>NC_054829.1:98937654-108937654 GCF_018345385.1 Vulpes lagopus
AATGGACTTACCATCCTAGGAATAAATGTAGTATGATTTCATGGGCAGATTGTCTCACTCCTGCTCCATTTCCAATCCCCAAATAATGTCCCTTCTATTGTATGAAATTCTTAAGTCTCAGAACATAGAATTTCATTCCTTTATGGATAGACTGATGTGAAGATATTTCTAAGACAAGAAGCACATTGACTCAGCTCAGAACTGAGATCCATCCTGAGTGTTTGTGGCTAGGTCTTTTGCCCAGCCTTGGAAAGCATTTGGGGTATGCTGGCTGTTTTCTCTGTTTAGAAGCCACATTTCAAACCTGACTCATCCCCATCTTCTACATGAATTATGGGGCCATGGTTCTATGGATAAAGATTGGGTACATGATGCCATCTTCCCCATCAGATTGCTTTATTTGGAGAATTTTGAATTCGGTCTTTCTCTAGAACACAGGTCATATTTATACAAGGGCATTTCAGCAGCTCTATTATTCTATCCTATAGATCAGGAAAGCAGAAAGAGGGTTTCTACAGAAAGAGAGAAAGAAATACACATTAGGCATAAACAGAAGAACAGAACTGAAAACCAGTAGATAGACTGCTTGTATTCCCATTTTGTGCTGAAGTTGGGTTGAAATTTAGTTATATGCAACGGAAGAGTAATAAATAAAAAGGGGAAACTAACAGTAGCAAATTTTCTAAGCTATTCTCTGCCCAGAAGGAATCCTGGGTAGAGACCAAAGGGCCTAACTTACCTCCAGGCTGGACAAGGGTGGGGTGGCCCAGAGGCTAAGGTGACAAAATGCATACCCCAGGGACAGGAGAAGGTTTTCCAGAAGTTACTAGGTGGAACACTTTTTAGAAGACATTTTCCAGATCTTTAAAATTCATACTTACTTTTTCTTAAAACTGATCTATCAGATGATCTCTTGGGATCTGCCCCTTCTCCTTTGCCACACCTCTCTTCATATACTCTTTTGCCTGCTCATTCATCTGAAATTAGTGTGGTAGTTATCACAAAGTATGAAATCTCTTGAGTGCCAAACAAAGAAACAATCTGAGAAGTGACACTGAGGGAGCATCACATGGTAAAGCTAGAAAGGCATGAGCGAAAATATTGGAGGAAAGTATTGTCTTATCTAGGTGAAAGACACATGGGTAGACTCTTGTCATTCTATCTTCCGAAAACAAAATCAGGTTTTGGTTTTTTTTTCCTCACAGAAAGTCTAATTTAGATTATTGGTTTAACAATTAAGAACAGATTTTGAAAAGCAAATTCACCAGCAGATATTTTTACTCTAAATAAGTTAAGTTTGCCACTCTAATAGTATAATAGAAAACATTTATCAACCAAATACAATATACCATTTGCTAGAACTTATAATCATGTGCAACTACTAAAACTTCAATATGAAATTGTACCTTACAATTGAAAAAATTTAATGTTAAAAATTATTTTTGGAGATACTCAAGCAAAAATATCAAATACCTCTAGATTACCAAAATGTATTCATCCAGGCTAAATTACTGTGATCAAGTCAAGTGACCAAACACATTTGTTTTCCTTTTTATACTCTTGAACACCTCATGAACTTAAGACCGCAACACTTTGATTCACTGAATGACCAAGGAATAAAAGCATTCAGTAATTTCTTGTTTTGACATATGAGAGAGAATCAAGTATATGAGGTACCTGAAAGGTGGTAGTGTTTGATAGTCAAAACAAAAAGAATAAAAATAAACTTTTTTTCTTGTTTTATAATTTTGCATGTTATTCATATCACACTTTAATAGTTTATAGGATAAATATTAAATGTATAGGATAAATAAATTAAATATTTCCTATATATTTATTTTTTTTCATATTTCTTGAGTGGGTATTTTCGTTTTAGTTCATCTAAGAGCAAAACCTGAGATAGTGATTCTTTTCAAATGATTTACTGAAAAAAATGCCTTCAAGGGAAAGATTAAGGGAAGCAGGACAGGACAGGAAATAAAAACTAAGCTAGAGACTTAACTTAACTGGTCTTAACTGGTCGTTAGCTTCAGTCTAATCCCACCGAAAAAGCTCTGAGTCCAAACTGCACCACAGAATGAGACACCCATGATGTGGAAGATGGAATACTCCACTTTGTCAATCTTTTCTCTTATGGTCAGCACATTTTATGTTTTCAGAAATCTTTGCTGACCTCACATTTAAAATATAATCTCCATGTTATCTTTTAGATACATTCTTTCATTTTTGTCCTAACCCATTCTTTTACATTTCACATTTTGTTATATTAGCCATCTGGAATTGATTTTTATTTATTTATTACATGATGTAGTAGTTAAGCTTTATTTTTTTCATATGGATATCTAATTAACGTAACAACGTTTATTAAAAAGACTCCTCTACCATTGTTCTGCAGTGCTACATTAGACATAAATCAGGTATCCAGATATCCAGATGTATTCTGTACTCTATTCTGATCCTTTTGTCTATCTGTCCTTACCATCAATACAGCGCTTTCTTTATTATTGTAGCTCTGTAATTATTTTTATATTAAATAGAGCAGGTTGCTCCACTTTGTCCTTTTTCAAGTTTGCCTTGGCTATTTGCATTTTAACATATATTTCTGTAAAAAGATCCACTGGGATTTTAATTAAGATTGTATTCTATTTTTGAATTAATTTTGGCAAAATTTTTACAATCCCAAGCCTTCCAATCCATGAACATGGTATATTTCTCCACATATTTAGGTCTTTAATTTTAGTCAATATTGCTTAATATTTGGGGGGAAGAGGCATTGTATGTATTTCTTTAGATTTTTAAAAACTACATGTTTGAAATTTTTTGTTAACTGTTTACGTTTGAAGACAAATTAATTGAGTTAGAATTTGACTCTGATTTTCTGCAAATGCCATTATCTTCAGGCTGATGCTCATTTGCACACAAGCATAAGGTAATAAGGCTACTATGAATGTGCTAATTTCCTGGGATATGTTATTTTAATTTTCTATAGTAATAACTTTGATGAATTTTAATTCAGTATTAATTCAATATGGTGATGGGCACTGAGGTGGGCACTTGACAGGATGAGCACTGGGTGTTATTCTATATGTTGGCAAATTGAACACCAATAAAAAATAAATTTATGAAGATGAAAAAAAATAAAAAAATAAAAATAAAAAAAGTGAAAGGTTTCCAGAGAAATGACCACATAAAAAAATTTCATGTAGTCAATCTATCATATTCTATGTATTTTAAGTGAGAATTTATTCTTTCAGTAAATTGTGTCTAGGATTTAGTTTAAGGAAAATATTCATTTTGCTAATGTATGATATACCATTTATGTTATTCAGGGTCATTTTAGGAAACAAATAGCAAATTTAATTTGAGTACTTTGAAGAAAGTTTAATAAGGAAGTTTTACAATGGAATAGGCAGGATGCATGCTATATCACAAAGCTAATAAGAGTGAAGAATTTTTACTACTCTTTTACCTAAATTGACAAGAAGAAGGAGTAATTACCAAACCCTGAGACAGTGGGCTGCTTGAAGGTCCTGTGACCTTCAGAGCAGGCATACAGGCACACTTAAACCCCATATGACAGGGTCCTTCTGGCTTATTATTCTTCTTCCAGTGATGCCACTGTCCTAACCCAATCAAAAGCCAAAGATCAAGAGAATATTTTTTTTTTTAAATTTATTTATGATAGTCACAGAGAGAGAGAGAGAGAGGCAGAGACACAGGCAGAGGGAGAAGCAGGCTCCATGCACCGGGAGCCCGACGTGGGATTCGATCCCGGGTCTCCAGGATCGCGCCCTGGGCCAAAGGCAGGCGCCAAACCGCTGCGCCACCCAGGGATCCCGATCAAGAGAATATTTGATGCAGTTCATATATTTCAGCTTCCAGGATATGACAGCTCAAAGAAGAGAACAATATAGAATGGCTCCAGAGGGCCAAACAGAAGACATCCAACATATTACTTTTATAAAAAAACAAAACAAAACAAAACAAAACAAACAAACAAAAAAAAACACAACTTTGGAATTTTTTTTTTGTAACTTCCAGAAAGCTAAACTATTAAACCATCAATTCAATTAACAATAGTACTCTAGACCTTTTACATTTACCTTTACTTTCTTTTTTTTCAAATACGAATGTTAATTGTTTTATTTTTTTATCACTTCAGAATAACACAGAACAACAAAGCCATTCACGAATAATAAATGATAATTACAGAGCCCAGAATTAACGTGTGGATGAAATTCTGGGTTTTGGGGTGTTTTTTTGTTTGTTTGTTTGGGTTTTTTTTTAAAGATTTTATTTATTTATTCATGAGAGGCAGAGAGAGAGAGAGAGAGAGAGAGAATGAATGAGGCAGAGACACAGGCAGAGGGAGAAGCAGGCTCCATACAGGGAGCCGGACGTGGGACTTGATGCCGGTACTCCACGATCATGCCATGGGCCAAAGGCAGACGCTAAATTGCTGAGCCACCCAGGGATCCCCAAAATTCTGGGTTTTTGATTTGGAGTTTGTCATTCTACTGTCTTGGAATTGTTTGCTTTTTTTTTCATTTTTTTTGTATATATTTTTTTATTGGAGTTCAATATACCAGCATATAGCATAACACCTAGTGCTCATCCCGTCAAGTACCCCCCTCAGTGCCTGTCACCCAGTCATCCCAACCCACCCCCCCCCCACCTCCCTTTCCACCACCCCTTGTTCCTTTCCCAGAGTTAGGAGTCTCTCATGTTCTGTCACCTTCTCTGATTTTTCCCACTCATTTTCTCTCCTTTCCCCTTTATTCCCTTTCACTATTTTTTATATTCCCCATATGAATGATGCCATATAATGTTTGTCCTTCTCTGATTGACTTACTTCGCTCAGCGTAATACCCTCCAGTTTCTATATAGTGCCTGCTGCTGGTGTCCCACTGAGGTTACCTTTAACCATCTGTACCCATCATTCTGTTACTGAATTGTTAATAGTAATTCACCATTGCCCGTTCTCCAGAGAATCATTCTTGGCGGATAAGGAGCTTCTTTCCTGGGGCGGGGGCGGGGGGGGGGGTGCTACCTCTTTCTTCCCTCAAGAAGTCAACCAATGTCAGACTAACACAGCACTACAATGGCTGGCTTGCCTGCCATAATGTGGGATTAACTCTCTTGTGCAATTTATGCTTTAAAATTTTCCCAAGGAATCTGACTGAAACTAGTGTCTAACTAAGACTACATTCTTGGTTAGTTTGTTACACTACCTATCCAGTTTCCCTCCCTTTGCTCCCCTGAGAGCACTTCCCCAATAAATCACTGGAACAAGAAGCCCTGTATTGGGATCTACCTCTAAGATACCTAATCTAGGATGGTCTGTAATGTGATACATATGTGTACATGTTGCTAAAAAGAGCATTTTTTAAATCTCTAATCCTTTATTTTAAACTAGCCAGCATTTATTAAGCACTAAAAAATAGACTAGCACTTTAATAAGTATTTTATATCCATTTTATAATTTTATCATCTCAGCAAACCAAAGAAGAATACTCATAATTCTTACTTTATAAATGATATATTTAAAGATTAAGGAATATCCTGAGTACACACAAATAGGAAATAGCAAAGCTGATATTCAAAATGGATCTCTTCAATTCCAGAAACAAAGCTCTTAACCACTAAAATATATTATCAACTTTTTGAATTTAAAAAAGTCTAATATTTATTGAGAATTCACTTATTACTTTACCTGTATTATATCATTAAAATCTCACAATATTCTATAAAGGGGTCACTAAAATTATCCCTATTTTATAAAAGAAAAATGGAGGGAAAGGCAATATATAAAAAATATAATCTGGAAGTAAATGTCTTCAGATGAGAGCCTGTTTCCTCAGCACCTCATCTAGAGTTATGTGGATGGCCTATATCACCATATCGCATAAGATGTAGTCTTTTATTTTCACAATGACTGTAATCGCATGCCTGTCCCACTGAATATGCAGAATGTTAATAATTACTTCTGTATTTCTAGCACCTCCTACAATGCTGAGCACATGGTAGGTAGTAGGTATTCATTAATCTTACATAAATGAATGGCTGAGGAATGAATAGATTGGGAGAATTCACTTTAGTCTTAGTTTGGGCTACTATAACAGCATACCATAGATTGAGAGGCTTAAGCAACAAACATTTATTTCTTACAGTTCTGAAGCCAGGAAGTCTAAGCTCAAGGTGCCAGCAGACCCAGTGTCTGGTTAGGACTTGCTTCCTGGTTGACAAATGGGAGTCTTTTCACTGTATCCTCCCAGGATAAAGAGTAGAGAGAGGGATCAAGCTCTAGTGTGTCTTCTTGTAGAGGGACTAATCCTATACATGATAGCTTCACTCTCATGGCCTAGTTACTTTCCAAAGACCCCCACTTCCTAATACCATTACATTGGTGGTTAAGATTTCAACAATTGGATTTTGGAGAAAGCAAACATTAAGTCCATAACAACTATTTTTCAGTTATATTAAAATCTATTATTATTGCTCACTCAATATGGCAAGAGAAAGTCTCTTTTCAGTTTTTTTTTCTCTTTTGAAAATCATTTTAATCTGTGAGTCCACATATTCCTATTTGATACTACAAGTGTACTATGAAAAAAAGAATCATCAGTTATCAAGACTGAATTAAAATCATAAAAATCCTCTCTCGTGTAAACTCTAATTTTACAAATGGGCAAGGTGAGATGTAGAGAAGCTGAATTCACCAAGTCACAAAGCATCTGTTTAGCAAGCTGTCCTGGACCTTGTCTGGGTTACTTCCATAACTCAAACAGTGACATGTATATATGCATATATATTTATATTTACATGTTCATCGTCTGTGATGGCCTATGTCATTTACAAATAAGAAGAGCTAGCAATTACTGAGTTTTTTTTTATTTTTATTTATTTTTATTTTTATGATAGGCACACAGTGAGAGAGAGAGAGAGGCAGAGACATAGGCAGAAGGAGAAGCAGGCCGGCCCCATGCACCGGGAACCTGACGCGGGACTCAATCCCGGGTCTCCAGGATCGCGCCCTGGGTCAAAGGCAGGCGCTAAACCGCTGCGCCACCCAGGGATCCCGCAATTACTGAGTTTTAATATGTGTGCAGCATTATGTTGGGAATCTACATACTTCATCTCATTCAGTCCTCCAAATACTCTTATGAAAGAAGTATTGTTACTCTCTTCTGTTAGACATAAAGAATTCGAGGTACAAAACAGGTAAGCAGCTTACCCAAATGGTGGTTTTAAATCACAAAGTCTTGAGTCTAGAGCCTTCCACTAAACAGTAATACTAAGGAGGTTTGTTCTGGCTTTAACTTCCATGAAATTTCTGATAGAAGATATGCATTTCTATATTTTGGATAGAAGAGTCATTAAAACCAAGAATTTTCAGCTTCAATTCTCTCATTCTCTCACTGAAAACCACCACTGGAATAATATAGTTTGAGACAGTTTTCATACCAGCAAAGATTTAAAAAGGAACACATATTATGTATAAAAACAAAAAATCTCTGAAATGTTGCTACTTTATAACAAGAAAATAATATTTTTAGTATGGAACAGTTCTTACTATTTGAAATTAAAGAAATTTAATTTACTTATTCTGTAACTCTCTCATGGTTATTTTTCTAATACAAACACTTTTTAAGTTTAAAATAAAGTAGAATTATTATTATTGATTAGTTTATAAGAATAGAAGAAAGCAGAGAAATTGTTTCAGTAAAAATGATCATCAATGCACATCAATGCTTAATGTTGAAATATTTTGTGTGAAGAGTAAAAATATGTTTAGTAAATAAGTCTCCTCAACTATTACATGCTTTAATTACAGACTGCTACCCTGATTAGGAATCATGCAAGCATTACTGTTTACATTTTTTTAAAGAGAGAGGTAAAAACATGTGTCTATTTGCCAAAAGGCATCAAGTCACTCTCAGTACATATCTAGCTGTAAAAATGAAATTGGTAGGTGAATTTATCTTTAATCCACATTTTTCTCTAGGAAAATTTACCATTTTTATTCAAGTAAGGCATAAACAAATTACATGCAATTAAATGTATCATTTGATTCATTCACGGCCTTGCATATTTTGATAGCTCTTTTAATTTTATCACATGAGAGCATTGCATTGCATGGATATACCACATTTGGGTATAATTTCCTTTTGTGAGGGTTGTCTTTGTTCATTCAACTTTGAATTTGGTTGTGCTGAAAATAATCACTGTATTTCAGTTGCATTTACAAACTTCATTGAAGGGAATGGAAACAGTTCCTGTTTTAAATATTTTTTTAATGTAATAAAGGTATCGACAGTGATGCCCACTCACCATTGGATAGCAATGAACGTGGCCCGGTTTCAGCTTGTAGGTCTCGTAGCAGCTCAAAGCTATCTTTAAAACTTGTGTGCTGCCTTGCTGTGTTTTTTCATATATTTCTATGCTTCTGTGCACTTGTTTATGTGTGTTATTCTAGTTCTCTGCCATGTCAAACCCTGATGTGAATATCCCCTCCTTTTCTACTTCCTCAAAATTTCAATCTCAGTCAGTTTTGTGATTGGTGAACTGACTAAATATTTGAGGCATTCTGAGAGAGGACCACTTCACACAATCCACAACATTCTACCATCTTGCTTACTCCTTTGTTTCTTCCCTTCCATTCTATTAGCTTACAAAGACTGGACATCTCTTGTTTGTTCCTACTTTTATATCATGGCCCCCTTGTCCAATGGATTCTATCAAGTGGAGCAGCCCTACCAGGTTCCTCTGCTTTCCTAGTCACCACCTAGAATTCCAGTGAATAAATATTCTCAGATTTTTAATATAAAGTATAAATCCTTTATATCTTTTTGAGTAAATGACCCCTTTCTTTTTATTTAAATCAATTCAAAAAAGTAAATTTACCTGAGTAAAGAAAAATATATCAAATGGAACCAAACTTATTTAACAATGTAAAAGTCACAGAGATTGTATTATCTGACTTAAAAAAATAGAGATAAGACTTACCAATGCCTTAAAAAATATCTAACAACTATGATTAATTTTATACAAAAAGAAGGATAAATCTTTGAATAAAGAGGGAAAAGAACTGAGGTGTGGAAAATGCTGGAGTTACTCCAGTGGAGTAGGTGAGGATAACTGACTACTTTTATGAGCAGGTGGGATGAAATATACTCGGCAAGATCAAGTTTCTGTTTTCAGCAATTAAGAAATAAATTTAGAGAGACAGAAAGCATAGGGAGAATAAAATAAGCACCCATGCAGCCAACACTAAGCATAAGAAATAAATCATTACAAGTACAATTGAAGCCTCCTGTGAGCTGTCTCTTATTACATTCCCCTGAATTTTGTATCATGCTGCTGAATGTTTTACATTTCTACTACATACGAATTCCATAAATAGATATTGTGTTATTTTGCATATTTTAAAATTTTGAGAAATGCTATTGTACTCTATATATTCTTTAGCAGCATGCTTTTTCAATATTGTTTTTAAGTTTTATTCAAGCCCACATATTTAGAGTTCTTTTCTTTTTAACTACAGTTTTGTTGTATGAATAAGTAGGTGTTTATGTAGAGTTTCACTAGAAGACATTTAATTTTAACTTTTTTTTGCCTTTCTTATTTTTATTTATTTATTGATGATGATGAAGATGATGTTTTGTTTTGTTTTGCTACTAAAACAATGCTACTATGAGCATTTAAAAAAAAGATTTTATTTATTTATTCATCACACACACACACACACACACACACACACACACACAGGCAGAGACATAGGCAGAAGCAGGCTCCATACAGGGAGCCTGACGCAGGACTCGATCCTGGGTCTCCAGAAACACACCCTGGGCTGAAGGCGGTGCTAAACTGCTGAGCCACCCAGGGATCCCCAACTATGAGCACTTTGGTTAGTTTGCCCTTGTGTACACATGTGAATAACATATATCTAGTAGTAGAATCAATGGATTAGAAGGTATGCGCATCTTTAATTTTATTTGATTTTCCAAATTGCTTGTTAATGTGGCTGAACCAATTTATATTCTGCTGGGAATACATGATCTTCATTAACATTTTTAATTTTATTGAATCAGGTGCATGGGAAAGAGTGAGCATCTCATTATGTTTTCAAATTTGCACTGTCCTCAGTAAATGCAAAGTTTATCTTTTAGTCTGTTTCCTTGTGGATAAATTGTTTGTCATAACTCTGGCTGTTTTATACTGTGTCAGCTTGACTAGGCTGGACCTGTTTCCTAGAATCCCTTTCCTTTTATAGTTCCAGTTAAATTGGCCAAAGAGAAATTTGTATGAGATTTGGAAGCAGCTGCCATTTTGCTTTGAGAGTTATCATGATTAGATATATTGGGAAATATATGTCGGGATGTCCATGGTTTTTGCCTTGCTCTTTCTTTTCCCACTACATTTAGCTCCTTCATATGGCTCGCCCTGGTCAGTCATGTGCCCAAGCTCCCCAGAAGATTCAAAAGCCACAGCCTTTAATAGGTCTCCCCACCAACACTCCTTGGTGTTTTCATTTTAGTAGTTGGAAGTTCCTGGCTTCAGGAGAGCTATTAGTGATTTGTCTGTTTTTCTCTAATTTCTCCCTTTTTTTTTTGTCTTTTTGTTTTTTTTTTATAGATTTATTTCTTTTTTTAAAAAATTTATTTATGATAGTCACACAGAGACAGAGAGAGAGGCAGAGACATAGGCAGAGGGAGAAGCAGGCTCCATGCACCAGGAGCCTGATGTGGGATTCGATCCCGGGTCTCCAGGATCGCGCCCTGGGCCAAAGGCAGGCGCTAAACCGCTGCGCCACCCAGGGATCCCTAATTTCTCCCTTTTGAATCTTCATTTCCCAGTTTTGCCTAATTGTGTAAATTCTTATTACTATAATAACTTTCTGAAACAAAACAAAACAAAACAAACAGAAAGCTTTGGAAGCTTTGAAGAGCTTATAAATTCATGAAAACCTAACCAGCTAAGATTTGAGAGAGAAGAAAAGGGCCTGAAATGAAACCAATATCTGGCATAGCTTTTTGCCTCAAAGTATTTGTCAAATCATTTGTATCTCTCCAGATTCTAATATGAGTGTAATAAAAGTAGAGTGGAGGGTAGACTAGGTAGAAAGTGACCAATAGGGCAAGAACTAAGCAAAGCTTTAGGTAGTCTCATAGAGGTAGGGAGGGTGAGATGGAGAAAAAAAATTAGAATATGAAGTTTTCCAAGGGGAAGGAGGCCTGGTAGAAACTTTGGTGTCCAACTGGATGACTAAAGAGGTGTACTTTATGAGTGATTGCTAACAGTAACAGAATAGAATTTACAAAACTTAAGTCCAGATTCAAAACTATTTAAACCTAGACTGTATAAAGGTAATCTGTCCCACATTTCTTAAATGACAGAAGGAAAAGTAAAGTCTTTATAGAGAAAGATAGCATCCTTCTGCTCCTTTAATTATTTCTAGAAATTTTCATATAAAATACCTTGTATTCAATAAATTACTGTATTTATATTCAATAAAAAATATTATATAAAATTGAAACATATACTGAGAAATATATTCAAATGAGGAGAAACCAACAAAATAAAAAAGTAGAAATAAACACAGAGGAGGTATATATATCGGAATTTTCAGACAGGGACTTTAAAATAGCTGTGATTTAAGATGTTTTAGAAAATGAAAGAAAAGGTAAATAATTTTACCAGAAAAATTAAAATTTATAAAGAGATATCCAAAGGAAATTTTATAACGGAAATATATAATTAAATTTTAGAACTTAGTAGATAAACTTAAAGCTGGTTAACACAGGAGAGGAGGAAGAGTGAACCAAAAGAGAAAATTATGGAAAAACTAAGAGACACATGAAGGCATAGTGAAAAGTTATAACATATATGCAATTGAAGCTCCAAAAGGAAACAAGAGAAAATTGGGGAATAATCAATATTTGAAGATATAATGGCTAAAATTTTTAAAAAATTGACGAAAAACCTGTAGCCACATATTTGAGAAAGAATGTACATGAATGCATATGCATTCATGAGCTGGGGGGCAGGGGCAGAGGGCGAAGGAGAGAGAGTCTCAAGCAGACTCCATGCCCAGCATGGAGCTGGTCTTGGGTCTCCATCTTGGGACTCTGAGACCATGACCTGAACTGAAATCAAGAGTTGGACGCTAAATCAATTGAGCCACCCAAGTACCCCTCAGAAGATATTTTAAAATGTAATTCAACGAGGTGAGTTTAAATTTGTGCACAAATGCCAAGGGCCAAAAATAGCCAAGATATTCTTGAAGGGGAAAATCTCTTGACTTTGAGTGCAGAGGAACATTTTTAAAATAGGACACAACAAATATGGATAACTATCACTACATTAAAATGTTGTTTGCCAGTATATACCATTAAGAGAGTGAAACAAAGTGTTGGGGAAGATATTTGCTATAATAGGACTAGTAATATATAAAATGACTGGTAGGACAAATATAGGCAAATCAATAGAAAAATGGGGGGGGGGGGATGTTAATTGCTACTTTAAAAACTTAGAATGACCAGTCACCAAAGCACATAGGAAAAGAAGACTCTTCTCCATGTTAGTCAGTGGGAAAATTGGAATTGGAATTGTGAGATTCCTCTGTACTTCACAGAATTATAAAGTATCGTAAAGCCTTGTAATGGAGAGATGTGAATCCATCATTTATGGTTGAAAAAGATTGATTCAGGGACTTTGGAAAACTATTTAGCATTGTCTACTCAATTTCAATGTACATATTCCTGAAGACCAGCAATTTCACATCCAAATTCACTCTCAATAGAACACACTAAAAGACCTTTTCAAAAACATTATCGCCTGCCTTATTTTGTATTAGCCAATGGAAACAATCTAAATGTCCATTAAAACAGAATGAGCAAAATTTGATATATCCATACAATAAAATACTTCATAGCAATGAACATGAATGAACTCTACCTAAAAGTAACTTTAAGAAGAAAATATATATGGGCAATTTATCTGCCACTACCTGAAATCTGGCTGTAAGTGGGAGCTGGCATTAGAATCACCTAATCACACCTGGTCAAAGCTTTGCTAAGAGTCGGGTAGGGATGAGGGAGTTCTGCTTCCACCAAGGTTGTAGAAAGCTGGAAAGGGTGGTGCAAATACTAACAACAAGAAAATTAGCTTTCTGATTTAGTTCTAGCTGCTGAAGAAAGCATCAGGGAATTCTCTTCAGCGAAAAGCCACAGAAATGCCAATTTGGCCCAGGGCAGTGACCTTTTAGCAAAATTTGAGATTGCTTCAAATATCTGTTTCTCCTCTCTTTTCAAAAATAATTTTTTTAAAAAATTTACAGAATATATATTTATTATAATCAGAAGGGTTAATATAATATAAGCAAGTACTTCATGATTAGAGAGTTGTAATTAAAGTTTTATCTTAATCTTATATCAAACAACTTTGCTAAGCTTTATTGTTACCTAGATACTTTTAAAAATACATTTTAACATTTAAAATGCATAATGTCTGAGAAGAAAAACAATTGTAGCTTCTCCTTTTTAAGCTGTATGTCTTAGTTTTGTTTTTATTTTTATATTATATTGGCTTGAATCTCTGTGAAAATAATGTGAAAATTATCACTGAAGGCAGATGTCCTTGTCTTGTTCCTGATTAAAAACAAAATTCTAGTTTTCACCAGTTAATATTATGTATGCTGTAAAATTTGATGTTGTTTTTTACATATTTTATTTATTTATTCATTAGAAACACAGAGAGAGAGAGGCAGAGACATGGGCAGAGAGAGAAGTAGGCTCTATGCAGGGAGCCTGATGTGGGGCTCGATCCAGGGACCCCAGGATCACACCCTGGGCTGAAGGCAGGAGCTCAAACGCTGAGCCAACCAGGCGTCCCAATGCTGTTTATTAAAGTTATGGAAATCTCCTTTTATTTCTTCTAGTTTGCTATGGGTTTATTTATTATCATATATGGGACATTTTATTAAATGTTTGATCTTCATCTAATTATGACATTTATGTGATTTTTCTCCTTGAAATTATTAATACAACAATTCAATTATTAATACAATAATTCAATTATCATTATTACATGGATAGATTATATGAATTATTTATCTACTATTAAAACAACCTTGCATTATAGGGATAAATCCAAAGTTGTCATGCTATATATATATAAATACGTGTATGTGAGTATGCAGAGTAATATATAATTTCTGGATTCAACTGACCGATTTTTATTTATTTATTTTTTAATTAATTAATTTATTTATTTATTCATGAGAGAGAGAGAGAGAGAGAGAGGCAGAGACACAGGCAGAGGGAGAAGCAGGCTCCGTGCAGGGAGCCCAATGTGGGACTTGATCCTGGGTCTCCAGGATCACGCCCTGGGCTGAAGGCGGCGCTAAACCGCTGAGCAACCGGGGCTGTCCCAACTGACCAATTTTTAAAGGATTTTTATATTTATGTTACAGAGGCATAATTTTATTTTTTATTATCTTTTTCTAGTTTGGTATCAAGATCATTAGAGTCTCATAAAATTAATCAGGAATTTATTTTCCCTTTTAAAAAAAGTTTTTACTTAGGGGGACCTGGGTGGGTCAGTGGTTGAGCATCTGCCTTTAGTTCAGATTGTAATCTGGGGGTCCCTGATCGAATTCTGCATCAGGCTTCTCATGGGGAACCTGCTTCTCCCTCTGCCTATGTCTCTGCCTCTCTCTCTCTGTCTCCCAGGAATAAATAAGCAAAATCTTGAAAAAAAAATTTATTTAAATTCCAGTCAGATAATATACAGTGTATCCCTTATTTTTATTATATGGAACAGAGTACATAGCATAAAGATTAGCTGTTATATAAAGATTCGAAGAAGACAACTGTAAAATTATATGACTTAGTGTTGTATTTATAAACTTTTAAGTCCTCTTTCAATTACTTTTATTGTTACATGCCCAATCTCCTATAATCCTGTTTTTTTGAAACAACTCTGGTAAGATAACTTTATTTTTTTTCTTAGCTATTTGTCAATTTTTTGTAAATTTGCCATTTATTGGCATAAAATCTATATTATTAAAGCTCATCTATATATAGTGCTGTCTCTTGTTAATATATCATAGTTTTCATTTGTTTTCTTGAATTATCTTACTATGAATAATGTCTTTACCCAGTCTTCTTTTCTTTTCCTTTGCAATGCCTTGTTAGATTTATGTTGGTTCTTCCATTTTATGTTTCATGTTACTTTTTTTCTTTCCCACTTCCTATTTCTTTTTCTTCATGTGTTGCCTTCTGACTAATTTCTCCAGATAGATAGTCTGCTTCATTTGTTTCTTTCCAATCTGTTTTATTACCGAATACTTTCCTCTAAGTTTTTTTTTTATCACCCATTACATTTTTCATTTCTCACATTTGTTTTTGCTTATTATTGTAAACTGTCTGGGCTTTTTGGATAATATTTGTTTCCCATGTGTTTAATTTCTTATTTTATCTCTTCTGCAATTTTTAACATTATTATCTGACTTAAATCTATCAGTCTTTCATCTAAATGTTTTAGGAATATATGTCTGCCCATTTTTATTTTTTTAACTTTTTTGGCAGACTTTGGCTCATTGTGAGTGTTTTCCTCATATGCTTTATAATTTTGGATGGGGAAATCATGTTCAACTTACTTTATCTATTAGACTCTTAGATGGATGACAATATGTTTTATCTTTACAGAGAAGTCTTCGGTTTGCATCTGCCAGGCTTAGAAACATAGCACTTTGAGAAATACAGTTTGCTGTGTGAATTTAAATCCCTAACCTTCTTAAAGCAGACCTATGAATACAATGTTTTAAGGAAGGTGCTTTGTTTTTGTTTTTGTTTTTTTTTCTATCCAGAGCCAAGGATCATACAAAGTTCCTTTGTCATATCCACTCTCAAGTGGAGAGGTTTTAATGAAGTTCACACTTTCATCATGGATGATGTCCTTCAAGGGTCGTAGTTGTATGAGTCATCTTCATTCCAAATTATCAACTCACAGGTGCCCAGGGCTTCATGTGGCCTTTAAAGGCCAAGCCTCTTGATTACTCAGCCTAGCAAAACCTCTAGGACTGCCAAATTGCTAGTGCCTGATTATAACACTGGTTTTCAATTTCTCCTACTTTTGGAGACACAAAGTGTCCTTCAGTTACTTGTGAACTCAAGCATTTATGTTAAAGAAGTTTATCCAGGATTTTGACAGATATCCCTAAGAGGGCTTTTACCTTTTCACTGTAAAATACACAAAATTCTTGGAAAGAAAAGCTGATCTCAAAACTTCATTGCAAAACCATACACCTTTTCAGTAGCTGATGATCACCTCTGAGAAATATAAAGGATTGCTCAGTTTAAAAAATGCCTAGATACATTAAACTATACTAAACCAAGTAATGTTTCATTGGATAGTATTTAAAAAATAACAAAATATAATTATTTTATATTCAAAATTATCAAGGACCTTTTATTTGGGGGGGGTTATGTCTATATTCTATGCTATAAATTGAAACTAAGAAATTTAAAATTTTTTGCTTATTTATAAATAGTCACAATTATATGACTATTTAAAAAAGATTTTATTTATTTGAGAGAAAGAGAGAGTGAAGGTGTGAGGGGAAGAAAGAAGCAGACTCCCTGTGGAGCAGGGACCCATGATCATGACCTGAGCTGAAGGCAGATGCTTAACCAACTAAGCTACCCAGACACCCATATATTACATTTGAATATAAGTAAGATATTTTCATGAAAATTCTATTTTCCAAACCAAAAAGTGCAGAAAGTGACGTTGTTTTATATTTTTGCGAATGGCCTAGAAGAAAAATAGAAAAAAGCTGAATTCTCATATGTTTCTGCATTCAATGTGTTGTGATATTTGGTTGTAGTTATTGAAAAACTGATTGCATATAGTACAAATATATGAAGAAAACCTACTCTCACAGAGACATGTACCTGGAACAGGGATGAGTTATTTTAATAAGCTTTTCAGATCGCTATGAAAATTCTTCTTTGGTTCAACATCCTTCTAGCCCACTAAATGCAAAGGTGATGGCCAAGCACTTGGCTACCTAGTTGGAACAGTGTGGAGTGGGAATGCCATTGTGTTGTGTGTCCTCATAGTCCTCTAGTTACGGAAACAATAGATATTACATGCGTTTACAAGGTTCCTCCTTTTCTTATCTTACATCTTCCTTTTCTCTGCCTTTTCTTTAGTCACATTCCCCCTCCCCAACACTTTCCTCCCCTTAAGAATTTCCAAAACAGGGGCACCTGGGTGGCTCAGTGGTTGAACATCTGTCTTGAGCTCAGGTCATGATCCCAGGGTCCTGGGATGGAGTCCAGCATTGAGCTCCCCACAGGGGGCCTGCTTCTCCCTCTGCCTGTGTCTCTGCCTCTCTCATGAATAAATAAATAAAATCTTAAAAAAAAAGAATTTCAAAAACATCAAATAGCAAGGGTTGAGAGAAAAATAGGAGTAAAGAGAAGATGCAGTATGGCTAGAACAATGGAGATGGAAGAAATTATGGAGAGTAGAAATGAGAGAGAAAGTGATAAAGGAGGCTTAGAATATACTGCTGTGGAACATAAAATAAAGCATGATGGAAAGACAAAAGAAGAAAGGCAAGCAGTAGGACAGGAGAAAATACAGAGAGGAAACAGGCACAAATACCCCAAGGATAGGAGTGGAGGACTGAGGCTCATATAAGGAGAATCTTTATTTTTATTTACCAGAAAGAGAGCTACTTTTACAGAACATTAAGAACAATAAGAACATAATTAGCAAGGTATATCCAACCTCATATTTTGTTCATAACTAAGGCCCCTGGAGAGTGTGATGGTCATTCATGGCTGTCCTCACTCCAAAGACTGAGAAGCTGCCAGTGAAAATCCACCTTTCCCCATATTTCCTTAGAAGGAGAGTCATTATGTGACTCTCAACCCATGATATCAACCCCATTATGTGACCACAACCCATGATATCAAAAAGCTTTCAGAACATTTTCATTTACTTGCAGCTTTAACTCTCAGAATATAATATTAACTTCACCAGTGTCTAAAATGACTCCTTTCCCACCTCCATCTTATATGCTTACTTATTTCACATTTCAAAGAGCTCCATCTCGTGCCCATAGATCACTTTCGCAGGTTGAAGATTTTGTCTTTAGGTTCTAATCTAATTAAACAATTTGCCAGCCCCTTCATGCTCTCAGATTCCCATCATTGGGCTTCATTTCTACTGTGTCCTTGTTTATGACTTTGTGCAATATCCAGATAAGTTTTATTCTTTTATTTTATTTGAAGGATAACTAGCTTTTGGATTTTTCTCCCTGAGATAACACAGAGAATCAATGTTTTCAGAAAAATGTTTATAATGATTGTCCAGTCTTTTATCAGGACTGTTGTTGTCTCTGGCTGTCATCCCATGAGTAAAGTCTGGATTATCTTTCCATAAGCAACTTTCTTTCTAGATTCTGTTATATAGAGACTCATTTGCCATTTTTATGCCCTATTATACCAAAAGAGATTTCTGTAGTTTATCTATTTTAGGTTAGAATCTCATTGCAGTAAAAAGCTTACACAATTTATATAGACTTAGGGATTTGACTATGGATTGCTTCCTCAAAATTATTTATAAATCTGTAACAGAAGACTACAAGGATGAGTTTATTTATCATTATCCTATAATTCCTATTCAAGTCCACTGTAAAACCATGCCTTTCATTACTAGGTAACTCAATAATGCATTTTAATAGTGTTCAATATAAACAAAATCTGAAAATCTAACTAGATTATAAAATTACTAGTTCTTATTATTTTCATATTATTCCAAAAAGCATCAGTTTCCTTGAAGAACCCATTAGCTTTTATACAAGATATACATATATATGTGTATGATACATATATAATATGTAATATAATATGTATATACCTCCTTGTATTTCCTATGTTCCAGTGCTGTATTGTAAATTCTAACAACCTGTGTGAGACGGAAAAGAGATTTAGTAAATGGTAGCTCCCAGCATCTCCTCTGCATCATGATAGAAATGATTATCACATTGCACAATCACCAGCTGTCTTATATAAAGGCTTGAACATTCTGGGAAATATTCCATAATTGTACACCTTAAATTTTCCCAATCTTACATGTTAGTGACAACTAGGTGAATTATTTATATTTTCATAGAGATTTGGTATAGAATATCCTGTAGTTTTACTTTTCTACAATTTAGAAATTCCAAAATATCAAATTCTAAAACAATTTTGGAGTGAGAAACTTCCCAAACTTTTCTTCAGTAAAGACCCAGACAAATAATTTATTATCCTCTAGTTGCTCTCTCTTTCCAATCCCAAATTCTCCTTGTATTCCAATGACACTCAAATAACTCCATGGATTCTCAACTGAATTTTTCTCTTTATTACATTATTACTAGTTTAGAAGTTCCTATAGTAGATTCTTCAAAATGTATTTTGCCCCATCTTGTTTGTAATTGTGACAGCTTCAATTAAATTTGGAACACAAAATATTCTATGAAACTACCATACTAGAAGAAACAATGGTTTAGATAATCAAGATCAGAGCAGATCTCAGATATCCATCCCCACTCCCCCACCTTGTATATGCCACCTCTCATCAACCTAAAATTTCTTCTCAGACAATAATAGCTTTGTAGAACTATTTCATGTCTGAATCACTAAGGGGGAATGTTCTCCCTAATACAACACAGGCAGAACTCACAACTTTCTAGATGGGTTGTGAATACAAAAGAGGGGAGAATTCAGGGAGAGTTAGAGCTGTGGTTTGCAAAGTGTAGTACACAGGTGGGCAGCAACCACACCTGGGAGCTTGTTAGAAATGTTTAATCCCCTTACCCCAGACCTACTGAATCAGATGCTCCATAAGTGAGATCCAGAAATTTCTGTTTTAATCTCCAAATGATTCTAATGACAACTAGGGTTTGCAAACCACTGCCATAGAGATTTAGGTCCATTTATCAAAGGACAGAGAATGTCCTAGAATAGTGCTTCTCAAATGTGACATGTATAAGAATTGTAGATCTCTGGTGGGACTACAGAGTCTGCATGTCTAAGAACCTCCTTGGTAATGCTGCTGCTGCTGCTGCTGATGTTTTATAGACTACATTTGACGGCAAGGCCACTGATAAAACCAAGGGAGAAATCATATAAGGAGGTGCCAAGAAAAACAGGCTAAATGAAGTGACCTTGACGAGTTTGGCCCTACACCGAGGGAGATTGACTAGACTTGGCTTTATTGGGAATCTTGATAGCTGACACAAAGAAAGGCCTTATCTTGGGTTCAGGATTTTAAGAAAGGTGAGCTGGAACAAAAGGTCAGTAGATAAAGAAAACCAGAGTGTAAAGCTTTAAGCTTATGCCAGGTTAGCTTGTTTGGTTTGGGACTTCATGGTGTACTATATCTCAATTCTTTATGAGAATTTTTGGAAGAAACATATGTATGCTTGAACCTGCCAAGATCTGTGCTAAGTAGACACAGTGGGGCAAAGTATTCTCATAAAGGACAGGAAGGATGCCTAAGTCATACTGGTAGAACCCAGTCTGAAAAGCCTACAATTTGGGGGCTGATGTATGACCTTGGGCAATTTACTTAATATCTCTGTTTCTCTGTGTTCTTATGTCTAAAATGTGAATGAGAGTAAAATCTATCTTACAGAATTCTTGTGAAGTTTAAATGAATAAAGATGTTTGCAAGGCACCCAAAAGGGTACCTAGCACATAATAAAACTCAGTGAACTATTCTTTATCTTTGTCTTCACTTTATTATTTTCATAATTATTATTACAACTGTCACATTCATCTTTCCTAGCAAATGGAGAAACAATGAGGCTGAAGAAATATTTATGAGTATATCATGATAATAAAAAGGTAAGTGATAAGAGTACCAATCAAGGTGATTGAGAAAGAACACTTTTACAAAGGGAGATTTTTACCAAAACAACAAATCCTGTGTTAAATCTTTTCATATGAAAAAGCTGAAAACCTCTTTATTTTATTACTAGATCCTGAAGGATAAATAGTTAATGCAAAGCTGTTGTTATTAGACTTACCTTCTGAAATGTCAAGGTACTAATATTTTAATGACATGTAAGAGAAGTAGCAAATCCTAGCATTAGTTTATGTTCTTTTGGCTTTTCTGAGGTCACTTATAGGTCAGATTTTCTGATGAATCAATCTTTTGACATGTTGAGCTGATGAAAAAAATCAAGTGTTCCTTCCTCTGGGGAGCAGATCTCTGTGGTTTGTAGTGTTTTTTCTTTTTTTTTTTTTTTCATTTTTTTTTCAAGTAAAGTCATCAATATATCAGTCTGCTGCAGGAAAGAAATGGTAAAATAACTTCTGCAACCTCTCAGGATATGAGACCAGCGTTTTGGGATAAGAGGCAGAGGAAAAGAGTTTCTCCTAAAATTTTGTACTGATCATTTAATGTATCCCTGTGATTACTTATTTAGCATTAGACTAACTTGATTTCATTCCTGAGAACATGAATTTATTGCCATGAGATAAAACTGAGGATTTTAAAAAATTTATTGATCTTAACTCTTTTGTTTTATTCAGAAAACATTTATGATCTGAACATGACAAGCTAAAAAAAATAAATAAACACGACAAGCTAATTTAAAATATTTAGTATGTGTGCATGGGGGTCTACCTTTCTCTGTCTCACACACACACACACACACACACACACACACACACACACAGTATTATTGATGATCCTTGGCAATAATCTTGATTGGCATAAATTTTTCAAGTATTTTTAACATACTACACATTCAATTTCTTGGTAAAATAAATATCCACCCCCTAAATATTAATCAGTCAGGAGTTTTCAGGCTTTACTGAGTTCTTCAAAAAACGGCCTTTAAAAATGATTTTAAGTATTTAATTTTTTAAAGAAATGTATCTTTTTGCTGCAGTATTAGAAAGAATTTCCTTATAGCCCTCAAGGAAGGCAGTGTGAGGTAACAATGTACATAAATCTTTCTTACTCAAGCAAAGCTGTTGTTGTGTTACCAGTGGTTCAAACAGCCAGTAATATTTAACTCCTATGCTCCATGTAGCAATAAAACAAATAAATGGACCTCTCAAAGTTACATCTTTGCATTATATAAATATTCCTCTTTTGCACATTGTAACCTGCCTCACCACAAAGTACTGTAGCTCTTCCTAGCCACAAAATAAGTACTCTCTTTATTGAGGCCTAGACATTTTCATTGATTTTCCTCACATTGCAGTGAAATAGTCTATGCCAAAAAATTATGTAACTATATTTAATGAAGCTCCCCCAAAGCATCTTATTATCAATTAGTATCTAACATAGCCAACAGTAGCAATACGATGGATCTTCCTAATAGATTAATTATTTTGCACTTCAAAAGTTACATGGATCAAAGAATTTGCTTTGGTGGGTCCAGGTTTATCCAGCTGACATGCAAAGCTCCCAAAAATTTGGCAGGGGAATTTTGGGAGATTCAGAGAAACCTGGCTGTGATGAAGCAAGCTGCCTTCTACCTCCTGCCAGTCATGTTACAGAATACGGAGAAGTATTCGCACAAAGCTCAAAAATCAAGAAATTGTGGTCTATTTTTCTTGCAGCATGGAGGCCAGTGAGAGTGAAAGTGTTCGGAGATTCTCCGTGTGCATAATAACAATGTAATCTGATGACAAAAAAAAGGGAGGTAATATCCTGCCTGTAGTGTTGACCTTTTTGCAACTCACTTTTTTTAAAATCTCCAGAATGCTCAATCAGATAAACATCCTCCCATTCTGTGAGAAGGTAGAAAGTGAAACCCTTTACCATCTCTTCCTTCGGTGATTAATAAATAAATGAACTATAAATAGAGTGGTTTGAACTTCTCAGAATATAAGAAAAAAATGGGGTAAGTCTTGCTTCTAGAACTGATCTCTGAATTACAAATATAACATACTGTGTTCAAACCCAAATATAGATGGCTCTTGATTACAATAAAGATGTGCCAATTAGAGTAATAATACCATTCCAGAATATTGAGAGCACATGCAATTTTATATACCTAGGATTGAATTGAATGACCCAAGTCTTTAAGAAATCATTGAAAATGGGAGAATTAAAGTGTGTAATTTAAGACACCAGGATTGGGTTGCTCACAAAGCCTTCAACCCTAGTACCTACCTGCAGGTTTAGGCTTATCTTTAGAATCCCAGACTCTACCTGACAATAATGGCAATTATTCCTCTGCATGCTCATCTGCTTATGTCATACTCCATCCTGAAAATGGGGCTTCTGACTTCTTCCCAAAGGCTCATATCTGTATATTTCTCACCTACCATTTGTGTTAAGACTGATGTCACTAGGGATTATAAAAAGTCTTTAGACTGTCACTAGCTTCAAATTTGGACCCATATGTTTCTTCATTTTTTCTTTTAAGATGTCTTATTTTCTAGCCACTTTAGGAATTAATTTTAAGTTTTCAAAATATTTTGCCCATAATTTTTAGAAGCTTTGTGATGGATCAATCTGTGGCAGGCAAATGTACTAGCCTGAAAGGAGATTAAAATCAGAGTGTCTTCACAATTCTTGACCGTACAAATACATAGTTTATATGATTATTTGTTTTAACCTCATTTTTAAAAATTACCTGACCAATTACTGTTTCTAATTTTACCAAGTAAGTGGTTTTTACTATACTCACTATGTTAGTATGAAGTCTTTTTTTCCCTCCTCTTTCCTCCTCCTCCTTTCCTTCTTCTTCTTCCCTTCCCTCCCCTTTCTTCTCTTTAAATCCTTTTTCTTCTAATAGTAATGAGTAGGCATTCAGAATATTTCAAGTGTTTTCTTTCTTTCTTTCTCTTTCTTTCTTTCTTTCTTTTTTTCTTTCTTTCTTTCTTTCTTTCTTTCTTTTCTTTCTTTCTTTCCTTCTTTCTTTCTTTCAGATTTATTTATGTTAAAGAGAGAGAGTGTGTGTGTACAAGGGTGTGATGGGAGGAGCAGAGGGAGGGAGAGAGAATCTCAAGCAGACCCCTGCTGAGTGCAGAGCCTGATGCTGGGTTGATCACAGCTGAGCACCTCACTCTTGATTTAGGCTCAGGAAATGATCTTGGGGTCCTGAGATCAAGTTACCTGCAAAAGGGGTCCCTACTCGGTGCTCAAGGATTCTCTCTCTCCCTCTGCATTTCTCCCTTCAAATAAATAAATAAATGTTTAAAAAAAGGTGGGGGTACCTGAGTGGCTCAGTCATTAAGTGTCTGACTCTTGGTTTTGGCTCAGGTCATGATCTTGAGGTCTTGAGCTGGAGCCCCCAGTCTGGTTGCATACTCAGTACAGAGTCTACTTCAGATTCCCTCTCCCTCTCTCTCTGCTTCTCCCTGTCGCTCACACTTTCTCTGTCTCTCAAATAAATAAATAAATAAAATTAAAATAAAACCAGAAACATTGTTGAGTGCTCCCCGCTTATGGAAATTAATCTTCTAAATTTATTTTAGTTTATTTTTTCCAGAGGTGAAGACTTTATTGTAACTGTGTAATCATTAGGTCAATGAAGATGAAGTATCATGGAAAAATCAAGGGAGGATTAATAAAATATGCTTTGAAAATTAAAAGCCCAATTATAGAGGACTTAAATAACTTCATTAAAAAATATGTGAAAATGAATGCAAATAGGAAGTATTTTTATTTTTTATTTTATTTTTTATTTTTTTTTAAATTGTTATTTATTTATGATAGTCACACAGAGAGAGAGAGAGGCAGAGACACAGGCAGAGGGAGAAACAGGCTCCATGTACCGGGAGCCCGACGTGGGATTCAATCCCGGGTCTCCAGGATCGCGCCCTGGGCCAAAGGCAGGTGCCAAACTGCTGCGCCACCCAGGGATCCCGAGGAAGTATTTTTATATACTGAACATTACAACTTTAATTCCCATGGATAGTTACATTTTGACCTTGCTTTGTCATCTTCAAATGTTTTATACCCAAATCACTTTTTATTTTTTTTAAAAGGTTTCATTTACTTATTTGACAGAGAGAGAGAGAGAGAGAGAGAGAGAGCACACAAGCAGGGGGAGCAGCAGGCAGAGGGAAGGGGAGAAGCAGGTTCCTGCTGAGTAGGGGGCCCCATGTGGGGCTCAATGCCAGGACCCTGGGATCATGACCTGATCTGAAGGCAAATGCTTAACTGACTGAGCCACCCATGGGTCCCCCAAATCACTTCGTAAAAACAAATATTAATTAATTAATTAATTAATTAATTAATTTCAGAGAAAGCATGAAAAAGGTAGCATGAGCTGGGGGAGAGGCAGAGGGAGAAGAGAAGCAGACTCTCACTGAGCAGGGAGCCCAATGTAGGGCTCTTCCCAGCACCCTGAGATCATGACCTCAGCCAAAGGCAGACATTCAATTGACTGAGCCATCCAAGTGCCCTTTTATACCTAAATCACTTTTGAAAAGTTTCTTGGAAAATTATTTGAAAGGATACTTGTTTTTTTTTTTTATCTTTTGAAAAATATGCACATCAAAATGTAATTTCTTCTTGTGATAATATCTATTTTCTCATTTTCCTCAGTGTCCAGTTCTTGACCACTGACACACCCTCCCCATCTGCACTAAGTCCATTGTTATATTTTATTAACATTCTTTTAATCCATCTTCTCAAACATTTATAATCCTTCTTTCTCTGGGACATGGCAGGTTATCTTTCTAGAAAATTCCATCCCACTTTTATTTCTTTTACTTTGTCTGCTCTACAAATTTTGAGAAGACAATGACATGGTAAAGAAGTAGAGGGAAATTTTGGCCCTGTGACTAAGAGTATGTCACTGAGAACAAGATAGGGCATGTAGGATGCTGGTAAACAGAATGAATTTAACTTATGAAAGTGAGATAGATCAAAGAGTAAATATATTTGTCCAGGGAGACAGGTGTAGCCTCATATTCTGCACAAAAGGCAGTGAAGACTGTCATTTAGATTGGAAATGGAGAGACAAGGAAAGAAAATAATGAGAGAGAAGAAAGTAGAAGGCTTGGTAAGGAACAGAATATATTAGTTAGTGTCATTTGAAAATTTGTGGTAGGGGGATCCCTGGGTGGCTCAGCGGTTTGGCAACTGCCTTTGGCCCAGGGCACGATCCTGCAGTCCCGGGATGGAGTCCCGCATCGGGCTCCCGGCATGGAGCCTGCTTCTCCCTCTGCCTATGTCTCTGCCTCTCTCTGTGTCTATCATAAATAAATAAATAAATAAATAAATAAATAAATAAATAAATCTTAAAAAAGAAAAGAAAAGAAAATTTGTGGTAGATAATACAAATACTCAAAACCTATAGGTGTCCTAAAAAAGGAAGAAAATGTGGATCATGTTAATGTCTGGGTCATCTATGAAATATTTGCTCATGTCTATTGCCATCTTTTTAGGTTCATTAATCCATTATGGCTCAATTTATAGGAGTTTTGCCTAGCAGTTCTTTTTTAAAGATTTTATGTGTTTATTTGAGAGACAGCACAAGCAAGATGAGGGGCAGAGGGAAAGGCACATTCCCTGCTGAGCAGGGAACCCAACATGGGGCGCAATCCAGGACCCTGGGACCATGACCTGAGCTGAAGGCAAACACTTAACCCACTGAGCTACCCAGGTACACCTGCTTAGTAGTTTTTTTTTTTTTTAAATTTTTTAATTTTTATTTATTTATGATAGTCACAGAGAGAGAGAGAGAGGCAGAGACACAGGCGGAGGGAGAAGCAGGCTCCATGCACCGGGAGCCTTATGTGGGATTCGATCCCGGGTCTCCAGGATCGCGCCCTGGGCCAAAGACAGGCGCCAAACCGCTGCGCCACCCAGGGATCCCTTTTTTTTTTTTTTTTTTAATTTTTTAATTTTTATTTATTTATGATAGTCACAGAGAGAGAGAGAGAGGCAGAGACACAGGGCGGAGGGAGAAGCAGGCTCCATGCACCGGGAGCCTGATGTGGGATTCGATCCCGGAGCTTAGTAGTTTTTAACACTTATTTTTCATCTAGCTTGCCATTTCTTCTGAATTTTTCCTTTAAGTCTTATCTGGAGTCATTCCAAT
This sequence comes from Vulpes lagopus, assembly GCF_018345385.1. NCBI lineage: Eukaryota > Metazoa > Chordata > Mammalia > Carnivora > Canidae > Vulpes > Vulpes lagopus. Next base: position 98,964,737 of record NC_054829.1, read on the forward strand.
TTTTTTTTTTATCTCCTTTCAGGAATTTCTAGAATTCAAATAGTGGTAATGATTTTCAACTTTTCAGGATGGTTTAGCGGAAAGCAAAGGGCAGAACTCTGGGTAGTTCTTTACTGGACTTTCAAATTCTTGGTTCTATAACCCTGGGAAAATCATGTTACCTCTTTCATTCCAGTTTAAATACAGTAATTTTAATAGTTCCCCCCACCCCAGATGTAATGTTCCATAATGTGAAGCTAGTTGAGAGAATGCAATTTGTAAACTATGTTTTACCTTATCTAAAGGTGTCAGTATTTTGAGATTAATTTAATATATGATATCTGGATAAAAATTTAGGTATCTGGTGCATCAGCTACATTACTTTTTTAAATAATAGCTTTATTGAGATATAATTCACATCTCATAAAATTCTCCTTTTTAAAGTATACAACTCAATTTTGAAATATAATCACAGAGTTCTGCAACTGTCACCACTATCAAATTTAGGAAATGTTTATCACCCTACATCCCCAAAAGGTACCCTGTACCTATAAACTATGACTTCCTGTTCCCTCTTACTCCCTCCAGCCCTTGGTAACCACTAATCCACTTGCTGTCTCTATATACTTGTCTGTTCTGGACATTTCATATAAATGCAATCATACAATATGTAAATTTTTGTGTGTAGCTTCTTTCAGTCAGCATTTTCCAAGATTCATCCATGTTGTAGAATGTATTAGCATTTCATTGCTTTTTATTAATGAATAATATTCCATGGTATGAAAAATTATATTTGTTTCTGTGTTCATCATTTGATGGACATTTGGGTTATTTGTACTTTCTGACTATTATAAACAATGTTATTATAAACATTCACATTTTTGTGCACACAGATATTTTCAATGGTTTTGAGTAGATACCAAAGAGTAGAATTGCTGGGTAATACAGTATGTTTCCCATTGTCATTGTAAGAATTACCACAAATTTAGTTGCTAGAACAATACAAATTTATTATATTGAGTTCTGGAAGTCAGAAATCTAGAACACATTGGCAGGGCTGCATTGTTTCCAGAGGCTCTAGAGGAGAATCACTTCCAAGCTTCTAGAGGCGCCTGAACTCCTTGCTCACGGCCCCTATTCACCATCTTCAAAACCAGCAGTGTAGTGTCCTCCAACCTTTCTCTATGATTTCTACTTCCTTCTTCACATCTATTTTACTGACTCTTCTGTCTCGTCCCTTCCCTATAAAGATGCTCATGATTACATTCCCCAGCTCTGATAAACAATCTTTACAGCTCAAGAAACTTAATTGTATTTGCAAAGTTCTTTTTGCCATGTAATGTAATATTCACAGATTAGGGGATTAGTACACGGACATCTTTGTGGCCTATTATTTGCTTATCATATATGATAGTTCTATGTTTAACATTGTGAGGAACTGACAGGCTGTTTTCCAAAGTGAGTACCATTTTGCATTCTGACCAGCAATGTATAAGGCTTGCACGTTCTCCACATCTTTGTCAACATTTTTTTTAATTAATTAAATTTAGTTTTTCGAGCAGTCTGAAGTTTACAGAAAGCTAAGCAGAGAGTACAGAAAGTTCCCATATACTTCCTGTGCAACACACAGGCACACTCTCTCTCCACTATCAACCCCTGCAGTGGTACATTTGTTACAATGAACCAACAAAGACACATCTTTGTAACTCTAAATCCATAGTTTGCATTACAGTTCATTCTTGGTGTTATATATTCTAATGTTTTTGGCAAATGTATCATATCAAGTACCCACCTTTAGACTATCATACAGAATAGTTTTCATGTGCTAAAAGTTCTCTGTACTCCATCCATTCATTTATCTTTCCCCCAACCCCTATCAACAATGGATCTTTCTAATGTCTCCAGAATGTCATATAGTTGGAATCATAGAGCCTTTTCAGATTAGCTTATTTCCCTTAGCAATTTGCATTTAAGTTTCTTCTAGGTCGTTTCCTGGATTGATTGCTCTTGTTAAATTTTTAAATGTATTTTTATTTTTTATTTATTTTAGTGCTGAATAATATTCCATTGTCTGGAGGTACCACAGCTTATCTATTCATCTACCAAAGGGCATCTTGATTGTTAATAAGTTTGGCAATTTATGAATAAATCTTCTATAAACATCCGTTTGGAGGTTTTATGTGAGCATAACTTTTCAATGCATTTGTGTAAATACCAAGAAGTGTCATTCATTTGATTAAAGAATGTTTGGTTTTGTAAGAAACTGTCAAACTATTTGTCAAAGTGGCTGTACCATTTGCCTTCTCACCAGGAAGGAGTGAGAATTCCTGTTGCTCTAGTCTTCAACAGCATTTAGATGTGTCATTGTTTTGGATTTGGCCATTCTAATAGGTATGGATATCTCAATGTTTCTATTTGCAATCCTAACAGGTGATGTAGGATATCTTTTAATACACTTATTTGGTATCTATATATCTTTTAATCAGGTTCTTTTTTTTTCTTGAAAAGTTTTAAAAGTTCTTTGTATATTTTGGATAACAGTATTTTATCAGATGTCTCTTTGTAGGTATTTTCTCCCAGGCTATGGCTTATCTCCTCATTCAGCTTATTAATTACTTCTTTCATGAATTGTGCTTTTAGTATTGTATCTAAAAAATCATCACCAAACCCATGGTCATCTAGGTTATCTCCTATGTTATCTTGTAGAAGTTTTTATAGTTTTGTGTTTTACATTTAGGTGTATGATCCATTTGGAATTCATTTTTGTGAAGGGTGAAAAGTCTGTTTCTAGATTCTTTTTTTAAAATGTGAATTATAGAGTTAAACTGTTTTTTAAAAAGATTACCTCTTTCTATTTTATTTCCCTTGATCTTTTGTCAAAGATCAGTTGACTATATTTCTTTGTTTCTATTCTTGAACTCCCTATTCCATTCTATTGATCCATTTGTCTATTCTTTCACCAATTCCACACTGTCTTGAGGTTGGGTAGTGTCAATACTCAGACTTTGTTCTTCTCCTTCAATATTGAGTTGGACATTCTGGATCTTTTTGCCTCTGTATTATATTTTAGAATCAGTTTGTCAATATCCACAAAATAATTTGATTGACAATGCATTGAATTCATATATCATGTTGGGAAGAATTGGTATTTGATAATACTGAGTCTTTCTATGCACGAGTATGGAAAATCTCTCCATTCATTTAATTCTTCCTGATATCTTTCATCAGAATTTAGTCATTTTCATCATATACATTTTGTACATATTTCATTAGATTTATAACTAAGTATATCATTCTTTTGTCTACTAATATGAGTGGCAATTTGTTTTTTATTTCAAATTCTACTTGTTCATTGCTGGTATATAGAAAAGTAATTGACTTTTGTGTACTTATCTTGCATATTTCAACCTTGCTATAATTGCTTATATGCACAAGAAGGTCTTTTTTTTTTTTGCCTTTTAAAATTTTTTTCTAAGTGTTTAATCATGCCATCTCTGAACAAAGATAGTTTTATTTCTTCCTTCCAGTCTGAGTACTTTCTATTTCCTTTCTTTTTCTTTCTTTTTTTTTTTTTTTTTTTTGGTCCTTTTCTCATTAGCTAATACTTCCAGTATAATATTGACAAGCAATGGTGAAAGGAAACACCATTCTTGCTTTGTTTTTGATCTTAGGGAGGAAGCTTCTGGTTTCAAACCATTAAATGTGACATTAATATAAATTTTTTTGTAGGTGTTGATTATAAAGTTGATTAAGTTCTAATTTATTCATAGTTTGCTGCATTTTGTCAAATACTTTCTTCATTTGTTGATAAGATCATGTAATTTTTCTTTGCTTGTCTATTGATGAATGGATTTCATTAACTAACTCTTGAATGTTGAACCAGTCTTGCTCACCTTGGATAAATCTCACTTGTTCATGGTATATAATAATTTTATATAGAGTTAGACTCAATTTGCTGATATTTTATTGAGAATTGCATCTGTATTCATGAAATATATTGGTCTGTATTTTTTTGCTGTTTACTTTTTTGCTTTTTATTTTTTATTTTTTGTTTGTAACATCTTTGTCTAGTTTTGGAATTAAGGTAATCCTGATCTTATGGAGTTAAATATTTTCTCTGCTTCTAACTCTGAAACAGACCAAAGATAATTGGTATATATTTTCTTTAAATATTTGGTAGAATTCACCAGTGTACCTGTCTAGGCCTGGTGCTTTCTCTTTTGGAAAGTTATTAATTTCTGATTCAATTTCTTTAATTGACACACAACATTGAGATTATTTATTCTTGTGTGAGTTTTGGCAAATGTTTCTTCCCAAGATTGGTCCATTTCTCTTCAGGTATCAAATGTGTGCATATAGAGGTATTCATAGTGGTTTCTTATTATCCTTTTAATGCCCATTAAATCTGTAGTGATTTCTCCACTTTCATTTCTGGTATTAGCACATCCAAGCACATGATTTCATTTTGTTTTTAGAAGAACCCACCAAGGAAAGTATTATAATACTATTTTTATAGATTAGCAAACTAAGTTTTAATAATCTACCAATATGTTTGATTGCCAATCTGTGAACACTGCAGGGCTGTTTCTGTTATAATCATCCCGGTGAATTTTTTTTTTTAATATAAATTCCAGGATACTCACTCCTGAAGACTAGTTTGGTAGGTTTAGCTTGGAACATCTTTTTAAACCCCATGACCTCAGACTGTTTCAGGGAGTTAACTAAGTTTCACCTGTTACAACTACCAAAAGACGTTGGAAAAAGCTGCTCAGGATCCTGTGTTGGATTCTGAGGCTGATGGGAAAGTATTCTGTGATCCATTACTGATAGCTGTGATAGGGCCAGATGGAGGGAGTAGAATCCCACTGCCAAACAGTTGGGCAACTGTGATCTAGATAGTGACAGTTGGTAAGTGGGTGAGAAGAAAAAAATTAGAGAAATATCACTTATATCTTAATTAAAAATTGCCTAAGCACATACTAAATATTTTATGCAGCTACATGTAACCCTCTTAGCTATATCATAAACTTAAATGTAGCTCTTGGAAAAATACTAGTGATGACCACAGTATAGAGAGCCAAATAAAGGAGAGGGGCCAAAATACTCTTGCAAATTTCCAAAATATTGGATTCCTCCACTGTCCCAATCCTACCAGAATGCCTGTGCCTGAAATGCTAGGATTCTGTGTAAGAGCGGCAGCCGTGTGCCCATGTTCTTTCTGTTGCAATCCTACGTCTTAAGGCAAAAAAATTTCGTTCTATGTATTTTAGCAATTGATCAAATATTTATTTATTTATTTATTTTTTTTAATTTTTTTTTTGATCAAATATTTATTATTTCAGAAGTTTCAGGGAGAAATCAAATGTATTTTGTAATTTTAAATTGTGTATGTTTATTTTTCATGTCTATTAAATTTTAATATTACATGTATAGATTCTGTTTGGAGAAACAGCTTGAAAGGTGGGTCTCATAAAAAAAAATACCTAAGTAGATACAGTGGCTGTCATGAATATATATCTTCATAGAAAGAGATGGATTAAGCTGTGCCATTTACAAATGTTTCCTTTTAGTGGTTTTCCATGACAATGAAGACTTCTTTGAGGGGGAACTCCATACTTGGGATTCATTTAGGTTAGAAGAACTGTGCATATAGCTTCTAGTTGTCATGTTAGCAAACAGATATCCTGCAATCTTCATTATCTTGGTGATCATCCGCAGGTAATCTGAGGCAGACTGAATAGACTCCTATGATCCCCAACAAATTCTTACTTTGTCTTCCATTCTTACTGATATTGTTAATTCCTCTGTCCATTTGGAGTTGAAAGAAATGATGCATAAGGTCCTTTCCCACAGTCAGGGTCAGGGAAGACCTTTGAACAGCTTAGTTATCTCTCTACCTTTAGAAGGGTTGTAAAAAAGACATATAATAAATAAAAAGGGAAAATATTGCAATTGCTTAGCGATATTAATCATCAGGCTAGAATTGGGAAGTTGCAGCACATGATTAGAATTTTTTCTTCTTTGATTCATATCACTAACAGTGGCTAGGTGGGGAAAAAGTAAAAATAAGTCAGGTATGATATTGCTATTTTCAGCATGAAGGTAGGAAAAGATAAGAACTGGACAAGAGGGATGGTGTGAAGTGTCTGGATATAATTTCTACAAAATCCAAACTTAGCCTTCACAAATATCTACAGCACTAAAATTACTAGAAGTTTTTAAAAACCCACAGAACTGTCTCAGCTGCTAAATGCATTTTTGGAATGAAATTGACTTTGAATTATAAATGCAATTTAATGTCTATTAATAACAATATTTCCCACTTCAAAATCCATAAGCTGTCAATTCTTAGAAAATTCAAGTTGGAAAAAATAGTTTCTTTGCCATTTGATCATCAGAACCTGGAAATTGGTCATTAGTTTGGTTCATAGTCTGAAAGTCTGGCATTTCCATTCAGTTTTACCATTGTAACAACTGAGACCTAGTGTTTTAAAGGTAATTATATTTATTGTACAAGCTAACTGAAAAAGTGCTGAATAATTGTCACTGCTTCAGAGATTAGATTTTGTAGTGTTATTTGTCTGCTAGCACTGAAGTGAGATGCTTTTAATGGAAGGAGCTCAGTAATATTAAAGAATTGTTGACAGCTACTTAGGAGGGGATTTTACATTTGTAAACAAAACTTGACTTTATCAAAAGAAAATATCAAGAGGTTATTTTACTCTCTGTTACACCTTATAATGTAGTTCCAATATATCCTGGAGTAAGGGTGGGGTGGGTGGGAAAAGTTTAATATAATAGATGGAGAAAAACCTAGTGTTAAGCAGATCAAATGACAAGGAACTAAAAAAGTAAGGCCAGACAATAAAACTATGTTCTTTGTTAAATGATGTACGGAGATTTTTTTTTTTTTGTACTAAGATTTTAAAATAAAAGTTCCCGTTTACCTCATACTCTGGAAAATGCACTCAATATTTCCTGAAGGCAATGAGAATTCTTTTTTATTTTTATTTTTTGGTCCCTTTGAGGGCATTACCTTTAAGTCAATGAACAAAACAAGGAAACCCTCTAAATAACTGATTGGAAACCTAAGATGAAGCTAAGACACATATTGACATTAAGGCCTTCATTCCTTGACCATGGCTCAATTTCTGGTTTTCTCATTAGATGTCATACATGTGTTTCCTGTTATGCTTACTAAAAACAATATCTTATATCAGGTCACATTTCCTACTGATACCAACCTAGAACTAATTCCCAGCTTGAAGATTAACTTTTAAATGTGATCATGCATCATATTTGAACAGGAAAAGGAATAATTATAAAATAAATGGTTCTGTGTAGGTAATTAACTACTTGGGCTTCGCTTTACCTTTCGTAAAACAAGAAAGAAAGAAAGAAAGAAAGAAAGAAAGAAAGAAAGAAAGAAAGAAAGAAAGAAAGAAAGAAAGAAAGAAAGAAAAAGAAAGAAAGGGTTGGAGGGAAAGAAGGAAGGAAGGAAAGAAAAAAGAAAGGGAAAGGTAAGAAATTCCAGACACAGTTGGGGAAGCAAATGCTAAGCATAGAACCATAAAGAGCAAAACTTGAGAAAACATTTAGTTTTAAGACTTATATTTTCAAAGTAACAAAAAAAATCACAAAGAAAAAAAGTAGACCTGGTTACATAAAAATGGAAAAAATCAAAACCACTCTGTCAAAAAGAGTAAGTTAATAAAGAAGAAACCATAAAGTTAGAATATATCTATGACAAATATAACAAACTATGGATTCATATCCAAAAAATATAAATGGTTCCTGGAAATACGTAAGAAAAATCTTAAGATCTCAAAAGCTTGAAAAAACAGCCACTGAGCTTTGTTCATATTTCTTTCAAATAGATATTGAATATACAATGAAATACTTCACCTCCCTGGTAGTTGAAGGAATGTAAATTGAAGTAAGATGTTATGTTGACCAAATGCTTAGAAAACAAAATATACTAGGTAGCAAGAAGGGTTTAATAGAATAAGAGAATCCACATACAGTATAAATTGAGACAGTTTTTCTGATTCAGTCTGGTATACATATTGAAAGTCTCCAAAAAATTCATAAAATTTGGTCAGCTATTTTTTTGTAGAATTCTATCTTATGGAGGGGCACCAGAGTGACACAGACAATTAAGCATCTAAATCTTGGTTTCCCCTCAGATCTTCATCTTGGGGTTGTGATCTCAGAGTTGGGAGATGGAGCTCCAAGTTGGTCTCTGTGCTCAGCATAGAGTCTGTTTGGGTTTCTTTCTCCCTCTCCCTCTTTGCCCCTTTCCATAGCATTCTCTCTCTCTCAAAATAAATAAATAAATAAATCTTTAAAAAAGAAACCTATCTTATGGAAACTGTCATATACACAAATCATCACTCTGATGGTATTTATGGTGAACAATCCAAATATCCAATTATAAGAAAATGCTTATATAATCTAGTCAACCACCGTCTAGTCCCCAAACCAGCAAGATCAGCATCACTGGGAAAATTGTTAGAAAGGAACATTCTTTGTTCTACTTGACACCTATTTTCTCAGAAACTCTGATAGTGGGCCCAGTATTCACAAAGCCTTCAAGATAGTTTGATGCATAAGGCCTAAGAACCACTGATATAATGGAATATTATATAGACATTCCAAGTGTTCTTAAAGAACACTTAACATGGAAAAATTCTTATAACCTAATATAAAGTGAATAAAGGGAGAATAAAAATTGACCATGGAAATTATGCATAATACGATTTCCTATTTTGTAAATACATATGTATCATATAGTTGTAAAATCAAAATCCTTCATGTATATGTGCATTCACACACACGTATACATATCTATCTATCTATCTATCTATCTATCTATCTATCTATCCTAGCAGAAAAAAAATATTATTCTAAATATATCAAAGGAATTGACTTTAAATTACTCCTTTGAATCTCTGCGTATTTTTCCAAATTCTCTTCTGTGATGGCATATTACTTTTTATTATCATTAAAATATCTTGGCCACAAACACTTTCATATACATAGATGAATACATACATATACACAATGTTCAAAGCCCCAAGTTTCCTATAACCATAAATGTTTATTAGCCTTTCATGATGACATGGGTTTATTGCAAAGAGAGACCCCCTTCTTCAACAACAGATGGTGCTTCATCATTGAAGAAAATGGTAAGATGTGGTACTTGGGTTGTCCTAGCCACAGGCAGGATGTGGCTGCCAGAGCGGAGCTATAAGTCTTTGAGCAACTAGCCACATCCTCCTCCCACCAGTTCTTTTTTTAGCTGATGGCAACTCCCAGGATTCTGACATTAACCAAAGTTCAAAACTTCTTCACATTGCTATTATGCTCCCTTCTTTCATCAGCAATTCTCACATGGAACTTTGTACAGAGAGCAGGGTATAGAAATTAAAAAAATATATTAGGCATTAGAGATTGCAAGTAGCCAAGCTCATTTAGCTAAAATGTTCCAGCGGGGGGTGGGGACCAAGAAAAAGTGATAAACAACAGTTGTTTATCATCTCATGTTAACAATTAGCTGTCCTTTGTTATCTCAAAAAAACATAATTTCTTCTCTGGTTGACTTTATTTACAACTATCTAAGCACACAGAAAGTTCAACCTGTTCTACTAGTACTTGGACAATGTAGTCAATCTAAGATTGTTTACCATGGGTTTTAAAATGCTTAAATGTTAGAAACATTTTAAATGCTACAGAAAATAAATATTGTAGCATGTGTCTCTTTACCTGTCTAAATTACTGGAAAAAGATCATTTCACTTTTGCTTCCTGCTCATGTTAATTATAGATAGTGAGAAGATTTGGGGACAGCCCCAACAGCTCTGTGATTTGACAACTGCCTCAGGGTGTTTAGAAACTAAGAAAAGGCATCATTCAGTTTCTAGGCTATGATCTGCTTCAGCCTCCATAGCTTATGTTGGAGAAATTCTGTGGGCGGAAATATAGTTCCAGTCCTTAAGTAAGTGCTGCAATTGCTATAATCTGGAGGAATGCTTTTGTATTAAAGAACGCTGACATATTAAAAGAAATGTCCCAAATTCTCAGAAAATGGGAATGAAAGTGTGTAATTTTATATAATGCTCTTGAAAATTAAATCCACTTACCAAGCCTACTTAGTGGCAACAAAATCTTAGATCTCCTAATATCTGTTATTCAAAATGTATGGCTATTTGAGCAGGATCAGAGACTGATTTTGAAAACCTAAAATCCCTCAGATGATGGTTGATATTTTGTGGTGTGTAGATGCTGTCAGCTGAACGTCATGGACTTGGCCTGTCACCTGAATGTAATGTTTATTACCAAGATTGTTTTTGTGACTTCCTACAAATGTGTTTTGTGTCTCTAAGATATACTTATAAATATTTGACTACGTTTAAACATCTTCAGAAAATTTTCAAAGGAAACCTATGTGACATATAAGAATGGACTGCAACATGTAAATGCTAAAGATAAGGTGATCTTATAGAACATAGAACAAAGGCAAATACAGCAAGGATCAGGATGGAAAGCTCAGTCAAAAATGAGAAACTTAAAACACCTGTGTTGTGTCAACAGTGGCTTGGCAGCTGGAATAGGGAAGACAGAGGAAGTTAAATCCATGCTGGCTTCCAGAACCCAGCTACAAAAAATGAACCGCTAGGACCAGATGGTTTTATGGCTTTAGTAAACAATAGATTTGCATAATGCTTCCTCAATAATTCTGTCAGGAAGAGTGTTGAGCTAGAAAACAATGTACAATTGTGGGTTTTTTTTTTTTTTTTTGAAAGCCAGCTCTTTAAATGGCCAACTGATAAATGGGGAGAAGCTGAAATGTTGGGAAGAACAGATTATATAAAGGACTATTATCAGACTTTCTTGACTGCAAAGTAATTGTAAATGCCCATTTGTTTGGAAGTATATTAGATCCCTCCTGGTGGCCACATTATAAATTGATTATCAAACAGGAATAAAGGCTTCTCTGTTTGGGGGCACCACCTCCCTAAGGTTTCCTTGTTTGTTCTGATTTGTAGCTTCCTTTGACTTTTCTTTCTAAGGCTTGGGTAGCTGCCATTTGGTTTCTCTTCAAGAAGAATCAACAAACCACTTAGTGTTGAATTCTTTTCTAGTATACACATGTATCACTTCTCCCTATTGATCTCAGGATGTGGAATCCCCACACACCTTTTAAACAAAATCCTCTGTTTCAGCAAGCGGATAGGAACTCTCTTCTACTTCATTCATTCACCTGATTTAATTGACAATAATTATTCCCAGAGGTGATTCCTTCACATACAAATGAAAATTTCTACTTTTTAATACCTGAATCACAAAATAGACCAGTGGAATAATACATTACTAAAATTCACTCTTTCTCCCTCTCAAACATGGCAGCAATCTCCTCCCCACTTTTAAGTTGAATGTCCAGTATTGGTTTTAGGGCTTACAAATTCAAAAGCCTACAGTGCTCAGGTGAGTAACAACTAAATACTGCTCCTCTTGAAGGGACAAATACTAACAATAGGGAAGGTTGGGGACCTTGGTGAAGTGGCAAGCCTGGTCTGAAAAGAATTCAGTAAGATGAGCACTGGGTGTTATACTATATGTTGGCAAATTGAATTAAAATTAAATATTTAAAGAACAACAACAACAAAAAGTTTCATAGCCTTTCAGATCCAGAAAATTATTGCCACAGAAATGCAAAAGTAGCCCAAGAAATGCCAATCTCCTGGGTTTTAAAGTAAAATTAATTTTTAAAAAGCTCAACTTTATAATACTGATGGGTTTTCAAAGTTAGCAACAAAGTTTAAATTTTCATATCGTAAGGGACAAAGCAATTTTGTGAACAATATTTATCACATAAAGAACCAGGCTATAACCTACCTTGTCTCTAAGCACAGCTGTCTAATAGAAATGCAGTAAAAGTCACACGAGTGATTTAAACTTTTCTAGTAGCTCTCTTAAAGGGAAAAAGGAATAGACAAAATTAATTTTATAATATATTTTATTTATCCCAGTTATCCAAAATATTGTTATTTTAACATGTGATGATGATAAAAGTTTTAATGAGCTATTTTACACTCTTTGTGTTGAGTCTGAAATTCAATACAGTAGTCGCCCCTTATTCATAGTTTCAGTTACCTGTGGTGAACTGCAGTCCAGAAGCAGATGGTTTTCTCTTTGACCTATTGTCAGAAGGCCAACAGTAGCTTCATGCTACATCATCCTTCACCTCCTTTCATTTCATCACGTAGGTATTTTATCACCTCACGTCATCACAAGAAGAAGGGTGAGTAGAGTATAACAATATGCTTTGGGAGAGAGAAAATCCACACTCACATTACTTTTATTATAGTATATTGTTACAATTGATCTATTTTATTATTATTGTTGCTACTCTCTTACTATGCCAAATTTATAAATTAAACTTTATCATAGGTGTATATGTGAGGAAAAACCATAGTATACATAGGGTTTAGTACTATCCATGGTTTCAGACATTCATTGGGCATCTTGGAAGTTATCCTCCATGGATAAATGTCAGGAGAAGGGAAGGCGCTACTGTATGTATGTATTTCATACAGACGACACATTTTGCTTTTTAACGGCCATATTTCAAATGCTTAATAGCCATATGTGACTAGTGGCTCCACATTGGCTAACACTCTCTAAGGCTTAGAATGCCTGCTCTTATATACACATCAAAAGTGAGCAAGTCCTTGGTTAGATAAAGTGTCATGGTCTTCCTTCACCAGGGCTCTCCCTGTTTCTATCTACCAAGCTACTCCTACCATTGCTACATCTGGGTTCAGCTGCCAGAGTAGGTGCAGGAGGCAGACAGGAGGGCCTCTGTTCATGGGATATGTTTTCCCAAGGAAAGAATACAAGGAATTTTGAATATTGCTTGTATTATGTGAAACACGATCTTAGAAGTAACGTGGAAAGTCATTTAATGCATCTGACCTTTCATATAATGAAAAATGATAATTTATCCTCTCCTTTTGTGTATCTAGTAGTAGACTACTACCTACTGAATTAACCTTTGTTATTACTGGACTATTTTAATTTATAAAGCACTTTGTATCAGGTGGAAAGGGAACTTGACTCATTCTAGAACAAATTTCAAATGAATAAAATAGTACGATGTAAATCCTAATTTAAAAATGAAAAAATGAATCAAAAAGCATGAAAAGCAAAAACTTTCTAATACTGAGCTGTTCAAGATTATAGATTTCCTGATATCAAGAGGTGTCTAAGCAATGATTATACAAATAACTGGTGAGCTTATTGTAGTTTATCCATTATATGACTGGATAATTTTTCTGCCCTAAGATTTGTGATAGGTATATAATAATATAATACGCACATATGTATATATATTTTAAATTTCAGATATTCATATTCTGTTACTTTGAAGTTTGAAATGTCATGTTATTTTATCTGCACTTTCTATTACCAGTGAAATTGAGCATATTTACGTATTTCTACAAATTTAAAATTTTCCCTTTTGTAAATAGCTGGGTCATGTCATAGCCTTTTCCCATTTTCCTATTAGATGTCTGTCTTTTCCTTATTGAGTTTCATGTATTTCTGTTTCAAGCAAAAGTTGAGTTGTATGTGCAGTCTGTATGTTCTCCCACTTTCAGTCTTAGTTTAACTCTTTTTCATTGTCTTTTAAGGAGTGAAGTTCTTAGTTATAATTTAGTCTAAATTATCAACTTTTTTCTTTTACGATTATTGCTTTTTGTACTTGTTTAAAAAAATCTTTCCCTATTCTGAGGTCATGAAGATATATCCAAATTAATATTTATCTGATTCTTAATCTCAAAGGGAAAGCTTCTTATTTATTTATTTATTTATTTATTTATTTATTTATTTATATTTATTTTATTGAAGTTCAATTTGCCAACATATAGCATAACACCCAGTGCTCATCCCCACAAGTGCCCCCCCTCAGTGCCCGTCCCTCAGTCACCCCAACCTCTCGCCCACCTCACCTTCCACTGCCCCTTGTTTGTTTCCCAGAGTTAGGTGTCTCTCATGTTCTGTCAACTTCTCTGATTTTTCCCACTCGCTTCCCCTCCTTTCCCCTATAATCCCTTTCACTATTTCCTATATTCCTCGTATGAGTGCAACCATGTAAGATTTGTCCTTCTCCGATTAACTTACTTCACTCAGCATAATACCCTCCAGTTCCATCCACATCGAAGCAAATGGTGGGTATTTGTCATTTCTAATGGCTTAGTGATATTCCATGAATACATAGATTACATCTTCTTTATCCATTCATGTTTCGATGGACACCGAGGCTCCTTCCACAGTTTGGCTATTGTGGATATTGCTGCTATAAATATTCGGGTGCAGATGTCTCAGCGTTTCACTGCATCTGTATTTTTGGGGTAAATCCCCAACAGTCAATTACTGGATTGTAGGACAGTTCTGTTTCTAACTCTTTGAGGAACCTCCACACAGTTTTCCAGAGTGGCTGTACCAGTTCACCTTCCCATCAACAATGCAAGAGGGTTCCCCTTTCCCCACATCCTCTCCAAAATTTGTTTCCTGTCTTGCTAATTTTCCCCATTCTCACTGGTGTGAGGTGGTAACTCATTGTGGTTTTGATTTGTATTTCTCAAAGGGAAAGCTTCTAATGTTTCACCATTAATTATGTTGATTGCTGTAGATTTCTGTAAATACCCTTTATCAACTTAAGAAAATCCTCTTTTAGGGGACACCTGGGTGGCTCAGTGGTTAAGCATCTGCCTTCAGCTCAGGGTGTGATCCTGGGGTCCTGGGATCAAGTCCCATGTCAGGCTCCTCACAGGGAGTCTGCTTCTCCTTCTACCTGTGTCTCTGCCTCTCTCTGTCTCTCATGAATAAATAAATAAAATCTTTAAAAAAAAAAAAGAAAATCATCCTTTATTAGCTTGCTAGAATTTATATCATGAAACAATGTGAAATTTTATTGTTCTTGTCATTTAATGATAATATCATTTGATTTCTGTTTCCTGTCTGTATAGTGGTTTACATTAGTTGGTTTTTAAATATTAACCCTGATTCATGGGATACATGAAATTTGGTCATGATATATTATCCTTTTCTCTGTTTCTGTGTTCAGTTTGCTAATATTTTGCTTAGAAAGTTTGTCATTCTCATTCATGTGTTTACTGTCATTTTCCTTTTTTCTCCTGCCATTTCTGAAGTTTGAGATTGAAGTTATGTATATCAAGATATGAAGTGATGCTAACATTGGGAGAGTGTTAACTCTTTTCTGTCTTTCATATTCATTTATGTGAAATTGGAATTTTTTATGTTTTTAGTTTTTTTTATGTTTCAGTTTTTTTTTATGTTATTAGTAAGGCTTCCAGTCAGTTAAGTTTTTGGAGAATTAAAAGTTGTATGCAGATTTTTGACTGGGTGGAGGTTCAGCATCCCTACCCCCATGTTGTTCAAGGGTCAACTACGTTATTGTATAACTTTATCATTCTCTCCTTATTTTTTTCCTGAACTATTTGATAGGTTGCAGACATCATATATTTTATTCATAAAAATTCTATCGCATATTTCATAAGAAGAGCAGTTTGTTATGTTGCTAAAGTACAATTAGCAAAATTAGGAAAATTAACATTAATAAAATACTGTTGAGCTGGTGGTATTAACATTAATAAAATACTCATGAACAATAAAATATGGTGGCCGTGGGGATGGCTATAATGGATTTTGTAATGATGGAAGCAACTTTGGAGGTGGTGGAAGCTATAATGATTTTGGCAATTACAACAATCAATCCTCAAATTTTGGACCCATGAAAGGAGGAAATTTTGGAGGCAGAGATGCTCTGGCCCCTATGGTGGTGGAGGCCAATATTTTGCCAAACCACAGAACCAAGGTGGCTATGGTGGTTCCAGGAGCAGCAGCAGCTATGGCAGTGGCAGAAGGTTTTAATTGTTGCCAGGAAACAAAGCTTAGCAGGAAAGGAGAGGCAGAGAAGTGACAGGGAAGCTACAGGTTACAACAGATTTGTGAACTCAGCCAAGCACAGTGGTGGCAGAGCCTAGCTGCTACAAAGAAGATATGGTTCAGACAATACTCATGTGTATGGGCAAAAAAACTTGAGGACTGTATTTGTGACTAATTATATAACAGGTTATTTTAGCTTCTGTTCTGTGGAAAGTGGAAAGCACTTTGTAAAACAAAGGGTTTTAATGTAGATTTTCTTTTTTTGCACCCATGCTGGTGATTCTAAATGTAATAGTCTGATCATGACGCTGAATAAATGTATCTTTAGAAAAATAAAATATATAGTCCATAATCAATTTTAGCCAATTATCTCAATAATATATTTTATAATATATTTTATCTCTCTCATTCTGGATCCAATCCAGCATCAGGAATTGTATTTAGTTATTATGTCCCTTTAGTCTTAATCTAGAACAGCTTCTCAATTTTTTTTTATTTTTGTATTTTGTGACTTCGATAGTTTTGGAGGGTAGTGGTTAAGTATTTTGTAGGATCCCCTATAACTAAAACAAATTATTTCTCCCTTGAATGTCCATGCAATTCACTTATGAAGACCCACATCTGGGGTTGGAGGTTTCTTTCAAGAAAGATTATCAATAACTGGCTCATTTTCTTTCTTTCTTTCTTTTCTTTCTTTCTTTCTTTCTTTCTTTCTTTCTTTCTTTCTTTCTTCTTTCTCCTTTCTTTCTTTTTCAGATTTATTTATTTTAGAGAGAGAGAGAGAGAGAGAGAGAGAGATATGAGGGGGATGGTTGAGGTCAGAGGGAGACAGAGGCAGAATCTCAAGTGGAGTCTGCACTGAACATGGAGCCTGAAAGCGGCCAATCCCAGTGCTCTGAAATCATGACTTGAGCCAAAACCAAGAGTTGAATGCTTAACCAAATGTGCCATTGAGGTACCCTTCAATTTTTAAAAATATCACAAGACTCTGAAAGATATTTCTCCCTGCTTTAGTCATTTTGTTTAAATTTTCGAGGAATTCATCCACTTTAATTATATTTAGTACTATAAAATTGTTTATAATATTATTTTATTTTTAATATCTATAGGATATGTAGTTGTACCCTTTATATTTGCAATAATTATTACTGTACCTCTCTTCCTGTTTTTTCTTAATCAACGTTGCCAGTGTTTTTCTATAATTTTTAGTTTTTTGAAAAGCTCAACTTTAAAATTTACCAATTCTCTCTATTTTTCATTTGTTTTCTTATTTAATCAGTTTTTCATGTTTATATTTTCCCTCCTCCCTTGCTTGGATTTCTTTAAATGTTCTTATTAAAAATGTTTCTACCTCATTAATTTTTTACCTTTCTCCTTTTTAATATATGTAATTAAAAGATAACATTTCCTTAAACCATTATTTATTTGCAACTGACAGGTCTTGATATACGGTATGTTTATTAGAATTCTGTTTGAAAAATTTTCTGATTTATATTATGATTTCTTCTTTTGCCCATGGTTTACTAGAAAATGTTAATTTTCTGGTTATGTTTATGTTATTGATTTCTACCTCATTTACATTATGGTTAAAGAAAAATAATTTATGTTTTCAATGATTTGAAACTTAATGAGACTTTTCTTTTGGCTCTCAACTTAATGTTTGAGAAGTTTCTCCATGTGCTAGAAATAAATGTGCATTTAGCAAGCATGCAAAAAAATGTTTTACTTGTAACTCTCAAATTAGGTTTATTATATATATGGATAGGTATTTTATAATCCTATAATATTAGGCAAATATTTAAAATTATGTTGTCAAATTATTTAGATTTCCACAGACATTTTTGTCTGCTTGTTTTATCAATTGGGAGAGTATTTTATTTATCTCTCTCTGTGTGACTATCATAAATAAATAAAAAAAAAATAAAACAGATCTTGATCTCAGGAGAGAAACAGCCCTACTTCTAACCTCCATAGCACCATCGCCACTGTCTCAGATGTCCAACTCTGATTCCCCTCTGACTTCTCTTCCTTGCTCAACGACAGTCAGCAAACTTTAAAAAAAAAATGTCTATTTCTCTCCCAATTTTCTCAAATTTTGTTTTGTTTATTTCAAGGCTATGTTATTAAGTGGATTCAATAGAAAGTTAATATATTTCTAGTGAATTAAATTTTTTATCATTATAAAGCGACTTTCTTTATACATACTAATGCTTTATGCCTTCAATTCCATTTTTTTAAAAATTTTTATTTATTTATGATAGGCACACAGTGAGAGAGAGAGAGGCAGAGACATAGGCAGAGGGAGAAGCAGGCTCCATGCACTGGGAGCCTGACGTGGGACTCGATCCCGGGTCTCCAGGATCGCACCCTGGGTCAAAGGCAGGCGCCAAACCGCTGCGCCACCCAGGGATCCCCCTTCAATTCCATTTTATCTGTATTGCCATCTTCCTTTCTCAATAGTATTGCACACCATATATATTCTAATGTTTTTACTTCATTTTTCTTAATCCTAAGATTTTACCTGAAAGACTTTAAATTAGCAGAATTGGGTTTTAAAAAATCTAGCCTGGCAACACTTGTCTTTTACTACAAGGTAGAGGCTTATTTATATTTAATATAATTACTAATGAATTGGCATTCTAATCTATTATTTGGTAGTATGATTTCAATTTTTTCTACTTGTTTTTGTTTTCTTTTTCTTACTTTCGTACCATCCTTGGATTGATTAGAAATTATCAACCCCATCATTTTTTTCTCCCTTGACCACTTTGCAAATTATACACACTTTGCTGTATCTTTCGAAGATATTCTAGAAATTACAACATACATACCTAACTTATCATAATCTAAAATTAATCAGTCTTCATTTTTTTCATTTTATAAAACCATATATATTATCATTATTTTATATAAATAAATTATATTTATATTTACATTCATATTCAATAATTTATTTATTCTTTATATTTGAATTGCAGACTTTTCATATAGGGGTACTTTACCTTTGTTTGAAGTACATCCTTAAGAATTTCCTTCAGGGAGAATTCTTATTTCATCATCAGTAGCCTTTTAATCTTTGCTGGATATAGAAATCTGGATTGACAATTATTTTATCCCTTGAAGGAATCTGCCCAGGGATGACCCATTTGTTTTGTAAGGAATCTAGGTCACGTTGCACAGAGTATTGTTCATATGTGCACCTGAAAGATTGGCTGTATCAGATGTTCGACCATTTTTGGGCTACTGGTGATGTTTTGCCACTGTTGACACTTTTCCAGATTGACATCCAAACCATTGTGGCTTGTTAAACAAATCTATGCCATTTATATCCTGACAGTGGTGTGCTTATTGCAAAAGCTATTGAACAACAGGCTAACAGTCAAGATCTCTGATTAGATCTTCCATACTTCCTACCATCCACAGCACCTTGTATTGTCTTAGAAACATCTACTCAAAACTTGACTCAAAAAGTTTTCTGACTCTATTCTCTTTATTTTTTTCTGATCTGCACTTCCTAGGCACTCACTGAGGAAATTTCCTTTTGTGGGAATAGCCTCATTTCCTCTGTTTTGCATCCTGGTTAACGATCAGGATAACAATTTGGGATTCTGTCTTGACCATTCCTGAGAGTAACACTTCTTTATTTTCCTGAATGGTAACCCCAAGGTCATGATATAATTGTGCACCTAACATGCAAAATAATACAGATAAATTATTAGAATTAATAAGGGAATTTTGCAAAGTTCCTTGATATAAGGTGATATAGAAAATAAACTCCATTTCCATAGTTTTACTAAGTAATAAAATAAAATTTATAAATCAAATAATACCCTGTATTGGTAGTACTACTGGTATATGCATAAATTGAATTTTCCTCTTTGGAAAACATTTGGCATTATCCACCAAAGCTGAAATTATGCATACTGTTCAAACTGGCAATGGGACTCATATATACCCAAGGGAAATGCATACACTTGTATAGAAGGAGACATATGCAGTAATATCCATGGTAGCACTGTTTAGAAGAGCCTCAAACTGATAACAAATCCAATTTCCATCAATAGTAAAATGAATTATGGTATATTTCTGCCATGGAATAATAGCAATAAAAGTGAATGAAATTGCAGATACATAGAACATAGATGAATCTCTCAAAAGTAACCATACACAAAGTAAGATATGGTGAGTGATTCCATTTATGGTTAGTTCAAAAAGTAGGAAAAATGATAATGTTAAGTGCTACAAGCTTAGCTGGAAAAATTACAAAGAAAAACATGGAAGTGATAATCATAAAAATCTTTGAAGCAGAGCAAAAGGATAGAGATTAGGAGAAAGCATAGTAACAGTTTCTGGAATGTTGAAAATGTTCTATTTTTCACTTGAATAATAGACGCTTTACTTATAATAAATCATTGAGCTGTGAATTTTTTGTTTGGTATACTTTTCTTCATGTATTTTGAATTTTATATAACACGTTATGGAAAATAAATTATTGGCTAGGATTCCTGAATCAGAATTATGAATATTTAAAATTTTTTAGATACCTCCATATCATTCAGTTGAAAGATTGTGATAATTTACTCCTAGCGGCAATGATTTTGGATTTTGCACTGATATGTATTACTGTGTGAAATTCCTTGGACTTTTTTTTTTTTTTAAGATTTTATTTATTTATTTATGAGAGACACACAGAGAGAGGCAGAGACATAGGTAGAGAAAGAAGCTGGCTCCCCCAGGGAGGAGTCGATCCCAGGACTCTGGGATCATGCTCTGAGCCAAAGCAGATTGTCAACCACTGAGCCACCCAGGCATCCCACTCCTTTGACTTTCTATATCATCTTGAATTAGGATATATCACCTGAGGAGAGTTTATCTGTTGATTTATTGTAAGACTATCTTATTTCCACCATGTAAGAATGTTGTTTATTAGAAATATTTCAAACACCTGAAATTATTTTTTATACTGTTGCCTGCAAATAATATATTAGCAAATATTATCTACTTTGATGAGTAGAATAGAGTGATATAAAGCCACAGTCCCTTAAATATAATTCTAAAATCCAGGGCACCTGGGTGGCTCAGTCAGTTAAGTGTCTGCCTTTGTCTCAGGTCAAGATCCTGGACTCCCAGAATTGAGTCTCATGTCTGGCTTCTGACTTTGCAGGGAGTCTGCTTCTTCCTCTGCCCTCCCCTAGTCATTGTCTCATTTTCTCTCTCTCTCTCTCAAGTAAATAAAATATTTAAATAAAGATAATTCTAAAATCCAAAATTTCAACAACAGACCAAAACCCTAAGTTCTTTGATTTAGTGTTAAAATTTACTTGGACTGAAATGAGGGTATTCATAGTCCTTTTTTTAATCACAGTATATGTGAAGATTTGTGTATTTCGTATTAATGTGTTGACTATAGGCCGCTATAGTCAGATCCCTACTGGGAATGTCTTATGTCTTCTAATATATATGTGATGCGCCCTGTATAAGGTTTCTAAAATTAGAAAACTTCTTTTTTTAAAAATATTTTATTTATTTATTTATTTATTTATTTATTTATTTATTTATCTATCTATTTATAAGGGACACAGGGAGAGGCAGAGACACAGGCAGAGTGAGCAGCAGGCTCCCTGTGGGGAGCATGATGTGGGACTCTATCCCATGACCCTGGGATCATACCCTGAGCCAAAAGAGGCTCAACCACTGAGCCACTCAGGTGCTCCTAAAATTATAAAGCTTTTAAAATATAAGTTGCCTAAGAATTTAAGATAAGGAGTTATGGATCTGTATTTACAGTTTTTTGTTTGTTTAGTTGTTTTTTGTTTTTACTTGCTAAGTATTTGACATTAGAAAAAAAGTATTTAAATGCTGAACAGTACCTTTAAAGTTTCAATATTGATTTAATCTTTCAATCCAGCAGCTTTAGATACTGCATATTTTTATAAAGAAAAGCCATTATTAACAACCATGGCTACTGTGTTACATAGTGTACTCTCTCTGAACAAGAGATATTTATTTCTGGTGTTTAAGTAGGAAAAGCTGGTATTTCTGAAGACTTAGATTTTTGCAAATTTCCTTGTTTATTGCTAGAAGTTTATGGCCATATTTGATCCCAACTATATGGCATGCAATTTTTTTCTAATGGTCTCATTTTCTCATTTCTGACTTCATGTTATAGTTCTTTGCTTTTCCATTCTAGTTTCTTTTTTGGATTTAATTTGTCTTGATTTGTGCGTTTTTCTGTTTCCTTATGTTTTTTTTTTTTAAGAGTTTATTTATTTATTCATAGAGACAGAGGGAGAGAAAGAGGCAGAGACACAGGCAGAGGGAGAAGCAGGCATCATACAGAGAGCCTGACATGGGACTCGATCCGGTGTCTCCAGGATCACGCCCTGGGCTGCAGGCGGCGGCAAAACGCTGTGCCACCAGGGCTGCCTTCCTTATGTTAATTATAGAGGCAAAGTAGGAGAACAGATAAATAAAATAAATGGATATATAAAATTTACATGAAAAGTGAAGAGTAATTTAAACAGAGCTAAATTCCAATCAAAGAGTTCTCTGGGGGCAGCCTGGGTGGCTCAGTGGTTTAGCGCCGCCTTCAGCCCCGGGGTGTAATCCTGGAGTCCTGGGATGGAGTCCCGCGTGGGGCTTCTCCCTCTGCCTGTGTCTCTGCCTCTCTGTCTTTCTCTGTCTCTCATGAATAAATAAATAAAATCTTAAAAAAAAAAAAAAAGAGTTCTCTGGTATTTGGATGTATGTGCTTTCACAACTTCATTATATATTATTCTGTCTTTACTCACATTTTGTGAATAGTTCTTTTATTGCCATCCTTAAGTTATTATAATATTTGGTGTCATCTATTTTCTGCCAGGAACCTGATTGATAAAGTAATTGGTACCAAAAGTAGTCCCAGAAAACAGATTGTTAAAATATTATCTGAGATTGAATTGCCCATAAAATCAAGACATGAAGAGATAATTTCATTGCAAAGAGAAAATGAGTCACAGATAAATCTGCGACATGCCATGGTGTCACAATTACTCAACCTATCACCATGGGTAGTGCCTGAGGAAAGCAAGGAATTGGGATGGTGCTTTTGAAATTTTAATGTACATAGAAACCACTGCAGTTATTTGTTGTTGTTAAAATGCTGTTACTGATAAACTAGGTTGTTGTGATGGTGTTTAAGAGGCTGCATTTCTAACAAGCTCCCATATGATGTTCATGCAATGGATATGATACCACATATTAAGCAGAAGGAACTGGAAATCAAGTGGCTGTTACATTCAACTTCTGTAATAGTCATAGTAATGATAAAGATTGAGGAGTCAACTAGATCCTTCTTATGTCCCTTTAGAGAAGTAGGGTAAAAAGAAATATTGAAAACTATGAATATGTATTTGAAAAGAAATAGGGAGACTCTCAGGACTCCTTGCAGCTCTGAAATAATCTGGCATCTGCTTAAGTGCAGGGCAGATATGGCTCAGGACCACACCTAAGTTCTTTTTTTTTTTTTTTCCACACCCAAGTTCTATCTGACAAAAAGGATTATGAAATTGTAGCAACAATTAAACACTAAGTTTTTAAATTAAACTAAAAATGTTGATGGAGAAGGAAGAAGCCCCAGAGACAGGGACATTTCAGCAGACATTGATAAGGCTGAGAACTTTGAAAATTGAAAATCCTCTGGTATATCCCGTTGGCAGAGGCCATGTCTGCAATCTGAGCGAAGCAGTCCTCCTCACCATAAAAATCTTTTCAGTCACTCCCTTTGGGACAGTTTTCTAGCAAGGTGATGTTAATTCTTTTTCTGGCTTACCTTCACCTACTCTTGGCTTCCAAGACAAGTGTAAGAGTTAGATTCCAAGATAGTCTTGGCTAGGAAGTATAAGATCTTTAGGAAGAGATAAAGTATATACCAAAAATTAAAATATATCATTGATTTTTCATCAGAAAGACAATAGGTATATGTAAAGGTAAATGTATAAGTTATAATAAGGGTAATATGTTTAGGAGTATTAAGCCAAAGGGGGTAGAAATATGAGGTTTGATCAGGCCAAATTCACTGGCAGCGGTGCCCTTACCCTGGATTTGGCATTTATTGCATTTTTAAAATCACCTGGGAGTGGCAATAAGGTTACATTATCAAAAATTAACTTTCTTTCTTCTTCTGGTAAAAAAAACATAATATAAAATTTACCATCTTAACGATTTTTAAGTGTACACTTCAGTAGTGTTAGGTATATACACATTGTTGTAAAACAGATCTCCAGAACTTTCTCATGAAAAATTCAAACTCCATATCCATTAAACATATCCTCATTTCCTCCCCTTCCCAGTCCCTGTAAATACTACTCTATTTTATATTTCAATGAATTTAACTACTTTATATGATACTTAATGTAAGGTGAATCGTACAGGTCAAGAACGTTCTTGGCATGGCATCTGTAAAGAAACAGTTCAAGCCTCAGAAACATATAAATGTTGTAGTGAATCTATATGTGCAGACCTACCTCTCTCAACTGTAACCTTGTGAGGGCATGGTGGACTCGACTTTTATTAAAGTACTAAAAAAGGTGTTAGTTAGGAGAACTCTGGCAACCCTGAAGAACTTTATGATGACTAGCTTCTGTAGGCCAAGGATAAAGTGGTACTTGCCCCGTTGGAATTAAGTTTCTTGATTTCAGTGGGAGTAAATGATGCAAAGTGTTAGATGTTATATGGCAAAGCTTAATCATCATATGCTATGAAGTCCTCATTACCACAATATACCACAGAGATGGAATTTAACCAGTGTTTTGACTCACAGAAATCTGTGACCTAAGCTAACTGATCATGGTGTACATGAAAGAATATATGCAATCTATCAAGTATTGGTAACTGATACAAAAGAACTTCTATGGCTGCTTCTAGAAACCTAACTTGCTGTAGGAGTAGGAAAATTATATTCTGCAGTTTCATATCCTAATTTCAGAATTATATGATTTCACAAATCCATACAGCCTCGACTGAGAAGGAGGCCAAGCATTCTGAAGAAAAGATTACAATGCATAGCATGATTCTTTCTCCAAGTTTTCCCCAGAGGGACCCCAACCATGAACTTAAGTGACTGAACACTAGGTAAAAGAAAAAACCTTGAATCTCTAGGACTAACTAGATATTGACTTTAAATTTTTGTTGATCCTCAGAGACCCCAAATGTATTTATAAATAACTGGCCATAGTAGGTGCTATGCAAGTCAAGTGATGAATGGAATTTTGGGTCTATTCCATCTCACATGTCTAGACAGACTACAGACCAGTCCTATTAGACCTATTATTATTTTCCCAGCCCCAGACCTTATATGTGTATTAAATATCTGTCAGAATCACAATAGTGGTTCCCTGAATCATGGGGTAAAGGATATTAGAGCAGGAAGGGCCAAATGCAAGCCTCTGCAGCTGTCTCCAACAAGCCTCACCAAAACTATATCAAGAGCAATAATGCATCCCTGTAGAAATAACAGAGATTAGTCCCATCATCAAAGACTAAGAGAGATGCATATATCCGATCTATTTGATCTTTAACTGAAAATTCAACTTAAAATCCAGACAGTGCATGGAAAAGCAGACTAGATACACAAATAAGCAGATAACCACGAGAGCTGGAGCTGAAATTCCAAATGTGATGTCTTTACTGGAGTAAATTAACAGTTTGTGGAAATCAATATGCAGTTTATTGATCTGGCAAATGTTCTCATGTCAGTTCCCATCAATTAATAGAAGCAGAAGCATTTTATATTTACATGGCAGACACAACAATATAATTTTACTGACTTGCTCCAGGACGTTGTCATACTTTTTATGTTCTCTCATGATCTTGTAACATAGTTTAGAATTTCCTTCATCATCTTGGCAACAAACAGAATATTGCACAGGTTTATTGTGCTCACAGACAGAATGACAACTTGATCCAGCAAGAATAAAAAAGCAAACAACTAAGACACCTCAATAAAATTAATTTATGCCAGAGGGTGGGCAATAATCCTTGGAATATATTGGAGGTCTGCTACATTGATGAGGTTTCTGGGATACAGTGTTCTGGGCCACATCGAGGTATTCTTTCTAAGGACAGTGTCCAAATTGTTCTATCCCCTGTAGCACCGAGTATGAATAATAGTGAACATACCACTTCATGGATTGCTTTGCATTTTGGAGGTAACGTATAGAATATTTGGTCATTTTAATTTAGTTATTAACTTATTTACTATATATCTAGTAATGCTGCTAGTTTTGAGTGCAACCTGGACATATAAGTACGGCTCTGCAGTAGTTCTAGTCTGTGGTACATGCTGCCCCACAACTCAATCCTTACAACCTAACAGATGCGATTTTATTGAAATACTCACGGCAAAAAAAAAGACACTGTATAAAGCCATTGGAAAGCTCTGGAAGAGAATAACACTGTGTACCCTTT
Organism: Vulpes lagopus; assembly: GCF_018345385.1. Lineage (NCBI taxonomy): Eukaryota > Metazoa > Chordata > Mammalia > Carnivora > Canidae > Vulpes > Vulpes lagopus. The sequence continues at coordinate 98,991,133 of NC_054829.1, forward strand.
GAGTTTTGGAGTAGAGCTGTGCTTTCTTTGGCTAACAACCCTTCTCCATTTGAAAAGTGGCTCTTCGGTTGCTGCTGGGTTGGGGTAGATACCTGACTCTGACACCAAGGAACTATGTGGACTTGCTGTCATGAACTGGTTATTATCTGCTCTATTGAAACATACAACTGCATCTGCAGCAGCATTTCATTATAAAATAGAAGTAGTTTATAGAAGACTTGGCTTAGGTAGATCTGGACAGTAGCAGTAAAACTGCATGAACATCAATTCAGACTCCTGCTATATCTTGTTCCTTCACTGTCTCCTACTTAACTCATGCCTATCACTTCACAGGAAGTTTCCTGTAACCAGTTAATGGAGAAGAGAGCATAATGGGCCTGATGGATGCGCATGATGATCATTATCAGGTAGAAGTCAATTGCTTCTGCATTATAACTCCTTTGAGGAGTGACCCTGAAAGACTGTAGTGAAGTAAAATTCTTCAAGAATATAGTCTTTGGAGATACATCTGGATGTCCATTTTTAAAAAAAGTTATTTATTCATGAGATCGAGAGAGAGAGAGAGAGAGAGAGAGAGAGAGATTGAGAGAGAGAAAAGCAGAGACACAGGCAGAGGGAGAAGCAGGCTCCATGCAGGGAGCCCGATGTGAGACTCGATCCCCGGACTCTAGGATCACGCCCTCTGCTGAAGGTGGCGCTAAACCGCTGAGCCTCCCGGGCTGCCCTGGGTGTCCATTTTTTATGGAAAAAAAGATGAACTGAGATTTGTATCTATGTTGATTTATGGACATTGGCTAATTGACTAAATGTTTAGTGACCCGGAATAAAGAACATTGGAAAATAGGTGACCAGGAAATGTGGGGGAAATATATATGGTTATGCTTCTTATAATAGGAAAAATAAGCAAATACCTCTGTACCCTATGTAGATACTCACCAGAATTATCCAAAGTGGAGGAGATTCTTCATAATTAGCATTACAGAATGACTTGGACTCTATTTGTTGGTCCCTTCCCCCATCCCCCCCCATTCCCCCCTCAGTACTCACACAATGGGCCCATGAATGAGATGACTATGATAGCAGGGAGGGAGGCTCAACAGAGTCCTTTACTCAGGAAATCTGATCTTACTACTGCCATTGTTGAGCACCCAACTGACAGCAACAAAGGCAAATGCTGCACCCCCAACATGGACCATTTCTGGGATATGACAGCCAGTTGGTGGCCATTGGTTTTATGAGACTCTTCCCATTAGAGGGACAAGCACTTTTCCTCATGGAATTAGACATTTTTTCAGGTTTACATTGGGCTTCTCAGTCATTATTTTATCATATAATTTTTCTATTTATTTCTCTCTTTTTTCTCCTTTGTGGTATGCCCAAAGGAATCAAAGCTCTTTCCTCCTCTATATCCAGTCTCCCAGGGAACCTGCCAAAGGCATTCTTCATTATTGTTATAGTGTTTTTATCTCTAGTATTTCTTTGTGATCCTTTTTGTTTTTTTTTTAGGATTTCTATTTCTCTGCTGACATTCCCCATCTGTTTTTGCATAATGTATACTTTATCCATTAGAGCCCTTAGCATATTAATAGAGTAGTTTTAAATTCCTGGTCTGTTATCCCAACATCCCTGCTACGTCTAATTCTTCTGATTGCTGTATCTCTTCAAATAGTGAGTTTTTTTTGTTTGTTTGTTTTTTACCTTTTGTTATGACTCACGATTTTTTTTTTTTGATAGAGGGAAATGATGTACCAGGTAAAAGAACTGACTGTAAATAAGCTTTTAGAAATATGGAGGGGAAGCATTCTATACTCTCATGTTTAGATCTCATTCTTTGGTTGAGCCTATGCCTCTGGATTGTGAACTTCACAAGTGTTTCTCAGTTCTTTTGTTTGTTTTCTGTTCCCTGAGAAGAGATAGGATGGCTAGAGTGGGCTGCAAACTGCAGTTTGGAATTTCCTTTCCCTAGGTCAGTTAGACTCTGAATAATACCCCAGCAGGCTAGGTTCTGGTTAATTAGTTTTTCTTGAGGGCAGTCCTTCTTAAGAAAATGAGTGCTCTGGAGTATTTCAGAGTGGTTTCTTTCCCCTACTCCTCCTAGAAACCTGAGGGACTATTTCTCTAATATTTACTGTGAGAGTCAACTCTCACGATACTTTGAGGGCCCCTATGATTGGGTCCCCTGTAGTTTTTAACTTTCAAGAGTTGTCCCCACCAAGCCACTAGCAATGTGTTAATTATAGTTCGGGTTTCCTGCTACTGATTCCTGAGGCAGTTTCTGCTTGTGAGTCTCTGCTTCTCTGTAAGTTATGATTACCTCAATTCACCTGTCTGTCTCTCCAGGCCTGGTGGCAGCAGTTTGGCTTGTGTTCTCTCTCTCATGCATCAAAAAGGAATTGCTTATTTTTCAGTCTGCTCAGCTTTTCACTTGTTAGAAGAGTGGTGTTCTTGGATGAGGAGCTGGGAACTGGAAATTCCTCTCTAATCTACTTCTGGAATATGACAGAATTTTAAACTTCAATATTTTTTTCATTTATTTTACTTATTTATTTTTAAAAAGATTTTATTTATTTATTCATAAGAGACACACACAGAGAGAGAGAGAGAGAGAGAGAGAGAGAGAGAGGCAGAGACACAGGCAGAGGGAAAAGCAGGCTTCATGCAGGGAGCTGGACGTAGGATTCGATCCCAGGACTCCAGGACCGAAGGCAGTGCCAAATCGCTGAGCCACCGGGCTGCCCTCTTTTTATTTTATTGATATGTATGTTCATCATTGAAAATTATACAATATTAGCTGTTATATTAATTCTGATTTTGTCTTCCTTTCTGTTGGTTTTGTATTCTGTGCTTTGACTGACTTTACAAGCTCCTATTCTAGGGAAATATATATATAGAGTTTATAAAATCTACTAGTTTAAGCTCAGTTATTGTATATTTGAATTTTACATGTTATAGCTTATAATGTTTCTTAGGATGTTTCTTAATTCCGAAAGAGGTACGCTTGATAAATACATTTGCTAATCATTTTGTCAGTTTCTCTTTATAATTCTAGAAGCATTCCTTATTCCCTTCCTTGAGGCACAAAGGCTTATGGTTGTATGCCTTATTGATTATATATCATTTATCATGAAAATTTCTCTCATTTTTCCAATTAATTTTTTGTTGTTGTTGTTGTAAACCCTGCTTAATTAAATAGTATTTAAAATAGTAAGCTATTTTTCAAGAAATATTTGAAATATTCTGACCATTTCTATATTTTTAATCTTTCTTAATGCTCTACTTTATGAATACTTCTTATTAGTAGTAAATAACTGGATCTTCTTCATTTGAAGCAAACTGAAAGCACCTGTATTTTGAAAGGAAAAGTCAAACTACTCAACTTAATTATGTTAACTGATTCAAATGGTTTTATTTTTTCCACCTTATTTTATATAAGCAATTTCGCAGTTTAGTGTTTGCATTTCCCCTACTTTCCTTATTTGTATTTTAAAAAATATTTTTAATTTTTTTTTTTTTTTATGATAGTCACAGAGAGAGAGAGAGAGAGAGGCAGAGACACAGGCGGAGGGAGAAGCAGGCTCCATGCACCGGGAGCCCGATGTGGGATTCGATCCCAGGTCTCCAGGATCACGCCCTGGGCCAAAGGCAGGTGCCAAGCCGCTGCGCCACCCAGGGATCCCAATATTTTTAATTTTTAAATTAAATTTATGGCATTTTTAGAAAGAGGTAAGAATACACATTTTTTTTTTTTTTTTGGTAAAGATTTAATTAATTAATTTATTTTTGAGAGGGGGAGAGAGAGAGAGAGAGAACAGGGGAAGGGCAGAGGAAGATGGATGGAGAGAGAGAATCTCAAGCAGACTCCATGCTGCATGTAGAACCTAACATGGGGCTTGATCTTATGCCCCTGAGATCATGACCTGAGCTAAAACCAAGAGTCGAGGCTAAATCTACTGAACCACCCAGGCACCTCAGAATATACATGCCTTTGTTCACCATCAATAATTGGAAATATTTAATAATACTAAAAGTGGCATGAAAATATGATCTAATTCCTTAGCATATTTTTTTGAGATTTTATTTATTTATTTGAGAGAGAGAGACAGAAAGAGCATGAGCAGGGGAGGACCAGAGGGAGAGGGAGAGGGACAAATAGACTTCCTGCTGAGTGTGGAGTCCCATGTGTGGCTCCACGTGGGGCTCAAACCCAGGACCCTGAGATCGTGACCTGAGCCGAAGTCAGATGCTTCTCCAAGTGAGCTGCCCAGGCACCCCTAACATATATCTTTATTTAAAAACAGAAAAATTATTGACATTTATAAATCAGAGGCCATTTTTGTTAATGGGGGCTATTTCTATGTATTGGAATTTAGGGTGATTTTTTACTTTTTAAAAACATATTTTTCCATCAACTATTTAAGATTTATAATGATGTTTTATAATCACAGAAAAGAAAAAAAATGTTTTCTCTTTTAAAAAGTCTGGAGTATTCTTATTTAAGAGATATGTTTTGCTCAGTCCAATTATTTAGACCATCTTTTTAATATATTTCTTAATCACACATTTTCTGAGCTCTTTCTCAACTAGCTTCTTTCTTCTACACTTGGTGGTATTATTGCTCAAGTATATGCTATATTTCACATCTGTGGGTTAAAATAGGAAATAATTGCTATATTAAAATGGTTTTGAGGATATATATATATATCCTATATATCTATATCTATTTTATATATTTGACTTAAAATGTGTTTAAAGATATAGTTTGTTCCAAAGTGAGAGACTTTCTATAGAGAAAATTCACTGAAAAGTATATAAGGGCTTGTGTTCCAAGTTAAATATTGTTGGTTTGACGTTGAAACTCAAAGAGGACATAATGATGTTCTACTAAGATAATTAAAAGTGTAATTTTCTAAGGTATTTAATCATATTTTAAACATAAAAAGTCATTATTATTATTTGCAGTCAATATTTATATATTAATGAAGTTTGCCAATATTTTAACTCACGATTTGTAATTATGATTCTCAGTCCAAGCAGAAAAATATTTTTTCCAAAACTACATCACAGAATTTTTCTGACAAGCAAGCTGCCATGTCTGTTTCTTCAGTATATATGGAGGGGAGAACAACCCTTCCTAGAACTCTGAGGCCTCTTCTACAACAGGAAGACTGTCTTGCAACCACTCTGGCTTTGATTGCCACCACAAAATACCAATTGCTCTTTCACTACTTATGCCAAAAAAAAGTGGAAGTTGCATAAACAGACTTATTCCTTTCTTGGCTCACTTTCAAATCAAAGTCTCAAATGTGAATGTCTGAATAGTGGAGTCAAATATACATAATTGAATCCAAACTTCAAGGCAGTCTGGGAATTTGAGTTCTGACTCCATTTGGGAGGCGTTTTAACTTTTTATGTGTAACTTTTTAACTTTTAAATACACTTTTTCTGTATTTAATTTTGTGACCACGTTGTTTTCTTACCAAGGTTTCCAAAGGCTAGTTTTCACCTCTTTCATTCATTAAAGAAGATAATCTATTTTTATGTCAAGGATACAGCTTCCTCATTATCTCTGAGTACTCTAAATCTATTTATTTTAAAAATCCTTTTCGGATTATTTCATTATTTTTTGTTGTTGTGAATTATTCTGTTTGAGGTATATTCTGAAAGCTGTTCTTTTGTGGACTTGCTACTGAGAACCACTGCCTCTCAGTCATTGGAATAATAAGGTGCTTTGGCTATCTGTGATCCTACAGGCCCATTATCTACTTCATTTACCAGAGAGATCATCTTAACATTCTAAGCTGACTGAAGCTGCTTTTCAGTGGCAGACATTTGCATTTTTTAAAAGATTTATTTATGTGAAAAAGAGAGAGAAAGAGAGTGAGTATGCAAGTGGGGGGAGGTGTAGAGGGAGAGAGAGAGAGAGAGAGAGAGAGAGAATCCTGATTCCTTGCTGAGCTCCTGGAGCCTGTTGCAGGGCTCAATCCTACAACTTGAGGTCACAACCTGAGCCCAAATGAAGAGTTGGCTGCTCAACCATTGGAGCCACCCAGATGCCCCAGACATTAGCTATTTTTAAAAAATGTTCTCTTTGTCTTGTAGAATGGAGCTCAAAGAGGTTCTGTAGGCCTCATTTCTTATTTATATTTATTTCTAATAATGTTATTAGAAAGTGATTTATTAATAACATTATTTATTTCCTGAATGTAATACTTTCCATAGGTCCTATTTTTGCAGGCTCTGAATATCCACACTTAAATTCTCTTTGCAACGACTGGATATGTTTACAGCTTAGTAATTGTTTTTTCAAATATATTTTAGTAATTATTTATTTACTTGAGAGAGGGAGTGTGCAGGAGCAGGGGGAGAGACAGAGGGAGAGGGAGAAGTGGACTCCCCACTGAGCAGGGAGCCTGTCCCTCCAGACTGGATCCCAGGACACTGAGATCATGACCTGAGCTGAAGGCAGACTCTTAACTGATAGAACCACCTACGTGCCCCTACAGCTGAGTTATTGTTAAATGATGGCCGGTTAAGTGCACACATGTGATACCTACTCACTGTGTAGTAATTAGGAAGGATCATCAGTTTACCTGAAATCCAGATAATAAAGCTTAGTATTGTATGGGTTGAAAGCAATTTTTGCAATACCTCAGATAATTATGCTGAAGATTTAGGTTGATGTGGTTAGGGGTACATGAAACTCTGTTAAATCCCTCTTCTGGGCCTTTTTGCAGCCCGATAGTGGCAACTTCTGAATTGGTAGGACCCTAAGCCAAGCACACATAACATCTCCTAGCCCGACACTGCTTACTATTATTTACTTGAAAAAGGTCATCTTTCTTTTTGTCTTATAGTGGGAAATCTTTAACTTCTATAAGATTTATGGCTAGGGAAAACTTTTTCACAAAGGCCCAATCCAGGTCCTCTTCAGGACCACTGGAATCTCAAGAGTTTGTAGATAAAGGTAATACATAAATGTATCTATCACTCTTCTATTGCCTAGCAAAGGGTCTACTCATGGTGAATGATTAATTTTTGTGCGAAGAGTTTTCATTTAACACAAAATCTAGGAAGTGACAATGGCAGAATGGATAAATTCTCCATGCATTTTGGCCAAGCTGAAATTTTAAAAATTTGTTTAGTGTCAGGTAGATGACCATCATCACAACACTATTATAAGAACAGAATATCCCTTTAAAGACTACTTAGATTTTTGTGATTGAATCCAGTGGCATTTGTAGAATACTAATAATAGAAGGATTTTACAAGTACTGCATATTGTGTTTAGAAATAATAATTTAAATTATGTTGGAAAATTAAATAGATAAAAATAAAATTAATCCAATAAATACATTTCCTCTAAAATTAGCATCCTTAAAAGTTAAATGCCAACTAATTTATACTAAATTTGAACAAACTATTCACCCCAAAAAGAACATTGCTAACATTACTATATTTTTAGGTAATTACTGTTGGTGACAACTCATTAATTTTATTTGTTAGACTGCTCTTTTGTACAGATTTCTCTTTTGAGTTGTCTGTGTTATGTGCAATAGGGTCTTTGGCTCCTTTGCTTTTTCCATATAATAAGTAATGAAGAAATTTAAATTTGGGGCTCACATTTATGCTCAACTACAAATGTGGAATCATTAGGCATGAAAAGATGGGATGGTGCAAAAAGAATGTAGCAATATTCTGATTCTTCAAACTCCTACTCTTACCTCTAGCTCTAGTTCGTGGGCAAAAAACAAAAACAAAAAACTTGGGGCACCTGGGTGGGTCAGTTGGTTAAGTGTCTGCCTTTGGTTCAGGTAATGATCCTGGGATGGAGCCCCGCATAGGGTCCCACATTGAGCTCCCTGCTTAGCAGAGAGCTTGCTTCTCTCTTTTCCTCTGCTGCTCCCCCTGCTTGTGCTCTCTCTCTCTCTCTCCTCTCTGTCAAATAAATAAATAAAATCTTAAAAAAAAAAACAAAGATCTTTTTGATTCTCATTGTAGGACCATTACTATTAGCACACAGTGAGTAACAGGAGAATTGTTTTCCTAGTGGAGCTGGTAACTGATACATAGCAATTCAGTAAAAATTACATAAAATAAACTTGTAAATGATTATTTGAAAAATGGAAAGCTCATTTATAAATGAATAAAAACAGTAAAAATATATCTACTTATTTGGACACTTGTAATGAAGTCCATTGTCTTTTTTTTTTTTTTTTTAGGGAAAAGCAGAGGGTACTTAGCTTTATTCACCTATAGTATTTTCATGATCCTTCTTTATTCTTATTATATGTGTGGCAGGAAGGGAGAATGTCCAGGCACTTCTTTTAAAAATTTCCATCCCTAATTATTGGCTACTCTTTCGGTCTCAGCAGAGGTTCAGGGCAGGGTGGACATAAAGGAGAGGGAGTAGTAGTTAAGGAGAGCAGAAATGTACTTATTTTGACTACGTTGACATCTGATGGCTCTGTGCTCTCTGATCGCAGCAGCTGTTTGAAGAGGATTCTTCTGTGGAGCATTTTTAATGGGTTATGTGAAAGTCCCCCTCCATTTCTAGGTATTTCTTATCTGAAATAGCCTCAAACTTTGCTGTGTTATCTGGTTGCTTACTCCCTTTGTAGCTCCCAAGAGTTTTCTCCAAAAATCTTACTCACTAATTCTTTACAACTTGCTCTTTCATCAACTCAGTGTGGCTGACAAGTCTAAGAATCATGTAATTTTTTTTTATGTCTAACTGCTTTATAAATTTTGTCTGACACTTCCTTTGGAAAACAGCATTTATTCTACTTTGGTATCCCAGCTTAATCATGCTCGCCATCATGGAAATATATTCAAAATGTGTATTGAGGAAGACTTTTGGCAATTAGCACAGCTTTGAACCCATGAGGTGCCATAATTTCATTGAAGATCATAAGATTTCTTTTGTTTTACATTGGGGACTGCCAGAATCAGAAAGAGCTCTGCTTCCTGTTCCCTAGAAAGTGACTCAGGTGTCAATTATGTTTACTTAATTTATTGCTTCTTTCCTGAAGTAGGAGGTGGAGGGTACTCAGTGAAAAGGGATTTAAGAGTTGCCACTTATTCTTAATAATATTTTCAACGATTGGAAACAAAACATGCTCAGTTCTCCAGTATGATAAAGTTAAAGGATCCCTATAATTAAAAAAGGTATTTCCAATTAAAAATATATTTCCTATAAAGTTAAACATAATTTACTTATAATTTGGATTTTTTTTAGAACTTAATCCGTAGGTCTCTCCCCACTCCATTTCCTTTAAGTTGCCTGAATAATTATATTCTCAAAGGATCTTCAGTCATTCAGACTTTTAGTCTACACTGCATTTTGCCTCATGAGAAGAGCAGACACTGACAAAAATGTAAGCCAACCATAGCTTTTAAAACTGCCTTTTGTTTTAAAAAACGTCAAAATGGCTTCTCATTATAAGCCTGGAATGTTAAACATAAGATGTAAAAATAAAATTCTCATTCAACTGGTATATGCTCAGTTTTTCCCCTGATTCCCCAACTGAATGTTGATTTACACTTATGCAGAATCACTTACTCTTTTCTTTTGTTCCAAAGTTATTTCATATTTATTCACCTGCTCTTTTCAGCTTAACGTATGAAAAAGGCCACAGAAAACTTTGAAATGATAACCAAGAGTATTGTTTGCATGAGGATAGTTTCTTCTGATTCTTTAGGTAGAGGTACTGTCAGTCAGCTTTTCCATTTGTAGCAACAATGGATTTAACTATGAAAAAAAAATTATTACCCTTATACTACTTGAATTTTTCTCCCTGGATATTTCCCCCGAAATCTTTGTTTTACTGAACTATATTGTGGGGCCTTTCTTCTTCTTCCCTTTTTTCCTTTTATTCCTTCCTTCCTTCTTTTCCTTTATTTAGATTTAAACTCCAGTTTCAACACTTAGTTACAATGACTCAGTTCCCTTATCCACACAACTGGATAAAGCAAGCCCAGACATAAGTATAAAACAAAGCAACCCATGTGAAGAGCTAAAGTGGCACAATGCTTCACATAGTATGATAAAGTTATGTAGAAAATTAGGAAAGCCATCAAAAATATTAGGTGTGGTTAGTCTCAGTTTAGTTTTATTTCTTCAGTCTATTATCTTTTTTTCTTCCTGTCAGGTGAACCCAGGCTGTGTAGCAACTTTCAGCTAGATTCCTCATTAGTACTCCTATTTTCCATTTTATGTGGAGTCCAGCATCCTTGTCAGAGGCCCTGGCCAACCTGTTCAGCCTCTGTAAGTATTGTTTACTAAATACCCTCAAGTAGGGTCTGCTTCAAATTGGACAAATCTCCTGGAATCATAATTGCATCATCAGCTTGAGGAGAAGAATGAAAGCCATTTGATGGCCCAAACATAATTTTCTTACGCTAGGTACTGACTCTGGTTCAGATCTGATCCAAGTTTACATGTCACTCTCGTGATTAGAAAACTAGCTTAAAATCACTAATGTTTTAATTATAAGGAAAATCAAAGAGAATAAACTAAACAGCACATATTTCCTATAACTCAGACTTAACAAATGTAAAGATTTGGCCATTTGTATTTAAAATTCTTAAAAAGTCTATTAAAACTACACATAAAATTCCTAGCTTCCCAACCTTTCCCATCCTTTCTTAGCTTGAAGAAATTTCATTTCTAAAGTTAGTATGCATCCCTTTTATCTGTTTTATAATTTACCATCATCTCATAACAGCCTGTGCTTTCAAAATTTGCATATGTGATATTGTATTGTATGTATCTCTCTGAATTATGCTTTTGTCATTCAATAGATTTATGATTAAGGATATGTTTAAGTTTAGGCTATTCATTTTAAAATATTCACACAATAGAATCTTCTTATCCTCTGTGTGTGTGTGTGTGTGTGTGTGTGTGTGTGTGTGTTTTGGACATTTGAGTTCCTTCTAGCTTTTCTTTATTATAAGTAATGGTAGGAAGAGCATCTTTACACATGCAAGTGTTCTTGGCATATATGCAAGAATATATTTCCCAAAGTGAAATTGCTGTGTTGTAGGGTATGTATATCTTCAGATTCCCTTTGGCATATTGTTAAACTAAGATTTCTTTCTACCAACCTGGGCTGTCATGCTTGGCTGCCATTCCAAACAAAAAGAGAAATCACTTGGAATAAGGTATACCTGGCACCTTTTATTGGGCTAACAGTGTAGAATGAATCCTGTTCTTGGTCACCATTTTCACTGCTAAAGTACCCACAGAACTAGACATTATTAACATACCACATGATTATTTTACTTTGTAAGAGTTTATATGTCTTAACTGGAAATAATTCTACTAGATTAAAAACACAGCATACTCTGTGTTTACCCAGCACACTCTGAAAAGATAAAACATAAGCTCTCACTTTCTTTTATTCAGAAATCAGTGAATGGCAGGTTGTTATCTGAATAATGAATTTAGACAAAGTCATGAAAACAAGTCCTAAAAACAGACCAAAATCCACTTTATTGGGATTTTGTTATCTAGTTATGTTTAATATTTACTTCATGTAACACAATTGGATCATAGCTAATCATTCATTTGGCTCTAAATGTTAATTGTTTGTTAACAGATAAAGATTTCTCAGAATGAAAAGAGTACTTGAGTTTTATCCAAAAAATAAAGTGAAACCCCACACAAATGACTTATTAGATTTAAGTTTGTAGTGGCAGTTGAATGAACATGATTAAAAAGCTAGTCTTCAATTGAGGAATTAATGAATTATATATCCATGAATGTTTAAAAGACAGAAAAGTATTCAAAAGTGATCATTATTATTTTTCAATGTTAAAGGAATGAATATATAACATGAATATGATGTCTTTAAAAGACAAGTCCATGTCCAAATGATTAACAGTAGGGAGAATAAGGTTATAAATTACAGTTCACATAAGGACCGAGGTTAGACTATGTTGCATATCAACCCAAGTCCTATGTAAAGATTTATAAGCACAGATAACATATACTGGTTAATTACTATGTACCAGGCACTATTCTAAGCATTTCACATTATTTATCTTTATAATCACCTTATAGAGTAAGGGTTATGACTGCATCCTCATTAGATCAAGCACAGAGAGTACTAAGAAGTTAAATAAGCATGCAGCACATATCTTTTTATGGTAACTGTGGTTTGGTTCTTTTTGGGGAAAAACAGTTTTAAGAAAATTAAAGCCAAAGAGAGAGTGGTGGAGGAGAGAGAGAGAGAGAGAGAGTGAAAGTGAGAGACCACATTTATATTCTTTCTCCTGTTTCTCTCTCCTTCCTCTGACCATGAAGAAAAGTGAGGTTCATATGTTCAGTCTTAAGAATCAAGCTACTCCTGTAGTACTTATCAATCATCCATTTTGAATATTCTTTGGGAACACTTGATGAAGATTGCACAATTCCTCTGATGAATGTGCAGAGGGAAGAGATGTTGCAGCCCTGTTTTGAAATGATTGAATAAGTGGCTGTGTGCCTTACCCTCCACCGTGCACTGTTGGTATAAATTGAAGTGATTGCTGTAAATGAACAGAGTTAGAAGCCACTGCATGTTTGGGAGAATGTGGAGGAGGTGGTTGTGACAACTATTGGCTATGGAATTGGAAATACAATTTCACTGTGAAACATTTCTAAAGATACTGCCGGCTAAAATTTCAAAGTATCTCCAGAGGATTTGGTTTTATTACTCACACTGATGTCCCTGGGCCTGGGCAGTTCCAGCCTTGGCTGCTCTCTGGAATTTTGCCTGACTCCTCTGGTTTTAGCCATTAGACATAATTTGTTTCACAGTCTCTCTCTGTCCCCCACCCAAATAAACTAATCTCAAATAATTGACATTAAGGTAACAGCAGAAAAGTAGTCTCAGGGAACAGCTACTGGCTATGAACCGTCAGCCGGAGAAGGCAGATGGCTACTCTTTGAGCAACAAATATTGCCTATGAAAGCAATTCTCTACACATGAAAGCTGATCTTCTTGTTGACTTTCATTATAAAATTGGAGACTTGCTACACCAGAAAATCTGACAAATAAAATAGAAACACATTTAAAGGCAACAAATTTAAAAATAAATGTTTAAAACTGATTAATGCAATATATGCAGCTATGTAAACAATGAGTTTGAAACAAAAAGTTGTTTTTGTGTTTCTTAAGTTAGTTTACGTTGGATAAGTAAATTAATCAGTTCAAACAGAAAAAAAACCAAACAAACCCACATTTGGCTCAAAGGTTTTTCAGCTACTTTTGGTCTTTATTTCCTTCACATTCTGTAACAGAATGCTATCTACAGTTCCCTTTGATTGAACAGATTAGGCCTGGGAGTTTAAGAATATTCCTAGCTTATCATTATTGTTTTTTAAAATAATAAACATGCTTATTTGGTTGAAGGGGAGGGAGCACAAAAGAAAGGACATTAAATTATAAGAAACTGAATTCATCATGTTCCTATTCCACAGTTCATAATCTTTAAGAAGACATTTTGCTAAACATCATATTTATTCTATATGGTTTTTAAAAAAAGATTTTATTTATTCATGAGAGACACAAAGAGAGAGAGAGAGAGAGAGGCAGAGACACAGGCAGAGGGAGAAGCAGGCTCCATGCAGAAGCCTGGCATGGGACTGGATCCTGGGACTCCAGGACCACGCCCTGGGCTGAAGGCAGGCCCTAAACTGCTGAGCCACCCAGGGATCCCTATATGGTTTTTAATTCATTTCTCCTGAACTCTTCTCTTTGAGTGAAGTGTTACCATCTAGATTTAGTGAGGTCAGATCTTCCCTTCACTTACTATCTGAACTTCTCTCATTTTGAGCTTCCATTTCCTTGGACTCCTTTTTATTCTATATTTTTCTGCTTGCAAATCTGATATATATTTAATCACTCAGGAACTAGGCAACTGTCCCCAACTCCTAGCGGTTGACAATATTGGCCAATTAATATTACTTATTGCCACTCATGGTCACTAAAGAAAAGATGCTGTTCTCTAGAGAGAACTCATGACTACTATCTGCACTAACACCTCACCACTGCCCCTTACTTCATTCTTGGGTGTGCTTGATAGGAATATTTTATGTTCAAGAATTGTAGTGAAGTACAAATGCTTGGGAATTCTACTTTTGCTTATTTTCTTTTTTCTGAATCTGAGCCAGTCCTTCAATGGAAAGAGTTAGAAGTGACACTGTGTCTCTTCTAGGCCTAGACTTGAAGAACACTGGTGGATTGGGGCACTGGGGTTGCTCAGCTGATTGAGCTACTGCCTCTGTATTTTTGGCTCAGCTCATGGTCTCAGGATTATGAGATCAAGACCCATGTTAGGCTCCATGCTTCCAGAGTCTGCCTGAGATTCTCTCACTCCCTGTCTTTCTGCCCCTCCCCCTGCTCACATGCACACTCTGTCTAAATAAATAAATAAAATCTTAAAAAAATAAAGAACACTGGTAGCTTGAAGTATTTTCTTCAAATGCATGCCGTTGAGATGCATTCTCTTAGACATGCTGTGAGAACCCCAGCCTGGTGAAGAGGACAGGAACAGGGATGTTTATTTAGTGGTATGGTATTAGGAGCTAGAAATGTCAAGATGAAGAGAAAGGGGGATTATATAATGAGACCCTGTCCATGCAGTTCTTCTCCTGTCTGCGGTTTGCTTCCCTTTGTCTAGTAAGTTATGTCTAGTCTGGTGGTATGATGAAGCACTGAGCCCTCCTTTTTGTTGGGTGTTGGTAAGTACCAAGTCTCCCTTACTCCCTTTGAAAATCAGTCCTAGGTACAAGAAGGACTCTTAGGCCTGCCTCGGCTGGGCAAAAGAACCTCATTAAGTCTGATATAACTTCTAAGGTTGTACAATGGGCTTTGCTTGCCAAACTTTCAATAAGGTTGTTCCTCATCAGATGTTCTTTATCTATGAACCTCCCTCAGGGAACTTGAGGAAGGATAGCTGTGGCAAAATCTGATTTAGATATTCATGATCCTCAGCCCGGGCATTTTTCTACTCTTTCCATCTCATCACAACCTTTTTCAATTGGGCTTCTTAGAGGAAAGGATTACGTGTTTATGTGCCCATTTCCCCAACTAAACCTATTGCCTCCTAGAGGGCAGTAATCATGGCTTCTGTAATTCTGCCTCTAGCATTTGGAAAAGAGTGTCAGCCATCAGAGAAAATTTATGGAGCTAAACTGGAGACTGGAACGTTGGTGAACACACAATTTATTTGTCTTCTAGCTTCTAGTAACTAGGAGCCTGGCTATGCTATGTCCTTGAACTTATGACTAAAACTCATTAATTAATTAACCTGAACAGCTCTTCATATTGGTATCCTCTTTCCCATGACATATACTATATATAGACATATATATAAAGACATATATAGACATATATATATATATATATGTATCTCCTTTTGATAACTATACCATTTCTTTCATGTCCAGTAATTTCTCGACTGTTCTGTGGCTGCCAATGAGTATTTTGTTATTACTTCATAAAGACTTATTTCAGTGCTTCATCACTTTGCAAGTACTACATTTGGTTAAATTGGTTGTAAAGATGCTATCAGTTTTCTGGTACTTTTGTTTTCTGATCAGTTTTGGGATTATTGTGGTGTACTCTATTACCATAGTTTCAAGGTTACTTGTTAATGTTCTCTCTGTGACCATTCTATTCTGATGTAATTCATTCTCACAACCAAATTTGCATTTTATGTCATTGTTTTGATTGTAGTACAAAGATTAAAGGGTCAATCCATACTGTAAAATCTTCATTCTTTTTAATAATCATTTTTATCCTTGAAGCATCCAATCCTCCATTTTTTAAAAAAATGTACTTACCGTTTGTGTATGTGTGTGTGTGTGTGTGTGTACTGCCAATTCAACTCTTTCATTATGTTGGTTGGTCATGAACAATGCACAAAAGAAATGATAGACTAAATGGACTTTGTTTTTACTCAAATGTGTTCTTGATCCAGCAAACCACTGAAGCAACTTGAAGATGTTTAGAATGGGCAGTTTGTGCCAGATACTCTCTATTTGACTTTTTGGATCCACTTTATACTTTTGTTTCCCATCTTGCTCTGTCCGTGGGAGGCTGTCCTCCTATGACTGAAACAATGGACTCCATTGCCTCGTTTCCCGTTAGGCTCTGCCTATGGGAAGTACTCTCAGTAAATCATACGAAGGAAAGACACAGAAGCTGTGATGTATATCCTTGTCCTATCTCCTTCCATCCTTGTTTCTATATGGTTCTGCTTGTGCCTTTTTGTTCCTATATTAAGGGCCATAGCTGTTCAGATGAGTTTCTCCCTGACAAATGTGCATCTTGCTAATTTTGTTCATTATACCTTTCCCTTTTTAGGAGTTGCAATGGTTTCTTATAATTATTGATACTGAGATCTTTTACCGTTACTTTTTGTGTAAGTTTGTCTATACCTTGTAATTTGTTTCCTCAATAAATTGTCTTTGATTACTTCTACTGTGCCATATCTTTCTTGTCAGAAAACTTGAGGGTTAATATTCCAAGAATTTGTAAGCCATCCTTAATTTTTAGACTACAGAGAAACTTGCATTGTATATTCCATAAGAGTTAGAGCCATGTCCCATAAATTTAAGCAAGACTTTGGAAAATATGTATGCCTGATAGTGAATATGAAAAAGTCAGTAAATCACTTTCTCCAAATCACTATAACTACAACCCCAGGGATATTCCTTTCCTAACAAATCTTTGAAGAACTTATTTCACCTGTGCCTGACAAAAAAACTATTTTTTTCCATGTGGCCAATCATATTTATTCCTCTCTTCACCATTCTTTCTTTACTGCTTCACTTATATATTTCCTGGTTCTTGGATGTCCAAGTTGTAGTTCCAGCTTTGAAAATTTCATGTGAGCATAACTACAAAATAAAGTTCAGTTTTTTCCCCTTTTAAAAAATGCTTAAGACCTGCCACAGATTCCTCCCATAATTCTCAGCATGGTACTCAGTCATCTGCACATCTAAATGATCTAAGCTTCTGAACTTCAGTACTTATAATCCATGTTTAAGGAACTATTCTTTTTTAAATTTTTTCTTTCTTTTCTTTTTTTTTTTTTTTTAAATTTTTATTTATTTATGATAGTCACAGAGAGAGAGAGAGAGAGGCAGAGACACAGGCAGAGGGAGAAGCAGGCTCCATGCACCGGGAGCCTGATGTGGGATTCGATCCCGGGTCTCCAGGATCGCGCCCTGGGCCAAAGGCAAGCGCCAAACCACTGCGCCACCCAGGGATCCCTCTTTTCTTTTTTTTAATTGTAGAGCTATTCTTCTTCCACAACGGTTTAACATGCTTTTATGGTCAGGGTGCATTTTTCTTTGTTTTGCTGTTTTTGTTCCACCCTTCATTTTTGCCAGCTATGAAAGGCCTTGTTACAATTTCATTTATCAAAGTGTTTATATTCCTTTGCTCTTTATTTTCAAATTTCAGCATATAGCTTGTAACAGCTTATAACTAGATATACAACAATATATTTTACATAAATTACGAGATAACTTTCATCATCCCTAGCAGAAACCAGGCAATATTTTATTTTTATTTTTTTCAGTTTTTTAAGGATAAAACAAAGAAAGATAATTATCATATGATCTCACACATAAGTGGAAAATAAGAAACAAAACAGAGGATCATAGAGGGAAAGAGGGAAAAATAAAACAAGATAGAATCAGAGAGGGAGACAAACCATAAGAGACTTTAAAGGAGGGCATGTGATGTAATGAGAATTGGGTATCATATAAGACTGATGAATCACTGAACTCTACCTCTGAAACTAATAATATATTACATGTTAATTAATTGAATTTAAATTAAAAATAAATTTAAAAATAAATAAATATCTTATTATTTATTTGAAAAAGAGAGAGAGCACAATCAGGGTGAGGGCAGAGGGAGAGGGGAAAAGCAGACTCCCTGCTGAGCAGGGAAGCCCAATGTTGGGCTTAATCCCAAGACCTTGGGATTATGACCTGAGCTGAAGGCAGATGTTTAACTTACTGAGCCACCCAGGCATCCCCAGGCAATTATTTAAATTAATTTATTTGTAAATTCCAATATAATTAATGTACAGTGTTATATTACTTTCAGGTATATAATATGATATGATATAATATAATAATATAATAATATAATATAATATAATATAATATAATATAATATAACACTTTGTGATCATTATGATAAGCATACTCTTAATTTCCATCACCCATTTCACCCATCCTCCCTCTTACCTTCCTTCTGGTAACCATCAATTTGTTCTCTATAGTTAAGAGTGTTTTTTTCTTTGTTTTTCTCTTTGTTTTGTTTCTTAAATTCCACATAAGTGAAATAATATGGTATTTGTCTTTCTCTGACTGACTTATTTCACTTAGCATTAAACCCTTTAGATCCATCCATGTTGTTGCAAATGGCAATATTTCATTCTTTTTTATGGCCCCATACTATTGTGTTTGTGTATGTGTCTGTGTGTGCGTCTCACATCCTTATCCATTCGTCATTGATGGACATTTGGATTGAGAAGCCAGGCAATTTTGTTAATCCTATATTATAATCAATGAAATTGGTAGAAGAGGAAGTTTAAGTCCCATTTATCTAGTTATAAGATAATAAATTGCATATCTATGTATCTATGCATCTATGTATTTATCCATATCTTGGTCAGCTTGTGGGGCATCTAATCTACTTAATGGAAACCCAGATTTCCCTGTTTTGATTATGAACTGAAAAAATCCACAAGATTCTGAGAGAGTGAAATATTGACAGAAACCTAGTTCTTCCTGCATGTTACCTTTATGTTTCTTTTTTGGTGAACTTCTAACATGTTTCTGGGTCTTTGAAGAGTTTCTCTAATTCAGACTCATTACATCAGAAAAGGATATATAAATATATAAAGAAATACATCCATACATACATTTATGTGAAGAAAAATGAAAACTCCGTCTTCTATCATTACCTATACCATTGTTATTCTATTTTATTTCAGTAATTTATGAGACTTGAATTTTTTTCCTCTCATTAGGAGAAAAGAGATATTTTGGCTACCCTAAGGAAATGGTGAGTATTTGATGATGTGCTATCTTTATATGACTTTGTATGACAGTCATTTCTAAATATTAAGGAACATTATTATTCTACCAAAATTATAGAAATAATGTTAGCTACAAGTAATCATTTTTACAACTACTCTCAAAGTTAGAACATTTTAGTAACAAAATGCTAGATATATATGTAAGCGAGCTTTTTTTTTTTTTTTTTTTTTTTTTTTTTGTAAGCGAGCTTTAAACCTATATTTTCCCCAATCTTTGAAATTCCTCTTAACACAGCAGGCTTAATGGTAGAGTCATTCCTGAAAGAAAAATGTTTCTATGATGCAAGTGGAAGAAATCCATTTTACTCTTCTAAGATAAAATGATAACATCCATAGATTTCCTATTTTAGAAGAAGAACAAGTGAATCATCATACTTATCTCAATAAGAATTCCCTTCTCCTCTCCTTCCTCCTTCTTCATCAAATGAAACATGAATTTTAATTTGGAATGTAAAAAAAGCAAATTCGTGGTCATTTTACTCAGCATTTGTAAGCTCTTCATAGGAACAACTCTGGATGACAGTTATTATTACTACCTTTAGTTTAAAGCTGCAATCTAAACCAAGTTGACAGATTCCAAGATCACTGCTTTTTGCAGGTCACCTTAGTGGATGTGTAAAGAAAGACTGATCTTCTCATTTTCACAGAGAATCTAAGGAGGATAATCTTTCTAATGAAGCATAAATAACAATTGTTAGCTGGTTACCAGTTTTCAAAGTCCTTTTCTCACACACCTTAGTACCTAACTTTGATGCTGATTTCAGCCTTAAATAATAA
Organism: Vulpes lagopus; assembly: GCF_018345385.1. NCBI lineage: Eukaryota > Metazoa > Chordata > Mammalia > Carnivora > Canidae > Vulpes > Vulpes lagopus. The sequence goes on from NC_054829.1 coordinate 99,011,020, forward strand.
TATCTGAGCTCATTTAATAGTATGATGTCTTCAACCCATTTCCTACATGAAGGGTTTAATCTTAACATCTATCACTGATATTAACTACTTCCTTTTGAGTAATTTCTTTGGTACCTCTCATTTTCCAAGAATTTACTTTTTTTTCTAACTCTAGATAACAGAATTTCAAAATCAAATGTTAATAAAAAGTAGTTCTGAGCTTTTAGACATTTGGTTTTTGAATAGAAGCACAGATTAATATATTTTATCATAGGCTCAGTTTCCTAAATTTTGGGTATGGGTAGAGAATGCAGTACTGGGGCACCTGGGTGGCTCAGTTGGTTAAGTGTTTAACTCTTGATTTCAGCTCAGCTCATGATCTCAAGGTCATGAGAGCAATCCCTGCATTGGGCTTTCTCCTCTGCTCAGTCTGCTCGAGATTCTCTCTCTCTCTCTCTCTCTCTCTCTCTCTTTCTTTCTCCCCTGCCCTTCCCCCCACTCATACTCTCTCAAATAAATAAATAAATAAATAAAATCTTTAAAAAAAGAAAATACAGTACTAAATCTGTTAGTTTGGTAGTGAGAAGTTTTCAGAAGTTTGTTAAACTCATCCAGAGCATGATAGCAGGTGATATCAAGACATTTTTATGGAGATCTTTTTATTCTGGGATAAGGAACATCCCCTCCTTCTTCTGACTCTGTTCTCCTTTACCCAGGAATAAATCATCTCCTCACCCAGAGTACCTCTAACCAAACAACAACAACTCTCCAAATCTGTTTCAAGATTCAAGATTTGATTTTAAAGCATAAAATACACACAAAAAAAAATCAAAGGAAAGTGATAAAGACATCTTCCAGGCCTCCTAAAGGTATACTGCATATAGGGAAAGGGAAGACTCTAAAATTTAGTACATGACTTGAGATGTACATCATGCTTAGCCTGGCATCTCCAGCTGCTTTTCACTTCTTAGAGACACAAAACTAGAAATTCAAGGCAAAGAGGTAAAAAGGAAAAAGAGAGGATGCTATGGAAATCATATAATGAGAAAAGCTAAGCTTAGCATATCACACAAACTATGTTTCCCATCTTTTGTCTTGAAGAACTGAGCTTGGCAAATATTTCAATTCTCACTTTGATTTTTGAAACTGGAATTTGACTTTGTTAGTGGGTTTTTCCCTAAGATTTAGGCAAGTTTTTTAAATTTATATTCTTATAAATTCAGATATTGGCTTTCATATGTGCCCTACAGATAATCTTCTTAACTCAACAAGATCCTTTACTTCCAGAACTAGTAAGAACACCAAACATCCTTTGAAAACTTTCCAAGGATCTATTCTGTACAGGAGTGGTGGTTTCTCTGGTCTAAAAAAATGAAGTTAGTCTTAAGTATCGACAAGAGCAGGAGAACTGTGGAACAGGAAGCGGTATTTGGTAGATAATGTTTTAGGGCAGTTTTTGAGTAACAATATAATATTATTTGTGCATAGGGTATAGTAACCTGGGCATAAGATTTGATGGCCAACCCAACATTGATGTCAAGTTTTGGGTCTTATTCAGCTTTCAATACTCATTCTTTGTGTGGAACTTGATACAGAGTAGAAGTTCAGTGAATGTATGCTTGCCATGCTTCAAGGCTATCTAGTGCAGACCCTTAATTTTCTACTTAATTTGATTTCTCATGAAGTCATATAAATTGCAGTGGCCCTATGAATATTAGGGGCTCAAAGAGTTTTACTAATGAGAGAATTGTTCATTTCTAATAAGCTGGACTAGGTAAGATGACTTGTCTGAGGGTGAAACATTTTTTCCCTCTATTTTCCAGGGCTATAGATTTAGCTTGGAAATGGAGCAAAATATACTCTTGAAATAGATTTACCTCTGAGGTTTAATTGGCTTCAGTCATATACTGATAGTCCTTTTGGTCTTGCTTTTATGTAAGAGCTGAGATTCTTAAAATCATATACTTGATGCTTATTTTTGAAAGTATTCAAAGCCCTTCTCCTCTCAAATGTTTTTCATTTTCTGGGATTTTCTTATTGTCTCACAGGGTGTTTGAGCTTTATAAAACCTTAGGTATAATTGGCTTAATTTGATGAAGACATTGAAATTCAGAGTAATAAAGGGAGAATGCAGAATAATCATCTATTGTAAATCAAATATGTCCTGGACATTATGCTATATTCCATGTGTACATCACCAATTTCGTAATTGTAAGGTAACACTTATTTTGTAGATGGACGTCTATTTAACCTTTTACTCTCCTGGCCAAGAAGAAAATAGTTTAAAACTTATTGGCATAGATTCACTGAAAATGATTTTAATCACCAGAGGGATTAATAGATATTTTTAGAAACCATATACAAATTAAGGGTAATTAAAAGCCAATTAAAAGAATCATATTTTGATTGATGAGCTATTCTTTTCCCAATTTCCTTGATCCAGGAGTAGCCTTTACAGTCCTTGTACTCATAAACACAATGATATTTTAAAATTAGTATGTAGAGGCATTTCCTAGTATATTCCATTCTCTCCTTTGATTCTCTCCTTCCTTAATTCTAGGTGGACACACATCCAATTAAAAGATTACATTTCCCCCTCCTTTGTATCTAAGGATGAAGGTTTTTTACAGAAGATGCTGAATAGTTTTTTACAGAAGACACTGAATAGGCTTATTAGAAAGCTATTTTTTCTCCCTTTCCCCTTCCTATAGTTTTTTGTCTGCATCATGAAGATGATGACTGGGTCTCCAGAGGACAGAGAGAGCCTGGCTTTCTGATGGCATTGGAGAGCTGCCATATAAGCCTTAGCTGCCCACTGCTGAACTTCTTCAAAGAATAAATCCATATGTGTTTAATCAACTATTGTCAGATTTCTATACTAGCTACAATTCTCAACTGATATACAACCCATGACAGATTTGGAAGACCTCATTAGTGTTTTTAAACCGTGCTCCATCATTTTGTGGTTTCTTGATGTTACTCAGAGGTTTACCTGGGAAGGGTTGGAAAGATGGAGGATGTGAGTCTCAACTCATCTGTGTCTGTCCAATGAAAACATTTCTAATTCCATGTATTATTACTTAGATATCTATAGGGCATTTCATTTGAACCAAGGCTCCATACCTTAAAGTAATTTAAAAACCACTGAGTTTTAGATTGAAGTTTTCATCATATAATTGCTAAAACAATTACTGTTTCAGGCATTCTTCAATGTGCTTAACATATAATAAATCATTTAACTCTCTTAGTAACCCTGTGATGTAAGTACTATTACTGTTCCCATCCTGTACATGAGAGAACCAAGGCACAGAAATATTAACTTGTACAAGATTGCACATCTTGTATGTGACACAGCTGAGATTCAAACCTGGCAGCTTGCTCCCAAATCCAAGCTTTGATTACCATCCTGCTTCTATACACGTTACTAAATTAATGCTCATGAAGTATAAGTGATTTTTCTCAAGTTCAAACAGAAAGTTTGTGGGAGACCTAAAGCAAGCTCTTAGGGCACTTAAGCCTGTTCCAGAACACCAAACACTATCCTCCTTCTGGTTTTCATTATTTCTGTATGACTCAACAAAGAAATTGTAAAGTCACTTTTCCAACTGCTGCTGTTGTAAATGAATGATGCCCCTCACAAATAAATTCAACTTTCAGCTTTCTGCTTCTTTCTAAAACATAGTTCTCCTGAATAGTGTATCAGTGACACCACAGTTGGCTGAGATCTTTTCTATTTCTACTCTCTAGCTTTCTTGTAAACATTAATATAATCTCTCTCCTTATACTTCAAACCTTCTACTAATCCCAGACTGAAAAGTTTTAGGAATTCTAGAACACAAGTTGTCTAGTCTCAGAGAGCTGGTAAAATCTGTGTTCAGGCTCTGCTGCACTAGTTCTACTTAAGTCAAATAAGCAACGACTAACTATGGCTCAACTGCCACCATTTCTTCTTCTTTTTTTCCAAGATTTTATTTACTTATTCATGAGAGATACACAGTGAGAGAAGCAGAAACATAGGCAGAGGGAGAAGCAGGCTTCCTGCAGGGAGCCCAATGTGGGTCTCAATCCCAAGACCCCGGGATCAGGACCTGAGCCAAAGGCAGACACTCAACCGCTGAGCCACCCAGGCATCCCTCTTCTTCTTCTTTTTAAGAATTTTATTTATTTATTTGAGAGAGAGAGACAGAGATAGTGACAGAAAACACGAGTTGGGAAGAGAAAGAGAAGCAGGCTCTTCACTGAGCAGGGAGCCTGACATGGGGCTTGATCCATATCAATTATGAAATTAGAAATTATGGCTGCATACAAAGAAAAGAATTTGGTTTTCTGGGCATCTGTGCATGCAAACATTTCTCCTAGATGCACATATTATGTTTCTTTTAATTTAAACCCACAGAATTTTATGAACAAAAGTCATAATTTTTTCTTGATTCAATGATTAAGGTTTCTCTTAGGCCCTCATTCACACTAAATATTGTATGTAATTTTCTTACAATATAAAAAAATTCCAAAATAAAGGAAACAACGTACTTTTGGAATAATACAGATGTCATCTTTTGGTTATTTTCTCCACTAATGCTTAAAGACGATATTTGTTTACCACTTAACTCTGTTCTAAGAATATGAAAGAAGGGTACTTTTGTAGATGTGGAGTTAGATTATCATCATAATTCTGCTGAGTAGCTTCGTAGAATGATGCAAGCTGTATAGAAATAGTAGCTAGACAGATGACTTTGTAAGTTTCATTTAAACTGGCTTAGTTTCAATTACAACAATTTGCAAAGACACCTCACTTTTCAATTTGCCTAGATTTATTGGTGTTTTAATTCACAAGTGAAAGGTGTAAGAGGTTCATAGAATGGAGTTATTAGTCACCCAAAGCTGCATTTTCCTGAACTACCTTAGTATCACAATCATCTGAGAACTTCTTAGAAGGACCTATTTCTAAATTGGCCCCAAGATTACTGACTTAGAACATCTTGGGGTAGGCCCAGGCCTTGTAATTTTAAAACTTCTGCCAGTGATTCTGATGTGCAGTTACATTAGTAAACTCAGATTTAGAGGGAAAAAAACAGCATTAGTCATGAGAAATATGAAATATTTTAAAAAAGAGAAGATCAATTTTATTAAAAAATCATTCTGTAAAAGTCAGGAATTTGTGTTTCATAAATTTTAATACTATAGGTCATTTGTAAATATAACTAGAAATACATGTAACACTAGTACAACTGTGTTACATCTTCTCTGTGCCATCTTCTCTTTTTCCAATGAGTCCTTCATTTTAAAACTTAGAAATTATCTATGAAGTCTTCACCATAGGAAAGAGTTTTTGAGAGGAAAGGGTAAAAAAAGGTGGCTATCAAAAGGAATGAGGAAGAAGAGAAAATTTGGAAACCAGTTTTCTTTTCTTTTTAAAAAGATTTTTATTATTTATATATTTGAGAGAGAAAGAGAGAAAAAGAGAGGGAGAGAGAGAGAGCATGAGTGGGAGGAGAGGCAGAGAAGAGGGAGAAGCAGATTCCCTACTGAGCAGGGAGCCCTAAACGGGGCTCGATTCCAGGACCCTGAAATCATGACCTGAGCCAAAGACACTGAACTGACTGAGCCACCCAGGTGCCTCTAGAAACCAGTTTTCTTAATTATGAAAAATTGCAGGTTTAGCATGGAAGGTTTAGAACACAGACATAGAAAAAGGTAAACATATAAAACCATTATTAGTATTTAAAAATACATGATTTCTAATCTTTCTTTAAACAAATAGGTACAAAATAAATTTGGGGTCATACTACAGATTCCAAAATTTCATTTTTTTCCTTTCAGCATTGAGACCAATTTTTCAATTCATTGATTACTCTATGACTTGATTTTTAATGACAGCATAATATTGCAGTGTATGAATGAATATTTATTTGGTCAATTCTTATTTTAGAAACATTGTTTTCCCATTTTTAATATTATAAGAATATTATTACAACTACAACATGGTATTAAAACTATCATTGCATGTAACCTTTAACTGTATTCTTATTTACTTGGAATAAATTACTAGAAGAGCACTAGTTGGATAAAAAAATTAATATTTTTAAAGATTTGGATACACATTTTCTAGATTACTCTTTAGAAATGTTGCACCAGTTTAACTGTCAGCTAATACAATGAAAATGCTATTTGCCTTGCATCCTCATGGAGTTTTTAAAAAATGAACATGTTTTACAAATTAACAGATACAAAGTGTCTTACTATTTAATATGCATTTATTTAGTTGCTTTTGAAGATGGATATTTCTTCCTAAAGGAAGAAATTCTTTATATTTTTAAGTTGTCTATTGATATTCTTTGCCTAGTGTTTTCAACAGGCATATGCATCTTTTCTCTAACCATTTCTAAGAACATTTTAAATCAAGAATATTGAAACTTTTTCACTTATATGAAATTTTTCCTATTTTTTGTTTTACTTTTAGGATATTCTTTTCTTTACATCAATTTCATTCTTCTGTCATCACACTATTTCTGATGGCTTCTGTTTTTACTCTTATTCCCTCTCCATGCCAAGATGAAATACTCTCTCTCTCTCTCTCCAAGTCATTCTCTACATGGCATCTTTATTGCATATTATATATATTAAATAACTTTGTGTGTGTGTGTGTGTGTGTGTGTGTGTGTGTGTGTGTCTCAGAGTACCTCCTTCTAGAAGAAAAGGAACACATTTGAAAGGAAGTTACATCCCTTCTTAATATCACCCCAGGCAAATTCCAGGGAGATCAGAGTGATGAGAGAAGCCCTGTGAAATAGGTTAGGTTTAGGGATGTAAAAGCAGCATGGCATGACCACACAGAATACATATATCCATATATAAACATATATGCATATATATAATTAGCATATTAAAATAATAAACAAATATATATTTTAAATATGTAAATACATAAGATATATGTTAGATTTTAAAACCTTTCAGAGTAAAATACACATAACATAAAATTTACCATTTTTTTAAATGCACCATTCAGTACATTCACACTGTTACATAATCAATCCCCAGAACTCTTTTCATCTTGTAAAATTGAATCTCAGACCTACTAAATAAGTCTTCCTTCTCCAATCCCCACAGCCTGACAGAGATGATCTCTTAAGAAACTAGAAAGATCCCTCAGTTACTGAACCCTGGGCAGCTACCTTGGCCTTTCTTCCCTGTTGCAGGAACTTCCTGCTGATTGCTGATACAAAAGAATTCAACTCTTTCAAAGAGGAATTACATGAAGGAGTAAATCCAATTTCTGTACGATGAAATTATGAACAAATAATATATAGAAAAAATTCTCTGCATACAAAGAACACATGCCAGAAATATATTGTCACAGGTAGATGGAAATAATAATCTAACTTGGATAGGAAAATGTAAGGAGTTAATTGCAGGTCTGAAGACAGACCGGAAACAGTAAACAAGAATTCAGTGAAAGCTACAGTTGACAGGGGGAACCAAGAAGCAGAAAACTGGAGGGATATGGGAAGTGCAAAATTCAGGAGAAAAATAGAGAAATAGATGTAGATGAGAAAAGTATTTTAGGGAAGAAGAGTAAATTACAAGGACATAAGAGTGAGTAAACATCACAGAAAGTGTAACAAGGAGGGGATGAGTTAATGATAAAAAAGCAAACACAATGAGGCAGAAAACAAGAAAGAGATGTCAAAAGAATAGAGAGGAATTTTAATATTTAGCAGACAGGAAAGAGATCTGATTTCCTGAAGAAGAAAACCAAAACAGGGATTAATTAGCAGAAGGGGAAGGATAGAGATAGGGGTAGGAGCAAGATTCCTGTGCTCCTGTTTCTTCACATGGTTTCGATTTGGGAATTTTTGAATGCATCACCTTTAAAAATATAATAAAAGTTTTAAATGCCTGTCACATGGTAAGTCCTTTAGATTATAAGCTATTTTTATAGCCTTCAGTTTTTTCCTTTTTAAACAATTTTTATACAAGGAAAAGTTCTTTCCAGGCTTAATCTCCATAAACTGAGTTTATGGTTAGTCCTTGGCTCTTTCCTTCATTTACCTAGTGTCTGTTATAATTCACTCAGTTACTCACCAAATAGGTATTGTCTATTATGTGCCAGTCATCACTGTAGCCATTGGCTACATCAGTGAAAATATTAAAAAATATAAACTACGTGTTCATGGAGTTTATATTCTTGTTGCAGGGCAAGGGGAGAAAGAATCATATACATGAATCTATATATGTATGTAAAATGCATAGTATTTTAGATGATGGTAAATTTTTCAGGAAAAAGCAAAACAAATAATAGTGTACAGAGTGGGAGAGGTATGAAGGTGTTTGCAATTTTGGACAAGGTCATCAGGAAAGGCCTGCTAGAGGAAGAGATTCCTCTTTTATTGTAACCTGTAGGGGCCCTGGCCAGATTTTTGCTGTTTTGTTGGTATTTAATTTGGATATTTTAGGCAGAGGGAGGAATTTCCTGATTTTATTTTGAGCTTCTTTTGATGAGAAATAAATTTTATTTAAAAAATCTTCTTAAGTGTTTTGTAATTCTTTCCTTATTAGAAATGGTGAACTAAAACAAACTCCCAAACAAATAAAATTGTGATTTCTCAGATACCTCCATTCCAGTCTTTTTGGTTTTGGCAGATAGATACTCACATATAAATGACTTTTCATGCAAATGCATTACTGGGAAAATTGTTTCCAGAATTGGGGTCAAAAAGTTATTAGAGAGAGGATGGTGGGGAGAGGTTATGGAAGAGCTGTAATTCTACTAGAAAGCAGTTCCGGCAACATAAGTTGGAGGCTTCTCTCTTTCTCATAAGTAAAAAGAATCTGTGTCTGAAATGTAGAAAATCTTCCACATGAGTTTTCTATACCTGCATTTCCCACCACAAGGAGATTATTCCAATATTTTACTAATTCTATTACAATCTGACTTTGTAAAAACAGGTGGCTTTTACAAATTAAGTTTCCGGTACTTTTGGAATTTTGAATCTTAAAAAAAAAAAAATACTTCCACAACTAGTTAAAAAAGAAGTGGGGCAGCCCTGGTGGCTTAGCGGTTTAGCGCCACCTTCAGCCCACGGTGTGGTCCTGGAGGCTCGGGATCGAGTCCTACGACAGGCTCCCTGCATGGAATGGAGCCTGCTTCTTCTGCCTGTGTCTCTGCTTCTCTCTCTCTGTGTGTGTCTCTAATAAATAAATAACATCTTTAAAAGAATAAAATAAAAGAGAAGTGGAGGGCAGATGAATTAGGTATTGCTCACTTTCTGTCAAGAGAACCTAGAATCTTCTTTATCTTTTATTTTTAATTTAATATAATTTTATTCAAAGTATTTCATATATATCATTTGAATAGTAAATAGTTCTTCAAGGTTTGTTTGTTTGTTTGTTTATTTATTTATTTATTTATTTATTATTTTTATTTATTCATGAGACACACACACACACACACACACACACGCACACACACACACACAGGCAGAGATATGCAAGGAGAAGCAGGCTCCTCACAGGGAGCCACATGCGGGACTCCATCTCCAGACCCTGTATCATGCCCTGAGCTGAAGGCAGATGCTCAACCACTGAGCCACCCAGGCGTCCCTTCTTTAAGGTTTATAATGAGAAATGAAAACCCTGGGCTCCATTCTGTCACAATCTTATTGTTATATCCCAGTGTAAACCATTTTCAGTATTTAGTTTTTTTTTTTTTTTAAGATTTTATTTATTTATTCATGACACAGTGAGAGAGAGGGAGAGAGAGAGACAGGTAGAGGGAGAAGCAGGCTCCATGTAGGAAGCCCGATGTGGGACTCGATCCCAGGTCTCCAGGATCATACCTCGGGCTGACGGTGACACTAAACCGCTGGGCCACCAGGGTTGTCCAGTATTTAGCTTTTTCTTTTCTTTTCTCTTCTTTTCTCTTCTTTTCTCTTCTTTTCTTTTCTTTTCTTTTCTTTCTTTTCTTTTCTTTTTTAAGATTTTATTTATTTATTCATGAGAGACACACAGAGAGAGAGAGAGGCAGAGACACAAGCAGAGGGAGAATCAGGCTCCATGCAGGGAGCCTGATGTGGGACTCCATCCCCGGTCTCCAAGATCATGCCCTGGGCTGAAGGCGGCGCTAAACTGCTGAGCCACTCAGGCTACCCAAGTATTTAGCTTTTTCTTTTTGTTTTTGCCATTACATTTCTCAATAGCATGCTCAGATTCCTTTTTTTTCTTTTTTTGGCCTTTGAACTTCATATATCATACCTAGAGTCCTAGTGTGAAAGATGAGTATATAATTCTCTTCTTATGTCTTCCACCACACCCCAAATATTTTAGTTAAATTATTATTCAGTGTTTATATTATTATGACTTGTGAATATTATTTATAATTGCTACATACATTATACAAGCAATTATAATTGCTTTTCTTGGTCATCTATTTTTGTTTTGAGTTGGAGTGATTCATTTTTTCATTTGCATTGTATTCTTCTATACACTTTTTATTAATTTACCTCTAAATTCTCACCAGAAATAGAAATTTCTTCTTAGGAACCTAGGTGGCTCAGCAGTTCGGCATTTACCTTCAGCTCAGGGCTTGGTCTGGGGCCTGGGGAATCGGGTCCTGCATGGGCTCCCTGTGGGGAGCCTGTTTGTCCCTCTGTCTATGTCTCTGCCTCTCTTACTGTGTGTCTCATGAATGAATGGACTCCTAAAAAAAATTCCTTCTCAAAGAGTCCACACATATCAGGTAACATAACATCTGTATTGATTTTTTTGAGACCTTGCTTCTGGGAGTCTTCCATAACCACCCCCATTCAATTTGATTTTTTGCTTATTGGCTTTGTAGAGTGTGGTACAGAGCAGCTTCTTCATCATCATTGTAAAGATTTCCTAAGACTCTGTCTGGATCCCACATATTTTTGGATTCTGTATCTTATTCTGGATTTATTCCCTTGATTTGGCAAGGAACATCTTCCAGTAATATAGGAAATAGATCATTGGAGTAAAATTATTTGAGACTTTGCACCTCTAAAAAATGTCTTTATTCACACACTTCAGTAATTGTTTGGCTAGATATAAAATTCTAGATTGGATATCACTTCCCAACAGATCTCTGAAGGCTTTGCTAACTTAGTTCATTTTCATCCAGCTTCCAGTGTTGCTGTTAAAGTGTCTGATGCTATTTTCAAAACATTTAATTTTGAAATAATTATAGATGCACAGAAAGTTGAAAAAAAATGTAGAGTTCCATGTATGTATCCTTCCCTCAGCTTACCCCAATATTGGAAAATTGATCCATCTTAATGGGAACATCTATATAGATCTAACATAATATCAAATGAAACTATTTACATTCCCATTCCTTTGCAAATTATATTTTGTTTTCTTTCTAAAAGTTTTTGGACATAAAAGCTTCCCTCTTCAGATATTCTAAAATTTTATGATAATGTAACTTGGCATGAATTTTCTTTTTTCTACATTCAATGTTCTGAGCATTCAATGAGTCTTTTCTACTTGGATATTTTTTGTAACTTCTCATACTTTCCTTTTCTCCATTTTCATTTTATCTGCTATTTTTTTCTTGAATTCTGTTGCTCACATAAGAGACTTCTTGAAAAATTATCTACTTAAAAACATTTCCCCCTACTTTCCATTTCTTTGCTTTTATAAGAGCTTTCCTCAAATTTATCTTTTCACCCTTCTATTTAATTTTTCAATTCTCATATAATAATTCATTTATTTAGTTAGTTCGCTCCATGCCCATCTTAGAGCCCAATGTGGGGCCTGAACTCACAACTCTGACAAGACCTCAGCTAAGATCAAGAGTCAGACACTTAACTCAAGCACCCCTCTCTATAATATTTTAGATTTCCATGAGTCTTTGTGAACATCATCCTCTTATTTTTTTAAACAATATGTTATCTTTTTAAAAAAATTCTCTAAGGATATTTATTAATTGTATTCACTTTGAAAATCTCTTTAATTCCCTACCTGCACTTTGTTTTCCCTGGTTCCATTTTCTTATTAAAGGTTTTCCTCAAATGCATAGGTGGACAGAGTGGATATATAGGACTCTATCTTTTTTTTTTTAATAGAAATTCTATCAGACCCATTATCCTCTCTACCTGCTCTCTTAACTTCAGAGGCAGCTGAGGCCTCTGGTTCCTGGCTGTCATTAGAGAGTATCAGGCCTTGTTTCTTGACTTCTCCTCCCAGAGGCCCCTGTCTTTTCCATTTTCTTGTCTGATTCACTTGCTCTTTAGGTGCTAAAATTCTGTGATTTTCTTTGTCTGATTTCATTTTTCATTAGTCTCATTGTTTTTGTCCTTATAAGGTAATGCCTTAAACTTTTAAAATACTGACATTTTGAGAAAGTATGAAAGTAAAACAAGTATCTTTAAACTGCATGATTTACCTGGGAATTTCTGCTATAGTGATTGATAATTATTGCAGATATATAGAAAAGTGTTCAATTTTGTGTACACATGGTTTATTTCAAATAATATAATTAAATTATCTTTGAAAAATATTTTTAGCCAATTACCTTGTATTTCCTAGATAGTTAATTATTTTTCTCTTTTATAAATTTGAAGAAATTCTTATTTCATTCTCGTGCTTATGAAATTATTTAAACATAATTTTAGCCAATGAGTTTTAAACCTTATTTCATTGGTTACTACTTTTAAATTATTTAAAAATTATTTTAGCTAATTTCTTGGATTTTCTCAGTAGGTGATAATTTGACTATTTTAAATTTGAAAATGTTTTCTTGTCTTACTTCATTGGCTATCACTTTCAAAACATTTTAAATAAAAGTATAAGCATTCTTTTAGTATTTCTCATATGTACAATTTGGTTATTGTTTTTACATAGATATCCTAAAGTGTGGTAATGAAACATTTTTCTATTTTAGTTTAATCCTACTTTTTCCAACATTAGAAAAGAATCTTTAAGTTTTTCAAATCCCAAAATGGCATTTACTGTTTTAATATTGTGATAATTCTTCTTTATTTGGTAAAGTTATTTAATAGATTCTATTCTTGAACAATATTTGTTGCTAACTTCCTTTATAGTTAACCTTTCCTGATTGCTTTGTTAAAGTAGATAAGTGTCATTATTTGTTTGTGGTTTATTTAAAAATACAGTAAAGAGTTTACAATTTTTACAGTAAGCCTCACCTTACTTGCTTAAATGCTGTACTATTTTCTCATAAGTAAAAGTTTGAAATCACCTCAGTGTTTCATTTTCTTTTGGCTCCCTTAGCACTGATGTTTTTCTTGAGTTTTACGATACAAATAGCCCCTTTCATAGTTTCCAGGGCTAAATCTATATTTTCCTTGTATCATTTTGGTCCTAGAACAATCAAGGACAATTAGTTATGCTTAAGTCCCATTTTTTGGCCAAAATTTGGGTATACAATCTTCTTATGTTACATTTATTTCTATAATTGGCCTTAAATACTTGAGGAATATAATATATGGGTATATACATTTTGAAGAATTTAGAAAATTACACTGTACATTTGAGAAGTGGTCACACTAAACATAAGAATTGTTATAACTATGTATTTTACAAGAAAGTGTAAAATTGCAAATGATATTCATCTATTATCAGTTTTTTGAGAAATGTACTCAACTTTCAATTTACTTTCTGGATAACAGGTCAATAAAAATACCCATACTTTCTTTTTTTACAATGTAGTTTTTTATCTAGATAAATTTTCATCTCCACTCTAGTCCAATCTATATACAAAAGTATTATCAGGGAAGAGCAGGAAAGAACTTTTAAAATATCATCCCTTTCTTGGAAGACTCTATTCACATATCCTAATACTATCTTATGCAAAAGGGACTATTTTCCTTGAGGAAACATTGTAGAGAGCTTACTGATTTTTTTTTTTTTTTTGTAAGGTTACATTACAGCTGATTTGCTACCATTTCTTACATTTGGAGCTACCACTTATATGAGGAGATGGTGAATAATGGCAGAAAATTAGAGAATTTTGCAGTTTTGCTAAGTACTTCATTGTCTTTTTTTCCTTTAAATTGAAGGAATGATTACTGAGCACCTATATGACATTTTCTATACTATTCATATTTCAAAATGGTTAGAGAAATGTAAGAGATATACATCAGACTTAGGTATTTATTTCTATTTGTTATATCCTTAGTAGATGAACACACAGATAATCTTCAATAGATATGCAGGAATTATATGTAAATAATAAAAAGAAACTCTGTCCCTCATCAGTCATAAAAATGTTCATGTTGCTGTGCTAGGAACTAGTGGACAGATCAGGAGCCTCACAATTGTACAATAGAACACATGTTCAGGATTCATTCTGCTTTAGCCTATGATAGATTCTGTCTCTAAGCTCTCTTTATTCTCTGCATATTGCTCAAATGGGAAAATAGATAAGAATTAGGGAAGATAAAAAAAGAAAATTCAGGTCACAAACTGCTTTGTTCTACATGCATTTTATCTCTCAATTAGGAAATAAATATTTCAGACCTCTTTACATAGAAACATTCCCAGTCCGAAGCACTTTTTTTTCTTTTCATTCCCTTCTTTCTTTTCTTGGCTTCTTCTTCTTTTTTTTTTTTTCATGTTATGCTGATGAGTTTCCATGATATGTAGGATTCAAGGCTGGACTGGGGAACATACAATCAGTGAGAAGAATGGAAGTCAACTTAGTATTTCTGAGGAGGCTTTGGAAATCTTGTCATATTACAGCAGGCTTGAGAGAGCCAGTGAACATTAAATAAACTCTTGTATTTAGTGAAACTGCTACGGCTACAGAGCAGGATAGTTTAACCACCCCAAATCTCATGTCCTCAAAGTACCAGTCTATCCTTATCAACTTTGAGGATACAACATGATCAATAGCATGTTAAATTACTGTGCTGTGCCCTGGATTAAAAAGTCACATATCTACCCAGTCTTTTTCAACCTTCTGTAAAACTAAAGAAAACATGGAAAGAGCTGAAACCTCATTATAGAACTTTAAAGTTCAAAAAACAAACAACTTATTGTTGAAAACCATGCAAAGTCTCCCTTTCCTTATAGGCAAATAGAACTAAAGTTAAGAAAATCTCATCTGACTTGACTTTAAAGCACACTTACATTTTGCCTTGCTTCTTTAAAAAAAGTAGAAAGACAATTTATAACTTTCCCACTATGTCAATGGACTTAGAAATTCAAGGTCTGAGCCAACCAAGAGAAAATATTCTTTCTCTACTCTGTTAAATAGTTTTTGCCTTTGCCCCTTGTCTTTTTCCACCTTCCTTTTCTCTACTAACACTGATACCAGTATCCAGAGAAAGTTTTTTTCTCAAAACTACCAGGCAGGAAATAGAGACTAATGTAGTAGTTTATATTCCCAGAAAAATCAGTGAAAATCAATCCATACTTACATTCACCTTGAGAAACATTAAAACAAGATGAAAATACTATAAAATATCTTAGTAAACAAAAGCAAATGAAAGTTACCTACAGAGGAATAAAACTGAAGTTAGTTTCTTTTCTTCTGACAAATAGCAGTAGACAATTGTGGCAGAATTTACTGCCCCAAAATTATGTATGTTTTTCTGTACGTTTTCTAATCCTCTTGTAATTAGGCACAGGTGTGTGATTGGACTCTGAGTAAAAGTGGCAAAAGTCCCTTCTGTGTTGAGTATTTTACAAGCTTGATTCCATCTCAGAAAGGTTTCTATGGGCCCACAGATCCAGCCTATGGAGATCTCAGATTCTGAAAGGAGAGTTGGAAAAAACATTCTTGGCCACTGAAAAATCCCTACATTGCCTCCCTGTGTGTGAAGTAAGAACTATTATGATAGGAAAATGGGACAAGAGAAACTCCTGGAACTGCCCCTTACCTCCAAAACAATAAAACAAAAGGTCATCATATTTCTAGTTGTCCTTTTTTATGGCTTCTTTAAAGTCAGATTCTAGGTAGAAGGTGAGAGCAGAAGCTTCAAGGCTTCTTGAGGCTTAGAAGTCTCACGGCATCATTTCTGTGACATTTTGCTGGTCAAAGCAAATTACAAGGTCATTTCTCATTCAAAGGGTGGAGAAATATATGCTACTTCATGTGAAGGATGGCACAATCCCATTGCCAAAAAGTATCATATAGGGATATGAGGAATTATTGCATCCATGTTTGCAAGAAATCTACCCTATCACAGGAATCAGAAAGATGATGAGAAGCATTTCATTTTCACCTGACATGAATGGAAGTGTACCTTCACTGTCAAGTTGATGTCTTTTCAAATCTTTTTACTCTAGAGCCCAGTGGAACATTAATTGTTGGGAAGAACAGTCTCACACACTCAGTCTTTCAACTCCCACTCACCATATAAGAATGGGTGTTGGGCTTGGAACACTTCCTTATCAAGAGAAAACAGTCCACAAATCATCTTGTGTGGGAATTTCCTTCCCTGTTTCAGAATCAAATAAAATTCTTTTGTCTTTGATGTATGTGAGACATATGGCACATGGTCAACTCCATTGTTATATCTGTCTTCTGAAGGGAGGAGACAAAGTCTTTCTACTGTGGTACAAGAGGGATAGCTACAGTAGGCAAATTGCTCTGTATCAGCCACAGGAAAAGACCCAAAGCCATAGAAGAATGACAGCCACTATAGAAGCTTATCTTTCTCTATCGGTTCTTTATAAAAGTTAAGGGTAAGTATTGTTTCACCCAGTGCTGGACTGCATTGTGTTCCGGGTGACTCTGATGACAAGGTGCAATTGGGAGAAGGGTTTAGAGTTCTCTCCTGGGATTGATAACTGATGCACAGTAATCTGCTCCAACATTGATCATCTGAACATCTGTTAGAGCATTTTGCTGTAGAGCACTATATTAATGACGTCATGCAACTTGAACTGTGGAGAAATTACAAGTGTACTAGATTCCACAGTTGTCTACATATGTGCTAGTACTTGAGAGATAAATCCTATCTAGGGATTGCCAAGTCAGTAAATTTTGGGAGTGCAAAGGTCCTAGGCGTTTTATGATATTTCTTCTGAATGGAAGGGAAGATGTGCCTTTCACTGTCTACCATTAACAGAGTAGTATAGTGCTTGTCAGACTCTCTTGGAGAACTTTTGGGAGTGATGCTCTGATCTGTTTATTGAGTTACCCACAACTTTGCATGTTTTGAGTGGGAACAAAGCAAAAGAAGACTACCACAGGCTCAAGCTTCCTTGTCATCCATCAAATTCAATGGTGTTCCAAGTATCAATAATAAATAAGGATAACATATAAAACCTCTGTTAATCTACATTAAAAGATGAATGGATAGCTTCCTAGGACTTGGAAGAAAAGTCTTCTGCTGATAACAGTTTCATTTTGAGAAGCAATTCCTGACTTATTGAGATCTGGTAGAGACTAGGTGTTAGGTCATTGGACACCAGGACACAGTGTAACCTGAGATGTCTACCATGCATTAGGCATTATCAGATTTATCCTTAAGATTGTGAAGGATCAATAATTATGATTTATTGAATGATTAGATCCGGAGTATTATGGTCTAGATTAGACTCGAAGGTACTGAAGGAATAAGAAAACTGCCTGGACATGTGGCTGATGCTCTCATGACACCTACTCATGAGGCATTGTCACAATTTTTTAAGCCCACACTTATAGCCTCATGGAGAGTTTCTTGTGAATAGCTGACATATACATTAAAAAACACCCCAGACCTTGTTTTTAAAGAGTGCTGCAGGCTAAGCTGGCACCAGCTGAGAATGATGTATTGCTACCTCATATGCCCACTCAGAGGTGAAGGTCTAGAGAAGGAGAAAAAGAGTGAATATATATAATTTTCCATTTTACTTGAAAGGAGGCATGACCTGATGATCTTACTCCTGAGTGGCAACGAACGGCTCAGCTTATTGGTTAGAAAGGATTCCCTTATTGGGAAGAACAGGATTGGATGATTGATGGTGAAAGAGTCTAGAGAAGATGTATGCGGATGGATTTCTTGTAATAGGTACACAGTGGGATGATCTTGTGTCTCGTGTGATTTCTTATATGGGGATCCCTGGGTGGCTCAGCGGTTTTGTGCCTGCCTTTGGCCCAGGGTGTGATCCAGGAGTCCCCGGATTGAGTCTCATATCGGGTTCCCTGCATGGAGCCTGCTTTTCCCTCTGCCTGTGTCTCTGCCTCTCTCTCTCTCTGTGTGTGTCTCTCATGAATAAATAAATAATATCTTAAAAATTTTTTTTTTTAAAAATATAGCCACTGTAGAGGAGGCTTTCAAAAATCATTAAACTAGCTGGTCCATCTTATGAATGCTGGCTTCTTTCCCCACGCATCTAATAACTATACATAAAGTGGCTATAAAGGTAGGAATGGAAAGTTTACATGGATTCAGCAACATGAAAGGAAAGAAAAAACCCACTTCAGTATAAGTCAAAAACAAATAAATATTTAAGTACTCATAAATATTTATTAAATAAATAAAAATAAATAAACCAAAAGATAAGACAGTGTCCTGAGACCAAGATTTTACTGGAGGCCTAGTGGGAGATTAAAAGGTGAGTGGAAGGGAGAAACTGTGGCATTGGCTGGGTGTGGGAACAGTTACCTACTGTGTGAAGTAAGGGAAAGGATTTTCAAGGCCGCCTGTTGTTTCCTATCCTGATTTTGGAACAGTCCTCTATGTTAATACGACCTTTAGCCTCACCTCCTGAGCCACCTTCACCTCTATTCTTAAGCCTTTCAGGGTTTTTGCAGCATAAATAGTGATACTTTTCTATTTTCTCCACTGCTTATTTAGGATTCAGTTTACTTAGGATTACTGTATCGGTTACCACTGTCCAGGGCTTTCCAACTTCCAGAGAGCTGATGTTAGTCTCTTCTCCTAATCCTGTTGCCTTGGTGGGTGGCATTTTTTCCCTCTCTCCTTTTTATCCCTTCACTCTTACCCTATCCCTTCACTCTCGTTTACTTGATGTTGTGAGGGGTGTGGTGGGGAGTACGACGGGAATCCAATGGTCGTTCATGAGTTCCAGTGGCCATCTTAAGCCAGAAGAACACTGTTTTTCTCTTGTGTTTTTCTTTCTTTATGTTTTTGACTTTTTTTTTTTTAAGACTTATTGAATAATTGGGAAAGAAAGAGTGAGAGAGAATGAGCAGGGGGGAAGGGCACAGGGAGAAGGAGAAAGGGAATCTCAAGCAAACTGCCCCTGAACCTCAAGTGGGGCTCATTCTCACTATCTTGAAATCTTGACTTGAGCCAAAATCAAGAGTCGGAGGGCCTAACCATCGGAGCCACCAGGCACCTCTGTTTCTGACTTTTAAAAACTCTTTATAGATTCTGAGTATTAATATTTTGTCTAGTATAAATGGTTGGGTATAATTCAAGCATTCTGTAATTAAAGAAGGTAGGGATGGAAATTAGTGGACAACTAGCTATCACTGCCAGTGTCTACTCCCCTTGATGCCCACATATCCAGCCACACCCTGCTTTCCGCACCTAGAACATATTCAAATCTCCTAGAGTAAACAACCCAAAGTCCTATATGTTGATTGTGTCCAGATCAAAGTATTTCTATCTGTGACCCTGTGACTTGTGACCTGGCTAATGTGTTATCTGTGGCTCTCCTAACACCTAACACAATGGTGAGTTTGAACTGGTTAACTGAAAATAATTCAAGAGGAAGAGGAAGAGCAGGAAACACACAAGAGTCACTGCACCAGAGCCATAAAGAAATCTTGCTGGGAAGGACCTGCATGGACTCCCTGCTCTGTTCCTGGAGAAATTTCCTCCTTTTGATATTGATTGTGCCTCCTGGGCAGAGCTCTCTAGTCCATTATTCTGTGTGGCCTTTGGATGTGCCCTCTGAGGGCAAACATTGCTCCATTATCTTTTGTAGTTACATCAGAATAGTACTGGAAGTTGAACAGCTGTCACCACCTGCTTCCTGCTGATTTGGTTTGGCTCTAGGGGATTATTTCAGAAAATAAACTGTCACATGCTTTTGAGGGTCAAGCATGTGAGTTTTTGAAATATAATTGCCCTTTCTGACTTAATAAGGTCCTGGTTTATGCATTCAAAGATATTCTTTAGAAAAATTACAAAGACATCCAACTTTCCTCTTTTATTATATTGCCTTTTGCCTGATCCTTTATTTTCTACTTCAGTTTTATTTGGACTGCCTTGATGCCATGTGCAGATCTACACTTTGATGGCCATACAACACTCTTCAATAGATTTTTTAGTGCTGATTGCCTCACACTGCCTCTCATTGTTTGGTAAAAAACAAAACAAAACAAAACAAAAAAAACCCTTCTAATTTGAGGTTTTGAAGTCTGAGACTTTTTCTCCACTACGTTAGCTTTTTTCAGAGCTACCTCTTCTAATTAGCCTCAGTAGAAATGTGTTGTAAGTAGCGAAGTAGAAACATATCAACATGTTCTGCTAAAATTATAGAACTATGTGAACATATAGTCCACCTTTCACCCTGAACTAGATGACAATAACTTTATCTTAGCACAATAAATATCAACTTTCCATCATGCAATATCTTTGCCATCACTACCTACTAATTAATAGCTAATCTAATGCTTTTAGGCTTCCATTTTGGCATCATTATACTTTCAGGTACTTATTTTGTGGTACTTGAAGTAGAGGCTAAGTTGTATAACTAAGAAAACCTAAAATCCAGTGGTTTATACATGTGACTTAGGGGTGGCAGAACCGAAGACAGTGGAACTGCTTACCTCCCGACTACTGCAACTCTGAGTATCAAGTTTACATCTTCCCCCAGCCAGTGGACAACATGAACATAGAAAGGCTGATGATATGTGCAACATATCCTCTTCTATTTCATTCCATTGGCCAGAACTCAGTTAAATGTCCTTATCAGCTTGCAGGGAAGACTTTGGAAATGTCATGTCTAGATGGGACATCCATCTATCCAGTCAAAATAAGAAGGTATGTCTTTAAATTATTATTAAAGAAAGGGTGTATGGATGTTTTTGATAATTAGTCTCTGCCAATTGGAGGCTCAGCCATTAGCATATCACCAATGACCTTCCTCTACCCTTCTCACTTATCTTTCTTTTGGAGAGTAACATAGTAATTGATGATTTAGAGATGAAGAACTGGACATGCACAGCTCTGCCTCTTCCTTTCCCCTTTTTGTTAGTGACCTTTCTGTAAAAGTGATGTATGCTCAGTTTCTTCTGGATAGGCGAAAAGCTTAGTGGTAAAGAATCTGCCCTTGCAGGATAGGCCTGTAATGATGTTTGATGGTACCAGTGATGGATTTGTTATGAGTGTCTATTAATGGGATTCACTAGCCTACAATGTCCACAGAAAACGGCCATCTTCTCCAATATCAGCTTTGATAATTCAGTCTCCATTTGTCTGACTCTTTTTCTATTTCCGAATTGGTTCAGAACATGGATAAAATATTAACCAATCTTAAATTATATAAAAATGGATTTCTACCAAGTTGACATGTGCTTATTTACTTACAGAAAATTATTGTCATATTTTTATGTTTAATTTTACCTGATTTTTTTTACTCTTCTGTTACTTTTTGTTGGATTTATAAATTTTTTTTTCCAGCCTTGGGGTTTTGTAAGTTTCTACTTTATTTCTATTCTAAAAGTTAACTTAAAATTTTTCAACTTTTTTATTGTCTCACATACATATAGAAAAATGCATGTCATATTTTACTGCACAATACATTTTTATGAAGTGCATTACCACTTACAGCTGTTTAATCAGCATACAGATCAAGAAACAAAATATTATTCCAGAAAACTTCACACCCCATGTTTCTATTCACTCCCACCCCACTCCCAATTTATGACTGTCCTGACTTCTACCACCTCCATGTTTGTTTGTTTGGGATTAATATCTCCTTTCTCTTTGTCCCTCACTTGCAAAACATATTGCTGATCTTTGTGAGTATATATTTATGTTCATTGTGGTTTTAAGTATCATTTCCTTGTTACATGGATTACATTAAATGAAGTTTAGAATAGTTTCATGTTTGTTGACCATGGAATTTTGTGAAAAACCTATGTATGTTTTTGTCCATTTGTCAGATTTAGCCATTTCCTCATTGACTCATTTGGTCTTCTTTATATATTTGAGATACCAATTTTTTTGTTGGCTACATGTATTAGACATATTTTTTCAGTTATTATTCTTTTCATTTATATATGCTGTCTTTTAATGAGCAAAAATTCCTAAATTTAATATGGCTGAATTTTCAGTCTTTCCCTATATGACTTCCACTTTGTTATAGATTGAAATGTGTCTCTCCAAGCCCCCAAATTCATATGTTGAAGCCCTATTCTTTAATGTGATGGTATTTTACAATGGGGCCTTTGATAGATAATTAGGTTTAGATGAGTTATAAGGATGGGGCCCTCGTGATAGGATTAGTGCCCTTATAAGAAAAAAAACACCAAAAATCTAATTCTCTCTCTCTCATTCTCTCTCTGTGTCTCTTTCTGTTTCTTTCTTTCTGCCACATAAAGCCCTGTAAGAAAGTGGCTCTGTGCAAGCCAGGAAAAGAGCATTCACCAGAACCTGATAATGTTGGTCCCCTGATCTTGGACTTGCAGCCTCCAGACTGTGAAAAAATTAATTTTTGTTGTTTAAGCTACCCAGTATATGGTATTTTGTTATGGAAACCCAAGAAGATGAATACAACTTCTTGTATATTGTTAAAGAAAGTCTTTCATATCCTAATTTCATGCAGATAATAACCTATATTTTCTACTAAATATTATGGATTTTTTTTCATTTAAATTAAACTAAAGAAATCTAGGAGTTTTGGGCTTTCTAGGATTATTGCAGAAATCTACATTGGAATCCCAAAACCTTCTAATTCTTCATATAGTAAAAATAATAGTAAAAATAGATCAAATTGGGATCCCTGGGTGGCGCAGCGGTTTGGCGCCTGCCTTTGGCCCAGGGCGCGATCCTGGAGACCCGGGATCGAATCCCACGTCGGGCTCCCGGTGCATGGAGCCTGCTTCTCCCTCTGCCTATGTCTCTGCCTCTCTCTCTCTCTCTGTATGACTATCATAAATAAATAATAAAAAAAAATTAAAAAAAATAGATCAAATTAATAAATCAAGGAAAACTTTCACAATTTCTATACTGTAACTGGGAGACTGAGACAACTATAAACTCCAATTTGCATATAATTAGGGAAAACGCATTAGACAAAGTTGTTGCCGGAACCCTTAATACTGCATAGAACCCAGACATTTCACAGAAAATTGTGAAGCACAGAGGTGTATTGGCAGTGACAGAGGCCAGAAAACTTCAGTAGAAGAATTTACCTTAAGAAATAATTCCACCCTAAGGAACTCTTGAGAGCAAATGTGTGATGGGGTAGTTCAGAGGACTCACAGTGGAGGAGTTGAACAGAGCAGGTTTCTAAGTGCATGGGTCTGGAATTGGCAGTACTAGGAAGGAACTAATTCTAGGATTGAAAGAGAAACAACCTAGAAATTGGGAGTGTCCTTTGCAAACAACAATCAGTGATTTAAAAAGTAAGTGGTCTTTTTAGAATATGATTGGAATGAAGAACCAGAGAAAGGCTGGCCACAAAAAATATCATGTAATATAACAACTCGCCTTAGTTGTAGCAACAGAAGAGGAAACTCTCAAGTTGAGAAATCAGAAAATCCATTTCAGTCACTTGCTGTACTTCATTCCATAGAATCTCCTTTCTAACTAAAATACCAAGAATACCTAACAGCTTTAAAAATAAGCAAAAAGCCAGAACTAATGTGCAAACCTTACAGAGATACTATATGCAAAGAGTAGATAATGAAATTCAAAATTGTTTTGCAAATAAAAGTCCATGAGAGAAATGCTGACACAAAGTACAAGAGAAGTGAAACAAAAACAAAACATAGAAATAAAAATGAAGCACTCAAAAATACAAAAAGTCATCATGAAGGAAAAATACAAAAAATCAGAAAAATGGCTGAAAAAACAAGAAGAAGTAAAAGAACATCTGCAAGAACAAGAAAAAATTTCAAAAAGTACAAAATCATCTCAAAAGTTAAGATAAATTATTGACACACAAAGATAAATTAATATAACTATATAATAATAAAGTGACAGATGACAGAAATAAGGAAGTTTAAGAAAACTACATAGATATAAGGAAAGGGAAGAAAAATCTGAGAAAAAATCAAGAGGTATAGAAGAAAGACAAGTAAATCTAATAAACATGCAAATGAAAACCCTAAAAAAAGAAAAAATAGAGAAGAACTAATATTTCAAGATGTAATTCAAGAAAACTCTTTTGAAATCATGGAAGACTGAATCTATACATTGAATTGTCAACTTGGAGCATATGCTAGTATTAATTAAACGTTAAAGATAAGCTTCTCTGGGTTTCTGACAAAAGGACCAAGTTCTTTCAGAGGGAATCAAAGGAGGTTAGTATCTGACTTTTTAGCAGCGATATTTTATTAGAAGACAGTATAGCAACATCTTCAAGATGTGCAAAGAAATAATGAGTAAATGATATAATATGTAGCCAAACTATCCTTCCAGGTTCAAGACTAGAGAAAAACTATTTTGAATATTCAGAATCTAAGGATGTATTAAACTATTGAGTTTTTCCTGAGAAATCTGCCAGGATGATATTTGGGAAAAAAGGATTGCTATTGAACACTAAGTCTAAATGGTCCAAAACAATTATTCGCATAGGGGTGAAGAATAGTGTTACTATTAATTGCTCGGATATTATACAAATAACAATTTATGAAGAAAAGAGTGAGGAAAATTAACATTTAAATGGGTAGACTTTAAGAAAAGCAGATTGCCCTCTATAATGAAGGGGGACCTCATCCAATCTTTGAAAGTCTTAACAATACAAAGACTAATCTCCTCTAAGCAAGCACTTATTCTCCCAGCACACTGCCTTTAAACTCAAATTGTAACTTTTCTGAGTCTCTAGTCTTCTTGCCTTCCCTGTCAAATTTTGGACTCACCAAGTCTCCACAACTGCTTGACCAATTACTTAAAATCTCTTTCTCTTTCTCTTCCCACATCCTGTTGGTTCTGTTTCTTTTGGGAATCATGACTAATATAGGGATATAGATGATCAATTTACTACTTAAAAAAAATTCTCAGGGCACTGGGGTGGCTCAGTGGTTGAGTGTCTGCCTTTAGCTCAGGGTGTGATCCTGGGGTCCTGAGGATTGAGTCCCACGTTGGGCTTTCTGTATGGAGCCTGCTTATCCCTCTGCCTGTGTCTCTGCCTCTCTCTCCGTGTCAGTCATGAATAAATAAATATAATCTTTTCAAAAAAATTTTAGGTATGTTTGAATCTATACATTTGTAGATACAATAATAAATAATATACAAATATATAATATATAATAAAATAAATAATAAATGATATATATAAATAAATAACAAAATATTTTTTAAATTCAAAGTTTTTAGGAATTTGGTATCTTTGTTATTAACTCATCTTTTCTCCATTGATTTATAATGCCAACTTGGTTCATTAACCAAGTTTATATATGTTTTCATGACTCTCTTTTCCTAGGCTCTTTATTCTATGCTTTGATTTATTCATTTGCTCTATTCCAATATTGCATTGTCTTATGTAGCAAAATTTGAAAATGAGCCCTGATATCTGGAAGGAGAAGCCTCTTCAGATTATCTTTCCTTTTTTTATGAGCTTTTTGGTTATTCTTGGATATTTGCTCTTCAAAATTAATTTTAATATTTCATTTCCAAGGTTTATACAAACACTGCTGAAATTTTAACTGTACTTTTAGGTTAATTTGGGAAGGACTGAGATCTTTCAGATGTCCATTTTCTATCCTAATGTATATCATGAATTACATTTTTATAGTGCTGCATTTAATGTCCTTTAATAAAGTTTATAATTTTTTATAAGTTTTTTATAAGTTTTTTTATAAGTTTTTTAAGACATGCACGAACATGTTTTTGGTAGATTTATTTTGGATTACTTTTTATTTTGTGTTATTTTTAAAATGTCATATTTTAAAAATGATACTTTCTGATTTTTTAAAAGTTATATAAAATGTGATTGGATTATGTATATTGACTTAATACCTAGGCAATTTATTAATCCCTCTTTTTTATTCAAACATTTTCTTGGGTTTCTTTTGGGATTTTACATCACTGGTTATATCTTTCAAAAATAACACTTTTCTTCTTTGTAATCTTTATACCTTTCTTCTGTGTCCCTTTTTCTGTCCAAGACCTCTAGTACCACCATGAAGCATGGTGATATACTTAATGCACTCCTAATACTAAAGAAAGGCTTTGCTATTACAAGTTTTATTAATTATGATTTTTGTAGATGTTTTATAAATATATGTTTTAAATTAAGAAGCTTCTTTCAAGATTTCTTTCATGAATATATTTTGAGTCATCAAACCTCTTTTCCTGTGTCTGTTGAGCTTGCCAAGTTTGTCTCTTCTAATTTGTCAATGTGTGAATTAAGTTAATCACATTTTCTAATATCAAGCCACTGTTAAATTCTTGGATAAATCTAAATTGTTCATGATATATTTTCTTTGATAGTCTTCAATTTAAGACTTTTGTTAAGATTTTTGTTATCTATATTCACCAAAGTCAAATGCCTGT
Organism: Vulpes lagopus; assembly: GCF_018345385.1. Classification (NCBI taxonomy): domain Eukaryota; kingdom Metazoa; phylum Chordata; class Mammalia; order Carnivora; family Canidae; genus Vulpes; species Vulpes lagopus. Next base: position 99,037,614 of record NC_054829.1, read on the forward strand.
AATTTCCCTGTGTTGTATTTGGCTTTTCAATTTTGGATATCAGTTTAAAAAGTTGAGGCATTTTCCTCTTTTTTTAGTTTCTGGAAAAAATTTCTTAAGATTGGGATTATCTGTTCCTGAAATATTTGGTATAATTAAAAAAAAATCTTCTCTAAGCCTGGTATTTTCTTTGTGAAAACATTGCATTCAATTTTTTAACATGGTTTCAAACCCATTCTGATGTTCTAACTATTTTTAATCAGCTTAAACGTTTACTTTCATTTGATAGAAGGAATAGAGTGTTTTGCCTGAGTACAAAACTAGGCAAAACTACAGTTTAGGATTCAGGATATTGATTTCTCATGAAAGTAGTATTGGAAGGGTATATGGCAAGAATTCTCTAGTGTAGCTAATGTTCTCCTTTTTGATTTGGGTGCTATTGACAAAGCTAATGCAACCTTTGGAAATTCATTGAGCTGTACACTTATGAGCTATGCACGTTTATGTTTACATATTACACTTAATTATACATTTAAAAAACATTGATTTTAAGGGTTTTATTTAATTAATTAATTTATTTTTTTGAGAGGAAGAGAGAGACAAGAGCAGGGAGGAAGGGGCAAAGGTAAAGGAAGAGGTAAACTCCCTGCTGACCAGGGAGACCGACATTGGACTTGATCCCAGGACCCTGAGATCATGACTTGAGCCGAAGGCCTGTACTTAACCAACTGAGCCACCCAGGCTCTACATTGAAAAAATATTTAATTTGACAGTGCAAAGAAAAATAATTACTAAAGTGAAATTGGTTTCAAGATATGTAATAATTAATTAGTAAGATTTTTATTATCATAACATCACTTTAATAGGCAAAATAAAATGTTATTTTAAAAATGCCAGAGATATTAGCTAAGACTAAAGAGTGATTCTTAATTATGTCAGAAAAGTAAGAGAATATTTCTTTAACCTGATAAAGATAAAATCTATAGAAGAACATATTTATTTGACTATATAACAATTAAAAATTATTTTCATAATAAGTAAATCAAAGGACAAATAATAAATTGTGAAAAATACCTGCTGCTTTAATGTTAGGTAATGGATCAATATCATTATGGTAACAGATCTTTTACAAGTCAAAAGGAAAAAGCTAGTGTGCCTAAGCAATTTACAAGAGAAAAAAATAATACTTTTCATAAGTTTATTATCACTTACAATTTTTACGTTTAGATTTTATATTGTTTTCATCAAAGAATTAAAGTTTAAAAATGAAGCCTATTAAAATGTATCGTGTGTGGGAAATGGCATTCTTAAGCACTTTCTGTGGGAATATAAGTTGGCACAAAAGTTTTTAGAGGGCAATTTGGCAATACAGCATATGTCTAAAAGACTGATTTTTTTCTGACTTAGCAATTCTATGAATTAAGCCAAAGTGAGTAATCATTAATGTTTATAGACATCTGTCAATTGCTTTGTCATATTATCCTTTTAAGAGCAAAAATTTGGGCTCCAACTATATGTCAACAATATGGTATTGATAAGGTTATTCAGTTAGAATCATACATTGGGATAACTAAATGTAAGATTATGTTATTGATTAGTGCTGAATGAAATGAAGTAAATTTCTATTCTGTTGTTAAGTGAAAGAACACATTATCAGTTATATATGTGTATGTATGGATATACCAACACACACATATATAAATGGATATATACTTATGCAGTGTGTATATGCATATATATCCATGTGCATATATTCTCATAAAATTTTTAACAGTGATGGTGTTCTCTGAGTGAGAGAATTACAGGTTATGACTTCTACTTATCTATAACTTCTATACTCTCTACAATGAATATGTATTTTTGTTTATAATGAAAAGAAACATGAAAGATCTTACATACATGCTGTAAGAAATTATATTTTTAAATTTGTAGAAAATAACAAGGAGTGAAACCTACTTCTTATATTTTTATATCAAACACATCAGTCACAGGCAACCATGTCCAGCATCTTTCTCTACCTGAAAGAGAACCTCATTCCCATATTTTAGTGAAGCAACACTGTTTCTTCTGCACTAGGATAGGCATTGATTAGACTAAAAATGCACCTGATCCAAATGTGCTCAACGTATGCTTGTGGGAATCCAACAACTTGTCAGGGTACACAGGGCTTTTCCTAATTTAGGAGTTGATGCTCAGATATCCCAATTATTCTAGTTTTCTGTGGAATTTATATGGAATGTGGTAGATTAATGGCCTTTTTTTTTTTCATGTTGAGAAGACAGATCATACACTCAACAGGAAGCAGTGAGGCCTCCAAAAAATGATTACAGGAGAAGGGAGGGCGGGAAGAAGAGATAGAGGAAGAGGAGAGGCTTGAGTTTATCTCCAGCAGCGACTTGCCCTGACAGTTTACCAATTTTAATTTACACATATCTTCAAGGTAGCCTATGAAAATTATCCACCCTTACAGACAAAAAATGCCAAGTGTTTATCTTCAGTTATGGGAAGGAAAGTTAATTGCTACAATCACTCCCTGGATACTACATTTACTTTGCTCCTATTTAGGCACATGTTATTAAGAGCTACTGTAGTGCATAATAGCAAAAGAGAAGGTCTTTTAGGCTTTTTGCTCTGCATTCTCTACTCTGTTTGGGTGTGTGGATTTGGGTCACCTACGTCACTGAAGTAGAAGTTATATTTTGAGGTGTACAAGATAAGGGAATTGGAAGCTTCTATAATTGCCTCGTTCTATATTTTTTACCCCTCTTCCAAACCAAAAAGCTAAGATTAGAAGCAACCCTGAAGGGATGCCTGGGTGGCTGAGTGGTTAAGTGTCTACCTTTGGCTCAGCGTGTGATCCTGGAGTCCCAGGATCGAGTCCCACATCAGGCTCCCTGTGTGGAGCTTGCTTCTCCCTCTGCCTGTGTCTCTGCCTCTCTCTCTGAGTTTCTCATGAAAAAAATAAATAAAATCTTTAAAAAATAGCATTGACTTCAAAAAATATATTATAATGAGGGTGCTAAACAAAAATTAGTATTATTAGAAAAATTGCCTTAAAACTTGAAAACACTATTATTCATATTCCCCAAATGAATGAGAACATACACTGTTTGTCCTTCTCCGATTGACTTATTTCACTCAGCATAATACCCTCCAGTTCCATCCACGTTGAAGCAAATGGTGGGTATTTGTCGTTTCTAATTGCTGAGTAATATTCCATTGTATACATAAACCACATCTTCTTTATCCATTCATCTTTCGATGGACACCGAGGCTCCTTCCACAGTTTGGCTATTGTGGCCATTGCTGATAGAAACATCGGGGTGCAGGTGTCCCGACGTTTCATTGCATCTGAATATAAAGGAAGGGAAAAGAAATGTTGGGAAATATCAGGAAGGGAGACAGAACATAAAGACTCCTAACTCTGGGAAACGAACTAGGGGTGGTGGAAGGGGAGGAGGGCGGGTGTTGGAGGGGAATGGGTGACGGGCACTGAGGTGGACACTTGACGGGATGAGCACTGGGTGTTTTTCTGTATGTTGGTAAATTAAACACCAATAAAAAAAAAAAAAAAAAAAAAAAAAAAAAAAAAAAAAAAACTTGAAAACAGGCAAAAGAGATTGCTGAATGTGCTTTCAGGGCAGTTCCAGCTGGCTTCTAGAGGTTGGATTCTCTCACAGCTTTGTAGGGCTGAGGTTAACTTGTAGATTTTTCTCTGGTACAGATGCAAATAATTTCTTTCCTGTAGAAGAGACAACCCAAAGGATATGGCTCACTGCTCTGTAAAAAATAAACCAGTTTTGTTTTTAACCCAGCTATTTTAACCTAACAGTTCTATATTTAATTGCACATATGAGTAGTTCTTCAAATGCTCTTTGACCTGGTCATAACATTTTACTGGTTCTCTCACTAACTAATGAATTAAATAAAATCTTTGGCATGTGTTTATTTCATAGTTGCATGAAAATCTTGATTTTACCTTTTATTTTTTATTTTTTTGAGAATTATAGTTTAACAATGTTCTTCTCTATCAATCCTCTTTTCTTTTGGGAAAAATATTCAGTATGGTACAAGTAAATTACTTTAATTCCAGAATTCTTCTTTAATCCCAGACTTAACAATTTCTTCCTTACTGAGACTCTTTTATATTTAAATACAAATGTTTCATATAGGGTTTTGCTTTCGTGGCATTTTTTAAAATTTTTATTTATTTTTTAATTTTTATTTATTTATGATACTCAAACAGAGAGAGAGAGAGAGAGGCAGAGACATAGGCAGAGGGAGAATGCACCGGGAGAATGCACCGGTGCAGGCTCCATGCACCGGGAGCCCGTCGTGGGATTCGATCCCGGGTCTCCAGGATCATGCCCTGGGCCAAAGGCAGGCGCCAAACCGCTGCGCCACCCAGGGATCCCTGTTGCATTTTATATATACTTGTAATGTGTACTTTGTTATCTCCATCAGATTTTGCTTGACATAGAGGCCGCCAGTTCTTTTGATTTTCTTTTTAAAATGCTTTAGAAACACTAGGTGGTAAATAAATACTTCTTGATACGAGCATTCAAGGGCCAATATTTAGTCCCTCAAAATGTCTCTTAAAAATTTGCTTAATCTGGGCAGCCCCGGTGGCTCAGCGGTTAAGTGTCTGCCTTCAACCCAAGGCATGATCCTGGAGACCCTGGATTGAATCCCACATCCGGCTCCCTGCATGGAGCCTGCTTCTCCCTCTTCCTGTGTCTCTGCCTCTCTCTCTCTCTCTCTCTCTCTCTCTCTCTGTGTGTCTCTCATGAATAAATAAATACAATCTTAAAAAATAAAAAAGCTTGAGTTAAAAAAAAATCCTTTAAAAATTTTTTTGTTTTATCTGCAGGCCACTCTGTATCCTCTACTTTTAGTCACCTGTAGTGATGAAGAATTCATTCCTTTACTTACATGACTTAACAGATAAGGTCATTTTTTTATATCCTTTTTTATTCCTTTTTACTTTTGACAAATATTTATTGAGAGCTTTCTCTGTGCTGTGCACTGCTCTGCGATTTGAATATGTACATGAATTCGGGAAATCAAATAATAACTAGGAAAGATTGTTTGCCAAGTATAGATTTAAAGCAAAGGGAGTGAGGCACCTGGGTGGCTCAGTGGTTGAGTGTCTGCCTTTGGCTCAGATCATGATCCCAGGGTCCCAGGATCGAGTTCCGCATTGGGTTCCCCACAGGGAGTCTGCTTCTCCCTCTGCCTATGTTTCTGCTTCTCTCTCTCTGTCTCAATAAATAAAATCAAAAAAAAAAATAAAGCAAAGGGAGTTATCTGCTAAATTTCCAATTTCTATTCCATTCTTTTTTCAAGAATCAGGATGAAGAAAATGGACTAAAAACATCTTCCTTCTTGAACAGTTTCTTTGGAAAACTATAAATTCCTTCTAATTGATTTTTCTATTTCATAGACTCAATGATGATTTATGCCTTATGATTTCCCACCCTCACTCTGATTTAATAATAAGCTTCACAATTCTTTTACTTAAGGTAAACAATTTTGGTTAATAATCATTGCCTTTTTTTCAAAGGACCTGACTCTACCAGTATTAATCTTATTTTCCTCAGTAAAATAAGCCAAAACAGAAACAAAACAAAGCATTTTTAGAGAACAACAACAGCTAAAGCAAGAAGAAAACTGGAGGTGAGAACTTGAGGAGAAATGTTTCACTTTACATTATTATTTTGCTGTAAGCAATGGAATTGTTCATTCAACATAGATAAAGCAGAGTGTGAAAAAAAGAAAAGAAATGAAAGTGAAATAAAATAACCAATATTATAGTTGACACACTTATCAGTCCTTTTAATCTAAAAACTAACAAAGGAGCATGCATATAAATTGACAGGACATGGTGAGTCATGGACCAAAAAGTGTCATTTAACATGTATGAGTTCATACAGCAGTTTAAACTATGCCTACAGACAGCCACTGACTCAACGATTTGGGGCAGAAATGTCTTTGGCAACCATCTAAGAGAGGTAAAAATTATTTTTGAAGTTAAGCAAATATTGTGGGTAAATCCATGAACATGCCAAAAATATTGAATTTGGGAGTCAGACTTCCACTGGCATTGTGTGACTTCTGGGTCTAGCTGGTGGGGGTGTGTGTGTGGGCAAGGTTAGAGAATTACTGGAGTAGAATGATAGGGACTCTGAAAAAGAAAGCCAGAAAGGAAGAGCAGAATATCACCAAGTGTTGAAAGAATACTTTGGGGCACCTGAGTGGTTCAGTGATTGAGTATCTGCCTTTGGCTCAGGTCATGATCCCAGGGTCCTGGGATTGAGTCCCACATCATGCTCCCCACAGGGAGCTTGCTTTTCCCTCTGCCTATGTTTCTGCCTCTCTGTATCACTCATGAATAAATAAATTTTTTAAAAAATAATACTTTTTCTGGTAGTAGTTAATCCAGAAGTTGTTCTCTTCCTGCTATAATCCTGAGTGGTCTGAAAACTAATTCTCACTGCTGCCTGAGATACAGAACAACTGTGGGAAGCAATTTTACACAGTTTACATTGGTAGAATATCAACATTCCATGAAGATAGGGTGACTTGTAGGATATGAAGTGGTGAGAGTTTTCAAAACATAGTTTAATTAAGCTATTTTTTTTGAAGCAAGTACAGTATCAATTCTGGTCTGACAGGGTAACCATTGTTTTAAAGCCTGGTGTTTGTGTAATGCTGAACAGACGGAAGTACACAGGATAGAAATGATGAAGAAAGGGATGACAAAGTGACTCCAGTATAGAGGGAGAGTCTATTATCTAATCACATTTAATCCTTATAATAAATCTTTGACATAGATATTATCATGCCCATTTCCCAGGTTAGGAAATTGAGGTTCAAAGAGATGAAAACATTTATTCAAGACTTAAGGACTATTGCCATTTTTTTTAACAGCTGAATCCCACTCCGTTACCCTTAGCTGAGCATTTCCTTACTTCTCTAGTAAGGAGGACTGTATTTACCAACAAAACTCTTCTATAATGACATATGTAATATAGGAGAACATCTGTGCATGTAATATGGATACTGGCTCTGCTGAGGAGGTCTGTTGGCATTCAACAACCCAATGCTAACTACTTCAAGAACCAAAGAATGTATAGGTAGGAGGGCAGGGTCTGTCTGGAATGGATAGACAAACTGGAGAAACTGGAGGAAGAATTACACCTACTCAGTATCAGAGACATGTATGTCATTACATTTTCAGCCACTTGTAATTCTATTCAAATTTTCACATCCTTAGCAAGAAATTCTCCATGACTTCAGCCATTTTATGTGGCGGTCAAGCTGTTTGCTTTGAGATGCGTGAGAGGTGATTTTAGCAACATTGACAGGTAACCGGGGATAATTGTTACTTCTATGTGTGATATGTATATATATATATATTTCTATTTGATTTTGGTAAAGTATAAAGACAATTACAATGGGTCAGTCCAATTATTCTTAAGATTAAAAAAATCTAGGATTTACTTTTCCAGATATTAAGAAGAGATGTACAAACTAAATAGGCTAAAACTAATATTTTGCAGTAAGACTTTCCTGCCCCAAATGAGCAAATTGAGTCCCTACAACTTGAACTTAAATCTTAAACTTGAACAAGATCTAATGTTTTTCAGGGGTTTTATACTTAACTATACAAAGTGCTTGACAGAGCATTACTTTCCATCCCATGTATTCATCAGTTTCTCCTCATAAAATAAGTAGATGCACTTAGTGCAAGAGAATACATAGGAACACTACTAATGTTTCTAATTTAATGAAGATAGATTTTTCAGAAAAAAAGGTTTTGGGCATATTACCAATCACTAAAGACTTTGTTACATGTTTCACTTTTAAAATATTTTAGAGTTATAGCACAGACATGGTTCTGGCCTCTCCTGGGACTAAAATTTATCACTCAAGTGCCTCTTCTGATTTCTAGGAACAACTTACCGTTTTTTCTAGAAAGGAATATTGTACTATAATTGACATTGATAAGATCAACTTGGCTATACAATGAGAGTGGCACATTTACCAATTTCACTATCTTCTACCATTCTGGTTTCTTCTTGTACCTTCTTATAGAACTGTTAGGTGCAAAACCAAAACATTCTATTCATAGTAAATTCTGTGAGTTTTCCCCAAACACAAAATTATTTGAATATAACAACACAGTAGTGGAAATGAATTCGTGTTCCTTAACTTTTTGGGGGCTTAGGAGAGAGATGGAATACTGTGAAGGGGATATTTTCTTCCCTCATGTGCAAGGGCACATGGCTGTGCTCACCTGAGTTCTAAGAAGAGAAGTAATCAGTAGTCAATTGCTCTTTATTGACATTTTTTCTGTTTATTAACAAAGCAACCCTCAAATGGAAGCAAGAATTATGATGTATCAGTTTCATAATAGAGAACATGAAAACACAGAATTCTGTCCTCCAGAAACATTCATCCTCATTCCAACCAAATGCCTTGAACTTGAAGCCTGCAGGCACTCTTTTCCGGAATATGGCTCCTGCTGCTTTTTCCTACTTGTTAATTCTGGAAAACTGCAAGGAAGCAAGATGCAATCAATAGGGTAATTGCCCATTGAGATACCATCTCCTTTGTGGCTTTACTTTATTACTAGCAAGTTTTTTTTTTAAGATTATTTATTTATTTACTGAGAGAGAGAGAGAGAGAGAGAGAGAGAGAGAGAGATACACAAGCAGAGAGCTAAGCAGGCTCCATACAGGGAGCCCATCGCGGGACTCGATCCGGAGTCTCCAGGATCACACCCTGGACTTCAGGCGGTGCTAAACCGCTGGGCCACCGGGGCTGCCCCTAGCAAGTATTTCTTTCTTTTTTTTTTTTTTTTAATTTTTCCTTATGATAGCCACAGAGAGAGAGAGAGAGAGAGGCAGAGACACAGGCAGAGGGAGAAGCAGGCTCCATGCACCGGGAGCCCGACGTGGGATTCGATCCCGGGTCTCCAAGATCGCGCCCTGGGCCAAAGGCAGGCGCCAAACCACTGCGCCACCCAGGGATCCCCCTAGCAAGTATTTCTAATGAAAGTTGCTACATTTTCTAGTGACTTCGGAGTTAGCTACTAGTAAAAGATAAGTCCTAGTCAAGGTAAACTTTAATATGATTTCTGAGAGCTCTGTGGGCTGTGTATGTCTATGTGTGGGGGACAAGAGAGGAAGTCGGTAATTCCCTTAGCCAAGTTTTACAGTTGTCACATATGGGACTTTCCAGAATTATAAAAGGCAGTGAAAACACACTTTATGGTAAACTGTATTTTAAATAGGTGAAGACTTACATGAAAACTTACATTTCCCATGAAGGGAAATGGAAGAAAATATCCATAGTCTTTCTTTTTTTTTTTTAAAGATTTTATTTATTTATTCATGAGAGACACAGAGAGGGGCAGAGACACAGGCAGAGGGAAAAGCAGACTCCATGCAGGAAGCCGAATGTGGGACTCCATCCCGGGACTCCAGGATCACATCCTGGGCTGAAGGCAGATGCTCAACCACTGAGCCACCCAGGTGTCCCATCCATATTATTTCTATATCAGTTGAAATTACAAAACATCTAGAAGCCCAGGAATTTTCCACTTGATACAGTCTTGCCTAGAATGTAAGCCCTGGATTATATCTCTCTTCCTTAGACAATATCCTAACTAGGTGTTTGTTTTCACAAATGGCTTGTCATGCTTCCTCATCAAAGAAGTAGTAGACATGTCTCTATTATCTCCTTTTATCCTTCCAGATGAAAATTATTTATGGTTTAAGTACCAAAGCTAAAAATAGTATATTTATGACAGATTTTTACGTAATGTGACTTTTTACTTGTCAAAGAGTAAGGGTGCAAGCATTCTCAGAAGAAAACCTCTCTGGAAATGGACTCTCCAGTGGTTCCCTAGAGGATGGCCTGAAGAATGTAAAGGCATCGCTCAATCCAGCATACCATTGTCACTCTAGCACAGGAAGAAGTCATAGAAATAAAAGCAAAACAAATGCAGCTGCTATACAGATACCAATAGTATAAAGCAATTGTTAAGAGTTTGAACTCGGACATAGCAAAGTCTGGGCTGCCTAATGTGCTACTTAGTTGTGCAACACTAGGCAATTATTTTAGCCTCTAAATCTCAGTGTCCCCATATGTACAGATGATATCATGTACTGCATGGGAATTGGGAAAGATAAAATAAATAAAACAAATAGCATTATGTCTAGCATATAATAATGTTAGCTAGATTATTATTGTCGTTGTTACCAACATGACTGTGTTAAAATTAGGAGATTGAGTCTAATGGCCCACAATATTGCTCATTCTTATTATAGCTACATGCATGTGGTATTTTGTCCATTGTACAACAATGACATCCTGCACTTTCTATGTGATTTGTCCAGCCACAATTACCATTGATTCCAGTACTACAGATGTTCTTACCTGGTTTCAAGTGAGCATGCAATTAGAATGTTTTATAAGTTATCTTGTGCCTCTATTGATTTCTGTTTTTAATAGCATGGATTATTGTTGGAGGACATAGTATCTGTATGAAACATTGAACTTCATACTTCATGAAGAACTATGAACATAGTTACTTCATACTATTTTTTAGACTCATAACTCTTATGTATTGTATTAGCCCTTTGTGAAAACTCAGCTCACTGAATTACAAATCCCTGTGAAATAAAGAGAAAAAATTGCCATCTCTGTAGGGAAACTAAGTATAGTGTGGGTCAGTATACTTGTCCACAAAATAAGAACTGGAAACAGAATTAGAAATGGTTCTTAAGGCCCCAGACAAGGTTCAGTTTTTCACGCAATAAAACAATGACCACCCAGTTTTTTTCTTCCAGGGTGTCTTTCGGCATTCCAATTAGATTTAGTGAAGCAACTTTCACCAAATATTCAACTTCTCTTTTTCAGTTCTTTCCACAAACTCCCAGGGATTAGAGCTTTGTTTCTTTCTCAAAAATCCTCAACTGTGGCTCTATTGAAGCATTCATTGCTCCTGGAATCTTCCTTAACTTTTGACCTAGTAAATTACTAAAAACTCCAGGGGGAGATGGGAAAGGAATGGTAAGAAAAGACATGAATTGACCAGGACACATTAGAGAAAGGACATTCACAAGTCAGGATAATAAGAGATAAAGGATAATTGTAGATGTCATGCACTTAATTATAATAACATTCAAACTTCAAAAGGTACAAAGAAAAATATAGTAAAATTCTATATCCCTTGTCTATTTAGCCACCTAGATTTTTTGTGTTCAGAAACAAAGTGATTAGTTTCTTATACACCTTTATATTTTTCCACATCAGTATCTTTCTCTGTATTGATATTCACAAATGCTAACATACGGCATCCTCTGCACTACACTTTGCTTTATTCATTTAAAATACATAATTCAGGGCAGCCTGGTGGCTCAGCAGTTTAGCGCTACCTTCAGCCCAGGGTGTGATCCTGGAGACCCAAAATCCAGTCCCACATCACGCTCCCTGCATGGAACTCGCTTCTCCCTCTGCCGGTGTCTCTGCCTCTCTCTCTCTCTCTCTTCCTGTGTCTCTCATGAATAAACAAATAAAATCTTAAAAAAATACATAATTTAGAGATTATGCCATATTAATACTAAAAATCCCCCTAATTCTCTGTACAGTGGCAATAATATTTAAACACTCTCTACATATTGACATTCAGCTTTTTGCCATTACTAAGAGCACTGCATCGAATGACCTAAAACACATCTCTTTGCACATATGTGAGTATGCATTACTCGGTGTTCATATCCAGAAACAGAAACTGCTATATTTTAGAAAGGCAGCGGTTTAATACAGAGAGTTCTGTATTTACAAATCATTAGAATGTTGCTGGTACAGCTTTAATAATGAGATCTTAGGATGATCCTTGAGGAGTACCTCAGAATTGACAGGCCATGAGAACTCTTCTGCAACCTTTCCAACTATTGCTGCAATATTGAATTCTGAAACATATCTCATAGCTGTGAATCAGGGATCAGGGAACCAAAATCAAGAAAAAATTGCCACCACTGAAACTGCCTTTTTGTAAAAGAGTCAAAAGGAGCAAAATACGGCTTTATGTGCATGTCTGCCTTCTCCATCTACCTGATTACATGTAATTGATGGAACCTAATTTGCTTTTAGAACCCTGACCCATAGGAGTCTGGGGAATAATGATTTTGGTTTTCTCAACTCTGCAGAAATATAAGAAAGCATTCTAGAAAAAGACAGGAACCAAGGGGGTGTGAGTCATTCCAACAGAGAATACAACTGTCACTTTAATTGATGATGTTGTTCTGGAGAATTCAGAAAATTTCATGCAGAAACACTGAAGCTAATATTACTAATTGAAATGAATGGTTTTCATTGACATTTTTGACTACTGTGGGTCAGAGCAACACCCACCTCTACTGCTCCCCAGCTACCTCCCCAATACATTCCCTTTAGCCAAAGAAGATAGTCCCAAAGAAACAGAAAGAGTTTCCTCTAGAGCAGTCAGGGGAGCTGACATATACACATATAGCTCAAGCCATGGTGATTCATACAAGAAAGCGGCAGTGGGATTCAAGTGTGATACCAAAACTGCATGTCCCTGGTAGGGTAAAAACAATGGTGAAAAAGGGAGAAAGCAATACCAAGATGCTATCTACGTCATAAAATGTTTGTTTTTTGGAAGTAACAATGTTAAAGGGATCTTCTTATAAAAGTTGTCAAGAGTCACTTTAATGGGTAGAAGTTAAGACACAGGGTAAGGAAATGAGCATTATACAGCCCTTGGAATATAAGGTAATGGCATATGATGTTAATAAGCAATCAAAATATTGAAATAAAACATAGCGACTGCTGTTATGCATTTGTAGAAATGAAGAATTGCATGATTATGCTGCTATTAAATAAGAACGGTTAAGATGGGAGCATATACTTTTCACTGTATATAGTGCCTATAGAAGACAACAAAACATGGTATGAACAGGAAGAACCAAGGAGAAACTCTCAGAAAGAATATTATTAAATTCTTCTAAAAAAATTCTTCTAAAAAAAATTATTCTTAGAGGCGACTTGAAGTACCAATATTATGACTTTGATGGAGAACCGTCATTCCTCAGACTGTGGAGAACTATGGTCTGATTTTTCCGAGAATTTCTTGGAAGGGGTGAGTACTAACACCTGGGCTAGATTTATCTAAGGCTGGCAAATCCATTCATTCTTCCATTTGCTCAGGCCAAAATACTTTGTGTCATCTTTGACTTGGAGTTTCTTCCTTAAATTTTTTTTTAATTGTAATATATGCATATCATAAAACCTATCATCTTAATCATTTCTGAGTGTAGAGGTCAGTGGTGTTAAGTACATTCACACTTTTGTGCAAAGAATCTCTGGAATTCTTTTCATCTTGAAAAACTGAAATTCTATATCCCTTAAACAATTCCCTATTTCCCCTACCCCGAGCCATGGCAAGCACAATTCTGGTTTCTGTGTCTATGTATTTAACTACTTCAGGTACCTCATATAATTGCAACCAAACAGTATATGTTTGGGGGGGGGGGGGGCTGTTTTATTTCACTTAGCCTAAGGTTCATCCATGTTGTAGGATATGCCAGCATTTCTTTCCTTTTTTAGGCTGCTTGTTTGCTTCCTTCAGACTCAATTTTCTCTCTCCCAAACTACATCCAATTATTATGAAGTCCTCTGAATATATCTTCAAAATTAATGTGGAGCCTGGCCACTTCTCACTATTGCCACTGCTACCACATAGGCCCAGCAGCCATTGCTTCTCACCTGGATTTCTGCAAATGTTCCTCTGTTTCTTCTCTTACTCTTTTCACCCACAATAATCTTTTAAAAATTGAGCCACTTCTTTGTTCAAAATTCTGCAATATCTCCTCAATTTGCTTAGAAAAGAAACCAAAATCCACGTCTTAGCCTACAAGGCCTGGGAAATCTGCTAACTTGTCACCATCTTTGCCCTCCTCTTGCTCTCTCTGTCCCACCCACACCTCTACCCATGTCATACTCACTTCTGTGTTCCCGGAACAGGCAGGCAAGATCTAATGGCAATGTCCTACACTAGTGTTTCTCTTGCTAAATATCTCTGTATGATAACTCTATTATTTCTGTTAAGCATTTTGTCAAATATAAGCCTAAAAGAACCTACCTCATCACCTTATTGAAAGTACAGCCCATGCTAGCACACAAACTCCCTTAACCCCTTCACCATGCCTATTCTCCTCTGACAATTATCAACTTTTCTATTGCTATGTAATCTACTCATTTTTTGTTTTATTATCTGTATCCCCTTGCTTTATCTGTTTTGTTCATTATGTACCCCAAATATTGAGAGCCGTGCCTGGCACACAGTGGGCAATTAAAAAAAGGAACGACTGTTTTCTCCTGGGAAAACCACCTCTTCACTCTGAGAGCCAGTTGGGTAGATGCTCTCTAATAGTTCATTCAAGGCTGTAACGGTATGTGAGTAGAAAGGGAAACAACCAAATGCTCCCTATTTCTAGTCCTCCTTCCACCCACATTTTCACACCATTAGTGCTCGTTTGCTTTTCAGAGTCCACTGAAAAGGAGTGTGGTGCAAGCTAAGGGCTAGAGTCTAACACTCCAAATTCCAACTCTGTTCTCTACTGACTGAAAGGATTGGTGGAAGTTCAACTTTTTATACCTTTTCTTCACATATGAAATGGAGATACTATGAATTGGGTATTCCTCATATGAGAATTAAATGAGATAATACATGCAAAATGCTGAGTACTTTGTTAGTACAACTATAAAGTTCTTAAAGACAAGGCTCTTAGGATGTACATTCCTCTATAATCTCATTAGGATTTTAATTTGCTTATAAAATTCTCTTTATATAGGTAGTATATAGGTAAACCATTTCAAGCTTAAATCTGAATTAGTAAGAACTGTGAAATACTAATATATGAATTCTTTTACCATTTGTGAATTCTCAGAAATTAAGTCCATATTTGTATTCAAATGAAAGTAAAAAAGTATCAAATATAAGAATTTTGATTGTCTATTTAGCTTTTCTATAGTGCTGATTATCAAGATATGACTCATTATACCTCCAACTCAATGGGATTTTCTCAAAAAATATTACAAATATATAAGGAGTTTTTCATAGGTTCACCTTACCAACTATATTATTTGACAGTTCTTTTCTATTGTTAACAAAGCTTTTTTTCTTGGGTGGGCCATCTAGGTTCTACCAGTTTAACTTTTAAAATTTGGTATTTCCAATTAGCTTTATTTATTTATTTTTGTCCAATTAGCTTTAATTTGTCCATTCCACATCTGAATTAAGCCCTTGTACTAGATATTAATCACCTTTGGGAATAAATATTTGCATAATTGATTAGTGAGTCGATATTGTGGTAATTTCCTCAAGAACATCCTTTATTAAATGTGAAGGTTTAAACCAATTGGAATATATTTTTTTCTTATATAAATCTGGCTTTCAATTTTTGAACCCATTACCCTAATGTTCAATGCTATTTTCCATTTTGAAAACTCATTTTATGTGTGGGTATTTGAAATGATCAGAGATATTACCAAGAAAATGACCAATAAGTCATAAAGCTACTCAACTCATTACTAGTACAATTTATTTATTGCTAGGAAAGTTTCATTTTAAATTAGTTTGGAAGAGAGTAGAGTGTATATGTAACAGTTCCCTGAGTGCAAGAACTTATTGTCCTATCCATAATTTATTTAGAGTTCCTGTACTGGTTGTTAAATAACTGTGAAATTAAGGCCATTGTGTTTAAAAATGTAGTACAGAAATCTGAACTTTCAATGTAATCAGATAAGAAGACTGAGAATTGTGCACAAAAGCTAAGTCTTTATTTCATTCTCCCTACATTTATGCATCAGAAAGCTGTTCACCTCCAAGTAAGACAGACACTTCAGTCTATAGCTTCACCAGCATGTGGAATACCATAGAAAAAGACCCAAGAAAATATTTCTGCAAATAGACTTTTCCAAACAGGATGCATGAAATCTTTCCATCAAGACAGTGAATTAAACCCAAACCAAGGACTTCAATTATATCTAACCAGGATTATCTCAATCTGAATTTGAACTTTTCATCATTTTCTGATAGCTGACAAGGATTTTGAATCAGTTACAGAAGACCTTGGTTCAACTATTCTACATAAAATATCTTTTTTAAACTTCTTAAACAAAAGCAAAAGAGGTAGATGGTGGAGTGGCATTCTGTGACCTTCTATTGGCTAGAAAGGAAGGCCCCATCTCTTCATCTTTAGAAAGCTTCAGATAATCACAGACACAGATTTCATGTACACTTCAGAGTATATTTACTTTTCACTTCTGCCAATCAGGGGCATGATGGTACAGCCTCTTTTTCCCTGGCTTTCCGTGGGATTAAAAGCTCTCCTTGAATGTTTCAAAAATTTGTAAGAAGTACTTTAGAGCAGCTGGTAAGATATGTAAGACTACGGTAAAGCTTAGTTCATTGTCTTTGATAAACACTTTAAAGATTTTTAGATCAAAGGAGCAATCCACAGAAAACTTTTTTAGTTGCTAAAATACAGTATATGTTCATATCTGAGTTTCTCTATTTTTTATTTTAGTATGTAACTCCTCTTTGTGGCAAATCAGGGGAAAACAAAAGATAAATGTGAGGTGTTCCCTTCTTATACACTAAGTGATGAGGATGGAATCAGTTTCTAGAAATGAATAAGGTGAAGTGGGAATAGCAAGACTGAGATACAAAAGCTGTAAGCCATGACAGTTATCACTGCTAACAGTGAACTCATAGGCCCCGGGCATTAGGATATGACTCTAGATTATGGAAGAAAAGGTGTTACAGGGTGATAAAAACTCAACTCATGATCCCCATCAAAAAAGGAAACATGACTTCTCCATGGAAGTTTCATTACGCTACATAAGAAGTAGCAGTGCATCCAAATGTCTCCCAATATGAGAACGTATTTTCAGCCTTTGCCCCAATCAGTTAGTCATTCTTCATGACAAAACTGATGGAATATAATCCTTTCCCTTGCTGTCGTACAGATAGAATAATGCAGGAAAAAAAGACATAAATAGAATTAGCCATCTGCAGTGGAGAGAGACACAAAAGCACACCACCACTGTAGAAAACAAGAGAAAAGCATTTCCTAGCATAGATTGCAGGTTTGCTTGGATGAAGAGACACAAATAAGGATTAAGAGTAATGACTTTAAGGTCAATTAGACTTGCATTCACACTCCAACTTGCGGATATAGACAGGAACCCTAAGCCTCCGTTTCTCTTTGTTATAAGTTGGAAATAAAAAGACAACAAATGAACTCATGTAGTTTCTATGAGAGTTAATTTGGATAATGCATGTAGAATGCTTAATGCTTTAGGCCAGGCATACATGTGCTCTAGAATTTGGGGCTGTTGTTATTTGCCCCAGAAAAATCACTAATAAAGGCTGTAGTTAAATTTTTAACAAGTACACGTGCAGCATCTGAAAGCAAAAGCCTTTATTTACATCAGGAAACAATACTGAAGACATACTAAAACAAATACTAAAAGAATACTAAAAGAAGACATGTGTGGTGAACAAGAGTCATCAGACTTGGGGAGAGAAACAACATGAATTGAGCTAGAGATGGGATTATTGGTTTTCACAGCTTCCTTAAAAATTAATGTAAGCTTTGTTCTTTGTCTAGATTTACAATAAGATTAACTGCAGAGTGTCCTACAGATGGTTCTTATCCTAAAGTGTGTGTTTATTTATTTTCAGTTCTTACTTTTCATCTGTCTTGAATTAATAAGCTTCACCAGGTTTAGGAGATCCATTCTGGTTAGTTTCCATATATTTGCTGCAGTCTAGATTTTGGTGCCCAGAGAGAGGAAGAAATAAAAAGTAACACTCCTTTATAGGAATTTTGCCTTAACAAGCTCTATTCTATCTGTGTAAATGTTATATACACAAATTTGAATGTATTGATCTCAAATGCTATGTTCTTAAGTAAGGTTAAAAATATTATTTCAAACTTCTCATGAACTTTCATTCAATACCATTGGTCTCCAAGGAAACAACAACAAAAAATCTCTCTCTGTTCAGCTCTCATCGTCTTTCTGACCAGAGGAATTGGAGAAAGAAGCGTTGGATTCATTTCTCTCTAATCACTTACTTTTTGGCTAAGGAGCCCATTTTAAGGGAAGCAGTGTTCTTGGATGAAACAGATTTGGTTGCTTGGGAAAGCAGTAGCCAATCAAGATATAGTTTGTGGGAAGAAAATTAATATAAAGAATCTAAGTTAGATAACTATGGGAAGAACTGCAAAAAGCAAAGATCAGAAAAATCCCTTTTAGGAAATCTGGAAGCCCCCAACAATGATTCTAGTTGCCAGCAGAGATGAAATAGGAGCACAGTGAAAAGTCCTTCATGCAAGTGAGCCAGACTTCATCTATTTCCCTCTCCAGATCTTATCTTCAGCCCCTTTTCCCTGTTTTTTGCTCCAGGATGCTGACTTGTATGGACACCATCGGTGGTCCTCCTTGTCCTCCAGCTTCCATTGGCTTTTGGCCAATGAAGAGTACCAAGAGCTCTGGGAGGGGGGAGCAGAGTAAGGTTAGGGGAATTCTTCTCCCGCCTCTGTTCTTTTCAAGGTTACTTCATGAAGTCTGTGTCCCTTTACTGCTGTGGGGGCTTTCACCTGACATACTCCTCCTCAGGCTCTGACAACTGTTCCCTCCCCTTATCCTCTCAGCCTGAGGGATGATAAGAGCTCTTATTAACCCCAGGATCCTGCACTATCCTCTATAATTCCACTGTATCGTGCAATATCTTTGTAAATACTCCTTTAGTAAATAAACAGTCCTTAAGTTATTCTACCATGAGTATGTCAACTGTTTCCTGTTGGGAACCCAACTGATGTGATAATTCATGCTATAATTGTCCCCAAGAAATGTACCTTAAAGATGGGTTCAGACACTGGGTGATCTACATTTGAAGGAGCTCAGGGATAGCCTTCTTGCCAGGATAAAAGGGACATGGATAATCCATGGCATGTGATAGAATCACCTTTCCTCACACTGTCATGCTTGATAGCACAATTTAAGGTGGAATCAACCATTTTTCTCTTTGGGCCTCAGAAAGCATTGGTGGAAATTAAGAGCATATAATTAAGAACACAGGAGTAGAAGGCTCCATGGCAGCTTTGAATGCTTTCCTCCTCTCCTGAGTTTGCAGATCTGGAAGTATGACTGTAGAGTTGCAGCCCCACATCAAATGCTCAGTCTCCCCAGATCTCTCATCCTAAAACAGGGACATTGATGGAAAGAAGTAGGACCTTGAGAAAATGGGAGCTGAGACTGAAATCTGCTATCCCTATCTTCCCTTATAATTCCCGGCTTGCTGGGAGAAGGGCCTCTTTGTCCATCAGCCCTCCTCTGAATTAAAGTTAGCAAACTGGGGCAGTTGCCTCAGAAGCTAATACTGATTCTCACTCAGGCCATTGCCAACTACGTCTCACTGCCTTTGATTTGCCTTAATAATTAAATACCAACAAAGCCCTAAGAAGTAAAAATTATTAACAACTGTTAAGTAAAATATTTTGAAATGCTTGATTAAAAACTAAAATTAAGATAAAACTGTAAAAAAAAAAACTTTTAAGATGTCTCTTATAACTATACTATCTTTGGGTTTTCCAAAATGGTCATTAGGTAACACAGGTTTCCTTCTTCACCCTATAAAGGAAAGGACCATAAGAATAATTAGGTTTGTCTAAAAATCCTGTAAATTTTAATTAATTCAAAACTGTTTTTGAAAGCTTTTGACTATCAAACAATCTATATTAAAAAAAATCTGAAAATTCAGGCAAAGTTTGTCTTTTTAACAAACATGAATGTGAATATAAATGATACTTTAATGACTGAATATTTTTTCAAACAAAACAACACATATTCCTATTTCAGCTCAAAGATAGGGTACATAATAGTGCCAAAGCAATTTGTTTCCAGGGTTCTAAATTTATAAAACTTTTTTTTTTCTTTTTTCGTTCTCTCTCTTTTTGTTACTGTTCATTTAAAGTCTAAATAAGTATTAGGGATATGATTCAATGAGATGTAAATCATCAGAGGCGTATTGCTTATTCCAGTCTTTCTTTAGATTCAGTTACCAAGACATATTCCCTCGACTAAGAATGACACAGCAATAGAAAAATGTATGAAAACCTCAGCTGACTTAGTTTTAAAATGCCAAGTAAGCTTAATGGTTTCCCATATTATACAAGCTCTTTTATTGACAAAATAGCCTGAGCACTTTTGGGGCATTTGTCAAACAATGAAATAGTGTTCCTTTCCCATTCACATGCAACTGTTTGTCACTGCAATACTCTCAAGCCAGTTACCTCTATCCTTTACTAGAAGGAGAATCCCATGATTAGTTATCTCAGAGAACAATACATACCTTGCACAGACTTCTTAGACAGAAATTCTCTTGGATAATTATTTGATTTACTTATGTTTGTGAATGTTTCATTCTCAAAAAGAAAAAAAATAAAAATTTTCAAGTAGGTTATTGTATCAGACATGAATTTTCCTTAAAATTTAAGCTTTTCACAGTTACATCAATTTAGATGGCTAAATTCATTGTTATTGCTTAGACCTACCTTTTGAAAAAAAAAAAAGAAAAAGACTAAATATTTATACTGATCAGAAATATGTGATTTTGTGTTAGCCCATGACTTTGAAACGCTTGGGTTATTGAGATTTCTTGACTACCACAGACACTCCTAGAAAATGAAAGGCAAATTAAAGAAACTGTAGCTTCTTTGCTATTACCTAAGGAGATTGTCATGATAAAGGAATGTGCCAAAAATGCTTCATGATATTACTTATAATAGCAAAAATTTTTTAAAGTAAATAAATAAAAAAAGAAAAAATAGCAAAAATAAATTAGTCATGATACTGAACCAATTTTATAGATATTTTAAGGGTGCTGTTGAAGATGTTTTCAAGACATGTCCTACCTCCTACTGGCTAATAACACAATCTTGGTGGACCCATTAAGGTAGGACATGGACAAGAACATAAACTAATGGGCCCTTCTGAATATCTCCAAATGCACTATAAGTAAGTTCTAATTATTGTTATTCATTCTTTGGTAGTTTGAAGCGTTACTTTAATGGAGAGCTATGGTTTTTTTTTTTTTTTACCACTAAGTTGGAAAAAAAATGTGTGATTTTATATCCTGACTTGGGGAATTCCAACTTATCTTTCCAGTAACAGGGACATACTTCATTGGCACCATTATTTAAGAACGATATAGATGATAATCACTCAGAATCTCCATAATTCTTATCATCCCAAACTTCAAGAAAGATAAAGAGAATTGAGAGAATTCCAAAACTAAAATTAACAAAGCTCTTGGGAACCTCAAATCATCATGGCTCAAACTGCTGCCTATAGTCTTCAGGACAATACGATCAATCATCTCTAATACCCATAAATAATTTCCTTTTGAATTAATACAAACCTGCCTAATTTATTTGAGAATTACCTCCAATCTTAGATTTTACTCTATCAGAAGCTAATATGACTAATTATTGCAGAAGACTCAAATGATATCTGTAGCTTTATCACCAATAGGGAAAACTGTCTTTCCAAAAAGGCTAGGTAAGCAGCCTTTGCAGGATCTGAAACCTGGAGATCTGAGCTTCTAGAAAAGGCAATAGCAAAAAAACTGCCCTCAAACCTCAGCAGGAAAAACCTTATAAGTTACTGTTAATAATTATTACAGCAGTAAAATTCCAAGGTATTGATCTTTGGATTCATGTTTACCAAATCAAAACATATACAGCAATTCCTGCTGACCTCACTGGACTTCCATTTCAACAGGAAACCCTAAATTGATGACTATATAGGGTGAACAACCTCTGCCCAAAATGATAAACTCCTGACTAGAAAAGTAGACAGCTTCTCCTCAAAACAATGGAACAGGATTAATTTTCAAAATTTTCAGCACTTCTTCCTTTTACCACTAATCTTGTCTATTGCTGTTTTTTTTGTCATTCTCTATTTACTAACTGAAAGGTTCTCAATATAATCGTCATTTGTATCTTGTTACTTTTGATCCTTCTCTTCTGCCAAGTAAGAAAAAAACAGAACTCTCAGATGGTGTCTTTTTCTCACACTATAGCTATTGCTCTGATTTAATTGATTACTGATAAAATTTAATACCATTCCTTTAAACACTTCAGATGTAGATTCACTTTCATTGTTACCTCTTGGTACTTAGGTTTACTTCATATTCACAAACTTCAGTCTAATAAAAATTAGACTTGACTTCATGTCAACAAATGCTTCTGCCAAAGCTATTACCATCCTATCAGCAAAATCTTGTTCATTGGGAATGAGAGCTAATTTAGAGCCATTCGTTTATAGTCGTTAGTTTATTCTCTCACGAGATGCTACAAACTGTTTCCAGAAACCTTTTAGCTGTACTCAGGAATCTACCCATCTTGAGGCAGAAATTGATTTCTTGTGTTAGATGATGTTATTAATCCCAATACAGTCTGTGTCCTACGGGATTACTACTTCTTATGCGGACATCAAGCTTACTCCCACCTGTCACACACTAACTTATGCTGTGTATTCCAGATGACTGTTCGAGATTTTCAAATGTTTATAATTAGCAATCTTCAGTGGATTATGTTTCCCTGAAAGAAATACTCAGAATCCTCAGGCAAACACAGGCTACTTAGGAAAATCCTAGGAGAAATGACTGACTCTTTATGCATACTACAGAATGATAAAGTTGGAAAAAATATTCTGACCCTGGAAGACAAAACAAATGACACAATTTCTGTTTGGAAGCCCCCCCAAAATCATTGCTTCTATGATGCTACAGGTCAAGTGGAACAGTGCATCATAAACTAAAGAGAAACAAAACCACCTAGTTCTCTAAAACAGACACAGGTGGATTCTGGGAAATATCTTTATTGCCTGGGTTTTATAATTTTTCCCTGACTTTGAGATTTTTTTTTACAAAGAGTAATACCGGAGTTAGCTACTTTTAGAGGGAAAGAGGCTAACCCGTATTGTAATTGAAGCTGGCAGAGCAAGCCATAACAAATATAATTGTTACGAGAAATAAGAACATCACAAAGACACTTTAGTTTGATGTAGTGAGGACAGAAGCTAGACTGTAATGGTTTGAAGAGTCAAAGAGGAGTGAGAAAGTAGAAAGCAAAGCCTAGACCACTTTTCCAACAAGTGTGATTTTGAAAGAATGTGAAAGAGAGAAATCTAGAGATGTGAGTTGTAGAGATAAGAATGCCATCCAGTGCCCTGATGAGAGGTTAGGCATCAATAGGAATGAACCACATTTGGTAACACATGAGGAAAGTGGCCTAAAAGATGAGTGATTGTGTAGGCATGTTGTGGGCAAGATAAATGGAGCAGGAAGTAGGTATTGTAGGACATCAATGTTTTGTCTGTGAATTAGGAACTGAGATTATCTGGTGAGACTGAAAGTAAAAGTAAAGGGATAGAAGATTTAAAGAGTAAATGGAACACAGATGTTGAGGTTAATGGAAGAAATACATGAAGGCACATAGAAGAATTTTCTGAGGAGCCTCAAGTACTGTCTTCTATTGGACACTGAATTTGTAGGGGAACCAATGTGTAGGATTGTATAATTATCTCTAGTAGGACTCAGAAACAGCTATTGTTTAGGAAAAGAGAAATTAAGCTGGTAGATTGGCATAGCTGAGATTACTTTTTATACATGTGTAGTGAAATGACAAGGGACAAGGGAAGTCATCAATTAGACAAGAATGCACTTAACGAGATGGGACACCAGATCTAAGGTGTCAAAGGCACCCATCACTTGATGACTCATTTAGGAACTGTGGTATCTCTGTGAGGCATCCAGGAGAAATTTCCAGTGAATAAAAGAATGAAATTATAAAGTGAAGCAGAATTGAAATGTCTTTTAGACATTGAGAAACTTGAAGAATCTTGAATCTACCATAAAAGCAATGCAAATATAGACAGGAAGGGAGAAAGAAAACAAAGGAAAACAGAGTTGATGGGAGAGTGGCGTTTCAACTAAGGGAAAGAAGTATTAAGTTTTATGGTAAATTTTGTTCTATGAAACAAATATTGAAACTTATTTTTAAAAAAATTTGAAGAACTCTTAAGTTGTTTTGCTAATATTATTAAATATCTTGCCCACACACTGTGATTTTTAGAAAGTTAAGTAATTTCCCTTAGCTTCAGTTTCCTTATTTATAAAATAGGTTTAGGAAGAGGATTAAATAATATTGTTGGAAAGGGTATATCATAATGATGACCATAAAACCAATGTAAATATTGCTTTATCTTTTCCATAATAACACTCATACTGGTTAAGTATTTAAAAGTAGTTGGTCCTGAATTGGAAAATATTCAAGATCATCTTTTCAATCTATTGCCATCAACAAAACCATAAGCTTAGGTATATGATAGCTGAATGTGGGAATTATGTAACTTAATATGAAGATGGCAATGGCAGGAATAATTTAGTGAAATATGGTACTTGGGCTCTGCCTGAAACAACAGAGAGTAAACCCCCCCTCCCCCTGAATTTCCAAACCTTTCTCATATCTCTCTTATACCAGGCACAGAAGTTGTGTGACTATGTGTGGGTGTTTAAATCAGAGCTTTGGAGGGTTTGGGTTTAACTGTCACGTGTAGTATACTGATAACTTCCAAGGTATATATGTAGGCCAAATCTCACTTTGGAACTGCTTGCCATACTTCTTCACCTGGATATATGGCTGTACGTATATTTGACATTGTCCAGAAATAAACTCAAATCCCAAACATGCTCTCAGTCTATATGTTTCATATTGTTTGGGGAGACAACACCACACATTTAGTCACTCCAAGCTAAAAACATCTCAATTTCATTCTCAAATATCTTTTCTCCCTCAGCAAATAACCAATCACCTAAGATCTGAGTCTTTCTCAGTCTGATTCCCCACTTTTCATCCCTATTACCAATATCTTAGCTCTGAACCATTGCATATCTTTGTGACTCCAAGAGTCTGAATTCTATTTTTTTCCTTAAGATTTTATTTATTCATGAGAGACACACAGAGAGAGGCAGAGACGCAGGCAGAGGGAAAATCAGGCTCTCAGTAGGGAGCCAGATGTGGGACTCCATTCCAGGACTTCAGGATTATGATCTGAGCCAAAGGCAGATGATCAACCACTGAGCCACCCTGGTGCCCCCAAGAGTTTCAATTCTAGCTCATATATGTAGCTGCATCCTTCTTCTCTGTAACACTATAAAACTTAAATGCAGGACCCTTATAAAGTGCCTGGTCCATGATGAGTTCTCTATAAACATTTGTTTTTTTTTTTTCTCTATAAACATTTGTTGAACAAAACATAATTGAGGGAAAATGGATAGTCTTTATGTGAGAAGATTCTGAGGGTTGCCATTGCCCATGAAAACTCTTCTTGATAGGCTGACCCCAGACTGTGTTTTCCTTTCTTTTTTTTTTTAATTGAAGTATAGTTGACACATATTGTTACATTAGTTTCAGGTGTACATATAGTGATTTAACAACTCTACATTATACTATTTTATCATAAGTGTAGCTACCATCTGTCACCATACAACACTATTAAGATAACATTGACTATCTTCCCTATGTATTACCTTTTATTCCGTTGACTTATTCATTCCATAACTGAAAACCTGGACCTTGCACTCTCCTTTACCCATTTTGTCCATCCCCCACACCCACCTGGCAACCATTCGTTTGTTCTCTGTATTTATAAATCTGTTTCCACTTTTTTGTTTGTTTTGTTCTGTCTTTTAGATTCAACATATAAGTGAAATCATATTGTGGTTGTCTTTCTCTGATTCATTTCACTTATCATAATACCCTGGAGGTTAATCTATGTTGTTGCTAATGGCAAGATCTTATTTTTATGGTCAAGTAATATTCCATTCTACACATCTTTTTTATCCATACATCCATTGATGGACACTTGGGTCTCTTCCATATCTTGGCTATTACAAATAATGCTGTAATAAACATAAGGTGCATATATCTTTTCCAATTGGTGTTTTCATTTTCTTTTCATTTCCTACCATATGCCATTGAGTGAAACTATTTGTTATTTGTTTTTTATTTATGATAGTCACAGAGAGAGAGAGAGAGGCAGAGACACAGGCAGAGGGAGAAGCAGGCTCCATGCACCAGGAGCCCGACGTGGGATTCGATCCCGAGTCTCCAGGATCGCGCCCTGGGCCAAAGGCAGGCGCCAAACCGCTGCGCCACCCAGGGATCCCACTATTTGTTATTTTTAACTTACGAACGTTATTGCATTTTTCAATATGGAGCAAGGTAGGTTACATGTGGCCACAAATTTTTGCAGCTTCTATTAGGAGGAGTTTATTTCTTTATACATCTTGAATCTGAATTGACCTTGTGACTTTTTGGCTGATAGAATATGGTAGAAGTAAAAATATGTGAGTTCTGGAGCTTAGGTCTTGAGAGATCTGACACCTTCAGACTTCATCATCTTGAAATGTTCCCACTACTATCTAATACAACCCAGAATAGCCTACTGAATGATGTGTAACCACATGAAGAGAGTGGCCCAGGGGACAAGCAGTAGTATTAATTCCCATACTATTTTGATTATCATACCTTTTTGTAAACAATACGTTTGTTCTCCAAAAAATTAAAAATAGAAATACCATATGATCCAGTAATTCCACTAGTGGGTATTTGCTGAAAAAATCAAAAGCACTTAATTTGAAGACATATGCACCCCTATGTTTATTGCAGCATTATTTATAATAGCCAAGACATAGAAGCAACCTGCGTCCTCAATCATATCATATCATTCAACCATAAAAAAAGAATGAGATCTTGCTATTGTACCAACATGGATAGAGCTAGAGGGTGTTATGCTAAGTGAAATAAGTCACCTAGAGAAAGACAAACACCATATGATTTCACTTACATGTTTTAGAAAACAAAACAAATGAACAAACAAATTAAAAGCAGAAACAAACCCATTAATTCAGGGAACAAACTGATGATCGCCAGAAGGGAGGGTTGTAAGGGGATAGGCAAAATGAGTGTAGGGATGAGAAGTACAGTCTTCAAATTATAATTCACTCATTGAATAAGTCAAAGGGATGAAAGATACAGCATAGGAAATATAGTCAATGGTATAATAGTGTGGTCTGATGACAGATTGTAGCTCTACTTGGGGTGAACATAGCATAATGTAGACTTGTCAAAACACTATGTTGTATACCTAAAACTAATATAACACTGTTTTTCAACTATACTTCAATTAAAATATATATACATTATATGAATCTACATCATCATGATGAATAGACAAAGAAAAATGGTCTGACCTTTATTACCCAAGAACTATTTTTAACATCTCCAAATTTTAAATATTTCAACAGAATTGCTCGATTTATTGAAAAAAAAAACAAAACACTACTTAAAATTTTAGTAATGCTTTCAAGTGCATCTGTAGTTTAATAACTATGATAGTAACATACATATTTAATAGCAACATATATACTTAAATTCATTTGTATATGAAGGAACACGCACTCACATATATATATATAGAACATTAAAACCAACCTGTTTTGTGGTTAGGACACTTTAGATCTACTCTCTTAGCCAGTTTCAAGTATATAATACAATATCATTAACCGTATTTGCATTGCTGTAATTAGCTCTCCAGAACTTATTCATCTTGCATAACTGAAGCTTTGTACTCCTTGCTGAACATCTCCCCATTTTACCATGTGAGGTGATGGATATGTTAATTAGCTTGACTGTGGCTCTTATTTCACAATATATATGTATATCAAAAACATCAAGTCATATAATTTTTGTCACTTATACTCAATAAAGATGGGGGGGGGGAATTTAAAAAACCAAAAAAACAAAAATATCCAATGTAGGTGCTGCTGCATGAGGCAGTGGAAGGAGGTCTTAATTGGGTGTCCATGAATCTATGCTCTAACTCCAGCTCTACCTTTAGTTTATCCAAAGAAGTTGTTAGAGGTGTAGATAAAATAAAGCAGCTGATCTAATGCCAACTGAGTCTGCACAGGGGAATTGTGCTAATGATTTTTCAGAATTCACTCCATCACCTTCCTTCCATGGGATGATTTCCTCTTTTGACTTTAGCCTGATCATAGGCTACTTGGGACTCTGGCAAGTAATCACCTAGGACATAAGATATTTCTCTTGTTGTTTTAGCAGTCATCTCTGCCTCCCAGCTATGTCTTTTTTTATTTCAGTTTGGCCCACCTTCCAGGATGCTCAAACCTCATTCCTTTGCTAAAAGTTATATGTAAAGACACGGCTTGTAACTTTAGATGAACATAAAATTTATGATTTTATTTTTCTATAATTATAAGTTTTCAACATCATGCTGAATATAAATCACTTTTTCTTTGTTGAACATCATGTGTATGAGAAGAAAGAATCCTTGTAGCTATAAAAAAAATCCTCTGAGGGGCATCTGGGCGGCTCAGTCAATTGAGCATCCAACTCTTGATTTCAGCTCAGGTCATATCACAAGGTCATGATCGAGCGCCTGTTGGCTCCATGCTAGGCATGAAGACTGCTTGAGATTCTCTCTCTCTCGTACTGTCCCTCCCCTCTACTGCTCACATTCTCTCTTTCTCTCAAAAACAAAACAAAACCCAACAACAATGAAAGGCAAAAAATAACAACTCCTCTGAGACTACACGGAGTACACAAATCTACTGTCTCCTTAGTTCTCCCACATGTCTTCTTTAGGTTCTACCTTTTAAAATAACCCCCAGTATTATCCAATTTACTTCTTACTTTTGAATTTAAACAGAAGAAACCAAGAAAAGGTTTTGTATGGCTATAAACAATAAAGAGAGGTCATAACAGAGGCACTAATCAATTACCTTTCAGTGTAATGGGATGGGTTGTCATATGTAGAGAGCATACACTGAAAAGACTTCGTGCTTCAGCTTCATGTGACATAATTCTGAGGAAATGGAATCCATCTCACTCCAAATGGTCAGCACTGGCTGTAGTCAACTAAGATAAAGATGAGTGCTCAAGGGCACTATCTTTAGTAGGAGAAGAATCCCGGTAGCTATTAAAACAAACAAACAAACAAACAAACAAAACACAAAAAACAAAAAACCTCACTCCTCTGAGGGCACCTGGGTGGCTCAGCAGGTTACATATTTGACTCTTGATATCAGCTCAGGTCATGATTTCAGGGTCCTGAGATTGAACCCTTGGTTGCCCCCCCCTCCCCCAGCCAGGAGTCTGCTTGTCTCTCTCTGTCCCTCCCCCTGCTCATGCTCTCTTGTTCTCTAAAATAAATAAATAAACCCTAAAAAAAAAAAAAAGATGACTGCTCAGTTATCTCCTCCCCTCTTTCTCATCAGCCCTCCTTCTCTTCTTTCTCTCTTTTGTGTACTTTTTTTCTCTTTCACTGTTCAAGGTTTATTTGGTGTTTTACTTGTCATAACACCTGGATAGTTGGTTGCATTGTCGACATGTAGATTTTTCTTTTTACAATACATGGCAATGCATGCTAGCTACTCTGAAACATATGGTACATAAAATAAGATTCTTTTGAGCAGTTTTGCACTATTGGATGTCTCTCTTTTCCTTCCCTACATATGTCTATCTTAGCATTTTGGAGATTTTTAGAGAAGGAGGAGTGCTGAGAAAAAAACTTGCTGAATGATAACCAATTTTAGCTGATGCTTGAAATTTCACTATTAGAAAACCATTCTTCCATGTAAGAATTTTTATCCAGTTTCTTCCTTTAAAATATTAAACTAACTTAACAAAACATTATGCATCGCTATTAAAAAATTAAATTAGCTAAGTTCCTGCTATGCTGCCAGTGACAACAAATGTTTTCTCTGGCAATGAGAGAATTAAACTTGTAATTAACTCTGCACTAATGGATTGTAGTTCCTTTCTTGAGGTAGCCTCAGGAGATACAATTTTTTTCCTATGTGATTGTGAATATTTCTTATAATATTAAATTTTTGTTGCTATAAAGTAAATCAATATCTTATTTAGATTTTGGAGGAATTATTTACTTGGTTTTCTGGTTGACTTCATGTCAAGAAGACATGAAAAACAGTATACAGTTGACCCTTGAACAACAGGGATTTGAACTGCATTTAGACACAGATTATTTTTGAAGAAAAAAAAATAAGTATAGTACTTTAAATTTATTTTCTATTTCTTATGATTTTCTTAACATTTTCTTCTCTCTAGCTTTATTATAATACTATATATATGAGATATACAAAATATTCGTTAATCAACTATCTATGTTAGTGGTAAGGCTTCTAGTCAGTAGTAGGCTGTCATTAAGTTTTTGGGGATGCAAAAGTTATACATGGAGGTTCGTAACCACTGCTGCACCACCATCACTTGCTGATGCCAGCACCACATCTAGCTCACAGAGCTCCAGCAGAAAGAGAAAGGGGGTAAGGTGGTCTCTGATACCATGGGTCAAACAAGCAGACTGCGGCAAATGCACCAGTGTGGCTACAAAAGCCACTCACGAGAATGCTTCTTCTATGGAGGGGTGAGGAAACCTCAACCTTATAGGCCTGTTACTATGACACTCCAGGAAATTAGACGTTATCACAAGATCACTGAACTTCTAACTTGCAAACTTTCTTTCTACCATCTGATGCTAGAAATTGCTTAGGACTTCAAAACAGATCTGCTCTTCCAGTGTTCTGCAGAAGTCAAGTTAGGTTTATCTGGTGGGCCTTTCTGAAGACACCAACCTGTGTGCTATCCATGCCAAAAGACATCCAGCTCTCACACTGCATACATGGAGAATGTGATTAAGCAGCCACTATGATGGTAAACATTTCATTCTTTAAAAAAAATTCTCTTCTTCCTGTTATTGATAGGTCTGAACATTAGACATTTTTTTTTTCTCCATGGGGTCAAAAGATACGTAAGTATATGACTGCAAGTGGAAAGACAGGGATAGAAATCAAGTATTGGCAATTTTTCCATTTTCATTTGTGTGTGAATGTTTAATATAAATTTGGGGAAAGAAAGCTTTAAGGCGTGTCAAATGTTTCTGTGAACACAGTTCTGCAGTTCAACTTTATAATAATTATGAATAAACCTGTTATATTTCTCTAGACAATGTCAGCATTTGGATTTTTTTTACAATAAATAAATTTCTTATTGACAGCAACTACTTGGTATTTATAGCATTCTTATCATAGAGTAGATTCCATCCATTCATTATATTTTTTGGAGTCCTACATGCAAGTATGTGTTTTTAATGTTGTCTGTCTTCTGTGCTATTCTTTTATGTTTATTATTAAAATACATTAAATTATAAAAAAAAGTTATACATGGATTTTCAACTACGTGTGGGGTTGGCACCCCTAACTCCAATGTTTTCAAAGGGTCAATTATATTTGTTTTACAATCAGAGTTGAGTGTTCTACTTTATAACCAGAACTGATCAAACATAACTATGGCATCTATCACTATAATAATTTTTGCAAAAATTAGAAAAAGAAAGTTTTCTTTTTACACTATCTTGTCATGTTCATTTATATGTGCAAATATATATATATGCATTTATATATATATATTCATTTAATTTATTATTTAATTCCTTACTATTCTCCAGACTACATGCCACTCAAAGAAAGGAGTCACGTTTGTTTTGTTCATTGCTTTATTCCTGTATGTCCGGCAGTATAATTAAATGACACAGTGATGTAAATGCCTCAATTTTATGCATATATATGTGTGTACACACATATACATACATCCACACACATTATATATATACAATGCATATACACATATTACATACATATACATACTATATATAGGTATATATAACCAACAACATATTTATATATATGTTTATATATATAAATATTGTTGGTCTGCATGTTTCAACTACACAATTTTTGGGAGTGTGGGAAGATAGAGGGTAAAAGGTATGGAGGTAGATAGGAACTAGTTCATAGCTAGGAATAAACATGATGTAATGAAAGTCATAGCTATTTCCCAAATCTTCACTGTAAGCAATAGCATCTTTTATCCCTTAATCTCTATTTAGAATATTTTAAAAATAGCATGTTTTCCAAATATTTCCACACTTTCTCTTAGAGATAAGAACAGTCAGTTTACTGGAACAGTACAGTTACATATACTATCAGTAAACCAGCAGAGGGGAAGTAAGAACAAATAACCATCTGTGTACAGTATGTAGTAGATTATCATCCCTTTGGTAAACATTATCCAGGCAGGGAGGAAAGTGCATAGGCTGAAGAGTCAGGTAGATTCAGATTTAGATGCAGGCTAGAATGCACTTTCTACATGAAAGTGTTGGTCAAATCACTCTGACCTTCAGTTCCCTCTTTGGAAAAAAAGGGGGGGGAGATGATAAAGCCCATCTCAATGGATATTATGGGGATTAACTGGGATGAAGTAAGAAAAGCATTGAGCATAATTCATAACATATGGTAAAAGGTCAATCATTGTCCCTTTTGGTTTTTTTACCCTTGTCAAGAAGTGCTTTTCTAGATAGATTTGGTTACATTGTTCATCATTGTCCTGATAAATCCTTGAACAAAGAGGGTCACTATATTTAGCAGCTTGCAAAAATATCTATTCAAGTATCACTCTCTGCTGTAATTGTTCACTTGAGGATTGGCCATGAGTCTACCCTCGGAACATCTCTAGGATCACACAATGTCCATTCATCTCTGTCTCCCACCAGCTCTGTTTTTGGCACATGGTGGGTACTTGATAAATGCTTCTTAGGCAAATGTTTTATAAACAGAACATAAACTATATGAAAGGACCAAACCGACATCATTATAAAATTCACTAGGGTCCCCTAGGCTATGGTTTCCAAACTTGGCTGCATATCACAGTGATGTGAAGAACTTGTGAAGAATTGACCTAACAGCCACTTGCAATCCTCTATACCCAATAGGTTCACAGAATTTAAACTTGGAGGTTATGGGGCAAAATAACTCATTTGCATTTTTGTTTTTTAAGTACTCTGGTAATTTTTATGACCCTCCAGATTTGGAAGCCCACTGTCCAGTTACCAAATCATGCTTCTTAGGCTAGTTGTACTAAAACTATCTGCAGTGGGGGCAGCTTTGTGAAATGGAGATTGTCTAAAACCTCTGGGAATGTATCCTAATGATCCACATTTTTTATATACCAAAAAATTTGCATACATACCAGGAAATTTGTGAACCTGCATGCTATGCGATTGGAAGATTTCTCAATTTCTTAAAATCGATAACGGCAAGTAAATTAAATAATTACTTATCCTAGTGAAGAGCAGAGCCCTTAGAATCTCCAGAGGAAGTTTTCTTTAGAATAATCTTCACCCTCCAAATTCTTTTTTTTTAAACGTCCTTAGTTTATTAATCCTCTCATGAAGAATCTGCACAATCACCACAGATAAAGCCACTGCAGAATCTTACCTCACTCTGTTGTAAAGATTCTCTTTTTGCCAGCACCAACGTTGGCTTTTGCAGTCCCTCTGACTTTCTTCATTCTGTTTTTGTGTTCTTTGCACTGTTTTCTTGAAGTCTTTTTCTTCTCATACAGGCCATGTCTTGCAAGTCTATGTTTGGGTTCATTTTCCTTTGCATAATCCAAGGAATCATAAATCATGCCAAAGCCAGTTGTTTTGCCTCACAAAAATGGGTTCTGAATACAAATACAAATATGACATCTCGTGTGGTCTTGTACATTTTGGCTAGTTTTTCCCGAATTTCTGTCTTAGGTACTGTTGCCTTCCCGGGGTGAAGAACATCAATGGTCATCTGTGTCCACTGAAGCAGTCAGTTGGTCATGAACTTCCTGGTCCGGATAGTTACTGTGTCGTTCCTGAAGGCGGCCGAGCTTCAAGCAGCCAGGGAGCAAAAAAAAAAAGACCACTCTCCAAATTCTAATATGCTTGGATGGGGAGAGGAGAAAGTCTCTATGTCAAATTGTGAAGTGCCTTGAGAAGATCATGTTCATCTGCCCCACACAACTTTAGGAGTGTTTCACTTTAAGAGTGTTTCAGAATTTGAACACATCTAGGAAAATACCATGTGAGGCGTAGTTTAGAAAATATTGCTTTTTTGCTAATAACTTTATTAAAGAAATGTTACTTTATATTTTATTTTGTAACTAATGTGCAAAGAGAATAAATCAATAGCAAAATTTGTTTTGCAAAGAGTGATGCTTCATATCTTTAAAAAATGCTATCTTTCCTAATAAACAATGCAAAAAAAAAAAAAAAGCCTCTATTGATTGAATCAAGAAAGATTCAATCTGTGTGGCTCGGTGGCTGGGCGTCTGTCATTGGCTGGGGTCATGATCCCTGGGGTCCTGGGATCAAGTCCTGCATTGGATTCCCTGTGGGGAGCCTGCTTCTCCCACTGCTTATGTCTCTGCCTGTGTTTCTGCCTCTCTCTCTCTCTCTGTGTCTCTCATGAATGAATAAGTTCAATCTGTGAAAAGGAAAAAAAAAAGTGTAATTTTTTATACCTACCTAACTTAAGCCTTCTAATTCTTCCCATTTTTTTTGTTTTGTTTTTTAATTTTTTTTTTATTTATTTATGATAGTCACAGAGAGAGAGAGAGAGGCAGAGACACAGGCGGAGGGAGAAGCAGGCTCCATGTACCGGGAGCCTGATGTGGGATTCGATCCGGGGTCTCCAGGATCGCGCCCTGGGCCAAAGGCAGGCGCCAAACCGCTGCGCCACCCAGGGATCCCTGTTTTGTTTTGTTTTTTGTTGTTATTGTTGTTGTTTTTACCTATTGGCTTAGTTATAAAGCCACTGTTAGTCTTTGCAATGAAAACTCAGTTCAGAGCCAGTGGAAAATGATGACTTAACATTATGCATTAACTTCCAAGGTTCCTTAGGATACAGGATGATTGCCTGTTTCAAACACCATTGAAATGAAAATCTAAAAGTGCCTCCTAGCAGCCCCTTGGGAGAAGTGAAGTCTATAATATTCAGTAGGTTTCCTTAGAGGGTCAGAGTAAGTATGTTCCTCCAAATCTCTTAGAAGGAAAAGTCTTTTATCTTCTCAATTTTTCTCAAAAAGAGTTTAGAGGAGGAAATATGATGTTTACTATAAACAAAAAATGTTAGTGACAATGCATTACCATGGCTAATAAATTTAAATACACATGGTATTTCTTGGCATTATGCCATATTTTCAAGTCATTAATAGATGTATATATAGAAAGATACACAGATATAGATATATTGACTTTATATATATGAATATATATACAAATAATATATGTAAATCAATTGATATATACACATATATGTAGAACTTGGTATCAGCAATATATGTCACCAATATTTTTGGAATTGTGACTCTCCTTGGCCATTTCTTCCTGTGAAGTGCTAAGTATATCACAAAGTATTTGTAAATATTGAAGTAGCTTAAAGTCATTTTTGTTTTGAGAATGTGACATTTGACAATGATCTCCTAAAATAATTGAAAGCATCCAGGGTATTCAAGATAAGCAATGACTGCATGGGAAGAACTGTGCCCTGGAAATTGTTCCTCAAACTAAACATACAAAGGAGTTTCTCAGCTCATTGCTTTATCTGGACTAATAATTCAATAGCAATAAATGTTGGCAAGTCCATGCAGTAAAGCCTTGGTTTGCTGTCAGTCCTACAGCCTTACTGTAAGACTAGTGTACAGTGGAAATATATTGAAAGAGGATTTATTTCCAGGTTCTAGGGTAAAATTTACTAAATGGGCTTTAAGTAGTTGAAAGATGTGAAAGCAGATTATTTCTTAGAGAACTGTTTATACTTTTCCTATCCTTCAATACTTTTCCTATCCTTCTCTTTCTCTCCTTCCCTGTGCAGAATATTGACAGGTAAATGAGAGTTGGTGCTACATTTCAGGATCTGGGAAATGAGAGGCAGAGAGGCAATATCTAACCTATTACAGAGATATCTAGATACCTGGATGCTAACCAGGTATCTTTTCGCCTGGTCTGTAACTTGGATTTTCTTCCTCTCAGCAGGATTTTTTATGGAGCAAAGATTTTAGTTTTGATAAAGTCTAATTTTGTTAACTTTTTCTTTTATGGACCATGCTTTATGTGTCACGTGTAAGAAATCTGCATCAATCTCCACCTCCTAAAGATTTTTTCTTCTTAAAGTTTTATGGTTTTACATTTTACATTTAAATCTATGATCCGTTTTATTTATTTATTTATTTATTTAGTTAGTTAGTTAGTTAGTTAGTTATGAGGGAGACCATGTGGGGGATTTTGCAGAGGGAGACGGAGAGTCTCAAGCAGACTCTGCACTGAACCCAACTCGGGGTTTGATACCATGACCCTGAGATCATGACCCCAACATCAATCAAGAGCCAGATACTTAACCGACCAAACAATTCAGGTGCCCCAAATCTATGATTTATTTTGAATTAATTTTTGATTAAGCTGTTTTAGTTTAAGATCCCAAAGTATGTATTTGTCTACAGATGTCCAATTCCTATAGCACCATTTGTTGAAAGACTATCCTATGTCCATCAAATTGCTTTACATCTCTGACAAAAATGAGTTGGCCATTGTATTTTACTGTTGCTGTAAAAAATCACCACAAACTTGGTGGCTTAACACAACAGCAAATTATTGTCTTATACTTCTGAAGGTCTGAAATACAGCAATAGGTCTCACTGAGCTAATTCAAGTTTGTGGGGGCTGTATTCTTTCTAGAGGTTCTAAAAAAAGGCTTTTTATTTAGCCCTTCCTACCTTCTAGAGGCCACCTGCATTCATTGGTTCTTGGCCTCTTCCTCTGTCTTCAAAGCTAGCAACATAACACCTTCAAATTTATTTTTGACTTTAACTCTTCTGCCTCCCTTTTCAATTTATAAAGACCCCTGAGATTACATTGTGCTCACTTAAATAATCCAGGATAGTCTTCCCTTCTAAAATCTTTAATTTAATCACACATGCAGTCTCTTTTTTTCTATATAACTTGCCATATCACAGTCTTGAGGATTGAATACCCTGGTGGGAGGCCATTATTCTGTTGACTTGTGTACTATGTGGTCTATTTCTGGGTTCTCTGTTCTGTTCTATGGAACTATCTCTCTGCCAGTACTAGTCTTGTTTACCTTAGCTAAATAATAAGTCTTAAAATCAAGTAGACTGATTTTCTCACTATATTCTTCTGTTTCAAAATTGAGCTTTTCTGATTCCTTTGACTATCTATATAAATTTTAGAATAATCTTGTCTATATCTATGAAAAATCTTGCTGAGATTTAGAAAAGGAATTGTGTTAAACCTCTATATAAATTTGAGGGAGATTTGACATCTTTAATATAATGAATCTTCTAATTCATGAACAGGGTATGTCTCTCTGTTTTATTAGATTGTCTTTGATTTCTTTTCCTTAGTATTTTGTGATTTAGCATTCAAGGACTTCACATATTTGTTAAGTTTATGACTATTTCATTCTTTATGAGCAATTGTAAATAGCATTTAATTTTGGTTTTCACGAGCACATTCCTTATATGGAGAAATACAATTAATTTTTTATGTTAATCTTATATCCAATACTCTACCAAACTTCTTAATAATTTTAAGAATCTGTTTTTGTTGCCAACTTCTTGGGGTTTTCAGGTCTTCTGCAAATAGGGATAGATCGTTTTTAATTTGTATGCCTCTTATTTTCTTGCCTTTTTGCACTGGCTAGAAATTCCAGTATTGTGTTGAATAAAAGTGGTAAGATAGGAAATCCTTGTCTTCTTCCTGCTCTTAGGGTACGTTTCCCCTCTATTCCCAGTTTTCTGAGAGTTTCCATCATAAATTTGTGTTGAATTTCATAAAATTATTTCTCTGCAGTAATTGATATAGTCATGTGATTTTTCTTCTTCAGTTGTTACTATGATAGAATATATTAATTGATTTTTTCATGTTGGACCAGTTTTGCTTTTTGAGAAATTTGTTCATTTCATCTATATTGTCAAATTCATAGAGTTGTTGGTAGTACCCCCCTACATCCTCATTTTATAGTTATCTATGATATTTAATTTACTTACTTAGAATATATTGTTATACTATAAATATCTCCTTGGAGTATCTGAGATATGCATAATTTAGGTAATCATTTTCAAACAGGTGTCATGGAGTAACCAGTGTTGAATAGAAAAATGAAAAACTGTTTTATTCTATCTTTGGTATAGATAGCACAATTATATATGGCAAAAAGTTTGTTATAAGTCCTGACAGCAGAAAGTATTTTGCAAAAGCTTTTTAAATTACATTCTAATCCTTTGTGCAAAAAAAACAATTGGATTCTTTGTACAATATACAATACATATAAATTTACTTCTACCTTGTATTCCAAATATTCCAAGTAGATCAACTCAATATCTCCCTCCAAAAATCTATAACCCATCTTATTAAAGATTAAAATATATTAGTATTAACAATGATTATGTGTAGCTATATTTTGGCTTTATAGCAATTCTAGTTCATAACAAATCACAGAGTGACATAGTTTCATGTTCTGCAGAGTTTTGATTTCTTATTATCATTTATCCTTATTTTCAGTGTAGCCTAAGGCAAAGCTGTTGCCTTGGTAGCACAAAAAGAAAATGTACACTTTTATTCTAGGCCAGAAAAGCTGAAATTCCTGTAGCTTTATACTATGTGCATTTGGATGAGTATCTCAGGATGGGGATGATGGGTATAGTGTATTCATGCTCCTGTTCACCATTCCTGTACCAATGGAGACATATCTCATTAACCAGCCAGGGCAGTCTACTCCAGAGAGTAAGGTAAAAGATTGTTATTCATTTTTACATAATCTTTCAGGCAATTAATTCCTATCTAGCCAGCTTACCTACAAGATGAAGCCCTCCAGTTGCCCTATCTTATATGCTTTATGAAGGAATTATTTAAAAATAAAAGAAAATAAAAAGCATGACAATCTGTATCCACCAGAAACTTATAAATGGTCATTGATAGCTAGTTTTTAAACAAAGGATTATCTGGAAATGAAAGTTCCTGTTAAAGTGTGTAATACTGGACGCCTGGGTGGCTCAGCGGTTCAGCATCTGTCTTAGGTTCAGGGCGTGATTCTGAAGTCTCAGGGTCGAGTCCCACATTGGCCTCCCTGCATAGAGCCTATTTTTCCCTCTGTCTATGTCTCTGCTTCTCTCTTTCTCTCTCTCTCTCTCTCTCTCTCTCTCTCTCTCTCTCTCTCTCTGTCTCTCATGAATGGATGAATAAATAAATAAATAAATAAATAAATAAAATGAATAAATACAACTTTAAAAATAAAGTATGTAATAGACTGATAGCAGAAAAATATTGGAACCACTATTTTTATAGCCATACTGAAAATTGTATGCTGCTAGATTTCAAATTAACCTGTGATTCTCTATGGTTCAAAATTTATATTTTTAAATAGTAAAAGCACTGTTTTATTATTGTAATTGTTATATGATTATGACTACTATAGTATAACTTTAAAAAGGTCTATCTTAAATAGGATACTGTAGGAATCATATTTATTCACTCATTGCACAAATATTTCTTGAATGCTTAATAAATGTCAGCCACTGTTTTTGGCTCCAAAGATAACTGGGAAACAAGAAAGCCAAAGTTCTGCTCCCATGAGAGACAATAATGATAGCTAGAAATGTACAAATATTTATACATAACTATATGCAGAGTACTGAAATAGGGTGGTGAGATAAAGAACACTCAATAGCTGATTTAGATTAATAGGTGAAAGGTGGCTTCTCAAAGAAGCTCATAATATGATCAGAGACATGAATTACATAAAGAAGTCAGTTTTGTGAATGTGGGAGAGGGAAAGAACATTCCATACAGGCAGAGCTGACCACATAATTTGTGCGGCCCCTTGCAAAAAGAAAATGTGAGACTCCTTGTTCTAAAAACAAAAAAAGGTACCATTAGATGTACTGAAATACAAAGCTTTCTCAATTCTTCTATGATCTTTCTTTGGATATGTCATAGTGTTTTTTGTTGTATCAATATTATTGATATATTGTTATTCTAAGCAAAGGAAATTAAATTTCTAATTATTAGATAAATGTTACCATTCATCTTTATATTGTGTAGTACCAATTTTAAAAGCAAAAGTAAGAATTTAACCCACAGGCATTACCTCACAGGTGGTATCATGAATATTACACAATTTTTTATTTCATAGTTTGTATACACATGTAACTTTAACTCATACCAGAAGCCTGGTATAAAATTGACTCAATTGTTTTTCTCTGCTGTGTTTTTTTTTTTTTTAATTCTTGACAGGAGTACATTCTATACATATTCTCTACTTTGAACTTACTTATAAGTAAGGAAGGACTAAATAAGATAAGCATGGGTTGGTTACCCTATTTTTCTCTTTCTTTCTATATCATGAATTTCAGTGTAGATGATTAGCTAATACTGACTGGGATGATACACGAGCAAGAAAGGTAATGGATAGGGCTCTTTGATTATTCATCTTCTTAAAACATCACTACTTCCTTTCTATTCTTGAAGCAAGTTCTGGTTCTCACTAGAAGGTGTGCCCTCTTAAAGCTGTCAGTGTCCCTGCCTACTCAGTTCTAGACATGCTTACCTTGTACTCACTTTGAGTCATCATGAACCTCTACTACACATTAAAGGTCTACCAGAATTCTGTGCTCATGGGGCATTGTCAGTGCTATATGCAAATAAGGTGGCAATGAATGATGGAAATATGGTATATATTTCCTCCGCTCACTCATGTGTTCCACTGTGCCACTAAATTTCACTTACAAAACACAAGTTAGAAGATAAAATTATTTAAAAATTGGAGATAGTATCAGTAGAACATTAAACTAAGTATGGGGCCTTTTTGATAACAGCGCTTTATGTGATTGCACATAAATTTAGTGCAATCTGAATTTAGCCTTCCAGGAAGATCAAGAACTGATTTCGGAAAGCAGAAATGAACTTGTCATTTTTTAAATGAGAAAGAAGGCCATAAAACTTGGTGGGTGGAGAATGGAAGAGATGAAGTCAGTGAGGAAGCAGGTAACAGATGACACTGAGCTTTGTTTGACAGGCTGTCTGATGTTTACTCTCATTTTGATTGGAAGCTATTGGAATGTTACAAACTAGGAACATCATGATCTGATTTACATTTTTAAATGATCACTACTCTCCTGTGGAATATGAAGCAGTCCTAGAGAGGTGGTGATTTGAACTATGGTGGAAATGGTGTAGATGAAGAGATGTGCAAGATTTAGGATGTTTTAGAAGTTGAGTGAACTTGGCTTCTGTTGTGTTGGGTGTATGGTATGAGGAGAAAGAGCAAGAAGAGACTATTGGTTTTTTTAATCCTTTGTTTAATGAGGTGAGGAAGATTAGTGGTAAGGCAGGTTTGGTGGACACAGGAAATTTATTTTGGTCAAGATCAGTCTGATTTTCCTGCTAAAACTCCAAGTGATTTTGCCAAATTGATTATTTAGAATGAAAGGCCTAAGAGTTTATGAATAAATAAATATACACTAAAGCAACATATAGAGCACACTTACAGACAATTATAGGTTATTTGCCATTTTTCTAATTATCAGAGGTAACTGGCTTTTTTTCAGATGGTCAGTTCCAGGGCACAAACTAACAAGGTCACAAATAAAATCTTCCTTTTCTTTCCTTCTCTTAGTAATGGGTCACTGTACATACCTCATCCATTAGAGAAGAAACAAAATCTTATTAGCAGCAAATCACATAGATTCTGAGATTCATGAAGATGGTATAAAATTTTGTTTTAATAATTACTAGCAGCTCACATATTAATCCAACAGAAATAGCCTCAGATGAGGTTCCAGAGGCCCTTTACTTTTGTTAGTCTTCTTTGTATTTTTCTCTGCTTTTTGATCTCATTTAAATGGTCAAAATCAATGGTTAAAGCTGACTCAGAGAGGTCACTACCAGAAGACTACTATCTTGACTCCATCTTTAACCATTTGTGCTGTGGTTATGCATGCTTAGTGAGAGTTTGCTTGGGCTGTTTTGGATTTGCAGAAGTGACATTAGAAGAGTAATGTACCATTCTCTCGCTCAAATCTATCACTTCTCATCCCACAGCATCTATGAACTCTTGTGTGAAAAATCATTTTCCTACCACAGGTGAAGATGTGAAAGGTGAAGGAGTGATGAGAGAGAGAGCATCCTGTTATGCCTCAAATTGCTACTGTGAGAGCATCTATCAAATGCTAGCCATTTATATACTGTTTTAAAACCTTAGTTACTTATGCAGGATAAGTGATTGATTTCCGCATTTTACAGATCATATAGCTGCTAAATGTTATCTTTGGGAGTCAAATTCATATTGTCAAGTAATAAAATCTGTGTTCTTTCCATTATACAACACTGCCTCTGTAAAAAACTTTGTCATGTGAAAGTTTCCTTTTTACATACCAAATATCCATCTGCTTTTGTGTTCTAACTTGGCTTACCAGGATGTTACTTTTGTAGACTAATTAAATATCTAATTTTACAAATGAGAAAACAAAGCACAAAAAGATTTGAGGATCTATCCAATGCCACATAATAAACACATTTAATGATAGTAGCTTAATAGTGTTATATATTAATTAATAAGATTTGCAATTTGTCCTGGTTAATCAGCAATAGCTGTAAGAAGGGATTAAAAGTTGAACTTCACTCTTCCACAAACCTCTATGTAAAATACAAGTTTTTAGTTTGCATCATTTAAATGAATCTTGGTGGTTAAATGCAATCAGAGATAGAACTAGATTGTAGTGAGTCTTCTACTCAGCCTAATTCTACATCTACTTGTCCTTATTATTTATGAAAATTGGTTCAAGTGTAATTTCATTATGTTTGTTCTCAAAAGGAAGCAAACATCAGAAATTATACATCCAACATGCAAATGGCATTTTCTTTCTGAACATGAAGTAAGGAAAGGATACCACAGAACTTTCTGTAACACAAATTAAATTGACATGATTTACTTGGGCCACAGCAGGATCCGCAAGGATTTGGATATTTTTTAGCATCTGCAATTAGATATAATGTCAGTCACTGTGTGAATGTGACAAGAAAGGAGGGTTTTTCAGATATTGTACAGCCTGAAATAGAATTTGCTTCATTAAGGAAAGAGGTTAAAAAAATCACCTCTTGTTGCTTCTTTCTTTCTTCTTCTTTCTTTCTTTCTTTCTTTCTTTCTTTCTTTCTTTCTTTCTTTCTTTTCTTTCCTTTCTTTCTTCTTTCTTCTTTCTTCTCTCCTCTTTTTTTTTTAGTGTCTCCAAATATCTCTGAGACCTCGATAAGCTGTTACCACTGTTTCAAAGTTTCATAATATATTAGGTGTTAACTCTATAGGATGGGAACTACTTGGTTGGAAAAACAGGAAGAATAGGTAACATTTTGCAGCACTGTGAAATTCATTTAGGACCAGAATGACTGAATGCAGCTAAGCATAACACAGTTTTAATGACATATGTAAAATATAGCTAATTTGTTCAGATCTTAATTGGAAAAAATCTACTCTTCTATGAGAGAAATGATACTGTTAAAGCCAGAATTCAAAAGGTAGATGGAAGATCAAGTAATGATGCCTATTCGACATGCCAAGGGAATGGTCTAAAGACTACAGGGTAAGTAAAAAAATTGGAAGAGAAACCTGTGCTCCTACTGGACTCTTCAGTGAATAAAGGCTATATGTTTTTATATGGAGAGACATGTACGAAGTACTTGATACCTCCACTAAAAGTCTTTAAATAAGCAATTAACCAACAAATATATCTCAGGAATCTGTGCTCACAACTGTGATTTGTCCAATGGGAAATACAATTGACTATGAATGCTTTCCTCATCCAAGGAGTGCCCAGGGAAGTCACAAGTAAAAGATGCTGGAACAGTACCATAAATGGTAAACCATAAACCAATATAAACAATAATACTTTCCCATTAAGCTCAAATGTGCTTCACAGAGCCATTTTGTATTCAGCTTTATAATCTTTAACATGGCAATTGTTTTAGAAAATCCTTTTTTTGTTGTTTTTTAATTAAATTTTTAAAAGATTTTATTTATTTATTCATAAGACACACACACACACACACACAGAGAGAGAGAGAGAGAGAGAAAGAGGCAGAGATACAGGCAGAGGGAGAAGCAGGCTCCTCGCAGAGAGCCCGACATGGGACTTGATCCCAGGTCTCCAGGATCACACCCTGGGCTGAAGGCGGCGCTAAACTGCTGAGCCACCTGGGCTGCCTAGGAAAATTCTTTGATAAATAGATAGAGCACATTGTGTGGATGCAGTAGCTGTGCGATTGGAGCAGAGGCATATTCTCTCTGTGCTTTGCAGATGTAAAATGGGGATAAATAACAGAACCTTCCTATACTGTTGTGAAATTGGGGGAAAATGTACAAAAAGTGCTTAGCCTGATCATAAGTCCTCTCAGTTGTTGTTGTCACCATCATCATCACACTGTGAAACTTGCACAGACATTTTGTTAATGGGTAGAGCTGAATGAGAATAAGAATAGAATTGTCCTCCTGTTTTGCAGCAGTATCTCTTCTGGGGAAAATTGTGATTGTGTATATATCTTAATAGGGACCACCAATACCTGACATTGCATTCACTCAAAAAAAAAACTCTTTATAATTCAGTTCAGTAAAAATCACTGAGTATGTGAGTAT
Source organism: Vulpes lagopus (assembly GCF_018345385.1). Taxonomy (NCBI): domain Eukaryota; kingdom Metazoa; phylum Chordata; class Mammalia; order Carnivora; family Canidae; genus Vulpes; species Vulpes lagopus. Next base: position 99,082,375 of record NC_054829.1, read on the forward strand.
TACAAGCATGGTAGTAGGCATGAGGATATGAAGTTAAATAAAATACATTCCACTTTCAAGGACTTTAGAGGTAGATTCCAATAAGTAAAGACATTTAGTAGCTTGTGATCAGCGCTCTGATAAAGCCATTACAGGGTGCTATGGGGGCAGATTGGAAGTAGGCCTCTCCAGTCTGGAGGAGAAAGGAAGCATCTGTTAAGATTTTTTGGAAGAATTATGCAATAGATAAGTTATATTTAGATGAAGGGGATTTTAAGAACAAAGCAAGGAGGCTTGCATAGGCATTGTGTTTTGAGAGAACTCTAGGTAGTTTTGAGAGCCTGGACTAAATAAAGTATACTGTAGCAGACTTGAAAGGAAAATAAGGTATAAATGTAAGCAGGGCCTAGGTCACTAAAGACCTTTGATCAGACTAGAAAGGCTGGTCTGGATATGGTGGTTGAGAAGAATTACCATTCAGCTCATGTTCAAATTTCCTTTTACTTCAATTTACTACCAATCTCAGCAAACAATTCATGAAAGGATACGTGAATGAGGAAATAAGTGAGTAACTAGGTTCTGGTTCCACACTGATCTATAAGTGACAGGCAGTGTGGGCTATGGAGTGAAAAGTCAGATAGCAGAAGAACTATGGAGGCTTCTAGCTTTTATCAGATTGGGCTGAGGGGGAAACTAAGTCACCACTGAAAGATCCTTTTACTCCCATGTAAAGCAATCCTAGCTGAAGCCTGATGATATTCTTTGGATCTCCATTTCTTATTTAGTCATCCCAAGTAAAGACTGGCTATAGCCTAACATAGCCTTCTATACAAGGTCAAGGAATTTTTACTTGACCAAATATAAACTAATCTAAAGTAATTAAAAGCTTAAAGTATAAAAACAATATGATTCCTTACATTTTGGAAATCCCCCCGCCCTCAACCAGCATGTTTCCAGAAACCCTGCAAATGTATAGAAGGTTGGGTACCTGGGTGGCTCAGGTGGTTAAGTGTCTGCCTTCAGCTCAGGTCATGATCCCAGGGTCCTGGGATGAACCCAGGGTCCTGGGATGAACCCCTGAGACAGGATCCCTGCTCAGCTAGGAATCTGCTTCTCCCTCTCTCTCTGCTCCTCCCCCCTCCCGGCCCCCACTCATGCTCTCTCTCTCTCTCTTTCTCGCTCTCTTTCTCTCTTTCTCTCTCAGAGAAAAAAAGAAAGAAAGAAAGAGAAAGGAAGAAGAGTAGCAACTGTTAATACTCTGATTTGATACGTCTGGACTGGGACTTGGAAAATTTTATCTTTGAAAAAAAAAGCTTCTCAAATAGATCTTATGTGCAGTCAGAGTTGGAAAGACAGTTTTCCTAGATAAAGTCCAAATTCCTTACTATGCCTTATATGGTCCTCTATCACCTTGATCCTTGCCTGTCACCCTAGTCCCATTTTCCCATTGTAGTCTGCTTTCCATCTATACCAAACAGCTTGCAATTTCCAGACATATTAGACTGAGTTGTGCCTACCTGCCATGTCTGCCTGTATAATTCAAGAATACAACTTAAAATTGCTGACTAACTCCTTTGGCTTCTTGTCTATTCTATAAGGGCCCCCACGGCAGCATAGGAGCACTTTACATCGGGATCAGAAATATGCCATTTGAAAGTTGCCTGCAGGCTGCAGCTATTGTACCAAGATTGTTGGCAAAATTTAACACTCAGAAAAACTGCTCCTATGTGTGAGGAAAAACACTTTAGCAGAACTTCTGTTTATGCAAAGAAAAGATCCAGATTCTACTTTGAAGGGGAAATGGTGAGTGAAAGGAGAGCTAAAAGCGTGAAGATAATAAGGGCTGTAAGGAATCCTGGTTTTCTGGGGGAAGAGATATTCTGACAAAGACAGCTTCTGACTGACAGAGAGGATAGTCTTGGATTTCAGAGTTCTTAGTGTGTTTCAAGGCAGCAGACCGAATTCTGATCCTAAAGCAGCGGCTCTTAACTCTATTGTCTGACTTGGTGCTGACTGATGGGTCTAAGCCAGAGGGGGTTATTGGAGAATGAAGGAATTTTGAGACTTCCAGGTGCCTCCTGCTTCTTGTCATAAACAACAGTACTAGGAGTATTCAAATAAATATTCACTCTCCTTAAAAACTGTGAAAGGTAAGTGTTATTATCATATCTAAAGCCCTTGAAGTTCCCTAGTGTGGAAGATCTAGTAGGATCTGTAAGTACATGATGAATTGGAAGTAGAGACATGTCATAGGGTGGGTTTGTTTGCATTACTAATCAATAACTTTTATTGAGTGTTGAGTACCCTAGGTACCGGATGTGTCTTGGTTCACGTAATCCTCACTACAACCTATGAAATTAGTTCTATCCTAAAGCGAAATAAGGATGTGGAAATAGAGACATAGAGAATTTAGGGTCAAAACATCTAGCAAGTAGCAGACTGAGTTTTGACTCTTCTCTTAGTCCACCTAGAGCCCAGTCTTTTAAACACCATGTAACTTAATGGAGCGCCTGGGCGGCTTGGTTAGTTGAGTGTCTGCCTTCAGCTCAGATCGTGATCTCAGAGTCTCAGGATCAAGGCCCCTATAGGATCAAGTCCCAAGCCCCGTGTCTGGCTCCCTGCTCAGCGGGGAGTGTCCAGCAGCCCGCTTATGCACTCTCTCTCTCTCTCTCTTTCAAATAAATAAAATCTTTTAAAAAACCCCACACACTATGTAACTTAAAACAATGTAGTCCACGATGGCGAAGGTAAGGAAAACCTACTGAAAAAATTTATTATGCATAGTAAAGAAAAGATGATGGGAATAGAAATTTTACCAAGTATACATTTAAGTACATCCCTGGCTACTAAAGCAGCACATATGTGATACAAAACAAAAACAAAAACAAAAAATAAAGGTTTTATTTAGGACCTATTTCAGTAAAAGCGATCTCTTGTTCTCTTTGTGGCCAAGTTGTTTTTTCAGTAATGAATTTAATTTTGATGGAGTCAAATTTCTTCGTGTTTCACCTGTACCACTATAGATTTTCATTTTGTTAAGATATTCCTTATCTTATTCCACTATGTTCCATTTAATGATATTTCTCAGCTTTAAATGTACAAAAAAACAAAAACAAAAACAAACCCTCCTCTACCCAGTTAAGTTAAACTTGGGAGTTTATAGAAGAAACTCTCTTTGCTTCTACTATTCATTTTTCTATTTTTAGAAAAGGAAATATTTTACCAACATTTTTAAAAAGAATCTACAATGGGATAGAAATTCTGATTTTAAGAAAGGTAAGTATTTTTCCCACTGAAAATAAAAAAGCCCTATAAACATGAGACAGTACTGATAAAGCCACATGATATAAATCCAGGAACATAAAGTGTAGTCACCAAGCTCTTTTAGCATTTCTTTAAGAGATATTCCTATTGAAATACCTATAAGACAACCTAAAATACCCGAAGGACTTTTGCTTTTTCAATTGTATGATGCAAATTCAATTTGAATAATATTGCATTATGTTTCACATGAGTTTCAGTGGCTGCCACGAAGCATTCACAAGGCAGTAAGCTTCATTTTGACAAGGTAGTAAGCTACAGGGTCTACATGTGGTTTTGGTGAAAAAAAAACTATTAGAAGGTAAAGGGCTACCAATGGATTTGAACTAATCAAATCAATAAAAGCTATTCATGCCCAACTCAAAACTGCTGGAAAATGGTGTGTAGAGTCCTAAAGAGTAGGATAAGGATAAAGTTTTTTCTATTCCTTACAGACCAAGATGGTGTTGGAGTATTCTCTGCCAGTATAATACTCCGAGGCTTAGCTTTTGGTAATTAAAACCACTCACTCTTATTATTAAAGTTTATCTATATTTAAAATCTGAAGTCAGCTAGCATGAAGAGCTAAGTCGTAATTAGTTTAATAAAACTATCCAGGGAGGTTATGTGGTCTAGCAGAAAACACGGAAAGTCAGTGAGATGGGTTTTCGTCTCAGCTTTGTGACGGAGACCTAACTGTTACTGTATGCCTCAGTCTACCCTCTGTAAAAAGAAGACAATAAACTTCCCTTTTTCACAGTGTGGGCAAGACACCAGTAACTCAGCCCTGCTATCTTTACTAATGTCTGACTAATAGTCAGTGTGTCACTGACAGTATGTTTTCTTCTGCTTCCCCTAATGCTGGTCTTCTAAGTTTTCCCAGGGGTGCACTGCCTCCCCGCTTGCCTGCATCTTCCCTTTTCTGTGTGGGTCAAACTCAAATGCTGGCATGAATCATTTTACTGTTGGGGAAAAAGGTTTGATTTACCTTTCAAGAATTTTGAATTGTTAGTATATGGTCTAATGCTTGTCCTTGCATCACAGAGCTTAGAGTTTGTCATGTGTTAATGCTTTTGGGGGAAGCTGGACACTCTCAGGTACTGATGCTTCATTAGCTATTTGAGTTCTAATTTTATTATCCTTCCTAATCATGTATGCCCAGATTAGTATTAAGATAGATTTGCAATAGATTACCTTCCCAGATAACCAACTGCTGGGCAGATACAGAAGGTAGCTGAGATCACACTGAGTAAAGAGTGGCAAATTTAAGGCAGGCATAAATAAAGTAGATGATTAAGAATAGACTTCAGTTCTCAGACCAGTAAATAACGGCTCGGTTTTTTAAAATCTCGTTTTTATTTCTTTTAGGTGTTTTTTAATAAACTTGGATATTAAGTGCCTATAAGCCTCATTAGTGGAAAGATCATTGATTTTGAAGTCTGATTTCAGTTTGAATCTCAGTTTTGTTGTTTATTAGCTATGAGAGCTGGACAATCTATTCTTGCTAATTCTCATACCTGCCATTGATGAAGTAAGGATAACAGAAGGCCGTGAAATTTAATGTTGACATATAGAGTACCTGGCACAATGCAAGCATCACATTAGTTGCTACCCTACTCTGTCTGCACTCCTATCCCTCACCCCACAACACACTAAGATACCAGGGAAACAAAAATGAATGTGACAATAGTCACCACACTATAAGTTCTTCTAGGGCAGATACTGATACTCTTTCCTCTGTACTTTTGTTTCTTCAGACCCTGGCTCTGTGCTTAGCATATTGTAACCCCCCCCCCAAAAAAAAAATGTTTGTTGGGAGAATATGCCGTCTGTATATAGGAACTCACAGTCTATACTGGCTCAAAGTTGACATTCTCAGAAAAGGGTAGGAAAAGTAGACTAATAACCACATAGGATGTACCACATGTAAATACCTAGTAGAAAGAGGCAGATAATGGAAGCTCAGCTTCTCTGAGTACTAGAGGTCAGATAAAGAGACTATAAGAAAGATTAGAAGTTCCTATGAATGAAATAGAAAAAGAATAGGTCGCCCTTTTACACTCTCTATCAGATCTTCATAAGGCTTCAGGAGAAGAAAGATATTTTAAATTAAAATTTTGGCCTCCATAGGGGAAAGGTTTTATTATGAATTTTGGGTCAGTGCTGAGAAAGATGTTTAGGCTAAATAACACCAGACATTGAATCTAGGGAATCAGTGGGCTGCCCCAGTCTTGAAGTAGCCAGGATATATTCTTGAAATGTCCGTAGTCTCAGGCCTCATTTTTCCATCTGTGAGTAGAGCCCAATCATTATTCATTATTCATTCAAAGCTATTCCTTCATTATTTAATTCTTCACAATAATTTTCTCCAAAAGTTCAAACGACTTTACCTGTTCAGAGCTCTGAGAGGTTTGGGGTATTTCTTCCAGTTATTTAAGGACTCAAAGGTACCACGGAGAAGACATACTCTGTAAGACTACACCAAGCTTACCTGCTTTAATTTTTATCAGGATAGGATTTATTTGAAATATGTTAAATAATGTTTGCAAGTGGATTCTGTTATTGTGAAATAAAAATTAGGATTCTTTTCCCATATGGTCCTAGAACATAATTTAGCAAAGCTAAATTATTACTAAATCATTTGAGAATAAAGATGTAACATGTTTAAAACTGGGAGCTATTCCACTTGGTATCTTCTATTATTCATTTTTAAATAATTCTCCAAAGATTTAGCCTCATATTTTAATCCTTTAACAGGCATAGAGTACAGCACATGCATAGAAGTTGCCCACTTCCTACCACCTTTCCTGCTATTAAGTTGTCTAAGGCACCTTCCTGCTTTATGTGGATTTCTGCAAAACTGTCCTTAATCGGTCTTCTTTTCTCCACCCTTACATCTCCCTAGCCCTATTGCCTTCTCTATGTAGCAAATGGAGAAATAATAACGAATTGTGAGTCATGTCACTCATCTGTTCTAAACCCACAGTGACTTCCCTTTTGGTGCTTCATAAAAAAAACAAAGGCCTTATGGTGGTCCATATAAGAATGTATATAATCTCCCAACTCGTCTCTGCTATTCCTTCTCCTATTATTCTCCTTCTCATTGTCTTCATTCCAGCCATACTGGTTTCTTGCTGTTTCACAAAAATGTCATGGCTGTTCTCACTTAAGGATTTTGTTCTGGCTGTTCTCTCTGCCAATGATTCTTATTCTTTAGATTTTCATATGGCTCTTACCTTCACTTCCTTCATGTCTTTGTTCAAATGTCATTTTCTGTTTGAGGTCAGCCCTGACTAAAATCTATTTACACCTGCAAACCATGTAACTCTATCCTTCTAAATCTTTGTCCTCAGTACCCTCCATTCTTCCTATTTTGCTGTTTTTTCTTTTTATAGCATTTATCACCTTATAACAAACAAAAATTGTTTTATTTACTATGATTATTATTTATTTCCCTCTAATCTGGCATAAGCTCAATGAAGGCAGAACTTTGATGACCACTGAATTTTCACTGCCTGTAACAGCTCTTGGCGTATCATAGGTGATCAACAAATATTTTAAATAAATAATACATATTTTAATATTATCTGTGAACATAGTAAATTTACAAGTTGTATAATGCCAATAGTTAAAGAAAAGGACTATATATTCTTTACCAATTGTATGAAACAATAAGTGCATAAGGATCTAGAGAAAGAAGTCAGGGTAAGATCCCTTCTAGTATGTACACTTTACAAAGACTGGGTTTTTTGTTTGTTTGTTTGTTTGTTTACTACTAAGAGATTGAACATACAAATGGAAAATGGTCAGATCATATATAAAAATAGAACTTTGACCTAAAATCTGCAGCAACATACCCAGGAAGCCAATCCTCTTATCTATAATAAATAACCCAAGAAGCCAGCTTGCTGTAAGTCAGACTCACAGGAAGCCAGGTTGCTATCTCTAGTGACAGTCTAGGAAGCTAAACAATACCTTCTGCAATCAGTCCCAAATCACCAGGAATTCATTAATAATTAAGAACTTGTCTAGGGATCCCTGGGTGGCGCAGCGGTTTGGCGCCTGCCTTTGGCCCAGGGCGTGATCCTGGAGACCCGGGATCGAATCCCACGTTGGGCTCCTGGTGCATGGAGCCTGCTTCTCCCTCCGCCTGTGTCTCTGCCTCTCTCTCTCTCTCTCTCTGTGACTATCATAAATAAATAAAAGTTAAAAAAAATTATAAAAAAAAAAAAAAAAAAAAAAAAAAAAAAAAAAAAAAAAAAAAAAAAAAAAAAGAACTTGTCTAATTTTTGTCCTCTTTTCCAACTTAGGACCAACCAGAGAAAGCTAAAAATGTACCCCTTTAATCAGTCCCATAGGAAGCCCCACTTCTAGTTAACCTCCTTATAGCTTCCCCTTCAAGCAGACCTGAAGCCTTCTCTACCTTCCACTGTAAAGCTTTCCATTTTCCTTTGAATCTGTGCCAAAATGTAAGTGACAGTAGCTGATTCCTTTACTATAGCAAACTCGGGGTAAATAGCATTTACTTTTCTCATTTGGTTGGTCTTTGTTTAGTATGTCTAGTATGTCCTGAACTCTTAGGAGAAGGTGTAACACAGTAGGTGTTCAGTGAATATTCATTAAATGAATGAATGAATGGAGACTAATCATCAAGGAAAATTGCACTTGCTTTAAAGGAAAAAAAATAGGAAATTGTTTCCCATGTACACTTACATCTTGAGGCTGTTTAGGGCTATCTTAACTTTCTCTTGAAGAAAAAGAAAAAACTGGGCCATAGTAGTAGAAGATAGATCTTTTGATGTGACTCAAGAAAGGATAATAAATATAGCATCTGAGGGTAAGCTTTCTTCTACATTCTGCTCCTTGATTTATCTTTGGTATCCTGATCTTCAAAGATTGCACTTAGTTTATGTGGTGAAAAAGTATCTCCTCTTTATTTCTTATCCCATCTCTCAGAGGAGTTGTCATGAACTGCACGTGGTCCAGGGTAGCTCAGCAGGAAACTAGACGGTTAGAGTCAAAACCCCAGTTAGTAGTAGGTTGTCACTGTTTGCCTCTAGTCCCTGTATGCCCTGGCCAGAGAAGTGTATAAAAAGGGCACCTGTGACCATAGTAGGTGGCTGGTAGGAGACTAAGAGACTTCAGAATATTGGCTTCCTTTTTGTCCTCTTCCTCTAAAAATGCATCTCCTGTTTTTCCTAATAGAATTTATGGAAAGATACAGGGCTCGAAATGGAGGTGACTGGGTGTGAACATTGGGAGCCACTTAAAAAATGTGGTCTATGGATAGCAATCAGAGTTTTGAGAGAAGTTTAGATATAACACAGTAGGAAGCAGAAAAACAGTTCTTAAAAAAGGAAACAAGACAATATTGTGGTGTTTTAGGAAGACTAGCCTGGAAGCCAATGGCATTTGCCAATAAAATTAAATTGCCAGATTTCAGTAAAATTAAGGTGATGTTACCTCTATTTCATTTATTTTAAATAACTTTCTGGTAACTATTTTGGATCAAGAAATTTCGAAAAAAACAAAAGTAAGTATCTTTTACTTTTAATGTTGATCTATTCTTATTGATTCATTTTGTATCACAACGTAGTTCAATTCATTGGTAATGAATTAGGACAGGCAACTAATGTTATATGTTAAAGTGTATATGTAAAAAGTTAAAGTGTATTTTAGGCTATTAAAGAGTTTATGTGGTACACACAGTGAGCTTTTCAAATATTAAGCTTAGGTATGTGCCTGTGTGTGTGCACGTGTGTGTGTGTGTGTGTGTGTGTGTGTGTGAGAGAGAGAGAGAGAGAGAATGGGAGAGAAAAGGAGAAGAGAGGTGAAAAATGCATCACTGTTTCTTCTGAAAATTCAGAGAAAGTTAATGACAAGTTAATGGCTTAACAGGAAATGGAGTTTCAGATTTGAGAAACCAATATAACTCACCCACCATATCCTTTTATATACACTTAGGAAATGTATGTAACTGAATTTTAGGATCTCTGTTCATATTTTTTTTTTTAAATTTTTTTTTTAATTTTATTTATTTATGATAGTCATACAGAGAGAAAGAGAGAGAGGCAGAGACACAGGCAGAGGGAGAAGCAGGATCCATGCGCCGGGAGCCTGATGTGGGATTCGATCCCGGGTCTCCAGGATCACGCCCTGGGCCAAAGGCAGGCGCCAAACCGCTGCGCCACCCAGGGATCCCATCTGTTCATATTTTTAAGAGACATTTCAATACCAAAATAGAGACAGTAGCTCACTAAATGCCTCAGCAAATCTAATTGCATTAAGATTTAGAGTTGGATTCAAAAGATAATTACAGGTGGTGATTAACAACTATACTCATAAGTGAACCAGAAACTCAACAAGGTAACTTTCTTTATAAATGTTTTCTGGCAATACTATTATAAAAAGGAACATTAATTCTTTAATCTACTACAGTTGATTTTCAGATATTAAATTGCTGCTCTGAGCTTTTGGGCTCCTGGTAATCAAAATACTAAGAACTGCAAACAACAGCATTCTCTGTGCCCAGAACCACTCAGCAACTAGCTCTTCTATGATTGAAAAGAGTATTTAAGACTCACTTGTCAATATTCATGGTCAGGCAGCATTAAGTAAAAACATTTTAATGATACTAGAGATTATATTGTAATAAGAATTTCTTGGGAAACCTGAAGTTATGTGTGGTATAAAGCCTGTTAAAAAATATAGAAAGCTGCTATAATATCCTCTACATTTTATTTTTACTTCAACATTTATGCTACACATTTCTAGGGACTTTTGACCAAAAGAACTAGGTTTAAACTAAACCATCTCACCTTCTAGCTGTGTGATCCTGATTATATTCCTTCTTTTATTGAATTTGTTTTTTTTTAAGAGTAAGACCTGTGACCCAGGGCAGTGATAAACATGAAATAAAGCTTTTTTTTAAGTACTAAGAGAGTATCTAGTACATAATAGTGTCTTAGCAAATAGAACTGAAGAGAGTAAATAATACAAAAATCTGAAAAAAGAATGAGTAATAAAAATAAGTATTTTGTAATGAAAACTGGATAGTGTCAGATTCCCCTACTTTATGACTGTTTTTACTGATACCACCTAAAAGCCTCACACTAACGTTTTAAAGGGCACAATTTTAGGACTCTGTTACTGACTAATTTATGTTCAATCATTTACTAGGTATGTAGACTTGAACACATTTCTTTATTTCATTATCCTTCATTTACCCTGTCTGTAAAAGAGAGATAAAGTCCCTATATACAGCCTTGTAGGATTAACTAATATAAAGCAAAGAAATCACATAATACCATCCTTGGGGCATAGTATTTGCTGAATAAATGTTAGGACATGTTTCCAAGTCTGCAACTTGGGGCATGGTCTTCAGATCAAATATATGCACCTCTTGGGGTATATGAAGTCTTTCTAAAGGTTACATGGGCATAGAGAGTTCATTGAAGTGACCAGACATATCCTGGTCTCTTTATCATAGTCCCCATTTATGCCTATTATTACTAACTTATTGTTAAGTATCACTCCTCCTTATCCTTAAAGTGTGTTGCTTTGATTAATAAATGAATGGTCACTCTGGTTTGAAGAGAATCACCTCCCAAATTCTCAACTTCCGTATGAACTCGTTCTTAAAATAATTTCTCTAAAAATGCTATTGCTAAAAATAATTTATCTAAAAATGGTCAAAGTCATGCCAATTGTTCTTTCCCATATTGCCTTATTAAATCACTCTTCTCTCACTTTATAAAAGTAAAATATACCTTTTCCTTGTCTGAGGTTTTGGAAAGAAAAATTTGAGAGGGCAGAGCAAAGAGGGCATTGATAAGTGTTATACCCAGATATCCAGTCTATGTCCAGCTTCCAGATTTATCTTTCTTAAAATCGGAACTCAGAGGTCAAATGGCTGTCATAGAGATGTGTATTAAAACATTAACTGAAAATCAAAGCCATACTCTACTTGACTGAAAGTATATTTTATTGGCTAGATAATGAGGATGGGCTTTACCTATTAAATTTATAGCAAACATTTTATAATTTTAATGAGCTAAGTTTGCAATTCCAACCCTTTTGAAATAAATATATTTAAATTACAAGTTAAGTAATTTCTTTAAAAAGTAATGCACTGGAAAATGCGTATTGAAATTAACAACATCTTGATATTTTCAACCTTTTCTAAACAGATCATGGTAATTCTAGCAAAAGAATTATAATTAGCAGTCATTTGGTAAGTCTTGATAAAGTTTTTTTGGTGTATTTCCCAGAAACTGAAAAAGTGAATGATTCACAGTGACTGGGTAAGAAATCCTTTAGTGAGTCAGATGGTTTCTACTTTGCTTTAAAAAAAAGAATTGGGTTGCCACTGGTAAATCATTACAAATATCTTTTGGTGAATGCTCACTATGTGATTTGTGATATATAACTCTGAACTAATTCAACAATTTGATACTGCTATAAAAAACTTCTTCCATTTTCATCGACTTAATATGTCACTGTTTCTCATTGCCTATATAAATCTGAAATATTATTGTAGTAAGAAGTAACAGTAACATGTCTTCACAAACTCATAAATTTTAAAAAGCCCCATTATGGGTTGAATTTCCAACAAAAATTACTTTTCATATTTAATATATTTCTAAAATTAGAAGATAGTCTCACTTGAATGAATTTATATTAGTGATGATTGCAATAGTATAGTCAGAAGATTGAATATATTATTGCAATAAGATAAAAAGTAAAACATTTTTAACCATTTAAAGTATAAAGAAAAATTTTAGATGTATATGTGGGAAGAAGTTTAAAGGTTGTTGATCTAAAGAATCTATCCTTGTCCAACCCCATTTTTGTAACAACTATCCTAATAATTCATAAACATTATTTTTAAAGAATAAAGTATATGTACTTCATGCATAGCATTTTAACTTCTAAGTGTGCTATTAATTTTGTAATTACCTAAAGGACCTACAGAAAAAAATGGTTAATTCTTTACCATGGCATTTATGATTTCCCTAATCCTATATTATTTTTTCTCAAATTTCCCTTCATTGTTTTGCAATACAAATGCTAGGGGCCCTCTTAAACTCACTCTAGGTTGGCCCACTGCCTGTGTCTTTCTATTGGTCATTATTAGAATTCTATTTGCCACTTGCTCTATTCAAAGCCTCCTCTCATTACCACACAACCTTAGTCTCACCTTCTTAATAAGACCTGTTCCCACCAATTTCTCTTCTGGGTCATTCATTTTATCTTCAAATGTCCTGCATTCATATTTCTCTATTCCACTTATGCACATCTTGAAAAACAATAAAACTCTCACACATACATTCTTCCTCCGATCCTACCAAGCATCTCATGTTCCAACTATGTAGAGATACAAGCTATTATTTCTCTAATAAAACATTGTTTCCTCCATCTAAAATGCCCTTTCCCCAATGCCATATGAATTCACTGATATGCAGAATCTATACAAGCAAAACAAATGAATAAACAAATATATAGAAAGCAGATTCAGATCTATAAATACAAAGAACAAACTGATGATTGCCAGAGAAAGAGTTGGGGGGAATGAATGAAGGAGAGTGGGAGATACAGGCTTCCAGTTATGGAATGAGTAAGTCAAGGGAATAAATGGCACAGAGTAGGGAATATAGTCAATGATATTCTAATAGCGTTGTATGATGACAGATGGTAGCTGCACTTGTAGTTGAATCACTATGTTGTACACCTGAAACTAATGTAATATTGTGTGTCAACTATACAAAAATTTAAAAAAATAAATAAATAAGGGCAGCCCAGGTGGCGCAGTGGTTTAGCGCCGCCTGCAGCCCAGGGCGTGATCCTGGAGACCCGGGATCGAGTCCCACGTCAGGCTCCCTGCATGGAATGGAGCCTGCTTCTCCCTCTGCCTCTCTCTCTCTGTGTCTCTATGAATAAATAAATAAAATCTTAAAAAAAAATTAAAAAGATAAACGTGGTATAAAGAGGCAAAGAAAAAACCATACAAGATATTAATATTATTTTACTAATCAATAAATACTTTTATTAGGTTTTAAAAAAAATAAAATAAAATACTCTTTCCCTCTGGTTTCCATTGCTCCAGCTATCAAAATTTCCATTCATTCTTTATTTTTTTAAGTTTTTATTTATGTATTCATGATATACACAAAGAGAGAGAGAGGTAGAGACACAGGCAGAGGGAGAAGCAGGCTCTATGCAGGGAGGCCGACGTGGGACTGGATCCGGGGTCTCCAGGATCAGGCCCCGGGCTGAAGGCGGCGCTAAACCACTGAGTCACCCAGGCTGCCCACCATTCATTCTTTAAAGTCTAGTTCAAATATTACCTATTTTGAGAAGTCCCACATTTATGATCTCATTGAATAAATTAATATTTGTATAACTTATGAAATATGATATCTATTTATTTATATTATTTCCGTCTCCAATCAGAATACCAAAAAAAGTATTTTTTTCAAAAAAAGTATTAATAAATAATTATGAAGTAAAATATCTTATGACCCTGATCATGGAGCATAGTTTGAATCAGATAGTAGGAACTAACTGGATACTTATTGAATTAATATCTCTCTGGCAAATAGTAATTAACTGAATGAATAAACATTTTGTTGTGTATTTATCCCTAGCATATTAACTAGTAAATATGAGCAACAAAAATATTGAGCTCTATCTAATGATATATATAGAAATTTAAATCAGGAGAATTTCTGATTATCTCACTAATTTCAAAATATTGGGAGCATCCAAACAACATTATATGAATACAGTGAAATTAATTTAAAAATAACAACAAAATATAAATAAAAAATTATCTTTAAAGTTAAGAAAAGTTTTAATTTAGGAATTCCTGGGTGGCTCAGCAGTTGAGCGTCTGCCATTGGCTCAGGGAGTGATCCCGGTCCAGGATCGAGTTCCACACTGGGCTTCCTGTAAGGAACCTACTTTTCCCTCTGTCTATGTCTCTGCTTCTCTCTGTGTCTCTCAGGAATAGATAAATAAAATCTTAAAAAAAAGAAAAGTTTTAATTTATGAATTAAAGATCATAATGCCTAGTAGAAAATATTTATATGCAAACTATAATAAAAAGGCTATATATAAAAATCTGTGGGATACAATCAAAACAATTCTTATAGGGAAATACAGAGCCTTAATGCTTATGTTACAGGGGGCAGTCCAAGATGGCAGCATAGTAAGACCTTGAATTCACTTCCTCCCTCAGACACATCAAATTTACAGCTATATATGGAAAAATGTCCTCTTGAACTGAAAAGTAGTGAACTATTCCTCTATAGGAAAGGATAAGTGGACCACACTGAAACAGGAACATAGTCTGACAAAAAACCAACCATGATGGCAACCCATAATAGGGAGGGATCTCACAAGTCTAAAGTTTCTCCCAGAGAAGGGAGGGACTTAGGATCTACACTGGAGATACAAGCATCCAAAACATCTGGCTTAGAAAACTAACAGGGCTTACCTCTAAGAGACCCTGTAGGGAACTGAGATACTCCTATTAAAGGACTATCATGCACTATCACTTGCCCTGAGACCCAGAGCAAAAACAACAGTTTGAAAAACATCTAAGCTACATATAAAGGAGACTCATTTGCTAATCCTAAAGCATCTGCCATTTGAGAATTTCTCAAGAGGTGGAGGTGCCATTGAGTACCATTTTTACATTCTCCCTCTACTCTGCTAATTCTGGCTAGTATGAGCAGATGAGATATTCCCCAACTTGCTAAGGCCAGTGGGGATGAGCAGCTGCACCATTGTCCTGCTGCTGTGCTGGAGCTGAGGATCTCATGGAGACACAACACTTTCCTGTCACCTTGCTGAAACCAGCAGGTGTGCACAACCAAGGCATTCTACCAGGCCCTTGCTAAAGCTGGCAGGCATGTCCTAACCCACAAGCTAAAACTGGTAGATGCATGCAGTCCACACAGGGAATACCCCTTAATTGCCTGGCCTTGTGGCCAGGAGGGCTTGTGTTCTTGAGATTAATGAAACTATAATAATTGGAAAGGAGTTCTTGGTAGGCTACTATACACAGGGTACTGCACAGAGTGTAAAATGAAGCACATTCCCAGTCTTCTTGTGAAAAAGGCCTATTTACTTACCCTGGTGCTTCAGCCTGAGGAACAGCCTTCAGGTTTTCCACACATCTAGAGACTACAGTGGAGCTCTCAGGGAACATTGTCAGGGAAACACCATCCTTGTATTCTCCCCTGGTGTCACTACAGTTCACTTCCCAGAAAGGAGCTTATATACCCATTTGGAACCCTAAGTTTTCCATCTGTCAGCTAGGGAACAGTTCAGATCTCCTGGTCTAGAGGCCAAGAGGGCTTATAATTGTGGTCCCACAGGACTATATGCATTTGCATATTTTAAAAGCTGATGCCTGAGAGTCTGGCTTCTAATCAGCATGAAATTAGGTACTGACTGAGTCCATTCCTCTTGGAAAATATGGGTCTTGGCACACTCTCAACAAGGACTTGTCCAGAATAAATCAGGCTGCTTAGACAACCACAAAGATTTGAGAGACAACTAAGAGCTAGGGAAATTTGAACAATGAGTTTCATCACCTACATGAGCCCAGTTCTTCAAGACCAGGAGAGGCAATTGATTTGCCTAATACACAGAAACACACATAGACTGAGTAAAGCACACTGAGAAAATAGATGAATATGATCCAAACCAAAGAACAAAATAAGATGTCAGAAAAGACTTCAATGAACTCAATATAAAAAAATCTACCTGATAAAGAACTTAAAGTAATGATCATAAAGATGTCCACCAGACTTTGGAGAAGAGTGGATGAACATAGTGAGAACTTAAACAGGAGAGAAAATAGAAGAAAATACCAAACAGAAGTCATAGGGCTAAAGAATACAATCACTAAACTGAAAAATATACTAGAGGGGTTCACTAGCTGACTAGAAGCTACAGAAGAATGGATCAGTAATCTAGAAGATGGAGCAGTGGAACTCATACAGAGCAGCAAAAAAAGTAAAAGGATTTTAAAAAGTGAAGATAGCTAAGGGGCCTACAGAACATCAAGAAGGATGAAATCTATGTTGCAGAGGACCGAGAAAAAGTAAGAGAAAGAGGCATAAAACTTACTTGAAGAAATAATGGCTCAAGATTTCCTTAACCTGAGGAAAGAAACAGGCATGCATCCAGGAAGCCCTCAGAGTTCCAAACAAAATAAACCAGTCAGATCCACACAAAGACACATTACAGTTAAAATGTCAAAAGTTAAAGATAAAACCTTAAAAGCAAGCAAGAGAAAAATAACTTGTTGCATACAAAGGAACCCCCATAAGACTATCAGCAGATTCTTTAGCAGAAACTTTGCAGACCAAAAGAGAGTGGCATGACATACTCAAAGTGCCAAAAGCAAAAACTTACCAGCCAAGAATATTTTACCTGGCAATGTTGTCATTGAGAATTAAAGAAGAAGTAGGGTTTTTCAGAGAGACAAAAGCTAAAAGGATTTCACCACCACTAAACTAGTCTTACAAGAAATGCTAAAGGGAATTCTTTATTTTTTAAGGGAATTCTTTAATAGAAAAGAAAAGACATTAATTAGTAACAATAAAAAATATAAAAATAAAAGTCTCGGGATCCCTGGGTGGCGCAGCGGTTTGGCGCCTGCCTTTGGCCCAGGGCGCGATCCTGGAGACCCGGGATCGAATCCCACATCAGGCTCCCGATGCATGGAGCCTGCTTCTCCCTCCGCCTGTGTCTCTGCCTCTCTCTCTCTCTCTGTGACTATCATAAATAAATTAAAAAAAAATAAACATTAAAAAAAAAATAAAAAAAAAATAAAAGTCTCAAAGGTAAAGGTATATATATAATGAAGTTAGTGGATTAATCACTTATAAAGCTAATATAAAGGTTAAAAGACAAAAGTAGTAAAATGAACTAAAGTAATTAGTTAAGCAATACTCAGAATTAAAAAAAAGATGTAAAATGTGACATGAAACAAAATGTGGGGGGAGGCAGTAAAAATGTAGTTTTAGAATGCTTGCAAGTTTAAGTCAACAAATTAAAATAGAGTTTTTATATATAGGATGTTATAGGTGAGCCTCATGGTAACTACAAAAGCAAAAACCTATAGTAGAGACACAAAAGATAATAAAAAAGCTATCTAAACATATCACTAAGGAAAGGAAACATATCAGACCACAAGACAAGAGGGCAGGAGAAGAAAGGAACAGAGACAAACTACAAAAACAGCCAGAAAACAATTAAGAAAACAGCAACAAGTACATAGCTACCAATAATCACTTTAAATGTAAACGGACTAAATTCTCTAATCAAAAGGCATGGACTGAATGAAAAAAATAAAAACAAGACTCATCTGTATGCTACTTATAAGAGACTCACTTCAGATATTAGGGCATGCACAGACTGAAAGTGAAGGGATGAAAAAATTATTCCATACAAAGGGAAACAAAAATAAAACTGGTGTAGCTACATCAGACAAAATACACTTTAAAACAAAGACTGTAATAAAAGACAGTACATATGATAATGAGCTAAGTATATAATTTAAGGAATTAGAATTTAATAGAAAAAAGCATATGAAAGAAAATAACAAATACAAGCTTTGAAATTAATGAATAAGAAAATATAGAAAAGATCAGCAAAACTCACAAAATAATGAAATTGCCATCTTTGTGAAAAGATAAAGAAAACACATTTTTAAAATATTAAGATCAAAGAAAACAAAAAATGTGTATGCTGTGACAAGATATGGAATATTATGAACATTATCTGTCAATAAATTTTAAGTCATAGATGAGATATACACATTTTTAGAAAAAGAGAACTGCTAAACTTAATTCAACAAATAAATATTTGCAGCATTTTTTATAGAACTAGAACAACAACAAAAAACCCCTAAAATTTATGTGCAACCACAAAAGACCCTGAATAGCCAAAGCAATTTTGTAAAAGAAAAAGCTGGATATATCACAATTCCAGAGTTCAGGTTGTATTACAAAGCTGTACAAATCAAAACAATATAGTACTAGCACAAAAATAGAAGTAGAGATCAATAGAACAGAAAAAAAAACCCAGAAATAAACCCACAATAATGTGGTCAACTAATCTTCAACAAAGGAGGAAAGAATATTTAAAGTAAAAAAGACAGCCTCCAACAATAGTGTTGGGAAAACTGGTAAGCTACATGCAAAAGAATGACACTGGACCACTTTCTTAGACCATAGACATAAATAAACTAAAAATAGATTAAAGACCTAAATGTAAGACCTGAAACCATAAAAATCCTAGAAGACAGAACAGGCAATAAAGTCTCTGACATTAGTAATGGTTCTAGATATGTCTCTTGAGGCAAGGGAAATAAAAGCAAAAATAAACAGTTAGGACTACATAAAAATAAAAAGCTTCTGTACAGTGAAAAAAACAATCAACAAATCCAAAAGGCAATCTACAGAATGGGAGAAGATATTTGTAAATAACATATCTGATAAAGGATTAGTATCCGGGATCCCTGGGTGGCGCAGCGGTTTGGCGCCTGCCTTTGGCCCAGGGCGCGATCCTGGAGACCCGGGATCGAATCCCACATCAGGCTCCCGGTGCATGGAGCCTGCTTCTCCCTCTGTCTGTGTCTCTGCCTCTCTCTCTCTCTCTGTGACTATCATAAATAAATAAAAATTAAAAAAAATTAAAAAAAAAAGGATTAGTATCCAAAATATATAATGAACATATACAATTCAACATCCAAAAAACAAATAATCCAGTTAAAAATGAGAAGACATGAACAGACATTTATTCAAAGAAGACATCTAGATCGCACATGAAAAGATGCTCAACATTCATCGTCAGGGAAATGCAAATATAATAACTATAATTAAATATTAACTCATACCAGTCAGAATGGCTAAAATCAAAAACATAAGAAACAACAAATGTTGGCAAGGATCTGTAGAAAAAGGAACTTTCTTGCACTGCTGGTGGAGATGCAAATTGATACAGCCACTATGGAAAACAGTATGGAGGTTCTTCAATAAGTAAAAAATAGAACTACCTTATAATCCAGTAATTGCACTACTGGGCATTTACTCAAAAATACAAAAATATTAATTCAAAGGGATACATGTCTATAGCAGCTTTATTTACAATGGCCAAATTATGGAAGCGGCAGGTGTCCTTCAATAGATGAATGGATAAAGAAGATACAGTATATGTGTGTGCATATGTGTGCGTGTATATATATACACACGTACACATATACATTATGTGCACATATGTCTGTGTGTATATATACACACATATACATTATGTGTGCGTGTGTGTATGTATACACATATACATTATATATACACACATATACATATACACTCATGCAATACATACATATATATATATATATATATATATATATATATATATATATACCGTGAAGAAGGCAGCCCGAGTCATCATCGAGGAGTACTACACGCGCCTGGGGAACGACTTCCACACCAATAAGCGCGTGTGCAAGGAGATTGCCATCATCCGCAGCAAGAAGCTCCGCAATAAGATCTCAAGCTATGTCACACATCTGATGAAGCGGATTCAGTGGAGCCCGGTGAGAGGCATCTCCATCAGGTTGCAAGAGGAGGAGAGAGAAAGGAGGGATAACTACGTGCCCGAGGGTTCAGCCCTGGATCAGGAGATCATTGAGGTAGATCCTGACACTAAGGAGATGCTGAAACTCTTGGACTTTGGAAGCCTGTCCAACCTGCAGGTCACTCAGCCTACAGTTGGGATGAATTTCAAAACACCATGGGGAGCTGTTTGAATCTTTCTGCTGTGCTGTAATATCTTCAATAAACCTCGGACAAAAAAAAATGTACATATATTTTGCACACATATATATATGTGTGTGTATTGCATGAACATGGATAGAGCTAGAAAGTATAATGCAAGCAAAATAAGTCAGTCACAGAAAGACCGATACCATATGATTTCACTCATTGGTTGAAATTAAGAAACAAAACAAGTGAGCAAAGGAAAAAAGAGAGAGAGAGAGAGAGAGAAGCCAAGAAACAGACTCTTAACTATAGAGAACAAACTGATGATTACAAGAAGGCAGGTGGGTGGGGGGATGTATGAAATAATTGATAGAGATTCAGGAGTGCACTTTTGATGAGCACCAGGTGGTGAGTGGAAGTGTCGCTACATTGTATACCTGAAACTAATACTACACTGTATGTTAACTATACTGGGATTAAAATTTTAGAAAATAAAGCACAAATAAATACATAAATAAATAACTGGGACGGGATCCCTGGGTGGCGCAGCGGTTTGGCGCCTGCCTTCGGCCCAGGGCGCGATCCTGGAGACCTGGGATCGAATCCCACATCGGGCTCCCGGTGCATGGAGCCTGCTTCTTCCTCCGCCTATGTCTCTGCCTCTCTCTCTCTCTCTGTGACTATCATAAAAAAAAAAAAAAAAAAATTAAAATAAATAAATAAATAAATAAATAACTGGGGCTTACATTGTCGGACTCTGTTATTATTATTCACAGTTGATTCATACAGTACACTAGGACTATATTTTCTTTTACTTTTTTGTTTTCTTAATCACAGTCTCATTTTTTTTAGTTTGCTTTGTTTTCTGTGAAATTTCTAATTCATCTCTGACCTCAAATAAAAATGCGAATAACTTTAAGAAAAAGATATATCTGGATGGTCCTATAATCTTTAAAGAAATTTAGTCACCAGCTAATCTCCCAAAGCAAAATCAAGGAGAAGTGTGGCTATCTGAGAGGATTCTACCAAACGTTCAAGAAACAAATAATCCTAACATTGAACAAACTGTTACATAAAAGTGAAAAAGAAGGAATTTTGCCAAATATAATAGTTAATAAATGCAAAACAATATATTTGATTTGTATATATATATATATATATATATATATATTTGTAAAGCATAGTAATAACCATCTGTGAACATATCACTGCACTTAAGGCCTTGAAGCATTCCAATACTGTGTATCACTTACTGCTTCTATCCTGGCCTATCTGGTTGTCTCTTTAAGAGTTAAAGAGAACCCTGAATTTTGTGTTTTCATAACAGATTTTTAAAATTTGAGGCACTTAGTAAAACACACAGATCTTAATACATTTTGACAAATTATCATACATATGTAAATAAGATAATTCCATTACACCAAATAATTCCCCCTCCTCCCACCAAGATAACCGTTGTTCTCTACTTTCCTGAATTCTATCACCAGAGCTGAGTTTTGTTTGTTTTTGACCATTACATAAGTTGACTTATACAGCATGTATTCTTGTGGGCATGTGTTTCTTTTGATCCATCCATCTTATCACAGTAATTCATTCTTCTTTATTGCTGAGCAATATCCCAGTGTATACATACACCAGTTTGTTTATATATTTTCCTGTTGATGGAATCTCAGACTGTTTCCAGTTTGAAGTTGTTATAATAGACATATAATATGACCAAAATATTGCTCAGCAAAACCAAAAATAATATAAACACTCTTACATACACTTTTGTGGACATATTTTAATGTTACTTGTGTAAATACTTTGACATAGAATTGGGTAGGTGTATCTTCTTATTATAAGAAGCTTCCAAACTGTTTTCCAAAGTGGTTTTACCATTTTACACTCATACTAGAAATTTATGAGATTTTTAGTTGCTCCTTTTGCAAAATGAACTTTGAATGTTGCCAGTCTTCTTAATTTTAGCCATTTAAGAGTGTGAGAACTGGTTCCCACTAGAGTTTGTCTTTGCAGTTTCTTAATAAATAAGGTTGAACAACTTTTTATGTGCTTAAATGACTTGGAAAAAAGATGGTTTCTGAAAGAAAGCTTTGCTCATTTTGAATCTACAATTTAAAACATAATCCTGAACATTTGGGGATTTAAGCAGTGGCTTCTAGCTTGTCTTAATTCGTTTTTAAAAATCTACTGATTGCTAAGTATAAGATATTCCTTTCTCCTCTCTTCAAAATAAGGAAGTCCCATTGAAATATACAAATCACTTGGATCATGATGTGAGGGAAAGCTTAACATGCAAACAAAAAGGAATTAATAAACTTTAAATTGTACTCAGCATGACCAGTGTTTTATAGTAATACTCCATCATGTGATTTGAAAGATTTTGTAAACAGAATGATACATAACTGACTATCTCCAAAGACAAGCTGATGGGTTAGATTACAAATTCACTTAAAATGAATAGAGCTCATGTTTTTATTGGGTTATTAAGACTAATAAAGCCTATGTAAATTTAAAATTAGAAAATTCAGGGGTGCTAGGGTGGTTCAGTTGGTTAAACAGCTGCCTTCAGCTCAGGTTATAATCCCAGAGTTCTGGGATTCAGCCCCACATCAAGCTCCCTGTCCAATGGGGAGCCTGCTCCACCCTTCTGCTTGTGCTCTCTCTCTCTCTTTCTTTCAAATAAAGAAAGAAAGAAAAGAAAAGAAAAAGAAAATTTACAAACTTTCATAAATCTGAAAAAAACTTTGAGTACTTGTTGGGCTATGTAACTGAAAAGGAAAAAAAAAGAGAGAGGGAGAACTTTAAAATAAGGACTTTGATAGTTTACAAAATAAGAAGCATCGAAATGTGGTTGATATCAGACAAATATTAAGGGGATTTTTTTCCCAACTAAGAACTTCAGAATTTTTAAATACTCTTCAAGGGTGAAATCTGGGGACCCCTGGGTGGCTCATTTGGTTTTGGCTCAGGTCATCATCTCAGGGTCATGATGTAGATAGAACCTTATGTCAGGCTCCACACTCAGCATGGAGTCAGTTTGTCCCTCTCCTCTGCTCTTCCCCCTGCTTGTATTCCCTCTCTCTTTCTCTCAAATAAATAAATAAAATCTTTTTTTAAAGGTGAAATCTGATTACAATCTATAATTTAGTTAATAGTAATGTACCAGTGTTCTTTACTAAGTTTTGACAACTGAAGCAAAGCTATGTAAAATGTTAACAGTAAAGGGAACTGAGTGAAAGGTGTACAGGAACTCTTTCTACAATAGGATTCAACTTTTCTGTAAATCTAAAACTATTCCAAAATAAATAGTTTATTTAAAAATATATATACTTAGAAAGAGATAAAGCAAATATGGCAAAATGTTAACAATTGGTATATCTAGGAGTCAGTTTTATATGGATGTTTACTAGCCAATCCTTTCAACTTTTCTGTAAATTTAAAATTTGTCACAATAAAGTAATAAAAGAAAAAAATCACATTAGGGAAAAACAAAACAAGATGCAAGAATTAAATATATGTGTTTAGTATATAAATGTTGAAAATAGTTAAGACAATATTCCTTATCTAGAACAAAGTATACTTCTTTAATAATTTTGATTTAAATAATATATGCCACCTCCTTGATGTCATTACACTGTGAAAAAAAAAGTTAACATATTTTTTTATTTTGCTTAATTTAGTAATGTTTTAACTTATATAAGACGTATTTATTTGTTCATAAAAAGCTTATTTCTTTTGAAATTTCTAATTTCCAAACTGATTTTATGAATCAAATACTTTATAATTGTTTCCACAAAATGTTTGGGGAATATTTAAATACACAACTAAACTAAATTATAATAACAACATTTTCTAAAATAGTTTATTCTTTAAACTTACTATGCTACAAATCAATGTTAGTGCAGTGTTAGTCCAAATACACTAAAATTTGCTAAAAATAGGCTAAAAATTTTATATAGTAACAAGTGGCTATCAGCTAGTAGATTAAAAAGGATATAAAATACTTTATATTAGTGTACATGTTTCTTACTAACATTCACAAATGTAAAAAGCATACATATAACTATGTCGTGATTCAGTCCACAATAATGTTACATATCTAACTACCTCAACTCCCTCAAGTCAATGGATTGAAAGAATAAATATTTATTTCCTTGCTTATATGTCTGTGGGTAGTCTGCACATTAGCTGGGCTGGGCTGGACTTCCAGCTCTGGGATTTAGGCTCTAGACTTTGTGGTGCAAATGTATTTCTTCTAGGGTATAGGCAGAAGGGCGTCAACTAGCTGGGTCATGTTTCTCTAATGGTAGATCACTGGAGCATAAAGGACACGCCCTGTAATGAAAGAACATTTCAAGCCTCTGCTCACCTCATAGTCACTAACATCCCAATGGCCAAAGCCAGGCAAATGGCCAATCCCAAATGAAGGGGCAAAGAAACACACTTCATCCACCATGAGGCCATGGCAAGTGTGTGAAAGTAAAATAATACAACAGAGCAGTGAAGGATTAGGACCAATAACAGTCTACCTTATGTAGGCATGTATAATGGTGTGCAGTGTTTTCTGGAACTTTGCTACTCTGCTAACATGTTTGTATGTGACAGAGAGTTCTAAGTTTATTTCCTAGTAGCCTTTGGTCTGTGACAGAAGTCAGCAACTTTGCTTGAGTTGAAACTAATAGGGGTGACTCAGATTCTAATAAATTAAAAAACTGCAAAGAAACAAAGTTCATGGAAAATAATGGGTTTGATTTTTGTCTATGAAGGAGAAAAAAGGGTAAATAAGTAAAATGGTTGGTTACAGTAGAGTATGAAAGACAATAAGACAAATTGAGGCTTAATAGTAAAATTTAGAGTGTCTGAGGTAAAGTGAACTACCTTTGTCTTGGTTTATAGTACCTGCAATTGTGAGTTTAAAATGAACAATAAAATGTATTCAACTTTGACAAAGTGTTAATGATCTTATTTTAAGAAAGTTTTGGTTCTCACTCACAACTAGTATCATTATTTCCTTCCTTCATCATCCTTCCCCTAACATGTTGCCTGCTACTGGGTGACACATCATTCTTTATTGATTCTCTTAATTCTGACTATACCTCCACATACGGTACTGTCATTTAATTTTTTACAGTTTGAACCCTTTAGAGAGTGACATCTGTTTCCTTGTGGGATCTTAACTGATATGTATTTATTTCTTTGTTTTGTTTTAGATTAGCACATGTTAATGTTTAGGTGTTACTTTATATCCATTGTGGCTAGTTGTCTAAAGTATAAGAAAAAGTTCAAAGTGTAATCTAATGTTATCTTTTAAATTAAAAAATTATATCCTTAGATATTATTTTGAGACATATATCTATTTAATAAAAAGCTTCTCAATGCCTTTTTTTCCCCCATCTTGTCACATGGAATGGTATTTCTGAGGAAAGAAACATGTTAAAAATGACTCACCTTTTTTTTTTTTCAGAAAAACAAATAAAACTCCCAGTTTCCTCACAATTTTGGATCTTTTAATGAATTTACTACTAACCTAATCCCTTTCTTTGCAATGTATCTCTCTAGTCTCGTACATTATGGTATTTGGTAAGAGGAGCCCATAGAAATACTCAGGCTTGATGGAAAGAGAAATCACACTTACTAAGCTTGCAGTTTCACACATTTTGTGAAAACTCTCAGACCTAAAGCTAGCACTGTTCTTAGGCATCCATGTCTATGGCGCAGAATATATTTCTGCATTTCTAGAATATGCTTTGATAGACCTTCACTTCCTTGCTTTGGAGAAAGAAGTCCTTAAGAGGAATATTTCTTGAGATCATTGCTATCTGTCAGTTGGAAACACAAAAGACTAATGAGCAACCCTAATTTTCACAAATTAACACAGTGGGAAGGGCATAACTTCATAACGTAAACGAACCTGGGTTTAAAACCAACTGGAACAAGTTACTTGTTGGAGGCCATAGGGGGAACGTGAGCCCTGCTTGACTCCAGCCTTATTGGCAATAAGAGGCTCCTCACCTTCTCTCTTGCACCTTGGAACTTACCTTCTACCTACCATTATTGTAACTAGAGTTATTGCAAGAACACACCTTTGAGAGAATGGATGAGCTACAAGCTGGATGGATGAGGACAAGCCTCATATGCAAACTTCCTTCTTATTAAAACCCTCGCCTACCAGTTTGGGGTGATCTGCTTCTCTCTTCCATTCTCCTTATAATCTGTGTGCCGGGCTAGTTTGTGAGCCAATGTAATTTCACCCTTTCCAGTCTCTTCTTTTGCAGAGTAATACCTACTTTCACCCACCATGTATTGTAGAAAAGGATATCAAAGAACATTTTATCTAAACCTCTTTTTTAGAGAAGAATTTTTATTAGATTGTACTGAATAAAGCATAAGAATTCCTGATTGTCATCAACCTTTCCTTTTCCTGACTACCTTATAACCTTGAGCAAGTGGGTTAAACCTGCATTGCTTCGGTTTCTTGACCTTATAATGGGGTTTACATGTGCTGTGTATCCAGCACATTGCCTGGCTCATGGGAGCACTCGATAAAAATTATTATTACTATTTTTTTGTTACTAGGGAAATCCCATGTGAGTGATATTATTGAAACAGTAAGGACAAGGAAGAGGAGACCCTTGAAAAGAACTCATGAATAAAATAAGCCAAAGAAGAAACATTGAGAAAATAAAAAGACAGCATTCAGCCTAGGTGTAATCATTTTTGTTTCCTCTTTTAAGTTTCCATTGTGCTACCTCAACACTAAGTTCACCTTGATGAAACACCTACAAGGTGGAGATTGCCTGCCTCCAAAATACCTAAAGATTAGTTTGTACTGGACAGTCAATAGTAGGGGTGGCATGCGTTTTACTTTGGTAAAATATTTGCCTTCCTTCTATATTCACTATGTTAGCCTTCTAGATAATGGAATTAAAATATTTATCTACCTCATTAAGATGTTGACAAAGTAAATTAACTTCTTTCTTCATAGAAGTACAAATTCAAATGTAAGTTCTAAAATTATTTATTGCAAGAAAATCAATCTCTTCTGCTGTGAACAGACAAAAAGATAGATTTTCCTATATTTCTTGACAGTGATTTTTGGGGTTTTCATGAATTTTGAAAGCTTATGAATAAAGAAAAGAGTATAATCCCAGCAGTGAGTAGGAAGTTTATGATGAAGGATGACATATGGATGGATGTCAGCAAGTATCAAGAACATTCAGGCAGAGATAAGGGAAGACATTGTGTGGGAGGAGTTGGCTCAGCTGTCTCAGGGTGCCAGAGATAGACCATCTTAAGTATCACCAAAATTCTGGATCCTGCCATAAATTTCTCATATATTAGCCAGGATTTAAAAATCTCTTGAATAGTTTAATTTAAAAGTGTTTTTCACTGATAAATTGATTCTCCCACCTCAAGAGGAAGAGTTCCAGGACTACTATGAATAATAATAAAAATAATAACAAAAATAAGAGTAACGGTATCACATCAGTAAAATTGCTCTTTCATGCCAGGCCCCATTCACCTCACTGAATACCACGGCAAACCTGAAAGGAAGGTATTAATTATCCTTTTTTCACATATGTGGCAACAGAGGCTCATGTAAGTTAAGAAATCTCACCACAGTCCCATAGATCGGAAGGAATAGAGCTGGGATTCAGACCCAGATCTATCACTTTTCAAAGCTGAATTTTTAATACTCCTATAATGGCACATGCAACTGGTTTACAGTTTCCATTGTATAGTTGGCATTCTGAATTGTCTATCAGTAAAAGAGAATGAACGTTAAACTTGTGAACTACATTGGCTTTAATTGTTACTCACACTTTATCCTTTTGGAAATATTCCAAGAAAATACACCAAGATAGCCAAGATGTACAAGAAAGAGTTTATACACTATAAAATATTTTCTAAGTATCATTATGAAGCATTTCTCTATTATGATAAAGCCACAATTTTTTTAGATGGCACAAATTGTAAATATTTTTAAAATAAGTTGCTTTTAATGTTTCCTGAAGTATACCCAATTTATAAAAATTCTGATATAAGCCCCCGGATTTTAATTAAAAGATAGAGGATATGCTGACATGACATCAACAGGTTAAATTATGAATTATCTTTAAGATCTTTTCTTTCTTGTTTTCCTCCTAGCCCCAAATACTCCCACTTCTATACTTTTGGTTTTTAGCTTTTATTTCTAAATACTTGGTTGTGATTTGCCTTGATGTAGAGAGGCAAGCTTATAATGGGAAGATACTCGGTTTGGATCTTAAATATGCCAAGTACCTATAAGCATATGCACAGTGAGTGAAAAATATTCATAAATAATTTTGATGTTATTATTACCAGTACCGGATTTTTTTTTTTTAGTTGTAAGAACAGTTAAGATATAGAAATAGCCGGGATCCCTGGGTGGCACAGCGGTTTGGCGCCTGCCTTTGGCCCAGGGCGCAATCCTGGAGACCCGGGATCGAATCCCACGTCGGGCTCCCGGTGCATGGAGCCTGCTTCTCCCTCTGCCTGTGTCTCTGCCTCTCTCTCTATCTCTCTGTGACTATCATAAAAAAAAAAAAAAAAAAGATATAGAAATAGCCAAATTAGTTAACACACACTTTCCTTGTTTAATTCACAAATACATATGAACAAAGGTTATGAACATTGATTCATTCTCAATTAAAATCTTTAACCTAACAGATAACAGCATTTACTTGATACCTTTTAATTATACTTTTTTAATATTTAGAAAGGTTATTTTCACCATAACTATGAGCACAGAATAATCCCCCCTTTAAAGAACTACTCTCAAAAATATTCAAATATTTGCCTTATGTCAGATTTTCTGCTAATACTTCAGAAGAGATGTCCCTTTTGGTTATTTTCTCTTAAAAATGCTTTTAAGATGATCTAAGTGAACTTTAATCAACTGAACAAATTTATTTTTGATTGTTGAATCACTTAGGCAAACTACCTCAAAGTGCAAGTAAAATACAAAGTGAGATAAATTTGAATAACAGAATGTAAGGCTCTCCTTAAAATATCAGTCTTTTAGGTAAAAGTCACATTTAAGCTATGTTATTATTGTGGTTGGAGGCCAACAAAGTTTACTGGCTGAAAAGAGGTGAGGCATTTTATAGATAACACAGCCCATGTTCTATTATATACTAATCCACAGCTATAGAAAAACTTCCTTACTTAAAGTGAGGATTAGATATACCAGCTTTAAAAATGGCATGCTTTGGGGCACCTGAGTGGCTGAGTCAGTTAGAACATGACCTTAGGTTCAGGTCACGATCTCAGGGTCCTGGGATTGAGCCCCACATCAGTCTTTCCGCACAGTGGGGAACCTGCTTCTCCCTCTCCCTCTGCCCTTTCCCGTGCTTGTGCTGTCTCACATACTATCAAATAAATAAAATCTTAAATAAATGATATATTTTAATGACTAATTTGCCCCCCAGTTTTAGGCAGACCATATACATTTTTGGCAATAATGATCCACGGATACAAACATGCATGTAAAGTAGTGATTCTCAACCAGGGTCAATTTTGCCCCTCAGGAGACATTTTTTATTATCATAACTTTGGGAAGTGGTCCTGGCATCTGTTGGGTAGAGGCCAAAGATTTGTTTAATATCTTGAAGAGCACAACTCCCTACAGCAAAGAATCATCTGGTTCCACATGCCAATAGTGCCATTGTCCAGAAGCCATAATGTAAAGGTATCTCTGATTAATGTGATAGAGTATTAAAAGCATTAATAAGTAGGATGTCTTGAGTTAAAGATTTAAAGTTAGTATATTTTGGGAGGATTGGAGTACAAGAAGATGTGTGAGAAGGTAAATGGTACAATCATTTTGGAAAACAATTTGACTTCTTAAAAATTTAACATTTATCTACTTCACAATCCAAGAGTGATAAAAGTATATATCTCTGTAATGACTTGTGCTCGAACATTCATAGCAGCTGTACTTGTGATAGCTCCAAACTGGAAACAATTCAAATGTTGATGAATAAACAAAATGTAGGCTATCTAAACAAGATAATATCACTTATCGATTAAAATGAAAAAATGCATTACAATGTGCAACAAAAATGATATATCTGAAAATGATAATGGTGAGTGAGAAAAGCTAGACAAAAACAGTATATGCTCTATGATTTCAATTCTGTAAGATTCTAGAAGAAGCAAACAAATAGATCACTGGTTGCCTGGTGACACAGGTAGAGGAATAGATGGATTGAAAAAAGAGCTGAGGAAACTTTGGAGACAATGGAAATATATGAATTGATAATTATGGTAAGAATTTCATTCATATATATATAAATATATATAAAATTAAAATATATATAAATTATATATATTATATCAAATTGATACATATATATCAAATTATTTGAAATCTGTGGATATTGTATATAAATTATCTCAATAAAGTGATGAAAATTTAAAAATTCCACAGGTATCTTTTGACCAGTGCAGTAGAAACGGTGGTGAATAAATGCTTCCCAGTTCTAAATGTAGAGCAATTCCCAGACATATTCTACGTATTGAGAGTTTTGAGGTTCAGGTACCCAAACATGGGTCAACTTGATAACATATACCTGAATATTGATTTTCTTTCTTTCCCTGTTACATTCTTTCCCATCCCCTACTCCTATTCAGGGGACCAATTCTGGAAATAAACTACCTAGCCTATCTTTCAAAGTCTGCTTTCTGCTGAGTATTCAAGGAAAGGCATATATCTTTTCCTCAAAATCTCCATACTGTTAGTATGGCTGATGCCAAAGATGGCAGAGGTCTTTAGGATCTTTGAATACAGATATTTTTGAGTGATGCCTTCAGGGAAGGAAGATCTGTCTTCTATAGATTCCTGAATGTGTTCAATTGAATTATTCATTTGAAACCCCTCCAATTTAGAGTTGTTTCACAACTTTATTTTATGTAAATGTAGCATGATGTTAAGAGATATTTCTAGCCTATCCTGGTGCAAGGATTCACTTGAGCTCCTCTGTTGAACAGAAATTTGCAAACTTGCAACCTACTTTAGTGCCAAATGAAACTGAGATGTGTTTTGTGCATTTCATTTAGGAATATTAGTTTGCACTTTTATTTCCCAAAGGCTGAAACAAATGGGTACTGTGTTTCTTCTCATCCAAACAGGAAAATGTTCCTGAGGAAAGCTTTGATTTGGTTTGTTATTAAGGTATCATTTTAAAGTGATAATAGTGGGGGGCACCTGGGTGGCTCAGTGGTTGAGCATCTGCCTTTGGCTCAGGTCATGTCTCTCTGGATGTTTCTCATGAATAAATAAAATCTTTTTTAAAAAGTGATAATCGATGTTTGTTCTCTAAAGCTTGAGGGTAAGCTTTAGATCTGGAGAATGGAGTCCAATGGGTGCTGGAACTTGATTGTACCAGTTCCTGAAGACCTCAATTTACGTATCTCTTCCCAACCTTGTGTTTAGGGACATCACATAGGCAACTTAAAATTGGCAAAGGTGAGAATATTCACACCATAGAATTTAGCAAGTGCCATGAATGAGAGCTTTTCCCCTCCCAACTCGTCTCCCCCTCCCCCAAGCTTAGTTTCTCAACCCATCACTGATACAATCAACAAGGAGCCAAATGATACACTGTGGCGATTACCCTCAGTTTATGTCTTCCAACTGGATGATTACTGAGCTGCCCATGCGAAGTAATCCTAACTTAGAGGTAAAAGGGAATGGAAATCACTCTTAAATTTCTTACTTTGCAGATGATGTGTAGAGAGGTTAATTGATCCAGTTCACATGATCGGTTTCAGGGCTTAATCAGTTTCAGGACTTACACTAGAGTTCTCCTAGTGAATCTTAGCAGCCTGCTGGGAGAGCAACTTTCTAATTACTCAAATTTACAAGGAATCCCTACAGTTGTGAGGACTCAACTTAACCTTAGGGTCCCAACCAAAGCCTTAAACGTATTTGGGTCCCAAACCTATATTCATGCTATTCATTATGGCAAATCCTAAATAAGCTTATGGAGATGTTTCTGTAGTTTGTTTTATTGGCAACTTTAAGTCTTTTGAGAGTTAAAGCGTCCGAGTTAACTTTAGGTGCTAATGTACATACACAGGCTCAAGTGAAAGTTGCAGTGTTGCTTTATACATGTCTTGAGTTTAGTTATTTTTAAACTCATATGATTTATTGGATCTAATGATAAAAGAAAGCTGTGAAACAGCTGATTTTTTCAACATCTTAATGCTCATCAATGATGTCAAATGTAATGATATAAAATATCTAAAACCAGAAGGACACATTTGTAAATATTTATAAACATAAAAGCAAAATATATGCAAAGTATTCTTAGAGTCTTGGACTCATAGTTCCTAAAGAATTTTGAAGAGACCCTTAGCACATCTTTATGGGTGATTTACAAATTGGTATTTATTGAATTAATTGACCCCAGAGGACAGTCTAGATCTTGATAGAGCAACTTTGTTAGCAAATTCCACTGTTTCTAAGTGTCTTACAGACCATGAGGAGTCCTTGAATTGTGAAATGAGAATGTTGATTCTGTCTAAGGATATGGAAAGCATATCAGTAGTTGGGGAAAGACTTCCTGAAGAAGTAGTTGTTTCTCCTCCTTATCTGTGGACTATGGAAGTTCTCCTCACTGTTAGTTGGAAGGGTTTGAGAGGTCAATGTCTCCTACCCTTCTGTGGTAAAGTTTTAAAATGCAAATGCTTCTAGTTACGTCCTGGGAAAAATATCCAACATCATTCACTAACTTTACAAAGAATTCTGTGAATCCCCCAAAGATGAAAGCAAGGGAAAAGCTAATTAATTTTTATTTGGTTTCTGTTATGTGCAGCACTGTACAATGCATTTAAATACATGACTATGATACGGGAGAGCTTGGTTCTTGTCTCATGGAGTCGAAGAATGAGTCTTGTGGAAAACAGTGAGCAAAGCGACTGAGGTTTATTGGGCAGAGATACAGAAAAAGTTCTCAGAAGTGAGAGGGGTCCCAAAAGGGTTGCCACTGAGGGCTTTCACGTCTGTCTTCTATAGGGAACTTGGTAAATTTCTTGCCAATATCAGGGTGGATACTTAGAACACATGGTGGACTTTTAACTATCATAATAACAAGATGTTTTTGTAAATATCACAAGCCCAAACAAGGTGTTCCCTGCTCCCTTGTTAGTATCTCCTCCATAATATTTCTCTACATCTGGGATTTCTGTGAGCCTAGTCAGGTAGTCCATGGCCTTGAGATTCTTGTGCCATCTTGGTTTGAGCAGGGACTATTGATCACACCTTAATGACATATTTCTTTGGGGTCTGGTTAGTTTCTGTGATTACTTCGTAGTCATTAAAGGTGCGCTAACATTTTAGAGACAGGGAGCCAGGTTTATTTTTTTCTGTTTTTACTGTCTTATCTCTGTGTTCTTGGGATGGTAGGATCCTGGGGCCTATCTCTGTGTTCTTGGGATGGGTAGGATCCTGGGGCCTTTCCCTTATCTTTCCCTGCCTAGCCCCATCTGCCCCTAACTCATTCCTACATCTATTGCATTTATTCAGCTTTCACAGTTTGAAGAAATAATATTTCCTGGCTCTGATCTGTTGGACTTGGCTGTCTGATCTGCTCCAGCATATCCTTAACCTCTTAACCCTCAGAGTTATCACTAGTGGATTCTAGAGTTAATCAGGTGAATCAATGTGCAGGATGGTAAATAGCTATTTTATTTATTTTACAAATCTTTATCATTGCTTCCTTGGATTTATCATTATTTACCCATAAATTTCTATATGATATTGGCATCTTCTATCAGGAGCTAAAGAAAGGAAACATCTTCATGTATATAAAGATAAAATATTCTATAAAGTTTTTGTAACTTGTCTATGAAATGAACATGCAGAATTCTATACATAAGTGGCCAGTTTTCCCTTTGAGAATTCAGTACTTGGGTTTTCTTTGTTTGTAGACAAAATATGTGGCTGTAGTTTTCCAACATTTATTTGAAGGCTTTTGTCTGGACACAAACATCAGTAAAAATATGTATTCTGGTTTGATCTGAAGTTTTCATGAATTGAGCTGATGAGAAAGCAGATGGTTACAAGGAAGCAGGACAAGGTTTATATTGCTGCAGGCATGACTTATTATAAAATACAAGTGAGCAATATGTAAAAGGAGCAAAGAATTGAAAGGATGGAATAATTTCATATTTCTACACAAAAAAAAATTGCCTAGGATTCTTTCTTATTCAAAAGGGGAAATATGACCTCCTGTCCTGGCTCATAAACAAATCTATTCAACATTTCTCAGTATGCCTACTCGTTCCTGCATTGTTGGCTATATTCCACAGCCTGGGGAGAACACAGGGAGTTTAAGCCTAACAAATACTCTAATTCCTCCCCAATCATTTGAGAACTTGAGATCCCACAGTTTTACTCTTTTTATTGAAGCAGTTTTCAAAACTCAACTGAAAGCAACAGGGTTTTTTTACAAGGAAAAAATTGTACCGAGTGAGATATGAACACAGAGGGGGATTTTCAGGCTGTTAATATGCCTGAGAAACTGTGAGGCAAAGAGTAGGGACATAAGTATGCTTGGTGAATTGAGTTACATCTTTCAATGTCAGGCCATTGGATTCTTTATCATGCTTAAGACCCTTGTAATGAATTGGGTCCTTAGGGAAATATGCTATCTTAATGACGTTTGTGATCTCAACAACCTTTAGAGATTTACAGGCACCTCACCATTAGTGTGAAGAAATTCTCATGTGATACAGCGTAGAATAATTCTTTAACCAAGCCAAGAACTTTGGAGTCCAAAGGCCTGAATTCACAAGTGACTCCATCACTTGCTAGGAGGTGACAGAGCTGTGATTAACTATGTTAAAAAACAAGATATATAATATGATCCCATCTTTTGGAAGAGGAACTATTTTATGTATATACATAAACTGCATTTTACATACAGTTGACCTTTGAACAATATGGATTTTGACTTTGCAGGGCCACTTACGTGTAGATTATTTTTTATAAAAATAGGAGAGTACTGCAAATGTTTTTTCTCTTTCTTATTATTTTCTTAATAACATAATCTTTTCTCTGGTTTACTTCATTGTAAGAATACAGTATGTAATACATATAACATAAAATTTGTCTTCATTGGCTGTTTGTTATTGGTAAGGCCAATCACTAAGGTCAGTGGTAGGCTATTGAGTTTGGGGAGAGTCAAAAGTCATACACAGATTTTTGACTGGGCAGAGGTCATTGCCACTAAGCCCATGTTGTTTAAGGGTTAACTGAAAATATAAATTGTTATTCACACATGCACAGCACACACACACTGTACAAAAGAAAATTCAGATAGCTTTAAGTGATATGAATATTTTATTGAGCAGGAAACAAATCTTTGGTGAATAGGGAGACTTCAAATCTGAATGTGGGATAAAGCTCAAAAGGATGATGTTATAGGATGGCTTATAAAGAGAGAATGAGGAAATCGTTTAACCTTTATAGTGATTGATTGTTATAATGAGAATTTCCAGACAGCAGTAGATTGGTTAAAAATGATTATATTAAAAATGGAGGACAACTTAGGTTTCATTTATCAGAGGTATTTACAAGGAATAACCTAAGTTATATTTCACTTAAGTTCATGGAATATATTAGATTAAGTTTTGTTTATATGGCTTAACCAGTTTTGTTTTCTCAGGGGATTTTAAGTCTGGTCTCCATTTACTTTATTTTAATTATTCCTCCCTTTTGGTCACTCCTTCACCAAGCTGACAGTATGACCAAATAAGATACTATTCGTCTCAGGTATCACTATTGACGTAGTCACTGGAACACATGGTTACTTAGTTGCTGTTACTGGGGGATATTCTCCAAAATGTTAAAATCTGGGTACCCGGGTGGCTCAGTCAGTTAAGC
Source organism: Vulpes lagopus (assembly GCF_018345385.1). NCBI lineage: Eukaryota > Metazoa > Chordata > Mammalia > Carnivora > Canidae > Vulpes > Vulpes lagopus. Next base: position 99,118,354 of record NC_054829.1, read on the forward strand.
ATCTGCCTTTGGCTCAGGTCATGATCTTAGGGGTCCTGGGTTTGAGTCGCATGTCAAACTCCCTGCTCAGGGAAGGGTTTTTCCCTCTCTTCCCCTCTCCCCCCCGCTTGTGCTCACGCTCTCTCCCTCAGTCCCTCAAATAAATAAATAAATCAAACTTTTAAAGAATGTTAAAAGGAAATGCATCTAAGAGGTGGCATTTAGGGTGACCTTACATTCCTTATCTTTGCTTGATGACATTTCTAATCTTTCTATAGTAAACATGTTACTTGAATCATAAAATAAATTGTATGCAAAAATAAATGAGTTAGATTACATTAATTTTTTTATTCTGTGATTCCACATACCAAAGAAATATGATAGTAGAGAGGTTTTTGCAATAGAAAGGTCAACACTAGCCACCCCCCAACCCTGGCCTCCTTTATATTAAAAAATTCCAGGAATATATCTCTTCAGGGGGTATGTCACCATTGCCTCTGCTGCTGGCATCAGAAGAACTGCTGGTAGGAAAAGACTTGAGTGCAATATGATGCTCACTGGTCTCTCCTCTGTACCAGTTTCCAAAGCAGCAGTAGACTAAGGTAACAGAAAGAGCTGGGGGAGACAGTGCCTGTGGTGGGTTTGGGAGAATCATTACACAGTGAAACACAATTCCATTCTGTATGAGTCATAAAGTATGCTTATATTAGGTAATTCAACTGTTTCCACTAAAATGATTGCCGATCAAAATGTTCAAAGAAATGAGGGGAGAGGAGACAGAGATTAAATGTTAAAGTCTGGTGCTACTTGCAGTGTCACGTTTGAGACATAGTCACTCTGGAACACCTAGGTGGCAGGTCAAGGCTATGCATAGGTGACAGCAAATAAGAAAACCAAATTTTGTTGAAAATTATTTTATATGTGATAGTTTTTAAAAAATCAAAGTTACTATGGAAAAATTTAGAGACTTACTACAATTTCTGATACTACTTTTTTTTTTTTTAAATTATTTAATTTGAGAGAGAGAGAGATTGTGTGCAGGGAGGGGCAGAGGGAAAAAGAATCTGAAGCAGATTTTCATTGAGCTGGGAGTCTGACGTTGGCTTAATCTTCCAACTGTGAAATCATGACTTGTGCCAAAATCAAGAGTGAGACACTTAACTGACTGAGCCACCCAGGTGCCTTACTAATAGTACTTATTTTATGGTTTAGTAATAGTCATGGCTTGAATGTGTGTGGGTGTGTTCTTTTTAGTTTTTAGGATCTCTGAAGGTCTTAAACTAGCTCTTAGCATCATCACATCTATGATTAAACTATATGATTCTTTGGAGACAGGGAATATAAAATAATCAGAATATGAGCTATTGCAAATATGTCTAAGCTGATGGCTATTAAATTTACTTAAGCATAAATCACTGATTATCAAGCATTGAAAATTACTCTTTCCCAAAGACAAATGCCCTTTCTCTGTGGGCCTTGCTATGAATGTGACAATAGCTGAAAGTATGATTTTTATGTATTTATATGAGTAGAACTTGAAGTTTCCTTTCCTTAGAACTGAGTGAAGAGGAAAGACACTTCTTATCCAGATTAAAGTTATTTGACTGTTTACCGTTTTAAGTCCCATAACCTCTCTTCTTTACCATCAAAGGATAATCTAACCCAGAGGATAGAGCCAAAGGGGTCATCTTAGGTTGTTCTAGAGAAAAGAGTAATTTTTCCTAAAACCACTTTAAACACAGAGTATTCCTCTTTATTAAGTAAATAATTTTAATTCTAACTTTATGTATGCAAACACTAAATATTTCCCATCTGAAATCCAGTTACTCTATATACAGTATGTAAAATCCGCTCCAATTGTTTAACAAAACAAACATGATCTATTTCTTTCCAGAAGGAAGTAAAAGCTTAATAGTCAGGAGACATTTTGAAGCAGGATTCTAAGAAATAACAGAATCCTTAGGTTAGAAGAAAATGGATTCAGTTCTTCTGTTTCCTTCCTCTTGTCTAAAATAGTTAAGCAAAAAACATGGAGCAAGTCATAATGCTCAATAGCCATCTTCAAATATGAAAGGAGTATGTGCCAGTAGAGAGAACATCTTTAGGCAATTCAGACTAAATAGCTGATGGAACACCTCACAAATGTTTAAGGGTTAATAAATAATGACAGAAATGGAATCAATTAATTTGATTTAATTTGTACCATGTGAAAAATTTGCATGAATTTTGGAGGAAGATTCTGAGCTCAGCACTATCCTGGGCTTCTCTTCATTTTTACTCCTTGCAACAGTAGCTGAGTCAAAGTCATAGAGTATGGAGGTCTTGCTTGCTTGAGAGAGAGTCCCTTCTTATTGCAGCATCCTATCCTCACCAGAATTTAGAAAGAACACATTTAAGACTACTTAGCCAGAGATTGCAAGAGTTGACAGGAAAGTCAATTAAGGTAAAATGGACTGGCTCTGTCAATGATACTGATGGCTGTTTATTTTATAATGGAGTAAACCCCAATATGGCAATTCTGGAGCACCAGATCCTTGTCTTTTAGGTAATAACATTGAGGTCTCAGTTTCTGGTTGTTAGCAATTCTTTGGCCCTGCTCAAGTGAAAACATAACTTTTGAAAATTTATATTAAAAAATTAGCATATCTTTTATTCAATCAATAAATATTTGTGGATACTACATATATGTCAGGCAAATTAGTATGCTCTAATAAAGAATCAGGGGAAAAAAGTGAGATTAATATATCTCTAAATATGGGGTACACATTCTTACCTCTCATTCGGAGGAACATCTATATTTGCACTTTTTTATATATGCCCAATTAATGTCTGCCCAATTAAATAATAAAGTTAGGACAATTTTTTGTAAATGTTTGACTCAGATGCAATACAGGAATCTCCAAGCCTCAAGTTTTTTTTTCAAATATTCACTATTGATTAAATATGATTGTGATTTTCTTCTGAGAGACTCTGAGAAATTCACCAAATAAGTGAATGTCCCAGAAACGGGATGCTTTGCAGTTGGTTCACAAAGTAAGATTAATGACACCATGTAGTTGGTGATGACAAGGCCATGCTGAGCAGTCATGGAAGATTAGGTTGTAACCATCTGTTTTCCATGTGATGTCTTAATAAATACTACCACCTACATTGAGGTGTTATTACAGTCAGTCTCCTGGGTATTTGTAGATCAGGGCACTTGGGCACAAGGGAGGAATTGTTGCATTTCTTTGAGTTACCACATGGAATGTTTGTGGCCTACATTAAAACAGCAGTTCCATTTTGACGTTTGTATGTGTGTGTATATGTGTGTGTGCATTTTACTGCAAAGAACATTTGGTAAAGGGATGCTAGGAATGGAAAGTTAGGATAAGAGGTTTGCTTAAAAAGAAAATAGAATGAAAATTTAGAAAAAGTAAGACAGAAGAAAAGGTATCTCTGATTTTTGCCAAGAAAGAATTGAATTGAGAAAATTCTGGTTATGTGTTATACTTGGTATGAATGCCCTAATAAAAATAATAAAGAATCCCTATGATTATTTTCTAATTAAAACTGCCCACCCATGACAGCAATAGATAATATGTGTGTATGTATGTATATGTAAATCAGCAGAGCACTCATTCATTCAATAAATATTTATGCTATTTAAGGGAACCTACTATGTGCCAGGTAAACCATTTTTTTCTAATAAGAGAAAAAATTTCATATGCATATAAAACTTGTGTTATTATTTATTAAAGTTAATAGTAAACTTAATTGTTATATATAATGCATATATTAAACCTATTCTTAATTACTATTAATTAAACTTATTAAACAAGAATATCGGGATCCCTGGGTGGTGCAGCGATTTGGTGCCTGCCTTTGGCCCAGGTCGCGATCCTGGAGACCCGGGATCGGATCCCACATCAGGCTCCCGGTGCATGGAGCCTGCTTCTCCCTCTGCCTATGTCTCTGCCCCTCTCTCTCTCTCTGTGTGTGACCATCATAAATAATAAAAAAAATAAAAAAAAACCAAGAATATCATTAATATTTATTAATAATAGTTTAATATATCTATACTGATTTGTTTTTATTTAAAATGCAATGAATGTATAGGATTCTGCTTTTTTTATAGACATAGTAACTCATGAGTCTGAAAACAAATTATCTGGAACATTACTAAACTGGTGAATGCCGATGAAAAACCAAACTGAATTGAAAAAGAAAACAAAGACCTGCCTGGAATAAAAGATATATATTTGAGTTTAAACTCATGGGCCATTCTACTTTATTCATAGAGGAATTCTCCAAACCTCCACTGATAACATACATCTATATATATATTTTTAAAGATTGATTGATTTGATTGATTGAGAGAGAGCAAATGCCAGCAGGGGGAAGAACAGAGGGAAAGGGGAGAGAATCTCCAGTGGACTCCCCACTGAGCACAGAGCCCAAGGCAGGTCTCAATCTCATGACCCTGAGATTTTGACCTGAGCCAGAATCGAGTCAGATGATTAGCTGCAGGTTCCCAGGGGCGAATAGAGGGAGAAGAAAAGGAAAGGGCACTATTTGAGTAAGATGTAAATCAGAACAAATAGACTGACAAGATGGAGAGGAGAGAACATGGTTATAACAGTCAAATAAATACAGTGAAATTAATCTTTACCCATGTAGTATAGGGGTAATGATCTTGCCTACCTCAGTAGTACCAGGAGTAGGACTATTTTTCCAGCACTGTATTATACTTGCTGCTTTTAGTAATGAATTTGAGCCACCCACAAAAAGTTGTTAGGTTTAGGGGATTTTTTTTAGTAAGATAGGAAATATGGATTCATTTTAGCAGTATTTTCAACTAAAATTGTGAAGAAAAATTAAAAGTTTGACTCAAAACTACTTGTGAAATTTGCTTTTATGGAAAATCTTATCTCTGACTATGCAGGATGAGTTTTTAACTATGTAATATTTAATCATTAAAACAGACTCAAAAACTGTTCTTTTGTAATCTATCTCATTCTTCTAGATTAAATGACTTTCAGGCACTACAAATTCAGACTTGATCTTTTTTTTTTTTTTAATTTTTATTTATTTATGATAGTCACAGAGAGATAGAGAGAGAGGCAGAGTGCACAGGCAGAGGGAGAAGCAGGCTCCATGCACCGGGAGCCCGACATGGGATTCGATCCCGGGTCTCCAGGATCGCGACCTGGGCCAAAGGCAGGCGCCAAACCGCTGCGCCACCCAGGGATCCCCAGACTTGATCTTGCTAGCACACATCCTCTCACACTGGCTGAACATAAGGTAGATCATATCTTGGAGTTTATTGAAGAAAAATCTATGCTTGGGGAGCCAGGGTGACTCAGTTGGTTGAGCATCTGCCTTTGGCTCAGGTCATGATCCCAAGGTTCTGGGATTGAAGATTCTGGGATCAAGCCCCATGTCAGGCTCCCTGCTCAAGTGGGGAGCTTGCTTCTCCCAACCTCTCTGCCCCTCCCCCCCACTCCTGTGCTCTCTCTTGTTCTACTTTTTCTCTCAAATAAGTAAATAAAATATTTTTTAAAAAGCTCTTTGCTTATGAGGTCCTGGATTTGGAGATGCTTCAGTTTCATGCCAAATTGCCATTGGCATTGTATATTTCTTGTTCCAAAAGTCTATTTCGAATTGGGAGTGTGGGGAGAGGCCAGTGACAAGTGGAAATTTTGCTGTATCACTACCTATATTTACAGATATTCTTTTTAAGCCATATTGCTTTCCACCAACTTCACATTTATTCACCTGTCTTTTTTCTACCCAATTTAATATCTAAATAATGGCCTAAAATGCTTTAAGTCCATTGTTTTAAAGGACATACTAAATTGATTCATGCCCCAATAAGAAAATGCAAAATCCTTTGCTGACATTCTGGGCCTTGCCTTCCGCATTTTTTCACAGAGCCTAAAGCATGAAGCTCACTTAGGGGATTGAGAGAATGAGGTCTCTTTCCTGATTAACAGCTGACTAATTATGAGTTACTGTTAAGCCTGAGGGAAATTGCCCCTGTTCTGGCTTTTATAAACTCAGCGTGTCTATGTGCCATTTTGAAAAACCTCATCCACATTCCAAATTCCACAAGTAAATCGCCTTCTCTATTAATCACTGCCCAGACTAGTTCAAGTGGGAAAAGGAAAAAGCAAAACCAAACCAACTGGAACAACAACAAAAAATACAGTGGGTTTCTTGGAGCTTTGAGATAAACTGGAAATAGATCTTCATGCTATCCATGTGTATAACACACAAGAAAAAAAAATAGAACAACGAAAAATTTTAAGTCTTTTTCCTTTGAATATTCAATTTGTATTCAAAGTTCTTAAGGCACAAGAAATACTGGGAAGTTCTGTGTGTGTGTGTGTGTGTGTGTGTGTGTTCTCTCTTTTTACATGTAGTTTTCTAATAGTCTAGGAAGTAAACTACCCTCCTTTGCTGTCTCTGTTGTGTACAGCTGCTTTCCTCAAAAGATTAGCCACAGATCCATTTGAGAAATGGGTAGCAATCTTAATCGCATTTATGCTAACTTCTGCAAGGACACTGGCAACCACAGCTAAAAATCTGACTTTGTTGAGGTCTAAGGAATTGCCTCCAGTTTTGCTAGGATTTTAGCTCCTTCTGCTGATTGTTTTCACCCTTCTCTACTGGGTAATTCACAGTACTTCTCTAGAGCATTAGAATTCTAACCCTCTCTAAAAAGACAGAAAAAGACCTGATCCCATAAAAAAGTTCACAAATTCAAAATGTAAGGACAGCCTACTTGTTTATTTCAATAAACAAAAATCACTGTGCTTTTCTATAGATAATTCAGAGTGCCTTGTTTAATGTGTATTCTTTTTTTTTTTTTTTTTTTGTTGGCTCCATGCGCAGCATGGAGCCCAGTGTGGGGATTGAACTCATGACCCTGAGATCAAGACCTGAGCTGAGTTCAAGAATCTGACATTCAATCGACTGAGCCACCCAAGCACCCCTATATTTATTATTCTTAAGAATCACATTCAGAGGCATATTATGAAACAAAGATACCAATGCCTCAGTATTTCTAAAATCTGGAATAATTTTTAAAAATATCAAAATATTCCTACTGGTTTGGTATTCTGCAAAGTGACAAACAAGAGTGGCAATTCAGATTTTATTTTAAAATTATTGGGAGGGCAGCCCGGGTGGCTTAGCAGTTTAGTGGTTTAGCGCTACCTTTGGCCCAGGGCCTGATCCTGGAGACCTGGGATCGAGTTCCTCCTTGGACTCCCTGCATGGAACCTGCTTCTCTCTCTGCCTGTGTCTGCCTCTCTCTCTCTCTCTCTCTCTCTCTCTCTCTCTGTGTCTCATAAATAAATAAATAAAATCTTTTTTAAAAAATAAAATTATTGGGAATCATTAGAAATAATCGTGGAATGTTGATTGCCCAAAAACTATAAAACATCTTGATTATTTTCAATGCAACAATTTGTAATGAATTTCACGAGTTTTGTTTTTAAATCACTTTATGGTTTTTAGTTCTAAAGTTTTAGCAAAATATAATTCAATAGCAAGTAGTAAATACAGACCACTTAACAACTTTTTCAGATAAATTATTTATTTTCAAAAGTGATTGGCCTTAAATTGTCTTCCCTTGAATCTTATAAACCTAAGATAGAAGCAGAACTTTATATAAGAAAAAAGTGAGTAAAATTAAACCAATAGTGATGAAAGTCATAAAAAATAAAATATTTAGGTTAATCATGTTGTTGCATATTTTATAGGATATCCTTAGTTCTGAGTCAGTTACTTGTTAAAAGAATCATAATTATCATCAAGTATGTAAGTAGCTACTATGGGTATGGCTTGTAATAGAAATGTATCTAAGCCCCTGAACTTACGTTATGACAGAAATAAGGACAAGTTCAGTATCACCATTTATTTTTCCTGGAATGTTTACTGAACCCAATCCTGTAGGCTGTTAAAGGTTATAAAAATAGAGTTCTCTGGTCAAATAAAACGGAAACGTTGGAAATGTATAAAATTCAAACTGGTACTTTAATATAAAACTTGTTCTATTAATGGGTTAATGTGAACTATAGATCTACAACAGAAATTATTTATCAATTTTGTTAGACAATTGTATTAGTCAGGGTTCCCCAGGGAAACAGAACCAATAGGAGATATAGAAGGGATTTATAAGGTATTGGCTTACATGATTATGAAGGAAGTCCCATGATCTGTCATTTGCAAGCTGAAGGTCCAGAAAAGCTGATGGTGTAATTCTAGTCCAGACCCAAAGGCCTAAGTACCAGAAGAGCCAACGGTATGAATCATTAAAATTAATTATGGAATATCCCTGGGCCCAAGAACCAGGAAGCCTATGGTATAAGTACCATAGAAGGCTTGAGAACCAGAAGTACCAACATCTGAGGGCAAGAAAAGAGGATGTTTCACTCAAACAAAGAACAAATTTGCCTTTTCTCGACCCTTTTGTTCTGTTCAGGTCTTCAGTGGATTGGATGTCTTCTGCTGGCACTGATGAGGGAAATCTTTTTTTATTCATCCTAGTGATTCAAATGCTAATCTCCTCTGGAAACACCCTCACAGACACACCAAGAAATAATGCTTTACCAGCTATCTGGGCATCTCACAGCACTGTCATGCTGACACATAAATTCACCACCACAACCTTGAATGTGATGAAAGGTCTAAACTTTGCCATTAAAGTGATGGGAGTTTTCAATTATGACATTTTTAGATAAAAAAATAAAAAAATATATCACTTCTTTATTTTTAGTTGAATATTTTTATTATATTTTATGTCATAAGATGTCTTTTCATTCAACAATTGTTTGTTGATCACCTATTTAAAAGTATCTGACCTAGATATCAGAGTATGTTTTTCTGAATTAAAAATATAACTCTTGTTCAATATCAGTTGATCCAAGACCAGAAGACTAATGTACTGAGCTAGCAAAGCTAGGTTTATTAGAGCCATTGCAGTTAGGGAGAATGCCAACTTGACAGTCTTCATGAGAAAGAAGACTGTCTACATCAAGACATAGATGTTAGCGCTGAGAACTGAGATGACCTGTGCCAATCTGGCTTTTTCCCAAGAAATCTTTACTCAGGAAAGATAAGACTATACACCAATAAATGTTCTCACGATTTGCTTCAGAAAATTCATATAAATTAAGTTTTCTGAGATAACAATCTGCTCACCTAGGTCAACAGCTCACTTTTCAGATAGCAATTTACTTAGGAAGACTCACGTCAAAACCTTTCACTGCATCTATCAACAACCACATTTTCACAAACTTTACCCATTCCCAGTACATTCCATTCCCTAGAAAACTTTGAAAGACTCACCTTAAACTACTTGAACTCAGATCAAAGTCTATAAATCTCTCCCTCTAACTCCTCTCTGCTAAGACACTGCTGACATGGTGTTCTGCTTCACAACAGTTTACATAAACCCAGCTGTATTAATTTGTTGTTTGATGATATTTTAGAGAATTCAACACTAGGGTCTCAAATAGGAAAAATTAAGTGAGAATATTTTTACAGTTTTAGATCTGAGCAGGGTGATTTTGTAAGTCAGGGAACAATCTGGGATTGGGCAGAGTTTATACATAATAGTTTTGGATTGGTGAGAACAGCAGAGCAAGAATTTTGAAGTAAATCTTGGTAAGCAAGCTATGAGTCTTAATACGAACACTCTTCTCATTGGTTTATAGTCTTATCTTTTAGGAGCAAATATATTTCATTAAGCAGGTAGAACATTTTTTAACTTGATCCCAGTGTTGTTCAACACAGGAACAGAAAAATATGCCTCATCCTTGCATTTAACAAAAGGACAGGAAATTATGTTGGTTGTAGTTCTGTCATGCAGATATAGGATGAATAAATATTTATTCAGTCATTGAATAACTCATTACAAAAGCATTTAGAGGATGTTCAATTAAAAGAAGATTGCTAGGTTAGCTACAAAAATTTGCTAATGTCCTACAGGAAAATAAAACTGTAATATTTGGGGTTATCTTTTCTATTGGACAGAAATAATGTAACTTCCCAATAACTGAATTTTTATTCACATAGAAATAGCAAGTTAAACAAAGATACATTAACCTAAATAATTAAGTAATTCTTGGCTGGGCTTTAAAAAAATGTTCCAGTATGTATTAAAAGTTATTAAAAAGGTACACCGCCCTCAAGCTCAAGAAAAATTTTAAAATATTAATGATGTGTCACTGCAAAATAAATTCCCTCATTTAAGTATCCACTCCACAAAACCAAGGACTCTGTCTCATTAAAAGTTTTAGACTGGTGTACATAGTGTGTTCAAGAAATCTCTGCTGTGTTGCCTTTCCCTCAACCTCTAAAATTCTATGGTCCTGTGCTTTTAAATATATCCCTGTTGAGTCTGAGGTTTGTGATTCGAGGTATTTACTATACACTGTCTCATTCTCATTTCATGCTTTGCTTTCCCTCTTCCCAACCATTGCCATTACAGCTATTATAATCAGAATGCTTTAGCATAAACAAGTTAAAGAGAGATGAATGAATGCTAATGGTACTTAAATGAGGCAATTTTCATAATGTCATCTGAATAACTAAAATACAATTTTAAATAAGGAAGACTACAAATTAAGTGGACAATGATATAAATATTTGAAATTGAGAAAACACACTCAGTTTGGGTTTTTTTTTTTTCCCCAGGGGGTAGCTGCCCCTGGAATGGGTACAAAGAATATTGTATGACAAACAACTGTTACTCAAATTAGGAAGAAAGTGAAGCCTAGAGATAAACATGGCTGGAGAAAGGAGAGTTTTGTTTTGGATAGGATTTTGATATATAATTTTAGTCTGAAGATAATAATTACAAAAATCTATGAAACAATAGTGAGTGTGGAGTGGTTGTATATGATAGTAGTGGGAGGGAAATATTAGGCAAAAGTTGGAGGAAGTGATGAGAAAACATAACTGGATAGAATTTTATGTTTCAAAGCAGAAGTTTGGAGAAGTAAGTGAAACCACTTTTTCATAAACTAAAAAGCCAGAATGAAAAATTTGATTTGTATGCGTTGAATATAGGACTGTCATGTATTAGAAAACTAAACTGAACACAGTGTTCAGGTTGTAGAAAAAAAAAAGACTGAAATTAGATTGACCAGTTGAGAAGCCATGGCAGTAACTCAGACAAGAAGCGAGGAGAGTTTGAATTAAAATGAAAGGATACAGCTTAGACAGTTTGATAAATATGTTTGCAGAATTTTATGACTGATTGGAATATAAGAAATGAAAAGAAGATATGAACCAAAGATAAATCTAAAATTTTTAATGTTCATCTCTTAAGTGAAGAGTTAGGTGTGTGGAGGAGGAATGGGGACAGGATTATGAATCCAATTTAGATATGCCGATTTCATGGTCTGCGATATTCAATTAAGACATGGATGCTGGAGCAAAAGGCTCAAAGTTGAGGAAGAAATCAGAGCTTAAGATAGAGAGTTATGAATCTGGCATCATTCAACCTGTGAAAGTGGGTGACATTTCTCATGAAAATGGTATAGAAAATTAAGAGCAAATGACAAAGTTCAAGGCCATAAAAGAAGATGCAGAATCAAGAAGAGATATCAGTTTTACAAGAAGGAAAATTTGGTGAGAATAAAGCCATTCTTGGCCTTAGAGATCGAGGTTTCATTTAGGGAAAGGAGATTGCAAATAAGGAGAAATGGAAAGGTAAGAAAATAAAAGCAACAAGTAGAGCCCAGACGGTGTATTTCAAGAAACTGTACAGGAAGTAATGATAGTGAGGGCACAGCTGTGCATAGAGAAAATGATGTTAAGCTCAGCAGTTTAGTGCTGTCTTCAGCCCAGGGTATGATCCTGGAGACCTGGGATCGAGTCCCATGTCAAGCTCCCTGCATGGAGCCTGCTTCTCCCTCTGCCTGTGTCTCTGCCTCTCTCTCTCTCTCTCTCTCTCTCTCTCTCTGTGTGTGTGTATGTGTGTGTCTCATGAATAAATAAATAAAATCTTTAAAAAAAAAGAAAATGATGCTAAATGCAAACATATTGCTGACAATCCAAACCAATGAAAAGAGGATTGAAGAAATGCATTAAATTAGCGAAAGAAGGACCGAGTTCCCTCAGCAGTTAGGAAAGAGTAGGATCTAGACAGTAGGATTAACTTTGGAGAAAAGATAATTTTCAAACTAGGTGGAAAGATAAAAGGATCAATAAAATTTTATATATTGGTGATACATACCATACATATGATAACAGAGAAAAATTATGTAGATTCCTATAGGTAAGATGGGACGTACACTTATTTTGGAATGATGCCATTTTGAGAGATGAAAGGAGGTGGGAGAGAAAAGTGAATTTTTTTATAGCAAGAGTGTATATAGACGTATTTAGTAAATCAGCATGGAGAAGTGACCTAATGCCCTTTCTTCCTACTCATTGCTATGGGGAGCTGGGAGTTCTTGGTGAAAAGCTACAAAGATTTGTTTTATGAGTATAGAGATCTTTTGGGCAGGAAGGGGTCAAGACCTAAAGGACTTTGTTGTGAAGGAAAAAGTTATCCAAAACTTTAGAATAGATCAGGTATCTTTTAACAAGGCTGTAGGGTAAAGAAAGTAACGAGGCTGCTGAAGTAAGAGTCAGAGGAACAATACACTGGTGCCTGAACTATAAGTTGGAAGTTTGAAGCTCCTTTAGGTGACTTCCATTAGAACTTGCTCGACTGAACTGTCCCATTGGCAACCTTGTGTCCTAAGGGGGAGTCATGCAAATGAGTACACAAAAACCCAAATGATAAAGACCTATAACATTCAGGCTAGACCTATGGATGGTTGTTGAATTGAAGACAGGTGTACCCTCCCTAGCACCTGAGGAAACATTGAAAGACCAGCAGAGGCACTGAGAGGGCCTTTTGCCAAACTGTTGGACTGTCCGGGGTCAGCAGTGACCAGTGCCCTGTTCTTTACAAGTGTTGGAGCTACATTGTGAGAAACTGAGGTAGGCCAACAGAGGGTGCTGCTTAAATATCAACCCATACAGAGACTAGTCACAATGGGTACATCTGATTTATTGCACAGTTAAGCCCTAGAAGAATTCATTTGAATGATTAATTTGGGGGGAATCTTTCTGAATACTTGGAAGAGAAAACTCCATGAAAGATTATTCTTCCAGCCAGTTTGGACACATATAAGCTGGGTTTTTATACATTAACATCAGAAGACTTCTGACCTGATTTTGTATCCCACCATGGAGAACTGGGAAAAGATACAGGAGTTTGTCATATTAGAACAAAAAGCTTATATAAATATATATTTATGATGGATCACAAGCTTTGCTATGACAAATTATGATTTAAGTTCTGGTTCTATTATGTACTATCAAGTTGTGCAATTTTATTCCAATTACTTAAACTCTGTGAGAGGTGGGGCACCTGGGTGTCTCAGTGGTTGAGTGTCTGCCTTTGGCTCAGGGCATGATCCTGGGTTCCTGGGATCAAGTCTTGCTGCGGGCTCCCTGCAGGGAGCCTGCTTGCCCCTCTGCCTAGGTCTCAGCCTCTCTTTGTGTGTCTTTCATGAATAAATAAAATCTTAAAAAAAAAAAAAACCAAACCTCTCTTCCTTAAAAAACAAAACAAAACAAAACAAAAAATTCTGTGAGAGGTTAAATGAAAAAAGAAAACCTGCTCAGAGATATTTTACTAAGTAGTACAGACAGAGGATGTAGCTCAGTGTCTGTCTCAATATATGGTAGTGGTAATTGCCATGATGACTATTATTGTTACTGTGAACTCTAACACCAGGTCAATTATCTACCATACTGAGTACATATCTATTTCAAAGTTTGGAGCTGAATAGCAAAATTATTATTTTTTAAACTTGTCTGTGTTCAACTAAAATGTGCATACCAACAAGGTGTTAGTAAATCTATCAATGTTGAGTGAAGGAATGGTTCTTCCTTACTCTTGGTGATCTCTTTTTATGTGGAGAAATCTTCAAAAGTGATATTCTCCTAGCCTTTTTCCACTTTTTGCACACTTTGCTTCATGGAGGATGAATGACTTAATATGATTGGTGAGTTTGAGAGCAGGAATTGTTCATGCCTATCTCCCCAATTTGTTCTTCCCAGGAAGTGAGCTGGATACAAGGATCATGCATTTGCCTTTTTGCATCCTTCCTGTATGTACAACCTATGGGTAGTCCTGGAGGTGGGGCGATCTAGTCAGTACCAGTGCTGGGCTATTGGCTTGGCAAGCCTAGCTGATTCTAGATATGCATTTTAAGTAGCCCACTTGTCCACACATCTAAACCACATTTTTCTACTTTTTCTTTCTCACAGAAATCTTTATTTCCTCTTAGAAGTATTCACCTTCATATGGGAGACAAATAATAAGTGGTTAGTTATCAAAGATTCACATATTTTGGAAATTGGAAAAATTTTAAAAAGCTACAAGTGAGAGAGAAACCTAAGACTATCAAGGTATCCCAACCATCAGTGTTTCTCCCAAGGGAAAGCAATTTATGCCTAATCATATGTCTCACTAAGAGCTGCTGAAAACTCTAGACAAGGAAAATCTGCTGCTACTATAGTGGCCAGCATTTTCAAATTTACAAAATTGTTCATAACGATTGTGTTTTTTGTATTAATCATATTTGTCTTAAAGGAGCACAAGAAGGGTAAGAAAACTGATGTTAAGTGACGTAAACAACTATTGTTTTAATTCAGTATCTCTAATTTCTGTAAATGTGACACAAGTTAAATCGCATGGATCCCATTTTACAGACGTGGAAGCTAGGGCTCAGAAAAATTAAGTAGCTCCATTAAGATAACAGATTGGGTAGGTGTTTAAGTTAAGATTTGTCAACTCACATCAGAATTGTATTATTCCAAAGCTCATGTTCTTTCTATTCTATCATACTTTTTCTTTCAAACTAATATTCTATGAATTCGAGTCCTGTTCTACTTTCACTGTATGGTTTAAGGTATTGACTTGGCTTTCATATTACTGACCTTTATCTTAATCTGATAATACCTACAGACTTATTGTAATTCCATTTCTAATTTTAACATCAAAGAATAGACACAAATATCTTCAAATATCTTCATTTCCTCAGCTCATAACTTTGCTTTGCATAGACCACAATACTAAGCACACCAAATTTGAGGATCAAAAGAATTTTAAATGCTTGCAATGCAAACTTTATTTTAACCTGAGAGAGTCACTCATGCAGTTAGCAGCACGATCAAGCGTGGAAGACTGTTGTAAGTCATAATGGCTGCAACCGGTGCTTAATAATGTGGGACAGGTATGCAAGCCAGAGAAATTATTTTTCAAGAGAACTATCAAAAGAAGGGTAAATACTCATGATTCACAAATAAGATTCATAATGAATCTAACTCTGAGGTCACCCCCATGCATGGCAGCAGTCTTTCAAAAAGAGTGTGCAGATGAAACTCAACATTATTCTGAACCCTAAATGTAAACTTCACATAGTAATACAATAAAATAATCTTTAACAATTTTTGTGATCTTTTCAAAACACTGTCATTTCTACTCTGCTTCTACTGTTTTTACAGAGAATAAATGAAAGGTAACTCTCCAGGTTTGGTGAAATATTTTGAGAAATTTGCCAAGGAGAAATCTGATAGATTAATCATCTTATACAATTTGCTTTTCTCTTGCAAATTATAACTTTTGTTATTATTCAGAGAGCTGCCCATGGGTGAGCTAGTCTGGAATAGCTGAAGAAATAAGTTTATTTCATAGGCATACTTTTTTATAAAATTTTTCTTGAAAAATAGAACTGCATTTTGAACCAGGTGAGTTAAACATAAGCAGGGAGACAGAGGAGGATAGTTTCTTTTTTTTTTAAGATTTTATTTATTTATTCAAGACAGACAGAGAGAGAGAGAGAGAGAGAGAGACATAGGCAGAGAGAGAAACAGGCTCCATGCAGGGAGCATGATGTGGGACTCCATCCCAGGACTCTGGGATCACACCCTGAGCCAAAGGCAGATGCTCAACTGCAGAGCCACCCAGGCATCTCAGGAGGATAGTTTCTGAGAGGACAGGCTGTGGTTTCAGGTCAGGTACCTGCTCTCTCTTTAATGACAGAGCAATCTCAAAGTCCCTCTGTTCTACGAATCTTGCTCTCATCTATAAACTGAAAACAATGATACTATTTACTTGATATCTATAATGTTATTACCAAGAATACATTAAACAGTGCTTTTAAAATCTCAGATACATTATAATGACTCAAAGGATATTGGATATTACAATAGTGGTTATGGCTATGTTGTTCAACACTACGTTTAAACCTATATTATGGTTTGAGCACGGTGCCTGGGTGTGCTTAACCAGTCGGTTAAGCATTTGACTCTTGATTTCAGCTTAGATCATGATCTCAGGGTCATGAGACTGAGCCCAACATTGGCTCTATGCTAAGCGTGGAGTCTGCTTAAGATTCTTTCTCTCTCTCTGCTCCATGTCCCCCACCTCCAATGTACATGTGCTTGTTCCTGCTCTCTCTCTCTCTTAAAAAAACAAAAAACCAACCCACTCACTATGCTATGATTTATCAAGCTTTTATAGAAAACTGAAAAAAAATGGGTGTCTCTCAAGGTAGTCTTTAACTTTTACCAATTTACCATGATTATCAATCTTACTTATATTAGAATTAACTTTTGTTACTGTATGTCTGTATTTGAGTGTTTGTACCTAACAGTAAATATTTTCATTTAAATCAACATCACAGCTTTCCTTTTTTTTTTTCTTTTTCAAATGAATAAGAAGCCTCATAGCAAAATACTGAAAGGTTCAAACCCAGTACCATTTTCTCCAGATTTCTTTGGTCCTTTATTTATTGGGAGGTAAGTGAGAGACTGTACTGTGTTCTCACCTTGGCTTGGTCTTCTTTAGCTAGAAATTTTAATACAATGATGAAACTCACTGGAACCAGCTTGTTTGTCCAAGTCCTATCAGTGTAAGAATTGGAATGAAGGAGTAGGAGTCTAAGGGGCTTTGTCAAGGTCACACAGTCAGGTAGGGGAAGAGCTGAGGTAAGATACAACCCTCCTGATTCTGTCTAGTGAAGTTCCCACTAATTCCCAGATGCCTCTTGGCTGGCTTCCCAGCAGTCACCCTACTCAGATTTGGCTTAGGTACAGATTTTTCTGTTAAAACAAGCCAAAAACAAAAACCTCACCTTATTCACTGAAAGTGTTTTTCCAATCCCTTTCCTCTCTGTTCATACCATTGCCTGTTTGATAAAGAACATGGGTAGAGATATAGGTCCTGAAGCTTGAGCTAATAGCTACCTTTCCAAAAACCTGTAAATTAGAGATTTGAGGAATGCAGTGTAGGTAGATGCTATGGCTCTGAGAAAGTGGCTGTGTGGATTAAGTTCTCTATCTCTGATAAGATCTCTTAGAGCCTTGGTTCTTTTCCTCCCCTTCCTTCCTTTTGTTTGCTGCAAGAAACTTTTAAATCATTGATAAAAACTTCTTCCAGACTAGTCCAATTAATTAAGATAAATTCCTGCTCCTATATTTAGAAAGTAGGGAAGGTTTGATACTCAAAAATATATCTTTGGGTTTCATATTAAAATGCAGTTTTTAGGGGAAAATATTTTATAAAAGGTATGTCTGATCATCCTAACCTAAACTTGGGCATGGATGTGTGTGCACACGCGCACATGTGTGTGAAATTTTAGCTCTTTATATCCTGTGTAAAAATGAATTAGAAAAAAAGATTGCTCAAAGTTAATGAAAATATTGACCTCAACTTTGAAATATCGGTATGGGTAGTTGAGTTACCTCAGCCAACTTTCTTAGTCAAAGCTGAAGGGCATTATTTCCCAATTCTGGTTTATAAAGTCTCTTCCTCATAATGTCTTCCTTCAAGAGGGGAAGCTGTCCAAAATGAGAAGAAGGGAGGAGTATTGAGTGGAAATGGTGATTCATTACTGCAACTCCAGCAATAGAATAATCCATTCACACAGTTCTTGGTCATCTGTTTTTCTACGCCATTATGCTAATGAATCACTGCTATTTGCTGCTTGGGGAGTAGTACCTTTCAACACCTGGAAGAAAGAAACACTGTTTGAAAGTTGGCTTCTAGATTAGAATGCCAGTATGTTTTGTGACATGCTCTAGTTCCAAAAGCCTAGTAGCAGAAAGGACTACATTCATATCCCAAACCTGAAGAGACAGCATCTCTTAAGGAGGGACTGTGTTCTTCCTGCAAGTGTCTTACTGGAATGAGATCTGGACCTGCTAGTATCTCTGTCACTGTCAGGCAGAAGAGATCTGACCTGGAATTTGTCCATCTTGACTCTGGCTTATTTAAAATTGAGAAGTACAAATAAAGAGACTGAACACTACCTTTGTATCTTAAGGAGAATTTATTATGTTTTGGAATCACTCTCTTGGCTTTGAGTTTTCCAAGATATTTTGAGTTAAGATAGTAATTACCTCTTTTCCCAGTTGATCTTGGTCTGCAAAATTGGGCTTCTGAAATTAATTCTAAAATCAGTCAGTTATAAAAATATTTAAAAATGAAATAATTCTATCTCTGGGGATATCACATTGAACTATAATAACCTAGAATTCTTTTGCTCAGTGTTTTGTACTATCATTTGTTTCTTATGCTGGCATGATTAAGAATAACTCCATGTTCAGATTCTTTGGAGTTGACACATGAGGTACTTTGTCTCACTTTTTTGAAGTTTGAGTATGGGGATTCATTTTTGTTTCTCTAATGTTTATTATTATTGCCTCAGTAGAACTTTCTGGTAAAGAACGAGGTTATTGTTCTTTAGATATCTGAAAATTCCATCTACATGAAAGTAACTTTGAGTGATAGATTCTTTTTGAGAGTATGATTCAGTCCCTCCAAAAGAAATAAAGAGGCTTAGAATACAAAATGGAAGACCAGCACAAATACTGTTAATGCTAGCCGAGCCGAGCTAGAATCCTGGCTTCCCAAGTCTCACAACCAGTGGAAACAATACCCCAGAGAGAAGCACTATCTCCAGTTGGACATGGAAAAGAGTAAATAATACAATAAAATTGTTAGGGATTAAATGGCAACTCAAATAATCTCTTTGCTTTTAGGTCAAGTACATTTGCTTTCTAAGCAAATGGAAAATGGGTCTTAGAAATATTATTTTAGCTAGTGTGGTTTTTTACTTAAAAACCATTTTAAGCCTAGTCATAGTTCCAGATGGCCAGCATGGAAATCATTCAACTCACTGTAGAGGTAAAACTAAAATTCATAGCTGGGAATTTACTAGGATTTTGTTGTATTCCAGAAATTCAGAATATTATAGGACCTCTAAAAAGTCTGGATATGGTGCAGAGATATCATAAATAGGCATGATATGGCTATGCTATGACAAAAGCATATGTGACACACTTGACACGTGACATATGTATAAAAGACATCAGTCTCCTCAACACTTGGTCACCCATAATTTAAATGGATTCTTTTGCAATTAATAATTTCCTCATTTATGCACCCTAGAGTGGGCTAATTCTTTCAGAGAATTAGTTAACAACCGTAACAAAAAGAAATTAAATTATTGACTATTACCCTTAGTATATTAATTCCTAATTTCTTGCTATGGACTGTTACACAGCTGATAAAAAATATGGATTTTTATGGTTCTTGCTATTTGATGAAAATCAGTGATAAAAAAGTGGCACATAAGTTGCAATAGTTTAATCTAAGTTTTTCTTTTTCTCATGGTTTTCTTGGGGACTACCATGTGTCATTCACCCATCATCCCAAGACATATTAAGGCATTTAATAAATTACCTTTGTGGATTATACTCAATGAAAATATAATGTTTCTTCATAGTATGAAGTTTGATTTCATCGATCTTAGTAAATATTTATTTAGTACTAAGTAAATGGAAGATATTTGCCAGGTGCCAAGGATACCACCTAGGTCCTAGTAGACCCTGTAAGCTTGTTAGTGTATAGAAGTGGTGAGGACAAAGGCTTTTGTGTCTTCACCATAGATGTCTTCATGGAAGTTACAGGGGCTCTTAAAGTCTCTGAAATACTTTTGAGCTATGGGATCTTTAGCCTTGTAAACTATGGATTATTTTTCCTTCTCTGAGCCTCACGATATGAAAGATGAGAAATGAAAGATAGAGGTAACATCTATATTACATGGTGTTCTGAGGATTAAATTAACATATATAAAGCACCTAATGTAGTAACTGACAAGAGGATATTCCACAAAAGGCATTTATCCTATTACTAATGTTCTTAGGAGGACCAATTTCATCTAGAAACAGTAGGGATTTAGGAAAGAGCATCATGGTTTGATTTGCTTGGAAGTCTTAAGGTTTACTGAGTCAGATTATGAAAGACCGATGGGGCAGAAAGGACTGTCACCAGCCCAAATCCCTCACAAAAAGAAAGGGGGACGAACTCTTTCCCAATTCAGTGAAATTCAGGGAGACTACATTATTAAGCAGGAATATGCAGAGATGTTCTTCCCTTTGGAAGATTTAGTGAAGGAACTCTGTTAATGCCAAATGGAAGAGTGCTGCATTCTTCACTTTACAGTCAGCTCCTGAGAAATATGCATCATTCATTCATTCTACAAATATTGTATGAATGCTGTACAGCAGGCATTGTTTTGAGTGCTGAAAATACAGAAGTGAAAAGACAACTGATAAAAAATCACTGCCATCATGGAACTTACATCACAGTGGAGAGAGAAAGACAATAAATATGGTCAATAAATAATGCATGAGGTTAAAATAGAAGATTCAATGAGTGCTAGTAGGAGAATAAATCTGAGAAGAGGGTAAGGAATGCCAGAGGTTGCAGCTTTAAATGGAGAAGCCAGAGTAGGCTTTATGTCTCTGCTGAGCAAATATTTTAAAGAAATACAAGAATGAGCCAGGCAGAGTATTATAAGGAAAGGACAAAGTCTTAGTTCAAAGGCTCTGAGGTGAGAGCATACTAATATGTTCCAGAACCAGTGTTGAAGACTGAGACCACAGCAGGATAAGCAAAAAAGGGAGAGTATAAGGATAAATAATAGGAAACGAGATCACATAGGACTGTGTAGACCTTGATAAGGATTTGGCTTTTACTCCCAATTATGTGAGGAGCCATTGGAGGACTCTGAGTAGATAAGTGTCATACTTTGATTTGCTTGGACTTTGTTTTTAAAATCTTGCAATAATTACTGGATCAGAATAAACTCTGGGGGTGAGGGAAGGGTGCACAGTGGGATTAAGAGCAATTGTTAGGAGTTGTTTTACGATAGCATTGCTCCTTCTGTTGAGGAAATTGTCCACTATATTAGCTAAGCTATCTTGATGGTCTTTATGTTACAGATAGGAACATTCAATGTTAGCAGGAAACCTAATATTCTTGAGCAAGGGAGTTGCAATTTGCAGGAAATACTTCAGCCATCCTGTCCAAAGTCCTGGAGGGCCACACTGAGCAATAGGGATGACAGCAGCTCCCCTGCTAAGCAGCCCCTGTCCCAGTCAGATTTAAGGAGCAGAGCAGTGGTAGCTGCAGGAAGCAGGAGCACTGTAGAGCTTCCATGGTATTGTGCGTCATTCAGCAGGAGGGTAGGGATTGCAGCCAGAGGGGAAGCAGGGCTGCAAGTGTGGCTGTGGCCTCTAGGCTGTACACCAGTGGCTGTGGTACCAGAGGTGAGGCTTAGAGTAGCTTCATGTTTGGATGTATCAATATGGATGGTTTTAGAGTAAATAGGAACAGACACAGTGGCAGGATGATCTTTTGTATTATTAACAAGCAATTTAGGCATCTGCGATTTGCAGCATCAATTGCCTTAGGGAAGGAATATTATAGCACAAGCTCAGTGAAATTTTAAAAGTCCTATTTTCCCAAGAGAACTCAGGGTAGAGAGATGATCCGTGAGTCAGAACATGTCTTGCAACTCTCTGAAGCTTTAGGTTTGGAGATGAGGAGAAGGTGAAGCAAGGGGGTAGTCGAGAAAGGAGGTGTGGGGGTCTGAGAAAGGAGAGACCAGTTCTCCCCTTCACTCAAGAAGATGGGATTCAGCAGGGATGATCAAACCTTAAACAAATTTAGGGGCATGTGATAGCAGAAGGGATTTGTGTCTCTTCTGCTGAGAAAGCCCAATGAGATGCTAAAACTTCTTAGAGGAAAGACCAGAGTGGTTTGTCTAGGCAGATGCATGTGTGACGTAGTCATGAACTGCCTGTATTACAGCATGAGGCAGGAGCAGAATGAGTCAGAGAGTCCCAAAGGGACCAACAATTAAGCATGAGAAGGAAAGAGAGAGAGAAAAAAGAGAATGAGAAAATGAGGAGAGCCCTGATGAGCATTAATTAACCCTATTGGGCCCTTTGCATGGGATGAGAAAATGTATCTGTGACCCAGACTGGACAACCACTAAGGTCCACACAGGATGTTGAATATCTCAGAAAGTGATATCTAATCATCTGATTTCCTGCACTCCCTAGAACACAGAAGCAACATTGCCACAAAGGGAATTGCATGGGGTTGGGAATGAGCGTCAGGACATGTTGAAATAGTCATTGAATTTCTTATACAATTCAGTTTTTGAATTGAGGCTTGTATTTGTAATACATTTGTAATATTACTTCGTTTTAACCCTGAGTTAATAAATATGGAAATAGGGCATTAAAAATAAATATCAAAATTGGGAGGATGCTTTAGGCAAAAATTTCTTAGATTATAATTTAGCTATTGATATTTTTTTTTCTAAAAGTGAAAAAAAAAAGGAAAAAAAAAAGAGAGTGGGACATGTGGACAAAAAAATGTGACTCCGTGAAAGGCAGAGGGGGAAGGCAAGAAGCACATGAACAAGGAAAGATGGAGATACTGATGGGGAGAATAAAATGAAGACACAGACTGTCCCAAAGTAGGGAGGTCAAGTAAGAATTAGAGGAGAACACATCAGAGAATTTATGCTGGATGTACCCCCCACCACCCCCCTTGGTGAAGTGGGAGGCAAATCATCTGTTAACTGGAATGAGGTGGGCAAAGGTGGACTAGGGGAAGCAAGTGGGGCCCAAGGAAAGCAGAAGTTAGCAAAGGCAACTCTGGAGAATGTGTGATGAAGTTAACAAGGAGAGAACATTTGCCAAGTAGCAATGAAAACTCACTTGAAATAAAATTTTTTAAAAATGTGTAATATGCTGAGATAGACAGACCTCTGTTCATTTCTTTCCTTAATCAATTTTTGCTCTATTATAGTGGTATTTATTTAACCAGTTTTGTCACATGAGGACATTATTGGTCATTTTTCTCTTTCTTTTTATATATGCTTTTTTGTTTTGTATGAACTTTAAAACAAAATTGTTATTATTTTATTTTTTAGAAAAATATTTCCAATTTAATTACAGTAGAGAACCGATTTGTGTTATAATACTTTTAGTGTTTGAGGCTCAGATTATTCTCCCTGCCACTTAAAATTTTAAATTTATATAAATAAAATTAACACAAGTATATACTTCAAGTGAACTGTTTTCTTCTGGGTTTTTCTTTTTGTGTGTGTGTGTTTTATTCTGTTGTTTTATGTTTTCTGTTTTTTTTTTGTTTTAATATGAATTATAGTGAAACAAATATAAGTTATCTTGATAGCTATAGCATTATTTGTAATATTTGAGTTATTTTATCCCCCTTGCTGCATTAAAACAAATTTTTTTGTTTTAACTCATTGGAAATGCATAATACATAGGCCTTAGGAACTTTGCATATAGTTTTATTGGCTTTTATATATAACAGATTTCTATAGATCACTTTTATTTTCTAAATATACTTGTTATGTCATCCATGTTAGTAGTACTATAAGGCCCTGGAACAAAAAGGGAGAGAGAGAGAGAGAGAGAGAGAGAGAGAGAGAGAGCAGGAGGAAGGGGAAAGGAAGGGGAGGGGAAGGGAGAAGAAGAAGAGAATGGAGAAGCAGCACAGTCCAGGAATTTGAGGCATTGTTCTCAAAACTTTCTCTTGGATGTATAAATTTGGCTATGCCATTTTAAATGGTTGTGCATCCTTGAGTAAGAAACATCTTTAAATTTCTACTGTCTCACTTAATTCTTTTTCAAATCTATATAGCCTGTAAGAAATATTGACCACAATTATATGTGGAGTTAGATGGACCTGAGACTCACACATAACAGGCTTTCAATAATTAACTATACTAATAATTTTTAATGGCTTTTAGAGACCTCTGTTCTAAAACCAGTTCTCATGTAGTAGGAGTGGAGCCAAGAAAAAGAATCAAATGTGGGAGTTGTATACTTAGTGGCCTAAGTACCACTCTATGACTAGTCATGATACAGCAGGAGCTGGTGTACTCACTATAAGAGGGACAGGCAATGCATTAGCTAGAACTATGGATAGAAAATGGTGGTGGGCAAATCAAATCAATGTGGGCAAAATAAAGAAGGCAGAATTTATTATTGGCAGACTTTTATTACAATAAGACCTCCTTTCAAAAAAAGGAAGAAAGAAAGGTAGAAAGGAAAAAAAGGGGACAGCCCCAGTGGCGCAGTGATTTAGCACTGCCTGCAGCCTGGGGTGTGATCCTGGAGTCCTGGGATTGAGTCCCACGTCAGGCTTCCTGCATGGAGCCTGCTTCTCCCTCTGCCTGTGTCTCTGCCTCTCTCTCTCTCTCTCTCTCTCTGAATAAATAAATAAATAAATAAATAAATAAATAAATAAATAAATAATAAAATAAATATTAAAATAAAGAAAAGAATAAAAGGAAGGTAGGAAGAAAGAAGGGAGGGAAGTATGGAAGGGAGGGAGGAAGACAAGGAGACAGGGAGAGAGGGAGGGAAGAAAGAAATTTTTTTTTGGCTTAACCACACTTACCCTACTTATACTTTCACCTCATCATACTCCCAGAATCCACAGATTCTTGTCTTTCAACGCTTCAACTTCCTGCCAAACTTAATAGTGACTAAGGTTTCTATGCTTTAACAGCATGTTAATGGAGAACATTTGCCTGTAGGCTGAACTACTTTCCTCCCTCACCTTGTTCCAGCACATCACCTTTGTCTTATTCCCAGGACCTGATTTAGAAAAATTTGGCTTCACCCATATTTTTAAGGATGGGGGAAGAACTTTAATACCAATTTGCAACCTTACTCTTTGAGTCATATTTTAGACAGATAGAAAGGTGGCCTAAGAGGAGTTTGATATTCCCTATTTCTTTGTGCTTACTCTTTCTCTGTTCATTTCACAGTCTTTTCAAGCCCTGTGCTTTTGTGCAGCTTGATTTCATTTGAAAGCAAAATAGATACTGCAGCCTAGGCTTTAGCAAGTCATGACTATACACAGAGAAGTCCTTTGGCCTGGAAAATCCTTCATGCATGTCTGGTTTCTAAACTCACCAGAACCTTGACAGGGAGACTGTAAGCCTCTGTAAGCTTTACTGGAAACAAAATACAGCTCCCCACTACAGCCTTCTTTTGTGAAAAAAAAAAAAGCCTGAAAGACACCTTGTGAGCACATACTAATGTCTAGTATGTAAATAAATTATACATAATAAGTTTTCAGAGGGCTATTAGCTTTTCTCAAATCCAATAAAAGCTGTCTCCCTCTTGAACTGGGCACAAATGTTGAGATTCCTTGGAAATTTTCCAGGTAAACTATTTTGAAATTATGGGAAGGACTTTCATGGCTTTAATAATGCCTCCCATTAATTCCAGGAAAGGCATTTCCCACCCACCTCTCAATTGGCTAATCTCAAGAAACACTTTTTGTTTCTAAAGAATGTATCTAATTTAACTCATATCTCTAAATAGCAGCATAGAAAAATGCTAATGATGTAGTAAGTAAAGGAAAAGAATAGTCTATACCATGATTTGGTTATTTAAATTCTGCATAAATGAGGATGACAAGGATTAGAAGAAGGATGGCCAGTCACCTGGGATATAGAAGGTTTTCAATAAACATTGGTGAGTGAACTATTAATGTACATGACAAAATAACATGGATTATTAGAGTAGTGAAATGTTTGATAAAATTACTCCATTTTCTTTTGAATATTATATTTAGGAAGCAAGTAAGTTTTAAAAAAATCTATGGGTTATGTGGGGTCTGGGTGGCACTGTTGATATAGCATCTGACTCTTTGTTTAAGCTCCTGTCATAATCTCAGGGTTGTGAGATCAAGCCCCAAGCCAGGCTCTATGCTCAGTCCAGAGTCTGCTTGAGATTCTATGCCTCTCCCTCTCCATTTGCCTCTCCCCTCATTCATGCTGTCTCTCTCTCTAATATAAATGAATAAAATCTTTGAAAAGATCCATTGGTTATATGAAATTGTTATTTAAACCCTCTATCTTCTCTATAAATACCACCACCAGCAGCACCAAACTGTTTCCATCTTTCTGATCAGTCTCTGGTGATATAAAATCAGATTCAAATGCTATAAATATAGGGATTGTTCAGCTGCCACAAGACGAAATACTAAGTATATGTTACTGCATCCTCAAATTCAACATTGGCCACTAAGATGGAATAATTAAGGACTATGTGCTGTGTTTTCAAACCAGTAATTTAATGCTGATGCTTGAATTTTGAGTTTTATAGACTTGTTCCATTGTTTGGCCTCAAATGAAGGCAAAAAGCTGGAGAAATAATACTTGAAGAATCCTTGGTCATTGGTGCATCAACACAAGTAGTTCGGGTATGGGAGAGGGAAGAGCAGAGGATTCTGGAGCTGAAAGTGCATTTGGGACAGGGCATGTTGAAGAGAGAAAGTAGCAAAGAAAGGAGAGACCAAATGACCACTTCCCAGGTTCTTCCCAGACGTGGTTCTGCTGTCCAAGAGCAAGCCTCAGGACTGTGTTTCAGCTGGAACAGTGGAAGTTGCTGCTGCCATGTTCTGTTGTTGAGAATGTGACACATTTATGGCTTAACAATAAAGACAGTCATGTCCAAGCTGCCTCTTAGGCTGAGGGATTCCTGAGCCAGTGGTGAGTCTATTTAGGGATTAGAATTTTACATTTTCAGATTGGATTTGTAGACATAATACAAAGTCAGGATCATGGCACATTCATTAAGAGGGTTGTTAAGAGAGTACTAGGGTAGTATTAAGATCAAATGTCAGCTTTTAATGTAGTTTTCTGTTATAGATTACGAATCTACAAATTTCAACCATTCACTTCCAATAACAAAAAGTATCTTTGATGTTAATTACAAGTTTTTGATGTATCTTAATGACCCAGTCTCCAAGCAATCCAAGTTGTTTTCTTTCAGCAATCATTAATCCATACTTTCTTTTAAATGTTGAACATTTTACTTTAAATATAAACAATCTGTTGGCTTTACTTGTGAAAAGTTCATACTTACCTGTTTAATTAATTATGTAGCTGACCCTTGTTTGAAATAATCAAGAATGAGACTCAGAATTCACATATCAAAGAGCCTGTAAGAGTTATGTTCTTTGGTTTAAGTAAAGTGAATGTGCGCACACACCCACATACATGCATGAGTGTGACTATTATGGTAAGAAAACAAGGCAGATATAATATGTAGTAACATTTTGAAATGCTTATCACATGCCAGACATTGTTTCAAGTACTTTACTCATTAAGTTCTCAGAATTACATCATGAGGTAAAGACCATTATGTTTCCCATTTCATAGATTATGAAACTAAATGTTAGATCATATGAGGATGCATTTTTTTTTGTTTTTGTTTTTGTTTTTGTTTTTTCCAACAGAAAAGGAGTGATTAAAACAGAGGAAATTAGAAGGGAAAGGGAGTAGCAATTATGTCATTTCCTGTCCTTTCCGAGCTGTTTTTAAGCTATGATAGAATGAAAGATGACAGATTTTCTGGGAACAATGACCCTTCCTTACCATGGTCAATATTGGAAAATTAGATGAGCTATGTACAAGGATTTTGAGTTGCAAGTTGGCTTTCTTATCTATTTTATTTAAATCTCATTGAAACAGTTTGATAGTTATTCCCTTTGAAGTAGATGGTACTGCTTATGAAATGACATAGAAATCCATTGTAGCTGAGAATGCTGCTTACAGTCATGATGATATGTGAGATAGAAATAGCCAGTAAAGGGTCAAAAATAAGTGATATATTGCTTTCACAGGCAAAAGAGCACCCTGTATAAATGTAGAGCTACATCAGAAAAATTGCATCCCAAGACTTTGTTCCATGTCCAAATGAGGCATTCAATGAATAAGTTTTGCTATTCATTATCAAACAAGCTCATAATCAGTTTGATTTCATTTCATATACAACCCATCTACCCACACACATCCACATACATAGATACCTAAAAAAAAGACTAGACCACCAAAAATACTTGAGTGGTTATTTGTGAATGGTGAGTTGTTATTTTATCTCTTTTTTTTTAACTGGCTTTTAAAAACTTTCCACAATATGGGACACCTGAGTGGTTGAGCATCTGCCTTCAGCTTGAGGTGTGATCCCAGGGTCCTGGGATCAAGTTCCGCATTGGGCTCCCCTCAAGGAGTCTTCTACTCCCTCTGCCTATGTCTCTGCCTCTCTCTCTCTGTATCTCTAATGAAGAAATAAATACATTTTTTAAAAACTGCCCGCAATAAACAGGGCTTTATATTGCAATAAGAAAACGTATAGAAGTCAATTAACCAATATTATCGCTTAGCTGTCAAATAAATGTTATTGTACCAGGATCTTTGTAGAAGATACAATAACATATTAGAGAGGGCTCCTGCATCTAGAAATTGTTATTCATATTGTAGAAATAGGTACAAAGAATGGAGGCAGTATATGCATGACACAGATATTGATTTCTTTGTAAGAGGAGAGTGCAACCCCTAAGAATTGAGTTGTTCAGAGGAGATTGCAAAGAGGAAAATAAATCAAGCTGGCTCTAAAAGAGAGGTCCAGTACAGTGGATCATGTGAATAGAAGGATATAGGGAATTCCTGTTAGATGTAATGACTTCCATAAAAACATAAAGATAAGAAAGCACTATATTTATTTAAAGCTGAGAGATAGGATTAGTAGTAAAGAGAAACAGTGAGATCGGTCCCGATTATGGAAGCCCTTGAATGTCATATTAATATCTGCTAAAGAGCAATTTCTTTGAGTCCTTGTAGCACACCATTTTCAGGGGCACAGAAACCACATAAGGCAATGCCAAAGTCTCAGAAAAGGTATTTCAGGCTTCATTTCTGCATCCCTTTTGAATTTCATCCTTTATGCTTTGTCCTGCCTACTTGAAAGCAGCATCTTGGTTTCAAATTGTTTACTTTGTCTTCATCTATAACTCATTCAAAATAGAGTTTCTTGAAACCACTTTGGGGAAATGGTTAGTAATTTTAGTGATGTCATGTTCCCACATCTGCTCCCAGAACTATACCATACTTTGCACCAGTCAAAGCCTCATTTTGTCCTAGCATGTACTTGCCAAAGGAACGATATAAGAAAGTATATTTGGTATTTTTTGCTATGTAACAAATCACTGCAAGGCTTAGCATCTTGAAATGACAAATATTTATTATGTCACCAGTTTCTGGGGTTCAGGAACCTGGAAGTGTCTTAGCTGGGTGATTGTGGTTCAGTCAATACCTAAGCTGTTGGTATTGACTACCATCTCTGAAGACTTGCAACTAAGGCTAGTGGATTTATTTCCAAGCTCATTCAAGTGGCCATTGGCAGGAAATTCGGTTTCTTGCTATGTGAGGCTCTCCATAGGTCTGCTCATAACATGACTTCCCCCAGAGTAAGTGATCCAAGAGAGAGAAAAAGTACAAGAAAAAGATGCCAAGACAAAAGCCACAGTGCCTTTTATAATCTAACCCCAGAACTGAAATATTATCACTTTACTTAATTCTGTAGGTCACAGAGACCCTGGTACAACATAGGAAGGGACTACACAAGAGTGTGACTACCAAGAGGCAAGGATCATTGGGAACCATCGTGGAGTCTGACTGTCACAGATAATTAGGCAATTTTTCTGAACATATTATAGATACATCATTTACAAAGATGAATTTGACAGCTCCATGTACTATATTCCTGCATTTAACATGATGAAATGGAGTCTTTTAAAAAAAGTCATGTGCCTGGTCTATTTGGCATTTTTCAGTTTAGAAATACCAATTTCCAGAACAGTGACACAATGCAGAAATGCCAGCTACCAAGTAGAACCTGCACTGGGCTGTATATGTGAGCAGAGAGAGCACTCCGTACTAGCGCCTGAGATTGGGCATACTTTATGGGGAACATGGACATGGAAAAGTCTAGGTTTACCACAAAGCTCCCAGAAGGATGCTCCACAGTGAAAGAGCCTTCTGTCAGAAGTCCAGACTTTTAACGGCTGTGTGACACTATCACCCTTTCTGGCCATCTGAAAAATGCCTGAGTATAGTGGAGTAGATAAAGCATTTTAATTTTCTAATTACTTGGGATGTCTACCCTCTATCCTCATCTAATTGTCTTGGTGGCATAGGACTGGACCCTACAGAATTTTGGCAACGCAATGATGAGCATAGAGAGCTGATGGGGACAATTAGGCTGCCCCAGTTCTTCTTTTCACTGAAGTGTTTGATCATGGAAGTGGAAATTGAAAATTGAAGAAATAAATTGAGGCTAACAAAGATTCAAACAAGGTAACTACTGAATTTCAAAGTTTTAAAGATAAAAAAGACTACAAATAGTTTATACCTAAGGAAGTAAATTTATTAAATAATAAGTAACCAACTAGTTATTTCTAGAGAATTTTTTGAAAGTGCAGTGTTCACTTAAATACGTGATACATTTTTAAATACAATTTTTTATAAGAAATAACAGCATCGTGGGATGCCTGGGTGGCTTAGTGGTTGAGCATTTGCCTTCAGGTCAGGGTGTAATCCCAGAGTTCCAGGATCCAGTCCCACACTGGGCTCCCTGCGTGGAGCCTGCTTCTCTCTCTGCCTGTTTCTCTGCCTCTCTCTCTCTGTGTCTGTCATGAATAAATAAATAAAATCTTTAAAAAAAAACAGCATCACAATAATTTCTATCACATGTATATGACCCACAGTTCCATGACCATGTTGAGTCCACCATTATGGGGTCAAATTTACCTTTAACATTTGTAAAAATATCATTTATGGTCCCATTCCATACCTCACTGGAAGACCAATATCTTTCCTGTGATTTCTGGAAATTTTCAAGGATTTATGCACAGCCATTCTACTTCCCACCTCAATCTGATTAGCTTGTCTTTCGGGGTCTCAGTTGATCTGTCCATCCAAGATCGCCACAACCATGGTCCATGAGCCTTTGTCTGTGATTACCCCAAAGCATCAGAAGACACAGTATCCAGCATGTATCACTCTGGATGTTATTTATGGGTACAGGGGAGCAGGGGTTAATGGAAGGTTAATAAAACAATTTACAATTTAAGAATTTTCTTAAAAGTCTCTGTATGGCTTCCTACTCCTAAGGAATCCCCTGAGCACAGCCTCTTACCATGTTGCTAGGCCTCTTTTCTTCCCAACTGGTTGTTGTATCATTCTCATTTCTATCTTTTTTATTGTTATTGTTCTTAAATTCTTCTTAACTCTTCATCTCCTCCTTTCCTCTATGCCCCACCCAGCACTCATCCTCCTTGGACTTCATGTTCTCTCTGAAGACAACACATGGAAGACTTCTTGCAGACCCACAGCAGCCACCAAAGTATTTCCTTAAGAAAAGGCCATTTCTTCTCATATAAACTATAGTATTTCTTACTATGCTGAAATCCACTGCAATCATTCTTGTAGTATAGAACAAATTTTCTTCATTCCTAAGTGTAATGCAAAAATATGAAGTTAAAAGCAAGAAATTAAATAAAAATATGATTTTTGCTCTATTATTTCTGACACTGGCACTTACATATTCTTTTATTTTATAAGTAATAATGTACTTAAACTACTCAGGCTTATTGGAGGTATAACACTTTCAACATTGAACCCAGTTTATTTCACAAGGAGAAAAACCTTTCTAACAGTTGACATGGAACTCATATAATTGCAAATACCTAACAACTTCGTCCTATTTTGAATAATCATGCATTATTACTTTAAGTACAGAATGTTAAGCATTACAAAAGGAGGTAATTGGCAGTGAAAGGTCATATTACAGCTTTTTATTATTTGTTAACATATTTCTTTTAATTACGTAGTCACCAGTCAATGTAAAGCATGTACTCAGCACACTCCATCTTCAAAGTACTTCACCCATGTGAGTTTATTTATTTCCATAAGACCTCAGTGAAACAGATGAGAACTATTATCCTCTTTTCCAGGTGGGAGTATGAAGAAGAGATAAACAGCTTACCTTCACACAAAAAAAGAATTAGAACAAGGATAGAAGCCAAACTTTCTACTGTATTCTAACCTTGCTTATCATGAAATCCATGTAGCTTTCCTTTTAAATGAAAAAGAGGTTGAGTGTGGAGATGAGTGTGTTTCTCAGAGTTGGCTTCATTCTTGGTCCTTCTTTAGATCTTTTTGGGAATACTTCTTATCCCTAACCTTCACTTTGCCTTTGTTTCATTGATATGGAAAAGAGTGGCAGCTTTAGATTCTCATGTCAAGATAGCTGTGAAGATAAATATGAAGAAACAAAAGCTAAAATCAGTTATATTTTTAAAACTCCAAGATTATCGCAGATAATTTCCCATACTTCAGGAACTCATCAACCAGAGGAGCCCAAGGCCCAGCCTTTCATAATTGTACTTCTAGTTTGTGTCACTGGAAATCCTCTTTGAACATTATTCATTCTCCAACTCATCAAAATTTTGATTGTGTAAGTGACTTAAGTGAGAGGCAAGCTTATGAACTTTTTACTCCACTAGCAAATATTGGTGATTGCTTTGAACATTTGATACATTTCAAAAATATTTTTTAATAGGCAGATCACCTCACCCTTCTCTTCAAAATCCCCTGCTGACTTCCTTTCCATACAGAATAAAATGTGTGCTTTCCTTACAGCCTACAAATCCCTCCTGCAGCTTTCCCTTTGCTGCCTCTGTTCCAGTCATGCAGGCTTTGTCTTTCCTTTGAAATGGGAAGCCCCACTCCCTTTAGGTCTGTGTACTTGTTTTCCCCTCTGCTGTGATTTTCCAGAGACGGTCTGACTTTGGGGTACCCTGCCCTCTTGCAAGTGTAACTGCTCTAAATATATGGTGAGCCTTGCTTCTTATCACAAACTTCTGGTAAATAGTTCTTAGCTTTTGAGAATTATACTCAATGTCTGAATGTCTAAATGTAAGGCTGTGGGTTATTAATGGGAATAATCATCTAGAAATAATGGCACTTCCACTGAGGCCTGAAAGTTATGTACTTTTTAAAAATGCAAAAAGACTCAAATTCTATACACAATTTTCTCTATAAATATCTTTCAACAAAAGCAATATATTTTGACATTTTAGACATAAAAAATACTTTAAAGGGTTTTCTAATTTGTCTCCAAGTTCCATAAAACATTTGCAACTGGATCAGTCCATTTCCACCTACAAATCAGAATATTGATTGAGCTACTATTTAGTGTTTAGAGTGAAGAAAGAAAAGCCACAAAGTCTGCCTTCAATGTCTGTCTATTCTCCTTTTAAGTTACTGTCCATTTGGAGACATAACATAATAAAAATATAACCAAAAAACCTTCTACTCTTACCCCCTGATCCCAGCATCATGTCTTAATATTAAAGGCTGACTTTATCTCTAAACACCTTTCAGGGGTAAAATTCACCTATGCTTGCCCATCCAAACGTTTGGAGCTGAAACTGTTTGGAATAGATTTAAGAACCTTTAATAAAAGTGTATTTAATCTGAATGTCTGCTTCTAGATATAGTGATTATATTTTATCAATATGCTTGCACAAATTTATGATGTCCTGAAAATGTGAATTCTACACGGTAAAAATAGGAGTATCATCAATTGCCACAATGTTCTAACTGCACTACACATGGTACGTGGGCAAATGACTAGCACAGATACTTAAAAAAATTTGAGTTTGCAATAGCAATAGTTTCTTTTTCATTCCTACTAATCTCTAGGGATGCTGTAGCTGAAAACTGTTTCAAGTAATATAATGCTGCTCTGCCCTTTCCTTGAAATGACTGCTGTAATAGACCCATTAGCACTACAGGTATTTATATTCTGCTTTTCAAAGGGTAAGCTCAGGAGATGTGTGCCAAGAGTTCACTGAATGAATTTCTACCGAGAAGCATTTTCCAACATGTTTAAGAATGTCAATTGCAACGTGACAGATTTAATTGTTCAGTAAAGCAGAAATGTTTGGTTGGTTAATGGTGTCTCTTTAAAGCCGGGTCAAATTATTACGGAATTTTTCCAGGAAACCCACCCTTGAAAACAGAAGGAAATTTCTGATGTTATTAATGAGTGGAAGGAGGAGTTATCAGCTTTAATTTCATCAGAAATTAATCCATTATAGTTAGATTTCTCAACTTTTGTTTTTCCCATCGGGACCTTTAATCAGATCCTACATATATTAGTAAACTGGGATTAAGAAGATGGGTTCAGACAGCCAGGCTCAGTGATAACTCTGTTAAGATCTTCCCTGAAGAGCAGAAAAATGGAAATATTTGTGTTTATTGGGTCATGCAGATAACAATGCCAGGAATCTGTTTTATAATTCATAGGTTACAAATGAAATAAAATTGTCTCTGAGAAAGTAAAGCACAGTATTTGCAAAATGACTATGTTAATCAAATTTCTCTTCTCTGAGAATGTAGAAATCTGGTTTCCTTAGACTTCTATTTTGAACAAAGCTTCCTCTAAAACCAAAGGAATTATTTTTTTCGTAAATATTTCTAGTTGATTCTAGTAGTCCTGTTTGTTTATAAAGACAATTGCTTAATAAATCAAAATGAAGTAGACTTAGCAATGAGTTTATCACTGAAGACCTGAATCTGACAGGACTTCTGCTCTTTCCAAATACAGCAAATATTCAAATTCTGCTCTTTCCAAATACCTGTAGTGCTAATGGGTCTGTGATTTCATACCGGTTGTGGGATGAGAATGTCACAGAAGAATAGAAGATCCTATAATTGTGTCATTATGAAGTTTGTTGAATGACTGTGGAGAAGACGAAGGTTAGGAAATCAGAGGCGAATTCAATTGGAAGGGAATTTGTAGCACATTTTTACCATTATTCCTAGGCATGAGTGGATGCACACTATGACAAATTCAGCAATATGATGACAGAGACAGGACAGTAGAAGAGACTCAAGAAAATACCTGGAGCTATTTCTATGAAATTTTATCATTTCTCAAGTGTTCCGTTTATGTGGCTCTAATGTCATTCATATGGTTGGGGCCTTTAAAGAGATTGGCCAAAGCAGACATGCCCATACCCCATGCAATCCAGAAAAGGACAAAGTTTCATAGGTTTTTCCTTGTGGGAATGTCAGGGGTCTGCTATGATGATGCTTGGGATCCTAGTTAAGTTTCAGCCCATAGCTGCCTCTTAATCAGATATTTCATTTGAATGCTACAATCCCAGAAAAATTAATAATATTAAGTGTTCCAATTTTCTTCCCTTGAGAGACAGAGTAGGCCATAGTGAATATATTAAGATACTTTCAGCTGGAAGTAACAGGAAATTCATGTAACAATAAGGAAACAATAAGGAAAATCTATGACTTTGGGGTATGGCATTTGTAATGTTGGCTAATTCGTGGGCTTAGTGACAATATTCAAGATCCAGGTTTCCCCCCATTTTCCTGCTCTGTCATTTTAGCATTTCATCTAGTTTCTTCATGGTTTCAAGACAGTTGCACCAGCTCACATGTGTAGGCTCACATCCTGTACAATATCCACAGGCCAGATGAGAAGACAGTAAATTCTTTTTTTGTAAGAGTGAGGGAGGTTTTCCCAGAAGCCTGTCAGTATTTACAATCTCATATCTCATTTGACAAAATTGCACTTTTCTTCTAGTCATAAAGTAGAGCAAGAGAAAAAGAACGAGTCTAGTTGGCTCAGGCCAAACAAAGGGGCCCAGAACCCACTGAAGATCATCTGATACTTAAGAGAGTGGGGGTTCTTTTGGCAGGAAGAAGGGGTGAATGGCTGTCACGTAGGCTGTCATGTGACAGGCCATAAGTTCAGTGGCTTAACAAAGAGAAGTAGAGAGACATATTGTGGGGTTCCTCAATCTTGGCGCTATTGGTGTTTTGGGCCAGATATTCTTTACTGTGGGAGCTACTCAGTGCACCTTGGGATGTTCAGCCATTTCCCTGGCCTCTACTCAATAGATGCCAAGGGTAACCCCCCTCCAAGTCGTAACTACTGTGTTAAATCCTTGGGCAGGTTAGGAGGAGGGAGCAAAATCACCTCTTACTGAGAAGCACTGATGTAGGCCCAAGAGAGGGAAATTGCCAGTGGGCTGGCTCTCTTGTGATGGCTTTAGGCTTGACCTAGGAGTGGGTAGTGCATGAGTGACTTGCCTCCTGGACCTCCTGAAGGCTCCTGCCTAATGTATGTGGCTTTCGCCTCAGAGATATGTAGCTTTCTTTGACTGTATACAAGTTGACCTGTATGCCTCCTTCTGAGTGTAGAAATCTTCCAGGGAGTGATCAGTGTCAGAGAAGGTGCTAATGCAGGGGTAGTTGGGTGAAAAAGCAGAGGCTGAAATCATAATTTCAGTGGGAAAAATATACCTCTGCATGGGAATGTAAAATGTGTTGTTGTAGTGTA
This sequence comes from Vulpes lagopus, assembly GCF_018345385.1. Lineage (NCBI taxonomy): Eukaryota > Metazoa > Chordata > Mammalia > Carnivora > Canidae > Vulpes > Vulpes lagopus. The sequence goes on from NC_054829.1 coordinate 99,155,017, forward strand.
ATTTAATTTGGCCTGCTCACCTATCAGAGTCTTAGCCCTTGAAGAATTCTCCTTAGTAAGTGGTTTAAGTGCTGTGGGAGGGGTGTACATGGACTAAGGCACTTTACAAATGGTCCTCCAGAATCAGGGCATGACCCAAAGCGCTTGCTTTGAAACACACTTAACTGGAACTGGTAGAGTTTAAAAGTTTAATTTCTTGAGCATGAAGGTGAAAATAGTCACCATATTAAATAAATTGAATAGCTAAAATAAGCTAGTTATCTAGAGAGAATGCACTTCAAACTTAAGTATTTCTGACCGCTTAGGACCCTCTCCCTCCTTTATTACATGTTATCTCTCATTTCAATACCAGAAAGCAATTTAAACTGCACAGAATTGTGGAAAATTTGAGAGACATTTTGGGAATAGAAATGAGGAAAGATATCCCTGGAGGTGGAAAAAAGGTGAAAAAGAAATGAGGCACACAAAAAAATGAGTAGTTGGGAAGAATGAGAGAAAACATGGAGTGATACAGAGCAAAGTACCAGGGGTACCATCCTGCACATAATTTATTCAATTAATTTGCAGATTTTTAAAATGTGTTTTTATTTACAAATGATCATTTGCTACATATTTTGTGTATTGACACTTAAGTTGATTGCTCTGTGATTTTGTGTTAACAGTCAATTCTGTACAGCACAGTGGGGGTGAGAGCAGGAGTGTAAAGCAGTACCATCATCACTTAATAGCTGTGTGATGTAGGGAAATTACATAACGACTCTGGGCCTGGAGTCCTGAAAAATGAGGCTGCTAATAGAACCTAACCCATGGGGCTGTTGTGGGCCTTCTCGAAGTTATTTCAGGGTAAATTATCTATCTCAGAGGCTGGCCTAGAGAAAATGTTTAACCATTGTTGTTGTTTTTTAAATTTGTTTTGCTTACTATCCAGCTGATCTGTTACTTACCTAGATTTAACCACATTTAACTCACGTAAGGTGTCAGCATTACCCACTACCTGAACACATATTTCACACTTCCCATCCTAATTCAAAACAGTAAAAAAGCAATACTGTAGCAAAAATGTCTAGCTGGGAAATGCTGGAGAGTTACGGAATTGACAGTGAATAAATTTGGGGGCATGCAGATGACTAAATACCCCTCTGTGAGGAAATAATAGGAGCTCAAGAAAAAAAAGAAATTTTGTGAATTATCTTGATAGTTGGATTTTTGATGTTGTTCAGCTCTAAAAGAGTTTGTATATGTAAAAGGATATATATAATGCATATATATTATACATTATATATATATATATAAAGTGTAAAAGCTGATAAAACAAGCACCATGTACTCAGTGCAGTTTAAGAAGATAAAGCACATATTGCTGTTTAAGACCACTGTGTACCTCTCACTGAATTTTGTGTTTATACAATTCTGTTGCATTTCTTTATAAATTTATAATTTATTAATAATCCCTAAGCAACCTGATTGCTGATACTTTTATTTGAACTTCATATGCTAGTATCTGCTCCTTATAGTTTTTGGAAATTTGCTTTTTATTAAGAATCAACATTATGTTTTTGACCTTCATCCATGTGGGGTTGTAGAGATGCAGTTCGTTTATTATCATTGCTGTACCTATTATGTTGTATGAGTATCCCATTTCCTATTTTTAAAAAGATTTTATTTATTTATTTATTTATTTATTTATTTATTTATTTATTTATTTGAGAGAGAGAGAGTGTGAGCAGGGAGGAGGGGCATAGGGAGAGGGAGAGAATCTCAAGCAGACTCCACATTGAGTGTGGAGCTTGTTGCGGGGCTTGATCTCTGAGTTCACAACCTGAGCTGTAACTAAGATGCTCAACCAACTGAGCCACACAAGCATCTCTATCCCATTTCCTATTTATCTATTCACCATTCTATGGACACTTAGGTTGTTTCTAGTTATTTGTCTTCACAAAAATGCCACAATGTGTATATCTTTTGTAGCATCTGGGCAAAGGTTTTTGCAGAATTGCTGGGTCAAAGAATTTAAGTATCTCTGTGGCTATAAGTTAATGTCAGTAGTTTTCCCAAGGTAATATACTAATTTATATTTCCACCAGTGGGTATAAAAGTTCCAAATACCTATATTCTTACCAACCTTTAGAAAAGTGAGACTTTTCAAGTTTTACAAATATGAAGGTGTGACATGCCATCTTATTTTGGTTTCTTTGCAATAGATTTGAACAATTCCTTTTAATTGTGCATTCATGCTTTCTTTTCTGTAAAATGCCTCTTCCTATTTTTTGTCTCTTTTAAATCATATCACTTATCTTCTTATTGGCTTGTAAAATACATTTTTCATATTTGGGAAGCTAATCAATTAACAGTCATATATGTGATAAACACTGTCACCCAAATTTTGGCTTTTTACATGGCTTAAGTTATGTCTGGTTGATAGCAGTCCTGTTGCCTTTCTTCATTCCTTTGTAATAGAGTGATAGGTTCATACCCTTTGCCATATGGCCATAGTGGACCGCCTCTGGATTAGTGTGAGTATAACACCCTGCCACGTCAGTGTTGGGCGTGGTCAGGTGTTTTGCAGATGTGAGCAGATGCGATGCAAGCAGAGGCATCAATGTGTTTGCACGGTTCAGCTTGCCATCGTGTGCTCCTGCTCTTCTCAATAAGAAGATCATGCCCTGGTTTAGCCACTGGTCCAAGGAAATCACCTGGAGCAGCTGCAACCCAAACTCAAGTCTAGAACCAAGCCCAGCTGACTTATAGCTAACCTGCAGACCCATGACATGAGCAAGGAAAGCAGTGCTTGTGGTGATAGGATATCTGATTTGACAGGATTTATTACACCACATTATTACAACAACAGCCAAGTCAGAACTGATGGGCAGAAGTCCTTAATTTAATATGGTTGAATTTATCATTCTTTTCCTTTAGAGTTTGCACATTTCATGTCTTGTTTAAATTGACTTTTCTCCAAAGTCATAAGCCTATTCTTTGTGTAAACATGTTCAAAAACACCTTTACTGTCCCGAGGCTATGAAGATAATCTATTACATAGGAATTTAAGCCTATGAATAACAGAAACTGGTTCTACATGTGTGCAGAATAGGGTACAGATTCACTTTTTTCCATATGAATGCCACAATTGCCTCAGCACAATATATGTACCCATTCTTCACTGATACACAATTCTACTTGGTTTCCAGTCAGTTCTGTGTACACCTGTCCCAACATCACTATCTTACTTCCTGTGGTTTCTTTGTATCTTGCTATTTGGTAGGGTAAGTCCTCCCTTACTATTTCAGAAAATTTTAGCAATAGTTCATCCCTAGCTTATCACATGCATTTTATAATCAGCTTGTTACATTCCTTGAAAACTCAGATTCATTATGTGTTTATAGATAAATTTGGAAATAATGGACAATTTTGCAGCATTGTTTCATCATCCAGAAATTTCCTTTTATTTTTTTTTAATTTAATGCCTCTTAGTAAAGTTTATAATTTACTTCATCAGATCTTGCACAATGAAAAAAAAAAAAAGATCTTGCACAATGTTTAAAAAAGAACTATCCTTGGTTACTGTTTTTTTTTTTTTGTCACTATTTAAGAAGGTATCTTTTAAAAATCTACATTTAAAAAATATTTGTAGCTATTATATAGACATGCAATTGAAGGTGCCTGGGTGGCCCAGTCCATGAAGCATCTGCCTTCAGCTCAGGTCATAATCTCACAGTCCTGGGATTAAGTCTCATGCCAGGCTCCCTGTGGAGCCTATGCTACCTATGCTCCTGCCTTCAGGCTCATGGTCTCTCTTTTTCCCTCAAATAAATAAATAAAATAAAAAGAAATGCAATTGAATTTTGAATAATTGATTTTTAAATCTAGCAACATCTTTAATTCTATGATCATTGCTAATAATTGATCTATATAATATTTTGAGTTTTCTAGGTAGCAGATTATATCATCTGAGGTTAATGGTTAGATTTTTTATCCCTTTCCAATATTGGCAATGTTTATTTCTTTTTCCTGTTTTCCATCTTATTTCCCTCAAAGGGACCTCCACTACAATGTTGAACAGCAGGAAGAGTAGACTTCCTCCTTATTCATGAATCTAAAGGAAATGGTTTTAATCTTTCACCATTTAGTATGTTTGCTCTAGGCTTTTGTTTTTGTATTTCTATCACATTAGGGAAGTTCACTTCTGTTCAAGAATCCCTACATGGTTGATGAATTTATTAAATGTTTTTTATGAATCTATTGAGGTGATGATACAGTTTCTCTCCTTTAATTAGTTAATAAATTGAATTACATGAATAGATTTTTTTTTCCTAATATTAACCCAACCTTTCATTCCTGGAATAAACTTAATTTGGTCATGACATAGTCTCTCCATAAATAAACAGATAGATAGATGATAGATGATAGATAGATGATAGATAGATAGATAGATAGATAGATAGAGTTGCTATTATAGCTGTATTTGTCCATATTATATGGAAATGTAGTTGAATTTTGTATAATTGATTTTTATTTATATTTTTAGCTATATATGTTTTGTATATATAGCTGAATTTGTTTTGTTTCTATCTTGTTGGCAACATTAGTCTGTATTTTTTTCTTCCTTATACTGTCCTCTAGTTTTTGAATCACAGTTCTGTTAGCTTAACAAAGTAAGTGGGGTGTTTTCTCTCTTCCTAGTTCCAGGAATAATTGGTGTAAAATCAGAATTATTTGTTTCTTGAATGTGTTGTAGAATGCATTTGCAAAAGTCATTTGGACCTACTGTTTCCTTTATGGAAATAGTTTAAAATATTGATTCACTATCTTTAAAGGTTTTAGTATTATTTGAGTTTTCTGTTTAGTTTTTATTAAATGATATTTGTTTAGGCATCTGCCCATATCATGCTGATTTTCAAATCAATTGGCTTAAAATATTTTTAAAAATCTCTGCTACATCTGCAAATGAATCCTCAGTTTATTCACTAAATTTTTTTAACAACTTTAACATTCCCCTCAAAACAACTTACCCCCAAACAAATTTTGACTTACTTGATTTTGTAATTTATTTTATATATTTTATATTGTTTTCTATCTCATTAGTAGCCCCCAGGAGTTGTTTCATATATGTCTGCTATAAATATCATTTAGTTTATATTTTACAGTTCATATAAATGTCTGAGAATCTTAGTTCCTTACCTGAAATAGGCCATTCACATGTGATCTCTAATATGTTTGGACTTTTTCTATCATCTCATTTATATTTTCTATTTTTTTGCTTGCTCTATTTTTTCTCCATTTTTTTCTTACAAAGCTTATTTTGTATTAACTGATATTTTCCTCCATTATTAAATGTTTTCTTTTTCCATTTGTTTGAAAGTCATAAAAGATCTTAATTTGTTATGTGTTATAGGAAATATGATGCTCATGTTTAACTCTAATCAATATGAAGTCCAAATTTAATCAGTAAGTTTACCCTTTTCCTTTAGAGTACATTAGCTGTACACAACTTACCCACATTTACAGGTTTAGATTTATAATAATTCAAGTCTGTCTTTTTTAATACCCACACAATTTATATTATAATTATTATCATTTTATACTGGGAACTTTCCATTAGATTTAGGTCTATACTTTTCTTAATTCTATATTCTAATGTGAATTACAAACCTATATCCTGGGATCATATTCTTTCTTTCTGAAATATGTTTTAAAAGTTAGTTTAAAAGACTTTTGATGATAAACTGTCAGATTTTTTGTATTGTTTGCAAGTGTTTTTGAGTATAGTTTGCTAGGCTGACAGGTTTTTTCTCAGCACTTTAAGAAATTTTTTAATTGTTTTCTGGTTTTCATCAAGTTATAAAATCAGCTACCACTAGAACTGTGATTTTATTTTAGGTAATCTTTCTTTTCTCTTTACCTGTTTATAAAACCTTCTCTTTGCATTAGTGCTCTGTAGTGGTGCTACATTATGTCAAAATGAAAATGTCTTTAAAATGTATGTATCCTGCTAGGGATTTTGTAGCCTTTCTAAACCTAAAACCGTATTATTTAATCAATTATGGAAAATTATCAGATAGTCTCTGATCAAAAGTTTATAATTTACTTCATCAGATCTTGCACAATGAAAAAAAAAAAAAAAACCTTCATTTGTTCCTTTTCTCATGCTTTTCTCTTTTTTTTCTTACAAAGCTTATTTTGTATTAACTGATATTTTCCTCCATTATTAAATGTTTTCTTTTTCCATTTGTTTGAAAGTCATAAAAGATCTTAATTTGTTATGTGTTAGGAAATATGATGCTCATGTTTAACTCTAATCAATATGAAGTCCAAATTTAATCAGTAAGTTTACCCTTTTCCTTTAGAGTACATTAGCTGTACACAACTTACCCACATTTACAGGTTTAGATTTATAATAATTCAAGTCTGTCTTTTTTAATACCCACACAATTTATATTATAATTATTATCATTTTATACTGGGAACTTTCCATTAGATTTAGGTCTATACTTTTCTTAATTCTATATTCTAATGTGAATTACAAACCTATATCCTGGATCATATTCTTTCTTTCTGAAATATGTTTTAAAAGTTAGTTTTAAAAGACTTTTGATGATAAACTGTCAGATTTTTTGTATTGTTTGCAAGTGTTTTTGAGTATAGTTTGCTAGGCTGACAGGTTTTTTCTGGGCCAAAGGCAGGCGCCAAACCGCTGCGCCACCCAGGGATCCCTAGCTTGGGATTTTCAAGCAATCTTTCCGATATTGATTTCTGGTTTAATTCCTTTGCAATCTGAGAGCAGACATTGTTCAATGACTTTTTTTTTTTTTTAAATGTGTTAAGGTGTGTTTTATGTTTCAGAATGTGATGTCTTAGTGAATGTTCCATGTGAACTTCAGAAAAATGTGTGTTTTGCTATTGTTGAATGAAGTAATCTATAGGTGATAATTATGTCCAGTTGATTAATGGTGTTGTTGAGTTTAATTATGTCCTTACTGATATGCTGCCTGCTACATCTGTCCATTTCTGAGAGAAGGGGGTTGAAATCTCCAACTATGATGGAGGATTTATCTATCTCTCCATGTAAGTCTATTAGTTTTTACCTGACATAGTTTGATGCTTTGTTGCCAGATGCATACATATTAAGGATTGTTATGTCTTCCTGGAGAATAGATTCCTTTTTTATAATGTAATGTCTTTTTCTATCCTTGAGTACTTTTCCTTGTTCTGCTTTGCCTGAAATTAAATAGAGCTGCTCCTGCTTTCTTTTGATTTACATTAGTATGATGTATTTCCTCCATCCATTTATTTTTAATCCACATGTTTCTTTATATTTATAGTGAGTTTCTTGTAGACAAAAGATAGTTGGATTTTGTTTTTTGATCCATGCTCACAATTATACTCTTTTTTTAATTAGTGCATTTAGACCACTGACATTCAAAGTGATTATTGATATAGTTGGATTAGCATCTACCATATTTGTTAGTGTTTTCTCTTTGTTGCCCTTGTTTGTTGTTCCTATTTTTGCTCTTTTTGCTATCTGTGGTTTTAATTGAGAGTTTTCTATGTTTCTCATTTCTTTCTTTTCTTTGTATATGGTTATACTTATTTTCCTTCCCCCTCTCCCCCTCCCTTTTCTCCTTTTCCTACCTCTTCTTTCTCCTATCCCTCTCCCTCTCCTTTTCCTCCTCTTCTTCCTCCACTTCCTCCTCCTCTTCCTCCTACACCTGCTCCTCCTCTTCCTCCTCCTTCTTTTTCTTGTTTAGTGGTTTCCCTGAAGTTTGCAATATACATTTACAGCTAATACAAGTCCATATTCAAAAAACACTATAACACTTCACAAGTGGTATTAGTACCCTATAAAAAATAATCCTAATTCTTTCATTCTATCCATTGCATCATTAATGTCATTCATTCCTCTTATATATAAACATATATAACTTATATTTACATGAGATATATACATAAATGAATACATTTTTCCTATTATTATTTTGAACAAACTATTATTCCTTGGATCAATTAAGAATAAGAAAAACAAGTTTTTTAAAACTTGGCTCAGTGGTATAGTACTGCCTTTAGCCCAGGGCCTGATCCTGGAGACCCAGGATCGGGTCCCATGTCAGGCTCCCTGCATGTAGCCTGCTTCTCTCCCTGCCTGTGTCTCTGCCTCCCTCCTTCTCTGTGGCTCTCATAAATAAATAAATAAAATCTTTAAAAAAAAAAAACCTTCATTTGTTCCTTTTCTCATGCTTTTCTCTTTTTTTATATTTATCTGAGTTTCTTACCTATGTTATTTTCCTTCTCTCTAAAGAACTTTTTTTTAGTTATTTTTCAAGACTGGCCTACTGATATAAATTATCTGAATTTTTGTCCTAATTTTTCTGAAAAGGTCTTTATTTCTTCTTCATTTTTTGAAGGATAATATGTAGGGTACATAATGTTGGATTGGTGTTTATTTCCCTTATAGTTTAAATATTTCACTTCCCTATTTTCTTGTTTGCATAATTTCTGAGGAAAACATAGATGTAATCCTTTGCTTCTCAATAGGTAAATTTTCCCCCCAATGGCTTCTTTCAATATTTTTCTTTATATTTTATTTTCTGCAGTTCAAATATGATAAGCTTAGTTTTTAAAAACTTCATTCTGGTTGATATTCTCTGAGTCCTGGATATTTTGTTTGATGTCTGACATTAATTTTGGGACATTCTTAGTCATAACTGCTTCAAATATTTCTTCCATCCTTTCTCTCATTCATCTTCTTCTGGTATTGCCTTTACATGTGTGTTTTATCTTTTGTAATTTTCCCAAAGTCTCTAGATATTTTGTTCTGGTTTTTTTTTTTTCAGTTTTGTTCTCTTTTGCTGTAGAACTTTCTATTGCCATATCATGAAGCTCAGAGATTCTTTCCATATCCTTGTCTTGTCTGATGAGCCATCATCAGCATTCTTCATTTCTGTACATTGTTTTTTATCTTTAGCTTTTCTTTTTGGTTCTTCATTAGAATTTCAATCTCTTTGCTTACAATGCCCATCTATTCTTTCATGCTTTTATTAGAACCCTTAGCATATTAATTTGTTATTTTGAAATTTCTCATATCATAATTCCAACATCCCTGCCATATTGGAGTCTGATTTTGATGTTTATTTTGTCTCTTCAAATTATGTTTTTTGTCATTTTGTATGTCTTGTAATTTTTTTAATCTGATAGCTAGGCATGATGTACTGGGTAAAAGAAACTGTGATAAATAGCCCCTCAGCAATGTGATAGTAAGGTGTAGGAGGGAGGGAGACATTCTACAGTCTATTAATAGGTTTCAGTTTTTAGTAAGTCTGTGCCTCTGAATTATGAACTTCACAAGTATATCTCAGATCTCCTTCTTCCACTTTTGTGGGGCAGGATGGCCAGACTGGGCTGGAGTTGGGTATTTCCTTTTGCCCACGTTGGTTAGGTCTTCATAAAATCCCAGTAATATAGCCTCTGATAAGATTAGTTTACTTGAGGGCAGTCCTTGTTTAGAAAAAACAGAATGCTTTGGTATATTACAAAATAGTTCCTATTCCTCCCTTCTTGCCAGAATCATGAGATTTTTCTCTGATATTCACTAAGAGTATCTGGATGAGTTCTCTGGAGACAAAACACAAAAGTAGTGGGGATTCCCTATATCTGGGTCCCCTTGGAGATTTTATTTCTTAGATTTGTCTAATACTGAGACTCCAGCAATTCATCAGTTATAATTCAAGTTTCCTGTAGGAGTTTCTGCTTGGGGTATTTGCTTGTTGGTCTATCTAATTTTGGCTGTAGTAATTTGCCTTGTGACATCACTTTACTGATGGATCTAGAAGAGTTATTGGTTTTTCAATACATTTAGCTTTCTACTGTTGCTAGGATGGAATGTGAGTTCCAAGCTTCTTATATGATGGTCCAGAAAACAGAAGACTGCAGCTATCCCCATCAAGTAAATTTTACATTTTATGTTTTTTTTTTTAATTTCTAGAATTTTTATTTGGTCCTTTTCCTAATCTTCCTGCTCAGTGCCTATATTTTTTACTACCTCTATTATTTTGTTAGACATCACAAACATGCTGATTTTGTTTTCTGTATTTAATCATACTGAAAATCTGAAATATTTATGCATCTAATTCAATTTATTTGTTATATTTATCCTTTCTCATGTATTTTTATCATCTTGTGACTCTTTTTTTGAAAATTCTCACTGCAAGCTTATGTTTACTGAAACTTTATTTGTGAGGAACTGTGAGGCTTAGATTGAGGGTATATTCCTGCAAAGATGATTTGCTTTAATTTCTGCCAACCACACAGAATCCCTTCTATAATTGGGCCACCTTGATTTCTTTCCTTGGTGTTTTTTACATCATACAGTTATTTTTTTCATCATATAGTTATTGTAATTTCAGACCTGCAATCACTACATAATGACTGACTTCCACTTATAAATTTTCAGAGACTATTTTAACGATTCCAACCCCACCTCTCCACCTCACATCCTCAGTAATCCAAAATTACTCTGGATAAGTTTTCTTCCTGGTTCTTTTGTGAAGCTATTTGTTTCCAGTTCATCATCTCATGAAGAATGCAGCTCATTATGGCTCCTAGATTTATGGGTGAGTTTCCAGTACAACGGCTATCCAAATATCCTGTCTTTTATCTCCAATGTGGTTTTTAAAATTACAACTCCATGTTGTGGAAGATTGGTAGATACCACACAGAAGCTGCTGACTGTAGGGCCTCTTTGAATTCCTCTCTAGATTCATAAGGCTGCTTCATTTTTGACCTTGGAAAGAATTTTTCTCATTTTCTTTCACCTATATGGTACATATGTGTACTAAAATAGTTTTTAAATATACTCTACCCCAATTTGAGATACCTGATAGTGAGCTGTTTTTAGGTATATAGCTACATACTTAACTTGAAAAGAAAGTTCTTTGACAATTTAATTTTATATTGTGTATTTCCTCACCTTAAAAAATAAAAAATTCTGTAGAGGAGGGATTTAAGCTGAGTCATCCCCTTTGTAACAATAGTTTTGAGGGTTTTTTTTTTTTTTCATTTGTTCTTTTATTAACTTCCCATGTGTTTAAGTGATTGTGTCTTTTCTGCCACACACACAGAGGCATATTTATTTTTTTTCTCTTTGAGTGAAGGTAATGCTACCCCTGGAACTGCATAGTCAGTTTTTTGATTTGTGTCTTTATTGCACAATAGTGCAGCTTTCATATGCTAAGATCTCTAGTGCAAAATTAAATACTTATTGGAAAACATTAAGTACTAAGTATTCACTAAAATGTGTCGAACTGTTGAACTAAAAACAGTGTGTTGAACACAGTAAAAGAAATACGGATTTGGAACACTCTTAAGCCTCCAACAAGTTAAATAAATTAAGTAGATGGCTTAAAATCGGTATATAATATCTTGTGTATTTTGGGGGGGGGGGTTTGATTAATTTGGTGCTTATAGAATTTCATGTGTGTGGGAAGAGTTCTGTGGATATTTGTTATAGAAGCAACAGCACAAAATAACAACATATAGGAAGGAAAGGGATGAGTTAACTCTGATTAAAGTAGAAGAAATCCGTACAATTTTCCTGGAATATTGTGAATAAGCAGAAACTTTCTATTCCTAAAAATTCATTGAGAGTTTTTTTTAATGTATATGATCAAAGATTATCAAGGAATTTTTTTTTTAAAGATTTTATTTATTTATTCTTGAGAGATAGAAGGAGAGACAGAGCCAGAGACACAGGCAGAGACAGAGCCAGAGACACAGGCAGAGGGAGAAGCAGGCTCCATGCACCGGGAGCCTGACGTGGGATTCGATCCTGGGTCTCCAGGATCGCGCCCTGGGCCAAAGGCAGGCGCCAAACCGCTGCGCCACCCAGGGATCCCTATCAAGGAATTTTAAGAACATAAATTAAGTATTTTCAATACAGGCAAGTTTATTGACATCCCATCTTTTAAATTTGCATTTTGCACTTTTTTTTAAAGAAATCTAGTACATTGACTGATCTATATTTGATGGTTTGGTAAGCATTCACCAATGTTTATCTCTCTTTTATTTCCTGGCTATAAAAGACTTCACTTCCCAATTCTCTTAAATTTCTTTAAGGCAAGGTAGGATCACCTGCTTTGGCCAGTGATATGTGAATGGGAGTGATATGTGTCACTTCCAAGCAGAAGGACTTAATGGATAGTGTTCTGGTTCCTGAGAGCCTCTCCCCTGTTCTGGTGTCCATAGAAGTGTATGATATGCAGCTACCCTGAGTCTGATGTAACCCAGAAATCTGAAATGAGGTGACACAGCTGCCTTGGGGGTTTCCCAGATCTGTAGATTTGTTTGTGTATGAAAAACTAAACTTTCATTGTATAATAGCACTGAGATTAGGGAGTTATTTGTAACTGCAACATAACCTACCCAGTCTAACACAGGTGGTAAAATATGAAGTACTCTAAACAAATACAAAAGGAACACTTAATAAAATCAGGCAAAAGAGAACAATTGAGGCAAAGTATTTCATTTGAAAAAAGCATTATCCATGTTTTAAAATACACCAAGAATTCAGGTAAAACTAACATTTTTAGAGTGCTTATAAAAAGAAGTTAAAGTCTACTTCACCACATTTTCTCAACTTTTTGAGTAAATTTACTCTTTATATACTGTAATATTTTATTTTGATGTAAGGTCTATGAGTATGTATTAAATATTTTTGTATATCAGTATTCTTCGCTAAGCACAATAATTACTTACTGAATTTAATTATTCTGGTCTATTTCTCTATATTTTATTCTTCCCAGCCTGGGGTTAGCACTGGAAAGATCTTGAGTTGAAATTTTAGAGGGGGTGTGATGGGGACCAATATGATTTCATAATCACAGGTGGAGTAGACCTTTATTTCATTTTGTTTTGTTGCATAAAATTTGCTTGTTTAGCTTCTTGACATGTGTCTGTGTTGGTGTCTTGCTGAAAGAGGTTTATTTGCAGATGTAGCCACAGATCCCAGTGACCAGCTATGAAATTGCTAGCACAGGTGCACACCTGGCTGATCCTCTCCCTAGCGAGAGAGCCAGGGATTCCTGCTACATCTCTACTGGGTTATATGATGATTAAGCTAACATAAATTTTATCCCTCAGCTCTTCACTCAACTCTGAGGCAGGCATAAGTGCCCAAGTTATGCAGGCTGCACATATGAGCCATGCTTGTTCTTGGTCTCCATCTCTTCTTCTGTTGGAAATCCTAATATATATTTTTAGTTTGCTTTATTTCACGTATCTATATATGTTGCTTCAGTTGTATATCAGTATCTCTGGTTCACATTTTAATAGCAGCTTTTCATTTTGGGTTTCTTTTTCTAAGTTGAAGTATTACATATATAGTACTGATAATGTGATTTTTTTTGTGGTCAAGCATCTCAAATATTTTCTGTGAACCTATTAACCATAATAAGTGTTCATGATACAAGTCAGCAAGACTGTAATTGTCTCAGAGTGTGAGATAGTGGTTTCCCAGTGAAGAAGAAGCAGCTGAGTTTTTACTGTTCATAGCCAAATTCTTTACCTATTGACATACTTTACCTGGAGTTTTGAAGTTTATTAATATTCTCCATATGCATGCTGAATTCTTCATTTCATTTTATATGTTTCGAGGCAGTTTTGGGTGGTAGAATGAGTAGTAAGAAGACCCATTTTAAAAATCTTACTCATGCAATGACAGTGCAATTGCTGGAGGGCATCTGCTGGGAACCTCAGTTACCTTATCTGCAGAAGGGGACTAAAAACCTTCACTCCATGGATGTCATAGGGGTCGAATGAAGTACAAATTCAAAACAGGGAATATAATGCATAGTAAGTATGCAGCTAACTTGTTGATTTCTTTATCTTAATTATTAATATCATATTGATTATTTCATATATGTAACGTACCAACAAGGACATTCATTTTTATCAAAAATTTTGACACAATGATTTTCTAGACTTTCACACTGATTATAAAGTTCCTAAGGCTCATAAGTAGGAGGCTTGTTGTTTAAAAATAGACCCACTCAGTCTCAATTTCCATGGAATAAGGTTCTGCTACTTTGGATATTATTTTTTTATCTTCCCACTTTTTTTTTTTTTTTGCACTGTTTTCTGTGATTCATTTCCATGGCTTTAAAGGCCTAATATTCAGACATAATCTATACATCTGTGTCACTTTTAAACTTATATTCATTTAAACATGATCCTGGTTGGCCAAAACATATGGCAGTGAAAAGATGCATTCTCTCTAAAAAGGGGCACCTCATTAAAAGTTATTCTTTTGCAATTAATAACAAATGGAAAAGAGGTTTGGAGTCAGAAGATGTTTGACTTAACCCTCTCTTAACTTTATTTTCTTCCTTCATATATTTAGAACTCGTACAAGCATTTTAAGCAAAATATAGTATGTCAGAACTTTATGTTAGAAATTACTACATAAATGTTCATTTTTGTTATTATGAAAATAAGACTTGGCCTATGTTGCTAGGATAAAATAGCAAATGACCAAATTAGTTTATTGTTTTATTAGGTACAGTTCCAATCAGAATTGAAAAGGCAAGCCCAGTGAGTACTTTATTACCCACTTTGCATTTTCTCTATTTCTTATTTTTATAGAGCCTGGATATTGTATTCATTTGGTAGAGGACAAGGTCAATCACAAGAGCTCTGTATGACTGATACAGTTTATGACCAGTCAGTCTCTTCTTAGCTTGTCTACCCTGGAGTACTAATACTTTTAGGTATACCTTGGGCCCTCAACTGAAACATCTTTTTTTTTCCCCTTCTTAGGGCAACCAAAATTAACTTTTCTATTTGAGAATTGAGAACTGGTCCAGTCAACTAGTCTGTTGAATGTCAAAGTGTTAAGATAGTCTCAGGCTAGGTATATAAGAGGAATAGCATTAGGTATAGAATACTAAGTACTTTGGGAAAGTAAATGTGACTAGAATTGGTAAAGTTGATTAAGCTTCACTATTCCTTCCCAAGTTTCCCTTTCATGATAAACCACTGTTCCCTTATCCTAAGCTTCCCTGAATGTGTCTCCCATCTCCTGTTTTAACTGACTGCCCATTTCCCTTACTCTTCTCAATCCACTGCAACTTGGCTTCTATCCCTAATCATTCTACTGGAACTATCCTTATAGGAATTGAAGCACTTGCAATATAAACTCACAATTCTCTGATTTAGATACCATTATTATCCTCATCTGTATCATGGAGATAACAATAGAGCTGATTTTATAGAGCTAGTATGAGCTGCAAATATGCAGTTAGTATTCCCCTGACATTTGCTATTGTTATTATTATGTTGGTGGTGTTCTCTTTTTATTATTATTATTTTGAGAGAGAGAGAGAGAGAGAAGAGATGAAGAAGGGGCAAAGGGATAGAGAGAATCTTAAGCAGGTCCCATGCCCAGCACAAAGCCCAATGTAGGGCTCGATCCTATGACTCTGAGATCATGACCTAAGCTGAAACCAGAAGTCAGACATTCAACTGACTAAGCCACCCAGATGCCCTGTTGTTGTCTTTTCCCTTCTTCTAGAAATGCTTTCACTCTTGGTTTCGGGCACAAGCTTAAGGAGGATTTTCATTCTTCTTTATTAGATACTCTGTCTCCTTTATAGCTCTTTTCCCTGAAAAATGAGTATTCTTTGGGGCTCTTCCTGAGTAATAGGCTGTAAGCAGTATCTTCTCTTCCCATCCTTGAAACTACATCTACTCATTGATTCTTCTCAACTCTATCTCTAGGTCATAATCCAACCAATTTCCAGAATCTTGAAGTGTAACCACTACCTCTGTTTTCCCTAGCTCCTAGCT
Source organism: Vulpes lagopus (assembly GCF_018345385.1). Lineage (NCBI taxonomy): Eukaryota > Metazoa > Chordata > Mammalia > Carnivora > Canidae > Vulpes > Vulpes lagopus. The sequence goes on from NC_054829.1 coordinate 99,170,847, forward strand.
CAGTGAATGGCATTGCTTGCCAGTTGCCCAAGCCAAAAATGGTATCATCAATGACTGTTCTCCAGTCAACAATCGGACTGTCAATTCTATCTTCTAAATATTTCTGGTATCTGTCTACTTTGTTTCAACCTCTTTGTCAATGACATTTCAGGATTTCATAATCTCCTAATTGGTCTCCTTTTCTCCAGAAAAGAGGCTTTTAATCTATTGTCACAGTGAGTTTATCACAGCTTGATTCCAGATCCATCTCCCATCACTTTCTGCTTGATCACTACAGTCTAACCCCACTAAACTACCCTAAATTCCCTCAAGATGTTCCCTTCTCAGGTCAGCTCAGAGCTTTGTACATTCTTTTTTCTCTCCCTGGAAAGCCATTTCCGTTCCATTATACCTGTCATTGGGTTGATTCCTTCTCATCCTTCAGGTTTTAGCTCAGATGTTATTTTCTCTAGAATTCTTTTGCTGCTTCACTCAAACTCTGAATGATGTCATTCTGCTAAAGGCATCTAGAGTGCCTGTTGCACTCTCACCACATTGTATTGTGACTACTAGCCTGTCTCTCCCACTAGCCTGTAAGCACTTTTTAGCACAGAGATTGTATTTTGTTTATTATTGCGTCTCTAGAAACTAATGCAGCATCCAGCATATATTAAGTTTTTAGGGAATGTTTGTCAAAAGAAAAATGGCTAATAAAATCTCATTTAAAATTTAAATGTATTTTCTAATAATGCACCCCAAAGGAAACACTTCCTAATTAAAATGATATATTGTAGCAAGTTACTCTATTTCTCATGCCTGATCTGTAGAATAAAGAGGCTGAATGAAAAAGATATATATATTTATGTATATTCTTAAGCTTTTTTCAGCTCTAACATGGCATTATTTTCTGAAGATTCCCCAGTGAGAAATTCCAAATAATCTCATCAAAAAAACCTTTTAAACAACAATCCAGAATGGTTGTTTTTTTTTTGGCTCAACAAATACTATCTTGAATATAGGACAATTGTCTAATTTCAGGTAGTTTAGAGTGCTTACAACTAAAGATCAGTAAAGATGTTTCAGATGGGAATCTAGATCATTCTAGAATAACCAGAGCAATGTGTACTTTTGGATCCTGGTTTTATACAATTAGTGATTTAATGCTGAGCCAGTATAACAATGCTTGGGTCTTCACTTAAAGTTAATGTAGAATAAAGCAGTGACTTGGGACTCAGACTACCTAGACACAAATCGTCATTCCTCGAATTACTCTCTGACTTTGGGCATATCTCAGTTTTGTCATCTGCATTATGAGAACAATAGTAACTAACTTAGAGCATTTTGTGAAAATTAATGTATTGAGACATGCAAAGCTATTAAAACAGTGTCTAGCATAGAACATGAAGTCAGGAAATATCTATCTATATAATTATTATTAGTTTAATTCCTTTTGTGTTTATTTAATTGTCAGTTAAGGGAATTTCAAGATGAGCGGGTCTTCTGCCATCTGTGGTATCTTTCCATCTACCTTCCAGAACAACCCCTTCATTGGACCACAAGATGTCACTGTTTCTGACAGTTTCCAACTCCTTGACCATCTTAAGATGCTATGCTATTTCAAAGGAAAGGAATGCATGAAATTTGAGGGAGAAAGAAAATTAATACTATCCAACTCTTAATAAAAGTTCCCTAAAACCATATAAAACCATCATCAAAGTATGTTTTTCATATACTACTCAAAGAGTTTATATCATACATGCCACCTCCACAATGATGAAGAGGACCTGAGACTAACTTCTAAATCATTTGGGGTTTATTGATTAATTAAGCCATTCAAGAAAAATGTTTTCATTAGTAGCTATGTATAAGATACTTGATAGGAAAGTATATTAAATCAGACATGGAGATCACCACAAAATAGAGGCTGCTAACAGAGATAAGAGAGCTACAGATAGCTTAAATCAGATTAAGAGTGGTACATGTTATTTAAACAAGAAGAAATATCATGCTATAAAAGGACAGCAAAGAAAAAGATGTTTCTTTTTTAAAAAAGATGTTTCTTGATAATGAATTAGGGATGATAATGTGGATTAGAAGTACTGGGATGAGATTTTAAAAACCAGTTCAGATTTGACATAGGGAAATTGGTTGGGGATGGTTAGTATGTGCAAAGATAAACATAGGAAAGTACTAAAAATATATGTAGAACAGTAAGAGGTTCATTTCATCTTGTATGTAGAGCATATGATATAGCATGATAAGAAATAAAGAACAATGGGGCATCTGGGTGGCTCAGTGGGTTAAGCATCTTACTCTTGATTTTGGCTCAGGTCATGATCTCAGGGTCCTGGGATCCAGTGTTCTCGGGCACTGGAATTCAGTGTCAGGAGAATTTGTTTCTCTGTCTCCCTCTGCCCCCTCCAAAATGCATTCTCCACAGCTCTTTCTAAAATAAATAAATACATCTTTAAAGAAACAAACAAGCAGAAGAGTAGAAATATATATTGGGCTCAAATTGTTCAAGAACTTGAATACCTGGGAATAACTTTAGAGACTGTAACAAAGTAAAATAGAACACTGGAGATATACCTAGTTGATTTTGAATTCTGGTTTAGGCTCTTACTATTGAGGCAAACAAATCCCACCATTCAGAGAGAAAGACTGAGAAAGAGAAACATTTCTTGAGCTGCAGTCAGTTTCCTGATTGGTAAAACTGGGCAAGTAGCATAGTTGAGAAATTGACAATGCACTGGAGGTACTTGACACACATAAGCTATTACTGTAACCTAATCTATAGTTGATGGTTCCTCTGTTATCAGAAACTGCAGGGCAGCCCAGGTGGCTCAGCGGTTGAACGCCCGCCTTCAGCCCAGGGAGTGATTCCAGAGTCGCAGGATCGAGTCCCAGGATCGAGTCCCAGGATCGAGTCCCACATCAGGCTCCCTGCATGGAGCCTGCTTTCCCCTCTGCCTGTGTCTCTGCGTCTCTTTCTCTCTCTCTCTGTGTCTCTCATGAATAAATAAATAGAAATATTTAAAAAAAAAAGAAAAGAAAAGAAACTGTAGGGATGCCTGGGAAGCTCAGTGGTTGAGCATCTGCGTTTGGGTCTGGTCGTGATCCTAGGGCCTGGGATAGAGTCCAGCATCAGGCTTCCCGCAGGGAGCCTGCTTCTCTTTCTGCCTATGTCTCTGCCTCTCTTTCAGTATCTCTCATAAATAAATAAATAAATAAATAAATAAATAAATAAATAAATAAATAATTTTTTTAAAAAAAAGAAACTGTGTTTCTAGATTTGGTGGAAAGTGAGAGACAGTTGAACTAAAGGTGCATAAGAACACACTCAGCCTCTTCCCCTGAGAGCATGCCTTGGGACCCCCATGTGTTTACTGTTGAACCAGGCAATAGTGTAAATGGAGACCCTCTCAATGGAGCAAGTGTCCCTGTGACTCTTAACATGTTCTCCGAGGTGCTGAAGATTTGTCCAAATGCTTAACTTGCAATTGTCAGCTTAAAGCTTATCTGCTCCAGTCAGGTGCTAGAGCCCTGTAGGCTCTAACAGGGAACACTCCTGGGATAGTAGTTAGACTCTTCGCTACTTTCACAAGCTCAGAAAACATGGCCTGTTTGAAGAGTTTTCAGGGACCAGCTCATTTTGTTTTTAAAAATGACAACCAGCTCATTATTATTTGCTTTCTCTTTAGAGAGATCCTATGATCCTTAAGTGACAGTTGTATTTTTTGTCTTTTCTGTAAAAAAAAATTTACACCAGTTAAAGTCTAGAAGAGATCTTCACACTCCTTTTTGGGATAGTATGGCTTGCTCTAATATTGCCTTTAATGTTTTGTCGTGATTCAGTTGTCCCATATCCTGGAGGACAGAGTTTTGCCTGACTTCCTTTCAGAGGCTATTCTGGAATATGTAACCAAACTACTAACTCATTTCTTTCTCTCCATGGGATATGTCTCCTGACAGATGAAATTTTCTTCTCTGAGTTTCATATCTACCTCTATTCCCTTGAACCAAGCTAAATAATTCATTTCTTTTCCATTTCAGCTTTTTAAAACACTTAACCTGTTATTTGACTCCCAGTTTGCTCTGGTTTAACCAAACTGTCCACAGTCAGGGGCTGAATCAGCCCTTATTTCCCTCATCATTTACTCTTGATTTTGTTACTTCCACCACTTGGATATCCACAGTAAAAAATGCACAAAGAGCTTTCCAAGCTTGAAAATTACTTCTGTAGCTATTGTTGCCAAGGAAACCACTTCCACTGTATCCCAGTTTTATTTAGCACATGGAGTCCATTATGGGTTAGATTTTGAAGAATGGCTGCTAGGTACTTTTTTTGTCTCCCTATCTTTTTCTGTCAGGAAGCTGGGCATCAGTTTCAGGAAGAAGTTGAGGAAAACAGTAGCTGCCCTAAGCATCAACTCTGAATACAGAGTTTATGAAACACCCAGTGGTAGGCTGAGATACTTCCTGGTGAAATATTTGGAATAAGATCTGGAGAACTGGTATGTATCATAGAATTTTTTAGTGAGCCTGTAAAGATTTAACCTTTGAGATATTATTTAAGTTTCATTTTTCAACAAGGCTTATCTGAGCACATTATTCTTCATAAGGGTAGTCCATTCTTTGCACGAGAGCAGAATATCCTTCCCCATAAACTCATGCTTGCTGTTACTATATTTTCAGGAATGTTATATAATTATGAAAATGCTATGCAATTTTATATTTATATCATTATATTTACACACTATACACATTCATTTAAAATTCAACATGTTGCTTTTCAATTAACTCAGGTAACTCACCAGATAATAATGCTTTTTCTGTCAAATTCTTTAGGAGAATACTTGAGAAATCTAAGAAGTTATATATAACATCTGAAAAGAAGAGATATTTGTTGATTGTGGTTCCTTCTTATGAAATAAACCACTATTTTCAGCCTTTAGCAGCCCAGATTTTTAATATTTCTGCCTCAAATAGCCAGAGGCAGACAAGATTAAAATCAAATGAAGTCAGACTTCTTTAGTTATCAGTAAGTATGAATAGCTGTTCACTACAGGCAGGTGGCTACTTGCAAGGCCGAAGTTCCATTCTGGCATCCTTATCACACTTCCCACCCTCTTTTATTCCTGTTAATAGCTTGCATGCTCAGCAAGGAAAGGGGGTATGGTATTTTTGCTCACAGCATTTATTTGTTTTTGCACAGATGAATATTTAGATAAACCAGCAGGCCCTTGTTAAAACTGCAAAGAAGTTGCTATTTGTCCATTTTACTCCTATTTTGACTCATTTGCCGCACACCCATTCACCCCCTTTAGACCACCTCATCCCCTTAATAAAATAAGAACATTCACACTTTGGTTGTCATACATTCACACCCATTCTCACATTCCTCTACGATATTTGCCTTAATTTAAACTTTTGCTTTTCAGTTTCAGAAAAATTCCATTTCAACTGCTACTTCTACTTGATTCTGTAATAGATTCTTTCACATCCATTAACAGATCAGTGAGATTATGAAAAAAAAATCTCCATTTAAAAAAGCTATCACTTCTGGAACGTTTTTTAGAAGCTAGCAAATTGCACCCAAATAAAGAGTTTTCTCTCTCCCTCTTTTCCTTTTCTGAAATTTGAGGACCTAAATGCTTGGGTAGTTTGTGGAAAAAGACAGCTTCTAACTATTTTGCTTTAGTTTTATTTATTTTTTTAAGATTTTATTTATGTATTCATGAGATATATATAGAGAGATGCAGAGACATAGAAAGAGGGAGAAGCAGGCTTCCTATGGGGAGAGCCTGTTAGGAACTAGATCCCAGGATCACGACCTGACCCAAAGGGTCAACCACTGAGCCACCTAGGCACCCTGCTTTAATTTTCTTTAAAGTTACACAGGAGTTAGTGATGTTCTCTGAGTCCCTCCCCACTCTTAATCCCCGACTTCTTCCCAGGAAAAGATAACCTGAGGATGTAGTTGTGTATTACCTATTTCCAAGAGCTGATAAGTACCCTAGAATATATCTGAGCATCCCATCTTTAAGTACTTTAACCAGCCTTGCCCTTCTATTCTCTTTTTACCTCCCTATACATGATACGCTCCCACTCCCTTCTGTCCATCCTTCTCTGCCAGGCATCTAGCAGCTCTTATTCACTAGGATCTTGCTTCGGGCACTGCGCTGAGCATTGGCAGGTAAAAGGACAAAAAAAAATTTGGTCTTCCCCCTTATGAAATTGACAGTATGATAGGGGTCGGAGACCCAAATACGCATTTACAATGTGTTGTACAACAATAGGCCTAAATTCAGACTGCTATGGGAACTGACCTAAAATGAATCATGGAATATGGGTTAAAACTAGACAGAAAAAGTAAAGTCTTGGTCAGGAGGATCCTGAGCAGAAATGATCTCTGAAGAGGGAATAGCACAGGCAATGACCTAGGGATGAGAGGACAAGACCAATGAGAAAATTGGCAGGAGCTGGAGATATGTCATTATGACCATGCTTTTACTTTCCACCATAAGAGATCAGCATGAAGAAGGTAATAATGATGATTCACTATTGATATTGACAGTAATTGCAGATGCTAGAAAAGTAAATATTAAAGGAAAAAATTTAATCTGGTGCAGTTATACAAAAGAAATATTAATTATAACTGTTTATAATAACTCTTTATACTTTTATCTAATTATAATATAGCAGAACACATACATTCAGAATGGCACTTACAGATCTGAAAAGGACCCTGTGGATCATTTGAGTCAGTTCCTAGTTTTACAGATGAGGAAATGAGTATCAGTGGTACTAAGTAATGGTTTCAAAGTTGACTTGCTGGTGCAAAGCAAGGAGGCCAAATTAATGAAAATGTGGTCTATTAACTTAGCTGTAGTGTAATTTTATTACAACTAGAAACTATATTTTTGCTTATTTTCAAGAAGTGATATTCATGGGGCATAGTTTCTTGCTCACCCTTAATTATTCCTTTTCCTCCGTTGAAACTTTCAGTACTGTGGTTCTAATATAATAATCAACTCTAGTGACTATTTTGTTTAGTATTCCATTGTTGTACATACGAATTTGGATATCTGAAATAATTTCACTAAATTTTCAGTGAAAATCTGGACCATGAGTTCTTAAAATGAATCTGTACAAGTATAGAATAGAGAGAATTCATAAAATACAATTCTGAAATTAATTGGTCCATTGGAGGGCTTTTGTAATGATAAAAGCCAGTGTTTGCATTATTTAAGCATTATTATGGCAGATGGACTACAGTGTGCTTCAAACAGGACTCACTCAATAGAGAATAAGATTAACCATTTATTGAAATAGTAAGGATTGCACTAGAGCAGAGTAAATGGAAAAAAATCTCAGGAGAAACCAAATGGGTATTATGTGGGCCAATACCACAAGTTAATCCTACCCCTTTTCAATCCCCAAATGCAAATGGCAAGTTGTTTTAAGACAAAGTCTAATCTCTTTTGCATCTGTTCTGTAAAGCCTTGTGTTAGACAGATATTTCACTGCAGAGCTGGCATCCAAACAGTTTCAGGAAAATGAAAATCTAGCACTAGAATTAAACCAAAGAATTCTGAAATTTGATAATCATTTCCTCCATTTTTGTATTTCTGAATTTAATTTCCTGAACTGAGAAACCAGGACAGAACACTTCTCAATCGAGCCACACGTTGTCATTAGTGAACACTGTTACATATTCTTGGAACTCCTTTTTCTCTGTAAAAGTCTATTGGAAACTAAAGAGAGGGACATAGATCCTGAGACACAGATGACCTGAGTATCAGGTCCCTATCCTTGACTAACCACATACAGCAGTGTGCAGTCCCAAAGTATATATATATATATACACACACAAGATGAAGCAAGACAAGAGTAACATTTACTACTCCATCACCAGATGGGACATTACTCCAAATCCCAGTTTAGTTTCCTAAAAGGCTAGCCTCAACCATGTGGAAACTTCTCTTTGCTTTGATAAAGATGTTTTTCAGGTGAAACCAGTTTTTTTAAAGGGACTTCTTTGAATCTCTCTTGAATTAATGTTGAATCTTGGCTCTTCACATCCCGACAGTGAGGAAAAGCTGGCCTGGAAAGATGAAATCAGTAGCAAGAGAGAAGCCCAAAGAAGTGCAAAGAGCTGGGAGAGAGTTGCTAAGACTTGTCTCAAGTGTTAATTTTTTGCAAGATCCTGGGACTCTGCTGTTCTGGAAGGAGAGCATCCAAAGAGCTGGAAAGAAAATTTTTTCTTCTAGATATTTGCTTCTATCTGTAGTGACATATGGTGAAAAAGTGCTCTTGACGCCTACCCATGAGTACTGTGAAAGCAAGAAGCAGAATCCTTGATCTCTCTCCCCTCAAGATTATTGAAGTCCAAGGTAAGATCAGCAAAATAGGAATTAGTGATCATCAAAATCAGTGACATGTTCAGGTTTGCAGAAAACTTGGCTCGGGTTTTGGTGCAGGGACCCATGGACCACTCTTTCCCCCTCTCTCGTGGAGTTAGAATCATAGGATCATGGTATGTCAGGGTTGGAAGGGACCCCTGAAGGTAGGCTAATTTATGAAATGCTTGGATCCTTTTTACTCCATTCTTGCAGGTTAGCTGCGGTTCCTCCTAAAATACTTCTTGAAGAGTGAATGGGAACAAGAAGGATGGAAGGAAAACAACATGAACTGGAACTCTGCAGCAGACTCTGTGCTGAATGTTGTACATATGTCACCATTGAAAACTTACATTATTTTTGTGAGCTTTTTTTTTTTTAAGAGTTTATTTATTTATTGACGAGAGACACAGAGGAAGAGGCAGAGACATAGACAGAGGGAAAAGCAGGCTCCCTGAGGGGGGCACAATACAGGACTCAATCCCAGAGCTCCGGGATCATAACCTGAGCAGAAGTCAGATACTCAACCACTGAGCCACCCAGGTGCCTCCATTTTTGTGAATTATTATTGTCCTCAATAAGAATCAGCATCTAACAAAAGCTCAACTTGTTGAAAGGTACAAGTAGTCCTGCTAGGACATCCATTCTTTCTTGACCCCAAATCTTACTGGTTTTGCACAGCAACTTTTACATTTTAATCGTGGAACACTAATTACAAGACACATTTAAATGTACCATTGAAGACAGTAATGAAACACTTAGGGAACATGAGGTGAACAATTTGAATAGATTATTTTTTACTGCAAGAATTCACAGTCTTTAACATGTGAATCCAAGTGTGACAAAAATATTTAACATTTATTAACTGTTTACTTAATATTCACAACAGCCCCCTCATCAGGTAGCATTATCTCCATTTTATATAGGGGACAAATAGGGGCTGATTAACGTGTCTAGAGTCACCTTCCTGGTAATGGTAAAACTGTGGAAAGGAAACTTTGTCTCCTTAACTTCTTTACAACAAACTTCTTGAGAAACCACTATTCCTTGCAAGGCTTTAGTGCCCAGTACAATTCCAGAGAAAATATCGGATGATTGAAAATACAATATGTTCAATAATATCCATATAGGATAGCAGAGACTGTGTGATATTCATTATTTAATATTTTACTGACCATTTTGGACATGATGATAGTTATATTTTTAGAAGACAACAAAAATTAATGTGGTGAATTTTAAAAAAGAAAGCTTAATGTAATGATTACCTTAAGAAGAAAATATTTTACTAGCAGCTGGTTCTTTCTCTTGTGATGAAGATCTTAAAATTTTAGTAAAAGTGAAGGTAAGCACTTTCGATTGATTTCATTGGAGCTTTTTTTAAAAAAGACTTTATTATGTATTTGAGAGAGAAAGAGAGAGAGTATGAGCAAGGGAGAGGGAGAAGCAGGCTTCCCACTGAGAAGGAAAGCCCTACACGGGGCTCCATCCCAGGACCTTGAGATCATGACCCGATCCGAAGATGGCCTCTTAATGGACTGAGCCACTCAGGCTCCCCTTAATTGGAACTTTTAAAAGATTATTGTTTGTACTAAAAAAGTGATACAAGTTCATTTTATTAAGTTAAAAATAAAATATTCCTACTTCTATCATCCAAAAACAATGGTTCCAAATATACTTTTATTTTATTAAATATTTAAAAATCATTAAAAAATTGATTGACATAATTAGTAAAAAATACTATGGCAATAATTATACATGTATATATAATTACATAGCAATTATTAACTCTTACTAGATGCAAAGCACAATGAAGTTTGCTTTCAATAAATCTCTAGGAAGTTGATATTTTATCTGTTTTGCAGAGGGGTTACCAGGTGAAGGATTACTTCATTTTATTTATAAAAATAAATAAGAAGAGCTTGTAATCAAACTTAGATCTTTTTGAGAGAGTTCTTAAGTTTGTCTACATGAGCAAAATTGATGGCGTAAACTAATAGCAGTGGTTATAGAGAGAAGTATAAATATAATAAATATTTATTATGTGACATTATATATGTGTATATACATAATACATCTGTATATATAATACATATATATGTTATATGTATTATATATATATTAAGCTAATATATATATATTATATAATATATATATATATATTAGCTTAATCACCTTAACCATCATTACTAGAATGTTTTACATGAACTGATGAATTGGGATGAAGGAGAGAAAGGAATTTAATGCAAGTGTAAGATAGGTTGGTGAGTAGAAGGTGCTAAGTTTAGTTCTAAGTACAGTATGTTTGTAGATTTTATGAAACTTACTAGTGGAGATGTTTCATGGGCAGTGGAAATGTGAACCTGGACTTAGGAGCTTGTTTGGCAAGTATTCAGGATCAGCAACCCTAAGATCAATTGTAAGAATCAGGAGGAGTGAGGAAAGAGGGATGAAGATGAGATGCTAACAAGAAAGAGCTCGTTACATTTTATGCTTTCCTACGGAATTATTAACAGGTAATACAGTAGATAGATGGTGCACAATCAAGGAGCATTTTATTACAGTATATAATTCATGCTACATAAATATGTTACATAATTTTTCTTCACAATAAAATACGCAAAGGAAAGAAAGTGTATGGGGTTTTCATCTTCATATCCAAAAAATCTTCAATAAAAGCATAAAAAGATAAGATCTCCATATCTTTCATTCCTTTTCAACAAAATACAGGTAATCAAAGTAAAAACAGGTCTGGTTATATCATCCATGAAGAATAAACAACTTTTCCCCCCCACAAACACTGGAGTGAAGTGAACAAATAGGAAGAGGAATATCTTACAATATTTTGTAGGAATATCTTACAATATTTTTAGTGTTAAATGCAAATGACAAAATAATAGTGGAAACTTTGCTTGAGTCTAGCTTCATCTCAATCCAGTAGCCAGAGTGACTCTGTTAAAACTTAAGTCAGATCTTCATTCATCTTAAATCCTTCAGTAGCTCTTCTGGCTTTATCCAGAGTAAAAGCCACAGGCTTCACATCTATTTCTAAGGCCCCATCTGAACAGATTCCCATTAGTTCATGCCATTCCTTCCTCTCCCTCCCTCTTGCTAGGTATGTTCAAGCCACAAGGGCCAGATGCCAGGTGTTTCTGCCTTAGGGCTTCTCCTCTAGCTGTTGTCTCTGGCTGCAATGCTATTTCTCCGGTATCTGCTTAGCTACTTCTCTCACACCTTCAAGAATTTGCTCAAAAGGCATCTCTCTAAGAAGTGAGAGCAAGCCCTACTGGACAGCTCTAGTTAATATAACCAGCTTCTCCTTCCCATCTCTACCCAGCCTGGGCTTCCCCTTACTTTTCTCAACTTTTTTTTCGACGATTTGTGCTTTATAACACACTGCATGTATTTTCTAATATAATTTCTTATACACTGTATATATGTATCGTATGTGTAATGCTGTATGTTATAGTATTTCAGCAAATCTAAGAATCAACAATTTAAGATGTACCATTATTTTATGCACAACTAAAAAAGAAGAAAAGCTGCCAATCAAACTATGATATGACATCAATTTTTGGATGTACCCTAATGTGATGTTGAAATGTGAAAAAAATTCCATCTCAGACTTAATGAAATGCCTATTTTTTTATGTCTAGTTTTTTTTCTCCATCTCCCTATGCCAGGATCTAAGTCTATAACAGCAAAGATCTGTATGCTTTTGCTCACTGATATGCCCCAGTGCTTAAAACAATACTTGCCACGTACTAGGTTCTCAATAAATGTTTGTTCAACCAATTTATGATTATCATTTAAAGGGAAGTCATCGGGATCCCTGGGTGGCGCAGCGGTTTAGCGCCTGCCTTTGGCCCAGGGCGCGATCCTGGAGACCCAGGATCGAATCCCACGTCGGGCTCCGGGCATGGAGCCTGCTTCTCCCTCTGCCTGTGTCTCTGCCTCTCTCTCTCTCTGTGTGACTATCATAAATTGTCTCTGCCTCTCTCTCTCTCTCTCTGTGTGACTATCATAAATTAAAAAAAAAAGTAAAGGGAAGTCATCTGGGACTAAGTAATAATTATATCAGAGGAAGAATGGATGACATCCAGAGATTATCAACTGGGTGCAAAATAGCTCAAAGATATTGCCTCTAGATTAAGGATCAGTTCATTACTTTTGATGGTCATTTTATAAGGTTGGGGATGAATGCATTTGTAGTTGTAGACAGGATAAATAGATCATGCTTATGCATTTGTTATCACTGCATACCAAGTTGTCTTAAAGCTTAGCTACTTAAAACAACACACATTTATTATCTCATAACTTCTGTGAGTTAAGAATCTGATCACAGCTTACCTGGGTTCTCTGTCTCAGGATCTCTCACAGACTGCATTCAAGGTATTGCCAGAGCTATGGTCATTTCAAAGCTTGACTGGAGAAGGATCTGCTTCCAAGCTCATGTGTTTGTTGGCAAGATTTAGTTTCTCATGGGTCAGTGGATTGAGGGCCTCTGTTCCTTGCTGGCTATTGGCCAAAGGTTACTCTCAGTTTTTTGGCACGTGTGTCTCCCCAGTATGGCAGCTTCCTTCATCAAGGCATGCAAATCAAAAAGGCAATAAAGAGAATTTCCTGGCAATACATAGATGTTGAAATCTTTTGTAATATAATCACAGAAGTTACATATCATCCCCTATGCCATATTCTGTTAATTAAAAGCCAGTCATTAGGTTCCCCCGGGGGGCTCAGTCACTGAAGCATCCAACTCTTTGCTTGGGCTCAGGTTACCATCCCATGGGTCCTGAGATTGAGCCTTCTTTGGGGTCTTCGCTCAGCAAAGAGTCTGCTTGAAGATTCTTTCCCTCTGCCCCTCTCCCCACTTGCAAACATACACACTGTCTCTGAAATAAATAAATTAATATTTAAAAAAATAAGAGCCAGTCAACAAGTTCACCCAACACTCAAGGGGAAGAACATGAATATCAGGAGATAGGAATTACTGGGGACCATCTTAGTAGTCTGCCTACAGTATGTGAAGGTATCATTGGAATTGCATGTGTGTGATGAAGTGCGTGTTTGTGAAGAATCTATCAAGGATGCTTTAGTAGACACATCTTAGAGTTGTTTTTTGTTTTTCTAGTTTTGGGGTTTTTGTTTGTTTTTGTTTTTGTTTGATGTTCTTAAGTGAGCCACCCTTCCCTCACTTCCGAATCATAATAGAGGCTTTCTGATAGTAATGCCTCTCTGACCATGACTGATTGTATAACTAGTAGATACCTGACTCAAACTAGACCAGTTAAATTCTACCCCATATATTTTTTTTTATTTTATTCTGAAGGACTCTAGTTCATTATTGCTTTTAGAAATGAAATAATCTTGGGAACTGTGACTTGATAACCCTGTCACATGGAATGAGAAGCCCAGAAAAAAAGATCTACAGAGAAGAAAGGACAAAGATATTAAGAGAAGCACAGAGACAAACTAGTGTCTGATGGCTTTCCTGTTCTCATTTACAGGCAATTCTATAATGAATTTTCATGAAACCTTTCTATATTGTTATAAATTCCTGATTTCTTTTTAACTAAACCAAGCTCAAGTTGGTTTTGCAACTTGCAACCAGAGTTGTTACTAATTATCTCCTTATGAAGACCTTCAAGGTCTCTTTGTTATGGTGACTTGAGTGTGGCGTGTTGTGGTGACATTTTCTAACAAAGACACTGGAAAACTTGACAAGAAGGAAAGAAGGCCTTGAGCCTTCAGTCCAACTTATAGCGCAATTTAAATTCTTGGCAAAGTGGTTATTATTTCACTACTTCAACCTTCATAGGATTTTGAAAGCAAGCAAGTCAAGCAGGAATAGGTTTATAAGACCCCCTGTGGAACTAAAAAGCCAGGAGTCTGAATTATGAGAGTCATCTCAAGGCACATCTAAAGCATAGTGGCTGCTGCTAGTCATCTCTTATTTATGGCAATAGGTTGGTTTATTCAAAAACTTGAAAGGAGAATACCAAACTGTGATACCAGGTTCTTAAATACTGGTTTAAACTAACAAAATAATACTATGGTTGAATGCCAACTTTATTTGTAACTGTGCTCTTGTGAAGGTTTTTTTTGGTTTTCCTACAATGCAGAAAAAAATATCACAGAATGTTCTAGGAATCTGGAAATACTTAAGGCTATAAAAGAATGAGTAATAGATGAAGTGTTGTCTGCATTGCCACTTCCTCCATTTGAATTATTTAATCAGTCTCTAATCCTATTCTAAGACACTGTTAGATACCAAGTCACCTTTCAAAGCAATACTAAAACCAAAAGCTGAGTTGGGACCCTGTTTAACGAAGTATCAGTTGTTTCCTTTCTCTCCTGTCTTGGTTGGCAGAGGATTTATATGTATAGCTCCTAGTTCATGCTGTTTCACTAATGTACAGTTAGTACCTGCCTCCACATGCAATAATCTTCCAAGTCTTTAGCCAGTGACTCCTTAGTGAATGATAGCTGCAAAGAATCAACTTACTTATCTATTGTTGACTCAAAGGAGACCTCCTAAACAGTAAGATTATGTGCCAGGCCAAGAGAAATATTAAAAAAGGGAATAGAAGCCAAAAATGGAACACTCTGGGAACACAGTGAGTTATGGCAGAGAGTTTTTCCTTTGTTCATATTCTTATTTAGGATAAAAATGTTATCCTTATTTGGTGGAAGGGCTCTGCCAAGCCAAGAGCAAAAGTTTCAGTCAACAGATCTTGCACTTTACAGTGTGTTCTTGAGCAAGTCACTTCAGGACAAAGGTTTCATAAGAAAAATCTCTGGGCTTAATTCACTGATGATTGACATAATCACATTTGTGGGGGAAATTGGCCATCTGTGAGTGGCATTCGCTGGGATGCGTAGGTGTGAGTGGGTTGCACAGGAGCCTCCTGGGCAAATTTCTGCCAAGCTGTCCTCGGCTCAGAGGCTAAATAAAGATGAGAAACTGCTATGTAATTTTGAGATAAAGCCATTGCAAGACCAGAAAATATGATTAGCTTCATCATAAATCAAAATTGTTATGGAACATGGCAATATAACTTTAATACAGTAATGTCTTGAAGCATATGATGAAAGTCTGCAAAGTCAAAATTTTCTCCAACTTGCAGTGCTACCACCTTAGTTTCTGATAATTGCATGTGCCCATATCTACAGACACTCTAGTGGTTGTGCCTAACTGCAGTTTCTGGCATTTCTAGTTCCTACTGCAAGGTTCGACCAGATTATTCAGCATTTATGGGAACTGTTTCATAATTCAGGGCTTCAATTTACTTCCAAAGAGTGCTGGTGTCATCACACAGAGGGGTTCTTATTTGTGTCCCATCCCCCTTCACCTCCTCCCCGTTCACTTCACTTTCTTTCTTCACTGTTATTCCCCCTGTCCCCCCACCCCCATCTCCAATCCTTTCCCCTTGGTTCCCCTTCTTAATTGGTAAACACTCCTTATTATTATTATTATTATTATTCAGAGAGAGAGATCAGGGTGGGGGCAGAGGGAGGGAAAGATAGATAGATAGATAGATAGATAGATAGATAGATAGATAATAGATAGATAGATAGATAGATAGATAGATAGATAGATAGATAGATGGATAACCTTAAACAGACTCCTTGCTGAGCACAGGCCTCGGCTTGAGGCTCGATCTCACCACCTGAGCCAAAATCAAGAGTTAGATGCTTAACTTACTGAGCCACCCAGGTGCCTCATACTTTTATTAAATCTGAAAAAGATAGCTGGATTGGAAGATTCTGGAAGATAGATTTTGGACCTGTGCAGCATTTATTATTATCACCACTACTTTTAAAGTTTCCACTGCTTTCTCTTTTCCACTAGCTTGTAACCTTTTTATCCAAATATATCTCAAAAACTCTTTGTACTTTCTTTTCAGAAAATTTTTATATTTACAAATTAGTGATATCTCTCCACAAACATAGTGGGGAACCATCCTTAATCCTACAATATTTTAACAAATTAGAGAAGTAAAAGGCCAAAAACCTCCTCGGTCCCCACTATCCAGTGCCAGTCACCAGAGTATTTACTCTAAGGGTTTTGGGTGTAATATTCTATTTTCTCCATATTTGCATAAACATATGCCAATGCATTGTATATACTCTAATATATAAATATATTTATGAAAATGAAAACCTACAACTTTGCTATTCACCTTGATCTGTTAGTCTATTATGATCAATGATCATCTGTCTAGTTTAGCACTAACATACCTACTTGATTCTTTTTTTTTTTTAAGATTTTATTCATTTATTCACGACAGACACAGAGAGAGAGAGAGAGAGAGGCAGAGACACAGGCAGAGGGAGAAGCAGCCTCCAAGCAGGGAGCCCGACTGGGACTCCATCCCGGGTCTCTAGGATCACACCGCAGCCTGAAGGTGGCGCTAAACCCCTGGGCCCCTGGAGCTGCCCTACTTGATTCTTTTTAATGGCTCCACATTTCGATATTGCAGTTGTAGGATAATTTATTTTATTGTTCTCCCACAGAACAAAATAAACTGGATAAACACCCTTGAGCACATGTCTACAACTGATGAGGATAGATTTATATAGGTAAAACTGCTTAGTCAGAAATACATGAATTTTCAATGTTAATTAAATGCTAATTTAAAATTACTTTCCAAAAGATTGTATCAATTTGTATTTTCATAAAGCCTGTACTAGTGGGCCGAGCGCCTTGCCAGAACTTGATGTTATAAAACTTTCATCTCTTGCCAATCTGATAAATGAAAGATGTCTCATTCTTACTGATATTTGCATTTTTCTGATTACTACTCTGGCAGAACTTTTTTTTTTTTTTTTTTTTTTTTCTGTTCCTACTCTTCTTCTTCTTGAATTTCTGGTTTCTTCTTCAAGGAGCTCCCCTTTAATTTTTTGTTCTTATTAATTTGTAGAAGCACACTGTAAAATACAAATATCAACCCTTTTCCATCTTTTGTAAAATAAAATTACCCTACATTCTCCATTACCTCTTAACATTCTTTATGTTATTGTGAAAGATACTTTCATGTAACTGGCAATCAAATCTCTCTATTCTTCCTCTAATATTTATAGTATCTGAATATCCCTGTTTTATTTAAGAAGGTCACTTCTACTCAAAATTCTTTTATTCAAAAAATTTTTAGTTTTATTTTTTAATTTCTCTGAAATTTAATTTTTTGAATGGTACAAGGATTTAGTTTTTAAAACAGTGTAATATGTTAACAAATGTGTTGGAACAACTGGACATTCATAAGTGAACAAATGAATCTAGGCATAGGCCCAACACCCTTCATAAAAATTAGCTCAAAATGGATCACAGACCTAAATGTAAAACATAAAACTATAAAACTCCTAGGTGACAACATAGGAGAAAATCTAGATGAATTTAGGTGTGGCAATGACTTCTTAGATACACACATCAAGGCGTGATCCACGAAAAAAATTGGTAAGCTGGACTTTATTAAAATTAAAAAATTTTGCTCAGCAAAAGACAATGTCAAGAGAATGAGGAAACAGGCCACAGGCTGGAGAAAGTTATTTGTAATGCACACACCTGATAAAGGACTATTGTCCAAAATATACTAAAAACACTTAAAATTCAACAGTAAGAAAACAACCCAATTAAAAAGTAGTCAAAAGACTTACACAGACACCTGGCCAAAGAAGATATACAGGTGGCAAATAAACATATGAAAAGATGCCACACATTATATGCCATCAGGGAAATGCAAATTAAAACAGCAATGAGAAAAAAAAATAAAACAGCAATACATACTGCTACACACCTATTAGACTGACAAAAATCCCAAACACTTATAATACCAAATGCTGGAGAGGATGTGGAGCAATAGGAATTCTCATTGTTGATGGGAATGCAAAATAGTACAGCCACTTTGGAAAACAGTTTGGCAGATTTTTACAAAACCAAATATAGTCTTATCAGATCATCCAGCAATTACATTTTCTTGGCATTTACCCAAAGGAGTTGAAAACTTATATCCACACAAAAACTTACACACGGGTGTTTATAGGAGCTTTACCCATAAGTGCCAAAACAGAAGCAACCAAGTTGTCCTTCAGTAGGTATATGGATTAACTGGGGTACAACCAGACAATGGCCTATTATTCATTGCTAACAAGAAATGATCTATTAGGTCAGGAAAAGACATGGAGGAAACTTAATGCATACTAATAAGTGAAGGAAGTCGATCTGAAAAGACTACATCCTGGATGATTCCAACTATGTGACATTCCAGAAAAGGAAAAACTATGGAGACTGTAGAAAGACTCGTGATTGCTGCAAGTTGGGGGAAGGATAAAGAGGCAAATCACTGAGTATTTTTATAGCAGGAGAATTCTCTGTATGACACCATAATGACAGGTACGTGTCATTTCATATCAGTCCAAAACCACAGAATGTAAGATATCTAAATGATTATGATGTATCAGTATACATTCATTACTTGTAACAAAGGTACCTCTCTCATGCAGGATGTTGATAATGGGGGAGGCTATGCAGGTATGGGGGCAGGTGATTATGGGAAATCTCTGTGCCTTCCTCTTCATTTTGCTATGGACTTAAAACAGCGCTAAAAAAAGTTCCAAAAAGAAATATGCTTTGAAAAAGAGAGAAGGTTGGGCATTCATTCATTTATTCAGCATATACAAACATTATACCAGACGCAGAGAATAGAGTGCACAATGACATGATGTTTGCTGTAAAACATCTTATTATCCAATGGAGTTTAGAAAACTAGTGCACAAAAATGAAGTAGTATGATTCAATACACAGAACTAATACAGTCCAACAAGTGCTGTGTCTATCAAAGGCAAAGGAAATTACAAATTTATTCCTGAGATGCTGCTAAGCTCAAAGCATTTTAGGAACTCTTCTTTTGGAACTTCCTTCAGAACCTATTTTAGCATTTGAATGGAGTCTTTAAAATACCTAATTAACTAACTGTTCCTTAGTTTCATTTGACATAAATTCTCCTTTCAGACTTGACGGTCTTACATGAACAAAAAGCAGTATGTCCAATTTAAAATGTCCAGGTTTTGAAGAGATTGTTTAAAGATTAAGTTTGTTTTTATGTTTAACATTATTTACAAAGATTTAATGTTCTTACACAAAGTACACATAACAAGGGCAAATCAGCAAGTGTACAAAATGAAGTCATTTGGTTTAAAATAGTAACATACGCTGGCCACCTGCTGTTTGTGTTAAATATGAATCATGTTCAGTAATATCATCATTTATGAAACTAGAGATAGTCCCTATTTTCTACTTCTAATCTGCAGAATAGGCGTAAATGAATAAAGACATGACAGGTTTAGTGATTAAAAGAGTGGCTAAGTTCCAAATTCACTACATTAGTGAGTTCCTTATGAGTTATTTCTTTGTAGCCTAGTGGTACAGGGACAGCCAATATAGATTAAACATGGATATTTATAGAGTTACTCTCTTTTTGACAGAGGGCTACCTGGTGGAATACAGCCTGCTTGACTTTACTCAAGGCACATATTGAAAACTAAAAAGTAGATTAAATATTATATTAACTATATTACTTGATCAAGCATGAAGGGGTGATCATCGTGAATAAGGTGCTAGAGAAATTATTGCTAAATATCCACGATCTACAAGATCTTCTAAACCATAAGTATAGTATTCCTGTAGTAAGCCCGATATTATTATGCAAATGTAAGATCAGTCAGAATTAATTCCAAAGGCAGCTGTGGATTTAGTGACAAGAGTCCTGGACTTGAGAGTGTTCACCAAGGATACGCTTCTGGTCCACAGGCAAGTTACTTCATATCTCTGGCACTCAGTTTCTTCACTATAAGATATATGATACCTAAACCTACAGCATTATTTTAGTGGAAAGTAGGATAGCATATATTCTTTGTCCTACGAACTGGGTGGCTATCAACATTAATTAAAATAAGGGAATATTTATTTATTATCCAATTTCTTCCCAAATAAGATTATGCTTTATGGTGATGCATAAAATATGACAAAGGACACACTGTGGAACTGAAGCAAAAGAGATTGAGAGAAAAAAAAAACAGAATGGAGGAATAAAGAAGCCAACATACGACTACAATGAAAACCAGAAGGCACTATACATAACTTAAAATGTTGGCCTCAAATTTGGCTCTCACTTTCTGGAACTCACATGCAAAGGGAGACCTTGTTAGTTACACAACACATTTGCCCAGAGACAGTACTGAATATCTGTTCTTGGTACTGGGAGCTGGCAAAGATTTCTCCTGAGCTTCTAGAAAAGGGTACATCGTTGGAAGTAATAAACAGCATCCTCAATGGCACCCTTAAAATAGATGCAGCGACAATAGCTTTATAGACTGTTTCTAAATAAGTTTCTTGGATTATCCAAGGAGCAGCTCAGTAAATATACTTCTGTGGCTAGAGAAGTGAGGGCAAGGATGGTAAGTCTTGCTTATTTGCTGAAAGGTACTGAGAAATACAGGGGCAAAAGAAACAATTACAGTCTAGGTAATTAACTTAGCATAGGGATATATTTTAGGACACCTGAAAGAGTGACCTCATGGAAGTCATCTTCAACGTTGTTCCTCTCACAAAGAAATTTTAAACAAATAAAAAGAGCAATGAGTTTTAATTATAATCCTTAGAAAACACAAGCTATTCTGTGTTTCTTGTTCTGCTCATTTAACATGTTTAAGCACTATGAGCCAAGTACCATGCTGAAGATACACAGCATAGCACTGAGTTTAAAGACTATATGTGGAAAAATAAAGACTATATGTGTATATATATGCATATGTACACTCACATGTCTAACTCTATATCTACATCTACATCTATGCTTCTATCTATTACATCCCCACACACACACAGATACCCACAAACATCAGGTGTTTATGTCTGACATAATTGATTTTGATACAAAGAGTCAATGACAGTTCATTTTCATAAACTTTATGAAATAATCAATCTGAAGACTGCATTATCATCCTTTAAGCGCATGAAGATAGCTTGGCAATATTGTGCATGCATGAAAGAACATTATATCTGTTGCAAAGGACATGATTATTTTGTCTTTTCCACATGTTATTTTCAAAAAGTATCTCACCATTCTAGAACGACAATTCCTTTGTTTATGGTAAGTTATACATGTGGTATTCTAAGAAGTGATTTTCAGGTGAGTGTGGTTTATCTCTTCAAATGACAATTAAAAAATTGATCCCCTTAGATATGATTCCAATTAAACATATATTGGAACACTTGATAGTACCTGTATGGCACTGAGGATCTGTTAACTTTGCTTTTACTATTTTTCTCTCAATTCTTTAGATTGAATATTTTCTATTGATCATTGTTCTGATGATCTTTTATGCCATCTTCAATCTGTCAATAAGTCAACCATTATACTTCTTACTTCAATGTTGTGTTTTTTAGTCTCTGATTTTCATTTAGTTTTTTTATAATTGCCATTTTTTTGCTGATATTCCTAATTTTTTTTTCTATGAGACTATTTCCTTAAAAATACAACTGCTGCTAATTCCAACACCTGCATAATCCATAGGTTGTTTTTCAATGACTGCTTTTACTTCAGTTATGCATCTTATTTTCCTATTTTATTCACATTGCTACTGAAAAAAATTTTTAACTTACATTCTAGAAATTGAGGTTGATATGCTATACAAACACTAGATTTTGTTATCTTTCTCTGAAGAGTGTTTATTTTGCTATAGCAGTTAAATACCTTAAAATTACAAACTGCATCTTTCCTATAGAGGGTAGCAGAAGAAATTTTTACTCTATTCTTTAAGTGTTCTATGCTTTTCCCTATAATCCCTGAATTCTCTCTGTCTCCCATAAGTATATTTCAGGTGTTAACAAAGATTTTGCTGAAGTGTATACGAAAAGTATGGGTCTTTCTCTTCTGTTCCATATTTATTTCCAGCCTTTTTCTCTCACTTTCCATTAACTAATGCAACAATGAATCCCATCCTCTGACTCCTTGAAAAGCAAAGCTGTGTGTCTCTACTTTTTTCTAGCTACCCCACACCACACTTACTGGTGTACCCACACAAGAAAAGTATATATATATATATATATATATATATATATATATATATATATACTCTAAAAGTATATATATATACATAATAAGCCAGATATATATACATATATATAATAAGCCAGATATATATGTGAATATATAATAAATTTCAGTTTAAAATTGTTATCTGTAAGAAAGTCAGTCCAATGCAACATCTGTCATAGCAGAAACATAAATCTTTACTTTGAGTGTGGCCCCTGAATACATCTATTCATTCTTCGCCCATTCAGCAATAATTTTTTTTAAAGATTCTATTTACTTATTTACTTGAGAGAGAGAGAGGAGAGTGCAAAAGAGAGAAGCACGTGCACAAGAATAGGAGCAGGGGGAGGGGCAGAGGGAGAGGGAGAAGCAGACTCCCCACTGAGCAGAAAGCTTGCAGCATTGAGCTTGATCCCAGGGCCCTGGGATCACAATCTGAGCTGAAGGCAGACGCTTAACCGACTGAGCCACCTAAGCACTCCTCAGCAATAAATTTTTAAAATATTCATTTTATATTGGCAGAAGTTTTATACTATCCAGGCTACTCTGAAAACAAAAGCTGCTAAAATATTTTTAGTTTCATAATATGGTAAAATGCTACTACAATGGATCCACCTCGGAAAAAATAATTTCCTCTTTTTTTTTTTAAAAAAAAGATTTTATTTATTCATGAGAGACACAGAGAGAGAGAGAGAGAGAGGCAGATACCTAGGCAGAGGGAGAGAAGCAGGGTCTCTGTGGGGAGCCTGATGTGGGACTCGATCCCAGGATTCTGAGACCATGACCTGAGCCAGAAGCAGACGCTTTACCACTGAGACACCCAGGTGTTCCGAAAAAATATATATATGTATATGTATATACATATACATATATATATGTAGATATATATATAGATATATATAGATATATATATATATCTGTAAGGCATATATATATATATATATAGATATATATATCTGTAAGGCATTCCTATAACTAGATTTGAACTATGTTTTGGAGTGTGCACCAAGATAAACTATTTGTGAAACAAACAAGCATTAAGATAAAAAAAAATGAGGAAACCTGGTTATGGAGTTTTTCTGGCTGTCATCTACTAATATTTTGACTTGGGCAACTTAATTACCCTCCATACCCCAGGCAATCACTTGAGAAACAGAATAGTAGTGCAAACCTTGGAAACTTGTAAAAATAAAATGAGTAAATATCTAGAAACTGCATGATCTGTGCATAGCACTTAGTAAGTATTATGTAAGTTATAGATCAAGGGACCTGTAGGAACAAGTATAAAAATAGTTTAGTTTTGAGAATAATCACTGGTTATTCATTATAACTACAGTAAATGAGCATCTCAGTTGGTGATACTCTAGCCACTCCAATTTAGTAGTAATAGGACATCATTGCCTACTTATACTTCTTAAATTTTTCCTGGTTTATGTGTATATATCTGGCTTATCTTAAAGTGATAATTAAAGAAGAATTAAAAAAAAAAAAGAACAGAATACACCTTGTTTTTTCCTGTGAGAAAATTTTATTGCTCTGGAGATCTTTTCTACAAAATCTTACTCCTGAGAAAAATATTGCTTATTGAAATCTATGTGATCATTAATAACTAAGGATTATTTGTAATCAGTTATGCTTTCGGTCCAGTCCAACAACTCCAAGCCTGAACAGTAAGCAGAGGTTAACATGTGTCAGCATTCAGTAGGCTCCAGTATTTAAAATGGTCTGAAATAAGTTCTAGGGGGAAAAAAGCTTTTCTTGGTTATTTATTCTTTTTTTTTTTCTTGTATCAGTTTCATACTGTGGGGAACTCTTATTGGAACGCAGTCAAGAATTCACAAAATTGCTTTGGTTTAGAGCTTGGAGTGCTGAGCCTATCAGTATCAATGGTCTCTAGACTCTACCATTTTACTCAACAGGTTCATGCTCTGTGTTACTATGACTCCAAATCTGTTTTTATTGCCTACTTAATTGGCTGTACTCGTATCTCCCCATGATAAGATTGTAGCTAAATTTTCACTTTTTTCCCTTTTGAGAGATAGAGAAATTTTATAATAATGTACTTTAAAATGTATAAAATGTATTAATAATGTACTTTAAAATGTATAAAGCCTTAAGCAACTACTACTGATTTTTGTTTTAAATGGAATCACACTCAGCTTTTGCTTATGTTTTTGTTTTAAGTGACAGAGCTCTAGGAAAGTGAGACTGGTATTTTTAGTGACATTCGGAACTCAACTGAGGTGTTATACACCTATCACTGAACTGCTGAAGAAACAGAGGAAAACTCTCCTTGAAAGCCAGATTTTTAAAAAGATGATAGGAACATGGGAGTTTAGAGTATAAAAACCTCATTTCTTACAAGCTTATAATGTTCAATTCATTCAAACAATTCAAATTTTAGGTCCTTAACTACAGGACCAAAATTGATCATGTTTCCATGGAGGAATCTTAATTGTGGAAAGTGTTGTATGAGCTGCACTGAACAGAATACTCCTGCATTGTACAGACAACTTCTACCCTCGTTCCTTTGGACCGTGTCTTGTTTGCACAGGGAATCCCAATTTTGCCCATCTATTGTAAGCCTGGGTCCTTGAGAGGAGGCTGGGATAAAGAAGGGCTTTGAGGTGATGGGTCTAGATTAGGTCTGACAATGTCACAGAAATCCTTTTCTCCTTTTCCAATGATGCATTAGGAATGGTGTAATCATTACATTAATGAATCCTGTGGATTTCTCGTTATGTCTATGTTTGTATGTTTAAGTATTTCTTGGGTCTTGTTATTTGAAGCCAACTGTATTCTACATAACACAAAAATAATAGAGTAACTGTATGTATTATACCTTCTGGAGGGAAACCAGAAATGCAGACCCTGAAAGAGCAAGATATTGGGCAGTTTTTGAAAATTCTCATAAAATGTTTACTTATGAAGTTTTTGAATCTGGCATACTGAAACATTCATGGGTGTAAAAAGCATTGTTAATTAAATATTAAATGAAAGTATTTTATCCAGGAAAGATGAATAATTTTGAACAAAGAAAGAGATTAACAAATTCTTCAAAAGATTTTCTTTAAAATTAGTGAAAGCAAATGATTAAGGACAGTTTAAAAAGAATCCTGGGGGATCCTTGGGTGGCTCAAAGGTTTAGTGCCTGCCTTTGGCCCAGGGCATGATCCTGGAGTCCCGGGATCAAGTCCTGTGTCAGGCTCCCTGCATGGAGCCTGCTTCTCCCTCTGCCTGTGTCTCTGCCTCTCTCTCTCTCTCTCTCTCTCTCTCTCTCTCTCTCATGAATAAATAAATAAAATCTTTAAAAAAAATCCTGAAACTAGAAGTACTTGGATCTTGCCAAGACGTGTTCAATGTTAAAACTTGGATTTCTCTGCAAAAGTTATTAATGCATATGAACTTTTTGTGGGTTTTTTAAATTAATTTTTATTGGTGTTCAATTTACCAACATACAGAAAAACACCCAGTGCTCATCCCGTCAAGTGTCCGCCTCAGTGCCCGTCACCCATTCCCCTCCAACACCCGCCCTCCTCCCTCACCACCCCTAGTTCGTTTCCCCGAGTTAGGAGTCTTTATGTTCTGTCTCCCTTCCTGATATTTCCCAACATTTCTTTTCCCTTCCTTTATATTCCCTTTCACTATTATTTATATTCCCCAAATGAATGAGAACATACACTGTTTGTCCTTCTCCGATTGACTTACTTCACTCAGCATAATACCCTCCAGTTCCATCCACGTCGAAGCAAATGGTGGGTATTTGTCGTTTCTAATTGCTGAGTAATATTCCATTGTATACATAAACCACATCTTCTTTATCCATTCATCTTTCGATGGACACCGAGGCTCCTTCCACAGTTTGGCTATTGTGGCCATTGCTGCTAGAAACATCGGGGTGCAGGTGTCCCGACGTTTCATTGCATCTGAATCTTTGGGGTAAATCCCCAACAGTGCAATTGCTGGGTCGTAGCTTTTTGTGGGTTTTGATCAGTTTTAGGACTTTCTCTCATCCTGAGGTTAAGGGCACCATCAGTTAATCAGAGTTGTATGTTGTATTAGACAAAAGCCATAACTCCAGTCTCCTACTTCATAATCTTGCTATACATCAGACACACTTCTGCAATCATGACCATGTACCTGCTACCCTGGCATCTTCAGATATGCAGCTAGAAGTTGTCCCTCATGAAAAGTAAGCAACTGGTTCAACAGTGTTTTCAGGACATAAAGGTTGTAACTTGTTTTCCGTAGCCAAATTACAGAGAGAGTTTAGGGGCACCATCATAGAGAAACAGTGTTGAGAGAATCGACATTATTAGACAGCTAAAGGAGATTCTTTATAATTATAAAGCAAATTTTATTTATGATAATGAACAATATAATATAATTATAAATAATTTATAATACATTCTATGTATTTGTTGATTACTAAGATTTTTCTATTTTGGGTTACTATTGTATTCTGAATTGTATTATTATCAGAGGTTGGAATCATGGTTTTTCTTTCTAAATAAAATGCAGAAGACTTTAATAAGGAAGAAACTTCAGGTGTTCAATGAATTATTGATCATAAATTCATTAAGCATATACTATCTACCAGAAATGTGCTAAGAATTTAAAAAACAGCCTATTTTCCATTTGAGAGCAAGATAGACTACCTTACTTTCTTTCATGACTAAATATGTTTTAAATCCAGGAGACTATAACTAAATATTCAAGGTATTTGAGAGTAAGCACTCTCTGACACTGCGGTTCCTTTTGCAATGCCTTCAGAATCTAGAAGGGGGAAAGCTCTCCATATATACAGACTAACAGTAATAATGAATACATTGAAATTGTAAAGTGGTAAGTATACCTCCCACTTACACTTAGATATAAAAAAGCAAAATATATTATTCTCAACAAATGAGTTTAACACTGAATTTCAGAAACTTAAAGCCAAGTTTTTATTTTAAAGTCGCCTGTAGGAACCAAGTGAAGAGATATCTATAGTTAAAAATTGAAAAGATCAAATAATTTAAGTAACACTTTAAATCCCAGATCAAACAAGGAAGGCCTGCCAGTCCAAGAAGTAAAATCGGTTTTATAACACCCATCAAAACAGGCTCACGATTGTTTCCATACTTTGCTGAAGGAGAGGTTTGTGTAGATGCTAGATATTCATAAAGCTAACTTTACCAAGCTTCACAATGCCCAGATTTAATCAGCATTTCCAACAATTTCTGTATTTCTTATTCACACTTTTCAATGTCCTTTGTCCCCCAAGGCTAGAGTCACCCCACATGAGTAATTCTTGTTACTCAAAGAAAGAACGTATCCACAGTTGCAGAGGAAAATGTTCTCTCCACAATAGTGTCGTTCATTTACATGCTACCTTGTTCCATGAAGAGTTTTGAGGCAGTTTGAGATTAAGAGTACATTGCAGCCAAGTTCTAGGGCCGTGGGTGAAGTGACACAATCTGGGCTACAGACATCAGAGCATATGGGATGGGAGTGTGTTGAGTGGTGGCAGAACAACAATGGGAATGGAACAGTAGCAACCCCTCCCTCTCTTCTTGTTCTCAACCTTTGCAGAGTGACGGAGCTGTCAGAGTCCAGGCACCGTTCACAGGTTGTGGGGAGGAGGATCGACACAGCACTGTCAGTAAAACTGAGCTGTCATTTCAGGAGGTGACTCAGACACTACATGCTCCTTTAGAGAATGAAGGCTTAGCTCTCACCTGTCACTCAGCAAGAGTGATCTCTTCAATTTCCAACAGTCAGTAAGGTGTATTGTCAGTAATAGGGGCTCTTCTCTTTTTCTACCCTGCCTGGTTGTGAGATAGCTGAGGAGGGATGTCTATGAACAGAGGTGGCCCTGTGCCAAGTTGTGAATTACCAGTTTATCTCTAGGCCAGTTTCCTCATGCTCCTAATGCTGTGTGCTCCAGGGTTTCCCTTGCAAAGCCTCATGCAGACTCATTTCCCACCCAGTCAAAACCGACCTTGTTATTTCCCAATTACCAAAGCCCCCCTGTTCTCTAAAGAAGACTAGTTGACCTGTTAAGAAAATCACTAGTGGGGCACCTCGGTGGCTCAGTGGTTGAGCATCAGCCTTTGGCTCAGGTTGGGATCCCAGAATCCTGGGATCGAGTCCCGCATTGGGCTCCCCGCAGGAGCCTGCTTCTCCTGCCTATGTCATTGCATCTCTCTCTTTGTGTTTCTCATGAATGAATGAATGAATGAATGAATAAATAAATAAATAAATAAATAAATAAATTTTTAAAAAAGAAAATCACTAGTGAATATTTACATTTATAGTTAATTAGTGCTATAAGGGAACTTAAACGCCATGGTCTTGTTTCACAAAGAAGGTGAATTGGTATGCACATGGCTACACAAGTACATGGGAGGGGAGGGCAATGGGATATTTCTGTTACAGACAGTATAACATGTTTAATTAAGCAACAACTTGTTGAAAATGAAAGAAGGCAGGTAGGTGAGATAGAGTTGTCATCCAGGAAGTTTGATAGAATGGCTACCCAGAGCCATCCCTCTGTTATATTTTCTCTAATTAATTTATGGCAATACAGAGTTTTCTCTCAGCTTAGAGAACTCCATAATGCAAGTGTCAAATAGTTGACTAAATTAAGGGCTTCTGGCTTACACCTCTCAAAATTACAGAAGACTCAAGTAGAAAGCTGAATGTCAACGTATTAATTAATAAAAAAGGAACACAATCATTGAATAGACTTGGTAGAGTCATTGGTCACTTAGAGAGTATAAGCGAAGTTAATAATAATAATAGTTAGCAATTCATTAAAATTATGAATAAAACATTATGTGCCAGGCACTGATTAATATGCTTTATAAAAGTTGTCATCTAATCTTCTCAACAATCCTGTAAAGTAGATACTATCATTCTCCCCATCTTAGAAATAAGGAGGCTGAGACACAGGAAAATCAGGAAAGTTGACTATGGTCATATGGCTAATAGCTGGTACAGTTGGGTTATGAACTGGGGTAATCTGGTGTCACCCACTCTTCAATAGTGCCTTAGTAGATGGCCTACTAAGCACATAATCAGAACAAAAGTTTAGATACCTGATTTACCTCTTTAGTGATTGGTAAAGGAACCAACCAATCCTGTTTGTTCTTAACTGAGAGAGATTTTGTCCCAGGGGACATTTGACAACATCTGGAGGCATTTTAGATTGTCATATCTGGAAGAGAGTGTTTCTACTAGCATCTAATACCCAGAGGCTTGTAATGCTGTTAAACATCATACAATACTTAGGTTATCCCTCAACAACAAAGAATTAACTAGTCTAAAATGTCAACATTCCTGAGGCTCAGAAGCTCTGGTATAAAGCAGTGAGAGCTGCACCCACTTCCACCATGGGAATTTTTGTTCCATTAGAGCATAGTTGAGGAGCTCTTAGGCCAGGGTGCCCTGTTATCTGCACTTTGCTTAAATGTGCACTCCAAATATGCCTTTCTGATTTGTTTTTTTTCCATGTTTCAAAATGATTAATTCCCAATATAGTCAATAATTTAATCTCATGGGTCACCTGGGTGGCTCAAGTGGTTGGGTGTCTGACTCTTGATCTCAGCTCAGGTCTTTATCTTGGAGTCCTGAATTCAAGCCCTGCGTTGGGCTCCATTCCAGTTTGGTGTGAAACCTACATTAAAAATAATGATAATAATAATTATTATTATTATTTAATTTCATTAGATCTGATAACATAACAGTGTGCCTTCTCCATTCCCTTCCAAAATTATTTGTAACTCTAACTAAAACTATCAAAGTTAGCTACAAACACTGAATTCTTTTACACGTATTAAGTGATTTAAGCCAAAGTTCTGTCTTTTTCACAAACAAAAATCTCATCAGGATAGAAAACAAAAGAATTCTAAGGAGCCCTTCAAAAACATTCAATAACCTCAAATATTTCACTCATGTGTTCTATATCATGCTGCCATTTTCTCCTCCAGACTGCAGGTTTTGGTTGGTTCATGTTGACACCTCTCTAGCTTTACATCATTACATCTGCATGAGACACAAATGCATTTTTCTGCTTCAGTTGTTTGATACTGTAGCCATGCTCAATTGTGATTTCCCTCTTAAATAACATTATTATTTTAAAATTGTGGCAAAAAAGTTCATGAGATAGGTTTTCACCAAATTTTGAAATTTTATGAGTCATGAGATTATGCCAAATTCTTTTCTAAAAGACTTCAAAGTGTATATCTTCACTAAGAATACAGATACATATTTTAAAAAAGAATATAGAAATATATCAAGACTTCAGTATGCTAGTGCACACTATTAATCTCTAGAAGACAACCAGATTTATTTGACCGTAGAATTATTTTACTTTGGGATCTATTAATACCTTGGTAGGACACTATGGTCTCCATGACACAGCTTAAAAACCATTAAATTTTGGTAAAAAATGAAAACAATCTTGGAACAGTCTCAGTACTGTCAATATTGTGAACTCTTTCATCTTAAATAGGTTACAAAATTTTTGAAACATTCATAAACTCAGAAAAAAGTATAACATGCAGAAAACATGTGGAACTCTAGTTTATTCTAAAAAGATTTTGAAACATATATCATCAGGAATTTCTGGAAGTAGTGCAGTGATAACTGATGAGCTTAATACTTTGTTGACACCAGTTTCATATTTGAGTTCACTGTGTAAAATTTTCTTATCAAATACTAAGTTTTACAAAAATATATTTAAGCACATAAACTATAGAAGTTATAGTAGTCTTCAAAAGCTAAAGATATGTTCTGTTTTTTACCATCTGAGAAAAAATATTTCAAATTTATTTGAGAAGGTAAGGAAGTAGGTCAAAAAGAATCTTTAAATATGACCATTAAAGCAAAATTCTTCTCTTGGAGCTAAGCTTTCAGATATAAGTTGGATTACTTTAACTGTAAGTTCCTCCCACTATAAAACTACTGCATCCTGAATAAAATAAACTTCATAGAGCATTGTTCAGATTACAAGAAGAAAAGGCAATCTCTAGGCTCCCGTCCAAAATGTTCCTGTGTGCTGAAACTAGTGCTATGATTTCTGACCAATGAACAGACAGAAAGGCAAAAATGACAGACACTGAGAGGAAATGGGGGTGTCAGGTTAAGCACAAAAGATAGCAAGGTGAGAAACTCACCTGAGACTCCCACTGAGCTGGGATTTCCCTGGAAATAACAGTAGTCCCAGGCCAGCAGTCAATAAAGAGCAAAGTCAAATCATCTTGGAGGAAGTATGTACAATTTCAACTCTAGGGATTTCCACAGATAAACAACAAATAACTGTCAGTTCAAAATAAAAAACAAAAAAGAGATAAAACACAAGGAAGTTAGACACTACCTTTTTGTCTTTTGATTTCTCTCTAATGGTTATTGCAACAGAGATGCTACTAAAAAAATATATATTTTTTTTCCCTTTTCTCTTCCGCACACAGCTAGGCCAAAAATCCCAGTTGCAGTTACATAACTGAGCTCCAATCTCTGTGATGTGAGTGAAAATGCACATTGCCTACAACCTCTAGGTCTGACACATGAAACCTCTCCATATGTCCTCCTCCACAATCTCTCTTCCCTTTGGCAGCCAGTGGTGCCAATAACCAAGTGACCTTGAAAGCCGTTAAATGTAGATGACAGAGTTTCCATCTCAACTTTCTTGACAAAGACCATGTTAAAGTAGAGTAGGGGGTTTTCACTGTACTGCTCAGTGGGGGGTCCCACATTGCCAGGAGTGTCACTTGGTGTCATTCCCTCTTCCCTTGGGAAACTTCATTGTGTTTATTCCCTCCATACTCCACTATTATCAATTTGGATCTGAGAACAGTAAATGTTGTAAAGAAATCTAAACATTTGGCTAGATAGGATTTTGAATTGTCCCCCTTCAGGATGGCATTTGTTTTCCTGGTTGGGTACAAGAGTTCTTTATATTTTAGAAGTGGTAAGATTTTTGTTTTGCTAATGACATCTCTGACTTATAAAAGGCAAGAAAGTAAGGTTTGAAGGTGTTAATTGATGTGCCCAAGGTACAAATGGCAAAAATCATAACTGGGTGCCAGGTCTTCTAATGCCAGTTTTTGGTCTCTGTTTTATTTTATTTTTATTTTATTTATTTATTTATTTATTTATTTTATTTATGATAGTCATACAGAGAGAAAGAGAGAGAGGCAGAGACACAGGCAGAGGGAGAAGCAGGCTCCATGCACCATAGTAGGTTCCCTATAAATATTGTGAATGAACGGATGAATGCACAGTATCTTATGGTTGGAGAGATAAAAGACACATCTCTGCATTCAAAGAACACTCAGTCTTGTGGAGGTGACAAATGAAAGACAAAACACAAAATGGGGTAAATGTTATAATGGAAATAAGTATAGAATTAACCTGATATTTAAGAAAATGTTAGAAATAATTGACAAAGACTACAAATCCCCTTTCTCAAATATATTAGCTAGGAGCAGGTCATTTATAATTTGACATTTTTCTTTAGTTAGAAATAATAATGTGATGAGAACCACATTAGCTTTGAAATTAGATATACCTGAGCCTAGGATCCAGCTTTACCACTTTCTATCCAAATAATCTTGAGTGAGGTAGCATCTTTGAACCTGAACTTCTCTGCCTATTAATTTCATTAGCAATGTCTATATTCTAGGCCATTAGAAGGACCAAATGACAATACATACAAAGTGTTTGGCTCTTGAAAGTTTCTCTGAAGACCTTGGTTTTTTTCTATGCTCCTCAAATAAATTATCTTAAATGTTGCCCATATTAAAGATTACCTGACATTTTTACCCATGATTATACCTTTTGAAAACTATTAATAGTTTATTATCTTAATTTGACTTGCCCTATTAGCAGAGCTTTGGACAGTCAGCAGCATGCATTCACTCTGAGACTGTATACCTCTGTCTTACACAGACCAATTTAGAGACAGAAATTATGTACTGGTTTTAAATTCTTCAAAAATAGAGATGACATGTGGCTTTTTAAGTACCCAAGATCATGGAAAGCACTAAATAATAATTTAAAATACTGAAATGCTGTTTAATAGAAGTTATACAAATGCTGAAGAGATGGCTTTAATAAAGACTAAATGGGGTTACATTGTCCTTAAATCATAAGAACATTTCCCAAGTAGGTGTCAGAGACATAATAATATTAATACAATGCAGAATAACTGGCAGTTCACTGAAGCTCGTTTATTTTTTAGATCTCATGTACTTCCTGCTGTGGGAATGTGACACAGATAACCCTTGGAGGCCAGTGTTTACATTTCCCAAGAAGTAATTATTCTAACTTCACAAGGAATTAGCTCCCCTATGCCATTTGTTCTGGGTAGTAACTGAGAAATCTTATTTCTGTTCCTTTTCCAGAAAACTTTGGACTACCGTGATTTATATTTATCGATTACTTAGAGTTCGTATTGCACACTAAAAAGAGTATATCAACAACTTTACTTTTAGAAAGTATATTGCGTGTCCCAAAATAACTACATTACTAATTTAGTGATAGAATAAATGAAGGTAATTTATAAAAGCCATAATTCTTTATCTTAAATTGAGCTGAACTTATCAAATATTCTATATTCAATATTTTTTTAAAGATTTTTTAATAATAAATTTATTTTTTATTGGTGTTCAATTTACCAACATACAGAATAACACCCAGTGTTTTTAAAAGATTTTATTTATTTATTCATGAGAGACAGAGAGAGAGACAGAGAGACAGAGAGACAGAGAGACAGAGAGGGAGAGACAAAGGCAGAAGGAGAAGCAGGCTCCGTGGGACTCGATCCCTGGTCTCCAGGGTCACACCCTTGGCTGAAGGCAACACTAAACCGCCAAGCCACCCAGCTTGCCCTATATTCAAGGTTTTGTTGAGCATTAGAAATTTTAATTTTCAGTGAAAGAGGGTTCCCCTTTCTCTGCATACTCACTAACATGTGGTTTCCTGTGTTAATATTAGCCATTCTGACAGATGTGAGGTGATATCTCATCATGGTTTTGATTTGTATTTCCTTGATGATGAGTGATGTCGAGCATCTTTTCATGTGTTTGTTGGCCATCTGGATGTCTTCTCTGAGAAAATGTCTATTCATGTCTTCTGCCCATTCTTAACTGCACTTTTTGTTTTTTGGGTGTTGAGTTTGATAAGTTCTCTATAGATTGTGGATATTAACCTTTATTAGATATGTCATTTGCAAATACCTTCTCCCATTTCGTAGGCTGCCTTTTAGTTTTGTTGATGTTTCCTTCACTGTGCAGAAGCTTTTTATATTGATAAAGTCTCAATAGTTCAATTTTGCTTTTGTTTCCCTTTCCTCCAGCAAGATGTCTAATTAAGAAGTTGCTGTGGCTGTCGTCAAAGAGATTGCGGCCTGTGTTCTCTAGGATTTTGATGGTTTCCTATTTCCCATTTAGGCCTTTTATCCATTTTGAATTTATTTTTGTATGTAGTGTAAGAAAGTGGTCTGGTTCATTCTTCTTCATGGGACCGTCCAATTTTCAGAACACCATTTGTTGAAAGGACTTTTTTTCTATTGGATATTCTTTCTTGCTTTGTTGAAGATTATTTGACCATATAATTGTGGGTCCATTTCTGGGTTTTCTATTCTGTTCCATTGATCTATGTGTCTGTTTTTCTGCCAGGACCATACTGTCTTGGTGACTACAGCTTTGTAATAAGCTTGAAGACCAGAATTGTGATGCCTCCAGTTTTGCTTTTCTTTTTCAGGATTGCTTTGGCTCTCTGGGTCTTTCGTGGCTCCATTTTCGTTTGGTTTTAGGATTGTTTGTTCTAGCTCTGTGGTGTGTTGATGGAGATTGCATTGAATGGGTAGATTGTTCTGGGTGGCATAGATATTTTAACAATGTTTGTTTTTTCTGATCCATGAGTATGGAATGTCTTTTCATTTCTTTGTGTCCTCTTCCATTTCTTTCATAAGTGTCTTATGGTTTTCAGAGTACAGATATTTTACTTCTTTAGTTAGGTTTATTCCTAGGTATCTTATTATTTTTGGTGCAATTGCAAATGGGATCGATTCCTTGATTTCTTTTTCTGCCGCTTCATTATTGGTATATAGAAATGCAACAGGTTTCTACATGTTAACTTTATATCCTATAACTTTGGTGAATTCATTTACTAGCTCTAGAAATTTTGGGGGGGATTCTTTCAGGTTTTCTACATAGAATATCATGTCATCTGCAAATAATGAAAATTTGACTTTTTACTTGCCAACTTGGAAGCATTTAATTTCTTTTTGTTGATTATATGATTCTTATCTTTCCTTTTATTATTATGGCGTATCATGTTGATTGATTTGCAAATATTGCCCCAGTCTTGCAGCCCAGTAGTAAATCCCAAACTGGTACAATCACTCTGGAAAACAGTATGGAAATTCCTCAAAAAGCCAAAAATAGAACTACCCTATGACCCAGGAATTGCACTACTATGTATTTACCCAAAGGACACAAAAATACTGAATTGAAGGGGCACATGCACCTCAATGTTTATAGCAGCATTATCAACAATAACCAAATTATAGAAAAAGCCAAGTGTCCATTGACTGATGAATGGACAAAGATGTGGTATGTACACACAATGGACTACTACTCAGCCATCAAAAAGAATGAAATCTTGTCATTTGCAATGACATGGATGGAGCTAAAGAGTATTATGCTAAGCAAAATAAGTCAGTCAGAAAAGACAAATACCATATGATTTCACTCATATGTGGAATTTAAGGAACAAAACAGATGAACATAGAAGAAGGGAAAGAGTGAGAGAGAGAGAGAAGCAAACCATAAAAGGCTCTTAAGTATAAAGAAAAAACAGGATTACTAGAGGGGAGGTTGGGCAGAGGATGAGCTAGATGGGTAATGGTTATTAAGGAGGGCACTTGTTATGATGAGCACTGGGTGTTATACGTAAGCGATGAATTCCTAAATTCTATACCTGAAACAAACAAATTGTCACTGGGGAAAAATTTGTTTTAAATTGAATTTTGTATTCTGCATACCGTCACTAAGAGTCCTCTTTCAAGGTTCAGTCAGATAACGTTTTCAGATATCCTAGATAACAAATGGATGTACAAAACTTTCCCCTTCTGCATGATTCTAGACCTTAATAACCTGCTTGGAGCCTATTATTTTCAAAATTTGGTCCTATCTTGCTGGACACAGCCTGATCCTTCTCCCTGCTGTGACATGTTCCATTTGTCACTGCCTCCATGACTGCCTAGAAAGTCACACATCAATTCCACCAAGACTCCACAAACACTTTCCTTTCTCATTGTTATCTTTTGCTATACTGCAACTCCCTTCCCAACTATTCCTGAAGCATGGGTTCAGGCCTTCAGATCACCCTGGATTCAGATTTCAGGCATGAGAAAATACCAGGATCCACCCAGGGGGGAAAGGGATTCAAAACTACTCAGCATCTCAGTTTGCCAATGTGCTCTGGATTCTCAGATAAAAAGGAACCTGACTTTCACCGTATTTCAGTGATGTTATAGTGGGGATAAAAAAAAAAAAAGCATGAATTCTAAAAAATTCTGTTTTTAGAATTCTAAGAATTCTGGTTAAATGATTTGACAGAACTTGGTGACTGTTTCTGTGAGAGGAAGGGAGAAGTTGGGGATGACTCAGGTTTCTGGTTTGGGGAACTGGGTGGATACTGGTTCACCATCTTTTATCTTCACTGTTGCAATGACTTCCTATTAGTTCTTGCCATCTTTTAATCTTATATTGCCTTTCTAAACCACACATTTTATTATATCACATCCCTGCATTTAAACTTTCTATGACTTCATCTTAACTGCAGGATAAAGTCTAAATATTTTTGTAGCAGTTGAGTTTCCTCACAATCCAATTCTAAACTTAATGTCCTGTTCCACACACATCATCTTACTCTAACCAATCATCTGCTGAACATATACCTCTGAACATGGCATTCCCTCTGTCTTCAGTGTTCTTACCACTATCACTGCCTAGAACAATTTGATCAGCTTTCAGAGTCTCATTGAAGTATCACCTGTTATGTAGAAATGGAGTCTCCACTAGGCTCTAATATCACCATATGTAGATCTTCATTATTGATCTTTTGTTACTGTACAATTTGTTTACATATCTCCACCATTAAAATATAATGTAAACCATGTAATTAACTTCTAATCTTATTTTAAAAAGGAAATTGTAGACAGTTTTTAGGTCCACGAGTCAGGTATTCCATTTTATTCCACTTACATACTTAATTGACTATTTCAAAATTTTCAAAATTAAGAAATATATAATTTACATATAAAATTTAAAATATAAAATTTAATGTGTGTAATGTAAAAAATTAAGTTACAGTATTATCTATTGTCCTATTGTGTTATATTTTGGATGTTGTTGTTTGCTAATGGACTAGGAAGAAGACACTGACTTGGGGGAAGGAATACTCTCTGAACATTGCAAAGAGAAGTCTCCTTAATGAAAGAGGAGAACCTCTTTTGGTATGTCAACTTAGGTAGGCTATATAGCACACAGTTACTTAATCAAATACAAATAGATATTGTATTCTGTAGATGTGGTCATCTAAATCAGTTGATTTTTTAAATTATGCTTTTTGAAAAGAGAAAGATTCTATTTTTATTTATTTGAGAGATCACAGGACTCTGTGATCTCTCCCTGGACTCTGACATGTTCTGAGTTGAAGAGAGATGCTTAACCAAATGAGCCACTCAGGCAACTCTTAGTTGACTTTAAGTAAAGGAAATTACCCTCAACAATGTGGATGGATCTCATCCAATTAGGTGGCAGTCTAAGTTTTATAGGCAAAAACTGAGGTTTCCCAGAGAAAAATTCTACCTCAAGACTGCAGCATCAATCTCTACTCAAGTGCTTTAACTGCCAGCCTGCCCTACAGATTCCAAACTTGCCAGCTTCCATAATTGTCTGAGCTAAGTCCTTGCAATAAATCAATTTCCCTCTGTGTCTGTCTCTGTATACATATACATGTGTGAAATTTACTGAAAGCTATAGTTAGTGGTCACAGCACACTTTGCCATTAGAAATGAAAGCCTACTGCCTACAAGAAGATCTGGAAAAGTGTTACCCTCAAGCTGCTGTGAGCTGAAGGATCACTTAGTAGCCCATTTGCTTGCATCCGTAAGCAGGGCTACAGACACTCTAACAAAATGGGTTTCCTCCACCGGAAGTTTCAGAGAATCACTTCTTGCATGAACTCATGTACTTGCTCCAATTCTCTCATCCCAGGTGCAAACTCCACTCTCTATTTCTCTTCCTGACTCTTTGACTCTTTGACTTATGTTGGGAAAAGGTTTTTGCTTCAATTCTCTTTAATTCCACACCCTGCAGGTACACAGTCATCTCACTATTTCTTAGAATTCAGATACAAGAAATAGGGTATGTATTCTTCTCATAGGGAGATGAGGGTATGTATTGCCATAGGGTATGTATTCTTCTCTCAGAGGGAGAGTCTGCTTCTCCCTCTCCCTCTGTGATCTCTCTCACTCTTGCTCTCTCTCAAATAAATAAAAATAGAATCTTTCTCTTTTCAAAAAGCATAATTTAAAAAATCAACTGATTTAGATGACCACATCTACAGAATACAATATCTATATAGTATTTGATTAAGTAACTGTGTGCTATATAGCCTACCTAAGTTGACATATAATACTATCAAAGCCCACCTCTTTCAACTTGGCACTCATACATATATCCTTAAACAAATAAAATCTGTAAATAAGGAGAGTTACCAAGTCATACTCCTGTCTAACATAATACAACTATCCTGCAAACAATCAAAACGCCACTTTTCACCCAGAACAGGATATAAAGTCCTTGGGTGATATCCCTTCTTCTCAATATCCTGTAACTTAATATTGTGATATAAAGTTAACTGCTATTCATACAGCTTATGCTTAATGATGAGGGGAAAAGGGAGATAAGAAAAGAGCCTAGTGTGAAAGTATAGACACCTAGAAGGATCTCTGATCCATGTAAGTCTAACTTGGCAATACAATTTTTTGTGTGATCTCAAGTATTAATCTTGATCTGAAGCCAAACATTATTTCTTTTTCTCATTAATTTGGTAAGCAAATAAGACATAAGACTATTGTCAGGTTTTTCTTTCCAGAGTAATTTGCATACCATATGTCAAACAGGAAATTGCAGGCAATTAAAATGTGCAGCAATAAATTGTAAGTCAGACTCCAGAATTTAAGCCCAGACTCATGAGACATCAAAAAGAAGTAGACAATAACAACTGAAGATGCAACAGTGAACAAGATAGATTTGGTCTTGTGAAGTCCTACCAAGAGGTTGGAAATAGCTTGTCAAAGCTTATCTAGAATAAGAGATGGCATGTGAATCTGGAGGCTAATTAAAACTTGTTAATATCACAATCAGTGCTTTGTAAGTCTGACTTTTATTGGTTGTGCTTATTTTCCTTTGGTAACCCCTTAGAGTTTATAGAGCTACTTAGAATACTCCAGAATTTTTCAGATGTGTCAAATATAAGAGTTTATTCCTGCTTAGGTTGGAGACATCTAGGGAGCATCATACACTATGAGACTCAGGGTAATAGAGGCAACAATAATCACAGGATAAACACTACCTATGTCCAGAAACAATGAAATGAGGTTGCTGTATTAATGAGCATGTCGTGGGAGAATCTGGGTGAGATTTATTCCAGGAATGTTACCAGAAAGAGTGAGTTGAATATTCCAAGAAAAGAGTAAGTTTTGAGACCAGTCTTTAGAGAAGTATGTGTAATACTGAGGAGGAATGGAATATTCAAAGGCCTTGAGCCATCATGAATATTATGATAAAAGACCACTTCATTGCCCATAAAATTTAATCCCCACTGTTAAGACATATTACAGCTAGATACCATGATGTATTTTTCAATGTAGATCTGATCTTTATTTTTAATTAATAATACATGGCAGCAATATCTGAGAGCTGATTTATTATTTATGTATCTCTTTCAAAAAGTCATTCATCCATTATATATTCAGAGAGAAAATTCCTCTTATTTTATTGAAGTTAGTTTTCAATAGAAAATACATTAAGATGTTATCATATACCCTGAAAAGGAAAATAAGTATAATGAAATTCACAATTCTCCCAGATGTAGGCATGTCCTGCATACTGAGAGTTAACAGCAGTTAAATGGATCAGACTGAATTTTCACTGAAGCTTTTTCTTAATGTTAAAGATATTTATTTAAAGATAAGAGGCCAGTCCATGTGTCAATTTAGAGCTATAAATAAGAATTAAAGTAAGGAAGAATAGAAGCATTTTAAAAAATGTATTTCCCTAACCTATTTGTGTTCTTGGTTTCCAGTAAAAGCTAATATGATTACACAAGCACTGAACACGTACAAAAATATTTTAACATTATATAAAAATTGTATTCAAATTGTGTTCACCAGCACTTAAAATGTAAAATACTTCACCCAATTTTGTCAATATAAACCATCTTCCAGGTTCTCCAATGGCTTAGAATGTTCTTTTAAACAACAACCATGTAGTATTACTATTAATTTCTTTTCTTATCAAAACTTCTCAGTAGCATTAGAGAAAGTAAATTAGATTTAGAGCAAACATACAACTGAAAACTAAAATAAAACAGTGGGAGAAGTATGCTGCAAGAGAGAGAAGAACTTATCATATTCTAATCTGTATATGCCTGAGACCACTTCATTCGACATTTATTTAGCCCTTCTATGGACAAGCTACAGTTCTAGGCACTCAGGATACATCTTTGAACCAAGCAACAGTTTGCCTGTCTCAGAGGTTTCATTCAGCCTCCAGGTGGTTGGAATTTTTAAGATCAGTAAGAACAACAATAAAAAATGAAGAAATCTTCAGTCCTAATACTGGTAGTACGAAAATGTTGAATATTGTTCATATTCATGTTTACTTTTCAAAAACTTATTGAACAGAGCTTTTTAGAAAGTGTTACAATAAACATTTTGCTTTTCCCCTACAAAATTCAGAGGAAGCATTATTTTGATTAAGACATTTCAAATGAGTTAGGTCTTCTTTTGACACTCTTTACAATGCCAAGCATCAAATTCAAAATGGAGGCATTCATTCAGTTATTCAGACGTCTTACAGATTCAGAATCTTACAGATTCACGTGAAATACAAAAACAATTTTTGTATTAATTAGCTTAGTTCACAATGCAGCAGTTGGTAAATTATTATTTGGGATGTTGCAGAAGCCCTGGATGACACTTAACAAAATACAGATTTTTTTTTTCACAAATGCATTTCCTTTTTTATTTATTTATTTTTCCATATGATCAGAGAGTAAGTCAGCCCTCTGATGTTTTATAGGGAAAAAAGGTGTTCCTTTGAAAAATACCATTATGTTTAAAATTTGTGCCATTACTTTCTTTGAGCAGATCCTAACCTATAGTTAAATTATTCGATTAAAATAACATTTATCCTTAATTATTGAAATAGTGTTTGCTCAAATCAGAAAATTCAGAAAATACTGAAAAGCCAAGAAGATTAAATTCTTTAATGCCTTTCATAAGCACTGATAGTAGTTTTGATGTGTGTCTTTTTTTCCTGCCACACTTTTTGTCATATAGTATATGTAATTTCTTATCATATCATACAGCATATATAACTTTAAACTCTTTTTAGCTTGCCTTTTTTCTTGGCAACCCCAAATGCCTTCCTAAGTCAATAAGTATTAATCTATTGTGGCATTTAGATTTTTTGCATAAGTATTAAAATCTTTGAAATGTATTAAAATAATGCAGATAATTCTATTTATTTTCTAAGAGTAATTATTGAAATTGGGAGTTGTGGACAAATGCTATGCTCAGTTTAAGGGTTTCATTTATGTGTGTGCATGTGCATGTGTGCATGTATATCTTCCCATATTTTCCAGAAAGCCATGTAGTACTTGGTCCCTAGGGCTATGACCTTCCATTGTCTTTCTAAGCCTTTAAAACTTAGGTCAAGATTTCTCCGTTTCACTTCATTTACCATTATCTTGCCTTCGGTATCACAAAGAGAAACAATACAATAGAATAACTCCCTCAACTCATTCCCTCACCTGCAAAGTTATTTATATATTTGTTTCTTACTCTTACTTTTTCTCCTTGCTCAGAAGCTTTGAGTGGTC
The DNA here is from genome assembly GCF_018345385.1 of Vulpes lagopus. Taxonomy (NCBI): domain Eukaryota; kingdom Metazoa; phylum Chordata; class Mammalia; order Carnivora; family Canidae; genus Vulpes; species Vulpes lagopus. The sequence goes on from NC_054829.1 coordinate 99,213,490, forward strand.
TTCCCTTATGTTGTGAACTCTATCACCTTAGTACATATCTAAGGGCATGTGTCAACATTTGCCAAAGAATTTGTTCATTTTAGCTACCTGATTACATTTCTTCGCAAATAAGTGGTTTTCTTTAATATATTTTTATTGATAATAAATATTGATAGAATCTCTAATATATTTTTTTAATTCCTGAAATTGATCATTTGTGTTCTCTAATTTTTTCTGCATCAGTTATGCTAGAAATTTGTCAATTTTACTATTTGAAAGAACTAAGGTTTCTATTGGAAAGTTTTCCTTTTGCAATTTTGTTTTTTGCTTTAATTGGTTTCTATTCTTATCATTGTTATTTCCTGTTTTATATATTCTTTGAATTTAGTTTGCTGTTCTTATGTCTTGAAATAGATGTTTGAATTCTTGAATTTCAGCCATTGTTAATTTCTAATAAATACATATAAGGCTATAAATTTTCCTCTAAGGAAGGCTTTAGCTGTATCCAAGAATTTTTGATATATCATATTTTCATTTTCTTTCAGTTTTAAATATTTTCTAGTTACTTTTGTGATTCTTCTTTTACCCATGTGTTATTTCTAAGTATGTTGCTGATTTTCCAAAATATTTGGAAGGGTTTGTCTACTTCATTTTTAACTTCATTTTCATTTTTAGCTTCTACACTGTTATCAGAGAAAATTCTCTGAATTTTGTATATTCATTAGTACTTTTTGAAATTTATTTCATAGCTAGTATACTGTATTTTGGTTAAAGGTCCATGTACATTTGGCAAGTCAACTCTATGGTTTACACTGGATTTCTGTAAATTGGATCTATATTGTGTTTCTATTAGTTGTGTTTTTCAAAACTTGTATGTTCTAAGTAACTTTGGTTTGCTTGTTCCAGCTACAACAAGGGCATGTGCTCAAATATCTCATGTCTGCAAAGATGACTAAGTCTTCGAGTTCTGCCTATTTTGCTTTATATATTTTGAAGGTAGAAGATTATATGCAAACAAATTTAAGATTGCTTTATCTTTCTGCTCAATTAACCTTATTATCATTATGAAATATCTCTCATTATCTCTTGTAATGTTTTTTTCTTTAAAGGCACTTTGTTAGATATTAATACTATAGATTAAACCATTTTATTTTACTGGTGTTTATATATATAAATATAGAGAGATATATATATACATCTATCTATCTATCATCTGTTTATAAAATTTTATTGTGTCCTCAAATATAAGGTGAACCTGTTACAATTAACAAAAATTGTATTCTTTTAAAATTCAATCTAAACATTTTTATTTCATTGAAATATGAAACTTACATTCTTTCACGTTTAAAGCACAAACATTTGTATTAAATCTAAATCTTATTACTTATTACTTATTTTCTTTGCATCCTGTTTTTTAAATTAATTTTTAAAAATACTCCATTTCTGGGTACCTAGCTGGCACAGTCAGAAGAGCATAGAACTCTTAATTTCAGGGTTGTGAGTTTGAACCCCACATTAGGTATAGAGATTACCCAAAAATAAAAATAAATAAAAATATTCCATTTCCATTCCTTATTTGGTTTACAATTATGTTACATAATTTTTGTTTTTTTATTAGTAAATGCTTTTGAAGTCAACAACTGTGACCCATAGCCCAAGTATAATCTGCTACTTGCTTTTGTAAATAATATTTTGCTAATAGCCATGTCTGTTCCTTTATTCATTAATAATAAATTCATTTATTCATTGTTTATGACAGCTTTTATATTACAAAAGCAGTTGGATAGTTATGGCCAAGATTATGTAATGCACAAAGACTAAAACAGTTACTCCAAGGTTCTTTAGAGAACCTGCTTGCTGAGCCCTGCTCTCGACTTGAACATGAGTCCCTAAACTGTTACAGTCTGTCTTAAATTAGTATTACCATTTCATGGACAAGACAAGGTTTTCAGAATGTTTGAATACTATTTCTCCTCATTCATGTATTATTTTTATCATGTGTTGTATTTCTGTACATATTCAGAACTTCAAAAGATGTTATAATTACTAGCTAACATAAATACTCATTTAGATTTGCATAAATAATTACACTTCTCATCATATTTTGTTACTTTTTTGCATTACTGTGGTGTCATCTAAGACAATTTTTCTTTTTTTTTAAATTTATTTATTTATTTATGATAGTCACAGAGAGAGAGAGAGAGAGAGAGGCAGAGACATAGGCAGAGGGAGAAGCAGGCTCCATGCACCGGGAGCCCGATGTGGGACTCGATTCTGGGTCTCCAGGATCGCGCCCTGGGCCAAAGGCAGGCGCCAAACTGCTGCACCACCCAGGGATCCCTAAGACAATTTTTCTTATCCAAAATTAACTTCCTTTAGTTTTTATTTTATTTTTAGTGTACTGGGAATAATTTTTCCAGTTTATTTATTACTTTTGCCTGAATATGTCTTTCTTTGTCTTTCTTTTGTTTTTGTCTTTTTTAAAAAAAAAGATTTTATTTATTTATTTGAGAGAAAAGGGGAGTGTATGAGAAGGATTGGGGCAGATGGAGAAAAACACGGAATAGCTCACTCCCTGCTGAGCAGTGAGCAGGGCTAAATTCCAGGACACTGAGACCATGAACTGAGCTGAAGGTAGGTTCTTAACTGACTGAGCCACCTGGATGCCCTTTTTGTCTTTATTTTGAATGATATTTTTGCAGATTACATTATTCTAGATTAAAAAAACATTTTCTATTATCATTTAAAAGTTGATACTTCATTATTTCTGGACTTCAATATTTTCTGTTGTGTAATCAGCAGTTGAAATACAGTTGTTCCTTTGAAAATGATGTGTCTTTTTGTTTGGCTGATTTGTGTTTTGCTTCTAGCAATTTTCCTATGATATTGCTCTGAGTGATTTTCTCTTTGTTTTTCATCATTGGCTTTACAGAAGTTGTTGAATTTGTGATTTGATGTCTTTCATTTGTTTTAGAAAATTCTCCACCATCATTATCTACACAAATATTACACTTTATCTTTCCTTTCTTTTATCACTTCTTTAGAGTCCAACGACTTGTAGGAATTTTTATCATTGTGTCCCCTTTCCTTTTTTTCTGTGTTTCAGTCAATTTTCCTATATTCCCATTTGCCAAGACCTTGATCTGTACTTAAATCAATCTATTTAATTATTAATTTCAGGTAAATTTCAAGTTTTAGAGTTTAGTGCTTTTAAGCATTAAGACTTTTTAAAATTATTTTATAGAGGTTCCATTATTCTGAGGCAATTTTCTATCATCTCTATTTGTAATCATAGTATTTATGAGTACTTAAGATTCAGATCTATAGCTCAAAAGCTATATCAACAATGTGTGTCTTCCTATTGTCTTGTGTGTGTGTTTCTTCTCTTGGTTTTGGACATTTGTTCCTATTTCTTGACAAGACTGTTAGAGTTCATTGAATGCCAGAAATTACTAATGAAAAACTATGGAAGCTGTGGTTTATATCTTCATGTATAGAATATTTCTTTAGTAGGCAAACTGAGTAAGATCAGCCACTTTTGACTAGGTAAGGCTAGTCTATTTCCAATTTGCAGTTAGTTAAAAAGGACAGCTCTTCTGGATTGTGAGTGGAAAGCCTGAGGTGTTTCCATTGGCTTTTCTCTTTGGCAAGCCATGAACTCTAATTTCTGTCTCCTCAGCATTTGAAGACCACAAGAATCCCTGCTTAATTTTTTGCCATTTAGCAGCCACTTTCTGCCATAAAACTCTGTCCATTCACAAGTTAGGAATTTGCAAATGTATCTTTGGAAAATTGTGATCTTTCTATTGGATCCATTTTTCTGTGACTTGTTTTTTCCAAAATTTTAGCCATCAATACTAGCAGCCTTGATAATCTTGAACTTTGAATTGCCCAGTGAGACTGCTGCAAGCTTTAACTTACTTCCTGCTGTTCTACACCTATATTTTATGGTAAGAATCAAGAATTCCCCAAGAGGTTTTGTGGCGTCTAGTATAGTTTCCTGCTCTCCTGTGTTTCCATCTTCCTGAGGATTTGGTTCCTTACATTCAGTTTGTCTTATTCTGCAATGTCTTGAAAAAACAGCTTTTAAAATACTTATTTAGATTTACACTTGTAATTGGTCTTGGGAGGTGGGGGTGAGGTGGGAGTTTGGAGGAGAAGTCATAGTCTGAGCCCAGTTACTGCAACAAAGCCAGAAGTGATATTCCTTCTTCAGTGATTTCTCCTTTAATTTAAACTTCAAACTTCTGCTTTCTTGAGGTTTATTTTATTGTTCTTTTTCTTACTCATTAACTTGAAAGCTTTCTTTATCTGCTTGCATTCTTTGTTGTGTATTTTTTAAGGCTATATATTTTTCTTCTGAGTTTTCACTTCAGCTATAAATTCCACAGGCTCTGATTCTTGCTATGTACCCAATTCCCTTTGCCTATCTCACCATCCTGAATGTTTTGAAATTTCCCTTTGGATTTCATACTAAACCAAAAGCATATAAGAAAGAATTGTATTAATTTAAAACTTCTAGATGCTGAAGTTTTTTTTCCGGTTTTGTTACTAATTCCAACTTTATTGCATCCTAGATAATGAATACATTATTTACATTTTGCAATTTGTTGAGGCTTTTCTCAGTTTAAGATATGAATTTAATGAGTGTTTTCATGGTGCTTGAAAACAAAATATATTCTCTATTATTATTTACTTCCTTTACTGGCTTTGGGCTTTGTTCTTTTTTTAGCTCCTTTAGGTGTGAGGTTAGGTTGTTTACTTGAGATTTTTATTTTCTCTTGTAATAGGCCTATATTGCTATAATCTTCCCCCTTAGAACAGCTTTTGCTAATCCACCATTGTGGGTTTTTTTATTCACCATTGTGTTTTCATTTAATTTGTCTCTATATACTTTTAAAATTTACTCTTTAGTTTCTTGGTTGACACACTTATTGCTTTAGCATATTGTTTGGCCTCTATATATTTGTGTTCTTCGGATATTTTTTTCTTGTGATTGATTTCTAAGTTCATCCTAGTATTGTTGGAAAAGATGCATGATATTATTTCAATCTTTTTAAATTTATTGAGACTTGTTTTGTGGCCTATTATGTGATATGGTCTGGCAAATGTTCCATGTGCACTTGAAAAGAATGTGTATTCTAATGTTTGGGGATGGCATGTTCTGTATATACCTCTTAAGTTCATCTGATTCAATGTGTCATTCAAAACCACTATTTTCTTGTTGATTTTCTGTCTAAATGATCTATCCATTGATGTGAGCAGGGTTTTAAAGTCTCTTGCTGTTATTGTATTACTGTCAACTCTTTTATGTATATATTAATAATTGCTCTAGGGGATTCCTGGGTGGCTCAGCGGTTTAGCACCTGCCTTAGGCCCAGGGCACGATCCTGGAGTCCCAGGATCAAGTCCCACATCAGGCTCACTGCATGGAGCCTGCTTCTCCCCCTACCTGTGTCTCTGCCTCTCTCTCTCTCAGTCTGTGTCTCTCATGAATAAATAAATAAAATCTTAAAAAAAAAAAGTTGCTCTATGTATTTAGATGCTTCCATATTGAAGGCATAGATACTTACAATTGTTATATCCTCTTACTGGATTTTTCCCTATATTATTATGTAGTGCCTTTCTTTGTCTCTTGTAACAGTCTTTGTTTTAAAGTCAATTTTGTCCAAAATAAATATTATTATTCCTACTTTGTTTTCACTTCCATTTCATGGTAAGTGGATTTTCATCTTTAAGCAAGACCCATCTGTATGCTGTCTACAAAAGATTTACCTCAGACCCACATTTTACTTTAAGTAAGTAAGTTAGGCCAATTATCTTGCTTGATATTTTAGAGATTTCAGTTTAAATTTCTTATTATTTTATACTATGCCTTCTATTTATATAACTTTGCTTTAAAAAAATCTTTCACTCTGTAGCCAATTTGCATTATTTCCTCTGGAAACTGGAAGATATTTTTAGCATATCTATAAATTTATACATTGCTTTATATTCTATGTATTTAGTTTGCATTACCTCTGTATTATTAACAATGTTAAAATGTTCATTCCTCTCTTTTCAACCTTCTCCCAATCTAACAAATTGAATTTACTATATTATTTTTGGTTTTGATTAACCTATATTTTTAAAAATCAGTATTAAGAGATATTATTTGACTTCCAGACACTATAAATGAAGGAATAATTGCAAGTATGTGCATGTATGCACACACACACACACACACTTCTACCATGTCGTGACATTATTGTTACTGGACACTTTTTTTTGCAATTGTCATATACATACATGCCGATAGCAAACACATGCTACTCTTTGCCCAAGGACTTTTCCTGGTTGGTTGGCAAAGTAGTTTCTTAATTAATGCTGAGAAAATTGGTGGATAATCACACTAACTCCCCTAGTCCTTGATTGAGAAAACTCCAATGCTTGTTCTGTACTCTATCCCAAAGCAGCCTAGTAGGATCAACCCCCAGTTGCCCATTACTTAAGGATGCACCTTTAATGGCAACTTCCCTTATCTGCTTGACTTCCTCATTCTCTACTGGTGCTTACTAGGATTACTTTTCTTTAAAAAATTGCTTGCACTCAAATCCCTGAGTCTACTTCTTTGGGAACCCAATTTGAGATATACTTCCATCCTCCTTTATCTCTAAACTTCCATTAGTTATATATCATTTCTTTTCCCTACAATAAATAGAATCACTACTTACTACTTTAATATTTCAATCTATTTTTTATTTGCCTAAATTTCAGTCTACAACTAGTTTTTTCAAGATCTCAATGGAGTAATATTTCCAGAGGTCTTTTATTTTGAAAAAATATTTATCTATTGCATTTATATTAAAGAACAGTTTGGCTGTGTATAAGATTCTTAGGTCAAATTAAATGGATAGCATCATTGTCCTCTTGTGTTAAATATTACTAAAGAATATTACATGTATTAATCCTCTTTTACATATATTAATGTTTAAAGGAATAGCTTTCATCCTTGAAGTTTAGAAACGTTGTTACATTATACCCAGTTTTTTTATTCTCAGATATGTTATGCTATATTTCAATGTGTAGCTGCAATATTTTGATACCTGGAAAATTTTCTTGAACTAAATCTTCAAACATTTATTTGTTCATTTACTTAGATTTCATTATTTTGGGATTACAATTATGCCTATGATGAATAGTTTTCTTGTAGCTTCCCTAGCTAAGCATTTATTTCCATATGTTTTTTAAGAATCTCTACACCCTGTGGAGCTTGAACTCATGACCTTGAGATCAAGAGTCATATGCTCTACTGACTGAGCCAGGACAGTGCCCCTCCTTCCATATTTTAACTCTTCATTTCTATTCCATTCAGCTTATTTTATTTATTCCTATTTTTTATGCTCCTTATATATTTCCAGCAGTTTCCAGTTTTTTGGTATTAATTCCAATTTTTATTTCAGGTATAATTAGGGTTTTTTTTCCTTCAAATTTTTTTTTAGCATAAATGGCATTTTTTCTTTTCCTTATATCTGAATATCTCTTTCCTGAGATCTTGTATACATTCTTTATATTCTTAATATATAGGTGAAATAGCTACTATATTAAGATTGCAGAATATTAATGACAAGATATTTGGTTTCAATTTTTATCTTTCCATGGCAATATTTCTCTGCTTTCTATTCTTTTCATCCTTTTTTACTCATAATATTTTTGTATGTATTCATCTTTATATGAAGCAATATTTCTTGCTCATGCATTTGAGAAATTTCACTTTGAAAGGGACTTATGATTTGATCTAGATTAGCAATTATTTTACATGTGATGATACAGAATTAACCTTTTTTCTTCTAATTCAACAGGTAGGAGATATTTAGGTAGATCTTTTTGTAATGCAAATGTCTTACATCCTCCTTCTCCTATGTATTATGTGTACAGATCTCTTCTTAATGGGACTTCTCTAAGAAATTCTACATTTGGCTCTATTTCCTCTGCTTTTCAAACATATTCATGTCAGGGAAATTTATTTATTTATCTATCTATTTATTTATTTATTTTTGCCAACCTTTGCTTCTCTGTGCAACAATTGCAAACAAGAGTTGTTTGCATTCAATGTACAAATTTTACCTTAAAAATAGTATCTGCTGGATTTTTGGTGACCAACTACTATAAATACTCTCTCTGTACTTTTTTCCCTCCACAAGTTCTACCAACTTGTGAGTTTGGGTTTTGTTGAATTATTCTTTATTTGAATCTGGATTTTACCTATTTCTTGCTTTTCTTGATGCATTGGTTGGTGTCCAAATGGAAAAGGGCGAGCTGCTAAATTTTCATCATCACCTTCAAATTGGATGTGTGATCTATATTTTGATCTTAAATTATCAGATTTTAGATTTGAAGAGCATAAAGGAAGCATAGAAAACATCTGGTCCAAGTTTCATTTTGAAAAAGGTGAAATTCAGGCTACAGTAAAATGATATTCCCAAGGCCAATACCAAACGTATTATAAATAGCAAAATAAAAATCAATGCCAGATCTCTTGACTATCAGTCTAATCCCATTTATGCTATCTGAACTATTCCACTTCAAAACTTCTAGTGAAACATGTCTTAAAGCAAGTGACTTGTTAGCAAGTTAGGAAAATATTTGTAAATGTTAGAAAGGTGGACAAATTTTCTCAATAATCAAAAGATAATTTTTTTAAAGATTGTATTTATTTATTCATGAGAGACACAGAGAGAGAGAGAGGCAGAGACTTAGGCAGGGGGAGAAGCAGGCTCCATGCAGGGAGCCTGATGTGGAACTCGATCCTGGATCTCCAGGATCACTCCGCGGGGGGCTAAAGGCGGCGCTGAACTGCTGAGCCACCAGGGCTGCCCCAAAAGATAATTTTCAACCAACATTTCTACTATAATAAAAATCTGATATAGGTACAGATTAAATATTACTTTAATTTTAGGAATTAATCATGTAATAATCTCAGCTTTTGGAAATTATGGTGTTATTAGGCTGCTATTCAACATTATAGTGGCCAGTAGACCTGGAATGTTTGATTCTGTGTTGCCTGCTATCACTTTTTTTCAGAAGTTATCTGAGGTAAGCAAAAGCTATGTGCACTTAATTGTCATTAGAGACTTTCCTGAAGATACCCATGAATTTATTCTGGACATGTACACTACCCTGTGACTTAGAATAAAATAATTTCTTTCCCTAATCCTAAATTTTAATTCATTAATTCAGCAGCAGTAAAGAGGGATGAAAAAAGTAGACAATATCTTTGCCTTCATAGAGCTAACATTTATTCCAGGAGAAAACAATAATCAGATTAGTAAGGACATAGACAGATAAATAGATGATAGATAATTGAATTTTGCCATGAAAAATGAAATGAGGGAGTAAGTGAATGTAGTTCCCTCATATCCCTCCTGTTACTCATGCTCATATTTGAAGAGCTCTGGAGGCTAGAGGATAATAGTTTTAAGGATTGTAAAACTGCCGTCTCACTATCTGCAGACCATTTCAGGTTAGAGATGGGCAGTATTTCAGCATGCAGGGCCTACCTTATTAGCATAACATGGACTTCCCATTGCACTGTGCTTACATATTTTGAATTTTATTTCATAATGCATTGGTGTGCTATTGTGTCTGATTGAAGTGCCAAAGCAATAAGACTTCTCATGAGCTACTAAAAGAGTGATGGAGATGGGAACAACATTAGGTATAATGGAAAAAAGAATCTTCTATAGTGATATTCAAGTTGAAATATAACTGAGGGAAAAATGAAAGCCTACAAAGACTTCAAGGTAGGGCACAGGAACAGCAACAGGCTTCACATGTTTAAAACTCAGAAAGGAGGATAGTGCAGCTGGAATGTTAAGTGGAAGACAGAGTTTTGAAAGATAAGATTTGGATAATGGGAAAAATTCAAATAATAGAGGTCCTTGAAGGCATAAAAGCGATAAGGACTTTATACTCAATATAATAGGAAGCCATTAGTGTTGCTTTTGGTTTTGGGTTGGTTTTTAGGTACTCCAGCAGATTCTAAGGCCATAGAAATGAAAATACTGCTATAATCCCTGTTCTCAATGTCTCAAAACATCAACAGCTTTCGTTTATAGCATGAACTTTCATTTCTTATTGCTTCCTCCTACCTGAAATCAAATAGTTTAACTTTTTTGTGACTGTATATACCTATATGATTTAAATTATTGGGATATAAACAGATTATTTCTTCTTTTCTGATTCCACTTTAATGATATCTATAATCAATTTCTCTATTCAGTTTAACTTCTCTTTTATCCCAATTGCTTGGCCAGGATAACTTTTATTACCTTTTCAAGGGAGTTTTAACTCAGAAATTTGAGTAAATGATGGCTATAATCTTATATATGGCAATAGTTCCCATGACATAGTTCTGTCCCTTCGATGCCTATGCTGTATTTTAAATTGAACTGTGAATAGGATACCATGCTTAAATGACTCCAATCTGTCGATAACCAATTATGTTATTTTCTGTGCCAGTGTTATCCACATATCTTTATAAAAATATTTAACTTATCTATTGCCACATAAACAAGTTACCCCAAATCTTAATGGGTTAAAATGTTACTTCCCATAATTCTGCAATCTGATCTGGGCTTAGTTAGGGGGTTCTTCTGTTCCATGTGGTGACTGCTGGTGCTGAATGTTCAAAATGGCTTATTTACTCACATGTTTCACTCCTCAGCTGAAGGAGTATTTGAAGTAACTAGGGACTGGCTGGATATTTCTTTTTATCCACCTGGTCTATCCATCAGGATAGCTGGATGTTCTTAAGTAATGGTTCTGGGTTCTAAAAGAAAACATTACAATATCAACTCCAATGTGCAAGCTCTTATTAAGCCTCTCCATGTATTTAGTTTGTCAGTGTTCCATTGGTCAAAATCAAATGGTCGGTCCCTGAGTCAGTGTGGAAAGGAATTACACAAGGGCATGAATACCAGGACTGGTACCTTAGTGGGCTGCCATTATAATAGCTACCATTTCCAAGAAGAAATTCTATTTATCTTGTGATAATCACATGCTTAAATCAGGTTTACTCAACACTGAATGTGAATTCAGTAAAACATCTATTAATTCTCCAGCAAATAATACATGACTGCATGGTTACAATAAATGGCTGTACTTCGGACAAGGACTAGGGAAATCATTACCATGAACACTTGATACAGTGATCCAAGGTTCTTCTTCCTGAGAATCTTTCATTTAATGGGTTCTGACCTTGTGAAATGGATCAGGTTTAAAAGCTAATTTTCTTAAATATAGTTGGAACAATCTATAGATTAAACAATATCTTTGTAGGCTGCCTGGTTATTTTATCCCCCAGGGGTTCTGTGTCCTATTAATCATCACCATAAAGCTACCCTGTTTGTCATGCCAACCTTTCTTTTAATTACAATTATTGTGCCCATTTTGTTCTGGTGGTTAAAATGTGGGATTGCTTGTTTGGGGATTCTATCAACCCTTTACTATCTGGGATACTCCTTATGTAACCCTAGCCTTTGGATGACAGCTGCTAACTAAGCTTCTTAACAATTCTGGTTCCTCTCTCAGTAACACATTCTTTGTCACTTTGATAAACAGTGTTCTCTGGGCCTCTTCATAAAACAGTCATCTCATGAGTTTTCTCTCTGCTGTAATATATCATCTTTAGCAAGCCTATCTGAACTTTTAATCCCCCTTACTCTACTATGGCAGTTCTACTTCATCTAGTATGAGCCATCAATTTCCCTAAGCTTCACAGTTCCAACTAAGCAGTGTATTATCATCATTTCCATCTCCTGAGGCTTTAGGATATTAAATACTATATCTTAAGAAGGTGAATCCATATTGAGAACCCTCTATTATTCAAATTTATTCCTCTCTCAATTTGATTCACCTCCTTCAGGATCCAGTCCTGAATCTTGCTGGCACATGTTGACTAGATCTTCCATCTTTTGACTAATAGACCCTTTCTTCCTGTAGAGGGGGGCCTATTCTTTTTTACCTGGTCATATTGCTGCTGGACCCTGATTATTAATCTAATGGCCAAGAGAGAAGATGGAGATGAATCATGTGGAGGGATGAAGTATCTTGTTTTCTAAGGCACAAGATTGTGCATTGTGAAGCAAGGAAGAAGTGCTAGCCTTTTCATGGAGACATGGTACACTTCCTAGGCATGGAGTTCAGAGAAATCTGACGATTAAAAGTTTTAAAGTGTATCAACACAGAAATCCAAATATCACCATCTTAAGTTTCAGGGTCCATTCCTTCCTAGTCAGAGCCCTGATCTTGGCATAGCAGATTTGTTGGAATTGAGAATTTGAAATTCTCTGTAGTTCTGCTACTCATAAAATTAAGTCGTGGACCTGATCCTTAGCCTTCTCTGACCTCCAGGCACAGGGGATGAGAATCTCTTTATTAGTTATATCCTTCCCTAGGAGACTCTCAGTCTTTCAAAATTTGTTTTAAATTGATGATTAATCACCCTCCACCATTTGTTTTCTTCTTTCAATAAATCAATGGCTTTTGCTATAGCCATCCAGTTCCATAGTCCTTATCATTACTATTTTCCTCAAATCTCTCATATGTCTGAGATATTGCAGCCATCAATCCATTCCTTTCTACTGGCATCTCATTCCAGTTCACTACTGAAAAAAATGTTTAGCAGTTATACTAAAACCATATGCCAGGAGCTATCAGTGCCAGTAATGATGTCTTCAGAGCTGGAGTGGGATCCAGCTCCAAATTTCATTTTAGAGTATGCTTCCTAGGGCTGCTCCTGGTACCAACTGTCATAAGTTCTCTAGGAAATACATTTTGATATTTACATATAGGAAGTTTGTTGAGAAATATTCTTAAGAACAACATACATAAGGGGTAAGGGAAGTGGGATTGGGCAAAGGAAAATGTTGAACAAAGAAGCAGTTGCAACAGAGACTTCAAGTCTTACTTTCAGGAGTTCTTGTGCTGGATGACCCTTCAAAGATGCCCCATTTGGGTAAAGTATCCAGCCTTTTTTTTTTTTTTTTTTGGTATCCAGCCTTTTAATTCCACATTAAACTTCCACTGGAGCCACTCCTGAATATAGGTTGCAGCTTCTTTTTTGCCAAGGGCAATTCCTAGAGAGAATGCACTTGTGAGCTATCTTTAATGCTCCCAGGAGCTGGTTGCTGCATGCCACAGAACTAAAGAAGTGGCTTTCAATACACTGCAGTATGCACTACTTTAGCTGACCACTAAAGCTATAACTAGGCTTTTCAAACTGATCTCTTCGGAGTAGACATCTATTTTTTAATCTGCCTACATTGCTTCTCTCTTCTTTCTGGGAATAACTTTCAACTTTTCCCAGGAAATTATTTCCTTCTAATAAGGAATTTGTGTACCCATCTTCCAAAATAGCCTAACTCCCTCTCCAGCTGTTGTTAATTGTCCCAAAGATGAGCACATGACCCCAGCAAAATGAATTAGCACGCTCTACACCTCCTTCCCTAACTGCAAAGATTAGCTTCTAAATCCATCTAGGTCAAATAAAGTCCTTCTTTATGAATTTTTATAATAGTTTTATTGAGATATAACTCATATATTATAAAATTCATCCTTTAAAAGCATATACCTCAGTTATCATTGATACATTCATCAAGTTCCACAAGCAGCCCTACTATCTAATTTTAGAATTTTTCATCACTCTTAAAGAACAACCCTGAACCCTTTAGCAGTCACTCTTCAGCTGCCCCTCACTCCCAACCCTTGGCAATTACTCATTTACTTTCTGTCCCTAAGGATTTGCCTATTCTGGACATTTCATATAAATAAAATGATATAATATATGGTCTTTTCTGCCTGTCTTCCTTAAATTGACATAAGGTTCCCATGTTGACGTATTAGTACTTCATTCTTTTTTATTGCAGGATAATATTCCAGTGTATATTGTACAGACCATATTTTCTAATCTGCTCATCAGTTGTTGGATATTTGAGTTGCTTTCACTTTTTGACAATTATGGATAATACTGCTTTGAATACATGTGCCTCATAGTTTTCTGAATTTGATACCAGAGAGATCAACTCTCAATCCTACTGAGTTTGCCTCAGCTGGGCATTTTTTTAACCTTTTGAAAAAGCTATTCTAGAATGAGAGAAAAGAGGTGAAGGGAGAGAAAATAACCCTTTATTTCATTTTCCCAGGTACATAGACCCCTATCCTCCCCATACCTTAGTTATATGATCAATTAAAATATACAATTTTACATAAGTAGCTTTGAACTGGGTTTCTGTCACATACATATAAAATAATTCAGGGAAATACATGACTTCTGATAAAATCTTAAATAATAGCAGGGAAGCTCTTTAAATCACAAAAGTCTAAAGTTTACAAAAATTTATAGGGGTTCCCCCTCTCTACCTCCCTCATCTTTCTGTGGAAATAACCTGCCTGTGGAAATAATTCCCAGTCTTAAAGCACTAAACTCCAAAACTTACTTTATTCAGAAAGCTATCTAATGATATATACTGATCTCTTCCTTTTTAGGTTTAAAGAATTTGTTTTGCATCTTTATTTAGGGTTTTCTTCTATGTGAATTAAATTTGCATTAGCTTACAGTCTGTCTTCTTCATTAGACTGAAAGCTCTTTGAGACCTGAGATTTTTCTTGTTCAACTTTGTGTTTCTGATAGTTCCATGGAAACATATTCAACAGACACATTATTTTTTACCTATTAGTTACATATTCTATACAAGACACTGAAGTAGGCCTGGGGTTAGAAAAATGAATAGGATCCCATAGGAGCTTACATTTTATTATGGGAAGTCTATAAGTCAATAAGAATGAATTATATAACTGTTACGGTAAAAATAAAAATAAGTACAGGGGACAGCAAAAGATGGAGCCAATTCTCTTCAGATCATTGAATTTTAGATTTATAGGCAAATCCACTCTTAAGCCCAAGGAGGAAATCCTCTTCAGTTTCTGACAAACATATGCAATGGTTAGATAAGGGTTAATCTACACTGTATGTGAGTTCACTAGCCCATTTCAGATTCTCAAGGGAGTCACAAGTCTCAAACTAATCGGAATTGTGATTTCTAGTTCATTTGGACACATCTCAGAGAATGGATCTCTTCTGCCCTTAGTGTCATAATAGGAATTAGATAGGTAGGCCTTATTCTGGGAACTGGAAGGATCCTAGTAGACTATTAGACCATTCTCACTGTTTATGCTTAATTAGGAGGGGATGACCCAAAACCTTGCAGAATAAGTCCCCTCTGCAAAGGGTGAAAAAAAATGACACATTTCTCTTACATGTAGCTTCCTTCTTTCTTCTCTAAGGTTATACTTCTAATTAAAAAAAAAAAAGTGGTGGGCCAGATAGAAATTACAATCTTTCAGTTTGTCACTGAAATCATATCTCTTTTAATTAAGTGCAAAATATATGAAAGTAGTAACTATCAATATAGTTGGTATCTGTCACCTTCAATCAGTTTTAAGAAAAGAAGATTAAAAAATTATCTTTTAAGGCTACTGTAGTAATGAGTAAGCCACAGTAAAGATTTAGAAAATGAAGTGAACTCTCTCTCTAACGGTTTTACTGATCTATTATAATTTTTTATTAGTTTGTTTTAGTGTAGGTTGAGGTCCCCTTGTGAAAGTAGTTTCAATGTAGCAAGGGGCACTTTTCCTGAATTGACTACTTTAGAGAATGGCTTTTAATTACTTTAAGTTGGTTAGGTGTAGGGATAATTGAACCTCAGGGAGAGTTTCCCTTACTGTAAGGCTAGGCCAAGTTCCCCATGACCTTCTCTAATCTGTTAAACATCCCATATAACCCATTGCCTATTCTATAATAATATTATTCCTTCTATACTATAATGTTGGAATATTCTTCTACAATTTTCTGCTACTATAACTTGTCTTATAGCAAACACTACCAGCATAGAAATCATGGTCATGATACATATCAGATATTCAACACATAATTGCTGAGTGACTAGATAATAATCCATTATAATTATTTTGAACATTCACCTTTTTTTTTTTTCAAATTCCTTAGGGTAATTTCATGGCAACAATTTATTGTGTCAATAGAACAAAATTCTTTAATTTTTAAGTTGAATGTTTATAAGTCCTGCCTATTATTATACTATTAAAGTTCCCTCGTGAATTATTTATTTTAGCTTATGAAACATCCATCCATTATATATCATTATGAGAATATTATATACATAGAAGATGCTCAGTAAATATTTATAGAGTGAAAAATAGCTTTTCTTTTTAATCCTAAATTTTAAAATTTATTGTCTTCTATTCAGTTACTCTTCAAAAGTATTTTTCAGCCTCCCAAACTAAAAGGCACATTTTTTTTTATCGGTGGGAAACAAATGTAGGAAAATTTTTACAAAATATTTTCAGTGACACAGGATTATATATATTTCTTAGATTTCTCAGCCAATTTTTCAAAGTGTTTCCTATTCACATCTGTAGCCATTAGATACAAATTCACTATACCCTTCACTTTCTGTTTTTTTGGCCACTCAGGCTACCTCCTAGGAGGTAGCTCTATGCTCATGCCTTAAACTCCTATTTTCAATATAATTTTAACTGTTCCTCTCTACATATATTTGACCTAGACTCACAAAGAAATTACCCCTGCCTCCTCTCTTCTTCAAAAGTATACATGGGTTTTGATTCCAGTAGGTCTTCATGAAGAAATATTTTTTATTGATCCTTAAAGGGTTCTTGGACCCAATTCCAACCTGTGTGTATGAGTAGAAGTTTCCCTATAACAACAAACAGTTTTCAGACTCCAGCAGCGTGCTGCAAATTCAGCTAAATTCTGACACTTTTTACCTGGAAATAGCATGAGATTCCACTTCAGGATCCTCTACTTCAGACACTAGTCACAAACACAGGTTGTTACCTATGCTTCTAATCCACTGGTTTAGAGGTTTTTGTGAACCCCCCCCCCCTTTGGTTCAATTAATTTCCTAAAGTGGCCACAGAATTCAGAAGCATTGTACTTACTGGATCACCAGTTATTGTAAAAGGATGAAAACCCAGACTAGCCATGAAGGAAGTGAA
This sequence comes from Vulpes lagopus, assembly GCF_018345385.1. Lineage (NCBI taxonomy): Eukaryota > Metazoa > Chordata > Mammalia > Carnivora > Canidae > Vulpes > Vulpes lagopus. Next base: position 99,230,542 of record NC_054829.1, read on the forward strand.
TAGGGAAGTTATGAGGGAAGCGACACGGAGCCTCCAAGCTCTTTCTAGGTGTGCCACTCTCCCAGTACCTCTAAGTGTTCACCAACCTGTAAGCTCCCTGAACTCAGTTCTTTGGGATTTTTATGGAGGCTTTGTTGTTGTTGTTGTTTTAAATATTCATTGGGACACAGAGAGAGAGAGAGGCAGAGACACAGGCAGAGGGAGAAGCAGGCTCCATGCAGGGATCTTCAGGATCACACCCCAGGCTGCAGGGGGCACTAAACTGCTGCGCCACGGGGGCTGCTTTGTTACATGGGAGAGATTGGTTAAACCATTGGCCATTGACAAATGAACTCCTCCTCCAGCCTCTCCTCCTTCCCTCCATAAAAGTTCCAACTTTCTAATCACTTGGTTGATTCTCCTGAAAATAGCCCCATTCTTAGGCGCTTACAAAAAACGATCTAATTAAAAAAAAAGATCTAATTAACATAACAAAAGATACTTTGTATCACCGTCAATGTTTAGAAAATTCCAGGGGCTTAGGGAGCTGTGGACACAGACCAAATATATAGGAGAAGTATATAATTGGTTATCTAAAAAACCAAATATTTATTTCTTATAAATTAAATTATCACAGATCCCAATAAGTATTGCCTGAGATTTCCCCCAGCATTCTTCAAATGTTCAAGATGCATGATCTCTATGTGAGGTCTTGCAACAGAATGTAGAGCCTGGGCCATTGAGAACCCCTACCCTAAAAACTCATAGCTCACTAAGGCAGCAGAGGTCCATCATATGTGTCCTCTTATAAAGAGGAATTGATACTACACAGCTGCTCTCTCAGAAGGTAGGGAATGAACTCTAAACTACCAAAGGAAAAGAGCAAAAATAATTCTCAGAATATCTGCAGGAGATATTATTCTTTTGGTATTGGTTTCATGTTGCAAACACTGTTATTTGCTTTTGGAGAATGAAGACTTAATTTTTGGTAAGAATTTTCACCATAAAGTGCCACTTTCTGTTCTTATTCACTTTTTTTCTTTTTGGCTCTTTATAGAGTCAACTATGCTAACTGCTTTTTCTTCTCTGAATGAGTGTTTCAGACACTGACTACAATGACTTGCATTTTGTGCCATACTCCAAGATGACCTAGACTTCAGAAGAAAGCTTACTTCACTTGCTTCACATAACTGTTCTCATTTTCCTCTCTTCTAAACTGTTACCAGGCTACTCACTACCCTATGAAATGATGTGGTATATGTGGAAAATAATTTCTATATTCTCTTACAATTATTGGATTGTGTCAAGGGGGCACAATTCTCAGAACCTACCCTAAGCACAGTGATAACTAGTTACACCACTGGCTAGATACATTATCTTTGCTTCTCTTTCTGTTGAAATTTTTCTCCAACCACTTCCTGTTATTGTCTTCTTGTTCCAAATGCTCCCAATTTCAATTTTTTTTTTTGAAGATTCCAATTTCAATTTTTTAAGTATGATTTATTTACAATGGAAACTGTCTCAATAATCACATTACTTAGAAGAATTTCTTGATCCATCTGATGGTCCAGAGGTGTTTTTCAATTACTACAGAACCATTTAATACTACTTTATCTTACACAATTCTCCACAAAAATTGAAGCAAAATGTCTGGAAAGGTCTGAAACTTTCATCAATGTATATTCAGTGTTCAGCTGTGTCTTGCAGAGGGTAGGTACTTACAAACTCTTTTTTGAAAGAATTAATAAATGAATAATGAAAACATGAGGACTAATATCTCCTTTTATGAAAGGAGGAATGAGGAATGAAGCTAACTGATTCAGAGACTGAGAGACCTGTGGGGAGTTAGGTGCTAAGGAAAACATCAATACAAATTGTGTAGGGAATGGGGCTGAAACCCTAACCTAATCCATATATATAGGGTAGAAATGGAAGTAAACTACCAGAGGCCACAAAGACAACCAAACAAACAAAAAGAAAAATGGAGAATTTTAGATTTCTTAACATTCAAACATTTTATAGTTTTGGGTGATATACTGAGCAGGCTCCCTTACAATAAACTCCCTTTCTCTTGTTAGCACATGCAGGAGTATGGAAGGGGAGCAGAATCAGCTACAGTATAAGCAGGAAACTCAGTTCCACAAGTATTCTCAACAGAATAGAAAAGAAGATTCAGCACATCTACTCAATCACTAGAGAACAGGAGCAAGTACATAATTCAAACAGCCCTGCAGGAAGGAATATCAAGTGGCTACCACAACCACCAATTGACAAGTAATACTATTCCATATGGACTTAGTAAATTCAGGCTGAAAGGAACTGAATATGTATTTTCGTTATTGTTCATTCCATGTCTTTTATTTATTTTTATTGAGGTATAGTTCACATACAATTTTAGTTCCAGCTGCACAGCATAGTGATTTAACAATTAAAGATACGATGAGGTACTCATCACAATAAGTTTAGTTACTATCTTTCACCAAAAAAAAGGGGCTATAGCAATATTATTGACTATATTCCCTATGCTGTACTTTTTATCCCCTTGACTTATTAATGTTATTTTTTTGGGAGGGGGAGAGAGAAAGAGAGAGAGAGAGAGAGAGAGAGAGAGGAAGAGAAAGAACATGGGAAGAGGGGCAGAGAGAGAAAGAGAGAGAGAGAATCTTAAGCAGGCTCCATTTGGAGCCCGATTTAGGGCTTAATCCCAGGACTGTGAGATCATGACTTGAGCTGAAATCAAGAGTTGGACATTTAACTGATTGAGTTACCTAGGTGCCCCTTGATTTATTAACCCCTCTTGTACTTCTTAACCCCCTTCATCTATTTCACCTATTATTCCTCAACCCTCTGGCAATCACCAGTTTATTCTCTGCATATATTAATTTATTTCTGAGGTTTTGTTGTTGTTTTTATTGTTGTTTGTTTGGTTTTTAGATTCCACATATAGATGAAAACATATTGTCTTTCGCTGTCTGACTTAGTTCACTTAGCACAATATCCTACAGGTTCATCCATATTGTAGCAAATAGTAAGATTTTGTTCTTTATCATGGTTAAGTAAGAGTCCATTTATATCTATATCTATGTTTATCTCTCTCTATATATTTATTTATACCTCATATCTTCTTTATCTGTTCATCTATGGATTGAGACTTAGATTGCTTTCAGATCTTAGCTATTGTCAAGAATACTGCCAGAAAAATAGGAGTAAATATATCTTGTTGAATTAGTGTTTTTGTTTTCTTCAAGTAAATATCCAGAAGTGAAATTAGTGGGTCACATAGTAATTCATTTTTAAGTTTTGAGGAACCTCCATAATGTTTCCCATAGTGGCTGGACCAACTGACATTCCCACTATCAGTGCCCAAGTGTCCCCTTTTCTCCACATCTTCATCAACATTAATTATTTCTTATCTTTTTTATACTAACCATTCTGACTGTGGCAAGGTGGTATCTTGTGGTTGATTTGCATTTCCCTGATGATTAGTGATGAGCATCTTTTTCTGTGTTTTTGCCCATCTCTGTATCTTCTATGGAAAAATGCCTATTCAGATCCTTTGCACATGTTTTAATTGGATTGTTTGGAGTTTTTTTTTATATAATTCAGATATTAACCCCATATCAATATATCATTTGCAAATATCCTCTCCTATTCAGTAGGTAGCCTTTTTGTTTTGTTGATTTTCTTCATTGTACAGAAGAAGCTTTTTAGTTTGGTGTAGTCCCAATAGTTTATTTTTGCTTTTGTTTTCCTTGACTGGGGAGACATAGCCAGAAAAATATTTCTAAATTCAATGTCCAAGAGATAAAAACCTGTGTTTTCTTTAGAAGGGTTATGGTTTCAGGCCTCACATTTAGGTCTCAAATAAACACATAATTTTTTAGTTTATTTTTGTGTAAGCTATAGAAAAGAATTTCATTCTTCTGCAGGTAGCTGTCCAGTTTCCCCAGCACCATTTATTGAAGAGACTCTTCCCCATTATATATTCTTGCTTCTTTCATTATAAAGTAATTGACCAAAAAAGCCTAAGGTTATTTTCAGACCCTCTATTCTGTGCCTTTGATCTATGTATCTATTTTTGTACCAATACCATACCGTTTTTATTACTACAACTCTGTAGTATAGTTTACAATCTGGGATTATGATACCTCCAGCTTTCTTTCGTGAGATAGCTTTGTTCTTTCATGAGATAGCTTTGACTCTTTGGAGTCTTTCATTTTTCCATATATATTTTAGAGTTATTTGTCCTAGTTCTGTGAAAAATGTTGTTGGTATTTTGATAGGGATTGCATTAAATCTGTATATTGTTTTAGATTATATGGACATTTTAACAATATTCTTTTAATCCATAAGCATGGTATATATTTACATTTATTTGTGTCTCCTTCAATTTCTTTCATCAATTTTTTGGAGTATAAGTCTTTCATATCCTTAGTTAAGTTTATTCCTAGGCATTTTATTCTTTTTAAATTCAGTTTTAAATGGGATTGTTTTCCTAATTTTCTGTTAGTTCATTATTAGAGTATAGAAATGCAACAAATTTCCATATATTACTTTTGTATCCCAGAACTTTAGTGAATCTCTTTATTAGTTTTAATAGTTTGTGTGTGTGTGTGTGTGTGTGTGTGTGTAATCTTTAGAGTTTTCTGTCTACAGTTATTGTCCTCTGCAAATAGTAACAGTTTGACTTTTTGTCTTTTTCTTTTCTGATTGTTGTGGCTAGTCCTAGTACTGTATTGAAAAAAAGTGGTGCAAGTAGAAATCCTTGTCTTATTCCTGATTTTAGAAGAAAAACTTTCAGCTTTTCACAAGTAACTATGATGTTAGCTATTGGTTTGTCATATATGGCTTTTATTATGTTGGGATATGTTCCCTCTAAACCCACTTTGTTGAGAATTTTTATCATAAATGGACGTCAAAAAATGGACGTTGAATTTTGCCAAATATCTTTTCTGTATCTGTTGACATTACACGTGATTTTATACTTTATTTTGTTAATGTTGTTATCACGTTAATTGATTGTGGATATTGAACCATCTTTGCACCCCTGGAATAAATTCTTGATTGCACTGAGTGATCCTTTTAACATATCACTGAATTCAGTTTGCTAACATTTTATTGAGGATGTTTGCATCTATGTTCACCAGTGATATTGGCCTGAAATCTCCTTTTTTTTTTTTTTTCCTTTTTCTTTTTTTTCTTTTTGTAGTGTCTTTGTCTGGTTTTAGTATTAAGCTAATGCTGTCCTCATAGAAGAATTTGTAAGCTTTCCTTCCTCTTCTATTTTTTGGAGTAGTTTGAGAAGGATAGATACTAACTCTTCTTTAATGTTTGGTAGCATTCATCAGAGAATCCATTTGGTGCTGGACTTTTGTTTTTTGGGCACTTTTAAATTTCAGTTCAATTTTGTTACTAATAATCAGTCTGTTCAGATGTTCAGTTTCTTTCTGAGTCAGTCTTGAAAGATTGTATGTTGTTAGGAATTTATCCATTTCTTCTAGATTGTCCAATAATTTCTCTTTAGTTACTCATATTTTTTTAAAAATTGTACAGTATCAGTTAACTCCTCTCTCATTTATGATTTTATTTACTTGATTCCTTTCTCTCTTCATTGTAATGAGACTATTCAAAGGTTCATAAATTTTGTTTATATTTTCAAAGAACCAATCCTTAGTTTCACTGATCTTTTCTATTGTTCTAGTCTCTAATTCCTTTATTTCCTCTGTGTTCTTTATTATTTCCTTTCTTCTATTAACTTTCAGCTTTTCTTTTCTTTTACTGGTTCCTTCAGATGTAAAGTTATATTGTTTTAAGATTTTTCTTATTTCTTGTGATAGGACAATATTGCTATAAAATTCCCTCTTAGAATTGCTTTTGCTGCATCCTAAAGATTTTGAATCATTGTATTTCCATTTTCATTTGTCTCCAGGTATTTTTAATTTTCTCTTTAATTTCTTTCTTGTCCCTTTAGTTGTTTAGTAGCATGTTGCTTAACCTCGATGTTTACGTTTTTTTTTTCCAGTTTTTTCTTCTAATTGATTTCTAATTTCATACCATTATGGTTATAAAGGATGCATGATATGATTTCAATATTCTTAAGTTTATTAATAATTATTCTGTGGCCTAACATGTGATCCATCCTGGAGAATGTTCCATGTGTACTTCAAACAAATGTGTTTTCTGCTATGAATATTCTATATGAATAATAACATAAATATATTATTTAGACAAATATACATTTTTTATTAATGAATTTCCCCAAACACTCAACTTATCACCACAACTTGGTATGTTAGTTTCCTATTGTTGCTATAACAAATTACCACAGGCCTAGAGGCTTAAAATAACACAAATTTATTATCTTACAGTTTGGAAGTGAGAAGTTCAAAATTAATCTTACCTGGGTAAAAGCCAAGTGTCAGCAGGGCTAGTTCCTTCTGCAGGCTCTGCAGGGAACCATTCCCTTGCCTTCTCCATCTTTTGGAAGCTGCCTGCATTTCTTCATTTGTGTCTCCTTATTGATATTCAAAGCACATTGCTCCAATCTCTGTTTCCTCACTATGTCTCTTCTCTGATTTTTCTGCTTCCATCTTATAAGTACCCTTGTGATTATACTGGGCCCACCTGGATAATTCAGGATACTCTTCCCATCCCAAGATCCTCATCTTCCTTTTAACGTAAGATAATATATACACAGGTTCTGGGAATTAAAATGTGGACATCTTTAGGGAGACCATTACACAATTAAATATTAAATAATTAAGTGTGGGGAAAGTAAGAAAATGAGGAAAGCCTCTCAATAACAACAACAAAAAATGTTTTATTGACTAGGAAATTCCTTTAAACCTTCTGAATATTTCATCCGTTTTGAGCTAGCAAATGGGAAGTGTCTTAACATCCTAAGAAAATAACATATAATTCAGTGTCTAAAGATCTGGACATGTTCTTCAAAAGGAAAATTGTCTGTTAATATATGACCATGAAGAAGCAAAATACTATTTCACTTTTACAATAGGCTACTGCTTTAGGGAAAAAAAAAAGTTTTGTTTCTTAAAAGGATTCAGAATCTAAAAGTAGAAATGAAGCCAACAATATTAGCAAAGACATCCAGTCTGCAAAGGGCATAAGGAATCAGCCATAGCAACTACAACAGGGCAACAGCAAAAAGCCTTCACTGTCCATTTATTGGAACACAGAGTCAGCATGAGGCTCTTATAATCTCCACCAAGTGGGGTAATGATATTGAGGGCCTCAACGTGCTGCTAGGAAAAGAATACAAGGGAAGAAGTCAATGGATCCAGGAGTTTGATATATTGAGAAACAAGAAACCAACTGTGGCTAGCATTTTTTGTCATTTTGTAACATTGGTAAAATCAGAAATATGTGATTACATGCTGCTGGTGGCATTCTGCCTGCAAAAGCATCTCAGTGTGAGAATTACTAAGTGCCTCTTCCCTGAGAACAAATGTGGAACAAGAGATAACCCAGCATTTCAGACAGTATCATTTCCTTAAGGGAGAAAGCACAGGAAAATAAAGTCAACTGTGACTAAAGATGTGCTTGACACTGAGAAACAAGACCAAATGAGTGAAAACATTTCTAAAATATCTTTTCATAAATGCACGGGCAGTTAGAATACACATAAGACTTAGGCCACAGCATTTGTGTGTGTCCGTGATCTCTACAATTTTCCTGTCTTTCTGAAAACAATGTCTACATATCCTCAACCAAAGAGTGCCAACATTATAATGATTTATGAGTGTAGTTCATGACTATTCTTAAAGATATAGATGTTTATTTCCATGAAATTATTTCCTGTAGGAAAGTTGGTAGGAAAACAAAAGCAACTTTTTGGTATGGATATAGGTATAACCTTGCCCATGATGTCCATGTAATCCTTAACAATGACTTTACATGACCTTAAAAGGAAGGAGAGGGTTGTAATTAAGAGGGCAGGCTATGGAAACAGACCTAGGATTGAATTCCACCTCTGTTACTCAAAACTTTTAAACCCCAGATTCCTCATTTGTAAAATATGGTTAAAGCCACATTATTTTGAGAACCAAAGGACATGAACATTGCGAAATGCTTACATAGTGTTTGGCACATAGAATACACAACAAAATAAGGTAGCTGTTAACAGCAACAGTAGGGAAACACAAGAATAAACAGATAAAGGAGCTAAATGTAACCCCATAACTTTGAAGAAGTTATATTCTCATTCAGTACCTAAAACAAAAACAAAGCTGGAAGAATTTTTGAACTTTAGTGGATGATTTCTTGGTATTTTTTTTAGCATGAAGCCCTATTAAACAGTTTTTAAAGATCAGCTCAAAATTTTAAACACATTTTTGCTTTCATTTTTCCATCTACCAGGATTATATTGACACAAATGTCTAAGCGAAGATCTGAAAATGTACTTAATTTTCCTGTGTATTTTAAGTTTTATTCAATGTATATTAGAGATGACAGGATCATAAAATTGTATAGCTGGGAGAGATTTAATTGTAATTAGTTAAATTTCCTCATTTAGTGACTGTCCAAGGCTCAGAAATACTCAGAATTGCGCTGGTTGCCCAGAAAACAAAGCTGCGAGTCAAGATGGCAACCGTAGCCTTCTGATTTTCAGTCCAAGGCTCTTCCTACAGGAAAGTTGCTCCATACATATGACAGATACAATTTGCTACCTGAAGACTATCCTTACTCACAAATTTTTGTGTGCATAAAGGGAGTGAACATTGTGTATTTCTATGGAGCAAACTGAAATGTCTTTGAAGATTTGGACACTTAATTGGGAGCATTTTTATGTCCCTTCCCCTTTGAAACCATGGTTGAAGCATCTTTTGTGAAAAGTCTATCTATACACACACACACACACAGACATGCACACACTCACACACATATATATGCAAATGCATCAGTTAGGACATTTTCTTCCCAGTGGGTTGTTCTAAAAAGACTTATGCATTCCTAAGAAGTGAATTTTTGAAAATATTTACCACAGGTTTATATGTCTCCTGCAAACCAAACCCCTTGTCTTTACCTTATTGTACTGAGATCTCTTAGCAAACAGGTATTTATAGAAGACAACACACTTCTCAATGTATCAGTACAAAAATCAGATAAAATTTCTTGTTAATTCAAATACAGAAAATCAACTCAACGTTAATAATGACATTGAAGGAGATACTGGAAAGCAGAAAACTACATCTGTGACAGTTTCAAAATTGCTGTCATTGCACATATTTCTCCAAGGTTTCTTCATTATGGTATAAAGTATAAAAACAAATTGAGTTATGTGAAAAAGTCATCATTTTGGATACTAAAAAGACTTTGCATGGAATAAACAGTTGCTACACAGTTCTTTTTTTTTTTTTTTAAGATTTCTTTTCTTTCTTTTTTTAAAAGATTTTTTATTTATTTGAGAGAGAAAGAGAAAGCACACAGAGGGAGAGGGAGAAGCAGACTCCTGGTGGAGCAGAAGCCCAGCTCAAGGGGTTCCATCCCAGGACCCCAAGACCACTTGACCTGAGCAAAAGGCAGACGCTTAACCAAACTGAGCCACCCAGGTGCCCCTAGATTTCTTTTCTAAAAGAGGGAGAGGGACATTAACCCATGCATTATTACCAAATCTTCAATTTCATCTCCAGAGACATTTTCAATTTCCAAAGGTAAATTACTAATTTAGAGATCCTTGAGAGAAAAAGGGACATTTATATTAAGGCTCCGGGAACAGTCTGAGGATTTCCATCTTCAAAGCAAGCAGAGTACTCTTATCTGGAGAACCTATTTCAATCCACAACCAATTATTATTATTATTATTTTTTTTTATTTTTATTTTTTTTACCGGACCCAGTTCTGACCTGGGGCAGGAGAAGGGAATAAACTTTATACGGGATTTTAAATCGCTTTTCAATTTTTGCTTCTAGCCTACAAAGTCTGAGCAAAATGAAATTATTTAAAAGAATGTAACTGCATCTGTAGCTCCTTCTTTCTTTGTAGAACCGGATCGCACGTTTCTCCCCTGGCCCGGCAAGGGTCTGCTCCTGCTACCCCTACGCCTTCTCGGGCGCGGGGCCGTCCTAGGAGACCTGGAACGGGACAAGAGCTGAAGTCTCAGGCACTGTGGCTCCGAGGTCCCCGCGCGGAAAGCTGCGGGGGGCAGAGGTGCGGGTGCGGGGGCACCCGGGCAGCCTGGAAGCGGGGCCAGCGCGAGCCCCGCGCAGTTTCACTTCCTCGGGGCCCCGAGCGAGGCCGGCGCTGCGCTTCCGGAGCCCTGGCGGGGGCGGCGGCCGCCCGGAGCTCGCCCAGGAAGGAGCTCAGGCGGCGCAGTCCGCGCCCCGGCTCCGGCCGCCGAGATGCTGCCCGGCGCGTCGGTGCGGGCGGGCGGGCGCCGCGGCCCAGCGCCCCCAGGTGGGTGTCGGCGCGCGCGGGCCGCTGCGGCGGGAGGGAGGCCGCGGGGCTGCGGGGGCTGCCCCTCGTCCCGCCGCGGCCGGGGGGGCGGGGGGGTGCAGTGCGGGCGGGACGCGCTGGCCGCCAGCGTCCCAGGGCTCGGAGCCCTCCAGGGCCGCGGCCACTGGCGCCTCCGCCTCCCGCAGTCACCGCGGAGCGCGTCTGACGGCCACGCGCCTGCTGCTCGGCGACGCGCAGGTCCCGCCGCCCTGGGGCTGGGGGGCCGGGCCGCCTGCTGGAGCCCCTGCGGGCCTTGCGGAGAACCCGCTGGGTGAGGGGCCCGGACGGGCCTGGATCCGCTCCCGGGACACACTGCCCCGCGCGCCCCCTCCCGCCGCAGGGTTTGCTCACTCGGGAGAAGTAGAACCCGTCAAAGTGGTGGGATACGCTTGGTTTACGGGCCACGTGGACGTGAAGGCGGTTGTGCTCGGTTCTTTCTGAGCGTTTCCAGAGTGCATTTGTGAACTTTATGATGATGATAAAAGGGTTCGGTTTTGCAATTGGGAAGAAGCCTCCACGCGGTGCTGAGAGCTGCAGCCGTGCACAGGGAGAGCTGCAGCCGTGCACAGGGAGAGCTGCAGCCGTGCACAGTGAGCGCTGCAGCCGTGCACAGTGAGCGCTGCAGCCGTGCACAGGGAGAGCTGCAGCCGTGCACAGGGAGAGCTGCAGCCGTGCACAGGGAGAGCTGCAGCCGTGCACAGTGAGCGCTGCAGCCGTGCACAGGGAGAGCTGCAGCCGTGCACAGGGAGAGCTGCAGCCGTGCACAGGGAGAGCTGCAGCCGTGCACAGGGAGAGCTGCAGCCGTGCACAGGGAGAGCTGCAGCCCGGAACCCGAGGGAGACTCTGAACTTACTGAACAGAATCTCGCACAGCTTACCGGCATTTTTTAGGGCGATGTTGCTTCTCTTGGCTAGTGTATATTTTTAACTTATGGATTTTGAAAGGCTGCTCTTTCTTAAAATGGGAAGTGTATTTGTGACAATTTAGATGACAACAGGGGGATTAGAGCCCCTGATATGATATGTTAGTTAATATAGTGGCATTTGTGATTTCAGCCTAACAGTTTAGTTAAACAGAGTGGGCTAAGGTTTGTTCAAACTTCTTGATTGAACAGTTTAGCAGAGAATGACTTTTATCCCGCTTGATTCCCAAGAATACTTTGAGGTACTTGCTATTGTGAATAATACTGGAGACACGTGACGCGACTGTTAGCTCATTCTCATTATTCCTGTGCCTTCCATGTGTTTTTTTCCCCATTTACTGTGGTCCTTCCCAGTATGGTAATTTATCACTTGTTTCATTTACCTCCTTTGGCCACGGTAATGAATTTTTTTTTCTCTTAAAGAAACTATCTTTTGTTATTAACCCATGCCCCGTCCTTATGAGTATGAGTTTCCAGTAGTCTTGAGTACGTGGGTATGAGTAGTCTTCCAGGGGAACTAGTTCTAATGGATTCCTTTAACACATGGAGGGTTTTTTTGTGTGACCTTTCTTTCTGCTTCGGACAAGTGTTTCCACAACACGGTGGACTTACCTTAAGGTGTCACATTGTGAGAAAGTTAGTCCAACTTCATTTTGGAGAGAAAGCTGAGACCCAAGTGGTGATTTTCCTGTGGCCCCATAACTAACAATTATTTGAAGATCATTTATTCATTGCTTCACCAACAATCCTTTATCTCCTTACCAAATTTGTGTAGTTAATAGGAGTATAAAATGGTAAGCACAATTTCATGCCTATGAAAACTTTATATTTCTAGCAGTAGGCGTATGGTATATTGTAATGACATCTGTGTGTGGTGCCACCAGAAAGATAGATCCATGAGTATCCAACTTGCCTTTTAATGGAAGCAGGAAAGATAGGATACTCAGTACTAAAACAATGTAAAAATGTTGCACATTAGATGAAAATCCCATTTAGAATGTACGTTTCTGGTTTATATTTAACTAGATACCATCCCCGAATGTCCAAATGAGAAATTCTTCCTTTGCATTACTACTAAACTAGTAATTTTAAGAACAAATTTCATTTCAACTGCTACCTTCAATAAAAACTGTTTATTTATTAAAGCACAGATATCCCCCACCTCATAATTTTTGTATTTTTTTATTAACAGTATTTGATACCTTTGATGAAGAGAGTTAAATAGTTTAAAAACAAAGGCATCTACCCTGTCTCACTATATGCTAGATTAGATGCTTATGTATAATTTGTGAGGGACATAGTTTGTCTAGGTCTCTCTGTCTTGAAATTCTTGAAGATTTGAAGCTTTTTATTCTGACTGCAGTCTTCCAACATAGAAAATAACCTTGATTTCTCCTTCCAAAGAAATACCCCGGCTCTGTTCTGGTGACTGGTAAAACTTGCCTCCTTCAGCTGGAAATATTCCAGTAAGGTTATTTTTGCTAAGATTTTAAAGAGAGGTAACTCTCTTAGGGCATTTCATTTTAATATGGAATAATTCTATGATATCTAATTGCTTAGGGTTTCAGACTTAAACAGCAATCTATGTGATGTATACTTGGAAAATTAGAGGGCATTTTTTCACCACATCAATCTGAACACATGTCGTAGGTGATCATGCCCTACTAATGACGGCCTCTGGACTCAGGCTGCCTCCCTTCAGTCTAACTTTCTTGCTTATTTGCTGTTTGATCTTGGATAAATAACTAAATCTGTCATTATCTCAATTTATCCATTTAAAAAGCAAAAGTGGAGAGAACAGTAACACTTATTTGAAAGAGTAGTTTTGAATGAATAAAAGAGAAAGTGCATATGAAGTGATTTTCATAGCAAATAGTAATTGCTTAATACATGTTAGTTATTATTTTAATTCTTAGGTCATTGGTCAATTTACATTGTGTCATATTTACATATAAAAGATAGAGTTTTATTGAGAAAATAAAGTCTGTTGAATTGGAGGAAAACTTGAACGAAGCCATCAAGCTCCCACATGAAATAAATGAAGGAGTGTGGCTTCCTGTAGAAAGATACTGCTATATCCTTAGGGAAATATTGTGGTTAATAGTTCTGAGAGAAGGAGAAAAAGAACCCGCAATGAGAAGAAGTAAGGATAAATTGATTAAAAGGGCATTAGACTACAACATTTACAGGAAAGAATAAAATGGGAATTTAATAGGACAAAATGAGAACATGTTTTATTTTCCTATATCAGAGTATCAGTCGTGACCCAGTTAAAAATATATATGTAAATACATGTGGAAAAGTAAAGATCAAACTGAAAATTATGGGATATTTCATTGAATTATAAGAAGAGGAGAATCTACTTTACCAAAATATTCACTGCTTGCTTAAAAAAAATCCAATGTAAAGAATATTATTCCTGCCAAATATGAGTCATATAAGTTTTAAGAATTTCAATAGCTGTTACCTGATTACCTGGGTTACGTTGCTGTTTTATTATTTTCTTTATATATTACAGGATATCTTACAGTAATTTTGGAGATAGCTGTGAAATAAGAATAGGAAGGGCAAATATTCCAGAAGTTATTATTTTATAAAAATAAGTTGTTAATATGGCCTTGTAATTTTTTGCCGTTCTAAATATAAAGAATGGATCTAAGTTCACTGCAGACATTGAAATAGTCCAACTGGTAAAAATATCGGATATTATATGGAATTATACCCTTCTTGTATTTATTTTTCACTCAGAGGAAAAGAATGATTTTTCTTTAGACATTTACCACTGAACAGAAATTTCTTTGTTGTTTTCTAGTGCTCCACATTGAAATAATCCAGAAAGACCACTTCCCTTTTTAATCATGAGAAGTAATTTTTCAATGTCTTGTGGCTTTATAAGACTTCCTGTGTATCCAATTAATTAAAATAAGTTATGTTTTATCACACTGTGTGTCATATTTTCCTTTCTTTTAAGCTCTTTTACTGTTTTTCTGTATTAGTAATTCCCATTCTTCATTTTTATATGCTCTGCTTTATAAAGACATCCTAAGAAGTACAAGAACAGTATCTGCCTTGGAATTTCATTTACTATGTGCCTCATTTTTTGGTCATGATCCATGCTGAAGACTAACTCTCACCCTTTGTTTAGGAACAATACTCCTTTTTTTTTTTTTTAAGATTTTCTTTTTCTTTTTTTTTTTTAAGATTTATTTAAATATATAGAGAGAGGCAGAGACATAGGTAGAGGGAGAAGTAGGCTCCTTGAAGGGAGCACAATGTAGGACTCGATCCCAGGACACCAGGATCATGCCCTGAGTGGAAGGCAGGTACTCAACCACTGAGCCACCCAGGCATCTCTCATTTTTTGTTCTAATTTAGCCATAGGTAGGATCATGCCTAACTTTCAGAAAAATAACATAATGGCAAGACCACTTGAAATTCTGGCCTTTAAGACTGCATTTATTACTACTTTGAATTCATATGGTATGGATATCACATTACTTTGATAAGTGAGATCATCAGAAGATTAGCACCTACTTTGAATAAGAAGTTATAGTATTCAGTATAATTAGAAGAAAGTGTGTAATAATTCATTGTGTTATTTCATTTCCTATAAGAACCTTTCTAAACTATTAAAGTTGTAACTTCTGGGTCATTGTATCTTTTTAGGGAGGATACAGAAAGTGGAGAAACATCCACATCAAAGATGTGAGGAAGAAACATACCATATCAATGTAGTATGATTCTATGAAAATCATGTCACTAGAATGACAAACTGTAGAGTATTTCTTGGAACTGTGTGAAGAATCTCTAGGATTTACATGTTTTTCTCACTGGTTGATCACATTTTACTTACATTTAATAGACTGAAATACAATCTCAGAAGACAACTGGATTTTTAGTACAATCAGTGAACTACTGAGTCACTAATGAGAAAGTGAGATAAAATAGAAGCAAAATTCTACCCTCATTTCAGTTAATGAGATAATTTCCTTAATTCTCTCATAGCTTTTTCAATAAAGATTTAGAACTTCCTCTACTTCAGGCACTTGTCTATGGACCAGAGATTCATTCTTTATCATGTCCTGTCCATACCCCTGTGAAATGGATAAAACTCTATCATTCAGATTCCTGGATACAGTCATGTCGGTCAAGAACAGGCACTAAATTCAGAAGTAGCTTGCTGCTTTTGCTTACTGGCCAATGATGTGTGTGCTGTCTGGCTTTTACAGAGTTGTTGGCCTTAATGAAGCCCTTTCCTTTCAAAACAGAGAATGAGACTGTTGTCAGTGGAAGGGTAATGTTCAATGACCCACAATAGGAGATGACAGCCAGTGGACTCTTGTCCACGATGGACGATTAGAAAGATGAGTTGAGGAATTGAGGAGGATTGAAAGAGAGAGGCGACCTTAGTTTCAGACTTCCCATTGCCAGGCCCGGTAACACCCAGCTGTATTCGTTTTTCTGATCTGATCTCCATAAATGGCTGCGATATTCTTACAATTCCCTTCTTCTTAGGTGAGCTAGTTTGAACGAGTTTCTCTCTCTCTCTCTCTCTTTTTTCTCTTTGGAGGAAAAGAAGATTTGGACCAGAATACCTATATTTCTCAAATACTTGCCTCTTCTCTGTTTCTGTAAAGCTGCTTCTTTTTTAGAAAGTTGTTGTTGGGGATCCCTGGGTGGCGCAGCGGTTTGGCGCCTGCCTTTGGCCCAGGGCGCGATCCTGGAGACCCGGGATCGAATCCCACATCAGGCTCCCGGTGCATGGAGCCTGCTTCTCCCTCCGCCTGTGTCTCTGCCTCTCTCTCTCTCTCTGTGACTATCATAAATAAATAAAAAATTAAAAAAATTTTTTAGAAAGTTGTTGTTATTGTTAAAATGATGTCTGCTATGAATCTTTCATCTGAAGTCAAACAATCTGTAAATTACATCTTTTGTGCACTGAGCGTAGGGTGCCTTATGAATCTGGTAGTCCTCCTGATAAGAATATTTGAAATTCTCTCACTTTATTACTGAAATTTGAAGAAAATCCAAGCAATTATTTTTGTCTCTAAACTTGAAGTCCCTAGAGTTGGTGAGGAAATAATTCACTCAGATTAATATTATAAGGTTTAGTACTGTTAAGAAGTTTAGAATTTTGAATTATGTAGTTATAAAATTATATTAATTATAAAATTATAACAATATTGTTTTAATTTTTTTGCCTTAAAAATGATAACATACTGTTTTGAGCAAATTTTAAAAATGTATTTAAATTGAAGCATACAGGGGCCCCTGGGTGGCTCAGTAGTTGAGCAACTGCCTTTGGCTCAGGGCGTAATTCTGGGGTCCTGGGATTGAGTCCTACACCTGGCTCCCTGCAGGTAGCCTGCTTCTCCCTCTGCCTATGTTTCTGCCTATGTCTCTGCCTCTCTCTTCTCTGTGTCTCTCATGAATAAATAAATAAAATCTTAAGGCAGCCCCGGTGGCTTAGCGGTTTAGCCCCACCTTCAGCCCAGGGCCTGATCCTGGAGACCCAGGATCGAGTCCCATGTCAGGCTCCCTGCATGGAGCCTGCTTCTCCCTCTGCCTGTGTCTCTGCCTCTCCTCTCTCTCTCTCTCTCTCTCTCTCTCTCTGGTGTGTGTGTGTCTCTAATAAATAAATAAAAATCTTCAATAAATAAATGAAATCTTTTAAAAATAATAAAATAAAATAACTTGAGGCATACAGAGTGAGAGAATGCCTGTGACATTTATCTTAGTGAAAAAGGAGGAGGGGGTATAAAAGTAGCATAGTGTACTAGCTGATATTTCAGTCCCCCTGGGGGATTAAGTTTTTCAAAATAAGAGCAGCTAGTTGAGAAATCAGCATCTATTAAGTGAACTGTACTCTTTCCAGTAAATTGAAATACAGTTGGCCCTTAAACTGTGTGTGCACTTATACATGTTTTTTTTCTGATAAATACAGTATAGTACTGTAAATGTATTTTCTCTTTCATATGATTTTCTTGACATTTTCATTACTCTTAGCTTGTATTGTGATCATATAGTATATAATACATATTCAAACTGTGTTAATCAACTGTTTATGTTATTGAGAAGGCCTCTGGTCTATAGTAGGCCTTCGGTAGTTAAGTTTTTGGAGAGTCACAAGTTAGACACAGTATTTTCGACTGCATGGGAGGCTGGTGCCTCTAGCCCCCAAATTGTTCAGATGTCAACTGTACCACCTTTGCCATGTGATGAAGCCTCATATATCCTGGAATCTGCATTCTGAATTCTTTATTCTGCTCCACTACTGTGTTTATTTCCAAACCAGTATCTGCTAGAGAAAGTTCTCCCAAGAGATTTTCTTTTCCATAATTTTCTTGTTTATTATTAGGTAGTCTTTCATTCTTCCACTTCTATTTAGAGACTAACCTATCTTCTCCTTCCGTGAAACAATCGGAATAGTGTGTAATACCTGATTTAAGGGCATTTAATGAAAGCAACCCAGCCATTTTAAACAAAAATAACCTTGATATAGGAAATTAGGTTTTTACATAATTGATGTAAGAGGTTTGGGAGAACTCCTTAGTCCGGCCATCAGGAATAATTTTCCAAACTAGGCTACAGGAACCAGTTTTCATAACGGCCAGGGGGAATCTGCTATTTTACCACCATCAGGAAGCTGGGGAATCAGAAGCCACTGAACCAGCTGTTGGCACCTGGAACAGACTGGTGCCAGAATCCCAAGAACTTCTGGCTCACGAGCCATCTCCTATTTGCTGGATCTGCACCAACAAAAATAGATGCCTTTCATTCCATCCAAATGGTATTATATTTATACACTTATTTGGGGAGAATCAACTTTAAATGCTGGTAAGTCTTCTATTGGATTAATTTGAGTAGAAAATTCTGTGTGCGAAAGGTCCTAGGTTTCAGAAGAAATATATAGTAACTTGGTTTATTTAAATCAAATGACAAAGTTGGAAACTTTCCACTCACTTATGTTATAACCACATGAGAGTTGAACTTTCCTGATGTGGTTCTGTGAACAAATGTAACAAGATATGGCTTTCTATATTTAAAATGTCTTTCCATGTAAATGGATTTTCTCACAAAATTTATTCCTTGAATCATTAATTGTGACCTTTATATTGAAAATATAGGAAGGAAAATATCTAATATTTTATTACTTAATATTAAACTGTATAAAATGCTACAATAAAAAAAGCATGCAATGCCTTTTAAAAAGAAATTTAAGATAGATCTTTGGATATACATATAGAATTACAGTTTAAAATATATCAAGATTTTAATTTTTATTACAGAGTAAACTAATTTCCTATCTCTCACCTGTTTTCCTATACATTTTTCCAATTTAACATTGATAAATAATATTTTAAGGACAACTAAGTGTGTCCACATTTGTGGATTGTCTATACCAATATCTATATAAATCTATATCAGCTGAAATATGGGAAGTGTCACTTATTCTTTGGCTGAGCAAATTTCTCATCTAAAATCCAATTTCTTATATCTATAATACATAACATACTTATTTTCAATATAATTAAATGTGATTCTGTTTGTGAAGTGCCTGGAGCATTAATAGTAGGTGCTCAGTAAATGACAAATGTTACTACTTTCAGCATGAGATAGTATTCAAATTTCACTTTTATTAGAAGGAAGGTGTTTACATGGCTTCTTCTCTGTGCTTCTGGTGTCATATACTTAAATGAATGTCCAGATGGAGAGCCTCATATAAATGTTCTTTCAGTTTCCTGTTTAATTTTTCTAATTGCCGTATTAAACACAGTAATATTTCAAACATGTTTCTCTGGATATTCCCTATAGATTGAACCTGTATAAACCTATAATATGCTATGAAAACAAATTATATGATTCTATATGTGAAATTATGTGTTGTCTTCAGGGAAAATAGTTAATGGGTAAAAAACATTTTTCTCCCATTTTGAAAATTGTTTTCGTGTTATATTATTTTAAAATAAAAATGTGATTAATTTTTCATTTCTTTACTCTTGAAGATGATTTATATATTATCCATATATTATCCTTCATCCTCTCTGCCACTCCCCCAAAGAAAAAAACACACACACAGAAACTGGATCACAGTGGAGTTGATTAAGCCTCTTACCTTTTGTAATGAAGGCATTTCTAATAAAGGTAAAAATAATATTTGGTATAGTTGTATAGGTAAAGCTCAAGTGATATATTCAGAATTGCTTGAATTATGTCTAAGCAGTTTGTTCTCCAAAGAGTTTAAATCTAGATCTTTGAGGGTCAGAAGAATAATAGAAAGGACCTAAGCAAATTTCTAGTTAGGAGTAACCTATGGGTAATTAGAAAGCATTTTTTAAAAGGTTTCATTTATTTATTCATGAGACAGAGAGAGGTAGAGACATAGGCAGAGGGAGGAGAAGTAGGCTCCATGCAGGAACCTGTTGTGGAACTTGATCCCGAAACTTGGGGATCACGTCCTGAGCTGAAGGCAGACGCTCAACTACTGAGCCACCTAGGCATCCCATTAGAAAGCATTTGTAATTATGGAAAGAAAGGGAGAGCTTTTCTATTTCTTTTGTGAGGACTGGTGTGCTGAGAAGTTAGCAATTAACACACACTTCATTTCTGCTTCTCCTTAGGAAAATACAAAAGATTCTTTAAAAAGTTGGTTCATATTTTATTTTATTATTTTAAAATATTTTATTACTTTATGACTCCTTAGAATAATTTTCTCATCTGGTGCATATAAAAATCTAAGCTCCTCACTCTTTAGGTAATTCTATTGCAAAATCCATTTGTACCTCATGATGAAAAGAGGAAAGAACATTTGGTAATACTTGCAGCATAGTAGGTGCACTGTGATTGATAGTTATCATGTCTGTTGCTGGATGAGTAAATGGGTGGCCGCATTGGACATTATGAAGGGTGACTCACAACTTCTTTTATCTGATGGCCAATACGTGAAAATCCTGAGCTCATTCTCCCAGGGCCTGCTTTCTTTAATATTGTGCTGCTCAAACTGTGTTGTGTAGCATGTATGTTCCTTGGAAAAAGTGTGTAAAATAAGTTTTAAATGTGCATACTGGGACATTCCGAAGGTCTGAGAAATTCTGCAACTAACAATGCATTCTCAATTTTCTCTAATCCATTGTTTCACAAATGTATTTAACCATGGAATGCATTGTTATCTTACCACTGGTAGAGAAAAAGTTTTTTGTTTTTTTTTTTTTTTTCACTAAATTTTCACCCCTGTTAAATGGCAGATAGTTCTTGAGAGGATAGTTCTTTCAAACCAGAGATTGGTAACACTACTTTTAGCTAGATTTTCTTCAGTGCACTGGCCACCTTTTGAACAAGAGGGAGATGGGCACATATTAGGAACAGAAACACAAGAGGATACACAGAGTAGGGAAAATGACATTGGCAGGATGTGTAGGACACATATGATTTGCCTATTTCTTTAATTCCCTTCTGATTAATTCTAACTATTCAAAAGAGTGCTTTGATTGTGGAATGTGCCAGAAAAAAATGGGAGGAAAATCAGAAGGGGATTATCTGTTAGAGAAAGTAAAGTTGTATAAATGAAATAAAACTCAGAACATTCATATGGTATTCTAAATATAAGGATGTTTTGGAGTGTGTGTGCTTATGCAGTTGGTATGTCAATAGCTGTATGTGTCTCAACTGAGCAATTGATTTTACAGATATTTTCACTTTCAGACTATGTAAACCTGCCAGTATCTCAATAATCATGTAAGCTATGTAAGTGGTCTCACACTGTTTGAATATTGGGATTGTATTCATCAAAAGTTCCAGAATGAAGATCAATTTGAATACCTGGCCATAACCCGAATGTTTCCATGTTAGAAACATTTGTCAGTAAGACACATCTTTGAAGCAAATAGGTTGTTAGGAGTCACCCAAATAAATTACCGCTGACATATTTTCTTAATGGAAACAACAGTAATTTATATAAATGCAAATAGTTTAAACTGACAATTTTATGTCTTGGAGATTGACAAACAGTGCATGTAAACAACAGTAATAAGACAATGAATCTATTTATTACTCAAATAGATTGGACGCTCTTTAAAGGGAGGAGTAGCTTCTGGCATCCATTTAACAGAGGTAAGCACATGAATAGATGCTTGCTGATTTGCTGGTAGCACAAGAATGATGGTAAGGTAGTCAAATTAAGTTTATGAAAAAGGATAAACGAAGTTGTAGCCATTTCTGAATGCCCTATTTCTGAAATGTAAATCTAACCTTAAATAATGACCCTGGTTTTGGTTTTCTATAGGTTCTTTTTTTTTTTTTTTTTTTTTTTTTATAGGTTCTTTTTTTTTTTTTTTTTTTTAATTTTATTTATTTATTCATGATAGAGAGAGAGAGAGAGAGAGAGGCAGAGACACAGGCAGAGGGAGAAGCAGGCTCCATGCACCGGGAGCCCGATGTGGGATTCGATCCCAGGTCTCCAGGATCGCGCCCTGGGCCAAAGGCAGGCGCCAAACCGCTGCGCCACCCAGGGATCCCCTGGTTTTGGTTTTCTTTTTCAAAGTTTGCTTTGCAGAAGCGCTTTCTTTAATTATGAAAAAAATATTAAAAATTCATGGCACCTTTTACACAAAGATAATTTTAGGGCATTTTCCAATATTAAGTTAATTTTTTTAATTTGATAACAACTAGTTTAGTTATTTTTACTAGAGTATCTATAGCCTTTTAATATAACTTAGAATATTTGGCTTATTAAAATATCTTCTGGAGCAAATAGAAAAAATAGGATTAGGATCTAAAAGCAAATGAAATTTAATATTCTCCATGTGTGTCTAGAATGGAATAATTTTGTTTTATTATTCTTTTTTCTAGAATAATAAATGAACATAATTGAAATATGTACAGCAACTAAAAATGTAGGAAAAAACATGGTATATGTTCTTCTAGCTTTTATTTTTCTATGTTTACTTTTAACAATTTTACTTGTTCAGCTTTGCAGTGTTAATATATTTAATATTTGTGTATGCACTTTAAAGTTACATTTGTATGGCTTTGGTGACTTGTCATTCATAAATATTTCAATTTTGCTCTCTCCTCATGTAAATCTATTGTACAGTGTTTAAAAACAAAAGAAAAAGGGAAATCCAGAATGATTTATTGGGTAAAGACTACATCATCTTCCATGTAAAACTATTGTTAATCTAAAGAAAGACTGAATAGTTTTTTGTTGTTTAAATTTTTTAAAAGATTTTATTTTTATTTATTCATGAGAGACAGAGAGAGAGAGGCATAGACAAAGGGAGAAGGCTCTCAAAGGGAGCCTGATGCAGGACTGGATCCCGGGACCCAGGGTCATGCCCTGAGCCAAAGGTAGATGCTCAACCACTGAGCCAACCAGGCATCCCAAGACTAAATAGTTTTTAATAATATAGGAAATACTTTTTCATTGCCCTGGATTTGAAGTAAAAAAAGCACAGGATTAAGTAATGGCTTAAGTAATGGCTCTGTCACTAATGAGCCACGTGACCTCTCTGATGCCCAGGAGACATTATGTATATTGATGATCACATTAATTACTCATGAGAATGATTGGCTCATAATAATAATCCAATTACTCTATCTTATTTTAAGAGAAAAACATTGCAGAAATTAAAATTACTTCTTCTAGGTATCTGGGATTGAGGCTATCCATCAAGAAAGAGTGGACCAATTACTCTATTGTCTTATGCATGAGTAATTATCCTGTATTCATTTACTCTTCAAACATTTATTCTTGATCTGTGCTAGGTTCAAAAAATACATAAAAAGGTAGCTCCAGCCCTCAGGGACTGTATTTTAGAGAAGTAAGGATGGGAAAAGCTGAGTGGCATTATTTCTTATCTACACTCTAACTGAACATCAGATGACTCAAAAACCTTCATTGCTGAAATCTTAATAATTTGGTTATGAGAACTAGTTAGCCGGGTGAGCTACAGCTAAGAGTGTTTACTGTGACTACTGAGGATAACTCCTGATGCATAACTTCTGTTCCAGAAAGTCACTACTTATTTCAGAATGCAGTCATGAGTACAGCCCCCAGGGACAGAGTTTTGCAAATTTCAGTCGTTCTCACAAAACCTTCCTCAATTTTTGGTTATAGTACCCTCTTGTTTAAGAAAACATTTTCTTTAGTTTTTTTTAGCTTAAATATATTTTAAAGGAACATTTTTACCACTACCATAAATGAAAACTCATTACCGCTTGCTATGAAGAGAAGGTGACCATACAAATAAACATATTGAACAAAACAAAACAAATAAACAGATTGGAAATAAAATAATGTTTAAAAATTATAGGTAGGGACAGGTTTTGGGCACATAGGTCAACCTCAATTTGATAGTGTTAGAGTTCATGAAATTGTAAGAGCCCCCAATCTGAGACACTGTCCTTGACTGAATCAGGATTGAAGAAGTATTCTAAAGGGAATGACTCTCTATGATTCCCTGTCACTATGTCTCTAGGAATTGGCATCCCTACCTACTGGCAAATGCTATCCTTCAAAGGCCAATTTCGCCTTATTGAAATGGTTGAAATGAAGTTTTAGTTAGGACTTAAAGGTGTCAGGAATGATGATAAATTTTTCACATAGTTTATCTCATTTAATTCTCACAACAACAGATTTCATAAGTGGTATTATCTATATGTTGCAAGTGAGGAATCCAAGCTCAGAGAGGTTAATTATTTGCTTGAATCTGGCTGAATTTAGATTCCAAGACAGCCTGACTCCAAAGCCTGATCTCCCAGCCAATGTATTAACCCTCTGAAATGAACTCATTTTATTCTCACACAAGCACATGTGTACACTCAGAAAAGCATTCCCTCCCATGTGGATATTTCCATTTTTATAGTCATGAAGTAGCCATGTATATAAAAAGTCATTTTAACAGAAAATGAGTAAATTATATTGTTACTCATTAATAGGTCAACATCGAAACATTCTTTACAAGGGATAAAATAAGCAACCACTGTTTCTAACTAATAATTGTAAACTTTTAGAAAGTTTTGCTCTTTTCAAGACCCTTGGAGTTGAATGAAGTAACAAGAAGTGATACATCTATGACATAATGTTAGAAAAACAATGTCTTTAATGAAGGCTGTTAGGATATTTAAAATCATCAAGGCTGTAATATAGATGTGATTAAAATATATTGCAAAATGGCTGCAATGAAGAGTACTCAAAAATGCAAGCCTAATAGTTTGCATTTGCCTAATGCTTTGCATCTTCAAAGGAATTTTCAAACCCCTTTAATCGACTCAGAAAATTTCTAATGTATCATTTGCTTTGACTCAGTGAGAAATCTAAAAAATGATCATTTATTTAATCAAGGTCATCCTGCAAACACTCTGAGAGGAAGCAGAAAGTGTACTTGCACATATATCTATTTTACTTCAGAAGGCTTTAGGAAAGGAAGAAAAGAACCTAGAGCTGAAAGTAGTGTTCAGATGTTTGATAGAATACTAGCTCCCCAAAGGTGTCCACATCTTGATCGCTGGAGCTATGAATATGTTAGGTTACATGGCAAAGAGAAATTAAGGTTGCAGATGGAATTAAGTTTGCTAATCAGTTTACCTTGAGATGGGGAGGTTATCATGGATTATCCAGGTGGGCCCAGTGTAATCACAAAGGTCCTTATAAGTGAAAGCAGAAGAGAGAAACCAGAGACATAGCAGCATGAGAAGGCCTTAGCCCAATTTTGCTGGCTTGAAGATGGAGGAATGGGGCCAAGAGCCAGGATCTGTGGATAGCTTTTAGAAACTGGAAAATAAAAATAAATGGATTCTTTCCTAAGGTATCCAAGGAATATAGTGCTGCCAACATCTTGATTTTAGCCTAGTGAGACTGGTTTCAGGCTTCTAACCTTCAAAACTGTCAGATAATAAATCTGTTGCTTTATGCCGCAAGTTTGTGGTGATTTTATATAGCAGCAATAGGAAATGAATGCAGATTTTTAAACACATGTGGACCCCACAAGGACGAAGAGTAGCATGCATACCACAGATCAGGCTGTTTGCATTAGACTTCACATACCATCGGTTTAGTGAAAGCATTGGATGAAACCATGAGGAAATAAGCTTTTATAAAATATAAACAGCATATCAATATTATCCTTAGGTGGTTATCCTTGACAAGATATATCCTTACTCACTGAAACATCTCTTTGGAATTCACTATTTTTATAGTGAAATAAAAAAAGGAGCCCTGTTATTGTTTGTTCACTTTGGGTGTTTTTGCCAGTTTAATAATTTTTATCATTACTGCTACTGGCTGCGGTTGCTATTACAATTCTTACTAGTACAGATTTGTGAGCTTCGGCAAAGTATTTACTTTCTCAGTGCCGTAGGCACCACAAGTGCAAAATGGGATATGAAGAGCACTTGTTCACAGAGTTGTCATGAGGTTAAAAGAAGTTCATTCTTGTAAAACACCAGAATAGTCACAGGCACATATTATACACTAGCTCCATTTAGGTAGCCTTTATTATAATTACTATCATAAAAAAATTATCATCACCACTGTCATAATTACCACTATGCTTAGCAGTGACTGCTGAAGGCCAGGACCTATTCATATTTTATCTCTAGGAATTAGGAGTCAGTCTCTACTGTTTCTCAGGTTAAGAAACTGAAACAACTTAACCAGGTTGAGGAGTGTGGCTGTCTTGTTATATTTGGCTAAACTTCTTGTAGGGTTAGTGCTAGATGCTGTCAGCTTCCAATACATAGTCTTTTCCATCCCAACCCTTGGAAGGACAGAGATACTCTGAGAGGCAACTGATGTAGATGTGCCTCCAATGGTCACTGATATTATTTTATGGTCACACTTTGTTTAATATCTGAATATGAACCATTTTTAATCCTAGTAGAGATTTATTTTGAGATTATTTTCTCCTAATGATAAATGGTTGGAGTCAGGCTGGTCAGCCATGAATAAAACCATATGTGATAATTTCTAAGGGTATTTTCTTATAAAAGTAATGTATGTGCATTGTAAAACAGTTGAAAAATAGAGAATAATATAAGAATAAAATTATAGTATACTATAATACACAGTCTTCCCCTCAGAAATTAGTATTGATAATATTTATCTTGAATTATATGAGTTTGTGTGCATTCATAAAAGAGCTCACGTAGTATATATGGTCTTGTAATGTTCACTGTGATTTGCACATTAATTTATGATATATTTTCACTCTTTTATGTCGAAAGAGACATTTTGTAAGATTTAAATCTTTTAAATGTTTAAATAATTCAATTTTGCAATTTGTAATATTGAAGAATTATTGGTACTTTCTTTTCAAGATAATACTTTTACATTAAACCTAGGATAAGAAAAGTTAGAAGATTTCTCAACATGGATCTTAATGCAATATTATAATAAAGTACCTTGTGTTGAGGTAATTTCTAAAAATCCATTTCCTTCTTATAATATGTAAGTTCCTTTAAGGCAGGAATTGTGCTTCATAATATTTATATGAAGATTTATATGAACATTTTTATATCAAATGTTGGAACAGTTTAAGTAGATGATGGGGTTTAAGGAGTGCACTTGTAATGATGAGTACAGGTGATGTATGGAACTGTTGAATCACTATATTGTACACTTCAAACTAATATAGCACTGTATGTTAACAAAATGGAGTTCAAATAAAACATTAAAAAAGAAATTAAAGCAGAAATAGTGTTACAGTAATGAGGGTCAAGATCAAGAAAGGGACAGTTATGTGTTAAATAAGGCTGTCTGGACATATTAATAATTTCCAAAGAATGAATTGTATCATTTGTCTCTCTATATATTTTAGGTCTGTCTGATTTTCAACTTTGCTTGTGATTATAAGCTATGTTAAAATATAAGAATTCTTTAAGTTCAAGCGGTAAAATTTTTAAATACTTATAGTATCTTATTTTTTTGTGTTCAGAAAAAATATAGAGGAAAATTCAGTAGTTGGATAGCTATTTCTCTACACTGTGTTTACATGTAAGTAATTAAGCAATAAGATTCAATAAATAAAATAGATTACTAAAATTGAGAATAAATGTAAAACATTTATTTTAAAAATCCTTGTTAGCTCTATCTCTAAAACTTTATATGGTATAGAGCTTCTCCTTATATATTTTAATAAGAGAGAAGAGATATAAAAACAGTTGTAAAAATTCTTTGTTTCTTCATACTCAAAAATCCTATTTCTTTGTCAGAAAGTTCACATTTTTAAAAGAATCCATGCACAGATTTTATTATATTATACATTTCCAAATGTCAAATATGAATGAAAATAGTCCCATCAGGAATTTCCTGTGCTTCATTACTTCAGTTCAGAATAGAATATAGTATTTAATCTTGTGCAAAATATCAGCCATGGGTAAAGTAATTGAACATTAATTTTTTTAACTTTGGCTTTTGTAACCAGGTTAAAGCCTGACTTCTGGGCTGTTAGTTTTCCTAAAATGGCACCTGGAGACTGGTATTAATAATAGTAAAACAACAATTTTTGTAAAAGTCTGAAAAAAAAAGTTAGTATGAAATGGAATACTTTTATTGTTCTTCTTATTATTATTTTAGATTTTATTTATTTATTCATGAGAGACATAGAGACACAGAGAGGGAGAAGCAGGCTCCTCATAGGGAGCCCAACATGGGACTTGAATCCTAGACCTGGAATCATGCTCGGAGCCGAAGGCAGATGCTCAACTGCTGAGCTACCCAGGTGCCCTGGAAATAGAATACTTTTAAAATTGCTTTCACATGACCACATGTGCTATAAATCCCCACCCTTCACCATCTATGTTACATTATACAGTTTGGATAAATATCATAAACACAATATTCACTTTAGAATTACCATCCAAATTTTAGCTACATAATTTCAAATATTGTGTTCTTTGTCTGAAAACAGGCAGTTTGGCCCTATATGACAGACAAAATCATATTGGTGAAATAAGGCAGATTTTAAGCAAATGATTTAATGATTTTAGTGAATTAAATTATACATATGAATTCATTCCTTAATAAACAACATAAGCCATTTGGATTTTTTTCTCATTAGAAGAAACTAAAATCTTTATATTTTTATATATCAGCAAAACTTGAGAGATAATAATTGTAACTGAAATCACCAAATATGGGCAGCCCGAGTGGCTCAGGTGTTTAGCGCTACCTGCAGCCCGGGTGTGATCCTGGAGACCCTGGATCAAGTCCCACGTCAGGCTCCCTGCGTGAAGCCTGCTTCTCCCTCTGCCTGTGTCTCTGCCTCCCTCTGCCTGTGTATTCTCATGAATAAATAAATAAAATCTTTAAAAAAAATGAAATCACCAAATATGGTACTAGAAATACTATCTATATTTAAAAGGATTACATTAATTCTCACTTGAATGGACTAGAGAATTACCAGGATTGCTTTGGATGCTTCATTATATGATGGATGATAACCCTAATCCCAATTCTTTCCAAGTTCCCAAAGTGGTTCTGGTGCAAGTAATACCTTGACCACATTATGAGAAGAGAATGGAGTCAGAATTGGGCAGGGTACCTCTTACCAAATGCACAAAAAGGTTGAGGACTTTCCTAGAGGCACCCAGGGTTTTGATTCTTTGCCATTGTGTGAGCTCTACCCAGAAGCCATGTTTATCGAGAGCATAGGCTCCAGGAGGCCTTGGGTTGCTTCTGGGAGTGATAGGAGATACACTTTGCTAGGTCTGCTGTTTCCCTTTTAGTCAAGAACGGCTGCAGAGAACGCAGACATCAGGAAGGATGGGGTAGGAGTTTAGACGCTTGCTGGTGTTACTTTAAACAAATGAGTAGACAATTATCCTATTCTTCCTTTCAGTATGCACATATTTATAGTATATAGCCATTTCTCAGATATTTTATAATCTGCTATATTAGAATATTTTAGAAACTACTATAGTAGTTTGTGAGATAAACTTGCTGCAGAGTTTTGCTAAAGGTGTGTTCTTACTCAGTTATTTTCTCATATTATGACATCATATGTAATTCTGCACATAACAAAACTATTGAAAGACATTAGTGTCTAAATGATAATCAAATATTTGCTTATGTAATTAGATTGCAATATTTCATTAAAATTTGAGGACATGGAGTGTATTTGTCATGTCCTTGATTTATATACTTCAGTAATGGAGACTGAAGAGTATTTATTTGCATAGTTAAATCTCTCCTAAAGTCCATGAAAGCAATTCAGGAAAAAAAAAAAAAAAACTATTTGGTCATTGTTCTTAAGCCATGATTAGCTGTACTTTTTCCCCCACCACTGCCATCATCTTGTGCTCTGGGAAGAAGGGGTAGAAATGGGGAGTGAGGGAGAGCAAAGAAACAAGGGAATACCAACACAATTTTCTCTTGCTCAGAACTAGGGCAGCAAAATTAGATTTGCCAATGTACCTAAAGATAATTCTCTTTTTAATCTGATCAACTGATCATATGCTCTTATCCATTGGGAACCAACCTCAATGAAGGGACTGAAGTTTAATTCTTTTTTTTTTTTTTTTTTTGAGAATAGTGCCTGCATTGTGGCTGGATACTCAAGCCAGAGTTGGTAGTCAGTGTGAATTTAAGCCCAGCTCTGTGACTTACTCTTGATATGATCTTGGGCAAGTCTGTCAAACATTCTAACTTGTGTTTTAAGTTTAAATTTTTGTTTTTAACTGTAATTGAGTTCAAAAACTTTTCTTAAAACTGCAACACTGTGAATAAATAAAATACACCACAAAATTAATATGAATGCATTTCGTGTATTATTAGTATTAAAAGGAACTTAAGTTCTTTTGAAATATGTCACATTTACAATTCAGTGTTAAGTCATCTTCCAATAAAAGAAGAGTCAGAGATTTGTATTGGGAATGGTGACGGGAATGGAACAATAAATATCCCTCTTCAATCCTCAAGTTGTTAAACAATTGAGAAATAAAACAAAAGAATAAAATAGAAATGAAGTAAAATATTGCCTTAATTTTTGATGAGATTGGCATTGGCTACTGTGATGTATATCTGTGAGTTTGTACCATGAAATTTCAGAATTAGACAGAGTTACACAGCCAAACACAGTAGATCTTTGACCATAGACCAAGAGCTATCAAGAACATATGCCCTTGTATACTACAGAAGCTTAATGAAACAACTACAGGTAAGGATTGGGATACTAGTTGAATCCTGGTCCCTACTAATGTCTCCTGGTCATTTAAAGAAGATGCAACTTTTAGAATAGAGATTTACTGAAATTATTAGTGACTACTTTAGAGTTGTATCATGTTCTCTCTTCATATATTTTCAAGGTTAGGTAATATGGCATATAATAAATAGAGTTTAAAATATATTTTAAATAGTTTAGTTACTTTGTTAGGGAGTTGCCATTCTGGACATATTTTTTCAATTTTTGTTAATTCCTTACCAAATTTATCTTTTATAGTTATAGAAATTGAGGTACAATCATGACAAGTGCACTCCTAAAACCCCAACACTTATTGCCCCATCCCTTACCCACCTTCTAGTCCCCAAGAATTTGTTCTCTGTAGTTCAGATTCTGTTACTTGGTTTGCCTCTCTGTCTTTTATTTTCCCATTTGCTCATTTGTTTTATTTCTTAAATTCTACATTTAGGTATGAGTAAAGTCATATGGGTATTTGTCTTTCTCTGACTGACTTCACTTAGCATTGTAACTTTTAGCTCACTTAGCATTTCACTTAGCATTGTAACTTTTAGCTTCATCCATGTTGTTGCAAATGGCAAGATTTCATTCTTTTTTATGGCGGAATAATATTCCATTGTGTATGGATAACACATTTTGTCTATTCATCAGTTGCTCGACACTTGGCCTGCTTCCATAATTTGACCATTGTAAATAATGCTGCAATAAACATAGGGGTCCATGTATTCCTTTGAATTAGTGCCTTGTGTTTTGGGAGTAAATACACTGGATTTTGGAGTAGTTCTATTTTTAACTTTTTGAAGAGCCTCCATATACTTTCCACAGTGACTGCACCTGTTTGTACACCTGCCAAGAGTGTACAGGGTTACTTTTTATCCACGTCCTTGCCAACACTTGTTGTTTTTTGTGTCTTTGATTTTAGCTATTCTGACAGATTTGAGGTGATATCTCATTGTAGTTTTGACTTGCATTTCCCTGAGGATCAATGATGTTGAGCATCTTTTCTTTTTTTTAAGATTTTATTTATTTATTCATGAGAGAGAGAGAGAGAGAGAGAGAGAGAGAAAGGCAGAGACACAGGCAGAGGGAGAAGCAGGTTCCATGCAGGGAGCCCGATGTGGGACTCGATCCCGGGACTCCAGGACCACGCCCCGGGCTGAAGCCACCCAGGGATCCCCCTGTTGAGCATCTTTTCATGTGTCTATTGGCCATCTATATGTATTCTTGATATTTTCTTAATTAGTAACCTCATTTGTATATTTTAACTCTGAAATGAGCATATCCTTTCCTGCTCTTTCGTCTTTTACTGATAGTAGATTTATAGTTCGGGTAGACAATTAAGAGACTCAACTCAAAGTACTGTCAAACTGGGAGAAATTCTTCTCACTGTTCTCTTTCAGGGATAGCTATGGATGGGCTATAATGCAGTAACCACTCACTCTGGGCTGTTGCCAGTATGTTTTCAGACCCATTCAAACTGCTCTCATGCTTCTTTTTTCCTTTCACAAGTTAAATAATTCTCCATGAGGCTATAGGTATGTATTGAGGGAAAGGTGTTAAAACAATAGGATCTGTTGTCACAGAAGATTTAGCCACATGGTCATGGAACTTAACCCATAGAGACCTACATGGGGCTGGTTGTATATTTATCATTTCAGTTTCCTAATGGAATATGGTTACTCACAATCAAATGTATAATTTGGTAAAGAATCATTGGAAGAATAAAACATGGTCTCTCTCCAAAACTTTAGGGGTATGAATTATGGATTTTTTATAGTTATCAGAAGCATGAAATAGTATTATTATAAAGTCCAAATGACAGGGAAGACTGCACAGCAGCCAGGCCTTATAGCATAACTGTTTCTTAATCTCGCCCCACTTAGAGCTGGTATAGTTATTGGTTAACTGGTAAGTGGTCGGGATACTGACCCAGGTATATATGCTTCCTTCAGGATACAAAAAGACCTGTCCAGTGGTGAAATTCAGTAACTTATTTTTCAATATTTAGGGTGTCCTGATATGCCTTAAACCATTGGGTGTATAGAAGTTTGCAATATTTAAGGACACTGAACTTCAGCATGGTGATAAACCTCACACTCTGGTACATAAGTGTCATATATGAAATCTTCTAGGGGATTTGCTCTTTATGAGCAAGTTTAATTAAAATAATATCATCAGTTGTACATTACATATGTATTACAATATGCCTTATGGTATATCAATATTTCTGCAGACTATATTATGACAAAAAGCATAGCCTTGAGGTAAGTCAATGACAGGTGCTCCTGTCCCTGCCAGGTGAATGCAAACTGGTTATTATCTTTATTGATTGCCGTTACAAGGAAAGTATTTACCAGGTCAATGTCTGTAAATAATTTCTGTAAGCTGGTTAATTTGCCCTAATAAAGATACGTGTAGAACAGCAGTTGATATCAACACCTAGTAATGTTTATGAAAATTGACAGTTTGTACCAGTAAACTGATGAATTGAATGAAGATGTGAAGATATAACCACTATTACATCTTTCAAATCTTTCTTGGTGGTGCCAATCCTTACAATTATCCCAGGAATATAGTATTTGTTTTAATTTATGCTTTTGGTAGTGGATGGTGGGTGGATGAAGCTGAACAATTCTAGATATTTATATATTCCCTTTCCTACCATAATATCTTCATTCCCTGTAAGAATTCTGCCATTTGCTATATATGTGTATTTCCACTATATATTGCCCAGGATATCTTTATGGACCCATTGGAACTATTATTAAATATGCCCAAGGCAAGATGTCATTTGTCATTACACCAGGTTTCCATAAGTTCCCATTCTTACCAGGATGCCATTTTAGGTCTTCAGGAATTTGTGTCCATGGAAATCAATAAATAATAAGGACTAGGAGATATGGGTATTCCTTTTTCCCGGTGCACATGGCTGCAGGTCTTTGGGGAAATGCTTAGAGGAAGATTCATTGTATACATGTTTAGAAGGAAAGAAGAATCCTTTTTCAAGGGATTTGGCCTTCTCTCAGTCAAAGGGCTCTGAGTCTGTAAACCAAATAGGAGGCTGTGAATCTTCACTTACCACAGCTTAAGTCATTTTCTGTACCCAAATTTAGAATTGTTTTGTTTATAAAGGTAAAACTGAAGCTTCATCTACTATACGTATATTTTATTTATAAGGACTTTCAGATCAGTTACCTCAACAGATCCTTGCAGTGAAAAATATGTGGATTACTTAATTGCCTCTAATGATTAAGTGCTGTCATTAATTCCCTACCAATCCAGACTTCATTATTCCTCATTGACATGAAAAAGTTCGAGACCCCTGAGTGGCTCAGTGGGATGGACCCCCAAGTCTGCTCCCTGCTTGGCGGGGAGTCTGCTTCTCCCCCTGCCCCTTCCCCCATGCATGCTCTTTCTCTCACTCACTCTCTGTCTCAAATAAATAAAATATATTTCTTAAAAAGTTCCATTTGAATATCCAATTCTTATTATCATGCCCGGGCTACACAGGATAGATATCACAGAGCTTTTGATGTTTAGTAAAGAGAATATCAGAATACTCTAGAACAAGGGTTAGAAACCTGTAACCAATAGGCAAAACCCAGCTGGTGACCTATTTGTCTATAGTTTATGAGCTAAGAATAGTTTTTATACTTTTAAAAGGTTATAAAAAAAGAAAAATAAGAAGGAAAAGAGGTGGAGCAGTAGGGTAGAGAGAGAAAGAAAAAGAATATAAGTAGCCCCAAAGCCTAAGGTATTTACTGTCTAGCTGTTTACAGAAAAAGTTTGCCTGTCTGCCCCTTTTCTTCATGATGGAAGGCAAGTCTGGCAATGTAATCACATTACTCTATACTGATGGAGTCCAGATTTTAATTATCCATTCTAATAGGCTGCTAGTGCTACCCCAGGCACTTGAGTTCTGAATCTTATAGGAATACAACCGTATTGATTGATTCATTTAGGTTCAGTCTCTCTCTTTTGCCATCCTTGGTCTAATACCTCTTAAAATCCATTCCATACATAGTTTCCAGACTAATGCTGATACATATTGGCAAGATTCTGTAATAATTTTTGCATGTGAAATAGTTTTTCTGGAATTCCTTTTACTTATGGGATCTAATGCTAGTTACTGATCTTATGGGCAATCAAGGAGGAGTGTTGGCATAGATGCTGAGGAAATCTGACATTGCTTGTAAGGCATTTGTCTTAGGTAAAATGTTTTCTTTTTAATTTTGTTTTTGTTTTTACAAGGGAACACAGGTTCCCTCAGTTAAGAATGATTCAGAGATGCTTTGGAATTTAAAGTTTGGGCAGCCCGTGTGGCTCAACGTTTTAGCACCGCCTTCAGCCCAGGGCCTGATCCTGGAGACCGGGGATCGAGTCCCACATCAGGCTCCCTGCATGGAACCTGCTTCTCCCTCTGCCTGTGTCTCTGCCCCCGCCCCCATCTCTCATGAATAAATAAATAAAATCTTAAAAAAAAAAAAGTTCTCAGCCTCATCTATGTCCCCAGTCTTTCTCAAGTCTTATGATTCTACCCTTTCTTAAACAGTGTCCTCACATTGGTTTAAGAATCTTGGAGGGGTCTCCCTGCTACTGGAGCTCTACCCCTGTCTTTGTTTATATGCATGCTCTCTAGGACAGTCAGAGAAGCCGTTATATATCCTTCGCCCTTCTCCATAATCCCTATTGCCACCGTATTAACTAAATACCATAGGCATTTGATCTCCTAAAACTTTCCCTTCCATTGACAGTCCATACCAAATTATCCCTGGTGAAACACTGAGTCATTATGTTGCTTCTGCATGCCATAAATTGCCAATCTGTTATTTTCCTTGGCAAGGGGTTGCTTATACACTCTGCAATTATGAAAGCAACACAATTCCAAAATCCATCTCATAGAATTTATTTCCTATGGCCACTCCTAGTACCTGTATTTATTAGAATCATGACAGGAAACAGATGTCACTATCAAAGATTTTAACTGAAAACAATTAATAAAAGGATTATTTATTAACATGTGCAGGGCTGAGGAACTCAAGCAGGGATAGTTAAGTATTGGAACACTAATAGCAGGAATCCTTTACTACCCTTGTGAGGGAAGAGGAGGGACAATTGTTGCTAGAGCTTATGAAAACTGGAGCCATGAAAGAAAAGCCACAGAAAAGAGGCCACAAAAGAATGCAGATATTACCAGAACTAGAAGGGGGAAGTGAGTGAGAGAGCCAGTAATTAACTCTATCATTACTTATTCTCACCAGCTAGTGTTCTGATGGTGCTTTCCACTGGCATGGGCATGGGAGCCTAGGTGATGTAATCAGTCTGGACAGATCATTAAAAATATCCAAGTCCTAAGGAGATTATTCTTGAGAGTGAATTGAAGAAATGAGAAGCACTTGAGATTATGTAAGATGATACTATTACTATATTTAATGAATTCTGAAAGTGCTTTTGTTTGGAGCTAGTCAAATTCTCTGAAATCAAAATTCATCTTAAAATTTATAGTATATTGGGGTGCCTGAGTGGCTTAGTCAGTTAAGCATTTGACTCTTGGTTTCAGCTCAGATCATGATCTCAGGATTGTGAGATCAAGCTGAGCCCTGCATCGGGCTTGGTGCTAGGCATGGAGGCTCCTTAAGATTCTCTCTCCCCCTCTCCTTCTGCACCTCTCTCCTCCCTCTCTTAAAAAAATTATAGTATATTATGTTTATTTGATCACAGTATTTTTTTCTTAGAGGAATATCAAATAATAGCCTGTCTTATGGTCAGTGTTGTGTTAGATTGAGTAATCTATAGAGTAATGGCAATAACAGGAGGGAAAGGTTATGGACTTTGCAGAAATAGGATTCCACAAATTTACACTAAGTAAGTTTTAAATATTTTAAAATCTGTTCATAGATATACAATCTTTTGTGTTTATAATTTTCAAATAAACTATTAACAATTTGTGTCAGAGATTAAAAACTGATAGAGATAGAGGAAATGAACACCTGCAGTTTATATGTGAGGGGTAGAAGGGCTTTGCAAAATAATCCTGTAACAGTACATACCATGCTTTTTTTTACAAAAAAGAAAAAATTCTCATGCAAGCTTGTTCTGTGACTCATAAAAGCATTTGTTTGCATCTTTAAAGGAAGAAGAAAGAGGAAGGTTTTGCATTTGTATAAAAATAACTTTTCCTGGTTGTTCTTCATTATAGCTGAAAAGCATAATCTTAAAATGATGTGTTGGTGCCTTCCTGTATTTGAAAGGAAGAGCTAAGTTATATATATATATATATATATATATATATATATATATATATAGAGAGAGAGAGAGAGAGAGAGAGAGAGAGAGAGAGATTTCCCCTGAAGAAAACTGAGAACTGGATATGAGTGCAGGTAGTTGATTTAGAGAATAAGCCCATGAAGCACTAGTGAAAAAATAGGGAATGTGAGACAAGGGGAGAAAAGCTTAATAATGTGTATATTAATAAGCAGAATAACAGTTGACAATTACAATTCAGCATCACTGG
Source organism: Vulpes lagopus (assembly GCF_018345385.1). NCBI lineage: Eukaryota > Metazoa > Chordata > Mammalia > Carnivora > Canidae > Vulpes > Vulpes lagopus. The sequence continues at coordinate 99,267,584 of NC_054829.1, forward strand.
GGTTCCTCTAATTACTGTATAGAATTAAACCCCAGAATAGTCCTACTGAAGGAAGGAAGAGCTGTTATTTACACACTGATTTCCATCCTGCATTGACTGAGGGTTGCCTTCCAGCCCTCCCTGCCCTAAATCCCCACACCTCTGAGCTGCCAGGCAGATGCACACACTGAGGAAACTCTCTCAGAGCACAGAAAGTGTTCAGGCAGTAGAAAGTAGAACAGAGGTTGGAAATGGTCAGTGTACTTAATAGCCTATCACTGAAATGCAGCTCTTGGGCCAGGAAGATATGGGATGTACATTAGTAGAATCTGCTATACAGATATATAAAGAAAGCACCTGATATTTTTTGCTACTATGAATAAGTGAAATTAACCAACTTTCCTGGGGAAGAAACATGAGTTATAGTGTGTTTTACTACATTAATGCCTTTGAAAAAAAGTCCCTAGTTTTGTTTCTTTGTTGTACTAGTTACAGTACAAAGTTAGAGGATAAGACAAGTTTGTTTACATTTACTGTATATTTTGAATAATGATATATATATTGTGTGTGTGTGTGTGTGTGTGTGATTCTATCAAGATTAATGTTCATGTTATGACTACTGAGTCCATTATGGCTATAAATAATTTCTTCGTAATTTTCTGCTTTTTTTTCTACAATTTGGTCACCAGGTAAAAAAATATAACATTGAAAAGATGCATTATACTGTTTTTCTTCATTATGCACAGACATGGATAAAAGATGGGATATTATTCAAAAAGGAGAAAATATGCCATTTAAAACTACATATATGTAATAGGAAGGATTTTGATTCAGGAAGGATTTTGATTCATGACCAGTCACATTTCTTTTGGTAATATGTAATGTAATCTGCTCTCTGTGCAAAAGCAATTAGTGATATCAATTACTGATACAAATTTCCTTCAAGTTAAAAAAGTTATTATAGTATTTTGTAGGATAAATAAAAGGCATCATTATCGAATCTGAAAGAACATTTTGGAGTATATTTATAAAAATTAACATGGCTGTATTCTGTTCTATCATTGTAAAATGATGTCATTTACATTATGTTGCCAGACTGGAAATTTACATTTTAAATAATTTATTTACAGACTTTATTTAATCTTCAAAAGCAATTTCCTTTTATTTTGACTAAGCTTTTTAGGAATGAAAATTTTGTGTTTGTGTATTTCAGATTCATTATTTATTATTTCATTTCACAACCTATAGAAGTCAGAAAATCTTAATGACAATAACCCTCATTAAACTGGCAAATAATGATTAAGTTTGATTATTTCAAGTGTGTAAAACAAAGGCTAGTAGGTTTGTCTTGAGAGTCAATAGAGAACTATTGTTGGGGTTATAGTCCAAATCTTACTCAAGGACAAGCTTCTGTTTTGTAAAGAAGAGAAAAATCATGGCTGTGAAAAGTCCGTTTATTAACTTTTGCATTTTGACTCAACATGGTTTCAAAAAGAAAAGATTGGAAGTCAGCATAAGGACCAATTACTGTCTTTGTGGCCCTGACAAGTTACTGAAACTTTTTGAGGCTCAGTATGATCACCTGTAAAATAAGAATAACAAGACAACTGCATATAGTTTTATGAATATTAAATGAAAGAATACATGTTATGTGCTTAGCAACACATATTATTAAATAATAATTGAGAAAGTTAAAGGTTAAAATATTGAAATGATTTTATCCATAGAGAAGAAATGGATGACATTTAATGCTTTTGAAATGTGTCCTGTAGGGGTTATTGACTAACTATAGGTCAAATATAAATTTAAAAGGAACACTTAATTTCAGCCTAAAAGTAAAATGGCCATAGAGTATTGAGAGAGACTACCTGTCTACTCTTTCTTGGGAAGTTTTGAAAGATAGGTTATTATTTTCTCTAGATTTGATATCTTATGGTAGTGTGATACCCAACCACATAACATGGGAATTACTCATTTTGTACTTTAAAGATTTTATTTATTTTATTTTATTTTATTTTTATTTTTATTTATTTTATTTTATTTTATTTTATTTTATTTATTATTTTATTTTTTAGAGAGAGAGAGTAAGAGGGGGAGAGGAGCAGAAGAAGAGGGACAAGCAGATTCCACACTGAGCAGGGAGCCATACCTGGGGTTTAATCTCATGACCCTGAGCCAAAATCAAGTCAGATGCTTAACGAAAATGAGCTACCCAGGTGCCCCTCATTCTGTACTTTCAAATATCCTCAAAGCTTGTTCTGTAATTTTATTGATTTAAGTTTTAGAGTTAAGAAGAAAGTTCTGTAAGTTCTTCATAGATAACCATACTCTGGAGTATATCATATGTTCTATTTCCTCTTTTTCCTTGGTAGGAAACCAGAGTCCTGGTAAGCTTTCACATACTTTGCATACTTAAGAATAACTCAAGGGCTGCTAAATATTGACTAACCTAACTCATATCACTACAAAGAATCTATCTTAATCTTTCAAATAATTCTATAGTGTCCTTTGCTGTTAGAGGTTAAAACTATAGGCTGTAGGATCAGACTGCCTGCATTGGAATCCTAATTCCCGTACCACTTCAGTTTCCCGTCTGTATAATGACATTAATATTTGAACCTATTACATAGGGTAATTTTGAGAATAAAGTAAAATGATATATGTAAAACACGTAGAATCCTAGTTTACTTGAAGCACCTGGTAATTTAATTATTAGTTTTTTCTTTACTGTCCTTATTTTATAACTATAAAGTAGCTTGCTCTGGCTGTATATAATCATAGAAGGAAAACTTTCTCTACTGTTCCTCAAACATAAAAATACTGAATTACGGCACCATGTTTGTATTTGTTCAACATGTATTTATTTAGCATCCAGGCTGGGTGAGTTACTACACAAGGAGTAACAGAACTACCTTGATGACTCATACACAACTTGTGTATGATTTCCCATATGCTTTCTGCCAGATGTCATTTTCATCCTACACACATAAGTAAATTTTAAAAATCTATTGAAAACCTGTTCAAGAAATTGTGGTAGGTATTGTTTAGGAATCAAAAAGTTGAAAGAGACAGCATCTTTCTTCTTTCTTTTGAGACTTTACTTTTTATTGCAGAATAATTTACACACACAATCTAAGGTACACAGATAAATAAATTTTTATCTGTGTATACTTTATGTGACAGCCATTCCGACCAAGATAAGAACATTTCCAGAATCCTGGTAGGTTCTCCCATCCCTGCTTTCATTTAATCCTATGCCCAGATACTCTATCTGCATTAGCATGGATCTTTTTTCTTTTTTCTGTTTTTCAACTTCGTATAAATACAATCATGAAATATACTTTTTTTTCCTTTCACCTCATATTATGTCTTTGGATTTATCCATGTTGTACTTAGCAGTGATTCATTTTCACTGCTGTATAGTATACTACAATATGAATACACTATAAAAATTATTTTTGTAAGAACTTTCTTATAATTCATTATAATCTGGGTTTGAAATTGCTCTGAAGAAATCTATGGCTAACTTAATGTTTTTCTCCTCCTGGGTGACTTGCTCTTCCTTCCTGAGTAGGTGGAGACATTTTATAATAATCACTAAACCAAATGCAATTTAATCAAAATAGGTTTTCCCTTAACAATTTTTCTTAGAACATGATCGTGCTCCACTGATACATGGAACTGGTTTCTTTTTATTTCATATTTTAAGGACTTCTAAAATTACATTTTAAAATATTTTACTATGTCTTTTGTTCTACTTTAGCTTTTAGGTTGTCTTCATATTGAGTCTTTTCCTTTTTTTAGTCTTTTAGCCAGATATTCATATTTTTACCAATTGCTAGGACTTTGTTCTCTTTTTCTGCATTTACTATGAAAATATTGAGCTTTTCTTTTAGTCCAGAAATTAAAATATTATCTATGTTTAACCTAGTTATTGCTTTTCTAATTTATATATTATCAGGGGAATGGTACTGTTTGGCTCAACTTGTCTCCCTATCTCGTATATACTTTTAAATGATATTTTTAAAAAAGTTAAATCAATTTCTTTGAACTCTGATTTTATTTAATATCTGGTCTTTTTATACTATAGATGACTTTTATGGGGTTTTTTTTCTTCTCTGCTTATCATTTCTACTAGTTTTTGCATGCTGTGTTTTATTTTTATGATATTATTACTGTTAATATTATTTGCATAATATCTTCTCACAACAACAAATTTGTGTTGCTAATATTTTCATCTTGCTTGTGTTTCTCTTAGCTCTACTTAGGCTTTCTGTTTGCTTAATATAGTGTTGATAAATTATTCGTTAAATTCCCCTCCCTATCTTTTTTGCTTTTAATTTTTCCCTTAAAGCTACAATTTGAGTGACAAAATTTGTGTTCCATTCAATTTTTTATGACCTGAAAGAGAAGGAGAGGAGATGCAAAGTGTCCTCGGTTGGAGGTCCTCGGTTGTGGCCTCTGAGACCTGTTAAATGTTGTCTGCAAGGCCCCTCTCCTCTTGCCCACTTGAGTTCCTGTGGGATTTGCCTGGTTTTCCTGACTCAGCCTGAGTCCTGGCTTGTGGAGAGTCCTGACAGTCTTTCCTACTCCTGCAGACACCCCCTGATCAGTTTCCAGATGGGAAAGAGATTCATAAGCACCCTGGTGGTTATGGTGATGACTGAAGTTTCTTTATCGGAATTGGTTGTGGGGTCAGAGAGAGGTCTGGGATTAGTGCTGTCCTATCAGAACCTTTGAATTATTTCATCAGCATGATGACATAAGATAGTACCCTTTTTATTTGGTTTCTGCTATTGAATTTTTCTTTTTAAAAATTTTTATTTTGTTAGTATTCTGGGCATAGAAATTCTATCACTTGTTTTTGTGCACTATCTTTACCTGGAAAAAAGATTTGAAAGTTTTTTTTATGAAAATTCTCTCATGTCTTTACAGAATAATCTGATTCCTTAGGCAGAGCTTATGTATTTACTTTTACCTTCATTTAGTAGAAAGAGAAACAACAGCGTAAAGGGGTTAAATATTGTGATCTAGGTAAATTTTGTGGTTACTGGCACAGCCATGCCTGGTAGCCTAGCTCCTGTAATCCTACAAAATATTCTTTTTATTCTATCATGAAACTTCTCTGTTCTTTGGGTTGAGCATCTTGGTTCACTCTGGTTCAGTGAGTACAGCGTAGACTCACACAAAGCATGAACTGTGTTGACCTTAAGGATTACTTTAATCCTGTATTATTTCATAATGGGAATAACATGAATTATATTATTGGTCTCTGGTATAATAAAAGTAATATATTCTTTAGAGAATACATGCACTTTTTGAGATTAATAATATAATTTGCTATTAGCACTTCAAACATAAGAAAATTAATACATTGTTTTCTGTTTTTCCAGAAAATGCAAAAGATATCATAATGATATATGAAGAAGATGCTGAGGAATGGGCTCTGTACTTGAAGGAAGTTTTTTTACATGTTGTGAAAAGAGAAGCAATCCTATTATATCACTTGGAGAATTACTCTTTTTGGGATTTGGAATTGCTGAGTTTAAACTGTTGTAAATGTAAACTTTTGATATTATCAAATGGCCTGCTTAAAAACCTAACTCCAAAGAAATGTCAATTTCTGGAAAAGGTACTTCATTCACCAGAAAGTGTGGTTACTCTGCTGTGTGGAGTGAAGAGTTCAGATCAGCTCTACAAATTATTAAATATCGCTGGAGGCAGATGGGAGATATCTACTGAGCAGGAGCCCCAAGATTACATCGCTGTAATCGAGAGTATCGTATTCAGAGGTAGTGTTACCAAATCTTCTTTATATATTTTTCTATAATTAAGACATCTAAAGTGTTTTTGGACCAATGAATATCTGAAGTTAGGATAAAAAAAAATAAAAGCCAACATCATGTTGTATGTATGTTGCACTTTCCTCAAAGTCCATGAAGGTTCTTAAGTTTTAGCTATGTTCCAATCAGCGCTTATTAGTTGTTCTAAAATACGGTTTGTAAATATATTCCTTAGGGTAGTCTTGTAAGCTCATATCATACTTGGTAGAAAAAATATGGTATACTATATGTCAGTTTGATTCTAGAGTTTTCAGAAGCTGGTTTCTTACTTAACTGGGAAGGCTTGAGTTAATATCTACCCTAGTACTGTTACCAGTCAGTAGCAGTCTAAGCTTTGAATGTCTGCTTTAGAATGATAAAACTTCTGTTGTGCTGATTATTGTATGATATCTATTACTATGGTAGGGAATACTGTTATTTTTAGTAGTTTTAAATTTAAAAAAATTTTGTTTTAGTCACATAGCTACATGTTAAAGAGCAGAACATAAGGTTCCTCTACAGTAATTAATTGCAGTTCCATGTAAGAGTCAAAACTCTGAAGCTGTCTATTGTTAGTTTCTCCCTCCTACTGTTCTATTCTGATTCCTCCTGGGTGTGGAAGTGGTGCTGTGTTAGCTGCATTACTGGTTTTCTCAACCTGCATTTAGCCTTTTATTACCAGTGTTCTAGCAATAGTTCCCTCTTCTTGAGGGAAGAGGTGAGGTCCTGATTTTCTATTGGCCATGTCAAATATTAAGTGTTGCCTCTTCTCCTTGGAGCATATTTCTGGGTTCTTTGACGTTCCCTCTCTTCACTGGGATGTGTCACCTGTGGCTCCTTGATGAGATGACTGTGTCCTCTCTTGATACTCCTACTTGTGGTGGTTTATGGTTTCTTACTGTTGATACCTACGTTACTCTTCTGTGTCACTTTTGATAGAAATCACTCCGAGATTCCCCCAGCTGGCTTTTTCTCCCATTCGGCCTACACCAGTCTGTAAAAACACCTGTTTATCTTTTCCTTGTCAAACTCTGGGCATGCAAGCCATTTTCAGTATAGCCAACACTGTCCTACCCTTAGAGTAGCAACATGGCCACTGCCTTTTACCTTTAGTCATTTCCAAACATGGGTCTGCATGAATCTTGTTCTGTAGAACCAAAGAACGTATGTCAATCACAGATATTTTTGCTGGAGGCCCCTGTCATTGTGCTTGAAGATGGTGCCATCTGTCAGTTTTTCCCATGGCGCATGGTGGGACACACAGTGCACCAATGGCTCTTAAAAAAAATCCTCTTCGTATTTTCTAGCATTCTAACCTCTTCAAATTCAGTATGTTTTAAGCCTTGTTTTATAGTTATCTATTGTTGCATGACAAGTTATCCTAAAATTTAGCAAATGGAAACAGCAAATGATAATTCTATTACAGTTTCTACAATTAAGGAATCTAGGAGTTGCTTAGCTGGGAGGTTGTGCATAAGGGTGTCTTGTGAGGTTGCAGTCAAGCTGTCCATAGCTACAATCATCTGAAGGTCTCACTGTCCACCGGGGGAAAATTTACTTTCAACAGGAGCTTTCATTGTTGGCAAGTTTGTTATTATTTTTTTAGTTGTATCATTGGATGAAAGTCATCTCTTATAGAATCCTGAGGAAAGGCCCTTGGGAGCAACATTTCTGAAATTTTGCATATTCAAAATTCTTGCGTGTTTGTTTCTTGAAGTATAGCTGGGCTGAGAACCATTTTGCTCTTATTTCTTCTAGCATTGTAGAATATAGGGAATTCTTATTTACCTGGCTGATAAATGATTCTTAATTTATATTTGAAGTCTAGTGACTTTCACTAGAATTTTATCCTAGTGCTGACTCTTTTGAACTATTTTTCCCATGGACATGATTATTTTTGTTTTTGTTTTGTTTTGGTCTTTCCCCAAATCCAATATAGAGATTTAAGTGTTCTTTACTTATATCTTTAAATATTCACACTATTTTATTATTATTATTTGCACTATTTTATTATTATTTTCTTTTTCAGGGATTCCTTCTATATGTATGTTGAATTTATTTTGTCTGTGCTGCACTCTATAACTTCTAATTCTTTTTCATTCATCATTAATATATATTTAGTATGCATGTATCACTTCAACCCTTGCTACCTTCTTATGCTTTCAGTACTTTCTCTTTCCCTATATTACTTCCAATTTCTCCTTCATTTTTATGGTGCTTTTACTTTCTTCCATTATGCCATTTGGTTGAGCACTGAAAGCTTACAATTTGTCTCCTAATCTTATACTGTTAACCTTGCCTTGACACCTTGCATTTTTGCATTATATAGTTGCTTCAAAAAGGTGGTTGTTCTCATTATATTTGAAAAAGTCGTGGTGAAATATTTGGCCACAATTTTCCACTTCTTTCAGGGTGGCGTTTTTTTAGTGTGTATGTCATTGGTTTTCTGTTCCCCTCCTCCCCTGTCCTTTTCTCCTACTCTTGTAGTGTCTTCATATAGATCCAGTGCTGGTCCAGCTTTTTTTTGAGTCACCAAACTGAACGAGTTTGTCTTGGTCTAGCCAAAGGTGATAGCCAAAATCCAAACATGGATTTTGTTGTTGGTTTTGTTCCATTCCTCTCGCACACAATGAAAGACTTTACTTCTCTGTTTCCACAGATAGAGACTGCTTTCTACAAATCTGTCTTTTCTGTGTAGTTCCTTATTTAGCCTCACTTTCTCTACTTTCTGAAACTGTACTGCTTCCACATATGCTTCTACCTGAAACTGCTGCATTATGTCTGCAACATAAAAAGGCATGACTCTTGACCTTAAGGAAGGTATGTTTGTTCGCTCTTTTTGAAATCTGCAGCTTCTGGATTATTTCTTCAGGGTTTCTTTTCTCTGTTTCCTCCTGCACACCCTTTTGCTCAGTCATCACTGATTTTGGAGCCATTCCATTGATCTGGAGGTCTTAAGATTTCACTGTTTCCTGTTTTCAATACAAAAGGCATTTGCACAATTGTCATTTTCTATGTTTTGGAACGATTTCTAGAAACAAAACAGGGAAAACATTTTCACTACAGTTTTCAAATTGGCAGTCCTCAAGTTTCTTATGATCTCTGGGTTTTTAGCACTCTTCAAGTATATTATAGGGTTTGGGGGTTTTTTTTGGATGAAAAAAGAAAATATCACAGTTGGGAATTATGGAAAAAATTACAATAATGTACATAAAGTGCAAGTGATTTTATGCTAATTTTTCTCCCCTGAGACAGAAGAACATTAAAAATTGGTGACAAAATTTTGAGTGATTGTCCACACTCATCATTTCTATTTCCTTGAAGAACTCAAATTTGTTTTGATCACTTAAATTACAGTATCACTGGTAGGTAATATAAAAATATTGAGCAATATCTTCTTGCTGTTTTACTTATTTTGTTTTATGATGAGTCCCCTTGGGTGGCTATGGCAGTGGTGTTCTGCTATATCTTCAAATTATATTTCTGTTGATATTTGGTAGGAGAAAAGCTTACACTTTGGATAACATAGGACTACTTTGAGATACTTAACTCTCATCTTCAGTCCATTCAAGTTTTAGACTATGATTTCTTGGAGTAAATTAGATGCACCTGCTAAATGGAAAATACAACAAAGTTGTGTGGGAAAATACATTTCAAGATGATATATTTGTCTGAACTACAAGCATGCAACCAGAATTTAGTTCTATAAATGATTTTTTTTTTAAATTTTTATTTATTTATGATAGTCACAGAGAGAGAGAGAGGCAGAGACACAGGCAGAGGGAGAAGGCAGGCTCCATGCACCGGGAACCTGATGTGGGATTCGATCCAGGGTCTCCAGGATCGTGCCCTGGGCCAAAGGCCCGCGCCAAACCGCTGCGCCACCCAGGGATCCCTATAAATGATTTTTAAACCATGTGTAAAAGAACTTTTATGTGTAGGTTGTGTTCTTTGATAAAATTGGTGTAAATGCTGTAGTTTATGCAATAAAAAATTTGTTTTAATAAACAGTTTAAAGGGCAGTCCTGGTGGCTCGGCGGTTTAGCACCGCCTTCAGCCTAGGGCGTGATCTTGGAGACCTGGGATAGATCGAGTCCCACGTCGGGTTCCTTGCATGGAGCCTGCTTCTCCCTCTGCCTGTGTCTCTGCCCCTCTCTCTGTGTCTCTCATTAATAAATAAATAAAATATTTTTAAAAAATAAACAGTTTAAGTGATCTGCTAAACTATTTTGTTTCATACTGCTATTAGTGTTGAATACATAAAGTCTGGTTTTAAAAAAAATAAGTGAAATAGGGTGAAAGGTGTGGAATTCAATTTTTATTGTCCCTTTTCTTACCTCCTCTCTATCCCATAGAGAAATTATAAAAGAAAAAGGAAACTTATTATTCAGAAACATGATAAGGAGAATAATAAAAATGCCAGAAAGTCATGGAAATAATTAAATGTTCTAATGTAGTCACATAGGAAAGAAAAATCAGAGGAGATTTTTGTAAAACTTAATGAAAAAGAAAGATATTTTATAATTAATCAAGGCTCCAGAGAAGTTTTTAATATTAAAAAAAGATGAAAAAAGATACACTCATGGTTATTCTGAATATTTTATTTCCTTTTAAGGAATTAAGTAAGTTAAATTTCCTGTCTTCTTAATTCCCAAATTGAAAGTAATACAGACCCATCTGTATTTTCCACGTTTCTGTGTGTGGTACAACCACTTTGACCATGTTTCTTCTTTTTTCAGTCTTCTGTTTCTTTTTTTATTTTTGGATCTTTACTTCATTTTCTCCATCTGTTCTTTCTACATATATAGGTTTCATATAGCATTGTTTATATAGAATAAAATTATCTAATCTCAGATTTGCATAAAATAAACTAATACTTTTGAGTGTTACCATTGTGCACTTTATTGTTTATAAATCTTACCCTTAAAAATGATTAGCAGTTTCTGTGATCATGACACATTTATTTGGTCTCTTTCCTCCCTGCTCTTTGTTTTTTATTGTGATATCTTTTGCCTTTGGACTCTTTTAAGCACTGTGGTTTGTTCTAACAGCTGGGTCAGCGCTCTCCAACATTTATCATATTTTCGTATATGTATGAAAAGATAATATTTATGTTTCCTATTTATTTTGTTACCAAGGGTGAGATGGAAAAGGAAAGAAGCCTCGGTTCTTTTCGCTGCCACAGTAAAGAATTACAGGACAACAAAACGAAAGTAAAACTGAGCAAAGTTTCATTAAAGTGCACTTCAAGGGAGGAGCGAGCCAGTCAAGAGAGACAAGGGTGGGAAACTCTGGGGTGTCGGCTTATATTAATTTTTTCTTTTGGGTGGGTCCTAGGATCGCAGCATTTGAGAGACAGGCCTGGATTGTATCATAATTAGCCAACAAAGCATGTCCTTTTCCAAGAGGTATTCAAAATGTCTGTGTGGGATAGGAAATCGTAACATTATTTCCATTCTGGAGACAGGCAAAAGGCAAGGGGCTGCTTTCTTGCACAAATGTAACAAGCGCTACAAACTTAACTCTTCTCTGAAGGAATACTGTAGTGGCAAAATGACTGCTAGAGGGGTGCAGTGGGGTGGTGCCTGGGTGGTCCTAGATTGGGGCTCTCCCCCAGGATGTCTAAGGTCCATCCTCCTGTCTGTCGTGCCTAGTTTCCTGCCTAACAATTTTATATTTCAATATTTCATATTTATCTTGCTTTCTTCACTGTCAAATGGTAGATGTAATAGTGGTGGGAAAGCTGCTCTTTCACGAAGAACTTGAAAATTTTAATTTTCTTATCATATTACCAAACAAGGGATTATTATTTTTAGCTTCATTAAACCTAAAGAAGAAGCCTAAAACTAAGAATAGCAATGTTAGGGGTGCCTGAGTGGCTCAGTGGGTTAAGTGTCCAACTCTTGACTTCGGCTCAGATCATGATCTCAAGATCATGAGATCAAGCCCCATGTGGGGCTCTGCACTCAGCAGGAGTCTGCTGGAGATTCTCTCCCTCTGCCCCTCCCCCTGTTCCCACTCACTCTCTAATCCCCAAATTCCTAAATACATACATGCATACATACATTCTTTAAAAAATAGCAATGTTAACAATGGAGTTTTTGGAGAAACAAAACAGCAACAACACAGCAGAAACAAACTATGCAGAGGCATTTGTTTTTCTTTTCTCCAATTTGAGCCACGTACTGCTACAAGAGCTCTGGTTTGCTGGTCAGTGAGGACACATGGCCTTTCAAATGAAGTCTACCCTCTCTGTGTGGCTTTTAGCTCCCCAAGGGTATAGCTCCAGCATAGGCCATCTCTGTTGTTAACATTAGTATAAGCACATGCTGTACATGAGGGCAATTACACCACCTCCCATTGAACACATAGTCTCTCATTCCTGCCTGTACCATTGTTTTTATGCTGCCTTCTTTACCTGGAGTACCCCTTCCCATATTTTCAGTTAAAATCTGAGCCATCCTTCAAGGTCAACTATGAAAAGCTGTTTGTCGATGAATTCATCTCAGATGAATACTTTCTGCTTGAAAAAATACTTTCCTCATCCCTAATTCTATTAAAATTTTATTATTTACTTAGGACTCTCAATCCTTTGTAACTATTTTAGACAATTTCTTTTCTTCTCCTTATTTCAGTTTTAAGAATGTAATGATGGTAACTTTCTTTTTAAAACATTTCAGCATCCTAAATATCCAGAAAAACAGAAGAGTACAAATTGCGCTTTTTAATTGCAGGTTTGTAAATGTTTATTGGTGCAGTTGGGCTTTTCTCTTTGATAATTATTAAAAGGTTTACCGCGGTATTCTTGCCAAGAATACATAATCTGAATCTAATCATGATGAAAATATCAGACAAACCCAAACTAAAAGATATTCCACAAAAGAATTTTTTTGTACTCTTCAAAAATGCTAAGGTCAAGAAACTAAAAGAAAGGATGAATTATTATTCCAGATTAAAAGAATCTAAAGTTGTATGAAAGCTATATACAGTGAATAATCTTGAATTGGATGTTGGACTAGGAAATACAGCCATAAAGGAAATTACTGGGATAATTGATGAAATATGATTATTGACTGTATTAGTTAGTAGTGTTGTATGATGTTCAGTTCTCAGATTTCGAAATTATATTGTGATTAGATAAAAGAATATCCTTTTTTAAGGAAATACATATTGAAGATTTTAGGGGTAATGTAGCAGGATGTCAACTGGCATATGTATACAACACATACATATATATAAACACACATATGTAGATAGACATTTGCATCTGTTTACACAGCCATATGTATATAGGTATGCCTATGTGTGTATTGTGTGTATTGTGTGTATGATAATTGGATAAATATCCTGAGTTATCTACTTGCATATCTGCAGTTCTAAGAAATGAACAAAAGGCAAAGTTACCACACTCTTGTGCTAGGTGCTGTGTAGCTTTGAGAAATGATGCTTTTCAGGGACATAGTTCAGTGCATGCACTGTGAAATTAGACCTCATTTCCCTGTGATTGGTATCCACAGAGCCTCTAAATGTTTATTTCCTATGTAATAATACAGCATTCTCCTGCCATTCTTACTGTGGGGAAAGGGGGAATTATCTGGCATGAGGCACGAGAGGTCAATCTTTTTTTCTATGTAAGATTCAGCTCTCCAGTCAAGTACCATATCTTATGTCTTATACTTTGAGTAGTTGTATATTGTGTTTCCTTCTTAGAATAACTGAGTGGTTCAGAGACATTAGATAATGATTAGGAATCATCAACTTACAATGAGTTTCTCCTCAAAATTTCCTGTATAAGCAGAATGTTTAAAAGAGAAATTTAGTTTTTCATTAAACAAATTGTAAATACATATGTCTCACATGGAAACCCTGCTACTTGCCTCTAAGTCTTGAATAATAGGTATTGCAGAGACCTGACTTAAGTAATAATACTTTTCACCTGATATTACTATGCTGATTAGATTATTTAATACACATAAAGAACTTTAAAGAGTTTCTGCTGAAGAATCAGTGCTTAATAAATATAAGCTGGTTTTATTACTTTTCTTTCTATACATAAAATGAAAAGAAGGAAGGAGAGAGGGAAGTAAGGGTGGGACGGTGGGCAGGAGTAAAAGGAAAAGAGGGAGGGAGGGAAGAAGAGTGGAGGTAAAATGTAGGAAGAAGAGGTGGAGGAGAGGGAAGAGAGAGGCTGAGAGTGGGTGAGAAAAGGAAGATGAGAGAGACAGGCGTGCTCTAGGACTGTACATAGGGGCCAAGATATTAATGGTTGAGCAAGAAGCAGAGATCAGAGTAGTGAATGGAAAACCCAAGGTTGAAAAGAATGTCAAGGAAAGAAGTGGGTCAGGTACCAGGTAAACACTAACAAATAAAGGAGGGGTTAAAGTTCAGGGAACAGAAAACAAGTGGAAATTGAGGAAATAGGGTGGAATAGGAAGGGAGCATTGATTTCAGTCACCAAGGCTGATAACAAAGAATAGCTCCATTTATTTCAGCATTTGTACCTAGTCCCTTGCAGAGCTCAGGATGATCTCAGGTGAGGCCCTGAAGCTTTGGGACCAGGCTCAGAAAAAAACACCTGCAGGGGGCTAGGAAGGAGAAGTTCTGAGAGAAATGACATTTGTCTTTCTGGTAACTTATCAATTAGATAATTGGGTTTGTTTTTCTCACTAGCTAGATGTGGTAAATATGGAGAAAAGTGTATACATGTTAAAAGCAAGCAGAAATTCCATTTTTGAGTGGTTCTAGTTGTTCATTTTCATAATTCGATGGGTTTGGGGTTTCTCTAATAAGATGAATAAAATAGAACCACTCCTAGTTTATTAAATGTTTGTAATTTTCGAATTTTAAATATTTTTTAAGAGTAAAGGGAACTTGGGGTGCCTGGGTGGCTGGGTTGATTAAATGTCTGACTCTTGATTTCAGCTCACGTCATGATCTCAGGGTTGTAAGATAGAGCCCTACTTTGAGCTCCATGTTGGGGATGGATCATGCTTGAGATTTTCTCTCTCCCTCTCTGTCTGCCCCTCCCCTGCTCTCCCTCTCTAAAACAAACAAACAAACACCACAATTTAAAAAAAGAGTAAAGGGAACTTTATTGGTTTTATGAAGTAATGGAAATTTTCCTGTATTGTTTCATGAAGTAAAGGGAGCCTTCCTACATTGTTCCAACTTTATAGAATAGCAAGAAGAATAAATATAAATCATTATTCATTTTGTGAGTCTCTAGCCATCTCAGTCAGACTATGCAAGGAGTGAGAAGAGGACTTGCCAAAATTTCAGATACTCGGCACCACCCTAGTCCTATTTAATTACAACTCTGGGAGTGAGTTGTGAAAGCAGAGAGCAGAGGTCTTGGGAATAAACATTAAGTGAGTTCCCCATGTGGCTGGTATACCCTGATGTTTAAGAACTACTAATCTGGACCAATTTTCTCATGAATATAATCTCTGTTGATGATTAATAAAGCATTGCTCAAAGAATAGAAATGGTGGCATTGCACATTTTAAATCAGTATTTCTCCTTTGTTGTTTGAAAATTTCTAAATTTTCTTTTGGAAAAGGAAATCATTTATGTGGATTTTGTAAATATGTATGCAATTATAGTTTGCCTCATTACTTTAGAAAGTAATGACTACCTTGAAGCATGACTCCTGATCATTTATACTGGTATGAAAAAGTTATTTTTGAAATTCTATTCTTGTATTCTGATGTGAAATATATTATTCATACAGGGCAGAGTATATGTGTATAAGCATTTTGTAGAGAAATTTAAAAATCACTCACCTGCAGGCTTGCCTTCATCTTAAGATACAGAATGTTACTAATTCCCATGAACTCTCTGGGAACTTCTTCCCCCATCGTCTTTCTCTTTCCTATTTTCTTTGATAACCACCATTCTCCAGTTTCTTTATATAGTTTTTTTGTTGTTATGTTTATAGTTTTACTGCATGTGTTTTTATCTATAAAATGTATTATCTGGATTGCTTGGGTTTTTTACTTTATATTAATGGAAACATATTGCATTAACTCTTTTCTGATTCAATAGTATGTTTTTAAGACTTGTCCATGATGATGTGTATATAGTTAAATTATTTTCATTGCCCCATAATTGGAATGCACCACAATTTATCTCTCAACTTTATTAGTCACATAAATTATAACTATTTACAGAGCATTGTGGTTTTGGTTTTCTTTAATTGATGCAATTACAATCCTGGTGCACAAATCTTCGTTTTGGAGCATGGTCTAGGAAGAGAATTATTGGGTCACAGGAATTGTGCATATAATAGTTAATATAAATAGTCATTCCAGCACTGTAGTACCAGTTTACCTGATAGAAATATAAGGGTCCCCAGTGCTTCTTATTCTTTCTAATACTTAGTACCTTCAGAATTTAGTTTTGCAATTTAGTGGCTGTGAAAGAATATTTTATTATAGATATAATTTATACTTTCTTGATTACTAATGGGCATTTTCCCATATTTATATATTTCATATGTTCACAGTCTCCAGTTTGTTTTAGGGGGTGCTACCTTGTGTCTTTTACCCACCTTTTTTTGTCTTTGTAAAAATGATTTATAGGATACTTTTAAAACTATTTGTTACATATTTTACAGATACCTTCTCAAAGTTTAAGTTTGGGGCTTCAATTTTTAACTTACTTTTTAACAATTTTGATAAACATGCTCTTGGAGCATCTAGGTGGCTCAGTGGTTCAGTGTCTGTCTTTGACCCAAGTCATAATCCCGGGGTCCTAGGACTGATTCCCATATCGGGCTCCCCGCAGGGAGCCTGCTTCTCCCTCTGCCTGTGTCTCTACCTTTCTCTCTGTGTCTCTCATGAATAAATAAATAAAATCTTTAAAAAAAAAAAGAAGAAGAAAACATGCTCTTAATATAGTTAAGTGTGTCAACTTTTTAAAGCTTACTATTTATTATATCCTGTCTAAGAAATCTTTGCTTCTCTTAGGTCATAGTGTATCTTCTAAAAATTTGAAACTTTTGACTTTCTCATTAAAGTATAATATCCATCTGGAATTAATTCTGTATGCAGTATGAGGTTGGCCTCCATATTATATTTTCCATTGTGAATTACCTGTTCTTTAAATGTTTCAACTAGATACATTTAAGAGTTTTGGAACCATTCAGATTTTCTATTTGAGTCATTTTTGTTGTTTTATTTTTCTAGGAATTTGCTGATTTCATTTGTTTTCAAATATCTCTCTATTAAGTTGTTTATAACATTTCTTTATTTTTTATATCTACTCCTCATAAATTGCGTGCTTTTCTATTTCTAAGATCATTTATTTGTGTCTCCTTTTTAAAATATTAATAGAGGTTCTCATTTTTTCAACGACATTTGTCTTTTCAAAAGACAACCTTTAAAAATTTTTTTCTGTTGTATATTTTTCTATTTTAATTATTTTGTATTATATTTAATGTTTGTTTCCTTCTGCTTTTTTAGAATCTTTTAAATGCTTAGTTTATGGATATGTAACCTTTCTATTTTCTCTTTTTACAATAAGCATGTAAGGCTATAATTTCTCTCTAAGCACTTCTTCATCTATATCCAACAGGTTTTTACAACTCTTCAGTGTTATTCAGTTCCACTTATTTTCTGATTCTATTTTGATTTCGTCTTTATAAGTATTATAAATAAACAGAAGTACGGGCTTTAATTGATTTTTTTGCCATTGGTATCTAAATTTTGTTGTATGATCAGAGAGTGCAGTCTTTATTAGTCAGATAGTTTGAAATTTATTGAGTTCTATTTATAGCCTAGTATTTGACTGATTTTTAAAATATTCCACGTGTGCTTGAAAAGAACACTTATCTCCCTATTTGGTATGCACTGTTATTTATGGCCATTGGATCAAGCTTGTTATTTATATGATATGTCTTCTTATACTCTTTTATTTTGAACTATCTTTATATCTTTGCTCTGTCTTTATAGATTAGGTATATATTTTATAAATGGTACATAGCTGGATTTTTAAAATTCAGGCTGAGCACCTTAATCCTTTAATGCATAATTTAATCAAATCATATTGATTATGATAACTGATGTAAATGGATTCAATTCTATCATTTATTGTTTTTTATTTGTTCACTTTTTCATTTTTCTCTTTTCTTTAATGTGTTTTTTTGCCACCTTTTTATCTTGAGGCCCTTCTCATTCTAGTGGCACGCTACTTTATTCTTTCAGTGATATCCTAAAAACTTCAGGATATATACTTAAAATAGTAACTAAATTATTCTCCATAATTGCCTTTAATTATTAACTATTATCTTAAATTGTTATATTGCCTTCATACTGAAAAGTAAAAAGGCCCTTTATAATGCTTTAATTCTAATTATCTCTTTTCCAATTTTACAGGATAATTATTTTTTAGGTTTTCTTTCCACATTTTTTATATTTATAGAATCAGTATTTGTTTAACTTAAACCACATATTTATAATTTTCTTTATATGGTGTTTTTCTTGCATCTCAAACTACCTTTTTGGGATCATTTTTCCTTCATGAAGTGTATCTTTAAAATTTTTCTTTCATAAGCTCTTGAGGTAACAATTAAATCTCAATTTCATCATTATTGAAGATAGCCTCACTAGATATAGGAGTTGTTTTCTCCCGGTTATTGAAAATACTATTCTTGTATCTCACACCCATGTTGCTGTTAAGTTGGTTATCTGACATTGACAACACTTGTTCTGTAGGCAATCTGTTTTTTTCATGATCAACTATTTTTTTTAAATATTTTATTTATTTACTAATTCATGAGAGACACAGAGAGAGGCAGAGACACAGGCAGAGGGAGAAGCAGGCTGCACGCAGGGAGCCTGACTCGGGACTTGATCCCCGGTCTCCAGGATCATGTCCTGGGTTGAAGGTGGCGCTAAACCGCCGAGCCACTGGGGCTGCCCCTCCATGATCAAACTATTAAGATCCTCTCATTGTATCTGGGTTTCTTCAGTTTGTAATGGTATTTAATCATTTAGATTTTAATTTTTTATTTATCCTGCATATAATTATTGAGCTACTTAGATCTGAGATTCCATGTCTTTCCATAATTTGAAAAATGTTCAGTCATTCCAACTAGTAAAATCTTTCCTCTTCTCCATTCTCATTATTTCCTGGAACCCTGATTAAGCACATGTGCAGCCTTCTCATTCTCACTATCTTTTAACCACCTTTTCAGATCTGCCTTCCCTTTGTCCTCTTGCTTCATTTTACTTAATTTCTTGAGATTTATCTTTTAGATAACAAATTTCTCAACCATTTCTCATCTGCCTTTGAAAATTTCATTGAGTTTCTAAATTCAGTTATTACTTGCCATTAACATTTTTATCTCTAAGAGTTCCTTTTGGATATTTTATCCAAAGCCTAGCCCATCCTAATAATCTTTGATTTCTCCACAGCCTCATTTTTCTTTTTTTTATTTCTTTCATTATATTAACACTTTTTATATTCTTTTCCTGGAAATAGTAATATGTGGATTGCTGGCCTGGTTTTCTAAGATTTTCTGTTATTTAAGTAATTTTTTTTCGTTGTAATTGATGTAACATGGAACTTTATCTATGGAAACCCTTTGAGGTCTGATTTTAATGTATTTTGCTAAAGAAAAGATTTCAGACTGTTTCTGCCAGGAACTCAAATTTCCACCTGGGACCACTTTAAACTAAATTTTTGGCGTGGGGTTTTTTTTGGCAGTTTTTTCAGTAGAATCTATCCAGGTCCTAAACCCATGTGAATGCTTGTAGTCTGGGAAATCTTAAGAAGCAATCTTTCTGCATTTTAATTCCACCTTGAGCCAAGGCTGAGAAAGAACATTTTTTTTTTTTGCGTGCAGGTTTTAGTGCCCCAATTTATAACAAGATTTCTGGTCTGATCTCTATTTTGCTCATGCCTGGACTTTTCTCTTTCAATGGGTATGGAGCTCCTTAAAACCTAGCACCGCTAGGGACCAGCAGGAAAAAAAAAAAACTCAGAGCAAAAATTGGTTCCAATGTATATCCTTAACACCATAAATTTGAGCCTATTTATCGTTTTTGTCTCTGAGAAATTTTCTACTTCAGCTTCAGTTAGTTATTCGTGAATGAATGTTGTTATTAATAATATTACTGTTCTTAATATTATTATTTGGGGGTATTTCAGGTTTAATATATAGGGCTGGGTACTTCTGAATCTCTAGTCTGTTATAAGCAGATTACTAGAAATACTTATTGTAAATTGTAAAAAGAATCATCAGCGACAAATATAATAAGGACTGTGAACAATGAGAAATTTCAGCTAATTAAGGACTCCGCAATGCATCTTGACTTAATGGCCTCCAGGTGCCTCGGAACCAAATAGCTAAAACTGCTTTTTCTCTTTGTTTTTTCTCTAGATGTTTGATTTTCATTGTCACAATCCACCCACAAAATAAAAATCCATAAGCCTGAGTAGATTGTTAGTGCAAAATTTGTAGACATTTCAATTTTGGAGGAAAAAATGTTTTTTTTAAATAAAAATTCTTTTAAAAATTTCCAGTGAAATAAGAAGATATATTTAAACACATATAAAAAAGTAAACATATATGAGGAAAGGATTTCTTAGAAACAGTGAAATTTAATCAATATTTCAAAATAAGCCAACTGCGGTTCTTTAACCAAAAAGAAAAAAGATAACATTATAAATAATGACTGTGTTCTACTTTTCCCATCATCTGTCAGTCATAAAAGATAAAAATAGACCCATATTATTGTAGGAAAGATGTGATATAATTAATATTCATGTTTTGTTGGCATTCATGATACTGCATTAGGTAGTTGTGTTCAGAGTCATATCAAAGAAAATACTAGTTTGTTCATAGTGTACCTAATAGTGAAGAAAACTTACTGATTTGTAATAACAGCCAATTAGAAATAAATGTGGTATGGCATATTAATTAAATGGAAACATTTGTATTGTGGGTTTTTGTTTGTTTCTTGGGTTTTTTGTTTTGTTTTGTTTTGTTTTGTTTTGTTTTTGCACATTTCTACCCTGGGGAAACCTTTTGGGAGAGCTTATTTTTGAGAAACCATAGTGTTCTATAGTGGAAAGGATATCCAGTAATCATGCATTTTCTGTGTGCTGGCCTTTGGTCACACATGTTTATGGAAATGTGGCATAGAATCTACTTTTGGCTTTGCTGAATTTTCTTCTTTCTAGTACATTCTCCTCCAACTTATTGAGTTATGAGGGAGTTGGGGCAGGAGAGGCTGTATGCTGAAATGAAGGTATAGCTAAAAAAGAATGTTGTAGATAAATTCATGAACTCTTAAATGGTAACTAAACAGTAGTAACATTGAAGTTCTTTACTTTAGTACACTACAACTTTCTTTAAATCTCTAGTCATGGGACGCCTGGGTGGTTCAGTGGTAAGCGTCTGCTCAGGACGTGATCCCGCAGTCCCAGGAGGGAGTCCCACATCCGGCTCCTTGCACAGGGCCTGCTTCTCCCTCTGCCTCTGTCTCTGCCTCTCTCTATGCATCTCTCATGAATAAATAAATAAAATCTTTTAAATAAATAAATAAATAATAAATAAATCTCTAGTCAATTGCTGATTGGAAATTGTAAACCTTATATAGGGTGATTGTTTTTCAGCCATGTAAATGCCCCATTCAGATCATTTCCAGCAGTTCCACTCTTGCATAATTGTTTACTGGATTAGAAAGAAAACCTTTGAATAATTGTTGTCTAGTCACTTATTTATAGCAGTATCTGTTACTCAGAAATCTAAAGAGATAAAAAATGACTCTAGGAAGGCTCAATTACTTGTTTTTATTTATGTAAACTCTTTTCTTTGGGAGTATGTGACAACCTGGACAAATACTCTGATGCTAGACAAATCGGTTTCACTGAGAAAACTGTATGTGGCTTTAATTGACAGTAATTCATGTGTAGGTGTTCCTGTATAGAGAGACTGGAGAGCTAGTTTGATCTATGCAGTTTGAAGGGCTTTCTCATGCTTCTGGGGAGTTTGAATTTTAACTTCAAAGCACTGGTTTCAAAGCTGTCTAAAGTGTGGATAAGATACAACTGGACAAGGATTTTAGGAGAATTTCTCTGACTGATAATGGCTGTAATGACTGGACAAAGAATATACTGCAATGATACAGAAGAGAAGCATTGAGAGTCTGAATTTAAACAGGGGGATGGATTCTAGAGAAAAAATTGGAGATATTTCAAGGATCAAATAAACAAATTATAATGGGGCACCTGGGTGGCTCGTGGTAGAGCATCTGCCTTAGGCTCAGGTCATGATCCCGGGGTCCTGGGATCGAGATCTGCATCAGGCTCCCTGCAGGGAGCCTCCTTCGCCCTCTGCCTGTGTCTCTGTCTCTATCTCTGTGTCTCTTAGGAATGAATGAGTGAATAAATAAATAATTAAATAAAATCTTTACAAAAAAAGCAGAAAACAAGCTGTAAGGACAGATTTGATGTATAGATGTTGAGCAACTGCTGGAAGTTAAGAATCTCTCAGATTTCTGCCCTTGGCCCTTTTGTTCTGACTAGCTCTCCTTAAATGTGGTTAAAACATTTTGTCGAATCTGAAGACTTTCATATTTATAATCTTAGGCCAGTGATTCTTAAACTTTTTGATCTCAAAATGACTTATTATTCTTAAATTTTTTTGAGAACCCCAAAGAGCTTTTTGTCTGTAAATCTATCAATTTGTACTATGTCAGAAATTAAAATGTGGAATTTAAAAAATTAATTCATTTTAAAATAATAAGTACATTACAGGTGAACATAAATAACATATTTCTATGTAAAAGGGCTATTTTTCAAAAGCAAAATTAATTGGTGAGAAAAGTGGCATTGGTTTACATTTCTGTGAAACTCTTTAACATCTGGTTTAATACGAGAATTAGATTTTCATACTGGCTTTGGCAACATGTTGTATGTAAATAAAATCTTGCCTCACCCTGATACATAGTTAGTAAAGAGAGTAATATTCTTCTGTAATACCACACTCAAACTTGATGAGTGGTAGTTTCTTAACTCTTACTTGCAATGGGAATCTAAAAATCCTATCAGTGAACTTTTTGTACTTTGTAAAATTACAGTTCTTTGGACTATCTTGCACTTCAGATGACCCTTGATTTGTACCATCATACATTGCACACGCGGATATTGGTTTAATGAGATGCAAATATTTTAAGGATTGATAAATTTCACTATAAAACATCCTCAAGTCAGGTTTATTAATTTACCGTTGATTTGTAACCAGAAAAGTATCAAGTCCTGTGGTTGTCAGGCTCATGGTATGCATATAAGTTTTCCAAATTTCTCTTTTTGCTTAAAATACAGATTGATCTCATTGCCAGCAAATATTGTCAATTTTCCTTGAAATGACAAGTTTACTTTATCACTTTCAAGAAGATTTCTGCTGGTACTTAAATTTGAATAGTCATAGTTTGCCTATTACTTGTTCTTTCTAGTACAAATGTTTCATGTTGTCAAGGATTAGGTAAGAGGGAGCCCAATGACTTTTTTAGATATCAACTCAAAGAATTGTGCAGGTGCTTTTTCTGAAATAATGCTTGCACTTTTTTTTATATAACAGAAATGCAATATGCATTTTGCTACATAATTAAAAAGATATGTACTGGACTTTTCCTTCTTGCTAAATAAAGTAATTAGAATTCAATACTGATAAACAAAATGAACAACATATATGAAATAATTGTTTGCAGAAACTGGACATCAGGCAGTTCAGGGATATTATACAGAGACAGAGGAAGCAGTAAGGGGAGTCCTGTAGTTGTCCTGGTTTACTACCAGGAGAGAGATTTTAGGCCACAACACAGGAACCTGCCACAGGTGCAGTCAATGGCATCCCAGAGTTCAGAGATGGATGTGGGAGCACAATGAGGCTGTGGCATCTCAAGTTAGCAGGCAGAGTTCCAGAGCAGTGAAAGCTGTGCAGAGAGGGAGCTGCGGAGAGGTGCAGAGGATTCCCCTTGAATCCTCAGCTGAATACTCACTGTGACATGCCTGCCAGGAAACGCCTCAAGACCTATGGAAAAACCATCCTGAGGGAATAGAGGAACATTTCAGGAGATCACTCAGAGCTGGAAATAGTTTTGTTGCCACCAGCAAGAGTGAAAAAACCTCCTAATTCAAGAAACATTGGGTAGGGTATTTAGAAAGGTATTGCCTGGGTAGTGGAGGCAAAATTAGCCACAGATTAAAGGCTCTTCTGGCCATCTCTCACAAAATTGGAAAGCAAGCTTTAAAAATATCAAAGTGTTTTCAAGTTACATAACTGCATCCCAGAGCAAAGGTTGGGAATATCTGTAGGAATATAGCACCCAAGAAAATAAAGTTCATGATGTCCATAAGCATGCAAAGAAGCAGGACAACTTTCTACATAATCAGTAGAAAAATTAATCTAAAAGGGCTTATATCCAGAATATATATAGAGAACCCTGAAAACACAATACAAAAAGAACAAGCATCTAATGAAAAACAACTGGGCAAAAGATACTTTGAAAAAAAAAGATATCCAGATTGCGAGAAAGCAATGAAAAGATGCTTCACATTATTAGTGGAGCACAAACTACAAAACTGTTTTCCCAAGTATTTGTATCATTTTACATTCTCGCCAACTTTGTTAAGAGTTCCAGCTGCTCAACAGCCTGTCAACACTTGGTCAGTCTTTCTAATTTCAGTTATTTTCATGGTTGTAGAGTGGTATCTTACTGGGTTTTCCTTCTTATACAAAATCAACATGTATTCCAACCACGAGTGCACGGTGGTTAATACCATAATTTGGCACCACTGCCTTTATCATCATTGTTTAGGTGACAGTTGTTCTACTCCTCATTGCTTTTGCACCATCATAGATGAATGATATCTTAGTATTATCACCAAAATTGTTTTGACCTCAGAGACTCCTTGAATCACTGTTCTAATATGCACTTTTTCCCTAGATTTCATGTTGTTTATTTGTGTTCCATCTTCAGTTTGCTAAAATTTTATTTCTTCTGCTGTCCCTCCTTAAAAAATTGCCCTATTCATATGTTCCATATTTTAAAGGCATCACTTCTATCCCCATTTTCTGAGTGCTATCACAGAGCCCTCTCTCCCACATTCAAGTAATTTCTTTGCCTTAGAAATATCTCTGCTTTTCCATTTTCCATCCTCATTGACCTGTAACACCATCTTTCTTTTTACAGTCTGCTGTTGGTGGCTTTTCTCCTCTCTTTCTGAAACACACACACCAACAGAATAAAGCCAAAGTGCCTTGGAGCAGCAGGCACTCATAATTAAATGTTTTGAAATTAATAGCATGATTTAAAACACATACATTGATTGTTCACTAATTTAGACAATCATTAATCTATTCTAACAGTAAATGCGTAATGATAACATAGTATATTTAGGACAAAGGCTGGTAGAACTGTTTTTGTACTTCCAGAATGTATTAAGGTTTGAGAAATTATTAGCTGCCAACTTTTAGATTCAAGGGTTGAGTATCTGCTTTTTTTCCTTTCCCTAAGAAACTAATAGTTCATTATAACTTCAGAATTCCAATTAAAATGATGGATTGTTTGAAAAGTAAATTACTCAAAAAGTCTGAATTATAAATGTGAGTTCAGGTATGTGATGCTCTACACAGGGTTGTGTTTTGTACCAGTAAACTTCTCTGGCTTAGATGATTTAATGAAGTAGCTCAAATTATTTCTGAGGCTGTGGAGAATAAGAGTTCAAAATGTTTTTCTCACTTTATGATACATTTTCAACTTCTCTTTAAAGTTTATCTTTTTAATTTTAATCAGTTTATCTTTTTGAATTGTTTTTATTTTATTTTGTATCTTAATGTCAGTCAATATATATGTTGAAGAATGAAATTCAAACACCAAAATCATTAGCAGAAGCTTATTAGTCCTAGACACCAGAGTGTAAATTACACTCTATTTATTACAAATAAATCAAAGACATTTGGTCAGAATATTTTCAGTTGTGTTGGCAATGGCATTTTAAAAGATTTATTTTTCAATAACGTTAATAAAATAAGTGAGAGAGAGAGAGCATGAAAGCACAACTGGAACGGACAGAAGAAGAGGGAGGGAGAATCTCAAGCAGACTCCATGCTTAGTGGGGAGCCCAACTTGGGTCTTCATCTCATGACTCTTTATTTGTGTTCAAATAAAGCTTTTTTGCCAAATTTGGCTTTTGAGCCAAAACCAAGTGTCAGATGCTCACCTGTCTGCACCACCCAAGGTCACCAACAATGGCACTTTAAACACTATGCTTTTTTATCACATTCATATTGTAAATGTATTGCCTGTCTTCAAGATTTCTAGACCTCCCTTTTTTGAATCAAAACTAAGGTGTACTGTTTCATATCACCCTGAATAATTATTCCATTGACTACATACTACTTAGTTCATGTCATTCCTCGCTACTCCAAAAATCCTATTCTCTTCATTTTTGCCTAAAGCTGGTCTTTTCCATGTTTCATTTACACATGGAAATGCTCATCTGCTGCATTAACAGCACCAATCTGAGGCTTTCTGAACATTAAGTCCAGTGTTAAAGGAAATATACTATGTATAAAACAGAAAAACAAAAGATTGCCATTTCTTATTGCAGCAAATATATATCTAGATTTGAAGTGTATTTCAAGAAAGTCAATATCTTGAAGCCTACAGAATTATAATCTGAAGTCAATAAAATTTCCGTCTCAAGTGAAGATTGAGCCATTGGAGGGAAATTTTACACATGAACTGTGTTTTAATTAAACATGCCTTATTCTAGCTGGTATTTAGCCATTTGTGAGTCTTCTAATTATTTTCCTAGGCAGACACTTTAAGTTTTATTTTTTTAACGTCAGTAACATTTTCCTATCCACACTTAGGTTTATGCTGGAAGATCAAGCACAGAATCATATCAGATTAAGTAACAGCTTGAAACAAAATGATGTATATAGATCACTTTCCCATATTTTTATATCTCACATAGGAAATAAAGTGAGAGGTCCTTATATTTTAACTTAATTTTTCACTGGGAAACACAATATGCAGTTTTAAATTATATTGAGAAATAAAAAAAGATTTAAAAAGTCAGACATTTTATGATATCACCTAATGGGAATTCACTTAACACTCATATATTGAGGATGTATATTTTTTACATTAAGTTTGCATGAGAGATTTCAAATTACTTTTACTAGTATCTTAATACTCCTATATATTGGGAGAGTTAAAAAAATTTTAAATCACCACTTACAGTTGCATAATAGCAGAGTTGGAATTACAGGTCTTCCTAGGAACTATATCCATTAACTTTTTATGGTTGTATTCTTTAGTAGGCAATTAGGATTTTCTTTCGAATTGTAATGGGAATGTTTGGGCAGATTGAAATCAACAGAAGTCTTTCTCTTAAGTTTATTCTGTATCTGCATTTTTTTTTTTTACTGTTAATAGTATCATAATGCTATAAAGTGTATTTATAGGGACATAAGTAATGCTCATCAGTCTCTTTAATAGCTTCCCACATGAAGCTTAACTTTTATTCAACATTTCCTTTTATTCAAGCACCTCAACAAGAATTCAATTTGACTAACATTATAGTAATTGAGAATGTATTTTTCAGCCCTGTTTGAATGCCACCCAATCCCCCAACAAATGTTCTATCATCCCTTTTCTATAGTCTGGAGCTTCTTAAGTAAAGGATTTTCTCAATCATTGCTCCATTATACACAATGACTAGAGCCAAACACAATAATTTTGTTATTCAACTGGCCAAGTTCCTTATAACTCATTTAAATTCTTTAAAAAGACGAGAAGGTAAGGTTCATGTCTAATCTGTAAATGTTTCTTTGTCTTTCAAAGCTGTTTAGAAGGTAGGAAAAAGGAGTTATAGAGTTGGAGTTTTTTTCCTACTTTCCTTCTTAGGAAGGATATTATATAATTTCACATATAATTTTATAGCTTTTTATCTCAACAAATGTATTACCTTGACTTTGAATTATGGGTAAGAATTTTCTTTTTTTTATTTTTATTTTTTATGAGTAAGAATTTTAAAGTAAAAAAATATTTAAAGGTTTTATTCTAATTATATGTGCTCATTGTAAAAATCTGACTAGTACAGAAAATATAAAAGAAGCACACACACGAAGAAATGTCACTCAGACTAATAATACCTGGAGGCAATCATTGTTAACATTTTGGCATTTTTCATTTCAAAGATAAATTCTTATATGTAGAATATAAGATACTTAAAGTTGAGAGAATATTTGCCAAATATGTACATACAGTCATTTTAACATTAAATCATAATTTATGTTCAAAGAAAAGGCAACACATGGTAAGCATGGAACTATACTGCTGAAAGAATGTGGGAATAAAAATTTTTTTTTAAGTTTTAAAACATCTGCAATGATAGGCCAGGATGTCACATTTTGCCTTTGGCTTGGGAATGATATATTAAGAACTGTTCAATGAGAAAATGAAAATCTCCCCAAAATCAATGTTGCACTTTAATGAAAGATTGGAACAAATAGTTCAAAATAATAAAACAAAATATTAATATATCGAAGCATAGATTTAAATGGTGATGACAATTACACAGAATTGTCCAAAATATTGATGTAGGGAGAAGCAAAAGTAAGTGTTTCAGGGATGAGCTACAAACAAATAAACTATTATGAAAAACGGAAGAAGTTATACAATTATAATGAAGATTTTTCTAGTACTTCATATGAGGAATTATTTTTAAAAAACCCTTTTTATAAATAAATCACAGAGTTAAAAGTTAGAGTTTTCACAGTCAAAACTCATCTAAAATATCTTCTCCAACATTGTTTTTGACAAATAATGTCATTGGACCCCAAGACATTACATTATTTGTGCAGGTCCCATGCTTGTAAGAGTGGGGAGGAATCTGGGAAAATCCAAGAGAGTCAGAATGTTGGTGCCTCCCTTCTGAAGTCTCATTCTCAAATGGTGACTTGCATGAGAAAGCATATTACTTCTCTTCCATTCTTTGTTCATGATTGATCCACTTATTCCGTACATTTTCAACAAAAATATTTTCTAATGTTCACTTATGAATTTCTGTGAGTCAAGCACTATCATTATAACTTAATGTAAATATGTATTTAAATTTTACAAGACAGATGAGGTCTAGATACTTGTACCATTCTGATTTTTAAGCAAAAATACAAACATAGGAGGGTAAGCGACTAGAAAATGACAGAACTGGAATGGACCAGATACTTCCAGTGCCCACATTTCAAATAAATACACCAGTAAACAAATTTGGGGTTGACTTTGAAAAAATAGCTTTTAGGGTACTTTGGGAATACCAGACCATTTTTAATGATTTGGATGTACACATACTCAGCTCTAATTAGAGTGTTTTTAAAATTGTCAGAGACTAGGATGAAAACCTGAGGTAACAATAACTAGAATGAGCTTTGCAGAGGTCAGGGCTGTCATAAGCAGTGAATCTTCTTCCCTGTCATCTATGTTTTCAATTGTGGGGAGATGTTAAGGTTTCATAAGGCACCTCTACATTCTAAACTTAGTAAGAGCATTAGGATTTGACGTATTTTGTGTCTCAAGCCCTGCATCTTGATTTACATTTATAAACTTGAAATATGTTTTATTTGAATACAATATTATGCAGTTCTTCCATTCCACTTATCTTTCTCATGCTGGATGAGCTTTAGAACATTTTCCTGTCTGAAACAGTATAACACTATTTTTAAAAAATATAACTTTTAAAATAAATAGGTTTCTGAAATTTTCCATTTGAAACATTTCCTGTTTTATCCAGAATGTATTCTTCTAATTTTAGATATCACATTTCAAAATTGCAAACAAAAAATTTTACCCACTTTTCCTGATCTACCATCTTCAGAGTATGTGTATGTCCTTCATTGATCTTATTTTATTATAGTAAGATTTGTTTTTATGTTTCCTTATCACTATTATTTCCCTATTTTGTACTTTTTATGATAAATATTCTATCATATTAACTGACTCAATAACATAAAATGGTACCCATAGTGCCTTCTTCATCAGAATATTAATCATACCAAATTGCATTATGCACTTAGACACTTTCTTTGTATCAGTCTTTTGATCACCAGGATGTATTTTCACATTGTTAATTGAAACATTAGAATCAAGTATTTATTGTTTTCCCCTTTATTGTTATATTTATATATTAATGCATTTTTCCCATAATTCTGAAGGCATCTGGACATTAGGAATACTTATTCCATAACCTAGAAAATTCATATTTTCTGTCTAATATGCTTCTTTACTTACTATGTTAGTATGATACCTGTATTATTTATTTTTCTTCTTTACTCAATTTTGAATGATTTTCTTTTAAAATATATGTATTTTCTATAAAGATCCTTTGTTTGCAATAATGGTTTTAGCCAATTGACATTTATGGAGTTTCTACCATGTGGCTGATCTTCTACCATGTTACCTGATATTGAGGTAGAAACAAGATTACAAGTTGCAACTATCAAGAGCTCACTGTGTAATGAAAGAGATAGGAGAATAAATAATATATAAGTGATATGATCTATGACACTTTCTAATGTATTACATCCTAAGAGCTACTATTACCAGGAAGTTGGGAAAGGTCTTCTACTGGGAGTAACCATTGATGGGTGTGTTGAAAACTAATTAGGAGGAGAAACAGGACTAGGTACAAAAGGCAAAAAGAAAAGAGCCTATTGTGAAAGAATGAAAGATTATGGTTATATTTGGAGACTGGAAAGGAGATTGGAATGGCTGCAAAGGGAGTAAAGAATTTTCACAGAAAAAGCAAACAAAGTGGGTCATTAGGGCTCCCCTTAGCTCTTAACAGAATCAAGTTGGCTGTTGATATCAGCTTACTAGTATTGGGAGGGGCCAGATGTATGTGGATCACCAACGGGTGTTTCCCTTTAGTGGAAAGTATAGCTCTGTTGGCCAAGAGAGCAGTGTTTGGAAATCAAAGAGTTTTGCTCCAACTCTGTGATCTATGACAATTTATTTACCCTTTTAAAAACCCAATTCTTCTTCAGTAAAATCAGAAAACAATAGTATGCATTTCTTAGGAAATGTAAGGATCCAAGGAAATTATGTATATAAATCTCTACCTAAGGTATTTCAGACTTAATCCAAAATCAATGCATGTCGGTTCTTCCTTTTACCCAAACCCAAAAAGACTTCCTTTAGGGTCTTATTTGTCAACAAAGTGATCCTTCCCTCAAAAAAACTTTTTGGGTGTAACTGTAAAATTTCTTTCTCATTTTAACATATCTCACAGAATAAATGAGGAAAAAAGCAAAACCTAATTCTGCCCCAAAGGTGGGTAGATTCAGTTTTTATACTTTTTCTTCAAGTGTAAGAAGAGTCATGCTTATATATAATATTTCTGGGAAAGTGGAAGTTTCACTCAGAAAGCTGCTTTTACATGTAAGCAGGCGATTTCAAAGTCATTTTGTCTGGTCACATGAAAAGATGAAACTAAAAACTATAACACATCCTAAAATTATTTACATATAGCAAAGAAATTTTTTATTTGATTTGGAAGTGAAAATAATGTCCTCAGATCCAGAGTCTCTGCTACTTTATGGAAATAGTCTTAAATATACCAGATTAAAATGTCACTTATTATTTAAAATGTGTTAAATGCTGGTAAACCTTCTTCTAAAACATAGCAAAGAAAGTTTGTCATCAAAATTCAAGTTATACTCTTAGATAATTGTAAAGAATTTGAAGATACTTGAAAGAAAAAAATCAGAAATGTATCCTTCTCCTTCAGATCCAATTTAGCTGAGAAGAATCATCATTACCTATTGATAATGATTCCACATGTTTGGCATTATAAAAAGAGTCATTTTATCTGGCAGCAAGAGTCAATCCAACAACACATAAACTGCTCCTGGGAATTCTTTGTAAAATAAAACTTTCTTGTGAGATAATTCAGGGAGCAATAAGACTGGTAAACATACACTCTCACACATAAACTGCCATTTCTATGTAAATTAGCTATCCTAACTGGAATATCAATTTAATGTCAAATGGAATACAGTCTTATGCTATCATAAGAATTAATGCCTTAGACATTTTCACTGGAGTTTTGCACCATATGTTGTTTTTAACAGCTCTGAAAATTTTGTGTCTTTGATTCTATCACATTGTCCCTGTGATAAATTGCCATATGCATGATTTCACTGTGCGGGGAGAGACAGTATAGTGTAGTGATTAGGAGCCTCTGAAATCTGACTAGCTAGCTTTCTCTTTGTCTTCCGCAATAACTGGCAGTGTGACCTTGGAAGACCTAACTCACTGCCTGGGCTTTCACAGCATCTACCACTGTCCGCCTTTTACTCAGGTATTGTTTGCCTCCCCCAAACCCATTAGATTGCAGTCTGGGAAGTAAGACTCACCTCAGCATCCTGCGTAACACTTAGCACATAGTTAGTGCTTCATAAATACTTGTTCAAAGAACAAATGAATTAATATGTAAAATGAGGATGATATCACCTACTTCATGGAGTTAGTACTAAGTGTGTTAATATATGCAAAGCACTAAAAACACTACTTAGCACATATTAAATGTTCAGTAGTTGTTAGGTGTTGGTAATAATCCTGAGGAAGTTTGTTTATAAAAATCATGGGTATTCATTTTAGATAAAATCTCTTTTTAAAACTCTCTTCCTTTGAGGCAATTAATTGAATTGATTATAACTTTTCACTTACTAAACACCATGACTAAAATTCCAGGTCTTTGACAGTAATTTATGACTGACCTTGCTACAATGGGAGAGGAAAAGTCAGGAGTTACATCAACTTGTTAAGACAGTATTTTCACTCACTGATGATGAAAGAGAAAGTCAGGTCCAGTGTCAAGGGCATGGAATTTGAAGTGAAGGTGATATTCTGATATTTTTTTCATGTTTTTATTATTTCATTTAATCTAATTCATGGAAGTTAAAAAAAAGCAATACTATTGACTTAAAATTAGATAATTCTAATGTATAATCTCTTACTCTTTCAGGGAAACTTCTTGGGCATTATAGAAGCATGTACCTTTCTCTTTCTAGTCTGTCTTTCTGGATCTTGTTCCTGTTCTTCTAATAGCTTCCCTCCTTTCTTTTTCAACTGTTGAGTCATTCTTCAAGTCTAGCTACTCCACAGGCTCATGCTTATGTCTGCTGAGCCACTGATGAAGTCAGATTAGACATAGTTTCCTTGCTCTTGCTTCCCTGTACTTAGGCTTCTGTATCTCCTGAAACCTAGCACACTGGAATCTGTAGCTATGTGTAAATACCTGTACCAAAGGCAGCAGCAAAACCAAAAGCATTATAATTGCCATTAAAATGGATGGTTCCCTTAGTTTCAAAGGTAAGACAATTCTATGTAGACCCATCACAAAGAGAGGCTGGTGCTTCTCTGCTCTTAATCAACTCCCTCTAGCCTCATCTTCTTCAAGCATTTCCAATTGAAATATATTAATTCATCTATTGCACAAATTATTATTGATCATTTGTTATGTATTCAACAATGAATAAGATAGTCAGTTCCTCAATCTCATGTAGATTAAAGAAAAGTGTGATAGGAGCATGGTTCCAGTGACTACAATGTTCTCCTCTCTCCTTTTCATTGTTTTATATTTAAGGCCCATTCTGAGAAGTTAGTCTGAATGCTTGATCTTCACAGTGGTCTTTATCTTAACGGCCAACATGTGGAACATTAGTATTCTTAGTTATGATACACATATGCACAGAGTAATATCTCTCTAGTTAAACTACTTAAAGTTTAAGAAGGAATAAACTAAACAGTTTTATAAACAATACTGAAATTTTATTCCTACACAAGGACAAGAGGATCTTCATCACTGAATTTGCAAAATTTAAGTTTTGAATTCACTATTGGCTTCTATTACTTTCTTCCTTGGTTAATTGTATCTACTTTTTTGCTTTTTTAACTCTGTTTGATACAAAATACTGTATCATCTGCACATTTTTAAAATGTAATATAAGAGGAGTAAAAGAGCCTGTCTAGCTGAAAAATTTATGGGTGAGGAACCATTTCTGATACAGAATTTTAAAACTCTCTGCAAATAGTTTTAAATGGTTGACATAAATTCAGTAATTCAGCATTGAACAGGGATTATATTTTTATTTGCATATTTAAAAAATACAATGTACGTGAAAATCTTGATTGCAAAGAGCCATTGGAATACAGATTGCAAAGAGCCATTGGAATACAGCCACGCCTTGTTTTACTGTGCTTTGCTTGTGTTTTTTACAAATTGAAGATTTGTGGCAACCCTGCATCAAGCAAGCTTATCAGCACCATTTTCCCAACACTTGCTGACTTTGTGTCTCAGCATCATATTTTGGTAATTCTCTCAATATTTCAAACTTTTTCATTATTTTCATGTTTATTATGATGATTGGTGATCGGTGATCTTTGAAGTTACTGTCATAATTTTTCTGTGGTGCCATGGACCACACCCATATAAGATGGTGAACTTAAATGGATGAATGTTATATGTGTTGTCTCTGATCCACCCACCAGCCTCCCCATCTCTCTCCCTCTCTTTGAGCCTTCCTATTCCTTGAGACAAAACCATCTTGAAATTAGGCCAGTTAGTAACCCTACAGTGGCCTCTAAGTGTTCAAGTAAAATGATCATTCATGAAATTGGTTACACTAAACAACAGATTTTTAATGTAGATGAAATTAACCTTTTATTAAAAGAAAATGCCATTTAGGACTTTCATAGTTAAAGAGGAGATGTCAATGCATGGCTTTAAAGTGTCACAGGGCAGGCTGACTCTTGTGTTAGGGGCTAATGCAGTGACTCTAAGTTGAAGCCAGTGCTCATTTTACCATTCTGAAAAGTCTATGGCCCTGAAGAATTATGTGAAATATACTCTTTCTGTGCTCTATAAATGGAGCAACAAAGCCTGGATGTCAGTACATCCGTCTACAACATAGTTACTGAATATTTTAAGCCCACTGTTGAGGCCTAGTTCTCAGAATAAAAGATTTTTTTCAAAATATGACTGCTCATTGACAATGCATTTAGTCATTCAGGAGCCCGATGGAGTAATACAATGAGATTAATGTTTTA
Organism: Vulpes lagopus; assembly: GCF_018345385.1. NCBI lineage: Eukaryota > Metazoa > Chordata > Mammalia > Carnivora > Canidae > Vulpes > Vulpes lagopus. The sequence goes on from NC_054829.1 coordinate 99,302,514, forward strand.
TTGTCTTTGAACAAAACATCCATTCTACAGCCCATAGGTCAAGTAGAAATTTTGATTTTAAAGTACTGTGATTTAAGAAATACATTTCTTAAGGCTACAGATGGATCTGAGCAAAGTTAATTGGAAATTCTCTAGAAGGGATCCATCATTCTAGATGCCATTAAGAACATTCATGATTCATGCAAATATCATATCATATTAACCAGAGTTTGGAATTTGATTCCACCATCATGGATGACTTTGAGGGCTTCAGGACTTCAGTGGAGGCAGTAACTGAAGATGTGATGGAAATAACAAGAAAACTAGAATTAGAAGAGGAGCCTGAAGGTGTGCCTGAATTGCTGCCATCTCATGATAAAATTTCAATGGATGAGGAGTTACTTGTTATGGATGAGCAAAGAAAGTAGTTTCTTGAGATGAAATCTACTTCTGGTGAAGATTGTTGCAGGTGACAACAAAGGATTTGGAGTATTACCTAAACTTAGGTGATAAAACAGCAGCAGGGTTTGCAAAAGAGTTCCAAATCCAATTTGGAAAAAGTTCTACTATAGATAAAATGCTATCAAGTACAATCACATGCTAGAGGGAAAACATTTGTGAACAGAGAAACCAATCGAGGTGTTAAACTTCATTGTTGTGTTATTTTAAGAAATTACCACGGTCACACAAGCCTTCAGCAACCACCACCCTGGTCAGTCAGCAGCCATCAATGTCAAGACAAGACCCTCCATCAGCAAAAAATTATGACCTGCTGAAGCACAGATAATGGTTAGTAATTTGCTAAAAATTTAACAAAAATTTTTAAATTAGGGTATATACTTTTTTTAGACATACTGTTACCACATACTTTATAGACTACAGTATAGTATAAACGTAACTTTTATATGCACTAGGAAACCAAAAAAATTATTTGACTTGTCTTTTTGCAATATTTGCGTTATTGCGGTGGTCTGGACTGAACCCACAGTATCTCCAAGGTATGCCTGTATAAAGCATTATTATTATATCTTGTAGTATAAACACATATAGGATTGTCTCATTTTACTTTTCAAAAATATGCATATATATTCTTCAAACAAAAGCTGAAAGGATATATCAAAAAGTTAGCTGTAGTTATCTCTAGGAATTGAAATTATACGTGACTTTATTTTCTTCTTTTTATTTGTGTGTTCTAAATTACATATAATGAATATTTATTACTTTTGTAAAAATACATAAGTTTGATTATGAAAAATGGAATTGCTGCTGTCCTCTTATCCAATAAAAATGATGAACAATTTTTTGATGTTCATTTTTATCTAGTGACTAGAAAAATAATATTTATGGGTTGAAAGTCTAGTGTATATTATAAAGAATGAAAAAGAAAATAACTTTTATTCCCACCTCTCAGAAATAAACAGTTAAGATAATGGGGATTTTTCTTGTCCTATTATATATATAAATATATATATGTAGAAATAATATATTCATTTATACATATACACTTACATATACACTTACATATATTTGTGGATATACATATGTATGTGCATATACTGTACACATATACATATCTAGGCTTTTTTATTCAAATAACATTATAACAAAAATTACCTCATGCTATTGCTCAGACTATATATTTTATGAATCTCTATTGAAATTAATCTGTTCTTTTTCTTAATTATAAGAAAAAAATAACAAAATAAACTGGAAAATTGCTGAATATGTCAAGATTGAGTGTGCATTATCATACCCTAGGTATTTCAATGGAATATTGTTTAAAACAACAAAAAAATCTTTCCTCTATTCATGAATTATATGTCCCGTGTATAATTTAATACTAAGGGTTGGTATGATCAATTCATACAAACATTTTTCTTGTAGCTTGATTTTGAAAATATAGCAACCAAATAGATTGAAAACCTTCGATGTTATTCATTAAAGGTAATAATTGAAAGTCTGATGGTCAGTTTTGTTTGCAATCTTATTCAACAGATCTTGACTTTATTTCATTCTAGACAAGCTGCTTAAAGTAGTTATCTTGATACATGTTGAACTTCTTCAGAAAGGATATAGGGTTTGTTTCATTATCTGGCCTTTTAATTCATTTAGCTCAGCGCTTCATATATCCAGATATAGGAGATAATGTTGATAGAATGATGATATTGAAACTGCCTTAGCAACTCTCAGAAAACATAACAATGAAAATGTAGTGGCTCAGCAGTTTAGCACCTGCCTTTGGCCCAGGGCGTGATCCTGGAGACCAAGGATCGAGTCCCACGTCGGGCTCCCTGCACGGAGTCTGCTTCTCCCTCTGCTGTGTCTCTGCCTCTCTCTCTCTCTCTCTCTCTCTGTCTCTCATGAATAAATATAAATAAAATCTTAAAAAAAAAAAGGAAAAGAGGCAAATAGTGCTTTCTAAGCTATGGTGATTTTCTCTAGCTTTGTTCAGTTCCTATTTTTAGAGTTATACCTACTGAATCACAGATGTACCTTTTTCAGACAGTCAGGCATAGAATGTAATAGATAAATTAACTGGCCTTGAGATTCAAGACACTACCACCACCACCCCCCCCCCAACACACACACACACAGCTGGTAATAAAAGGTAGGCATGGATTTATTCAATCATTAAATCAGGAAACAATTACTTATAGCACCTAGTCTGTGAAAGGCCCTTTTGTATGTACTGGAGACATTGAGGTGAAAGAAAAAAAAGCTAATTGCCTTATCGCAAAAGCTTGACTTCTAGATGGATGGACAAGAGACAAGGAAACATGAATACATGATATCATTTCAGTTAATGGTTTATGCTATGATAATGTAATGAAAAGGTCTCATACTCAGGTATTAATTGTTACTGCACATTGCTTCTCAAACTTCATTGTGCATTCAGATCAATGGGGATCCTTTTAAGAAGCATATTCTGTTTTAGCAGGTCCAGGGCAGCAGGCTAGGAGTTTGCATTTCTTAACAGGCTACTGGTCTGAAGACCACACTCTGAGTTGCAAGGTATAGTATCATTTCTGTGCACCAAGTTTGACTAAGAGGTCAGTAGGAAACGGCCCCTTAAAGGAAGAGTGGGTAGTGGCTGGTGGGTTAGGAAAAGGGAAGGGAAAGGATAGAAAAAAGGAGAAAATATAATAAACAAAATGGGATGGAAATGCAGGTAAAAATGGAACATACAGGCCACCAAAGAAACCATCTCCTTACATATGCTTTGCCTCAGAACTATCCTTGCATGTTGTGAACTAAAATTAAAAAGCTAAAGTGTCTAGAGTCAGAGACTCAAGTATAAAGGTACATTCATGCTAACGTTTGAGAGAGTTTGAGCTAGTAGTTTGTGAAATTAGAGTGCCAAGAAATAAATGGACATTTAAAACAAAGTAGATTTATCTTCTTATAGGAAACCAACATTTGCTTGGCTATGTTAAGTATATTTATTTTTTATGTATTTGGTAGTAAGGTGTTTTATTATTATCTTATTATTTTTGTTCTGAAGGTAGCATTGAATGAAATATTTCTTATGTCCATTATAATGGGCAACATACAACAAAGATTGTTTAAGAATGAGGGGTGCCGGGGATCCCTGGGTGGCTCAGCAGTTTGGCGCCTGCCTTCGGCCCAGGGCGTGGTCCTGGAGGCCCGGGATTGAGTCCCGCAACAGGCTCCCTGCATGGAGCCTGCTTCTCCCTCTGCCTATGTCTCTGTTTCTATCTCTCTCTCTCTCTGCATCTCTCATGAATAAATAAATAAAATCTTAAAAAAAAAAGAATGAGGGGTGCCTGGGTGGCCCAGTTGGTTAAGCCTCTGCCTTCAGCTCAGGTCATGGTCCTAGGATCCTGGGATCTAGCTCAGCGTGAAGTCTACTTCTCTCTCTCCTTCTGTCCCCCTGCTCAGTTTCTCTCTCTCACTCACTCTCTCTCAATTAAAAATAATTTTTTTAAAAAAGGTTGTTTAAGAATGCTAGTGACTAGACCAAGATGTTGGCAAAAATTACATCTCTTTTTACAGTACATTTATGTTTTTAATCTCTTGGGAAAATTATGTGTTTACTTACCTGAATAGTGGACAGTATTGCATTCTTAGTTATGAACATTAAAACTCCAGAGAGGCATGCTAGGTTTTGTACTTCTTTAGGCACACTTAATAAAATCAGCAGTATTGCGATTATAGAGTCATTTACCAAGATGATAAATTTGACAAAAACAATGATGTTCAGTTATTGAAATTACAGGGAAATATTATAGGTTTTTCTAAATAATAGTTGGATTATAAATTGAGAAAGATTGATGTAAAATATTTTGAAAATATAAAATGTTTGTATTTATTTTGCTACAAGAAATCAGAAAAAAGAGAAGGAAACTAAAATTGAATGTCTGTTTAAGGCCTAACACATCATACATATTATTAAATGTAGTGAAAACAGTCCAACAAGAAAGGTACTATTTATCCTGTTAAGTAATTAAGGACACCGAAGAGTACATATAGTACCTTTCCCAAGGTTACATGAGAGGACAGAGGCTTTTATTAGCAGTAGGTATATTTCTCCTAGATTAATTTTTGTTATTGTCATTGTTTCTAAATCATTTGTGATGAAAAAATGAAACTTTGATTTTGTCAGTTAACTATTTTCAGGTTTGAAGAGTCTTTGGGCATTGAGGAATAGCCATTTTTTTTCAAATCAACATAACAAAAGCAATTCAAATATGATAGAAATAAAAGATTCCACTTTTTTCAGTCTTCACCTAGTTTTATTGATTATCTGAAAACCTGTCCTCTTGCCAAATGAGGATTTAATCAATAGACAAATAAATATAAACAAAATTTTTAAAATTTAAGCTAAAAATTATCTGTTTTGAAAAAGGATTATTAAAGGGTGTCTGTTTTGAAAAGCATATGGCAAGCTTTAAAAATTACATATAGGGGCACTGAGTGGCTCAGTCAGCTAAGTATCCAACTCTTGGTTTTGGCTCAGGTCATGATCTCAGGATTCTGGGATGGAGCCCCGTGGTTGGACTCTGTACTCAGCAGGGAATCTACGTGATATTCTCTCTCCCACTCCCTATGCCCCTCCACTCCTCTTTTCTCCTCTTTGTGAATTAATAATAAATAAACCTTTTTAAGAAAATTACATATATATACCTATTTTTGTGACTTAATTCATAAAGGAAAATTTATTTTCTAGAGCTTTACTATTTAACAAAGTTTTTCTAAGTTTACAATGCATTTTTTATGGTTATTAAGAAAAATAAAATTACCTTGCTTAAGGTATCTGTGATTATTTTTGCCTAATATTAAATTTGTTTTATTTTATTTTAAAAGATATTATTTATTTATTTATGAGAGACCCAGAGAGAGAGAGAGAGAGGCAAAGACATAGGCAGAGAGAGAAGGAGGCTCCATGCAGGGAGCCCGATGTGGGACTCAATCCTGGGACTCTAGGTTCATGCCCTGAGCAGAGAGCCGCTGAGCCACTCAGAAGTCTCATTAAATTCATTTTATTATTTATTTATTTATTTATTTATTTATTTATTATGAAATATTTTATTTATTTATTCATGAGAGACACAGAGGGAGAGAGGCAGAGACACAACACAGGCAAAGGAAGAAGCAGGCTCCACGCAGGGAGCCCGATGTGGGACTCTATCTCAGGTCTCCAGGATCAGGCCCTGTGCTGAAGGCAGTGCTAAACTTCTGTGCCACCCAGGCTGCCCTAAATTCATTTTAAAAGAGGAGATTCATCTTTATTCTAGATATATCTTTTAGAATTGCTTAGATCATTTTAATATAGAGATGATTAGTGAAAAGCTGATTCATTTCACATACTAAGTACACAGCAGTGCTTCCTACCCTTTTTTGTCATGACCTATAAAGTAAATAAGCTTTTCTGTTGTTTCATTTACGTGTCTTGAGGAGGGGTAAAGAAACATGCTCGGTCTAAAATCTTGATCAGTTTATTTTATTCATCAATTATTCTTGATCATTCAAGTCGTTCAATTACTTGAGGAATGTATATTGTTCAATCTGTAAAACAAATACATTTTCATTATAGAAAACCAAACTATATATTATGTATATTAGATGTTATTAATATTATTAGTAATATATATAATGAAATTACCCATAACCCTACCAGTCAGAAATAACCGCTCTTGATATTAATGGAATATATATATATATATATATATATATATATATATATATATATATATATCTCCAATGTATTCTTAGGCATTCAGGAATAAGTCTTGAATCCCTACCACATAGTTCTGTATATGTATACTTTCTTTAAAAGACTTTATTATTTTTTAGAGCATTTCTATGTTTACATCAAAACTGAGAGGGAGACAGAGATATCTCGTATACTCCCTGCACCCCACCCCTACAAGATGCATAGCTACCACTATTATCAACATCACTCACCAGAATGATACGGTTTTTACCATTTAAGGATGGATCTACATTGACACATAGTTACCTAAAGTTCGTAGTTTACTTTAGGGTATAATCTTGGCATTGTATCATCTAGGTGTTTGGACAAATATATAATGACACCTACCTTTCACTATGATGGCATACAGAGTATTTTCACTGTCCAAAAAATCTTACGTGTTTCGCCTATTCATGACCTCACCTTACCCCAGGCCCTGGCGACTCCTGATCTTTTTATTATCTGTATAGTTTTACTTTTTCCAGAATGTCATGCAGTTGGTATAATTCCAGAATGTATAATTTGGTATAATTATACCATGCAGTTGGTATAATTTCCAGAATGTCATGCAGTTGGTATAATAATATGTAGTCTTTTCAAACTGGCTTCATTCACTCAGTAATATGCATTAATGTTCTTCCATGTCTTTTCATTGCTTGATCATTTAATTTCAGCTTTAAATAATATTTCTTTGTCTGGATGTACCACAGTTTATCTGTTCATCTTCTGAAGGACATCTCGATCGCTCCCAAGTTTTGGCGATTATGAATAAAGCTGTGCTATAAACATCCAGTGCAGGTTTTTATGTTCACATAAGGTTTCAACTGATTTGGGTAAATGCCAGGGAGCATGATGACTGAATTACATGGTAAGACTATGTTTAATGTTGTCAGAAACAACCAAATTATTTTCAAAAATGGCTTACCGTCAATGTGTGAGAGTTTATGTTTCTCCAAAGTCTCACTAACATTTGATATTGGCAGTGTTCAGATTTTGGCTGTTCTAATGAACAGATGTGTACTGTTAATTGTATGTTTTTTAAATTTTGCATTTACCTGATGACATGTGATGTGAAGCATCTTTTCATATGTCTGATTGCCACCTGTACATCTTCTTTGGTGACGTTAAAGCTGTTAAAGTTTTTGGCTGATCTTTTAATGTATTTGGTAATTTTCTTATTGTTGAGTTTAAGAGTTTTTTTTGTATATTTTGCAGAACAGTCCTTTATTAGATATGTCTTTTGCAAATATTTTCTCCCAGTGCATCCCTTATCTTCTAATTCTCTATATACTATCTTTTGCAGAGTTTTTTTTTTCCTTTTTAATGCAGTCCAGCTTATGGATAATTTATTTAATGGATCATGTCTTTTGTGTTGTATCTGAAAAGGCATCACTATACTTAAAGTCATCTAAGTTTTCTCCTATGTTATCTAGGAGTTTTATAGTTTTGCATTATACATTTAGGTCTGTGATCCATTCTGAGTTAGTTTTTGTGAAGGTTGTAATGTCTGTACGTTGATGTATTTTTTTGCCTGTAGATTTCCAATTATTCCAGCACCACTTTTTTTTTCCAACACCACTTTTTAAAGAGACTGCTATTGCTCCATTGTATTGCCTTTGCTCATTAGTCAAAGATTCATTGATTGTTTTTATGTGACTCTGTTTCTCAGCTGAGCTCTCTATTTTGTTTTAATCATCTATTTGCCTGTTCTTTTGCCAAGACCACACTATCTTCATTACTGTAGCTTTATAGTAAGTGTTGATGTTGGATAGTGTCAGTCTTCCAACTTTGTTCTTTGATATTGAGTTGGCTATCATGGGTCCTTTGCTCTCCATGCAAACTTTAGTATCAGTTTGCCCATATCTGATTCTGATTGGGATGGTATTGAATCTATAGACTAAATTGGAAAAAAATTGACATCTTGACAATATTGGGTCTTTCTATCTATAAACATAGTGTATCTCTCCATTTTTTTAGTTCTTATTTGATTTTGTTCATCAGAGTTTTGTAGTTTTCATCATTTAGCTAGCTCTTGTTCATATTTTGTTAAATTTATACCCAGGTATTTCATTTTGAGGGTACTAATGTAAATGACATTGAATTTTTTTAAAATTTCATTTGTTAGTATAAAGAAAAACAATTATTTTTTTTTGCATATGAACCATATATCTTACAACATTGTATAATTGCTTATTAGTTCCAGGAATTTGTCAGTGCTTTTGAATTTACAGCATAGACAATCAAATTTCTCCCAATAAAGACAATTTTATGTCTTCCTTCCCAATCTGTTTTTTTTTTCAATTTCATTGATTTCTACTCTAATTCTTTTCTTCTGCTTTCCTTGTATTTAATTTGATTTTCATTTTTTAGTTTCAAAAGACAGAAACTTGAATTTTATTTTAGATCTTCTCTTCTAATATATGCACTCAATACTGTAAATTTTCTTCTGAACACCACTTTCCCTGCATTTCACACATTTTGGTAAGTTGTACTTTCATTTTCATTCTAATTAAAAATATTTTTGTAATTTCTTTTGAGATTTATTTTTGACCTATGTATTATTTAGAAGTGTGTTTAAACTCCACATATCTGGGGATTTTCCAGTTATCTTTCTGTTATTTATTTCTAGTTTAATCATTGTAGTCTGAGAGCAGACACTGTATATGCCTTATTTCTTTTAAATTTGTCAAAATGTGTCTTATGGCCCAGAATGTGGTCTGTCTTGGTGAATGTGTCTTGTAAAATATTTTTCCTGAGAAAAATATGCATTCTGCTGTTGTTGGATGAATTAGGATATAGGTATTAATTATATGCAGTTTATTGGTGGTGTTATTGAGTTCAGTTACATCCTTACTGATTTTCTGCCTGTTGGATCTATTTCTGAGACAAAAGTATTGAATTCTATAACCATGATAGTGGATTCATCTGTTTCTACTTGCAGTTCTATCAATTTTTGCCTCAAACCATTTGATGCTCTGTTGTTAGGCCCATGCACATTAAGAATTAAGCCTTCCTGGAGAATTGACTCCTTATCATTATATCATGTCTTTTTTATCCCTGATAACTTTCCTTACTTTGAAGTCTGCTCTGTCTGAGACTAATATAGCTATTTCTCCTTTCCTTTGATTAGTATTAATATTCTATTTTTTCTCTATCCATTTACTTTTAATCATTATATATCTTTATATTTAAAGTGGATTTCTTGTATACAACATATAGTTGGGTCTCATTTTCTGATCTACTCTGACAATCTCTGTCTTTTTTATTGGTGCATTTAAACCATTGGTATTCAAAGTGATTACTGATATAGCTGGATTTATACCTACCATAATCATTACTGGTATTTTTTTCCCTTGTTCTGTGCCTTTACTCATATTTTGTCTTCCATTCTTCATCTGTCTTTTGTGATTTTAACTGAGCATTTTATATGATTCCATTTCTTCTCCTTTCTTAGTATATCAATTTTTTTTCAGTTTTTAATTGGTTTTCCTAGAGTTTACTATCTACATTTATAGCTAATTCAAGTACACTTTCAAATTACACTGTACACTTCAAAGATAGTATCATTACCTTATAATAACATAATAATCCTAATTCTTCCCTTCCATCCTTTGTATCATTGCTGTCATTCGTTTCATTTGTACACATAAACATATATATTCAAATACACCATTGTTATTGTTATTTTGGACAAATTGTTGTCTGTTAAATCAATTACAAATAAGAAAAATAAATGTTTTTATTTTACCTTTTTTTAATGCAGAGCAGAGATTCTGACCTATATTATTTCCTTCTTTTTTTAAAAATTTATTTATATATTCATGAGAGACACAGAGAGAGAGAGAGAGAGAGAGAGAGAGAGGCAGAGACACAGGCAGAGGGAGAAGCAGGCTCCATGCAGGTAGCCTGACGTGGGACTTGATCTGGGGTCTCCAGGATCATGCCTTGGGCCGAAGTGGTGCTAAACCACTGAGCCACCTGGGTTGCCCTATTTCCTTCTTTCTAAAAAACTTCTTTTAAATTTTCTTGCAGGCAGGTCTTCTAACAACAAATTATCCCAATATTTGATTATCCAAGAAAGTCTTTATTTCTCTTTCACCTTTAAAAATTAATTTCAGAGCATGCAGAATTTTGTATTTGTTGTTTCTCTTACACTTTAAAGATATCACTCTACTTTCTTCTTACACATGGTTTCTAAGGAGAAGTGAAATATCATTCTTGTTTTTGTTTTTCTATAGGCAAGTGTTTTTTTTTCTCTAGGTTCCTTTAGGATTTTTTTTTTAATCTTTGATTTTCTGCAGTTTAAAGAAGATATCCTTTTAGAATTTTTCTATTTGGTGTTCTCTGAGCTGCCTAGATCCATGATTTGATATCTGACATTAATTTGGAGAAACTCTCAGTTATTATTCTTTGAAATATTTCTTCTGTTCCTTTTTTTCTCTTCTACTTCTGGTTTTCCCATTACATGTATGTCACACCTTTGTAATTGTCCCACAGTCCTTGGGTATTCTGTTCTATTTTTTGTTTTTGATTTTGGTGATTCTTTTAATTTATTTTTTTCCTGCTTACTTTTCAGTTTTCAAAGATTTTATTGATGTATTCTCTAGTTCAGAGATTCTTTCCTCAGTCATGTCCAGTCTACTAATAAACCCATCAAAGGCATTCTTCATTTCTGTAAGTGTTTTTAATCTCTAGCATTTCTTTTTGGTTCTTTTGTAGGAGCTCCATTACTCTGCTTATATTGCCCATCTGTCATGCATGGTATCTACTTTATACATTAGAGCTCTTAGCATATTAATCAGAGTTGTTTTAAATTCCCAGTCTGATAATTCCAACATCCTTGCCATATCTGGTTCTAATACTTACTCTGTCTTGTCAAATTTTGTTTTTTGCTTTTTGATATGCCTTCTAATTTTCTCAATAAACATAATGCACTAAGTAATAAAAGGAACTGTAAATAGGCCTTTGGTAATGTGGTAATGAGTTATGGGGTTGGGGAAGCTTTCTAGAGAGAGCCCTATGATTAGGTCTCAGTCATTTAATGAACCTATACCTCTGGACATGAACTTCACAAGAGTTCCCTAGGTTTTTTCCTCCCCTTATGTGGAACAAGACGGCTACAGGGGGCTATTGTTGGGTAAACTCTCTTCCCCCACTTTGACTCTTGATAATACCCCAATAGGTTAGGCTGTCACTAACCAGTATGCCCTGAAGACAAACCTTTCTTAGAACAGAGTGCTCTGCAGTATTTCAAAATGGTTTCTTTCTCCCTCTCTCTGCCAGAGCAAGAGGGGAATTTTCTCCAGTATTTTGTGTGGGAATCTAGTCAAGCTCCTGGAGGTAAATTTCAAAATAATGTGGAACCCCTCCTTTGGCTGGTTTCTCCTGCAGTTCTTAATGCTCAAATTTGCCTACATGGAACATCCAGCAATTCCTCAATTATAATTGAGGTTTCCCTACCCTGTCACAGGTTCCTAGCATGTTTTCCCTCCTGACTCTTTATAAGTTGAGACTCCCTGTTATTTTCCTGTCTCTCCAATTTGGGGACAGCAATTTGTGTTATGTACACCCCTTTCTTAAGGATCAAAGAAAAGTTGTTGATTTGTCAGTCTATTCAGCTTTTTGTTAGAAGTGGTGATTTCCAAAGTTCCTAATATGTGGAACCTGAAACCAGAAGTCTTATACTTTTTATTTTACTAAATAAAATGGAACCTACTAAATTGATAATTTTGTAACTTGAATTTTTTCAATTATATTATAAACTTGTTCTTTAATGGTAAACACTTTGATGGAGTTTTTATTGGTGAAAGTATCTTTTTCATAGTGCATGTTTTTATCTAGTCCTTTATTGCTTAGACTGCTTCCAATTTTCTGCATTATAAACAGTACTTCTGTGAACATTCATGAATAAATCTTTGTGTACAGTCATGATTATATCCTTAGGGTAAATAAAATAGCTCTTCTTAACCTAATGCCACAGAAGAATTAGCAGAAAACATCTAGATACTGTTATAGTAGAATAAGTTCCACGTCCTTCTACAGTGATTAAATAAAATTAGTTTCCTTGTTCTTTCATCAATTCACAAAATGATGGAGCCAGCTCTCACAATCTCTCATTGTTTGGTGCTTGCATGTGCATGTGTGTGTGTGTGTGAAGGGGGGCGGAGGGGGGGCAGAGAGAGAGAGAGAGAGAGAGAGAGAGAGAAAGACAGAGAGAGGAAATGAAACTGCTTTTGAAAGTAGTTTAAATTGTTAGAGAAATAAAGGCTATTTTTCATTTCATTTTATAGAAGAATAGTAGTTGGAAGAATCTGGAAATCCCAGGTATTTTTGTGCTTTTATTCTGCAACTTTTATAAGACAGAAGAAAAAAAATACCCACTGTCCTTAGATGTGGCATGGAGATAGCTCTTCTCCAGGGGGCATCTTTTTTGTTATTCAGCTTTACTGATAGAATTACCTATATGAAACTGGTAACTTCATTTTATTTTTTTAGATAAAATAGCAAAATTCTAGCTGCTTCCATCTATATTGCCTTTGACTCTTCTTGCTTTTCATCCTGTCAGTGTCCTTTTGTGACACACTAGGAACACACTTATACTTGAACCATTTGGATTTTTTTGCTAGCCAATGAAGGAAAGGCACACCATAGAGAACCATGGGCCATCTCAGTAAAAGTATTAGAAAAGACTTACTATAGGATTTAGGCTTATTGTTAAGGGATTTGAGGGAGTTTTTAAGAAAGCAGGGCTTTGCTATAGTTTGCTTGCTTCCAAAAAGCAGTTGTAATTTTATGATCTGGTTTATTAATGACTTTTATCCAAAATAGGATGACAAGCTATCCCACAGTGCTTCAGACTGAGGGGTTCTTGGGACACAACATGTTCCCTGCCCAAACCAGGAAAATCCCTGGCACTCAAGGGTAGGTTACTCTATCTAGAGGATAAACAAAATGAAAAGAGGCTAAGGCTGAAATTGGTAAAGTAGTAGTAGCTACTGACAGGAGCTAGGATTTGGGATGTTTGGTTATTTTTGAAATTTTGGCAATGTTCATATTTTTGTGTGGATTCAGACATGACTATAAAGTAGTCTCATCTCTGACTTGATTCATGATGGTAACACAGTGGCCATGCCTGATGTTGCTTTTACGAGGAGAACACCACGCCAGCTCCCAGTAACACAAAGATTTTTACACAGAGTCAGGGCAGTTTGTAGCTGTCAGGGGCTATTTTCCTTTTTTTCAGTTCTCTTCTTTGTGGATTTGAGGGATACTTTTGGAGTTGACCTAAGAGTTTACCATGTGATCTAGTTGTTAGACTTGGTTTCAGCCACATTAGTCTGCACCCTAATGCTTGAAATGCTTGAAGCTTGAGATGCTTCAAGCTTTGAAACATTGAGTTATGAAACAATTATCCATCACCCTTAATACAACCTTTTTTCTTCAATAGATAAAAACATTTTAACCATTGAGACCAAATGTTAAATTACTAAATGTTAAAACAAAAAGAAATCAAATATTCTTTCCCCTTGAGATTCAAAATTCACATTAGCATATTTCACTGCTCTTAGTAATACTGCCATAAAGAATCCTATGTTATTTGATATAGAACAAACATATTTTCACAGAACATATTAACATTTGGATGAATATTAATATCTCACTATTAAACAAGTGTTGTATATAAATACTAGTTTATTTAGCAATGTTTCCCAGTTGTGCTATTTGTTTTTAAAATTTAGAAATATATTTAAAGAGTAAATAAGTATTTTGGTTTAAAATAAAATAAATTTTCTTAATGGTGGTAGTTGAAAAGAGATAGTTTCATCTTTTTCAGGTTTGTTAATTTAATATTAAGAAAAATCTTAAATGGTAGTTGGATTTTTTGGGAGAGAAACTTTAAACTATTAAATGAATATATGTAGTTGGTGTAGTTTAGTCACTAAGGTCTTAATACAAGTTAAATTGTGAAGCATTATATTAATTATTAACATCCAGCTATCTTAAACTCAGTTTGATTGTCTCATATTTTAATTAAATTAATTGTTTATCAATTAGTCTTTATAACAATATTAGAAACAGTATGATCTTAGCTATTTATAATCATGATATAGTTCACATTCACAAACTTTTCTCTAGGTTCTGAGGACTACCTTCAGGTAAATATTCCAACAGACCTAGGAGTGGAATGTTCCAAGGAAATAATTAAGAGAAAAGAAACTGAAGAATTATCAATAGCATCAAGAGGCACCATACCACTGGCAGTGGTGCTTCCTGCTGAAATTCCATGTGAGGTCAGTAAGATACCTTGTTATTTAAATGGCTGGCTCTATTGTTTTCATAAATATTGCTTTTCACTAGAATGTAAGCTCTAACATAGCAGGGCCTTTTGTTTACTTTCTTCATGGCTCTGTCCTCAGAATCCAGAACAATACCTGGCAACTAGTAGGCATTTGATTAACATTTGTTGAATAATTTAATATTAGAGAATATATGAAAGCTTAATTTTATCAGGTATTATTTGACATGTTGCCAAAAGATATATAGTTGCTATACATTATATATATATAACTTATATATATATATATATATATATATATATATATATATATATATATCAAGTTACTATAAAAAAGTTGGATTCATATTAACCAGATCAAAGATTTTATTTTTATAAATGGAAACATTCCTGAGTAGAATTTGAAAATACGTATATTCTGGGTCACCAATTTTTCAATTCTTAAACAGGTAGTAAAGGCCTACATTATTAAGTGGAAATATGAGCTAACAGAGCTGTTTCTTTTAGGAATAAAAATGTAATGTAGCAGGGGATGGAGTGTGGGTTTCTGAGAAGATGATTATATGAAAACAGATCTTCCTCCTAAGTCTTCATTGTAATGAACTATTAAAATAAGCTCGGGAAGGGGAGGGGCAAGATGGCGGCAGAGCAGGGTCTCCAGGTCACCTGTCCTCAACAAATTACCTAGAAAACCATCCAATCATCCTGAAAATCTACGAATTCGGCCTGAGATTTAAAGAGAGACCAGCTGGAACGCTACAGTGAGAAGAGTTCGCGCTTCTATCAAGGTAGGAAGACGGGGTAAAAGAAATAAAGGAACAAAAGGCCTCCAGGGGGAGGGGCCCCGAGGAGCCGGGCTGAGGCCGGGGCGAGTGTCCCCAGGACAGGAGAGCCCCGTCCCGGAGGAGCAGGAGCTGCACCAACCTTCCCCGCGGAAAGGGGCTCCCCGGGAATTGGAGCAGGATCCCCAGAAAGGCGGGGACGCCCTCGGGCTCCCTGGGACAGTAACAGAGGAACTGCGCCCCGGGGAGATGCACCGAGCTCCCTAAGGGCTGCAGCGCTCGGCGGGACCCGGAGCAGCTCGGAGGGGCTCGGGCGGCGGCTCCGCGGAGGGGGCTGCGCGGCTCCGGGAGCAGCTCAGCGGCGGCGGCTCGGGCGGAGGAAGAAGCTCCGCGCGGAGGGGGCTGCGCGGCTCCGGGAACAGCTCGGAGGGGCTCGGGCGGCGGCTCCGCGGAGGGGGCTGCGGGGCGGGAGCGCGAATCCAACAGCGCAGGCCCCGGAGCACAGGGCGCCGGGACACAGCCCAGGATCCGGCCTCCCCCGGGACAGGCAGAGGCCGGGAGGGCCCAGGACAGCAAGGACGCTCCTGCCTGGAACTGAGCAGATCAGCGGCCCCGCCCCGGAGCCCCCAGGCCCTGCAGAAGGAGAGCCCCGGAGCTACTGCGGGGGCTGACTCCAGGGTCCCAGAGCTGCCCCCGCCACTGTGGCTTCCTCCCGGGGCCTCACGGGGTGAACAACCCCCACCGAGCCCTGCACCAGGCAGGGGCAGAGCAGCTCCCCCAAGTGCTGACACCTGAGAATCAGCACAGCAGGCCCCTCCCCCAGAAGACCAGCGAGACGGACCAGTTCCAAGGGAAGTCAAGGGACTTAAACTACACAGAATCGGAAGATACTCTCCCGTGTTTTTTTGTGTGTTTTTGTTTTTGTTTTTGTTTTTGTTTTGTTTTGTTTTGTGCTTTTTTTTCTCTCTCTTTCTTCTTGATTTCTGATTGCTTCCCCCACCCCCCCTTTTTTTTTCTTTTTTCTCCTTTCTTTCTTTTTCTTTCTTTTTCTTCTCTTTTCCCCCCCTTTTTTTCTTCTTTCTCTTTTTTCTTTTTCTCTTTTCTTTCCTTCTCTCTCCTTTTCTCCTTTTCCCAATACAACTTGTTTTTGGCCACTCTGCACTGAGCAAAATGACTAGAAGGAAAACCTCACCTCAAAAAAAAGAATCAGAAACAGCCCACTCTCCCACAGAGTTACAAAATATGGATTACAATTCAATGTCAGAAAGCCAATTCAGAAGCACTATTTTACAGCTACTGGGGGCTCTAGAAAAAACCATAAAGGACTCAAGAGACTTCATGACTGCAGAATTTAGATCCAATCAGGCAGAAATTAAAAATCAATTAAATGAGATGCAATCCAAGCTAGAAGTCCTAATGACGAGGGTTAACGAGGTGGAAGAACGAGTGAGTGACATAGAAGACAAGTTGATGGCAAAGAGGGAAACTGAGGAAAAAAGAGACAAGCAATTAAAAGATCATGAGGATAGATTAAGGGAAATAAATGACAGCCTGAGGAAGAAAAACCTACGTTTAATTGGGGTTCCTGAGGGCGCCGAAAGGGACAGAGGGCCAGAATATGTATTTGAACAAATCCTAGCTGAAAACTTTCCTAACCTGGGAAGGGAAACAGGCATTCAGATCCAGGAAATAGAGAGATCCCCCCCTAAAATCAACAAAAACCGTTCAACACCTCGACATTTAATAGTGAAGCTTGCAAATTCCAAAGATAAGGAGAAGATCCTTAAAGCAGCAAGAGAAAAAAAGTCCCTGACTTTTATGGGGAGGAATATTAGGGTAACAGCAGACCTCTCCACAGAGACCTGGCAGGCCAGAAAGGGCTGGCAGGATATTTTCAGGGTCCTAAATGAGAAGAACATGCAACCAAGAAGACCTTATCCAGCAAGGCTCCCATTCAAAATGGAAGGAGAGATAAAGAGCTTCCAAGACAGGCAGGAAATGAAAGAATATGTAACCTCCAAACCGGCTCTACAAGAAATTTTAAGGGGGACTCTTAAAGTTCCCCTTTAAGAAGAAGTTCAGTGGAACAATCCACAAAAACAAGGACTGAATAGATATGATGACACTAAACTCATATCTATCAATAGTAACTCTGAACGTGAATGGGCTTAATGACCCCATCAAAAGGCGCAGGGTTTCAGACTGGATAAAAAAGCAGGACCCATCTATTTGCTGTCTACAAGAGACTCATTTTAGACAGAAGGACACCTACAACCTGAAAATAAAAGGTTGGAGAACCATTTACCATTCAAATGGTCCTCAAAAGAAAGCAGGGGTTGCCATCCTTGTATCAGATAAATTAAAATTTACCCCAAAGACTATAGTGAGAGATGAAGAGGGACACTATCTCATACTCAAAGGATCTATCCAACAAGAGGACTTAACAATCCTCAATATATATGCCCCGAATGTGGGAGCTGCCAAATATTTAAACCAATTAATAACCAAACTCAAGAAATACCTTGATAATAATACACTTATACTTGGTGACTTCAATCTAGCTCTTTCTACCCTGGATAGGTCTTCTAAGCACAACATCTCCAAAGAAACGAGAGCTTTAAATGATACACTGGACCAGATGGATTTCACAGATATCTACAGAACTCTACATCCAAACTCAACTGAATACACATTCTTCTCAAGTGCACATGGAACTTTCTCAAGAATAGACCACATACTGGGTCACAAATCGGGTCTGAACCGATACCAAAAGATCGGGATAGTCCCCTGTATATTCTCAGACCATAATGCCTTGAAATTAGAACTTAATCACAACAAGAAGTATGGAAGGACCACAAACACGTGGAGGTTAAGGACCATCCTGCTAAAAGATGAAAAGGTCAACCAGGAAATTAAGGAAGAATTAAAAAGATTCATGGAAACTAATGAGAATGAAGATACAACCGTTCAAAATCTTTGGGATGCAGCAAAAGCAGTCCTGAGGGGGAAATACATCGCAATACAAGCATCCATTCAAAAACTGGAAAGATCTCAAATTCAAAAGCTCACCTTACACATAAAGGAACTAGAGAAAAAGCAACAAATAGACCCCACCCCAAGCAGAAGAAGAGAGTTAATTAAAATTCGAGCAGAACTCAATGATATCGAGACCAAAAGAACTGTGGAACAGATCAACAGAACCAGGAGTTGGTTCTTTGAAAGAATTAATAAGATAGATAAACCATTAGCCAACCTTATTAAAAAGAAGAGAGAGAAGACTCAAATTAATAAAATCATGAATGAGAAAGGAGAGATCACTACCAACACCAAGGAAATACAAACGATTTTAAAAACATATTATGAACAGCTGTACGCCAATAAATTAGGAAATCTAGAAGAAATGGATGCATTCCTGGAAAGCCACAAACTACCAAAACTGGAGCAGGAAGAAATAGAAAACCTGAACAGGCCAATAACCAGGGAGGAAATTGAAGCAGTCATCAAAAACCTCCCAAGACACAAGAGTCCAGGGCCAGATGGCTTCCCAGGGGAATTCTATCAAACGTTTAAAGAAGAAATCATACCTATTCTACTAAAGCTGTTTGGAAAGATAGAAAGAGATGGAGTACTTCCAAATTCATTCTATGAGGCCAGCATCACCTTAATTCCGAAACCAGACAAAGACCCCACCAAAAAGGAGAATTACAGACCAATATCCCTGATGAACATGGATGCAAAAATTCTCAACAAGATACTAGCCAATAGGATCCAACAACACATTAAGAAAATTATTCACCATGACCAAGTAGGATTTATCCCCGGGACACAAGGCTGGTTCAACACTCGTAAAACCATCAATGTGATTCATCATATCAGCAAGAGAAAAACCAAGAACCATATGATACTCTCATTAGATGCAGAGAAAGCATTTGACAAAATACAGCATCCATTCCTGATCAAAACCCTTCAGAGTGTTGGGATAGAGGGAACATTCCTCGACATCTTAAAAGCCATCTACGAAAAGCCCACAGCAAATATCATTCTCAATGGGGAAGCACTAGGAGCCTTTCCCCTAAGATCAGGAACAAGACAGGGATGTCCACTCTCACCACTGCTGTTCAACATAGTTCTGGAAGTCCTCGCCTCAGCAATCAGACAACAAAAAGACATTAAAGGCATTCAAATTGGCAAAGAAGAAGTCAAACTCTCCCTCTTCGCCGATGACATGATACTCTACATAGAAAACCCAAAAGCCTCCACCCCAAGATTGCTACAACTCATACAGCAACTTGGTAGCGTGGCAGGATACAAAATCAATGCCCAGAAATCAATGGCATTTCTATACACTAACAATGAGACTGAAGAAAGAGAAATTAAGGAGTCAATCCCATTTACAATTGCACCCAAAAGCATAAGATACCTAGGAATAAACCTAACCAAAGAGGTAAAAGATCTATACCCTAAAAACTATAGAACACTTCTGAAAGAAATTGAGGAAGACACAAAGAGATGGAAAAATATTCCATGCTCATGGATTGGCAGAATTAATATTGTAAAAATGTCAATGTTACCCAGGGCAATTTATACGTTTAATGCAATCCCTATCAAAATACCATGGACTTTCTTCAGAGAGTTAGAACAAATTATTTTAAGATTTGTGTGGAATCACAAAAGACCCCGAATAGCCAGGGGAATTTTAAAAAAGAAAACCATAGCTGGGGACATCACAATGCCAGATTTCAGGTTGTACTACAAAGCTGTGGTCATCAAGACAGTGTGGTACTGGCACAAAAACAGACACATAGATCAATGGAACAGAATAGAGAACCCAGAAGTGGACCCTGAAATGTACGGTCATCTAATATTCGATAAAGGAGGAAAGACTATCCATTGGAAGAAAGACAGTCTCTTCAATAAATGGTGCTGGGAAAATTGGACATCCACATGCAGAAGAATGAAACTGGACCACTCTCTTTCACCATACACAAAGATAAACTCAAAATGGATGAGAGATCTAAATGTGAGACAAGATTCCATCAAAATCCTAGAGGAGAACACAGGCAACACCCTTTTTGAACTTGGCCACAGTAACTTCTTGCAAGATACATCCACGAAGGCAAAAGAAACAAAAGCAAAAATGAACTATTGGGACTTCATCAAGATAAGAAGCTTTTGCACAGCAAAGGATACAGTCAACAAAACTAAAAGACAACCTACAGAATGGGAGAGGATATTTGCAAATGACATATCAGATAAAGGGCTAGTTTCCAAAATCTATAAAGAACTGATTAAACTCAACACCAAAGAAACAAACAATCCAATCATGAAATGGGCAAAAGACATGAAGAGAAATCTCACAGAGGAAGACATGGACATGGCCAACAAGCACATGAGAAAATGCTCTGCATCACTTGCCATCAGGGAAATACACATCAAAACCACAATGAGATACCACCTCACACCAGTGAGAATGGGGAAAATTAACAAGGCAGGAAACAACAAATGTTGGAGAGGATGCGGAGAAAAGGGAACCCTCTTACACTGTTGGTGGGAATGTGAACTGGTGCAGCCACTCTGGAAAACTGTGTGGAGGTTCCTCAAAGAGTTAAAAATAGACCTGCCCTACGACCCAGCAGTTGCACTGTTGGCGATTTACCCCAAAGATTCAGATGCAATGAAACGTCGGGACACCTGCACCCCGATGTTTCTATCAGCAATGGCCACAATAGCCAAACTGTGGAAGGAGCCTCGGTGTCCATCGAAAGATGAATGGATAAAGAAGATGTGGTTTATGTATACAATGGAATATTACTCAGCAATTAGAAACGACAAATACCCACCATTTGCTTCAACGTGGATGGAACTGGAGGGTATTATGCTGAGTGAAATAAGTCAATCGGAGAAGGACAAACAGTGTATGTTCTCATTCATTTGGGGAATATGAATAATAGTGAAAGGGAATATAAAGGAAGGGAAAAGAAATGTTGGGAAATATCAGGAAGGGAGACAGAACATAAAGACTCCTAACTCGGGGAAACGAACTAGGGGTGGTGGAAGGGGAGGAGGGCGGGTGTTGGGGGGGAATGGGTGACGGGCACTGAGGTGGACACTTGATGGGATGAGCACTGGGTGTTTTTCTGTATGTTGGTAAATTGAACACCGATAAAAATTAACTAAAAAAAAAAAACAAAATAAAAACATTTAAAAATGAAAAAAAATAAAAAATAAAAAATAAAATAAGCTCGGGCAGAGCTGGACCTGAATCTGGGTCTACATAATCTCCAGACAATAGAAAAATGCTGGCCTTCAGTGTCTGTGGTGTTCAGTGGAACAGGTCAAAAGTACAGGAGAGCCTTGGAAATTGCATGAAAGGGTCCTTCTGGTAGAAGCCAGTGAATTTACACCACTGAATGACAGGGGCTGCATTTGTCTGTTTGCTAGGAGGTGTCTTTGGGAAAAGAATCTCCTGATCTTGCTGGTACTAGCAGTCCTGGTAGAAGACAAGTTTTCTTTCTGTGCAGTTTTACAAAATTTAATTCCTTCATCCCCAGACCCCACGCCTAAGCAGAAGAATCATTTTTAAAGCTATTATGGTATCAATTCCAGAGAGATAAGAACTTCTTTGACATTCCCTTAAAGAGTCCAAGGAACTAAACTGTTCAAGTTTCAGGGGACCGACACAAGGTGACCAGACAAAGAAAAATTACGACTCACTTAAAGACCTCCAGAACTTGGGGCTAAGCAATCAGAACTGGTGTCTCCTACTGAGTCAGAAACAATGGAAAAGACAGAAATAAATAGAAAAAAACTGTAATAAACAGGAAATGAAAATTATTCTCAAGTAGGTAAAATCTACACAAAAAATGAAAAAATCCCTTGAAACTAAACATTACTCACCAAGAATTCTGCAATGAGTCTAAATGACTGCTCTGAACAAAACCTACAAAGTAAATTTTGAAGAATATGAAACTTTCCCCACTATTCAGTTTGCAAAGAAATTGAAATGTAAAAATTAGACCCCACTACCCTCCAGGCTGAGATAGCTCACTCAGATGGTTGGATAGGATCAGGATTCTTTTAATAGCAGAAACATGGGCTGTCTTTTATTGACATGGATACAATTCTTTCAAACCCTTGGAAGTTAAATTATTTCAATTTCATATCTCTCTTGGGTACCCTGCTTCTTAAGGAATCCTGAGTTAGAAGGTCATACAAGATAATTTTAGTGACAGCCACATGCCCTAAAACATTCAAAATAAACTAACCGCTGGACAAAAAAATAGTTCTTCCAGTCAAAATCTTGTATTCTCAGAACATAGATCTAGTACAATCTTAGTCCATGTAACAATGGCCAAGTACCAGAGGAAAGATGTTTGTGTCCAAATGAATGAAAATCATGTTTCAGATTTGCCAGGATAACTCTCAGCATAGGTCCTCCTATGCTGAATAGGAGAATAGGTCCTCCCCGCTTCCTGAGACTTGGGACTTCACCACCATCTTACAAAATCTAGAAATTTAGCGTACTAACATTGCGAGTCACCAGGTCTTATTTGACACATGCCTCTTTCATAACTAGTACCTTTGAAATCTAGTAAGTTTCCTTACAGTTTTGTGTTTCCAAGATGCCACCACTGAGTTGGGTAAGAGTCATAAATAGTAGCATGACCGTCATTCTTTCTGATTAAGGGGGAGTTAAGGTCTCTCCTGCTGCTGCTGCTTGTTATAAAATTGCTTGGGTCTGGAGAATTTCCCTCCCTATTCCCTCTTCTGTTCTGGAGAATCAGCTTTAGTAGATTTGTTCAACTAAGTCAGCAGGGTATGTTGCCACTGCTTTGACCCAGGACCCAGGAGCATGGGAGTCTTGAACCTTCTGCATATTCATCTTTCTCATCATTTTTCCTTTCCATGGATTTTAGATTTCTTAGACCTTGAAAATCTTGTGCCACTTTAAAAATAGCGGAAAATATATTTTCTTCAACATTGTTTTTCATGTGCTAGTGAAGATATGACTCCAGTGTTCATACTATATGTTATTCCTTGTCTCTTCTGAAGTAATACCTTGGTAAGTCTTAACACTTAAATCTGCTACTTAATTTGGACTTTTCTTTAACCTTTTCTAAGATTAGCATTCTTTGCTACATTTTATTGTTTTTAATTTTTTTTTGTTATGAGCCAGCACATTTGTTTTTCTAGAATATTCCTCTTGATTTTGTCTCGTGTGATAATTGATCATGAGAGATACGAAGTTAGTGAGTTCTAAGCCTGCCAAACACATTTATTCCATAAATGAGTGTCATCCAACTATATGCCCCTAATGAGAAACCCACCTAGGAGGCATTCTTCCACTGGAAGAACTGGACCTGATCTATTATTTATCACCTTCTCTTCCCTGTGCTGTGTATTACTACAAAGCACTGATTTCATTAATTCCTGAGGCAAATTCCCTCAGAGCAGTGGTTCCCATCTGAGAGTGATTTTGCCCCTCTTCCCCCAGAAGGTATTTGGCAAAGCCTGCAGACAGTTTTGGTTGTCATAACTGGGGGGATAACTACTGGCAACTGGTGGGAAGAAGTTACAGATACTGTTTAAACATCCTATAATACTAGGGTAGTCCCTGCAACAATGACCTCTCTGGTCCGAAAATATCAATAGTGCCAAGGTTAAATTCTGTCTCTGAGGACAGGAGATATATTTATGGCCCTTACAGTAATAAGTTATCCTCAAATCACTTAATAATGGCATCAAGAATTCAGTGCCCCCCTTCAGAGGCTTCTCTGCAATCCACCCAGTTGTTCTATAATCACTTGTTAGAGCTGCACGATCTATATAAGCAGTGACTCTAGCTGCTGTTTTTAATGGACTTTACCTGAAGCTTTAAGAGGGAACCTCTAAATGTTTTTCCTCTTGGAGGTACTGTAGCTTGCAATCTGATGCCTCCTGCCTCTTATGTTATTTCCGCAAACCCTAGTCATAGGTACAGTAACGGCTTCACTATTTCTCTTTAGGAGCACCATCCTAAAAAGCAGTTAAGAGTGAGCTTATTTTCTTTATCTTGTTTTGTGTGTATAGGCAGGCCTGCAATCTATCATTTTTTCCTTCCTTCTGATAGAATCTGTCTATTGCAATCTCAGCACTTCTTGTCTCAGAATCTCTTATGTCTTTGAGTATAATTAACTGATATTTCTTTATTTTTATCTTATACTCCCACTGCTGCTTTCGATAAGACTGAAACAAGTTTAAAACCCATCCAATCATTGGTTGACTTCCTGAGAAATTTAATTCTTAAAGTTATAGTATTACCCTGAAAAGTCTTTTAAGTGGCTTTATCAACATTTGGATCTATATTTTCATTGAATTGTCTTTGTGTCTGAATCCTAGAACATGGCATATTCCTTACAAAAGACCTTCGTTTTTATTTGACCTGTTCCTTGACATACCTCTGTAGCTACAACTTTAATGTAGACCTAATTATGTAGCCAACAAAACTAGAGCAACCCTTAGACTATATGAAGGGGTATGTCTCTGAAGGGCCCATGGAAAAGTAACAAGAATCTCAGAGATTACCTCCTACCCATTCATTCCTTGGACCCAGATATAGTTTAAAATAATATACAGAAAACTAACAGCACTGCCCACTTATTTCTCATACCAAATCACAGTAGTTCTTGGTAACCAACCTTACCTTAAAGTGTGATCTTGTGACCACTGAAAAATACAGGAAAAGCTACAGAATATTATTGTGTTTACCAGTGCTTGAAGTGTCTCTGTGGTGAAGTGCTTGCTGCCCCTTTGGTGGTAAGGTTTTACAGTGACCAAAAGATATCTTTTCCTTAAACCAAGTGGCTCTCAAACTAAGCTGCACAGAGAGACTATTAGGGAAGGTTTAAAATAATAATGCCTGAATCCTGTCCCCAAAGATTCAGATATAAATGGTTTGGGTTACGGCCTGAACATTGGCAGTTTTAAAAACTTCCCAGGTGATCCTAAAGGTGAGAATTAACAGCCAAATTTGGAACTATTGCCATAACCTAATCCTCACTGTGCTGTTGTGGGTCCGATAGAGGTTAGCTGGAGGAAGCTGTACAGTCCTGGCTTAATAAAGCCCATGAGACTGTGCTTGTTAACCTACTGCATATTCAAGCAGTTATAAATATATGAAAAGAGCCATTGGCCTTTGGTATACAAAAGTCATGATGATCCACTGGGATAAAAATCCTTTGTTGCCTGTGCATAACATATCCTTAAAGCCTAAAGAAAACAACCCTATCAGAACCAGAAGCTTCACCATCTGTATGTTATATTACAGACCAAGTTGTAGCCATTTTGTTTAGGTCCTAAGGTTTGTGACCAATGCCACAAAACTTTAGGCCTTGGAAGTGTTGATTATCAGAATTCTTTCTGTCTCTGGATGTTCAGAACAAAATAGGGATAAACAGATGAGTCAGAAAGATTGAGAGCAAAATAGCAGCTTCATAACTGATAAAACCAAATTTATGATCATTTGAGTGTCTTAGTACTTTCTCCATTGAATTAAGTGTACCCATATAATTATATTTTTAATTAAGATGTTCATAATAGTTAAGGACAGGCTGGACAGTACAGGCCTTCCCTCCTAGAACAGGCCACTTCCTCCATGGAGATGCAGAAAACAGATGAAGCTGTGAGTCCTCAGGGGTGTCATGAGTAGAGCTGGGCATGTTCAATTTCAAAATGTCATATTTTAACAGACTTATTCCATCTTAATTTTAAAAATATGTACAGATTGTCTCTTATGTACATAATTCTTACAAGATGCCACAATGATATAAAAAAATAAAAATACTTTAGGATGTTGAAAATGTAGCTGGGAAGCCAAGACATAGACATTAAATATTAATTCAGAGCAGAGGGCATAATTTAGAAAAGGTCAAATGAGGAGTATGGGTGTGAAATGCTCCATGATTCCATTGGAAGTTATTATAGGCAGAAATTGTAGGGAAGATTTATGGAGCTTGTGAAACCTGAGTTGGACGTTAATGAAGAGGATAAGTGTGGGGAGATGGAGGGAGAGTAGGAACTAAATGGCATGCCAGCATTATGTACAAACAGAGCTGGTGCAAAATGAAAATATAGGGGCTCTCCTTCAAATTAGTAAGGACTTTAAGGCAGTGACAGCGGAACATTTAACCGAGTACAGGACCTCCCAAGTGCAGGGCCTGTGCAAATGCACGGGTCATAAGCCCATGAAGCTGGTCCTGGATACAAATGAAGATGTAAGTGCCTCTTTTGGGGTGGCCAATATGCTTGCCTTTTGTTTAAAACTATTCGTTGGAGATGGTTGAAAGTTGGAGTCCTGTCCTCTATTAAGGAGGGAATCTTTTTTTTTTTTTTAAGATTTATTTATTTATTCATGAGAGACACACAGAGAGAGAGAGAGAGAGAGAGAGAGAGAGGCAGAGACATAGGCAGAGGGAGGGCTCCTCCCAGGAAGCCCGATGTGGGACTTGATCCTGGATCCCGGGATCAGGCCTGAGTCGAAGGCAGACGCTCAATCTCTGAGCCACCCAGTCGTCCCTAAGGAGGGAATCTGATGCAGACGCAGCAAACTTGTGTGAGCACTCATGAATGAGAATGAGTTAGCTGGGTGAATAAAACATTGGAAGAGGTTGCTTAGATTTACTAGCCTTGGAAGCGGAGAGGTCAAAATTAAACAAGACGTGGTGTACCCATGAAAGAGAGCTCTGAAAACTTTGAGGCAGAGGATCTTGGGTATCTGGGCCAAAGTAAATGGGAAGTCATTACAGATTTGCAGTAAGGGGACAGATGTGAACAACAAAGGAACTAAAAGAGATAGACAGGAGGTTCTGTGAAGAGGAAGTGGCAGATGTGAGGAAGAGGAGAGCTTCATGTTCCTGATCTCAGGAGTCACATGAAGCAGTGGCTTGGTGAGGCATACAGAAGAAAGCAGAGGGGCATGCTTGACATGTGGGAAGGTGTGTTAGCTGGAATAGTGGCATCTTTTCTCCATTTGCAATGTAATTGGTAAGGAGAAATTTAATTAAAATATCCTACAGACAGATACTTGGGAGCATTAGACGCTGGTAGAAAAATGCTTGAAGTGGAAGTGTGTCAGCTGAACCAATTCAGTGACATCAACGTATTTGTAGAAACTCTTTGGTGCAGAGCAGTCCTTTTTGCCTATATACATAGATTTTGCTTTTTGATCTCCATAATGTCTTGAAACTTTTAGATTTGTAACCTTTAGCCAACCTTCACAGATACTCATCACAAATAAAGTATAACCAGAAAATCCCAATTAGGTAAGATTTAAAACTATTGGACATTTAAAACATTGGACATTAAAATGTTTTATCTATAGGTGGTTTATGCTTAGAGAGATAATTTTTAAATAAGAGAACTTTGAAGTTAATAACTTTTGGGTAAACACAGTTTTTATAGGAGTGTATAAATGAGGTTGCTGTATATTTTATTTTGCTGAAATTTAGTTTGACTTTGAAGAAAGCATTTGGAAGGCGATAACTGAGGTAAACATAAAAAATGGTGTTTGGTTTTGGTTATTTTGAGGGGTTAAACAGCACAATGTAGCGTACAGATTTTGAATGAGATAGTTCTGATTAATCTTCAGAATGTAACTCTGTATTAGCTACCATGTTCTTCAAAGAGAAAACTAATAGCCTTCCATTTTGGCTTCAGAGTGTGTATGTTTTGGTTAGGATTAAAGGAAGTACCTTTATATTAAGAGTATTCGGGATCCCTGGTTGGCTCAGTGGTTGAGCATCTACCTTCTGCCCAGGGCGTGATCCTGGAGTCCTGGGATTGAGTCCCACATCAGGCTCCCTGCATGAAGCCTGCTTCTCCCTATGTCTCTCTCTGTGTCTCTCATGAATAAATAAATAAAATATTAAAAAAAATAAAATAAAAGTATTTAACATAATTCCTAGTATAAAAGAGGTGCTCAACAAATATTTATTCCTTCTTTTTTTTCTCCATATTAATGCCAATCTTTTTATCCCTAATTATTTTTTCTGGATTTTTTTCAAAAGAAGTTTTCAATAATCCTTTTTGCCTTATATACATAGATTTTGCTTTTTGATCTCCATAATGTCTTGAAACTTTTAGATTTGTAACCTTTAGCCAACCTTCACAGATACTCATCACAAATAAAGTATAACCAGAAAATCCCAATTAGGTAAGATTTAAAACTATTGGACATTTAAAACATTGGACATTAAAACTCATATTATAAATATTAAGATATCTTAAAGGTAAACTTATTCAATCCTCTCATTTATAGATAAGTGTACCAAGTTCTAGAAAGGTGAAAGAAAAGGATTTGGGGGGAAAAAGGATTTGGTTGCAAATTACAGCTCCCTGGAATCTGTGAAGTGATGATCATTACTCTGAGATGTGGAGCCTCACAAACATGGAAAAAGTGTGTCCTCACTGTTTTTTCAGTTGCAAAAGATAGGGTTGGAGAAAAAAAATGAGTACTCAACATACACCAAGTTGATAAATTTAAGATGTAGTGAGAATCATATTTACGTATTTTATTTCTGAATATGGTTGAAAATATGGACATGGTAGAAATAATTATCATGTGCAAACTTTGTCATTAATAAATATAATGTGTTTTAGTTAATGTAATATTTTTCAAGGCCCTAATTGGGTAATATTTTTTATCTTATAGAATCCTGGTGAAATATTTATTATCTTGAGAGATGAAGTCATTGGTGATACCGTGGAGGTTGAATTTACATCAAATAGTAAATGTATTAGGATGCAGCCAACCCGTTGGAATAAGACAGTCTGGTGTATGAAAGCTTTAGGTAAGAAACTTTTTTATGCATTAATAAATATAAAACATCATCCTGAGTTTCTTTCAATAAATTTATGATAAATGGTTTCACTTCCTTACAGAAACTAATATTGTTCTGCAGGTGCTTCCTGTGCATAGGTTTCACATACCTGAGGTGGTTATTAGTAATCTGGGTTCCCAAAAGTATGAATGTGTAAATTATGAGAAATTAGCTTGTGTACCATGTGGTGAAATGACTGCCTGCAAAATCACATCGTTTTAAATATGTCAGCAGAGATCACTTTAATATATGTCAGCTATTAAATATGGAACTAAAATTATTTACTTTATTGTAATAGGATTAATGAACATTTAGACTTTCATTCATGAACTTTTTTCCTTTCCTTTTTGTTTTCCATGCCTGTGAATATATTTTTGATGCTTTGGAAAGCCTATTTCTTTTTCACTATTTATCATCATGGTACCATTTCCTTATACAGTCTTCCCTCTTTTCCTTATTTAATTTATGAGGTTAACCATTTTATTATCCACCTTTGCTTGCAGCGTGATAAATTGTATCAGATTTAAAATTCCAGGTGGAATAGCCACACCTGCCACAATAGTTGTACTAAAATCAGTCTATTCTATTAATTTCTGAATGTTTTGCTATAAATGTAGGACTACTTGGTTTTTGAATTTATGATATTTTGCAGAGAACAAAATTACCTTTTATAAAACTTCACAAATGTGACATTTAAAAAATACATTACAATAAAAAGTACACAATATTATTATGAATCTAGAAATGTAATAAAAACATTTAAAATTAGGGGCACCTGGGTGGCTCAGTGGTTGAGCATCTGCCTTTGGCCTAGGTCATGACCCCAGGGTTCTGTGATCAAGTACTGCATCAGGCTCCCTACAGGGAGCCTGCTTCTCCCTCTGCAGATGTCTCTGCCTCTCTCTCTTGTATCTCATGAATAAATAAATAAAATATTTTTTAAAAGACATTTAAAATTAAATACTATGTCAAATGCATACTAATCTTTTTTTCTTTTTGAATATAGCTATTATGAAGCCCATTTATAGAACATTTAGACATTTCTATTGTGTTACGAAAACCGTATGTCTCGGGATCCCTGGGTGGCGCAGCGGTTTAGCACCTGCCTTTGGTCCAGGGCGCGATCCTGGAGATCCGGGATAGAGTCCCACGTCAGGCTCCCAGTGCATGGAGCCTGCTTCTCCTCCCTCTGCCTGTGTCTCTGCCTCTCTCTCTCTCTGTGACTAACATAAATAAAATAAAATTCTTTAAAAAAAGAAAAAAAGAAAAAAAAAGAAAACCGTATGTCTCCTCTATGGGCTTCCTTGCACAGGTTAGGTCAGACTTGAATTATAGAAAAGGAAAGACTGCACACTAAGCATTCATAAACATTTCAGACACTGGTCCCTATCATGGGTGAAGATATGCAGAAGTGAGATGGAAAGAACATTGTCTTTTTCTTTCTCTTCCAAAACCCCTTACTCGTGCCACATTTTATAATGATTTAATGAACATTAATTTCTAACTAATTAGTTTTCAAGTTTAAACTAAATCTAGTTAGACTAAAATTGCTACAGAAAAATCAATATTGCAAATTAAGAAGTACTTAGATAATATTTCCCAAACAGCAAATCAAAGTGTCAAATAAAATTATTCACATTAAGATTATATGTTCAGTTTACCTAGCAGCTAAGAGCAATGCAAAGAATCAATTATGTCAAAATTCAAATGTTTTTCAGAAAAGCAGAAAACTAATAGTCTATATCTTTTAAGATATACCAGACCAGGGACGCCTGGGTGGTTCAGTGGTTAAGCATCTGCCTTTGGCTCAAGTGTGATCCTGGGGTCCTAAGATCAAGTCCCACATTGGGATCCCCACAGAGAGTCTGCTTCTCCCTCTGCCTATGTCTCTGCCTCTCTCTGTGTTTCTCATGAATAAATAAATAAAATATTAAAAAAAAAAGATATACCAGGTCATATATTTTCTATGTGATTGAACAGCAAATTTGTAATAAGAAATAAATAGAACACTATTTACCAGTTATGCTGTTTAACCTTCCCAATTCATATTTTCTGGAAATTAAAGAGAAATTTTCTTACCAAACGTAGGAATACATACGATGGTTCCATGAATGTGTGTGGGAAGATTGATGGGATGTACCTCCACAGAAATGCCCCCAGAGTCTTTTTTTTTTTTTTTTTTTTGCTTCATGCCAGTGTTTCTTAACATTTTTTTAACCCTGGTAAGAACTACATTTTATATCAAAACTCAGTACATACTCAGAAATATATAACTAAAGCAAAAGTTTGAAAAGTAGTCATTAACAGTTTTAGCCTTGATATGTGAAGAACTTAGGAGTTGTCACTCCTATTCCTGCAACAAGATAAAGCTGAACAAGCTGAAAATCAGTGACTATCCTTGAACTCCTCAGAGAACTAAGGTTGCAGGGCAAACCACCATCCCAAAATCTTGACAGGAAAAGAAATCAAGAGAGTGACCTCCAAGATCACCTTGGCTGGGACAGAAGTCACTGGAGCCGTAGAGTGGTAGCACACTTAAATGGGAATTTTAATGAATTGCTCAGGTGGAGAGTGGACTAGCTCGAGTCAGAAACTCCTGAGAGCACCCATAATTTTGTGGGATTCACCTCCATGAACCCTACCAGGTTCACATAGTGAAGATCTGAGGAAGATCGTCTAGAGGTTCTGCTGGGTTAGAGGAAGAATAATCACGGTGAAATACTCCCAGTGTACTCTCCAAACAAAAGCCTACTCTTCAGGGGAAGCCAGTTTATAGTGCCTTATCTCAGCTGGGGAAAGGCTTCTACCCCATCGTAGCACCCTCTAACTTTTCTGTCTCACTTAGAATGTGGGAGGAAGCTATGCCACAGGAGAAACACTTGAAGGTGACAGCCCAGAGACACCAGTCCACTTGAAGTCCAAGACTTAATCACAATATTAGAATGCTTCCCCCCACCCCAACCTGACCACCACCACAAAACAGTTTCAATATAAATGCCTGTGGGTTATAGTTGGAAGCACTAAAAGATGCAGAATCTTTCTGAGGAGAAGTAGTTAGGGAAGCACAAGAGCAAGAGGAAAGACAAAAACAAAGATAATAGAGAAATTTGAAGCCCCTGGGCACCTATGGCTATATTAGACATGGACTATAGCCCACTGCCCAGTCCGATTACTATAAATTTTTCCACTACATGCATACATACTTCAGTTCTTATACCTGACACAGTATGTCTGGTTTTCAACAAGAAATTACAAGAGATGCCAAAAAGCAAAAATAGTCTAAAGAAATATTAGGCCAGACTTGGATGTGACACAGATGTTGGAAGTATCAGACAGGAAATTTTAAATAACTATGCTAATATTTTAAAGACTATAATGGAAAAGTAAACAATATGTACGAATATATGGATAAGTAGAGAGATAGAAATTCCATTTCTTTTCATTTTCTTCAGTGCTAGTCAAAACCAACTAAATTGATAACATGATGGGTCACAAATCATAGATGGAGAAACTGCTTTGTAGCTATGCTGACCAATATGGTGGCCACTAACCACCGCTAGTTATTTAAACTTTATTATAATGAAATGAAATTTAAAATTAAGTCCCTCAGTTGCACTAACCATATTTCAAGTGCTTCATTAGAACATATCCATCCTCTTGGAAAGTTCCATTGAACAGCAGTGAACAGCACAGTATAGTAAAGTTCCCTTTTTTTCTATACCAATTATGGAATAAGAGAGTGTCCAGCATGCTCTTTAAAGGCTAATAATTTTTCCAGAGTCTTTAGTGTAGCCAAAGAAACAATTAACTAGGGGCCAAAAGAGCTGCTTTTATTGTTTTGAGCCATTTACTGGGTACTGTAGACAAGTCCCAGTTGTGCTTCAACTTCTTTATTGACAAAATAACTTCTCTAATTGCATTTCAAATAGATAAGAGAACAAAATGCAAGACAACACTTAAACATCCAATAAAGGAATAAAGTGTTAGTCCTTCCTTCCTTCTAGCAATTATTTTGAACATAAGAAGTGGCTTTTCTGGAATATCTCACCCTCAGTTTCTAGATGGGGTGTAATAAACCATTTGAAAATTTAGGGGAACAATCTTTCTAAGTATTGTATTAGAATATTACATCCTGCCTTTTCCTAGTCCTCTGTTTATAACTATTGATATGAAAACCACGAAATTTGTTTATCCCCCTTCACCCTTGGGGAATCATGTTCAAGAGAGCTCCTAATACATGTTATCTCATATAAAATCCCTGAACTCATTGGTGATTTCCAGGGGCAGGAAAAATCTCCTCTGTATCCCACACCTCTAATAAGAGTCTGTATAAACTTAAGTCTCTAAAAAAAAATTTCTGTACTTCTTTGAATACCAAGTTAAGATGGAGGATTCTAAACTAAAATGGAAACATACCAGAGATCCTTCTATATTAGGATGCATCAAGTTCAGAAGATGGCCTCCATCTTTCCAGTATCTTTCTATAAGCGTAGAAAATTTCCTCATATAATTTGATTTCTCATATCTGGCTCATGATTTAATCAGCCATGTTACTTAAAATGTGATTTGCTCTCTGTAAATATTCTCTTGTGTGATACTAAGAGCTTCATGTAGTTGAAATAAACCATGGTGGAAATATATACATCACAGAAATTGGCAAAAACTGTAAGTCAGGACTTTCTGATTTTCTTTTGGGAGAGTCAGTTTATCAACACAATACTGGGATAAAGAAGACCCCCATTAAATTGAGAAGGTGTCTGTAAGACCCATTTGCTGATATCACATTAATCAGAACTTAATCCCAAGATCACTTCTAGCTGAAAGGAAGAACAGAAAATCTATTCTTTTTAGTTGGATAACAATGTGCCCTGGAAAAAAAAAAAAAATCAGGATTCTATTTCTAAAAGGAAGAGAATAGATTTTGGGATAGGCAATTAGCATTCTCTTTTAGAAAATGGTACCTCTTAAAACTAACTATTATTCCTTATTATTCTTTCTTTTCTTTGGATACTTTCTCTTAGTCGTTTTAAAGTGTGTGTGTGTGTGAATACTCTCAACATTGAGGCATGTCATATACTCTGAGACCTACTTACAGTGCCCAGAACTCTCAGATTTTTCACCATCCAACCCAACTTTTTGCCATATTAATATTCTTTCTAAATGTATGTTTCTTTCTAATTTGGTAATAATTAAGAAAAAATATGTTAAAGTACAGTTATGCCAACCAGTGAAGAAATCTTAAGATGCTCTTTTTCTAAATGGTACCTTTCCTTTCTGATACACTTCCATATCTTAACCTGATTTTTTTAAAGAAACTATCCTCTAATTTTATCTTCTTTTGCCTCTCAGCTTAACAAATTCATACACTCATAATTACTTCATTTTCTAAAAAACACAGTTTTCTAATGGAATCTACAGGTTTGTCACTGACAGGAACTGTCCTGTGCTAAACAAATTTAAAGTTACTCAGGAATCTGACGTAGCCTCACCTTATGCCAAAAATTGTAAAAATACATGTGAAGTCTCTAAACTAGAAAGTTTTTTTGTGAAGATTTTATTTATTTATTTATTCATGAGAGACACAGAGAAAGAGAGGCAAAGACACAGGCAGAGGGAGAAGCAGGCTCCATGCAGGGAGCCCGACGTGAGACTTGATCCCTGGTCTCCAGGACCAGGACCTGTGGCTGAAGGTGGCACTAAACCGCTGAACCACCCGGGCTGCCCTCTAAACTAGAAATATTAACTATTGTTTACCCAGAAGGAAGAGGGTATTCCTCTGGTACCTGCAGCTCAGCCAGAAATACTTTACACAGCAGGGGGATAACCAATAAAGAGTTGAAAGGAATGTAAAAATATCCACAAAAACATAGAATCTCTTTGTTAATTAGGAAGCTGTTCTGAATAATATAAATTATAATTTCATATTTCATTGAAAGAGCATGAAAAATACTTTTAGGGCATGCCCGATACTATACTTAACCTGAGCAGAAAAATAACAATTGATAAGAAATTTTTCTAAATATCATACTTGAGAAGGGCAGTTTTAGTGTGTACTAAATTTATATCAGTTTTTAGGCATGACCAAGCTTTTGAAACCAAAATATTTATTTAATAATAATGTTCTAATCAAAAGAAAACCGTATTGATTTCAATTCCCATGGAAACATTAGATGGGTTCATATAAGGTTTACCACATGATAAAGGGCTAAAATTGGTTCATAAAAGAACACAGCAAAAATAAATAAATAAACAAACAACAAACAAATAAATAAATACATTTGGGGAATATAAATAATAGTGAAAGGGAATAGAAGGGAAGGGAGAAGAAATGGGTAGGAAATATCAGAAAGGGAGACAGAACATAAAGACTCCTAACTCTGGGAAATGAACTAGGGGTGGTGGAAGGGGAGGAGGGCACGGGGTGGGGGTGAATGGGTGACGGGCACTGAGGGGGGCACTTGACGGGATGAGCACTGGGTGTTATTTTGTATGTTGGCAAATTGAACACCAATAAAAAATAAGTTTATTATTAAAAATAAATAAATTAATAAATTAATAAATAAATAAGAACACAGCTTCGCAGACAATGGAAATAAAGAAAGCAAACAGCTCCTCAGTTATTGGATTTGTGAAATATGTGTTTTTAAGGGGTTAGTGAATTTAGCTCTGACTATTCAAAAACACTTAAGATTATATTTTCTGTGAACTGTTTCAGTTTGCCCCTCATCTGGAAGGACAGACCACTTAAATCCCAGAGACAGTGCAGGTTGACAAAGAGTCTTAAATGGCCTGAACCTTGAGACGTTAAATTTGAAAAGAATTCCCTTTTATTGTTGCTCCTCTGTAAGTTTGCTTTCTTGAGTATCTGTGTTTGATGTGGGCAAGGAGTTCTATCTTCTTGCACTATAAGCCTTTTTTTCCTCTCCATAACTTACACCAATACCCTCACTTGGTTTGGTTATCTTGACCCACATTTGTGTGTACTTCCAGTGTTAAATGTTGCTTCCCAACTTTAGATAGTAAATAGCAGAATTCACTTTCCCTCTCTTCTGAGTCTTTAAATTAACTGGCTTTTGTTTTTATTAAAGAGCTATAAAATGTATATATCGTAATGATCACACTCAAAATAAAATAATGCTCAGATGGCACAGGGTTCTGTTTATGAAAAGGCCAATCCAATAATATATATTTAAGGAGGGCCTCCCAGCCAGATGAATCCATACGGAATCCTCTAAGGTCTTGATTTAATACTGACATTCAATAGATAAAAATATATATATACCGTAAAAGTACTTCAAAGGACACCTCTTGGGAAGATTATTGAAAAATCAACATCATTATCAATAGAGCTGATGGTACACTATGTCAAGAATAAAACAGTTCATCTGCTTTCATGTTAGATTTTAAAGAGTTAGAATATTTTTTAAGTATTCTATATCAAAGAACTACCAAGCAAATCTTCTCATCATATATTTCTCCTGATTCATCACCTGACTTTCTTTCAGAAGGTGAACACCTCATTGCAAACTCTAATCTCTTTCCTGATAAATGAAATCAATATCTTCTTTCAAAATTGTCTTTCTGAAATCTACCAAAATTGATTTCATTTGAACTTAGTAACTCTACAGCCCTCTTTACCATATGTGGGCAGCTTCAGCTGATGAGATGCACTTTTGTTGCATTTTCTCTTTCATTAACTGCTGGGCAGATGCTGACTTTGGGAAGAGAGAACTTTGATATATATTTTTTCTTTATAACACAGGTTATGTGTCTAGTCAAGCAATATAGAAAGAGAAAATTACAACTTCTTGATCTACTTAAGCTTAAGATTAGTTTTGTTGGCTTTAAATCTCTCTGAGCAAAATTATAAGAGGTCCTTTAATCTCCTCAGGAGATAAAGTAAAATTAATACTTAAACCTTAGAAACATTTAAATATTTAAAGCTTCATCGGGTGCCTAAGGTTAGAACAGACTTTTTTGGTCTTCCACTTATCAGCTTATATTCCAAACACCAGATGTCTGGGTGACAATTTTCCAGGAGAATTTGGGAAATATCTCCATGACAGAGTGTCAGATTTTTTAAAGTATGTTCTGCAAATGGATTTTAAGGCTTAATTTTGTTTACTTTTGTTACAAACAAAACAAAATAACTTTCTTACTGAAATGATTGTTGTTATTCTTTCATAACAAACCCAACTTTCTGAGAGAACTCTAGCCCTGTTGATATGTTAATGCAAAATTCACAAGGCATCATATCAGTCACTTTGAACAACTTGTTCACAAAAAAGATTTTGATAAATGTATAGTATAAATAGTACTTAAATAGCAGGGTATTAAACCTTGCTTTCCTAAGAGTTTTTCACTGTAGCCAATTACATAAAAGTTCAGTAATTTCAATCAATTCTACCTTTTCTTTCCAAGCACAATTTTGAGAAGCTTGCCTATAATTAACAAGAATTTCCTTCATACGATTATTAACAGATATACAACTTTAAATGAATGATTGTATCATTCTAAATTCTAAAGTATTATGTAAAGATAAGTATAGATTACTCCAAAAAATGAAGTTTAGTAGTAGGGAGAAAGGCTTTAGGGCTTTGCTTTTACTGTAATCTTAGCATGTTCTGATCCTGTAAGGTTTTATTTAAGTAAGTTGAAAATTGTACATTATTTTTTGTGGATACCAAGATAAAATGAAACATTTAGTTCTAGAAGTAAGCAAGATTGAAATGAATTCTTAAATATTCCTTCATATTCTCTAAAAGGTATAATAATAGGATACATGCATTATATACTCAGCTCCTAACTCTTCTTTGCATTTTACAAGACTTTCCTGCTGGCTCTGTCAATGTCCATGTCTACTGCGATGGAGTTATTAAGGCCACAGCAGAGATTAAATACTCTACAACAAAGGCTGTGGAATACCTACTGGGGGTAGCCCGTCCTGGAGATGGCGTGTGCCAGGTAAGTTGATCTTTCCACAAAGTTGATGACAAGTCAAAGAGCCAATGCTGGATAACAGAATGATGCTTTGGTATAAAGTCTGGGTGTTGGTTATATGAATGAATTGTGGATCAATAGGGAGGGAGGAAACCGATTTCTGTGGTGCAGAGATGCAGATGAATTAGTTTACTTACCTCAAGTCATTCCAGAGAATGTCACTGGAATGGAGGTTCTCCATTTCAAAATCACTTTTGGGTTGGGCTCATTTTAAAGCTGTCACAGAGCAGATAGGGAAGATAGAAAGATTAAGGAGAACTCTTTTTTATTTATTTTATTTATTTTATATATATATATATATATATATATATATATATATATATATATTTTTTTTTTTAAGGAGAACTCTTAAGAAACGAATACCTCTTTAACCAGATCTGGACAGTGCAAAAGAAAAGTCAGATCACCTGATGCTTTGAGGTTCAGGAGTCAGACAAACCAAGAATCTTACCAAAAAGGGAATGTAGGGCATTAATCTAGGAATTATCATTTTCATGTGGAAATTTCCAAGCTTGGTGTGTCTTTCTTAGTTTCATTTATTACTCACCTGAGAGTGAAAATTATTGCTTTAACTTGATAGTGTTTATTAGGAATTCCAGAACTGCTCAGATTTTCAGAGGGATTTTTCAAGCCCCGAGTTCTTTTTCCAGTGCGACAAGGCATTACTCAACAAGGAGGACTTGGTGAGGAGTTTCTAGTGTTGTCAAAAGACCCTTCTTTGAGACGTTTATCAGTAAACGCAGATGCTGCCAATGCCCTCCTGGGTATAGAATATAACAATTGCATTTTGATTCATCTTAAACAATTGGTTTAATGTCTGCATTTTATTTTGATTTTTTTGTTACTTGACCTACTTTCGATAAAGAGAAAGCTTGTTTAATGTGGAACATTTATCCTTTGGATGTGCTTATTCCATTGCATTTTCAAAGTGAAATAAATGGCATTTATTTTGATAGCTACCTGATGGTTCAATTCTACCCTTGCCTGGGGTTTTTGGCAGTGGAGGGGGAGGGTAAAAGGGAGTAAAGGCGAAAAAGAGGTAGCTAAAGAATGAGATCTTCAAATTTACCACAAAACACTCTTTAACAAAACCATCAATGGTACTGTGGCTGATAGGTTGTCATGAAGCCTTATCTGTTTAAACTAGTTTGGAATTGGACGCTTTGTTATTTATTTCGTGTGACACATTTTTCTATTAGAACAATGGCAAAGGTAAAAATGTCTTAGAGAAGGTTCAGGGAATAAAATATCACTTGTCAAACTTGTGAGTCTGAGGACATTTGATAAAATGTCTATATTGTAATTGCAAAGCAAAACCAAAAGTAACAGCTTGAAATACGGATTGTTTCATTTTATTGTGACAAGTCTACCTTATCTTCCACTTTAAAAATTCCATTCACTGCAAAAAGATTAATAAAAGTGATATATTGGATTATCAGTATTCAGTCAGCACAGAAGCCCCCCAACACATTTTTGTGTTGCTTTTGCCTTTGGGGAGAAACAACTTTTTATATGCAATAAGATTAAATATAATGTATGACTCTTGGACAATGTTTCAGAGTGCTTTATTATGCCAAGTCATGATTTCTTCTACAGCTGTGAGTGAATAAAAACTGTTTTTCCCAGTTTTAAGATAACTAGAAAACACTATTCCCCTTTCACCCTCGGCATCAGAAATGAGAGGTGAGAAAGGGTTGTTATGATTACCTCTTAGGATTCTCCTCTTCCCCTCTCCCTGATGGCCTAGTGAAAAGAAGGATGCTGAATGGTCACAGCTGGATGCAGGCTTTTACTATCAGGAGAGAGTCACTCTGAGCCTGAGGGAGTGCTAAGACTTAGAATTATTCTAACTTGGTGACAGCAGACCACAGCATGGTAAGAAGAGACACTAGGAGAAGTAGTTTGATCTATAGAACTCCAGATAGGTTTAGGAGTCCTGCTACTGTCATCAGGGGACCTAGACGTGTAGTGAAGTTAGATCAAAATCTGAGGCTGAGATCTCAGACGAGACCGAGCAGTACTCTCACAGGCCTGGCGGAAGAAGCAGGCAGCAATTCAGTCAGCCTCCATCAAATCTTAGACCAGGAATGACACGGGATGGTTCTCTAGTCCACTGGCATTTGGACCACATGAGTTACCCCTCCGGTGAATTTGTAGAGATAATGCAAGGCAAACTCTACCCTTGATGAAAAAGAAACAGCTGCAGGGGCATTTCCTTAGTGTGTTTTGGGGTTGTTTGGCCTCAGAGGAGGGGGCCCAGCCTACACTATGCTTCTCCTTGCAAGTATTTGGATTTCCCTTTTGACATTTGGCTTTGTTCCCAAGTAGATTATGTTTTTAAAAATGTGCAAAAAGCTTTGCTTTTCCATTCCAGCATAGAGCATTTACAGTCATTGTTTATTTCGTGTGCTTGCTACTGTCACTTATTTGGGAAATTTGGATATTTTGCAAATAGTCCTCTGAACATCTCTATTCAAAGAACAACATGCATTGTAATTTTATTCACTGTGGTTACTGTCTATTTGTAAGAACATACACCAGCATATTTCAATTTTTTTCTTTTTTTTTTTTTTCAATTTTTTTCAGTATCTGACCTACTTCGCTAAATGGTGTATTGTAAGAGCCATCCTTGGTTTTCTTGTAAATTTTCATGGCAGATGTGATTTAAGTAATCTGAAAAACTTAGTAGTAAGATACTTCCTATAATCATTTAAAAGCTATTGGCATATAATAATGTGAACATTCTGTGAGTTTGAGGAAAGTAATACTAATGAGAAATCTGTGGGTTTTATTTTTCAGTAATCCTAGAATTTGTAATAAGAGACTTTATGTTATCATTTAAAAGCTGTTGGGCATATAACAAAATGACAATTCTGTGCATTTGAGAAAAGAAATGATGAGAAATTTGATTTTCTTAGTTTATTTTTTATGATGTCCATTAGGTTTTAAATAGTTTACCTAAATCAGCTTAATTATCTAACTGCTTCCTAAATTATTTCATCTTTTTGGGGTAGATATTAAATCCCAGCATGTAGCCTCATAAGGTACAATTTCCAGAGCATTACCTAAAACAACAAATTTAAGAGAGATTGAGTGAAAAAATGAAGAAAATTGAAAGCCCAACTTGGCAAGATAATTAGAATGCAAGTGCTAGTGTTAGAAATACTAGTAACTCCCACTTAACTGAGATAATTAAAACCTTTGAGATGTTCATCCTATTTACAAAAGTGTCTGGGGACAACCATAAAGTTAACTTTGTATAGGAACAACCGGATACAATCTAAGAAGCAAATTAGGTCAAAATGCTAAAAGAACATAGCAAGTATTGATCAAAGCATTAGCATCCTATTTGTTAAAAGAACTTTGAGGTAGTACCAAATAATTCTTCTTAGCTGTATTTCTTGGTGAAATGATATCTTTATGTTGCATATACTGATCATTGTGCATGGTTTGCTTTATACTCATTGGAATCTTATTTTCATCTTCATGTTAGGTACACTTCATTTCCAATTTTTATTAAATTGTATATATGTTTCCATCTTTGGTTTGCTGCCTGCAAATATTTAATACAGTATGAAGCCAGCTACAGTTGGGTTGAGGGA
The DNA here is from genome assembly GCF_018345385.1 of Vulpes lagopus. Classification (NCBI taxonomy): domain Eukaryota; kingdom Metazoa; phylum Chordata; class Mammalia; order Carnivora; family Canidae; genus Vulpes; species Vulpes lagopus. The sequence goes on from NC_054829.1 coordinate 99,344,243, forward strand.
AGATACAGGCGTAGGAAAGTATCGTATTGTGAGGGACTTCATAATTGTGGATAGTTCTCTTAAAGGTTAGTTTTTTTCACAAGGTTACATTCAGATGTTAGCAAGTGTCTCCCTTAAAGAATTCTTCAGGAGATTCTTCCAAAAGCCTTTAATTAATTTTTTAGGTCCTTGTCTCCTTGGAAAGAATTGGTGTATACCATCCTCCTTGTTTTCATTAGCTGATGAGAGGTGCAAATGCAGCTAGTTTCTAAACTATACTTCACCATAATGCCAGTGTTAGCTAAGACACTCTCTTGCTACAGCCTTCCAGTGACTCACTGGATAAGGCCCAGACTCCTTTGAATGGTATACCAGGCTGCAGTGTCACTAATCTTTCCCAGCATTGGCTCTTAACCATAGCATTCTCTCCGTGTCTTCTTAATTCTCTCCATGATTCCTATGTTTTAGCCCTCCAGGATTTCTCACTCTTGAACATATTCTGCTCTTCCTTCCCTCCACCTTCTTTAAGGCATGGACATTGTGTTTTTCATCTTTGCACATGCAGCTACTTTCACATAATTAGCTCCTGACATGGGAGACACCATGAAACGAAAATGGAAAAATAGCAGTGCTTGCTTTGTCCTCTTTGAAAACATAAGTGCTCTTAGAAAACATAGAGAACTATAATATAGGTATATAAATGATAAGAAGGAAAATGAAAACTGCCCTCTTAATATACACTGTTATTTATTTCCCAAATTGAATAAATGAATCTGATACTTAGAAAATGAAGAATGTTTGGTGGCCCTGGATACCAGAGAAGTGAAGAATTTGTGCTATAAACTTTTCATGTCCTACCTCAGTAATGAACCATATGTTCATCATGTAGCTCATTACAGACTTTGAACAGCTATATGGTTTCAGATTCCAGTCTGGTCGTTCTTTGAGTATTAAGAAAATGATTACTACTCAAAAAATGCCTAAGATCTTCTCTCTCTTTCCAAAGGCTGCATACTATCTCGTCTTTCCCTTTCCTAGAAAGTGATGGAAGTGAAAGTGATAGTCCAGGAGAAGTAGCTCTGGATGGGCGGGAGCAAGAGTTAGATTCTTTAACCTAATCAGCAATCACTACATGAGAGTTTATTCTCCTTAGTGTGAATGGAATTTCCTCATGTGTACAGTGCAGGAAGCTAGAATATGTGCTCTCCAAGGTCACTTCTGACTCAAATAATCCACAATTTTATGCCAAGAAAAAAAAAAGACTTCAGTTGGGTATTATGACCACTCTCACCAAAGAGGAATCATTGGCAAGTATGTGGGTTCTCCATGCAGCCTTTATTTTACTTGTAATAGCACTTCTTCCCAGTTCTCCTTTCAGATAAGGACATGATGTGGATTTCATGTATCTTTCATCACTTTTATTACTTGTGTCCTATTTCTGATGAAATATTTGAAATGAGGAGGGGAAGAAAAAATAAAATGCAATTTGGACATTTATTTCTGGATTCAATTTCCATAGTTTATGCTCCTAGTTAAAATGGATCAGTAAGAATAAGGCATATCTATTAAAGCTTGTGTTTTACTGATAAAATAAGTGACATTTTGTGCCATGTCTCTACATGTGGTAATGATTCAGCAATGGTTAAGGATGCCTTATTGTGTTAGCTCAGACTTAAACAATAGTACTCAGCTCCGTTACCAATTATTGAGTCAAACAGAAACATACCACTGAGTACCTATGTCCACTTATTTAGGAAAAATAAATTAATTAATTTTAACAGCAGATATAGCAGCCATTGTAGGGGGGGAAATAAATATTTCTGAGTGCAGTTACTTAGTTATTAACAACCATATTTTAAGTTCCTGTTAATTCTCTATCTCATAAGCCATCTCATTCCATATTGGCTCCATTCATCTTAGCTTATGTTTAACTATTGTTTAGAATATATTTTATTAATGACACTCTAATTTATAATGTCTGCTTACTCAGTGGAAATAAATACTCCATCCATTTTTAATTTCTCCTAAACTAAGTATCTCTTTTGCTTTTTACAATCCCCTCTCCTCTTGTCACTGGGGTCGCTTTGACTGCCCTTTGCAGAGGATGTCTGTGTGCCCATGAGGGCTACCTGAAACCAACCCCATTCAAGTGCAGCCTTCTGCTCTTCCTGTCTAGCTCTTTAGAGGCTACAGATCTTCTTTAACCATAATGTTTTTAAACAATTCAGAAAACAAGCACAAGTCAAATACAGTTAACAGTGTTCCTCCATAGCTATTATTCATAACAAGATAATTAGAGAAAATTAGAGAATCTGCCTCTGGAATGAATCTCAAATCATCAGTAACCCTTTGGAAATTAGAAGACTGAAAAATCCTTATGGCAAAAATGTGTTTGTTGGCATTTTTTAAAAAGTCATTAGGCATTCTGTGAGCCTCTTTACTAATAGTTATAGTATCAACAGTAAGATAAAGAAATAAAGTAAATATATAATCTGGGAACTCTAAATTGTGTTTAGCATTCACGAACTATGCCTCTATAGTAAACAGCATCAAGACGCAGGAAATGAAGTAAAAGAAATCTTTGACAAGGAAAATTCAACTTCTAAGAATCCTGCCTTCCATCCCTTTCCCCTACCATCGCCTAGGTCAGCCATTTAGTCATCAATCTCATTACCCAAAGTAGCAGCACACAAAGATAGTACTTCCAATTTGCTCAAGTCCCACACAGCAAATCCAGTGGATATTTTTCTTATTCAATTTAACTTGACTTTCAGCAGCAGCTAACACACACCATTGACCAAACTCACTTTCCTGATTTTTTCCCCCTAGCTTTCATGAAGCCATCTCTTTCTGGTTTTCCTCTACTTCCTTAGCCTTTCCTTCTCCAAATCCTTTGTAATCTCTTTTTTCTGTGATCTAGAAAAAAAAGTTTCCATTTCAATGTTTGGAGTCTTAGACTCTCTTCCTTTCTTGATAAGTATTCTCTTGGTAGGGTAGCTCATTAACTTGTAAGATATAATCCAAATGTGGTTTTTCCTTGAAGGCCCACTCCTTCTGCCTTGAGATAGGCATCATCATCAATCCAGTTCAAACACCAGAAACAGAAGAGTCTCCTTAAAACCTGTTGTCTTACCCAATAAATTCAATCCATCATTAAGCCGTGTCAGTTTTACTCACTAAATATTGCTCACTTCTCTTCACATCCCTCCAGTTCTAACATCCCCATCCTCTGCTTTTCTTCATCCCTAAACTACAGCGGGCTCCTGCCTGGTCCCCCGCCATGTGTTCTTGCACATGACCTACTTACTTATATCAGATCCATAGTCTGAGGGGTTCTGTTAAAAAAAAAAAAAAAAAAAGATCTCAGCAGGCAATGCTCCTGCTCAAACCCTTTGATAGATTCCAGTTGTGTGGATTTAAAAAAGGAAATCTTTAATATGAACAATATGGCCCTGTAGAAACTGTTCCCTCTCTTTTTCTCCAGCTAGTCTCACTCCCCTTTCTCTCCCTCTGCACTCCAGACACACTAGCCTGGATGGCTAGTTCCTAATATCCTACCACAGGGCCTTTATATATGCTCCTCTTTCTAATTGAAATATTCTTCCAATCTCCTTTCCCCTCACTGTCTTCCCCTAGTTAATTCCAGTTCATCCTCCAAATTTTAATTACAGCTTCTCTTCCTCAGTGAAGACTCCCTTGACCTTGTACATCTCCCTGTGTATCTCTTTGTAGCACTGAACACATTCTATGTGTGTGATATTTGTCAAATTAATATCTGCCTCTTGCTAGACTCCAAAGTCATTTAGGGCAGTTACTGTTTATTTGTTCCCCTCTTTCATCTCCAGAGCCAAGTACCCTGCCAGACACGTAGCTGATGAGTACCTGTTTTGTTCGGTCAAAGAATGAGAGGGTGAAAGTAATTTATACGTTAAGTTACCCTCCCAACCTCAAGTAACCTGGCTATCAGAGCCCCTTGTCCCAACAGACACCAGTTTCCCCATAGTACAGGCACAACCCTTTTTCATGGCTTAGGTTATTGGACTGTTGGCTGAAGGAGTGCTGTTTCTGACTGAAGTAGAAAGAGCAAGGCAAAGAAGGGAAAGACAAAGGAAAAAATCAAGTGAGTATAAAACAATGAGACTAATTCTAACTATCTTGGGAACGAGTACCTAAAACAACTCAAAAAATAATTTCAAAAAGTTAGGAAATCATGGCATCATTTAAAGACATCTTTAAAAAAATTTTTATTTACTTATTCATGAGAGACACAGAGAAAGAGAGGCAGAGACACAGGCAGAGGGAGAAGCAGGCTCCTTATAGGAGGTGGGACTCGATCCTGGGTCCCCAGAATCACACCCTGGGCTGAAGGTAGGCGCTAAACCACTGAGCAACCCAGCCTGCCCTTAAAAAAGTCTTTTTTGAAAGACATTTCTCTGAATATGTTATTGCAATTTTGTTTTAAAATTTATCTTATGACATATTTGACAGTAAGTTGTTACAAAATGATTGCCAAACAGAAGTAGAGGTGAGAAAATTCATGGTCATTGCCAAACAGAAGTAGAGGTGAGAAAATTCATGGTTCTTATAACCACTCTTTCTAATGCCAACAATAGGAGAACTTTGGGTTTTTGTTTCATTATTAATGTCATTAAATATGCCTATTAATGAGTCTGTTCAAGTTTGGTTAAGTTAAAGCTTTGAGATTTTTTGACATTATGTAAACAGGGGGTCAAATTGAAAAATTTAGCATGATCAAGCTTCCATTAGCTTCTAGGAAAGTTGTTCTTGTTTTTAAAAAGCTCTATTAGATTGCCTTTACCTAAATTGTGATGTTTATGCATGACTAATGGAGATGGCAGAAACTTCTATTTGTTCCCCAGAAATTCTTTTTTCCTTTATTATATGATAATATAACTTCTATCTAGGCATATGCTTGCCCAGGTAAATATTGCACTTCCTGACTCCCTTGGAACTAGGCACAACCATCTAAGTAACCAATGGCCGGAAGCATGTCAGCAGAAGTGATGTGTGCACATCTCTGATCATGTCCTTCAAAGGAGGGTAGAGTCTCTACTTCACTGACTTTTTTCTCTGACTGATCACAGTGACAACAAAGGAGTGATGGATGAACCATCTAGGACCATGAAGATTAAGTATAGCAGAGAACCATATAGAGCCTGCATCCCTTAATCAGCCCCAGATGGCCTAATTCTAGGCTTTCATGTTAAAGAGAAATAGGCTTCCATCTTGTTTAAACCACTGGCATTTTGAGTCTCAGTACTACAGTATCAAAACCTACATTCTAATTGATTTACAAGATGTGCCATTTAATTTAAGAATTTAGAAAGAAAAAAACAAACTATTTTCTTCGGTTGCTACAAAAGCCAGTTTGGGGAGCTGTCTCCTCATTAGAGACTTGTGTGCCATTTTAAATCATAGTGATCATATTTCATGAGTAGTTATGAGAGCTCACATTATAGTATTTAGAGAAAAAGGGAATGAATATATACTGGAGATTTTACACATTTACTTATTTAAATTCTTAAATAATTTTATCAGTTAAGTATTATTAAGGTCCATAGCTAATGAGTCCTGGAGCAGGAATTTCAATGCAGGTTTCTAAGATCTCAAAACTTTTTTTTTCTTATTATAATATCTTTTTCATGTTATACAAAGAGATTTCACAGCTCTGCGAATACTGAACCAATAGTAAATACAACATATTTGAAAGGAGTCTTAAACTGCGTTATTTCATATTTTCGTATTTACTTTTGCATTTGTAATCATGTTGAAATGACTAACACCTGACTTACTCAAAACTTAGAAAAATTATTTTGACAAGGAAAAATATCTCCTTTAACTACCCTATTCACTTATTTAGATTACTCCTTTAACTGCTTGGGGTTAAATACTCCAAAGTTATAAAAGGGGTGGGGGCTTTGTAAAACCCAGCAAGTATTTGCTTTGCTTCTTTACCTGCCATTGTCTTTACAAGCCGCAGTAGGAAATTTTCTTTAAGATGTGTTATGTAAGCTGTAAGATTCCCCTTTAAATGGCTATTTTGACTCACTTTTACAGCACACATTCTGAACAATGGAACAAATAAAGTGACCTTTCTTTTACTAGTTAAACTTAAATAAGCGTAACAGTTTATTATAATAAAAAGAACATGTTTTCAGCTCAACCATGGACTTTCCTCTTGGATATCTGAAGCAAAGAGTAAAATGTAACCATTTAATGGACCTTGTCTCCTATAATATTTTACAAACCTCCTATGGTTATTTCACTTAAGTGGTTTTTCTTGCTAATTAAGGTACTTTACTATTACTGTCTTTCTCTGCCATATCTATAAATTGCTTCAATATCCTGTGGCCAACCTTATAGGTTTCTTCACCCACCGTCAATGCTTAAAATCCCTCTTGTTTGCCTGCCTTTGGTGTGGAAGCCAGACAAGCCAGATTCTCGCATTTTCAACCACTCCATGCAGCTAGCAATTGTCATGTAAGACAGTTTTAGACAATGAGACACAAGGGGACATCATCAGAGCTTTGGCTTTTGTAGTTAAAAGAATAGATGTGGTTGACAGTAGCCTACATTACCATCCTCCTTCCATCTATGTGCCTTCCTTCCACTTTCTGACTAGACATGTGATGTTTGAACTGCAGTGTCCATCATGAAACTATGGGATCATAATTTATTCTTCACCCAAAAACTACATCAAATTTTATTCTTTCCACTAGGGCTACAATGTAGTATTAAGTACATTGTGTTTAGAATGTAAAAGCATAAGTTAAAATCCTTGATGTAAAAAAAATAATAATAAAATAAAATAAAATAAAGTAAAAAAGTAAAATAAAATCCTTGATGTGGCACTTACTAGCTCTACAGTTTCTGGTGTTATTAAGTTTTTTGTACCATAGTTATTGCATCTATTAAAAAAAAGGAATTTAAAAAATTTACCATGCAGGAAGGTTATAAAAATTAGAGACAAATGTTATAAAAATTAGAGACATTCTAGGTGCCCAACGTTTAGTTATTATTATTATCTGCTCTCTTTGAGTCTGTTTCACTGTATAAACTTATCCTATACCTGCAACATACAGCCTTTCATTTGAGTCCAAATATCTGAAGTATCTCCTCACTGCTTTTACTATATGATATTGTTCTAAAATCCTAATAAGGGTAGTCTTTCAATGCAGTCATAGCCAAGCAGTGTTCATGCCCCTTATTCAAGAAAGGGGCAAATTAGACTTTGAAGGGATGCTGCTATGTAAATAGATCTTCATCTCAAAGGATTCAGCTTTGTATCATGAATATTTCCTGGTTTGTTTTTATTTATTTTTCTGGTTCATTTTTTTCCTGGTTTGTTTGTATTTATTTGCATTTTTAATTATCAGAAATTGTAGATGCATATGTATTTGAAGAAATAATAGAGATTGTGTTTGGTTTTGGTTTGTGTTTGATTTGTGTTTTCCAAGGAATTGATCCATTTCATCTAACTTGTCATACTTATGTGTGTAGAGTTGTTAATAGTACGTCTTTATTATCCTTTTGGTGTCTGCAGGGTCCATAGTGATAGCTCATGTTTCATTCATGACATTTGTCATTTCTATCTTCTCTTTTTCCTTTAGTCTTCCTAGAGGTTTGTCAATTTTACGGATCTTTTAAAAGAATTATCTTTTTGTTACACTGACTCTTTTCTATTTACAATTCAACTGATTTCTGTATTATATTTATAATTTTCTTCTTTCTGCTTGCATTGAGTTCTGATTTTTTTAGGTTCTTGAAGAGGGGACCTATATTTTTTACTTACTATGTTCTTTTTTCTTCTTCATGTTCCAAGATTCTCTTATCAGATTCTTACTGTTTGGAGAACTTCCTTTATCCATTATTGTAGGGTACATCTTCTGTCAATAAATTTCCTCTTTTCCTTTGTTTGAAAATGTCACAATTCCCATTTCATTCCTAAAGGTTTTGCTGGGCATAAGATTCTTGGTTAATAGTTCTCCTCTTTCAACTTTTGACAAAGGTGGTGCCACTTCTTTCTACTACTAATACTGTGTTTCTAATTGTTTCTACCCTATAGGGTCAGTTTTTGTTTCTCTTTAGCTCTTTTCAAAAATTTTTCTTTGTCTTCAAGTTCAGAAGTTTAATTATGATGTTTCTTAGCATGGGATTCTTTGGCTTTAACCTGTTTATAGTTGGCTCAGTTTCTTGAATCTGTAGGTTTATTTCTTGCTAAATCCAGGAAGTTAGCAGCCATTATTTCTTTGTGTACTTCTTCATCTCCATTCTTTTTCCCCTCTCCTCCTGGGACTCTGATCACATAAATATTAAGTCTTTTGTTATAATCTGACAGGTCCCTTGCAGTCTATTTGAGTTTTTATTTTTTTAGTCTACTTTGTCTCTCTCGTTGAGATTATCTTTAATTGTTCTATCTCCAAGTTCACTGATTCTTCCTTTGTCCTTTCCATTTTGATGTTGAGCCCATCCACACAAGGTTTTATTTTGATTATTGTATTTTTCAGTACTAAAAATCCCAATTGATTCTTTTTTATACCTTCTATTTCTTTGCTGAAACTTTGTATTTCCTTGCTGAGGTTTGTTTAAAAAATCTATTTCAAGAATTACTGTATTTGCTTGTTGAAGCATTTTTATCATGGCTGTTTTAGTATCTTTTTCAGATAATTTTAAAATCTTTGTCCTCTTGGTGTTGACATTTATTGATTGTAACTTTTTATTCAGTTAGAAATCTTTCTGGTTCTTAGTATAACAATTTATTTTCTATTGAAATGTAGACATTTAGTTGTATAAGAAGAAAAGAGGAAAGTACAACTACTCCATCATCTCAGAAGTAGAAGTCCCTAATTCTAAACATATTTTAAAGCAGAATTTTTATATATTTTTCTTTTAGGAAGAATACTTATTATAAAAAGTGGCTTATCAGTAATAATTATACACTTGTGTGTGTATGTATGTATATTTTATATATAAAATGTGTATATATGTATAAAGAAGTGACACTATATAAGTATATATATATAATTTTTCAGATTCATAAATATGTATGTAAACATTTTTTAAATTATTTATTTATTGATGAGAGACAGAGAGAGGCAGAGACACAGGCAGAGAGAGAAGTAGGCTCCCTGTGGGGAGCCTGATGTGGGACCGGATCCCAGGACCCTGGGATCACGCCCTGAGCCAAAGGCAGATGCTCAACCACTGAGCCACTCAGGTTCTATGAAAATAATTTTTTAAAGTACTTTGATCAATCCCACATTTCCTCACATGAAATAATATTTCATATGTACAAAGTTATTATTTTGTAATATCTTTCTATCCACTTCATATCTTAGTTTTTTCTGAATTCTTTTTGTAATATTCTTAATAGGTATAGATCTATGCAAAAATGCACATGTATATATGTTTAGATTAAATATATATGTAATATATATGTAATATATGTATATATGTAATATATGTAATTAAATATGTATGTAATATATATGTGTATATATATATGTAATAACCAAATACTAGTGTCAACATAATTTTGTCATCTCATTCTACTCTTATTTTTTCATCAAGTTCCTCCTTAATATCTAAAATCTTAGGATGGGGGTGCCTGGATGGCTCAGTGGTTGAGCATCTGCCTTTGGCTCAGGTCGGGTTCCCGGGGTCCTGGGTTGAGTCCCGCATCTGGCTCCCCCAGAGGGAGAACTCTGCCTATGTTTCTTCCTCTCTCTCTGTCTTTCATGAATAAATAAGTAAAATCTTTTCAAAAAGCATATAAAATAAAATAAAATAATAAATACAATATTAGGATGGTTGTGAATATTGCTGAATATTCATGTTAAACTATTCTATTTTGATCTCTTTATTTGAACAATAATTGTATCAATCTCATTAAGTATATTTTAGGTTGTACAATTTATTTTAAGGAGAAAACTTCTGGCATTTTCAAATTTTAATGCCAGTGTTTAGAAAGGATACCTATTTGTGTCCTTGAAATTTAAAAATAAGCATAACTACTTGTATCATATTTTTCTAGTTAAGATATCTTCCAAGGAGAAATCCTTTGGAGATTATTTTTTAATAGCCATTTCTGTGATTTTTTTACATGTTTGTTTTGTGTCCTATCTGATTTTTGTAGGCATAATACTAGTAATATAATTATGAAATTGAAAATAAAAGTGACTCAACTAGTTATGGTAGGCTAGAATATTAAAAGGTGTCTATATTCTTTCTTAATTAAATAATTGTCTACATGGTAAAGGTAATTTTTTTCTTCTGATTTTAAAAACAGTGCTACTGCATTTTTAAAATTCAGTGCTATATAAGCTGTAGCATTTCTCAAATTAAAGTGTCATAGTGTCTCAGGGGAAGAAATGGTACTTCTCAGATTCCTACTGGGAACTCTTACTCTTTTGAATTCTCATCTGTGTCTCAAAATATCATTACAGGAAGGAATCACAGAGGTGATCTTATGCCTAACTTATACATGAGTGTGGTAACTCAATGACACACCAATCTGTCTATTAAATCTTATATACTTTGGGGAAGAAATACCAAGTTTATCTCCTCATACAGAAACATCACTAATTAGATAATAGCCTATGCTGAGCTCTCATGGCCTATGGCATAAGTTTTAAGGAAAATTTATAAATTCATATTATGATTTTAATATTTTCAGGGTCTGTTTCATCAGTTTGCATAGCTAAGACATATTCTTTTATATTTATTGATTTATCAATGACAGACACACAGAGAGAGAGAGAGAGAGAGAGAGAGAGAGAGAGGCAGAGGGAGAAGCAGGCTCCATGCAGGGAGCCCAACGCGGAACTCAATCCCGGGTCTCCAGGATCACGCCCGAGGCAAAAGGCGGGCACCAAACCACTGAGCCACCCAGGGATCCCTAAGACATATTCTTTTTGAGGCTTAATGTAAATAAAATAAAATATATTGCCAGTGATGTTTTGCTCCACCACTCTTATCAAAGGCTTCCTGAAAAGACCAAGTAATTACTAATATGAAATTGTCACATCTATATTTATAGAATAGATTCCATTCAATATCAATACCCAACTACATAAATAATCATAATCATTCTTAAACTTATATAAGCTTAATTTAATCCACATAATAAACATTTCCATGTTAATTATTATAGGCCTTAGACAATTCCTTGTTGCTTACAGGATGAATTAGAAACTTTTTATTATATATACAAAACTCTTTTTGAAACGCCCACTTCCTTCTTTGTCATTCTTCTGCAGTTTTATTGAAATTCCAAAATCCTTAACCAGATCATGCTACGATACCTCCATGACTATATGCAAGTTGTTTCTTTAATCCAGAATACTTTTTATATATGTAGCAATCTCACTTTAGCTCATCTCCTTGAAAAAACCTTTTCTGACCATTTCATCCTGTGTGGAATTGAGCTGCTTCCCTTTGGCCTGCACTGTACACCCATAAAGATTTTCTATCATCGTACCTAGAACCTAATTCATTGTCCATATGTAATTAGATGACCATGAATTCCTTGAAGATGAGTTTATTGTTAAATCCACCCCCCCCCCCCCGCCCTTTTAAGGACAAAATGCTCCAAAGCTAATGGCTTCACATAGTCCGTAGCATTAAGTAGATTAATGTTGATTTTGCTGAGCATTCTTAGCCACAAGTTGAGAAGACTTTCATCTTCTCTCCTCACTTTTAAGGAGAACTTTTAAAAATCTAGAGAGGGATCCCTGGGTGGCGCAGCGGTTTGGCGCCTGCCTTTGGCCCAGGGCGCGATCCTGGAGACCCGGGATCGAATCCCACATCAGGCTCCCGGTGCATGGAGCCTGCTTCTCCCTCCGCCTGTATCTCTGCCTCTCTCTCTCTCTGTGACTATCATAAATAAATAAAAAATTAAAAAAAAAATTTAAAAAAAAATCTAGAGAAGCCTGAACTGCTTTATTATTTAAAGCATGTGGATATGTTGACAAATAAATAGAGTAACAAAAATGTCTTTTGTTTCAATCCAGTCATTTAATTTTTGTGATTATGTATTGATAATAAGTCTAATTTTCTTTGGAAATCATTTCAAAAATCTTAATTAGGAACTTTTGTTCACAATCCTCTCTCTATACCTTTATTGATTGGTGCACCTCCTTAGATATAGTTATCTATGTCTCAAGTTAAATTGGTCTCAGACATAGCTTCACAAAACACAATTTTAAAAGAATGGTAGCTCTGTAACCAGTTTGTCATCTATAGTAGAATTCTACATGGTTCATCACCAAATGCTCAGTTTAGGAAAATAGAGTAGATATATGGGTATTCAATAGCTGGGACAAGGGAAAACCAAGATGAATATTCTCCCTCACTTTGGCACAGAAATGAAATAATCTATTTAAAACTATTCCATTTCTGATGTTTAAATTGAAGAACTGGACTTATCATTTTATTATTTCTTTTATTAAAATGTGACATGTAGGGGCACCTGGGTGACTCAGCGGTTAAGCCTCTGCCTTCAATTCAGGTCGTGATCCTGGGGTCCTGAGATCGAGTCCCACATCAGGCTCTCTATAGGGAGTCTGCTTCTCCCTCTGCCTATGTCTCTGCCTCTCTCTGTGTCTATCATGAATAAATGAATAAAATCTTTAAAAAATAAAATAAATAAAAATAAAATATAACATGTATTTTAACAAAATTTATTTTTGAAACAAATTCCAGTGTTATCATTGATCTGATGTAATACTTTTTTTAATTAGTAAATATTTAAATAAAGTTAATCATCCAGAGAAAAAGATTTTTTATCTATTGCATCTGTTTTTCCATTGTTTTAATAACTGACTTTTAGGGTTGCTTGGGTGGCTCGGTTGGTTAAGTGTCTGCCTTCAGCCCAGGTCATGATTCCTGCGTCCTGGGATCAAGTCCAGCATCAGGCTTCCTGCTCAGTGGGGGGAATCAGCTTCTCTCTCCCTCTGCTACTCCCGAGCTCGTGCTCTCTCTTGCTCGCTCACTCACTCTCTCAAATGGATAAATAAAATCTTTAAAAAAAAAAAAAACTGACTTTTAGGTAAGCCCCTAATGTTTTGTACTTTTCTTTCAAAAGAGGTGTCAGTATTATTAGAAAGATTAACCAGTATTTACTCCAGCTAATTTTTATTATGTTGCACTAAGATGAGTTTCTATGTAAATAAATGAACTAAGAAAAATTTCCTTTTCGTTTGAAAACAGAAGGACATGGATGAACTTGATGATGTTCTCACATCCATATTCAAACATGAGATACCATATTATGAGTTTCAATCATTCCAACCTGAAATCGACCCACAAAAAGAATGTAAGTATTTTCCAGCTGCATCAATTATTCACTATGTGCAACTATTTAATAAATATTATAGCTAGGAATATAGCTATCTGCATTGGTGATTAAATGTTTTAGACAATTCCCATCCCCTGGCAAGAAAGCACATTTGTAACAAACTTCTAAAGCTCCATTTGGTAAATTGTTTTATCACAAGCCCTAAAAATGTGCCTAACCTTTGAAATCAGCAAACCTGCTTCCTGATTCTTGTTCTAAGGAAATTTCTAGATAATTGATGGAGATTGGAGATTGTTCATCATAGCATTATTTGTAATTACTGAAAGTAGAAATAACTTAATCTTCCAAATGTAGGTAATTGATTAAATAAATTTTGGCACATCCATTAATACAACAATCATAAACAAATTTTATTATGAATTGATTTGCTGGCTGGAGTGATGCTTTGATATATATTTAATTGAATAAAAGTGGGGTACATAGCAGTAGATAGAATGTGATCTGCTTAAAACAGTACATAGCTTTAGTAGTATATATGTTTATATATGTGATAGATAGGTAGAAAGATAGAGAGTCTGGACAAACATGCACCTGTTAACAATAGTTGTTCAATTTAAGTTATTACATCTTTTTTTTTCATTTTACTTAATCTGTGTTTTCTACAATGACTCTTATTTGTATCATAAAAAGAAATATGTATACGTATCAAGAAAAGTATATAGAGGAGCTACTACAAGAGAAATCATACTTCTAAATTTTATCATGAGCTCAGCAGTACGTTTTCAAAATTACCTGTTCCTATGTAGTTTGTTGACACACTGTTTATAATTCACTTATATGCCGACTATGTGCCATACACTATGATAGAGACATAATGGTGAGTAAGACAGGCATGAGGCTAAAGAATAGGAGAGGTCTAGTATAGGTATACTTGAGGACTATTTAGCAGAGGCTTTTTCTGTAGAGTTTCTATGCTATTTGAAGTAGTTTTATCCTCAGGTTGGCAAGCCTCAGGGAAACAGGAAGGGAGAGTAGGAGCCTGAAATCACCGGCAATTTTGAATTACCTAGATTTGCAAGAACCCCTAAGATGTTTACATTATGAGTTTACATTATGTGGAAAGGTTAATAATGGGCTAGTTTTGAATGAGAAATCTTGTGAGAATGGTGAAAACTTATTTTATTCCCCAAATGCATTTTAACAATATATAACTCACAAAAGTTAGACATTAAGGTAGAAAAGGAACGTAACATGATATCTCACTTGAGACACTCATCATTTGATTGGGAAACAAGATAATGTATAAGTCATAATAGAAAGAAACAATGTACTAAACTCTATGGAATTGATTGCCTCAACAATAGAATTTTAGAGAAAAGCTGTATTATTTTTCAAGACTTGTTTCATAAAGGAGGTCTTTACGTGATCTTTACGTGAGTCTTTACGTGATCTTTACATGAATCTTGAATAACATGTTCCAATTAGGAAAGAGAAAAGAAATAGAAATTCTATGCAGGAAAAAGTGCTGGAAAGATATGAGATAGAATTATTAAACAATTTTTCAAATTCCTTCAGCATTTGAATTTATTTAGGTTGTGGAATGAGAATTATGGAACTGAGAGAATGGAATGGCCTCTCATTTTTACGGGTTAAGAATTCTAGCTAAGTTTGAAAAGTGCTTGTTATCTTGTTTAGGCTGTAAAATGTGAATTTTAGAGTTAGAAATGATGGAAGAGCTCTGGTCCCTTATTTTCATAGAAAAAGAATTCTGGATACATTAAATCACAGTTCCTGATAATGTGGATACAGTTAAACTTCTGCTTTTCTAGCAAACTTCCAGGTAAAGCTGATGCTGCTAGTCTCAGATCTTTCATGAGTACTAAGTGTTTAGAGCAATGGTTCTCAAACTTGGTGAGTATTATGATTAGCTGTGGAGCTTTTAGAACATTTGATGCCTAAACCGCATCCCTCTTCCACCCCCAAGTAATGAAGAATCTGGGAATGGTTCCAGCTCTCAGTAGTTTTAAAGTTTTCTAGGTGATTCCAATGGGCAGCCAAGTTTATCCACCCCTTGTGTCTTCAACTTATTACAGATTTCTACAGGGAAGTAATTCATCTTCATACTGATCTTTGGCATAAAGAAAATACTACTCTCTCTTTACAAAGCTATAAAATTAGTAGAGTCTGAAAGTTTGAATCATTACTAGAATTTAATAATCATTATATATTTGAAAGAGATTTTTAAACATTTTTGACAGAAAGCTACAAATGAAAACTTCAATGTAATCTAGGTAATTCATTCAGAAACCTCATTGCTGGATATTGTTAGATGACTGATGCTATTAAACCTGTAACATGCAAACAACCGTCATGATATGAGGCTTTTACTCCTAGTGGAAGTACAAAATAACAAAATACAAATCACAGAACAAAAATACCCAAGATAGACATGAATATGACTGCAGTCATGTTTTGCTTGCTTTCTTGACCTCAAAATCTTGAATTAGAGTCAGCTTCAGAATACCTGGTCTTTAAGAACTTGCACCTGGATTTTCATAGTGTTCAAGTTAAATTGATGAGAAGATTTGAGAGGCCTTTATACACAAAGTGGAATTAATTCAACAAGAGAGTTTGGGAAAGAAATGGTAGGTTGTTAAGTAAGTTCTGTAGAAACATTTCTAGATATGCACTGAGCAGTAAGTTAAGCAAACAGTGAATCAGGTATAATTTCAGATATCTGTCCCTGAAGACAGTTCTACAATTATTTGGTGAAATATTTTGCTTATTAAATATTTATTATTTATTACTCTATATTTTAGATGAAATAAATTGGATGTTAGGACACTGTGTGAAGAAGATAGCCATAAGGAATCGGTAGGATGTACTTGGGGGGTGAGCCATGGAATTACATACAGATAGCTATGGTTCTTAAAAATATGATGCTAAATGCTATATTAATCAAAACTGTTATGTCATTGTTTCATCCTCTTTTCTTCTCAAGTTGACTTTGGTAAATTCTGGGTTTAGTTCCCTGTCACTTCATTTATAATAAGTAAAATGTTATTCATTGCCATTATGCCTTGGCCATTTTCACTCCTATCTACCAATTAATTTCCTTGACTTTTCTTTTCCCCAGGCAAGCAGAGTTGGGATATATTATATCTCTATAATTAGAGATAAGACAAAAACTATATAAGAAATCAAATCTACCTTAGTGTTCTCTTACCCTATAATGCTTTATTATTGATTTAAAAATAATATTTTCCATTGAGGAGAATTTTCCATAAGAAAAATATTCTCCCTAGGAGTAGAATAATAAAAGGGTTCTAAATAATCTTGCTATGTTAGTGTAACATAGAACTTTTGAACACAACAGTCATCAAAATAATTCATGAACAACTTTCCAGTATGTGAATCATCAGGGGCTATGAAATCAATATATGGTATTTTAACAGGCAATTTTCTACTGAGACACGAGATACTAGAATAGGAAATATCACAGTACATTCCTTAAAGCAAGAGTATGATTTTTGAGCAAATTCTGTTTTGGTTGTTGATTTATATATAAACACACGTGGTATGGGCCACTGTGAAATTGATTCGAATGCACCTGACATTGTGTGGTGATGAGACAGAGCAGCACAGCGGCCAGACAAGACTGCTTTAACCTCTCTGCAGCTCTCCCCTGTTTCAAGCTCTCCTCTGCAGAGTTTTGGGAAAGTCTTGCTGTGGTAGTTACATGAATTTCCCTAACTTCAGAACCCTTCCAAGGACTGGGTCATAAAGAGACTCCCCTGTCATGGACAGGGAAAAAAAATAGCTTGGCTTGTTTTTTGTTTGTTTGTTTGTTTGTTTGTTTGTTTGTTTTTTAAAGAGGCTACAGCTGCTGGTTCAATCACCAATGGGAGTTAGTTCATGAAAAAGGAAACTAGGTTAATTTGAGGCAGATTATTTACCTACATCCAGAGAAGAGTACTGGTTTAATTAAGCCCATGCCAGTTTTTTAGAACATGTCAAAACATATCCATTTACAACAAATAGCAATATCTTAATCTAACATAAGACAGCATACACTTGCCAGTGACAACTGAATGTATTAACTGGGAATATTACCTCCACATATGTCTATAAAATGTAGAGCATATAACTGAATATTAGGTGCAAATGTAGTAGTCACTGCAGCTCTAAGATTTGTCATGAACTTGTAATAAGTTTATGTTCATAGAAAATAGCTCATTTACCAAGGAGAGGAGAACCACATGCTATTGTGCTCTTTTTGTATCATCAAATAATTTAAACATACAGGAAAATATAGAGAACAATGCAAAAAACACCCTTGTATCCATCACCTCGCTTTGCCAAATCTTAACATTTTGTCACATTTGCTTCAGAGCTTTTATTTTTAAGAAATAAAATGCTAAATATCTAGTTGAATTTTTCTAAATCTCCCTCTGTGATTCCACACACTTGAAAAGTGACTGATTAAATTTCTTGTTTTAAATAAATTTCTTGATCATTCTCATGCAGTTCATTTTTTCTAGATACATTTGTTTCCATAATTTATGTTGTACAGTTTTGTATATTTCATGTAAATGATATCACATTTTTCCCTTCATCTTACTATTTTTGCCCAATATAGGTTTTTTTTTTTTGTATTTATACACCTGTCTGGATACATTGCTATTACAATACATTGACTATATTCCTTATGTCAGGCCTTATTCATTCCATAACTGGAAACCTGTATTCCTTTTTCAATTTAAATCATTTGAGAAGAAAATCAGGAGCAATGAAAAAATCAATCTGAAGTGTAAATGGTCAAGATTATTCCTTATTCTGGGATAAGAAGGAATAGGTGGTAGGGAAAAAAAGGTCATGTAAACACACTTTAAATTAGTTACAAACACATCACTGTTTAGTAAATACACTAAATTAGGGATAGATTTACACATAACACTAACGTAGTAATTGAGTAATTTGGAGATTTAGTATGTAAATTGACTGTGAAATTACAGATTTTTTTTCACTTCATTTTCTTGATAACTCAACCTATAGGTATAGATTTTCACAACTTCTACCAAGGACATTTTTAGCATATTCTCAAGTTACTTTTGTGAGCTGATGGTTCAATTTTTATCAAATAATAATAAAATAAAACAACCACTTTGAATTCTTTAAAATGTTTTCCACTTGAAAAACCAAAAAAAGAGTTATTCCTTTAGTATTATACCACTGTTACTCACTTTTACAGTATTTCTTTGAGGATTCTTTATTTCTCCAGACATGAAGTTTGAAAAGTTATGCTTATATGCATCATAACTGTGATTGAAGAATGTATATTATTTTTTTAAAAGTAAGACAGAAAAGAATGAAGGAAGCTAAAAAGATAATGTTGATACCAGGTCCAAAATTTGGCCTTTTTCACACTTATTATTCTCCAGAAAAGGAAGCACCACTGGCCTTGAGTCCATAGAGAGCATAGATAAGAAAGAACAGTATGTCCTGAAGAATCAGAGAAACCTCCCTGGTTTTAAGATGTATCCCAACACTGTGAAGATAAGCAATGTGCTATCTGGAGTCAAGCAACCATTTATGATGGTCAGTCATTCACATTTCAACAACATTTGTAATTCTTTCTCATTATGCCCATTTCCATTACTGTAACAACACATATTCTATAATATTTGAGAATTTTGTAATTATAGATGAAAAAGATGAGCCTTCAAATGTAATATATTCTCAAGTTAAGAGAATTTTGATCTAAAAGATTATATTAAGCAATCTTAGGTTTTCTTTCATATTATAAATGTAAACAAAGTTTCTCCTCAAACTCTGTATCAATAGATAGTATCTGTAGAGCAAATAATGGGAAGAATTATAGGTTTTTTAAAGACTTTATTCATGAAAGACAGACAGAGAGAGGCAGAGACATAGGCAGAGGGAGAACCAGGCTTCCCGCAGGGAGCCTGATGCAGGACTACATCCCAGGACCACAGGAACATGACCTGAGCCAAAGGCAGACGCTCAACTACTGAGCTACCCAGGTGCCCAATAATTATAGTTTGGAGTAACTCCCCAGGACCCCCAAAATTCTGCAAAAAAAAAATAAAAGTAATTGGAAATACAGACTGATTCAGAGTGAAATAAAGCACTACACAGAAGAAACAGAGAAAAGTTTCAATTAACTGCCTCATAGGTTCATTTTCCATGGTAGTGAAACTGAATTTCATTTGTTATATGCCCTTCCCCCATTTTAAGCATCTCCAAAGTTGAAGGATGTGTTCACACATACACACATTAGTATATGAATAGAAGCCTACAGGACAAAATTGTGAATAGAGCAATGTATAATACAAGGGACAAAATAGCAGATAAAAAAAAAAAAAAGTAACAGACCAGGCTGAGAATCCAAAGTATGTGGGAACAGCAGGGTTAACAGCACATGATAAAGAACAATAGAGGCTTAAAAGCTGAAGTAGTGGGATCCCTGGGTGGCGCAGCGGTTTGGCGCCTGCCTTTGGCCCAGGGCGCGATCCTGGAGACCCGGGATCGAATCCCACATCAGGCTCCCGGTGCATGGAGCCTGCTTCTCCCTCTGCCTGTGTCTCTGTCTCTCTCTCTTTCTGTGACTATCATAAATAAATAAAGAATTTAAAAAAAAAAAAAAAAAAAAAAAAAAAAAAGCTGAAGTAGTAGGCTGCATTGTGTCTAGCTGCTTTCATAGCATTTCTATCCTGAGAACCAGTTTCTGACTTGGCTCATTCTGGAAGCCAGAAAGGTGAGCTGGAAAGGCAAAAGTTGTAACCTTATGGAAGAAGTTGTTGATAATAATGGAAATATGGGAAATAAATGTGACCTCTACCCATGATACCTGACTGACTATAAGAAGTTATGTCCCCCATGCTCATTATCCACAGAATCTGAATAGACATTACCTCTATAAGAATATGACGTGTGATGCATGGTTGAAATATTATTTCTAACAATGATTATTTCTGAGATTGCTGTAAGACTGTACATTCCTCCAGGAAATAAAAGTATATGTATTTTAGCATTAAGTTTTGTCTTCTATTGTAGCCTTTACCATTGACAACCTGAAAAGATATTTTAAAATATGTAAGTCAGGGGTGCCTGGATGGCTCTGTTGGACATCCTACTCTTGGTTTCGGCTCATGCCATGGTCTCAGGGTTGTAGGATTGAGCACTGAGTCAGGTTCCACTGGTCCCTACAGTGTCTGCTTGTCCCTCTTCCTTCCTCTCTGCCCCTTCCCCTACTCTCTCTTTCTCTTTCTCTAAAATAAATAAAATCTTTTTTAAAAAAAATGAATAAAATATGTAAACTAAGACAGAAGAGGGAATCTCTTGGAGAAACAGTAAATAGGATGGAGAAGAAGTACTACCCCAGACATACTTTGTATATTTTACCGTTTTATTAGCAATCTGTGAGGTTATCCTCAGTTTTCCCGGATGTCCACTGTTGCTTAATTATTTGAACCAAGCCCCATTCTTTCTTGTATTTAGCATTTTGCTCATAAACTTTAGTGGACATCAGAATTCCTTGGAAGGTTTGCTAAAACCCAAATTTCTGGGCCCTACTCAGAATTTCTGATACAGTAGGTCTGGGATGGGCCCAGGAATTTCAAATTTCTCACAAATTCGTAGATGATGCTGATGCTACTGGTCTATGAGTCACCGATGAAAACCGCTGAGTAAACACAGCAATAATTGGCAGTACTGTCATATACATAAATAAAATTGACATGAATCCAATTAAAGTCAAGATAGCAGATTGATTTTTATCTTATCATTCCATGTCCCAGAATTTAAAGTCTGGCTGCAAATGAAGTAATCTTAGAGTGCTTATCTAAAAAATATATTTGTGTGTATCATTAGAAAAAACAAAAAAACCCTCATGAATTCTTAGACGTTAATGAACTCTGCTTTATAATAGGTACTCCAGATAGTATCTTCCAGATACTGAGGGAAGGTAGAAGAATATGAAATCAATAAAATACAAACCATACATTCAGAGGGCACCAATGACTAGGGAAGAGAAGACATCACAAAAATAAGTGCCACTGATATAGTGTATGCTCTACTAATAAGAGCTAACATCCACATTTTGCATACTCTGTGTGAAGAACAATTCTAAGCACTTTATTTACCTTAACTCATTTAATTCTTCACAAGAATCCCTAGGAAAGACAGTACCTGTCTTGATTTTCTACTTCTGATCTGTAGTATCTGACAGCAGAATGGAAGAAATGACATATGAGCTTTCTGAATATGCTGCTTGAATTCTCTACTCAAATAACCAAGACACATATGTTATTCTTCTCTGCGTCCACACAAAAAAATAAAGGGTTTTCAGAGGCAAAAGTAATAAGTTTAAATATGTAAGTTTATCATAGAGTTAGAGAAAATACATAAACATTGTCCATTAGTAACTGGTAACAGGAAAGAGGCTCTGTAATAGACATTTAATAAGAAAAATACATGCATGGGTTAGCCTCAATTATATACACACACTCACAGTGGAAGTGGACCTTTTATTATAAATTGAATAAGTTATTACTTAATGAATTCCTTCTTACGTTTGCAGGTGATGTGCAGTAGTGATTTGTAGTGTCACTGCATGTGTAAAAACTCATTCTATTGCTCTGAGAAGGATAGTAACTCAAAGACACAAAATAGTTTTTATGTCTTGTAGCCATGAGTTATGGTTTACCAAACCCACCATGGTCATTTTCTTCACCTCATTAGGCAGGATGCTCCAGAGAAATAGAATAGATGTATTAAGAGAGACAAAGAGACAGAGGGGGGTTTACTTTAAGGAACTGGCTCATGTGATTGTGGCGCTGGCAATTCTGAAATGTGTCCGTCATTCCAGGGGGCTGGAAATTTCAGCAGGAGTTGGTTTTGTTGCCCTGTGGTGACCTAGGAGCTAAGTTTATAGCCACTATGCTCTACTCAAAGGCCCATATGTCTAATTTAACTTATTGCTATGTAATTTATTGTGACAGCTACCTCATCAACACCCACACCTATACTTTTCCATGGCCACCATTGTCACTTTCCCTAATAAATTTCTCTTTCGCTTACCTTGTAACTTTGTAGCCATGAACCTGAATGTTATCTTAAATTCACCTCTTTCTTTCAGAGACACCAGACTCAATCAAGTCCTACTAACTTTTCTTTTAACGTGTCTGATATTTCCTTCCTTGTCCATTCCAGGCTGTCTCCACTCTAATTCAGGCCATCAGTTATTTCTCCTTGCTCCTGAAAAAACCTTCTAGCAGGTTTTTCTAACATGTTTCATTTTCCATCCTACACTTCAGTGCTCCCCAAACATTCTTATGTTCCATTTTTATTCTGTCCCTATGTTATGTATGATGGTGCTTCCAAAGGCATCTTAAGCTCTAACCAGTCCATTTATTGTTTCCAATACTGCCCAGATTTTCCTCCTTGCCTTAGTTCATTTTTATTATCAAAATTATTTAACTTTTTTTAAAGAATAAATCCATTGCTAAAGACTGTAAGAAGTCCTCAAAAATGCTGAATACTCTTGACTAGTGAAATCAAGCATTCTTGCCTGATATGTTGATTTACTGCTTCGTGGTGCATATCTTTTGGATTTCCATGTGCAACCCATACAAAGGCCAGTGGACAGCTTTCTATCTGTAAGTCATAGCCTCATGGGAGAGTGTACAACTTTATCCAGAGGGCTTCCACACTTAGATTGTTCTAGGTTTCCTGATTCTTTCTAGACTCCCTTCTGCTTCGTCCTCGCTTCTTAGTGTTTTTTATTGTCAAGATTCATCAGAGACAAAGTTAGTAATTTTCAAAAGTCATTTTTAAATGAACACAGAGGAACAGAATACAGTCACACATCTAGAGAAATGAAGCTTCTAGAGACTTCTTATTTTATTTATTTATTTTAGAGATTTTTTATTTTAAACAGAGATTCACCACAGATTGATTGGATTGGTTGAACTTGGAGCAGCCTTACGTGGGGCAGCATTACTCTTTTTATTACTTCATCACTGAGTTTGATACTGAGAAATGGATAATAAACCTGTTCAAATGTTGTAAGATTTAATTTTAATTGATATCATTCCAAGAACTGTTAAATGATGACTATGCATGCTCCTTTGCTTCTTAACATCACCTTTAGGCGTGGGGTCCCAGCTCTCAGGCTATTTATTGTGGCCTCATGGATTGCTTCAGTCTTCTTTTGCATGCTGCCTTATTTCACCCTGGCCATTCCTGGCCCACTGCCCTGGATGAGAAGATGTTTTACAGTGTGTCCTCAAATACTCTTTCTCTGGGATCAGACCATCTTGCGTCAACCTGCTGCTTAATGTTCTTCTGCTCTGCTATCACTCATTCCAACACTATGTGTCTGTGATTCCTCCTTTTCAACTCCATTCATTCATTAGTTGTCATATTTCCTTCCCTTTCCCTTTCTCTTCCTTCTTCCTCTTTTTCTCTTTCTCCTCTTATTACTACTGCTGCTAATTTTTGGTGAATTCTATTTGGGTACTCAGGAAAAATGAACTTTCTCTGGATTCAAGGTCACATGCTCCATTCATTTCTCATGCTTCATGTCAGTTATCATTCATATGTTTTGCATGCCAGAACATCAATCTTCCAGAACTTTATTTTTTTAGTTTTATAAAAC
Source organism: Vulpes lagopus (assembly GCF_018345385.1). Lineage (NCBI taxonomy): Eukaryota > Metazoa > Chordata > Mammalia > Carnivora > Canidae > Vulpes > Vulpes lagopus. The sequence goes on from NC_054829.1 coordinate 99,368,221, forward strand.
TTCCAAATTTTAAGCATTTAGTTACAACAAAATATACAGAATCTACCAAAATTAATAAGATGTACAATCACTCAAAGGAATTTGTATTATCTGAGAACGGCACGGTAAGGATTCCCTTTCATCCTAGATTTTTCCTATTGTTTTGTCTAAGCGTGGTAAGTGGGAAAATAGGCAAAACAGAGTCAATGCCCTAGGACTGTCCTTCCTACTTCCAGAGTGGTTGCCAGTGTGGATCTAATCATGCCCAGTTTGGATTTTAACTTTGTATTGTAGGCTCTAAACACAGAGACAAGCAGGGAGAATGCCTCAGAAATCATAAGCTGAGATATTCACAGGTTCCTCTTCTAGCCCTATGCCTTTCCTGGCCTCACTCTGAATCAACACAAAGGACTGCACTCAGAGACTCCTTCACTGTGTGGAAGAAAGAAAAGAAGGCACCATATTTTGAAAATTTCTAGCCGTGTTGCAATGGGAAACAAATTCTAAACTCTCTCTCCAAAGGGAGAAGGGGCTTTAGATTGCATTAAAATGCAATTGATTTTCATTGTTCACGGTAGTTACATATTATACAGTCGCTGAATAGAGAATACTGAACATTGCTTTAGGAAAAATATAGGATTAGTTTCTTGCAAACCTCTGGTCACATTTTTGTCAACCCATCAATACATAAACTCATTTTTTGCATGCTTCTGTTTAAAAACACAGCATTTATATGTATTTTTGATTCATTAACATTGAACTCATTAACAATATCATTTAATTCATACCTGAACAAAGTTTATCTAACATACTTATTTTCTTCATAAAGCATATCACAGCCTTCTTGTGATTGGGAACACCAAACAACACCTCTGTATTGTGCCAGGGAGCCACTTTGTAAACAACTAAATCACCACCAACATCCAAAAAAAAACCCCACAAAAATGGGAAACATGTAGCACTACATAAACCACAAGGAAGACATTTGTTTAAAGTATGAGAGTTGAAATTAGAAGGCAGGGTGTTGCCTTGTTTGGACTCAGCGGGGAACATGCACTTTGGGTGACTCAGATTTTTCACTGCTCTTCACATATCTACAAAGACCACAAAAGGGCCACAATTTTTGATTTAGGGGTGGTGGGACACAAATAAATTTTTGTGAGTAGGAAAATTTGCAAATATGGAATTCCTGAAGAGTGAGGCTCAATAGTAGTTGTTTGTATGAAAGAATACATTGGACCTAGGTTTAATAGCTTATTGATTAGATGTTATTATCTTCACTTAAATGTTGAGAAAATCGTGATAAGCTCAAGTAGCTTATCCAAATAACATCATTAGTAAATGCTAGAATTGGGATTCTATCCATTTAGTCTGAGTTCAAAGCCCTAATGCTTAAGCACTAACTGCATGATATTGACTCCCAAATTAAGTAAATATTAAGTTTTAGAATTTTAAGATTTATAATAATAAAAAAATGTTATTTTGAACTTCATGTATTAAGATGAAACCAGGATTCATTTGAATTTAATGCTGATTAAGAATTTAACTGTTTTAACTAAAAAAAAAAAAAAAAAATCTGTTAAAAATCTTTAAAAAAAAATCTGACATGAAGTTTCCTGAAACAATTAACAAGGGACAAAGAAAATGGATACAACTTTCAATATTTTCCCATAAATTTTAAGATTCTATTTTATTTTTTTAAGATTTTATTTATTTATTCGAGACAGAGAGAGAGAGAGGCAGAGACATGGGCAGAGGGAGAAGGAGGCTCCATCCCAGGATTCTGGGATCATGACTTGAGCCAAAGGCAGATGCCCAACCACTGAACCACCCCAAGAAAATATTTTAGTAACAAGAATATAATTGCAATAGTTAGTGAGGTAAATACAAAATTGAGTTTAATACTAAAGTGTACTTCTGTGTATGTCCCACTCGTATTTTATGTAATACAAAAGATAACAACAAAACTGCAGCAAGGGTATTTGATGGACCATTATTTCCCTCGTGCATTTAATTTACATTGTCAAGGCAGTTATTTTTTGTGCTTGAATTTCTAAATAGGATTTTATGTTTACTATTTCGACAGGATTGAAGAATGGTACCTCACATGTAGCATTTTTGGTTCTCCTTTCATAGAACGGATTGCACCCAGAAATGCTCTGTTCTGCAGATCCACAGAAATATGAATGTTTTTATCAGAATCCAAATCCTATGATGAAAGAACAAAAATTATTAGCTTTCTTCAACCTTCATAAATATTATCCTTACTCTTTTAATTGATATCTCACCTATGACATGACTTCTTACCCAGAGAAAAATCAGAAGTCCCCAACCCTCTAATTTTATAAACAAAGAATCAGAGGTTCAGGGAGACAAAGGAATTTTCTTAAGCATTACAGATTTAGTGGCTGAGCTTAGATTAGAAAGCAGATATCCTGACTCGTCTCCTCTTTGTTGTGTGCTTCATTATTTTGTCCTAAAGTGGCCACCTGGTCATTCTACTTTGAGTGAATAAATATTTATGATTCCAGATAGTGATTTATGAGAACAAATGGATTACATGATCATGCACTTCCAGTTTGCATAGTCATCTTTTAAATTTTTAAAGCTTATATTCTAACCTTGGGTATATTCCCCATTCTATTATTCTGGTGAGCTGGATTAATCTTTTGAAAGCTTTGGTTTGATTACTTCAATCTAATTATTGGCCACCTTTTATAGGGATTACCTTGAACTGTTAGAAATGGCTCAGCACAAATATATGACTCAATTTCTTTACTATGTACCAATTTATTCATTTTTATTTGCAAAAACTAGTGAAATTGAAATTTCCTTGAAAAGGAGAGACATTTAATTCTGTTCTTTGAAATTACCATTCAACATACATTGGTTGAAACAACTGAAACTTGAAAATTTATTTCCATTGAAAAAGTCAAAAGCAAACTGACTATACTTTAATGTGAATTGTGGCTGCTTATTTACACCAAGAATATAAAAACAGATGCAATGAATCTTGATTAATTCAATGAAAACTTCCCTGAAATTAAGCAGATGTACACTATAGTTTAAGCAAACTTCACATGTTTTTTATATCTTCCTAAGAAATCCATTATTTTAATGCCTTTTAAGCCTTAGCAGTCTATATATATATACTTACCTAAATTACTTACCCATTATTTTAATCTAATAAGTAAGATTATAAGCTGCTTATAAAATAAATTTAAGTTTAAGAAAATTGCTAAATGGGGATGCCTGGGTGGCTCAGCGGTTGAGCATATGCCTTCGGCTCAGAGCGTGATCCCAGGATCCAGGATCAAGTCCCACATCGGGCTCCTTGGAGGGAGCCTACTTCTCCCTCTGCCTGTCTCTCTGCCTCTCTTTCTCTGTGTCTCTCATGAATAAATAAAATCTTTAAAAAAAAAAAGAAAATTGCTAAATGGTGTATGAGCTAAGACTAATAGGATTTCTGTTTCTCCTTAAGATGTACATCACAAGAGTCTACTGCTCCCATTGTAACAAGAAGCAAGATGATTTTCCAAATCAATCTCTTTTTTTAATCCAGCTGAAAGTCAATGACAAAAGAAATCTAAATAAACCAAATTCCAAAAAGGGACCAGTCCTTCACAAGAAAAAAGAAATTCACGACTTCCTTCATCCCTTACAGAGCAATCCACTATTGATGAGAAGTAAAGAGAAACCAGCTAAACATTTAGCAAACTTTAAATGGCTCTATTAGGCTAGTGTGATGGACAAAAATCTCAAAAAGCCCAATTACAGATCACCCAACACCTCTCTTGTAGGCTGTTTATTATAAGTGCATAGAGCTAGTAAACCAAGGGCTGGAGGGCAGGAAAGCTGAGAGAGATCCTTGAAAATATTCTGAGTCTTCCCTGAAGGCCCACTAGTGACTGCTGAAAAGTGAAAGGGGGACAGGTTTGCTGAGACAAATCCCACCAAAGGTTTTACCTATGGAAAGCAAGTTCCTAATACACAGAGGCATAAAAGCTGGAAGAAATACCTCCAAGTGATTGGGATGGGATGGTAAGGAGTCTGAATGTACTGCAGAGGCCCCACAAAATCTGAGAGAGATATTTTGATGTGAAGAAGTCTGGAGGCAGGACTGGAGGAAGAAAAAAAAAAGAATTATCTGCTAACCCAAAGGTGACAGCCAAGCCACTGAAGTTTCTTGAGTCTCAGTAGGGCTCAGATCCCAGGTTGTGTGGAAGAAAGCTGTGATCCTGCCCTCAAAATATCTGAAGCCAGTTGTTAATTGAAGCTATAAAGATGTAAAAATGACCAAGCTCAGTTCACCTACAGATAAATTTGACTCTGATCCCAAGTATTGTTGTCTGACTAAAGAAATGGTGTGCCTTATTCTGGGGGTAAATATAATTTACTTCAGTTCTTTAATACAATGCTAAGTGTATAACAAAAAAATTACAGGAAATATGAAGAAGGAATAAAAGGTGATTCCTGGTCAAGAAAATAGACAGTGATTTCAATATACAGATATTGAAATTTTTAGATGGACCATTAAAATAATTATGATAAAATGTGATAGAATCTATTGTAAAAGTTGGGCAACAAGAATTAATTTTAAATTAAAATTATTTTTATCAGATTAGAAATTATCATAAAAAAGGAAATCCTTGAAATATACAATATCAGAAAAATTTTTTAAAAATTAGATGGGCTTACTTATAGACAAAACAAAGAAGAAAAGAGAATCAGTAAACTTGAAGACAGTCCAAATAAAGTATTCAAAACAAAAAAGAGATGAAAAATCTAGACTCAAAATAAAGCCATAAAAAAGAACAAGCTCAGTTCATCTACATATCAATTTGATTCAATTCTGATCCAAGCTGTATAGGATAATATTAAATAATCTAACATATGTGTATTTGTATTCCCTTAGTAAAGGTGACAGAATGAGGCAGAAAAATATTTGAAGAAATATTGGCCAAGAATGATCCAAAATTGATGATTGACATCAATCCACAGATTCAGTAAGCCCTGTAACTCCCAAACAGAATAAATACAAAAATATATACCTACACACACCATAGTGAAACTGCTGAAAATCAAAAGTAAAAGTAAAATCTTAAAAGTAGCTGTGGGGGGAGAAGGAGAAGGTGAGGAGTTTGTGTTGGAGAAAGCGCATTCCATACAGGAAAACAATTGTAAAAATGATATCTGACTTCTCATCAGCAATAGAGGCCAGAAGACAATGCAATACATAAGTATATATGGTTCCACTTATTTGAAATCCAATAATAAGTAAAACTTACCTATGTTGATAAAAATTAGAAAGTAGTCACTTCTAAAGTGGAGAATTGACTAGAATGAGACATGAGAGAATTTGCTGTGGTGATAGAAGCTTTCTTCAGCTTATTTTTGGTTGTGGTTACTTGAGTGCAAAGAATTGTTAAAACTCATCAAACTCATCAATGCAATTTGAAATTATACTTTTATAAAAAAATTTAAGCCCTAGAAACATAAATATCTTTAAAAAAGAACTATAGTGATCGTGTGATTGCAAACATACCTGTTCCAGATACAGAGGAATCCATTCATATCTCAAATTCTCATAATAACCAAATCAGGGTGAAAATATAAAAAGTATGATTTTATAAAAAGCATATACATAAAATCCTGTAGTAGTTCCTAGCATAATCATACCTGTATTGACATAAATGCTTTTATTCATATATAAAATATATTATATCCACATACTGAGTATATTTAATTTGATGTTCTACAAAAATAATGCTAAAGATCATGATCTAATTAACATTAAAATAACTAATATAGCTCCTCTGAATCATTTCAAATTCTTTAAAAAGTTAATGTTGTCATATTTTAATTCAAAAAACTTAAATTAGAATTTTTTTAGTTATTGACCATGTATATTAGCAGGCTGAGCATTTCCTACTTAATGAAAATAAGCAGACAAAATAACCTCACTCAAGATAATAAAAAGCATTGCTGTAAATGATCATATAGGCCAGTTTAAAACCAATTCACCATTTTATAAAAGAGCAGCTATTCTAGGGGCAGATTATCAGGATGGTCAGTACTTTGGAATAATGAAAAGAATCAGGGAACTTAAGGTTGGAACAAAGATGAATTAGGACAAGGATACTTTATTTGACAGAGAAGAGAGAAAGGGAAGGAAACTAATATTTTTTGAGTGTCTATTATGTTTCAGACACTTCTCTGGGCACTTTTTCTATGTCCGGTCACTTAATTATCTTGATAGCCCTATAAATTTGGAAGAGAATTAAGTAATTAGTAGCTTGTTGAAGTTCACATACTGAATACTGACTCTAAGCCTGTGCTCTTGTGACTATTATATTCTATATTGCCCGAAGGATATGAATACATGAGAATTGAGAAGAATTACCTTTCACCTCAACAGAAGTAATAATTGTCTAAAATCAGTGTTGTCTAATCAAGACACAGTCTGCCTTAGGAAGTAAAGGACACTGTCTCTAGAGGTAGGCAAGCAGTACCCAGAGCATCTCTTATAAATTCTAGGAATACAATTCTAATACTGGGTAGGAAACTGGAAAGATACCCTTTAAGGCTCTTTCATGACTATAACTTCACAAAATATATTAGTATATTAGTGGATTTTAAGCTACCACTAAAAATGAAGTAAAGAAATGGAAAATAAAGAAGCCAACCTTTAAACCTGTAGCACCCTTTAGTATCATCACTATAAATTTAAATCAGCAGAACTTCCATTTTTGTATCAGAAAACACAGTTTAAAGTAGCACAACTATTAAAAAATGTACCCTGAAAAGTCATGAACACTTGTCACGGTCCTAATTACTCTCTTTGATATACAAGAGAGATTCTTAATGAAGGTGGTTGTTGATTTTAATATTATAGTACCTTAAGCTTGAGGGATTTACTGACAGGAAGTCAGTGAGGTTAAAAAGTGACTGCATTCTCATAATGATTAAACATTTATTTAATGATAAAAACATTTTAAGCTGCATTGACAGTGATTTAAAAGTTCACCAGAATAGCAATGTGTGGGAATAATGCATAATGCATTGATTGCCAGGTGATGTTTTTTTTTTTTGCTTATTGTATGATGTGTCAATGAGAGAGATGACCAAAGGCATGTAAAAATCTGACATTATCATGTAAATTTTTTTTCATTAACTTTGTCCTGGTTTAATGATAGAAAATTTTATTTATGGTACCTTTTAATGAAAATAAATAAAAATTATATCTTAATACCTTTTTAAGAAACTAGATTTTTATTTCGAAAATGGTACCTACTTTAGACAGTTTCAGCTTTCACAAGCTCACCTTCATAAAATATTTGGTAAATTTTGACACACTGCATACCATATAAGAAGGGACTGGTGTATTTATTGTTGAAATATAACCATGGAATTTACCTATGGCCATTTAGTATTAACACATTTTGAAGGGTAAAATATTTCCTTACAGTAAGTTCTTAATGTATCCTAGAGGTTTATGTTTTGTTTCCTATTAAACCATAAAAACCAATAAGCTAAATAATTTATTCTGCCCTGAAACACCCAAGTGAATTGAAAACTCAAAATCTAACTCCCCTTATTTCCCTTTTTTCCCCTTTAATCTACAAAATAGTAAAGAGGTAAATAAAGCCAGTTTCAGTGTTCTAAAACATTATGGTAGAAAATTGACTTTTGCTTTGACACCTTCATTTCTGTTGCTGTAAGTCTTTGCATTACTTGCTTCTGATAATGCCACAGCTATTCAAGCAAGCTGGTGTGTAATTTCTATAACACATTTTTTCCAGCTAGGTGTGAAAATATAGAATAATAACAAACCATCACTATTCTGTGTGTGTTTTGTCATTGCAATAGCTGCTTGCATTCACCATTTTATAATTATACATAATTAATACTTCTAATTGATAGCTAACAACTAATTATGAAATTCAAACTCCAAAACATTGATACAAAAGCTGTAAAATCCTGATGGAAATTTCCATACTAAAAATATTTATAAAAGTACTCACCTGTATTTTCTGTTGCAGTTCCTTTTTGAAACAAAAATTTCACGTAAAGATCTAATATAACCCCTCCAGCAATTATGTGTCCATTTCACCTTCAGAAGGAAGCAAACCAGGCATGGCAGTAGAAAACACAGAAAGGTTTTATAGTTGGACCTATTTTATATTGTTTTTTAGTGTTTTGCTAATGTTGAAATATATTCAAAAGAGTTACTGCAATATGATATTTTTGTTCTATTTTGTTTTATTTTTAAGAGGTTTATGTCTTTCCAAGTTAAACTTACCCCACAGGTAAGACTGAGGCATTAATTTGTTAATGAGAATATTAGTTTATATTTATTGTATGATGAGAAATAGGAAGGAGATGCCTCATTGTTAAAATGACTGATGGTAGGGGGCTCCTGGGTGGCTCAGTCAGTTAAGCGTCTGCCTTTGGCTCAGATCATGATCCCAGGGTCCTCGGATGGAGCCCTACATCTTCGGGCTCCTTGTTCAGTGGGGAGTCTGCTTGCCCTTCTGGCCCTCACCCAACTCCTGCTCTCTCTCTCTCTCTCTCTCTCAAATAAATAATATCTTTCTTAAAAGCCACTGATAATTTCTTCTATGCAAAATGACACTGAAAGCCTGTTCTACTTTGTAAGAATTACTTTTAGTACTAGATTGTGTTCAACTTTTTCTTATGGAATTCCAGACATGATAAAAGCATATTAATCCTATTACCTCTTATGTTTACAGATACTCATTTCAAAGAACTTCCAACTCTTCTCCACTGTGCAGCAAAATTTGGTTTAAAGAACTTGGCTATTCATTTGCTTCAATGTTCAGGAGCAGCATGGGCATCTGAGATGAAAAATTTCGAGGGTTCAGATCCAGCACATATTGCTGAAAGGCATGGTCACAAAGAACTCAAGAAAATCTTTGAAGACTTTTCAGTAAGGTTTTTTTTTTTCCATTTTATCTCAAGAACTCTTTTTATAAAGCTTGTGTGTATGTGTGCGTGTGCTCTTTTGGAAATGATGCTATTGCTCAGCAAGTTTATAGTGTCTTTTGGTCCTGAGTCATTCATTGTGTTAAAAGCATTTTGCAAGATAGGTCAACTTGTTTAGTATCACTATAAACCAGCTCTGACTCCACACTTCCTCCCCTAAATAGTCTTTTTTAAAACTTGTCTTTCTAGCTTCTATATAGCCTGTTCCATATTGGAGAGGAAATGGTGAAAAGGATATGAAAATCCATTACCTTTGTTCTTTCATTCAAAAGCTTAAGTAAGATACTATTATGCTCATGAAATCAGATAATAATTATTAGGTTAAAGGAATACATTTTGATAATCATTCAAAAAGTCTACTCCATAAAAAGTTAATTCATGTTAAATTTGTTTCTCATATGTGATTCCTTTTCTCTCTCTGTTAAGTCTCAGATTCTTATTATATAGGTTGAAGTCCTAGATTTCAGAAGGACATTAGTTTAGAATTAGTAAGAATACAACCAAGGTAGATTTTGAAGAAGGGGATACTACCTTAGTATATAGAATACACTTTGTCTTTTCGTAATCAACTTTAGAAGAAAAATTATTTCCTCTTGTAATAGGGGAAACATATGCACATTTTGCTTAAGAAAGTGAATTATGCTTCTGATGGTTCTTTGGAAAATATAAGACAATAATTGTCTTAGTGAATATGTCAAAATTAGTCTTTAGATTCTCAGAAGATAAATAATTTTATTGCTGATGAACAGTTAATATAGAACATTGAAATGCCGTGGGTCACTTCTGGTCTTTTTAGCATTCATTCTGATTATTAAATTTAGTCAATGTAAAATTGAACTTTATAAACCATTGATATTTGTGACTTCCAGAGAGTGAAATGACAACCAATCTAACTTTTTTCCCACTTTTAAGAAACAGAAAAATAGTTCTAAGAATAGTATAGTGTGGATTTCATTCACAGTGAATTACAATAGGATATCTTTGGCTTGTATTTAAAATAAATACAAAAATGAAATAAATAAATAAATAAGGTTTTGTAATAAAATTGGAGAGGTTCCTATTTTTATTCTATATCCTTCATATCAGGAATAAGAATTATTTTTATCCCTAAAAAGATTTCAGATAGTAATTCTCAGATATCTAATGAGTACATTCATTTAAGTAAGTATCCACTTTATGTAAGTATCCACTCACCAATGCTACATGGTATGTATCTCCATTAAGTCAATGAATCAATTTAGCCTTGAGCATATTTGCCTACAGTACTCTTGTGCAGTACATCTTGGTTGCCTGTCTCAATTTTCTACAGCCCTATTCTCAAATGTTTAACCACTGGTGGACTGTAGTTAAAATTTTCTGTGAAAGTCTTTAGCATCCATGGTTGCTTTCTAAGATAAACCCTGATTTTCAATGAGTGATACTTCCACTTTTCCTTCTCCAGTGAAGACCCAGCTTTTAACAGGTGCAGTCCCCCATAGATAACATGACACTAGATAATAATGAAAGTAGAGATGAACATAAATTCAAAGGTAGCATCTGATGGATATAGGAAATAATTTTCTGTTTCTCTTACATCCTCTGGGTATTTGCACCTCTGCTCCTGCAGTAATAGCAATGATACAAGTTGATGGTATTATAGTATTATTATCTATGATAGTACTGAAAACATGAAAGAAATGTCAGTGTTAATTAGATAACATTCTCAAAAAAACGAAAGCTATTCATTCATAATGAAGAGATTCTGTGTTCTAATCACATTCTGATAAATCTAAGATTGTCATCACTATGTGTTCAAATTTTCCATTAAAAAGACTTTCTATTAATTATTGTTTCAGAATTGTTGAAAGGAGTAGATATTTTTTCAGGTTTGAGGTTTCCAATCCAATGAACCATACTTCTGTACAGAAGAAATATATATTTTTAAACACAAATTAATTTTGCCCCCAAATGATGGACTGATGTGTTCAATTCTTCCTAATATCCCATCATTGAGACACTGTTAATTTTATAATTTCGCAGAGAATTACAACACAGTGTGTTTGGTCAGCTCTGGATAAAGTGGGTAGAAGGAAAAAGCAATTATTTTTAATAATACAGAGGAAAAAAAACATTGGCAAGCATTCATAAGCAAATAAATGCCATCCATATCTTAGTGAAACCATATGAATAATAAGGAAAAAGAAAAAGAAGAGAAGCTTCAAATCACACCTCTTACATTTCTTCATGACATTTTTCCTTTGAGAAGCCAATAATTTATACAGAATATATGAGCAGAATCTTTTTATTGTGAATAAATAGCTTTCGTGTTTTGAGAACATTATCTAATTAATACTTACATTTATTTTCATATTTTCAGTACTATTATAGATGATAATACCATATATTTCTAAAATCCATAAGGTCTTTCAAATAAATTACTCTATATTTGGTTTCTGACAATGTCTCTGAGACATTACTCTGAAAGGTGGATGGACAAAGAAGATAAGGCTTGGTATTTGAGTCCACAACTGAATGTGAACCACTCAACAGAGTTTTAAAGAAATCCCAGACTATTTCAAATAAAAAATAGCAATATTGACAATTCAGCTTTCTGAAAACTTAATCTTTTAAATAAAAAAATACCTTAAAAATTAAAAATCACCTGGAACTTGGCCACAGATTAAGACATACTTTGTGATTCAACATATACAGCAAAAATTAGAATGCATTTTAAGCAAAATAATATATTTCCTTGTATTATGTAGAATATGTCACTCCATCCATCTCTAGTTTAACGCACTTAACAAAATGATGACATCAATGTGTAAATGGATAGGGCGTTATAGATATGTCCTTCTCTATTAGCTGGCAGTGGAGTTGGAGAATAGATGTTTAATTCTCTTAGGAATAACGTTCAGATTATTATCTTTTTTCTTACGCCACAGTGTTCACTTAAGTAGTTTTATGTATATGTGAATAAGATCTTAAACATAAATCATTTTCATTAAAATTAAGGAAATAGAAAATCAGCTTTCCATGTACTTTCTCTAGCTGGCTTTTCAGAAGGACTTTTCCCTGGAAATATTTCTTTTTTTTTTAATTTTTATTTATTTATGATAGTCACAGAGAGAGAGGGAGAGAGGGGCAGAGACACAGGCAGAGAGAGAAGCAGGCTCCATGCACCGTGAGCCCGACGTGGGATTCGATCCCGGGTCTCCAGGATCGCGCCCTGGGCCAAAGGCAGGCGCTAAACCGCTGCACCACCCAGGGATCCCCCCTGGAAATATTTCTATTGCTCACAGCTGTGATGAGATTCCTGGGGCATCTTACTCTCATTAACCCATCCCAACGCTGCTGCTCACTGACTCTGTAGACAGTGGCCTTATGTGTGAGTGTGTGTGTGGGAGAGAGAAAGAGAGGGAGGTGGAGAGAGCGAGTGAGCGAGACAGATTCCTCTATGGTCTGTTTGACAATAACCCTGGACTTTCTTTTCAAATGGTCCAGGGTTTAGAATGAAGGTGCAGAGAAGTAGATGCTGAAGCATATTGAGCTCCCTTCAGAAAGCAATGATTGCCTGGGATAAAGAACCTATTACTCAGAAGTTAGGCTTTATGTTTAGGCCAGGGAATATCACTCTTCTTGACTCCTTATATCTCTCTGTATTAGCATTGCTCTCTCGGTGCTTTATATGGTATTTGCTCTCTAGTAGATTGTTCGTTTAATTTAGCATATATTAGTATATACTAATTCAGTCTAAATAGCAGCATACCCTGCTTTGCCAGTGCAGTTTTCCTTTCTTTTTTTTTAAATAATAAATTTACTTTTAATGGTGTTCAATTTGCCAACATACAGAAAAACACCCAGTGCTCATCCCGTCAAGTGCCCCCCTCAGTGCCCGTCACCCATTCACCCCCACCCCCTGCCCTCCTCCCCTTCCACCACCCCTAGTTCGTTTCCCAGAGTTAGGAGTCTTTATGTTCTGTCTCCCTTTCTGATATTTCCCACACATTTCTTCTCCCTTCCCTTCTATTCCCTTTCACTATTATTTATATTCCTCAAATGAATGAGAACATATAATGTTTGTCCTTCTCCAATTGACTTATTTCACTCAGCATAATACCCTCCAGTTCCATCCACGTTGAAGCAGTGGTGGATATTTGTCATTTCTAATGGCTGAGTAATATTCCATTGTATACATAGACCACATCTTCTTTATCCATTCATCTTTCGATGGACACCGAGGCTCCTTCGACAGTTTGGCTATTGTGGACATTGCTGCTAGAAACATCGGGGTGCAGGTGTCCCGGCGTTTCATTGCATCTCCATCTTTGGGGTAAATCCCCAGCAGTGCAATTGCTGGGTCGTAGGGCAGGTCTATTTTTAACTCTTTGAGGAACCTCCACACAGTTTTCCAGAGCGGCTGCACCATTTCACATTCCCACCAACAGTGTAGGAGGGTTCCCTTTTCTCCACATCCTCTCCAACATTTGTGGTTTCCTGCCGTGCTAATTTTCCCCACTCTCACTGGTGTGAGGTGGTATCTCATTGTGGTTTAAGAAGCTTTTGCACAGCAAAGGATACAGTCAACAAAACTAAAGACAACCTACAGAATGGGAGAAGATATTTGCAAATGACGTATCAGATAAAGGGCTAGTTTCCAAGATCTATAAAGAACTTATTAAACTCAATACCAAAGAAACAAATAATCCAATCATGAAATGGGCAAAAGACATGAAGAGAAATCTCACAGAGGAAGACATGGACATGGCCAACAAGCACATGAGAAAATGCTCTGCATCACTTGCCATCAGGGAAATACAAATCAAAACTACAATGAGATACCACCTCACACCAGTGAGAATGGGTAAAGTTTTCCTTTCTTATAAGCCTAGAAGCTGATAATGGGGAATGGGTTCCCTTTCCCTCCCACTTTTAAGTGCACAGGGGGTGCTCAGCGTGTATTTACTCATTGATGAGGCAGAAGGTAAGTGTCAAATTGATCTCACTTACCTGATAATATCCTTAACTAGGTCCCATGATGCAAATAAAATAACTGGTTATATTCTCTTTATATTCAGGGTTTTTTAAAGTTCAGTTTTAGAGAATTCCTGGACAAATATCCCAACTGCTAACCTCAGCATATATTTTTAATAGGCCAGCCTACAATGAATTTTAAAATTTTGGCTTTTGTTCAATATTGATATTCTGTTAGAACCAAAGAACCTGGAACAAGGCACATAACTGAACTTGACTGCATGCATTACACTTTCATGTTTCAGTTATGCTTTTGGAACTACCTAGCAACCTCTTTCTAAAATCCCATTAGATGCACCAGAGTGGCAATTACAGAATTTTGCCCCTCTGCAAGTCTGCAAACCCAGTTTTAATACTCTAATTCTGCAGCTCTTAGCATTCCTTCAACTGCCATATCCCCTCTCATTTGCCAAATTTTCCATTTTTCTCTTCACATAAGACTTTGAGATCCAGCCAGCTCTGGATTTGAATCTTGACTTCATCAAATACCAAGTTTGCATTCTTGAACAATCTCTTTGCTTTCTCTTGGCTTTAGTTCCTTTATATGCAAATGGAAAAAAAAATAATTCCTTACAGAGTGTTTTTAGGACTTGATGAAATAAATGTGAAAGTATTAAATCTATAGTAGATCCACAATATCTACTTTGTCCTTTGGCTCAGGCTTTGGTATTGGTTTCCCTGACACTGCCATTCTCCTAAATCTCCACTGACCCCTTATGAGCTTCTTCTCTTACCCCAAACAGCTAAGGTTCTTCCTGTATAATCTTTTCTTATGATTGATAGCTAAGTCATTGTCTTTAACCTTGGCCTTTATCTTGACTTAAGACTCCAGTTACAGTTTGCAAGCATTGTTATCTTTGATGTATTTGATTCAGATGTGGGAAGTCTCCGGTATCCTCACAAGGGTCACACCCCTGCTCATGGTGGCTAAATGGTCTTTAAAGCCCCTTGCAACCTTATGTTTTTATAATCATTTGTCTTCTAATTTCTCAGAAACCTTCCAAACTTGAGTTCTTTTGTTTTTCTCTGGTTTCGTTAAAACCAATTAGCTTGTGTAGAACAGAATAGTCTTGAGCTGTCACTTACATGCCTGCTGGTCAAAAGGAAATGCAATTTCAGTGAGTGCAAAATTAATCACAAATGTTAATTAGAGCAATCAGTATTGACACCATAGCTTTAGAGGCTAGACCTCATGAAATAAACACAATGACATTATGCTTTCAGAATGAAAAGTATACAAAAGCAAATGAATTGAAATTTCATTGAGAAAATACGAGTCTTGGAAATTCTTGTCTATTAATTGGCTTTGAATTTCAGTCATTTTTGATGATTTAAGATACGAAAAGGAATTTCATGTAATCCAATGTAGAGGGGATATATACTTTTCTACTGGTATTGTGGCATGGTTTCTACTTTGTATAAAGCCCTCTCCAAGGTCAGATTATATATGAGAAAAATGCAGAACCACATATATTTTTTAAAAAGAATATTCACCAAATATCATAGCTCTGAGCCAGGCAGTATGATTTCTTCATTTTCCTTATGTAGCAACACCTTCCTTGTGATATATATGGATGTGAGAAATTAAAGATTATGTCTGACTTATTTTGCCTCCAAAAATATAATATAAAAGAAAAATAGATGGTACCAGTTGAAGGCTAAATCTTGGGTTTGTTTTAAATAAATTAATTAACTTTCACTTGGTCCAGGAAATCAGTAGTCTCTTTAATTTTAGTTTGGCAAGTCAACTCATTGACTTATTCAACAAATATTTATCAAGTACCTATTAGGTTTCAGTATTGTTCTAAAAACTAGGAATTCAAAACAGACCAATTTAAACTCTACCAGGAAAAAAAAGACAGACTATAAACAAGTAAATAATTAGGACATACAAGGTGTCAAGTAAACATTAGTGTTTCAGACCAAGAAGAAATAGGAAACACTACATTGAGTTGAGTGATATGTGGGGAGAGTTTTGGGCAGAAATTTTGAAATGAGTAGGGAAGTCCTCACTGTAAAGGCAGCCTTTGGGTAACAATTTGAAAACTATGAAAACCATGCAGATATCTGGAGGGAAAGTATTCCAATAAGAGAAAACGAGCACAGCAAATGCAAAGACCTGGAGGCTGGTATGCCTGGCATGTCCATAAAAGGACAAGTTGGCCAGTGTTACTGAAGCAGAGTAAAAGAGATAGAAAGAGAATAGTAGGGGCACCTGGGTGGCTCAGTGGTTGAGCATCTGCCTTTGGCTCAGGCCATGATCCCAGGGTCCTGGGATCAAGTCACGTATCAGGCTCCCTGCGGAGAGCCTGCTTCTCCCTCTGTCTGTCTCTGTGTCTCTCATGAATAAATAAATAAAATCTTTAAAAAAGAAAGAGAATAGTAACAGTGTCAGAAAGGTAACAAAGGCCACTATCTGTAAAGCACATAGGCAATGGTGAGGATTTTGGAGAATAAAAGCCATTAAAGAATTCTGAAGAGAGTATGATGAGTTCTGATTTAATTCTCTGGCTGCTGCTTTGCCAACACACAGTACAAGGCAAAAGCAGGAGGGATGAGAACTGATTGGAGACCATCTCAATCATCCAGAGTATAGATGACAAAATGAAAGCAGGTTAGACTAGGATAACAGTAGGAGAGACTGTGGAAAGTGGTCAGATATGAAATATTCCAGTATTTTACAGAAAAGCTAAGCGATTTACTGATTATTAGGCAGCAGAATGTAAAAGGAGTAGTTACTGATGTCTCCAAGGATTTTGGTACAAGGAATGAATTGCTTGCTATGTAGTGAGATAATGAAGATTGTGTGAAGAAGCAGTTTGCTGGGGAAGATCAGTAGTTTGGATTTGGATATGTTAAAATTTAAATACCTACTAGATATTGCAAAGTTTAGAAGTTAAGTTGATGAGAGTACCAGCAGAAAATAATGAACAGCAGCCCTTGAAGTAGAAAGAGACATCAGAAAATCTATTGACTTCGAAGCTGAAGGGAGGAAAAATTTCAAAGAGGAAGTAGTCATCTATGTGAAATGCTACTGACAAGTTAACTAAGATAGGGACAGAGAATCAACCTTTGGGTTCAGCACTGTGGTCATCAAGAGCAGTTTGTGGGAAGTACTCTGAGGGCGGGAGGTGCAGTCAGAGATGTGGGAGAGAAGTAACAAAGCCTTGACATGATTAGAGAGTCAAGAGAGGAAAGGAAGAGTGAAATTGGGGAATCATGAGTATATAACAGTTTTATGGGGTATTTTGCTATAAAGGGAGGAGAGAAAATATATTGTAGCTAGTAGGGAACATGGGGTCAATAGAGGTGTTTGTTTTTTATTTTTTTAAAGATTGAAGAAAGGGCACCCAGGTGGCTCAGTCAGTTAAATGTCTGCCTCCGGCTTAGGTCATGATCTCAGGGTCCTGGGACTGAGCCCCGCATCGAGCTCTCTGCTCAGCAAGGAGTCTGCTTTCCTCTCCTTCTGCCTGCCACTCCCTCCCTGTTCATTCTCTCTCTCTCTCTCTCTCTCTCTCTCTCTCTCTCTCTCATAAATAAATAAAATCTTGAAAGAAAATAAAGATTAAAGAAATTGGGGAACTTGGGTGGCTCAGTTAGTTAAGTGGCCAACTCTGGATTTCAGCTCAGGTCATGATCTCAGGGTCCTGGAATGGAGCCCCATGTCAGACTCCATGCTCAGTGGGGAGTCTGCTTGAGGATTTTCTCTCTCCGTCTCCCTTTGCATCTCCCTGACACTTTCAGTCTCTCTCTAAAGTAAATAAATAATTTTTAAAAAATGATTGAAGAAATTACACACTGGTAAGTTAGTGGGAATCACCAAGAAAGAGAGAAAAATTAGTGGTTCTGGAAAAGTGGGAAAGCACTGTCAAAACACTTTTGTATTTCTTAAGTAGGAAAAGAAGGATGCTGATATGAATGATATGTGTGTATGTACATTTATGTGTGTATATTTATATATTTCTCCTTAAAAATTAATTTTAAGAAAAATGTCTTTCCAAGTGTTGAAAAAATGTAACAGTGATTCATTGGGAGAAGAGAAAGATTAAGATAACATTTT
This sequence comes from Vulpes lagopus, assembly GCF_018345385.1. Classification (NCBI taxonomy): domain Eukaryota; kingdom Metazoa; phylum Chordata; class Mammalia; order Carnivora; family Canidae; genus Vulpes; species Vulpes lagopus. The sequence goes on from NC_054829.1 coordinate 99,386,279, forward strand.
CTAATGATGCCTGAGTGCCTGGATACTTTGAGAATGAGTTTGGTGACTATTTTACTCTAATTTAGTTTGTCCCAAATATGTCTTATTAGCTGTGTATGGAAACAAGTTGAAGCATATTCTATATTAGACATGCATTCCCTGACAAAGAGTTAGGAATCTCTGGTGAAAATCATCTAGAGGAGGAAACACACATGCAGCCTCCAACTGGGATGAGTGTCTTGAAGAGAAAGGGAGCTACCAGGCATAAAAATCAGAGCATTTTTCATCTGTCAGACATTAAAGTCCACTCACATTGACAAATCTTAAACTCAGATCCTCAATTTGAGCCTGTGGCTGAGACTTCAGCCTAGACAAGCACATTTCTGCCTTTATTAGTGTTTAATTTGCTTTTCTCTATACTGCCGAGCCCACTTATTCAAATGTGACTCTCACTAAAATATCAGTAAGCTAATTAATCCATTTCCTTAATGAGAACTCTCTATTACAAGAATGGGTTACTGCATAGATTTATATTGAATCTATCAATCTTGCATTTGGTGGGGAGAATGCCAATTATCCGAGCAATCTGGTTCATTACCACAGTATTGGACTGTTGCTGAACAAGCCTGCAGTCGATTACAATAGCATCGTGGGAGTGGGGAGGCCTTGAAGTCAATTATTTGTTGAAGACCTATTACCTATATGGTTGGGCTAGAAGCTCTATGCAGATTTCCCTGTCCTGTGTTCTCCACTACTCTTTGAGGGACTGTTATTTTTTTTTTTACATTTTGGGAAATGGAGGCTCATAAATTGGAGAGTCAGTAAAATTTGGAGCCAGAATCTTTATCAGATGACTTCCAAAAGAGATGGCTAGTCATAAAAATAATAAGAACCTACTAACTTTAGGGTCTCACTATGTAAATTCTGAAATGATTAGAATGGTTCTTCCCAATTTTAGCATAGACTATAAGAGTGGAAGAGAAAGGGAATGGATTTTGTATCAGCACAAAGGGAGCAAGAATGATCTAGATTTTAATAAGAGTCACTGAAGGAGCCAGATCCTCACCTCCAATGCTCTCTGCCGTTAGCATTCCAACCTTATATCCGTATAATGCTTCTAAATAGAATGTCAACTTCATTGTTATATTGTTATCATTATAATCACTCCCCCATATTTATTGAGCACTCATTCTGTATCTGATATAATAGGATTGTTAGAGGAAATAACAGAGAAAACTCTGTACTTTAATTTTTCTTTGAAATCTATTTTATTAAATATCAGAATGTTTTGTGGTTCAAACTGTATATACAAAAGGCCTTTGGAATTTATAAAGCTTATCATGATTTTTAAACTTCCACATGAACATATTTGAATATTTCAATCAGTTTGTGAGTTATTTTAATACTTAGTATTTTTTAATTACATATATTATGCATGAATAGTCCATATTATTAATTTTTTTCTTTCCTGTTTAAGATATCACCCCAGAAGTAAATATAACAAATAATATTCATCAAATCTCCTTTTAAACAAGTTTTATTGTAACATTCCTTCAAACAGAAAATGAATAAGTTTATGATGTTTTATTTTAGTCTATCTTCTATTTTTTTAATAAATTTATTTTTTATTGGTGTTCAATTTACCAACATACAGAATAACACCCAGTGCTCATCCCGTCAAGTGCCCCCCTCAGTGCCCGTCACCCATTCACCCCCACCCCCCGCCCTCCTCCCCTTCCACCACCCCTATTAAGTCAAAAAAGGTTTCATTTCCCAGAAAACCTTAAGTGTCCATAATCTGCATAATAGAGATTGGCATTTAGCAAACTAAGATAATAATGCTGGTAGTCCTTCCTAGTGCTTATATTCTAGTTGATTATGGATAGATAGTAAATGAATAGACAAGGTAATTTCAGAGAGTGGTATATGCTATGAATATTTGTAATTAAAGAAATAAAATTCAATTTAAATAAAGTTAGAATAAAATGGAAGTCTGTCACATTATGCTTAATATCACATGTGTTATAAATATAGACCTCCGCTTAATATTAGATCTTGTGGCATCTTCGTAAAATAATCATATATTAATATAATTCATTTATTAATAAATTCAAGCCTAGAATCTATTTCCTTTATCACACCATCAATTTGATAACAGTATATCAGAGTTTATACTTATGTATTAATGTAGCTGGATATGTGTTTAATATCTATCCCACAGAACTGTAAATTCCACAAAAGCATATGTTTGTTCACCACTGTATCTGTCGTGCCCAAAACTGTGGCTACCTCGGTAGATGCTCTCTCTCACATACAAATATATACCTATCTGTACATTATATGTATTTGTGGCATAAAAAGTAATTGTTTCTACAAATATTAAGAATGTACTCTATATTGAATATTATATTTACAGTAATACAAGACAGACAAGTCACTCCTCTCATGAGCTCACATTCAAATGGAGGAACAGACTTTGAACAACTGTTCTTTATTATCTATCCTTCAAAATTCTACCATAAACTTAACCCCCTATACAATCCTCAACAAGTTAAGTACTTTGGAAAAAAGAACAGGTTAGTTTAAGAATCAAAAATAATACAATAAGCAAAACTGTATACAGAATTTGATAAGTGCTAATATGTGTTTTACTGCTTTGTGATAAAAGCTAAGTTTTATTATCCTCATTTCACAGATAAAGGGATGTAGGATAGAGTGGTTAAGTGACTGCCCAAAGTCACATAGCTAGCAAGAGGTAGAGCTGAGGTTTGAATTCAAGCAGGGTAGCTCTAGATTGCCCGCTTTAACACTGCACTAGACTTTATCTCAATACTTCGGAAAAGCACACATAACCTTTTTTAGCGTATTCTTTAACAGCTTATCCCACTTTTAATCTGACAGATCTTTCTGCATAACATTATTGTAGTACACCACATATGATTCAATTCAAATAGAAGTCTGGGTCCGAATTCAGTTTCACCTCTGTTCTATGCAGATGAACTAAAGTACGTCTAAAAATACAGAAAGAGAAAATAACAAATTCTAGTTTTAATAGGTCAAATTAAATTAACTAATGGCTTTATTTCTCTTCTGAACTATTTTATCACTATAGTTTTACTTCTTCTCAAGAGTATAGTGATGATTACTTTTAGGTTGACCTGACTGGACAATGGGTTGCCTAGATTTTGATCAAGTATCAACTGGGTGTGTCTGCAAGGGTATTTTGGGATGAGAGTAACATTTGAATCTACAGATTGAGTGAAGCATATTGCTCTTTTTAATGAATGTGGGCCTCATCCAATCTGTTGAAGTCCTGAATAGAACAAAAAGACTAAATCTCCTTTAAACTGGGATTTCAGCTTTTTCCTGTCTTTAAACTCAGACGGAAACATCAGTCCTTTCTGCTTACCTTTGCACTGGAGCTACACCATTGGCTCTCCTGGGTTTCCAACTTGCTACCTCACCCTGAAGATCTTGGGGCTTTCCAGGCATAACTGTGTGAGCCAGTTCCTTTATAGTTACTATATGTGTATATATAATATATACACACACACATCATGTTGGTTTTGTTTCTCCGGAGAACTCTAATATAAGTATTAATTTTATTTTAAATTTCTTTCTATGATTTTTTTCAATCACTCAATGGTACAAATTAAGATAAGGAAATAATCTGAGTGCTAAATTAATCCTTTCATGTTCCTATCTGCTATTGGGGCTATAACCAGGAGAGGGAGGAGAGTGAGAAGAGTGAGCTGGAGTCCTAGAGATGAAGTAAGAAATACAGAGTCCCAGAAGCCAGAAAGACAAAAGCAGACAGATGGACCTCAGACAAAGCAATAAAAATCCATAACAGTTCAGGAGTAGGTAACTAAAATATTCTAGGAAAATATCATGAGAACCAGTTAAAATGTCTCCTTAAAATGCAATTTGTTAACTCTAGGTTCTCTCTCTCTCCTTCTCCCTTTGCCCCTCCCCCCATTGGCATTCTCTCTCTCTCTTAAATAAATAAATGAAATCTTAAAAAAAAAATACTAGCAAAAGATTTTCAGCTAATTACCTATAACCTCAGTAAAAATAGAATTCAGCTTTTTACCATATTCTGATTTCCTTAACTCTCTGGCAAGTAGATATGTTAAACAGAATTTAAACAATGGCCATATTATATATGTTTCTATAAGTTTGTAAATATGTCTATATTGATAATCCTTGACTTATGATGGTTTACTTACAGTGATTCAGCTTAATGAATCCTTTGGCTTTTCAGTGGTGAGAAAGTGATATGCATTCAGTAGAAATCATTCTTCAGATTTTGAATTTGGATCTTTTCCCAAGCTAGCAATATACAGTACAATACTCTCCCATGATGCTGGTGTCAGGGAGCAAGAATATTTGTCCCCTTTAAGGGTTCTTCTGGCTGGACTAAGAATCCAGTTGACATGAGACAGATTAAGAGGAGAAAATCAGATTTAATAGTATACATATGGGAAATCCACATCGACATGGAAATTCCACAGACAGGCAAAATGAAGTGACATATATTGTCATTCTGAACTAAAGAAAAGGGGATAGGGGTATGGCATTTCAGAGGAAAGAAATGCATTTCGCAGGACAATAAGAAGAGCAGATGTTTGATAATTAGATGTTTGCCACACCATATACATTCAGATCATTCAGATAAAATTTATCTCTGTTAATAACCCTTATTCTGGGAAAAACTCTCAATTTAGATTTTTCTATGTAATCAAGGGAAGGGCAAAATTTCTCTTGAGCCGATATGGTCTCAGCTGCCTTTGGCTCAAAATAATCCACGTGACAGAGTGGTACCTTCTGGGGCACCTATCCCAAACCCCTTTACTGGGTAGTGGCAGCAAACCACTGCTCCCAGTCAGCCATGCCATGACTAGGGTGAACAACCAATACACTTACAAACCCATGCAACTGTTCTGGTTTTTCACTTTTAGTATAATATTTAGTAAGTTGCATGAGATATTCAACATTTATTATGAAATAGGCTTTGTGTTAGATGACTTTGCCCAATTATAGGCTGATGTAAGTGTTCTAAGCATATGCAAGGTAGGCTAGGCTAGGCTAAGCTAGGATGTTTGGTAGGTTAAGTATATTGAATATATTTATTACCAATGATCTTTTAAATTTATGATGGGTTTATTGGTATGTAACCCCATTGTAAGTCAAAGATGACCTGTATGTGTGTCTTGATAAAAGATAAACTGAAGTATAATAAACATTTTAATGGTTTACTTGAGCAAAATTTATTGGAATTAAGCAGTGCCAAACTGGAAGTGGTTAGGAGCACTCCACTGACAGAGCTGGGGGAGAGACTTTTATAGAGAAAAGGTGGAAACTAACCAAGGAAATTATTGAATGGCTAGAGCCTAAAGCTTAGTCAGCTGTTTGTTATTAGTTGTCCATAGGTTTCGATTTTGTACTCTATGGCATTTTGTACCTTTCAGTTTGGGTTTGCCAAAAGTAGGTCACCATGACATTAGAGCCACCTCAGTCTAATAGCCCCCCTTGTTTAATTAATTAAACAGTCTGAATGCATTCATAAAATTTCTCTCAGTTCCCTTGACTATGATGTCAGAATCTGGACTTTTCTAAGGGAACTGTTTTATGGTTCAGATTAGTTGTTGTGTTGTCAATCCATTTTCTTAAATATTTATGAATATTTCAATAAATTGTAGTATGTCTGAAAGTGGAGGGCACCATTTTGTGAGGCACAAGTGTCTCCATAGAGCACAGCTTAAACAGCTTCTGAAAATAAACTAAAGATGAAATTATGGCTGATGTTGTAATGCATATTATCCACTAAGTGGCTGTTTCCTACTTTAATGAATTGCTATTCTTCTATGTCAATAGCATTTTTGCATTTCTGAAAGAGAAATAATGTGAGACCACCCGTTCTTCTGGGAAATATGTGTATGTACTAGAGAAGATAAAACGTTTTCAAATAGAGTTAAGCCTATCCCTCAAATATAGATAAGAGGCAAAACAATAGATTTTGAGAAGGGCAAAAATTACAGGATAAAACTAAATATGAAACTATGTGATAAGACTAATCATTAAAATGGATCTGGTAAAGGTGTTTATATAGGGCTGTCTGATATTATTGTACTCTTTTTCCTGTGATTTTGAAATGACCTATGCTATATAGATACCATAATTTCATCTGGAGAATGTACCCTTAAAAATATTCTTGCCTCAGGGATCCCTGGGTGGCGCAGCGGTTTAGCGCCTGCCTTTGACCCAGGGCGCGATCCTGGAGACCCGGGATCGAATCCCACATCGGGCTCCCAGTGCATGGAGCCTGCTTCTCCCTCTGCCTATGTCTCTGCCTCTCTCTCTCTCTCTCTCTCTCTCTCTCTCTCTCTGTGACTATCATAAATAAATAAAAAAAAATATTCTTGCCTCCAAAATTTATGGTATAAATTATTTACACCAAAAACTCCACTCCCCTTGAAGTACAAGCTTGAGTTCCAGACACACAAATGTCATAAATTATTTGCAAGGGATGATTGTGAAATTTATAAAAAACAATAGTCCATGGTGGGACTAGGGCTAATGAGAGGGAGATTATTTGGAGAAACTAATGGAAATGAGATTTAAGAATTTTATTTATGTTGGAGTAATACAGTAGCGTATTCAATGACCAGAGGAGAAAGAAAAAAAAAGTAAGAAAAAAGAAAGATGAAGCATGAGAACACCCACAAGGAATAATTTCTTTTGTAGAGAAAACAAATCATTGGAAGAAAAGCATATTGAAGAAGTGCAAGGTTTTATATGACTGTAGCATTGGCACCTTTGGCCTAATACAAAAGGCTATTAAATCTATACTTTAATAAGAAAAGTGAATGTTTCTCAGTGTTTTCACAGCAGTTCTCATTGCTATGTTGCAGTCTCTTCCCAAGTGTATCATCAAATTTTGATCCACATGTATTTTAAAATATAAATTAGCATATATAATGTTATAGTGATGACTTTCAAAAAGAATATTGAGCTAGGCAGTGCCAATGTAACATTGAGACAGAAACAACTTATTGCAACAATAAGAGGGAAAGAAGTAACATCAAGTGTGTAGCAAGAGAAGGTCAAATATTTATTGAAACAGTGACAATTCTGTCTTCCAAGTTTAGTGGAAAGTGCCCAGGACAGAAAACAATTCTACTCAGACCTTATGACAGTGCTGAAAGGCTACCAAATGGATAGTGTCATGACTGTCGATGCTTTTATAAACTCTGTGAGACAGTGCCACGCAGCAGTCAGGATTCTCTTATAATTATTGCTGGCTTGTTTAGAATGATCTGAGTTTTTTCATTCATTCTAGTTGGCTGCCAAAAAGCTGGTGTCTCACATTTTGTCTCACTGCAGCCACATAAATATTGTGAATTCTGCCTTAGGGCCTGGATGCCACCAGCAAGCTGCCCAGTATAAATGTGAAGCCAAGAGCCAAAAGCAAAGGAGGGGGCACAGGACATGGGATCTCTTATTGCCAGAAAGAAGGCCAAGAATGTATTAGCATTAACAAGGATGAAGCTTCCAAGCTGAATTATGAAAGCCTTCATTTGTAACTTAAAGGGTAAATGCTCAGCCTTTTGAAACAGTGTGTAGTCAACAAATGAGACTGTAGCCCTACAACTTCCTTCTTAAAATGAGTCTTTCAGTATCTCTCTACTCAGTAGTAACTAGATGAGTAGGCTAAGTTGTGTATGTGATATGCCTACAAGCTAAAATAGGAAGGAGTAAAGGGAAAATGATTTAGTGGCTGTTATCTTTGAAGGAAATGAAAATCTAAGCAGTGAGAGCTCCCACAACATGCATCCCAAGTAAATTCTAGAAATCAGAACTGCTCCCTTGTTTAATGTTTATGAAGAGACTTTTAGAGTTTCTGTCAAAATAAGACAATCAAAGGTTGGTGTAGCCAGTGACCTTATGACCATAGCTTATAAACAACCAAAAACTAAAACAAAACCACTAGCTCACCTTCAAATTCTTAGAACAATTCATTGATACCACAATTCATTGATTTGTGGCACCATAATAGGCTCTGTTGTGTTATACTGATATTAGAATGTCATTTTCAAACAATTTTGCTATGTCACCTCTTGCAAATTACATACATATTTGCCAAAACTACAGTTCTTCATTGTATTCTTATTTTATGGGCAGTGTTTACCTACCTTTTCCATAATTAGGATAATGGCTAATTCCCTCACCTTCTTCAGGAATTTTCTGAAATGTCATGTCAATGCTCAATATTCTGATGCTCTGCTTAAACTGCCAACCCCAATTCCTCCTTCCCCTGGTATTCCAATTCACCTTTATGTTGCTCAACTTTTCTTTTTTTCTGTAGCACTTATCACTTTCTGAAATACTACATGACAGTATTTATTGTCTGCTTCCACACTACCCAAGAATATTATGAGGACAAGGATCTTTCTTTGTTTTGCTTTTATTGCATTAAAAATCTTTCAAAGTTGAAGAAAGTAGATTATCTAAATTAGCATATATAAAACTGAACACCCATGCTGCAGTTCTGAAAACAAAGCAATGAAAAACTTATAAGAAAAGTTCTTAAGGAGTCAATCAGGAAAACATCTGTGTCAGAAAATTGCCCTGTGGATGTAAATTAAAATATAAATCTTGCTGTGGACTGGTAATTTTCTGAAAAATACATTTGGTTCATTAGTGGGGCACTGCGACTACTCATTAGCTGAGTAGAGAGAAATATACCATCTATACCTTAGCCCAATGCCCATAATTTACTTATCGATAAGATATTTATCTTAATTTTTGAAATTTATCAAGGTAAAAGGGTGGGAGGAAAAAGGGCTTTTCCTTGAATTCAACACATTTATTTAATTTATCATCAAATGCCATTGAAAATATTTAAGTATAACATCATAATTGATAGAACCTGTCATCGTTCCCTCAAGTAATTAGTTTAAGGAGGCCACTAGGGAATATATGCAACATGAAACAAACCCTCTCACTGCAGTCATACTAAAAAGTTCGATCACCAGGAAAACAAATACCAAAACTGACAACACATATATCAGACACAATTAAGTGAATGGTAGATAGGCCTTGGGGAGTATCAGTCCTTAACAGCCATTTCCTGCATTGACTAATGACACTGTATTCCAAAGCTGGGCTGTAAGACCTTTGCATGCAGAGTAAGAACATGTTCTCTGTTTGTACCCCATCATCTTAAAAATTGTGCACAGCATCTTATAGTCAATCCTGAAAATATTTTAAATATATTCAGTCAAAACGCATTTCTCCCTACTTCTAGGAATAACATGGCCTGAGTGTCTTCATCCCATGTTCCTAAAATTACAGCCCAAGCAGTCGATATTACTCTCTTCACTTGAGATGTAGCCTTTCCTGAAATAGTATGCATTGAAATACTAATCTTTTGCTGAAATTCCCATCCTTTCAATATTTTGAATTTACGTCATTTTTCTTGGCTTGACAGGAGTAGCTTTCCTTACCAAATAGGTTCTACAAGGGCCTCTGTCCCTATCTGTAACTTCTACACCTGCTGGCTTCTAAATTTTACAATATTCTTTTGTGGAATAAAGCATTGTGATTTGGGTTCTGTAGCAGATAAATCTTATAGAAATTTAAAGCTTAATTAAAGCTTAATTAAAAGCAACTTCTGACTACCTATTATAAGATAGCCCAAAATGTGATATTAATTTCTTAAAATAAACTCATTTTTCCTTACTAGTTGTAGTAAGGTAATTACACTAATTATAGCAACAGATAAATTCTTGTGGCATAATACAGTAACACATATCACATATTCAACATAGATTAGCAGGGTTTGGAGAGGGATAGCTCTACTACACAATATCTCAGAAACTTAAGCTAATGGATGCTCACCACCTTATACCAGCAGCACCTGGAAATATGACTTCTGAAGTCACAATCTCAGGAGAACAGAGAGATGGAGATTAAGAGACCTGGGCTCTTAACTGCTTCTATTAGAAATGACTGACCTTACTTCCTCCCACAAATCATTAGCCAAAATAGTCACATGGCCCCAACCCAACTACAAGAAATTTTGAGAAATGTAGTGGAATGCATGGAATATTTGGTAAGAACTATTTTTGCCACATGTTTCCCACATCAACTATGGGTGCTAACTTAGAATAGATCAAACTTCAAACCATGTAATTTTAATAAAAAATACATTTTTAATGTGTCTGGATATTCTGAACGCCTAAGAATGGAATATAATACATCAGTAAGAAAGTAATTTTAAAGAATAACACTAAAATCACAAAATTGATCTCCTCTGACAAGTTACCTCCTTTGATGCTACTCATATATCCTCTAAATGAATGACACATTAACTTGAACAAGACTGAATTCAGCTCATACTTTTCTTATTGACCATTGGGTGAGTCCATAAACCAAGCTACATAGTGCTTGTTCATCTGTTGTCAATTTGTTTCAATTTCTTTCTTTGATTATTGCCCCTAAGAGATGTGTTCTTTCAGTTTCCCTCCCCTGTACATCATTATGAAGCATTCACATATTTCCCTAGATAAATAAATGTAATTAGAATGATTAATGTTCTATATATTAAATATTACAATAGCAAGGACTTTTCACTTTTCTAGGTAGAAAAAAAGTGATGTATAAAGTTATTTTATTTAGTCTTTTAGAAAGTAAACTTTATATTTAAGAATACTTTTAGACTTAAAGGCAAGTTGTAAAGATAGTACAGAGTACCCCTACACTCCCCACCCAGTTGTATTTTCTAACAACATCCTACATTATTATAGTATATTTGTCCCAATTAATAAACCAATATTTATATCTTACCATTAATATACTTTATTCAGACTCTTAGATTGCCTTAGGTTTTAGCTAATGTTCATTTTCTCTCCCAGAATCCAATACAAGATACTACATTGCATTTACTTGTCATATCTCCTTAGGCTCCTCTTGGTTATTACAGTTTATCAAACTTTCCTTGTTTTTGATGACTTCTCTGTGCTAAAGAGTCCTGATTGGATATTTTATAGAATTCTCCTCAAGATGGACTTGTCTAATGTTTCTCTCATTATTAGATGGAGGTTATGGATTTGGGAGAGAAAGACCACAGAAATGGAGTGCCAGTCTCATCACATCACACCACGTCAATAGAACAGTCAGTGGGACTCACCACTGCTTTTATCCTTGTCAGTGTGGCTGGGGCAGTGTTCCTTAGGTTTTGCCACTGTAAGGGTGTTTCCTCACGTCCACCTCATACTGTCCTCTTTGAAAGGAAGTCACAATGCACAACCTCCACTTAAGGAGTGGGGATTTATGCTTCACTTCTTTTTTCAAATCCTAATCCTAGCCAAAGCCTCCCACCCCAATCAATCATAGTGTAGAAGCAGCTCACCTCAGAGGTATGGCCAGGTTCTACACCCTACCTCCTGAGGTCAAAATATTTACATAAAGTGTACAGAATTCTTCTACACAGAATAATTATCTATTCTATCACCATTTACTTATTTTTATGCGGTCATTTATTTATATCAGTATTTACTCATGGATGTTTATTTTATATTTTGGGTTATAATACAAAGTATGTTAAGTATGTAATTTTTTTGCCCAAATTATTCTAGCTTTGGCCATTAAGAGCTGTTTCATTTGATTTCTTTGTCCCTTTGATATACCCAAAATTATGTTTTTTTAAAAAAAATACTTATTTACTTTCTGGCACTATATTTTATATAATGTCTTATATATTTCCCACCCCTAGCCTATTATCAGTCATTTCTCAAGGCGCTCTGGTTCCTTTTGTAGGAGAATGATATTAGAAATCAAGATTTGAGAACAACCCATTGCTGCGGGGTTAGCATTCCTCCTAGGCACTGAGAGCTGACAAAGCAAAGAAAGATGAGAGTTTTTCATTCAGTATTGACAGAGATCACCCTAAGATTTGTTGGGATTCCCAAGAATCCTAGTCTAGAATTAAATATCTTTCCTCCTTATCTAAATTACTTTGATAATTGTGGAAACCTATAAGAGGATAAAATGAACTATCTTTTAAAAAAGTGCCTTTGAATAAAAGTAGAGAGGTTTGAATTTATTTCAAAGTTTTCAGTTTAACAATTGAATTAGTACTGCTATTATTTCCCCCATATTTCTTTGGAGTTGTTATTATTGCTCCTTATATTTTTGTGTTATTTTTGTTAACCCTTCTTATATCCACTTGTGTAGGGTGGCTAAGACTCGTAGGCCATGAAATGGAAGAGTAGACTCTGGTTTTTACTGTACTATAATCCTCTCCAGTAATTGAACTTCATGTGAGAGTGATACTTACTTATATCAGGAGGTTAATCCAAGAACCAAAAAAGGAATCAGAAAGAGTGAACGCTGATGTGCCAGTCACCAGAGCTGAAACATCTAGACAACTACCAGCCTCAGCATCTTCATTTTTCTGCTGTTACTAAGGTTGGCGACCAGGGACTTATTCAACCTTAATTGATTCTGCAGCTGTGTCACGCAAAATTGTTCCACAAAATTTCTCTAACTCCACAGCCTGCTCTTAATGCACCCTGAAAGTTCTGTGCCATCACACAGGCCTCTTCATACCCATAGTGGGAACACCTCTAATAGCCATTCAGGAGGACATAGCATACGGTGGGCATCCTGAGCCTATTCTTTCTCAGAGAGCTCAAGGCCCAGATTTCTCTGTAGTCTGTTACACACTGAGGGTTGAGCTAGAAATCTAGAAGTGAGGAAATAACGTAAGTGACCACGTGCACATCTCAGCATTGCTCTTAGAGAAAATAAATAAATGTGCAATCTAAAAGGAATTCTGAAATTGTTTTATGTCATAAAGTTAAGTGACTATACAGAAAAAAATTGAGCTCTGCCTTTAAAAAAAGGAATTCTAAACAACTTATAATCTCATTTTTATAATCCCATAATTTAAGTGTCTATTACCAACCATAGTTTGTAGCTAATTCTCTGCATAGACACAGGACAGAACATGCTGAAAGGTAAAAGAAAAAAAAGATAGAAAAATAGAAAAGTATCAATTTTAAGCATTTGATATGCTGTGTCTATTCACAATGAAATAAATTCTTTCATTTAACAAATCTTTATTGAATATCAGGGTGCTAGGTACTATGGCAAACCTTGAGATATAAATATTCATGAAATGCCTTAAATTATATGACAATCTGGTGTGATTAAGGGAAGTGTGGTAAGTGTTGTTAATAAGTATATCATCCAAACATCCACTCAGAAATTAATAAGTAGATTATCCAAACAGCCTCCAAATTGAGTCCCAATGAACCAAATAGGAGTAGCCAAGAAGAGTAAAGAATGGACATTCTAGGCATAAGGAGTGGGATGAGCAGAGGCTAGAAGTGCAAGAGTATATGATTTATTTGCAAAACTCCAAATACCTTTAATAATGTTACAATAAATATATGACATGTCATAGGAGAATATGCAAGAAGTCAGACTAGAAAGATAAGCTTGAAGTCAGTCATAATAACAAATTAATACTCAGGCCTAAGGATAATGGAGAATATTAAAGGAGTATGGACAGGACAAAGATATGATAGTAATCAATATTTTTTATTATTTTTTAAGACTTTTTTCATTTATTCATGAAAGACACAGGCAGAGGGAGAAGCAGCCCCCAGTGAGTATCCATGCCGGACTCCAAGATCATGCCCTGAGCCAAAGGCAGACGCTTAACCGCTGAGCCACCCAGGCGTCCCCAGTAATCAGGATTTAGAAAGAACATTCTGGCTGCAAGATAAAGAATGCGTTGTAAGGGAACCTCAGATGCAGAGGGACCATCAGAGGAATGATGATGGGGAGCCCAATAGCGATAGTGACAGAGGGGAAGGTGGAAAGTTGTCAACCAGTGAGGCACTAAGGAGACAGAACAACAGGTCATGCTGGCTGTGTTGGTATAGGGGATTGAGGGGACAAGAAGTTTTTGGCTTATTTCCTAAGTAAGTGGTGGGGCTTTTAACTGGTACAGGGAATAAAGGGGAGAGAGGAGATCTGAGAGGGAGATATGAGCTCAGAGGGAGGACAGGCACAAGTTGTGCTGCAGGGCTTGTTTTATATTCAAATTTAGATGCCAGTAGGAAGTCTGACCCCTAGATCTAGCTTTCAGGAAAAGGATCCAGACTGCAGATAGTGGTGTGGTAGACAGCGGGAATGGGAATAGTGACCTTGACAGAGCATACTTTTTAAAAAGTAATAGTAATAGGGAAAACGTAAAATATTTCACAGCCTGGTGATTAAATCCTCAAGCTCTATCCTACCTAGTTTTCTGGTCTTGTTTGCTATTTAGTATTATTATTTTTGAGAATGTTATTTAAATTATTTAGCTTTCGAGTCCTCTATAAAATGAGGATAATAGTTAAGAAGATTACATAAATTAATACGTGTGATTTGCTTTAAATAGTGCCTGGTATTTGTAGATAACCAATAAGTGTGTGTATGTGTGCATGTGTGTGTGTGCACATGCATGCTTGTGCACAGACCTTAACTTATTTGAGACTGCTTAATATACTGGTTTTCTTTATAGTCAGTGTGTCAGTCAGTGAGTTTTAGCATATAGCATATTGGTTAAAACTATAAGAGAAGCATAAAACATGGTACTTGCCAAGAAATTCACTATTTACAAGGATTGCAAAGGAGTAAAACAGCAGTGGATAATGATATATTTTCCCTATCCTCCTCCCTGTCCCTCAACTTCATCATGCCATGTTGGATTTCATTTGGTTCCTCCGATGCCATTATGTTCCTTTCCTTAGAGAAGGGCCTTAGGACTTTTGTCCCTGTTTCCTAAGGCTTTGACAACCCTTGACACTTGGCCAGCTTCTACCACCCATATCTTAGCTAAAACATTACTTTCTCTGACTTGAGACTAAATTAGGTCCCCTTTTATGTTTCCCATAGCACCTTATTTTTCCTCAAATCATTTTATTCGAGTTATTCAAGAATTCTAGAGAAGGAAAAGACACCTGCATGAATGAGAGTGACCAGAAAGAAGCCAGTGTAGGCAAAAAAAAAAAGAAAGAAAGAAAGAAAGAAAGAAAGAAAGAAAGAAAGAAAGAAAGCATTTCAAATAGATAGCAATACTTGGGTCCCAGATATTCTTTTTTTTTTTAAGAGTTTATTTATTCATGAGAGACACAGAGAGAAAGGCAGAGACATAGGCAGAAGGCAAAGTAGGCTCCCCAGGGGAAGCCCAATGTGGGACTCGATCCCAGGACTGAAGGCAAACGCTCACCCCCTGAGCCACCCAGGTATCCCCCAGATATTTTCTAAAAAAAAAAATGTTTCAGATGTTACAGTTTTCTAAAAGGTTTGGCAAACTCGTAGATAGAAAGAAGCTTGTAAACCCTTGTTTAAAGAGTGACAAACTTGTCAATGGAAAGTAATCAAGTGAATGCTTTATTTATACCTCTCCTCCAAATTTTGGGGTGAGGAAGTTGTGCTCTGACTATATATACTAAGGGCCTTTCTCAATTAATTAGATAAAAAAAACTTTGGAAAATTTAAAAAGTATGTTATGATGGCTCATGACTAAGCTTGCTCTCTTCATAGTTTTAAATGATTTTTATTATGGCCAAATAGATTTAACTTGAGTCAACAATGGAAAAGCCACTGGTAATTTTTAATTTTTCCTCTATCATTGTGCAGATTATTATTACAAACTTCCATGTGCTTTGGGGGCAGGAGGGGCTAATATTTTTGCATCCCTGCTACGTCTCAGGTGCTGTACCATGCACTAAGTATATGCCATTTTATTCAGTGTTCAAAACAACTTGATGAGATATTATTATCTCGATATTAGGTAAAACTTACATGTTTGCTGAAATTGTATAGCATTTATACTGAAAGCTTAATTTTTTAAGTTAGAAATTATTTGGTGAGCCATGAATGAGCAAAATTCATGAATCAACAACAACAACAAAAAAACCCTAGATATATAATATCAGAGTGAGTTAGGTGGGCTAAATGTTCTCATGCAACTCAAAAGAAGACTTTGTATCAATATCTTTTAGTGCCATTTTTTGTTTTTTGAGGAAACTGCATACCTTCTATGCACTAGAATTATACTGGGTTTTGTGAGGAATATTGAGTAGAAATAAAGGAATGAATATAAGGGAATGAATATTTTATAATTGTACAATATCTCATACTTTTATTTTTTTAATTTTTTTAGAGACTTTATTTATTCACGACAGACACACACACACACACACACACACACACACACGCACAGAGTGAGGCAGAGACAGAGGCAGAGAGAGAAGCAGGCCCCATGCAGGGAGCCTCATGTGGGACTAGATCCCGGGACTCCAGGATCACACCCTGGGCCAAAGGCAGGCACTAAACCGCTGAGCCACCCAGGGATCCCCACCTCATACTTTTATAAACTCTTTCTCATTTTATAGCTCCTCATTTGGAGGTAAGCAGAACATTATTTTATTATTTCCATGTAATTCTTTATTCTAACTAGGAAACAGAAGCATTTGGAAGCCCATGTGTTATTTCTCTTTTCTCCTCTGATTGAAGTTTGTGATTTTGGAAAAGAAATAAAGCATGTATGAGAAGTGAACAGATAAATATACTAAAGCCTTCAAAGAATAGACTAGTTTTCTGGGCTTGCTGCATGATTGAATAATGCTTATCTGTGGGGAAGGGATGTGGTATCTTATGAAGACTAAGAAAAAAAATATTTCAAACAGTTAACCCAATGTCAATTTAAAACTTAAACCTTGGGGATCCCTGGGTGGCTCAGCAGTTTGGCGCCTGCCTTTGGCCCAGGGCGCGATCCTGGAGTCCCGGGATCGAGTCCCGCATCGGGCTCCCTGCATGGAGCCTGCTTCTCCCTCCGCCTGTGTCTCTGCCTCTTTCTCTCTCTCTCTGTGTCTATCATAAATAAAAATAAATAAATAAATCTTTAAAAAAAAACTTAAACCTTATATTTGTGAGGTAAAGATAAAACAGTAAAACTGAGTATTTGATGTTTTAGAGACCAGAACACTTTGGGATATTTCAGGACAAGAATATTCTGGGCAAGAGTACAGCAACCTAGTCACGTTAGTGATTACTTCTCTGTTTTTGTCTCCTTTACCTTTTCTATTCCCATAGCTTCCCACTCTTGGTTGGTATTTTTGTATTTGGCTACCTCCTACAATCTGCCAAACTCTGCCATCCAGGTATAATATGGTGAACATCAGGGTGATGCTTATTTTCCGTAGTGAGCATCGGTGGTAGAAGAGGCCCCTAGTGATTTTCAGGAGAAGCAAGGTAGTATCCAATGGCTGAGTTGCTAGCATACATAAAGCAGAGGTTGTAATAATATAAAATATAATGTAAAATTCTGCCACACTCTGATGAAAAACAATGAAAAAGATTTTACTGGATAAGATGCATAAATAGAATATGCAACAGAAGAAAGATAAGTAGGAAGAAGGGTATGGAAATGATATATCTAAATGGAACATTTAAAATTGCATTGTCTCCTCTACCACATTTGTACATCTGAAACCTCTTACTCTGTTGGAGCCTTTTTTCTTCTCTCTGGTGTCATTTATTAATATACTAGCCAATTTTCTTATTTATAATTGATTCTTTCCCTCCATTATCTTCTAAGGCCCATAAGTATAGAAATTTTGCTGTATTTTATTGACTGTTATATCCCAAGTATTTAAAATAGTGCCTAGCACAAAGGAGATTCTCAGTATATATTTGTTGAATGAATGAATGAAAATAAAAAAGTTGTGAGTGGCCATCTTTTGAAACATATTTGGGCCAGCATAAGAGAAGATAGAGATATGATGATATCAGCACATAGACTTTATATTGCCCTGTCAGAAGAGTATGGAATATGCTTTCCTAGTGAGTATATAAAACTGGCAAAAACACAATATATATTAGTGAAAGGAGATTTCAATTATCCAAATATCATGGGAACCTGTTCTTTAAAAGTAACATAATCTACATTTCTTTCCTTATCCTGCAGAAAAATTTGTATCTCAGAAAGTTGAACTAACAACAATAATAACCAAACTAAATTTTATCATTTTATAACAATAATTGTAAGCAAATAATAAATACAATCCAATAATAAACACAAACTGATGACATTTTAACTTTCCAGTCACAATAAGAAAACACGGGAAGAAAAAGAAGAAATTTTTAAAGATATAAATGATGTTTTACAGTAAGTTCTCTGTTGTGCTCATATTTAAGAGAGCATGTAAAGAAGATGGAAAGAGAGGTGATCATCCCAGTAAGGCCAAATATAAATAATGAGACACTGAAAAAACTAAAAGCTGGTTCCAGAGGAATATGAGCAAGGTTTCTGGTTGAAGATGCTGTAAATATGTATTATGTATTCCATTCCTCAACAAATTCAGGAGTGACAACCTCCATTTCATAGGAGATTAATCAATATGTGAACCCTTGGGTGCCCATGAGAGTCTGGAAATAGAAAACTTAACTGAAGGGTACATTTAATTGAATTCATTAAGGATGTCTGTCAGGTTCAAAAAGAAGCACAGATGCTGCAAGTCTGATTCATGAAAGTTCCAGGTGGCATTATTTTACATTATCTTTCCATGTACATTTTAGATTTAATGTTTGCAAATTTGTTCCTTATGATTCATTAATTCTACCCATAAACCATGAAAATGTAAATTATAAAATTAAATCCATACATACACAAGGAAATACACATAATCATGCTTAATGCCTATTCATCTGAATAATTCCGCTGAACTTTGATCTCACAAATCATTTTATTTTACCTCTATCAAATAACATTGCTATAAGCATTTCAAGTTCTCCCCCATTGACTTGTCAATCTTTTCCATTCCATCAAAATGATATAAAATACCTTTGAAGAATTTATTTCTTCCTTTCTGTAAGTCACTGAAATTCTCCCAGGACTGATGTAAATTCAGTCAGTTGTTCTTCCAGGCAACAGTTCTTTCCTTCTCAGGACTCTACATTCATTTGTAAACAGTAATACATGCTTACTAGATGCTAGACACAAGAAATAATTATTATCATTGTAATTTTATTAATTTGACACTGCAGTTTGGTACATTAAGAAAACAATGAATGTGTATTATTTATTATTTTAAATACAGTGTACTCATTTTTTTAAGCATTACTGTTACTAGTATTTTGCAAGGAAAAGAGTATCACCATAGCCCTACACAAGAGGAAGATGATAAAAATTTTAAAGTTGTAGTACTTTGGGGGAATACCACTAGATTAACACCTAGTGGATGCTATTGGTTCACCACCCAAATACTCTTTCCTTGGCCTCTGCACCACCCACACCCATAGCTGAAGTGCCCTTATGAATGGGAACTTCTTTTCTCCAGAGGTTATGTAATCATGTAACAGGTTGCAGAGTGTCCAAACTGAAACTCAGATGTGTAAATAAAACATTTGATTTAGATTTTATCTTCTTCACAGAACCCTCATCCCGAAGAGGGAGGGCAGGAATCATTTATTATAATCTAGTAAATTCATTACAGTTTAATAATCAAAACAATCATTTTAGGAAATTCACTCTCTGTTGGATGACTGCTCTTTATATTTTTCCTCTTGCCCCTTACTTCCATCTAAAATGTCCTCAGTAAGTGTGTTTATGTCAGACTCATCTATCGAGAATCCTCACCACCACCACCCATGCAGTCCTGTTCCCAAGGCAAAGTGATCATGGTGCTAGAAATAAGGTTGGCATTATCCTAGGAGTCTTTATGTTCTTGGGCTATTCCATACCAGCATGCTACATCCAATCCTACAAAGAGTTGTGGCTCCAAAGGGAGCAGGGAAGGTGGCATCTCACCCATGAACTCTATAGCTATCTTCCTTCCTGCCGTTATCTACCAGGTCTGAAAAGCATGTGTTCTTATTTTTCTTTAAGTCTAAATGGTATTTTATTTATGTAATACTACATGATCAAATGACCAGACCTGCTTCAGATATAATAATATGGGCCAATGAATTTTAGAAAATTTTTTTCTATTTCACTAAAATATGTCTCTGAAAATGAAGGCTAAACAATAATCTTGTTCTGCTCTTGCCTTTACTTTCCTTGTTAGGATAGGCCTCAGAGCAGGTTAGGCTTGAAAGTAGAGGGTATACAGAGCATAATTTAAGTAGAAAATGGAAATACATGCTTTTAATATATTCAAAAGAAAATCACATTTATTGAGTACTTTCTACATATTAAATTCTAAATTGTATTAAGCCTTATAATAAGAATATTCTCATATAATTCTAATAAAAATTATGGCATAAAATTTACTTTCCACATTTTCAAGATAAGGATATGAAGTTAGTAACTTTCCAAAATAACATAGCTGATAGGTTGAAAGCTTGAATTCAAACTCAGACCCATCTGACTTTAGGTTTTATACTATTAACCACAATAATACTCATTCAATGTCACATCTCTCAAAATCAGTTCTTTTTCTGTGAAATTTATATATAATGAAATATATAGCTGGTTAATGTAAGAGTGAGAAATTAAGCTTTGTGGTCAAATGGCTTTTATTTGAATATAGGTTCCCCAAATATTATCTATTTGACCTTGAAATTGACCCTTATCAGTGCGTTATTGATGCGTAGGAAACAACTGCCAACATGGATTAGCTTAAAGCGATAATCATTTGTTATTTTTCATGATTTCTTGATTTTCCTGGGTCATTCTGCTGAACAGTGCTGTGCCATGCTGTATTGGTGCCTGCGGCAAAAGGGAAAATCAGTAATACTGATTCTGTCTTTATTTAAAATGTTGATATGTTGTTCATCATAGATTTCTTTGCATCATTTTTTATTTTTTGAACTACTGCATTGTTATTTATTTTTTTTTAAATTTATTTATTTATTTATTTATGATAGTCACACAGAGAGAGAGAGAGAGGCAGAGACACAGGCAGAGGGAGAAGCAGGCTCCATGCACCGGGAGCCCGATGTGGGATTCGATCCCGGGTCTCCAGGATCGCGCCCTGGGCCAAAGGCAGGCGCTAAACCGCTGCGCCACCCAGGGATCCCTGTTATTTATTTTTATTTCTGATTTTTTTGGAGGTGCTTCCTTAAACTTTACACATACTGCCAATGTCCTGTTAACCCATTCTAATCTGTCTGTCACTGAGTCTTGGCTTTACTCACATGTGTCTTCGGTCACCTGACAGGTCATCTGTGAGCCGGCATGTTTAGGATACTCCTGACCAGGATGGCTTGGCCCAGCTCTGTGCAATCTCATGTCAAGTGTCTCTTGTATCTTTCCAGCAGGATAGACCAGCTCTATTCTCAGGCTAATCTGGGTGTGTTCTCTAGATGAACAGAGAACTGAGTCAGAAAGCAGAGGCATGCATGCTCTTTTGCAAGTCTCTGCTTCCATTAAGTTTGCCACTGAATGGCCAAACCAAGTCACAAGAGCAGTCAGTATAGGAGGGGACTATGAAGTTGTGAGTTACAGGCAGAGGGCATAAATTCAGGAAGACCATTAATTAGAACCATAATATAATCAATCTAACATATTTTACACCTTGACTTCCTTCAGTGTAAAATAGGAATACTGTGGAACCTACTACCTAACATTGTTGAGCACTGAATGAAGCATTTCAAGTAAAGCTCTTAATAGAGTTCCTGGCATGTGGTAAGCTTTCAATAACAGCTATTAATTTATTAGATATTTGAATGTATGTTACATTCTGAATTAACATTTTGGACCACAGAGAATTGGACTATCCTTTGGTATGAGGGAAAGAATGCATGCTCTGTTTTCTAATACAGATAATAGAAGCAATAAATACAGAAGATCAACATGTAGATTTTTAAATAAAGCATATATGAAAATGTAAATGTCTATCAAAATGCCTCTTGTACACAAATATTCAATATTATTTGAAGCAGAGCCAGAGTTTCCTTATCGAGAAGTACATGTGGTTTATCAAAGTGAAATTCTAGAGGAAAAATAAAGAGCAAAAATAGGCCACATGAGAGAAGCCTTGACTTTTCTAGGATCAGATTGTCTCCAGAGCATCTTATTAATTTAACTATGGGCAGGAACACCTGTAAACTAAATTTAGTCTAGAGATGCCTGACTGGCTCTGTGGTTGAGTGTCTGCCTTTGGCTCAGGTCATGATCCCTGGGTCCTGGGATCCAGTCCCACATCAAGGTCCCCACAGGGAGCCTGCTTCTCTCTCTACCTATGTCTCTGCCTCTCTCTGTGTGTCTCATATGAATAAACAAATAAAATCTTAAAAAAAAAAACTAAATTTAGTTTAAGAAGGTAAAATGTGTGTGTGTGTGTGTGTGTGTGTGTGTGTGTGTGTGTCTTCATGGGTGAGACAGTCAATACTGTAATTGTTGGGCTCCTTTCCTCTTGAGGAGCTGACTGATGAATGAAGGTGGTGAAAGATGTTACTGGTGGAGATTTTCCATCATTATGCTATTCCCAGTTTCTTTTAGTAATAACTCCAAAATACATAAGCCACACAAGAGAGGCAATGACTAGAAAATTTAAGGAAGATGATTGTTAAAATGTGCACTGTGGGTAAATGCTTAAAGAGTGGAGTAAGAGGTGTTAAATTGCATATAAAACTCTATGAGAATTCTTGGGATTCTGCAGATTTAAAGAGAAACTGGGACCTAAACCAATAAAATTCTCCAGGTGAGGAATAGCCCAGTGAGTTCTATCACCATTTAGAACGTCACTCCCAGCTGTGTGCTTCAGTGAGGGAAGAGACTGATGTCCTATGCATCAGTGTTCTCGCTCTTACTTTGGAAACCAAATATTTTCAAATGTACTTAATTACCACTTCAAGTTGGGAAAATGCAATCAAATTTAAAGATTAAAATATGCTAAATCTGCACATGATGACTTCCTTCTAAAACTGCAGTATGAAATAGGGATAGTAGCTTTACAGAGAAGAAAACTGGCAAATACTACCTCAGCCCAGTGATCAAGGATTATATCAATAGTGATGAGTGGTGCTGGCAGTTTGTACCAGTGATGTGATGTGATGTGATGTGACGTGACGTGACGTGACGTGATGTGATGTAACTTACTCCCCACCCCTTCTTCCCTCAAACTTATAATCTCTGTTTAATCATGAGAAAAACATTAGACAAGCCTCTCTTGAGGAACATTTTACAAATCACATGACCTATAATTTTTAACGCTGAGAAATCATCAAAAACAAGAAGTCACAGCCTCTGGAGCTTGAGGAAACATGACATCTAAATGCAACATACTAAAAATAAATAAAATAAAATATAAAATAAAATAAAATAAAATAAAATAAAATAAAATAAAATAAAATAAACATACTATCCTGGTTGGAATCTTGTAACAGCAACAACAAAAAAGGACATTAAGTAAAAACTAAGGAAGTCTGAATAAAATGTGGACTTTAGTTACTAGCAATGTATCAATATTGTTCAATAGTCAAGACAAATGTACCATATTAATGTAAGGCCTTAATAATAGGGGAAACTGGGTGTGGAGTATATGGAAATGCTCTACTGTCTTTGCAATTTTTCTTTGAATCTAAAATGATTTAAAAATGAAGGAAATATTTTGTTTCAAAATTTTTATTTTTATTTTTTATTGTTGAAGAATACTTGACACAATTGTATATTAGTTTCAGATGTACAACATATTGATTCAACAATTCTATACATTATTCAATACTCACCACAAAAGTGTAGTCACCATATGATGTGATTAAAATATTATTGATGATATTCCCTGTCCTGTTCTTTTCACCTTTATGACTTGTTTTATAATTGAAAGTTTATACCTCTTAAACTTCTTCATCTGTTGCTCCCTTTTTCTCACCCATCCACCCCCTGGAAACCACCAGTTTTTCTCTGTTTTTAAGAATCTGTTTGTTTTTTTTTGTTGTTTGTTTGTTTGTTTTGTCTTTTAGATTCCACTTATAATGAGGGGATCCCTGGGTGGCTCAGCGGTTTGGCGCCTGCCTTTGGCCCAGGGTGTGATCCTGGAGTCCCGGGATCGAGTCCCACATCGGGCTCCCTGCATGGAGCCTACTTCTCCCTCTGCCTCTCTCTCTCTCTCTCTCTTTCTCTCTCTCTCTCATGAATAAATAAAATATTTAAAAAAAATAGATTCCAATTATAATGAAAAGACTATTTTATTTTGTTTTTAAAGGATTTACTTACTTTAGGGAGAGTGAGTGCGAGCATGTGCATATGCAGGGAGAGGGGCAGAGGGAGAGGAAGGGGATAAAAGTCTCAAGCAGACTCCCTGATGAGTGCATAGCCCTAATCAGGGGCTTTATCCCAGGACACATGAGATCATGGCCTGACCCAAAATCATGAGTCTGGCCCTAAACCAGCTGAGCTACCCAGGCACCCTGAAAAGATTATTTTAAAAGACTGATTCTAACTTAATGATTAAGAACCAGAATTTTAAATAAAATATAAAAATATGAGTTTTTTTAGGTGATTTTTATTAAATAATCATATTATTTTTTTCTGCTTACCAAGGACTGTTTGAATAAACTGTAGCCCAAACACCAATTTAAAGGGGAAAGTTAGGGGGATCCCTGGGTGGCGCAGTGGTTTAGCGCCTGCCTTTGGCCTGGGGTGCGATACTGGAGACCCGGGATCGAGTCCCACGTCGGGCTCCCGGTGCATGGAGCCTGCTTCTGCCTCTGCCTGTGTCTCTGCCTCTCTCTCTCTCTCTCTCTCTCTCTCTCTCTATCATAAATGAATAAAAAAATAAAATAAAATAAAAATATAAAAAAATAAAAAATAAAAATAAATAAAAAAATAAATAAAATAAAATAAAAAATAAAAAATAAAACCATTCATTAAATAAATAAATAAATAAAGGGGAAAATTAGAGGTAACTAAAAGCAGTTGCTTCAACAGTTCTCATCTCAAGTTGAAGTATTTTCTAACTGCATTATTATTCTACAGTTCCTTAAACAAAATCTAAAACCTTTTTATTTTTACCATTTGTAATTCAAAAGCTCTTATCTTAGAGTATCCCTTTGTAAGAACAAGTCCTTAGTTATACTCATTTATACAAACATTTATGGACTATAAGCAGAAATCAAAGAAAGAAAAATACTGGTTTGACATTTTAAAAATATTATTTTTGCTATAATAAATTCAAATCCAAAAGGATACCTCTAATTGTTATTCCACTCTGCCAATGTAGAAACTAAGAATAATTATTAAATCCTATAGGAAGCAATAGAAACAAGCCTATAAATATTAGCTGGGATTTTCCTTTAACAGTCTAGCTAAAATTAAATAATTATCAATACAAATGATTTTTTAAATTTTAGTTTAATTTTGGTTTTTATACTCAGAGCCCATTCACATTTATAAAACAGAGGAATTATAAATGCATGTTCATAAATAGAAAAGTATGAAATGTGTGATCATTTCAGAGCTCAGCTGTACCAACTGAATGGCCACATGCTGTCTTTGTATATTTCCCTCTAGAACAAAGTGAGTACCTGATGGATGCTTTTTCATAACTGTCTAGATGGTAGGCCACATACTTTTGGCTTTTATGTAATACAGAAATAAATGCACAAGAGTAAATTATATTTAAGGACATAGGCCCTTGTGTGTGTACAATAGTATTCTGATTACTATAATTACCTGTGTTTGTCTTCATGGTGAAGTTTCCTGAGGACAAGAATTGTCCAATGTATACATAGATTCGTAGGAACTGCTCAAAATAGAAAATAAAACTTTAACAAAAAGGACATCTATGTTTAGTAATTGTAGAGTAGTTCCAATCCAAATAGTAATAACATTAGAAATAACTATTGGTATAGGTAATAATAACTATTAGTATATGCTTATAACTGGGTAAACATCCATTCTGTTGAAAAATCTGAAGACAGAAATTTGTTTGGGTTACTGTTCTGTCTGCAGCATAGAACAATAGCATATAATAGGTACTCAGGAAATATTTTTCAGATAAATGAATGCAAGGCCTTGGTTATAGAAAATCAGTGAGGTGTTCGGTGTTTTGTGTTGGATATGTGAGCAAAAGTGGGATGAAAATTGTTAATGAACCATTTCAGGTAAAGCAGTTTTTCAAATCCAGGACATGATGATGTCAAATCTGTGCTCCTCCCATGTTACTACATCACCATATCTCATTCATGCCAGTTAAGTTTTACATAGAATTGAAATCAAATCAATACTTTTGATCTTCCCAGCTGATTTTTTTTTTTTTAATGAACTGACAACCAAAGAAAAAGAACAAAAATTCTTATACTAATGGAATGATCACTAGTTAGGCCAAGGCCTTTCACTTATATCTGCACCAATAGAGGGCACCCCACACCTATTTAAACAGGTGAGAGAATTATGTTGGCGGTGAGTCAGTTAATTCCTACACCAAGGTGTAGATGACAGAAATGAAATAAACAAGATATTTTGTTACCTGAAGCTTTACTGTGCATAAGAACCCTGGGAGTAATAGAATAGCTCCCTTTCAGCCATTAGGTTGATGTTATTTAGATGAGAACAAAGGTAGCATAAATAAAGGTGAGTCGGGATTGAAACATTCCCATCTGTTTTTCCCATCTCTTGTCATTTTTATAGAAAATACCATGTGCAGAACACTTAATCTTAAAAGAGTGAACAATGAGAAATCTGCCCATAGTTATAGCAATTCTGTTCTTGCTCAGTAAATATCAAGATCCCAATATGGCAGGGTCATATGGTGAGAATAGACTTATTAGAAGAGGTTTGTAGAACAAATGTAGAACAAATGATCATAACATGTTGAAATTTTGCAGCAGACCTGTCCTGCATTGCCTGTTTTCTGGATCCATTTAGCAGAAAAGTCAAGTGTCTGAACTAGAGTAGATGAAGTAAGCTGCCAATTGCCTTTCTCTTCCTATGTTTGCCTCTTTCCTTGATTACAGACACTGGGTATCTGATAGTTCATTTTCATGTGTGTTTTTAAGTTGTGACTTTTAAAAAGTGGAGAGGTTGACTTGTATTTTGTGAACCTGATATTCTCACTACATGTGGAGATCAAGAGAATAACAGGACACCACAAATGAGCCCTCCATTGGCCAGAATGTAAAAATCTTCTTCATTATTTCCTCAAAATGGGGCTTCATGAGAAGGGTTTTGTGAACAAGATGATACCTATGTTCAATCTAATATTTCTCTGCTATCTTGTACCTCTTGCCTTCTGTATTAGTTTCCTAGGGCTATAGGAACAAATTCCCATAAACTGTGTAGCTTAAGGCCACAGGAATGAATTTATTCTCTCACAGTTCTGGAGGCTAGATGTATGGAATCAAGGTGTAGGCAGGGTTGATTCGTTCTCAAAGCCCTGAGGAAGAATCCTCCATCTCTCTCTGAGCTTCTTGTTTTACTGGCAATTCTTGACATTCCTTGGCATCACATGGCATTCCCCTTGTGTGTATCTCTGTGTGCTTTTGTCTTCACATGCCTCTCTTACAAGAACATCAGTCATTGAGCCTAGGACACATCCTGATACACTATGAACTCATCTTAACTTGATTGTATCTGCAGAGATCCCATTTCCAAACAAGACCTCAGCCACAGGTACCAGGAATTAAGACTGCAATGTATCTTTTGTGTACACTTCAACTCACAACACCCTCCTCGTGAAGCCTCATTTTGAAGAAATAATGAAGGAGATCTTTACATTCTGACCAATAGAGGGCTCATTTGTGGTGTCTTACTATTCTCTTGACCTCTACACATAGTGAGAATATCAAGTTCAGACAAAGCTAATGATAAACATCGTTATGTCTGGAAAAGGTGGCGGTAAACTCCAATGTCCAAGAACTTTGTTTTGTTAAGCAGCCAACCAGTAAATTGACTGGATTGACAGCAAGAAGAGACTGAGCAAGGGCTTGGTCGTCTGACATGTTGACAAAAGAAATACCAAGATAACAGTAGGGGGAAAGACTCATGAACCTACATCCACTGAGGCTTTTTTTTAAATTTTTCTCAATTGATTGTCATCACAGTTCACAAAATATGCAATCAGTTTGCTGAGTAGAATTTTTAAAAACTACACACAATTACTTGAAATATAATAGAAACATTTTATTTAATGGGGCACACATTAAAATCACAAAGGGAGGGAATCTTGCATTTTACCAAAAAGGAATCTCCCACTGCTAGATGAGACAGCAGATTTGAATGCTGCAAAGAATATTTTCTAAACTTTTGTTTGTTTTCCATGACGAGCAATGTATGGCTTGTAGAACAAAAGTTTAGAAATGTAAAGGTTGTTGATGCATAGGCATGAGCTGAATCAATTAATGCAAAAAATAAAGAATCTTTCTTAATGAGGGATTATGTTTATATGTCAGCTCCATGGGTATAAGCTGTGCAGTCCCCATTTATAGCTCATAAATGCTACAGTGACAGGTGCTCTAGAAAGTAGGATGACGAATGAGCTATTGCACATGTGGGTAACGGTGCAGCAAGGGAGAGCACATTAGGCCAAATGAGCAGCCAGAAACAGCAATCAAGTCATGACTGAGGGAGACTCTAGTTAACACAGGAGCACATCTTTCTGGCACAGCCACTGTATTTACTGACAGGCCACACATTTAAATAGGTTGTTCCAGAGATCCATTAGAGATTTCAGTAAGACAAATAATGATCATGTCTAGGACTGTGTCTCTTCTTGTTTCTCATTGTTACTAACAAAAACTTGCTTTTCATTTCCTACTGCAGTTCAGCTGTCCTATCTGTAATCCCACCACGTAGCTAGAGCCATTGCTTCTTTTCCTTTCATGTCATGTATTTTACCATTTACGCTGTTATTCCATCATACAAAACAAGAAAAATGGTGCCCTATGTGTTATTCCACCAATGACCTCTTGAAAGATAATGCAGTATGGTTATGTAACAGGAATTTGATACTTCGTTTCTTGTTGAGGAGAAAAGTGTGTCTTCCCTGGTCCTCTCCTTGGTTAAGGTTATATAAGATCATTCACAGTTTTGAATTATAAAATTTCTCTCCTTGGAAGTGACATGTAAGAATCTATATTTATGTGAATTAGTTGGATTAGCTTCAGTGCCAGTTCTTTGCAGATGAATTATTTGATTATGGTGAGGAAGAGGAAGCAAGTCGACCCTTCATTATTTTTCCTGTGTGTATGTGTGTGTATATACAACCACATAATAGTTTAATATTTATATGTATTTGCAAAATGATTGCCACAAAAAAAATCTAGTTAACATCCAAAGAAAAAACCTCTATTTAAAGCAAAATGAGCTAGAAAATTATTTAATAATAGCTTTATGCTTAAGAGTCTGTGTTTATGTTTCAGGTCCATGAACTAACTATAGGTGTTTCCTGAGACAAAGCTTTCAAGTATCTTAATCTGTAAAATAGACATAATAATGTCTATGTCATATCTTGTAAGGATTAAATGAGATCATTTATGCACAATGTGTACCACAGTGTCTGTATATTAAGGGCTTGATAACTGTTACAACAAAAAGAACACTAAAATATTTCCAAAATAAACATTCAAAATAATTTCATTAATTCTACCCATTTAATTAAAAATGATATTAAATATTCAAAAATATAATTTTCCATATGATATGTAAGAATATAAGAAAGTATAATTTGAGAACTCAAAATATGTAAGACTGTTCTAACAATCAAACCATTAAAACCCAACATGGGTTTCTTTGCAAGGAGTATGTTCCCTGTCACTGGAATGTTTAAGTAAAAGTGGAAGGGCTAGTATGGGACGAACCCCTTGTGGGCAGAAGGCAGGACTAAATGGCCCTGTTTCCACTCATGATTATCCTCTATTCCAGGGAAGCCAAGCCTATTGTCTTGTTTCTTATCATCATTTTGCTTTCATTTTCTATTTTGTTTTTGTTTTTTCTTTAATTATAGTTTAAAAATCTTAAATGATATTCACTCCCCTAAAAATCCTAAACATCATATATTTCAGGCAGTTTAGGCAATCCCCTCTGTGATACCCCAGCCACTTAAAGTGCATCAAGCTGATCACAGCCTCAAATATAACACTTCAAGATAAGGAGACCAGGCTAACTTGGAAGCTCTCTGCTTATCTGGAGAGCAAACCAAAACTCATTCCAGCATTCATCACTCCTGCTCAATCTCCTCTGCCTAACTGCCAATGTAAAACAAAGAGAATAACCAAATCTTCCCACTTGAAATTTTCAGAGAAACTGCCCAATATATATTTTCTCCTGTAGGAAGGATTATGTAGAAAGGAGAACCTCAGAGTCTTCATAGTACAGATGGAAAGTTGACAATTATGGAAGATGTACATGAGTTATTCAAGTTCAGATAGTTTAACAGCAGTGTCCTTGCGAGAACTTAGTTCTGACATCTTGTTCTTTCCCAGGCTCTGTTGCCACTGAGTATAGAGAGAGCATTGCCCATCATCTCCTTCTAAAGGTCCCATGGCCCTTTTTTCCCCTATAATGATATAGCTACTGAGTCCATTCTCTCCCATTAGTTATAAGCTTTTAAAAAAAAAAAAAAAGATTTATTTATTTATTTATTCAGAGAGAGAGAGAGAGAGAGAGAGAGAGGCAGAGACACAGGCAGAGGGAGAAACAGGCTCCATGCAGGGAGCCTGACGTGGGACTCGATCCCAGGTCTCCAGGATCAGGCCCTGGGCTGCAGGCGGCGCTAAACCACTCCACCACCTGGGCTGCCCTAGTTATAAGCTTAATTTCACCAGAAACTATATCTACTAACAAGAAGATAAATATGGAATCTCCTTTAGGTCTGCATTATTTTGCTGAAAGCTGGAAATGCCTTTGATGGTATTAACTGTTTAAGTGATATCTCTGCATCTTATTTTTCTTTAGTTAAGCAATATGACTGCTTTGGTCTATTCTTTTCATCTTCCTCCCATACAAGTCTATAGCCACTCTTGCAGGGTTTCATTGACTTGGGAGTAGGCTTGCATTGGCATTAGCTGTATTCCTGTGGATCCTGAGTCCTATTACCTACCATTAAACCAACTTTACTCTTCTAATAAATAAAAAGAAGTAAGGTACACTTATGTGATTATTCCGGGCCTAACACACTAAATGGATTTCTTTTCCCCAAGGAAGCCACCATCTAGACAATGCACAGCCCTTTCTCCTTTGAGCTATGGTCGGTGAATCTACTGTAACTCACTGGCTCAGGGACAGTTTATACACCATGAAGGAATTGTTGGCTAAACTCGCTCTGGAAAGTTAGAAGGGAAACAATTGGGACATTGTCCTTCCAATTTCTGAATGTTTTAAGATTATGTGGAAAATTTGAAAGTGTTTCAATTTTCCACTTAAAGTGAGAATCATGTTTTTTGCATTTTGCCTAATTTATTAATCTTGTGTTTGAATATCTTGGTGCTATAACTGGAAACACAGACTTCAAAGCCAAAACTTATTTTTCCATTTTGTGCACATGAAAACTATTCTTACAGCTTGCTGTATAGACATCAATGTTTATTTATATTTACCATTTATTTGTCTGGTACATCATGGGCACTAGGCTATGTATTTGACTTATTGAATCCTTGTAATAACTCTTAAAGAAAAGCCCTACCATCCCCAATTTTTTATAGATTCTTTAAAATTGAGACTTACAGGTGCTATGTAGTTTCCTAGAATAGACTACAGTAAGTTAAATAGCTAGGATTTAAAACAAGTCTGAGATTAAAACCCATAATACCCTTTTAACTAAGCAATGTTAAAGACACTGTAGTTTTCTTTTTGCTTTGTAGACTGCACCAATGCCTTTTTGCCTAAAATATTTCTTGCTCTTTCTGATAGTTGTATGCCAGCTTGGCCCATCTGGTGCTGTTTTCCCAGAATTTTACAGTACTGCCTTTTTATTCAAAGATATACTTTGAAATTTCCTTAAAACATTACTTATGCTCACCTTTGCAATGGTCACTTTACCATGGTCACCTTGCTGCAAACTGAATTCTGATGAGCTAAGCATGTGGGCCTAAGGATGTCAGCAGGATACCAAGCAATTGTGTGGATAATGGATACTGACATTCATCCTCTACACATGCTCAGCTCAGCGGAGTTCTGGTGCAGCAAGTGCTGTTCACTGCTAGCACAATGGCTGCATTCCAGAACTCTAGTGGTAGACTGAATGGTAGTGCAGGTATTTTGAGAAACTCTTACACCTCAACTAGCTAAGAACGTGTAGGACCATGAGTCCTTGAGAGGACTATGGGATATGTTGATAATTTCACTTTGATGTATAAAATCATGGATTGACTTATAAAATCAACATTTTCCTATGTATTCGTGATTAGGCACAGAAAGTTAAAAGCACACACTATATAGCAGAGAACCCTCATATCCACTTGGAGATGTTTACTTTCAATACTAAAAACTATTATTATTTTACTTACTTAGAAGGTAAATTGCTAATGTTTTGCTTTCTTTAACATATAGTGTTATATTAATTTCATATGTGCCATATAGTGATTCAGCACTTCCATACATCACCCGGTGCTCATCACAAGTGCCCTCCTTAATCCTCATCACCTATTTCATCCATGCACCCCACCCACCACCCCTCTGGAAACTATGTTTGTTCTCTATAGTTAAGAGTGTTTCTTGGTTTTTCTCTTTCTCCTTTTTTTCCTCTCTGCTCATTTGTTTTGTTTCTTAAATTTCACATATGAGTAAAGTCATATAGTATTTCTGACTGATTCCTTTCATTTAACATTATACTCTAGCTCCACCCATATCCTTGCAAATGGCAAAATTTCATTCTTTTTTGTGGCTGAATAATATGATAATATTTTAATAATAATACATATGCCACGTCTTCTTTCTGATGTTCTGATTTATATAGACAAGGAAAATTGAGATTCTTTTTGGAATTTTAAAAATCAATTATAGCATGAAAATGCCCACATTGCCAAGACAAGACTAAAAATATAAGAGTAATACCTATCAAAAGTATAAGAGCAATACCTATCAAAACATCATAACAATATCACAAGGAGCTTCTCCAATATATTACCCTATGTTATCTGCAAGCACCTTTAGCATTAACAGGAAAGGTAGTTTTGTTTGCTAATCAAATGTGGTCAGTCTACTGGAACAGGAGTGTGCTTGCTTCCACACAGCTTCTTTGGTCAAGGCTAGAAGAACAGAAATCTACCCATCATGAGTTAGGTTGACAAGAAAAATCTTATGTGACCAAACTGCTATACACTTTTTAAAAACAACATATAAATTATGGCGTAAATAGAGATTTTAAAGTTCGGTATCCTCCCTCCCATAGTAGTACACAGTGTCCTTTTTAGAAAATGTGCTCTTTACCTTTTTTGATCTTATCATCATGAGTCAGGTTTCTGACATTGTCCCATTATATGTTGGAAGAGGAAGAGACCTCAGAAATGGGCAAGTGCACTCCCTCACTTTGTAAGTGAAAAGCCTGAAGTCCAGATGAATGATTATGTGTAGATCTAGGAGTAAAACCTCATAATTCTCATTCATTATTTCTTTTATAAAGAAAGCTTAAGGCCATTTTTACTGGAAATCACCATAGTCTAAGAATGTGACTGGAACTTATTAAGGGGCTTCAGGGTCCCTTACCGTACTGCACTATGCTGATTTGTAAGAAAATGAATGAAAGAAAGTTGGGTCACCACAGCCCTTCTTGAAGATCTTATTTTCTACTCAAGAATACACGTAGATAATTTACAAAACAATACACAAGCAAGTACAAATAATGGTGGGATTGAAGGCCGAAAACAATAAGCAGCTTTGGTCACTCAGAACTTCTTGTCTTTTGGTTAAGACTGTTGGCAGGGACATTGAATTCCATGGCTGTGCACATTTACAAGTCACCTGTGTGGCATGTAACTATGCAGATGATAATTTAGTGGGCAGTGGAAAACTGGAAAAGGTCTGAGGAGGCCACAGACCAAGACAGCAGGCAGTGGGGAAATTAACAGGGCCAAGCAGTGAAAAAGAGATTATTTTCACCTGTGGTGAAAGGAAACAAAGGTGACTAGGAAAGTCTGCCTTCACAGTCTAAGTTCTCCTTTTTTTAAGAATTATATTTATTTATTTGATAGAGAGAGAGAGCAAGCATAATCAGGGGATGCAAGAGAGGGAGAAGCAGGCTCCCCACCAAGTAGGGAGACAGACATGGGGCTTAATCCCACAACCCTGGGATCATGACCAGAGCCAAAGGCAGACACTTACCCAACTGAGCCACCTAGGCACCCCTCTAGGTTTTCTTTTTGTTGCTCTAGCCAGCTTTGCTCAAACATACCCAACCTTCATGAATAAATAATCAATGAACAATTTTAAAGCAAAGTTATGTGCCATTAACCACCAACAAAGTAACTGTTCAATGTATTATATACATAAGGAGGGAAGACTGAAAGGAAAAGTGATAGGAGGTTTAGCTCTGCCTCGTCTACTAACACACTCTTGGACCCCAAATAAGTCACCTCTTAGAGATCAGTTTCCTCATCTGTAAGATGCAAAGATTTAACTAGATGATCACTAAAGAAGTTTTATTATCTCTATATTTCTGAATTGAGAAGGAAGAGAAGAGAAGGTGATATTGATCAAATACTGAAAATATGTGGAGGGGAAATAGTGATACTCTTTAAATCTCTTTCCCCAGTTTTTCAGCACTTCCATGGGCTTATGTGGGAAAAAAATTATTTGCCAGTAACTGTAAAAATCTAAATAAAAATATTGAGTGGAAAAAAAAGTATCAAGTGGGAGATATCCAAAGATGACATTATAATCTTTTATTATTGACAGTAGTACATTGATCATTCTATAGTCAGTGTACAATATTTAATTAATGAAGTTTGATTGGACATACTGTTTAATAAGACTGTGACAGCGCCATTGCTGTTGTCAGAACACAAAGTTAGCATCGCCATGTCTGGATTCTCATTCTACCAAGTCACTCTGTTTTGATGAGGGCCATTTCATTAGCTTAATCAGCCAGTCAGGGGAACCCCCCCCCCCTCTGCCCCACATTAAAGCATTAAGCTACCAACTCTGAGAGGACTGACAGGTTCATTTCCCTGGTGAGTGAAATCATATTTGTTTTAGTTACTCTTCTTTTATTCAACTAAGAAAATTTCTCCTCTTCTTAGAATCACCTTAATCTTCATGGTAACAATCTCCCTGCCTTTTTGTGATCACATTGATTTCTATGTCAAACTATTATTTTGAAATAGATTATTTTGAGGAAAATCTAAAGCAAATAAATGGTTCTTTAAAAAGTCAGTTTACTTCAGGTGAAAAAGGAAACCAAAGGTTTCAGATGGATTAGAGAAATGTGTCTCATTTCATTTATGTTCTTTACAAGAGAGAGAAAGTAAATACAGCCCCTGCAGTGCAATTTAAAATATTGTCACCCCCTGCCTTACCCTCCACCTCTGGCTTCATCCAACTGGATCCCTTAAGAATGGGAAACAGGTTACCCTGCTAAGTGGTATATTGAAGTGTCTAGTGAATAAATTGGAAAATTTTATAGGAAGGCCTACAGGTACCTCTTTATGTAAGTTCAGTCACCAGGAATCATTTTATGGTGATTGGTATTTCATTCCTTTAGTTCCTATTTATTTCTGATGCCTTGCTGATGAAATAATTAGAAAGACTACAAAGCAAGTGGAGATAGAAGTCAAATATATAATTGGGGTGCTATCACCCACTCCCTTGTAATCTGTCCTCTCTTATCATTCATTCCCCTAGATTGTTCTCTCAAAGGTTATCAGTAACTGCAGTGTCAATCATGGTAGCTCAGGTTTGCTTCTGGTGGACTTCTCTCTATAGCACATAACATGGTTCACCCTCCTTAGACTCTCTTATGGCAGCCCAATGGCATCATGCAAATCAAGTTTTCCTCCATTATCTCTGGTTCTCTTACTCTATGCTCTTTCCCGCTCCTTTTTTTACTGCTTAAACACAGGCATTGCCAGTGTTTTGTCTTTGGGCCATATTTTTTTTTTCTACTTTCTCTAACACTATAAGAAGCTCATGCACCATGATGTATCTCTCATCTTCATATAGATGACCCCAAATATTTGCCTCTCAAACTCTCCATTGGCCTTCTTTTCCAACTTCCTGCTGAATAAATTCATCAATCTGAGCTTTAGGCATATTAAAAATTAGTTCACCATCTCCACCAAAGCAACTCCTTGCTCCTATAGCCCTTTATTTTACTGATGCCATCATTTGCTAGGCATCTGAAGTTGAATGGATACTGTTGAACTTTTTTGATTTTTGCTTTTCCTACCACCAGTCTCAATCCATTAAAACCATACTGTAAACGACATTCTGTAATTTGCCTTTTTCGATTTGTACTTGCCTTGCCAACATTTTCTTCCTAATGGATATATAGTATTCCAAAGTATTGGTATATGGTAATTTCTTTAATCACTGTATATTATTCCCAATCCTTTTTTTTATTGTAAATAATGCTATAATGAAATCATCAATGATACGTATGTGGAATGGCTGCATATAAAGGTATGCACAGTTAAGTTATGATAATATTGTCAAATTCCTCCTCAAAATGTATAAATTTACCCTGTTCCAACAGTGGATTTGTTATCCATATTTTTCCTAGTGATCTGTAATGCTATTTTGTGTTCTAATGCATACATTAGTTTTTGGGGCTTAGAATATATTTCCATTGATCTTCACTGAGACTTATGCCAGTACCATACAATCCTATTTAATTTTATAGTATTTTCTATCTACTCAAGAAAATCCTTCCTTATTAGTCTCTCTTTTTCAAAATCTTCATGATTATTCTCCTACTAAAAGCTTAGCATTTGTAAGAATTTATAAGGCCTCCTGCACTGACAGCTAGTAATTGATATTTTAACTTACCTGTATTAAATTTATACATTTTTGGATCTTTACAATATTGAATCTTTTAATTCAGGAGTAATATACATATCTCAATTATTTGTTTTTTCTTAAAGATTTATTTCTTTATGTGTTTTAGAGCACAAGTAAGGAGGGGTGAGGGAGAAGGAGAGAGAATCTCAAGCTGACTCCATGCTGAACATGAAGCTCAATGTGGGGCTCAATCGTAAGACTCGGAGATCACGACCTGAGCCCAAACCAAGAATCAGATACTTAACTGACTGCACCATTCATGAGCCCCAATTATTTGATTTTTCTTAACATCCTTCATTTTTTTTAAGATTTTATTTATGCACGAGAGACAGAGAGAGAGAGAGAAAGAGAGAGAGAGAGGCAAAGACACAGGCAGAGGGAGAAGCAGGCCCCACGCAGGGAGCCCAAAATGGGATTTGGTTCCGGGACTCCAGGATCATGCCCTGGGCCAAAGGCAGGCGCCAAACCCCTGAGCCACCCAGGCATCCCTTAACATCCTTCATTAATGTTTTATAATCTTCTCCACTTAGGCCTTGGACACTTATTATTAGTCTCATCTTTAGCAATATTGTTATTTATGCAAATGCATTTTTTATTATATTTTCTAACAAGATATTATTAACGTATCAGGTGGCTTTTGATGTCATTAGTTTAATTTTGGATTTTCCACTCAACCTAACTATTTTGTTTACTTGTTAATTCTCTTGGGCTTATATATTTTTCATCAAAAGATTTGGTGTTATTTTAATTTATCTTAGTATGAGATATAGTACTTCTCAAACCATAAACACAACACCAAGAATGAATTTAATTTTGGAAGAAATAAATCTTCAACCAAACCATTTATGAGGTCTGTTCTTATGCTCTGTACCAGATTAACTATCCCACTTTCAGGCTTCCATCCACCTGTGGTGCTTTTATCCTCATTTCTCCAATTGGCAATTTCTGCCAATTCTCCATTTCTATCCATCATTCAAGTTCTTTCTTTTCCATAAATCCTTTCCTGATATTCTTAACATCATTTTGGTTTTTCCTCCTCTTAAGCCATTGATAGCTTCCCCCATTGATAGCTCCCATATCACTTCATATACAAGTCATGTGACATTAATCATCAGACTGTATATGAATTGGAGGCAGGGGTTATCTCTTGTCATCTTCATTTCTTCTGTGGTATCTACTGCTCCTTTGTTGTATGTTGTTAAAGAGCTCAATATAAATGTTTTTATTCACTCTAATACATCAAGTGTCTGGAATCTAGGATCTTAGCTGGGAGGGTTCCATATTCTATTCATCCCACTGATATACCATTAATCATGAGTGGATGAAAGTTTGGTTGGCCATCCATCACTGATAGGGAATTAGATGATGAGGTCAACAGAACACAGGCTTCTTATATACTCATAAAAAATGCTATTTGATTTCTTCCTGATGAATAGTCCTTCTACTTTACCTTAAGAAAATGCACCATCACACAGCACCATAAAAACAAAAAAAAAATCTGAAAAATATTAACCTATCTATAGAACTGGAATTGTAATTATGTTCTCTTCTGGCTGTTAAAGTGTGCTACTTTGGGGAAAAAAATGTCCATTTTATTTTTATAATTTAATTTTATATCTTATAGGTACATAATGTTATTTTATATTGCAGTTTTAACTAGTATGTACTTTGGAGTTCACTTCTGAAACTTACAAAATAGATTTATATTAAAAGCTATAACAGGGTATCATTTTTCACAAAGGCTCTGTGTTAAATGACTTCTTTACTGAAACAGTTTTTTCCTCTTCCTTAGGGATGGAATTCGACTGTTTTTTTTTTTTTTTCATTAGAGATGAGATTAAGTTAAAATAAATATTCTTAAGAGGAAATAAATAGACAAAATACTGACCTATTTTTATTTATAGTATTTGAAAGCCATCTGCCTTTTAATCTGGTGGAGTTTTTTTGTTTTTTGTTTTTGTTTTTTACTCAAAAATATAGGGGAAAGCATTTTCAGTCTAAAACAACAGGCTCTTTGAAATCCAGAAGAATCTAAATAGCTATTGCCACTCTCCATCGCAATGTTTCTACATTGCATAACCACCAAAATAAGAAGCAATGCCACAAAGCATACAAACAACTAGGTCTGAATTCAAGCAAATGTGACAAGTAGTGTTATAAGCCCCGATAGTGGTAAAGCCTGTTTTTTCTTAATTAAATTGTACAGTTTCTTTGAGATCTAAAGAGAGTTTCAGATTGGTTTTATATGCCAAGCTATTCTTCATTTGCAACAGTCTCCTAGCTAAGACACTGGAAAAAATTAGGAATATTTCTCTATGAAGCCACACAGAATCCCTGTGTAAAGCCATAACCTTTATGATACATGAACCTTAGGTATCAACAAGTAATTCCTAAAGCACTGTGGAACCTCTCTGCAAAAAAATGCATTCCTCAGATTGGTTGGACACTTACTGAGATAGATATAAATAGTTGAGCATCCACTGAGTTTTCAGATTCTCTGCCAGTGTTTTCATGTAAGTACCAATAATTTCTAATTACTGTACTGATATGATCTTTCTTCAGAAATTTTTAATTTTATAATAGTATAAGACATGCTGGAATAATGCACTTTAAACTAATTCTTAGGCTTATGATCTTCTGGAAGGTTCAGTAGCCCTCTTGTCCCAAAGGTCAGCATCCATTTGTTTTGTGGCTTGCTGCTTAATCAAACCCAAGTGAAGTGCAAAATACCAAGATATGAGGTGTTTTTACAGTTTTTTTTTTCTAACAGAAGTTTATTTTTCTTACCCATTTGTTCTTCTAGAATGTCAATATGATTAAAATTCATATATCCTGAAAATTATGATACCAATCAAGAAGCAACTTTTTTTTTTCTAATTTAGTCAGCCACTTCAAGGAGTCCATTCAAACACAGAACCTTTAACCATTCACTGAATGGTTTACTCTGCTATTCCTTTTTGTAACAAACTCTTTCTCTTCCTTCTCCTTTTTTTTTTTCTTTACAAAACAGAGGTCATGAAATCAGGAAGATTTTGAATGAGTACTTGGTTTTGATTTTAGGAAATTTGTATTAGGCTTCCTTTTAATTCAAGGAAGCAAGGCAAGAGTTTGTTACCTAGAAAAGTAATAGTTGGACCAGGAGTGAGTAAGTTAACTAATAATAATAGTTAAATTATTTAAGCTGGCTTTAATAGACATCATGGAAAGTGGTTAATGTGAAATTTGATTAATGTAATTCCTTGAGGATGGATGAAGGAAAAGCAGT
Source organism: Vulpes lagopus (assembly GCF_018345385.1). Lineage (NCBI taxonomy): Eukaryota > Metazoa > Chordata > Mammalia > Carnivora > Canidae > Vulpes > Vulpes lagopus. The sequence continues at coordinate 99,426,463 of NC_054829.1, forward strand.
AGTTTGCCCTGTGTATATCAAGGGCTTATTTTTTTTTATTCAATGGTACTTCATTAGTCTTTAATTTAGCAATAGATTGGAACTTCAAGTGAGGACACACACACACCTTGTGCCCTGGCTAACAAAGCCAAAATAAATCATATGAAAACATCTCCAAAGATAAGAAGTATTAATCATTAACCAGGATTCGAGACTGGGAAGGTGTGGACTCAAGACCCATAGTCCACTCCTGAAGCAGCATATCTTAACTGGACATTGAGAACACCTGAGTTATAACACACTTGATTTCAGTTAATGGACTACTGAAAACACACAGCTTTTCTATGACAAACTTTCTTTAAATGAAGATAGCAATGTTCTATCATCCTACAGGGAAGTTAATAAAACCTGTAACAAGAAAAACAAACATGCATCAAGTGTCTTACCTGAACTATGAAGCATTCTAAGTGTTTTTACTCAATTTAGTACAATTCATTAAACATAAATTGAGCATTTACTGTATTGTAGGTAATATGCTTTCTGCTAGGGAGAAATAAATGAATGGAACCAAAATGTTGCCACCAAAGAGGTCACAGTTGCATGAGAGTCATAAATGTTTACTAAGTAGTTACCACATGCCAAACACTATGTTAAGTCCTTTACACACATTAAATTATTTATTCTTACAATAGTTACATGATGTAGATGCTATTACATTCCCCATTTTATAGATGAGAAAACCAGGAGACAGAGAGCCCGAGGAAATCACAAAGATTATTCAACAGTTTAAAGCCAGGATTCATGCCCTAGTTTATGGCTCCAGAATTCACACTCACAATCACTTCACCATCTCTAGAGAAATAGTTACAATGCAGTGGTGGCAGGATGGTTCTAGAAAACTTAGGAGGCACAGAGCAGCACCAAGGAGGGAGTGATAGATTTAATCACACTGGAGAGGGTGGAAGTAAGTATTCAGAGAAAATAGCATTAAATTCGGTAAACCCACGAGGTCTTTATAATTAAATTATCCTAATGTTGTCTTACTGAGATGAAAAAGGTGTTATTGTACTGAAAGTTTTAAGGTCACATAGCTCATATATAACAGAATTAGGCTTCATAACCCAGACTATCTGCATTCCACTCATATGTGCTACTGCTTTTGGCGTCAACCTTAGCTCAACTGTGGCTTGTGAGGAAGGACGCAAGCATGAAGCATGAAAGCAGTAGGCATGCAGCAGTAAGCATGAAAGGTAACTGGGGAAATAAAAGGAAGAGGATTTGGGGGAGAAGTGAAATTAAAATTAAGCAGCAGTGTAGAAACAAGGGACTTTTAGGGTGACTCTGAATAAGATACAAAAGCATAATAGTTAGCTGTTTGCAAGCAACCAACTGCAGAGGCATAGCATTAGAGAAAGCAAGAGTTGGAATGTAGCTGGCGGCTACCTGGCGTAGAGGGAAGGGCGTGCTGGTGAACAGGGAAGCACGTGAGTCTCTGAGAGAGAAAAAAAGAAATTCACACAACCTTTGAAATAACAATTCCATGTCCGGTAAGGTGCACAGAGGATAAGGTGAAATGTCCACACCACAGGCTATGAGGGAGGGGTGGGAGCATCAATAATTCATTGAGAATTATGTCAAAAGATATTTACTGCAATTCAAACTGCCTGCAAGAAATAATTTGATTTAACCTTTTGGGATGGAATGATACATGACAAATGTTAAGATATGTATACAAAGAACCCACCAAATTGCTTGGAGGCGGGCGGCCCGGTGGCTCAGCGGTTTAGCGCCGCCTTCGGCCCAGGGTGTGACCCTGGAGAACCGGGATCGAGTCCCGCATCGGGCTCCCTGTGTGGAGCCTGCTTCTCTCTCTGCCTGTGTCTCTGTCTCTGTCTCTGTCTCTCTCTCTCTCTCTCTCTCTCTCTGTCATGAATAAATAAATAAAATCTTTAAAAAAGAAAATTGCTGGGAGGCACTTACAGAGAATCTGTTGAACACCAAGGGATGAAAACAGTATATTTAATTTAGTCACAAAATGTGAAGAACACAGCAATATGACTGCACAAATGGCACTCTCATGTTGTGAACTCTTCCAGCAAGATTTCAAATAGATTTGGATCTACATGGAAAAGTCAGGTGTGCAGGAGAGTTGTACAGAGAAGTTGCTTTTTAAAAAGATTTATTTATTGATTATTTATTTATTTATTTATTTATTCGAGAGAGAGCAAGAAAGAGCATAGACATGAATGGGGAAAGGAGCAGAATTAAGAGAATCCTCAAGCAGACTTCCGACTGAGCATGGAACCTGACCTGGGGCTTGATCCCATGACTCACTAGACCATAACCTGAGCTGAAATCAAGAGTTGGTCGCTCAACCAACTGAGCCATCCAGGAGCCCCTGAAAAGTTGCTTTTTAAAAAATATTTTACTTATTTATTCATGAGAGACACACACAGAAGAGGCAGACACAGGCAGAGGGAGAAGCAGGCTTCTTGTGGGGACCCTGATGCAGGACTTGATCCCAGGACCCTGGGATATGCCCTGAGCCAGAGGCAGATGCTCAACCACTGAGCCACCCAGGTGCCCCGAAAAGTTGCTTCTTTTTCATGCCCAAAATATAGTCTCAAAAGCAGACTGCAGAGTATACCAGCAGACAGAAATGAGCTTCCAGGTTCACCACTGGGGGTTCTGTGGCAGTTGCAGAGCAGAATCTGACAGGGTCCTGTTGGCTGCAGCAGAAGAACTGACAGAAGTAACCAGGTGATGGGTGGGGACTGTGTTTCTAGAGAACAAAAAGTACAGGGCACTGCTGAAGAAACAAATGAGACCAATTTGAATATGAAATGGAAAGTTTTAAAATTGCAAGGGATTACAGAGAAAAGAAATAAAAATCAGTAAGGATTCTTCCCTCATGTAGCATGAAAATGCTAGAAAATTTCTTATGCAGGTGGCAGAGAGTATAAAACTGTTACTCATGATAAAGCAAGAGAAAAATTGACTGCAAAATAATTAAAGAATATTTTGAAAATGATAGGATGCTTAAATTATATTGAGAATAGGAACACCCAAAAGTGATGGTGGCAATATAGAATAGATGAGAAGCCATACCCTTCCCAGACGTTTGTGATTGTGAAGGTTTCTGAAAACAAACAAAGGAAGATGTTGTGAGCTAATGTCTGAGATTTGAGCTCATTGGAAGGAGAGCCACCCTTACCAGACTGTTCTCTGCAAACTTAGGTATGACTTAAAGCTTCTTGTGTTTGATGAAGATCAGATGCTCTGCCTCCTTGGGAATTGGATCAAAATACAGAGAAAAGGGTCAGCCCAGGGTTTTAAACCATATCCTTCTCTATACTTGACCTTAAAAAAATGAAAATCTGAAAATCTGCAAAACAAATCAAACTAGAAAGTTAAGTCATCTGAAATACATATGAGTTTGTATTCTAACATTTGCTAATGTAAGTGAAATTGGAATGAAATTATTTCTTTGGCTATTGAAGATGCCTAGACAACTAATTATAAATTAACTTGGAAGTTGGTATAATGAGAAGCATATTAGTAAGAATGATGTTTCGGGCATTATTTGACTAGTGTAACTAGCTAAAAGTACCTTGATAAATATTATACAAACTGAGAAAATTCTAGTAGTTTATTATAAGTTAGCAATTTTATAACAACGCAGTACCTTCCTTTCTAGATACTAGAAAATATTTCCAGATTCCTAAAATTTTCTTTGTAATAACATTTTACTGAGGCAGATAGCCATTGACTAGAAAACAACCCCTGTCATTAAATTTGGTGTCCAAATTTATCAGAGCTATGCATACAAATGTACGTAGATTCTAGGGAATTACATTATTGAATGAAAGACTCTCTCGTTACTATCAGTGGACTGATAACCATCTTCCTTGGCAGCTAGAGTAAAGAGGCAGAGAGTGGGCATGTTTGCCTCCTGCACCTCAAGAAAATTGTAAATAGGGACCATTTCAGACTTCCTCCTATCATGCTAATTTTCAGATAAAATAACATATAATCAGAAGTAGGCAAAATTCATCATTTCTCCCAACTAAGCCATTGTGTAAGGCTGTGTGTGTGGAGGGCCACTTATTTGTATAATAATGGTTCTAGATGCTAAAATAACCTTAATAAGTTACCTGTTGCTCTTGGAGTTGCTGTAGGTCTGGAAATAGGAATAGATAAAGGGGAGTTTAAGTAAGATTGTATAAGAATATATTGTTATATTAGAGAGGAAGAGAAGTGAACCCTGTCTCCTAAGTCAGAGAGTGTTCAGTTTTAAAAGATTTTACTAGCTGTGTGATCTTGGGGAAGTTATTTCATCTCCCTAAGCCTCCCTTTCCTCCTTCTTAGCTCTTTCTTTTCCACCTGAGTGCACTTTCTATTGAATCCCTGCTGTGGTCAGACAGTGCTATCCCACAGACCCTTGTGAGGGTGAGAGGAGCAGGTGTACATTAGGAATTCAATAAGTAGCTACTGTTACCCTTGATATTGTTACAGTCAAGTTAGAGAAACTGGAGTTTAGGGTTAGGGAGTTTTAGGGTTATGGAGTCAGTTCTAGAATAGCTGAGGAAAGGAATTTTGGCAGTTGCGTCATAAAATATGCTTAGAAAATTCAGGAATTACCTATAAGAGTCAGGAGTGGGAAAATTAAAATGAGTTAGCTGTGGAAGTATTTCAGAAGTGAACAGTCTCCACTATTATTTTATTATATCTTTGTCCTATGACCACCACAGTTTCTGAAGTGGAATAAAACAAACAAACCTGGACATAAAACCCTGTTTGCCTCATTTTGGAAGAATATTCACTTCGAGAAAGTCATTTTGGCCAGTGCAGCTTGGCATTTTAATTAATTAGATAATGGGAAAGGCAGAGGTGGATGTCAGCTCATTCATTGTAGTTAATTTCCAAACATGTTCACGTAGCCTTCCAGCCAGTCTCCACAGTCCTCACTTGGGAAATCTCTCACAACCCCACCATATTCCCCAGATACATAATATTAGCTTAGAGAAAACCAAACAGCTGGTAAGGAAAAATCACTAAAATCTAGTTTTCCTTTTCTTGGACTCAACCAAGAGTGAGATATGAGGAGGCAATATGATTTTCCTAAGCCTTTGTTTTCTCTATGATTATTTTAAAATGTTTTCTGTAGTGGGATTCTGAACATTCGACACCAAGTAACTTGTTTGCAGCTTATCCCACTTGTGCCTCAGCACACAGGTGTGTAGTGAAGCTACCAAATGATGGACAACCAGATGGAACTTTGGGGTGAACCATCCATGCAATGTGGTGTAGAATGTGCTATGCATTTTAAAAAGGAAGTGACAAGAAATATAGAATAACTCCAACGTGTTACTCAAGAAACACGAACTTTCTCAATATCTAGGGGATCACTCTGTGGCAATAAATAATGCAATCAAGTAAGTTAAAACTCCACGGGACACTAAAATATTTTGTATCTTTTACAGAAGATGAAATTGTTCCTCCACATATTATTCTATTAAACAAAATATATCAGAAACAGAAAAAAATTGAGAATCACTGATCTTTTTGGTAGAAATTCTGATGTAGCAACATAGATCTATGATAAAAGTTATGAATCAGCCAAAATCATTTATTAAAACAATAAGGTCAATTTGGCTAGTATTTTCCCATCTAAAGCTCACTTACATTTTTACTTTTTTATGGAAGTAATCTTCAAAAAATTTACAGTGCAGATTTTATTATGATCTCCATTTTACAGAATAGGAAACATTAATGGATTTAAGTGACTTGCTTAAAGTTGGTAAGTTGCATAGTTGAAATTTAGACATGACTGAACCCAGAGCTTGCTTAACTACTAAAATCTACTGCCTTGAGTCTCTAAACTCCTCTGCCAGAGATATTTTTCATGGATATAGATGATCAATAAATAGACTCTTTAATGGTGTGGAAATTCCAGGAAATGCTAAATTCTTCTCTAGTGGTAGGAAATAGTCATTATGCATTACTTTAAAAAGATTTTGAATTCACTTGTTCTTTTTCATATTATTCAAAAATCCCTAGGGTTACATACCATCTAGCTTATTTTGGGGTGATTGATATTATTAATATTATTGATATTCACAAATTTCTGACATACTGGATAGGAACCAGGGGGATGAGTTATAGTCACCATAATATCTCTTATCTTTTTCATGTTCTTAGTCTCTAGAGACAGCGTAAGTTTATCTCATTGCATCACCGACTCCAAGGTTGAAAGTGAGATTGCCAGTGATGGACTGATAGTAGAAAACCTCCAGCAGAGAATTCTTTGGTCTCAGAGTTTGCTGTGCAGCAGAGAATTTTTACCAGTAATGTTACATGACCCTAAGTCTGGCATACTTTTAACAATAGCTCTCCTGTTATGTCATATTGAGATTCTAGTCAACCCCTGATAGTCTTGACTTTTTCATTTATGAGGGTTTCATCTTGATAATGTATCTATCTAAAAGCTGAAACATTTATGTTTCTATGTTCATTGGTAGCCTAGAAGCCTGAAAGAATAAACATGGCTCTCTAGTTGTTTAACATAAGAGACACTGGGTGGGCAGAGAGGATAGCTCTGAGGGGCAGGGAAGGATACTGCTCATTCTAAAACCATTTTCAGGGAAGCCAATGGAAAATTCTCCAAAATACATACAAGGAAATGCTAACCTCACAGTTACTTCTATAATGATGGGAAAGTCCATCTAATTTATAATTTTAATAAATTATATAAGTGGTTTTGGAGATAACATTTAGATTGTCATTAAACATATTTAGCTAACTGTTGTTCCCTTTTATTCAAATTGGGCAAGAATTATATAAAATATTTATGTGACTAATTCATTCAGATTCTGGATCAAAGACAAGTTCTTCCCAAGAGTCTGGATGAAGTTACAGTTGCCATAAAAGCATACCAGTCGTTTCCTTTAATATTGTGGTCAGTAAGCTCATTAGGGAGACATTAGAGCATGAGATGTGCAGGCAGATGCTATTGTTCAAAACTTTGATCTGCCTCTTACTAGTTATTTGCCCCAAAGCAGGTCTTGTCTCTGTCTCAGTTTTCTCATCTATAAAATATAGTGCTAAAAATAGAACATGCTTCATGAAAAATATTGTGAGGACTAAATGAGTTAACACATTACAAGTCATTTTACTGGTAGCTGGAAGGGACACTCAAATGTTAGATATCATTATCATCATTTGTTTTATTTGGCTTTTCTGAGAAGATATAAGTTCCATAAAGACTATTTCTCTTTTTGCCCTTTATCCTTATTAATGAACACAAGTCTAGATGTGACAAATGATCAATCACTATTTATTAAATGAATAAATGAATGTGCAAGCCTTGGTATAATGAGAATGGAACCAGTGACTGATTCTAACCATTAATGATGTTTGATAGCTTCTATCATTTTTCTCTGCCAACTTCCTTATTTAGATATGCTATTCTGTATCATACACCTTTTCATGAGATCTCTTCTCAAAGACATTTTTACACAATATTTCCTCCCCAAACAAGGGACACAATCTCGTTAGACATTAATTCATTCAGTAAATAATTTTCAGCACCTGGTATATATATAAACCAGCACTGAAAACATTTAAATAAATATCTCAGGTACTCAGTTTGTCCAAAGATCTAAAGTATCTATAGTCATAAACAGTGAATTAGAAGTATTGCTCATTGCTGCCTCTTTTCAGTATTCTAAATACAGCTTGGCTGTCTCTGGATCTATACTTCAATGCCACAGGGAAAATCGATAGTAATAACGTAAGATGCTGAGAGTAGAGGTAAGGTTTCTCCATTTTCTAAACTAATCTTCTAGTCTGAGACTAGAACTGGGAAATATTGAACTATCCAGGATTTAGGTAAATGTTGGCAAAGAATACACAAAAATAATATACAAAGAGATATTTTATTTTAGTCATTTTAATAGAATATATGATGGAGTGAGTACTTGTAGATTTGACATCCTAACATTTCTTTTAATTTTCTAGCCAAAGTAAAGTGTCAATTTGGCAGTTTTCTCCTTTGAGTGTTAATATGTCTAAAATGGAAAATTTGGGTAAGAAAGAATCCAGGCTTGTTCCCTTCACATGCCACATCATATTTTAATTGTCAATTACAAATTGCATTTGATTCTCACAAGAGTGCCATATGCTTCATATGAATGTCATAAAATTTCATCTCCTGAGTTTTACTCAATTTTATAATACTTTTGCAAAGCTTATTCTTTAGAATAATAGTGTTAATAAAGAAGTTATTTGGAAGCTTAGTCAAAACAGGCATTTTTTCATGGCTGTAATTTTTTTAAGGATTTTGTAGTGTTGGAGTTTTTATATGCAATCTGAATCTTGCACTTTGGCACATTCAAGGTAGGATTATTTTATAGAATGCAATATTCAATTTATTTCTATGTTAACAATAAAATTGATCATATTTCAAATCAGAAAATATTGTGAATCAGAAAGCCAAATTAATTAGTCTTGTAGAAATCATCAGGATTTTGTGTATTTAATCAGGACTGATGCATAGAGTCGAAGAGGAAGAGAGTCCTTCACTTTTAAAAACTGCTGTGTTAAGTCAGGATAGGCTGGCTAGCTGCAGTGAGACACACTCAAATTCTCAGTGGCTTAAAACCACTCTCACACACTCTACATATTAAATGTAGTTCAGCCTGGGGGCCTCTCTCATCAAAGTCACTAAGGAACCCAGGCTGGCAGACTCAATCACAGCTCACATTTCCACACTTCCTGCCTCAAGAGGAAAGCAATGTGGTGAATCACATCCTGATTCTTCAAGCTTCCTGACAAAGCAAGCCACATGGCCAAACCTAACTCAAAGAGGACAGAGAAGTATAATCTTACATTATAATGTGCCCCAAAAGAAAAGGCATACAAATATTTATGACACAAATTAGCTGTAAAAAATGTTCTTCACTGTGGTCATTAGTGCTACAATTTGCATCCTTTTGTCATACACCTATTATTACTGATAAAATCAAGATATTTCTAAAAAAATAAATCAAAAGATTTCCATAATATGACCTATTCTATCTTACTGGTTACCTGATTAATTCAAGGAGCAGGATAGCAATTCCTAAGAATTCAGTGATTTTAAGACTAATGGTAGCTGCGTTTTATTTCTTTCTTTCATGTCTTTTCTGACCTCATATCAACAGGATCACATGAATTCCCATACTGAGTCAGACCCATGGTCATTCCAGCCAAAAATTTTATCCTTGGAAAAAAATGAGTCACTTCTATTATTTCTCCATTGTTCTTAAAGAAAAACGATAGAACTATTATAAGAAGTGCTATTTTAAAAATAGATGAATCTAGTTAATATGCATAAAGATGAATGTGTACTTTCTAAAAATCAAATATTTCTTTCTTGAATTTCAACAAATCCCAATGAAAAACATGGTATATTAAGATTCAAGGTTTTTTTAAAAATATATTTTTATTTATTTATTCATGAGAGGCACAAAGAGAGAGAGGCATAAACATACACAGAGGGCAAAGCAAGGCTCTCTGTGGGGAACCTGATGCGGGACTCCATCTGAGAACCCATCCGAGAACCCCGGGATCATGACTTGAGCCGAAGGTAGATGCTCAACTACTGAGCCATCCAGGTGCCCCTTAAGATTCAGTTCTAAAGAAATATTTCTAAAATACTTTTGAAAGTTATAATAGAAAAAAATAAAATAGATACTTGGAACAAAAGTAAAACCATGAAACTCTAGTGATTCCATTTACCCAATTTTATAATTACAGGTCAAAAATTATGGAATTTAGTTTTAGAATCCCAACATTTTTTTTAAGTAGTCTCCATTCCCAACACAGGTCTCAAACTCAACCCTGAGATCAAGAATCACATGCTGTATCAACTGAGCCATCAAGGTACCTCTAGAATCATAACATTTTGAAGCTTAGAATTCCCTTAAGACCATACACCCCAGCCCAATCATTAACAAATGAAGAAACTGAGGCCCAAGAAATATTTTGCTGAATAGGATAGACCAAATCCCTGCCTTCATAATATTAAATTCAGTAATGAAATATATCAAGCTATGAATTCTACAACTGATTAATTTTAATAATATAGACAATGTGTCTGCAATGTAGTAAGGATTCAACATTATTGTTACACCTTTGAAGTAGTCCTTTATTCCAACTTTTCTCCTAATATTTTATTCCCAGGTACACCTGGCATATAAATATTTAGCTACTGATTGAACACTACCAGATCTATAGAGTTTTCAAGGCAATTAGAAAACTTTCTTGATTATATTTATGAAATGTGTTGAATGAACTTAGATGTTAGTGACCATAGATTACACAGCATATTCTGTTTCTTTCCAATTGCAAAATGGTACAATGGTTTGACCATGATAATAATGTCATTGTATTTGATTACTTTTCTTATATGATGATACAGAATTCTGTTTAAAATATTTTTCTTGTGAAAGACACAAATGGAGTGTATTAATTGAAAACATTAAAATTTATGTTCCACCTAACTGAAATCCCCAAATTTCAAAAATTGAGTCATTGTTGCCTTAAGGCTTAGCTTTCCTACTTAAATGTAAACTTGGTAGATGTCATTTGGCAAGGAGGCTGGTGGATAATTATGTTTGGAATAACACATGCCTTTTTCATCTAATTATCTTCTTGATGAATTATCAAAGAGTATGGGACATGCAAAACAAAGCATTCATGCAAGTATTAGACATAGTTTTATAAAATGGAGACCCAAAAACTTGTGAAATGTAAGACAAGAAGAAATAAATTTAAGTAAATACTTACTTGCAAGATAATAGCCAATGTAAAAAACTATTCTTTGAGAAGAATGGTAACATTGTTATATATTTCAACAGCAGAGGCTTTTTTAAGAAGAAAAAAAAGACTGCCCCTGGTATCATTGATTTTTCGCCATATAAAATTAATTTGTATAAATGATTTCAAAGGAAACCAATAAGGCTATGGATATAATCCAGAAAGAGAAAGAACAGTAAACAACCCTTTATTACTCTGAGTAGGAAAACTACCTGGCTGTTATTGAAATGCTCCAAATGACTCATACTTCTATTAAATGTTTCCTTCTCATAAAATCAGTTTTCAGCATTTTTAAGTAATAAGCTATTTTCTGAAAAACATATAAGCTGAGAACAAATCATAAAGGATGAATACATGATGTGAACTTTGCCATTTCAGTTAGGTCATCAAAACAAAGTCTCACTTGTCTATATGATTTTGATTGTCACATTCTTAAGGGCTTCTAATTTATATATTTACAAATGTGTATATATATATATATATACATTTATATGTAATATATATTTACAATGTATATATATAAAATAAATACACATTTTTAAAATTTTTGTAAATTTGTAAATATGTAAATAAATTGTATGTATATTGATAGGAACTACTTAATTGCCCTCCATGGGTGGTAAAACAATTTACACCTTTCTAAATCAGTGTAGAAGAGTGTCAGATTTCCTTGCTATGAATTACAAACTTCTGAAATTTGGCCATTCTCATTAAGGGCAAAGGAATATCTCACTTCTTTTGTCATGAATGAGATTAAACATCTTTTCATATATTTTCAAACAATTTGCATGACATTTCTGTGAACACTGTTAATATTCTTTGCCCACTTTTGTGGTTGTTGTTGCTGGATGTTAGTCTTGTCCCTTTCCATTTTGATAAGTATTTAGATTTGGGGGAGACTAATATTGTTCTATAATAGAAATTGTAAAAGTTTTTCCAGTTTCTCCTTTGTCATTTAAGTTTACATACATTGATTTTTTTCTATGAAGAAACTTAATATTTTTGTGTTGCCAAGTTCATCAATTATTTTTTATGGTTTATAGATTTTTGTGTCAGTGATAGATTATTAAAGAGAGTATAAATAATTCTGTCATGTTTCTTTCATAACTTTATTTAAATTTAAATCATTTCTCCATTTGGAATTTATTTTGGTTTAATGAATGAAGCTTAGATCTACTTTTTCTTTTTTTCCAAATAGATATCTCATTCCCAACAATTCCTGGTTCATTTTTCCCCACTAATTCCTATGCCATAATTTTAACACAATAAATGTCCATGTGTATTTGGGTTGATTTCTGTACCTTTTGCCATCCTATTCTTTAACTCTCTTTTTCTATTCATGAATAAGTCATTATAATGTGTTTTAACCTGTTAAGGCTGGTTCCTCTCTTTCCATAGAATTTTGATTCATAGTGTCATTTATTTTTCCTTCCAAACTTTCAGAAAATCTTGTGTAATTCTGAAATACAACATTACTGGAATTGCTCTTATTTATAAACTAATATAAGACCAACTGACAACCTTATATTAATTTTCCTCTCAAAAACACTGTATGTCATTCCATTTTTATCCTCATGGTTTCTTTCATGTTCTTAAGGATAGTTTTATATTTTTTTTGTTTTGCCTATTCTTATTACATTCACTCCCCAGCAGTTGTTTTCTGCAATTATAAACAAGGTCTTTTTACTTTCTAACAGGTTATTGTTTATGTATAATGGAGCTATTGATTACTGTGGATTACCCTTGTACCTTACAAAATTATTTTTTTTATATTTATTAAGGTAATATTGACAAATAAAATTGTAATATACCCAAAGTGTACAACATGATGATTTGATATACACAAGCATTGTGAAAGGATTCCCCCCCCACAAAAAATAACACGTTTGTCACCTCACATATTTACCTTTTGTGTGTGTGAGAGCTTAAGTTCTACTCTTTTATCAAGTTATAATTGTATAACACAGTATTATCAACCTGTCACCATGTTATACATTAGACCTTGAGATCTTATTCATCTTACAACTGAGTATTTATACCTTTTTACCAACTTCCACCCATTTCGTTTCATCCTGCAGCCCCTAGAAACCATCATCCTTTCTGTTTCTATGAGTTTCTATTTTGTCAAATACCTTTTTGGTATCAGTAAATAAAATATTCTTTTTCTACTTGAACACATGTAAAATAAGTGAATGGATTTAAGAACATTGAACTATTTCTGTATTCCTGGAAAAAGTCCCCCTTGGTCATGATAATATTTTCTTAATATGGTGCTGATGGGTTCTAATTGACAAATTGTATTATTTAACATTGAAATGCATGAGTATAGATTTCTAGAGTATTTTTCTGTGTGATTGTTGTTGAACATTGGTATTCATGCTTTAAATAGACTGTGGAAATATTCTCTTTTTTTCATATGTTCTGTAATATTTTAGTAATACTGGGATTATAACTTTAAATATTTATCCTGATCTATGGCAAGGGATTTCTGATAAGAGTACCTATATCTGTTAAAACAGTCTGTTGTGGGATCCCTGGGTGGCGCAGCGGTTTGGCGCCTGCCTTTGGCCCAGGGCGCGATCCTGGAGACCCGGGATCGAATCCCACATCAGGCTCCTGGTGCATGGAGCCTGCTTCTCCCTCTCCCTGTGTCTCTGCCTCTCTCTCTCTCTCTGTATGACTATCATAAATAAATAAAAATTAAAAAAAAAAGTTTTTAAAACAGTCTGTTGCTTTCTTCATAATTTTTCTGCAGCTTTCTGAGTTGCCATAATACTTCCTTCTATAATTATTTGACATTCAGTTGTCAAATTTTCCTATAAGATACTTAACTACTTGCGTAAGGAACACAGTTGTATTACAGGCTAGCTGAGTTTCAGCTGCCACAAAACAAAACATTTTCTGGAAGAAGCTGCTTAGGGCTGCTCTGTATCTTCTTGGTATACCACTGCTACTTCCCCTACTTCCTCTGCATTTTGGAGGTGAACTAGGTATGGTAGGGTGAAGATGGGGAATGTGGTTCTACTTCCACTCAGTTTCCCAGGGCTTCTCCCATTATGAGAAGGGCTTTTGACCCTTCACTTTGAGGAATTGTACTTGTACCATTTTTTCCTGGGATCTGCTGCATCTGGAGTCTCCAAAGGGTCTGTTCACTTCACTTACCTTCCTCTTGATGGCTCCTTTAAGAACCCAGTACTTTTATACTTTTGGTGCCTTCCTTCTAGTTTCATTAACAATAGAACTTTCTATGTTTGTTTCCTTTTCTTGTGACTTGTATATGATTTACAGAGGAGGCAGAGAAAATGATGAGTTATACAGTCATGAATCAAAAAAATGAAGACTATCTTTAAAGAAAAGACTTTTAAAAACCCATGCAAATTGGTATTGGTGGCCCATGACTATGATTGTGATCAATATTCTTTCACAAATAAAAATAATCTGGCCTCCTACTTACTTGAAATTCCTGTCATTGTGAAGTCTAGTAAAGAATTGCTTTTTCTCTTTGTTGTGCTATGTATTACATCTAGGAACACTTACAGCCAAATAGGTGTACGTTTACGTTGTGATAAATGATTATGACTTATTTTTTTAAAAAGGTTTTATTTATTTATTCATGAGAGACAGAGAGAGAGAGGCAGAGACACAGGCAGAGGGAGAAGCAGGCTCCATGCAGGGAGCCTGACATGGGACTCGATCCCGGGTCTCCAGGATCAGGCCCTGGGCTGAAGATGCCACTAAACCACTGAGCCACCCGAGCTGCCCAAATATGACTTACTTAAATACTAGATTCTCTTTAACAGAAATTGTGAGTGTTCAATAACTTTGTAAAGCAATCCCTCATTAAACAAAAATACTTACAATATTCATAAGATATAGAACTACTATTGTACATTTGGATTATAATGTTTTACCATGCCTGATTTACTTATAATGCTTCAAAAATACATTATTACTATATAATGAGTGAAGCAGTTATATCATATTTATTCAACTGACAAGTAATTTAACATATATAACCATGAAGTATGATTTTAAAGTATCACTCAACCAATGCAACATATTAAATGGTTTTATATATTCAACAATCTTATTCTGAGATTATGCTTATCTATATGCATGGAATTTCATCAAGATTATGTGGAAACTTTCCCCCCCCAAACTTCCTCCTTAAATAATGAAAATGTGATGGGATAGTTTTTTGATGACAATTTTTAAAAATATTTTATTTATTTATTTATGAGAGATACAGAGAAAGAGGCAGAGACACAGGCAGAGAGAGAAGCAGGCTCCCCATGGGGGAGCCTGATGCGGGACTTGATCCCAGGTCTTGATCACAGGATCATGATCTGATCCAAAGACAGATGCTCAACTACTAAGCCACACATGTGCCCCTCTGATGGGAAAATTTAAAGATTTTATTTTACTTTTCTTCCAAGGCACACTGTAAATATTTTGGAATACATTTTGATCTGGAAATAACAAGTAATGGAAGTATCGCTGATTTATCTTTAAAAATTTCTGCACGTGGGGGCCCCTGGGTGGCTCAGCGATTGAGCCTCTACCTTTGCAGAGGGTATGATCCTGGGGTCCTGGGATCGAGCCCCCAACATCGGGGTCCCTACAAGGAGCCTGCTTCTCCCTCTGCCTATGTCTCTGCCTCTCTCTCTCTCATGAATAAATAAATAAAATCTTTAAAAAAAAATTCTGCATGTCATGTGCAAAGCCAAGTTTATAGATAATCTGTAATTAGAACTGCATTTTTTTAAATTTTAGAATTCACATTTGCTACGTATTCTCAAATATGGCATTTACATTGAACCATATTATATGTTAGGGGGAAACTACATAAAATGCATGGAAATCATTTGGAAGTTATTGGCAATTTAGTGTAGTCTTCAAAAGATCAGGCTTGGCAGCCATACTACCTTGATTTGAGTCTCATCTTTACCAATTAGGAGCTATTGTGACTTCAGGCAAATAATTAAATCTCTGTACCTTAATTTCCTTATCCATTAAATACTCCCTTCCACAATTTGTTCAAAACGAACTGCTGGGAGGATAAAGTGAGTTAACATGTATAAAGTACTTACAACAATGCCTGGCACAGAGTGGTAGCTATAGGAGGCTTCCTATTGTTGCCAGACCAGATTTTGAATAACTGATATATCTGAAGCATAACATAGTCTTCACAGATATTTAAAAGCATGAGATGAAAGAAAATGGATGGATCCAATTAAAGACTGCCACCACAAAGGAATTTTTGGAAGAAAGGAAAATGAACACTCCAGATATTTAACACAGAAGGAAATCACTTAACTTGAAGCATGAGATTTGTCTGTGCTTAAAAGCCTCCCCCAAATGATCTTATTCATTTTCCATATTATTTTATTTGCCAAAGGTAACCTATATACCATATTGAACAACATTATTATTTAATGTTGTTAGACATAATAGAGAAGGAAAGTACTCAGAATAATATAAAAGCCTGCAGTATGTGAGAAATAGCTAATCATAATATGTTTTCAATGTATTATATCACAGTTAATGTTTATAGTAGATAAGAAAAGGCAATGTATCACTATGTCAAGATATCCTGATATCAGATAGAAGTGCATCCAACCTAGGTGAGCAGAGAATTTCAATTATATTACAAGAAACCTAAATATTTATTAGTCATAATTTTCCTCAAATAATGTGTCAAATTTAAGGTGCCAAACTTCCAAAAAGATGTAAAAGACCTGTAAATCGGCTTGAAAATGAATGGGGGCTCTTGGATGGCTTAGTGGTTGAGCGTCTGCCTTTGGCTCAGGTCGTGATCCCAGGGTCCTGGGATCGAGTCCCACACCGGACACCCAGCTGGGAGCCTGCTTCTCCCACTGCCTAAGTCTCTGCCTCTCTCTCTCTGTGTCTCTCATGAATGAATAAATAAATAAAATATTTTTATTAGGAATTTAAAAAATTAAGATATCTTTGGAAAAGAAGTACTGGGAAGAAAGTTACAAGTTATGGTAGTGAGCCTACAAAGTAGAAGTCAAGATCAACATTATCTTCCCCTTAAGAATGTGATGGAGTTTTATTAAAGTCACGCAAAACAATTGTTCTCTGTGCATAAAACATAGCTAATCTTAGCCTCAAGTTCACTAGTTTACCAAGAAACACTGATGAAATTTCCCTATCCAGAAAAGAGAGACTGTATTTAGTTTGCTACTGAGCTTTCAGACTGTTATACACATAGCATGCAAGTTGAAGTACAAGTACTATATAACTAAGGGATGTTATTATTACTCCCATTGATAGTTTTATAAAATAATCATAATTCTTAAGAAACCAGCTTAATTGAAAGCAATTTCAATTAGAACCAAGAAAAAACTTGCTGATTATCACTGTGATAAACATGAAAAAGGGATTCTATGGGGAGGAATAAGTGCTCTTTCATTTTTGGGACCCTTAAAAGCAGAAAGAAAGCTAGCCTCTTGGGTTCTTTTAACTATCTATTGGCATAAGAAATGGGAGGGTGGAACAAGATCCTTTGAGTATCTTAAGAGATCTGAGATCATATGCTCATGAATGTGTCCTGAAGTGACATCCTGCTAGCAAAGATGCCTACCTATGCCAATCTTTTGATCCAATCACTAGAGGAGAACCAGCTCTACCCACATACATGATCCAATGTTTTCTTTCATTTTCAAAATATATTACCACTTAATATTTCTTGAATTCCCAAAGCAGAAATTCATAATATTGGAGAATGGATGTTAAATTTTTATTTGTGAGCTGAAAATTAGTATTACTTTTGAATGTTACTGTTTTTTTCACGGCAGTATTAGTTGATTTTGCTTTATGCCTCAGAAACACTTTTTAAACTGGGGCATGTAAGATGCTGACACATGAAATCATGTGTTTCCATTACTGTTTATTATCAGTACAAAATGTCTTCTGATATGAAAATAAAATGAAGTAATTTTTAAAAATAAAAAATGTATTCAATAAATAATAGAAGATCCAAAGGTCTTATCATTAATTACACATAAAATTCATCTCTAGCAAAGTAATACTTTGTATATATTACGCATTTATTCAAGATTTATATCTTATCATATTTTGATTTCAAAGGACTTGAGACAGCTTGCTAAGAAACAAGGAAATTGTCAAACATCAGAGAGTGTATCTAAAAGCATTTATTCACTTATTCCTTCATTCACTAATTCCTTCAACAAATATTTTTTTTTTTTTTTTTTTTTTTTTTTTTTTTACAAGAAAGCCTAAAATTTATTTGCATTCATGTGCTTCTCTCATTAGAAATAATTTAAACAGTTTGCAAATAAACTTAAGGGAATTTTAGAATGGTACTATCCACCAAACACTTGACATTTCTTAATGTTCATTGTATAGTTTCTTTGTATAGTCATGGTTAGAATAAGAAATAAATAATAGAAATTCTGCCTTAATAAGAATATTGTCCATTAGTTGGCCAAAAGGGAACTATTCTGAGTACATTTAAAATTTCTTTTTTTTTTTTTTTTTTTTTTTTTTTAAATTAACTTTTATTGGTGTTTAATTTACCAACATACAGAAAAACACCCAGTGCTCATCCCGTCAAGTGTCCACCTCAGTGCCCGTCACCCATTCCCCTCCAACACCCGCCCTCCTCCCCTTCCACCACCCCTAGTTCGTTTCCCCGAGTTAGGAGTCTTTATGTTCTGTCTCCCTTCCTGATATTTCCCAACATTTCTTTTCCCTTCCTTTATATTCCCTTTCACTATTATTCATATTCCCCAAATGAATGAGAACATACACTGTTTGTCCTTCTCCGATTGACTTATTTCACTCAGCATAATACCCTCCAGTTCCATCCACGTTGAAGCAAATGGTGGGTATTTGTCGTTTCTAATTGCTGAGTAATATTCCATTGTATACATAAACCACATCTTCTTTATCCATTCATCTTTCGATGGACACCGAGGCTCCTTCCACAGTTTGGCTATTGTGGCCATTGCTGATAGAAACATCGGGGTGCAGGTGTCCCGACGTTTCATTGCATCTGAATCTTTGGGGTAAATCCCCAACAGTGCAATTGCTGGGTCGTAGGGCAGGTCTATTTTTAACTCTTTGAGGAACCTCCACACAGTTTTCCAGAGTGGCTGCACCAGTTCACATTCCCACCAACAGTGTAAGAGGGTTCCCTTTTCTCCGCATCCTCTCCAACATTTGTTGTTTCCTGCCTTGTTAATTTTCCCCATTCTCACTGGTGTGAGGTGGTATCTCATTGTGGTTTTGATTTGTATTTCCCTGATGGCAAGTGATGCAGAGCATTTTCTCATGTGCATGTTGGCCATGTCCATGTCTTCCTCTGTGAGATTTCTCTTCATGTCTTTTGCCCATTTCATGATTGGATTGTTTGTTTCTTTGGTGTTGAGTTTAATAAGTTCTTTATAGATTTTGGAAACTAGCCCTTTATCTGATATGTCATTTGCAAATATCTTCTCCCATTCTGTAGGTTGTCTTTTAGTTTTGTTGACTGTATCCTTTGCTGTGCAAAAGCTTCTTATCTTGATGAAGTCCCAATAGTTCATTTTTGCTTTTGTTTCTTTTGCCTTCGTGGATGTATCTTGCAAGAAGTTACTGTGGCCAAGTTCAAAAAGGGTGTTGCCTGTGTTCTCCTCTAGGATTTTGATGGAATCTTGTCTCACATTTAGATCTCTGATCCATTTTGAGTTTATCTTTGTGTATGGTGAAAGAGAGTGGTCCAGTTTCATTCTTCTGCATGTGGATGTCCAATTTTCCCAGCACCATTTATTGAAGAGACTGTCTTTCTTCCAATGGATAGTCTTTCCTCCTTTATCGAATATTAGATGGCCGTACATTTCAGGGTCCACTTCTGGGTTCTCTATTCTGTTCCATTGATCTATGTGTCTGTTTTTGTGCCAGTACCACACTGTCTTGATGACCACAGCTTTGTAATACAACCTGAAATCTGGCATTGTGATGCCCCCAGCTAAGGTTTTCTTTTTTAAAATTCCCCTGGCTATTCGGGGTCTTTTCTGATTCCACACAAATCTTAAAATAATTTGTTCTAACTCTCTGAAGAAAGTCCATGGTATTTTGATAGGGATTGCATTAAACGTATAAATTGCCCTGGGTAACATTGACATTTTTACAATATTAATTCTGCCAATCCATGAGCATGGAATATTTTTCCATCTCTTTGTGTCTTCCTCAATTTCTTTCAGAAGTGTTCTATAGTTTTTAGGGTATAGATCTTTTACCTCTTTGGTTAGGTTTATTCCTAGGTATCTTATGCTTTTGGGTGCAATTGTAAATGGGATTGACTCCTTAATTTCTCTTTCTTCAGTCTCATTGTTAGTGTATAGAAATGCCATTGATTTCTGGGCATTGATTTTGTATCCTGCCACGCTACCAAATTGCTGTATGAGTTCTAGCAATCTTGGGGTGGAGGCTTTTGGGTTTTCTATGTAGAGTATCATGTCATCGGCGAAGAGGGAGAGTTTGACTTCTTCTTTGCCAATTTGAATGCCTTTAATGTCTTTTTGTTGTCTGATTGCTGAGGCGAGGACTTCCAGAACTATGTTGAACAGCAGTGGTGAGAGTGGACATCCCTGTCTTGTTCCTGATCTTAGGGGAAAGGCTCCCAGTGCTTCCCCATTGAGAATGATATTTGCTGTGGGCTATTCGTAGATGGCTTTTAAGATGTCGAGGAAAGTTCCCTCTATCCCAACACTCTGAAGGGTTTTGATCAGGAATGGATGCTGTATTTTGTCAAATGCTTTCTCTGCATCTAATGAGAGTATCATATGGTTCTTGGTTTTTCTCTTGCTGATATGATGAATCACATTGATGGTTTTACGAGTGTTGAACCAGCCTTGTGTCCCAGGGATAAATCCTACTTGGTCATGGTGAATAATTTTCTTAATGTGTTGTTGGATCCTATTGGCTAGTATCTTGTTGAGAATTTTTGCATCCATGTTCATCAGGGATATTGGTCTGTAATTCTCCTTTTTGGTGGGGTCTTTGTCTGGTTTCGGAATTAAGGTGATGCTGGCCTCATAGAACGAATTTGGAAGTACTCCATCTCTTTCTATCTTTCCAAACAGCTTTAGTAGAATAGGTATGATTTCTTCTTTAAACGTTTGATAGAATTCCCCTGGGAAGCCATCTGGCCCTGGACTCTTGTGTCTTGGGAGGTTTTTGATGACTGCTTCAATTTCCTCCCTGGTTATTGGCCTGTTCAGGTTTTCTATTTCTTCCTGCTCCAGTTTTGGTAGTTTGTGGCTTTCCAGGAATGCGTCCATTTCTTCTAGATTTCCTAATTTATTGGCGTACAGCTGTTCATAATATGTTTTTAAAATCGTTTGTATTTCCTTGGTGTTGGTAGTGATGTCCCCTTTCTCATTCATGATTTTATTAATTTGAGTCTTCTCTCTCTTCTTTTTAATAAGGTTGGCTAATGGTTTATCTATCTTATTAATTCTTTCAAAGAACCAACTCCTGGTTCTGTTGATCTGTTCCACAGTTCTTTTGGTCTCGATATCATTGAGTTCTGCTCGAATTTTAATTAACTCTCTTCTTCTGCTGGGGGTGGGGTCTATTTGTTGCTTTTTCTCTAGTTCCTTTATGTGTAAGGTGAGCTTTTGAATTTGAGATCTTTCCAGTTTTTGAATGTATGCTTGTATTGCGATGTATTTCCCCCTCAGGACTGCTTTTGCTGCATCCCAAAGATTTTGAACGGTTGTATCTTCATTTTCATTAGTTTCCATGAATCTTTTTAATTCTTCCTTAATTTCCTGGTTGACCTTTTCATCTTTTAGCAGGATGGTCCTTAACCTCCACGTGTTTGTGGTCCTTCCATATTTCTTGTTGTGATTAAGTTCTAATTTCAAGGCATTATGGTCTGAGAATATACAGGGGACTATCCCGATCTTTTGGTATCGGTTCAGACCCGATTTGTGACCCAGTATGTGGTCTATTCTGGAGAAAGTTCCATGTGCACTTGAGAAGAATGTGTATTCAGTTGAGTTTGGATGTAAAGTTCTGTAGATATCTGTGAAATCCATCTGGTCCAGTGTATCATTTAAAGCTCTCGTTTCTTTGGAGATATTATGCTTAGAAGACCTATCCAGGGTAGAAAGAGCTAGATTGAAGTCACCAAGTATAAGTGTATTATTATCAAGGTATTTCTTGAGTTTGGTTATTAATTGGTTTAAATATTTGGCAGCTCCCACATTCGGGGCATATATATTGAGGAGTGTTAAGTCCTCTTGTTGGATAGATCCTTTGAGTATGAGATAGTGTCCCTCTTCATCTCTCACTATAGTCTTCGGGGTAGATTTTAATTTATCTGATATAAGGATAGCAACCCCTGCTTTCTTTTGAGGACCATTTGAATGGTAAATGGTTCTCCAACCTTTTATTTTCAGGTTGTAGGTGTCCTTCTGTCTAAAATGAGTCTCTTGTAGACAGCAAATAGATGGGTCCTGCTTTTTTATCCAGTCTGAAACCCTGCGCCTTTTGATGGGGTCATTAAGCCCGTTCACATTCAGAGTTACTATTGATAGATATGAGTTTAGTGTCATCATATCTATTCAGTCCTTGTTTTGTGGATTGTTCCACTGAACTTCTTCTTAAAGGGGAATTTTAAGAGTCCCCCTTAAAATTTCTTGCAGAGCTGGTTTGGAGGTTACATATTCTTTCAGTTCCTGCCTGTCTTGGAAGCTCTTTATCTCTCCTTCCATTTTGAATGAAAGCCTTGCGGGGTAAAGTATTCTTGGTTGCATGTTCTTTTCACTTAGGACCCTGAATATATCCTGCCAGCCCTTTCTGGCCTGCCAGGTCTCTGTGGAGAGGTCTGCTGTTACCCTAATATTCCTCCCCATAAAAGTCAGGGACTTTTTTTCTCTTGCTGCTTTAAGGATCTTCTCCTTATCTTTGGAATTTGCAAGCTTCACTATTAAATGTCGAGGTGTTGAACGGTTTTTGTTGATTTTAGGGGGGGATCTCTCTATTTCCTGGATCTGAATGCCTGTTTCCCTTCCCAGATTCGGAAAGTTTTCAGCTAGGATTTGTTCAAATACATATTCTGGCCCTCTGTCCCTTTCCGCGCCCTCGGGAACCCCAATTAAACGTAGGTTTTTCTTCCTCAGGCTATCATTTATTTCCCTTAATCTATCCTCATGGTCTTTTAATTGCCTGTCTCTTTTTTCCTCAGTTTCCCTCTTTGCCATCAACTTGTCTTCTATGTCACTCACTCGTTCTTCCACCTCGTCAAGCCTCGTCGTTAGGACTTCTAGCTTGGATTGCATCTCATTTAATTGATTTTTAATTTCTGCCTGATTAGATCTAAATTCTGCAGTCATGAAGTCTCTTGAGTCCTTTATGGTTTTTTCTAGAGCCACCAGTAGCTGTAAAATAGTGCTTCTGAATTGGCTTTCTGACATTGAATTGTAATCCATATTTTGTAACTCTGTGGGAGAGTGGGCTGTTTCTGATTCTTTTTTTTGAGGGGTTTTCCTTCTAGTCATTTTGCTCAGTGCAGAGTGGCCAAAAACAAGTTGTATTGGGAAAAGGAGAAAAAGAGAGAGAAGGAAAGAAAAGAGAAAAAGAAAAAAGAGAAAGAAGAAAAAAATAGGGGAAAAAGAAGAAAAAGAAAGAAAAAAAAAGAAAGGAGAAAAAAGAAAAAAGGGGGGGTGGGGGAAGCAATCAGAAATCAAGAAGAAAGAGAGAAAAAAAAGCACAAAACAAAACAAAGCAAAAAAAACAAAAACAAAAACAAAAAAACAAAAAACAAAAAAAAAAAACCACGGGGGAGTATCTTCCGATTCTGTGTAGTTTAAGTCCCTTGACTTCCCTTGGAACTGGTCCGTCTCGCTGGTCTTCTGGGGGAGGGGCCTGCTGTGCTGATTCTCAGGTGTTGGCACTTGGGGGAGCTGCTCTGCCCCTGCCTGGTGCAGGGCTCGGTGGGGGTTGTTGACCCCGTGAGGCCCCGGGAGGAAGCCACAGTGGCGGGGGCAGCTCTGGGACCCTGGATCCAGCCCCCGCAGTAGCTCCGGGGCTCTCCGTCTGCAGGGCCTGGGGGCTCCGGGGCGGGGCCGCTGATCTGCTCAGTTCCAGGCAGGAGCGTCCTTGCTGTCCTGGGCCCTCCCGGCCTCTGCCTGTCCCGGGGGAGGCCGGATCCTGGGCTGTGTCCCGGCGCCCTGTGCTCCGCGGCCTGCGCTGTTGGATTCGTGCTCCCGGCGGTGCAGCCCCCTCCGCGGAGCCGCCGCCCGAGCCCCTCCGAGCTGTTCCCGGAGCCGCGCCGCCCCCTCCGCGCGGAGCTTCTTCCTCCGCCCGAGCCGCCGCCGCTGAGCTGTTCCCGGAGCCGCGCAGCCCCCTCCGCGCGGAGCTTCTTCCTCCGCCCGAGCCGCCGCCGCTGAGCTGTTCCCGGAGCCGCGCAGCCCCCTCCGCGCGGAGCTTCTTCCTCCGCCCGAGCCGCCGCCGCCGAGCTGTTCCCGGAGCCCCGCAGCCCCCTCCGCGGAGCCGCCGCCCGAGCCCCTCCGAGCTGCTCCGGGCCCCGCCGAGCGCTGCAGCCCTTAGGGAGCTCGGCGCACTCTCCGGGGCGCAGTTCCTCTGTTACTGTCCCAGGGAGCCCGAGGGCGTCCCCGCCTTTCTGGGGATCCTGCTCCAATTCCCGGGGAGCCCCTTTCCGCGGGGAAGGTCGGTGCAGCTCCTGCTCCTCCGGGACGGGGCTCTCCTGTCCTGGGGACACTCGCCCCGGCCTCAGCCCGGCTCCTCGGGGCCCCTCCCCCTCGGAGGCCTTTTGTGTCTTTATTTCTTTTTCCCCGTCTTCCTACCTTGATAGAAGCGCGAACTCTTCTCACTGGAGCGTTCCAGCTGGTCTCTCTTTAAATCTCAGGCCGAATTCGTAGGTTTTCAGGATGATTGGATGGTTTTCTAGGTAATTTGCTGAGGACAGGTGACCTGGAGACCCTACACCTCCGCCATCTTGCCCCTCCCCCCCTTCAACAAATATTTATTTAATGTCTAAAAATCAGAGATTGGAGCTCAGGGATATGAAGACGAATAACACATGGTTGGTTCTTCCCTTCAAGAAACTCAAAATTCTGTTTTACAGACCATAAACAAATCACTTAAAATGCTCTAACAGATACATGTATAAAAGCTAAGGTATGGGAAAGGGGCTCAAATAAGTATATGTGTAAAGTGCTAAGGGACCCCTGAGGTGGATATTTCATTCAAGTTGTACATATTATAATTGAGCTTAAGTTTTAGACAATACAGACAGATTATTTTAATACATGGAATAGACCTTTTTAAATTACATTCCTGTCAACTCCCTAAATAAATCAAATGGCCCAGATTGCTCACTGTTCTCTGACCTCCCCCTCCTCCTCATGGAATAACATCAATGAAAAAAAATCACTGACTTTCTAGAGTTAGACAAACCAGGATTCAATTTACATGGTTCAAACTGAGCCTCAGTTACCTTATTTTTAAAACATAAAGGATAAATTCACCTCTCTGAGTTTTTTGATGACAAGAAATAGAAGTAAATGTATTTGATATTTTGTAAGCATTTAATAAATTATAGTTACTATTATTATTAAGATTTTGTCATGCTGTACTCTCTGTACTGAATGCCCTATCACCATCCACCCTGATAAAATTCATTTTGTCTCTAAAGCTCTGCGTTTCATGTAAAACTTAATTTTACTCATTCTTCTAATGTGGTTACTCCTCTGCTACACGGTTGGGTTTTTATACTGTATACACTATAGCATCTCTAGTGAATATATTTTAAGTTGAATTAAGCTCACCTAGCCTAGAAAAAAAAACAAAAAACAAAAGAAAGACAGAAGAGAAGGAGATGCCAAGAAAATGTTAAGTGATGTATTAAAGGTCACAAAACTATTTAGGTGCAGAAGTGGGGCTAGAGCCAGGCTTCCTGATGCTCAGTCTAAATGACACTGTCTCTTAGAAAGCATTGCTATTTATTAGCAGACCAAATTTATTCTCAACTCTTCACTTGTCCAATCCTTTAAGGAATTAGTCAAATGGATAAGTAGTCCAATGAATTGTAGCAAACACATTTACCAATATGTATTGAGTAGTAAATGTGTGTATACATGCACTTACTTAATCCTCATAAACCCTGTGAAGAGGCCATGAATATTATGTCCTCATTTATAAATGAGTAAACTTGAGTCACAGAGAGGGTAAATTCCTTCCTCGAGGTCATGCTGCTGGTTGAGTGGCAGAGTCAGGATTCAAACCCAGCCTCCGTGGTCTTAACTACTCAGTGTACTGACTCTTGTTTTTCATATCATCTTACATTCACACTTACATCTTACACTCATTTAAAAGTGTACAATTACAAAAATATTTCATGCCAGTAAAGCTAATCTCTTATGAATTATTCTGTCTCAGTGACCTGGGGGCCATTGTATGATTGGTACCTGTTACTTTCCCAAGTAATTCTTGGAGCTTTCTATGTGCAAAGAAGCCTTCTGTTCACTACAGATATTAAAAACAGAACAGAAATTACATTCTATCCTTTTTGCCCTTACTTTAATTTCAGTCTGATACAGGTATGGGGGAGTCATTAGACCTCTTTTCTAAATATTTACAGTTCTCCTTCCGGATGTATGATAGTATGTTTTTTGATTTCTTGTTTTTTATGTTGTTGTTGTGGTTGTTAGCCTGCCCTTTTGAAGTCAGACATGGACGCTAGGCTGGATTGGTCAATGAAATGTGAGGAGTAGTGATGCATATCGCCTGTAGGAGAAAACATGAAGAGCCAGTGCAAAACTTTTACATTCCTTTCCCATTGTGGAGGTGATCATAAAGACAGGGATTAAGATAAAGCTGAGTCCCAGAATAACCTTGCAGAACAGAGGTCCCTGGGCAACTCATAATGAGCACATAGACTAAACAACAAACATTTCTCAAATTAATTCCTGAGATATTTACGGCTACTACCAAACCAGTTTATCTTGTATTTTTCGAGGTTTAATTGTCATTAGAAATACTTTATATAGTTTATATAGTTATCTAAAGCAGCTTAATTTTCTAATAGTTAGCAAAATACATGGCTTTGACTCAACTTTTATGCTTTTGTGAGTTTTCACAACATGCGTTTTCTATATAGGTAAACGATTGAAATATTTCCTAGGTATTAAGACAGGTTTTAAAGGTCTAATCAGCACTGAAATAGCTTATGCTTTCACTTCTGGGGATGTTCCCTGAGATAGGAAGTTATTCATAATTATAAATATGCTAGTGTTGTAAATGTTCAGTTTTTGTTTTTACTGTTGATTTTGAGTTGCTAGGAATGTTTTGTTCACCCTCCTTCCATATTTGCAGACTCCTGGATGTAGATACACAATGAAACTTTCAGATTGTTTTAATACAGTTTGGTTAAGTTTTCAACTACAACATTTCCTTCCTACAATTCCTCTAGCTATTGACAATAGCTGCATGCAGCACATAGTATGTGTGTGTGTTCATCACAGCCTCCAAGAACTGATTTTGACAAATCTTTAGAGATCATTCCAGCTTGGATCATTCTGGAGTTTCATTTTTCTAATGGTCAAGCCCCTAATTATTCAAACTCATGGAAGGAAATAGCACAATACATAAATTCAAAACCAGAACTGATCCAAAATGCATTAATATTTGGCTCTGGAGATCATTATATAACATTTTATGAAAGCAGCATCTTTATCACCCTGGTTTTGTAGCTTCTGGCTTTCCCTGGACGTATATTAAGTGAGCATGCAGGCAGAACCCAGCGTCCTGGAGGCGAGAAAGGCCATCTTCCCTTACATTTACTACCTTATTTTATGTCCAGTTGATATGTTTATTAAGTAGATATCTGATTCCTTGTCTCTGTTCTGTATACATCTATCCAAAAACTGAATATGCCGCAAAAGTCAGCCTTCCTAGTTTTGCAAAGCATCCTATGTGCCAGAAAAAAGCCCTTTTTAATTCAGATTTTGTTCTTAGGTTTTATTGTATTTCTGTCAGATTTTTCCTGAGTCATGCAACTTTTTAAATGTTCAGCTCTCTTCGTGTCTTCAAACCATGATGTTTTACACCAAGTCCACAATGGTATTTTTTAAACAGATGGGTAGTTGAATGAATTAGTATTTAATAAACATCATAGTAAGTATTACAGTAGAAGATTATGTGAACACCTTAAAGTAGTGATCATCATCTCTGGTGACACAATTGAATCATGTGGAACATTTTGATTCCTGAGCCTCATTTCCAGAGATTCTAATCAAGTTGGTCTGAAGTGGTCCCTGGAAAACTAGTATTTTAAAAAGCCCTTTAGATAATTCTCTGTGCAACCAAGGTTAGGAGACATTGGTTAGAGTCAGAGAGAATTGCACCTCATTCTTCACACTTCTAAAGTGTTTTTTGAGGTGTTTTGGATCATCACACTTCCAATATGGAGAATTTTCATTCTATTTCTTGTGTGATACAGGTACTCATTTTGCTCTTATCTTTGTGCTTAACTTTTCCAAAGGCATTGAAGCAGTTCTGAGAAAATCACTGCAGGGGGCTCCTAAAATTACAAAATAAATTTCTACTTATTAAGATTACTCTCTAAAACAATATTTGCCAATTCCCCTCCACCAGAGACCTCCAGAAACAAATTTGTGAACAACAAAGTTAGGTTTCTTACTTCTTGCAACAAGGAACCCCAAGTGTCCAAGGACACTACACCTCCTGGGTAATGGTGAAGAGGAATGTCTCAGAGGGGATAACATAGGAAGAAGATACTCATAGGTTTGGGGACAATAGTGGCAGGTATTGGTCAGAGTATTAAAATTAGGGAGCTGCTGGCACAGTCAGTGGTCTTATTTTTGGATCAGAAAAGTTTGTGAGGAGTCTCCGTTAGATCAATTTGCCAAGTCTAATCTTGGGACATAAACATTTGCATGAACTGATGCTAAAAGAGTGAGTTTCAGTAGTTGATGATGGAAGTGACAGTTCTGATGTGGTACAGTTTATCCTGTTTGAGGTTGTGAGTTTTAGTGCTCAGCTTTCCATCACAACATAGCTGGTATGCAGCAGAGCTTTTTTACATTATAAGATGAGGGGAGGGGTGTTTTCCATCATCAATAGAGTAATGCTTAGCTATCTATGGCCATACATCAATATATTATATATATTCCAGGTTAAGAGAAAACTATAGGAGCTATCCAAAATCTGTTTAATAAGGTTTTTACTCCTACTCATTTTGATACCAAACAAAACATTGTTCTTGTTTGTTTGCTCAAAAACACAAAGGTAAGTCACCTTATTACTTCTCACCCAAGGGCTTGATACAAATCAACTCTAGAGGCCATTGGGGGTTGGGCATTGCAGTCTTCATGAAAATCGCAGAAGAATGTCAAAGAAGCTGCAACTCATTAGAAATCTTTTCCTCCTAATTTATCTCATATTGCAAAGAAATGGCATAGATTTAAAAGAAAAAAAAGTAATATTTTCAAGTCTGATGTTTTTGTTTGTGGAAATTCTGTATGGGCAATTTAGACTATCTCCTTACACTTAAAATTATAGGCTGAATTTAGGAATCATTTCAAATAAATGGTTAGTAACTATTTCTTACTAATGATGACTTTTCTATAAAATTATAAACCTAGTGTTCAGATGCAGCAATATTGTATACAAATTTGAGTTTCAAGAATGCTGCAATTGCATTTTCCAGTGTTCTTAGCAGCATGGCTTTGGAATAAAAGTCTTGAGGTAGAACCTTGAATGGGACACCATTCACCACTGTGTTATCTAGGGCACATTGAATTGCCTGTGGTTTTAAATTTGAGGCTTTTATTTTTAAAAATTTCGATTTGAATTCACTTCAGATGTATAATATGTTATAAAAATAGTACAAAGAAATACCCAGATCTTCACCCAGCTTCCCAAAATATTAACATTTCACATAACAACATTGTAGTTTTCAAAACCAGAGGAGTACTATTGATACTATACTATTAATTAATCTAAAGAACTTATTCTGTGATGCATGGATGGCTCAGAGGCTGAGCATCTGCCTTCAGCTCAGGTCGTGATCCAAGGGTACTGGGATCCGGTTCCACATCAGGTTCCCCACAGGGAGCCTGCTTCTCCCTCTGCCTATGTCTCTGCCTCTCTATCTCTCTTTCTGTGTGTGTCTCTCATGAAAAAAATAAATAAGATCTTTTTAAAAAATAAAGAACTTATTCCATTCTTGTCAATTGTTACTGACATACTTTTTCTGGGCCAGGATCCCATCTGGAATCAAGAGTATATTTAATTGTCATGTCCCTTGAGACTCTTTTAATCTTAGACAGTTTTTTCTTTTTTGTTTTTTTTTTCATGAATGACACTTTTGAAAAGTACAGTTATTTTGTAAAAAACTTCTGTCCATTTGGGTCTGTCTGGGTGTTTTCTCATGATTAAATTTAGGTTATTTATTTTTGATAAGAATGCCAAAGCAGTGACATTGTGCCTTTTTCAGTGCATCCGATCAAGAAACATGTTGCTTATTCTCATTAGTGTGGATACTAACTTTGATCAGTTGAATAAAGTGATGTCTGCCAGATTTCTCCACTGTAAAGTTGCTATTCTTTCAACAAACAAATATTTTTTTAAATAACTATATGTGCTCTCCCTCCCTCCTTTCTTCTCTTCCTAAATATGATGTGAAGTGATGATAGTGGAAAAATGTGAGAGCCACTAATTAAGCTGGTGGATTCCTGGTATTATTTCCCTTGCCTCTTCTATATATTTTAAAATAGAGATTTCTTATGTGTAAAAGACTTAATTTTATAGTAAAGTGGCCTTCTACAAGTTGTCCTGGGTAGTTTAGCCATTAGTACGTTCTTAAAAATTTGGTCTTAAATATACCTCAGCCCAGCGCTCCTGGGTGGCTCAGTGGGTTAAGTGTCTGCCTTTGACTCAGGTCATGATCATGGAGTCCTTGGATGGAGCCCCACTTGGAGCTCCCTGCTTAGCAGGGAGTCTGCTTCTCCCTCTCCCTCTGCTTTCCTCCCCTCTGCTTATGCTCTCTCCCTCTCTCCCTCTCTCTCAAATATATAAGATCTCTAAAAATATAAATAAACAAACAAAGAAACCTCAGCCCCAGCAGCAGCCATATGGTAGAGTGAAAGAAAAAATAAACTGCACTCTGCTCCATTCTAGAACTTAAAGCTTTCAAAAAACTGGAATTAAATGTCTTTCTAGCTATTTCCTTAACAACAACAAAAAATAATAATAATTAAAGAAAATTGCATGCTGTGCAGCATAGAAATCCATTATAAATTCCCTATATTTACTTAAATTATCCTTCCCCCTGGTTTTCTTTTTCTGCTAAAGCCACACATGCTTGGTCTCAACTCATTCTATAATTTGTGAATAATTTAAAGAAAGTACCTTGAAAGCAGAATCACTTAGAATCCAATATACATTTGGCAGTGCAGATGAAGGATCCAGACTTTCTCCTTGGATAACTTGACTATGACTGAGCTCAATCCAAGGTTCACAGAGGCCAAAGCAGTGATCTCACACCTCTCAGAAAATGGGCAATTAATGGTACTTGGGCTGACTGCAACCAGAATACAGCCTGACAAGAGAAAAAACTACATGCTTTGCAGCTGTGAGCATGATGTCGAAGAATGCCTACAGAGACCAGAATGGGCTGGAACACTCTCTTGCAGTTAGCATCATAGGCCAGAAGCAGGAAATGGATAACAGAGTCACACACTGTCAGATAGCACATGAGATGCTCAGCCTGGAGCTCCCTCTGCCTAATTAATAAGGAGAAAATACAGTCAATAGATTTTGAGCACAGTAACTGAAAGATGCCTGCCTTCTCCCTATAAATAATTGTATTTAAGTGAGTTATGTCTTAATGTATTCTTTGAGCTTAAAAAGTGCTAAAACTTGAGTTTTAATTTAACTTTCTTAAAACAATAATAAATTATATTCATTTCATGTTTAATATTTTACATGGTGCTTTCATCCTTAATATTTTGCTTGACACTTCTAACACCCATGTGATTTAAGTCCTTCCTCCATTTCAAAGTTGAAGAAGCTGGGCCATGGAGAGAATACAGGTGACTTACAGCAGATGACATAATCAAAATATAATTGGTATCAGGAAAAATCAAAATTATCAGGATTTTGCTCATGTATTTTATCAATGAAGGTTTTCTATAACTCAGTGGAGATTGGAAATACTAAATTCTGCAGGCCAGTTCATCTCATGATTCATCTTAGCAAATCTCAGGATTTTGCAGTTTTCCTTTGAGAACTGGTCAATCTGTGCAAGGGTATCTTATTTTAATTACATGGGACAAGATGACTTTAGGCTGTGAGTTGAGGTGAGAAAGAAGCAAAAACCATAGGTAGGCTAAGGTCAGCTTCTGATAGCTCATGAGTAGGATACAAGAAGCTAACGTGGAAAACAAAAATAGGGTAAGAGTATGTGTGGTTGGTAGAGCACTAGATTAATCCAGAAGTAGGTGTCAAATCTAATTTGTATAAGCATTTCAAGTTGAGTAAGACAAACAATCTAAGTTTGATGTTGATAGGCCAACTTTGGAAACTGAGG
The DNA here is from genome assembly GCF_018345385.1 of Vulpes lagopus. Taxonomy (NCBI): domain Eukaryota; kingdom Metazoa; phylum Chordata; class Mammalia; order Carnivora; family Canidae; genus Vulpes; species Vulpes lagopus. Next base: position 99,458,915 of record NC_054829.1, read on the forward strand.
CATGTACTCAGCCTATCCGGTTGACTTCACTGGAACATAATCTGTTTGAGAAGAGCTTCATCTCTAGGCTTATCCCTAGAAGTCTGCCTCCATGAATAGTAAAGGCATGGCCCACAGAAATTGGCAAAGATAGGCAAATGATTAAATTGGCACTAACTAGCTTAGTGGTTGAGTAAGGACAAGGAAAAACAAGGAAATCTGACTTTGAGATTACTTTTCTCAGAGAAAAGTAAGTAAAGTGATTGGCCATGGTGTCCAGATCATTTGATGATTGCCATGTAAGGCATCATATCCATCATCTAATAAAATAGATGAAGAATAGAGAAATTGAAGGATTCAATGTTTAAATGGGATTAAAATGCAGGCAAGACAGAAACAAAATGTTCAAAACTATGAAGACAGTAAAAATAGCAGGTTGCCAGGGCTCAGGAGGGAGGGAGGAATGAATGGGCAGAGCACAGAGGATTTGTAGGGCAGTGAAACTATTTCGTAGGATACATAACAGTGGATACATGTCATCATGCATTTGTCCAAACCCATAGAATGTACAACCCCTAGTACATGATTTAATGTAAATCATGGACTTTGAGTGATAATGATGTGTCAGTATAGGTTCATCAGTTCTAACAAAGGTACTACTGGTTGGGAATATTGATAATTGGAACAGACTATACATATATGGGGACAAGGAGTTATATGGGAAATCTTACACCTTCTTGATATTGCTGTAACCCTACAACTGGTCTAAAAAACAAAGTCTATTATTTATTTATTTGTTTGTTTGTTTGTTTATTTTACAAAGTCTATTTTTTAAAAAGAATTGAGAGGGTAGATGGATATGGCTTAAAATGGGACTTCAGACTTTAAGATGAAGAATAAGAATGGAAAATATAGGCAGAGATGGGCATAATTGACGTGGTTAACCAAATTATTATCAGAATTTGAGTATAATGTGGTTATTGATTGAGCAGCTCATCCCCACCCATTCCTGTCCACAGAATGATTGCTTTAAATGGCAAAACCAGCAGAGCATCCAAAAACATGACACCACTATCTCCCACTTTACTGGGATTCTATCTACATGATTATCTGATTACACATCCTTGGGAAAGCTTCCACAGCAGATCCATATACTCTTCAGCCCCTGACTATAATAATTAATAATCATATTAGTGAAAAAGCAAAATGTTTGTCTATGACTTTAGAGGATTTTGGCATATAATCAAAGAGCACCCTAGGCATTGCTTGGAATTATAAGAGAAATTCAATTATTTTGCTTGTTCAGTTCATTAAAACAACAACAACAACAAGCAAAGCAACAAATAAAAGAGGTATTCCTTCCTTGGCTCTGAGAATTAGCATGAATGATTTAACAATTAGAAATCATTCTTATAAAGAATTTCTAACGATATCTTAAATGCTTCAAAATATATTGCATTCTGTGGATACTCTGCAAGATCTAATAATTATGTAGACTTTCCCTGTGAGTTCTGAGACACTTCCCTTAATTTTCACTATGTTTATGTTAACACTTACTGCTATGGTATTTTCACAGAACAAGCATTGTCATTTGCAAACTTCCCATAAAAAGCACTGTCATTTGCAAATTGTTTTGACATGTAAAAGATGGAATACATTTTCCATCCATATCTTTAGGAGAATCACAAGATATCCAGAAACAGTATGCATAGTGATTAAGCAAAGAATACCTATATAGAAAAGTCCCATGTTTGAATCCCAGCTCCTCTACTTACATAGTATGGTAACACCTCTGTTAGGTTTTACAAAATAAACCACAGAATGCAATATATTTCAAGATATTGAAAAATCATTGAAATACAAATTCTTTATGCAAGAAAATTTAGGCAAGATGTTTAATCTATCTCCCCACCACCACCACCACCACCACTGCTGCCACCATTTTCTCATTTGTAAAACCGAGGTGATAATGGTTTTTAACTCATAAGATTCTTCTGAGGATAATGTAAATCATGTAAAGTGTTTTGAACAGCGCTTGGCAGGTAAGTAAGTGTTCAATAAAATTGACAAAAAGTGCTTTCTTAATGAATGGGCAGAACACAGAGGATTTGTAGGGCAGTGAATGGCTTCTCTACATTGAATGCTTAGTACAAGATACCATGTCGGGATTTTTTATATATTAGTCTGTTAATCTTTATTATAGCCTTCAGATAAACAATATTATCCCCATTTTGTATATGAGGAAATGAAGGCTTGGGATGGTTATGATACTGGCCAAAACGTGCCAGTGGTGCGTGAGCTGGGATTTAATCCTGCTCTACAAGCTCTAGAGCACACCTCCTTAGATCCTTCACTATCCCAGCTTCCTTAGGTTTGTACCTGTGAGAAAATTCTCATTTGCCTCTTGGAAGAAAACAAATCTAAAGTGATTATAGCAATTTTTGCAACTGTGGTCACTCACAATTGAAAATAGTAATGACTTCCAAGACCAGATATCAGGCATGCCCGTACACAGTGTCCCAAATGAGCTCTTTATATCCTAGATGGGTAAATTGTTTATTGTTGTTATTGTTGTTTCGTCTTTTTTTTTTTTTTACTTTTGCACATCTGTATATCTAATTGTCTGAGGGACAGAGACAGACAGAGAAACTGAAAATGCCTTCTACTAAATCCCACCAGAGTATCACATTGTTGACACACTTGTCTTCAAAAATGAGCCCAGGAAATGGCTTTATTGGCCCATGGACAAGTGAACATTGGAACTCTAATTTATACAAGTGCTGCCACATTATAAGGCTTCATGAGACCTTCCAAGCATTTTACATATCCTTTACACAGACCAGTTCCATGTACATCTAGAAGAAACAAAACAAACAAACACCCTAGTAGGGCTTTTCAAAAATGAACAAAGTCTATGCATTGGAGTATGTGTTTCTAGTCAGGTCATTGCTTTCTTCTTAGCAGACTCAGTCTTCCAAGGCTTAATAGAGAGTAGATTGCCATAAAATTCTCACCAATATCTTTGAGTGTGCAAAATTCTTTCTAAAGTCTGAAAGCAAATGAATGAGGCCTTTTTGCACTGCTTCTTGGTTCACCTAAGTGTGTATGATATATGTGCAATTGATGTAACCCATTATATCAAAATGGGTTGTTCAAAAGTATAGAACAGCCCATATTTTTGAAATGCTTCATTTGTAAAGGTGAAAAATTGGAGTCTTAGGGATGTTTAAGGACTTGTTAAAAATTATGTATTTACTAGGTGATCCAGTAAGGAATTCAACTCAGGTCTTATTCCAATCACATGGTTTTCTTACTGAACCATGTTGCTTTTTTAGTTCAATGGGAAAAACAAACAATAACAATGACAAAACACCATAGGGAATAGGAAAGTTTTTGGAATCATGTGTTGGTGATGAACCATGTATTGTGGATGATCACGTGCAATGGTCTCTTTCAAAACAAACCAACTATAACTAAAAAAGGAGGACTACAAAATAATGTAGATATTTGTAGGACACCTGGGTAGCTCAGTGTTGAGCATCTGCCATCATCTCAGGGCATGATCTCAAAATCCTGGGATCAAGTCCCATATCAGGCTCCCCGCGAGGGGCCTGCTTCTCCTTCTGCCTATGTCTCTGACTCTCTCTCAGTGTCTGTTATGAATAAATAAATAAAATCTTTAAAATAATAATAATAATGTAGATATTTGTTAGGAAATCCTCCCTCCACCTAAATCACAAATTGAGGACATACAAAATATGGACACAAGTGTTTCTTCTCATTCAACCAAGAATATCTTAAATTCCATCACTTTAAATTTAAAATGTAGCCATTATTTTATCACTCTTTTTATAGACCTTGTGTTTAAAGACTTAATATGATGGGTGTAGCAATTTGCAAAAACTGTATTAGAATAGAGCATAGCTCTATTATGCTCTATGCTCTATTGAGCATAGCTCAATAATGCTTTATTGAGGATTTGGTTTTCCTTCTACACATTTCTTTAGAAGATGGCTCATTCTGTACCATCTACCTCCCCACCTGACTTCTGGTAAAACATTTAAATTGTAAACAGATAAAGCAAGATGATACATTTCCCAAAGTTCAAAACATATGCATGATCTGCTGGACATCAGAAAGTTATGGTCGTATAGGAGAAAAATAAAGAAAATAGTCTGGGTGATATAAATAGATATCAGTGATTGTTCTCTAGTTCCTAAGACTACAGACTTACATTGTCTTCCTTTTGATTCTATGTATTTTCTACTTTTTTTAATGAGCCTATATTACTTTTGGAATGAGAAAAGGTGATTTGAAAGACTAAATGTGTTTGTGATTAAAATCATTTAGAGAAAATAAGTTATGGACATAAATGCCTATTACTGATTAAAGCATGTGTTTTCATTTTATGACAAAACGTAATCCTGCAATTTCTCCCCAAGTACTTGGAGATCTAAAAAATGTTTTTTAACATTTTGTATGATGGTTGACCAACTGTCCTGCTTTGCTCAGAAATGAGGAGTTCTCTGGGATTTAGGATTTTCATTGCTAAAATCTGAACAGTCTCAGATTGTTTTTACTATATAGTCCTCCAACATCTGTATGGAGGTGTTGATCCATAGTCCCCTCAGGAAGTGTCGTTTATCCCCAGAGAGCTCATCTGGACCACTTACAGAGGCACAATCAGTTCTCGTGAAGTCTACAGATTTTCCATCTGTTTAGATCACATTTTTATGAAATCTGTTACATGTGAATCCAGTCATTCATTCTGTAAAGGACCTGCCCAAATAAGTGTCTATAAATATGTGTCTACATGTTCTGGATATGGAAGAATGTGAAAGTAACTATTTAACAGGACAGATAGGAGCCCTAAAGCAATTGGGAAAAGTTTTATGTAGTCTTCTAAAACTTTCTGGTTAGTGTTTCACCAGCAGTAGCAATCATGGTTTCTTGCAGTTAATTTACTTTATTCTCTCTTGAATTACTAGTCTAGCAAATCCTGGTAAGATCCTTCCAGTTTTTTGATTCTAGAATTCTCTATGACAGAAGACAATAGAAAGAAAAGAGTACAGCTGAGGGAATAAGTATGGTGAATTGGGGCATGAGGCTCTAGAGATTTTCAGGGCCTGACATTTTTAAATGCATTGCCAAAGCTGATCCAGCATATTTCCTTCCCCGCATTAATAATCACTTGGCACTAAAGAAACACTTGCTGATAGAACATTTTATGGTATGGTGTTTTATTATCTCTGTCTTGGAAAAATGGTAGCCACCGATAATCTAATAGAGAAGAGAAATTCACTTCATTAATTTATTATAGCCCAGAATCCTAGGCAGGGTGTTTGATTACAGGGAATATTCTTTATTTCTGCCAAATTAAAAAGCTGGCGCAACCCAGTAGATGATGTAAAGCTTTTGGTTAATGCCTTCTGGATTCTGTTTTCTAATAGACCCACCAAGAACTTGTAGTTTAAACTTAAGCTTTTCCTACCATTTTGATATTTACTTGGGTTCCCTAATATGTATGTACTTTAATAACAAACTCACACTGGCTATATTAGGTAGTTATGGTTTTACCAACACAGTGTCATAGAGACAGAGACTTGGACCCTGATTCTGGCAGTGCTACTGACCACTCAGTGCATGACTTCGTGCGCTGTACTTAATCACTATAGGCCCTGGTTTCTTCATCTGTGAGATGGAAAGGTTAGATTAAGATCTCTACTGCTTTACCATGTTATGGTTCATGTTTGGATTAAAAGTTGGGGATAAATAAGTATGAAAGAAAATTTCTTTCAAAAGAGAATACATTTAAGTTCTGTTAAATGCCAGTTAAAGATTGAGTTATTTGATTTTAGTTTGCCACGTAATAGCCTAGGGGCTATTGGGATGTATGCTTCGAAATGATTATTGCAGTTTATGTACTATGCCTGACAGAAGGAAACATCTGGGGGATTTCTGTGAAAGCTGAGATTCACTCAATAAAAGACCCTTTTGCTTTTGGACGAGTTGCACATTAGCCCACCTGCTATACTTTGTACTTTGTGAGAGTTTCACCATCTGTTAGCAATTGTTTCCTTAATTAATTGGTAGAATCTATATTTTTAAATGCTTCATGTCAATTTTAAAAAAGCAAAAAGATGCGAGTTACATACTGTTGTGCACAGTGCATGAAAATGGAATAAAAAAAACACAGCATGTTAGAGCTGAGTGAGGCCTTAGAGATCAATTAGTCCAACTTCCTCATTTTGTAGATGAGAAACACATCCAGCTCATTGTTGGCAAAGCAGAGAACCTGTACCTCCTGATCTTTTTTTTTTTCATTATATCATCAGCAAATCACATCTTTCTCATTCCCAGTAATACGTTTCTTCTGATTTTTAAATTCCTTTGGTTTTACAATTAGAGGTAAAATAGAAGAAACAAATTTTTTAAAACTATTTCTTTGAATGAAAGTTTTCTGTGGACACAGTTAAAAAGCCAAATAGATCTATAGATTTTGTAACCAAAAACTGGATGTAGTCTATTCTACTCATTCCATGTGCAGTTGTGATACCCAAGAGACACCACATTCATTTCTTTGGGCTGTTCTTTTTTATATTTACTTTCACATTTCTAAATAAATATTTTATACTATTACCTCTTGATAATCACTTTTAAGTACTATCTACTGATTTACTACTATAGAATGTAAGACTGATTCTTCTCATGCACACCTCCATCCAAACATAACTTTCCTTCCACTTCACCATTCCCATCTTCTAAATATAGTTATAACATTCATTTCAGTTAGATTATACTCAGTGTTTGCATCTTATAATTATTTAAATAACATTTACAGCTGAGCCATTCAGAGGCAATGATTACATTTTCTATCTTATTCAACTTTTTCTCCCTGTTTTTATCACCATTGTTGACTTGCTCACTTAACCTGCATCACTACCAGTAATTCACACCCAAGCCCTCTGATACAAGGGTAAATTTCAACTTAGTACATTCAGAATCATCAGATGTCCATCAACTTTACCTTTTCCTGAGCCTTTCTGTTGTAATATATACTGATAACCATCTGGGCCTACTAGCATAACCCAGCTTCACTATCCTTTGGTTACTCATTTAGTTCTCTCATATTTGAATTCTCTTTCCTTATTTCATTTACTTCTGTATTTTAAGAGAAAGGGTGCAAAGAACATAAAATATTTCATAATCATAGGGCTGAAAATATTATATTCTGAGCTCACTCTTGCTTAATAATTTGGCTGGATATAAAAATCTAGTTTAGTATAGAAATCACTTTCTCCTTGAAATTTTGAAGCATTGCCCCATTGTCATCTAGCTTTCAGTGTTATTCCAGATTTCATTGTGATATGCTGTGACTTGGATCTTTATTCATTTTCACTGAACACTCAGTGAGACACTCTCAATATCAAAACCCTTGACCTCCAGTTTGTAGATATTTTGATAAATTATTTTTTGTAAAGTTCTCTAGTGGAAATTTATTTCAAACTTTAACCAGAACCTAATCTCACAGTGCTGGTAGTGAAGTATTTTTTTCAAGCCTCTTCATGTATACATCTGCTTATACCCTAAGTTAATTTCCTATGGATCCTCTAACAACTTACCACAGTCAACAATACAGATGGTTTAAAACAATGCAGATCTATTTTCTTGCAGTTCTAGAGTTCAAAAGTTTGAAATAAATTTCACTGGATTAAAGTCAAGATTATGGCATGGATGGGTTTTTTAATAGGCTCTAGAGAAGAATATATTTCCTTACCTTTTCTGGCTTTTTGAGGATATCTCCACTCTTGCATTTCCTGCTTCATGGTTCCTTTTTGAATCTTTAAGGCAGCAGTGTAGCTTCTTCAAATCTCTCTCTGCTTCCACTTTCATATCACTTTCCCTCCTATGAGGACCTTTGTGATTATATCAGACCTACCCAGATAATCTAAGATGATCTGCCCATCTCAGGATCCTTAATTTAATTACATCTGTAAAGTGCTTTTCATTATAAAAGGTAACATATTCATAAATTCTAGGGATTAGGATATGGAGATCATTGGGAAGCCAGTAATCAGCTTCTTACACGCACCATTGGCTTTCACAAATCACATCCCTAATCTCAGTATCAACTGGTGCTAAAATAGGCATCACCTCTATGGTGAGAGAAACTGCAGAATAAAATGGCAAAGAGCATCAATACAGCATGGAGTGAAGGAATGAGGCCTCCAGTGTAATCAATCAATGGCATACATGGATCATGTATACATTTATTTATATCTTTTATCATGTATACATTTATTTATATCTTTCATAATATATTTAAATAAAGATTTATAATTTTCACCATAAAGCTCTTGCAAATTTTTGTTAGATTTATTCCTAAATACTCAGTATTTAATAGTATTTAAATTATATATTTAAATTTTTTCATTTTCTAATTATTTATGGCATATAGAAATGCAGTTGGTTTTTATACCAATTTTGTATCCAGTCATTTTCTGAGCATTCCTATCAATCTCAGTGGTTTGTTTATTTATTTACTTATTTATTTGCCTTATTTTGTTATTAGCAGAACAATCTTGAATAGAGTAGTGATAGGGGTGCCTGGATGGTTCAGTTGGTTAAGCACCCAGCTCTTGATTTCAGCTTAGGTTGTGATCTCATGAGTCATGAGATTGAGCCCTTCATCAGGCTCTGCACTCATTGCAGAATCTGCCTGGTATACTTTGCCCCTCCCTTTCCCTCTGCCCCTCCCTCAGCTCATGTGCACATATCTCTTTTTCTCTCCAATAAATAAATCTTTAAAAAAAAAATCAGTGATAGCAAGAAGACTTCTTTTGTGCCATTGCATTTCAATATTAATTATGATGTTTGTTATAGGGTTTTTGTACTATAGATCTCTTTAATCAGTTAATAACCAGTTCTTCCTATTTCTGATTTGTTTAGCAATAATGTTTCTTTTATAATTAAATTCATTTAAGATATAGAAACAAAAGTTTACATTTTGATAAATAAACTCACCTGATCATAAAAAGCCCTTTCTACAAAATATCTAGGTTCTTGATATCTTACTTCCACATACATCTTGAAATTTATATAATTTGTCTTGAATCACAATCTTCCCAGAATTATATGATTCACTCATTAAATATTCTCCCTAGTTAAAGTGAGTTTCAAAATTGTTTGGTTAACTTTGTCTACCATTAACAATAAAAAATAACAACTTCTAGTAATATCTTTACTCCATTTACCAACTGCAAAGAACTGCACCATGAAAGAATCTTGGAATTCTTTGGTTCCCATTTAGAATACTCACAGCAATGGCCTATCAAGACTGAAGTTTCCTGAGCTAATTAAGCTAACAAAAAATACTGTGAATATATTGTAGTCCAGAATTAGAAAGAAACAAATTCTTAATTCAAATGAACTCTGCCTCATTCAGAAAGGATGTATGTTGTTTAAGCATGGATGTTTCAACAATTTTTAAATTCTCTGGATATATATTTACTCTTCCTAAGTACTTCTTCCTTATGAGAGTTTAGATTTATTCATTTATTTATTTATCATTCAGTCATTTAGGGACTATTTTTTGAGCATATACCATGTATTAGAGACTGTATAGCACTGGGATACAACAATAAACATAATTTTATCTGTACTTTAAGCAGTTTACAGTTCAGTAGATGAAACAAACAAATATATAAGCAATTACCGTATAGAACACATGCTACTGTAGAATGAATGTAAAATACTATAGGAACCTGAAGGAGATTCTGTGTCTTAGAATACTGAGAATATTCAGTATCTTAGAATAGTCTTGGAAAAGAAGAAAAAGATTTTTTAATTTTCCTGGGACACCTAAAGTATAAATAAGAGTCACCTAGACAAAAAATTGGAAAGCCATTTATACAAAGGGAATAGACTGTGCAAAGACGCAGAAGTGAAAGAAGGAATAGTATTTTCAGGAAAATTATTCATGTAATCTAAGGCTTAACCAAATAGAAATAGAGATAAGTCTAGAGAGTCAAAATCATGAATGACCCTATAAATTGTGTAATCATATGTATCTTCCAAACCTGTATGTTTTGGAAAGTGAAAGAGACGATACTAATCACTATGCCATAAATAAATAAACCAGAAATCCAACAAATTGGGATAATCTGAGGCAAGCCAAGATATATGGCCTTACTTATAAGCAATGTAAAATTCTCCTCTTTATCATGGGGATATTGAGGAACCTTTGATGGGTCTTAAGTAAGAGGGTAGGAAGATGACATATTTCGATATTCATCTGACAAAGATTGCTTTTGCTGTAGTATGGACTAGTAATGGGTTAGGGAAGCAGAGGTGTGCAAAGAAGAGAAATGGGAAAAAAGGAAACATACATGTGTTGCAATAATTCAAGTAAGCAATGGGGTTGCCTCTGGACTAGCAATGCAGTAGTAATGGAGATGGTAAAAAGTTGATGAATTTTGTAGATATTTAGGAAATAAAATCAAAAGGACTTGCGATTGAGTGTTGAAGGATTCAGTAGTGAAAGAGGAAGTTATAAATACAAAGTACAGTATTCATGTTTCTGTCCTGTGCAAATTAGTTGAGCTGAAGGATCCATCACACAAGGTATCAGCCACTGAAGATGTTGCACTGTGTTTTGTGAATGAATTTTTGTGGACGAGTGTAGTTGGGTTTTTTTGTTGTTGTTCTAAAGTGTTGGACTAAGTCCTAAATGATGCCACTGAATGAATACAGCTGATGCTATAATAGAAACACGGAGACCAGTTGGTGGAATACAAAGCCCATGAAGAAACGAAAGCAAAGGCATGTAGAAGCAAAGGAATGTGTGATCACAGACTGGTTTCTAGAATATCAAAGGAGCAACAATAAATCTTTGTGAATAAAGGCAACCTTTCCATTCCTGGCATGGGCAAATGGGAGGTCACATAATCTGAGTAAAATCTTGAACAATGTGTAGTAAAGTCCCTTAAGAAAACCTGAAATCTTTTCGTCTATCATCTTCTTTTCTCTTAAAGGGTTTTGATTTTATAGAGGTACAAGATGAGAGAGCCGACTTCTAGATACCATAGGAACAAGAAAAAATTAATGATCACAATGTGGATGGCAGTCAACTATCAATGATTGTTATGAGCCTCCAGTAATGTGGGGGCAGAACATAAACAGAGGGAATTTTGGCCAGGGAGGCTCAGAAACCAGGCCCTGGGAGGGTAAAATAGAATCCAGCCCAGAGGAAAATTGGGAAATATTCATCATGATGTCAGACTAAGTAACATGGTGCCACAGGCTGAATCCAACACAAAGCTCTGGAAACAAAATTTAGAAGCTCAATTATATTATCTGAACAATCAATACAGGGCACCAAAACCAAGAGAGGAGTCCCCTACTCCATTCCCTTATTTGTTCCACAATCTGTCTCTCTGAAGCCCTACTCATCAGAGCAGGAACACAGCATTTAGGCTGCTTGTCCACCAACTTCACCATTTTTTTTCTACTTTACACCTTAAAAAGGTACTGTGGGCAGTGTCAGCAGTGTCCAGCCTTTCCACAGTTCTCTGTCATTTATTTCCTTTAGCATTCCTGCTCCTTCCCTTTGTATAATCATACCATACTCTCTTTGTTCACTTGCCTGTTTTCAGCACTTTACATCTTTCACACACATAAGCTTACTTGATATGCCGTATAATGATTAAGAGACCTGAGTCTGCTAGCTGAAAGACTATTTTTAAATCCCTTCTGATACTTAACTTTCAATCTTGGACAAATTACTTAATCTTTCAGTAACGTGGTTTCTTCCTCTGTGAAAAGGGAGGTAACCTAAGAAATTGAATAGTTTTAAGAGTTAAAATGATAAGATATGAAAAGCACATGGTACATTGACTACCACATAATATGCACTCAAAAATATCAGCAATTCTTATTACCATTGTTAACCTTGAATCTTTATGCAGTAGACAGCATTAATACAAATATATTTTTTTAATTTTTTTTTAATTTTTATTTATTTATGATAGTCACAGAGAGAGAGAGAGAGAGAGAGAGAGAGAGAGAGGCAGAGACACAGGCAGAGGGAGAAGCAGGCTCCATGCACCGGGAGCCCGATGTGGGATTCAATCCCGGGTCTCCAGGATCGCGCCCTGGGCCAAAGGCAGGCGCCAAACCACTGCGCCACCCAGGGATCCCCAAATATATTTTTTATAATATAAATAACATACACACACATACTCCAAAAAGACTCTTAAAGGTTAAATAACAGATTCAAAGTTATACATCTCCAATTTACAGAGCTTCATCACACAACTTTAGACCTCAGGCTCAGTGCCTTATTTGGTAAACCTGGACACAGCACTCAAGCAATTCCAGGAAATATGTTAAGACCTTCTGTCAAGATTCAATCTGACGGAACAAACCAAGTATGTAACTCCATTAAAATGGCCATGTTATTGCTTTTAGTAGCTGTGGTGGGAAGCACAGTGGTCCCTTCCTCAAGTCACCTAAGTTGTTTTATTTGCCATCTAATCCTTAAAATTGAAAGGAACACACTCAGCAGAGCTTTAACTGAATCAAGCATGCATATGTATGTACCTGTACTGTCCTGTCTATATATTGTTGTGTAATAAACTCTCCCAAAACAGTAGATTAAGACCATAAGGATGACTGATTTGCTTATAAATGTGCAATTTGAGCAGGGCTCCATGGGGGAAATTCATCTTTGCTCCAATGACTTCAGTTGGGACAGTTGAAATTAGGGTTGGAGTATACACTTTCAAAACTGGATCATTCACATGTCTGGCAGTTGGAGCACCGGGCTGAGAGTTCAGCTGGACCTCGGAGCCTCTATTTCTCTCCATGTAGATGAAGATCTCCATGATTCCTGGACTACCTTATAGCCTGGTAGCGAGGTTTTAGGAGTGAATATCATGAGAGAGTTGTATCACTTTCATGACCAACTTTAGAAGTCCATATAGAGGCATTTCTGCTCTACTCTTCAGTCAAGGCAATCACAAAGACTCACTTCTTTCAAGGAAAGAGAACATTGACATCTACTCTTAGAAGTAGCAAGGTTCTGGAAGAGCATGCAGAGTAGGAAATATAGGAGGTGGGAAATATATACATGCATATACACACATATGAAAAATATATATGTACATATTTCATATTCAAATGTACATATTCATAGCCCTATATATATGAATAAGCTATGAAAAATATCAGTCTCACTCTGACACTACCTATCCCTTTATTTTTTTCATAATAATTATAATCACCTGGCATATCATATATTATTTGTTTATTATCTGACTGCCTTCTACTAGAATGAAGTGCCATAGAGGCAGAAACTTTATCCTATTTTATTGCTAAATCATTATTACCCAGGTCACTGCCTGACACATAGTAGGTGCTCAATTTATTTGTTGACTAAATGAATTCACTCATGCATAAGTGAATACTGCCCCCAATATATAGGGCCATAAATTCACCAACATACATGCTGGCCCTCAGGCCAGACTGTGAAACATCAGTTAAAAGAAAGGTTAGTGGCACTGTCTTCCATATACAAACTTGGTACATGACAAAGAAATAATGTTATTGAAGCTCCTAATGTCTGCATTTGCAACTCCGTGGAAATTATAACTCTAAAACTTCTTTTTCCTCTGCATTTTATTTCTTTCATAGACCAGCCATTGCTAAAAGCCTCGGGAGAGGGATTTTTAGATGGTAACTGTGAAGTATGAAAAAGGCAGTGACAGATATAAGGATTTTATTTGCCTTCCACAAGATGCCTCATAAAGGCGTAGTTAATAAGTTGCCTACTTTGCCTTAAGGTGTTTTCAGTAGCTCATAATAGTATTTATTTCAGAAAGAGTATCTTCTGTCACATTAAGGGTCAAGTAAAAATGATGTGAAATGACCTTGTTTGGCTTTAGAAAAATTAAAGCCCTGAAAGCATGGAAAGCAATAAAAGATTATTATGTGCCTTTTGTCAGATATGAGATACATTATAATGAATCCCTTATGACAAGTACCTTCACAGCTGTAGTTGTAAACACTTATATCAGCTGCTAATTGTGATATCTAATAGGATCCTTGACACTATAATGTGGCCTCCTCCATAGACATTTTGTTGTAATGAAAAACACTAATAGCTACAGTGAGGAAAAAGCAAACAGTAAATTCATGAATTACATAATGTTTCTCTGGTAAAGCATTTTTAAGATAGGAAATTTTGATAAAAGACCAAAAGAGTAATATAAAATTCTAAAATGTGATATTGAACACGATTTGGAGAAAACCAAATATCTCTTTACTCAAAATCTCTAAAGATGCCAATAAGAATATTGGTATTAAAGCCTCCAAAAGAAGCTTTTATATGAGAACTACAACATATTATAGCAACATAATTTATGGATTCTCTTTAATGTTTTCCCTTAATATCAACATCAATATGTGATCACATATAGCTATATGATATATGACCAACACATATTTATAAAATAAATGAATACAAGGGGGGTGCTATGTGTTAACCATCAACAGAACATGATCTTTCATATCATTTTCAAGAAGTGAATATGGATTTGAATCATTACTTTTAAAAATTCTGTGAACTGGCAGATAAATAAGAAAGATATGAATCTTGCCCTTGAAAACTTTATTCTTCATACATGTTTCTAATAAGTATGACATGGCATTCTAATGGAAATGGTGTTGGGGAACAGCTAAGAATAGAAAGTTCTATTTGACACAATATTAGATTTTTCTACTGAAGGAAAATAAACTTTTGTTTGAAACATCAATAAAGGAGTTCACTTATTACCATCATCATTATTATTATCAGATTCATGATAGATAACATTTATTTAGAACTTTTTAATGTGCTGGAACACACTAACACTAACGGTTTTATGTATTGTGTTTATTAATGCATTTACTCACCACAAAATCTCTCTGAGGCAGGTACTACTACTAGCCAGTTTTACAGATGAACAAACTGAAGGACAGACAAGTTAAATGTTTGGTCAATGTCACAGAGCTAATAGAGGCATAGTCAAGATTTGAACCTATCAACTCAACTCCTGAGTTTATGCTCTTAAATATGCTGCTTTGTTGCTTCAAGAAGGCACGATATTGCCTATAAAGAAAAATTTAAAGTCCAAATTCAGGAAGTTATATGATAGTGAAAATCTGGAATGCCATTGGATATTGGGGTATAGGCCCTAAAATACAGTTTCAGAACTTCACACATGCTATCACACTTCACCCGCACACGAAGTGGCCTTTCCCCCACTGCATTATAGTAATAGTACTTAATTTATGCCAAGAATTAGCTCATCTAACTCTTGAAACAACTCAAAGAAATAAATACTTGATTTACAAATGAAAACTCGTACTCCGAAAAATTGAGTAACTTGTAACAGTCAATATTGAGTAACAGTCAATAGCTAGGAACCACTTAGAATTTTAAGTCATCTTACCACAAATCTGTGCTTATAATCACTATCTATGTGTTTCTCCTCCTGAATGCACAGTAGAGTCCATAAAAGACCCGTTAATAAATGTAAATGGTTGGGTGTCACTTCTAGAGATTCTAATTTAATCGGTCTTAGTTAGTGGGGCCTAGGAATAAGTAGTTTATAAAAGTTCCCCGTGTGAATTTAATGTGCATCCAAAGCCAAGATCACTACTCTATCTGATTTTGTTCCTCATCTTAAAAGTTATCTTTGGCATTAGCTCCCTAAAACTCAGTAGTCTACATTATGCTTTCCAGGATAGGGTAGGGTATGACAGGAAACTTAAGTGATTGGCAATCTCCAGTGCTTTCTTATATGGGTTTTATTATATAAAACGCTGACAGGTTTGAAATGGATTTCTTTATCCAGTAAGAAATAACTAGGTGATTCTGAGTAGGATGTTATAATTTTAATTTTTTCCTGATCTTTCTGATTATCTTTCCAAAACATGTGATCTATTTAAATTGCCT
Organism: Vulpes lagopus; assembly: GCF_018345385.1. Taxonomy (NCBI): domain Eukaryota; kingdom Metazoa; phylum Chordata; class Mammalia; order Carnivora; family Canidae; genus Vulpes; species Vulpes lagopus. The sequence goes on from NC_054829.1 coordinate 99,474,891, forward strand.
TCTTGCTTAGTATACCTGGCCCACAATTTTTAGCTAGTGCAGCTCTGATTCACAAAAGGATAACATAAGGGTCACCTGATTCATGCTGCATTATATTTGGCAAAAGAAAATGTCTCACCAAACTATAGTTGAAAATGGCAACTCACTATATAAAAACCTATCTTTCTGCAGTTTGTGTTTATTTATTTTTCTTTTTTTAATATTTATTTTTCAAAGTGACAAAAAAAAAAGAGAACATTGAGCTAATGGGCAAGTCTGAAAAAGAATAAGTTCACTTAAGGGTGAAGAAATATAGTCCCTGAGATACAATACTTGATGTCTGGATTATCACGTGTTAAATATTGGATAAACTAGAAATGCATATCTGGACAGATAATTTTTCAGATAAAAAATAATTAGAAGAAACAAGCACAAATCCAACACCTCTCTTTTAGCAAATGACCTGTCTATAGGCTCTGAGCTGGAAATGTGGATAGCAATTACGGAGGCTGTTAAACAGAAGTGGGTATTGTGTTCCAGAGACAAATCAGTGCTGAAAGGTTAAGTGCTTTGGCCTGTCTTTGCAATGTTAACTAAAGATTCAGGAAATAAGAAAACAAGCATGGATATAAAATTTGCTGTGGTAATGGGGGCCAGGGAAATAAGGTAATGTGAAACCACAATTTAAAATTAATTTTAACCTGCTTGTCACAAAACTTAATAAATGTAACTCTAATGTGTGGAATTTTACTTTTACTTCTCCTGTTATTACAGCTCTCAAAAGACAAAGGCTACCTGACAAAAATGTTTTTCCTCTGAGAAGGGTGACACTTTCTAAAAAAAAAAGTCAATTGCCGTTAAATAAAAAGATGATAAAATACAGACTTTTCTATCATCAGGAATATTCAGAGTCATCTTTTAATGACTTTGAAGGCATAGTGGCCATCTTTCATCCTGAACTGTATCACGAGATTTTAATTGATTACTAGATTTTGATGGATTAATTCCACAATTTTCCTTTATTCACATTCTCTAGAAAGTACATTAATCAAAGATAGAAGATATGAATTACAAATTCATTTCTACCACCAACATAAATTTTTAAACCTCTATCGTCATTTATTAGAATGGAACTTTGATCTATAGTCCGATACAATTTTTTCATTGAGCAAAAATTTTCATTTCCTAATATCTATTATTTTCACTAGTCTCTACTAATTTCATCTATACATGGTACAAATTGTTTTGACAGACAATGCCATCTTATAGTGTAAGGAGCACTGGACTTGGATCCACATACCCCAAAGCCCTGGGTTATCCGGGATTCGAATCTCTGCTTTCAATACCAAGAGTCATGTATAAGCCACAATCTCTACATTTATCTTGTTAGACAAAAAATCCTGTGTGATAGACAGTCCTGATAGAAGGATGGTGGTATATGGGAAACTGCTTTGAAAATCATTAAGTGCTTTATAAATGTAGAGAACTGGAATCAGGACCTTTCTAAATCATGGAATCTGCATCTCTCATTATTTGACAGCAAGACAAAAGGGAGTACCTGTAGCCACATATCGCATATATCTCAGAGAAGAATTGTAGGTAAGACCCTCATTAGGAGAAACTCACTTCATCTAATGACCATAAACAAATCATTAAAAAACTCCTCTGCCTCTGTTATCCCATTCTCGATATGAGTATAAAAACAGGTAATTGTATATATTGCTTGAAGTAAGTTTAGAAGAAATAAGAGCCACACACACTTTAGCTCTGTGCTACCAAGGAGACACACCATTAAGTTATCAAATGATATTACTGTGAAACCCATATGTTCTTACTTGTAACATTTTCATCTTACAACAGTTTTTTCCCTGAAAAATTGGGCCTAAAGCAAGATTATAACATATGTCCATTCATCCCGTTTTTTATTTCTCAGAACACAAGAAACATTTATAAGAGATTTTTCCTGAATTTGTACCAAGCCAAATGTAAAAAAGTAGCTGTCTTCTGCTTCTCACAAAATACCTAGCTCATCTGCAAGCAGTGGCAGCAGAGGAAAATGAACAGGGAAGTCTGGAGTCATCTTTGCTGGGTGTCACCTGTTTTCTCTGGCCTCTGGCCCCTGTTCCCCCATTAGCTCTCCTGCATTGGCAACTGTACAGCTGTGATATGGTTTTATGATGTCTGGCTTGTGCTTTCAAATGCCATTATTGCTGTTTTGCCCATCTCTTCTTTGGGGACTAAGAGCGCACCTTCCATTGCCTCCTAACTCAGATAATAGCTGAGACAGTACTACTCTCAGCTGACCTGAAGGCTAGAAGTACAGAGCAGACGGGAAGCACTGCACAACTAGGTACTCCATAGACGCATTTCCATTTCCCCTAACCTTTGGCAAAGCTGGACAATCCATTCTTTCCCAGACACAGCCCCTGCTTTTCCCGTCCACATTTTATTATTTTGCTTTGAATGCCCAGGATGCCCAGCTCCCACCTCTATCCCGGCTTTTAAATACCTTCTCATGTTTTGAAGCTGTGTCAAATGCAAGAATCACCCTGAGACTTGAGGGTTTCTTGCAAATTTTTGTCAGCTCTCCTGCGAATCTCTACAGCTCTAGATTCATAGTACCCTTGGGTAAATTTGCACATTCTTCTTTGTATATGCTATTTTACTTTTTTCCTAATGGTTTGGGCCCCTTAGTAAGAGACATTAGCTGTGTAAACTTGGACAAGTGATTTAAGTCCACTGTGCCTATTTTTTTCACTCATTAAATGAGGATTACAAAAGCAAAATTGTTTTAAGGATTAAATAAGTTAAAATAAGTACAGAATTTAGACCTGTGTCTGCTACATAGTAATATTATGTAAGTTATTCATTTCGTAATAACATTGTTATATCTATCATATATATTATACCTATCATATATATATATATATACCATGATGTTATCATATCATATTATCCACCCATACATCATATATGTGGATGTCTGTGTTTTTTCTTCCAGAGATTTATGCTTTCTGATCATTCCATTTCCTAATATATTTTTTTACTGTTTATTAGTTTATGAGTGAATATTTTTAAATAAGTAAATAAAAGAAAGTAAAGCTCCTTTGGACACCTGAGTGCCTGGGTGGCTCAGTGGTTGAGCATCTGCCTATGGCTCAGGTCGTGATCCCGGGGTTCTGGGATCCAGCCCCACATTAGGCTCCCCACAGGAAGTCTGCTTCTCCCTCTGCCTATGTCTCTGCCTCTCTCTCGGTGTCTCTCATGTATAAATAAATAAAATCTTAAAAAAAAAAAACTCCTTTGCTATTGTAATTCTTTAGAGATTGAACTTTTCCTAAACTGAATTGATACTGCTTTAGTTTGATGAGCGACTCAACTTCCAAGTAAGGCACATTTCTTTGTAAAACTTCAAAATGTCCTCAAACATAGGGCATAATATTTAATTTTTTATTCATTCACTTAACTCAGCTGTTAATAAATGCAAATCTCAGATAAAGTAATTCAGTCTTTATCTTATGGTTTTAATTTCAGGATCCATAACAATGTAAAGTTGCTCAAATATCTAAACAGAAAGTTAATATGTAATGGTAGAAAGCTAGATGACCTAGGTGTTTCAGGAATCATATTTCTGTGTTATGCCATTATTGGTTTCTATAGAATTTTACCCTAAACAGTTTCAGAGATGCTTTCAGATAAAATGAAGAACATTAAATTGACTATCCAGTGGCATATGCTTTTTTTTTAAGTTTTTATATATTTTCTTTTTTTAAGGAAATTTTAGACATCCAACAAAATGGAAAAAACAAGGTATCAAGAGTTCCCAAATACTTCTTGCCCCAACACATGCATAGCCTCCCCCACCATCAATGCCACTCACCAGATTTCTGGGCTAAAGAAAATGGCATTTTTCTTCCAAAGCGAGTTTATGGGTTTTATTGTTTTTCCTCTACTTTAATGTGGGTGGATAAGAAGTTTCTTTAATATATAACAATACTGTTTCTTCCATCACAAAAGTTTTCCATTTTATTTTACCTTAAATGCACTGAAAATTTCGTTTCAACAGGTTCTATTATCAACTTATCAAGCTTATTCTACTACCATTTCTTATTGTTTGGAGTACATGAAAATGCATTTTTGTAATTTTCCTTAAATAAATTCATATTTAGGGAAGATCTAAATGTGTACATCCTGCCAATGCATTTAGAAAGTTAAATAGAATGGTACAAGCCTTCTGATAATTGATTTGAATGGAATCTGGTAAATTGAGATGGAGTGAAAATGGTGACTTTTAATAAGGAGAATTATTCATTGAGGGTTACGTGTTCATCTCCCAGATTTTTCTGATTATGAGAATATTTCTCATAATTTCTGACCTTACTGCCTTGCTACTAAATGATTTTAACAGTGTTACTAGTTAAACTCCACAATGTAAATATAAAATGGGAGGAAATACATAAAGTACTATGATGCATTTCAGCATATAAAAAATATTGAATCCACATATATAAAATATGTATTTTTGGTATACTTTTATACAAAAGTATAAAACTATTCCATGGGAACAGCCTCTTCTGAATTTGTTGCCTGTCTTCAAATTGAGGTAGGAGGTTAGAAATTGTATCATCCCACCGTGTCTTCATTAATTTATGATTCACCTTCTCTGTCTATCCTTCATGTTTTAAATGCTCTGATCAATAAGAATTAACTCTTCTAATTTTGTATTGGAAGTGAAGGATTATTCGAGCCATATAAACACCCAATGGAAATTAGATTTGCAACAATACAAGCTTTAAGAATCATTGTTTAATTTGTCAAAAACACTTATTTTCTGATAGTAATAATATAAACTTTAAGGATCCTTTCTTTCATTTGTCAAAATAATACTTATTATCCAGCAACTGAAGAGTATAATCTTTGTTGGAAACTGCTGGATCTCTGAGTGGTATTTTATGTTTGTTTCTGGCCTGGATTTCAGATACCACGTTCTCCTCCAGTTTTAGATAAATGAAATTTCCAACAGCTGTGGAGATGACAATTCCAGTCTTTTGTTATTTAGTTTGGTTTTTACCATTGGTTCTCTTTGACACTTAGATTATCTAAGGCTTAGGGAAAAAAAAAGAAGAAAAAGTGATTTTAATATAATCAACATACACATAAACCTGGCCACCTCTTTACTAACTCCAGTCTGCCAACTTGGAAACATGTAAACCCATCCATTATTTAGTGTCTGTTTCATTTTCCTCCAAATGAGAGCATGTTTTTTTTTTTTAATTTGATTTTATTGGATCATTCAAAACAGCATAATGATTTATACTTTTGACCTAATGGTATTTGTATTTCCTCAACAGAACTTTGCCTTTTTTTAACTTGTGATTTTGAAACTAAAATTTATTTCAAGATTTTAGAATTGTGAATAGTAAAGCTTTATGCTGCTGTCATGGATGTGCTTTTATTTTTCTTATAGGAATAGAGAAACAGAGTTAAGGTAATGAACGCAGCAATTATAGGTTCATGGTTTATTAAAACCAAATTCCTTCTTAACTACTCATTTGTGTACTTTGAGCCTCATTCATAGCCAATTTACTCTTCTCTACTCTTGGCGAACCCAGAAAGATATACCCTTTTGAGTTAGCACCTGTGTTCCCTTACATCATTTTATGCTGGAAGAAGGAAATCTAAGTTTAATATTATCTAAACAAGTCTTTGTTGTACTATCAACATTGTAAAACCAAAAATAAACCATTTGGGAATTTAACACTGTAAAATCATTTGAAGAGACCCCTTTCTTCAACAACTCTGCTGACATCCAGTATTTAGGGTGCTCTGTATATCATAGTCCGTGGAAATGGTGCCCTGGGAGAAATTCCATGCACAGCCTACACAAGCATATCCAAGAGCCTCGCTTAATTTCCATTAGCTTAATTGGTCCAATATTGATCACCATTGCATCTGTCTTATAATTCCTCACACTTAAAAATAAACATTTTTTTTAATTTTAAACTATAAAAATATCCCTACTCTTTGAAGCTCTTTATTTTTATTCTCTAGATTTCAACTTGAATAAAACTGATCTTTACCCAATCTTCTAACTTAACATAAACTTTTACATAAACATAGGTTAGTACTATGAGAAAAATATAAAAGGTCATGCTGTAATAAAATAATAATCTTAAGGAAAATAATAGAGATAACAGTTATTTAGTGCTTTTTATGTAGCAAGCTCTGTGCTAAGTTCTTGATAAATATTTTCTTATCTAACATTCACAATAACCCTGTGACATTAGGTATATTTATAATCATTTTTACATCCAGAGAGGTCAAAAGTGAGAAATTGCTGAAGCTCATTGGGTAATAAATAGAAGACCAAGATTTGAATCCATATTTGTCTAACAATACTTCTGGATTCAAAAAAAAAATACTTCTGGATTCAAACTCTTAACTCATATAACCTACATGTTTTTATAGAGGATGTTTAATAGCAATATCAATCATCATCATTACTATCATATGCAAATATTTCCAATATTCCACAATTGGGATATAAAAAGCAAATGTTGACTCCACTTTTTGTATCAAAATTCACATATTCTCCCAAAAATTCACCTGCCTTTTTGATTGGGTAGCTTTGATCTTTGCCCTGTGCCTATGGCCTGCTCAGCTTAGCTCTTGCATACACTAGTATTCCTTACCAAGAATACCCACATTCTTTCTTCTCCCACCAATTCACCTATTGTTTATTCATCCATTAGCTCAGTAATCATGCATGATTAGTTTCTGGGACTAGATTCAAGAGTTAGCTCTCAAATTTTACCCATTTTTCAAATTTCAGCTCTAGTTATTCCAACCTAGGATAATTTCATTCTTTTTTATCTTCTATTGCACTCTGGTCAAACCATTGAAGGGACTACAATTGTTTTATACATTTCACTTTTATTTTTCTAGCTAAATATGCAGCATCCTGGGAACATATTATATGCAACATATTTTGTATACCCCCTGGAAAATGCCTAGTGTTATAGTGTTATGCACAAAGCAAACAAACATTCAATAAACATTTATTGAGTGATTGACCAAGATGAGTGATATTGTCATGCTCAAGAATGTTAGATGGCATGTATAGGTACATACTAAGAATTTCCAAGCTTTGTATGTTTTCATAAAGTTTTCTATATCAGAAACTCATTTATCAAAAAAAAAAAAAGAAAAAAAAAGAAACTCATTTATCTTCAGGATGTTTTAGTTGCATTCTGAATACCATTCTGAAATCAAGAAAAGTTCATTAAGAATAATTAGCTTTGACCTTTGACTTCTGTGATTACATCCTCCTGCTGACTACCTCTGACATTTTTCTCTCTCTGTTCTTTTTCTCTTTTACTAAACCCCTTCTTTCTGCTATCTCCATTTCATTTAACTTCATTTCTAAGAGATGGACACAACTATCTGGGTTTTGTTTTCAGTGTATTGTTCAGAAGCACCTAATACCCAATCAACCCATGAAATATCATGGCAACCTTTTAAAATTTTTTCATTTCTAAGAAAGAAATACAGTAAGATTTGATCAAATGTAATTTATAGTTTGTTATCCAGTTGTTTGTCTCTAAGCAATTCTTTTGGTATCTTTATAACTTAATTTGGATTTTGTACTTATTTTGCATTCAATTCTATCAGCCTGTTTCATAGTTAAAGGTCTTGTTGACTTAAAAGTTTATTTGATCACCATACATTTAACTGGTTTCTGTTTGTTCAATTTGGTAAACTTCTTAAATTCACAAAGAAATGAGAAGAATCACCACTTGATGGCCATATACCCATTCCAAATATATATTCAAATGCTACATGAAACGGTGCAAAGGATATCTAGGTTGTTGATATTATATCTTGACCTTGGATTCTGACCCCCCCCCTCCAGTTTCATAGAAAGATGTTTTTAATCAATGTTCTCATCTCTAAACAAGAGTTCTCTAGAGGGTACCAGATAGCCTTGAGCGGAACAGAAATTTACATAGTCATATTTGACCCTTTCCTCCAGCCTTTGTCATCAAAGCTGTAAAAGATCTTGTTTTCATCTCATCTCCTTGATACTTACAAATCTGCCTTCTTTATTAAATATAGAAATCCTTCATTAGTCCTCACTATCCTTCAAGTTGACTATTGAAATAGCCCCCTCTTCCTCTTACCAGCTATTATCAGAATTACTTTTGTAAAAGACAGGCAGGAACAAGTTATGCCCCATTTCTTGAGAAATAATTACATACTTAAGAACTTATAAAAGTTTATAAAATAAAATCATAATGCACCACCACATCTTGACATTCAAATATATCCCTCCATGAAACCTAATCAAACCAATTAGGAAGCATTCACCAGGTCTTCCTACTGTCTCAGTCATGCTTACCCATCAGTCAAGATTTGCTTCTTCCCTTTTTTTGCAGATTAAAACCATACTTATCTTCTAAGATTCAGCCTCATTACCACCTACCCTGAAATGTTCTCTGTTCTATCCACCTGATGGAAATGATCACGTTTCTACCTTATAGCCTCTTTCAAGTATATGTATATTTTAAATGTTCATTTCATTTTGTCTTACCTATACTCCTTTTCTTCTCCACAGTTATACAATACTTGAGATTTGGGATCATTAAATTTTCATATTTGTATATCCCACTCTGTCTAATACGATGTTTTGTGCATATATGCTCTAGATGTTATTACTCACATCTTCGTAGCCCTTGCCTGCAGTAAAACACTTTCACTGACATCTCTAATTCATTTTTTGAAAACTTTTAAGCACAGTTGCCCTATGCAGATCATGGTTTTTGAAATCCTATTCATGTTGCTTTCCATTCTTCACTTCCATTTTAAGATTCTTCTAGTATGAATTCATCCAATTCTGTTATAATTCCCCTCACTAGAGTCACCAGTGACCTTGATTGAAAAATATCACTAGTGAAAGGAATTATAAAGGAAAGGAGGGAAAGTGGGTGGGAAAAAAATTAGAGAGGGTGACAAAACACGAGAGACTCCTAACTCTGGGAAATGAACAAAGAGTAGTGGAAGGGGAGTGGGCAGGAGGATGGGGTAACTGGGTGACGGGTACTGAGATGGGCACTTGATGGGATGAGTGCTGGGTGTTATACTATATGTTGGCAAATCGAACTTCAATAAAAAAATCTAAAAAATTTTAAAAAGAAAAATATCACTAACTGTTTTAAGAGCTTTTCCTTTTCATTCTTGGTGAATAATTTAATATTGGGATTTACTTGAAACCCTCTGTCTTAGTCCATTCAGGTTGCCATAAGAAAAATTCCCAAAACTGGTGCTAATAAATAACATTTACTTCTCTCCATTCTAGAGACTGGGAATTCCCAGAATATGGTCCCAGCAGACTGAGTCTCTGGTGAAGGCGTTGTTCTGAGTTTATAGATAGCCACCTTTCACTGTAGCCCTATACAGCAGAAATAGTAAGGGATCACTGTAGGTTACTTTTATAATGCACTACTAATTCCATTCATGGGGGCCCTTTCTAATGACCTAATCACCTCCAAGAGGCCCCACCTCCTAATGCCATCACTTTGAGAGTTAGAATTTCAACATATGAATTTTGGAGTAGACACAAACATTCAATCTAAAACATTCTCTCAAAAAAAAATAAAAAAATAAACATTCTCTCAAAAAAAAATAAAAAAATAAAACATTCTCTCTCATGATTTTTCTGATATCTCTCCCTCTGGGTTTTTCTCTTTGCTTTTATAACTGTTTGTTCTAATATCCTTTGCTGCAGCCTACAATATATACATCAGAAAAGTTTGAAGCAAATGATATATCCAGGAATGATTATGATACAGGTGTAAATTAAAGACAATGAAGTGAATAAGATCACCTAGAAGAAATGCATTCTGTGACAAGAGGAGAGAGACAAGTATAGAACCCAAAAAAAAGCCAATTTGTAAAAAGGATTGGACAGTGCAGACTATAGACCACATTTAAAAACAACTTTTGCTTGGAAAAATATTTAAATCATTACATTTTTATTGTGACACATCGTTTTAGTATTGTATCAGTATGTGAATAAGAGAATAAACTAGCTATCCACAGGTTTCTTTCAGGTTTTGGATTCTATAATTTTAAATGAAGTTAACTATTTTTTATGTTTACAGTTTAAATCTTAACAAAAGAATAAATTCAAATTTTGTCATTCCCACTTAATGAAAGAAATGGCTAAAGTCAAACCAAGTTAATGGTCCAATAAGTGTGCAGATAACTCACAGATGAAGCCAGAGCTGTGGTAGATTTGAAACAAACACTACCGAAATAGAGCAAGAGTATATTCACAGAGTCAGGTGCCAAACCTAAAGTTCAGAGCTGTTGGTAAAGCTGCATCACTGGCAGAGATTTAAAATCAAAAGCCTTTCTAAAAAAAATGGAACATATATCCTCAAGTTATTCTATCAAAAGTTTAGTTCATACTAAGGAAAATGTCCACTTTTTCCCTCTCACAGCTCATCTATTTTATTCTTCTTTATTCTTTTCCCAGTCATGGGTGGGTTTCCTATTTAATTTTTACACTCAAGATTTCAATTCCTATTATACAAAGAAAACTTTCATAAAAAATCATCTGATTCTGCTTTTATGTCATATTCTGAGAAGTGTAAGGAGAAATACATTTTCTTAAAAGATGTAATGAAAGGGATGCCTGGGTGGCTCAGTAATTGAGCATCTGCCTTTGGCTCAGGTCATGATCCTGGGATCTGGGCATCCAGTCCTGCATCAGGCTCCCCGCAGGCAATCTGCTTCTCCCTCTGCCTGTCTCTGCCTCTCTCTCTCTGTCTCTCGTGAATAAATAAATAAAATCTTAAAAAAAAAAAAAAAAGATGTAGGGCAGCCCCGGTGGCTCAGCGGTTTAGCGCCGCCTTCAACCCACAGCATGATCCTGGAGACCGGGGATCGAGTCCCACGTCAGGCTCCCTGCGTGGAGCCTGCTTTTCCCTCTGTCTGTGTCTTTGCCTCTGTGTATGTGTGTGTCTCTCTCACGAATAAATAAATAAAATCTTAAAAAAAAAAAAGATGTAATGAGAGCTAAGATAATGTAGACTTACTATGCACCTTTGAAAAAATTGTCTCTGATATTATTATTGGTGGCTTTAGTACAACATTGTTCATTATTCTTAACATTTAGGAAGCATAATCTTTATTACTTCCATTGGAATGTTACTTCAGATTCTGTAGCTTAGTACATTCATTTGGGATAAAATATAAAATATTACGGGGCCAATTTGTTACTCTTCAAACATACATGTGTCTTCCAACTCTCATTCCACAGACTGCCATGTGCTTGACAGCTGGCAAAATCGTTTATAATCAACACTATGGAAAGTTGGGCAAGAGTTAAGCTACTTATAATATCTTCAGAATCTCATAACAAGATTTGGAAACCAACTGCCATGTGAAGATTGTTTTTATTCACTCTTTCAAAATCAAAAAATTATGATCAATTTGTACAGTGCTAGATGCCAAAGCCATGTGGAGCTTTATAAACCTCAGTCAACAAGAAGTTCTCTTTTTAGTTTATCTTTGATAATGAATGATTTTAATTTCATTAAACATTGTATGCTGCAAGGACTATCTGTGGGTTGGAATATTAAATTGAGCATATTCAGCTAATAGATTTTATTATTTAAGCTGGATTTTTCATTTAGAGAAGTAGGACTCAAGGCAAGCATCGAGATAATTTTTTAATCCAATCTCCTCATACAAAAAAAGCAAATGAGTAAAATTTTGCCCTGATTATCTGATTATTTCTTAATTCTCCATTTCAACTCTAAGGACTGGATTTATGTAGTGAAGTAGGTAAAATATTGTATTCTAATCATTTTATTATTTTGTCTTTATTTCCTATACAAAGATGATAGTTGTGAGAATGAAAGTTATCTCTCTTATTTTTAACTTATTTTCCCTAATTGCTAACAGAGTACTTAGCACATATTAGGCCTGCATAAATATTTAACAAATGAGTGAAGTCAGACTCTAGCCTTAGGAAAAGGAACTTATTAAAGAATTATCTCTTTTTTCCTTTCTTACCTCTATTATCTTGTAAATTATCTAAGTATTTCTAATAACAAAACCACAAAAAAATGCCACACTTAAGAAAGTTTATATTCCAGCAGAACTTCTGGAGGCACACAGTTGATAATAAGTTAAATAATTATTGGTTTATTATTGAGGATTTACCCATCAAATTGACATAATCCCTGTGCTTATTAAATGCAGATCTATATTTTGGAGGGTGAAGGAAAACCTAACATGTGCAGGTTACATTTATTGAGCACTTATTATGTAGTAGAGGTAATACGTGTTTTGCTTACATTATCCTAATTTAACCCTCTCAGCAATCTTATGGCATAAATATTGCTATTCACATTTGGCAAGATAGAATATTGAGATTTAGAGTTAAGTATCTTTCCTGATAACACGCAGCTAATAAATAATAGAGCTGTGATTTATCTTTAGATTGACTTCACCATCCATGCTCTGCCAACTGCACCACACAGCCAAGTACTAAAGTGATTACGTCAGAGTGCCATCACACTTGTCTTTGAAGCCACCATTGATTTCATTCAATAGTTATTAATATGTTACTAATCTAACATATTTTTGAAGATAAATCTGACTGTAAGTGTAAGGAACTCAAGTAAGAAACATTTGTTTCTTAGTTTAAATATTTCTAAAGATCCTCTCATTCCTGAAAAAACAATTAATCTCTGCCTAGCCAGATATACAAAATGTCAATTTTATGTAATATTTATGAAAGTGCTCAAATCTGTCAAACTTAGCTACTTTTTAAATTCGGGAAGCTTCTTCCTTCAATACATTTTTGGGCTTGCTTGTTCATTTATTAATACAGATGTCATATAGCTTAAGTTATGACACAAAAATGATTCCATTAGATTGTAACCTCTGTACACACACATATACCCACACACTTACTCACAGTCTATTAATTCACACTGATTTTGAGCTCATAATGTCTAGCTTTGTGAATATATAGGAATTTTTCACATAATTTCTGAAATCTTTGAAAACCATCCCTGTTATCCAACTAGCAAAAACCTCCTTGATATGATTTTAAGAGCATTATGGATTTTTTTTAATGTATTCTTGATATATCTTATGAAACAAAGAGGTCAGGATAATTGGAAACAGAGAATGGCTGTATTAAACAATGCATGTAACACCAAAGCATATAAATATCAATCAACATGTCAATCTCCCTGGTAAAGTTATATGACTTTTCGTATTAGCATTTGATTGAGTCCACCAAGGGAAAAATATGACTTAAAAATAAAATGAGCTTCTGAATCAGGCTCACTAAAAACAAAAACAAAAACAAAAACAACTAAAGAGACTTTTATTTTCAGGATTCCACTAGAAATCAAAGACTACATTGTTTCTCTGGATAGCATTAGTTTAAAAAGGAAAAGAAAGGAAGGCAGAAAAAGAAGGAAGGCAGGAAGAAAGGAAGAAAGAAAATAAATTCCACTGGGGTCCCATTGGCCAAAGTGAGTGACCAATCAAATTGATGAAGTCAACATGATTCTAAATTTAATAATGCTTCAATATGGATGCTTCTAATTTTTAAAGAAACATTCCTAATGCAGAGCAAATGGACTAATCATTTCAGTTTTTTTAAGGATTTTATATATTTATTCAGGAAATACACAGAGAGAAAGGTAGAGACATAGGCAGAAGGAGAAGCAGGCTCCAGGCAGGGAGCCTGATATGGGACTCGATCCTGAGACTGCGGATCATGCCCTGAGCCAGGGGCAGGTGCTCAACCGCTGAGCCACCCAGGGGTCCCTCATTTCAGTTTTAATAAAAACAAGAGCATAAGTCATTTGAATGATCACTTGCAGTTCATGGTAACCAAATGTGACAAATGTTAATGCAACCAATCTCTATCTCTTTCTCTAGATGTTTTTGCACAAATAGAGCTGTAATTACTATTAGTTACCTTTCTCTAGGAGCACAAATATGTTTCACTACTGTAGGCCCCATATCTCCTTCAGAGATTATAAATAAATACTAGCAATTCAGAGATAACAGGTTTCTGTCTTTTTCACCAATTCTCCGTTGTATGTATAGTGGAACTGATTTCAGAAAAACAAGCATAAATCCCCTTACTCTCTTTTTTCTTCTTTTTTTTTTCTCAAAGATGGAAAATAAGCCACTTTTCAATTTCACTCTCACTGTATCATAATACTTGATGTAATTAAGAATGTCTTTTGAACTGATAAAAGATACAGAAATGTTAAAAAGAAAGAGAGCTCATGGTTTGTTCTTTTTGTTTTTGCTTTTTTAAAAGATTTTATTTATTTATTTATTTATTTATTTATTTATTTATTTGAGAGAGAGAGAGAGAGAGATCAGAGCAAGGCAGAGGGAGGTGGAGAAGCAGACACCCCACCTAATAGGGAGCCCACCGCAGGGCTCCATCCTAGGATCCTAGGACCGTGACCTGAGCCAAAAGCAGACAACTGACTGAGCCATCCAGGCACCCCTGAATTCTCATGGCTTTTAAGAGACATAGTTGTGTTCAATTTTATTCAAGACTTACTTATTGCACCTAAATTTTATGACTGTTGTTTTGAATCTTAATGTAGTAGCAATAAATTTCATTTCAAAATTAATTTATTATTTATTATAAATATTCTATTGTCACAGTTACACTTTAATGTTTTGCGTCATTGAACACTTACAGTTGGCACAAATATACTAGCTGAGATATGTTTTATAATCAAAGTATTTAAATAAAAACTAAAGCAATTTCTTATTTCGACTGGTATTAACTTTCCATTTGGTTTATGTAGAGATGCACATATATTAAGATTAATGGATATTATTAAAAATAAGATTCATTTTTTTCAGATCCCAGAAGTTAACAGAAATAATGGGCAAGAAAATGACTATGAAGATGATATTACCTCATTATTTACATATTCTCCCAGTAAGTGTTCTTGGATGTTATGAACACATGTATATATGTAACAGCTATATTAAGGTACATGTAACTGATAAAGTAAGACTGAAGAGAGTATAGGAGACCATAGTGAGCTGGAAAGGCATTTAATTAGCTGAATGACTTTTCATTTATAATATAGTAAAGATGTTACTACATTGCCTTGCTAATCTAAATACTTCTACTAAGTTCAGTGTTAAGTAATCAAACACCAGTCTTTCCTACGCAGAGAGAATACACAAGTCAGGTTGATGCAAATATTCTGACTATTGACAACTCTGTTGTTTCAGTTTTTTTAAAAACAAAGTGACTTTCTTTTCAGACCTTAGTTCCCTCTGCTAGGAAATGAGAAACTTGGACTACAACTCTCTCGAAGGTCCTAACTGGCTATAATAGGATGTGATTCTGTATTCTAATGTCTGAAGACTAATGCTGTCTTTCTGCACATATGTAACTCTACCCATTATGCCACTGGTATACACAGCTTGCTCAGCATCTTCACCAGCATGTCTGATAGACATTTCCCATTCAACATTTCCAAATCCAAAACCACTAATATCTTGACCCTTTCAAACCTATACCACTTGCTGACTTTCCCATCTCAGTAAGTGAAGATTCTTTCCTTGTTTAATTCAATCCCAAAACCTGGGCATCTCCCTTGGCTTTTTTACCTCCTCTCTCACCCCACATTCAATCTGTCAGATGATACTGTTGATTCTACCTTCACAGCATAGCCAGCATTCAGCTGTTCCTCACTCTTTCATTATTTATCCTGGTCTATGCTGCCGTCATCAGCTCTCCCCTAGATTATTGCAATAGCACCATGGCACTCAGTCAGGGTATTTCCCATTCACAACAGAGGATATTTGTCAATGAACAGAAGTTTTTTTTATAATCATGACTTGAGAAGGGAGGTTTACAACTGGCATTTAGTGGGTGGACACCAGAAGTTCTGCTTAAATATCCTACGATGCACAGGACATACCCCACACAATGCACGATTATTTGATCCAAAATGTCAGCAGTACTACTATTAAGAAACTGTGGGGCACCTGGGTGACGTGATTGAGTGTCTGCCTTAAACTCAGATTGTGATCCCCTGGTCCTGGGATTGAGTCCCACATCAAGATCCCTGCTTCTCCCTCTGCCTATGTCTCTGCCTCTTTCTGTGTGTCTCTCATGAATAAATAAATAAAATCTTTAAAAAAAAGAGAAGAAGAAAGAAAGAGAAAGAAAGAAAGAAAGAAAGAAAGAAAGAAAGAAAGAAAGAAGAAAGAAAGAAAGAAAGAAAGAAAGAAAGAAAGAAAGAAAGAAGAAAGAAAGAAAGAAAAAAGAAAGAAAACTGTGTTAGATTCCACATTTGCCACTCCTAATACTCTGCTTCATGAAGGAACTAATCACTTTTCTGTTCCAAATTTCCCAATACCTTCCCTTCATATTTATCCTTCTCATCATCTAAAAAGCCCGACATAACCTTTTCATCCCATCTCTGAACCACTCTCTTGTTTGTTCACAGCACAGTAACATCTCACATATCAAGCATGCTCTTGCCTCAGGACATTGCCCTTTTACCAATGCACAATTGATATTCAGCTAACCATTATTGACCACTGGTTTCTCACATGGTAGGCAAATTGACCGCAAATCAAATAAAATTAAATACAATGTCTAACTAGCATACTGTGGCAAATCAGTAAACACCTTCAGAAGTTATGCCATAACACCAAATAGTGCTAAATATTAGAGTAAGAATTAATGTACTGATTTTTAAAGTCATAAATTTTATTCTCATTTTTAATAATAAAATTGATGATAAAGGCCATCATTGATAATGACCATTTATTTATTATGACATTTAAATCCTCAGAAGGACTGCCTATAAAGAGAAAAATGTTATTTCAATTATTTATAGAGAGCAACCTCATTTCCATAAATCATGGGACCTGGAATTTGTCTGGTATATGGAATTCTGCGTGACTGGACTCTCAGGCCTCAGGCTCTTTACTATCCCAGGGATGGGGGTGAAGCATAGCCACCTTAGTTAGCAGATCTCCATTAGTATCCATCACTGTGGATTTCCATCACTGTGAAGTTTGCTAAAATTCACTGAGCCACTACATCCAACTCTCCAGGGCTGTATTCTAGGTCTGGACATGTTTAGCAAGGAGCAAGGAGGTTCTGTTGTTTAAGATGTAAACATTGAATACATAAACATAGGTGGCTACAGGTGATTTCCTATAGCATGAGTGTAATTCTAAGTTGATGATCAATTTGACAGAAATAGTGAAATTCCTTTACTATCCTGAACAATAAATCCTTTTCAGCCACTGCATCATCTATTCCATCAGCATTTCTAGAGACTACTTTATTTCAAGCTCAGTATTTCACATTAGAGGTAGAAAGATGAATGAGATCTGTGCAAGAGCTCTCATTCTGTTGGTTGTTCTGCTCAGGCTGCTAATTAAAGAATCTTGGTCTGCAGTTCTAGTACTGAAACTCAATATCTTTCATCTCACATGAAAGGAAAGAACAATAAAAAATTAAATTCCATGTAGAAATATGGGTACCATCATAGGCACAATATTTCCTCATGACTAATTTTTTCTCATAACTGAAAAGTTTCTGCAGAGTAACTCTTTATTGGTTAAAAAAAAAGGGGGATCCTTGGGTGGTGCAGCGGTTTAGCGCCTGCCTTTGGGCCAGGGCACGATCCTGGAGACCCGGGATCGAATCCCACATCAGGCTCCTGGTGCATGGAGCCTGCTTCTCCCTCTGCCTGTGTCTCTGCCTGCCTCTCTCTCTTTCTCTGTGACTATAATAAATAAATAAATTTTTAAAAAAAAGGTACTTTTTCTCCATAGTCTGCCAGTTGGCTTCTTTAACTATATTTCAGCTTAGCAACACTTCAAAACAATAATCATCTGCTTGTCTATTGCACTGACAATGACAACAATTCACATATTCCCTCCAATATACGGATTCCAAGTTCATCTTAAAATTTTGTGAATCTTTTCTTAAAGCAGACTTTTCATACAGAAAATTTAAACAAAAAAATTGTAAGACTTAAAGTTATTGCATTATAATATATTTTTTCAATTCTTCCTACTAAAATGTATTTATTATGTACACTATAAAAACAAATGTTGTAATCATGATTCTTAAGATGGAGGGAATTTTGTATTACTTGGTTAAGTTTCAGAATAGGATATATTTTATAGGTGACTGAACTGAGTCTTAGAAAGATTCACCTACTGTTGGTGATTTGGATGCCTTCTCCACCAAAAAATATTAACACTTCCCTCAAGTAATATCTTCAAGAATTAAGATACAATCTGATGATAATTATAATTGGGGCTATAAATGGTGATAATTATATTATATTAAAATAATAACTAAGATCACAGATTCACTTTTATTGCATTATTTACAAGCAAGTCAAGGTTTATTTTTTTCTTTGTATTTACCTTTTCCATAGCTTACTTATTACTTGTTAGGTCAGTTATACTGTATTCTGATAAAAATGCAATAATACAGACATATGTATGAATCTGCTCAAACAATAACCCTAGAGAATCAAAATGTTATTGTATGTATGAGTGTGTCATTATAGAAAGGTAGCAAGATATAATGAAGCTTTAACTGTTCATTTGGTAAATATTTTAAAAACCCAAGAATGACTATTCACTAAAATTATGCATTTGTCAGCTCTCCACCATATCAGATCATAAAAGTTTTATTAGCAGTACTACCACTTCTGTACGAAATTAGAAAATACAAAATGCCTCCAGATGGTGTGTTTAAATGAAATCTACTATGTTCATCCTAAACAGCCATACAGAACCCAGCATTTCATCACGAAAGCAGGCAGACATACAGGCAACGTGCAGAAGGAGCTGAGGCAGATGAATTGGCAGAAGAAAACCAGAATGAATCAGGCACAGAGACTGAGCACAGCTTAGCAGAGGCTGGCAGTGGAAGTTCTGTAAACCAGTATGATGATGACTTGTACGTGTTCATTCCTGGAGACAATCCAGAACATAATTCACAAGAGCCACTCATGAGCAACAGACCACCTCTCCCCCCGCCACGACCTGTAGCTGCTGCCTTCCAACCTCACTGCACATTACAGGGTAAGTTTAAGGTTTAAAACAACAACACGAGTCTGACGGGCTTCCGTAGTGTATAGTGCAGTGGCAAATCTGTTACAGGAAAGACCAACTTTCAAAAACCAAGAGCAACTTTCCTGCTATTCCTTAACTAAGGCCTCAGAAATCAAGCAAGAGATACCTGACACTAATTCACACTCCCTCCTCTCCTTCCCTATCTCTCTCTCTCTCTTTCTTTCCTTTTTTCTCCCTCCCTTCACTCTCTCTCTCTCCACCTTTCCGCCTCCCTTTCTTCTAGAACAGTCTACATTACAAAGCTTTAAAGAGGTAAAACAATAAAGCTTGGAAGGAGTTTGTAGTGCTTCACATAAAATGAACCTCAAACATCATGTGGAAAAGTAAATGACAACTTTCCTTTTAAAAAGTACTCCTAGTCGTCTGGCAAAAGGAAAAGGCTAATGTTTTACAGATTTGAAAATGACCTTGGGCACTTTACTAAACTGGTAGCAACAGGGGAAGCAAGTGGTAAAGGGCTTATTGCACACTGCCTTGAGACCAAAGTCTAAGAACACTCAACAATATATTGCTAAAATGGGAGAACAGTTAAATGGCTATGATCACATTTGTTCCCAAATGCAAGAATTACAAATGTGATGGGGAGATGGGTGGTGCAGGTACCTTCAAGAAGACCTTCCATATTGGGCTTATCTGGCTGGAGTGTTCAACAGCCTGACAGACTTCCAGCTCCAGGTTTACTCTTACAGTCACTAATTATCATCCACTTTATTGATCACTATTTTATACATACTTTCCACATTCAAAAAGTGCTCTTACAATGAAATTTTAATGAGAAAGATGAAAGAAATATCTATTAAGATTCCATTTGTCATTATACTTCACAGCTGTTGAGTCCTAGAGGGCTATAAAGTGTATAAATATGTTCAAAAGAATGAATTTTGAAAAACAAAACAAAACAAAAACAAAAAAGAATTTTGAAGCCCTGAAAGTCAGCATTTGCATCATTGAAGGTCTTATATCTATAAAGGTTCAAGTTGACGACCATAATAAACCTTTTACTAAGGTTATATACTGTATTTAGAGATGAAAAATCCTTCTTACTGGAAAGTATGGAAAACCTAACGGGTACTGCTCTGATTCTTTCACCCATTCAACAAATATCTATCGATTACCTACTATGTGCCAAGCTCTTATAGTCCATTGTGATAGATGAGTGAAGTAGGTTAATCAATCCTGGGGGTGGAGAGAGAAACATAGATAAGCAGTACACTGACAATAAAATTCTGATATATTTTCTCACTTTTTTACAGAGGGAATAATTTTATATAAGTATTAAAATAAAGTGTTAAGAAGGCAAAGTTGTCTTTTATCTGGCTAAATCTCTTAAAGGAGCTAATAATGAATCATATTTTCCCTAATGTAAATTCTTGTATATAGTATGTTGGTTAGGAGGTCTAAAACTACTCTGTAGAGAGCATTCACCAGATATCTAAAACCAGAATTGTAATGTTTGCTAATATATCTTCTGAAAAATACCAAATACAAAAAGCAAAATAAAACAAAAATCCCCACTACTTATTTTAAAACTTTACTTTTACATTTTCTATGCAGTGTTACTTTTAATCTCATCTTTTCATAAGGGCTAATATTGCAAGTATTGTAAATGGATAATAAAATGTCAGTATTTTTTCTTAAAATTGTTTGATTAAGGTCTTTGAAAGTAAGACTAGAAGCTACCACTGTTTTAATTTGTTTTGCCAGAGAATTTGTATGGCTCCTTTGACTTTAGTGATACCTTCAGAAGTGTCTTCTAGGACTAGTTTCCATATACCCTCAAAATTACCAAAAAAGAGAGGTAACCTCCTCACGTCCTGAGCATCAGATTCCCCCTAATGGATTTATGGGCATAGTCACTGGAGAAAACAATAATATAAAACACTATAGAAAACTTTTTAGTTTATAAAGAACACATTGTCCATTTTTATCTTCACCACACACTTGCAAGGCAACAATCACTAACATCCCTCCCTTGACTCAGACCCAAAACCACAGACCCTGTAATTAGAATGTATCAAATACTTCTGTAAACAGGCTTCCTCAGCTTTTAAGATTCTTCCTTTTATTACACGTCTTACTCTGTTTTTTTTTTTCAAAAATTAGAATGATAGGAGTGATTTAGTTTTATCTTTATTTGCTAATGTACAACTTGAATTAAGAATGCTCAGACCCCACTCTGAGGTGAAAAGTAGAATCTGATACATTGGGAAATAGAAAAGTAAAATGTGTTATTTCTGGGGCAAGCCCAACTTTAGAAGGAGTTGGGAAGGAAGGTGGGTGGAGAAACAAAGGGAGTTAACAGCTCAGGAAATGGGTTGATAAAAGTAAGATAGTTGACACATTCCGCTAAAAATGAAACACTGTAAAAAATGTTTCCCACACACTTAATCTGGTTTCACCTGTTACGCTGTCAGTGAAACAGAAGTCATGAAGTCAAAATCTCAGTACCATATTACTCACAGGGAGAAAGGCAAGTCGTGCTGATTTGAAAGTTAGTGCTAAGCATTTAGGCATTAGTACTTCTTGGCTTAAACTAACTGAAACAATCAGATCTAAGACTCTATTGGGGGAGGATCTTGGCCTCTCCTCATGAGCCTACCCAAAACCATTGCTGACCTACTTAAGATAATATACTTTTATTCCACTCTACAACTTGTCTTCTTAGTTCCTACATTTTTCCACTGAAATACCCATAAGTAACCTAAAATTTTTTGGTCAGATTATCACCAAAGAGGAAGGAGAATAGTTCTCCCTCATTTCGTGTGCATGAATTTCTCAGAACAACCAAGAAAGGCAAGGATTTTTCACTCGATAACTGAAATTCTTTCCATTTTATTGTTTTCATTAAGGCTTTAAGTAAAACATCTGTCAAAGGTCTATTTTTTAAAATATTTTATTTATTTTAGAGAAACAGAGAGAGAAAGAGCATGGGTAGGGAGGGGCAGAGGAAAGAGAGTCTCAGTCCAACTCCATGCTGATTGCAGAGGCCAAAGTAGGTCTTGGTCCCACGACCATGAGATTCCAACCTGAGCCAAAAACAAGAGTCAGATACTTAACCAACTTTGTACTCAGACATCCCAGAAGTCTAATTTTTAATAAAATTCTCATTACTGTGTAAGAGAGCTATCAAAAAAATTTCCAACTTATTCATTAACCAAAGTATGTGATACCTTAGTCTCCTAAATACTACTAAAAATATTTTAATACATTATTTTAAAAACATGTAAAGATTTTCCAAGTATTAAAACCATAAAATATTATTCTTTTCATATGATTTAATCTTCAAGTCATTGATTATCCTTTCCATCTTGTCACAAACCCTACTTTCAGTGTTCTTTATCTAAGAATAAGGTTCATGCTGGCTTATAGAAATCAAGAGTTGCATTTTTGAAGCTCAGTTTGTCAAGCCACAGTGAGACTTAACTGTAAGAAACCAAGTAATGGAACATTTGGCTATTCCTCCTGTCATCTTCAGAGAAATTGAATGTTAGGCAAAATACCCAGTGCAAGCCCTTTTGAAAGGTAAAATGACTTCAAGTGAAAAAAAAAATTTTTTTAGCATATTCTACTTGAAAAACAAGTTTTCAAAGCATTTGGAATTTGAGGCTTAGTTTTATCACTCAATTTTATGATACTAAATCCCTTATAAACTATGTGGCAAATACTTATGTGCTTATTTATATGTTTTCCAAAAAGGTTGTGTTTTAAACAAACTTTATTAAGATTTTATTTTTAAGTAATTTCTACACCCAATGTGGGGCTCAGATTTACAGCCCTGAGATCAAGAGTCACATGCTCTACTGACTGAGTCAGCCAGGCACCCCAAACAAACTTTTTTAAAACAAAGTTAACAATTAAAAATTGCAGGAGAATAGGTTAATAAATTATACAGGTGTACTTTTCTTTTCTAAATTTATGAGACAATATGTAAATTATTTGGGGGGGAGTTTCAAGAAAACAATAGATGGACATGAACAATATTGCATATAATGGAAGAGTAACCACCATCTAAATATTTCATAAGCAGGGAAAATGGTGGAAGGCCAAATGGAAAGAGGTCAGAATTGCTGTGATCTTGGAGCAATACAAGAAATAGGAGGTGAACCCAAAGAAGAAGAAAAGAAAGAAGATGAAAGGGAGCAGGAGAAGGAGGAAGATCCATACACATTTGCTGAGATTGAAGACAGTGAATATGATATGATACTAGCCAATATGAGCACAAAGAAAAAAATTGGGAGTCGATCTTTTATTATAAACAGACCTCCTGCCCCTACACCTCGACCCACAAATATCCCTCCAAAAGAAGAAACCACACCTTACATAGCTCAAGGTAATGTTTTTGTTTTCTGTATGTGTGTGTACGTGTTTGGGGATGAGAGAAATTGTCCTCCTTTTAGTGGGGTCAAAAGCCCCAAAGATGAAAAATCCTTTTAAGGTCGTAAGTGAGTTGTATTGGCCCATTTTTTATTTAGAAACACAATAAATAAAGAAAATAAAAATAATGGGTAAGGTTCTGGTTTCTAATTCTTCGAAGGATAGTTTTGATAAATTATCCAAAGAACATGAAACCATGACTTGTGTCGAGAAATTCTATTTGGAACTTTTCCTATAATTCTATAAGAGGGAAGCTCAATTCCTATGAATAAATAGCAACACAGGAAAAGAGGTATTCCCCTTACTTTTTGCCCCAACTCTATTTTTTGCTCCTAATTCCACTTAAAACCTAAAAATCTGTGAGCACTAGAATCCCAGATATGTAATCCCAATTTCTCTGATAATTGCACAGCACCCCAACAATTAAGATTCACTTCATCTGTCATTGAATTTCAACTTCATTTTAGACTCCAATTCTTCTTTCTCATTCTCTACTCAGTTGAATATAAATAAAAAAACTAACAAATCCCTGAGCTTTTTTATATCTATAGCCCCAGCAGGGTATACTTACACTATTGTTATTGTTTTGCACTCTTGTATACTCTGTTATGGTTTGATGTATTCCGCAAGTCCATAGTGTCTTAGAGATGATTTTTATTTATCAGTACATTGCATACATGTGCACTGAGTGCTTTTTTGGACTAACATACCATCCCAGAGGCTGAGAAAATGGGATAAAACAATTTCTTCATTCTTGAAGAGTTCCTTGTGGACAGATATGCAAATAAATATAAATATCCAGAGTACAAGGGGACACTTTATTAGAGATTTTTTAAACAAAATGTTTGGGGGTTAACTAAAGCTGAGAACCAATAGTTGATACATTCAAACAATTTAAACCAAGTACACAAACAGAGCATTTAAATATAAACCACAAACCTACCCAACGAAGCAATTACTCGTCTGTGCTTTGTATGTTCAAAAGAAACCATTCAATCGCTTAAGCATTATGTATTAGAAATTTGTACAAAAGGGGCACCTGGGGGGCTCAGGGGTTGAGCATCTGCCTTTGGCTCAGGTTGTGGTCCTGGGGTTCTGGGATCAAGTCCCACATCAGGCTCCTGGCAGGGAGCCTGCTTCTCCCTCTGTCCATGTCTCTGCCTCTCTCTCTTCCTCTCTCTGTGTGTCTCTCATGAATAAAAAAATAAAATCTTTAAAAAAAAAAGAAATGTGTACAAGAAAATTTAGCAAGTATATGTAATTACCAGTGTACAATATATTTACTCAACAGTGATCTACTGCTGATAATGTTCAAGAAACTTTTAAAAATCAGAAAATAACAAATTAATAAATGGGTCAGCTGAAATAAAATGGCAACTGGAATAATTATCTAGATTATTAAGGCAGGAAATAGCTATAATTAGAAATTCTTAGATTGTCTAATATAGTGACTTCTAGGTTGCTACTAGCTCTTAGGCAGGGATACTATCTCCCACTAAATATTTTTTTAAAAATAGAAGATAGATACAGCTCAACACAAGAATTTAGTTGTATTAAAGAAATTTCTACAGTGGCACTTTGTCCTCTATATCCCAATCCTTGGAGAATTCTCAGGACCACAAGTAGAGACTCCCATATTGGGATGTTCTGTTTTTTGCTTTTTATCTTCCCATTCTTCTATCGGCTGTCATATTCTTATTTTCCATGAACTCTTTCTTGTTCTCTATTTGTTTTCTTTTTTTACAACATTATTATCTCTTTCTTTGGCAGTGCTGAGGGCAGTATAATTCATTTTCTTTCATTTTGCTTTGATTTTTCAGATTTCTGTGATTTTAATTTTTCTGCAGTTTTCATATTATTTCTGTTTCCTTTGTTTGCTGTTTATGCTGTCTAGAATGCTTAATACTTCCATCAAATATCTTAGCTGTGCTTTTATGTGTAAGAATGAAGCGCCAAAAACCTAAAAGGAAACTCAACTTGTTAACTGTGGACTACATTGTAGGGTAATGGGGAGGTAACCAACTTTTGCATTGAATTACCCCACATTAGTTTATTTAGATCTGTTTTCCTATGCTTTTCAGTTTACCTAGAATAAAATCCAAAACTCCAACCTACTGTATATATCTGGTTGCTGTAACTTTGAGAGATCAGAGCATGGGAAGAAGACTGGGAAATTTCACCATTTAGAATGCACAATTCAAGTCCCTTTGTTCAGTCCAGTGTATAACTCCTGGGCTCATGGTGCCTCATGTTTCATGGCCAGAACTGCTTTATTCTTTCTCCAAAGAATAAACCTTCCATCCTGGCCAGTTGCTTCAGTTCATTAGAGAAGGAATTTGGACTATGACTGCTTTAGACTTACAGCTAATCTCATGTTAAATAAGAGAATTGTGATGATTTTTCACCTAATTCATTTATTTATTAATTACATAAAGATTTATTGAGTACTAGGTGATAAAATCTCTGTGTGTTAAGTAAATGCCTTACATGTCAATGGTACATTTGTCATACACACACACGCATGCATACACATACACACACACTTGCATACACACACATACATATAAGCAGGAACTCTAAAAAATCTTAGACATCTTGAGTTTCTAAGAAATTTTAAAAGCTATTTATCTTACCTACTTATTGTACATTTGACACCCTTCAGCATTTATAAGAAATCTTTCTAATTCAGTTACATAATATAAATTACTCTCACTGCATTCATGTTATATGCAGACAGCAACCAGTGTTATAATATGCAGGATTTTTGTTTTCATATTTTTTGCAGTTAAGTATATAAAAGCAGTTACAGGTTTTGGCTCCATGTCCCAACTCAGTAGCAAAATCTGAACTGTAAATGAGGTCACCAAAGTTCCTTTCCATTATTTCTTCCTTTCCTTTTTCACTGGGATATACTTGCTTGCCTCTTCCTTTTATGTTATTGATTGTTGACCATTCTGTTCCCACATTAGGAAAAATTGTCTCATGAGCTAATTCTTTCTTGATGTTCTTTGCATTTCACAGGGTAAAAGTCTTCCATCACATCTTTCCTCTTTTTTTTTTTCATAGCTCAGGCAGCTGTATTATAATATTGCCATCATTTCCCAGAAAGCCATCCATTCAATTAGAAGAGCATTAATTTGCCCCCATTCTTGCCGGAACACAGAAGTAGTAGAGGATGTTGGCACATCCAGAATATGTTAATGTAGCCAAAAAAGAAGAATGTAGAATAGGAGATGGAAGAGGAATGAAAGATGCAGAATTCCAACTACTTCAGAAATTCAAGGAAGTACTGGTAAGGAGACTAGGCAAATAGACCAGAGAGATACAGGAAAATCAGGTTGGTTTTTGCAAGATAGTAGAAAACGTGTGTATTGGTGTCTACCCCCAGATCCTGGCACAGAGCTCCTGAAACCTTGGTAACTTCCTGGGTGACAAGAAATGTTTTTTGCTCTAATGAGGCAACTTTGAATAGGCTTTTGAATGGCTCCTGGATGAGGGATGGTCATCAAATACACCAAGCCATGATAGAGGCTTAGAATCTTCAGCCCCAGACCCCCATTTTCTTGAGAAGGGAGAAGGGCTGAACACAAACTTATTGGTCAATATACCTATGTGAGGAGGGCTCCGTAAAATCGTAATAGTAGGGGATTCCCAGAGATTCCATGTTGCCAAACAGACCCACACAGGAAGGATGGCATACTCCAACTCACCCATTTTGCAACCCCCCTCACACACACACACCTCCCCTCTGTCAACCATCAGTTTGTTCTCTATATTTACAAGTCTGATTCTTTTTGTTCATTCATTTTTTTTAGATTCCACATATGAGTGAAATCATACAGTATTTGTCTTAACTGTTAAACCATCCTATGTTTGAAGTACTACTAACGTGAAAAGGGGAATTCATATAAAATGGGACAAAGTTCTAGGATATATATTGACATAGAGTTAAGCAGTTTAACCACTTTCACACAGCATAACATAGCAGAAAGGGATTCTATTTCCACCATTGCCTCCAGAAATATAACTTATTAATGCAAAACTAAACCCAGGGTTCATTTTATTAAGAGCTGTGTTTCTGATTATTTCATTCCTGTTATACTAAGCCTAATTTTGGGTGAGCAATCACAAAAAGAATAATTCATTTTTCTTAAATGAAAGGTTTTTGAAGTCCGCATGCTTTCAGATGTTGCATTCTCTCCCAGATTTTTCTCCCTATGATATGGCAAAGGATCATTCATTAAGTGTTAAGAATATGGAGGAATTAATATGGATTTACAGTCCTCCTTAATGACAGAATTGTTGATTAAGACTAATCAAGGAAAGAAAATGAACATTTTGGTAGTGTATATAGATTGGTAGTAAAAGAATATCCATAAATCATGCAAAGAGATGACTGCCTATTGGGGAAACTTTTTCAGTATGAATGGTCAATTTCTTTTTTTCCCCTCACACAATTAGTAGAACCAAGATCCTTCAGAGTCTGTGTTGCTGGTTTTGGGGTAGAATGTAATTTCCCTTTCCATTTTCAATTGCTACTGAGTTGCCCTTGGCATTTTGCAGAGCAACAAAGTTGTATATGACCTTTTTGAGAGCTACTCAACTACTGGGGCCCTAAAATGTCAAGTACAACTCAGTTGCTCTCAGAAATTTTCCACTTGCAATTCATTTATACTTGAAATTGATCACATACAATGTAATTGAAATGCAAACAGAAAAAAAGACCTTGTAAAATCTCTTAGGAAAATTAATCTGTATCATTGTATATGTAACAGAATAGAATGGTCTCTGTCCTCATTAGTGAAGAAATGTGGTCAAATGGATTAAAGTGGGCCTTAGGTCAACTGCCTTGGATCCTGCTCTCTGGCAGGTGACCTTGTCCGAACCATTTAGCTTCAGGACTTAGTATGTATATCGCAGGTGCTTTCAGAACAGAGGGGACATATTTATTCTATTTGTAAACCCAATGTCCCTGTATACCCCCCTGAGATTCTCTGCCGCTCCCCTTTCCTTGATAGGGTGCTGGTACAGCTCTGCAAAGGAAGAGTTGTTCAGACCTGTGCTCTCACTGTCCTTCAGAAGGAATCAAGCCTGGCTATGTAACCCAGGGTTTTTGATTGGTTCTTTTTGTCTTTCTCACAATAGCATATCACAGAAACATTGAATTAAACCTATGAAGGGCTTTACTGACCATCTGTTAGAGTGTTGGCATAATAATGAAGAACTTTTCCAGCCTCATCTTCCAGAAATTCAATTCCTTCATGTTAGTGAAGGGAGAAAGAGTAATCAACTGTGGTGTAAATTGACATCAAAAGATTTATGTTACATGTGAAAATAAATGCAAATATTATCAAGCACTTCAATTTTTGTTCAACAGCAGAGTGAGTTCTGGTCTTTCTCCCCTTAAATTTTGATGCTTATAGCATCTCTGTTAAATATCTCTTTAGTAATAAATTTAGTTGGCCTAGAATACTAGTTCTTAACTGGTGATGATTTGCCTCCCAGGAAACATTTGGCAATGTTTAGGGACATTTTCAGTTATAACCACTGGGACAGCACTAATGGCATCTAGTGTACAGAGGAAGGGATACTACTAATCCTTCCTACAAGGCACAAGAAAGGCCCCATCATGAATAATTACCCAGTTCGAAATGTCAATAGTGCCAAGGTTGAGAAACCATGACATAGGTTGTGCCCATTGTTAAGACAAAGTAAACATCTGAATAGAATACTTCAGAGAATGGTCATTTGAACATTAAATCATAGATGTATCAAATAGCTACCCACACAAGTTGTCTTTTTTCTCACATTAGATTTCCTAAATTCACAATATTTTTTCACCAGCACTTTCAGCGTGTATATCTTTTTTCCTCTAAATATGTAGCAGTTGGAGAAAAATAAGATGTTCTGTGGGGTTGGCTCACTGAGAAGAACCTCCTCTGAGGGATTGGCAGCATGGTGGAATAAAATTCATGAAGACTGTGAAACTGGATGAAACAGAATTTGAATCATGACTTAGCCACTTAAAAGTTGTGTGGCTTTGTACAACTTACATAGTCTTGTTTCATTAAAAAAAATAAAGAATGATAAAACCTCCTGCATAGAGTTTTTCATGGGAATTGAAATGACACATGTACAGTAGCTAGCACAGAGTGGGATGCAAAAATGGTAATCACTATGAAGGAGAGTATTCTGTATACACGGACATGAGATAGGACTTGCTAGATCTTTTCAGTCGTGTTTTTTGCTTCTTGCCTGGGTTTCATATGCCAATATCTCATCTTGCACGACTTTTTCAAGGTATTTATTAACTATCAATACTGAACACTACATAGAACAAGTGGGACAGCCCTATCCTTTTAGAGTTTTCAATCTGCATTTCTGTAATTTGAGTTTTAATAGCAAAATTAGTATTTAATGTCTGTTTAAGTGAGAATGACCAGGTCCAATGGTTACCTCTTAAGATAGCAACATTTCCTAATAAAGGGATAAAAAGAGAAGTCACAGAAATTCTTTTGGGTAATCACCAACCATGAACCAAAAGATGAACTCATCATAGTTTCTAGTGTATTATAGAGGCTTCTCAACAACCCAAACCATTTCTCTTAAAAAAACAAAAGGAAAATTACTAGGGATGTTACTGGAGTAATATCTTCATTTATATCATCATTGAATACAAATGGTAAAAAAAAAAAAAAAAAAATCAGCCAGTGAACCTAAATGAAGTCATATGGGAGGAGATAAATCCCCAGTCCAGGGCTATGCAAGCAACAGGTGTTCAATACATGTTGCCTGCCTGGTAACAAGAGGAAGGAGGACCTGCCTGCCCAGTCATGAATTGGAGATTTCACTAATAAACTCGTTGCAAATGGCCTCTAGCTCTAATTACACAGAATTCCATAAACCAACTGCTCTGTCTTTTGAAGTGTCTCAACTTCCTGAATAAGAAACATTTCTAGAATAGAAATATTCTTATTTGCATCAAAGGAATAAATATGCAAATAAAAACAGTTTATATTCTACTCTGGTAAAAATTAATTTCCTTAGACACGGAAAACATAACTTATAGTAAGGTTTTCTGTTTGGGAAGAAAATTTTTATGGGAACATTATTAGACTTAAAGTTTCCATTACAAATTGGAAAGAAAATTCATGCTTTCTCCTTAGGAGAAAATTGATATTGCCATTGAATTAGAGTGTTTATGCCATTTTCCTTCTGGTAGTTTATATGATTTCCAACTTTCCTTCCCTACCAATCTCAGAAGTAAGCTTAAACACTTCAGTGACCTCCTGTGTGCTAGTTGACCATTTGCAGTATTCTCCTTAAAAAAAAAAAAAAAAAAGAATAGCACAACTCCTGACTACATATATCTCCCAGGCAGTAAACTAGTTTTGGATGGACAGCCTTCATAGTATGTGGCTGTGACTATCTGGGCCATGCCAACCCTAATGTGCCTATTCAAATGTGGTGGCCTAAATTTGATACATTTGTTTAAATCAATAACCTATAACTATTGCTAACAAAATGCAATGATGGTTTTAAGCCAATTACAATGCTCAATCTATCTTGGTCAATTTGCAAAGAAGCTACATCTCTCCTCTGAGCTTCAGTTTGATTAGCCAGTGTGACTTCTGATATGATTGAATATTCTCTTAACCTGTTTTTGCTGGTTAGACAAAGGAGCTGTGTACACATTGTGGTTTGGTTTGGTTTGGTTTTTACCTCATGCTACCTTTTTGTTATTACCTTTCACAGGGTAATATTGGGGGAACAAGGTAGGAAGAGTAAGGCTACTAGAGTCAAATTACCACCCTAGCCTCCCTGATTGTTTTTTCTCATCTCTATCTTCTTTCATTAGTAGGCACTCATGACACATTTGACCTTTGCTTAAATGAAAACATCAAAATGGAGGACAGTATGGAAACTAGAATGGGGCCTTTGCCTAACTCTGTAGGTGATAACACAGTTAGTAACCTAATGAAAGTTTATTGAATGAATAATAAATACACAGCTGCAACCTGTACAATATCATTCCCTGAGAACCGAGAGCACAATACAAATCTGTATACTTTTTTATATCAAATCTCTAGTTTCAAGAATAATCTTCAGAGATAGCTCTAAACATTTTATGTTGCACTACTAATGGGCATGGGACATCAAGGGGTTTGTTGTTTAGAAGCCACATCTTTATGAATGCATTTGGCTATTGCACGGACTTTCCATTAACTTAGCCACTTACAAAGAAATTCCAAATAAGTTTTGTCAGATGTTTTAAGGAAGGTGGTTTTGGAAGGGTCCCTTCACTTAAAATAGGCCACAAATGAAGTTGCATGAAGAATATTTTTGCAAAAGCAACCTAGGAAGACAAATAGTGCCAGAGAATTTGTTATATTTCACCTTCTCCTCCTCCTCTGTTCTTCTGTAGTTCTGCTTTGCTTAATGTTTTGAATATTTAATACTATGCTAATTTTTCCATTTAGTGTCATTTCTATTCTAGAGAAAATTTTATAGAAGTTGTTCTGCCAATATTTAAGATAAATGGGGATGGTATTTGGGACGTTTATATTGTTTGAGATTATTTTGAACCGCATAAATTGTTTTTCTTTCCCTGTGGACTTTTTTTAACATTTAAATGTAGTGACAACTACTAATAATGTATTCATTTTCCTTTCTTCTCAAATTCCAATTTTAGGTAGGAAGAGAAAAATAAGATTTCACTCAGGCAGAGTCATCCAAGTTGATGTATGTCATATTTGCCTTAATAGCATTTTTTGAACATTGATGAGGTAAAATATGATTGTAAAAAATAGTTTCCTGTAAAAATTCAAACACATTAGGGACAAAATCACCTCCATATTTTATAAAAAATTACCTTGGTCTATGATTTAACTTTCTAGTTGTTCTATTATTCTAAGCTCTCGGTACAAATAATCTCTTCCACAAAACAGAGCCTCCTATTTAAATTCATGCTTAAGAATTTATCCAGCACTATTAGGCCTGGAGTGACTTGAAAAATAAGAATTGGTAGCATCTTAAAATGTCAGAGCTAAGTGAGACATCAGAAATGATCTCATCTGAGCTCCACCTTTATCAGCAAGGAAATAAAGGCCCAGGCAGGGAAAACCATTTTCTCATGTCACATATGTTAACATTAAAACAAAACTATACTCCTTCCATTGTGCCACGTTGGTTAGCATTCTGGCATATATGCATTGGGTTAATTTGTTTGTTTTTTCCAATTTCTGTATGTTTAAAACAGACTCTCATCTTACTACAAATCTTGTACAAAAGTATATACAATATAAAGCTGAGTGACCCATAACTCAATGTTCAATTCTCAGGATATCATGGATTTTGCATTTACCTCTTATAAAGGTTTGTGTCAGTGAGCATGGTAAATAGAAAGTATAATGGGTGACGGGCACTGAGGCGGACACTTGACGGGATGAGCACTGGGTGTTTCTCTGTATGTTGGTAAATTGAACAACAATAAAAATTAGTTAAAAAAAAAAGAAAGTATATAAAGCCCTTTAGAACAAAAGTATTACTAGTAAATGTTAAATGTTTCAGCTAATTATTAACTGTAAAAAACTGAAAAATTAGAGAATTCTGACATTTTCTATCTATCCTTTTCCTAAGGCTACCAGAGTATGTTTACTTTGTTATGCATGTTAGAGTCAGTGATCATTTTGATGGACTAGCTCATCATGAGACAAGTTAATATAGGTCTTTTTCCAAGATTGACTCATATTAAAAAACACCTCCTAACTTCCATAGTATTGAGAAAATAGTGTGTTTGTCAATGTGCTAATTGCGTCTTTGTAAAGAAATAAGGATTGTATGTAAGTGGAAGGAAGGGACCAGTTGAAATGCATGCAGGTGAAGGTAAATTAAGAGAGAATTTCAAGAGAGATTATCCAGGTAGAAAGTGTCTTTGTACTGTGGGTGTGATGTGCTGCACACCCTGCCTTTAAAAAGTCCTGTTGTGAGCACTTTGATAACCATCCTTCTCAGACACCCAACTCCCCTCCCAGTCTTCTGTCAGATCCCAAGGCTCTTCCAACTAGAAGCCCTGGTGAAATCTCAACAAGAAATAAATATACTGTTTATAATTCTAAGGCTAGAAACTGAAAGAGAATGTTGACTTTGTAGTGTTTACTGCATTTCACACACACTGGGCACTTGTCAGCAAAACCACATATAAAATGTAAAGTGATTTTTAACAAAGTAATGCCAAAAATCTGGAAAAACCAATTCCAAGTGCAGCTTCAAAATGCAACATAATCGTTAAAATCAATCGATCGATGTACTCTATATTTGGAGAATTTGTTGTCTGGATTTATCTTTGGATTCAGATTATTTTCCATATTAATGATGTCAGACTACAGATTTTTTTTTTGTCTTAGATATTTTCAGTTATTATCTTAGTATTAGCAAAAAAAGAAAAAGCACACAAAGACTCTGCCTGTTATTAAAATTCAAAAGTGTTTCATTTTTTCAAGACTTTTTAGAGCTAGCCAATGGAAAAAAAATCAAGCACCACTTGTAAAACTTTTTCTAATATCCTAAAATATATTCACATACCATACATCCATTATTATATTTTATTTAAGGAAAAGTATAAACCACAAACCCAGAACTTGCCATTAAGTTATATTTAGCATGTTTTCCAAATACTAATTTGAAGCAGAAAATTGACTTTCAACCAGAAATATTATTTCATGTGTATAATTTTTCTTATACACATCATACTTTGAAAATATATTTGCTTTTCCTGTTTGAAAGAGGACAGTACTCTTTCTCTTGACAATACTGACAAACTGCATATGCTTAATAATAATTTTGATGTGATAGGATTTGGAGCAATTTTTTAGATATTTTATTTATTTATTCATGAGAGACACAGAGAGAGAGGCAGAGACACAGGGAGAGGGAGAAGCAGGCTCCATGCAGGGAGCCTGATGTGGGACTCGATCTCGGGACTCCAGGATCACGCCCTGAGCCAAAGGCAGACGCTCGACCCACTGAGCCACTCAGGCACCCCTGGAGCAATTTTTTAAGTTAAAAAAAATGTCATCTGGATTAAACACAGGTATGACCTTGACAATAGATTAATCTAAAGAATATTAAAACTAAAGATGAAAAATATAAGTCAACTGCTAGGCTGCGTCTTTCTATTTTTTAAAATTTATTTGAGAAAGCACTGAGCGGGGAGCCTGACATGGGGCTCAATCTCAGGACCCTGAGATCAGTACGTGAGCCAATGGCAGAAGCTTAACTGACTGAGCCACCCAGGCACTCTGGGCTACAAAGTAGCCCAGGCACTCTGGGCTACTCCAATCAGAGTGGCCAAGCACCATCCAGCTGGACGGCGCTCTCCCTCCCACATGCCACAGCTGGATTGTCCCAGGAGAGTCTGGTGAGCTGCTAAGGGAAACCAGAGACTCAACAATGCTGGGAATGCTCAAAGGTTCTTTTGGTTCCCCTCCTTCTATCTTCTTCTTTATCTTTAAAAGGGAATAGTTATGGAAGAGAAGAGGCAGCAGTGCTGTGGAGAACCAAGCAATAGATCAAAGTTAAAGGCTTGAGGCTCTAAATCATGTTCTCTACTAACAACATTTCTGGGATCATTGCGAAATTACTTAGCCCTTTTACAAGTTAGTAAAACTTCCACCTCCCTCATCTTTAAGCATATGAGGTAGGACTAAATCTCCAAGACCTCTAGCAGTTCGCAAACCCTGTAATTCAGACTACCCATAAAAAATAATGGAACAAACTCTGGGATGTTCAATTTCTAAAGTCAAGTTGTAAAAGGTATAGGCTTTTTCATTAACAAATGCCAGAAGCTATACGGAGCTTTGTGGGTGCTCAATAAATATTAAACAATGAATTTTATCTTTCATCTGCAAAATGGGATGAGTAATGCTGACTTGTCTCACAGAATTTCATGCGAGAAATAATAAATGAGAACAAAGCACTTTTCAGATAATGAAGTAATTCGAATAAGCTGCTTTAATAGGTCTGAGGTCTAGCTAGATGATGCAAGAATAAAGTGTCTTTTTCATTACTACATCTGTGAAATACAGCAGTCTTTTCATCTGTTTAAGAAGAAATAGTCATTATCCTTGCTTATCACCAGAAAGTCAGCATGAGTAATTTCTGTGCAAATGGAATTTTGCATGTGATTTTAACATTTATCACTTTTAACAAAATACACCTTTTATATATACCTGATATCAGAATGGAATCATATCTTGATTTAAACAGTTTAACAAGGTGTTCCATCAGCATTGCACTGTTTTGCCTAAAGAAAATGCTTTTTGAAATAACTGATGATAAGCTGTGCAAATGAGAAAATTGTAAATTTAATAATCCTCCTAGTCAAAAATAATACAATTCAAGACTTGCTACTAAGGAAAATGAGGTATCACACTCTAGTTTCCTAGAGACTTCCACAGTTTGTTCTTTTTTTATGTTTGTGTTCAATAAATACTATGTACTATTTTTTTTACAGTGTTTCAACAAAAGACAGCCAGAAGACAATCTGATGGTGACAAGTTCCATGGTCCTAAAAGACAAGGTACTGACATGAACTTCAGTTTATTTAATAATCTCTAAGTGAGATTTAAAGAAGTCTTATAAACAATGAATAAGGTCTCCAAGGATAGAAGTAAATAATTTTGTGCCTGATTAGTTTTACTCTTAAACTAGTGTCTTGCCCAAATATAATTTTGTCTTAAGATTAATACAAGAAAATTATTTCAAATAATAAAGGCAAGAAATAGCCTTGTGAGAATGTTTATGGTGATGTTGATGATATTGTTACCAGGGCTCTAGGAAGGTCAAATAAAACAAATTCTCTAACATGCATGGAGACCAGGCTTTCACAGACTGTTAGAGAGAGGCTTCTGGAGTTTAAGTTGGGATGGTTGGGGGCAAGGGGACAGATGATTGATTCCCCCAAAGAAGGGGACCAGCATGGGATTTCTGTACTCTGCATTGAACTCCAATCAGAGATTGCACCCTTGTCTCACTATTCTCTTGCCCTCAGTACTTGATCTAGCATTTTTTTGGAACACTTGTTTGTCATGCAGAAAAGAACTTAAAACTGTAGCTCCAGAGACATCACACACAGTAGAAAAATTTTCCTCTCGCTCTACAAAGAGGACACTGTCTCAAGTTTTCCCTAACATATCTGGTTCCTATTGAAAAGAGAAACTCTAGCAGGTTGTTTATTATTATTCTTTCCCCTGATAATACGAGCTTGGTTAAAGTTCAAAAATCAAAAACAAAAGGTGACAGATGTAGAAGGCTGGCTCTGATAATCAAAAGCAGATGCTTTTAACCTCAACGCACCTTTGAAATAACTTCAATCCAAAACAGCACTGCCTTGAAATCGCTACCAGAGAATTATTGAGAGAGATACTAAAATAAAACCAAGAGGTTATCTCACAGCAGGTGGTGTTTCATGGCTAAACACCTAGCCAGTGTCCCTTTGTGCCATCATAGAGATGGTTAGGCACCCCTTGCCCCCACTCCTTACCCCACCAAGTTACTAAATACACAATCTCAGTAGAACTGCTTCTAGGACATCATGGATTATCCTCAAGCAAAGGTATGTCCTTAAATGGGTGTTCTTCATCTATCACTTCAAGTGGCACTTCCCATGGCAGCAAGGTTGTACTTAGATCATCCTTCCAATTAAGTACATGATGCTTGAATGCAGCACATCATGAAGCTGATTTCTGGCCCTGAACACATAGATATACTGCCCACGAATTTACATGCAAAAAAAGAAAACCTTCTATTTGACAACCTTCCATTTCTAGTGATTTCATAATTTGAGCAGAAAGATTTCTCTTTTTAAGTCTACTATTATCCTTCCACTGAACCTTTACCTCTCTCAAGATATAAGTGCAGACTTCCATATGAGATCATTCTACAATTAGAATCAAACAGTTCCTGAGGAATTAACAAAGTAGAGATTATTCCTACTAGGACTCCCCACATACCTCACAGAATTTTGGAAAGAATATAGAGAAAAGATGCTTTGAGCACTTTAGGAGAAAATTTCCCCGAAGCATTTTGAAATAAATTACTCAATTATCATGTTTTAATTAAGTTCTGTTAGAGTTGTGGGGAAAAGTGAAGAAGGCCACCAGAGATGAAGGAAAGTGACAAATAGCAAGAGGAGTGAAGAGATCCTTGGAATTCTTGATCTTACCAATTGTCCTCTGGCTACTCCCAGAGAGCCACATAAGGAAAGGCTGCTAGTTTCTATTAAGCCTAGAAGAGACCAATTATTCTTCTACTGTATATACAGAAAAATAGTCCATTCTGTACCCATAAAAAAATGGAGGGGAGAATAGTGAAAGGAAACTAGAACCTAATTATGAAATATTTTATTGGACCAATATTTGCCTATACCATATTACCTAACTTGTTTCATTAAGATCAAGGATGAGTAGATTTTTAATATCCTTTCAGGGCTAGAATACTGAAAATCTTACTCATTTTGTATGAATTTTTTTCTCTTGCTATTTCGATCTGACATATTGATGATGTTTTAGATTAGTCACCTTAGAGCAATTTCCCTAGATTCCTTTAACCCTGCATATCAGTAATTCTGTAGAACAGAAAAGAATATTATTCTACTTGCAAGGAAAAGAGGAACATTAAACCTTGTGAAATGTTGAAAAACATCCCCGATTACTGTAATCTGCAGGGAAATCAGAATCTATTATGAGAACAGAAGAGATAATTAAAAATAATTGGGAAGACTGTAAAATTAAAGATTTTACCTTTTTCTTTACTGTGTCCAATCATTTTTCTCTAAACTTTTTCATATTTTTATGACCATCCAGTCCATGGGACATAATGGGTGATCAAAACTGCTTAATCCTGAAGTAATGATTGCTCTTTAACTATCCTGGGATTTCATAGTATAATAGAAAAAGTAGTACCTTTTTTTGAACCAAAAAAGGGGGAGCTGTTTTATGAAATGTTTGTCAGAATCAAGATTTTCTTAAGGACTAGACAGGTTCTCTAAGGAAGGTTAAAGAAATCATTTCATTCTTTCACTATATGCTGGAATAAAAAGGGATTACAAAAGCCAACTACTTTCCCTCTGAAATTCTAAGTGTTTCAGATGCCCTACATTCAAGACTGCCAAGGGATTGCCAGGAAGTTACATTATTGCTAAGTCAAGGAATTTTCTTGAGGAACAGAAAAAATTAATTGGCACCATTTTCATGGAAACTTAACAGATTTCTTCAACTCAATTTTCACATCCTGAAAAAATATAAGGAAAATGGTGAGGACTTTGGATCACAGATAAAAGTTTCCATCAAAATACAGTTATAAAATCTGTTTTCCTGAGTTGGTTTTGAACTTGGAAAATGCCAAAGTGGTATTGCAGAATATGCTGCTAGCACATCTCTCCCACCCCTTCCCAAAACTGAGCTTCACAGGGTGGTAGAGGGTTTGTTCATCAACACTGCAAGCCAGAGAACTGAATTTTGTCAGTGAGTTTGGAGTTGATCAGAGTTTTGAAGTCTGAGTCATGTTAATGATGCTCATAGAGGACTGATTTATAACCCTTAATTTCAGTCTATTAAGTCTATACTAGAGGAAGATTCCTTCCCAGTTACTAGAATGCTTGGATTCATTAGACCCATGACAAATAATAAATTTTCTATGAAATATTATTAGTAATTAGAAGACCACTAAGTGAACATGATCAAGTCAAAGAGGGCTGGAGAAACGTAAGGGCTGGTTCTTCAAAGAAATGGAAATATCTGGTTAATTTTCCCTGCCTTATATGTTCATATAATAGTCTTGGTTCAAGACTACCCATATCTCCCATACTCATTACACTTTTTTCCCTCTCTGTTATATCTTTTTCTTGGACTATGTCAAGGGGCCTTTTCTATCCTCACTGGAATCATCTGCATATCATTAACATAGTCTTACCTCAAATATGATACATGGCAACTGATGAGGTTTAGCATTCCTACCATTCTGAACTTCTTCCCTGTGATTATGGGTCACATCCGCAAATCTCAGTCACACAGTTAAGTAACGAATCTCATCAAGGATGTGCTGCTGCTTTCACTCTTGGAAGATAAACCGTTTCTTTGGGGTTAGGTGGGAGGTAAGGGGAGCACATTCACCCTAGCCGGCTACCTATATTAGTGTCTCCCAACCCTAGATGAGTATAAGAATTATTTGTGGAGCTTCTAAAATTTGGTTGCCTAAGTCCTACCTTAGACATGACTAAAAATGGAACACATCAGAATATTAATGAGCCATAAACTCAAAACCAGCATGCAAAAGACAAAATATAACCAAGAGAAACTTTTTTGAAGGCCATATTGTGTCAAATTTGACTGCTAACTATGTTTTATTTCAAAAATAGTCTATACAATGTAATTTTATTTTTTGCCATGTTT
The DNA here is from genome assembly GCF_018345385.1 of Vulpes lagopus. Classification (NCBI taxonomy): domain Eukaryota; kingdom Metazoa; phylum Chordata; class Mammalia; order Carnivora; family Canidae; genus Vulpes; species Vulpes lagopus. The sequence goes on from NC_054829.1 coordinate 99,514,892, forward strand.
AAACCATGCTTAAATCCATGTTTCACATAAAAATTCAAATCTCCAACCACTCCTTATTATATTATGGTATCATTTGCTACAAATGACTTCTGCCGTTATCATTTGTTTACGTGTTTTCCATGTTGTTTTCTTACATCTGAGGCATATTCCCCCAAACTCATAATTCTACAAAAGGGGAAAAAATAGAAGATATATCAAGGGAATCATGTCAATAAAAACATGAAGGAAACATTTATTTTTGATAATGGAAACTATTCACGTGGGTTTAATATGCAGCCACTAAATCTTCTCTGCTAAGTAACTATCTACCTGGCCTTAGGTATAGTCTCTGACCACTGACTCTTCAATGCAGACTGAAAAGTCATTGTTGACTGGTCTTTTCAGAGGGTATGAATGCTCAGGGGAAAGATACAGTCAGGGAAAATATCTTGTTTGTGTTCTCCAAGTGCCCAGTGCTGCAGAAGTCTGATAAATGTTAAACAACAGAATTTTCTCTAAGTTGGAGGCCTGGAGAAATGTAGACATAGATGGTATCGCCCTTACATAGAGGAAAATAGAATGCTTGTCTCTGAAGTATTTTCATCAGGCTGTTTTTGCTAGCAGTGGATATATTAAAGAGAAAAGAGGGGGGATTATCAAAATGTGCTTATTTGAACTCCATAAAAGAATAATGGCCTCAGTTCTCTTTTTCAGTATAACTTACATTTCCATGTTCACAAAAGTCTTTTCATTAAAGTCATACCTGGGAAAACTTGTGTGATAACTGAGTTCTTGTCTGAAATGGTGATGTGTGAACAGCCCACAGTAGAAAGTAAGGAGAAGGGATTTAATGTTACACTTTGCCTCCTGAGACAATCCCAATAAAGCTCTGTGATGGAGGGATGGCATGCTCAAGAAGAATTCTGTTAGTAATTGAGGTGGGGGGTTCGATGCCTACAGACCAATCAGTACATAGCGCCAAGGAATCATGTTTTACCTGTATGTGGCAAAGCTGCAGTAACAAAACCTGCTAACCTCCAGGATGCTCAGCTGTGAATTTCAACTATCAAAGTCCTCTGCAACCTAGAGCAGGGAACAAAATTTGACTGAGCACAAGGAATAGAAGCAAAGGATAAATAGACACTAAATCTCTTGGTGAACATGATTCTACAGATGTGTTCCCTTTCAAGAAGGATTGAGGAAGAGAACAAATAAATAATATGAGAACTTCAAAAGCCACTCCAGAGAAAAGGAAGGATAATTTGATCATGAAGACTCAGGATAATTATACTTTTGTAAATGATTTGTTTAATGAGTAAGATTGTCAAACACCAAGTGATCAAAATATAGATAATGGGAAATACATTCACACATACAATAAGAACATTTCAACTAACAATTTCTAATTTTTTTAAATCTTAGGCTTTTAAAAGTATTTTACCTGTTTTAAAAATATTGTAAGGCAGTAAAGAAGTATAGATTATTTTGAATTTTCATTTATTATATTTAAGCTGAACTATTCAATCTTCAGGTACAGCACCTGACACCTATACAAAAGCCAAAAAATAGAATTTCAGAAAACTGTGAACTCATAAACAAATTGAAAACATAGGGAAGAAACAGCAGCAGAAATTCTGGGGTCAATGTCAGGCTAAGATGAAAGCAAAATACATGAAAGACATTTTAGGTAAGAGGGTAGGATGATAGGAAACATATGACATGAAGAAAAAGATCTAGTGACAAAAGGAAGCACGATAAAAATAAAATAAGCTTTAGCTAATAATTCAGTAGCAAATGAAAAACCACCTTGATCACAACAAAAAGGAGTGTTGGTGGATAAAAATCAGTTATTGAAGTTGAGAACATAATTGGAGAAGGATTTTTTTCTCAATACCAGGAAGGACTAAAAACAATCAGATGATATGGAGAAGAGAGATCCAACTCATGTATATAGGTTTGGTTGGGTTTTTTTAATAATACAAATACAATCAATGACATAGCTAAACAAAGCTTTGGAGAACAGGGAAGTGAAGGGCTACATGGGCTCCCTGTGACCCAGAAAACAATGAGGAACTATACTCATGTTTATTTATTTATTTTTTTAGATTTTATTCATTTATTCATGAGAGACACAGAGAGAGAGAGGCAGACACAGGCAGAGGGAGAAGCTCCATGTAGGAAGACTTAATTCCTGGACCCCAGGATCACACCATGAGCCAAAGGCAGACACTCAACAACTAGCCACCCAGGCATCTCAGATTTTTCTATTTTAAAAAGAATCAAAATCACTTTTAAAAATTAGAGAATCTGTGTAACAAAAATTTGAGGTAATGAACTAAACAATTTATTAGGAAAAGATCGCAACTTAAGAAATTTATTTAGTCTGGCTTTTCATTCATGTAAGAAGAAAACAGATACAGTTTTTGGATACCCAGGGTTTTAGAAAAGATGTAATTTCTGTGTACATCATGAAAGTATTACCCAAAATGTATTCTAAGTAAATGAGAGACTAAACAAAGTAAAAAGCTCAAAGAGAACTTATGGTATTAAAGAATTTGTGGTGAAAAACGAATTCAGTAAAACATGGAATTGCATTTAAGTAATTATTGTAAATTTATTTATAAAATGTGATTGTGAAATATTGATGATAAAAATAGGTAATACAGCAAATCATAATTTTATTGCAATATTCTGGGTCTGATGCTCAAATAATATAAAATCCTTTAAGAATTAGAAGAAAATGTGAAATTAAAATTATTCCTTTTCACTCATGACTTAGTAATAAAAATATATATATAAGGTAAACAGTATCTCTGAAGTTTATTTTATAATAAAATATGTACCTTCCAAATCACTTAATATTATATTTATATGCGTGTATGTGTTCATATGTATACATATATTTGTATAGCATGTATAACAAGTCAGAAACTAGTATTTTTAGCACATGGAAAATTATTAAGAGAAAACATGAGGGGTAGGAGGGATTCGGGCTAAGCTGGCCTAACAATATTCCTGCTGAAGGCAGAGCCAGGTGATCAAATATCACTTAGGGGTTGATGGAAGGTAAAGGAACCCAAGCAGATACTGAAGGTCATCAGATATGGAGGGTGGGGGAGTCTGAGTACATTAATGTAGCAGGATTCTTAGGAAAATTGAACAATACAAAGACAGACCTGCAAGTACAAACAGTGAAGCATAATTGGGAAGAGGACTCAGAGAGGCCGACTCAAGTTAGGTCAGGGGAGGAACTCTGGCAAGTTCCTTAAGTTCAAGAAATGGGGATACTTTGTTTGGAATTTATATATAATTCAGTATTCCAGGTATCTCCTAATTCACTCACATAGCTCAGAGTTAATTTACCTCCTCCATAACTAGTTCCTTAGTTATGGAACAAAAAAATAACTTCAGACGTAAATCTTGGCCACTGGGTTTTTAAGTTCTGTTACTGACAAGTCCTTTCCAATTACAAAATAATTTGGTGAGATGGTACCGCATGGTATGACATTGGTACAGCATATCTGGCATGGCTTGGAATGGTATGTATTCCTTGGGAAAGCCTATTAGCAAAGTGGGAGAAAGTTTCTTACTGTAAAAACACCTGGGTGGCCCAGTCAGTTAAGCGTCTGCCTTTAGGTCAGGTCATGATCTCCTGGGATCCAGCCCCACATCTAGATCCCTGCTCAGCAGGGAGTCTGCTTCTCTCTCCTTCTGCCCCTCCCCCTGCTCCTTCTCTCTCTCTCTCTCTATCAAGTAATAAAATCTTTAAAAAAATGTTTTTAAATACAGTATTATCACAGAAAGCTGATAATTAGAAAAAAGTAATCTGATACTATCACAATAGAACAACTTATATCATCTTAAGATAATTTCCCTCCATGCTTTATTTTATGAACATTTATATCATTAAAATTTTACTATATATACAAATTTGTATTCTTCTTCTGTACTTATCATTATATAAGTACTTCCTATGTTGCCACGTGGTCTTTTCTTTCACATGGTCTTTTAATTATTGTGTTTATTTTAATGGCTACTTAATATTTATTGAGTAAATATTTCATAAAGTAAATTTTGTTGTTCAGCAATCAAGTTGTTCCCTTTCAAATTTTCAGTAAAAAATGCTCTTCCAGCCAGTCACTCAGTAATAGAAATAACTTTATGAAAAGCTCAGTTCACTTTCATATCTCATCTGAAGATTCATACACTAACCACAAAGGTGTTACTTGATGTTATGTAACCAATATTTGATCAAATAGAAAATCTTGTAACGAGAAACTGATCCAAAATAGTAATAGAAGTAATTAAAACTCTAGAAACTATAGTTTGTCTTAAAGCTTTTACATTAAGAGACCAAGAGTCTGGAATATGTACAGTTAGCAAACTGACGAATGCTTTTCAACAAAAATCCTGTTAAAATCATACTAAATTTCCTGAAAATAAACTAATAATAAATATAAATTTGGGGAGGAAAGAAAAAAACTTTCCATCCCACATAAAACAGTAATCTAAATGCATTACAGCAATTTTGTACACCCTACAAAAAATAACAGGTTGCACGTTTTGGGTTGACTAGTCTACCCTCAGGAGAAAAGATAATAAAATGCCTAAATCATTTTGTTTTGCAACTTGTCATGGCTAATATTAATTTGTCAAGACAATTGCTTCAAACTTTTTAGTGAGCTGGGTGGTGGGTGAGTAAAAGCAGAAGTATGTAAACTTAGTCTAATTGTAAACAGCTCACTTCCAGAACTTGCTGTCTAGAAAACCCCTGCTGCTCCTAACTTTTGTTCTTTTGTTCTCTCTGCACAACCACGCAAGATGGAGCTCCACGCCCTCAAAAAAAGTCATCTTACTTATATTTTAGTGGTGAGAATTTAAAAGATGAAGGGATAATTGAAATGAATACTGTTAAGATGATTCAGTATTTTTTTGAATTCAGCTAAACCTGCACATAGAGCAAAACAAGCTGATATGGTTTTCCGGGAACTTTCCTTGAGACGACTTCAACAAAAACAGAAAATCCAGCTTCATAGATTACTTGAAATAAAAAATGCATTCATACTTAGTCAAAGGAATGATACAAGAGAGGTGCTAGTTAAGTTTTAGCTATTAAATGATGAAGCTAAACCTCCATACTCTGGCAGGAATGGCCCGTAGAATTATTTTGCTAACTGCACCTCCCAGATTGGAGTAGCGTAGGGAGGCCTATAAAAAGCAAATGGTATAAGAAGCAAGATCTCAATTGTTATCTGTTTTTTGGCTGCTGAACCAGTGAGCCCTCTGGCTGACTTTTGCTTCTTCAATTCTCCTGGGATTTCATGCTCCGTCATCCCTGAAGAAAAAGATTTAGAGTGAGGAATCTGTTGACATCTTGTTAGTTCTGGAGAATAGAACTTCTGAAGAGAAAAGACAAGCCAAGAAAACCCCCATAGGAATCAGAATGATTGGCCATGGAGCAGTTTTATGTGTATGTGAATCTTTTTAGAAAGGAACCCTCTCTCTGTCCCTGTTCCAAGATTACCTGCTAGAATCCTTCTCAAAACCAAGAATGCCATTAAAGGTCATTCCAAGACAGCCCCAAGGCTCAAGTCCCCTGGAAATACTTAAAACCTGCTATGAAGTACTTGAAATGCTTCTTTTCCAGACTAACCAATCTGAACATTATCAATGAATCCTTATTACTGTAAAATTTGAGGGGCACCTGAGTGGCTCAGTCAGCATCCGGCTCTTGATTTCAGCTCAGGTCATAATCACAGCTCAGGTCATGATCTTAGGGTCATGGGATCAAACTCTATATTGAGATCTCCCTCTCCCACTGTCCCTCCCCCCACTTACACACATGGTGTGTGTGTGTCTGTTTGTCTCTCAAATAAATAAATATTTTTTAAAATGTGAATACCCTCCATTTCCTATATCCTTATCTGTCTGATCTAGTAACAGTCTAACTGATCTGTTTCTCCTTGAAGATGGGTTCCCAGTAGTGAGAAATTCTTTTTTTTTAATTTTTTTATTGGAGTTCAATTTTCCAACATATAGCATAACACACAGTGTTCATTCCGCCAAGTGCCCCCCTCACTGCCCATCACCCAGTCACCCCAATCCCCCACTGACCTCCCCTTCCACTACCCCTTGTTCATTTCCCAGAGTTAGGTGTCTCTCATGTTTTGTCACCCTCACTGATATTTTCACTCATTTTCTCTCCTTTCCCTTTATTCCCTTTCACTAATTTTTATATTCCCCAAATGAATGAGACCATATAATGTTTGTCCTTTTCCGACTGACTTATTTCACTCAGCATAATACCCTCCAGGTCCATCCACATCGAAGCAAATGGTGGGTATTTGTCGTTTCTAATGGCTGAGTAATATTCCATTGTATACATAGACCACATCTTCTTTATCCATTCATCTTTCGATGGACACCGAGGCTCCCTCCACAGTTTGGCTATTGTGGACATTGCTGCTAGAAACATCGGAGTGCAGGTGTCCCAGTCTTTCACTGCATCTGTATCTTTGGGGTAAATCCCCAGCAGTGCAATTGCTGGGTCGTAGGGTAGGTCTATTTTTAACTCTTTGAGGAACCTCCACACAGTTTTCCAGAGTGGCTGCACCAGTTCACATTCCCACCAACAGTGCAGGAGGGTTCTCCTTTCTCCGCATCCTCTCCAACATTTGTTGTTTCCTGCCTTGTTAATTTTCCCCATTCTCACTGGTGTGAGGTGGTATCTCGTTGTGGTTTTGATTCGTATTTCCCTGAGTAGTGAGCAATTCTTCAGGGATAGCAAACCAGTACACAGCTGGACAGGATTACCTATTCTCTCATTCTAGACTCTGTTGACATATTTAGATTTGATACTGCATGAGGCATATACTGCTGAGGAGTTACCCAATCCCTCTTGAGATAATAAAATAAATATGTTGTACTTATTAAAGAAGGTACAAACTCAGATGAGTTCTGCAACCAGGCAGTTAACAAGTGTGATGCCATCTGGTGACCATAAGGAGTGACAGGGATTGAGGTAGTCTGGAGAACACAGAGCATCCTTAAGGGTATGCAGCCTTTTTTATGTCTTTAAACACTACATGAGACAAATAAAGCACTGAATTCACCCATAGTCTGTGGCTTGCTGCTACTATACCTTGGACTGGTCTATGGTGTGGCATTAGCTGCAACACATGGGAAATTGGACCATTCAATGTTCTTATTGCGCTGAGCAAAATAAACTCTTTTGGAAAGAGAATAGTTTGCTACAAAATGAGCAGCAATTGCTTATTTTAAATATTTTAGGAGTAAAGTTGTCAATGTTCCTAAAAATCTCATGATACTTGGACGTTGGTTAGGATCTCTCTTCCCAAAGCTACAGAGATTATGTTTATTCCACAAATGTTTATCATTGATAATAATGTTAATCTTTATTTAACTTACTGCATGACAGGCACTATGCTAAGTATTTTGTGCACATGATAAAAAATAATCCTCACAAAAAGAACATGAAATTTTTCTACTGCCCACGACTAGTACAATGCAGAAATTTACTACTGTTCTTTCTCTGTTTGTCCCTTTTTCTTTCCTCAGTGATGACACACATTCTTCTTACCCATAACACTAGGTACTCGGCACAATACTCTTTAGAAAAAAACTCATTAAAAATTTTATACTGATTTATTCTGTAACTGCTTATAGACTGGCAGGAACAAGAAACTCAACTGATTTATTTTTACAGTGCTTTTGTTCCCCAGTTGTTATATATTGTTTTCTTGTTAAAACTTCTCTCCTCACATTGTAGACAGAGCTCGGATGGAGAGTCAAGCCTTTTCCACCATGGACTGCCTTGCTGCTGGACAGGAGGAACTCATCCTCTTGCAGGAGAAGGTCAAAAATGGGAAACTATCTGTGGATGAAGCCCTAGAGAAATTTAAACATTGGCAGATGGGAAAGACCGAGCTAGAGATGATTCAACAGGTAATACTGACCCCAATCCCTTCTGCAACATTCACTTACTTGCAGAGCCTCTCTGTAAATGTCTTTACAAGAAACACAGGTAACTGTTCTTTTGATTTTAACTGGCCACAAAAAAGATGTTTTTCAAACTACCAATTAAAGGATTCATGTTTATAAACAATCAATGAACTCAGTGCTGGGACCCAGTGCATCAGAGATAATTCCTAATCACCTTATAAGGCTGTTCTTTTCTTTTAAGATTGTATTTATTTATTCATGAGAGAGAGAGAGAGGCAGAGGGAGAAGCAGGCTCCTCAAGGGAAGCCTGATGCAGGACTCGATCCTAGGAGCTTGGGACCACGACCTGAAACAAAAGCAGATGCTCAACCACTGAGCCACCAAGGTGCTCCCTTATAAGGCTGTTCTTAGCTTAGTGAATGTTTTGTGAATCTCATTGCTGAAATTCAGATGAAGCATCTTTAACATGTGCTCAGTGTTCTGAAGAGTGTATTATGTTAACTAGGCTTAAAGGGAACAAGAAAATAATTTAAATCATATTAGGTAATAGTCCTCAATTAGATATGTTAAGTTTTCTCTTCTCTTCCCCTTAACCTTTGGGGGGAAAAAACTATATATATCAGTCAACATTTACTGAGAAATGCTGCCAAGAGTATTAACTTCAGGTGAGCTTGTATTCTATTTATATAACATACATCCCAAGAGGGTATTAGGTGGTTCGTCTATGAACATGAAAACAAAATATGCCATATCCACCCTATGACATTCCTCAGTGAGGGGTATCAAGACTGGATTCCATGTCATCCCACAAGCCCTCCTACTCCCAAAAACAGTTTTTTTATTCTCATCACAGAAAGCCCCAGCGCCATAGAAACCAGTTTACAGGAAACTGATTAAACACATTTAATTCACTAGTTTAGACCAAAGTACAAATAATCATTAATAGCTTAATATACTACCTTTCCCAGGAGATCATTTTTATTGAAAAACAATGCTTAGGAAAACATTTTTAAACAACAGAAAAATGAGTCCCAGTGATAGCATTTCAAACAAGTGTGGCTTATAGGCAGAAGGTAGTTTAGGCAAGGGGACTTGCCCAGCACCTCTGAGATCACTCCTTCTCAGAAGCCACTTGTCTTGAAGGGCAGTTCTGGTTGGCAGTGGCTGGTCCTGAGCCAGGTTTTGCAGTGCCAAGCTAGGCCAGTTGTTTTGCCAAACAAATGGGAAAGAGTGCTGATTTTACAGTTCTACAACTAACCGTCATTCCTGATCAGAATGACAGCCTTGCTTCTCAACCTACCAAAACCATCACTGTCAAAGGTCCCTCTTACCCTAAAAGGATAAAATGTGCCTAATTGTAGACCTACACAAACACTTTGCTAGCATTGCTAGCAAATTTTGTTGAAATAAGTCAATCATACTTCATTTTCCATGGACCATAATAAGGCTTACAATTTAGAGAATCCAACCGAAATACCTTCCTGGAAATTATTTTGCTAGTTGTTATTTTAAAGTTTTGGTTGTTTTTATTTTGTTTGTATACTTATATTTATTTTTATTTTTTTAAAGATTTTATTTATTTACTCATGATAGAGAGAGAGAGAGAGAGAGAGAGAGAGAGAGAGAGGCAGAGACACAGGCAGAGGGAGAAGCAGGCTCCATGCAGGGAGCCCGACATGGGACTCGATCCCGGGTCTCCAGGATCAGGCCCTGGGCTAAAGGCGGCACTAAACTGCTGAGCCACCAGGGCTGCCTCTGTATACTTATATTTAATATTGTTTTTGAAAGAATTTAGGGTGGCCTATTACTACTTTGAGAGTGGTCTGACTTGTCGTGTATATAGGGATAATGGGGTAATGAATACGTGTAGTGTTTATGCAAAACAAAATTTACCTGTAAATACAAGAACAAGCACTAAGACTGCTTTCCATTAGAGCCAGAGTTCAGTGACTCTGAATGAATACTCTTTTTTTTTTTTAATGAATACTCTTTGACGATCAGTCAGTCCTTTTCCTTTTTATGTTTCCAGCTTTAGTAAGATATAATTGGCTATAACATTGGGTAAATTTAAGGCATAGCACCGTGCTGATTTCACACACTTACATATTGCAAAATGATTACCACCATAGTGTTAGCTAACATCTCCATTATGTCACAAAAGGATCATTTCTGTTTGGGGTGACAGTATTTAATAGTGTAACATTTAATACTCTCTTAGCAACTTTCAAGTGTATCATACAGTATTGTTAACTATAGTTTCCATGCTGTGCATTGGGTACCAGAACTTATTTCTCTTAAAACTAGAAGTTTGTACCCATTGACCAACTTCTCTTTCCCTCCACTCCCCTGGTCCCTGGTAACCACCACTCTACTCTCTTAAGTTCAGGTTTTTTAGATTTCACATATAAATGATATCATACTGTATTTATCTTTCTCCTCTGACTTTTTTCACCTAGTATGCCTTCAAGGTCCATTCCTGTTTTTCAAATTGCAGGATTTCCTTCTTTCTTAATCCATTCATCCATTGACAGACACTTGTTTCCATATCTTGGCTGTTGTGAATAATCCTACAGTGAACATGAAGGTGCAGATATCTCTTCAATATTGTTTTAGTTGTGTTCAGATACGTATCCAGGAGTGGGATTACTAAATCATATGGTAGTTCTATTTTTAAATTTTTAAGAAGCCTACATACTGTTTTTCATTATGGCTGCACCAATTTACATTCCCACCAACAGTGCACCAGGATTCCCTTTTCTCCACATCCTGTCAACCATTTTAACAGGTATGAGGTAATAATACCAAAATGTGGTTTTGATTTGCATTTCCCTATTTATTAGTGATATTAAGCACCTTTTCATATACCTGTCGACCATTTGTATGTCTTTTTTTTTTTTGAAAAACCCTATTTATTTCCTCTGCCATTTTTTTCTCTAGCCATTTTTTAACTATATTATTTGCATTTTGCTATTGCGTTGTTTGAATTCTTTTTTTTTGTTTGTTTGAATTCTTAATATATTTTGGATATTAACCCCTTACCAGAGATATGATTTGCAAATATTTTCTCCCATTCTTTGGGTTCCCTTTTCATTATTTTTTTATTTATTTTGGTGTGCAGCAGCTTTTTAGGTTGATGTAATCCTACTTGTTTATTTTTGCTTTTGTTGATTGTGCTTTGGGGTGTCATATCCAGAAAACTATTACCAAGACCAGTGTCAAGGAGCTTATTCCCCTACATTTTTCCCCTATATTGTGATAACCCACAATAATAGAAAAGGGAATGTTCTCCACATTTCCCCAACATATGTACACACTCATTCATGTACACTTCAATATTACTCTTGTAGTTTGCACAAATATTCATTTATACCCCAAGGATAAATCTATCAGAGGTAACTGTGATATTACATTATTGACAGAGGTATTATCTGAAGAAAATAAGAGGAAAAATGGCACAAACATAGAGTTCATAATAGAAGAGTTTCTAGAGTAGTGAAGCCCATGTAGAACCCTTGGAGTTGAAGGTGAGGTGGTTGAGAAGATAGGAACGTTGACTTTCACCTTCCTCACTGCTGCTCATAACCACTGAGTGCCTATAGAAGAATGTTTACTCCACTCACAGAGAGGATGTCTATGGCAATGAAAATAACTCTCTTTTTAAGAAACATGGTTTCTAGGTTTCAGGTGAAACACTTAGGGAAAAGTGCTATTCTTAGATTCTCTTCTAAAAGAAGATTTTTGAATGTTAGCCTGTTTTACATTTTGGTTAAAATGATAATAGATGTTCAATGTAGAATATTTTAGAAAGCAAAGAAAGATCACAAATGAGCTAAGAAGGGGAGTCCAGTTATGCATCATTTGTTTCCAAGTTCCTAGTTCTTAGAAGGCATTCATAGGAAAAATTGTGCCCACAGAGGCTGAAAGTAGGCTTAGGCAGTAGCAAATCACCACAGTGTCACACTAATGCTCTTGGACACCAGATAGCCAAGATAGCCCCCTCAGGTGTTAGACTGGGAAAACAGCAACCACAAGAATTGGGGTTTGAGTCCCAATGCTGACTCCATCACTTACAACTGTGTGTTTTGGGAAAATTATGTAGCCTCTCTGAATCTCAGTTTCTATATATGTAAAATAATATGGTGATATAGATACTTTATGACTTTGCAAATATTAAGTAAGATAACATGGTTAAAATATCAGGGATGGTTGGGACAGTGTAAGTACCAAATTAGTGTTATACAGTCATGGTAGTCCTAGTGACAGTAGTTGAAGTTCTCATTTGATCCATGACAAATTTGTAAATATTCACTTGTATTTTCTGGTCATTTCCTTATTAAGGAAAAACTACGCCAACTACGAGATTGCATTATTGGGAAAAGGCCAGAAGAAGAAAATGTGTCTGGTAAGTAAGATTTGCCTGTTATTCCTTTATCACTCTAAAAGAAGAAAATGCAAGGGCTGTGGAGTCAAGCCTGAATTCAAATCTGCACTCCATCACTTCCCAGCTGTGTGCCTGGACAGCATCTAATCCCTGGTACTTGAATTCCTTGTCTGCAAAACAGGAGTAGTTATAGATATATCTGAAAGTGGTTGTGTACCTTGATATCTAAAACATTTTTCAACTTCTTTGATCCATAACAAACCTTCAATAAATGCTAATTTATTTCCTTTGATTTCTGTGAAATTTGCAAATAATTTAATTCCACCCCAGTAATTTTAATATGTATGAGCCGTTACACAGAGTACTGAATTATTAAGGAGTCATACTTTTTTAATAAGGTTGAATATTCTCAATACATCAGTTCTCACGATTGTCCACATGTGGATAATTTTAAATTATAAATCTCAGGTTGTTTTCCCATGCAGCAAGCATGTTTCTTGGCAATGCAGATTCCCCTTGCTAATAATTAACAATTGTTAATTGTTTTGGGAGGGGGGACAGTCGTTTTAATCTTAATACAAATCAAACATTTTTAAGTTGGTAAATCTTCTCCAAAGATAAACAGCACATTCCAAAACTGAAAATAAATTATGTTGTCACCTTTGGACCACTCTTTCCCTAAGTCCTTAACCCCTGCACAGATAATTAAAAACTGACAACCACTAGCAAACCTTGAAATCTCCATCTCTTCCATTTTTGGTAAGATTGCATAGGTTTTAGCTAGTGCTTCATTTTGAAATTTACCTTGAAAATTTTTATTTTCATATTATTAAATTGGTATCTGCTTTTCCATAGAAAATTCTTTAAGCTCTCTTAGAAATGTTTTCTAAAAACAGAAATATACTTTCTAAAATACTTAAGTTAATAAACACGGGGCTGATTTACAGATGACTGAGTCCTATAGATCTCCATTCTAATGTGGAAAAAGATTAAAATTTTAACAATGTATAAAATCACAAAATATATAAATACTTTAACTAAGGAATATTAGGAATAGGAAGTAACAGCTAATATTTGACTACTATACACTTTCTATTATCTTTTGAACTTCTTACAATAACCCTTTGAGGTAGACATTAGTCTCAATTTATAAATAAGGAAACTGAGATTGTAGACACACAGACTAGAAACTACAACTTATTTTTTTTTAGGTGGGCACTTGACGGGATGAGCACTGGGTGTTATTCTGTATGTTGACAAATTGAACACCAATAAAAAAAAATTTATTTACTCCAAAGTCAATGCTTTTAATCATTGCTGTCTTAATTAGGAATCAGCTAGTTCCCTTTCTAACCAAAAGCAGGACCAGACAAACCCTCCCACTGTACAGAACACTAACACTGGGCAAAAATATTAGGAAGTTGATTTCAGAGAGTAGGCAGTTAACAGCCTAAGACCATAATTCCAGTGACAAAACTTACAGGGTGGCTCTAATGATGACCCAGGAGACTGATTTTCTGACTAGAGTCTGTGCAAAGCAAGGCAATCCTTTGAAATGAGGAGGGAAAGATCAGATTCAGAGCAACCAAAGCTTCTAAGAATGTGTGTGGTGGGTCACCGAAGAGGAGATGGCTGTATAGAGAGGTAGCCTCAGATGGAGTGAGGGATTTCACAAATCTGTGGTCAAAAGGTGAGCTGAATATGTGCAGAGCAAGACCACTGAGGCATATAACAGCTTCTAGGACACTGAAAGCAAAACAGATAAACTAGAGTTTGAGCAGAGCCAGGGAAAAGCCATACTGGGGAAGTCGAGTTCTTACCCTGCCAGAGTGGAAAGATCTTCTTAACAATTTGTTAAAACATTGCATACTGCTGTGACACCCAAGAAATGTAATGATTAAAGACCATGACTTAGGGTGAGAACTCCTGTAGACCTGCCCTAACAAAGCCTAAAACCAAGCCCTTACAAGAGCCACATGGAAGGGAGAGTTTGCAGGCTCATTCCTACTGAGGGCTTCAGAAAAGCCTTGGGCTATCTATAAGTCAACATTGAAAAAAAAAGCATAAAACCAGGCCTATATAAGTTCATGCCAATAATCAAACTTCCTGCTGAAATAAGAACCTAAACTTATTAGTAGAGGAATATTACAGAATCTAGAATATACAATTGATTGTCTATAATGTCCAGTATTCAATTTTTTTTTAAAAAAAGGAAGGCATACAAAGATATAGGAATATGTAATTCATAGAAAAGAAAAGGAAAGCCATTAATAAAAACTGAATCTAAAATGGTCCCATTGTGGGTCTTAATAGACAAATACTTTAAAGAAACTTCTATAACCATAATTAAATTAATTTAAAAAATATGGTTTTAAGGAGAGAATAAATAGGAAATATATTGATGTTTACAGAACATGACATGGGAAAAACTTAGAGTACATATTTGCCTATGGTATACATAGAAGGTTTACCAAAACAGAACAGATGCTGGGCTATTTTAAAAGTTTCAAAAAATTTCAAAAGGTTGAAATTTTCAGAGTATGTTCTCTGAAAGATTTCAGCCTTTGAAAGCTTATATTCTCTTACCACAACAGAAAGAAATTATGTTTTTTTAAAGATTTTTCTTACTCACAAGAGACACAGAGAGAGAAGCAGAGACAGAGGCAGAGGGAGAAGCAGGCCCGTGCAAGGAGCCTGATGTGGGACTCGATCCATGATCCCAGAATCACACCCTGAGCCAAAGGCAGACGCTCAACCACTGAGCCACCCAGGCGTACCAGAAATTAGAATTTAATTGAAAAATTAGAAATTTCCCTCCAAATCATTAGGAATTAAGTACATTTCAAAATAACCCATGGATCAAATAAGAAATCACAAGAAAATATTTCAACCTGAATGATAATGAAAGTGCAACATATCAAAATGTGTGAAATGCAACTAAAATAGTACTTTGAGGTACATCTTTGGCTATAAATATTGTAGTAGAAAAAGGAAAAGCTTAAGATCAGTGATCCAGGTTTCCACTCCAGGAAACTGGAAAATGAAAATCAAACTCAAACCAAAAATGAGGTAAGAGGAAAAATTATAAAGAACAGATCAAAAGTCAATACAAAATGAAATCAAAAATCAATATCAAATTAAAGAGATAAAACAAAAAATCAGCTATTTGAAAACATAACTAAAATTGATAAAATGAACTGGAAAAAAGCAAAAACAAGAGTTACCATATCAGGAAAGTAAAGTTAGGTTATCATAACAGATCCTATAGCTACTATAAAGATACTAAGGAAAAATAATTAATTTTTTGCCAATACATTTAACTTAGACAAGAAGAACAAATTAATTAAAAAGCAAAACTTACAAAACTAAAATAATTACACTCCTTTGAATGAAATGTTTTACATATTCAACAAAGATGAGGCTGGGAAGGAGGCAGGAAGAGCAGAAGAAAATGAACCTAGAGGTGTTACCATACTGAAGGTAGACAAAAGAAAACTAACAAAATAATTTAGAAAACAGAATATTCCAAAGATAAAATGTTTTTAAAAATCAGTACACAAAAATGTATTCTGTACTCCAGTTAGTAGGTTTATTTCTCTATAGAGTTATAGCTCAGCAATTTCAAAAGTACCATTTGTACATTCAAGATGGAGTAAATAAATAAATGTACTATGGATAGTAATAGCCAGACTTCCTATTGTCAGAGAAAGGAGTAACTACTAAGGAAAGAAGGAAGGTTGGAATGAATCTTGTGGTTCTAGATTGGAAATGGAGGTAAAAGTAACAACTTATTACAAATAGATATAGAAATATAACTGTGTATAAAAATGTGTTTCTTTAGCCCTTCTGCTGAAAAGCCCTAGAAGCAAGGACAGCCCAGCACCAATGAGTACATCTCATACCTAGACCTTAGTTTATAAAAATAAGTGGCCAATTATCATGTGAAAATACGCTCAACATCATTAATCATCAGGAAAATGCAAATTAAACTAAATGAAATACCAATACGCAACAAATATAATGGCTAGAATATTTAGATATTGTCAAAATGAAGTGATAAGGATATGGTACACTGGATATGCATTGCATGAATTGCTAATGGAAGGGTAAAGTGGTGTGACGACTTTGTGTCATGAAACAGTTGTGATGAAACAGTTAAATGTGCACCTACCTTATGGCCTAGACAAACCATTCCTATGTATTTTGCCAAAAGAAAAGAAAAAAAGAAAAGAAAAGAAAAAAGAAAAGAAAATATTATGTCTACCCAAAGTCTTGTTCACAAAATTCATAGCAGTTTCATTTATAATGGCCAAACCAGAAACAACCCAAATGTCCAATAATAGAAGAGATAGTTATACCATAGTTAATTCACACAATGGAATATAGTCAACAATAGAAAGAAATACCTACTATGACACACAACGACATGAATGAATCTCACAGCTTTATGCTAAATGAAAGATATCAAACATGAAGGAGTACATGGTTTGAGATTCCATTTATCTGGAATTCTAGATAAAAACTAATCTATAGCGATAAAAATCAGATTGGGGTCACTAGGGGTAATGGCGGGGTGAATATTAATGGGTGGCACAAGGGAATTTTCTGTAGAAATGAAATGTTCTCTATCCTAACTGGGTGATGGCTACATGGCTGTATAGATTTGTCAAAAGTCGTAAACATACATACTTTAAAATGTCTGAATTGTACTAAACATACTGAATAATGTTAATTTGAAAAAAAGAATGGAATATCACAGGCTAAAAGAATATTAAAGCAGAATAGCAAGCTTTTATTAAGTGTCTAATGTTTCTAAAATCATAACACCTTGGGACAAAGATCAGGAGGAAAAAAGACAAAAGTAGTAAAAGACATGATTCCACACTTTGTGGCCATAGATTAGTATCTTTGTAACCAGACTATTAGATTTCATAGTCACCTCAAAGACAAGAAGTAGTCAAACAATAAAAAGAAGAAAATTTAAGATAAATATTGAGCAAAACTCAATAGAATGTGCTTTTTCTGTCTTCTAGATAAACTCACTATTGTGCACCATCCAAATGGTAAGTTTTTGCTATTTACCAAAGAATTTTGGACTACAACAAAGTATATGATAAACCAGTTTCAAAATTAAAGTAAACTTAATATGATTAGGCAGGTCAGTGCAAAAACTCATATAGATTTTCATATGTATATGCAAAACCACTTGACATCCAAAATAACTTTGAGGTGATTCGAGAACAGCAATGTAGAGGTGTGGTTACACAGTAAAAGAAGCATGTGCTTTGGACTCCAATGGGCCTAGCCCTTCACAACTTACCAGTTACTACCTTTGTCAAACCACTTAAGCTGTTTAGGCCTCAGTTTCCTTGTATGTAAAATGTAGACAAGACTTCTACATAGGGGATTGCTATAAAGACTGATAATGATGTGTCAATGGGAGTCGATGCTTGGTAAGTGGGAATTATTGATAAAGCAAATCAAAGTGGAAAAACACTTGAGATGGTGATTCACTTTAGTGTGGTGGGGAGGAATATACGCAGAAGGTTGGGAGGGTCAAGAGGAGCCAGAGGCCAGCTGGGGAGCCCTGACTAAATTTGGAGCAACTGTCTCCAACCTGAACCAAAGCAGTGACTGTGAGAATGGAGAAAAGCAATAGAACCTAGCCACATGGCTGGGATTGAAAATGGAAAGCCTGTAGTAAAGGCAGGAGGAGCAGTGGCCACACCCCTTTTTGTTTCTTCAATAACTTTTCCCTTTACCCATATCGTACTCAAAGCATGTCATGTTTTTTAAAAGTCCTGAATATATGAATCATTAAATACGCGAATGACTGAAGAAATAGTAACAGAGTTTATATTTCTAGGTAATGAAAGTGCCCGCAATGAAAATATGTTACATAACATACCCTTCCGCAATAAGGTAGGTTGTATTTATGTTAATTTTTATAAAAATGCAAAAAAAGAACTTCTTTGTCGAAAAAGAATGTAAGAGCCTTCTATCCTGACTATGCTTTGAAATATTTTAACAACTATGAACAAAATAGGTTACATAAGCGTTTGGGTGCAAATTACTGCATGAGCAGTAATGTAAGGAAATTAACTATTTAGGAAAAAAGCAAAGAACCCAAAGGGAAAAGTCACCTTGGCCAAAGTATGACTGAACTTAACATGTACAGATCAAATAAATCTTAGAGGAGTTTTGCATATATCTTTTTTAGCAACAGGAATATGATGAGTCTATTTGAATGACAGTGTACACAGTCCTTAAAGTCTAGCTGTAGGAAAATATGTAACCCCAAAATATCATTCACGTAAATATACATCACTTCACATGTAGAGCTAACTGAAAATGAATTATCAGCAAGAAGCTAAAAATAACACTAAGAGAGCAGCAATTGAAAACGAAGACTAACTTAATGAGATGAGCACTGGGGGTTATACTATATACTAGCAAATTGAATTTAAGTAAAATCTTAAAAAAAAAAAAAAAGAAGAAAGAAAGAAAAGAAAACCAAGACTAGTTCAAGGCAACACTGATAATGTCCTGACCATAAATTCTTCCTCAAAAACAGGCATGTTATTCCAACTATCTACATATGTGATGTAGGAAATTTTCAGTATTGCCTAGGATCATGTGGCCCCTGGATTTCTTGCTAAAACCTCATAATGATAAATCTCATAATAGTAAATTCTCATAATAAACCAATTTTAATAACCCTTTTAAGTTATCTTATGTTTTAGGTGAATCATAAGGAATCATAAAAGTCATTTACCCTTAAGAACTGATTGAAATATTTCTGGATCATCCTGTGACCCACCAGTAAGCTACAGACCTAGTGAGTCTACAGTGTATGGACCCTTTAGACTTACTGGACCATAGCAGAATCATGGGGTACCAGCTAGGCCTCTGAGTTTATGAAAATACCTTTGTCAAACAAAGATCCTTCTACAAGATCTGGAGGACTATGCAACCATAGCATACTTTTTGAGAACAACATTTGGGGTACGAGGAAAAGAGTAAATTCCCAACACTTAGGTTATTCTCCATCAAGATGGAAATAAAATTTGAACTCAACGACTTTGTGTAGGTGAGCTTTACAATAATTGTTTCCTTTTAAGATGGAGGAACATCTTGCCAATTCCCTCAATGAAGCTGTTGTCCTATAAAAGGCAACTATGACTTTATCATGTTTCTTTGTTCTGCCTTAAAATGGAGAAATGCTAGCTCTGTATCTTTTTTTTTTTTCCTTAGCTTCCTACTCGACTCCAAGTTGAAAAGGAATTCAGTTTCTGTTGCAGGAAAGATTATTAAAGAAGGTAAAATATCAGCTATATTTTTTATAAAGTTTAAAGCAGGCTTATTAGAGACTTGAAGGGATCATTTGTCTAGCACACAGAATACTTTAAATATTTCACTGTCTCCTCCTGAAATGATAAACATATGTATTTTTCAAGCTAAAGGTGATTGTTCCTTAGAAAGATTTATGTATAAAAGTGATGATTTTATGCTAGCTAATCAATTTCGATTGATGATCCATTATTCACTAATCTATTTCCTGTGATCTCACTTTCAGGTTATTATAATGAAACCCAAAAATCTGCAGACACTCTGCTTTCTGAGCGAAGCAAGCTTGCATTTGGATTGCCTACTATCTTCAGGGAAAATACCATGAAAGCAGAAGTAAACCTCTGGATTTCATAATTTGTTATTGCCACAATTTAACTTGCTTCAGATAGGTATATCAAGATTCAAATTGAATGCCATAGAGCAGTTGCATTCTTTGACAATTCTTGGATTTTTCAGTGCATTTTGCCACTGAAGCATCTGCTACCCATTTTGAAAATTGAAGAAAAACAAGAGCAGAGAAGTGAAATGCTCTGTAGCAAAGTTATTGCACCTGTTTGAAGCACTAACCCTAACATTTTACTCCTCTGTCCTTAGGATGACCATGGAAATACAAATTTGTTCAATACATATTTGCCTTTTAAGTGGCTGGCCCATTTTCTGAATTTCTGACATTCAAAGGTCTAACTATTATTGTCACATCATGTTTTCAGAAACCTTCCTTTAGTTAGTGCCCATTAGTGAGAGAATATTATTTTAACTTTCTATATTTCAAATTAACATACATTTCTACAACCTACATTCTTTATTAAAAGGCTTACAATTCCAGCAGCCTATGTCTTAGAAACTATGTACTAGCTTAGAATAGAACACAGTTTTATTGTTCTATGATTTCCATGCCTGATTCCTGCAAATAAAATGAATGTTTAAAACTATGTCTGACTTTCCAAAATAAATGTATAATAATTAACCACTAAATTCTTCTGCTCACCAATTTACAGAAGGAAGGCTCCTGAAAAAGTTTTTAATTCATTGAATTTCATTGCATAAGCCCCACACAGTAAATACACAAATGATTTTTTTCTAGCTTCTAAACAGTGATAGGAATATCTATTTATAATGATTCTGCAAAATATTGACCACAGTTTCTCATGACTAGTAACATTCTCAAATAAACTTAAGTTTTAAAAAATAATACAGATGTTTGATTCATCCCTAACAGATGATGCTTTGATTGTGACATTTGGAAATCTAGTCCATAGTTTCACACCTAAGCTTTCGAGAAACAGCATGCCCTTCCACACACTGAGCCCCCGTTTATGTGGACTGTTCCACCCAAAGAGTTCAGAAAAGAACTAGAAAAACTGACTGGTTTTATATAATTTTCCGTATCTCTAAATTCAAATATATGTATTGTCTCTAAAGTAAAAACCTCTATATTGGCCTGTGACTGATACTTACAGTTTCGTCATTGGCTTTATTCTTATTAAAATTGTGAAATCTAGTGACAGGTGAAATGTCAACTTTTCTAATTATAAAGCAATTGGATTATCTCTAAGCTGAGACTCAATTAAGAGTGGAAGAGAAAGATAAGGTTTGAATATTATTCAGGTCTTTAGCATAGATGGAAATCTAAAATCAGGGCCTCTAAATACTACCCTTCTGAACTGAGCTACCTTAGAATAAAACCATGGCAAAAAGCCCCTTTAATAGTCTCTTTCTTAAAACAAAACAAAAAAAAATAGTCTCTTTCTTGGGATACTCTGGCCCTCGAAATCTTACCACTTTGTCATCACAAAGAGACCTGGTAAAAAGGAAGCCTAAAATTAACTGAGGTCTTCCTCATCCTTCCTCTACCATGACTCCTCCCACCCCTGATTGATTTGGAAGATAGAGAAGGTTGGAATTGGGGGAAGTGGTGAAATCCATATCATTACCTATTGCACTGGACGATGCAAAGAAAAGTAGAGAGAATACAAGGGTGGAGGAAGACTAATCCAAATTTAGGAGTGACCTCATGTACATATGGCTTAAACTTAAACGGATCATTAAATACTCAAAAGAATGGATGACTCCAATATATTTTCATAAATCTAACATTCAATTATTCTGCCAATAGACACTCCAAGTTTTAGAAAATAAGACTGCTCTCAGTATTGTTCTAATGAGAATGACCTTGTAACTTGAGTCATCATTATGTCCTATTTGTACACTAGGTATTTGCCCATCTGAGTTCCTTCTGGTTTCCTATAATGCTAAGGGGTCTGATTTTAATAACTTGGGCAACTGAAAATGCCCCGTGGAGACAGTGTTTTTTTTCATCTCTGGACTCCACCCCTAATATGCAGAATACTGTCCATTAACTTTGAGCTGCACAGCAGAAGCTTTGCATTCATGATAAAGATGAGAGAGGACGGGGCAAAGAACAAAAAAATAGATACAAGATGTCGCCTTTCCTTGGAGATTTGGGGCATTTATCAGAGAGTCCTAACCACTGCCAGAAGGGAAAGACATACATGGGGGAATCTTTTGAGGATTTTGCGCTGATTCTGGAAACCTGAGCAGCCAGTAGCTAATATACTCTATCTTTCCCATCATCCCCTTCTTAAGTCAGGTTTGTTTCCAAGCCATTACTCCTAACTTTGGCCAAGAGCTGGCCCCTTCCTTAACTTCTTAAATTTACCAGAACTCGGACTTCTAAAGAAATTTGAACTGGCCTTGAATATTATCAGAGTTTTATGTATAATACTGATTCCCTTGTTTTCTACCTTGTCAATTTTCTAGGCTAACATAAAGAAAGCATGTATTCCAGTGGTTCCTAACTGGGCAATTTTGCTTCCCTTGCCCCAGATGTTTGGCAATCTGGCAACATTTTTTATTGTCATGACTATGGAGAAGGTGCTTCTGGCATTTAGTGTGTAGAGACAAATGATGCTAATAAATGTCCCACAATACACAAAGCAAAGAATTATCCAGTCCAAAATGTCAATAGCACCAAGGTTGAAAAACCCTGATCTAGATTAGACAGTAAAATGGGATTAACACTTTAAAGAACATCATTGAAACAAAAACAGCTTTATATAAAATTTTCTGAAAGTAGAAAACCTTATGATAGCACAATGAATGTCTTTGTTTTGAAGTGCATATGGCTTAAGCTTAAACGGATCATTAAATACTCAAAAGAATGGATGACTCCAATATATTTTCATAAATCTAACATTCAATTTCTCTGCCAATAGACACTCCAATTTTTAGAAAATAAGACTGCTCTCAGTATTGTTCCAATGAGAATGACCTTGTAACTTGAGTCATCATTATGTCCTATTTGTACACTAGGTATATGCCCATCTGAGTTCCTTCTGGTTTCCTATAATGCTAAGGGGTCTGATTTTAATAACTTGGGCTTACCTGAATTTTACTGCATAGTGCTTTTCTAAATGGGTAAATTTTTGAGAGAGAGAGATCTGCATCATGACCTGATCTACTAGGTCCCAGCTGATTGCTCAGGGCTCCTAGGCAGCCCTACTAGCAGCCCTTTCTGTAGCTGTACTTGCCAGCCATCTTGTTGGCCTGCCTTAATTTGTGGGGCTGATCATTAAAGGCAGGGATTACCATATAAAAGACAACAGAAGATAAGATTCTTAATACAATGGACCTCAAATTTATAAATTACAGCATGATTTCCTCAATATTTTCATCGTCAAAATGTAGACAATAAAAATTCTTAAGTAATTTTATGGTTATTAAATGACATCAGATATTTACATGAGCAATGCAGTACTTCATTCAAGAGCATGAGCTTTGAGGTAAGACTGACCTAGTTTGAATATTGGCTCAGCTATGTCCTAGCTGTGCAAAACCAAGTCAGTTTTCAATCTTCTTAAGCCTTATTTAATCATTGGTAAATGGAGGTAATAAGACCAATGTTAGCATAGACGAGAATTAAATGTAAGGAGATCATTCATCATTCAAAGAGGACACTTTTGATGGTAAAATAGAGTAGTATTAACAATTACAATAGAAAAGCAAGTATAAACTAGGACTAATCCAGGCATAAACTGGCAATATGTGGTCAGTCTACTTAGATGTAAGTGCTTAGAACATTTTGGCTAGGAGTAAATGTCAAGGAAGACAGTTTGCAAGAAAATAATCCTCTTTGAAATGTGAATACCGTTGTGATACACTAAGCTGGCTCTTTATTTGACTGGCTCTTAGAGCATCTGGCTCAAATCTATATCATTAATTTAAAAAACAATGATTACAAGGTGTTGAATGACCACCTGGGTCACCCAGAAAGATAAAAAACCTCAGGTGGAAAAATCCATCAACAGTAAAGTACTACAGCAGTGTTTCCCAGATTGTGTTACAAAGAACTCATGGTTATTGCATTAAAAAGGAGCTCTGTAAAAAAAGGGGGCGGGGGAGGTTTCGGTGATCAAGTGACATTAGAAAGTTCTATGTATTTTAGTCCTCTTTAGAATAGCATAATAGGCATACAAGTACAGAAGACTAATCCTGCAATAAAGAAATCTATATAGTTTGAAAACTACTGACTTACATTTTGTGTAAATATAAACTGGCCTCATTTCCCAATTAATGGGAAAAGGAAAACTGGCTGAAGGATGACTGTAGTGATATGTCTAGATGAAGCCTGAAACCTGGGTTCAATGGAAAACTGTGTCAAGATCATTTAAGAATGTTTGCCACAGGAGATGGTGCCAGGGGTGACAGGAGTGGTGGCATGCACAATACTTATTCAGGATTTGCACCTGCTTATAGCATAAAGTGAAATATTACATTCTGACTTTTGCAAATAACCAAAGTTAGTTTCAGTCAGAATGAAGATCACTTGTCTTCAATAAATGAATTAGTAATACATGTCTCTAAGTAAAACACTGTAATACTGTATAACTCTTTCTACATCTACAAATCAACATCAAGCTTAGTTCCATACAGAATTAACCATTTGGAAGGTGCTATGTATGATATACATTCCACCAATGAGATGATCTCTTGGAAGATCTAGAAGATGGAGTTGAGACAGGGAGCACCCGCTGTTGCTGTGGAGACTGGCCAGTAGGGTAGAGCCATGTTGGTCTCTGTAGCCAGTGGGATCCTCATCTGAGGCTCTGGTCACCAGCTGCAGGAGCTTGAGGCAGTTAAAGTGGTATCAGTGATGGTAATGGGCACAAGCTGCTTCCTGACCACTGGATTTTAGCTACAGTCATGTTAACCTGAACCAACTTGTCTTAGCTCTCTGAAGGATCTTGTAAGCTCTTAATTCCCTTTATTAGATTCTTTTTTGGCTGAAATATCTAGAGTAGTTTCTGTTTCTTCTGGATCTCTGTCTGGTACATTGAATAAAATCAGGAGTCTAATTTAACTCAGTTTTTCCCTAATAAGAATTTTATCTGAAAATGTATTTCTTAACCAAAATATTTTAATCTGTTTAGCCTGCTGCTTAATTCATATTTCAAGCACTCAATTCACATTTCAGGTGCTTATTTGATGTTTTGTAAATGAACAAATGTTAATCAGGTCACCTTCTGGGTTACCTGATTCATAAAATAATGACATTCCTCCTGGCATAAGTCCAACTTCCAAGCCAATCTTATAGATTAAAATTACTCAGGTGTCTGTAATTAATATAAAATCCTTTTGAGCTTTATATAATCTAAGCATATATATAATAACATAATTTTAAGAAACTTAAATGCCAGTATTGCCACGAGAGCAACAAAAGCTTTATTCATAGACTACCTAGTTGTAGAATTCAGATTCTCCTTATTTCTCAAGAATATATAGTTAAATAAAATGACCCTCATTAAACTCATTTTTCATTAAAATCTAAAAATACCAAATTACAAATTCAGGAAGAATTTCACTTCCATCTACAATCAAGGCATGAGTATTAAATTATTCATTGATTAGTTCTTCTTTTGTTAGCTCTCTTTTTTATATAAAAATTTTAGATTATGTTGAATATAGTTATTTCCTCTTTAAATATGTTCAATCCTTATTATTAATAATCTTATAATCTGACTTAACCATACTTTAAAAGTTCAGATTGCAGAAAAACAAACTTTAGAAAACCTGACACCAAGGGAAACATTTATCAGAACTGCGGCTTATACACTTCTCAGTTTTGAAATATGGTGGATACACAAAAGGAAACAAATTGGGGGAGTTTATGAATTGAATACTGCTAAAGGGTGACCCAGCAAGTGTGAGTAACAGTATCATTTGCTCAGATCCATTTTCCTTCCTAGACTGTGAGGCTGAGAAGAGTAAAGCATGTCTGACACCAGCACTTAAGTCAGAATCTTGTCTATTGGACGTGGTGGTTCCCAAAGTAAACTCTAGACAGCCTTCTGACCCATTTTGTTCACTTTGGATTAGGCACTAAGGTTTTCAAAAGACCAAGGCCTGGGCACCTGAGTGCCTCAGTGGTTAAGCATCTGCCTTTGGCTCAGGCCGTGATCCCAGGGTCCTGGAATTGAGTCCTGCAACAGGAGCCTGCTTCTCTTTCTGTCTATGTCTCTACCTCTTTCTATGTCTCTCATGAATAAATAAATAAACTCTTTTAAAAAAAAAAAAAAAAGGACCAAGGGTGATTACAGGTTCTATGAAGAAACAATAGACGGATGAAAATAAGCTCTTCTTGAAATGATACTAATTACCTGGCCGTTTGCTGAGCACCATAGCTTGATGTCCCCCAAGGAAAGGGCATGACCTTATCAGTGTTACCAGAAAAGTAGGCACTAATCATTTGGTACATTTTTACATCTTTGTTTTCCACAGAGAGGGGAAGTATTAGATTGAGCAGTGTGATCAGCATCTTTTATTAGAAACACACTGAACTTTTACCTTTAAAATATCTGTATTCTTTAGCCAGCAATCCTATCTTCATAATAGCTCTCACCCCTCCTAAAGCATCTCTGTAGTTATTTGGAGGAACTCTCATATGTGCTTCAGCTGTCTGCTGCTAGTAGCTTTGTGAAGACACTGCTCCTAAGATGACTGCCACCTACAGGTGACCTACTTGGTTCTCAGCCAAATTTCATGGGAATAAAAGAAGATGCCCTTTTCCCAATTTGGCGTAGCATTTGGTCACCAGAACCCAGAAGATTCTCTACTTTTATTTAAAATTTTCCATGGTTTGTGTAAGCATAGTTACTTCAACTGCTATGGAAAACCAAGTCCCTTACAGAGTCAAGTGCCGCCCCCTTCCTTCCATTGTCTTTACATAGGAGGATGCCCTGTTACAATCTTTTCCTTTCAAAATCTGAATCTTTTAATTCCTTGTTTTAAGATTATATATGTTTGTTACTGGTATTCCCTCTAGTACTGATAGCCAATGGGTAAGTTAGAAGACAAAGCCCAATCTTGCCTCTTTATGAACTTGAACATTGTATTAATCCCTGAGAAGTTGATCATTTTAGTTTGGTGCCACAGGCTTTATCTTCCTGCGGCAAATATTTGTCATATTGATGATCCAGTATCTGGCTTTTCCTTCTTCCTATTGGCACTGCCATCATTCTTTTGAGAAATTTCCTGATTGACTATAGTTTTAACAAGAAAGTAATTCCAACTTACTCCCACTGCAGCCTCCCACTTCATAAGCTGAGGGTGGCAGATTCTTATTCAGTGCACTTTTGGCACAATCAGGTTTCTAAATTCAATCAGGCATTCATTCCTGAGATCCTGATTCAGTGGCTGAAGTCATTCTAATCATGGTATGGGGACAGACAAGAGGTCAGACTGCTCTTGTGGCATGACCTTGGCTGCAATTTTGCCTGCTCCACCCCCAGCAGACCCTTGATTCCCAGCCATCCTCTTAGCCCAGTCTTCCAGTCTCCATTGGTTATGTCACTTTCCAATATCTTCATAATAAATTTCCATTTGCTCAGAGAGCCAGATTTTAGGGTAATTACAATCTCTAGATTGGAGAAATCAAAACACATAGTTTTGGGATTGAATGTATTGCCCCAAAAGATACAAAGTCCTAACCCCCACCAACTATGAATGTGACCTTATTTGTAAAGGGTCTTTGGAGTAATCAAGGTAAGATGAAGTAATACTGGGGTACGGTGAGCCCTGAATCCAATACAAACTGTGTCTTTATAGAAGAGGAGAGGCACACACAAGGAGGGAACACCCTGTGAACACACAGACACATGAGCCAAGAGTATCATTGAAGTGCTGCAGCCACAAGCCAAGGAACACCAAGGAGAGCTGACAAATCAGCAAAGAAAGGAAGAGCCAAGGAAGGATCTCCCCTTTCTCCCCTTTCTCCAGGTTTCAGAGGGACCATGGCTCTGGCAACCTCTTGATTTCAGACTCTTGGTCTTCAGAATCATGATACAGTATATTTATATCTATTGAAAGTCCCCCGTTTGTGGTACTTTGTTACAGCAGGCCTAGAAAATATATAACTTCAATTCTTACTAATGACAACTATGTACCATTAGTTATACTATTTACTCAAGGTACTCATTATATATCTATAACACAGAAACCCTTTCCTAGAGAACTGGTCACATAATGTTTTTCACCTGCCCAACCCCAAATTTTGCATACAATAAGCATATAAATAGGAATCCAATTAATATATACAAATGAACAGCAAGCATTGGGCAGAGTGGGATTACCTGAAGAACTTAAGTATTTTCTCTCTTACCCTCTTCTCCCCAACACTTTCCTCATCTTGTTATCTACTCATGAATAAAATGTCCTTCATGTCATCAACCAGGTTACTTTCTGAATGCTCTATAAATATTTACCAGAATAAAATAACCCAAGTCCTTCACAAACCAAGGGTTAGATACTATATAATAACATAGGAATTTTAGGAGACCTGGATTTTTACTATGACAACACTATCACCAACCCTGAAATAGATGAAAATAAGGAAAGCAGGTATGACATTTCTTCAGTTCTGTTCATATTCAATGTACTATGAATTATTAAGAGCAGTAAAATGGAAGTATATTAAAAACAAAAAGGACATAGAGATATTCATAACATGAGGATGTCCAGAAAGAGCTTACATACTATGTGCAACTGACCAGACAACAATTGTGTAATTAACGTGAGCAATGATTAGATTTTTAAACTTCTTTGAGGTTTTGTTATATTTTATTTGACAAAGTCCAATTTGACTGAGAATACTAAGCAAACAAAAATGAGTGTTATAGATATAATCTTTATTCGTTACTGGGATTTTTATTACATAACAGCTCTGCAGTCATCTCAAAATTCCTCGAATTTCTTTCTGATACTGTTATTTGATTTAGCAACTGGATAAAAGCAGCTGAAAGCATTTCTTGGTCTTAAATTAGAGTTGGCCATGACAAATGTTCCTACAAGAATATAGGATGAATCCCACACATTTATCACAGCATCTGGGCCATGTTTGTTTCTGTAGGACAGAGGAGAGGGTAGGAAGAATTCTTATGTTGGTAAACTGGAAGTCTAAGAATTACACTTGCCATCTGGGACTGCTTTGATGAGAATGCTGGTCTGTTCTTCCCACTTAATTGCCAAAATGAATTATCATCATGCAAAGACAATGATCTTGGTGATCAAGACTTAAGAAAAGCCAGTAAGACTAAATACTTTCATTTAAATATGGTTGTATGTATTGCCGTAGCATTGAACAATCTTCTTGAGTTGTTTAGAAAAAAATTCATGTACCCATTTAGGCTATACAAACAAGAAGTTACATAAACCCAATATAATTAAAGCAATTTATATAGGGCATAAACTTCATGATGTTTTACAGTCATCTTGTAAGTAAGGAAGGCAACTAACAGGAATAACTTCTCCCAGCAAAAACACTTATGCAGTTTGCAGAGTTCCAAAATACCAATCTTTAAATATGTACTATTTCACCAAAGTGCCAGAAGAAGAATAGCAAACTAAATAGAGCAAAATATGGCCTCAATTTAAAGATTTGGTGAGGAACTAAAGAGAAGACCTCGTTTTATGTGTGTTGTTATAAAGAATCAGCTTATTTTCTTTAGCATTATAACTTCATTAACTCCATTAGAGAATCCAAATATCAAATAAAAAAAAACTTAGGTTCACCTAAAACTATTGGACAATTAACTCAATGGTAATACATCCAGTATTAAATCTACTGAGTTCCAGAAATATTCAAACTTTTCCACTGCAGAATCTTTCCTTTTCTATAATAGAAATAGCATATTTTTAAGGCCAGATGGGCAACTAAGAAGCATGCTAAGTGGCTGCCTGAGGTCATAATCAGAACAGGGACTCTCAAGTGCTGTCTCTTATGGAAATCGCACTAAATCAGGTTTCTTCCTATTAGCCAAGAATTTGAGTAAACTTAAGCACAGAGACCCACACACACAGTCCTGTATTGAGCAGATGTACATCAGCAATTTTTCAGAGAATGGACTCTCAGGCCCCAAAACTTACCTTTATAGAATTGTTACAACAGTAAACATTTGCTTTGGGCACCAACTTGACACAATTCTTTTTGACAAGAGTTTCACTCCAGCAGTGAAGAGAACAGATAGGAATGATTCTTGCCTAATAGTCTTATTGGTAGCTAATTTGGAATGATATAGATAAAAAACAGTAGTAGCTACAACTAATTTTTTGATATGCATCTCAAAACAGAATTACAAGCTGCTTTTTAGATTGAGTCTCAAAAACATTCTTTATGGGGACCCTGGGTGGCGCAGCGGTTTAGCGCCTGCCTTTGGCCCAGAGTGTGATCCTGGAGACTCAGGATCGAGTCCCACGTCAGGCTCCCAGTGCATGGAGCCTGCTTCTTCCTCTGCCTGTGTCTCTGCCTCTTTCTCTCTCTGTGTGTGTGACTATCATAAATAAATAAAAATTTTTTTAAAAAAACATTCTTTATTAGCTGCACTCTCTCTGAGTTGTAAGGACACTAATCATCTTAACGTTCACAGTACTTTTTTTTAACCCAAGAATCTGCATTTCTGGAAAGCATCCTTACCCCCACAGAAGGGAGTGGTCAGGTTGTTTGGTCGTTGAGCCAAGGGCCTACACAAATAAGCACATCCAGATTTGATTCTGGGATAAAGTATGAAAGGCCTGGCTTTAGTGGACATGAGATTAAATTCTAGAGGAACTACACTGGAGAGGGGACATTTTCAAAGCAGTCATCCTAAATCAGTTTTTAAATCTCTAGTCTTCAAACCACCTGTAATATGCATCTTTTTTTTCTTTAATCTAGAAAGATGTCATTTCAATGCTAAAAGCTGCTTTCCTGATGCCTCTCAGAGTGAAAATATTCTGTCCTGATGAACGCTGAGAGGAAGAAGTGAGCGAAACCCAGGAGTCACTTCAGGGCAATTTATATCTGCTTTGCCAATTGGTTTACCAATTCGCCACTTTCTAGAGCAGATGAAATGCTGCAGGTGTCTGCAGGCTGAGCATCCCTCTCAGACATGCTGGCCCTATGGTGTACTTAGATTTAGAGCTGAGTCAGAGATCTCAGATGCTTCCTCCTGATGGGAATATATTAGAATTGAAATGTTGCTATTACCATCTTGGGAAGGAGAACCTGGCTTACAGGCAGAAAAGCCATCAATCTTCTTCCCACCCAGAGCCAGCATTCCCTCCCTCCTGTCCTCTCAAATAGGCTGGAGGTGGGGGGTGTACTTCCTAAAAACTGTTCTTGATCTTAGAGAAAAGGATGGACTTACTTGGTAAACAGTGTGTGACACACTTTGAGGAAAAGATTTAGGAAATATTCTAGCAAAAACTGTATCAGAAATAGCACATATTTTGCACAGCCTCAGCTGTGGGACGGGGATCAGTCACGACTCTCAGACAAATTTTCCTTAAGTCACACATCTTATGGAAATAGACAGCCCAAAAGAGCAGAGAAGTTTGGGTACGGATGCCAATTTCAGAGAAATAAATGGATGAGTTTTAATGAAATACTTGCTAAAACTCTCAGGCCTCAGTAGAAGAACTTGAAGGCTAAAACTAGCTGAAACGCATGACATGAAAAACGTAGTAGCAGTGTGGTAGGCAAAGAGGTGCTCTACTCAGGTTGCCCTGAGAAAGAGAACCTGCTGCAAGGAGCTGGGGAGCTGACAACTCCTGACCCCCGCCCCGCTGCAGGAGCCACTTCTGCCCTCGGAGGCCACGCCCCCCTCCACGCTACCCCCAGCCCGGCTGAGCCCCAGGCTGGACTCCTCTGCTGGACGGCTCTTGCCTTGGGCAGCCCATCAGCCTCACTGAGACTTTCTGGGAGTGGCACCAAAACCTTTGACTAGTCCAGCCTACTCATTCTTTCTTGCCCTCTCTTTCCACCTGTGTGGGGCATGCAGCACATTCTAAAGTCTCTCCCTACCTCTGTATCTCTCACAGCGCACCCCACCCCCTAGCCCCAGTAAATCTCTTGCACCTCTAATTCCCTCATGATATTAACCTTAAGAATAAAACTGTCGGTTATTTTATCAGCAAAAATAGGTTTATTTGAGAAGAGCAGAGACTTGCAGGACAAGCAAGGTAGGGCAAAACCATGGGCACCCCCCAGAGAACACAGGGACGGTTTATAGAGGAAAAGGGGACGCTGGGGGGAGTTGTTATAAACCAAAATGCCCATTGGAGTAAACTGGAAGCTCAAAGTATAGCGACTTTTCATTGGCTGAGTTGTGACATTCTCTCACTGGCTGGGGTGTTGCTGAGGGAGGGAAAAAAACCTTTCTTCCTCCTGCTGGGGTAGTCTTTCCCTGTTGGGGTCTGTAGTTGAGGTGAATGGTAGGGTGTGAGAGATCTCCCTGCTAGCCTCTCAGCTCTGTTTTAAAAAGGATTCCTTTTATTACTTGTCACAGTATCCATTGGCTAGACCTGAACTGATGCCAACAAGTATATAAATTAATACAGTTCTGGTTTATCATGCTGGAAGCAAAAAATGTAAATGAGTGTTAACCATTGAGAGAACAAATCACCTCTTCTCCCCTCTACTGAAGCATATGCCATTTCCAAAGTTTAATTTCTTTTGTAAAGCATTGCTTTCTTTTCCATAACTATTTCAAACAGAACCTTGCCTTTTCCTGGTCTTCCTATAGTATCCAGTGCCCCATATTTCTCTCTAGCTCAAAGTAAAATATGCACTACTGATATTGATACAGAAGTTATGTGGACAGGGGGCAAAAGGGTTCTTCTAATAGACTTTGGAGTTATCCAGGTATAGGTATTCGTTAAGAATTGCTATTCACACTAGATACTTATAATTCTAAACTGCCCTGCTTTCTGTTTTTCAGTATTTGGAAAGTGAAGTAAGTGTATATTTTGAAGTGAATTTAACCTAAATAACCTTGGTTTCAGAGGTATGTAATGCCCCAAAGCTTATAATTCATTTGATCACAACCGTTACACAAAGTCAGCATTAGGACTCACCCAGATTTGTACATTTGCTCTTGGAAAGAAGTCCTGGACATAGTTCCATATTTCTTTAGGAATGATTTTTCAAGCTTCTATTCACTCCAGGTTTGTCTACATCATCAACCTCCCTTTCCTGTGTGGGTCATGACTCTAAATTATCCACTGGCATCACTTTCATACAAATTCTTATTTTCTTTGTAAACAAAGAGAATGGAACCTGTAGGCTAATCAACCTCCCCATGATGCTATAGAAACTGAGAATGAATTTTTATTAGAGGGCAGAGGAGAGGAGAGGATACAGAAAAAGAAAGTGCCTGCTCCATCCCCTGAGTACCATCTGTGCTGGGGGACACAGGCAGTGCCCACCCAGAGAGCACTTCTGCCCACAGATGAGCCCCCATGCTGTACCGCTGACAGCTGTGTGAGAAAGAAATACTAAAATTGAGAAAAAGATGGAACTCGCTTTAAGACTGCAGATATTGGTCATTAGAAGATGCAGAATAAGCCCCAAAGGAACAGAAATATGAGGCTCATTTTAAGTTTTAAAATCAGCTACTAACTCCACTAGCAAAAATGAGAGAGTTTTTCTTTTTTAAAGCCTATAGAATCTCTAATTCCCAATCTGTTCAGAGACTTACCTCCCTTTACAAACTAACAAAAATAGATATGCAACCAACCTCTGAAACTCAGCGTAAGAAACAGAAATTACTGCTGTCGAGTTTCTTTGCAAAATCAACATCTTAAATTAGATATGAGGAAGTAAGTCACCTTCTCTATTCTTTACAAAAGGAGAAATGGCAAGATACTGTCTGGAGTTGACATGAGAAATCCCACCTTCCCTGACTTTAAAGCAGGAAGAGTATCACTAGCAGGTAAATGAAAAGCCTGAAGGAAATTGAAGAAGAAAAAGAAAGTGGGGGTCGGGAGAGGAAGAAAAGATAAAAGAATGTTAAACTAATGTAAGTAAAATTCATACTTGTTTTCTACTGCTAAAATGATATAAATCATATCTAGTCCATGTTGAGTAACTACATTATTTATTAAATGATTTTGCCATTCTAACGATCTGTAACAAATTCATCTGTGACTTTAAATTTTAAACTACCTACCCTTGTTTTGATCATTATGTCACCTAGTTTTTATTTCTTCAGAAGATTGCCAAAATGTATCCCACAAAGGCATTTTCTTCATCTTGGAAAGGAAAAAAAAAAAAGATTTAGAAATAAAGTCAGCATCTAAGTCCTTATTCTGAGTCAACAGCAGATCTGCAACCAGGACTCAGAACTACCTCTTGTTAGACTCCAACAGAGTTAGAGGATGACTGAATAGAGAGAAAACATCAGTGACAATCATCAGCAACTTCATTAATAGAGCAATTTTGCCCTACGTATTGTCTCAGTCTCTCGTACAAAATTGTCTCCGTAGCTGTCCCTCCTGTTCATTCGCTCTATTTGGACACCCAGCAGTGGATACAGTCAGCTTCCAGCTAAGATCTCTGTTACCTAAGATAGTACAGAGATGAATATGGATGCAAAGCTAAAAGAGCTATAGGAATTACATTGCCATTGTTTGTCTTTTCTAAATATCGATATATCAGAACTAAAAACTATCCTCTTCACTCAACTTCTCAACCTGATTCTATGCTAGTTGATAATAAAGTGATCTGCTTTCTGGAAAAATAATACATGATAAGATGATGAGCTATCATTTTCCATTTGGGGAAATTAAAGGCATTATTAGTGAGTCATGTGGCATCTTCCGCTTGCTTCATTAAGCCCTAACTCTTCCTATTACCTATGACCTAGACAAATTCTCCTTCTATTTAAGTTTATGATTACATCCTTAATAAGATCTGAATTATTCTAGAACCACAAGTCATTATAAGGCATTCAGAAATAAATTTTGAGTACTAGTAATGCCAAATATACAGGTTATATCATCAGATGACTGGAAGAACACATTTATGTTAACTGGATTGCAGATCTTGGACCCTTTCCTATTATTCCATCAACCCAGGAGTAAAAGTTGATTTATCAAAGTAACTGTTAATCATTTGAATTATCTGAACAATTATTAACTAATAATAATCTGAATTATTTGATAATGATTAATAACATTATTACTAGTTATAATTTATCATCATAAATTCTCCATATTCCAAAAGGAAGAGGTTCCAGCAGAGAAATGTCAAGTGGGAATGAGAATGATACAGAAACCATACACTTTGAGAAACAATCCACAAGATATGAGACATTTGATGCATGAAAAGAACCTAAATACAGGGGAAATCTTAAAGATAAGCCATGTCTACTTGACATTTCTGTCTAACTCTTGTTGCATAACTAATCTTCAATGCTGATCACTTGTTTTAAAGTCAAGGGGTTCAAGTATATTTTTCCAAGATCTGCTGATCTAGAACCAATTTGTGCTTTCTACCTCTTGTTTTAAGGAGTCTCTCGATTGAAAAGTTAAAAAGTCTTTGTCCCTGATTTTAATAGAGCTTAAATTTTTCATATGGGAATAGAATGTACTTTTTCCTCCTCCTCCTATGTCTTCATAATTGGTGACCTGAAAACAAAATAGAAATTACAACACATTCATAGGTTGAGTTGATATATTGAGTCCAGAGTCCTTGCTATAAACACAAAGTGATAAATTACAAAAAATAATATTAGCAGATTTGTTAAACAGATACCTGATGGAAGTCAACTTTAAATTATTCTACTCATTAGTTCAATTGGAATTCACTTCTAGTCTAATACCCCACATCCATGAATAAAATATGCTACTTAGGGTAAGGTAAATATAATGCATTTCCTGATGCAAATGTAAAAGATGCCTATACTTTTATTTTGCCTACTTATTCACTTAATCAATATGTATTTATTGAGAAGTTACTGTGTGCCAGGCACTATTCTAGAATTTAGTATACATTGATAGACCAAATTGACAAATACCTTGCCCTTATAGACCTTTACATTCTCCTAGGGGGAGATAGACAATTAAAAAATACATAAATAACAACTTTATGCCAAGTGGATATAAGAGCTATACAGAAACCAAACTAGAAGAAGGAGATAAAAATGACAGAGCTGACATTTTATATATTGTGGTCAGGGGAGGAACGATGATTGAAAAAATGAATAGGATGAAAGACCAAGTCCTCCACTGATATATGGGGGAAGAGCTCTCCAGGCCCAGAAAGTAGCAAGTCCAAAGGTCCAGGCATGGGACTATGCTTGAGATGTTTGATAAAAATCAAGTGTGGGGGGGTGGTCCCTGGGTGGCACAGCGGTTTAGCGCCTGCCTTTGGCCCAGGGCGCGATCCTGGAGACCCGGGATCGAATCCCACGTCGGGCTCCCGGGGCATGGAGCCTGCTTCTCCCTCTGCCTATGTCTCTGCCTCTGTGTGTGTGTGTGTGTGTGTGTGTGTGTGTGTGTGCGTGTGTGTGTGTGTGACTATCATAAATAAATAAAAATTTTTTAAAAATCAAGTGTGTTTGAAATGGAGTGCATGCGGGGAAGAGTGTAGAATGTTGTCAGAAAAACATCCAAGGGACAAATCACCTAGGGCCTTAAAAGTCACGATATGGGGAATAAAAGAATAATGAAGGCTACATGTTTAAGAAGAAAGCCACACAAATCAAATTTCCATGAGGACCTTTAGCTGCTATGGTGATTGATGGTCCCCGCACTGCAACGGCTCTTAACATTTTGTAATGAGCTGTAGCAGGAAAGACAGGGGAAGAGAAAGGAAAAGTCAGGAGAAGGAACATGTTTGGACTCATGGTATAATCCAATTTCCTCACTGCTGTGAAAAGTAACTCACCTCATTATTAGGAAAAGTGTTTACCTCATTATTAGGAGAGGCTGACAAATTTCCCCTACAAGCTCAAATCTTGTGTTACTGAGAATCCAGTCCTCTAGGGCTTTTTCTACTAAGCTATCAACCTGGTCCTCTCTCTCAATGGAGTTTTACAATCCAGTCAGCACAGATTGAAATCACCAGCTTTGTATTCCTAATCGGTGTCTCATTTCTACACATTACAGATGACCATATCATAATGGTGCTGGAATTATACCACTGGTTAAAGAAAAAAAAGATTTGTTGACATCCCCTTCTTACCTGATGAATTAGGACGATGATTTAGAATTTGGTCTGAATGAGGGAGAAGAAAATGTCGTTCCTTACTCTACAATACTCCCAGGCTCTGGTCATTTTTTTAGTGTGGGTGACCAGTGCTTCTTAATCTAATTTGAATCACACAATCATTCTCCTCATAAATCTATTGTGGAAAGCTTCAGTGACAATATTAAATGCACATGAACTCCAGCAACACGCTTCACCAGTGACTGAGGAATCTCATTTGCAAAGTACTTAAAATATGGACTTTTGCTCATGGAAAATAAGAATTTGTTTAGTACATCATCTATTCCATACATTAAAATGGAAAGAGATGCCTAAGACCACTAATTTGCCCATCTGATTCAGAATGCCAGCACATCAGCTGAAACCAACTGTCATCTGCCAACGAAGGGTGTTTACCAATTATCAATCATAAACATCTAATCACTTTAATAATGTGCTTTCTTTGGACAGTACTCACCCTAAACCAAGTTCCAAATGCACAAACAATTGCAAGAGCTAATGACAGCTACTGTGCCTTGAATGTGAGAAGTCAGGAGGTATTGACATCAGGCCACGTTCAGGCCTACACACATTCTCAAAGTAGCAATGTCAACATTCCAGACACCTCAGGAGGTATCCATCCTGGCCACACCTTTCTCCTCTGAAAGGTTTTCTTCCATAGGCAGTGACTACTAAAGTTAGTCACATGTGCATGGCATGACCTTGCTGCATCCCTGGCTATAATTTTTTGGACCAAAGTATCACCTGACCCAGGGGAGACCATTTATTGACTGGGCAAAAGCCTGGCGGATTCTTTTCAGATGGGTGAACTGAGACACAGGCAGAGCTGAGAGGTGGGCCTGGCACTAGAATGAAAGTCCGAGAATCTCCCAGAACTGCACTGAATTCTTCTGTGGCCTTATGCTTTAATATTTCTTTGTATTCCATAAGCTGCTATAGAATTCTTGTTTTCATTTAATTTGTGTTTATTTAAGTAATTCTGACAGGAATTCTTATGACAGGAAGCAACAAAGCTTTGACAGTTAATGTCATGGAAAAGCCATGAAAATCCTTACTCTGGTAGTATAACTTATTGGCTCAACAGTGTAAATCTACCACCCACTGTGTACTTCCATGCACTGGAGATACACTACAAGCTTTCTTGGAGCTTATGTTCTAGAATACTTGCACAACTCTTTTCCAGACAAGCTCAATATTTACAAAACATTGTGACCTGTTTCTAAGTCTCAATTTCCTCATCCACACAAAGGAAGCTCTTAAGGACAATGTCAATGTACTCTGGAAGGCTGAAATAAATTAACCTCTGCAAAGCACTTAGTATGTGCCTGACACAAATTAAGTAAGCAGAAATTTGTAGCTAATATGAAAATAGAAAGTATGTAGTAAATTATTCTTTAAGTAAAGGGAAGCATACTAGATGGCCATTCATGTAATTTATCCATAGTTTATGAGAGAGAGAGTACAACTCTTCTTGAACACCTTCTCCCAAGGTTGAAACATTCTAGACCATGAGGCAAGCCTCAAGGGGAGTCTTTACGGGATGGCTGATTTTCAAGTGTCAGTTCCCTCACTGGCTGAGTTTCCTCAGTGAACAGGGTCTTTGCGCTGTTGGTTTCCATATGAGTGGGTCATCTGGGCAGGGGAATTGACCAGATGGTCTGTTATCCTACAAAGTAGCACAAAGTTTCTCAACCTCAGCAGAGGTTGACATTTTGAGCTTGGTCATTCTTTGTGGTGGGGGGTGTCCTGTGCATTTCTGGATAGCTGGCATCGTCCCTAGCTGGCTTCTATGTACTAGGTATCAGTAACACATCCTTACCATGTTCTGATAACCAAAAATATTTCTGGACATTGCTAAATTTCTCCGTAAGGAGTAAAATCACCCATGGATGAGAAGATCTAGGCAGTAATATCATCTGACTGAATGATCATCTCAGTAGCCATTTCTGCTGGAATCTAAACATCATGAATTCAGAGTTGAGAAATGCAACTTCTTTCAGGGCCGGGGGTGGGGTAGAGGAGAGGGTGGTTCATTTACATGGCTGATCCCAGAAGCAATGAAAAATCAGACCCTAAGGTACCACAATTTTTAACAGACCTGTGCCTACAGACAGCTGTCAAGACTAAAGAGAAGGGCTCAAAGTGAATGGATTTCCGAACATACTCATGAAAATTGCTCATACCTGCACTGAGGAAACCTTTCAGCTGTTGCCATAGCTCTGAGGGTATTTTTCCAAGGGGACAA
Organism: Vulpes lagopus; assembly: GCF_018345385.1. Classification (NCBI taxonomy): domain Eukaryota; kingdom Metazoa; phylum Chordata; class Mammalia; order Carnivora; family Canidae; genus Vulpes; species Vulpes lagopus. The sequence goes on from NC_054829.1 coordinate 99,554,351, forward strand.
ATCTTGTTGCTTTTTTTTTTATTCGCACATTGTTTTTCCCAAAATACTTTTAGCACCCTATGGAGAATATCAAACTCATCAAGGTCCCTGAAAAATCCCATTGGAGAATGGAAGAAATCATTTGCTTTACCTGCAAAGGCTTACAGTGGCCTGTATGGTTGACTGCAGAGTAGACTCAGAGGTTTAGAGACTTGTGCTCTCTGACAGCAGCTGACTTTGTACCTCAGGGCTGATGTCATTGACCTGTTACACTCAAGCTTCTCTTGGCATGCACCTCGAACTCTGCTAGCAGAATGTATAGATTTAAATGTATTAGAAAAAACTAATCACAGAACTAAACTAAAGAGTCCAGGAGATCCCTGGGTGGCTCAGTGGTTTAGCGCCTGCCTTTGGCCCAGGGCATGATCCTGGAGTCTCAGGATCGAGTTCCACATTAGGCTCCTTGGAGGGAGCCTGCTTCCCCCTCTGCCTGTGTCTCTGCCTCTGTGTGTGTGTGTGTGTGTGCGTGTGTGTGTGTGTGTGCGTGTGTGTGTGTGTGTCTCATGAATAAATAAATAAAATCTTAAAAAAAATAATAAAAATAAAAAAATAAAGAGTTCATAAAGGGCTCTCTGGTTTAAACTAGGACATCAGAGCTGTTCCAGGAGTGGCAAGTCCCCCTTCACACCTGTCAGGAGAAGTGAATTACCTCTTCTAGAAAGGCATCTATCTGAGTGTGACTGTGAAGCTTTAAATAGTCTCCACCCCCAGGCCTCCGAGTCTACAGTGGAGTTTAACATATTCCAGCCATGTCACAAACACTTTAAGGTCCCTTCTGAATAAGAGCTTTCCAGCTAAGTTTCTGGGGCTGCCTGCCAGAGTCAATCTCAGCTAACATCCTCAGGACTCACTTGGATCTCTTAATAATGCAGCCTCCATGGGAAGAGAATGTATGGTGTGCTGCCAGGAAGTTAAGGAGAGGAACTGTTCTCTTGCCCATCTCTGACATACCTATCCAGGCAAGCGGCCAAAGTTTTCTTAAATTCAATTCAATAATCTAGAGTTATTCCTTAGATTTCTTTATAGCTCAGCAGCTTGACGTATTCCTTCCCACTCACAGATTAATACCTATTTTCTATTTAAAAAAAGGGAAAATATATCTTTTGATCTTTGTGTGAATTCTGAGCTAACTCAGAATTTTTCCTATCGAGCATAGGATGGCAGGACAAGTTGTTTTCCATTTCATTATTCTTCCCAGCTCCCACAGAGCTGAATTTGGTTTGGAGTCTCTTTTTTTATATAAATGGGGGGCATAGTTGTAAGGAGAAACCTTATTTGTTATAGTAAGAGAAGGGGGGAAAGCATAAAGGAATAAGGGAGAACAAAACTGTAAAATAAGCACCTTGTTGCTATTCTAATATATCTAATCCTATGAATAGCCAACTACTTCCTTCCACTCAGTTTGACATTAAACATTTTTCCTACTATATAAAAAGGTCTGCTTTCCTCCAAAATTCCTAGATAAAGTACCTAGACAAAAACTACAATCTTGACTTATTTTTTAAAGTAATTGGCTGATTAATTTCCTCAAGTTTTCTATCTTCCTTTATTGGGTAGCACTATACTGGGGGGAAGAGAATTTAAGGAAAACTAGAGCCAAGGCTATCCTAGTTTCTAAATCCATCTTCAGGATTGCTGGAGATCATATCAAAACAATACCACTATGTTTTCATCTTGGGCCACCCTCCCGAGCCACCCTTCCAGGCCACACTCGCAGGCAACGGCTCTAACATCAAAGATTGAGGACATGACTTAACTAACTATTCCTCTCATGTTTCAGTTATTGAGAGCATGCAATGAATGAAATCAAGATTAGAAGTCCAATCCATACTGAGATCAGGCGTCCCCATTCTGTACTACAATTGTAGGTCCCTAACTCAACAGGCAAAATGAGGGCCAGATGAGAGGATCTGGGTGGATGCACAAAAGTCATCCACTCTTGGTGGAAAAGCAACTTAATGGCATGCCCAAAGACTTGGGCCAGAAGATGCAGCTCCAAGCAAAGAGGAAAGTGTGTTATGACAACCGCAGAATGACTTAGTCCCTGAGAAGAATACAATCCACAGAACACAAAAATCACGCAATTGCATTGTGAGGTTAACTACACACATTTTTAGTTCTGTTTTTATAAGTGACCATATGAAACACTGCCTGCCATAAAATGTGTGCTAAATCATAGGCAAAGTAATTCCAACTAAATCCCAAGTTCAACTTTCTTCTACATGCCAAAAGGAATCTTGTGATTCTATACCCCAGATCTCACTAGCTGTGCCAACAACAAAAAACAAATATGATATAATAATTTGTTCTGCTATTGCAACCACAATTGTAACTCTTTTTTATATATAATATGCTTACAAAACATGTGAGATATGAGAGTAAGAACAGAGCAACACACTATTCTATTCCTTTCAAGTGTAGCACTATATTGGGGGTATATCTAAAACATGGCTTTTAGATTCAAAGGCATAAATGATTCACTTATCATGGTTTTCTCATCATCTCCAAAATAAAAGCTCCTGTAAATGACTTTCCAATAACTCCTCGAATCATATTTTTTACTTAGCTTTAGAAGAGGAAATAAATTAAGACTTTGAATAAAAAGATTATTTTCCTTTTCAGAGTCTCATTCAACTCGTAGAAGCAAAATGTTCACCACGACTTGACAGCCACTCTCTCCAAATCAGAGTCTACTGAACCTGACAATGCTATTAAGCTCTGGCTTCTTTTTTCTTTTTTCATGATACGTGTCTTTAGGCCTAGAAGCCTGGACAACTGTCATCTCTTCTACATTGAAACACTTGGATCAACTATTCCATTTTGAAGGCTGATATAATTCAGTTTGGAAAGAAAATGGCTGTTTTACTTATACTGTCCAAATAATCACTTTCTTCTATAACCTGCAAGAATTCTTCTCTATTCATTTTATTCTTTTGGATTCTCATTCATGCAACATTGAGCAAATATTTTCTGAGCCCCTAGGAGTCAGTCACTATGCTGTATGACAGAGGTACTGTATGTGTAAGACTGAATCCCTTCTTCCCAATAGGTATCTAGAAAGACAAATAAATAGAGAGGGAGTTGCAATGTAGCATGACTCATTTCATTCTATAACTCAGGTGATGCTGACCAGCATGTTCTGTGAAGTAATTATTCTTTTTTTTTTTTTTGAAGTAATTATTCTTAATCCTATTTCTGTCTTCTTGATCATTAGCCCTATCCAATAGAAATTTCTGCCATGATGGAAATGTTCTATAGTGTCACAGTCCAATACAGTATCCAGTAGCCACATGTGTCTACTAAGCACTTGAAATATGGTTTGAGTGATAGAAAAATTAATTTTTAACTTAATTTCATTTTAACAGATTTAAATTTTAATTTTTTTAAAGATTTTTTATTTATTTATTCATGAGAGATACAGAGAGGCAAAGACACAGGCAGAGGAAGAAGCAGGTTTCCTGCAGGGAGCCCAGTGTGGGACTCGATCCCAGAACCCCAGGACCAGGACCTAAGCCAAAGGCAGAGGCTCAACCAGTGATCCACCCAGGTGTCCAAATTTTAATTTAAATAGCCTCCTGTGACAAGCGGCCACCACATTAGATGGTGCATGAATTGGCAGACATCCTTGGTGCTATATGCTATAAAGCATATAATCTGATTTAGCTATAAATTAGCCTTGAAGTGTAGAAATCCCAGAGAACCAATCATTACAAAAGCACCACGTAATACCAGGGGAGAAATTGCATCAAATGGTTCAGCCGGATCAAAGACAGCCTTCTATCTGAATTGAATCTATAGATGCCTTTTGGTAGCAATCCATCAATCCATCAGTGGGTTACATAGTATTGAAGGCATAATTCTTCTTAGATTTAGCTATGTCAAGGAAAAAGAACCTAAACCATACAAAAGCCAATAGTCTTTATGCTTGCACATAATTCCTGCTGTTCCACTTTCAATACAATAGTAAATTAACATATCTGTATTCACTCAAAGTTATTGAGGAAAGAAATGTTTTATTTAGAAAGTTGCTGAATGTTAAACGTGTGCTAAAAATAGAAACATGAGATTTCGGCCTAGGAGTTCAACATGTAAACTACTCATAACCAAGGCACTGACTGACAGGGTACCTTGAGAAAAAGACCAAAGGGATTTCAATAAAGGCAGTGAATCAGCACAGGAAAGATGAGTGAAGATGCATTATCTTGTGGGTAAGGTGAGGAACCGGCAGGGATGTGAGTGGCATGTGGCCATTTAAGGATGGTCTCAATTTGAATCCTAGCTTGACATTCATAGCTGGGTGCCCTTGAGAAATTTCCTTAGTTTGCTCATCTGTAAAGTGAAGATAATAGGACCTACTTTGCAGATTACTGAGAGGACCATAAATAATGTGCTCCAAATTCTTGCATCTCTTGGGGCAACTGGGTGGCTCAGTGGTTGAGCATCTGCCTTTGGCTCAAGTAGTGATCTCAGTGTCCTGGGATCGAGTCCTGCGTGGGGCTCCTTGCTGGGAGCCTGTTTCTCCTTCTGGCTGTGTCTCTGCCTCTCTCTCTTTCTCGGTGTCTCATGAATAAATAAAATCTTTAAAAAACAAAACAAATTGGGCAGCCCCAGTGGCTCAGCCGCGGTGGCTCAGCCGCCTTCGGCCCAGGGTGTGATCCTAGAGACCCGGGATCGAGTCCGGCATCGGGCTCCCTGCATGGAGCCTGCTTCTTCCTCTGCCTATGGCTCTGCCTCTCTCTCTCTCTCTCTCTCTCTCTCTCTCATGAATAAATAAATAAAATTTTTTTAAAAAATCTTGCATCTCAATAAACAGTATTTAATGTTATTATGACAGACATAACTAGGAATTATAGTTTCAGCAGCCAATACCATTTGAATCTCATGAGGTCAATTTTAAGTTTAGGAATCAAGAGGTTCCTTTTTTTTTTTTTTTTTTCAAGAGCCTCTTTTTAACAAGTGAACACCTACAAATGAAATTCCTCATCCACAAGTTGTATTTATTGTCATCAAAATTCTCTTCTCTGCATTAATACTTTCTCAAACTCAATACAGAATTATAAGAAATTAGAGACAGAAATGGGAAAAGTGACTGGTTAATCAAAGAACTGAAACTACTTTTTTTTTTTTTAATCCAAATCACATGCATTTTTTTGGAGAGTATCATCTGATCTCAGAGAAATTATCTAGGAAGAAAATGATTCTAGAAGCAACACTTAATCTCTTCCCACCATGTTTACCCTTTTGAGTCTGACATGAGCTTGTTATCAGAGCCAGACATCGAGGAGCAGCATTGGAAAAACTGTTAATTGGACATGTGGATGACAAATGCATCCTCCTATTGACAAAGGCAGAGAGGCTTATAACCCTGCCCACAGTTCTTCGTTAGCAATCTTCCTTCTTTCAAAAGTGGATCTTACATTTGTTTTACTAATAGAAATTATTTCTGCAGGAACCAGGGGATGACAGTTTGTGGGGAAAGAATAATGAGCACACAGAGCGTCTAAACCACTTCATCTGCACGCCACGCCCCAGACATTGCAGTTATCTTCACAACTGTATTACATTATTACATTATTCTCAAAGCAGTTTGCATTAAACCCTCTCTCTCTGCCACCCTCCCTGTCTCTCTCTCTACAAACACTAATAAATATAATCATGTAACTTTTTTAACATGTAGATAAATTGATTCCTCCTTGAATAAAAAAACAAAATTACTAAACCAAAGCATACATGTTTAGAGTGCTGATCAATTAAATAAAAATAATTTGTCACAAGATATATACAACTAGACATACAGGGTAACAAAGTGAGACAAGAAAGACCTGGAGTTAAAAAAAACTGGAATTAGACCCTACGTTGGCTTCATCATCTGTTGGCTAAGTGATCTTGGGCAAGTCATGTAAGTACCTTAAGTTTCAATTCCTTCATCTCCAAAAAACTCAAAACAACAACAAAATACCACAGTAGTATCTATTTAACAAAACTGTTGGGTTTTAAAAAAATATTTTATTTATTTATTTGAGAGAGAAAAAGAGAGAGTACAAGCAGGGGTAGGGGTAGAGGACGAAGCAGACTCCCTGTTGAGCAGGGAGCCCAATGCCGGGCTGGATCCCAGGACCCCAGGACCATGACCTGAACTGAAGGCAGACACTTAAAGAACCGAGCCACCCAGGCGCCCCTCATAAAAATGTTATAATGGTTAAAATATAATGCATATAAAACTCTTTGTGCAGAGGATGCTGCCTGTGTTCTCCTCTAGGATTTTGATGGTTTCCTGTCTCACATTTAGGTCTTTCATCCATTTTGAATTTATTTTTGTGTGTGGTATAAGAAAGTGGTCTGGTTTCATTCTTCTGCATGTTGCTGAGCACTTGTTGTGATGAGCACTGGGTGTTATATGTAAGTGATGAATCGCTGAATTCTATCCTTGAAACTAATATGACACTATACATTAACTAACTAGAATTTAAATAAAAGCTTGAAAGGTGAGAAGAAAAAAACCTCTTTGTGCAGAGTCTAACATAATAAAAATCAATAAATGGTTAGCTATCATTGTTAACTATATGTAATCATTGTTTCCTGCATGGTAACTAGGCTGATATGAAAAATCATTCATGCAGGTCAATATAGCTGGTATTATGCTTATGCAGCCAAGCCGCATCTTGTATTATTTTCCCAATATCTAAAATAAAGTATGCTGAGGAAAATCAATAATAAAAAAAAAGAAATCCATATCCAAACACATTATTATAAATTACCAGAGTATCAAAAACAAAGTGAAAATTCTATTAGCTCTGTACTAGAGAGAAAGAACAGACAACCTAAACATGAACAATAATAAATTGATATCACATGTCAGGGACACTGAATGCAAGACAATGAAGTAATATTTTCACAATATGAGAGGACTGGATATTTGAACTTAGAATATGTTCTGCTAAAATATTAATTTTTAAATGAGTGACTAAAGATATATTGAGACATGGAAGGGTTCAGAAAATTTACTGTACCAGAACTTGTTTTTAAAATGCTCTTGAAGGAGGTACTCATGAAAAGAGAGAGAAATCAACATAAAAATACTTTCATAAAACACGAGGACAAGAAAACAAAGTAATACATTTTGGGGAAATGATGTAAATCATCAATTATCAAACAGGAAGCAGAAAACCAAAAGAAATAAAAAGGGAAGAGGACATACCCATAAAACCAAGAAAATCAAAGTCTAAATGATAACATCATCCAAAAAAATGTGTACCTGAGGATGGGAACAAAACAAAGGCAGTAAGGACATGAAAGGATATGTCTTCCTTGGGGAAAAAATAGGCTTGTATACTGCCCGTAATAGTTTAGCAAAAACCAATCAAAGAATAAACATAGAATATACAACTTTCAACTTGTAAAAGAAAAATTGACTTATTTAAAAAAATGTCAAGAAAAATGATAAGTATACAATTATCAACCAATATATCAGAAACAAGAGCTAATACAAAATTAAAAGAATGTAAGTGAACTAAATTCACAAGATAAAATAGTGACACTCAAATGAGGCTAAAAAAGTAAGAAGCAGGAATATATTATCTCTAAGACATAAATTTAAAAGTAAAATAATATAGAAAGGTTTAAAATGAAGGGATTAATGAAGATATTTCAGGCAAGTTTGAAACAAAAGACAGCTGTAGTAGCAATATTAAAACAAAAGGCATGAACAGCTTAAGGCAACACAAGGATTGTAATATACTTGAAGTAGGAGGAAGTTTAAAATTGTATATATATTATATAATAGACGCTTATAGTTTATTGTTATGTATTATATAGTTATAATTCTATATAATATTATACCTATAACATTTTTATAATAGTCATAGACATGTATGTGTGTTTGAAACAGACAAGCAAGAGCAGATAGAATTATGGGGAGAAATAGACTATCACTCAAGCAATCTTCTTCTTTGCTTTTTTATAGATTTTATTTATTTATCTGAGAGAGTGAGCAAACACACAAGGCGGGCAAGAGGCGAGGAAGAGGGGGGAAGCAGACTCCCTGAGTCTGATGCAGGACTCAATCCCAGGATCCTGGGACCATGACCTGGGTAGAAGGCAGATGCTTAACCGACTAAACCACCCAGGTGTCCCCATTCCCTTTCTTTCTGTCTAACATAATTTATTCCCTCTCTACTGCATCATTCCCATTAGCATACAAAATCTCTTGATGCCACTTTCCTCTTTAGCTTCTCTCTGCTCCCATTTGCAGCAAAATTCCTTAGAAGTGTGGTCTACACTCCCTGCCTACCCCCCCGCCCTTCTTTCCATCACTCTTGAGCCTTCTCCAGTCAGGTTTTCCTCTCATCACTCACCAAAACTATTCTTTTCAAGGCCCCCCATTACTTTCACAGAGCTATGTCATGTGATCCAAATAGGATACATCCTCGTATTTGACCAAAGTTCTTTCTTCCTTGAAACAATTATGTCACTTGGCTTCCAGGACACAACTCTTTCTCCTAGCTTTTTTTCCCACTGCCCTGACTGAGCTTTTCTCAGTACCCTTTTCTGGTTCCTCTTCTTCCCTCTATCATCTAAACATTGGAAAACCTAGTGCCCAATGTCTGGGCTTTCTTATCTATTCTAGTTCCTGAGGTGATCTCGTCTAGTCCCATGACCATATATACCACTATTTGCTAAGAAATTCAAATTCCTGTTTCTATCTCTGACCTCTCCCTAGAGCTCCAAACTTATGTACCTGACTGCCTCTATGACATCTCTACTTGCATATCTACAAGGCACCTCACTGATAAGGCCCAAATTAAATTCTTTACCTACAGCTTCAAAACCTGCTCCTCCAAGAGCCTTTCCTTTCCCAGTCAATGTCAACTACTGTCTCATTCCACTAGCTCAGGCCAAAACTCTCACTGCGTACTTTTCTCTTTCTCTCACAATACACGTTCCATAGACCTGCAAAGTCCATTTGCTTTACCTTCACAATAGATCCAATTCTGCTCACCCCACTCTCACCTAAGCAACAATCACATCATCTCTCACCTACAGTATTGTAACAGCACCCTTACTTGCTCCCCAAAATCTACTCTTACCACAATGCCCATAGCAATCCTTTTTAAATCTTAGATCATATTACTCTTCCCCTCAAAAATTTCCAGTCGTTTCCTATATTTCTCAAAGTGAACTTCCAAGCCCTTACGATGTTCTCTGTGACTCAGATCTCTCTTTCTGCTCTGATAGGGACTATCAGCACACTAGCTTTCTGAATTCATTCTTTCTGAATTCATTCTTTCTGGCTCAGGGCCTTTGCATTTGCTGTTCCCTCTGCTTGGAATGACTTTCCACTAGATTTCCATATCTGATCTTTGCTCAAATGTCATCCTCCCAGGGAGCCATTTGCTACAGGCGATTCTTACAGATCAGTTTATTAGAGAAAACAGTAAGCTCACCCCAGTAAATATCTTGCTCATCAAATAACAGTTTCCTCATCAATATTCACTTTAAGATCTTTGCCTCACTGTGCTCATCAAACCTAAATTTTATCACAAACTTATCCACTCTCAGTTTCTCTCTTTGTAAGACGCATCGTAAACCACTTCAGTCCAAACCCCCAAGCCCTGTAAATATCCTACCTCTGACTTCTCTTCTGAAACACCAGGACTCTGTCAAAATGGCACTTTTCCCCCGTACTGCAGTGAGTTCAGATAAACTTAGTTTTTTGTTTTTTGTTTGTTTGTTTTTTAATGACAGGTTGGTGATATTTTGAAAATTCAAAAAAACGACTAGAAAATTCTTATCCCATTCAAGTTGCTCCACGAAGCAGAAAAGAAGGAAAGCTGCCTGTTCATTTAAGAGACTAGTTCAACTTTGATTCCAGAACCAAGTGAGGATCTATATGAGAAAAGTAATATGCATCTAAATAGCTTATTAATACTGACACAAAATTTGTAGATAAAATATTATCTGGGCATATCCAAATTGATTTTAATAAAAAGGAAAAAACTATGATCAAAGAAGGCTTATCCCAATCTGCTCCATTTCTTTCTACATATTTAAATCATATGTAAATATGATGTAACAACAGAGAAATCTATCAGTAGAGTCATCACACCTCCAAAAGGAGAAGAATCACAGAATTAACTTAATTGATCAGAAATGTTCTATGTTTTAAAAGGAAAACAAAGATATAAACTAGGAATTGATCCCGAACTTGATTAGTTCTAGTGGAAAAAAATATAAAATATTTCCTTGAGATTTATTTCCTTTCAGGTCAGAAAACAGAATGTCCATTCTTATCTCTCCTGTCCAATATTGGTTGGGAGAAAAATTAAAAAGAGATACTAGAATTCAGGCAGCCTGGGTGGCTCAGTGGTTTAGCACCACCTTCAGCCCAGGGCCTGATCCTGGAGACCCGGGATTGAGTCCCACGTTGGGCTCCCTGCATGGAGCCTGCTTCTCCCTCTGCCTGTGTCTCTGCCTCTGTGTGTGTGTGTGTGTGTCTCATGAATCAATAAATAAAACCTTAAAAAAAAAAAAGTACTAGAATTGGAAAGGAAGAGAAAAAAACTGTCATTATTTGAAGATGATATGATCATCTACAGAGAAAAGCAAATGGGCCAAAACTATTAGAGGTCGTTAAGAATGATAAATAGGGTTGTTAGGTTCAAGGTCAACTTCAAAAAGAATATTTCAGGATGCCTGAGTGGCTCAGCAGTTGAGCATCTGCCTTGGGCGTGATCCCAGGGTCCTGGAATGGAGACCCACATCAGGCTCCTTGCATGGAGCCTGCTTCTCCTCCCTCTGCCTTTGTCTCTGCTTCTCTCTGTGTGTGTCTCTCATGAACACATAAATAAAATCTTAAAAAAAAAAACAACAGCATTTCTTTATATCAGCAATAACAAAACCGGGAACAAAAGCAGAATAAAAGACCATTTAAATAGCAATAAAGGTTATAAAGTAACCAGAAGTTACTAAACAAAGCATGTACATGGATTTTATGAAGAAAATGCATTTATATTTTGTTGCAAATATTAAGCAACATAAAAGAACATCTGAACAAATGGACAGCCATTCCTTGGTCTTGGATGAAACGGTCTATTACTGTTAAGATGTCTTATTTCCTCCAAGTAATCCTTAAAGACATTGCACTGCAAGTAAAAGCAGGATATTTTGTACAAATTGGCAAATTGATTCTAAAATGTGTTGGCTAGTGAATAGTTAATTTTGAAAAGACAATGCAGAGGGCTCATCAGTTTAGGAATCAGAGCAGAGGATTTTGAAAACTGGCTCTGTTTTCCTGGTTCTAGGTCTTCAGGCAAATTGTTCAAACTCCTTAAGCTTTGGTTTTCTCATACCCATGATGAGGTTAAAACACTACCTCCTCAGAAGTCTAATATCAGTGACGATTAAATGAAATAATGTATGCAAAGTGCCTGAAAAACAGTGAACACTCAATAAATTTAAGTGATTGTTAATATTATATTAAGATATAACTATTTGTGCAACCCATCTTCCTTGCAACACCAGAATTCTTTAGCATAAGCATTGGCTACTATTTATTTTTCCTCCCTGTAGTGAATTGTCCTTACATATGAGTCTTTTTTTTTAATGTATAAATGGAGGAAAAAAAAAAAAAGAGGACTGTTTCTTCTTTACTTAACCTAAGGGAAGTAGAGTCAGAGATAATCTGTTCTTTACTAGCCTTTAGAATATAATCCCCAAAATGAAAAAGACAAAAGAAAACAAAGTATGCAAGGAGAGGGCTTTGCTGGCATTGAGTAATTTATGGCAAAAAGGTTAACCCAAAGTGCTAAATATTCTGCCCCTTTTAGAATTGTTGCGCTCATTTAGAAGGAGACCGCACAAGTTAGTCAATAGGAAAATTCAATAATCTTAATGACAACCCAGAAATGTTAAGGCCTAATAACGTGCTAAAATATTTATAACAAGTTACTTCCCTCCTATCTCTCACTTTCAGTATCTGTAAAATGGGAATAACAATTCTTGTTTCCCAGCACAACTCCTGAAAGGATTAATGAAGATGACAGTGCCATACAAATGCTTGCTTTAAGAGACAAATTGTGGTGGAACAAAAGTTTGGCGGAATTCCCAGTGCTCTCTCGGGTCAAATGGATTAAATATTGAAAAGTTATCATCTGCGTTTCAAAGGATAGTGCCACCAGCAATTAACATCAACCAAGCATGGATTTTTGTTCTCTCATCAGTCGAGTTGATCATTCCTGTAGCCACCAGCTGCTAACGTCTTGGGTGTTAACTTTTCCCTCCTTGGGATTCACCCAGGAGAAAATGGAAGCCTCTTAGAAATGATATGGAAACAGGTGTATCCATCAGCTAACAAGTACACACAGTGGGGAAACAAAATAAAAACATACTCATTTGAATAACCACCAGGCTTCATGGAAATGAAACAGCATAATCTAGCTTGATTTAGTTTAGTGATCTTCCCAACAGCCTGTATTTCATGATGTTTCCTGGGTTTTTGTAAAATATGTAGAGAGTGGTGGGAGAGGGAGGAGAAGCAAGCACTGAAAAGTGTGCGGGAAGGTGGTGCCAAGACTTGACATGACTATTACGCTTGCATCGACATTCAAGAAACACAATGATTAGGCATTCAGGGCCCTCAGGGCCAAGTGTTCCCAATTTCACTCCTGTGAATATGATGAAAACAACGAGAAGCTCATGTACACAAAGAGTAGCACAAGCAACAGGCAGAATGAAAAGGCAGCATCTGAGAAGAAATGCTTTCTATGGGGGATGGAGCACTGGCCCTCTGCTTGGGCAGCTCTGAACACTGGGAGAGTGAGGAGATCCAAGGTTGCAAATGATCCCATGAACTGAGGCCACAAAGGCCACTTGACAGCCAGAGAAATCCTCCCTGACACCAAGATAGTCTGGGCTCCTAGCAGAGCATCTGCAGCCCTTCTTGATCCTCATCAGCCCTGGGCCCACCAAGACACCTGTGCTTCTCTCACATCACAGGCTCTCTTGCATCTGAGTTCCCATGTTTGCTCACGTCTGCATGCATTGCTCTCCCATTCCATTCTCCAACCTGTACATCTCTGCCCAACTTCCATTTGTCCTTTTGGTCTCAACTAAACACTAATTGCTGGGCAGCCTTTCCTGTCCCTTGCTCATGCCCCCTGAGCATAATCTTTCTAAGTACTCAGGAAGCACCGTGTGCTACCTCCATACAGTACTCATCACTATTCACTGCCGTTCGCACAGTTTGCCCCCAGACAACCTGCACTCTCTAAGAGCTCCAAGGTCAAGCTCCTTTTTTTCAATCTTACATGTAGTAAATGCTCAATAAATAACTGCTATAATTAAATGTTAATAGAAGACATCTAGACAAATCTTTGTTCCCATCAACACTTAAAAATTGTGTGATCTTAGGGCACCTGGGTGGCTCAGAATTTGAGCCTCTGCCTTTGGCTCAGGTCGTGATCCCGGGGTGCTGGGATCAGGTCCACATCCAGCTCCCTGCATGGAGCCTGCTTCTCCCTCTGCCTATGTCTGCCTCTCTCCCTGTCTCTCATCAATAAATAAATAAAATCTTTAAAAAATATATTAATAGCATCATCTTGATCAAGATAGTCCTCTTTTCTGTAACATTACAGAGTGAGTTGATGCACTTTTTTAGGGGTGCTGAGGGGCTGCTCCCCTTTTATTTTCAACAGGAGGTTTCTCTAAAGGGAGTGTGATTCTCCCCCCCCAATGGGACCACTGTCCTATCTGTGCATCGTCCCTTCAAGAATCCTCTCAGAAGGAGACACCCCCCCACACCCCCACCCCGCATCTGCCTGCTGATGCCTTGTCGGTCATAGAGGATGTTGAACTTGTACACAAACTGGTTCATGGTGTTGCAGGTTTTGGTGATGGTGCCAAGGTAGGCCATGAGCCCCACGTCATTGCATTGATCGTAAAAGTCTGTCTGTGCTGAGCACAAGGAGGCAGTGACACAGAGCATAGGCCTCCCGCAGGATCTCCTGGTAAGCATTAGAAAGTAATGCATGGAAGCATTTAGCTCAAGCATGGTAGCTGATATGGTGGAGTAAATGGTAGTTATCTTTGATGGTAATATTATTAGAAAGAGTTAAAGTTGGACTTAAATGTATTTCTTTACAAGCCGTGTTCATTTAAGTCCTAAATTATAGGGGTTACTATAAATATGTGGACCTGCTTTAAATTTTCCTGAAGGAAGGTCATTTAGCAGGTTTATGCTTTTTAATTTCCTAACGTAATCTATTCTCTGGTTTCAATCAACAGCAACAAAGTACATGGAGTCTGGGTTGAAGCAAAAATGTACCAAATGGAAGGTGGGGTGAACAGAGACGTAGAACACTCTATGGGGACAGAAATCCAAAGAAATCTAGATTGTGAAGTGTATGTCCATACTTATAGTTCCAGAAATCTTCAAGCTCCCTTTACAAGATTTAAAGAGACAATTTTTTTCATGTGATAAAAATGGTAGCTTCTTAACATGGAATTTAAGCTTAAATTTAGAAATGAGAAGTGTGTAACAAAGACAGCAATTTAAAATGACAGCCTTGAGGAAGGTCAAAGTGGAATTCTCTTGGCATTTTCTGCCCATGTGAGGGCATTTATCACCTGACTTAAGATCTCATTCTCTGTCAGTATTCAAGGAACAGAAATACACTTTCTAAGGACCAACTGATCAGTTGTTTAAAATATTATAAATTATATAAATATATAATATTTATATATATTGCAGAAGTTTGGAGATTATAATTATAGCATTTAATTTAAATTTGAGTCTATATTGGACAGATAAGCACTATGCTTTTCAAATGATTTAAAAATGTTTTATTTGCCTCTTTATTTTGATGGTGGTTTGATCTTTTTTTAAAGACTTATTTATTTGAGAGATACAGTGGAGGGGGAAAGAGGAGAGGGAGAGAATCCTCAAACAGACTCCCTACTGAGGGCAAATCCCAATGACCTGAGCCAAAACCAAGAGTTGGATGTTTAACCAACTGAGCCACCCAGGAACCCCTTAATTTTTTTTTCTTAAGTATACTCACTAGATATGTGCAATAGTGGCATGAAAATTATCTGAAGTGTCTCGCATGGTTATGCTTTAGTCTGGGTGGACATAACTGAAATGACAAAAACTAAAGATTAGAGTACAAGGAAGTATAAGTTCCTGCTGCCTCCTTAGAAGAGAAGTTTGGTTCTTCATCACCACATAATGGTATCATGCCACTGATTCAAGAGGGGTGTAAATGAATTCTGTGGGGTAGGACACCATAATTATTAGTGTCCATTTTCATCTAAGATCTTTATTTCTCTAACATTCTTGGACCTACTGAAACATCTCAGTATACAAAAATACTGCAACTCAAGAGAAATGCCATCAAAATGTATATTCTGATCATTATGATCATTGTGGTACAACTTTCTAAAGTAGACAATCATGTCCTTCAAAAAAAATAAAATGTATTATGTTGGGACTTGCAGTCAAAAACATTTTCAAGAAGAGTTTTGCCTACCTTCACTCTGGCATTTGTTTTGTTTTGTTGTTATGTTTATCTGTTTTTATTTCATTTTTGTTCTTGTTTTGTGAAGGAAAAGCTATCTATCCCTTTCCTATCTTGTCCACAGTAAGTTATGTTCTCTCAGGAAGTCTGTAATTAGATCAAGAATACCACATTGAGCTCAGCGGCAGTAACATGAGCAAAGTGCTACTTAACAGGTGTGATTTTTCCAGCACAAGGATTATAAATGATATGCTGAAAGGATAGAAATACAATTATAAACATATACAGTGATCTGTCAAGGTCGCTACAGGCATGCTGCACAGCAGGGAGTCCAACTGTCCTGGCTCCTTAAAGCCACAAGGCCACATTGGTCCTGCACCTTGCCGAATCCCTGTTCACAGCTCTGTGCCTGGCACAGAACTGAGGTTCAGTGAACACTCATGGAATGTTTCAAATGGGTCATGTTGAGCTGGTTTTAAATCTGACTCCACAACTTGATAAAAGGTCTTGTCCACGTTACTCAGCTTCTCTGAGCTCAGTTTCTTCGTGGATAATGTGAAAATAATACCAAATACTCTGTATCACCCTAGTAAGGATTCAAATGAGAATGTATATGAAGCACTTAGTGCACTGTTTGGTGTACCAGACGCTTGGTGTGTGATGCTACTTTTATTTTGATTTTTTCAGATATCCAGAATTAATCATGGAGCACTTTGGACCTTATTTTCAAATCATAATAGGCAAATGAAACATATTAACAGTTATAGGCACCCAATTATGACCACCTCCATCAGCCAAAATGGATAATCCTGGGATGAAATAAGAAGTACAATGGACAGCCTGCATTGTATTTGAAAATTGGAGGACTTCTCTAAAACTTGTGTAGAAATAGACTGTAACCCCAGCTCTCCAAGTCGTACTTGGCACACGTTGAGCAGTCACCTTAGAGTTTGGATAAAGCTGCCTAATACATAGGTAACTCCACTTTTTTGTGGAACATTATTTACTGGTAACACCCTTCAGGAAAAAGAAAAAGAGTAATACATCTTGTATAATATTGCATATAGATTGAATCTATGAGCTTTTGTTTTTCTTAAAGAATTTATTTATTTATTTGAGAGAGAGAAACTAGGAGCAGGGAGGAGGGGCAGGGGCTGGATCCCAGGACCCTGGGATCATGACCTGATTGAAGGCAGGTCTTTCACCAACTGAGCCACCTAGGTACCCCAAGATTATAAGCTTTGAAATAACTGAGCAGGATTCAAACCTAGCTCTACTGCTAAATGCAGGATATAATGTCCTAAACCTCAAGTTTTTCATTTTTAAATTAGGAGTAATTGTTACCCCCAGATTGTAGAGCAGCAGATGAAATAAGGCACGCGGTACATTTATGTAACAGACTACCCTTTGTGTCTGCTAGATAGTAAGTGCTCAAGAAATATGTCTTCATCATCATCATTGACATTGAGGAAGTATGAGATCTTGAACAGCAAGACACTTTGATATTACATGTTTTTAGCAGAGAGTCTAGATGAAGTTTAAAAATACTCATATTCATTTAACTGGCAAAAAGAGACAAAAAGGGACGCGTGGGTGGCTCCGTGTTTGAGCACCTGCCTTCGGCTCTGGTCGTGATCCTGGGGCCCTAGAATCAAGTCCCACATCGGGCTCTCCACAGGAAACCTGCTTCTCTCTCTACCTATGTCTCTGCCTTTCTATGTCTCTCGTGAATAAATAAATAAAATATTTTTTAAAAAGTGGGGAGAGAGAGAGACAAAAAGAGGAGAGAAAGTATGAGAATGTCTAAATCTTGGTGTATTGTGCTTAGTTTTGCCTGACATCTGAACCTTTATAACCCAAAATGGAGCAGAGGCCACTGAAGATTTTCTGTGTCTTAGAAATCTTCTCCCGAATTGTCCAGAAATGTTGATGCAATGAGACGAAAGCTTGTCCTTAGACATATCAGTTTGCATGTACATTGAGAAGGCAATCCCCGCATATTGCTACAAATGGTCTATTTTTTTCATACTCAAAATGTTTCCATTATAAAATAGTCACCAAATCAATATATCATCACTTCAAAACCAAAACAGAAAAAAAAAAAACGGAAAATGAAAGCACCCAGAACAACAAACTGACCCATGCTAACTACCGCCCCCCACTGATGTCCACAGAATGATGTTCCAGCTCCCAGAGCTCCTCTTCCAGCCCCCAAGTCCTGCAGCTCCGATTCTGTTCAATCTGCCTTTCCTCCTCCCTCCATCTCCACTGACTCCTCCTTGCTCACAGCCAGGCTGCCCAGATGAGTGAGGAATCACATGGTAACTCTGTTTTGATATTCACTTGACATTCAAAACAGAAAGGAAAGAAAGAAAAGAAAACAGAGGCATTGAGAAAATACAGTAATGAGAATGGGTGCCAAGAAGCTGACAATAGCATCGGGATATGGGCCCTCACTGGGCAAGAATGAAGACAACTTACGGTCCTTAGAGGGACCAATGTCCAGCTGTAGAAAGAACTTTGGTTTAATCATGTCTGAAGAATGAAAGTCACATAGTATGTAGGGGGCAAAAGTTCAAAGTCATATGTTATCATCTGAAAAGGGATATCGCAGGGGAAATTCTTGGCAGTTCACTTTATAGTATTTGGCTGAAAAATGTTCAAAACCATTTGTTGTGGTCATTGCTGTATTTTTCCAAAGTCATTTCCTATTGATTCAGCACACCAGGAAACCATGGCTGGGTTCACCTTGCCAAATATGAGTTTCTACTTTGCTGACTGGATAGCATCCAAAAGCCACATTATACTGGAGACAATAAGCACCTGGCCTTTGAAAAGAATCATCTGTGTCGGCAAGGAGGGAATGTCTCACAGATTTCTCATCAGTTCTGATATTGAGTTATCACTTTCCATCCTACCCTGCAATTCAGCCCGTTGGTTATAGCGCCTTAGAGACAAATTCTCTACTCTGGGATGGGATGACCCGGTCTTGCTCACTCTCCTTCCCCACACAGTCACCTAAGGAATCCCAGCATCTTGGCAAACAAGTTTGTCAAAGCCTATACACTTTAGAAATAGACCCTAAATGGAAGAATCACACAGATATGCAATAATCAGACGTCCCTTTTGTACAGGATGTCTGATAGCACAGTATGGCAAGAGATTAATCCAATAGTCAGAGGAACTGATTATGACATTAAAATGATTTCTGAGGTTCAAGATATTTATCTACAACACAAAGAAAATAACATTTGTTCTTTCTGCTACACAGGGTAGTTGTGAAGAAGAAAGGAAAATGTACACAAAATCACTATGCAAAGTAGACAAATGGAAATTGTTTTGTTAGCTTAAAAAGAATTTCAAGGTTTGGTTTTTCCAATAGGAAATTTGTCCTTCAGGGAGTAAATATTAGAGCAAATGGCTTGTTCAAGTTCATTTTCCCAGGTTGCTGCTCTCACAGGTAGAAAAAAGGAATAACATAACTTTTTATATTATTTTACTTTTTATAAAACCAGGTAGATAGAGTTCAGTGGACACTTAATTATCCCGTTGGGAAGTGTAGCAGAGCCAAATCCATCATTTGGAGGCTCCCAGATGACAAGGCCAGACTAATGACTCAACCTATTTGACAACTGGCAAATGACGGGCTTGCCAAAACGAAGGGCTTGAAACATCACAGAGGATCCAAAGTAAATCTTTGAGACAGCTCCAAATCCAAGTCCATCCATTACCAACCACACCTCCTAAAGCCACTGTATCTGCATTATGCTGTTGTTGTTGCCAGGAGGTTGTGGTAGAAAGAGAAGGACAAGTTGCAGTGAATATGTTCCCTGTATGAAGCAGAATGGTTGTTTTCCAAGGCAAGTTTATTGCTAGTTACAGTAAACAACTAGGCAATCACACAATCTTACCTCACTCATGCACCTGCATTTTTATGTAAGGTTTACAATTAGGTATGCAATCTCCACTCACAAACTTTATTAAGGAAGAACTGTGGTCCTGGGATTACCAAGGGGACTTTGAATCCTGGTGATGGAGACAGGTCTTTGTCTCCCACAAGATATTGGCATTGCGTGCAAGGTGCTAGAAGGAACCAAAACTGTAGAACTTATTCCTCCCTGGATATGAGAGGAAGTACATAAAAAGCTTCTTGAGAGAAGTGCTGTGAGCTGAGTCTTGAAAGATGGGCAGAAGTTGGACAATAAACAAAGGGGAGATGAACTGTAGGCAAGGAATGTGGAATATGCAAAAGTAGGTGACACTGAGGACCCAAAGGCGGCGGGTGTCATGTGCAAAGGCTGGGTTTGCACTTTACTTTCATGCCACTCAAATTTCTCACATGAAGGAAGACTTACTCTCTGAAATGCAAGGAGTGGCTGCAGTAGCAGTGGGGGCACGGGGGGAGGAATGATCCCTAGAAGCAGGACGAACTTAAAGAATTATTTAACTCTGTTTTTTCTGACAGTGGAGTTTCTGGACACCAGACCATCGGTAGTGGCTGTTAAAAAGTAAAGGCCAGTGGCCCCTTGGTTGAGGAGCAGAGACAGAATGCTTGCCAGGAATGAGTTACTCAATTCTTTGAATCTTGCCTGAACTATTTCTTCTATGGCATTCCTTGCACTTCAGCCTCCACCTGTCTGCTCCTGCGTTTGCACTGGGGCCTCGTGTCGTAATTGTGTTCATCCTCTCACCAGCACTGCCTCTATTATTGCTGAAAATGAAAGCAAATGACAAATTCATCTGAGTAAAGGGATCCCTAGGGCTATGGATGGCCTGTGTGTATTTGGTGGTAAGAGCAACCTGTCCTTTTGCTTTTAGGAGGCCTACAGCATACTGACTGATGCAGCAGTGACAGTAAGCCTAGACAGATTTCTTAGGGAAAAGGTAAAAATAAAATAAAAATTTTAAGAATATAGGTCAGCCGTTGTGACTTTTGATCCACCAAGTTCTGGTAAAAATAGTGAGATGCATTATAAAGCACAACTTAATTCCTTCTTGCAGGCTACTAGGGCTATCTGATCCAAGTTTTTAAAGCATAACATTATCTAAAAACAGTGATAAAATAATTTATTTCTGATCAGTACCACAGTTTTATGGATCCCGGTATACATGCTCCTTAGGTAGAATCCGTGGGGTGAAGAAGTATAGATGGACCCAGTATCACTCATTAAAAACTGCTTTTAGCATAAAAGGAGGGATTCTTCATTTCTTACAAAAATAAGATAGTTTGACAGTTTTTAATGTCAGAAGAACATACAAATACAATGAATTCATTGGCTGATGTTAACAAATCATTTGCCAAAATCTTTCCTTTGCTCATGCAGAAAACCTTTAAAATCTTCCTAAGGGAAATAAACTTCCAGTTCAAAAGGACCATCTTTGGAATTGGTAAATACAAACATAAGGTTGTTTCCATGTTCACAAAGGACTAGAGAGACTTAAAGAACTACTTATTATTCTAAAAGGTGACCATTGTTCCAAGATAGACGTTGGACATTTGTCCAATCCAGATAAACCAATCTGACCACACTATTTTATCTCCAATAGATAACTAACAACCAGGATGCCAGTGATGGCTTGCATACTTACAGAGAATTGGGCTGAAAACATGACAAAGCTGTGTCTGAGCCCAGCAATGACTGCCACAGGCTGCAGGAAATGCTATGGGCACACATTTGCTGTCCCTAAGCTAACCCTAAGCTAAGCCATCCCTCAGCTAATTTTTCCCTTGGTCTGTTTGTCTTCAAATTAATTCATTCTTTAGCTTTTTTCTGTTTCTAAGTTTTGCAGCTCATCAACTGGTGAGGCAGTGTTGTTCAATCAGGTAACTTCCTAGAGCGAAAGTTCCCAAGGGCACAGATATTTAAGACATTTGAGAGGTTGGTACAGTGTATGCCATTTAGTGGGCACTGATGGAAAATTTTGCTTTCCACCAAAAGTCAACCACCCAACTCTGCAACATCATAGCAAGAATGTTTCGATGCTAATAACAATTATTACAAGTAGGATACAGGTAGCAATGGAGATGCCAACAGTTTATGATGTAGAAGCCAGGTTAGCAAGGACCTAGATTTAAACAAACAAAAGGATTAAATCAGAAAATAATTTGGTAAAGGGAAGCCTGGGTAGCTCATTTGGTTAAGCATCCAACTCTTGGTTTGGGTTCAGGTCATGATCTCAAGGTCAGGAGATCCAGCCTGAATCTGGCTCTGGGCTCAGCAGGGAATTTACTTGAAGATTCTCTCCCTCTGCCCCTCCCCTCATTCATGTGTGCATGCTCTCTCTCAAATAAATAAATCTTTTTTTAAAAATTCGTATTTATTTATTCATAAGAGACACACAGAGAGAGAGGCACAGACATAGGCAGAGGGAGAAGCAGGTTCCCTATCAGAAGCCCAATGCAGGACTCGACCCCAGGACCCCAGGATCACGACCTGAGCCAAAGGCAGACACTCAATCACTGAGGCACTCAGGTGTCTCTAAATAAATCTTTTTCAAAAAGAAAATAATTTGACAAAGATTAAAGAAATGAAGAAAGGGAACTGATGGCTGTTGGATACCTCCAGGATTTTAATCCAGATTATCTCATTTAATCATCAGTCCGATGCGAACTATTAGCTATTAACTATTTATTGCTTACCAGATGACTATTTTAAGTTTTTTATTATCATTAAGTCTTTCAGTAGTCATTTAGCTTCCACAACTCTGTGTAGTAGTTCTGTTACCATCTGCTTTACAGTTGATACAACTGAGTCAAAAGACAACTAATTTGTCCAAGACTGCTCAGCTAAGTGACCAGGCTGTGTTGTGAACACAGGCAATCTGAGGTCAGAGCTAACTTCGGGAAGCCTCTCCCAGAGATATTTTTCAGAGGAGGACTCTGAGGCTTAGAACAGTGACATATCCTGGGGAGCTACTGAGAAGGGTGTTCAGGATTGAAACTCAGGTCTGCTCCACCCCAACACCTAGATTCAGTGTACCACTCCACACTGTCAACCATAGAAATGAAAATTAAGTATTTAATTACATTACATTATACCATGCTTAAAAGATGAAAATATAAACCCTTTATATTAGATTTTTTTTCTTATTAAGCTTCATTCTATAACTAATCAGATATAACACAAGGAGTGGAAACTCGCTCCTAGTCCATAAGACAATAGGCTTTTACCAGCTGGAGGCCAAACCCAAAGTGGCTTTCTCTGTGACCTGAGCCAATTAAGTGTTCTTACAAGAATAAAATGAAATGGGGGAAAAAAGACAACAACAAGAAACAGTTTGAAGAAATAAAATAAATGCAATTGTTTTCTTTCATAAAATGGGTAGGGTAACTAAGCAGAGAGGATGAAGGAAATGAGGCTCAGTGGAGACCTTCATGGCTCTGTTATTTTACCTTTGACTTAGAGAATGGAAAAGGATTAAGGGTATTTTCAATTCAGCCTCTCAAACACAAGTAAACACCAGGCAATAGAATATAAAAATCAGTGAGAGCAACAAACAGATCAAACTAAAAGAAAGCAAGAAAAAAGGGTCAGAATTCAAGAAAGAGGGGTTATTTAGGTAAATTGAATATGCTCCTATTCACATAACAGTATCCTGATGTATAATTTTCTTATTCAAAAGTGTTTCCACAACAGCTACAGTATAAAGCAAAACGTATTATTCTTTTAACAAGCGAGGCCGAGTCTCCATCCAGTGAAATCCTCCCCATTGTGCCTGGGTCACAAGAACACCTTGACATCTCCCAGCTATTATTTCTTCACTGCATCATCTATAGCTCTGCCAAGATTTCATTTTCATAATCAATAAGCTAACAACAACATAACCACGGGTAGTCACCTCTGAATTTTGTTAATCATATGTAATGAGTGTAGAAATCAACATTATTTCAGTTCTCTTGCTTTCTCAGCCAAGCCTGTCATGTTTCAGGACTCAAGAACTATTCACAAGAGCAGAAATGCCAATGCCGTCCAGGAAAGAAATGTGTCTCACAGCCACCAGTATTTTCACTGTTGTTGAAGCAAAATGAACAAATCTTTTAGAATTTTTTAAGAAAAAAAAAAGGAAGAGAGGTTTTGTTTTTAACCATACTCAAATAATTACTAAGACAAATAATTCTTCCCAATAAATACCGCTAAACATGACCAACCATTCTACTCCTACATTTTTAAATGAAGGTTTTATTGGGTCTGATGTACTGACTCTCATCCAAATATAGTATTCAAGTATTTTCAGGTTGCATTTCTGGCTTAGTAGTTAGCTTCCTTGGCCCATTTAGTTGGCTGACTTCTGGCTCACTGCCTCATGGCTGTGCACACCTCATCATAGCCACACTGGCCCTTCACTCTCAGGAAACCCATTAACTTTGAGTCTGTACCATATCTCTTAGCTCAGATGCCTAAATGACAGAAAATACTGCAATGAACATCACCTCTCCTACGCTGTGTCCTAGGCCTCTGTCCTGCCTCTGGATTTGCCAAGAATGTAGCCTTTTTAAAATAAAATAGTTTCATATTTTCTTTTTTCACTACTGACATCATTAAGAGCTGAAAAAAATTAAGATACTCTAATTCTTGCCTTTGCTTCCATAAAAGTCAAGAAGTTGAAGACCTAGATTAAAATCATGTGAAAATAACGATAAATCCCCACATTAAATTTTTTTTCTAATACCAAAATATTCTATGTTAAAAGTAATCCAACACAGATTGTGATAACTTGGCTAAAATGCCCCGGTGTGTTCCTTATATTTGGCAATAAGAACATATGTGTGTTTTGTGGACGCTTGGAAATGTGGGCTAAACAAGGTGTGTTATTCATTCATTCATTTCTTCATTCACGAATACTTAACCCCTTCTAAGTGCCAGACACTATTCTAGGGATAGAGTACCACAGTGGACAAAACAAATTCCTTGGCCTCAGGAAGTGTACATTTTAATGTGGGAGGACAGGAGATAAGAAGACAAATAAGCAAAAGATACAGTACCCTATGCTACTATAATTCCAAAGGGAAAAAAAATAAAAGGAAAGATATGTGGAGTTGGAAGGAGTTATTGGAAATAGACTTTCTTCTAAGCCTTCACTAATTGCATAAGTTTATAGCATCATATTCATTTAGAAACATCCTTTTACAAACTGACTTTGTATTCTTTCCCTCTCCTAGTCATATGCTGTGGGAAACTTTGAAGTCTCATAGAGATCAAAGATACAAACTAAGTTTATAAACGTTAAGTTTATAAGTAGAAAGTCACATGCTCCATAAACAGCTGAAGAATTATGAGACTACTGAAAACAAAGTTTTTCCTACTCAGTTGGTCTCTGGATTCTACTACGAGGTAATCTGTTGAAGCCACATCTTGTATCAGTGTACAAGGGATGAACCAATCGGGCCTAAACTCTGGAATAATTTTCAGACTTCTGGTTAGCTTGACCTGCTCAAGAAATTTGCACTACTAAGTACGAAATAAACTCTAATAGCTAAAACTACAATCTGAGTTTCTCTTTATATTAACAGCAAAAATCTGAAGAAACTCACTCCTTCTGTAGACAGATGGTTTTAATACAATAGTTAGTCATAGGTGTAAGGACACCAAGTAGGAGAGATCCACAAAATGGAGAAAGTTAAATAATGAGATGCTTGCCCTGTTACCTCTCCCTTCTTCCCACTCCAGCACAGTAAAGGAAGCCTTGAAGAAGCGGAAGCACAGAAGTTTGAATCAAGATATGTGTGTGGGGCTGGACTGAGTATTAATGCCTAAAAATAACTGAAGGATTGTATGTCCAAGATGCCAATAAAGAACCCACTACTCCATAGAAAAAGTGATTCAACATTTTATAATTAAAGTAGCGGCTTGGAAAAAAACAAACACATTCACCGATGAAAATATGTAACCAGGGATCCCTGGGTGGCTCAGCAGTTTGTTGCCTGCCTTTGGCCCAGGGCACGATCCTGGAGACCCGGAATTGAGTCCCACGTCGGGCTCCCAGCATGGAGCCTGCTTCTCCCTCTGCCTGTGTCTCTTAGGTCTATCATAAATAAATAAATAAATAAATAAATCTTAAAAAAAAAAAAAAAAAAAGAAAGAAAGAAAGAAAATATGTAACCAGGCTACCTGAGTGGCTCAGTGGTTGAATGTCTTGTCTGCCTTTGGCTCAGGTCCCGGTCCTGGGATGGAGTCCCAAATCAGGCTCCCAGTGGGGAGCCTGCTTCTCCCTCTGCCTTTGTCTCTGCCTATCTCTCATGAATAAATAAATAAAATCTTAAAAAAAAAAAAAAAGAAAGAAAGAAAAGAAAAGAAAATATGTAACCAGTTGGAGGAAGATATGAAATAAAGATGTGCCCTTTGTTTGAAAAAACAGAGCAACATAAGTGCCTGACTTATAGGAGGTGCTCACAATGTTTTTTGTTGAAAAAAATCCATGGATGGGTTGATTTCATCTCAGTAAGAAATCAGCTAACAACTGTAATCAAATAAGCATACTGTACACACTCCAATTTATGATATCTCTACAGTATGATCCTTCTATCCACAATTCCAATAAATTGCAAATACTGGCTGAGAAGTCACAGCTTTCTTTTTAATTGATGAATTTGGTATTTAAAGCATACCTCTTCCAGAATGGCTGTTGGTCGCTGGAAAAATATCGGTAGACTAAATCGTCTTTCCCAATCAACCCTCAGATCATAACTAGCCATCGCTCTCATACCATAACCAGTTTTGTTCCAGTCAAGGGCAACAGATTGTCTGTTAGTGTAAAGACTCAGTGATCTTCTGAGTTTTCTGAAATATTCTTTAATGGCTCTCATAATAATAAACCTTTAGTTTCAGTAGGGCAACTGCATTTGGTAAAACTATCTCTATAAAGAAATTTCAATTAGGTATAATCTAACTCTACACCCATTATCTTATCATTCCAAACCATGAAACACATAGAGCTACATGATTTGCCTAAGATCACATAGCTGGGCTTCAAGAAACACCGGTGACTTCCCCCTCACTGTTGCCTCTAACGCAGACCAGCACCCCCATCCCCCCACCCTACAGCCCTGAACCAGGGCAGGGAATCTGGCCAAATCAAACAGTTTATATGTTAAAGCTGCTAGTAGTTAAATGCCTGCCCTTTTGGGGTTCTTTAAATTCACATTAAAAATCATGACAGCTTTCTCAAGAGACATTAATCACAGATTCTCACTTAGATGAAATCATATGATGAAAAATGAATATTCTGGTACCCCTTTTCCGATTTTAATCAAAACAAATTATAGATGTCTTGTAGGCAACCACCCACAGGCCTCTCTTTAGTTTTTGCTCTATGATCTAATACTCCAGGATAAAGGATGCTCTCCCAAAGATCCAAATTATTACAATTTGCTCTCAACTGTAGGGAAAAGAAAAAGTGATTGAGGCAACTGTGCCTTTTTTTTAATTGTGTAAAGAGAGTTTAGGGAGGAGAGACTTTGAAAAGCTACTTATCAGGCTTCCTTTACTGTGCTGATTAATGGAATAAAAAGACCCAGCATGGAGCTATTCTTCTGGCTTCTCATACACAAAATCATCAGGTTGCTTTCACCTTGTTGTTCTAAGGTTTTAAAACCAGATTTCATCAAGCTCTATGTAGTCCCAAATCCCCTGCAGCAGATACCAACATAAATAAACTCCTGCAGATACCTACAGCTAAAGAAGAGAAAGGCTTGAATTAGAGCTTTGCCTTAAATCAAAGGCAGTCTTGCTGTAATTACTGCCACAACTGAGATAAGAAAGTGCATCAACAGCTCTGCTAATATAAGCTGTGTGCTTCCTCTGCCTGGTGACACTCCTGTCTCATTTCTCCTGAATTAAGCTTCTTTGGCCAAAGACAATGGCTTTGTAAAAGAAAAAAAAAAAAAAAAACAATTTAGAAAGCCAAGGTTACTATAACAACTGACCCAACAAGGTTTCCTTCCTAGTAGAAGGATTTAATAGTTTAAAAAGCTCAAAAACTACCTTTAGACCCTAAAGCTACAAGTGAAGGTCAGGAGAGTTTAAAAGTTAATAATGGTTAGGGCCTTAATAACAGTTTACTCAGGAATCTTTTTAAGACTAAATTCAACGCTGAAAATAGCAACCAGTTAAGCGAGAAGCAGTAGCATTAAGCAAGAAGACAGGTGTGGTTAGGAATGCCTAAACAAGCAGCCTGGAAGAAGTCTTTCAACTTTCTGTAATCCATCCTGAGTGTGACAGGCACAGATTGTACAGGAAGGAGCAGATCGAAGCAGATGTACAGCTGAAGCAAAATCCTAGAGTTGGAATACCTTTATTCTAATGTAAATGTGGGACTATAAAGACTATTATCATAGATCTCACAAATCGATTTAGAATTCAGTAAGCAAACAATGTGAACTGCCCACTGTAACGTAATGGCTTGTGATATATTATGGGAAGGCTACAGAGTAATACAAACAGTTCACTTGCCTAAGAGAAATTTCAATTTATGAGTTGGTGGGCGGGGAGGGGATACATATAAAAATAAATATAAACAAGCAAGTGCTGGAAACATGTAAACATTTTCAACTAGGCTTTAGGTTGATGCCTATTGGAGAAATGCTTTATAGTGGAAACTGTCTTTTATACTCTTAGTTTTGTATAGCAACCTTATTTGTATACCTGAGGGGAAAATGAGTGTCGGAATGATGTTCTTGGGTCATATCCTGATTATGGACAGTAAACCCAAATTATTTGCATGTCTTCAAAAATTGGAGGTCTCAAGGAACATGTGGTAAAATGGCCATATCTTATGCCAAAAGATTTCTTTCAAAATGTCAACAACAACATAATGATCTATGGAAACATATTCCAAGACTTTCAACTTTTGACCCAAGAAGGGAGCTGAAATGACTTCATTTGGCCCACTGGTAAGCTTCCAATTTGGAATAGTTTGTGTTGAATTTTGGTATGGCAATGTTTTTAAAATTTTTTTGAACTTTAAAGCTCTAAGGTGAAATATGATCTCTCCATCTTGCTATAGCCTCTACCATCCCTAATTGTTTACAACTGGCTTAATTTACACATTTATCTTTCACCTTGCTAGCTCTATGTAGGTATAGGAAATTACAATTTCTATTTTGGAGTTATCAACTTCCTTGTGCCCCAGCTTTAAAACTGTATACAAACATACACACACACACACACACAGTTTAGGAATATTAGCTGATTGAAAGTTTTATATGATCCAACAGTGTTGTATGTTCTTAAAAAAAAAAAAAGTGTAATCTCAAGTTGCACTAAGAAATGTCCAATGGCCAGATTTCTAAATTAAAATGGAGCAACATTTTAAATTCTGAATTATAGAAATTAAAATTGAACTTTGACAAATTGGAGTATGACATGGATATAGAAGGTCTGTAAATCATGTTTTATATGAACATTTGACCAAATCATGGATAGGTAACCTTCAGAAAATAAGTAGTAAAAACTGCAAAAAAAAAAAAAAATGGTCATGAGGAAGAATTTATAGATTTGTTTTACTTTATAGAAAGCAGAACTAGTGGAGCACCTGAGCAGCTCAGTCAGTTAAGCATCCAACTCTTGGTTTCAGCTCAGGTCATGATTTCAGGGTTGTGAGATTGAGCCCTGCCCTGGGGAATCCACACTCAGCAGGGAATCTGCTAAAGATTCTCTCCTCTCTCTCTTTCTCTCTCTCTCCTCTGCCCTTCCCCTGCTCACTTTCATTCCTTCTCTCTCTCTCTCTCTCTCTCTCTCTCTCTCATATAAATAAATAAATCTTTTAAAGAGAAAAAAAAAAAAAAAAGAGGGGAAGGAAGCTGAACTGGAACCAAAACTTGCTTATAAGAGTACCAGGTTTTAAAAGGTTTAAATTTGACTCAACATGAGTTTTCGAATTATGGTTATTTCAATAAGTTGGTAATCTTAGAAAGAATGCATTTTCTCCTCATGCAGATATTTGAATGAGCTTATATACACTAGTTCAGTACTTTATAGGTCTTCCCATCAAAATCATTTGGGAATCCTCTAAAATATATACATATATACTCCTGGCCCCATCCAAACCTATTAAGTTAGAATAATTGGGACTA
Organism: Vulpes lagopus; assembly: GCF_018345385.1. NCBI lineage: Eukaryota > Metazoa > Chordata > Mammalia > Carnivora > Canidae > Vulpes > Vulpes lagopus. The sequence continues at coordinate 99,583,973 of NC_054829.1, forward strand.
AAATCTGGGGATCTCCACTGAAACAAATCTCACCAGGATATATCTGACAGTGCTCATCAAATCATTGTATAGGTCTCCAGCAGCAGAACAAGTCACTGCATGACCTCTGTCATTATGTTCAAGTATAAAAATTGATAATCATTTCAAAAACATTCTTCTCAAGATTTGCCCTTCAAGAAAGAACAGCTCCTTCTGTACATTTATTTGGATGACCCAGAAAGTCGTGCCATCCTTCTGAAGCCTCAACTATAGAAATCAACTGTTGCTTAAATGATTTAATATCTACAAAATACCAATTATCTTTCAGAAGTTATTTGCCCCTACCAAGAGAGATTATTTTTCCTAGGATCCAGGCTTCTCTCTATATAAAGTCATTTCTTAATGTCTAAATTATTTAGTCTTGATCAGTGTTTCTCAAAATGTGATCCCCAAATAAGAAGCATCGACATTACCTAGGAACTTACCTGGAGTGAAGCCCAGAAACCTGTGGCATAACAAGATTTCCAGGTGATTCTGATGCATGCTTAGGTTTAAGAACCACAGGTCTAGATTAACACCAAGAGAATGGGAGCAGGATGGAAAATTTTACCCATTGGCATTCAAAATCCTGCAAAATGGTGGTCCAGGGTAGTCATGGACCTTCTAAATCTATTCTCCTTCCAGATCTTCCAGAAGCACAAGATGTGAGATTGCTTAGTCTCTTAATTCTCCATCAAGAAATTTTGAACTCAAAATATGCACAAGTACATGCACAAGTACACAGACACACACACACACATACACACACACCCCTTCTAAAGACAAATTATAACCCTGAAAAACAAAATAAATAAATCCATGAGGATGATAGAAATGTTTTTCAAAAGTCCCTCTAATTTGGAAAGATACAAATTCTCACAATAGAATCAGTACTTCATGTTAATATGCATGAGTGTTTATTCCTTACCTTCATTGGTTAACCTCTTAGAAGTAGTTCAAACCAATGAAGAGCCATTACTTAATGGACTCTCTCAAAACTACAGAAAAACATGCTCTTTGACTATGAAATTCAAACCGGTTTAAAATTCTAGCCATGATTCATTCAGCAGAAGAGGAAATAATCTTTATTTGGTCCTATTCTGGGTTCGATATCCTTATGAACATCATTTGAATGAATGAGTGAATTGAATATGACCATACTTCTCTGTGCATGCTCAAATGCTGAAGAAGCCATTGTGTCTCTGTTATACAATTCTAATCCTTTCATTATACTGTTTACATTTTATAGTGTGAGAACCTGCCCGCATGCAAGAATATAGGCACTCATATTTAAGGTAATAGTCATGGACCATTGGGAAGGAGTTTCTTTCTCTGCATTTTTATGAAGCTTAAATACTTATTTTGATGGAGATTAATGTCCCCTCTATAATTAAGTAGAAACCAAGTATTCAATCACTGTACCTCCCCAATTACAGTCCATACTTAACTCATCACCAACTTCAGATGAGCCTGCTGATAAAATGTCTTCTGAATTAAGATTTCACATTCTAAGTGCTCTTAATTATATTTTCTGCTTACTCTTTACTTCTTATGAATTATACTTTGACAACTTAAAAAATCTTTCTTGCAGTCAACTTTGGCCAAACTGACTAGATACTACAAAGATGAAAGAATATTTGGTTGTATAAATAGTAAAAGAAGGAAAATAGTTAAAACACATATGCAGTGGGGTGCCTGGGTAGCTCAGTCAGTTAAGTGTCTGACTCTTGATTTTGGTTCAGGTCATGATCTTAGGGTCCTGAGATCAAGCCTGGCATCAGGCTTTACGTTGGGCATGGAATTTGCTTTCTCTCCCTCTCCTTCTGCCCCTCTCCACCCTCTAAAAACAAAGCAAAAACATACATGCAATAAGTCTTTGAACCAAATGATTGCTAACATACCTTCTAGTTCGAAAAGTCTAAGATCCAGTGATATCTAAATAAACATATTGATTCTTATGATGCAGCCTTTGGCAACTGGAATAAAGAGCAAGTAATATGTTTGAGAGACAATAGCCTTGGCCAATGTCAGTTAACTAAAAGATAAGAGAGAGCACATGTGCAAACAAAAGAAGACAAAGAGGCTCTGAGCTTCCTTTGTGGAAGACCCTCACTATTCATCCTAATCTCCTCATTAGATGACTTCTCTGAGTGTTGCTCCACACCATGATAAGAAAAATAGAAGGTCATTTGGAGTCTACCTGAATATTAATTCAACCAAGTGGGTCCCACAGACATAAATAAAATTGCCACAAACTGGCAAATAAATTACTTGAAAAATAGAAATCTGATAAAGGACATTTCTCTTTTGCTATTTCACAGGCAACAAAAGGAGATATTACCTTCCAGTGGCACTGAGTTTTGAGGCACTTTTCCCAATGCAAGTTAGGGTTTCAAGATCTGAGAATAAATTAGCAGATTAATTAGAAATAGGTTTGTCTGTGAAAAACAAAAAATGTAGAATACTATTACCTTTAAAAATAAATAGAAGTTTATTTCTCTCTCAAGTAAAATACAATAAGATTCTTCTTTTTTGTGGCTCACTTGGCATGATTTCCATTGTCAAATTCACCTGATTGTCCAAGATGGCTACTCTAGCTCTGGCCACTCTGTGTCCGCCTTCCCACCATTCCAGTAAACAGAGATAATAAAAAAAGAGAGAGAGAGAGAGAGAAAAGCATAACCCTCACTCATAAGAACACTCAAAAATTTTTCATAAAATCTTAAAAGTTTTTATAAGAAAAAACCTTTTATAACTATGTATAGTGATATATGTTAATTAGACTTATTGTGATGATTATTTCACAATATATATGAATATCAAGTCATTATATTTACACTTCAAATATGTTATATGTCAATTATATCTAAATTAAAAAAGAAAAGTAGATACTAAAATTAAAAGTTTTTGTGTTTAAAAGTACACTATCAAGAAAGTAAAATCACAACCCATCAAATGGGAGAAAATATTTCCAAATCAAATAAAGGATAATGGTCTAATATCCAGAATATATAAAAAATTCTTACAACCCAACTCTTTAGAGACAAATAATATAACTAAAAATTGGAAAGGGATTTGAATCCAAATCTTTTGATTCAACAAACAGTATCTTGTCAATAAACAGGAGAAAAGATGAGCAACATCATTAACCATCAGGGAAATGTAATCAAAACCACAGTAAGAGGGCAGCCCGGGTGGTTCAGCAGTTTAGCGCCGCCTTCGGTCCAGGGCCAGATCCTGGAGACCCGGGATCGAGTCCCACCTCAGGCTCCCTGAGTGAAGCCTGCTTCTTCCTCTGCCTGTGTCTCTGCCTCTCTCTCTCTCTCTCTCTCTCTCTCTCTCTGTATCTCTCACGAATGAATAAATAATATCTTAAAAACACACACACAATAAGATACCATATTATACCAACTTATAGAGCTATAAGCAAAACAATGGGCAGTAATGAGTGTTGGAGAAAAAGAATGAGGGAAAGAATGTTGGTACAATGTTAACATTTGGGTGGGATTCTGGGTACTATATACAATATATACAGGAATTCTTTGTACTATTCTTAACAACCTTTCTCAAGGTTCAAAATCATATCAAAATAGAGAGGTGAAAGTAAACAAATAAATAAAATACTACATGACTTTCAAAACAAAAACAAAACAAAACTTCCCAAAAGTTTCCTGACAGTTTCACTTATGTGTCATTGGCCGCAATTTAGTCAACCACTGGACTACCAAGGAAGGTATAAAACTAATCTTGATTCTGGTGTGCCACATACCAATCAAAATTTGGGAATTTCAGTACTGAGGAAGAAGGGGAAATCTAGAGTTAACATATAATTTATCTTCCAAATTGAAACTTGAGTTCCAAGAAGGCACAATTATTATTATGCCAGGACAGCACACATAGTCTGGGACGAATGGTCGTCCCAGGGAGCTCAGATCTTGAGGCACAGCAAGCTTTTGTTAATAATGCTAGCTACCATTTTTGAAGGCCAAAAGTGTGTCAGTTGTGTAGTGTTCTCTTGGCTTTCTACTTATTAATATATTAAATATTTTTATGTATAACATTCATTCTCAAAACAACCCGATGAAGTCAATATTCCCCCTCCTTTTTAATGGTTAAGAGATCAACGTTCAAAGAAATTAAAGTTAACTTGCCCACATCCATACAGATAATAAGTATCAAGTCTAGGAATGAAATCATTGCCTTCTGAGAACTCTTGTTTTTTTCCACAGCCTAGATGCTACTGATTTATATAAAAATGGGTTCTCTGGTCTCAAACACATTAAGTTAAAGAAACCCAACATCAAATAATGTATACAATAAGATTCTATGGATATAAAATTCAATAAAAAGCAGAACTGGAGTGATTGAATACAGATCAGTGATTGTGGAGAGAGAGATCAGAGAGGAAGTATGTGCAAAGAGGCAGGAAGGCAGTGATAGAAATGCTCTGTCATGATTGTGTTGGTAATTACCTGGTTGGGTTCCTTTATGAAAACTCATTGAACTACACAACCAGTACTGATAAATTTTATTGTATACAAATTATACTTCAATAAAACTGACAAGAAATAGGTAGATACAAAGCAGGTAACAGATGATAGATAGATGATAGATAGATAGATAGATAGATAGATAGATAGATAGATAGATGATAGATAGATAGAAATCAATCTCTGATAGAACAAAAAAAAAATGGTGGTCAAGGATATCAGAGGTAGGGAGATGTGAGTTTGCAAAAATTTGCTCAACAACCCACTATTCCTATTTGTATTACCAGAAGTGGAGGCTGAATATCATATCTTCCATTTCACTAGATCTTGTGTGTTTCTGTGGCCTTCCAAATGGGCTAGAGTCTTGATGGGGCCTCTTCTGGGAATCCTAAGAGATCTCCTCTCTAATAATATGATTCTTCATCTAAGGTCCCACTTGCTTCCACCTAACCTGATCACATGGTTATATTCTTCAATTTTTTTTCTTTCTCCATCTGTATGTTTATCTACATGCCTAGAATTACTGAATGATCAAAACTATAGATCTTCCAGGAGCAAAGGAACAAGCCCTGTAGTGACTGTAACACCTCCAAGGAAAGGAACGCTTCGACCTTCAATAGCAGAGTGGTTGCTATGGTCCCATGAAGCCCCTTGCATGCTGGTAAAAAGAGTTTTTACCCAATTCAGTCACCAAATGAGAGCTCTTTGAAGGTATTTCCATAGATACTTTGCAGGAGAGTGACACGATAAGACTATGCTTCTGTAAACTGAATTTGGCAAAGTCATATAGGATGGATTAAAGGAAGAGAGATTATGGGAGGTAAATTCAATTGTGAAGCCTTCACAATGGCCCAAATAAGAGCAAATGAGGGCCTGAACAAAGTAGAGCAGTGGGTGCAGACAGGAAAATGTGGAATGAGATGAGGTGGTTAAGCGCTATGGAGAATGGTGGAGGCGACTGTTCTCCTTCCACCCACCACCCTCTGGCCTAGACCCAGAAGTGCACTGGGGAGGAAAAACAGTACAGTCTGACAAATAAAGGTGTGGGTGGCCTTGGAACAACCTATTGAAACTGAAATTATTATTCTCTCCCTATAATTTATATATTTTTCAATCCTACTCACAGTATTTAGGTATTTATTTTTGTTTTGTTTTGTTTTTTTTTTTACAACCATATAAATTTCTGTTACAGCAAGGGAGCATTGACATTAAATGCCTCGCAAATTCTTCTTTGTTAAATTAAGCTGTAATATAACTGGCTACCATCAATAGGGCTATCATTATCTTGTTGCCCTCTTTCTATAATTCCATTTCCTCCCTTTAATTTTTTTGATTGTTTTATGTGTGCATTTCCCCTTGCCCATACAGCTGATAAAAATATATTTCTTTTCTTTTTTCTGATTAGCCAGATTTTGTAGCAGGTTTATGAAATTTAATTCCCACTTTAACTCAGAATCAAGGAGAGAACGCAAGTTCTTTAGAGTTCTCTACTTACTCGGGCCCTCCATTACCGACCTCTCCCTACTCATTAACAGATTTACTTAGGTTATAACTTAATTTCATCCAATAGTGCTAACTTCCCCTATGGACATATTCAGACTTTTTTTTTTTTTAAAAAAAAGAATCATTTAGGGGGTTCCTGGGTGGCTCAGTTGGTGAAGTGTCTGCCTTTGCTTCAGGTCATGATCCCAAGGTGCTGGGATTGAGCCCCAGCATCAGGCTCCCTGCTCAGCATGGAGTCTGCTTCTCCTTCTGCCCCTCATGGGGTTCATGCACTCTCTTGTTCTCTCTCTCTTTCTCAAATAAAGAAATAAAATCTTTAAAAAGAAAAAAAAAAAAAGCAAAGAAATCATTTAGTCCCTGAGCTAGCCCAGCTCGCCTGCACTTCTCACTGTCAGGACATGTGGTGCATGGCAGTGGGAGTGGGGAATAAGGTTTCTGAGTCCTCCAGGAGAAATAAAGAGTCAAAGTCTTTAATGCTTGTACTCTGCTTCCACAGGTCTCCATGGCAACACCCCTGGCTCCTGGGTGCTGTTCGCCTGCTGTTGTGCTGCAGAGTTCCATTCTATGGCAGGACTCTTTCAGTCGGCTGGCTTTGTCAGCACCGAGTACTATTAACCTGGTTAACCCTGTCTGTCCTCTGCTCCTGCTGGCCACATATGTCTGCAGGACAGCCACAGCCTCCTTCCAGTCCCTGAGCCTGGCGCCCACGGTGGGTGCAAAATCACCCCATCCCCCCCTCCCCCCCCTCTTGGGTTAGCCTCTCCTGGAGGCCACTGGAGGCAGCTCAGGAAGGCCACGCTGTAAGATCTCCCTCTTCTGACCACATTGTACAGCAGCATTGCTCTGGCTGTGCCTGAAGGTGGTGCAAGATGAGGCTCAGAGGTGATATCCTAGTCCTAAATAGGTCATAGGGACAAAAGCTGACTGCCCTCTTTGCCTTGCACATTATCCTCAATAACCCACCTTCTCTGGAGCTGGTGGAGCAAGACAGCCCAGTGCTGCTCTGCTACTCATTAGACATGTGATCTCCCAAGAATGGTTCACTGGCTCTGTGCCCCAGTCCCAGAACTGTGAAATATAAGAATTTACCTCATAGTGTCCTTGTGAGGACTCAATGAGTTAATACGTATCTATATACATATAAATACTGATAGCAGGCAAAAGCTAGGAGGTATTCAATAAGGTAATGCTTATTTCTTGGGATAGAAATAAAATAAAGTGTTTTTTCCTTCTTTAGTGACATCTTCTTCAGAACTCCAGGCAATCTTTAATGGCAGGCTGTTACATCTCTGCTCTATTACAGGGGAGCTCCGGAAGCTGAATCCTCCATCCTTGATTGTGAGTCTACTAAAGAAGGAAATCAGGAAAACTAGAAAAGTCTCTCCAGGCAGAAGGCTAGCACTGTGATCCTGCTACATAATTGTATTATAGAATAATAAAGGCTAAACATTGGGGCACCTGGGTGGCTCAGTGGTTGAGCATCTGCCTTTGGCTCAGGTTGTGATACTGGGGTCCTGGGATCGAGTCCCGCATGGGCTCCCTGCAGGGAGCTTGCTTCTCCCTCTGCGTATGTCTCTCCCTGTTTCTCATGAATAAAAAATTAAATCTTTTTTTAAAAAATAAAAGCTGAACATTTTCTTGGTTTCTTCCTGGTATTCCTTCCCTGATAAATTATAATCTCTGCCCCCTACCCACTCCCAGCCACCAGGTAGTTAGATGCCCATACAAATTAGGTCAGAGGTCTTTTGGAAGGCAAAAAAGAATAGCATACTAAAAATTTTAAATGCTACTCCCTTCCATTTATATTCCCAGCTTTGCCCTCTATACTGTAAGAGCTAACCAAATAATCAGAATTATGTTCAAATTTCTCTGTCCTACCCAGTTTAGCATTTGCATAATAAGCCCTCCAGTTTAAAATTCAGTAAATGCAACTTCATCTGCCACCAATAATATGTGCCAAAACATGCTTATGTTACAAACTATCTCTTACTTTTCCCCCAAGATAGTGTCTCTGTGTAATTAAATAAAGCTCATTAAAAGTGATTCGTTCTGGACACATTGTCAAAGTATAGCAAAATACCTCAACAGGTACCATGAAACATGACTATTTAACTTTTGCTAAAAGTAGTAAGGCTAATTACTTGTGGTATGAAACAGAAAGGGAGCAGTAAAGAATCCCCATATTTTTATATAACTCAAAACTCAGAGATAAATTGTAATGGGCAGTGACCATAGCCCCATTACTGACCACAACTATTAACTTACAGTAGTATGAATTGAGCACCTATAACAGCAACCCTCTAAATTGAATCATGTTCTTTAGAACATAAAAGGTCAAACAGCAACTCATGAGTGCTAAATGTTAAATTATTACAGCCTATGCATTATTGGAATAAACATGTTCGGTACCTCTTGCCATAAAGTGTAGCTGGCTTGCTTAGGTGCAGCTTATCCATCCATGAACCCTCCGGGTACATTAAGCTCCATCATAACAGCCTGTGCTAACCCCGGCCAACAGTCCCATGTTCCATTTACTCAGAGTCAATAGGCCCAATCAGAATAGCTTGACATGATGGTGACAGTAATTGTCACTGAAGGAACAAATATGGATTTAATTATTCAACACTGTAGTGTAGAAACCCGGAGTGATATAAGGAGAAAAAAAAAAGATACAGTAAAACCTTGAATTTGATGAAAGTTTTTGAAAAATAAGGCTTTAAAAAAAAGATGTTATTCAGTCTGGAGAAAAGAACCCTGAGGGGATATTTATCAGTTGTAAATTTTAGAGTCATTTCAAGTATGAGCTTTGGAACCACAAAAACCTGAGCTTAAACTCTGGTGCCTCTGCTTACCAGCTCTGTGGGTCTGGGCAAATTACACAAAGTTGATGAACCTCAACTTCCCCATCTGTGAAAAGGAAATACTAACGTTGTTGGAGAATTAAATAAAATAATATAGGTGTAATGGTGTTATCCATGCCCCCACTATCCCAGCTCAGCGAGCCTTCTCAACACCCTGCTAGACACCTGAGGTTCTATCTGATCCTCTAGGGGGCTCTGTGGCTTATGTCTCATGGCATTGCTAGCTGGTAGAACAGAGGACCCTAATGGCACTGACCAGGTGCAACTCTCTCTTCCGGGGACTTAGCTGTAAAGGGTTCTTAGTCACTTTGGAAATGCAAATTAAAACTACAATGAGATAAATAATTCACAACTACTAGATTGGTAAGAAAAAAAATTTTTAATGACAATATCAAGTGATACCAAGACTGCAGAGCAACTGGAATTCTCATACACTGCTGGTGGGATTACAAATGGTATTGTTTTTGGAAAACAGTTTGGCATTTTCTTATGGAACTGAACTTACCCTTACTGCATGATGTGCAAATTCTATTTATGGGTATTTACCTAAGATTACTAAAAGAACATGCCAACAAATGACCTAGGTGCTAATGTTTATAGTGGCTCTATTCATAATAGCCCAGAAATGACAAATGCCCAGAAATGACAAATAGCCCAGAAATGACAAAAACAAATGTCCATCAGTTAAGGATAAAAACATTGTGATATATCCATACAAAGCAATACTACTCAGCAATGAAAAAGAACTAATTATTGATACATACAACAATATGGATGAATCTTGAAAGCTTTACGGTAAATGAGGGAAACCAGAGACAAAAGCTACATACCATATGATTCCATGTATACAACGTTCAGAAAAATGCAAGTCATGGGGACAGAAATTAGATAAATAAATAGTTACTGGAGACTAAAGGACTGGAGAAGGGATTGACCACAATCTCTGGCACAAGCATCTTTTAGGTAAGATAGAAATGTTTTACATCTTAATTATAGTGACTATATGAATGTATTCATTCATCAAAACACATCAAACACTGCATTTAAAATTGTAGTTTTGCCTTATATAACTTTTGTGTCTATAAACCTGACTTTTCAAAAAATCTCATGTCTAATGAAGGGAAGGAAAAGAAATATAAGAGAAAAATTAATAGGTTATAGATAATAAATTTAAACATGCACATAGGTCAAGTTTCTTGAAAAAATAACTTACTAACACTATCAAAAGAAAAAAATGTAATATTCCTTTAACTATTAAAGATGTTGAATCCAAATCATCCAACAATTTAAAAACATTAAAATTAAATTCTCTTGTCCTAGATAACTTGAAATACATGGGAAGAAATAACACAAATCTTATACACAATTTTCCAAAGAGTAGAAATGCATAGTGTGTTAAGAGGCTTCTGAAATGATGCCCAACAATTTCTGCCTCCTGGAATCCTTGCACTGTGTAATCCCCTCCCCTTGAGCATGGATTGAGCCAAGTGACCTGCTTCTAGAGTAAAACTATGGGTGATCACTTCCAAGATTGGTCACCAAAAGATGGGGCTTCTGTCTTGCTAGCAGGCTCTCTCTGGCAGGCACTCTTTATCTTTACTCAGAGAAGCCAGCTGTCTTTTTGCAAGTTGCCCTATGTAGAGGCTCACGTGACAAGGAATTGAAAGTGGCCTTGGGCCAGCAACATATGAATCTTGCCAGCAATCTGTGAGTAAGCCTCAAGTGGATCTTTCCCAGATGAGAATTAAATGAGTGCAGACTTGTGAGAGTCTGAAAGCCAGAGGACCCACCTAAGCCTTTGTTGATCCACAGAAACTGTGGGAACATAAATGTTCTTTTAAAACACTATGTTTGGGGCTTACTTGTTACACAGCAATAGATAACTAACAGAGAGAAACAGCTGCAATTTTATTTGGGGGACTGCCAGGCTTTTAATCTCTTATGTCACACAATCGTGGAATGCAGGGAAGAATGTAGGGAATGTAGAGGGAATGTAGGGAAAGTTTCAAGGAGATTCGGCTGAGCACCATGAACTTCTAAACTCTCAGCAGAAAAGGAAGCGGGATCCCTGGGTGACACAGCGGTTTAGTGCTGCCTTCAGCCCGGAGTGTGGTCCTGGAGACCCGGGATCGAATCCCACGTTGGGCTCCGGTGCATGGAGCCTGCTTCTCCCTCTGCCTGTGTCTCTGCCTCTCTCTCTCACTGTGTTCCTATCATAAATAAATAAAAATTTTAAAAAAATATGATAGACATAGAGAGAGAGAGAGGCAGAGACACAGGCAGAGGGAGAAGCAGGCTCCATACAGGGAGCCGGACACGGGACTCGATCCCGGTGGCTCCAGGCCCCGGGCCAAAGGCAGGCGCTAAATCATTAAGCCACTCAGGGATCCCCCTAACCAAGACATTCTTAAAGAAAAATAAATGGGTCGGAGAATGCACTCCACATTCTCCACATAGTTGTTATTAAACATACAGTGATTAAGACAGTAAGGACTACCATAAAAATAGAAATAACCCAAAGGAATATAATAGAAATTCTAGAAATAAGTTCATACAGAGATGAACATGTGATTTATTGCATATATGGCCCTGCAGAGCAGTGGAGAAAGAACATTTTTTTTCCAAAAATTGTGCTGAAACAATTAGATAGCTATATGGATGTCTGTAGGGGCAAAAATGAAACTAGATCCTTACCTCATACTAAACTCAAAAATCAATTGCAGATAGATTATTAAGCCAAATGTAAAGGACAAAAGACAGGGAATTTTCTAAAAAGTAATAAAAGAGAATATCTTTATATCCTTAAAGTGGGGCAAGACTTCTTAAACAGGACACAAAAAGAACTGCACAGAAAACACTGATAAATCTGACCATATTAAAGTTCTTTGTCAAATGTCACTGCTAACAGAGTAAAAAAAAAGCAAAGTCCAGAATGAACAAAAGTATTTGCAAAACATAGAGCCAAGAGAAGACACACATCTTGAATTTACATTAAAAAAAAAAAAAACAAACCCAAAACTTGCAAAAAATCCAAAGAGAAAGTCAAACAATCCAATGGAAAAAAAAAAAAATGGCCTTGAGTATGAATAGGCAGTTTGAACCAGAGGGTCATTCAATAGCCAAAAAAATGGCCTCACAGAAAATGATGGAAATAAAAACTAAAACTGTAAAACAATATCCCTACGCTGCCATTAAACATATCTTGGAAAAAGGTTTAAATGACAATACCACATGTTGAAAAGACTATGAAGCAAAAGGGACTCTGCCACTGGTGGGAGTCAGATATTTTGTCATCAGCTGCTTAATCTGAAATCACACAGCCCCAGTACTCAGCAGGTCTGCTGCTGGAAGTGTGCTCAGCAGACATGCATGCACCAGAGCACCACGCACTACCTACAAGGATTCATAGCAGTGTTACTCATGACAGCCCGCAACTGAAAATAAACCAAAAGGCGTTAATAGAAGGACGGGAAAACGAATCCGTGCATTCATATATAGAATACAATATAAAAATAAACTGCTTCCTTTCTTATAGGATAAGTAGGATCTGAGGATCTAATATGCAACCTGGTGACTACAGTTAATTATACATTTAACCATATTATATGTATTAAATACTTGAAATTTGCTAAGGAGGAGAACTTAAATATTTTCACCTAAATACATGTACATACATACATACATACATAAGGCAGGGGCAGTGGTGATAATACAGACTCAACACCCTGCAATACGGATCAATTTGATAGACATATTGAACAAAAGAAGTCAGCACAACGAAATTCATATTGGATTATTCTATCTGTTCGAGGTTCGCAAATAGGCAGGACTATACCTCAGTGTGTGAAAATGCATGCTTTGGTAGTAAACTTTAAAGAAAAGCAAGAATGTGGTAAGCATAAAAGTTGGGATAGTTTTTATCTCCGGGACAGAGTTGAGCAGGAAGTAGGAGGAAAGTAGGAAGCAGGAGTGTACTCCCTCTGGGGTTCGCCTTTGGGGTACTGGCAATCTTGTGTTTCTTGATCAAAGTGGCAGTCTCACTAACGCTGGCTTGGGATCTCAGCAATCTCTACTTCAAGGTTTACGCACTTTTATTTATATATTATATTTTATAAGAAAAAAGGTTAAAGAAACTTATATGGCTACTAAAAGAAATGCAAGTTTCTTTTTAACCTAATGAAATGGGGGAGCTTGGATGGTTCAGTTAAGCCTCTGCCTTAAGCCTGGGCTAAGGTCATGATCCTGGGGTTCTGGGATGGAGCCCCGCATAGGGGCTCTCTGCTCAGCAGGAGCATGCTTCTCCCTCCCCTCTCCATTGCTCCCCCTGCTAATACTCTCTCTCTCTGTCAAATAAATAAATAAAATATTTTGAAAGAAAGAAAGATGAAAAAGAAAGAGAAAGAAAGAAAGAAAGAAGAAAGAAAGAAAGAAAGAAGAAAAGAAAGAAAGAAAGAAAGAAGAAAGAAAGAAAGAAGAAGAAAGAAAGAAAGACAAGAAGAAAGAAAGAAAGACAAAGAAAGAAGAAAGAAAGAAAGAAAGAAAGAAAGAAAGAAAGAAAGAAAGAAAGAAAGAAATGAAAAGTTCCTCCTTAACTAACAGGCTTGAGGGCTCCAACCCCTGAGAACTTCTGTTGGGTACTTCTCTCCCTGCGCATGTGCCATACACCTATCTCTGTGTACACCACAGCTTTTTAACTTTAAAATAAATTTTGCTATTCAGATTAATACATGATAATCTCTCACTTCTTACTATTAACTTGTGACAACCTCTTCACTAAATAATATATCATAAACATATTTCCTGGTCAGTGTATGCTTATTAGCCTTATTTTTTAGGGCTACAGAGCAACCCATTGTATAGATATGCCATAATTTACTTAATCATTCACTTATTGAAAGATCTTTAGGAGTGCCTGGGTGGCTCGATTGGTTAAGTACCAACTCTCGATTTCAGTTCAGGTCATGATCTCAGGGTTGTGAGAAGGACCCCCACCCCCACATCGAGCCCATGTTGGGGTCCATGCTGGGTGTGGAGCCTCCTTAGATTCTCTCTCCTTTTCTCATCCCCACTCACATGCTCGCTCACATGCTCTGGTTCTTTCTTTCTCTCTAAAAAGAAAAAAAAGATCTTTAAATTGGGGTTCTTTGCTCTTGCAGATAAGACTTCTTTGAGTGTCCTAGGATATATATTCATATCACTGTTCTGTTTTAGTTTGTTTTGTTTTAATGAATCATTCTATTACTCTCTCTGAGTCCTTGAAGTTTTTAGTTTCTGGCTCACTGTTTCTCCAGCACAACTCAGTCATCAGTTTTGGAGATGCCAAGTATCGATGTGTACGAACCTTCCAATGCTCTGCCTTGCTTCTCGGTTCCTCGTCCTCCACTCCTCCAACAACCACATCTTCCTAGCCTGGAGTTGTCTCCCACTGTCACACTTTAGAGTACACCTTGTTGTGACTGGTACCAAGCATCACACTTCGAAACCATCACACCTATATCCAATGCCCCCTGACCTCACCAAGATCTAAAAATCATTAATGAAACCCACCTTATTATATTTTCCCTCTCCTTTCCGTCCACTTCCCTACCTGCCCTACAGCTGACCAGCACAGCCTCCCTGGCCTAGATCTGCTTCTCTCTCGCTCCTTGCTCACTTGCTCGTACTCACTTGGCAAAACCCCAAACCTGCCAACAGCCATATTTCCCTTGTACTGTGCCTGCCCCATGTACTGAGTGTCAGCCTATAAAACAATGCTGACTTGCTTTAGAAATTATTAAAAAAAACAGTCTTCAGGTGCCAGGTTGGAGAACAGCAAGCAAGTGGTCAGGCCTTGGCGCAGACCAGTTGACCTCCTAGGTTTCTCTATCCCACACGCCCCTGCAGCCTCCTGAAAGGTCACATGCCACCATCTCCCCTCTCTCATGCCTCCAATACCTGCCCCCTCACTCTGAGCTAAAGAATGTGCTTCCTATTTCACTGAGAAAATTAACCAGAAAAGAATTTCCAGAGGCGCCCACACCACATTTATTTCTGTACCAGCATCTGCACCCACGTGGTCTGCCTTCGCACCCATTACTTCAGATGGATTATCCCTGCTCCTGTCTAAAGCCAACTCCTCTGGTGCACTATATCCCATTGCCTCTCGCCTACACAAACTCATCAGTTCAGCAATGCCTCCATCTCTCTTTCTTCCGTCATTAATTTTCTACTTGCCACTGTGACATTCCCACCAGTGTGCAAAAACTGCTATAATTTCTATCATCTAAAAACCATTTAAAAATTCTCTTGACCTCATATCTCCTTCCAGTCATTCCCCATGTATCTGCATCTATAGTCCTACAAAACTCCTTCAACATTTTCTTACACCTGCTATATCCCATTTATCCCCATTTTTTGGAACCCACTGTAATATAATAAGGCTTTCACCTTCTACTACCACTCCACTCAAAACTCCTCTTTATCAAAGACACCAACCAACTTTTCTTTGACAAAATCACTAGTCAACAAGTTGACCAGTCAGCTATGCTCCCTTGGAAAACTTCCATCCTTTGATTTCTGGAATAACATACTCTCCTGACTTTTTTCCAGCTGCACTGCTCACTTCTTATCTTTTCTGGTTCATGAGTGGTCCCTTATGATTCAATTTTTATCCCTGTTCACTTCCAGGATATCTACATGCACATATGCTTCTGGTTC
This sequence comes from Vulpes lagopus, assembly GCF_018345385.1. Taxonomy (NCBI): domain Eukaryota; kingdom Metazoa; phylum Chordata; class Mammalia; order Carnivora; family Canidae; genus Vulpes; species Vulpes lagopus. Next base: position 99,599,541 of record NC_054829.1, read on the forward strand.
CCAAATTTGTATTAATAGCCAAGATCTCTCTCCAGATCTCCAAATTCATAGATTAACTTCCTGCTAGACAAATCCACGTGAATATCTGATAGACACTTTGAACCTAACAGACCCAAAACAGAACTTCCTTTAGTCTGCCCCTCCCGCTACCTGCCCAATTTCAGTAAAGAGCACTTCCATCCTTCCTATTCCTTGGACCAAAAACCTTGGAGTCACACTTAGGTCCTCTCTTTTTCTGATTCCATGTCCAATGCATTAACAAATCTTATTGTACTTATCTTCAAAACATATCCACTTCTCATGACCCTAACCACTACTACCCTGCTCAGTGCCATCATCTTTTATCAGGATTATTGCTGTGGCCCCCCAACTGGTCTTCTTTCATCTCATAGGTAATCTATCTTGAACACAGAAACTTTCTTTCAAAACTAGAATGAAGTTCACATCATGCAACTTCTCAGAATCTTCCAGTGGCTTTCATTCCACTCAGAGAAAAATGTTTCATTCCTTATAATGATCTCTAAAGTCTGAAAGACTTAGGGACCATTATGGACAAGTCTTATAGACTTATAGACAAGGATGTAACTTACATCCTTGCAGTCTTTCTGTCCTCATCTATTATGGCTTTCCTTCCTTGTCTCCTCCAGCCATACTGGTTTAATAACTACCAACCAAAATATGTACTTGCTTCCCCTTCTGCCTAGAAACCTCTTCTACCAGTAATTGTCATGTCTAGCTCCTTCACTTCCTGCAGATATTTATTCACTAATCTAATTGGTGAGAATTTCCAGGACTATTAAAATAGCTTTCTTGGGATACCTGGGTGGCTCAGTGATTGGATGCCCGCCTTCAGCTCAGGTCATGATCCCAGGATCCAGGATCAAGTCCCACATTGGGCTCGGATCAAGTCCCACGTCGGGGTCCCTGTGAGGAGCCTGCTTGCTTCTCCTTCTGCCTATGTCTCTGCCTCTCTCTCTAAGTCTGTGTCTCTCATGAATAAATAAATAAATCTAAATAAATAAATGAATGAATAAATAAATAAATAAATAAATAATAAAATAGCTTTCTTTTTCCTGCCCCCTACTTCCTGGTTATATGTACTCCATAGAACTCATCACTGTGTGTGTATACATAAAATTTACATATACATAAAATATATTATATATATTAATAACTCTGCACTTTAGAACGTAAACTACATGAATATAGACTTTGTTGTACATTTTGTTCATATTTCCAGCATCTACAACAGTGCCTAGCAATAGCCACAAAATCATTAGTTGAACAAATTAATGTACATGTTCATGTTTTTAACAGATACACAGTCTTCATTATTAAATATATTGACTCTGGGGATCCCTGGGTGGCGCAGCGGTTTAGCGCCTGCCTTTGGCCCAGGGCGTGATCCTGGAGACCCGGGATCGAGTCCCACGTCGGGCTCCCGGTGCATGGAGCCTACTTCTCCCTCTGCCTGTGTCTCGCCTCTCTCTCTCTCTCTCTCTCTCTCTCTCTCTCTCTCCCTCTCACTGTGTGCCTATCATAAATAAATAAAATAAAATAAAAATTTAAAATAAATAAATAAATATATTTACTCTGCTTTACCTTGGCATTTCAACAAAGCCTTTGATTCTTTACACTTAGATTTAAGAAGAAAAAAATCTTACATTATTTTCTAAAGTTGGTGGTTTTATTAATGTCCTCCGTGTGGTTGATTCATTTTAAAGCTATGTTGTTTCCTTATCTAATCATTGACTGGGGCAGAAAATGGAATTAATGGCTAGCAAATCTTTCAGGATTCCCCTGAAGCACTATTGCATGAGGCAATAGAGCTTTTTCCTTAGTAGGACACATTTTCATGTTCTTGTATATATTTAGACACTGAATCCCTTTAAAACTAATGGGAGGTCTGTGGGCCAAACACATTTATAGGAAATGAAAGGAAATGGCACAGTAAAAGCCAGCTGTGAAAAGAAGATCTTTTAGGTTGCTGTTACCTAATCTGTCACATGAAAAGCTTATTTTAACATTTCTGTTAAATAAAATGAGCAGGAAAATGCCATGTACAGTATTCATTCGGTATGCTTGCTCTTACTTCTATGAATACCTCCTCTTCATTTGAGTCATGTGCTGGGGTAAGAAAAAAAATTGGAATCTGACTTTCCCCCTAATTCAGAAATACCATCCCATGCTTAATAAAATAATTGCAAAAAGCCCGAAGTTTTTAAAAAATTGTAAAGCAAATTTGACTAAGTTTCAAGTTGCAAACTGTCAGTATGTAACCAAGGTATTCAAATTTTCAATGAAAAAGTAGCATTTGGTCAGATTGGTGGTGGTTTGGCTTGGTTTATTACTTGCTTTGTTTTTAAGAGACCTAGAGCTTTATTCTAATGTTGGGTGTTCTCTTACCTTCAAAATATACTTAATAGTGGATCTACTATTCCATATTGCTGCCAGAGTCACACTTTTATTCTTTATTCCTTGACACATTCTTACCTATACAGCAGTTCGTCAAAAGGAGTAAACTAGTTTTTTCTCCAGCCATTGTTGAACAGCGCTGTCTGGCAACAATAGAGCTGGCAACCCTTTGCTGCTCCAAGATAATATCCCAGGCATACCCCATACCTATCCAGTCTCTTTTGGTACCAAAAACAATTTCATTTAAGTAACTATGATTTACCTTAGGTACCAAAAAAAAAAAATCCCATCCTGTCTAAATTAGGACTTTAATATGGCTTTTGCTTCAAAAATTCAACCTTTCCCACAGTTCAAACTTGATCACTGAAAGAGATAACTGCAATGACAAAGTGATCTTATCTGTTTCCTCCCTTCCTTCCTGAATCTGCACTGTCTTTTGCTGCAGCTTCTCCCTGGGTGAAGGCAATAGATAGGGGAGATCACGATGTCTTGTATGTCAGGTATATAGGATAACTTACATAGCAGATAAATTATAATTTTTCCATAGCAGATACCCTCATGGGGCACATTTGTGTCCTCTTTGGGAACCCCGCTTATAAGGAACCTCCAGCCTACAAGTTGCCCTTATATGAGTGATGCATCTCCATCTGACTTGTTCCAACTACCCTCAAATCCTACTCTCTTGACCTCTTACCTAGGAGTTCCCTCTCCACAGAAGGCTTCTTTGTTGGATAAAAGCTCAGTGGGACAGGTGCCCTTCCATGGAAGCTACTTGGACCATGGGAGACTGTGTGTTCTTAACCCACCAAATAATAGAATACCATTGTGTGGGCTTTGTCTTCCCCACTCTTCTTGCCACTGCACAATGTCAGCCAACTTCACGGCTTAAGAATTCTCCAGGCTAGAAGCAGACAGGAAGCAAGCACCAGTTTCTCTGTTTATGTATGTCTCTGCTCTAAGGGACCTGTCAAAATCTCTGGAGAATTTTCCTGCCAGACCTCAGTTTGGTGGGAATACTAAACAAGCTTAATTTTCTGAAACTATGTAAGCATCCAGCCAGGAAATAAAAGTCTACACTTTCAAATTCCTAATATCTGTGGTCTCTTGAACACCCATCATTTGGCTTGAGGAAAGTGCCAGAATACTATTCTTACTTATTTAGTTGGGAGGGGACAGAAAATGCCATACTACTCTTAATTCAGTGGCATACCTATTTTTTTCCAATATTATTGGAGATTTTATTTATTCATGAGAGACACACACACACAGAGAGAGAGAGAGAGTCAGAGACACAGGCAGAGGAAGAAGCAGGTTGCATGCAGGGAGCCCGACATGGGACTCGATCCTGGGTCTCCAGGATCAGGCCCTGGGCTGAAGGCCGCGCTAAACCGCTGAGCCACCCAGGCTGCCCGGCATATTTTAACTACTCTTTCTGATCATGCTTTAAAGTTTGTGTTCTTCTCTAGTAGAAATTGGCAATTGGGTTGAGAGTTCCTAGGTAAGTTTTGCTATCTTTCAGTCATTTAGCTGTGGGTGTGTTTGGCATCTCTTTAAAGATTTTTAAATTATTCTTATTTATTTAGAGAGAGAGCGTGCATGCAAGCAGAGGGAGGGCAGAGGGAGAGAGAGAATCTCAAGCAGACTCCGTGCTGAGTGTGGAGCCCAGCATGACATGGGGCTCAGTCTCATTAACCTGAGATCATGACCTCAGCCAAAATTAAGAGTCAGACGCTTAACCGAATGAATCACCAGGCACCCCAAGTTTGCATCTCTCTATATATTTTTTTTTAATTCATGAGAGACACAGAGAGAAAGAGGCAGAGACAGAGGCAGAGGAAGAAGCAGGCTCCATGCAGGGAGCCTGATGTGGGACTCAATCCTGGGATCACAGGATCATGCCCTGAGCTGAAGGCAGATGCCCAACCACTGAGCCACCCAGGCATCCCTGCATCTCTTTAAAATTTGAGTGTACTTTCTTTTCTCAGGTTTATGACCTCAGTTGAAATTCTAAGACAACAGGAAAAATCCTAGTCAACATCCTGTGTCATCTATCTTACCATTGCAGAATCTCTGTCATTCTGCTTTAAAGTCAAGAGCATTGTGGGGATGCCTGGGTGGCTCAGCAGTTTGGTGCATACCTTCGGCCCAGGGCATGATCCTGGGATCCTGGGATCGAGTCCCACATCAGGCTCCCTGCATGGAGCCTGCTTCTCCCTCCACCTATGTGTCTGCCTCTCTCTCTCTCTCTCTCTCTCTCTCTCTCATGAATAAATAAATAAAATCTTAACCAAAAAAAGAGCATTGTGTAGTAGACAGAATTAATGTCCCTCAAACTTATTCATATCCTGACACCTAGGACCCATGAGTATGTTAACTTCAACGACAAAAGTAACCTTGCAGATGTGATTAATTTGGGGATCTTGAGATGGAGAAATTATCCTGCATTTTTCGGGTGAGCCCTAAATGTAATCATGAATGTCTTCATATAAGAGAGGCAGGAGGACATTTGAGTTCAGCCATAAGAGGTGTGCTGGGAGAATCAGCGAGTTGGAGTGACACAAGGAAGGGCTCAGGAGCCAAGAAATGCAGTAGGCCTCCAGAACCTAAAAAATGTAAAGGAATGGATATTCCACTAAAGCCTGCAGAAGGAAACAGCCCTGTATACTGATTTAAGCTCAGTGAAACTGACTTAGGACTTCTGGCCTCCAGATCTATAAGAGGAGAGATTCCTGTTGTTTTAAGCCACCACGTTCTGTTAAATTGTCACATCAATCGTAGTACATGAATAAAACATTATCTCACTTACAATGAATTTAGCTCAAAAAGATCTAAACAATAAGAAAATGCATGATTTCATATATCAGGAAATCTAGATTAGGGCAAATTTTAGGTGTGGTAAAATCAAGGCTCTGGGTTTCCTTCCCATTTATGCCCACTCTGTGTGAAATTTTGTTCCTGCCATTGACAATGGGACAATACACTATCTCATTCGTTGATTTAAGAAAAGCTGTCACTCAGTCATGGTCTTCAGATACTGCCTTTTAATCTGATTTGGCCAAATTAGGGCATGTGCTCACTCCAGGGCCAGTAACTACTTAGAAATGCTATTTCCTAATTAATGTGAGCAAGTGTACTTGAAACAATCACAAGCAAGGAATGAGATTAACATCACTGACATTAACTAATCCGGATCCAGTCCTGAAGCTAGGGATAGAGTGAATATCTGGGCAAAATTGACATTAGGAAGAGGGCAAAGGATAAGGAGACCATATAATTTATTAGCCAGGTGGAACATTACTAAGAATTAAAGGGTGCATGATCAAGAATTCCCCCATATGACAGATATAAGCTAGTACTATCCACTCACCCTGGGACTTACGGACATTCAATAGTGTCAACTACAAGCATTTTGACTAAGGCGGCTTAGAACATCCTTTTGGCTTAAGATCAATTCCTGAGAATAAAGGATTACAAAAGTGAGAAAACACTTGATCTGCAAAGTTAGAGGACTTACTAAAGTCATATAATTGGAAAGTGGGAAAACCAAGTCTATAAATAACCAAGTTTTCTTAATCCAGTTTCAGAGCTCCTTCCATACATCACTTCATGTAACAGAGAGTCAATTATAGAAGCCAACCTCTCCTGTAATTGTTATCTAGGACTGTCATAAAAGTTATGGCTTAAAGAACAGAAATGTATTGTCTCACAGTTTTTGAGGCTGGAAGTTAGATCTCAAAGTGCTGGTAAGGTTGGTTCCATCTGAGGCTTGTGAGGGAATGTCCTGTTCCAGGCCTTGTTCCTTAGCTTATCGATGGCCCTCTTCTCCCTATGTCCTTTCTCATTGTCTTCCCTCTGCGTGGGTCTCTGTGTCCAAATTTCCTCTTTTATAAGGGGAATCAGGGCCCACCCTAATGACTTCACTTTAACTTGATTGCTTTTGTAAAAAAATACCACCTTCCAATAAGGTCATATTTTAAGGTTCTGAAAGTTAAAATTATAATATATAAATTTGACAAGGGAACACAATTCAACCCCTAAACATACTCCCCAGGGAAATTCACAGTAAGGCAGCCAGGTAGAGAAAGAGCTCTTTCTTAGGCATTATGAGAAGCTGCTAAGAAAACAAGGATGTTATTTCAGAAAAAAAAAATTTGAGAGAGAACTTGTAAGAGAAGACTTAGATTTACTCTCTACAAAGTGAATAAAGTGAGAATTAGAATCAACTGAGAGAACTGACTGAAGGAAGATTTTTTATTCACTTCTGCAACATTTCTTTTCCTCTCTCATCAAATGTCTTCTGTCTATGCATTTGAGCCTTTCAGGTGATTGGAGGTTTTTTGTTTGTTTTAAAGATTTTATTTATTTATTCATGAGAGACACAGAGAGGCAGAGACACAGGCAGAGGGAGAAGCTCCCCCTGTGGGGAGCCTGATGTGGGACTCCATCCTGGAACTCTGGGATCACACCCTGTGCAAAAGGCACTCAACCACTGAGCCACCCAGGCGTCCCTCAAGTGATTGTTATAAATAGCAGGAGGAGAAATTATTTTGGGGGTACAAAAAATACTCAATAAATAAATACACTTTCAACACCAAAGACCAAAGATACCTCTGTCAGAAACTCTGTATTAGTTCTAATGATAAAAGTTGACATACTCCCAGGGGTCTACTGCCAGCATATGATTGAGAGACAGTCCTCAAGACTCTGCTGTCAGTGTGCTAGGTGAACAATAGTTTTGCCCTGTTCTTTGCTGCCCTTTTTCTAGGCCTAGTGGAGTTGGTAACTTGACTAAGTTCCCAGAGGGTCAATTAAAGGTCAAAGGACCACAGTGGCTTGTAGGAAAGGGAAGGAGATTAATGACACCATGATCAATTATCAATGCCAAAGATATCTGTAAATCAGACTATTCTGATAACAGTTTTGGCTTCTTTGTCCTTTATCATAATCATGCCCACATTGCCTCTGCCAATTAATTGTCACCATTAGCTCCTGCCACCTCAGAACTCCATTTCCCATTGACTTGAGAGAGCTCACTCCAATGGCAGCAATCACTACTGTCATTCTTGGCCTAGAGAGAACAGATACCACAGAGCTCCTCTATGATGTTACTGAGGTCTCTCTCAGGAATACATTTCTCACAAATTTGGTGAAGCAAGTGTCCTCTACACTGTCTTAGGAAATATAAATAGGGGATGGGTAAGCATATTTTACAGGATAAATCCACTGTAACATTTTGACCTTCCAAAGCCTTTATCCAAAGGCTTTCCCCTCAGTATTTCAAGGAAGTTCTGACATTTTCACTTTGATTTAATGTAGGGCATCTCGGATTTAGGTTTTAAGTCAACTAATTGAAAAACTTTTAAAGCTACTCTTAGCTGCTCATGTTAATATATTGAATCCAGAATTTGTGCTCAATGTGTCCATATCAATGAATTCAGTCTGGTCTCTTTGCTGAGGCTCTATTCTGATGTATGTTCTCCAGGTTTCTATCATTATAAATTGGCAAAATTATGCAATTATTTTAGTGTGTACTATAACTCCTCATGGCAAATTCTCTGTACCTCACCTTCTAGGATATCTTTGAACTTAAGTATGATTACATTTCTAGAAGTAATAACAGATGTTAAGAATAGGTCCTGAGATGTATCAGCAATCTCTTATAATGCAACTATCTCAAGGGAGGCAGTTACAAGTCCTTCAGAAAAGGGAGTCTAACTTCTTCAGACGAGAAGAAAGGCTGGTGAAAAAGCAGGCTTGGTGGAATATATGACCTCATCAGAATCTGTCCAAAAATCTCCATCCCAGGGATTCCTGGGTGGCGCAGTGGTTTGGCGCTTGCCTTTGGCCCGGGGCGCGATCCTGGAGACCCGGGATCGAATCCCACATCAGGCTCCCGGTGCATGGAGCCTGCTTCTCCCTCTGCCTATGTCTCTGCCTCTCTCTCTCTCTCTCTGTGACTATCATAAATAAATAAAAATTAAAAAAAAAATCTCCATCCCAATTTTTACAATTCCACTCTTTCCCAAACAAAGTCTATCTTTTACATAAGAGAATCTACAAGGTTAGGAACTCAATTTGCATATATACAATAATATATAAGACTTGATATGATATGAGATGAGATGAGATGAGATGAGATGATAATACAGCCACCCCTAGTATTAGACTGTGAGCTAATTTTCAGAAAACTCAGCTCCTGAAAGAAAAGCTAGACATTAAGGGGAAAAGAGTAATGACAAACCAGACCTCATAAGAATACACAAGGACAAACAGGATTATGTGTCTATCACTGCCTCTATCTTTAATGGCTTTGGTAGTCTGCAGGAGAAGTTGGTATCCTTCACCCTGGAGATGTCGAGGCACTTGGCCCAAGACTTGGAGAAGCTGAAGGAGGAATATCTCAAGAACCAGAGTCCCTGCCTATGCTCCAAAGTGAGCCAGCAGATGAGCCACAAGATATGTGAACAGCACCTGTTTTCTTGCACAAACCTTTCTAATGTAATGACCACTGCTTTACCACCAGCTTCCATATCTCTTTCAAGTTTCTCTTGTGGTCAGCCCTAATTCTGAACTGTAGAGGAGTAGAATTCTGGGAAACAGAGTTCCAGCTTAGCTAAACTGACACAGTACCAAGCCACCATGTTATCCTTCCAATATTCATTTCTCCTCTCTTTTTCTGTCCCAGTTGCTCTTATATTAGCATCCTCTCTCCATCTTCTGTCAAAGAAACAAGTCCCTATGCATGCAACTCAGTCATATAATTTTCTTCGCAGGGTGGGGGTAAGGGGATACAGAGTCTCACATGTCTAATCTCCCCTGAAGACTTAACCTCATTCAGGTCACCCTAATATATGTGTGTGTGGATTTATATGTATATTAAGTGTGCATAAATACATACACTGTATACATGTGCACGTGTGTGCCTATAGGTATCTGTAGATGTTTAAGTGTATACGTAGAAATATGTATGTGTGGTATGTGTATATGGACGTATATATAGCATGTATGAGCACACATGTGTACATACATGTAAAATCAAGGCCCTTGTTTTTTACTTTGAAATATCACATTCAGATTTTTATAATAGGAGTTCTTTAAAGAAATAAATGAACTAATACCAAAACTTGAATAAACTTAAAAATAATAATTGTGTTCCATTATAATAATGTAGACATTAGGATGCTTTTCTGCCAGTATGAATCAATTAAATTAGAACTGAGGTCAAAAGATCCCATATTATATTTTATTTTTCTTTCTTTTTCCTCACTTGGTTTAATTATACAAAGTAGAATTCCAAGAGAATGACTGCCAAGAAAATTTTATTATCAGCCTCTCCTGATATCTTTTTGTTAAATAGCTTCTAATGTGAAATCCTTATTCATTACCTAGATTCTATTTTATTAAAGGCTGATTTTTTAAAAAGGTTTCATATTCTTATAATTTTCCATCATTGGTAATTTCACCTGCATTTGACATTTTATTAAAGAGAAACTAATTTCTGTTCTTGATGATTCACTGAGCTCCTCATATCAAACACTCCGTTGTAGGAATTTGTTTATTACATGAACTCATGTCCCCACACCAGCACCCACACTCAAACACATGCAAAAACAATTTTAAACTCATAAATAAGTATGGTGTCCTTAGTCCTCCATTCTGCATACTCCCATAGGGACAAGCCTGGCAAAAGGCAAAACTCCAATATAATTATAGACTCACACCACTCCTCTTCTGTTCCTCTAGTTGATTTTCTCCTGTCTTCCCCTCCTGCCTCACACACTCATTCTGACTTCCTACCAGAAAAAAAAACAGTGTACATCTCTGAGCTCAGCTAAATGAAGTCTTCGGCCTCCCAAAGTTATATGATATAGATTCTTGGTGTTACTGACATTTGAATTGTGAGCTTTTAAAGGATAATAAAATTCAAAATTGAAAATAACTAGACCTCTAAATGTACCTCTTAGGCAATGTGACAGAAACATTGCAGGGCCCTTAAATTACAGGTATACAGCGCTGCCTTCCCATCTACTCACTCATAAAGCTGACTCTTCCTACTGTACCTAGAGGAATGGTAGATCCCAACAGCATATCCAGTAGCCAATTTTCTGAGTGTAAAGGCAAAACAGAACTATTATCGTCTTCTCTACTCCCTCAAATGCAATAGTCCCTGTCAACCACAGTTTTACATGTACATATCAAAAGCCTAGTTCCATTGTATCTTTTAAAGATACATGATTTATATCAACATCCTTAAACATGTACATACAACAAACACAATGCACAGCCATGAAGAGAGCACAGATAGTTTTACGCTCTACCTTTCCACATATACTGTAAGACCAAGCCATTACTGGGAAAAGTACCCGTGACGATCATTTGTGAAAAGGTCTGGCAGCTATGCGAGCTCTTGCTGAGGTTTGCAAAATTGAATTAAGAGAGATTGCAAGGACAAAAGAGAATTTAAATTTCAACCCAGTAAGGGCTGATTTCACATCTTTCAACATAAAACTTGTGGGAGAATCTACCTCAGCAGATCGTAACACCAGCAAAGCTTCCTGAATAATTAAAGCAGGGTGTTCAAGGTGAGCATTAACTGTTAGATTCGGTTTTTTAATGGAAATTATTCTAGTTTGTTTTGGAAGCAGGGGACTTCCAGACCATTTATATCATGCATTAGAAATATATACTTAACTCAATTTTCACTATTCTTTCCTCCGTTCTGCATTTTATAGAAAATTTTATTTTGAAAGCCAGTTTTATAATACGTACCACAGTTGCAGAATTAAATGCAACTAGAGTTGCTAAAGAAGAATCAAAATACCAGAAGGATTCTCTAAGACAAAACTAAAGGAGGGGGTTCTTTCTTCATTTCAAAAACTGGGCTATTTCTAGGGCTTGGGACTCCAAACATTCCTCAAGCATTCTTGTAGACTGAATCAAGATGTTTCACTTGGAGGCACTACTATAGTTCTGCAAATGTATGTAGCAGTTTAATTTACAGATATCCCGTCATCACCTCCCTTACTCCATTCTTTGAAGGTTTTACCTTCTGGCCCATCTTCTCTTTCTCTATCATTATTTTCTATCCACATCTATCAGTGGTTTGCCATTTGGGCTACAAACTAAATCTCATGAGGAACTTTTAGTGTTTACATCGTACTCCCAGAAATTTTGGTGTAATTAGCTTGAAATGGAACTAGGTTTCATATTTTTTAGTTATGCTCTCAGATGATTTTGCTAAGCACCCAGGATTGAGAATCAATAAAGTAGGCTATCCCCCCACACTGGACTCCCTGTCCCTAATCTGCTCTCCTCCAGATATGCCCCCCACCTCACTTCAGCCACCCACACCCATGTATATTCAATAAAATTTACCAATATATTCAGTTCTTCATAATATCAATTTTAAGCATGCCACGTCTTCTGCTATTCCTTTTCTAAATATTCTCTCATCCCCCTTTGATCTTCAACACACTGGCCACGTTTAAACTGAAACTCATCTCCTCAGATCCTTACTCCCCTCTACTTTCACCTTGAGTTCTGTACATCATTATACCAACTCTTCTGCATAAGCCATAACTTTCTTGTCCCTCTCATTCCCTTGTTTATGCCTGACCAAGCCCCATTACTGGACAAATCCAATCCTCCGTATGCCCTGTATCTGGTGTGATCATTCACTATGTCACTTGAGTACTAACCACAAATCTTCCTTAAAAATTTCTAGTAATTGGGGGCACCTGGGTGGTTCAGTTAGTTAAACATCCAACTTTTGATTTCTGCTCAGGCCATGGTCTCAGGGTGGTGAGACTGAGCCCTGTTTCTGGCTCTGCACTAAGCATGGAGCCTGCTTAAGATTCTCTCTCTCTCCCTCTCCCTCTGTCCTGTCCCATCTCTCTCTAAAAAAAATTAAAATTAAATATTAAAAAAGAACTTTCTAGTAATCCGATTATATTTCCCTTTCTAACTCATTCTCCTGGTCTCCTAGTTCACTATTTTACACTTTCTAGTCTCCTCAAACTTCTAACACTATTTCCATTTTCTTCACTCCCTGGTAGTGGCCTTCCTTCTCATTTCATTAAAAAAAATTAGAAACCATCAGAAAAATAACTTCTACATGCTTCCACCACAAAATCCCCCTACACCTGCACCTTGCCTACATACATCACATTGATGATATGGCATCAACATCATAATAATCTTCAAGATAAGTCTGCACAGATTATTGAGACAAAGTTCAGAATGAAAAAAGAAAAAGACACCCTCTACAATAGAAATAAACAAGGAGGGATGCCTGGGTGGCTCAGCGGTTGAGCATTTGCCTTTGGCCCAGGGCACGATCCTGGGATCCGGGATCAAGTCCCATATCAGGCTCCCTGCATGGAGCCTGCTTCTCCCTAAGCCTATGTCTCTGCCTCTCTCTTGCTGTGTCTTTCATGAATAAATAAATAAAAATCTTTAAAAAAAAGAAATAAACAAGGATATATATATCATATTCATTGATTTGACAAATATTAATTGATTAGCTATTATATCCTAGTTAATATTCACTGTGTTGTGGCAACAACAATAAACAAAACAAGGTCCTTTAACACTCAGGTGGCTCTTATCTTAGGGCTTTTGAACTATTATTTTAATAGTGGATGGAAAAGTGCCCCAAGAAATCTGAGTGGCAATTCCTCACCTCCTTCAAATCTTGGCTCAAATGTCACTTTCTCGAACGAAGCCTACTCTTCCCACATTACTGTAAATTTCAACCTTATCCCCCTCCACACACACACACATCACATACTCCCTATACCTTATCCTGCTTTATTCTTTATTTATTCTGTAGCACTTTTGCTATTTAATGTATTCTATTGTGTATGTAAGTATTATATCCATAGATATATATTTAATTTTCTGTTCTTTATGTTATGTGAACAACATGAGCGTAAGTACCCTTATTTGCTTTGTTCACTGATGTATCCCAAGGACCTAGAATAATACTTGCACAGAGGAGGCTCTCAATATCTGTTGAATCCTTCTCACTCATTCTCTCAATTCTCTGTCTGGAGGTCCTATTAGAGTATGTTTGGTCTTTTTGTAATATCTACCATATTGTTTAACCTCTCTTTCATATTTTCTGTCTCTTTAACCCTTTGTTTTGCCTCTGGCTCACTTCTTCAGATTTACTTTTCTATTTACTAATTCACTCTTCAGCTATGTCTATTTAAGATCTCTATTTTCTTTTTAGTAGATTTTTCTTTTCATTTCTGCAATTTCAATTTTGTTCCTTTTCAATATACTTTTTATTCCTAACACTCTCTTTTGTTATGATTTTGATTCATTTTTATATCTCCTGACACATACATATTTCATTATGTCTACTAATAATTCTTATATCTAAAGTCCTTAGGTATCTAATCCTACTGTTTGTATGTCTACTGACACTAACCATAAGTAGATATTCCTCATGTCTTTTGAATTTTGGATTGTTGAGGGGCTCTATCTGTGACAATCTTGTGCAGTCTAAGTTTAGGGTGAACCTATTCAAAAGCGTATGTATTTACTTTCGCCAGCCACTCTCAGCCTGGCAAAAGGCAGAGCAATTTTTTTTATCCTAAAATTCTCAAGTTAGTGATTTCTACATAATACAGTTTGTATAAACACAAGCCTCACACATATGTGTCAAAAACATGATTACAAGTTATTAAGACAGGTTTTTCACACAAGGAACTAAATAGAAATATAAACTTCCTCATTATCTCCCATCTTTGTTGTTGTTGTTGTTTTTAAAGATTTTATTTATTTATTCATGAGAGACACACACAGAGAGAAAAGCAGAGACACAGGCAGAGGGAGAAGCAGGCTCCATGCAGGGAGCCCAACGTGGGAATCGATCCCAGGTCTCCAGGATCACACCCCGGGCTGCAGGCGGCGCTAAACCGCTGCGCCACCGGGGCTGCCCTCTCCCCTCTTTGTAAGCAGCTTTTTTTTTCCTTATTCATACCTCACTAGGGGTACAGCTTTCAGAGAGGTCTCAGCTTCTACTCTCTGCGCTGATAAGATCCAAATCTAATTCTCTGCCTCAGGTGATCATTGATCCAGCTCTTCTAGTCACTTTGGAACCATGATATTAGTTATATATTATTTCATTCTTTGTTTTGGCCATGTGGTTATCACTAAATTTCCTATAAATTCAGCTATGCATTCAAAAGGATGACTGCTGTATCTTAACCATAATTTCTAATTGTTTTGTTGTAGGAAGATTTTCAAGTTACACATAAAGAAAATAAAATCAATGATCAAACATGTAATGATAGCAAATTATAAGAATCTTCCTTGCAGGAATGCCTGGGTGGCTCAGTCAGTTGAGCATCTGTCTTCAGCTCAGGTCATGATCCCAGGGTCCTGAGATCAAGCCCCTCCCCCGCCCAGTCTGGCTTCTCTCTTTGCCCCTTCCCCTGCTTATACTCTCTTTCACTCTCAAATAAATAAAGAAAATCTAAAAAGAATCTTCCTTCCAATCTTCTCTGGTATCCCTTAGTTTCCAGTGTTTCAAGATAATGTTATGGGCGCTATTTGGTAGAATGGTTTATGTCAATTTGTGTTAGTTAAATGTATGATTTTTTTTAGTTTTCAATGTGATTCAAAAAAAGAATAACAAAAACACTTTTAAATTCTAATTCATCTTAATATAATGAATGTTGTACATAATATGGACAATTTTTAAGCATATTTACATGTTATTAACACTTTCAATCCTTGTAGTTCTGTGAGATAAGTATTGTCATTAGCTTCCATTTTAAATAAAAGGAGACTGGCACACAAAATGATTAGAGGGCCTGTCCAAGTTTACACAGTAAGTGTTTTAGCTGAGAATGTTTTTAATAATTCTGATATCAGTAATTGATGTAGCAATAATTATTCTGTCTTGTAAATTAAATAAATCATAGAACTTGATGAAAATTAGGTGAGGAAAAGATAAAGTTCTATGGGATTTCAGAGAATTTTAGGAGGAGAGGGCGAAGGACAGTAAGTCATTCTTCACATGATAGCACTTAAAAAACAAATTAATAAATGTATGCCTGGGTGGCTGAGTCAGTTAAGCATCTGAATCTTGATCTCAACTGAGATCTTGATCTCAGGGTTATGAGTTCAAGCCCTACATTGGGTTCTGTGCTAGATGTGAAGCCTACTTAAAAAATAAATAAGTAAAGCTAAACAGATTATCTTACATCCACCAGTATCATTGACCATCAGGTATAACACAGTGTTGTAATATTAAGCTTGTTACATTATTGTATTATGCACCGTATAGACTAAGTTTCTTTCAGCTCTGAACAACATCTGTTTATGAATCTATTTGCTTCTGTATTTGTCTTTCCTTGATATCTCTTCTCAGTCCTTGACACTAACTTTGCACATAGTAGGTACTTAATAATCTTTTTAATTGAATCAGTTGAAATAAGCTTTACTACAGTTTCTTTTCCTTGGGCACATACTCCCTGGGCAATGGGATGACAGCAACCTGGAAATTGAGTTTCTAGGTAAACTCATGGGAATTCAGGCAAAGGCTGAAGTTTTTAATTGCCATGAGCAATCAAGAAGCCAGATAATTGTGTTGTTTGTTTGTTGATTTTATGGTCATTGGTAACAAACACACAGGTTATCCCAATTGCCAATTAGTAATAGGAACACATATTCAAAATAACATTATCTGCTTTTTAGTTCGTTCCTGACAATTAAAAACCCCAAGCACTTAGACATCAGTATTGTTTGATAGACTTTTAAGACATAACTTATAACCTGTTTTATTTTTTTATTTTTTTTTAAGATTCTATTTATTTATTCATGAGAGACACAGGAACAGGGAGAAGCAGGATCCATGCAGGGAGCCCAATCCCAGGTCTCCAGGATCAGGCTCTGGGCTGAAGGCGGCACTAAACTACTGAGCCACCTGGGCTCCTGTTTGATAGACTTATACAAAACTAACTCTAGTGTTTTGAGCTTCAGAACTTACTCTTTCAGGTAAAAATATTGTGATTATCCTACCAAAGTCTCAGGCATCTATTTCTAATCATCAGGGTCCCTTCTTACAACACAATTTCAATATTGGTAAAATCTTTCAATCCAGTATTCTTTAGAACTCTGAGGGTTAAAATAGGCCACTTCTCTCAAAACATCTCATTCTTATTTTAGCGTAAATAATCTGGTTTAAACCTTTAAGAAAAATTGTCATTGCTAAAATTTGAACCACTCCTCCCAATGATGTTGGCCAGCATTTACTTGAGGGTGCTAATCCAACCCTGTCAACAATCTTATGAGGCCTATATTATTACTATCATCATCCCCATAGTATAAATTGGAAACTGAGAAATAAAGAAATTTTCTAATGTGTCCAAGACTGTACAACCAGTGAGTAATGACCTGCAAATAAACTCAAATAGTTTAGCTCCAGGGATATCAATCACACTTAATGTCTATGTTTACCCCAGGATCAATCATAGGACAAATGTGTGCCAGAGGCCAATTAGGATCTGCAATTTCAGTATTTTAAAAGATGGGTTGAGAGCAGCTATGGGAAGCATCTTTTAGAAATGTTACCTCCCACTTTGCTTAGGTATTGAGAAAATCATTGTCACTTATTATATGGAGATGCTAAAACTTTCTGAACAGTTGCTCTGTCTTCAATGCCAAGTAGCCTCCAAGGATGCTCTTGAGTTGGAGAATCAGATACCAAATAAAATGGGATATTGCAGGCTGTGCTAAGTCAGCGGGATAGCCCCTGGGATGCATAAACATAAGAGCTGAGGTCATAATTCCTGCCTTTTCTGCGGGTCCATCAGACCTATATTGCTTAATGTATAGAGCATTCTAAAATGGAAGAATAGTAACTGATGTGTCTCAGAAGAGTCCTTTTCTCTCTCCTTCCTGATTGTTCTTTCAAATCCATCTTCCTAACTATTAAGATCTTCTGTACTTTGCTGTTGTTTATTTATTTATTGTTGTTTCTATTCCTAAAAGTTTTCTTAGTGGTATTTTATTTCAGAAGTCCCAAGTCATCTTCTTTCTCTCCTTTGATGGATCTCTTTGGAGAAGAGACAAAAAATAGTTTAGACTTGGGAACAAACAGTGTGTTCTCATCAATATTCTAAAAAACATTGGGTTGGTTTGAGAAGTTCCAGTGTGCCATAGTAATTAGTTTTGAATATCACTTTAAAAATTAGAAAGCTTTTCAAAAGATAGCTAAAAAAATAGCAAGGAAATTTTTCTGAAATACTTATCTCAAACAAACATCCTCAAGAGAGTGCAATAGGAGGAAGAAATTAATCAGAACCAGCAACTAGAAATAAAAACCTTTTTAGTAGTAAAGAAACACTCAAGATACTAATGCAAAATCATCATATCTGTTGATACAGGAAGTTTGACATAATCTCTATCTGGGCTGCAAATTTTACTTTTTGCCTTCATTTTAATGGGATATCAAATTGATAATGAATCCAAAAGCAGCCTCTCTATAATTAAAAACTATTTCAGTGCATCAAATTTAGCCTAATGCTATTACTCTGGTCAGGAACTATCAGGTATTTAGGAGGCATATAAAGGAATGTATAAAATATTTGTGGGTTGATGCTTACCGCCATATGTAATCAGGATATAGTACTCTAAATTTCTTATTCAAACATTAGAGATAAGTGTTAATATAGTCTGATAAAGGTTGAAGTGAATATAATCCAAATCCAAGCATTTCCACATTTACCTTGACCAAAAACATATTCAGAACATTTTAATATTTGGCCAGCCATGGAAACTAACTTGAAATGCTGCTATAATTTTTTAAATAATTTTTAAAGTCCAACGACTTTCTTTTCTTCTTAAAGAATGAAACTTCTTAGAAAATAGAATTGAAGAAAGTTTGTACTTGATAATGCATTTATGCAGGAATCAATAAGGTATATATAGCATATGATAAAAGTATTAAGATATTGTCTGTGCATAAAAATGCAGATTTCTCAATTTTTATATATCATATTTCTGAATCTGATGTTCCTTATTGCAAGATAACTCTCACCACTGTTGTGTGGGTCATGAGGTCCTGAAAATAGTTTATAGACCACGGTGGTAGTAGTTAAGCTGTTGAGAAGTGATGAATTCTGGGTATATTTTAAAGCCACAGCCACAGGATTTTCTAACAGAAGGGATATGGGGTGTGAAGGAAAAGTAGAATTCAATAGCAACTACAAGATTTTTGTCCTAAGATCCTGGAATGACACAGTTGACATCAACAGATAGGGCAAACTACAATGGGACAGATTTTGATGGGGAGAGTAGAATTTCAGTTATGAGTATGCTGACTTTGAAATGTTTGTTAGACTTTCAAATAAAGATGCAGAGGATACATGAATATAAAAGTCTGGAGTTTGAGAAGTCTAGACATAGCAATACAAGCATGAAAGCTGTCAGCATATGAGTAATATTAAAATCTTAAGAGTCCATGAGGTTGCCAAGGAAGTGAGTACAAATGCTGAAAAGCAGTGGACAAAGAACTCTTTGGGGCACTCTATCATCATGCACTCAGAGAAATGGGAACACCCAGTGAGGAGACTGAGAAGTAGTCCATGAGACAGAAGAAAGTGGTAAGGGAGAGTGTAATGTCCTGAAAGCCAGTGAAAGAATGGGCATTAAGGAGAAGTAAATCATTCATAAATCAAAGCTGCTCTTAGGTCAAGTAGAGAACGGAGAATTCTCCATTGTACTTTGCCACATGAGAATTATTAATGACCTCGATGTGATTAAATCTGAAAAACAGAAGAAAAACCATGATAATTAAAATACTGTTTAATTGAATTTCATAAGTGTGGTAGGTAAAATAATGATCCACTTACCCACTCTAAGATGTCCAAGTTCTAAGCCCCAGAATCTGTGAATATATTATGTAACACGGCAAATGTGAATTAAAGTTGCAAATGGAATTTAAGGTTACTAATCCTTAATTTCATGACCCCGAGATTGTGACCTGAGTGGAAACCAAGAGTCAGATATTTAACTGACTGAGCCATGTAAGCCCTCCACAACAACAACAACAATATTTTGACCAGCAATATCCATTAATGAAGTAAAAACAAAACATCCCAATGAGAGGGAAAATAGACAAAAAATGAGGGAAGTCTTGAAATGAGAACCAAATTGTAAAATGAAGGAGGAACAATAAGAATCCTTGAAACAGAAAGCAAGTCAGGCACAACGGCAAGCATATAAGGCTACTTAAAACCTCTCATGAGACTGTAGGCTCCTTTTGATTTGATTGTCCCTGTCTCCAAAGAATATCATCATCCCCCAGTTGCCCAAATGACAAACTCCAGCAATCAGCTTTAACTTCTCTTTCTTCCCTTATGCCTGACCAATCATCAGTTCCAATTATCCAATCTCCTTCTCATCTCTCCATTTTCTCAGCTGTTTATATGAATTGGACCACCTCCATTTCTTATCTGGTTCACACTATAGTATCCCAATTTCACATCTGGCCCCAGGTTTCTCCTTTCAGGTCGTTCTTCAAACTGCTTCCAAAATGATCTTCTTAATACAGAATTCTAACCCTAGTTAAATCTTCCAGTGACTTCTGAAGGCTTTGTCATGAAGTTCAGACTCCCTATCACGAATTATAGAGTAGTTCTTAATGATTCATTTCTTTTCCCTCCTTCCTTCAACCTGCTACTCTATTCCTGAATTATAATGAATTCCTTATAAATCACAATGTTTCTAGCCACTGAACCTTGCACGAGCAGTTTTCTCTGCCCGGAATATACTTCTACACTGCTACCTACCCCCTCCCACCCCTGCCTTCACCTGGCTAATATTTGTATGCTTTGGCTCTCGGCTAACAACTGCACTTTTTCCAAGCAGCTGTCCTTGATATCTGAAATTAGGTCAAGTGACACTCCTATGGACTCCTAAAGTATCCTAGAACCATATGCCACATTGCCTCTTCATTTCCCTGTCTTCACACAAAAATGTTAACTCCTCGAATGAAGGGATATTATTCTAACCAGAGCTAACTATGGTACCAAACAGAATGCCTGACATTTAGGTTTTCAATAATTACTTTTCAAATGACAAAAATATATATAACAAATGTATGTAAAGAAAAGAAAAGAAAAAAGGTACAGAATTCACCCTGATTGTTTTCATCTCTGACTTAATGCTGATATTGTTGACTAGAAGGGGGTCACCAAAATTTCGCCTAAGAAGCCAGAGCTGTTAGAAATTTTGTAGTTATTTATCTGCAGCCGAATGTTAAGTAAGTGTGCAGCACCTAAAGCTACCATTTTTCAAATGAATCTCAGCAGCATTACAGTAATCACAAGATTTCCTGCCATATCCTGGGTAAACATGTTAAATGTTAGTCATAGAACAAATCCTATCACTTTCCTCTTCCCTACTTTCTTTAGGGCTTCATTCACCAGATGCTCCACCCTCAGTCAGCCTGTGTATTTCCTTTTTTCAGTCCTATGCCTGCCTTGGGCTCAGTTTAACTCATTATTGGACACAAGATGCTGACTATAGAGCTGGGGCTGACATATTAGGCTTCCAACTTCCTCTATGTACTCACAGATCATACGTCTTTCTTTTGGATTTTTAGCATGTCAACCAAAAGGACTAGACATTGGGATATTTGGAGGTTTAAGGATTTTATTGTAGAAGACATTTATAGGTGAAAAAGATGCTGGAATGGTTACTAGTATAACATTCCCTAAATGTTAATCATTCTCTCCCATTACCAGACCAGACGTAGCAAAGCAGTGGAAATTTTGCACTTCTGCAATACAAACATTCTTAGATGTTAGATGACATCATGAAAGACCAAAGCTATGATCTATCTCAGTAAGTATGGTTAAGAATGACTTTTGTTCACCATCTCCAAAAAAATCCCATATATGTCCTTTATATGACTTTATATTTTGGCGCTTAAATGCATTTTTGGAACTCAGTGCTATTAGTGAAAATTAGTAATTATTGTCCAACCACACATCACCCACTGTGGGTTCTCTTTTTTGTGTGTGTGGCCTTTAATCATAGAAACAGATGAGGTTTTTGGTTCCTACTAACTGAAATAAAACTACATCATATTCAGTAGTTTGCAACTTAATAACCCAAAGTTAGAAAAACAGAATCGAGTCTATAGATGAAATCTATCAACACTTCAAACAAGTGGTCATGTAATAAAAAATTCATTGAATTATAGTTTCTCTGTTCTTCATAACAAACTAGTTGACTTTTATGCAAAATATGTGAGTCTGTGATTTTCTCTGTGACTCTATACACATGTTAATCATCCTTTCTATCACAGCTGACAGCTCTTTCCTGACAAATTTGGTTCCAAGCAAGTTAATCAAAATTTTCAAAATTATAATATTTAGTATTGTTTTGTGTTGTTTTGTTTTTATGTGGGCTCTACATCCAGCATGGAGCATGGTGCGGGACTTGAACCCATGACCCTGAGATTGAGATCTGAGCTGAGATCAAGAGTCGGATGCTTAACTGACTGAGCCACTCAAATGCCCCAAGTATTGTTTTGTTAAGCTTTATTTTTGGTAAGGCAGAAGTTTTTCCATGCAAAAGGATCTCTTGAGAATTATTTTAAAAGTTTTCTTTCTTATCACTGTCATGTTAAGACTTTACTAAACAGAATCACTGCTAAAATAGGTCATTAATTGGAAAGTAACACCTTAGGATGCCCACCTCTGACTTCAGGATATCAGATATTACTTTGATTCTGAATAATTAACTTGATATGGAAAAAGCACCGTAATAACTATTATTGACAACTGCCATGTCATGTCTGTGTTTCCATGAAGATACAGTCACTTGATTCTCTTGCCTAGCAATTACCATTTTGAAATCTGACCTGAGCATTTCTATCTTTGGATCAGTTTTATGCATTTATATTTATTGTAATTACTACCACATTGAGATTTATTTCTTATGGACTATTTTACATTTCTACCTATCATGTTTTCTTATCCCTCCCCTCCTTTCTTATTGTCCATCGGAAGGATAGACTATTCTGCTGGTCAATTTCTATACTTCTGCTGGATACCACTAATTTATTGATAGCATATATCCAATTACTTTCTCCTACCACTTTTAAGCCTATACAAAGCTAAATTGTCCCTTTCTAAAATGTCAGCTGCTCACTCAGAGGGCAAATGTGTATGAGTTAGAGGAAGACAACACTTCCTCAAGAAAAGAATCACTTTAAATTGATTAGGGGGATTTTCCAGAGCCCTGACCGGCTGCAGCCCCACTAGCCATATGTTCACACATGTTCCCCTCTCAGCATCTCAGACATCACAGTGTGGCAGCACAGACAAGTCTGGCCTCACCCCCACTCCACCCTACAGGAAGTAAGATAGAAAGGTGAGGGCCAGAATCCAGGCCTTGATTATGTACCTATAATGAAAACGATGCCTCCTTATCTGCGATGCTAGCGTGCAGCACAAACCTGAGGACCTCTATGCTACAGTGCTGCCTGAACAAGCCAAATACTTTAGCATAAATTTGCCTCCTCTGGCCTTTCCATGACAGTGTGATCGTCACATAAAACACTTTAGTTCTGGACTGCTTGAGACATATTTTGACTTGCTCTCATCCTTTATTATTTAAGCAGTGAATTTGCCAAGTTAGTTATTCATCCTAACTTCCCTTATGTTATGCATACTTTGTCCTAGAGCAAGAGTTGACAAACTTTTTCTTTTATCAGAAAATAGCCTAGGCTCGTGGATTATATAGACTCTGCTTGCAACCACTCAACTGAATGATCATAGCTGGAAGGAAGCCACAGATATGACATACAGGACTGAGTAGACTGTGTGCCAATAAAACATTATTTACAAAACCGTGTGGTGGACCAGTTTGGGCCTATCTATGGCCTGTGGTTTTCTGACTCTTTCCTAGAGTATTTTCAAAAAGGATCCTTAGGTGGCAAATCTTTTGAAGCACTGTACACATGAGGGTTTTTTTCATTAATTTAAATGATAATCCAGCTGGGAAAAATTCTAGATTCAAATATCTTTCCATTCAACACTCTAAAAATAGTATTCCATTATCCAACATTGCTATTGCCACAGCATGATAACAACGAAATTCTTGTTATCATGATTGAAGCGATCTGCTTTTAATCTCTGGAAGCTATTGGAACTTTCCCCTTAGACTTCGATGTTCTTACATTTCATCATCATATGCAGAAGTATAAGTTCTCATTTACCTATTTTGTTTCACATTGCATGAAACTTGTCAGTTCATCACATGAATATCTTTCTTTAGTTTGAGTAAATCTTATTCATCTTTTTTTTCAACTATTTACTTCTATTTATTGCTTGTCTTGCCATCTGAAATACCGTTTATTCAGATACTAATGTTACTATTCTTTTCCACAATTCTTAAATTTTGGTCACATGGTCCATCTCTTTATCCCTTTCTGATGCCTTTTGAGAAAGTTCCTGGACCTTCTTTTTCTAGCTCTCCAATTTACTTCCATTGTCCCTATTTAGCTATTTAACCCCTCTATTGAGTTACTTATTCAAGCTCTATTTTTCATACTAAATATTTCCAATGAATTGTATAAATGACTGCTTTTTGTTTCATATGTCCAATCTCCTAACTGCATCATTTCGGAATTACTTATGAGTAACAGAAAATCTAACTGATAATGGTTTAAGCAAATTAAACTGCTTACCTTTCACAAACAGCAAGAGATGTATAAGTGAGTGATTGCTGGCAGTTCCAAGTGTTAGGATCAAGGTCTCTTCTCCCCACATCTTTCCTTCATGGAGCCCAGATAGTGAGCAACCTCCAGCTATCTTGCAACTGGTAGCAGGAAGAAGGGAGGGCAGAGAACGGAGAGAAAAAGCTATACATTTATCAGGCAAAGATTTTCCCCAGAAATCCTCGACAGACTTCTTATCTTATTATCTACCTTTGTGTCACACATCCAACTCAAACTGCAAGGTCATCTTGATGATAGGTTTTGGCCTCCCACACTCTTATAGTGGTTGAACACATGGCAAAAAGCTCATTCATTGGAAAGAACATTGAGGGAGCCAACCTTCAGTATCTGCCACAATCCTCATTTCTCTAAGATTTTATTTGCTTATTTTAAACTCTTTGTTTGGTTCATGTGTTAATCTAGTATACTTTTTTTCCAAACTTTGTTGTGTTTTTAAATAATGTCAAACTTAAAATGTCTTCTTTCCCCCCCCAGTAGGAAATGGTGTTAGAGAGCTTTAGCTAGTAATGGATTCCTCTGAGGAGGGTGTGAGCCCAGGGTCTTTCTGTAATGGAGAGGGGCAAGATACCCTTCAAGGGGAAAACCTCTGGTGTTAAGGGCAATACTTCTGTTCTGGCACCGTTCCTTTGCAATCCAGCATCTCACACTAAAAATTATGTCATCTTCTTTGAAAGGAGAGGAATGGGAGAAATGCTCAGAGGGTGTCTGCACCCACTGTTTGTTTCTTTCCATCCCAGCAAGGCCTGGTGTTATCCAATATCCATTGCTAACACCATCCTGGCAGCTGGCAAGCAAGCTAAAAAAGACAAGTTACATAGTGACAACACTCTGGAATTGCTGAAAACCAGCAACCTCCCAATCTTTGAGAAAGTGAGAGAGAGAAATGGTATAAGGAAAATTTTAAACCCACCAAGTAAAAATAAATAAATAAAATAAAATAAATAAATCCACAAAGCTTGCTCTTCTTACCAAGTTTCTATTGAATAAATGTTCTTTAAATTGTGACAAGCTGTTAGTTGATTTTCAGAGTTCTGAAAAAGTTGATTTCTATCATTTTTGCCAGTGTTCTTGTTGTTTTTCTGGAGGAATGCATTTTTTGAGATCCTTACTGCATCTTTCTGGAAGTGCTTCTCAGTATATCATTTTTAGAACATCTTTGTAAAAAGACAAATGTAGGTGTTAGGGAGGTAGAAATAATATATGATAACCTACTCTTCTTCATGTCAAATATAATTAGCTTCATGATTTGAAAATAGTAAGCCAAAATGACATGATTTACCTATACTCAATAGCAAGCACAAAAGGAAAACAAGAAAAAGTACAGGAATAAATACATAGTATAGAGTAGAACAGCCATCTTCTGATTTTTGTTTTCTTAGACCCTTTCAATTTGGTTTTAATCAGTATGCAAGTCATTTTAGAATTATTCAGATTTTATTTGAAATTATTACATCCTTGAGGCCAAAACAAACTTCATACAAGTCTCCCCCACTATCTAAAGTAGAGCATTCCTATGAACACTTTCATAAACTGAAATGGCATGAGGCAAGGAAGCAATTACCATTAATTTACATGGAAAAATATTTGAGCCTTCCCAGATCCAAAAAAATAAGTTATCTTAGGATTTTCTGATACCTTAGGAAACGTCTTGCTAAAGGATGCACAAAAAAATCGAGATAAAGCCCAGATGCTCACAGACGCAGTTCAAAGCTAAGGCAGTTCAAAGCTGAGATGCTAAGCCAGCGTGGTTCCTGGGGAAGGGGCTCCGTGGGACCACTCTCACCACTCGGGGTGAGCGCCGCCTCTGTAACTGCTCCTTGCAAATACAACACTGAAGGCGATTTTCGCTTTTCACCTTTCTTCGATAAAGCAAAAATCCTCTTTGGATTTCTTTCAGTTAGTAAAAAAAAAAAGGGGGTACTAATGTAGGTCTTTCACAAAAGTGAAGTGGCATAATGTAAACTTTTGAAGGATGGTTGATAACTGTATTAGATTCAAAATAATCTGGTAGAAAGGAAATGCATCTTTAAAAACTGTTTACCTTCATTTCTAAAAAGTATGGAGTTTTTTCAAAATACTATGCTTACTCTGCCACTAAAGACAGCATTTGTCTTATTAGTATTTATTATACCTTTCAGAGTCCAAGTTTATTAAATTATTAAAATATGTCATACACTTAAAAGTGAGCAAGCTAAAACACAGAAAAATCAGATCAATTTGCATTTTTAAGACATCAGAGAGAAAAACTAAGAACAAAGCAAAGAAGTAATATGCAACCATTTAAAAAAATACAATGGAATAAGTTGATGAGAAAGGAAAACCTCATTATAGACGAAGAGGACAGACATTGGCTTTAAGCAGAAAGAACAGAGTAAGCTAAATTAGTAAATTCAGTCTTGCCAGTTAGTTTGGTTCCCAAGAGGGACTCTGTCCTCCCTGCTGTTTTGGATGTGGCTTCCTCTCTACTACGATGAACTGTGGAGAGTCAGTTCTGCCAACACTCAGTTCGTTTTCTGGGTTAGACACACTGAGTGAGGTAGCTGTTATCCAAGTGTATCAGCGGGAGAAGGTGAACTAAGGTCCTCCTACGCTGCCTCCCTTCCAGGCTCCTGAAACTAGAAAATTCAGCTGAACTATGCTGGTCAGCCATAATTTTGAGCTGAAGAGAAACAATGAAGAGAAAATCTATAGAACAATGACATGGTATGTGTTCTTGCCCTCTGTCAACACCGAGAATGAGGAAAGACCAGAACAGAGGGACTCTACGTGCAACTAATGAGCTCAAGTAAGACTACCTTGTACAGACTCTATTACTAGTTGCTTAACAATAGGAAACACTCAATCTTACACTGACATTATGAAAAAAACCACAAGCAAATGTAGTAAGCAGTAAATAAGTGCTAAGTACTGTGACTTCTGGTTAACTTCACCCTGGTGCAAAATCTGGCGGACGAAGTAGAGGAATTTCTGCCCAAGGTACTGAATGTTATTACAAAGAAAAAGAATGTGAGCCAAATGATACAATCAAGCCAAAAAATAGGGAAAAGAAGGGTTTTATTTGAAACCTAATGAGGTGCAGAGAAGTGTCGAACTATGTGGCATCAGTGATTTCATAGAAATCTGACAAGTCACACTCCCTACGGAGTGATCCATCAACTGCTACTCAAAATGAAGCTCTGAGCATGTCTCCTTTCCCATAGCTCCATAACTGCCAGGGTCCTCCTCCCTTGCAATTGCAAAAGCCTTAGACTTTCTCCTTTATAACCAGTCACCAGGGGAAATAAATACACAAGCAAATGAAATGAGATGTACTGGCTACCAAGTCTGAAAATCTGTAATATTACAAATCCTCCTTGGTTAATCAGTGTCCCTCCCCCTCTTTAGTTTGCCTTTAGGCAGAGCTTCTGTGACAGGTAATTTTTTTCCCCAAGGACATTTTGTAACCCCTTCAATCTGGGCTGAAAGAGGTTAAGAGACCACAAGATTACTGGTCCATACCTCCAAAGACAAACTTTTGGGGGGAATAAAGAAAGCATTCATAAATTTGCTTTTCTTTGCTTTTCTTGGTATCTCCAGGTAAAATTTTGAGTCTGAGTATTTACATAGAAGATAGGTCATTGGGGTGATGAAGGAGAGAGGTGTCTCAGATTGTTAACTATGCTCCAAAATCTTCTAGGTGCATAGACTAGATTCCTCACTCCCCTCCAACTAGGTGAAACCATTAAACATGAATGCATGTGATGCAAGCCCAGCCCATACAAACCAGCCAATCCTTTCTCCTCTCTTCTCTTCCAGTGGAGACACCCTCAGGATGAACTTGAAAGCCACTCCTTGAAGAAGGCAAGACTTACATCAACCTCAAGCCTCATGATAAGTGGAAAGCAGCATCTCTGATCTATGGACCCTCTAAAGCCTATTACATGAGTCAGGAATATTCTTCTAATATGTTTAAGCCATTACTCATTTAAGAGTGTATTTATGATAGCAGTTCCCCTACCCTAAGTATAGAGAATGACTGAAGTAGGAAAGCATATTGCAGTGCGTATAAGCTTCACCTATATTAAGTGGTTTTAACTCCTGTGCGTTAGACTTTCAATACTTTACTCATTGTAAGAACACAGGCTAAGGTCAGTAAAATATCCTAAGATTCTAGAAGTTAATTTACTAAGTAAGCACAGAAGCTCAGGGAAGCCACAGCAATTGAGAGGGGGTTCTGGTAGTGTTAACAACTTGTTTACTTCACTTTTATTAAGACTTCAGGTGAATCATGAAGGGATATTATCTCTTAAAATGTAATATCACAGGGAAGACAGTATAAGTAGTTGAAGAACATTGATAAAACTTAAATATTTGGTTATGGAATTGTATGTGGTGTTTGAAGGTTTCTGTTTGTGAAATGTATGTATTACAAATAATAATAATTACAAATAAAAATTTCAGAAACTGGAAAAAATGAAATATCACATTTCTGGACACGCTAAACAGCAATCAAAGGCTAACAACCACAGCTCTGGAGTAGGAAGGGGCTGCAAATCATCACACTATTAATCAGCACATCTAAATGCTTAATTTGTGTCCAACACTGTCAGAAATTGAAGAGAAGCAAAGGGCTCACCGTGTTACCTGAAACTGGATTCATCTCTTGATAGATGTCAAACCAAAAAACACAATCAAGCCAAAGAATAAGAGAAGGAAGGGTTTTATTTGCAACAAGTAAAGGCAAACACCAAGGGAAATTTACCAAACCAATGTCTCCTCGAATAACGCCTTTATGGGTCTTCACAATTTCAGAAACTGAGGATGAGAAATCCAATATTATGACAAAAGATGCTCCCATTATTCATATCACTCAAGAAATTCCAAGACTTTTGGGAAACTTTTGAGCCAGAAACCTTGGATGATTTGGTCACCTGAGTGATAAATATTATATTTCTTATGAATCACAGTATCTCCACACTATGCATTAGAAAGATATATATGTGGGTACAACTTAACTTCAGAAAAGCTTCATGGAGGATAAAAAATTAAGGTTTGGATGTGGGGAGAAATGGTGGACAGACTGGAGAGAAGGGAAACCCATGGTTTTGTTTTTTTGTTTGTTCGTTTGTTTGTTTGTTTGTTTGTTTGTTTGGAAACCCATGTTTAGCACTTCAACTGAGCTCCCAGCAGCACCAGGATTTCTTCTGAATTGCAGAAGAACTGATACCCAAGTCTTCCAAGGTATTCCTGGGCTATGCCTTAGCAGAAAAAAAAAATGGTGCACATGCAAAAGTTTAGGAATCTAGTTCCACTTTAATTACTTACTATTTGTATGACCTTGAACAAATCCCTCTGTGCCTCAGTGCTCTTTTTGCTGCTGGAGTAGTAAGGCCAAGACTGCTTGTCTTACAGGACCAAATTGGTCAATGAACATAAAAACCCTAGGAAATATGGGAAAAGCAATTCACATGTAAGCCACTATTGTTGCCTTCCTCTCTGTCTCCCCTGTTATCTGCAGAGGCAGGAGAGGGAACTGACACATAGATGAATTCTTTCATCTTTAGAATCATATAGCTGTTTGTGGAAGATAAGCTTTCTCCTACCCCCTTACCTAGATACAGGGCTGCACAGTGGGCCCAGGGCATCAGCTATGGTTACACAGTTCACTTAGTGTCAGACAGCCTTTGGGGACAATTTGAAGACTTCCTGGATGAACACATATCTCTTCATAGATTGGTTGTACCACCTGTTTCCATGGCAACTTTAGATACATTTCGCATCCACCCACTTTCTGTTCCCATTCACTGTAATATCTCTTTAACAGCAAGAGACAGAAAGTTTAATAAAATAGAAGCATTTTAATAAATGGAAGGATAATTTACACGGAAGCTTTTGGCATTTTTGGAGTCCCTAGAGTTCTCTCTGTACGTTACAGTAGACTCAGAGTTTTTTGTTTAAGGAGAATGGAGGAAAGTAGATGCTTTTTATAAAATTTTTATAAGAATGTTGAGACAACATTGCCACACAAATCCTCTGTCATGTTTTATATAAACAGACTGCTGGCCAGCATTTTATTCTCCCTGATGTCCTGAAAAAGAAAATGCATATTCCAAGTCCTCATTGGCCACACGCACGTCTTCATGACTATCTCATGCTCTCCCTTCTTCCCAATACCTGGTTGTGGTGGGAGGAAGTCCAGAGGTGGGGCAAGGATCACAGCCACACCAAGACTGGTCTATCAGGGTGCTGAGCAAGCTAACAACAATTCTATGAGGTAGTAGTGTTTTCTCCAATGTTCCATTTAAGGTTATTGAGGCTCAGAATATCTACCTGACAGTGTTGTAAAGTATATAGTGACAGAGCCAGGATCCAAACACACCCACAAGTATATCTTGAGCATGTGGAGTTGACCATATTTTGGTGACTGTACTGTCCACATAGCAGAATCATCATAATTCTGAACAATGATTAATGATTCTGGTTCTTAGTTTGGGTTCCTCCAGAAATCAGAACCTGAGGCAAAGACTTGATGCAGGTAGTTTATTTAAGAACTGAACCCAGGAAGCAGGAGCAAATAAGCGGGTATCGATAGTAAGACAGGAGAGAGGAAAACTATTGCAAGCTGTCTTTTCAAGGTCACAGATAGATTCCCCTAGGACGGATTCTTGTCTCTACCAGGACCTCTGAGAAACACATAGAATGCCTTCCGGAATTATCCAGCTGTCAGTGGAAGGCTGGAACCTTTACACCCTAATCTACCCCTACCTCCATTGTCTGAGAGTTTTCCCTAGGCATGTTAACTCTCCTGCAATTTCTGGATGTTGTTTTGCATAATATAACAGGCCCCTACAGTCAGAGAAGACCCTGGGGTAAAGCCCAGAAAGACCCATACCTGGCCTCCAGGTGGCACTTGGCTAGGTTGAGTTGAGACTGAGCTATAGGAGACCTGTAGCCTTAGCCACCACTGAAATTAAAGCTGGACCCAGAGGCACCAGCATGTGAGCTGTACTGTAAGTCCAGCATATTTCACAACTTGCTGAAATAACTATTGATTCAGCCTTGTGATTTATACATTCCTACTAACATGAACATGACCTTAATTACAGTTATGGAACAGCACTATCACAATACACACAACTGATTTAGCAGTAGCTTCTCTGGAGCAGTGATCATGGCCTCAGTGTGGGCTCTGTGGACCTTGCTCTTCTCCTGGTCTCATCACTAGAAAGTCTGCATACACAAGTTCCTTAAACTCAGTGTCTTTCAGCTTCCTCACCTTACAAAATGGACATAATAAAATTCACCTCATAGTCTGAGGTGGGGCTAAATGAAATAATACATGTAAAGTACTTAGAAGGGTGCCTGGATATAGTAAGTACTCAAAGGGATGGATAGAATTTTATCAAATAATTCGCAATTTTGAACATAACCGTTTCCTTCTCTCATAGCAGGTGGTGAGTGCTTAAAAGCACTCTATGTCTTCCCATTTATAATTATAATACGCTAACCAAAGCTTAAAACAAAATAACTACAAGTCCAGAAACCAAACACCATGATGACAGGAAATTTCGCCACCCCAAGCCCTACATTTTCTTGGCACTTTGTCTCAGAATAATGAAAAGTGTTCTGTGGCATTCCTCTCTCTCACAAGCCACAGCTAAAGGAAAAGATCTCAAAGGCTCATATTCCCACCTGGTAAAAATCTTTTACTCTGATGGAATAACAGCTGGTTAGAAAGGGGGAAAATCAACCCACGCAGGAGCTGAGTAGCTTCTGGTCTCCATGGTAACAGTGTGTCATAATCTGACCCCTTTCATCACCTGATTCCCTTAGGATAAAGAAAGAGCAAGGAGACAAAAATCCTAAGACAAAAAAAAAGTAGTCATTTGTGCAGTAGATGATGACAGGTCAGCAAACAGAGCCAGGAGGTGATTCTAACCACCTACCGTTACGTGACATTTCCTCAGAATTATTTTTTCAGTAAGGGTGATAGGTTAGTATTGATCAAGCAGAGCCTGGTTGAAATTACTTACCCCCTCCTACCTTGTACGCCATGGCACATATGTAAGATGGCATCCTGGGGATAGGGGATAGTCTACAGACAAGCCACCATTCATAGCAAGATAATTGGTCTCCACAGGAGTGAAATTTATGATACTTTTCTTCTTACCATGAGCTTTTGCTTGGTTTCTAGGAAAGATATTAAACATCTTTTGAATGATCAGAGCTACATAGCTCAAAGGCAAGTCCAGGAACTCCTACATCAGAATCCCTGGGCACACTGTACAGATTCCCAGGGCCGATTGTTAGAGATTCTAGAAAAGCCAGTTTGGAGTAGAGCCAGAGAAGTTGTATTGAACCAGCAGCTCCAGGCATTTCCTGTGCACCCTACAGTTTGAAACCATTCAGAGCTGGAGGATTACTCAAAAATCCAACTTTAGCTAACTTTCCTTCACTCTGCTATCTGTGTTGGCATTCAAAAGACCATTTATAAATGTGACAGATGCCACTTTTCTACAGATGACCTACAGAGATAATCCATTTTTGAGACAAAAAAATATAGGGAAGCCTTCAAAATCACTGAAGTGAAAGGGAACAAAAATCTATTTTGGAAAAAGAACTGTAAGTTAAAAGTGAAAAGTGTAATCTTTGGTTTGACTAATTTCATTTAATTTCCTATATTGCTTACCAGTTATAATAATGCCCAACTAATCAGAGCAAAGAATACCTTTTATTTCTTATAAGACAGAATTTTTATGTTAAACGACAGAAAAAAAAACATAATGCTATAAATCACTAACTTATTTCACATTTGGAAAATTGAAGAAGTTACATTTAGATGCCCATCCAATTTTAATCATACTTCCTATATTCAAATGTTTACTAAGAACCTATTAAGTGTGAGGTGGCACTTTATGTGCTGGAGTTAGAGAAGTCAAAACCCCTACCATGTTAGAGTTTACATTTTAGGAGGGAAGACAGGCAATATAAAGTTAAGTAAAATAGCTACTAGGTCAAGTGGGGAAAAGTGCTACAGAAAAATATAAAGCAAGGAATAAGGTGGTTGCAGTTTTTAATAACCAGTATGAGAAGACCTTAAAAAAGAAGATAGCATTTGAATAAAAATCTGAACATGATGAAGGAATAGGTCTTACAAATATTGGGGAAAAGAATGTTCAAGGCAGAGGAAATAACAAGTGCAAAAGCCAAGGCAGAAATATACTTGGCCTATCAGAAGAATGTTCCAAGGTTAGTGTGAGGGAAGGAAGTGAATGAGGGAGAAAGTAGTAGAAGTTGAGGTGACACATAACAATTTCAGCACAGGAGGCAAATTGTATGACCTTTGACATTTATTCCAATTGTGATGGGAAGAAGCTACAAGATTTTGCACTGAGAAATTACATTGACTGGCTTATGTTTAAAAGGATCATTCTGGCATCTGAATTGAGAAAAGATTATCAGAGACACAAGGATAGAAAAAAGGACACAAGGTAGAAAGTATTCCAGTCTTTCACGGAGAAATGATGTTGGATAAGACTAGACTGGCAGTTGTGGGGTGATGAAAAATGGTAAGGTTCTAGAAAAAACTTGAAGGCAGAGCCAAACGAATTTGTGAAAGAAGCAGATGGGATCAAGAAGGGTAAGTCATGGCTTTTTATTTGAGAAATTGGAAATAATTTCCAAAATTGGAGCTGCATTTTACTGGATGTGGAAGATTGGGAGAAGAAGGTTTGAGAACACATTGTTATTAAATCATCTATTAGACAGCCAGGTAGCATTGTCAGTCAGGTGGACGGCTGGATCTATATGACTGAAATGCAGGAGAGATACCTGGTTGTGGTAGAAATTTGCAAATCACCAGTCTGGGTGCTGTTTCCTAGAGCGTGAGTATAAACAGAAAAAAAGAATCTCAATGTCTAAATACTAGAGTACTTCAACGTTTGAAGATCAGGGATCTGAGTAGGAATCATCAAAAAGGGACTGAGGAGTGGCCAGGGAGGTAATCAGAAAAGAATGTCCTTGAAACAAAGTGATGAGAACATTTCAAAGAGTGGGAGTGATCAAGATGTCAAATGCTTCAAAGTTGGTAGCAAGAGGGCTGGGAACTGACAATTAGATTTAACAGCATGGAGGTGAATGATAGTCTTCACAAGGGCAGTTAGATATACTGGTGGAATTAAAATACCAGTTTTTTGGAATTAAAGAGTGAATAGAAGAGGAATTGGAAAGAAGCAGTATAAAAATTTAATTTCAAAACTTCAGCTGTAAATAGGAGTTGAGAAAAGGAATGACAATGGAAGGAAATGTGAGGTCATCAAAAGTGACTTTTTTCCCCTTTCTTTTCTTCCTTTCTTTAATATGAGATTTTAGGGTATACCTGCAGCCTAAGAATACTCAAGTAGAAAGGACCAATTTGAATACAAGGGACAAGAGGCAAGAATTACTGAGCAATGTCTCTGAATAGACAAGGGATGAGAGCTAATAGTCAAGTGGAGGCATTAGAATTTTTTCTCTTTACTAACAAATTGTTCATCTGTAACATCAGAAGAGAAAGACGCATCTAGCTGTGTGGAAGTGGTTGTGGAACCTTATGGAAGTTCTCTGCTGTTTGCTTTTTTCCTCTGGGAAAACAGATAACGAGCTCATCTGTAAGAAGGATAAAGAAAAAGAGCTTTGGAGGTTTGAGAAGAGCATATGGCTGAGAATTATGTCGTGGTCTAGGAGACTGGGAGGGAATGAACTTGAGAATTGTAATGCGACTATGCCAGCAGCACAGGAGGCCCCTTGATGAATGTAAAGTGAAACTAGTTAGCCACTGTGACCTAAATATTCAGGGAAAGTGTAAGTTTAAGAGTCAGATTTAAAGGTTTGATTTAGCCATCATGAAAAACTCCCTAACTCATTTATGAAAATTCCCCATTTAATCTTGACAGAAATCAGTTTGAGTATTTCTCATTCTTCTCCAGAAGTGCTGAATCATTATTATTACCCCTGTATGCCAGATGTGAATTTTGGAGAGTTTATTGCTGAATATATTGGCATTTCCCTTTATAAGACAGT
Source organism: Vulpes lagopus (assembly GCF_018345385.1). Taxonomy (NCBI): domain Eukaryota; kingdom Metazoa; phylum Chordata; class Mammalia; order Carnivora; family Canidae; genus Vulpes; species Vulpes lagopus. The sequence continues at coordinate 99,634,765 of NC_054829.1, forward strand.
GAGGTATATTTTTTAAATACCTCACTTCTTCCAATCCCCATCTTTTATTCCATGGTATGAAAATCTCTATGGCATGATTTAAGGTGACATACTTTTTAAGTTTATTCCTACCAGTACCATGCTAAATGCAACTCAAAGGAAATCATTCTCAATCTTGAACTTTTGAGTTTACGGGGACCAAGGACAGGACACTCCAAGATGGTCCACTTTAACATAATGGATTTTAAATAAAAGTTTCTTAAAAGAGCCTGTGCAAGAAAGACACTCAGCCTCTCCTCTTTCCTCTTGAAAGCTGAAAAGAAATCTGCCATGTGAAGGTACCCCTCCCTGTACCAGGAGGTAAAGAGACATCCTAATCACCAGAGATGGAAAACTTAGAGCCAGGAAGGATATATGAACAATTCTTGTTACTTTTTGTGAATTTACTTATCCAAATTTTGTTGGGCATTCCTTACTAATTGAAGCTTCCAATATTAAGTTTTCCTTTGTCAATTCCTCACAGATTTATTATCTTTGTCTTTGTCTCTTTTGTCTAAAAGGTATAAGAACTACCTGCCTTGGTCAATTCGTTATTCAATTTCATTATTGGGGGGTGCCTGAGTGGCTCAGTTGGTTAAACGTCCGACTCTTTATTTCAGCTCAGGTGGTAATCTCAGGGTTGTGAGATTGAGCCCCGGACTGGGCTCTGCACTGGGCATGGAGGCTGCTTAAGATTCTCTCTCTCTCCCTCTCCCTCTGTCCTTTTTATTTTTCTTTCTCTCTCTCTCTCTCTCTCTCTCTCTCTTTCTCTCTCAAAAAAAAATCCCTATGCACTTAATTAAAGTCTGGGCTTTTTTCCTGTTAATCTTTTTTATGTCAATTTAATACTTAGTCCAGCTGGAAGAACTTGAAGGATAGAAGAAGAATTTTTCCTTCCCTTCAAGGTCTTAAATATTTATACCAAAGAATAATACAAAATTTCTTGAAGCTGAATTAATTTTAGTTCCAGACCATATGGCTTATTACATATAATTTACTAATGGCAAGAGAAATAAAACTCAAATTAACCAAGAAAGGATTTTACAGCTCAGAAAGTCAGGATGTTTTATATGAATCACAGGAATTCCTACAGTCAGTTCTGCTTCTGAGTTCTTCACAAATCATGAGTTTTCATTCATTGCTACTAATTAACACTCTGCTTCACATCTTGCTGCATTTCCCATTCATCCATTGGTTTCTGGGCAGTGACTCAAGTTAAGCTGTGAGAGAGAGGTATAGCTGGCATTTAGTGAAAAAACCTAGACTTATAGCTGCATTCTGATTTCATAGACCCCACCTGCTATCATCAAAAATGACAGCTTCTTCTGCATCTTCTCCATAGTTGATATGAGAGACCTGTTATCAGTTTTTAGAAACTTAAAGTTGGTAAGAAAAGGGAAGAGCAATATACCAATGCCCACTTTATGAGACTTAAACATATATATATATTTTTTTCATTTTATGATATCTTACAGTTTTTTATTCAAGTGAATCTCCCTGTTTGTGACAGATTTGGGTCACATGTGTAAGTTATCTAACAATGGGTATTTGTTGTTAGAGCCCTAATTATAGCATGTCCCTATACATAAGTGGAATTCACTTGGCCATTCTGGTAACATGATGCCATTTCAGGGGCTGCCTGTGTCTCGTTTGTTAATCCTTTGACTAATTTATTAAAAGGCTAGCCTGTGTGCTATGATGGTAAATAATTATTTCCAAGTATGTACTAGTTTCATAAAAATATTTCATATTTGCCTTTTAAAAATCTCTTCAAGATTCATTTACCAATTAACACACCATTGAATTGACATGTCTCCCACACTGTGAGTGCTCTGTGTCATTTTGATTAAAGTGTTACATTATAAAATCTTCCTTCTGATGATCCATTAAATAGAAAGTAGTTTGGATGCTGGATAAGAGCATGTCCTACACTGGGTATTATACTATATGTTGGCAAATTGAATTTAAATTTAAAAAATAAATTAAAAAAATAAAACTTGACTTTGAAGAATGAACCTCAAAGAAGGAAAAAAAAAAGTATGCCCTAGAGTCAGGTTATCAAGCTCTCAGTCCTCACTGCAACTTTTGGTAGCTTTGGGGTCCAGGGAAATTGACTTACAGTCTGTGAGCCTTACCTGTAATATGGAATAATGATAACACACATGTCATAATGTCATGGTGAGGATTAAACACACTAAATCATATAACATGCTTAGCACCTTATGCCTAACAAATAGGAAGAATTCAGTAAGATGAGTTTTTACCAAATTTGTAACATAAATATACTTATCCAGGCTGTACAGTATATTGAAACTATTTAGAGTGAATTGATTCCCAATTCTTCCGCTTACAAGTTATCTAACCTCTCTGAGGCTCAGTTGTTTCTCAGTTGTTAAAATGGGCTAGTTCTTACATCAAGGAGGAATTCGTAAAACCTCCTATTATAGTTTTTGATACTTTTTTAAGTATTCATTAAAATTCCTATCTATATTAATTTGTCAACAAAATACTACAGAATGGATAGGTTAAACAACAGAATTTTATTTTTTCACAGTTCTGGAGGCTGGAAGCCCAAGATCAAGCAAGATGTCAGCAAGTTTGATTTCTTCTGAGGCCTCTCTCCTTGAATTGCAGATGGCTGCCTATGTCCTCACATGGTCTTTCCTCTGTGCACACACATCCCTGGTGTCTCTCTGTGCGTTCTAATCTCTTCTTACAAGAACACCAGTTAGATGGGATTAAGACCCAACCTAAGGGATCTTACAGTGAGTCGATGTTTAACTTCTTGAAGAACAGCAAACTGTTTTACCACAGAGGCTGCAGCATTTTACAATCCCACCAACAATGTGTGAGTTCCAATTTCTCCACAAAATCGCCAAACTTATTTCCCATTTTTAAAGATTATAGTCATTCTTGTGAGTATGAAATGGTGCCTCATGGTGGTTTTGATTTGCATTTTCTTAATGATTAAGGATTGTGAACATCTCTTCATGTCCTTTACTCTATTTGAATGTCTTCATTGGAGTCAAGTCCTTTGCCCATTTTGGAAATGGATTTTTACTGTTGTTGAGTTTTAGGTGTTCCTCATATTGTCTCAATCCCTTATCAAAATGTGATTTGGGAATATTTTTTCCCATTCTGTGGGCTGTCTTTTCACTTTCTTGGTAGTGTCTTAATTTACATAAAAGTTTTTAAATTTGATGATGTACAATTTATTAATTTTTTTCTTTTACTGCCTATGTTTTCGATATCATAATCATTAAATCATTGGCCAATCCATAAAAAAAGGGGGAGAGTTACTTTCAATTTATAAATTTGGGGAAATATAGTTCAGGCCATAACACTATTCTTCATATCAGATAATTTAGCTACCACAAAAAAAAAAAAAAAAAGAAAAGAAAAAAACCAAACAAACAAAACCTAAAGAAATAGGAGTTAAATACTCCCATTATCATAGCCTGAAGAAAGAGAGGCATTTTTGTATAATAACTTCCTATTCCTACAATAAACTGCAAACTTTATTTTCCTACCCCTGCTCATTTCTTAAATCCTGAAATTTTAGGTTGTGGTTCTTTAAAAAAAAAAAAAAAAAGGGGATCCTTGGGTGGCTCAGCAGTTTAGTACCTGCCTTCAGCCCAGGGCGAGATCCTGGAGACCCAGATCGAATCCCACATCAGGCTCCCTGCATGGAGCCTGCTTCTCCCTCTGCCTGTGTCTCTGCCTCTCTTTCTCTCTGTGTCTCTCATGAATAAATAAAATCTTAATATATATATATGTATATATTATATATATACACATATACATATATATAATTTATTATATATATACATATATATAATTTATTTATTCATTTATTTAAGAGACAGAGAGAGCAAGCAAGAGAGAGAACACGAGCTGGGGTGGAGGCAACAGAGGGAGAGGAAGAAACAAACTCCCCACTGAGCAGGGAGCCTGACTGGGGCTAGACCCTGGGACTCCAAGATCAGCTGAAAGCAAACTTTTAAGCAACTGAGCCACCCAGGTACCCCTTAGGTAGTGATTGTAAAAATACATCCACTCTAATAAAATGTTATTACAGTAAAACATTATATATTGACTCATATATTTTTTAAATTTTGGACCTGTTATCCATAAGCAATGCATTTGATTAGCAAATTAACAATGTGAAGAAGAATTAGAATACTGTTAACTGAGAAGAATGTTTAAAAAATATAACAGAAAAAATATATATTATATATATATATTATAAAAATATAACAGAAAAAAATAAAAAAATAAAAAATATAACAGGATTTTTTTTTTTAACCAGAATTGATAATATTAACTTGCCAAAAACAACTTTGGCAAACACATTCCCTTCCCTACCCAATAGTCATTCACTCTCCTTCGTGCCAAGAAACCCTCTTATGTTCACCCTTCTTCAAGAAGCCTTTGGCCACAGGGAAAGTTGAACTCTCCCAGGCCCTGAGGGTGAATCATGACTGGCCTAAAGGGCAGCACAGTCATTCCACTTACCTTTATAGTGATTGGCTTAAGTGTAGATCAATGAACTTGATGGGAAGTCGGCAAAGAGCTCTGGAAAAAAGGAATATAAGAAAAGGCCACTTTCTTCCCAGTACTATAATATGAGGCCATGATCCTTGGAGCTTCTGCCACCATCTTGTCCTCCAGAATTAATTCCTTTTTCCCTCTTCTAAGACTATGCACAAAACAGAACAAAGTCTCTGAAATCAGAGACTTACCGTTCCCAATACAGAAATTAATTTTTAAAAGAAATTAATTTTAAAGAACTGCTAATTGTTAAATGAATAGGAACTAAAAAGGAATCAGACTTCATACCATTATAGACTAGTTCCCTCTATCCCTCCCCCCACCTCCAACTACTATACTTAACTATTATTGTCCTCCATACAACTTGATTTTTGCCTATTCCAAAATGATTCAGATTGAATAGTGACTACTATATGCCCACTTAAATGTCCAGATTTGTGCTCATAATCTCTTAATTTACCAGTGTTTATGGGATGCCTGGGTGGCTCAGCGGTTGAGTGCCTGCCTTTGGCCCAGGGCATGATCCTGGAGTCCCGGGATCAAGCCCCACATCAGGCTCCCTGCATGGAGCCTGCTTCTCCCTCTGCCTGTGTCTCTGCCCCTCTCTGTGTGTCTCCCATGAATAAATAAATAAAATCATTTTTAAAAAAAATTTACCAGCGTTTCAAGATTTGTCATGTGTCTCCTATATGACCCTACTTGTCTATCTATCTGTGATCCGGCATCATTTCACAATGGCCATTTTCCTTGAGTTCAATAAAGCTATGGTTCTTCATAACTCCTAAGAAAGATAAATTTACCCATCATTCTGTTTTCAAGGAGCTGGGAACAAAAGATGTGACAAAACAGGTCAGAAAAAAAAATTGATCATGTTGACTATGCTCTATAACCCAGTAATCACACAAACCAAAGTGGCAAGATGATCACAGACCTTTGGTGACTGGACTCATTATCTTAAAGAGCAATTTAGCAGGAAAGAACAGTTCATCTTGTTCAGTGAATGGGAAATGTCGGAGTTTAATAGTTATCATTTTTATAGCATCTGTGGCCTAGCATACAGGAAAAAAAAAGAATCATGAAGTTTAAATCCAGGTGATAATTTATGTCTGGTAGACACATTATTAAGTAAGCACTTAAGGTTTTAATTTGAATAAGTTAACACTCCTCTCCTGGACTAATGCTGTTCCTATCCACTTTTGAGGGAATATGGTAAGGAGGAGAGAAATAGTGAAGAAGTGAGAGGAAGTTTTTTGGTCACCAGTTGACAACTACTCCCACTTCTTGCACTGATTCTAACAAGCTCTGAGAGTCATATCATCTCTGAAGAAAAGGAATTTACGTTTAAAATATGGAAGATTATTCTTCATCTTATATAAAGCAAATTTTTCTTGGCTAGGTTATAGACTTAGAAGTAGCTGGAATACCCATTCTTTGCAATAGCTAGAGTAATGACTTCTATCTTCAAGTCTTCATGGAAGCTCTTGAGCCAGTAGAAAGGACAGACAGATGGAAATCCCCAGAATCAGCGGTAGTGGAACAAGAAATGGTTTAATGTTCCATTTAATGGCAGTTCAGGGGCTTTAGTGTAATTACACTCAATATTCTTATCTTCAACTTTCTTAAAAATACACCTCATATTTTAGAGCAAAATTAGAAATATAAATTAGCATGAAGAAAATAAGAGTCAGTATGGCATACAAGATAACAGTAAAATTCCAGGATCAGACACAGTTGAGTACAAAACCTAGATGCTCCCATTTCTCGCTGTGTCAACTGGGGAAGCGATTTAACTTCTCCAAGCCTCAGCATCCCCATTATATTAGAGGATCTAAGCATTTTTACTTCATACCATTGATTTAAAGATTACATGAGATTATGTATGTAAAGCATTTCCCAGAGTGCCTGCGGTTGCTAAGCACCCAAGAAATAGTACTGATTATTGTGCTACTACTACTAATGATCTATATCCCCATCTCGCAAATAAGCACTATTAATGTTTGGCATGTAGGCTTTCATTTTATTTTCTATTTGCATACTTCACATATTTTTTTATTCAGTAATGGGATCATACTATGCCATAATGTCTGTAGTTCATTTTTTTCAAACAATCTTCCCATGTCGATAAAGTTCCACAATATAATTTCTAGTGGCTACTTAATACTTTCTTTTATAGCTCTACAATAATTTATTTCACTGATCCTCTTATTGCTGAGCCTTTAGGATGCACCCAAATTTTGATATGATAAGCGATGCCATGATAAATAACCTTGCACATAAATACTTCAATATAATCCTCACTGCGTTAAAATTCTAGAAGTGAAATCACTAAGTCAAACAAAGTGAATGCACACTCTCTGAGATTTTTTGACACATTTTGACAAATTTTCTTCCAGAAAAGACTCCCACTGAGAATATGTGAAATTCTCTTTTTCTGAAACTATCCACAGCACTAGGTATTATAATTTCACCTTCAAAGAGAAAAGGCATTGCCAATATGATACCAGTGAGAAAGTGTTTCATTGCTGTCAGTATGAAATAAAAGCACTCTATTGGCTAACTAAAATCTTCTAATTGCTATGTTCCAATTGAAGTTTATTCTGGAGAAGGAATTGACAAACTATGGCCCACAGACCAAATCTCACCTGCCGTCTACTTTTGCACATCCACAAGGTAAGAAATGTTTTTACAGATGAACACTTGCAATCAATTTGACTATAGGCCATGCTAACTTGAACTCCAATTAAGCAAAACATTATTTTAAAAAATTCAGGGACACCTGGGTGCCTCAGCGGTTAAGCATCTGCCTTCAGATCAAGACGTGATCCTGGAGTCCTAGGATGAGTCCCACATCGGGCTCCCCTCGAGGAGACTGCTTCTCCCTCTGCCTATGTCTCTGTCTCTCTCTCTGGGGCAGAATAAATAAATAAAATCTTTTAAAAAATCAATTCTTCTCATTAGCCAACCTGTATTATGAAAACTTGTATCCAACAATCATTATTACATTTTGAATTTTTTCAAAACATTTTGTGGAAATTTGTTTGCTTTCATATTGTATAATTATCTGCAAAATAGTCTCAATTTTGCACCCTGGCACACGAGGCATAAAATATTTACTATCTGGCTTGTTTATAGAAGAAAACGCCAACTCCTTTTCTAGAGTCCCAAATACAAATATGAAAGCAAAATGTGTTTTTAAGGATTTCACCTCAGATATTAGAGTGATAAATTTATCAAGGATATTCATTTATTCCACATAACTCTGATGCTCAAACCTGGAGTTATCAGGTTTCCTCAGAGATAATCTTGGAAGAAAAAAATGAGGGCAAGGAGAAGCCAACAAGTCCTCATACTTCAAACATTTTTATTGCCTCTTCTTTCATATCTGAGTTCCAAATAAGATTTCATGCAAATAATTAGTATCACTGAAAAAAAAAATCCGAAAACTACTTCCTAATGTGAAACAGGGCTTCCCTTATGCCAAAAACTTCTTTTACGTATCTTCTTCCAGTGACCACTGAGAGTAGGCACTTCCCAAGAGATCCCAGTCAACCTGTTTTCAAACCTAACTGCTCTGCTTTTTAAAAGGTTATATTCCTGATTGATGAAAAAGGCTAATGACCATTACAAATAATTCCATATTGGTACTGATAATTTTTTTTCCTTTCAAGAAGAAATTAATCTGATTCACAAAACTATTTCACACTTAAAGCTGTTTAGCAACTATTCCCACAGTAAGAGAGGCAAAATAGAGTTTAAAAAGAAAAATAAGGGGATCCCTGGGTGGCGCAGCGGTTTGGCGCCTGCCTTTGGCCCAGGGCATGATCCTGGAGACCCGGGATCGAATCCCACGTCGGGCTCCCGGTGCATGGAGCCTGCTTCTCCCTCTGCCTGTGTCTCTGCCTCTCTCTCTCTCTCTCTGTGTCTGTGTGTGTGTGTGACTATCATAAATAAACTGATAGAAAGAAAGAAAGAAAGAAAGAAAGAAAGAAAGAAAGAAAGAAAGAAAGAAAGAAAGAAAAAGAAAAATAAGCAGGGGTGCCTGGGTGGCTCAGTTAAGTATCTGGCTTTTGATCTAAGCTCAGATCTTGATCTCAGAGTTGTGAGTTCAAGCCCCATGTTGGGCTCCACGCTGGAGGTAGAGCCTACTTAAAAAATAAATTAAGTAAGTAAATAAATGAAAGGAAAAACAAGCAAAGAACAGAAAATGTAGGCCTAACTTTCTTTTTTCTGAGCAATTTAGGTTGTGAGAGTAAACTACACTGAAGCTACTCCTTCACTCGTGGCAAATGTAATGAAATGGTTAGGAACGACAAACACAATAGGGACCAGGTTGTTTTTTCCATTACCTATGACTTTCTTGATGATTGTGCATTTCCAGAAGGTTTAGCATAATTGCCTCTTCCCCCTTCCTGAAGCTGCTTTAGATACATCCTGACACATTCACACTTGGTTAGCTCTTCTACCCTCGGGGTCAGTTTGGCAGGAAAATTCTTTCAAAGAAGCAAGAAAGAAAATTGTCTGCTCTTTACTGGGTATAAGTTATTAAAAATCAACAACAAGATAATGTATCAATTCCATAAGGGGAACTTCAGGCGCCAGAATTAAAATTTATCTAATAGGTTCATATCAAAGTTATCTTCACTCTGCAGTCAGATAAATCAAGACCATGAGAACATAATCAGTCGAATTATCAAGAGTAATGGTGATAATGGCAATAATAGCTAAGGTTTGGGTGCTTTCTGTGTAGTAGGCCATGAGTAGGTCTTGTGAACCAGATTCGACTTTTTTTAATTAAAATATAATGGACATATAACATTATATTACTTTCACATGTACAGCATTTATATATACTGTAAAATAACCACCACAATACAACTAGTTAATATCTATCACCACACACTTACAAATATTTTTCTTGGTGGTTCAGTCTGTTAAGGCCACTCTTGATCCTGGCTGAAGTCATGATGTCAGGGTGGTGAGATCAAGCCCTGTGTCAGGCTCCATGCTTAAGATTCTCTCTCCCTTCTCTTTGCCCCTCTCCTCTACTCACACTCTTGTTTCTCTTTCTCTCCCTCTAAAAAAATAAAATAAAACTTTTCCCTTAAAAAAATCTTTTTCTTATGATGAGAACTTTTAAGATCTACTCTCTTAGCAACTTTCCAATATATAATACAGTATTACTAACTAAAGTGACCATGCTCTATATTGTATCCATGTGACCCCTTCATTTTATAACTAGAAGTTTGTACCTTTTGACCATCCACTGACTTTCAATAAAGATAACACCCACTCACTATAATCAGGCCCTGTTCCAATTCCATCATATGCATTGCTTGATTGATTGCTTCCAGTCACTGATGGGGTAAGGCACCATCACTATAACCATTTCACAGACGCGGTTTAGCAGATTGCCATGCTCACAGAGCTACTACAAGTGGATTGAGAATGTGAGTCTACCCTCTTGGTTCCATCCATGATGGTGTTCATCTACAACCTTCTTCTGCCTTTAAAACCTGCCTGATGGGAGGGAAATCAGAAGATTATAGAAGAATAAGCTCTAGTTTCAACCATCACTAAAATGGCACATACAACAGTTTAAAAACAAATTAAATAGAAACTGTGGAGAGCATAGAAGGAGGTAACTACTACAAAGGGGGCATTTGATCCCCATCTAGTATCTCCAAAAACTTTTAGAGTAAAAACCAAGAAAATGAGCTCCCTATCAGCCTCAGTACTTTGGACCACTAGACAGATGAGAGCAGCAGCCCTCAGATGCGGCCAAGCTGAGGGGATAAGCACAGGAATCCACACCTCCCAAATGCTGGTGCGACCACAACACAGTAGGTATTAAAGATAAAGTGGCAGATGTTAGAAGAATGGTAAAAATTGAAAGAAAGTAGCCACTGTTTCTAAAAGTGTATTCAGAGTGATGCTAATAAGAGCTCTACAAATATGGGGACAGGTTAGGAGATTTGATAATATGGGGAAAAGCTGGATCAAAGAGTTACACAGATTTCTTTCCTGAAAGACTGCCCGAGTCTTTGATGAACTAAAGTGAATTTCCATTATATGACTGTAATATGCAGCATTTCCTAAACTTTTTTAAATGCAGCATTCTTTTTTTTTTAGAAAAATATGTTAACATTTTGTAGATTGCCCACTCTCCATAGAACACTGGATGAATGAAGTAACCAGCCTTTTTTCTTTCTCTGGGGTACAAATGAACAGAGCACATTGTTAGGGGGAAGGATTGGTGCTGTGGGTCTCAGGTCATCACATCCCTGCACACTTACATGTACCATAGTATCCTAAATCAACAAAACAAGACTGCCTTCTCAGGTACAGTGCAATGTGATCCATAAGCAAGACTATTAAAACCAGGGGTTCAGGGTGCCTGGGTGGCTCAATTGGTTAAGTGTCTGCCTTCAGCTCAGGTCATGATCTCGGGGTTCTGAGACTGAGCCCTGCATCAGGCTCCCTGCACAGCAGGGAGACTGCTTCTCCCTCTCCCTCTTCCCTTCCCCCTGCTTGTGCTCTCTCACTCACTCATTCTCTCTCAAATAAATAAATAAAGTCTTTAAAAATAAATAAGTAATAAAGCTAGAAGTTCACGAACTACCTGAGTTGGGGAGGGAACATGAATTACAGACATTATACGCGTCTGTTTCTATTATGTGGTATCATATACCACTGTCATATGGAAAGAGTCTCTGTCATATTCATCAGACATTCAAATAATTTCAGGATCCAAAAAATCTTAAGAACCAACTGTACTTTACACAGTAAAAATAATCTTTACAAAGGTGATATTAACACTGAATTCTAGATTCTGCTTATAATTTCAGACAAATCACAGTTTCTCTGGGGTTTAATTTCCTCATTCGAATATTCTTTATCCTGTGTACTGTGTAGAGTTAATATGACACTGAAATAATGGAATAAAGAAAACTATGAAGAGCATAAAGTGCTATGTTATTATTATTATAATTGTAACATGCAATCACATTTCCTCCATCAGAGGTAATACAGGAAAAGGGAAAGAATCCACAGCATTTTGAGTAATGTGTGTCTGAAAACCACCACAAACTACAAAGTAATGGAAATCATCAAAGAAAAATAATGTTAGTAATGAAATTTTGTTTGAAATTTTCTTTGAAAATTTGAAAATAATGTTCTTTGAAAAGAATGTTAGTAATATTCCTGCTACCTATATATACTTTCAAAGACAGCAAATCTAGCATGATGGTGGAATCTTAAAAATACCTTCAATTAGAATTTTTTATAAATGGTAACAGTTCTGTGGCCTTGTTACTATGAAATAGAAACCATTCACCCTCCCTAAGTGATATTCAGAAAATAAAGGGGCTTATAAAATAATGAGGTAAGTGTCCACCACTCACCAGACACATTTCATGCATGGTCCACTTAACACCCTAAGATAGAAATTATTAGCCCTGTTTTACAGATAAGGAAACGGAGGTTCTCAGAAGTATGACCAACTTCACACAGCAAATACATATCAGAGGTAGGATTAAATGTCTGGTCTGTTTGATTCCAGAATCTTTTCCCATTCAGTAAGTCTGCTGTTTCTATATTTTTTAAAGAAATAAAATAATTTTAAAAATTAATAAACTAAAAACAAATGGTTTTGGTGATATAGATGAAATCTAAAAGTGTAAGTAGCTGAAAATAAGCTCATAGTAAATTTTTAACACAAAAAAACATTTCTATAGTTATCCCCAAAACTTACTTTTTAAAAATATTTTATTTATTTATTTATTTATTTATTTATTTATTTATTTATTAGAGGCACAGAGAAAGAGGCAGAGACATAGGCAGAGGGAGAAGCAGGCTCCATGCAGGAAGCTGGATGCGGACCCGATCCCAGGACCCCAGGATCACGACCTGAGCCAAAAGCAGATGCTCAACTGCTGAACCACCCAGATGCCCCCCAAACTTATTTTTATAATTACATACATAGGAGAAATTTCAAAAGGAAAATTACTTTTAACAGAAGTACTACTTAGTAAATGGTAGTGTAAATGACACACGAAAGAAATAGCATAACATCATTTAAAATAGCAGAAGCACTCAATGGCTAATATTGATTGATTAAGTGATTGACAATAGATCAGCACTAAAAAAATACAAGAGTTATATTTAATAAAATGTTCTCTGCTCAATATTATCTATTTTTGTACTGAACTTGAAATAGCAATTGCAAGTTCTGTATTTTAAAACCAGGTTGAAGGATGATCTAGTTTCTTTGCACCCTCTGAGTCCTTTTTAAGAAAGTTTTTTACCTTCACAAGTTCTGTGTAGGTACCTCACAAATCATTCCTTTCAGCTCCGATAAACAAAGAATTCAAGGACGACTCTCCCACTAGTTTACTCTTCAACAGGAAAATAGCACCTTCAAAAATACCTTTTCCTGAATATCAATCTACTAACATTTCTTCAATGGACAAATAAATAAGGTGAAAGCACACACCAACAACATCTCAGGATAAAAACATAGTTTTGCCAGCAGATCATTCAAACCCATGACCCATAACACAAATGGAAGCAGGACAGCTAATAAGGAGTGCCTTCTAGAAATCAGGGGCTAGATAGCTTATGAGAGTAATTTTTTCCTCAAAACCCGTGTCCCATTCCCCTGTGGAGGTGTGAGTTAGCTCACAGTTTAAAGACACAAGGAAACCATGTAAAGATGAAGAAGTCATAGGAACCCATCCTGTCAGCAAAAGGCAGAGGGGACCCTGCAGGATGTGGACACTGCAGCCCCTGTACCTGAGCAGGGAAGTCTAGCATTGGCAACTACCTGGGTTGTACAGGAAGGGGAGTTGCGACAGACCAGCTTTTCAGGGATGATAGCCCACCTCAAAGCCGTCTTTGATTTTCCAGGCCTTGTGACCTTAGGCACTTTATCTTTTTTTTAAAGATTTTACTTATTTATTCATGACAGAGAGAGAGAGAGAGAGACAGGCAGAGGGAGAAGCAGGCTCCATGCAGGGAGCCCGATGTGGAACTTGATCCCGGCTGGGCTCTCCAGGATCACACCCCGGGCCGAAGGCAGCACTAAACTACTGAGCCACCGGGCTGCCCCCTTAGGCACTTTCTTCCCTCTTTTCCTCTTGGGGATTATGTCCAACCACAAAACTTTCCAAAGCTTCTCTCCATCAAAGCAGTGTATAAAAATAGCTATGTCGCCTCAGTCCTAGAGAGCCTAGGCCCAAGAGCCAACTCTAGGAAGTGGAGAGCAAGTGCATAGACCTGAAATTGCTTCTTTTGTTTCTACCCAGCAACAATCTAGCACTCCCTAAAGCACTAAGTAAAGAATGCATAATGATGAAAACCTAGCAGGCAGGTCTGTTTAGTCTCTCATTGAATGCTGCTATCTAAATAGCAGAGCATTGGTCATGAAGGGGCTTGATTCCTACTGATGGGAAGAGCAAGATACCACCCTTCCTTCTGGGTTTTTCAGAAGCAGGACAACCTCGGGGAAGAAATAAATGATTTGCCTCTTTTTCCTCCTGGATTTTTATTTTAATTTACTGTAAGAATACTAAATATAAGATCTACCCTCTTCACAAAATTTCCAGTGTACAATATAGTATTGTCAACTATTGGCATAATGTTGTACCACAGATCTCTAAAACTTATTCCTCTTGGGGTGCCCAGGTGACTCAGTCACTGAAGCGACCAACTCTTGATTTCATGGCTCATGTCATGATCTCAGGGTCCTGAGATGGAGCCCGGTGCTGGGGTCTGTGCTCAGCATGGAGTCTGCTTATCCTTCTGCCTTTCTTCCTGTTCCTCCCCCGCCCCACTTGTGCTCTCTCTCTCTCTCTCTCTTAAATAAATAAATACATAAAGTTTAAAATATATATATTCCTCTTGCTTAGCTGAAACTTTATTCCCATTGATTAGCAACTCCCCGTTACCCCCTTCCCCTTGCACAGACAATCATAGTTCTCTTCTTCAGTTCTATGATTGTATCTATTTTAGATACCCCTAGATAAAATGCCTTTAAATAGATGGAAACATGCAGAAATAAAACATAAGTGTTGGCAAGAATGTAGAGAAGAGATTCAGATCTCTGTACACTATTGATGGGAATGCAAAATGGTGCAGCCACTGTGGAAAACAGTATGGAGTGCTTCAAAAAATTAAAAATAGACCTACTATATGATTCAGCAATCCAATTTCTGGGTGTTTATTCAAAAGAATTGAATCAGGATCTTTAAGAGATATTAGCATTTGCATGTACATAGCAGTATATTATTCACAATAGCCAAGACATGGAAAAGATCTAAATGTCCATTGGTGAGTGAATAAAGAAAAAAATTCTACATAGATATAGCAGAATATTATTCAGCCTTAAAAAAATGAAGGAAATTCTGCAATATGTGACAACAGGAATGAACCTGGAGGACATTATATGAAGTGAAATAATCTAGTCACAGAAGGACAAAAATATATATATATGATTCCTCTTGAGATAAGACACAGAGAAACTTCTGGGGGACAAGTAGAGAAGGGTGAGCAGGGGCAGCATGTGACAAGAGAATTTGGATTGCAAATGGGAACACTAGAGAGGGATGAATCAGTTTGCTTTAATTGCTAGTAATTGAAAGCAACTCAAAGAGCTTGTACAACTAGGAAAACTGGCATTACACACATCAAGAAGCCCCAAGGAAGGGAGACCGCAAGGAGGTTTGTTAATCCAGCCACTAAGGATGTCACCTCAGTCCACATTTCCACTTTCTACTTTGCTTCTTCAGCACTCACCTGGGCTTTCAGGTTATTTCCTCTCAGAGTCCCAGGATGAGCTTGCCGAGGCTGCCATAACCAAGTACCACTGACTGGGTGGCTTAAACAACACAAATGTATTGTCTTGACAGTTCTTGAGGCTAGAAGTCCAAGATCAAACCCTGTATGAGGTTGGTTCCTTCTAAGGGCATGATGGAAAATATGTTCCATGTCCCTCTCCTAGCTTCTAGTTTTTTGCTGAAGATCTTTGGCATTCCTTGGTTTGTGGAAGCATCACCCCAATCTCTGACTTCAGTTTGTCCTGGAAGTCCTCCTGCATGCACATCTATACTCAAACTTCCCCTTCTTAGAAGAACACCAGGTATACTGGATTAGGAACCTACTCTACTCCAGTAGGACCTCATTTTAACTAATTACATCTGTAACTATCCTATTTCCAAATAAGATCACATTCTGAAGCACTGAGTGTTAGGATTCCAACATAATTTTGGGGGGGACATGGTTGGGGAGGAGACATAATATGATCTATAACAGTAGAAAAACAGCTGCTCCAAATATCACATCTAGATCCAATGTCCCAAGGAAGTAGAAGCTATCTCTTTCTCACTCCTTTTAAGAAACGTCTCAGGACACATACTGTCTTCTCTTGGTGGCCAGAACTGTTTGATATGCCTACCTCTAACCAATCTCTGGTAAAGGGGTTGAAATAGGAGGCAAAATTACTGTCTCCACTGTAGACAAGGAAAAAGAGCATAGTGAGATCTTTACACGTGTAATAGGGATGCACACTTATATTTTCCAGTCATCTAAGTTGTGAGAAAGTCTCTATTTCTGCTGATTGGATTTATTAGCTTTTTTAGAATAGTCACTGAAGAAATAAAGTACTAAAAATGACAAATTTTGAATGATTCAAATTCCAACAACTAAGATTTCTTCTAAAACACAGCCATATCCATGCTTATTGAAGGAAGTTGAGAAAAAAGGTTAATATTTTACAAAAAAACAATTTAAAACCATTCATTATTCCACAGAGATCCCCCCTTACTGATGTATTAAAGAATATATTTCTTATCTGTTTATATTAAACATATATAAACAAAAATTGGAATTATAGAATGTATATTGCTGAGAAGACTGCTCTTTTTATTTTTTAAAGATTTTATTTATTTATTCATGAGAGACACAGAGAGAGAGGCGGAGACATAGGGAGAGGGAGAAACAGGTTCCCCATAGCTTGACGCAGAACTCGATCCCAGGCCCCCGGGGTTAATGACCTGAGCCAAAGGCTCTTTTTAGTTAATATTAATTTAATTGTTCACATTTCCTTTTTTGTTGTAGTGATCATAGTAATCATATTATCTGGAGTGCCTCACCTCAAATGTATTTATAATCTATAGCGTAAATGATATGAAAAGGTATACATTTGGCACCAGTGGATACCATCCTACTATCTGGGACAACTTCCATCCAACATATTTGTACTTTGCAGGGCAAATATACCAAAATACATAGATTTGGTACCAATGGATATCCATCAGACTGTTAAAGTATAAATGATACTATAAATGATGCCAAAAGCATCATTCTGATGATACTAAATGTATCATTTGATATCATTAATTACAAAGGCTTCCCATCTCAAGTGAAGTCACAGAGTGAAGTTCTTGGTTCCCAGCCATGGCTTGGGAGAGAAAGTCTGTTCAGAAAGGAATCAAACATTATTCATTAAGGCCAAAGTCAGATAGTCAAACGCTACCTCCTCTGTCAATTATTGTTTATCTGACTCTCATGCCAGCCTAAAAATTCCCCACTTGTGTTTAATTATTATTTGTCTATGTGTCTGCTCATCTGACTGCCCATGTCCTCTATCATAATACCCTGGATTGTGGAATCATTGGGGTTTTTTTACAAGACTATCTTCCCACAATCCTTCTAGAGCAGACATGAGCTCTGATTCATCTTGCATTCTCTGGGCCTGGCATCAGTATATGTTGTATTGAACAAATGAATGAATGAATTCATTCACAAGAGAATAAGCTCAGATTTTTTTCTCATTCTCTGTAACGATTCCTTGCACTAGTTTACCTTTAAAAAAACAAGAGGCAAAGTTTGAATGGCTAGTTTTTAAAGATTTGGAAGAAAGTGACATGTAATTATTCCAATACTAACCTGGATATTAGGTTTAAGTATTAGCGAGGCATGTGCCTAAAAAAGCCAAGTGTCTATAAAAATCAAGTACTACCTTGACAACCAGGTGATGGTTGCTAAGAAACTGCATTTTTCTGTGAACACATGGTGTATGAAGTATGCCCTAGATTCATATCCTACATAAAACATCTTCCTTGGAGTTACCTAAAAAGTCTGATTTTGCATGGCTTGTCAAGGCATAGAAGTCACTCCCTCTGCTATGCTGCTCCTGCTATTAAAAATCACAGTTCTATACATAGAATATGATTTCAACACCATTATCTGTTCTGAACCTCAGCTTATTTAGATTACAGACTGAGGCCCCCCCTTAGTTCCAAAGAGTTGCAGTCACTACTGAGGAACGCTCATCACTTCTGATATGCTAACATAGTGAAACACAAAAATTAAAATACCTGCAATGTTTCTATATTCCAAAGTGAAACAAAAATAAATTGGATATTATCTGCATGTTTTGAAAGACTTCAGTCCACCGCTAGTGGAACATAATGAAGGTTTTGCTATACGCTGCCCCAAATAGGAAGCCCACCCCACAATTTGACAATGAGGTCCAAAAAGTACTCAGCATGTGCTGAATTCAAGAGTTAGAAAAGCTAGAAATTGTGCTTAAAATAAATATCTAAATATGAACCACTGTGTTCCTCTGAAAGTTATTGCAGGTAAGAGAAACTCAAATTACCTAAAGTAAAAGAAGAAAAGGACATATGGAGACATTAGAGTAAGTCCTTCACAAAACTGAAGGACTCCCTTAAAAATTAGAAATAGACCAAGGAGGTCAGAGGTGAGAACTACTGAGGACTGAATAACTCTCTACTCCAGTCTTCAGCTGTATCTTCTACTTCACTCCAGGCCTCAGTCCTATATTCTCAGGCTCCTCTTCATACAAGGGATGTGACCAGCAGCAGCCCCGGAGTCGTCCAAAAGGTGAGAACTCTGGCTTTTTGCTTCCACTGTGGGAAGTTGTATGGAAAGTTTATGACCGGCCCTGCCTGGGCACCCTGTGTAGCTTGTGGTGGGCGGGGGGGGGGGGGGGGGGTGTGTAGCTGCAGTGCTTGACAGGCCCTCCAGAGCCCCTGAGGATGGCAGCAACCATCTCTAAGAGGAAGAGTGAAGCTGTGACAAGAACAAAGCTGACATCAAGATAAGCAGAAGCCCATCCCTCCAACCCTGCCGGCAGTGTTCTTAATAATTTCACTGGTTTTGCCACTACAAGACTTTAGGGCAGCCCATTCCTGATCTTACACAATTGTTACCCTGAAGATTCACCATTGTAAAATGTCTTAAACCTCTTTAACCTTCAATAGTAAGTGATCGTTATGACAGTGCTGTCGAGTATTCTCACAGACATCTATAAAATGCTCACACAGAATCCTGAGGTTTGGTTTTCGCAAATTAAAAGATTTGTTACTGAAAGGCAAAACATGCAAGTGGAGAAAGGCAGAAGATGCATAGGAAGTACCTTCCCAACAGTTTCTAAGATTTCTAAAATCAATGTTTCCAAGTTCATTGACCATCCCTCATTTAATTATAAGAATAACATTAAGGCTAACAAATATAATGAATCTCATTATGTATTTACAGGTGTCTGCAGCAAATAGGAGGAGCCTCTCAGCTCTCTGGTTATATTCTAGATTGCCTGTTTTTCCCATTCAGATATGCCTCATAATAAATTATAGTACATTTTCAATGAGGGAATATAATACCTCTATAGGGGAAAGATCCTCATAAGGCACAAACTGCTTATTCAGCAAGTGTTTACAGAAATGCAGTTACTCTTCTCTACCTAGAAATCTGTCTTTATTTAAAAAGGAGTGATACTTCCTTTTAAGAAGCGTCACCACACAGGTAGTTGGGATTTTTTATCTCTTCAAAAGATATTTATCTGTCAGAAGGGTAATAAGTCCACTTCACAGCTAATCTCTCAAAACATCCTAGATATTCTCTGTTTGAATAGTCAGCCAGACAAATTAATCTAAGTCAATTCTTCCCTGTTAACCTAAGAACACTTAATGCATGTCTTCTGATCATCTTTGGCCCTATGAATTTTCAGTTTGCTGTCAAACTGTATTGACTCTACTCCTATTTTACCCACTTTAGTGTCTTACTCTCTCCCCCCTGATTCACAGAGCCGTCTCCTCTTCTGGGCTAAGACATTTCCTGCTTATCAGTCATAATTACAACAGGAAACAAATGGAATCACAACAGGAGAAATAAGGCGACCTAACGTAGGATAAGGTGAGGTGGGTTCATTTATTTAACAAAGGTTTAATTGCAAATATACAAGTGGAACTTAAGGACCCGCCCTTCTCTGTGAACCTGGGGCTTAGAGTATCCCAGTTGCCAAGGGCACAGGGAGGGTGTTTGCAAGAAGCAAAGGAGCAAAGGAGGGAAATCCACAGACTGGTGCTAGCCCAGTAGCTGTTCGATGAGGTAGGTCCAGAAACTGAAAGTAAATTTCGATAACAATTTGATAGAATAATCATAGATCTCTTGTATCTAATAATAAAAATAGTGTGGATTATCTATTTCTTTATTTTAAATTTTACTTCATTTTTCTGGTAATTCTTTTGCACTCTATTTACAAAAGTACCAACCTGCCACAAACTGGAAATAAGAAAAACAAATCAGCCCTTCATTTTGTAAGAAGCTCTGCTCTGGAGAAGACTTTCCAGAGAGGAGCTACCCATAAGTTACCTAACACAAACAACCTGAGGGAACCCAATGGAAAGACAGTCAAGGAAATTGATACCCTAGCCTCATGCTCCTCTGATGTCCTATTGAAGTTCCCCATGGACTAAGCCCTCTGATGGCCATACAAGTCAGTCCTCTGAGACAAATAGCAGGATAGAGAAGTGTGGAGAGTGGATCTCCTTCCTGTACAGTTGAAAAGTGTATGTCCCCAACATAGCAAATGCACAAAGTTCCATCATCACAAAGCAATGTCATTTGGGTCATACCCCCCGTGCCACTTACCAATTTATGACCCCTCAGCTCCACATTCACCCTTCGTACGTGCTCTGCCCTGATGGATAGAATTCTTTACACACCTCTCCTGCACAGGGAGCACCATACTGAGCTCTCAGGAGAAGGCCCTGGGGATTACTGCCAGGAGGAAGGGGCTCTCCTACTGTTCAGGTCAGCAGTGTGGCTGGCAGGACTTCGGTCATGCTGTACCCCAACCATACACCTAACCAAACACCATGTCCCTCTGCAAGCTCTAAGCTCCAGCTTGGCCTGCTATTAAAAATAGAACCCATTTCCCAGAATGGTTGTGAGTACTAATTTTTAAAGTGCATACATAATAAGTATACTGACATGCAGTTCACACAGGGTGAACCAAAAACAACTTTGATTTTATTCCCTACCTGCCTGGGGTCTGGGGCCTGGGACCGGGGCAGTCCTTCTACCCCTGGGTGAAACTGAGGCTAGCAAAATGACTGTTCTGACACAGGACTTGGGGGGACATCAAGTCCTACAATCACATAGTCCCAGGTCAATTATAGAAAGTACCCAGTCCAGGGACGCCTGAGTGGCTCAGTGGTTGAGCGTCCTATCACTGACAGGAGTCCATATCCCCAAACTGTAGATCAGAGGGAAAGAGGAGAAATTAATCAGAACAAAGGAGCCAAATGAAGTCTTATTATACATGAAGCTTGAAACAATTTTTTCCTTTCAAATCTTGAAACAGATATGTTCTTTAAAATAACAAAACCTTGGGGCACCTGGGTGACCCAGCAGTTGAGCATCTGCCTTCAGCTCAGGGCGTGATCCCAAGTACAGGGATGGAGTCCCACATCAGGGTCCCCGTAGGGAGGCTGCTTCTCCCTCTACCTATGTCTCTGCCTCTCTCTGTGTGTTTCTCATGGATAAATAAATAAATCTTTTTTAAAAAAAAGAAAGTATCAGGCAGCTCGGGTGGCTCAGGGGTTTAGCGCTGCCTTCAGCCCAGGGTGTGATCCTGGAGACCCGGGATCGAGTCCCACGTCGGGCTTCCTGCATGGAGCCTGCTTCTCTCTCTGCTTGTGTCCCTGCCTTTCTCTGTGTCTCTCATGAATAAATAAATAAAATCTCATAAATAAATAAATAAATAAATAAATAAATAAATAAATAAATATTTCTCTTTTAAAAAAAAGTATCCAGTCCAATATACCAATCAGTACTTCCATCTTTATTCAAAGACAAGGCATGTGGGAAAAAGTCCTCGTCTTTTATCTCTTTTACTCCCCATGTTTGCTGACTGTGGCTTCTGGCGCCTCCAGAGTTTTCTCTCCCCCATCCTGCTTGGATGGGGGAGAGAAAAAGAGTCATAGAAAGTTCTTATTTGATGGATACAAAGTGTGGCTTCATGTCACCTGGACTGATAGGTGCTGAAGGCTAATTTTCTTTCTCTTAC
This sequence comes from Vulpes lagopus, assembly GCF_018345385.1. Lineage (NCBI taxonomy): Eukaryota > Metazoa > Chordata > Mammalia > Carnivora > Canidae > Vulpes > Vulpes lagopus. The sequence goes on from NC_054829.1 coordinate 99,656,705, forward strand.
TGACACTTTTAAGATGCTTCAGAGAGGCTCCTTCAAAGATATTTTCTAGTTCTCCACCTGCACCACCTAAGTCCTTGAATTACTGGAAGTCCACCCAGTACTCACCTTCTCTGTCCTCAGAATAGTATCCCTCTTACACATGACTTGAAATTGTTCCAAACCAGATAGACCTCTTACCCACCACATGGCTCATAGTAGGTGAAGGAAATATTCATGTATCCTTTGTCCAAAGAACTCTAGTTCTGAAGGTCTAGCCAAAGGCAGCAGCAACTCTCCCCACTTGACCTCCAGAGCCACTTACCAGGAAACTCTCAGCCTCTGTTTCCTGGGAGGGAGTCAGACACCAGTTCACCCTGTCTATCCTGACTGCAGCGAGCTCCCACCAAGGATCCTGTAGGGCATGCTGGTGGAGTCTGCCCCAAAATATAGAATGAGAGAGGTTTTATGCACTTCCTCAGCTTTTTGAGGGAGGGAAGCATTCCTGACTTGAATTCTTCCTAAGAGACTTTGCCTGTAACTCATAATTTTATATCTTTATTTTTCTTTCCCATGACACCTGATCAAATATCCCTTTGGTGACCATGAACATGGTCATAAATTATCTACTTGTTGCCTTACTGGGGTTTTACCACAGATTGGTCTACAGGATTGTGGGGATGACATATGTGATCACTGCAGTAGGAATTAAGCTATCATATAAAGCTTAACTCATGCAAACCCTACCATCAGCAACACTCTTTGGTAATCTTGCCATGCACACACAAGCTAAATGACCTTGAGATTTGATGTCTCCAGTGGCCCATTGAATTACCTACAAAATCAGGTAAAAAATAACATTTTTGACTCAGCTTTGCTTATGCTAAATAGCTGTGATGATCCAGCTGGAGGATAAATAATTTTTAAATGTTATTTCTGCCAAAATCTGCTAATAGTACTTAGTTTCATAGTTCTAGATATAAGCCTAGTGAGCAGAAGAGTTTTAAACAGAAAGATCAAAGTCCATAGGAAAAGAGTTTTATTTCAGTTTCCTTAGAATTTAGACCATCCTATAAAAAAAACATGGGATGTCTTCAAGGTACAATAGTACTCACAACAGACCAAGACAGAGGGACTATAAAAGGAAGTACAAACATTTATGAACAATACTGTTTGAAGGTAAGACTGGTCAAGTGGGTCAGTATAATTAAAATAGTCAAGGTGGCAAGGAATTAGTCTGAAAGAAATCATGAGAATCCCTAAAAGAAGCAGTTCCCTGAACTGCCCGTGTCAGAACCATCTAGAATAATAAGTTCCCCCAGTGAACCAGACACAAATCTGTGTATACCTGAGAGGGCCACTAGTCTACCCAATTCCATTCTTCACTCCTTCTTAGTAACATAACCCTGATTTTATTGGTGGTAGTGTATCTAGCTAGAAGCAACATTTCCCAGCTTCTCCTGCAAGTTGGTGTGGCCATATGACTAACTCTGACCAGTGAATGTAAGTAGAGATTGGTGTATGTTCTTTCTGAGAAAGCTCCTTTATGGGGAATGAAGAGATGGGTGTGAATTTTTGTTTTCTACCCATTCCTCCCTTCCGCCATGTGGAATTAGATTTTAAGACTGGATTTCTCTAGCAAATATCTAAGAACATGAAGTCATCTTGAACTCAGAAGCCACAAATGACAGAACGGATTCCCAGTGACCAAGAAACTGCCATGCCAGCCAGCCCTGCACTGTTGCAGCAACATTCTTTTGTAAGAAGGAAAGTAAACCTGACATGTTTAGGCGCCTATCATCATATACCACCAAATCCTAAACACAGTGATACTGGCATTTTCTTGGCCTTACCAGATCCCAACAGATGACTTTCATTTTCACTCAACTATAACTATCTCAACAATGCCATCTGGTTGCCAGTGAGAGCAGCATATCATTTGGAAATGTTAAAATATGGGGGGAAATGCACATCTTAAGATTTAACAGAACATGTATTCAGAGTTTTTAATTCATCCTGTTGCCTTGGCTTGCCTGCAGTCTTACTGGTAAACTCATTGCTTATGAGACATAGGGAAGCTGGAAGCCTCCAGCATAGGAAGTTGAATAGCCATGAGAGCATGCCTTGTGCATAGTCATCACAGAAAGGCAGCTAAAGGAAATGCAATCTAACACAGCTATTGCAACCTACAGCTGGGAGAAGGCAAAGTGTCAGTGAGAAAGCAGCTGTAGCAACACCAATGTTAGGGAACTTATTTATTGCAAGGTTAAGAACCTCTTGTCCTCTAATAGACCAAACACAAAGAAAGTCTGGAAATCATGGTAGCCCACTGATAAAAACTAAAGTGAAACCCAAAGGAAGTCAATGCCAATCAGAGCATGGAGAGTAGACCAGCAGTTCTTCCCCTGGCACAGGCCATGGGGAACTAGTTCTGATAACACACTCATGCTAATTATCTGGTAAACTCCTAGTGCTGTTTTGGTTCTTCTCAATTGATTCATTTTTTAAAAAATTTGAGCTCTGGTTAAAGAAACCCTTGTAGACATGGCAGGGTTTACTAAGCATCTCAAGATCATTATAAAATGCCACTGAGGGATGGTTATACAACTGGACTTCTGTGTTGGCTATGCTAAGCAACTGCCATAGAAATGAACGTGCAGGGTGAGACTCACAAACCGAAGAAAAATAAATTATCCTGACTTGGGGTAAAGCAGTGCTATATTGCACACAATGACATACTAGTAAAGGAAAGGAAATAATATTCTTATAAAAGGAGTAAGGATAGTGATGCCTGGGTGGCTCAGTGGTTGAGCGCCTGCCTTTGGCTCAGGTCATGACCCCGGGGTCCTGGGATTGAGTCTGGCATTGGGGTCCCTGCTGGAAGCCTGCTTCTCCCTCTGCCTACATCTCTGCCCCTCTCTCTGTGTCTCTCATGAATAAATAAATAATGAAATCTTTTAAAAAAGGAATAAGGATAAATATTAGAGTTCAAACGAAGTAATTCTGGAAGCTGTGGGTGGATTATTATTGATATGAGAGTTATTTTTTACTAGGTAACATAATAGTCTCTGGAGACTACCTAGGTAAGTTGAAACTGTATTTCTCCACTCTTCTGTACTAGAACTGCTCACCTGTGCCTTTGACCACATGACTGCAGCACTTCCCACTATAGTGGCTCCACATAGATGACCCCAAGCCTGAAGCGGAGCCACCCAGCAGAGCCCAGGCTATATCAGCCGAACCTCACCTGCAGACCCATGAGCACAAGAATAACACATTGTAAGCCTCGGGTCTCGGGGGTGGGGCAGGGGGGGGCGGTCAGCATGGTGATAGGGGCCGGCTATGTCCCCCAAGTCTTTATGCTGAAATCCTAACCCCAAAGATTATGATATTAGGGGAGGGGGGATTCAGAGAAGGTGCTTAAGTCCTTAGGTGGAACCCACATGAATGGGATTAGTGCTTTTAAAAGAGGGTCCAGAGAGTTCCCTTACCCTTCTGCCACAACAAGAAAGATGCTGTCCATGAACTAAATCTGCCAGTGCCTTGATCTTGAACTTCCAGCCTCCCGAACTGTGAGAAACAAATTTCTGTTGTTTATAAGCCCCCCAGTCTGTGGTAGCCTGGACGGATAAAGACAGGGTCTAATTCAATACACAAAAAACTGCCAGCTAAAAAAACAACAAAAACAAAAACAAAAACAAAAAAAAACTCCCAGCTATCAGTAGGCTTTTGTGAAAGTTCAATAATGCAAAAATGAAAGTACATAACACAAAATGTAATGCATTCAAATAATTTTTGGTGTGTCAGAGTTGAATCTTTAAAGTTTCAAATTAAGGAATATTTAACTGGTTTAATGCATGCCTCAGTATATGTCAACTGATTTTTTGAATTGTTATCTAGGATAATTTAAGTATAATCATGGCTTTCCATATCCTACCTTCTACCCACAACCATAACCTCCAATAAGAGGCTATTTTCTTTTTGCCTTTTGCTTTTTGGGCCTTCATGTCCTATCACCTCTGTTTTCCTCATAGTTGAGGGCAATGACCGAAAGATCAACAGGTGGAGAGAGTACTATGAAGCACCCAGAGAGCCCCCACACACAATGATCTACACCGAATGAGGGTTTGTTAAACTATCTTGTTTTAATATCATGTAAATAGTTTCTTAACTCAGACATACAATCTGTGCTTTAAAAGGGTAAAGATTATTTCTTAAGACTGAATGTAAAAAGATTAGATGATAAAAATAGATTCTATGTTTACTGATTAATCTTTACAGTATTTATTTGCTGAATATCTTTGCAATAAACACATCACCAATTTCCTACTTATCTCTTTCCCTGTAATGCCAAATACCTGGAAGTCACTCAAAAAGATACATATTAAAATGAACAACGAAGGACACAATGGATGGCTTCAACGGTGTTTACTATTTGGTCAAAGAAGATTTTTTTTTTTAATTGTCAGTCATAAAGTGAAATCTACATTAACAGATATGTTAAATATTGATCTAAAATGCATTATTGCTGTGTGACACCACTGTATGGTCTGTGAGCAAATGGGATTCCTAAGATCATTGTTGCCCTTTATCCATCACTTTCCTCATTGTCAATCATCTCTCCTGAAGTGACGTGGGAGTGTGAATTGGGGTTAGGATGTTTAATTGCAGACCAACTTTCTATAGCTGCTAACGGAGCAAACAGGCCCTATCACCTAAAATAGGTACAGACATAACCATGGTACGTGGAAATTTTTTCAAGGTATGTCATACAGGAAAAATGTAGATTGAACACAGAAGTCTTTTCTGATTGCTCTCAATCACCCATAAGCAGTGTGTCTTCTAGTTAATCAGCCCTTGATATAGCAGTCCATCTGTTATTTTGCATTTATTTAAAACATCCTCTGCTAAATAATCGTGTTTATTTTTAAAAGTAAATTGCTTAAAATTACATTCATTTTCTTTCTCCAAACCCACGGAGTCTTTCCCTTCATAGGCAGACACATGGTATTCTGAAGCCGAGTGGCCCAGGTGTTATGGTATAATTACAACCTAAGTCATAAAAAAAGCAATTCTGGATTTGTGCAGGATCCACTAGAGCTCCCACTTAGAGATGAAGTATGAGACCAAGTCTGAACTTAGTAGGGCTAACAAAATTTTACTGGTTTCAGAATTCATATTATTTTAGGATGGCTTTTAAAACAATCCTGCAGGTCTCTAACTGGTATATAAAACAAAGAAAAGCTGTGAGCAATCTTTCTTCCCTAGGCTCATTAAGGCCTTGGAATCATTTATATCTGTGTTATATGCATGTCGATTCTCTTCCACATGTTAATGAAAGCACTGGAACAAACTGGCCAAAAGAAAACCACTCTGAAACTGCCTGAGCTTTTGAGCCTGCCACAGAGGTTTAAAGGCTTATACAACCTAGCTGTATTCATCTCTGGGTCTGGGTGTCTAAATGATTGTAGAATGCATGACACATGAAGAAGTGGGTATTGACCAAAGATCTCCTATACCAGCCTTTCTCAGACTGGAACTGAAAACCCTTTGAAGCATTTTTAACAACAAACAATGGCTTACTTCACAGATCTAAAACCAATAATCAGTTTTCTTGACCTACAGTTGAAAATAAAAAATTATCTTTTAACTAAATAGGATCAGCTTAAAAATCCCTTTGGAGATGTTTTTATTTATTAAATGCCTTCATTAAAAACACCATCTTTCATTTGCTGTTACTCCAATTCAATTTCTCCTGCATACAAAGTAATGAGCAGAATGGCTGTGAATCCAGTTAACATTCCAGCATTCTGAATCATGAAGTAAGTAAAATCGGTTTTTCTTCCAGTTATCTTTTCTCTCAGCATATCGTTCATCTCTGGAAACTGGGAAAGAGAGAGAGAGATTGTTAGATAACTGTTGCCATCTGGTGGTAAAATGTAAAACAGTGGCCTAGAGATTTTTTGCAGAGGGGGGTGAGGATTTAATTCAGATGTTTAAGCTTTAGTATAGATAGCATAAAAGGGACATCTAGCCCTATCAGACACTAACAGGAATAAAAGTATGTAAATAGTGTTCCCTAAGAGAGTGAATCAGTGGGATGGGACTTACCTCATTTTATGCCTCCTGTTTTCCTTTGTCCATCTGGGTCTCTCTCTCTCATCCTCCCCTTACTCTCTATGCTCCATCCACACCATTCTTTCAGGACCTCAGATGTACCCACCTACTTTCCCCTGTCACAATCTTCACACCCATCCAAACTGCTATCTGAACTCTTCCCCCTCCAATTTTCCAGTGAGCTACACCCTTGAGGTTTCAGTTTAAATCATACTTTCTAGCAAGGCTTCCCTGAGCCCCTCCTAATTTATAATAAATCCCCCTAATATCATGTCTCACCACATATATTGCTTTTCCTCTTAGCTCACAGATTTTTTTTTACTTGTATTTATTTAGTCATGGTGTGTGACTTTGTTCATTGAATTTCCAGTTTCCTCTCTTTAAGGACAGAATGCCCCACAGATGCAGAGACCGGGGCTCCTTTCCTCACTCCAGTGTCTCAACTGCCTTACAAATTCCAGACCAGGCACAGAAATGTCAATCAATAGTAGCTGATTAAGTAAATTTTTAGAAATCACTATATACTTAATTTCTGTTCTCTTCAATTTGTTTCCTTCTACTTGCCCTACCCCTCACAAAATCTTACAGTTTTTATGTGCTGTTCTAGAATTGAAGGTTATAACAATCTCATTATAGTGAAAGCAATTAAAACTCCAAGTTCTGTACTTAAAATCTACCCTCACTCAGCAAATATACTCTACTAAAAAACTGCATAAGATCTGTAAATGCCAGCTTTTTATTTTTTTTAAAGATTTTATTTATTTATTCATGAGAGACAGACAGAGAGAGAGAGAGAGAGAGGCAGAGACACAGGCAAAGGGAGAAGCAGGCTCCATGCAGGGAGCCCGACATGGCACTCCATCCTGGGTCTCAAGGCCCTGGGCTGAAGGTGGCGCTAAACCGCTGAGCCACCAGGGCTGCCCTATGCCAGCTTTTTAAAACATATTCCAAAATGATTTGCTACATATACAATGGCACATTGTACCAAAGCATTCAAAATGTCTCCAGAATCCAGTCAATCCATGTGCCTGATTTAAGAAACTCATTAGCAGGATAAAGTGAGTGAAAGTTATGAAACTATTCTGAAAAAAAAAACTGCTATAAGGACATAAGCCATCATTTATTAGTATTATTTCCTTAAACTGAACAATTCTAATAGATTCCATTCTTATAACAGAGAAAAGAGTGATGCCCTAGCATAGATACAGTATGAGACATTAGTTCTGTGAAGAAAAATATAAATGCAGTGACAGTGCCAAGAGATGAAGTGCTTGCTCTGATAAGGGCTTGCAAAGAGCTAAGACCAGAGCTAGACAGTTATCATTTGGAGCTAAGAATGCATTTGAAAGAAGTTAACTTATTAAATTATGTATGTAGTACTTATTCAGTTCCAAATGCAATGGAAATGTTCCTTGATTTACATATATGTGGCACATTTTCATTTTGTAGAAAGCTGTCCATGATTCATTTGAAAACGCACAGAAACAGATATTCTCTCTTACACACACACACATATACACAGTGACATAGATAAAGACATAGACACAGCACAGACATAAACATAGATACAAATATATACAAACCCAAGTCAATGTTGTTAGTTCAATTTACCAGCCCTAGTTTAGCCCAAAAGGCTTTCACTGTTCAGAACTTTGAAATAACAGGCCACTAGGGTGGCTCAGTGGGTTAAGTGTCTGCCTTTGGCTCAGGTCATGGTCCCAGCATCCTGGGATCCAGGCCCACTCTGGCTCTCTGCTGGGTGGGGACTCTGCTTCTCCCTCTGCCCCTCCCCCATTCACAGGCACGCGCACACACACTCTTGCTCTCAAATAAATTTTTTATAAAAATTTTAAAGAACTTTGAAATAACAAAATGCTATGTAACAAGTTATCCCTTTCTAGATGTGACATCCTCACAAAAGAGGGGGGAAGGTCCCATGGGGACACACTATAGTAGAATGCAAGGTTTACCTCCCACAAGGCAAAAAACCTATGAAAATATCTCTAATTCAGCAAAAATAAATCATTTCATTTTTTTATCAATAAGATCATAGATCAAAAGATCAGTGAGAATCTACTTTGGAATTACTGTTAGTACAAGAAGAGTTATCTCTTGAACCAGGAATGTTTTAAATTACAACAGAATTTTCACATATGAAAGTGGAAGTTTACCCTTAGCTCATAACACAGATGTTTATTTCTAAATTTTAAATTAAAATAAAATATTAAAATTTCTTACCATATCTGCCAGAGAAATATAGAGGAACATGCCCCCAGCAAGGGCAAATATAATATTTGGAGCAAAATTGTTGCCCACCAAAATGCCAAAAGCTAGCCCAACGTAGCAGGAACATGCCGAAAGGAAATTGAATAACAGAGCTTGCCGAGTGCTCATTCCTGCACTGAGTAGGATCACAAAGTCCCCTAGAAAAAGAAAAAAGTATCAAGTGAATAGTTTTTGCTATTTTTGGATGAGGAAAGACAAGCATCAATGTCCAACAGGGGCTCCTTCATTGTGATGCACCAATGGTATTTTTAAGAGTGTGCTGCCTAAAATGTCTCACTCCACCAAAACCAAGAGTGACTGACTTCTACCGTATGAACAGAGCCTCTTACCTAACTCATGAGGAAATTCTTCACACAGAATTGCTATAGAAGTACTGAGTCCCTGAAGAAGAGACAAGGTGCAGGAAGCCCCAATCGCCAGGCCATCGATGAAATTGTGGAGGGCATCACTGAGCGTAATCATCCAGGCAATTGTCCCTATTTTGGACAGTTTGGGTCCCTTCAAACAGGTACATGAACTTGACTCCATTTTTCCATCCTGTAAAATAAGAGAAAATCAACCAACAAAATAACTTTTTTTTTTTCTTGAGAGTGCCTTTGCTTGAGCTGAGGGGAGGAGCAGAGAGAGAGAATCTCAAGCAGGATCCAGACCCAGATCCTGACATGGGGCTCGATCTCACTACCAGGAAATCACTACCTGAGCAGAAATCAAGAATCCTATGCCAAAACCACTGAACCACCCAGGCACCCCAATAACCGACATTTCTTGAAAATCTAAGAGGTAGACTTTCAATGAATAGATACACAGAAGTAGGAGATATGTATTAAGAAAGACCAATGGTTCCAACAGAGAATCTTTCATAGTGGTTAAGAACTCCTAATTATTTATAACAATAAAACAACAACGAACACAAAAAACAGCAAAAATTTATGGTAGGGAGAAAAGAAATGAATAGGTTGACAGGCTTTGAACAAGCCATTCAAAAGACATTTTACTCTGGTTCCTCTTTAAAAATCCTTTTGATTTATATGAAAAATACTTACTATCACCTTCCTAAAAAGTAACAGATACTACCCTAAGAATCTGATTCATTTGCATACATTAAAATGAAGGAATTTTTTCAAAGACTAAATTTAAAGTCATTTTCCATGTTACAATGTACATGTGAAATCCAAATTTAAAACACAATAACAGGGACACCTGGGTGGCTCAACAGTTGAGTGTCTGCCTTTGGCTCAGGGTGTGATCCCAGGTCTGGGATCGAGTCCCACATCAGGCTCCCTGCGAGGATCCTGCTTCCCCCTTGGCCTATGTCTCTGCCTCTCTCTGTATCTCATAAATCAATCAATCAATCAATCAAGCAAGCAAGCAAGCAAGCACAATGACATAAAGAACATTTACTGTAATCCCTCCTATGTCATCTGAGTAGGTTATCTGGGCCTCAGTTTCTTCAATTATGAAATGAAGATAATGTGCTAAATAATTCATTTATTTTTCAATGACTATTAAGTTTCCATTGTGCTCCAAGTAATGTGTTGGATAATTAAGCTGTAACAATGTGTTCCCTATAAGCTCTAAATTTCCATGATTCTCTTAACAAATTTCATGAACTGTGTTTGGAACAGGCCTGCCTTTGCACTAACACCTCTTTCTATTTTGAAACAATAATAAAAACAGAAAATCCCTTATAAAAATTTAGATTTCCATAAAATTTACAAAATGGTATAAAATCAAATACCAAATGCCAACTAAAGCATTTTCCAGAAACTGTAGAAAAAGATGATAAGATGCAAATTTATTTTTAAGTAGGGAAGCAATTTGCAATTAACTGGAGAACATTTTATTCCTAATTCTCCTCCCCTCGACTCTACCTCAACAGCTAATCAACATATTTATTGAGCATCTGCAATTTGTAAAACACTGTGCTGGATGCTATGGGGAGTGCACAGAAGTGGAAAATACAACTCTATCTTCCAGAAGTATATTTATATTGGAGAAACAAGATGTAAAGTATATGACTGACTATTTTTAAAATGTTCAGTATACATCCGGCCGAGAAGGGCTGCCTTCCAAGCCATCATCTGAGAGGTTTTAGATTTATCCCAATGTCGCTTCAGTTGCTTTGGGGACTGCTCTTTCAGAACTAACTAGATCCTGCAATACATCTTTTCACTGTGTCATTAGTGGCAAATCTTCATCCTTGGGGAATGTTTTTGTTTGTAGACACAGCCAAAAGTCATTTGGAGCCACTAAATTCTTAAATTAACATGGAAGGAGGAGGGATTGTTTCTTGTAGCAGCAGTGGTTGTAGTAGTAGCAGAAAGAGATAAAATAAAGGCATATAGTATCTATCATGTGCAGGCATTGCTCTAAGTACTTGAAATATTTAATTCCTTTGGAACAACTCTGTGAATTAAGGATTATTGTTATCATCATTTTAGAATTGAGGAAACTACAAAATGTTGGTGAACTTACTCAGGGATGAAAAAGGAGTAAGTGGACAATTTTTACTAACTGTTTTCCTACTCTGAATTTATGGGGGTGAGGAGACACTTCTTGTTCGAAATAGGCTCTGAAGGCAATTCACAAGGAGAATACCCCCTTCTCAACACTTGAAGCAATGTTGGAATAAGTGTTCAATTTTCTTTTATTTTAAAGGTAAATCTCAGCAGCATAAGAATTCCATCTGGTCTTCAAATGTGGTGTTTTTACTTTACACTATTAAAGGATGAACTGAGGTAAATTTAAAACTTTAAGAGATTTATTTGAACAAAAATTGATTCAAATTGGGCAGTGTCAAACCGGATGTGGTTAGGACCACTCAATCAACAAAAGCTCAAGGAGAGACTTTCACAGAGAAAAGGCAGAAGCAAAGAAAAAAAATTATTGATTTGCTCTAACTTAAAGCCTAGTTGGCTTTTTGTGACCAATTGTCTTTAGGTTTCAATTTCATAGCCTTGAGACATTTACAGGTTTAGATTTTGGTTTCTTTATATAGGCTGCCAAGGCATTAGAACCACCCCAGCCTAATGGCCTCATTATTTAATTAATTTAACAATTGATACATCTTAAATGGACAACATAATAAACAATCATAATTTAGTTAGGTCATATGGGTGACTTGGGTAAAAGATGCCCCAGAGCCAGAAGCAATAGCTGCCAAAGAAGAAACAAAAGTAGTCATGAGAAAAGCGGTAGAAGAGACCTTGGCTTTGCAAAAACTTACTGCCAAGAGACACTTAATAAGATCATTTGTTTTCGTCTTCCAACTTGGTTTACCTAAACAAATAGCTATAATGTCTTTATTTACTTGTGAGGATTTACGGAAAAGATTAAAAGATCAAATCTTGACTACCTGATATTACATACAGTCTGTATACAAACTCCTTCAATTCTGAAAAAGAAATTAAATTAATACATCAGTCATGATTCTCTTACCTCTAAGTACAGATATTATTAACTATATTTCTTATGCTCTGTAAGTTTATGTGTCAAATGACACTGTTGGATAGGTTAACAGCCATACATTTTTAATACTTTTGTAACAAACATAAGTAGACAGACATTCACAAAAAAGTTGTTTTTAATCTACCTGGTACTGAGCCACTGAGCAAAGAAAACATTAAATTTAAATCCCTCTAGTTAAGTTAGTGAGTATTCTTCTCTCTCCTTTATTTTTGTTTGCTGTTGCCATTGCTTGCTTGCTTGCTTCTGTACACTTGAGGATATTTCTTTTCTTTTTTTTTTTTTTTTTAGGCTATTTCTAACCTCAGCCACGATGAGGCAACTCAATCTAGTGAAAAGAACTTAGGTCTGAAGCCCAGGAGAACATAGTTCTAGCTTGGCTCTGATAGCAACTACTGTATAATCATCAGCAAGGCTCTTAACATCTTAGCCATTCACAAAAAATTAACTCAAAATGGGTCGCAGACCTAAATGCAAAGTTAAAACTATAAAACTCTTTGAAAATAACATAGAAGAAAACGTAGACAACCTTGAATAGGGTGATGAATTTTTAGATACACCAAAAGCACAACACATAAAAGAAATAATTGACAACCTTAACTTCATTAAAATTAAAAACTTCTGCTCTTCCAAAGACAATGTCAACAGAATGAGAAGACAAGCCACAGACTGAGAGAAAATACTTGCAAAAGATACATCTGAGAGAGAACTATTACAATATACAAATAACTCTTTAAACTAAACAATAAGAAAAAAAAAACATGATTTTAAAATGGACCAAAGACCTTACCAGACAATTTACCAAAGAAAATATAGATAGCAAATAAGCATATGAAAAGATGCTCCACAGCATATATCATAGGAAAATATAAATTAAAACAAAAATTAGATACCACTGTATACCTATGAAGATCACCAAAATCTGGAACACTGATAACATCAAATACTAGCAAGGATGTGGAACAACGGGAACTCTCATTCATTACTGATGGGATTGCAGAATGGGACAGCTACTTTGAAAGATAACTAAGTAATTTCATATTAAACTAAACATACTCTTGCCATATGGTCCAACAATCATGTTCCTTGGTATCTCTCAAAGAAGTTAAAAACTTATGTTTAATGGTTCATTAGACATGATGTGCAGCTACTTTGGAAGACAGCTTGGCAGTTTCTTATAAAATTAAGCACACTTTCCAAATGATCCAACAATCATTTTCCTTTGTATCTTTCAAAGAAGTTAAAAACTTATGTCTACAAAAAATCTTGCACACAGATATTTACAGCAGCATTATTCTTAACTGCTAAAACTTGGAAGCAACTAAGATGCCCTTCAGTAGATGAATGAATAGACTGTAGTGTATGTAATATTAACACCTCTCCCCCAAAAAATGAGGTATTAAGTTGTGAAAAGACATAAGGAATCTTAAATGCATAATACTAAGTGAAAGGAGCAAATCTGTAAAGGCTACCTGCTGTATGATTCCAGCTATCTGACAGTATGGAAAAGGCACAACTATGGAGACAATAAGATCAGTGGTTGCCAGGGATTGGGGGAAGAAGAGGGTTGAATCGGCAGAGCATAGAATTTTTAGGGCAGTGAAAATATTCTACATGATACTACATTGATGAATATATGCCATCACACATTTGTCCAAACCCATGGAATATACAACGTCAAGAGTCACCTACCAACTATGGACTTTGGGTGGTTATCATGTGTAAGTGTAGGTTCATCAATTGTAACAAATGTCCTGACCTGACAGGGGATGCTGATAACAGGGAAGGCTATGCATGTGTGGAGGCAGTCTATGGAAAATCTCTATACCTTCTTTTCAATTTTTCTGTGAGCTAAAAACTGTTCTTAAAAAAATAAAGCCCTTAAAAAAAATCACTTTGAATCTAACTTCAAATTCCTTATCTGTAGGATGGAGACTATATTGCTGATTTCATGAGAGAGATTGTTGCGATGATGAAATGAGATTTTTATAAGCCACCAAGTACTCCATGAATGTTTATTACCATCTCCCACAGATCACTTTACCTAACAGTACAGATGAACATGGATTTATTACAGGAAAGAAAACAAAAACTGCCTACAAGTGTGCAAGACAAGAGATTCCTCACATATGATCCTTGAATATATTTAGGAGCACATTGATTAAGATTATTTTTTTAAAAGGGAGAAAAAAAAATCTACCCCTAAAAAAAGAGCTTTAGAAAAGTGAGTGTTCAGAGACTTGTTAACCAAAAAAAAAGAAAGAAAGAAAGAAAGAAAGAAAGAAAGAAAGAAAGAAGAAAGAAAGAAAGAAAGAAAGAAAGAAAGAAAGAAAGGAAAACTCAACAAAAGTGCTTGAGGAGCTTGAGCATAAATATACTCTTGAAGAAAACCATAGAACTTTCAACTACAAGAGTCCGAGGTATATGAAAGCTAAGAGACTAATTAGTGAGAAAGTAAAACCTACTGTGAGAAGTTTGAAATCTGACATGGTAAGTTTATATGAATCAGATAGTTGACTGGGTATGGGAGAAAATGAATTTCAAAGATGTAAAGTAATGTCTTGCATACTCAGCACTTCACAGTTTACAAAGCACTTGTATATGTTAGTGTCCTCATTTTCTTTTGATCTTTACAACATCCTCATGAGTGAAACAGAACAGATACTGGCATCCTTATTTTAAAGATGATGAAAATGACAATCTAAGAATATAAATGGCTTGCTCAAAGTCATATGGGAGCTGTTGGGATTAGGCTACTTAATTATTTACTGAACACCTATTTTATATAGCAGGCAGGAACTGTGCTAAGAACTGAGGACAGAAACATAAATCAGAGACTCTCCATCTTGCTAGAATTCATAATCCAGAAAGGAACAGCCAGGATTCAAACTCCAGACCTGTGATAAATAGCTCTTATCTAACCTTCCAGAATAACTCTCTACTCTCTCACTCTACTGTCCTGAATGAGCCACCTCTGCAGGCTCTTTGTCCTCTAGTTCTCATTTGAGATTGACCACTGGGGATCTCTAGAGGGAGTTCAGAGGAGAAAGGAGGGAGAATTCAAGGTATTGATTTCTTTGATACCCATTTGTGTAGTCATCTAAGGCTGTCCATGACCCTCAGATGAAGGCCACAGCTCATCTCAAGACAACTCTCTTTGCAGATTCTAGTAACTGTTCTCTCCCCTCCACTCTTTTGTGTCCAGGCAGGAGTGGCAAAAACTTGCAATTATTGGTTCCTGTGGTCTTCTTACACCCCACTCACACCTTATACATATATTTTCCTTAAGTTATTCTGAGCATTCCATCTGCTTTCTATTGGGATCCTAAATGATGTAATCATTGGTATTAGAAGTGTCCATAACAAGCAACCCCCCCAAATGGAATTTAATTGGGTTTTTCATATATTTGAAGTATGGGGAAATGGCATATTGGTCACTCATAAGTGGTCTGCAATTTTTAGTAATGCCCAGAACATGAAAAGGCTCTACAAGGTCTGGGCTATGTTTCAAACCTTCCTGTCATTTGGCTCTTATGACCCAGCAGACCCAGTGGAATTAGAAGAGTCTATGGCAGACAGAGATGCTGAAAGAAACCTTCAGCAAGTCCTGATCAGAGAATCACAGTACAAACCCCAAGGTGTTAAAATAAAGCCATTTCCTCTTTTGCCACTAACTATTCCTTTTTTCAAGGCATGCCTTGCTTGTTCCTGGGTCCTTATAGAGACTTATCTTGTGCCCATGGATATTAAGTGGTCATGGGATCATGCCTAACATGAACTGGATGTTATCTGGGCCAGCAAGTCATAAAATCGGCTGTTCACACCAGCATTCCATTATTAAATTATATATAATGAACAGACTCACACCAGCTTTAGAAAACACAAGCAAATCGCAATGGTAGATGATTCAGACTTCCATAGTATCTGAACCTAACGCTTCATTTCTTTTCCCTCAACAACAATAAGGTTTCGTGAGTATTCCCTAAAGCCAGTCAACTGTGGAGACATCAGTAAGTGTGCCAGCTCCAGCTAGCTATACAACCGTACTCACAATGAACTTAAAATACTTAAAGGAACTTAAAGGAAAATTCTCCACATGGGCAGAACTTTTAGGTGTAGTGTAAAAGAAATGACTGAGATATAGATCTACACTAACTGGTGGGTGCGTGCTAAAAAGTTGCCTAGGTCCAATAACCAGGGGAGAAATTGAAGCAGGAATCAAAAACCTCCCAAGACACAAAAGTCCAGGGCCAGATGGCTTCCCTGGGGAATTCTATCAAACGTTTAAAGAAGAAACCATACCTATGCTACTAAAGCAATTCGGAAAGATAGAAAGAGATGGAGTACTTCCAAACTCATTCTATGAGGCCAGCATCACCTTAATTCCAAAACCAGACAAAGACCCCACCAAAAAGGAAAATTATATACCAATATCCCTGATGAACATGGATGCAAAAATTCTCAATAAGATACTAGCCAATAGGATACAACAATACGTTAAGAAGATTATTCACCATGACCAAGTAGGATTTATCCCCAGGACACAAGGCTTGTTCAGCACTCGTAAAACAATCAATGTGATTCATCATATCAGCAAGAGAAAAAAACAAGAAACCATATGATCCTCTCAATAGATGCAGAGAAAGCATTTGACAAAATACAGCATCCATTCCTGATCAAAACTCTTCAGAGTGTACGGATAGAGGGAACATTCCTCAACATCTTAAAAGCCATCTACGAAAAGCCCACAGCAAATATCATTCTCAATGGGGAAGCACTGGGAGCCTTTCCCCTAAGATCAAGAACAAGACAGGGATGTCCACTCTCACCACTTGCTATTCAACATAGTCCTAGAAGTCCTAACCTCAGCAATCTGACAACAAAAAGAAATAAAAGGCATTCAAATTGGCAAAGAAGAAGCCAAACTCTCCCTCTTTGCCGATGACATGATACTTAACATAGAAAACCCAAAAGCCTCCACCCCAAGATTGCTAGAACTCATACAGCAATTTAGCAGTGTGGCAGGATACAAAAATCAATGCCCAGAAGTCAGTGGCATTTCTATACACTAACAATGAGACTGAAGAAAGAGAAATTAAGGAGTCAATCCCATTTACGATTGCACCCAAAAGCATAAGATACTTAGGAATAAACCTAACCAAAAAGGTAAAGGATCTATACCCTAAAAACTACAGAACACTTCTGAAAGAAATTGAGGAAGATACAAAGAGATGGAAAAATATTCCATGCTCATGGATTGGCAGAATTAATATTGTGAAAATGTCAATGTTACCCAGGGCAATTTACACGTTTAATGCAATCCCTATCAAAATACCATGGACTTTCTTCAGATAGTTGGAACAACTTATTTTAAGATTTGTGTGGAATTAGAAAAGACCCCGAACAGCCAGGGGAATATTAAAAAAGAAAACCATAGCTGGGGGCATCACAATGCCAGATTTCAGGTTGTACTACAAAGCTGTGGTCATCAAGACAGTGTGGTACTGGCACAAAAACAGACACATAGATCAATGGAACAGAAGAGAGAATCCAGAAGTCGACCCTCAACTTTATGGTCAACTAATATTCGACAAAGGAGGAAAGACTATCCACTGGAAAAAAGACAGTCTCTTCAATAAATGGTGCTGGGGAAATTGGACATCCACATGCAGAAGAATGAAACTAGACCACTCTCTTGCACCATACACAAAGATAAACTCAAAATGGATGAAAGATCTAAATATGAAACAAGATTCCATCAAAATCCTAGAGGAGAACACAGGCAACACCCTTTTTGAACTTGGCCACAGTAACTTCTTGCAAGATACATCCATGAAGGCAAGAGAAACAAAAGCAAAAATGAACTATTGGGACTTCATCAAGATAAGAAGCTTTTGCACAGCAAAGGATACAGGCAACAAAACTCAAAGACAACCTACAGAATGGGAGAAGATATTTGCAAATGACGCATCAGATAAAGGGCTAGTTTCCAAGATCTATAAAGAACTTATTAAACTCAACAGCAAAGAAACAAACAATCCAATCATGAAATGGGCAAAAGACATGAAGAGAAATCTCACAGAGGAAGACATGGACATGGCCAACAAGCACATGAGGAAATGCTCTGCATCACTTGCCATCAGGGAAATACACATCAAAACCACAATGAAATACCACCTCACACCAGTGAGAATGGGGAAAATTAGCAAGGCAGGAAACCTCAAATGGAGAGGATGTGGAGAAAGGGGAACTCTCCTACACTTTTGGTGGGAATGTGAACTGGTGCAGCCACTCTGGAAAACTGTGTGAAAGTTCCTCAAAGAGTATAAATAGATCTGCCCTATGACCCAGCAATTGCACTGCTGGGGATTTACCCCAAAGATTCAGATGCAATGAAACGCCGGGACACCTGCACCCCGATGTTTCTAGCAGCAATGTCCACAATAGCCAAACTGTGGAAGGAGCCTCGGTGTCCATCGAAAGATGAATGGATAAAGAAGATGTGGTTTATGTATGCAATGGAATATTACTCAGGCATTAGAAACAACAAATGCCCACCATTTGCTTCGATGTGAATGGAACTGGAGGGTATTATGCTGAGTGAAATAAGTCAATCGGAGAAGGACAAACATTATATGGTCTCATTCATTTGGGGAATATAAAAAATAGTGAAAGGGAATAAAGGGGAAAGGAGAAAAAAGAGTGGGAAATATCAGAAAGGGAGACAGAACATGAGAGACTCATAACTCTGGGAAACGAACTAGGGGTGGTGGAAGGGGAGGTGGGTGCGGGGTGGGGGTGACTGGATGACGGGCACTGAGGGGGGCACTTGATGGGATGAACACTGGGTGTTATTCTATATGTTGGCAAATTGAACACCAATAAAAAATAAATTATATTTTTTTTAAAAAGTTGCCTAGGTGGTCAGAAACTTCCAAAAACCAAAATTGGAGATTGGTGGCAAGGATATCTGGATAGAACTATACAGATGGACCTCTTGTGACAGACACAGAAGATGAAGATAATTCTACTCTGTTAAATCCCATTAGAGACTATCACAGAGAATAGTCTCAATAATGAAGTGAACAAGATCTGACTATAAACCTCACTTGGTATCTTTCATCAGTCATCCCAATGTTGATTTAATGGCCCCATAAACAAAGGGGTCAGAATAGGGAGGATAGAGACTATTCACAGCTCAGCATTCTCTTCCTCTAGCCAGGGTGATCTGGCTTACCAGCACCGAAGAAGGTCCAACCCGTCAAAAACCAGGAATGATGCTGAACCCCCCAAAAGGCATCATCACCCAATGGGCAGAAAGGCCCAGCTGGCTACACACAGAGGCAGGGTGATCACATTAATGATTTTCCCCATGATAAGGGGATACTCTTCACTCACAAAGATAGACATATTTAATATACCTTCCCTACTTGTAGTGTTTCTGCTAGCAGCATCATTCACAGATTTATAGTATGCCCAATATATAGCCAAGATAACCCATATAAATTGTCTCCAAACCATTTTGAAGCAAAGCAAGTGAGACGATGGGCTCAATCCTTAGAATTCACAAATCCTATCACCTGCCCCTTCATAGAAGAAACTAGCTTGACATAATTATAGAATGCCCTACTGAAGGCTCAGCTAGGGTATAAGCCAAGAGATAAAACTCTGGAAGGTTGGAGTTCTGCCCATAGGATGTAGATATGTGCCTTACACCACCAGTCAAATATATGAGGCTATCACTGCTGTAAAGGATGCACAGATCCAGGGACCTAGAAGTGGAGGTTAGGGTGGCCCATCTTGTGTTTACACCTAATAACCCACCTGAAGTATTCTTGCTTCCCATCCCCAACACCTTAGACTTGGTGAGTTTGAAGTCCTAACGTCCAAGGAACAATTCTTCCACTAAAAAACAAGGTCATTTTCCAATTCATTGGAAGTGGAGATTACCCCAGGAAATTTAAAGTTCTTTATATCCCTAAACCAATAGGTAGATGAGGGGGTCGCTATATTGCCTAGGAAAATGACACCCAATGAGCAGGAAAACCTGAGTTTCTGCTACAGAATAAAGATAAGAACAATGTCTGGAACTCAGGAAATTCAGTGGGGCATTTCTTAATACTCCCCTCCCAATGATCCTCATCAGGGAACAACAGCAACAACCCAGTGAAGACCCAGACCACCAAGGACTCAGATCTGGCTGGAATGAAGGTCTGGGTCACTTCAATTGGAAAAGGACCTTACCAGTCAAGGTGATGCTAGGCAGTGAGGTAAATATAGAAGTTTTAGTGGAAGGAGGCAGCTATAATTACCAACTTAGGCTTTGAAACCATCTACAGAAGCTAGGATCAGCTACAATTTAAATTTATATTCCTTAATTGCATCTCTTCTTCCTATATCCATCCCCTGGTATTTTATATGAAGAATACCAGTGGTGGCCAACATTTTAGTTCTAGATTGCATATTACTGAATTGCTATCACACAGGGATGATACACCACACAGTAGTTGATTTATGCAGTCTCTGTGATGGGGACATGCATTTTTCACCCAGATGAAGATCACTGTCCCATGTACAGTGTTTTTCTGTACCTCCTAGACTCTAGTAACTTCTTCCTTCCCTTTTCTCTTTGATTATTCATAGTTTGATAAGATTACTCATAGCTCCACTATTCTAAGTCCCAGTTTTACTGCACTTTCCCTAATGGTTTGCTTAACCTTGCTCAAAGTTTTGTAAACTCTCCCTTTCCTATTTATTATTTATCCTTATTTGAATGTGCCACCTTTATCTGTAAAGAACACAACTGATCTAAAACCTAAGCTCTTCCACAGAGAATGCTCACAGACTCTACATATACCATCAAACACATTTTAATGGGAAAAATTATAAAAAGGATTATATAGATAAGAAGATTACAAAAAGGGTTAAATAGATACAAAGATATCATAAAGATTAAGTGCCACACAAATGTAAAATTTTAAGGGTGCCAGGATGGCTCATCAGTCAGTTAAGCGTCTGACTCTTGATCTCAGTTCAGGTCATGATCTCAGAGCTGTGAGAATAGAGCCCCACGTCAGGTTCCACACTGGGCATGGAGCCTGCTCAAGATTCTCTCTCTCTTTGTCTCTGCCCTTCCCTCCCTCATTCTCCTACTATAAAAATAAAAAATAAGGGCAGCCCACGTGGCTCAGTGGTTTAGCGCCACCTCTAGCCCAGTGTGTGATCCGGGAGACCAAGGATCAAGTCCCATATCAGGCTTCGTGCATGGGGCCTGTTTCCCCCTCTGCCTGTGTCTCTGCCTCTGTGTGTGTGTGTGTCTCTCATGAATAAATAAATAAAATCTTTAAAAATAAATAAATAAATAAATAAATAAATAAATAAATAAATAAATATTTTGAAAAATAGCAAATGTAAAATTTTAGTGGGCTTTGGTTTTATTACAGTATCTTCTAGTAATCTTAATGTACTTTATAGCTGATGGTTCCTTTGTCCTTCCTCTGGCCCAGAAAAGTCAGTCTCAGATTACTATAACCCAAATGAAACTTCATATATATAAGAAAGAAGAAATCAATTTTATCGGGAATCCCTGGGTGGCTCAGCGGTTTAGTGCCTGCTTTCTGACCAGGGCGTGATTCTGGAGTCCCAGGATAGAGTCCCACATCGAGTTCCCTTCATGGAGCCTGCTTCTCCCTCTGCCTGTGTCTCTGCCTCTCTCTCTCTCTCTCTCTCTGTCTCTCTGTTTCTCATGGATAAATAAGTAAAATCTTTTTAAAAATCAATTTTATCTTTACTGTATGCAACCAAACATAATTCAAATGCACTTAGTCTCTAGTCATCTGGTTTTGGAAAATCTCTTAACTATTTCCAAAACTCCCCTTGCTAATGAAAACAACTATTAACAGGAAAATAACAATTTCCAGAAGCCTTGAAAATTGTTCCCTTTCCCTCCATCCCTTCAGTGGAATGTGAGTAAAGTTGTTTTGGTCTTTAGGAGTTGAAATAATTGCCTTTCATTTTCAGTCTGGGACCATATCATTTTACTGTCTTGAAAAAAATTACTTAGGAGAAATCTGACAGGTTTCAAGAAACATGCTACTATTTTGCCAATGGAATTTAAAGTATACACTAATTAAGTATTTGCAGTTATCCTAATGGACTATTTACACCACTCTAAAAGGTTGCCTACTGCTCCTACAGATGGGAATAGCATTAATGTTCTCTGACACATTCGGGAAGCAGGATATCATTTCTTATAAAAAGCCTGTATAATGTGCGCCCCAACCCACACAACTCTCATTGTTACTGAGAAGTCTTAAAGGGAGTCCAGAGGCACCAGGAAATTGGTTAAGTTTTAATGTAAGCTGAAGAATGTTGCCAGGCTCTTGAAAAGTAGTTTTCCCCAAATCCAGAAATATCTACATAGCTCAGCCTCAAGGCTTCCAGAATAGTTCAGACAAGGGAAAGGGGTAGGTTGGGGTGTGATAGAGGAACCAGACCCATGTGGGAGCTGCATTGTGTAATTACCATTTGACATGAGTTATGTCAAAAGAACTGAAATGTAGAAGATCCCACCCAATGTAATACAAATGACTGATTAACCAGCCATTAAAAGAGGAAGGAGTGCTTTCTGATTGGCAGAGAAGATCTAGAAATGCAAGCCACTTAGGGCAAGAAGCTTGGGGAAAGTGAAAAGAGGCAAAGAAAGAGAGATGACAGGAGAAATAAGAGCGAGAGCTAACTGTGGTCACTGTGACCGAGTAGATAACTAGGGTGTTAGTGGAGGTGTTCAGAAATAAGGAATCAGCCAGGGATAGAAAGGAAAATGAGCAACAGAAAGTTGGAA
The DNA here is from genome assembly GCF_018345385.1 of Vulpes lagopus. Taxonomy (NCBI): domain Eukaryota; kingdom Metazoa; phylum Chordata; class Mammalia; order Carnivora; family Canidae; genus Vulpes; species Vulpes lagopus. The sequence goes on from NC_054829.1 coordinate 99,679,392, forward strand.
ATAAAGAGCTGTTCTCTGTGAGGGGGCAGCCAGCAGCCCGATCTATATTTCAGTAGTTCAGAAAAATAGAGGCCATCTTTACTTCATATTTGGAAAAGGGGGAGTGGAAATGTACAGGGGATAAGGGTACCAGGACCTAGTTCCCTCTGAAGATCTGCTCACCAGTTTAAGAAGAATTATGTGGAGAATTGAGCATGAAAGATATAGGACATACACTGGCACAGAATAGTAATAATGATAACATTAACAATACAAGTTATTTACTCTTCCCAACATCCCTAGGTGGTTATTATTCCCATTTTCCAGATGAGAAAACCAAGGTACAAAGAGGTTAAATAATATACCCAAAGTCATACCTCTAGAGAGGAGCAGAGACAGGATTTAAACATCTATGCCAAGCAAGCATGCTCGTGATTTCTAGGAGATGTGGAATTTTATTTTCTTTCTTGTTCACCCCAGTTCACCCAGCATCTAGCACCCAGCATCTAGCACAAATATTCAGGTGCAGGCACCTGAATATTTGTTGTCCAAAAGGCACCCTGAATACTTGTTGTCCAAAGAAATGTCCAAAGAAAGGTGGAAGAATAGTAAAAGTACATTTCCTCTCACAAATCATTGCCATGTGAAGCATCTACTCCGATCTCTCCATGGAGCAAACATATGAGCATTCATACACAACGTGAGAAGGGGGTAGAAAGAAGAATGTTCATTAGTCAATTCCAAATTGGTTCATCTACATGAAAAAAAAAAACACTAAAAGTACAGAAGCAGTTCTGTTGTCTTTTGTTTCCTTACCAATCCTCTGGGACTAAAAGCTGTAGGTGTCAAAAGCTCCTGGGGGCATGTTTGTTTTCATTTCAGCCCAGAGTTTAACATTAGTAGGTGTTCGGTAAGGGTGTTAAAGAGCAGAAGATTTCTATCAGCAGCCATCTTGCATCTCCCTCTACAAGACTCACCTCAGAAGACTGATGGAGAAGGAGGCATAAAAATAAGAGTAGTAGCAACAAATGCAACTAACACTGAGGAGTGCTTACTGTTTGCAGAGCATTCTCCTGAATGCCATGAGATGAGTACTTCTAACCCCCTAATCACAGATGAAGCAATGAGGATGCCACTGGCAATGACTTGACCAAAACCATACAGCTAACAATGGAAAAGCCAGGATTTGAACCCACATGATTTGGCTCCTAACCCCGTGCAATAAAAGCCAGAGACTGCTCAAAAGAACTGTTTTTTCCAGGTAAGAATTTCTGAGTTCAGTGGTTTATTATTACAATAATAGATTATTTTACTGCTGTTGCCAGCCTCCATTCCGTTAGGTACCAGTGATTCAACTACTTCTGGTTTTGAGTAGAATACACTAAGCTGATGTTCTGAGGTTTGCTAACACTTCATATGCACTGAAAAGAATTCCAGTCATTGCAGGGAAAAGACACCATCCTTAGGCTTTCAAATCCATAATCTGTTGTTTACAGATCACATTATGGATAGAAAAATGTAGTTGTTTTCTTAACTATGCCTTCCTGAGTTTATTACATATAACAAAATGTAATTTTAGAACCAGGCACTTATTTGAGGTTATTGGTATATTTAAGTGCTAGAACACAAGAAAACTTTGAAGAAAGATTTACATCTTGAATTTTCTCCAGTATCCTGGTATACCAGCATTCACTGTGCCCTAGCTACTCTGACCTTTTTTCTATTGCTAAAACCCACCAAACTCTTCCCCCCACCCCAGAGAGCTATACTGGCTGTTCCCTCAGCCGTGACCTTCTTCACCCTCATCTTTGCACGGATAGCTGCTTTTTATGGGTTCAAATTTTAGTTTAAATGTGTCCCTGACCACCCAAACTAAAGTAGCCACCCAAACATCATCACGCCACCACATTTTAATTTCTTAAACATCATATGTAACACTAGGATACTGAGCTGTGAGACCCACTGGAATAAAAAGAGTGTCAGAAAGCAGGAATATTTTCTAATTTGCCACAGAATTTCCAGGGCATAGAACAGAGCATGGCACTGGGGAGGTGATCGTGTGATACGTGACAAGTGAGTGAACAACAGGATGAATAAATGAATACCATCTCCTGCCCTTTAATATAGGTTCACTGATTTGACCTATAGACTAGAATGTCATTCCGAATATGCATATTATCACAGAAGTCCTAATTTAAAATTGCCATTATTGGGATGCTGGGTGGCTCAGTTGGTTAAATGTCTGACTCTTGATTTCAGCTCAGGTCATGATCTCAGCGTTCTGGGACCAAGCCCTGCGGTGAACTCCACACTCAGAACAGAGTCTGCTTGAGATTCTCTCTCACTCTGCCTCTCCCTCTGCTTGTTCATGCATGCTTTCTCTCTCTCAAATAAATAAATAAATAAATCCTTTAAAAAAAGATTACCAATATTGTTTTAATATATACATTGCATGACTGAAATTTTGGTCAAAGTCACAAAAAATATACAGAGAAAATGGGGACTATTTCTTCCCAGTAAAGGATTTTTGCAAAAAAAGTAAAACTACCTCTAGATTAAGTATTTGTTTTGCAGCCTAGAAAACTATTGATGATGATCCCTCACCTCTGTTTTTCTGATACATACTTTATAACCTAGTAATTAAAATGAATGAACTAGAAAGTATTAGACCAAAGATCTGCAAGATTTACTGAACCTGCAAAGATCATCTTTATTGGCACTTTCTCAGCTATAGAACTTTTTTTACTTTAATGCACTTTCATTAAGTTGCTATAAAGGTTAAATAAAGTCATTTTCATTAAACAATTTGGTATTCTTAAGAAGAAGACTCAATAAAATAAATTTTGTTCTTTTTTTACTTTTAATACTCTAATACCTGATAACAGAAATATAAAGCAATAATTTCTCAACCATTTCAAAAATCATTAGACTCACACATTGGGCTCTGTCTTCTCTACTGATAAGAACTTAAAACTTACAATATAAAAAAAAAACTTACAATATATCTAAATAAATTGATCCACTGATTAAAACAGCAAGCAAAGTTAAACATAGGAGAAAGTCACCACTTAACTAAAATAAGTGAGTTATTAACTTAATTGGAATGAGATCCTCAGAAAGAGACTGAAATCCCCTATCTAAAAAGTAGACACATAGTAAAATCAAATTTTACCACCCAATCAATGATCTGATTCTAACTTGTTGGTACATTTGTTAAGAGTGAACACCTAATTCGATCTTCAAACACCTCCAATTGTATTTTTATTCACTAAGATTATCAGAGAGGTATTAATAGTTATAAAAGTGATATTTTGGACTGGACACGTGCCTCAGACATAAAACTGAATAGATATGAATAGAGAGACAGATAAACAAATATCAGGCAGCCCAGGTGGCTCAGTAGTTTAACGCTGCCTTCAGTCCAGGGTGTGATCCTGGAGATCCAGGATCGAGTCCCACATCGGGCTCCCTGCATGGAGCCTGCTTCTCACTCTGCCTGTGCCTCTGCCTCCCTCCCTCTCTCTCTCTCTCTCTCTCTTTCTGTCTGTGTGTGGGTATATGTGTCTCTCATGATTAAATAAATAAAATCTTTAAAAAAAAAAGATAAATATCTACAGATTAGTGAATGTGTGTGTGTAACAATCTGCTAATACTCAGTAGTGTAGTACTGTCAAACCAAAAACATTTTGGTAAGACCACACTTCATTTGCAAGATGCTTTCACTTTGTAATCTTTCTAATTTAGAATATTTATTTTTAAATATATGGAATAAATACAGCCTGGAATATTTGAATATAGAATAAATTCTACCTCCCCAACTGCTTCTCCCTGAGACATAAATTCCATTTATTATAATAAAACAACTCAAGCTTAGGCAAATTTTCCATCATGCAATCCACTGAGTAAAAATTACTTACCAGGTCTTGATCCATTAGTCCCAAACTGCAAGATGTAGCATGCAAAGAATATAGTACTTTATAAATATTTTCAAATAAGCAAATAACAGAAGTCAAAGAAAAGACAGAGGCCTATGTTGGCTAGTCTGATATTTATGATATGAACGTCCTTTATAATGCAATCTTCAAAAAATTTTGAAAAAGCTGATGTTAAAGACACACCAGCAATAGAATATGTATTTACCTTCTTTCATCGCTCATGCTGGTTTGTAATTGGGCTTTCTACACAATAGAATTAAGCAACTTTCTGATGTCCAGAATAATTTACTTGAACCTCCTAAATTTCTTCCTCACTTATAAAAAGAAAAATGTGTTGGCATTCATTCTAAATTTTTTTTATCAATCAGCATGCATGACAGAGCAAGACAGCAATTCTTCATTATACTAATAGGGGGAAAATTAACTTGACATCAAGCCTAATTGAGTAAATTCTCACTAATTCTTCTAAATAGGGATAAGTCCTGCTTGATTAGTGAAAGCAATTTAGTATAGAGTGTGTTTAGATAAATACACTATTATTGCTTTCTAGAACTCACACCAACAAACGGCTTCCACAGCAAGCATGGTGGAGGGTGGGTAGAGGTCCTTAAGAAAACCTGCCACATTGTATGTATAAGAATAATGTAGCATATCAATTACATAAAAACAACTTGGTTATTATTTCTTTAGATAACTTAAAAACCTTAGATGCATCTTGACTACAAATTGTTCAAAAGCAATTTTTGTAGATGCTGCCAAGATACTCTACAGCCCAGCACATAACCTAGCATATAAACAAAATATAACAAATAATAATTCATCACCTAGGACAGATTAGTAGAATCAAAAATAGGGAGGTTTCACTGTGCAGACAATCCTCAACTCACCACAAGTTGTACTCCAGAAGCTCACCTCTAAGTTACTTGTTAGAAACTGGAACACGTTATAGCAATGTTCCCATGAGGAAGTTAGTCTCATGTGTGTGGAAGGAACGTGGACTTGGGACTCAGGGCCATAGGAAGGGATTTCATTATAGCTTTGCCATTTATTATCTGGGTGAACTTGAGTGAGTGATTTAAGAGTCTTAAATTACTCATGCATAAATTAATTTAATACCCCTTTTACAGGGCTGTTGTATGAATCAAACATAATAACAGCTATAAAGCACCTACTATACAGTGCTACCCACTCTTACCCTTAGGCATTTATCTTCTTTTTTCAAATATCTCTTTATATCAGAGAGGATTAGTTGGGAGGTTATAGGAGCATTTCAATGGGTTCATGAACCCCTTTAAATTGTATATAATAATTGGTGAGTATGTAGATTCTTCTGTTGTAAAAGTTAATGCGCTTCATCAAGCAGCTTCCTAAGGGGAATAATTAAGAATGCTCTGTAGGCACACTTCCCTAAATTTTTCAAAAATGTAAATGGCCAAATGTTTAAAAATAATAATTGGAAGTATCTTCTGCAGGTTTGTTACCATTTCATCAAATCTTATTTACCTAGCAACCTCCCACCTGTCCTTCAAGATGGTAAAGCATCACCTTCTCAGGAAAGCACCCATGCTCACTTCACTTGCACCACTTCCCACCCTAAATGTGCCACAACTTTCTCAGCAACTTATGTACACCCCACTACAGTACTCATCACACTGTATTCTAACTATTTTTTTACATTTCTATAAGTAACTGTAAGGAGTACCAAGTACCTGGTAGATGCCTGTCAAGTACATAAGAATTTTTTTCTCACAAAAATCTACCTAGATTTGGATTTCATCAAAAGTAGTCATTTTAGTTGATGAGAAGCATGCAAATCAGGAAGCAACTTAGCTTTGTTAAAAGAGTGTGATTAATCTACACTCAATTAAATTATGACCTTTCTGAAATTCAATCTCCTCATCTATGAAACGGAGATCATCACACTTACTACCAATCAAGGTTGTACATGAGTAATATTTGTTAAGTCCTGAATATACTTCCTGCACATAATAGGTACCACCACCATCACACACCGAGTAGCGCCATCACCCTCATTGCTGTGAATTATTCAGGAGTGACAAGTATTAAAAATCTAACATGAGTATTAATGGGTTGCTCTACCTGATACTATGTTTTAGAGCCTAGAGAAAAGAAAATCTGCGCAGAAACAGCCTTCCAGGAGATAGAGTGCAAAATTATGTTTCTGGAACTTCAATGTAGGAGCAAGCTACTCCCGTATGTGACCACCTGGCTCCCTGAATCCTCTAGCCTCCGAAGGTAGCAAGCACGTCATTCTCCCTGTCTGGAATACTGTGGGACTCTATCCAGATGGACTATTGCTCTGTCTCACATGTGTGCAAAGTGGTGCCCAAGTTTGTGGGCGTCACAAGACTGTAAAGGTCTACATACCCATCCTTGTAAGTAAGGACACAGGCTCAAGGCTGAGAATTCTGCCTTTCTGCTCAGCAATCTGTTTCAATCTGTTCTGATCACCACATTAACAGAGTCCAGTCCAAAACTTTTCCATTTTTCCCCGACCCCATACTCTTTCACTGTTACTTCCCACCTGCCTGAGATGGAAGTTGTCTCACGTTCCTTCTCCTCTACTCCACAGATACTTTCTTCACTTTCCACTCCATCTCAGAATAGGACCCCTTCTCATTTTCATGATCAGTAACTCTACCTGTGTTCTAATTCCCTCTTTGTTTCTTTTCTAGGAATTTGCTCCAACAGATATTCTTACCATGACTTCCATTCTCTTCTGCATCTTTAGCTCTCCTTGTCCACTCAGCTTTCCCCGCTGTATGAAATCTCCCTTGGATTTCCCAAATATTGTTTCTCCCTTCAATGACAAACTCCTCGAAATAGTTCACGTTTCTAGTCTTTTTCTGTATTTATTAAATCTGGCCTTCCTCTCCTGACAGCCAACTGCAGCATAATAATGCCTCCAAAGGTAGCTATATCTGGCTTCAGAAGCATTGCAAATGTATGCATTCTTTTCCAAAGCCTTTTCAAAAACACCGAGGAAGGAGTTACTCAACATTTGGCACCACTTCTAAATATCCCTCAGAACTCTCTCCTTGCCCGTAATTCCAGCCATCAGGGCAGATTTTCCCAAACTCCTCTTTCTTGAAAACTCTTCCAAGATTTTCTCTCCCCACCCCACACTAGTTCTCCATCTTCAGATAAACTTATTACTGTGGACACTGATCTATTACTCACCTTCAATACTCTGTGCTGGAGTTAAAATAAGCAAAGACACATCTTATCAGGGAAGATCTACTATATAATGGGGTACCTATACAGGGTTTCTTCAATCACAGATGGAAACTTGGCACCACCTCATGCCTGGCCATTTTCTTCCAGTTTTTCTCTCTAATGTCCCTGAAGATAGTACTGCCTAGTATACAGGACTTTATCCACCAAAGTCTCTTCTAATGAACCTGGACTTTGGGAATTTTTTTCTGAAAGGTAAGCAAATCAACATTCAAATTCAATTCAACTGCCTACAGATCCTTTATTCAAACTCACTACTTGGTTTTGTTCTCTGCAAATTGTGATGAAAGTTCTGTTCTCCTCTTCTATTCCAGAAACCTTCATTAATATAACTCTTAGCTATAAATTGCTCCTGCATTGAAGTAAGCCATCTACTTTTGAATCTTTAAAATGTTTTCTGACCATATCTTCATAGGAGATAAAATGCATAAAATGCTCTCCTCTTTCCAGTTGACAAGTACTTAAAAACTTGGCATATATATGATCACACAAATTTCTACCAAGGCTTCCTTTCCAGAACTGCTCAATATTCTGCCATTGAACTGAGGACTTTATGGCTTTGAGTCCTCATACAACATTCACTGTTACTCTCACCTAAATCCCCATTGCTTCTCAGGAACATGGTGATGTTTGATAGTATGGCCATAGTAGTAGTAGGATTTAATATTTACTGCATATCTATACTTATTCATTATTTTTTAAATATTTCATTTAATCCTAGTAATAATCCCGACTGGTAGAGATTTTTCAAACTTACAAATGAAAAAGAAAGTTTTAGAAAAGTTAAGTAAACTGATTCGTTGTCAGAATCAGAATTTAAACTCAAATCCATCTGACTCAAGTTCTTTTGATGAAACAAAGTTTTAAAAGTTACTAATCAATTACATCTAATAAATAATACTGTAGTTCAGAAGTGAAACTGTTTTTTTGTGAGAAAATAATTTATTCATTTAGTCTTTCACCCTGAATAAAGACTCCTCAATTCTAAAAGAAAAAAGTATTATAGATTATCAATATTTGGCTATAATATAGGAAAAGAAAAAATCCAATAAAACCTAACACTGAGAATGACAGTAAATTCTGAATAAGAAGGAATTTTCTTAATCTAATTAAGGATATCTATTAAAAAACTAAAACAAGCAACCTACTGAATTTAGAAGCATTCCCATCAAAGTCAAAAACAAGACAAAATGCTGACCATCACAACTTCTATTCAGTATTATCTCAGGAATCCTTACCAATGTAAGGAGAAAAGAAAAATAAGAATTTTTTGCCCAATTGGAAAAGAAAAAAAAAGTACTTATTTGCTCTTCAGTGTCTACATAGAATATCCAAAAGAATAAGCATTAAAATACAAGAAATAATAAGAGAATTCAGCAATGCTGCAGGATACAGTTACTAAATGAAGTTTATCACTTCTGCATACCAGTAATATTCAATTAGAAAATATATTAGGGGGGCACCTTGCTGGTTAATTGGCATGTGACTCTTGTTCTCAGGGTTTTGAGTTTGAGCTCCATGTTGGGTGTAGAGATTACTTAAAAATAAAAATCTTTAAAAAAAAGAAAAAGAAAATATAGTAGGAAAAGGATAACACTTGGAATACCTGCAAGGCTACAAATAATTAGGAATACATCTAACTGAACCTCGCTTTAAACTTAAAAAGACTCATGTGAAAAATCACAAAACAAGGAAAATCTGAAATATTATAAAGATGTCAGCTGTCTTTCAACGGAGCTCTAAGTTCAATGTAATGTCAATAAAAATTCCGAAACTCCGTATCATACTGATACAGAAGAACGAAGATAAATTTCAATGGAGAAAAAAAAAAAAACAGGAGTCTTGTCTTAGGAGATTCAATGCACACTAAAAACTATAATAATTAAGGTAGTATGGTATTCGGCCAGAAATTTTTTATACAGATAAACAAAAGAGAATAGAAAGCCCAGATACAGATGCATTGATCTATAGAAAATTGATATATGACAGAGATAAAATGATCTATCCTATAAAGAAGCTAAGATAACTGATTATCTACACAGAAAAAAAAACTAGATCTTTTTCTTATATCATATACAAAAATAAATTCCACATGGGAAGTTAAGCTTAAAACTTTTAGAAGTATGGAAACATATCTTCTTTACTTTGGCAAAGGGAAGGTTTCTTAAACAAGATTCAGAGCATAGAAAATCTGAAGAAAGTATTAATATATTGACCTCATTATAATTACAACTTTTTAAAAAGATTTTATTTATTTATTTGAGAAAGAGAGCATACCAAGAGTGGGGGGGGGGGGCAGGGCAGAGGGAGAAGGAGAAGCAGATTCCCTGCTGAACAGGGATCCAGGGCTCAATCCCAGGACCCCAGGATTATGACCTGAGCTGAAGGGAGAGACTTAACCAACTGAGCCACCCAGGCACCCCTAAAACTTTGTAAAAATGAAAGGCAAACCAAGTGAAAAGAAGTCACAGACTTTGAGAACATATGTGTAATCCATTTACTCAATGAAGAGTAGGATCTAGAATATATATATATATATATATATATATATATATATATATATATATATATAGGTGGTAAGTGATTAATATTAATTAAGTGATTAATTAATCACTTAAGTGATTAATATTAATTAATTAATATTAAGTGATTAATATTAATTAAACCTGCAAATGTCATTTGCAGGAGTTTTATATATAATATATATATTAATTAATTAATTAAGTGATTAATATTAATTAAACCTGCAAATGACAAAGATTCTTCAACCAACCTTCAGTCAGGCTCCCCTGAGCCCTCTTGTCATCAAGGCATCAATCTGGGTTTCTGTGTGTGTCCTTGCAGGGTCCAGTTGTAGCAAGAATGTGTAGAGTCAGTTTTGTGAAAGCTCCCCTATTCTTGATGTCTCTTCTTAGTGATTTCCTATCCATTGAGCCCTTCACTCTGCTCATTAGCTACAAATCCTCAACTGGCTTTGCTGTATTCCAAGTTGAGTCCAATCCCCATCCTCTATAGAGTGGACCCATATTGTTATAGTCTGGACTAAAGTCTTTTTCATCATTTTAACAAACATCAGAATAATTTTTTCTTTAATGTAAATTGATAAAAAAACTCAACAAAAATATGTGAAATAGGTGAACAGGAAACACAAAAATAAACTTATGACCAATAAGCAGATAAAGAGATGCTCGACTTCACGAGTAATCAGAATAATACAAAGACAAATCACAAAAAGATAACATTTCAAACTCGTTAAAATCAGCAACGAATTTTTAAGTCTGAAATTTCCAAGTATTGCTAAAGATATGAAGAAAAAGTGAATTCTTTTCTGCTCTCGATAAGAATGTTAAAAAAAAGCATGACAGTTTAGAGAGCAATTTTTTAGTATTCAGTAAAACTATATGTGTATATATGACCCATTTCTTACAAGTCTAGCTATATACCCCAATCTTTCTCATAGATGTTCTGCAAGACAAGTCTTAATGCCATAAGGTATCCTTCATGCTTAATAAATTATTTTCTCTTCTGTGCATGTACAATGATATTAACTATGTACCAGCCTCAAAAGATGAGAGAAAATAGTCACTTTAAATCATTTTCTTGTCTTACAAAACTTGTCTCACAAAGCTCAAGCTGAGAAAAGATCAATGATTCTGAATCAGAAACTACCTAATGTCACCCAAGGGCATTTAGAAATGTGACGGTAATGGGGGCTATTTTTCCCTTGTTATTAATGACTGGAGTGCTACGTCTGACAAATAGCACCCTGAGCGCCTTCAATGTTTAATATCCTTCAATGTACAGGGCATTTTAACACAAAGAATTGTTCTGCCTGAAGTGCCACTAACACCCACCACAGTCCTAGACAGACTCTCCATGGAAACTGATGAGGCATGGATAAGAATGTACATTGCACGAGCACCTGGGTGGCTCAGTAGGTTAAGCACTCGATTCTTGATTTCTGCTCACATCATACATGGTCTCAGGGTTGTGAGATCAAACCCCACAATAGGCTCCACACTGGATGTGGAGCCTAGTTAAGATTCTCTCTCTCTCTCTCTATCTCTCTCTCTCTCTCTCAAAAAAAGAATGTGCATTACAGCACTGTTGTTATAGCAAAAAGCTAAAAGGAAAAAAATTATCAATGTCATGGGAAATGGATAAACAAGTAGTAGTAATATCATGCAGTTAAAATGAAGTAGCAATATAAGTACTAAAATATGGGCAAAAAAAAGCAAGTTATACAATGAAATGTCCAAAATACTATTTTTACTTAGTTTTAAAAATGTGAAGTTCAATATATCATATGGATAAATAGAAATATGGATATGAATAGATATGGTAAGATTAAATTCACAATAATGAAACTGATGTCATTAATATATACATATGGTAGAATACTATAAAGCAATGAAAATGAATGGGTGACTCTTATAAGCAACAATATAAATGAACTCCACAAATGTAATATTGAGCAAAAGAAGGAAGATAACAAATGATTACATAATTTATGAAAAACTACCATATAATGTTAGAACTCATAGTAGTTTCCCTTAGGAGGAAGGGTTATAATCACTAAATTGCTGGTGATGTCCTTTCATGGTGTAGGTGATGGCTCTAGGAACAAATTTACTTTGTAAAAATTTATAGAGCTGTACAAAGATGGCCTGTTCACTTTTCTGTATGTTTTGTCTTGATAAACATGTTTATTTAAGGAAATTTAATCATCTTTCCTCCTTTCATCCTGCCCCCCCTTTTCAGGGGTCTCTTCCTAACTGTGTTTCTATCAATGACACCATAGTTTTTTCTATAACCCAGGTTCATGCACTCATTTTTGGTCTTTCAACCCCAGAAGACCAACTCTTGCCAACACTGACAAATACTAACTGGAACTTTTATCAGATTTATTTTTCCTTCTTTCCCACCAACATCAAACAGATCTTGTTTTCTGTCTTACTCCGTGTTTTATAAATCAAGTTCAAAACCAAGACGTTTTTGGCATCTTAGCCTGATACCTCATAAAAGGCTTCTTTCTGTCCACTGTGAGTAGGACCTTTTGAGAGTATTTTAAGGATTCTTTGACAAACAATATGTAGGACAGGAATTACTCAACATATCTCTGGTAATTTCTAGGGAAGCTGAGAAGACTTCTCTTGGAAAGTCTTGTCTTTGAACATCTTTTCTCTCCTCTTTTACTTCAAGATATTCATTCATTCAACAGAAATTAAATTGTGTTTGTATTCATATACAAAGGGAAAAGAAAGCCCTAAAAATCTTCAACTTCTACTCAAAAGTCAAATTTAATAATATTTTAATTATGCTTACATGGACTTGATAGCACATATCAATTGATTAAAATTATAAATTTCATGAAGAATAGTAACCCTTTAAATCTTCTTTTTTCCATTTAAATCTTTATCAGGAAACTACCTTATATTTTCCCCTTTCATCTGGATACCATAGCAGTCCCTGACTGAAACCCTTAAGCAACAGTCTGTCTTTCAAATAGATTAAATAGTACAGGTTTGACTACTTTTCAAAGCACTTTCATATACATTAACTTATTTGATTCTCTCAGCTGGTCTAGTAATTGGTAGTACCAACATTTTTTGTTAATGTGTCAGTGGTAATACCAGCCTCCCTGAGTGAAATCAGAGATGTCCTAGCTGGCCAAATGATTGGCTCATTTAAGGAGTCCCAGCAGATAACCCTAAGTCCCTCCTTAGGGATTTCCTTTAGGAACATCCTTAAGAATGTCCTTTCAAATGAACAGAATGTGTCATAGTGTGACAGATACAACTGGATCTATAAGTGCACAGCTGAACAACTCTGATAAAGAATGTGGGGTGTGGGATACCTAGGTGGCTCAGCAGTTGAGTGCCTGTCTTCAGCCCAGTGTGTGATCCTAGAGTCCTGAGATCGAGTCCCATGTTGAGCTCCCTGCACGAAGCCTGCTTCTCTCTGCCTATGTCTCTGCCTCTCTCTCAGTCTGTGTCAGTCATGAATAAATAAATAAAATCTTTAAAAAAAAGAATCTGGGGGACAAAAACTGGTATCATTCAAATGGCAAATTAAATTAGACTTTAAAGTTTTAGTCCATTAAGTGAGAGTAAATGTTTCAAACTCCTTTAGTCTATTTAACAGAAAGTCAATGTCTGACTTGAAAGCATTTATATCTAGAAGGTTGTCTTTATTATCAGATGGCTTTCAAGTTTTAAAAATCAAACTTTAGTTTTTAGAAAAAGTACTCAAGTTATAAAAAAGGTAAATAATGGAGCTGAGAAAGCATGAAATTCTGTATGTTTTAGCCTTTCAATGTGTTACTTTGTGTTTCCCAGTGGAAAAATGCAAATAAATTCAAAAGCCTTTATGACTTAGTACAAGCAGGCCTTTTGGAAATGTTGATATGTAAATAATTAAGCATATAGATTTAGAAGTTATTCCCAGAGGAATGAAATTTCCACTGATAGGATTTTATGAGATCACTATGATTGTAAACTAAGAAAAGAGAAGGATAAAAACTGATGAATGGGAGTAAAGAAACATATATTTATCATAAGCATACAGTGTGCCAGACACTGTTGCATCGTTAACCCAAAGTAAATTATTTAATTTTTGCAAAAAATCATTAGCTTAAGGATTTTTGCTCATCATTTAACGGAAGGGCAAACAAAGGTTCATTAATTGATTTTCCTTAAATCATATAATGAACAATTTATAGCTGAAATGTGAGCACTGGCCCATGTCACTCCAAAACCCTTGCTTCCTCCTCCACATCCAGTTGCCCTACAAGGAAAAGGAGTTTCAGAGAAAGCACCGGGAAAGTAGTAGCTAAAATGGCAAGAGAAGGTAAGTATAGCATCACAGAAGCCACCTAATGAGCAATTATAAGCAATGGCTCCCAGTGAAAAATCTGCTGTTATATTCCTAGTGTTCAGCCAACAAGAAGTACTCAAATATGTGCTAAACTCTAGGAATTTCTCAAAAAAAAAATGAGTGTTAAGAATATAGTGCACTGTCTAGAAAAATCACTCGTATCACCCCAAAGAGAAATTTCAGAGAACAGGTACTGATTTTTTTTAAGTAATACATGATTAAATATTTGAGAAAATGATGAAAAAGAGGAAGGTGCACATAAAGACTAGTTACCAAATGGAAATGATAGGCAGAGTAGCGCAGGATAAGGGTTAACCAGATGGACTTATGAATCAGGATACCTGTATGTAAATCCTACCTTGGTACCTGTGTGACCTTGGTTAAGTTACTTAACTTCTCTGTACATCAGGTTCCATATCATTAACATGGAGATAATAATCATACTTAATGTCATAGGATTGTTACTGAAAGGAGTAAATGAGTTAATATATAAAGCACTTAAGAATGTCTGACAAAAAGTCTTCAGTATTAACTAGTCCAACTTCTTCAAGAAGTTGGACAGTGCAGGGAAGGAGTAGGGTTGAAAATCTTGGGGAGAAGCAGAGTCAGGAGAAAAGATTACTTTTGGGTATAAAAGTCTTGAGCATGTTTGTAGACATAGGGAAAGGAGATATTCTGGAAAAATGAATGGAAGCAAGAAGAAGCCATGGGAACAATGGAAACTTTTAGAGGAACTGGCCTTAACAAAGAGAAAGGATACAAGTCCTGACAAAAATGAAAAGGTGGAGAGCAGATGAGGAGACAGCCGTTTTCAGGATGTAACAAATAAGGTAAAACAGCAAAGTTCACAGATTCTAAATAATGATCTCCATCTAAAGGAAGCAATGGTAGGAGTGGGAATCTTGCAGAGCATTGAAAATATTTTAGAAGATATTTTCAAGATATTTCAAGATATTCTCGAAAATTTGAAAAGGTTCACTAGAGATGCATAAAAGTATAGTTAATATCAGTGAAGTGTGGGCTAAATTCAGAGAGGATTCAGTTATCAATGTTTATGACACAAAGACAAAAGCCAGATAAAATGGCCCATGCATGGGGCAAGAAGCATTGAGACGGATCCAGTGAGAGCAAATTTCACTGACAGTCAGATCTACCCAGAAGTCCCCTTCCTGACAATCTAGGAGCATCATCTGTCTGACACTACACCAGCTTTTCCATAAACACCAGTTAATCAAAGTCAACAAAAATCACTTCTGGATAATTTTATTACTTACATGGTTTTCCATTTTGATTAATGCCTAATATAACCACATATAGGAAAGTAACTGATTTCTGTTTTCCAAACAGGTCTTTGCTTCCAAGACAATGCAGCAAGGCAACCACCCAAGTGATGACTAGAGATTTGCCCTTTTTTTAAAGATTTTTATTTATTTAAGAGAGAGAGAGAGAGCAGGGGGAGGAGCAGAGGGAGAGGGACAAGCGGACTCTGTGTTGAGCACAGAGCCCCACATGGGGCTCAATCCCACTGCCCTGAGATCATGACCTGAGCTGAAATCAAGAGCCAGACCCTTAGCCAACTGAGCCATCCAGGCACCTGAAATTTGCCCTTTGAGAATATTGAACTAAAGAGACTTTCACTTGGAGGACACAAAGCAAACTGAAGGCCACAATGACACACAGTGCTGAAGACAGGGATATTAAGTGAGAAATGCACAGTGCCCCCTCCTGCTCCCACCCCACTCCCAACATGGGCAGCCAGGAATGCACACCACCTTTGCCCCCTCAAAGTGAGAATGGAGAAATACCAGCCATCCAAGAGAAAAAAGACCAGTAGACAAGCCCCGCATCCATGGCTTCCTGATCAGGTTTTTCTATCTCATACTTAATTTAAAAAAGAATGCTGGGATCCCTGGGTAGCTCAGTGATTTGGCACCTGCCTTTGGCCCAGGGAGTGATCCTGGAGTCCTTGGATCGAGTCCCACATCGGGCTCCCTGTGTGGAGCCTGCTTCTCCCTCTGCCTGTGTCTCTGCCTCTCTCTCTCTCTCTCTCTCTCCGTCTTTCATGAATAAATTTTTTAAAAATAAAATATTTTTAAAAAATAATTCTTTCCACATTTCACTATATTTGTTATGTTATGAAAGGGCATAAAGTTTGTCTGTTCTATCCCATTGATGTGTACTCAGTACTTAGAATAGTGCCAAGGACATATTAGGTGCTCAGTAAGTATTTGATGGATGAATTAAACGTATTTAACATCTATTGGACCCTCATAGAGACCCAAGCACCTCAAAAATGTTCTCTTTGTATTTGGAGAATGTCACTTCATGTCAGTTATTGACAAAAGAAGTGTCCCTAACATCACCACATTTTGCAGCTATATTTCACTTCACTGCACCTCAATTTTAAACATAAAATCGCTGATTTTAATGTTTCTTCTATTAGGAAAAAAAAGTGAGTCCTATCACTTTATATTTATTGGCATTGATTCCTAAATAAAAGCACAAGAGATTTCCTTTAGAAAAAGACTGATTACAGACTACAGGAGAAATAAGCCAGATGGTCCCTCTAGTGGCCTAGAAAAGCTAACACTCTCCTGAGTATCTAACATTCCTAAGGAATCAACACCTAATAAAAATACAGTCCTTCTAAAGCTGTAGATTCAGGTGAAAAAGACCCATTTGGCTGCACAGATACTGAAATGACTTCTCCACAGGGTTACATAGTAGTCAAAGAGAGAAAAGAACACAGCAACACAGCCGCAGTGTTACACCTAGTGGCAATAACTGAGTAACTGTGTTCTCCTATAACTGCCTCTTATTATTCTCCTATTACTTCCAACTTTTCCTGGAAATATGCTCTTCCTGTGTACAAGTACCTGTGTGCCCACATGCACACACACACACATACTCCTGCACACCACATGGATTGTGATGCCTAATATTTACTGGGTCTGGAGCAAGGGTCACTAACTTGTCTAAATATTTTAAAAGTTATTTATATATTTATTTAGAGAGAGAAAGAGCACTCAAGTGGTTGGCGGGGAGGGGAAGAGGGAATGAAAGAATCTCAAGTAGACTCCGCACTGGGCACAGAGCCTGACACGGGGCCCAATCTCAGGACCCTGAGATCATGACAAGAGTCAAAATCAAGAGTCAAGAGTCAGAAGCTTAACTGACCGAGTCACCCTGGCACCCTCCGCAGTCATTTCTATTCAGAATATCGATGGAATTGTGCCACTGGTCTCCAAGATTGACGTCACGAAGTCCAATACTATTTAGCTTCCAGTCCCCTTGTATATAACCCATTTGATTATTCTCAAAGATTTCAGAACATTCTTTTCTCAGATGTTTGCATGGCTGGCACTTCTTTCTCATTATTTAATTATCTGTTGATCTCTGAAGAGACCGACCCTTCTTGATCAAAAAAGAAGACCCCACCGGTCACTCCCACATCATCATATTTTATTTTCATCAAAGTATTTAATGCTATGTGGTATTTTCTTGTTTTACTCCTCTCTATATTGTCTACTAAATAAATGATAAGCTTCATGAGAATTCATTTGCTTCTGAATCCCCTCTGCCTAGGACAATGAGTGGGTACTCAATAAATGCTTATTGGGTAAATGAATGAAAGCCTGTGTACTAGCATTACTTGAGAAGTAGAGTAAGAATAGCTTTTCAAATGATATTTCTAAATTATGTGAAACAGCATCATGTGTAAGATCCCATTTTTGTCATGGTGTTTATATTTACTACAAACCTGTCTTATAGCCATAGTAAATCATAAATCAGAAAACCAAAAACTTTAAAACTAAAATCAAACTTTTGAGCATTTCAATTTATTTGTTCTCAGAAAGTAATGGCTGCAGGCCAAATTATGTTCTTCCCTTACAAAAATTAATACTTATTAAGAGTTAAGTCATCATCTCTTTTTTTTAAGATTTTATTTATTTATTTGAAAGAGAGGAGAGAGAAAGAGATGGAGGACAAGTAGGGGGAGAGGCAGAGGGAGAGGGAGAAGCAACTCCTCACTGAGCAGGGAGCCTGATGTGGTGCTCCATCCCAGGACCCTGAGATTATGACCTGAGCTGAAGGCAAATGCTTAACTGACTGAGCCACCCAGGAGCCCTAATGTCATCATCTTGATTCTAGTAGAGCCATGACCCAATAATCTGGTAAGGTATACAAACGTGCAGGCTTCTGTATCAGTTGGCCTCTATCTTGATCCAAGCTTTGCCATGTAGGAGCTACGTATCCTTGGGTTTGTTATTTAATCTCTCCAAGCTACAGTCTCTGAATTATGACAGTACTTGTCTCCCAGGCTATGACTAGGGCCCAAGGAGGTCATTCATTTAACATTCTAGGCAGAATCCCTGAGCATTAATACATGTTAGCTATAATTATTGTAAGAGATTATCTACTTGAACATTTTCATATTCTCTGCAAAATCTTGGCTGGAAGTATCATTGCATGAAATAATTTCCTCTGTTAGCTCAGTGCAAACACAAAATGGCCTCTTCAAACACACTTGAGATTTTCCTTAATCAGGTGGGGCAAAGTATATGACTGATCATGTTTTCTTTCCAGAAGGAAACTCAGGTCACTTGCCATAACCTCTTCCAGATATTTTTTTCTAATTTTTGTTTTTTCTTGGCTGCCTTTCTCTGATTTTATTTTCAATTTTTCCTTTTTTTTTTAAGATTTTATTTGACAGCGAGAGAGAGAGCGCACAAGTAAGCAGAGTGGCAAGCAGACAGAGAGCAAGAGGAGGAAGAAGCAGACTCACTGTTGACAGAGAGCCTGATGCAGGGCTCAATGCAATCTCTCAATGCTGGGATCATGATCTGAGCTGAAGGCAGATGCTTAACCAACTGAGCCACCCAGGCACCCCTCAATTTTTCTTCTTTATATTGTGTTTAACTTTGTGGCTTATGGATCTACTGTTTACCAACTAAATGACCCTCGAGAATTTATTTTCCTCATCTGTCAAATGAGAATTGTTGTGGGGACACCTGGGTGGATCAGCAGTTGAGCGTCTGCCTTTGGCCCAGGGCGTGATCCTGGAGTCCTGGAATCGAGTCCCACATTGGGTTCCCTGCATGGAGCCTGCTTCTCCCTCTGCCTATGTCTCTGCCTCTCTCTCTCTCTCTCTCTCTCTCTCTGTGTGTGTGTGTGTGTGTGTGTCTGTCTGTCTGTCTCATGAATAAATAAAATCTTTTAAAAAAAAGAGAATTGTTGTGAACATCAATGATCTTGTCACCTAGTATCCCTTTTTCATAACCACTCCTCTACTCCATCCATATGCCCTGCAGTCATACAAGGTAGCCAACCCTCTAGATTAGTCTAGAAGTGGACATCTAATTCAAGCCAGACCAAGGAGGCACTTGCCAGGAATTTTGGATTTATGGCTGAAAGAATCAGGTCAATTTCCTTCTAGTGGCTGAAATTGTAAAACATAAAACTCAGGAGTTGCTAGTGGCTCTGTTTCCCACTTACAGAAGGAGCCAGTGCACAATGAAAGAATGACTCTAACATACAGGCAGGAGGAAGACAAGGAGTTCTAATGGTTCTGATCGTTCCTAGATTCTTGCTCTTTCTCTGGCCTCGCTGTTGCATCAGACAGCCCACTATCTTTCCAATAAAGTTTCCTTTCTGCATAGATAATTTGGGTATGATATCCATCACTTGAAACCAAAATATTTCATATGTAGAAAATAAACCTTATTTTGAATAACTGTTATAAAAGGTAAATGAGATAAAACAATTAGTATGCCTAGCATACTACCTGGCATATAATATCCACTCAACAAATGATATCTATTAACATTATTTAGAAGGTGGGGATACAAATTCTAAATCAATTAATTAATGAACACAATTTTAATAGCTTACAAATCTTTTTTTCTTGCAGTTCTAAAATTACTCTAATTTTTTGGTTTGGGATCTTGAAAGAATTCCAAAATAAGAGAAATGCTCTGATTAAGTTTGCTACATGTTACTATATAAATCTAAGTAACTCACACATATAGTTAAATAATCTTAAAGAATAATGAAGTCTCAGATCCAGTAACTCTCAATTTCTTGCTGAACTCACTTGTTTAGGGTATGGAGGAAAATTAGAAAAAGAATATAGACTTACATTTCACTTATCCCACATATAATAGAATAAATCAGACACATTTAAGTGTATAATACTGATTTGGTTGTATTGACAGAAGTCTTCACATTATATAAAGGATGCAATATAGTAAAGAGAAAATGGAATCACCATACCTGTAGAGATACCACACTGACATTATCAAAATGGATGTGTCCATTAGGCTCTGTGACAGCTGGATTTGCATAACAGGTCACACCATTGATGGCAGGTAATGTTTTAGGTTGATGAGTTTTCTCATGAGAAGGACCAAAGTCATCATTTCTAAAGTGGGTATGATCATTCTGCATGAAAAATTTTAAAAAGGAAGAGGAGATTATAAAAATAAAAAAATGATGGCTCACACATACAAGAAAGTAGAGAATTTAGTGCTTTTTATTTGTAAGAGAAAATTTGTATATCTATTCTGTAAAGTAATCTTTTTAGATTAAAAGTATCTTCATTTATTAGATTCTGTTTTTTCATGTTAGGGTACCTATGCCTTGTTATTTTGATGAACATGAATGAATGCAAATTGGGCACATTTTTCTTAACATTAAATTGTTGGTCCTTTTTCCAAATTCTACACTGTGAATCAATTGCTTCTCTTATACTTTTCAATATATTGACTTTTCTTTCTCCTGACATTTACAAGTCTAATAACTGAGCTGTTCACATAATTATAAGAGCAAAATTCCTGGGGCACCTGGGTGGCTCAGTCAGTTAAGGAACTGATTCTTGATTCCAGCTCAGATCATGATCTCAAGGTTGTGAGATTGAGTCCCATGGCAGGCTCTGCGCTGGGCATGGAGCCTGCTTAAGATTCTCTCTCTCTCTCTCTCTCTCTCTCTCTCTCTCTCTCTCTTCCTCTGCCCCTCCCCTCTGCTCATGCTGTCTATCTCTCTCTCAAAAAAAAAGGGTAAGAAAAGAATAAAATTTCTGTCATTTGCCTATAAAAATATATAACGTAGTTTTAAGGAGTCAAACATCAAACATTTCAATAAAGTCTATTTACCTGACCATACGTCTTTAATAACATCTTAAGCACTCTTTCAAAAAAGAAAAGTATGTAAAATCCACCAAACACAGCAACTGCCTTCTCAACATAGTTGTCACTTTTGGGATTGAATCCAAATGCCTGAGAGAGAAAAATATTCAGGTAAAACCAAGTAACTTAACCTGTTTTCTGGAATAAAATACAAAATTTTTCAGTGTACAATTTTCACCAAAGTTCTAAATCCATCTCAGATCAGGTAATATTGGGAATTTAATCACCAAAGGCAAACAAAAGCTCTGAAATTTAAGTAACCAAACTGTAAGAGATCACAGAGGAGTCTTATAACCAGAGGAAGTTCTATTCATAAAACCCCAGAGTATCTTATAGTTTCCTAGCTATAAGATAGTTTTCTATCTTATAGTTTCCTACCTTCATCAATGTTTGCCTTGCAAGAGCAAGCTTTTAGTAGTAAAGAGGAAGCATTGATTCCCACCTTTCCGGATAATATTAGATCTAGGTCATGAAGAAAAATGAGACATTGATAATCCATTTTCTCTAAAAGTAATATATTTGTCCATCATACCCAGATTCAAATTCTTAAAGGAAACATAACAAGCCACTTGGATTACTGTTTTCCCAAAAGAGATCCTTTTAAGCCTAGAGGATCCTGGTTGGTCCTAAAGAGATAAAAAAACTCAAGGGCTGGATCTGAGAATGAAGAATAAAAGATTTCTTTCACACACACACACGAGAATGAAATAATCCACTGTTTAAAGGACATAGGGCAAGAGCTAGAGTTTGAAATTATAAAGAGTCAAGGTATTCCTAACAGACAAGACACGCGAACTTTAATAAAAGCTGT
Organism: Vulpes lagopus; assembly: GCF_018345385.1. Classification (NCBI taxonomy): domain Eukaryota; kingdom Metazoa; phylum Chordata; class Mammalia; order Carnivora; family Canidae; genus Vulpes; species Vulpes lagopus. The sequence continues at coordinate 99,701,432 of NC_054829.1, forward strand.
AGTAAATGTCTGGAGACATTTGGTGGTACATCTTCAGTAAACCTGACACCACAGGCTCTTTAGAAAATAAATAAATAAAGTCCGTAGAAAAATTACATTTGCCAAATGCAAGACAAAATAAAGTTTTCAGGCCCTTAGAGGTGTCCCAGAGCTGTCTGGGCACGTCCTGATGGCTGGCCTCCTAGAATATTAATTTTATCTCTGACACCAGTATCCCTTGTAGCTTGAGACAAGCTTTTTCATCTGCTGTGATTCAGCTTTCTCTTATCCAACACTATCAACCAGACCATAAAATGCTGTGAGAATTATAGAGCCTTAAAATGTACAAAGTGCTAAAACATTTAAAAGAAACAATTACTCACAGAAACAAATAGCTATCATCCTTACCTCTGGAATAAGCTGGAAAATGGCATTTGAAAATAGAGTCCCAATAGCTAGACCAACGAAAAAGGTCAAAATCTTTGGGAAATAAGATTTCTTTATCAATGGAGTCAAAATCAATCCGAGGAGGGATGCCAGATTAATAATTGTCACTGACAGGAGTCCGTATCCCCAAACTGTAGATCAAAGGGAAAGAGGAGAAATTAATCAGAACAAAGGAGCCAAATGAAGTCATACTGTACATGAAGCTTGAAACAATCTTTTTCTTTGAAAGCCTGAAACAGATATCTTCTTTAAAATAAAATCTTGGGGCACCTGGGTGGCTCAGCAGTTGAGCATCTGCCTTCGGCTCAGGGTGTGATCCCAGGATTCTGGGATTGAGTTCCACATTGGGCTCCCCACAGGGAGCCTGCTTTTCCCTCTGCCTATGTCTCTGCCTCTCTCTGTGTCTCTCATGAATAAATAAATAAAATCTTAAAAAAAAAAATAACAAAATCTTCTCAGTGAAAATTGTACAGAAAACTGTGATATAAATATAGAATAATAAATACAAATAGTAACATAGCTTTACGCTGTCATCAGTCCTAAATCACCACTACAGGCACAAAGAAATTTCTAGCTCGCAGGGAATTTGGAGAACATCTGGAAGAGTGTGACAAACCACCTGAGGGCTGCAGGTTCAAAGTCACCTACTTTCATCTGTAGCTCAAAGCCTGATTTAAAACTTAGCCTTTCAGAGGAACAGAGTTTCAGGGAAAAGGTACAAAGTGATGGGTGGAGGGTAGGGGTGGAGATGGGTGGGTCTGGTTAGCTTCAAGGTGACCATAGTTGCTGACAATGTGCTTGGCATAATCACTTGTCTGCAGGCGCCTGTGAAGTGCACCTCCTTGGGAAGGCAACACCTCACCCAGCTGGGGCCTCTAGGACCTGGACACAGCCCAGTGCAGTGAGCAGTCACGAGGGGAGCACGTGGGGACCAGAGAGAGCTGCATTGCACAACTCACCCTGCTGAGCCCAGATGAAGGCGAAAATACGCTATATGGTGAGGACTCCGGTGACAGAGGAGGTGGCAAGTCTTTCAACTCTCTGCCCCTAAGGTCTGGTATCCAAAAGTGCTTAATAAATATCGCTGACAATGAAATGAACGAATGTTATCCTAAGCTTTATAGCTAATGGTAGGTGTGACCTTTATTTCCTCCAGATTATTCTAGAGGGGCTGGTTTAAGGATACGACAGGAAAGCAAGTGAAGCATGCTGTGTGAACCCAGGACACACTGGGACGGCAGTGCAGGCTGACATAACACGGGCCCCTGGAACCGTGCAACATGTGGCTTTGCCTGTGCCCCACACACTGAGCACGAAGGACAGCGTGAACGATGAGAAAGCTGCCTCAGCACTGGCACTTCTTTAAAATGCCCAGAAAACATTTTTAAATGCGAGGCCTCTTTTCTCATTGACAGTCTCAGTAGAGTACCATAGCAACACTTACTTTATGAGGGTTTGCCATTGCCAGGTACCGTGCTAAGAAACTGATATGTATTAATTAATTTGATCATCACAAAGCCCTGTGAGGTAAGTACTACTATTGCCTCCTTCATATAGTTGAGGAAACCAAAGCATATGGAGTTCAAATGAGCTGCCCGAGTCATGCAGATGGAAAGCTGGATTTTGAACTCAGGCAGTCTGGCTCCAATGCTGACATATTTTAGCAATATGCTTCATTACTCCTGTAGAGGTATTCTAATTTTTAAAAAGACCAAGGGATTCAATGAAACTGTAAGTATTTTACATTGTGCTTCATGAATACCAGATTGCTCACCATTATTCTAGTTCAAGCAATTTTATCTACATATAAACAATCTAAGCAAATGTTTATGGAGCCTAGCAGACCAAACCATGATTCCTGCCAAAAGGGAGCCCAGATCTTTGCTTGGGGAACTGGTAAATGTATAGGCACATAAGCACACAAAACAATATGAGGTCATTTGTCCTGCATACCAAATGAAATGAACAGAAAATAAATGTTACTCTGACCACAAGAATCTTCATAGCACTGACCATCCCTTTATCTTCTCCAGATGCTTTCCTATCAGTTCCAGACCCCTGACCAGGTCCTGCAAAGTCATCTCATTGGAACTATGAAGGTCCACCTCATTCCCATTTACTACCTTATCACCCAAAACAGTACTAGCTACTCCCCTCAGACTCTCCACTTGGAGAGAGCTCTCAATCTCACATCTGCCTCCATGGTATAATGATGTATAGTTTCCCTTAACACAAATAGCCTTCTATCCTTTCACTAACCTATACGCATTCTTCATTCAACAAATATTTATAATCTCATCCAGTAGAAGGATACATACATGCTGAAACATGCTAAAAAAATCAACTCTCTGTCCCTAAGGCCTGCTATCCAAGAGGTGCTTAATAAATATCGCTGACAATGAAATGAACGAAAAAAAAATCAACTCTCTGTCCCTAAGGCCTGGTATCCAAGAGATGCTTAATAAATATCGCTGACAATGAAATGAACGAATGTTATCCTAAGCTTTATAGCTAATGGTAGGTGTGACCTTTATTTCCTCCGGATTATTCTAGAGAGGCTGGCTTAAGGATACGACAGGAAGACAAGTGAAGCATGCTGTGTTACTCAAAAGAAGTTTGTGAGTACCAAACTGAGGCAAAACCACATACACATATTAAACACATCACCTTCCCCTGAGAAATATGTGATCTCCACAGGTGGCAAATGCATTAGGATTAATTTCAATTTCTCACCCCAACCAGTCATTTTCATAGACAATTCACGACAGAACTCTCAGTTTTGCCTGAAACATCTCTCACCCTAGCTTCTTCCTCATTGTCAATGTCTTGAGCTCAGGCCTCATCATCTCTCACTTCCTCTTCTGAGGTGTTATGACAGTCTTCCTACTCCTACTTGACATGGCCACCAGACTATCCTGAAACCACAACTCAGATCATCTCATGCCCCTATTCAAAGCTGCTGTTCACAAACTGACTCCCACACAACTTTTCCAGTGTTATTTACACACTTCTCAACATGGAATTTATGCTAACAGAATGCTTTCCAAGTACAGAATTGCCTTTATTTGAGGATCTTTATCCGAAAACGTCTATCTTCATTGCCTGAGAAATTTACATGTGTTTCTCTAAGCCAACTCCAAGATCTCTCCTATGAAGCTTTCCCAGCTCTTCCAGGCAGCTGTCCCTTGCTCCTTAGGCTTTGATTAAAGGTAATTGGACCATGTGCCATATCTTGAGTACAAAAGTAGTTTTATCACATATATTTGTCTATATCTTACAAGTCAAGAGATTTTTAAGGAGAGGAACTAAGTTTTTTCATCCACAGTGTCTAGAATATTGCCAGCAAATAGCACACATTCTTTAATGAATGAATGAATGCCATATTTCATGGTAGAACCCAGAACTCTGTCAAAAAAAAAATCATTTGCTTACTCAGTTTTTCCAACTTCATTACTATTGTGCACATTTTTCAGGACCACTTGGGGAAGTTTGGGAGTGTGAATCATCGCCTTCTAGGCATATTACATAGCTTCCTCTTCTTGTTTTGTTAGAACATTATCAAAAAAAATTTCCATCCATCTCTTCAAGTGGGGCACCAAAGAATGAATTACTCTAAGGAAATTCCTTGAACCTCTTCCTATACCCATAGGCCTCATTCTAATGATCTGATTCAAAGAGGAGCTTTTCTCTCTGCTTCTTAGTGAGCTATGAAAGATTTTGATAAATTTGCAAGGAAAATTAGTAACCAATAATTAACATTTATTGAATGATCATTGTGTGTTAAGATTCTTCTAAAAACTGGGATCCCTGGGTGGCGCAGCGGTTTGGCGCCTGCCTTTGGCCCAGGGCGCGATCCTGGAGACCCGGGATCGAATCCCACATCAGGCTCCTGGTGCATGGAGCCTGCTTCTCCCTCTGCCTGTGTCTCTGCCTCTCTCTCTCTCTCTGTATGACTATCATAAATAAATAAAAATTTAAAAAAAAAAAAAAAAGATTCTTCTAAAAACTGCGTCCACTTTGACTCATTTAATTCTCCTATTACATACAGTTTTCACAAAAATAAAATAAAATCAGCTAATGTAGTCCCCAAAATATATAGTAAGCCTTTAATACATATCATTATTATTTAAAAATAATAAATTAGTAAACAGACCATCTTAAAAACCCTGTGCTCTCATCCAGATATTATACCTTGAGGAAGCCATTCAACATCTCTGGTGCTTAGACTTAAGTCATCAGTTCTACTACAGAGTTGGACAGTGTGATCTCCAGAAATGTTATAAGTAAAATTCTTTTCCTCTTACCTATTATTTGAATGAAACAGTATTCTGTGACCCCATCAAAATAACGCACCAATTTTGGACCATCAAATTATTGCTAAAGCTTAATTATTCTCTTAAAGAAGTTAATTTACCATCAGTTTATTGTGCTCATCAGTGAGAGCTTATAAAACACCTGAAAGGCAATTTCAAAATCACAAAATACAAGGTCTCTGATAAATGAGACTATTTTATCTGCCCACTGAAACATCTGTGTAAACACATTTATAAAATCTTTATATCATGACTCCTTTGGATTAGTTTTATTTTGGTTTTTCATTTCTTTGAATGAGCTCAGAATTGACTCTATATTAAGTGAACAGTTACATCAAGAATCCAATGAATTTAATACTTAAAAAATATTTTATTTGTGAAAAAAGAATAGGCTTACACAGGGAACAGGGAATGGAAAAAAACCTGTGAAAACACGTATAAGAGGAGTAAAGACATAGATATTCTAGACTTTTGCATATATTAACTCATTCAATATCCCAACAATTCTAGAAGGAATGTACTATAATTATCTCCATTTTACAGATGAGAAAACTGAGGCACAGAGATATTAAATAAATCGTTCAACCAAGCTGCACACACAGCTGCACTAAAATAAGATAGTACATCAAATAAAGACAATGTAGTGTCAAATTAAACATCTTAGATTAGTAATAATGAGTACTTTACCAGTTTCCCTAATTCTCCAGAGTTTTTTTCTCTTCTCTTATCCCATCCCACCCACTCCAGCCCCATTTCAATTCCTAAGATAAGGTGTACTGTAAGAGGCGTTTCTGTCTTTATTGGGCCTCCATCCAAATATTTAGTGCCAGTCTAATCTTGTAATGTAGAACTATTGATTTTCCATTTTATGACTTTGCAGTGTTGACCCCGGAATGCGTCACTTCCTGCTTCCCAATTCCCTGTTCCTACTTCCTGGTTCCTGGGATAGAGGAAACCTAGGAATTAAAGTTAAAAACACATTTGTTTTATTTATCTCACAGAGAGAAAGAGAGTGAGCACAAGCAGAGGGAGCAGCAGGCAAAGGGAAAATGAGAAGCAGGCTCCCACTAAGCAGGGAGCTCAATGTGAGGCTCAATCCCAGGACCCCGGGATCATGACCTGAGCTGAAGGTAGACCCTTAACCAACTGAGCCTCCCAGGTGCCCCTAAAAAACACTTTTGAATGTCAGTTACTAATCTGCACAGAGTAGAGGACTTCCTTTTTCTGAAGTTTCATCGCCTATGCCCAGAAACATGTACATGGTAGGTATATTTTATTTAATATATATATATAAGGCCTAACTATGTGCCATATTATATTCTATAGCTTTACAAATATTATTTAATCCTTATAGCAACCTTATCATAAAGGTGCTATTTCAGATTAGAAAACTGAGGCAGAAAGACATAGTCATGTGCCCAACATAGCAGGAAAATTAGAGAGCTGGGATTTGGGCCCAGGTGGGCTGGCTTCAGAACCTATGCTTTTATTATGTTACACTACTATTAAATGTTAGTATAAAAAGCATTTTCTGAATTTACTTTTGAATATAAAATGCAAACCGTATTAAACAAACTTGTAGAAATACAAATATATTCCTATTCAGTATATAACTTAGAAAAATAATTGCTTAGACAATTAGTTATGATATTACTGTTATTCACAAAATTGCTAACTATATTAATAAAGTATGTTTGTTGGAGCCTTCTGTTCTTTATGTAAATATAAAATATAAAAGAGAACATGGGTTTGAACCAGACTTGATTATGTACAAGTTGTGTACTCTTAAGCAAAATACTTGAAACTCTCTGGACCTACATTTCCTTGGCTGTAAAATGGGAACGGTAGTTCCTACACCATATAGTTCTATGTATATTAAATGAGTTAACATAGATCAAGTATTTGGAATAGTACCTGCCATATGGTAAGTATGACATAAGAGTTGGCTACTATCATTATTTTTGTTCTTGTTGTTATTCCTGTTACTCAAAGAGAGAGAGATCAAACTATTCATATATACACAAAGGAATTCAAGAGTCAGTAGAATAAGTACTTCCTTTGTTGAAGTATCCTTTTTCTTCTCTATCTTCTCTCTTTATAGTCTCTTAGGCTCAGGTTAGAAGTGGCTTCACATGCCATTTCTAAGCTGTCAAATCTCTAGCTTTTACCTGTAATCTGAGCATAAATGTATGCATGCCACTGCCTACTGGTAATTCCCCCTTGTTGGTCTATGTCAATGTCTCAAACTAAGCATATGAAAAATTATGCCCAATGCTCACCACTTGCTTTCTCCCTAAGAAACTGCACCTCCCTGTCTTCTTGATCCTGGGAAATGACACAACCATCTTTCCAATTTCAGTGGCTCAAATCCCGATTCTTCCTTCCCAACACCCTCCCTCCACCCCCATCCAACCAGAGGCAAACCATTCCAGCACAGTTTCCAAAATCCATCCTGGATCTGATCACTTCTCCTCCCTTCTACCTCTCACACCTTAGTCCAAGTCCCCAGTCCTGAGCACCAACCCCTGGCAACTGCCTCCTGACTAATTTCCTTGCTTCTACTCTTACCTTATTACAATATCTATTCTTCAAACTGCAAGTAGAATAATCTTTTACAAATCCAAACAAAATTATGTGACTCCCCTGTTTAGAACACTTTAGTGTCTTCATACCACATTCAGAATAAAATCCAGTCAACTTACTGTACACTACAAGGCCCTAGGCATCATTTCTTTCTATTCCCCCTCCTGCTTACTATGTGCCAGACACACAGGCTTTCTTGCTGTTCCTTACATACACCAAGCTCATTGCCAAGCTCATGCTGACTGTTTCCTTGACCAAGAATGTTCTTTTCCTAAAAAAGACCTTGCCATGGTCCTTTCCCTACCCGCAGTTAAGACTCTGCTCAAATGTAATCTCATCAGAAAGGCCTCCTTTGACTTGTCAAAAATCATACTCGCCCACTGTCTCCTTCTATTCTTTACCTACTTTATTATCTTCATAGCATTTATCACCCTGAAATTCTATTATTTATTTGCTTCTTTGTATAAATATTTATTCTTTCTCTTCTCCATTACACCGTAAGTCCTAAAAGGTCAAGGAATTTTCCTTGTTCACTACTGAATCCCTAATGCCCAGAAGTGTGCTTTACATGTCATTCAATAAACATTTATTGAATGAACAATGTACCAAAAAAATGAAAATTAAAATATCCATGTGGGTCAGGTTAACAATTTGAAGATATCAAGAAATTGCACATAGATGGCAAATAGACCCCCTGAAACAAGTGGTTTATTTCATCTGCAAAAGAATTCTTCTATATGTTTAAGTATGTGAACCATATAGTAAGCACACACTTGTTTTCTTATATTTTCAAATTTCCTTGCAGCAGGTTATTCCTTTGAAATGCAACATCTATGCCACTACTATAAGAGGCACTTAAAATAGTCACTGGCACTTTCTATCCTTTATGAAAATTAAAGCAGTAATAACTTGTACCTTAATATTTAATCTAGAACCATGCTATTCCCTATCCCTTTACTGAAAATTATGGATAAATTGTCAAGCTTTTAAATAATATAATAAGCATAAGGTAATGAAAATTGATCAATTATGAGCAAAATAGTTAATACACGATCCAACATGTACAGTATAAAGCATATATTGTTTAAAATCAAGAATTGAGGGAGTGCTTGTGTGGCTCAGTTGGCTAAGCATCCAACTCTTGGTTTTGGCTCAGGTCATGATCTTAGAATCATGAGATCCAGCCCCACATTGGACTCCATGCTAAGCGTGGAACTTACTTAAGATTCTTTCTCTCTCTCCCTCCCTCCCCTTCAGTGCCACCTCCCCCCCACCCCCCTACCCCCCCCCCCGCCATCTCTTTAAAAAAAAAATCAATAAATAAAATTAAATAAATAATAATGTATTGAGTTTTACAATGTTTTTAAGTGATACCAAGTGCAATTTTGACTCCACAAATAGAAGAGCACAACTTATGAAGTTTAAATGAGTTCTAATTATTCTTATTCTAAATACTTTTAGAATGCAACTATTTTACCAAGGACTTCTCTGTAGATTAATTAAAAGCAATAAAGCAGAGAAAGAAGCATGTTAATTTAATTTCAGACTAGCCTATAGACTTTTCAAACAAATAGGAGAAAAAACTTCCAACATACCTTCTGAAATACTTGGTTTTGTTTTGTGTTTGGGCCGATCCTCACAAGGATGAAAGTTCAATTGCTGTAAGACTGCTGGACAGATGACAGAGAAGTTGGAGCTGCTTATCTGAGTAGTATTTGAAAAGCCATGAAGGGAAAAGATCTCTTCTGCTGATAGACACTGAAACAGGATAAACACAGTAAACATATATGTGTTAACAGAGTAAAAGCATGCAAAGATACTTTAAAGAGACAGAGAATTTCAGCTAGACACACAGAACTAACTCTACACAAAAACCCTAAAATTTTAATATAGCCCATGCCTCTTTAAACCTAGAAACAAGAAAAAATAGCAAAAATAAAACAAACTAAAAAAAACCAAAAACAAAAACCAAACAAAAACTCTTCTTGATCAACAGTCTACCTTTGGCAGCCAAAAAGATTAAGAACTGGTTTGGGGGTTTCCAAGGACTTTACAGACATTAAAAGTAGACCAGTAACTTTCAAATCAAAAACTTAAAGATGATTCTATATTCTCAATCTCCCCTCTCTGTTTTTCTTTAGATTGAATGGATATTTTGTGTATACTATTGGAGTAGCTCTCCGTAACATTTCTTGTAGCCAAACACCTGGCTTCCTTATAGTTTCTTAATTAAGAAACTAGTCCATGCTTCTAGACTGCAATAATAATTCCAATATATAAAAGTTGTTTTAAAGTATGCCTTTAGCATATATGGTTATTTGCTAAAATATGTATGGTTCTCAGTGATGGCGGATAGCTTTTCTATACCATGTAAGGTTTTGAAAATAGTGTTTGGGCTGCTTAGAAATTCATTAACTATTAATAAAAATTTTTAGGAAAAAATTCTTTATGAAAATAACTTTTTAGATGTATCAGTTTTTTCTTGGGTATATTTTGACTGTATCATCCACTTACTTGCTTATTAAGAATGTAAAAGAAATTAAATGTGTTACTATAGCTAATAATCATGATAAGAGTTACAGATCGTGAAAAATATCCATTCAATCAAACAGAAAAATCTATCTTTAATAAATACAATTGAGAAAATTCTTTGTATGCTTCAGCCAATATTTAAACTCCACTACGATCTAACTTAGCTTTGTGCTATAGACTGGACTATGTTCTCCCAAAATTCATATATTAAAGCCCTGACTCCTAATATACTGATATTTAAAGTTGAGACCTTTGGGAAATAATTACGGTTAGATGAAGCAATGAGAGTGATGTCCTGGTCCAACTAGATTAGTGGTCTTATAAGAAAAGACACCAAAGAGCTTGCCTGCTCTCTCCCTCCTCACCATGTAAGTAGACAGCTAGAAGGCAGCCATTTGCAATCCAAAGACAGAGCCATCACCAGACACAGACCCTTCTGACCCCTTGATTTTGAATATCTAGTCTCCAGAATTATGAGAAAATGATTTCCATTGTTTAAGCTATCCAGGTTACAGTATTCCATTATGGCACTCCAAGCTGACTAACACTCTATGAATGGTATTTAGAACTCAAAGTTGATGTTAACTGTTTGACCACAAAGTTCTGTGATTTCCTTCACAACAGAAACAATACAACTAAAAATGAAAGGTATCGGTATAAAGAGATCACTACTGATTATTAAGATGAAAAAACATCAAATACACCAAGATGTATGCAGTGGGCAAAACTAAAATTGCAGATGCCTTAAAAAAAGTTCTCATTTAGACTTCTTTTTTGTTTTTTAATGCCTAAGTGTTTGCCTAAAGCTATTCCTTGTTTAACCAATGACAATGGGTTTGGATTCATGACAACAATAGCTGCATGCCTTCCCTAGAAGAAGAAACAACACACTCAATGCTCTGTTAACAGTCTTCTCTTCAGCAGAGACTAGGGGGGATGATAAACTAATGGAAGGGGAAAATAGGTCAACTGAAGGAAGGAAAGTAGGAATAATTTATTTGTTACCATGAAGCCACCCAGGAGCATAACTGATAGACTCAAAAGTTAAAGTCAATGTGGTCAAACTGCCCACTGCAAGATTCCAGAAATAAATGAGTATAGTAGCATAAACATAAAACAGCACTGTTTCCCCACAAGGAAGTCTTAACCTATTTGGACTTCAAGTTCCTCCAACTATAAACTAGGATGAAAAGAGGAACTGCCCATAGATAATTTCCAAAGTCTTCTCATAATTAGCATACTAAGACTTCCTAAAACTTGGTGACTGTTAAGCATTTCTTTTCAGACTCAAATTGTGACTCATTAGTGGGTCAGGAAATCCACATACAATGTCACAGTCAGCATTTTGTAAGGAGCTAAAAGATAGAATAGAAACTATAGTGTACCACACACAACAAGGGAAATTATTATTTAGTGAAGTTTTTGCTCTAACTATGCATCATGCACATATATGCTGGATCACAATGTAAAATTCACTTTTTTACTGTAAATGGCAGTTAAGAGTTTGAAAGTCGATACCCTCAAAAATGCCTAAATTGCCCACCATACGTCATTAAAGAAACTGTCCTTCATACAGTTGGGGAAAAAAAAATATAGTGTAGCCAAAGGAACATATAATCAGTACTGTAAGAGAGCTTAGAGTCTTGACAATCTATGCAACATCTGTGTAGAAATTTTGGCTGGACAGATCGTCATGGAACAATAACACCTTGACAGTGGCAACTGCTCAATCTCCAGAAAGAACAAGGAGGTAGAGAGATGACAAAACTCTAAGCCTTGCATAATCAAGAAACAGACTCTTAACTATAGAGAATAAACTGATGGTGACCAGAGGGGAGTGAGTAGGGGGATGAGGAAAACGGAGGATGGAGATTAAGGAGGGCACTTGTTGCAATGAGCACTAGGTGTTGCCTGGAAGTGTTGAATCACTAAATTGTACACCTGAAACTAATATAACACTGTGTGTTAACTAGCTGGATTTTAAATTAAAACTTAAAAAAAAAATCTAGGCTTTGCCTTTGAGAATGAGGACAGAATATTAATAGAATACTAGCAGTGTGACAAAACTCAATTAATGGCAGACCTGATTTATTTAAAATAGTCCTCTACCAGTAACTAGGATCCCAATAGCTTTATACAATCGCCTATTTGGCTTTACAATCTCAATTTTCATAATGCTTTGATTTAACAAAGTTGAACCTGAAACAAAGAAAGCAGTTGTCTAAGAAAAGGGTGGTGTTTCCCAGAGCAGGGACAAACAGGATGAGAGCCCAGTGCCTGAACAGTGAGGTGACAACAAAACCGGTAGAACCGTTGAGGAAGGTCAAACATCCTCTCAAACACACCCCTTCACCTCCAAAACAAACAAGGAATAAATTATGAAACCAGTAGGATCCACAAGGGCTCTTCACAAAACAATCCAGGATGATAAGCCTGCATAGTATGTGCCTTAATAAAACTTCCTGAGCTTTTTTACCATTTGTTTTACATTCATTTACTGAGCTTTTGTCTTTCTATCTGTTTTTACAACACTGCCATTCTCAAGAGTACCACCCTGCTGTTTGCTGCAGAGCTTTGTGCTATCAGAGGTAGACTATAGCCCGCAGACCCCTACTATTGAGTGGGTTGACTTTTTTCTTAAAGAACTTTTCTCAATGTTTGAGTTAAACTCCTTTAGTCTCTTGCCACATTAAGGTGATTTCAAATGGGTCTTATATAGATGAAGTGCCAAAGTAAGGAAGTAGTAGAGGTATGGGGGTTTAGATTCATATCATAAAATAAGATCTCAAATTATATCCAAAATCATTAAACCAGAGTCCCATGCATTTCTTCTTCTACTTCCCCTACTCTTTTTCCCTGACCAATTCTGACTAGTCAGAAATTTTTGTTTTGTTTTGTTGTTTTTGCATCTTTCCCAGACACATCTTTGTGGAAACACCGATGCAGGGAGAGCACGGGGCAGAGTTGAATGATTAGGGCAACGTACTCCTCCAAAATTTTGTAGAGTTAAAACTTGCTTATGATACATGAAGAATCAGGCAAGATTTGAAATGACACAGTGTGGATAATGATACAGGCGCTGTACTTGACAAAACTTTGGTCAGGCTCTTCTAAGTCTGTGAAGCCTCAGCCTTGTGCCCATCCTTGGAGGGCCAGCATTGTTCAGTTTTAGCAAGAATCCTACTAAGTCAGCTTAGAAAGAATCTTCCATCTTTGATATCTAGTCACCCTGGCCTGCCTTCAGCAAGAATCCTATTAAGTTTGTTTAACCAAAATACACACACACACACACACACACACACACACACACACATACACACATACACGATGTTTCCTCATAGTAATTTTCAATTCATTGACCCCTACCCTGCTCCTTGGCTATAAATCTCCACTTGTCCATGATGTATTTGGAACTGGGCCCAGTTCTACACTAAGGTCCCTTCTTCCCTATTGCAATAGTTCTTAAACAAAATCTGTTTTTATCTCTTCAACTACTGTTGTATTATACTACATGTATAATAACAATGTAATTATATTAGGTATTGCATAAATATTTTCCTTCATCCAACGAATATTTCTGGAATCACAAACATCTGGGCATAATACTGATGGGAGAAGGAGCAGGTGGGGGAAGCTGAAGGATGGCAACCAAGAAAAAATAGTCCTAACACCCTCCATCAAGAAATCTAGTAATTATGGCAGAAGTAAATCACATACCAATATCTGCGAAACGAGAGAAAAAGTGATAAGTGCATGATACATAATGATAAAGCATTAGGAAAGTTCCTATAAGGGAGAAATGATATGCAGAGGAAATCGTCAAAAACAACTTTGAGGTTAGACCTCTGAGAAAGTAGAAAGAAGATATCGCCACCAGTGTGACTGAGGGACCTAGGAAAAGGAACATATTTGGGAGGATGGTGGCCAGTTTGGTTTTAGACATTTTAAGTTATAATGCCTGTGGGTCACCAGATGGAAATGATGAGTGAGCTTTTTCTGAGAAAGGTAGAGGCCAGAGATAAGGATGCAGCTGTCTTCAGTAAAGAGATAAGAGATGAGTGGGAGGGGAGAAGATCATCAGGAGACAGAGCACAGAAAGAAGAGAAAACCTTTGGGAATACATATATAAATTGTGCAAAAGCAATAAAAAGAGAGAACAAGAAAGAGCCAGACCAGCCCAAAACAGAAGAAATCATGTAGGCCAGTAAAATATAGTGAATACCTGTTGTTTTTGCCTGTCCAGGACCCCCATCATCCTGTAACAGACCACCTTCCTATCTTGGGAGCCTCCTTCTATGTGATGTAGTTGGGGCTGACCACTGAAAATGTGACCCAAACCTTTCAACTACCTAGTAGAGCTATTGGAAAAAATTCTTTTCTGACTAGGATTGCTATGAGTCTAGGATTTCCTTAGGCCATCTTTCTAGTATGTGAAAGAAGGTGAACTATTGCTTAGAGACAGATAGGCTTCCAGCACCATAACTAATCCCTGGATATAGCTATGCCTAAAGATTGACTCTTCAGTGACCTGAGAGAATGAATTGTCTTTGTGACTTCAGCTAATTAAAATTAAGTTTCTTCACTTACAAATCAGAGTCCTGATTGATACATAATCATTCAAAAGACATTTTTAAAACTAGGAAATGAATGCTACATCCAGAACCTACGGGAAAACGAAACGATAAGCTTTTTCACTCTTTAAATCTGCTCCATTCTTCCTTTTCTCAACATGTAGGCTATTTTCTCTACTTGGGTATCTACTCGAATGGCACAAATTAAGTCATACAGAATCCTAGGACCATCTGACCCCATACCCATTGTCCCAAGGCCTTCACACCCCATGAGAAATGAAATCTAATCCCATTCAAAAGTCACTCCAATGATGGTTTCAGATTCTGTTTTTTCATGATCTGTGCTTCTGTGGAAACTGAACCATTCACATACCCAGTAAGTACACTGCTAAGTGTGGCTATGTACTCTCTTGTGAAGGTGAAAGTAGGAAGAGAAAGCACCTTGTAATGCACTTAGACTCTGTGACAATCAAAACTAGAATGAAACATCTAGTCCAGTCGGTTTTCTAGGATGTTAAGTAAATGAACCACAGAAACTTTAAATTTCATTACCAAGCCCCAGGGGAGCTAGGAATAGAATGGGAATTAGAATCCAAGTCTGAAAGAGCCCTAACTCCTTTCCTTTTAGTAACTTCTCTACACTGCCTTGCTCTGCACACTGCTGTTTTACAGCAGGAGCTATAGCCATCTTCTAGAGTTTGCCAAGTATGGAGCTAAGATGAAAGCCAAACAATTAATCCTTCCCCATACCCTAAGTGAAGGACTCATCTCCTGTTTTTTGAAGATATGTGACAGGTAGGAGTCTGAATAAGAATCCACCCAAAATCTTCATCTGTCCTACTCTCATCAAAGCCAATCCAACTTATCCCTCACTGCCATTCATATATTCATTCACCAAACACAGGTCGATCACATCTTCTCTGGGCCAGATGTTCTGATAGGTGCTGAGAACAAGACATGATTCCATCTTCAATAAGCTTACCATTCAGTAGATATATATATATCATATATATACAAATGATATAGCTACAGTTTAATGTAAGAAGGGGAACAGTAAAAATAGGTGCAAAGTACTGTGAGGGAAAGGGTCTGGGAAGACTTCCTGAAGAATGAGATACATGTGCTGAGTCTGAAATGTTCTTTAGTGCTTTTGCTGGCTGGAGAGATAAGATGTGAGCCACAAAAACTTACATTAGGCAGAAATCAGTAATGCAAGTAAATATATGATTCATTGACAAATGAATTGTCTAAACAATAGTTATTACAAGAGTACTGAGAAGCACATAAAAGCAATATTCTTATAATCCCTACACCAGTTACTAAAGTAAATTTAAGGAGAAATCTGGGATGGAGAAACCATGTCTTAGAAAAGTAAGCTGTCCAAGATGAAACAACTTATTACTGTTAACGAAAGAATTCAGACTGTCTTTTTGCACTTTCTGACTTCTAATCCAATATTCTTGCTGCTATACCCCTATGTTTTGCTGGTTGAACACTGATAAGAACACAAATAATGAAAGAGAGAACTGTTTAGACTCTGGCAAGGATAATATTTCTTGCCCTTAAAGTGACTTGAGTCACAGAGTTAAATTACTCTTAAATCATACCCAAAGAGAAACCTTGAGAACAATCAAACACCAGCCAGGTTTTCCCACCATGGTGAGAGTTAAGAAGGAAATGCATGATAGTTGTAATTCTTTGTCCCTCAAATAGCCCTCCTACTCATCACTCAACCAGGAATGTTGAACAGGTACAATAACCACACTCAAGCAGCAGAAAGCCCAGAACCTGACACAATACTCTCTACTACCTATCCATGGCTGCTGACATTGCCAAGAAGTCCTCCTGTAACAGAATCATCAAACCTAGAATACCTGGATGTGTGCCACTTTGAATGCTTTGCTTCCCTGTTACTATTTTAAAGTCAGTGTTTTTGCAGCTCAAGCAGAGAAGCCAACCAGTTAATTCATCCACCCAAGCTACTATCACATAACCACACGACTATGACACCAGTATGACTGGCCATAGATTCTTTGGAACATATTAAGAGGAGGAAAAGGAGAAGACCCAAAATAATAATGTAATGGGAAAGAAACCTCTGGAAACCTTGAGATCATATTTACCTCAGTATTCAATAATGCTAATACTAATAATATAATGTTGTGTGCCTGGCACACAATAGGGCTCAGTAAATACTTGTTGAATGAATAAATGTGTAAATGCATGAATGAACCCCTCACTTCATTGTATTTTTAAAAGCCAATTGCAAAAACATTTTAAGTTCATAGTAGTAACCTAACCAAATTAATGAAAAAGTAAACAAGAGCAGAAAGTAAAGTATTACATTGAGTGTTTAAAATATGGCAACTAGCCAAAGTTCCCAAAAGGACAACTTAAATATTTAAATGTTAAAAGGGTAGTTTGAGTTGAACAATTGGAAGGCCATTTCTGACCCCAACACGGGTGAATAGTCCCATTCATTTATCCTTTCAGGGGTGATTGCACAATGTCATAGAACCAGTGGCAGCACAGGACTACACTGGCAGCAGGAGTATTCAAAGTAAGAATGATTGAGAACATCACTTCTATATTTGTTACTGATGCAATAATGGAACGACCAAACCTTAGTCACAAGGAACATGAATATCACTTCTGAACCTCCTTGATGTTGCTCAATGCATATATGCACTGAGTCACACTTACCAACACTCTCTTGAACTTTTTCTCTCTCAATTTCTCCTTCAGAGTTTTCTCAATACTATTTTACCAAGATAAGACAGACTTTTCTAAGGTTTGAGCAAAATACATTCTAGGCAAGTGTTCTCTAGGTTTAAGGAATGGCTAATCAAGTGATTCCCAACTCTGATTTCCCAGTTTATTTTCCATTTTTCCCTCAAGTTTTCTTATACTTCCTCCTGGAGCCACTAGAGTGCTAATGCATTCCCACCCAGAATGCACACATATACACGCAAACAGACACATGCATGCACACACATGCATACACACATACACATATATGCATGCATTCACATTCACTCTCAAAACTATTTCTTAAGAGGAGACAAAACAGGCTTTTCCTGGATATGCTATTAAAAGAAGATATCTTAAGAAAAATAAATAAAATAAAATAAAATAAAATAAAATAAAATAAAATAAAATAAAATAAAATAAATAAAAGAAGATACCTTGTTTTATGAAACCTTGTTCAAGGAAATAAGATTTATTATAAAACAATATGCATGGAGTGACATCATTACGATAAAAAAAGTTAAATAAAATCTGGAAATGTATTCTTCAAAATATTAACAGTGTTTATCTCAGGATAAACACTGATGAAATTATGGGTGATTTTTATTTTTTCCTTTGTGCTTCTCAATACATGCCAAAATTTTAGACAATATATATGTATTCCTATCTCAATTAGAAAAATAAAGTTAAATCATGAGAAGCTTCTTAAATCTCCTTCTCTAGGTACCTCCAAACACAATTAAGACAGGCTAGATTTTTTTTTTTTTTTACTGAAGAAAAAGGAATTTTAAAAGCTATGGTGCACTTTTTTAAAATAGGTTTACAAAGTTTTCTGATTTTACCATAGCTGTTGACACATTTCTCAGCCCTGTCCCATCTACATTCAATTTCTCAAGGACCTCTCACCCCTAAAAGCCTGACATAATATCAGAGCACAGATACTTAGTCTGGATTCTTGGCTTTGGGACATTGACCTGCTTCTAGATGGTAGAAGCTACCATACTTTCCATCACATGTGAGGATGGCCCTGTCCCATTTGATGCCAAGATCAGAAGATTCTTTGGGCCCTGCTGCTCACCAAGAGCCTCCCATTCAGTCCCTCCAGGATTAAGGTGTAGGAGGGTATAACTGTTCTCCAGGCAGAGCTGGGGCATATGCCACCAAGAGTGAGCTCATCTTTCAATGTCATCCTTAGCACAGTGGTTTTCTTTTCTTTTTTTAAGATTTTATTTAATTTATTCATGAGAGACACAGAGAAAGAGGCAGAGACAGGCAGAGGGAGAAGCAGGCTCCCTGCTGAGACCTGGATGCAGGACTCAATCCCAGGACTCTGGGATCACAACCAGAGCCAAAGGCAGATGCTCAACCACTGAGCCACCCAGGAACCCCTAGCACAGCGGTTTTCAAATGTGATCCAGGGACCCCTAGAGATTATCCAAACCCTTCCAGAGAAAATGTAAGGCCAAACTTATTTTTATAATAATACAAAGACTTCATTTTCCTTTTTCACTTTCATTCTTTTATGAGTGAACAATGAATTTTCCAGATAGTATGTGACATATGTCACAACATTGAATGCAGAAGCATATATGAGAATACATCTGTCTTCCACTAAGCTAGATATTAAAGAGATTTGAAAAAATGTAAAAACAATGCCATTCTTCCCACTAATTTTTTGTCATAGAAAATACAATTATGTTTCATTTAAAAATGTTAATATGGTATAGGCTTATTAAGGTTATTTTTAATATATTAAACAAATATTTAAAAATTTTTTTCAACAGTAATTTCTATAATGGTGAATACCAATAGATATAAACCACATATACTCCAGGTCTTTGGTGTTCTCAATAATTTGTAAGAGTACAAAGGGTTACAAACTCTGGTCTGGCACATAAGAATGACACATACCACTTAACTGTCACCCTGAGAACTTCTAATCGATCTTATCTAATATACCTCTCACCTTGTTTATCCTACCTTCCCAAAAAATTGTTTCTACTAAAAATTGCCTTTGTCACTCTTCTGCTCAAACTGGCTCCCCACAGAAAAACAAAAAATTTCCCTTCTGCCAAGAATCTAGAGTCCTGACACTGAAGAACTTCAATTATCCGTCTCCAATCTTCCTTACTCCCTTCACCATCCTCCAAAAGCATACTTGAACTCGCTATTCTAACTAAAAAGCTTTCATGTGTCTTGTATTTTACCTTCAATGCCCCATGCCGCCCACCTACAATTCTGATATATCTCCTCTCAAAGATATATATCTGATATATATCTTTGGATATATCTACAATCCCTGTTTGTCCTAACATTTGGCCCCACCTCCTCTGCTTAATACTGCTATGCTCACCAGACTACCATACTCACAGTATTTTTGGTTAGCACTCACAGTGTGCTTCCTTATATAATCACCTGCTGGTGAAAATGGAGAGCTTTTTAATAAGATCACATGAAGATCTAGAAAGGGTGGATGTATTCCTTTTATATCTTCTTCAACCCCAACAAGGCTTTGGACATGTAAGATACTTCATTCATAACAATCACTAATTTGCCAGATTAAGGAAAGGAAGGATGGATGAAAAAAAATTAGAAACTGGCACATGGTACCTGAGTATAATTCTGAGAAATACAACTGGACAACCTGAGAGTCACTTACCAGTCATTTATCTCTGAAGAGCCAATTTTTCCAACCACGACTTTCTCTGTTCATACCAGGAAACTTTCCCAGAACCAGTTCGGTGGCCCTGATACTACAAAGAAGCTCTACTGACACCAATATTTCCAACTTGCCCTAAGAATGATAACTATAAGCCATGGAGAAAATCCAAGTCTAAATGAGGAAAAAATTCTGACAAAATTCACAAATTAGAAGGAATAAAAAACTATTATTTCCTTCTACTTCAATCATACACAGGTTATATTTTAACATACTATTTCTTTTATACTATTTTAAAAATTTGCCTGCAAAAAATAAAGGAATGGCTGGCTTACCTTGAATTAAGTGAGGCAACTAGATTAATTTAAAAAGTTATGTTAGTATGTCAGTATAAAACTTAGTGTTACAAGGTAGAAGTTTTCATTCATTCAATAAATATTTCCTAAATACCTAAAAAATGACAGATACTATGCTAGTTACAGAAAAAAAGAAAGTAATTGAAAAAGCCCCAGATCTTACAGACTATTGAAAAGTTTGGATATAAATATAAGTAACTATAGGATAGCCTGATAAGTGCTAAAGTAGGATTCCTTCACGTGAAGAAAGGATAATTAACCCACCCTAGAGTTACGGAACTGTCAGAGGCTTCCAGAGAAAACAGTATCTAAGCTGAGATGTAAAGAAAAAAGGAGAAAGAAGGTTGGAGAAACACGGGGGTAGGATTATTACCGCAGGGCCTTAAGTATCAGGCAAGGTGTTTAGATTTTATTCTAACACTAATGAGAAGCCACTTGAGGATGATGCAATGACCAGATTTGCAAATGAGAGATTTAAGTCTGGAGGCAGTGATGAGGAGCACACAGACTGGCATGGGGCAAGACTGGCGGAAGCAGCAACATGGCAGGGATTTTTTGAGCATTTCCTGCATGCCAGGCAGAGGACTAAATGGCAAGATACAATAACTCATTTCATCTTCACAACAATCCCATCAAGTAAGTAAAATTACCCCATTAGACAACAGAGAACCCTGGAGTTTGGAAAGATTAAGTCAGAAATATGTTGACACTGACATTACCATGACAGGACTTAGGTGGAATAATGGGGGAGAGGTGTCTAGAATGACATCGGTTTTCAGCTTAGTCAACCAACCAAGCAGATGGTGATGCTGATTACTGAGATTGGCAAAATGGACTTACCAGGAGGTTGTGACGGAGGAAGGAGAGAGTTGATGAGCTCCGTTTGGGACAAGTCTAGACCTGCTGAGTTGGCACATCAATCGGCAACTGGATGTGCCAAGCTAAACCTCAAAAGAGAAATCTGGACCCAGCCCTCTCTTTACAGAGCGTCGACAGATGAGTGATAACCTCAGCCAGAGGACAGGCTGCGGTTGTGCAAAGAGAGTGTGTAAAATCAAAAGGAAGAGGACTTGAAACAGAATCCTGTGGAACATCAATAGTTAAAGGATGAGCAAAGGACACTGAAATCAAAAAGAAGCAGAGAGATAAGAAAATCAAGGCACATGTGGTTGCCGGCAAGAGGAGGGTGTGTTTCCAGTAGGATGTGCTCAATAGTAGTAGAGGTAAGACCTACCAGCACTGGCAGAGGTAAGGCCTGAGAAGCACCCGGTGTGGGAAGCAATAAGAAGGTTCTGGGGGATGTCCTACAGAGTAATCTCATGAAAGCACTGGGGACAGAGCCAGAGCCCTACCTGCTGTGGAGGGACAGGAAGGTGGGGAAATGGAATACGAATTCAAATATTTCCACTGTTCATTTATATACAGAAAGCAGGGCACAAAGGCCATGACATATTCAGGGGATTCACAGCATAGGGGCCCCACTAACACGGCATCTGCTGCAAACCAGGACAATGGAGAAGAAATGGGCATTCCAACTCGGAATGTCTGTTCTCCCAGACAAATGTGGACATTTCTGACAAATGACTTATTTGTGTCTCAGTTTCTGGGGAGACTGATATATGTCTTCATTCTCTCACAATAATGTTTTGAGTATCAAATGCCAATAATCAGGAAATAACATTGCAAGGTTAAAAAAGAACTGTGAAGGTATTAACATCAGGTTTTAGAGCTAGTCCTTACTATTGCAGAGACAACTTCAGCACGAGGAAAAAAATAACAACTTTTTTCTTGTTTTACTGAAACAAGAGTAATATCAACAGAGAATACCTTCCTGTTTCAAATGATTGTATAGTTCCCAGTGGCTTCAAGAAGCTCACAGTAATTCTTTATTTTTTTTTATGATAGTCACACAGAGAGAGAGAAAGAGGCAGAGACACAGGCAGAGGGAGAAGCAGGCTCCATGCACCGGGAGCCCGACGTGGGACTCGATCCCGGGTCTCCAGGATGGCACCCTGGGCCAAAGGCAGGTGCTAAACCGCTGCGCCACCCAGGGATCCCCAGCTCACAGCAATTCTACCCTGACATCCAAGTACACAGATGGCAGTAGGGGACACTTGGCTTTTTGGAAAATCAATCAGTCGCTCTTGGGATGATATTCTTCAGCATGAGGAACAAAAGTGGAAAGAGCCTAGGTTTCAAAGTCCAGTCACCCTAGAATGGAATTCCTACCCTGCCACTTCTGAGCTATGACTTTGGGTGAAGTATTTAACCTACTGAGACTGGCTTTTCTCTTGGAAATACCTAGAACACTTACCCGGTGAGATTAAGAGGGCTAATGGGATGGTGTTTAAGGAAGTACTGGGCACAGTGCCTGGAACATGATAAGTACTCCATAAATGTTAGCCTCATTCCTCTTAGGACAGAACCTGCTTCCTCTCCTAGTGTGCAGGTCCTACCCAGAATCTTTCCTTAACTGAAAAAAGGGGGGATGGTGCCTGGGGAACTCAGTTAAGCATCTAACTCTCCATTTGGGTTCCAGTCATGACCACAGGGTCAAGCCCCACATTAGGTTCTCTCTCCCTTCCTCTCCCTCTGCCCCTTCCCCTCCTCTCTCCCTCTCTCTAAAATTAATTAATTGTGGGCAGCCTGGGTGGCTCAGCGGTTTAGCGCTGCCTTCAGCCCAGGGTGTGATCCTGGAGACCCGGGATTGAGTCCCATGTCGGGCTATGCATGGAGCCTGCTTCTCCCTCTGCCTCTCTCTCTCTTTCTCTCTCACTCTCTCTCTCTCTCTCTCTCTCTCTGTGTGTGTGTGTGTGTTTCTCTCATTAATAAATAAATAAAATCTTTTTTAAAAAAAGAAAAATAAAAATTAATAAAATTAATTAATTGTTAATTAATTTTTAAAAAGAATATTTCCTTAACTGGCATTCATCTCAAGATTAGAAATAGAGCCAAGGTCTAGCTTTTCTTATTAAGGTGTGTAGGTAAAGTAAGCAAAGAATATCCCTAAATTCTAAGATCCTTGATCCATCATGATTGATACAGAAACTCAATCAGCCAGGACAATAGCTTGCATTCCTTAATAAAAGAAACTGTGTTTTTTTGCACATGTGCTCAACATGATTGATCTGTGACCCAACTCAGAACTGGCCTACCGATTTTACCATTCCCATTGATCTAAAGTCTGGGCTACCTTTCATCTCCCACTTATTTCAGTGAGACCAAAGCAGCTCCTGTGCTATCAACTAACAAGGCCAGCTAGACGTGAAGGGCCCTGGATTCAGTCAGCTTATAAAACCCATACAGAGACCTTGAAGTAAATCTAAACTTAAAACCACAACTGCATCAATTTCTAGAAATATAATATAGACTATCAACCATTCACATTTCAGTAGTGATGTAAATTTTGGACAAAAATAATAAAATACAGCCAACTCCTAAATGTAGCCTCAGAAGTGGAGGCTACACTGAAGAAGAAGAAATCTGGAAGAGAAGAAATGTCCATAATTTCAATGCATATTAAAATACTTAATATTATTTCATTAGCCTATATACACTTAAGGTTTACATTTGTAGGAATTTATCAGTAGTGGTCAAAGGGAAGCAGAGGCAAAAAGTAAAAGAACTTCAAGGTGAGTATTGCAATGGAAACTAACAATGAAACCAAAGTCACTGGACTGAGATATTTCTCACTGAACTCTTCATTTCATTAATCCTAGCTGTCTTTTTATAGTAGTGCTTTCCTCTGTAAGTTGACTGACCCTGGGGTCCTCAGGCCTCTAGTGAAAGAAGACTTTGTTAGGAAGAGTGTAGATATATCAAGTAACAGTATTATAATAACTATGCATTGCGCATATATTTGAGGCAGGAATGATGCTAAGTGTTTTACACATATTGTCTTACTTGTTATGTTATTTGAAGTAATAGAGGGGGAAAAATCTTATTTGCGTTATTACATGTAATGCAATAAATATAGAAGTGCTTGAAATACAGTGATTGCTCAGTAAATGTTATGATTGTTCTTATTTATTTTGTAGTTCAAACAACCATTCTATGAGTAAGGTTCTTATTTTTTTAGTTCACAGATGTAAAAACTAAGGACTGAGGAAGTTAAGTGACTTGCCTGTGTCTTGCCTGTGATTCCCCAGCTAATGAGTGACAGAATTAGAATTCCAGCCCAGGTCTGTTTGATTCCAGAGGCCAAATTGTTAACCATTATGTTGTATTTGCTACTATAGTTAGAGATCTAAGAAGCTCACCAAATAAATCGATGACAACTCTGGATTATTTTTAAGCTAGGTTCATGGAACAAAAGCCTTAGAGGCCTTATCAATGCACACCTGTTTTTGTTCTTTAGCCATTCAGTTAGTTATTTTAAAAGCCAAGGTATTAAATATTTAGACTTGGAAGGCAAAATACTACTTTTCAGGTTAACACCTTTGATCTAGATTTACAGATTTTTGTTTTTGTTCTCCTTAAACTCCAAGCCAAAAAAAACAACAGAGGATCTTTGGAAGCAGACAGAAACCAGCTGAAACAAGGCTCCATTCGGGAGATTTTCTCTGCTCCCAAATCCCATCATCACAAAGGTAATTCAATGATAGTTTCATTTCTTTATAAAATAAATCTCAAGACTTGGTGAACCCACTTGGCTCCTGAAACAGAAAACTTGGAATAGTTTGAGAATAAATTAATTAGTTTCAATTACATGCAGGAACCTAGTGTTATCTGGAGTTGAGGATGGGAAAACTCTGAAAACTACAGCTTCTTAGGTGGTCTAGAGTTTAGAGACATTATTTTTTCAAAGTAAATTTCATGGTAAATGATCGTAATATTAACCATTTGCACCTGGCAATATGGTCAGTCCCTTAAGGAAATGCCACTCTGAAAATAAGTAACTTGCAGACTCTTATCACCAACCACATTAAGCTGTCTTCAAAAAGGGGTGGCTTTTCTTTTCCCTGAGAAATATCAATCCCTTTCAATTCCAGGCCTCATTTTCCATTCCTATTTATATTCCTATTTTTCTCCCCCAACCCCTACTACTACCAAAAGAAACTGATAACATACAGAATTCAAATGAACATTAAATTTAAAGAAAAAAAAGAACCTTTAAACAACAGTCATAGTTGAAAAGCAATGAATTTTTATGATGGGAGAAAGAAGTCCCTGGCCCTCAGCATCTCCCAAAATGGGTATCATTGGGAAACAGGAGTAGGGCATGAATCCTGGAAAATATAAAAACTGCAAATCTCCCACTGGGCTGCTCTATTCTGAACACCCCTAGTGAGGAATAAAGATCTACCCCCATTAAGGAAAAAAGTTTTTACCTCTGCCCTCTCCTGTTAATGTGTGTGAGAGCTCAAACTCCCCCTCGCAACACGGACTTGCCTGCGGTCAGAGTTCGAAATTCCCCTCACCTACTCTTCCCTCATTGCTTCCCTTGAAACCAGTAGCATATGCTATCACCAGCATTCATATGACGGTTAACCACGGCCAATCTAATGATATCTCTCACCTTATCTCAGTGATTACTTAACTACTACGCAATTTTGCCTTGCACACCTCCTCAAGGCAAAGGAATAAGGAATAAGTCTCGTCTTATTCCTTATTTCGATTAGAAGCTCTCTAAGGAAGACAACCCATTATCACCTCTGGGGTTTCTATAGTCTTGGCACACTTCCCTTCATGTGACTAAGCAATCAATAAAATGATTGTGATCAATGATGAGAAATTTCTACTCGTCATTCAAAATCTAAAGTAATAGTTGCCCAGGCTAGGAAGAGTGTGATTTTTCAAGACTATAATTAAAAACATCCATTCTGGAATAGTGTTTAGGATTGCCTGAGGTTCCACCACTTACTATGGGACACTGGTCAAGTTACTTAACCTTTCTGTGCCACATTTTTCTCATGTGTAAAATGAAGATGATAATGGTGCCACTATCACAGGATTGTTGTGAGTATAAAATACAATAATACAAATAAATTAGTTAAAAGGTATGACACATAGTAAAAGACCAATAAATTCCTAGATATAATTCTTTTTGATAAGTACAAAAGGGTGCATGTGACTCATAGGATAGTTAGATATAGAAAGAATTAAGGGGCATTTTCCCAAACGGATCCCAATCATACCTGGCATGGAGGCAAACTAAGCTCTTGACATCAAAGTCAAATGAATTAAGGGTGTCCTTCATTTTCCCAAAACTTCTTGGAAACAATGATCTAACTGTACACAGTCAACTTAAATGAGAGTGAATAATAGATGAGAATAGATACATTGTCTTGAAGGAAAGGCAACCAGAGACCTAAATGCAGCCTCGCCCTCTGTCCTGCCCTCTGTCTCACCCTTCATTTCTCACCTGAACAAGCCGGCTGGAAGGCATTCCTAGAAGATTTACCCCCACCATTTCTCAGAACAAAAAAGCCAAAAAAAAAAAAAAAAAAAAACAGATGTTCTTTCTCTCCTCCGTCCATGTCAGGGTTTCCCACAACCTCCCTCATCTAACCCGCCATTACCCCCACCCCAGGAAAAAGTACAACAATCTATGCATGCAACACATGTAATGAACACACACACACACACACACACACACACACACCCCTTCTGTTGGCTATACACTGCTAGCCCAACCATCCAGCGAAATAAAAAGCCAAGAGTTCCCTCACTGCCTCTTCCTTTGGCCATCATTAGGCTGGAAACTAATGAAGTAAAAGATTTAACAATAGTTAAATGACACTACAGGCAAAAGATGGAAGTAGAAGGTATTTGTTTGGGGGGTACTTTTTTGCCTGTCCTTCTAGTACAAGAGGCAGAGCCTTTATGCTACCTCCTGACTGTCTCCGGGCTCAAGCAATCATCATTACATCTGGAAACCACTGCAGTCTCCTCTTTCATTCCATCTAGACCCAACCCAACATATTCCACACTCTCATGCAGATGAGTTTTCTGAAAACACAAGGCTGATCATTTGCTGTTCTTTAATTAGACATATCATGCTATCGTGCATTATTATAGTTATGTGTGTGTATGTCATCCCTCCCTCAATAAACTGTAATGCCATGGGAGAACCCAAACTATATTACTCATAATAAACAATCTTCACACATTCATTCAAAAAATATGGAAAATCGGGACTCCTGGGTTGAACATCTGCCTTTAGCTCAGGTCAGGATCCTGGGGTCCTGGGATCAAGTCCCATATTGGGCTCCCCATGGGGAGCCTCTTCTCCCTCCACCTATGTCTCTGCCTCTCTCTCTCTGTGTCTCACGAATAAATAAATAAAATCTTTAAAAAAAAAAAAAGAAATACATAAAATATGTGTTATGTACCAGGCACTATACTAGCCCCCAGAGATGAGTCAGGTCATTCTCTTCAATTTGTTTAAAATCAGATGTGTAGATATCGATGTGGGGGGGGGGGGGCATATAAACAGAATATTGTGATGCATGAAATTATTTACATATCATACTATTATAATATAATTGCGATATATATTACAATTACATAGGCACCAGTTAACTTAGGATCACATAGAAGGGGCTCCTACTAAACACTTGAGCAGATCAAGAAAGGCTTCTCTGAAGAAATAACATCTAAACTGATATAGCTGAAGCATCAACAGATATACAGAGAGAACCAGGAACTGTGGGCAGTCCATGAAGACTGGAGTAGTGGCAAAGGATAAGGCTTTAGAGAAATACACAGCAACCAGATCATAAAAGGGCTTGAACTACATTAAAGTGTTTGAAGTTTACCTTGAAGGAATTGAATTGCTTTAGTAAGAGGAGTGATACGAT
This sequence comes from Vulpes lagopus, assembly GCF_018345385.1. NCBI lineage: Eukaryota > Metazoa > Chordata > Mammalia > Carnivora > Canidae > Vulpes > Vulpes lagopus. The sequence continues at coordinate 99,729,422 of NC_054829.1, forward strand.
CAGAATCTACATCTACTTTAAAAATGACCATTTTCATTAGATAGTAGTCATTCAAACTATCTGTTGAACATATGAATAGTTAAGTGGAACAGCATAATAAAAAAAAATACTTCCCGAATTTGAAAAAGAGTAACCAGTGAGTTGGTGCTGGCTTTGATGCCCCAGAAAGGTTTGATGGAGGAGTTTGGTGGTCTCATAAAAATGTACAATTTTGGTAGGGTAATTCAAGGAAAAGGAGGACTTTCTAGTTGGACATAGGAGATACAGGGAATATAATGAGCTAGGAAGTAGATGTGCAAAAGTTTCAGGTGAATTCACCAAAGAGCAAATAATTTAGTTTAGTGAGCGCTAGGTGTGGAGAGAGATAGGTTGGCATCTCAGGGTCAACCTTGAATGTCAGTCGCAGGATTTAAACTTCACAGCAAAAAGACAGCCGGCTCCTGGCTGAGTTTTGAAAGGAGAGAGGCATACTGCAAGTGTTGTGTTAGGAAGATTGAACATGAATTGGAAGAGGTTTAAAAACAAGGCTCAGGTAACAGGGTGCAGGAATGTAGAAGGAAAAATAAAAGCAGGGTATGTCCTGCAGGATAAATATCAAAAAGAAGAAAGGAGAAGAAGAAGAAGAAGAAGAAGAAGAAGAAGAAGAAGAAGAAGGAGAAGAAGAGGAGGAGGAGGAGGAGGAGGAGGAGGAGGAGGAGGAGGAGGAAGAAGAAGAAGAAGAAGAAGAAGAAGAAGAAGAAGAAGAAGAAGAAGGAGGAGGAGGAGGAGGAGGAGGAGGAGGAGGAGGAGGAGGAGGAGTTGAGAGAGAGAAGTAAAATCATAGGGTTGGGTGATGGGTGAAAGAAAGGTCACCTTCCAGGCCAACCTCCTGCACCCACACCCATGTCTCCAGCACCCCGACTAACCCTCCCTAGCCAACTGATTGATCTGAAGAGACACATTTCCTGCAGCTTGGAGTTATCATTTGGAGGATAAGAGTGTTCCCTTTTATCAAGCTGTTTAACCAGTGTCTACACCTAAGAACTAGAAGCTAAGGTTTTTTTGAAAAGAAAATGAAGAGAAAAGAACATTTGGAGGAGAGAGGAACATCCAAACAAATAAAGGGTAACACTGAGGACGTTCTTAAACACCCTAAATCAATTACGAGGGGTATTCATTCAGCCAGAGTGCCCCTGTTTATGGTGGGAATCCCCTGAGATGAATCAAACTTACATCCAGTTCTAGGGGCCCAAGACTCAGTTAGCTCAAAGAGGTCCCTCCTCTCATTGTCTGGGATTGCCTGTTCTACCTGCTTTTTGTCCGTCAGTAACCACAAGAAGCAGAAGGATAAACTCAATTGTTTTGTTGCCTCTGTTTTGAACTTGGGTCACTTTGGTCTCCCAAAGCAACAACTTAATTTAATAGTACTTGGGGATACTAAAATATATATATATATATATATATATATATATATTTATATATATTATTATTTTGGAAGCCCTTCCAAAATTGTCTAACAAACCTCCAGGGTACGGTAGTCTATTACTTGAGAAAAGCTGACCTAAGAAACATTACAGCCCTCATCCAAAGGAAAAATGCCGTTTGTAAATAGATCTCTTAGAAAATCTGATAAATCCCTGGCTCATCAAAATAAATTCTATTTTCTCAGCCTTTTTCAAAGTCAGAAAGTCAGGCTTCTCACAATAGGCCCATGCATTATTTATTCTACTTTACTGCAGGTGGGGAAACTGAAGTTGTATTCTTCAAAATAGAGATATGAAGGGGCACCTGGGTGGCTCGGTTGGTTAAGCATCCAACTCTGGGTTTCAGCTCAGGTCCTGATCTCAGAGTGAGATCAAGCCCCAGGGTGGGCCCCACATTCAGTTTGGGATCTGCCTGGGATTCTCTCTCTCCTCCTGTCCCTCCCACTTCATGTGTGCTGTGTGCACTCTCGCTCACTCTCTCTCTCTCAAATATATATTTTTAAAAAGAGAGAGAGATTAATGGCTCTAAATTTTGCTCCAAATTGGATGGTGTCTTGCTGGAGCAGATATGAAAGCCAGCAAATTGATGGATTCTCTGGAATGCCATTTCATTTGTCACCATTTAACTGATGACTATTGTTTTCTTTAGCACTTTTTAGTTGATGTTTGTTAGGCCTGATTACATGATAAACTTTCCTCAGCTTCCCTTTGTTTCCAAAGTAATTGTGGGCTTCTTCCTGTCTCTTTTTGATGCCCACAGATGCTATAATGATGGTACTTAAATATGCAAACACGAGATTAAGAAACAAGGTGTCAGCATACATATAATTTATTTATTGAGGCATTCGACTTATTCATAAACTGGGGATCATATAGCTAATAAAGTTAACTGATCTTCCTAAATATTTAGGTATATTTTCCAGTGTCTTTGCCAAAAGATGGTTCAGGGTCTTCTGTCGCTTTATAATTCATCTACACCTCCAGACATGACAAGATAAGGAGATAACTTAAGTCAAAACAATGTGTGGGCCACAGATATGCAGCTGCCAGCGAAATCCCCGCACTCCTTTCCAAGCAGATGACCGCCCCTCCTCCTACCTAGAATACTTTAGTCAGCTGTTTCCCCTAATTGAAAAGAAGAAAAAGCAACTAGACAGAAAACACTTAGGAAGGTGTTTGCTTTATTTTCTAAAATAGCTGTATACTATGAGGGCATTACAGTTTTCCAACACAGAAGTTCTCAGATACTAAGCAAAAGGAAATAGCATGCCATAAATGAACCTATATATAGTTTACTAAAGAACATACATAAGCGGACCCCAAAACCCTTCCAGGTCAAAGGCAGGTCACCCTCTGAAACCCCTGTGGCGTCAGAAAGTTCTACTTCTTCCCAAGTATTATATGTTTTAATTGATGTAAGGGAGTTCTAGTGAAAAGAATGCCAGCCTATCTATAATGTTACTAGCAAGGATTTTACCTGATTAAAGTTTCCCTAGCTGGCATCTAAGATTAGATAATGTTGGGAAATGCTAAATTCCTGAGTGGAGATACAGTATACAGTATTTCCCACAACATCTCAGAATGCAAAAATTTCTGGTAACACAAATGAACATTGCTCAGAAGTGGCAAACACTATGCAAACTACTGCATACTGCTGTTCATCATCAGTTGTCACCAGAACAAGAACAGAAGGGGAAAAAAAAAAAATCAAGACACCGGGTTAACCGGATTTTTAAAAGTGGGGAGGAGTTTTGGGGACGATGCTAAATGTGCACTTTGCCCACCTCACAGCTTTAAGAAACACTAAGTCATAGGATATTTACTAGGGAGATGACTAGGTATCTATAATAGGCATCTTTTTTTTTTTTTTGAAATGTACTATGTATGATCTTAAAATTCTCCCAGGTAGCCCGTGGCTGTCCTGAAATCCTAGGCATTACCAAATGTCTAGCTAAACCTGGGTATAGGTACTGAGCAATATGTTTTTTTGTTTGTTTGTTTTGAATGAAAATTAAAATCAAACACTTGACCTGACAAATGACTAAAGACTAAGAGTCTAAACCCAGTCTGGGCACCAACCGGGTATGTGATCTCGGTCCGGGCCTCCTCGGTTTCCCCATCTCTGTACAAGAGCCCCTTCAGCTCTGCGCGCCTATGAAACCCGCCTAGGAAAGACCCCTGCGCTGCATGGACCTCGTGGGCAGTTCTTCTCCATCAGGCAACTGCTGACGAGGGTGGCGTACGAGCCACCACCTGTGCTGGGAACATTCAAGCACACCGTCCCCATCTAAAACGAATCTCCTAAGGTGCATCTTTTTTTTATTTTTTATTTTTTCGGAAATGTACTAACTGCATGATCTTAAAATTCCCCCAGGTAGCCCATGGCTGCCCTGAAATCCTAGGCATTACCAAACGTCTAGCCAACACTGTGTTTTAGCCCTCACCTACTTCGTAAAGTGTCCTCTAAAATGTTGTAACCGGGGGATCCCTGGGTGGCGCAGCGGTTTGGCGCCTGCCTTTGGCCCAGGGCGCGATCCTGGAGACCCGGGATCGAATCCCGGTGCATGGAGCCTGCTTCTCCCTCTGCCTGTGTCTCTGCCTCTCTCTCTCTCTCTCTCTCTCTCTCTCTCTCTCTCTCTCTCTCTCTCTCTCTGACTGTCATAAATAAATTAAAAAAATTTAAAAAAATAAAACTAAAATAAAATGTCATGACCGCCCTGGTTAGCACCAGCCCCCGACGAGAGCCTGCTAAAAGGAGCGCGGCCTGGGTCAGTTACCGCCTCACACTCGGAAAACGCCGCGACACTCTTCTTCCCTCGCTTTTCCCCAATACGCGGCGTCCCGGCCCCGGAGGCCGGAGCGCGGGGAGGGCCGCGGGCCCCGCCGTACCTGGTTGAAGTGCAGCCGCGCGGGCTCGGCGACGCCGTGGGCGGGGGCGGCTCCCAGGTGCTCCAGCAGGTGCGCCAGCTGCGCCGCCGACAGGCTCCGGTTCGCGCCGAACACGCTCAGCACATCCTCGCTGAAGGCCAGCCCGGGGCCCGCGGCCGCGCCTCCGACGCCCGCGGCCGCCAGCAGCAGGAGCCCGGCCACCGCCCGGCCCGGGGCCATGCCGGCCGGCGCTGCCTCGCGGGGGCCTGGGGCGGGCTGGGGCGCACCGGGACGCTCTGCGCGCGCCGCCGTCGGTGCCCTGGGGTCCGCGCCGGTCCGGGTCAGCCGCGACGCGGGCGCCCCTGCTCCTCCGCCGCCTTCGGGACAGCTGCAGCCCGCGACCTGCGGGGCATTGAAGTGCAGGTGCCGCCGGGCGTGGGGAGCGATAGGCAGAGCGGGGCCCCGGGCCTCCTGGAGAGCCTAAGATAAAGAGGACAAAGGGGGACAGAGATAAAGGCCAGCGGGCCCCCCGCCGGCCAGCCCCGGGAGCTCCGCGCTGCCCGCGCCCTCGGACGCGCGGCCGGGCAGGGGGCCAAGTGCCCCGGAGCTGGTTTGCAGACGTCCCGGGGCTTGCATGGTGTGGGGACGCGCGCTCCTCCCGGACACAGTCCCGAACCGAGCAGTTACTTTAGGAAGAGCGAAAAGCGTTCTCAGGGCAGAACCCCACCTCTTCTTCCTGTCTTGCTGCTCAATGGCCTGAGAGCACACTTGGAAGGGCTTGGACGGGCAGGCCCCGCAGAGCCGCAGGCGACAGCCCTTGGCAGCCCCGGACTCGGCGTCTACACGGGACCCTCCCCCCCGACGGCCTCGCCGGGCTCGGCCCTGCAGCCGGCTGACCGCTCACCGCGCCTGTCTCTGTCTCTGCGTCTCTGTGTGTGTCCACGTGAGTCTCAGGCTCGCTCGCTCTCTCCCTCGCTCTCTCTCCAACTCTCCCTCTCCCTCTCTCTCTCCCTCTCTCCCCCACTCTCTAACTCTCCCTCCCCCTCTCTCTCTCCCTCTCTCTCCCCTCTCTCTCTCCAACTCTCCCTCTCCCTCCCTCTCCCTCTCTCCCTCCCTCTCTCTCTCCCTCTCTCTCTCCCTCTCTCTCTCCCTCTCTCTCTCTAACTCTCCCTCTCCCTCCCTCTCCCTCTCTCCCTCCCTCTCTCTCTCCCTCTCTCTCTCTAACTCTCTCTCCCTCTCTCCCCCACTCTCTAACTCTCTCTCTCTCTCTCTCTCTCTCTCTCTGTCTCTCAACACTATCTCTGGCAAGTCAGCTCTGGAACTCCGAGGTCCGGCCCTCCGCCCTTTACAGATAAGAGGCGGGCCCTGTCCCCGCCTCTCTGGCACTTGGTGACACACACTCCCCCGGCCTGAGCTCCCGCGCGCGTCCACGCCGGGGCGCAGGGCCACCCGCGCTGCGCGTTGCGCCTCCGACCAGGCTCTCCGCCCTCCCCCCGGGGGGGTTACCTGAATGCCACATCTGGGTCGGCGTCCCCAGCCTCCTTTCTGGTCTCGGTGGTCCCTTTGTTACCTTGACGAAACTAACTTCCTGGAATAGAGTCTGGAGCCCCATGCATTGTCTAAGAGATTAGCAGGATTTGCTTTTTTGTCTTACTTCGTAAACTGCGAGGAAAAAAGGAAACCAAATCTCCAGCGTGGTGCCGGGCTAACTGAGCCTGCACTGCCCAGGTCGGCCCTTCCTGACGCCGCGCAGGATATCCGCAGATCAGAATGAAGGTTTGTTTGTTCAAGTGAGGGATCAAGAGAAGCTGACTTAGGTGTGAGATCAACAAACTTGTGCAAAGTGAATGCGGTGTTTGGGGACAAAGGTTGTGTCTAGTGGATGTAATTGTCCAGAAATAAAGTAAATCTCGATTCGCTGCTGCATGGCGAAGTACAATAAGAATTCGGTGCTCTTGCCTTTCACACGGAGAGCGCACGGCCTCCCAGAACAGCAGATTTTAAGTGCAGAAAAAGGCGAAGGGACAAAATCTCCTTTCCCATGAGGAACTTAGATGCAAATGTGAAAAACAGAAAGGGAGAAAATTCCAGAATGATTCGGAAATTCTAATGATGAGATATAACTGAGAGGCTATCATATGGAAAGTGTTTAACTATGCTCTAACTAGTAACAGGGCAGAGTCACCAAGAGGAAGGTTTCTGTAGAAGATAAAGCACAAGTGCTTTGATAGGTAGTGATTTCTCGGTGATTCAGAGTGTTTCAAACCCACAGGTAAGCGGTAGGTTCTCCTACCTCTTGTCTTGGAGGGAGATCAGCAAAATGACCTTGGATGACGTGCCCCTTCCAATAATAAAATCTGTATGTTTGTTAGTAATAATTTAGGGAATTACAATGGTACAAAAAGGCAAATGTTTCGCCCAGGGGCCAGAAGTAAGTTCATGTTACAGGTAAGCTCTTAAGTTACACAAAAGATGAGACTCTTCCAGATTTTTATTGGATTCTTAAATATAATTTGTTGCCTATTTTTCCTTTAGGCCCCAGTGACTCAAAGTGATTCTGGGAAATTAATGAATGCTTTAGGTGGTTCATCCACATCCAGCAAATGGCTTGAACTGCAACATTGATAAGATGCCTCACTCTCCACTAATATAAATGGGTTTTAAATAATACAAATTTTGTATTGTGTATTTTTAAATAAAATTTTTGTAGTAGTCATTCATGTCTATATACATATGTTTTGCCTGCCCATCAACCCCAAAAGACAATAAACAGTAAAGTAAGTAATAATCAACTCACTTGGCAACTTTTCCAACTACAGTTAACATAATTTAAGCATGCAATTAAGGGAGAGTGTTCAGAAAATTACAAGCTACTAACTACCAAATTGGTAAGGCTAATTTCTAGATCTTCCACTCTAATGAAATATGATCACCAAAGTACTACTCAGATAATGTTTTGGGGCTCAAAACATGGCATTCTATCAGCAATCTCATTACTGGAAAAAGGACTTACAGTTTAAAATATAAGGCATGATTTAATGACTATAATTTCTCTCAGAAATTTGCCTTAAAGGTTAAGTAATTTTAAATGATAATATTTAAGAGAGCATACCAGGAATACCAGCCAGGATATAAAAAGATGCTTTCTCTTTCTGACAATGTCACCTGGGAAACTTGGTCTTGGGTTCAATTCCCTCACCTATCAAACAGGAAAACTGGGATAGAACATGCATCCATTCCAATTTTATTTCATTCCAATCTTATTTCTTTTTTTAAAGATTTTATTTATTTATTCATGAGAGACAGGGAAAGAGGCAGAGATACAGGCAGAGAGAGACCCAGGCTCCATGCAGGAAGCCCGATGTGGGACCCGATCCTAGGACTCCGGGATCATGCCCCGGGCCAAAGGCAGACGCTCAACCACAGAGCCACCCAGGCATTACTCCAGCCTTATTTCTAAATGTCTAATTTGGGAGTCACCTTTCAGAACAAAACATGAAACTCCTAGAAGAGAAATAAAAGTTCAATTCTACAGGGGCACCTAGGTAGTTCAATCAGTTAAGCCACAGACTCTTGGTTTGGGCTCAGGTCATGATCTCAAGCTCATGACATCCAGCCCTATGTCCTCAGGGTCCCTGATCAGTGGGGAGCCTGCTTATCCCTCTCCCTCTGCCCCCTTCTCTGCCCCCCCACATTCACGCCCTCTCTCTCACTCTCTCTTTCAAATAAATAAATCTTTAAAAAAAAATCAATTCTCCAATGGAAAGGATATTTAAAGTCAAGTCTTACTTTTTTTGATACCTTTAAATTTTTCTCAGTCTTCATTCTTGTATTACTATTGCAAAATAAGGAGCAAATTGGGATCTTTTAAACTTTCTCATGCATTCATTTCCCTGTGGAAATCTAACAAGCAAAGCTTAGAGACAGCACATCCTTTCCTCTCTTCCCTTTCCTTTCTCTTCTGCTCCCTCCAGTCTCAAAGCCACAAGATGGAGCATAATACGGTAAATAGTATCCGTATGGAGGGCAATCACAGTGGCCCAAAGAGGGGTGCCAGAACCTGAACAAGAGAAAGGTATCCAAGTAGGAGGGAAATTTAGTGTGGGCATGTATAGTCCACACAGGGTGACAAAGGTGTCCAGATGGTAGGAGGAAGATAGAAAATCAGAAGATGCATTCCTAATGGACACGTATTTCTGGGAAGAGTGTGAGCATGCACCCCAGTATGTCAGCACTCAGGTATATGAGGGGAGCAGCCTTCCCAGCATTGTTTGTCAGAGCCCAGGCTGGAGGATGGGTGAATCCGCAGTGGCCTGGTGTGGGGTCTCAGAGTCAGAGCAAAGAGAGGAAGCCATCTGTAGGTGGAGGGAGAGAGAGGCAGCTGATTCTGGAGAGACAGAGCCTGAATGGGTGAGAAAGGCATCTGTGCTTGATGGTGGACCTGCATAAAATGTCAGATAGAGAAGGGTGGGTGAGGAGAGAGATCCAGCCAAACAATAGCATGAGGTACCAGACTCTGTGCAGTGAGCAGAGAACTGCTTGACATGGAAGGTGTGAGGGTGAGATTTATAAGAAATATGTATTTGATCTTCATCCCTGTATCTGGCACACAGCAATGAAAATGCTTGGAATTTCCTAAGTTATGAGAGTGACCAAGGTATCTGAGGTGACTTTTGGCCCACACCTGAAGTTGGGGACTGCCTGTCAGGAGAATCAACCACGTGATTATAAGGCTACAACTTGCAGTACCACCCCCTGACCTCTGGAGAAGGGAGAGGGGCTGGGAGTTGACTCCATTGCAAATGGCCAAGGATTTCATCAACCCTACCTGTGTGATGAAGCTCCCATGAAAATCCAAAAGGATTAAGTTTGGAGAGCTTCCAGGTTGGTGAAGATGGAGATTCATGAAGAGTGGTACCCCTGGAGAAGACGTGGAAGCTCCAAGCCCTTTTCCCACACCTTTCCCTGTGCATCGCTTCCATCTGACCATTCCTGAGTCACATAAGGGATCTAGTAGATAAAGCGCTTCTCTGAGTTCTGTGAGTCATGGAAACTCCAGTCTATAGTCGCTCTGTCAGAGCACAGATGCCAACCTGGACTTTGTAACTGCCAAGGATAGGGGGCAATCTTGTAGGACTGAGCCCTTAAACTATGGGTTCTGATGCTATCTTCAGATAGATAATATCAGAACTGAGTTGAATTGTAGGACACTCCGCTGGTGTCTGAGGATTGTCAGATATGTGTGTAAAATCCCCTTATATTGAATTTGGGGTACAGAATCATAGGGTGTCAGAATCCAAGTAGGGGGAAGAAAATGGCATCAGAAATAAGAAATTAATTATACATGAAGGAATTCATCAAACAAGTGAATATATTAATGAGAATAACAGCCAGTTTTCTCACTGCCAAGGAAGGAATCTGCAAAGTTGGAGAGGGAGAAAACTTAGAATGACCCCATGCTTTTGGGTTGGAATTGTAGATGTCATTGCAAATTCATATTTTCACCATATAAACGAGTAAAAAACACAAATAGTTGTGAAACATATCCTAGCTCTGTCCACTGGCAGGTCCTGGAAACAGTGATCCCCAAAAGCAATCAATGAGGATACCTATGGCCCTCAGCTTGGCTTCTAAAAACTCTTCTCAGGGGGTGGCTAGCTGTCGCAGTTGGAAGAGCATGGGACTCTTGATCTCGGAATTGTGAGTTTGAGACCCACGTTGGGTACAGAGATTATTTAAGTAAAAATAAAACTTTTAAAAATAAAATAAAATCTATTCTCCACTAATAGGAACCGGGGTTCCCTAGGGCAAAGGTTGATTCTAGGACTAGGCAGTAAAAGTACAAGCTAACCCTGGAATCTCTTGTTGTTCTTGAAAACAAGGAAGTGGTCAGAGAATGTAGAAAATACATATTAAATTATTCCAAGATAATGAAGCGTTTAGATCAGCAACTTACACTCAAATGGTTCCGTGAGGAAAGGTCTTTGCCTGCATCTCTTTTGTAAGTTTATAATTGCTTCAAAATTTAAAAAATAATCATTGGATATTGAAGGTAAGAAGAAAGTTCCCACAACAAATTGCATAGAAATCAAATCTTAAAGTTTTGCTAAAATCCCAACCTTATAATATTCAGTGAAATTAATTTCTTCATTTCATACATATTTTTAACATCTGTATCACAGTCCATGCTCTCTGGGGATACCAGAATGAAAGGATGCATTTTATCTTACCTTTAAAAAGCTTGTAGTTCAGTGTAAACAGAAATAAGATGATTGCACAGTGGCGATTTTAAAGGTTGCAGTAGAGAGAGCTAAAAGCACCTATATTTACAGAAGATGCTGAGTGAATAATTGACAGAGCAGGTAACCCTTGAGCTTGAAGGATAAGCAGAAGTGTGAGAGAAAAGCTAGGAGTGGAAGCACATTTCAAGATGAAGAAATACTGAAAGACCTGAAAATTAAAAAATCAAAATCAAACTGCTGAGAGGCCTGAAAAAGCAAGGAGAACCACAAAGGGGTCTTGGGAACTGAAGAGACTGGAGCATAACGGCAGGATCTAATGGATTCCAGAAAACTCTCCAAGTTCCACCGGGTCAAAGACATCTTCATCTACTGACGCTCTGGAAGATTCTTTATGATCATCGGTGACAAAAATCTCCTCAGTGAATTAAACTTCCTTTTTCCTATATTATAAACACCAAATAATATCCATTCCTTATTATTAAAAACATGCCACACATAAAAGGTAACCCTTGCTCTGTCCATATCCTACGTGTGTAATGTGTCTATTCAGCCATCAATGCCACAGACAATGTAGGTAGGAATCAGATTTCTTCAAGTCCTCTGTGAACTAAATTACTAATCTATAAAACAGAGATTAAAATAATATCTGCTCAACCTATGTCACCGAATAACTATGAAAATCAGATGTGATGAGGTGTGTGAAAACTCTTTAGAAACCATAAAACAGAATGTCGGTATTATTATAAGCTAACATGGTAGGGGAATGTGGCCAGTGTGATTAGCCCAGTGAAGTGCCATTGAGAAATGGACAAAAACAACCAAGAATACCCTAGAACAAAAGACTACTTTATAGCTAACAAAATTCTTGAGGTTTTGTTTTCCAGGAAATTAAAGCACTAATCAGAAATAGAAAGACCCATGGATATCATCAAGTCTAATCTGGTCATTTTTTGAGTAAGGAAAAGAAAGCTCAGGAGGGCCAAATGAAATAGCAAAGTAACACATTTAGACTGGAGCATAGGCCCAAATCAGCCATCAGCCTCTTTCCATTTTACCACCAAAAAAAAACAAAACAAAACAAAACAAAAAAACCCAAACAAACAAAAAACAAAAACAAGAACAAAAAAACCAAAAAGCAAAAACAAAAACAAAACCCACCAGTCAATGTTTTAAAAATAATACTTGTGTGATTTTAACTTGATTGAGTAAATTAAATGAAATCATATTAGCCTTTGTTTTTTGTCACTCTTCTTCCTTCCTTTTCTTGAGTTCTTTTCTAACAGACCAATAGCCCAAAGATTTTTGCTCACATTCAGCTCAGCTTACCCAGCATGATCTCAGCATGGTTTTTGTGCTTTGTAATTCTATACAATTTTTATCATACTCTTAAAACTTTCAGAAAATTTATATGTACTAACATGGAAAGGTGTTGAATAAATTAATGAAAACAAGTAAGAACAGAATGTGTTGTAAAACAATATAAAGAGCAGTGTGGGGGATCCCTGGGTGGCGCAGCGGTTTGGCGCCGGCCTTTGGCCCAGGGCGCGATCCTGGAGACCCCGGATCGAATCCCACATCAGGCTCCCGGTGCATGGAGCCTGCCTTCTCCCTCTGCCTGTATCTCTGCCCCTCTCTCTCTCTCTCTCTGTGACTATCATAAATAAATAAAAAATTAAAAAAAAAAAAAAAAAAGAGCAGTGTGTGTGTGTGTGTCTGTGTGTTTGTACTTAAATTAACAAAGGTGTGGGAGCAGATATAGAGGAGAGGGGGTTCAAAGGGAAGAATAATATCATTCTCTAGAAAACATACCTTTTTCTTCATATATATACTTTTATGGTGTTTGAATTTTTTTAAGGTATATATCTTTTATAATTAAAGGAACAAAAAAATTACAAACTGTAGAAGGTGGTAGAAGTCTGGTGGTAGAAGGCCTCTAAAATGGGGAGCTAGAATCAGTCAGTGCCTCTCCATGTGCCCAATGGGGACAATCCTGAGCAGCAGACGCAGAGCTCCCATGCTGCGTGGCTAGCATGCTTCTTTTTATCAGAGAAAACTAACAAAAATAACACAGATTTATAAAAATAGCTCCAAAAGGTATCCAACTCCTCACTCTATGAATCCAGAATAGCCCCAGGTCTTTGATGGGGAATGGACCAAGCTGAGCTGAACAGAGCATGAAGAAGTAAATCTCCACGGGACTACCCATATCTCAACTCTCCCAAAACTTGAGGCTCAGAGTCCCAAAACTTGATTGAAATTGAGCTGCTGGGAAATATAATCATGTAAGAACAATTAAGAATTTTGTTTTCAAGATAAGAATTTAGTACAAAGCTTAGCCTTGGGTGAAATTATAGAATGAAACTAAAACAAGGAACTCTTTTCTCCACTGGGTTCTCATCCCTTTAATCTCTGGGACTCACACCCTCTCCTTTGCCTTCCCTTTCTTCATATAATCTAATCCCAGGATCTCCCATTCCCATTAAAATATAAAAGATTAAGAATTAAAAAGTGATAAGTGGCTATTTGTTCTTTCTTTCTTTCTTTCTTTCTTTCTTTCTTTCTTTCTTTCTTTCTTTTTTTTGCCAATGTTATCACTGGCTTTTCTACTTCACAAAACAATTTTTAACTCAAGAATTTAAATGAGTCTACTGAAAGTAAGAAAACAAAATACTAACTGTTGTCTCTTCAGTGTCTGCACTAGTAGAATCCGCTTGACCAACTTCACTTCTAGTCTTTTTCCAGAAACTCATTCATACCACATTTTTGCTGAACAAGAAGTACTCTCACTGTTAACTACACATTCATCTAGGACTCTTGATAAAGCAGTGAAACCCTGTTTGAGAGTTGCATGATCTCCAAGCAACATGAAGAGACTACTCCCACCAAGCTCTCTGGCAGCAAGGCATTGAGGAAGAAAAAAATAAGTAAGAATCAGAAGACTTGACTTCTCATTCTAACTGAATCGTGTGAACAGTTTTGTAGCTGGAATTCCTTATCTCTTCCAGGTATCTCTGGGGTTGTTATGAGAATTCACTGAGAGAATACAAATTAAAGCATTTTATAAACTACAAAGCTAAGGAATACTAAAATTCCAAACTAGATTGAGATGTCATTTTCAGCAGTTTGCAACATCATGACACTATTTGTCTCTCTGAGGCACACAACATCAAATGAGCCAGGAAGCTCATCTTCTCCAGATAGAAAATTGCTTCTCTGTAGGGCCAAAACATGGTCCAGAGAGCTTGCTTGCTTGCTTGCTTTCTTTCTTTCTTTTTTTTTTTTTAACTTGGATGGGGTTTGTCACCTTATCAAAGAAACTTTAATGTTTTCTAGTTCTATTTCTTGTTTTGATGCCTTTGTTTGGTATTTTTCAGAAGGAGGAAAATTATTCTTGGCACACAAAAATGAAAAACCAAGCTTTGATACCTGTGACTTTACACTCAAATATGATCCACTCTTATATGAAAGTCTTAATGGGGATAAATGTACTTGGGATAAAGTATGATTTACACAAAAATGAAATAAAAGTAGGATAGATATTGCAGGGAAAGATAATGGTTAGAATATATGGAAAACTTGCTATCTAAAAATAACATATCCTAGTAGCCTAAGAACTGTAGAGTAGTTTTCAACTTGTATTTATGATAGAAGAAATATTCTCCAGACATAAAATCTGATGCCACTGAGAGAATTATGGGTTCACTGATGTCCAAGGTCTTTTAAGTTGCATGCACAGTCTCTAGAAATGCTTTGTCTGGAGGAAGACATAGACAACCACTGGACAATTGATGGCCCTTGGGTGTGTTCTAGGATCTCCATAGCTTTGTAATTCAAGCTACTCAAACCATGATGGCTCTTTTTCATAACAGAAAAATATATTTTCCACTGAAGTTTGGTAACTCAGTTAGATATAAGAAAAACTCATGTTAAAAGAAGCCTAGGGGATCCCTGGGTGGCTCAGCAGTTTCGCGCCTGCCTTTGGCCCAGGGCGCGATCCTGGAGTCCCGGGATCGAGTCCCGCGTCGGGCTCCCGGCATGGAGCCTGCTTCTCCCTCTGCCTGTGTCTCTGCCTCTCTCTCTCTCTCTCTCTCTGTGTCTATCATAAATAAATAAAAATAAATCTTTAAAAAAAAGAAGCCTAAATATTTATTCACACAAAAGCACCATGAGTTTTTAAGCTTATTATATGTAGGAATAAGTAGATACTTTATTCCAGAGCCCCATAACTATTGCTTAGGTTTCTCTCTTCTAAAGAAGAAAGACTTGCTATAATGGTGTTAATTCCAGGAAAATAGAGAGTTTAGATGGATTCATTCTCCATCATTGATTCTCTATCATTTGTGAATTTGAGGAGAGGAGAAAAGGACAGTAGAGGGGGATATTCTATAATGATATAAATTTGATAAAATGAGTTGCACATACTGAATTAAGTTCTTATTTCATTTGACACTTCTCAATTAGTTTTATTATTAAAAATGGAATCTAATCTCCAAACTGTGATTTCTAAACTGTTTTAACTTTTGAAGATAACTTGAGGGTTTATTATGTATTTGAGCTCTCACCCTATGACCGTTGCTTTTTAATTGCAGTTTTCATTATTTTAAATGTTATGGGAAAATGTTGCTGAGATCATCTTAATTTTCTTAAATGAGCTTGAATTCATTTTTGTGAAAAATAAATTAATCACTGTGCACATAGAAAAGACTTGAATGCATAAATTTATCAACACTGATCATCTCTAGATGGCGGAAATATGAAATTTTTTCTTTATGATTTTTTTATATTTTCGAAATCTTCTGCAAAATCATTTCACAATTAAATGTTTAATATTAATTTTAAAACAGTAACAACAAAATGAAAAGTTAGAGAGTTAAGAAGAATGAGGATATGCACAACTTTTCATTGAAAAGCCAATGTTAAGATGGGGTGAAATTTTCCCATTGTGGGTTTTATGTCTGTGGGATTTCCTTTAATTTGAGGATATAATTCTTCTTTTCCTTATTGATAAGGTTAATTACAGACTCACACTGAGAATAAAAACTGAGGGACACCCGGGTCTGCTCAGCAGTTGAGCGTCTACCTTTGGCTCTGGGCATGATCCTAGAGTCCTGGGATCGAGTCCCACACCAGGCTTCCTGCCTGGAGACTACTTCTCCCTCTGCCTATGTCTCTGTCTCGCTCTGTGTGTGTGTGTGTTTTTCATGAATAAATAAATAAAATCTTTTTAAAAAGAATAAAAACTGAGTCAGCAAACTCAACATGTAGCAGGGAAAAATCTCCGTCAGAATTTTTATGCTCCATAAAACTTTCCAACAGCAATTGCTCCCTCCTACAAACAAAGGAAAAATATAGACTAAAACCTTAAAATCTAAATGATTAAGATATAATAAATTGCCAAAAAAATTCTAAGCGGTAACCACTTTGCAATATTATATATTTAGATAAAATATTTCATAGGAATACATAGGGCACTTGTGATGAGCACTGGGTGTTATGTGGAAGTGATGAATCACTAAATTCCTAAAAAATAATAATGAAATAAAATATTACATAGAAATAATAATTACTTTAGAGAATTTTAATCTAAAATGTTATCAAATATCTAAAAACTAAAACACCTAAATAAAACTAACAATTTAAAATTAAAAAATCTAAAGCATTTCATCTAAAATATATAAAATTAGAATAAGTAACTTCTCCAACTTGTTTCTTCCTACTTAATCCACTGAAAGTTAATATAAAAAGGACTTTACCAATAGTATGTTCAAGTTTTTAATATTTATAATGCAAAATTATTTCTATTAGGTGTCTGCCTACTTTGTTCTACATCATTTTGTGATTCTAGAATTTAAATTTTCAAAGAAGATAGAAAAATCTTGGAATAAATTTGGAGCCAAAATAAATTTGTCATACCAGAGAGCTCAGACAGAAAGTGAAGCTAATAAAACTTAATGTCTTTTCTGCTCTTTTATTTTAAAAGAGATTTATAATATCCATTGACCAACTCTGGAGAATAAGACTAGCAAAATGGCTGGGATTAGAAAAGGAAGAGGTATGCCATAGTACCACTGTCTGCATCCACTGCCCTTGGATCTGTTGTAGAAATAGAACCAAAGAACAGGGTTGGGCACCATCACAGACTAGATCATATTAAAACCATTTCTAACGTAGGTTCAGAGATGCCTGGGTTTTAAGATAATTAGAGAACATTTATATGACTGTCATGTTTTACTCAGATAAATCCCTGCTGAAACTTTAGAACTCAGTATTTATGACTACAGCTCCAATGTCATCAACAAAATATCTGTAATTTGCTCTCTCAAATCTACAGTTACTACAGCAACATAATTACTCTGAAGCAATCTGGTGTATGGGACAGGTCTGGTGGAGGCCTACTATGAAGATAAGAGCATTTTCACTGCATCATCCAGATTCATATGTAGTTGGCCAAATGCCATCTTTTTCTTACAGATGTTATTTTGGTCATATAATATGTCTTTGAATTGCCAACTGGCATTTCAATTCTAACAAGTCAACATTTGGAAAATTAATTCATTGCCTTCACCAGAACTCTTCACATATAGTTTACATTCTTAAATATTAGGAGTCCCTTTAAATCAAAGATAGGCCAAATACAGAAAGGCAAATTGGTTTTTAAATGTTGCCTCATTTCAAACAAAGACCAACATAAAATCATAAGCAGCATATATTTCAAATTTTTAATCTTCTTTTAATATAAATATTGATAAGGATGGTAAAAAGCACTACTTGCTAACAAATTGATGTATGTTTGAGAAAAAAACAAAATGAGACAATGTCCGGCAGCCCCGGTGGCTCAGCAGTTTAGCGCCGCCTTTAATTGATCCTGGAAACCCAGAATCGAGTCCCACGTCGGGCTCCCTGCATGGAGCCTGCTTGTCCCTCTGCCTGTGTCTCTGCCTCTCTCTCTCTCTCTTTCTCTCTCTCTCTCTCTCTCTCTCTCTCTCTCGTCTTTCATGAATAAATAAATAAAATCTTAAAAAAAAAAAAAAAGAAAGAAAGAAAGAGAGAGAGAGAGACAGTGTCTTGTCACTGGGCTTCTTGCCAAGAAGCCAGGTCAAAGTACAAAGAAGCTGCAGTGTTTGACCAGCCGGTTAAGTGGGTTATGACGAATCCAAGTGTGCTTGTTCATGGTACTTTTCTACCTGCAATTCTTTTAGAACTGTTAGAATGGGTTCTCCTTTGTTTCATTTTGGTTTTTTTATTTTGTTTTTTGATTTTGGTTTTTTTTTTTTTCCACTTCTTTTCTTGGCCTGGATTCTTCTACCAACTATTATCTAAAACATATGACAAAAATAATAATATGGAGTTCCTAAACATTTGAAAAGACAAAAGAGGGACTTTTTGCTTTGGTTGGTTTGGGACCACTTGATCCTGTCATTTATAGAACATGGTTGATCATTGATAAACATTGATTTTGTTTATTTATTTGACAGAGAAAGAGAGCACAAGCAAGGGGAGCGTCAGAGGGAGAGAAAGAAGCAGGCTCCCTGCTCAGTGGGCTCCCTGCTCAGCCCCAACTTGGGGCTTAATCCCAGGACTCTACGATCATGACCTGAGCCAAAAGCAGATGTTTGACTGAGCCACCCAGGCATCCCAACAATGATTTTAATAAAGTGGATTTATTTGGTAAATATTCACTAATCTATATCCTAAATATTTCTTTTAAAAAAGGTTAAACTGTTCTTTTCAACTTTGCACTTATTACATTACAAAGTTCACAGGACTAATTGACATGTCAAGGCACTATTAGTTAACCTCTGGACTACTATGTGAACATATTTACTACTTAATCCAAACCTTTGTGGTATATAGAAAAAGAAGATCTTTAGCCAGGAGATGCCTTTTTCAAATATTGTGAGAATTAGAGTAGGTCATATATGTAGAGTATCTAGCTTAAAGGCATAAAGATGTGTGTGTGTGCGTGTGCATGTGTGTGTGTGTGTGTGTGTGTGTGTGTGTGTGGCGCTGTACTGTACTGTCATATCCACCCCGGTTCCCTAAAATAATACTAATTGCGATTATGACATTGATCTGAATTTCAAATCAGGAACATTTGTTTCTTTAACCCCCAAAAGAGAAAATTATTTTCCTACATCAAATCTATAGCCCACCCTTACCTGAATTCTTAAACAACTTTCCCCTCTGGTAGAGCAAATGAACATTCTAGGCTTTTTTTCAGGACCAGCCCTACACTGGAACAATGGATCATATCTTCTTTTCCTTACTCAGGTTCTTTGTCCCCACGTTATACCTTCTCTCTCCTACCACATCATTGGTTTTTCTCTCTGTACTAGATCATACCCAAGCAAAAAGCATTCTCTTATTCCTTAAGAGTTCCTTGCACCCTATAAATCTCTCAAGCTATCACACTCTTTGTTATAAGTTGAATTGTTTTCCTCAAAAGAAGACAGAGTGAAGTCCTAACCCTCAGTAATTCAAAACATGACCTTGTTTGGAAATCAGGTCATTGCAGATGGAATTAGTTAGGAGGAGGTCACATGGGAGTAGGGTGGGTCCTGATCCAATATGACTGGTGTCTTGAAGAAAATGGGCATGTGAAAACAGAGACACACAGGGAAACACCACGTGATGATGAAGACAGAGATTGGAGTTGTGCAGCTGCAAGCTGAGGAATGCCAGATTGCTAATAAACCACCAGCAGCTAGGAAGAAGCAAGGAGAATTTCCCCTAGAGGTTTCAGAGGGAGTAGGGCCATGTGAACAATCTGATTTCAGAGTTCTAGCCTCCAGAATCGCGTGAGACAACAAATTTCTGTTGTTCTAAGCCACTCACTTTGTGGAACAGCAGCCCTGGAAAACTAATAGATCATTTCCATTCTGTATTAGATCATTCCCATGAGCAGAAAACATTATCTTTTATCACTTACAAATTCCCTTGGCCCTAAATCTTCCTTAAGCTAGCACCCTATTCCTGCACTTCCTTTTTTATAGGAAATGTCTTTTTAGAGTCATTTCTAAGTGTTGCCATTACTTACCCTCCTCCTGTCCTCTAGTGTACTCATTCTGGTCAATACCCTCACCCCTCTCACCAGTCTTCAAATACCATTTTTGTCAAGATAACTTTTTTTCAAAACAAATAATAGTATATGTTTATTTCTTAATTTAGCTATTGTCTATCTCTCTCACTAGAATCTAAGCTCCAAAATGACAGGGAATTGATGTGTCTTCACTTAGCACCCTCCAAGTCCTGGCACTCAGTAGGTCCTTAGTGATATTTTGTTGAATGATGCAATGCATTTACTTTTAGGGTATTAATTACATGTGATACATAAAGCTTCTATTGGGATTTAAGTACTCAATCATGAATGATAGAAATTTCATATGGAATTTGTTGCAGTTTTCAGGAATTTGAAGACGATAAAAAGTGATTTATGCTTTGCAATCATACATTATCACTAATATCACACCCTAAGGTAAACTATGACATCATTATTTTATATTATACATTCAAAAGCTATTAACAGTTATTAATCTTCGCATTCATCCTATGTATTGGGGAAAGGCAATTTTTTTTAACTTTTATCTTACAGATTTGGAAACTAAGTGACTTATGAATTAATGGGCCTTCTTGTGACATCTAAGTAGGTAAATGAGAAAATGCAAACTGATCAAATCAGTTTAATTTCCACTAAAATCACCCATCATCAACCCTACCTTATAATTTCATTGACATTTAAGATTATTATCTTGATTATACTAAATGAGAAAAAACAACTTCCTCCTGCATATTATGACAATTTATAAATGAGGAGTATGAAATCAGATATATTATGCAAACAAATGCAATAAATGAAGATTCCTTGCTCTGGTCAGTGCTCTGAGGAGCAGCAGAAACTTAGCGTAACGATCTGGTAAAAAGAGAAAATTAAGGAGCACTGCTAAACGTATTCATAAAGTGTACTATCTACAATGTGAACAAGACTATGCTCACATTAGTCTATGATGTGACAGTTCACAGTCATCTGTGGCTAATCATCTATAGCCACATAAACCTGTCTTCCCATTTTCTCATTGCCCTGCATATCAGTAACAGCAAGATAAGAGAGCAAATTCAAGATATTGAATCTTTGCTAATGAAGATATCAGAGGTACATTATTACACTTCCTATGGAGGCCTCTATAGAAAAAGAGCACTATTAATTTTATTTCAAGCTATTTTTTGGAATTAGGAGTAATATAACAATAGTATTTTAATCACTTATGTGTGTGTATATATATATATATATATATATATATATTAACAATATTGGCTGACCAATACTTCTATGAATACTGTGTTTCATATTTCCACTAGCCTCATCTTTTTAAAAATTATGTTAACTCACTAATTTCATGAAGAAAATTCCAGCAATTTTAAGGAAAAGTGATATTGGATTTAACAATACAATAAGTATTGATAAAAATACATTTGCATTCCATTTTATGAAATCTTACTTCTTTTTGTTAAAGCAATTTGCATTGCTTTTTTTGTTGTCAAGATTTTTTTTATTTATTCACAAGAGACACGGAGAAAGAGAGGCAGAGACATAGGCAGAGGGAGAAGCAGGCTCCCTGCAGGAATCCCAATGTGGGACTTGATACTGGACTCCAGGATCATGCCTTAAGCTGAAGGCAGATGCTCAACTACTGAGCTACCCAGGCATCCCTGAAATATTATGTCAACCCTTGGTTTAATTCAACTATCTTCCCTCTCCCTCAAAACTCTGCCTCTTAATCACCCTTCCTTACTCTTCAGTCAGATTTCCCATCATTTCCTCCTTCCATCCTATACAAATGGAAGAGGCATCTCTACATTTATCTGAAGACAGTTCCGTACCTGAACTACAAACCCTCATCCCTTCCTTACACCTGAGGCACTGCTCACCAATGGTCTCCTCTCTCTCCCATACCTTCAGCCTTTTCCTGGTCCTCAGTTTCTTCCCAGCAGCACTCAAACCCATCCACATACTCCATGCCATGCTGGAGCCAACACTCTTCTTCTCCCTGCCAAAGTCTTCTTTTCAATTACCAATCCTCAGGCTCACCTATCTCATTGTATCCCTCCTTTGCTAGGCCTCTTAGCAGCATTTGGCATCGGCTGACCACTCTCTCCTTGAAACAACCCTCCTTGTCTTTCATGAAGCCACACTCACCTTATTTTTCTTCTACTTTTGTACACTCCTTATCAGTCTGTTTTGTTAATGTTATATGTGGGTCCTGCTAGCAGTTCGTGCTACTCCCATTAAATGGTGGTATCCCTCTAAAGCCTCTTCTGGGGCCCCTGGCTGGCTCAGTTGGAAGAGCATGCAACTCTTTTTTTTTTTTTTTTAAGATTTTATTTACTTATTCATAGAGATGCAGAGAGAGAGAGAGAGAGAGAGAGGCAGAGACACAGGCAGAGGGAGAAGCAGGCACCATGCAGAGACTGACATGGGACTTGATCCAGGGTCTCCAGGATCACACCCTGGGCTGCAGGCAGCACTAAACCTCTGCGCCACCGGGGCTGCCCAAGCATGCAACTCTTGATCTCAGGGTCGTGAATTTGAGTCCCATGTTGGATTTGGAGATTACTTAAATAAATAAAAAACATTAAAAAGAAAAGTCTTAAATAATAATAATAGTTAAAAATAAATGAACTCTGTTCTAGCTCCTCTTTTCTTGAATAAGCTTGTCTATTCCCTTTGTGTCAGTTACTACCTGTTAAACTGAATTGTGTCCCCTCAAAATTCAGATGTTGAAATCTTAATGCCCAATACCTCAGAATGTGACTACAAATGGTCTTTAAAAAGGTAAAGGCATTAAAATGATATCATATGAGTGGGCTTCATCCAATATAACAGATGTCCTTATAAGTAGAGGAGATTTGGGCACAGGTAGACACAGACAAAAGATGAAGATAAGGGAGATAACCAAGGAGAAAATCTTCACAAGAAATCATCCCTGCAAACACATTGGTCCTGGACTTCCAACTTCCAGAACTGTGAGAAAGTACATTTCTGTTGTTTTAGGCACTCAGTCTGTAGAATTTGCCTGGCAACCCCAGCAAATTCATGCATGACCTGTGATTAGGCTGTGGCCCTTAAACTCATTACTGTGGTGTCAATCTCTAATCACCAGGTCATATCCCACTCTTGCTCGATCTCACTGCATGGGTGTCTCAAAACTATTTTGAGAATTCACCATAAGTTAGGGCATCTGGTTGCCCAAGCCAGGAGCATGGTCACCGTGGTGGATGCTACTTGTGCCCCATGTCAAACTCCTTCACCCACCTCAAACACCAGTTTCACCTCAAGTAGTTCTCTCCAATTTTGTGTGTTGGAGTCTTCTCCAAAATTCTAAGAACTTGCTCAGCAGTTCTCAAGTGCAGAGGAGTTATCCCTGGAGGCAACAACAAACCAAAGAGAGGAAAGTCCAGAAATAAAGGTTATCTCCAGTGATCCAGAGGGATGCTTCCGAGGAGCTTTCAACATGGTTTAGAAATGACAAATACCCACCATTTGCTTCAACGTGGATGGAACTGGAGGGTATTATGCTGAGTGAAGTAAGTCAATTGGAGAAGGACAAACATTATATGGTCTCATTCATTTGAGGAATATAAATAATAGTGTAAGGGAATAGAAGGGAAGGGAGAAGAAATGGGTAGGAAATATGAGAAAGGGAGACAGAACATAAAGACTCCTAACTCTGGGAAACGAACTATGGGTGGTGGAAGGGGAGGAGGGCGGGGGGGTGGGGGTGAATGGGTGATGGGCACTGAGGGGGGGCACTTGACGGGATGAGCACTGGGTGTTTTTCTGTATGTTGGCAAATTGAACACCAATAAAAAATAAATTTATAAAAAAAAAAAAAAACAAACAAAAAACAAAAAAAAAAAAATAAATAAATAAATTTATAAAAAAAATAAAAATAAAAAATAAAAAGGTAAGAAAAAAAAGAAAGAAAGAAAGAAAGAAAACAGATCCCCCTCAAAGCTTGTGCTCCAGTTTTTGCAGCAATAAACAGCTCAGTAAATGTATACATTTTTGGTTTTCCTCCTTCCTAAATTGGCTTTTCTCTTTTTCTGACTCACTCTCTCCATTCCTCCACTCTTACTTCCTGGGATCACCTCTAAAATAAGCCTTCTGAACCCCAGTCTTTATCTCAAACTTGTTTTGAGAGGAAACCCACATGAAGATAGTCAACAACATTCTCATAGCTTTCTCCTTTAATCATTTTATCTGGCCATCTATTACTAAATTCTGGTGATCCTACCATGGATTTCAAATTAGTTTACTCTCTCTAAGTCCACAGCCTTTATCCTGGGTTCAGGCTGCCATCAACTCTTAATTGGATTATACTAGAATCTTCTCACTAATTTTCCTTGCCTTGTGAATTGCTCCTCACCAAATTGTTCTACTGAGGGAAGTCAGTGTGTGCTTTCTAAGTAGACTATCTGATCCTACTTACTCACTCATAAAAACTTTCAAATATTCCCAATTGTCTTTAGCATGATGTCCTTTACGTGATTTACAAGGTCTCTTTGTTTCCCCCCCCCCCCAGTTTCATCTTTCATTTCTCACTTGGTAGACTAAATCTATTAAGTTATTTTTAGGTCTCTGATCAGCCATGCAATATCTTGCTTCAGGGCCTTTGCACATGCTGCTCCCTGCTCTTGAAATGCTTTTTTTCCACTCTCCATCACCACTGCCACTCAGCTTTTCCATTCCTAGCTTAGTTGGCACTTACTGCCAAAAACCTCTACTGTTGATTTATTAGGTACCTCTTCTATTTGCTCTCAAGACATATTATGCTATATCTTAATTGCCTGTTTATTTATGTCCAATATTTGATTATAATTTTTGAAGGTTTCTATTTCCCATTATTTCTCAAGTACTTCACAGATATTCAATAAATATTGGTTAAAAATATGAATTGAGAAATGAAAGGAAAAGTGTTGAATAATGTTACTAAACATTTTTACAACAACAGAGAACCTGGCAAACAAGTGATCATATCATATAGAAAGGCTGAAGCAAAACAGAAGGAAGATTAATAAATAGAAACTCTATAAAAATCTAGGACAAAAATGCTATCTTCAGAAATTTTTGATACCATTACTGCTGTAACCATGGATACATGCCTACTCAGACTTTTTAAATCTATTACTTAGAAAGCAATTTTAAAAGCTTGTAATACAAAGTCAGCATTTTCAATGGAAAATTAAGCCAATACCACAATTTAATGAATTTTGAAATGACTTTTAATGAGATGGTTTTAATTTATGATCTCACTCGATGGAACACTAAGGTGCTAAACAGGACTGCCCTTTCAGTAAGACTGAGAATTAAGTAAAACTTGTTTTAGGCCTTGACTCCATGCTTTCTCACTCTGACAATGCATTCTCCTCTCACTACTTCTACCTCAGGTCTGTGCTCTAAAGTCAGAAGCCTCCTATGTCTGCCCACCCCCCTCCCTGCCCCTTGGTGAATCTAAGAGTCTTACCAGATATCCTGGTAAATGGCCCTTCCCAGCTATCCACCATCTAAATAATGTATAGTCATTACCATTCCCTTCCTCTCCACTTTGTTAGATACAAACAAATGACAGCACTTGAGTGCATGAGTGGGAATTTGAGGTGAGCTATGGTGAGGAGGTTGGTTTTCTGGGCATTCTATAGGAAATTTGTGGAACCTTACCAATCACTCTGGGTAAATGATTCCCAACCCATAAAGACTTGAGAAGCATTTTCTAGCTGAGACCCTATCATCAGGGTATCACTGCTGCCATATAGGAGTTGTTTTCATAATAATCCAAACAGTGTTGCTCATCCTTTTGGCAACACAGTGCCATTGTTTTCAAGAGAAGAGGCAAGGCAGGCACCAAACTACCCCTTCACTGAAATACCCTAAATTGTAGACATATTGTCATCACTAAGTTTATGAGAGAGCCACAAGTACTCAGTTCCTTAAAAATGCTATGTTTGAGACTGCACAGTTATTTCAATTCCCAATTTAGCAGGCAATAACTTTTACTATAAGTTCTTGGGTGACTCTAAAGAGTTGGCTAATGAAATCACACAAATTTCCAAAATACAATTCTTTCATTTATGCAACAAATGTTGTCGGAGTTCCTGTTACGTGTCTGCCAGGCACTCTTCCATATACTAAAGGATCTTTGATGAACAAAACAACAAAACAGACTAAAATCCTTGCTTTCTTAGAGTTCATATTTTAGTAGGAGTAGAATGAAATAACACATAGTTCGTTTTAAAAAAACACTTATCATATGATGAGTCACTGTGTAGTTTTAAATATCATCTCCCGAAGAATAAGATGTAAAGCTTTGAAAATATGTACACATAATGTTCCCATGTTAAGTGGGAAAAAGACTAGGATACAAAACTATTTATATACAATATATGTACAGTGAAATATATGTATATGATATAGTTCTCTCTATATATATGATTCCTAAGTTTGTAAAAAAAAATTAATTGAGGCATATGTAAACATACAGATAGCTTCCACATATAGCTAGATACAGATTTAGGGGAAAAAAACAGTACATATACACAACCAAGACTTACTAGTGCTATCTTTGGAGTGAGATGACCAATACCTTTTTTTACATTTATTTTCTTTTTTATATTTCTTGTACTTTTTGAAATTTCGTGATGAATACCCTTTTATTAGTAGCAAATGGATACTACATTACGTATTTTTAAGGGAAAACTGAGTGAATGGAAGAGGACTTATGCAAACTCTCCGTACTTTTACTCATCTTCTGTACACTTAAAACTACTCTAAAGTAAATCAATTAAATTTTCTAAAGAAATAGCTAAGGTGAACTCTATCTCTTTTAACTTCCAGTATACAAAACACTGTACGAAACAGTGGCTCCCAGATCTTGGAACTTCAGAGACTGGTAAAATTTCCCAGAGATAGGTTTTTACACTTTCCTTTGCCAAGTAAGTACATTAAATACATACACATGTGAACACACACACATACACATATATCCACATTCACTCTACATAATATACCTTTAGAAGGAAGTATATTTTATCACCTAAATGTAAAAGCATAATCTTAAAGTGAGAAAAATTCTATTAAATGCAATAAGCTTGGTCTCACGAACAACCCACGCAATTTTGTGACTTTTCTCATTTCACCATGCCTTTGTGAATAACTGTACCAGGTGGGTTAGGAATCACTGGTATACAGCCCAATGTTTTATCCAACTACAAGTCAGAAAAGGAGAGGGATGTGCTACAAAAATCAGGACTCTTCAGCCTAGTGTTTCAGAGGATGGAGAGGCAATCCCTTGAAGTCATTCTTGAGCAATTGGCTGGTTGCATGTTCCATGCTACTCTTAGTTATTTATCACGGTTGTGAAATCATATCAAATGTGCAAATGCTATCGTCCTGTAGACAGCGAATTAGTCTTCCAAGGTGGTCATTTGATTTGTTTATGATCTTGAAGTTCTCACACCTCTTCTTGTGAAACAGAACTAGGAGTGAATGTTCACAGACCAGATGCCCCGGTAAAACCTTTAGAGTATGGTTCACTGCAGAATCAATGAAGTGATGAAGGAGTACTGCCAGAGGAAACAGGTGTTGTTACTCACTAAAGATCTCAAACAGGTACTCTCTGCTTCTCAACGAGAGAGACTCAGAACTTCCAGATCCAGTGCTGTGGTCCACTGGTTCTTCTGCAGACTCTCATTTCTGCCCCAGGCTGGCAGCATCACAAGTGTGGCTTAGATAGGATTTACTTCTATCTCTGTGAGGGAGTAGAGAATGAGGGGCACTTGTGTTGAGGAGCAGGAGTCACAGCCATCTGTTAGTTGTATGTTATTTTACACAATTATTAGAAATGACAAGTTTTTTCAGGGCACAACATTCAGGGGGATTCTTGATCCCCACCACCCAACTAAATTCTCTTGCTACCAGTCTAGAGCATGTGGGGACTCTGTACATAATACAAGGATTTAATGGCAAAGTCACTAGGTGGGATGGGATGGTCACACCCACCCTTCCCTTCCTCTTCAATCTCAGGCAGGTAAGAACAAGCCCACATTCTTCCTTTTACACTCTCACCAGAGACTAGAAATAAAGACTTTGAACTCTGTGTTGGGCTTCTCAGGCACTTGAGTGTTGTTATTCTGGGATGAAAGCAATGTGGCCATATCCTTTTATCTGACTCCTTCTCTGTAAGTTGATAAAGAGAAAACAGATGAACTCATCTGGTTATTCCAGTTCCACGGAAATTACTCTCAAATTAAAGAGAAACTTTTAGGTAGAAATCTTGAAGGTTGAATTGCAACTTAATATATAATGCCTCTATTTATTAAATAAAAGAAAATTGATCTTTCTTCCGCAGGCATTGGTCCTTCCAGAGAAAGTAGTCTCACACAACTGATAACAGACTGTGATAAAATTTAATGCATCTATTGTGATCCATTTAAATTATATGACTTCACTCACTGGTTACCTTTTGTAATAAATTAACACCTGTTTTGAGGGTTAAACTGCCAAATTCTACATACTGACAAAGTGGCCTGGTACAAATAAGTGCATTGTTAATAAGTAACCCCTCAGCCCAGACAAAATCATGGAAGTGCAGAACATCCCCAACACAGCAAAATTCAAGCTTGGTAGCAGACTCCTTCTCTATGCACACAAATTTAGACATGTTCTCTAAGCCTATTTTCCAATATGATTTTTTTCCATCTGTAGAATCACTAGGAGATTACCAGCAGCCTGACTCTTGTGTCCTCCTGACAAAACTATTGATGATCTCTGAACCAATTTTCTTAATTCTCCAACTGTTGATTTGTTTGGACAGATTACTCTGGTGGGGCTGAGTCTGGGTAACAAAAGATAGAGGACCCAGATTAGGCAACTTGTGTAAACCTGAGGACCAGAGTAACTGTTATTATGGCCCATTAACACATCTTGCTTAAAAGAGGTAAACTCTCGGGCGCCTGGGTGGCTCTGTCAGACATTAAGAGGCTCCCTTCAGCTCAGGTCATGATCTCAGGGTCCTGGGATAGAGCCCCAAGTTGGGCTCCCTGCTCAGCAGGAAGTCTGCTTCTTCCTCTGCCATTCTATCTCCCTCTGTCCCTCCCCCTGCAGAGCCAGGTTCCCAGGCGCTCGCGCTCTCTCTCTCTCTCTCTCTCTCTCTCTCTCTCTCTCTCTCTCTCTCTCTCTCTCTATATATATATATATATATATATATATACAAGCTCTCTCTCTCTCTCTCTCTCTCTCTATATATATATATATATATATATATATATATATATATATATGAGGTAAACCCTATATTTTCCCTCCTTTCCTCTTCTGGTAATTCTAGACCATTCCCCTTCCTGTCTTCCATCTTCCAGCTGTGCTGGTTAATCCTTTATCTGCATAATTAAGAAATGATATATTAGTGACTTGTTTGCCAATCCTGGTTTAACTTTCTTCCCAAATTCTTTCTTCCTCATTCAGAGAATGAACCACTAAGGTCTTGTCTTAGCAAGAAATAATACTTTTATTTTGGACATATAGCAGTCAATTCTAGGTAAAATGGTTAAGGTAACATTTATCTCAGCACCTCTCTCACCTTTGGTCCCTTTCAGGTACACATTTCAGTCTTCCAGTTTTTCTCCACTCTTCCCTCTTACGCAACTTGCTTTCCAGAAAAATTAATAAATCATTCATTCTCGAGTACAAGATTAGCAAAAATTAGCCCCATTCCAAAGATGTTTTCTTTTTTTTTTTTTTTAATTTTTTTTCCAAAGATGTTTTCTTTAACAGAGAACCGAAAGCTCATTTCTAGTGCTAGAAGTGCAACATCAGTAAAAGGTCGTAGGGAAAGAGACCTTTGTGATATCCTTTAAGTCATACCCCTTGAGACATAGTACTCAAATTGGGGATAACAGTCCACTGAGTGGGTTAACACTGGGCTATTTTTAATGAAATAGAAATGTCCAGGCAACACTTAAAGGTTTAAGTGTTTCTTACAATTTTCCTTTCTGTTTCTGTTTTACACATACATGTATTATTCATATATATACTTATATGTGAAATATATAAATGTCTGTCTTATAATAATCATTATCAATAAGTTTGAGAGTTATTTGCCCCTTGACTCTTAAGCTGCTAAATTCTTCTGATTTTTCTTGTATAGCTTCACTAACACCCAGCCTTGCTCTCCTATTCCCACCACTATTGACATAGATTGGACTTTCATTTCAATTCTGAAATAATCACAAAGTCTACATAACTGTAGTCTTGGTTTTTCTTCTGGGTTTTTAGAGTTTCAGAAACACAGCATGACCCTATCTAAACTCATTTTTAATTCTCGAACATTTGCAGGACAAAAACCTGAATTCCTTACCCTGGCCCTCTACCATCTGCCCCTATTTCACCTTGTCAACACTTCCCACCACCACCACCACCCCAAAACTCTTATACATCCCTGCAAGCATTCTTCTCCTGTCTTGTCTCTGTGGCTGTGCTCACACTCTTCAGCCTGAAATGGCCTCCTCATCTTCATCCACATCCTCATCGTCAGTGTTCTGAATCACACCATCTTTGGAGGCACAGCTCAATCCCCTGCCCGATATCCTCCATAGATAAGTCCTGTCCTCCAACAATCCCCAGACCCTCCAAACTCTACAGTGCATTCCACTGATCACTCAGTACCTCACCTTCCTGGGAAGCCCTATATTTTATCACTTTTAACCATTCATTGGACATACTATCATTGTCCTCATATTTCAGATATTTTTTCTATTTTTATCTTACCTGTTCAAAGAAATTATAAGCCCATTAAAAGGCAGAATCTCGAGATTTTCTCCACCATCCACAGCACCTACAACAGAAGTCCTCAATAAGAATGCTTAACTGATAAATTTCTCCTATTATACACATGATGATCACTATGACCTAAGTAGTTGAAAAATTGACTATAAATTTAAAGAAATACTATTCAGTTTATTTTTTATATTTGACTTTCCATCAAATTTCATTTTCTAAGTTAAAAGGAATTAATATTTATTATTCTTAAATTATATGGGAGCGATTCATTTTAACTTCTAGCTAACTGTACTACTACTGATAATAATAATCTTATTTAGCTTGCTTTACCACTCTCTGCAGAAAGTTTTAATGAGAAAAAAGTTTAGATCATTGAAACAACAAATGTTCTAAAGTGCTCAAGGTGGAATGGGTGGCATTCTATGATAGAATTTCTTCTCACCAGAGGGTTTGAATCACAGGTTACATACATACTTAGAAAAACTAAGTGTAAAGGGAATTCAAACATTGGATAATGGTTGAACTTTGTGGACTTGTAATTCCAACCTTGAAATCCTATGATTCTAAATTCTACTTGCTCAATAAGCAAGTCTTGAACAACCAAGAACTATCATTTCCCTCCCTCCCAGTTCACCTCTAAAATATGTCCTGAAATTTATTTAGCTCACAGTAGTTCATTATAGTAACAATAATAAAATTTAGAGTGAATGACAAATTATAAAAGAACTAGCTCTTTAATCTAACATTCTATACATTATCTTCTGGATTTTTAAAAGATTATTGTACATATTATAATTTGTAATATCCTAGTCTAGATTTATTTATACTTTACATAAAATGAAGGATTACCCTTTAGAATCTTAAAGTGTGATTTTGAATAGCCTAAAAAATGATAAAGTGAACCCTCACAGGAAGGAGAGGGCTGAAAACACAGTGGAGATAAAGCTCACATCTTATATATCTCTGATTGAAACAGAAGGGTCACCACTAAGATTAGTAACAAGATGAGGGTGTCTGTTCACATCAGTTCTATTCAATATTCCATTGGAATTTCTAGCTAATGCAATTAATCATGAAAAAGAATTTAAAATGTCCAGATTGGAAAGGAAGAAGTAAAACCATTCACAAATGATACATTCTTATATATAGAAAACCCTAGGAAATACACATACACAAATATTAGAATAAATAAATGATTTCAACAAGGTTACAGGATACAAGATCAATATACAAAACTCAATTGCTTTCCTATACAGTAGCAATGAACAATCTTAAAATAAAATTAAGAAAACCATTTCTTTTTTTCTCAACTTTTATTTATTTAATTTCTATATCCAATGTGGGGCTTAAATACAAGACTCTGACAGCCAGATGCCCCTAAGAAAACCATTTCATTTAAAATAGCATCAAAATGAATAAAATGCTTAGAAATAAATTAAAAGAGATACAAGACTTGTGCACTAAAAACAACAAAAAAACATTGAAATAAATTAAAGAACTAAGTAAATGGAAAGACACCTCATTTCTACTGGTCATAAAATTTAATATTGTTAAAATGACAATACTCTCCAAAATGATCTATAGATTCATTGAAGCTCTACCAAAATCCCAGTTGGCTTTTTTTTTTTTTTAATTTACAAGCTGATCCCATAATTCACATGGAATGCAAGAAACATAGACTAGCCAAATGGTCATGAAAATGAAGAACAAGTTTGCATATTTCACTTTCCAACTTCAAACCTTACTACAAGAGCTTACTACAAGGCTACAGTAATAAAACCTGTATAAAGATAAACATAAAGATCAATGGAATAAGTTAAAAGTCCAAAAATAAACTTACACACGTGGAAATTGATTTTCTACAAAGGTACTATGACAATTCAATTAGAAATGAATAGGCTGTTCAACAAATGATATTGTAACAACTGGTTAGCCACATGCAAGGGAATGGTGTTAGACCCCTAACTCATACCAATATATAAAAATTAACTCTAAATGGATCAAAGACCAAAACGTTAAAGATAAATTATAAAACATTTAGAAAAACCTAGGTGCAAATCTTTGTGACAATGGATTAGACAATAGTTTTTTAGATTTGACAACTGAAGCACAAGTAATGACAGGAAATATAAATAAATTTGAATTTCAAAATTAAAAACATTTGTGTTTGGGGGCACCTGGGTGGCTCGGTGGTTGAGCATCTGCCTTTAGCTTGGGTCGGGATCCTGGCCAGGGTCCTGGGATCGAGTCCCACATCAGGCTTCCCTCAGGGAGCCTGCTTCTCCCTCTACCTATGTCTCTGCCTCTTTCTCTGTATCTCTCATGAATAAATAAATAAAATTTAAAAATAATAGATAATAAAAAAATTGTGTTTTAAAAATACCATCCAGAAAATAGTGGATAAGCAATATGTGATGTGTCAATACATTAGAATATTATTCAGCCATAAAGAGGAATGAATTAGTGATATCTGTCAAAACATGGATGAACCTTGAAAGTATTACACTAGGTGAAAGAAGCCAGACACCAAAGGTCATTTTTATAGGATGCTTTTTATAGGAAATGCCCAGAATACGCAAATCTATACATACAGAAAGTAGATTAGTGTTTGCCAAGGCTTAAGAAGATGGGGAAATGAGGAGTGACTGTTTACGGGTTTGGGGATTCTTTTTAGGGTGATGAAACTGTTCTGGAATTAGGTAGGGGTGTGGAGTGCACAGTCTTGTGAATATACCAAAAACTATTGGATTGTATATTTTAAAAGGGTTGATTTTACTGTATATGAATCAATTCCCAATTAAAAATAATAAAAGAGAAAAATAAACTACTTATGATATTAAGAAAATATTTAAATCAGAGATTAATTTGATGACAGGAAACCTAGTCATCAGTTATTTATAGTTCTTGATTATCTTTT
The DNA here is from genome assembly GCF_018345385.1 of Vulpes lagopus. Lineage (NCBI taxonomy): Eukaryota > Metazoa > Chordata > Mammalia > Carnivora > Canidae > Vulpes > Vulpes lagopus. The sequence continues at coordinate 99,762,743 of NC_054829.1, forward strand.
GATTACTTGTAGTTATTTATGTGTCTGACGTATTTTAACAGGTGACTCTCAAACCAGGATAAAACTTTTTCTTTTGTTTTCAGTCTGTCTCAGACTTTTTAAAAATATAATAAGAATAAATTACTAGTAGAATAAAATCAACATAAATTATTCTGTTAAATTGCTATATATTTCTTAAACACTACTCTCAATCACTGTACTTATTTCACAATAGACTGGATAAGAAACAGTATGTGGAATGGCACTGGTCCATGACCCATACTTTGGGTAGCACTGCTTTAGGATATATATTCTTAGATGATGCGGGCATGTTTTATCCACCTTTGTATCTCCTCAGGTAGCACAGAGTGGGCCCAGGTAGGATAGATGGATTGCTAGTTAAATTAGATTAATCAATCTACTTATAGATAGCAGCTTCAGTGATAAATAATTCAAACAACCGATGAAAAGACTTAGATTCAAAACTCAGGCAATAGATATTGGCTAAAATCAGCTCAACAAGAATTAGTACCTACAGAGTCATGGTTCATAATGGCAGCACTAATTATTCTTCTACATTAAATGGTAGTTATTTTTTTCTCACTTCATAGGTTTATACCTTAACTTCATTAAGTAGGGTGACATCTTTAGGAGTTCAGTTACATAATCCAAACAAAGCCTAAAATAGAGACAGAACCATTTCAGCTCTAAAATGACAAAGAACTTTGCATCAAACTTGCATACAGAATTCATAGATTATTTACAGAAAGTGATTCCTAATGTTACTGAGAATAATCCTAGCTTTTTTTAAGGGGGGCAGGGGTGCAGAATTTGAAATGCTAGCAATTATGGAAGTGGCTGCTAGAAGTCTTTACAACCAAGAGAATGAGAAGTGTCTGAGAAATGGAATCTGTGACTGGGCTAGGGCACCACAGCAGATTTCAAAATACAGTTTTCCCCTGCTATCTGAAAACAGGATGTTCCTGTGAAAATGTTTGTAAGCCCAAGTGGCCTAAAATGAAGAGTATAATTCAATTTCCAAAATTTCCAAAAATTCATGTTAGTCTATTTCATTTTTATGGAAGATCTACACTATTACAGTAATGGTGTTTTTCCTAAAAATGAAAATCCTCTTTGGATTTCTTTTAGTGAAAACAGAGACTAATGTAGGTCTCTCATAAAAGCAAAACAGAGTATGGGTTGCTTGGGTGGCTCAGTCAGTTAAGCAACCAATTCTTGATTTGGGCTCAGGTCTTGATCACAGGGTTGTGAGATCAAGCCTCAAATGGGGCTCCACATTAAGCGGGGAGTCTGCTTAAGGATTACCTTCCTTCTTCTCCCTCTGCTCACTCCCCACCCCACCCCATATGCACACACTCACATCCTCTCTCAAATAAATAAATAAATTTTTTAAAAAACAAAGTGGGGTAATGCAAACTTTTGGAAAGTGGTGGATACCTATACCCCTTTATTATTGCATAGAACATATAGAACAATGATTTTAAGTCTCTACAAACCCCACCTAAGGAGAAGATGTTAACTGAAAAATTCTTGAGGACAAGATTTTTAGTCTTAGGAATGTTCCCAATTCTATCTAGGGCTTGAAAAAGTATGCCATGCTAACTTTATCTGCTTTTCACCACTGGAGAGTGAACAAAACTTTCTTATGGTTGCTCGTCTTTAAAGAAGTGAGGCAGGGAAAAAATAAAAAAAGAAGTGAGGCAAGGGAAGTGCTGGTGCACAGGAGTTACCCAGAATAGGATACCCTGAATGGGATCCACAACTATGGACCCAGATTATGGCTATGATCCCATGCCCCAAAATGTCTGGCCACTAGGACAGCCTTTCATGGAAGTACATCTCTTCTTTTTCATTTTTTGGAGATGAAGTTATTCTATTTCCTGAATGAAAGAAATAAATTGAGGGGTGCCTGGGTAGCTCATTGGTTGAGAGTATGACTTCAGCTCAGGGTGTGATCCCAGGATCCTGGGACTGAGTCCCGAAGCAGGCTCCCTGTTATATATTTCTTAAAAATTACTCTCAGTCACTGTACTTATTTCACAATAGACTGGATAAGAAACAGTATGTGGACTGACACTGGTCCATGACCCACACTTTGGGTAGCACTGTTTTTGGATGTATATTCCTAGACAATGGGGGCATGTTTTATCCACCTTTGTATCTCCTCAGGTACCACATAGTGGGAGTGTCTCTGTCTCTGTGTCTCTGTCCTCTCTGTCTCTGTCCTCTCTGTGTCTCTCATAAATAAATAAATAGGGGCAGCCCCGGTGGCTTAGCGGCTTAGCGCCGCCTTCAGCCCCGGGTGTGATCATGGGGACCTGAAATTGAGTCCCACGTCGGGCTCCCTGCATGGAGCCTGCTTCTCCCTCTGCCTGTGTCTCTGCCTCTCTCTCTCTCTCTCTCTCTCTCTCTCTCTCTCTCTCATGAATAAATAAATAAAATCTTTAAATAAATAAAATATTTTTTAAAAAAGAAATAAAGTGAGATTAATAGAATATTGTCAACTTTGATCCTCACATATTAACTCAATGAAGTAACTCTATGATTTCTAACTTTCTTTTCTCCTGCAATATTTTATTGCCAAGTAATTTATGAAGTAAAATTTCTTATATAAGCACAAGGACAGAAACTTCCATAAGGATAGTGATTTAATACAATGTATTATGTCATAGGGCAGACAAACAGTAGTAATTTCCCTTGCTTTACAGAAAAATTATTATGTGGAAAGTGAAGAGCAATAGTTATATTAGCCAAATACCATTATTCATCAATGTTTTTATTGTGCTAGTTTGTTTCTCCTGTGACACACACACACTCATGATGTATACCTTGCCAAAACAGCCATTTTTTTTAATGCTAGCACAATTGCTAGCATTGTAGGTAAGAGAATTTTTTAAAAACCTTTTTCAAACCCCCTCCCCCATACATACATAAAATTAATTATTCACTTTCAGAGGGTGATATGGAACCAATTCCAATTCTTTACTTAAAAAGAGGGCATTAATCAAAAATCTAACCTGCCTTTTCTATATACATTGCACTAGTAGAACTAACCCAGTAAATGAAGGAAGCATCTCTTCATAAAAGTATTTTAGAAAATAATGGAAAACCATGATAGAATTAGAGTATTACCCTTTTACAATTCTCAGTGAATGAATAATTTGAGGCAATAAGTGTTAATGTCTGCTAACATCAGATAAAGTAAAGGAGCCAGACATATGGGTCAATGGAATAAAATCTGAGTCTGATCAAGCTCCTGAACCCATCTGCCAATGTCTAGGAAACACAAAAGATAAAAGAGAATGCTGAACTTCACCATCGGGATGCAATAAGAAAAGTCCAAGGTGTAAGACACTTTATGTTAAATGGCCTACGTTCTTCAACAGATAAACTGAGGCAAAGAATGTGATGGAGGATAAGCCTATAGAATGAATGAAACATAAAATGAATGAAACATAAAAGAATGAAATGAAAACATAAAAGAAATGAAAGAAACATAAAAGTCGTACTAATTTTTTTAAGACAGGCAAAATCAACTATATTATCGGAAAAAGCATACCCACATGATATAAAATTCTAAAGAAGGAAGTGATTACCATAAAAGCCAAGATAGTGTTCATCTTTGGAGAGGGATAGGTGTAATTAGAACAGATCACCTGGAAGGCTTCTGGAATGGTTGGCAAAGTTTTACATTTTGATCTGAGTGGTAGTTAAAAGAGTGTCCAGCTTATAATAATTTGAAGCCACACAATTCTTTTGTGTGTTTTTCTGATCTGTATTTTATCTTACAATAATATATATATGCCTTGTGATAAAAAAGAAAACAACAGCAACTAAACAAATTATCTTTATTTGACACCTCATCACTCACATGGACAACACCACACAGGCTCCCTCAAATATTTTCCCTGCATGATTTACAAGTATTGCCTTCTCTAAAATGAAGAGCTCTTTCCAGTAAGTACAAGTGTTTTAAATTCTTTCCATATCTACAAAGTACACAGTTGAAACTGCTCCAGTGGTTAGTTATCACATTCTGAGGTAAATTATCAGCTTTGCTAGCAATTAAAAATCATACAAATAGTTTACAAAAATTCTGGGTGAAACATACACATACATTCTGGCTACAGGCTAGGACAAAATGCTGGCTTCCCAGCTTCTATTCCTAACCCCTTTCAAACCTCTCCACACTGCAATCAAAATGGTTTTTAAAACTCAATGAGAATGGCATGAGCAATTCAAAAAGGGTCATCTAGTTTCTTGTAAAATGAAACAGACCTATTCTATGACCTATGAGCACTCCCAGGTATTTGCCCAAGAGAAATGAAAGTACATGTTTATAGAAAGATTTGTACAAGAATTCTTATCACAGATGCCCCTGGGTGGCTCAGTGGTTGAGCATCTGCCTTTGGTTCAGGTCATGATCCCAGGTTCCTAGGACTGAGTCCTGCATCAGGCTCCACTTAGGGAGCCTGCTTCTGTCTCTGCCTCTCTCTGTGTATCTCTCATAAATAAATAAATAAAATATTTTAAAAAAAAGAATTCTCATCACAGCTTTATTCATAATTTCCAAGCACCACAGACACCCCTAAATGTCCACCAATTAAATAAATAAACTGGAATATTTTTATAATGGAATACTATTCCATAATAAAAAGAAACAGGTTACTGATACATGCAAAAACATGAATGAATTTCAAAGAAAACATGTTGAATGAAAGACATCTTACACAAAAGAGCACATACTGTACAAATATATTTATAGAAAGTACTACAGGGATCCCTGGGTGGCGCAGCGGTTCGGCGCCTGCCTTTGGCCCAGGGCGCGATCCTGGAGACCCGGGATCGAATCCCACATCGGGCTCCCGGTGCATGGAGCCTGCTTCTCCCTCTGCCTGTGTCTCTGCCTCTCTCTCTCTCTCTCTCTCTGTGACTATCATAAATAAATAATAAAAAAAAATTTAGAAAGTACTACAATAGGCTTCATTAATCTATAGTGTGAGAAAAATGAGCACAGTAGCTGCCTCTGGAGCAGAGAGTAATAACATTAACTGGAAAAGAGCACAAGGTTTTTGGTGTGATGCTAATTGTATTTTGATAGGAGTTCAAGCTGGAGGTGGAAGTATTTGTCAAAAGTCAGCAATTTGCAAAAATGAACTATTGGGATTTGATAAGGATAGGAAGCTTTTGCACAGCTAAGAAAATAATCAACAAAACTAAAAACCTATGAAATAGGAAAATATCTGCAAATGACATATCAGATAAAGGGCTTAGTATCCAAAATCTATAAAGAACTTATAAAACTCAACACCAAAAAAAAAACAAAAAATCTAGTCAAGAAATAAGCATAAGACATGAACAGACATCTCTCCAAAGAAGACATGCAAATCACTAGCAGACACATGAAAAATTATTCAACATCTCTCATCATTAGGGAAGCACAAATCAAAACCACAATGAGATACCACCTCATACTGGTCAGAATGGCTAAAATTAATAACTCAGGAAACAATAGATATTGGCAAGAATGCAGAAAAAGGGGAACTCTCTTATACCATTGGTGGGAATGCAAACTGGTGAGCCACTCTGGAAAACAGTACGGTGATTCCTCAAAAAGTTGAAAATAGAGCACCCTATGACCCAGCAATTGCACTACTGGGTATGTGATAAAACAAGTTTGGAAAAATGTGAATAGTAGAATCTAAGGACATACAAGTATTGGATGTAAAATTCTTTCAACTTTGTTGTATGTTAAAATTATCATAATAAAATGTTAGATGGAGGAGCAAATTTCATTCCTTATATAGAACCTAAGGAAGCTTCTCATCTCATTCGGAATAAAACACAAACTCCTGATGCATAGCCTGCATTGCCCTGTATAATCTAGGCCCAAGAGAGCTCTCTGTTTTCATCCAAAATGACTCCATCACAATGCCGTTTTGCTCCAATGATTTTGGTCTCTCATCTACTCTTAAGTTTGCACCAAGTTTATTTGTCCTCAAAGTGTCTACATATGGGTCTACCTGGAATCCTCATGTCCCAAACCTGCTCATTGCTGTTCTTTCCCAGTCCACTCCTAGCTCAGCTATAACCTCAGAAAGACTGTCCCTTACCAACCAGTCAATGCTACCATACCTAATATTCCCACGTCCATTCCATCACACTGGCCTGATTTATTGTTCACATACCACTTACCTTCACTGAAATGATTTATTCATTTGGAACTGCCTGCCTAAGGTCTAAAGGTCTTCCAAATACATGTTTCCAGACAAGAAGCTGGCATCTCCATAGAAATACTAGGAACTGTCTAAGCAACTAATCTTGTAAGCAATATTACCAGTATAAAAGAAACAAATCAAAATGAAAAGAATCTACCACTTGGAGAAGAATTGAAAGTAAGCATAATAATTGTCCTAAAGACACACAAGAGTATAGTAGTGATACAAAAAAGGAAAAGAAGTCATAGAAGTTGAAGAAATATCATAATTGAACTAAAACACAATAAGCTGGATAAATAAGCAGATACTATTAATGAATAAGTCAATAAAATGGAAGATAAAGTGAAGGAACTTCTCCCAGAAACTGTCAGAAAGTGTGAAAGGACAAAAATATAGAAGAAGGGGTGCCTGGGTGGCTCATTCAATGGAGCATGCAACTCTTGATCTCAGGGTGTGAGTTCAAGCCTCACGTTGGGTATAGAAATTACTTAAAAATAAAATCTTTTAAAAATAAATAAATAAAAATATTGAAGAAAAACTAATAGGTATGGAGAACAGAAGTAGAAATGCCAACATCTTGAAAATAGGATCCTAGAAAGAGAGAAAATATATAATTTCTTAATATATAATATAACTTCTCAATTTTAGTGAATTTTTCAACTCAAGAAACTCAGTGAAGTAATTATAACATTGATATGAAAGAATAAATGGCCACAAATAACTAAAGCAACTTTGAATGAAAGAGCAAAGGGGAGGACCTCCTTGCCAGATATTAAAATCTATTATTATGATACTATAATGCAAGAAGAGAAAATGAAACAATGTACCAGAATAAACTACTCCAAAATAGATTATTGTATACATGGGAATTTAGTATAATTAATAAGACATCATAAATCAATGGGGACAGTAATTACTGTTGCAGTGGATGCCAGTGGAAAGGTGAAAACTGTATGGATTGAAGATCTAACATGATAAGCATCATGGGGTCACAGAGGATTACAGACCCAAGAGGGAATGCTAAAATGATATGCTTTAGAGAGGCTGATGTAGGAGAGTATCTTCATGAAAAAGAGAAATAACTTATATAAAATCCCAGTAGTACAAACCATAAGGTTAAATTTGACTTGCTTGATTAGACCAAAAGTAAAGCTGTCTTTCCAACAAATAACAATGTCAATAAAATAAGCAAATGAGTGGTAGATTGAAATAAATATGTGCTATTTACTAGAATCTAATATGTAAAATAGATAAACTATAAAAAAAAAAAAGAAGACAGGTGTATGTTATGAACAGGCAACTCACAGAAGAAACCAAACTTATCAGCAATTAGAGAAATTCAAATTTAAGCAACAGAGAATTTCACTTTATATGCTATATTGTCAAAAATTAGTAAGCAAGCAGGTAATACAAGTATTGGCAGAAATATACAGACAGAGGAACCCCATGCCCTACTGACAGGAGTGCCAACTGGTGCAGTCTTTCTGGAAAGAAATATAATCCCATAAGTCTGTGGGAAACATATTCAAGGCTGCTCATCACAGCACTATCATAAAAGTGAGTCAAAGACAATTTCACAGCCTTCTTTCTGGAGAACTGATAAGTACAATGTGACAGATGCACAGTAAAGAATATTACACAATATTTGGAAAGACTATGCTATTTACACAGTTACATGGATAGATCTTACATCAAGAAGCCAAGTTCAAAAAAAGGGGGGAATAATGAGATGAATCTACAAAAGAATAGCTCTTCTATAATCTCTCTTTAAAAATGCACATAGATAACTAGACAATTTAGCAAAACAAACAAATAAATGGATCAAGTCCACATATAAATTTTGCAAGGCCTGGAATAAGAATGCAAATAAGGTCTGCATATATTTAACAATTATACCTTCCTAATGATATAATTTTAAAGCATATGTGAAGATATCTTTACAAATATATATATATGTAAAAGACAAAATATCAGCGATGAGATTGAACTTCATTATTACGATGCACATAGCTAGGAGTTCTGCTATAGTATAACAATGTTTGGCTAGTAATTATTGAATTACAGACTATTCCTTAGCTGCCAGGTATTACTGTTGCAAATAACCCCCTAATTTACAAATCCTTCTTGAACCACACAACTTGAACACAAAAAGAAGAAAGAAATGTACCCAAAGAGAATTCAAGAAAATATTGAATGCTTAAAAAGATATTTAATTTAGCCATAATCTGTGACATTCATACTAAGAGCAAGGATTTGAAAAAGTAATTTGTCTTTTCTCTTACCTAAGTGTTTGCCCTGCTCAAACCCTTCCTGCACTGTAGACATTGTCTATTCTGATGGTGGCAACAGCACAATGCACAAACTTTCTGTGTATTGGCCCACAAAGGATACAGACAAAAGACACAGATGTTCTCCCTGGAGTAGTAAGAGGTGTTAATCAGGAGTATGAATGTTGAGAGATACAAGCTATGTTGTTATATCTCTGAACACTGGATTTCAAGTGATAGAGGCTCCTGGTGCTCTTAAATAAATTTGTTTTTGTGATATTCAGGTCCCTCAAATGTGGAGTCTAAAAGTCAACAGCCAAGGGTCAAAGGATGACATCACTTGGATACACAATAAATATGTTAGAGTTCATATGGGAGGTTGCTGAACAGAATTAGGAAATAGGGTAAAAACAGAATAGATGAGATAGATGAGAGATGAATAGATAGGTGACATTGTTGATGATGATAAGTAGATAGATAACAGACAGAACAAGAGAAGGGCCTAATAGAATAATAGTAACGGTATGCCATGAGGCAAAAAGTATTATTAACTTAACCTTTTCCACTTGTAATCAAACAAAAGAGGAGTAATAAGTAAAAAATATGAGCCAAAGTACTATTTGGATTTGGGCGTTTTTTGGTAGAATTTTTCCAACAAAATTCCAAGAGGTCACTGTATCCTTCACATTTGATCATTCAGCATGGTCTAAATGTCATCATTTTTGTAGAAATATTTGAGTGCTGGTACAGTAGCCTCCTCTCTTATCTATATGGATATGTTCCAAGGCCTCCACTGTATATCTGAAACCATGGATAGAACCAAATCCTATATATACTGTTTTTTCCTATTCATGCATACCTATGACAAAGTTTATTTGTAAATTAGGCACAGTAAGAGATTAACAATAACTAGTAATAAAATGGAGTCATTATAACATTATATTGTAATAAAAGTTATGTGACTGTGGTCTCTCTCTCCATATATCTCATTGTACTGTATTCACCCATATTCTTCTTGCAATGATGTGGGAAGATAAAATGTCTACATGATGAGATGAAATGAGGTAAATGATGTAGGTATTGTGATAAAGTGCTAGACTACTGTTGACCTTCTGACAATATATCAAATGGAGGATCATGTGCTTCCAGACCATGGTTGCAGATAAGGGGGGGTGCGCTAATGTACAGTTCTTTATCCTTTGATATTCAAACTGTATTCAAATCAATCTTTTGAAATTCCAATTATTCTATCATCTATGTAGATTTTTGCTATCTTCTATCACTCAGATTTAATTGCACTTGATGTTCTTTTGGCAAAAAAAGGGTTGAGAAATTCTTCAACACTGTATATAATCCTCCTTTTTTTGCAAGATATGAAGTTTCACATTGCAATTGATTTGCATTTTATCTTGGTATCCAAAAATCTATAAGGTGCAGATGGAGAAGGCACATTATAGGCCTCAAAATCTTCAGTAGTGATAAGGGGAAGAAAAGTATAAGTGAGGACTAACTTTTTGAGTAAAAGTTCATTAGTAAACACTTCCATATTAGAAGGACTTTTGCTTCCCTATGCCAATTCATAGCTTTATTTGGGGCATGCTACGAATCTCAAGCTCCTCTATTGAGTGTGATTAAGACTGACTCAGGTGGCAGATGTTGAATTATGACTCTACTTGAGCAATGTATATATTAATCTCCTTTAATTCATATATCTTTTAATATCAAATAATTGTAATTCTTCTCCAATATTTCTGGATCTGACAGTGAGAAGAGTTGTGGAGTTCTAGGATTGTCATAGGAAACACCAAAAGAATTTCAAAGGAGAGCACAATCTAGAAAAGCAGTCACATGTGAGAACAGAGCTGCCAGGGAAAGGGTCATACTGACGGTATGTTCAAAGGGAAGACTGTCATTTAACCTGTTAACATAAACATTAGAGCTAGTTTATTGTGACAACATTCAAACAGAAATAAGATGAGTATGTACTATAGCTACCAAAAAATTTTAATAGTTAGGCAAACATAAAAGGTTCTAATGACCACAGTTCTAGATATTTTTAAAAACCTTTGAACTCATACAAGTTTTACAAAAAAATTGTCAACATAAACTCTTTACCTTCCTTTGGCCTTAGTTAACTCCTCCTGCCTTATTTCTTTTTGCTCAGATATTCAGAAATGTACTACGACTAAAATCTCAATTATTTAACAGCTGACTATTTAAATAGCTGGATTTCTTGAGCTCCTTTGACCCTTCTTCTCTTCCTTTGTATATTGGGCAAGTCTTTCCTAAGGTTCAGGAGGACACAAAGAAGCAGAAACATTAATCACTTGATTTTAGGAAGTCTAGTAAGAATTTTATGAGAAGAAAAGTATATGCTATTATATTAGTGTTCTTCAGAGAAAACAGAACCAATCTGATGTACATACATTTCTATTTTTCAACTGAGGTAAATGAACCATCATTGCTTCACAGTAAGAACCATCTCTTTAGGGAGGCTAATTACTAAAAGCAAAGATAAAGTCCTCCGTTTCCTGAAAGATGATATGGCTTTCCACTAAAGATCTATTTTGTTAAGTAATAATCTTCACCTTTAGAAACTTCACATGGGTGAAACTGCAGTTATTTAATTAAGCAAAGGGGTCTGGCTTTCTTCCTGATAGACCAAGCATTCATAAACTCTTTACCTTCCTTTGGCCTTAGTTATATTTCTCATAGCCCCTCCCATCCTGTAGCTAAGTATTAAGGAAGAACTCCTTGACATCAAGTTAACAGAAAATAAACTCAGCTCTGTTTTACTTCTTCCCAGTTTTAGAGACAGAGATATTAATTGGGAGCATATTACTCTTTAGGTTTCAAGTAACAAAAGCCCAATTCAAATTGTCTTAAGCAAACAAAAGGATTTACTGGATTACACAACATTGAAGTTTAGGGATATGAAACAGTTTCAAGCACAAACTGCTCCAGGGCTTAAGGGTGTCATCAGGAAGCTCTCTTCATCTCTTGGCTACATTAATAATCAGCCTTTTCCTAAATTGTAATCACGTCCATCTTGAGGCTCTATTTTTCCACACAGTGCCAGATTTACCTCCTATCAATTTGACAATTACAGTAGAGAGCCTCCCTTGTGAGAGCCCCACAAAAGCCCCCAGTTGTTCTCATTAGACAGGCCTGTGGCCATGCCCACTCCTGGAGCCAGGGAATGGAGTCAACCCCATGCTTGGTCATAGCTGAGAGTGAACCAATGGTGGCAATGAGATATCTCCCAAAAGGAAAAAATGGTAAACCAAGAAAGCAAAAACAACAAATGCTCACTGTAATATGGAATCATATTTGATGTTTTAAAAAAAATAAACCATTTTCTAAAGCCCCAGAATAATCTAGCAAAGACAGAACCTTCCAGAGACTCAGATATCTTGATTTCTTGTTTAGACTAAGGGCTCTAATTACTTATGTGACCTTTCCAAGTAACTTATCCTCTCAGAATATCTATCTCCTGTGTTAAATGAGAGAATTTGATTAGAAACTCTTTAACTGGGATGCCTGGGTGGCTCAGCGGTTGAGCGTCTGCCTTTGGCTCAGGACATGATCCTGATGTTGAGGGATCGAATCCCACATTGGGCTCCCTGCATGGCGCCCGCTTCTCCCTTTGCCTATGTCTCTGCCTCTCCCTGTATGTGTCTCTCATGAATAAATAAATAAAATCTTAAAAAAAAACTCTAACTTTTCTTTTAGGCTTCAATGTAACAATTCTATAATAATGGCTATAAAGCAACACAATCTATAACTTGAGTTTCCAAAAAGGTAATGACTATATAAATGGCTTTCCTTTATATCATTAACATTGTGGGTGTTTCTTCGAATTCTTCCCTTTCTTTCTTTTTTTTTTTTTTTTTCATTTTTCACTCTCTCCTTGATGGCAGCCAAGAGATGGCCAGGCCCACATGAGGGTCCCAGAGAACAAGAAAGCAACCTAACAGAAATCAGAGTCCATACAAGAACGGTGTCTGAGTGAGTCAGGGTTCACACAAAGAGAGTGGTGAAATGGGGCTGCAACCTAGTGAGGCCAGGAGAGCAATATTTAGAGGGATTGAAAAATTAGGTATGAAGAGAATAATGGTAGCAATGTTACTCAATGTCAGAGAAGAAAGGTACAAACACAGAAAGGAGGAAAGCTGGAATATACCTGGTAGTGTTGAGCTTGAATAGGAAGCATGGGTGTGAACTCGTGTTTTGCAATATATGTAGAAATAAATAAGATAAGGATGTGTGCATACCTATATATTTTAGCAGCAATAAGGATACCTATCACCCAGATCTTGGGCTTCTAAATATCACTCTCCACTAAGCAGAACCAAGGTGCTTGGAAAAAGTGGCTAGTTCTAGGACTTGAATACGGAAAGAACAAAATGATTCTAAAATATGTCCAAAAATGATAGAGATGCATCAAAAAGATTTAGAAACCTGTTTGAAATGACAGTTAATGGCCAAATCTGGAATAATCTGAGCATCACAATAGGTAGTAACAGCAATGAATTATAACCCATTTATTAAAATAAGGATTCAAAGGACCGTGGATATAAATAAATATATGAGTAAATAAATGGGAGAGGAGTAATTTTCTCTTCAGAGTCGAATGCCAATTAATAAATGTAGAATGAATGACAAAATTAAAAATCACAATTTGACAATCACCATCATAATAATTTGCACAATTATTATGAATAGATGCTAAAACTAATAGGTGAGAGTAGGAAAAGGAAGAAGACTTTACCAGATCTCCACCTAAATATAAGATAGGAAACCATCAAAATCCTAGAGCAGATAACAGGCAGCAACCTCTTTGAACTTGGCCACAACAACTTCTTACTAGACACATCTCCAGAAGGAAGGGAAATAAAGGCAAAAATGAACTATTGGGACTTCATCAGGATAAGAAGCTTTTGCACAGCCAAGGAAACAATCAACAAAACTAAAAGGCAACCTATGAAATAGGAGAAAATATCTGCAAATGACATATCAGATTAGTATCCAAAATCTATAAAGAACTTCTCAAACTCAACACCAAAAAAAAACAAAAAAGTCAAGAAATAAGCATAAGACATGAACAGTTTCTCCAAAGACAACATGCAAATCACTAGCAGACACATGAAAAAATACTCAACATCTCTCATCATTAGGGAAGTACAAATCAAAACCACAATGAGATACCACCTCATACTGGTCAGAATGACTAAAATTAACAACTCAGGAAACAATAGATATTGGTAAGGATGCAGAAAAGGGGAACCCTCTTATACCACTGGTGGGAATGCAAACTGGTGAGCCACTCTGAAAAACAGCATGGAGATTCCTCAAAAAGTTGAAAATAGATCTACCCTATGACCGAACAATTGCACTACTGGGTATTTACCCTAAAGAAACAAATGTAGTGATCCGAAGGGGCACCTGCACCCCAATGTTTATAGCAGCAATGTCCACAATAGGCAAAACATGGAAAGAGCCCAGATGTTCATGGACAGATGAATGGATAAGAAGAAATTGTATGTGTATATATATATATGAATATTATATATAATATGCATTATATATGCATTATATATAATTAATATATAATATATACACATTATATATAATACATATATATTATATACATATATATAGGAATATTATTCAGCCATCAAAAAGTGAAATTTTGCCATTTGGAATGATATGGATGGAACTAGAGGGTATTATGCTAAGTGAAATAAGTCACAGAAAGATAAATCCCATATGATTTCACTCACATGTGGAATTTAAGAAACAAAATAGATGAACATAGGGAGAGGGAAGGAAAAATAAAATAAGATGAAAACAGAGTGGGGCACAAACCATAATAGACACTTAACTGTAGGAAACAAAGCAAGGGTTGGTGGAGGGGAGGTGAATGGGGGTTGAGTAGTTGGATGATAGGCATTAAAAAGGGCACTTGATATAATGAGCAGTATATGTTACATGCAGCTGATGAATCACTAAATTCTACCCCCAAAACTAATAATACAGTATATGTTAACTAAATTGAATGTAAATTAAAAAAAATTTTTAAAAGGGCACCTGGGTAGCTTGGTCGATTAAGCATGTGACTCAGGATTTTGGTTCAGATCATGATCTCAGGGTTACAAGATCGAGCCCCCACATTGGATTCCACACTGGACATGGAGCCTGCTTAAGATTTTCTCTATCTCACTCCCTCTGCCCCTCCCACCCCGCTCACACTCATACTCTCTCTGTGTCAAATAAATAAATACAAAAATAAAAATAAAGAGCGGGGCAAACCATAAGAGTCTCTTAAATATAGAGAACTGAGGGTTAATGGAGGGGAGGGGAGTGGTAGGATGGGCTAGGTGGTGATGGACATTTAAGGAGTGCACTCTTTGGGATGAGCACTGAGTGTTATATGTAAGTGATGAATCAATAAATTCTTTTTTTTAATATTTTATTTATTTATTCATGAGAGACACAAAGAGAGAGAGGCAGAGACACAGGCAGAGGGAGAAGCAGGCTCTATGCAGGGAGCCCGACGAGGGACTTGATCCCGAGCTTCCAGGATCAGGCCCTGGGCTGAAGGCAGCGCTAAACCACTGAGCCACTGGAGCTGCCCGAATCAGTAAATTCTACTCCTGAAACCATTACCACAGTATATGTTAAATAACTTTAAAATAAATAAAATTTTAAAACAAGGGGAAAAAAAGAATCAAGTAGTAAAAAAAAAAAAGATTTTAGTTGATCTCCAGGTGTCTCCCCACAAATATTTATTAATTAGGTGGAGTAGCAACTTTATAATAGAAAAACCAGGCAGATACATCTTGATAAAGTGACTAATATTAACTGCACCAGTAATGGGACAAATAGGCACAGTATGTTCCTAATAGGACACAATGAGAACAGAAATTACTTCTGTGATTCTGCAAAAATGTGATATTCTGCAAAAATACAAAACTTGGCCATAATCATGAGGATACAATGGACAAATCCAGACTGATAGAAGTTCTATAAAATGATTGACTTATCGTGTTCAAAAATACCATATATCTTGAAAGTGAAGGAAATATTGAAGAACCATTCTAGAATGAAGCAGACTGGAGACCTTGACAATTGGATATAACACATTGTGCCCAAGAGGATCCTTTTGCTATAAAAGCCATTATTACAATAATGGGAAACTTAAATGCAGTCTCTGAACAAAAGATTTATGGGAGTTCTTTGGAATATTCTCATAACTTTTCTGTAAATTTAAAACTATTTCAAAATTAAAATAGATAGATACTTCTCCAAATTGTTTTACCTGGCTTAGGCATGCAATCTTTCTCTACATGATTGGTATTATGAACTTCTTAACTTTTCATTGAGCATTTTGGAGCTAAAAAGATAAATTAATGAGAGTGACACTTCATATGAATTTTTCTTTTTATAAAGTAAAATATGGTTATTATAGAAAACAGAAATAAGCATAAAGGAGAAAATAAGAACTCTCCAAATCTTCTCTCTTCCTGCAAACCCACACACACACCCCAGAATGTTAAGCTGGAAGTTGCAACTGTAGACCAAGGTACAAAAGATTATCAGATATAAAATTGAGTTATTGCTAAAATGTGAATTTCAAAGGCAATTTTCAAAGATTACATATACAACACTTGGGGCCCTTTTCTTGGATCAGAAAGAGAGTTTAAGAGAAATCTGTGAGGAAAATTCCTTTGGAGAGAGCTCCCCAGACAAGAAGCCACAGGCTCAGAGCCCTGACCTGCGTCATTCACCTCTAGCTTCAGGCATGGTGAAGGCTCACAAGTCACCATGATCTATAATTAGATCTCCAAAACCCAATCCCTAAATTTAGTACCTTCTTTAATTAAACAGCATGTCTGGACTTGACTGAAACAATGGTAATAGTCTCACTGTAACAGCTACTCAGATACTGTTTAAGGAGTTCAGCCTCAGTCATGTTTAGTCCCCGTGGGAGTAAATCACTAACCCTCCTGTACGGAATATTGCTTTCGTTTGTTAAATTTTATTTGTTTTTGTTCTCGTTTTTGTTTTTGTAGTGGTGGTGCAATGTGGGGAAGAGAGGGATGTTAACCCAAACTTCTCTCTTCTTGATTTTAGCAGGGCTGATGGATGATTTGCAAAACTCAGAGTTGAGGGGGGTGGGGGGGGCGGGGGGGGGCGGGGGGAGGCATTCATATGCAGGCAAACTGGAGGGAGATATGTAGGGTGGTTTGTGCTTTGCAAAATTCAGCTGTCACTCCGGCCATCCTAGTCCATTCACATGCTATTTTTTCCATTCAGCAAAAATGGGAATAGACGCAGTCTCTTAAAAAAAGAAAAAAAAAAAAAAAAAAAAAGGAAGACTGTTTACTGAGAGCTTTTCCAGGAAGGTTCGGCTTCAAATCACCTCCTGGAATAAATACCTGGCAGATATCTGCAGAACATTTCACTGCTCAGCAGCCTAAAACTAGGGCTCTTTACCTGCCTGGATTTTCTTGGAATATTGATTATTTTTTTCTTTCTAGTTTGAATCTATAGTTCAAAGTTCTCTTCAAAAAGAATACAGTCACACACAACCTCAGAATGTTCAGAGCTAGACTATTCAGTAGATATGGTCAAAGGCCTTTCAGAGATTAGATACACATCACCATTATCCGATTGCTAAATAACCCCACTGACCCTAAGGTATCTTGCCTCATTATTATTTTCTTAGAAAGTATGTCCTTTCTTCAAATAAAAAAAACTTGCTGCACCTTAAGACCCTGGCCCACGGGTGAAACTTTAATCTCACACCAGCCTGCTGAGCTCTTGTCCTGCATTACTCAGCTCATCCTGAACTCCTTGGTGAAGAGCCTTTCACATTTGCCACTGTTGGCCTCCTCTGGCACCCCTTTACAGAGGCTCTGCCTTGCCCTCATATGTACTGGATGTGGTACCACAGTTTCCATTTTAAGTACGTATCTTCCTCTGAACTCCCAATGTTTAGGCTTCCCCTCATATCTATGCCCAAAGTACAGAGAAAGATAGAACTCTATTGTTCCTTAAATAAATGACAGGAGCACCTGGGTGGCTCAGTGGTTAAGCACGTGCCTTTGGCTCAGGTGTGATCCTGGAGTCCCAGGATCAAGTCCCGCATCCGGCCTCCCGCAGGGAGCCTGCTTCTCCCTCTGCCTATGTCTCTGCCTCTCTCTGTACATTAAAAAATAAATAAAAATAAGATAATAAATAACAATCAAGTGACCAAGAGCTGAACATCTTTTTCATGACTAATCATTGTGGTACTGCATCTTATTGAGAATGCCCTGTATTCCATACATACAAGTATATCTCAGAGAAGGAAATAATGTTGACATGGGCAGGGTTTGGGCACCTGAAGTAAAGGGTTAGGGAACTAACATGTGAAAAATGCCCAGTATGTACAACTCCACACAGGACATGCTCACACTACAGTGTTAAGGATGGTGCTGACAGAGCCGGGGCCTCCAGGCCTGTGGTGCGGGCTGTAGGAGCAGGCTGTCAGCCCCACAGGTCTGCCTTGAATCCTGGCTCAGGCACTCACTCCTGATGATTTCAGGTATATTATTTAACCACCTTGTGCCTCATTTTCTCTTCTATTAATGAGAAAATCATGCTTAGTTTATAAGGTTGGGGTTTTTTGTTAAGGTTTTATTTATTTATTTGACATCGTGTGAGAGAACATGAGCTGGAGGAGGGGCAGAGTGAGTGGGACCAGCAGACTCCTCGCTGAGCAGGGAAGCTCAGAAAGTAGGGCT
Organism: Vulpes lagopus; assembly: GCF_018345385.1. Lineage (NCBI taxonomy): Eukaryota > Metazoa > Chordata > Mammalia > Carnivora > Canidae > Vulpes > Vulpes lagopus. The sequence goes on from NC_054829.1 coordinate 99,781,019, forward strand.
CAATCCCATGATTCAAGCCAAAAGCAGACACTTAACCATCCGAGCCACCCAGGCGCCCCTATAAGGTTGTTTTAATTTTTTAAAGATTTTTATTTATTTATTCATGAGAGAGAGAGAGAGAGAGAATGGCAGAGACACAGACAGAGGGAGAAGCAGGCTCCATGCAGGGAGCCTGATGTGGGACTCCATCCCGGGTCTCCAGGGTCAGCCCCTGGACCAAAGCCTGCACAAAACCGCTGAGCCACCCGAGCTGCCCCTATAAGGTTGTTTTATAGACAAAAATAATGAATGTGAAACACCTGGTAGGTGCTCACTATACAGAGCTATTATTATTGTCTTTATTCTTCAGAGAAGGAAACGGGCTTAAAAGAATGTAAACTGAGGCACGGATTCCTTAATTTAAGAGCCACTCAAGGTATCAGTCACCTTTTGATGGATACACATGTGCTTGGTTTTGCTTCTTTGGGCAAGATTTTCCAAGTAAGGTGTTTCAAGGGACAGGACAGACCATAAAGACAGGATGGAGGAAATACTGCTTGGATTGGGAAACACATGCCTGTTATACCACCCATTTCCCAGGACTTCCTCTCTCCTGGTGTCAAAACACCTTTCCCAGATGCAAATGTTATAACCCAATTATTACTACCGAACTTTGCTCTTAGGTACCTGTCAATTCATTTCCCTGGAGTCTCTCAAACCACATCTACATTGCTAATGTTAAATCACTGGATGGGTAAGCATTAACATTGCTCATTGAAAAAAAAATCACTCTAATAAAAGAATGAATCTATACCCAACAGCAGGTTAGAGCAGGGGAAGATCAAGCCTCTAAGTCACTACTAAGCATTTCAGATCATCTTGGAATAAAACAGCATTTACTGGAAGTCTTATGATAAAACCTTTTCTGTCCTTTCATAAATAAATAGGTTCTTCTTTTTTAGGTGCTTCCTTATTTTTTCTTTCGCTATCTCAGAATTGAGAAATATAATAAATGCTTATTGAAAAGGCCTGGCCCTTATTCAGTACTTGTGCAAGCCTCAAAATAGTTGATTCACATTATGGAGCTTCCACTATTGCTCAATTGGCACACCCTTTTCAAATTCCTTAGAGCCCTGCAAATCTGAAACCGTCAGAGAAGGTGAGTTTTGCCCCTTCCCACGTGCCAAAAAAAAATTCTTTCTCTTTCTTGGAAAATTCAAGCTCTCCTATGCTCCAGGTCAAGTAAACACAATAACCAACACTACACACAAACACACACACACACACACACACACACACACACACTTTATGGCCATCCTCGGCCTGCCCACCTGCTTTATCAGCCATGCCTCCTGTTTCCTTCCTCCTCCAGCTCCTGGAACTCTGTGCATAAGCTATGACATATGTCTCCCCCAAACACAAAGAATACCACTTATGAAAGATAATACAAGCCTGATCTTATTCCATGGGAAATTAATATAGAAGATCCATAGATTTTAGAGATAGATCCCAATTTGGGGACACACATGGCAGTTAAAAACTCAAAGAATGGCACAAATGCCACTTATCTTCAGAGTTCTCAGTACCTCTCCCTCTCACTTTCCACCACCCCTCTTTTCTCTTGCACCTACATCCCCTTGCAGTTTACGGCCATGCAGGGATAGGAACCAAAGCAGAGGAGCAATTCTATCTGAAGAATTGGACTCATAGAGCACTAAGACTCATAGAGCTAAAATGAGCTGCACAAGGTCAAATAAGTAGGTGGTCTCAGAATCAAGACTTAAACCCTGATGGATCTGACTTCAAATCTTACTCTTTTTTCTGTAAGACACTGATGAGAAGTGGGATGAGAAAGAAGGATATAACAAGAAGTCTGCTCTGTGTCTGGACCTACTCAGGACCATGGACTTCTAAGGTTAGAAAAGTAGGGGCTGGTTACCTGCAAGACCTCTCAGCAAATTGTCTGTGCTCTTTTTAATGTTCCAACTGAATGAGACCTGGCCCCTGGGGATGTAAAAAACTTCACCCATCCACCAGTCAATACTTATGAAAAGCAAGAATAATAGCTCCGCAATGGAGGTAATATTTAAACTGAGTCTTAAAAATGAGTCAACACTTACCAGGCAGTCCAGAAAGGAACATTTCAGATTTTTTGCTTTACCAATTGGTAAAACACTTTCTGAATATTTTTGCACTTAACACTAAAGAAAAAGAAAAAAATTTTTGTGAGCTGCACAGGACTGTTATCATTATTCCCATCTCAAAGATTAGAAAACTAAGAATGAGGGAGGCTGAGCTGGCATACTGTACATCTTCATGACACATTTGGACAGCAGCGTACTAGAACATCATGAGGAAGGGAGCTTTTTGTGTGTATAGTATTAAAAATGATTCAAGAAAACAATTTAGGTAACACCAACAACTTCATCCAACACTTCATGAAGTGGGCAGCCTCTCTTCACAAGGATCCAGAGAACTGCAAAATAGGGTGGAAGGCAGGAAACTTTAATAGCATAAAGGATAAGGAACAAAATAGAAAAAAAATAGAAAAATGAATAAAAAAACAATAAAATAAATATAGAGCCCAAAGTTGGCTTGGCATTCTGGAATTGACTGACTGGGTATACTATGTTTCTGGTCAAGCCCAACATTTACAGGGAAGGAAAGTTATCTAAGTACGGACTTAGCACCTGGGGCAGGAGTGGCTCCATCTTGGGCCTAGAAATTCACTTGAACAATGAGGTCATAAAGGTGGCACACCTTAAGCTGATTAGACTGGTATCCTTAGAAAAAGGGAGAGACAAAGATACCAGGGATGTGTGGCACAGAGTAAAGGCTATAGAAAACACAAGAATGAAGCCATCTGCAAGTCAGGAAGAGGAGTGTCACCAGAAACCCACCCTGCCAGCTCCTTGATCTTGGACTCCCAGATCCTAGAACTGCAAGAAAATAAATTTATGTTGTTTAAGCCCCTCAGCCTAGGGTATTCTGGTATGACAACCCTAGCGGACTAATATACTGCCTAGCAAAGCATATGGAGAGTTAGATCGATTACGGATACACAGTCTAAAGAGGCATCAGAATATGAAACAGTGATTACCCTTGGCCCTGCACCTGCAGCATGGTGCTTTTTCTAAAGTTTGTACCATTACTCTGGAAGGTAACTGGTGAGGAAAATTGAGTAGTTCAGTTCATTTAACCTGTATCTACTGAGCTCCCACAATGAGCTAGATGTGAGGAATCCAGCATATCATTGGACAAGGTGTGTATGTAAATGAATAAATGTGATGCCATATAAGAAGTGCTATAATGGGACTCCTGGGTGGCTCAGCGTTTGAGCATCTGCCTTCAGCTCAGGGCTTGGTCCCAGGGTCCAGGATCGAGTCCTGCATCAGGCTCCTTGCGGGATGCCTACTTTTCCCTCTGTGTGTGTGTGTGTGTGTGTGTGTGTGTTTGTGTGTGTGTGTGTCTCATGAATAAATAAATAAAACCTTTAAAAAATTTTTTTAAAGAAGTGCTATAATGAAGACAGGGTAGATAGAACATAGAATTGGAACCAGGTTAATCTGGTTTGAATTACAGCTCTCTTATTTATTCTAACATTATGAACTAGGGCAAATTATCTAGCTTCTCTCTCCAAGTCTGGACTTTTCATCTATAAAATGAGTTTAATATACATACCCCACAAAACTTTTGTAAGAACAAATGAGCTATATATGCCAAGCATATCTAAAGTACATGACATACAGTAGACACTCAATAAAGTGTATATACTGTCATTATTGTAATTATGTACAAGGTTTATTGAAGGTAATCATAAAAGATTCTCACTTCTGCGTGGAAATATCAAGGACGACTTCCAAGAGAGAGTAATATTTAATCTGAGTCTTTAAAAAAAAGTAGGAGTTTACCTGGCTGATGGAGAAAATGTATTTGAAAATGCATTTCTGGTATAGGGAACAGCACAGGCGAAGGTAAAAAGATATATAAAACCACATTGCAGGAACACCTGGGTGGCTCAATCAGTTAGGCATCTCTCTTTGGCTCAGGATCCCAAGGTCCTGGGATCAAGCCCTGAGGGTCCTGGGATTAAGCCCCCGAGTTGGGCTCGCTGCTCAGCAGAGTCGGCTTCTCCCTCTCCCTCTGCCACTCCCCCTCCTTGTGCTCACTCTCTCTGTCTCTTTATCTATCTATCTCAAATAAATAAAAAAGTAAACTTTTAAAAATAAAAGGTTAATTAAAAAGGACCCCAAACTCTGTTTAAGTTGGGACAGAAAGCTGATTAATATAATAATTTAATATTAAATTAATGAAAGAATTGTCCTAATTTAATTGCAATACAGAAAAGCACCTAATGATGCTGAAGTAGATGATTGAGTCTAACAGTAATAAGTGCATTAATTAAAGAAATGTTCAATATATTCAAGACTTTGTGCCCTGTGGTGGGTGATTCAAGGAGTAAAAGAAAAAACAAATTTTATGACTATCTTTCCTTCTGCTTGCCAGCAAAAATCTGCTTTTTCTTTGTTATACAGCTTAACATAATATAGGCCCATGTGCCTAACTCAGTGGTTCTCAATCTATTTGCTCCTGGAATCACCTTGAAAGCTCTAAAAAATATATTGGAGTACCCAGGTGACACTCTAGCACCAGGAAAACAGACTTCCTGAAAGTGAAGCTTAGCAACCCAAGTGATTCTTATGTGCAGCCACAGTTGGGAGCCACTGCTGTAATTAGACTATGAACTCCTTGAGGGAAGGGATGATTTCTTGGTCATTCCTAAATTCATCACAGTGCCTGACACAGAGATATTCATATTTTAACTAAATGGCTGGATGGACAGATGGGTAAAAAGCTAGTATTTCCTACCCTCAAGATATTTATTATTATAAAGCAAGAAAAATACAATTTGTATACAGATAGTTGAGTGGATATAAGCCAGTGAATGTTGTGTGATTGCCACTGTATTTCACAACAGAGATTTTGATCTGAAAGAAAGCTTAGTTAAATGCATATAATGGAGCACTTTCATTCACAGGCCAAACAGGAAAGCTTCAATTACACTGCTGATTAACATCTAATTTTTAAAAAGAAGAAAGGAGTCATCACACAGATTGTATCACTTAGAAGGAATAAAAATGAAAATGCTATAAACAATGAGGGAGTGCAAAGACTAAATCTTGGAAGGGAAATTCAGGGCTCCCATAAGCCCTGTCCCAGTATCACCCTCCTAGGGCAGACTAAGTGGTTTGACTTGGTTTGATTTGGTTTTATTGTGACTTTCCTCCACTGCTATGATTATTTCTAGGTCACCTGGCTGTTATATACTCTCTTCTACTCTACAAGCAGTGCTTTGATCCAACTAGATAATCCAGCATTTGGATATTAATCCTTCCGGCACAGTTAGCCAACATCATTCCGCCCTAACTCCACCACACCCGAGTTAAGTGTCACTTAACATCTGAACTGAGCCCAGATTCTTTGATATCAAACACTCTTCACAAGTGACTGGGCAAATTAAATGATTCATCTTAAACAATTGGAGCATTTATAATTAATACACTTCCCAGTGTAAACTGAATGAAAGAATAAATAAACTATGGAAACAAATGACATTTGGACAAGTCTTCTCTTCAGGTCAGCTAGCTTGTATATTTACGTTTGATGAGGAAAGAGAAAATTCTTACCCGTTTCCCAGAGAGGAAGTTATTAGAATAATTTGAAAATTTTTCCAGCATAAAATTTCATAATATGTACACTCAAAAACATTTCTAATATAATAGAAAGCAAAAACTTGTATTCGACCAGAAAATAACAGGGCAAAAGAAATTCGGGCACAGAAAACAGGTTTGTTGTTTTTGTTTTTTGTTTTTAAGATTCGTTTATTTATTCACAAGAGATACAGAGAGAGGCAGAGACACAGGCAGAGGGAGAAGCAGGCTCCCTGCCGGGCGCCTGATGTGGGACTTGATCCCAGATACCGGGATCACTCGCTGAGCTGAAGGCAGACGCTCAATCTCTGAGGCACCCAGGCATGCCCAGAAAACCAGGCTTAAAGCTTAAACCTAAGTGCTGTTACCTCCCAAGATACAGCAGTGATGTCTTCCGTGTTTTTCACATTTTGGAAAATCGTATCCAAGTTTCTAGAGTCTTCTCTTTCTCGGGAGTAAAAACAATCTGGAAAGTGTTCTAACTCCTTTCTGACTCCTGACTGGCAAGAACCAAGAGGGAGGGCCAGGAAGCACACAGGATACCACCTTCAGTGCAACCATCAGTGGCAACCTCCCAAGCACCAAGACTGACAACTGACCCTTATTATATCTTTGTCATGACATGGCCAACATCTGACCCTGGCATTCACAGAACTTTGGTCAGCAAAGCAACATTACTCATCTCTTTGACCTTTCCTCTCTTCCAGGAGGCTAATCTTGCCCTGGTTCTCCTCCTTATCCACTGATTTCACATCTTTGTTGATTTTTTTCTTTTTTGCCAAATATTTGTTTAATTTTCTGTCCACTTGCCTCTCTTCTGGCCTCCAAAAATGGGTCTCTACCCCATCTTCTCTCCCTATTTGGATTCATATCAAAGTCTCTAACTACCTATTTTTTTTCACTTGAATATCCAAGTATCCAAAACAAAACTTGATATCATTTTACAAAATCTGTTCCTCTTCCCTTTTTCTCCACCTTAGATTCATGATCTTACCATCCATCAAATGTTCCATACTAATGAGTGACCAAGCATTCTTGATTCCACCTTAAAATGCTGTCACAGAATTAACCTCTATGCTCTGTTCCTTCTTCCCATATTTTTCTCTGGCTTTCATTCCTCTGTATTCTAATCTAGGCTAATACAATAGTCTCCTAAGTGACCTTCCTGTCAATTGTTTTTTCCCCACTTCTGAGACCATCCTCCTGGGTCCATCTTCTTTTTTTTTTAATTCTTTTTATTTTATTTAAATTCAATTTGCCAACATATAGTATAACACTCAGTGCTCATCACATCACATGCCCTCTGTAATGCCATCATTCAGTTACCCCAACCCTCCACCCACCTCCCCTTCTGCAACCTTTTGTTTGTTCCCCAGAGTTAGGAGTGTCTCATGGTTTGTCTCCATCTCTAACTTTTCCCCACTCTGTTTCCCCCCTTCGCTTATGGTCCCTTTCACTATTTCTTATACTCCACATATGAATGAAACCATATGATACTGGGTGTATCTTCTGAAAGAACAATAAATCCCATTTTGTCACAAACCTATAAGTTTTTGCTGATTCTCCCTTGACTCTAAGATTAAGTCCAAACTTAATCAGAAGAGCTATCCATACAAGGATACTGTATGACCCCAACTTACTTCTCCTTTACTGTATGACCTTTACTGTATGACCCCAACTTACTTCTCCAGCTTCACTGATATGCCTCACTATACTCAAAATGAATTTCTCTTCATCTCCCAAACCACCCACACCCTTGCTACTTCTTGTATGTGTTATGTCTTCTGCATGAAATGTCTGATCTTCCCCACTCTATCTCCATTCCAAACTGGAAAACTTCTATTTTTTTCATTAAAAATTCAATCAACCAATCAAATGTCACCTGACTAGAAAGGCTCCTCTGATTTTTCTCAGGGTCTGCACTACCCTACATTTGACTATGCTGGGCATATAATTCCAAGAGTTGAGGAGGCATCATACTAGAACTAAGTTCCCTGCAACCAGCTCACCACTATATCCCCAGCATCTAACATTTTGCCCAGCATATAGTCATTGTTCAGCTTATATATGTTAATGAATGAATCTCTTGCCCTCAGGCTTTAGAGCACAGATATAATAAACAGCTTTGAGATAGGATAATAGGAGGAGATGAATGCCAGGGAAAGAGATTAAAATAGAGGTCAGAACTTAAAGTAAAAAATCTAGGCAGAGGGAAAAACTGGGCTTGAAGACTATCAAAGAGACATCCTAGAAGGCCAGATAAAAGATAAGATTCAAAGGCTCAGATGCGGACAGAGAAGTAGTGGTTATAGGTGCTAATCCAGGTGAACACCCAGGCAGGAAGATCTCCCTCTGAGATCACCTGATTCATTTACAAGTAATGCCTTGTGTTGCAGTTTATCTGTTGGCATGCCTAAAACACCCACCAGACTGTGTTCTTTGTAAGCAGCCATCCTGCCTTATTCATCTTTGTATCTAAGCACCTGATACCATGCCCACCACTTAGCCATAGTTTTACTGTAAACTTATTGCTGCACTGTGAACCCTTAAGTATAATAAATGATTGTGCAGGGCCTGCATTCCACTGTTGGAACCACTAATGAAGGCAGATGTGGAGATAGAGAAGCCGACGTTATCATTGTGTTGGGTGAGATCATGCACGTCCAAATCACACGTGATGCCTGAGAAGCTTGCTTTTCTCAGCTTTATTTTTAGGGCAATGACTGAACTTTGTGACGCAGGCTTATTTCTACCTCAGTGTTAGTAAAGTTTTTACCTTTAGAAGAGGTGATTAACAACTCAAGCTCAATAAAGTACTTAATGAGGAATTCTTGCCATGGTTCAGTTAAAGTCTTTTCTGGCAAGCTGACTTTCACACTTAAAATCTCTCTTGGCACTTGTAACCTGAAAGAATATGGTCCTGCCTGGTTAGACTCAGAATATACCCAGCCCTATGTTTTCAAAGAGCAACTTTTAAAAGAGCGACACAAAATCATCTGCCCATTAGCATTTCTGTACTCCATTTTGATGCAATGCAAATATGAGCTTCTCAGATAACTATTTCATATGAGGGCTCTTAAATAATGACCACAAATTTTGTGCCTGACATCCCATCAAAAGGTGGGACCCGTGTGCCCATCCTCTGAACCCGGGTGCCCATGACTCCTTTGACCAAGAGCATACAGAGAAGCAGTATAATGGGATTTCTGAGGTGAGGTCATATAAAGCCATGCAGTTTCTACCTTGCTCAACTTCGGAATCACCTGAGTCATCATAGAAGAAATCTGACTACCCTGAGTCCACCATGACAGAGGGCACAGAGGCTCCATTGACAATCCTAGCTGAGCTAGTTCTTCAGCCATCACAGCCCAAGAGAGATGTGTAACGAAGAAAGGAGTCATCACACAGATTATGTGCAGCCATGAGGACGAGCTGAGCTAGTTCTTCAGCCATCACAGCCCAAGAGAGATGTGTAATGAAGAAGCTGTCTTAGAAGTTGATCTCCACCCCCAATCATTCAAGTCACCCCAGCCATTTGAATCATCCTAGCTGAGACCCCAGAGCCATCTCCACTGTGCTCTTTCTAAGTTTCTTACCAGTCCTCATTTCATAGTCCAGGTTACTGTAGCAGCTACCCAATGTCCATAAGAAAAAATATAGTCCAGGGGCATCTGGTAGTTCAGTCAGTTAAGCAACTGACTCTTGATTTTTGCTCAGGCCATGATCTCAGGGTTATGAGATTGAGCGCCAAGTTGGGCTCCATACTCAAGAGAGGTCTGCTCTTGTCTCCTTCTTCATCTGCCCCATCTCAGCTCACGCTTTCTCTCTCTGTGTCCCTCTCAAATAAATAAATAAACCTTAAAGAAAAAAACAACAGAAGCAGAAAAAAGATAGTCCAAGTCCAGGTCCATTGAGAGAAAGGAGAAGCTGAATTCAAGACTCATGGGATTTCACATGCATGTACATACAGGTTTAGGAATGAATGAGCATGTAGAAATGTGTGAAAGAGTGGGCACCAGATTGTTAACATCTGTCACTTGTGAGGACTTAGGAGAAGGGGAGTGGGGGAAAAGGAGGTGGGAAAAATTATTAATCATTCACTTTTTAAATTTATCTTTATACTATTTTACTCACACTAAACTCACATTTCTTTCACAATTTTTGAAGAGAGATTTAAAATGATTTAATCTCTCTTCAAAAATTGAAGATAAAAAGATTTTTAAAAGTTGTTGGGGCATCTGGGTGACTTGGTCAGTTAAACATCCTACACTTAATCTTGTGGCCTTGATCTTGGGGTGGTAAATTCAGGCCACAAATTGGGACCCACACTGGGCATGAAGCCTACTTAAAAATAAAAAAGGTGAAAAAATTGTTGTTTTAATTTTTTTAAAGCTGTAGAACATGCCAACTTTCTTTTTCCTTCCCCCTTCCTCCTACCCTCCTATGATGATGTTTGTTCATCAGACTCTGATAGCACCTGAGTTAAACGTAGAAATGAGGAAGGAGGCTTGAGCTCACTCAAAGGAAAAAAGCCATTTTACACAAGTAAAATGGAATATGACTCATTATACACAAGTTCAGTCACTGAAGGCTCCTTCAACACATATACTTTTCTTATTTTAGTAAAACAAAACAACAGGGGGCTTGAACTCACATTCCCTAGATCAAGAGTCCCATGCTCTACCCACTGAACCAGCCAGGTGCCCCATACACAGTTTTGGTCCATATCTACTAAGTGGAAATTTTGAAGGCCTCTGAGTAGTTATTCTAATATTCCACCTTTCTCAAGCTATTGTGTAGGAAATCCTAATATTTACAATTTGTTAATAACTTGTAGACAAATACCCAGTTAGCATCAGCAATCTCATTAAGACTATCAGAAATTGAGAGACACCAAACTCAAATTTATAACTTGGAAAAAAAAAATGAAAAAGAAAACTACTTTGTGATTGCAATGGGCTCCATATACAATCTTCCTACCATGTAAGAGTCAGAAAGCGTTCATTCAAGGTCAATTATGTCTAAACACACAATTCACATTTCTGGCAGATGTCTTCCAATGTTTAATTGACTTAAATCAACAATTCTAAACACCGTGTCAATACTTTTTATTAGTATAGGGCACATTTCATAAGTACCCCTAGAAGATTGTCTGGGAAGCTCTCAAACTCACACATTTCACAAGTGGATTTCTAAAATTTTTCTGTGGGCAATTCTGCTTTGAAGATTTTCTAGGTTAAAATTGTCAAAGCCATGGTCTACAGTGTAGAACTTTGGAACCTTGTTTATTGATTTGCCCTTATCCTGGATCAGACCCAGAATTGTTTTCTGAGAAAAATCTTTATACTGTCTACGGTGCTCCCCAGGCCTCTGCTCTGCAGAGGTAGGCCAATGCCTGCTCAAGACAAAGTCTAAGTTAAGCACCTTAATTTTCATAAGGGGACATTTACTTTTTTCTCTTTGCTCAGCTGATTTTTAAAATAAATACTTTTCAAAATATGTGAGCTTTAAAAATACATGTACTTCAATGAATAACACCAAATAATTACTCGAATAACTACCTCAATTACCTGTCACTGGCAACTTTAATTAAAAGTCCAAGTGCAGGGATCCCTGGGTGGCTCAGTGGTTTGGTGCCTGCCTTTGGCCCAGGGCGTGATCTTGGAGTCCCGGGATCGAATTCCACATCGGGCTCCCTGCATGGAGCCTGCTTCTCCCTCCTCCTGTGTCTCTGCCTCTCTCTCTCTCTCTCTCTCTCTCTCTCTCTCTCTGTGTGTGTGTCTCTCATGAATAAATAAATAAAATCTTAAAAAAAAGAGTCAAAGAGCAAGAAATAATATTCTTGAAGGACTTATTAAGGGGAATAGAATCCATTCAGCCCAGTAAGTAATTTAGATATTGATCCTTAGATCAACTCAGACATTAAGAAAACTTATTTGTTGTTTTGTGTTTGTTTTTGTACTACCCACTTATAGAGAATTGCATTTACTACCTCATGGTAGTATTGGCCCTATGCACTCCACTTCCATTGAAAGGCATTGTAGGAAATAGTTGCAAAAAACAAGCAGTTTTAATTTTAAGGGTATTGTTGCTAATATTGTTCATTCCAAGACTCTGTGTCCTATTCTTAAGTATACAAAATACTAAATTTGTGCAGAAATTTTTCTCAAATTTTATAAGCAGAAGAATATTGACTTCTTTAGTTCTATCTGCATTTATTATTATTATTATTATTACTATACAGACAATACTTCACTTCATAATTGTGTCCTTTTGACTTTGATGAACCAGAAGTTTGGAATCAAATATTAATATGTAGTTCTCTTTTCAGGGTAGTGTGGAACCTTGCAGCATATATTTCTGTGTATTAATAATTTTCTAAAATTATATTTCAACATTCTAAATCTCTTTTCCTTGAGAATAAATTTCTTTAATTTTTATATTATTGTACTGTGTGTGATCCAGTGAGATATCTCAAAACTTTTTTGAAAGGAAGTAGGTTGGGACTCCGGTGTGGCTTAGTGGTTGAGCATTTGCCCAGGGTGTGATCCTGGAGTCCTGGGATCCAGTCCCACATCAGGCTCCCTGCATGGAGTCTGCTTCTCTATCTGCCTATATCTCTGCCTCTGTGTGTGTGTGTGTGTGTGTGTGTGTGTCTCATGAATAAATAAAAATTTAAAAAATCTTTAAAAAAATAAATGAAGTAGCTTATAATTTAATAAATGATCGTGATCCTGCGATAAGAAAACTTTCTAAGCATTTGTACAGGGGGTAGGATTTGGTAAGAAGCAGAATAGATAATGCTTGTAAAGACACTACTGTGTTAATCATGACAGATATCCCTGAAGGTATCACATATTTTTAACTAAATGAAAATTACTAAAAGCCATGATCTGGTTTATGTGAAAATAATAATATATAGTATCCTAATCTCAAAAGGGAGCCAATTTTCAGTTTTCAACATTTCTATCGAAACACTTACTCTGAATAGTAATTGTAAAAATCTTGAAAAGTCTGGTATTGCCTTGATCAGAATTTATAAGTTTTATTAGCAAACTGTGTCAAAGAAACATTAATCCTAAGTGAAATTCTGAACTGCCAAAATGTAGAAGTGGAGAGGTAGAATGAAGTTGCAAATTTCATTCATGCTGTAATTCAGATATGCAAAGAAAATATATCTCCGTTGTTTTGCCTCAGTTTAAAATGGTCTTGTTGCTCAGTGCCAGCCACTAATTAGGAGGAGGGAAAAACACACTTTTATCTTTATCCGGTTTAAAATATAATGCTTCAGCCAGTGTCCAGCCAAGAAAACAAAAAAACACACCAGTTATTTCAGACATGGAGATTTAAAATAGGGAATTGGCTACTCAGTTGTCAGAAGACTGAAAACAAAAAGTCATTAAAGCTAACCCAGATGGCAGAGAGTGAATTAGTTGACTAGAATACACGGGTGTTATTTTTGAGAGAAAAGCTAATATTTTCCAATCTGTTAACACAGTTGCACTTGATTCCATACAGTCTCTATGTCTGTACTATCTTCTATTACTCTATCAAATTCTCCTTGTCAACAAAATGAACATTTTTAATTTAAAAACAGAACAATTTTTTAAGATTTTATCCTATTTTTTAAGATTTTATTTATTTATTTGACACAGAGAGAGAGCACAAGCAAGGGAAGCAGTAGGCAGAGGGAGAGGGAGAAGCAGGCTCTCCACTGAGCAGGGAGCTCAGTGATATGGGGCTCGATCCCAGGATCCCAGGACCCCAGAAACATGACCTGAGCTGAAAGCAGTTGCTTAACCAACTGAGCCACCCAGGTGTTCCTAAGATTTTATTTTTAAGTTATCTCCATACCCAACATGGGGCTCAAACTCACAACCCCAAGATCAAAAGTTGCACACTACACTGACTAAGGCATCAGAAAAGTTTTCACTTGTGCATACAAATTTATATCATACAATACTAGAAGTATTATTTATTTTGTTTGTTTGTTTGTTTGTTTGTTTGTTTAACTAGATTCCATATCCGGTGTGGGGCTTGAATTCACAATGCTGAGAGCAAGTGTTGCATGCTCTACAGACTGCATCAGCCAGGCACCCCATAATACTAGAAATATTGGTGAAAGAATAAAGTTGGCTTTCTGATCTCTGGTATTACTATAGGAGACCAAAAATTTCTCACTAAATTTATTCATAGAGAGCAGTGATAAGCCTTTGGGGATTAATGATTAAAAATCTGGTATTTTTTTCTCTATTATGAAGACAGTAGAAAAAAGCCACTTTTTTAATTTTGGTTAAAAGCTCACAAAACTTCTACCCCTTATGTTAAATAGATTATCCCTTATGAACACACCAGAATATTTCCTAGTTTGGACTAGGAATGAAAAAGTGTCCAAGTGCCTATAAATGCATACCTTTCAATCAATTGAACAAAGGGCAGGGCTACCTCTCTGAGAGAAGGAAATGAGAAGACAGAGGCAGTGCATCCAGGATAATTATGGTACCTTTAAAATAGTCCCAGCTCTGGGTGAGAGAAGAGGTACCATTTAAGATTTGTTCTGCATTGGAGCTTATCACAAAAATAAAACCTGCACCAAAAATTCACCAAACTTTTCATTATCTTAGCATAATACCCTTTAGTTCCATCCACGTCATTACAAATGGCAAATTTTCATTCTTTTTGATGGCTGAGTAATATTCCATTGTATATGATGCACCACATCTTCTTTTCCATCCACCTGTTGATGGATATCTGAGCTCTTTCCATAGTTTGGCTACTGTGGACATTGCTGCTATAAACACTGGGGTGCAAGTGCCCCTTTGGATCACACATTTGTATCTTTGGGGTAAATACCCAGTAGTACAATTGCTGGGTTGTAGGGTAGCTCTATTTTCAAATTTCTGAGGAATCTCCATACTGTTTTCTAGAGTGGCTGCGCCAGTTTTCATTCCCACCAACAATGTATGAAGGTTCCCCTTTCTCTACATCCCCACAAACATCTGTTGTTTCCTGACTTGTTAATTTTAGCCATTCTGACCAGTGTGAGGTGGTATCTCATTGTGGTTTTATTTGTATTTCCCTGATGCCGAGTGATGTTGAACATTTTTCCATGTGTCTTCTGGCCATCTGTATGTCTTCTTAGGAGAAATGTCTGTTCATGTCTTCTGACCATTTCTTGATTAGATTATTTGTTCCTTGGGTGTTAAGTTTGATAAGTTCTTTATAAATTCTGGATACTAGCCCTTTATCTGATATGTCATTTGCAAATATCTTCTCCTGTTCTGTTGGTTGTCTTTTGGTGTTGTTGACTGTTCCCTTTGCAGTGCAAAAGCTTTTTATCTTGATGAAGTCTCAATTATTCATTTTTATCTTTGTTTCCCTTACCTTTGGAGACATGTCCAGCAAGAAGTTGCTGTGTCCAAGGTCACAAAGGTTGCTGCCTTTGTTTTCCTCTAGGATTTCGATAGATTCCTGTCTCACATTTAGGGCTTTCACCCATTTTGAGTCTATTTTGGTGTATGATGTGAGGAAATGGTCCAATGTCATTCTTCTACATGTGGATGTCCAATTTTCCCAGTGCCATTTGTTGAAGAGACTTTTTTCCATTGGTACTCTTTCCTGCTTTGTCAAAGATAAGCTGACCATAGAGTTGAGGGTCCATTTCTGGATTCTCTATTCTTGTTCCATTGCTCTATGTGTCTTGTTTTTGTGCCAGTCCCATACTATTTTGATGATCACAGCTTTGTAACAGAGCCTGAAGTCGGGATTGTGACACCACAAGTTTTGGTTTTCTTTTTCAACATTCCTTTGGCTATTCCGGGTCTTTTCTGGTTCCATACAAATTTTAGGATTATTTGTTCCAACTCTGGAAATAAATTGGTGGTATTTTTATAGGGATTGCATTGAATGTGTAGATTGCTTTGGGTAGTACAGACATTTTAACGATATTTGTTCTTCCAATCCATGAGTATAGAATGTTTTTCCATTTCTTTGTGTCTTCCTCAATTTGTTTCATGAGTGTTCTACAGTTTTTGAGTATAGGTACACTTTGAATAATTAGTAAAGCTTTAAGAAGTGCATCGTGGGTCACATCTCCTTAAAAAAGACATAGCAGATTTTTAATGCTAGGAGCACCAGTTGGCTCCCTCATTTTAATTACCTTATCAGCAGTTGTAGTGACAAGACAATCCATACATTCAAGCCAAGTAACCAATTTGCATTTAGGTACTGATGGATTAAATATGGCTCATTAGTCAGACAAATCATTACAGAGATGTGCAGATGTTATTTCAGGGTATAAAACCCCTTTATCCTCATTGAACTTTTCCCACTTACTTTTACAAAATAAATTCATAAACCCAGTGAGAAGCTCCTATTATTAGATGAAGAGAAGATCAAAGAACTGGTTAAATATTTTTCCACTAGTGCACACGACAAAGGAAAAATAAGAAGCCACTGAAATTATACTTTTGAGGGATAATTAATGATGTAATGTTTAAAAATAAGTGGAATAAACATTAGAATTCCACTTTTGCTAATGTATTTATATGCATATACGTTATATATATATTGTGTGTTTGCATACTCACACAAACACACACATACACACAAACGTGTGTATCTGAAAGGAAATATCCCAAAATATGTACAGTGTGCATCTGTGGATTTTGAATTAATAGTAATTTTTATTTTCTTCTCTTCAGTTTCCATATTTTTCAAATATTCTGCAAGGAACATATAATATTTTTTAAATGAGGAAGGGGAAATTTGCTTTAAAATAACTCAGTGAAGCCTCATAATAATATAAATTAATGATAAAGAGCAGAATTCTGTACAGGGCAGAACTGCCTTATACTCCAGCCAACAATATTTTCCTACCTGAAAAACTTGATTGCAAAATTTCACTTTTATGCTATGCACCCTAAAGTCTTCAGGTTTGAATTATGTAAACTTTTTCAAGCTGTATAGTACCTCTTGTCTTATTTTTTGCTCTCAAAATGACACAGTTGCATTACCTAATTTCTTTGTTTTTTAATTATTTTATTTTTATTTAAATTTTATAAATTAACATGGAGTGCAATATTGGTTTCTGGAGTATTAAATGAATCAATTCAATGATCATCACTTACATACAACACCCAGTTGTTGTATGCTTATCACAAGTGCCCTCTTTAATACCCATCACACATTTAGCCTATCCCCTACACACCTCCCTCCATCAACCCTCAGTTTGTTCTCTATCATTAAGAGTCTCTTATGGTTTATTTTCCTTTGTCTTCCCCCCAACCTTCACATATATTTATGTTTTCCTTCTTAAATTGCATATATGAGTGAGATCATATAGTATTTGTCTTTCTCTAAACTGACTTATTTCACTTAGCATAATACACTCTACCTCCATCCATATCATTGTGAATGGCAAGATTTCTTTCTTTCTGATGGCTAATATTCCATTATATATATAAACCACATCTTCTTTATCTACTCAACAGTCAGTGGACATTTGGGCTATTTCCATGATTTGGCTACTGTTGATAAGGCTGCTATAAACATCAGGGTACATGTATTCCTTTGAATCTGTATTTTTTTATCCTTCAGGTAAATATCTAGTAGTGCAATTGCTGGACCAAATGGTAGCTCTATTTTTAACTTTTTGAAGAACCTCCATACTTTTCCAGAGTGGCTGCACCAGTTTGCATTCCCACCAGCAGTGCAAGAGGGTTCCCCTTTCCCTGTATCCTCATCAATGCGTTGCCTAATCTCTAAAGCACTTAAGTGTGTCATATCCTATTCACTAAGAGAAATATTTTAAATTTTCCATTAACAGAATAGCTCATATCACACTGTTCTACGTAATTCTTGACTCCAAAGTCTAGTAAGAATTTAAAATTGGGGGGAAAAATAATTGTCAGGGGAAAGAATCCATTATATGATATCAAACTGGCTAAGATCATAAAGCTTTGCTAGCTATTTATGTCTTATCCTGGGATAACCTCTGGAATGATGTGATAAAAACACATTACGGCTGCTTTCTATTTAAGCCTTTCAAATCACTTAAATATAGAATATCTCTTTGATTTACATAATAACTCATTAGAAAATTAAGGCAAAGATTATTATTCCCATTTTTCAGATGGCAAAACTGACATGTGATAATTAAAACTCTGGAATTAAAATTAAGAGTTATTTAAGAAATCAAGTTAAAGCAAAAAAATATCTACTGAACAGCTTTCGAGGTTACATTTTTCCACATCTCTGTTGAAGCTAAAAAGCAGTCTAAATGTTGGCAAAAGGGTTAAAGAGAAATTTGCTGTCTGTTAAGTGTAGTATCCCATCTAATAGTAGATAATAGGTGGGGTGCCTGGGTGAAACAATCAGCTAAGCCTCCAACTGATGTTTTTGTCTAGGGTCGTGATCTCAGAGTAGTGATCTTGAGGGTCATGGGATTGAGCCCTGCATCAGGCTCCATGCTCCGTGAGAAGTCTCCTTGAGACTGTCTCTTCCTCTTCTTCTGCCCCTCCCCCCAGGTGCATACTCTCTCTCTAGAATAAATAGATAAACATAAAAAGAATAGATTAAAGAATGCCCTGCTTTTTTCCATCTATAAAATGATTTTGAACTACTTAATCAAAGGGTGTGACCTGGCAGGATAATGAACAGATTCAAGTACATATTTAATTTGATGTGCAGAATGTTGGCTCACAGAAAATTTTACACTAAAAAAATCAGAGATTTCCAGCTTCTCTTAAAATCTGAACAATTAGTTACACTTGACCCACATTTGTGCATAGTAGCAATCAAATGGAGATCAGCTATGGCTTCCCAATTTTTCCAGGGCATGTATTTCTTAATTTCCCGTGATCTGTACCACTTCTTATTACTTACACCTAAGTTACTTCATTTACTTGCAATATTGCTTGAGTTCCGTAGATACTGGGTTTAGTAATCTCTATTTACTATCACCCATTTTGGCCCACCCATCTATTCACTTACTTACTCGTTTGATTCAATGAGCATTTATTAAGCAAAGCTTATGAACACAGTATTCCACAATACTTAAAAGAAAGGGATGACAGAAACCCTCTCATCATTTGATGAGGATACAGATACATAAACAGATTACCATGACATGGGTGCCTCAGTGTTTGGACCTTCATTCATTCCTTGGTAGTTTCATTCAGTCTCCTATCTTTAAACACCCTTTATATGCTGACATCTATTTCTGGTCTGGGCCTCTTTTCTGAATTCCAGTCTCTTTTAGCCAAATGCCTAATCTATAACTTCATTTGAGGGATGCCTGGGTGGCTCAGTGGCTGAGCATCTGCCTTTGGCTCAGGTCGTGATCCCAAGGTCCTGGGATCAGGTCCCACATAGGGCTTCCTGTGGGGAGCCTGCTTCTCCTTCTGCTTATGTCTCTGGCTCTCTGTATCCTCATGAGTAAATAAATAAAGTCTTTTTAAAAATCTATAACTTCCTTTGGATATCTAATATTTATTCAAACTCCATAAACATGTCCAAAACCAGATCATGATCTTAGCCTCTAAAGCCTCACTCCTTCCCATCTCAAAGAATGACAATCCCATTCTTCTAAGTGCTGAAGCTCAAACCTTAAAGTCATCTTCAGTTCTTCCCTTTCTGATCTACCCTATCAGCAAGTCATGTAACACAGGGAATTAGCCCACAAGTCTTCACAGTGTGACACCTGGGAATGAAGAGGACCCAACTGGAGAAAAAATTCCAGATAGAGGGGACTGCATTAGTACAAGAATTAAAGTGAGAAATACCAGGGTATCTGGGGGAACACCTCATAATTCAGCATAAATCAAGGGTAGCTAATGGGAAGAAAGGAGCTGGAGATAGTTGGAGAGAAGTAGGTATGGTTTGTTTGGATCAGGGAAGGCCTATCTCATTGATCCTGTTACCACACCACACCGTGTCATCCAAGGATTTTTGGTGGGTAGGATGTTGTTACATAAAACCAGATTCAAGATGATTAGGGTCTGAACTGAAGCAGCAATAATTCGGATTTAAATTCAGTAGGATTGAAGATTGGTTGAATGTAGGAGAGGAAAGGAAACAATGAAGATGACTCCCACAGCATGGCCCTGAATGGAAAATACCAGAAAAACAGGTTGGGGAAAGAAGACAATTTGGTGTCAGAAATGTTGAGCTTGTTACCCGTTGGGGCACCTGTGGGAATGACTTGCTGAGTAATTCATAAATCCAGAGCTTCAACGATAGAGACAGGAGATGAGAGGTTGGGAATTAACAGCAAATGGAAAGTTAAAACCATGACAGCGACGACCTCCTGCATCTCCTTAGCCAAATCACTTTATGGCTCAGTGCCTCAGTTTCCTAATCTGTAATGTGAGGTTTATCATAGAGTTGTTTTGAAGGTTACTTAATAAAATTATTATATCTTTTCGTTAGTCCTTGATGTATGTTAGTTGTTTAAAGGCTAAATTAATTGCTAAGATAACCTTGGAAGACCACACAGAACAGTGATTGTTAACCGTTTAAGAGATATAAATGTCTTTTAGAATCTACTGGACTTCCCCACTAAAAAAATTACACATAACCAAACCCTCAAAATGCTGCACACAGTTTCAGGAGGCCTGTGGACCCCTGAAGAACTTGTATTTAAATAAATTATTTTTTAATTTATTTATTTGAGAGAGAGAGAGAGAGAATGAAGACTCAAGTGGGGGAGAGGAAAGAGTAGAGGGAGAAGGAGAGAGAGAATCTCAAGCACACTCTGTGTTAAGGACCAACCTGATGAGATGCTCAATCCCACAATCCTGAGATCATGACCTGAGCCAAAATCAAGAGTCAGATGCTCAACTGACAGCCACCCATGAGCCCCACCTGTGTTTAAAAATTTGTGATACCAAATGAGAAGAGGAATAATTTGAGAATCAAACAGGAGGAAATCAACATTTAAGGAATAAACAGAGTAAGAGAAGATCAAACAAATTACAAGAAAACTACAAAGAGAACAGTGGATGATTTCAAGGAGAACATTATGATAAATTCAGGAAAATCTGGCAAAGCTGTCCAACAAAATAAAGAGCTAAAATGGTCATTGGCAACTTTCACAAATTATGTCAATCTAGTGAGGGGAGAAGAAACTAGAGTGTAATGATTTGAGGAGCAAATAGAACGTGAAAAAAATGGAGACAACTCACGGACAGCAAAGGAAGGAAAAGATGGAATGCAAGTCAAGGGTGAATTTCAGGTTAAAAAAACAGCTGATTTTTTGTATGTTGTATCTGTTTTGCTTACTGGTTATGAGGGTTTTTAGAAATTGTTTTAGAGGGTATTTTGTTTGTTTTTTAGGGATGAGAAAGACTTTGGGTTTGTGGATTTAGGATCAGAGCCAACAACAAGATTAAAGAACCAAATGGAAGTGACTGATGAGGTAACATTCCAGCAACGGAGATGGAAGCAAGGGCTCAAATGAAGGGCTCCAGGTCTGGCTTTGAGCAGAAACAGGAGTACATCATCCCCTGAGGATGAAAGAAGGAGGCCAGGAAATGCTTCTATATTAGTAAGAGGGGAGGGTAGGCTAACACCTGACAGGTGGTCACAACTCTGTCAGTTAACAGACAAGTCTCTCCACTGAGAGCATTGGGAGTCAAATGTGGAAGAGAATGATGGTGATTTGGAATAGAGGCTAGCAGGGATGACAAAGAAATCTAATCAAACAAGGACTTTTTTTTAATTTGGGTATTTTGAAAATACAACATTACATTAATTTCAGGTATACAGCATAGTGATTGGACAAGTTTATACAGTGTGCTATATTCACCTCAAGTGTAGCTACCATCTGCCCCATACAACAACGTCGTAATATCATTGACTATATTCCCTACACTGTGCCTTTTATCCTGGTGACTTACTCATACCACAACTGGAAGCCTGGATCTCCCTCTCCCGGTCACCCAGTTTGCCCATCCCCCCCCCCCCCACCTTCCTCCTCTCTGGCACCCAGCAGTTTGTTCTCTGTATTTACAGCCTGATTCTGCTTTTCAAACAGGTATGTTCTATTGCTCTGTGACAAGCCATGGGAACTCATTTCTCATTTCTCTTTAAAATCTTGATAGTCGTTACCAGAACATACACCAAAGAAACGTTTTGGCAATTATTCTTTGTATTTCCCTAGCAAAAATATTTAGACAGAATCATTATATTTTTGCCATTAATATATTAGACTTACAAAATTGTAAAAGCTAAACAAGACAATATGGATGTATATGATAATAGCCATATGATGGATAGGTGGACAGATGAATAGCTAGATAGTTAGACAGATAGCTAGGTGATTGATAGATAGATGATAGATAGATAGATAGATAGATAGATAGATGATACTAAATATCAAAACTGTACTTGCTGTTTTAATGTGTTTAGGGTACAGTGTTTATTTTAGCCAGCTGTTATGTTTTCAAACATTGATTTGTTTTATCCTTCTCTTGCTTGCATAACCATAAGGGAAGTCAGCTTATTAGAGCAATTTCCTCAAGAATTTTTTTGCCAATTAGAGGAAATGGAATTAATTTCATTTCCCACTGTCAGTCACTACTACAAAATTTGATGGTATCAAGAAACAAAACAAAACCTGAAGTATGCTCACATAATAGATTACAAAAATTTCCATACTGACATTCTTGATTTTCTGGACCCAAGCTATACATCACTTTATAATGAATTCTCATCTCTGGTAGATGCTCTTGATAGGGGGTACATTTTTCCCACTAGATATAATCCTTAAAACAAGTTATCCCCTCTGATAACACACTTTTAAATACAAAAAAAAAAAAACCCCTGTTATGGTTTCATCTGAGTTTTTTTTTTTTCTTTCTTTCTTCTGGAGTATGTGGGAAATGTGTTGCATATTTTCACTTCGTGTTTTTGCAAATGTTTTAAACCTTTGTCCTCATGTTGAAATTGGTTTGGATTACAGTTTTATGGATAAAGGGGAGAAAAGATGAAAGGACAATCTAGTTTGAATTACTGAAAGTCATAAAACATCAAGAATCAGAAATTAAATCTGAAGGTGTTCAGGTTTCTCATGACTTATGTATGAGGTTAAACCCAAACAGCAGTTCCAAAAATATGTCAGACTGTCTTAGAAAATATAGCACTGTTCATCTAAAAAGGAAAACAATGTATTTGTCACATTTAACAAGCTCTTAAAATCAAAGCTAAAGCAAATAATACGGAAATGGTGAATTGTGCCTCGAATGTACTTGTCTATAGCGCCACCAAGAGGCACTATCAGTTTACAAATACTGCTAAACACAGTAATTCAGTTATTCTAGGAGTTAGACGCTAGGTGGCAGTAGATTTCTTTTCTAAAGCGGCCTTGAAACCTGAAGAGTTGGAAATTAGTCACATTCAAGGGCAATTATTTGTTTTTTAAAATATTGGGATAGCTATAAATCTAGCTCAAAAGCAAAGAAAATATGCCACAGTTTTGCATGCTTTTAAAATATTTGCAACATAGTTTGGTCGCATTTTTTTAAATGACCTATTTTTCATAGTTTTAATCATCATTTAGTTCTCAAACAGAAGCAAAATATTAAAATAACTACTTGTTTCCTAGATGAGCATGTCCAACCTAGAAAACAGAACCTCACAAATTTTCTCTCTTTCTCTTTTCCTGTGATTAGCACTAAAAAAAAAAATCCAGCTGTAGTGACTCTTTAAACATAGTTACTAATTAACAAACCTTGACTAAGTCATAACTTAGAGACAGAAATGAGAAATTTATGCAACTAGTTAGCTTAGATTTACTCATATACTATTTTAACATAAAGAAAGAAATATGAGGATGGAGGGAGGAACCCTGTGACTGTCATTCAGCTTCCCATTTTTCTGAGCTTCCCGGGCTAAGGATTCTTTTTAATTTCTCCTGTGAGAATGAAATGCCATGTCACCTTGAAACACAAACAGGGCGCCTGGGTGGATCAGTTGGTTAAGCTTCTGACTCTTGGTTTGGGGTCATATGGTGATCTCAAGGTCCTGAGACCAAGCCCCCTGTGAGGCTCCTTGCTCAGCTAGGAGTCCACTTAAGATTCTCTCCCTTTCCCTCTCCCTCCCTCTCTGCCCCTCTCCCCACTGCTTGCCTACTCTCTCACTCCCTTTCTCTCTAAAACAAATAAGTAGGTAAAATCTAAAAGAAAAAGAAACACAAATACAAGACACATGGTTTAGGGGGTTTCCCTGGTTGCAACAGCAAGTGCCACATAATACATAAGAACCCAGCAAAGCCATGGCACTTTGTACAAAAATTTGTCTCTTTCCTTAATATAAATAAAATCCAGATCTTCCCAAGTGGCCAAAGGATTGCCACACAAAAAAGAACAGCAGAGGCATGAAGACCATATCAAGTTGATAGATTCACTTCTCCTTGGAAATTCACTTCTGACACCTGCCACTCCAAGATGACTCTTTATGTGGATGACAGAGCTTGCACATAAAGATGTGCATTCCTTGAAGCCTGGCAGGATCAGGGTCCAGCACTTCAGTGATCAGCAACCACCTCCCACAGGCATAGTCCAGGATCTTCTGATGTATTTAGACTTAGACTAAGAGACTCAGAAGAGGAAGGGAATTCCTTCCTCCACCCTATGCCAGTCTGGTTCCAGTCTGAGAATCTCCTCTTCCCAGAGCACCTACCATCTGGGATTACCATCTCTGACAGGAGATCATATTCACCTACAGGGGTGTGGCTTTCCAGCCTCTTCAAAGCCTCATTTTAAAACTGACCAGTCACCTTTATTCACCGAGAAGACATACGTGTGTTTTACAAAATCACATTGATACTGTGTGGCACAGCATAATGACTATACGTTGCTTTCCTTGTCAGATGAACACTTCTCATCCTAATCTTTAGTCATCTTGCAGTGATTTGGGGGGAACAGCTGTGAAAAGAGGAAACAAAGCTTCCCTTTCCCACTTCAGCACTATTGGAAACACATTGTTTTCAGTTTTGTGAATTTCTGGATGCACTGTTCTCAATACAGTTTCACAGGGTGGCTCTTTGTTCAGATCCTGGAATGAAGACTTCACAAATTTAACACACAAACATATGTAAGTGTCCTGGAAACACAACAGACCCCAGATGACTGACTAAGCTCCACACTGCAAGGATGCAGGTCTTTAATCTTCTGTATACTTAAGGAGTGGCTTATTGCTTCTGTGAGTTCTGACTTATTAATTATAACAATTATTTTTTTCACCTATATGAAATGTCAAATGTCATCTATCTGCTTAATCAGCACTTGAAGAACTAAAAAGCCGTTGCCTGTGTAAGAAAGACCAGCTTGATGAAATGTCTTGGAGGCAGTCCTCAGTACTAATTAAAATCACAGACATTGTCACATGGTATAATTATTTTCCAGAAAACAGCTGACGTGTACACCCTATGCTTGGCAAAATTCCTGGCCAGTTTCGCAAGAATGTTTATTCCAGACTGAGATCATCATCTTTAAAAAAGAAAAAGAAAGAGAGACAGACAGGGTGGGACAGAAAAGGAGAAGGGAGGGAGGATGGGAAGAAAGGAAGGAAGAAGGAAGGGAGAGGAGAAGATTTCTTAATAAATCAAGAGAGGATTTTAGATTTTAAAGTTGCCTTCCTGCACTCTGACCAGATGCTAATCTAACCCTGTAACAAAATTTGGTTAATTACAGAAAGGACATTTTAGTACAAATAAATTTTTTAATGGTTTAAAAAACATCTGGAAAGTAGTTCAAAAAGTTAGCATATCATTTCTATAAAATTCAAAATATAATGTTTGCTATCTGTATTTCAACAAAAAAAATTTTTAAGCTTTAACAATTTCAAGAAAAAAATAATAGGAAATCATGAAAATAATTACATATAGAACAAATAGTCTGGGAGGTGAAATATTTCATTTTCACTAGAGAGATTCATTCATTTAAAATATTATAAGCTCAAATTCACACTGAAGAATTATAACATTTGATTTTTTTCAAATGTTAATAATTTCTCTAACATAAATGATATTAAGGAGAATTAATCAAGATGAAACTATTTTCAAAAGCCTCCTGGAAGGGGAAACATAAAGTGAATATTCGCAAATAAAGACAAGCATTATAGAAATGCAAAGTTATTTACTCATTCCAATTCTGTAGATGCCTAGAATACATCCATGAATAGTCTACTTGGCTTCCATAATAGACTATACTCAAACACTAACACAGCCACTCACAAACCCAGAGAAAGTGGGGCATCGTCAGACCTAACAAAAGTCAGTTATGACATTCGATCCCTTATCTGGGAAGAGGGAATCATAAAGCACTCTTTCTATCAAACTTAGTTTGCTCCTTACTAAAGGCAAGGAGGATATATTTTTTCTTCCTCTTTTGATTCAGTCTGGAATTTTGACTAAAAGGGTGTTTTTTTTTTTTTTTTTTTTACACTAGTCTAGAAGAGGTTTATTTAGGGACTGAAATTTATTAGCTGCTAATATTTTGACTTGATGAAAACTGGTATTTGGGGTTATGAAAGGAAAATAAAGTTTGTAGCTTGCTTTACATTTATTGTGGTCTTCAAGTTATTATTACTAAAATATAGGGGATCCCTGGGTGACTCAGTGGTTTAGCACCTGCCTTCAGCCCAGGGCGTGATCCTGGAGACCCACGATCAAGTCCCACATCAGGGTCCCTGCATGGAGCCTGCTTCTCCCTCTGCCTGTGTCTCTGCCTCTCTCTCTGTGTGTGTTTCTCATGAATAAATAAATAAAATCTTTTTTAAAAATAAAATATATTCTTTTTTTGTTTATCTGCTTCTATTGCTCTAAATGTTCTAGAGAAATAGATTTGGATAGCACTTCGGTTTCTTGCCGAAAGTGAGCATCCCAGATAATGGCTTCATGGTTCAATTTGGATGATCATATATGGTTTTAAGTTTTCATATAAAGATTGCTTTAAATGTTCCCTCAATAAATCATTTGTAAAATATGCAGAAAGAATTATGAATGAGTGAATAGTTGTGGGCTTTCTGAACTTCCAACTTTACAGATTCTCTATCAGAAAGTTTTTCAACTAATAGGGATGAAGTAGGATAGTCTTAATATAAACAGATGGTGCTCGCTTCGGCAGCACATATACTAAAATTAATATAAAGAGATGAAGTGGGCTATAGAATGAGCTTTTCTTTTTTTTAATTGAGATATAAATTGACATTTAATTTATATTAGTTTAAGGTATAGAACATAATTATCTGATATTTGTATATATTGCAAAATGATCACTATAATAATTTTAATTAATATCCATCACCATACATAGCTACAATTTTTTTCTTGTGATGAGAACATTTAAGATCTCTCCATGCAACTTTTAAATATGCAATAAGCTTTTCTTTTGTGAGTTTCTAATCTATAAGATGGTAATTGTTCATGATAACTTTTTTAAGATTTTATTTATTTATACATTTATTTATTTATTTATTTATTTATTTATTTATTTATTTGAGAGATAAAGTGTGTGTGTGTTCATGAGAGCAGGGAGAGAAGCAGAGGGAGAGGAAGAGAGAGAATTCCAAGCAGAGTCACCAACTGAGGAGCCTGACACAGGGCTCGATCTTAGGACCCAGAGATCAGGACCTGAGTTAAAATCAAGAGCTGGATGCTCAACTGACTGAGCCATTCAGGTACCCCCATGATAACTCTCTTTTAGGACTAAGCAAGATAGAATATTATCAACATCATAGCATTTTCTCTTTTCCATAACTTTGTCCATACAAATAAAAACAGAAAAAAATTTTCCATTATATTAGTTACAGTTTAAAATCAATCAATTATGACTATATCTTACTAACCTTTTAGATCTATTATAATCAGAAAGAAAAAAATGTTCTAAAGAGATGTACTTTTGATAGGAAATCTTTAAATAAATGTTAACTTTCTGGTCCAACCATCTCTTTTTTTTCCTGAGTGAATGTATTTCATCGAATTTTCTTATAAATTGTCATCTGCTTTTCCTGTCTGCAGTTAAAAAAAAAAAAAAAAAGATCAGCCCACATAAATTCTTTAAGAAAGCATTAACAGGAGAGACTGGCTGGCTTAGTCAGTGGACCATGTGACTCCTGAACTCAGGATCATAAGTTCAAGCTCCATATTGGGCCTGGGGCCTACATAAAATAAAATGAAATAAAATAAAATAAAATAAAATAAAATAAAATAAAAGCATTAAGAGACTTAAAAGGGCCAATACTAACAATGCCAAATTACCATTATAGATTTATTCCTTCAGTCTAACATGTACTGAACTTCTACCCTGTGCCAGGTGCTCTATTAGGTGTGGGGATACAAGCTGAATAAAATGCATAAGCCCTGACCTCAAGGAGGCAACAACTTTCTGGCGAAAACACTAACAGACAACGTGATTATGATGTGATCTTTGTTATGGATTGGCTTGTGCTCCTCTCTTAGCTCTCCCCTCATCTGCACTGGATTTGTTCTCAAGCTCCAGTGATGGCCTGGGGCAACCCCAGCTCATCTCTCACCATGTATTATTTGAGGAGATTGTCCTTTTATAACTCAATATTAGCAGAAGGGTTAGATTTGTAAGCTTAGTAATTTATCTTTATTTTGTCTTTCTCCCTTTCCCTATTGGTTCTGTATTTTGGCTTTATGGGGCCCTATTTCTAAGATAAACTTAGATGTACTAAGTATACCTAAGTACATAAGCCTTTGTCTCAAGTTCTGCTTTGGAGAGACCCAAACTAAGAGTGGGATGTTATCCCAGCACACACTGACTCCCAATTGCCTCTCTGATCCATTGCAGAGACTTCCAGCAACCATGCTTACTTCTACTATGTAGTCATGGTCCCTTGGCCACAGGGACAGAAGCCTGATAGACAAGCTGGGTCACTAAGAATTTTCCCCAGAATTTGGGAAACAGAATGAGAAAAAGTTGTTCCCTCACTGTGGTAAATCACACAGGATGAAGCTTAATGGGTGTCCTCCTTCCCATGTGATTCTAGAGCACATTCACAGGGCTGATACTTAAACACTCAGAAATTGTGTCCAGCAGCCTGTTGGGAGCTGGAAATACACCGTGATGGGCCATTTACATTACAAACATCAGCAACTGCTACAAATCCAGCCCTTTCTTCCCCTACCCCACCAAAAGTTGGTTTACTGGCACACCACTGCTTTCTTAACTCTGGTTTCTAAAGCCTGACAAATATTCATAAGGATCCAGTTAGAGAACAAAGTACTGGCCAGGCATTAGAGGTCAGGTAAAACTAAATAATCCCCAAGCAGAGAGTTGGGTAATATATTGGGGCACACAATTTTCAGCTGAAATGAGATCTCTGGCCCCAAAGAGCAGCTTCACTTGATCTACTCACCCATTAGCAGGCTTAGAACTCAAACGGCCTACTGCAGATATGATTTGTCTGGCCTCCTTACTTCCAGGAGACAAAGGACAAGTGTCAACATAGGTCCATAAGAGACCAGAGACAAGACATTGCTACCCACATTCTAAAGCCATGATCTCACTGCTGGTTAAGAAAACTCAAGTGTCTCCCCCAAGTACTAACACCTGAAAATCAGCACAACAGCCCCTCCCCCAGAAGACCAGCTAGACAGACAAGTTCCAAGGGAAGTCAAGGAACTTAAAGTATACAGAATCAGAAGATACATCCCCGTGGTTTTTTTGTTTTGTTTTGTTTTGTTTTGTTTTTTGCTTTTTGATTTCTGTTTGCTTCCCCCACCCTTTTTTCCTTTCTTTCTTTTTCTTTCTCTTTTTCTTCTCTTTTTTTTCTTCCTTTTTTCTTTTTTCTTTTTCTGTTTTCTTTCCTTCCTTCTCTCCTCTCTTTTCTCCTTTTCCCAATACAACTTGTTTTTGACCACTCTGCACTGAGCAAAATGACTAGAAGGAAAACCTCACCTCAAAAGAAAGAATCAGAAACAGTCCTCTCTCCCACAGAGTTACAAAATCTGGATTACAATTCAATGTCAGAAAGCCAATTCAGAAGCACTATTATACAGCTACTGGTGGCTCTAGAAAAAAGCATAAAGGACTCAAGAGACTTCATGACTGCAGAATTTAGAGCTAATCAGGCAGAAATTAAAAATCAACTGAATGAGATGCAATCCAAACTAGAAGTCCTAACGACGAGGGTTAACGAGGTGGAAGAACAAGTGAGTGACATAGAAGACAAGTTGATGGCAAAGAGGGAAACTGAGGAAAAAAGAGACAAACAATTAAAAGACCAAGAAGATAGATTAAGGGAAATAAACGACAGCCTGAGGAAGAAAAACCTACGTTTAATTGGGGTTCCTGAGGGCGCCGAAAGGGACGGAGGGCCAGAATATGTATTTGAACAAACCATAGCTGAAAACTTTCCTAATCTGGGAAGGGAAACAGGCATTCAGATCCAGGAAATAGAGAGATCCCCCCCTAAAATCAATAAAAACCATTCAACAGTGAAGCTTGCAAATTCCAAAAATAAGGAGAAGATCCTTAAAGCAGCAAGAGACAAGAAATCCCTGACTTTTATGGGGAGGAGTATTAGGGTAACAGCAGACCTCTCCACAGACACCTGGCAGGCCAGAAAGGGCTGGCAGGATATATTCACGGTCCTAAATGAGAAGAACATGCAACCAAGAACACTTTATCCAGCAAGGTTCTCATTCAAAATGGAAGGAAGATAAAGAGCATCCAAGACAGGCAGGAACTGAAAGAATATGTGACCTCCAAACCAGCTCTGCAAGAAATTTAAAGGGGGAACTCTTAAAATTCCCCTTTAAGAAGAAGTTCAGTGGAACAATCCACAAAACAAGGACTGAATAGATATCATGGTGACACTAAACTCGTATCTGTCAATAGTAACTTTGAAAGAATTATTAAGATAGATAAACCATTAGCAACCTTATTAAAAAGAAGAGAGAGAAAACTCAAATTAATAAAATCATGAATGAGAAAGGGGACATCACTACCAACACCAAGGAAATACAAACGATTTTAAAAACATATTATAAACAGCTATATGCCAATAAATTAGGCAATCTAGAAGAAATGGACGCATTCCTGGAAAGCCACAAACTACCAAAACTGGAACAGGAAGAAATAGAAAACCTGAACAGGCCAATAACCAGGGAGGAAATTGAAGCAGTCATCAAAAACCTCCCAAGACACAAGAGTCCAGGGCCAGATGGCTTCCCAGGAGAATTCTATCAAACGTTTAAAGAAGAAATCATACCTATTCTACTAAAGCTGTTTGGAAAGATAGACAGAGATGGAGTACTTCCAAATTCGTCCTATGAGGCCAGCATCACCTTAATTCCGAAACCAGACAAAGACCCCACCAAAAAGGAGAATTACAGACCAACATCCCTGATGAACATGGATGCAAAAATTCTCAACAAGATACTAGCCAATAGGATCCAACAACACATTAAGAAAAATATTCACCATGACCAAGTAGGATTTATCCCCGGGACACAAGGCTGGTTCAACACTCGTAAAACAATCAATGTGATTCATCATATCAGCAAGAGAAAAACCAAGAACCATATGATCCTCTCATTAGATGCAGAGAAAGCATTTGACAAAATACAGCATCCATTCCTGATCAAAACCCTTCAGAGTGTAGGGATAGAGGGAACATTCCTTGACATCTTTTTTGATTTTTTTTTTTATGATAGTCACACAGAGAGAGAAAGAGAGAGAGAGAGAGAGGCAGAAACACAGGGAGACGGAGAAGCAGGCTCCTTGCACCGGGAGCCCAACGTGGAATTCACTCCTGGGTCTCCAGGACGGCACCCTGGGCCAAAGGCAGGCGCCAAACCGCTGCACCACCCAGGGATCCCCATTCCTCGACATCTTAAAAGCCATCTACGAGAAGCCCACAGCAAATATCATTCTCAATGGGGAAGCACTGGGAGCCTTTCCCCTAAGATCAGGAACAAGACAGGGATGTCCACTCTCACCACTGCTATTCAACATAGTACTGGAAGTCCTCGCCTCAGCAATCAGACAACAAAAAGACATTAAAGGCATTAAAATTGGCAAAGAAGAAGTCAAACTTTCCCTCTTTGCCGATGACATGATACTTAACATAGAAAACCCAAAAGCCTCCACCCCAAGATTGCTAGAACTCATACAGCAATTTGGTAGCGTGGCAGGATACAAAATCAATGCCCAGAAATCAATGGAATTTCTATACACTAACAATGAGACTGAAGAAAGAGAAATTAAGGAGTCAGTCCCATTTACGATTGCACCCAAAAGCATAAGATATCTAGGAATAAACCTAACCAAAGAGGTAAAGGATCTATACCCTAAAAACTATAGAACACTTCTGAAAGAAATCGAGGAAGACACAAAGAGATGGAAAAATATCCCATGCTTATGGATTGGAAGAACTAATATTGTGAAAATGTCAATGTTACCCAGGGCAATTTACACGTTTAATGCAATCCCTATCAAAATACCATGGACTTTCTTCAGAGAGTTAGAACAAATTATTTTAAGATTTGTGTGGAATCAGAAAAGACCCCGAATAGCCAGGGGAATTTTAAAAAAGAAAACCATATCTGGGGACATCACAATGCCAGATTTCAGGTTGTACTACAAAGCTGTGGTCATCAAGACAGTGTGGTACTGGCACAGAAACAGACACATAGATCAATGGAACAGAATAGAGAACCCAGAAGTGGACCCTGAACTTTATGGTTAACTAATATTCAATAAAGGAGGAAAGTCTATCCACTGGAAGAAAGACAGTCTCTTCAATAAATGGTGCTGGGAAAATTGGACATCCACATGCAGAAGAATGAAACTAGACCACTCTCTTGCACCAGACACAAAGATAAACTCAAAATGGATGAAAGATCTAAATGTGAGACAAGATTCCATCAAAATCCTAGAGGAGAACACAGGCAACACCCTTTTTGAACTCAGCCACAGTAACTTCTTGCAAGATACATCCACGAAGGCAAAAGAAACAAAAGCAAAAATGAACTATTGGGACTTCATCAAGATAAGAAGCTTTTGCACAGCAAAGGATACAGTCAACAAAACTAAAAGACAACCTACAGAATGGGAGAAGATATTTGCAAATGACGCATCAGATAAAGGGCTAGTTTCCAAGGTCTATAAAGAACTTATTAAACTCAACAGCAAAGAAACAAACAATCCAATCGTGAAATGGGCAAAAGACATGAAGGGAAATCTCACAGAGGAAGACACAGGCATGGCCAACAAGCACATGAGGAAATGCTCCGCATCACTTGCCATCAGGGAAATACAAATCAAAACCACAATGAGATACCACCTCACACCCGTGAGAATGGGGAGAATTAACAAGGCAGGAAACCACAAATGTTGTAGAGGATGCGGAGAAAAAGGAACCCTCTTACACTGTTGGTGGGAATGTGAACTGGTGCAGCCACTCTGGAAAACTGTGTGGAGGTTCCTCAAAGAGTTAAAAATAGATCTGCCCTACGACCCAGCAATTGCACTGCTGGGGATTTACCCCAAAGATTCAGATGCAATGAAACGCCGGGACACCTGCACCCCAATGTTCATAGCAGCAATGTCCACAATAGCCAAACTGTGGAAGGAGCCTCGGTGTCCATCGAAAGATGAAATGGATAAAGAAGATGTGGTTTATGTATACAATGGAATATTCCTCAGCCATTAGAAACGACAAATACCCACCATTTTCTTCAACGTGGATGGAACTGGAAGGTATTATGCTGAGTGAAGTAAGTCAATCAGAGAAGGACAAACATTGTATGTTCTCATTCATTTGGGGAATATAAATAATAGTGAAAGGGAATATAAGGGAAGGGAGAAGAAATGTGTGGGAAACATCAGAAAGGGAGACAGAACATAAAGACTCCTAACTCTGGGAAACGAACTAGGGGTGGTGGAAGGAAGGAGGGCGGGGCGTGGGGGTGAATGGGTGATGGGCGCTGAGGGGGGCACTTGATGGGATGAGCACTGGGTGTTATTCTGTATGTTGGTAAATTGAACACCAATAAAAAACAAATTTATTATTAAAAAAAAAAAGAAAGAAAACTCAAGTGTATACCAGTCATGGTTCCATGTCACCAGTAGTATAGTCTAGTCCTCCTCCTATGAGCAGGAACATGCCACAGGAATAGAAAAAAGGGCAGAATTGTTTTTTCTGATATTGCTCCCTTCTAGATGGGAAAGGCGAAGGGTCTGCTCCTTTCTAAAAATGTGAGCAGCTGGGCAGCAGCCATGTTTTCTGCTCTAAGATCTGAGGAGCAGAGGAAGCCACTGCTGAAGAAAATAGTGAAGCAAAGGATGCAAGATGAAGAGCAGCACTGCTGCTTTAGGTTCCTGGTGACTTGTAATTTCTTTTGGAGGCCAGCAGATAAAGTACTTAATTCAGTGTGAACAATGGTATTCTATGAGTGTTGGCAATTATTTATTTATTAATGCCAGCATGCTGTTTCAAAGATTTTGTTTTTGAATATATTTAGTCAACCCACTACTATTAAATATTAAGGTTGTTTCCAATTCTCTACTCTAACAAGATAGATGATGATGATGATAGATAGATAGATAGATAGATAGATAGATAGAGGGATCCCTGGGTGGCGCAGCGGTTTGGCGCCTGCCTTTGGCCCAGGGCGCGATCCTGGAGACCCGGGATCGAATCCCACGTCGGGCTCCCAGTGCATGGAGCCTGCTTCTCCCTCTGCCTGTGTCTCTGCCTCTCTCTCTCTCTCTCTCTCTCTCTCTCTGACTATCATAAATAAATATAAAAAAAAAATTAAAAAAAAGATAGATAGATAGATAGATAGAAAGATAGATAATAGATACATAGATGATAGAGTGAATCAGTTAAAAACAAATTATTCTGATACTCGTTAAAATAGTAAAGAATTTGTTCACTCTATTATAATAGAGTATTATATTATGCTATTATAATAAAAGAATTGCAAGAAGAAGAAAAGATTAGGCTCAATTCCAAATACAGCAAGGACAAATGGGAATGTAGAGCCAAGAAGCAGAATGAGGAGGTCAGTGGATGGGAAATCAGCAAGAGGAGCCATCAGAGATGGGGGGGATTCTTGCTAAACTGACTTGACATGAATCTTGCTAATGCCAACCAAGGACTTAGACTTTGAAGGTAGGGATAAGGAACTTGATCAGTTATCAAGGGTGGGGGAATTCTTGCTAAAGTAATCTAATGCAGGCCCAGTTAGGACAAGACAGACAAGGAAGGCCAAGGTTAAGGTCTTAGTTGAAAGAATGCTCAGAGGAACCTTACTAAAGTTTGATCAAAGAGAGAGTCTTTATCAAAAGACAGAAAGACAATTACTTGATTAAAACAAATTCCCGGGGCACCTGGGTGGCCCAGTGGTTGAGCATCTGCCTTTGGCTCAGGTTGTGATCCCTGGGGTCCTGGGATCAAGTCCCACATCAGGTTCCTCTGCCTATGTCTCTGCCTCTCTCTGTGTGTCTCTCATGAATAAATAAATAAAATCTTTTTTAAAAGTCCCAATAATGGATTCCAGGGGACATGCGTGAAATTTTTTATGGTTCTTGTTACAAAGTATCAATGGCTCTTTGAAAAAAATGAAACGGCTTACAATACAAATGCATTAGTGTAAAAGTTTCTCCAGTTTTTTAACAGCATTTCCTTTTGACTAATTCTTAATATATGTAAATATCTAAAATTCTTTAGTCATCCTGAAAAAGAAAAATAGCTAAGTACAATTTTGTTTTATTAACAAAATTGAATGTTTCCCTCACTAAACTGGCAGGGCTTTTGAAGCTTTTTTTGGAATTGTGGCCAACAAGCATATAACAGAGGTCACACATTCTTATAAGTGTACACTGGAAATTATTTCAGATGAGATGGTTTCTAATTTCTAACCACTTGTTCCACTAAAACCTAGACCACTGCCACACACAGGAGGATTAGCTTCCTAGTATTCATATTCTGCATGACTTTTTTCTTTCTGACTCAATCAAGAACAAGGTAACATCTTGGCCAGAATTCATTGTTCACGGGAGTTTTCTCCCCAATCACTGAACCATTCACTAGGTATTTACCCAGTCATTCTCTTCATTCAGCATCCTTCCCACATGCCTAATATGTAGTCAACTTGAAGCAACACAGAAGATGCAGGTTTAATAAGAAAACTCTTAGTATCCTTGTCAGATTTAAGATCTTCAGAGCTCTGAGACAACATGCAAACAGTTGGAAACAGTTAGGACATGGACTCTACCCTCCACAGACAAACCTCACATATCACTAGAGGGTTCCACATGAAACCTTTGTGTATGGAAGAACAAAAGATCTTGTTTTTTTACTGAGATACTTCTGCATTATCTTCCTAAAACCGAGACCAGTCTGTCTGGGACAAAAGACAAGTAGTTCATGCCATCTTGTGCATTGACAATGACTAATAATGTTAGCCAACAATCACTGAGCCCGGTCAATGTACCAATCTCTGTTTTTTACACTTTTCATGTGTTTAAATTCAATGAGTTTAATTCAATTCAAAATTAATTCAAAGTGAGGATCACCAGTGTCCCATTGTACAGATGAGAAAACTGATGAACTAAGAGGTTAAGAATTTTGCCCAGGGTCATATAACAAGAGGCAGAACTAAGACTCAAACCTAGGCCTCTCTGGTTCCTGCCACCAAGCTCTTGGATGTCTATCTCAAGGATAAGAGATAAATAATAATGCCAAATGTCCTCAATTACACATTAGGGATATGTGTCTCTTAACTGATCAAACCTTTAAAAACACATTCATGTATTTATCCCAATTGGTCTAGTTACTTCTATTAGTGTAGAATAATCCAATACCTGAAACTTTTTATTTAGACTAAACTCTCAAGACTTAAATTATTCAAGCTTCAATAGTATTTTGTCATTTGTTTTAAAAGTTGGTCGTACATTTTGTAATTCTTAAATGTTATACATGGTCAGGTTTGTTCTCCTAGACTGAAGCACCCTCATTTGCTAAGATGCCCATACACAGCAATTCCATCATCCTTTTTCCAGGTAGTTCTTGGACTTTCTACAACATCTTTCTATATTTTTTTTAAAAAATGTGTTGACTTGAGCCACAAAGAATATTACAGATTTATACATAACAGGGGCTTTGTTGAAATGCAGGAAAGCTTTATTTTGCTTTGACTATGCTACAGATGATGAATCTTCTTGGCCTTTTTGGCAATGGAGATTTAAATAGGTTCTTCTTGGAAATCTCTGCCTCTGGGGTCATAATGAAATGTCTAGAAATGTGCTGTAATGGAAAGAACCCTAGCCTATAGGTGGGCAACTCACACTCAATTCCCTGCTTTAGCAATTTATAGATGTGTGATTCTAACGAAACTCACACTCAACTTGCTCACTCACAAAATGGGAAAATTGATGAACAACTTTATCATGGTAGTTGAGAGCACAGACATTGGAGTCAAACTGTCTGGTTCAAAATCAATCAGTAGAAATTGATTCTCTACGAACATTGCTTGGGCAACTTTTGTGCTTTAATTTCCTTATATGTGAATGAAAATTATAACAGTAATACCTATTTTCAAGAATCAAACAATTGTTACAAGCAACAGATGAGTTAATACACGTAAAGAGTCTAGAACATTGTCTGGAACAATTGAGTTAATTATTGCTGCATCATAAGGGTATTGCCAGGATTAAGTGAGAAAACATGAGTGGGTGGTGCCTGAACTGTTAGCAAGCACCTAGACACTATTTCATTCATGTGCTCACCTACATTGAGCACTTGCAAGACAATCCTTTTCTTCTGCTAGGAATTTTCTTGCCACACCTTTTTTCTATTAAAAATCTTCCATTTTGTACAACTCCTTCCAGAACTTCCCCTCTACCTCCTAGAGGGGATGCTGCCCAATTCACATATTATTTAATAAAGCCAATTAGACTTCAAATTTACTCGACTGAATTTTGTTTTTTTCAGGGAGCTCGATCCGGAATTAGATCCTGGGTCTCCAGGACCATGCCCTGAGCCAAAGGCAGATGCTCAACCACTGAGCCGCCCAGGCATCTCTAAATTTTGTTTTTGTTTTTGTTTTTGTCTTAATTTTTTTTATTTATTTATGATAGTCACAGAGAGAGAGAGAGAGAGAGAGAGAGAGAGAGGCAGAGACATAGGCAGAGGGAGAAGCAGGCTCCATGCACCGGGAGCCTGATGTGGGATTCGATCCTGGGTCTCCAGGATCGCGCCCTGGGCCAAAGGCAGGCGCCAAACTGCTGCGCCACCCAGGGATCCCTAAATTTTGTTTTTTAACACCATTAAATCACAGCTCAAACCTACCACTGTTAACTTAAATTTTTTTTTTTTTTCTGAGAAGACCCACGATGTCCCACCAGGCTTGGATCTGTCTGACTCTAAAGTCCAAGGCTCTTTCCAGGATCCTTAACCACCTACTAGTACACGGATCATTTCTACAAAGAGTGATTAAGTACCAGGACAAGACCTGCACATGTGTTAGCAGTTCATTTTTCCTAAATATGTTTTCTTTCTCTTGCCACAGGTTTCCAGACTTGCATACAGACCTCTTCTCAGGAAAAAGATGGCCTGGCCCCAGGCAAACTGCAGCTGGCACTGGTACAGCCTACTTTGTCTACTGGAGCTGACTTTAAATGTATATACTTAAGAGAAGCATCTCATTACATTGAAAAGTAAAAGAACAACTACTGTAAGTGCTTTACTATACTAAAAATCTTAGTAACTTTAGGCAGGTTAAAATCAGATGAAGTTGGGCACCTGGGTGGCTCAGTGGTTGAGCATCTGCCTTCCAGGATGTGATCCTAGAGTCTGGGGTTGAGTCCCACATCCAGCTTCCCGCAGGGAGCCTGCTTTTCCCTCTGCCTATGTCTCTGCCTTTCTTTTTGTGTCTCTCATGAACAAATAAGTAAAATCTTAAAAAAAAAAAAAATCAGCCAAAGTTGCCTTTCTAATAAAAACTAAGTTGTTGAGTTAATTAAGTGAAAAGCAAGTAAGTTACAAATTGGTGGCCCAACCCCCTCCATAAATTTACCCATAGCCAATCTCAGCCAGGGAAGAAAGCCTAAAGAAAAAGGAAAAGACCTAAATGACTTGTGATAATTACTTTCTCCTTCAAGAGCTGTTAAAATAATTTGAAGCAGGAAGTCTTCCCTTAAATTTGTGCCAGGTCTATACCATACTAAACAAACATTCTTTTATGGAAGAAAACTACATAAGCAGCAATATCTTCATAGCCACCCACTGGTCCAATCATTTAAAAATTTTAATCAGATGGTCCTAGAAGGGAGTTTCCCTTATAGAAAGCCCCCTGACTCACAGCTCAGCAGTAGGAATTCACAGTTTCTAAGGTTGACCACCCTTAGAAAAGAAACAAAGATGTGAAAACTTATTTTGCATACACTCAATTAGAAAGTAGTGCAAAGTCTAGTCATAAAAGAATTTTATTTAGGAAAACAGCAAGCTATGGAAGAATGAATTCTATAGCCACACAGAAATGATAATGGCAGCAAAGATGCTTCAAAGCAGTACTTCTCAGACTCTAACAGGTACAGGAATTGCTTGGGGCATCTTGTTAAAATGCAGCTTCTGATTCTGTAGGTCTGGGGTGGAGTCTGACATTCAGCCTTTCTCATAAGTTCCTGAGTGATACCAGTACTGCTGACCCCCAAAACACACTGTGACCAGTAACAATTGAAGAGTATGACCCTGCTTATGGCAATGGCAATATCCACTGATAAGTTTAAAGAGAATTTTATAAATTAATGTAAAGAATTCAGGCACCTTGGGCCACCTGGGTGGCTCAGTGCTTGAGTGTCTGCCTTTGGCTCAAGGCATGATCTCATGGTGGTCCTAGGATCAAGTCCCGCATCAGGCTCCCCAACAAGGAGCCTGCTTCTCCCTCTGCCTATGTCTCTGCCTCTCTCTCTCTCTCTCTCTCTCTGTGTGTGTGTGTCTCTCATGAATGAATAAATAAAATCTTTAAAAAAATAAAGAATTCAGGAACCTTTACAAATGAAGAGGCTGGGAATTATTCATTTCATTAGCATTACAGAGCTTAGTATGTGCTAGGCTTTGTGGTGGTTATTAGGCATTCAACAATAACTAAACCAAAAAGTGCCTTAGAAACAACATATTTCAACAGATTGAATGTAAAAGTAGATATGAAAATTCAGTCATGTTCATTAAGCCAGGCATTAAAGAGACATGCAAAAATGTAAAATAATGTCATTCAGTGCATTGAATGTTGTTTTGGAGAAATTAGTTTGGAAAATATAGTTATTTTACATACATATTTCTTTATGTTACTGTTTAATAGGTTCATTTTTTAAAAAATAAATTTTTTTAAGGTTTAGGTGCCTTTGATAAAGCTACTTTTGACTGTTCCCCAAAACGAACAAAAGGAACATGGACTGAAAGACTTTTCATCAGTCAATAAATAAATGAGCTTTCTTAATTCACAGGTCAAAATGAATTAATGTGGTTCCTTGTGTTAACTTTTTCCAGACATATTTTTAGGAATTCAGCCAGACTGTTTACATGTTGAAAATCACTGTGGCAATTTAATCCAATGAACCAGCGTTGGTTTATTTTGAATTAACTAGTGATAAAATTTTTAAATTTTTCATATGCATGGCATAATTTACTAGCAACTACATTATTGCAAGCATTGCAGTAATCAGTTAATCTTATGAATTAATTAATTGATCGTATCAATTAAAATTAAAGCAAATATGCATAGTAACATGGCAAGAAAATTTTCAGTTAATTTTGGCTTGGTATGGCCAAGTGCTTCAAATTAAAGTCATGGCTTCTACCTCAAACTTCTATGTATAGCATAAACAGCATAAATCTTGTACTCATCAAAAATTTCACTTTTTCAGGAGCATCATGTACTATCCCTGATACATATTAAATGGTAAAATAGAGTCGCCAATTAGGTTTTCAAGTTCCATCAGGTTGAACATAGTAGGAGAACAGATGTCCCAATCCAAGATCTTTTTGTTTTCCCATAAGCACCCCAACATGGATGACTCTAAGCAAGCAGAGAATAAATACATGAAGGGCCATGTCTGAGGAGTGTAGTTAGTGGCAAATAGCATGAGAACCAAGTGCGAAGTCTTTGCTTACCAGATTTCATCTCTTCAAAAGGTACCAGGAGATGGCAGCATTCATTTCAGCTTGTGTGATTGTAATTCAACCAGAGGTTCTCAGAGAAAATGGTCTGGTACATTCCATTTACAGGGAGTAAAAGAGTGTGATAAGGGTAATGTG
Organism: Vulpes lagopus; assembly: GCF_018345385.1. Taxonomy (NCBI): domain Eukaryota; kingdom Metazoa; phylum Chordata; class Mammalia; order Carnivora; family Canidae; genus Vulpes; species Vulpes lagopus. The sequence continues at coordinate 99,822,007 of NC_054829.1, forward strand.
GCAGCAGTCTGTTTAGATCGAAAAGGCATTGGGACGATATTATAACTTAATTTTGTACTTGAAGTGAAATTAACCTGGGGACATAGGACAAAAATCTTGGCTAGTGAGAAGAAAAAGAAATTACTGCAATTTTCAAAGGATCGAAAGAGAGACACGAGGAGAGCACAGATTTAACTGAGAGACAAGGACCAAAGGGTAGTTCTGCAACTGTCTTCATGAATTGCTTCATACATTATATTGGTGTCAATTTGGCATGATGCCAAGTACACAGTAAGAAAACTCAATAAATGTTCATTCCCTTTTTTTAACCTATCCCCATTATTGCAAAAGATTTGCACTACGGATCATAGTTCCTAGCTACTTCTCAATCCCTAAGAGTTGTGTCTTCGCTTCTCACACTTTCCCCACAGAAAAGTCGTTGAAAAAATATAATAGCCATGGATATCTGCGAAATAGTAGCAGACAAACCTGGCAGAGAGGAAATCAGGAATAAAGTTGTTCTTTCTGAGCAAGGCTTCAGACTAACAATAAGATACAATTTTCTAGTTGCCACAGCTTCATGTCGATGTTCAATTTGAAAGGTCTCCCTTCTTATCATGAATCAGTCGCTTAATCTATGCTCTTATACAGAAAGATACTCATCATATGTCTCATCGTTTTAAATCATGAATAATTTGTAAAAAAGAAATCCTTTCCTAACTTAAAAAAGTGGCCTGTATGTATCCCATTGAGATACACTGTTAAGACTTCAAATTGTGGGGGCACCTGATGGCTCAGCAGTTGAGCATCTGGCTTTGGCCCAGGGTATGACCCCGGGATCCTGGGATCGAGTCCCACATCAGGCTCCCTGCAAGAAGCCTGCTTCTCCCTCTGCCTGTGTCTCTGCCTCTCTCTGTGTGTCTCTCATGAATAAATAAATAAAACCTTAAAAAAAAAAAAGACTTCAAGTTATGTTGATTAAAAGCCCATCTATTCTTTTCCTACAAAATTCTACTTCATCTTTAATGTATAATATTCTTATTATTGGAAACAGAGCTCAAATCTTTGAAGACTAAAATATATTCTAGGATGATGTCTCCCTAGACATCATCTTGTATCTTGTGAATTTTTTGTCCAGAGTGAACTAAAAATGAACAAGCAATGAATCATGCACAGTTTGGAATGACTCAAAATTCTAAAGAATAGACATGCTAATTGTTATAGATTATTTCCCAGAAAAAAAATGTGCAAGTTTGTGACCCAAACTGCTTTTTAAAAATCCACCAAATTCTACTTTACTAAGGCTCAAAAGGGAAATTTAGAGCTAGCAGAGAAGCATATAGATAACATTTTTATGTAATAGATGAGAAAATTTAAAGAATTCGATGAAGATTTATATTGTTAAATGTTAAAAATGTTATTTTGAACCATATGATTTCACTGATATGTGAAATTTAAGAAACAGATGAACATCAGGGAAGGGAAAGAAAAATAAAATAAGATAAAAACAGAAAGGAGGAAAACCATAAGAGACCCTTAACTCTGGGAAACAAACAGGATTACTGGAGGGGGCGGTGGGCTAACTGGGGGATGGGCATTAAAGAGGGCATTTGATGCAATGACCACTGGGTGCCATATACAACTGAAGAATTACTAAATTCTACCTCTGAAACTAATATAGTATATGTTAATTGAATTGAACTTAAATAAAAAATTTTAAAACATGTTATTTCAAAATATTCGTTGCTCTATCTATATCCATGATATATTCACAGATATATCCATATATCCAAATTATATATATATAATTACATATATATTTGTAATACATAATTAAAAATTACATATATTTATATGTAATTTAAAGTATTTGGTTTTGAAGTCTTCCTTCTTTTCAGGAAAAAAGGTTACATTACTAATCATGTGAACGTGAATTGCATACAGCCAGTTATATGTTTTCTTACTTGAAAAGGCCGTTCCATGAGATTTTCTCTGGTTGAGCCTGGCATACACTTAACTATAGCAAGCTTAAAAAGAGACAATACTAACATCTACGTACCTGTGTAGTTTAAAAAGAGGAGAAAATGCTTAGAGTGGCACAAGTGTTTGTGGAAGAGGAAAAGAGATGAAATGGACTAATGCATTTTTGTGGCAACAAAAGTACAAGGAAACTCTGCTATATCACAGAGAAATTACAGGGGGGAAAATATTTCTTTGTTTTGTGGGCAACAAGAAAATTAAAGAGAAAATTTTTCAGGACTTTAGGAGGCAGGTTCAATTTCCCCTAATATGCTTCTTTCCAACTTTTCATTAACATACCCATGAATAGGGGATCCCTGGGTGGCTCAGTGGTTTAGCGCCTGCCTTCAGCCCAGGGCCTGATCCTGGAGTCCCGGGATGAAGTCCCAGGATTGAGTCCCAGGATTGAGTTTCGCATCAGGTTCCCTGCATGGAGCCTACTTCTCCCTCTGCCTGTGTCTCTGCCTCTCTCTCTCTCTCTCTCTCTCTCTCTCTCTCATGAATAAATAAATAAAAGCCTTTAAAAACAAAAACAAAAAAAAACCATGAATATAGTTGGTTTTTTATTTTGTTTTGTTTTAAGATTTTTTTATTTATTCATAAGGGACACACAAAGAGAGGCGGAGACACAGGCAGAGGGAGAAGCAGGCTCCCTATAGGGAGCCTGATGAGGGACTCATCCTGTAACACAGGACACCAGGGTCACAACCTGAGCCAAAGGCAGTCGCTCAACCTCTGAGCCACCTGGGTGCCCCAGTTAGTTTTGTTTTTAAACTTGAAATAGTTCAGTAAACTTAGAAGACCTTAAGCCAAATTTGGGGTAAATTTTTCACTAAAATAGTGTGAAGGGAGGTACCATATAGCAAATGCTTCCGCTGTCAAACCAAAAACAGTCTGGAAGGAGATGGGAACATAACTTCAACTCACCTTACATTTCATACTTCAACTATCTTTAAGATGTAGTAGCAGAACATATGCACATTCTCCAAATCCATGGACATAAAGTTGTCTAATGTCTCCACCACAGCCTAGACCACAAGTGAAGGAGTGGGACCTAAAGTGGAGTATAAAAATACATATATTCACAATAAAGTGTATTTGCACATTTCAATGTATAATTTCAGTAAAAGGGAATTTGCATTTTTGAATTATCAATGTGCCTTTCTCTTTACTTTTGGAGACACGGGACTTCCACCTTAGTCTTCCCTAAGTAACTATTTTCCTGGGTTAGAAGAAATACAAACAGAAGAACCAGGGTAATATCAACTGTTTCATCCAAACAGAATTTTGTAGCAAGATGATAAATACCCTTGCAAGTCAGTCACATCATACAGTTTTACATCAGAAAAATGAAAGTTCTTCTGGATCCTGGGGAAAAGAGAGAAAGAAAGACAGAAGGAGGGAATTCTGGGTGGCTTACCAGTTGAGCCTGTCTGCCTTCTGCTCGAGGCGTGATCCTGGGGTCCCGGGATCGAGTCCCACGTCGAGCTCCCTGCATGGAGCCTGCTTCTCCCTCTGCCTGTGTCTGCCTCTCTCTCTCTCTGTGTCTCTCATGAATAAATAAATAAATTCTTTAAAGAAAAAAAAGGAGCCAGATTATATTATAAATTATATTGTAAATATTATTATAATGTGGTTACTAAATTGAATACAAAAGCCAAAAAAATTGAAGTTGAAATTGGCCTATTTCTAAAAAAGTGTTAAACTAGCTCAATGAACCTCAGTTACATGAACAAAGTCTCCATTTGAGGTGAGAGAATTGGAGTTAAGCAAAGTTCTGCTTACCCAAGCTCCTTTGACCATATCCACAAGGGTTAATAGAAAGTGTGGTGACTTTAAATGCTAGTCACAAACTCAAAAGCATCAGGAATAAAACTTATGTTATTCTTCTACAAATCAACTCAAGATCTATATCAAGTTCCCATTCCACGAGGAGCCAGTCAAGGTGAGCCTGACTCCTCCCTTCTCCCCTTTTACGTTGTTTATATAGAAAGGCAGGACATTTGCTCTTCGGGTTGACCATCCATATAGGCACCAGCTGAGATGTTCCTCATTAAGTCTATTCCTCAGGGCTTGAACATCATCAGTCCAAACTAGGTGACAACGAGACATGACGCCACTCTAAGGTGGCCTGTCTTTCCTTCTCTGGGCAGATGCCATTTCTTAAAGTTCTGTTAATAAGACAGGATACAAGGACCCTATACAGAACTTCCAGTGATGATGTCCTCTCCTTCCAGCTTTAGGAATCTTTCTGTATTCAGTGGAGTAGCAGAAAATATCCAACCACCAGTGCTCAAACATTTTCTCCAAATCACAGTATTTCCCTAAAGACCCTACACTTTTAAAAGACACATTACATAACTATAAGAAATAAATTATTATTTCATTTTACCCTGTCACATCCCTTTCCTGAGCCAAGGAGTACAGATTGGCCTAGATGCTTGAATGTTGAAACAATGAAGGGGAATAAAAAGAAATATGGGTCAGATGGAGAATTGTCTCTAAAATTATTATCCCCATAGTACTAACATTTTCGTTTTTATTAACTTTAGATTCTCTTTTTTATCCTAAGGTTATGGGAGAAAGATTTTGTTTTTTTTAAGATTTTATTTGTTTATTCATGAGAGACACAAAGACAGAGGCAGAGACACAGGCAAAGGGAGAAGCAAGCTCCCTGCAGGGAGCCTGATGCAGGACTTGATCCCAGGATCTGGGGATCACACCCTGAGGCAAAGGCAGACACTCAACCACTGAGTCACCCAAGCATCCCAGGAGAAAGATTTTTAAATTTCTCTATGAGTCTTTGTATTTCTTTAACCTTTCACAATTAATTTCTAAGATGTTACATTTAAAAGAATGTGTTCTTTGAAATTTATGTTTTGAGGAATAAAATGAGGTTGTTTTTTTAGCTAGTATACTGCTTATTTTATTTTATTTTTTAAATTTTATTTTATAAGTTGGCTCCATGCCTACTGTGGAGCCCAACCCAGGGCTTGAACTTACAACCCTAAGATCAAAACCTGAGCTGAGATCAAGGGTCAGAAGCTTAGCCAACTGAGCCACCCAGGCACCCCATATACTATTTTAAAAAGAAGTACAGTACATCTCATTTCCAAATCCATTATTAATTTTATTATTCAAACTCTCTGAAACCTATTTTTTCCTGCTTGAACTGCTACGTTGTTAGGGATCTTTTCATTGCAAATAACAAACCCAATTCAAACAGGACAATTCATTATAAGAACTAGTGAAATAATACAACTCAAATTTCCGAAGTACAAACTTCTTCAGCAAAGGCTGGATCTCAGGGTTCAAATGATGGAATTGGTACTGTCTTTCTTATTCTCTTAGTCTTGTTTCCCTGAATTCATTTCTCACTCAGGCTCTGTCTATTCAGCAATGACATAGCTCCTGGAAAAGCCAGATTTATGTGGTCGTGCAAGCACGTTGTAATCACAGGGATTTCTAAAGACATTCTTCCTTTTTCCCAGCAGTATTCCAAGACCAAATAAAAGATCCTGATTGACCCAGTTTCAGTAAATTGTCCATCTCGGGCCAATCCTTGGGTTAGAAAGACAAACCACCCTAATTGATCCATTTGGGTCACCTGCCATCTCTAGTCAGGCTTCACATGAGCAGATCTTGAGTCAGGAAATCCACTGAGAGTGATTTATTAGGACCAGCTTCTAGGAGAAAATGGTAAAGGAGTAGGCACAGCCCAAGAGGAAGGGAAAGAAGCTTACAATTCCCAAAGCCAAATAAGGGAGCTCCAGAGTTTAAGTTATACCTCCAAGTTTGTCCTCAGGGAAAGAGACCAGGCCAAAGCAGACCCGGCACCCAGATGCCAGCCTCTATGGAGCTCAGCTAACAAACAAGCTGGGTATGGACTCACAAAACTTGTCAAAAGGGATCCAAAGAAATCTGAGTGGGGCATCAAGCATCTGCTAAACTCACCCAGTCCTGTATAGTCACAATGCAGCAGCCTCTTGCCCCGAACCCACCAAAATATTCTGATGGGTTGGCAGAGGCAGTTCTCCAAAGAAGTAATGTGGAGCAGAAGAAAATAGATGCCCACTCTGTTCTTCAAAGCCCAAGATGTGAATGTTAAATTTTCCTGCAACTATAGGATTGTGTTCATTTCTTTTTTCCTCCTAATGGTTTTTTGCTCCATATGTTGAATACTATTTTACTCAGTGCATAAAAATTTGATTGTTATAACTTGATTGTGTAATGTTGTGTGCATGAGAGAAATTACCTCTGTAGCCTTTTTGTTTTGTTTTGTTTTGTTTTGTTTTGTTTTTGTAGCCTTTTAATATTTTAACCCTTAACATGTATTTTGTTTGAAATCATTAATCACATCTCTTTTTTCAATTTACCTTATGAATCTTTGTTCAATCTCTTATATTTAAAATTTAGGGTTTTTTTAGAAGTGCCCCTTGAAAATAGCCCAGAGATACTGTTTCTAAACCTCTTTATTTGACAAAACTTTGTTTTATTTTTTTAATTATTTTTTTTAGATTTTATTTATTTATTCATGAGAGACATAGAGAGAGAGGCCGAGACACAGACAGAGAGAAGCAGGCTTCCTTCAGGAAGCCCAGTGTGGGACTCAATCCCCAGATGAGGATCATGCCCTGAACCAAAGGCAGATGCTCAACTGCTGAGCCACCCAGACATCCCCCAAGACTCTATTTTAGTTAGGAAGCATAACCCAGTTAAATTTATTATCAGAATTTATATGTTTCATCTTATTTTACTATCTTTGGTTGTGCTTTCTTTTCTTCCTTTTGGCAGGCTTTTATGTCACTTCCTCTGTTTTCTGTCATCGCTATTTGGGTTGATTTTATCTTCTACAGATTTGGAAGATTTCAGTCCTGTTTAAGTTATATTGCTACTCTATTTAAAAATTATTCTTTTCTAATTTTTGCTGACTTTCACGTAAGACTTTTAAAACGTAATATGCTATCTTCTTACTTTCTCCCAGTTAGCATTCTTCACAGTGATTCATTATCTTCATTCATAGTATCTGGACATTTAGGCCCACTTTATTGTGACTTAGTTTTATATATAATTTTAACATTATTCTTTTCAAAGAACAATTTCTGACATCTGCATTCACTTTTTATAACCAAACCCACAACAAAGTATTACAATCTAGCATGATGGTTAATTTTATGGGTTAACGTGACTAGATCACAAAGTACTCACATGATGATGTGTTTGAGGAGCACTATCATAGGTGGGTCTGGAATGGGTGTTTCTGGATGAAATTAACATTTGATTCAGTAGAGTAAGTAAACCAGAGTGCCCTCACCGATGCAGGTGAGCCTCATCCAATCCACTGAAGACCTGAATAAAAGAAAAAGATCGATTAAGGGAGAATTTATTCTCATTGCCTGGCTGTCTTCAAGTTGGGATATCAGTCATCTCCTATGTTAGGACTGGACTAGCACTTACAGCATCAGCCCTCCTATTTCTCAGGTCTTTAGATGTAGTAGACTGAAACTATACCATGGCTCTCCTGGATCTCCAGCTTACTGACTACAGATCTTAGGACTCCTCTGCCTTCATAATTGCACAACCAGTTTTTCATTAAATATATTATTATATATATAATCTTCAATTGGCTTTGTTTCTCTAGAGAACCCTAATGCGCTTACTTTTATGTTTGAATTATTTCAACGTACCCTATAAGTCCATATGTGTGTGTGTATGTGTATGTATAAACACTTCAACATGTGATTAACATTTTGATTAACCTCACAGTCATCTGAAATATGTCTTTGTGTAGGTTTTCTAAAATAAAAAGCATTTAGATAGTGTGTTTTCTGAGCCATTTTATATATGTGTGTGTGTGTGTGTGTGTACGTGTGTGTGTGTCCTTGTGTCGCCTTTGCAGATAAACAAAAACTTGAGTGGATTTAGAATTCTTGAACAACAGTTTTATACATTCAAAATTCTGTAGACAAGATAACCTTATAAACTGATATTTACTACTCTGAAAGAAAATTCTCAAATCTGCTGACTTTTGTTTTAAAAGTAACATGTTTTATTTCAAAATGATTATATCTAAAATTTTTAAAAATTATTTTGCATTATCCTTAAAATGGAAATTTTTGCTAAGATATGCTCCTCTCTCCATTAATTTTCTTTGTAACATGGTAAGTATTTTATTTTATTTTTTTTAGAGAGGGAGAGGAGCAGAAGGAGAGGGAGAGAATCTTAAGCAGGCTCCAAACCCAGTGTGGGGTCCCACACACGGCTTGATCTCAAGACCATGAGATCATGACCTGAGCTGAAATCAAGAGTTGGACACTTAACTGATTGGCCACCCAGGCACCCACATGGTAAGTCTTTTATTTTTTTTTAAATTTTATTTATTTATTCATGAGAGATACACAGAGAGAGAGGCAGAGACACAGGCAGAGACAGAAGTAGGCTCCTCACAGGGAGCCTGATATGGGACTCATTCCCCATACCAAGGATCATGCTCTGAGCCAAAGGCATAGGCTCCACTGCTGAACCACCCAGGCATCCCACCTGGTAAGTCTTAAAAACCAATAAGCATTAGGATGTCTCTTTTTGTGCTCAGAAAAGCATTGGTTGGTTGATTGGTTGGTTGTTTTTTCCAATTTTAATCTTTGATAAATACTTCTCTGATTTAAAACTCTGAAAACCTATGTGGTTTTTTTTTTTATTTTTTCTTATTTTTAAAGAGGCAGACTGCCATACACAATCATCTGGATGTGTCTGGAGTCTTGGAAGCTTGACCACCCACATTCTCCTACAAATAGACCTCAAGAGTTTGTTGGAAGTTCTAGTGGGAAAACACAGCTACTCCTATACCCATGACCAAAAAATTGCCCTCTATCATGGAAGGTCCTAGTGTTAGACTGAGCACACAACTTTCAGAAGGGTGAACACACGGAGCAGTGAGGGAGGACCAGGACACCTGCTTAGCCAGCCAGATCAGCCAAACCAACCTTGGTGATCAGTGAGGTGACAGATGTTGCAGCCAGATCACCCTCACATCCTGAAAACCTATTATTTTAGTATGGATCATTGTTCTCTATCCTTTGTACCTATCATCTTTTCTTTCATAGTTTTTTTTCTGCCTTTACATTCTAGGAAAATTTTTTCAAGACATTCTTTTATATCATTGATTAAATTTCCTGTTAAATCAAGTCTACTTTTGTTGACTACATTATTGATTTTAATTCTACTGGATTTCTCATTTTCTCGACAATTTCCTCATCTCAGGCAGATGATTTTATGTTTATCACATATTTCCAGCACATTTTATACTGCTATCTCTCTTTTTTTTTAATTTTTTTTTTTTATTTACTTATGATAGTCACAGAGAGAGAGAGAGGGGCAGGACACAGGCAGAGGGAGAAACAGGCTCCATGCACCGGGAGTCCAACGTGGGATTCGATCCCGGGTCTCCAGGATCGCGCCCTGGGCCAAAGGCAGGCGCCAAACCGCTGCGCCACCCAGGGATCCCTATACTGCTATCTCTTTAAACTAATTTGTATTCTCTTCTTCAGATTTATGTTGCAACTTCACAAAGACATCTTTTCTGTCATTTTAATAATTTTACCAGAAAGTTTCCCAAAACATTCTCCTGGTTCTAGTAGTAAATCATTTCAAAATACACAATCCTTCTGAATTTTGAGGTAAAAAAAAAATTACTTCTTCTTGTCTTCCTTTTTCTTTTAAAAGCACATGTTAAGAAGCATCTGGGTGAGTTCATTCAGTTAAGCATCTGCCTTCAGCTCAGGTCATGATCCTGGGGTCCTGGGATCGAGCCCTGCATCAGGCTCCTTGTTTAGTGGGGAGTCTACTTGTCCCTCTCCCTCTGCCCCTTCCAAGGCTTGTGCTTTGCCTCTCTCTCTCTCTCTCTCAAATTATAAATAAAATCTTTCTTAAAAAAAAAAAAAGCACATGTTAGCTTTTTCCCTCTTTAATTCCATTGAATAAGAAAGATTTTTATCCAGCCCTTATAAATGCCAACTGTCAGAGTCTTACTTGCCCATAGTCATACCTCAGTATATGAAGTTAATAGAAGTCTCTTCTTAAAGGCTATTTCTGGGAGGCAACTTGATATGCAAATGTACTGGTTTAATCTTCTCAACTAATAAACCTGAGTTAGAGTCTTCTGAGACCCAGACTGCCAGTTTCTTTGACCCTCTCATCCCACAGAATACACATAATCCAAACCCAGTGCTCTCCCAATATTTACCCTGAATAAGTTCATTTTCTTTCAGGATTATATTTCTTTGTATACAATGAGCCACTATTGTTCTCAGTAGCACAGCGTCTAACAGGATCACCAAAACTCCGTATGTCCTGTCTTGTTTCTAAATGGTTACATAAATATTACAGTTTCAAAATGGATCTATGAAGATGAGTACCAATTAAGTAGGAAAGAGATTGGGGTCAGAATAGGAAGCATCTTCTTGGTGCTCAAAAAATAATTCCTGGGTTACAGAGAGACAGTTGCCCCACTTTTTGTCCATCACCATAGAACATTTTTTTTTTTTTTTGAGAAGGGAGCAGATGACAAGTTTCTTAACCTACTTTCAAGGAAATATGTTTATTCCATTTCAGAAAGAAAGAGAATAAAGAACAAACAAAACAAAACTACCCACCCATACTGGTCACAAATTATGAGCATGACCATCAAATATGATTACTCTTTAAATAACCTGAAAAAAATGCTGTCCAGCTTAGTTTTCATTGCTATAAGTTTTCATCCTTTACTGTGTCTTCATAAATATTTTTTGAGAAATTCAAAGAGTTACTAAAACAGTACCTGCTAGACTGTCATTTAAATTTAAAACTCCAGGGATCCCTGGGTGGCGCAGTGGTTTGGCGCTTGCCTTTGGCCCAGGGCGCGATCCTGGAGACCTGGGATTGAGTCCCACGTCGGGCTCCCGGTGCATGGAGCCTGCTTCTCCCTCTGCCTATGTCTCTGCCTCTCTCTCTCTCTCTCTGTGACTATCATAAATAAATAAATAAAATTTTAAAAAAAAATAAATAAATTTAAAACTCCAGTTCAATATTTAAAGTAATACTGAAATCTTTATTTATTTTATTTCTTTTTCTTCTTGTAGAACAATAATAATACCCACCACTTGCTGGATGTTTATTATCAGGCAGGCACTATGGTAGGCTCTTTATTTAAACTTTTTCTAATTCTTATGACATTGAAAGGTAATTGTTACTAATCTTACTATTCATAAGGAAATTAAAGTTCAATGAGCTTGAGTAACTTCCCAAATCATACAGTTAATAAATTGTAATACAAAGATTGATCAGATAGCTTTGACACCAAGCTCCCTACTCTTGCTTCCATGATAACGCAACATCTAGCCAATTATCCTATAGTTATAGAAACACAACCACCACCACTGCCACAACAACTGAACTTCTTCTTGCATGTAAATTTTAGTATAGCAAGCATTTTTATAGAAGGCTCACATAAATTGCCAATAAATCTCACTAGAAATATATACAGGAGAAAATGAGAAAGCAATTGATAATACAGCTAATTGAAGTGAACTACACAAAATTTCTGATCCATTATTAATGGCTGCATAGATACAGGTTTGATCCATGTCTGTGATGCTGGTCCTGATGGTAGAGATAGTTTTTTTTTTTTTTCAATGCATCACGTCATTAAATGAGTTATTTCCTGTATTCAACTTCCTTCCTTCAGCAGGATTTAAGCTTGTTGATAAAAGAAATGTGAACTGTTTGAGGGAGTACAGTTTACTATTCACATCCTTTCAGTTAAAACCCAAATTTAGAGTTATTGGGAATGAAAGTTTGAGTCCTCCCTATGAAATTGTAAAATAGATTATTTTGTAAAAGAACAGATTTTAAAAGAGCAACTCTCTAACTCTTTGTCACTTCTTTGTTACTAGTTTTTAAAAACCTAAACTCTAAACAGCTTCTACGGTATTGTAAGAGTTTGAATTCCAATCTTAAGTATGTCATCAGTGCTTTATAAGAGGGAGGCTGGAAATAAATATTCCACTTAAAATGAGAATAAGCATGTGTTGTTCTGAATCACAGTTCCATACAGTGTGGTAGGTCTTTAGAGACAGAAAGGATCTTAACTGGATAAAGCCTCTCATTTCACCTATAACTAAACTTTAATCCAAAGGGGTCAAACCAGGCACCTGGGTGGCTCAGCGGTTGAGTGCCTGCCTTCGGCTCCGGTCATGATCCCGGAGTCCTGGGATCTAGTCCCACATCAGGTTCCTCACAGGGAGCCTGCTTCTTCCTCTGCCTATGTCTCTGCCTCTCTGTGTCTCTCATGAATAAATAAAATCTTAAAAAAAAAAAAAACCAAAAGGGTCAAACAGATATGTCAGGAATAAAATAGGGAAATCACTACAGACCCTGAAGACATCACAAGGTAGTAAAGAAACAACTCTACATGCACAAATTTGACAATGGAGGTGAAATCAATCAATTCCTGGGAAAATGCAGATTACCACAACTTATCCAGTATAAAATAGTTGAATAGCCCTATAACTATTTAAAAAATTGAATTCATAATTATAAAGCTTCAAAAAAAGAAATCTCCAAGCTCAGAGAATTGTTCTGGAGAATTCTACCAAAAATTGAAAGGACAATTAACACCAATTCTACCCAATTTTTCCAGCAAACACAAGAGAAATCTATTTTATGAAGCTAGTATTACCCTGATACCAAAACCAGACAAAAACAGTACAAAAAAGAAAACTATAGATGAATATCTTTTATGAATAAAGATGTGAAAATTTTCTTTTTTTAAAGATTTATTTATTTATTTATTTATTTATTTATTTATTTATTCATGATAGACACACACAGAGAGAGAGAGACAGAGACAGAGACAGAGGCAGAGACACACAGGCAGAGGGAGATGCAGGCTCCATGCCGGGAGCCCAATGCGGGACTTGATCTCGGGTCTCCACGATCGGGCCCTGGGCCAAAGGCAGGCGCCAAACCACTGAGCCACCCAGGGATCCCCAAAATGTGAAAATTTTAACAAGTAGATTCAGCAATATCTAAGAAGAGTTATACTATCACAAAATGGGATTGTTTTCTGGGATCCAAGTCTACTTCAACATTTAAAAATCAATCAATATAATTCACAATATACAAAACTAAAAAAATAATCACATGATCATACCAATTGATGTAACTAAACTTTTGGCAAAATTCAAAAACCATTCATGATAAAAACAAAATATAAAAAAAATAGAATGGAGAACTTCCTCTACTTCATAAACAGCATCCATAAAAGCTCACAACTATTATCACACTTAAAGGTTAAAGATTGAACGCTTTCTTTCTCAAATAGGGGCAAGGTAAGCATCCCACTCTCACCAATTTTATTCAACATAATGCAATAGGTTCTGGCTATTGCAGTAAAACTAGAAAACAAATAAAAGGCATACAGTCAAAAAAGGAAGAAATAAAACTGTCTCTATTTAAAGATAAGATTTTTTATGTAGAAAATCACAAGGGCCCTACAAAAGAGCTCCTGTAACTAATAAGAAAGTCCAACAAGGTCATAGAATGTAAAATACACCTTAAAAAATCAATCGCATTTCTATATACCAGAGCAATGACTACATGGACACTGAGATTAAAATATAATACAATTTATATTCACTCAAAAAAATAAAATATTAGTTGTAAAATAGGTACAGGATGTATATGCCTAAAACAACCAACTGGCAATAAAAGAAATTTAAGAGCTAATAAAATGGAGAGACACGTTGATGGACACAAAAAGTCAGATTAAATATGTCAATTCTCCCAACATTAGTATAGAAGTTTAATATAATTTCTATCAAAATCCTAGCAAAACGTTTAGTAATACAGACAAAAATATCCTAAAATAAAACGGAAATATAAAGAAACTAGAAAAACAAAAATGAAAGGACAAAACTACTCTAGAAATATATATGGAAAGGCAAAAGAATGGGAATAATTAAAATATTTTGGAAAAAAAAAGGAAGATTTTTTTTAATGGAAGGAACCAGTCTACCCAATTTCAAGACATTTTACAGCGAAAGTGATCAAGATTGTGAGATATTGGCATCGGGATAGGCACACAGAACAATGGAACAGAATAGAGAACCCAGAAATATACTCACAGAAATATGCTCCTCTGATTTTTGACAAAGGTGCGCAAGCAATTAAAAAGCGAAAAGACAGCCTTTTCAAACTGTGGTGCTAGAACGATTAGACATCCATAAGCATTAACAAACAAACCAAAGAAAAATCTCCTAAGTTAAAAATTAACTCCAAATAAAACTTTTTTTAAAAACATAGAAGGAAATCTTTGGGATCCCAGCTAGGCAAAGAAGTCTAGATTTGACACAAAAAGCATCATCTGTGAAGGAAAAAAAGATACATTGGTCTTTAACAAAATTAAAAACTTTTGTTCTGCAAAAAGGTGGCTAAGAGGATCAAAAACCAAGCTGCTGCCTGGGAGAGTATATTTGCAAACCACATGAGCAACAAAGGACAAAGTATCTAAAATATAGAGAGAACTCTCAAAACTCAAAATAAACAATCCAGTTAGGAAATGGACAAAAGACATGATCAGAAACTTAATTGGATAGACAGATGGCAAGTAAGTACATAAAAACTCCATTAGCAAAAAAAAAAAAAAAAAAAAAAAAACTCCATTAGCCCTTAAGAATGTATAAATTAAAATCACAATGAAGTTTTATAATACACCTATGGCTAAAGTAAAAAATAGTGACAATGCCAGTCAGTGTGAAGAAACTGGAGGACTCCGATATCACTGGTTGAAATGTAAAAATGATATATAGTCATTCTGGAAAGCAATTTAGCAGTTTCTTAAAAAATTAAACATGTGGGGCACCTGGCTGGCTCAGTCAATAGAACATGTGACTTTTTTTTTTTTAAGAGAGAGAGAGCAGGGAGAAGGGCAAAAGGAGGAGAGAATCTCCGGGATCTCTTCAGTGCAGAGCCCAACACAGGGCTCAATCTCATGAACCTGAGCTTATTATATACCTGAGCCTAAATCAAAAGCCAAAGTCTCAACTGATTGAGCCACCTAGGCACCTCAAGCATGTGACTCTCGATCTCAGGGTTGCAAGTTAGAGCCCCATTTTAGGTGTGAAGATTACTTAAAAATAAAATCTTAAAGAAAAATAAAAGTCAAAAAAATTAAACATACAACTGACCTATGACCTAGTAATTACACTCCTGGGCATTTATCCCAGAGAAATGAAAATTTACATTCACACAAATACCTACACAAGAATGTTTATAGGAACTTTATTTGCAACAACCAAAAAGTAGAAACAACCGAGATGTCTTTCATTTTGTTTTTAAAGATTTTATTTATTTATTCATGACAGACAGAGAGAAAGAGAGAGAAGCAGAGACACAGGCAGAGGGAGAAGCAGGCTCCAGGGAAGCAGGGAGCCAGACGTGGGACTCGATCCTACGTCTCCAGAATCAGACTCTGGGCTGAAGGCGGCGCTAAACCGCTGAGCCACCAGGGCTGCCCTTGAGATGTCTTTCAACTGGCAAAGAAGCTGAAGCATCTATACCACAGAATACTACTCAGCAATATAAAGAAATGAGCTATTGACACATATAGTTACTTGTATGAATTTCCAAGGAATTAGACTCAGTGAATAAATTTTTTTTCAAAAGGTTACATACTGTATGATTCCATTTATGTGACATCTTTGATATAACAAAAATATAGAAATTGAGAACAGATCAGTATTTACCAGCTAGCCAATTACCAGTTAAATAAACGAATATCATTAAAAATATAAATACGAGGGGATCCTGAGTGGCTCAGTCAGTTAAATGACTGACTTGCTTTCAGCTCAGATCATGATCTCCAAGTCCTAGGACTGAGCCACACATCAGGCTCCATGCTCAGTGCAGGAGTATGCTTGAATTTCTCTCTCCCTCGCTGTGTGCCCCTCCCCCCTCTTGCACCCACTCTCTCGGTGTCTCTCTCAAATAAAAATCTTTATTTTTTATTTATTTTTTTTTTAAATTTTTTTTTTTAATTTTATTTATGATAGTCATACAGAGAGAGAGAGAGAGGCAGAGACATAGGCAGAGGGAGAAGCAGGCTCCATGCACCGGGAGCCCGACGTGGGATTCGATCCCGGGTCTCCAGGATCGCGCCCTGGGCCAAAGGCAGGCGCCAAACCGCTGCGCCACCCAGGGATCCCCAAATAAAAATCTTTAATTGAAGATTTTGTGTGTGTATATATATACATATATATATATATATATATTTATGGATAAATCAGACCAAAAAACTATGAAAATTTTAAAACACTGGAAACTACAAAACATTGCTGACAAAAATTAAAAGATTTTCTAAATAAACAGAGACCCTTATTTATGGGACAAGAACACTCACTATTAACACAATGATATTCCCCAAATTGACCTGTAATTTTAAAGGGGTCCAAAATCCTGGTATACTTAGTGTAGAAAGTGACAAGCTGGTTCTAAAATACATACAGAAACTCAGAGTATCTAAAATAGCCCAAATAGCTTTGAAAAAGAAGTTGGAAAGCTAGTACTACCTGATTTCAAGATGTATTATTAAACTCTAATGGTTAAACATCATATTATCAAGACAGAAAAAAGATCAATAGAACAAAATAAAGACTCCAGAAGTAGATCCACACATATAGACAATTGTTTGACAAGTTGTGAAGGCAATTTAGTGGAGAAAAATTGGTCTTTTCAACGAATGATACTGGAGCAATTGGATAACCATACTTTAATAAAAGAAAAAAGGAATTTCAATCCATATTTTGCACCACTATATGCAAAACTTAACTGAAAATGTATCATAGATCTAAATTCAGGCTTCAAATTACAAAAGTTATAGAAGAAAACAGAGAAAATCTTTATGAGTTTCAACTAGGTGAAGAGTTCTTGGGTATAATGCTGTCAAAAAAATGGATAAATTAGACTTCATCAAAATTTGAACCTTTTGCTCTTCAGAAGAGGATAAAAAGACAAGCTTTGAAGACTGGAAGACAATATTTGCAAATCATATATTTGATAAAAGAGTTCTTTTTTAAGATGTTATTTATTTATTCATGAGAGACACACAGAGAGAGAGGCAGAGACATAGACAAAGGGAGAAGCAGGCTCCCTGTGGGGAGCCTGAGGTAGGGATCCCAGGGCCTGGGATCATGCCCTGAGCCAAAGGCAGATACTCACCCACTGAGCCACCCGGGCATCCTGATAAAAGAGTTCTACCCAGAACATACAACTCTCAAATTCAGTAATAAGAAAACAAATAACCCACTAAAAATGAACAAAACATTTGAACACATTGCATCAAATAGCAAATAAATACATGAAAAGATTAGACATTAGGTTAATGCAAAGTAAATCACAGTGAGATACCACCATACATATTTATAGTGATTAAAATTAAAAAGACCATCCATACCAAATGTGACAAGAGTATGATGGATCTAGAGCTCTCATAAGTTGCTGGTGGGATTGTAAATACTATCGTCCTTGAGAGAACAGATTGCTGTTTCTTAAAAAGTTATACATATGCTGACCATTTGTGCCAGCCATTTCACTCCTGGGCATTTACCCATGAGCAAAGAAAGTATATGTCTACACAAACAATTATACACAAATGTTTTAACAACTTTATTTGTACAGCCCCAAACTGTAAACAACCCAATGGTTATCAACAGAGGAATAAGTCAATAGGTTGTGGTATATCTATATAACAGAATCCTCCCCAACTATGAAAGGAATGAGCTGTTGATACACAGAACAACATGGATGAATTTCAAGGTGATCTTGCTGAATGAAAGAAACCCAATAAAAGAGTACACACTGAATGATGCCATTTATATAAAACTCTAGGAAATGCCAGCTAATCTATAGTGACAGAAAGTACATCAATTAGGGATGGAGGAGTGAAAATGAGAGAGTACAGAAGGCCATGAAGAAACTTTGGGGGATAATATATATCATCATTATCTTGATTGTGGTGATGATTTCATGGTGTATACACATATCAAAACTTACCAAATTGTATACTTTAAATATGTGTGGTTAATTGTATGTCAGTTATAACTCAATAAAGCCATTTAAAAAGAATGCATGGGGGAGCCTGAATGGCTCAGTCAGTTAGGCATCTGCCTTCAGCTCGGGTCATGCTGTTGGGGTACTAGCATCAAGCCCTGTGTCAGGCTTCCTGCTCAGCAGGGATTCTGCTTGTCTCTCTCCCTCTGTCCCTCCCCACTGCTTGTAATCTCTCTCACTCACTCTGCTCTCTTTCTCTCAAACAAATAAGTAAAATCCTTAATAAAATAAAATAAGAAGAATGTGTGTATGAGTCAGTTCTGTCCAGTAAAAATCAAAGAAAAGGTTGCTGAAAGTTTTGGGGAAAGTTCTACTTTGAACTAAAAAAAAAAAAAAAAAAGCTGTAAGAACAAACTCTCTCTCTCTCTCTCTCTCTCTCTCTCTCTCTCAATTTCTCAGTGTAAAAAAAAAAAATGTTGTCCATGGTATAGCTGGAAGCCATCTTTTGACCAAGAAGAAAGCCAGCAAGAGAAAATTGCTAACACAGAGACGGGAAAGCAGAAACAAATGCCTCTGAGGAGAAGGGGCCCAAAGTCCTGATTGCATTGGATCTGAAGTCCTCTTTATCTAAGGATTTCAACTATACAATCTAATAATATTCCATAATTGTTAAATCATCCTGAGTCAGGGTTCTACACCTTGCAGTGAAAAACATCCTAACCAAGATAAGCATATTCTCATTTGAGAATCACATTAACAATTACAATATGCAATCAGGATAGAATTCTTTGCATTAAACAAAGTTCTGAATTTCATGGTCCCTAGTGAAAGATCATCCTGAGAAACATATTAACACCTTCAGAAAAGAGCTACACATGCTCATTTATGTGTCTGTTTTCTGTGAGAGGTGACCTCATCCAGACAGATAGTATGGAGGAGAGCTGTACCCATAGAGATGAGTTGCTCCTGGCCCCCGAGGCTAGGAAAGAGTCCCCAGTTACACCCGGGGAGATCTGAAAGAAGAAAGGCTTTCTTCCAAAGCTTCAGCTGGACGTTGACTATTGTCAGTTGCTTCACCACCAGTCCACCAGAGCAGAAACTTTCCTCCTTGCAAATTTGCCACTACATAAAAGACCCTAAACTACTTGACCCATACTTATAGGTCAGTGTATACAAACTCTGAGGTCTGAGCAGGAAATGGAAAATAACTACTTGCCCTAGTAGTACCAACAAGCCAGAGAGGAAAACCAAGATAAACACTTCAAACAGGTGTTTCTCTGAAATAGATCTGTTGGCAGAGTCAGATGAAAACTTTTTAAAAAAGTAATAAAATCACTCGAGAAGATATAACTAAAATTTAAGAGATTAACAGTTAAATCTATGCAGATGCTATAACTGGAGGAGAAAATTATCATTTAAAAATAACTCTATGTGTTTCTCAGTGTGCACTTCTTGATTGAAGTGACTAAAATGAAATAACTAATAGAAATAACTGATTGAAATCCCACATAACATGTTTTAAAAATTGATGAATTGCTGAGGTTGCATGAAAATCAGAAATTCATACATTCTCAAAGCTGAAAGCAAGGATGAACAACTGAGGGATGCCTGGGTGGCTCAGGGCCTGATCTCATGGTTCCGGGATTGAGTCCCACATCGGGCTCCCTGCATGGAGCCTGCTTCTCCTCTGCCTGTGTCTCTCTCTGCCTCTCTCTCTCTCTCTCTGTCTCTCATGAATAAATAAATAAAACTTTAAAAAAAAAAAAAGGAATGAACAGCTGAAAAATTGCCTGTCTAAGCCTTGTCACTGTGTAAAAAGAGGAAAAAATTCTCTCTTGGGAATTCATAACCACTCACCCTATATATGGAGGTCAAATACACTTGAGTGGGGAATTTAATTTAAAGTGTTCCCAAGCTAGAGGCACCTGGGTGGCTCAGTAGATTAAGCATCTGTCTTTTGGCTCAGGTCATGATCCCAGGGTCTTGGGATTGAGCCCCACATAGTAGTGCTTCTTGTTCACTGGGAAGTCATCTTCTCCCTCACCCGATGCCTCTCCCCCACTGGCTCATGTACTGTGTGCTCTCACTCTCTTTCAATTAAATTAAATTTTTAAAAAATAGAAAAAAATTTTGTAAGTGTTCCCAACCTAATAATGTGCCCAAAGTATAGGGAAAAAAACCCCATAAATATTCTTTAGAGCATTCAATTTCAACCTAAGCTTCAAACAATTTCCAAAGATACAGTTTCAAGAAATGTGGATAATTTATTATTTTAAATTCAGTTGCTGTAGTAAATAGCAAATGAGATTTGGTTCAAGAGAGAATTGATGAACTGGAAGATAAATCTGAAAAGAGAATTAGTAAACTGGAAGATAAATGTAAAGAAATTATTCAGAATGTACTATAAAAAGATAAATATATTAAGAGATATTGAGACCTAAAAGTTACAGTAATAACTTTATAATGGTATTTATAATATTAGTAGTAATGTTAGTAATCAGTAATATAATATTAGTCATAATAATAGGCAATATTGGAAAATGTAATAGATTAGGATTTTTCCAGAAAGATATTGAATTCTGAGATCCATAAAACCCTATAAAAAAAAAAACAATAACATTGATGTGGATGGAACTGAAGGGTATTATGCTGAGCAAAATAAGTCAATCAGAGAAAGACAAACATCATATGGTTTTACTCAAATGTGGAATAGAAGAAACAGCACAGAGGATCACAGAGGAAAGGAGGGAAAACAGAATGGGTAGAAATCAGAGAGGGAGATGAACCATAAGCGAATCTTAACTATAAGAAACAAACTGAGGGTGGTTAGAGGGGAGGTGGGTGGGGGATGGGGTAACTGGGCATGAAGGAGGGAACTTGTGTGAGGATAACTGGCTGTTCTATGCAATTGAGGAATAACTGGACTCTACGTCTGAAACTAATGATGTACTATATGTTGGCTAATTGAATTTAAATAAAATAAATAAAACTAAAAAACACAATAAAATCTAAATAGGGCATATAAAAGTAGACCACACCTACCCTCATCACAACAAAATCAGAAAAAAGAAAAGATCAAAAAAGGAGCAATCAGGCTGATCCAGGCTGACTTTTTTGAAAGCAACAATGAAAATTAAAGAGAGTACAATGAAACTTTCGGTGTATGAAAAGAAAGTAACTCGGGATCCCTGGGTGGCGCAGCGATTTGGCGCCTGCCTTTGGCCCAGGGCGCGATCCTGGAGACCCGGGATCGAATCCCACATCGGGCTCCCTGCGTGGAGCCTGCTTCTCCCTCTGCCTGTGTCTCTGCCTCTCTCTCTCTGTGACTATCATAAATAAATAAAAATTTATTTATTTAAAAAAAGAAAGTAACTCCTAATCTAGACTACATATTCAATGAAACAATTTCTTAAGAACAATGACAATCAAGTGACACTAAAGGAAATTCCAAAATATAAGATTTGCTACTTGAGGGATCCCTGGGTGGCGCAGAGGTTTGGCGCCTGCCTTTGGCCCAGGGCGCGATCTGGGAGACCCTGGATCAAGTCCCGCGTCAGGCTCCCGGTGCATGGAGCCTGCTTCTCCCTCTGCCTGTGTCTCTGCCTCTCTCTCTCTCTGTAACTATCATAAAATAAATTTTAAAAAAAATTAAAAAAAAAAGATTTGCTACTTGAATATAGCCAGATCACACTTTGAAAAAGAAAAAAGTGACTCGAATTAACAGTGTTACATAAATATGATTGTACCACTATTCCAGAGGCTGAAGGGCTGATGCTGCTATTTTACAAAGTGCCATTTATGCAGAAATGTGAAGGAAGTGAGGGAGTGAACCATATGGAGCGTTGCCAAGTGTTTCGAGCATGGAAGACAGCGTATATGTAAGGTCCTGGGGGCAATGTGGGGAGCGTGCTTGATGTGTTCATGGAACAGCAATAATATCTTTCCTGGGACAGAGAGAGTAACCAGCAGAGAAGTAGAAGATGAAATCAGAGAAGCATCAAACAGATTTTGAAGGACCTTTTGAATCATTTTAAAGATTTTGCTATTTGTGCTGAGTGATTGAGGAAGCCTTTGGAAGATCTTGAACTGAGAAGTGACTTGATCTGACCAGGTGGATAAAATGCTTTAGAAATAATTTAGGTTCAAACCACCAAAAGTTAATCTTCCATGGACCAAGGTAATCTGGTTTTAGGAGGGGCTTTCTGCTGATCTACTCTGTTGTAAGAATAGGTAGTTCTCTTTCCTACTTATAATCTCCCTTTAACATGCTTGTAAACAGAACTGGATTACTGGGTATTTAAAATCACACTTGTATAATGATATTTCCAGGCATTGTACTATTCCACGCCCCACAACCACCCTCTGTTCCCGTCAGGACAGATGAATTAACAGCAGGTGTCTGCGTGCACCACTATAAACTGACCAGTGGAATTCTTTTTATAATAATGACTTTGCATATGCATTATGGTCTGGATACTCTGCTTTTGCTCCTCCAGATCCACTCTCTCTCCACTTCTCTCCATCCTGCTCTGTGGCTTTGGCTTGCATTTCAGTCCTCTTAACGGGAAACACTGGAGATGTGAATTGGGGGGAGAGGTTGAGTAATATATTCTGTTGTTTCCCTTCCTGCCATGTGGTGAGTGGTCCCTGGCCAGTTTCTCTAGTGAAGTGCCTAACTCTTTTCTAAAACTCTTCTACAGCCACCAGCTTGCTTGCTCTCCTTAAAGATTTTATTTATTTATTCATGAGAGACATAGAGAGAGGCAGAGACACAGGCAGAGGGAGAAGCAGGCTCCATGCAGGGAGCCTGATGTGGGACTCGATCCCGGGGCTCCAGGATCACGCCCTGAGCGGAAGGCAGACGCTCAACCGCTGAGCCACCCAGGTGCCCCTACAAGCTCTTTCTTGATTCTGAGCAACCATTGCCTCTCCTTGCCCTTAAAAGCCTAGGCGTGATAAAGTCTCCCTGCTCTTGTTATCCCTGGGATGCTTCACCACCACTTATTGGTTTCCCTTAACTTTGCCCCACCCTTGTCAATAATTTCTTCATTAAATTCTCTTACATGACTGTTAAGATACCATCTGTTTTCTATCCGCACTCGGATTGCTACATAGAGGAAGTTCAATTGTTATATTTTATACTCTGTACTTTTAATTTGTGACATTATGTTTGAAAGTTTTACATTTTTTATATTAAAAATAATTAAATGTGAGGGCAGCCCCGGTTGCTCAGCGGTTAGTGCCGCCTTCCGCCCAGGGTGTGATCCTGGAGACCGAGTTGGAGTCCCATGATGGGCTCCCTCCGTGGAGCCTGCTTCTCCCTCTGCCTGTGTCTCTGCCTCTGTGTGTGTGTGTGTGTGTGTGTGTGTGTGTGTGTATCTCTCATGAATAAATAAATAAAATCTTTAAAAAATAATTAAATATGGACTTAATGATTTGTATGATATATATAATACAATTCAATATAATACAATTCAATACAATGAACTAATAGTCCAGGTACTAGTGAAGCAAATAGGAGGATCTTAGACAACTTTGGCAAATGGAAAAGACTCCACTGAGGTCAGTAGGGTTTGGTAACCTCACTGCCCTTTCAACTCAGGATCTGTGGGTCTCACTGGGTGATAACCTCAGGACTACCAGGGTTTGTTTCTCCCAGTGTCACTCCAAACTTTCTTCAGTAGATCTAATGGCATCTGCCTACAACTGTTTAGGCATGTGTATACACACACACACACACACACACACACACACCACTAACACCCTCAGAAAAGGTTGGCTGTAAGGACTATATAAGTGCTGTTAAAATAATTTACTTACGTGATATGGCTGTAATTTTAAAGTATACTGAACTGAAAGTTTTTAAAAATTGTTGAAACAGTCAAATAGTCAATAGATAAACAGCATTGTTTGAATTTGCACTTTGACAAGTCCTGATAATGTTTTCTATAGAAGTCTTGCTACCAATATCATGAATAGAGATCTATTATAATGGGTATTACTATTACAATGAGTTCTTCAGGTTTCTTTGAAAATCTTGTCACGAAAAAGATGTATGCAAGGAGATAATTATCTTATTAAAGATATAAATAGAGAGAGGGATAGATTATTAAACATATTAAAGATATATACAGAAAGAGAGATATACAGGCCTCAAACCATCACTTATGAATAGCTTTGAAAGCTAGATAGGGAATCTTTCAGGAAATAGAAACTTCCTTCATAAAAACAAGTAATTGGCACCTGTCTAAATGGGACACCCATTAGCCAGTCCGATTTCACTCAAACTAATTTTGTTGGCTTCATGTAGCCTAATCAATCACCTTGGTTTGCCTGGGACTGAGGTTTCTTAGACAAAGTATTTCTGTGCTTGAGCCAGAATAGTTCTGGGCAAACTGGCATGAGTTGGTTTTCTAGCTCCATGTATTCATGCAAATCAATAGAGGATATCTCTATTATAAGATGAGTCGTGTCCTGACCAAAATTCACATGCTGAATTCTTTATCCGCAGTAGTTCAGCATGTGACTGTATTTGGAGAATACAAAAATTAATTTTTTTATAAGCCACCCAGTCTGTGGCATTTTGTAACAGCAGCCCTGACAAACTAATATACGCCTTATAAACTTTTCTTAGTTGAAGTTTAGTGCATTATAGCTGGTGATTAGAGTCTAATCTTCTAAGCTTCTTTTACCTTTGCTCCGCCTCCTCACTTTTCACACAGGAAGACTTGTCTTCCCTAATCTCTTTACCTAGATTGTGACCTCCACAGATCCCAGTTCTCTTTTCTTCTGGCACCTTGCCCCTTCATTAATCCTCTTTCTCTTATGAACTCTACTAACCCATTAAACTATCTTTCAACCTTTCCAAAATTCCATAAATGTTAGTCAAATAAATGAAGAATCACACTAACTTCTCTTTCCTTCCTTCTCCCTCCAAACTCTGAGATTCTTTTGCATTTACTGTCTTCTCTTCATTTCCCACTCACTTTTCACAATTGCATATAGTAACATCAGACCACAGCCACTGTTATCAGCACCATTTTGAGAGTTAATAAAATTCCCTTTTCTTCCAGAGAGAACAGGACAAGCAGAATGCAGACTGGTTTTTTTTTCTTCCCCCTTGGCTGCACAACCATCCCCTATAGCCATGCTCAGGATTTCATAATTTCCAAATTCAACTGTCTTTTCTCATCCCCACCTTTCAAGAGCTGACTTCAGTATTTGACACTGTTGAGCACTCTGCTCCTGGAAACTCTCTCTCTCTCCTCTGGTTTTCTAGGCCTTCTACCTGCCTTTGATGGCACCTTGGGAGCCTTTAAGCATCTCCTGACCCCCCCCCCCCCACACACACACACATATCTCAATCCCAGCAATAATTATTCCTCAAATTTCTGTCTTTGGTCCTCTTTTCTTCCAACTTTCTTTGGTCACTAATATTTGTTCATTACAATTATCACATCTTTGAAGTTCTTTTTTTTTTTTAAGATTATTTATTTATTTATTTATTTATTTATTTATTTAGGAGATAGAGTGAGAGAGATAGAACAGAAGCAGTGGGGAGAGGGAGAAGCCCTCGGCAGGAAGCCCCACATGAGGCTTGATCCCAGATCCCAGGACCCAGGGATCATGACCTAAGTCAAAGGCAAGCTTAACCAGCTGAGCCACCTATGTGCTCCTATAGTTATTTCTTGATTTAGAGCTCCAACCCTATGTCTCTCTGAGCATCAGGCTTGAATTTCCATTTGAGCATTAGTCACTTTCACATGGAGATCTCATTGAGTTTACCAAACTTAACATGTCTAAAACTGAATGTATCATATTCCCATAGGTTCTTTCTCAGTTGTGATGTTACCATTCTGATTACCCAGATGAAAAATCTCAGAGCTGTCTCTCACTCTTCTTCTCACTCAAACTGCACATATAATCTATAAACATGTCCTATTGGCCCTATCTTCTAAAAAATCTCTTAAATTCTTCTCCTTTTCATTTTGTTGGAAATATAATTTAGTTTAGTGGCTGAGAGCATGGGTGTTAAAGCCAAATCAACTGGGATGAAATCTGTTTTCCCCTACTACATAATGGTTATGAAACCTTAGAACAATGATTTGACTTCTCATCTGTCAAAACAGGAGTAATAACAACCTATCTTATACAATTGCTTGAGAATTAAATAAGTTAATAAATGTATAGCAATTATTAACAATACACTCACTTAACCTGTGTCCTCTTCCTAAACACCCAGCCAAACTGTTTCCCAGGTCCATTGCATCCAAGTGGGACCATGGAATGTGAACAGAAGTACGGTGTCACTTCCAATAAAAGACGGCTAAAAGAAGATTACATTTCCTTTGCTCTCTCTTCCTTTTCTGAGGCAACACTGGAAACAACACATAACAATGGTGAAGTTAGATGATGGAAAGATTCTGGATCACTGCAAAAGAGCTGCCCAGGTGAGTTACCCAACCACAAACTTCTGCACTGAGTTTTGTGTGAAAGAAAAGTAATCTTTAAAACTTTTATTGTGTTAAAACATCAAGATTTGGAGGTTTTTTTATTTTAATTTAATTAATTTTATTTTATTTTGATTTGGGTTTTTTTTTTTTTAAATAGCTGCTAGTATTATTACTCCAAACATCATACTAATATGACTGGAAACAATGTCACAAATAGTAAGCATTCAATAAATGATAGAGATTACTATTTCTACTATCATATATTAGCTTGAGTCCAAATCATCTTTTACTTAGATTATGAAAGGGCCCTGTAAAATATCAACTCTTTCTGGCTTTACTGAGTAGTTCATTTATTTAGGATATATTGTGCTATCCAAGTTTTTGTAAAAAAGTATTTGTTTTGCCCACTTGTATTGTTGGTAAATTCCAGAATGATTATTGTCTAGAAGCAGCAAAAGACTATTATTTTGTGATATCCATAAAGAGAAAAACAACGTATATTCCATTCCTTCTTTACTGACTCAAAGAAAAGTGTAAATGATGCCAGGACTTCTACATGTTCACAAATTGCAACTTGTTTCCCACCACCTGCATCTCAGCCTCCCACATGTAGATGTCAGGTTGACTTAGAATAAAATCCTGGCTCTCTCACATCCTCTCCTTCTTCCTGAGTCTCTCCATGTATAGGATATGCTTTTATGGCCAATTCTTTGGTGAAACAATATGTGCTTCCCTTGTTTCCATCAGGCCCTTAGTTTACACTTTTTAAGAGAATAGTCTTTTTTTAATATTTTCTTAATATTTATGGGACATATTTTAAATGCTATGAGTGTGCTTTTAGAGAGGTGATAGACAAAAAAAGTTTGCAGGTGGGTGTCTGGGAATAAATCTAGATTTTTTTTTTAAGATTTCATTTATTTGAGAGAGAGAGAGAGAGGGAGTGAGATAGAGAGCATGAGTGGGGGGGGGGTAGGTGGGTGGAAGGGGTGGAGAGAGGAAGAAGCAGGCTTCCCACTGAGAAGGGAGCCTAACGTGGCTTGATTCCAGGATCCCAGGATCATGATCTGAGCTGAAGGCAGACGCTTAACTGACTGAGCCACCCAGGTGCCTCTAAATCTAGATTTTTTATATTAATTATTACAACATACAATTCTACTTTTAGGAAGTGGAAGTCTTTTTGTTACAAACTGTGTTTTATTATTTTTTAAAAGATTTTATTTATTCATGATATATATATATATATATATATATATAGAGAGAGAGAGAGAGAGAGAGAGAGGCAGAGACACAGGCAGAGGAGAAGCAGGCTCCATGCAGGGAGCCTGACGTGGGCCTCGATCCCAGGTCTCCAGGATCACACCCCGGGCTGTAGGCGGTGCTAAACCACTGGGCCACTGGGGCTGCCCCACTAAGTGTGTTTTAAAGCCAGACTTCATGCCTTTAAATCTCACCCCCTCATTCAATCTGTTTTCTTTCTCTTCATCGATTCACCATCATATCTTATTCACTATTCCAACATTTGCTAGAATGTATCTTCTTCATCAAGTTTTTCCTTTGAAAAACAACAATATCCATAATAATAACCAATATAAATGAGTTTCCTGAGCATCTGGTATGCATCTCATTTGACCCTTACAATACCAATATGAGTTGGATATAATTGTCATCATGTCTAACATGTAAGAAAAAGGAAGCTTTGAATAATGATGTTCCTTTTCTAGGGTCACACACCTAGTCAGGGCAGAGCAGGAGGGAATTACTTTCTGTGAAGAGCACAAACAGGTACAGCTTCAGATCCGAACTTGGCACCCGACTCTGCAGCCCAAGGGCATAAGCACCCGACAATACTGACAGCATTGTGGTATCTCTCTCTACCTATACCTAAGTATTTAATATACCTCCATGAAAACATTCACTATACTCTGCCTTATATAATAATTTTAAGCACTCCTTTGTGTTTTGTGAACTCTTTGAAGGCAGTGATGGCCGTACATAAATATCTGTTTGAACTGATAGGAAAGATACATTCTTCTTTTAATATTTTAATTTTTATTGTATTATTTTTTTTAGAATTATGATACTGTTTGGTTTTTGTCATTGTTGTTGTTTGTTTTGTTTTTTAAGCAAACTCTATTCCCAGCACGGGGCTCCAACTCACTACTCAGAGATCAAGAGTCATATGCTCTACCAACTGAGCCAGCCAGGTGCCCCAGTGACATTCTTCTTTTAAATGTGTTGCTGTCTCTATTTCAGTGTGTCTTCATTGCCAAGGGAATAAAATTCTCAATTCTTTATATAATTGAAAGAGGAAGATGATTTCTTTGCCCTATCAGGTTGGTTTTACTCTTAGTGAAATAATCCATTGTACAAATTGCTTTTGTCTTGGTTATTCCATAAGCGGTCATTCTTCTAGTAGAGATTGTATCTTCTTTCTCTTTTACAACCACTTATATAGGCTAACTGAGTGTCCCTTCAATAAGACATGCTAACTGTGCAAGCACAACACAGAATATGGCAAGCACTTTAATGGTGGTGAAATGAAATACTCCACTATCAGTACGGAGAGACGTTGCTGGGATGAGAGGATGAGAGAATATTACTCAGTGTCTTTCAATAGTGCAAGTACATATGCCCTGGAAGCCTATGACAAAAATTAATTTCAAGTCTTTTTTCTTAGGATAAATATTTACATTTGTATAGGCCTTACATTCCTTTTTTTTAATTTTTATTTATTATTTATGTATTATAGTCACAGAGAGAGAGAGAGAGAGAGGCAGAGACACAGGCAGAGGAAGAAGCAGGATCCATGCACCAGGAGCCTGATGTGGGATTCGATCCCGGGTCTCCAGGATCGCGCCCTGGGCCAAAGGCAGGCGCTAAACCGCTGCGCCACCCAGGGATCCCCAGGCCTTACATTCCTTATCTCCTCTTTTTCTCTAGAACTTTGTGAGGTAAGGTTGTTAATAACGTTATACATACGTTATTGTTTTGTATATATCTTAGTCTGCTAACTCGGGCAGCTATAACAAAATACCACAAACTGGGTGGCTTATAAACAACAAAGATTTATATCTCTCGTTTCTGAAGACTGAAAGTCCAGCATGGTCTAGTGAGGCCTTTTTCCTGGTTGCAGACTTTTCGTTGTATCCTCACATAGCAGAAGGGAGGAGCTAGGTCTCTGGAGTCTCTCTCTCTTTTTATCAACAGCATACGAGAGAATTTAATAATCTCTTTACTTGTTTGAATGTGATATTTTCTTTTAACCTCCCTGAATGCACTGAAGGATAGGAAGTAGGGAAATCAGCTTTTGCAGTACTAAAGCTGTATATTTGCTGTATATTTGCTGTCCATTCTTCAGGAATTGGTTTATATATGCCAGAAGATATGCTTGTAGCACAAATTGTTCCACAAACCATTGTAATAGCTTCCAAATAATTTGTTGATTTTTTGGCTGATGTGTGTGTGTTGTCTGACACAGCTGTCACTAGTCAAATGATACCCTCTTCGTGCCTCTACTGAATGGAGGAGCATATGTACTCCTCAATGGCTTCTCCATCAAACTGATAGTCATTGGATGATATATAGTCCATAGGTGGAAAAATGGTCCATAGTGTTGAATTATTTCTGTGTCATTTACCAGTGTATTGAAGGACATGATAAAAGATATGAATCAATAGCCAGATGAAGAGATCCACAGGGCAAGGTATGGGGAAAGGGCACAGAGCTTCCATGCTCACTCCAGGCATGCCATTTTCCCCCCACCTCCATGTGTTCACCAGACTGGAAGCTCCTAGGGTCTCTTATAAGGATACTAAATCAATTATGAAACCTATTCACCTCCTAATACCTTCACTTTCAAGGTTAGGATTTCAACATATGAACATTCAAATATTCAGATCATAGCAATACAACATATAAATGTAAGACATTCTAGAAAGCTATTATACAGCAAAATAGATAATATAAGCCACAATGTCATGCTTATTGTACAGGTTGCTTTTTTTTTTTTTTCGTACAGGTTGTTAATACTGAAATTCATACAAACTATTACTTGGCAGAGGTTACACAGATAATTCAAGGCAAATCGAAGACTCCACCTCAAGTCTGATTTCAAATCTAGTAAAACCTTTCTATTTCATCTTGGCGCCCATGGCCAAGGCCTGTAACCTGGGTGTTTCTAAGCATCTGGAGGTAGTTTCATGACCTGAAGCAAGTTGTAACCTCTACAGAAATACAATTTAGGCCTGTTATATCACTAAGACGGGTCTGAGAGTTTGCAAGACTCAGATATATGGATCTGTATTTGTGAATCCCCTTCACACCCTGTTTCATTTTTCATTGTCAATACACACACTATAGAGTTCTCAACCTCAAAATTCTCTGGACACTGACATTTCCAACACTCAGCTTCAGGAGAAGGGATGTTTATGTAATTTCAAAGACTGGTGACAAACACAACACAACTTGCCCTTTCCACAGTCCTGATGTGTGAAATTCTATATTTAGGCTTTCTTTTTATTTGTAGCCTGATAATAGCAAATGCCCTTTGACACTTTAGGGTAGTGAATTTATAAGAAACATTCCTTAAGGCAGGTATGTACCAGGTGTAGAGAAAGTGTTAGGAAACAAAACAAGAGTATAGGAAGATTAACCAGTGAACCAAAAAGAGCAGATGGGGAAATTTTACAGCTTTGCTTACTATAATACATGGAATTGCATTCCCCTAAAAGATAAGGTTGAAGTCTAACCCAAGGCACTTATGAACATGACCTTATTTGGAAATAGGGTCTTTACAGATGTAATCAAGTTAAGATGAAATCATACTGGATTGGGGTGGGCTTCAATGACTGGTGTCTTGATGAGAGAAAGGAGAGATATAGCTATAAAGACACAGAGGAGACACAGAGAAGAAACCATGTGAAGACAGAGGGAGATGTGTGACTGATGCAGCTAAAGGCCAAGGAGTATGAGCGATTGTGGGAGCCCCTGGAAGCTAGGAAGAGGCAAAGATTCTTCCCTAGAGCCTTCAAAGGGAGCATGCCAATAACTCGATCTCTGACTTCTAGCCGCCAGAACTGTGAGAGAATAAACCACCTAGTTTTTGTAACTGTTATGGCAGCCTCAGGAAACTAATATACCTTCCTCTTCCCACCCCATCCTCAATTTTATGTTTCTCCTGTGGGATAATTTTGAATTTGAAATTTGATTTAATTCCTTTTTACTAAATAACGTTCTTTAATTTTTGTTCCTGGGGATCCCTGGGTGGCTCAGTGGTTTAGCGCCTGCCTTTGGCCCAGGGCGCGATCCTGGAGTCCCTGGATCCAGTCCCACGTCGGGCTCCTGGCATGGAGCCTGCTTCTCCCTCTGCCTGTGTCTCTGCCTCTCTCTCTCTCTCTCTCTCTCTCTCTGTCATAAATAAATAAATAAATAAATAAATAAATCTTAAAAAAAATGTATTTGTTCCCAAAATATGTCATGCAATCCTATCTCTCCATTCTTTCATCAATGGGCCATGCCATCCCCACTTCCCCACACTCCTCCATGAAGCCTGTGAATGTTCACATCTGCCCCCATAAAGAAGAAAACTACTCCCCTAACGCTCTTTTGTCTAATGGAAATTTGTACTCTTTATACTCGTGAGTGGCAAAAATCATTTTACCTACACTATACATTCATCTGCAGAGACTCCCCCCAGACCCCCAGACCCAGCCAAATGGGTCTCTGTTCCTCCGCCAAGCACTGGAGAACCTTGTCATAGCCTTGGGGAGGGAGGAAAGGGGGGTTGTAAGGGGGGGGGGGGTGGCTGGGAGCCGTCTGAAAACAATGGCCAACGCTCAAGGGCAATCCAATGCCATAGCAACACCATAACACCACCTAGTTATTGCGAGATTATTAAGGTTTTTTTTTTTTTTTTTTTTTTTTTTTTTTTTTTTTTTTTTTATTTTTTTTTAAAATTTTTATTTATTTATGATAGTCACAGAGAGAGAGAGAGAGAGGCAGAGACATAGGCAGAGGGAGAAGCAGGCTCCATGCACCGGGAGCCCGACGTGGGATTCGATCCGGGGTCTCCAGGATCGCGCCCTGGGCCAAAGGCAGGCGCCAAACCGCTGCGCCACCCAGGCTTCCCGATTATTAAGGTTTTAAGTTAAATTTACACAGTGGCCAGGGAACTCAGTGGTGAGATAATGAGCTTTGTAGCATCTACTTTAACTCAAGGTTTCTTATTCTGGGAGCTAGTCCATCCTTAAGTGTCCCCTGCCCTTGCCTAACACAGTGCCTGGGACTTGAAGAAGCCCCAAAGCCAGTGGATGGTGGTCACTGGGGTTGTCGTAGTGGCCCCTCCAGAAAGAAAGAGGGAAAAACTCCCAGCCACTGGATTAGTTTTTCCTTCGTGAGCTGTGAACCAAGAGTAGCGCTGCCGCCGCTGCTGTGACCCCATCCACGGATCATCCCAAGGCCTGACAGCAGCCTGCAGATGAGCGCTCTGGGGAACTGTCACAAGCAGGGAGGGGATCCAGGACCGCACAGAAGGCCTTAAAGGTGTCCGGGATCCACTGGACACTCGTCGGTCAGGACACAGCACTCGCGCTTCGGTCTGCCGAGAGGGTTCAGTGCAATGAGGCGGCGCACGAGGCATCTGCAAATGAGATCTGCTTCGCTGCCCGCACGCCGGGCCCAGGCCGCGCCAGCGTCCCCGCCGATGCTCGGGCCTGCCCGGGCTCGGGCCGCCAGCTCCGCCGCCGCGGGCGCTCCCGGGGCCGTCGCCGCCCGCCGCTGCCCTCGGGGCTCCGCGGGGCGCCCACGCGTCCGGCCGCCCGGGTCCTGCGCCCCTCGGCGGCCGGGAGGGGCGGGAGCCGGGCGGGGCGGCGAGGCCGGGCCGGGCCGGGCCGGGGGCGCACGGCGGCCCCCAGCAGCGCGGGCTTCCCCCGCCCCCGGCGGCGACCCCACCTCCCGCCCCCGCGGCGTGCGCGCCGGTGTCCGTCTGTCTGTCTTCTCTCTCGACGTCAGTGGGAATTTCCAGCCAGGAAGTGAGAGAGTGAGCGAGAGAGGCAGAGAGAGAAGTGCACCAGCGAGCCGGGGCAGGAAGAGGAGGTTTCGCCACCGGCGCGGCCCGGCGACGCGCTGACAGCTTCCCCTGCCCTTCCCGTCCACCGGGCCCGCCGCCGCCCGCGCCCGCGCCCGCGCCCGCCGCCCCGCCGCCGCCCCTGCTCCGACAGCGCCCGGCGCAGCCCAGGCCGGAGCCGCCGCGGCCCGGCCACCGCGCGCCCTGCGCCTCCCTCCGCCCGCGCTGCGGACATGGCGCGGCGCTGAGCGGCCCGGCCCGGCCCGGCCCGGCGACACCGCCCGCCCGCCAGCCCCGGCCCCGCTCCGGACGCCCCGGCCCCGGCCCCCGCCCCGGCCGCCGCTCCTCCCGCCGCCCGCCCGCAGGCCCGCGCCGCCCCGGGGGAGCCCGCAGGCGCAGGGAGGCCGAGCGCGGACTCGCCGCCAGGGTAAGCCGAACTCGGGCTGCGGGGGCCCCGGGGACGTGCGGCCGCGTCCCGCCACCTCCCCGCCCGCACCCCGGCGCCTCCTGCGCCGCCCGGACTTCCTCATTCCCGCGCTGACCGCGGGGCCAGACCCGACGCAGGACCGGGGGCCGCGGTGGGGAGGCGCGCGGGACCGGCCAGAGGCGCAGAGGCGCGCGGGGACCCGGGGCCGCAGGGCCGCAGCCGCCCCGCAGCCGCCCCGCAGCCGCCCCGCGCCCCCCGCCCCTCCCCCCGCGCCCCGGCGCCGGCCGCAGCGGGGACCCGAGGGGAGCGCTTGCATCTGCAAACTTTTAAGACATTTCTGTGATGTTCACCCCCACCTCCGCCCGCTCCTGGCGGGTGCTGGAGGGTGTCGAGGTGCGCCTCGGAGAGGGGAAGGTGGTTGGTGCAGTGCTGAACCAGATTTCACCTTGGGGCGTTCCATGAAATGAAAGCAGAAGTGCGTGTGTCAGCCCTGCGGACTGGGAAAGCCTCCCCAGCCCCCCCCCGGCCCCCCCCGCCCCCCAGCCCCTCCGCCCCCCCCCCGCCCCCCCCAGCCCCCCCAGGGGAGAGAACGGCCCCATCCCTTCGTCTCCCGCTCCAGAAAGAAGCCCCCACCTCTCGCACACGCACACGCACGCGCTGACCAGCCAGGGCGCAGTATGTTCACCTACTGTAGGATCTGTAGCTTCGTTTTCAAAAACCAAGGAGGGCCTGGTACTGATCCTACACAGCCTGGCATTGGAGAAAAGAAATTATCTACCGAGAGCACTTTTTAAACACTGATTATGTAAAACACTGGGACTGCACGTCAGCGCCACGACGTATCATGCATGACCTCTAAAACAAAAACAATGCGATACACAAAGACCATTTTAAATACAAGTTTTCTTATGGTCTTTAAAAACAGATACCAGTGTACAAGCCCGCCCTGATTTATTTACTGGTCTGTACTGAAATCTGAATGGGACTTGATGATACAGTGCTTAATTAGGTTTAAGACCTTTTCATGGACTTTGCCAAGTAAGGTTTTTCAGCATTGCAGCTTATTAAATGACTATATCTAACTTAAAGATTTCGTTATAAGGCCCATAATCGGAGAAAGTGACTATAGTATTACTAGAACCTTTAATAAACTCTGGAGTACAAATGTTCTATAAACGGATGGTCTTTGGTAAACACCGAAGTTTGGGATCAAGAGGCTCAGGGCTTGTTTTTCTAGCAAACATCTCAACAGAATATTTTTGAGTAGTTTAAATTGCATAGCGTTTGTTAAAACTCAAAGGGAGTCTTGATTAACCTGAAGTTCTTAGCTGAACTATGTTGTTTTCCTAATTTTAATATTGTGCTTTCTAGAGATAAACCAGCTTACTGTTTGATGCACTGAAGAAATGTAAATAACTTAAAGTATTTTTTGAGCTTATGAACTTGGGAAGACAGGAGATACAAAGATTTGCTTCCTGTAGCATTTTACGTTTATCATGTAATTAAGTTGCTAAGGGGAGTTGAACATGTAAGTGGAAACATGAAATCTCCTGAAATTATTCATCCATATTGACATACCTGCAACTCTCAATGCCCTCTGGAGCTTGTTTAGTTAGATAAAATGTCTTCCTGGGCCACAGCCTACCGGACAAATGTGAACACAAAGAAAGGCTCATTATGTGTAGATTTAATGCTGGCACTGAAATACTGTTTGCTGTGGATAGTAAATCACTTCCAATCTGTTTGAAAGACTTTTTAAGGGAAATATAATCCAGTTAGGTGTTGGTGGGTTTGAAAATTATGGTTTGAAAGTCTGTTATCCTTATTTTCAGATTTCAATTTGATCTTATGTTCTGCAGCTGGCATTCAGATGGACTGAATAAACACCTTGTTTTTCAAACCCAGTTAGTAAATACTGGAGTATACATACAAAAATAGTCGTTCCCCTTTGTAAGCACTACTTTGATCTTTGCACTTCCTTCTTATTTCTACCTCTTAAACAAGTTCATCTGAGATGACTGAGTTGCCGTTGGTAAAAAAAAAAAAAAGCTCAGTCTGAAATAGGCAGAATGTTAGATTTGTGATCATATTCCTATTTCCCTTGTCCTGTTCTTGGAACAAACTGAAGCTAGTTTAAGAAACTAATACTTAGGCAGGTTGTTTTTATTACTGCTTTTGGACTTCCAGATAATTGATGAAGTAAGCTACTAGCTTGCCTTTCAGGGATTGCTCACTGTGGTAAGATAGAAGGTCTAGATAAAGAATTGGCAGCTGCAGGAATCTTGGACTATCATTCAATCAGCAAGATTTTTTTTTTTTTTTTTTTTTTTACCTAATTTATGAGAGGTATTCCCCTGTTCAGAAGAGGTGAAAGTTCTGGCTTCTGAGGGGGGAAGTGGTTACTTCATAACCTTCAATTAGTTTGAACTTGGAAGAAGTAATAACAGTATTGACATTTTAAAATAATAAGTTAAAAAATATGAGTTTCCAGATGGATTCTTGGTAAAGTAGTGAAAATACCCTTTTCTTCTGAGAACATGTTAGTAGATATGCTCTTCTGAGCACAGAGATGACTGCAGTAGAATGTGTATCTGGAAATGCAGAGTAGTTTAGCCAATAGAGTAAATATTGAGATTATGCTATTCTAGTCTACAGATTGAACAGGAATCATATTATCAGGAATGGATGTATAAGAGTCAATGGCTATGCAAATTAGTAGGGAGATTGTTTGTTTTATTGGTTTTCTGTTTATTGTATGAATCATATAAGGTGGCCTGATTGTTAACATTGTAAGAACAGAAGGAGAGAAGGAGGAAAAGAATTTTAGTGTCATAGGACACTTTAAAATGTCTTATTCATAGATCTACATTTATGTCTGATTAGAGTTAATTGACAACTGCTTCTTGATGACCAGTAAACTACACTTCAGTGTAGAAGCAATTTGTGATGCTTTCTGGGAATTAATTCTCGTTTGCATTCTTGCACCTCCCACAAATCCTGAACTCCACTGTAGTGTTCTTAGAGGTGAGCAGCTAAACCATCAGAAGCATATATACCCCTCTGAGTTGACCCTGTCATTTCTAGGAGGACCTTGAGGATTTTCAAGAACTAGAAGCATTCAGCCTTAGGAAGGAATGTTTAGACTTGTGACACAGCCTACAAGTTAGTTTGGCTCCTTGACTTTTTTTTTTTTTAAAACAATAAAGATTAATATTTCAAGCCATATAATTTGGTAGAGTTAGTAGAGTAACGTAACTGAGACTGTTTGTAATATTTCATTAATGAGTCTCTAGTGTCTCACTATTGGAAAAAAGATAGCGTTCTTCTCATGATGATAAACTTGCTTTGTACCTTTGGTCTCTGCTATATTTGAGAGAGTGTTCCTAGGTACAAATTACTGAGCTGTCTTTTATATTTTGGTTGAGGTTGACAGACCTACCCTTGAAAATCAACTAATAGTTTAGAAATAAGTTGTGAAATAATATTTTATTGCTTCACTACAGATAATTTAAAGCCTAACAGTTTTATTTTATTTCTTTAAAGATTTTATTTATTTATTCATGAGAGACACACACACAGAGAAAGAGAGAGAGAGAGAGAGAGAGAGAGAAAGGCAGAGACACAGGCAGAGGGGGAAGCAGGCTCCGTGCAGGGAGCCTGACTTGGGACTCCATCCTGTGACTCCAGGATCAGGCGGTGGGCTGAAGGCGGTGCTAAACTGCTGAGCCACCTGGGCTGCCCAGGCCTAACAGTTTTACATAAAAGTAGTATAAGATGTCATTTGTTAAAGATTACAGAATCTTTAAGAGTAGATTATGAATTAAAATATTTAATTTAGAGTGTTAATTATAAAAATATCATTGCATTATAAATCTTAAATCAATTAATTATTTTCCTTATTTTTCTGTAGTAACTCATAGATTTAATTATCAGTAGTACAAGTTTCATGAACTGCTTTAATTTGCTGCCTATTTTTGAAATTAGAATAATGAAATGGATTACAAATTGGCTTATTACTTTATATTTCACCATTAGGCCAAAAATCTTACAACCAGCTTTTATTCTGACCCATACTTTCAATAGATACTCAAGTTCTTTAAATGGTGAAAAAAGATTCTGACCAGTAGAGCTTTAAAGAAGAATATAAAGACTATATGGCCTATTCTAATTATTTTTTAAGATAATAGAAAGGAGAAGAAAAGAACTATCTGAAAGAATAAAAATCCTATAGTTCCAGCCAAAAAGAGATCATATCTAATTTACACTGACAAAGCAATATCTGATATTCAGCATTGTATTTGTTGGTACCTAGTAGGTCATCAATAACTATTTTTCGAGTGAAGGAATGGCATAAGTTTTCTTTGTTCAAAAATAAGACAGCTGTTTTCTGTAAGGAACAAAAATTACACTATTTTGCCTTGCCTTTAGGGAAGAAAGAAACCAAAATCTAGTTATGGCTTCTAGATATTATATTCTTATCTAAAGATTACTTGAAGTTTACTAGAACAAGGAGCTTATTAAAAAGTACCCAGTGCCTTTCAAAAGGAAAGCATTTCATTCTGAAAGAGGAGTTTATGAACTGGAAAAGAAAATGGCTTTTAGTTTCCAGGTTTTAGAGGCACTTATGAAGCAGGGTAATAAAGTAATTGAAATGATAAAAGGTGCCTAAGCAAGTAAATAAATTTGACTTTTTTGGCTACTCTAGAATTTCTCCATTGAAACTGTAATTTCAACATTAGTATCTAAAAAAGGAAACAATGCTACATGCACTTCTTTGTAATCCAAAGCTTGTTAAAGCCTATCTAAATTAATCAATTAAAAAGTGAAAACAAAATAAGTTAAGCCATCCAGAATTAAATACTTACCACCTATAAAAAACTGAGGGGAAATAGTTACTAGCAGGAAATCTTAGGAACAAGCAGGCAGTTAGTAAGGTTTATTGTATTTTCCACTTTCATACTTTAGTGATTTTGCAATACCCAGGACCCATGTCAGGGTTTGGTTGATTATTTTTCACTCGTAGCATTTTCAGAAAACTGTCCTTAAAACTCTAAATCTAACCATGTATTGTCTGTGGACACAATTTATGAAATCTACCATCCAGACCAGAAAAGAATACAATGCCAGCACTCCCAGTCCTGGTGACCTGACCCCAGGGAGAGTTAGAACCATTTTATTGGAAATTGCTGATTTTGGTCCACTGTGTTTTGCTGCCCACCTAATTCTTGTTCTGACACTCACCTGTCTTTGAATCACTTACCAACATACTTTCAGGTTTTAAAAATTAAATTTAAAAGTTGTTTACAAATATTTATATGTGTAATCATTTTTATTGTTGCCAACAAACTGCAAAAGAAACTAAATGTTTACTTATATGTAAGTCCACTGTAAACCTGTTATTGTTGAAAAGTACTCCCTGCAGCAATTTGTAAGTTAAAATAATAAAATAATCCGACTACCTTGCCTGAAGTTTCCCTGCAAGAAGTTGCAGAGGATACGTTCTGCTGCGTTCCATTACATAATCAGCTCAGTCTACAGCTCCTAGGCATAAAGAGAAGCATAAACAAAAACACAAAACTAATGTCCTTAGCTTTACTGTATTAGTCAAAAATCTATGGACAATTCATATATTCCATCCTGAAAAATAAAGCTCTGGATTTTCCTTAGGTTTAAGGCTTTTGATATGAGTTTTTGTAGGCAAGATTGTCTTTTTTCTAACTTCAACTAAAAAAATACAAAACCTGCATAAAGTTAAACACACTTCTATAGAAAGCATTTAACATTAAAGAAAATTCAGTTGCTATAATGAATTTTGTCAATATAGCAGTCATTTTAAAAACTTGTTATTATTGTTTATCATGTGATTTGGACTAAACATATTACACTCTATTTCAATGTCAGGACATATCTCTCCCTCCAGAAGTCAGTTTTTATCTCCAGAAATCAATTCTAACATATATCAAGCATGAAAGAAGAAAAAAAAATGATGACGGACTCCCTAATCAGTCTACCTGCCTATTGGTCCTGTGTCCACACCTGCTATTCATTCAAATAGTGAGAAGAAGTTACTTGATTGTCTTAGAAAATATGCCTTCCCAGACAAGAATTTTAGGAATGGAGAGAATGACTATTTTTTTAATGTTTTAACTTGAATTCCTCATATCTTATTGATAGTTGAAGAATTTGTTTGCTAGTTCTTAATTATAAGTTTGTTTTTTTAGGATTTAAGTATTTATTGGTGTTTGATCATTAAGACTTGGTTTATAAACTTCAGTATTTTTTTTTCTTTTAAATAGGGGCTAGGTATGGTGGTGAGGTGAAAGGAAAAGAATCCCTTACAATTTATAGCATTTTGTGTAATGCTCTCTCAATAATATAAGCACTTTCATGGCTTAGAAAGTTAAAGGTAATACAAAAGGTTGGAAGGAGTATGAATGGCTGTTTATACAGAGGAAATTTAAAGTAGGAAGAAACATGAAGAAGATAAAGAATAAAAATTAAACTGGATTTTAAAATAAACTGGATGTTTTTAGTTCTGTTGGATATTCAGAAAAGTACTTGAGGGAATACACAAAACCATTGGTTTATATAAAATTAAAATTTAATACAGAATCTAGGCAGTCAAAAATAATATATATATGTGTATATATATTTTTTTAATGGAGGGGTGTGCAGTGGGGCAAAGGGAGAGAGAGAGAGCATCTTAAGCAGGCTCCATGTCCAGTACGGAGCTTGATGCAGGGCTGGATCTCACAACCGGGAGATCATGACCTGAACCAAAATCAAGAGTCAGATGCTTAAGCAGCTGAGCCACCCAGGTGCCTAGAAAAGATTATTTTATAAAATGTGTTCATACTGCTGATTTCAAGCAAACCAAGAAGCCTAGGAAAATACTTTTTGTTGGAGATGGATAAAATGAACCAAAACCAGAGCGAATCCCATACTATATTATTTAATTCATTCATTATGAAGTTAACATATAGTAAGGTATGTAAGTTAAGT
This sequence comes from Vulpes lagopus, assembly GCF_018345385.1. NCBI lineage: Eukaryota > Metazoa > Chordata > Mammalia > Carnivora > Canidae > Vulpes > Vulpes lagopus. The sequence goes on from NC_054829.1 coordinate 99,863,033, forward strand.
ATTTGTGTGTGTGTGTGTGTGTGTGTGTGTGTTTTAAACCTATAAGTCTCAAAGATTTGGTCACAATCAAGGATAATGAAAGCATAGGTAAGGACTTAGTGGGAGTGTTCTCTATAAAATTAGATCTTGAACTTTATTACTGACTTGAATATGAACAAGAAAAATAACCTAGAAAATGAATCAGAATTCCAGAGAAAAGAATAAATTCTCTGTACCATGGATGAAAAGGAGAGGTCATAATGAAAAGAGAGATTGAAAAAGAACATTTTTATAGGCATTCATCTGTGGATTATCCTTTTTTTGATTAATTGAAAACAATGATTATTTCCCCCTCATTCCTAAAATATTTTAGAAATCAGTTGTGATTGGGATCCCTGGGTGGCGCAGTGGTTTAGCGCCTGCCTTTGGCCCAGGGCGTGATCCTGGAGACCCGGGATCGAATCCCACGTCGGGCTCCCGGTGCATGGAGCCTGCTTCTCCCTCTGCCTGTGTCTCTGCCTCTCTCTCTCTCTCTGTGTCTCTCATAAATAAATACAATCTTTAAAAAAAAAAAAAAGAAAGAAAGAAATCAGTTGTGATTAAGGAAACCTCAGCACACCTGGGAAATTTAAAAGCATGTGTTTAACAATTAAATGTATTTCCTTGCTCTCATGTCATGACATAGCATTCATTTGATAAAATATCTTTATGGTTTCTCTTCATGTCTTTACCCAATTTCCCATTTTAGTCATTTAAATGAATTTAACAAGCACATCTTAGAACATCTTAATAGTTCCTATTTTGAAACATTACCTCAGCAGTAATTTATGCTCAAGTTCTTTTTATGATAGTCAGGGAAAGTATCCCATTTCTCTTAGAAAGTCTACTGAAATAGCCAAATAGGAATTAGAAAGGTAGTCCAATCCTGTGTTGAAAAAGATGGATGACTTGGGGAGCAGTTGTGCTATATTTACTAAATATTTGTTAAACTGAAGGAACCCAGTCATTCAAAGGAAGCCACAGAAAATAATTTTATTGCTGAGTCACTTAAATATCTTCATATAGATATCCCCATCAGTATGTCAGTATCAAATTTAGCGTCATCCTCATTTACCAAATTGCAAGCCCTCAGCCCAACACACACACATTAAGAAATTAAGTTTTTAGGAACACCTGGATGGCTCAGTGATTGAGCATCTGCCTTTGGCTCAGGTGGTTATCCTCAAGTCCTGGGATTGAGTCTCCCATCAGGCTCCCCACAGGGAGCCTGCCTCTCCCTCTGCCTATGTCTCTGCCTGTCTCTGTGTCTCTCATGAATAAATAAATAAAATCTTAAAAAGAAAAAAAGAAATGCAGATGTTAGCCCACTGTGATCCATTCAGTAGTTTCCTTATGCCAGAAATCTAGGAAACTATTCTTTATGCATACTCACTTATCTCCTCCAATCATCAAGTTCTGTTAATTCAGCCTCTTCCTCATACCCAGAATCCATCCCTTCCTCACTGAATTTATGACTTTCATTTTTGCATTGTCTCCTGATTCATTCACTATCTCCTTCTATTCCATCTTTCATTCCAGCATAAAGGTCAGCTTTCTAAAGTACAAGTCTGATCATGTCATAATCTTTATATTTTTTTTTAAGATTTTATTTATTCATGAGAGACACAGAGAGAGAGAGAGGCAGAAACACAGGCAGAGGGAGAAGCAGGCTCCATGCAAGGAGCCCGATGTGGGACTCGATCCTGGGTCTCCGGGATCACACCCCGGGCTGCAGGCGGCGGCTAAACCCACTGCGCCCCTGGGGCTGCCCATGTCATAATCTTTATATTTCTGAAATGAATCTCTTGTTGTCTTCACAAGCTGATTCTGCACAGCTCGCCTCCCACTCTTGCTCTTCACCAATCCCCTATTTCTCAAATCATCCACATCAATTTTCATTTCCTTATCCACTGTGTTTTCTCATTTTCAATGCCTCTGCATACACATTCCCTATGTGAGGAGTGTCCTTTCCTCCCTAGCCAACTACTCAACCTTCAGGGGTGGTTCAGACATCCTTTCTCTCTCTCTACTATCCATTCTCCCTGACGTCTCCATGAACAGTTATGTGCCCCCCAATCTGTGTTCTCTTGACTTCTTATGTTTTCGAGACAGAAAATATCTTGAGGACAGGTATTTCATCTTACTTTTTCTTTGCATAGCACCCAGTAAGTTTGCTAAATGAGTAAGTAAATAACTAGATGGAATGTCAGCAGATATTGACTAGGTAGCTATTGATTAAGCTCTGTGGCTCTGGGCAAACTAACTTCTCTGGGTCTCATTTTCTCTGTTATAAAAATGAAAGGGTTAGACTAAACCATCTAGTTCTAAAATTATTTGTTTCTTTGATAGAGTAGTATTATTTGGAAGACTTGAGATTTTCTTGCTTTATTGAGACAGGTCACCTTAAGAAAAATGTATGTGGAAAGGTACAAAGACAATTCTTGTCATTATGATAATATAAGGAACTGTTCATTTTGGGGTTATTAGTTATCATTTATGGTCTCAGTCTAGTTTCTTTCTGGCTTCAGGTGTTTCTGGGGTTGCATCTTTTGCTTAATAATTAATCTCTGCTATGAACTTACATTCATATTTCTCCAAAGAAATTGAGGACAAGCTGGATACAGAAATTGAATATAAAATTCAGTATTTTAACTCTAAATGGGTTCAACTTCTCATTCATTTTAGCTATAGTTAGAGGAGGAAAAAAAAGGAAAATGATGGTATTGTGAGTTCTATGTGTCAGAACAAGAGCATAATGTCTAAAATAGACAAATGAAGAAAAAAGACATAAACATAGTATTTGGAAATATGAAAAAACACCCAGGAAAACCAAAAAGAGAGTTAAAAGTGTTAAAAAGTCACTCTGAAAAGCAGGATTGGAGATGAGAGGTAAGGTAGGGGAATCTTTGCTTTCTTATAGGAGCTCGTCTGTGTTTGCATAGTAGGATTTCTTTTTTAGCCATTGTTCGTTTGAATATATGTTGAGTCCTTTACATGTGCCAGGTACTAGACATTGGAAAACTGAACAAGACAGAAATCCATAATTTCGCAGAGCTTAGATCATGTCATGTTTTCAGTTTTAAAATTTTTCTGTTTACATTAGCCTTTTTTAAATTGAAAAATCACATAAGTAAAAGATTGCATTAATCATAAGAGTACAGCTTTAATGATTTACCTCAAAGTGAATACACTTAACTTAGGTGGTGCTCTAGAAAGAATGTTACCAGTACCCTGAAAAACCTATTTCAGGACCGTCTACCCTACTTCACTGTCATATGAAAGGTTTCACTAGGGGCGCCCGGGTGGCTCAGTCCATTGTGTGTCTGCCTTTGGCTCAGGTCAGGGTCCCAGGGTCCTGGGGTTGAGCCCCACATAGTTTCCCTGCACAGACGGGAGCCTGCTTCTCCCTCTCACTCTACCCCTCCCCCTGCTTGTTTGGTCTCTCTCTGTCAAATAAATAAATAAATATCTTACAAAATATAAAAATAAAAGGTTTCACTAATGACTTTAGGACTATATGCATGTTGAGTCCATAAGTCCACGTAGAAGTTCATCTACATAAAATTGAGAATTGACTGAATGAATTCATTGCTCCAAGGTGCTAATAATGAGCTTCACACAAGTATGAACTTGTGGTTAAAAGCCCTTAGGTCAGTTCACTTGAGACTTTAATCACTAAACAAAATATGTTAGTAAAAATATAAACAAATCACACTTTCATGTTAATTTGTCATTTTTGAGTGTGAGTAAATTAACTCACACTTTATTCTACTATTTTTTATTGCCCAGAAGTCAAGGTCACTGACAAAGAGTCACGGGAGAAAGAAGTATTCACATCAGACCATATCAGACATGGAAGAGAATGTAGTTCATTTTTTTCTTCCTGTTCACTTTATACATTGACATCTGCATAAATTGAAGGATTTATCTCTGTGAATGGTCAATGTGGAAATGCCTTCATAACTAAATTAAGGACTGAAGTTTCCCATATCAGGCCTGATTTTGATGCTTGTAAATCATCATTTATGTGTATGTGCAATTGGAAGGTCACCGTTGTGCTTATTTCTTCAAGGAAATGCTTTTCTTCCTCCAGACCAATTGTCACCATATCTGTAGAACCAAGCAAGTATTGATGGTTCACTTAATTAATCCTTTTCATTTAAAACATAAAGGAGCCCCCCCCCCCCCCAGCCGCCTTGCGGGTGAGGAGCCTGAGGCGGCAGCTGGGGGCTGGGGGTCGGCTCCGGGCGTGGTGGGTTTGGGGTCAGAGAAACAAGGCAGCTAGGCGAATTGCACAGGAGACTTTTGATGCTGTATTGCAAGAAAAAGCTAACCAATATCACATGGACCCCAGTGGTGAGGCTGTAGGTGAAGCTCTTCAGTTTAAAGCTCCAGATCTTCTAAGAACAGTCCCAAGAGCAAGGGCAGATATGTATGATGACATTCCTAGTGACAGCAGATACACTCTGGCTGGATCTGTAGCCCACCCTCGAGACACTGGGAGAGAAAGCTTGAGAGGTGATGTATTTCCAGGACCTTCCTTCAGATCAAGCAATCCTTCTGTAAGTGAAGACAACTACTTTCGCAAAGAGTGTGGCCAGGATCTGGAATTTTCCCACCCTGATTCCCGAGACCAAGTTTTTGGCCACCGGAAATTGGGACATTTCCGTTCTCAGGATTGGAAATTTGCACTCCGTGGCTCTTGGGAACAAGACTTTGGCCACCCCGTTTCTCAAGAATCCCCTTTGTCACAGGAGTGTAATTTTGGTCCTTCTGCACTGCTTGGGGACTTTGGTTCCTCTAGGCTGATTGAGAAAGAGTGTTTGAAGCAAAAAAGTCGGGATTACAATGTGGACTGTCCAGGGGACACAGACTCTGTGCTCAGGGGCAGTGGCCAAGCCCAGGGCAGAGGCCGAGGTCTAAACATCGTTGACCAGGAAGGGATCCTTTTAGGAAAGGGAGAGACTCAGGGTCTGCTCCCATCTAAAGGGGGAGTTGGTAAACTTGTCACACTAAGAAGTGTGAGCACGAAGAAGGTACCCACTGTAAATCGTATTACTCCCAAAACTCAGGGCACCAACCAAATCCAGAAAACCACCTCAAGTCCTGATGTGACCCTGGGGACAAACCCAGGAACAGAAGATATCCAGTTTCCCACTCAGATCCCTTTGGGGCTCAATCTGAAGGATATTCGGCTTCCCAGAAGAAAGATGAGCTTCAACCTCATAGATAAGTCTGATGTTTTTTCAAGATTTGGGATAGAAATAATCAAATGGGCAGGATTCCACACCATAAAAATGATGTTAAATTTTCTCAGCTTTTCCAGACGCTCTTTGAACTTGAAACCAAAACCTGTGCTAAAATGCTCGCTTCATTCAAACGCTCCTTAAAACCAGAGCACAAAAATTTTTGCTTTTTTACGATCAAATTTTTAAAGCACTCTGCTTTGAAAACACCCAGAGTTGATAATGAGTTTTAAAACATGCTTTTAGACAAAGGTGCTGTGAAGACCAAAAATTGCTTTTTTTGAAATCATAAAGCCTTTTGACAAGTACATAATGAGGCTTCAAGACCGCCTTCTGAAGTGTCACACCCCTGCTCATGGCTTGCAATGCCTATGAGCTGAGTGTCAAGATGAAAACCCTCAGTAACCCCCTGGACTTGGCTATTGCCCTGGAGACCACCAATTCTCTCTGCCAGAAGTCTTTAGCCCTTTTGGGACAGATTTTCTCCTTGGCCTCTTCTTTCAGGCAAGAGAAAATCTTAGAAGCTGTTGGCTTCCAAGATATAGCTCCCTCTCCTGCTGCATTTCCAAATTTTGAGGACTCTACTCTGTTTGGGAGAGAATACATCGATCACCTGAAGGCCTGGCTGGTCACCAGTGGGTGTCCATTTCAGGTCAAGAAAGCTGAACCTGAGCCTACCCAAGATGAGGAGAAAGTTGTTCCTCCTACCAAACCCAAAATTCAGGCCAAGTCTCTGAGTGGTGTCAATGATGCTGTCCCCCAGCGAGCGGATCACAAGGTGGTGGATACCATCAATCAGCTGGTCACTCGTATTGTGAGAGGCAGCCTATCTCCCAAAGAGAGAGCTCTTCTCAAGGAGGACCCTGCTTACTGGTTTTTGTCTGATGACAGTAGTCTGGAGTATAAATACTACAAATTGAAGCTGGCAGAAATGCAGCGGATGAGCCACACCTTGCCAGGAGCAGATCAAAAGCCAACAGCAGCAGAGTGTGCGGTCTGGGCCATGCTGTATGCTTGGACAATCCGGAGCCTCAAGAAGAGGCTCCTCCCAGGCCTCCAGCGGGGGCTGCTCCACACTCAACGGCTTCGGGGCTGGAAGGTGAGGAAAGCAACCACTGGGACCCAGACCCTCCTCTCCTCAAGCACCAGACTGAAACACCATGGCCAGCAGGCTCCAGGTTCATTGCAGGGAAAGCTGTCCCAGCCAGATGGAAATGATACTGTCAAGGACTGCCCACCTGACCCAGTTGGACCCTCTCTTGGGGACCCCAGCCCAGAAGTCCTGGGCCTATCCCCCAAGCCAGCAGGAGCGGAAGTCCCTGAAGCTCCTCAATCCTCCTCTTCCTGCCCATCTACCGACGTTGACATGAAGACAATGGAGACTGCAGAGAAACTGGCCAGATTTGTTGCTCGGATGGAACCAGAAATTGAACAATTCAGCATAGAAAACAGTACTGACAACCCTGACTTGTGGTTTCTCCATGACCAAAATAGTTCAGCCTTCAAATTCTATCGAAAGAAAGTATTTGAACTATGCCGTCAATTTGTTTTTCATCATCTCCACTGAACCTCCACACCAGTGAGAGCACTGATTCTCAAGAGAGCCCCCTTGATCCCATGGAAGGGGAAGAAGAGTTTGAAGATGAGCCCCCTCAGCATGAGGCTGAGTTGGAAAGCCCAGAGGTGATGCCTGAGGAGGATGATGAAGACGAGGAAGATGAGGATGAGGAGGGGACCGAAGAGGCCTCCACTCCTAGAGGGGCCTCCAGGCAACCAGGAGGGGCTGCTAAGTCCGAGGTCTATAAGGGCAGCCCCCCCCCCCCATGGCCTTGCACCTGCCCTATCACAGGCCACCTCAGGGGCCTGCTTCCCTCGGAAGAGGGTCAGTAGCAAGTCCTTGAAGGTTGGCATGATTCCGGCTCCAGAGAGGCTGCGTCTCATCCAGGAACCCAAAGTTCATGAACCAGTTCGAATTGCCTACGACAGACCTCGGGGTTGTCCCATGTCCAAAAAGAAGAAACCCAAGGATTTTGATTTCACCCAGCAGAAGCTGACCGACAAGAACCTGGGGTTCCAGATGCTGCAGAAGATGGGCTGGAAGGAGGGCCACGGCCTGGGCTCCTGTGGGAAGGGCACCAGGGAGCCCGTCAGCATGGGAACTGCATCGGAAGGGGAAGCGTTAGGTGCTGCCAGGCAGGAGCACAAGGAAGACACGTGTTCCGTCAAAGGATGATGCAGATGTACAGATTCAAATGGGCCAACAAATAGTTCCAGGGTCTCTTCCATGAGGACAACAGGCATCCAGAAAGTGCTAACTTACCACTTTGGGTGCTTACTGTCTCTGGCTTGTTTCCATCACTGGAAATCATATAGAGAATTTTAGCATTTTTGGTCTTTGGTAAAACCTAGAAGACATTTGTGATGTTACAAAATGGAAGTTTTTGGTTTTTTTTTCTTTCTTCTTTTTTTTTAATCTAAGAAGTTGTGAATGTTGTTAATCATTTAGCAGTTACAATAAATGTAGAGGAACCCCCTAAATAAATAAATAAATAAATAAATAAATAAATAATAAAGGATATACTTTTATCAATATGTGAAGATTAATAAAAATGAAAATCCAAATTGAAGTTGCCATACTCAAATTTAAGAGAACGTGATCATTTTTTCTATATCTGATTAAAATAATATTAATCTCTAATTCATAATTTTTGAGATCTACTTCCTCTTCAATCTGAAAATACAAATTCTCCAAAATGGTGTTCAAGACAAAGGAAAGAGATGATATTAAAATTTGGTTGTACTCCATTTTTTTAAATTAAGTCTTAATTTTTTAGAGTGGTTTAAGGTTCACAACAAAATGAGGGTAAGGTACAAAGATTTCCCATACATCCCTGCCCCTGTTTGTGCATAGTCTCCCTGTTACCAGCATCTCCCATCGGAGTGGTACATTTGTTGCAGTTGATGAACCTACAATGACACATTGTAAGCACCCGAAGTCCATAGTTTGTATATGGTTCATTCTTTATGTTGTGTGTTCTGTGGGCTTGGACAAATGTACAATGACATGTATCCATCATTATGATATTATACAAGAATATTTTCACTGCCCTAAAAATCCTCTGTGTTCCACCTATTTATTCCTCACTCCCTACCCCCACCATCACACTTTATTTTTAGTGAAGAAATCTATAGTAAATCAAACCTCTTTCTGATGCCATCTAAATGAAAGACTTCAAACCTTGAGAAAACTTATTGAATTGGTTTTTATGTGGAAGTGGAAGTCAGCAATATCTCATAAGTGACTTTAGTTATAACATGTAAGGTTTTATCTAATTTACTATAATCTTTAGAGAACTTCTATAGCTATACAAATTTAGATTCACCATATTTTATTCTACCATACTATTAAAAATTTACTTAGAATGGAATCTGCCATTTAATATATATGACATTTAATTATAATATGATTAGAAAATGTTCAAAACATCTCTTTGATCCTATAAATTTTAATCATCTATGATTAAGAATACAAGCGTAGGCAAAGTTTGATACTTGTGGAACACATTAGAATGCATTCTGATCTTTTTAAAGAAAATCCCTGTCCTCCATAGTTGCAGTGGACATGATACAGCAAGAATTTATATGCTGCTCTCATACAGGGAAAGAGGTTATGTTTACTATGTTTTATTGATTTTAAGAGGTATGTTCCCCTCCTCCCCCAGTTTAACATCTTGACTTAACTATATGCATTTGAGAATTTTCTAGGTATCTCTCTGTTATTGGTTTCTAATTTAATTTCATTGTGTTTAGATAACATATCTATATCCTTTCACCTCTTTGAAATTTATTGAGACTTGTTTTATGGTCTGACATATGGTCTGTCTTCATGAATGTTTCATGTACACTTGAAAAGAATGTGTCTTCCACAGTCATTGGAGTGTTCTATACATGCACTTAGTTTTAATGATGATGTTGTTCCTACATTTTCTAGATCTTTACTATATATCTTTACTACTGAATATGATGTTCTATTGATTTGCTTTCATCAGTTACTGAGAGAGGAGTGTTAAAAATGTTAACTATAATTGTAGACATTTGTTTCTCCCTTTAATTCTGACACTTTTGCTTCTTGTATTTTGAAGCTCTGAATATATGCATACACGTTAAGATCATTACTTCTCTGTGATGAATTGACTCTTTTATTCTTAAGAAATGTTTCTCTTTGCCCCTTGTAATATTTCCTTTCTTGAAGTCTGTTGTATCTGATATTTTAGTATAGCCTGCTTTTTTATATTTAGTATTTCCATGGTATAACTGTCATAACTTTCCATCTTGATACTTTTAAACTATTGGAGTCTTTAATATTAAAGTGTAATATTAATTTCTGTGAGAACCATATACTTGAGTCTTGTTTTTGTTTTTGTTTTTGTTTTGTTTTGCCCAGTCTGACCATCTCTACCTTCTTTTGGTCTGTTTAGTCCATTTCCATTTAATATAATTATTGATATTGTTGGGCTTAAGCTACATCTTGGTCATTATTATTTACTTGTGCAATCGGTTCTTTGTTTTTTCCTCCTTTCCTGCATCTTTTGAATAAGTTTGTTTTTTAAATTCCATTTCATCTCCTTTATGGGCTGTATTTTAAACCGGTTACTTTGGGGATTATAGTATGCATCCTTGAGTCAACCATAAATTAATACTTTTAACATTTCATATATAATGTAAGAACTTGACAGTGGTGTACTTCCACTTGTCCTTTTCCCTTCCTCTGTGCTATTTTTGTTACACATTTTACTTCTGCATATGTTATAAAACCCAAAATATACCATATTTTTTTAATAGCTCACAAGAAAAAAGTCTTATATCTACCCACATTTTCATCATCTTTGGCATTTTTCATTCTTTCATGTAAATCCAAATTTCTGTCTGGTATCATTTCCCTTCAGCATGAAGAACTTTCTTTAACAGGCTGCAGGCCTCCTGAGGATGAATTCTCTCAGCTGTTGTTTATTTGAAAAATGTCAATTTTACCTTAATTTTTAAAGGTTATTTTTGAGTATAGAACTGTACACTAGGGGATCCCTGGGTGGTGCAGCGGTTTGGCGCCTGCCTTTGGCCCAGGGCGCGATCCTGGAGACCCGGGATCGAATCCCACGTCGGGCTCCCGGTGCATGGAGCCTGCTTCTCCCTCTGCCTATGTCTCTGCCTCTCTCTCTCTCTCTCTCTCTCTGTGACTATCATAAATAAATAAAAATTTAAAAAAAAGTTTAGAACTGTGCACTAATCTTTTTTTTTTTTTTAAACATTTCCATTATTGTTTCTGATAAGTCAGCCATCATACTTATCATTATTCCCCCTTGTCCCTGGGTGCTTTTAAGATTGTTTTCTTTAGAATAAATTTTTATCAGTTTGGTTGTGATATGACTAAGCATGGTTTTGTCTTTATCCAACATGGGGATCTTTGAGATTCTTGGATCTATGGTTTTTTTTTTTTTTTAAACCAAATTTGGAAAATTCTTGGCCATTGTTTCTTCAAATATTTTTTTTCTCTCTCTTTCTAGGGCTCTAAGTGACACATATGAAAGACCACCTAGTATTGTCTCATAGGTCACTGAAAGTGTCTTAATTTCTTTTTGCCTTTTTTCTCTGTGTTTCAGTTTAGATAGTTTACATTGACTAATATTCAAGTTTTTTGATCCTTTTCTCTATAGTGTTTAATATGCTGATCAGGTCACCCAGTAAAATCCCATTTTGATTTAGAATTTTCCATAGGTTCTTTTTCTTTTTTATTTCCAGTTATCTTCCAAGATTCCCTATCCATTTATTATGTTCATCTTTTCCTTTATATTCTTAGACGTATTGCTATTAACAGTTTTAAAGTCATTGGTTGCTAATTCCATAATTTGTGTCATTTTTTTTTCTTTTGAGTCATATTTTCTTGCTTCTTTGCATGTTTTATCCTTTTTTGTAGTACATTGTGGGTACCACATTGTAGAGTATGTATTTTTGTCTTCCTTTATTGAGTGTTGAGTTTTGTTGTAATAGGCAATAAATTTACTGGTGAATCATCTGGTTTTATAAAGTTGGGTTTAGAGTAGCCTTTATTCTAGAGTATGCCCCTTATTCCCATAGCATGGTCTTTCTGGGATCACAGGTAAATGCTCAGATTGTTCAGTAATATCTCTTTATCTCTTTGCCCTGGATGATTGGAACTTCAGTGTTTCTCATAAGTTCCCAAAACTTACAGAATCTCTGTTCAGCTTTTAGATCCCTGGCAGCTGTTTTTCTAGTAGGCTTGGTGGAGTCTTGTCCTGCACTAATACAGTTTAATATGTATTCGTTGAGTAGAGGTCACTCGTATGCAGATTTCTGAGCCAGTTTGTCAGTGTAAATTACTCATTTCTGACCCCTGCTGAGTGGGATTGCTGTTCTCTGTTTCAATTCTACTTCCTTGTATCATGGTTTGGGACATACTCCGTCAAAAAGTGAATTTAGAGCTCACCTCAAGTGTTGCCATGTCCAGTGTCTGCTATTGCTTCAAGTATTTTGTATAGTTTTACAGTTGAGTCAGGCAAGTTTAATAATCATTACTCTGTCATGACTGAAGCCAGGAGTCCACATTTTGACAAATCTGAAATTACAGTGTTTCCTACTATTAATATAATATCAATTTTTAAAAGTACTTACAATTTACTAATTTGATGATACAAAAAAGCAAAGCTTTTATATCTACTTTTTAGGCATTTATATCCACTTAAGAAGATGGCAACTATATAAAGTTAAATTGTAGTAGAGCAGTATGTTGTCAAGTGTAAAATAACCAGTACACTTAAGTTTTGTAGCCCTTATGTGGACCGCAGAGCTATAGGTTATGGAGTAAATACAGGGTTTCTGGGCAGGGGTCAGATTTGAGTCGAAGCTTGAGGAGTAGGTAATATTTAAGTAAGAGAGATGGCATTTCAGGATGCAAGGCTACCATGAACAAAATACAAGGTGGAAATGAGCAAGGCACTTTTGAATGCTCAGTCTGCTTATAATAAAGGATTTTGGTTAGGATATAGAAATAGATGACGCTTATAATGTAATTTAATGCAATATAATAAGCTGAGTGTTTGAGGACTGTTGGGTTTATAAGGGTGAATAGTAGGGAGGCTACTACTGTCATGCAGAACTGAGGCAGTGAAAGCTCAAATATGAACAGTGGGAATGGAAAGGATGGGCAGATACAAGAAATAATACAAGGAAGAAATCAGCAGATCGGTTATTTACTGAATATGTGTGAGAGAAGGAGAGGGAAAGGAAGAAAAGGTGACTGAACTTTTGACCCTGAGTACCTGAGACAGTGATTTATTGGCAGAAATTAGGAAGGTAAGAGCAGGGCCATTGCTGTAGGAATGATTAATTAGTTATTAGAGAGTTGAAAGTATTAAAAGCATTATATTTTGTTTTTTAGTGGTATCACTGCCTAAAGCTAATAGCAATGTATTAATATTTACATTTTGAAGGTTTTATACTGCTAATTTTATTTCTGTTTACATCACAGTATTTTTGGCTAATGAACTTGTTTCCTTTGTTTTATTAGGAAGTGAATAAGCAAATACAGCAAAAATGAGTACAAAGTGGGGGGTGGGGGCTGGGAAGTAGGTTCTGAATAGGACCCTAACAAAGAAAATGTAATTACTGAATTACCAAGATAACTAACCCATGCCCTTAAACACTCTCCTTTTCCTGTGACACTTACCATGTTGCATTGCTTTTGCCTATTTGTCTTCCTCCTTACTAAACTGTTGCATTGGTTAGCTTTTGCTGTGTGAAAAATTACCACAAAGCTAATTAAAACACAGACATTTGTTATTTCTCTCAATTTGGTGGACTCTCTAGGTTGTATGGTCTGGGCTGGCTCTGCTGATCTCTGAAGACTTTTGTTTAACATCTGATGCTGTTTGGTCTAGAGGGGCCTCCAGTAGGACCTCTCTGCTCCACATGTCTCATCATCCAGTGGGCTAGCTCGGGCTTCTTCACATGGCAGCAAAGTTCCAAGAGAGCAGGAATGGTTGTTGCAAGGCCTCTAGAAGCTTGCATTTAAAACTCATACTTCTATCTCATTCTGTTGGTCAGAGCAAGTTACAGGCCTTCCAAGATTCAAGAGATGGAGAAATAGATTTTACCATTTGTTGGGTGGAGTTGCAAAGAATGTTTGGTCATTGCTTTCAATCTACCACAACTGTAGACTCTTGTATACTTTGCTCTCTTTGGTAATTGACACATAGGAAGTCTAAATATTTTTTTAATGAGTGACTAAATTAATGAAAGGAGGAAAGCATTCAAGGAATATTTCAATATACCTTAGTTTTAAAGATATGCATACTTTTATTATACCATTAGAGAGTATGGTGTTTTCTATGGACATATTTTAGAAAGAGTCTCTAGATTCTCCTCCTATCCTTTATAATTAAACAAGGAAGATATTTAAAACAAAACAAAATAAAAAGCAACTATTGCTTGAGCTATGATTGTTTGGTATTTTCACCTTCGCATTTTATTGTCTCAGGAAGAACTCACTTGGATGTGTTTTCACAGTCCTATTCCCCTTCTCAGGCTCTGCTATAGGTAGACTAACTCCAACCTGAACATGCAGGAGACCAGGAGCAAAGATGCTGTATTAAAATTAATAAAATTGTAAGTCAAGGAAAAAAATCATATCTGCCTCTTCGGTGAATGAACGAACCATAGTCTGTAGAGTCAGGTTAGCTAGCATTACTCTGTCAACCTCAGCAAATGACTTAATCTCTGTAAACCTGTTTTCTCATCTGGGACCATATTTCTCAGGAAATATTGTGAAAATTAAATTGTGAAGCACTAGCTATAATTCCTGATTTATGGAAGGTAATCAGTGAAGTTTTAGTTCTTTTTACATGTGAACCAAAGTACTGGCATATGAAGGCATTCATCAGGGTTTCTCTTTTGTTGTGTTATTGACATTTGGGGTCAGATATTTCTTCATTATAAAGAGCTGTCCTGTGCATTACAAGATGTTTAGCAACATCTCTACCTTCTACACACTAGATGCCAATAGGATCATCCACCAGTATAACAGCTAAAAATGTCTCCAGACATTGCCAAATGTCCCTAGTGGCAAAATATGCAAACATTTTATTCAACAGTTATAAGGATAGGTATAAAGAAGAATGTGGCAATGTACCTACAATGTAGGATAGGAAAGAGAAGTACTTGATTCTTCTCAAAATGCCTAAAACCCTTACTGTCTTTTATTACTCTTCCCATAAGTTATTTATTATGCTCTAACAAAATGGTTAACATTTACTGTGTGCTACTGGCTATGCTAATAAGCTTCCCATGAGCTAATATTTGAATGTTGTGTATGTATCTGCCATCTATTAGAGTGGTATTCCATTATGAACAGGAACCTTATACCAGCTCCAGCCACAATGTATTTGTATTTATGAGGTAGCTATTCTACATTGATTAAATTGGTTGCATTGTACCCAAATAAAGCAATAAGGAACTGAAAATGGATGGAGGTGTGGAAAAAGATGGAAAATGAGTTTATACAAATCTATCTAAATGTGATAGATTACAAATATTGATTTAAAAAAAACAGCTATTTTGAGAAAAGTAAACCCACCATTAATTTTTCTTTCATGATCACTAAACCAAAATATCAGAAGATATAAATAAATATCCCCTTTAAAGTTAATTTTTTCTATCATATTTATTATGAAGAGGATTCCAGTAGTGTTTAGAAATTTTTCACTTACTCATACTTCATGTTTTATTCACTATATGTCATTAATTGTTAAACATGTTAAACTTTTAAGTTCAGCATGGCATTTGATTTTCTCTTTTTTCCTTAAAAACATATATTTCTAATTACATATATGAGTTAGAAGATTAAAACAGGGGAATCCCTGGGTGGCTTAGCGGTTTGGCACCTGCCTTCAGCCCAGGGCATGATCCTAGAGTCCCAGGATCGGGCCTGCTTCTCCTTCTGCCTGTGTCTCTGCCTCTCTCTCTCTCTCTCTCTCTCATGAATAAATGAATAAAATCTTTTTTAAAAAAAAGAATTAAAACAGGAAGGTGTAACTTAGGGAGTAATAGTCTCCATGTCACTATATATGGATCTGAAATATTTTTAACAGCTACATAATATATAAGGTGTAAGTGTAGCATAATTATAATCAAACAATCTGCTATCAAAGAACATTTAGATTGTTGCCAGTTTTTTGCAACAATGCATATCCTTGTACTATTTTTTTTTTTGCACACTTGTTCATCTAGTTCTTTAGTACAAATTTCTGGGAGTAAAATTGCAGAGCAAAAAGATAAATGTCAGTTGAATATTTCACATTATATGTAGTACACATGTATTTGTGCTTTACAGTACACTTTCTCCAAAAAATTTCTCTATCTGGATAAATAGCCTTTATATCAATTTATTATTCAACAAAGAAATAGCAAAAAGTCACTCTTTTTCCTGTAATTTCATCCTCATTGTTGTCCAGGATGAGGTATTAAAGTGACACCTAGTTGGTGTCTGTACAGCTGAATATAATCTTGAAAATAGAGACACTGTATCTCTCTGATTCCCAGCTGCATCCTCTGAATGACCTAACATTCTGTTTTTCAGACTGCAGATTGTCGCTCACTGGTGGGTCATAAAATCAATGTGTTTGAATAGTTTGTTGTTTTTCTTTTTAATGAAATGTAATAGAATTTTAAAAAGTATGTTTTCTTACAGTGGACCCTGATCAAAAAATGTGAATATATCTAATCCTAGAAAATTCCTCCAGATATAAGGAGGGAAGTGGCCTTGGTCTTGCTGCCTTCACTTAGAACTCTCTGTGCCAGCCTTTGATGTCAGTAGTGAGATTGTCACAGATGTGTAGAAAATAATCCATTAGGCATTTCATATAGAACTTGTCACATATTTCGAATTTAGCCAGTTATAACATTATGCCTCTCATGTGAGAAATACAAACAATGTGCTGGAGAAGCTGTTTTTCTTGCTAGCAAGCCACATTTTCTATTTCTCTTTCCACTGTGTGAAAATTTTCCTGAAAACCTCACCCTTGGGGGAGAGAGATGCAGAGAGCTTAGGCCCGTCTTCTCACCAGTCAACCCACTATCTCCCTTTCTGTTTCAAGGTCCTTCCTCAAAAGCACAGAACTGTGCAAAGGGAAAGTGAGAGGAAGGGCTCAGGGAGCTGGGGGGCATTAGGGGCTTTCCCTGGTCTTTCCTAATCCTTCAGTTCTGAAGGCTTAGTTGGTATTTCAAATTTTTGAAATAAAACTTGCTTTTACAATTAATGCAAATAATTCTCATTGATTCATCCTTTCTAAATAATTCCTGGTTTCTTTTGACATTTTATTTTTAAATTATGATTTAACATTGACATCATTCTGAGGGTTACTGTTACTCTAGCTCTTCTTTATGGTGCATTTAACTATAAAAGTTCAGATTTTAATCACCACCCACGTCTCTCTTGGGCTACTATTGGACTTTTTTTTAAAGATTTCATTTATTTATTTGACAGAGAGAGAGGTACAAGCAGGGGGAGCAGCAAGCAGAAGGAGAGGGAGAAGGAGGCTCCCCACTGAGCAGGGAGCCCAATGTGAGGCTCAATCCCAGGACCCTGAGATCATGGCCTGAGCCAAAGGCAGACAGTTAAACTGACTGAGCCACCCAGGCACTCCTGCTGTTAGGCTTTTAAAACTGATCTTTTGGCACACGTTTGTGCATAAATCATGGGGATAATATTGGCAGGAGGACTGTGTTTAACTGGGTAGTGTAGTGTGTCTAGTGCCTACATATTCATTAAGGTTTTAACTACAATAAAGATCATGATAGGAATCCTGTGGCAGTTCTAAAAAAGTAAATTAAGTTTGTTTTTAAAATCTAAGTGAGGACCATTTTATATTAAATCCATATATTGGGCAGCCCAGGTGGCTCAGCGGTTTTGCATCTGCCTTCAGCCCAGGATGTGATCCTGGAGTCCCGGGATTGAGTTCCACATCAGGCTCCCTGCATGGAGCCTGCTTCTCCTTCCTCTGCCTGGGTCTCTGCTTCTCTCTCTCTCTGTGTCTCTCATGAATAAATAAATAAAATCTTAAAAAACAAAAACAAAAACTTCTCACTTTACAGATGAGGAAACAGAGGCCACAGTGAGTGTCATTGTGTATCCAGAGTCACACACCCAGCAGCAGGAAGAACTTTGGAGTTTTGAATGACTTAATTCCTTTTTTTACTGCATCAGGGCAATTTTCTTTTTTTTAAACTGCTTATCTTAATTGATTACAGTTATTTGTCAATCTTTAGCAGTTTCATATTTTAGACAAGTATTTCTTTCAAATCTGCCTAGAGTTCTTATCCTACAGAATATACCTTTCAACCTTCTGCTACAGGTGGACACTGCTCTGTATCCCACTAGCAGTCCTCACAAGGCTTGCTCACTCCTCATCAGGCACAGAGGTCTCTGACAAGAGAGGACTTCATTTGAAGTCAGTGTCCTCTTTGGAGGATTTTGTTCTTACTGGAGATGTATTCATTAGGGTAAAGGCTAGTCTGTTTTAAGAGAGGGACCAAGCAATATTCTAGGTCAAAGAACAAAGAAATTTCTTTCTTTCTCATATCATCGCCAGTATTAGCTATTATTCATCATCATCTGTGTGGAAGAAGCTGGGTCTTCTTCATGTCTAGGTTTTATCCAGCAGCAAAGAGAAAAAACAAAAACAAAAATATGAAGGAAGCATGTCAAGGGCCTTACGCCCATACCTGAAAGTGGCACACAAATGGTTTTGACGTTCCATTGGTGAGCATTTCACCAAAGGAAGTGGAGAGGTATACTCTAGCTGAGCAGTCACATTTCCAGCTACAGCTCCTATCACCGTGCAAAAGGAGAGAACAGATTTTGGCATGCAATTAACATTCTCAGCCCAAGTCCCAAGGGCCCTTGAGTGCTTTATAGACTTCATGAAGAAAAAATAAAGAAAAAAATTTGACTCAGAAATGCAGTATAACTGAAACTAATGTAAAATCATGTGTCAACTATATTTCAGTAAAAAAGAAAAGAAAAAGTTATTTCAGGAATTAATATTTGCTTTCAGCCTTTTTTGTCCTTTAGTCTTTCGTGTAAATAGATCTAAAATTTGATCTAGATAAATTTAAATAAAATCAGCTATATTTAAAGTAATAATAAGGATATTTCTAAAGTAAGTAAATCCAAAATGATATGTGAATTTTAGACACTGTTTTTATCTGGCCATGTGGTTTTTCACTTTTCTCAGGGCCTCTGGGTAATTGAAGATTGCTAGGGCCTGCAGTATGTTAGTATCTGGCTGCAGTTGTTTAAATCTGAGACTATAGCCTTGATAATAAGGATTCTTACAGTTTTTCTCTGCCACTGTTTTAAAAAAGTTTTATTTATTTTAGAGAGAGAGAGTGTGTGCACACACAAGTGAGAGAAGGGGCAAAAGCAAAGACAGAGAATGGATCTCAAGCAGATTCCACTCCCTGAGTATGGAGTCCCAACAGGGCTCAATCTCATGACCCTGAGATTATGACCTGAGCCCATACCAAGAGTCAGACACTTAACCAACTCAGCCACCCACCCAGATGCCCTTCTGTACCACTTTGACAGTGGCAGGAAATAGCTTACTGCAGTGGAACACACTAAAGGGCAGAGCATGGCACACGGTGGCTGTCCTCCCCTTGTGCTGTGCAAAGCACTGACCAGGCCTTCTGACAGCAGGAGGACCTTCTCTGAGCTCCTCAACTCGAGCAGTGAGCAGAAAGCTTGAGTACTGTTCTAGGATCATCAATGAATTCATGAAAGGTTGGAAAATAATCTACACAAAAAGCTAAGACTAAATCCTTGAAGTCTAGATGGTGACAAATAGAAATGACCTCTAAGAATTTCAGTACATCTGACTTTTATACAGAAGGTGAAGATTGGTTGCACCAAACTCCAGGACACTGTTGTGAGCTTGACAGAGTTTTGGATTATACATGAATGGTAATTCCTTGATTGTGCAGTTTTCCTGCTGTTAGATTTAGATTCCAAAAAGGAACTACTCTTCTAAGGTTATGCCTCTTCTTAAGATCTTTTAAAAAAGATTAAGGTTGGTTGTAATGGAATAATATAGTGTTCTCCTGCATGATGGATTTCTTAAGTGTCATTCCATTCTTAAAGTTTTGTTTTGTTTTGTTTTGTTTTGATACACAGCTCCAGAATGGCAGAAGACGATACATATTTGGGAGCGCATGAGCCAGTAAGTATTATAATCTCACTGATAATTTTTTGTAAATGTATTCATACTTTAAAATATATAGAGGCAGCAGTAGTATTTATCAGAAAAATTCTAACGTTGCTAAAAGTTTATTTTAAATTGTTTTTGCAGTTTCTGTGTCTCTCCATGTGAGGTCAGAGAGGACATGTTACATAAAATGAGTAACTTAAACCCTCTTATCACACACACGACTGCATAAAAATTATATATGCTACAAGTCAAATGATAAATACCATATTAGTTTCCTAGGGCTCCTGTAACAAATTATCACAAACCAGATGGCTGAAAAAAATAGATATATGGTGTGCCTAGATTGCTTAGTCAGTTGGGTGTCTGACTCTTAATTTGGCTCAGGTCATGATCTTGAGGTTGTGGGATCCAGCCATGTCGGGCTCTACGCTGGGTGTGGAGCCTGTTGGGGATTCTCTCTCCCTTACCCTCTGCTCCCTCCCCCTCTCCTTCTCTAAAAACAAAGCAAAACAGACAAACAAACAAAAACCAAATATATTCTCTCACAGTTCTGCAGACTAGAAAATATCAAAATCCAAAATCCAGACGATGGCAAGGCTGGTTACTTCTGGAAGTTCTGAAGGAAAATCTGTGCTAGGCCTCTGTCCTACCCCACTGGTGGGTGTCGGCAGTCCTCAGCACTCCTTGGCTTGTGGCTGCATTGTTTCTGCAGACCCACCTTCTTTGCTATGTGTCTCTCCTGCATCACTGTCTCCAAGTCTCCCTCTCTCTTCTCTTATAAAGTCCCCAGTCATTGGACTTAGAATCCACCCTTCAGTATGTCCTTATCTTGACTTGATGACATCTGTGAAGACCTCATGTCTAAACAAAGCTACATATGTAGGCACTGGGGATTAGGACTTGAATGTCTCTTTGTTGAGGGAAGTACAATATTTAAAACTCATCTAATGAGGAGACAGATTAGTGTAGTGCAAAGACCTTTGGTCATAGAATTCAGATATCTTGATGCAGGTACTGGCTGCTACTGATCAGCTCATAAAATTTGAGGAATCACTTGTCCCCCCACCATCCCACTTTTCTCATTTGCAAAATAGGAATGCTAGCCCCACACTCACAGGGGTGTTGGAAAGACTGAATAGGCAATGAATGTGTTTTGGGAACATAAAACTATTCATTATAATTTTATTTTCACTTGTGAAGGGATACCTCGTGTCCTTTTTCTCTCTTTCTTTTTTTTTTATTTAAAGATTTTATTTATTTATTCATGAGAGACACAGAGAGAGAGAAACAGAGACACAGGCAGAGGAAGAAGCAGGCTCCATGCAGGGAGCCCGATGCGGGACTCGATCCAGGGTCTCCAGGATCACGCTCTGGGCTGAAGGCAGCACTAAACTGCTGAGCCACCCCGGCTGCCCCCTTTTTCCCTTTTTCTCCCAGCTTTTTACTTTGAAAAACTTTAGGTCTATAGAAATATTGAAGGGATGCCTGGGTGGCTCAGCAGTTAAGCGTCTGCCTTTGGGCGTGATCGACTCCCACAGTGGGCTCTCTGCATGGAGCCTGCTTCTCTCTCTGCCTGTGTCTCTGCCTCTCTCTCTCTGCGCTTGTCTCATGAATAAAATAAATAAAATCCTTAAAAAAATGAATTGTCCAACAGATCTCTTTTTGATTATTAATATTTTGTTTCTTTCCCATTCCTCCTCCTCCGTATATATACACATGCATACATATGTATGTATTTTATATGAAATGTATATTAAATGAACCACTTGAAAGCAGCTTTCAGACTCTAAGGTAATTACAATAGCAATATTAAACTTTTAATGTAATGATTTTTAAGAAGTATTTAAAATACTGAGATTTATTCATTCATCAGCTATTTATTGAGGCATTACTATGGATTACCAGAACACTGGCTAAGAAGGACTACAAAGTAAGTGGTACAGCTGCCATTCTAATAGGAGAGACAGAAACATAGTTTCTATATAGTGGTAAATGCTGTTGTACTAGTTTGCACAGAATGAGCTAGAAATGTTGAAAGGTATCACTCTACTACCTGAAGAGAAGAATGGGGTTATGAAGGACTTTCCAGAAAAAGTCTGTGTAAGTTGCAATTTGTAAGATGTAGTTTGCTAGACTAGACCAAGAGAGCGAACGCTAGGTACGAGAAGACCCTGGTCCAAGATTCATAATCATTTCACATTAAAACTTTAATGGCAACCACCTAAAAAAAATGGATTTTCCAAATTTACACATGCAAATAATCAGTCAGAAAAAATAAAACCAAAAGTGAAATACTTTTTAAGGGATCTGTATCACTTCTTCAAATAAAATAGACTTGTGTAGCATTCCTTACTCTTGACAATGTTCTGATTTATTTAGAAAGTAAGCATTGCTTTTCACATTAAGATGCTCCTTTTGCATTTTATTGTGCAAATGATCTATAGGATCAATCTAGGAACATTTTCTTTGATTACAGCATAAAAGATATTTGGCTACTCATATTATCTAAAACCCATGTCTTACCTTTCACTTTTAATGTGCTATCTCGAACATTTGAAGGCAGACTCTAGCCAGCATTAGGGTTGTTCTGCTTGGTTTTAGACCATGCTTTCCTGTCTATACACAGGAAATCTTATCAACAGGAGATGGTCCTTTATGCCACACAAAAGTAAAACCTGCTGAAAACATTCATTTCGAGAGTTTTTCTTATGTGGGCACTTTTGTGATCATCAGCAACAGGGGTGCGGTACGATCAGATATTTCCATTTTTGAGGCGAGAGGTCCTTGAGGTAGGAGGGTTTTTTTCTTTTTCCCTTGTCTCAAAGTTAACGGTGTATATTTCCTGAAGTTTACATGTCCTCAGCGAAATATCCTCAGTGTTTTAATGTATTCCGGAATTTGCTCTCCAGCTGTGACCCAATACACAATGCAAGCTTCAGCACACAACGTGGCTTCTGTCTTTCTTGTCTGAAGTGGACTGTGTGTCTCTCTCCTGAGACCAGTGCTCTGCCCTCTCCTCAGTGATTTCAGCCACCTGCAGGACAATAGGGAAGACATTTTTTTGCTAGGTCATCTCTTCTGAGACTTGTGAATACTCTCCGTAAGGTGGGGCCTGTTTCTTATAATACCGTGTTTTTTGATTCCTATATTTCCTTTACAGTGAACTATGAGTAGTGTAGATGAGCTTCACTCTTCAGCATTGAAGTGGAGCACATTTACTGTTCCTCAATTGAAAATTTGCATACCTCACAACTGGATCTGAAATGTTCTTTATTTAAACACTGTTTCTTACTCTTAATTTAACTAGGCATATTAGGCTCTTAGGTTTCAGGAACCTCCAATAATATACTAATTAAAAAAAAAGGAGTAAATCATAATGCTGGTTTTTGTTTAATACCAGCTCCAGCACACTTATTAACTAGCATATCATAAAAAATGAAATATGGCTAGTTTTTGTGCAGTCCACAGATGTTTCAAACAGATGACTTATTTACATTGAAACAAATGCTTAGCTCAGAAATATGAATTTTAAGCCCTGAATGAACTAAATGGAAAGAAAATTTTCTCTTGAGATAAGTAATTATTAGTAACTTATCAAGATAGAATATATAAATCACTCAATACATACTGCTTGCTTGTTAGTTCTCTGTTGCTACTGTAACAAATTGCTACAAATTTAGTTACTTAAAACATCACAAATTTATTTTCTTACAGTCTGAAGGTCAGAAGTTTAAAATCCAGGTGTTGGCTGGGCTGCATTCCTTCTGGAGGCTTTCCTGTCCTTGCCTTTTTGAGCTTCCAGAGGTGGCCTGCATTCCTTGACTTGTGACCCCTTCATCACATCAACCTCTTATTTTCATCATCATACCTCCTGCCATTCACTTTGATCCCCTCCATCTTCTTACTGGGCCCACTTCGATAATTCAGGATTTGCTCTCTATGTCCGTATTAAGATTTTATTTATTTCAGAGAGAGAGAGAACATGAATGGGGGAGGGGGAGGAGGAGAGGAACAAGCTGACTCCCTACTGAGCTTGGAGTGTGATGTGGGGTCTCGAACCCAGGACCCTGAGATTATGACCTAAGCTGAAGTCAGACACTCAACCGACTGAGCCACCCAGGCACCCCTCTGTCTCCATATTCGTAGTTTAATAACATTTGCAAAATCCTTTTTTGCTATATGAGATAGCATTCAGAGGTTCTGGGGATTAGGATGTAGTTGTCTTTGGCGGGGGTCGGGTGGGGGGGGCATTATCCAGCCTGTCACACCCACTAAATTCCAGGTATTTTGCATTGTGCTAGGTAAGTACAGGTGAAAAAAAAAGTGAGGGAGCTCAGTGCTCATTTATATCTTCTGCTTCAACTGTAGGTTATATTTTCAGTTTTTTGGTAAATTGCTCCAGGGTTTATGCTTAATTCTTACAGGCCTTGAAGTTGTATGGCTAGAGTTGGAGTTTCTTTTACCATCATCAAATATTTCTAGGATTTCTAGGACTATATCCCCATGCTCATATTTTTGAGAGTACAGCTTTAAATCATTCATTCAAAAGATATTAAATATCCCCTCTGTGATCAACATATACTGGACCCTGAAGAAATATTAGTAAGCAAGCCACACTGGGTGCTGGCTTCTGACCTTTCTTCTCAAATTCCTTTGTCACATAAACATGGCCCAGACATGTACAATTCTGTACACATGAGAATTTGGCTAAGTCTCATGAACGTGTTTTTAAAATCCTGATTTGAAATATTTTCAGATTTTTTTTTTACTTTAGTTTTTGTTCCAGTAATTGTTTTAGGTGTTTCAACTTCAAATATTTAATACAATGCCAGAAAAATAAGGATCAAATTAAATTTTCTTTTTTACAGATGTTTCATTTGGATCCTTTGACTCATACAATATTTAATCCAGAATTATTTCAACCAGAGATGCCACTACCCACAGGTAAGAGCACTCTTCATCCCTGTTGCTCTGTCATTTATTTTGCTTTTGCTTTTTTCTAAATTTGAGATTTGCTAATAGTTCTTTTAGAAAGTCAGTAATATGCCAAGAAAGGAAATGGTGCTATATGTTTTAAAAACCAACTGGACTTTTTGGAACTATATTTGCACAAAGTGTTCCACCCCACTTACTCATTATCTGATTTATATGTTAGTGATTTCTGTGAGGATGGCACGGAAAGACTTTTTTTACTGGTAGCATTTTCCTTTTCACCCAATCTTTTTAGCTTTCGGATTCTTTATAACTCCTGTTTCCTTTATCCCAGATCCACATGAGGTATTCTGAACTTCTCAGATCTATTCCCCAAACATTTATTTGAGTCTCTTGTGTGCTGTCCAGTATGCCAGGTACTGGGGAAACCAAGGTTATAAAAGTTTACAAAAATCCTAAAAATCATCTCTGTAGAAAAATCATCTTTCTAAAAACCTTTGACTTCATATTCTAACCAATTGGGTGGAACTCATGATAATCATCCTTCCTTCTAACATGACTGTATTATTACCATGGACAAATTGTTGAATCTCATATGAATGATTTTTTTTTCTTTTTTTTTTTAATTTTTTATTTATTTATGATAGTCACAGAGAGAGAGAGAGAGAGGCAGAGACACAGGCAGAGGGAGAAGCAGGCTCCATGCACCGGGAGCCCGACGTGGGATTCGATCCCGGTCTCCAGGATCGCGCCCTGGGCCAAAGGCAGGCGCCAAACCGCTGCGCCACCCAGGGATCCCACATATGAATGATTTTTAAATCAGCTCATTTAGTCTCTTTTTATTTATTGATTTGTATGTAAGCTTTGTGTGATGGCTCTTTTTATGTGCTCCTCATATCACCAGTGAGACTTAACATATGTTCTGAAGCAGTATGAGTAAATTACGGAAGAAAAACAAATTATGGAAGAAAAACAAAGTTTTGTATTTGGGGCATCTGACTGGCTCAGTTAGTAGAGCATGCCACTTTTGATCTAGGGGTTGTGAGTTTGAGTCCCATATTGGGTGTAGAGATTACTTTGAAAAAATTACAAAAAAAAAAAAAAAGATCCAGAGAGTTTTGTAATCACCAAAGTGGACATCAGGTATTCTATTTACTGTGGACTTGTTTGTCCTCATTGGGAGATTTCATCCAGTTTGTATCATTCTTGTTTGAAATTATTATTGTTACTCTGGTACCCACTTTTCATTTTTTTTAGATGAAAATATTCTGCATTTTTATCTCTATTATGTATTTCTAGGAATTCTTGGGAGGGAAAAAGCAAATCTGCTATATGTTCACCTTCCCTAGCGGAAGTTGTATTGCTGAGGCCTTTCTCTCTTTACTCCACATAACATATTTTGTGGGCTGCTGTAAGTGAGGTCTCATGAAGTGCTGTCCAATCTGAGCTGTAGGTCAGCTTCCTGTGAACAAGTAAATATCTTGGTAGCTTCTGTGTTTCCTGTGAACTTTTTATTCTGGGGTTCAAAGTTCTTTCTTAGTATCAGTGCTTTATTGAAAGCCTAAGAACTTGGTTCTGCCCTCAGAAAGCATAAACATTTCCATTTAATGCCTTGTAAATTTCAAACAGTACCCTGAATAGACGTTTTTATTTCATCTAATTAAATAGATGTTTTTATTTCATCACATTTGTGGAGGTTGAAATAAGATTATCAAAAGAAACATCTCAGTAAATATTATGTGGTCAGAGCTTCACATTGTAGAAATAATTTTTGCCATAATATTTGAAAAACTCTTAAAATTATACCTTAAAATCTCATATCTGAATTATTACCTCATCATTTTTATTATTATGCTTTCCCCTGTCTGTTGTAGTGGTATAGTCCAATTTTTATGATCCAGGAAGATATATAGATGTTTTATTCACATTTTAAAGGGGTAGAGAGGTTACGTAAACCAATATTAACTTGTAATTCTCATTTGGACTGTTTTATCTTCTTGAAATCTGAGACTATTAGTTCTACTACCTGTTGAAAACTCTATGTGATATATACAACTTTTAGGTCTGTAACATTATATGTACTGTAAGTTAAATTTCTCTGTGTAGTAGGATGTTACTTCATGGCATAGAAATGTGGCCAAAAGAAAATTGGCATTAAATTGAATACATGCATATTAAATCTAATTTTCTAGTTGACTTAACTTTTGAGTTTATTCCCTAAAAGAGTAAATGGCCCCATTTCAGTAATAAAATTCCAAAACTTTAGAATTTCATGTATTTAAATGAAATTAAACCATACAGCAAAAATAATAGGAAACCTTCAAGTATTTTTAGAAGAGTTAATAAGTGAGAGGCTTGGAGTTTAATGTAAACATGATGTAACTCTTCTGTATGTTCCATGACATACAAAAGTTACTTTTTTAGAGGCCTCTCTTCTTGATTTTAGCATCCTAGAGGGAATGTTTTTATGAATAGATCTGTTACATTATCACACAAGTTATATTAGTTGTGTGAGAATATTTCTATTTCTAAGCAGTTTTATTTCCTTACCAAAAATTAAATTCTAGCCATTTTGGGGAATTTTTAAATTGGAATTTTTTTTCTAAAAGTATTTTAAAGTATCCAGGGATAAATTTCATATAGGCAAGAGAAGATAATTTTCTTAAATTATATGGCATTGCCCAATCACTACCCATTTTTCCTTTCTTGTACATGTTTTGTACAGTACATTTTTCAACTGACTTCCTTATAAATTTCAGTCATTTTTCAACTGACTTCCTTATAAATTTCTTACATAATAATAGGAAATAATTATACCTTTGTTTCCTCCAGTTCTCTAGCCTTATCCTGATTCATCATAACATTGAGAAGATAAAAATAAATTCTCTCTTAAGTTTAAATCTTTGTAAATTTATTTATCTAAAATAATATGAACCTCTGTTATCTAAAAGAATGAACTTCTGGCCAAGAGACAGTGAAGACTGAAATGAACACAGAAACATTCTCCTAGAATTTTGTTAGTATCAAACACCTTATTTTACTGTCAAATGAGTGAGAAACACCATATGCCTGTATTGCAGAGCTATAGGTTGTTATACTATTGACATAAAAACTAGCTGGGGAGATTAGGGACTTTCTCCTATTGAACAATTTGATTTTATACTACCAGAGGTTCCAATTTGCCTTTGAATTTTCCAAAGTCAAATATAGTCAAGGTATGGATTAAGCTTCTAGTCTTCTTTATGTTTTCATACTAATTAATTGGAATGCTCCTATCTTCAATTAAATTATTTTCAAGATTTTATAAAATGCCTGTGCTGTTTCAGAAGAGTTGATATGAGAGTACTCAGTATTCTGAAATTGTATACAAACATCAAAACTATGAATTAACAGGAGAAGTCAACCATGTCTGATAGACCAAATGATATTTGGGAGGGTGGGGAAAACAACCTAGCCATTTGGGGAATGAAGACAGTACTTGGGGATTCAAATAAGGGAAAGGAACCAAACACTTAGCTCAAGAAAGGCAGGTAGCCTGAGATCACTATCTCTGTATTTCACACATGTGGGTGCTAGCTCAGCCTCTTACACTTTCATATTAAGCACATTCTCTTTGAGGAATGGAAGTCAGTGTCTAATGATGTGAAGGCAAAAGGAAATGTCATGGTGCCCAGGAAATGGTTGCTGCTTTTAATTGGTATTTGTGTCATTTTAAAAGTGCTTTGTTAGTAGTCAAGATTGTGAAAGCTGTTGACATCTTCATCCTTGCCAGACGAACATCCACCTTCTCTTGGGTTGTGCAATATGCTATCACCATTCAACAAATGTTTATTTGTTGTGGCTCTCTGAAGGCATAAAACTGTTGTTAAACACAAATTTGCTAGTCAGGTGAGGAAGGTAGATTATATCAGTATGGAATTGTAGCTAAAAAATGAATTTTTTGAAACCTCTACTTAAAAACATAATTTCAGAGTTTTTTACTTGCTTTATATTTTGTAACAAATTTCAGAAGCCTCACACTTCTTTTGCTTTCTGTTTGTTGTTTTTGCTTTTAGCAGATGGTCCATATCTTCAAATATTAGAGCAACCTAAACAGGTAAGAGGGTTAAAGGGATGGGACTTCCTCTTTAAATGCCAGATCCATAAGCACTGGATTCATATCTCAAGCACTGAATAGAATAACAAGTGAATTTTACGAAGGAAGTAGTTTATCTAGAACTTCAACACCCTGCCAATTTATGTGACAATTTCATTTGTCTACTTCATATTTCTCTTATTCATTCTTCCAAGTGTCCTGAGCCTCAGTAGTAGTTCTGTGAAACCTAGATGATTATAGATCCTTGCTATCTCACTGTCTCCACCATCTTTTCTTAGCAGCCACTCCCTAGAAAAAAAACTTAAGTTGTCTCCATTCATTTTCATTTATAAGGAAATAGCCATGTATGCAGTTTATATATACTGAGATACACCCATCAACCCTGTCCATGTACATGCTTTACCTCTTAGCCTTCCTCCTTCCTTTAGAAGCCCCACCCTTTTCTGTTTGTTCTTTGGAACATGTGACCTAAGATACTATAAGTACCAGTGGGGTGTAGATAAAGTATTAGAATGGACGATTGGGTCCTCTGCCCTCTGGTGTTAACTTTAGAGTCAGCCTCTTTGAGACAGGACAGGAGCATTTTATTTTGTCAGGCTCTTCCTCTTACCACTAGATTTTGTTGAGGATACCTGGGAATTGAAGTGGCTTCGTTACCATGCCCCCCACTCTGTAGATAAATATTTATTGGAAATTGGGTGGGGCCATTGCTATGAAAGAAGAAGAAAAGTCTTAATGCTTTTCTTATTGGAGACAGCTCAATTATTATGAGATTTTCAGGAGAATAGTATAGTACCCCCACAGAATGAGAACAAAGTAAGGGCAGCCCTGGTGGCCCAGTGGTTTAGCACCACCTTCAGCCCAGGGCATGATCCTGGAGACCCCGGATCGAGTCCCATGTCAGGCTCCCTGCATGGAGCCTGCTTCTCCCTCTGCCTGTGTCTCTGCCTCTCTCTCTCTGTGTGTCTCATGAATAAATAAATAAAATATTTTTTAAAAAAGAGAGGAAAAAAAAAGTAAGTAAATCTCTGAATGGATGTGCTTACCACATTAGTGTGAGACTGGAGATGGGTATACCTGCTGTCTTGCAGTTATTACCCAAAGCTTTCCTAAATGTTTTTAGTAGCTCAGCTGAGTGAGTGTAACACTTTTGCATTGTATAACATTTAACACATGCTAACTAGGTCAAGAACTTAAAGCATCCATTGTGGTTACTGTAATTGTGACATGTGTTTGGATTTTGGTTAGAATTTAAAGGATATAACTTTCTTAACTATTATTATAAAGCTGAACTTGGATAAAGGTTTTTGATGTGGAGACAGAATGCCCCATGAGAGTTCGTAGTATTATTGTTCCAGTTGCTTGCAGTGGCAGACAGATTCCATGGACTGCCAACATGACTTGCCTTTGTTTTACCTCCATGTCCAATTCTTTTTTTTTTTTAATATTTTATTTATCCATTCATGACAGAGAGAGAGAGAAAGAGGGGCAGGGACACAGGCAGAGGGAGAAGCAGGCTCCATGCAGGGAGCCCGACGTGAGACTCAATCCCGGGTCTCCAGAATCAGGCCCTGGGCTGAAGGCGCCACTAAACCACTGAGCCACCCAGGCTGCCCTCCATGTCCAATTCTCATAGGAGGTAGCTAATTTTCTGAAAGACTCTCCCAGTGGAAGTTTATCCCCTAGAAGTCTATGCAATGACCTGGCCTGGAAATTTTTCTAGCTTGCAAAACCTGCATAACCCATGAAAGTGAGAAATCAAACTAAAATCTGTTTCTCTACATACTAGGCAAAGCATGTTTTTCAAATATCTATTTTCATAAGCATAAATAATAAGAATTTTAAAATGCAGTTCCTTATTACAGGTTTACCAGTCATAAGGAAAAATTGACACATATGATTTACCTAAAGGGCTATGTAGTTCCAAAATTCAAAATTTAATTCACTACACGTAGATGTCAAAAAGCTCACCTGAGTAAAACAATGTGTTTGTTTACCAACTAATGTTATTTTGATGTCTGACTCCAGTGAAAGTAAAAAGATTGTATTTAAGTCAGACTTTCTGACAGGATAGATGTAGTCCTTGCTTTTGAGGTTGATGATTCATTGTAAGCAAATGGAGTTACTAAAATGAATGGTTGTGGATCGACAAACCTCTAATCTCAAAAATTTAGAATCAGAAACACATTTAGACTATACATGTGGAGACAGCTTATCTTCCTGAAAAAAATGTAATAAATTTCCATCCTCAGGTTAAAAATTCCTTTGCATAGAAGTTTAGATATTCTTATGCAACCATTCAAACTGTAAGCAAGCTATTAAGACATGTCTCTTTACTCATATTGTATTTGACACTACTCCCAATAAGATATAAAAGCATGCATGTATATATTTCTCCACCTGTCTAAAGGAATTTTGTGATTAAAGGTAATGAATTACTTTATTAAAATTGTTCATTAAAAAATATTTTTTAAAAAGTTAGAAAAATTGTTCTTTTTTTTTTTTGCTGCAATTTTCCCTAGCGCAGACAGAGATGAGTCATAGCGTAG
Organism: Vulpes lagopus; assembly: GCF_018345385.1. Taxonomy (NCBI): domain Eukaryota; kingdom Metazoa; phylum Chordata; class Mammalia; order Carnivora; family Canidae; genus Vulpes; species Vulpes lagopus. The sequence goes on from NC_054829.1 coordinate 99,894,150, forward strand.
ACCACTAATCTTTAGAATATCCAGTTCTGTTGCATATTATTCAGTGCTAATTATCTAATGCTTTTTAAAAACTGAAGTTGTATTTAAATAGATTAGCAGTCAATAAATCTCTATCTTTATGGTTAGCCAATTCTGGAGGCTCATGTTGCACATGCTGCTGCTTTTTCATGCTTTTAGAAATTTCATTTAAATATTAAAAATAAGCCAGCAGCCTTTGTCCACAAAAGGCATAGGGCTGAATTTGTAACTCAGTTTTTAGTTTGAATTTTGTGAGAAGCAAAGTCGCAAAATTGCTCCTAATGACTAACTATACCTCAAGGTTTCCCTGGTATTGGGTTTGAAATCTCCTGAGGAGTCATATGCAAAAGTATTTTAAGTCTCAGTTTATTGAGTTGATGATACACTCTGGATCCACGTATGACTTGAGGAACTTGCCCACACTAGGGAATTTACTTTGGGCCTTACTCATCCCATAAAATATGCTTTCGGACTGATCCTCTTTGGAAATCAGAAAGTTCTCAGAAAATATAGGGACATTTCCAGATGTTTATCAAAGGTGTAAATTAGTTCAGGGCCCTTGGACCACTCAGACTATTTTGTAAGACCCTATGATGCATAGTGAAATATAGAGCGATCAAGGAGGACAAGAGTTTTTGCATTGGCTCATGAGCTCAAAGCTGTGAAAACCTTTGCATTTGCCATGCTTTGTGGTTGTTGAGTATGCAAGGTAGAAAGCCTCTACCACCAGGTAGTGGGTGTGCAGAGCTCCTGATAGCCTAGTGCTCTAGCACTGTTTATATGAAGTCAGTCCCACTGTAAAAATAATTGAAAGTTCCTTAAAGAACTAACTAACTAACTTAATTAAGATCTTTGAAAGGGATTTGAAAGAAGAAAACCTTTGGTTAAGTTTAAACTATAACACTACCACATATTGATTGACATCATTTTAAGTTGAGCCTTTTAGGAAAAATTCTGAAAGCTCCCTTAATATTAAGCTTCCCTAATATCAGATCCATTGTCATAATAGTCCTAGTTTTATTCTTAGTATGCAAATATATACAGTTATAACTGTTAGCTTTGTAAATCATAAAATGCTAGAACTGGAATATACCTTACAGATGGTCTTGTCTTATCTTCTCATATGTATAGATTTAAAAAAAACAAACAAACATAGAACTTCAGTGTTTATCTGCCCACAGTAGTTCACGTGCTAAAGGCTTCCAGCTATCTCTTCACTGATTTACTACATCTGTAGAATTCTTGAGTTAATAGTATTGAAAGGCATTATCTGGTTTTGGATTATTCGGGTCAGTTAATATATCAAGCTGGAGCTTAATAATATCAATAATCATAAAACCTAAAATCTTATCTTCTGAACTGTTGCATAGTGTCTTCTACAACACTGAAACAATATATTTAACAGGACATTTCTGTATTCCCTTCCGAACCAACTGTAATCAGAGTAGATAAAAGAACTCCTTTAAGTAAAAGTCAAAGAAGCACAAATCAGTAACATGGCCAAGTTCAGGAGCTTGGCAGTGGCAATTTGAGATGAGGAAGCTCTGATTCAAACAAGCTGCAGCATGTCAAGTCCAAGGCTTAAACTCTTCAGCGGTTCACTCCCCACGTAGGCACAGCAGGAGAGGTTCTGCAGGGTGAGGGACCTGGCTTTTAAGCCACAGCTCAGTGCACAAGTATCGATTAACATCTATGTTTATAATAAGATTATGGGAAAAGTGGGTCTCGTTTGCAGTCCTCTTTCACAGGTTATGTTTTTCCTCTCTCACCTAATACACACAAGAATTAAACATTTATATATAACTTTGTTCGTATAATTTGTAATGAGTATTTCTCAAGTTTGTTGGCTCTGTATTCACCTTTGCAGAGAGGATTTCGTTTCCGTTATGTATGTGAAGGCCCATCCCATGGTGGACTCCCTGGTGCATCTAGTGAAAAGAACAAGAAGTCCTACCCTCAGGTCAAAGTAAGTTTGTGGTGTCCTTCTATATGATTCTGGAAGACTGGATTTCCGAAGAGCAAAAGAAAGGAATGCTCTAAGTGAATATAGTCTGCCTTTGGTTCTAAGATGTTTAAATGATTCTTATACTTTTTAAGTAGAAATTTGTCTCTTAGCAGAAGTGACAAATCTTTAAATTGGATTAATATTTCCATATAGTCAAAATGATTACAATGTTGACCGACTTTTACTATTTCTTGATCATCTCCAAGGGTTTTTTAGTTGTATACTTCTGGAAATTTTAATAAGTGTTTGAAAGAAGTGCTTAATTTCAGCCTTCTGGAGATTTGTTTTTTCCAGATTTTATTTATTTGAGAGAGAAAGAGAGGGAGTGAGGCAGAACAAGTAAGAGGAGGGGCAGAGGGAGAAGCCGACTCCCCACTGAGCAGGTAGCCCAACGTGGGGCTTGATGCCAGGACCCTGGGATCGTGATCCAAACTGAAGGCAGACACTTAAAACTGACTGAGCCACCCCGGTGATGCTTGCCCTTTGAAGATTTAGTGAAAAACAACAGATGACTGGGTTTGTGGATTATGTGGCATGGTATTCAAGAGCCTGGACTAAGATCCAGGCTCTGTGACTAGCCGTGTGCCTTTGCCTAGGTTATCTGACACTTCTAAACCTCAGGACCCTACTGTGTACATTGCAGAAATGTTAATGGTCTGTACTTCATAGAGTCTTCTAGAGATTGAATGAGAGAATGTGTGTGAGTGTTTTCAGAGAGCCTGAAAGTACTGCAGGGCCTCTCTTGAGCAACCGTGCAACTATACGTGCTAGTCCTCAGAACCCACTGCTTTCTGACATGTCTGGAGCGTGCCTGGTCAAACCTTTACACATCTTCAGGTTCTTTTCTGTTCACTAGTTTAATTGAGAATATCATTCTCAGAGTGGTTTTGAGTTTCTTACGTTCTAACATGATGCCGTGGTTCATGGACTGACTGGTAAGAATTTTGCAGATAAGCCAGTTGATAATTACAATTTGGCTATTTGTAAAAGTTTTATTTGTCCAGTAATACTAGGCTTTGGCAAAAGGTTATCAATTCAGTTTCCACCGAGGGGTGTGTGCCTCTCAGGGTAGAACATACTTATTTCTTTTACTCTTGGTTTGTCTTTGTGAGAAGGTGAAAGGCAACAGGACAGACCCTCAGTAAAACCGTGATGAGGAGGAAATTTGCCTTTGGTTTTGCCAGCTTTGTGTTCTGCTTCCTCCCTCTCCTCCCTCTCCACTTCTAGGTCCAGAACTCTCTAGTGTCTCATCCCAGTCCCAAGACAAAAGACAAAATACTGTGATGTTACTCCTTACCTTTTGAGTGAAATTCACCCCTATTACATGGTCTCAGCCCTACTTGTCATATTTGTATCGGAAGTGTCCTCGCTGCCCTACAGAATGAAAGATTTTCCCATGCAGGGTCATTAGGTGGGGTCAATATAATGTGTTTAACTCATGGAAGGAGACCACAGTCTTATGGGCTCAAGTCCTTTAGAATCTGGGCAAGGAAAGAGGAGCAGCAATAAACACAGGAATTAGCATTTATTAAGCACCAAAGAGTTGCCAAGTGCTTTACATACATAATCTCCTCTAATCCTCCTAACAGTTCTGACAGGTGAAAAGCATAATGTCTGTGAGGAGACTGAGGCTCAGACAGAGGAATTCACTTGCCTTTCTCAATGGTTGGTGGCTCTTCTTCCAACAGCAGACTGTTGCTTATTGCACTCTCCGGCAGAGTGTGTGCCTGTAGGGTCCTGGAGGCAGGGGCCTCCGGAATAGGATGTGGGAGACTATAGTAAAATAAAGAGCAGAGAATTGGAACTCTTGAAGACAAGAGGGAGAGAGGCTCAGGGGGCCAAGAGGCTTCCGATGGTAAGGAGTCAGATCCAACACTTATCTTTCTTTTTCTTTTTCTTTTTCTTTTTCTTTTTCTTTTTCTTTTTCTTTTTCTTTTTCTTTTCTCTTTCTTTTCCTTCCTCCCTTTCTTCCTTCCTTTTCTTTTCCTTTCTTTTCTTTTCTTCTCTTTCTTTTTGAGAGAGAGAGAGAGTACCTGTGCGCAAATGTGACAGAGAAGCAGAGGGAGAGGGAGAGGAAGAGAGAGAATCCTAAGCAGGTTCCACACCCAGCATGGAGCCCCATGTGGGGCTTGATCTCAAGACCTGAGATCATGACCTGAGCTGAAATCAGTAGTCAGATGCTTAACTGAATGAGCCCCCCAAGCACTCCTCTAGTATTTATCTTTTTAACATATGTGTCTGCGTATCATATATATATATAAGTATTTTATGCATTTGTGTATGTGCTTATAATAAGGATAACTGAAAGATACATGTTATCAGCATTGATACTGGCTTTAACTACTGAGGAATTAACATCAAGAGAAAAAAAATGGTTTTTTTTTCTAGACTGGTTCTGTACAAAAAATATAAATTATGGTATTTTCATGAACTATTTACTTGTATTGCTCCAGTCTTTTGTGGCTAAGTAACAGTTTTTGATACTAACAAATACATAGTATATTTGTTGTAAATGTATCACCTAATTAAAAACTTCATCCATTTATGCTCAGTCTTCATATATCCTCCTCGTGTAGTGGTTGCTGCCTCACATTTACAAAATAATTCAGAAATGAAGCATCCTAATGGAGACATTAGATGTTCTTTTCAAATCATAGTTTCTATATCAAAGATTTTAATACTAGTGGAAAATAGGTATATAAACAACAAATAATAAAGTCAGTATAAATGTGTAAGATTGCTCATTATTGAACTTGAGCTACGTGTCATTATTTCACCCAATCATTTATTTTTTATTCACTAATTCAGGATATATTCATTAAGCACTTAGTCCAATTGTAAGAAAAGGAAGAACAGTTTAGAGAATCTGTTACAAACTGTCACTGTTCTCCTAGCTGTCATTGTTCAGTGAGAATTTTAGTGCCTCTGTTGTTCATAACAGTTAAAGGAAGTCATTTTATTTATCTTAAAAGCTCTTAATCAGAAGGATGGAGAGGAGGAAGAGAAAGACACAACCATGAGGCGTTTGTCCCAGAGCTCTTCTCCCAGGATCACTGTTAACAGTGATAGTAAAAGGGTCACCTTTCAGGTTCAAATGGATTTTCAATCCTTATTCTCTGTAAAAATTTAGACGGAGGAAAGAGTTGCTCTTGGTATATATCTCTTATCAGGAGGATCTTTCCAATTATACATGTCTTTTGTTGTAGTGAACTAACTCTTGTTCTGTGTGGGTCTGGAAGGGGGTGGGCCGGGTACAACTCTGTCAGGGTTTCTCAGACTCCGCAATACTGACATTTTGGCCCAGAAAACTCTTTGTTAGGGGGGCTTTCCTGTGCATCACAGGGTATTCAGCAGCATCCCTGGCTTCTACCTGCTAGAAACCAATAGCCTCTCTATAGTTGCAACAACCAAAAAATGTCTCTAGACATTGCCAAATGCCGACTTTGGGAGTGGGGGGCAAAATGCTTTAGAACCTGCTTTAGAACCGCTGATCTAGATGCAGAGTCAAATCAACCTTAACATTTCTCCTATGCGTACTTTTCTACTCTAATGCTGTAGCACATGGGTTATATGGAATTGCCTAAGTATATTATTTTGCAAACATACATACTTTTCTCCATTACTAGAAGATACTTATTTTCAAGATGATCATGATGACTATATAATTTCTTCTGGGATCTCTGAGCTAGCATATCTGGATATTAAAGAGAAGAAAAAAGATGTTTTAAACATTCCATATTCTATGATAACTGCATATCTAAAAGTTAACTTAGGAGTTCTGTTGGCACTCGGTTATGAACTGTTGCAGAAGAGAAACAACAGAAGAGAAAGTGAAAGTGAAATAGGTTTAGCCAAGGCAGTGAACCTGCAGAGCCGAGGTTGTGCGTGAACAATGGTAGCATCATTGGAATAGCCTTCATCATCCCTTCCAGTGGAGGAAGGTATAACAGAGGGCGCCCCGCACTTACCCCAGAATCCATTCCTGCAGGAACTTCAGAAGGGGGCATTTAGATTTACTGCGAAGAAATGCCATTTCTGAGGCCTACATATGCTTCAGCTGTAACAGTGAAATATTACAGGCTCTGCCTTTTCCTCACCTCCAGCCTCTTCCTGTTCTCTCTCTCCTCTCTGTTCTTACTCCCTCTCTTTGCCTCACCCCTCTCTTGGAGCACAGCACTCCTTTGACGGGCCTCTGAGAAGCTGGTGGCTCCCCATGCATTCTGTCACATGCAGGCACCAGCAAAGGGCCGGGGGCCATCTAGAAAGCTCCTGGGGTTGGCTGTGACTTCAGAGCTGCAGACCTCTAACTACACTTTACACAGTATGTGAATGTAAAATCTGGTTGGGTTACTCTCTTGTTAATTGTCCAAATATGATACTCAAGTTATCATTTTAAAACAACGCTAGGGGTCTACCCACTTCTACTTTTTCTACTAGAATTTTGTCCCATGCCTAAAACCCTATTTCTAATAAGTTGGCTCTGGGGTAGGCTTAGACCCACTCTTACTGGGTAGAGATTATTTCTAGAACTCGGGCTATAGGCTATGGGACCATCTCGTGCTCTGCATGCTCCTTTCAAGGGAGAATCCCAATCAGATTTCTAGAGCCTTGCTGTGTAAGTCTTCACATTCTTTTCAAAAAATTGTTTTAATTACAAAATACTTCAAGCATACTTCAAGAGTATTTAAAAATTGGTACAACAAACAAGGCATATGCTATCTAGATTTAATAGATCTTAACATTCTCCCATGTTCGCTTCTGATCTCTCAAATGAAACATAGTTATGGCTATAACTCTATTCACCTATAATTTTTTCCTTCTTTTGGTAAGTAAACCACTATTGTGAAATTTCATTCTCTAATATGATTTGCTATTTTTACTGCGTAAGTATGCTTCCATAAATACTGACATTTTCAAGAAAATTGATTTTATTGATATCCACCCTACTTTTCTATTATATATCATGGCTCCGTTTCAGGGCAAATAGGAGTTAAAACTAGGCTCCACTGAAGATCAGTGTTCACTTTTAACCTACTGATTCCTCTTTATCATTTAGATAAAATGTATTCACTTACACTGTGGAGTTTATTCTGACTCAACAACAAAAAATAGCACTAAGAAAAATCTTGGGAAAGTAAATATGCAAACTAACCCTTATGCCTCACCCTTCTTAAAGAATAGCTTTCCTGTTGTTAAACATTTAATATTCTATTATACTCTCCAATAATGTTTCTCTTTAAAGTTTCCTCAGTTTTCATTTCATCACGGAACTCCTAATGGGGGAGGCTGGCAGAAAAGCACAAGTACCTTCTTCTTCCTCCGGGCCAAGCTTGTCCTTGCCTGTTTTTGACTCAGCAAGGAGTGCCAAGGAAGGCTCGTTTCCCTCTTTTTCCCGAAAGTTATGCATCAGATTTTTTTTTTATTAATCAAACCGCTTTCCTCTTCGCAGAGGTGGCAGGGTGCCAACAGGAGCAGCCCCGTGGGGTTTTAGAAACTCTCAGTGTTCTCTTCCAAAGCGGCAGAAAGCACCCATCCTCAACCAGTTTGACATCCTCCAGCAGAGCCCACTCAATGCCAACCAGAAAGCAGTGTCAGTGACCTTGATTCGAAAATACAAATAGCTTACCAGTTGGTATTTTTATTTTCTCTTCGGTTATAAATATCAAATGCGATGGACTACAACTTGAACCACAGCTGATGTGAGCATAACTATTTTTAATCAAATGTTTTCTAAAAGCTTGTTCTCACATATGTGTTCTTTCCTGAGCGTTGTACGTTGAACAGAAGGCACGTGTTGAGATATGTAGGTCAGCAACAGCTTTTTGGTGGTCCCTCCTGCCCGCTTGAATATTTTTTTGTTTTGTTTTAAGTCCCCACTCCTGGTGTCTCTCACTTAAAAATCTTAAATGTTAAGTTGTGTCGAGGTCAAATAAAGACTGGCTGATCTGCTGTGGCATTTAGAGATATCACATATCCTTGCATAACCTTTGCTTTGTATAGACTTGTCTGATCCAGGAGGTTTGTCATTTTGAGGATATGGTTTTAAGACTAATTTTGAATAATTTAATCTGACTCAATTTCTAAAAGCAAGGGAAGAAAATCACCAATCATCAATGAGGCATGCATATAGAACCTAAGCTCGTAGCATTTATTAAAATTTATATCAACACCCCTAAGCTGTTTCCTATTTGCATATGTTCATAGGGGAAAAAAACGACCTCCCCTAGGGGCAGAGCCCTCTGCTCTGTATATTGAGGAGAAGGCTTTGTAACCTGGGTCCCTTTGGGTGTTTTCAGAGAATTTTAGGACTTCTGAATTTCCATGCAGAATTTTATGTAAATGTATATACATTTTTCTGAAGAGATAACTTTTTTTATCAGGTTTTCAAAGGAAGAGACTCAAACAGGGTTAAGAATCAATGCCATAGAGTACATATCTCTTTAGCTTTTTGACAGCAGCTAATTAAAAGATTGATGTGTATTTATATATATGTTATATCTTTATAAATTTTTAATTTTTGTATCTTTTAATTTTATAGTTATGTTTTTCCTTTTTTAAAATCCATTTTAAGTGAGTTGAAATACTTCTGCGTGCCAACACAAAGCTCAGGAAAGCCTCCCTTTACTTTGACTATAGGATGAAAAAGAAGGGAGACTTACTATCAGCAAACAAAAAAGGTGAATAGGCCTCACTGCTTTTTCCCCCTTGCCTTTCCATATTGATACTGATTTCAGCATGAAGTAACCATTAGTGATTAAAGTCAAAAGAGAGAAAATTCCTTTAACAAATAGTCATTGAGCCCTGTGTATCCGGTCCTGCTCTAGGCAAGCAGATAAAATTCTCTTCCATGTGTAACCACAATCTAGACTTCTAGACAATTTTTCTTTCAAGTAATTCAGAAGTTTTGCATTCAGCCTCTAGAATAAAACATTACCCAGTAGAATATTTTTTAAAATAGCCCTCTAAATTCACTGTATGTATTCATTGCCTCTGTTAAGAACTAGAGTGAGCTATTCATTGAGGAAACTTCTGGCAGAGATCATAGCTATGAGTCTTAAACCTTAGAGATTATCAAGGGAACCAACCACAAATTCTTGAATTTTTAGTTTTGTTTTTGTTGGTCTGGCTTGGTGACCTTCTTCTGTTGCCCATTCCCATTTTTCTTCCCTCTTCTCTGAATACATGATTGTCTTGGGACCATTGTTCAGTCTATAGCAAATTTCTGATGGCTTCTAACCCCTGTGGGTTCTGTCTGAAGATTATATGTAGTGTCTCTTTATTCCATTCAAAAATTCAGGTCTCATAAAGTCATATACTGGTAATTCTTCTTGAAAAGATAAGGGTATCTGGAAGTACTACAACCCTCGAAATCCCTTCCTCCACAGACAAGCTGTTTCTCTGCCTGTCAGCAATTCTAGAGGTGAGGCTGTAGGCTACCCTGAAGTCTCAGCCTCCTCTTCTCACCTGCACAGGAGTTCCAGATCAGAGCCCTCTGGTCTACATTTGCCTCCCTGAGGTCTCCTGAGGGTGGGCTGGAAGGTGCATGTGGACATTCACAGACGGTTCCTCTCCCTTGAGGTCCCTATCCACCCAACAGAACAATTATAAGAATGGATTGTTGTGCGTACTTTCATTGTCTCGTTTAGGTATCACAATAATCTACTGACATAGGTTCTCTGAGCTCCAGTTGTTAAATTAGAAAATTGAAACCTAGAAAACTTAAGAAGCTTACCCTGAGTCTCATAGTCTTTCTGGGATGGAGGTGAAGATGTCAGTTCAGGCAGTATGCTTTAAGAGTCCATGCACTCTTAACCATCACAGGATACTATTCGTTATTGAAATATTAAGGGTCTGTGTGAGGGGCCTTTAAATCTGTGGTCTGAGACATCAGAATCACCCAGGAATAACTGCAGAGATGCCTGGGACCCATTCCACACATGCTTTTTTTTTTTTAATTTTTATTTATTTATGATAGTCACACACAGAGAGAGAGAGAGAGAGAGAGGCAGAGACATAGGCAGAGGGAGAAGCAGGCTCCATGCACAGGGAGCCCAACGTGGGATTCGATCCCAGGTCTCCAGGATCGCGCCCTGGGCCAAAGGCAGGCGCTAAACCGCTGCGCCACCCAGGGATCCCCTATTCCACACATGCTTAACCACAATGGATCATTTAGCCAATCTGGGCTTCTGTAATTCTATGATAACTTCTAAAGACTCATGTCGTATAATGACAAGATATAACAACAGATGAGTGCATAGGTAAATCATGATATAACTACAGGATAAAATATGATGCTACTTGTTTTTAAAAAATAATATGAAGACTCTGTATGATATGGAATACTACTTATAGACTAATGTTAAAAAGAAAGCAGGATTCCAAATTAAAAATATAGTCACTGAAATGATTTAACTCAGTGAATGAGTTAAAATCAAGATTAGAGAGAGTTGATTTCATTTATTAAATATATTTGAAATAATGTCCTGGGATGTAGCACAGAAAGGTGGAAAACTTGAAGGAAATGGTGAGATAAGGGATACAGGAGACAGAGCAACAGGTGTCTGACCGAAGTCCTGGAAGGAGGTGATAAAGCTGCAGGTTTCCCATTCTACACTTAGAGGTTCTAAGGTGGGAGGTAAGATCAGGTGGCTTGAGGACCACACCTTTAGGTTTTAAAGCATTAGCTCTAAAGTTAGTTACTTTAGGGCTGGGTGTGATGTTGATTCCTAGTTTTGCCACTTACTTAGCAGTGTCACTCAATTCAGCCAAGCCTCAGTTTCTTCATCTGTAAAGTTAAGATAAATAATACCTACTGCATAAGATATATGTATAAAATTGAGTTATTCAGTGCATAGCACATAGTAAGCCTTAAAAATCATAGGTGTATTTATTTATTTATTAGAGAACATGTGTGATCAGGGGTTGCGGGGGGGAGGGCAGAGGAAGAGAGAGAATCTTAAGCAGGCTCCACACCGAGCATGGAACCCAAGACAGAACTCGATCCCATAACCCTGAGATCATGACTGGAGCCGAAATCAAGAGTTGAGCACTTACCTAGTTGAGACACCCAGGCACCCCTTTAATTTTATTTTTGCATACCCGCACTAATTTGAGTGTTGAATGACAACTATGCTGATTGGTTTATGGAATCATGGAGTTATACAAAAGCTTCACCAGTCCACTAATTTATTTTTAGCACAACTTCACTAATTAGTATTGCTTCCACTCTATTTCCACCATGTCCTTCCTTTTATCTGGAGTTGTTAAAGTAGGAGATTGAAAAGAGATACTATGCCAAAAAGCTTACTTTTAGATGTAGCACATGATTTCTTATGAAAATATAGGTAGTAGGAAGCCAGAAAGGGATATATTAAACTTTTGTTAGGCTTCTTAACTGTGTTCTCTTAGACGCTACGCATACATGAATTTCATTTGCATGAGCACTGTATTAGTTTCCCAGGGCTGCCATAACAAATTACCACAAACTGGGTAGTTTAAAGCAATAGAAATTTATTCTCTCACAATCCTAGAGGCCAGAGGTAAAAAAATCAAATTGTTAGCAGGGCCATGCTTACTCCGAAGGCACCAGGGAAGACTCCTGCCTTCTTTCTAGCTTCTGGTGATTGCGTACAGGCAATTCTTGACACTCCTTGACTTGTTAGCTGCAGCACGCCACAGTTTCTGCCTTTGTCTTCACATGGCTGTCTTCCCTCTGTCTGAATCTGCCTCTCCTTTCTCTTGTAAAACTCAGTCATTGCATTTCAGGCCCATCATAATCCAGTATGTCCTCACCTTAATTAATTACATCTGCAAAGACCCCATTTCCAAATAAGGTCACATTCTGAAGTGCTGGGTGAACATGAATTTCAGGGGAATACTATTCAATTCATTATGCATATGACCACTATAAATAGTGGTCTTAAAGCATGGGATAAAGACCATTTCAGTCCCATTTTGCACCTAGAAAGATATTTACACATATGTATCCATTGTTTTCCCTTATATATCATTATTATATATTTGGGGAGTAGTAGAAAATCTTTCAAGTTAGAGAAGTTTGGCAGAGTTTTGAATAATTTATTTAAGAAAGTAATTCCTATGTTATTTCCCCACTGAGTCGGGCCTTTAGTACAGTTGTGTGCTAGTAAATGTTTGATAACCAGCTTTCCTGGAGAACAAAGGCAAAACCCTGATTTGTAGTATTTGTCAATTTCCTGGATGTAAATACTCCCACCATGGTCAATTTCAAGCTATCAGTGTGAAGTGCTGGCTTGCAATATTTCTGAAAATTTAACCATCTACTCCTGTGAGCTGGCCAGACCGATGCCATTCGTACCACTGCACAATTTCATAAAGAAAACGGGTGTGAGATCATATCCTAGATAGTCTCCCAACTTTTCTGAGTTGAAATGGGGCCTCTTCTGCCTTGGGCTCCTCAGTGGACTCTCTCCATGGCAAATCTTCCTTACAAAACTACTTCTCCTAGTATCTTTCCCTTCTTGGAAAATGGCAATTCCATCCTTCCAGTTGCTCAGGCCAAAACCCTTGGAGTTATGCTGAACACTTCTATTCTTCTACCGCACATCTGATCTCTCAGGCCGTCTTACTGGTTGTGCTTTCCAATCTTACCCAGGACCTAATCACTTGTCACCACCTTCACTCTGCCACCCTGATACAAGCCACCGTCCTTGTCTTTTTCTTCCAGTGGTTTTTACATTCATGGATGATTCTTTCCTGAATTAATTATTATTAGCAATTGGTGATTTTCTACCTACATCATTCCTTTTACTTTTTGTCAGTTGGAATTCTGTTTAAAAAATAGAGCTTTCTCAAAAAAATAAAAACACAGAACTTTCTCTTCACAATCCTTTAAAAATGTTTTTTAGTATCAATTGTGCTCATTGGTTATTTTGTTAGTGCATGTATTTTAAGCCATTCCTGTCATTATTTATTTTGATGCTTAAATTGGTCCCAGTCTTGGCCAGTGAAAGTTATTTGTATTTGCTCCTCTATCCTTTTGATATGTACTCACTCAATTTTTGAATACTTCCTTGTTTCTGAAATAATATAATGCAGCAGGCTCGTTCTATACATTCCCTGAGCCAACCCTGGAATCATCCATCTCTTCAAGAAGCCCTAGCTCCTTTTATCAGAGAAATTCCTTCAGGCTTTCACTAGACAGAGCTAGAAAATTAATTTAAAAAATTTTAATTCATTCTGATACCTCTAGTTCCAGTCTAACCCCACAGGCTTCTTCCTTTCCTTCCCCCATTCCATATCTGTATCACCTTTCTCTAATAATGAAAACCGTAGTTGCCAATGGTATCAGTATACCTCCTCATTTTGCTCAGCCCTGTAGTACACACAGAATAGCTTCTAAATTGCTATACCAATAACAATACTAGCTGCAGGCTTACTAAATACAGTTCAGACTTTCTTTGCAGTTTTTTTTTAACCTTCAAATATATTCACGAGAGGATATTCAAAGCAATGTGTTCAAAAGTATCTTAGATTAAATTTTTATCCTTCTCTATAGATATGGTATCATTAGGATATGTAATCAGCCTTTTTGTTTGTTTTCAGTTTTAGGAATTTCCCATCCTTATCGATGTAATTTTATTTTTTGAATATCAGTATTTATCAATCTCATTATCTGCTATTTACATGAAATTAACTAGACTCTTTAGAAATCATGGTAAAGTCAAGTTGTTCTGTTATTTTTAAGACTAGCAATATAGATACAAAAGGAATCAGTGAGAGCCTTCATGTAAATTGTGTTCTGGAATATTCAGAAACCTGAATCCATCTAAACCTAGACTATTCCATTTCTAGGTTTCAAAGGATGCTTGGCTGTCTTTAGCACATGTTTATCTAGTGCACCCCACATGGTAAACAGGGTGCTGAGCTATGCTCTGTGGTCACACACATCAATATGATCATCTCTGCCCCCAGGATTTCATAGAAACAGATATATACAGGATGATAATATAGATGTTACCCAGATTTGCTGGAGGAATGCCTCTTCAAGGATGCTCTGCAGTGTGTGTGTATGTGTGTGCGTGCATGAAAGCATTCGTGCATGTGTGTATCTTGGGGAGGGTTGGGGGAAAACACAGCCTTACTTGAGATCACCTTCTGGTTTCCACACTTCCAACCCACTGCCCACCCCAATTTGTGACTGAATGCTCCTGGCAAACCAGAGGCTAGAGAGCTGGATATCCATCTCAAGCCCCTTAGTAAGAACAGATCACACCAAATGTACTTCCTGTTTCTTGTTTAGCAGGTTTCTAGAGTGGTAACATGGTGAGATGCTGGAGACCTCTAGTTTGTTACTTCAGGGGTTAACAGTATTTCTCATGTTGGTGCTGTCAATGGAGGAATAGTTCCAGCCTTAGGGATCTTTCCCCAGCCACTCCAGTGTATTTTATTAATGTCTTCAATGGAGGCCTTATCACTTTTGCAGAAACATGAAGTATAGGTAACAAACAATTTGAATTCAAATTAGTTTTGAAAAGCAAGGCAAAGGGCTAAATTCTTTTTCTTTTTAAGATTGTTTACTTATTTATTTAAGAGTGAATGTGTGAGAGAGAGAATGAGGGGGAGAGAGAAGAGGGAGAAAGAGAAGCAGACGCCTGCTGAGCAGGGAGCAAAGGGCTAAATTCTTAAGCAGTGATATTTAAAGGATATGAATACATCCAGAAAACAAATTACCACAAATACATTGTGAGCAAAGAGATCTAGAAGTTTTAGGTAATAGTGAATTTAACATCACAACAATGTGATATGACCACCAAATAAGTAATTCCACATTAGGCTGCATTAACAGAAGTAGGATGTATAAGACCATGGATGTGGTGGTCTCGCTCCCACTCTTTGTTGAAAGACTACCCCAGGAGTACTGTGTGTACTGATAGGCACCACATACATCGACAAATAGAAAACAACTTGAGTGTTTTCAGGGCAGAATGATGACAGAACTCAAACCTCCTTCAAAGGGGAGTAGTCTTATTTATAGCCTGGAGAATTTGGTTGTCATCAAATATTTGAATGGCTATCATGGGAAAGAAAAGGTGAGCTTTATCCTGTCTATCACAAGAGGATGAAATGAGGAGCAATGAATGGAAGCCGTCCAGGGAGAGAGGTTTCGGTTGTTACTGAGAGTTAGAGCTGCCTGAGGTGGAATGTATAGCCTCAGGAGGAAGTTCATTGCCACTGGGCTAGTTCAGAAATAAACTGGAATACTACAGGGCAGGGAAGCTAACTGGTGGAAGATCCTTGAGGGTCAGAAAATTTCCTTTTTTTAATGCCTTTGAAGATATTTTTTGCTTAATAAATTAATAACTTTATATTAAGGGAAATCAGGATTTGGTTATAGGGCAGTTACCATTTTCTGACAAATCTCTAAAAATGATAAAAATTAATAACTTGCAGAATATTTCATCCATGCATCGAAGTGTATGATTCGTTTCATGTACTTTGTGTTTTAGTCATCTTACACAGGCTGAACAATATAAAGTTATCATATTGAAGGGTTTTTTTTTTTTTTTAACAGGGTTAAAGTCCTGCCATTTTTCCAGAATCCTCACTGATGAGGAGCTTGTTAGAAATTTTGGTGCTTCCCCCTTCCTCCTTTGGCTTACATCATAGTGTGTAGATGGTACAAAATGTTGGTTAACCTCAGTCTGACACTTTGGTCGCGTTTTCTCTTTGGCTCCATCATGGTCTGGGATACAAATTAGCCAGTAAAGTGGCAACGAGAAATCAGACAAAGAAAATTTCCCAGTTCTACTCGCTCATCATTCTCCTGATTTAGTAGGGGTTTTCCACAGGAAATCACGGAAGAAGAATTGAAATGCCTTATCTTATGTACTTTCCTTCTGAAGAAAGGACCAGTTAATTGTCTTCTTCCCAGAGTGGTCCACATTCCTGTCCAGGCAGCTGTATTTGATCCGATACAAATTAAACTCTACAGAAAATGATGTCTCTAAGTACTTTCAGTCATTGAGAGCCATAATTATTTAATTACTTCTTTAACCAGTGGGTTTCAGTGGAAGTAAAAGAATAGATTTTGTAAGCAAGAAAAACGTATCATGAAGATGACTGTACGCCTTGAAGAAGAAGGAAATAAGTGGTATCTAATAACAACAATTTGAGTATCCGAATCAGAAGATAATCTTAATTATTTCAAATCATGTTTGGGTCAAAAACAAAGTGTTGAGAGACTTTACACTATTTAAAAATAATGTTAAAAAGTTATATTAATAATTTCTATTTTCAAAAAATACATAAATCAGAAACCTAAAGTTTTTATTTTGGACATACTTCAGTCTTATTATATCTGTGGTCTGATCCTTATAGTTATTTTCGTGTAATTTGTGCGGATTAAAAAAAAAGAAACTTTCGTAGACTAAAATTTCTCCTTCTGACTTTGTTTTGCTTGTCTGTCTCCCCTCCCCCCAACTTGTGTAATTGACACATTTTTTACTTATCCCCCGGAAAGACAGGTCTTTATTATTAGGACTTACCTACCTAGGACAGGGCCCTCCTTGAATTAACTGAAATTAAACACTTTGGGTACTCAATTTCAGTTTTAATGACAAAAGTTGAAATCTGTGCCTAACATAAAGGTTTTCTTTGTCTCTGAATTTTGATTTTCCATGCTATCAGAGGCCCCATTGCAACAGGTAATTTGAGTGTTGATTGTATGTTTTCTCAGTTTGTAATTGTGGTGAAATGTTTTTAAAATGTTCACAGTTTTAAAATTATCTATTAGGTTCCTTCCAACTCAGAAATTCTGTGATTTTAAACTTTCTTTTTTCTTCAGTTTGAGAACGTGATCTTTGGGTTTTGTCCTGTGTGTCGTATACATATAAACAGGAATCATAGAATTTTAGAGCTGGAAGATGTATTAGGCATTACGTAGTGGTTCTACACATGAAGGATTCAGGGGCCCAAAGAAGACAGGTGGCTAGCCCAAGATCAGAGCAGTAACTGGTGGCTACAGCTCTGGATGCTGTGCTCACTGGAGCACTAAAACTTCACACTGAAAACTGACCCAGCCATTATCTGAAAATTTGCAGACTTGAGAACATTCTTTCACAAATGTAAGCATTTTGAGGCACTTATATTCAGCACAATTTATTCATTTTCTGCAAACTGTGCTACCACCCCTATTGTTTTCTCCAAACCTGGGATCACACTTGAGAATAAGTTACAGCTTTAGGTAGGCTAAAGTGTCCAGATTTTGCACTCCTGGGATATTTTTCAGTGACTTAAAAACGTAAACTGACACTCTAAGGTCCGGACTGCTTTTGGCTGGGAGGGTGACAGCGTGGCTCTGGGATGCTGGCAGAGAAAGCCCTGCTCTGCCGCTGCCCCAGCAGAGTGTGGCAGGGATGGTGAATGTGAGGTCCACCGTCCCGATTGCACAGAACCTGTGGCCAAGGCGGTGCTTCCCTCCTCTGGCTCTCACTTCTGTTTTACCTGGAACCGACCTTGATGATTGTTTTCCACCCATCCTACCACCTTGGCCAAGCCCCAGAACAATTGGGAAATTGCATGTCATGGTAAATCCTCCCTAAAAACTAAATTTATAAAAGTTAAAGAGGTAGCATCTCTGAGGCCAGTCTGCATAAATGGCAGTTCTTTTTTCTCAGTGGAAAAGCCTAAGGGAGTACAAGTTCTTAGAAAAATAATCTTAGGACTAAAAATAGTACCAGGGCTCCATGGCCTAACTGATTAAGCCAAGGAGTTTGTAGAGTTAATAGAATTTTATAAGTTTATTGGCTTCCTGTATCCCCCTTTTGTTAGAACTTTTCAGAAACTCCTCCAGGCAGTCCCTCCAGGTTCTGTTAGTGAGAAACCCTGTCACAGGACAGTGACCTCCAGGCAAGACAGCCTGCTGAGCCCTGCTGTTGGGGGGGGGGGGGGGGGGGGGAGGGGCCTTTCCTCACTGGTGCCCTGGGGCGGCTAACCACTTCACTGCTCCTTCCTTCCTCCTTGTAGCCTGGAGCCAATGATTTACTCAGTCATTAGTTTGTTTATTTGTTTGTTTGTTTGTTTATTTGGTGTTGAAACCCAAGGTCAAACCTGTGTCATTAGTTCTTTTAAGAATTGATTAATGCGTTACTGTTTTTGTGCTGGGGTTTGGGGACACAGAAGAAATAACTAGTGCCTTTGTCCTCAAGGGTCAGTCAGTTTAATAGAGGAACTAAAATATGCCCTAAAATATTTGAAAGATGAAAATATTATGTTTGTTTTGTTCACTGCTACATAATCAGCACCTGTAGCTGCCAGGTAGGGATGGTTGAATAAAGTTGTTCGGGTTGTTTGTTTTTGTTTTGAATAGAAGAATGGATGACCCAATGGCTCCCAGACAAAGATAGACTTGTAAGAGCTCGCTACTTTGGTTGGTCATAGAAGTCCCTGAGGCAGCGATTGCATTTTGGCCTGAATTTTGGGGGACAGGTGGAAGTTTGAGAGCTAACATCTAACTGGCAAAAACAGCACAAGCAGGAAAATCAGCAGCAAAGCCTCACAAATAGAAATCTGAGGTTGAATGGGAAATAGTGAATAATTCTGCCAGTTTGAAGAGTATACATGAAAGAGGAAGGTGGGAATAAGGCTAGAGAGGAATGACTGCCCAAACTGTGCAAGGTTCAAGAATTTAGGCTGGGTTTTGCGACAAATGGGTAGATTATCATAGAGGTTTCAATACAAGAATGTGATGCTCTACTCAGCATTGTGCTTTGGTAGCAATGTGCTAAGGGGTTTTGGAAGGGAAAGGCACAGAGACACCAGGTAGGAGAACTGCAGTGATTCTTTAGGAGTTAAACCCAGAGTGCAGGCCGAGATGGATAAAAACTAAGGCAATGAGAATAGAAGAGAAAGATAAATGCCAGAGACCTTAGGGCTATGACCTGGCCAAAGTTTGGCAACTGTTTGAATGTGAAAATGGGGAAGAATCTAAGATGATGGGGAGGATCCCAGTTCGAATGCTTGAAAGGAGGTGGGTTCATCTAACGGTTGAGTAGGTTTCAGAACAAAGGTGACAGGTTCAGTCATGGGCAGATTGAGTTATAAAGACGTTATGGACTGGAAGGTGCTCTGCAGACAGCTGGCAGTGTTACAGACACTTCAAAGAAAGGTAAGCACAGGGAATTTAAATTAAGGAGTTATCTGCTTGGCACAGATAATCAAATCTGGGAGACTGGATAAGAACATCAAGAGAGTGATCATGGTAAGATTAGAAGTGGACCAATGACTGAATCTCTGAAGGGACTTCTCTTTGGGGAAGGAGAGCACCTTTGCAGAAGTATGTAAAATACAGGAGGAGAGAATTTCTATGAGAGAATGGTAGTACATTCCAGGTTTCTGAGAAGTTAAGTGGAATAAAGAATAAGAAATGGCTAGTGGGTTTGGAAACAGGGAGTCTGACCATGACGTTGAAGCACTCTTTCATTTGAGGAATAGGGGATTTAATTCATTTGCAAAAGGCTACAGATTAGGTACAGCATAGGGGATCAGAGCTCTGCTTGCACACTTGGAAAGAAAGAGAGTGGCACTGAAGCAGATGTAGGTACCTTTTAAAAACCTTCCTCGCTGAGTTAATAGGGGGAAGGTGAAATGAAAGAATCATTTTATATTTCTGTATTTCTTGGTGTAAGCACCTGGCCCATAGGTTTGAATAAATGCTAACCTTCACTGTTGTCATCATTATTATCAGGAGAGGGATTTTTTTTTAGACTAAGGAAGAAGATTGGACATGTTTTGTGACTAAGGAGAAGGATCCCTTTGAGAGGAAGGGAGGAGGGTAATTCAAGGAGGTCTGGAACAAGCATGGCACTAAGGGCAAAAACAGAATGGTTAACTCTGGAAAAGGGAACAGAGCTACTTTTCTCGGAATTAGGAGAGGATATGTGAAGTAACAGGGACATTTTGAGCCTGGGGAACAGTAAGAAGGAGGTTAAAGAGATTCGCATGCAATGGTTTCCACCTTCTCCACAAAGCCGGAGGAAATCTCAGCTGCAGATAATCTGCTTAAGGAACAAAGAGACAAATGAGAATCACTGTCCTTTATTTTGTGCCTGCCATGTATCGAGAACTATATTGGACACTTTAAATGATCTCCTTTAATCCTTGTGAAAATTCAGAGATTATGTATTTGTGATTCACATCATACAGATGGGAAAACATACCTCCTTTTCTCAAGATCACATAGCTAGTAATGGGAGGAGCCAGGATTCAGAGCCAGGACATCTGACTCCAGAGCCTGATGCTTTTTTTTTGAAAGGGAGACTGGGGGGGAGGGGGGCGATAGAGAGCCCGTAGATTGAGATCTTGCAAGTATAGCTGTACAGTATCATGATGAAGTCCTGTGAGGTGGTTACTCCTGTCAGTCACCAGAGTGAGCATCAATCAAAGAAGAGCCCTCTCACATGAGGAAGAAGGGACTGTGAAATTGAGGTGGACTAGAAATGTAAATTCTGGACCTCTAAGGGTAATAACAAAGCAAAGAATAGAGATATGTTGGAGTCAGGTGCTAAGATTCTTTAGCACTGTGGAAGAATGCCTGATGGGGCAGCAGCAGTAGGGTGGGGAGAGGAAGTACACGAGGGTGTCTTGGATGTGAAGAGAGATGCTACTTTGGTTTTCCAAGGGATATGATTCAAGAGTGGCCTTCCCTTCCTTTTCAACCACAGCTACCAGAATTCCTACCACTCAGCAGATTCCTCTTACTTGTCCTGGGGTTCTAGAGCCCCCATCCAGAACCCTTCCACCAATTTAGCCTAATGCTGTGCTCTGATGCATAATAATCATGTTCTAATTTAAATAGCCTAGTAAGAGGTTATACCGGGATCTAGCCATGTTTTATTTTTTTGAAAAGATAATATGAGAAAGAATACAGTTACTTTTTTTCCATCTTCAACTTCACACAGCTCTTTATATGCTAATAAGTTGCCTTCCATGGGTAACATTTTAATCATAGCTTAATTATTTAATCGTGCATTCACTAAAGAATGAATCATTGAATACCCACAATATGACAAATATCATTGCAGGCACTGGGGATTTACTAGGAAAGGAATCAGTGTCCATACTCCGACAGAGCCTCTATTTTAGTCTGGAACGTAGGCAATAATCAATAAAAGTAAAGTGTGTAGTAAGTTAAGTAGTAACTAGTAGAAAGAAAAATAAAGCAGGAGAAAGGAGCCAGGAATGCAGGGATTGGAGTGGTCAAGTTTAGATAGGAGTAGGGTGAGCAGTGAAAGCCCCAAAGCCTGAAGGATGGCAAGAGAATATACAGGTATCCAGAGAAAAGGGTATTCCAGGCAGAGGACACAGCAAGTGCAGAAGCTCTCCGACGATGGGAGTTGAGCCGGCCCAGTCAGGAACAGCAAGAAGGCTAATTTGACTGCCCAGCTGAGATCAAAGAGGAAATGGGAGTGGAGGTGTCAGATAGCCCAGGACTCTAAGACAGAAAGGCATTGGAGGGTTTGGAGTTGTTGTTTTTTAACTTCTTATCATGGAAAATCTTAATCATTTATACTTGGAACAATATAATGAGTCCCCTTGTACTAATCATTCAGCTTCAACAGCTTTCACTTTGGGAGGACTTTGAGCAGAGGAGTGACAAGACTTGGCATGACCTGACTTGAGCAGGATCACTCAGGAGAATAGGTGGTGGGGAAGTGGGGCAGGCACAGGAAACATAGTTAGGAAACAAATCACAATGGTTTTAACCCAAGGAACAGCCATGGTGGTGGGAAGAAGCAGTCAGACGGTGGTGGGAAGAAGCAGTCAGACTCGGGATTTTTTTTTCAAGATTTTATTTATTTATTCATGAGAGACAGAGAGAGAGAGAGAGGCAGAGACACAGGCAGAGGGAAAAACAGGCTCCATGCAGGGAGCCTGACTTGAGACTGGATCCCGGGTCTCCAGGATCACGCCCTGGGCTGAAGGCGGTGCTAAACTGCTAAGCCACTGGGGCTAGTCGGGATATTTTTTGAGAGTGACTAGAAATTATATCTTTTATGCTTTGTTCAAAAAAAATAATAATTTGAGAATGCATATAGTGCAGTAAGGAAGGTAAGAGATGGACCAGGATACCACTACCCTAGTCTAAATCCCAATTCCAAAAAACTAGCTTATAAGTGAACATTTGGAACACACTTGATCCATAAGTTACATAGTGTGCACTCCTCATCTATTCTTTTGCAACCATGAATGATTGGGCTGTGTAAGAATTTATTTGTAATTTTTTAATGAGGTGATGACACCTGTTGAGGTACAAGTCCCAACAATTCTTTTTAAAGATTTTATTTATTTATTCATGAAAGACAGAGAGAAAGAGGCAGAGACATAGGCAGAGAGAAAAGTAGGCTCCCCGTGGGGAACTCGATGCAGGAGTCCATCCCAGGTTCCTGGAATCATAACCTGAGCCGAAGGCAGATGCTCAACCAGCATCTGAGCTACCCAGGTGCCCCAAGTCTCAACAATCCTTTTTAAATTTTTTTTTTAATTTTTATTTATTTATGATAGTCACAGAGAGAGAGAGAGAGGCAGAGACACAGGCAGAGGGAGAAGCAGGCTCCATGCACCGGGAGCCCGATGTGGGATTCGATCCCGGGTCTCCAGGATCGCGCCCTGGGCCAAAGACAAGCGCCAAACCGCTGCGCCACCCAGGGATCCCCCCCAAGTCTCAACAATTCTTAAAGAAAAGCGTGTTCCTTATTATCTGAAATAATCATGATTTATGAGCAGCGATATTAATGTAATAAAACTGAAAATTAAAATAGAACAGAGATTTAATAGGGTAGCCAGAGGTTTTCTTCTTCTCTCTGTATTAGTTGAGAACACCCTCTTAGCACATGTCATATTAATGGCAGAGTGTGCCTTTCTTACCCCAGCCTGACATCTGAGTCATCTGTGTTCTTGGTCAGATAAGTAGGACAATAAACAAGGTAAAAGAATGTGACTGGATCAATGCACAGCCAGGAGCAACTCCTGGAAAAACAGCCATTCATTACCAGTGAATTGGGGGGGAAGAGGATATTTTCACATCGTCCCGCCTCACCAAGAACACCTCACTTACTTCCATTCCGAAGGCACAGGGTGTATTCCAAGGTCCTCTGTGTCTTGGCTGTCTGACCTTCGGTGATGTCACTTGTTAATCTGTCTGAACTTCTGTCTTCTTATCTATAAAATGGGGATGATAGTGCCATCTCTGCCTACCCAAAAGGGACACTGAGGGGCCCAGGGAGGAACGGGCCCTTATAAATAGAAGAGAAGGAAAGAAACTGGTGCCTCCATGGAACCAGCCATGTGCCAGGCACTGTGTAGCCCATCAGCAGCCATCTAAGGTCACATTACTGGCCCATTTTGTAGATGTGGAGCGTGAGGCTCAGAGAGGTTGGCTCTCCTATGTAAGGCCACAGGGCCAGAAGAAGAAAGAGGTGGGATTTCATCTGACACTGCATCAACCTTAAATCCTCTACCTTAAAAAGAGAGAACCATCTTTCCTGAGCATCTTCCTACTCCATGCCGGAAACTGTGTTAGACAGGGTTCTATCCTGTCTCACTTAATAAAGGTTATTCTATTCTTCCAGGGTGCCCAACAAATAAATAACAATAAAATCAGTTTGTCACCACTGAGAGAAGATACATAATGAAAACTATTCTTTTCCTCCTTTTTCCTCTTCTCCTCCCCCTTCTCCTCCTTCAACCCCCTCTCTGTGCTTCCTCCTCTCTTTCTTCTTTGTCTTATCATCTGACTTTCAACCTAACAGAGAAGAATGAATGCATGGTTGAATAGTGTCCGTGGCATGTGTTCTTTAAATAAAGGAGCCTTGCGGGAGGACAGGCACACTTTTGCCTCCTCACTACTAACTCCGAGACCTCCTTTCTTTCCTCACAACACACACTAACAAAACCAAACAAACAGGTTATTCAGGAATAACCGTCACGTACCAGCACCATACTAGGCGAAGGGGAACTGTACAACACGGGGCAGACATGATGTTTACAGAAGGAAAGACACTGAGCCAATGGCAGCCAGTGTAATGGAAAATGAGAATGGGCTTTGGAGTTGGGCAGACCCAGGTTCACACGGCTGCCCAGCACACCAGTTACAGGAATGATGGCAGTTTGCTTCACCTTAATATGCCTCAGTGCCTTAATCTGTGGAATGGGCTACCACTGCTGACCCCATAGAGCTGAGGGGAGGATCAGCTGAGTTAACATTTTCCCTTCCCTTCTATAAGAACAGTAAGTTACGAAGCACAGATGTATGTGCTCTGGGAGTTTAACAAGCCAAGAGGTAAGCCAGTAACCTTTTAGTTGTCCGTTGGTTTTACCATCTTCTTATTGCAAAAAAATTGCATTTGCTTTTCCTGCCCCACTCCAATCACATTCCCCCAAAAGGGGACAGTCGTGGAGTTTTGTGGGCTAAAGTGGTGAGGAGAATGCCATGGAGGATGCATATTTAGGTCTTACCTTTAGAGAATGAGTAGTGGTTCTAGATAGGGAAGAGATAGGAGGGACACCCCTGGGGTGATTGGAACCACGTGCAGGAAACACTGAGAAGCGGTGATGAGTATGGCTGGGAAGACAATGAGGAGGACCCTCACCACAGAGCCATTGTACATGCTGTCCTCCCTGCTGGGAATACTCTTCTCAACCTCCTGTCTCCTACCTACCCCTTCCCTTGTTACACTCCTACCCTCTGTTCGGAGCTCAGCTTTCATTGCTCTCAGGAACCTTTCTCCATTTCCTGACACAGTCAGATCCCTATTTCGAATGTCTTTTGTAAGGGCTTCACAGTTAGGCATTTACATTCATTTGTGAGTTTCTTTCTTAGAGTGCTCTCAGCTCCACTCTCTAATTCCCATCAGAACAGAGGTTATGTCTGTTTTGCACTCACATTGTATCCCAAGTCTCAACAATTCTTAGACCAACAACAGACCAACAATTCTGACCAAGAACACTCCCCGACCTACTGCAGTGCATGAAACATAGAAGGAGCCTAAGATCTACTCCCTGAGTAGATGGATATGTTTTAGTTTTCGGGGAAGTAATAGTCTGGATAGGAGAAAGGGTTTATAGTTGAGATTGCTAATCCCATTAGATGCAAGCACTGTATTTACTCATTTAATCCTTAAAACCAATTTGTGAAATTAAGTACACTTCATTTCATTTTAAAGATGGAGAAATTGGTGTCCAGAGATGTTAACCATCTTTCCCTATTGACCCAGCTATAATAAGTGGCAACAGAGGGATTTGAGCCTGGCAGCTTGACTTCAGAGTTCTTGGATCGACTCAGATTGCTCTGCTGCTTTAGTGGTAGAGGGGCAAAGTTAGGTACACAGGTAAAGGTAGGAAAGATTTGTTTGAAAATTATGGATTATTTTCCCCTTCTCTTCACGGTTATCACTTCTTGAGAAAAAATAAACAGAAAAGAACTACTTCGTGTGTCATGTCATACGTTCATGTTCCCTCTTCTGCCAAAGTGATTTGGTCAAATTTCCTCAGTAAACAGGACATTTCAAATTCTGATTGCCAGAAAATTTTAGACTCCTTCTCTTAGTCACCTTTTAAGAACCAGTATGAACTTTACTAGAGCCTGACAGAGTAACTTTGAATAAAAGGAGGTGATTTGACTAAGTTCAGTATTATCTGCGACACGAGGCTTCTGTTTTTTACTCAGAAAGCAGATCTAGCCTGTGATCGTCAGTACTATTGCATCATAAAGCTCCTGGAAGAAAGGTTCAATTTCATCAAGGAAGCTGATAAATCCCAAGCACCTCCAAGAATGATAGCTGTTACTATAATAGTAACACAATTATTACTAGAAAATTAAGAAAGACCAGTAAAATGTGGCACTCTGGGGGAAAAAAATAAAAAACAAACTTAACCCTAGGAATAAAAGTGCTTAGAATTGGTCATTTTTTTTCCAGCTCCTGCCTTTAGACAGGATTTTTAAAAAGTCATCTCAGGCCAGTTGTATCATTTAAATATCTCTAAATAGGGGAGTGCATTACAGTGATCAATAAGATAATCGTTAACACTGTATATTGCTCTAATTTACTGGGTAGTGTTCTGCAAACTTTAACCTATTTAACCCTCTTAACAAACCTGCAAGGCCCCGTTTTGATCCCTGTTTTACAGATGAGGAACTGAACAATGCCCAAGGTCATACAGCTAGTAAATGGTGGAACTGCCCTTAAACCTAGCTAGTCGGCCCTGGAGTACATGTTTGTACAGTGTCCCTTGGTAGCTGACTATTCATGTTTTCACCGTTGTCTCCCTGGCTGACACCGGTGTCTAAGCCCTCAGCATTTATGAACGGGCTCTGTGCAGACTCTTTCAAGAATAACCCAGCCTTCCTGGCAGATACATTGCTTTCTGGAAACCGAATTTTCAAGGGAACCACTATTCAAAGAAGTAAAAGGGAGGCTGAATAAAAAGGAAGGCCCCAGTTCTCTGAGGAACAGATGAATTTCTGAATCAATTGCTAGTAGCTCTCAAGTCATGGCAGCATTCTCTGAAGTATGCCCTCCTCTGAGTTAGAATTCCATTGTCTTCATTTGCCATACAACCTGAAAATAGTATCATTTTTTTTCTGTCCCCACACTTCAGCTTTCTTCTTTCAAGTCAGTATTTTGGAAAGTCCACAAAACCCAGGGGCCTCCCTGTCGTTGCCCTGTGGTTGATGTAAAAACCAGATGATGCCATGCTGACCTGAAGTCTTTTAAATGGATCACACTGCGCATTAGTCACTGGCAAATTTTTCAGGTCCTTTTACCTCAGAGACTACTCAGTTCCTCATTCTTGCCACCCTTCGGTCATGAAGTAATAGCAAGAAAAAGATGTGAGTACTTTTTTTGAGGACACCTCCCACTCCTTCCTTCAGTACTAGTGACGGGTTCCTTCATAGTGGTGACATTTGAAGGGTCCTGATATCCAAAGGGATTGGACTCTCATCACTAGATTCCTTCGGGTGTTCTGCTTAAGTAGAAATCCTACCTGATTTCACCCAAGTGAAGCATTTCATCATGCCTTACACTGTTGCATTCCTGTGCTCTGAGCACTTACAAGTGAAATTACATGGTCTATTTAGTGCTTTTCACTGTACATTTACTGCTAAAGAAATCCCTGTAGAATATGTCAGCCTAACAAAGGCCGATTTCACATGTTGACACCAAAGCCCAGAACTGGCATTGGCTCTGCAGGGACTATGCAGGCACAGCAGCCAATTTTGGAGCAAACCCAGAACTTTTCATTCCTTGTCCTTCCCTGAGGGGCAGAGGCTTTCTTCTGCCTGTTTTAAAAGGGAAAGCACTAAATTCATAATTGTTTTTACACCCAGAAGGCTTTCTTTAAGTGCTATACCTGTTTTAGAAATTATTTGTGCTTTGAGTTGGTGGTCAGAACTGAATTTAATCCTAAAGGTTCTTTGTGATGAAAGACACATCTGCAAGGACAGGAGGCCACTTCTTGGGAAGGGCCTTCTCCTTGAGAATGGGTATTAGAGGGTTTGAAAGCAAACTTTGGCAGAAGTTCTGGGCCAAAGTTCAGGCAAAGAGGCCCCAGGTTTCCAGGGGAGCTACACTGTTGATTAGAAAGGATTCTGTCCTTTGCTCAGGGTGGGAAACTTCTCTCCTCAAAACCCTAATCCTAGCTCTGATCCACTTTGCCTCAACTCTTGAAGTGAGAGATTGGTTTGGGGAAAAAAAATCCATACTGAAAAAATCCTCACAAAACCCTATCTTGATGGCATTTGAATCCATTTGATGATATTGCTAATAGAAGTAGACTGGCTGAAGGGGATCTGTCTTTTTCCAAGAAATTTTCTTGGCAAGGGTAGATTCTTCCTTAAGTCAATGTCAGAAAGACTTCCATCAAAGATTCATTGCTAGATGGGATTTCCATTTACTTTCTTTTCCTTCTGAGCTATGGGCTGCTTATACAGATTAAAATATTTCTAATGATTGTATAGTTGGGAGATTCTGGATTTAGGTCACTTCCTCAAAAAGAGACAATATGAGCCAAGGATATAGGATGACCAACTCTTCCCAGTGTTGGCCCTCAAAGTCCTAGAAACCTCCCCTCCCACCCTCCATCCTAGGCAAACCAGGATAGGGCTGGTCACCCTTTGAGGAAATACAATGTATTTCCAATAGTTTGGCTGAATTTATCATAGAATTCTGACTTACAGAATTCAGAAAAGTAAAAATAAAGTCATTGGTCTATTCTATTAGTATGACTTTAGTATTGGGGCTTTCTCAAGGGAGGACTCTGTGGTCTACTATGGGGGCTGGAGGACCAACTAGAGGAGAAAGGTTGTTCGAGCTGTCTTTGCTTGAAAATGCCATTATCTCTGTGCTACTCCTTTTTATGGCTATTGTCATCATTTTAAAGATATAACAATTAAAAAGATAAATTACCTTACATAGAATAATCCGATTTTATAAAACAAGAGCTAAATAGATGTCAGATCTAAGGATTTGTGTGTAGGGAGTGCACTTAATTGAATTGAAAAAACTTACTATGACCTGGATATATGTAACCCAGTTATCAGAGCTCATAGCAGAGAGTGCTGCCAAAGGCTGCAGTGTCCCGACAGATCACCACAGGCCAAGTCCATGGGCTTGAGTGTCCATGGCCAACCTTCAGAGCCAGATCCCTGGCAAAATTCTGTCTCCTGCCTAATCTCATGGCAGAGACTTGGGGTATATTGTTTCTGTTCCCCCTCTCCTTCCCTTGATTTCCATCAATCCACCCATCCCCCCTTCCCTTCTCATGGATCTTTTACCCAGCATTTGTGATTGAAAGCTGTGATAAGAATGCAGATAAAAATGGGTTCTTGGCTAGTAGGAAGAGGGATGTCTTATGGCTACACAGCATCCTCCAAGATGTGCTGTCCCAACTTTAACAATATATACAACATTATAAGCGGCCTGCTTCCTGGAGTATATCCTCCATATACAAACAACCAGCATTAGCATTGTACTTTATTTCCATCCCATCATTTATTCATTATATATTTTTTTAAATGGAACTGTGATCATATATGTATAGGTATGCCTAATATTGTATCATACTTTTTACTCTTACGGCTTTGTCATAAGCATTTTTCCATGTTGCAGTATAGTCAGATGTACTAACTTTTTAAATGTGCTTCTTATATAGATCTGCAACTATGTGGGACCTGCAAAGGTTATTGTTCAGTTGGTCACAAATGGGAAAAACATCCACCTGCATGCACACAGCCTGGTGGGAAAACACTGTGAGGATGGGATCTGCACTGTAACTGCTGGACCCAAGGACATGGTGGTCGGGTAAGTGAGAGCATGTGATACTGTGGAAGGTAGGAGCAGATACAACATGGGACTTTGACTGATTATGTCCTTTTCATACAGAACTTTCCCAAGACTATCAGAGGCCTTGAAATAAAACTGTGAGTTCTCACTTGGACTCCAAGGGGAAAGATATCCATATGTCTAAGTTTTCCTAAGTTTGCACCGTGGTTCTGGCCTAATTATTTATAGCACACACACACCCCCTTTCAGTCTCAGAAATGGCCCAGTTTGGATGATAAATTAAATGGTCACTTAACCGATGAAGCATTTGTGCCACTTTTAGCTGTATCTTCCTTCTGGAAATAAAGATAAGGACAAATTAGAAGAAACCTAACTATGGCAGAAATAAACACCTAATAGGTGGTTTTATACTCTTGATGATTCTTTTAATGAGCTATTGAGTCTAGATTTATGGTATGAACATTTTAAACATGAAATAGATCAATATTGTTTCAGATCTATGCTGTTTAGAAAGTGTGCACAGATAAGGAATGTAAATTTGTTCTGACATTCATAGACTTGAAACACAAATACATATTCAGACATATTCATTTAAGAATCTTAAATGCAGACAGAACAAGCAATTTTAAATGAATGAAATATTATAAAATAAATGCAGCCTAAAAGGAGTAAGAAACTTTAAATTAATTGTTTCATTTTTAAGAATATCTTCTAGGGTTTCCTAATGCTGTTTTAAACAGTTAGTGATAAAATCCCAGTTAATCTGGACTATTCACTCAAAAGAAAGGAATTGTTTAAATCAACTGTAATTAAGTGGATGGTAAGTATTTCAGGCTTTGAATTCCGATCAAGTTTTAAGTTGGTTGTCATTGGGGAGGTTGAGCTTTCATGTTCCTAGGTATTTCTTTGTTTGACTGTGAAAATATTCAAGTGTGAAAAACCTAGAGAGAGAGCTTTCTTTTAAGTCACTAAAATCTGATTCTTTTGATGTGAGAAAAAAAAGACTCTAGATTGGAGGAAGAAGCTTAAATTGATTTGAAAAATTCAGTTGTGCTTTATATGAACTTGTTTCAACATTCTCTTGAAAGACTGGCCTGTTTCCTGTTGTATGTCACAGTTGGTTCATCGTCTGTTTTGGAATACTCTTACAGTTCCTGACTGACCTATGAGAGCTTTGAAATGTAGGGTAATTGTCAGGGTTTCAGACTAATTGATCACTTAGTGTTTCTGCGGATTTACCCCAGTAGGCTGCTGTCAGTTTGAAGTGTTGGTCCTGTCTAATCTGTGTGATAATCATATCCTTTAGAGGAAATTATAGATGACGTTCCTTACGAATAATATTTGTTATTGTAAAACTGCTAGTATGTTGTCTATAATTTGGTGTTTCTGTGGCTTGGCTTAGTAATCTTCTAGGATTTTAGAAGGAACTAATGGTTATTTGGTTTGAAACCTACAGTGGGAATAGAAGTAAGTTCCCTGTTTCTAAGGAAAGGAAGGAAATCCTTTACTCTCTTGCAGTGAGGTTCTGTTATTGGGAGAACTCATTCATTCAACAAACATTTTGAGCATCTACGCTCCTAAGACTGATCAAAATGTCTCATCATAGCACTGTGGGATTTTTGTAACCCTATACAACAATTTCACTGAGGAATTTAGTCAAGAGGATGCCACTTAGGAGTTACAACAGACTCAGTAGACTTTCTTATTCAAGAGTGTTCTGTGAAATACTGGTACTCCTTTTATAATTGATTTTTTTATTTTTATTTTTTTTAAAGATTTTATTTACTTATTATTCATGAGAGACACAGAGAGAAGGCAGAGACATAGGGAGAGGGAGAAGCAAGCGCCTCGCAGGAAGCCCGATATGGGACTCAATCCCGGAACTCTGGGATCACACTCTGAGCCAAAGACAGGCACTCAGCTGCTGAGCCACCCAGGAGTCCCAATATAATTGATTTTTAATTGAGAAACTTTTGCTTACAGTATTTCCTTCATGATTTGTCTCTCTTATTTATTTATTTTTTTTAAGTTTCCAATGTCAGAACCTCTTGCATTTTAGTAGAGAGAATGTGCTAGTAATCTGGATTAGGGGCAATTTGTATGACTTCTTTAGCACTTTAATTCCTTCCTTAATAAAATATGAGTGTTGGGCTCCGTAATTAATCTCCAGGCCCTTTACCTCTTGAAAATTCTAGACTTAGCTAATATTGTAAAATGACACGAGCAGACTTGCAACATATGTATTTATGGAATGTCATCGATTACTATTATTTGGCCCTAACTTGTAGGTAAGAATAGCACCTAGAAAAATTTAGGAAGATAGCCAGAGTTATTCCTTAGACTTGTCAATACTAGAAATGGAACCAAGATAACCTGTTTTTAGTAACACAGCTTAGGCTGAGTATATATTCACAAACAGGGCACCAATCCAGCATATCAAAAATAATATATAAAAAATAACTCTGAGAAAATGAGTGGGAAATATCAGTGAGGGCGACAGAAATGAGAGACTCCTAACTCTGGGAAACGAACAAGGGGTAGTGGAAGGGGAGGTGGGCGGGAGGTTGGGGTGACTTGGGTGATGGGCACCGAGGGGGGCACTTGACGGGAAGAACACTGGGTGTTATGCTATATGTTGGCAAATTGAACACCAATAAAAAATATACAAAAAAATTTTTTAAAATAACTCTGAGAAGATAAATAACTTTTAAATTATCAAATCCAGAAGGGAGATGGGGGGTGTGTGTGTGACTGAAATAGAGAAAGGGGTTTAGAGTAAACTTATCTTGTTGAGCACTGCGTAATGTGTAGAACTGTTAAATCAGTATATTGTACACCTGAAACTAATGCAAAATTGTATGTTACCTATACTGGAATTAAAATTTAACAAATAAAGGCAAATTTTAAAAAATAAATTATCAAAGCCAAAGAAATACTTTTCTTTGGGGTTCTCAATAAAACTTACTTTCTATTTTCAAAGATATTTTGTTATCTAGATTAAAATATTCATGTTTTAGATAACTTGAGTCACAACTGTAGGTTTAAATGCTTACATTTGGGGGATTTTGCCTTAAATTTTTTAATTTAGCTTTAATGTTTTAAATTTCATTTCTGATTTATTTGCTTAGTTAGCTTTTAGTGCCTGTCCTCATAAAAATAATTTTAGTTCAGTATTTTATTTTTGACCTTGAATATCGACAGTTTGCTTCAACAACATCTTAGTTCTCTGAAATTTCAATCAATGGAAACTATGTTACTTGACTTTGCTTTAAGCCATCTTCCTCACCAATAATCACCACACCCTCTGTTTCCTGGCAGCCCTGATTTAGAGAGATCTAAAGTCATTTTTTTAAACCCATATTTACAGCATTTACCAATTGGTATGCACTAGAAGTGGATATATAAATACAAAAGAGAAACAAGACCTCTCTCAATGAGCTAGTACAAACTGTATTAAATTGGTATTTTTGTAGGTCCAAAAACAATTGATTATTGGCAGTCTTATAGTGTTAACCCCAAATACACAGAAAAAATGCTGGTTGGAGAAAATGAACAAAGTATGGACTGAGATTAGAAGTATCCAACTTCCAAATTAGGGTGTAGATTGTGAGTAAGGGGTACTTTTGAATCTTGTACCAGCTATCAGTGTTTGAGTCCTGAGAGGAAGAAAGGCCAGATGGAGGGGCCTCTTGAGAATCCCAACCTAATGACATGGGGGTTTGAACCTACCCAGAGGGCAGCAGTAGTTCCCAACTGATAATGATGATGATGGAACATCTGGCACAGTGTAGAGGATTTCACACCTGACTGCTAATTAAAGTCACCTTTGGTCACTTCATAAAAATACTGGGCCAGGCCCTCCTCTCAGAAATTCTGATCTCATTGGTCTCGCATAGCATAGAGTAGTGGTTCTCAAACTTTAGGCACATTGGAATCTCCTGGAGGATTTGCTGAAATACAAATTGCCAAGCCCCACTCTCAGAGTCTCAGATTCAGTAGATTTGGGATAGGAGTTCAAATTTTGCATTTTAATAAGTTCTCAGGAATCACTGATGCTGCTGCTCTAGAAATTACATTTTGAAAACCATTAGTATAGAATATGGCATTCCTGAGTAAGACACAAGATTGTAGTCCCAGTCCTATTATTAGCTGTGATAGCCATCTGTTTAAAAGTTTTTTGTCGGGTTTCACTAAAGTAAAGTATAATTTAAATACGGTAATATTTACCCTTTAAAGTGTACAGTTCAATGAATTTTGACAAATACTCGAATAAGAACCACAATCAAAGTATATAGTTCCATTGTCCCTACCCCCCCCAAAAAAAATTCTATGTGCCCCTTGGAGTCAACTCTACCTCCCACTCCAGGCCCCGGCAACTCTTGATCTGTTTTTTCTCCCTATAGTTTTGCCTTTTCCAGAATGACATAAAAATGGAATCATACACCACGTAGCTTTTTTGAGTCTGGCTTCGTTTACTTAGCAGAGTGCATTTGCCATTCCTCCCGGTAGTTGTGTGTATCAGCAGTTTACTCCTTTTCATTACAAAGTAGTACTACGTTGTACTCATATATATCACAGTTCATCAATCCACCTGTTGAAGAATGTTTCATTTATTTCTTGTTTTTGATGATGAAACCACTTTTTGTGTGAACATAAGTTTTCATTTCTTTTGGTCTCAAGTAAATTCTGAAGAGTAGAATTGTAGGGTCCACTTGTCTTATAAGGAACTGCCAAGTTGTTTTCCAAAGTGGCTATACCATCTTGCATTCCCCTGTATTAATGTTTATGATCTTCAGTTTTTTCAGTTGCATGTGCTTATTAATAAATGCCTGCTCTTGTTTTCTTTTACATTTTATTCTAGAAATTGTTGGACATACACAAAAGTAGAAAGAATACCACAATGAGCCCTCACTCTACGCATTACCAAGCTTTGACAATTAATCTTTACATCTTGATTTAAATATACCCCTGCCTAGTTATCTTTTGTATATTCATATCTGATCAAGTTCCATTCTGTTAAGAGGATACTTGGTAGATTTCAATCCTCTTAAATTTATTGAGACTTCTTTTACACATCAGAATATAGTGTGCCTGGTAAATGTTCATTGTGCAATTATAGAGAATGAGTAGTCTAATCAAGGTGAACACGTGCTATAGAACGCGTATTAGAACACATTATAGATCTATAAATATCAATTAGGTCAAGTTGTTTGATAGTAGTGTTCAAGAGTTCTGTATCCCTACTGACTTTCTCCCTACTTGTTCTATCAGTTAGTGAGAGAGGGGTGTTGAAATCTCTGATTATAGATATATCTATTTCTTCTTCCAGTTTATAAGATGTTGTTTCTTATATTGTGAAGATCTTTTATTCAATACATAAACATTTAGAATTCTTATGTCTGCTTAATGGATTGATCCCTTTATCGTTATGAGATGACCCTCTTTTATCCCTGATTATACTTTTTTGCTCTAAAATCCACCTTGACTGATACTAATACAGAGCTATTTCAGCTTGCTTTAAAGATTTTATTTATTTATGCAAGAGAGGGAAAGCACAAGCAGTGTGGGGGAGGGGCAGAGGGAGAGGCAGACTCAATGAGCAGGAAGTGCTCATTCAATGTGGCCCAATTTCAAGACCCTGGGATCATGACTTGAGTCACAGGCAGATGCTTAACCAACTGAACCTCTCAGACATCCCTCAGCTTTCTCTTGATTAATGTTAGCTTGGAACATTTTTTTTCCATCCTTTTAGTTTTTACCTATTTGTGTCTTTATATTTAGAGTAAATATACACTGCATATAGCTGGTCTTATTTTTTTTAATTCGATTTGACACTCTCTGCCTCATAATTGAGGTATTAAAAACAATCTGTTTTTAATCTGATTATTGATTGAGCTGTGTTTCAATCTACCATCTTGCTGTTTGTTTTCTGCTTATCACATCTGATTTTTGTTCCACTTTTCCTCTTTTTTCTGTCTTCTTTTAGATTATTTGCTAAGATTTTATCTTCTTTTTGGTTTATACCTCTTTATAGTGTTTAGAAGTTGTTTTACAGCTTGTTATGCTACACATCTTTAACTTACCATAGTCTACCTTTAAGTAACTTTATACTTTTTTATATATAGTACATGAATAGTACTTCCATTTCTCTTCTATCAGCCTATGTGCTTTGTGTACTATATCTATACCTACAGATGTGATAAATTCCACAATATACAGGTTTTTTATTTTTGCTTTAAATGCTCAATTATCTTTTTAAAATTAGTTTCATAGGTAGAATTTAATGATTCATCAGTTGCATATAACACTCAATACTCATTAAATTGAGTGTCCTCCTTAATGTTCATCACCCAGTTACCCCATCCCCCCACTCACCTTCCCTCCAGCAACCCTCTGAAAGTTTCCTAGAGTTCAGCATCTCTTATGGTTTGCCTGCCTCTCTGTTTTCATCTTATTTTTTCTTTCCCTTGCCCTATGTTCATCTGTTTTGTTTCTTAAATTCCACATATGAGTGAAATAATATGGTATTTGTTTTTCTCTGACGCATTTTCCTTAGCATAATATCTTCTAGTTCCATCCCTGTTGTTGCAAATGGCAAGATTTCATTTATTTTGATGGCTGAGTAGTAGTCCATTGTATGTATATGTATATATACATATATATATGTATATGTGTATATATATATATACATACACACCATATCATCTTTATCCATTCATCTGGGCTCTTTCCATATTTTCACTCTTTTGGACATTGCTGCTATGAACATTGGGGTGCAGATGCCCCTGTGAATCACTGTATTTGTATCCTTTGGATAAATACCAAGTAGTGTAATTGTTGAGTCATTGGATAGCTCTATTTTTAACTTTTTGAGGAATCTCCATACAGTTTTCCAGAGTGGCTACATGCTCAGTTATCTTTTAAAAGAAATTGTAAATAAGGAAAAAAATATTTATATTGAACTACATATTTATCATTTGCAGTGCTCTTCATTCTGTTTCATAGATCAAGATTTCTGTCTGGTAGCATTTTCTCCTGCCCTCCTTTCCTTTTTCTTCTACTGCTGGTCTGCTGCTGATAAATTCTTCAGTTCTCATACATCTTTAAACTCTTTATTTTGTCTCTGTTTTAGAAAGATATTTTTGAGGAGTATAGAATTCCATGTTGACAGTGTTCTTTACACATTCTTAAAATATGCTGCCCCAGGGTCTTTTGGCTTGCCTTATTTCCAGACCTCTGCCATCATTCTGATATTTTGTTCCTTTCACATAGCGTGTCTTTTTTCTCTATCAGGTCTCCAGATTTTCTCTTCATTAGTTTTCATTTCTCTTTGCTAGTCTGAAGCAGTTTTATTATGGGCTTTCATGTAGTTTTCTTCATGACTTTTTGTGTTTTGGAGTTCATTATGATTTTTTGATCTCTGGGTTTATAGTTTTTTATTAAATTTTAAAATCTGTCAGCCATTTTTTTAAAATATTTTTTCCATCCACTCCTCCTTTTCTTCTTCTTCTGAAACACCAACTACTTGTGTGTTTGGCTGTTTGAAATTGTCCCATAGCTCACTGGTGATCTATTATTTTTTAAAATTGTTCTTTTTCCTGTGTTTCGTTTTGAATAGTTCTATTACCGTGTCCTCAAGTTCACTAATCCTCTTATCTGTAGTGTCTAACAAGTTCTTAATTCCATCTAGTGTGTTTTTCTTTCAGTGAATTCAGTTTTCATCTCTGTAGGTTTGTGTGATGTCTCTTTTATATCTTGCAGGTACTCCTTAACATATTAAAGCTTTTCACCCTCTTACCTATATAGAATATATCTATAGTAGCTATATTAATGTATGTTCTACAAATTTTGTGTTCTTTCTCATTTCTGGATCTGTTACTATTGATTGATTGTTATCCTAATTATGAGTTGCATTTTCCTACATCTTTGCATGCCTGGTAATTTTTGATTGAATGGCAGATATTTTGAATTTTGGACAGTTGCATGCTGGCTTTTTTTTTTTTTTGTATGCCTTTAAATATTTTTGAACATTTGGATGAAATTAAATTCAAGAACATTTTGATCCTTTCTAGACTTATTTCTAAGCTTTGTTAGGGAAAGTAGAGCAGCCTTTAGTCTAGGGTTAATTTGATGCTATAACTAAGCCAATAACTTTTTGAATATTCATCCTGATGATTCATGTATTACAAGGTTTCTTAAACTATTCCAGTTCCATGTGCTCCAAGAAATGTTTTGCCTGCCCCATTCTGGTGGTTTTTTCCCCAGTCTCACGCACATGCTCTGATCAGTACTTAACTGAAGACTCAAGGCAGGGCCATTGTACATCTCTGAATATGTCTCTGTATATGGTTCTTTCTTCTCTGGTTCTCTGCCTGTGAATTCTAGCCTCTTTGGCCTCCTCAAATTTTTAACTCTGTCTCCAAAACTCAGAGAGATTGCCAGGTCCTAGCTAGGGTCTCCCTTCCTCTGCTGCAGCCTGAAGACTCTAGGCATTAAACCAGCATAATTGCAGGATTCATCTTAGTTGTTTCTCTTAAGGATCACGATCCTATGCTACCTGTTCTCCAGGGTTGGGAGACCATTTTTTCATGGGTTTCATGTTACTTACTTAAGGTAAAAGGTTCAATCTACTCCCATCACTAACTGAAACAGAAGATTGGCTTCTGTATTGTTTCATTTATTACCAGAATAAAGAAATTATTCACATAAGGCTGATGCCCTTTTCACAGGGATTAGTTAAATAATATACATTAAAATTACTTTCAAAATGGCAAAGTGTAAAGTGTAACATAGGTGTTTGTCACTCTTGCTACCTATATATAAGTAGTTGTGGATGTTCTGTGTAGGAGTACAGCCTAAAAGGCCAAAAGATGAAGGTGTCGTTTCAGAAAAACTGCCTCTGCTTCCATACATATCAGTATGTCATGTTGCATATTTTTCTGTGCTGTATTCATGCATTCATTAATTCAACTGACATTTATTAGACACTCATATGACAAGCACTGTTCTAGACATTGGAGGTCTTTGACCTTGGGAGCTTATATTCTGTTGGTCTATTTTCTTCTTTGTGTATCTCAGCTATTCTAACCATTTTATTTATTTATTTATTTATTTATTTATTTATTTATTTATTTTAGTGTAGCTGACACACAGTTACATTAGTTTCAGGTACACAAGATAGTGATTTGACAAATTTATACATCATGCTAGTTCATGTCCTACTTTTTTCTATCACTGTCTGGACACGTTTCTCATTGTGTCCCTGGACCTTTGTATGAATGCTCATCTCATTCTGCCTTCACCTCCTATATTTTCTTCCCCTAGTTCATCATTCATGCAGTATCTTATTCTTTGTTTCATCTAGTCCAATTGTCATAATATTTCTGTCTTTCCTTTTTTTAAGATTTTATTTATTCATTTGAGAGAGAGAGAGAGAGAGAAGGAGCACAAGCAAGGGGAGAGGCAAGGGAGAGTCAGAGGGGGAGGAAGAAGCAGACTCCTCACTGAGTTGGGAGCCCGACATGGGGCTAGATCCCAGGACCTGGAGATCATAACCTGAGCCAAAGGCAGACACTTAACCATCTGAGCCATCCAGGCACCCCTATTTCTGCCTTTCCATTACTAATCTTTTTTCTTTCTTTCTTTCTGGGTAAAAGCCAGAGCAAAAGAAAAGTTTTTGAAAAGCTTACAAGGCTTTAAAAGATCTGTGCCCCCAGTTACCTCTTTGAACTTTTCAATTACTACTGACCTCTTGTTGATTTTCCTCCAGCAACTTTGGCCTCCTTGCCATTGTTATCTTTTGAAAACACCAGTCATGTCTGACCTCAGGGTCTTTGCATTTGCTATTCCTTCTGTCTTGATACTGTTCTTCATATATCCACATCTTTTCCCTCACTCTCTTAAAAGTCTTTGCTCAGTTGCCATCTTTTCAATGAGGCTTTTTCTGACCTCTCCCTATTTTAAAACACCGTATCTTCTATTACTGCCTTTCCTTTTCTCCATCCCTAACTTATTTTTCTTGGTAACACTTACTACCTTCTAAATTATGGAGGTGAACAAATATTTGTTGAATGAACGAGTCTCCTTGGTAAAGGACATTTTTATTTGTTGAATTATATTTATTGAACGTACTTTTTTGTTTCATGTATGTGTGTTTCATATTTTTTAAATGAATGGCTGAAGTATTTCATATTTTTTCTTTAAGATCCCTTAACTTACTTTATTTAGCTTATTAACATGTTTTTGCCCAAAAGGTATGTAGGCTTCATAAGATAAAAGGTTTTCCATCCTGAATCCATGTAAGAATTGGATGGCATTCTAGTAGTAATAAATAATTGCATCCTTACAGATAACCAAAGAGGAAATGGCACTCCATTTAAATCCCATCTAGAAACCCAAGGATGATCCAAATGAAAAAAGAAAAAAAATCCTTCCAAATTAAACATTCCTCTTTTTTTTTTAAAGATTTTATTTATTTATTCATGAGAGACAGAGAGAGAGAAAGAGGCAGAGACACAGGCAGAGGGAGAAGCAAGCTTCATGCAGGGAGCCCAATGAGGGACTCGATCCCAGGACTCCAGGATCAGGCCCTGGGCTGAAGGCAGCGCTAAACCGCTGAGCCACCCGGGCTGCCCATTCCTCTTATTCCTTAAAACAAAACAAAACAAACAAACAAAAAAATAAAAAATAAATTTAAAAAAAACAAAACAAAAAACTAGATAAGTTACTACCATATTCAGAATTTTTTTAAAAAATGTAAACAACTCTCCTAGAAAATACTTTAAAATGAGACTGGGTAAAATTTCCTTACTAAAATGTGTGTGTGTGTGTGTGTGTGTGTGTGTGTGTGTACCCCACTCCCTTAATCATTTGAAAGTGTAATGAACCCTGAAAACCAAAAGATTTTGCTCAGTTTGCCAGACTCATTTGGTGGCAAAACCCAATCTGACCTGATGTGCAGTGATTTATAGTCTTTATTATTCCATTTGGTGAGTCTACCTCATATGTTCCACTGCAGAAATAGTAAGGTGTTTGATTATAGTGTGGACTCCAGCAACCAAGAGCCTGTGGAATTTTTTAAAAGCCACCGTGCTGATGGAAAACCGGACTCTTCGTTATCGACTGCCTAACTTTTGGTGATGGTTGTTGCTGTTACTGCTTTTTCTCCAGCTTTGCAAACCTGGGTATACTTCATGTGACAAAGAAAAAAGTATTTGAAACACTGGAAGCACGAATGACAGAGGCATGTACGAAGGGCTACAATCCTGGCCTTTTGGTGCATCCGGATCTCGCCTATCTGCAAGCGGAAGGCGGAGGAGACCGGCAGCTTACAGGTGAGCCTCCTCTCCCCACTTCGGTCCCCTGAGGTCAGGCTCTCCTTTGCTCGTGTGTAGACCACACACTCTTCTGTATGTCCCAGACCGTACCTCAAGATTCTACCCCACTTTCCCTGCTCAGAAACCTTTGATGGCATCCTGCTATTTTCTAGAATAAAATCTGTGCCTCCGTGGCCTAGTTTACCAAGCCTTCACTCAATTTGGCCCCAGCGGGCTTTTCCAGCTTTACCTCCAATTGCACTGTGTACCTCCTCTCCTCATCATCTCCCTCTGAACACCTGATACATCTTCACACCTTTGTGTGTGTCTTCCTCTACCTCCCTAAAGCACGTACCCTGCCCTCTTCAGCCTGTCAAAACCAACTCATAATTCAACACTTAGTTCCTCTGTTTTAGTTTCCCGCCATTTTACCTCCTGCTGTTCACCTTCTTATAAGGAACCTCTTTGGTCTCTTCGTACTCTTCAGGCACATCATAAACTATTCTCTTTCTTGTAAAAATGCTAAGATTTTATGTTTTCCTGCTTTTATCTATATTTTTCCTTTCAGCCCCAATCCTTGTCCTACCCACCTGTGCCATTGCTGCTTTTACATGTTGTCCATTAGTCTGGTCACCTTGTTGTCATCCGATACTCAGGCGACCCCAAACCAATCACTGTTATTTCACTAAACACATTCTGACATCCAGACTCAAAACCTTCACATCAACTTTGAATCCTCCTCCTTGCTTATGCTGTATCTCCAGTCTGTAGCTCCACTCTTCTGTCCTCTTTCTAGCAAGTTCCGCTGCCCACTCTGTTTTTCTTGCTCTGCTGCTATCCATCTGCACCTCTGAACCAGTTTACACCCTGTGGCCAGATGAATCTTTCAAAAGCCCCTGCCACACCACTGCTCAGTATCTCCCTGCTGCCTACAAAATCCAAATTCGGTAAGCTGGCATTTTAGGCCTTTCAAGACCTGGCCCTGTGTGCATTTCCAATGCTCTTTCCCACTACACCCCTTCACATCAAACTGAATTAGAAGCACCAGGAATTCTCACTTCCTCACCTTGGCATATTCTTTCTGTTTTTGCTGTTCCCTCTTCCTGGAATGCCTTTATGTACCACTTTCATAAGTTCAAGTTGTACCAGCCCTTCAAGATATAGAGTATATGTCTCTTCTGCTCCAAAGCCTCTGGGTTCTTCCCTCCTTTGTAATTCCATCTCTCTTCACTTGTAGCTCTTTTACAGTACTCACCACCTTTGGTGATACTATGAGTTAAATACGGCTAGATCCATCAGCACGAAGCTCCATCAGGAGGTGAGGAAGGAGTCCGATGCAATGGAGCTACTCAGTTTCTCCAGAAGCACTTTTTGAGTACTTCCTATGTGCCAGGCACTGTGCGAGGCACGGTGAAATGAACATGGTCCCTGTGCTAGGGAGCTTTTGGAATACTTATTTTCACATTTCACAATACAACTGATGCCTAATCAGCTTATTGTGGCATCACATCTTTTGTGGCTTCAGCTGTAATGTCTTGTAGGGAGAAAAAGGAGAATTCAGGAGAAGATAAGAAAGGAGAGAGCCAGTGGAGGACAGTTTTCACTATTTCACTATATTCACAGAAAATATAGGGAGGGCTTCTCTGGATACCTTTAATTTGGATGACATACATGAAACCGTTTTTAAAATTTTATTAGCAATACAAATAATTTCAAAAGATAAAAACAGGTTTTTATTTTCAATTTATATTCTTTATTTGGGCTTTATAAAGACATCTTATCTAAAACATTCATGCTTTACTCTTTCCCTGCACGAATGCGCTGTGCTGTATGGTCCCAGATCGGGAAAAGGAGATCATCCGCCAGGCAGCTCTTCAGCAGACAAAGGAGATGGACCTCAGTGTGGTGCGGCTCATGTTTACAGCTTTTCTTCCAGATAGCACCGGCAGCTTCACAAGGCGCCTGGAACCCGTAGTGTCAGATGCCATCTACGACAGCAGTGAGTCCTTGACTTCTAACTGGAGGCAGCTTGGTATAGTGTCAAGTACAGACTTTCAACCCAGCCCTGGCAGTTACTTACTAGCTCAGAGTCCCAGGGCAAGTAACTAAATCATTTGGAGCCTCACATTTGTCATCTACAAATGGGAATACTAAAATCTAGCTGGAAAAGTTGATGTCTAGATTAAAAGTGAATGTTATGAGGTGAGCAATAAATGTGGTTTTCCTTCCTCAAATGTGCATGCTAGTCTTTCACATGCCATTTGATGATGGCAAATCTTTTTTTATTTATGAATTTTTTGCCATGAGGATATATTATTGGTGCTCCTAGAAAAACACCTCAATATTTTTTGTTGAGGCTCTAAAGAGATGTTAATAAAAACAACTATTATTCTCACCCATCTTCGTACTTGCATGTTCTAGCTTTTAACAAGATAAGAACTACATGTTAACCAAATGAGTAGTGTGGACAGCATGTGACTTCAAAATTCTATTTCAGTCTGTAGTTCCTAGAACTTTTTAAGAGTTTTACCATGGTCTTCAGCCTTTACCATGCACATTTCTTGTTTGGTATGCACGGGATTTATTAAACAAATCAAAGAAGCCTGCAAGTGTGGTACTTAGGCTCACTGAAAGTTTATAGAGTTTGGTCTAAGTAGAAAACTCCATGCCCCAAGTACAACAACTGGCCAATTTCTTTAATTTAAACAAGTCTGAAGGGAAGTGAAAGAGTTATAAAATGATGTAGACTTGTATACTAAAGATCACCTTAAAATGCAGCTGTGGGAGGAAAAAAAAAAAAAAAGGAAGCTTTATACTATTACCACAAGAAACTTTTGCCCCAACCACACAGAATTCTAATTTAGTCTGGGGAAAAGAACTATAACCTCTCCCTTTTTCTTTTCTGTAAAATAAGAATGTATGAGTAGCTTAAGAAAATTGTATTTTTTCTAAATTTTGAAGACTCTTGTAAACAGCCTATCGGTAACATGGAAATAATTGAAGGTCTTGACCTACATGAAATTCCACAAATCCATTGGCTTGGTACTTCCTGAAACATCAGAAAAGTTCTTTCTCTTTCTGTATGAATCTTTCTTACTGTCTTAGTGGGAGACACAAATACTGTTCCTTTCTGCCTAGTCTGTTTGGGTAGTAATGATCCATGTTCAAGAAGTGAGGACTTCTGAGGACTTCCAGAAGCTTTTTTATTTGTATCCTTGTTAAAGCAATGTAAGTGAAGACATCAGTTTATTTCTTTAATTAAAGTATAATTAACATAACAGTATCATATTCCTTTTACACATAGAACATATTGATTTGACAGTTTTATACATTGCTCAATGCTTACCACGATAAACTATTTGAACTTTGTTTTGGTTAATGTGTGCTAAGGGCCGGGTTTCCCATAAGAGATTGACTTATGAAGCTGAGAATAAATTGTGATGTTGTTGTTTTTCTCCTCTGATCAGAAGCCCCCAATGCGTCCAACTTGAAAATTGTAAGAATGGACAGGACAGCTGGATGCGTAACAGGAGGGGAAGAAATTTATCTTCTCTGTGACAAGGTTCAGAAAGGTAAATATATGCTCCCATCTCAAGATGTGGAATGTAATTCTGAGTGTGTCTGTAAGTCACTTTTTGGCAGTAGATTCAGTAATATCCCTTTTCTACATGGAACTCTTTTAGAAAATGTACACATTTCACCTCTTCCAAGTGTGTCTGTGGGTTTTTTTAAGCTGACTAATTAATTTTAAAACCTTCAATAGAAGTAAAGAGAAATAAAAAAAAATAGTGATCATTGTAATCAGTGACATTTTAATATTTCTGTACTTTAAACTTTGGTATCTGAACTTAAACTAAAATAAATGAGTAATAGCCCATGTTTCACACACACATGCCACACAGAATAAATAATATTTTATATAGTATAAAATTGTTAATTTAATTTATCTTATAAGGCTTCATTGCAACACTGAGAGGGCTTCTCCAAAACTTTCATGTGACACTCTGATGTCAATTAAGAAAAAGAGAATAAGGACTATAGGGAAATTCTCAGAGCATATTTCTCATAATTTTCACTTTCAGAAGAGGTTCTTGGCATTTACCTTTCATTAGCAATGGTACAAGATTTATAAGTAAGCAAAAGCTGAAAG
Source organism: Vulpes lagopus (assembly GCF_018345385.1). NCBI lineage: Eukaryota > Metazoa > Chordata > Mammalia > Carnivora > Canidae > Vulpes > Vulpes lagopus. Next base: position 99,938,958 of record NC_054829.1, read on the forward strand.
CGATTGTAGTATTTTCTCAAACAGCTCATTTTTAAAATACAGTAATAGAATAGTATAATAAAGTTCTACTCACGACAAAATGGTGAGCGTTTTCAAAGTAAAGAATGCGTAACTGAAAATATAGCTACTAAATAAAAGAATGATGGCTTAAAAAAAAGAAAGGAAGAAAGAAAGAAAGAAAGAAAGAAAGAAAGAACATTATCATTCGAGGAAAATGGCCTGAGATTAAAAAGTCAGAAAAAGATGGGATCATATTTTAAGGTAAAGGTATATGTATCTTTATCTGAAAAAAGTGTCCACTGTCTCTGCATAATCTGGTATCAGCCTTCTTTTAACCCATTCTATCCAGTAATATGTGTACATTCAGTGAGTAAACACAATCTGAGTACCTTTGCTTATGAATGTGATTCTTAATCATCATCATTACATTGGAATGGCTCATTAAGAAAAATCTCGTACCTGGCTTGAAGAGTCTGAATAACTAAGTCCAATTTAGTCCTACCTGAAGGCAAAGGAATTGACCAGGAGCTAATGAGATGTTTTATCTAACCTTAATATTCCTAAAATTCTATTTATTTATTTATTTTTTAAAGATTTTATATATTTATTCATGAGAAACACACACACACACACACACACACACACACAGAGGCAGGGACACAGGCAGAGGGAGAAGCAGGCTCCATGCGGGGAGCCCGATGTGGGACTCGATCCGGGCGCTCCAGAATCACACCCGGGCTGAAGGTGGCGCTAAACCGCTGAGCCACCTGGGCTGCCCGTAAATTCTATTTAAATAGAAATATGAACTTAGTTTTCATAAGTCAATAGTGCAGTCCTTCCTATAAAAATGAGAAGTGAAGCCAGGGAGATGCCAATCTGAGTTATATTATGATATTTCTGCAGAAGTAGAATCCATGACAGAAGTGTAAAATTTAGGCATTCTAATCTCATCCAAAGGAACTTGACTGATACAATGTTTTTAACAAGTTGTCAGTATGGACTGATAAAGTATCATAGGGAAGCAGCATAGTAGAATGTTTATGAGCCTGGAATCTGTGTTCAAATTCTGACTTCTCCATTTACTAGCTACTCAACCTTGGATAAGTCACTTAACCTCCATGGACTACAGTTTCTCTTCCGTAAAATGAAGATATTAATAGTATACCTGCATTGCAGTTATTGTGAAGATGAAATCAGTTAATGTGTACATATAAATCACTTAAAATAGTGCCTGCCATATAGTATACTTTACTAAGTATACTTAACTTTAACTTCATATAAGTTAAATATTATTATGTAGATCCATATGGAGTTTGAACCACCTTTGGGGATTATAATACTCCTCAGTATCCTTCATATTTCTCAGGAGTGAATTGGGCTAGTGATGGAAAGTGGGAAGGTCAAAAAGACTAAGTAAGAGAAAGGTAAATGAAGAGGTAAATCTAGTATTCTCTGAATGTAAATGAAACTCAAGATCCATTAGTGTGGTAACAAAAAAATTCAGTAATTTGTGAAAATTTTAAAAGGTTTTAAAAGTATCTTTCATATTAATTTTTTTAAGTTTAAATACATAGTAGGTAGAATCTGGAAACAGCAGGCTTATAAATATTATTTCTCCACGTGAAATTATATACCTAAATGTGATTGTTTGCAGATGACATCCAGATTCGATTTTATGAAGAGGAGGAAAATGGTGGGATCTGGGAAGGATTTGGGGATTTTTCCCCCACAGATGTTCATAGACAAGTAAGTGGATTATGGTGATGGTGATGATTTTTCATTTTCTGTCCTGTTGAAGTTCAGTGCTTAATTTCCATGTACAAAAAAAGAAAAAAAATCATAAATATTTTTTTAATTTGCATAAAAGGATACTATTTTTAAGACTCTTGTTTTCCAGAAAAGTTATCTACCACAGAATTATGAACAAGGCCTTAGACCACTGGCTCTGAGACCTTGTCAAGACATTTCATTTGGGTGTCTGATCACCTAACCATTAGGCAATGGCCCTTGGATCCTTTATTGGAACTATTTTAAGTATTTGCATTAGTCTGTTCAGACTGCCATAACAAAATGCCATCGACTGGGTGTATTAAGCAACAGAAATTTATTTCGTCACAGTTCTGGAGGCTAGAAGTCCCAGATCAAGGCCCAACAGGGTCGGTTCCTGGTGAGAGCTTTTTTCTCCTGGCATGCAGACAGCCACCTTCTGGCTGTGTCCCCACATGGCAGAGAGAAGAGAGTAAGTAAGCTCTTGGTGTCTCTTCCTATAAGAACACTAAAATCTTGTCCAGTCACAACCCTACCCTCATGACCTCATTTAACCTTAATTACTTCCATAAAAGCTCTTTCTCCAAATATAGCCACACTAAGGGTTAGGGCTTCAGCATATGAATTTTGAGGGGACACAGCTGGTGCATTAAGTGTTCATCAGAGTCATTATGATGAGACCTCCTAATGAGATGTTCTAATGAAAAGCATTGAAAGGAAGAGTCTGCTACTTGAGGCTGATATCCTCATAATCAATCAAGAGTTCCCAGTGACAACTGAGTATATGAGTAAGAAATGAAAATGCTGTATCCCATCTTAATCACTCTGAGAGATTGAGAAATACTGTTTTCACTCCCCAAAGTTGGAAGCAATCCAAATGTACATCAGGAAGTGGCCAGTTAAATAATGGTGTATTGTGTGACGGAGTATTATGCACTTATTAAAGAGAATGAGTAATCTATGAACTAATACGGAAAAAATCTCAGAAGTATAACATTAAAAATTTTTAAAGATATAAAACAAAGTGGATATAAAAAAGATAGAATGTTCATGTTTGCATATGCATAAAGAAACTTTGGGAGAATACAAAAGGAATTAATAAGGTGTCGTGTTTCCCTCTGGGAGCAGGCTCACAGTAGGAATTGCCTGGATTGGAGTGCTAGGGTTGGCAAGGAGAATTTTCAGTGAATGCCATTGTGTCACAATGTATGAGTATAGAATTCTGGGTTTGTAACTTTCTCTAGGTTGCTGTATTTTTTAGTAAATATGTCTAAACATTGGGCATAAAGAATACATTTAATGAGTAGCATTGCTGGGGGAAAAAAGTGGGCCTACCCCAACATTTGGATCTTTGTATCCTGCAGTTTGCCATTGTCTTCAAAACGCCAAAGTATAAAGATGTCAACATCACAAAACCAGCCTCTGTGTTTGTCCAGCTTCGGAGGAAATCTGATTTGGAAACTAGTGAACCCAAACCTTTTCTCTACTACCCTGAAATCAAAGGTAACTTGGTTGCTTTCATACTTGTATTCCATACTTGTGCTTGTTCCCATTAAAGGACAAAGCTGATTAGAAAAGATCTGTTGGCCACTTCCTTTGAATGACTTCCTAGGAATTGGCCCCTGGACCCATGGTACTTATTTTTAGGGAAGAGAGAAGTGATATACTATTTTGGGGTTCATGGAATTAAGTGCAGCCTTTCAAAACAATGCTATTTTTTTTTTTTACCAAACTTGTATGAGATTTAGATATTTGAGAATTGGTCTTTGAATCTGAGAGTCTGTCATTTATTGAGGATCTTAGGGTTCAGGCAGCTGAGTTGGAATGATAGCTTCCTATTCAGGAGAATCAGCCATTCCATCAACTGGCCTCAGGCAATAGAACAGGAGACTCAGCCACCATGCAGTGTGGAACCATAAAAATGAATGAAGCACCAATCTTTTCCTCACAAAAGATACCCCAAGAAGGGGAAAGAAGAAAGAATAGTCTCCTTGCATAGTTATAATGTGAATTATGATTTTGATAAGCTCCAAAGAGAAACATCCACAAACACATATGAGAATGCTGAGGACTGTTGATTTGAAAGAAGCCATGAAGAAGTTAGTTTCTTCAAGGTCCTTCAGCCTGGGTGGGGGTAAGGGGGGCCAGTGTATTTCAGTAGTTGTGTGAGAAACAAGGAAGGAAAAGGGTTTCCTGGGCTTAGGGGACTAGAGGAGCTAAACAATTAGTGTTTGTTCAGAAAGAAGTGAGCCTTGTGAGCACCAGAATGGACCACTGAAGGCCAGGGCCAGGCTCAGAAGTACTGTGATTGGCAGCTGAAGAGCTCTGATTGACTCTGGAGAGGGTAATGACCAGGCCTGTTTGGATTTGGAATGTTGGCCCTGACTTCCTTCTGTGGACACTGAGACCATCTGAGCAGCAGATAAGGAGTACATGTCCAACAGACAAGTCCAAAGAGTAATGCAAGAGTCCACGTGATAAATGGTGAGGTTCATAAAGATATTAGTGCAAAGAATGAAAGGAGAAGGTGGTGTCAAGAAGACCCAGATGCTGGTTGAGGTAGGAGGTGAAGGAAAAATTGGGGAATCATAGATGGTTTGAGGAATCCCAGCCTAGGACAATTGTTATGTGGTTGAATTGATGAAACAATCAAAGGAGCAAAAAAGTAGGTTTGAGTGGGCAAAGAAGGACCTCAATTTAAAATATGTTGCATTTTAGGTTCCTCTGGCAAATTCCTAACAAGCCAATCAAAAGATAGGACTGGAAATCCAGAGGGCAGGGTGGGAAATTCAACATTGAGAATCCTCTCAGAATGAGTGTGATAGAATCCTAAATGAGATAATTGTTCAAAGATATTTCTTAACCTAGATCCAGTGACTCCCAAGGAGGGGCGGGGGTCTTTAAAGTTAAGAAATGGACTTTGATATAATCAGCTTTCTTTATAATCCTATTTTGTATTTTACATATACAACTATGATTCTGAGAAGAGATCCATAGACTTTGCAGGACTGAAAAAGGAGTCCTAGCACAAACAAAATCAGAAATCCCTGGATTAGAGGGAGGTCACAGGGGGAGGTCAATGAAATGATTATTACAGGGCACATCCTGACTGGCATCTGAAGCCACAAAGGTGCCATAGTGATGATCCACAAGGGTGTTGGATCCTGTGATAAAAACATGTGATGTGTATTCCTTGAAGAAAGGTGCTTTTCCTAGAATTTGTGTTGTGGCAGAAGCATTTAGAAGATAATTCCATGAGTTCTTGTTTCTTTTCAGAGGTTATGACCTGTCCACTGATGGACCCAATTGATAGTGCATTCCATTACCATGGTGTGAAAACATTGTCAACAGAAGAGCCTTTTTTTCCCCCATCCACATAAAATTTCATGCAAAATCCCAGGACATTTGCCTGATGGCCTCTGGTTAAAGTGGAAGTGGGGAGCCAACCCATTCAGCCTTCCCAGAAGCCCATCTACCCTTATTTCTCCACCCAGCAACAGCCTGAGGTCTTCCAGATGCTGCAGATGAAAATCACTGCTTTCAATTAAACACTCTTCTTTAATAGATACAGAAGAGAAATATGGCTAATTTGGGGGGACTTTCTGAGGGAAAGAATAGATTTCTTCTCCTAAAATATGTCTTAACATAATGTCAGTTCTTAACACAGAGGATTATATTTTAAAAGGATACCAAGATTATCTACATATGTATGAGCCTAGAAACTTACAAAGCTGAGCTTGGTTTCTAGGCTGCTTGTCTACCTTTTCCAGTAGTATCTGTTCATCAAAAGAGTAAGATGCAGCAGGGGCATGTTCAGACATTCATCCGTAATCGGATTTATCAGATGCTGGGGTTAAAGAATGGGGTCTCCTGAAAGTTCAAAATCCCCACATGCATGCTTCAAACACTTTCAGACTGTCATTGACTAAAAGCTCCATGTAATACAAACAAATAAGAAGAACCATCTGGAAAAATAAAGAGTTAGAAGTTGAGCTCCACAGAAAGAATGGCCAAAATACATTGTGATAAGTTGTGTGAGACTAGAAATGTTTTATTGAAGGTAACAAATTACCTTAGTCAGTAAAACTGTCTGGATTATAAAATCCCAAAATGAAATAATCACAAAGAGCAATTATCACACTAGGCATATGACTGGTCAGAAAAGTAGCAGGCCATTTAATATAAGAGTGAGTGTATGAAAGTGAATCCAAACTATACAACCCAGGGAATCATTGTATACATTTTTTAAGAAGTTATTAGACACACCTTCCACTGCTCCAGCACCTGCAGTCCCTCCCTATGTCGTTACCTAATTTTGTATTATTCATCATTTTTATCAATATGTAAAATTGTCTTATCTATTAATTTATATATCTATTGTCTTCTTCCATCTCCAATAGGAAAAATTTTCTTTAAGTCACAGATTTGGTCTTTCATGTTCATTGCTGCATTTCCAACATCTAGAACAAAATAAATCATATATATATATATTTATTTTTTTTTTAAGTAGGCTCTACGCCCATGTGGGGCTTGAATTTACGATGCTGAGATCAAGAGATGTGTGTGTGCTCTACTGACTGATCCAGCCAGGCACCCCTTAATATATGTCATATGGTAGATGCTGAGATATATCTGAAAGCTGACTTATTTTTTTAAGGTTTTTATTTTAATTACAGTAGTTAACATGCAGTGTAATATTAGTTTCAGGTGTACAATGTAGTGATTCAACACTTCCATACATCACGCAGTGCTCATCACAGCAAGTGCTCTCCTTAATCCCCATCACCTATTTCATCATCACCCCAACATACCTCCCCTCTGGTAACCATAAGTTTGTTCTCTGTAATTAAAAGTCTGTTTCTTGATTTATTTCTCTCTCTCTTTACTTTTTCTTTGCTTGTTTGTTTTGTTAAATTCCACATGAGTGAAATCATATAATCGTATATTTGTCTCTCTCTGACTGACTTACATCGTATAGCATAATGTTCTCTAGCTCCATCCATGTTGTTACAGAAGGCAAGGTTTCATTCTTATTTATGGCTGAATAATATTCCATTTTATATATGTGTGTATTATCACACTCACACACACACACACACACACACACACACACACACCATCTTTATCCATTCAGTAATCAATGGACACTTGGACTGCTTCCATATCCTGGCTCTTGTAAATATGAAAGGTGACTTATTGATGGACTGACCAAGTTGCCATCCTCATCCAAAAGGCTAGTAACTTCTTGGGTGCATCAAGGAGGACATCAAGCAAAGAAATATAACATATTCCTTTTTATTTTATAGCCAGCCCAGAACTCTGCACCTTGTATGGTTATTGACATTATACCTCATACAAACTTCATGAAGATGGTTGGGTTCAGGGAAGACAATTAAAATAATAAGAGAGGGATGATTGAAAAGGGAAGAAGAGAGTTGAGGAACTGCTGTGTGTAAGCAAAAAAGACCATGTGATTTTTCAGTCTGAAAAGACAAAGATTCAGAAGAAATGTAATCATAATATTTAAATTACGAAAGGAATGCAGACATCTTTACTAGAATACTTAGAACCTGGAAATGAGAATGAAGTCCTTTTAAGGCATACACATAGCAAAAAGGGGTAAAAACTAAAAGTGCATCTAGGTAATAGTTTGTGAACTAAACTATTATCATAATCACCAGTTATTAAAAGAAACAGAGGAACCCCTTGGTGGCTCAGTGAGTTAGGTGTCCGACTCTTGGTTGTGATTCAGGTGGTGATCTTGCGATCATGGGATCAAGCCCCACATGGGGCACTACACTGGGGACGGAGTCGGCGTCAGATTCTCTCTCCATCTCCCTCCTGCTTACCTTCTCTATCTTTTAAGTAAATGAATAAAAACTTTAAAGTGAGGGGTGGACATGGTGTGGGGGGAGGAAAGCAGAGATATTTTGGGGCATTTCCCAAAGAATGGCAGCCTAATATAATGGAAAGCTGACTAGACTTTGGATCTGATCCTTACCATGCCCTGACCTCTGACAAGTCCCTTAATCATCCTAGCTTCTATTTCCTCTTCTGTAAAAGGAGGGCTTATAGTAGGTGACCACTTTGGTCCCTTCTAGAATAGATTGATGTTTCATAGTACAACCCATGGTGCCACTGTCAAAGGCAGACCACAAAGATAAATGAATACAATGGGAAAATGTCCATGGTCACTTCTGGGGAAATTTAGACTGCAGATTCTTTTATTTAAACACTTGTGAGAATGAAATTTTCTGTATCAGTTTCTTGACATTGAAATCTTTTTTTTTTTTTAGAACAAATAATTTTTATTTTTTTTTAAACAAATACACCAAAGAATTATGCAATGCTGCCAGCATTGGAAGCAATCCTGGGCCACAAGTCTGCACACTCCTTTGCGACTGGTCCTGTAATAGCAGAACCTTTTCATTTCACCTTTATTATTTACTATGACCCCCGCGTTATCCTCAAAATAGAGAAACACACCATCTTTTCTCCGGTATGATTTTCGTTGTCGAATCACCACTGCTGGATGTACCTTCTTCCTGAGCTGTGGTTTGCCTTTCTTCACTGTGGCCATCACCATGTCCCCCACACCAGCAGCAGGAAGTCTGTTCAAGCGTCCCTTAATCCCCTTCACAGAGATAATATACAGATTTTTGGCTCCTGTGTTGTCAGCACAATTGATGACGGCTCCTACCGGAAGACCCAGGGAAATCCGGAATTTTGCACCGGAGGACCCACCACGTCCTCGCTTCGACATCTTGAACACCCTTGACATTGAAATCTTAATGAATATAGGATAGTTGGTATTTTTTAAGTCGACTCAAAAATTCCCATTTTATAGTGAACATCTGTTTTCTAAGTCCAAAGGAGTAAGCAGCAAATACCAAATGCTTTGCTAGAAAGTATGTCAGTAGGTAACATTTATCCCTGAAGATGAATGAAGTTGTCTGCTTCCCTCTTGTATTTCATATTTCTAATGAACTAATATTCTATGTGAGATCAACAGTTTATAGGATGAGTAATAAGTATGACTATTAGTTGGTTATAGTCAATGGATGGAAAATTTTATAAATCAGTCCAAAACCTTTGATAAGGACATTTAAAGTTTCTCCACTTTGAGGCCAACCCTTTCTAGTGGAAGCACTTTCTCTTCAAGTTGACCCACATTGGCTTTCTTCCTAACACGTCTGGATACAATCCATTTTTAAACGATTATTTTATGGGTGTTTCTCTGTATCCTACTTTTCCATGCTTCAGTCTTCCAGCTGCACTGAGGTGACTGTGAGGTAATCAGTAGGAGAAATCTCTTGAGCCCTGAGATGACTGGAACAATCACAGATTTAGAAGTAAATGAAGATCTTTCTGAACATAAACAATGGCCAGAATCAACATTGAAGAATCAGAAATAGGACAATTATTAGGTATCAGCCTGCAGGTTGAAAAAAAAGAACACCACGTTGGCTATTTATTTAAACAAAAAACTTCCATCACCCTTTTAGCCCAAAAGAGAAAAGGGAGTAAAAAAAAAAAAAAAAAAGATATGGTAGGAAGATCAGAAAAGAGAAAGAAACAGAAACAGAAAGAAGAAACAAGAACACAATAATGGACCACAAAGGCAGTGGGGCTGGTGAGAACAACAGATAGTGAAAAGCAAAAGAAAAACAGCAACTACAGGAATGAGGGACAACAGTCTAGCTAGTGTCGAGACCTGGATAGTCAAAAATCTCAGAGAGCATCACTGTATTTTAGTCATGTAGTGGTCTTAGACTTTCCTGGAGTCTCATCAGTCACCAGTGACTACCAGTCCCTCTTTCATTGTATTTCTGGGGTTTGCCCACTTGTATTGTCATGGTGTTGCCCAGTAAGGAACAACCCCCATCTCTTTAGTCTGTGCTGTCTCTGCCTCTCACTTTGACTCTTTATTTTGTCCTATGCACCAGTGACAGAGGAGGCTTCCTAAAATACCACCCAGTACACATCATCCCCTAGTTCAGAAACACACCGTGGCTCTCCTGCTTGTAAATCTCTTAGTTTACAATCCAGAAGCTCTACAGTGTGGTCTTGATCAGCCCCATTTCTCAGGCATTTTTCATGCTAAACTTTCTCTTCAGCTGGACCGATCCACTGCAGCTTCAGAAGCACACAGCTTGCATCTATCCTTCATTATTTTCCCTCTAGATCTCATTTCCAGAAAATCCTCCCAATGCCCTCCCCTGATACAGAGTTGATTCTGGGAAGCCTTACCTGAATTTTCTAGCCCACAGAGACTTTCCTAAAAGTCCCTCTTTAAACTCCTGGAAAAATTGATGTGCGCCATCAATTAAGCATACATAGCATTATGGTGCTATCTCTCCAAGTCTTTCCTCCACAACCTTAAAATATTGGAGGGTTCTTGACAGCAAAGACATTATTTCTACTTCTCTTTCTCCCTAGCACTTAGCTCATGTAGATGCATTATAAATGTTGGTTGGTAATCGTGTGTGTATGACCAAATGAAAATGCTCAATATTGTTTTTCTTATTCCGGTAGCTTCAGTATCTTAACCTTTGAAGGGAAATCTAGTCTTTCACTATTTTGAATGACATTGTGGACTTCAGAAACTGTTGTGGAGAGGATTTGGGTGTGTACTGTTCTGTGGTCTCTCTGAGGCAGGTTCTTAGTCTTCAAATCCATTGGAATAAATATAATGCTTCTTGAAATTTGGCATCTCTTCCTCCTTGGGTAATTTCTGTTTCCCTTTAAGATGTTTAAAAATACCATCAGAATCAATATTCTTTCTGTGGCTAGTAGTGGAATGGAATCAGTCTTTTCTCCTCTGGTTTCTCTTCCTTTAAATACAGATAAAGAGGAAGTGCAGAGGAAACGGCAGAAGCTCATGCCTAATTTCTCAGATAGTTTCGGTGGTGGTAGTGGAGCAGGAGCTGGAGGCGGAGGCATGTTTGGCAGCGGTGGTGGAGGAGGCGGTGCTGGAAGTACGGGTCCAGGTATGAATTAAAGCTGCTCTTTCTAGAGCTTTTCACATTGGAGAAGGTAGAATTTTCCTTTCCTAGATTTCCCAAACCATCTGCAGGTTGAGCGGCTGTGACATATTAAATTAACTAAAATTTCCCAACAGAGAAATGCATGTTCATTTTGCAGTACATAGATAACACCAAAAACTCTAAGAGGAAAGAAAAGTCACTCAAAGCTGGTTATCTAAAGAATATGTCTGTTAACATTTTGGCATATTTCTCCTTTCTTCCCTTCCATACTGTCTTGGTTTTCTTTGGAAACATTGGAAGGGTTTCGTATTATATATACTACATTGTAGAAAGTCTGAAGATACAGAAAATCTGGTTATTGAAGGGTAACTTCTCAATTTTTTTCTGTGCAAACATTATACTATGTATTTTTTGCATTTTCATGAGCACAGCTGCAATCCTCAAAATAGATAGTGTTTAGCCTATTTACCTATATTATTTATTATCAACAAATCATGATTGTGTATATAGAATCATATATGCTGCTTTTCCCCTAATGGGTTAACCTAGGCATTTCCCCCATGGCAATATAAATTTTATGTAAGCATAATATTTTAAGCACCATTTCATCAAGTGAACATGCCATAGTATTACTTACTTGAATGTGTTTCCTGTTTTTTACTGGTTTTTTACTGAACTCCTTTGTCCATATTGCTGTTCTTTTATTCCAGATTGTTTTTGTAAATTAGATTCTTTGAAGTAAAATTACAGTGTCAGAGAGTATGACATCTAATACTAGCTGCTTCCGCAAAGAGTTTTAAGTACGAGTTTATGCTTCCACCAAAAATGCCTGAGAATGAACAATGTGGTCATGTTTCCTTGGAGGAGTCAGTATTTTTTCTGTATTTTGTTTGGTTCAGTTTTTCCCGCCAGAAGTTATTTCAAGGTCCTCTGTGTCAGCAAGTCTAAGTATGGTTGGTGACCACTCACCATTAGCCTCTCCTTTCCACACAGAGTGGGAGTCTTTCTCCAGCATGAACTCCATGCTGCCCCAAGCCTGGGCATGCTGCCCCAAGTCTGGGTATTGTCTGAATTGCCAAAATGTAAATTTGGTCAGAGTGGAATTCTGATCATCCCATGATCCCTCATAATGTGTCTTACTAACTCTCAACGGAAGCACTGTGTCCAGCACGCTGCCTTTCCACACCAAAGCCTGTGCTCACCTTAGGGAAAGACACCAAGCTTTGTTAAGTCTTTGTAAAACACAAACAAAACAAAACAAAACAAAAAAAACTAACTTACTAAACATCATGAGATTTTAATCATTTTGGTTGCCATTTCAGGGTATGGTTTCCCTCACTATGGATTTCCTACATATGGTGGAATTACTTTCCATCCTGGAACCACTAAATCTAATGCCGGGATGAAACATGGTAAGTAATATAGTTTTTTTTTAATTTTTTAAAGATTTTACTTATTTATAATGATAGACACACAGAGAGAGACAGAGACAGAGACATAGGCAGAGAGAGAAGCAGACTCCATGCAGGAGCGGGACTCAATCCCGGGACTCCAGGATCACACCCTGGGCCGAAGGAGGACACTCAACTGCTGAGCCACCCAGGCATCCTTGGTTTGTTTGTTTGTTTGTTTGTTTTAATAGTGAGAATAGAATAAAAAAATTAATGCCAAAAAGTTTTTTATCATTACCTATCACAACATTGCCATCTTGAAAAAAAAAATGATAAAGGTAAATAAACTAAAAAGATACTTTTCCAAAAAATATGATTTGCTGTGGCAAGTGTAAATTCTGTTCCCAATGCTATGTTTATACTTACATATTTACTTTGTAAGTGGCATGAACTGGGAGAAGAGAAGTACTTTAAAAGGGGACATGTAGGGGATCCCTGGGTGGCTTAGCAGTTTAGCGCCTGCCTTTGGCCCAGGGTGCGATCCTGGAGTCCTGGGATCGAGTCCTGCGTCAGGCTCCTGGCATGGAACCTGCTTCTCCCTCCTCCTGTGTCTCTGCCTCTCTCTCTCTCTCTCTATGTCTATCATAAATTAAATAAATAAATAAATAAATCTTTTTAAAAAGGGACCAAAAAATAAAATAAAATAAAATAAAATAAAATAAAATAAAATAAAAAGGGACATGTAAACTTGGCCATTCAAACATAAAAAGGTAGCCAAACTTACCTTTTCTTTCCCTTTTTTTTTTCCTCAAATACTATACTTTTGAAGACACTTTGAGTTTTATAAAATAGTCTTTCCCATCAAATGCATCCCCTAATTTGCAGTAGTCACACTGTGGGTTCATAGTTTATATAACATGTCCATTCTAGTGTATCCATTGAAGAAGTAACACAATAGAGCCTTCCCGGGTATGGAATGCTGGTTTCATGTCAGGTGCTTCTACATTTTTTGACTGTAAACTTCATGATTGCTCTGTAAGGAAAATAGTAGTGTCTCCCATTTTACAGAGGACACTGAGGTTCAGAAATGTTCAGTCATTCACTGAAGGCACATATCTGTTATCGGCAGAACCAGGATTTGAGCCAGTTGTGCCCACAAAACTTAGGTGTTCTCATAATACCTGTCAGATGACATGGTCGGACTGAAAGGAGCATAGAAATGGCACACCAAGTAGCTGCCACGCTGAAGAATGTGACTTGATAGCATGTCTTAACAACTTGCTTGGTTAATTAGCATCAGGAAAAAAGTAATTCCTCTGCTTTTATTTAAACTTTAAAAATTCCACTTCTCTGGGATGTCTAGGTGGCTCAGTCAGTTAAGCATCTGACTCGACTTCAACTCAGGGTCATGGGTTCAGGCCCACATGCATTGATTAAAAGAAAAAATCCACTTCCCTGTAATTCACAAAAGAGCTGTATTTCATTTTTTCTCCTTCACAAATAATCAAAATGAAATGGAAGTTTTTAGAAATATAAACAAAAATTTTTCAAGATCTTAAAGGCTCTTATCACTAGAAAAAAATTCTGTAACTACACATGTTAACTGATGTTAACTAGAATTATTGTGATCATTTGACAATACATAAAAATATCAAATCATTATACTGTATAATATACTATATATAATCTATACTATATATATATAAAATACCTGAATGAATATAATGTTATATGTCAGTTATATACCTCAGTAAAAATGTGTCTTTTAGAAGTGAGAGTTTAAAATACCTTCAAAACAAGTGGTGTTTGATTTGACGTGGTTTTTTTTTAAGATTTTACTTATTTATTTGAGAGAGACAGCATGAGCAAGGGGAGAGACAGAGGGAGAGGGAGAAGGAAACTCCCCAGTGAGCAGGGAGCCCGACCTAGGGCTCAATCCCAGGACCCTGGAATCATGACCTGTGCCAAAGGCAGATGCCTAACCAACTGAGCCACCCAGGCACCCCTGATTTGACTATTTTAAAAGGAATTTTAAATTTCTGTTTTTTGGGATGCCTGGGTGGCTCAGCGGTTAAGCACCTGCCTTCAGCCCAGGGCGTGATCCTGGAGTCCCGGGATCGGGTCCATGTGGGACTCCCTGCATGGAGCCTGCTACTCCCTCTGCCTATGTTTCTGCCTCTCTCTGTGTGTGTCTCTCATGAATAAATAAATAAAATCTTTTTTAAAAATTAGTTTTTCTTTTCCCTTTTCAGTAAACTTACCTCCCATCTTTATCTGACAATTGAAACAGCAAATTATAACTTAATAGATTTTACTGAGAAGAAACTGATGTTTCTGTTTTTATCTTAGGAACCATAGACACCCCATCTAACAATGATACTGAAGGTTGTGGCAAGAATGTGGACAGAGAGGCAGTAAACCTCTCTGGGAAAGTAACTGAACCCACAGAACAAGATAAGGAGTCCAGCATGGGGGTTGATGAGGTTACTCTGACATATACAGTGGGAATAAAAGAAGAGAATTCTAGGTTTCAAGGTAAGTGAGCACACACACGATTACATTGTACTGACTGGTGAGAAGCTGGGTTGGTTCGAAGTGTGGAAACTATTGCCAGAGAACAAGTCTATTTTCTGTTAATCTAAAAATGATATATCAATATGTACTTCAACATGCTCTTCAGACTTCTGTAGCTTTTGAAAAGCATGTGTCCGATTATTTATTCACACTGATATTTCTGTTTTCCCTGTGTTTTCTCCAAATATAAAGTACTGAAGTTTGCATATTCATTCTTCCATCATAATTATACAGTTTCGGGGTATCGTGAGAGATAATCCAGTTCATTTCTGTCATAGATAATAGAGAAAAGTTTTCATGACTTTAATAATCTCCTCTCTCTAGACTATAGCTTGACTGTCATACTGAATAGAACTTTGCCTAGAAATAAGAAAATTTCCTCTTACCCTGAGGCCCTCTTTGAACAATTAGGATTGAGAGGGACCATCCACTCCGCATATTTTGAACCAGTGCTCATTAGAGAAAAGAGAAGGGAAAGATAGCAAATATTTTGACTCGTTCTCTACCACATATTTTTTTTTCTTTTAACACCACCTTAAAAATGTACAAAGCACGGTTAGGTGGGGGATCATAGAAAAACAGGCCACCCATGGTTTTGGCCTGCAGGAGTCAATTTGCCTTCCTCTCACCTTCAGGAAGCAAACTTCACAAGAATACCAATGGCTTATGGAAAGTCTGTCTGTGGCATAAACTGTGTTTTTGACACTTTGCCTAACGAGAGAGTTGTTTAAGACTCCAGTGGAGGATTATTTCATCATGAGATTGATTATTTACAGTATAGTAATTGAATCAACAGTTTTCAGAGGTTGAGTGTTCCCCCTAGGATAACAGATATTTCTAAATGTCTTTCCCCTAACAAACCACAGACAGATTTTTCACATCAGCCTCTATATTTGTCAGTAAGCCAATGTCCAATTGTGCTTTTTCTAGTGAACACAATCCAGAAGTACTGAAAGGAGCATTTGCAACTAAAATGATGTGTGTCGAGGTGTCAGAACTTGATGCTGATGGTTTTGACCTCAAGCATGCCATACCTGTAGAGCAAGTATAGGAAACTCAACTGTGATTGTGGTCATTGCCTTGCAGATAACCTCTTTCTAGAGAAGGCTATGCAGCTTGCCAAGCGGCATGCCAATGCCCTTTTTGACTATGCGGTGACAGGAGATGTGAAAATGCTGCTGGCTGTCCAGCGCCATCTCACTGCAGTGCAGGATGAGAATGGGGACAGGTAAGTCACTTGTAAACAAAGGCTGTTTTAGTGGAAGGAAGAGAAAATCATTGTGTGCTTACTGGCTGGAGACAAAATAATCGTTTAAAGGTACTGGGCCAATAACTGGAAAACTATCATGGACAAGAATGTGTCAGTAAGGTTGACTCCATAATTTGCTGCTCCTGTCCTGTGGCTCCCACCTGTTGGGTTCTAGAATAGCTAGTTCTCATCTAAGAGTCCATCATTCTGAGCAAGAAAACTACAATGTGTGTGGGGAATGGTACTTTTTCAGAAACCTTGCCTTTTTTATTGGGATAAATTTGGAATAAAATTTAATAAATATTTACTGGATTAATAACATTTGTTTTATTTACTGAAATGGCATAATAGTAAACTTTGATCCAGCCAGATCCCTAAAGCACTCATTATCCCAACTGCATATTTATAATGGTAGGATATTCAAGAAAAAGCCCAATAAAGACAGCACAGCAACAACAAAACAATTAAGAGGCAACTGTCATTCTTTCCCAGTTACTATTTCCTTCCCTATTGCCTCTGTTAGTGGTAACCAGTCTGTGACTGGATGGGGCTCCTGCGACTGCTCTGACTCATGCGGCAGTCGGCCAGCATTCCAATCACCATGCGTCCGTTTCTGCTGTTACTGAGCTTATATTTGCAAAGCACCTGGCTTCTTTCTAAAACAGTTCTCTCGGCCCTTTCATGGAGACTTCTAAAATGATCTCAAAAGCCTGTGAGAATAACAAGAGACAACAGCCCTCAGATTGAAGTCAAGTGCCTTATCTAAAAACTTTCCTAAAATAGTGTCAACACTGAGAAATCCTTTTCTGCAGAGGAGCTCTTGAGTGCTATGTTTTAAACCTCGGTTTAAAAACTGAATCAAACGCTTTAGGAAAGTGCCAACCTCAGGGTTTCAAACGAAGACCTTTGTTCTCATCCTTGCAGCGTAACCAAGGATGTGGTATAACCACTGGCCCTGTTATACAGTATGAGAGGAACCAGTAGAGCCTTCTTTGTGTAATGCTGTGAACAGCAGAATGTTTTTACAGGGTTAAAGAATCCAATTAGCATTCAATAGCATGTAACCACAAGAGAAAGCAGCGAGTTAACCGAGACAGAACTGACAGCATTTCAAGCGACATTTTTAGGGGCCTGCGGAATGGAGGAACCAAAGAAAGATGAGCGCTTGTAGAAGTTAGCCAGAGACTGCTGATAGACTGGGGGGGGGGGAGTTGTGAAAAAGATACACAGTGTGGGCATTCAAGGGGGTGCACCGAGGGGAAGGTGCAGGCACCTCTAAGGACACATGTGGAGGGACCCAGGAGGTGATCTTCCCTGCCCAGGCTGAATGTGAATAGGATCCCCTCCTCAGACCACAGATGGACTCCCATGAGCAGGCTCTTAGGGTTGGCCACAGCTAAAGGACAGAGAGGGGAGACCAAGGAGGAACCCTCACATGAATGCTGTTGGTCCTCACACCTCAGGTATCTTGTTTTCATTGAACTTGTCACGCTCAGCTAATAATCTGGATCCTGAGGCCATTAGTCATCACAGAAAAAATACAAAAAAGAAAGAGAAGAGAACTTCTGGTATTGGGGAAATTCCCAGGAGGGGGTGAGGATTTATGGGGGAGGGGAATGTACCTCTGTTAGGAACTGCTGAGCTGCGCCTGGAAATTTTTTGCTGTTTTGAAGTATGACCTTTTTCTTGGTATATGTGCATCATGTCTGCGTCAGACTTCAGGCCCTATTTAGAAGTCTTCCTCCAGCCTCATATTTCAAGAGACAGGAGTGAAACCTCGACATCATTCAGCTACTCTCTCTAGTACTGAAGTCACAGGGTCGGTTTTTTCGGCCCTCTTGCACCGTTATTCCTCACCCCCCCCCACTCCTCCCCCCGCCCCAGATGCACTTGCTTTTGCTAAGAAAGAGGCCTGCGAAACATGACACCCTGTATTTTTCAGTTGGAGAAAGTCTAGCCTGTGCCTTTGAATCCCAGACAGCCTGCCTCCGTGCTATGCTTTGAGTATACTGTGCATCACCATCTGCCCATTCTTTGGAGTATTCACTATCTCGGGTGTCCCTCTGTAGCTCTACAGAGCAGTGCCCGGGTACCCCTTCAGCAGGATGGTCTAAGGGATGAAGAGATGGCTTTGGAGCCACATGAGCCTGAGCTTGACTCCCAGCTTCACCACTCAGTAGTTACATGACCTGGTTTGAGTTCTGTTAGACCTACAAGTCCCAGTTTCACCAGCTGAAAAATGAGGATATAATGTTACCTACCTCGTAGGGCTTCTTGTCATGATCAATAAAGCCATATATGTCAACAACTTAGCAGGGTCTGGTAAATAGAAACTAAACCCATAGCAGCCACATTTTATTGTTGTTACTATTGAGTCATTTCAAAGTAATTTTAATAGTAAGGGGTTTTTTTTGTTAATTAAAAAATTGTGTCCCTAGGAGTAATGCTTGACACCTGCCAATATTTTCGACCTCTTTAACCTAAGCCCCTTGGCTCATTCTATCACCTTTATCTTAGTGCCTAACTTGTGTGCCAGGGCTGTAGGGCCAACCCAGGGAGGACCAGCCCTGAGATCCCAGGCCAGAGAGGGAGAAAGACAGATAGAAAACTGTAGTTGCATAACCAAGCAGTAAACTTGAGGGGGGACTGTGTGCTCTGCCTGAGAAGTTTGGGGAGGAGGGAAGGTTTGAACTGGAATCTGAAGGATGAAGTAGGCACTATCCAGGCAGAGAAGAGAAGCAAAACCATTCCAGGCGGAGGGAATATTTGCAAGGGAAAAATAAAATCACATTGTTCCTTCAGAAGTTTACCTCAAGAGTCTTATCCCAGTAGTTAAAACCCTAACTCCATCCCTCCTGGGATCTGGGAAGATCTCTGAAAAGCCACCACACTGTATTTTGGAGGAGGCTAGAAGGCTAGGTGAAGGCAACTACACTTTCCTGAACAGTTCCAAGTGCCAGGCATTTTACATACATCATCTCTATGTCAAGGGAAGCCAGGAAAAAGCTAGAGGAGAAAATGTCGTGAACACTCCCAGGGAGGCAGAGTTGGGATTTGAACTTAGGTGTCTCTACCTCGAGGCCCAGGTACCTTTACACCTCATGGGGTCAAACCAGTATGCCCCCAGAGGTGAGGCAGGCAAGGTTAATGAGTGTAGCTGCCTGGCTAGGCAGTAGAACATTCCTGCCTCAGATTTAAGACATTTGAGATTCAAGACATCTGGGGGCCAAATACAATGAAGTGTGAGACCCAGGTACAGTTTGCAGGTCTGATCCTTTCTGGGGAATTTTTTTTTCCACTAACCTTTAGTTGATTGTTGCCATTCTGTTTCTGTTCCAGTGTCTTACACTTAGCGATCATCCATCTTCATGCTCAACTTGTGAGGGATCTACTAGAAGTCACATCTGGTTTGATTTCTGACGACATTATCAATATGAGGAATGATCTCTACCAGGTAAGCAGACATATCAACTAAGAAAAATCCACAGTTTGTACGTGCTCACATGTGTTTATGTGTTATTTCTAATAATGTGAACAGTAACAAAAATACAGTGCATCTCTTTGTAGGTTATATCCTAAAAGCCCATTACTTGGGAATACTATTTATTATTTATGATTTAGGATCCTTTAACCTGTGAGTATAATAGAAATCACTCAGTGAAATTCAACATGCTGCTGGAAGGAAAAGCAAGGTTTTAACATTAGAAATCTGTCAAAGAGGGCAGCCCAGATGGCACAGCAGTTTAGCGCTGCCTTAGGCCCAGGGCGTGATCCTGGAGACCTGAGATGGAGTCCCATGTCGGGCTCCCTGCATGGAGCCTGCTTCCCCCTCTGCCTGTGTCTCTGCCTCTCTCTCTCTCTTTCTCTCATGAATAAATAAATAAAATATTTTTTAAAAATCTGTCAAAGAGTTGATCCATTTTCTTTTTTTTCTTTTTCAAATTTACTTTATTCTTTTTATTATAGTGAGTGTACTCCTTAATCCTCCTCCCCTATTTCTTTGAAGGTTCTCTCCTCCCCCTGTAACCATCAATTTGTTCTCTGTAGTTAAGGGTCTGTTTTTTCATTTGTCTTTTTTTTCCCTTTGCTCATTTGTTTTGTTTCTTAAATTCCACATATGAGTGAAGCCTTATGGTATTTGTCTTTCTCTACTGCCTTATTTCACTTAGCATAATACCCCCTAGATCCATCTACTCATTGCAAATGGGAAGATTTCATTCTATTTTATGGCTGAGTAATATTCCACTGTGTGTGTGTGTGTGTGTGTATCACTTCTTCTTTGTCCATTCCTCTGTCAGTAGACATTTGGGCTATTTTCCTAGTTTGGCTGTTGTCAGTAATGCTGCTATAAACATCAGCATGCATGTATCCCTTTGAATTAGTGCTTTTGTATTTTGGGGTGGGTGCAATTACTGAGTAATAGGGTAGTTCTATTTTTTTTAACTTCTTGAGGACCTTCCATACTGTTTTCCATAATGTCTGCACCAGTTTGCATTCCCACCAACAGTGCACAAGGGTTCCTTTTTCTCCACATCCTCGCCAATACTTTTTTCTTGTGTTTTTTATTTTAGCCATTCTGACAGGTTGTGAGGTGATATCTCACTGCAGGCTTTATTAGTATTTCCCTGATGATGAGTGATGTTATCTTTTTTTTCACTGAAATATAATTGACAGGTAACATTCTATTAGTTTAAGGTGTACAGTGACTCGATATTTGTATATACTGTAAAATGATCACCAAAATAAGTTTACTTGTCATCCATCACCACCTATAGTTACAGATTTTTTTTTTTTGTAATAGAACTTTTAAGATCTACTGTCTTAGAAACTTTCAAATAAGCAATACAGGAGAACCTACAGTAAATATGCCACATCTGTCAAGAAAAATACAATTGAAAAAATCAAGTTTGGAAAACCAAGAGTTTTGAGGCTGCAACACATTTTGACAACATCTGAATTAAGTGTATATCAAATAAAGGGTGCTGAAATCAGAACACAGAAAAGTAAACAGATTGGTTAAGGAGAGAGTGTCTTTCAAAAACAGAAAGCTCAGGGATCCCTGGGTGGCGCAGCGGTTTGGCGCCTGCCTTTGGCCCAGGGCGCGATCCTGGAGACCCGGGATCAAATCCCATGTCGGGCTCCCGGTGCATGGAGCCTGCTTCTCCTCCCTCTGCCTGTGTCTCTGCCTCTCTCTCTGTGACTATCATAAATAAAATAGAATAAAATTCTTTAAAAAAAAAAAAAAAAACAGAAAGCTCAAATCGAGGAAAGCAGGGAACACCAAAGTTTTGCACAGATCAGGTTCGAGCAGGAATTCAGTGGGTTCAAAAGCAACTTGAGGAACCGTGCTACAGAGAACTTGTCTTCAGACGTAATAGAGAAAAGGTAGCTGGGACCAGGGAGGCTGCCTGATGGGCACATGCAGACTTCAGGTGAGAAAAGCAGATAGGAGACTGAAATTGCCACTTGACAGAACCAAAGCCTGGCTGCTGGTGTTGGGAGCCTGAGACTTGGTCCAGCCACTCTGGCCAAGGGGCGTGCTACCTCCAGGGCTGCTCTGTCTCTCGCCCCGGGGAACTCTCCCCTCCAAGCTACCTTCACCTCCACCCACCTGGCTGTGGTGCCAGGCTCCTGGTCTCACTCCTTATCACCTTTCCCATTTTCTCCTTCCCTTCAGTCCACCCAAAGTGACTTCCCAGCCCTCCTTGGCCTCGGCGGTGGGCTTAGATCCCTGGTCCAAGCATACCCGTTACTCTAAAAATGTTGATAATCATCTGCAATTAACTGCACAGGAAAGGCACCTGTTCCAGTTCTCAGTTGTTAAGGCAGGTAGTGTGAATCATTTTGATCTCCTCGAAGCAGAACTGAAATGTTTACGTATAGCTCTCAGATTTTGTTTAAGTTTTTATGTATTTATTCATGAGAGACACATAGAGGGAGGCAGAGACATAGGCAGAGGGAGAAGCAGAGTCCTTGCGGGGAGCCCGATGCGGGACTTGATCCCAGGACCCTGGGATCATGACCTGAGCTGAAGGCAGACGCTTAACCCCTGAGCCACCCAGGTGCCCCTCTCACTAGATTTTTAAGTGTGAATAGGTGTTTCCTGATAAGGGAAAGATGTTTTTGCCATTTGATATAAGTCTTTAAGCTCCTCCCCTGGCAGTAGTGCCTAATGTCAGAAGAAGAATGAAGTCGGGGATTCTTCACTGACTCATAATATAAAGTAATGAGGGTGAAGTCTAATTTTAGGTAGACATTTAAAGAATGTCTTCAAATTTTCATACCATGTTGAGGGTTGTTGGTATTTAGAGAGTCATCTGGCCCTTAAAGCTCCATTCTCTCAGGCTTTATAGGACTGATTGTTCCTCTCAAACCATCACAAGCATGCGAATAAAACGGGACGCTGTCTTTCTTGGTCCTCCTCTCAAAGACTGCTCAACTTCACTGCCTGTAGGTCAGATTCAAGGAATTACTTGTTTTTCTGTTTATAAATAGGCCCTGCAAAGGACACCGCACAAGAGGATTAGTAGTTGTGATTTATTATGTGCTAACCTCCTTCCTGTATCATTGGTTACATATATTGAGACTCTCTGGTGTGCTAGACACAAAAATCTCAAAACCACCACCTTTGACACTTCCTGCCTTCTGATTTGGGGCCTCTCAGGAGAACACAGATCCATTTCCCCCCAACTTACCGCGCTCATTCATGGACGAGGATCCTGCTAATGCCTTCTAGGTCTCAAACTTATACCTCATGGCAACTCTGATTTGAGAACTAGACAAGGCTAAAATGTGGACTTGTTTATCTTTGTAAAGGTTCTCCTGTTATCTGTTCTCAACAGAAAAATGACACAGTTCTCTAAGTAATTTGGATTATTTGGCAATTGTCTTAGACAACCTCCTGAAATACCAGTCACTAATCTTAGTACATTCTGGTGGCCATCTGTCATGAGCAGATCTCTCTCCCCACCCACTCTCTGGAGATACACTCAAAATAATCCCAGTGCGTAGAGTTAGGGTTCTTCTGGAACTATTTCTGAAATCTGTTGCCGTCAAACCCTCTCTCTTCCTCCACCCTGTGCCATAGATCACCACTCCAGTGTGTTCGATATGGATTGTTTTATCTGCATGTCTTCCTATATAACATTAATGAGGGCTTCCGTGCACGTGGATTTTTTCTTTTATGTTTTTGGTTTTTAAAAATATAACATATGTTCATAGTTCTTTAAATCATACATAAGGGTATACACTGGAAAATCAAAAATTGCCCTCCCTGGCAGTATACAAGTCCCCCAAACCCACTCCCAAGTATAACTATTGCATTTGTAAATATGTTTCCAGAGACTGGCAACATAAACATACACACTTGAAATACAGAGATATTTTGGTTATACTCTCAGATACAAACCACACTATATGATTGTAGTCCTGGGGTTAAAGACCTAATGCCTGAAATTTTGTAGAAAACCTTTGGTGGGTCTGTGGGAGAAAACTTTAAAAAAAAAAAAAAAAAAAAAGCTCTTACTCATGGTAACAGAAATTATATAACGTGAAGAGAATCATGTTAAAACTAGAGATAATTACTAATTTCTGAATGGTATAATAGTTTATAATTTTAGATCTTCTTTTCTACGATCTCATTCTCTTCTAGACTTTTTCCATCTCCCCAAATAGCATTTCAGATAAATGAATGCAACCTTTTACATATATATTTTTGAGAGGAAAGCTCTTCGCTACAGTATCTAAACTTTTGGAGACATCATTCTCTTTAAAGCTGGGGTATAAAAGAAAAAAAAGAAAAAGAGAGAGGGCTGCCTGGGTGGCTCAGTGGTTGAGTGTCTGCCTTTGGCTCAGATTTTAATCCTGGGACCCTGGGATGAGCCCCGCATCAGGCAATCTGCTCATCCGGGAGTCTTCTCTCTCTCCCTCTGCCTGCCACTCCCCTGCTTGTGCTCTCTCTCTCTGTCAAATGAATAAATAAAATCTTAAAAAAAAAAAAAAAAGGAGAGTATGGAAATTTGGCCAAAAGCCTGTCTTATTTCTGCTGTATGCAATTAACTGAGCACAAGCCGCAGGAGCATCTTTCAGCACCTCCTGTGTTGTGATCTTCCTACACCAGCCAGGGCATTGACGACTTATCCTGTTGTCACTGCTGTGGCCAGCAATCGCTGACTGAGAGAGAAAGTTTAGGCAAGTTGTCACTAGACAGGCTGGATTTCACAAACTCCTGTGCAATACAATGATCTATATAAAAATATATCGCTATTCTCTGTCAGTGACCTCAGTTCTTTGAAAGATCCTTTCATGATTGTGTTTGTCTTGTTCATTTTGAAAACACTCAGTTTGCAAAACATCTCATTTGCATTCGCCGAGGCACTGCTTTCTGGGCAGAGTAATCAGATGGACTATTTATGCACCTGTTAGGTGTCAGCAATTCAGTATGTTCATCTGAGCCCTCTTAGTGAGATGGTTCTGTGGCCCTGGTTATAATATTTAGAATCCTTTGATAACCTGTTATAAAATGGGGGTGCCCACAGTGGCATGCTGATTATTTTGAACTGGAGCCACTTGGGAAGCAGCCAGTGCAGGGATGCTCAGACCCTCCTCTGACTCCCTGAAAGCAGGAAACACCTCTCCCACACGAAAGGTACCCTCCTTGTACTGGGAAGTAGAACACATCCCTCTCACCAGCGATAGGAACTTTAACGTTGAAAAAGCTATAGAAGTAAAAACCTTGTTAATTTTTTACTAATCTATCTCAGCCCAAATTCTGCTTAAATTTCTTTACTAATTAAAGCTTGCAGGGACTCCTGGGTGGTTCAACGGTTGAGCATCCGCCTTCAGCTCAGGGTGTGATCCTGGGTCCAGGGATCAAGTCCCACGTCGGGTTCCCTGCATGGAGCCTGCTTCTCCCTCTGCCTGTGTCTCTGCCTCTCTCTCTGTCTCTCTCATGAATAAGTAAATAAAATCTTTTTTAAAAAATGGGGGTGCCATTATTCTATTGATTGGTCTCCTCATGGAGCCAGTCCATAGGAAAATACTTTTTTAATTCAGCAAACTCATTTTCTATGTCAAAATAGAATGACAGCACTTTTGTTAATTGGTTTCTATTGAGTAGTTCATTTCAACTTCTTTAGTAAAACTATAGTCTTGCTTTGATCTGTTAATATACAGAATTAGCAGCTGAAGATAGATTCCTGCTAGAAATTTAAGAAAGCTAAATTTATTAATAGAAGAATTAACATATCAACAGTCAGCAGGCAATACTGAGAAACAAGAAAGTTATTAAGAATTGTAATATAGGGGCACCTGGGTGGCTCAGTCCAGTTAAGTGTCTGCCTTGGGCTCAGGTCATGATCCCAGCATCCTGGGGTAGAGCTCCCCATTGGGCTCCCAGCTCAGTGGGAAGTCTGCTTCTTCCTCTGCCTTTCACATCCGCTCATGCTCTTTCTCTGGCTCTCTGGCACGTGCTCTCTCTCTCTCTCTCTCTCTCTCTCTCAAATAAATATCTCTCTCTCTCTCAAATAAATAAATAAAATTTTAAAAGAATTGCAAACATAAAAAAAATCTTAATTATCCCATGGCTCAGTATCAGTTCAGCATACATACTTTAGCACGGGTTATGCAAAGGTGAGGAGTTGGCAACGGGAAATGGCCCTGAAGTATGATGCCACCTACTGCAGTGGCAGCTACCAAGCCCATAGGTTCAAGCCCAGGCATTTGAAGTGTTTGCCACTGACCAGTGTCTCTCCTAACCCTTCTTTACTTCCCAGACGCCCTTGCACTTGGCAGTGATCACCAAGCAGGAGGCTGTGGTGGACGACTTGCTGAGGGCCGGGGCCGACCTGAGCCTTCTGGACCGCTTGGGTAACTCTGTTTTGCACCTAGCTGCCAAAGAAGGACAAGATAAGATTCTCAGTATTTTACTCAAGCACAAAAAGGCAGCACTACTTATGGACCACCCTAACGGGGAAGGTAAGAGACAATCAGGCATCATGCAATAATAACCTTCTTTCTCTGCTTTCTAAACAATTTGTAGCTACTTGATAAATGTGTGTTATTTGATTTACACCCAGAAATGCTTCCCTTAGTCACCTGGAGTTTGTAATCTCTCGTGAGAATTTCTGTTGCTCGCTATAACTAATGTCTTTAAGATGATTTGGAACAGTTAGTAGGGGGAAAAGGCAGAGGACTGAGCCAACGCTGGTCTTGGAGTGTAGAAAGCATCATTTATCCAGAGAATGTTTATTTGCTTTCACTGTCTCCTGAGAGCACATAAGGAGACTGTGGCTTTACGTGCAGAACAGCAGACTCACAGTGCCTTTTTAGGGTCTCCGGAGGGAAGACCCTAGATGTGCCATAACTCGACAGCATTCCCTCCCTAGGGCCCGGTTGTGTCATCTTGTGAGCAGCCTTCCAGCTCCATGACTGTCTCTGTGCTTGGGCCGCAGGTCTAAACGCCATTCACATAGCCGTGATGAGCAACAGCATGCCGTGTCTGCTGCTGCTGGTGGCCGCCGGGGCCGACGTCAATGCCCAGGAGCGGAAGTCGGGGCGCACAGCGCTGCACCTGGCCGTGGAGCACGACAACATCTCCCTGGCTGGCTGCCTGCTCCTGGAGGTGAAGGACGCCCCTATTTGCCTTTGCAGTAAATTCCCGAGGAGGGGAGTTAAGGATGATCAGTAACAGCCTTTCTTCCTACAGTCACCTCTATTCCATATCTACTCAGGGCTTCAGAGTAGTCGGCTTTGGGCGGTCCTCACACCATCGGCCCCAGGTCTCTAATTGGGGGTTTCTCCAATGGCAGAGCTTGCCCCACATAGCACCCTGGGTAGTACTAAGACCTTTTATATGACCTACACATCATGCCAACAGGAGAAGGTGGGGACTACAGGGTGAGAGAACCTTCCACTAACTCTTTCCTGTGGACTGGATTTTAGGGTGATGCCCATGTAGACAGTACGACCTACGATGGAACTACGCCCCTGCACATAGCAGCCGGGAGAGGGTCCACCAGGCTGGCAGCTCTTCTCAAAGCAGCAGGTAAGGCATCCTGGTGGTTAGTGATGGAAAATACTATGAGGAATGCAAACGAAACTCCACTAGAGTAGCCAAGTCTCCCTCTTTAAGCCGTGGAGCTACTGCTGAAAGGCAGGAGTAAATAAAAATCACACTTCCACAGACGTAATGGAGCTGTTGGAACTCGCAATCCTGGCCTTGGTCCTGATGGTCATGTCAGTCTGTACTCTCTGATTCATGTGTTTTGGATGTTGGTTGTTTAGGTTGATTCTCATGTCAGGAGAGCTTCTTAAAGCTGAATTAGATTCCTTAAAGAACTCTGGGCAGGGGATCCCTGGATGGCTCAGCAGTTTACTGCCTGCCTTCAGCCGCGGGCATGGTCCTGGAGTCCCAGGATCGAGTCCCGTATCGGGGCTCCCTGCATGGAGGCTGCTTCTCCCTCTGCCTGTGTCTCTGCCTCTGTGTGTGTGTGTGTGTGTGTGTGTGTGTGTGTGTGTGATGGGTAAATAAATAAAAATCTTAAAAAAAAAGAACTCTGGGCAGTACCAGCCTCAGATCATGTCAGAAGTCTCCAGGAAAAAAAAGTTGATTGGTATAAGACATAATTTTAAAATTTTCTTCAGCAAGAGAGGTCCTTTAGAAGTTGAAATAATAGGGAAAAAACAAATGGGCGGTGTATTAAGTACTACCATATGTGAGGCACTAGAAATTGCCAGCATTTATTAACCTTGCTATGTGCCATGCACTGTGCTAGGCCTGTCAGATGCACTGTCTCATTTAATCTTCAATAACCCTTAGAGATAAATACCATTATTTGTTTTCCCATCTCACAGCCAAGGAAACAGTGGAGAGACCTGTGGGGACCCTGTCCTGGGGTCCTAGTAAGGGCATAGTTATGAATCACTGCTCATCCATCTGAACTTCCAGACTTTCTTCTCTCTACTGTTTCTCTCCCCTGCTCTGCTCCAGGACCTGCAGGTGTTATTCCATTTATTCTCTAGTCCTGTGAAGTACAGAACATTATTCTGCTCACTCTTGAATCTCTCTTGCCTTGTATATTTAGAACCTCAACAAATGTTTAATGTTTAGTCTCTCAAACCTTGAGCTATCTTATTTACTGTAGAAGTTATTCAAACTTTTTTAGAAAGTAAATGCTTCATAAATTCAAGAAAACAGAGAGAGTTAAATACCCCTTTAAAAACTGGGTCCAAAAACAAAAACAAAAACAAAAAAACAAACAAACAAACAAACAAAAAAACTGAGTCCAGGAAGATGTAGAAACTTTTTCTTTAGGAGCCCCACATATTTCTAAGCAAATAAAAGCATATCCAAATAAACAATAGCCTTTTCGTAGTCGCAGTCAAGTCAAACTTTTTCTTTTTCCCAACTTTCTCTTGAATAAAAGACTCTGATTGCAGTATGTATGAATTGTTTGGGAAGTCACTGGTTGTAATTAAGAAATGCCTTCAGACAGGAAGCTATAGCCCTATCAAAAATGCTTTCTCTTGAATTCTCAATATCCCATGAAAGGAGCAGCAAGTAACGGTTTCTCCATTACATAATTGAAGGCACTCAGATGAAAAACCTCGCCCTGACTCTCTCTCTCTTTCTGTGTCTGTCATAAATAAATAAATAAAATCATTAAAAAAGGGGGGGGGCGGATCCTTGGATGGCTCAGCGGTTTAGCGCCTGCGTTTGGCCCAGGGCGCGGTCCTGGAGTCCCGGGATCAAGTCCCACGTCGGGCTCCCTGCATGGAGCCTGCTTCTCCCTCTGCCTGTGTCTCTGCCTCTCTCTCTCTCTCTTTCTCTCTCTCTCTCTCTCTCTCTCTCTCTTTTCTCTGTGTGTGTGTGTGTGTGGGTGGGTGGGTGTGTGTGTGTCTGTCATAAATAAATAAATAAAATCTTAAAAAAAAAAAACAAAAAGAAAGAAAAACCTCATCCTGAGCTCAGTCATGAAGGTCACTTAAGGAACCGATATGGCTCAGCCCCTCCAGCATTCTCCAGTCCATAAATTGTTCCTCTTAATTTCTCTTCTGTTTCCATGGTCAGATGGCACTCACTGTCTTCTAGATCAGGCCAAGGCTGGAGGGCTGAAATAAGAAACAGCATGAAGATCCTTCTCTGACTCTCATTAGGCCCTCTCCTGTTATTGAAGTTGGCACAAATCAAATGATCTCCCAGCAAGATAAAAACGAGCTCTTCCCAGAAGGGTGTGCTGAACTTACTACTGTTTGTTAGACATCAGACTAAACACTCTCATCAACATAGCCTCTGAGAAGTAACTCTAGCTCTAATCTCTGAGTTACTTTTGGTGTTTTCTTGCTGCACATTAAGAAACAGACTAGGGTTTTCCAAGATCAGCCCTAAACTTTTCAATAACTATCCATCTTAGTAGAAGGTTTTTGTGTTGTTTGTCTCTTTAAAGTATTGGGACCCAAGAATAAAAGTGAGCATGTTGTCCCTATGCAGCAAACGTCTTTGCCCTTTTGAGCAGTTGGGAGAATAGCCTGAGAAATGCTCAGTGGTGGACACAAACTTGAACATTGACTCAGGTCCCTGATCCACAGGGTGCACCCCAACCCCTGAAAACTGCTGCTGTTAACTCCTTAGAGTACAGGTGCATCATTTGGTTGAAAACTGCCCTAGAACTGAGGGGGGCACTTGGCGGGATGAGCACTGGGTGTTATGCTATATGTTGGTAAATTGAACTCCAATTAAAAAAAATAATATAAAAAAACTGCCCTAGAGAGTTAAATATGAGGGTCAGGGTACTCCAAGTCTTCTGTTTTTGAAAATGTCCTTGGCTATATAGAGTATATAGACATCTTTACCACCAAAATAAATAGGAATTCATTTATTTATTTAATTTATTTATTTATTCATGAGAGACACACAGAGAGAGAGAGGCAGAGACACAAGCAGAGGGGGAAGCAGGCTCCATGCAGGGAGCCTGACATGGGACTCAATCCCGGGTCTCCAGGACCACACCCTGGGCCGAAGGCGTCGCTAAACCACTGAGCCTCCTGGGCTGCCCAATAAATGGGAATTTAAAAGAAGTTCTCTGAATATTTCATTCATATTCTCTGAATATTTCAATATTTCTATTTCTGAATAGAAACATGTTATGTATTAAAAATTATCTGAGTAGGGATCCCTGGGTGGCGCAGCGGTTTGGCGCCTGCCTTTGGCCCAGGGCGCGATCCTGGAGACCCGGGATCGAATCCCACGTCGGGCTCCCGGTGCATGGAGCCTGCTTCTCCCTCTGCCTGTGTCTCTGCCTCTCTCTCTCTCTCTCTCTCTCTCTGGGTGACTATCATAAATAAATAAAAATTAAAAAAAAAATTATCTGAGTAATTGCCTCGAGTGGCTGTTGTGCTTTGCCTTTGGAAGTCTGACCTCTGCCGGCAGGTAGTTCAGAGTCGACAGCACGGGGTTTTGCCTAATGCTGTGTAACTTGACTTCATAGGTGCAGATCCTCTGGTGGAGAACTTTGAGCCTCTCTATGACCTGGATGACTCTTGGGAAAAAGATGGAGAGGATGAAGGAGTCGTGCCTGGAACCACACCTCTAGATATGGCCACCAACTGGCAGGTGAGTGCTGCTTCAGTCTGTTTGATGGCAGCTCCAGAGGGAGCTAATGGTTCAGGAATGTACGAACAGATGGTCTTTTTGGGTCTTTGTCCCCCAAAGCACATGCCTTTTATTTTTAAGAAAGTCTGCTTATAAGAGACATATTTATCTTGAAAAGCCTATCCATGAAAGATCTAGGTCAGCGGAGTTCTGAGTGTAAAAGTATATGCCTAATCAGATCACAGTTCAGTTGTGAGAGAGGGTTCTGCAAGAGAAAACACGAAATTCACGTGAGAGTTTCCTCGTTCTGAACTCACACCAGAATTGTTGTTCCCGTCTCCATTTCTGAAGCTGGGATAAATGTTACAGTTTGCTTAGAACTTTCGCAAGTGATTTCTTTATATAAAAAGAACCGCGGGATTCTTGAGAATTTTAATAAATATAAATCTAGTAAATAGACTAACTCTTCCTCAAAACTTCAGTGACCTGAGATGAAAAGCCGTGAGTAGGTGTTTATGGCCCAGGGAGGAGAGCCAGAGGGAGAAGGGCCGCAGACACATCTCCAGCACGACCAGATCGACTTTCTTAGGGACAAGTGCTGCTCCACATCCAAAAACTGCTCGTTCTCCTCTTCTCGGCCCGCCGAGTGGGTGTTGAGCTGAGTGACCCTCACAGAGACCACACAGTTCCCCTTTTATGTTGAGCGCCTGGCTTTCCCAGAAGCCTTACCACAGAGCACAGAAAGATAACCCACTTCAGTGACCCCATGTTGTCCTTACCTAGTCAGCGAGCACCGAGTGACTGTGAAGACACAGCAAGGTCTCCAGAGCTACAGAATGTTTTTCCTTTTAACCTAAGGCTTTCCTGTCACCTCAGTTTAAAATATAGACGGTGCTGGAAAGAGAACACCAAGCCGTGTGAGCAGTACCATACCTCAGTGTGAGCAGGTTTTTAAAATTCCTTCTCAGCAGCCATTTTCTGGGGTGGAGGGCCAGGGAGGAGGCACAGCCTCCAGTTCTGTGTACATAAGCTCGTTCCTCATCCCGGTTCTCAGGGAAATGTCATTTAGCAATGACTCTCTGACCAACACATGGCCGAGCTGGTGGCCTGGACTCTTCGTCCTTCCATAGGACCATGGCCCTGGCTCTCTGTGAGGTTGGCTCGGGTCTTCCTGCCCACCTCAGAAGCCCCTGTAAGGCACAGCCTCCTGGCCCCAGAGCCCCTGGGGCTTTTCTTTTCCCGGAGGGCATTGTCATGACTTTGTGGGCCACAGGACTGACTTCTTGGCGTTCCTCCATCTTTGGGGTACTAGGCCCCCTGCAGGAGGACCCAGTGAATTCTTTATTCCAAAGAGATTGATTCTCTGCCTGGTCCCTGTCATGTATAATGTTTTTCCACCGTTATCTTCCCAACAGGTGTTTGATATACTAAATGGGAAACCCTATGAGCCAGAGTTTACATCTGACGATTTACTTGCACAAGGTGAGCTCTGAACCAGTGTTCGATCCACACTGTCATTTAAAGGGGCAAGGGAGCTGAGTGAAGTAAGTCAGTCGGAGAAGGACAAACAGTGTATGTTCTCATTCATTTGGGGAATATAAATAATAGTGAAAGGGAATAGAAGGGAAGGGAGAAGAAATGTGTGGGAAATATCAGAAAGGGAGACAGAACATGAAGACTCCTAACTCTGGGAAACGAACTAGGGGTGGTGGAAGGGGAGGAGGGCAGGGGGGTGGGGGTGAATGGGTGATGGGCACTGAGGGCGGCACTTGACAGGATGAGCACTGGGTGTTACTCTGTATGTTGGTAAATTGAACACCAATAAAAAATAAATTTATTTAAAATTTAAAAAAATTTTTAAAAAGGGCGGGGGGGGGGCAAGGGAGAACCAGCATTTATCCAAGCTGTCCTGCAAAAGGCACAGCGGCTTATTTCAGAATCGAAAGTTCCTGGGCAGATGCAAAGGAGAACATCCAGTTGTAATCTGCTAAGACACGTATACCGCCTTCCTTAGCGGGGCTGCTGCTGACACCAAGTAAAGGAGCCTCACTGCCTGCACCGGGTGTCAGAGGGCAGCGGTGTGGCCATGCTCAGTACCCCCCGAGGGTCTCTGGTCACTCAGGACAGCTGTGTTTCTTCTTCATTCCCTCAGGAGACATGAAACAGCTGACTGAGGATGCTAAATTGCAGCTCTACAAGTTGCTAGAGATCCCTGATCCGGACAAAAACTGGGCTACTCTGGCACAGAAATTAGGTCTGGGGATACTGAATAATGCCTTCCGGCTGAGTCCTGCTCCTTCTAAAACCCTTATGGATAACTACGAGGTAACATCAGCTCACATTTTTACTTGACTCCCCTCTGTTAACATCACTGACCCAAGCATGGTCCCCTTCCCCCTCCCTCAACCCCGAGGAGGAAGATCAGTCATGACTGGGTGACCTAGGCCAGAGTGAAAAATCTGCCTTCATAAGAAAGATGGTTTTCAGATATCCTAAGGTGTTCCCTATTTTCAAATACCTTGAGATTTCCTGCAGAAACCGTACTAGAAGGTCAGGTTTGTCGCAGAACTTTGACCCTTTGAACCAACGTGATATACTGTGACCCACATGTGTTCTCTTTCTGTCCCCAAGAGCACACCTTGATCTCATGTCAGGACACCGAGTCAGCTTTCTGTGAGATGATTGTCTACTGAAATTTCCTTGGTAGTTCTTGTTTCTCAGTGGTTTTCAGAGCTCCAGCCTAAGCAGGGATACTGCATGACCTTCATGGCAGGTAGAGTTTCACTGCCTCAGCACTTCTCTCCCTCTCTGTCCTCTGTGCTTACTGGAAGCCGCTTCTCTGTGATTTCCTGAGTGGTCTCTGAGCTGAAACAGGAAACTTGACTCGAAGGTCACCTGTCTTCTTAGCAGCTCTTGGCTCTGACCCCTCCAGGACCACTGGGCTCTCGCAGGGGCCTGCATCACGGTGACAGCCTGCCTGCTGGCTCCTGACACCAGAACACACTCTTCACGTCTTCCTTGCAGGTCTCCGGGGGGACAATAAAAGAGCTGGTGGAGGCCCTGAGACAGATGGGCTATACCGAAGCCATCGAAGTGATCCAGGCGGCCTTCTGCGCTCCAGAAACTGTGGCCCCCAGCCCAGGGAAGGGTGCACCTCAGACCCTCTCGCTGCCCCTCTCATCTGCCTCCACGAGGTCACCAGTAGGTAAGGGAAAAACAGAAAAAGCAGCTGAGATTATCTCCTGCTTCCCCTGGGCCTCCTGCCCGGCCCCCAGCACTGACCCTGAGACACACAGCACGGACTCGCAGCACAGCCCAGTAACCCTCTGTGTCCCTGCCAGCGTATCCTCGCTCACACTCTCAACAACCACTCTGCGCACCGAGGATTCCCTCCTCTCTGAAAGACCAGTGCTTGGCCTGGCCTGGCCTGGCCTGGCCTGGCCTCGTCAGGCAGAAGCACTTGCCCCTTGACCACTGCGCACGCACCCCGCCCAGCTTCCTCTGAGACAGCCTCCCCTGTGCATCCACCTTCGTTTCTTGCTTCAGTTGTGGCAGCGACTCCTAGTCTCCCTGCTTCCAGCCCGCCCCTCTCCCTTTGGTCCACTCCTGAAACAACAGTCAAGGAGATTCTTTTTAAGTTAGTGTGATACCTGTACCTGTTGTATACCTCTCAGTTATCTGTTCACCAAATCTTTACTGAGCACATCCTTTGCACCTAGCACTGTTCGAGGTTTGAAGATGGAGCAGTTAGTAATAAAGGCAACATTCCTTTATCCCTTTCATAGGCCCTTCCTCCCGCCCCACTTCCCTGCACCCTCCTGACCCCAACCCCTCCGCTCACAAGTCTGATCCTGTCTTAAGAACCCAAACCTTCCCTTCCCCTTCCCTGCAAAGATCCTCACCTGGTGGCTCCTTCTTGCCCTTCAGTTTCAGGACAAGTGTCACCTTCTGAGGGGCCTTCCTAGGAGAGTCGGGACAGATGTTGTACATGCTGGAAAGAAATAACAGCCCTCGTGTCCTAATGACTCCTTCCACACAAAGAAATAGGAAAATACTTACATCTTTAAATTTTGATTTGATCCCTGACTTACAGTCATTTAAAAAAATACGTCCTAGCACATAATAGAAACCCAATAAAGATTGGGTGACCAAATAAATCAACAGATCGATAACAAAACAATAGCATGTCACTGCCATTAAGGTCTTCATATTTTGATATTGGAACTTAAGATACAAGAAGATGGCATTTTGATTTGTGTATATTAGACTCTATTTCTTGGTCACTTTCTCCCTATAGGAAATAAGTCAACATTGTTCAAGTCTCTAAAGGGGTTCTCAACAGGGAAGATGTGACTTAATTATTCATCACAGGCTCATTTTCACCGTAATCACCTTTTTTTTTTTTTTTTTTTTTTTTGTTACTAGAATGTTTTTGAGGCAGTGTATAGCATTTAATAGCACGGGAGGCCCAGAGAGATATCTCATTTTTAGTTCCTACTTCTGTCACCCATTTCTTTTGCCTGGGTTCAGCCATTTCCCCAGCTATAAAATAGGTAACCTGGTGGTTGGAAAAATAGACTCGATTTCTAAGAAAAAAAAAAGGCACACTGTGAGTCAGGAAAATTCAGAAGGGATTCTGATAAACGTGAGGGTGAGGAAGAGATGTGAAAACACCTGACGAACTTTGCTGTCTCCGCGGTGTTTCCATTGCCTAGGGCTCTCCCGCCCTCAGCCACTGCGTAGGACAGGCGGGCCACAGGGGCACGCTGCAGGGACCCGTGGCAGCTGATAGGCAAGAGCAGCCCACGAGCCTTCTGGGAGCCTGGCTGGAAGAGCAGGTGTCCGAGAGCCAGGGCTCTGCGTTTTCCCAGCCATGCTTCCCAGTGAATCTGTGCTTCTCCCCCCAGACGAGGTCCGAGACGACAGCATCTGTGACAGCGGCGTGGAGACCTCCTTCCGCAAGCTCAGCTTCACAGAGTCTCTGACCAGTGGCAGCTCCTTGCTGACTCTTAACAAAGCGCCCCACGAGTACGGGCAGGAAGGACCGATAGAGGGCAAAATCTAGCCCACTGCCCATTGCCCACACTAGGTCAACCAAAGCTCTGCGATTCCACCGTTGTCCAAAAGAAAGAAGGCAAAGTGCATCCCAAGGTGCTCGGAAGAAAACCGGCCTGCCTGAATCTCTCTGAATTTAATTCAAGGCCTTTTGAAGTAGGCTTTCTTTCTCGGTTCTCACAGGAACGTTGGTCTGGCCCACGGCCACAGCGTCTGGAGCAGTCAAGGCCTCAGCCGGCCTGACGCCTCCATGTGGGCCAGTCCGCTTATTGAGCTTTTCCAGCTGCTTCCATTGTCACCACTGCTGCCCCTCGCTGCGCTCCTGCTGGCATTCAAAGGTGGCACAGTCCCCACCTGGTGTTCCTTCTCGCCGTCCACAGCACTGCCGTGCATTCAGATTGAGGATTAAGAAAAGGGATATTTTTAAATGAAAGTTATGTGGTGTATAATAATAATAAAAAAAGGCTTTACTGCTTTTTCTAATGTGGTTATCTATGTGATTTGAAAAAAGAACATGTAATGTCAATATGTAAACATGGTTACAATCAGTGCTGAAAATGGTTTTTTCCCCCTTTTTCTGCATTTTGCTATTGTAAATATGTTTTTTAGATCAAATACTTTAAAGGAAAAAAATGTTGGATTTATAAATGCTATTTTTTATTTTACTTTTATAATAAAAGGAAAAGCAAATTGATGACCTCATTTTGTTTGATCTCCAGAAATACTTTTCTACGATGATTCCTTGTAATCATGGGATCATTCCACAGCCAGTTATCACATTCACATTCCCCTTTAGAGTCAAGTTTTTGACCCAGAAATGAACCCAAAAGATGATCAAAAGAGCTGTATTTTAAGCTGAGATGAAAGCTTTGGGTTTGCCAAATCAAATCCTCGCTTGGCTCATTTCATTTCAGTTGTATCCCCTTCACCCCCTCCTCCTCATGCAGGGCCATTCCTCCCACCCCGCAGTGGGCTCTCTTGGGTCTGTGATGCCTCAAGTCCTGCCCGCTCAGCACCCCAGGGGCCTGGGGCCAGCGGCCTTCCAGCATGAGGCTTGCCTGACTGCTCTACACACAGAGGCTCAGAAACAAGGGAGGGGAGAAATGAAAAGCATTTGGAGGAGGTGCTGTGATGAACACTGTCATCTGCAACCAAGAACCCTCTCTAACAAAGGCCATGTCAACCCCACCTCTGGGCTCCCACTTGGCCAAAGCTCTCTCTGCCTGTCAGTTCCTTCCGGGATTGTCTCAGCCACAGAGAGCCACCTCAACAGGTCACACTCATTTCCCTGATGGCCCCAAGTAACACTGATTGACATGGCATACAAAAGGCTATTCAGCCCAGGACTAGGTTGTAGGGCCCTCTTACTGGCTGAGCTGTTGTCTGGGTCTGCATCACAGCACCGGCCTTCCCTCTACCCACCCTCTGCCCAGGACGGCTTCCTCCCCCGCTTGCCACAGGCACTGTTCCCAGGGCCCCAGGCTCCCTCTCAGAGCCACCTGCCACAGAGCCCAACCAGCACAGGGGCTGGGAGCTAATGCTAACCTCTAGTGCCCCAACACCTGAAGTCATGCAACCCTGAAAATAACCCAATCAGGCAGACAGAATTAGCTCCAATGTACAAAGAAGGAAATTGAGCCCCAAGAATTCAACGAGGCAGTGGCTAAGCTGCTTCTGAGTTTATATCCAAGTCTAGTTCCAGAGCACATGGGTTAGAGAATTATCTTGCTGTGGAATAAAAAGATAGATTAAAATAATTGAGTCCAGGGATCCCTGGGTGGCGCAGCGGTTTGGCGCCTGCCTTTGGCCCAGGGCGCGATCCTGCAGACCGGGATCGAATCCCACATCAGGCTCCCGGTGCATGGAGCCTGCTTCTCCCTCCGCCTGTGTCTCTGCCTCTCTCTCTCTCTCTGTGACTATCATAAATAAATAAAAAATTAAAAAAATAAAATAAAATAATTGAGTCCAGAAGTAGACCCCAAAATATATAGGAATTTAGTGTAATGGTAAATTTCAATTCAATGAGGAAAAGATAGTTAATAAGTAGATATTCCATCTCGTTCATCACTGGGAGGAAGTCCATCTGAACTCCCATTTCCCTCCTTTTATCAAATAATTTCCAAATACATCAGAAATGAAACCATTATAATGCTAGAAATACCAGAAATCATGGATGAATAATCTTGAAATAGAGGAGGCATTTTTAAGCAAGACTTTGTTCTTCGGTGTAATACAGTTTGGGTTCTTCATTTCACAAAAAAATGAAATACGTTTTTAAAATTTGACTTCTATTTTGTATTACATTGCCATTTCTCCACATGCTCCAATCCATTCTTCCAGTTTTTGAAAGCTATATCTTAAAAAACAAAAACAAAACCTTACTTTCCTTAATTTTCCAACAACAAGCCTGTGCCTGTGTTCCTTCACCCATTGCTCTCAGTGGCCTCTTCCAGCTGGCCAACACCAGGTCTCCTCTCTACCGAGTGAAGGCAGATACTCCTCCCACTGAGGGAGGGGCCTATGCTCCTCCCTCATCCATGCAGGCCTATGACAAGGGTAGAAGTGATGGTAAGTGGCTTCCAAGGTTAGGTTGGAAACTGCAATGCAGCTCTGTCCATCGGGCCCTCGCCCCCACCCCTTACCCCCAGCCCCAGGTCACTCCCTCTTGGAATCCAGTTACCATGCCCTGGGGGAGCCAAGTGGACACATGGAGAAACCATGTGTAGGTGTTCCGCCAACAGCTTTCACTGAGGTCACAGCCAATGCCAGCATCAACCAGCAGATGTGTGAGGGTGGGAAGCCTCTAGATGATTTCAGGTGCTAGCCATTGAGTCACAAGGGTCTAACCTTCATGCTGCCTCTGCCGATGCTGCCCAAGTAGAGGCGAGCCCTGCGCAAATGGCAGATTCACAAGTGAAATAATGGTCAATGGTGGATGTTTTAAGACCTACCTGTGGAGTGTGACCACTCTCCCGGTCTCTAACCTGATAGCTCCCATGCCAGAAAGCCACTTTAAAGGGAAGCTGACTCCGGGAGGAACCACTAAGCAACACATGCCGAGAATTAAAAATAACATTCCCCTTCTTCAATAAGAAACCTGGTTTCTCCTCTGTTCCAGAAACTTCCTCTTTCTCCTCCCACATCTCCGTGTGGCCTGAGCCTCTGCACGTTGCTCCAGCAAAAAGGCTATGCCTCTGAGGAAGGAGCGTCTTTCCTATTGTACCAGCAGATGGAGATAAACACCAGGAGGAATGCGGGAGACCAGGGGGATGCTACAATGGGCCCGGAATAAACCTTTCCAGAAAGCTGGTCTCTCAGCAGGAAGCCTTTTAAAAATAGCTTTCTCAGAACTTTGTCATCTTTCCTCTGCAGGCATCACCTAGGCTTTCGCAGGACGGGCAGGCTCTCCTGGCAGAGGGAGGCCCTCCTCACCCAGCGCGCCCCGCAGGGGTCCTCCGTGGATATTCCTGGTCACTGCCGTGGAGGTGGAGTGCGGCCTCACAAACCACACCCTCCACACCTTAGCAAGAGAAAGGAACGGGAGGAGCCAGGCGAACTTATGTGCGATCCCCTTTGCATTAATGGTTTCTAAATGACAATTATGAGGGACATCCTTGTGAGGTATTTAACCTCAGTTTTACAGGGAGGATGATGTGAATATTAACTAATTCACCCCAGATTTAAATGCAGGTCTGTCAGAGCCCAAGGTTACTCTTTAACCATGTCTGAAGACCTTTGAAGGAAAGCTGTTGTGTCTAAGAAAGAAGGAAAAACAAATTCCATACAATTCTATACAAGGAGGCTGGGATCATAATATATCCCAACCAAAATACAAAATGAACCCAGAATATCATGAAACGGGTATGCTCCTTAAGTGTTAACCTGACTTGATTTTCCTTCTAAAACCAAGCTAAGATGTCTAGGTATGAATTATCCATGGACTGAAGGTCACTGGGTGCATCTCATTCTCCTTGTGCTTTTGGGGGAAATTTTCTCTCTGATCTGTGCTTTGCCAGGTAATGGGCTTGGGGAGGCACAGGAATCAAGAGCAGGTGAAACCAGAGTGCTGTCTCTGTGGGCGCCTGGCTGGCTCAGTCAGTAGAGCATGTGACTCTTGATATCAGGGATATTCATTCGAGCCCCATGCTGGACACAGAGATTACTTTTTTTTAATGCTGCTTATTTCTTAAGCATCATGGAACTTAGGGCTGGACAGTATCTTAAAGATCACCTAGGTAAATCATTTAAGTTGTCATCTTTTTTAAACACCTACGATAGAAAGTATCTGGTCTGTATAATCCCTACTAGAGTCTGCTGCTTCATTTAAACACCAATCCCAGAGACTGTAGGTTCTTGTCCTGTTGGTTGGGGGAGGTGCAAAAGAGGAAATCAAATGGATTCCCTCACTCTCCATTGTTATGGATTCCATTATGCCTCCAATGGCCTGCTTCCATTACCCTGGACAAATGACAAGTCCTACAAAATGTTCAAGCTTCTTAGAATGAGAGGGAGGAAGGGACTGAATTATCATTTTGTTACTTCCATCAACTAGCTTTTCCATCTTGATCTCTTTCTAAAATGGTAACTTCATTGAAATATCACAATAATCCTCCAGGTATGAAGTTATATATTCAGTCAACATTTTTTGAGCACCTGTTGCATGCCAGGCTGTATGTACTACAATGGGTGGTCACCATTCATTATTTCATATTTCTTGTTTGAAAAACCTGTGAAGAAACCTCCAGTCCCTATTTTACAGATGACTAAACTAAAGCACACATAAAGCCTTTAACCGCAGGATCTCCTGATTCCAGTAAGGTGGTTTCATAAGGCACACCTGCAGCAGGGACAGGGTGGCTGGGGCGTGTATGGATCATGTACGTATAGTCCTGAAAGGATCCTGGCTGACAGTCCTCTTCCTCCCACCCTTTGCTCCCAGGGTCCCAGGCAGCTGGAAGGGCAAAGGGGCATGGAGGAGTACATGTCGGAGTTTTGAATGGCCATTTCCTCTCACATTGCACTAGAGAAAGACTTCAGTCCCATGCCATGCTAAGAGCAGCGAGGCTATAGGCGTGATCAACTTTTGTTCCCAATATTAGGAGGGAGGTTGATCTTGGTGAACAGATCCCAGGCTCTGGCACAGATCAAAATTTTTTACCCAACTGATAGAGGAGCTTGAACCCAAAGGATCTTCCTAATTCCAGCTTAGATGCAAAAATTCACTCACCCTGAAAGTCCCCCTGCAGTCATGGTAAGTGGCCATTACCAAAAGCAAAATCATTCCCCAGGATTAAGAATGGAAGATGCACTGTGAGGACAGTCGCAGTTCCTCTCCAGGAACTCCTGGGAGATGACCCAGGGTGTTGGACCAGGTGGGCGGAGGAGAATTACAGCAGAGTCGTGTGGCCCTTGCACTGACCCAGGAGGACTCCTGCTCTCCAGGCCTTGCGGTTTGTGGTTCCTTGAATGCCGCACAACACACCTTGGGCTTGCTGATGCCAAGATTAAGAGTCTTGTTGGGTGGCCTTGAGGTCCCACCCAAAGGAGAGGGGCAGGCAGGTTTATCATCCTTGTGATCCGCAGAGAACTGGCAGGACCCTGATTCCCATTTCTCAGATGGAATCAGGACCAGCAGTGGGTTCTTAGGGACCTAATACTCCCTCCAGGCCAGAATAGCAAATGAAACAGAACTCTAGAAACCCCTTCTCTGAGGGTTCCTTCTTAGGACCCAGGAAGCCGAGTTGGTGCTGAAGATGGTCAGATGAAACCTCCGGGCACATGAGGGGAATGTGTAGGATCAGAGGAGGTTATATGAGTTGATGCTGGATACCAGACAACAGGGTGCTAGGACTATTCTCTGGCAAAAAATATTGTTTTTTTCTCATTTCCAAACTGTTGTGCCATTCTCCTTCCCTTTCCTAACGTAAAAAGAATCAACAACAAATTATTTTTGTTTCAGAAATTCAAATGAGAAACTTCTAGTTAATGGATTTTTTTTCTTTTGCAGGACACCCTTTTATCACTTTGTTCAAATGTAAACGTCCCCTTTTGCTTTTGAAATACATTTCCTTTTGTAGTTTTAAGGGAAAAAACCCAAAAGCAAAATCCCAAACTTTCCCCTACACAATATTTCCAAATGTTTATTCCCATAGCAATCTGAGAAGTAAACAGGGAAGGATTTAATTCCCACCATTTTCCACAAAACGGCAAAGCCCCCGAAGTACCTGGGATTTCCTGGGCTGGTGTAAACAGTGAGGGCTGGACTCGGCCTTCAGTGCTCGCACTGCCCCCTCACTGAACGAGTGCCTGTGCCCTAAGGGGAAGGTCACACGGACATGCCTGGGAGAGGGAAGGAACAGCGGCCAAGTGCAGGCACTGAAGGCTGGCGGGAGTGGCCGGGAGCAGCATCCCATCAGCAGTGCCCACGGCCACACAGGGCGCCCCGCACCAGGCCCTGCGAGCAGCCCCCCAGGGGCCACTCTCCTCTTCCTGCCCACTGTCCTCCCTGTCCTTCCTCCTGGCCTCCTTTGCTTTGGGGCTCTCAGGAGCTGCTTCTCCACACTCTGTCCGGTTCTGTGTTTTCTTCCCCCAACAATTCAGCTGAGACTTCCAAACTCTCCCGAGGGCCCCCCAAGTTTATGTGGGATCCCGCCCCACAGCTGCAGCGCTGCTTGGCCCGGAGAAGCCAGAGGGCCAGAAATCACAGCCCTAGGAAGCCCGACTGCACCCCCTCCCTAGAGTTCCCAGCCTGCACCCCTCCCACCACACCTAAGACCACTGCGGGCAGGTGACCTACCCCGCAGGGGCCCAGCTGCCCAGGAGGTCCAGGTACTCCTGGACCCAGCAGTCCTTAGAGGCCTTTTCCTTCCCAGTTTTGCTCTTTGGCCCTGACTTCCTTCCTACCTGGCCCAGAGCACCTCTTGAGTGACAGTCATCATACTACACACACTTACATGAGCCAGGGACCACTTGAGTTCTAAAAGGCAAAGCGATACCAGATTTAAAGCTTCAAGACAGAATTTGTGGGCGGCGAGTCACCCGCACACCCAGGTGGCCGCCTCCTTAGCCAGTCTCCATCTCCCTCTTCGGCACCAGAAGGTCCTGCCTTTCTTCAGAGGAGCCTGAACTGGGTTTCCGCCCCTTCCCACTGCTCGCCTCCACTGCACCTTGTCAGAGCTCCTCTGACTTCTCCCTCATCCATCACCTCTCCAGGAGGCTTTGTGCCAAGTTTTCATGACCTGTAGTAACTAAATTAGGATTAAAAACCATAATCCCTCCCCACTCCCTCATGCCTTCTATTTTTCCTCCCTCCCTCCCACCCCTGTCTGCCTGGCTTCCTCCTCTGGCCCCTTCTCTCTTCTTCCT
Organism: Vulpes lagopus; assembly: GCF_018345385.1. Lineage (NCBI taxonomy): Eukaryota > Metazoa > Chordata > Mammalia > Carnivora > Canidae > Vulpes > Vulpes lagopus. The sequence goes on from NC_054829.1 coordinate 99,981,936, forward strand.
CTTTCTTTCCCTTTCACTCTCTCCCTTTCTTTCTTCCTTTCTCTTTGCCCCCCCCCCCCACTCCTTTCTCCTCCCATCCTCCTCCCCCTCTTTCTTTCCTTCCTTGAAGAAGACTCATCCATTCCAGGGCACTGGGTTCCAGCACTCTGAGGCAGAGAGGGGCTGGGGGTGGGGGGGTGCAGGGGGAGACTGCAGGCTCTTCCCCAGAGCCTTCTCCCTACCTTCTTCAGGGGAAGCCTCCTGGAAACCAGTGCCCTGGCCTGCCTCAGTCCCCTCCCCTACCAGCAGCCCCATTTCCTGTGCACAGGAGGCCTCTGCTGGAAGCAGCAGAATTTTGCACAATCATGCAACAGCTGGTATGCCTCTTGCTACTCAACTTTTTTTTACTTCGACAAATTTGGAAAACGGCTTACAAGAAAAGGGAATTAGAAACTTCTTGGGCTTTCTGCCTCAGTGTTTTTCCTTCAATTCAGGTCACAGAAGCCTGATGATTATTTTCCCTTAGCAGAGAAGACTTAAATTGTTTTTTCTTTTGGCAAGAAAAATGTAAACTCTCCTAGGCCTGATCCTTCCAGCCAGGGCAACCTTACTGAGAGGAATAAGCCTTGTAAGCCAGCATTTACTACTTGCTCATCCTAGGCATTGTGCGTTCTGCATCTTATTTAATTTTCACAATCCTATGAGATCCTAATTACTATTAATCCCATCTTAAAGATAAGGAAACAGAGGTGTGGAGCTTAAGTGATTTGTTCAAGTTCAGTACGATTTGGAACCAAATTTGTACATCGGAGGTTCCATATCTGAGCATGAACTCATAGGCACTGTACTACATGGGGCCTTTATGTGTGTACACATACTCACATTCACACACACACACACACACACACACACACACACACACACACAATTTGGATCTTTAACAAGACAAAATCTAGTTATTTTTGTTCAAGTACCAAAAATAGGGATAGGGAAGCATGCCAATCACCCAACCTAGGCTGGCTTCCGGTGATGAAAAAGCAGGGCTCTTCACTCACCTGGGCAAGTTGGGCCTCCACAGCCTTCCTTACTAGAGACATGCAAGTGCAGAGAAGTGATGACTAGGAGGCCCTGGGCTGAGAGAAAACCCAGGCGCCCACACTGCTCTCTCCAAGGCCCAGCTGTGTCTAACCTCCCAGCCCATGCCTGCATCTGTTTGAATGCTTCTGATTACAAGTAAGAACACTTGACTATGATTAGATTAAACCAATAGTGGTTTTCTTTTATCATTACAAGGTCAGAGATAGATCTAGATTTCACATTTTTAAAAATGTTAGCAAGTAATTTAACTTTTCAAATCCCTATTAGCACCAACAAAATGATCTGCTGGCCAAATATGACCTGTGTGACCTGACAAGCTTCCTACAATTGTACATTCAGGATGACGAGGTAGGGTGATGAGCTTAAGGCTTTGGGAAGGAATCAAGGTCTTTACCTCTCCCCTTCCGGGAGCCACTGCTGGCCCCTTACTCCCAGCAGCGACCCTGACTGATACTGTTCCCAGCCATCACCCAGTGCTTGAGTAAGTTCCTGTTTTGCCCACTTGCCTAGGCTTTCTTTGATGACTTAACACAGAGGAAATGATCATTATAATAGCTAACATTTTGTTGAATAGTTACTGTGTGCTATCAATTTCTATGCATCATCTAATTTAATCTTCATTAGCATTATTTTATTACTTATTTATTTATTTATTATTTATTTAATTAATTATTGAGTATACAAGCGGGGATGGGGGTAGAGGGAGAAGAAGAGAGAGAGTCCCAAGCAGACTCCATGCTGAGTGGCAAGCCAGATGCAAGGCTTGGTCCCATAACCTGGAGATCACTATCAGAGCTGAAATGAAGAGTTGGACACTTAACTGACTGAGCCACAGAGGCTCCCCATATTACTCCCCCCCCCCCTTTTTTTAAAGGATTTTATTTATTTATTTGAGAGAGAGAAGGTCGGGGAGGGAAAGGGAGAAGCACACTCCTCACTGAGCAGTGAGCCTGACGTGGAGCCCCATCTCAGGATCCTGGGATCGTGACCTGAACTGAAGGCAAACGCTTAACTGACTGAGCCCACCCATGAGCCCCTCTCACTTTTAAAGATAAGCTAAGGCACAGAAAGACTCAGTAACTTATTTGCAATGTCAAACAGCCTACTAGTGTGCATCTGGAACTCAAACATAAAAGTAAGTCTGATTTCAAACCCACACCCTTAGCCGCTATAATCAATTAGGATGTTTTGGGCTATAAAATCCGAAAACCTGACTACAACTGGATTAAACAAATAGGGTCTTATTTTTCATAAGCAGACCAGTGTTAGAAGACTGCAGGGTTAGCTCAGCAGTTTAACATCTCTGACATCCCCTGGTGTTAACAATGTTTCCTCAAGCTCACAAAAAGGCTGTAGCAGCTCCAAGCATCGAGTCCTCACACAGCAACTTCTCAACTGCACCCAACAGCAGAGTTCTTCCTCAGATCTCTTTCTTGTCAGGCAGGAAAACCTTCCCACCCCAAACTCCACATCAACTTGTGTTTCATTCACCAGAACTGAGTCACATGCTTCACCCTAGACCAATCACTGGCAGAGAATAAAATTAGTATAACCAACTACAATTCAGTCCCTGGGGCTGGACACAAAGTTGCCTCTATTAGCAGAGAAGAAGGGGATTTGGCTGTAAGATGGCCTGGCCCATTACGTCTGCCTCAACCATTGGGAATATGTGAATTGACTCTCAGGATCAGGTAAATTTTACAAAAGCCCTGATAACAGAGTAAGAACAAGAGGACTGTTCTCACGTGGATGATAAGCCAGGAAATGATTACTAGTACTCAACCAGAAATTTCCATGAACCTAACATCCCATTTCCCGGGATTTCTGTGTCACTTCAGTGTTGCTGATATCATTTGTACAGCACTGTACTTTGTACTATGCGCATAACATAACGTGCCACAAGTTGTTGCTCAATAAAACCTTTGTGAAGGCTGAGACCCATGCTAAGGGATTAAGCTGCATTATTGTTGCCAATATTTTTTTCATGGCAGGATTCAGTAACCTGTGTCTAAGATATAAGGAGAGATAGTGATAAAGCCTGACACAGTGATGCAGTCCCCTTATTTTTGCAGAGCCCATTCCAGATTTGGCCCCTACTCAAGGGCTCAAAGACAAATCTTGGCAGGTTGCCCAGCCTCAGCTTAACAATCACAAGCTCAGAGTCCAGCCTCACTAACTACCTGGTCTTGTGCTTTTCCTTTCTTCTGCATTAACTACAGCAAGGATCTTTTAAGACTCTTTTCTCAATTGAAAAACTTTTTTTTTCATTTGTTTTTTATCATGTTATTTTTTTTTAAAGATTTTATCTATTTATTCTGAGACACAAGAGAGGCAGAGGGAGAAGCAGGCTCCCCGTGGGGAGCTCAATGCGGAACTCAATCCCAGAACCCGGGGATCACGACCTGAGCCAAAGGCAGATGCTCAACCACTGAGCCACCCAGGTGCCCCGGGCATCCAACTCCTGATGTTGACTTGGGTCATGATCTCGGGGTGGTGGTATCAGGCACTACTCCTCCCTCAGACTCTGTGTCAACATGGGGTCAGCTTGAGATTCTCTCTCTCTCTCTCTCATCTGCCCCTCCCTCTTGCTCACTTGCTATAAATAATTAACTAATTAATAAAATCTTTAAATAAAAATAAAGTAACCTGTTTCCTTTCTTCCACAAACCTCCCCTTTTCCCTTCTTAGCCTTTATTTCTGGAACCCAGGACCACCCTGAAAAGGACTAACAGGATGAAGGAGGCTGGCAGCCTATTCAGTTCCTGTTGAAACCAGCCAGATCCTGTACTTCCCTATAAACTCCCCAGGCCCTACCTGGGGGTGGCAGTGGTGGTGGGAGGGCTTACAGTTTTTGAAGGCCATAGCCTGCTGCAGCCTCTTGAACCCCACAAAGCAGTAAAGCTATTGTTCCTCTTTATCCCAAACTCTTTGAGTTATACTTTGGCCCTGACGTACAGAGGTTGGTTTTTGACAACACCCCCACAATGGACAGTAGTGAGAACAGAGACTTGTCTGCCTTTTATCATCGCGATACCCCCAGTGACAAGGACAGTGCCCGCTGCTCAGGGTGCCCTCAATAAATCCTTAGTAAATTAACAAGTAAATTCTCAAGTTAAACAGTCTAGAGTCAGAACATAAACGTGTCTTAATACTGGTTTTTCTCTGTGCTTTTAGGGTCTTATACACTATGTGGTTGATGCTTTCTGTTAAGTCTCTTAGAAAACAAGAATCTCTCCATCCACTTCGGGATATTACTAAATACCCTCCTGCATGCCCCTTCTGATTCTATGTGCTTAATGAATTGATAAGATTGCATTCGCCGGGCTTATTTTGAAATGCTTTGAATTTCATGCACAAGAAATGTCTACTTGTTTTTCTCCCTAAATCTTACCAAGTGGGGGAATAAATTTCATGTGTGAGAGTCCAAGAAACTCTTCCTTATGTCTCAGGTCCCTGTCACTTTGGGAATGCATGGGAAAGTCAGCTTTATTTCTACTGTGTTCCAGTTCACTTTCATTCCAACAGAGAAAACAATCTTCCTTTTTATTTTCTAAGTGACTTCCCATGGTTTGAAAACCTCTCACAATGAAAAGTAAGAAAAAAAAATAAGAAGAGTTACAGTGAATGTGAATGAGAAAATTACCATTTTTATTGTCCTCTTGGTTCTCAAATGAGAAGATGGAATCCTGTGAACTGACCTCTCTTCATCTCACACTCTCTGGAATGTGCTTTGCATCCAGCATAGCAGAAGGACTCCATCCTTCTCTTTCCATTTTCTCTGTTAATGTTTGCATAACTACTAGCAGAAAAGTCTTCTCAGAAGTCCAAAGCCAAGAGTAAGTACATCAGACTCTAACCCAGTATGTATGGCAAAATAAAATCTATTTAAATGGTAGTGATGACTAAACACAGTGCCACTCATGAGCTGTGGAAGACAATGTTACCATTGTCTTATGGAAATAATGTGTATACAGCACATTGTTCTCCTTGTATCAGTTATTGTCAGCACATATTTATGTCTGTTCATTAATTTATTCTTCCTTTACAAATTTTCTGATATCTTTCTCACCTCTTAAAAATATATCTGGAGGGGCACGTGGGTGGCTTAGTTGGTTAAGTGACTGACTCTTGATATCAGCTCAGGTCTTGATCTTAGGGTAGTAAGTTCAAGTACTGCACTGGGATCCACTGGGCATGGAGCCTACTTTAAAAAAAAAAAAAAAGTCCAGAAGACATTTGCCTTTAAATTTCCTTTATTTTTACTCCTGCCTCATGTATTAATTGGGAAATAATGATTATGATGTTAAACAAATTACAACCACCAATTAAATAGCACTTATTTTGTTCCAGTTGTTTAGTCCTCACAACTACCTTTGAAGATTAGAATTATCTCCATTTTACAGATGAGAAAAAGTCCAGTTTAAGCAGTCACCCAATCAGCCTCACAACCTGGATTCCAATTCATGTCAGTGTGGCTAGAAGCCCAGCCCTCCCTAGGACAAGAGGGTCACCCCCAGGATGATGCGTGCATTCACAGAGTCCTTACTATGGGCCAGCTCTGGGCCTAGCCCCCTAGCTCAATTTCAAATTTATTCTTCAAAACAAACTTACAAGGGGAGTGTACTTAATCCCATTTCACCATAAGAAAACTGAACACAGAAGCTAAGTAACTTAAGAGCTAGAAAGGGCAGAATTGTGATATAAATTTTGGCCCATCGATTTCAAAGCCCACCTCACAGGGTGCCTGGCCTAGAAAATTCTCTAGTTTAATGGAGACAGGATTTCAACATTGACAAGAAAATTGTGTATTTATCAACTAAGAAACTTCTGAGTTGTATCCCCAAGTCCTAGGTTTTCATAAGACTGTTTTTTATATATTGAAATAATTGAGGAAACTCATATATTGAAGGAAAGGCCTGGATTGCATGCATTTATTTTCTTTTTAGTCACTGAACCATGGCCTAAACCTTCTCAGGTTTAAAACCAAATCTATATCTAATTAGTCTTGATTTTAAAGCCAAACTCTCATTGCCATTCCATTACATAACCAATTCCATGATTCTTCCCAGAGAAAACCCATCAAATACCTTAATCCAGATTCTTCAAATTCTCCCAATTTATCAAAAAGAATAAAAAGTTGGCGAGAGCTAAAGGGAAGTTAATGCCCAGCACAGTATTGGAGACAGCTGAATGTTTATGGAGTGATTAAATAAGCCACAGATGAAATACCATGTTGTCAATGCAATTTATATAACTTTTAAATTTTGATACAGCTTCAAATTTATGGGAAGGTTGCAAGAGCAGTACAAAAGAATTTTTACATATCCTCCACCCATTAACATTTTGCCTCATTTGCTTCATTATGAATGCAATTTATAAACATGATCATGCTTAATAAAACAATTTTATAGCAATTTATAATTAATCAATATTAGTAAAAATGATTTAAACCCAAGCTAAAAAAAAATACAACTTTGCTGCCAGGGTTAACAAATATAAATCTAATCAAATATAAATCACAGCCTTTGAATTGGAAAGTTCATTGGATTTTGCCCCATCTATAACCCACACATAATTATCGGTGACAATGTTAAGACACCCAAGGCTGACCACAGTGATGTCCATTTCAATGTGAGCTTATTTTTCAAAGGAGAATCACTCTAAATGGCCTTTGAAAAAAGAAGCTGTTAATGCCAAAACAATATTTGTTTTTGAGAGAGAGAGAGAGAGAAGTGTGGGGAGGGGCAGAGGGTGAGAATCCTAGGCAGGGTCCATACCCAGTGCAGAACCTGACTCAGGGCTCAATCTCATGACCCTGAGATCATGACCTGAGCTGAAACCAACAGTGGGATGCTTAGCTGACTGGGTCACCCAGGCATCCCAGTCAAAACGATATTTTATAACAAAACCCGCAAATGATAAAAGAATCCTACCCAAGAGAGTAATCAAATGGCAACAATCAATGCCTCAAACTTTCCAAGAACAACAACCAATACAGCTGCTGCCCAGGAATCCCTATCTATGTGACAGTTGAAACTCCATTTCCTCGGAGAATAATAACAAAGCAGCCTCATTTTGATAATTCACTATTTTTCAAAGCTAACTATAAGAAATCTACATGACCTCACAACCTTCCAAATTTGGCTCCACAGACACTGCAACTGTCATGTTCCTATGATTTCCTGACAAGACAATGTGTGGACTTCCTTTTCTGGGTAGGAAGAGGTGTTTGGGTTATAACTGGGTCATGTGGCACTAGAGGTGTAGGGGGAGGGCTAAAATCGCAGTCCTGGCACAGACTGAAGAACAACCTTCACTGACAGAACACGCCGTACAAACTCTTCACAAAGAGATGAATCAGGCATGTGGTAGCAGGCAGACACATCTCCTAGCTGCTTCATCTTCTCTCTGGTTGTCTTCAGCTCCAGCCAGTGCCTTAGAAATGCTTTATTCCAGTGTCCGCTGAAAATACAACCTGTAATCCCTCAGTAAATATCCATCAGGGAAGTCACACGAAAAGATTGCTCTAATTCACTCTTGCTGGTGGGCTGCCAAGGGTAAAATAATACAGTCCGCGTCCTTTCAGTCATGAGGAAACCATTGTCACTGAATCTCCCAGGGATGCTTCCTACATCTAACCAAACAAAGGGAGCGACAGCAGAGGTTTCCAGATCAAAAGCAAATGTGTTACCTTGCTGAGAGATGACAGCCTGAAAGAAAAAGATAAATTAAGTGGACGATGAGACAAGACCTATCTATTCTGTGCACAGTGCCGATCAGGACATTTATGTGAGCCAACAAGGAGCGCATCTCCAAGAGCTTTGGCTCTGCAGCTGCCAAAGTCCTATATTCCATGCACTGTGTCAGATACTAAAGATTACATGGAAATTTATTTAAGGCTGTGGGAAATTACCAAATTGTAATCTCCAACCACGTGTAGAAATATGTAGCCTCCAATTATTAAGGAGAATATTTCACGAGACACTCAAAGCTTTGTTATCTGTTAGAGTTTTTCTCAGGGGATCAAGACAGGAACATTTTGGCCTAAGCGCTGGGAAGTTTCAATGACTTTCTCAGGGTATAATGTGGAGCTAGCTGTGGAGCACAACCATGGAGCTTATCTTCTGGAAAGATCCAGCAATCTAGACAGCCACCTGCCAGGCATTTACAAAAGCTCTACTGTTAGAGCTTTCTCTCTTTGATTGCATAGCACCATAAAATCACATTGTTAGCACTTCTAACGCGTGTGAATCCCATACCACATCAGCAAAGGAAAGTGCAATTTAAACCCTGTCATTAGCTAGCCAATTAGCACATGCTAAAGGTTGGGCTGTGCCCCAGAGGGTAGGGGTTGTCAGGTTCTCTCAGTGTGAGCATGCAGCTGAGAGTGATCTGGTATTTAAAGCTGTGCCTTTGACATGAAACGTGAACCCTCTAACGTGCAGGCATGCCACACCATAGGTCTGATGTTGGACGCGATGTGTGGCATAACAAATTTCAAGGCGCAACTTCTACTCTATGTAATTCTGGCCTTACACCTCATGCAAGATTCTGAGTCATACACAAGAAACTGTACATTGGAGGAAACAGGAAAAGAATTTAACAAGATGTATTATTAGGTATCTCTCGGAGTTTCAGAGATTCGGGTCTGAAGCTAGATGTTAAACTCCCAGCTGTTCAGTGAAGACCCTAAAGCAGTCACAGGTGTGCAATTCACATCCAGCCTGCCAGGCTGCCAGGGAGACCTCAGCTACTGTTGCTCAAGGTCAAAGCCAGAAGGGACACTGGTGCCTGGTTCCTCTTACTGCCTTCTTCGGACCTGAAGTCTCCTATCTATATATGACTGCAGAGCCTGGGCTCAAGCTTGTACCCTGGCTTCAGGGAGATATGGTAAACAACTTCCTGGCATCCTACAGGGGATAGCACACCTAAGTGCCTGGCCTATGTTAAGCCTGCAATAAATGTGAACTATTATCACTATTATTATATCACTTTAGGAAGGGCAAGTCTCATTGAAATCCAAATGAGGTAGGAGGAAGGAACAAGTCCCACTTCTCTCCCACACTTATTTGCCCCAAGGTAATGAGGTCTGATTTAGGAAACAGAAAAATATTTTAAAATCCTAAATCTACCTAAATTTATCTGCTGCTATATACACTTTTTTGGTTTTGTTGTTCTTGTTTTTCTGGAAAGAAGCTGTGTAAATGTATGACATTCCCTTCATAGCTGTTACCCATCAGTTGTTACAAATGACTTACATCTCAGTCTGTGAATACTTTACTATTAATTAGAGGGATATGTTTTCATTTCAAGAACTGAGTTTTAATATGATTATTTCTAAGTCAATGCCAAAAAAAACCTCTCTCACTTAAGCATTCTCAGTGAAGTTCAGGTATAAAAGAAATTTAACCTTCACTAAAAATAGAGAATAAAACTTTCTAGAGAATACATTCAATCACCATGTATACGGAAAAGGATAGGAAAGGTTTTCAATCAACTAGACAGATTGCAAATTCTCCAGCCGCACTATGTTTGTAACAACACACCCTGGTCATCCCATTTTTTTTCTTGGCAATTATAGGTTTGGTGATTAAGCTACTTTGAAGCCATAAGTCAAAGAGAGTAGAGGGAAATTTTTAAAAAATTCATAGACTATACTTAAAAACTCAGAGTGCTTCTGCTGGGGTTTCCTGGCCGCAGCACGCAGCACACTGCTCCACTCTCTACACAGATTTGGTCACTTGTCAACGCAGCACATGATACTTCAGGGATGAAGCAGTAAAGCCCAAGGGTGGGGGGTGGGGGGCAGGGAGAGCAAAGCCTGGAATGCGGTGCAGGAGCAATCCAGGGATGATGACTCCTGCTGCCTCTTCCTGCTCTCCTCCAGCCCACTGTGCAGGGGTCAAGGGACAGCAAGAGTGGCAGGAACCCTAAACTTTGACAAACACTGAATTAGAAAAAAAGTCATTTGGGCTTTGCTTCTAGAGGGAAGAGACTAATATTCCCCAGGTCCTAGGTAAACTCGGCAACAAGGAAAAGTCCTGCAAAATGCAGGATGTCATGTACCTGTCCCAGGAGCAGGACAGCTTGGCAGGGGCCACTGTGACCCCAAGCCCACCAGTACTTACAGTGATGTAACCACTTACAGTGATGTGCGCCTTGTGGAGCCCCACAGTCTCACTCAGTGAGGACAGGAAGTGATAGTTGGTTGGGCTCGAAAGTTGGCTGTCAGTTGAAAGGTAAAAGGAAACCACACAGCTCTGGCGTGTACAATTCCCACAATTCTCCAACAATATAGGCACAAACTCCTCATAGAGGAGAACAGCTTTCCCTGCTTTCATGACAAAATACTCCGTCTCAGAGGAGCACAAGGGCTCCAGGGAACTCCACGTGTGGATTCTCACCTGGGAGAAACAAGACAGAGCAAAAGCAAACATTCTTGGTTACTATTTTTTTAAAAGAGAATAACAGGTGAAAGAAGAGCAGAACTAGTTAAGAGACTGAACCGTGGGTTTAACCCCAGCCCCACTTAGTACTAGTTTTGTAATGGACCAAGTTACTCAACTTCTCAAAGGCTCCCTTCTTCCATGTAAAATGCGAATAATAACAGGACTAACTTCACAGGCTGTTTTGAGAATAAAATAAAGTAATCCATGGAAGACGCAGGACCTGGTGCACTGTCCTTATTCCATAACCGTGACCTATTTGCAGTGTCCCCCGAACTGTAGCCTGAGACTCTCTGAGTTTCGACCCTCTTTTCTTGTCTTGCATTATTTTAAATACAGGTGTATTTTTTCCATAGACATTCTGAATGCTTTTACAGATTTTCACTTTAACAAACCATTTTTTAAGGATTTCTTTCTGTCAAGTTTAGGGTATTTCTAGCTTCTTGTGATTATGTAACCTTATATCTTAGTGGCATTTTACAGTTTATCATCATTTGCTTTCCTCTCATTATTTTATTCACTACCCATTGAAACCCTTTAAGTTAGGATGATGAATGAAGATATGATATTCACAGATGAGGAAAACAAGTCACCAGGCATTACACCTTAAGGTCAGAGGGATAAATGGCAGAGTTTTCTTTATTTTTAATTTTTTTTTAATGGTAGAGTTTTACCCCGAATATACAAGTATTCTGAGTCCAAGGACAGCCTGTTTTCTGCCACAGGCACTAGAAATACTTTAATACAAATTAATTTATCTTTTCTTTTTCCCAAAAGAAACACAACCAAATAACTACAGAATAAAAATAAATAAATAAAAAAAACCTCTCCGTCTGCCTTAGAGAGAAAAATCCTCCAAGCAACTTACAGTGAGCTTCGCCTTACAGTCAGAGCCCAAGTCTGACACACCATAGATGAAAAACAGGTCTTGATCCTCAAAACCCACTGGCAGCAGTGGGGCGAAGAAATGCCGAGCAAAGTAATGAAGCATCTTCCACTTTCCTCCGTACTCTAAAAATAGGCAAGTTAAGAGATGGGTAGGGTCAAGTGGTCAGGGGCATCTTGCCCATGGGCCAGCTATATGTCTGACTTGTCATGATTCTAGGGACTGAGCAAGCAGGGAGAGTCAACAGGAGCAGGAACCCATGTTCACTGAGGCTTCGGGGGCATTTGGGACATTACCTCATGGCACACTCACATCTGGGTGAGGTCAGCATTAACACCCATTTCGCAAAGAGGAAGGAGAGGCTCAAGCAGTTAAATCAAATGTGCCACAGGCCGCACTCTGAGCCCAGACTTGACTCCTAGGCAGCACTTTCTCATGCATAATTCGGCTTCCAAGAGCTCAATATACCAATACACTTTTCTACTACATGTAGATGAAGAGGGAAGTCAGTTGCAGGGCAGTAAAAGTATTACATATATTTGTAACTGTAAGAAAATATCACAATTATATAAATAATAAGTATTCATTTATAAGAGTTACAGGGAGGGGGTGCCCAGGGGGCTCAGTCGGTTGAACATCTGTCTCGACTTCAGCCCAGGTCATGATCTCAGGGTTGTGAGATCAAGCCCCATGTCTCAGCTCAGTGCAGAGTCTGCTGGAGATTCTCCCCTTTCTCTCTCTTTATCTGTCTCACTGTCCTTCCCCCCATTCACACACACTCCCTCTCTTCCTCGGATAAATAAAGTCTTTTAGGGATGCCTGGGTGGCTCAGTAGTTGAGTGTCTGCCTTTGTCTCAGGGCATAATCCTGGCATCCTGGGATCGAGTCCTGGACTGGTCTCCCCACAGGGAGCCTAGTTCTCCCTCTGCCTAGGTCTCTGCCTCTCTCTCTCTCTCTCTCTGTCTCTCTCATGAATGAATAAACAAAAATCTTTTTAAAAATGAAATAATAAATAAATCTTTTAAAAATACAAAAAATAAGTTGAAAAGAACATAGTAATATAATAACTTTGTATGGTGATAGATGGTAACTACACTTATGGTGAGCATCTTGTATAGAAATGTCTAATTACTGTATGGTACATCTGAAAAAAAATAAACAACACACTTGGAAAAATAAAACAATTAAAAAAGTAACAGAAAGCATTAATTAGCACTCAAACTTTCCTTCCTTTTTCATGAGCACAAAAGCCTCTGAGTGAAATAAAACAACTATTGTCACAAATACTATTGGCAAGTCAGCCTGGAGGAGCACATCCAAAGAGATGACAATTAATGACAGTTGCTCAGATACAATTAGAAGCTTTGAAGAACCTCTGAATTCTGTGTCCTGTTGGCATGTCTAGTATGCTAAACCCACAAACCAAAAAATATGTTAACATGCCTCTATTTCAAAAAGATCTTTCCCCACAAAGTACTGCATCACGGAACAACTTCCAGAGAGATAGTAGGGGGGAGGAGGAGGAGGAGGAGGAGGAGGAGGGTGAGGGGGTGAGGAGGTGTGGTGTGGAGGGAGTATCATGTCCAGAATTCACAGTGCAAGCTGTCGAGATGGACAAATGTGGTTTGAAGTTCAGATAGAACCAATTTCTTCAGGCTTTCCAAAATTTCAACTGCAACCCTTACTATTGGAGAGGCCTTTCATATTAGATCTATAAAATGAACTAGAACTTATAAAACTGACCTTGAAAATGGGATTGGGGTACCAACCTCTGTGCAGTCAAAAACCCACAAGAAACTTTTGACTCCCCCAAAACTTAACTACTAATATCTTAATGTTGATCAAGCCTTACAGATAACAGAAATAGTCAATTAACACATATTTTGTCTGTTATATGTATTCTATATTGTATTCTTACAACAGAGCAAGCTAAAGAAAATATTATGAAAGTCAGAAGGAAGACAAAATGCATTTACAGTACTGTACTATATTTACCCTAAAAATCTGCATATTAGTGGACCTGCACAGTTCAATCTCATGTTGTTCAAGCATCAACTGTATTTGGAAAGTTTTCCCATAAATGGAAGATGTCTCAGACCTGAGGTAACTTATATACACTCACGTGTGATACCCATTACAGGAGAAGAGATTTCACATGCACGGCTCCAGCTTCATGGCCACACATAGAATATAGGAGAACAGCAATTGAAGCATAAGGTCTCACTGATACACATACTAGTTTCTAATCAGTGACAAAGTATAGATGTCAATATAATACCCTGCATAATCAGCTCTAAAAATGCTATGTGATTTCTGGCTTTTCCACTACCTCTGTAACTGTCCGAGTTTATGAGCCAAGCAAAATAAAATGTCCAGGTGGATTTCTGTATTTGTAAAATTCTAAATAAAAATGAGACTAATTTTTAAAAGGAAATATATAAGAATCTATAGATTCCAAGCAGCACCATTTCAGAGGAGAAGAGGTGACACATACCTTCCCCACCCCACCTGCATACACTATAAGCACCAGATTCATTGAACCAACGAAGTAGAATCAAACAGAGGCTATGCGGCTGCCCAGAGCAGGAGCAGACATAACATACCTTGTCACACCTTCTCCCTGGCACCTGTTTCCTGTAACAGCTACAAGAAGATGGTGACCCTCTCCACTGAGACACTGTCCTGCGAGACTTTAGACAATGAATGCTTGCTCTGCCATCATACTCCTATACTTGGGTTTACTCACCCTTTCTAAAGGATTCATTAAAATCATCTCAGTACAGTCATTTAAGGAAAGATTTACAAAGACTGGGCTCTCCCAGTTGTCAAACCAAACTCGGCTTCCACGACCTCATCCACATACAAGATGGCAGGGTTAGGGTCCAATGTTTCTGAATGATTTCTTTGTCCAGTTTTAAGCATCCCAGAAAGCCTACTCCCCTCAGTCTACCCCCGATTCTCATTCAATATTCTTTCATCTGGTTGCTGTCAACAAAGAGTTTGGTCAGAGAAACTTGATCAAAACTCCAATTTACTGCAGGAGGTGATTCGGCACACTGACCCAAGCACACGGGTAACGGACTCCTTTGGATTTGTGTCCACAGCTAGTTTGAGAGCCTCACTCAGCAAAGGGGCTTTTTCACTTTGTGTCTTTGCCTCACTTTTGAGTCAAAATTCTTGTTAACATTAACTGACCTTTGCTTCAAATCACCGCTAATGAATGTCAAAGATTATTACTCCTTAATTAAAAAAAAATATTACAATAGAATAATTCACACTGCAGGCACCATGCCAGTCACCTTCCTATTGCCAAATGAACTGCTGCAACTGATAACCCTTCCTACATAGATTTCTGACTCCACTACCTTTCCCCCCCCAAGAGATAAACAGGGCAAAAATAAAGATGACCTTATGGACCTAAAGGGAAAGGACATATTAACAGTCAGCTGGGCCAGCCTTCCACTTGGTTGAATTCTTCTAAATAGAGGAAGAGAGGCTTAAATGAATGCTTCTTTTGCCTGGAAAGTCTTCCTAATTAAATTAGAAATGTTCAGCAATAATTATAAGACACATGGCTGAGATCTACATGAATCTACCCTCTTCATTAGCCTGCTTTTATGACTTTGCACAGCCCAGAACTCAAACTAAGCTGCCTCTAAGGCTCCTGGGGAGACCAGGCAGGTGGGCGGGGTGGCTGGGCCCCAGTTCACAGGCTACAGGAGGACCCCTGTGAACCCCGCTTGGATTAATCTGACCCCTCAGGCTCCCAGCGTTCTCAGTGCCTCTCTGCAGGGGAATTGCTTTCTCTCTCACACGCACACAAAGAATGCTGCAACACTTACCTAGAGAAGCCCAGGAAGGAGCCTGCCAGATGTCATTCAGCTGCCAATAAAGGGCGCCCATGGTGTATCCTTGTCCACGCACTATCTCACTGCGGCTGCGCCGATAGAATTCAGTCTCTACTTTGACACACTGGGCCTGCATCACCTGATTCAGGGGAAAACATTGAAGCACAGGTGTTACGGTTTGACCTTAGTGTCTGGATCTGAGAAAACTTTGGGTGTTTTTTTTTTTTTTTTTTTTATTTATGATAGTCACAGAGAGAGAGAAAGGCAGAGACATAGGCAGAGGGAGAAGCAGGCTCCATGCACCGGGAGCCCGATGTGGGATTCGATCCCCGGTCTCCAGGATCGTGCCCTGGGCCAAAGGCAGGCGCCAAACCGCTGTGCCACCTAGGGATCCCCCTTTGGGTGTTTTTTAAAGCAGGTTGGATAAATTAGGGAACCTGATTAGCGTTACAGCTACCATTATTATACTAGAACTGGAACTAGACCCTCAGCACAACAAGAGTGTTGTCTACAATGGCTGATTTGTTTGGGAGTCTTAGTGTTTCGTTTATCGTAACACTGGGTGATGGAGGAAATAGGACAGTATAAAAGGTACCTTGCTAATTATAGTGTAGGCAATGATGGAAAACACTTTTATTCCAGAGTAAATGACACATATAGTCTAACACTAATATTTTTTTCATAGTGATGGGTTTTAAAAATGTATTCATAGCTACTAAGGAAAAAAGTTTTATTAGAAAAAATTCTACAGGGAAAGTAACATTATGTGTGTGATACTGTCCAATCCCTAACCCCCCCTTTTTTTTATTCAAGCAATTGTTCTTATGACTTTAGATAACGTAAAAATTCTTATGAATGTAATTCCTCCATTATAGCAGAACAGATGTTAAATTGGAGCAATGAGACAAGTGAATTTAGTTCCTATTGAAGAGGCAGTAAAGAAGTTATGCAGGACTCTTTTTTTTTTTTTTTGAAGGACTCTTAATTATTGGCAACATCATTGAAAACTCATTCTTTCATTGCTGCTGTTATCATACACTTTTTTGTGTGTGGGTAGATTTTATTTATTTTATTTTAGAGAGTGTGAGCCAGGGGGAGAAGCAGAGGGACAGATTCCCAAGCAGACTCCACACTGAGCACAAAGCCCAACACAGGGCTCAAGCTCACCACCAAGACCTTCCCAGGTCTGACCCCTGCATCTCACTGGCCTCCAGTCCATTGCTTCTGGCTCTCCATGCTCAGGCCACCTTGGCCTTTCAGCTCTTCTGCATTCTCTGCTCACCACATGGGTCCCCTCTGGCTGCCAGCTTCTGCCCTCTTTTTCTCTTTCCTCTTTTTTGAGGCCAGCCATCACTCCTCAGCTAGGCCTCTTTCCCCTGCTATCCACACTCCTAACATTGCTCACCTCTCCTTCTTAGCACTTATTACTGTTTAAAGTTTACATTTACTTACATGACTCTTTACCTGTCTTCTACATAAGTCAACAAGCTCTTCCAGTGTATATCAGACTAGGAAATTAAGTTATCTATTTCAGGCAAAAATGAAAAACTTCTAAGACAAACCCATAATCTATTAAACAGTCATGGTTGCACTTAGTTAGATCTAATCCAGAGGACAACTACATATTTTATGGATAGAGGTAGAGGTGACCTGTGTTTTTCTTTTTCTTCACTGAAGCTTTTTTTCAGGAAAAAAAAAAATCTCAGCAGCATCAAATTATTTACATTGCTCCAAATTCTTTCCAACCTTTGTGAACACATATTTGCAGCATATACATTTAGTATTTTAATTCTCATTTAGTTTTCACATGTGTACATTTCCATGCCCTGGCACTAGATAGCATCTCTGTGCTTTAAATGGTTATAAAGTTATACCACAGTGTGATTCATCATTCTCCAATTATTGGGCTTTTGAATGGTTTCCAGTTTTTTCTTTCAGTGTAAGAGCTCAGAACATTTTATGTTCTTGTGTTGTTTCTTTTGGTAAGAACATATGACAAATGTTAAACTCCTTGCTGCATATTGCTATACTAGGTTCTAGTCATGAGGCTGCTATTAAACTAAACTGGTGGTCTCTAAGCTGACCTTTGCCTCACACAGATTTTAATTGGTCCACAAAGGTGGGTGGTTTTTGGTTTTTGGTTTTTTGGATGTGGGTGTTTTTTTGTTTCTTGTTTGAATGTTGTTTAATGTCTTAAGCCAGGGCCTATATATTCCATTTTGTCACAGTTCCCAATAATCATACTCCTATCCATTTAAATTACCTTCCTAGACCCCACAAACATTTGATTTTTAAGTCTCTATTTCAATTTTCAGAATTATTTGCAAGATATATTTATTTTTGTATACCTAACAACCTCCTCACTGTAATTTATCTTTTCTGCCTTAATAGGTAAATATTAATAATCTTTTAGGATTTTTACACTTAATTTTTTTTACAGGCATGCAGGATTCCTACCCCTTGCTAGCAATGAAAGAACAGGGCACTAGGCAAGCCCTAACTAGTGGCCTATCATATCTGAATTTGGTGGGAAAGAGAATAATCAAGACTCTTGAGCACTCTGGGCTCTAGCACAGTGCAGTACACTCCACAGACAGTTGGTGCCATGCCAATATCATGGATCTGGGTTTACCCAAACCAGTAGGTGCCAGTTGAGGGTAATGAATGACACTTTTGTTCATAAAAATACAGAAGGCCATTGCCCACTATCCTTCTTAAAGGGATGTTGTACAATCCCACTTCCCTGGAAAATTTCTGGTACTGCCTCTTTCCCTTTAAAAATTTACCTGTATTTATACACCATGCAACCTTTCCTAAAGAGGACAATCTTTACATATAAGAAGAATAAATGCTTAGTCATTTCCTAGGCTACTCAGTCCCACTCTTAGCAGACAAATTTTATTTTAGTTTCAAAAAAGTCTATTTTCAGCAGCTTGCTTGATTACACTTATGAAATCAGTCTCCTTGGAGAAACAGATGGTAGGGTAAAAAGAAATTGGACCAGGACACCAAGACCTAGGTTCCAATTCCAGCTTTGCCACTGGGATGGAGATTGCTAGCTATTTACAAAAACCCATTATCCCTGTCCTCCAGAATGACAGAGCTGTAGGTGGGCTACACTCCCTAGAATCACACCCTTTACCCTTGGAAGCCCTCCTGACAGAATGTAATTTATATTTAAAGAATATAAAAATTATCCTGACAATAAGAATCTTCCAACGAAGCCATGTTTCAAATTGACACAATTCATAATATACAGTTCACCCTTGTAGCTTCCAATTCATTGGTTTTTAGTAAAATCACAGATTGTGCATTTTCATCACTACCTAATTCCAGAATGTTATCACCCCATAAGGAAACACTGTACTATACTGGTTAATAGCAACTTCTCATTCTCCCCTCTCCTCTGCATCTGGAAACCACTCATTTACTTTCTTCTGACTCTATGGATTTGCCTATTCTGGACATTTTATGACTTTGCACTTACATTTAGATCTTTGATCCATTTTAAGTGAATTCTTATATATCGTGTGAGGTAGAGGTCCAAATTAATTTTTTTACATGTGGATATCCATTTGTTCTGGCATCATTTGTCCAAAACACTATTTCTTTTTATCCTTTCATTGTTTTGGAACCCTTGTAGAAAATTTGTTGACCATAGACTTAGGTGTTTATTTCTGGACTCTCAATTCTATTCAATCAATCTAATGTCTGGCCTTAGGTCAATACCACACTATCTTAATTGCTGTAGCTTTGTAGTTAAGTTTTGAAAGTAGGATGTCTGGCTCTTCCAAATTTGTTTTTTCCAGATATTTTAACTATTCTAGAATATTTTAACTATTCTTGCATTTCCATATGAATTTTAGGATCATTTTCCCATTTCTCTGAAAATGGTAGCAGGAATTTTGATAGGGATTATGTTGAATCTTGGATCAATTTGGGGAGCCTTGCCATCTTAATAATCTTAAGTCTTCCAATCCATGTCTTTCCATTTCTTTAATTTCTCTCAATAATGTTTTGTAATTTTCACAGTGCAAGTCCTGCATTTCTTTGGTTAAAAACATTAAAAAATATTTTACTCTTTTTGATACTATTGTAAATGTAATTATTTAATTTCATTTTCAAATTGTTCATGCTTAGATGCTTAGAATACAGCTGATATTTGTAAATTGATCTTATATCGTGCAAAGTTGCTGAATTAACTTATTAGTTCTCATAGGTATTTTAGGTGGATTTTTAAAGCTTTTCTATATAAAATTATGTCATCTGCAGACAGAGATAGTGTTACTTCTTCCTTTCCAATTTGGATGACTTTTATTTGATTTCCTTGCCTAACTGTTTTGACTAGAATCTCCAGTACACTCTTGAATAGAAGTGGCAAGAGCAGGCATCCTTGTCTTGTTCCTGATCTTAGGGAGAAATTTTTCACTATAATATATTAGCTGTAGGTTCTTCATAGGTGCTCTTCTCAGGTTGAGGAAATCCCTTCTTGTCCTAACTTGTTAAAAAGTTGTGTGTGTGTGTGTGTGGTTTTTTTTTTTTTTTTTTTTGGTCACAAAAGGGTGTTTTGTCTAATGATTTTTCTTCATCTATTGAAATAATCATGTAGCTATTTTTCCTTTATTAATATGGCATATTACATTGATTTACTTTCATATGTTGAACCAATCTTACATTCTGGGATAAATCCCACTTGATTATAGATTATAAACCTTTTTATATGCTGCTGGATTTAGATTGTTAGTATTTTGTTGAAGATTTCTTTCTGTCTATATTCATAAAAGATATTAGTCTCTTGTTTGCTTTTCTTTTTTTTTTTTTAATTTTTTTTTAATTTTATTTATTTATGATAGGCACACAGTGAGCGAGAGAGAAGCAGAGACATAGGCAGAGGGAGAAGCAGGCTCCATGCACCGGGAGCCCGACGTGGGATTCGATCCCAGGTCTCCAGTATTGCGCCCCGGGCCAAAGGCAGGCGCCAAACCGCTGCGCCACCCAGGGATCCCATGCTTTTCTTATATATATGTCTTTGTCTGGTTTTAGCAACAGAATAAAAATGGTTTCACAGAATGAGTTATGAAACGTTTTCCCTTGTTTTTTTGGAAGAATTTGTGAAAGATGGTGTTAATTCTTCTTTAAACATTTTTTTTAGAACTCATTAGTGAAGTCATCTTTGTAGAGGACAATTTTTTATTACTAATCAGTCTGTTTAGTGGTCATAGACCTACTTAGATTTTCTATTTCTTCTTGAGTCAGTTTTCATTGTGTCTTTCTATGAATTTGCCATCTCATCCAGATTAAATGACTTCAGTTATACAATTATTTACAGTATTCTCTAATCATCTTTTTTTTCTTTAAGGTCAACAGTAGTGTTCCCTTTTTCGTTCCTCATTTCATAATTGGAATCTTCTCTCTTTTTTTCTTGGCCAGTCAAACTACAGTTTTTTCAATTTTGCTGATCATTTTAAGGAACTAACTTTTTGGTTTTGTTGATTTCTCTATTGTTCCCATAAGGCCTTTTTTAATGTGCCAAATTTCTGATGTCAGCTTTACTTAAATACTGAAAATTGATGTTATAGTCCAACCAATCACCTCAGTAGTTATAGAACTTCCCTTATCTCAACTGTGAAAGGATATAATATTGTAGTTTAAAAGGCAGAAACTTGCTCCGTTCATTGCCTGAGAACTTGGGCAAAATACTTAACCTTTCTGAGCTTGTTTAAATATAAAATTAAAACAAAAATATAGATGTTTGGAGATATTGTTAGAATTATGTGAGAAGATATGTAATGCATCTCATGGCCCAGGGCCAGGCATTTACTAGACACCCAAAGAATATTGATTGTTTGACTGCTAAATTACATGTTGCATATAAATATGTTAGTATATAATGTACTCTATTAATCATTCCCCTCCTTTACTCACTCCATCCATCTTAAAAGCTCAGCATAGCTTGGATCTTCTACCAAATCTCAGTGCTGCTTATCAAAGAAATAACTGTCCCAAGGTAGCAAGTATCATCGATATATAGCCTATAACACAATATAACTTTTTTTGTTGTTCTTATGATCAAGTTACATGCAACACAGGAAGACAAAATAGATCCCTAAAGAATATGAATCTCTTAAAGACATTCCCAAGCATCTAGCCCTCATTATATTAACAAATATGTGAAGAATAAATGAAGGCACTAGAGGGAGCTATAAGCTAAGGGGTTAGTAAGAACTGTCAATAACCCAGCTTCCTCTCTCAGTGGCTGGTAAGACGCCATACTGACAGACTGAAGTTGACTAACAGTTTAGATGTGTTAGTATAGACAGTCTTCAAACTAAGCAGTGAGGCCTGTGCAACATAGCTTAAGAGAGTGGGCCTAGGTAAGTAGGCTATTTGGAATATAATATAACAGGATAAGGTAGGAGAATGAAAGGTGAAGCAAGATTATTTTGGAATATTAGAAGAATTAAAGAAGTACAAACTGAGTATGCTTTTGCTATTACAAGATAAGGAAAAGATAGGAAAAGATCTAAATGTGAAGAAACTTACTACAAAGCTTTCTCAGCTAAGATTTTTCTGAAAGGTGAAAAAAATTGCTTTATAGAACATCTTAAAATGTGGTATACAAGCAGTTACTCTGTTCTTTAGAATAGTATGACAGACAATGAGAAAAAGAAGAGAAGGTAGAAGCAGGAACAGAAAAAATGGACCAAAGAAAGGTTTTTCTTTCTAATGCACATGTCAAAGATGATTGTTCTAAAATCACAGTAGTAAGGGGAAAAAGAATGTTTTATTCTAACATATCCTGTCTATATTTCAGTCAAGAAAATTCAACACTAAAAACAAAACAAAAAATCATAATTCTGATTTTTTTTCCACCTCAGATCCCATCTGGTAAGTATATCAGAAAGTTCTAAGGTAGAACTAACACAAACCCAATTCCAAGCCAATGCCTATAAGACACCAGTGCTAAATTATCAGATGAAAGCCTTCCCTAACAAAAACCAGCAACAAATAATTCCACTTGTACACCCAGCTCCTGTGTACCACTAATGCTAATGAGTTCAGAAAGAACAATTATTTTTGTCAGTTCTCTGAATGTGTTTTTGAGGAAACAGAATAAAGTAACAGTAATAAAATGAACAGCTGGGAGAAGGACAGCCAGCATGAAAAACAACAACTGAAAAGGTTCCCGTGTGTGCACACACGAATAAGGATCAGCCTATTTCATGTCTCAAAACTGAGACACTTTTACAGAATATTGGTTATGAAAAGCTAATAATAATGAATTCAACACTTTAAAAGGGACAGATATCAACTTTATCTTTTAGCTTGTGTCCTCTGAGGTAAGTTCATAAATTACACCACACTGGCAAAACTTCCCTAACTGATAAGCTTATGGTTAAAACATTAAAATTTTTTTAATCAGTTTATCACCTTCTAAAAAAGAGTATTCTTTGGCTTACAGTTTTCTGCTTCAGCTTCCATCCAGAATTTTAATGTTTTTATATAGGAGAAAACTGATGAGAGTAGGCATGAGTTTAGATAAAAATTGGCATATTTTTAGGTGCTAAGATGCAAAAATTAAAATGTGATCATGTTTAACAAAAACTTCTAATCTACTTCAGATCAACTCATATGATTGGGATTAGGCTCCTGCCTTCTCTCTCCGAACTTGAAATAAGTATGGAAAAAAACATCAGATAAATAAGAAGTGACTATAATATACTCTTTTTTTTTTTAAGATTTTATCTATTTATTCATGAGAGGCACATAGAGAGAGAGGCCGAGACACAGGCAGAAGGAGAAGCAGGCTTCCTGTGGGGAGCTCAATGAGGGACTTGATCCCAGGATTCCAGGATCATGCCCTGAGCCTAAGGAAGACACTCAACCACTGAGAGCCACCCAGATGCCCCAACTTTAATATAGTCTTAGGTATGTACGTAGTTCACAGGTTCATAAAATAAAATTGGCAAATAAAAAGAGTAAATGGAAACATTAAGAAGAAAAGATTACCTAAAATTCAGTTTGATGATTTCTTACAAAGTTAAACATAAATTTGTCATATAACTCAATAATTTCAGTAATGTATTTCAACTCAAAGGAAATGAAAATATGTGCACAAAGATTTGTATGCTTATATTCATAGCAGTATTATTCATAATAGTCAAAAATCGGTAATAATCCAAATGTCTACCAACAGATGAATGGATATATAAAACATTGTATATCCATTACAACAGAGTACTATTTAGCAAGAAAGAGGAATGAAGTACTGGTACATGCTATAACATGGAAGAATTTCAAAAACGTTATGCTAGGTGAAAGAAGCCAGATGCAAAATATCACACATTGTATAAGTCTAGTTATATAAAATGTTGAGAAAAGTAAAATCTACACAGACAAAAAAGCAGATTAATGTTTGCCTGGGGCTGAAGGTGAGAAAGGGGAGTAACTGCAAATAGGAGCAAGGGATCTTTTGGGATATAAGAAATGTTCTAAAATTGGGTTATGGTCATGGTTGCATGACTCCATAAATATACTGAGTTACTTATTTGTACATTTAAAATGAGTGACTTTTATGGTATGTCAATTATATCTCAATAGAGTTGTTTTAAAAATAATCCAATAAGGTGCATAAGGTGCATAGAGATCTTAAGTGTATGCCTCAATGAATTTTATCATATGTATACACCCATGTAACCAGCACCCAGATCAAGGTATAAAGCTTTCTTTTAGCACTCCAGAGAGTTTCCTTATGCACTTTTCTAGCCATAATTCAGTATCCTCTCCACAAGAATGGTTGCCACTAATTTGCTCTCCATCATTTTGATTCATTTTGTCTATACTAAAACTTCAATGTTTCTTTTGCTCAACATGTTTGTGAGGTTCATCCAAGTGATGCTGATATCAGCAGTTCATTCTTTTGTATTGCTATGGAATATTCTATCACATAAATACACCATAGTTTAAAAATCCTTCTGTTAAAGAACATCTAGGCTCTTTCCAATTCGGAGCTATTATGAATAAAGCTGTTGTGAACATTATTTTAGATGTTTGTTGGCAGACATATGTACTCATTTTTCTTGGGTACATAGTTAGGAGTAGAAATGCTGATTCAAAGAGGAAGCGAATGTTTAGCTTGGATAGAAACTGTCATAAAATTTTCCAAAGTGGTTAAATAAATTTCTATTCCTACTAACAATGTCTAAAAGCTCCAGCTGTCGCACATCCTCACCAACAGTTGGCATTGTCAATCTATTTAATTTTAGCCATTGTGCTAAAATGACACTGTGTACCTTGTGTGTGGGAGTATCCTATCCTGATTTTCATTTGCATTCCCTTCATGGAGAATGAAATTGAACACATTTTCACATATTTACTGACCTCTGGATATCTTCTCTGGTTAAGTGACTGTTCAAGGGTTTTGTCCATTTTTTAGTAGGTTATATCCTTTTATTACTTTACAGAAATTATTTATTCTGAATACAAATCTTTTATCAGATATATATGTTATAGATACTATTGCCCAACCTGTGGCTTGTCTTTTCTCTCTCTTAATGGTATCTTAATTTATAAAAGTCCATAATCTTAATGAAGTCCAATTTATCTTTTTTTTTTTCATAGTTTATGTCCTGTTTAAGATATCTTTGCCAAGGCCACAAAAATATGTTACTTTCCACAGTTAATCCTTTGATCACTGATCAAATTAATTTTTGTGTATGGAGTCAAAGTTCATTTATTTTCCTATAATGATACCCACTTGATACAGTACTGTCTATTGATAAAACTATCCTTTCCACAGGATTGCAGTGACATCATGGCCGTCAATCAAGTGATTATATTATACGTGAGTCTGTTTCTGGACTCTATTGTGTTCCATTGTTCCATTTTATCTTTGGGGAAAGCTATTGTTTTAATTACTAACACTTTATAGTGATCTTGAGTTAGGGAACATTTTAATGCACAATTTGTTGTAGAACTTTGTGAGCTGTTTGTTCTTTGTAAGAGAGACAAATACCAAAAATTAACTGTTACAAGTATTACATGTCATCATTTATCTATTTTGAAAAAGATAAATTCCTCAATCACTGAAATAAAAACCTGAATATTTTTTCACCACATAAGGCTTTTACAAAATCTACATGATTCCTTATGTTAATTGCAGGAACCTGTTGAACTCCAGAATGAAAATGCCTACCTGAGTAAGGTAAATGGTATCTTTGAATGTCTGTAATGGATCTGTGCTTTCCGGGAGTTTGAAATGAAATCCAATCTGAAGTAGCATTTCATCATTACCACCTGCGTGATGTTGTCGATGAAGTGAAAATTTGCTGTTGTAAGACCAGTCCTCCTTAGATGAAACCTTTCGAGTGAAGAATAAGAGGTACAAATTGGGAAGTTAGGAGTGAAACTATTTTTCCACACACTTCTAACAAACTCAAAAAGTGCTCTGCATACTGGAAAAGAGCTCAAGGTTTATTCTGCAACTCTAATTTCACAGATGGTAGATGTTTTTGCCATCATACTTGTTATTGGTGAAAGAGTAGCCCTGTGCAAAACTGAATCACAAAACTAGGATTTGGCACCTATACTTTCCCTTACTCAAGCCTAGAAAGTTACATTTTGGCATTCATATCAAAAGTCTTGTCCTATCAAAGCACTATTCCTATTTTTAGAACATTCATCATGTTTATTTTTAAATGTTATTTTATCTATTCAAATGAATAAACTGTCAAAAATGAATAATGGACTGAAATCAGTATTCTGTTAAAACTGTCAATTCTTTGACAAGAATAAAATATGACTATTAAGACAGTAAACGCTTTAGCACTTGTTCATTTGTTTCTCAATTACTACTAAATATATTTGACATATACACATGTTTAATTTTGAAATAGTTGAAGACACAAACCAAACAATGATACTCTTTTCCCCTAATAATAAATCTTTTTTTTTTTAAAGCCAGGCACAATTTATACACTCAGTCATCTCTTTACGAAGTGATCATCGAATCAAACTAAGAAATAAAAACAAATACCATGCATATGTTAGCAGTATACCTTTTACAGAAAAATAAACAATGATTCTGGCTTCTAGGCCTATGATTTAATGTCCTGTTAGCATCTGAAAAAGATATAAGACAACTGCTGCCTACACCTGAAAACATCAGTTTAATTCAGATTACACAAAGACTTTGAAAAACAGTCTATCCCACTCTCAAAAATCCCTGGAAATTAAAAATATTAATCTTTGTTCATAAAATATGACTTCTAATTCCCTATAAACATGAAATGAGGGATCCCTGGGTGGCTCAGCAGTTTAGCACCTGCCTTCGGCCCAGGGCGTGATCCTGGAAACACAGGATCAAGTACCACGTCAGGCTCCCTGCATGGAGCCTCCTTCTCCCTCTGCCTGTCTCTGCCTCTCTCTCTCTCTCTCTCTCTCTGGGTCTCTCATTAATAAATAAATAAAATCTTAAAAAAAAAAAACATGAAATGCCCAGACCCATCACTTCTAAAGGAAAAATTTATTCTTTAGGAATTTATTTATACTAAAATATAAGTAGTGTACATTAGCCATGTTCACTGTGGAAGTTTTTCCAAATTATATATGTTTTCCAAAACTGTTACCACCAGAGAACACTAATTACTACAGTTACTTATTTAAAAGAGGTATTAGGGATCCCTGGGTGGCGCAGCGGTTTAGCGCCTGCCTTTGGCCCAGGGCGCGATCCTGGAGACCCAGGATCGAATCCCACGTCGGGCTCCCGGTGCATGGAGCCTGCTTCTCCCTCTGCCTATGTCTCTGTCTCTCTCTCTCTCTGTGTGACTATCCTAAATAAATAAAAAAAATTAAAAAAAAAAACTGTTAAAAAAATAATAAAAAATAAAAGAGGTATTAGTATTTACAGTCATCTTGTACACATTTGAGATGTACACACCTTTACTTCTTTCAATGCTTCCCTTTTTTTTTTTTAATTTTATTTATTTTATGATAGGCACACAGTGAGAGAGAGAGAAGCAGAGACATAGGCAGAGGGAGAAGCAGGCTCCATGCACCGGGAGCCCGATGTGGGATTCGATCCCGGGTCTCCAGGATCGCGCCCTGGGCCAAAGGCAGGCGCCAAACCGCTGCACCACCCAGGGATCCCATGCTTCCCTTCTTTCAATGCTTCTTCCTTTTTAAAGCCTGAAACACATCTTCAGGCTTCTCAGCCCTGATTGGTAATGATATGAATGTATCCTATAACTGGTAACCTGATCTTCTGTTATGTGGAAAGCTTTTAATTTCTGATAGCCATGGTTTGAGAGTCTTATAATTTTCAGCTGTAACGATGTTATCAGAAGGAATTAGAAAGTGCCAGATAAGGCTCTAATTGTTTTAAGAATATTACTTACTTAATCCTCATGACAACTCTACAAATTGGTATTATCATCACTCTATTTTAGATATGAGGCACAGAAAGGTTCAGTAATTTGTGCAAGAACTTAAGTTAGTTGGCACAGTCTAGCTCCAGCCTCTAGTTCTTTAAACCTAGATGCCTTTGAAGAAAATAAAATCTTTATACAGGGACACCTGGGTGGCTCAGCGGTTAAAGCATCTGCCTGCAGCTCAAGGAGTGATCCTGGAGTCCCAGGATCGAGTACCACATCAGGCTCCCTGCATGGAGCCTGCTTCTCCTTCTGCCTCTCTCTCTGTGTCTCTCATGAATAAATAAATAAAATCTTAAAAAAAAAAAAAACTTCATACAAATCCTCCTAGAATGGACTTTATTGACAATAATAACACCTTACATTTTAAGGGTTGTCGCTATGTGTCAAGAACTGTACTAAGTGCTTCATGTGTAAATTAACTTAATCTTTACACGTGATCGCATGTACACATGCATATCTGCATATAGACACACACACATTCTTTCTCCCTTCTCTCTTCCTCTCTTTTCTCTCTCTCTCTCCCTTCCCACCCCAACGGTATTTTACTACTACTAAACCCAATTTATAGATAAGGACACTAAAATTTTTTTAAAAAATTAATTGTTCCAAGGCAATATAGCTAGTATATGACAGTTCTAGTATTCAAATCTAGATCTGTTTATTCCAGAGCCCAAGCTTTTAATCATTGTGCAATACTGATAATGGACTATTGAAAATATTATTATTTTTACAAAGAAATAATATATACCAAACTAGTAAGGGACATTTTAATATTTTTGTTAGATACATGAAAAAAACCTCTAACTAAAAATTCAAGTTTTATGTAAAGTTATTCTTTTGGCTTCTTTTATTTTCCCAATTACCTAATTCAAATCTTCAACTAAGCAATGTAGCTCAAAAAAGAGGTAATCGTTAAATCAAGAGCTCATAATAAACAGAATTTACAGAACTTAGTTTCTCCTTTCCTATTTTAAAACATAGTGTTTAGTATCTTTGAACATAATCAGGCATTTCCCAAAAACTGCATTATTGTCAGAAGGTAAACAGAAAGGCTAATAGATTTAAGAAAAAGGTTTAGCAATTTATAGCACTCACTGAAATGTATAGCACCTCCTGAAATGTATGAAAAAAATAGTTCAGCTCTGGTATGAAATAACATTTGAATACAGATATGCTACTTGCTACCTGGGGATAATGACAGAACTCTCACTCTAGTACCTTGATTTCCTCCTGGGCCTCAGTTAAGGGGATGGGGGGGTGGTGGTGGAGATTATTATTATGTGGAACAATGGGTCTCTGGTAAAGAGTGTCTGCTCAGTAAATGATTTTGCTTCTTTCAGTCCTTCTTTCCCATTCTAATGCTTATTCCTACCTGGGTCAGAATGCTCAACTCCATCTCCTTCATTTTGAAACAATAGTATTCCTAAAAAAATCCACCCCATAATATGGGAGTAATAAAAAAAACAAGGGGTAGAGCTAAGGTTTTGACATTATTTTTTAAAGCTAAAACTACAACATAACTTCATTGTGTGGAAGCAAATATAGTTTGGTTCAAGTGGTAAAACTGAGGAAGATTTTGAAACTGTCTTAAAATTTTTTGTGGTTACATGAGTAATAAGGGAGGGCGAAACAAAAGCTACAGGTATTTGATTATTTTTTATAACTTTTTAAAAGACCATTTATTTTGAGAGAGAGAGTGTGCACGTGTGCATGCATATGAGTTGGGGGATTGGGAGGGGGAGAAAAGAGAAAGACTCAAGCAGACTCTGTGCTGAGTGCAAAGCCCAGTGTGGGGCTTGATCCATGACCCTGAGACTATGACCTGAGCTGAAATCAAGAGTTGGATACTTAACTGAGTGAGCCACTCAGGCACCCCCAGGTACCTGATTATTACAATAGATGAAGAAAGAAAGCATTTGACAAAATTCAATTTCCTTTTATGATACAACCACTCAGCCAACTAGGAATAAAAGGGAACTTCCTCAACCTGATAAAAGGCATTTATGAAAAACCTATGGTTAACTTCTTACTAAACAGGAAAAGGCTAAAAGCTTCCTCCCTAAGAAAAGCAATGAGACGAAGATGTCTGTTCTCACCATTTCTATCCTACATTGTACTGGAGGTTCTAGCCAGGGCAATTAGCCAAGAAAAGTTAATAAAAAGAATCCATATTGAAAAGAAAGAAGTAGAACTAATTCCATCTGCAGATGACATGCTCTTAAATATAGAAAACCATAAGGGATTCACAAAAACTATTTTTTTAAGATTTTGTTTATTCATGAGAGACACAGAGAGAGAGAAAGAGAGAGAGAGAGGCAGAGACAAAGGCAGAGGGAGAAGCAGGCTCCATGCAGGGAGCTGGACGTGGGACTTGATCTGGGTCTCCAGGATCATGCCCTGGGCCAAAGGCGGCGCTAAACCACGGAGCCATCTGGGCTGCCCCACAAAAACTATTAAAGTTAATAAATAAGTTCTGCAAGGCTGCAGAATATATGTTCACTCTACAAAATCAACCGTCTCTTTACATACAAGTAATGAACAAGGTGAAAATAAGTAAAAAAAAAAATAATTCCATTTACAAAAAGAATAAACTGCTTAGGAATAAATTTAAAGTATAAACTTTGTATACTGAAACTACAAAATATTGAAAGAAGACATCAAATGTTCATGGATCAGAAGACTTCATATTGTTAAGATGGCAATACTTTGCAAACTGATTCAACACAATCCCTATCAAAATTCCAGTGTACTTTTTTGCAGAAACTGGCAAGGTGATTCTAAAACTGATACATAAATGGAAGGCACCCAGAAGAGTCAAAACAACCTTGAAAAGAAGAACAAAGTTGGTGGAGTCACACTTCCTGCTTTTGAAACTTACTACAAAGCTATAAATAAAGAGGACAGTGCATACTGGCATAAAATAGATAGGCAGATCAATGGAAACAAATTGAGAATCCAAAAATAAACCTTAACATTTATCATTAATTTATTTTTACAAAGGGGTCAAGAGAATCAATGCGGGGAGAGAATAATGTTTTCAATAAATGATGTTTGGGTAATTAGATATCCACATGCAAAAAAACGAACCTGAACACCTCACACTATATAAAATAATTAACTCAAAATAGATTACAGATCTAAATGTAAGAGCTAAAACTAGAAGACAACATAGGAGTAAAATTTTGTGATCTTAGGTTAGAAAATGGTTTCTTAGATGCAATAATAAAAGCACAAGAGATAAAAGAGAAGATTGATAAGGACTTCATCAAAATTTAAAACTGTTGTGCTTTAAATGATATTACCAATTAAGTAAAAAGAAAACCTACAAATTAGGAGAAAATATTTACAAATCATATATCTGATAAAAAATATATCCAGAATATATACATACATACATACATGCTCATATACATATAACTCTTTTAAAAACTTTTTATTTAAATTCAGTTTACTTAACATATAGTATATTACTAGTTTCAAGGATAGAATTTAGGATTCATCAGTTGCCACTGCTCATTGCATCAAGTTGCCACTGCTCATTGCATCAAGTTGCCACTGCTCATTGCATCAAGTGCCCTCCTTAATGTCCATCATCCAGTTACCCCATCCCCACCCACCCACCTCCTCTCCAGCAACTCTCAGTTTGTTCCGTATAGTTAAGAGTCCCTAATGGTTTGCCTCCCTCTCTATTTTTCTTCTTTTGTTTTTACTTCCCACCCCCTATGTTCATCTGTTTTGTTTCTTAAACTTCATGAGTGAAATCATATGGTATTTGTCTTTCTCTGATTTATTTCATGTAGCATAATACAGTCTAGTTCTATCCACATCACTGCAAATGGCAAGATTTCATCCTTTTTGATGGCTGAGTTATATTCCAGTGTGTGTGTTTGTGTGTGTGTGAGTGTGTGTGTCTGTGTGTGTGTGTAGATAGATATAGGTATAGATATAGATAGATATAGATATAGATATAGATATAGATACCACATCTGTCAATGGACATCTGGGCTCTTTCCATATTTTGGCTATTGTGGACACTGCTGCTATAAACACTGGCACATTTAACAACAAAAAGATAAGCCAATTAAAAAATAGGCAAAGCGTTTGAATAGAAATTTCTCTAAGGAAAATATACAAATGGCCAACAAGCACATGAAAAGAGGCTCAACATCATTAGCCATAAAGGAAATGCAAATTTCCAGGGAAATGACAAAAAAAAAGAGAGAGAGAGAGAGAGAGAAAATAAATGTTGATAAAGATGTAGAGAAATTAGAACCCTCATACATTTCCTGGTGGGAATGTAAAATGGTGCAGTCATTACAAACTATGGGAAACAGTTTGGCAGTCCCTTGGAATGTTAAACATACGGTCACCATGTGACCCAGTAATTCCACTACTAAGTATATACTTAATAGAACTGAAAACATATGTTCACACAAAAAAATGTATACAAATGTTCACAGCAGTATTGTTCAAAATAGCCAAAAAGTGGGAATAACACAATGTACATCAACTGATGAATGGATAAACAAAATGTGGTATATCCATACAATGGAATATTATTCAGCAATAAAAAAGAATGACAAGTACATGATTTGAGATGGATGAACCTTGAAAACTTTATGCTCAGTTAAAGAATCCAACCTAAAAAGGTCACATATTTTATGATTCCAATATATGAAATGTGCAGAACAAATATATAGACACACAAAGCAGATTAGAGGTGCCTAGAGCTGGGGTGGGAAGGACTGAGAGAATAGGGAGTAATCTGGGTACACAGTTTCTTTGGGGTAATGAAAATGCTCTAAAATTAGGTCATGATGATGGCTGCACAGCTCTGTGAATATACTGAAAACCATTTAAGTGTACATTTTAAATGGGTACATTGGGCAGCCCTGGTGGCACAGCAGTTTAGCGCCGCCTGCAGCCCAGGGCGTGATCCTGGAGACCTGGGATCGAGTCCCACATCAGGCTCTCTGCATGGAGCCTGCTTCTCCCTCTGCCTGTGTCTCTGCCTCTCTCTCTCTGCATCTCTATGAATAAATAAATAAATAATCTTAAAAAAATTTTTTAAATGGGTGCATTGTATGGTCAGTGAATTATATCTCAATAAAGCTGCTTTAAGAACACATACAACTCTGAAATTGAATCCATCTATGAGGGATCCCTGGGTGGCGCAGCGGTTTAGCGCCTGCCTTTGGCCCAGGGCGCGATCCTGGAGACCCGGGATCGAATCCCACATCGGGCTCCCGGTGCATGGAGCCTGCTTCTCCCTCTGCCTGTGTCTCTGCCTCTCTCTCTCTCTCTCTGTGTGACTATCATAAATAAATAAAAATTAAAAAGAAATGAATCCATCTATGAAACTGAATCTGTAGGAACAAGGAAAGTGAAATGCCATAGTGAAAATCAAATACACCAACATGAAAAATAAAAGGAGAAGAAAGGGGAGGAGGAAACAGAAGAGGAAGGAGAAGAGACCAAAGAAATAGTATGATCTGATAGCACTAGACAAAAGTTTATGTATCACATTCATTTCTCTTACTGTGGCAAACCATCCAGTTCTGAATATCTGTAAATGATAAAATAGTTGTTTGGATATATAGAAAGGAGAAGTGAGAGTTACTTTCATGCATGACAAGAAGTCAGGCTTAAGCAACCACTGGTTCCTGTTTAATTTTTAAATGTTAAGTGAAGGAACATTATTAAAAGCAATATCGAAAAGGTGTAATCCCCAAAATGATGACTACAAAAATTTAGCTCCCCAAACTTTATTGTTTTTTAAGATTTTATTTATTTATTCCTGAGAGATACAGAGACAGAGGCAGAGACACAGGCAGAGGGAGAAGCAGGCTCCCTGTGGGGAGCCCTATGCGGGACCCAATCTCAGGACCTGGGGACCATGACCTGAACCAAAGGCACACGCTCAACCACCGAGCCACCCAGGTGCCCCGGTCCTAAAACTTTAAAGAAAAAAAAAAGTTCTCTTCTATGGTCTTCCTAAACTTTCATTTAAATAAGAAGTACCTTTCTTAAAAAAAAAAAAAAAGATTTTATTTATTTGAGAGAGAGAGAGAGAGAGTACAGTGGGGCGGGGAGAAGCAGGGAGAGAGGGAGAAGCAGACCCTCTGCTGAGCAGGGAGCCCAATGTGAGA
This sequence comes from Vulpes lagopus, assembly GCF_018345385.1. Taxonomy (NCBI): domain Eukaryota; kingdom Metazoa; phylum Chordata; class Mammalia; order Carnivora; family Canidae; genus Vulpes; species Vulpes lagopus. Next base: position 100,015,773 of record NC_054829.1, read on the forward strand.
CTTGATCCCAGGATCCCAGGATCATGACCCGAGCTGAAGGCAGATGCTTATCCGACTGGGCCACCTAGGTGCCCCAAGAAGTACATTTCATTTTACTTTCTGAAATACTGTTGAGAAAGTGGAATATGCCCACTTCTTACCATTTTGAATTATTGGGAAATCAAAAGTGGCTTACCTTTTCTAATGTACTGAAGGAAGGCCAGGACTGATATCCATATTCAGATACAAATCGAGCTTTGGGGAAAACTTTCCAATTCCAACAATCATTGATATAGTCATAAAAATGTACGTCACCAAAATTACTGTCATATGGGTTGACAGAGAGCCAGCCTTCTTTAATAGATTCGGCCCCATTTGTAGGGCTGGATATGATAAAAGGACGAGAGCTGTCTTCCTGAAATCAAGAATAAAGTGATTTAAAAGATATTTTCACCAGTAAAGTACAAATCATTTACTTTATTAAGTTTTTCTTTTCTTTTATACTAAGATTTTATTTATTTCTTCATGAGAGACACACAGAGAGAGGCAGAGACACAGGCAGAGAGAAAAGCAGGCTCCATGCAGGGAGCCTGACGTGGGATTCGATCCTAGGTCTCCAGAATCACACACTGGGCTGACGCCTGCGCTAAGCCGCTGAGCCACTGGGACTGCCCAAGTTTTTCTTTTCATTCCAAAATAGTTAACATATAGTGTTAAATTAGTTTCAGGTGTACAATATAGTGATTCAACAATTCCATACATTACACACTGCTCATCATGACAAGTATCCTTCTTAATCTCCATCACTATTTCACCCATCCCCTCACTCACCCCTTCTGGTAATCATCAGTTTGTTCTCTATAGTTAAGAATCTATTTCTTGGCTTTTCTCTTTTTTTCCTTTGCTCATTTTTTGTTTCTTAAATTCCACATATGAGTGAAATCATATGGTATCTTTCTCTGACTTATTTCACTTAGCATTATACTCTCAAGCGTCATCCTGTTGTTGCAAATGGCAAGATTTCATTCTTTTTATGGCTGAGTAATATTCCATTATATATACAATATATACAGTATATACACACACACACACACACATACACACACACACACACACACACACCACAATCATCTTTACCCATCACCTATCACTGGATATTTAGACTGCTTCTATAATTTGGCTATTGTAAATAATGCTGCTATAAACATAAGGGTGCATGTATTCCTTTGAATTAGTGCTTTTGTATTTTTGGGTAGATACCCAGTAGTGTGATCACTGGGTAGCAGGGTAGTTCTATTTTTAACTCTCTGAGGAACATCCATACTGTTTTCCACAGCAGCTGCACAAATTTATATTCCCACCAACAGTTCCAAGGGTTCCCTTTTCTCCACATCTTCACCAATACTTGTTATTTTTTGTCTTTTTTGTTTTAGCCAATCTGACAGGTAAATATCTGACAGGGTGATATCTCATTGTGGTTTTGATTTGCATATCCCTAATGATGACTGATGTTAAACATCTTTTCATGTGTCTGTTGGCAATCTGTATGGCTTCTTTGGAGAAATGTCTGTTCATGTCAGATCACTTATCTTTTTTTATTTCCTTAAAGATTTTATTTATTTATTCATGAGAGACAAAGAGAGAGAGAGAGAGAGAGAGAGAGAAAGGCTGAGACACAGGCAGAGGGAGAAGCATGCTCCATCCAGGGAGCCCTATGTGGGACTAGATCCCGGGACACTCAGGATCATGCCCTGAGCCAAAGGCAGATGCTCAATCGCTGAGCCACTCAGGCATCCCAGATCATTTACTTTTTTAAAAAACTCTTTCAACTTCTAGAAATGCCAAGTGGCTGACAGAAACATAATAGAACCATTAACCTTCTACATTAAACAACCACCAGCACCTGCAATTTTGTCGATCCTTTATATCATTTTGTAATTAACATTTAGCTTATTCCTCAGTACCTGTTCCTAATCTTTTTTAATCACATTGTGCCTCTATATTACCTTCTACCAACATGGGTAGTGTAGTCTACTGCAGGATTTCTCAGGCTTGGCACTATTGACATTTTGAGCTTGATAAATTTTGTGTGTTGGTGACTAGGGAAAGAAGGCAGGAGGGGAGGGGGTGTTTAGCAGCATCCCTGGCCTATACCTGCTAGATGCCTGTAGTACCCCCATATACACCAAAAAACATCTACAGACACTGCCAAATGTGCCCCTGTCCCTTGGGAGACAGAATTGCCTCCATGTAAGAAATACAGGTCTAGTGCTTAAAAATAAGAGGCTAAGTCTCAGGATACAAAATTAGTATACAGAAATCAGTAGTATTTCTATACACTAATAACAAAACAGCAGAAAGAGAAATTTTATTTTGTTTTTTAAGATTTTATTTATTCACTTGAGACATAGAGAGGGAGAGATAGTGAGAGAGATAGTGTCTCCAACAAACAGGTTTGGAGAGGGAGAAGCAGGCTTCCCGCTGAGCAGGGAGCATGATGTGGGGCTCGATCCCAGGACCCTGAGATCATAATTCAAGCCAAAGGGAGGAGTCAAACCAACTGAGCCACCCAGGCACGCCCAGAAAGAGAAATTTTAAAACACCACCATTTACAATTGCACCATAAAGAGTAAAATACCGAGGTATAAACTTAACTAAAGAGGTGAAAGACCTCTACTCTGAAAACTATAAAACACTGATGAAAGAAATTGAACATGACCTAAACAAATGGAAAGACAGTCCATGCTTGTGGATTGGAAGAATAAATATTGTAGAAATGTCCATACTACTCAAAGTAACCTGTAGACTCAACACAAACCCTATCAAATTACCAATAGCAGGTTTTACAAAACTAAAATAAATAATATTGAAATTTGTATGGAACCACAAAAGACACCAAATAGCCAAAGCAATCTTGAAAAAGAAAAGCAAAGCTTAAAGATGTCAAAATTCTAGATTTCAAGATATCCTACAAAGCTAGTAATCAAAATAGTAATCAAAATAGTATAGTACTGGCATGAAAATAGATACATAGATCAGTGGAATAGAATAGAGAGGGCAGCCTGGGTGGCTTAGAGGTTTAGCGCTGCCTTAGGCCCGGGGCATGATCCTGGAGACGCGGGATTGAGTCCCACATCGGGCTCCCTGCATGGAGCCTGCTTCTCCCTCTGCCTCTCTCTCTCTCTCTCTCTCTCTCTGTTTCTCATGAATAAATAAATAAAATATTTGATAAAAAAAATAGAGAGCCCAGAAATAAACCACTGATTATACGGTTAGCTAATCTACAACAGAGGAGGCAAGAATATACAATGGAAAAAAGACAGTCTCCTTAATAAGTGGTGCTGGGAAAACCAGACAGATACATGCAAAAGAATGAAACTGTATCACCTTTTAATATCATAAACAAAAATAAACTCAAAATAAAGACCTAAATGTGAGACCTGAAATCATAAAAAATCCTGAAAACTATAAAAAAACGCCAGCAGTAATTTCTCTGACTTCAGCCACAGGAATATTTTTCTCAACATGTCTCTTCACACAAGAAAAACAAAAGCAACAATAAACTATTTGGATAGCATCAAAATAAAAAGCTTTTGCAAAGCAAAGGAAACCATCAACACACACACACACACACACACACACAAATATATAAAGAACACATTCAACTCAACACCAAAAAACAATCCAATTTAAAAATGGACAGAGGACTTGAATAGACATTTTTTCAAAAAAAGACATAAAGATAGCCAATGGACATATAAGAACTCAACATCACTCATCATCAGAGAAATGCAACTCAAAACTAAAATAAAATACCATTTTATACCTATCAGAATGGCTAAAATAAAAAAGATAAGAAACAACAAATGTTGGTGAGGATATGGGAAAAAGAGAACTCTTGTGCACTGTTGGTAGGAATGTAAACTGGTGCAGCTACAGTAGAAAACACTTTGGAAGTGCTTTGAAAAATTAAAAATAGAAATATCATTTAATCCAATAATTACTACCAATGAAAATGAATACACTAGTTCAAAAAAAGATACATGCACTTCTGTGTTTATTGCAACGTTATTTACAACAACCAATATACTGAAGCAATCTAAGTGTCCATCAGTAGACAAATGTATAAGGAATATATGGTTTATATATATATAAATAAGTAAAATAAGTCAGACTGAGAAACACAAATACTATATGATTTTACTCACATGTGGAATATAAAGCAAAAACAAAAATGAATAAACAAAAACAAAAAAGAATCAGACCTATAAATACACAGAGTAAACTGATGGTTGACAGAGGGCGATGGATTAGCAGTTGGGCAAAATGGGTGAAAGGGAGTGGGAGACACAGGATCCCAGTTACAGAATGACTAGATCATGGTAATAAAAGGCACAGCAGGAGAAAAAAAGAAAAGAATAGAGGCTATTAAGCCAGAACAACTTGAGTTTATATCTCAAATCAGAATCTTATAATTCTTGGACAGATCTAAAACTCAATAGTCTCATCCGTAAAATGGAAAAAATAACAGTGCCTTTCATAGGACTAGAGTAAATGGTGAAGAACTCATGTATAGAAGACATGGCTATATGTCCACCAAATTCATGGTCCCATTTCCATAGTATAGAGCTGTTCTAAGGAAGTGGCTTTCTAATGTCTTTGCATCACTGAGGGGCCATGTGCCTCATTCTCATCCCCCTGGAATCATAAGCTCTTAACCACTGAGCTGTGAAATGAAAATCCTCAAATATTAAAATCCATTTCTTAAATCCATCAGATATGAATAATGTAATACCAACACTATGAGTAAAAAGATTATAAAATAAAATTTTTATAAATATTAATTAAAGCTTATATCATCACACTTTGTGTACAGAAAAAAATTCTTCGTGACACGTGACTAAGTATATCAGATAAGCTAAAAACCTGAACCTTGGTTTTTCATGAATTCTCACTGAAGTTTCTTCACATAAATGAATAGCGCCATGAACCAAACATATTTGGGTGACAAAATCACATACTATTCTCTTAAATGTATTGCTTTTCAAAGTACTTCAGCATATACCCAAATATTTAAAATACCTAATAACAGATAAAAATCAGAAGGACAGATTATTAAATCACATTCTAAACATTAAAGTTTTTATTTATTTTTTTTTTCTAAACATTAAAGTTTTTAAAAGTTATATCATTTGAAGGCATTACTGAAAAAAAAAAAACAAAATAAAAGCTGCTTCCTTTCCTTGCAAAAAAAAGCTAATTTATATTACATAATGTGTATGGATATAGAATATGTAAGTACAATATGCCTATTAAAAATAAGTGATGGGCAGCCTGGGCGGCTCAGCAGTTTAGCACTGCCTTCAGCTCAGAGTGTGATCCTAGGGACCTGGGATCGAGTCCCACATTGGGTTCTCTGCATGGAGCCTGCTTCTCCCTCTGCCTGTGTCTCTGCCTCTCTGTGTGTGTGTGTGTCTCTCATAAATAAATATATAAAATCTTAAAAAATAAATAAATAAAAAGAAGTGATGAAAGAGAACCATCATACCATAAAGGAAGGGTTCTAAGGTAGAGTTGGGAAAAGCTCTTTGTTCTCTCTTTCCCCTTATTTAACATAGCAACATAATCATATATGATATACATCAAGTTCTGCTTTAGCATTTATAATTACAGAATTTTAGATGACACATTAGACCAGATGGACTTAACAGATATATACAGTATATCACCCAAAAGCAACAGAATACACGTTGTTCTGAGGTGCACATGGAATGTTCTCCCAGATAGATCATCTGCTAGGCCACAAAAAAAGTCTAAACAAATTTAAGAAGACTGAAATCATATTCAAGCATATTGTTTGGACCCCACAGGTATGAAACTAGAAATAAATTTTAAGAATAATACTGGAAAACTCACAAATACATGAAGATTAAGGAATCTGCTATTGAACAATCATGGATCAACAAAGAAATCAAAAGAGTAATTGAAAAATACTTTGAGACGAATGATAATGGAAATATAGGGCAGCACCAGTGGCTCAGCGGTTTAGCACCACCTTCAGCCTGGGGTATGATCTTGGAGACCCGGGATCGAGTCCCGCGTTGGGCTCCCTGCAGGGAGCCTGCCTCTCTGCTGCCTGTGTCTCTGCCTCTCTCTGTGTGTCTCTCATGAATAAATAAGCGAAAAATCTTTAAAAAAAATTTTTTTAAATGGAAATATACCAAAAACTTACGAGATGCAGCAAAAGCAGTTTAAAAGGAAAAATCATAGAGATAAATGACTATTTCAAGAAATAAGAAAAATGTCATTTAAAGAAACTAACTTTACACCTTAATAAACTAGAAAAAGAAGAACAAACATGGGCCTAAGTTCTAAGTTACTAGAAGGAAGATCAGATCAGAAATAAATGAAATAGAGACTAAAAAGACAATATAATGAAATCAAGCAGGTTCTTTAAAAAAGATAAACTGCCAAACCTTAAACTAGATTTGCCAAGAAGAAAAAGGAATCAAACAAAATCAGAAATGAAAAAGATGTTACAACTGATACCTCACAAATATAAAGAATTGTAAGAGACTACTATGAATAACTGTACACCAACAAATTGGACAATCGAGAGGAAATGGATAAATTCCTAAAAACATACAACCTTCCAATACTGAATCATGAATAAATAGAAAACATGAACAGACCAATTAACTAGTAAGAAGACTGAATCAACAATCAAAAATCTCCCAACAAACAAAGGCCAGGACCAGACATCTTCACTGACGAATTCTACCAAACATTCAAAGAAGAATTAATACCTATCCTTCTCAAATTCTTCCAGAAAACAGAAGAGGAGGGATAACTTACAAATTAATTTTACAAGACAAACATTATTCTGATACCAAAACCAAATAGAGTCACCACAAGAAAATTCCAGGCCAATATCCTTGATGAACAAAGATCCAAAAATTCTCAACAAAATATTAACAAACCAAACTCGTATAATTAAAAAAATCTTATACCATGATCAAGTGGAATTTATTCCAGGGATGTAAGAATGGTTCAGCACCTACAAATCAATCAACATGATATACCACATTAATAAAATGAAGGATAAAAATCATATGATCATGACAATCAATCATGTCAAACAATCTTATTTACAACTGCATCAAAAAGAATAAAATATTGAGGAATAAGTTTAACCAAGGAAGTGAAAGACTGAAATTATTATTGAAAAATTTAAGACAGGGAAGCCCAGGTAGCTCAGCGGTTTAGTGCTGCCTTCAGCCCAGGTGTGATCCTGGAGACCTGGGATCGAGTTTCACGTTGGGCTCCCTGCATGGAGCCTGCTTCTCCCTCTGCCTGTGTCTCTGCCTCTCTCTCTCTCTCTCTCTCTCTCTCTCTCTCTGTCTCTCATGAATAAATAAAATCTTAAAAAAAACAAAAACGGTCACCTGCAAGAGGATGAAACTGAACAACTATCTTCAACCATGCACAAAAGTTAATGTAAAATGGATTAAAGACTCGAATGTAAGATCTGAAATTATAAAACTTCTAATAGAAAACTAGGTGGAAAGCTCTTGACATTGGTCTTGGCTTGAGTTTTTGGATTTGACACCAAAAGCAAAGGCAACAAAAATAAACAAGTGGGACTACATCAAACTAAAAAGTTTCTGCACAGCAAAGAAGACCATGAACAAAATGAAAAGGCAATATACTGAATGGGAGGAAATATTTGCAAATCATATACATGCTAAGGGTTTAATATCCAAAATATATAAAGAACTTGTACAACTCAACAGCAAAAAACAAACAATCCAATTAAGAAATAAGCCAAAGATCTAAACAGATATTTTTCTAAAGAAGACATACAGATAGCCAATAAGTACATGAAAAGTTGCTCAACTAATTATCAGGGAATTGTAAATCAAAACCACAATAAGGTATCACCTGACACCTGTTAGGATGGCTATTTTCAAAAGATATGAAGAGATAACTAATGTTGGCAAGCATGTGGAAAAAAGTGAACCCTTGAGCACTGTTGTTGGGAATGTAAATTTGTATAGTTACTAAGGAAAACAATATGAAAGTTACCTAAAAAATTAAATGTAGAACTACCATATGATCAGCAATCCAACTTATGGATATTTATCTGACAAAATAAAAACACTAACTCAAAGAGATATATGCACCCACATGTTCACAGCAGCATTATATAACCAAGATACTGTAATAATCAAAATGTTCATTGATGATGAATGGATTAAAAAATGTGGTATATATATATTTATATGTATACATATATATAAAACAGAATATGACTCAGTCATAAAAAAAGAATGAAATCTTGGACCACCTGGGTGGTTAAGTCAGTTGAGTGTCCAACTCTTGATTTCGGCTCAGGTCATGATCTCAGAGCCATGGGATCAAACCCTGCATTGGGCTCTGTGTTGGGCATGGAGCCTGCTTGGGATTCCCTCTCTCCCTCTCCCCTCCCCACTTACGCTGTCTCTTTCTCTTTGTCCAAAAAAAAAAAAAAAAAAAAGGAATGAAATCTTGCCATTTGTGACCACATGGATGGCCTTTGAGGGCATTATGCTAAGTGCAATTAGACAGAGAAAAGCAAATACTACATGATCTCACTTATACGTGGAATCTAAAAACAAGAACTCATGAAAACAGAGAACAGACTGGTGGTTGCTAGAGGTGTGAGGTAGGAGGTGGGTAAAATGGGTGAAGGCAGTCAAGAGGAAGAAGAAGGAGGAGGAGGAGGAGAGGAAGAAGAAGAAAGAAAAAGAAAGAAGAAAGAAGAAGAAGAAGAGAAGAAGGAGAAGAAGAAGAGAAGAAGGAGAAGAAGAAGAAGAAGAAGAAGAAGAAGAAGAAGAAGAAGAAGTAGTAGTAGTAGTAGTAGTAGTAGTAGTAGTAGTAGTAGTTGTCGTCTCTATGTCTCTTAGGAAGCAAAGAAGGAAGGAAGGAAAGAAAGAAAACAGAAAGGAAGAAAGAAAAATATAAAAGAAATATCCATAGGACAGCTGAGTCAGCTCTGTGTCTCCTTCTCCTTGTCTATGGAAGTCTTCTAGCTGGGATGTCTGGGGTAACTTCAGATATCCACAATGGATACACACACACACACACACACACATGAATGGGAGCAACTTCCACATCCAAACACTATCTGTACTGACAATCCTGGAGTCTCTCATCCTGCACAACCTCTCTACTTACAGCCTGCTCTATACAGCATGTCTATTTACACAGAAATATAGTTCTAGGTGAAATGCTATGTTCCTAGAAAACATAAATATCCATAGTTCCAGAAGTTATAAACCCAAATTTGGATAATAACTATAGGAGAAATGAAATATATTACAGAGGAGATCATTTTTGCCCCTACAAAGGCACTAGACCCAGATTATTTTATGGGTGAATCTGTCTCAGTAAAACTGATAATCTTTATTTTATATAAACTGTTCCTAGACATTAAAAACAACAACAAAAGGCTCGTAACTTATTCTGTACAGCAAGCACTAACACATACACATGTAACAAATGTGGTACATTTGTATGAACCAAAAGCTGGGTTCTCTGGGCTAAATCTATCTCACAAATAGCTTTGTTTAGATATCATTTTTTTAATGCTGAATATGAGACCCAACATCTATATCCTATTACTACAGATGCCTCTTCTCTCTTTGTGAGCCTCATCTACTCTACTTAATATTTTAAAACAATTTTGGCTCTTCTAGGCTTTTGAGTTTTCAATTCTTACCAAAGACTGAGTTCATTTGTGAATATAAAATTTTATGTTCTAACTAAAGTATTAGCAAATCAAATCTAGCACAGAATAAAAGAACAAAGCATTATAGCTAATAGAGCTTATACTAGAACTAGTTTGTGATTAGAAAATTAACTCACAGAATGCACTATATTAATACTGAGGGACAAAAAGAAAGAAAAAAGGAAGTGGCATATCAGTAAGTCATTTAAAGTAGAAATTCTCAACCTCTGAGGTTCCATGGATGGGCTCTAGAAAGAGTCCATGATAATCTGCAGTTATAAACACAATATTGGTGTGTATGTAGTGAGTTCCACAGATAAGTTAATTCTCAAAGAAGTCCAGAACACATAAATCCGTTCACATGCTGCAGCAATACAGTGGACTGTTATGTATTAAAGTGATATTGTTAAGATTGCCCTAAAAAGGGCACAAAAATATATTCTACCAATATTCAAACTGATCCATTTTTAAAACAGGTTCTTAAAATCTGTTGCATGAAAAATCATTACTTACTGCCAAGACAATCTTTCGAATATTTTTCACATACAGTACCACATAGTCATTGATGTAGGTATGCAGTTCACTGGCACGTATATTATACCAATTCATCATCAGGGCCGCTTCATTTTCATTATTTCCACCCCATACGATGATGGAGGGGTGATATTTCAGTCTCCTGATCTAAAATTTCAGAAAACAAAACAATTTTCAAATGATCAACAAGAAAAAAAGCGTCATAGCTATAATTAATAAAATGACAGCCATTTCACTTCTGTACATAAATTCTTATGTACCAGAAAACTCATTAGAAAAGGGTTGTAACATTACCCGTGGGAATACATTTTAAGAAATCTCTGATTTTTTTTACCTAGACTTTATAAACACCAATAAGATAGGTTCCTCTTCTCTACTGTATAAAACCTAAAGAAAACATAATCCCTTTTATTAAAAAAGAAAAATAAATCAACCTCATCATTTTCTGACTTGCCACAAAAATGTTCTAAGAAATACAAAAGGCAGGAGACATTACATTACAGAGGAGTTTCTCAAGAACAAGTTGGGGTTTTGTGTGAAGAAACAAATAACGTAGAACAACCACTTCTGCTGAAAGAGGGGTTGAGGTTGTCATGGCCCCTCTGAGATCAGAAAACCACACAGACAACTAAAGAGGGTTTTACAAAGCAAGTGAATCCCAGAGATACTCTGTATGTTAAAGACAAATATATGGAATGTTCTAAAGGAAAAAAGATTAGGGCATCAAGAGGATGTCTCCAGAAATAACTATCTGTGTCATATCCTGAGAAACCAACTAAGGTTAAGTAAGTTACTGAATATATCTGAACACAGAAGAAGAAATTAAAGAATCTGAAAATCCTGGCAGCCTTAAGAATTGAGCCTGCATGAACTGGGCTCTTTGTGGGCTGACCCTACATAAAGGTGGAAGGATCCAGTTCCTCTGACACACTGGAAGATGTACTCCAGCAGAAGAAGGCAATTAAATCTCTTTGAGAACACAGTCAATAGTCAAGAGAAATTCCTTTGGAACATATTTTAGCAAAATAACCTTATTGGTATTTATAGCTTCTCTTCCATGTAATAGATGATTACAGTGATGGATCCTAGCTGATGTTCTCACTATGGCTTCCATTCAAGATGCTAAGTCTCTCCTACATGAAACAGGGATGCATTAAGGATGTATTAAAGGGATTTTATTTTATTTTATTTAAATTCAATTTGCCAGCATATAGTATAACAGCCAGTACTCATCTCATCATGTGCCCCCCTTAATGCCTGTTACCCAGTGCATTAAAGAGATTTATCTCATTCTTAAAAATTAGTCTTGTGTTTTTCTAAACCAGACTTATGAATACTCTTTCCTTTATTTGCCTCTGTGCATGCCCAGGTAAGTGACAGCTGCTACCAACTATGACTGGCATGTTTCTTATGCTACTGAAAACAAATATTGAAGAGACAAAAAGCTCCAGTGACTCTGTGCTACACATATCCTTCAAACTAACCTAGAATTTTTTGACTAGCTTTACTTTAAAATTTTAACAAAGTCTGCATAAAAAGTTCTCTTTAATAATACATAAAAGAACTGAAGGTACAGAGATACCATATTTTATTTATTTGTATGAGAAAAAAAATTTAATGGAAATGTTTGCAACCTATATAACTATAATTATTATTTTTAAAACTTATCCATCCATCCATCCATCCATCTATCCTACTGATAAATAACCCAGCTGGATAGTGGGGTTACAGAGAAAAACAAGCTCTTAGGCTGCAGGAGATTACAATCTTCCAGGGGAAACAAAACACTGAGCAACTAATTCAAAGTGTGATATAGGTCACAAAGGCAAATGATGTGACTTAGACTTGCAAATATAGAAAAGTTTTTTCCCAAAGTCACGCTTAAGGTAAGAGGTGCCAGAAGAAAATGAGAGAGTGGTCCATAGGGAGGGTGAGGGGAAAAGTATTCCAGAGCACAGATGGCACAGGAAGAGGGTGCTTGATGGGGCCAGGGAGGCCCACAGAGACAAGATAGTACATGGTGAGTATCCTTATCTGGAGAGCTCTGAGGAAGAGATGATTCATTTGTACCTTTAAAACCTTTTTTAAAAAAATAAAACACAGATATAAAAAAACATATTATGACTTAGTAAATTATTATAGTGCAATCACCCTTGTAACCACCACCCAGATTAAGAAAGAGAACCCCAGAAGCCCTCATGCACCTCTTTCTTTTTAATTTTTAAAAGATTATTTATTTATTTATTCATGAGAGACACAGAGAGAGGCAGAGACACAGGCAGAGGGAGAAGCAGACTTCCTGCAGGGAACCCGATGCGGACTCGATCTCAGGAATCCAGGATCACACCCTGAGCCAAAGGCAGATGCTCAACTCATGTATCTCTTTCTAATTGCAGTTCCTTCCTGCTTCCAACAGTAACTACTATCTTGAGTATTAGAGTAATCACTTCCTTGCATTTTTTTTTGGTTTTGCATGCAAATGTCCACCAAAGACATTATAATTATGAAATCATTAATTTTAACATACTTGATGGATTTCAACCCACTGATATTCTTATCCTTACTGAATCTCAAACTGTCCCACTCTTGGTTGGTGAGAGTCTCATCAAAGTTCTTTAACATACCTCTGATAGCTTCCTTGTTATCTCTATGTCAAAATATTCCAGGATCATCTAGTATACTTCCTGTCCCAGACCTGGACTCAGCCATTTCTCTAAGGAACCCTTCCCTTAATGGGAAAAATGATTTCAGTAGGAAACACAAGATTATTAGGTGGTTCATTGTTTCTAGTCCTCTACAGTGGACACAGCTAGGTTATAATCACTTCCTTGCACTTATCTATAAATATAAGTGTGTACATACAGAATGCAAAAGAAATCAAGGAGTCAAGAATCATTTTAAGTTTTTGACCTGAGAAATGAGAACACTGGCTTTGCCATTTACTGAGGTGGGAGAAGCTACAGGAAAAGCAGGTTCAGAGAAGATAATGCAACTTTGATTCAGACATGTTACAGCTGAGATGACTATGAAACCTCCAAGCAGGGAATCCCTGGGTGGCTCAGTGGTTTAGCGCCTGCCTTCGGCCCAGGGTGTGATCTTGGAGTCCCAGGATCAAGTCCCATGTCGGGCTCCCTGCATGGAGCTTGCTTTTCCCTCTGCCTGTGTCTCTGCCTCTCTCTCCCTCTCTCACTCTCTCTTTCATGAATAAATAAATAAAATCTTAAAAAAAAAAGAAAGAAAGAAAAGAAACCTCCAAGCAGAGGCGCCAAATAGGCAGCTGGATATAAGCACTAGGAATTCAGCAGAGATGTCAGAATCAGAGGTAAATCTGAAAGTCATCAGCATATTGGTGGTGTGAAAGCCAGGAGACTGGGTGTAATTACCTAGGAAGTCAATTATCTGACATGATTTTCATGGGATTTAGCAAAGAGAACAACAACAACAAAAAAAAGTGAGGAAAGGTTTAACAAAAGGCAAAATGAAACACAAGCATTTTCCTTCTTCTTGGAATGATAATAACATACCTGGTGAGCAACTTCTGCTCTCACGGAATTCATGAAGTCCCGACCAGTTGGATAAAGGGCACAGGCAAACATAAAATCCTGCCATACCTATCAAATCAATAAAAATCAATAAAGTACTTCCATATTTTTTTTTTTTACACAGAAAGAAATTCTTCATTCTGAACTTTGGGAATTATCTTTCAGGCAAATGAAAAAACAAGTTAGCTCTATGAGTGTGATCATTTGAACACTACTATGATTGAGGCAATGGGAGAGGCTCTCATATGGACCTCAGGACTTTCCAGAACTATACAAAATTGTGGGGGAAATCTGAGCGAAGAAAATTTTAAGTAGGGAGAAAAAGAAAGAGAAGAAAAAGGGAATTCAAATAAGAAACAGTGAGTGTGTTGAGGGAAATAGGAAATTTGAAAAGAACCTTCCCCAAGCCCCTCCTCACTTGCAATACTTCAATTTTTTACTGGGAATTTGGTATTGAGAGATAGACCAGATTGTTTATAAAGGGACTAACTTTTCATAGCAAAAAGGATGACTACATGGACATTTTTGTAATACAACCACATAAGTTCATTTATTTTTTTCTGGCTTTTGGTTTTTTTGAGAGAGAGAGAGACAGGGAGGAAGAGAAAGAGAAAGAGAGCTGAGGGGGGTGCCGAGGGAGAGACAGAGAGAGAGAGAATCCCAAGCAGGCTTTGTGTGACACAGGGCTCGATCTCATGACCTTGAGATCATGATCTGAGCCAAAATCAAGAGTTGGATGCTTAACCTACTGAACCACCCAGACACTCCCACATAAGTTCATTTCTAGAGAGGCTGTTAAGATGCACTGGTTAAGAGCACAGGCTCTGAGTCAGAACCTTGGTTCCACCACATTCCTACTATTTGGGTTTGGGCAGGATATTCAGTCTCACCTCCACGTGTCAGTTTCCTTATTGGTAAAATGGGGATGGAATACAGCAGTAACTACTTCATAGGATGGGCAAGACAATGAAATAAAATAATAGATGCAGAGCACTGAGAACAATGCCTGGTACTCAATAAATATTATAGAATATTGTCACATTATCATGACCATCAGCATTATCAATATTACCATAATCACTATTCTTTTATGGAGTATTTTATATTATAGAACTGTAATACCAGAACTAAAAGACTGTATTTCCTGTGCTTAACCCTCACCAATGTAAAACACATTTGGACTACTTAATGACAATATCAAGCACAGCTTTACTTCATTGAATCTTATTTTTCTTCTTTCTAGGTCTTGTTATGTCTCCTTAAATTTTAAAATATGTATGCACACCCTTATATCACAAAGAAAATTAGAAATATAAATGTCTCCCACTTAAAATAATTAAATAATTATGATATTCCATCATCTATGGTTCTGGGTTTGTAAGATGACGTTTATTCTTCTGCAAAAAATGGATTATCAGTCCCAGCTCTGAGAAAGAAGTGAAGGAGCCATGTCACACATCAGAACACAGGAGGTCAAAGTGAGGGTATAGTAACATATCAATCAATAAAATGCTGTCAACTACGCACCATTATTCCTAGTTCATCACAGAGTCTATAAAATTCATCCTGCTCGTAAATTCCTCCTCCCCAAACCCGAAGAGTATTCATGTTAGCATCCACAGCAGACTGCAAAAGGAGCCGTAACCTGTAGAAGAGATTTTATTTTATTTTTTTTTTAAGATTTTATTTATTTATTCATGACAGACACACAGAGAGAGAGGCAGAGACACAGGCAGAGGGAGAAGCAGGCTCCATGCAGGGAGCCTGACGTGGGACTCGATTCCAGGTCTCCAGGATCACACCCGGGGCTGAAGGTGGCACCAAATCACTGGGCCACCGGGGCTGCCCCAGTAGAAGAAATTTTAAACAAATGTTAACTTTAAATTTGGGGATGTTAAAAAAAAAAAAAAGATTTTAAAACACATGGTGTTGATAAATACATTTCAAATCTCTGTTAGAAAAACACATTTTAAAATTATGATGGTTTAGGGGGCACCTGGGTGGTTCAGTTGGTTAAGAGTCTGCCTTTGGCTCAGGTCATGATCCCAAGGTCCTGGAATGGTGCCCTGCATTGGGCTTCCTGCTCCATGAGAGAGAGTCTGCTTCTCTCTCTCCCTCTGCCCCTTGCCCTGCTCCTGCTTTCTCTCTCTCTCAAATAAATAAGTAAAATTAAATTAAATTAAATTAAATTAAATTAAATTAAATTAAATTAAATTAATAAAATAAAATAAAATAAAATAAAATAAAATAAAATATGATGGTTTGGATATAATGCTAGGTGAAGAAAGTGAGACAAATTATACACACATTAACCTGGAAAAATTGTGTGTTATATCTTTCTCTGCCTTCTGAATTCACATTTTTATTATGCTATTTTTGAAACTAAATTTTTTCTTATTCTTTTTTTTTTCTTATAGAAAAAAATTTGTAGGGATGCCTGGGGGCTCCGTGGTTGAGCATCTGCCTTTGGCTTGGGTCATGATCCCGGGATCCGGGATTGAGTCCCACATCGGCCTCCCGGCAGGGAGCCTGCTTCTCCCTCTGCCTGTGTCTCTGCCTCTCTCTGTGTGTCTCTCATGAATAAATAAAATAAAATATTTTTTAAAAAAAGAAAAAAATTGTAAACCTTAGAAAGTATGAGGTAGGGATCCCTGGGTGGCGCAGCGGTTTGGCGCCTGCCTTTGGCCCAGGGCGCGATCCTGGAGACCCGGATCGAATCCCATGTCGGGCTCCCGGTGCATGGAGCCTGCTTCTCCCTCTGCCTCTCTCTTTCTCTCTCTCTCTCTCTGTGTGTGTGTGTGACTATCATAAATAAATAAAAATAAAAATAAAAAAAAGAAAAGAGGCAGCAAGTTATCTGTGTCTATGTCTGGAGAATAATTTCATTTTCACATGAAATTCGATACAACATACACAGTTTAAAGTAAAAGCAAATTACTGCAACTTTTGGCAAATTCTAAACACCAAATAATATACCACAATGCATATTTATACACATGTAAATAAGCTAAGTGTTTATTTTCTCTTTAAAAAAGTTTATTTTTACTTTCATCAAGACAGTTTATAATTGCAATCAGGAAATACTATTTTCATGTAAAGTGCTATTCTCAAAGCTTTAGATAAGCACTTTAAATTTTCTTCTTGATTTAAAATTGCAAAGCTTTTTTAGTTCCTTTTACTAAGATAAAAGTAAAAGAATATACAAATAGCTTAGAATGAAGAAGGAAATATGGATTTCCATATTTTTAAAAAAATGCACAGAAATATTTAAGGTATTCCTTGAAAAATTGAAAAAAAATTAATCATTTTCTTCAGGGACTAACTATCCAAAGTGTGCATTAATGATTTTCTTGTTCTTCCTCAGGAAATATATAGTAGTTTTTTAAAAACTGGATGGTTTCAGCAGTCTCAAGTCTTTTAGCTGTTAAGACTATCTATAGCTCATAAGAATAGAATACATGATTTAAAAATCCTTTCCATTCTAAAGTTTCCATCACCCTAGAATTCTGTCTCCATTCCTTCCACTGGAAACAAAGAAAGTAAAAATGAGTAACTCTTTAGCTTTGTGGGACTGTTAATAAAAGAAAAACAAGAAACAGAAAATAACTTACAAGTCAGAGGTTACTCGATCCTGGAATGAATCTGCTGGGATCCAGTTCGAGCCTTTCAGAAATATGGGCAATCCATTAATTTTGAAGTAGAAACTCAGACCTTGAGAACCTTCAATGGGCTCTTCTATAAGTTCCACCGTCCTAAAATAAACCTATTATGAACAAAATTAAATACTGAACATCAAATTTAAAACATAAGCCAAAGAGATCTTTTTTTTAAAAAGGAAAACAAACTTTTAAACAATTTACATAATATGAACATAATTTAATGTTAATTTCAAATTTGCTATGAGGCACTTAATATGGAAGTACACATTTCAGAAAATATATATATATATATAATAAATTAATGCCAGATTGTATCTTTTAGTAGATATAAAATACAGAAACTATTAAAGAGGAAATATATTCGAGTCTTCCTCATGAAACAGGCATTTGTAATTTCATCATAAGAAATATATTTGAGAGGTGCCTGGGTGGCTCAATTGATTAAGCATCCGACTCTTGGTTTCATCTCAGGTCATGATCTGAGCCCCATGTCAGGGTCAGTGTGGCATCTGCTTGGGATTCTCTCTCCCTCTCCCTCTGCCCCTCCCCACACACACAGAGGAGGGGCAGAGGGAGATCACTCTCTCTCTCCAATAAATAAATAAATCTCTTTTAAACAAAAGAAATATATTTGAACAAAAACTTATACTATTTCACAAAAACGGGAGAAATCCCACCAGTTAAACTGATGAATCTTGGATAGGAAAACACACTCTCATTTCAATGTTGTTAAAATGTGCTAAAAAGTGCATCTTAGAATCAAAGACAAACAGCACAAGGTATTTCACAATTTAACAACTTTCCAATATTAATAGCATATTAGTATAAAATCATTTTGCTTAATGGGCAACAATTTAATCCCAGCTAATCATCACATTAAATTCAATGTTTGAGAGAGTTCTAAAAATGTAAGTGGTGTTTCAACTGGAAGATGGAATTGGAGCACACACTCCAATATTATAACTGCTGTGTGAGAAAATGCTGAGACTTTGGTCCCTGTGACACTCTAACCAGGATTTCCCACAGTTAAGCAGGAGAAGCAAGACTCTAAATAGAGATTTATGTTCTTATCCAAATCTTCATTCCTTCCAGCTATAAACTGGATCAAGGAATGAAGAACATAGTTCTATACCAACAAAGCCTGGCCTTGAATCAAGACTATGCATTTCTTCCCTAATTAAAGTAAATAAATGAATTAATCAACTTATTTTATGAACTAAAAGTGTCCACCATTCTTGTACTTTCTTACCCTTGCCCTTATTACTATGACATGACAAAAAGGTATGAGTTAACTTTATGAGAAGACACAGAATAAAGCTTGGTTGAGGAGGATCTTGACGTGGAATTACCATACCTGCTGTAGGGTTGCAAAAGGTAAAAAATGCTCAATGATTTTCACAGATAACTTTTAAAACACCTTGATGGGTAAATTCAAATATCTAGAGCAGCAGTTCTTTAAGTATGGCTGGGGGCTACAAGGGAACCCTGAAATCCTGCAGGGGAGTCCTTGTGTTCAAATCCATTTTCATTGTAAAGCTAAAACATCATTTGCCTTTTTCACTCTCACACTATTTTAAATATATGGTGGAATTTTCCAGAAGCTACATGATGTGTGATGACATCATCACTTTGTTGGCCAATGGAATGCATACTTGCATATTCTGGTGTGCTCTACTTCTACAGTAGAGGTTAAGTATATGAAGAGGTGTGTTTTCAGAGATTAATTCACTTTGTTCTTAGCTTCTATTGTGTTCTTAATAGTAGTGTTTGATTATTCCTGCTATAATCTTGGTAACTTCATTATCATGCAATAAATTCTCCTTTTGAATCTCAAAGTTTCCCTTGCAATCTACACAGAAAGACAAAAGGACTGGGTACCTTTTGTTAATTTGTTTCACAGTGATATTTTTAAGTTTTCAAATGAAAACAAATTTTAATTGAAACTCATTTAAGTTCAGTATGTTATTTTATTCTAAAAAATTATTTACAATATACTTTTTCTTCAGGGGGAACCCGCAACTAGAAGACTAACATTCTCAACCTAGAACTATACTGTCTCCATCTAAAAAATGCTAGGAAAAAAATGAAATATCAGAGTTTTCTTTTTTTTCTTTCTTTCTTCTTTTTTTTTTTTTTTTAAGCAGGCTTCATACCCAATGTGGACCCCAGTGTGGGGCTTGAACTCACAACCCTGAGATCAAGATCTGAGCTGATATCAAGAATTGAATGCTTAACCAACTGAGCTACCCAGGTGCCCAACATTAGTTTTCTGACTCATGGAAAGGAAGAACCTACTCCAAAGAAACTGGGTAAAATTACAAATAAAAAATGAAATTATATTTAAAATATATACATATTTTTAAAAAAGAAATTATGAGGAAATCTGTATTTCCCTCAACTTTA
Source organism: Vulpes lagopus (assembly GCF_018345385.1). Lineage (NCBI taxonomy): Eukaryota > Metazoa > Chordata > Mammalia > Carnivora > Canidae > Vulpes > Vulpes lagopus. The sequence goes on from NC_054829.1 coordinate 100,035,659, forward strand.
TAATTGTTAATAATTTACCTTATTGTGGACAGCCCGGGTGGCTCAGTGGTTTAGTGCCACCTTCGGCCCAGGTTGTGATCCTGGAGACCCGGGATGGAGTACCACGTCCCTGCGTGGAGCCTGCTTCTCCCTCTGCCTGTGTCTCTGCCTCTCTCTCTCTCTCTCTCTCTCGCTCTGTGTCTCTCATGAATAAATAAAATCTTTAAAAAATTTATCTTATTGTGTCTAATGCAATATAACATTTTAAAAAACAATATTTATGGTGCCAGTTAAGTTGCAGTATCATTTTGAGACCAAACATTCTAAGTATGAAGAAAAAAGAACTGAATATTTTAAACTTAGACAAGATAAGCTCTTTAAAAGGCAAACATTGTTTATTATGCTGTAGCATATTATTTTATATTGTATTATAATGTTTTCAAACTAGGAATGAAAAAGTCACTGGAGCATCTTACAGAATTGGTTATCATATTACACAGCTGGAGAAGCACACATATTAGCTGAAGAGAGTTTTACAGTTGACATTGCTGAATGCCTACTGGATAAAAAGTCAGAAAATGAAATCACAGCATTGTCACTTTGCAATGATATAGTAAGTCATCCAATTAAAGATTTAGCAGCAACAGGATACTAAGCTGATATCCCATCTGAGTGTCAAACTTTGCCTTACAAATGCATGAATCTCCAGAATGATGGACTTACTGTTTGCTGATATTTATCTGTTAATCAGCACAATGAATCATCAAAGTTCTCATTTATGTGAATCTTTGGCAACACAGTACAAGAAATGCTGAAATATTCAAAGTATTGAATAGTTTCTTTGAATCTCAAAGTTAGCAACAACTGTGTTAACATTTGCCTTGATGTTACAAAAGCAGTGGTGGGTAACACTGCTGGTGCCTCAGCAAAAATCAAGGCAGTAGATCCAAACTGTGCTAATTGTCACTGTACCCTTCACCTTCAGGCATCAGAAGGAAAAAAAAAGTCAGTTTCACTTAAGAATGTTGTGATAAAGCAGCAAAAACTATTAATCCTATTAAATCCCAACCTTGAGTACACATCATTATAATAGTCTGTGTGATGGGGCACCTGGGTGGCTCAGTGGCTGAACTGATAACATTGACCTTCTGCTCAGGTAGTGATCCTGGGGTCCTGGGGTCCTGGATCAAGTTCCACTACAGGGAGCCTGCTTCTCTCTCTATGTCTCGGCCCCTCCTCTGTGTCTTTCATGAATAAATAAATAAAATCTTTTAAAAAAAATAGTGTGATGAAATAATGGAATAGGAAATTTGGATAAAGTGCCACACAATGGATTTCTTGAGGAAAAGCATCTGGGCCATTGCTTGAGTTGTAAATTGAATTAGTCATCTGGTTCATGAAACTTCATTTTAACTTGAACAAACTATTGTTATTCAGACATGGCTATCGGCAGATATTTTCTGAAAATAAATGAAGTGAGCCTTGTCACTTCAAGGAACATAAGCAAAAGTATTGTGGACAAAGATAAAACTCAAATTTACAGGCAAAAATTAGGATTTAGGAAAACTTGTATCCGCTACCATGAGCTTGAGTGTTTCCCAATACTTAAAAGACTTTTCAGATAACATCCGGGTGATATTAACAAATGTTAATGTGGTATTATATAATGGAATGTTTCAATGTTTGGAAACATTTGAAACTCTCAAAACTCTAATATTTTTCAAATAATCATTGCATTATATTATGATATCACATACAGATAAAAGTTCCATTAGGAATGAATAAGTCATAGTAATAAAAGGTATAACACAGAGAATATAGTCAGTGGTATTATAACATTTTATGGTGACAGATGGTAGCTGCGCTTGTGGTGAGCAGAGCATAAGGTACAGAGTTTTCAAGTCACTCTGCTGTACACCTGAAACTAATGTCACATTGTCAACTATGTCTCAATAAAAAAAAAATAATTTAAAAGATCCATTAAAGATGCAAGAAATACCAACAGATTTTAATGTAACAGAGTACAAACAGTTCATTAAAATGCCTTCAGATTCCACACTGCAACTAACTTTAAGAAACTACCACTACTTAAGTTCTTGTGTGGTACATAGAATAGTCTCATTTATTTGAAAAGGCTATTAAAGTACTTTCTTTTCCAACTGTATATCTATGTAAGATCATTTTTTGTTTGTATATGTCAATGAAAACAACGTGTTGCAAAAAAGAATGCAGAAACACGAGAATCCAGCTGCCTTCCATTAAGCAACACATTAAACAGATTTGTAAACATGTAAACAATATCACTATTCTCACTACATTTTCTGTTTTGTAAATATATTTATTTTTCATAAAATAACTCATATACTAACATGTCATGGATTTGATACTGTGATTTGAAATGAATAAATATTCAATCCCCAGTTTTAAACTTACCCATGTAAACAAAGGTACTTTGGGGTTCTCAATAATTTTTATGGATGTAAAGTCATTGTGACTAAAAAAAACTCAAGAATCACTAATCTATAAAATAGAACTCATTTATTTCTTTATACCGATTAATACTACAAATAATATTAATGATAAAACTCATCTTCCCCGATTTTTTCTTTTCTGCTCAAATTTTCTTGTGAAAAGATAGCTATCCCCATCTCTCACTCTTATAAACATCTCACAATTTTATGACTCAGGTCAAAATAAACCCTAAAGCACCTGACAGTATTCAGAGGGGAAGCAGGAATTACCAGCCACCTTTTCCGCTGGGCATTCTTTGACAGGTTAAAGGCTGGTGGGTCTATGATTAGTATCAGTAATTCTCCATGTCCTCTGGAAGTCCTGATGAGTAACATAAAGCCTTCTTCTGCAAGAGGTATTTTACTTAGAGGAAATAATAGGCTTTGAAAGAGTTTTTTTGAAAAGAACCCTGAGTAACACATATTTACATCCAGAGTGAATTACAAGATCAAAACTATTTTAAACAGCCCAACAAAATAAATTGTCTAAAAATAGAAAAAAAGGTATAAATACCTAAGAACCTAAATGTGTAAGTCAAGCCATTTGAATTTAAAATTTTTTAAATTTCCAAACTTATTTATCCATTGTTGAAGATTCTATTAGCAACTCACTAGGTAAATTTTTTAAATGAGCCTTATGATTTCATTTTTTAAATAGAAAGATTAACTTTCAAAGTACAGAATAGGTGAACACATTTCTTAGACAAGAGCTAAGAATATCTTAACTAAAGAGCTTACGGGGTATGTGTCTGATAATACTGTACTTCTCACATTTCTCCCTCTGGCAGACCAGATGATGATGTAATGAATCATAGATTCATAAACTTCATATCCCTTCTCAGCTGTTTGTAATCAAATAATTAAAAAGCTGTCATACTTGAGGTGCTTGGGTGGCTCAGTTGGTTGAAATATGACTCTTGGTTTCAGCTCAGGTTATGATCTCAGGGCCCTGAGATCGAGCCCCCAGTTCGTTAGGTTCTGTGCTCAGTGGGGAGTCCGCTTCTCCCTCTTTTCCTCTCCCTCTGCCTTTTGCCCCACTCATGCACGCTCTCGCTCTCTCTCTCTCTCAAACAAATATAAATTTTTTTTAAAAAAAAGCTGTCATAGTATCACTAGATACTAGTAATTTTCTTCTTAAAAAGAACCTTATTTCCAGAAATTGACAAATGGTACCTGAAATATTTTTCAAATAATTTTCATAGATTTCCAAAATATACCTAAAATCATTTCACCTATGTTATGTATTTTTAGAGACAACCAAACACATTTCTGTCTGCTCTGAAAGTACTTTAACATGCAGAAGCACTGAGAAAACACGTGCTGGGTTTCCACAAAGAACTCTCCTGACACAGGCCTGTGCAGGATGACACAGAAGAGTCTCTCTTTGTTGCGCCCTAGAAATATGCAGACAGCATAACCAGAAGTTAACAGATACAAGTTTACACCAGCATAGTTACCTGGTATTTTTGTAGCCAGAAGTACACAAGAGATCCAGAATGGACAGAATTGCTTTCTAACACTCTTTTACATGACAAAATTATTTTCAGTAATAATAGTGAAATGAAATGATTATCCAGAAAGCACTTTCTTTTATTTAATGTTATATATAATATCATACCACTTTTAAGTAAAATAAATATGAGTAGAAAAAAGGAAAACTAATGGATTCATGTATTTGATTATATTAATGTTTTTGAAAAAGTAAATAACATTTCCATAGATTGGTTCACTATGGAAATGAATAATACTTGTTATTTTGAACCTTAACTTCTAAAAATATCAAGAACTTTGTCAAAATTGATCTTCCTTGTATGTATATGCTTTATAAAGAATATTGCCAGATTTGTCAATCTATCCTTGCATAGTTTATAGAAGAACACCTTTTATTAATTTTAATTTAGAAATGTTTTTTTCGGGCAGCCCGGGTAGCTCAGCAGTTTAGCACCTGCCTTCGGCCCAGGGCGTGATCCTGGAGTCCTGGGATCGAGTTCCGCGTGGGGCTCCCTGCATGGAGCCTGCTTCTCCTTCTGCCTGTGTCTCTGCCTCTCTCTCTCTCTCTCTCTCTCTCTCTCATGAATAAAGAAATAAAATTTAAAAGAAAAAGAAATTTTTTTTCAAATGAAGCCCAAACTATACAAATATTTTGGGAAAGTATTAGACATAAAGGTAGGTCTGACAGAGATTCATAAAAACCCCACTTCTCAATGAATTCTAAAAAATGCAGTAGTATCCATGCCATTGTTCCTTTGAGATTCACTCAAAGTGTTTACAAATGCCTCTGGGGTGAAAAATTCCCACTTTTTCTAAAAGTAGCAAAAGCAGAAAAAAATGGCTAAATGATAGTGAACACAGACATTATTTGATTCATTGAGTTAGAACAAGTATCCAGTTCTTGGTGAAAATGATTAGAGTATTCAACACGGCTATTTTGATTTCTCTGGGCAATGTAAGATCAGCATCTTTTGTTGTTCCTCCTGACACTCTTCTTCAGAATTTGATTCTTTTTTTCTTTGTAAATGTTCATTTCTTAACATTTTGTTGTTGTACAGTAAATAGCCTTCACCAAAATTTCTGGGCACTTATCGTCAAAGAAAAGTTTGAAAGCTTGGCATTTCACTGTACATTGTTCAAGGCAAATTCTGGCTATTTGCGAATATGTTTGTATCTGATTAACCTCAACTAAAATTCTACACCAGGAAAAAAAAAGACAATTCAGAAGAGAAAAACTGCAGTAGCAGAAGACAAAATCTGAGCTGATTCTCATGCATCCAACATTCTTTTGGATCGCACAGTACTTCAAAGTGTAGATTAACCATTCAAAATTTACTGTGTCTTTGCCTCATAATGAGCATTCCATCTTGTCTAGGAAAGACTTTCTGTAGCTTTTTCCAACAATGAGGTGAGATTTAAAAGAATGAATAAAAATTTTCCAAAGTTCCAGAAAACATCACACATGAAGAAATGTTTCCAAAAAAAAAATTCCACAAGGTTCAAAGAATGACTTCCAAAAGACAGAAATAAAATCTGAGATTAATCTCTTTGATTTCTGTATAAACCAATGTGAATATTGGTCATATATGCAGCACTCTCCTATCCACTGACTACAAAAGAGGTTTATGAAACAACAATCCAGTTGTTTCAAGATATCCTCTGTAAGCTCTGCTGCATTATTTCCAGAAATATAAGAATGACTTCCATATATCAACTCTTACCACCTTTTATACAAACAGATCTGATTAACTTACACGTTTGATCTCTATGAAGCATCTGAAGTACTATCAAAAAGATTTTGGGTTTTTTTTAATATATGCAACTACTAAATCATACCACTGATGCCAATTCACTTTCATTCTTTCTTTAGTTTTAAAACAATTAAAAATTCCCATAACTATATGGTCAACGAAGCATAGAACAAAGCAGGAAAGAATATGTAATGGAAAAAAGACAGTCTTTTCAACAAATGGTGTTGGGAAAATTGGACAGCCACATGCAGAAGAATGAAACTGGACCACTTCCTCATATCATATACAGAAATAGACTCAAAATGGATGAAAGCCCTACATGTGAGACAGGAATCCATCAGAATCCTAGAGGAGAACACAGGCAGCAACCTCTTTAACCTCAGCCATAGCAACTTCTTATTAGACATGTTGCCAGAGGCAAGGGAAACAAAAGCAAAAATGAACTACTGGGACTTCATCAAGATAAAAAGCTTCCTCACAATGAAGCAAACAATCAACAACACTAAAAGGCAACTGATGGAACATATCTGATAATGGGTTTTTGTCCAAAATCTGAAAGGAACTTATCAAACTCAACACCCAAAAAACAGTCCAGTTAAGAAATGGGCAAAAGGCATGAGTAGACATTTTTCCGAAGAAGACATTCAGGTGGCTAACAAATACATAAGAAGATGTTCAACATCATTCATCATCAGGAAAATACAAATCAAAACCAGGATGAGATACCACTTCACTCTTGTCAGAATGGCTGAAATTAATAACACAGGAAACAACAGGTGTTGGAGACACCTGTTTCTCCAGGATGTGGAGAAAGAGGAACCCTCTTACACTGTTAGTGGGAATGCAAACAATACAGCCATTCTAGAAAACAGTATGGAGTTTCCTCAAAAAGCTAAAAATAGAACTACTGTATAATCCAACAATTACACTACTAGGTATTTACCCAAAGGATACAAAAATACAGATTCAAAGGGGTACATGCACCCTGATGTTTATAGTGGCACTATCAACAATAGCCAAATTATGGAAAGAGCCCAAATGTCCATTGACTGATGAATAGACAAAGAAGATGTGGTGTGTATACACACACACACACACACACACACACACACACACACACAGTGGGATATAAATCAGCCATCAAAAAGAGTGAAATCTTGGGGCACCTGAGTAGCTCAGTCAGTTGAGCATCCAACTCTTAACTGCAGCTCAGGTCATGATCTCAGGGTTGTGGGTTTGAGCCCTATATCAGGCTCTGCACTCAAAGGGGAGTCTGTTTCTCTCCCTCTCCCTCTGCCCCTCCCCCTGCTTGCATGCTCTCTCTAAAATAAATAAATAAATATTTTTTAAAAAAAGAATTAAATCTTGCCATTTACAATGGTGTGGATGGAACTAGGGTGTATATGCTAAGTGAAATAAGTCAGAGAAACAGAAATACCATGATTTCACTCACATGTGGAATTTAGAAAACAAAACAGATGAACATATGGTAAGGGAAAAAGAGAGAGAGGGAAGTAAACTATAAGAGACTCAATGAAAAAAAAAAGAGACTTAATGATAGGGAATAAACTGAGGGTTGATGGAGGGAGGTGGGTGGGGAAGGGCTAAATGGGTGATAGGTATTAAGGAGGGCACTTGTTACGATGAACACTGAGTGTTATACGTAAGTGATAAATCACTAAATTCTACTCCTGAAACCTATATTACATTATATGTTAACTAACTAGAATTTAAATAAAAATTTGGAAGAAAAAAATTAACAAGTAAAGAATTTCAATTCTAAAGATATAAAAATTAGTAAAATATTTCACATATGAATTCAAATATGTACTTGCCAAATAAAATATTACATATTATACATCACAGTTCACACTATCCTCTATTTAGGTTTTTTAAGACTTAATTTTTTTAGAGTAGTTAAGATTCACAGCAAAATTGAGGGGAAGATACAGAAATTTCTCATATACCCCTTGCCCCACAGTGCATGGCCTTCCTCATTACTAGCATCCTCCACTATGGTGGTACATTGGTTACAACTGATGAACCTATACTAACACATCATTATCACCCAAAGACCACAACTTACATTATACTTCACTCATAGTGTGTTACATTCTATAGGTTTGGACAAATGTATAACATGTATCATTATGGTGTCATACAGAGTAGTTTCATTGTCCTCTAAATCCAGTATGTACCACCTATTCATCCCTCTGTACCTCCTCCCTACAGCCCCTAGCAACCACTGATCTTTTCAATGCTTCCAGTTTCATCTTTTCCAGAATGTCATATACTTGGATTCATACCATATGGAGCTCTTTCAGATTGGCTCCTTTCACTTAGTAATCATCACTTAAGCTTCCTCCAAGTCTTTTCAGAGCTTAATAGCTCATTTCTTTTCAGCACTAACTAATACTCCATTGTCTGGATCCACCAGGTTTATCATTCCACTTACAGAAGGACATTTGTTTGCTTCCAAGTGTTGGCAATTAGGAATAAAGCTGCTGTAAACAGAGATGGATTTTGTGTGGACATAAATTTTCAGTCCGTTGGATAAACAGTGAGCAGATCGATTGCTGGATCATATGGTAAGAGTATGCTTAGTTTCATAAGAAACTACCAGATTATCTTCCAAAGTGACTGACTGTACCATTTTGCATTGCCATCAGCAATGAAGAGCTCCTGTTGCTTCACATCCTCACCAGCATTTGGAAATGTCACTGTTCCAGGTTTTGGCCACTCTAATTTTTTTTTTTTTTTTTTTGGTTTTTAAATTTATTCATTTGATAGAGAACGAGCCAAGTGAGTGAGATAACTAGCAGCAGGGAGGGTCTGAGGAAGAGGGCGAAGCAGACTCCCCCTTGAACAGGGTGCCAGATTACGGCTCCATCCCAGGACCCCAGGATCATGACCTGAGCCACCCAGGTGCCCCATGTTTTGGCCATTCTAACAGATGCATAGAGCCGTCTTGTTTCAATTTGCATTTTTCCTAATGGCATATAATATGGAATATTTTTTCATATGCCTAATTGCCATCTGTATCTCTTCAAGTTTCTATTAAGATCTTTGGCCCATTTTTTAACTGGGTTATCATCTTATTGCTGAGTTTTAAGAGTTCTTCATGTATTTTGTTTAACAAGATATGTCTTTTGCAAACATTTTCTCCCATCTGCGACATGTTTTCTCATTCTCTTGACATTGTCTTTGGCAGAGCAGAAGTTTTTAATTTTTTAAAAAGACTTATTTATTTATTTGAGAGAGAGAGAGAGAGAGCATGTATATGAGTGGGGCGGGGAAGGTTAGGGAGAGGGAGAGACAAAATCCCAAGCAGACTCTTGGGGAGTGTGAAGCCCAAAGTGGGGCTAATACCATAACCCTGAAATCATGACTTGAGTCAAAAATCAAGAGTTGGACGCCCAACTGAGGCACCGAGGTGCCCCTACATTGAAATTTTTACTTGTAATGAAGTTCAGCTTATTAATTATTTCTATTTAAAATTTTAAGCATAAAAATCAAAATTCCAAGAGTTCACACTGAAGTAGCTCATGCTGAGTTTCTGTTTTTTTTTTTTTATAATCACTCTGCTGTTATTGTTTCCGAACTACTTTTAAATGCAAGAATACGTAATAAGATAGAGACTTTGGATATAAACTATGCACAAAACAAGTTTAAACTATTTTAAACTATAATAAACTTACTTTCAAAATGACTATATGAAAAAAAAAAACAAAAAACAAAAAAAACAAAATGACTATATGCAGCTGAGTCTTCTTTATCCTGGGGACAACTAGATAACCAAGAGTTCTCCAAATTTACTTCTAGGTAGAATATAACCTTTATTAAAGAAATTAATAAAAATGTGCTAAATTGAAGCCTACATATGTTATTAAAACTCAGGAATAATCCCACAGATGGATAAAACTTAGACCAAGAAAAGATTTTGCAGGGAGGAGTATTTAATCACTGACATTGTATAGAATTGCCAGATATCTAATAGTAAAATACAGGCCAACCTGTAGTCTACACACAATGCAACGACTTAATGCCTGTACCCAGGGCTAACTGCTCCCATGACCCAGTCTGGGTAAGCCACTACCAATAACCATTTTGGAAATGTTTAATTAAAATTGGACAGGAAGAAAGACAAGAGGGAAATTTACTGAGATGAACAACGTTCCTCAAAATTTATGTCACTCAGAAACTCAGAGTGTGACCTTATTTGGAAATAGGGTCTTTACAGATATAATTAGTTATTAAAATGAGGTTATACTGGATTAGGATGGGCCCTAATCCAATGGCTGGCATCCTTATAAGAAATTCAGAGACACACATGGAGAGAAGGCCATATGATGACAGAGGCAAAGATTAGAGTAACCTACCTACAAGCCAAGAAATGCCAAGGATTACCCACAACCACCAGAAGTTAAAAGAGGCAAGGAAGGATACAACATGGCAGCCCATGTTTAGAAGAAACATGGCCTGCCAACACCTTGATTTTGGACTTTGAGCCTCCAGGACTATGAGAAAGTAAATCCTTTTTGTTCTAAGCTATTCCATTTGTTATGTTAGGGAACCTAGGACACACAGAGGGAGACACACTTCACAATCTCTATAAACTCTCAGTATTGATCAGAAGTACAGAGTGGTCAGAAATACACCTTGATTATTCTGAATTCCATATTTTTTGGCTATGTACTTCTAAGGTCTTTAGAGAGCCAAGAGTAGCACTTAGAAAGAAAAAGAAAAACATCTCACTGGTATTGTGCTCTCTTTCTGCACTATAGGTACTGCAAAGGTGAAACTGGTAATTTTAAAAAAAAGAACAAAGCAAAATTTGAAAAAAAAAAAAAAAGAAGTTAAGTCTCCATTATTTTTTCTAATTGTGATAGCTAGGGGCAATTTTTTACCTCCTCTGACTTAGAAACTGTGCAATACAATTTCTAATTGTGGACTACATATTATTACATTGTTTCTTCTATTTCCCTACAATAATTTAATTGGAGAATACTGATGTTGGGTCAAATATAAGCAACTACCTTCTGTTGCCTTTAGCAAGATTTGCCTTACATAGGGAATACATGGGAGAGTCATATAAAATAAGTTATGCTAAAGAGAAGTATCAACTAATTGAGTTCCTATTTTTCCAGAAAGGTAAACTATATTAGTCCTTAAAAAATATTTATTACGTCTTTAACACGTCTTAGGTAGGAATTCAGTATAATCAATTAGTAGGATAAAAATATTCAATAAACCTGGGCAGAAAATGGCAAAACAGTGATTAGGAAGATTTTTTTTTTCCAATTTACCCAAAGTAGCCTCTCTCATTACACTTCTACACAAAACTTCCTTTGTTAAAAGAAAGCAGACTCTACCAGACTTACATTCTAGAGTCCCTGAAATGACTTGTTGGACAGAATTTATAATATCCCAATGCCTATCTTTTATTTCTTAATTTATTTTAAAATTTCCTATATTTTCATCATATTATTTCTCTTCATACTTACAGATGTGTCTCAGAGTTATTTCTTTCAACAACAAAAAAAATTTCAATCATCAAGATTTTTTTTGTGTTCAGAAAGAAATGTAGTCAGCCTTTCCCCTCCTATTAGATCCAGTACATCTCTGCTGCATGGGCTGCATCTAAAATCTGTAACTTCCCTAAGGTCTTTTGTCTGAGTCAACTGTGCTGCTGTCTTGAGACATACTCAGTAAACAAAAAATTAAAATGTGTTATGTCTAATCTCAATGGAAGAGAGTCACGAAAGAAAACTGAAGCACGATGGATTTCAATAAGATGTTTTAAAATAGGAATAGTTTTACATAAACCAATTTTATGTAATGTTACATCTTCTTTTATATTATGTTTTAAGATCATAATAGAACCACCAGAATACAAGAGCAATAGCAGTGAGATAAGGAGGGGCCAGTGATAAGAACAAAAGTCCTGACACAATACCTAGTGCGGGGGAGCATGTGAGTATATGGAGTAAAAGTGAAATACAAGCACTTTGGAAGGCAGTTTAGCATGCTGTCACAGCTGACCTACACATGCCCTATGATCCTGTGATTCCAGTCCCGGCAGAAATGCTGTTGGGAGCATACGTGCTTTGAATCAATAATGCTCATAGCAGCATTACTCAGAATAGCCAAAACTGGAAAGTACCTAAATTTTAACAGCAGAATGTATAAAACACTGAAATAGTACACAGCAATATAAATAAACTACAGCTATATCTGACAACATATCTAAATGTCACAAATACAATGTTGAGTCAAGTTAGTCAGACACAAAAGAATGCATACTATGTGGTTCCATGTCCATAAAGGTTAAAGACAGGCAAAAATAAACTACAGTGTTAGATGGCAGGATAGTGGATCTTTGAGAAGGAGGAAGGCACAGTGATTGGGGAGGGCTCACAAAGGGTAGGGGGACCTCCAGAGGGATAAGCAATGCTCTATTTCGTGATTAGGATGACGCATTACATAAATGTGCTTTTTCTAATAATTCATTAAGCATTACACGTATGTTCTGTGTATTTTTCTGCATGTGTGTTACAATTTACAATAAATAGAAAATAAAAAGAAATTCCAATTTAACAGTATGAATGGACCTAGAAGTTATTAAGTAAAATAAGTCAGACGGAGAAAGACAAAGACCATATGATTTCACTTACATGTGCAATCTAAAAAACAAAACAAACAAAAGCAGCAACAGACCCATAAATACAGAGAACAAAGTGACAGGAGGGTGTATGAGGTTGGGCAAAATGGGTGAAAGAAAGTAGGAGATACTGGATTCCAGTTATAGAATGAGTAAGTCATGTAGAAAAAAGATACAGCATAGGGAATAGAGTCAATGGTATTGTAATAGCATCATATGGTGGCAGATGGTAGTTACATGTGTGAGCATAGATAGCATATGATACAGAGCTGTCCAATCGCTACATTGTACACCTGAAACTAATGTAACATCGCGTGTCAACTCTACTTCAATTAAAAAAGAAGAAAAGAAATCCCAATCTGGCACATTCCCACCAAAGAAATAGGAGAAAGACACAGATAATGATGGCAGTTGGCTGTCAAATTCCTTGCCTGCTGAAACACTGGCAAGTCTGAAACCATGAAGAAATTTAGGACTGGCAAGATACTTATTTTCCTGTAAGAACCACCCTGGAAACAAAGGTGAATTAGGTATTATCTTTCACTTACAAAGTGTGAAATTAATCTATACTTTTAATCTAAATTTCAAAGGCAAACACTGATTCCTGAAACTTGCAAAGAGCTCAAATTTGTATTTCATTCTAGGCAATCACAGAATCATGGGGTGGCACAAGAGATCATCTAATGCAACCTCTACCATCCCAGTCTAATAGACAAATGGACATAAATACTTTTCAAAGTTCCCACTGCAAATGAATGCTGAGGTGTTCCTCAGTTGCCCACTCTAGTGTGCACAACCTTGACTACCGCACAGCCACTCCCATGGGTGACCTTGGTCTCACATGCTCCACTTTAAGTTCACTTCCTTCTCCACCTCTGTCCTATTACAGATGAATAAAAAATTTCAAGAATAACAAGTTAAAGAATTAGCAAACACGTCCTCAGCTCTCCAAGGTAAATTACCTTATTCCTTTATCCTCTTTTTTCTTTAATCACCTTCATGGCCATCTTATGAGCAGAATACCAAACTGATTAAAATGTTATAGTAAGGTTTTAACAGGCTAACTAAAATAGTACCTTAAGACTCCTATATGACATAGAACTACTATTCCTCTTAACATTCTAGAAATAACAAGACCATTTTAAAAAATCATATCAGGGAAAGATATCTAGTTTTGGATCCAAGCCTCACCTCAAACTTTATTTCTTTTTTTAAGATTTTATTTATTTGTTCATGAGAGACACACAGAGAGAGCCAGAGACATAGGGAGAGGGAGCAGCGGGCTCCTCGATGCAGGACTCGATCCCAGGACCCCTGGATCATCACCCGAGCCAAAGGCAGATGCTCAACCACTGAGCCACCAAGGTGTCCCTCACCTCCAACTTTAAAGTGTTGCTCAAATACAAGGGATTTCATTGGCATGAGTACAAGCAGGGTAGGCAGAGGGTCCAATTTCAAACCACAGTGCACACCAAAACACCTTGTACAACACCACCAAACCACCCTAACACGTCACAATCAGAAATCAAGAATTTATCCAAAGTGAGGGTATCGCAATTCTCAGATAAAGAGATTCAGAGTTTTCAGCCTCAGGTGGGCCCTCAATGCTGCCCCAGAATCCCATCATATTGCCTTAGCCTTTTCTCTAGACTAGCTTATCTCAAGGCTTCACTTTCTCAAATTTCTAACTTGCCCTCCACTCCTCTTAACAAGACATTACATCCAACTCCCAGGAGAGAAAAAAGTTACCTGACCAGAACTCCCTGAACTTTCTTGTTCAGGTTCACTTTTTCCTCTTTGGACTCTGCTGAAAGAAGAGGCTGCAATTCCCATAGAAAGAAACTATGCCTTAAGTGGTCCTAGAGATCTTCAAAATTACTTCCAACCTCATGCTCCATCTTCTCCTCTACATATGTTATTTTATCTTTAACCCCTATGACAACAAAACACTGAATCCATTCACTACTGTGGTGACGCCATCCTCCCTCCCCTACCTTATCAGAGATAGCCCTCTCAACCACCTCTCAGATTTTGAACTGTTTTCACTCTTGCCCTGGCTACTGACTCTTCCCATCAGGATTTTGTTGTCATTGCTCTTCATTCTCTTTAATAGTGCTCTTTCTCATGTTGCAACATTTGAAGTCACAAAACAATTGCAAAGATAGTGCAAAGAACTCTCGAATACCCTTCACCCAGAGAGAGACCCCTTTAGGTTTTGTCAGTTGTCCCAGTGACATTGTTTACAGAAAAAAAAAAAAAAAGAAAGAAAGAAAGAAGAAAGAGAAAGAAAGCAAGCAAGCAAGAAAGAAAGAAAGAAAGAAAAGATCAAGCACTGCACCCAGCTGTGACATCTCTCTAGTCTCTTCAATGTGGATTAGTTCCTCAGTCCTTCCTTGACATTTTTTAAGATTATAGTAGATTGAAGTACATTTGAAGGTTTTAGCTCCTAGAGCTCATTTAGGTTGCCTGATGCTTCCTTTGGGTTAGATCCAGGCTATCTGCTTTGGCAGGACTATCACAAAAGTGATTCTAAATTCTTGTTGCAGCTTGTTGGGTGGACACCATGTCACTTTGTCATGTTGGTGGTGATAACCTTAATCACTTAATCAAGATAGTGTCTGCTAAGTTTCCTCACTGCATTTTTTTCTCCACTGTAATTATAAATAGTTTGCTGAGAGATGCTTTGAGGCTATGTAAATATCTCATTTTTCATGCCACTTTTACCCTCAGTTTCAGCATTTATTCATATTTCTTACCTGAATTACTTATAACCACAGTAGTTACCAAATGATTATTATTCTAGCTCCATTATTCCTCCTACATTTATTAGTTGATTATCCTCTTTAAGGAATCACTTTCCTTTCTCTCATTTACTTGTTAAATGGGTTATAATCTTTTACTACCACTCTTTTATTTTAATGCTTCAATTTTCTCAGATTTGGCACATTAAACTGGTTCCAATATCCTTCTGACTTATCCCATCATTCTTTTTTCTTTTTTTTTAAGATTCTATTCATTTATTTGAGGGAGAGAGAGAGTGTGTGTGCATGTGAGCTGGGAGTGGGGTAAGAAAGACAATGAGAATCTTAAGCAGACTCCCCACTGAGCAGAGCCCCACACAGGGCTTGATCTCCAATCCTAAGATCATTACCTGAGCTGAAATCAAGAGTCTAACACTTAGCCAACTGAGCAACCCAGGTGCCCCAACTTATCCAATCATTCTTGAGTACCTTCTTATTTTCTAGTGCAGCAAGATATTCTAAGCTCCAGTCCCAGCCTCCATCACTTCCCTGAAGAGCCCTGATCCCTTTAAGTAGACAGTATAATTTAAAAACCAAGATCTGAACACTAGTTCTCTTCATTGTTACTAGAGTGCCACTATTCTCAAGACCTCTGGGAAGGCCTGGAAAGAGCAAAGAAATGTGTGTGTGTAAATATACACACATGCATTTACATCTGTATATTTCTATTTTTATCTACATATGCTGAAAATCATGAGTTCACACTATTAGCTCCAATTCCAATCCATTCTGGTTTTCTCTTTTCTCTCCACCTTCCTCCAACCATGAAAAATCTGGATCTCAGTAGTTCAATATATTTACTTATTTGCACAGTGCTGGTATGTAGCCAGTTTTCTGACCCCAATTGGCCATCACTATCACTTGGCTCAGATGTGATTCCCACGAATCATTTCTCACAGTCGTCTATTCTCACTGTCTCTACTTCCTCACCTTCAGTCACTTCTTGACCCACTGCACTCTGACATCCATTCTGGTCTGATCCAGCAGTCATTTCCTTATTACCAACCTAAGGGATCTTTCTCACTCCTTTTCTAACTTGAGTTCCTTGCAGGATTTAACACTCTTTAAAACATTCTTGCTTCTCATACTATCTTCCTCTGGCTTCTGTGACTCCCCACTCAATTGGTTTTGCCTCTACTTCTTTGGTCATTTCTTCTTTAATCCTCTATAGGAAATTTTTTCTCCCTTCCTGCTTCATTATTATGATTCCCTGGAGTTTTGTTCTAGAGCTCTTCTCTATGCAGTCCTTGAAGTAGTTCATCCCCTCCCATGACTACAATTAACTTATTCTGTTGACTTCTATATCATCTAATCTTTAATCCAGATCTAATACCTAAGCTTCAGACCTATATAATGAAATTCCCATTGAATATTATTCCTTATTATTAGGTATCTCTTAATCACTCCATACAAAACACATCTAACATAGAAATAATTTCCACCCCATCCTGTCCCTCAAACCTGCTCTTCTGTCTGAGTAATTGAGTTCAAAGAACAGAAATGTGGCCTTTTAAGTGACCCAAACAGCAATTTAAGAACCAATGTTAACTCATTCTTCTCTCTACATATCTACATCAACAAGTCTGATGGTATTAACTCCTAAATTTCTCTCAAATCTATTTCCTCAGCAATTCTACAGACTGAGCAATCATCATCTTGTGCCTGGATCATCACCACAGTCGTCGTCTTCTTCTTATTTTTTTTTAAAAAAGATTTTATTTGTTTATTCATGTGAGACACAGAGAGAAAGGCAGAGACACAGGCAGAGGGAGAAGCAGACTCCAGGCAGGGAGCCTGACTCGGGACTCCGTTCCAGGTCTCCAGGATCACGCCCTGGACTGAGGAAGTGGATGAACTCAGTGAGAATTTCAACAAAGAGATACATTAAAAAAAAAAAAAGAAAGAAAGAAAGAAAGAAAGAAAGAAAGAAAGAAAGAAAGAAAGAAAGAAAGAAAGAAAGAAAGAAAGAAGAAGAAGAAGAAAGAAAGAGAAGAAGAAAGAAAGAAAGAAAGAAAGAAAGAAAGAAAGAAAGAAAAGAAAGAACAAACAAAATTGAAGAATACAATAACTGAAATAAAAATAAACTAAAGGGAATCAACAGCAGATGAGAACATACCTGGCGCTAAACTGCTGAGCCACCCGGGCTGCCCACCACCACAGTCCTCTAAGTGGCCTCCAATTTTTGTCATTCTTCCAATCTGACCTGCACAATCCTTGTAAACAAATATGATCACGCTCTTTCCTTAAAAATCCTTCATAGAATTCCCACTGCCCTCAAGGCAGTCAGTCCAGTTCCTGGCTTACTAGACCCTACACAATCTTGCCCTTAGCCTACCTTTAAAACAACCCTTGTTCTACTTCAAACTCAAATGCAGCCACATTGAAATGACTTTCACTTCCAAAATCACATAATATTGCTTCAAGTTCCTGGGCCACGACATATTCTTGTCCCTCTACCTCTTTGCCACATTGTTTGGTCAAATTCTACTTGTCCCTTAGAACAGATACCATTCTATAGGAATCTTCCCAGGATGCTCCTGCTCTGGTGCTTCTACAATACTCTATGTTTCTCTAGAGTGCTTATTACAATTGCTTGTTTAATTATTTAATTTCCAAACTAAATTTTTAGGTTTATTAAGAACTAAGAGACAAATGGAAATGATGTCTTATTCACTGCTCTATCACCAGAGCCTAACAAAGTGGATGAAACCCAGTAGATGTTCCCTAAGTATTTAGTGAATGAATGACTCTCAAAAATAACAAACTCTATAGTTGCCACAGTCAAAGGGTACACTTCACAGGTACACATTAATATAAAGCATGGGAAAATACATCTTCTTTCTGGCCAATTTGAAAAATGGCATCTAAAAAAAAAAAAAAAAAAAAAGAAAAATGGCATCTTTAAAGGTAATAAACAGTGTGTGTGGGGGGGTGGTAACTGGGTGAGAAAAAAGAAAAATAAACAAATGTAATAAACAATAATGCAACCATAGTAGCCTGAATAAAAAGAATTATTTCCCACAAACAAAAAAACATAGAAGTTCTTCTTCCTTTCATGAAAATAACACACAACAACTCAACATGTGAGAGAGCAGACATCTTCCACCAAAAAGGTTAGAATAAGAATAAATGTTTTGGCCCTTTAGACAACTCTAGGATATTCTCCCTACATATGCTATGGACACACACACACACACACAATGTCTCAGAAAATATAGAGCATGATTAAACAAAGAAAAAATAGATAATGAGCTTCTAATTTCCATATTTAGCATGGTGTCTGGCTCAAAGAAGAGGTAACACCAAATATAAGGGATGACACCAGAGTATAACACCAGCCAACTGCAAACACCAAAGGTTGCTGTTGGGGGAAGGAGGAGATCTATGAAAGGGATTAAGATTAGTACTATTTACAATACACTATTATAAGCTAGATCCAGGTTACTTCATCTTTACTGCCCCATTTTACATGTAAGGAAATGAAACTTGAAGGATTAAATAAGTAGCCTATAGCTAATAAATTCCAAAGTGCTATTCTTTCTAATCCTTAGTGCTGTATCTCAAACCAGGCAGGATTTAGTCATTTCTTTAGACTAAAGATATATTTTCCTTTCAATATCCTCTAGCTAAGATTACCACAAGGTTTATTCACAGATTTAGAGACAAAAATAGATGGTTATACTTTCAGGAGGAAACATTTTTATTGTATTTTTTTTAATAATAGTCCCTGACAGATGGAGGAGGGGGCAGAGATTTTTCTAGTTACTTTGAGAGCAGTATTTTGGAGTACAGGGACTACTTTTCCCCATTGTCCTCTCTAGATCACTCCAGTTTCTATCTTGACTCAATTTTAGAATTTTTAAAGTGACATGAAAAGGCAGCTTTATCTATAATGACCTACATAAGGTATTTTAATTCTAAAAGCAGAAATCAAGCACACTGTTTGGAAAAGGGATCCTGAGTCTCACCTATCATTTACGTTTCAGAATCAAAGAGGTTTGAAGATACAAAGCACACTGAGAGAAGGAGAACAGATGAAACTACATGCTGCATGTCAGAACCTTAGTCCTCTTCTGCCACTAGATTCCCTGAATGGTAACAACCAGTCTTATATTCTCCAGGCAGGAAAGTGGAGAACGTCCTCACTGGCAAAGCTAAACACACACACACACACACAACACACACACACACACACACACACGATCTATAGCTACTGATATGTGGGCATCACCACATGATAAAGCTGGGTTTCCATTTGAATAACAAATATTGAAGCTCATATAGGACTTCTTATCTGTATTTTTGTGAGTTAATCTTCAGAATGGACACCAAGGATCACCAGGCACTCAAGGAAGATCTCTAGTGGGAATAACAAGAGACCAAAAGACAGAATAAAAAGATGAGATGGAATACAGAAGGGAAAATCTAAAAATATTGCTCAGTCTAGGAGGGCCAATATCTGATTAACAGTTGTATCAAAAAATTAAAACAAAGATGAATAAAAACTATAAAAGATATAAGAAAATTTCCAGATTGAGTTTCTAAATTGGAAGAGCTCATAAGGATAACTAGCACAAGAACAAGTACAACAAAAATCCACTCATTTTCAAATGTTTAAATTTAGATTATTAGAGATAAATAAATCCTAAAAGCTTCCAGAAGCCAACATAGTCCTATACAAGAAAACGAAAATTAGAATGTAATTATATTTCAAAACAAAAATACTGAAAGCTAATGAAGCAATGTCTTCAAGATTCTGAAAGAAAATTATTTCCAACCTAGACTCCCATACACAACCAAACTATCAAGTGACTGTGAGGATAGACTTTATGTATTTGCATGTTTCCAAGTTCTCAAAAATGTTATCTCCTACACACCTGTTCTCAGGAATCTATTGGAAAAACTGTATCAGCAAAGGTGGAAAGTCAAATTTAAAAAACGAGAAACAGTAAGTCCAAAGAAACAGGGTTCCATGTTTAATCCAGAAGAAAAGATGAAGGGAATACCTAGAATTCCTAGAAGACAAATGAAGAAAATTCCAAGAATAATAAAAGGAAGTTCCAAGACAACTGTTAAGTAGAAGATCTAGAGAGTAACCAAGTTAAGATCAGGGAGATGCTCTTCCTTGGTTACTCTAGAAATGGCTCTAGAAGAGAGAGTTTTGAGAGATAACAAAAATTAAAAGAATAATAATAGTAATAATAAACAATGGATAGAGAGCATCTAGGAGTGTGACTAAATTTAAGGATATTTCAAGTATGTCAGAGAGTTTGTACCTGATTTAGAGGAAGATAAAAGAAAAACAAAGCAACTGGTAACATGAGACAATTATTAACTCTGAGGAAAACGGAAAGTTGCAAAAGAAAGGAAATATGATTTTAATATACCATGTGCTTCAGCTTTGAATAGTGTATTTGTAATATAATAATGTAAACACTGAATACTAAAGTAACAAAAATGGCCATTGGATGACATGGGGAGGGCAGAGGGAGGCAAAATGTGTACATTGGGGGCCAAGCAGGGGTCATCAGAGAGAATCATGTGAAAGAATTATATCTTCATCCCCTAGGTTTGAAGTCAGTAGATATTACATCAAACTGAAAAATTAGAAAACACCAGTAGAAGCATGTTATTTGGGAAAATGAAAATAAACAGAAGAAATAAGCAAAAGTTAAAAATGATTGATTCTGAGGAATAGAAAATAGGAATAAGAAGGGATGGGCAAGGTACCCTGTTACCTTCTGATAATATCTGAGCTTTAAAATTATACATATGTATTACTTTGAGACAATGTACAATTTACAAACACAGGAGAATATTTATAAATAAAGTAACATGTAAAGTCTGATCCATTTATAAATACAGATACACAGAGAAGCTTTGGAATGCATGTAACTGTCACTAATGGCTCTCTGAGTGAGTGAAATCACAGGAGCTCTTCTGATTTCTTTTCTTACAAAGATCTGTATGGCTATTATAACAAGAAACATACTATTTTCCTCACAAAATATTTTAAAGCATTTGCTTACCTTAGTTGATTTTTCAATACTTAAGCCTCTAACCAGTTTATAAAGAATTGTCATGTTGTATCCAGTCTGGTGTCCATGTCCACGAGGCCACCAAGTTTCTACAGTAACATTCTTTCAAGAAACAATGTAAGTAATTGTAAGTAATCTGTGGCAAATTTTCATCAAAATAATATAGTGATTACGAGTATTATATCAATGTTTCATAGAGTCAAACACAGAAATTCTAGGTTCTATATTATGCCAAATTATACCATTCCATAGATAATATTTAAAAATCAACATGCTAGGTGTTTTTTTTTTTTAACATGCTAGGTGTTTAGCATGGATTAATACACCAAAAGGAAAAGAAAAGAATAGAATAGAATAACATAGGTTTTCAGAGAAACAATTATTTCCAACACTGAAGCTTACATTTACTCTGTATTCTTAACACTAAGAATTGGACTTTGAGGTTGACTCTTCTTTCAAGCCCAGAACTAGAAATTGTTTGGAGTTCTCACTTTATCTGAATAGTCACTGAATGTTGCTTTAGTTCATCCTGTTCAGTTCACAACAATCAATCAGAGGAATAAAAAAAAAGGAAAGGGAAAAGGGAAAATCCAGCTCACTTCAACCCATGAAAGATCATGAGTTTAGATTTAGAATTCTGCATGTAAAATAAGCACCAATATTTAAAATAATTAATACATACCAAAAGTAATCACTGTATTTTTTTTAATTTTTTTTAATTTTTTAATTTATTTATGATAGTCACAGAGAGAAAGAGAGAGAGGCAGAGACACAGGCAGAGGGAGAAGCAGGCTCCATGCACCGGGAGCCTGACGTGGGATTCGATCCTGGGTCTCCAGGATCGCGCCCTGGGCCAAAGGCAGGCGCCAAACCGCTGCGCCACCCAGGGTTCCCAGTAATCACTGTATTTAAATTTAATGCTTAAAATGTATTTTGGATTTAGGAAACTGCAAACAGTACAGAAAAATTAAGATACAAAACAGCTGACTTCTTGAGATAAAAGTATGCCAAATCACATATTCTCCATTTTCTTAATCTTAAAATTTGGGAATATCATTCCTTAGTTCATAACACACAAAATATATATGAAAGGTTAAAAGTGAAGGAGAAAATAGAAAGGTATATTTTTCTTTCATACTCAGTCCCCTCTTTCTAGCCATTTCTTTTGAATAGTACTGCTTTTCGTCTGGTGATTCTGAGGAAGTGCCATCATTCACCTTATTAATTTTCACAAATAGCTCAACAATCCTTTCCCCAGGTTGAAGTTCAATGCTGTATGTCTGCTGTGTTTGCAGTTTAGGTATGGATACGATCACTTGACCAGAAATTGGCTTTGGGCTGACAACATCAAAAGAAGACTCTATTTCAAGACTCCACACCTGGGTATGGTTATCTAAGGCATAGAGAAAAAAAAAAGAAACATATATACACACATATATATATTTGTATATATATATATATACATATATATATGAAATATGCCACACATTATTGCCACACTCCTTAGGATTCATTGAAGAAAAGACTAAAAAGCAGCTTCTAAACTAATAAGCACTCCACAGATGCAGTCATGACAAAAAGTCCAGTGGAAATTCTCATTTAATCTTGGGAGCTTGATCATTCATTTTGTTTTTCTGTGTTTTATTACATCATTCATTTTGAAGAAGAATAACCAAAAGTATGAGTCTCATATACTTCTACTCTAAAAATGTGAC
The DNA here is from genome assembly GCF_018345385.1 of Vulpes lagopus. Lineage (NCBI taxonomy): Eukaryota > Metazoa > Chordata > Mammalia > Carnivora > Canidae > Vulpes > Vulpes lagopus. The sequence continues at coordinate 100,058,605 of NC_054829.1, forward strand.
AATCATTAAGTCATAAAAACTTTATAAATAGGACATGAGTAGAATGTCACAAATGAAAATATAATAGATTTTCTAAGATTGATACATGCTTGTTCCTTTTCATAAGACAAAGTAAAAATACAGAGTTTTTATTTTATTTTTTTATTTTAAAGGTTTTATTTATTTTCTCATGAGAGACAAGGAGAGAGAGGCAGAGACATAGGCAGAGGGAGAAGCAGGCTCCACGCAGGGAGCCCGATGTGGGACTCGATCCCAGGACCCTGGGATCATGTCCTGAGCCAAAGGCAGATGCTCAACCGCTGAGCCACTCAGGCATCCCAAAATTCAGTTTTAAAGCCATATAATAAGGTATAAACTTAGATGTAGTAGAATTAGGTATGAAAAAACAAATATATAGTTGACCCTTGAACAACATTGGTTTGAACTGCACAGGTCCACTTATATGAGGACTTTTTTTTAAGATTTTGTTTTAAAGATTTTATTTATTTATTCATGAGAGACACAGAGAAAGACAGAGACATAGGCAGAAGGCTTCAACCACTGAGCCACCCAGGTGCCCCAAGATTTTATTTATTTATTCATGAGAGACAGAGAGAGGCAATGACATAGGCAGAGAGAAGAGAAGCAGGCTCCATGCAGGGAGCCCAATACAAAACTCGATCTCAGGACCACAGGATCATGGCAGACGTTCAACCACTGAACCAACCAGGTGCCCCATGAGGACTTTTTTTCAAAAAACATATTGGAAAATTTTTTTGGAGATTTGTGACAATTTGAAAAAACTCGCAGTTGAACTACATAGCTTAGAAATACGAAAAAAAAAAGGTATTATTTTAAGAGTACTGTATATAATGCATATACAAAATATCTGTTAATCACCTCTATCTGTTATTTGTAAGGCTTCTGGTCAACAGCAGGCTAGGAGTAGTAAAGTTTTGGGAGAGTCAATGGGGTACCTGGCTGGCTCAGTCAGTAGAGCTCACAATTCTTGATCTTAGAGTTGTGAGTTCACGCTCCACATTGGGTGTAGAGATAACTTAAAAAAAAAAAAAAAGAGTTATATGTGAATTTTCAACTGCACAGGGATTAGCACCCCTAATCCCCAGGTTGTTCAACAGTCAACTGTTATTTTAAATGTAGATTATTTAACGAAGAAATATTTACTGAGAACATTCTATGTGCTATGTACTTTGCTAAGTGATAGCAATTACATGGTGATCAGGATAAACATGGTCCCTAACCTCATTAGTTAAGAATCTAATGGAATATAGACAAATATAAAAGTGAGAAAATACCAGGGTGGGAGAAATATGAGGTTGTTCTGAGAAAATATACACAGGAAGGAAGGTCACTTTACACAGGGTGAGGGAAGGCCTTTATGAAAAACCAGTATCTAGCTGGGCCCAAGAGGATGCTTTAGCTAAATTCAGAGGCAGATGAAAAGTATTCTAGGCACAATGAAAAGAAAGGGTGAAGAGCCATGACTGAGGAGAACAATGCCATTAACAAAAACTTGAGGGCAGCCTGGGTGGTTCAGTGGTTGAGCGTCTGCCTTTGGCTGAGGTCGTGATCCCCAGGTCCTGAGATTGAGTCCTGCATCGGGCTTCCAGCATGGAGCCTGTTTCTCCCTCTGCCTGTGTCTCTGCCTCTCTCTCTCTCTCTCTCATGAATAAATAAATAAAATCTTAAAAAAAAAAAAAAAACTTGAGCAATAATGAAACTGGTCAGAGAGGGAGATCCGTGTTACTGAGGAAGTAAGCAGGGTTCAGCTCATGCTGGCTCATGTGAGGAGTCTGGCAACTCTCTCCTAGACCAATGATGAGGAGCCGCTGGAGATTTTTCACCAAAAAGGGTAACACAATCACATCTGTATTTTTAAAAAAATTACAAAGGGCCCATCACAATGATACAGCAGGATAAAAACAAAAGAAGCAGAGACATGAAATTTCTGTCTGTGCAAAAGGGATAGAAGGTGCCACTTGGAAAATCTTGCAACAGAGAGAAAGAAAAGAAAAAGGGAGTCAAGCTGAAGAGGAAGGTCACAGGGAGAAAAGAAAGATGAGACAGCTGCCAAGGAATAACACTTTGGGAGTGGAGTTTGTGAATGGGGTAGAATGTTTCAAGGGAGTTCTGAAGTAGTGTTTTACATTATATGCAATATAACCCCTTCCTCCATCATCCATTAAACTTAAATTGTTTAATGTCTCCAGAATTGAATCTGTGTTTGGTTTTGGTTGTAAAGTAAGACATGTCAAAGCAGGCTTTGGGTAAGAGTAGAGTGGAAAAGCAGATCCACATTTTTTAGGCTTCATGGGAGAAACCAGGGAGGAAGTATCCAAAAAGGCTGGGTAGGCAAGATGTCAGAAGCAAAGAGTTCTCATTCCTTACAGCCACAGAAAGGAGAACGGTTGACTGGTGCAGATGCACTTAGCTTTGTATGATCTATGGCAAGAAACTGAGGAATTTCGTGCTTAGAGGCTTCTATTGTTCTCTGTGAAGAAGGGACAGAAGGAGGTTATCAGCTGGGAAATATCTTAGAGACCCTTCTCCTACAAATAAGGAGGAGACTAAAAAACATGGCTCTGCTGCAAATGAAGGAAAAGTGTATATACTGATCAGTGAGCAAAGATTTTATAACTGTCACTCCTTACAAATGTAGGACCACATCTGCATCTCACATCAATCAAAAGTACAGGGACACCTGGGTGGCTCAGCGGTTGAGCATCTGCCTTTGGCTCAGGCTGTGATCCCAGGTCCAGGACCAAGTCCCTCATCTGGCTCCCTGTGAGGAGCCTGATTCTCCCTCTGCCTATGTCTCTGCCTTTCTCTGTGTGTCTCTCATGAATAAATAAATAAAATCTTTAAAAAAAATCAAAGGCATAGATAGATTGGTTGTAGTTAAAACTAATCCTAGACTTAAGAACTGTTTTTATTTATAAAATGATCCATTCTCTCTTTTTAAGGTCTTACTTATTTAGGAGCACCTGTGTGGCTCAGTCAGTTAAGAGGCTGCCTGCTGCTCAGGTCATGATCTCCAGTTCTGGGATTGAGCCTGGCATCTGGCTCCCTGCTCAGTGGGGAGTCTGCTTCTCCCTCTGCTGCTACCCCCACGTGTGCTCTCTCACCCATACCCTCTCTCTCTGAGAGAGAGAGAGAGAGCACACAAGCGGGGCGCAGGGAGGGGCAGAGAGAGAAGCAGACTCTTCACTGAGCAGGTAATCAGACATGGGGCTCTATCTCAGGACCCTGGGATCGTGACCTGAGCTGAAGGCAGATGGCTTAACCAACTGAGCCACCCAGGTGCCCCTTAGATGATCCATTTTTAGGAACAGTAGTCAATGAACCCTGAATTAATCTGTTCTGATCCAGCCAATTCTGGAGTTTACCCACACATAGAGTCCAGTTTTCCTAAGATATAGTAACACATATCAAGACAACCACACTTGATTATTAAAAATACTTTTCTATCAAGTATATAGTAAGTCTCTCAAGTTTCCTTTTACAGCATTTTTATTGTTTTTAAACAGAAACACACACTACAATCTGATCCAAAGGTATTTATTTTCTAAAATATCCCTAAAAACACACACTACAATCTGATCCAAAGGTATTTATTTTCTAAAATATCCCTCAATCTTTGATAGCTACATGACCTTTAGCTCCCTATCACAGTCCCTTTGCTTCCCTTACTATCTCTTATTTCAAGAAATAATAATAGGGGCAGCCCTGGTGGCCCAGCAGTTTAGCGCTGCCTTCAGCCCAGGGCCTGATCCTGGGGACCCGGAATCGAGTCCCACATCAGGCTCCCTGCATGGAGCCTGCTTCTCCCTTTGCCTGTGTCTCTGCCTCTCTCTCTCTCTCTCTCTCTCTCTGTGTCTGTCATGAATAAATAAATAAAATCTCAAAAAAAAAAAAAGAAATAATAATAGATAACACCAAGAACTTCCTGTGAGCTGGGCACTGTTTTATGCTCTCAACATTTATTAACTTATTCAAGAATCACAACACTTAAAAAATAATAATAATAAAAATTAAAATACAAAAAATAAGAATCACAACATTTCTATAAGGTAAATTCTATTATTATCATCATTGTATAGATGAGAAAACTGAAGCACAGAGGAGTTAGGTAACTGACCCAAGGTCACACTGTTAGTAAGTTGCAGAGCTTGGACAAGAACCAAGACAGTCTGAAACTAGAGACTAAAACCTTAACTTCTAAATTATACCAATTGTATCCAAATAATTTCTGCCAAAACCATGTCTTATTGGTGCTCAGAATATTTACATTAGGGAGAGGGTTTAATTACATAGGGGAGCATTTGTTTTAATGATAACAAGTGAAGATAGACATCAAATATATCTTTTGGTTGAGTCTTTAATCACAGCAGCACAGATTCATAAAACTTTTGAACTGTATGTTGACAGATTGCCTAGTCTACTTTCTGGTAAGTGTTTAATTCCCTCTAGACCATAGGCTGACAAACAATTGGTCTTTGGGCCAAATCTGACCTACAGTAAAACAGCTCTGAGACACACAAAGCATTTGCTGGTCACATGGTGGCTCCAATGCAAGCAAAATACAGTTTATTCATTCCAAGTCCTGTGCTTTCTTTCAGCCCACTTTATCGCCTTAATCCAGTTTGTGTATATTTTGAATTGTGTGCATGGCCTCAAAACTGAAATCAATCACGAAGTCTCAAGTGTGATTAATCCACAAAGTGCGCAAATACCTAATCTCACCTGAATCTATCTTGAGGAAGATTACCAGTAGAAGGTCTTGGTATGATTATTTGATAGAACCAATTATTGTACATAAAACATTTACATATATAATATATATAATAAAGGAATGTAAGATCAAAAAAATCCTTTTTTAGTTCAAAAAAAACACTTCTTTATAAAAAAAAAACTTTATTGGAACACAGTTGCTATGGACTGAATTGTGTGTCCCCACCCTCACTCTAAAATTCATATGTGGAAGCCCAAACTCCCCAGTATGACTGTGGTAAGGTCATTAGGAGGTATTTAAGTTAAATGAGGTCATAAAGGTGAGGCCTTAATCTGATAGGTCTGGGTCTTCTAAAAGGAAGAAATCTACCTCTTTCTTTCTTTCCCTTCCTTCATCTTTCTCCCTCTTTCTTTCTTTCTGTCTGCCTGTCTGGCTGTTTTTCTTTCTTCCTCCCCATCACCCTAATCATGTGAGGACACAGCAAGAAAGGTAGCTGTTCTGCAAGCCAGAAAGAGAGCCCTCTCTACAAACCCATCAGCCAGTACCTTGATCTGAGCATTCCCAGCTTCCAGACCATAAGAAATCAATGTCTGTTGTTGAAGTCACCCAGAATATGGTATTTTGTTATGGCAGGCCAAGCAGGCTACGACAGCAACCATGCTCACTTGTGTACATGTTGTCTTTGGTTGCCTTTGCACTACAATGGCTGAGTCGAACAGTTGCAACAAAGGTGATACAGCCTAAAAGGCTAAAATGTTCACTATCTGACTCTTTACAGAAAAAGTTTACTGATCTCTATTCTAAAATATTTCCTTCAAAAAGCTATTCTAATCTCTCTAGTATCTGTCATGAAAAGAACCTCTGCTTCACAAAATAGCCTTCCCTTTTTGCTAGCCTTGACTAATGCCTATTGTAAAGTCATTTCCTCACATTGATTTGAAATCCCCTTTTCTTTAATTTTCACCTAGAGATTTTAGTTCTGCCCTCGAGGTACCTCCTACCAACTAATAACCACCAAGTTCAAGCTAACCCCTTGGATGTTTCCTATCACCTCTCTTCAGTGAAAAATCAGCTGCTTGTAAGAGCCTCTGGCAGGAAGACAAATACTGCAGTTCTCAAAGGTTACTGGCAGTTTCTAACACTTCTGACAGGGAAAATTCTAAAGAAATCAGCAGTCCTCTGAGGCTCACCCAGTTAACTTCCTTTTGTGCTACTAACTGAAAAAACTAAGACTGCAGAATTCAAACACTCAGTATGAACACATGCAAGTCTATCACATCATCAGTAGAGACACTATGCCAACATATTTGTCCCTCTCCTCTTCTTCCAAATGGAATACAACCCTTTGTTTCAGAAGCCATGGAGAATTTAAGCAATTTAGTTTCCTAAAGCACATGTAGAGTCTTAAATCATCAATAATCTTCCTGGTATTACCTGGTAATACTTTTTACTTGTTACTTTTTAAACATATAATCCTATTTTTTTTTTATTAAGGAGAGCTCCCTCTTATAAATTAAGATCCATTTCTAGGGGCACCTGGGTGGCTCAGGGTTGAGCTTCTGCCTTCCGCTCAGGGCATGATCCCAGGGTTCCAGTATTGGGTCCCAAATTGGGCTCCCCGCAGGAAGCCTGTTTCTTCCTCTGCCTATGTCTTTGCCTCTTTCTCTGTCTCTCTCATGAATAAATAAAATCTTAAAACAACAACAACCAAAAAAAAAAAAAAACCAACAACAACAACAAAAAAAACATTTCTAGAATACTGCTTCCTGTCATACCGCTCCTAGGATTGATAAATTAGCTTTTCCTAAGGAATACCCATCACTCCTACAGCAAATAGCCAAAGCAATCTCAAGAAAGAACAAAGCTGGAAGTATCACGATTCCAGATTTCAAGATATACTACAAAACAATATGACACTGGCACAAAAATACACATATAGATCAATGGAACAGAATCAGGACTCCAGAAATAAATCCATGATTATAAGTCAATTGATTTATGACAAAGGAGGCAAGAATATGCAATGGGAAAAGACAGTCTTGTCAATAAATGGTGCCAGGAAAATTGGACAGTTACATGCAAAAGAATGAAACTGGACCACTTACTTACACTATACTCAAAAATTAACTCAAAAAGGACTAAAGACCTAAATGTGAGACATGAAACTATAAAATTCCTACAAGAAAACATAGAGAGTAATGTCTCCAACATCATGCCAAGCAACATTTTTCTAGATATGTCTCCTAACGTAAGGGAAACAAAAGCAAAAATAAACAAGCAGGACTATAGCAAACTAAAAAGCTTTTGCACAGCAAAGAAAACCATCAACAAAATAAAAAGGTAACCTACTGAATGCAGAAAGATATTCATAAATGATATACCCTTTAAGGTGTTAATATCCAAAATATAAAGAACATATACAACTCAACACCAAAAAAACAAATAATCCAATTTAAAAAATGGGCAGAGGATCTAAACAAACATTTTTCCAAAAAAGGCATACAGCTGGTCAACAGACACATGAAAAGATGCTCAACATCACTAATTATCAGGGAAATCCAAACCAAAACCACAATGAGATATCACCTTACATCAGTAAGAATAGCTGGAATCAGAAAGACAAGAAATAACAAGTGTTGGTGAGGATGTAGAAAAAAAGGAACCCTCATGCACTGTTGATGGGAATGTAAATTGGTGAAGCCACTGTGGAAAACTTATGGAAATCCCTCAGACAGTTGAAAATAGAAATACCATATGATCCAGTAATTCCACTACTGGTGTTTACCCAAAGAAAACAAAAACACTAATTTGAAAAAAGATATATGCGTCCCTATGGTTACTGCAGCATTATTTACAACAGCCAAGATATAAAAGCAACCTATGTAAGAGTGTCCACTGATGGATGAATGTATAAAGAGGCTACAATGTATATGCATGTATAATGGAATACTACTCAGTCACAAAAAAGAACGGACCTAGAGGTTTGGTTTTTGTTTTTTAAGATTTATTATTTTTTTAGAGAGAGAAAAGGAGTGCACAAGCTGGGGGAGGGGTAGAGAGAAAGGGGAAGTAGATTCCCTGCTGAGCAGGGAGCCCCATGTTTCAGGGTTCAGGCCCAAGATCATGACCCAAGCCAAAATCGAGAATTGGACACCTAACCAACTGAGCCACCCAGGCGCCCCTGAATCTAGAAGTTTTTATGCTAAATGAAGTAAGTCAGAGAAAACAAATACTGTGACTTCATTTACATGTGCAATCTAAAAAACAAAACAAAGAAAAGATAAAAATAGATATATACATACGGAAAACAAAGATGGTTGCCAGAGGGGCAGAGGTTTGGGAGGGGGATAGGCAAAATGGATAAAGGAGAGTGGGAGATACAGGCTTCCTATTATAAAATGAATAAGTCACAGAAGAAAAGGCACAACACAGAAAACACAGTCAATGGTATGATAATAGAGTGATATGGTGCCTGATGGTAGCTTTACTTGTGGTGAGGACAGCATAACATAGAGATTTGTTTAATCTCCTGAAACTAATGTAACATTATGTGTCAACTACACTCCAATAAAAAAATAAAATAAAAAATAAAACAAATAAAAATAAATAAAACATGGAGATTAAAAAAATAACTAATACCTATTACTCCCAGCACTCCTGCAGTAGAATGCAAGTAATTCCAAAAATGGACAAAGTACTGGGGATGGAGGTAGCTAAGAAGAAAAACTATTATATGACTCAAAATCCCCTCCCAGATATCCTTCCCAATTAAACCAAATTTTACATCCTTTCCTTACTCTAATCAACCCTGGGCCCAAACAATACAGGAATTCTATCAAAACAGGGTAGACAGGCAAGGCTGACCTGCTCTCTCTACAACTTGAGCCCTTCCCTGGCCCAGAGATTCAGGGATGCCCTACCTGACGTCCTGCTCCCTGCAGAAGAGACCATGCTTTCTAGTTTATATGGAACCTCAATCCAGCAGGCAACCCATGGGATAGCAGAGAATGTGGTTCTGGCCACTGACTAATTTTCAGATTTTTCGAAAACTGATTTAGTGAGGTCCCTTTATTTATTTATGTATTTTCAGATTTTATTCATTTATTCATGAGAGACAGAGAGAGAGAGAGAGGCAGAGACACAGGCAGAGGGAGAAGCAGGCTCCATGCAAGGAGCCCGATGTGGGACTCGATTCCAGGACTCCAGGATCACACACTGGGCCAAAGGCAGGCATTAAACCACTGATCCCTCAGTGAGGTCCCTTTAAAAACCAACCAACCGACCAACCACCATGAATCTGACTTAGATGGAAATTTGTATAAAAAGTAGGTAGCTATTCAACCATAATCATGTGTGCTGCTTCTTCATGCAAACAATCTTCAAGACAATTCCAATTTGTATAGCTGTGGCCAATCCATTAACCTTTAAAATCTTCTAAAATATGCCAGCTTGCTCCTTTTATATTCACTTCTTTGTCGGGATGTGGTCAGAAAAAAAAAAAAAAAGAAAGAAAGAAAGAAAGAAAGAAAGAAAAGAAAACAGCTTGGGGTGCCTGGTTGCCTCAGTTGGTAGTACGTGTGACTCCTGACCTTGGAGTTATGAGTTCAATCCCCATGTTGTGTGCAGACATTACTTAAAAATAAAATCTTAAAAAAAAAGTACTTATTCAGTTGTCTAAGAGAAAAGAAAACTGTAATAAGACATAGAAGCAGAAAAATAAGAGATGGCTGAGTTACTTTAATTCAAATGTGGCCATAACTACCAGAAAAACTCTCAAAGTATATCCAAACCCTTGTTTTAACTGATGATAATTAAGCCGCAATTATCAAGTCTTTTAGTCTTGTGTCTAGCTTCAAGAAAAACTGAATTCTTCTATACTTGTACCCTCACTAGGTTGTAATGACTGTTGTAAATTAAGAACACAGGAAAAGAAACATGGAATGTTAAAGCACAAGAAACTTAGCAATCTCCTCATCACTTTGTAGATGAGGTTCCCAAGGCCCCAACTGCAGAACCTAGCTCAGAAGCTCCTGAGAGTAAAGACAAGTCAAGCGCCCAGTTTTCCTGAGTCTGGTGTTCTCCACCTTGCATTTATCTCTCACTTCCCAAAGAGAAATACACTAGCAGGCACACATCGAAATTTGTGTATAAACACTGAAGAAAGCAAAAAACAAAGATACTTTTATGAACCAGGAAACACACTACTGGGTTTTTACCTCAAAAATATAAAAACATGAATTCAAAGGGATACATGCATCCCTTTGATGGTTATAGCAACATAACTGATAATAGCCAAACTATGAAAGCAGCCCAAGTGTCCATGAATAGCTGAATGGATAAAGAAGAGGTGATATATATACACACAATGCAGTATCACTCAGCCATAAAAAGAATGAAATCTTGCCATTTGCAACAACGTGGATGAAGCTAAAGCATATTATGCTAAGTGAAAAAGGTCAGTCAGGGAAAGACAAATACCATATAATTTCACTCATATGTGGAATTTAAGAAACAAATGAGCTCGGACGCCTGGGTGGCTCAGCGGTTGAGTGCCTGCTTTTGGCCCAGGGCATGATCCCAAAGACCTGGGATCTAGTTCCACATGTGGCTCCCCGCACGGAGCCTGCTTCTCCCTTTGCCTGTGTCTCTGCTTCTCTCTGTGTGTGTCTCTCATGAATAAATAAATAAAATCTTAAAAAAAAAATGAGCAAAGGGAAAAAAAGAGAGAGAGAGACAAACCAAGAAACAGACTCTTAACTATAGAGAACAAACTGCTGGCTACCAGAGGGGAGGTGGGTGGGGGATGGGTGAAATAGGTGATGGGGATTAAAGAGTACACTTACCATAATTGAAAAAAAATAAAATAAAATGATAAAAGCAATTGCCTTTCAGGATCCTACGTCCAAATATCAAATACATTCAATGTGAAACAAAGTATTTGGAAGGACAGAATGTAACAAAATATTAGCCTCTTAATAAAAGGGTCTGTGAGGGCAGCCCAGTGGCTCAGTGCCTTCAGCCCAGGGTATGATCCTGCAGACCCGGGATCGAGTCCCACGTCGGGTTCCCTGCATGGAGCCTCCTTCTCCCTCTGCCTGTGTCTCTGCCTCTCTGTCTACCTGCGTCTTTCATGAATAAAATAAATAAAATCTTTTAAAAAATAAATAAAAGGGTCTGTGAAAAAGATCGTTGAAATCTACAGAGAGAATGAGCCTGACCCTCTACTAAATGCATAATTATATGTTGCCACAGTTCCTGCATTTCCCAAAATACCATCTCTGTAACCTCAACTATCTCACAAGCACATGCCAACAGTCATGGGAGCATCAAAGAATGCAAATATATTTCTTGAAATTACTGTCTATAAACCTTGACAGGCACTCAAATTACATCCCAATCCAAAAAATCAAGATGTTGAATCTACGGAGAGAAACAAAATATACCCAAGGGTCACGGTTAAGAATACAGGATGGCATCTGGGTGGTTAAGAACTAGCATGGAAATGGAAGAACATTCAGGTCAGCAGGGGAAGATCTGCAAAGGATGGTAGGTTGCTTATGTAAGATGAAAACGATGCTTCATCTCTTTGGGGGAAAAAAGCTATTCAAAGATAGCTGCCGTGATTAGCTTCACCCTGCTGAGCATCTAACAGTATCTCCTTTGCCTGCTCGCTTCTTGCATCTTTAATAGGTGATGAAAAGCTGCAGTAAAAAAGTAGTCCTGTGCATGTGAAGAAACAGCAATGACGACAGGCTGAAATGACCAAGCTACACAATGTTTCAATTCAAACAGAGGATATTTTCCTGTGCTCCTGCTAGAATTACAGGACAGCCTTCAGCAGCTGCTTTTCAAAGAGAGAACAGCTTGCATTAGCCAGAAAGGCAGGTTTACAGTTAGTTACAACAGCTGTTTTCCCCTTCTTTACCAAACAGCAGGATCTCCTTGCTTGCTCAGCAGGACAAAATCCTCAAAGATGAAACAGACACAAAGCAAAATCTCCCCCAAACAAAGATAAATTGGTAAATTCCAGAGAAAAAATTCTACTCAGGTAACAAGGCAGCTAATTGCGGGAGAGATTAGTCAAACAACCTACCTACCCATAAAGATATTTTTAAGGATGAATACTGTTATTCTATGCGTAAAGTAATTCAAAGATCAATGAAAACATAATTCAAAATGAATGCATTAAAAAAAATGCATCAATGGGGCACCTGGGTGGCTCAGTAGCTGAGCCTCTGCATTCAGCTCAGGTTGGGGTCCTGGGATCCTGGGATCGAGTCCTGCAGGCACTCGTCCCACAGGGAGCCTGCTTCTCACTCTCTGCCTCTTTCTCTATGTCTCTCATGAATAAATAAATTAAATCTTTTAAAAAAATGCATCAAGCAAGGTATTAAACAAGATTGACAAATCTCTGCTGTAATGTAATATTATGTTCCTTATAAGCAAAGGGCAGCAATGACCCTCAATATAGGCTTCTGTGGGGCAGGCCAGGGCCTAGCTGAGAACTAAACTGACTCCTCCAACTCAAAGGCTAGAGCACTTTGGGCTGAGGTAGCAAGTAAATTTGGATAGGATGGGAAGGCAGCATCGCTGGGGTGGTGGAAGTGTGCAAGCACAGGTCAAAGACCCACAGCTCACTTCAGCTCAAGAGGATTCACATATTGAAAAACTTCTCTACACTATTTTTTTCTGACAGTGGTAACAAAAGATTAAACAATGTAGCATTTTATCAGATATACTTAGTATATATTTGGACTTAATGTGTTTATGTAAGCTTATGAGAACCTCACAAAACTAGATGGTCATCCTTCCCTAATAAATTTTAGGGCACAGTGTGAACAATTCACATCAAATTACAAATATGAAAGACCTAGCATGGAAAAGACAATCAATAAATGAACATATGTTTCCCTCTGTCTCTGTTTCTCTGACTCTCTCTCTCATACATACCACCACCACCACTACTGCCACACAGGGCCTGCATTCTGGGCCAGAATTTTTGCTTATAAATGTCCTAATCTTTGGAATTGGGGCATCCACCCCTACTAGCTACCTTCTCCCCATCTTTCTTCTTCACACTCCTTGGAAACCCAAGTCCAGGCAGACTTTCTCCTCCTCTGCCCCAGCAGATGGGATCATTCTTCCATCCCTTCACCAAGAGAAAAGAAAAGGAGAAACTTGCTGGGTTTCCTACACACAGTATAAAGCATCTGAGCTTCCCTTTTCAGTACCAGGTCAATCTTACACTGTTCAAAATACTGAAAATGTGGATGCTCTAGACCAGCTACTGCTATTTAAAACCTGATTAGAAAAAAATTAAAAATTAAATAAATAGATAAATAAAAACCTGATTAGAATATTTCAGGGCTAAGAGAGGAATTATTCAAATAAAGATTTTCTAATAAAGTTTTAAAAAAAGTCACGTCAATGAATTGGTATCTCTTAATACTTAGATAAAGGAGATAATGGGAGTGGGATGCCTGGGTGGCTCAGTGGTGGAGTGTCTGCCTTTGGCTCAGGATGTGATCCCGGGGTTCGGTTTGTGGATTGAGTCCCACATCAGGCTCCCCACAGGAAGCATGCTTCTCCCTCTGCCTGTGTCTCTGCCTCTCTCTTTGTGGGTCTCTCATGAATAAATAAAATCTTTAAAAAGAGAGAGATAACAGGAGTAATTCTTGTTTTCCTTTGACCTCAGTATTTTTTTCAGATATGAATTTGTTTTTATTATCTTAAACATTAAGAATATGTGGGATCCCTGGGTGGCGCAGCGGTTTGGCGCCTGCCTTTGGCCCAGGGCGCGATCCTGGAGACCCGGGATCGAATCCCACATCGGGCTCCCGGTGCGTGGAGCCTGCTTCTCCCTCTGCCTGTGTCTCTGCCTCTCTCTCTCTCTGTGACTATCATAAATAAATAAGAAAAAAAAATAAAATAAAATCTTTAAAAAAAAAAAAAAAAACATTAAGAATATGTGAAAATCATTGAGGAAGCTGAGTTTAGGGCAAAATGAAACAAATGACCATAAGATACTAAAAAATGCAAAAGTTTGGAAACCACCATTATAAGGACTCCCCATTACAAAATACATTACAGTCACAAAATATAAAAAACTCAGTTGATATAGGGAATTGATTATACTGAATCTAAATTAAATTTTAAACATCATTTAAATTGATTTAATTCAAATAAAATTCACACAGTCACTAGTGACTAATAAACTGAACTTTAATGACTCATATTCAGGAAGAAATGTTTAGTTTCATATTCAAAATTTTAAATTAGAGCAGTGTTACTGAAATATTTTCAGGTATCAGGGTCTCTAGAACTCATAGCGCTTTTTGCAAACCACCTAAAACAGTGATTAAACTTCAAAATGATTAAATAACTCTTTGCAAAATCAGACCCCTCTTTACACTAGATTTTATTATACCTGAGGAAAAAATATCGATGGGAATGTGGAAGAATAAACCATTCTTTGAATTTAGTAGAAAAACTCAGTTCAAGTTCAGAAGCCCTAGAGAGTTAAGAACAGCCACATTTACACATGCAATTTAAATTGCATCTTTTTATGCCCTTTTCACATTTAAAAGTGTAGCAGCACCTAATAACCTCAATTACCAACCGTTTCTGATTTGTTTTGGTCTTCTGCCTTTATTTTGGTTTTCTTTTGTTTTTTTTTTTTTTAATTGAAATTCAATTAATTAACATACAACGTATCACTAGTTTCAGAGGTAGAGTTTAGTGATTCCTCAGTCTTCTATAAGACTGTCTTCTGCTTTAAGAAAACAGAAGCCAAACAGCTTTTGGCTCAATGGAATAGCAATCTCAAGTCACCAGGGCCTTAAAGATAACAGAACTCCTATACTGACATACCATGCTCTTGCTTGCTGATTTCATCCGGTTAGGTCTGCACATAACTGGACTGAGCATTCAAGATCCTCCTTCATCAGTTTCCCTGACTTTGTGGGGTTCCCATCCCACAAGCCTATTACACAGTCTTGTTTAGTGTGGTAAATCTCCCATCCCCCCACCCCAACCAATGTGCAGGCAAGAGTACATGTACTCCAGGTCTTTTCCATGCCAAATAAACAAAGTGCCAGGCAAACAACAAATATCTGACCAGCTTTTCACTGATTTGTTGACATCAATGAGATGTCCAAGGTTTTATTCAATGCTCCTTTCTTGTGAATAGTTCCTTCCGCTGAAAAAGCATTTTTCTTTACCTTATAAAACTTTATGCTTCGTTTGCATTCCAGTTTATTTTCAACTTTTATCAAGGTATGTCATGGTATGTCATGGCCTTCAATGAGAAAATGTGCAGTGATAGACAGCCCAGTGATATGAGAGAACCCAAGACCTGACCTCAGCACAGCTGGAGTTCTGAGAGTGAGCATACAGGCCATAAGAGGAGTACAAAGCAACAGGCCCAATTCTTTTATTTATTTATTTATTTATTTTATTATTATTATTATTTATTTATTTATGATAGTCACAGAGAGAGAGAGAGAGAGGCAGAGACACAGGCAGAGGGAGAAGCAGGCTCCATGCACCGGGAGCCTGATGTGGGATTCGATCCCGGGTCTCCAGGATCGCGCCCTGGGCCAAAGGCAGGCGCCGAACCGCTGTGCCACCCAGGGATCCCGGCCCAATTCTTTTAGAAGGAACACTCAGCTCAAGGAAACTTAGAGCTTGCTCTGGCTTTCTTTCTTTTTCTTTCCAAAATATGTTTTAAAGTATCTATCTACCTCCTTCCTGCTACATATTATAAATTTTCACCACAAATCAGTTTGTATATATTTTTCATGCTTAAAATTTTAATGTGCCACAAAAATTTTTTAAATGAGTCTCTGAAAAGTATATCTTTTTATTCAAATTATAAACCCAACTTTTATCACAAAGAGGAGGCTCAAAAATGAAAACCAAGAATCACATCTCTTAACTTACCATATATAGGGGAAAACGTGAAGTAGTTCAGGTGACAAATGTTATAGGCTTCAATTCTGACATCTTTCCAGATGCCCTGGGTAGGAAAGGATGGCCCCCAGTCCCAACTAAAGGAACTCTGCTCCTATAATTTCAAAGGGAAAAAAGAAGATAGATCCTGATTACCACGAAATTTAAACACTATGAAAGATCTGTTCTTTAAAAATATTATATACATATATATCGGTTTGCTAGGGCTGTCATAACAAAATACTACAGACTGGATGGCTTAAACAACAGAAATTTATTGTATTACAGTTCCAGAGGCTGGCAAGTCCAAGATCAAGGTGTTGACAGATTTGGTTTCCCCTGAAGCCTCTCTCCTGGGCTTCCAGATAGCCACCTGCTCCCTGTGCCTTCAAATAGTCTTTTTCTGTGCACACACACATATACATTTCCTCTTCTTATAAGGACATCATTCATACTTGACTATGTCCCACCCTAAAGGTCCCATTTTAATCTAATCACATCTTTAAAGACCTTATCTCCAAGCCAGGTTATATTTTTAGCTACTGAGGATCAGGACTTCAACATAAAAATTCAGGGGGTGACACACAATTCAGTCCATTAATAGTCTTTGTGTTATATGCGTGTTTCCCATATAGAGAATCTAAAATGGCCTACAACGATCCCCTCCTGGAATTTATGCCCTGTGTAATCCCTCTCCTCCAATATGGATTAAACCTAGTGAATCATTTCTAACCAAGAGAGTACAGGAGAGGTGATATCATTTCCAAAATTAAGTTATAAAAAACAGCACCTTCTGTTCTGGGTGCTCTCTCACGCTCTCTCCTGGCCATGAGGGAAGCCAGCTCTATGCTGTGAGGCAGCTCTGTGGAGAGGCCCACAAGACTAAGCAGGCTTAGAAGCCAATCTGAGGCTTATCAGCCAATCGTGATAACCACACGAGTGAGCTTAGGCACAGATGCTTCAGGCTTAGTAGAGCCATAAGATTACCACAGCCCTGGTCCATACTTGACTGTAACCTCATGACTGGCCTTGAGTCAGAGGTACCTGGCTATACCACACTCAGATTCCTGACAGAGAAAAACTAGGATAATAAATGTTACTTTAAACTGATAAGTTCTGGGATCCCTGGGTGGCGCAGCGGTTTGGCGCCTGCCTTTGGCCCAGGGCGCGATCCTGGAGACCCGGGATCGAATCCCACATCGGGCTCCTGGTGCATGGAGCCTACTTCTCCCTCTGCCTATGTCTCTGCCTCTCTCTCTCTCTCTGTGACTATCATAAATAAGTAAAAATTTAAAAAAAACTTTAAACTGATAAGTTCTGGCATAACTTGTTATACAGCAAATAGATAACTAATACAATAACTACAAACCTATGCAACATAGTTAAATTTGGCAGAAATGTTTTCAGAACATAAAATCTGATTATGTACATTTATTCTTCAAAAGCATCTGACAGGACAGCCCGGGTGGCTCAGCAGTTTAGTGCCGCCTTCAGCCAGGGCCTGGTCCTGGAGACTCAGGATCAGTCCCACGTCAGGCTCCCTGCATGGAGCCTGCTTCTCCCTCTGCCTGTGTCTCTGCCTCTCTCTCTCTCTCTCTCTCTCTCTCTCTGTCTCACTCTCTCCCCCTGTGTCCCTCATGAATAAACAAAATCTTAAAAAAAAAAAAAGCATCTGACATTGATGCAATACTCTTTACAGTACAATACAATACTCTTTAAACTTCTCCAAAATATCTCTGAATTTACCACTGTATTTAACTGTAATAACTATAAAGAATATTCTATTTAAGTGTAATAACCATAAAGAATGAGAAAATATTTAAAAATAAAGATAATTAACATTCTGAGGCTATGAGCTCAGCTTTTAAAAAGGAATAAGCACCACAGGAAGTACTAAGACCTTTCTGAATGGAGCATTTGTAGAATAGAACCCGAGGAATCACCCAAATCATTCTCATTTAAGTATTATTTCCTAAGATCTGTATTTATCTGCAATAAAGATAAATTAGTTTCCATTACAGAGAAAAGCAAAGAATTAGGGGATCCCTGGGTGGCGCAGCAGTTTAGCGCCTGCCTTTGGCCCAGGGCGCAATCCTGGAGACCCGGGATCGAATCCCACATCAGGCTCCCGGTGCATGGAGCCTGCTTCTCCCTCTGCCTGTGTCTCTGCCTCTCTCTCTCTCTGTGACTATCATAAATAAATAAATAAAAAAAAAAAAGCAAAGAATTAAAATCACTTCACACCAGTCACATTTGTCTAAATTCACCACTTCAGTATCAGATTCTCATGTTTGGAATGAAAACCATCTTGGGGCTATTTATTGAGGAGTTTATAAGTTTAGGTATATAATTCCTTTATTAAGACAGGGATAAGGAGGAGGGCGAAAATATCCAACATCTCATAAAGCAGACTATTTTCCCCATCAAAGCCTACAAATCACTCTTATTCATACAACTTCTCCAAGTGAAAGTTTTCACTTATGAAAAAAAAGATTTGTGAAGTGCTCTTTATATTTCAGGCTGGGAGTACATCAACCTACAAAACAGACAATCCTGTTTATAGTGCTCACAGTATGGCAAGAAATTTAGATATTGAATAAATAATCACAAATGCAAAAGACACCGACAGGGAACAATACAATGGGGGAGAGGAGAAAAAGGTGTCAAGACAGGTATCCCTGAATAATAGTGACTTTTATAAGGAGATCTAAAGGATGAGTACCACTTATCCAGTGTGTTTAAAGGATAAGGAAGTAAAAGCATCCCTTTCAGAAGAAACAGCACCTGCAAAGGCCTTGAGGTATAAGAGTATGACACAGTCCAGGAAATGAAGAGGGAGCAATGGGAAGAAATAGGGAGAAGACCAGAGAAGTGGGCATGAGCCCAACCAAACCAAGACCTTTAGCCTAAAGGCAATGAGAGACTTTTGAAGAGCTTTTTTTTTTTTTTAATTTTTTTTAGGATGTATCCCTTTTTTTAAAAAATAAATTTTATTTATTTATTCATGAGAGACACACAGAGAGAAAGGCAGAGACACAGGCAGAGGGAGAAGCAGGCTCCATGTAGGGAGCCCGACGTGGGACTCGATACCAGGTCTCCAGGATCATGCCCTGGACTGAAGGTGGCACTAAACCGCTGAGCCACTGGGGCTGCCCTTTGAGGAGCTTTAAGAAGGAGAGGGCTCTAACAATTTTTGTCTGAAAACATCACTCTGGCCGATCTATGGAAAATTTATTGGAGGAAGGCAAATAAGGTTGTAGGATCCTAGTTAGATGGCCAACGTAATGTTTCATGCAAGAAATGATGATGGATTAAACTCAAGCATGGTATCAGGCATAGAGCATGGGAAGATCACAGAACTATTAAAGAGGTAATGTCCACATGCTCAAAATGACTTAGTAATGGGTTGGAGGGAAGAGAGAGAGGGAGTTATCAAAAATAGCTCTTTCTCTACCTCTGTGTGTGTGTGTGTGTGTGTGTGTGTGTCTCATGAATAAATAAATAAAATCTTAAAAAAAAAAAAAAGCTCTTTGGCTTCTGGCTTGAGCAACTATTCTGGATGGCACTCCATTCAATGATACAGGGAACCCTGGGAGAAGGGTTTAAATCCAACTATAGTTTTGGACATCCTGAGCTGTAAGTCCCTGTGAATCATGAATCAGGCAAGTGAAGATGCCAAGTAGGCAATCCAGTATAAGGTCTGGAATTGAAGAGAAGTCCGGACTGAAAATACAGTATTAGAAGTCATTAGAAATTTGGTTATTGAAGAAGTGAAGCTAAATGAGATAGCCTAGAGAGGATATAAAATGAGAGGAGGAAAGTGTCTAGAACAGAGAGGAGGGTGAATAATACAACTTCTAAAAGGGGTAGGTTGATCTGGATAAAGAAACTTAGAAGGAATGTCCAGAGATATCAGTGGAAAACAAGGGGGATGGCGGAGAACATTGCTAAGAGGGTAGCAGAAGTGATGTGTCCTACCATCCAGGCTGGACAGAAAAGGTAAGAGACAAGAGAGGACTTATATTGACATCTCTACTCCACTAAATTCATATAATCAGTTATACACTTAGACATCCGTAACTACAGAAATAAGTCCCCAAAATAAATAATAACACTACCCTACATTTTGAATAGCTAGCTATATAGTACTTTATCGTATGCAAAGTGCATTTACATTATTATTTCACTGTATGCTCCTATCAACACAGTCAAAAAGAGAAAGGATTAGCTCCATATGTAAATGATGGACTTGCCTAAGATCATTCTGGTCACAAAGCCAGAATTCAGATCTAAGATGCCTGACTTGCTCTCCAATTTAGGTCTCTTTCCATTGGACCATGTTGGTCTAGCCAGAAACATCAAGATACAATTCATTGCTCTGGCAAGTTTGCCCCAGGGTTAGCGTTCCACTCATCCAGAGAAGAGAACATTTGGGTCTGATTCTTGGTTTCAGATAGAACTCTGTTTCATTTAAATAACCTGAAAGTGTGTGGGGGTTTTTTTTAAAGATTTTTTATTTATTCATTAGAGAGAGAGAAAGAGAGAGTGCAAGCAGTCAGGAGGATCAGAGGGAGAGGGAGTTGGGATCATGACCCAAGCCAAATGCAGGCACTTAACTGACCCACCCAGGTGCCCCAAAAGCATTTTTTAAATGCCACAAGCTGAATGAGGGATAGAGGATTATTACACATGAATATATGCATAACATTAAGTATTTTTACTGATGACCTAAAAAGGTAACATTAGGACTTAGAAAGTCTTCATTTTGATCGAAGATTAAAGATAGAAGAGGAGAGAGAAAACGTGCAAACTCTAATATTCAAACCACTGTGCCATTTGAAGCCCAAGGCCAAAAACAAAAGATGAATTTTAAACAGAAGAATAAGTACACAGTATTTCACAGAATACCTGAATGATCAGTTACAGACTGTTCCTTTATAGTACTATGAACAAATGGTTATAATGAGACTCTGACACAAATTTAGTTAGGCTGACTAAAAGAAGAGGGGGTATAATTTTGACCTTACTACTTCTATTATGTAAACATAATTTAATGATAAATCTATCCAGCCTGAAGAGAGCCACTTACCTTAAATAATCAGCATTTATCAACTGAGGCTTTAGCTAACAAGTACTGGAAAAATATTCTAAGTATCTTCTTTTTTTTTTCTTTTTAGGTTTTTATTTATTATGAGAGACAGAGAGAGAGAGAGAGGCAGAGGGAGAAGCAGGCTCCACGCAGGGAGCCCGATGTGGGACTCGATTCCAGGACTCCAGGATCATGCCCGGGCCGAAGGCAGGCACTAAACCGCTGAGCCACCCAGGGATCCCCTCTAAGTATCTTCATAATGAAACCAATGATTACATTTGCTGTTACAACTAAGTGCCAGTTTCTAAAAAAAATTTAAAATAGAATTACCATATACTCCAGTATCCCACTTCTTGGTATATATGCAAAATAATTGAAGGCAGGATCTCAAAGAGATATTGGTACATCCATACACAGCAACATTATTCACAACAGCCAAAAGGTGGAAGCAACCCAAATAAATGTCCATTGACAGACAAATGAATATACAAAATGTGGCATGCACAAAAATGGAATATTATTCAGACTTAAAAAGGAAGGAAATTCAGATACATGCTACAATATGAAGAACATTATGCTAAGTAAAATAAGCCAGGCACAAGACAAATATGCATGATTCCGCTTATCTGAGGTATCTAGAGTAGTCAAACTCATAGAAACAGAAATAGCAGTGGTTTCCAGGGGCTGGGAGGAGGGGAAAATAGAAAGTTGTTGTTTTAATGGGTATGGAGTTTCAGTTTTACAACATGAAAAGTTATTGAGATTGGTTTCACAACAACATGAATATACTTAATACTAGTAAACCACACTCTTAAAGATGATTAAGATGGCAAAATTATGTGCTATCATATTTTACCACAATTAAAAAAATTTTTTTAAGATTTGTTTGTTTATGATAGAGAGAGAGAGAGAGAGAGAGAGAGAGAGGTAGAGACACAGGAGGAGGGAGAAGCAGGCTCTACACAGGGAGCCTGACGCGGGACTCGATCCTGGGACTCCAGGATCATGCCCTGGGCCGAAGGCAGGCGCTAAACCGCTGAGCCACCCAGGGATCCCTAAAAAACTTTTAAATAAAAATAAAATTAAAAAATTAATGCCACATAGAATACTAATCCAACCACATACTGGAATAAACTCAAGTCATTTAGATTCAGATGAAATTTAAAGAAAAATAATCATCGGGCAGCCCCGGTGGCTCAGTGGTTTAGCGCTGCCTTCAGACCAGGGCCTGATCCTGGAGACCTGGGATCGAGTCCCTCATCGGGCTCCCTGCATGGAGCCTGCTTCTCCCTCTGCCTGTGTCTCTGCCTCTCTCTCTCTCTCTCTGTGTCTCTCATGAATTAATAAATAAAATCTTTAAAAGAAAAGAAAAATAATCATTTTATGGATTTTTTATTCATTTTTGTTAGATTTTATGTGAGCCTAGCAATAAAATATAAGAGTACATCAGCAAATATATTAATATTTGCAGAAAGCTTCCTATTAATGAGAATCACTAATAAATATAAACTGTACAGTCTGGTGAAAAGTTTGATAAACCTAAATGTTAAAAAAATAATTTACAGGGGTGCCTGGGTGGCTTAGTCAGCTAAGCATCTGACTTTGGCTCAGGTTACAATCTCAGGGTCCTGGGATGGAGCCCCCACCTTGAGTTCCTCACTCAGTGGGGAGTCAGCTTGTCCCTCTGCCCTTCCCCCAGCTCCTCCTCTCTTTTTCTCTCTCTGAAATAAATTAATAAACTCTTAAAAAATAATTTGTAAGATTACATTATCAGTCACCTATTTTTCTTTTTTTTCTGTTGTTACTTAAGTTCTGAAGTATGTTTCAGGAAGGAAATCAAGGGAGACAAAGATTCTCCACAAAAATTCATATAATCTTCTGGTTCTGATTTCAAGTTTTCCATCCCATGAAGCAGTCAGGAAGAGACACCCAACTTCTGAAATAAGATTGGTGCTGTCAAACAAGCATTTCACATGCCAGCACATCCCATTATCAAAGCTAATGCCCCCTCCATTTGCAACACCATTACCTTTCGAATAAAGTTGACATGACACTGGCCCTTCTGTACAAGCGGAGGGCAGTCTGGAGGCACGGAGTAGCTAGTGTGAGCTTTGCTCTGCTGGGCGGCATACAACACTGGTGACTGGAAACGCAGCTCAAGGGAGTTCACATTGCTAACCACACTGGTAATATCAAAACTCTGCATTAAAGGAAAGAACAGATATAGCAATAGACTCATGTGCAAAATTTTAGATACAGACATATAAAAATGTATGAGAGATGCATAATATAATTGAAATCTTTAGGGTTAGGCTTTTTGTAGAAGAAAGCACTTCACTGAAATAGTGTAACTTAGGAGTACCTGGGTGACTCAGTCAGTTAAGTGCCTGCCTTTGGTTCAGGTCATGATTTTACACTGAGCTCCCCACTCAGCGGGAAGCTTGCTTCTCCCTCTCCCTCCACCTGCTGCTCCCCCTGCTTGTTCTGTCTCTCAAATAAATAAATAAAATCTTAAAAAAAAAAAAGTATAACTTAGTTGCGTGCATAAAGTTACAGCTGAGCACATTCTCCTACCCAAAAGTAGATTTCTAGGTTTCTCCTTCTATTTGTATGAACAGATGATGGTCCTAGGCAAAGAGAGCAAGAAGAAAGTATCTTTAGCCCTGGAATGTCTGCTCTGGCTATTTACATTTGGTCTTGAACTTGCCAAGGAGTTTCCTAGAGGCTTTGTGACAACCTGACTCTCTGGTATGAACAGCATGTAATTCTAAGTCATAAGTTATTTTGGTTTCAAAAGTATATTCTTGAATGAAGATCAGGATATGACATCTTAATGGTATTACTCCAGAAAGGAGGGAACATTTTCTTTTTTAATAATTTGTCAATTGGCATTTTACATGAAACTGAATCACCGAACGAGAGAGGGGGGAACAGCATTTACTGAACACTTATCATGTGCCAAGAACTGTGTGTCAAATATTTTATATAATTAGCTTATTAAATCCTCCCAACTCCATAGGGTCTGTGGTGTTTTCATCATTCTACAATGAGGCAACTAAGAATGAAAGTAACTTACCCAGTGCTTCAAAGAGCTAGTAGCTGCCTGCACGGGCAATTATGCAATTACCTTTCTCTACTCACAACAATTAACACACAAACACATATAAGTAGGTTTTAATCTGATGTCATTGTATACTTACATATCTTTTGAACATGTTGTCTGTTTTCCCAATAGGAACATTATTTAGCAGGACTTTGGCAACTGTATCAACGCCCTCAAAAATCAAATTCACTTTTTGCCAATTGCTTAAAAAAAGAAAAGATTTTTAAAACAAGATGTATAAAACTTTAGCTTAAAAAAAAACTTTAGCTTAGATAAATCTTCATTAGTTAAAAACTAAAGGAATAAATATTTCACAGAAAATACACATTCTTAAAAAAAAAAGAAAATACACATTCTTAAAAAAAAGAAAATACACATTCTTAAAAAGCAGTTTCCAATGAAATTTTCAAAAGCATTGGTTTAATACATTTTATTTAAATTCATTTAATTAACATATAGTGTATTATTAGTTTCAGAAGTAGAATTTAGTGATTCATCAGTTGCATATAACACCTAGCGCTCATTAATTACATCACATGCCCTCCTTAATGCCCATCACCCAGTTACCCCATCCCCCCACCCCCCACCCCTCCAGCAACCCTCACTTTGTTTCCTATAGTTAAGAATCTCTTACAGTTTGTCTCCCTTCTGATTTCATCTTATTTTCTTCCCTCCCTTTACCTATGATCCTATTTTGTTTCTTAGATTCCACATATGAGTGAAATTATATGGTAATTGTCTTTCTCTAATTGATTTATTTCACTTAGCATAATACCCTTGTTATATTGCCTGATCTAGCTTATCTTTCTTAATAATATTTCAATTGCCAAGGAGAGATAGATGGGGGGGATGGGATATTTGGGTGATAGGCATTAAGGAGGGCATGTGATGTGATGAGCACTGGGTATTACACACAACTGATGAATTACTGAAAACTATATCGGAAACTAATGAAGTTGTTGGCAAATTGAATTTAAACCAAAAAAAGAATAATATTTCAATTGCCATAAAATCATAAGCACAGCTTATAATTTTGAAACATACTGACCTTCTAGGACTTTACAAAGTTCTTATGATAATTAAGTTAAATAGTAGACCTAAAATATTTTCACAAAATATTACATTTACTGACACTATCTAAAAGAACACATTAGCCAACCAACAAGTATTCATGAGCGAATATTACGTGCCCAGCACTCTGCTAAGCCCTACTGGGAACTAAAACACTCTTTGAATTTAAGTAATCTGCAGTCTAGTTGCCATTCAAGCCTAAAACACAGGAAATGAAAAAAAAAAACCCTCTCAATCTCTTCTACTTTATAATATTAATATAGTCTTGTCGGACAGTCTACCAGTGCTATCTAGAGCTTATGTTACAAGGGAAGACTTCAAGCAACAAGAATTTAAGGACAAATATAATAAATAAAATGTGGTATATCCATGCAATAAAACATTACTTAGCAATAAAAAGAAATGAAGTGGTGAATGTGACAACATGGATGAACTTTGAAAACATTATACGCTAAGTGAAAGAAGCCAGTCACAAAGGACCACAGATTGTATGATTCCATTTAAGTGAGATTCCCAGAAGAGATAAATCCATAAAAAAATGAATCAGTGGTTGCCTAGTGCTGGGATAGAGATGAGGGGATGGGGATGTTGAGAACAGCTAATGGGTATGGCTTTCTCTCTGAAGTGAGGTTAGCGATGGTGGCACAACTCTTTGAATATACTAAAAACTACTGAATTGCATACTTTAAAAGAATGAATTGTACAGTGTGTGAATTAGGTCTCAATAAAGTTTTTTTTTTTTTAATGAGTAGAAATGTCTAAGTAGAAGGTAGACCCCCAAAGAAAAGAAAATTCAAAATAAGGAAGTGCTAACAGCATTAGTACATTAAGATAATAGGCTAGATTCAGGTGCAGAGGCTGCACTAGGGAGCTACAGGGAGGAATCTGGTGAAGTCAGCAGGGTAGGAGGGGCTGCAGGAAGTGGCACAGGAATAGGCAAGATTAGGCAGTATTTTCAGACAATCAGAGAGGATTAAACTGGTTTTGTAAATTAAAATGAAGACACTGTCAGGGCACTTGTGTGGCTCAGCTGGTTAACCATCCAGCTCTTAATTTCGGCTCAAGTCGTGATCTCAGGGTTATAAGATTAAGGTACCCCCTACCCCGAATCTAGCAAGCCAGCCTCAGACTCCCACTGGACAGGGGATTGACATTTTCTCCCTCACCCTCTGCCCCACCCTCTGCCCCTCCCCCTGCCCCCCACTCATACTCACTCTCTCTCTCTGTCTCTCCCCCTCTCTCTTCCTCTCCCTAAAATACATAAATAAATCTTTTTTTTATAAAAAAAGGAAAACACTGTCATTCTTTTTTTTTTAAGATTTTATTTGTTTATTTGAGAGCGAGAAGGAGAATATCAAGCAGACTCCCCCACTGAGTGCAGAGCACGAAGCAATGTGGGGCTTGATCTCAAGACCCAGAGATCATGACTTGAGCTGAAACCAAGAGCTGGATGCCTAACCTACAGAGCCACCCAAGTGGCTCTGAGCAAGAACGTCATGGTAAAACCAATATTTTGGAAAGATGAATCTAATGTTGGGTAAGATGAGTCTAATGTTTCTACATACCAAGACCAGAGAATAAAAAGACAAAGCAAGAAATTTAGTTACACAGCTTTGGCCCAATTGCAGGCACTCACTACCAAAGGGCTAGGCAAATGTGGAAACTGAGAAATGAGGAGGAAGGAGCTGAATCAAGAAAAATGATAGGCAGAAATTAACAGACTGCATACAGAGATGAAGAAGACAGTATAAACCAAAAACACCTTAGGCATAGAAGGTCAGCAAAATAGTGTTACATTAGGAGAAACAATAAGGCTGTCAGAATATAAAGTAAGCTTTATGTGGGAAAGTCAATTGTTTAAATTTTGGATATGCTGAATTCAAGATGAAAAAGGACCCCTTAACAGAGATATTTTAAATATGATTTGGAAATAAGAGCCTGGAGCACAGCAAAGTTGTGATGTTGAGCACTAGAGTCTGGTTTTATTTCTCTTTTAAGAGGCCAGTAAATAATTACCCAAAAAAAGTCAGACAAAAGGGACAGAAGATTTTTTTTATTTAGCGATAATGGTGGTAGATACAAATGGGTTACTTTCTGCTATACGGAACATTACTGAAACTGTACTATGCTTTTCCTCATGGCTTCATGACATAATTAAGGCCAATGCCATGGCCTCGATAGCTGCTTAACACCACATGGAACAAATGATATATCTCTGATCTTACTTGACAAATTATAAAAATACACACTCTATTGATTATGGGGTGGAGGCCAGAGAGAAGGAAATGGAAATAAGAAAATTGAATAGGTCTAGGTGACTCCATTATAACCACTGGAAGAATAACTGAGTAAGACATAATTTCATGACTGATGATCAGTGGCACCACTCTTATATAAAATCAAAACATAAATATTCACTTTTATAGGAGAATGCTTTAGTCTGACAACTCTCTGATATGTACTCTAAATAAACAAAAGGTTATTACGAAGAAAGAAAAAGAAGATCAATAATAATAACTAAATACATACAGATATACATAATGATATACACACTTACGTACCTAATGTTAAAGGGAATTTTAAAGTTCTTGCTATAGGTCCAGTTATCCAAGGAGATCCATCTGTAGTTAAGATCATTAAATCTGTAGTAAGGATCCTGTTGATAAAAATTATGGTAGATGATTATGCAAAAATAATAAATTAAATAAACATGAAATAAATTATTAACAATAGCTATTTGTCACCTAAAAATTAATGAATTCTTGGCCTAGGAGTATAAGCATTTCACATGCTGGAACATTTCATCCCCAAGGCTAAAGCTCCATTCATTTAATTTCCAACAAAATTAACATAGCATTAACATAACTAAAAAATACTAAAAAATGTTTTTTAAAAAAGTCCAACAAAATACCTCAATGAAAGAGCTTTGAAATAGAAATAATATAGTTTCATTATCAATAAGAACATGTATGGAGATGAAGATTACCTGTCCTTGCTAAAACCAAACACAGAACTTCCAAGGTATTGGCAGAAAATAAGTCAAAACTTCTGGCATGTGGCCCTCGGGGAATTTTAAGATTTTTTATTTTTATTTTTTATTTGACAGAGAGAAAGAACATGATAAAGCACAAGCAGGAGGGAGTGGCAGGGGGAGAGGGAGAAGCAGACTCCCCACTGAGCAGGGAGCCCAATGTGGGGCTCGATCCCAGGGTCCTGGGATCACAGCTTGAGCCAACGAGCAGATGCTTAGCCACCTGAGCCACCCAGGCGCCCTGGCTCTCAGTCTCTTACACCCCTTTTATTCTCACCGTGCTTATTGTGCCACTGTAACCAGCTGGCCTCCAGGGGGGAATGGTTCTCCTCTACTACCCAAACATCAGCAGAACTCCCACTTCTTGGATTCACTTAGCATTTCCAAAGTCATTTTTCACTAAGCTTTATTAAAGCACAAAAAAACGATCTCTACAGAGAATACACAGCCAGCACAGACAAACTTCAGGTTGCTTATATTATCTTAGACCAGGTCAGCAAACTACAACCCACAGGCCATGCAGCTCACTGCCCATTCTGTGTGGCCAGTGAGCTAAGAATGGGCATGTGTCAATAAATAAAGTTCTATTGGAGTATAAACATGCTCATTCCTTTACAACTCATAAAGGGAAGTTTTCATGCTACAATAGCAGAATTAAGTGGGTATGCCAGAAGCCATATGGCCCATGATGCCTAAAATCGTGTCCAGTCCTTTACTGAAAATGGTTGCCAATCTCTACCCTAGGTGACAGGCCTGCTGAGTGTCCACAGATACTGTTCTCACTGAGTGTCCAGTCCCAGGCCCTCCCTTTCATAATACTTAGAGATCTTTCTTCTCCTACCCATTTTCCACTGTTTACCTTTCAAATGAGGATGTAGAAAAAAAGTGGTAAGTGAAGCTTTTTGGCCCATCTTTCTGTGAACATCATCACAGCTTCAAGAGGGAAACAGTGCAGCCCCCTCCATCTGGGACAAGACCAAGGATGATTTCCTCAGGGATTGCATCTCCAGATGGAAAAGGAAAAGCCAACTTTGTCTAACATCTAACAGATGACCAAGTTAGGTTGACAATGGCCAGTTGGGCACTTGCTCTTAGTTCAAGTCAATAAGAGGCACTACAACGTGGCTGGGCGTATGTCAAGATGTAAAGAATGGTATCTGTCAGAAATTGTTCCTGACTGGAAGAAATATTTTATTTCATTTTTAAGACTTTATTTATTTTTAAGTAATCTCTATATCCAGTGTGGGGCTCGAACTCACAACTCCAAGATCAACAGTCTCATGCTCTACCAACTGAACCAGCCAGGCACCTCCAGAAGAAATATTTTAATAAACTACTGGGGAAGGTTGTAGTTGATGATGAGATTTAACAACAACCAATAATCACGAAACTGACTTTTAAGGACTGATCAACAGTGAGGTTGTATTCTGCTAAGTGGGGTGTGCCAGGCCCAGCCAACTTGTTTCCTTTTCTACTCTTCCCACACACATAGGACTCAGCCCCCCCCCCCAAATGAGTAAGCATGGAATAAATATTTAAGGATACAGGTTTAAAGAAGTACCTAATTATTAGCCTGTTCACGTATCTTCACCCAGCCTTATTTATAACTCTACACTGTGGACTTAGTCCAGAACAGTTAAAAATATCATGAGAAGAAGGTGTGAAGGCTAAAGCAGTTGCAACATGTCATCCTGCTAAGCCGTGGGGCTGGCTGATGATGTGGCTCGTGGGGAGCGAGTCCCCTTGAAGGAAGCTAGCTGCATGTTGAGTTCGAGAGGCCAAGCTTCTCAGATATATTTTTTCTAGACAAATAGAACTTAGAGATTAAAATTTTTCTTTTAGTTAAAAGAAGCGAATCTGAAAGGCTACATACCATATGATTCCAACTGCAGGACGTTCTGGAGAAGGCAAAACCATGGTGACAGTAAAAAGATCAGGGCTTGCCAGGACACATGGTGGCTCAGCTGGTTGAGCATCTGACTTCTGGTTTCAGTTCAGGTCATGATCTCAGGGTTACGAGATTGAGCCCCACATTAGGCTCCAGACTCAGTGGGGAGTCTGCTTGAGATTCTCTCTTTCCCTCTCCTCTGCCCCCCATACACACACACTCTCTCTCTAATAAATAAATAAATATTTTTTAAAATCAGTGGTTGCCAGAGATTAAGGGACAGAAGGGTGAATAGGCAAAGCACAAAAGATTTTGAAGTCCATGAAACTCCTCTAAATAATACTATAATGGTGAATACATATCAGAATAAATTTGTCAAAACCCACAGAGTATACAACACCAAGAGTGAACTCTAATGTAAATTATATACTTTGGGTGATAATGATGTGTCAGTGTAGGTTCACTGATGATAACAAATGTACCACTCTGGTGGGCGGATGTTGGTAATGGGGAGAGGCTGTACATTTCTGTGTCGGGGGGTGTATATGGGAACATTTTCATTAAATTTTGTTGTGAACCTAAAATTGCTCCAAAAGATAAAGTCTACTCACAACTTTCCTCTAAGGGAAAATATCTTACCTTCCCTAAAATAAAGATTACAGAAGCTTAGACTACATTTATAATAACTATTCCAAATGCTAAGCAACCAACTTAATTTGATTCCAGACTGGTCCTGACCCCCTTAGATCATATTAAAATTCTGAGTCCTATCTAAAGCTAACAGCCCAGTCTCTCTGCTCCTTGACGATAGCTATTCTTCCAGTCTTTGTGCTGAATTTGTAGTACTCAAATTCACTGTCACAGCTTCTGAAGAAGAGAAGCTTTTCGTGCGAGGGCTCAAATGTAACCCCAATAAGCAGGCTCTGGGAGACCACTTCAGCAGCTTTGGGCCCACTTCTGAGGTGGTTGTTGTCAAGGACTCATGAGACTCAGCAATCCTGGGGTTTTAATTTCTTCACCTTCACCAAACCAGACAGAGCATGTATCAGATGCCGTGAGAGCCATGAATGGAGAGTCTCTGGATGGTCACCGATCCACATGGATCACTCTGGTAAGTCGGCTCAGGGAACTAGAGGGCGTGCCTTTGGGGCAAGGTTGCAGCTACTCTAGAGGTGGTGGGGAACAGGACTATGGGAGTGGCAGATATGACAGTCTACCTGGAGGATACAGATATGGAAGGCCAGAGTGGTTATGACCACTACTCCAGAGGAAATTACAGAGACAATTATGACAACTGAGATGAGGCATGTGTACCTAATGTAGATACACAGGAATAAAACTTCTGACCCAGGATCATTCTTCCAAATGGCTGTACTTATAAAAATTTTTAGAGCTGCAGTGAAACATCTGTTTTAGTGCATCAACTTCTATTTTTGAAATGGGCTCCCAAGGTAGCTTGTTAAAGACATTTTAGAAAGCTCCATGTGGTTTTTAAATTTTTTCTCCCATTTAAAGACAAATTCTGGAGACACCTGGGTGGCTCAGTGGTTGAGCATCTGCCTTCAGCTCAGGGTGTGATCTGGTGTCCTCCCCTGCAGGGAGCCTGCTTCTCCCTCTGCCTATCTCTCTGCCTTTCTCTGTGTGCTACTCATGAATAAATTAATAAAATTAAAAAGAAATAAAGACAAATTTTGGGACATCTGTAGAATCTGGTATTTTTCCTTTTATCACTTTTTTAGTTTAGGCTCTAAGGATTACTTGTGCTAGCAAAAAAAAAAAAAAAAAAAAAAAAGTTTGGCCAGAGTGCTTTACAAAAAAAAAAAAAAAAAAAGGTAATAATGTGCATTTAGGGACATTTTAGAAGCCTGTACACAATGTTTATCATGAGTGGAAAGCAATTTCCAAATGCAACTATAAGGAATCAAGAACATGATTAGAGATGTTTTTTAATTCAAGGTCACCATGTGTATTACATAGAAGTATCTTTAAAATATTTGTGAATGTCACTTTTTTAATACCAGGAAAAATATTCCGTTGTGTCTCATTTAGCAGTTAGGGCATCCTTCATAGCACTGATTAAAAAGTTGAAAACTGGGCAGCCCAGGGGGCTCGGCAGTTTAGCGCTGCCTTTGGCCCAGGTGTGATCCTTGAGACCTGGGATTGAGTCCCACGTTGGGCTCCCTGCTTGGAGCCTGCTTCTCCCTCTGCCTGTGTCTGTGCCTCTCTGTGTCTCTCATAAATAAATAAATAAAATCTTAAAAAAAAAAGTTGAAAACTGAAAACAAACAAAAAATAAGTAAAATAAAGCTAACAGCAGTCTCTATTAGCTTTAGATAGGACTCAGAATTTTAATATGATCTAAGGGGGTCAGTAAGTAAGTAAGCTTACTTTATTTTAAGTAAAATAAAGCTAATAAAGTTAACTGCTTAACTGAATAAGCAGTTCAGTGTTACACCTGATGACTAAGAAAAAACCATGTAAGTACCTGAGTTGTTAAGCAAACCCATGAACCCTAAAAACAATAGAAGTACCATTTGTTGTCCAAGGTAAGTACTCACATACTTTTGTCTTCGTAACAAACATATGCAGTAAATAACCATTCACAGAGGAAGAAACTAAAGTTCCAAAAGATTCCACTCTTGAGGTTCCACGACTAATCTAGAAACTAAATCAACTCAATCTAACACCAAAGTCTGCATTCTTTCAACTATACTACAGTGCCTCATGCCACATACACTTACACTTCTATACCAGATGATCACCCAACCACTGGGACAGGTATTATCATTCTCATTTAGTAACAAAGAGTCCAAGGCTCAAAGTCAAATGAAGTGGTGGAGTATGACCCAGGACGTCTGGCTCCAGAGTCTATATGCTCAATCATTACCTAACACTGCCATTAATGTCACAAATGCCACCAACAGTTACAATGTCAGTGCTATCTACCAAGCAGGAACCAAGAGATAAACATGCTATATAAAGCCTGTGCTAGTAATTTATAATTGGCATTTACCATGCTTGCTGTATATCAACCAACTATGTGGCATCACACCATACAAAGGACATTATCAGTCACATTTTCTCTGTAAACTTCTGAATTTCATCTATTATAACTGCTTATAAATACATAAATTCCTAACCAGGTGTACCTTTTCCACTCCCCAATTCCGCTTCAATCCAATGCCTGATTCTATCCCAGGCATAATGACTTCAAATGGAGTTACAAAGAAAAAGAAGTCTTTGCAACTGTTTCATACACTGATATTTTCTTGGACACTTTGGCAAAAAAAGTTTAAGAAAACATTTATTCAAAAACAATACATTAAGATACACAGATATTTAGCAAAATCAGTTTGTAGAAAGGTAATCAAGAAAACGTTAATTCAGGATAGTGGTTACCTTAGTGGGAGGCAGGTGATGGGAATGGGAGAGCCAAGGTAATTCCAATACTGTTGGCAATGTGCAGGCTCATAAACTGGATGGTTAAGGGCATGGGTATTCATTTAATTATTAGACTTTAAAAGTCATAAACACACATGTACATATAACTTTCCATGTATCGAATACTATATAATAAAAAGAAAAAGAAGGAAGCTAAGCTATTCTAACCTACATAGGGTATTTATGTATTCCATTCCGAAGAAGCTGTATTCTCCAAACCTCAGTTTATCCATCTCCAAAATGAATTTCAGCTATGATTCTTACTTCAGAAGGTGCATAGGCATAAGAGATCCCAAGTTCATGAGTCAAGACATTTTGGTTGGCCTTAACATCGTTTTTTTTTTTTTTTAAGATTTTATTTATTTATTCATGACAGAGAGAAAGAGAGGCAGAGACACAGGCAGAGGGAGAAGCAGGCTTCATGTAGGGAGCCTGACATGGGACTCAATGCCAGGTCTCCAGGATCATGCCCTACGCCAAAGGCGGTGCTAAACCACTGAGCCACAGGGCTGCCCCTTAACATCGTTTTTGCCTAAAATCCTTAAACTAGTAAATACTGCTTCATGTGTACCACAGCTTTAGGCAAAAAGAGATTGCAAGTTAAGGAAACTCCTTGTTTTCTAACCAAAGAGAATTTAAAGGGTAATTTAAAAGGAGAAACAAGATGCTTTTCTTAGCCCACTCCACAGTGCCAGGCTAAAACTCATGAAAGATTAGCATAAATGCCCAGAGAGAGATTCTTGACTGACATGAAGGGTGAAAGGAGCCAGAGATCACACTTGCTCAGGGATGGAGGTTGGGCCAGTTGAACAGATCAACAGCCATAGTTCCTGCCTCTGAGATGAAGCTGGGAGTTGGGGGGTGGGGTGGAGCTGACAGGTAAGAACAGCAGTGGGGAGCAACCTTGTTTGCATGAGTTCAAGTCCTAGCTTGGCCCAAATACCTGTGGGATCTTGTGAAGCTCATATAGCACCTCTATATTTCTGTTTTCTCAGTTCTAGAACAGGGTAATACTAATACCTCCTAGAATCAGTAGGAAAATTGCAAGAGGTAAAATGTGGAAAGTCCTTAGAACCATTCATTGCATATAGCAAGCATTCAACAAATGATAGCTATTGTTACTGTTATAGGTACTGGGCTGAAATAACTTCTAGGATATATGTCAAGTTAAAGAAAAAAGTCAGTACCAAACAATATACATAGAATGCAATCATTTGTGGAGAGAAATATAGAAAAATCCATATGTATATAGACATATATCACAAGATACATGAGTATACACAAGAATCTGGTTAACAGTGGTTGTTTCTGTGGAAGGGAACTAGAAAACTAGGAGAGAAGGATGGAAGGATACTTACTTTCATTATGTATCCCATCTTTAAATATTTGTATCGTTACAGTTAACGCTCAGTAGTACAGTTAACAATATGGTGCTCCTAAACCCCATGCAGTTAAAAATCTGCTTATTAACCTTTGACTCCTTAAAATTATAATTTTAAGGTTATTATTAGCCTATTATTGACCAGAAACCTTACCAATAACATAAACAGTAAACATATTTTATGTTATATGTATTATATACTGTATTACTAGTATATACTGTATTATATACTGTATTCTAGCTTACAATAAAGTAAGCTAGAAAAAAAATGTTAAGAAAATCTTAAGGAGGGACACCTGGGTGGCTCGGTGGTTGAGCTCCTGCCTTTGGCCCAGGGTGTAATCCTGGAGTCCTGGGATTGAGTCCCACATCGGGCTCCCTGCATGGACCCAGCTTCTCCCTCTGCCTGTGTCTCTGCCTCTCTCTCTCTGTGTGTCTCTCATGAATAAATTAATAAAATCTTAAAAAAAAAAAAGAAAATCATAAGGAAGAGTAAACACATTTACAGTATTTTGCCATGTTTACTGAAAAAAAATCCGTGTGTAAGTGGACCTGCACAGTTCAAACCCATGTTCAAGGATCAATTATATATCCCTTATCGTTTTGTAAAAGTCATTAAAATTAGTTGACCTCTTTTTAAAAAAGAAAACAATAAGCTAGGTTGATAGCAGTATAAATGACAGGGCAGGAATGGTTATAAGATGTCGTAGGCTGGACCTACAAGATCCAAGAAGTAGCAATATATGTGAGAAGAAACAAAAATGGCATCAAAATTCCAGCCCTATTCTCTGAGAAAATATTGGTGCTTTTATTAGAAGTAGGTAAAAGAAGAGAAACTAAGGATTGGGAGAACTGAGAGAAGAAGCATTTGGATATACTGACTTTCAATACTCCATGAAGACATTCAGGTAGAAGAGTGGAGCAAAATTTCCAGCCACAAATCAGGAGAGGACAGAACCAGAGATTAAGGCACCAGAGCAGTTCTGGCACAGAATGATGACCGAAACTCAGAGACTTCCAAAAGACAGAACAGAGAAGGGACATGTGGATTGACCCTCAGCAATTGCTAGCTAGCATTTATCAAGAACTTTTAGCAATGGGATACT
Source organism: Vulpes lagopus (assembly GCF_018345385.1). Classification (NCBI taxonomy): domain Eukaryota; kingdom Metazoa; phylum Chordata; class Mammalia; order Carnivora; family Canidae; genus Vulpes; species Vulpes lagopus. The sequence goes on from NC_054829.1 coordinate 100,094,397, forward strand.
TTTGGTGGCATTTTTTTAAATAATTTTTTAAGATTTTATTTATTCATTCATGACAGAGAGAGAGAGAGAGAGAGGCAGAGACACAGGCAGAGGGAAAAGCAGGCTCCATGCAGGGAGCCCGACGTGGGACTCGATCCCAGGTCTCCAGGATCACACCCCGGGCCAAAGGCAGCACTAAACCGCTGAGCCACTCAGGCTGCCCTGGTGGTATATTTTGAACAGTATATTGTGCTTGTCACTGTTTTCATTGGATATCTTCAAGTTAAAACAGCAATTGTTCTCTTTGCTTACTATTTATTCTTGCCAACAGGCAGTATGGGATGTCAAAAGAAGTGGCTTGAATCCCTGCCCCACCATTTAACAGACGCATGATCTTTTAGTCCATAACTTCTCTGAGCCTCAGTCAATGTAAGTAATGATACCTTCTCCACAGGATTGTGGTGGGAATTATATGAACAGGTACAACTAAAAGGGTCAAGGAGAATGCACATGGAAGACATTAAATAATCATTATAGGAAGATGAATTTCATAGTGTAGGTTGACTATACACACTTAATATGTGATAAAGACCAGCCAGCCCTTACCTAAAGATCCAACTCTCAGATGTTCCTTTCATTCCCAGCGTTGGGCCATGAAAAGCAAATCCTCCTATGTCCTAAACACACCCCACAAGGCATCAAACAAAGAAGCCTATGTGAGGTTTAAGAATCAGGATTTTCTAAAGCTATCTTAAAAAAGAAGAAGAAGGCTTAAAAACTTTGTAGTTCTCTCTTCCCCAAAACCAAATGACTATTTCTGCTCAAATTTAAACTTCAAATAGAGTCCTTCTCTCCTTAATGTCACAGATCACTTAAGCAAACTTTTAGAAAACATACAAATCTTTAAATGACTCCTTTTCTAAAAGCTTTCGAGATCATATCACATCATAAAATGATTGAATAAAATCAAATATTCCATTTTTAAGTCTTTTGTAGAAGGTGAGTACAGAATCCAGAAAAAGTACCTTCTATTTAAGAATAAGTTTATACTTGGTCATCATGAGACTTCCTCCTCTGAAACAGAACAAAAATATTCAAATGTATGATAATGGTATTATATTTAGAATCCATAGTGAAATGTTTGAGGATGAAACGATGTGATGTCTAGGATTGGTTCAAAATAAGGGGTGGCATAGTGAATGGAGGACTAAACAAAATGAACTGTGTTGAAGCCAGGATGATGGGTAAATAGAAGTTCATTTTGCTACTCATTTTTGTATTTGTTTGAAATCCACATAACAAAAACTTTTAAAAGTATATTTACATGACAATTGCCTCCTGGCTACTTCAAGAGTACAAACATACATTTATCCACACTGATGCACGTATTTTTTTTTTTTAAGATTTTATTTATTTATTCATGAGAGACACACAGAGAGAGGCAGAGACACAGGCAGAGGGAGAAGCAGGCTCCATGCAAGGAGCGCGACATGGGACTCGATCCCGAGTCTCCAGGATCACGACCTGGGCGGAAGGTGGCACTAAACTGCTAAGCCACCCGGGCTGCCCCTCCCACCATATATTTTAAATGAAGTACTTACAAAACCATTTCAGGAATTGACTTCATTTTTATACTGTTGTATTTGTATATACTTAGAAAAATCTGGAAAGATGCACATAAATTTTACAGTGGTAACTTCTACTTTGTAGTATGCTTTTTATTGTTTTTTTCCTTGTTCTTTATATTTTATATTTTTGTGCATCAATTTTTTTGTTCAATCAGCATTAAACATTTATAATTCTTAAAAAATAATTTTAAGAGAGGGAGTAATAAAACTATCAGTATGTGAGAATTTCATACATAAAAAAGTAATTTTATATCAGTTGACAAAAGAAAAATTGTGAAATTATGGGATATAAAAAACTGACCATTTGAAAAACTCAAGTGGATCAATATTTTAAATATATAAAGGAATTATAATGAACTACAAAAAGGAAATACATATAAATATTTATTTAATTGGGAGAGAGGGAATTATTTTCAAAGTATAATATCAAAGACAGAAGAAATCATAAAATGAAAAAAACTTACAAGATCTCAATAATAGAACTTTAAGACATCTACATGAAAAAACATATCGTTAACATATGAGACATTTAAATATATATATAACAAAGAGGTCTAACAAATCTGTATTATAAAAGATGAACAGCCAATGGAAAAATAAAGATGAGTAAGCAACCCCAATTCATCAATAAACATGAAAAAGGTATTCAACTTCACTATAAATTATTTATGGTTTTGCTTTTTAAAATAATGTCCTAGGGGATCCCTGGGTGGTGCAACGGTTTGGCGCCTGCCTTTGGCCCAGGGCGCAATCCTGGAGACCCGGGATCGAATCCCACATGGGGCTCCCGGTGCATGGAGCCTGCTTCTCTCTGCCTATGTCTCTGCCTCTCTCTCTCTCTCTGTGACTATCATAAATAAATTAATTAATTTAAAAAAAAAGGAAACCAAGTTGGATTCCTAAAAAAAAAAAAAAAAAGATAAAAAATAAAATAATGTCCTAATAGAGTGCCTGGGTGACTCAGTCAGTTGAGTGTCCCACTCTTGATTCTGGCTCAGAGCATGATCTCAAGGGACTGAGACATGGCCCACACTCCCTCTAAGCTCTCTGCTTAGAGGGGAGTCTGCTTGAGATTCTCTCTCTCTCTCCCACTGCCCTTTGCCCCTGCTCACATGTGCCTGCATGCTTTCTGAAATAAATAAATAAATCTTTTAAAAAATAAATTAATTAAATAATGTCCAAGTCTAGCACCTAAAATGAACACTGATAAAATGATAATGGGAATCTAAAACTGTTTCAATTTTTATTGAGAAAAGCTTGGAAGTACATATTAAAAGACTAAAAAAGTGTATACCCTTTGAATCAGCAATTGCTTTTCTAAGAATTGTCTAAGAAAATAAGGATATACACTAACATTTAGTTAAAAGGATCATCAAAGAATAGAAAACAATTGAGTCAGATAACTATCCAATAGTATGTCGTTGATCATAAATGATAGCAAATATATACAATGAAATAAAAAAGAACCATTAAAAATGGTTATATATGTGTATATATATGTATATATTATACATGTGTAAAACTATCTAAAAGAGCCTACGTAAAAAATTGTTACACTTATATATTTAAATAATTATCAGAAATGTGTATAAATGGATCTAGTACATTTTTAAATTTTAGTGGTAGTTATCTCTGAAAGCCAGGTTTCCAAGTGTTCTTCTTACCTATATTTTCTAATTTGGGCACACTGAGAATATCTTTTATTAAAAAAAAAAAAAAAAAAAAAGCTTTTCAAACTTGCACCACTGAGGAATTGCACAGGAAAGCTGAGAACATTCCTAACAAGAGTCCCCTTATCTAAGCACTTAGTATATCATATGGTGACTAGTTAGGTTTTCTGCCTCACAAGAATGTGACCTCCCACAAAACAAGAGCTGAGTCTTACTCATTTCCTTTTTTACTATATAATGCATACTTAAGTGTGTGTATAATAGTAGGCTGAATGAATGATAACCTTTTTTTAAAAAAAAATTATTTATTCATGAGAGACATAGAGAGAGAGGCAGAGACACAGGCAGAGGGAGAAGCAGGCTCTTTGCAGGAACCCAATATGCAAGATCCCAGAACCCAGGATCACGACCTGAGCCGAAGGCAGCCGCCCAACCACTGAGGAACCCAGGCGTCCCTGAATGATAACCTTTAGCAGGCAGCCCAAAAGACTCTCCAAGACACCTAAAATTTAGATTCTGTATAGGAAACACAGCCTCAGGGACCCCTGGGTGCCTCAGCGGTTTGGCACCTGCCTTTGGCCAGGGGTGTGATCCTGGAGACCCAGGATCGAGTCCTGCGTCCGGCTCCCAGCGTGGAGCCTGCTTCTCCTTCTGCCTGTGTCTCTGCCTCTCTCTCTCTCTCTCTCTATCTCTCTCCCTCTCTGCATCTCTCATGAATAAATAAATAAAATCTTTTTAAAAATAAAAATAAAATAAAATAAAATAAAATGTGTTCTCATAAGATTTCTCACCATTTCACCACTACCACCTTGGTCCAAGCAGGAAGTCATCTCTTGCTCATTTAAGGGCAATAGTCCTCTAGCTAGTGTCCATGCTCCTATTCTGTTGCATTGTAGTCTTCACACAGCCAAATGACCTCCCAACAGGCAGATCCATTCATGCAACTCTATGCTCAAAACTCCCAATAGCTTCCCCATTACATGTAGAGAATAAAATCCAAGGTGTTTCCCTCGGCTTACAAACCCTGCATGATCTGCCCTAGATGCTTTCTTTGAACATATTCCTTTCCCTGCTGGCTCACAGGTCTCCAGCCACACCGGCCAACTTACATTCCTAGAACTTGTCAAGCATGTTCCCACCTCAAGGACTCTCCCTTCTCCACTCTTGGTTTTTTTTTTTTGTTGTTGTTGTTGTTGTTGTTGTTGTTGTTTTGCTTTCTGCCCTCTTTGCTGGAAATCCACTTCTTCTTAATTGACCTTATCAAAAAGATCTCTGCTTAAAACTCACTTTATCAAAATGGCTATCTTTAGCCACTTTCTTCTAATAGCAATCCTTCCCAACCAGCCCTTCTACTCTCCCTTCCTTGAATTGGCTTTATTTCTTTTCAGCACACCACTTGCCAGTATTATTATCTATTAATTTGTTGATTGTCTATCTCCTCCACCAGAATGTCTACTGGGACAAAGAGTCTGTTTTGTTCACTACTCAATTTCAAGCACTTTGAATAGGGCCTGCTATTTATTCAGAAGTACCAAATAAATACTTAGAATTAGGTGAATAAATAAGTAAATAACTTTGGCAAGATATGTTTCAAGTTCTCATACACAGTACTGGGGCCAGTGTCTGCTCTAAACTGTAGGGAGGCCAACACCAAAAAGGGATGTTGTAATAAAGTAGGTGGAATAACGGTAGCATATCACTCAGTAATAATTCTGATGTCGCTGATGATTAGGCTTGGAGTTCCCCAATCCCCAAAAGCCTCCCTGACCTCTCACCCACTACCATTTAAAACCCACTTCCACCTTACTGAACTTTACGTTTTTCTGAGAATTTCTGAACATATTTAACAAAACATTGTAAATTATTTCCATGAGGAAAAGTCAGTTATTTCATACTCTGAGCAACCTCCTTTTCATAAGCTAATAATAAAACACTGTTGCTTTTTTTTTTTAAGATTTTATTTATTTATTTATTTATTTATTTATTTGACCCAGAGAGAGACAGAGAGAGCACAAGCAGGGAGAGTGGCAGGCAGAGGGGGAGGAGCAGGGAGCCCGACAGGGAGCTCTATCTCAAGACCCCAGGACCATGACCTGAGTGGAAGGCAGATGCTTAACTGACTGAGCCACTCAGGTGCCCTCCAAACACTGTTTCTTAATATGTAGCCTTGTAACATGGAATAACCATTTGATTTGCTAAAGTCACTGATTATCTCACAGCCCTTAATTTTTCAGTAAAATGAGGCAAGGAGAGACTCTGCAAAATAAACACAGGCATTCTCAAAGCTATGTGAGGGAAGCCTCAAGGTACCCAGGTCAGCTGTGGCCTATGTCACAAGTAGTTTGTTAAGTAAAAGTAGGCAAAATACTTAAATTGGAGAATTAGTTATTTTTAAAACTGAACTAGACAATGGTCAGTGTCATTTACAGCATTCACTTCCTTTCTGATAGTATTTCTCGAAAAAAGCTAATGTGAAACAATCAGAAGTTTTGCCAAACCCTAGTTGATGATCCCGTCATTTAAGTAAACTGTGAAAGAAACTCCTCAGAGTCGAGCACAGGAATATCATAATCTTTCAAAACACCAGTAAGGGTAGGACAGATGAAAACCCAGACTATGGAATGGAGTCAGGCCAGCCTGGGCTAGAATTCCACCTCTGCCACTGAGTGGTTGGGTGATCTTGGGTAAATTCTCTAACTACTCTGGGCTCCATAACCCCATGTCATCCATAAAATGCAGATAAGATCTACTCTTGAAGGTTGTTATGGGGGCTGGGACAATGTACCAAGGATATCCTGTCCCAGGCAAGAACGATTAAAAAATGGGAAAGCCACATGCAGCTGATGTAACCACAGAAACCGTGGAAGGTGGAAAAGTCTGTTTGCAAACCTGTGCACACAGGCAGTCAAATCGGCAACAGTCCTCCACAAGGAGTCTATAAATTGGAGCATCTGTTAAGACATGCACGCGCGCGCACACACACACACACACACACACACGGACCACGTGCCTCGAGAGGAACCGTCATCTTTCTTCACATCCCGATCAGCCTTAAACATTACTTCGCCGTTACGCCAGCACCACTTCTCCTAACCGTACACCTGCACGTCTCACTGTCCTCGCCGCCCGTGCTGCATCAATCCCAAACCTGAGTCCCGGAGGGTCTACACGCGAAAGAGAAGAGCAGACATTCCGGACTACAGCTGACACTTAGCAAAGCCCCAGGCTCCGTCACTAACAGTCCTTGCTAGACTCTCCTCGGTGGAGAGCTACGGCAGTAGGAAAACCGCAAGTAGAAGCACCGCGCGCCGCTACCAAGTTCCGCTTTCCAGGACTGCTCAAGTCCCAGCCTGCGTGCCCCCCCCCCCAGGCGCGGACCCCGGGGTGCTCTCCGCCCACTGCAGCTACGCGGCCTCGGCACGGCCCCGGGCCAGACCGCAGGACGCCAGCGGAGCGTCCGGGCCAAACCCAGGAGCCCGGCCTCCGGCTCCAGGGCGGCCAGGCCGTCCGCGGGGCGGTCACCGCCAGGGGCGCGCGGGGGCGAGTTCGGGCGGGGCGGCCGCGCACTGTACCTGGATGAAGCCCCGCCGGCGCAGGGCGCTGTGCACGCACCCGGGGACCTCCCCCGGCAGCTCCAGCGAGCCGTTCCCGCTGCGGATCCTCCAGCCTCCCCGCAAGCTGAGGCTGCGCGACAAGGCGGGGGAGCCCGCGCCGCACAGCGGCAGCAGGAGCAGCAGCCCCAAGCGCATCGCGACGGCGGCCGCGGCTGCCTGCGCGCGGGGAAGGGGCGGCGGCTCCGGGGCTCCCCGCGCGGGCCCCGCCCCCAGGTCAGCTGAGCGGCGGGGCCCCGCCCCGGCCCGGCCCCCGCGGGGAGCCCGAGGCTGCAGGGGGTGGGCCGAGCGCGGTCCTGCCTGGGCCCGGGCGCCTGCAGTCCCCGCGCTTCTCCGCGCGTCTTCCTGCTTCCCCGGTGCCTGAACGGGGCGGGGGCCGAGCTCTGTGCGCGGTAGTTGGGACTCAGATCCCTGGGCACAAAGTGGCGCTCAGAGCCTGGGGAGGCTCAAGGACAGACTGGATGATGGCACGCAGCAAGAGCCAGGCTCCTCGCTGCTTCGAGGATCCGAAACACCGAGCGGCTCGCCATCTCCCTTCCCCCGGGTGTCCGCAGACCCTCCTCCGCCTGCGGGGACTGCGGACGCGCCGGGCGGCGCTAAGCTCCCCTCCCAGCTCCACAGGTTGGTGTCCGAGAGTACCCTCCCTCCCTTCGAGGACTAAGCAACGACTACAGTTACCGGATTCGTAGGGTCATTGTGAGGGCTGATAAACCCCGTGTAGGGCGTGCAACCTAGGGCCTGGCCCAGAGAAAAACAGCACGTTAGTTAATGTTAGTGGACGCTGTTTTTTTTTTTGTTTTTAATTTATTTATGATAGTCACAGAGAGATAGAGAGAGGCAGAGACACAGGCAGAGGGAGAAGCAGGCAGGCTCCATGCACCGGGAGCCCGACGTGGGATTCGATCCCGGGTCTCCAGGATCGCGCCCTGGGCCAAAGGCAGGCGCCAAACCGCTGCACCACCCAGGGATCCCAGTGGACGCTGTTTAACACTGTTTTAAAAAGCCTTACGGAGGAGGCTTCTGGAGGTTCCAGAGCGTTGCACTAAATGCGCAGGCAAATTTAAAATCCTCTGTCGGTCACTGACTGTGAGACTCGAGCTGGAAAGTTTCCTGAACTCGAAAATGTAGTCGGTACGCTTTTCTCACGTTGTTGTAAGCCTAAAATGAGGGAACGTGTAAGGCTGGCAATGCAGGGTTACCCGAGGAATAGCACAGGCTTTCATCATCACGTGGTCTACTTAAGACCATTTTGCAATAGGATGTAACAGTGATCTTAGGAAGTTGACATGGAATTTCACGTAGCATAACATAGATTTATTCCCGTGCTGATGTTATCTCCCTTATTTCCATATTTAGGGGGAAGTCTTTGAAGAGTTCTCCCCTTATCAAATCTGAACTTTGTTTTGGCTATTTATAGTGACCCTGGAATTGCTTAAATCTGTAGACAAAGGATGGTATTTTCCTTTTTCAGAGTCTTTATTTTTCACAAGCCTAGCATCTTGGCTTTAGGGGCATTATGGATTATCCTGTTCAAGCCTCTGGCTTTACAGCTGGGGGAACAGAGTCCAAAGGGTCAGGTGACTTGCCTATCATATACGGTGGCAGACAGGACCAAAATTCTCCATTCTGGCTTAGTCTTCTTGTAGTAGAGCCTATTGATCCCCAAGTGAAAAGGCTCTGGCTGCCTCAAAGCCTTCCTCACTTCAGCAGCATTCTTACTTTTGATAGGAACAAAGCTCTCAATTCAAATAATATGCTATAATTCAGTACATTATATAGTCAGCCCTGGTCTGTTCAAAACTAATGACAGGGGATCCCTGGGTGGCGCAGCGGTTTGGCGCCTGCCTTTGGCCCAGGGCGCGATCCTGGAGACCCGGGATCGAATCCCACATCGGGCTCCCGGTGCATGGAGCCTGCTTCTCCCTCTGCCTGTGTCTCTGCCTCTCTCTCTCTCTGTGTGTGACTATCATAAATAAATAAAAATTAAAAAAAAAAAAAACTAATGACAAGACATGATGGCAAGACATGGCAAAGCAATTTTTTCCATAAATCTCAGAGATTCCATTAAGCCAACTCAAAGGAAAATTGATCCCAGCAAATGTATTTGGATATGTTATGTTGTTCTATTAAGAAATAGTTTTAAAAATATATTTTAAGAAAAAAATAAGAATACACACTTACCATTTCTCCTTGCATTCCAGACAGCAAACATGGCGTGACTTGGATTGCTTCACCTTGAGATCGAACTGCTTTGAGAAAACCAAACCCCTAATAACTATTCTGCCTAAAGTTTGGACTGGCACAGGTAACATGATGCATTTTCATTTTGTTATAGGATAATTTTTTGTCCATTCTCCAGGAAGAATAAATCTTATTTTTAGCCAAAAAATTCTCAAGTAATTTATTTTTTTTTTAAGATTTTATTTATTTATTCATGAGAGACACACAGAGAGAGAGAGAGAGGCAGAGACGCAGGCAGAAGGAGAGGCAGGCTCCATGCAGGGAGCCCGATGTGGGACTTGATCCCAGGTCTCCAGGATCACGCCCTGGGCCAAAGGCAGGTGTTAAACCACTGAGCCACCCAGGGATCCCCTCAACTTAAGTAATTTAAAGTCACAACATGAAACATAATTTTAAAAATAGTCACAAGTCCTTACACTGTATAAATGGATTCCATTTTGGTCATCTCATTTGATTCTTTCCAGAATTCAAATTGTTTAGATCAAATGATGGTTTCCTGGTTTAAAAAGAAAAATAAGTCTTCTAGAAGTTAAATGATGTGCAGGGTCAGCATCCTGCTACAGAAGACCAATGAGGGCTTTTTGGCCCATGTGACAATGCTTCCATCAGCTCTAAATATATGAAGTTGGTAAACTCATTAGAACACCAAGGTATAACAAGGCCAAGGATGTCCTAATCCCATGAGATAATTACATAAATTATAATGAGGGAAAGAAAAATGACTCAGAGTGTCTGCTTAATTCCCAAAGCTAGAGACAATAGGCCAGAAGTATCTCCCTAGACAGTTAAACTCTCCTCCTCTACCTCTAAAATAAATAGATAGAATCTTTAGAAAAAGAAAAAGAAAGCTTCTCCTCTCCTCACATCCTCCCATCATATTACTAAAGTCTTATTTACCACAGTTCCTTTCACCCAGCACACCATGTATGGCTTTCAACAAAAAATTACAGTGCGAAAAACACAATTTAAATAGGAAGAGAAAGTACTAGGACCAGACTCAGATATGCAGGAATGTAGGATTATCTAAGTATGATTAATATGCTAAGGGTTTTAATGGGATAAATAGCATGATAGACCAAATGGAGAATGTAAGCACAGAGAGTCTAAGAAAGAAATTCTAAGGAAGACTCAGAAATACTAGAAATCAAAAACATGGAGAAAAATGAATAATGTGTTTAATAGGATCATTAATTAACTGGACATAGAAGTAGAGAAAAATCTCTGAACTTGAGGATATGTCAACAGAAACTTCCCAAATCAAAAAGTGAAGAAAAGAGACTGGAGGAAAATGGAATAGAATAGTAAAGGACCGTGGGAAAACTTAAAAAGGTGGAACAAACAATATGAGTATCAGAAGGAGAAGAAAAAGAGAAAGGAGCAGAAGCAATATTTGAAACAATAATAACTGAGAATCTCCCCCAAATTAATATCAGAGGACAAGTTACAGATTGAGAAAACTCAGAGAACTCCAATCAGAATAAATAACGAAACAACAACCACAAAAACCCCCCAAAATGCAACTAGGCATATCATTTTCAAACTTTAGAAAACCAAAGATAAAGAAAAAATCTTGAAAGAAGCAAGAGGAAAAAAACCCACCCTACCTATGTAGGAATAAAAATAAACTTACATCCAATTTCTCTTCAAACACCATGCAAGCAAGAAGATGGTAGAGTGAAATGTATAGTGTTGAAGGAAAGAAAAAAAAACCCACCAAACTAGAATTCTGTACCCTGCTAAATTATCCTTTAGAAGTGAAGAAAAAAATAAAGATTTTCTTAGACAAACAGAAAATGAGGGACTATGTTGTCAAATATACCTGCCTTACAAGAAATATAAAAAGCTCATCAGAGAGAAAGCAAATGATATAGGTGCCAAAACTTAGATCTACATAAAGAAAAGTAGAGCATTAGAGAAGAAATAAGTGAAGACAAAATTACAACTTTTATTTTTCTTATTCTTAATTGATCTAACAGATAATAATTTGGTCAAAATAATAACAGTGACAATGTATTTGGTGATTTTAGCTTATATATAAGTAAAGTGATTGACAGTAATGACACAAGGTACTAGGAGGGAGGAACTAGGAATATTTTATTATAAAACACTTGAAGCAGTATAATATGTTTTGAATGTGGACTTTGACAGTGGAGTTGTAAAAGGTATATTGCAAACTCTTGGTTAACCACTAAAAAAAAGTTTAAAAATAATAATTCATATGCTAGAAAGAAAATGGAATCATATAAAATGCTCTTTAAAACCACAAAAGTCAGGGAAAGAATGGAAGACAAATACAGAACCAAAGAACAAGAACAACAAATAAAAAACAGTAGCAAACATGGTAGTTATTAATCCCATTATATCAATAATCACTTTAAATGCCAGTAGTTTAAATATACCAATTAAAAGACGAGATTATCAGCGTTTATCAATAAACTCAAGCATATGCAGCCTACAGTCACCTATATTAAATACAAAGACAGATTTACATTAAAGGAATGGAGAAACACATACTATGCTAATACTAATCAGAAGAATGCTGGAATAGCTATATTAATTTCATACTGAGCAGATTTCAGAGCAGAGAAAATAATCAGGATAAAGAAGGGAAGTAAATAACGTCAAAGGAATTGATTCTTCAAGAAAACATAACAATCCTTAATGTGTATGTGCTTAACAACAGAGCAACAGAGGACCAAATATGTGAGTCACAAACTAGTAGAACTGGAGGAGAAAAAAATGTATCCACAAATGTAGTTGGAGATTTCAACACCCATCTATCAGTATCAGCAGAAAATCAGTAAGAGCATACTTGAACTCAACAACACTATCATTCAACTGGGTATAATTGACATGTTTAGACCACTTTTTTTTTTTTTAAACAACAGATTCACATTCTACTCAAGTTCACATGGAGCATTCCAGGACAAACCACATTCTGAATCATATAACACACTTTAACAAATTTAAAATAATAGACATCATACAATGTATACTCTCAGACCAATTGAATTAATGTAGAAATCAATAACAGAGAGATAACTGGAAAAATCTCAAAATACTGGGAGTTTAAACAAAATACTTCTTAAAACACATAGATCAGAGATGAATACTCAGGAGAAATTTTTTCTTAAAATTTTATTTATTCATGAAAGACACACACACAGAGAGAGAGAGAGAGAGGCAGAGGGAGAAGCAGGCTCCACACAGGGAGCCCGACGTGGGACTCGATCCCGGGACTCCAGGATCACACCCTGGGCTGAAGGCAGGCGCTAAACCGCTGAGCCACCCAGGCAGGGATTCTCGAATACTCAAGAGAAATTTAAAAATATTTTGAGCTAAATTAAAATGAAAATACAACTCAAAGTTTGTGAGATGCAGTGAAAAAAAGTGTGTACATTCCTGTATTCCAGAGGAAAGATCTAAAATCAATGATGTAAACCTCCACAAGAGAAAGCTAGAAAAAGTGCAAATTAAATCCAAAGTAAGCAGAAGTAAAGAAATAATAAAAATTAGAGGAGAGATCAATGAGATTGAAAATAGCAAATCAATAAAGGAAATCAACAAAACCAAAGTCTGTTTCTTTTAAAAGATCCATAAAATCAATAAGCCCTGGGGGTGGTTCGGTCAGTTGAGAATTACTCTTGGTTTAGGCTCAGGTCATGATTCAAGGTCATAGGATTGAGCCCTGTGTCAGGCTCCATGCTTAGCATGGAGTCTGCTTGGCACTTTCTCTCCCTCTCCATTTGCATCTCTCTCTCTTTCTCTCTCTCTCTCTCTCTAAAATAATTAAATCTTCAGGGAATCCCTGGGTGGCTCAGTGGTTTAGTGCCTCCCTTAAGCCCAGGATGTGATCCTGGAGCCCCAGGATTGAGTCCCATATCAGGCTCCTTGCATGGAGCCTGCTTCTCCCTCTGCTTGTGTCTCCGCCTCTCTTTCACATGCTCTCTCTCTCTCTCTGTCTTTCATGAATAAATAAATAAAATCTTTAAAAATAATAATAATAATAATTAAATCTTCAAAAAAAAATCAATAAGACCCTTGCCAGGCTAAGAAAAAAAATAAGACAGAAGACAGAAATTACTAATATCAGAAATGAAGAAATGATATCACTATAGATCCCACGAACATTAAAAGGATAATAAAGGATTAACTCCAGACCACAAATGCAATAACCTAGATGAAAGAGACAAATTCCTTGAAAGACAAAATGTGCCAAAACTCATGCAGGAGTGAGTAGGGTACAATCTGAATAAACCATTATCTATTTAAGGAATTAAATTAATAAATCTCAGTAATAGAAGGCATCAGGCCCAGATGGATTCTCTGATGAATTCTACCAAACATTTAAGGAAGAAATTACATCAGTTCTCTATAATATTTTCCAGGAGGTAAAAACAGAGGGAATACTCCTTAACTCACCTTATGAGTCCAGCATTGCCCTAATACCAAATCCAGACAAAGATAGTATGAGAAAAAAAAAACAAACCTTCATATCAGTATCTCTGATGAGCTTAAATGGAATAATCCCTAACAAAAAAAATTGCAAATTGAATCCAACAACATATAAAAAGAATTGTACACCATGACCAAGTGAGATTTATACTGGGTATGCAAGGCTGATTCAATATTCAAAAATTAATGTGATCCATCACAACAACAAACTAAAAAATAAATATTACATGATTATATAAATAAATACAGAAAAACATTTGACAAAACCCAATACCCATTCATGACAAAAAAAAAATTCTCTGCACACTAGGAAGAGAGGGGAACTTCCTCCACTTGATAAGGAACACTACAAAAAAACTACATCTAACATTATATTTTCTGATGAGAAATTAGAATCTTTTTTGCTAAGATCAAGAATAAGGCATGAATATCCCCTGTTACCACTCCCTTTCAGCATCATAGTCTTAGCTAATGCAGTAAAGAAAAGGAAGTAAATAGTGTATAAATTGTGAAGGAAGATATGATTATCTATGTAGAAAATCTGAAAGAACGACTACAAAACCTCTGGGACTAATATACAACTTATAGCAAGGTTGCAGGATACAAGATTAATATAAAAAAGCCTGTTATTTTCCTATATATCACCAATGAACAACTGGAATTTAAAATAAAAAACACAACACTATATTAGCACTACAAAAATGAAACATCCAATATAAATTAGCAAAAATGTATAAGATCTATATGGAAACCTACAAAACTCTGATGAAAGCAATCAAGGAAGAATGAAATAAATGAAGAGATGCTCTACGTTCACAGATAGGAAGACTCAATGTTGTCAAGAAGTCAGTTCTTCCCAACATGATCTATAGATTCATTGGAATCCCACTTAAAATACCACCTAGTTATTTTGTGGATTTTGACAAACCGAATCTAAAGTTTATAGAAAGAGGCAAAAGGCCCAGAATAACTAAGACAGTATTGAAGAAGGCAAACAAAATTGAACATTACCCTATCAGGAACTCAGTTGAATTGGGAGAGAGAACTGAGCTGCCAGGTGTTGGAACAACCAATCAAAGCAACGAGAAGCCAAAATGAAAGTAACAATGAAGCTTGTAATCACTTACTTGTGATAGTATAAACAAAAGACTAGGGGATCCCTGGGTGGCTCAGCAGTTTGGCACCCGCCTTTGGCCCAGGGCACGATCCTGGAGTCCCAGGATCAAGTCCCGTGTCGGGCTTCCAGCAGGGAGCCTGCTTCTCCCTCTGCCTGTGTCTCTGCTTCTCTCTCTCTCTCTCCCCCTGTCTATCATAAATAAATAAATAAATCTTTAAAAAAAAAAAGACTAAAACAGAGAAGATGCCAATTCTCCCTGCATCATTTCCTCCATGAAATGGCATACCAGTTGAAGGTCAGGTGGATCAGCAGAGATATGTGGGTTATCTCACTGCTGAGGCTCTGGTTGCTTTATGGACAGGGGCAGTGGTGGGTGGAGAGAGGAAGGGCTAGGAGTAGAAAATTGCTGGGTACTGAGTCTAAGTAAGGATAAATGTGTTTAAGGTTTCTCACTTGTCCTGACCAATAAGGAGATATCAGCAGAGTCAGCTGAACAAGACCTTTGCCCAAGACCTCAGATAAAGAGACCTAGGAATGAAGTTACTGGGGCGAGAGATGTAAATATGTGAAGAGCATGAACAGCCAGAAGGACATCAGTCCTTCACTGCAATTCCCTTTAGAGATTCCCTTTAGAGATACTTTGGCTGTATGCTAAATCTGGTATGAGGGGATGGCTTTTTCCTACAAGGCCTGTCAGGCAAAGCCTTTGTAATTGCCTTTGGTTGGGCCTGAAAAATTATATTTACATCACGTGATCCAACAGATCTGATAGTGCTGGAGATTTCTCCATGGAGGAAAATGAGTTTGGAGCAAGCTCCAATTGAAGAGTCATAGTGTATATCCTTTTTTTTCCCCCAAATATTTTATTTATTTATTCATGAGAGACACACACACACACAGAGGCAGAGAAACAGGCAGAGGGAGAAGCAGGCTCCGTGCAGGGAGCCCGATGTGGGACTCGATCCTGGAACTCCAGAATCACGCCCTGGGCCAAAGGCAGGTGCTCAACCACTGAGCCAGCCAGGTGTCCTTATATTCTGGAACAAAGCTGGGTACTTCACCATAAAGAACTATTCTGAAAAATAGGTCCCAGGATGCTACTGGATCTTAGCAAAGATCAAACATCTCACCATGGTACATTAAAGGACCATGCAGCCTGAACTGCGGTTTATCAAATCAACCAAATCATAAAGCTGGGCAGAGGCAGAAATGTCCCATTGTATGTAGAAAGTGATATATTCAGACTCAAGCAAAGCCCAGAGAACTCAAGTATGAATAGATGGTCTAGTCTTTCATGTCACTTATCTCTGCTGCACTGATGACCTCCTGGGGAGTTCCTTATGACCAATTGACAGAAGCCTGATTCACATGTAGGTGGTTCCAATATTGGAACTACCCATAAAAGGATAGCCGCCAACCACATTACAGCGCTATTCAAGAATGGCCCTGCATGACATTGGTAAAAGGAAATCTTATTTTACCGAGTTGTGAGACCTATGTTTGATTTTTCACTTTATGTGAAAGGAGAGATAGCCTGAGCTACAGTTATATATCAAACATCTGAGCAGAGCCAAAAGTCTTATTTGGTAGGGGCCTTAAAGGGACCTTAAAAGAGGAGTGCCTGTGTGGCTCAGTTGGTTGAGTGTCTGACTCTTGATTTTAGCTCCTGCCATGATCCCTGGGTCATGATATTGAGCCCCATGTCTGGCTGTGTGCTCAGTGGTGAGTCTGCTTCTCTCCCTCTCTCTCTGCCCTCCCCTTGCTTGTGCTGTCTCTTGTGTGCGTTCTCTCTCTCTCTCAAATAAATAGATCTTTTGATCTTTTTTTAAAAAGAGGGGGCTTTGGGATCCCTGGGTGGCGTAGCGGTTTGGCGCCTGCCTTTGGCCCAGGGCGCGATCCTGGAGACCCGGGATCGAATCCCACGTCAGGCTCCCGGTGCATGGAGCCTGCTTCTTCCTCCCCCTGTGTCTCTGCCCCTCTCTCTCTCTCTCTCTCTCTCTCTCTGTGACTATCATAAATAAATAAAAATTAAAAAAAAATTAAAAAGAGGGGGCTTAAAAGAAATGAGAGTGGAAGATGGATGACATGGAGGCCTGGGTAGATAATATGTGGATGGACATTGTAGGAGTGGACACGACACATGCAGTTTTGTCGTGTCTCACATTAATGCTCACAAGAGAACATGTGTCACAGAGGAGGGTCTTGACAATCAAGTACACAGAAAGCCCAGTCCTATGGATTTTAACCAGCCTCTCTGTGCACCATTCCAGTACTTGACATTGAGCACTTGAAGAAAGTGACAATAGTAGCCAAGATGAAAGCCAAGCATGGCTCCAACAACATGGGATTTCTCTCACCAAGGATGATCTTACTTGCTGCCTTTGCTGGTTGCCCAGCCAGCCAGCCAGCAGCAGAGACAGATGCTGAGTTCTAGATAATGGTACCAGCCAGCCACCTGTTGGCAGACTGATTACACTGGACCCCTTCCTCCTTAGTGGGGCCATCAAATTGATTTACTGGAATTAATACATATTCTGAAAATGCTCTGCCTTTCCTGACTGCAGTGTCTCCATTAGGACCATCCCAGAGTTATAGAATTCATTCTCTTGACATATTACTACAACATTGCCTTAGAAAACAGACCCACTCGGTGTCAAAGAAAATGTGAAGATGGGCTCATGAACTTAAGAATCACTGATTTTATCAAGTACCCTATTACCCAGGAGCAGCCATCCAAAACAAAACAAAATAAACAATGAGTGGGAAATATCAGAAAGAGACAGAACATGAGAGACTCCTAACTCTGGGAAACGAACTAGGGGTGGTGGAAGGGGAGGTGGGCGGGGGGTGGGGGTGACTGGGTGGCAGGCACTGAGGTGGGCACTTGACGGGATGAGCACTGGGTGTTATTCTATATGTTGGCGAATTGAACACCAATAAAAAATAAATTTATAAAACAAAAACAGCAAAATAGTAGAAATTTTAGCATAGGTGTCAGCTAGAGGACAGCATTTTGTGAGGTTGGGGCTATTTCCTTCAGGATGCAGTATGTATACTGATCTCTGGCCGATATATGGGATTGTGTCCCCCAGAACTAGAATACTCAGGTATAAGAACCAAGACGTAGAAGTAGCTTTTGCCTCTCCTTTCATCATTATCAGTGACTCACTAATGGAATTTGTGTTTCCTGTCCATGAAACTGTTGACTCTGTTAGGTCAGAAGTCTTGGTTCCAGGGGTGGGGCAGGTACAGTGTTCCACCCAATTGGAAGTTGCGACTAATATTTTGGAGTCACTTTGTGTTCCTCATGCTATTGGACAAACAGGTAAAAAAATAGAGTTAATGTACTGGCTAGGGTAATGAATTCTGATTACCATGTGAAGCTAGAGTTGCTACAGCTTAATGAATGCCGGGATGATTATGTTTGGAACCTTGGGGAGTCAGTGGAATATCTCTTATCCATGCCCAGTGTTAACTGTCAATGGGAAATTATAGTGTCCATAACCCAATAGACTCAAAACAACCCAGCATGGCAACCCACATGGGCCTTAACATCCCCAGGACCCAGGCCTAACCAATCAGTCCCACGGTTAGTCAGGTTCCTGTTCTGTGTAATGTTCCTCACATTTATCCATGTTATTCATTCTTATCCTTGAAAGATCTTTTTCAAAAAAAAAATGTCTTTTTCTTGTTATAATATTCTACGGTGGTAGCTATTTTCCTCAGTGCATTGAAGATAATATTCCACTATCTTCTGTTTCCAAGATTTATTGAGAAATCTTTCATTTTTGCTCAAGTCGATCTACTTGTTGTTTCTTTGCAGGTAATCTACTTTACTTGCTGAAGGAGTGGCAGTTCTATGTGGACCCCTGGACTACAGGTGGGAAGCGCATATGCTGTACAGAGGCTTGTAGAAGTAAGTTCTGGTGTACGATGCTCCAGGACACGAGAGGCTGTGTGTAGGCCATACAGGAACGTTGGTTTCCATATCAAGGGGATTGCAAAAAGATGATCACCTGGCCAAGGCTGCAAAGTCATATATGAAATGTGTTGTATGCATGTGGAATTTACTGAATGTCTTCAGACCCATACCAGCCAACTACCACTTCACACCAGGAACTGCTGGAGAGCCTTTTTTTCCTGCAATATTCCTCCAATACCCTCTACTGAGAAAGTTTAACGTTATGTTCATTTTATTTGTTAATTTTTTAATTTAAATTCATTTAGTTATAGTGTATTATTAGTTTCAGAGGTAGAGTTCAGTGATTCATCAGTCTTATATAATACTCACTTCTCATTACATCACATGCCCCCCTTTTGTCTTTTTTTTTTTTTAAGATTTTATTTATTTTGATAGACATAGAGAAAAACAGAGGCAGAGACAGAGGCAGGGAGAGATGCAGTCTCCTTGCGGGGAGCCCGATGCAGTACTTGATCCTGGGACCGCAGGATCACACCCTGAGCCAAAGACACATGATCTATCGCTAAGCCACCCAGGTGTCCCTCATGTGCCCTCCTTAATGTCCACCACCCAGTTACCCCATCCCCACGTTCCTCCAGCAACCCTCAGTTTGTTTCCTATGATTAAGAATCTATTCTGATTTGTCTCCCTCCTGATTTCATCTTGTTTTAATTTTTATAATCTCTTGCTCTTTATATTTCAAACTGCTTTCATTTCTGGCATAATCGTTGAGAGATAAGACTCTGGAAATTAAAAAAAAAAAAAAAAAAGGGATCCCTGGGTGGCGCAGCGGTTTGGCACCTGCCTTTGGCCCAGGGCGCGATCCTGGAGACCTGGGATCGAATCCCACGTCGGGCTCCCGGTGCATGGAGCCTGCTTCTCCCTCTGCCTGTGTCTCTGCTTCTCTCTCTCTCTCTGTGTGACTATCATAAATAAATAAAAAATAAATAAATTAAAAAAAAAAAGACTCTGGAAATTGATCACCTGGACCTAAGTCCCAACTTCTGTTAACTGAGTAACCTTGGGTAAATCATTTAGCCTCTTTGTCACTTAGCTTCCTCATCTATATAAGCAGGGATAATAATATAAATATATTAGTTTGTAAGTAAGCATGTATTTGTTGATAATGTAAATATATAAATAAGTATGTTTGCTATGAGAAATAAGAATTAATATATATAAAGAATTCAGAATAGTTGTTGGCATCAAAAAAGTATTACAGAAGTATTGGCTACCATTCTTTATTATATATATATATATACACTTGAGGTAAAATTCACATAATAGAAAATAAGCCAATTCAAAATGTATAATTCAGCAGCATTTAGTACATTTACAATGTTGTGCATCCATCACCTCTATCTAGTTCCAATTTATTTTTATCACTCAAAAGGAAGACCTCATATCCATTAAGCAGCTACTCCCCAATCTCCACCGCTACACCCACATCCCTGGCCTACATCAGTCTTTTTGTCTCTATAGATTTAACTATTCTGAATTATATTATATTCATATAAATGGGATAATGCAATATGTGATTAGTTTGTTTCTTTTCCGAAATGTCTATTTAAATTTTTTTTTAATTCCAGCATAGTTAATGTAGTATTAAATTAGTTACGGGTGTACAATATAGTGATCCAACAATTCTGTACTCAGTGCTCATCATGATAAGTGTACTTTTAATACCCTTCTCCTATTTCACTCATTCCCCCACCCACCTACCCTCTGGTAATCATCAATTTGCTCTTCATAGTTAAGAGTCTGTTTTTTGGTTTGTCTCTTCATGGTCATTGCTTTTTGGTTTCTTAAATTCCAAATATGAGTGAAATCATATGGTATTTGTCTTTCTCTGACTGACTTATTTCACCTAGTATTATACTCTTTAGATCCAACCATGTTGTTGTAAATGGTAAGATTTCATTATTTTTATGGATCAGTAACATCCTATTGTATATACACCACTTCTTTATCCATTCATCAGTTGATGGACACGTAGGCTGCTTCTGTAATTTGGCTGTTGTAAATAATGTTGCAGTAAACATAAAGGTGCATATATATCTTTTCAAATTAGTGTTTTCGTATTCTTTGGGTAAATACCCAGTAATGGAATTACTGGATCAAATGGCAATTCTATTTTTAATTTTTTGTGGAACCTCTGTACTGTCTTCCACAGTGGTTGTACAGTTTGCATTCCTATCAGCCATGCACAAGCCATTCCCACATCCTTGCCAACAATTGTTTCTTTGTTTTTGATTTTTGCCATTCTGACAGGTATGAAGTGATATCTCATTGTAGTGTTGCTTTGCACTTTCTTGATGATTAGTAATGTTGAGCATCTTTCCATATGTCTTTTGGCCATGTATATATATGTCTTCTTTGGATAAATGTCTGTTTGTATTTTCTGCTCATTTTTTAATTCAATTATTTGGGTTCTTTTGGTGTTGAGTTGTATCAGCTCTTTATATATTTTGGATACTAACCCTTTATTGGAAATGTAATTTGCAAGTATCTTCTCCCATTCAGTAAGTTGTCTTTTAGTTTTGTTGATTGTTTCCTTTACTGTGTAGAAGCCTTTTGTTTTCTTTTTTGATTTATTTATTTGAGAGAGAGAGAGAGAGAGAGGGAGAGGAGAGAGAATCCCAAGCAGACTCTGCTCAGTGTGGAGCCTGGTGTAGGGCTTGATCCCATGACCCATGAAATTATGGCCCAAGCCAAAAACAAGAGTTGGTTGCTTTACTGACTGAGCCACCCAGGTGCCTCAGAAGCTTTTAATTTTGATGTAGGTTCCAGTAGTCTATTTTTTGCTTTTTTTCCCCTTGCCTCAGGAGACATATCTAGAAAAATGTTGCTATAGCCGTTGTCAGAGAAATTACTAGCTGTGCTCTGTTCTAGGATTTTTATGATTTTGGGTCTCACATTTAGGTCCTTATTCCATATTGAGCTTATTTTTGTGTATGGTGTAAGAAAGGTGGTCCATTGTCATTCTTTTGCATTCAGTTGTCCAGTTTTCCCAACACCATTTATTGAAGAGATGTCCCTTTCTATTGCATATTCTTGCCTCCTTTATCAAAGATTAATTGACCATGTAATTCTGGGTTTATTTTGGAGCTCTCTGTTCTGTTCTATTGATCTATTTGTCTGTTTTTGTGCCAGCACCATACTTGTTTTGATTACTATAGCTTTGTTTTTTTTTTTTTTTTTTTATGATAGTCATACAGAGAGAAAGAGAGAGAGGCAGAGACACAGGCAGAGGGAGAAGCAGGCTCCATGCACTGGGAGCCCGATGTGGGATTCGATCCCAGGTCTCCAGGATCGCGCCCTGGGCCAAAGGCAGGTGCCAAACCGCTGCGCCACCCAGGGATCCCTATAGCTTTGTAATATAACTTGAAACTGGGAATTGTGATATCTCCAATTTTATTCATTTTTTTCAAGATTGTGACTATTGATGTTGACTATTTGTGGGTCCATATGAATTTTAGGATTGTTTGTTCTAGTTCTGTGAAAAATGCTGTTGGTATTTTGATAGGAATTGCATTACATCTGGTGATTGCTTTCAATAGTATTTGTTCTTCCAATTAATGAGAATGGAATATCTTTCCATTTGTGTCGTCTTCATTTTCTTTCATCAGTGTTTTATAGTTTTTAGAGTATAGGTCTTTCACTTCTTGTTAAGTTTATTCCTACGTACTTTATTTTTTTTTAAATTTTCTTTATTTATTCATGAGAGACACAGAGAGAGAGGCAGGGACATAGGCAGAGGGAGAAGCAGGCTCCCTGCAGGGAGCCCAATGCAGGACTCTATCCCTGGTCTCCAGGATCACGTCCTGGGCCAAAGGTGACGCTAAACTGCTGAGCCACCCAGGCTGTCCTCCTAAGTACTTTATTATTTTTGTGCAATTTTAAATGGGGTTGTTTTCGTTATGTCTCTTTCTGCTACTTCGTATCTCTTTCTGCAACAGGTTTCTGTATATTGATTTTGTATCCCATGACCTTACTGAAAGGTCATTTATCAGTTCTAGTAGTTTTTTGGTAGAGTCTTTAGGATTTTCTATATATAGTATCATGTCATTTGCAAAGAGTGGAAGTTTTATTTCTTCCTTCTCAATTGGGATGACTTTATTCCTTTTCTGATTGCTGTGGCTATGACTTGCAGCGCTATGTTAAATAAAAGTGGTAAAAGTGAACATCCTTGTATTGTTCATGATCTTAGTTGAAAACCTTTCAGTTTTTCATCATTGAAGATGATGTTTGCTGTGGGCCTTTGATGATGTTGCATATACGGCCTTTATTATGATGAAGTATGAATCCCTTTAAACCTTTGTTGAGTGTTTAGCATGAATGGATGTTGTACTTTGTCAAATGCTTTTTCTGCATCTATTGAAATAATCATATGATTTTTATCTTTTCTTTTGTTGATAAAATGTATCACATTGATTGATTTGCAAATATTGAACCACCCTTGCATCCCAGGAATAAATCTCACTTGATGATGGTGAATGATTTTTTTAAATGTATTATTGAATTTGGTTTGCTAATATCTTGATGATTTTTACACCTATGTTTATCAAAGATATTGGCCTCTGGTTCTCTTTTTTTGTAGTGTCTTCATCTGGTTTTGGTATCAGGGTGATGCTGACCTCATAGAATGAATCCAGCTACTTTCTTTCCTCTTTTTGGAGTAGTTTGAGAAAAAATAGATATTAACTCTTTTTAAAATGTTTGGTGGAATTCCCTTGTGAAGCCATCTGGTCCTGTACTTTCATTTGTTGGAAGTTTTTTTGATTACTGATTT
Organism: Vulpes lagopus; assembly: GCF_018345385.1. NCBI lineage: Eukaryota > Metazoa > Chordata > Mammalia > Carnivora > Canidae > Vulpes > Vulpes lagopus. The sequence continues at coordinate 100,117,851 of NC_054829.1, forward strand.
AATTTCATTGCTGATTATTAGTCTGTTCACATGTTCTATTTCTTCCTGCTTCAGTTTTGGTAGGTTATGTGTTTCTAGGAATTTATCCATTTCTTCTAGGTTGTCCAATTTGTTGGCATATAATTTTTCATAGTATTCTCTTATTCAAATTCTGCTGGAAAATCAGCTAATAGTCTTATAGGGTTTCTCCTGTACATAACCATTTTCTTTTCTCTTGTTGATATTTTAATTCTTTTAAAAAATAAAATTCTATCATAACATTTTGCCATTAAATTTACTATTACTGTTGTGGACCTCATTGGGTTGATTTCACTGGGGGGCTGTCTGGATCTGGATTCCTGTTTCCTTCCCCTGACTCAGGAAGTTTTCAGCTACTATTTCTTGAAATAAATTTTCTTCCACCTTTTCTTTCTCTTCTCCTATGAGATCCTATAATGTGAATGTTATTAGGCTTAATGGTGTTACTAAGTTCCTTAACTCTCTTTTTTTTTTTTCTTTTTTCTCTCATGTTCAGCTTGATTGCTTTCCATTACACTTTCCTCCAGGTCACTATCCATTCTTCTACCTCCTCTAGTTTAGTTATTTATATCTAGTGTCTTTAAATTTCATTTATTGAATTCTCCATCTCTGATACTCTGTTTCCTATGTTAAGGGTCTCCCTCAGGTCCTTCACTCTTTTCTCAAGTCCAGTGAGTATCTTTATTACCATTACATTATATTCTCCATCAGCCCTATTACTTATCTCCATTTAGGTTTTTGCTGTGATTTTGTCCTGTTCTTTCATTTGGGACATATTCCTTTGTCTCCTCATTTTGTCTATCTGTGTCTGCTTCTACGTATTAGGAAAGTCAGCTATGTCTCCTGCTCTTGAAAGTCGTAGCGTTATGAAGAACAGGTTCTATAGTGCTCTGCAGTGCAATATCCCCTGTTTTTCAGAACCTGGTGTTTCAGGGGTGTCTCCTATGTAAGTTGCATGCACCCTGTTATTGTGGCTGAGCTGCTTTTACCTTCAGTCCAATTATCTGCAATGGCTCTCTTTGTCTGTTTGGGTCAGGGTTTGGTCTTTTTGTTGTTAGTGGGCCAGTCTGGGGCTGCCTTGGGCTTGAGTCACACCAGGCTTTTGCCAGAGTTGCAGTATACTGATGTGGGAAGAGATTTGGAGTGGACAAAAGGTAGATAGTAGAGTGTTGGCAACATGTTGGTTCCTGCAGGTGGCCTATGTGTTTATGGTGGGGAGGAAAGGATGAGTGGAGGGAAATGATGCCCTCCAGCTCCTTTGTTCCTGGAGAAATCTCTCAAAGATCCCTGCCCCTCCAGCACATGCTATGAGATTAGTAAACAAATCTCCCTCCTGTTTACTTTTTCAGACTGCTTCCATGATATATCTCTGCGAGATGGTTTGTTGTGCCAAACTCTTGAAGGGTTGAGCCTCAGTTTCCTCCTGCCCTCTCAGCTTTCCCACTGGCCTGCTAATTTTTAAGTTCCAAGCTTTAGGTCTAGCTGATTTTAAGAAATTCAGCCCTTAGGGTTTTAAGGCCAAATGTTATGGGGATTCGTCGCCCCAGTGTGGGTCCTCTGTGCCTGGGGTGCCTGGTGTGGGTCTGCTCTTCTCTTCTTTCTGTGCCCATGGCATCCCTCCCTCCTGTAGGTCCATTTAGCTCCCAATTGTGTCTCTGTCCTTCCTACCCTCTTTGATTCTGCCAGTCTTTGGGTCATTTTGTGGGTTACTTACACTGATGTGGCTGTTACCTAGTTTTATCCATTGTACATGAGGTACCTTAGGTCCTCCTACTCTGCCATCTTCCTTGGAAGTCAAAATTTGACCTTTCCTGTCTGGCACCTTTCACTTAGTATGTTTTCAAGGTTCATCCACATTGTAGTATGCATCAGTACTACATTCCTTTTTATAGCAAAATAATATGCCACCATATGAATATACCACAATGTTTTCATTCATCCATTGTTTCCACCTTTGGCTATTGTGAATATTGTGAATATTGTGAATATGAACATTCATGTACAAACATTTGTTTGAATTTCTGTTTTCAATTATTTGGAGTATGTATATAGGAATGGAATTGCTGGGTCATGTAATAATTCTGTGTTTAACTTTTTAAGGAAATGCCAACCTGCTTTCCATAAAGTTTGCATCATTTTATATTCCCACCAGCAATGTAAAATGGTTCTAATTTCTCCGAGTCCTCACAAACATTTATTTTCCATTAAAAAAAAATTATAGCCATCCTATTGGATACAAAGTGGTATCTTATTGTGGTTTGATTTGCATTTCTCTAATAAACAATGGTGTTGAGCATCTTTTTCAAATGCCAACTGGCCATTTGTAGATCTTTTTTAGAGGCATTTTAATCCTTTGCCCATTTTTAAATTGGGTTACTTGTCTTCTTATTGAGTTTTAAAGATTGATATATTCTGCAAACTAGATGCTTATTGGATATATGATTTGCAAATATTTTCTTCCATTCTATAGGTTCTTTTCACTTTCATAGTGTTTTTGGACATACAGAAGTTTATAATTTTGACACATCCAACTTACCTATTTTTCCTTTTATTGCTTTTGCTTTTGGTATCATTTCTATGAATTTATTGCCAAATCCAGACTCATGAAAATTTACTCCTCCTAAGAGTTTTATAGTTGAAGATCTTACATTTAGGACTTTGATCCATTTTCAGTTAATTTTTGCATGTAAGGGTCCAGATTCATTCTTTTGCATGTGAATATCCAGTTGTCTTAAAACTATTTGTTTAAGAGACTATCCTTTCCCTATTGAAAGGTCTTAGCACCCTTGTCGAAAATAAATTGACTGCAGATGTGTATGGGTTTATTTTTGTATTCTCAGTTCTATTTCCTTGGTCTATATGTTTATCTGTGTGCTATTACCATATTCTTAATTACTGTAGTTTTGCAGTAAATTTTGAAACAGGAAGTATGAGTTCTCAAACTTTGTTCTTTTTCAAGATTGTTTGGTTCTTTGTGTTCTTTTGCAATTCCCTATGAATTTTAAAAAATTTCATTTCTGAAAAAACAGTTATTAGGATTTTGATAGGGATTGCACTGAATATGCTGAGGACCATTGTCATCTTCACAATAATAATTCTTCTAATCCATTAACACAAGATGTCTTTCCATTTATTTAGGACTTCTTTAATTTCTTCCAGAAATGTTTTGTAACTTTTAGTGTGAAAGTTTTACACTTCCTTCGTTAAATTTATTCCTATTTTTTGATGTTATTGTAAATGGAATTGTTTTTTTAAATAAAATTTCCGATGTTCATTGCTAGTTAAAGAACTGATTCTTGCGATTTTTGTACCCTGCAATTATGCTGAATTCGATTTTTAGCTCTAATAATTTTTAAGTGATTCTTTAGGATTTTCTATATCATGTCATCTGTGAATATATAGTTTTACTTCTTTCCAATTTTTGATGACCTGATATATTTATCTGAAATTTTTGCAAGTCACATCGCTCCCATTCATGGTGCCATGTTCCTTTGTATACTTTTTTTCTATGTAACTGTGAGCTATTACTGAGTTCCTGCAGAGTATTTGTTTGCTTCTGCCAATACTTGGCTGCTCTGATTTGGAACTATTTTTAAAATTAAATCTTCTAAAAAATTAAATATTTCGCTTGAGTTTTCTGGGACCACTTATGTAGTAAGATTTAGGGTTGCAAATCTTCACAAAGGCCAAACTATTACTACAGATTCTGAGCGAATATTCTCCTGCCACAGAGCACCAAGTTTCAGGATATGCAGACTCCATTGTATTAAGGAGGGGCTTCTCTTACTTGCCACCACTCTTTGGATGCATTCTGGGCTTCACAAAAATTATAGTTCACTTGGTTTCTCTAGTGTTTTTGAAGTGAAAGTTGGTTTCTGGTTATATTTTCTTTTTGGGCTTCTGGCTTCAATTTGTTTTTGGCTTGTGAGTACTCCTTTCTTCTTTACGGACACATTTTTTTAAAAAAATTGTTTTCCCCAGGGTTTTTAGTTTCTTTTTCTACAGGAGTTTATCAGGATAAGCATCCATGCTAAGAGAAGCTAAACTGTCCATTTACTGTGATGCTACTTTATGTATGCTTATATTGTTATACTTTTATTAGTAGTCAGAGAATAAAGAAGGTTCCATTCATTACATCAGTCCCCCTTATCTGTGGAGGATACATTCCAAGACCTACCTCCAGCGGATGCCTCAAACTGCTAAAGTACTGAACCCTATATGTTTTTCCTATACATAACATGCCTATGATAGTTTAATTTATAAATTAGGTACAGTAAAATTAACAAAAATAAGCTATCACAATTGTAACAACATACTGTTGTAACAACATAATAAAAGTTACGTTAATGTGGGCTTTCTCTCAAAATCTTACTGCACTGTGCTCACCCTTCTTGTAATAGGAGAGGATGAAATGTCTGTGGTGATGGGAGAAGTGAGGTAAATGTGACATACTTATGCTACCACTGACCTCTTGACAATGTAACAGGATGATTTGCTTCTGACCCACAGTTGACCATGGGTAACTTTAGACTGTGGTCAAGGGAGGCCTACTGTATAGTTTGTTTTTTTGTACTTTTGGAGTTAAACATACAGCAACAAATATTTTTGGTAAAGTCTGCCATTTAGCTCATGATCAAATGTCAAATTCAAGGTGGATAATACCGAATATGCCATGGCACTCCATAATGGCAGGGTTGTTGGTATTTTATGTAGAGTTGAGAAAAACCACTTTAATAGGTTTGACATTTGAATACTTACAGAGAAAACGGAGCTATATGGCTTCTGAGATAATTCTAGGTCAAAGGGAACCAAGCGCAGATAGCTTATGGTGAGAGAAAAGTCTGCATGTTCAAATCTCACCAGAGGCCTTGTGTGGCTGAGCTGAGGGAGCTGGGGAGCAGTGGAAGAGTGTACTAGAGAAGTAGAGGTGGTGGGAAAAGTCATTAAAACCTGTAAATCGGGCAGCCCTGGTGGCTCAGCAGTTTAGCGCCGCCTTCAGCCCAGGGCCTGATCCTGGAGACCCGGGATTGAGTCCCATGTCAGGCCTCCTGCATGGGGCCTGCTTCTCCCTCTGCCTGTGTCTTGGCCTGTGTCTCGTGAATAAATAAAATATTAAAATAAAAATAAAACCTTTAAGTCACTTTAGTATTTCAGCTTTTACTCTGAATGAGATGGGAAACATTCAGGTTTGCATTGATGACATATCTGATGTGGCTTAAAAGGATTATCTTGAGTGGTGTGTGTGGGACAGACTGCTGCAAAGTTAAAAGCAGGGAGGACCAGAGGAAGCTTTAGCAGTAATCCGAGAGGGTGATGGAGCTTTATACCATGGTGGCAGCAGTAAATACAGCGAATAAAGATTCTGAGTAACAACTAAAAGCAGATCTTAAAGGATTGCTGTTCAATCTGAAAGTGCAAGTGTGAGAAGTCAAGGTTGATGCCTAGGCTTCAGGCCAGTCCAACTCCATAGATGTTAGAGGAGGTCAGGGTGTGTTTATCTGTGTGCAGAAACCCAGTAGGTTTTAGACACTTTGAAGGTAGCTTTAGGTAGCAAGTGGATAAAGAATAAGCTACACAGTTTAGGCGAGATAGCTGGGACGCCAGAGGACAATGGTTAACCATATTCTTAAGCAAATAGGGCATGAAACTCCATTGTTTGGTCTTACTTGACATTATTCAATTTTGATATACCAACAAGGTATAGAGGTTAAGAGGCTCAGACAATAGTATGTAAAATGAACAGGAGTTATTCAAAAAACCACTTTCAGTACAGGGAAACTTGAGTTTCATCCAGAAATAGTGTACAATTTGGGAAGATAACGGACAATGGAACCTTAACTAAAATTCCACATTAAAAGAGCGATTACTAGAAATAGCAAGCCAGAGTTAAGAATCATTAAAAAAAAAAATTCTTCAAAATGAGGCAAGAAAGGACCAAATAGTTATAGAGTGCAGGAAAGAATGCAAAATTGTGTTAATTACTGGGGACCTAAAGAAAACAAGATTATCCTAGGCTTTCTGATCTTTTACAAAGTTCCTCCATAAATTTTTGGGGGGTTGGGGGTGCAGAGGTGGTCATTCTTAAATCCTGTTTCCAAATCACAATTTTTGTATTACATTGGGAGTGTTGAAAACTTTAATAGCTACTTTCAGATGTTTATTATATGCTAAATCCAGTGAACACTGCAAACACCCTCATTATGAAAACTTACCTTTTCACTAAAAAACAAAAACACAACAAAAAACCCACCTAAACAATTTTCTAAGGCCAAAGAATGAGACCAGTGTTCAAATCCTTGCTTAGCTATCTAACCAACACTTTAGCAGACTTTTGTACCTGGTAACCCTTTAAATACTACTTGGCGATTGGCTGAATTATACATACGCAAAGTCAAGTCCTTGTTATAAATTTGAAGGTCCTCGCTAGACAATCAAATTAGTTAAGTAAATGTGTAAAACGACTTATTTGTAATTCAAAGTGCTATAAATTTTATTTGGGCATCCAACGGAGGTTCCCTTATTCCTATGAAAACAGCAAGAGGTGTCAAATAGCTTTTGGGCCCAAGAACTGCTGCTGTGGGCTATTAGATCTAGGAGCATACTTCAGAATCACTTAAGATCGCTTTTAAAGAGACTGCTGGGTTTCTCAAGTTTATCAGTAGACCTGGAGTGTGGTTTGGTATTTTCCATGTTAAAGAACTTCCCAAATGATAAGGATTATGAACTAGTCTTGGAACCACACTTTGAGAACCAGTCTTCTTTATAGACCACTGTTTTACAACTACTATTTTTTCAAAATAGAACTCACACACAGTATTAAGTGTGGATTTCATGTTAGCTGGAATTACTGAGACCAAAGTGTCTTTAAACACAGACTTTAATGGTAACAATTCCTTTAAGCTCAATTAACCTTAGCTATTACAAGTGTTATGCAGATGTCACTATTAAGACAATATTTAGTGACTTGTACTGGTTTCCTCATAAAAGACAAATTCACTTAAAAGTGTAGTCAACAATCATTTTAACAGTTTTGTTATGCCAACACAAAACACGGCTAATTTGAGTCACCTCCAAAATCACTAACACAGCATGATCAGTAACTGAAGCATATCTTAACTAAGCCATTAAAAAATAAAAGTGAGTGTTTCACTACCCCTGAGACCACTAGTTAGCTGTGGTTCATACTTTAAAAAATTGTGAGTACACCCACACAAGAAAGCAAACTAACAAGCTTTAAAAAAAAATCTAGTATCACATTGCAAACTTGCCCAGGAAAAATTAGTTAAAATATAATGTACTATTAACAGGTCAGCTGGACTATAATTCTTAGATCGAAACTCAGTATTAAAAATTTGACTTTATGCATTGAAAGATATATTTAAGAACCAAAATCAAATTTTAATCTTTTAATATGCATCCAGCCCTACACATGGCACTAGTAATGTATATATGGGGGAAAAGGGCAAATTCTTGGATTCTTTTGAAGGTTTCATTGGAGATGATCTCAAGTCCAGTGTCCATACATTCAAAAATGTTGGTTTTCCAGGTACTTTACTGTTCTCTTAAACCTGGAGAAGCCTTTATGGCTTATTCCCTTAAGTGACATAAGAAATGCATCAAATCAAAGATACAGAGACTGGACACATCTAGTAATTATTATGACAATCAATGGTTTAAGTATTCATAGAGATGACTTAAAAGTTGTCTATGGCTAAAAAAAAAAATCAACTTGAAAGTCAATTAGGAATTCAGAAGCTGACAAACTGTTTATTCACAGCTGGCTTTCAAAGATATGCCTACTAAAGCTATTATTTGGAGTATAGAATCAGAAGTAATTATTTTGAAAATAAAGCAAAAGAACAGTATTTCTTACCTTAAGATTACTAATTTCTCATTTGTAATTTGAATCCAAAATAGCTTTAACAATATGATGTCTACCTTTAAAGAATAGTTTTTTAAATAAAAGAGGAAATGAAAAAAATTCACTCATTGGAAAATTGTATAGCTGGGTTGATATTTCTCAATGAAATGCTTAAATTACAGAATTAACAAAGTCAGAACATCTTCGGAAGGCATGCATTTCACTTGCAGTTTAGAGAAAAACCTTAAGTCAATAAACCATGTCCGAACTACGTATTAAAATGTTTATAAAAAAAAAATCAAGCTTTAACATTTATTTTATATCTAGCTTTCCACATCTGTGTGCAGACAAGGAGTAAGATTGCACGTTAAGTGTAATAAGCAGTGCAAAATGTGTAAGTGGAGAAAAGTCACAGATGTGCTAGAAATCAAATACAAGATTTTAAGAAAGCAATGGACAAATCAAAAGAACTAGAAAAAAAGAAGTAAAACTAACAGGATCAGGATCAGGAAGGGTGAAGAATGATAATGCCCTTGTTACTACAGAAGTTAAATTAGTGGCACAGATAGCACTTATCAAACAAAAAATAATCCAATAGCATTAACTTTTATTCATTCATGTTAAGTAACCTGAAATGATATCTGTTGCATTTAAATGCTCATTAATGTAAATGGCTGAACAAATCCATTTCAATGGATATTCAATATCCCACATAGGTAAGTCACTTCAACACAGCCTCATGACAACTCCCACACCAAAACAGTACTTTATTTTGTAAATTTTGACCCATTATTACTCCCATGTTATGGTTTTCTCAGCTGTCAAGTGTACAAGGTGAAGAAAGAATTTAATAAGATGGGGGTTGCACCTGGTAAATAAATTTCTTAAACTCCATATACATGTTTCAAAGCTGCTGGGTCCCAAGTCCATCTACGAACTCCAGGGCTGCAGTATCATGTGCAGCATACTAAAAGCTACACTATCCGAATAGCTTATTAATTCTGCATAAATCAGGTCAATCAATGTGTCAACCTGTAACAGACTGTGCACTTTTAACTGAACATGGCAAAATATTCACTCTTTTGAACTTTACATCATCATTTGATGTCAAACAATGAAGCAAATCCCAACAGTATATACAAAAACAGCTTTGCATTTACAAAAGATTGTTTCCCATACTGATTAATTCAGGCAGCTAACTCATTGGTTTATGCAACTTTATTGAAGAAAAATAAATCAATTACTAGCAGAGCTATTAGTTGATCACTCATCCATTGACAACTTTGCATCATTTATTCAGTGCTATATTAAACAGTGTATTGGAAGATAGATTAACTAATAGCTCCAAGCTTCCTAACAATTTAAATGAGAATTACAAAATGTTTGAGACCCTATTTTGGAATACAAAGGGTGTTTGACTTCCAATTTCCATTCTCTGTAGAACAAGAACAGGTCATTCCTTTATTGACATGCATAAAATACATCACATTTTCTGTTCTGCTGATGCTATAAATTCAATACCAATTCTCCAGCCACATCAGTTATGAGCATAAAGTATATCATGTAACCTCAAATCTCTAACAGTGGAAGGCTTAAAAAAAAAAAAAATCTGGATGCTAGAATAATGCTGCTTCCTTTGATGTGACAACTGAGCATCCATCTCCCTCCCCCTCAGATGATTTCTTCAGCATGTTAGAGCAGTGAGGAATGGTTTTAGTCTCATAACCAAGTTAGAGTGAAGACATTGGCCACATAATACACATGCTCCATTTTTAAAAAAATTCTGAATCTTGGGCAACTGTTCTCTTGTAACTACTTTACAGTTTCTAAAAGCAGTTATTGTCCAAAGCTGGAAGAACTTAAGTCTTCTCAGATGAGCATGTGAATGAATGGAGGGAGGTAAACAAAAAATAAAATTAAAAAAGATGAGGTCTGATAGGGGAGCAGCCGGATAAGAAAATCAAAAAAGGAACAGTAATTTAAAGTTTATTCCAGCTATAATGCAGGTTATTCTGACTTTAAGGTAGCATCACATGGCATACTTCTGAGTCCATTCCCGAGATATTCTGTTGTACCTGTAAATAAAGAAGATGTTATTTAAAAAGTCAAAGAATTCTTAATACTTAAAAATATTTCAATTTTACCTCCAGAATCATCATGGAGTCATCTCTCATGGTTATGATTAGAATTAAGCCAACAGGGAGAAAAAGCATTGGTATTCAAAGCAATGGGGAAATGGAAATCTTAATGCTTCCAATGCAATGTTCCAATACACTGAAAGTTTAAGTATTAATAAACACAATCAAGTGGCACTGAGATTGGGGAGACTAACAAAAATTAGATCCTTTCTCTCCCCTACCACTGAGTTAAATGTTCTATTAGAGATTCTCTAATTAGTATCATTCCAACAAATTTTAACATTAAAAAAATTATTTTACAGTTCATCATGGATTTATGTCAGAATAGCACACACATTCTGTAACCTATAGAAATTACCACCAAAGCTGGAACTAAACAATTTAATCTGAATCCTAGACCTTGAGAAATTACTAGCCTTGCGTAATACCAGGAAATACCTCTGAGATTTAAGCACAGGTAGAAGATTAGACACTGGGGAGGATGAAAAAAAGGAAATTTCAAGAGGGATGTGGGTGTGACTGGTATGTATGTGTTAATTATAACACTTATGTGTTACTTTTAGAAAGGGTGGTTACTGGAACAAGCCTCACTTGAGACCTGATGAACGGGAATCTCTACTAAGAGTATAACATGGGGGCATCTGTTTAGAAAGATCAACAGATAATTCACACATAAGCAAGGTTATTTATTACTGAGGAACATCACTAATATTGAGAAAGACTATCATTTTCTTCCTGTATTACATCCATGACATAGGCTACTTACCAACCAAAAAATATAGTGATAACTTTAAGAAATGAATATACATCAAAGGGCAGCAGAAGAGAACTTTTAGATTTGTATTTCCAGTTTAAACTTTCTAAAATATTAACTAGCTTCATTTCAAACCAAGAACCAACCATGGTTCGACCACATTTCTAAACTTTGGCATACAGTTCTTTCTACCATTCATGGTTACCTCATTTAAGGACACCCTCTCAAAAAGCCAGCACTTTAAAACAAAGGTTTCATTAAGCATACAGAGAGCCACAAAATAAAGCTGGTATTAACGCATGCTTGTCAGTAATCAACATTTAGTTTAGATGCTTAGAGACTTTATTAAATGTGTTTTTCCCTTACATTACTATTTCTTGGCCAAATCTGAACTAAATCACATTCCATATAGTACTGGTATAAAGGTTAAAATATAACAAATTTAAAATGTAATACCACTGTAATTTGAGATACTACTTATTAAACTTTAATTTCTTACTAGTGCTATATTTAACTGTTTTGCCATGCAAAAATACTCAAGAGCAATAATGACTACTTGGTATACTTTCACGCTAAACAGAGATCAAGCAGTTAAATGTACAGTTTTCAAAAAACTGTCCCATGTTACCTTTTTGTTAGTTAATACAGTGCCTTAAAGCATGCAGCACTCAAGTGCTGGCAGTACCATGAATAAGCGCACCATAGAGTGCAGATCCTCTTACCCTACAACATAGCGTATTTCTCTGTCCACTCTCTTGCTAACCTATTGTACCTAATTGAACAAGTACACTTAGCATTAATTATAACATACAACAAAGTTATAATGGTTGAAGTCGTACATAAAGATAATTCAAATATTTGAGAAATTTAGACCAAATTTTTATAGCAGTACCAGTATTTATTTCACAAACATAACTGGAATAAAGAAAACTTTGCTTTCTTCCCAAAAATTTGTAAGTGACAAAGCCCTGAACATGTTAGAAAAATAAAATTTTAGAGGGGCTATTCACTGTCACATAAACGAAACTTATTTTTTTTTAAAATCCCATTTCAAAAAGTATCTTTCTGTACATCTTAACTATTATCTTACCAGAAATAAATCCTCAAATCTTCTTGGCATTGCCACAACTTACAACAGAGTGTAAGCCTAGCTCCTTAAGAAAAACCACACACTTTACATTATTTCCTTAAACTACTACATACTTACTTATCTCTGTCTGTTTTATAGATCCGTGCAATCTCTGGCACTAGGGGGTCATCTGGGTTTGGATCACATAGCAGTGAACAAATGGATAAAAGAACTGCAAAAAAAAAAAAAAAAAAATGAATAAATAAAAATAAAAGCCTGTTACCCAGCACTGGGAATTTAGATAAATAAAAATGTATCTAAAAACATCTATTAAAAGCCTCAACCCTCAAAAGATTTTTATTAGTTTGTAACAATGTCAATGGGACAAAGCTTTGTAGAGATTTGCTCACAGAAGACAAACTCCTGATAAGTAAGGAATGCTAGAAATAGAGCTTTGTTGGATCTAGTACTGACTACCTATAAAAAACAAACTCAGGAGTTCTGACATTTTCAAATGATGCTCTATTAAGTTTATTATCCTTCTTAAAAAGTGGCATTAGAATTTAAGTAACTGGAGTTTCTTGGTACTTTGAGAGGAGGAAAAATCTAGCAAAGAATATGCAGGCAACATTAATGCAATATTATTTTCAGATGTTAGGCCTGATGAAAAATCCACTCTCAGGGAGCTTGGCTATGACTACTGATCTTGGGAGTTATGTGCGCAAATCCCATGTTGGGAGTAGCAATTACTTAAATAAAGATGTATTTAAAAATTCATTCTCTGCCCTGCTCTCCAGAGTTTCACAAAAATTCCAACTGCTCCACTGTGTTTTGTCTCCTTGAATTTATAAACAGTATTAGTTAAATGAATGCTGAGATCCAACTCTATTACTAACTGAGCCTTCTCAACTCTAGTTCTTAGTCTGACCTGTTTAATATATAAACTTGGAAGATACCAAGCATTCCAGAGCATGTATCTAATTCATTTTGTATGCCTGTTATGTGCCACACACTGCAAAAGTGTTAACAAAGACTGGTCATGAAAATCTTCAAAGATAACAGTACCATGTAAAATAGTAGTAACGTAATATATTACGGCAAATATAATTTTAAACCCAAAGGCAGGAGGGCACACATATAAAATGCAACCCGTATTTAACAGAAACCTAGTGCTGAGCTGTATTCCCAACAATCATAAACTTGGAATCTAGTATTAAGATATTCTTGATCCTATATTTGTAGAGTATCTGTAATGTATCTGGTGTTAAGAGAGCTTGAGTTGCATGCAAGGGAAATAGAATGTATCCCAAGAAGGTGAACAATATCTAAAATTATGTCACGCTTGAAATTACAGCACCATACACCAAAACTGATTTTTCTTCTCCAGAAGATTTCAGATTCGTTGTACAAATATGTGAAACACTGTCTTTTTTTTTTTTTTAAGCAACATTAAAAACAAACTCATTTTTTTGTTTGAATGCTAAGTCAACAACAAAAATCAAAATTTATGGGAAGGCAGACTTCCTTCCAACTATGCAGTTTAGTGGTAGGGGATTTCTTTTGGGGGGATTGGGGTGGGGAAAAGGTAACACCACCATAGTCCTTCAAACCGGAGAAAGATAGAGGCACTTCATCTCTATCTGGGATATTCATGTGGAGACTGGACAACCTATTAGAGTTGTCACATAACAGGCCCTTATTAAAAAATACTGTTAATAAACACACAAGAAAGCAAAATCAGAATATTCCTAGAATGGAAACCAAGATTTAAAAGCTCTATTAACTTTGCATATACCATTTTATAAAACGCAGCCAGTGAGATGTGAGTGGCCTAGGATTGGAAACTACTACAGAAATCTATTCAAGAAACTTTATTATTTGCAAATAATGCCTATATCCCATTTTGAATTTTAAGGTTTCCCCCATCTTTAATCAATATGGCTGAAAGAGCAAAAACAATTTTTTTCTTCTCTACCTCTTACCAAAATGTTGGTATATGGAGGTTAAGTAGGCCCCAAAATAAAACTCAATTAAAAAATGAGAGCAGCTCAAGACTTTCTCTAAAAGTATTTTACCTTTAGAAATAGTTAAAGCAGGAGACCACTGTGATCTTAGAATATCGAGACAAATGCTGCCATTACTGTTAATATTTGGATGATAAATTCTTGTTGTAAATGCAACCTAAAATAAATTAAAAAAAACAAAAAAAAAAGCTTTTAGGTATTTTTCCAAAGTAAAAATAAAAGCATCCTAATCTGAAATAGACTTTTAAAGCAAGGCTTAAAATACTGTCATACAAACACAAAATCAAAAGGCTAAAACCTATTTGTACACAAAAAAGACTAAAAATTACATAAAGTGGTTTGTATATTCTGATCAAGATATTTCAGGGGCTCCCTTTAATTAAAATAGAAGATATAACTTTGAAGCAAAAATTTTATCATGATATGGTGGGATATTCTGAAGGTTAACTTTGGCTTTAACGTAATAGTGTCAAAAAGAACACCGTGAAAGGTAGTCAACATTAAAAAATAAAGGAACTTCAGAATGTAAACCAAACTTACAGATCAACTTATTTAGGGTATCAAGTTACAAAGTTATGTGTGTTAGTCTGCATTTCCACTGTACATAAAATACAAATGCGAATGATCACCAAAAGTGTTTCACTTCAAGTAGCCGTTATACTGCACCTATAACAGGACTGCAAAAATGGCTGAAGTGCCAATGTTTTTCTTTTTTAAAAAAAGATTCATTCATTCACTCATTCATTCATTCATGACAGACACAGAAAGAATGAGAGGCAGAGACACAGGCAGAGGGAGAAGCAGGCTCCATGCAGGGAGCCCAACACATGGATCGGGGATCCAGGATCATGTCCTGGGCCGAAGGCGGCGCTAAACCACCTGGGCCACTGAGGCTGCCCCCCAATGTTGTTTTTCTGTTGTTATTCATATAGGTTGGATTTGTTAATTGTTCTGGACAGTCAAGGACCATATGCTTTTAATAACTGTAAACCAGTCACCTCCATGCATTAAACAACTCTAAGTTTTGTTACATTTATTGTTATATATGCAAATATAAACCCCTGAAAAATTACCCATCTAAACCCCAACAAACAGCATAGACTGCAGCAATATTGGCAAATACACATGAAACTAAATACCTGAAGCCTACTATTGCAAAGGTTAAGAAAAATCTATATGAGCATAACAGGAAAAAAAATTTTTTTCCACATAATGTATCATAACCTTGCATCAATGAGGGATAAGTCTGTTCTTATCTGGATTTACAAAGTTCAAATCCAGGTCTAACTGCTCTCTTAACTAAAGGTTAAAAGTCAGCATTCTGTATTGGTGACTCAATACACATATTTTTAACTTAATTATTCTTATTCATTCCAGATACACATCCCAATTTAGCCTTAATTATGTAGAACCTTGATTTCTAACTATACTCCTTTGAAATAAAGCACAAATCTATACTAATGGATTTTGGTGGTGAATACTTGCCTTAGGTGGTTTGAAGGGGTAGTCTGTAGGAAAATGAATTGTCAAAAAGAATACACCGCCTTGATATGGGCTGTCATTCTGTGAAAAGAAAAATTTACTTAACTCTGATATTTAAAATATCACTGCGAAATAACCCATGTAACATTTCTATTTCCTAAGCATTTCTCAAACATGAACCAAAATTACCTGTTTACACTGCAATAAAGAGTATAAATTATTCAACAGTTCAGTTCATATTACTAAACTACACAATCAAAATTTACTATAGAACAATGAACCCTTACTTTTACTTAGATCCAATTTTATGTAAGTCATCAAATAATTGAAAAATTAACCAGAAACTCAAGTGTTCTAGATCTTGATTTTCACAAAGGAAAGTATACTTTGTAATAAAGTCTATATACGGCATATCAAACTTGAATTTTAAAATAAGGTCTTATATTTATTTCTTCTGATGATAACCACATACACATATATGGGCTTTGTACTTAAAACACACCACTCTGATCACTTTGGCAAACCAAAATGTTAGCTATTGCAGGTTAACCTTTAATTATCTTCACAGGAGAAGCAAAACAGAAACAAAACAGGTTTTTAAAAAAAGTTTAATTCCCAAATAGCTCATCAAAAATTCTCAGTTTTTAAAAGTTTATTTTTAAAGTAATGTCTACACACAATATGGGGCTCAAATTCCTGATTCTAAAATTGAGTCACATGCTTTTCCAACCCAATCAGCCAGGAACTTCTCAAAATTCTCATTTAAAACCATGATTTTTTTTTTTTTTTTAAAGATCTGAGAGGGAGAAAGAGAGAGAGAGAGAGAGAGAGAACAGGAGGGAAGGACAGGGGGAGAGTCTTAAGCAGACTCTGCTGAACATGGAACCTGACTTCGGGTTCAATTCCAGGTCCCTGAGGTCACAACCTGAACTGAAACCAAGATTTGGATGCTTAACTGTATCCCCCAAGGGACCCCCGAAACCATGGAATATTTTTCTTCAAAAGCATACTGAATTTTCCACAACAAATCAATACATAGGATTACTAGATTTGGAAAACATAGAACATTTTCTCTTCCACTTCAACAGAAAAATAGAAATTTTCAAGCTATAGCACCACTCTTCCTTCTTTGTTGATTATTAATTGGGGTATGAAGAACTCTCCTAAATATCACACGAAGTTAGTATGAAGTAGCATTTGGAAAACACTACTTGCTAGAATCTTACATTTTACCAGGAAAAAGACAGAATTGTGTTCCCACTTTATGGATAAATAAAAATGGGACTTGAAGGAGAAACTTAGGTGGTAGAAGACAGAACCAAGATTGAAACCAGGGCTTTTAAAAACATTTTTTTAAAAAAGAGTTTGAGAGAAAGAGACAGCACACAGAGGAGGAAGGGGCAGAAGGAGAGGGAGAGGGAGAAGCAGACTCCCTGCCGAGCAGGGAGCCCGTTGCAGGGCTCAGTCACAGACAGCCCAAGGCAGATGCTTATTAACCAATTAAGCCACCCAAGTGCCCCCAAATCCAGGTCTTATAAATAAAAGATCACTGGTCAACATGGATTAGAGAGTGATGACAAAAGACAGTGACCTTGTCAAAAACTTTAAGGTGAAAGTTGAAGAAAATATGAAAACTGCCTATGGTTATGCAAAGAAGCCACCTGACAAGGTCTTTGAAAATGTATAGTAACTGAGTTATTACCAACATCCATTTCTCTACATTCAAGAGAGTATGTGTGTAGTGCTAACATGAGCCTTTTACAATGCCCATTCTAGTATGAGCCAAGTAAAAATGTTTTCAGATCTGAAACTTTAAAATATAGCTCATTTAATTCCCAGCCCTTTGTAAAATAGTTGAATTAATCTAACTTCATTCTATAGACCAGGCACGTATAAAGGACATAGAGAACAATTTATCTTGATGGGATAATTAACATTCTGGTAAAGAGACATGCAATAAAATGTTGCAAGTAAGAAAAATGAACAGGAGATACCTGCAACTTGAAGGAAAAATGTCAATTTACTGATAAAGTTCAAAGAAACATTCAACTAGTATAATCTGAGTCCTTTTTACTCCAAAGCTCTTTCTTTTCCTATTGTCTAAAAACTTTAATTCAAAAAACAACACTGAAAAGCAGGATATTAAAAGTACAGAAAAAAACAAAGCACAGAATATGATCTAAATTTATTAGATTAGCATTATCTTTGTTAACAGCTACATTAACTAGCAATAGATGCTTCAAATGGCATATGCTTTTACAAAATAAACTAATATGGAAAATGTACAGTGTACAATAAACAATTTTAGGGTAATTTTAAATAGTGAAAGTTTTTATAAAACCAAATCATGAAGTTCTAAGTTTACATTCCAAGTTTCATATAATCGCAAGTGCTGTATTGGACGGCTTCTGGATAAAGGCAATCTAATGATAAGATTTAGTTTTTAATTTTTTTTTTAAAGATTTATTCATTTGACAGAACGAGAGAGCACAGGCACAGAGAGAAGCAGAATTCTCACTGAACATGGAGCCCAACGTGGGGTTCGATCCCAGGATTCTGGGATCTTGACTTGAGCTGAAGGCATGTGCCTAGGACTAAGCCACCCAAGCACCAGGCCCCTAATGCTAAGATTTAGGGAAAGTCAAATTTCTTTTTTTTTTTTTTTTTTTTAAAGATTTTATTTATTCATGAGAGAGAGAGAGAGAGAGAGAGAGAGAGAGAGAGAGAGAGAAAGCAGGCTCCATGCAGGGAGCCTAATGTGGGACTCAATCCCAGGACTCCAGGATCACGCCCTGGGCCGAAGGCAAGCGCTCAACCGCTGAGCCACCCAGTTGTCTTGCCAAATTTCATTTGTTCAAAAAAAGAGCATACAGAAGGAACAATTCAACACTACATTCTTTCAACTCAGAGGAAAAGCTGGTAAAAATCACAAAATCCTGAGGTAACCGAACTATTATATCTAAAAATTGAGGCTCTGTATCAAATTTACTATAAATTGAAAGCAGAACTCTGGTGGCTCAGTGGTGTAGCACTGCCTTCGGCCCAGGGCATGATCCTGCAGACCCAGGATCAAGTCCCACGTTGGGCTCCCTACGTGGAGCTTGCTTCTCCCTCTGTGTCTCTCTGCCTCTCCTGAATAAATAAAAAAATCTTAAAAAAAAAAAAAATTGAAAGCAAACAATATATAAAAAAAGCAAAAAGGGGGGGATCCCTGGGTGGCGCAGCGGTTTGGCGCCTGCCTTTGGCCCAGGGCGCGATCTTGGGGAGCCGGGATCGAATCCCACGTCGGGCTCCCGGTGCATGGAGCCTGCTTCTCCCTCTGCCTGTGTCTCTGCCTCTCTCACTCTCCCTCTCTCTCTGTGACTATCATAAATAAATAAAAATTATAAAAAAAAAAAAAAAAAAAAGCAAAAAGGAATACTTTGATCAGTAAGTTGACCCAAATCTTAGAAATCCAGAATTTTATTAGATCTCTTCTTTAGAAACCTTCTACACCCTGGTTTTAACTCCCATCAATCCAAAGTCACTCCTTCTCAGTGTCTGTACTCCTCCCCCAGAGCAACCATAAAGTTGCCCAGATCCATCTTCTGCTTTTATCTCCTGACCCATACTTATTTTGGCAACTCTTTAATTTTTCTTTAGTATAGTTATTAGTTCCAAGACATATATATTCAAATGCCTATAAATATTTATTTCTGGATGTTTCCTGTGTCCAAAACACAAACCACAAACTCTTCATTAATCAAAGTAGTTATTAATCTTAAAGACCCTTAAAGTTTCTTGAACTAGCTAGCTTCCTTCCTCTCCTTTATGCCCACTGCCACTACTCTGCGTTCAAGATCTTACCAGTTTTTGTTTATAATTACGGCAATGGCTTATTTCTGGTATTCCTTCCTTCACTCTTTTTCTTCTCATTTATCCCCTGCCCCAATGCTGAAATTGTCGTAAAATACAAGTTACACCCCTGCTTGAAATCTAGTACAGCTTTCAAGATAAACTGCAAACTCCTAAGGACACAAGGTGCTTTATGATCTCCTTCCCACTAAATACAGTTGGTCTCATCTTCCACCTCGTCTCCTGTGTATGTTCTCTTTACTGCACTTAAAATATTTCACACCTCTTTTTTCTATTATTTCTTTCTTCTAACTTGAAATATTCTTATCTGCATCCTTATCTTCTTCATCTCTAGGACCCTACCTATACTGTTGGATCCATCTCAAGCTTACATGTCCTTAAAAAAAGATAATACTGCCTTTGGTTCAATATCCTGCTGTCCTTCTTTTATACCTTTCTGTGCACATACTATTCAACATGCTTGTAACTTATTTACTTTTATTTCCCTCTTCCTCTAGACTACAAAGTTCCTTAAAAAGGGAAGAGTTTTCATGGATCATTAGCCTTTGTAGGAACTGACACAATACATTTAAAGTTAGTTGCAAAAATAACCCTTATGGACCAATAAGACAACACCTATGAACCAGTTAGTTGACTTCAGATGGTTTTTGCAGCTGATTCTGCTCAGACTAAGGCCTAAGGTTACATTGTATTACCCCCAAAATGGTACTTTCTACCATGGCTGTATCATAGTATCAGTGTGGTTCTCCTAATAATTTCAAAATATCTTCCTGCCAGCTCCATCTCCAATTGAAGAAAAATCAAGTGTATAAATGTCAGGTAAGGAGTTAATTTCTAATTGCATGGTTAATGGGAACTGCCCTTAATACAAAAAAAAAAAAAAAAAAAAAAAAAAAAATAATAAAAACCAAAGCTTAAAAACCACATAACCAGCAATGCTGTCAATTCCTTCAAAGGTTTAGTTTAGTATTTGTGCTTCCAAAGTATCCTACCTTCAGAAAGAATAAGTCAGTTCAAATAGTTATTAGAAAGAAGCATTTCTGCCTCATAAGCTTAATGATTAAGAACATTTCCAGACTACAATACACTAAATTCAATAGTTAACTCTGTATTAAAACAAATTAGATGCTCCATTTCTTAGTCAGGAACCTTTACTTATGTGGCACTACCAATCACTTTTACTGACCTAAAAGAAGTACTCCAAAGCAAAAGTACATTTGTAACCATTTATTCTTTCAGCAAATGTGCAAATATGTGTTGTTATACCACCAATGGCCCTATGTTTTAGCTCATTTATCTGCATGTCACTTACTAACAAAATAAAGCAATTATTTATCTAATTGAACTGTGATATTTTATCATAAAAATGCAATCAAAAGCCAAAATAAGAATATGAGGTATTTCATTGATGACTCTCTAAGTAAGGGTAATTGTTAACTACTTCCAAGTTCACATCTAAACAGGTGCTTACTTAAATACAGTTTTTGCTTTTGTTAATCAGAGAATATTTAAGTAGTTCTGATAATCAAGTATTTGTTTTTAAAAGCAGAAAACGGTCATTTACAGTTGCTAAAAAAATTTACAAGGAATAGCTATAATCTGAAATAGGTATAAAACAAGTGAAAAATGTTTTCTGAAAATAAAAGCAAATTAAGTAAACAGTTACAAAAAGGTCAGGATAAGCAATCTCCTTTTTATTCTCAGGAATATTGCTGGCATAAACCACTTACTTATACTTCACTTTCATTTACTGTAAGTATATTCCTTACCTTTTGAAAAGACAGTTCAAAAAAACCGTGAAGTCTCAAAGTCCAGCAGGAAAACATCACACTGGTTTCAAAGAGTTGGTTTATTATGCCCAATTAGAAATCTTGATTACCAACTCTTTAGTGCTTAACACCGACAACTAATTTTTTATAAATAAGGCCATCTTGAAAGCACCCTCTGGATCGAAGATGAGCTTTTACTTGGTAGAAATACTAAGGTATTTTACTGAGTACTCTGCTTTGAAAATTGGCAATCTATGAGAAAATTCTAAAAACTATAAATCTAAGTGCCTACAGAAACTAGGTAGGCAAAATTAAGTTGATAGGAATACTATGAGACACAGACTCCATATAAAAAAGGGAGGTAGTTGCTACTCCACCCCAAGCCGTTAATGCAGTGCAATGAAGGCCTGGTTACAGGTTTTTATGTGAAGACTGCCAACTTTTAGAATGTTCTGGGGATCAAACTGGGCAAAAGCCACACTAACTATGTACATTTAAAATAAGTAACAATTTTGCTACCCAATAATAAAAGGAAGCATTTTTAAAGCAAAATAAAATTTACCACAGCTAAATATCACCCCACTCTACCACCATCACCAAGTTTAACTTAACTGGATTCACAATCTCCTTGCTTGTAGGTCCTAACATTTCATAATTACTCTAACTCATCCCGGCTATGATTTCCCATAAAATTTCTCCTACTAAGTGCTTCATTCATGTATCACTTACTTCCCACTTTATCACTGTTTTAATTCTATTTCCCAGTAGATTTTTAAGTTCCGTAAAGAATGAGAGGGATCATATCTATCCTTAATGGCTGACAACACAGTGGGGTAATCACACTAAGATAGAAAAAAAGATTAGTTATCAAAATCTGAACTACGAAATAAATACTTATTGATCCAACTCATTAACTGGCTAACTTTTCCAAGATCATTTCTCCATTTAGAATGATAGACATCCATTATTGACCATTATCTCACCAAGTACATTATTGACACTTATGTTGAGATTAAATCACCAAAAGGGAAGGGGGCAGATTAAGACATACATATAATTTAGAATAGAAATCCTCAAGTGCCTTCCAAATCAAAAAACATTAAGTATTGTGCAAGATACAGTCTTACCCCAGGTTGTTTTACTGCGTTCTAATTCTGTGAAATTCTTAGATGGTATCCATAATTCTGAATATTCAATTATCCAGCATATACAGTTTCTTATCTACCCAGGATAGAAAGGAATTTTGCTGTATTCAAAATATCACTTTCTACCTAAAAATATTCAAGTTTTGCAAAAAACTAAAGTTCTATAGAGAATCAAATATCAAAGTAATACAACAAAAACTTAGATTTTTGGCAGCAACAAGATCTTTGAGTAACACCATGGTAGAGTTAGTAAGTTAATTGGCTCTATAAAAGAAGCTCTGTGACAATGTTTTACAACATTACTATAAAAGAAAACTAGTATAAAGTGAAAGAAACATTTTGATAGGTCAGAAATGTTATATTCTAGAACCTGAAATCAGGGACACACAGCAAATGTTAACAAATGACTAATTCATTAAATTATTGTGCCTTTCAAAAGCAGTACAACTATGGCAAGTCCAAAATGGTACTACAATGTAATAAATGTAAGACTAAGTGAAATACAACTAGGTCAATACTGAATTTTTAATTAAAAGCAAAAAATTTTGATTCTTAATACTTACAGGTCCCATAATTGTGGCTTGCCAATGAAACACTAGGAAACAAACAAAACAACTGTTATCTAAAAATGGACAAGATTGTTTGAAATTAGCTGTTAAAATCAACTTGAGAGTTACTTACTATCATCCCCAACTGGACCTGCAGAACATTGTGCTGGAGGGTCACGGGCCAAATCACTAAGTTCCTAGATCAAAACAGAAAATCATGGGTTATGTAACCATAATAATAATAATAAAAAAAAAACACAAGCAAGCAGAGGGTCAACTGTTTATTTTCACTCCATCCTTTAAGGAACATACAATCAGAGTTCACATCAGTAACATTCTAATAAAAGAGAGAAAACCTAAGTAACTATAGTCCAGATCCTGGGACAGTAGTAGGCATAAGATATAAACATTTGTTATACCAATAAAAGCTGTCCAAAACAAAAAAGCTCTTATCAGATACTTTCATGGCCTAAGAACTTAGACAAGGCAATTTTCAACATTCATGTTGTTTGCTGAACTTTCTGGACATCTCAGAGGCCCTTGTTTTTACTATCTTAAAATCCTGTTATTTCTGAACCACACTATGCACAGACCTCACTTTCCACTTGAAAAATCTCTCATGGGGTGAGGTAAGTATCCTTTTTGGTTTGATCTTATTCCTGCAACACAACCATGTCTTTTATACAATGCTCAGTAAAATTACAACTCTGAAAGTGCCTGATGTTTGCTCTTAGTAAAACAGACAGTTTCCAAAATTACGTATTACTTTTTATTTACAAATATATTCTTAGCTCTTCCATGACTTGTACATAATATGGATAACGTAATAAGAACTGTTTCCTTACGTTTTTAAAGATGATGTAACTGCATCTATATATACGCCTATATATAAATCTCTATAGGGATTTACAGAACCATGAGGTAATAGTGGGTTTCTAAGAAAAAGGTGGAAATACAAGATACTGCAGGAAGACAACCAGAGCAAAAACTTGCCTCTACCATATGATCGAAATGCACTTCAGGAAACAGCTAATGTTTTAGGAATGCTCAATCTAGATTCATCCCATTAAAAAACAAAACAATGCAGAAGAACTGTCCTGTGGTAATCATTTCACAAAATACATATATCAAAATATTATGTGGTGTATGTTAGCCAAAAAATGTTACAGGTCAATTTTATTTCAATAAAACTGGTGTGTGGAGGGGGGATTGTTCTGATAAACCCTATTAACTTGCTTCTGAAACTCATACCATATCTGCTTTTAAGATTATCAAAGCATCCAGAGATACAGGATTCACAACCTTAGGATAATGGAATATCAGATCATTTATGCTTGTCTTTGTAAATATATACCTTCAAATGTTCAAATATTTAAAAAATGGGAGAAAATTCATTCCAATTCACCATTGATCCTCACCAGTAGGAATTACAGAAACTCTTGACTGAAAGTTAAAAACAACTGCTTAAAAGAAACTATGTATGGTTTTAGCTTAAAAATAAAAGCAGAAATGAACACCTGTGTATCAAATAATTTTGAACCAGTAATTTTTTGGAAACTATACTTCTTTGAAAATAGAAATGTAAAAGAAAAAAGAAAAAAGAAATGTACTTGCAACTTGAATTAATCAACTAGCCATTATCAAGCAAATTACTTTGTCATAGACCAGATGAGTTTTCGTATGGTATTTATTTACATCCCATAATCAGCCACTTTTGTTATGATGGAAATCTACTTTAAAACCATCTCAAGGAAAAAAAAAAAAAAAAAAAAAAAACCATCTCAAGGTATAAAAATTTTACTGACGGTAAGAATCAGGTAATCTAAAAGAATCGTAACTAAAAATGAACAGAGAATTCTCCCATGTCCCAAAGCTTATACAACAAATTCTTTTGTTTAACTGGCCAACCAAGAAAGGATACCAAAAGCTAACTTATGCAGTCTAATTCCCTCTTTCCTTCAGGAACACAGGGTTCAAAAAAAGGCCTATTTTAAGGTTAAAAACTTACCTGTTTCAAACTATCCCCTCCCTCTTTTTCCAGATATTTACCTCTTAGTTTCTTATAGTGATCTACCCCAAATTATGTTATTTGTTTTTTTTTTTTTTTATGTTACTTGTTTGAAATGCCTGAGGGGAAAAAAAAAATCTAGCCGTTATTTTAAAATAAAAACCAATCCAATGATGGTTGATCTAACAAAATAGCCAAGTGACCTTGAAACAACTTCATTATAAATACAACTGCAGGCATCTCTAAAGTTGATCTAGAATACATAATATCTTGTTTGAAAATTACACGTTTCAATTATGAAGAATCTAAGAAATGATTTCTTATAGAAGAAAAGTTTTCAGGCACAGTATTTATAAATCATTAAAACCTTTATGTGCTGGCATTATTACTCCAGAGTGAAGGTCTAATTTCAGCTCTTCCAATAATTTTAGGATCTTGGTCTCAAATAATTTATAAATGCCTTATTTTCCAAGTTCTCCATGAACAAGACACCTCTGAAGTAATAATCAAAGATCTAAAATTAGGCCAATTACCTTATGTACTAAAATCTACTTTAAATGCAACGTTGAAAAAAAAATGACAAGTTATTTTAAGGATCAAAAATAGGTCTTGGGATGTCTGGGTGGTTCAGCGGTTGAGCATCTGCCTTTGGCTCAGGGCGTGATCCCGGAGTTCCAGGATTAAGTCCCACATCCAGCTCCCCAAAGGGAGCCTGCTTCTCCCTCTGCCTGTGTCTCTGCCTCTCTTTCTCATGAATAAGTAAAATCTTTAAAAAACAACAAAAAACACGCCTTCTAAATCATGTACCAGCATTCACCTTTAACATAACAAGTAATTCTCATGACATTATTATGCTCGTAGCATAAGCAAATGAGATTATAGAGTGACTTAGCAAGGAAAAATATGAGAAAGCATAGTAACAAGTCATCCTAGACACTCTTCTATATATATGACATTTTGTCTACTCAATAAACCATCTTACTCTTTCATGAAAATGCTTTCCCTTACTCCAAACATGTGATTGTAGTGTTTGGTTAATGGTGGCTGCTAATCACCCATTACTCAGACAGGGCTAATCGCAGAATTTTGTTCCTTGAGCCTGTAATTAGCTCAAAGGGTTGGAAAGTAACCTAAACCAGGACCTGACCTAATCAAGTCCACCCATCTCTGCCTGGTTTTTCAAATTGAAGCTGGTACACTTCTTTCTCTAAATCAGGAGCTGTAAAGATATGACCAAGAGCTGTTGGCAGGCATGTGCCTTGAAATTACATGGTGAATCCAAAGAAAAAGAGACCACATTGGGCAGCAGAGATAATAAGAGCTGACTTGGCATATACACATGCAATTTTAGTCCCTGAGGTTGTAGCTTGCTCTGGGGTTCCTAAAGCTATTTCCTTTGATCGTTAACCACTCCAGTTTCCTTCTAATAAATCCAAAGGGGGGAAAAAACCGGAAGAGTGAAGAGACCCATTCTAAGTAGAGCTACTACTGGCACCCATATAGACTTTATCCCACCTAAAGCACAATGTAATGCTCAAGCCATGTATTTTAGGAAAGAAATCTAAATGAAGCAGTCTTAAAATTAAGCTAGAAGGCGCAGTCATGTGTCTTGTCTAACAACTTTTAATCTAATCAGAAACTAGACGTTAATTTAAATCCATTTCTAAAATGAAAAGTGTAATATCTGCTATTCAAGTTTCACCATCAAAACATTCACTCACTTACAAGACTGCATTTCTGGCATCAAGCATGTTAGGTTTGAATATACCAAGATAAAACATGAATGCATTCCCCAAAAGACTCAATATAAAATAAAGTAGGCACAATGCAAAAACAACAAAAAAAACCAAACCACACTTTAGCAACTTACATGCTTAAAATAAAAGCATTCACATGCTTTGTGAATCCTAAAAAGGTACTCACTAACCTTGCCTGTGTTTAAAAACAGTGACAACTGAGCTAGGTCTTGATGGAGAGCTAAGCATTCCAAACAGAAACTCATTCAAAAAGTGTAAAATACAGGCTATAAACATTTGCTTATAGTCTGGCATACCAGAAACACAACGGTATACAAGTAAGGAAGTAGCACATGTGGCCAGAAATACTTAACTACGACTGGATCTTTCATGAGCTTTGAGTATGTCCAAGAGTATCCCAAAGGCAATGTCAACCACCGATAGTGGTTTTTGTTTTAAATTGAAGATCTACCCACTTGTTTGGGAGAGTACATGTGCGGGGGGTGGGGGGGGATTTCAAGCAGACTTCACACTTAGCAGGTAGTCCCTATTTGGGACTCAGTCTAAGGACCCATGAGATAAAGACCTAAGCTGAAACCAAGAGAAGATGCTCAACCAACTGAGCTACCCAGGCGCCCTGAACCATGGTTAGTTTTTAAGCAGGAATAAGACATCATACTTGGTTTTTATTATTTTTAAAGATGTATTGGCAATAGTACACTAGAAGAGATTCTTTTAATTTTTTAAATTATTAGGTGATATCATAGAAGTACCCATGAGTCTATGTACCCAGCCTGTCAGTTAAGTAAAGGTTAGCATTTTTACACTCTCTTCATATTAAAAAACAAAACAAAACTTGCGGATATAATTGAAGATTGCTCACATACTCCCCAAATTCCATTCCCTTTCCCCCACAGGAGGTAACAGATTATCCCAAATTTGGCTTCCACTATTTCTCCATATTTTTATGTGCAACTAGATCTGTACCTTTTCACATATAGCATTGTTTTGTAGGGCCTCAAATTTTAAGCGATGTAAAAACTATCTATATATATAAACCTAGGTCTGTATCTCTGTTATGTATCATTCAGAGCATTGGCTCTTAACGCTATTTGTGACTGGACTTCTAAGACTCTAAGTGCTGACTTTCTATCCCCTAAAATACACGTTATGCCCCCCAAAATTTTAATTTGTGGGGCTATCACTGACTCTCTCAACCCCATATTGTAGAAATTCCTAATACAAACAACAGAGAAGTAGATAACATTAGGAACTATAGCAGTAGTTCAGGTAAGAGAAGAACATGAGAACTAAGTCACGGAGAATGAAAAAAAAGATCTTAAATACCAAGCATTTTACCCTTTCAACAATCTTAGGGAAACAGGCCTTATTTCTATTTATGTCAGAGCCCCCTACTAGAGGAAAGATTGCATTCAAATGTAGGACATACTAAACTTTAAGGATGGGTCAGAAAACAAAGTAGTTTATCTACCAGATGCTTGAAAATTAGAGGTCTAGGAATAGATTTCAAAATGGCTGCTTTTTCAAAAGGGTGATCTTGATACAGTATTTGGCAAACTGAAGAAAAAAATTTCAACTGTACCAACCCAACTCTCCATTATACTCAAGGAATAAATGCCCCCAGAATGAATGATATGGAATACAGGTTTCCTAAGGATCAGTTCCTCTACAATCAGTGTGAACCTAGCATTACCTAGCCTTTAAATTAAAGCCACTGAGAAAATAATTATCTGTTCCATTCCAGGAGGAAACTGTATTTACTGGACTGAAGATCACTTTTCAATGAAGCCCCTACTCAAAAATTTTTCAAAATTGTCTTTGGTTTTAACCTTATGCTTTAGATCCTAAAAGTTTCACAGGCTTTAGGGACAAAAACAATTTGCAAAATTATACAAAGAACTGAAACAGCTCTTTGCTTCATAGTAGAGAGGACCACTGCCAAGGACCAAAGAGAACAGCTCACATACAGCACCCGTAACGTCTTCATACTGCTAACCACTCCTTTCCCCAAGAAGAGCATTACTAAGGTGGGCTCTCGGCCAACTATTAAGACCACTAAAATAGCATAGAGGTTGGCAGGGAGGCTGTCACACACTAGGAGTTGCTAATGTCTCCACTCATGTTGACACTTTAAAACGGACCAAGGGCATACAAGGACATAAAAAACAAACACCAAAAACCTCACCAAAGTTAGACATTTCTTTGCCATAGTGTGTTCTTTGGAGAAAATTTTCTTTTTGGATCACCATCCTCTGAACTGCTTCTCCTGAAAACTTCCTGAACACCTGCTAAGTGTGAGAATCCAGGCCTTTTCTCACTTAGAAATATGCTTCTTTCCACTTAAAAGCTTAAGCAGACTCAAAGGATAGAGAGTCAAGAAATCTAAAAGGCAACCAAAAGGTATAGCTTATGCCACTGAGTGTTCTGGTCTGGAGGTATATGACTAAACGTTAAGGAGTTTGACCATTCCTTTTGTGGGACTCAGCCTCCAGGTCATCTTGAGAAAGATCTTTGCTCTGATCATTACAGCACACAGGCTCTTTTTGACAGTCGACTGTTGGAAGTAAATCATGAGGGATGCCTGTGTGGCTCAGTGGTTGAGTGTCTGCCTTTGGCTCAGGGCATGATCCCAGTCCAGGGATCCAATCCTGCATCGGGCTCCCTAAGAGGAGTCTGCTTCTTCCTCTGCCTATGCCTCTCTCTCTCATGAATAAATAAAATCTTAAAAAAAAAAAAAAAAAAAAAAAAAAGTAAATTATGAAAAGGCCGAGGGCAGCCCAGGTGGCGCAGCGGTTTAGCGCCGCCTGCAGCCCAGGGTGTGATCCTGGAGACCTGGGATCTAGTCCCACATTGGGCTCCTTGCATGGAGCCTGCTTCTCCCTGCCTGTGTCTCTGCCTCGCTCTCTGTCTCTCGTGAATAAATAAATAAAATCTTGAAAGAAAGAAAGGAAAGAAAGGAAAGAAAGGAAAGAAAGGAAGAAAGGAAAGGAAAGGAAAGGAAAGGAAAGGAAAGGAAAGAAAAGAAAAGAAAAGAGGCCGAGATACTGGCCTAGAAGTCTAAACAGACTGCTAAATATTTGCTTCTTGCTTCCCTTGCTACATCTTACTCATTTCAAAGTGAAATGACTAATCATAGGCTGTGAAGAACAGGAAACCAAGGTATCAAACACAAAAGCATACAGAAATGATAGGGAAGTATAAAAAAATAGTCTCTACCTTTTATTTTATTTTAAAAATATTTTATTTACTTATCCATGAGAGACAGAGAGAGAGGCAGAGACACAGGCAGAGGGAGAAGCAGGCTCCCTGCAGGGAGCCAGACGTGGGACTCGATCCCCTGTCTCCAGGATCACGCCCTGGGCTGAAGGCAGGCGCCAAACCGCTGAGCCACCCAGGCTGCCCAGTCTCTACCTTTTAAAGAACTTATAAAATTGGAAATACAAGAACTATTTACAAACAATGAAGCTACACAGCAGCCACATTAGATCAGTGTTCAGGAAGATTTAATGCTTCTAAGTAATAACCATTTAAGCAATCTGCTTAACATTCTTCCAATGATAGCCACTACTTACATATTAAAGAACCAAAGTCAGTATTTATGAAAACAAAGATGATTACTGTGGTAACGCCAAGTTCACGGGTTCCACCCTTGAGTATAATAATTATCACCATGTTCACAATAATTTGTTACCCCATACTCCACCATTCATCTTGCACATTATCACACAAAGGTCCCAATGATAGCAGTAGCATAGACACAATTCCTATCATCACTTTTGGGAAAACTTAGAGAAGTTCAGGCCATTACTGAAAAGTAATTTCTTGTATTTTTATTTAAGAGCCAACTTCTTTAAAAATTTTTGACTTAAAGACAAAATATGCATAAATAACTATGGGGAAAAGCACTATAAGGACAGCCCTTGACTTGCCTCTAAGACCTATACTGAGCCCAAGAAAATACTACCTTGGGGGCTGGATGAGATGAGGCCATGAGGTGGGAGGCAAGAAGAGTGCCTTTACAAGAAATTTTGAGGTAAGAATCACCCTCAAGGAGCCTCTACAACCTAGCAAAATATAAAGGTACATATTCAGATCAATGATAGGACAAAATGCAGTACAATTGCCTAATTAGGCAGATAAAAACTATTTTAATTGTTCTTACAAAGATCAGGTTTACTATAAAGTAAAAAACTTCAGGCAGCCCGGGTGGCTCAGCAGTTTAGCGCCGCCTTCAGCCCACGACCCTGGAGACCCGGGCTCGAGTCCCACATCACATCGGGCTCCCTGAGAGGAGCCTGCTTCTCCCTCTGCCTATGTCTCTGCCTCTCTTTCTCTGTGTCTCTCATGAATTTATAAAATCTTTAAAATAAAGTAAAAAAATTTCATTAAATTTAATGTTGTGAAATTTCTATATACCATGTGTAAACACAAATGGTAAAGGAGGAAACAACAAACATTTCAGAGATGTATGCTCCCCTAAGTTATTTCAAAAGGAAGCGTGGCAAAAATACTTGGGGATTTGAACAATTTCATAAAACTGCAGACATGAATTAGAAGGAATAGTCACTTTAAAATCATTTTAGTTTGGAATTTGTAATTTCTGAGAAATCCTGGAAGTTTCTTTTACCTTAAGGATTAACAGCTACAGGGATCCCTGGGTGGCGCAGCGGTTTGGCGCCTGCCTTTGGCCCAGGGTGCGATCCTGGAGACCCGGGATCGAATCCCACGTCAGGCTCCTGGTGCATGGAGCCTGCTTTTCCCTCTGCCTATGTCTCTGCCTCTCTCTCTCTCTGTGACTGTCGTAAATGAATGAAAAAAATAAAATAAATGTCCTCTTTAAAAAAAAAAAAAAAAAGGATTAACAGCTACAAACCATGTCTCACTGTATCACTGACAATATATTAATTTCCTATTTAGTTCTAATTACAGGTGAGACAGTGTGCTTGCTCATTAGACAAGATATAAAAAATGGGTCAAACGAATAATACAATTTTTTCTTTAGATCACCACTTAAGTCACTTAGAATTATTCAAGCTATCCTTCCATAGGCAAAAACAGCCAAATTCAGGTTCTCAGCTTTGATATGTAAAAGCATACAAGGTATTTCATAAATGGAAAAAATAGGGACGCCTGGGTGGCTCAGCAGTTGAGCGTCTGTCTGCCTGCCTTTGGCTCAGGGCATGATCCCGGAGTCCCAGGATCGAGTCCTGCATCAGGCTTCCTGCATGGAGTCTGCCGGTCTCTCATGAATAAGTAAATAAAATCTTAAAATAAATAAAACAAAACTAACAGAGTCCAGTGGTTGAAAACATCCAATTATACATTAGCTTTGAAATGATAACAAGACTAGGATGAATGTGAACCAGTACTCCATCCTAAAAATGAACAAGTAACCAAGTAGTGATTCATAACTGAAACTGACAAGGCCAAATATGACAAATCCAGCTGTACAAAGTTCAAAGTCTGAATGATACAAGATTATGTTGGAAGTATTGTTGGAGATAATAATCAGATGTTTAAGGGAAAGTATAAAACACTTCATCAAATTTTTCCCTTCCCCAAATAACAAGGCAGAGGGTAGTTCTGAAAATCTTATCTACCAAGATTGACTTGGCTAATAAAATATTCACTAAATTCATCTGTTCTTAATTACACTGTTCAATTTTTAAATAAGATCATTGCTATTAAAAAAAAGATCATTGCTATTGGTAGCAAAATCAAATCATGAACACAAAATTTTCCAAGCAGAGGCTGAAAATCATTTTGTTAATTTCAAAATACTTTCTTTTGACAATGAGAATTAAGTTAGAAAAACTACCCTAAGATGATAAAATACAGGTAAAATATTTAAACTGTCTTTAATAATAATGGGTAAACCTAATACGTGAAAAAAGATTCCCCTTAATTCTTTTTAATTTTTTTTTTTTTTAAGATTTTATTTATTCATTCATGAGAGGGAGAGAGACAAAGACACAGGCATAGGGAGAGGGAGAAGCAGGTTCCACGCAGGGCGCTCGACGTGGGACTTGATCCCGGGTCTCCAGGATTACACCCTGGGCCAAAGGCAGGCACTAAACCACTGAGCCACGCAGGGATCCCCCCCCCCCCCCTTAATTCTTTTAAATGGGTGTTTCTCATCCTCGATTTACATTCTTTCAAGGTAAGTTGCACAAGGTGACAAACACCTAGTCCTGTATTTATACACTTGTTTCTTCCACTCAAAGCACAGATTCTCGTGGGTAATAAGGCTTCCTCATTTTTTATCTCCTGGGACTAGACTACTGTGCCAAACAGAGTAAAACCTCCATGTAAGTATTGATTAAAAGATTATCCCTAGGTCTGTGGATCTTAACCAGAGGGAGGCCTCAGAATCACCTAGGGGACACTTCAAAATTACGCCTATTCCCAGAGAAAATGATTCCATAAATCTGGCTAAGATCCCATATGCAATAGTCTTTAAGAAAGTGCTTAATAGGGGATCCCTGGGTGGTTCAGCGGTTTGGTGCCTGCCTCTGGCCCAGGGCGCGATCCTGGAGTCCCGGGATCGAGTCCCGTGTCGGGCTCCCGGCATGGAGCCTGCTTCTCCCTCCTCCTGTGTCTCTGCCTCTCTCTTTCTCTCTGTGTCTATCATAAATAAAAATAAATAAATCTTTAAAGAAACTGCTTAATATTCTGATATATAAATGCAGCCCTTGTCAAAATTCACAAACCATAACATATACTACAGAAAGCAAAAGCCAATCAAAGGTTTCAGATTTTATCTGAAAACTTTTATGTCAGTAGTAGGAACCTAATCAAGTGTCTTCCTTACAGGAAAGGGATCATTAGGGCAGCCCCGGTGGCTCAGCAGTTTAGCACCTGCCTTCGGTCCAGGGCGTGATCCTGGAGACCCAGGATCATGTCCCATGTCGGGCACCCTGCGTGGAGCCTGCTTCTCCCTCTGCCTGTGTCTCTGCCCCTCTGTGTCTCTCATGAATAAATAAATAAATGAAATCCATAAAAAAGGGGGGGGGGATCATTATAGTCAAAAGGATTTGAAAAATCTGTAAGAATCAAACTGTATTTTGGACTAACAAGCACTGAATCCATGAATTAAACAACCTATAACCTAGAGACAGAAGTAGTTGTTTTCTCCCCTAGCGCTAATAAGAGTATTCAACTTTACATTTGCAGGAATAACGAAAACTAGACTACTACAGATGAGGAGGAGGATGAAAGCAACGTCCAAGTTAGTCACTCTTAATAAAACTAAACTCCAAGGTCACCACCATCAGCATCCGTGAGTCACACAACAATCCTACAAAATTAGCTGGCTACCGAAGCACCTTAAGGATCTTAAAGAAACACCTGCAAAACCATGTTATCCAGCCTATAGGCTCTTTGGGGACAAAGTGTCTTTTAAGATACATCTAGCAATTAGTAGGCACATGGTGGTTCCCATAGTCCTTGAAAAGAGACTAATCAAAAAGAAACTCACTCTTGTTTTCAAAACTTAGGTTAGTGGACCACTTAGTTCACATTTAGCCATAACCTGAGAATAAGATTGAAGTTGAATCCCAGTTATTTAAATGTGAAATGGGAGAGGAGAGTAACAGGTAGCAAGACCAAACTGACATTCATTCATTTATCTGATAAAAAGAGAAACTCAAATGGTCTGAAATAGCAGTATAGCATAGAGTTTAAAAGCTTAAATTCTTGAGGTAGACTATCTGATATGCATCTCAGTCACTCACTAGCTGTGTGACTACACAAGGAACTTAACCTCTCTTTGCCTGTTTCCTCATGCATAAAATGGAATGGTAAAGAGCATCTATCTCAGAGAACTGTTGTGAGGATTAGAGAAGTGGATTCTTACAAAGGGCTTAGGAATAGTGCTTGGTACATAGTAAATGCTAAGTCTTCACTATTATCAGCAGCACAATAATGCTAAAGAAAAGTCTTTTAAATACCAAAAACCTAAAGTTTGATATAACAGTTAAAACACAATGTAGAGCCAGACTATCCAGGTTCTAATCCCAATTCTCCCATGGTATGACCCTGGGCGGTTTTTGTTTTACCTTTCTGTGCCTCAGGTTTCTAATCTTGAAATGAGGATAATAATTTAATTGTACCCACTTCCTTGAGTTGTTGTAATATTTAAGGAGTTAATTCAGATGTTTCAAATAGTTCTGACACACTGCAAACAAAACATTGCTCATCTAGGCTCAGCTCACTTATTTTATAGGCTCAGCTCACTTATTTTATGGAAAGTTCTGAAAATTTCCCCAAAATACAAGCACTCTATGTTATTTTGTTTAATGGAAGTTATGAAATAAATAATACAGCAAAAAACCCAAGTAAGATTATTTGATAGGGCTGCTTGGTCTAAGAAATACTCAAAATATTGTAACGTAAGCATTAGGAAAAAAAAAAAAAATCCAAAGGCTTGATCTAAGGAACTACTACTAATGGCTAAAAATTTCCCATTGATAAGCATTTCAAGAAAGTATCAACAAGGAATACAGATCTCTTAATAGTTTGAATTTAGGGGCTGTAGACAGTAAATTCAAAACAAACAGATACATGACAGAAGAAATACCATACTAACATCAATGCCTACTCGACCTCATTTCTAGAACAGAGGTTCCCCCCAAAAGAGCCATCTTCTTTATCCACTCACTAAAATTGTTTGGATCTTGCATTTTTTGTTTTTGTTTTTTTTTTGACGTTTCATCATGTGATTCTGACATTAACAGCTAAATACCAAGCCACATGCCTTTCAAAAACCTTCTATAGGCTGAATCAACAGTCCCACATAACACTGTTTCTTCCAATTTGGAAAGTATTACGTCCAGTTTCTGTATTACGCATACCTTCAAAATATTTACAGCAAAAGACAGACCGGTATTAATGAAAAGTACTAAACTAAGAAAGTTCTTTACAAGTTTTTGAAGATTAAAAATAGTAGTATTAATAACCTGAATGCCTTGTGCCAGGGGCCTGTTCAAAGCCACACACTGACCTTTTTAATTCTAGGATTAAAGAGAAGTAAAATCTAGGTACCTAAATTTGTTTAGCTCGCTGTTGCATCCCTACTGTCTAGAACATACTAGACACTCAACTATTGTTCGTAGATAACAAGTATTCGCTTTATAGAGGCATACAAATAACTTGCCCATTCCCAGAACTCTAACTGGATAATTTCTGCTCCAAAGTTCACATTCTTAACTATTATATTGCCTCTCTAAAGCTTTTAAATCATTAAGTAGTGTCACAGCAGCTGGGTATCACCTGTAAAAGAAAAAAAATCAATGAGACCTTCCTTTCAAGTGTTGTTCCACATGCATAAAAAGCTATGGATTTGAAATTACTCCACATCTTCAGTAACCTGAACTAATTCGCATAGATAAAAGGTTTTGATCTGTACTGAATATTCTACAATGCTGTAAAATATGACCATGCTTCTCCAATGTGTTGCTGGCCTTAGAATAGGCAAAGAAATGCTTAATCCTTTTTACTTTAAATCTTAACTCCTAAAAGTTTTTTTTCTCTCCAAAACAAACATTTAAGTGTATATTTTACATAAACGCACAATGACAATGCAATGATGGGACTAAATCAAAATTCAAGATTTCAGTCTCAATACATTACATGAAAATCTGAACCATCATCTTCCAGAATACCAGTTTGGTCAAATAAACTCAAAGTCACACATATTAAAAATTAGGCAGCATCAGGTCTACTTAGTATAAGCCAAGTCCTTGCCATGCCTTCCATATAGAACTCCTTTAAAAAAAAAGTAACCCATCAAAACGGAAGTTTCTAACCCACAGCCCCCTCTGTCTCCCTAGTTTTTTAGTAAGGCTGAATTTATTCCATGACATTTTTTTCAAGTTAGCTGTAAATACTCCACCCTCCTCGATTGTGCAAGAACCAAATACACCACACATACACAAGTTACAAAAAAGGGAAATGCAGTCAGAGTTTGAACATCGAGTCTTCAGCAGGACGTCTTAAGAGCTGTGTACAATCTGATGTAAAAGTTAACATTTAACAAAGAATATTATTTCATATAATTACGAAAGGAGATGCCGGAAAAAGCCTGAACCAGTTAAAGCAGCCGCCATCTTAAAATGCGGGATAGAAGTTAGAGCAAGAAAATGAGACTAAACCACCGGAGGTGAAGGTTCCGCTCACCCGGCGCCCCCCCCCGGCTCGAAAAAACGTATTTTCTCAACTTCTATCAATAGTTCGTATCAAACCACGTTTCAAGTTGCCAAACAATCATCTCCGAAAGTGTTATAAAATCAGCCGAGACAAAGATAGGTACACCAAACCTTCCCTTACTGCCATCACACCCGTACCGCCCACCCCCCTACCCCCCAGTCAAAAGAAGGGAGCTTCCAGAAGCCTTTTACATCAGTTCTCAGCGTCCCTCTTACAAATTCGAGGGAGAAGTCTCAACTACAAAACCTAGGAAGTGGTAACATCGTGTCAGCCCATCTCTTCCCAGCCCCACTTATTCTTGTGTAACCTGCTCAGAGTCGATGAAGTTTAACTAGGTTCAGTCACTACTCTTCAGCCGCCAAGAGACTTCTACACCGACCCTCAATTAGGTTCAGGACCCGCCAGATTTCTATCACCTCCCCTAGGAGTTTCCTACGATTCTTCCCCCTAGAAAACCCGAAAACCTTGATCTTACAGCCAAAGTTCTTAAGCACCGAGAATAGGGAGCGCCATGACATCTGCTGGAGCGTCTCTGGGCAATTCTGACCCTCAAACAAGACTAAAACTCTGCTTTTAGCAGCAGAACCGAAGCGCCTAAAATCACTCTCCCCCACCCCTAATTTGGGCCGACTCCACTGAAACATACTCAAGACAAACAGCTCATTCGCCACAAGTGTTCTGTTCTCCAGCTTTAAGCCTCCTTTCTTTCCCATCCCCCCCCCCAACAGAAGTGACCCAAGGAAAGACGTTTTCCTAATTATACTTCCTCCCCACCCCCACGCTTTCCTCCGAGACCGAGCCTTCCTTCCCTCCCACGACCCCATTCCCTTCAGCCCGTGGGTTACCTTATTAATCCGTTTCAGCGCCATAGTCTGTGCTTTTCGTCTGGCTCCTCACTCTCTCGGTGTGTGCTCAAAGGTCCGGCCAAAACTCTTGATTATCCGGGCGGCACGGAAGGATTGTCTCTCTTCGTCTCACACCGGCTCTGCCAGACACAGGCGCCTTTTGCAAAAACGGAGCAGATCAGCACTCGCACAGGCCCCGGAGAGACCCTGATGAATCCAGGTCCCTTAAAACGGCCGCGATCCGGGGTGGGTGGGGTGGCGTGGCAAAGCCACCAACAGCCTCTATGCCGTGCTTCGGCCCGAAGAGGCGGCGAGGGTGACGGGAAGAGCGGAGGGGGCGGCTACAAGTTTGACTTCCCGGCCTCTCGAGAGAGACCCGGGTGGGAGAGGAAGAGGCGTAGGAGAAAGGGGTGGGTGCGGGGCAGGGTCCGGAGCCCAGCAGAGGAGGAGCCGGGGCCTAGTCGGCGCTGTGCCGGCGTCACTAGGGCAAAGAAAGGCTAGGGGGGAGGGGGAGCACTGGAGGCTCCGGACTGACGCCGGAGTTCTTTCGGTTTCTGCTCAAAGGTGCGGCCCGGAAGGAGAAGGAAATAATAAAGAGACTTGCTGTAGGCTGCTGTCCCCGCAGCCAGAGCTATTCTGTCGGCCCTGACGCCACCGTACACTCCGCCTTCCAGCGCGCTCCCGCACGCGCCCGCCCCGCCACCGCCACCACGCGCCCGAGCTGCCCCTGAGGCTCCGGCTGGGGCGCGAGGACGCGCCCATTCCCCCACCCCCTTGGGCAGGAGAGGCCCCGGCGTCCCCAGCCTTCCCACCCCACCCCACCCAACAGGCTGGTCACTCAAGCCACCCAAGGCCTGGATCTCCCCTCTTACCCGGCCGGCCAGGGGGCCGGCCTCCCTTCCCTTCCCCTAGCCGTCCACACCCACGCGTACAGAGGGGCCGGGGCCTCCCTCAAGCTGCGGCCTCGGCCTCCTCCCCGCGCGGCAGCTGGTGCCTCCCCGGCCCTACGGGGCTCACGCGCACGACACAGCCACAAGATGTCCGCTCTGACGGAACTACTGCCAGCTGCCACGCTCCGCCCCTCCCCCCTCCTCCTGCCTCTTCACCGCCGCGTATCAGTCCGCCAACGCCGCCGTCGCGAGCACAGGACGAATCTAAGGGTGAGGGGGGGACGGTTTACTTCCTACGTCCGGGACCGAGTTTATCTGTGCTACCCCCTCTTCCTCCTTTTCGGAACAGCACCTTCTTACTAAACAGATCGGAGGTTGGACTGGGAGGGCGGGGGCCGGAGGCGGGTCATGGGCTGGGGGGGAGGGTGGACGAGCGGCGGAAACCCTCAGACTCAGAGAAGCATCGAGAACCGGAAGGAGACCATGGGAGGAAGGTAATGGAAGCGGCAGCTGCGCGGTCGAGACCCACGCCCCTCCCAGCAGCGTCCCCCGGTTTCCTCACTTGGTATTGAGGCGGCGGATCTCGCGAGAACCTCGTGGCTGGCTAACCGGAGCGATAGCCCTGCAATGACTTAAGGGCAGTTGTGTGAGCTCTTCCTGTTGGGGGCCCGCCCCCAAATCTACAAATTCTCGCGAGATGCGATAGGCACCGGCTGGAGTTGGGGCGGGCCGTCGTCGGCAAGCGCCGCCCCTGAATGCTCCGGCTGGTGGGAGGGAGGGGAACTGGAATTCCCCGGACGGGTCGGAGCGCGCGCCGACGCGTCCGTCCCTCACGCGCCCAATCAGGAATGTGCGGCGGGAGGTGCCACGGGCTAATTACTAGGTACCTTTAGTCCAGGTTGATCGGGCCTTCCAAGATTTCGGTGAAGCAGGTGAGCAATATATATATACTCGCCTGCCCGTGCGGGCTAGTTAACCAGTGGGAGGAGGCGCCCCTCAAAGTGCAACACTCATTTTAAATAGAACCGAGCGGACCGCTGATGAGCGCGCTCACGTGCCGAGACACGGCGCGTCTCTGACCTAGAGGGTCGGTACTGAGCAAAGGGGGCCTCCTAGAGCCCTTCCCAGAGTCCCAGTAGCCCAGGAATCAGATTCAACTATGAGTTAACCTGGAGGGTAGGGAAATAGGGGCAGGCTATTTGCCTGTCACCATCCGCCAGGATTGAGGTACGGGAAGAGACTTAAAACCTCTTGCTTCCTCTTGCCGTGTTTCAACTTCTAGGTCCACAGAGTTGCAAAACTCAAAAGATCGGAGTTTTGGGTCAGAAAAACTTAATTACTTAACTGAAACATCCGGGGGCGGGCAGAAAGAGAAGAGCAGAATTGGCCTGTTTAATCTGCCGGGTGTAAAATAATGGGGAAGGTGGTTTGGCTCTCTAGTGTATCCTTCAGGCAAAGGGGTGGTACGACAGTAATTTTTAAAAGGATTAAAGGTAAGCGCTGACCTGCTTAAAGTTTTCTAACATTTCCTGACTTAACGAAGTGGGTATTTTAAAGAATCAAAGAGGAGTATAAACTTGTTTTTGAAATATACTTAAAAAAAAAGAAAAGCAATTTCTGGTTACAATAAAGTATTACCTAATAAAAGCTAAAGTAGGTCTGTGATGAATGAGCTAATGTACACTGCTTACGTGGTCAGGATGAGTGTCACTCGAGCAATTGGTGAAACCCTGCTCAAGCAAGCATCTATGTGAATCAGCTAAGGATTTTGTTCAGAATGTAGATTTTGATGTAGTAGGCCTTGGTGGAGCATGAGATTTCACAGGTGGTACGGATGATTCTGGTCGGAGTACAGCCCCGTGAATAGCAGAGTACTAAAGTGCTCATCACATAGCCTGTTTCCCTTCTCCCAGAATAATCTTTGTTCTCTGATTTAACCGGTCTACTTGAGTAGAAACATAGAATTGGGCAGTTGGGGTGGAGGGTGAAATCCAGGTTTGAGTTCTTGCTCTATTCTCCTTGGTGTGATACTGTGTGGTTGCTTACCATCTGAGTTTCTTCCCACACTGATATACATAATAATAGCAGCCCTTTTTTTTTTTTACAGGTTTGTGGTATAGTTCAGGTGTCATAATGTATGTGAAAGGGCACTGTAGACTATAATACTGGTAAACATAAGTTATTAATCTAACCAGTCAGACATTAACTGGCCAGAATGTGAAACAAATTGTAAGAATAATCATAAATATAGGTAATGTATATGCAACACTTGTCATGTGTCAGGTACTGTGCTTATTAACCTTTTACAAATAAAGAACTTGATGCTTAGGGAGATGAAGTTACTGTCCCAGGATTACACAGTTAATAAATGGCAGAAGTAGAGTTTGAACCCAGGCAGTTAACTTCAGGGTATTTAATGAGTGGAATTTCATACTGCCTTTTAATTTAGAAAGTAGAGGGACACCTAGGTGGCTCAGCAGTTGAGCACCTGTCTTCTGCCCTGGGCGTGATCCTGGAGTCCCAGGATTGAGTCCCATAATGGACTCTCTGCATGGAGCCTGCTTCTCTCTCTGCCCGTCTCTTGCCTCTCTCTCTGTGTGTCTCTCACGAATAAAAAAAAATTTTTTTAAATCTTAAAAAAAAAAGTTTGTTTAAAAAAAATAATAATTTAGAAAGTAGGGGAGTAAGATGCTTTATATTTCTACTTTAAGTGTCCTCTGAATCTAATTTTGACTTATTTCTCCCTCTGTTTTGTTCTTTCAGAAGCCAAGGTTACAAGAGTGGTAGGAAACATCCCCCAAAGGGAACTCACAATATCCAGGAGGTCCATAAAGAAAAGTCTCAGATAAGCCAATTTGTATTCTCCTAATCTAAACAAACTTCAGTATGAAAGTATAATGGAACATGTTAATGCTCTTAATTAACAAAGCATAACAGACTGGCACAAATTTGAGGTCAGAGTTCTTAACTTTTTTGTGCCACAGACCACGTTGGCAGTCTGGTAAAGCCATGGACTCTTCTAAGAGAAATGTTTTTAAATGTATAAGGTAAAATTCATAGCAACAATAATGTGATGTAAAGTATCTTACTTCTCTTGGTGATACAGATGTAGGTATTGTTGCTTACTTTCAAAATTGAAGGAAATGGTAAATTTCGGTTAGAGATTAGTAAAAATAAAGATGTATTTTTTTCCCCATCCAAATTCACATACTCCCTAGTTCTATCCATGAACTTTATGATAAAAAATTTTAGGTAAGGTCTTAGTGGACTTATTCCTGTTGGTAAACCTTGAAGGGATTGTGAAATTTTAACATATGGTTATAATTTGTATTCATAACAGTGATTCATTAAAAAAGGTTTAATTACTACCAGTATACTTATTAAGAATACATGAAAGTACATAATAGGTCTAGGAAATAGTTTATCCCATCCGTTGATTTTTTTTTTTTTTTTTTTTTAACTGTACCTATAAACATCTATAAACATACCCTATAGAAAACTTCCCTATCCAGATGATTCATTCCCCAAGCATTCTGGTAACTTAGGTTTTACTATATCATTCTTATTTATTACACACCTTTACAAATAAGATGTGGTGGAAGAGGGTGCCCGGGTGGCTCAGTCAGTTAACAGTTTGCCTTCAACGAGCCCTGCATTAAGCCTTGAGCCTCTCATCAGGCTGCCTGCTGTTCCCCCTGCTTGTTGTCTCTCTCTGTCAAATAAATCTTAAAAAAAAAAAAATGTGGTGGGGATGCCTGGGTGGTTCAGCGGTTGAGCATCTGCCTTTGGCCCAGGGTGTGATCCTAGAGTCCCGGGATCGAGTCCCGTATTGGGCTCCCTGCATGGAGCCTGCTTCTCTCTCTGCCTCTCTCTCTCTCTCATGAATAAATAAAATCTTTTAAAAAAAGAATTCCTTTAAAAAAAATGTGGAAGGGCTCCAAAATGAAATAGCCAAAGGTGAAATTAAATACTGTATAAATTTCTTAATAAGTGTTAACAATTATTATTCGAAGTACTGTGTGTGGAGTCTTTTAATTCATTGTTTTATCAAATCCATGTTATATAGATAAAACACTCAAGGTCACAAAATTATTAACTAGTAGAGTCAGGATTTAAAACCTAGGCAGTTTGGCCTCAAAGCTCACACTCAACCAATAAATTGTTGGATTATTTTTTTAGTACTTTGACTATTGAGCGATATTAGTTTACCTAATAGTGAAACAAGTACGTATTTGCTGCCTCAATTATTTATGCATTTCTTAATATTCCAAGTAAAATTCCATCCAGCGACTGAAAGGAATTTTTTTAAATTCTTCCTTTGCAGCAATATTGTTTATAGTATCCAGTGCCACCTTTAGCTAAGTGAGCAACCATTTCGGGCAGGAAAATTGTTTTGCAGAGATTTTTATTGCAATAGAGTTTTGCTTAGAAGATCAAGAAATCCACTTAGCCTTTCCCTGCCTTACAAACATGCTTTCTCATCTGGTTTTAAACCTTTAGTTTATAATGGTGCCACTATATTTTTACGTTGGCCACTGTCAAGATTGTATAGAAGAAATGATGACATACAAATAAATCCTGATATATGAAAGCCTAGATTATATATGCCGAGAAACAAATGATTGTGTAATCTCAAATTTTTATTTCGCACCAAAGTGAATTTATTGATTGATTAGACTTTGCTTTTTATGATTATACTAGCAAACTTAACAATTTTACCCAATTTTGTTAGAGTTGAACTTAAAATGAACATGGCCTAGAAACATTTTGATGCTTTAGGGCAGCCTAGTTCCACATATCTAGTGTTAGCACTCACCTTACAGTTGCAAATAAGGTTAAAACCGACATTCATTTGACTATTTGAATTACAGTGGTTGAAATGTCTCTATCTGATAAAAGACATGTTTTTATATTGGGTCTACAAAGGCCTAAAAAAGTTTTTATATATGAAAGAAACACATTCAAAAATTAATACAGGCACAAAAATTTTGAAAAGAGCTTTAAAAAATTCCTAGTGAATATTAAATTGAAATCTCAAAAACTTTCTAATCATAGTAGATCTTACGTGAAATGATGTAAAACAAAAAAAAAATATAAAGGATCAAGAATATCAGTATAAAGGGGCAATAGATAATAACTAAGGAGGGATGCCTGGATGGCTCAGTGGTTGACCATCTGCCTTTGGCTCAGGGCATGATCCCTGAGTCCCGGAATCCAGTCCCACATCAGGCTCCCCAGGGAGCCAGCTTCTCCCTCTGCCTAGGTCTTTGCTTCTGCCTCTGTGTGTCTTTCATGAATAAATAAAATCTTAAAAATTAAAAAAAAAACTAATGAAAATGTATAAAAGTCCTATTATGTGAATGTATCAGCAAAGCCACGTTATTATAAAAACTTGAGTCCTGATTAATTAAAATGTACTTGTGAATAAATATTAACATAGATTGATGCATAGACTCAATAAACATAAGTATATCTTCAGATCTTTGTAATTTTGTCATGGGATTTTATAACTTGCTAAGGATACTGGCTCTAACACAGTGTATGCCATTTTATTATTTTATAAATTGTAAATGCTGTGGTCTAGACTTTATGTTCAGAATCTATGATTATATATGCTGCTTGGAATACGTAATTTGGAGCCCAAGTCAACCAAATGTTATTTCATATTGTTTGCATAAGAATCAAATTATCCCTTCTCTCTACCATACCAGTTCAGAATCTCCTTTTATGATCAGGACAAGTTAATGTGGTTTAGGGAACTATACTTTATTTTATGCTAATAACATCATTTTGGCCTTAAATTTAAGATGGTTTTTGGTACATAATGAGCCATGCACCAGTGTTTTAGCTAAAAACAAATTTGAGCATTTCCACATAAAAATTTATATATGTGAATATTATTTATAATAGCTAAAAAGGTGGAAAGAACTAAATGTCCATCAGCTGATAAATGGATAAATAAAATGTGGCATATCCATATGATGGAATAGTTAATAAGAAAGGACAAAATACTGATACATTTCTTGAAGCCTGAGAATATTCTGCTAAGTGAAAAAAAAAAAGATACAAAGGCCACATGTTTTATTCCATTAATAGGAAATGACTAGAATAGGCAAATCCGTAGTAACAGAAAGGAGATTACCGGCTGCCAGGGACTAGGGGGCAGGGGGAATGGGAAGTGATTGCTAAATGAGTATGGGGTCTTCTGGGGGGAGATGATGAAATGTGCTAAAATTAGATAACAGTGATGGTTGCACAGCTCTACAGATAAACTAAAATCCTCTGAATTATACACTTTGAAAGAATTTTATGTTATGTGAATTATCTGAGTTAAAAAAGTTAAATAGAACCAAATGTGAAATCAACCTGGAAGTTTATTTACTAAATATTTTCAGTATCTCAACATTCTCAGATTAC
This sequence comes from Vulpes lagopus, assembly GCF_018345385.1. NCBI lineage: Eukaryota > Metazoa > Chordata > Mammalia > Carnivora > Canidae > Vulpes > Vulpes lagopus. The sequence continues at coordinate 100,162,637 of NC_054829.1, forward strand.
TGATGATAAATAAGCTATAGCATCCTTCTAAATGTGAAAAATTTACAGCTGGCAAGAGGTTTTTCCTTCAATACAAACAATATAATTCAGGTTAGATTTTAATATAATAAGGCTTTGCTGTTAATTAGTTTTTAATTTGGGAGTATTTTCACCAATTTTATTTAATAAAAGATAGTGATTAAAAATTAATTTTAAGGAGCTTATAATTATGGCCAGAAATAGATACATCCAATTACAAAAAGTCTAAATAGATAAAAACTTTTCTTTAAAATTAAAAATGAAATTAAATTAGGTTGAAAATCATGGATAAGGGCAGCCCAGGTGGCTCAGTGGTTTGGCACCACCTTCGCCCCAGGGCGTGGTCCTGGGGACCCGGGATTGAGTCCCACGTTGGGCTCCCTGCATGGAGCCTGCTTCTCCCTCTGCCTCTGTCTGCCTCTTTCTCTCTCTCTCTCTCATGAATAAATAAATAAAATCTTTAAAAATAATAATAAAAAAAGAAAATCATGGATAAATCACCTAGGTAAGGATTTTGAAGATTGGTATCAAATGAGAAAACTGAAATAATGTAGTAACAAATTTGATGTTCTAAAAGAAATAATCCATGGATTGGGGGAGTATACTTCCTAACAAAGTATACTTTCTTGTCAGGGAATTTGGGGCAGGGGCCAGTTTTACAGAGCATTAGAAGCAGTAAGATGGTAGCAGCATGGTTGGCTAGGAGGTTGGCGATTTCCTTACAAGGTTAATACGTCCTGTTTTTTAGGGTAAGGTAAGCTAGCTAAAGCTGAGTTGAGGAATTCTGACTGGTGTATGCTGGGTTTTCAGGACAGGTGTTTTCCATAAGCTCTGGCTGATTTATGTTTAGATTTATGACATGAGCCAGGCCCCTAAGGTGGCCTCCATTTTGTGGATCCCAATATGCAAATCAACAACATCAGGACTTAACTGAAAAATAAGTATTTAGAATTAATATTACTTACCAACAAAAATATAATCTATGTTGCTTCAGTAAAATATATATAAAAAAAAGAAACATACTGTTACTTAGACCAGAAATGGATCGTTGTTTTGCCAATACTGGATTTGATTATTTAAATATATCTATGCAAGAATTCTTTAGTAAGTTAATAAATTGTTAAAGAATTGTAAGAAGTGGGGCTCCTGGGTGGTTCCGCAGTTGAGTGTTTGCCTTTGGCTCAGGGCGTGATCCTGCAGTTCCGGGATCAAGTCCCACATCGGGCTTCCTGCATAGAGCCTGCTTCTCCCTCTGTCTACGTCTCTGCCTTTCTCTCTCTCTCTGTGTGTCTCTCATGAATAAATAAATAAAATCTTTAAAGAAAAAAAAAGGGAATTGTAAGGTGTGATGGGAATGATTGTGATGGGTTCTGAAGGATCTGATCTATTTAGTATGTAAGTGACTTCATGGAGCCACTATGACACTTTACAGTTTTTTGGTTTTTTTTTTAAGATTTATTAGAGTGTGGGCATTAGCATGTGGGAGGAGAGGGTGTTTTTTGTTGTTTTTTTTTTTTTTTAAGATTTTATTTTTTCACGAGACACACTTAGGCAGAGGGAGCCCGATGTGGGATTCAAACCCAGGACGCTGGGATCATTCCTCACGCCAAAGGCAGACACTCAACCACTGAGCCACCTAGGTGCCTGGGAGACAGAGTCTTGAGCAGACTCCATGCTGAATGCAAAGCCCCACGTGCAGGGCTCAATCTAAGGACCCTGAAATCATGACATGAGTAGAAATCAAGAGTTGGTTGCCTAAATGACGTATCAGATAAAGGGCTAGTTTCCAAGATCTATAAAGAACTTATTAAACTCAACACCAAAGAAAGAAACAATCCAATCATGAAATGGGCAAAAGACATGAACAGAAATCTCACAGAGGAAGACATAGACATGGCCAACAAGCACATGAGAATATGCTCTGCATCACTTGCCATCAGGGAAATACAAATCAAAACCACAATGAGATTCCCACCTCACACCAGTGAGAAAGGGGAAAATTAACAAGGCAGGAAACCACAAATATTGGAGAGGATGTGGAGAAAAAGGAACCCTCTTGCACTGTTGGTGGGAATGTGAAATGGTGCAGCCACTCTGGAAAATTGTGTGGAGGTTCCTCAAAGAGTTAAAAATAGATCTGCCCTACGATCCAGCAATTGCACTGCTGTGGATTTACCCCAAAGATACAGATGCAATGAAACGCCAGGACACCTGTACCCCGATGTTTGTAGCAGCAATGTCCACAATAGCCAAACTGGAAGGAGCCTCAGTGTCCATTGAAAGATGAATGGATAAAGAAGATATGGTCTATGTATACAATGGAATATTACTCAGCCATTAGAAATGATAAATAACCACCATTTGCTTCAAGGTGGATGGAACTGGAGGGTATTATGCTTAATGAAGTAAGTCAATCGGAGAAGGACAAACGTTATATGGTCTCATTCATTTAGGGAATATAAATAATAGTGAAAGGGAATAAAGGGGAAAGGAGAAAAAAATAAGTGGGAAATATCAGAAAGGGAGACAGAACATGGAAGACTCCTAACTCTGGGAAACGAACTAGGGGTGGTGGAAGGGGAGGAGGGCGGGGGGTGGGGGTGACTGGGTGGCGGGCACTGAGGGGGGCACTTGACGGGATGAGCACTGGGTGTTATTCTGTATGTTGGCAAATTGAACACCAATAAAAAAATATTATTAAAAAAAAGAATTGGTTGCCTAATATTGCCAGTTTTTAATACACGCTATTTGGTATCTGTTGATTTTTTCATTGCACCAAAGCAGTAGTTTTAACACAGGCACTAAAAGAATGAAATTTACTAAGAAACAATTCACTATATCTAAATAAGTTTTAAAGAATTTGGCTTACTTAGTGTTATAGAAGTGTGACGGTTTCAGAAATATCCCATCATCAAAGCATATTAAAATCTCAAAAGTAATAATGAGATTAGGCTTTACAGTATATATATATATATACTTGGTAAGAGAACAGTATGATACAGCTTCTCTGTCTTACAAAAAGACCCATACAAAAACGGAGAATCTTGGGTGCTACAATCTTGAAATTCAACTGTCCAAGAGTACTTTCAACAAAAACCACTGAGATTTAAGATAGAATTAGATGTTCACAGATTTTTGTGAATTTAGCTTTTCCTTGTTTTCCTTCTTTTTATTCTGCAGTAATGAAAAGACAGAGATTACCCTGGAGCATTTTAGAGATAAGACTAAATGCCTACTGGCTTGGATTGGGCTATAATTAGGGAAAAAAGGTAAAGGACATTGAAGAGGTGTGCAGAAGTGGGAAGAAAAATGTCAAAGGCAAAACTATTCTTAAGGAAACAAGGAAAAAGGAGGATATATATTTTTTCTTCCTCCTCTTTGCTCAAGCACTGTAAGAATTACCCTCAGGCATAGAATTTAGGCTACCATTATTATGGTGGTTCAGTTTTACACAACTTGATTGCCATTTCTGTACTTGCTAACTTGAAATGTAGTCAATCTAACATTGTTCACATATGATAGTGCATTCTTCCATCCCAAAAGCCTCATTTGTGGCTTTTAAAAACATCCATTTAGGGGCAGCCCAGGTGGCTCAGCAGTTTAGCCACCCCCCTCCCCCGTGTCTCTCATGAATAAATAAATAAATGAAATAAAAATAACATCCGTTTATAGTATAGGACTGCTTTTTTTTTTTTTTTTAAAGATTTAACTTCTTTATTCATGAGAGAGGCAGAGACACAGGCAGAGGGAGAAGCAGGCTCCATGCAGGGGGCCCAACGTGGGACTGGATCCCCGGTCTCCAAGATCAGGCCCTGGGCTGAAGGCAGCACTAAACCGCTGAGCCACGCAGGCTGCCCAGTATAGGACTGTTTTTGATGTCACTTGAGGCAAAACCAAGAGACTCACAGTTTGTCAGTCAGCAATATTTGGGTCTAACTAGGCCAAGTGGAAGTTTCTCCTTAAGTGAAGGTTTAGGCTGAAGAATGTTAATGTAATAGAGACCTGTTGATACTACAATCTTCCCAACTGTTGATTTGAAAAGAAGAATGCAGGATCCCTGGGTGGCTCAGCGGTTTAGCGCCTGCCATTGGCTCAGGGCGTGATCCTAGAGTCCCAGGATCAAGTCCTGCATCAGGCTCCCTGCATGGAGCCTGCTTCTCCCTCTTGGTCTCTGCTTCTCTCTCTGTGTGACTCTCATGAATAAATAAACAAAATATTTTTAAAAATACATATCAGGGGATCCCTGGGTGGCTCAGCAGTTTAGCGCCTGCCTTTGGCCCAGGACGCGCGATCCTGGAGTCCCGGGATCGAGTCCCACATCGGGCCCCCTGAATGGGGCCAGCTTCTTCTGCCTGTGTCTCTGCCTCTCTCTCTCTGTGTATCTGTCATGAATAAATAGTAAAATCTTTAAAAAAAAAATACATATCAAATGCGTATTATATGCAAGGCATTGAGCTAGATGTTGAATATGCGCAGGTGAAAGATCCAGCTGCCACCTTTCAGAAAGTCTTTTATTTTTTTTTATTTTTTATAAATATTTTTTTAAATTTTTATTTATTTATGATAGAGAGAGAGAGAGAGAGAGGCAGAGACAGAAGCAGGCTCCATGCACCGGGAGCCTGATGTGGGATTCGATCCCGGGTCTCCAGGATCGCGCCCTGGGCCAAAGGCAGGCGCCAAACCGCTGCGCCACCCAGGGATCCCTCAGAAAGTCTTTTAATTGGGGGATACTATTAAGGATCTGTCACCATAATGTGATGACATAAATGCATGCATAGAGTAATATTAATGTACTTAATTTAGCTGGGGGTGCTCAGGATAAGTTTCTATGTGGAAGAGAGTTGTCTTTAAAGAAATGAAAAAAGGCATAGCTGGGGGGTAAAAAAGGAGAAAACCTAGGCAGAGGGAACAATGTAAGGTCTCAGCAAACTTGACCTGGTAAGTTTTGGAAACTACAAGTTTGGCAAGTACTTTGGCTGCAGTCGGGGTAGGGGAGGGCAGAGGAGGAAATGAATGAGAAAAGACAAAGCAGTTGAAGACAAGGCTGGATATATTTAGGGCCTAACATGACAGGGTACTAAGTTCAGATATTATTCTGAAGGGTATGGGGTGGGAAAATTAAATTTTAACATTAAGTCTTGATCAGATTTTAATCACAAAAAGATAAATATGACAGCAATGTGGAAGATGTAACTGAAATGTGTGTTGGGGTAGAAACTAGAGGCAGACACCACTTGGGATGCTATTGAAATAATCTAGATGAAATGTGATCGTGAGAAAAACCTAAAATAGTTGCAGTACTTGCACTAAAGACTCATAGTACATTTAGTGTATTTACTAGGTAGAGTTTATATTAAAAACATTTTTTAGTCTCTTCCAGTTATTTTTATTAGAATGTTATAATAAAATCATATAAAAATCATAATAATCTAGACCATTGTAATAAAAATAGGTTAAGACATAATACTTGGTATGAACTCTTTATGCTCTTAACTCTTAAAGAATTTTGTAAATAAAGTTTATAAAATATAGAAAAGTATAAACTAATAAAAATATGTGCCATTTTATTTTTTTTAATGTTTTGCATATTGCCTCCTGAAACATAAATACAGAACTAATTGCCACTATTTAGGTTCTCTAAATTTGGCATGTCTGTACTAACTGTTCTGTTCCATATATGCTAACCAATTTTCTCTACTAGATCTTTAAGAGACCTCTGTTCATTCTTTTACTGATGTCATTTGGCTTTCCCATGGCCAGAAGTGTTTATTATCTATTTCTGTTCTCATTTGCCTAAGACAGAGTGGTGCTACACAATACTAACAATACAGGCTCTGGAATCACATGGTAGTATTTAGTTATAAATGGCAATTGCAGTGATTTGAACTATGACTATATTATTATAGATTAATTAAATAAATCACAATATGGGGGAAAATCTGGGAAAGAATTCATGGATTCTAGTTTGAGAAATGCTGATGTAGAGATTATTAAAAAATCCTTTTGTCACATACCTAAAGTCAAATTTGTTGAGTCTGACTTTGTGACTCTGAGTCAAGAAATGCTAGGCAGGTAGGACAGATAAATAAGTTCATTCTAAAGTGAAAGTTAAGTTGGGTGGGGGGGAGGGCTTAGGTGCACTTTAAGGTTCATTCCTGTTCAGGAACCAAGAATATAACATCTCATAGGAAAGTAATTCTGTCTCCAGATCAATCCACAAAGGGCTATTCTCTAAATCCAACCTCTCTATTTTCATGTTCCTGTGAGAAAATACCCCTTAAGAGTTTCCAGTCGATATAGCAGGAATGATCTCTGCCCATCAGAATGAGGCATCCTACCTTTCTGTTTTGTTAGTGAGAAATTCTCCTACCTTCAAATAACAAGAATTCATTACTTCCTGTAACTTAGGGCAAGAACTCAAGCAGAGCCGGTATAATTGGACAGAGGGTAAAATCATATTTAATGGTGAGATGAAAGCTTTAGAAAGTTGGAGATTGGTGGCCAGACAATCTGTATATTTAACCTTAAGTGTCACTGTATGGTTTAGGTTGGCTCTGGGACCCACCCCCATCTTTTCTTTTTTAGTGCCAGATTAGTTCACCCACATTCCTCTCCTGTGCCATTAACAGTTGCTCCCTAACAGAAACCAATAAGCTTTCTTTTCTATCCCACTAATTAGAGAAGAATACAATCTCACAGAATTAAAAAAAAATAATAAAGTAGAATTATTTATTTCCTTATATTTTTGTTCCTAAAGCACATATGTATCCTGTTAAGTTTTCATAAAGGTTTTATTTCTGGTAATAGGATGTTAGTATTTATATATTATTATAAGCAAGAGAGTAGTTGTAGTGATATAAAGAATGCTTCATTTGATCCTGGTTTCCTTCCTATTATCACTTCCAAGCTCCACTCAACAGATCAGACTCAATAGAAAAAGTCACAAGATTCAAGTGTACTTTATTTTTTTAAAGATTTTAATTTATTTATTCATGAGAGACATGGAGAGAGAGGCAGAGACATAGGCCTAGAGAGGGAGAAGCACGTTTCCTGCGGGGAGCCCCATGTGCAACTCCATCCTGGAACTCCAGGATCATGCCCTGAGCTGAAGGCAGATGCTCAACCACTGAGCCACCCAGGCATCTCAGTTCAACTGTACTGTAAAGGAAAATTAGAAATGGTTATTGTAATACTCTTGATATAACAAATTACTACAAATTCAGTGGTTTATTTTTTTTTTTAATTTTTTATTTATTTATGATAGTCACAGAGAGAGAGAGAGAGAGGCAGAGACACAGGCGGAGGGAGAAGCAGGCTCCATGCACCGGGAGCCCGATGTGGGATTCGATCCCGGGTCTCCAGGATCGCGCCCTGAGCCAAAGGCAGGCGCCAAACCGCTGCGCCACCCAGGGATCCCAAATTCAGTGGTTTAAAACAACAGTTATCTTAGATATTTGGAGGTCAGAAGTCTGAATGGGTCCTACTGGTCTAAAATCAAGGTATAAGCAAGATTGATTCTTTTTTTTTTTTAATTTTTTTTTTAATTTTTATTTATTTATGATAGTCACACACACAGAGAGAGAGAGAGAGGCAGAGAGTCACAGGCAGAGGGAGAAGCAGGCTCCATGCACCGGGAGCCCGACGTGGGATTCGATCCCGGGTCTCCAGGATCGCGCCCTGGGCCAAAGGCAGGCGCCAAACCGCTGCGCCACCCAGGGATCCCCGCAAGATTGATTCTTTTCTAGAGGTTCTGGGGCACAAAGTATTTGTCTTAAAACTAATTGTTGAAGAGACTATTCTTTCCCTATTGAAAAGTCTTAGCACCCTTGTTGAAAATAAATTGACTGCAGATGTGTATGGGTTAATTTTTGTATTCTCAGTTCTATTTCCTTGGTCTATTGTTTATTTGTGTGCTATTACCATATTCTTAATTACTGTAGCTTTGCAGTAAATTTTGAAACAGGAAGTATGAGTTCTGTCTCGTGATCCCCTTCCATCTTCTTTTTTTTTTCCCCTTCCATCTTCAAAGCCAGAAATGGCCCGTTGAGTCTTTGTCACATTGCATCACTCAGATACACTTGCCTGCCTCCTTTCATTTATAAGAATATTTGTGATTATATTGGGCCTACAGGGATAATCCAGGAAAATCTACCCATGTAAAGTCCAGGTGGTTAGCTACCTTAATTCCACCCACAGCCTTAATTCCCCCTTGCTATAAACATAACATATTCACAGATCCCAGGGAGTGGGATTGTAGACATCTTCAGTGGGATGGAAGATCAGAGGAGAGACATTGTTCTGGCTACTACAGCTATTTATAATTCCTTGGGTATTCTTTAGTTTAAGAGCAACTTTTTTGCTTCCTTTCATAGGTTCTCATTTTATTCATTCAAAATATATTTGACTACTAAAATATCAAGTGTGAAACGGTATAGAAAGTTATGCTAAGGATTAGAAACTTGTCAACTGGATCCCTGGGTGGCTCAGCGGTTTAGCGCCCACCTTCGGTCCACAGTGTGATCCTGGAGTCCCGGGATCAAGTCCCATGTCAGGCTCCCTGCATGGAGCCTGCTTCTCCCTATGCCTGTGTCTCTGCCTCTCTCTCTCTCTCTCTCTCTGTCTCTCTCATGAATAAATAAATAAAATCTTTAAAAAAAAAAAAAACTTGTCCACTAACTTTGTCACCGGTGACTCAATTTTGTTGAGGTACTGTTGACAATTTAAATTTAAGCATGTTGGGGAGTGAATGGAAAAATGCAGAGCTTGGTCGTGATAGGAAGTTAGAAGATAGGAAATTAGCTTAGAGTAACTCAGGGTCAAAGGAGGGTGCTTTTTTAGAAAGAGAAATTTGAGTATATTTATATTCTAGAGGAAATCAGGAAAGATGAGATACAGAACAGAAAGACTCATATGGAGTCATTTTCTTCACAAGATGTGACAGTAGGTCAAAAATTGAGTATTTGACTTTGAACAATGGGGAAACATCAGACACTAGAGGAAATAAGATTAGAATGGGTAAAAATGAAGATAATTATAAGTGGGAAGAGGCAGGAAGGGGTTGACCATTAATACTCCATTTTTTTCAACTTAAATCAATTGGAAGGAGTGCTTTATTCATTCTTCGGTTGATGAATACTCAGGTTGCTTCCATATCTTTGCTATTGTAAATAATGCTGCTATAAACATAGGGTTACATAATCTTTTCAAATTCGTGTTTTCATTTTCTTGGGGAAATACCCAGAAGTGGAATTACTGGGTCATATGGTATTTCTATTTTTAATTTTTGGAGAAAATTTCCATAGTTGATACACTAGTTTACATTCCCATCAAGAAAGCATAGGAGTTACCTTTTTTCTACATCTTTGTCAACATTTACTATTTCTTGTCTTTTGATACTAGCCGTTCTGACTGCTATGAAGTGATAGTTTGGTGTGGTTTTGATTTGCATTTCCATGCTGATTATTGATGTTGAGCGCCTTTTCATGAGTCTGTCAGCCATCTGAATGTCTTCTTTGGAAAAATATCTGTTCAGGTCCTTTATTTTTTAATTGTAGTGTTGTTATTATTCTGATAACGTATAACTTTTTAATATACTTTGGATATTAGCCCCTTAGCAGATATGTCATTTTTAAATATATATGTCTCCTCTCATTCTATAGGTTGCCTTTTTGTTGTGTTGGTTTCTTTTGCTGTACAAAAGCCTTTTAGTTTGATGTAGTGCAAATTGTTTATTTTTGCTTTTGTTTTCCTTGCCTGAGGAGACATATCCAGAAAAATATTAAGTCCAAGAGTTTACTGCCTATGGTCTCTTTTTGGAGTTTTATTATTTCAGATCTTATATTAAGTCTTTAATCCACTTTGCACTTAATTTGTATAGTGTAAGAAAGTGGTCCAATTGCATTCTTTTGCACTTAGCTGTCCAATTTTCCCAACACTTTATTTTTTAAAAGATTGTATTTATTTATTCATGAGAGACACACAGAGAGAGGCAAAGACACAGGCAGAGGAAGAACCAGGCTTCATGTAGGAAGCCCAATGTGGGACTTGATCCTGGAACTCCAGGATCACACCCTGAGCCAAAGGCAGCCACTCAACCACTGAGCCACCCAGGCGTCCCATTCCCAACACTTTATTGAAGAGATTATCTTTTACTCAATGTGTATTCTTCCCTTCTTTGTTGTGAATAATTGACCATATAAGTGTGGATTTATTTCTGAGGTCCTTATTCTGCTCTGTTGATCTCTATGTATGTTTTGTGCCAATACCATACTGTTTTACTATAGCTTTGTAGTACAGTTTGAAATCAGAGATTGTGATACGCCGAGCCTTGTTCTTCTTTCTCAAGATTGGTTTGGCTAGTTGAGTTCTTTTGTTGTTACACTCAAATTTAAAAATTATTTATTCTAGTTCTGTAAAAAGTACTATTGGTATTTTGATATGAATTTCATAGAATCTGTAGATTGCTTTGGGTAATATGGACATTTTAACAATATTAATTCCTCCAGTCCAAGAACACAGAACATCTTTCATTTGTGTCTTCTCCAACTTCTTTCACTGATGTCTTACAGTTTGTAGAGTACAGTTCTTTCATCTCCTTGGTTACATGTATTCCCAGGTAGTTCTTTTTTGATGTAGTTGTCTATAGGATCATTTTCGTAATTTCACTTTCTTGTAGTTTGTTCTTAGTGTATAGAAATGCAACAGAGTGCAATATTGGTTCTGTATCTACTAACTTTACAGAATCCATTCATTAGTTCTGATAGTTTTTTGGTGGTGTCTTTAGGGCTTTCCACATATGATCTCATGTCATCTACAAATAGTGAAAGTTTTGCTTCTTTCTTACCAATTTGGATGCCTTTTATTTCTTTTTCTTGTCTGCTTGCTGTAGTAAGGCTTCTAGTACTATGTTGTATAAATGTAGGGAGAGTGGACATCCTTGTCTTGTTTCTGATTCTAGAGTAAAGCCTTTAGGTTTTCACTACTGAGTATAATGTTAGCTGTGGTTTGTCCTATATGGCCTTTTAAGTACTTTTTTTAAGATTTTATTATTTATTCATGAGAGACACACACACAGAGAGAGAGGCAGAGACACAGGCAGAGAGAGAAGCAGGCTTAATGCGGGAGCCTGATGTGGGACTCAATCCCCGGACCTCAGAATCATTCCCTGGGATGAAGGCAGGCACTCAACTACTTTATGTTTTTTTCTAAACCCATTTTGTGGACTGTTTTTATAATGAACAGATGTTGGGTTTTGTCCAAGACTTTTCCTGCATTTTTGCAGATGATCATATGATTTTATTCCTTCATTTTGTTACTGTGGTGTATCATGTTGATTGATTTGCAGGTGTTGAACCATCCTTACATACCCAAAATAAATCCCACCTGAATATCTCCTTTTAAGATATGGTTGAATTTGGTTTCCTGAAATTTGTTGAGGATTTTTGCATCTGTGTTCATCAGGGCTATTGGTCTGTCATTTTCTTTTTTGTAATGTCTTTGGTTTTGATACCAGAAATCTTGGCTTCAATTTGGAAGCATTCCTTCCTCGTCCATTTTTTGGAATAGTTTAAGAGTTTAAGAGGAATAGTTTAAGAGGTTAGGTATCAGTTCTTTAAATGTTTGGTAGAATTTACCTATGAAGCTGTCTAGTTCTATACTTTTTTTGTTGTTGTTGTTGGGAGGCTTTTTTTTTTTTTTAAAGATTTTATTTATTTATTCATGAGATGCACACAGAGAGAGGCAGAGACATAGGCAGAGGGAGAAGCAGGCTCCCTGTGGCAAGCCCAGTGTGGGACTTGATCCCAGACCCTGGGATCATGACCTAATAAGCCAAAGGCAGACGCTCAACCACTGAGCCACCCAGTGCCCCTGTTGGGAGTTTTTGGTGACTGATTCCATTTTGTTATTAGTAATCAGTCTGTTCAGATCTAATTCTTCCTGATTCAGTTTCTGGAGATTGTATATTCCTAGGAATTTATGTATTTCCACTAGGTTGTCCAATTTGTTGGCATATACTTTTTCATAGTAGTCTCATAATCCTTTGTATTTCTGTGGTGTCAGTAGTAACATCTCCTCCTTTGTTTCTGATATTATTATTTTCTTTAGGCAAGGGGAAGGCAGAGGGAAAGAGAGAATCTTTTTTTTATTTTTTATTGAAGATCGATTTGCCAACATATAGTGTAACATGCAGTGCTCATCCCATCAAGTGCCCTCCTCAGTGCCTGTCACGCAGTCACCCCATATCCCCATCTACCTCCCCTTCCACTACCTTTTGTTCCTTTCCCAGATTTAGGAGTCTCTCATGCTTTGTCACCCTGTCTAATTTTTCCTACTCATTTTCCCTCCTTTCCCTTATAACCGCTTTCACTATTCCTTATATTACCCATATGTGTGAGACCATATGATGATTGTCCTTCTCCAGTTGACTTACTTTGCTCAGCATAATACCCTCCAGTTCCATCCATGTTGAAGCAAATGGTGGATATTTGTCCTTTCTGATGGCTAATATTCCATTGTATGTATAGACCTTCCTTATCCATTCATCTTCCGATGGACACCGAGGCTTCTTCCACAGATTGGCTATTGTGGACATTATTGCTATAAACATTGGGGTGCAGGTGTCCTGCTGTTTGTTTCACTGCATCTGTATCTTGGGGGTAAATCCCCAGTAGTGCAATTGCTGAGTCATAGGGTAGCTCTATTTTTAACTCTCTGAGGAACCCCCACTGTTTTCCAGAGTGGCTGTACCAGTTTACATTCCCACCAACAGTGCAAGAGGGTTCCCCTTTCTCCACATCCTCTCCAATGTTTGTTGTTTCCTGTCTTGTTAATTTTCACCATTCTCACTGGTGTGTGAGGCGGTATCTCACTGAGGTTTTGATTTGTATTTCTCTGATGGCAAGTGATGCAGAGCATTTTCTCATGTGCTTGTTGGCCATGTGTATGTCGTCTTTAGTGAAATTTCTGTGCATGTTTTCTGCCCATTTCATGATTGGATTGTTTGTTTCTTGGGTATTGAGTTTAATAAGTTCTTTATAGATCTTGAATACTAGCTCTTTATCTGATATGTCATTTGCAAATACCTTCTCCCATTCTGTAGGGATGTCTGTTTTTTAGTTTTGTTGACTGTTTCTTTTGCTGTGCAGAAGCTTTATATCCTGATTAAGTACCAATAGTTCATTTTTGCTTTTGTTTCCTTTGCCTTCAGAGATGTATCTTGTAAGAGGTTACTGTGGCCAAGGTCAAAAAGAGTGTTGCCTGTGTTCTCCTCTAGGATTTTGATGGATTCCTGTCTCATATTTAGATCTTTCATCCATTTTGAGTGTATCTTTGTGTATAGTGTAGGAGAATGGTCTAGTTTCATTCTTCTGCATGTGGCTGTCCAATTTTCCCGGCACCATTTATTGAAGAGACTGTCCTTTTTCCAGTGGATAGTCTTTCCTGCTTTGTTGATAATTAGTTGACCATAGAGTTGAGGGCCCATTTCTGGATTCTCTGTTCTGTTCCATTCATCTGTGTGTCTGTTTTTGTGCCAGTACCACACTGTCTTGATGATCACAGCTTTGTAGTACAGCTTGAAATCCGGCATTGTGATGCCCCCAGCTTTGGTTTTCTTTTTTAAAATTTCCATGGCTTTTCGGGGTCTTTTCTGATTCCACACAAATCTTAAGTTCCAACTCTCTGAAGAAAGTCCATGGTATTTTGATAGGGATTGCATTAAACGTGTAAATTGCCCTGGGTAACATTGACATTTTCACAGTATTCGTTCTTCCAATCCATGAGCATGGAATATTTTTCCATCTCTTTGTGTCTTCCTCAATTTCTTTCAGAAGTGTTCTGTAGTTTTTAGGGTATAGATCCTTTACCTCTTTGGTTAGGTTTATTCCTAGGTATCTTATGCTTTTGGGTGCAATTGTAAATGGGATTGACTCCTTAATTTCTCTTTCTTCAGTCTCATTGTTAGTGTATAGAAATGCCACTGACTTCTGGGTATTGATTTTGTATCCTGCCACACTGTCAAATTGCTGTATGAGTCCTAGCAATCTTGGGGTGGAGTCTTTTGGGTTTTCTGTGTAGAGTATCATGTCATCAGCGAAGAGGGAGAGTTTGACTTCTTCTTTGCCAATTTGAATGCCTTTGATTTCTTTTTGTTGCCTGATTGCTGAGGCTAGGACTTATAGGACTATGTTGAACAGCAGTGGTGAGAGTGGACATCCCTGTTGTGTTCCTGATATCAGGGGAAAGGCAAGAGAGAAAGAATCTTAAGCAGGCTCCATACCCAGTGTGGGGCCAATGTGGGGCCCAATCTCATAACCCTGAGATCATGATCTGAGTCAAATTCAGGAGTTGGACGCTTAACTGACTGAGTCATTCAGGCTCAATTCTTTCTCTATTTTTCCTTGATGAGTCTGGCTAAATGTTTATCAATTTTATTTTCTCAAAGAACCAGTTCTTTCTTTATAAGTAATTGATCTACTGTCATTACTATGTATTTGCTTTTACGAGTGGAATTTTTTCCTTTTATAGCTTCTAGATGTGGCCTTTTCATTTTTGCTTATGGAATTCCCTTTAATATTTCTTGTAAGGCTGGTTTAGTGGTAAGCTTTAACTTTTATTTATCTGGGAAACTCCTTATCTCTCCTTCAGTTCTGAATGATAACCTTGCCTAATATTCTTGGCTGTAGATTTTTTTCTCCTTTGAGCATTTTGAATATATCATGTTATTCCTTTGTGGCTTGCAAACTTTTTTTTTTTAAGATTTTATTTATTTATTCATAAAAGACACACAGAGAGAGAGAAAGGCAGAGACGTAGGCAGAGGGAGAAGCAGGCTCCAGGCAGGGAGCCTGATGTGGGACTGACTGGATCCTGAGACCGTGGATCACGCCCTGAGCCAGGGGCAGGTGCTCAACTGCTGAGCCACCCAGGTGTCCCTGGCTTGCAAACTTTCTGCTGACAATTAGGTCATAGCCTTTTGGGGTTCCCCTTATATGTAATTGTTTGCTTTTCTCTTGCTGCTTCTAAGATTCTTTATTTAATTTTGGACATTTTAATTATTATATGTCTTGGTGTGGACTGCCTTGGGCTCACCTATTTGGGCCTCTCTGTGTGGCCTAGACTAAGATGTCTGTTTTCATCCTCTTAAACATAGGGAGGTTTTCAGCAATTTTCTCAAATAAGTTTTCTGCCCTTTTCTTTTCTCTTTCTGGGACCCCTGAATTATGAATGTTAGTTTGTTTGATGTTGTCCCAGAAGTCCCTTAACCTATCTTTTTTTTTTTTTTTTAATTTTCTTTTGTTTTTACTGTTTGGCGTGGGTTCTCTCCATTACTCAGTCTTCCAGATCACTGTTCCATTCTTCTGTTGATTCTCTCTAGTTTTCTTTCATTTCCATTATTCTTCAGCTCTGATTCTTTTTTGTTTTTCTTTTTGTTGAAGTTCTCATTGAGTTTGTATGCTTCTCTCAAACTGGTTAATAACATCTTTGTGACCGTTACCTTGAACTCTTTATTAGATAGATTCCTTATCTCTTTCATTTAGTTTTCTTTCTGAGGTTTTGTCTTGTTCTTTTGTTTAGGATATAATCTTCTGTCTCTTGATTTTGTCTGTGTTGTTTCTGTATATTAGATAGGTCAGCTATGTTTCCTGATGTTGAAAGTAATGGCCTTATGTAGGTATCCCATGGGGCCCAGTAGCACAATCCTCTATGGTTACCAGAACCAGGCACTCCCAACGATGTCCCCTGGGCTGCATGCACCCTCCTGTTGTGACTGGGCACGACTGCTGCAGGCACACTGGTGGGCAGGTCTGGCCTCCAGCCTAGCTGGCTGTAATGATTAGCTTTGACTACTGTGGGCAAGGCTGGACCCTGGTGCGGCTAGTTGAGAAAGCTGGCTATAGTGGGTCTGCTGGTGGATGGAGTTAGCTCCCAGTGCTGCTAAGAGTCTTAGCCACAATTGCTATGAGCATGCTGTTGGGTGGGGCTGGAACCCTTCCCACTCTGGAGCAGGAGTTGCTCTGGAGGTGCACTGGCCTGCCCTGGGGCTGCCCGCCACATGTGGTGGGGTGGAAGTTGCTTTGAGGAAACACTGGTCAAAACTGAAGCAGCCAAGGCACCTGGCTGGCTCAGTCGGTGGAGCATGCAACTTGATCTTGGGGTTGTGAGTTCCAGTCCCATATTGGGTGTAGAGATTACCCCAATAAAATCTTTTTAAAAAAAAACAGGTGTTTGCCAGGTGTGGTGTCGATTGGGCTGGACAGGTCTTCAGGGGAATGCTGGGGTGGGGCAAGTGGTGTTATCAGGACAGATGGAGAGTGTGTCAGAACTGGCTCCCACAAGCATCTGGCCAACTAAGCTGAAAGAAGGCAAGAAAAATGGTGCCCACCAACACTTCCTAGCCCCTTCAGCACACACCCTAAAATTAGTAAATTTCCTTCATGTATAACCCAAGTACTTTTCAAACTGCTGCTTCTATGTTGGATCTCAGATCAAATGATAAAGTGCTCTGACCCTTTGAGTGGAGTCTTGGTTTCTCACAGCCTTCTGACTCTCTTGGAGTTAAGGTAAGTCCTGCTGATTTTCGGAGGTAGGTTTTTTGGGCGTTTCTCTGTGCAGGTCCCCAGAGCCAGAGATGCCTGGTATGGGACTTGATTCGTCTCACTCCTTAGAGAGGACCTCAACTCCTGTGTTATCCCTCCTGCTTGTGGGTTGCTGTGCCAAGGGTTTGGTCCCTGACTCTCTGCCCCTCCTATCCTTCTGAATGTGTCTTTTTCTTTATATCCCTAGCTGTGGAAAAGCTGTTCTGCTAGTCTTCAGGTTGTTTTCAGAGTGAGTTGCATTAAATGTAGTTGTAACCGTGTTGTGTCCCTTGGGGGAGGTGAGCTCAAGATCCTTCTACTCTTCCATCTTCCAATTGGTACTGATGTGGTGCAGGCCAATGACAAGTTTTGATCACAGGCTGTACTGGAGGCCAGGGGTCTGGCTGGAGCAGGGTCTGGGGGCCTTGGAAGGGATCTGGGGATGGGTACTCAGAAGATCGGGATCAGGGACACCAAAGGGAAAAAGAAACCCTGGCTTGCGGCCAGCAGGGGAACTGGGCCCAGCATAAAATCAACACCTCTTCTCAAAAACTAATACTCCTATCTCAAGAAACTCAAAAGGCAGAATAAAAGTTTATATGCCACATGAGAGAGAAGAATACAGAAAGAAGTGAGAGTGGCATTTTCTATTTTAATCAAGATTCATTCAGCAGGTATTCATTGAGCAGCTACTCTGGATTAGCCTCTGAATGTGGCTTATGGAAAGCATAGATGATTTTTCATGCTTCCCCCTCCACCAAGAGTCCTTAAGTCTACAAAACAAAGAAGCTGCCTGAGTTGGAGGCTAAAGACTTGCCCACTAAGAATCTTTATCACTTTCCCTCTATCTCTGATCCCATACCCACTCAGGGTACCTCAGGATATGGTTCTGTATCCCTAGTGTTCACTAAACAGAGTGAAAAACCAATGATCTAATGAATATTAATACCAAAGCCTCATTATAATAGTCATGTGAGAAACAAATAGTATGAAATATATTAAAGTATAAAGATAGGCACTCAGATGAAGAGAATCTGGCCTAACAGCAGACATGTGATAAAGACATGAGAATTTCAGTTGTTTGACTTCTCAGAATAAGCTGGCAACCCAAAGAACCTACAGTTTTACCCTAAAAGATGGAAATATGTGGTCTAGAACAAAACAGTTGTTTTTTCCTCATTTCCATTGGTCAGATCAGTTTTGTTTTTGTTTTTTAAGATTTTACTATTTATTAGAGACACAGAGAGAGAAAGTGAGAGCCAGAGACACAGGCAGAGGGAGAAGCAGGCTCCATGCTGGGAGCCTGACATGGGACTCGATCCCGGGACTCCAAGATCATGCCCTGGGCTGAAGGCGGCGCTAAACCGCTAAGCCACTGGGGCTGCCCGGTCAGATCAGTTTTAAAAATTTTTTATAGCTTTACTGAAGTACAATTGATATACAATACATTGCATATACTTAAACTGTACAGTTTGGTAATTTGACATAATGTATATACCCATGAAACAATCACTAAAATCAAGATAATAAACATAGCATCACTGCAAGTATCCGTGTACTCCTTTGTAAACCCTGTTGTTCCCCCAACCCTTTCTCCCCTGTATCCACAGGAAGCCACTGATCCATTTTCTGTCTTTTAGGATAGTTTGCATTTTGTACAATTTTAAATAGAATCAAACAGTATGCCCTCTGTGACTTTTTTCATTCAGCGCATAATTATTTGGGATTTTACCTGTTGTGTCACTCAATAGTTTATTAATTTTATTGTTGAGTAGTATTCTATGTATGGGTATGCCACAATTCCCATATCCATTCACCCATCAGTGGACATTCTGGTTGCTTCCAGTTTTTGCCTGTAACAGATATTCTTGTATAAATGTGTGTATGGGCACGGGTTTTCACTTTTTTTAGGTAAATAGCTAGGAGTGGAATAGCTGAATCGTTTGATAGGTACATACTTAACCTTTTAAAAAACTGCCAAGCTGTTTTCCAAGTGCTTATACTGTTTTACATTCTTCCCAGCTGTGTATGAGAATTCCAGTTCCTCCTGACTTGTTATGACCAGTCTTTTCAGTCAGCCATTCTAATAGGTATGGAGTGGTATATCTCATTGTCATTTTAATTTGCTTTTACCTAGTGACTAAAGATGTTCTGCATGTTTTCATGTGCTGCTTTGCCATCTGTATTTCTTCTTGAAGAAAAGTCTCTATATTTTTCCCATTGTTTTATAGAGTTCCTTTTGTTTGTATTTATTTACAGGTAACAAAAATTAAACATTTATAGCAGCAGCCTTAGAATTTTCAGAAAGTAATAAAGTCATAACAAGGTAACATATACATGGAAGAATATGAAAAAGGCATGAAGAACTCAACTCGTATTGGCTAGTGCATAAGTCACTTCTAAAACTGTGTAGGCACTACTATCCTAGAGCTGGCTTATGCTGCCTTATGAGTGTGAATTTTAAAATTTTCAGAAAATTTACAGGCTGTTAAACACAGCCATTATTAAAAATTAATTATATAAGCTGACAATTATGTTAAAATCCAATATATAAAACTCAGTAATACTAAAAATTCACTTGATCATTTTACTATTATCCATGTTTTTGTGGTTATGTCTATCATATCCATATTGTAGACATACTATATTATAGTTTGATAATTATACATCTCCTTCCAATTCTGTGTTCTGTGATGTCGTGTGGTAGCTTGAAATGAGCCACAATGGAGTATTTACCCCTCAAAATTTGTAAACACCACAATCACCCCCCCCCCCCCCCCCGTGAGCTAGTTGTTAAATATTTACCAGCTCACCAGTAATGACAAGGACCTTCAAACTGCAGTGACTTACTGTCCATGATGAATAATCGAAAAATAATTTAATCACACAGAGACCTCACCTTTGGGAAACACTTAATTCCTCAAGAACAGATCAGTATTTTTGCTGCAGAATAAACCTTACATATTTTCCTTACTGCTCAGTTTTTTTTTCTCACTTTCAAGTACCTTGGGGTCGAGAATGCCAAAGTCTACTGGATAAGGGAGGATACCAATACATTATTTCTGTGGTCCCACGTAAAAAATTAAAAAAGTATTTTATTTGGAGTAGAATGAAAAGGTCTGTGAAATATAGAAAATAGTACTGGGCAAACAAAACAAAACAAAACCTCCAAAAAACGCAAACAACTCTGTACAACCAAATTTCTATTCATGTAAGAGTAGGGGAAACTAAACTAAAATGAGAGGGAGCAAATGATGATACAAGAGGAACGTTTGGTCTAAACCCCCAATCAGCTTTCTAAAGGAGAACAAAGCATTTTTTGAAGTCTAAAGTTACTAAAGATGCTGGATGTTATTAGAAATGTACAGTTACAGATCAGTAACATACTAAGCAGTCCAGAGATAAATAAACTATGGGGGACAAATTCTTAGTGCAAAAGATAAAGCTATTGCTATGGTTGAGTGTCCATTACAATTTAATTTTAAACACAACTAGGAGAAACCAAGCATTTCAAAAGGAAAAGAAACCATCTTAAAGTTCACGGTCTGAATTAAAGACATATACATTTAAAATATAAAAGAAACAAACCATGCATGACTTTTTTTTTCCCAAAGATTTCTACATTTATTTTAGAGAGCACATGTGTGTGTGTGAGTAGGGGGTTAGGGGTAATGGGAAAGAGAGAATCCCAAGCAGATTCCCCATCAAGCACAGAGACTTACCCGGGGCTTGATCTCACAGCATTGAGATCATGACCTGAGTTGAACGCTTAACTCACTGAGCCACCCAGATACCCTGATCAATAAGACTTTCGATAAGACACTTGTTATGTCTCACATGAAATTCAAATAGAAATTAAAGAAAATGTTTGCCTGATTTTTAGTAAGGTACTAGTACCCTAAAGTACTAGTAGTGATAACTGTTTAGAGTGATGCATGCTGAAGAATAGCAGTTTGGCATTTTTTTTTTTAAAGATTTTATTTTTTATTAGAGAGTGCACACAAGCAGGGGGGAGCTGCAGCCAGAGAGAAAAGCAGACTGCCCACAGAGCAGGGAACCCAATATGGAGCTTGATCCTATGACCCCAGGATCATGGCCCGAGCCAAAGGCAAACACCTAACTGACTGAGCTACCCAGGCACCCCAGCAGTTTGGTATTAAATTGGAGGGAATAAATAATCCTTAAACCAGTCAATGCCCTGTGTAATCACACTAATAAACTGGACAAAATAGATGGAACTTTTATAAATCAGCACGTGCAGGCTTTATTTTTTTAAATTAAAAATGAGGAAGAAATACATATTCCCAAGGAGATAACTTCTTTCTCTCAACTTAAAATTTATTTATAAAGGAGATTGAATCATCTCAAATGAAAATATCTAAGAATATATGAAACTACAGATGTAATAGAGAACTGCCTGTTGAATATTTCCACAATTAAAATGAAGTAAATCACAGTATTCTCCGTAACCCTTGTCCTGATCTCCCAAATCAGTTCCTCTTCTGACTGATTTAAGTGACTATTTTTATGTCACCAGGATTCACCATATTTGAATCATCTTTTCTTTCACCATTCTCCTTCCCTATCTGTCTCCATTTTTAATTCTTTGGATCTTCAAATGCACATTATACCTTAAATTTATGATATACATTTAAAAAGATTTTTGTCATCATTTATTTGTATAGCCACTCTGTGAGTTAAGCAAAAGTTATTAGTATTTCATCATTCTATTAAAGGCCTCCAAGGTGATAGGCATGTAAATAAGCAGAATCAGACAGGTTAAATAACTGGCCCGAGCTGACAGGACCAGTAATTACAAGTCCTGTGATTCTGATGTCAACATTCTTTTCATTACACTATGATGCCTGTCATCAACAACTCATATTTGGTCCATTACTATAAATTCCCAGCAGATTTCTCTACCTTTATCCCTACTTCTTCAGTCTATCATGCATGTCACTATCAGATTAACACAGCTTTTATTAAAAAATACCAGAATGAAGAAATTTCCAATGGTTTCCTATTGTATAGAGAATACAAACCAGAACTTTACCTTTGCTTTTATACGTGAAATCTCAGCAAACTGGCCTCCTCATGTTCCTTCAAATATACTTGTGAGGCACCTGGCTCAGTTGGTTAAGCATCTGCCTTTGGCTCAGATATGATCTCTAGGTCCCGGGACTGAGCCCCATGATGGGCTCCCCACTCAGCAGGGAGTCTGCTTCTGCTTCTCTCTCTCCTCTGCCCCTTCCCCCAGCTTGTGTGTTCTCTCCCTTAAAAAAAAAAAAAAAAAAAATTTCAAATATACTTGTAACTTTCCTGAGACTATGTCTTTGCTTCTAGCAGTGTTTCCCTTCCTTGAGTTACAAATCCCAGAGTAACAGAATATTGCAGGGGACCTGGGCCTAATCATGCATGTATGTGTGTGTAATATGTATATATACATATATATGCACACATATATATTATGTTTATTAGGTATTTACTTATTTAGTTTATATGTTAAACGTGTACTATTTAGTTTATATGTTAAACGTGTACTATTATATACATATATATGCACACATATATATTATGTTTATTAGGTATTATTTAGTTTATATGTTAAACGTGTACTATTATGACCTTGTGTGTTTTGGTAAGAGAGAGGTCAGAGGCATCTAGTATAATTTTTGACATTAAATATAACTCCTTGAGGCACCTGGCTGGCTCAGATGGTGGAGCATACAACTCTTGATCTCAGAGTTGAGTTCAAGGCCCATGTTGGGTATAGAGATTACTTAAAAAAAAAAAAAAATTAAAAATGAGTCCTTTGCAGTTCCACTTCTGGTAATGAAGAAGTAGGTGAGTTTTGATGAGAACAACTAGAATTGTAGGCCAAGAAAAGAAAACTGCATTTCCTTAAAGACACCGAAAAGCTACCAGATTGGTGTGGATTGCAGAATCAAGGTCTGAGAGGGAGACATTTTGGAGAGGTGCTTGAACATCTGGGTCCCTTTTTCTGGTGGCCACATTGGTCTCTTCCAAAAGCAACTGAGAAGGTAAATACGGATTTTTGCAAGCTCACAGGCCCAGAAGAGGAGGTAGGGAAGTTTAAAAAGTGGAGTTTAGGGCTCACCCAGGAAGAGATAAACACCTTAGCCTTTCAGTTGAGATTCTGAAGGGCTGTACCCTAGGAGTCAAAGTGAACTGAAAATAGATCAGAACTGGCAGGGACTGAATCATCTCTGGCCCTAACTGGTCTGTAGTGATCTGAGTCTCCTACTGGCCCCAGATGAACTGCCTAATAGAAGCAAAAGAAATCCTCTCTTGAGGAAAGTAGTGCTATCAGGAGCTTCAAAATACCTCTGCAGTATTTTATATATAATATCCAGCACAAATAAAAAATAATCAGGTATATGAGAAGATACAACAAAACCAAAGAAGCAACAGATCATAGAAACAAAACCCACAGGGATTATGAAACAAAAATATACCATGTTTAATTTGTTCAGGAACTTATAAGAATAAGAATGTGCATAGAGAATGGAAACACAAACAAATGGAAATTCTATTGTTAGGTCTTTCAACAAATTAAAAACACAGTGGATGGACTTCATAGCCAATTAAACAAAGCTAAAGACAAAATAGGAAACTGGATGACGTTCAGAAGAAAATATGCAGATTTACAGAGACAAAAGAATGAAAATATGGAAATTTTTTTTAAAAAGTGGAAGACTTATGGTTAGAATTTTTTAAAAGTCTAACATAATCATAATTAAAACCCAGAAAGAAAGGAATGAGAGAATATAATAAAGTGATACTTGAAGAGATGTCTAAATTAAGTAAAAGGCATCATGCCTTGGATTCAAGAAGCACTAAAAACCTTAAGCAAGAAAAAGGCAAAGAAAATCACACCTAACACATCATAGTAGAAGTGCTGAAAACCAAAGGGGAAATTTTTAAGCACCCAGAAGAAAAAGACAAATTACTTTACCAAATGAATGACAGTAAGAACAGGATTTGAAGGATGCCTGGGTGGCTCTGTGGTTGAGCATCTGCCTTTGCCTCAGATCATGATCCCGGGGTCCAGGGATCAAGTCCTGCATTGGGCTTCCTGCAGGAAGCTTGTTTCTTTCTCCCTCTGCCTATGTCTCTGCCTCTCTTTCTGTGTCTCTCATGAATGAAAAATCTTTAAAAAAATACGTTCTTTAAAAAAAAAGATTTTATCTACTTGAGAGAGACACAGAGGGGGAAGAGGTGCTAAGAAAGAGAGAAAGAGAGCAAGCAGGGAGAGGAGCAGAGGGTAAGGGAGAGCGAGAATCCCAAGCAGGCTTGGCACTGAGCGCAGAGCCTGAAGTAGGACTCGATCTCACTACCTTACTTCAGGCCATTGTCTCCTAAAGTTCTTCTCAATGAAAGGATTTCCCTTTACGATTGTGTTTCAGGGCCACTAATGAGTGATGGTGTTGCAATAGTGACCATTCACATCCAGACAATGCCAGCTCACTGCAGATCCTTGTGACAATTAACAAGGCTGACAAGGTTTTCTCTTCCATTAATTGGTCAGAGGAGCTCCTTATGAAGCCAGTTTATATGGATTGAGGGAGAAGTGCTGAAGGAATAGGGGCAGGTACTAATAGTAACCTGAGTCACCTGCTCATTCACTTTAGTTGTGGCCATGTTCCCAGTCTTGTAGGGAGTGGACTGCTGTTGTGCCCATTCAGTTGTATGGTTTGGTGAATCAGATAACATCAGTTCATGATGGATAGTTTGATTATTCACATAGTCACTTGTCCCATGGGCGGGTGTTTCATCTCTACCGGGTACCAGCAGCGAATCAGGAGCTACTTTTCAAAGAAACAAAACAAAACATTGGTTGAGAAAGATCTTTACTCAACAACCAAAGAATCTGTGTTGTAATTCTCCTATTGGCACTTAACCAGGCTTCATATATAACATCTCTACCACGTGAACTTCTAATACTAATTTCTAATACTAACTTCTAATTGTAAGGCCCAACTGACAAGACAGTTTGCTCTGGGCTCCACTGAAAACTACAGTTACTCAGAAGATAGGTTAGAGTTCAATTAATGTTAATGTTCAATTTTGTTGTTTTCAGAAGCCAAAAAGGCCTGCCACACATTTTGCCTTTTTCTTTTTTGTGTTGGTGAAAAAACAGTCACTCAGTCACTGAATGGATAACCTGATAAGTCTCAGGCCATCAGACCTCTAGAAACTTGCAGCAGGTCCTGAAAGTTCTACAGGGTTTTTCTTGTGCCTTCTGGCATGCATATAACTTACCAAAACATGTAGAGTGCTTACTACTTCCTGCTCATTGGGTTCATTTAACATTCATTTCTATAATAGACCAATGTAATATTGTAATAGTGTAATATTGTAATAGTGTAATATTCTGACACAGCAAGATGATCAAGGTCCCTTCACACCACAGAACAGAAAGTTGACACAGTCCTGAGACAAGACAGTAAGGGTTCACTGTTGTCCCTGCCATTTAAATGCAGTTTATTTCTGACTTCCCTTACCAGTTGAAATGGGGTGTGTGGGCCATTTCCAGACAAAAACCTATATATCACATCAAAGTCTATATTAATTTCCTCCAATGAAGATCCCACACCTAGAGCAGCAACTATAATTGGCATCTCCATGTGATTTAACTTTGCAGTAATCCAATCATTCTTTACTACCCACCTGGTTTTTACACTATCATTCCCTACCCCCATTTGGTGACCACAAAGGGCATTTATGTGAGACTGTGGTATGAATCACTATGCCAGCATGGTGGCACTAATTTCTACAAGTTCACCAGGATGTGGTGCTTTCTGTGTGCGGTCTTAGTGTGAGTGTGGTAGCAAGTACTTACGAACTTCTGCATAGCCCTTCCTACCATGATAGCCCTCATTCCATTGGTCAGGAAACCAAAATGAAGATTGCTTCAGTTACTAAAATACATCTATTCTTACTACACATCTAGGCCTGGAGAAATAACCAAAATCTGGGTCTCTGGACTGTTTTCCAGAGGCCAAGACAACATCCTGTCTTTAGTAAATGGCCACTAGAGAAGGATTAGGGCAGTGATCCCCTAACTTCTCACAGGATTTACCAGGGGAGCTTTAAAAAATAGCAATGCCTGGATTTCAGTGCTTGAAATTATGATTTAATTGCTCTGGAGGGTGTTATTTAGAATTCTCAGGGGTTCTAAAGTACAGACAGGTTTGGGAATCACTGGATTAGAGAAAGGTTCATGGTTCTACAACTGTGGCTGTATTGCTGGGTTCTTCTTCAAAGGGACCCAGTCTCTCTCCATCATCAAGGAGTTCCAGGTCTGTGAACTGGATGGGAGGCTTCAAATTTCTCTATGACAACACAAGTTAGTTTAGAATTTTCCCACCTATACATGTCAAGCAGCACCTTAGTGAGCTACTTAAGCTATTTCATTACTAGGGACCTTATTATCATTTAGTCAGTTACTCCCTTCCCCTGCAGGTCAAAACAATCGGATTAACTTTTCTTCTTTGACTTACTGTGGCAATTTGCCCACCATGTCTCTGGTGGTTATTTGCCATCATGTGGCCTTTGCCACTTTGGGTTTGTAGTATTCTCTTTGAGATCAGGAAACAATTCGACCACAGCATTCATCACCAGCATTCTGACAGAGGACAGCCATTCAGAGCTCTTTGGGAATGATGATGCTCCTATCAACAATGCACTTCTCAATGACCTGTTGAAAATAGAGAATGTCTAAGGAGCCTTTGTATTTCCTCCTCTATGGTATGCCAGGGTATTTCAGGCATTTTTAAATTATTTCAAATTACATTTGTAGGCCATTTATTATTTCTAACCTGTTATTGAGCCCCAGGTCTCAGTTAACATTAGGATTAAGTGTAGGGTTAGGATTATGTATGTGTATGGTTAGAGTTTGGGTCTATCAAACTATTAATGCCAATATATTAGATGTTGATCCCCAGGTGAGTACACCTGTGCCAATAAATTTCCCATGATAAGACCTTATATTTATTACCCCTTGGTGTAACATTTTTAGAACCCACTTTTATGGAGGAGGGTGGGGGGAAAGTGAGGGGAGATACTTTTTGGTCTTTTGTTTTTTTTTATCTTCCCCAAGAGGGGACAGTCTGGCCAACTTGCTCCGGTAATGCAATAAAGACATATTGCAATAATAATAATAATAAAAAAAAGAACCCACTTTTATATATATTCCTAAGGTTCCTGCTGATAACCTTTGGGGGAAAGGTCTCCTTTTCTTTTTTACCTGGGCCACCAAAGTCTGTTGTGGCAAAAACTACAACTGTCTCTCAATGTCCTTTCTTCTCTTCTTGGGTTAGTATGAGAACTGCCCAATTTTAGCTTTGGACACTGCCACAGAGCCCAGGACTATATTTCCTAGCCTCCCTTCAAAGTGTGGTCGTATAACTACATTTTGGTCCATGGGTTAGAAGTGGAAATGATGGCAGCAAATTCTATGGCATGTCCTTAAGAAGAAAAAGTAGCTAGAACAAAAGATATTTATGGTTTAAAAATTTTTAACAGGTTGCTAGACTGTTTTGCAAAGAGATTGATAGAGTTCACAAGCATACCAGCAATGTAAAACAATACCATTTTACCTGGATCCTCACTAGCAAGACTTCTCAAGTTTAAGATGATGTCTCACCTCACTCTTAACAGGCAAAATGCATACTAAGCCTATCTTAAGATTAAACATTTTCACTTATCAGTGTCAAATCCAAAACTTTGGTAACATACTCTAATGACAATGCTGTGCATTCTCAACTGATTTTTACAATACCTGTGGAGGTAGATTTAGCAATATCATCCAAATTACAGGGGATCCCTGGGTGGCGCAGCGGTTTGGCGCCTGCCTTTGGCCCAGGGCGCGATCCTGGAGACCCGGGATCGAATCCCGCGTCGGGCTCCCGGTGTATGGAGCCTGCTTCTCCCTCTGCCTGTGTCTCTGCCTCTCTCTCTCTCTCTCTCTGTATGACTATCATAAATAATAAAAAAAAAAACAAATTACATACAAACACACAATTTGATCTAACAATCTTCTTGCCATGAATTTACACCACAGATATCTTGAACATGTGAGACAGAACTGTGTACAGTATTATTAATGCATTGTTTTCAAAGCAAAAGACTGAAAACAATGCTAATGTCCAGTCAGAAGTTTGGAAAATAAATTTTGACATCCTTGTAGTGGAAATACTATGTAGCTATTGAAGAATGAATAACCTTATACAGCTCACTGAATATTCTAAGATGTATCATTAACCAAAAAAGTGAGATGCGGAACATTGTATACATTATGATCACTTGTTTTTAAAAGGGGAGAATATAGATTTGTTTTTATATAAGAAAGCTCTGGGAATTACATTAAACCTATTAGAATGGCTGTTACCAAAAACTCAAGAAATAATAAATGCTGGTGTGGATGTGGAGAAAAGGTAACTCTTGTGCATTGTTGGTGGGAATAGAAATTGGTACAGCCACTTTGGCAAACAGTAGGGAGGTTCCTAAAAAACTTAAAAGATAGGGACCTTGGGTGGCTCAGCGGTTGAGCGTCTGCCTTTGGCTCAGGGTGTGATCCTGGTCCCAGGATCGAGTCCCTTATCAAGCTCCTCTCAGGGAGCCTGCTTCTCCCTCTGCCTATGTCTCTGCTTTTCTCTGTCTCTCATGAATAAATAAAATCTTGAAAAAAAAAAAACTGAAAAGATAGAACCATGTGACCTAGAAAGTATACTTCTGGGTCAAAGAAAATGAAAATGCTCCAAAAAATATATACACCCCATATTCACTGCAGCATTATTTACAGTAGCCAAGATATGGAAACAACCGAAGTACATGTGGAAAGGTAAATGGGTGGTAAGGAAAATGTAGTATATATGGACGAATAAGTCATGGAAATAAAAGCCACAGCATAAGGAATATAATGATACTGTAATTGCATTGTATGGTAACAGATGGTAGCTACACTTGTGGTTAATATAGCATAATGTGCAAACTTGTTGAATTATTGTGTTGTACACCTGAAATTAACACTGTCAACTATACTCAAAAATAGTAAAAAGAAAGATAAATTATCAAAGTTTAGAGGGAAAAAAAGAAAATATATAAATATGTATACACACACACTCTAGAATATCGGTCACATAAAAAAAAAGTATGAAATCTTGCCATCTGCAACAATATGAATGGACCTCAACGGTATTATGTTACATAAAAGAAGATTGATAAAGACAAATACCACATGACCTCACTTATATGTGGAATGTAAAAACAATCAACCAACCAACCAGCCAAGATACAGAAAACAGACTGGTGATTTTAAGAGGTAGGGTGGGCAAAATGGGTGAAGGGGGTCAAAAGGCACAAACTTTCAGTATAAAACAAGTCATGAGAATGGGATGTACAACATGGTAGCTAGAATTAATATTGTATTGCATATTTGAAAGTTACCAAGGAGGTAAATCTTAAAAAACTTAAAAGTTCTCATCACAAGAAAAAATATTCTGTAACTATGTATGGTAACTAGATTTACTGTGATCATCATGCTTTACACCTGAAACTAATATAAGGTTTTGTGAATTATAACTCAAAAAAAAAAGAAAAGAAAAAGAACACCATAACAAGTTCAGACTGCAGAAGGGGGAAAAAAGAAAAAAAGCTCTAGGAAGATACACAAGAAAATTGTAACAGTAGTTGTGAGATAGATGGCATTGACATGGGAAATAGTGGATGGAGTATACATGTGGGAAACTCCAACTCAAAACATAAATCTATATCTATCTAGACACACAACATCATTGGAATGAATTCCCTACTCAGAAAGAAAAGTATTTCCCAGAGAGTGAATTCCCTTGTTTCCTTTATGTCATTTTTGCCATGTCAATTTACCTGTCTGATCTTTTCTTCAACTGTAAAACCAGGGATTTGATACACTTTATAGTACTTTGTAAGCACTTTATTAGATGTATGTGTTGTTCAGTGCTGTCCACATAATCATAATTTAATAAATGTTAGCTGAATTAAGAAAATGGTTTTGCCATTCTCTTAGGCCAAATCGGCATGTAATATCTTAATTTTCATGTCCTTGGTTTTTCCTGATTCTGAGCATCTTTTCACATTTGGGTTTACTCTTTGCTGAGTTCATATTCTATGCCCATTTTTCTGTTGAATTGCAAGTTCCCTTAATATGAATTTCTATGAGCACTTTGTATAGTATAGATGTTAAACTTCCTTATGAATAGTTCTTCTAAATTTACTGCATATCTATTAACCTTAATTATAACTTTTGTATGCAGGCTATATATTTTGTTTTGTTTTGTTTTGCAGGCTATATTTTTATATTGACAAATGTCTGTCTTTTTTGAGAAGAATGTATATTCTTTGTTTTGGCATGAAGTATTCTATAAATGTCAGTTAGATCCAGTTGACTGATGGTAATACAAAGTTCAACTGTATCCTGATTTTCTCTGCCTGCTAGGTCTATCAGTTACTGAAAGAGGGTTGTTGAATTCTCCAACCATAATAGTGGAGTTGTGTATTTCTCTGTAGTTCTATCCATTTTTACCCCAGCTATTTTAATGCTCTGTTGTTAGATGTACACATTAAAGGTTGTATCTTTTTGGAGAGCTGACACCTTTATTGTTATGTAATGTTCCTCTCTATCCCTGGTAATTTTCCTTGTTCTGAAGTCTGTTTTCCCTGAATATAGATAGCAACTATACTTTCTTTTGATTAGTATTAGCTAGGTGGGTCTTTCTCCATTCCTTTACTGTTAACCTATCTGTGTCCTTATATTTAAAGCAGGTTTCTTATATATGATTTCTGAGAAAATGGAGTACTAGTAAGGGTTGTGGGCTTTCTCACTCCAAATCAGCCCTGTGTTAACTATAGAAATAGGGAAGCAAGGGGTTGAGGAATAAGATAAAAAACTGAGAAAACCCTAGTAAGGGTTAGAAGTAAGTTTTTACGTTTTGTTCCCTGGCACTTCCCTCCACTGCCTTGGTACAGTCAGTGCCAGACAACTGATTGCTATAGATATCATTAGCAACAGCTTCCCAGTATAGAATAAAACAAAGGGTCAGTGGAAGTGAGTTGCTGATGAAATAAAGTGTGACCAGATACCCTATAGAGAATTGAAACATTCACTCCCCTACTCCTTCCCCAAACTTCTAGGGTTTTGGTGGATCACAACGGCTAGATTATGAGTTTTGAAGTAAATCCTCACCCAGAGGAGCTGTCAACATAGCAACAGAGATAGAGCACTATAGCTCCTCTGTGGTACCTGGAGCTCTCTGGTCTCTAATCCCTAAACTTGTGAGAAGGGATAAAAAACTAGAGTCCACCCTTTTTCTCTTCCTCCATATCCATCATCAGAAAGGGTCATAGAGGGGTAACCTGGGTGGCTCAGTCAGTTACATCTGTCTTCCGCTCAGGTCATGATCTCAGGGTCCTGGAAGGGAGCGCCACATCAGGCTTCCTGCTTCTCCCTCTGCCCTTCCTCCCACCCTTACCTCTGCTCTTGCTCTCCCATGAGCTGTCTCCCTCTCAAATAAATTAAAAAAAAATTTTTTTTTAGAAAGGGCAGTAGAGAATAAGCTTGTGAACCAATTATCTAGACACCTGAGGAGCATGATCACTTTGTTTTTGTTTTTGTTTAATTTTTTTATTTATGAGAGAGAGGCAGAGACATAGGCAGAGGGAGAAGCAGGCTCCATGCACCGGGAGCCCGATGTGGGATTCGATCCCGGGTCTCCAGGATCGTGCCCTGGGGATCACTTTGTAACATAACCAATTACTTAACATATACCAACTGAAGCAGAATTATAGGAATATAGATATTTAATTGAAAATTTTTTAAGAATTTAAAAATGATTCAATTAATCATTCAACAAAATTTTACTGAACACTGACTAGTGTCAGGCACTGATGATTCATAAGTGAACAAGATAGACAAAAATTTGTATTGTTTATTTTATGCATGAGGAACATAGACAAAAACATCAAAAAACTCATTATCTAAGGAATAAGACATTTTAGAAGGTAATATTTGCTATAAAAATGAAGTAGGATAATGTAAAAAAAAAAAAAATGAAGTAGGATAATGTAAAAAAAAAAAAAATGAAGTAGGATAAAGCTGTTTGGGATAGCTGTAAAGGGTCACAATTTTATTTTATTTTTTTTTAATATTTTTTTTTAATTTTTTTTTTAATTTTTATTTATTTATGATAGTCACAGAGAGAGAGAGAGGCAGAGACACAGGCAGAGGGAGAAGCAGGCTCCATGCAGGGAGCCTGACGTGGGAATTGATCCTGGGTCTCCAGGATCAGGCCCTCAGCTGAAGGTGGTGCTAAACTGCCGAGCCACCCGGGCTGCCCAAGGTTCATAATTTTAAAATGAAACTAAGCCTAAAATAGGAACCAAGAGGATGCTAACTGGGAGGTTAGTAATATATAAAGAAGGGACAAGAAATCACTAAAAAGCCATGTGAGAATATTAGGTATGGAATATGAGTTTAAAGAACATCATAGATAAAATAAAATTTAAAATAAACATCATAGATGGATAAATAGGATTGATCAGATTTTATGATGCTTTTGAGGTATAGAATTTTAGTATTTTTATGTAGTTAAGATCTCTAGATTTTTTCCCCTTGCAGTTTCTAGTGCTTTCATGTTTGAAAAACATGACATTTAAAATATTTTAAGTTATAAACTAATATTTGTACATGGCAAGAAATTCAAACAAAATACAAGGAAAGTAGAAAGTAAAGGCTTCATCACCTCTCCCCCATCATCCTTTCCGTAGAGGTAGTCATTTTTCTAAGTATCCTTCCAGAAATTTTCTATGTATAATCAAATATGCATATATACATGGTTTAACAAATTTATAAATAGGATACATGTTTCTTGCAGCCTGCTTTTTCTTTTCCCAGATTTGGATCTACTCCAGATATTGAGGTTTGAAATGATAGTGAGAATTTTTGGGCAAAAAAGGTGGCTTTCAAAAAATAAAAAGAAACTTTAAAGGTCTATGGAATCAAGCTTTTTATTATGTATGTATGCCTATATCTGTGTATTTACTTTATTAATTTTATTTGAGAGAGTGCGTGTGCACACAGGGGTGGGGGAGAGGGAGAAGCAGGCAGTGAGAATTTCTTTTAGGAAGCAGGCTCCCCACTAAGCAGGGAACCTGATGTGGGGCTTGGTCCCAAGACCCTGACATCATGACCTGAGCTGAAGGTAGATGCTTAACTTACTGAGCCACCCAGGCACCCCTGTATTTACTTAACTGTAATCTTTTTCTAGTTAATGACTGCAAATGTGGCATCTCAATACAGACCAGACAGTCCTTTACGATGGTTTGACTCATAATTTTTCAGCTTTATGATGATGAAAAACCAGTGTGCATTCAGCAGAAACCATACTTCAAATTTTGAATTAGGATTTTCTTCTGGGCTAATGATATGTGATATGATACTCTCTAGTGATGCTGGGCAGTGGCAGCAGCCACAGCTCCCAGCCAGCCACGAAATCACTAGCATAAACAATACATGAACAACACTCTGCACCAATACAACTCTTGTTTTTCAGCTTCAATACAGTATTCAATAAATTACATGAGATATTTATTATCAACTATGCTTTGTGTTAGATGATCTTGCCCAACTGTAGGCTAATGTAAGTGTTTTAAGCACATTTAAGGTAGGCTAAACTAAGCTATGACGTTCATTAGGTTAGGTGTATTAAATGCATTTGCGACTTAAAATAATTTCAACTTATGATGGGTTTGTTGGGGCATAATCCCATCATAAATCGAGGAAACACTGTATATACTCATTGAATAGGTAGAAAGACTTTTTCAAAGCTCACTCTATTCTACTACATATCTCTAGGAATTTCCTATTCAGCAATTCTATAAATTTGTTTTTAGTACCAGGAAGTATTATGGAAGATGATTTTAAAAGTTTTACCGTATGATATTAATTTACCAATAACAGTTTTGTTTATCTAATTTTGTTTTCATTTCCGGTTTGCTGTATTTCCTCTTAGAGCTGTGGGTATGGTCAGGGAGTTAAAATAGAGTTCCTCATGAGGAAACGGGAAGTATATGAGAACACTAAAATCAAAATACTCTTTTTAACAGGTTTTGTTTATCCCTTTAAAAATGTTTGAATAAATAAATTGTAAGTTTAATAAAAATTATTTTTAAAAATTTAGTTTCTGGGCAGCCCCTGTGGCTCAGTGGTTTAGCGCCGCCTTCAGCCCAGGGCATGATCCTGGAGACCCAGGATCTAGTCTCATGTCGAGCTCCCTGCATGGAGCCTGCTTCTCCCTCTGCCTGTGTCTCTCTGCCTCTCTCTCTCTCTCTCTCTGTCTCTCATGAATAAATAAATAAATCTTTAAAAAAAATTAGTTTTTGATGTAATAGCCATTCATTTAACCCCAAACTACAGCCCAGGAGAGTAAGCCTGCAAGTAATTTGTTCAGACAAACAGGCGTATCTAAGACATATTGTGAGTTCAGGTCCAAACCACCGTAATAAAGCAAGTATCTCAATAAAGCGAGTCAAATAAATTTTTAGTTTCCCAGTGCATATAAAAATTATGTTTACACTATACTGTAGTCTACTCAATGTACAATAGCATTACGTCTAAAATAACAATGTACAAACCTTAATTAAAAATCCTTTATTACGAAAAATGCTAACTCATCTGAGCTTTCAGTAAGTCATAATCATGGATCACAGATGAATGAAGTTTGATTTGTGAGAATTACCAAAATGTAACACAGAGACACAAAGTGAGCAAATGCTGTTGGAAATTTGTGCCAATAGACCTGCTCAATGCAGGACTGCCATAAACCTTCAGTTTGGGGGGAAAAAAAACCACAAAACATTATCTGTGAAGCACAATAAAGGACAATAAAACAAGCTATGCTTGTGTTAGGTGTTCCATTAATTTCATCTTAGTGTTCCAATCCATCAATCTGCAATTCCTTTACCCCTCTCTTATTTGGGGTTTCATATTTCCTTAACCACATGCCCTACTTTTCTTGATTTAAACCTCATTTAGCTTGAGAAAGGCTGTATGGAATATGTATTTTCTGAGATCTTTTAGGTTTGAAAATAACTTTATTCTAGCCTCGTAACTGATTAATAGGTCAGCTTATAAAGAATTCTAAATTAGAATTAATTTTCCCTCAGAATTTTGAACACTGCTCTATTTATTATCCTTTTGTTTCCAGAGTTGCTACTGGGAAGTCCAACACATTTACCTTTGTGCACATTAAATGAAGCCTGTTTTTTTCTCTCTATAAACTTGTACAATCTTCTCTGTCTCTCTACCTGCTATCTTTGTACAGTGGAATAAAGGAAGAAGGGAGATATACAGAAGTAGTCCAGAAATCTTCATGGGGTCCCTTTAAGCATTTTTTATTTATAGCAATCTCAATAAGATCCCCAAGAGCTACATGTGATTAGCACT
The DNA here is from genome assembly GCF_018345385.1 of Vulpes lagopus. Classification (NCBI taxonomy): domain Eukaryota; kingdom Metazoa; phylum Chordata; class Mammalia; order Carnivora; family Canidae; genus Vulpes; species Vulpes lagopus. The sequence continues at coordinate 100,197,733 of NC_054829.1, forward strand.
GACACACCACACTCACACACTGACCATGCAGCCCTATGGCAACCACTGTAAAAAACAAAGTGCAGCTATAATAAAAAAAGATGTGCTAATAGTTACATAAAAAAATAATTATGACAATAGAAGATAAATGACAACAATAGAAGATAACACAGCTGTGCATGTATATGCACCATGTGAGTTTAGTTGATTTGTGTATATTAATCACTTAATTTAGTATATACATACCACCTTAACGGGTAGGTATTATCTAGATTTTATAGGTTACATAATTTATTTTGGCAGACCCAGAATTGTAGTCTGAAGAGTCTAGCTCCATAATCTATGTCTTAACTGTTATGCTATAATACCTTCTAGTAGTAGGTGGTAGTAGTTTTTTGTTGTTATACTGCTTTTAAATATCTTTTCTTGACAAAATAAAAAGTTGGCAAACCTATGCTGATTTTCTCAATTTAAAAAAACTATTGGTGAAATCTAAAAGCCACTAGATCACTAGCTTGTGGGGTCAAGAGACAGCAAGAAAAATTAAAATTTAAGAAGATAACTGATGAAGCAAGGTCTTGGATGACGAGCTTCAGGACACAGAGTGCAGAACACTTGGAGGGCAGGGCAGATGCTAATTATAGGAGGAATTACAGCCACATTTAGAGATGCTGGTGAGGAGAACTTATCTCTTAACTAAAATTCAGGGTCCCTGAAGCTCAAAATAAGCCTAGTAGTAACAATCAGAATGCTTAATAAATAAGTAATGTAAAATAGTGACAATTTGGAGGACTGGAAAAAATAAATAAATCCAGGAATGGCCAGACTAGAAAAACAGAGATGGTTTCAACACTAAATATCTTGATAAAGTCAAAGAATAAGTTTAGTAGGAATAAGGGAGTAGAAGATAAACAGATAAACAAGGTTGTAGTAGAAGGTAGTATTTCTAAATTTAAGATCTCAAGATGATGACGATACTGTTGATAATAACCATTCATTACGCACACGAAAACAATTATATCTAGTCATAACCATTAATACCAGCATATTACAGAGGAGAAACTGAGGCTCTAACAAATTTTCAATAAAACTCTTTTCAATAGTTCTTAACAAGATAATTCTAAAATTCATATAGAGTTACCTATAACTGGCATTCCCAAGATAATTTTGAATATGTGCATATTAGCTGTTGTTAATATCCTCCTGGGTATTAACACTACTATAATGCTGTAGCAATTATGATAGTGTCACAGATGTCATACAGATTGACCAATGGAAAAGAAAAACTACCCACTGATGTGTGGAAACCTGATTTGATATCAGTGACATAAAACAAAAGTTAAACTATTCAATAAATGCTTTTAGAACAATTAATTGTACATACATAAATAATATAAATTTAGATCTCTATCTCATGCACAAAAGTAGGTTGATTAAAAACATAAATATGAAGAATAAAAGTTTTAAACTTTTAATAAAATGATAGTTAAAAATCTTATTTGGGGTAGGAAAGGATTTCTTAAACAAGATCTCCAGGGTACAAAATATAATGGAAAAGATAAATCTGATTCCATTAAGACTAAATTTCAGTGTAAGAAAAGACACCATAAACAAAGGTCAAAGAAAAGTCTTAGACTAGAAGAAGACAGGCAACCAGTAGAGCCAATAAGGTATTATTTTCCAGAAAACAAATCAATGAGAAGGGTGAATGAAGCATTAGCAAAATGGGCACAGATGCAGAGATGTCCGGAAGGCATTTGGGATTTGCAGTATAAGAGAAGTCTGGGCTGGAAATAGAGATCTGGGCTACATCAATTTATTGATCACATCTGAATTTATGGGATAAGTTTATAGAAGGAAACTTATAAAGAAATTAGAGTTGGGGGCCATCTGGGTGGCCCAGTGGGTTAAGAGTCTGCCTTTGGCTCAGGTCATGACCTCAGGGTCCTGGGATGGAGCCCCCCCATATTAGGCTCCTTGCTCCACCAAGAGCCTGCCTCTCCCTCTCCCCTCTGCCTGCCGCTCCCCCTACGTGTGTTCTCTGATACATACATACATACATACATACATACATAAAGAAATTAGAGACATGGATCTAGCTAGGACACAAAGGAGGCAGAGGATTTACTGATTCTCGTTCAATTTCTTAACACTAAATAACTCCTTTAACTTTATTCACATATTATTTTGTCTGGCCTTTTCTGACCATAAAGGACATTTATGTCTTTTAAAGACTGCATCTAGGGCAGCCCAGGTGGCTCAGCAGTTTAGCGCTGCCTTCGGCCCAGGGTCCCACGTCCGGCTCCCTGCATGGAGCCTGCTTCTCCCTCTGCATGTCTCTGCCTCTCTCAATCTGGGTCTCTCATGAATAAATAAAATCTTAAAAAAAAAAAAAAAAAAAAGATGGCATCTAAATATAAGAAATAAATACTAATAAAACCAGATGTTGTTGGACACCATGTCAGAAAGTGGTTAGATAAGCCTGTCACTACTGTGTAGGATATTATGTTCAGCCCCTCTATTTCACGTACTGCCAAGAATGTGGGAATGTGGGAATGAAATGCATATTAAAAAATATGACTGAAACAAGATTTAAATTTTAAAGTAAAAGGAATCTAAAAATATATTCCCTTTAACATAGTAAGAATTTTATTGGTGGGGTTATGAACTATCTCCTTGTATACATTTATGTAGTTCATGCAATGCATCTTCTCTGAATTTTAAGATGAGAGGAAGAAAGGAAAAGAAAGATCTGTAGATCACAGACTTCCACTCACTACATTTCTTCTACTTGGAAAGAGCAAACCTGCTATGCACATAAACTGCTCAGGGAAGATAGTCACAAAAGAACTGCATACTGTGGGACGCCTAGGTAGCTCAGGGGTTGAGTGTCTGCCTTTGGCCCAGGGCATGATCCTGCGGTCTTGGGATCGAGTCCCGCATCGGGCTTCCTGCAGGGAGCCTGCTTCTCCCTCTGCCGATGTCTCGGTCTCTCTCGCTGTGTCTCTCATGGATAAATAAATAAAATCTTAAAAAAAAAAAAAAAGAACTGTGTACTGTATATAAGTCCTTTTATATGAGTTCAAGAACATGCAAAGCAAGACACAATAGTAGTGGTGGTGGTGGTAGGGATACATGGTTGGAAGGGGCACAAAGCTCTCTTGAGTGTTGGATAGATTCTGTATATACTGATCTGTGGTCACATCAAATTGTACCTTTGGCACCTGAACATTTTACTATACTGAATCTCTTAACTGAAGTATTTACTTTTTAATTCCTTTAAAGAAAAACCTTCGAAGTCTAAAGAATCTCACTCAACACACTTTGTTTTGCCCTTGTCAAGGCTACATGGCCTGTAATTAAGAAACAAATATTTAAGGGCTGTAATTTGCCTCACTCTCAAGGCACCTCTATTTCTTTCTTTCTTTCTTTCTTTCTTTCTTCCTTCCTTCCTTCCTTCCTTCCTTCCTTTCTTTCTTTCTCTTTCTTTCTTTCTTTCTTTCTTCCTTTCTTTCTTTCTTTCTTGTATATTTTTTATTGGAGTTTGATTTGCCAACATATAGTATAACACCCAGTGCTCATCCTGTCAAGTGCCCCCTTCAGTGCCTGTCACCCAGTCACCCCAACTCCCTGCCCACATCCCCTTCCACCACCCCTTGTTGTTCGTTTCCCAGAGTTAGGAGTCTCTCATGTTCTGTCATCCTCTCTGATTTTTCACACTCATTTTCTCTCCTTTCTCTTATGATCCCTTTCACTATTTCCTATATTCCTCGTATGAGTGAAACCATACAATCTTTGTCCTCCTCCGATTGACTTACTTCACTCAGCATAATACCCTACAGTTCTATCCATGTTGAAGCAAATGGGTATTTGTCATTTCTGATGGCCGAGTAATATTCCATTGTATACATAAACCACATCTTCTTTATCCATTCATCTTTCGATGGACACTGAGGCTCCTTCCACAAATTTGTTATTGTGGACATTGCTGCTATAAACATTGGGGTGTAGGTGTCCTGCTGTTTCACCGCATCTGTATCTTTGGGGTAAATCCCCAGTAGTGCAATTGCTGAGTCGTGGGGCAGTTGTTTTTAACTCTTTGAGGAACCTCCACAGTTTTCCAGAGTGGCTGCACCAGTTCACATTCCCACCAACAGTGCAGGAGGGTTCCCCTTTCTCCACATCCTCTCCAATATTTGTTTCCTGTCTTGTTAATTTTCCCCATTCTCACTGGAGTGAGGTGGTATCTCATTGAGGTTTTGATGTGTATTTCCCTGATGGCAAGTGATGCGGAGCATTTTCTCATGTGCTTGTTGGCCATGTGTATGTCTTCTTTGTCACCCCTATTTCAATTATTCCCCAAGGGTACTTCTACATCTTGATCAAGAGATTAAAGATAACCCCTAAAAAGAACAATCTGGAGGACAAATATGTCTGAGAATATAAATATTCATAATAAACAAGCTTCAAGGTCCTTCTTTCGCCAAACCAAAAGTAAGCTCCCAAAAGGAAACTGAAAGGAAATCCTAAGGTAAACCTTTTGATCATCACTTTGTATATACCCTTCTATGTTGTTCTAGTTCATGAGCCTGTATCTAAACATCCTCACTGAATTTCCATTGTAACTGTATTTGAACAGGGTAAAGTGAGTGAAAATTAGTCTATCTAGATTTCAACTAACTCTCATACTGATGGTTATCTTTTTTAAGTGAAAAGCCATCACATACTCGAGTCCAGAGAACAAGTTTTGAAAAATGTCTTCCCTTTCTCACTTTAAAATGAAAAAAATACCAAGGGAAAGTTAAAGAAGAAAACGTACTTAATACAATCGTCTGTTCTACTAAGTCACACAAAATGAAATACTGCACCAGGAGCAGTTCGTTGGAATTACAGGTTATTGGTCAGGTGGAGTTCAGAACCGTAAGGAGGCACCGAATGAAGTTAGCAAACCACATACACAACATGCAGTCAGCAAATGCATTACTTCGGATATTTCACTTCAGTAAAAATAGGAAAGTCACGTCAAGAAAGACGCTGCAAGGAAGTGAAGCTGTCTCCTTTTTTCAATTTTTAAAAAGATATTTATAAACATAATTAAATGTAATGATCTTCACGGATACTCGAGCTTGTAGCAGAAATCCTGCAACATAAAAGTCACCTGAAGCTTTTATATTGTTTTACCACCTTCCTAGTTTTAGTTAACTGAAAAAAGAAAAAAGATCTGCAGAAGGAACTGAAAGTATCTGAAGAAGGACTATCACGGGTCATATCTAAGAGGCAAAAACAAAACCCTCAGGGTTGTAGAAAACTGCCGAGCGGCTAGCTTTAAGCAGTTCGTCGCTTAGGTATTTTTTCTTTTTTTAAAAAAACCTGGCTTGTAGGGGTGAGGGGACAGACAGGCACCGCGGGGAAGAAGGGGAGGGTGCTCTCAGAAGTGTGCAATCCTGGGGCCACGGCCCCCAAACCGGTTCCGGGAAGAAGGGGCCGAGACCAGACTAGGCCCAAGGGAAAAGCGACTCCAGGAGAAACTCACTTTTGAAAGGCACTTTCCGGTTACAAAGCACTCTCACATGCTTTATCTCATCGGACACAGTATCCTTTCTGCCGGCCTCCGGGGTCTACAGCTGTAAAAGGCCCAACGTGCAGGCAGAACCCCTGCCACATCCAGAGTCCACGGAGGGCCTCGCTCCTCAGCCCTTCCCGCCGCTCCGCGCCTCGCGGCCGCGCGCTCCCCCTCGGCGGCGGGGGCGGGGGCGGCGGGGGCGGCGCACGCACGTCACTCGCCCGCCGCCAATCGGCGCCCAGCAGGTCAACCACTCCTCCGGGGGCCCCCGGCGCCGCCCCCTCCTGCCCGCCGCGGGACCCAGGCCGCGACGCCCGCCCGCCCCCGCTTCCCGTCTGGGCGCAGGCGCGGGAGGAGCTGAGGCGCGAGGCGGGAGGGGAGTGGACGCTGCTGGCAAGGATGGTGCTGGAGAGCGTGGCCCGCATCGTGAAGGTGCAGCTCCCGGCGTATCTAAAGCGGCTCCCTGTGCCCGAGAGCATTACCGGGTTCGCCCGGCTCACAGGTAACCCCCGCCTCCAGCGAGTCCCCCATCCTTGCAAGTTTTCCCAGGTGGGAGCCGGGGGTGGTCTTAACATCCCCCGGGCCGAGGGGCGGGGCGGGGCTGGGCGAGCGGCGCGTTACGCCGTGACCCCGCGCGCGGAGGGCGGGGCCACGCGCAGGCGCAGCCGCAGCCGCCGCCGCCGCCGTGGGGCGCGCGGGAGTCCCCCTCTGGTCCTCGCGTTAGCGGCTCTTCCGTGTCTTTCCGTGACGGAAGACGGGGTGCGGGCCGCGGCTTCTCATCTCTCGTCGCTCGCCGCAGTGTGCTTGTTTATGTTAGAGTAGGATAAGTCATGGTTAGCGGAGGGGCTGTGAATCAGACGTCCCGAGCTCTCGGCGGGGTTTGACCCATGGCGTGTGAGCGTGTGTGCGTGGGAGAGAAACGCAGACACACGCCGTAGTGAGCTGTCTGGCAGTCTTGTTCGGTGACCACGTCGGAGAGGGACCTCCGTTCCCGTAGGGAAGACTTGCGCTGCCCCGGAGGCCTTTGAGGTCAACTCCCTGACTGTGGGCCTGGCGGTGGTTAAGGTAACGTGAGGAAACAGGAGTTCGCCAGAGAGCGTTCGGGGGCTAGCTAGTACGGTTTAGGGAGTATATGTGACATGCCGCATTTAACAGCCCGCCTTTACACACACACACACACACACACACACAAAACAAAACAAAAAAACCCGCAAAGGACCCACAACTCAGGATTTCATATCTAAAGGACGAAAATTTTCTTTTCGTTGAATGTGGTCAACACTTGGAAGATGATGTTGGGTTTTGAGTGTTATAGTGTGAGTGGGATATTTGTTGTGTTGTTTTGTTTTGTTTTGTTTTGACTGGGGTATTTGTAAACCAGATTGAGACTGATTGGGATGGTGGGGGGGCGGGGGGAACCATATCAATTCAGCAAACTTTGAACTCCTCTGTCCTGAATGTCAGGGAATGAAGCATGAATTTAAGATAATTTTGAGATGAATAGGGTTGCTTAGCCTGGAGCAGTGTGGAGTTCTATGGTAGCTGACATAAAACACAGCTTTTGGAAGGCTTGCTGGTGGAAGAAGAAGAAATTGTATTTTCTGTAGACCAAAAGACAGAACTAGGACCAAATTAGTGAAGATTATTTAGAGATGGATTTCAGCTCCAACACACAGTAAGGCTTCTGTTAGGTGGTTTTGTTTTTTTAAGAGTATGTATATATATACACACACATATATATGTATGTATATATATTTTAAAGGCAGAGTCGGGTAGTAGATTTCAATGAGATGAACTAGATGACATTCCAAATCTAGAGATTCTTTGAATTATGGCTTGGTAGGAAGCATGTCATTGAATAGAAAGCATGGTAACTGAATAATTGACATTAAAAGAAACATCTAAACAGAAGCAGCATAAAAATAACATAAAATGAAAATGTTTCAAGTTAAGTATTTATAAACATCAAAATCCTCTTTTGATCCTATTATTCTAATAGATTTTCTGCAGTTAAATAAAAATTTGATGCTTTTTTCCTCTTTATCATTGCTTTTGCTTTAGTGCTTTACATATTTTAATGTGTTCCTCATCTTTTTTCTAACAACTATATAATCCTATTTTAGATTAACATCATTGTAGGCCTAACCATTCCTCTGCAGTTGGAAATTTGCAATGTTTGTATATATATGTACTTTATTCACACTGTTCAGTGGTAAGTAGCCTTGAACCAATTGTTAGGAGTTTTTTTCCTCCTTTGAATTACGCACTTGAATGTATTCACCAAAACGGTACCACCTGGCAATAGGAGCTCAAAAGAATGTGATCATTTTGTGACATTTGTTCCCATTTGCCAACTTATATTAATAATTTGCCCAAATTAACTGACAAGTTTTTAAAGTCAAGAAGAAAGAAGTCTTCTTACTCCCACCCCAGCCCAGTGAAACCTGAATTACGCGTTGATTCTAATGGTGGCTGGTTTTATGTTAATTTCAGTTTTCTGTAAATAAGACTGTAGTTGGACAGATAGAAGGTATGTCTATGATTTCGTGACTAGATTTTTAGAAGCTTTTTTTTTTCTTGATTTCTACTGTCAACAAATATTTAATTCCCATTAAAGACATTAAGGAAACCCAATCTAAACCTTTTCTCCCTTAAATCAATAATATATATAGTAACTTCCTCTTCAAAGCTGTTAAATATTTAAACTGAGGACTGATTCTCAGAACTAGTGACAACTCTGATAAATGTCTTAAAAACATATATTTAAGTTCCATTAGGTGTGTCTACACTCTATTTCTCATTGTATTGTTTATTTGCTAGGAAGTATTAGCATGTTTGTAATAACTGCTGTATGAAAAAAAGGACAATGACAAGATAACAGTTGAAGAATCTGTTTTGGAACATTGTGGAAGAAAAGTTCTACCAACCAATTTCCACTCTGAGTCTTCCCTTCAGAGTAGATTGTAATAGCTAGTTACATTTACTTCTAGAATCCATACTTAGACACTTGTTGAAACAAAAACCTGGAAGATAACTTTTCAGCAATTGTTTAAAATGTCTAGGACACCAAAAGTGTTTTCATTTTTTATTTGTGAAAATTAGAACAGTTATTGCTTACATTATTATTGCCTGTTTTTTTCTTCCCTATTTAGATCTAGCGGTTTTTTGTAAAGTAATTGGCCCTCTCATGATGACTCTGCATTCTTAGTAAACACTTGGAGATCCTTAATCACTTTACAGTATTTACAGACAGTCCTTATCTATTAGAAACAACTTATCTATTTTTGTTTAGGTCACATGTTTAACAGTGAGTCTTTTAAGATAAATTTGTGTGATTCCACACTTTTGAAATATAGTCTATTCCAATAATTTGACCTTTAACAAAGCTTTCCCTGTTGTGTAAACTTTTAAAATAGAACAACAAAATCTTCCTATTCAAAAATCAGAAACAGTCTACTTGTAGTTTTAAAAGCTTGCTATGGAACTTTAAATATAATTGCTCTTCCCTCCTTGACCCTGGTTGCTTCTTTGAAACATAAGGGTTTTGCTCCTAAAGATAAAGCAGTGAATCCGAAGATGATCAATATCTTTTCCAGAGTAACACAGACACATCCGAGCTGACAGGATTAAAGGCATTAGCTCTGTTTATCCAGAAAGGGCCAATTTTGAACGAAGAATTTAGAAGTGGAACAGGGTTGAAAACCTATATCCATAAGAAAACTTCTGCAAGCATGTTCATACCTGCTTTATTTATAATAGCCCCAAAGTGGAAGCAACCAAAATATCTACCAACAGGAGAGTGGATAAAAAAATTGTAGTATATTCATTGTGAAATATGGGTTGGCAATAAAAAGAGATAAATTACTGATCCACAGATGAATCTCAAAAACTTTATGTTGAGTGAAAAAGCTTTGGTTATAAATATCAGTGGTGGGAGAATAGACTAGAAAGGGACAGGAGAATACTTTCTTGGGTGATGGGAGTATTTTGCATGTTTTTACATTTTCACTTGAGGCTACTGGCGTATATTTAATTGTCACAACTCAGAGCTAAACACTTAAGTTCTCTTATTTTATTGTATGTAAAATGTACCAGAATTTTTTTTTTTTTTTAAGAAATGGAACAAAAGGTGAGTTTTCTCAGTAAGGATGTATAAGAAATTAAGTTCAAACCCAGAAAGTTGCATTTATTAATATGTAAATAATAGAGACTATTTTTTTTAATAGAGACTATTTCTAAAAGATCAAAGAATTTTTATTTTAAACTGTTTTTGTGAATTTGATGAAATAGTTACATAGTTCCTATAAGTTATAAAAGTTTTTTCCCTCTTCGTAGTTAAACCAACCATATATAAAAGTCAGTGTAATTAAAGAATTAAAGATTATACTAGCCTTTGTGGAGAACAGTTTAAGTGGTAATAGCAAAACCATCCATTGGAAATATTTTACTTTCTCTTTTTACAATTCAGAAATAGAAATCATTTCTGTATCTTACCTGAAAATGATACACAAGAAAATATGTTATTACCAGGAACCAAGTTCCCAATATTATTTTTATGGTATCATTATATGCCAGCTTTTGAGAAGGCAAAAAAGACTACCCTAGTTTCTTAGGATAGAACTCCTCTTTGAGATCCATGTGTGTCTATATGTACTTTTTACAAATGTCTTTATCATAGTATTTGTTTATATATCTTGGTCAGGAGTAAGTGTGATAGGTAGCTATTTGAATCTGCCCTGTCTTAAGCTGAATTCTATTTCTCTGAGGAGATACTTTTAACAATGTCTGAACTTTCAAAAAATTTATGTTAAAATTGCTTGCTACTCAGGTTGTTTTGAAATGTTCTTTTCTATGTACATTTTGTTTCTATGGTGGTACTGGTTCTTTCACTCTACCTTCTTAGTCTGTTTATCTTAACAGTGGGAAATAGAATATTACAAAACACATTTAGAACCCTGCATGGTATTTTAGTATTAATGTGGTCTGATTTTTTATTTTAACTTAGAAAACTTAGGTGTTTTTTTAAAAAATGGAAGTAGGAACACTTCACTGATAGAGGAAGAAGGTCTTTCTGAAGTGAAAAATTTGAAATAAAGGAAAAATTTAAGGAAATTCAAGCCTTTTACATTCAAATGAATAAGCAAAATGCTGCCTAACTAACTGGGTGCCTTTTTAGTTGAGGTCAGCCAGTTCCCTGTACTTGACTAATTACAGCCCAAAATACCTACATCTGCCCCCCCAAACCTTGATCTCTCACACTGTTTTCTTCTACTCCTGGCTTGTCTACTTCATAATTTTTCATAGATGCACCTTCCTGCCCTAAATGAAACAAAGCTGTCCCTGAGGAAGGCACTTCCCCTGCCAGTAGCGCTCTCAGTGGTATCTTTTCTCTTTTTCCTTGTCTTTCTGGGATGAGGGAGCAGGGGGAGTTGGCATCTTTTAGGATCTGCAGAGCAGCCTCTACACTGGTCTATTTCACTCTGTCTTAAAGAAAGCTGTGACTTGTGAAATCCAGCAGTATCTCTAATTTTTTTGCTGGTAACTGTTGGCCTTTAGTTTCTCCCTTACACTCTTTAAGGATGTCAACACCTCATATTTTTCCTTTCTTCTACAACACAACACTGGTCTTTTCCTGCTTAAAACTGCTCTTCTTACGTTCTGTTTTGGTTTGTTTTTAGATTACAGACCAATATCTCCATCCATCCAGATAGTGAAACCAGAAATCTGGGAATCATGAAGGAGCCTCACTTCTACCATTTACCTGATGCTCCATACTTGACCACTCACCCAATCCTGTTGATTTTACTACCTAAGTTAGTGGTTCTTAAGTTTTAAGGCAATGAAGATTGATCACTTTGTTCCCAGTGAAAGCATCAGACTATCTCCTCTAGGGATGCCTGGGTGGCTCAGCAGTTGAGCATCTGCCTTTGGCTCAGGGCGTGATCCTAGAGTCCCGGGATCAAGTCCCACATCAGGCTCCCTGCATGGAACCTGCTTCTCCCTCTGCCTGTGTCTCTGCCTCTCTCTCTCTCTCTCTAGACTATCTTCTCTTCAGGCAGTTTTAGGGGATACATTTGTCGTCTTTAATGGCCGCTGCCTTAGTTTAAGTTTCCATTATTTTGCGGGGGCGGGGGAGGATTATTTCAGTGGATTTCTAACTGATTGTCTTGCATCTTGTCCTCCAACTAGTGGCCCTCTCTGCTCTTCCCTCTGTCTCTTTACCAGTCCATCTTCCATCTGATACCATAATTCCATCTGATTTCATAAATGAAGTTTTCCATAAATGAAGTTATATTAGTATTCAGATATATCAATAGTTCCCTTTTATGTACCAAATAGATTTTACTTACCTGTTAATTTTTATCATCTGGGACCTGACCACCTCTACAATTCCTCTCCTATTTCATTGTTCCAATAGTATTGTGGTGCTTACTTCCTTAAACTTTTCATGCACCTTATATCTCTGTGCTTTTGCCTATCCTGTTTCTTCTGTGTGAAATGTAGTCCCTCCTCCCATAAGCCTGTGGACTCCTATACTCTTACTCATCTTTCAGAAACCTGGTTAGGTGCCAGATCCTCTAGTCTGCTCATCCCTGCGGAGTTAATCATGTCTTTTTCTGTGTTGCTTATTTATAATTACACATATTATACAGTACTGTAATCCTTTTTTATAGAACTGTATTCCATACTAGATGAAAAGCTTCTTTGGAATGGGACTGTGTCTTGTAATTTTTGTATCTTCACCTATCATATCACCTAATCTGTCTGTGGGGTTTTATATTTCCTGAGGGTACTTAAGTTTTTTTCTTAGTTTAAACAGAATTCTTTTTTTTTTAATAAATCTATTTTTTATTGGTGTTCAATTTGCCAACATACAGAATAACACGCAGTGCTCATCCCATCAAGTACCCCACTCAGTGCCCATCACCCATTCACCCCCACCCCCCGCCCTCCTCCCCTTCTACCACCCCTAGTTCGTTTCCCAGAGTTAGGAGTCTTTATGTTCTGTCTCCCTTTCTGATATTTCCCACACATTTCTTCTCCCTTCCCTTATATTCCCTTTCACTATTATTTATATTCCCCAAATGAATGAGAACATACAATGTTTGTCCTTCTCTGATTGTCTTACTTCACTCAGCATAATACCCTCCAGTTCCATCCACGTTGAAGCAAATGGTGGGTATTTGTCATTTCTAATGGCTGAGTAATATTCCATTGTATACATAAACCACATCTTCTTTATCCATTCATCTTTCGATGGACACCAAGGCTCCTTCCACAGTTTGGCTATTGTGGACATTGCTGCTATAAACATCGGGGTGCAGGTGTCCTGGCGTTTCATTGCATCTGAATCTTTGGGGTAAATCCCCAACAGTGCAATTGCTGGGTCGTAGGGCAGGTCTATTTTTAACTCTTTGAGGAACCTCCACACAGTTTTCCAGAGTGGCTGCACCAGTTCTAAGTGAAGGTTTTCAACTTTAAATTCCTATTTATTTACTTTTTGACTTGGACTCATTTAACCTTTCATGATTTTTAAACTTTGTAATATAGAATAATACTTAAAGTTACTCTACATTTAATAAATATTTATTGAATAACTACTACAAAATATTTTACTAGGTGTTGGGGTCAATAGCAATGTCAGACATTCATTGCCTGATCTAGAAGATAAGTGTAAATCGATAGTCATAGTACTCTGTGGTGATTGAGAAAGGGACTGACGTTTATGCTGGGCATTCATTTATTTAAGTCATTCATGAAACACCTTGGAGGTATCTACTTTGCTCTAGGGAGAGTGATATGTAGCTCCTTTTCTTATAGGCTTATGAGTCAAATTTATAAGCAGATGACAGTAGAGTGATAAACGATGAAAAAGGGCTTGGAAGTAAAAGTGATCGATTTTGCTTTGTTATATCAAGGAAGGGTTCTGGAGAAAGCAATATTTGACCCTAACCTTAAAGGGTGTACACAAATTAATCCAATAGACTAGAGGTAGAAAGACAGAAGGAATACCTTTGCAAAGAACACTGAAAGGCAGCTACTAGGTGGTAGCTTTGGGTGCCTTCAGGTACGTTAAGAGATGGGTTCTGAAGCTGTCAAAGCAGCTCTGCCATACTACAGAGATGTTACTTTATTGAAATAATGGTCTGTAGCAGTGCCATCCAAAAAACATGATGGAAGTGTTCTCTGGGCTGTCAGATATGGTAGCCACTAGTCATATGTCGCTGTTTAGCTGGTGATATGTGACTAGTTTGTCTTAGAAATTCAATTTTGAGTTTTAAAAGTAAATAGCTGTATATGTGTATTAATCATGTTTTTTATTTTCTATATTTTATGGTGCTTTGACACTTTGGGGCCAAGAAGAACCTGCACCTTCCCAGGAGTAGCTAATTCCTAGAGATAGTAAACAACTTGCCTGTGAACTCACTTTTCATATGCAAACCAACTGTCACCTTTATATTACTCTCACATACCACGCCTGTATTCCTCCTGCCCTAATCACCAGGGCTAAGTACTAGACAACTGCAGACCATCCCTATAGCCCAGAACCCACAGAAATTATTCCTTTGCCTTTTTGATGGAAACCACAGTAAAGATTTGTGCTGCTGCTTTCCTCTTACCTTCCTCCTGACCAAAGCTGGTACTTCCCTCTGTTGTCCTGTGTGGCATGGTGTGCCCCCTCTTGGGAATTAGAAACAATAAACTTTACTTTCAACTCAGTTGTCTCGTCTGTCATCTTACCATACTTGTTTAAAATAAAATCCCAGGTACAAATCAAAGCAGTGTGGCTAGTGGCTCCTATATTGGACAACTGATCCATAGGCAGACCCCCTTCTCCCGGGCAGACCCCCTTCTCCCGGAGAAACAGTTCATTTCCAGAACTTTAGTTCATTAAAAGAATCTATATGAAGTATCTCTACTTTGATTATGAGAATAGAACAGCCAACATGACAAAGTCCTTGTCCTTACAGAGCTTCATTCTGGCAACTAACATTGTCATATTCCCAAAGATTTCAACTATATACTGTTATCAAGTTAAGTTTGCAAGGAGTTGCTACCAACCTCCCTTCTAGTAATAAATGTTATCATTTATTATGTATCTTCTCTGTGCTAGGCACTCTTGCAGGTTCTATACATGGAGCATATAAATAGGTTGTTTCATTTAGAGCTAATAACAAACCTTTGGCTTGGTGTTGTATCAAAAATAGTTTCATTTTGGGGGGATCCCTGAGTGGCTCAGAGGTGTAGCGCCTGCCTCACGCCCAGGGCGTGGTCCTGGGGTCCCGGGATCGAGTCCCGCATCGGGCTTCCTGCATTTTGGAAGAGTTTGTATTAAGCCAGTCTTTTAATACTTGCATGGTAGAACAATTATCTCTGGGAAGTAGTTTTACCAAGAAAAGAGCAGACAAAATTTTAAATACGGGGATGCCTGCGTGGTTCAGTGATTGAGCATCTGCCTTTGGCTCAGGTCGTGATCCTGGGATCTGGTATCGAGTCCCACATCAGGCTACCTGTGAGGAGCCTGCTTCTCCCTCTGCCTATGTCTCTGCCTCTCTCTCTCAGTCTGTGTCTCTCATGAATAAATAAATAAATCTTTAAAAAAATAACACAGCTTAAAAGAGTTAAATAAAATACAGTTGTACTCTTAGCATAGTCTATTGTTAACATTCATTAGCATGCCTTGGCACATAATCTTTAGTTTTTCTTTTTCTTGACTATGCTATTTCTACATAGTGCTTAGCAAGATATCAGTTAAGTACTCAGTGAAGATTGTCAAATGATAACATTTAAGAACAGAAAGGATTCTCTACAGAGCCCCACAGAGTCACAGCGCTAGCCAGCATTTACTGACTGCATGCTGAAATGTTTATCTTGGTTTCCTTATGTATTTGTCTTCATAGACATAGGGACCATTTTGGAACATGTGTCCCTAACCTTCCCACCCCACCCCGCTCCGCCCTGCCCATCTTAGCTGCCCCCTCGGGGAGCTGCAAATCGACCTGTCCATCCCCTCCTCTGCGCTCAGAGGAAGCGTATCCTGAGCATCACCTCCTCAGTCAAGACAGGGAGGGTTCTAGGAAAAGTTTTCTAGGAGGCCCTCAGTGCCCTCAATTTCTTTTTTTCTTAAACCCAGGGATACATATCCCATCTCTTTTTCTTTATCAAGGGCCCTGGATATCAGCCTTTAGCTGATGGACTTGGATTTCTCCCGGGGAGGGGGTGGAGGGAGCGCCACCCAGGCCCATCCGAGAGCAGAGGGGCTCAGCCTGCCTGGCCTCCCGTACCTGCCGAGCTTCCGCATTGCCTTAATAAACTTCACCTGCAGCTAAAAAAAAAAAAAAAAAAAAAAAGATTTATTTATTTATATTCCCTAACCCCCCTGAGGCAGTATTTAGTATTCCCGAAGGCATTTAATGAACACTTAGGGAATAAGATGTATGTAATAATGAGAATTTTCAGTGTATGAAAATTTCAGTCTGTTCAGACAACATTTCTTTCGGAATCACTATGTCTTACAAGAATGTAAATTAAAGCATTGAAGACATGTTTTATCTGGAATCCTAAATCAATGGTAAAATATTCATTTTTTGATATTCTGTTGTATGATATGTTTTTTTAAAGATTTTATTTATTTGTTTATGAGAGACACACACAGAGAGAAAGAGAGGCAGAGACACAGGCAGAGGGAGCAGCAGGCTCCATGCAGGGAGCCCTATGCAGGACTCGATCCCAGGGTCTCCAGGATCACGCCCTGGGCTGAAGGTGGCACTAAACCGCTGAGCCACCCGGGCTGCCCTATTTTTATTTTTTAAAGATTTTATTTATTCATAAGAGACACAGAGAGAGAGAGAGAGGCAGAGACACAGGCAGAGGGAGAAGCAGGCTCCATGCAGGGAGCCCGATGTGGGACTTGATCCCAGGTCTCCAGGATGACGCCCCGAGCCGAAGGCAGATGCTCCACCGCGGAGCTACCCTGGCATCCCCTGTTGTATGATTTTAGACATGGCGGAAATGTTTTCTAAACCTATAAAATATGTCACACATTGAACTTTGTAATGGTGATCATTACTCTTGAAATAAAAACGAAGTTAAATATACTTAGTGTGAGGATAGTAAAATAGGATATTTGACACAGGATCTATTTCTCAAAGTTTTGTGTTCCAGTTTTACAAGTCTTAAGTTAGCCCACAAATAAAACAAAGTGGTCTCAGGTATAGGTAGCTTGATTGTGTTATTTATGCATAGTGTTATGTTATAGATAAGTTAGGTAAGAGATTAACATGAGACGTAAAGAACAAGTAAAGGATAAGCCCAAGGACGACATGTGCTGTTTGAGCTCTATTAAGAGAGTACTGTTAAATCTGTGCATGTTCAGTTTCAGAATGGCTTCGGTTACTGCCTTTCCTCGGTGTACTTGCACTACTTGGCTACCTTGCAATTCGTCCATTCCTCCCGAAGAAAAAACAACAGAAGGATAGCTTGATTAATCTTAAAATACAAAAGGAAAATCCCAAAGTGGTGAATGAAATAAACATTGAAGATTTGTGTCTCACTAAAGCAGCTTACTGTAGGTGTTGGCGTTCTAAGACGGTAAGATATATGCTTACACGTATTCTAAAATTGTGCAGTTAAAGTTGTTCTTAAGTCCCAGTTTTGAGGTTCTTTGAGATGATTTTTCCGCAGTATTCAGTACTGAAAATTTATATTCCTAAGTTAAAGTTTGCATTTTATGTTGGGTACTTATCTACATGAGAAAAGTTACAGCAGTGCAAGGAAAGATAGAAATCTTATGCTTCAAAGCTGATGTCCGCCACTTATAGTGTGACTTTGGTTAGGCAGGTTTCTTAATCTTTAATCTCTGATGTTCAGTTCAGGGTTTTTTTTTTTTTTTTATAATATGTCAATATCATACACATTTTTTAGGATGTAGTGAGATGTATGTACAGTACCTTATATACAGACGAGCTAATAAATGGCAGCTATAATTATGGGTGTTTTTTAATGTGGAAATAAGTATGGAGTGATAAGTATTATAAGTAGCTGGTGAGATTTGTTTTCTAGTACTATGATCATAGGTTATTTGAAGTTTTAAGTATAGTAACATTCATCACAACTTTTTTTTGTAATAAAGTTTTGGAAATAATCTAAGTGTCTGATAATGGGAATGATTATGGTATAATATAAATTATGGGATGTTAGGAAGCTATTACAAATCATGTTTTTAAGACTATTTTAATGACATGAGAGCATGATGTAGTTATTAAGAAAAGCACAGTACAGTTTGATCCCAATTTTGTTTTTAAAAAAGGAATACACTTAGTAAAATGCATAGGAAAAAATATCTCAAAATCTGGATTATTGTTATCTATGAGTGAATTTCTAAATATGCATTTTAAATTTTTTCAAAAACTATACAGTATGTGTGAGTTTTATAGTAGGAAAACATGAGATAATATATTTTGGTTCTCCCAAAACTTAATTGCTTACTGTTGACTAGAAGACTTACTGATGACATGAGGTCAGTTAACACCTATTTTGTATGTTAGATGTGTTACATACTTTATTCTTACAATGAAGTAAGCTACAGAAAAAATTGTTAGTAAGAAAACCATAAAGAAGAGAAAATTCATTTACAGTACTGTATTGTGTTTATTGAAAAAAAATCCACAGTTAAATGGTCCCATATAGTTCAAACCTGTTGTTCAAGGTTCAACGGTACATTCTTTTCAAATTTAAATAAGTGAAGAGAGGAGTTCTAATTTGGAGCTCTACAGAGAACAAGAGCTTATTTTGATCGCCCTTTAAACCTGTTTTATTGACTCTTGGAATAATCAAAAATAATCCAAAAAATCTATATCAAATAATATATTAACTATTTAAAATTATTAAACTTGCTGTGATATTGGAGTGTAGTTAGGTTAGATGTAGAATATACATTACTCAGGAAAGCTATCTGATAATTTTTTCTTCAAAGTTATGTACTTCCTTGTAAGAGCATTTCACAAATATTCCTACTTACTGAATCATTTTTAAAATAACACTTGTAACTCTTTTTCCTTTCTAGTTTCCTGCCTGTGATGGTTCACATAATAAACACAATGAATTGACAGGAGATAATGTGGGCCCACTAATACTGAAGAAGAAAGAAGTATAATAGTAATGAATTAGGATTGAATTAAGTTGTGTGCTGTAAAATTCTATAACAATATTTTTTCATTTTTTATGTATAGAAGATCTTTTAAATGGTAGTCTTAATTATTGCTACTGGTTGAGTAATTATTTCTGCCAATTTATTTTCTTCTACACTACTGTTTATATTTGATACTTTGTGTATTCTAACGGTCATTTATATAGAAATTAAATTGTACAACCCTTTCATTCTTACTTCAAAGACAATGTCTTGGTTTTCATTAACTGAGAAAAATCTGTTTTTGGCAGTGGGTCCAAAGCTCTTCCTTTGAATATCAATATTTTCTATGGAATCTACACTTAAATTTTTTCTCCCTACATTAAACATATTATTTTTCAGTCTTCTGTTCTGATCATTTGAAGTGACTTTTCCTCTTTGGCCTTCCACACTCTGTTCTTTTCAGATCAGTAAGAAAAATATTGCTGTCAAGAATTACTTGAGTTTTCAAAGAGATAAATGCTTTGCTTTATAAACATTATGTCTAATTAAAGTGTGAATATCCCAATTTCAGAAAAGACATGAACTGGATATAGAAAGTTCCAAAAAGGAATAGTTATTTACACTATTAAAAAAAAAAATGTGTTTACTTTACAAAGGCTTGTTTGTGTCTCTTTAGGTGTGTGTTTTGTATATGTATCATGAACTCTTTGACTCAGTGACAGGGTGGGATGGAATGGCAGGAATACCTATATTAAATTCATGAGCTGCTGCAATTTGAAGGTTAATTAGAAATAAAGTATATCTGAACTCATATTAAAATGATAAATGGTTCAGTGATTCAAAATCGTATACATTTTTCTCTTTATAACAGTATAATCCAATAAAACGTAAAATAAAGAAAGTTTGCTAAATAAACTTATTGGAGAATCTTTAAAACTTGTGTAATTTTTTAGCCATG
Organism: Vulpes lagopus; assembly: GCF_018345385.1. NCBI lineage: Eukaryota > Metazoa > Chordata > Mammalia > Carnivora > Canidae > Vulpes > Vulpes lagopus. The sequence continues at coordinate 100,217,365 of NC_054829.1, forward strand.
GTCTATTTAGTTTTATTGTATGTTACAGTTCTTATATTAATAGCTGTCCTTAAGTCTGTTTATTAAAGGTACATCCTGTCAGTTTACTGTGTCTTTTTTATATACAAAAAAAAGGTACAGGAGGCAAACATTTAATTCTCCCAATAATAATCAAAGCTAATAGTTACCACATGTACATATGAGACATTGCACTAAGTCCAGTATGTACATTTGTAATTTATTGCATATTATGTCAGTAGGTTCTATTGTGTGTTCTTGACTCTCATGACTAACAGGAATTTTAAAGTTAGGGTTAGAAATTTAGTTGTGGTTTTGAGAAGTTTTACAAGGTATATATATAAAATAGTTAATCTCTCCCTGTGTGGAAAGAGGTAGAAATATACCACTGCTGTCACTATGGCTCTGGGTGTTCTTTCCTAAAACCTTCTCTTTAACACTCTTAAGGGGCTTCACTATCAGATGGAGCAATTATTTTTCCATAGTTGATCATAGGACTTTGGGAAAAATTTTCCTTACCAAAAGTTTGAATATCCATGGTCTGCGGTCATGAAATATTTTCTTTAAAATATTTACTGCCACACAGCAACATGTGTATTCTACTGGTTCCCATACTTAGGTTTCACAGGAGAAGCTAAAATTTCCTTAAAATGTGGAGACTAAAATGAAATTATCAACTTTAAATTTTGTCAACTAAACTATATAAAGATTTGAAAACTATCTCATAAAAGGTAACTTTAATACCCCAAAAGTATAAGGACTGTACTCTCAGAATAGTTTTTGCTCCCCTCATTTTCAGTTTTTGAAATATGGTAAAGAGCTGTGTCCAAATATTTTCCTACCTGTGCAGATTTTTCAGAAGCCTAGGGCTGGTAGCAAGCTGTTATTTTAATGACTCCCTTTACGTAAGCATTATTAATGGCTGTCACTTCCTCTTGTAAATTCACAGAATTTATCTACTTTAAAAAATGGTTATCTAATAACTGCTTCTGAATTGTTAAAACAGAAGATAACAGCTCTTGAAATACAAGTCTTGGGTTTCTAGAACTTTTAAGAAACAACACTATTACTGTCATAGGATGTCTTTGAGGCCTGCCTTTCCTTACCCAGGGGACTGCTCTTCGCCTTAATCAGCAAATGAGCACCACCATTACATAAATATCAGGTATTCAAAACTGTTGAGCAGGCTTGAGGTATTAATGATTCATTCATATGAGTAATTAAACAAATTGTATTATAAAAGCATATTACAATTCAGCTTTGAGTTCAATGCCTCATACGATGATTCATTAAATGGCTTTTGTATTTTGTAACCTAATTTGTTAATAAGTTTATGGGAAGCTACTTAAGCCAGTTGCTGATCATATAGTTCTGCCTTCCTTATTGTGGTTCCTATAGTTTTTCCAGTAGAAACATGTTATCAGACTCTCCCTCTGCAAAGAGAGTTTTAAGACTCTACTGTTCATTAGGGTTCTTAAGTTATGGTGGATATTTTATTAACTATCCACCAGAAACATCTAAATTGAATACCTCAGGTCCCCACTTTCAGTCTGTTTATTCTAATAAATTTGGTTATCTGATTTCTCTGAAAAAAATCACAGATATGGATAAGGTCTTGCTCTAGTGACAGGTAAATAATAAAATATAACAGCTGAAGGCAGGGGAGGGAACCAAACAATAAATTTAATGTGAACATTAAAAGCATAGCAGCTTGAGACAGTTTAACATAGGACCCTGCACATCACTGTCCCTGAGAGCATCTCTGTGATCAGACTATAGAAGTGATGTTTAATGATGAATTTGAATCAAGATAGACAGTGTATGGTAGGAGACAGGATATGTTTTACATTTGGAGATACCAGTTTCCACTTCAAATAGTTAAAAAGCTTAGCCACTTAAAGTGGTATGTCCAGGCGGAAAATTTATGCAGAATATATCTTGACTCATTCTTGGATATTTGGAGGGTTATCATAGGAAGTTTTTCCATCTAATTGAATCATTTGTCAAGCTTAATGACTGTAATTCAATACATAATTTGTTAAAGTATGAGGAAAACTAAAGGAACAGTGATTTAAACCACACAAATCATGTTAGATGACCTCCACCTTTGGGAGGATAAAATATGCTTGCTTGAAAACCACTCAGCAGCAGACCTATGACTGCCTCACTGTCTTGCTGGTCATGGAGTCCCTTTGCACCAAAGGTTGGACTGCAGAGGACGCCCATCTGTTTTGTTCTGTTTTTAGCTATACTGCATCATCTGAAGTTGTGTTTTACTTTGTCACGATAGTCTTTTCCTGGAAGCTCACTTTATTTTTTCATGTTCAGATAGTGAGTGCTTTTGTCTTTTGCAGAAATCCAGTTTAGTGGAGTCATGTTATAGCAAGCATTATTTTAGTATAAAAAGTAGACAGTCCATATTAATTATTAGCAATTATAGTATGCCATTTTACGTTATAGTCTTTTTTTTTTAATTTTTTATTTATTTATGATAGTCACAGAGAGAGAGAGAGAGGCAGAGACACAGGCGGAGGGAGAAGCAGGCTCCATGCACCGGGAGCCTGATGTGGGATTCGATCCCGGGTCTCCAGGATCGCGCCCTGGGCCAAAGGCAGGCGCCAAACCGCTGCGCCACCCAGGGATCCCCGTTAGTTATAGTCTTGAAGGACATTGAAAATTTGTTCAGCGAGGCTTACCTATGTTGTTATTCGTAGATGACATCACCCTCTAATTGTCTTTTGGTTTAAATATTTGATTCTTTACTTATAAAAAGAGTGTATCTGTGACTCTATTCTCTGTTGTCAAATTCAATATTTACTGTTGTCAAATTGATCAGCCGCAATGTTAAATTCCTGATCTCTAATATAAGGCTGTAATTCTCCAATAATATAGAAAAGGGGCAAAGGGTAGGAAATTGCATAATTACAGAAGTGAACCCTGTGCTAGTGAGAAAATAAAAAATGTCAAGAAATGATTTACTAAATTTTCAAATTTCCTGTACTTTCCCTTAAGTATCCATCATATATTCCTCTGCCTTAATCACACTGAAGATAGGCATCAGTAACACCCATTCAACAAATTTAAGAAACTCTAAACTTAGTACAGTCTAAAGCTAGTTGAGGGCTGCCAAGAAGTGAAATAAAATGAAGATAGAATGATACTCACTTTAAAATACTGCATACTACTTTATAAGCAACACAGTGGAAAACCTACAGGAAATGAATAAATTCCTAGAAAAACATAAATGACCAAAAATGACCTAAGATGAAATGTAAAATGTTAGTAGATTGATTGTCAAGTGAGAACATAAAAGTGAGGGTTTTTTAAGTGAGTTTTTAAATCCATATTTATTTATTTATTTTTAAAGATTTTATTTATTTATTCATGATAGAGAGGCAGAGACACAGGCAGAAGGAGAAGCAGGCTCCATGCTGGGAGCCTGACGTAGGACTGGATCCCGGGACTCCAGGATCACATCCCGGGCCAAAGGCAGGTGCTGAACCACTGAGCCACCCAAGGATCCCCCTTAAATCCATATTTAAAAAGTACTTGGGGCACCTGGGTGGTACAGTCGGTTAAGTGTCCTACTTATAGTTTTAGTTCAGGTCCTGAGATCTAGTGCACACACACCCCCACAACATGGGGCTCCGTGCTTAACACTGTCTACTTGTGACTCTCTCTCACTCTTCCTCTGCCTCTCCTCTCCGTGTGCTTGCACTTTCTCTAAAATTAATCCTTAAAAAAATAAGTGCGAAGATTGCAAGGAAAATAATTCCAATGTTAAATTACCCCCTCCTCTTTTTTTTTTTAAAGAATTTATCCATTTATTTGACAGCACAAGCCAGAGAGGGAGGAGCAGGCTCTCCCCGGAGCACAGAGCCTGATGCAGGGCTCAATCCCAGGACCCCAGGATCATAACCTGAGCCAAAGGCAGACACTCAACTCACTCAGCCACCCAGGGGGTCCTACCCCCAATTTCTTAAATAGGAAAAACTTTCCAACTCATTTAATTTAGTTATATAATATTAATATGAAAAGCTGATAAACACAAAAACTGAGAGCAATCTCACACATATCAAAGAACATTCTAATAAAAAATGCAGCAGTTAAAAAAAATTAATATACTATGGCAAAGAAAACTGTACTCTAGAATTAAGAGTATTTTGATCAGTAAATTTATTCACACAATCCACATAAACCAATTAAAGAAAAGATGATCATATCAATAGATGCTGAAAGTACTATTGCTAAGATTCAATAGCCATACCTAATGAAGATTTTTTTTTTTTAAGATTTTCTTTATTTATTTGACAGAGCACAAGCAGAGCAAGCGGCAGGCAGAGGGAGAGGGAGAAGCAGACTCCCCGCTCAGCAGGGAGCTGGATGCGGGGCTCAATTAGAGGACCCTAGGATCATGACCTGAGCCAAAGGTAGATGCTTAACCCAACTGAGCCACCCAGGCACCCCTTAATGAAGATTCTTCAGTAAAATAGAAATTGAAGGAAACTAAACAATGAAGGTTATTTATGAAAAGCCTACAAGTATTTAATATCAAACTCATTTAAAATCAGGAACTAGCAGAAAATGCCTACTATCATTATATATTATTAAAAAGTATCTTGGAGGAGCCAGTGAAAGTGACAAGATTAAAAAGTGAAATAATCAGTACAAATAGAGGAAAATAGAAAACTGTTGATACAATTGTATGCCTAAGAAATCAGAGATTAGGAAAAACAAAAAGATTTTGTAGGTTATTTGGAAACAATGAATCTACAAAATTTAATAGCAATAAGCGTCTTGAAATGGTAATGGGAAAAATATTCCATTCACAATAGTGGAAAAATAGTGAAAAAAAAAACAAAGGGTAAAAGAAATTTGCCAAGAAAGGCAAAAGGCCATGGAGGGTGGGGGTAGGGGAACTATGAACATGTTATTAAAAGTAATGGAATGACAATGACATTTCAACCCATGAAAAAAACTTGCTAGTGTAAAAATATAAATCTTATAAAATTAATATATAAGGGCACCTGGCTGGCTCAGTCAGTTAAGTGTCCAACTTTTGACCTCAGCTCAGGTCTTGATGTCAGGGTCGTGATTTGAGGTTCCACAATGGGCTCCTTGCTATATGCGTGGAGCCTACTTAAAAAATATATAATGGAAAATAAAATTAATATACAAATTTAATAAAATTCACATTAGAATCCGAAGAGTATTTAAAAGATTGGATTACATTGTCTTAAGGTTTGAGGCACCTGAGTGGCTTAGTGGTTGAGTGTCTGCCTTTGGCTCACGTTGTGATCCTGCAGTCCTGGGATCGAGTTCTGCATCGGGCTCCCCACAGAGAGCCTGCTTCTCCCTCTCCCTAGGTCTCAGCCTCTCTCTCTGTGTCTCTCATGAATAAGTGAATAAAATCTTTAAAAAAATTATCTTAAGGTTTACATAGAAGAACAAAAAAATTCTACAAAAAAAAAAAAAAAGACTGAGAGGAACTTTACTCACCAGATATCACCATATACTAGGACACATTAGAATCAAGTCAGCTGATATAAGAAAAGCAATTGCATTAAATAAGGATAAACAAGATTGGTAGAAAAGAATTGAGGGGTTCCCTGGGTGGCTCAGCGGTTAAGTGCCTGCCTTCGGCCCAGAGCATCATCCCAGAGTTCAGGGATCGAGTCCCCCATTGAGCTCCCTGCATGGAGCCTGTTTCTCCATCTACCTGTGTCTCTGCCTCTCTCTCTCTCTCTCTGTCTCTCAAAAATAAATAAATAAAATATTTTTTTTAAAAAAAGAAAAGAATTGAGAGTAGATATATATGAACATTTAATATATGACAAATGTGTTTCAGTTCAAAGAAAACAAAACTGGATTCCCAATTTACATTAAAGGGCTTTGATGTGACACATAAAATGATGTCTAAAATCATTTTAAAGATAGAGAGTAGGCGTCTCCAAGAGGGAGAGAAAATAGACTAATGACAGGGAAAATCTACGTGGCAAAAATTAACTTTTGTGATAAAAATAAAGTCAAATATTAATAATATGGATATGGCAGAAATTACAGCGTGGGTTACAAAGAGTTAACATCTATACTATACTAACATGTATTTTATAATATATAATGATAATATGTATTATACAATTAGCACTTATAAGAAAATACAACACAAAAATGTGGGTAAATAATATAAAGACATGACCATAGAAAAGTAAAAGTAAAAGTAAATGACCAAAATGTAAAATTATGCTCCAGCTCACTAGGCCTCAAGAAAATACAAATAAAGCATTTGAGGATTGTTATTTTATACCCTATTAGACCCCATTAGATGGTCATCTATCAAGAAGAACAGTACCTATTGCTGGTGAGGATTTTGGAGTAGGGGACCAAAGTACCCTTATACATTGCTGAGAAGAAATATGGATGATTACGATTTTTTGGAAGATCACTTGGTAATGGGAGAAAAAATATATGTCACAGAAATCTTATGAAAATAAAATCAGTATGTATGGAAAAAATATAATGTTTTTTATTTTGAATTACATAAATTAAACCTCCGTAAACACTGTAAGAAAATGTAAAACATTAATTGCAGCTGATAACATAAAGGTCATTGATGACCTTACCTGGAGCAGTTTCAGTTAAGCAGGACAAAGAATGAAATAAAATTCCTATTACAGTAGTTTTGCATCCTTTTTTTTTTTTTTTAAAGATCTTATTTATTCATGAGGGACACAGAGAGAGAGAGAGAGAGAGAGGCAGAGACACAGGCAGAGGGAGAAGCAGGCTCCATGCAGGGAGCCTGACCTGGGACTTGATCCCAAGTCTCCAGGATCTGGGCTGAAGGCAGCGCTAAACCGCTGAGCCACCGGGGCTGCTACAGCAGTTTTGATAATAAGTGGTAAGATACCAGACTACAATGAACTGACTTTTTACAAAAATAATGCCAGTAGAAATAAACCCAAAAAACGAGTAAAATACAATGAACAATAGTGAGCAAAAAAAGAAAAAAAAAGCCATAAAGGGAGTCACTGTTATGTACATGAATGAAGCAAAAGAAGCCTCTGTATACTGGTGCCTGGGTTGTTGATTAGCTCAAAAGCCCACTGACACCATATCAAAATTTTACACATCCATTTGTTTTAAACATAGTTTAATTAAATTCTTAGCTATTTTTAGCTTGGCTGCTTCACATACCCTATGAAACTGTCTAAAATCTGCTTGCCACAGATAAAACAAATCTTGGGCTACAAAGATCCTAACCTGCTGCTGCTCTTTAGAATTCTTTGACCTAGAGACTCCCTGACATGCAACTGAGTGACATCATACAAAAGCTACCTAAACACATAAGCCCTCTTTCTGATGCCTTTCTCCTCCAGAAGTTCCTTGGCTCTCCTCCCCTTCTGGAACCATGGCCTCCTTGCCTTAAACCTCTGGATAATCTCCCACTGTCAGGACCTTCCCCAATATGCAAACCTTCAAAGGATCACCCAAATAAAGCTTGTGTGTGCTACTGCCACCTCCTGGCCATATTCCCCCCATTGTGATCAGCCTTGAAATGCTCAAACTCCCTCCTTTTCATCTTTTATTCCCACCATTCACGAGGAAGATATACTAATTCTAAAATTGTAGATACCTAATAATAGATCCTCAAAATTAATAAGGTCAAAATTAATAGAATTATACAGAGTAATTGATACATTCACAAATACACTGAGGGATTTTAACACATTATTTTTAGAAAGTGACTAAATGGACATAAACTTAGTAAGGCTATATTAGTGATATAAAACTATAATCAACAATTAAACAATCCCTATTCTTTTCAAATAAACTTGAAATACTTATAAAAACTGACCAGGTATTAGACCTAAAGGTATCACATTTTAAAATTCATGTATAGATAACAAAGCACTGGTATTAGAAATCAATAACAAAAGGTTATCCAGGGGTGCCTAGGTAGCTGGGTCAGTTTAACATCTGCCTTGGGTTCAAGTCATGATCCCAGGGTCCTGGGGTTGAGCCTGCATCGGGTTCCCTGCTCAGTAGGGACCCTGCTTTTCCCTCTCCCTCTGCCTCTTCCTCCCCTTTTATAAATTAAAAAAAATCAATAAAAACGTTATCCAAAAGAGATACATAAGGTTTAGAAAGTAAAAACACAATTCTAAATAATTTATGGAACTAAGAAGTAATTATACTAAAATTAGAATATATTTAAAATTGAATGAAAATGAAAAGATTATAGACCAACAGATGTGCAGTATAGCTGAAGCAGTACTCATATTCATGAGAAGGACAACATTTATAGTCTTTCCAAAGTGTATGTTAGCTTTTCTACCCTCTGTCATAATACAGTTCAAAGAGACCTGGACTGTCTAGACGTTCTGTAGAATATCACATTTGTTCATTACATTGATCAGTTAAAACTGACTGGGTAAATAAAAAGTAGCAGGTATATTGGACATCTGGGACACATGCATCCCTCAGAGTAAGAGAAAACCCTTTGAAGATTAAGGGACCTAACACATTAATAGAGATTTTAAGGGCCTAGTGGTCTGCAATAGGTTTAAAATAAAGGACAAAGTATCGCATCTTGTATTCCCACCATGAAGAAAGAAGCACAATGTCTCATAGGCGTCTTTGAGTTCTGGAGGTAGCATATTCCAAATTTAGGAATAATGCTCTGACACATTTGCTGAGGGACAGAGAAGGCTGCCAGCTTTGATGGGAGCTTACAGTGGGATAGGGCTTTGCAACAGGTCCAAGCCACAGTACAAGCTGCCCTATCACTTGGGCCATATAATCCAGCAGACTCTGGCATTAAAGATATATGCAGTGGGAAAGACACCATGTGGAGTGTATGGTAAAGTGCAACAGGAGGAATCACAACATAGTCCGATGGGGGTCTCTAGCAAGGCCATGCTATCTGCTGATAATTATAAATCATATTGTATAGTCATACACTTTAATGATACTGGATTCACCTGGCAATGGGTATTGAGTGACCATGTGATTGGAACTTCTCATAATGAGCTTGGTTTTGTTAAACCTATCCTGTCATGAGGACAACTTGGCCTAGTAGTAACCCGTCATAAGATGGAAGTAGCACATCAAGGATCAGGCTTAAGTACCACAGGGCACAAGTAAACAGTATGAGCAGGTGGCCCAGGTTCCCATGTCATAAAAAACTATTTCACTAGTTTCTCCCCTCAGTCTGCAACTATGGTTGTATAGGTATTCCCATATTGCTTAGGGAGGAAAAAAGTTAAACTTGGTTTATTGAGAGTTTAGCTCAAGATGTGGATACAAGCCAAAATTGTTTGACTGCCTACTTTAGCTCTGGAAAGATAGCAAAAAAACTACATCCTCCTAGTAGTCAGAACTTTGGTTTGTGTACCTTGTCATTCATTTTGCATGTATAGAGAAGTGGTCTAAAATAAGAATAATTCATATTCATGGTCAAATGGCTTGGCTGATAAGTCAGGGGTTGGAAGGAGAAAGCTTGGAAAATTGAAGACAAAGAAATCTGGTAAAGAGGCATATGGATGAAACTATGGGAATAGACCCAAGATATGAAAATCTTTGTGTCACATGTTAACTCTTACAGAGGGCATCTACCTACAAAAGATGACAAAATGATTCAGTCAATTGATGTCCAGCCAGCTTCCTCCACTGACCACCTAAGTACTGGTGTGACTGGTGCATAAATGTAGTGGCAGGGATGGAGTCTATAAAGAAGCCCAAACAGCAGAAGTTCCTACTGATCAAGGCTGATTTATCTACTGCTGCTGAATGTCCAACCTGCCAGGAACAGAGAACAACACTGATGCCTCATTATGGCACCATCCTTTCAGGGACTCTGGTGGGACATGGTGGCAAGTTGAACACATTGGGAACGAGAGCAATTCATCTTGACCTTGACTGGAACTGAGACTTTTTCTGAGTATGAGTTTGCTTTCCTGCTCATATGGCCTTAAACAGTACCATCATGCAAGGGCTAACAGAATGTTTGATCAACCAACATAGAACCCTGGTCATCATTGCATTGGGCCATGGAGGGCACTTTAATAGCACAGTAGTTGTAACAGTGGACACATGACAATGTGAATCAGTGATCCCATCAAAAATCATAAAATCATTACAAACAGAACCTGCTAAACTGATGGAGTGATAGAAAAAGCTTTAGAAGCCATTTGAAGCTACAGATGGGGTACCAGTATACACTCTCTATCAATGGCCATTATATGGTCCCATATATCCAGCAGACAGAGGATCAAGGGTAGAAGAAAGAATGGCACATTTCCATCATTCACAGTGAACTGCTTGGGAAATTTTAGCTTCTTGTCTCTCTCAATGTTGTTACAAAATGGAAGGAGAGAGGACTGTGGTTGGCACATTCCAAGTGATCCACTGGGGGATCTTTAGGTAATCTTTTGTTCAATTTTGATGGCACAATTTAAGTAGACAAGTGTAGTACCATGGCCGAGTGTGGCATTCTATGTTCAGAAATGACATGGTAAGACCCTTCAGATCTGGGTCACCCTGCCAGATAAGTGACAGAGACCAGCAGAGGTGCAAGCTGAGGTAATGAAAAATGTAGAACAGATAGTATGTGGTAGAGGAGGGAGACAATCAGTTGAAGGTGCAAGACCAGCTGCAGGGGTAAGGGGCTAGCTACATAGTCCATTCCACTAATCTTCCTTTCATAAATTCTCCAGCAAAAGAAAAGAATCCTGGAGGAGGTTTTCCTAGATGGGAATGAAATTATATGGAGCAAGAGATCCAAAGATCCAAATGGTACAAGGGTGGTGATGTGTAGCCAATATCCCTCTTTCAGGACTGAGGAACATGTTCCCCTGCTTGCTTTGAGTGTTGTCTGTTGAGGGATCACAACCAAGACCCTTCTTTTTTTTTTTTTAATGTTTTATTTATTTATTCATGAGAGACACAGAGAAAGAGAGAGAGGCAGAGACACAAGCAGGCTCCATGCCGGGAGCCCGATGTGGGACTAGATCCCAGGTCTCCAGGATCACGTCCTGGGCCAAAGGCGGCGCTAAACCGCTGAGCCACCCAGGCTGCCCTACCAAGACCCTTCTTAATTGCCCTCAGACAAAGGAACTATGTAGCCCCGATTATACTACTTCCCTGGGGGCAGTACATATGCAATGACTACTTCATTGGAATTGATATGAAATTTTAATTTTTAAAATTTTTTAAAGATTTTATTTGAGAGAGACGGAGTGAGTGAGATAGTGAGAGAGCACAAGCCAGGGGAGGGACAGAGGGAGAGGGAGGACCAGATTTCCTTGCTGGGCAGGGAGCCTGATGCAGAGCTGGATCCCAGGATCCTGGAATCATGACCTGAGCTGAAGGCAGATGCTTAACCGATTGAGCCACCCAGGTGCGTCGGAATCAATATGAATTATTGACAACGATATTTTAAGTAATATGTTGTCAGTGAAAGAAAAAAGAAAACTTGAGATGAACTGATATAGAGTGAAACTATTGGAAGACTTGGTAAGAGCAGAGGAAATAATGATGATGCGGTCAATGCAGGCCACTGTTGTTCAGAGGGTTAGCTGAGAGAAGTAGATTTGAGGGCCAGACTGGGACACTGGCCAAGTAATAATATATCTGGGTTTCTGTTTTCTCATGCAGGAGATGAAGCAAGTTCGATTAAATGATCACCGAGTACCATTTTGCTCTTGTATTCTGAAATTCTAAGGTCCTCTGCCCAACATACAAACAAGTAGCACTGGGGGACAATGCTTTAAACATGTAACTAGCTAACTGATAGAAGATTATTATTTAATACAATGACACAAATAATTATCCAAAAGCTAGAGATTCCTACACCATGAAGTAATTATGTGTACATTCCAATTGATAATAGCTCCTATGAACAAGGACAACAAAATTAGTTTGTATTAAAAATAATATGACATTAGGAATACTCTCACCATGGGAGTATAATGTACAGTATAAAACTAATGTTGGGCAGCCCCAGTGGCTCAGTGGTTTAGCGCCACCTTCAGCCCAGGGTGTGAATCTGGAGACCTGGGATGGAGTCCCATGTCTGGCTCCCTGCATGGAGCCTGCTTCTCCCTCCGCCTGTGTCTCTGCCTCTGCCTCTGTGTGTGTGTATGTGTGTGTGTGTGTGTGTGTGTGTGTGTCTCAGGAATAAGTAAAATCTTTAAAAATATAAAAAATAAAGATAAAACTAATGTAGTAGCAAGGGTATTAAATAGAACAGTCATTCTTTCCCTTAAAAAAAAGAAAGTCACTTAAATATAGTCTATTCAATTCTTTAATGAAAAGCACTTATGTTTTCTGATCCACACTCTCCTTCTGTGTCTCTTCTTGTGCAGTGAATGTTGGATTGGATACTTTACCACACATTGCTATGCTGTTCTCAAGATGCAGGCAGAGTAATATGCAAGAATTGTGTTCTGTATTTAAACAGTTCATCTTAAAGTTCATGAGGAAAATAAATAAGCAAGGAAAGTTCTAGGGGAAAAGGAGCATTGAGGGTAGCTAGCTCTATCAGATATTAAAACATAATATCTTTATTAGCTTAAAATATCGGGGCACCTGGGTGGCTCAGTCAGTTAGGCATCCCACTCTTGATTTTGGCTCAGGTCATGATTTCCGTATTGTAAGATTAAGCCCCACATCCTACTCCACACTCAGTAGGGAGTCTGCTTGAGATTTTCTCTCCCTTTCCTTCTGCTCCTCCTCCTCCTCTCTCTCTCTCTCAAATAAATAAATATTTAAGAAAAATATTCTGGTATTAGTAGGTGAATAGATAAATCAGTGGAATAAAATAAGACTCTAGAAATAAACTCAAATATATATGGAAATTTAATATACATTAAATTCTTAAATTTAAGATTTAAGAAGACATCTTAAATCACAAAGGGAGAAGGATAGTTATTTTAATAAATGGTACTTATAACAGGTTGAAATGTGTTCCCCCCAAAGATATGTGAAGTCCTAATCCTCAGAATGTCAGAATTATTTGAAAATAGCATCATTACAAATGTAATTATTTAAGTTAGGGTGAGGCCATAGTAGAGTGGGTTGAGCCCCTAATCCAGTATGACTTACATCCTGAAAAGGGTAAATTTGGACACAGAAACAGACATGCACAAAGGGAAAATGATGCAGAGATGCACAGAAGAAAACCATGTAAAGACAGAAGCAGAGACTGGAGTGACACATTTACAAGCCAAAGAATGCCTGGGACTACCACCAGCTGGGAAAGGCAAGGAAATACCCTCCCATGGAGGCTTTGGAGGGGACATGGCTCTGCTGACACCTTGATTTTGGACTTCTTAATCTCCAGAACTATGAAAAAATAAATTTCTCATAGTTTTAAACCACCCGGCTTGTGGTACTCTGTTTTAAACCACCCGACTTGTGGTACAGAATCAATTATGAAGTCTACCAAATTGACCCAGAATCAGATAACTGGATAACCATTTGGCAAAAGATAACACTGAATCCATACCTCACATCATATAACAGAATAAATCCTAAATGCATCAGAGAAGTCACAGTGAGAAATGAAACCACACAGGTGCTAAGGGGAAAATGAGTGAATTCCTTTCTAACTTCGAATCAATATCTGTAGCATAAAAGGAAAAGATGAATATATTTAAGTATATGAATAGAAAACTCTTTTGCTTAACAAAATCAAAAGATAAGAAAAATTGGGATCCCTGGGTGGCGCAGCGGTTTGGCGCCTGCCTTTGGCCCAGGGCGCGATCCTGGAGACCCGGGATCGAATCCCACATCAGGCTCCCGGTGCATGGAGCCTGCTTCTCCCTCCACCTATGTCTCTGCCTCTCTCTCTCTCTCTCTCTCTGTGACTATCATAAATAAATAAAAAAATTTAAAAAAAAAGATAAGAAAAATTGAAGAAAAACATTTATAATTTATATCGCAGACAACTGACTATTCTCTTTTATGTAAAGAGCTTTTTATTTTTTTATTTATTTTAATTTTCTTTTAATTTTTTTGTAAAGAGCTTTTTAAAAGAGAAAAGAGAAATACCAAAAATCTGGTTAACAGAGGACATGAACAGAGAGTTAACAGGAAAAGAAAGGCAAATGACCTTTAAATCAATGAAAAAGATGCCCACTCACTAATAATTTTTAAAAAATTTAAAATTACTGTAAGGCTATCTCTTTTATCAGATTGGAAAAATCCCAAAGTTTGAAAATATATGCTCTTGGTGTGACCCTAGAAAAGACTCTGCCCAAGCACACACATGTGCACATGAAATATAAACATGTGTTCAATCATTGTGGGATTATTTATAACTTCCAAAGACTGGAAAGAACTTTGCTCAGTAAAGGACTGCTCAAACTGCTGGGACATGGCCACAATGTAGTACTATTCAGTGGGAAACAGAAACAAGGACAATTTCCATGTACTGACATGGAACAGAAAAGTGTACATAAAATGCTCCAATTGTATAATTAAAGAGGGATAATTTTCAACAATAAATATTTATTTGCTTATATTTACTAAAATATAAAAAAGAGATGGAGAAAACAGAATTGAAATAAAAGAAAAAGAAAGTGGGCTAGAATTGTTAGAGGACAGGAAAAGAAGCAAGAGTTTCCAAAAATACCTTTTCATGTAGTTTTGACTTTTAAACTATAAATGTTTTATGTAAACCAAAATTATACATAAATCTTATTTAAAAGCAAATCTTAGAACTGAAAGCAAATAGAAATAAATATAACTGTATATCAAAGTACATATATCATAATTACATATATAATCATATATATAATTTCAAGAGACTTTAGAATTTAGTACTTTTGGTGGACATCTCTGGTGGGATATAGTCTAAAGACAAAAAGAACTGCAAAATATCTTAAACTTAATTCAGTAATTGTAAGTAATAATATTGGTATTGCTATTTTGGAATTTTTAAATATTATAAAGCTAATATTATGTTAATGATATTTGGAACCAAGATATTCAGCATAAGAGAAAAAAGATAAAGGTAAAAGCCCTATAATGTTACATTTGAATTAGAGTAACAATTCAATCTTATGTTTTTCATAGTTTTTTTATTTTAATTTTTTAAAAGATTTCATTTATTTATTTGAGAGATAGCAAATGAGAGCACACGGGTTGGTGGGGGAGAGGGAATAGTAGAAGCAGGCTCCCTGCTAAGCAAAGAGTCTAACATCGGGTTTAATCATAGGATGCTGGGATCATCACCTGAGCCCAAGGCAGACTGAGCCACCTAGGTACCCCTCATAGTTTTATTTTTTTAAATGATTCAAAAACTATGATAACTTAGGAAATTTTAAAATGTTTAATTATCCTATAGAATTTACATCCTACAATTGCATTATTTTATATAACATTTACTTTTTCTCCTCATTAATCCACACTGAAGGGATTTTGACTAAGTATAATCTGAGCTATGAATTATATCCTAAAATCACCAATGATAGTAATAGCAAAAAAAAAAAAAAAATACCGGTTTTATTTTAAAACATGTATTTCGTAATTTCTGAAACATGTATTTTTTGACAATGTTTACTGAAAAGGTCTAGATGCAATGATCTTCCGGTCATAGCATTCCTAACCTTCAGATTTTGGTTTTAACATACCGATGTTCATGGAAAGATACCAGTCTTTTGGAGACTATCTGATTCCAGGTCAGGAGTAGGGAAAACGTGTGTGAATCTGGGGCAGCTTGTTATGCCGGAAAGGAAGAAAGCATTCAAACACTATGGTATCATGTCCAAAGTACAGAATCAATTATGAAGTCTACAAAGGGCCATACTTAGGACAATGTGAGAATCAAAAAGTAAATAGTGCTGGGCTGAAACACACTGCATTAGATTACGTCCTGATTTAAACACACATGCACGCACACTAGCAATATAAAAACTAATGTTTTATGGGTGCCGGGAAAAACTGCTTTCAGCAAATCACAAAAATTTAAAGCATTCTTTTAATTTTATAATTCTTTACTGTGGAAGAGCTCAGAATGTCATTTCTGTTTTAAATAACAGAACTGACAACTGACCAAGAAAACGTAATCTGGATTATAAAATTCTTGCTTTAATAAAAATTTCTTAAATAGTGAAAAAATATTGAGTAAACCAAGACATACTCCAAAAATTTATAAGGAACAATATACTTGTATTTACTTGTTTAAATACTATGAACACTTGAATACTGTACACAAGGTTAGCTGGTTGTAATTTTAAAATTACATTAAGGAAGTTAATTTTTATAAAAAGTTTTCATAAATAGAAAATCTTAATTTAATATTATTTGAATGCCTGCAAAACTACTTTAAAAAGTAGAGTGTTTCAGTCTAATGGACATATATTAAATTTACTTAAAAGGGATGCCTGGGTGGCTCAGAGGTTGACTGTCTGCCTTGGGCTCAGGGCATGATCCCGAAGTCCCGGGGTCGAGTCCCACTTCAGGCTTCCTTCATGCAGCCTGCTTCTCCCTCTGCCTATGTCTCTGTCTCTGTCTCTCTGTGTCTCTCATGAATAAATAAATAAATCTTTAAAAAAATTTACTTAAGAAAAACATCTATAAATCACAAAAAAATGACAAATTTCCCTACTTAAAAAAACATAGTTCCTAATTCTCAAAGTGATTTATTGTACCTTTTTCTTTTATTAAGATCAACATTCTAAAGTCTCTTATAAATGTAAAGTACTATCTTGTGAATGTAAATATATTTTCATTTATTTATTATTAGTAGTAAAAATGATATGCCCTGATGATTTAAATAATAGTCAAAACATTGGGGCAGTTAGAATTTTAAATTTTTAGACTTTTAAATTTTTAGACTTTTAGTACTAGAATTAAAATAGTTGAAAATGAGGCATAGGATCCATGCTGAGTTGTAAAAATGTTGAAGAAAATGCTGCTAAAACAGTAGCTATTTTAGCTCCTCCCAGAGTTATCTAGGTGTGTGTAAACTTTTGACAGTTTTAGTGTTATATTCTGTGAAAGGTCCCAGTCCTAATAGGAATATATACACTTTTGGTTGCCTTACATTATAGTTGCTTCACTTTGCAAAGAATATGTGTAAATTTCACATTCTTTGCTATTTTACTATCTTATATAGAAGAGGGAAGAAAGAAACTATGTAATGTTTAGTTCCTGCGTTTGGCTTTTGCCAAAGAAGTCTGAATGACTTCTAAGAAGCCATCCACTAAGGCTATTTGAGAAGCTTTTACATGACCCTTCCAACTTTAAAATGAAGAATCCTGACATAAACTGAAGCTGCATTTTGCTTGGGATGGGTTCTTTATAAGCAAAGCAGATTTCATCAGCTAGAATTGAAAGATGATTCTGTATTAACCATGGAAAAGAAAAATCTCACATGGACAAGTCTACTAATCTTTCACTTCTGCAGGCTAATTATTACTTTATTTTATACTCATTGAAAAAATCAGGGCTTATTTCTATTTGTGATTTAATTTTACATCTATGAATAAATACTACAATGTTTCATTTAAAAACTATTAAACTTGTCATCTTAAGGGTACTGCAGAAGTAATGTAAGTCTAATTTTGGTTCTTTTACTCAACATATCATTTATTCAGATAGTCACTAAAAACAGAATTTGATATCCATTTTTTTGACTCACTCAAAGGTGGTGGATTTATTCCTGGCATTTTTTTTTTTCTTTTTCTGGTGATCTATTTAACTGAATTACTAAACTGATGGTGAGTTCTGCTCCTGTCTGGAGTCTTAGGCTATCTTAACGTTCTGTCATTGGGTTCATTCAACTTTTTATGATACCGAGTTTGTAATATGACAGCAGATTCAGCCTGATGGATTACTCTAGACTTCCCTGGAGTACTGGCAGATTTGCTTTGTTCTTAAAATACATATATACTAAAAGGGCATTCTATTTTCATTGTTCTTATTAAATTAACCTTGGAATAAAAAATCAGAGGAAAGCTCTGTAATGAAATCACATATTTATTAAATCCTTGGTTCTATGTACAATCTCCACATATTTGTATGTTTTAATTTTCCTCTTGTAAGATAATTTATTAAATGACACAGGCAGGTGATGGCAAATAAACTTTTTAATGAAGTTCTACTTTTGTCAATTCCACATTGATTTGGCTTGGATCATGGCGTGTAAGTATTTTGGGCCCCAGTATGCCAATAATTAGAGCTCCATTTGGAGCTGTGATCAAGATGGCTAAAAATGCTACTGTCATCACATCCTTCGAATATGATTCCAAGTGGGGTGCGCTGATTCTTGCTGTTTCTAGAGCCAGAGGACCTAATACAGCCTGCATTTAGGGGGTAAAAAGATGAGGCATAAAGAAAAATGTTAAATAGTGAATACATAATAAAAGTTATGGCCCTGTTAAAACAAACACAACCTAGTAGTAGGCTATCAGAAAAGAGACAAGCCTTAAAGTGCGGAGGAATTTCACAAATTACTCATCAATTCTATGTTCTCCCTAGCAAATATGTCTGGATGAAAAGTGAAACAGTGACAAATTAGTGTGCATGCATTTTGGGGCTGATCTTGTATTTTTATCATCTCAGCTTTCCCGTTTACATATATACTCACATTACTCTCAGAACCTCAGGAGTTCTAAATAAAGCAGGGTTTTGCTTATTTGCCTTTACCATAGATTATCAGGTTCTTGGCTGTAATAAGACAGCAAACACAAAATACTAAGGTTTCTTATGGTTCTCCAGGATTTTGTTGCTTATCTTTTCTTTGTTCTTCCTACTTGGGAGGCAGTGTATGGTAAAACTGATAAAGAGATTTGGAATCTACAAAGTGGACACTGAGAGATTATGAAGTAACTTGCCTAATATTATAGGTAAGTAACATGGTATTGAAAACACCCAGGCTAGTCCCATGGACCTGCTTTTCTAACCATGACACATAGAAAATTTTGTTGCATGAGAACTCACAAACTTCTATTTTGGAATAACAATAGAAAAAAAAAATCTCTGGAAATCAAGACATTATGTTGCCAGGTTAAAAAGTCTAACAATAAGTAGCAATACCTTTTAGTAGGAGCAGAATACCATTGAATCAGAGGGCAAAACTATAAGGTCTCCCCATTCATTCATTCATTCATTCATTCATCATTCATTCTGTAAGTATGCAGTGCTAACTTATTGTGTACCTCCTGTGTGCCAGGCGCTGTGTTAAGTATGAGGGGAGGAATAATGAAAGAAAGCAGACACTGTTCCTATCTTTCCCATATAGCCTGGTGGGGAGATTTGGTCATTAATTAAAATAATATAATTTAAATGCATAATTAAAAATAATATATATGCATTCATGTATGGGGGAGTGGGTGCAGATGTAGGAAAGATATATTTTTAAAATAATTAATGTGTCTCTGCTTTAAAAGCATTACATTTAGCCCTACAATATTTAGCAAAATGTAAACATTCCAGTATTCAGATATATTCTTATATTTTGGGAAAATAGAAAAAAATGTTGCATAAGTATAGGAAATATTTGTCATTAAAAGTACACTTTTTTAACCTCAGAAGAATTGCTTTTAAAACTGAGATTTTGGGACACCTGGGTGGCTCAGCGGTTGAGTGTCTGCCTTTGGCTCAGGGCGTAATCTTGGGGTCCTGGGATCGAGTCCCATGTCGAGCTTCCTGCATGAAGCCTGCTTCTCTCTCTGCCTATGTCTCTGCCTCTCTCTGTGTGTCTTTCATGAATAAATAAGTAAAACTAAAAAAATAAATAAAACTGAGAGTTTAAAAGATTATATTATTTTCAATGAGTAGTTACAATCAATCAAGCATTTTGAAAGTAAGGTTAATAGCTCACATTTTGTGATTTAAGTAACATTCATGGGACGCCTGGGTGGCTCAGTGGTTAAGTGTCTGCCTTCTGGCCCAGGGCGTGATTCTGGAGTCCCGGGATCGAGTCTCACATCAGGCTCCCTGCATGGAGTCTGCTTCTCCCCCTGCCTGTGTCTCTACCTCTCTCTCTCTCTGTCTCTCTCATAATAAATAAATAAAATCTTAAAAAAAATAAAGTAACATTCATTTGGAATTTTAAAAACTCATCAACATTAAAAATTATTAAAATGACTTAACATGTTCTTACCTGGACTGTAGCTTTAGGCATCCATGATAATGCAATAAATATTTTCTCCTTGAAACTAAAGCCAGCAAAACACATCAATACAAATGTAAAAGAAATTCGAATCAATAATGCCAAACTCATGGTAGCAACACAAATGCCTACAACAGATAAAATAAACATAAACAAAATATTTGGGAAGAGGTGGTTCTTTATGCCTAGAAAAAATACAAGAGATTATCTGATAGTAAAGGTACCATGAAAGATAGTATAGATTATATTTATTTAATTAGGAGCTAATAGACTTTGAAATTTTGCTATAAATGGAAGTATTCAAAAGGTGCTAATGGTGTGTAATACTTTCTGTCAGAAAAGAATTCCAATCTACATTTCCTCGGATGCCTCAGGGAAAATAGTCAAGGCTGTCTTTGGTAACAGAGCACACAGGGTAACAGGAGAGCAAGTGTATGTTAGTAACTCTATCAACATGAGTTTCTGAAGAAGGTTCTTGTAGCATTCAAAGACATATTGTAAACAAAGTAAAAATTATTCATAGTTTTCTTAAATATTTTCAAATCTTGTATTTTGTTGTGTCTCTAATTATTCTTACCAATAGCATTTGATTTAAGAGATGCAACAGTTACTTCTGATCCAACCAAACCAAAAAGAAGGGGTTGAAAAACATGCCATGTAGTTTTAATAATTCTTTGGACTCTAACCTGTAGAAAAGAATAATATATTTTCAGTTATTGTGTTTAGTGGTTGTAACATATAAAAATAAGTTGCATTTTAGAAATGAAAATCTCTCTTAACATTTAATGAACTTAAGATATTTTATTTGTAGAAGAAATGGTAAAACTTAAAGATTGAGTAGGTTAATTCTTTTACTCAAACATGTAAGTAGAATTTGGTTTTGAAAAATCTGGAAAGCTTATAGCAGAATTATTTACAGTAGCCAAGACAGCCCAAATATCCATTGATTGATGAATGGATAAAGAACATGTGGTATGTAAATACCTATACATGCACACAATGGAATATTATTCAATCATAAAAAAGAATGAAATCTTGTCATTTGCAACAATATAGATGGTGCTAGAGAGTATACTGCTAAGTGAAATAAATCAGAGAAAGTCAAATACTATATGGTTTCACTCATATGTGGAATTTAAGAGACAAAACAAAGAGAAAAATATATATATATATAGAGAGAAACCAAGAAGCAGTTTCTTAATTATAGAGAACAAACTGGTGGCTACCAGAGCGGAGGGAAGTGGGGGGATGAGTGAAATAGGTGAAGGGGATTAAGGAGTGCTCATGTTGATGAGCACTGGATAACGTATGAAGTGTTAAAACACTATATGGTACACCTGAAACTAATACAATAACTGCATGTTAATCAGCTGAAATTAAAACAAAAACTTTAAAAAAGAAGTGAATAGAAATAAATGCTCCTTGAAACCAGAAAAAAAAATCTACAAAGCTATAAAATAAAAATATTATTTTGTAATTTTGTCTTGGAACAAATAAGATCTTTGGAGTTCCAGACATGTTCTAGTGGTTCAGTAACAATTCTAGCTTTTGTTTATAAGGTAACTGAACAGAGACAGAACTAGAACTACATCATGTCAGATGAGCACATACTCAAAATTATGCAACCATTTCAGCTCTCAAAAAGTTGAGAGGATCTCCCTTAACAATTATCTTGGAACCCAATCCCATGAAAGTGGTGAATTGATATCTCCTAAGCTACCAGGCAATAACTGTCAGTAACTTGTCAGGCCTGCTTCCAAAGGACCCATGTTGAAACTTCAAAAAAAACTTATTTTTTCCTCAAAACCAAACCAAAAACATACACAGATTCTTATTTTTTTAAAATATTATTTATGTATTCATTCATAGAGACACAGAGAGAGAGAGAGGCAGAGGGAGAAGCAGGCTCCATGCAGAGAGCCTGACGTGGGACTCAATCCAGGGTCTCCAGGAGAGACCTAGGTCCCTAGGCTGCAGGTCCCTAGGCTGCAGGCGGCGCTAAACCGCTGCGCCACCAGGGCTGCCCCATACATAGATTCTTAATTTGATTGCCTGCCTGGCTTTCCTTTCTGAGAGTGAACCTCTCCCAGTGCTACTTCCCCAATTATGTGGTTACAACAAAGTCCCCTATTGATATAACAGTACTCTAGCTCTTCTCCAGGAATTTGGATAAAGAAATTTTAGCTTCAGCATGCGTTTATTTATCTTTTTTTTAAAAAGAAGATAAAACTGTAATATCCTTTGTTTGGGTATAAACTATGTTTGTAACTATCTCCCTTATGACTGAGTTTTCTGATTTATAAAAGTGAAGTTTAAAAGAGGAAAAAACAAACAAACAAAAAAACCCAATATTACCCTTTCTTCTTGGTGGGACATTATCCCATTTCTTAAAAAAGATTTTGTTTATTTATTCATGAGAGACACAGAGAGAGAAGCAGAGACACAGGGAGAAGGAGAAGCAGGCTCCCTGTGGGGAACCCGATGTGGGACTCCGGGGACCACGCCCTGAGCCAAAGGCAGATGCTAAAACCGCTGAGCCACCCAGGTGTCTCTCTTATTTGTTTTTAATACAGATTTTATTTATTCATTTGAGAGAGAGAGAGAGAGAGAAAGCATGAGAAGGTGGGTAGGGAGGCGGTACCGAGGGAGAGGGAGAAACAGACTCCCCGCTGAGCAGGGAGCCTGACATGGGGCTCCATTCCAGGATCCCAAAATCATGACCTGAGCCGAAGGCAGACGCTTAACCAACGGAGCCACCCAGGTGCCCCTGTTACTTTTAATTTTTAAAATATATTCTTTAGGGCACCTGGGTGGCTCAGTGGTTGAGGGTCTGCCTTCGGCTCAGGTCGTGATCCCGGGGTCCTGGGATTGAGTTCCACATTGGGATCCCCATGGGAGCCTGCTTCTCCCTCTGCCTATGTCTCTGCCTCTCTCGCTGTGTCCCTCCTGAATAAATAAATAAAATCTTTCAAAAAAAATCACTGAATAGTTAATGGGTTAGTCAATAAATAATTTAGTAAAAAATGCCTAACCAGTTTATATGCATATATGTATGTGTATACATATTTATGAACACACACACATATCCTTATCTTACAACATTTACAAAAATAAATTCCAGATGAATTAAAGCACTAAATGCAAAAATAAAACAAAAAAACTACCAAAGTATTAGGTGATACTATAGAAGACATTATGTTTACAATCTTACAATCTGGGGTGAAGATATTCTTCTTAAACGAGATATAGAACCAAAAAAAAAAAAAAGGTCAGTTTTGACTATAGGTAATTTGACTTCAATACAAAAGACAGTATAAACAAAGTTGAAAATAAGCAAAAATTATGTGCAATATATATAGAACAAAAGAGTAACACTAAGGTATAGAGAAATAAATTAGGAACAAAAGGCAAATCAATCAACTAAAATAATGGGCAAAGAAGATGAATAGGTGGTTAAAACAATATATGAAGAGAAGTTTACTACACTACTAATCAGAAATGTAAACAAAGAATACCAATGTTGTATCATTTTTTTACCCATCAGATTGTTTAAAATCTTAGAAGGGATAATTTGGCAGTACTCATCAAAAATAGAAACATTCCATTTTTAAAGTCAGCAATTACATTTCTAGGAATCTATTTTTACAAAAGCACTTGTACATATGCAAAAAGACACATGAACAGGATTATTCATGGTAGCATTATAATAACAAAAATGGAAAGGAACTAAATGTCTTCAAATGGAGAACTGATTAAATGAGATGATTGATTCTAGGAAAGGGGGTCTGATATTTGGGAGTGGTAGGGGAAAAGGAGTCTTTTACATTTCATTCTGCATGTGGGCTTTCTGTATTGTTCTAATCTGTTATGAGCATTTGTCATGTATTAACTGCATAACTAAAATTTTAATGAATAAAATAATTAAATCAATAAGTATAACTAAAATTTTAATGAATAAAATAATTAAATCAATAAGTTATACAATCATATTGCACAAAACTTGGGAAAAAGAAAGCAGCCTGATGTGATAACTCAACTTCTAATTGCATTTTAGTGTATTCCCAGGTCCTTTTCCCAAATATTTTTACTTCTTTGATTGATTTATACACATCCTTGAAGACAGAAATTTCTGGAACATCTTCCAACTGAAGATGAAACAAAGAGATTTCCTAAATGTTTATTATAGATATTTTAAAAATACAGTTATTTTATCTTAAAATGATGTATTAAAGATATTTACCTTTTCTGTGGACCAATTTAACCCTGCAACAAAGCTCAACACTAGTGTGCATAATCCTCCAGCTGCATGTAAACCAATACGATGGCCGCCCAAGACAGCAGAAACACTCAAACTCGAAATAAGAAATGCTCTCTTCAGTGGACGTTTTGTCTAGAATTAGGTAGATATTTAGAAATTACTTTACATTTAACATTTAATATAATGTTTACATCTACCATTTATTATTAACCCTTTGGTATCATGTCTCTATATGTCATATTAAAGTGTCTAAAATTTTTACTTTCTTCCTTTCCAAATATTTTAGCAGACTTGGTATCAAGTGAAAAATATGTGCAATTATTAAGTTTTAATTTTTGCCACATCTCTGATATTAATGTCAGTGAAATGGCTACAGTACTTTAGCTATAAGTAAAGAAGAAAGGAAAGAGACCCATATAAACTGTAGTTTGGATATATAACATATCCAAAGAATTCTTTAAAAACAAAGTTTTGAATATCTCTTTAGCTGAGACAGCTGTTACAGGGAAGTTAAGGTGGAAGTTAACAGAAATACAAGAGTAATGGCATATCCTTTAGGGAAGTAAAGGGTAGAGTTTAATAGTGTTGCCTTAGTCAAAGGGAGTGGGAGTGAATTTAAGTCAGAAAATATGCAGAGATAAATGGCAATCTATTTCCCCAAAAATGTTCAAGGGAAAATTTGAGGGAAAAAAGATTAGGGAAAATTGTCAGGGGTCAATAGGAAATTTAATGAATGAATAAAGGGCTGGGGTGGAATAGAGAAGGTACTCTGGGTTATGTACACTTCTCTGATATTCTTATTTGCCAAATCAAGATGCAGAGACTTCAGTCAAGGCCATTGACCTGAATCAATTACAACTGTGCTCCATTTTAAACAGAGAGTAGCACTGGGAGCTATTTTGGGGAAAGAGAATTAAATATTACATGTAATATTCATGGATCTTCTAAAAGTTCAAATTTTTGAAAGAAATGTCTACAACTATACTTACAAAAAATAGATTAACTTTTTATTTACCTGATCTTCACTTGGAAAATATTGAAGAAAAATTCCCAAAATAGCTCCTGCCAGAACACCAATAAGTATGTCCCGAAAAGAGACAAGGACATTTTTAAGTATACCACCTGTAAGTGCACACAATAAGGGAAACATTTCAAAGAATAATATTTTCACATACGTAACATATCAGAAGACCAAATCTACGTCGTTCATAAAGAAAGGTACATATCTTCTAGAGCAAATACATAAAAGTGGACCTTTAATATTTATATAGTTGAAAACATCATGGTCTGTTTGATAAACTTAGTATGTACTTTCAAATGATTTAATAAATACACACAATTCAGAAATGTTCATTGAAAATATAGGCCAGAAAACAAGAAAGTAATAAGCTGTGTGTCCTCCCTTATAAACACAACCTAAAAGACCAGGGGAAGTGGAAGAATGGACAGAGATGGACAAAGGAGCAGCACCTCTAGCACCTAGCACATATCTGGGAATGTTTCTTCTCTGATATACTATTATAACAAAGGAACAAATGACAAAGATAAAAAAGAAAAATTTAACAACAGAAAAAAAGATTTATTCCAGTGTCAATCCTAGGAATATTCCAGTCAGCAATCAATTGAGTTTCCAACATATTTTATGTACCCATGTCTGTAGTTAGAGTAATAAATTAAAAACCAAAAAGATTCTAAGTCACAAAAAAGTTGTTATGCTATGGGTATTTAGCCGAATGTAGGTGTGTAAATATATATATTTTAGAAATATTTTTCATGCAAATATAATAGAAATGTGGGGTGACAAAACCAAGGTGGTAGAATGGGAAGCCACAGAACCTTGATCCCCCAAGAAGGCATTAACAACAATATACAGTCCAAAACTTGATGGAATTCCACAAGCAAATTAAGAAGTTGTAGCAAGAGAAAAGTGGCTTATCATGTACAAGGAAACTCCTATAAGATTATCTGAGGATCTCAGAGCAGAAACCTTACAGACCAGAAAGGTGTAGGATGGTATATTTAAAGTGTTGAAAGAGAATTCAATTCTGTTATAGAATTTAAGATAAAGACATAAAAATGACTGTAAGACAGCATTAGTAGATAGATAACATAAAAAGATATAGTTTGTGACATGGATAACATAAAGTGAAGAGGGTGAGATGTAAAGGATTAGAATTTTTATATGTGATTGAAATTAAAGTATCACTCTAAGGTTTAATTTCTGTAGAAATTAACTACAGGGATGGAAAAAGATATTCCATGCAAATGATAACCAAAAGACAGCAGGGTGGTCATACTTATATCACACAAATTAAAATTTAAGTCAAATACAAATCAGTGACAAGAGATAAAGAAGGGCATTATATAATGATAAAAAGGCCAATTAACCTAGAAGATAAGGTTAGGTCTCCGTATCTACCATATTCTAAAATATAGATGTATTGAAGATCTACTGTAAAAATAAAACTTTAAAAGGCCCTTTAAAAAAACATTTTATTATTTAAGAGAGAGAGAGAGAGAGTGAGAGAGAATACCAGCAGTGGGGGGGTTGGGGAGAGAGAGAAGCAGACTCCCTGATGAGCAGGGAGCTGACTAGGAGCTGATCCCAGGAGTCTAGGATCATGACCTGAACGGAAGGCAGACACTTAACCGACTGAGCCACCCAGGTGTCCCAAATCCTTAACATTTTAAATGACAGTTTACATAGTCATGAGTCAAGAGGGTTTTCTAAGCATGTTTCTGCTTTTGGTTTTTTACTCTTTCTGTCCTCAAATTAGGTTTGATCTCTGGTAGCATGTTCCACAGTACCCTATACTATATACTACTCATCACAGTTTGTAATTATTTGTTTAACACAAACTCCTTGAGAACATGAGCCACATGGTCTTCTCTGCTGCATAAACAGTATAGAATAGCATTTAAAAGTGTGGTCTGGGGTCAGATTGCCAGACTGCATCTTGGCTTCCCTAACTTTTGGATTCTCTGACTTTGAGCAAGTTACTTAACCTCTGTTCCTTGGTTTCTTATTCTGTAAAATTAGTACTGTTGTGTGACTATTAAATGAGTGGAAATAGCTATGGAACTTGGAGCAAGTACCAAGAAATTACTCAGTAAAATTATCCTCAGTATTTGGCAGTTGTTGGCACAATGAAAGAGGAGCACAAAAAATATTTTTTGAAAGAATTACTGATATTAGTTATGAAGGAAAAAATTGTCAGATTAACAATAAAAAATTAGAAAATTCTGAATTACAAAAAAAGATAAAATCAAAAGTAAAATTACAAATACGGAAAATTATAGGATATAAAACAAAAGGTTATCATTCTCAATTTTATGCAGAATCTTAACAAATCAAAAAGAACCAAAGATGAATACACCTATAATATAAAAGCAAAAGACTTCAAGAAAAGTAATTTATAAAACATTTCAGGATGCCAGTGGTCAACAAACATGAACATTTTAAAATATCACTAGTATTCAAAGTACAAAGTACTTCATTTAAAGAGGACTTACCTTTCGCTTATCAAATTAACAAAGATATAAAAGACTAGTAATACCAAGTTTTGAAGAAGGTGAAGAGGGAGTGGCACACTTTTACACCCTGGTAGGACATGATATTGTAGTACGATATATAGTATAGATATATACTATATTTCAAAATTATTAAGGTTAGGCACAACTATTTGGCTATAAGACATTCAACCAAGCATTATTTTATTTTATTTATTTTTTTAAAGATTTTATTTATTTATTCATGAAAGACACAGAGAGAGAGGCAGAGACACAGGCAGGCTTCATGCAGGGAGCCCGATGTGGGACTCGATTCTGGGACCCCAGGATCAGGCCCTGGGCTGAAGGCAGGCGCTAAACCGCTGAGCTACCCAGGGATCCCCCAAGCATTATTTTAATAGTGAACATTGGAGTCAACTTCAATTTTCAACAGGTTACATCAATAAGTATGATGCAGCCAATAGAAAACTATACAATTAAAATATAGTGGAAATATATTTACTGGAAAGAATCAGGTTACAAGAAAGTAAGGCCAATTCTTATAAATTTCGAAGACTATTGGGAGGGAAGTCAGAGAGAGAGGGGGAGAGAGAGAGAGAGGAGAAGTCTAGATTCATATCAAGAGTCAGTTATTATTCCTGTGGCTGTTACAGAGTTTATTTTTATCTTTTCCCTTTTTTCCTTATTTATGTCTTACGTTTTTAAGAGAAACTATACAAATTATTGCTCAACTTAAGAAATATTTTGGTGCTTCAATAATACAGAAGACTGAATTTCAAACATTGCAGATAATTAAAGCATTACAAAACAAGGAAACATTTACTTTCACAATTTCTGGAGACTGACATTCAAGATCAAATATTTTGGGATTCAGAATTGCTGCAGATTTTGTTCCACCACTACCAAAAAGATACATAGCTGTTCATGCTCTATATATTTAGGTTCTCTTAATAACAAAACAAATATTTATAATGATGGCCAAAAAGGCACATTTTAGAAACATATATTAAATAACAGTATTAATAATATTTCTGCTTAAAATTTTCTATTGAAAACTGTGATAAAATTTCAAAGCAACATGAACAGAAAAATGATAATATGGGATATAAGATTCATTACAATATTTGGTTATTAAAATAAAATCGTTTGTTAAATAGTGGTTTCTTAATCCATTGAAGCTTCTTCCCTGCCCTAGAATGAGTTTCTGTGAAGAATGAAAATATGTTACATGCAAAAATAAATAAATGTTAATAAAGAAGCAAAGCCAGAAACCTTGTTTAATGACCAGAAAAAGCTATGAATGAGATGGCAGTTGTATTTTGTTTACCTGAGGAGAAGACTATGCTCAAGCATGTATTGAATCCAGTGATTGCTATGATGTCATCCATACTGCTAGCAGCTATTAGTAAGGTTGGGATGCCTTTCTTAATGCCATATCCATTTTCTTGCAAAAGAAGCATGGAAGGGACAACCACAGCAGGAGAGACAGCACCTAGTACAAAACTAATAGAAAGACTTTGAAAACCAATTTTAAAACATCCCTTTAACAAAGCAGTGTTTTATATTAAACTGTACAACAAATACATTAACCTTTACAGATTTACAATAACTTCAAAGTAAAAATGCTGAGTTAATGTCATTTAATGGTGGTAAAAATTTTTACATGTTTTTTACTACTGGTTGAAAGTTATAGAGATTTCATTGAAGATGCTGGTTTGGGAACAAATTGCCTCTACCTTCATCCCTAAATCTTTGAGATGAAGATATAAAAATAATACAAAAACTCATAACCTAACTAGAAAAAAAAAAAAAGGAGAATCTCCAGTGTGTAAGAAACCAAGTATATCCAAGGAAGATAAGACACAGTTTAAGATTGAAAAAATCATAGGACAAGTGTGTGTAAGGAAATATTGCTACAAAAGATATTTCTAAAAATGCTCCAAGCTCAGAAATAGATGCCAGGAGCAGGAGGGATCTCTGAGGAAATCCAATGGATGATTTGGAGTAAGAATGGCCAAATGTATTCTCCATCCCATTTCTAACTTTTGAACAAGTCAGTAAGGAACAGAGATGTCTGCCCCAAAAAAGGAACAATGAGAGCAAAGGCAAATGAGAAAATTCCTGGGGTGGATGCAATGTCTTTCGTTGGTATATCCCATTCAGTACCTTACCTCATCTCTTCCACATTCACTTTATAAAGAATGAAGTATATACCTTGTGCAGAGATGTTTTTGGTGCCCCACCAGAACCTGTTTACCAGTGCACACATCCCCCAGATGCTGCTGCTGGCTGCTAACCCCTACACCTGGAGCTTTCTAGTAGTCTTACTCTGCTGAGAAGAGCTTACCTGGGGATGCTAAGGAGGTTTTCCTCCCACTCCTCCTTCTTCTAGACAGCTCCTGTCAATTACTGACTGAAGTAGAGGGTCTGATAGTTTAGTACTTTGCCTCTGGCTATACAATCTGATACAGTTTACTCTCAAAACTTCCCCATGGACTCAAGAAGAGCCTAGAATTCTCTGAAAATACTTATTTGCCTAGCTTGATTGTTTCTGAACTTTACAGCACTTTGGAATTACCTGGTATATTATTTATCGGTAGCTGCTTAACATATTATTTCCAAATTTAGTAGCTTAAAACAACACTTATCACACAATTTCTGTGGGCCAGGAATCTGGGTGTGGCTTTGTTGTATGCCTCTGAATCCAGGTCTCTCATGAGGTAGGTAGAAGATGATCTGCTTTAGTTACATGGCTGCTGCAGGCTTTCAATACTTTGTCATGGGTGCTTCTCAATCAACGGGGCTGTACTCATAATATGGCAGCTGGCTTCCCCCAAGAGAAGCAATCAAA
Source organism: Vulpes lagopus (assembly GCF_018345385.1). Classification (NCBI taxonomy): domain Eukaryota; kingdom Metazoa; phylum Chordata; class Mammalia; order Carnivora; family Canidae; genus Vulpes; species Vulpes lagopus. Next base: position 100,248,103 of record NC_054829.1, read on the forward strand.
GAAAATGCAAGAGAGAACATACAAGATAGAAGGCATGGTCTTCTCATGACCTAATTTTAGAATTGACATTCTACCATTTCCACCATATTTTGTTTGTTAGAAGCAAGTCAGTGAGTCCAGCCCATATTCAAGAAGAGGATGTTACACAAAGTTGTAAATATCAGAAAGTAGGGATCAGTGGGAGTGATCTGAGATACTGAGTACAATGTACTTGGGGATCTTTCAAAATACTGATGCCTGGCTCCCATTCCAAGACATACTGATCTGATAATAAAATGGTCTTTGACCTGGTACTAGCATTTTAAACAATTTTTTAAAATTGTGGCAAGGAAATTGACATAAAATTTGTCCTCAACCATTTTTAAGTGTGCAGTTTAGTAGTGTTAACCATATTCACATTGCTGTATAACAGATCTCTAGAATTTTTTTTGTCTTAACAAAACTAAAACTGTATATAACCATCAAACAAGTCCTCTTTCTCCCTCACCCCAGCCCCTGGCAACCATCATTATACTTTCTATTACTATGATTTTGACTACTTTAGATATATCAGTGGAATCATACAGTATTGTCCTGGCTTATTTATCCCAGCATAATGTCCTGAAGGTTCACCTATGTTATAGAATGGGACAGAATTTCTTTCTTTTTTAAAAGGTGAATAATATTCCATTCTATGTATACACCACATTTTCTTCATTCATTCATCTGTCAGTGTGGGCTGCTTCTACTTCTTGGCTATTGTAAATAATGTTCCAATAAACATCGATGTGCAAATATTTCTGAGATCCCTTGTTTTCAATAGGCCTCAGGTATCCAAAGTGTGCCACTCTTTTTTCTGCCAGCATTGAGTCAGGTGAGACAGAAACAAGTCCCTCAGCTCAAAAAGTCAAAATGAAGAACATATGCTTTAGCTTTTTTCTTTCCTTCCTGATGGAGAAGCCAGGAGTTGGGAGCTTTCTCCCAATTGCCCCTTGCTGTGCAGGGAGGGGATGAGGTATGGTAGGTAAGTGCAATGAGGTGTTCTAACTGCTCCCATGTGTCTTTGGCCTTGCACTTGGAAGGGAGTTGTCACAAAGGTAATCTGGTTCTTATGGTTTTTTTTTTTAAATTTTTTTTTTAAATTTATTTATGATAGTCACAGAGAGAAAGAGAGGCAGAGACATAGGCAGAGGGCGAAGCAGGCTCCATGCACCGGGAGCCTGATGTGGGATTCGATCCCGGGTCTCCAGGATCGCGCCCTGGGCCAAAGGCAGGCGCCAAACCACTGCGCCACCCAGGGATCCCTGGTTCTTATGTTTTTAAGTCAGTGTTGTGTGAGGAGAACCTGGGGTTTTGTATTCTTCCATCTTGCTGACATTATTCTTCTGATTATTGGGATTTTTGAAAGCTCCTCAGGTGATTTTAATGTATAGCAAAGTTTGGGAACCATTGATTTTCCCCGTAGCTTCCTTCACTCAGAGGTTTCTACTGAGACCTCCCTCAATACATTACTTGCATAAGAATCTTAGTCTCAGCCTGAGCCTCTGAGATACCTTGTTTGGTAAAATGGTTGGACTATTCCCTTCAAGAAGACAAAACAAACAAACAAACAAACAAAACCCAATAGATAAACTAATCACAAATTAATGTTAAGAGTAAAATACAAAAATGGGCCCCCATTAAAGGATCACAAAATATTTAGAGAAATCTGTCACTTTGAGGCACCATGCTCATTAAGTGGAAAAAATTTATACCTGAGAAAAGAGATATACTAGGAAGACAGAAACCAAAACATGACCTTAGGATAACTATAAATACCTTCTGAATCATGAAAGTATACTGCATCTACCCATAAAAATTTAATGATAGTTTCTAGAAATTAACAATAAATTCTCCAAATTAAAATAATTAGTGATATAAACATAGCTAAAAAGTGACTTAATAAGCTAGAGGACTGTGCGGAGAAAATTTTCCAGCATGTACTGCAAAAAGGTAAGCACAAAAAAAGTATAAAGGAAACTTAATAGGTATAAAGGAGTTACAAAAGGGCATAATAGAAGAGAACTCCAGAGAGGAAAAAGACATACTCAAGACCTGGAAAAAAAAAATAGATACACAACCCTTTGATTGACACATCACACCAAATATTGAGTAGAACAGATTTTTAAAAGATTCACCTCATGATACTAAGGAATTGTTAATTTAGTAAGAAAAATGCCATTACCTTTTAGAAATGCATACTGTAGGATACAGGGATGAAATACCATCATTTGTGTAATTTACTTTAGGATTAATTAGGGACTATCAAGTTTAAATTAAGGATATTTGGGAGTTTGTTAGTATTCTCTCTACTCCTGTACAAGTTTGAAAATTTTCACTAAGTAAAGAGACCTATCTGAGACTGCTCTTTTCAAACTTTAATATGAAAACAAGATACATGAGAATCTCATTAAAATGCAGATTCTATTTCAAAAGATCTGGGCCCAAGATTCTGCATTTCTAACAAGCTTTTAGGTGATACTAATGTTGCTGTCCAAAGAACATACTTTGTACAGCAAGAAATTAATTGGGATAATTCAGAATACTGAGCTTCCAAAGAGAGAGAGAGAAAACAAGATTGGGATAGCTTATCTAGAAAAGGAATTAAAAATTAGTTTGATAAGAGACTCCTCATGGGAAAACTAATGCAAAGAGATAACACCAATATCCTTGAAGTATTGAGAGAAAAAATAATAAAACCAAAAATTATAAAATCAACATGTTGTATATCTAACTTACAAAATGTTTTATGTGAATTACATATTAATAAAGTTGGAAAGAAATGTATGCTGGCTTATGACAAAAAATGCAACATCTGAATTAAAAAGAAAATCACTGGATAGGATTGAGAGAATGTTGAACACTGGAAGCAAAGATCAATGAACTTGAAGATATAGCAAACACACACACACACACATACAATGGAATATTGTTCGGTCATAAAAAAGAATGAAATCTTGTCATTTGCAACAAAATAAATAGAACTAGAGAATATATGTATATATATATATATAGTATATATATATATATATATATATATATATATATACACACACACACTCTTTCCATAATTTGGCAATTGTTGATAATGCTGCTATAAACATTAGCGTGCATGTATTCCTTTGAATCAGTATTTTTTTATCCTTTGGGCAAATACCCAGTAGAGCAACTACTGGATTGTTGAGTAGTTCTACTTCTAACCTTTTGAGAAACCTCCATACTGTTTTCCGGAGTGGTTCCACCAGTTTGCATTCCCATCCAGAGCGTAAGAGGATTCCTCTTTTCTGTATCCTCACCAGTATCTGTTGTTTCCTGTGTTGTTAATCTTAGCCATTGTGACATGTGTGAGGTGTTATTTAATTGTAGTTTTGATTTGTATTTCCTTGATGATGAGTGATGTTGAGCATCTTTTCATGTGTCTGTTAGCCATCTGTATGTCTTCTTTGGAAAAATGTCTAATCATGTCTTCTGCCCATTTTTAAACTGGATTATTTGTTTTTTGGGGTATTTTATAAGTTCTTTATATATTTTGGATACCAATCCTTTATCAGATATGTCATTTGTAAATATCTTTTCCCATTCCAAAGGTTGCCTTTTAATTTTGTTGATTGTTTCCTTTGCTGTGCAGAAGCTTTTGATCTTGATGCAGTCCCAATAGTTTATTTTTGCTTTTGTTTCCCTTGCCTAAAACAACAACTTTATACCACTATGCATCCACTAAAAAATGATAAAATTAAGTAGACAGACAGTACCAAGATTTGGAGAGGATGTGGATAGCCTAGAATTTTATACATTGTTAGTGGGAATGTACTATAATACTTTGGAAAACTGGCACTTTTTACTTATTTTTATTTATTCTTTTAAAGATTTTATTTTTAAGTAATCTCTACTTGGGGCTGGAACTCACAACCCATAGATCAAAAGTTACATGCTCTACTAACTGAGCCAGTCAGGTGCCCCATTCTTTTTTTAAAGATTTTATTTATTTATTCCTGAGAGAGAGAGAGAGAGAGAGAGAGTCAGAGACACAGGCAGAGGGAGAAGCAGGCTCCATGCTGGGAGCCCGACGTGGGACTTGATCCTAGGACTCCAGGATCACGCCCTGGGCCAAAGATAGGCGCTAAACCGCTGCGCCACCCAGGGATTACCATGTGATTCTGCAAATCTATTCTTAGGTTTTTCCCTAAGAAATGAAAACATATGTTTACACAAAGAGTTGAATGCATAAGTTCATACAACTTTATTTATAATGGCTGAACTGGAAACAATCTAAACATCCATCAAGAAGTGAATAGTTAGTGGTATATTCATACAATGAAATACTACTCTGCAATAAAATGGAATGGATAATATGGATGCATCTCAAAAACAACTCGCTGACCAAATGAAGCCAGAAAGGAAACAGTACATGTTATATAACTACATTTACTTAAAACTCTAAAAAATTGAGTCCATTGTGACAGAAAGTAGATTGTGAATTGCCTATGGCTCATGTGGAATTAACTGGGGGAAGTAAAGAAAATTTTTGTAGGGTTAATGAAAATATTTGGCATCTCAGTTGTGCTGGTGGTTACATGTGTATATAAATTTCTCAAAACTCACTGAAATGTTCACTAAAATAGGTGCTCATTCTATTGTATGTGAACTATACCTCAATAAAACTTTATTAGATTTCTCAAATATCTGCAAAAACTAAGTAGAAAGCGTTATGAAAAAATCTATCATCAATAAAAAGCACAAAATACCTAAGAAAAAAACTATGAAGATAGCCTAGATCTTTCTTAAAATTGTAAACATTGTAGAACTTAAGATAACACCTAAATAATTAGAGAGAGGTCTCAATTTTATAAAGGTATAATCTCTCCTCCAAATTAATTCATTAATTTGTTGCTATGCCAATTAAAATATTCTCATGATTTTTCATTGAACTAGACTAGCTGATTTTAAGACTCATTTGGGAGAATAAGGGTTTAGAATGAAAAATGAAGTCAATGTAAAAAAAATACTATTTTTGTAAAGGCAAAATAATTAAAACTGTAGAATAGTGACATTGAAATAGACAGAATAGATTGGAAGAAAGCAGAACACAAATTATAAAAACAAATATATGGTATTTCTTAGATTATAAAATCAATATTTCAAATCAATAGAGAAAAGAAAGAAGTTTTCCATAAATGGTGTTGGGACAACTACCTATTCATGTGAAAAACAATGTAGCTAGATCCTCACATGTAATAAACTAGCTATTTTAAAGGAATTTTTTAAAAATGAACTTAAAAGTAATGAGAATAAAATATAGAAGAATATATTTGTGACCTTAGGGTAAAAAGGACCTTTTGAATGACACATAGAAAGTTATTAAACAGAAACACAAATATTGATAAATTTGATTACATCAAAAAAACCTTTGGTATATCAAAAACAGTTACACTGCCTCCCCATGGCCTCATTTTTCTTTTTGATTTTCAAGGTCAAGGAATATTATGTATTTGCTCTTTTATCCATTGGAAATAATAAAATGCCCTTTTTAAATAAAAAGAAAGTCACCATAAGCAAAGTTAAATATCTAGTGGTATATTAGGACAAGATATTTGCAATATTTGTAACAAAACACTGAAATAATAAGAAAGAAAAGAATAACTCAACAGAAAAGTAGAAAAAGGATATACACAGGCTAGTATCAAAATACTTAAGCTCATTAATAATTAAATAAATGCATCTTAAAACAACAAAAAATATCATTTTTTGTTCACCAGAATGGAAGAAATCATAAAGCTTGATAATATCAAGAATTTGCAAGGATTTGAAAATAATAGGTTATTTTCATACCCTGCTGGATATAGGGTTGAAGGAATTTTGACAGTTCCATCAAAACTGAAAATGCACATAATCGAGGTAACCATTCTAGAAAACCCACATTTGTGCAAAAGGAGACAAATAAAATGTATTTTTTGTAACACTGTAAATGAAATCTGGTCTTATCATGCAATGTAACACTATACAACAATTAAACAACAAATGAACTACATTTTTTAATAGGTATAAATCTCAAGAATACTATTGAATTAAAAAAAGGAAACTGCAAACAAAGTGATACTCTTTGATATGATTTATATAGTATATATGTATATAGTAGCTATATCCCTGGAAAGAGTATTTTTTGTGTATTTGCATATAAATCACACAAAATGTTATTTTTAAAGATCTAGAATGATAACATAAAACTCATAAAAGTTGTTATTTTGGGTAGGGCTATGGGTACCAGGATTTGAAAACATGATTAAAAGGCTTTTTACTTTTGTCTGTAAGGTTCTAACTTTTCAAAAATAAAATTCATTTGGGTATTTTATAATAAAAACTAATTTTAAAAAACACATTGCATTTGGCAATAAGTATGTATGTAATGGGTGAACTTTACATTCAAATGGATAAGTGGAGGCCAAAGGTAAATGGATTGAAAAATGAAAAGGAGTTCAGTCAGGATCTAGAGACAGTGAGGAATTGGGACATGAAGGACAATGAATAGTGTGTAAAAACAGATGGGACATCGGATATAGGGAAAGAGTGTTTTTGCTATAATATCTATATCTATAAAGAATCTCTCTCATATGTGTATGTAATATATACATACAATGTATAAGTAAAAGGGCATTGGATGGGTTGAAAAGTAGAAATAGATTAAAATATAGGAGAGAAGGAATAAATTGATGAAGTGAATTATCTTGCACTAAACATTGAGGGAATATACATGTTTGTTAAGGACATGGTAGATTTAGGACATGGCTCTGCTTCTGACCAACAAATTTCCAAGATTTTCTACCACTGTGAAAAGAATTCTAATGAGAAGTTTGTCTATATAATATTCTGATAATTTTAAACTAAGCATTCTTAACTCAATATTTTCATAGAGAAAATGAGAAAAAGTTACCCCAACAGAAATCCCCATTGCCAGGGAAAATTCATAAGGAAGTGGGAAATAACAGCGGTTGAACATGCCTCCATTAGACATGGACCTATAGCCAATCTTAAACAAACTCTTTTCAAATTCTTCAAAGCCTGAAATATAAAAATAATCACATTTAGACAAATTTATAATGGCCAATAAGACAATTATTTAAGTAAATTTTGAAATATATGGTCTTTTCTGAGTAATTAGCTTTTACTAAGTTAAATCTTCCAGATTGTTCTACTGGGCTTGAAATGCAAATGCAGCTAATTTTATATGTCATCACAGATTGGATTATAAACTATTTCACATTTTATAAAACATTGTTGTATCTAAATTATTTTAAAAGTTCCATTTCTCTGTAACTAAATAACTATTCCTACCTTCAACAATCTTTCTTGTAAATAGTATAATGAAAGTAACCTATAGGTTTATTTCTATCAGTTAACTTTTAGAAATGATATGTTTGATTAATTTGATAATTATAATAGAAAATATCAATGTGCCAAAAGAGAAAATAACTTAAAAACAGCATACCTCACTAAAAAGGTGAATTTTAAAATTTTCTCATTGGCTCAAATTTTCTGCTGGAGGATATAATTATCACTGTCTTTATGCTCTTGAAATATTTCCACTAAACTCATATATTTGGTGTTTGAGTACAGTTATATTCATGAATAGTCATCTTTTTAAAACCCAAATAGATTTATGGGATATTTTAAGAAATATTTAAAAAGATTAGCTTCTACAATGATGCAAAGATAATCAGGAACATACTTCAGTGTAGGAAAAAAGTCATGGAACAAAAATATTATCAAATTCCTAATCCTCCTGAAAAACAAAATAAAAGAAAAGCAAAAACGTTTAGGAGTAGATCTTATCCTTTTTTAACTGAAAAGTAAATAATTCTCCAGAGAAAAGCCACAGCTGCTAAATAATACAAATGCTGTGCAAGGGGCATGTATCTCTATGCAAATAATTAAAGATGAGCTCTAATAAAGATCTCACATCATTAAAGATGATCTCTAATAGAGATCTCACGTCATAATAATTTTGCCTTATATCAGTAATAATGATGACCAGAAGTAGAACTTAAAAGATGCCACATTTCTGCAAAATCTTCGTCTTTTTTTTTCCTTACAGGCTTTACTTGCAACAGCAGTAACAAAAATTCTGCCTTTTTCTTTTCTACTAGCCTCTAATATTTAAAATATCTTTATTCAAGATATAATTAGAAACCTACCTGTGGATCAAGTCCAAGCCCAGCTTGTATTAGGATAACGGTAAGGGCAGTGTTTCTTAAAATTGAAGACCATGTACTATTAATTTGGATGTAATCACTGAGGTATGGAACATTCCTTATGGCAAAACCAGCCAGTAACATCCCTTAAAAGAAAGAAAATAAGGCATGTCTGATTCAGTTCATTTTTCTAAGTTAGAAAATAGAAATATTTAATTTCCCTTCCTCAAACACACTATGTCTCATTACTTCGGTGAAGGGCAGCTTACATACAAATAGAGAAGGCAGTATAGGTTAAGGAATGAAGATAAGAAATGACATATCTCAAATGGCTACAATAAGTAATTGAGTGTTGTTGGAACATAAAAAACAACGATGGGAGTGGGAGATGGGTAGGAGGGGGCAAATAATATAAAGCTAATCCCCCTGAAGCGTCCATTCTCACTGGTTTTGGTAATGCCTTTATGCTTTTGCACCATAGGAAAGTTTTAGAAGGAAGTGACATAATGAATCTTGTATTTTCTATGTGATGGTCTTGATGAATTAGATAGACATAAAACTGGAGGAGAGAACAATTAGAAGGCTCTTTCATAGTCCATGGAAGAGATGGAAAACAAATAGCCTAAGTTAGGGCAGGAGTGGAAGTTTTGGAGAAAAAAAAAAGATTCAGTGAATACTTAGCAGGTGCTGAAAGAATGTTGTGGACATAGAAAGGGTGTTTAGCAATAGAATGGAGTGATTATCTCTACTTACAGAGTACTGAATATTTGGGTGTATTTAATACTTAGAAGATATGAGACACCACTAATAGAAGTTCTTCCACTAATTTTCCTCTGTCCAGATGGAGAGTTATATAATAATGTTAATGAAGACAAAGGATATAATATTGGTTAGGCAGATGATGCATCCATGAATGTACATAGTGGAGATAACCAAATAGCTTACTCTAAAACCTTAAAGCCTTCTGATGCCCTAGTCACTATAGTATTTGAATCTTACAATTAATACTCGAATTAGATTATCTACAGAAAAATTCAGTCTTTTCCAAATGTTTCCTTTTTAGAATATATTTAAAACTAACTTAAAAAGTCCTACTAAACAATAAAGCAAGAGGAATCATACATTGAACATATTTAAATTATTTGCAAATGTATTTCAGAAAAAAAATCTGTGTGCTTATGTGTAAAAAGAATAAATATTTCTATAAGTAAGCTACAGGCATACATATATAAATACATGTAAATACATACATAAAGATCATGTTACATTGAAAGATTTCTAAATTATATCTATTCTGACTGGAGTATGTTCATAATTTACATATAGTTAATAACAAAGAAATAAAAACTAACTGTACACTTACCAAGAAGAGGTGGAAGTGGAGGCACTGAAGGTATTCTAATGAGTTCCAAAAGTTTCCCCCCAATAATGGCACTATGAAAGATAATTAATAGTCCAAATAAATTTCCACCAGGGAGAACTTCAGGGCCTGAGAATGACCAGGCTACACACCATATCATAAAAAATGCAACTCCTGAAATATAAAAAAGGCATATATCTATATATCTACATAGACATATATATATATATATATATATATATATATATATATATACAAAAGATGAATTCTATTAAATGTCTTATTAGTAGTCCCATATAATGAATGATACATAGCATAGACTAGTGTTGCTTGCTAGTATGGTTGAAGAAATATCTGTTTAACATATATTCCAAACAAGGCAAGAAACAACAAATGTTGGAGAGGATGCGGAGAAAAGGGAACCCTCTTACACTGTTGGTGGGAATGTGAACTGGTGCAGCCACTCTGGAAAACTGTGTGGAGGTTCCTCGAAGAGTTCAAAATAGACCTGCCCTATGACCCAGCAATTGCACTGTTGGGGATTTACCCCAAAGATACAGATGCAATGAAACGCCAGGACACCTGCACCCCGATGTTTCTAGCAGCAATGTCCACAATAGCCAAACTGTGGAAGGAGCCTCGGTGTCCATCGAAAGATGAATGGATAAAGAAGATGTGGTTTATGTATACAATGGAATATTACTCAGCCATTAGAAACGACAAATACCCACCATTTGCTTCAAGGTGGATGGAACTGGAGAGTATTATGCTGAGTGAAGTAAGTCAATCGGAGAAGGACAAACAGTGTATGTTCTCCTTCATTTGGGGAATATAAATAATAGTGAAAGGGAATATAAGGGAAGGGAGAAGAAATGTGTGGGAAATATCAGAAAGGGAGATAGAACATAAAGACTCCTAACTCTGGGAAACGAACTAAGGGTGGTGGAAGGGGAGGAGGGTGAGGGGTGGGGATTAATGGGTGATGGGCACTGAGGGGGGCACTTGACGGGATGAGCACTGGGTGTTATTCTGTATGTTGGTAAATTGAACACCAATAAAAAATTAATTTATTAAAAAAACATATATTCCAAAGTCCCTATCAATTTATGGACAAGTTTTAACAAAGTATTATTAATTTAAAAAACTATTTAAAAAGTATATGTGAGTCCTTTAAAGTGCTTAACAGTTGTCATATGACATTTTAAAAATGTCATGCAGGGCAGTCCAAGTGGCTCAGTGGTTTAGCGCTGCTTTCAGTCAGGGGCCTGATCCTAGAGACGCGGGATTGAGTTTCATGTCGGACTCCCTGCATGGAGCCTGCTTCTCCCTCTGTCTGTGTGTCTGCATCTTTCTCTGTGTCTGTCATGAATAAATAAAATCTTAAAAAAAAAGTCATGGCAATATGATGAGCTTTACTTCATTTTGTATCAGAGTAGCTTTTGTTTCTTTAATTCCACATATGAGTGAAATTATATGGTATTTATGTTTCTCTGATTGACTTATTTGCTTAGCATAATATGCTCTAGCTTCATCCATATCATTGTAAATGGAAATATTTTATTCTTTTTGATGGCTGAGTAATATTCCATTGTACACATACATCTTCTTTATTCATTCATCAGTTGATGAACACCTGGGTTCCCTCCGTAGTTTGGTTATTGTTGATAATGCTGCTTCATCAGGGTGCATGTATCCCTTTGAATCTGTGTTTTTGTATTCTTTGGGTAAATATCCAGGAGTGTAATTGCTGGGTCACAGGGTAACTCTATCTTTAACTTTTTGAGGGACCTCCATAATGTTTTCCAGAGTGGCTATACCAGTTGGCATTCCCACCAACAGTGTAAGAAGGTTCCCTTTTTTCTGCATCCTTGTCAACATTTGTTGTTTCTGGATTGTTAATTTTAGCCATTCTGACAGGTGTGAGGTAGTATCTCATCATGGTTTTGATTTGTATTTCCTTGAAAGAAGCATTTATTCTTTAAAAAAAGCCAGGATTTTGGGTAGGACTAGTCAAAGTCTGAGGCCTTCTTGCCTGAGATTGCTACCACTCCTTCCCTCATTTCTCCCCACTTACTTCATTTGGGAAAAACTGTAGTTTCATCAGAATGGAGCTTGATTAGAAACCAGCTCCTTTGTTGCCAGAAGAGGTAGGGCAGATCTGATATGGAATGGAAGGAGAAAACCCATGACTTTGCTGGCTAAAAATGGTAGATTGGTTTCAGAACAGGCAGAAAAAACATGCAGTGGTGCTAGTTTGATGCTGTAGTTCAGGTTGAGATGAGAAGCAGACAAGGTAAAAATTTAACTGGGAGATCTCAGATATGGCACAGTCAGAAAGACTGAGTTCCCCACATATCCATGGCTGATTGGGAAAGTATGCAAGTGCAGAGAAGACTCCAGAGAGTATGGCAAAAAGTTAAAAAAATGATGTGAGACTGACTACCAGCAGCAATTTTGGATGCCTCCAGAAAACCCACCTACAGATCACTTGGCAGAAGGTGGAAGCCTTATTGGCTTGAACACAATGTCTCTCCCAAATCATTAGGTGACTATTAAGCTATTCAGACAAAAGAGAAACCCTGAGGAAATCAGGCTAAAAACAAATAAACAAACAAAAACTAAGAGACATCAGCTGCTGCAAATCAAATCATGGGGCAGAATGATTCCACAGTTTAAGTACATGCAAATTACTCAAACAACAATAAAAACCTTAAAAAAATAAAACTGAATTTGAAGTTGCCATAATGTATAATTAAAATGTTTAATTTTCAACCCAAACTTACTAGACACTCAGAAATATGAGAATATACAACCCATTCAGAAAAAAAAAGAGCAGTCAATAGACAATGAGTATATGAGTCCAGATGTTGGATTTACAAAGTTTTCATAACAGTCATTATAAATAATGTTTGAATAGTGAAAATGCAACAATGTGTCATTTAATAGAGAATATCAATAAAGTGATAACATTTATTTAAAAATGGAAATCTGGAATTGAAATGTACAATTGAAATGAAAAGCTGACTAGAAAGGCTCAATAACATTTTTGAGCTTCTGAAAGAAAGTATCAGTGAACTTGAATATAGATCAATAGAGATTAATTAACCAATCTGAAAAAAGGAAGAAAGGAATAAAGAGAAATGGACAGAGCCTCAGACACCTATAGGACACCATCAAGAGTAATAACATATGCATAAAGGAAGTCCCAGGAGGAAAAGAGAAATAAAGGATCAGAAACATATTTGAAAATATAATGTCTGAAAACCTCTCAAAGTTAATAAAAACATCAATTTATAGATACAAAGAGCTCAACAAAACCCAAGTAAAATAAGCACAAGAGATCCATACCTAGAGACATCATCATTGTCAAATTGCTAATGACAAAAGACAAAAGGAAAATCTTGGAAGTAGTAAGAAAATGATTCATCATGTACAGGGGAATAATAATGCAATTAACAGCAGCATTTTCATCAGAAAAAATAAAGGCCAAAGGCAGAGGAGTGACATTTCAAAGGTGTAGAAAAAGGGGCACGTGGGTGGCTCACTTAGTTGAGCATCCAACTCTTGATCTCACCTCAGGTCTTGATCTCGGGGTTGTAAGTTCAATTTCTGCATTGGGTTCCACACTAGGCATGGAGCCTACTTTAAAAAAAAAAGTGCAGGGAAAAAACCCTGTAAATCAAGAATTCAGTATCTAGTAAAACAATTTTTCTTTTTTTTTTTTTTTAAAGATTTTATTTATGTATTCATGATAGACACAGAAAGAGAGGTAGAGACAAAGGCAGAGGGAGGAGAAGCAGGCTCCATGCAAGGAGCCTGATGTGGGACTCAATCCTGGGAATCTGGGATCACACCCTGAGCCAAAGGCAGACACTTAACCGCTGAGCTCCCCAGGGCATCCCTAGTCAAACTATTTTATTTTTTAATTTTTTTTACTTACTTTCATTTACTTAAAGGAAAAACAACTTCATGAAAAAAGTTATAAAGTTCTTCTTATTGAAAATAAAGTATCTTTATTGAAAGTACACTTAAAAGAAACAAAAAAGGACTAATAGCCTAAAACCTAAGCCTATTTCCCCAGAATATCCATTTCTTTGGAACTAGGCAAGGTACCACCCAAATAAAAGACTTAAAGAGTGTGAATAAAAGTGATGAGACTGATTTCTGCATGTTGTTGAGAGTTTAGATTTCTTATTTAAATTAACTTATATGCACTATGGGATTGGTGAGTTAAATATGTTGAATGTTAAATATGTTAAATCACAGCTCTATCTCTATATGCTATTATCTGGAAAATAGGTTTTAAGAGTTTCTTTAGTGAAAGTAGGGTGTATGGGTGTGTGTGTGAGAGAGACAGAGACAAGAACAGACGAACAAATGGAGATGGAGACCAAGAGATAGAGACAGAGACAGAAAAAAAAGGTACAAGAATATACACCCCCCAAGCTAGAAACATGAAAGATCCTTTTCCTACAAACCTCTCTAAATTTAGAAAACCAAAAATGAAAGAAAACAAAGGGGAAAACCAGTTATAGATCCAAGTATGTTTGTAGTTTCAATACTGGTGCTATAAAACTCCTAATTAATTCCTGAGCAAACTGTAGTTCTCAATCTCAATGGATAATACATTTTTCTCTCTTCACAGGTCCTAACCCTACTCCTAACAATTGCTGTATAGACAATGCCCACTATATGGAGTATAGGGTCCCGGGACTATGCATGTAAGATCGATGTACAGAAATTATATTTATAAAGGAGTCCAATCACTTTACACTGTCAGATGTTCAAATTCAGATTTAGAACCTTAAAAATACTGATAGTTTAAAAAGTAACTTTTACTAAATGAAAACATCAATTAATGGAATTTGGTTTTAAAAGTTTAAAGTTAGCAAGCAACAAATAAAATAAAATTTTAGGAGTGCCTGGAGGCCTAGCAGGTTAAGTGTCCATCTGAATCTTGGTTTCTGCTAAGGTTGTGATCTCAGGGTCATGAGATCAAACCCTACCTCAGGCTTGGTGCTCAGTACAAAGTCAACTTGAGATTCTCTTTCTCTCTTTCCCTCTGCCCCTCCCCCAGCTCATGCATGTGCACACACTCTCTCTCACCCTCTCCCTCCGAATAAATAAAATCTTTAAAAAAAGAAAAAAATTTAAAACTTCAGTTACCTATCCTTTATCAAATTTTAATCTAATTTTTGTTCTCTATAGGCTGTATACTTGTGGAAGCCAAAATCTAAGTTAAATCATATATCCAGGAAAAAAAATCAAGAAAAATTCTTGTTGTTATTAGGTGACAACTTATAAATACATGACAATGAGATGCTTTAAAATTTTAATGGTAAAGCATATTTTATACAATTCTTTACAAGGCAGCAGCTTTTTAAAAATGTGGGTCCTGGGGAGGAGGGGCAAGATGGTGGAAGAGTAGGGTCCCCAAATCACCTGTCCCCAACAAATTACCTAGATAACCTTCAAATCATCCTGAACATCTACGAATTTGGCCTGAGATTTAAAGAGAGACCAGCTGGAACGCTACAGTGAGAAGAGTTCGCGCTTCTATCAAGGTAGGAAGACGGGGAAAAAGAAATAAAGAAACAAAAGGCCTCCAAGGGGGAGGGGCCCCGCGAGGAGCCGGGCTGAGGCCGGGGCGAGTGTCCCCAGGGCAGGAGAGCCCCGTCCCGGAGGAGCAGGAGCTGCACCAACCTTCCCGGCGGAAAGGGGCTCGCAGGGAGTTAGAGCAGGACCCAGGAGGGCGGGGATGCCCTCGGGCTCCCGGGGACACTAACAGGCACCTGCGTCCCGGGAGAGTGCGCCGAGCTCCCTAAGGGCTGCAGCGCGCGGCGGGACCCGGAGCAGCTCGGAGGGGCTCGGGCGGCGGCTCCGCGGAGGGGGCTGCGCGGCTCCGGGAACAGCTCAGCGGCGGCGGCTCGGGCGGAGGAAGAAGCTCCGCGGAGGGGGCTGCGGGGCGGGAGGGCGAATCCAACAGCGCAGGCCCCGGAGCACAGGGCGCCGGGACACAGCCCAGGATCTGGCCTCCTCGGGACCGGCAGAGGCCGGGAGGGCCCAGGACAGCAAGGACGCTCCTGCCCCGAGCTGAGCAGATCAGCGGCCCCGCCCCGGAGCCTCCAGGCCCTGCAGACGGAGAGCCCCGGAGTTACTGCGTGGGCTGACTCCAGGGCTCCAGAGTTTCCCCCCGCCACTGCGGCTGTTCCTCCTGGGGCCTCACGGGGTAAACAACCCCCACTGAGCCCTGCACCAGGCAGGGGCAGAGCAGCTCCCCCAAGTGCTAACACCTGAAAATCAGCACAACAGGCCCCTCCCCCAGAAGACCAGCTAGACGGACCAGTTCCAAGGGAAGTCAAGGGACTTAAAGTACACAGAAGCAGAAGATACTCCCCCGTGGTTTTTTTTTTTCTTTTTGATTTCTGTTTGCTTCCCCCACCCTTTTATTTCCTTTCTTTCTTATCCTTTCTCTTTTTCTTCTTTTTTTCTTTTCTCTTTTTCTCTTTTCTTTCCTTCTTTCTCTCCTGTCATTTTCTCCTTTTCCCAATACAGCTTGTTTTGACCACTGTGCACTGAGCAAAATGACTAGAAGGAAAACCTCACCTCAAAAGAAAGAATCAGAAACAGTCCTCTCTCCCACAGAGTTACAATATTTGCATTACAATTCAATATCAGAAAGCCAATTCAGAAGCACTATTATACAGCTACTGGTGGCTCTAGAAAAAAGCATAAAGGACTCAAGAGACTTCATGACTGCAGAATTTAGAGCTAATCAGGCAGAAATTAAAAATCAATTGAATGAGATGCATCCAAACTAGAAGTCCTAATGATGAGGGTTAACGAGGTGGAAGAACGAGTGAGTGACATAGAAGACAAGTTGATGGCAAAGAAGGAAACTGAGGAAAAAAGAGACAAACAATTAAAAGACCATGAGGATAGATTAAGGGAAATAAACGACAGCCTGAGGAAGAAAAACCTACCTTTAATTGGGGTTCCCGAGGCCGCCGAAAGGGCCAGAGGGTCAGAATATATATTTGAACAAATCATGGCTGAAAACTTTCCTAATCTGGGAAGGGAAACAGGCATTCAGATCCAGGAAATAGAGAGACCCCCCCGTAAAATCAATAAAAATTGTTCAACACCTGGACATTTAATAGTTAAGCTTGCAAATTCCAAAGATAAAGAGAAGATCCTTAAAGCAGCAAGAGACAAGAAATCCCTGACTTTTATGGGGAGGAGTATTAGGGTAACAGCAGACCTCTCCACAGAGACCTTGCAGGCCAGAAAGGGCTGGCAGGATATATTCAGGGTCCTAAATGAGAAGAACATGTAACCAAGAATACTTTATCCAGCAAGGCTCTCATTCAAAATGGAAGGAGAGATAAAGAGCTTCCAAGACAGGCAGGAACTGAAAGAATATGTGACCTCCAAACCAGCTCTGCAAGAAATTTTAAGGGGGACTCTTAAAATTCCCCTTTAAGAAGAAGTTCAGTGGAACAATCCACAAAAGCAAGGACTGAATAGATATCATGATGACACTAAACTCATATCTGTCAATAGTAACTCTGAACGTGAACGGGCTTAATGACCCCATCAAAAGGCGCAGGGTTTCAGACTGGATAAAAAAGCAGGACCCATCTATTTGCTGTCTACAAGAGACTCATTTTAGATAGAAGGACACCTACAGCCTGAAAATAAAAGGTTGGAGAACCATTTACCATTCAAATGGTCCTCAAAAGAAAGCAGGGGTAGCCATCCTTATATCAGATAAACTAAAATTTACCCCGAAGACTGTAGTGAGAGATGAAGAGGGACACTATATCATACTTAAAGGATCTATCCAACAAGAGGACTTAACAATCCTCAATATATATGCCCCGAATGTGGGAGCTCCCAAATATTTAAATCAATTAATAACCAAAGTGAAGAAATACTTAGATAATAATACACTTATACTTGGTGACTTCAGTCTAGCTCTTTCTACCCTCGATAGGTATTCTAAGCACATCTCTAAAGAAACGAGAGCTTTAAATGATACACTGGACCAGATGGATTTCACAGATATCTACAGAACTTTACATCCAAACTCAACTGAATACACATTCTTCTCAAGTGCACATGGAACTTTCTCCAGAATAGACCACATACTGGGTCACAAATCGGGTCTGAACCAATACCAAAAGATTGGGATCGTCCCCTGCATATTCTCAGACCATAATGCCTTGAAATTAGAACTAAATTACAACAAGAAGTTTAGAAGGAACTCAAACCCGTGGAGGTTAAGGACGATCCTGCTAAAAGATGAAAGGGTCAATCAGGAAATTAAGGAAGAATTAAAAAGATTCATGGAAACTAATGAGAATGAAGATACGACCGTTCAAAATCTTTGGGATGCAGCAAAAGCAGTCCTAAGGGGGAAATACATCGCAATACAAGCATCCATTCAAAAACTGGAAAGAACTCAAATACAAAAGCTAACCTTACACATAAAGGAGCTAGAGAAAAAACAGCAAATAGATCCTGCACCCAGCAGAAGAAGAGAGTTAATAAAGATTCGAGCAGAATTCAACGAAATCGAGACCAGAAGAACTGTGGAACAGATCAACAGAACCAGAAGTTGGTTCTTTGAAAGAATTAATAAGATAGATAAACCATTAGCCAGCCTTATTAAAAAGAAGAGAGAGAAGACTCAAATTAATAAAATCATGAATGAGAAAGGAGAGATCACTACCAACTCCAAGGAAATACAAATGATTTTAAAAACATATTATGAACAGCTATACGCCAATAAATTAGGCAATCTGGAAGAAATGGACGCATTCCTGGAAAGCCACAAACTACCAAAACTGGAACAGGAAGAAATAGAAAACCTGAACAGGCCAATAACCAGGGAGGAAATTGAAGCAGTCATCAAAAACCTCCCAAGACACAAAAGTCCAGGGCCAGATGGCTTCCCAGGGGAATTCTATCAAAGATTTAAAGAAGAAACATACCTATTCTACTAAAACTGATTGGAAAGATAGAAAGAGATGGAGTACTTCCAAATTCGTTCTATGAGGCCAGCATCACCTTAATTCCAAAACCAGACAAAGACCCCACCAAAAGGGAGAATTATAGACCAATATCCCTGATGAACATGGATGCAAAAATTCTCAACAAGATACTAGCCAATAGGATCCAACAGTACATTAAGAAAATTACTCACCATGACCAAGTAGGATTTATCCCCGGGACACAAGGCTGGTTCAACACTCGTAAAACAATCAATGTGATTTATCACATCAGCAAGAGAAAAAGCAAGAACCGTATGATCCTCTCATCAGATGCAGAGAAAGCATTTGACAAAATACAGCATCCATTCCTGATCAAAACTCTTCAGAGTGTAGGGATAGAGGGAACATTCCTCAACATCTTAAAAGCCATCTACGAAAAGCCTACAGCAAATATCATTCTCAATGGGGAAGCACTGGGAGCCTTTCCCCTAAGATCAGGAACAAGACAGGGATGTCCACTCTCACCACTGCTATTCAACATAGTATTGGAAGTCCTCGCCTCAGCAATCAGACAACAAAAAGACATTAAAGGCATTCAAATTGGCAAAGAAGAAGTCAAACTCTCCCTCTTCGCCGATGACATGATACTCTACATAGAAAACCCAAAAGCCTCCACCCCAAGATTGCTAGAACTCATACAGCAATTTGGTAGCTTGGCAGGATACAAAATCAATGCCCAGAAATCAGTGGCATTTCTATACACTAACAATGAGACTGAAGAAAGAGAAATTAAGGAGTCAATCCCATTTACAATTGCACCCAAAAGCATAAGATACCTAGGAATAAACCTAACCAAAGAGGTAAAGGGTCTATACCTTAAAAACTATAGAACGCTTCTGAAAGAAATTGAGGAAGACACAAAGTGATGGAAAGATATTCCATGCTCATGGATTGGCAGAATTAATATTGTGAAAATGTCAATGTTACCCAGGGCAATTTACACGTTTAATGCAATCCCTATCAAAATACCATGGACTTTCTTCAGAGAGTTAGAACAAATTATTTTAAAATTTGTGTGGAATCAGAAAAGACCCCGAATAGCCAGGGGAATTTTAAAAAAGAAAACCATATCTGGGGGCATCACAATGCCAGATTTCAGGTTGTACTACAAAGCTGTGGTCATCAAGACAGTGTGGTACTGGCACAAAAACAGACACATAGATCAATGGAACAGAATAGAGAACCCAGAAGTGGACCCTGAACTTTATGGTCAACTAATATTCGATAAAGGAGGATAGACTATCCACTGGAAGACAGTCTCTTCAATAAATGGTGCTGGGGAAATTGGACTTTCACATGCAGAAGAATGAAACTAGACCACTCTCTTTCACCATACACAAAGATAAACTCAAAATGGATGAAAGATCTAAATGTGAGACAAGATTCCATCAAAATCCTAGAGGAGAACACAGGCAACCCCCCTTTTGAACTCAGCCACAGTAACTTCTTGCAAGATACATCCATGAAGGCAAAAGAAACAAAAGCAAAAATGAACTATTGGGACTTCATCAAGATAAGAAGCTTTTGCACAGCAAAGGATACAGTCAACAAAACTAAAAGACAACCTACAGAATGGGAGAAGATATTGGCAAATGACGTATCAGATAAAGGGCTAGTTTCCAAGATCTATAAAGAACTTATTAAACTCAACACCAAAGAAAGAAACAATCCAATCATGAAACGGGCTAAAGACATGAACAGAAATCTCACAGAGGAAGACATAGACATGGCCAACACGCACATGAGAAAATGCTCTGCATCACTTGCCATCAGGGAAATACACATCAAAACCACAATGAGATACCACCTCACACCAGTGAGAATGGGGAAAATGAACAAGGCAGGAAACCACAAATGTTGTAGAGGATGCGGAGAAAAGGGAACCCTCTTACACTGTTGGTGGGAATGTGAACTGGTGCAGCCACTCTGGAAAACTGTGTGGAGGTTCCTCGAAAGAGTTCAAAATAGACCTGCCCTATGACCCAGCAATTGCACTGTTGGGGATTTACCCCAAAGATACAGATGCAATGAAACGCCAGGACACCTGCACCCCGATGTTTCTACCAGCAATGTCCACAATAGCCAAACTGTGGAAGGAGCCTCGGTGTCCATCGAAAGATGAATGGATAAAGAAGATGTGGTCTATGTATACAATGGAATATTACTCAGCCATTAGAAACGACAAATACCCACCATTTGCTTCAAGGTGGATGGAACTGGAGGGTATTATGCTGAGTGAAGTAAGTCAATCGGAGAAGGACAAACAGTGTATGTTTGTTGTCTCATTCATTTGGGGAATATAAATAATAGTGAAAGGGAATATAAGGGAAGGGAGAAGAAATGTGTGGGAAATATCAGAAAGGGAGACAGAACATAAAGACTCCTAACTCTGGGAAACGAACTAGGGGTGGTGGAAGGGGAGGAGGGCGGGGGGGTGGGGGTGAATGGGTGATGCGACTGAGGGGGGCACTTGACGGGATGAGCACTGGGTGTTATTTTGTATGTTGGTAAATTGAACACCGATAAAAAATTAATTTATTAAAAAATAATAATAAAAAATAATAAAAATAAATAAATAAAATGTGGGTCCTAATTTTATTAAGAACCTTAATATTTCCAGGAATATTCCTTCCAGCTGACTTAATACTAAATATCAGGGATGCCTGGGTGGTTCAGCTGATTAAGTGTTTGACTGCTGATTTTGGCTCAAGTCATGATCTCATGGATTGTGAAATCAAGCCCCACACTGGGCTCTGGGCTCAGTGGGGAGTCTGCTTGATGTTCTCTCCCTCTGCCCCTCCCCTTACTCATACTCATACTCTCTCTCTCTTAAATAAATAGATCTTAAAAAGACTAAATATCAAAAGTAGGCTTTAAATAAAAATCTTTCATCAATGTTCTTTCTTTCTTTCTGACTGCACACCCAATCAATATGGGGCTTGAGATCACAACCCTGAGATCAAGAGTTGGATATTCTACCGACTGAGCCAGCCCCTTAATAAAAGCTGTTTATAATCCCCAAGATTTAATATAAGAAGTCATGAAAAACATTTAAACATATATATGTTAAGCAATTATTATTCTGACAGAGTTAAGGAAATACTTCCTTTTTGTCCACTAATTGCTTATAATAAGAGCTGAAGTATATAGCTGAGGTATGCAGCTGATTTGATCTGGTATATATAGATAAAGCAGTGGCTTTGTTGGTTTATATTTTAATATTTATCAAATATATCTCTCATTTTCTCTCCATTTACATTTCTAATTTCACATACCATTTGTAATAACTTTATTTAATATTCCTTGTGGAGGACAAGAATACTTCTTTTCCATATGTGGTTTTGTTTCCTCTGTTTGTGACAAGACAGTTTCCGTAGTTTCTTCATGTTTATTACTACTGTCTTTGAGGTTCTGAAGTAAAGCAAGGAAATCTTTTAAGAAATATACTTTCCATGCAATTTTATGAATGTACAAAACCACCTAATCTCATAATTAAATTCGTATTATTATGTCACCATGAGAATTACACATATAAAAGAATATTCATGCACTATATCATTATAGTGCATGGTATAGTGCAGGTATTTGGGGATGTCACAGGAGTGCACTTTGTAGTGCATGTTGATTTAGCTTTTATAGATTTGAATCCCTGCCATTTTCATTTGTGATTTGTGCATATTGAATAAGTGAGCCTATAGTGTAGGCAGAATAATTAAAAGTGTCCCTCTTTAGTATTACCTCCACAGATTACTCAATAAAACTTTAGTAGAATGAAAATACAACTAAGTTGGAAAGGAGGTGAAATATAATTTTACTTAGACTCATTTCATTTGAAAAATTATATAACTGGAAAAAAATGAGAAAAGTAGATCAGGCTTTCAGAAATTTAAGGTTCATGCTCCCACTATTAATTATAGATAACACCCTTAGGTAGTTCATGAGTTTAGCTACATCTTCAGGCTTTTAAATGGTAGTCTAATTATGAAACTGCTGATTTAGAAAAAAAAAAAAAGACATCTTAGTTTGTGAGAAATTGAGAGGCTTCTTCCAAGGTAAACAAAACAAGACAAAAAAACCCCAAAAAAACAAAAAAACAAAACAGAGTTAACCCTGAAATAGAAATCTTCAAATTTGCCTTATTGTCACCATGATGTAGTATGTGTGTATTTGTGTGTATGTGTGTGCATGAATGTGCATGTATGTACCTGCACACACAGGCCAACACTTTGAGTGTATTGATAATACCTTAAGTGCAGTGGAGAGAGAATATTGCATTGTCACAAGAAATGGTAACAAAGGCTAGAGGCATGGACAGATTAAGGAAGGGAAGAGGAAACATTTAATGACTAGGGAGGCAGAGGCACCACTGCAGCTAATATAAATGAATTATGTAGCTTTATTAATAACATACTTCTCTATATCTAATCATGATTAATTTGTTGGATTTCTAGTATAGAGACATTTTGGAAAGTCTGTCACTATACAAAAGGGCAAGGTAAAGGCACAAAGGTGAATTTTGATTAGTGTGGGTAAAAGGTCATATGAGGTAAGACCATATTATTTTAAGTTTTATTATTTCAGATTTTATAAGAAACTGACATAGACTAGGATGAGGTCTTTACAGATAAATAATTAGAATCAATGGCAAATATTTTAAATATCCAAAAGAAGAACATTTGGGCCCCTAAGAACTATAGAAACCTCTTTTAAAAAGTAAACAAAATTTTAAAAAGTAAAAAATTTATCATTCTAATTATGGGCAATTATTATGCAGTAAAACTAGACCAAAAGAAGGTATATGACTTGCTTTATACAGTTGGAAAAATAAAAATTTGGTTCTCTTCAAATACACAGCACATTTATTTGTCTTGACCTCATGTAGTCTAAGTTACTGAGTTTTTCCTAGATATGGAAGAAATAATAAGCCATATCCATTATTCCTAAAATCTGCCCTCTTTAGTTCCAAAATAATCTTTAGTCACCCCTTTCCATCTTTTTATTCCTTCTGCTAATTTATTAGGACTTATTTAGTTACTTTTAGATGACCACTTCTCGCGGTGCCTGGGTGGCTCAGTTGGTTAGGTGTCTGTCTTCAGCTCAGATCATGATCCTAGAGTCCTGAGATCGAGTCCCATATCAGGTTCCCTGCTCAGAAGGGAGCCTGCTTCCCCCTCTTCCTCTGCTGCTCCCCTGCTTATGCTCTCATTTTCTCTTTGTTAAATAAACAAAATATTTTAAAATAATGACCACTTCTTATTTTTTAACCAGACATATAATAGAAGCCTAATAAGTAAACTTGAAAGATAAATTTTAAGATCAGATTGATTTTTATGTCATGTATTACAAAATAGTTTTAGGTTTTTACCTGAAGAGTTGTAGATGATGGGGTGTTTTTATCCTCCAAATGTTCATTTTGTGGTTCTATGGTGTACATGCTAATATTTAAAAGAAAAATAGTTTGAAAAAATAGTACTGTAAATCTATCTGAAACAAACACGGTTAAATGGGATTAATTTTTAATGATTTTTTTATCATAAAATTGTATCACAGTCAAGTCAGATATTTTTATGGTTAAGACAACTCCAAATATTCATTGTAAAGTTATGAAGCAAAATCATAAATTTTAAAAACCATTGTCACACAGAAACTTAATACTTCTCAGTAGTTCATAATGGTGGGTCATATCTTAAAAGCATATATCAGAAAACTCAGTTCTTTATTTTATGCACTGCAATAATTTCCACAATTGCTTTACTCTATCTTTAGTCACATTCATGTCAGAAAAGAGTCCAAACTTTTTAAAAATTAAATATAATCAACAATATTAATACCTACATCTATAAGTTACTGATACATACTGTCTTTATTTGTGATCCATTTGAAAGATTTGAGGGTCAACATTTAAATAAAATAAATTTTATTTTGAATAAGAATGAACTAAAAAAAAAAGGGTATGAAATAGGACCACATTAGAAGATTTAGGTTTGGAAACTTATTTAAATCATCTGTTGTAGGTGGCTCCATGGCACAATGGATAGCGCACTGGACTTCTAAATTATCTGTTGTTTCTACCTTCTCTGTGAATTTTGATGCTTTTGAGTGTAGGAAGAGTATCTGCCATAAAAATATCTTTCAATTCCTGAGTTACTAGTGAGGACAAAATTAAAAGCTTTAAGTCTTAATTTTTAGGTACTTGATAAGACCAAACCCCACAGTATTTAAAGTATCTATATTTTTTAAAAGGCAAGCAATTTTAGTAATGAAAATTTTTAATGAAAAGGAGCATTAATATTTGAGTACCTACCACATATGCTAGGTGCTTTACATATATTGCCTCATTTTAATGGAATAAAATATTAGTGTGTAAAAATCTTATAAGGGATAACTAATTTATGACATTAAAACAGAAAATAACATTTACTTTTAAAATGTGATGAAAAAATTAGATCTCTAAGTCCCTTTAAAGTAAAATTCCATTTTAATGAAAGGGAATATAAAAACTACCTGGTCATTAGAATGACAACCTGTCATTAACTGTTAGACTAGAAGCTAAATGTGAGTAAGTTCCAAGTACAAAGAGGGTGGGTAAATCACCTAAGCTGTGTCAAGTTCTGAAAGGACAGACTGAGGGTTAGAATCATTAAAAAAATTAAGCTGGAGTGCATAAGAGTTGTGAGGTCAGGTCACAAAGTCCATCCACACAGTGATTATTGAATGTCTATTCTTTTGGGCTCTGAAGATAAAGCAGCAAAACAAAATAAAACAAATGTAGGTTTCTGCTCTCATGGATCTTATATTCTTGTTGGAAGAGGAAAACAATAAATAGTATTTTCAGATTGTTTTGAAGTACTGGAGAAAATAAACCCGGATGATATTACAGTGATCAAGGTGACATCTGAGCTGTGACCTAAATAAGGAGAAACTATGAGTCATAACTAGGCAGATGGACAAGAATAGGCAAACATAATATCAAGAATCATACAAAAAGCCAGGCAGCATATTTTAAAGTCTACAGCTATGTTGGGGACACATAGGTGGCTCAGTGGGTTGAGCGTCTGTCTGACTCTCGGTTTCCACTCAGGTTGTGATCTCAGAGTTGTGAAATTGAGTCCCAAGTCTGGCTCCGGACTTAGCGCAGAGTTTGCTTAAGATGGTCTCTCCCTCCCCGTCTGCCTTTCTCCCTCCTCCTCCTTTCTCTTTCTCTAAAAAATCAATAAAGTAATCTTTTAAAAAATCTATAGCTATGTCATGGTTAGGATAAGAGGACTGAAATTCAGGCAAGCAGACCATGCAGTAGAACTTCAAATCCTAGATAAGGAGTCTGAACAACAAATGTACATGTTAGCAGCTATAAGAGAAGATTGATGCTGTGTCAAGTAATATTCATGCCTGGCAACTACTCAATATTCTCTTTACATATCTGCCAAGACAGGAATTGGTAGGTAGTTGTAGGCTTGGTAACTAAGAGCAAGGAGTTTGGAGCTGAGATAGAAATGTGTTTCACTCTTCCCTTTATCTTTTAATAACTGTGAGAAGTGATTTATCTCCCTAGGCCTCAACTTCCTTATCTGTAATGATATAATATTGCTAAATTTATTGGTTATTGTGAGGATTAAATGATATAATAGCTTATACAAGCTGGATTATGTTAAGCACTTGACATGAATCATTACATTAGATTTCCACAACACTATGAACTATTTGTTATTCTCATTTTATAGGTGTTGACACTAAGACCCAGGAAGGTTTTCCCAAAGTCACACAGCTAGCAAGTGGCATAGTTGGAATTTGAACCAAATACTCTTTAATACTATTCAAGTCCTTATTAACCTTGGTATCTTCTTTTTCCTTTTAGTTATTCTGGTGATGTTACATTGTGGATTTAAGTTGCATTTTCGTGGTGACTAACATATTTTCACACATTTATTGGCTATTTGAATATTTTCTTTAGTAAAGTGTTCAAATCTCTTGCCCATTTAAAAAATGTATTGGCTATTACTGATTTTTTTGAGTTCTTTATGTATTCCAGAAACAAATCTTTTATTAGGTATATAAATAGCTAATACTGTCTTCTACTCCGTGGCATGCCTTTTTAAAAATTAATTTTTAATAAATTTATTTTTTATTGGTGTTCAATTTGTCAACATATAGAATAACATCCAGTGCTCATCCCGTCAAGTGTGTGGCATGCCTTTTCACTGATGTCTTTGAATGAACAGAGTTTTTATTTTAATTTAGTCTAATTAATCTTCTTTATAATTAGAGCTTTTATTGTTTTATGAGTCTTTGCCAATCTGAAATCATAAAAGTATTCTCCTATATATTCTTCTAGGAGCATTAATGTTTTGCCTTTTACATCTAGGTCTATGATCCATCTGGAATTGATTTTTATGTATGGTGTGAGAAGAGATACAAATTCATTTTTTCCCATATCAATATCAAATTGACTCAGTATCATTTATTAAAAAGATCATCCTTTACCCATTGCATTCCAGCATCACCTTTGTTGTAAATCAGGTGACTACATATATGCTAATTTATTTTTGGATTTTCTTATGTTCCACTGGCCTATTTTTCTTTTTTTAAAGATTTTATTTATTTATTCATGAGAGACACAGAGAGGCAGAGACACAGGCAGAGGGAGAAGCAGGCTCCATGCAGGGAGCCCAATGTGGGACTTGATCCCAGGTCTCCAGGATCACGCCCGGGGCTGCCCTTATTTTTCTATCCTTATACCAACACTACACTAGTACTTATATAATAGAAATTGTTACCTGGTGCTGTAAGTTTTCTAGTTTTGTTCTCCTTCAGAGTAGGATTGTCTCTTTGTATTTCCACATACATTTTAGAATAAAGTTGTTCATTCATACGCACACTCTCTCTCCCTGGTAGTATTTTGACTGAAATTGCACTGAATCTGTAGATTAATTTGGGGGAGAACTGACCATCTTAACAGTACTGAGTCTTTTAATCCTTGAACATTGTATGTATCTCTCCATGTACTTAGATTTTCTTTAGTTTATTTAATAGTATTTATAGTTTTCAGTGTAGATGTCTTATATATCTTTCATTAGACTTATTTCTAGATAGGCTTATTTCTAGGTATTGATGTTTTTCGGGATGTGTCAAACAGTATCATCTTAAAAAGTTTATTACTTGTTTTTTGCTGATAGACAAAAATACAACTAATTTTTATTTATTTACTTCACATCTAGGCCTTGATAAATTCACTTTATTCTAATAGATTCTTTTGGATTTTCTAAGTACCAAGCATGTGGTCAGCAAATATGTTTTATTTCTTCCTTTCTAAATTTTATATATTTTATCTTTTTCTTTCTTTATTGTACTAGTTGTAACCTGTCTTTACAGTTTTTTAATATCCCTGCTGATCTTGGTATTGTCTGTCTTCAGTATTTAATACAGATCTGTTGGCAATAAATTCCTTCATTATTTGTTTGCCTTAAATGTCTTTATTTCACCTTCACTTTTGAAAGAGATTCTCATTGAATACAGAATTCCATATTACAAGTTATTTTAAGGATTTTTTAAAATTTTATTTATTTGATAGAGACAGAGAGCACAAGCAGGGTAAGTGGTGGAGGAAGAGGGAGAAGCAGGCTCCCCGCCAAGCAGGGACCCAAAGCAGGGCTCAATTCCAGGACCCCGGGATCATGATTTGAGCCAAAGGCAGAGGCTTAACCAATTGAGCCACCCAGGCACCCCTATTTCCTTTAAGAATTTTAAAGATGTTCCATTGTATTCTGAGTATATACACAGAAGGAAAGCTTCTGGATCACATGGTAACTGTTTCATTTTAGAGGAAATGACATACTGTTTTCCACAGTGACTATGGCTATATCATCTTATATTCATACCAGTAATGCACAAGGGTTCTGATTTCTCTATATACTTGTCAGCACCTGTTATTTTGTTTTCCATAATAGCCAGCCTAATGAAGTGGTATCTCATTGTGGTTTTCATTTCGATTTTCCTAATGATTATTGAGCATCTTTCATGTCCTTACCGGTAATTTGTATATATTCTTCAGAAAAATGTATATTTTAGTCCTTTGCCCAGTTTTTAGTTGGGTTATTTATTTTTTGTTTTCAAGTTGTAAGAGTTCTTTATATATTCTGGATATTAATCACTTACCTGATATATTATTTGCAAATATTTTCTCATTCTGTGGGTTGCCTTTTCTTTTTCTTGATGGTGTTTTTCAACACACAAACATTTTTAATTTTGATGTAGCCCAATTTATCTATTTCTTTTATGTCTGTGTTTTAGCTATCTAATCAAAGAAATAATTGCCAAATCTAGTATCATGAAACTTCCCTCCATATTTTCTTACAAGAGTTTTATAGTTTTAGTTCTTACAGTCATAGTCATTTTAACATTTTTGTCTTCTAACTCTAACTAAAAATTCTCGGTCACCTTTGAGTCTGCTCCTATTTTCAATTTTCTCTCTTGGCTTGTAGTCATACAGTTTTATCTAATAGCTAGCATGGCTAATAATTTTTAAAAATATTTTATTTATTTATTCACGAGAGACACACAGAGAGAGGCAGGGACATAGGCAGAGGGAGAAGCAGGCTCCTTATGGGGGCAGGACTCCATTCCAGGACCTGGGGATCATGACCTAAGCCAAAGGCAGATGCTCAGCGACTGAGACACCCAGGCGCCCCTCATGGTTAATAATTTTTATTGAAAGCTTGACACCGTGTACAAAAATTTATAGTCTCTAGATAATACCTTCCAGAGAAATATTGGAGTGGGGGAGGGAGAGAGTGTTAATCACTAAGCAAATCAGAGACTGAGGTTGGTTGATACAGCTTTACGGCACTCAGTTTTACCTCAATTTGCCCCAGCTCCTAGGGAATAGTTTTCTAAGTATTTGCCTTGAATGATACTCCCCCCCCCCCCAATTATGGTAGCCTCATTTGTTTTTCACAGATCAGTATACTTTACCACTTCCCCTTGGTTCACTCCTTTTGTCCATGCTTTACTATCCTGGAATAGTTGAATTAACTTCTCCAGGGTGACAGTATAAATAAAGGAGTTGGGTGGGGCCAGAATCAGGCAGTCTGGTTCCAGAGCCTACACTCTTAAAACTAAAGGGCCTATAATATGTCAGAGACTGTGCCACATATAGACTAAATCTTTCACAACGGTTTAGATGCTAACATTTAGGAAATGGCCATAATAAATCTATTTTGAAAAAGAAGAAAAATCTATGAGATATCTAACTTTTTGGCTTTTCCATTTTAGAAAAGAAACTATTAAAAGTAAGGGTTTTAGAACTTCAAAATAAAGTATAAATAACAAGGGGCACCTGTGTGGCTCAGTTGATTAAGCATCTGACTCTTGATTTCAGCTCAGGTAATGATCTCAGGGTCCTGGGATCAGCCCCGTGTCAGGCTCCACACTCAGTATGGAATCTGCCTGAGGATTCTCTCTTCCTCTCTCTCTGCCCCTGCTTTCACTCTTTCTCTTTAAAATACATAAGTAAATCTATTTAAAAAAGTATAAATGATAAGTTATAGAAGGCTAACATCATTTAGAAATAGCTCATTGGAAGTCAATTATAAAGTGTTAAGATCCCTAGCCATCATTTCATCGCCTGTGATTCAGCCTTCTACATGCCCCTCATCCATCAACCCCTTTGAGTACTCCAGAACTTCTGATAGACTATTATCAAACTCTTGGTTTCTTACATTCTCAACCCATTTTCAAAGCATTCTCTTAAATTCTGTGTTCTGAAACCAATTCCTTCTCTTAAGGACACTGTTTCCCCTATAGTTCTTACATACTACCTGTTTATTTGCTAGCATTCCTTCTGACACCCTACTGCTATTTCTAAACATTATTTAAAAAAAACAACCTTGCTTCTTTGAGCTTATATGATTTGACAATACCACTTTCTCTCTCTTCTAGTCACTGTCATTTACTGACCTCATCTTGGTCCCTTTCCATTACTCACCAAAGGCATGATGAGCACCTGACACCGAATTTGTAATGCTTGTGAGTCTTAAACATATACTTGGATAATTCATCTGCTACCTTGGTTCCTCAGTTCTTTACTTCCTTTCTAATAAAGTAAAGGCCATGCTAGACCCTTCCATCATCTGAAATGTTCTATAATCAATAATCACGAATTCAAACATCTACCTCTAAAAATACTACTTTATCTTCCTTTAGTTTGCTTGTTCAGTTACCTTTGCTTCATCCCTTCCAATTATTCTTCAACCTCATCAGGATGTGTAGTGAAATGATACCTTTGGTTCAAGCCTTTAGCCCTTGCCCTCATTATTTCCTTTTGTATTCAATGTGTGATCTGTCATCTCCAAAATATTACCAATATCCTATACTCTCCTGAAATGTTTACTCATTGCACCTTTCTAGAAAAAAATTGATTGATCCTGAACCAACCTATTTTTTTCATTCACTTAACTGAGCAACTGAATACTGCCATAAAAAGCTACACTGGAGTAACCTGGCATCACTATAAATTCATAACCAACAGCCTTCAGTGAGCTTTTAAAATGTACCAATACTAAAAAATATATTCTCTGTCACTTTCCCCAATAACTATTCCAACCCTTTTCCACTCTTCTCAAACCACAGATCCTTCACATATTCCCCTTCTTTCTCAGTTGATAACCTTACCTCCCATTTCCACATACAAATCTATTTTCCTCTCTTTTCTCTCTTCTTACATTGAAGGAAGTGTCCTTCCTCCTATTTAAGGCAATCAAAGCACTTGTATTTTGGATTATATTCCTTTCTATAGTCTCAAGAATTTTATACTATCAAGGATCCTTCTCTGCCTGTACCAACTATTCCTCCCCTCACACTTCCTTTTAACTAGATCCTTCCCAATGACTTTTAAATGAGTTCATCTTAATAAAAGTTTCCCAGAAACCCAACGGCTCATCCAGTGATTGCCCCATCCATCTGTTCCTTTACCAATAACTTTTCAAAGAGTTGATAGTTCTCATAGTCTCTTTTTTTCTCATAAACTTCTCACCCCTCATTGTTTTCTAGTTGAAAATTCTACTCCTTTCACTCAAAAAAAAAAAAAAAAAGTTCTGGCAAAGGTCATAAGGAATCTCCAAGTGACCATATGGTGTGGTGAAACATTTTTCTTTTAGCTCTTGTTAAATAACTCTCTCATACCCATCTGCTCCCTATCTTTCTTCTTATTTCTTCTCTGTCTCTTTACAGGCTCAAGCTTCTCAATTACTATACGCCGGGTATCCTAAACGTTTCATTTTTCAATCCTCCACCAGTTCACTGGTTGAGTGCCCTAATAATCCTCACTGGCTTTAGGATAAATAAAGACAAAGATATTTAACATGATTGTCCTCGTTCAGATTGCCATAACAAAGTACCACAAACTGAGTGGCTTATAAACAGAAATTTATTCCTCACAATTCTGGAGGCTGCATATCCAAACTCAGGGTCTCAGCAAGTAGGCTTGAAAGTCTTCTTCCGGGTTACAAACTGCCAACTTCTTGTATTCTCACATGGCAAAAAAAGAGTAGAGAGCTCCCTGGGATTGCTTTTATTAGGGTACTAATCCTAATAAAGAGATAACCCCACAGGGGTTTATAAGAGATAAACCCACAGGGACCTTCCAAAGGTCCCACCTCCTAATACCATCCCATTGGGGGTTAAGATTTCAATATATAAATTCGTGGGGGGCACAAACATTCAGTCCATTGCAATGACCTACAGGATTCTACATAGTGTGGTCCCAGGCCCCTTCTCTAGCCTAATTTCATACCATTCCCCATCCATTTTTTCCCCACTGTTAGTAACTCCGATGTTCTTTCAGTTCCTTGAAAGTGCGAAGTTCCTTCTGCAGGGTTTAACATTTGCTTTTCTCTCTAATTTGAAACACTCTCCACCACCACTCTCCCCTATTTTGGTTAACTCCTTTTCATCCCTCAGCTCAAGGGCCATATCCTCATAGAAAGATTTGTAACATCACCTCTACCCTTAGGCTAAGTCAGGTCCAGTTTTTATATGCAGTTATAGAATCTTGATCATTTTCTTTAGAACATTTGTCTCAGTTTGTAATTATATATCCATTAGAGTGATTGTTCAGTGTGTTAGTCAGTAGACTCCCTAACAGTGTCCCACAGATTCTTGAGGCTATGTTCATTTTATTTTTCCATCTTTTATTTCATTCTTTTCTTCCTATCAGACAATTTTCAACTCTATTGATTTTCTTTTCTTATAAGACATTCATTTCCTAGTTCTTTGGTTTGTTTTTTTTAAATATTTTATTTATTTATTCATGAGAGACACAGAGAGAAAGGCTGAGAGACATAGGCAGAGGGAGAAGAAGGCTCCATGCCTTGAGCCGGATGTGGGACTTGATCACCAGACCTGGGGATCACACCCTGAGCCGAAGGCAGAAGCTCAACCACTGAGGCACCCAGGCGTCCCCCTAGTTCTTTGTATGTCAAGTACTTTTGGAGTATATCTTTAATATTTTGTTGCATAGACTCTGGGTCCTATTAAAATCTTATGAAGAATATTTAAATTTTTTGTTTCTTTCAGTAGGTAATCAACTTGGTTAGATGCAGAGCATAAGTTCTCTCTTACCTTCTGAGAGCACTGGTTCCAATGTCAATTGTTTACAAAGCCTTTGCTATGCTGTCTTTGGTCTGTCCCATACATGAGCCACTCAGGGGTTAGTCTATGATTTGGGCAGTGTTTCCCTCCCATTTAATTTAAAATTTTTAATCTTTAGTTCTTCAAGCTGTTATGCTGCTTTAGGCCTGTCTCATGCATGAACAGTTGGAGGTAACCCAAGGCACCTGGGTGGGTTCATAAACAGAACTAAGGAACCTCATTCTCCACCTTTTTCCTTTCCCGAATCTGCACCCTGCTATATCTCTCCAGGTCTTCTTTTCTGGTTTCTCTGGTCAGAAGATGGGGATTTTCTCTGATTTTTAGCTGCCCAAAACATTATAAATAGGACCTGCCCTGGAGGAAAAAACCACGAAAGGAAAACAACAATAACAAGGATTCCTCACACTCTTATTAAACTATGGAGTCCATTTTACCAATTATTAGGCCCCCAAATATATTTTTTTATTGTAGTTTTGGCCTCCTGTGCTGTCTTTGCATAGTTTTATGACTGGAGTCTGTCTTCAGGTCAAAGCTGCAAGAGCAAGAGAAATTCACTCTTGTAGTTTTGACCTTCCTTCACAATCCACTTGCTTTTGTTTACTTTTCAATCTTCAGGTAGTTGCTCTTCATAATTTGTCCAGTTTTTGACTGTGAGCAGTAAAAAAGAGGTTGCAGTGGACTTATCACATCTTGGAGGGAACTGGAAGGCTGTTTATTCCACAAGAGGAGGAGGTGGTAATCCAGGTGTCTAAGGGTTACAGTGACTGTATCCTGTTAGGAGTCCTCTCATTATATGTCTGGATGGCTGGCACAATGTCCAGTTTTACCTTTGATTTACATAGTACCTACCACATGGTGAGCACTCAATAAATATTTGTGGAATAAATATAGAGTGAACTGAGGATTTTAAAATGCCAGATACTCAAGATGACAACAAAAACAAAAACATTTCTGCACGTTAACAAGAAAGGAATCTTTCGTTGAAGAGTAAAATATTCCAAAGCCAAGAATAGGCTTTACAAATACATTAAGAAAAAGGAAGCAAATTATAGAATGAATAAGATCTTTAATGATTATGCTGCAAAGACAAACAAGAAATCAACAGGACAAATTAGAAAAAGGTTCCACATCTATAGAAAAAAAATCAATAGTGGAAGTTTTAAAGAACTAGGACTAATGTAGATTTTTGATACAAAAATGGAGGAAGATAAAGAGAAAAATACAGATAACTGAGTAATGTAAGGATCAGAAGCAGGCTAGGCAGGCTATATGAGCCTTAGCTCTCTCCCCATTGCCCCTTTTTCTCTTTTTTAATACTGTGCCTATCTGCTTTCCTCTTTGCTCTGAGTATCTCCTATTTTCCTTTGGACTTCTCACTTCCCCTGGAGACATCTTTCTCTTTTATAATCAATTTTTCAAATGGTCATTTCCTTAATACAAATTTTGTAATTTAAAATGTAGATAAACTCATAAAATTTATCTTTCTTTTAATAAATTTTTAGGAGTAAATTTCTTGACAGAATAAATCTTGTCAACAGCTCAATTATTTAAAAATAAATTTGATATAAGCAAAAGCCTACCTGTATAAATCAGAATTGTGGTAATCCAGGTGTCTAAGGGTTACAGTGACTGTATCCTATTAGGAATCCTCTCATTATATGTCTGGATGGCTGGCATAATGGAAAGAATGAGGGTTCTGAAATCAGAAATATACTAGTTGTATGATCTTGGTAAAATTATAGTATCTTGTCATC
Organism: Vulpes lagopus; assembly: GCF_018345385.1. Classification (NCBI taxonomy): domain Eukaryota; kingdom Metazoa; phylum Chordata; class Mammalia; order Carnivora; family Canidae; genus Vulpes; species Vulpes lagopus. The sequence continues at coordinate 100,283,120 of NC_054829.1, forward strand.
TTTTAGTGAACATAATACTATCTACTTTTCTTCCTTTTTTCTCACAGCTAGAGAAAGCAGGACAAAATTTGAGACTAGCCAATTAAATTTGATTTTACTAGACATTAGGGCATGATTTTCATATATTAACAAAAAGAAGACTTCATAGTAGTTTATATTCTAGTATCTTATATTTATGATCACCAGTTTTAAAATTTTTATTATATATTTATTTCAATAAGATTCTTTTTTAAAAAATATTTACTTATTTATTTGTGAGAGAGAGAGAGAGAGAGAGAGAGAAAGAGAGTGGGGGAGAGGGGCAGAGAATCCCAAGCCAACTCCATGCTGAGTGCGGAGCACAGTGAGAGGCTCAATCTCACAACTCTGAGATATCTGACCCGAGCTCAAATCAAGAGTGGGATACTTAACCAACTGTGCCACCCAAGTGCCCCTCAATAAGCTTCTTAAAAATCCTTTTTGGAACAAAACATAATAAATAAATACATATTACATATCTTACTATTATGCGGATAAAGTAAGATGTTTGTACATACAGTTCATAGCAAAAGCTATGGTATTCAACTGATAATTTTTATTAAAAATAGGTAATTTTATATTGTTAAACTTTTTTTTGTTGTTAAACTTATTTTTAAATAGTGGAAATTTTTGATGGATTTAAGAGGTTCTGGTTTTATTAGAATGTCTATTTCAGGGGCACCTGGGTGGCTCAGTGGTTGAGCATCTGCCTTCTGCTCAGAGCATGATCCCTGAGTCCTGGATTGAGTCCCACATCGGGTTCCCCATGGGGGAGCCTACTTCTCCCTCTGCCTGTGTCTCTGTCTCTCTCTGTGTATCTCATGAATAAATAAAATCTTAAAAGAATGTCAATTTCACTGTGAATATTAATAACAGACACAGTGTGGTATCACAAAGAGTTGGGAAATCTAAGCTTTCTGTTTTTAATCTGCTATAGAGTATTGAGTAAATTTCTTACTTCACCTCCCTGTACCTCAATTCCAAACTTATAAAATGAGGTAGAGAGGGGGGTGGTTAGATGAGCTAAGGTTCTTATCAGTTTTAATCTATGGTTCTTTCTATTCACTTATGGAACTACCAAGAAACAGCATATGAGAATACCAACACATGTTGCTTGGGAACTACCTACACATATTATATAAATATCATTATATATATGTGTATATGTATGTATATCACATAAGAGAAACAACTTCCTTGGTATGTGTTCTTGTACTATATACTGTGCTTTTGCGTTTATCATTTTGAAGCAATGTTGTGCAATGGTGACATCTAGTGACTGTATCACCCATCATTCAGCAAAATTTCTGGCCAATTCTTAGTTCTCTAAATATGGATGATTCACTCTGTAGTTCAGCTAAATACTTTAAAATCATCCCTTATTTTTCTTCTTTAAAGATTTTTAAAATATCAATTAAGTTTGACAGCAGCAATAATAATTGGGATACATAATAACTGAAATTTCTTTCAAAAAATCATAATACTTAGAGTTAAGTATAAATTATTCTAAGCGAGATTGCAATTCTTTTTCTTCCAATGCAAGCAGAACTGAGATTTGAATTCAGGTGTGTTTCAATATGTAGTTCATGCCCTGAGCCACCAGGCATTACTGACACATAATGGCCATTTAACATATATTTATTGAATGAATATTAGAAAGCATATGCATCAATATCTATTTTTTTCATCAATATCTATTTATATGTATTGCTTTAGGATCTTTGGAACTAATGTTGTCTTTCATATAAAGAAGTCTTTTTGAGTGTACATCAAAGATCATCAAGTAAAAACTACAGTATAAGCCTTTCCAAACAAATGAATTTGAGAGCTACATTCACAAAGAGAATATTCTTTATACAGAGAATTCAAATTAGAACAGGAATTTTTGTTTTGTTTTGCTTTTGTTTTAAGATGATGACTAGTTGGCATTATTATTATTTAATCGGGACAATACAAATCTGGGCTAAACTAGTGTTCCAATTCAAGTTGACTTTGCCACTGTTAAAAATTCCTATAGTATTTAGTGTTCATTCTCCTTAAACAGATATTATCTCGAATGTTTATTCTTTTCAGGAACCTAGATCTTGTTTCCACAATAAAATTACAGGGTTCAGAGCATGTTTTATATCCCTGTATTTCCCAATGGTTTGTCTCACCAAATAATAAAGTTACCAACAACTTACCCAGAATCCACGGTTTTCCACGATATGGCATCAAACTATCACGGCTTTCTCTCTAGTTCTCTTGACTCTACTTTTCAGTTATGTTAAACTGTTAATTATTCTCCCATGCATTTTTATTTTCATTGCTTGTAATACTTTACCATTGCATCTTTTCTTTGTAAATGAAATCTATTGCTTAAGGGACATTCCAATAGAACTTCCTGCAAGTCACAGCACAAAAGTAGAAGTCGCCTTCCCTTTTTGAATTCTCACATCACTTTATCACTTGGCGTACCTTCATTCTATCTCTCTGGTTGTCTTTTCTTGGTCTTCTTTTCCTCTATCCATCCTTCGAATGTTGGGGTTCCTCGGCATTCTTCCCTATGCCCTCTTCCTTCTTACTCTACATATATTTCTTAAGAAATTTATTATATTCTCATGGCTTCAATTATGACCAATATGCTGATGAGTCTGGCCTAGGAAGCGCTGTTGAGATTTTTAAGTAGTGTATTTAAGTACTTATTGGATATCTCTACTTCATTCTCTTTACAAGCATCTTAAACTCAATATATGCACAACTGGAATCAAGACCTTCCCCCACTAAATCTATTCCTTCTTCAGAGAATTTCCTATCTCAGAGAATGAAGCCACTATATACCCAGTTGCTAAAATTAGAAACTGAGGAGTCATTCCTTCTCCTTTCCTGCTGATATCCAGTGAGTTACTAAATCATGTTAATACAAGCTACTAAATAATTGAAAATTTTGTTCCCTTCTCTCATTATAAATTGCCACTGCTCCAGTCCAGGCCATAAGCACCTTTCCCCATAAGCTCTCTAATGGCCTTCCAACTGTTCTCCCTACCTCCAGTCTTGGTCCTCCCCTTGTAATCTCCACAATGCAGCAGAATCTAAAATGTAGCATGATTATGGCAACTTCCTGCTTAATATTCGTCAGTGGCTTCTCACAGAAGAAAAATGATCAAACTCCTTAATCCCAGTTTATGGAACTCACTTTAATAAGGGCTAACCCCTTCCCTGCTTATCTAATTTTTTTTTTTTGCTTATTTAATTTTTAACTTGGCTTTTTAAACTTCAACTAAACTATATTTTAGTTATTTAAACTTGCCAAGCCTCATATCTCTGAGACTTTATACATTCTGTGGGCTGTCTTCCAATCCTAAACCCCTGTTTTTTTGCACAACTAACTCTATAACAGTTTGAGGCCCTTCCTTTAGAAGTTCTCTACAGGATGCATCTTTTAATAGCGTCCATCCCTTATCACAGCAATTCATCCTGCTATTACAATCGCTTTTAACTAACATCATTCTATTATTTGACAAATATTCAGCAATAGCCCACTATATAACTGGTACTGTATTCATTCTCCTTTATATATAGGTTTACTTGATACAGGGTACTGTGGAAGCACATACAGTATGTGGGAGAGGGCCCAAGAAATGCTATTAGTGATTTGCATTTCCATCCACTTCCCTACTAGATTAAATCAGTGCTGATTTCATAATCATTTCTGAGTTCTTTGAATTACCTAACATAGTAGATGGTTGGTAATTATCTAATCCCATTAACTGTTGAGTTTTAAACATATAAAAAAAAGTTTTTGAATTGTAAAAGCCTCTGGCCAGCCATTACTTTCTAGCTAGCAGTTTTTCTTTGATATCACTTTGGATATAATAGAGTGTAAAAAGCAAAGAGGCAAACTACTACAGTAAAAAATATGGGACCTATTGTCAGAACACTGTGGTTAATAATTCTGCCATTTACTAGGTATGTGTCCTTGGTCAAGACCCTTAACCTCTCTGAGCCTCAGTTTCTTCATCTGAAAAAGGTAGTTATTAAATGAGAGAGAGAAAATAAAGCATAGCACAAAATGTAAAAGGCTACCCCAATGCTGTCTATTATTATTATTATTATTATTATTATATATTATTTTTATTATTAGAATAAATACAGATCATGTCTCCCTATTATGATCATCCCACCTCTACCAGCAACTGGATTTTCAAATTTTGTCCTTTATCTCCACTTTACCATTTAAGAGATAGGGTTTTGCAATTTAATAAACACATATTGATGGAAGTGGTTTAAAAAAAAAAACCCACAAGGAAAACAAACCAAAAAATTTAACAAGCAAATATTAAAGGGATAAGAGAGACAAAGCAGCAGTCTATGAAAATCTAGAATTTGGATATATGGATAAAAAAAATCAAGCCACATTTTTTTTTTAATGTCAACTGGAAGGGTAGGTGGCACAAAAGAGTACTGCTGTGACCCCTTTCTTAGTAAAATGGTAACCTATTGAGCTGGGAAGCCAGGCTATCTGGGTTTAAGAACTCACTCAGCCACAAATTTACCAGTAATAACTAGTAAACAGGTAGCCAACCCTTCCAACAGTCTGGTCTTATGGCTCATTGGCTCCGATGATCTTTTCTGCCACCTTATCTCAACTACCCACTCACAAGGCCACAAATCTCAAACAGGCACTTGATCCTGTTCAGCTATGCTACTATACTTCTCTAATATTGCTATAGACTGAATATTTGTGTCCCCTCAAAATGAGTATATTGAAATCCTAACCCCTAATGTGATAGTTTTAGGAGGTGGGGGGTCTCTGGTTTATGATTAGGTCAGGAGGCCAAAGCCCTCCTGAATGGGGTTAGTGACCTTAATATGAGTTCCTGAGAGCTCCCTAATCCCTTTTGGCTATCTGGGAGCCAGGAATAGGGCTCTCACCAGTCACTGAATCTGCCATCTCTTATCCCTTTAATATTTGCTTGTTAAATTTTTTGGTTTGTTTTCCTTGTGGGTTTTTTTTAACCACTTCCATCAATATGTGTTTATTAAATTGCAAAACCCTATCTCTTAAATGGTAAAGTGGAGATAAAGGACGAAATTTGAAAATCCTGTTGCTGGAGGGGTGAGATGATCATAATAGGGAGACCTGATCTGTATTTATTCTAATAATAAAAGTAATATATAATGATAATAATAGACAGCATTGAGGTAGCCTTTTACATTTTGTGCTATGCTTTATTTTCTCTTGACCTTGGACTTCACAGCCTCTAGAACTATGAGAAATAAAATTGTTTATAAGCTATTATAGCAGCCTATTTTTAAAAATTATTTTCAGGCAGCCCTGGTGGCTTAGCGGTTTGGCGCAGCGTTCAGCCCAGGGCATGATCCTGGAGACCCAGGATCGAGTCCCACATCGGGCTCCCTGCATGGAGCCTGCTTCTCCCTCTGCCTGTGTCTTTGTTTCTCTCTCTCTCTGTCTCAAATAAATAAAATATTTTCAAAAAATAAATAAAATTTTTTAAAAAATAAAAATTATTTTCATTTTATTGTATATAAATTTTTAAAATTCAATTATTAACATATAATGTATTACTGGTTTCAGAGGTAGAGGTCGTGATTCATCAGTCTTATAGAACACCCAGTGCTCATGGCATCACATGCCCTCCTTCATGTGCATCACCCAGTTACCCAATCCCCCCATCCTCCTCCCCTCCAGCAATCTTCAGTTTGTTTCCTATGTTTAAGGGTCTCTTGTGGTTTGTCTCTCTCTCTGATTTTATCTGGTTTTATTTTTTCCTCTCTCCTCCTATCCTCTGTTTTGCTATAGCAGCCTAAACAGATTAAGACAAGTATGACAGCCTTCTGCCCTCTAAAATGACTGTTTTATGCCTTCTTTTCAGTCCTTAAGCCTCCTACCCAAACATTCTTCTTCTCTCTCCTTACTGATCTTGCCTCAGACCTTCTAGTTTATTGAGAAAAAGAGAATCAGTCTCAGGCAGAAACTCTCTCCTGAAATCACTGAATCTATTCATCTATCTGCATCTATACCACTGTCTTTCATTACTATAAATTTTATGTTCATGTTCATGAGCCAACACTTCTACCTATTACCTGGATTCCATTCCCTTTTGTTTTCTAAAAGACTTGACTCCTAAAATATACACATTCTCTCATACTATACCTTTTTCTCTTCTCTACTGGATAATTCTCATTAACCTAGACATACACTTCAGTATTTCCATCTTTGAGAATTCTACTTTGACCCCACATATTCCTCTATAACCAACATTTTTCAGCTCTTCTTCATGAAATATTTTGAGATATCTATAGTGCTATGTCTATTTCTCCTTACATTTTCTCCTCATTGTGCTTGTCAAGGCACGTAACTACTACATGTTGCCAAAATCCAATGGTCAGATCTCTTTATTTTATTTGACTTTTCAGCATGTTTCAGTAGTACTGGCTGTGCTTTGTTGTCTTGGCTTTTAAGTCACCACACTCTTTATCGGTTTTCTTCCTACCTCACTGGCTACTCCTTTTCCAACTCCTTTGCTTGCTTCTTTTCCTCTGCTTTCTCTCTAAATCATTGGAATGCACTCTATAAATACATTTTCTCCAAGTAGTTTTTCCTACATGCTGATGATTCTCAACTTTGTATCTTTGGTTCCTTACACAGAACACATATGCATGCACATTTTCTTTTTTAGTCTTTTTCATTTGGTAAATAGCACAATCATTCACTCAAATTCAAGAGAAAAACCTAGGGGCTTCTCTTTTTTCTCACCCCTATATTTGTAACATCACCAAGTTTGTAGGTTCTGCCTCCAAAAAATCTCATATCTATCCAGTTTTATACCACTTTAGCCCAAATTATTGTCATTCCTTCCTGGATCCCAATTGTCTTCTGCTACTAATCTTGTTCCCCAATCCCTATGATCCATTAACCATATAATAGGCCGAACACATCTTTTTTTTCAGGGTAAATCAGATATTACTCTTTTCCAGAAGAACTCCCTGCTGGTTTATCATCACATTTTAAATGAATTCCTCCATGACTTGTTCAAAGCCCTATATGATTTGGCCCCTACCTATCTCTTCAAGGTCATATTATACCACTTCATCCATATTCCAGCTGTAGCAGTCTTTATGGTGTTTCTTGAAAAAGCCAAGTTCTTTCCTACTGTAGGATTTTTGCAATTGGAGTTTCCTTTAACTACAATACTCTGATCCTAAGTATTTCTATGGTTGGCTTTTTAAAATCACTGAGGTCTCAGCACAAATGTTAGCTCTTCAGAGAGCCCTTCCTTAACCAATCAATCTAAAGCAACTTCTTCCCCAGTATCTCTCTTATGTCATATTGCTTACTTCTTCACTACACTTAACATCATTCAAAACTTCCCTGTTCATATCTTCTTCTTTCACTAAATTTTAAGTTCCATGAGAACAGGAATCTTGCCATTGTTTCTTACCACTGTATTCTGAATAAAGGCAAGACAGTAGATTCCTTAAAGATCATTATCGGATGTCTGTTCCTGAGTCACTCAACCTCTCTCACATTTGCAAATTTACTAGTACTAAACTTAGCTCTGCATCCAGGCCATACAAAGGCGAAGAAGGCATGGCTCCTTGAGGATCTCATCCATTCATCCCTTCAACAAATCTTTACTGAATGTATATACTAATATACATATTATATACAGTTCCAGGTACTGTTTAATTTATGTCTAGTTCTCTCCTCAGTAAAATGGAGCTTTGTTAACCAACTCCAACTCACATAAGTGTATAAACAGGATGAGTATGAAAATAATGTTCAAAATGAGATGAAGCATATACATGTCATTTATATAGTACTGTTAGTGCGCTTGCCTCTTTCCTTTTGTCTGGTAATGGGCAGGAGCTCATGGCAAGAAACAGCCAACTGATAAAAACCGCTATATAAATTTTGTTACTCACAGAAGGCAATAAATATGAATGCCCTTTTCACAGGCACATAGTGACTAAACCATTTGGGGTCATGAATTCTTTAGCTGTGATAGAAACAAGTGTTAATTTTTCACAGTGTTGTTGCACAAGTAATCATTCTATTTACCCTTAAGGAAAATTAGGGAGTACTCAGGTCAATTGCTCCTTTCTATCATACCATCTAATTTTTCATAGGCCCTAAGGCACACAGAGAGGGGTGTCAGGGACCTGATATGGGCCAGCAGAGCTCTTATAACTCCTGAATGATGTACTGGACACATGGTACCTGTGCAATAACCGTCCTTAATCCTTCAAAAGCACTGATCGAAAAGGCTTTCCCTTTGTGATAAAGCTAACAGAAATCGTCCGGGGACCAAGGATCTGAGAGGTGGGTAGGTTAGGGAGGAAAGCCTTCCCGGGATAAGCAACTAGTCCTGGAACACACCTCCAGTCCCAGGAGCACGTGAAGGTTCATGTGCAGATATTCACGATTTGTACAACGGTGTGCTTTTAATAAAATTAATTTTGCGGTCAGTCTTGAGTGACCGACCTCTTTTTTCTTACTTGCGAGTTACCTGTAAAGTGAGAAAAACAGAGGAGGAAGGAAAATAAAGGGAAAATAAATAAGAGATGTGGGATGAGGAAGTAAAGAAACGAGTCAGGGGGAGGAGAGAAGAAGGTGTGTGGCTGCTTCCCCAGCCTCTGGCAAAGGAGCCCCTGTAGGCTCCCGAAGCAGGAGGAAAGGGGTTCCTTGAGCCTACAGGAAGGGAAGGACTGCGCGAGGCGAGGGGCCAGGAGTGCCCAAGGGCCTGGAAAGGGAGAAAGTTGAGAAAAATGGACCGTACCTACAATTCCTTCAGCATCCCTTGCTCCCCCGGGAGTGGCCCTGCCGCCCAGCAACCGCCGCGTGGACCACGCGCCGCGCCGCGTGGAGGACAGCGGCGGGGACCAGGCTCCGGTCAGGGCGGCAGGGCGGGGGCCTGGGCGGGGGCCTGGGCGGGGCTATCAACGTGGGCGGGGCCTGGCGTCGGGGGCGGGGCGTAGGCGGGCCCGACAGCGTGGGCGGGGTCTGGCGGCGGGGGCGGGGCTAGTGGCGCTGGCGCCTGTAAGTGCCCTGGGGGGCGCTCTGGCCAGCGGAGGGGAGGGTTTGGGGGTTCCCCGGGACCGACTGGTGTGCTTTCCCTCTGTTCGACCCTTTCCTTTTCACGTCGCTTGTGAACATTGACCTGTTGGGTTGTCGAAGTCCAGGGACAGAGTTGACATCACAGGGCCCTTCAGCCAAAAAGCACCGCCAGGGGCTGCACCTGCCAGAAGTGACTTGTCACAACTCGCATCATGTTTCCCCTTAAGTCAGCTTAAATATAGTGCGACTGTAAAAGAGAATAGTCCCTGGGGTTAATTAAGACTGTCTGGGCTCAAATTTCAGCACTGCCACTTTATAGATATGGAACGACAGACAAATACATAATAGGCTCTCTGGGCTTCAGTTTTCTCTTTTGCAAAGGATGTGGTTGGTGGTGGTGTGAGAAAAATTAATTGATACAAGTGTCTGGAACAGGACTTGTACAAAGCAAATACTCACTGTCCTGTTAGTATAAAACAGGTTAGTATAACCCCGCCCCTTTTTTTTCCTCCACATGAAATCTTATGTGGAGAGACCTTCATAATAAATGAAAGCAGAGCTACTCCAGTTGAGGGTGGGGGCTCCTAGAAGCTTTGCGTTCTTAGTCCTAAGCCTCCTCTAATGGAATCTCCAAGTGTCCTAAAAGAGGAAAACAGTTATTGGAGAGAGTCCAAACTGTTTATAAAAACAAACTGCTTTTTTCTAACTTTGCTCCTGATACTCCAAACTTCAACTCCCCATACTCTATCCCTTTTTTGCCTACCTTTTTTTTAAAGTACTTCTTCTTCTTCCTTTTTTTTTGGGGGGGGGGGCGCAGAGAGAGCACATGTGAGAGGGAATGGAAGTGTGCCAGAGGGAGAGGGAGAGAGAATTCCAAGCAGGCTCCAGGCCCAGCAGGTGCCCTAGGAGGAGCTTGATTCCCATGACCTTGAGATCATGACCTCACCTGAAATCAAGAGCAGGTCATATAATGGATTGAGCCTCCCAGGAGCCCCTAAAGTTATTCTATCAAAAGTATTCTTGGGGCTCCTGGGTGGCTTAGTGGTTGAGCCTCTGCCTTTGGCTCAGGGTGTGATCCTGGGGTTGAGTCCTGCATCAGGCTCCCTACCGGGAGTCTGCTTCTCCTTCTGCCTATGTCTCAGTTTCTCTCCTCTGTGTCTCTCATGAATAGATAAATAAAATCTTTTTTTTTTTAAGCGTTCTCTTTCCCCTTTTCTTATTTGTCCCTTAAAATCTGACTTAAGTTACAACTCTTTTTTGGGTGATCAAATACAAAAATTCTCCTTCATCTTCAGCATGGTATAGGCATCTCAACAAGGATTGGAAGTCATTTTCTTCCTTGTTTTAGGAGAGTAGACAAGATTTTTTGTGATTATAGAGTTAGGGAAATGCTTTGTTCTCATGGTAGGGAAGGGAAAAGCAGGGTACTGGTGTCAGCACAAATGGTAGAACTGGGAAGGAAGGCTTTTGAGAGGAGTCTGATGGCCTCCAGCACACTGCTCTGTGTTCCAGATGCAAGAAACTACTGGATAGTTTAGTGCTTTAGGGCACATCAACAAGTGGTGTTTTGGAATTCTCATCAGAACAGAAGGCTCAAGGCAGATTTAATTTGGGTTCATCAACTAAAACCTGTATTACTTGCTCCTAAAATAGTGCAAAACAATTCTCACCTGTTACAAAGAACCACATAAATTATTCATACAGAAATAGAACATTCTGAAACATTTCAAAAATGTCCTTTATTTAAAGATAACAGTGATGAAAATTTAATAAGGGTTTAAAAAACATCAATGTCGTTTCTTATAAAAACTCAATAGTAACTTAAAAATTATTAAGTTGATTATATTTGCAACCATTTAACTGAAAGCAAAACACTTTTGACGAATGAGAACCTTATTAATGACAGCATTTTTCACTAAGTTTGACATGATGAAATAACTTTAAAAATCCTCTATATAAATGACTGTACTTTGGGAAGCAATAAATTGCTATTGCTAGTAATAAAAATAGAAATGTGGTCAATGATCTACTTAGTACAATTTAACTGCAATTTTCTTTTCCAGTCCTATCACTAATTCTCTTTATCATCCTTAAGTGCCAATTATTTACTATATTCCAGGCTTTTCTATTTCAAACTTTTCTAATATGCCCGCCCTCGATCTAGTTGTTTCCTTTTTCACCTTACTCTCTAATATTAATCCATCAATTCAAATTGAAGGTCCAATTCAAGTTTTGCCTCCTTCAGGAAATTTTGCTCACTTAGAACACTTTTGAATCATTCATTTGGATTACAGCTGTTTGTACATACCTTGTTTCCATTTAAGACTCTTGAAGGCAAGTATCATATTTCATTCATATCTGTATTCTTCACAGTCTCAGTTTCCCACTAGAATTCAAGTTCCATTAAACAGAGCCCTCAAACATCTTGGTTATCACTGTATTCCTCAGCATTTAGCATAATGGCTGGCACACAGTAAGCATATTATAAGTGCATTTTGAGTGAGTGACTAAATGGATTTTAAAACATAAGCTCCATGAAGGCAAGGATTTGTCTGTTTTATTACCAGGTGAATGAATGATTATTTGGAAGGCTCGGTATTCTTTATATACAACAAAAGTACTTCAATATGTATATCTTCACAGAAGTCAAATACAAAGTATTTATGTTGCCTTTCACCTAATTCAGTGGTTGATGTATCTTTCTGAAAATAAGACATCCCCTAAAACTGTAAGAGCAAAATATAAACCAAAATAAAATGGTTATGGTTGTTTACATTAAGAGAAGTTTCAGTTTTGTTCCTTGTACTTTTCTGTGTTCTAAATTTTCTGCAATGAAAATGTCTTATTTTTGCAATCAGGAAAAAATAATACTATTTTTAAAGAATGGAAAGGATGAGATCATCTGCAAATGTGTGGCTGAGGAAACTTTAAGGACACCCGAGTCCAAACAAGGTTATTTGGAGTAAATACCAGAGAAAAAAATATTGGAATGTGAAAATAACTTAGAGCTGAAATCTCATCAGCTTGCCAAAATAAAATAAAATAAGATAAAATAAAAAATAAAATAAAATCCTCACAGGGAGAGATGGATGGCACTGACCATAGGAAAAAAAGGACACTGTAGAACAAGTGCTTATAGTGATTTTTTTTTTTTTTTAGCAGTGTCCTTAGTAGTGTGACATTCTTGCTGTGAACTGTTTTCCCCCAAATTCATATGTTGAAGCCCTAATCCCCACTGTGATCTTATGTGGAGATGGGGCCTTTGGAGGTAATTAGGTTTAGATGAGGTCATGAGGGTGAGGCCTTCATGATGGGATTAGTGTCTTTGTAAGAAAAGATACCAGAAAAAAAAACAGAAAAAAAAAAAAAAAAAAAAAAAAAAAAAAAAAAAAAAGAAAAGATACCAGAGAATTTACATACACCGCACCACCACCCTGGACCCCATTCTCATCTCTTTCCCTACTATGTGAGGACATAACAAGAAGGAGGCCAAAGCAAACTAGGAAGAGAGCCCTTATCAGAATCTGATTATGCTAGTACCCTCATGTTGGCCTTCCATCCTTCAGAACTATGAGAAAAAAATGTCTGTGTTTAAGTCACTTAGTTTATGGTACTTTGTTAGAGCTGCCCAAGCAGACTAAGACAGAACAAGTAGACTAAGATCTGAACTGTTATATGGCAAGTAGTTTTCTTTTTTTTTTTATTCTTTTTTTAAAAGATTTTATTTTTTCATAGAGAGAGAGAGAGAGAGAGAGAGAGAGAGGCAGAGACACAGGCAGAGGGAGAAGCAGGCTCCACACAGGGAGCCTGACGTGGGACTTGATCCCGGGTCTCCAGGATCACATCCCGGGCTGCAAGAGGCGCTAAACCGCTGCATCACCGGATCTGCCCGGCAAGTAGTTTTCTGTACTGGAAGAGGATCCCCTCAGTGATTCAGTCAATAAATGTTTATTAAATGCCTATTGTGTTTCATGCCCCGTGCAAAGTACTGAGGACAAAGATTATCAAGACAAGGCTCTCACCCCTAAGGAGCTGACTTCATAGGAAACAAGCATATAAACAAATTGAAAAAGGGCTATAAGTGCTTTGACAGAAGTATATATGGAGTACATACATCCCTTTTTCAGAGACTCAGAGGTTGGAGTAATTGTTCCTATCTGTGGTTGAGTTGGGGAAGTTTGGTTGGCTTGAGTCAACACTGTATCATGCTAACTCTGAGTTCGTCAACCAAGTCAACAGCTGTGGCTCACAATGTGGTGATAAACCAGAGACTTCAATGGTGAGCTCTGCACAGGCCCTTATGGGACAGCTACAGAGATTTAGATGGTGGCCACCTACCGAGGAAAGGGAGAACAGAACTTGCTGCATACTCTCCACAATGAAACAGGCTATTGGCAGCAGCTGAATGGCCTCTTCCACCACTTCTACACTGTGAATTTCCACTTCTCATTCTTCTTTGGGGTCTTGAATACTTATAGCAACATTCTCATTTACCTATATTAACTGTATTTTGTATAAGTTAACAAGCATTCAAAGCCTGTTTCTTTGACAAAAACTACTAGAAAATGTGGGACCTAGCATTAAGTGCAGCACCCTTCTGTGTTGCATGGGTTTTTCTGTCTCAGTCTTCATCATCCCTCACATCCTAGCCAAGACCCTACTTTCTCTGGAAACTGCACCACCCCTGGATTGGGTGGGTATTCCTGTTATGAGCCCCCTAACACTCCTGTATTTCCTGTATCATAGAACTTAATTATACTGTTTTGAAATGTCTTATTTAATTGTCTCCTCTATCAGACTGTCATATCCTTAAGGACAGAAACAGTAACAGTTCTGAGGATGAGCCTAGGTATTCCTAAGCTTTCACTAAGTATTTGTTGAATGAATCTGGTTTTAAAGCCTATAAAAGGAGAGGACCAGATGAGCATTAGGTTTATGTTGCTACCACCAAGGTGCACCTAACCAATTAAGTTTAGTTTGAAATATCCATCTGATTTTTGGTATAAATTAACCCAATCCAAATAAAGAGCATATACTATAAGGAGGGCATTCGATGCAATGAGCACTGAATGTTATACTATATGTTGACAAATTGAATTTAAATTTTTTTAAAAAGGGAAAAAAATAAAGAGCATAAACTAGAAGAAAGCGTAGTACCAAAGCATAACTAAAGTCAAGTTAATGTAAAAATTAAGCTGTTATATAGCTTCATATTATGTTAGCTTAATAAAAATTAAGCTGGTTTTGAACAGAGGTGAAAGTCATGGAGAAAGGGTCTGGAAGGTAGTCTAAGGTCAAGAGAGGAATGTACAGGCTTCATGCAGATCAGCTTAGTAGGATCAGAATATTTAGAATCGATTCATTTAACACATATATTTAATGTTTACTTCAAGATTAGACTCAACTTTGGAATCTAGATTAAAGAGTTTAGATGAGATATGAGTAATAAATGCTTCAGGTATACATACACCATGAGAAAAGTTGTGTACTATATTCAAACATGATTATTCTAGCAACTGGGCAGGAGTCGCCTTAGTGTCAAGAAGAACTTAAATGTGATGCACAAAAGCAGAGACGGTCTGTTGAATAAGTGGGATAAAATGTGATCTATGTAGAGAAGTCTTTTCTTTTTTTAATATTTTTATTTATTTATTCATGAGAGACCAGAGGGAGAGAGAGGCAGGGATATAGGCAGAGGGAGAAGCAGGCAGCTCCCTGTGGGGAGCCTGATGTGGGACTCGATCCTGGGATTCTAGAATCACACCCTGAGCGGGAGGCAAACACTGAACCACTGAGCCACCCAGGCATCCCATAAGTCTTTCTTTACTATCTTCTCACAGGCATGCCACAGTGTCTTGCCACAGAAATCACTCTTTGAGTTTAAGGTACAATCTGTAGAAAGCCTCTTAACATGCAAGATTATGCTACTAAGTGATGGTAACACTCAATACAGTGGTACTCCTATCTCCCAAATCTGATCTTTCCTTCCTCCTAGGAATCTCCCTAAAAAATGGTTAGTAGGAGGCAATACTCTGAGACTTCCTCAGAGCTGGGTGTTGTCATCACTAGTAGAATGCAAGAGGAGAGATGTGGCCAAATTCCACATCACTGCCTCAAAAATGAATTGCTTGCCTTGGATTGCCCCCTCCACTTCCTGAAGTCTAGAAAGGAGATATGGGAGAGATTCACCTTTAACCTACATCTTAAACTAGGGCTTACTGCATGTCAGAGCCTCAAGACAGAAGGACATGGATCTCTGAGCAGACACATGAGTCAAGTAATCCCATCAGCATCAACCAGTCAGTCAGTTTCATGAGAGGGAAATAAATTTCTATTGTGAGTACTGTATTTTTTCTTTCTTCATTATAGCAGCTTGCCGTACCCTAATTAATATTATGTTGATAAGTCTAGCATAGATTTGTAAATTAACTATCTCTTACAAAGACAAGAGGAAGAGCCCAAAGATGTGGTTCACAAGAAACAAGTAAGAAAGGGCTGAATCAGGGCACTCCTTAGGGGAAGGCAAACTCAGATGAACTACTAAAATGGGAGACTCTTGTGTTGCCACCTCAGAGAGAGGGTAAGGTCTTTTGATATCTAGATATGTGCAAGAGGAAGAACCAATGAAGACACTTCGCATACTTGAAAATTTTGGTGGGACAGTTACGATAATTCACAGAAAGGTAGCAAGAAAGGTAGAAATGGAGAAGAGACTGACTGGGACAGGAAGTAGGGGTAGAAACTGATGATGGGTTGCGTTATGGTATTTAAAAAGAAAAACAAGGAGCCAAAAACATTTCAAGGCATGACTAGTCAGGTGACCATTAATCATGAAACTATGACAATAACAGTAAGTTAGAACAAGCTATTGGCTAGTAGAACAGGACACTGAACTTGATCTTTTCCATGTTGATTTTAAATTGCGGTAGTACATTTTAGTGTATATGTCCCTAAACAAATTAAGATACATGATGAAGACATGTATTTGGGGGAAAAAAAAACGGTCAAGAAACCAGGTTGGAGATGTAGAATATTACCATCCACATAGAAAGGATAATGGCTAAAAACGCTCCTTAAAGAAACAGCCACACTTTTGGTTCTATTACATTTAAACTGTGAATATTACATATCTCAATATGCATCTAGATTACATAGCCTCTGCTAATTGGTAAAAGTAGCTGCTAGAAGCTTTCTGATCATTATATATTCAACATTCTCCCTTTTCACCTCTAAACTTGTATAGAAGTCTCTTCGTGAACTTCTTCACCATTATTTCGATGTTCAGCTTTCTGGAGAAGCCTGGGGCCCAGCAAACCAATGAGTAGACTTCCAATTGGGGCTGTGATGATGATGGACAAAAATGCCACTGTCAACACATCCATTCCGTATTCTTCTAACTGTCTTTCTCCATGTGATCTTGCTGTGTCCAAAGCCACAGATCCTATGGCAGCCTATAAAAGTTTAAAGGTAACATTGTAAACATAAGACAAGTGCATGGAGAAAAGGTGAATTATTTTGTCATTGCAAAAACAAATTGCTTATTCTTTTGCTCAGCTAAGTTACACTAGTCTTCTTTCAAAGTATACTGCAGTGAGTTTTGATTGTCTGAAAATGCTCCCTGCCCTTGCTTGGGGGAAAGCATAATGATTCATATGTACCTATTTGCATAAGGCAGAGTTACAAAAATATCAGGAAAATATAATTCAAAACACAAGGCAAATATAGACTTATGATATTAATTAACTATGACATGATCCCATTTACTAAATTCCCCCTGAGTAAAGATGAAAGCTACTAAAGCTACTAGTCATCTCATTCTTTCATCTTTGGTAATTTCAAAGTAAGAAAATATAAGATGAAAAAATTCAGTAATACTGAAAGATGGTGAAGTGCTGAATGTAAAAAAACAAAAACAAAAACAAAAAGACCCATAAGAATATGTACTGCTTTTAGAGACTGTTTTTTTAAAAAAATATTTATTTATTCATGAGACACACACACACACAGAGAGAGAGAGAGAGAGAGAGAGAGAGAGGCAGAGACATAGGCAGAAGGAGAAGCAGGCTCCTGAGCCAAAGGCAGATGCTCAACCACTGAGCCACTCAGGCGTCCCTAGAGACTAATTGTTAAACATTACGGAACTTGAAAATGTGAGGTATCTTCAAAAGTTGAAGTTAATCTTATTAGGTATTTGGTTAATTTTTGCCTCAGGAGTTGGCAAAACGTTTTATTTATGATTTATCTTTTAGAAAGTCTCATGGAAACTTGTTTTCTTTTATAGGCAAAACGCAATATTATCAGTGCACATGGAAAAATAATATAGTAAACAATCTGATTATTCCCTTATTCTACAGAACACAACAATGTTAGCCTCTAGAACAATGAAACAGGAAAGAAAATATCATGTGCATGAGACGCATGGCAGAGACTACTAATTGCCCACAAGTATCTGAATATACTCTTCTATAATAGAACTCTTCAGTTTCAGCTGGTCACATTGCTGTACAAATATAGAGTTTTTTAAGCCTTCTTTACAACTAGCTGAAGCTATGTATCTAAGTTCTTGCCACTGAGAGGTGAGAAGAAGTGATAAATGCTACTAGTAGCCTGTTCTGAAAAGAAATCGACACGTGAACTTTTTTCTCCCCACCCCTCTGGATAAGAAATGGTGAAAGGTGGACTCATGGATGGAAGACACACACTGAGGGTAATGGTCACCCTGCCAGCTCTGGAATGCCCAGAGAATTTATTGAGGACTCTCAGTTATAGCAGGTTACCTTGTACCATAGCTAATACAACATTTCAAGAATTCTTGGCAGGAATTGCACATATTATGATGTGTATTTGTATGCATGTATGTTTTGGGGTTTGTATGCATGCTGAGTTGTGATTTTAAAAATATTTTAAAATATTTTATTCATTCATTAGAAAGAAAGAGAGAGACAGAGAGAGGGCATGAGCAGGGGAGGCAGAGAGAGAAACAGACTCCCCACTGAGAGAGGAGCCCAAGTTGGTGCTTGATCCCAGGACCCCGAGATCATGATCTGAGCCAAAGGCAGACACTTAATGGATTGAGTCACCTGATGTCCCAATATATTTCTTATAGTATTACATGATTTAAAAAGTTTGAAAAACACTAAAGTAGAATAAGTATGTAAGAAAGTTTTGTTTCTTGTGCAGTGACAAAAAGAGAAAAAAAAAGTACAATACTTCACAGTACATACATTATTCAACACATTCTAGATAATGTTTTCTTATTTTAAATTGGCTTTGATAGCAGGAGAGTGCCACCTCTCAAATTTTAATGTTTCAAAACACATTTTTCATACTAAAGCTATTAGAGTGATTATTTTGATATTTACCCACTAAGGTTACCAAAGGTAGTGAAGGCACTCCGAGGGAGAAACTCTTCTACTTATTGTACTACTAACCTCACGGTATTCTTATCCAGTGTCTCAGACTTCTTTGAAAGTCTGTTGGAAATGGAAACAACTCGGAATAATGCCATAGCCCACAGCCATACAAAATCTGGCATATAGTTACAGAGCATAAATATCCCTAAACCTTCCTAAGTTAAAAACATCTGATTTGGGGGTGCTTGGGTGGCTTAGTTGGTTAAGCATCCAATTCTTGATTTCAGCTCAGGTCGTGATCTCAGGGTCATAAGACTGAGCTCCATCTTGGGCTCTGCACTCAGTGGGGAGTCTGCTTGAGATTTTCTTTCTCCCTCTCCTTTTGCCTCTGCCACCCCCAAAATAAATAAATCTTTAAATAAAAATCTGATTTTCATTTCATGAAACAGAGATTTGCATGTTTAAACAATTGCAAAATAATCAGGGAGGAGACCGTTAAATCTTGTTTGCTATAATTAGTTTGAAAATAAAGAATATAATCAGAAATATACTAAATTTACAACAAATAATAATCTATATAGTTTTAATTTCATTAGTAATGAAATTCTACCAAATACATGATTAATAATTTCAAGCACATATCTGTTCATGCTTAATCATTATAGTGAACAATTTTGGGGTCAATGTATGTGATTGATACATTTGACAATAGGTTTAGCTAGTTTGAAAAATTTATTATCAACCAATAATCTAGGAAATCAATAATATATTTCCTCAGGGTTTTTTTTTTAAGATTTTATTTATTTATTCATGAGAGATACACACAGAGAGAGGCAGAGACATAGGCAGAGGGAGAAGCAGGCTCCCCAGAGGGAGCCTGATGTGGGACTTGATCTCAGGGTCATGGGATCACTACCTAAGCCAAAGGCAGACACTCAACCACTGAGCCACCCAGGTGTCCCTCCCTGGTTTTTAAAAAATCTTTCTCCTTTATATATAAAGGCTGTAGTCAAGCATAACAGATTATCTATCATTCATTGAAATATCTCCAAATACTAAGATGGTCCATGCTATTTCTGTTTCACTCTCTTTTTGGAAGATACTATAATGAAAAGAGTTAACAGCTATTTCTCTGGGTGATTTAAAGGGCTCTGACTGATGAAAATTCCAAACTCTTCCTGTGACTACTGATTTCTAGTAGTGTAGGGAATTCTCAGATTTTTAGTTGACTTCAATAAAGCTGATGATCTAGATAAATTTAAATAAGCCATCATATTTAGGAAATCAATATGCCCAAAATAAAACTTTTAAAGAGTAGATTAGTATAAACCTTTTCATAAATCAAACTTTGATTAAATTTTCCCTAATGTAATCATTAGGAAAAAATTTGAATAAGCCCTCTTATTCAAAATTTCAAGGTATCATATAGACATAGGAGTTAAAATGCTAAGCCATCCTATCATCTTTACCTGGACTGTGGCCTTCGGAAGCCATGCAAAAGAAATAAATATCTTTTCCTTTATATTAAAGCCAGCAAAACACACCATCAGAAAGGTAGTCAAAATTCGTATCAATACTGCAATGCCCAGGACGCCAACACAAAGGCCTGCAAGAAATGCTTTCTTTTTAGACATAATAAAATAGTGAGAGAGAAACTGAATTTCATGGTTATTGATTCAAAATACTATCAATTGCAATTATCTAAATATATCAAAAAATTAAGAAGACAAAAATAGGCATAATTTATCAAAATGGCAATATCAATCAAACTATTTGTTTAAAAGAAGGTATTTTTCCTAGATTAAATCAGAAACTAATTAAACATATTTGATATATATTATAAAGGAGATTTGAATGTTATTTCTCTTATGCTTTACAGCAAGAACCAAACTTTTTTCTGTGTGTTAATTCAACATGAATTTATTAAATAACTATGCATGACAGGATTTGGACTAGATATTGGGTATACAAAAATGTATAATGTACAGACTTTGTTTGCCTCTGTAAACTTCAAAGCTGGAGGAAAAAAATAAATATAAACAATGAATACTATAGTACTATAGGGTAAGTGCAGTATGAACATACTGATAAGAGGTCACAGAAGAGGAAAAAGTTGGTATTTTCATCAAAATGGTTGAGAATTCTTTACAGAGTATAAACCCGAGGTGATATGAAAAATATTTATTAGCCAGTATGGAAGCAATTAGCCAGAACTGGCGAGGGACTGACCAATCAGAATAGACACTGGCAGTCTACACCTGTTTCACCATATTGGTGTATACACTGACTGCCCATTAGCCAGGTTGACACAGCTACTTTATTCCATCCTTTAGAATCCTTTGCTGAGAAAGATCAGTTCATCTTGATTGGCAGAATAAGGACTGACTAGAATACTGAACCTGAGAATGGCACAGCTAAGGTGACTGCTAAGGAATAGGGTGATTTTCTAAGAAGTAATTATTTGTTAAATGTTTACTGTGTGCCAGGTTCTGTATTAAGCTTTAAGTGAATTCATTAATCTTTTAACCCTTACAATCTGTCGGGTAATTTTTCTTATTTAACAGTTGAAAAAAGTGAAGTTTAAAAAGGATAAATGGCTTTCTTAAGCTCAAAAGGCTAGTCAAACAACAGATAGACACTGCTGGAGGATTTATTGTGAACCTGCAATATAGCTTCTTTACAGAAGAGTGTTGTGTTTTTTATTGAAGGATATTGCACCTAGGATGGACATTTCAAAAGTATTTGTTGCCTGAAGTATAAGAAACAAAAGAGATGATACCATTCTCAGGAGGGAGCATTGAAGGTTTGGGGAGAAGATGATTTACAAGTTTGGAACATATTGAGTTTGACGTTTTGTGAGATTTACAACTGGTCATGTTCAATCAGCAATTAGGTACATAGATTTAGAAATAAAAATTTTGGAATTATGTAGTTTATAATCAAAGCTACTAAGTGTAGATGAGCTCTGAAAAATAACATAGAGTGAGAAGCATTGAAGGCTTTGAAGAACTTAGATGAAGAACTATATGTAGTGTAAGTGAGGACTCAAAGTGCACTGAAAAATATGAAGTTTCAGAATTCAATGTAAAATGTGTTTTAAAGAGGTCAATAGTATCAAATGCTGCTGGGTGATCAAGTAAAAAAAAAAAGAGACTGATAAGTATTCATTGTATTTAACAATATAACCTTGGTGAGAGCAGGGTCAATTGTGTGATGGGCAGAGGCTAGGCTGAAATGTATTGAAGAAGAGAGTGAGAGTTGAAATGGAAAAGGGAGATATAAATACCTTTTTGGAAAAGTTTGAACAGGGGAGTAAAGAGGAAGTGTGGCAGGTGAGGGGGTAAGTTAAATGGAAAAAAGGAGATTTTATATACTTATATATATACACATATAAAATCATGGTAAAATATACACAACAAAATTTACCATCTTAACCATTTTTAAGTGTACACTTTAGTAGCATTAACTTAAACATTCACATTTTTGTGTAAACAAACTCCAGATTTTTTCATCTTGCAAAACTGATCTATTAAAGAACTCTCCCAAGTCCCGGGCAACCACCATTCTACTTTCTGTCTCTATGATTTGACTACCCTGGATACCTCATATAGATGGAATCATACAGTATTTGTCTTTTGGTGACAAATTTCCTCCAGGTGCATCCATGTTGTAGCATGTGTTGGAGTGGAAAGAAATTATTTTTTTATTTTTATTTTTTAAAGGATTTTATTTATTCATGATAGACAGAGAGAGAGAGAGAGAGGCAGAGACACAGGCAGAGGAAGAAGCAGGCCCCATGCAGGGAGCCCGATGTGGGACCTGATCCCAGGATCCTGGAATGAAGGCAGGCACTTAAACCACTTAAGCCACCCAGGCTGCCCGGAAAGAAATTATTTTAAGACAGGAGAGATTAGAGTTTGCTTAAATTCCAAAGAGGAGAAAACTGTCACATGGATATCTGAAGATACATGAGGACAGGGGAAGAATCTATGTGTGAGATCAAGAAGGAGATAGCAGAAGATGGGATTCCCAGTAAAGATGGACAAAAATGGAATGAGTGGAAAGGAGAAAATAACAAGTACATGAACACAAAAAAATTTTTAAGTGCAGTGTTATGAAATCAAAAGTTTTAATATGATTGCTTTTGAATGTATGAATACATAAATGCATGAATGAAAAAAGAAACATTTTTGTTCCATGGGTGTATATTATAGAACTGACGGGTTATCTTTACAATTCTTGCCCTTCATCAGAACAAGTCTAATTGAATATTTTTATCCTTGAAAAAATCTTTTAAGACCTGCATTTTTTGGATAGTAGTTAGCAGTGTTACTTTTCTTTACAATGAATAATATTAATGGTATAAAATTTATGCCTGAGATTGACAAATATTATTTTCTGACCTACTACTCTAAGACACTTAGATTATTATTAGCTTTTTATATAATTGTGACAAATACCTACCAAAGGTATTCCAAAGGTATTAACAAAAGTTAATTTTAGCAAGTGCTACTTGGAAATTCTTACCTACAGTTTCTGGTCTGAGAGATGCAATAGATACTTCTGCTCCGATCAGTCCAAAGAGAAGGGGCTGAAAGATGTACCAGGCACCTGCGATAATTTTTTCAACCTCTGCCTAAGGGAAACACACATATACATACCCCACACAGATTTTTATTATATGAAGTTACAAGTTCTAAGAATTTTACTCATTTGAAATTTGAGTCAATTTGACCTGAGCCAGGCTTTATTTCTGTGACATCGATAAATAAGAGGTTGGCTAAAATAAAACAAAAAATTATATAAAGATATTTCCAACATAGTTATTTTATGAGGTGCTTTAGAGTTGTTTGCAAATAGATGATAATGATAAAGAGTCTAGTAATTCTGTTAGACTCCTCTTAGGAGGACTTCTACTTGTGAATATACAATATGTATGTGTATACATATGTAATACTTAGTATTATTTTATAGCTTAAAATGTTAATTTTCATTCAACAATATGATTTAGACATCTTATAATAGTAAATATATCTAGATATATATCTAATTATCGCTATATAGTAATCTATGGTATAGAATTTTCAGTATATTCAATAATTTCTTTATTGATGGCCCTTTAAGTTGTTTCCAATTTTATCTTTTTATTTTATTTATTATTTTTTAATTTTTAAATTGGAATTCAATTTGCCAACATATAGCATAACACCCAGTGCTCGTCCCGTCAAGTGCCCCCCTCTCCAATTTTATCTTTATAAAAAACAGTTTAAGGTGACCTCAAACCATGCACAAAAATATAATTCAGGTATAGTAAAGTGCTGTGTTTATTAATTTATTACCCCTTGTTGGCTCTGCAGAAAATGAAACTGAGCCCTTTAAATATTTCTCCTTTGCTACCTGGCATTATATTAAATTTTGTCAGTAGAGGGTGCTGAAGAGATATTGCAAGGAAGATGCTCTTCCGGATTTTCAGGGCTCCTCACAGCAGGATCCTGTAGCACACTTGGGTTTCTTCAGTACACAGGTGGCTTCTGCCGTGCTGGGCTCCTATAGTGCACGGCAGACAGCACCACCAAGTGGCCAGAAGCTGCCCCCAGCTTACTGCAAGGGAGTTTCATAGCCAACCCAAGGGAGTTGGATTGCACCCTAGAGGGTGAATTTCCTGCACAGTGGAGTATAGATTTCCAGCAAATTGTCCAAGCCAGGCACCATAGGGGTCTTTTCTACCATCCAGTGAACAAAGGCTTTCTAACAAGATCTGGAATCAGGCCTGGGGGTGGGAGTAGGTGGGTGGAGTGGAGAGATGCCAGGGCATGGCTCAATCTCAGCCCTAGGAGTTTATAGTTGCTATTTCTATATTCCTCAGGGGTCTTTTACATCTTACAAGCCAATCCCTGGTTATCTAATCCCCTGGCATGGTTAATAATAAATTTTCCCTATTCCAGTTACTAGGTGATTTCCCTTTCCCCATAAGATCCTAACTAATACAAGTACTAACTTTATAACACATACTGAGAAATCCCTAAAAAAAAGATAGACACAATTAGGGTAGCACGACTAGAATGTCGTGTGGCAAAAGAAACCATAAGCAAACAAAGAACAATAAGATGACAAACCAGGAGAAAATATCTGCACTGTGTATAACAGAATAAGGAGCAATATCCAAGCAATAACAAAAAGGCATAGAACCTAATAGAAAAATGGGCAATGCATACCTACAAGTAATTTACAACTGAAAAAACACAAATCACCAAAAAATATAAAATGCTAAAATTCAGCAATCAATGAAACAAATTAAAATGATATGCCACATTTTTTTTTGGGGGGGGACACCATATTAGAAAAAATACTAAAAATTTTTATAATGTTAAATACCTGCAACTGTAAGGAAACTCACTAATTCTTAGAACAAATTAATGGTGCTTTTTTTGGAAGGCAATTTAGCAGTACTCATTACAGTATCTAAAATTTTATACTAAACAAATTTTTCTAATCAATTAATAAGAATCTGTATTTTTGGACAACACTTTTGCATTTATAATTACACGTCTTTGAGAATCTGGTTTTCCATATCTATTTTTCAGCAGTTTAACAAAAGACGATTACATTGTGTCTCTATTTTCTTTTTTTTTCTTATTAATTCTGGTATGTTTATTCAGATAAAGATTCTATTTCCTCTTGGCTTATAAATGTTGAGTGCATATGTGAAGGGGTTGGTTGATTTACTTATATTGTTCTATTCTTAGATCATGTAAAGAATTACATTTTTACATCATAAGGAATCAGATAATAACTTAGGTTCAAATTCTGCCACCTGCTTTTCTCTCAGCATCTTATTTTTTCTCATCTGTAAAATCAGAGGTTTATATTAGATAACATCCAAGATCCTTTATCATTTACTGCCAATGACTAGTTCTACCAAAACTGGGGTCCAGTGAACACCTTTCTACAAATATTTAAATTTTACTTTTTAACTTGGCTTTTAGAGTACACTGTAGATAAAACTCAGACTTTAGTTGATATCCACGTTAGTGTAGAATAAAAATCAGCTCTATTATTCCTAGGTTACTGAGCCTTTTGTTGCCATGACTAATTATTTAAGGGAAGGCCTCAAAAATATTTCACGTACTCAGAACTTCAATGAAAGCAGATGGCCTAAAAAGTTTTCTCTATCAAATAGTTCTTATCTCTAAACTGTAGACAAAAGTCACCATTTGTTTCTTGATTGTAACACTTTAGACTGGTTGAACATCAGACATGGACTTATATACTGTAAAACTTAATAATGGGTTGAGTCAAAATGTATCTTCTTAATGCTTTTTCATAACATCAAAAATAAAATGAATGTGCTTCATTCATTTTATGAATGGAGTCATCGAATAGGCTAAGTGTAAAAGAGAGAGGGGAATGAAGACTATGTTGCCCACACTGAATGTTAGGGCTACTTTACACATTTGTTTACACTAGTAGTAAGAATCTTCAAAAACATAAATCACTTTTAGGGATAGACAAAAGAAGAAAATGATCAGAAACAGAGGTTTTATCATGACTTCAATATGTACTTAAGCTGATACTTCCCTTCTCAGAGAGAAGAACATTTCAAAATTCAGAAGGTTCAAAATATGTCAGGAAAACCATCCCACAACTACAAAGGTCATAGCAGCAGCACTGGATTTTAAAATAGATAAAACAATATGACAAAGGCTTTCAAAAAGTGAGTATATTTGAGATAAATATGAAAAAATTGTTCTTAGTTCTTTCACTGAGTTGTGGTATTACACTGACCTAATAATCAGTTGGACTGCAGGCAATTCTGGCAAAATTATGACAAATGCAGAGGAACCAAATGCTATGTTTTGGTTTATAAACAATCTTTTTTATAACCCATATTATAGTTTTTCAAAGACTAGTGTGAATGGAAGTCATCAAAGTTTCCCTTTCCCTGCCTGTAGCTAATGTGCACTCACCATAGGCAATAGCCTCTCCCTTGATTTCCCTATTGCTAAAACTACTCTTTTTAAAAATATTTTATTTGTTTGAGAGAGAGAGAGCCACAGAGAGAGCACAAGCAGGGGGAACAACAGAGGGAGAAGGAGTAGCAGACTCCCCACTGAGCAGGGAGCCCTGACCTGGGGCTTGATCCCAGGACCCCGAGATCATGACCTGAGCTGAAGGCATATGCTTAACTGACTGAGTCACCACATGCCCCTAAAACTACTCTTTTATGCTCTATTCCAAATGCTGTGGTTCCCTTTAATTATTTGTTTTTTTATCCTATCATTTATGAATTTAGAGACTAATTTTAAAATAATGAAGCACAGCAGTATGTTTTTAATATACTTGGTATATGTTATTCAAATAGATGTCAAAAATATAAAAATGTGCCCTGCCCAATAATGCTATAGTTGTATTACAGATTAGTATACTTGGGAGTCAGGTAAGCCTGAGCTTAAATCACAGTGCCACTTTCTAATTTTGTGACTTTGGACATGTTATTTGTGTCTTTCTGATTTATAGTCTCTATAAAGTGGAAACGGTAATACTTTTTAAGGCTTTTGTGTGTGTGTGTGTGTGTGTGAACATAAATGAGAATATCCACGTAGTGCCTAGTGTAGAACCAACCATAAAGACTGGCAAAAAAATTATCAAAAAATGGGCAGAAGACATGAATAGACATTTTTCCAAAGAAGACATACAGATGGCCAACAGACACATGAAAAGATGTTCAATGTCATTGATTATCAGGGAAATACAAATCAAAACTATAATAAAATATCACCTCACACCTGTCAAAATGGCAAAGATTAACAATACAAGAAACAACAGATGTTGGCAAGGATGTGGAGAAAGGGGAACCCTCCTGCACTGTTGCTGTGTATGTAAACTGGCACAGCCACTCTGGAAAACAGTATGGAGGTTCCTCAAGAAGTTAAAAATAGTATTACCCTATGTCTCCAGCAATTGCACTATTAGGTGTTTACTCAAAGGATACAAAAATACTGATTTTAAGGGATAAATGCACCCCAGTATTTATAGAAGAATTATCAACAATAGCCAAATTATGGAAATAACCCAAAATTCTATTGACTGATGAGTGGATAAGGAAGATGTGGTATATAAAGTATTACTCAGTCACGAAAAAGAATGAAATCTTGCTATTTGCAATGACGGGATGGAGCTAGAGAGTATAATGCTAAGCTAGATAAGTTGTCAGAGAAAGATAAATACCATATGATTTTATTTATATGTGGAATTTAAGAAACAAAAGAACAAAGAGGAAAAAAAGGAGAGGGAGGTAAACGAAGAAACAGTCTGTTAACTATAGAGAACAAATAGGTGATTACCAGAGGGAAGGTGGGTGGAGAGGATGGTTGAAATAGGTGATGGGGATTATGGAAGACTCTTGTGATGAGCACCAGGTTATGTATAAAAATGCTGAATCACTATATTGTACACCTGAAAATAATATTATACTATATGTTAACTAACTGGAATTTAAATAAAATCTTTAAAAAATCTAATTACCAAAATCTGATTAGAAAAAGAAAGATTAAAAAAAGTTATTAGTTCCCTTCCCTCTTTACCCATTACAGTATAAAATAATGAGTTGATTGTGATTTTTGAGGATTTTAAGAGAGGTGACAACAGAAAAACATTTACCTGTAAAGTTCAATTTGAAAAATCTTATTATAAGCATTTTTGAGTTTTTCTGTTGAATAAATGAAAATATTTAAATAGTTTACAGAACTGTTGGTTTCAGGTGAAGGAATTGCAAATGATTTCTTTCCTTTTTTTAAAATTTCAAGAAGGCTCCACACCCAGCATGGAACCTAATGTGGGGCTTGAACTCATGACCCAGAGATTAAGACCTGAGCTGAGATCAAGAGTCAGATGCTCAACCTACTGAGCCACCCAGGTGCCCCTGTTTCCTTTCAGACTTTTTCCCCTCCAAAGTTTAAAAATGAGCATATATCACCTTCATACTCAAAAATAAAATTAATTTTCTTTTAAAAATTATTGTTGTGGTAATTTACTTTTCTAATGCTGAAAAAAGGGCAGCCCGGTGGCTCAGCGGTTTAGCGCCGCCTACAGCCCAGGGCGTGATCCTGGAGACCCTGGATCGAGTCCCACGTCGGGCTCCCTGCATGGAGCCTGTTTCTCCCTCTGCCTGTGTCTCTGCCTCTGTCTCTCTCTCTCTCTCTCTCTCTCTCTCTCTCTCGATTAAATAAATAAAACCTTTAAAAAAAATAATGCTGAAAAAAAGTTGTTACCATTAAGAAGTGAACAGTTTGTAAAATGCCAATGCCAGGCAAACTTCCCAAGTGTTGGACAAGGGTTCACAACTTGAATGTAGCAGCATCCTTCACTAAAGTAAAACTGTGACCTTGGTCCTGGAGCAGACAATAGTTTTGAGTGCTTCAAAGAGCTGGGCACAGTTGTCAGCAGCCCAGGAGAGGACTGAAGACAGACAGCAGTGAGTCCACAGAGAGAAGTGAAGGAGGAAGCACAGTCCTTCAGTCCAGAGCTGAGATTACACAGAAGACTGACCAGGGATAGGTGATAACTGTGCTTCAGCTCACAAGTAAAGTGAAGCCATGGGAAACAAATGTTTTGATAAGATCAAATGCTTAAAAGAAATGAGGGATGATGAGTACCCAACTTATAACTAGGAAGTTAGTTGACTCTATAGCTCTGCCCTTGTTAAATGTTAGGTTACCTGAAATCAAAAAGTAAAATTGAATAACATAGGTGCGGCTAGGAAAGAAAAAAGACTTGAAATAAGCCTTATAACCAAACCTCTTGTAAGACAGCAAACCCAGGTGTGCATCTAATAGATAGAGCAGGGTTTGAAAGGGACTTTCTCTTTTCCTTCAAAGCCCAATACATCTAGGCTCACTTCCTGTGTCCTCTATACCCTTCTCTAAACAATGCTCCAGGCAGCTCTTACTATCCCTCTTCTCTCCTCTGAAGCAAGACAATTCACTTTTACTTGTCTTAACTTAGTAATCACATCCTTATAGGGAGCCTCTCATCTGAGTGTTCTTTATTCACAAGAAAATTCTGTCTCTAGGATACCTCTGCAGAGATTCACTCAACTGAATTTAATTATATACTTGACCTCAAGCTTCATAACCGTCATTTATTTTTCCATATGGCATTATTTTAAGCATAATTATTTTGAGTAGTTGTTTCCAGGTTGTCTAAAATGATATATCTGCATTTAGTTAGGTCAGCTACAGATAATTTCTTCATTAAACAGAATAGCATGTGCTCCTGTCAAGTTCAAATTTATAAAGATGTAACTTGAAATTAAAGTTAGTAAATGGCCACCAACTGATTTCCATCATACATATCGAGAAATAAATAATTCAATAACCTTGAAAATCAGTAAGAAAAACCAAAACAATCTTTTAAAAAATGGGCACAAGCTTTTGAATGGTTTAGCAGGCATAGGAAAAGATGATTAGCCTCACTCATAAAGAAATGCTTTTCACCCATCATATTTGCAAAATATCTGACATTTTTAAAAAGATTTTATTTATTTATTCATGAGATACACACACACACACACACAGACAGAGACACAGGCAGAGGGAGAAGCAGGCTCCATGCAGGGAGCCCGATGCGGGACTCAATCCCGGGTCTCCAGGATCACGCCTGAAGACGGCGCTAAACCGCTGAGCCACCCAGACTGCCCCAAATATCTGATTTTTAATGATTTCTTCAGAAAAACATCCCAGGCAGAGGAGCAGGAGACCTTAGTTTTGTCTGGTCTCAGGCATTCAGCTAGATAGCTATCAAATCATTCTGAACACCTGTGAACTCAACAAGCAATCTAAGAAAAGACTTGCTGTAATTCTACAAAAAGCAAAGTAACCACTTTCTGCAAGGTAGGAGGTGCTGAGAAATTAATCCCAGGCAATATATGGGAAAGATAAATAAACTGCAGGGGGAGGGAGCCTCTGTAAACTGCTACTGGAAAGTGATAGAGCAGAGCACAAAATTGGAACTTTTACAAGTGTGCTCTGGTGAGGGACATCCCCACCTGAAAGGTGCTCAGGTGGCCAAGAGGGGTGGAATGCTAGGTGAGACAGAATCCCTGGGTCACAAAAAGAATAGGCTTGCCTGAGTTCAGCAGAGTTCTGGAAGCCTGCTACAATTAGCCCAGGGATGGGCTTTCTGCTAGGGGTTGCCATAAACCACAAATCATAGCACCACTGGGTGACTGCTCTCTAAGCAGGGCCTCAGCAAGTGGCAGAACTGCAGCGAGACCCCCCTGCTACCCTACCTCCACCACCCCCAGGACACTCCCTCCCCACCCCCCACCAAGGGGGAGGAGTGTGTGAGTGTGCTCTGCAGGAGTCTGCAAAGTTTGGAGACTCCAAATGGAGTTGCTGCCTGAAAAAAAAATGCTCAGTCACAGGCTAGATGAACACAGAGAGCAGACAGGAGCCAGGGAGATGAGAGTGATTGACTGCTTTTCCTTGAGGGTGCACTGAAGAGTGGGGGAGGGGGGCGTGAGTGAGCTTTCAGGTCTGGGGCTGGAGACTGGGAGGCTACCATTTTCATTCTCATCCTCTAAAGCTGTATGGAAAGCCTTCAGGGAACAAAAGCCACATGGCGCAATCCCAAGCTGCTTACTTAGACTGGCCACCTGACAAGGGTCGTATAATTCCAACCAGGGCAAAGACACATGAGAATCAGTACAACAGGCCCCTCTCTGAGAAGATGCAGCTCAGACCAAGTATAAGGATCACACAGACCTGCAAAACTCCAGGCTAGGGGGAAATAATATATAGAATTCATGTTTTTTTTTTTTTCTCAAGATTCTTTAATCTTTCTATCTTAATTTTTTTCCTTTTCCACCAATTTCTTATTTTATCAACTCTTTTTGTAAGTCTTATTTAATTTTCATTTTTACAGTTACATTCTATCCTTTCATTGTATTTAATTTTATTTTTGTATATATATATATATATATATATGTAAGTTTTTCTTTCTTTACAATTTTGGGATGTAGTTTCTTCTAACAAATAGACCCAAATATACCTAGAATCTAGTGTATTGCTCTCTTCTGTTCACCTATCTGATTATATTCTCTCTCTCTCTCTCTCTTTTTTAATTTTAATTTCTTTTTTTTCAGTTCAAGTCTCTTCTGATTTGTTTAGTGTCTATCTCTCTGGTATCATTGTTGCTATTTTAGTATTTTGTTCTTTCATTCATCTATTCTTCTCTGGACATAATGACAAGATGGAAAAATTCACCTCAAAAAAGAGAACAAGAGACAGTACTGCCTCCCAGGGATCTAATCAGTATGGATTAAGTAAGATGTCCTAATAAATAAGATGTTGGAAATATTTAGAATAACAATTATAAAGATATTAGCTGGGCTTGTAGAAAGCATACAAGACACTAGAGAATCCCTTTTTGGAGAAATAAAAGAACTAAAACCTAATCAAGTTGAAATAAAAAAGGCTATTAATGAGATACAAAAAAAATGGAGGCTTTAGCTGTTAGGATAAATGAGGCAGAGAGAGAATTAGTGATACAGAAGATAAAATTATGGAGAATAAAGAAGCTGAGAAAAAGATAACTACTGGATGGAATATTTGAGAGATAAGTGATACCATAAAGCAAAACAATATTAGAATAATTGGGATCCCAGAAGAAGAGGAAAGAGAGGGAGGGGCAGAAGGTATATTGGAGCAAATTATAGATGAGAACATCTCTAATCTGGGGAAGGAAACAGGCACTCAAGTCCAGGAGGCGCAGGGAATACCCTTCAAAATCAATAAAAATAGGTCAACACCTCAATATATAACACTGAAGCTTGCAAATTTCAGAGACAAAGAAAATCCTGAAAGCAGCTTGGGACAAGAGGTCCTTAACATAAAAGGGGAAAAGATTAGACTGGCAGCAGACCTATCCACAGAGACCTGGCTGTCCAGAAAGGACTGGCATAATATATTCAGGGCACTAAATGAGAAAAATATGCAGCCAAGAATGTTTTATCCAGCAAAGCTGTCATTCAAATAGAAAGAGAGATAAAAAGCTTCTAGGACAAGCAGAAACTAAAAGAATTTGTGAACATTAAACCAGCCCTGCAAGAAGTACTAAAGGATATGTTTTTAGCAAATGGAGAGCTCCAAAATAATATAGACCAGAAAGGAACTGAGACAATCTACAGAAACAATGACTTTATATGTAACATAATGGCACTAAATACATATCTTTCAATAGTTACTCTGAATGTAAATAAGCTAAATGCCCCAATCAAAAGACACAGGGTATCAGATTGGATAAAAAAGCAAGACCCGTCAATATGTACCTGTAAGAGACTTATTTGAGACTCAAAGACACCTCCAGATTGAAAGTGAGAGCTGGAAAACCATTTATCATGCTAACGGACATCAAAACAAAGATGGAGTAGTGATCCTTATATCAGACAAATTAGATTTTAAACGAAAGACTGTAATAAAAGATGAGGAAGCACACTATGTTATAATTGAAGGGTCTATTCAACTGTAAATATTTACAATTACATGGGAGCAGCCAATTATACAAACCAATTAAAAACAAAATTAAAGAAACACATTGATAATAATACAATAATAGTAGGGGACACCCTACTCACTGCAATGGACAGATCATCTAAGCAGAAGATCAACAAGGAAACAAGGGTTTCTTTCAAGATGGACTCCACAGATCTATTCAGAGTACTCCATCCTAAAGCAACAGAATACACATTCTTCTTGAGTGCACATGGAACATTCTCCCAAATGGATCACATATTGGGTCACAAATCAGGTCTCAACTGGTATCAAAAGACTGGGATAATTTCCTACATATTGTCAGACCACAATACTCTGAAACTGGGACTCAATCATAAGAGGAAATTTGGAAAGAACTCAAATTCACGGAGGCTAAAGAGCATCTTACTAAAGAGCAAATGAGTTAACTAGGAAATTAGTGAAGAATTTTAAAAATTCGTGGAAATAAATGAAAATGAAAACACAACTGTTCAAAACCTTTGGGATGCAGCAAAGGGAGTCTTAAGAGAGACGTATATAACAATACAAGCCTTTCTCAAGAAACAAGAAAGATCTCAAATACACAGCCTAACCTTACATGTAAAGGAGCTAGAGAAAGAACAGCAAATAAAGACTGAACCCAGCAGGAAAAGAGAATTCATAAAGATTAGAGCAGAAATCAATGAAATAGAAACCAAAAGAACATTTCTCCAAAGAAGATATACGAATGGTCATCAGACACATGAAAATATTCTCCACATCACTCAGCATCAGGAAAATACAAATCAAAACCACAGTGAGACACCACCTCACACCAGTCAGTCAGAACAGCTAAAATGAACAAGTCAGAAAATAACATGTTGGCAAGGATGCAGAGAAAGGGGAACCTTCTTATACTGTTGGTGGGAACACAAGCTGGTGAGGCCACTGTGGAAAACAGTATGGAGATTACTCAAAAAGGTGAAAATAGAGCTACCCTATGACTCAGCAATTGCACAACTGGGTATTTACCCCAACGATACAAATGTAGTGATCCAAAGGGGCACGTGCACCCCAATGTTTATAGCAGTGAGGTCCACAATAGGCAAACTATGGAGAAAGCCCAGATATCCATAAACAGATGAATGGATAAAGAGGTGGTATATATATATATATATATATAAATAATGGACTACCACTCAACCATCAAAAAAATGAAATCTTACTGTTTGCAATGACATGGATGAAACTGGAGGGTATTACGCTAAGCCAAATAAGTCAATCAGAGAAAGACAATTATCATATGATCTCACTCATATGTGGAATTTAAGAAACAAAACAGAATCATAGGTAAGGGAGGAAAAAAAAATAAAACACAATGAAATCAGAGAGGGAGACAAACCATCTGATTCCTTAATCATAGGAATCAAACTGAGGGCTGCTGAAGGAGAGGGGCCTGGGAGGATGGAATAACTGGGTGATGGACATTAAGGAGAGTATATTATGGGTATTATATAAAACAGATGAATCACTGACCTCTACCTCTGAAACCAATAATTTATTATATGTTAATTAATTGAATTTAAATTTTAAAAATTAAAGAAAAAGAAAAACAGATTACCTTCTCATACTGTTAGTGAGAATACAAACCGGTGCAGTCTTTTAAAGGGGTAAGCTGATATTATCAAAAGTATCAGTGTACATATTCTTTCATAGAGGAACTGTACTTCTAGAAATTTATCCTACAGGTAAACTCAAAGTATATTATATTTTGTTGACTCTTTTTCACATTTTCTCATTTCTGAAATTAGGATGTCATATCATAGTTTAATTGGCAGCATGGATTTTCTTTCTTGGTGGCATGTAAAATAATAGTGATCTTAGACTCGATAATGTCTTAGAGTTTATGAAATATGGCATTTGTAGGATATTTTATTGAAAGTTTTTGTCTTAGTAGAAAACCAGAAACAATCTAAATGTCTGTTAGTAGGAGAGTGGTTAAATATAGTACCACATACAATGCAATACTCTGTAGCCCTTACAAAGAATAAGGAAGGCAGCATGGAAATATAACTATGATGTATTTTAAGTAAAGACATCAAATTATAGATTGTTATATAAAGGGGAAGAGGACGCATGTGTATACAGTTTGGCATACGTTTACATATGCATATAAAATAGCTTTCATTTTAAATAATTTTAATAATTTGATATTAAGAAAGTATCTGGAAAGAAAAAATTTATCTGATCAGAAAGAACGTAAATGAGTAGAACTTCAAATGAAATTTACCTTTTCGCCGGCCCATTTCAAGCTTGCAAGGAAGGACATGACCAATGTGCATAGTCCTCCTGACCCAGGGAAACCAAAATACACACTACTGAACACAGCTAGCACAGACAGCCCCAAAACAAGAAATGCTCTCTTCCACACAAGTTTGTCCTTGAGGAGAGAAAAAAAGTTGATTAGGTCAATTATTTCATATAGCTGACTTTTATATTTTTATATTTTATTTATTTTTAAATATTTTAATTATTTATTCATGAGAGACAGAGAGAGAGAGAGAGAGAGAGAGAGAGAGAGAGAGAGAGAGGCAGAGAGAGAAGCAGGGTCTCTGCAGGAAGCCTGATGTGGGACTCGATCCCGGGGCTCCAGGATCTCGCCCTGAGCTAAAGGCAGATGCTTAACCGCGGAGCCACCCAGGTGTCCCAATATATAGCTGATTTTTAAAGATTGGTTTTTCTATATTCAGGATTTTAGTGGAAAATAAAAATGTCTGTCTCTGCTCATAAATGCACGCCATAATACTTTCTTTTCCTTAATAAAAGTAGAGTCAGCACATGTAC
The DNA here is from genome assembly GCF_018345385.1 of Vulpes lagopus. Classification (NCBI taxonomy): domain Eukaryota; kingdom Metazoa; phylum Chordata; class Mammalia; order Carnivora; family Canidae; genus Vulpes; species Vulpes lagopus. Next base: position 100,318,906 of record NC_054829.1, read on the forward strand.
AGATGCCAGCTCCTCTTTCAGGAACTCTAGTTACTTTCCTCTGCAGTTATCAAAGTGGAATTTCACAGGGCTGAATGCAACAGTAAAAAAAAGTGCATGGGCTTTGGAGCCAACAGACCAGAGTTAAAATTCTAACTCTTATTTACCCCTGGAATATGTAGTGGTCACATTATTTAGCTTCTAGTGGTCACATTATTTAGCTTCTTCAGGCTTTGTTTTCTCCTCCCTGAAAGCAGTTATGTTATAGGGTTTTTGTGAAGGTTAAAGATGTGATATCTCTATAATTTTCAGGCTATTTTCTCTTTAATGTAACACTCCCTTGGTTTTTCTTTCTAAACCCTTGAAGATTGGGACACGTGCGTGGCTCAGCAGTTGAGCATCTACCGTTGGCTCAGGTCGTGATGCCGGGGTCCTGGAATTGAGTCCCGCTTCGAGCTCCCTGTAGGGAGCCTGCTTCTCCCTCTGCCTATGTCTCTGTCTCTCTCTCTGTGTCTCTCATGAATAAATACATAAACTCTTTAAACAAAAAAATCTTGATAACTGAGATGCTTTAAGAGCCTATAGACTGAGAGTAGTTTTTTGTTGCTGCTGGTTTTTAAAGTCTAGGAAATGTGCACCTTTCTCCCTTTACTTTTTCTTCTTCAACTTTTTAAACTTCTTGATCACTTTTTAAAATTTTTATTTTTAATTTTTTTGTGCATAGTTGACACACAATGTTGTATTAGTTTCATTTGTACAACACAGTGATTCACTTCTCTATGTTATGCCATGATCACCACAAGTGTAGCTCTATCATCTGTCACCATACAACACTATTATAATACCACTGACTATATTCTGTGTTGTGTCTTTTATTCCCATGACTTACTCCATAACTGAAGGCCTATACCTCCCACTCCCCTTCATCCATTTTGTCCATCCCCCTCCTCTCTCTCCTCCAGCAATCATAAGTTTGTTATAGGCTTTATTCTGCTTTTTGTTTGTTTATTCGTTTTGGTTTTAGATTCCACATGTGAGTGAAATCATATGCTGTTTGTCTTTCTCAGTCTGACTTATTTCACTTGGCATAATACCCTCTAGATCTATCCATGTTGTTGCAAGTGGCAATATCTCATCCTTTTTTATGGCTGCTCAATATTCCATGTATATACTGTACCTTTTTTATCCATTCATCTATTAATGGACACTAATGTTGCTTTCATATCCTGGCTATTGTAAATAATGCTGCAATAAACATAGGGGTGCATAATCATTTCAAATTAGTATTTTCTTTGAGTAAATACCCCGTACTGGAATTACTGGGTCATATGGTATTTCTATTTTTAATTTTTTGAGGAACCTCCATACAATTTTCCACAGTTGCACCAATTTACATTCCCATCAAGAGTTCACAAGTGTTCCTTTTTCTCTACATCCTCGTCAACACTCATTATTTCTTGTCTTTTTTATTTTAGCCATTTTGACAGGTGTAAGGTAATGTCTCATTGTGGTTTGCATTTCTCTAATGGTGAGTTATGACAAGAATCTTTTCATGTGTCTGTTGTCCATTTGTATACCTTCTTTGAAAAACTATTCAGATACTCTGTCCATTTTTAATTGAATTATTTGTTTTTTTTGATGTTGAGTTGTAGAAGTTCTTTATATATTTTGGATATTAAGTCCTATTGGATATATCATTTATAAATATCTTCTCCGATTTAGTAGGCTGTCTTACAGTTTTGTTGATGGTTTCCTTCATTGTGCAAAAGCTTTTTATTTTGATATAGTCCCAATAGCTTATTTTTGCTTTTGTTTCCCTCGTCTTAGGAGACATATTTAGAAAAATGTTGTCATGGCCCAAACTTTATGATCAGTTTAGAAGGCAAGCAAGTACTTCTTTAGAAGTTCTTGATTTGGAGGCATGCAGGCTCTAGTGGTAGATTACCAGAGTTCATTCCCAGCTCTGCTGCTTTCCAGCTATGTGAACTTGTTCAAGTCACTTCTCCATAAATTTCAATTTCCTCATCAATAAAAAAGATTATATTAATAGTACTCTCTTCATGGGTCTTTTTCATGGTTTACACTAGACTACATAGATTTATATGATTGCTTTAGATCAGTGCTTTCCAAAAGAACATTCAGGGATGTTGGAAATTTCTGTATCTTGCCATTAAAATGTTCTCTATCTGCTATAGCCATATGTAGCTAGCTAGTGGCTTCCATATTAAATGGAGTGTCACTTTACTGTACTTACCACATCATTTTTATATATAGTAAGCAACAAAATGTAGGCCATAATTTTTCTCTTTATTTTGTTGTAATTAGAAAATCTCACAATTTTATTTTATGATTCATAAAATCTTTTATAATTTTTGTTGGAGTTTTTAAAAGCATTGTAAAAATTCAAATGAATATACCTTCTGGCAATGGAAATATTAATTTTCTTAAAATTCTACTTTAGTTGAGTTTCTAATTCCATTCAAAATGCCCTGAAATCTCAAAATAATACCAGTTCTTATAGAAAAGAAAGACTTTTATATGTTTATCTATCCCAAGGGACTTAGGAGGGTAAAACAAAACTAAACAAACTCTGTGAATATTAAGAAATCAGTGTGCATAATAAAGAACTTTGAAAAAAAAATAAAGAACTTTGATCTCCTTGGTAAGAAATATTAGATGATGTTATAATAAGATATTAAAGTTTAGGTATTTGATAAAATTAGAATCTAAGATATGCTGATACTAAAAAAAGAAGTCTAAAAGCTATTTTATATCTTGATTTAGCTGAACATTATGAATAATAGTAAAATAAAAAAAATAATAAAAAAGGCTTATGTATTTGGAATTGATGTTATTTATTTCTTGGTAAAATTTGAAGTTTACATAATATAAATTAGAGAAAAAATTCTAGGGTTGGGGATGCCTGGGTGGCTCAGTGGTTGAGCGTCTGCCTTTGCCTCAGGGTATGATCCCAGGTCTGGGGATCCAGTCCCACATCGGGCTTCCTGCAAGGAGCCAGCTTCTCCCTCTATGTCTCTGTCTCTCTCTGTGTGTCTCTCATGAATAAATAAAATCTTTCAAAAAGAATTCTAGGGTTGTATTAAAATCTTACACAGTTGACCCTTAACAACATAGATTTGAGCTGCACAGGTCTACTTATATGCCAATTTTTTTTGATAAATACAGTACACTACTATAAATATATTTTCTCTTCTTTATGATTTTCTTAATAATTTCTCTTCTCTAGCTTACTATATTGTAAGAAAAAGTGTATAATACCTACAACATACAAAACATGTTAATCAACTGTTTATGTTATCAGAAATGCATCCAGTCAACAGTGGGCTATTAGAAGTTAAGTTTTTGGGGAGTCAAAAGTTATACATGGATTTTTGATTGTGTAGGGGGTTAGCACCCATAATCCCTATGTTGTTCAAGGGTCAACTTTATCTCTAGCCCTCTTCATAAATCTCATGGATAGCACTGCTTCAGCAATTAACAATTTTAGAATGAGGAGCTATTTTCTAGATTATGTTCTTCACATTGGCTTTCAGAGGACTCTTCCAGAATGTTTTTCCAATGACATTTTAAAGCATGACTTTCCTATAAATTATTTCTTTTACCTGGTCACTGCTTGGAAAGTACTGAATAAAAAATCCAAGAAGAGATCCAGCTGCCACACCAATGACCACTTCTAAGATTCCTCTGAAAACATTAAAAACTGTAGAGCCTTAAAAACATATAAAAAGATAAACTTCAGACAGAATTTTAAATCCATAAATACTTAGACTTTACTTTAATCATCAACATAAAGCATCTAATTACATAGAAGGAAAAGTATATAGATAATTCCTGATCTCCACATTCTTAAATACATGTGACTTAAAATGTCTAATAAAATGGGCCTGTATTATAAGAAAGCTATGCATATTATTGCAGATAAATTCCAAAACAGGCACACACAATGATTTGGACGCCTTTTTGTTCATTTATTTCAATAAAAATTTACTAAAGGGCCTAGGAAAATATGAATAAAATAAAATTTATGAATCAGAGCTAATTTGTTCTACTATACAATAGGTAAAGGTTGAGTGAAAAGACAGATCTAGTTTTCAAATTGCCATTTAAGAGCCTAATTTTTTAAAATCATAATGTATTTTGATTTTAGTAGCTCTGATGTGTAGAATATAGTAACTTAAAATCAAGAATCTCTCTTTTTAAAAAATATTTATTTATTTATTTATTTATTTATTTATACTCTTTACACTCAACATGGGGCTCAAACTCACAACTCCAAGATCAGAAGTCACATGCTCTTCCAACTGAACCAGCTAGGAGCCCTAAGAATCTTTTCTTACTACAATGAATGTAGGGGACTTACTGTTTCTAAAAGTTATTTCTAAAAGTAAATCTGAAAACAAATTATTTTTTAAATTGTTCCCAGATGAGCCTTTATTAGTTGTATAGCTTCTCTGAAATATCATCATATAACTCATCGGTAATAATACAATAATAGTAAGGGATTTTAGCACCACACTTACATCAATGGACAGATTATCTAGGCAGAAAATCAACAAAGAAACAATGGCTTTTAATCACACACTGGATTAGATGGACTTAGCAGATATATTCAGAACATTTCATCCTAAAGCAGCAAAGTCCATATTCAAGTGCACATGGAACATTCTCCACAACAGATCACATATTGGGTAACAAATCAGGCCTCAACAAATACAAAAAGACAGATCATACCATGCATATTTTCCTATCACAATGCTATGAAACTTGAAGTCAACCACAAGAAAAAATTTGGAAAGACCACCAGTTTATGGAGAATAAAGAACATCCTACACTAAGGGCATGTGGGTGGCTCAGTTGGTTAAGCATCTGACTGTTGATTTTGGCTCAGGTCATGATCCTAGGGTTGTGAAACTGAGCCCTGCATTGGGCTCCATGCTCAGTGTGTCGTCTGCTTGAGATTCTCTCTCTCCCTTCCCTCTGCCCCTCCCCTTCCTCATGCTCTCTAAATAAATAAATAAATAAATAAATAAATAAATATCTTTAAAAAGAGAGAATATTCTACTAAAGAATGAATGGATCAACCAGGAAATTAAAGAAAAGAATAAAAAAATACATGGAAACAAATGATAATGAAAACATAACATTCCAAAACTTTTAGGATGCAGCAAAAGCAGTCATAAGAGAGAATTATATAGCAATACAGGCCTACATAAAGAAGCAAGAAAAATCTCAAATATATAACCTAGCCTTACACCTAAAGGAGCTAATAAAAGAAGAACAAATGAAGCCTAAAGCCAGAAGAACGGAAGTGATAAAGATTGGAGCAGAAATAAATAATACAGAAACAAACAAACAAAAAACCAGTAGAAGGCTCAATGAAAGCAGGAGCTGTTCTTTGAAAAAATTAATAAAACTTATAAACTCCTAGCCAGACTTTTCAAAAAGAGAAAATCCAAATAAATAAAATCACAAATGAGAGAGGGGAGATCACAACAAACAACACAGCAATACAGTAATTATAAGAGAATATTATGAAAAACTACATGCCAACAAATTCGGCAATCTGGAAGAAACGGGTAAATTTCTATAGACATAAACTACTAAAACTGAAACAGGAAGAAATAGAAAACTTGAACAGATTGATAACCAGCAAAAACAATGAATCAAGAATCAAAAATCTCCCAATAAACAAAAGTCCAGGGCCAGCTGGCTTCTGAAGGGAATTCTATCAGACATTTAAAGAAGACTTAATATCTATTCTTTTCAACTGTTCCAAAACATAGAAATGGAAGGAAAACTTCCAAACTCATATTATGAGGCCAGTATTACCTTGATTCCAAAACCAGACAAAGACTGCACTACAAAAGAGAATTACAGGTCAATATTCCTAATGAACATGAATGTAAAAATTCTCAAGAGACTAGCAAATCGAATCCAATAGTTAAAGAATCATTCACTATAATCAAGTGGGATTTATTCCAAGGTTGTAAGAATGGTTCAATATTTGCAAATCAATCAACATGATAAGAAAGGGTAAGAGCCATATGTTCCTCTTTATAGATGCAGAAAAAGCATTTGACAAAGTATAGTACCTATTCTTGACAAAAACACTCAGCAAAGTAGGGATAGAGAGAACATAACTCAACATCATAAAGGTCATATATGAAAGACCCCCAACTAATTTATCCTCAATGGGGAAAAACTGAGAGCTTTTCATCTACAGTCAGGAATAAGACAAGGACGTCCACTCTCACCATTCTTATTTAACATAGTCCTAGCCTCAGCAATCAGACAACAAAAAGAAGTAAAAGGCATCAAATCAGCAAGAAGTCAAGCTTTCACTATTTGCAGATAATGTGATACTCTATGTAGAAAACCTGAAAGACCATCAAGAAATTGTTAGGGACTGATACACAAATTCAGCAAAGTTGCAGGATACAAAATCAAAGTACAGAAATCTGTTGCATTTCTATACACCAATAATGAAGCAGCAGAAAGAGAAATCAAGTAATCAATCCCATTTATAATTGCACCAAAAACCATAAGATACTTAGGAATAAGCCTAACCAAGGAGGCAAAAGATCTGTACTCTGAAAATTATAGAACACTAATGAAAAAATTGAAGATTTCTTGGAAAAACATTCCAAGCTCTTGGATTGGAAGAACAAATATTATAAAATGTATATGCCACCCAAAGCAATCTACACATTTAATGCAATCCTTATGAAAATTACCACGAGCATTTTTCACAGAGCTAGAACAAAAAATCCTACAATTTGTATGGAACCACAAAAGTCCCTGAATAGCCAAACAATTTTGAAAAAGGAAAGCAAAGCTGGAGGCATCAGAATTCTGGACTTCAAGTTATATACAAAGCTGTAATCATCAAGACAGTACTATACTGGCATAAAAACAGATACATAGATCAATGGAGCAGAATAGAGAACCCAGAAATGAACCCTCAAACTCTATGATCAACTAATCTTTGAAAAAGTAGTAAAGAATATCCATTGGAAAAAAGACAGTCTCTTCAATACATGGTGTTGGGGAAACTGGACCACTTTCTTACACCATACACAAGAATAAATTCAAAATGGATGAAAGACCTAAATGTGAGACAGGAAACCATCAAAATCATAGAGAGGGACATAGGCAATAACCACCTTGGCATTGGCCATGGCGACGTTTTACTAGATATGTCTCCTGAAGCAAGGGAAACAAAAGCAAAAATAAACTATTAGGAGTTCATCAAGATAAAAAACTTCTGCACAGTGAAGGAAATAATCAACAAAACTAAAAGGCAACCTTTGGAATGGGAGACAATATTAGTAAATGATATATCTGATAAAGAGTTAGTATCCAAAATTTATAAGGAACTTATAAAACTCAACACCCAAAAACCAAATAATCCAGTTAAGAAATGGGCAAAATACATGAATAGACACTTTTTAAAAGAAGACATGCAGATATCTAACGGACACATGAAGAGATGCTCAAAATCACTCATCATCGGGGAAATAAAACTCAAAACTACAATGAGATAACATCTCACACCTGTCAGAATGGCTAAAATTAGCAATACATGAAACAGCAGATGTTGGCAAGGATGCAGAGAAAAAAGAACTCTCTTGTGTTGTTGGTGGGAATGTAAACTGGTGCAGCCACTCTGAAAAACAGTATGGAGGTTCTTCAGTAAGTTAAAAATAGAGCTAACCTAGGATCCAACAATTGCACTACTATGTATTTACCCAAAGGATATAAAAATACTGATTTTAAGGGATAAATGCACTGCAATGTTTATAGCAACATTATCAACAATAGCCAAATTATGGACATAGTCCAAATATCTATCAACTGATTGAGGGATAAGGAAGATGTAATAGAAATATCACTCAGCATGAAAAAAAGAATGAAATTTTGCCATCTGCAATGACATGGATGGCACTAGAGACTATAATGCTAAAATAATTAAGTCAGCAAAAGAAAGAAAAATACCATATGATTTCACTCACATGTGGAATTTAAGAAATGAAACAGATGAGCATGCGTTAAAAAAAAAAGAGAAAGGCAAATCATAATACAGACTCTTAATTATAGAAAAAAATTGAGGGTTGCTGCAAGAGAGGTAGGCTAATGGGTGATAGGTATAAAGGAGGGCACTTGTCATGAGTACTGGGTATTTTTTTTTAAGATTTTATTTATTTATTCATGAGAGGCAGAGACATAGGCAGAGGGAGAGGCAGGCTCCCTCTGGGGAGCCCGATGCAGTTACTTGATCCCAGTACCCTGGCATCAGGACCTGAGCCAAAGACAGATGCTCAACCACTGAGTCCTGAGTACTGGGTATTATAGGTAAGTGAGGAATCACTAAATTCTACTCCTGAAACTAATATTACACTGTATGTTAACTGGCATTTACATAAAAACTTGACATAAAAAATCAATCCAACAAACAAAAAAACCCCAAAAAACAACAAGAAAGAAATATAATGTATAGGTAAGTAGAATCTGTTTTCGTCCATAGCCAACAGAATTTAGAATACTTTAATTTCAAATAACCTGTTAGTATATTATACTGAAAATAAATTGCTCAACACATAAGCCACTTTCTCCCACTGTTGTAAGAAAAAATGTACTAACTAGTTATGTGGTTTCTTGTTATTGTAGTGTAGGGTAGCAGAACATACCATCCAAGATATGTCACTTTGGCATAAGGATTATTTCGAGCAGAAGACAACTGAGAAGCAGCAGAATCAAGAAAAGGCATCTATCTCCCTATATTTGCCTAAAAGGACATAAATATTTAAAGTGTTTTTCTCTCCTCCACCAGGAAGGACAGAAGTTAACCACTGAGACAATTTTGGATCCTTACCAGCCCAGAGACAGGACCAGAGTAATGTGCATAACAAATTTTGTTAAAAGCAGCCCTAGCTACCATTAGTTTCCCAATTTGCCTTTCCACAATTTGCTACCTTCGAAAGCTCAAAGTTCTTTTCCTTTGTCTTGGTCTTCTCTACAAAATTATTGTTCTTTGCTAAGATGCTACATGAATGCAGGCATGCACACATGCACACACCCAAAGTCTAACCACCCCTTTGAGTTAGTCATCACTGAGTATGCCCCTCTGTAAGTAGGGTGCACAGGATGACAAACTGCTTTTCTCTTGTTAATTTGTTTTTTGTCAGTCTGATTTACAGGGCCCCAGCTAATGGACTTAAGGTGGGTAGGGGGGCAACAGTTATTCCTTCCTGAGAGTTTCACTCATTTCTCTTATTTAAAAAAATAATTACCTCTGTAGTCATTTTATTAAGCTGGGCAGCTCTATGTTAGGTAATGGTGTGACTGTCAGAATCATCTAGCTGTGATAATAGCATATGTCTCAAGCTATTACAGTAAATAATTTACTATAAATGTGTAGAAAGTAGTTAATTAGTTTCAGTCTCTGGTATGTAAGGTTGCTTAAGAAAGAAAAAAAGACTTCTTGGACCCACCTCTAAAAATTCTGATTCAGTAAGCCTGGCAGGGCTTGGGATCCACAGTATAAAGAGGCTCGGCGGGTAGTTCTCATCCATAATGTCTACGGACCACATTTAGTGGAGCAGCACAGAGGGAACATAGCATTGTTGACTTGGAAAGTTCTTTATCTATAACCCATACTCTCCCCAGATTATGAAAACCCCTGTAAACCCACCCCACCCCGCCTCTCCCCCTCCTTTTCCCCCTCCCCTATGATTCTAAAGCAAGCTCTTGCTCTAATGCCTAGTTTCCATTCCCAAGGTTCTGATTTAATTGGTTTAAGGTAGTGCCCACAGATGAGTATTTTTAAAAGCATCCCAAGTAATTCTAGTATGCAGCTGAGGCTGAGAACCATTGTTTTAAAGATGTAAAGAAACAAAGTTGAACTCAGACCTGCCAGTAGAAAAGTGGTTGCTGGGGGGGGCGAGGGTAGGGGAAACAGGGAGAGGCTGGTAAAGGGTACAAACTTTCAAGTATAAAATGAAGGAGGTCTGAGGATCTAATGTTTAACATGGTAACTGTAACAACACTATATTGGATATCTGAAATTTGCTAAGAAAGCAGAACTTAAATGTTCTCAACAACAATAGGTAAATAGGTGAGGTGATGGAAGTGCTAATTTATTCGACAGAGGATCCTTTCACAATGTATGTATAACAAATCACCATGTCATATGCCTTAAATGTCTTACAATTTTATTTGTCAGTTATACCTCAATAAAGCTGGGGAGGAGAAGACAAAAAGGTAAACAAAGATGTATACCAGGAAGGCAGTGAGAACACAAGTTTGGATAGGTACAGTAGAATTAAAAGAAAGATGAGAGTGTAGATTTGACCTATTAGATAATAAGGAAATCTCATTGGTTCTTGTACCAAAAGGTAACACTATGAAAACAATGTTTTGCTAAGATTAATTTAATTACTGGATGTAAGGCAAATTTAGGGCAATGAAAGGGGTGAGGTTCTAAGTAATCAGCATAAATGTAAAATGGTAAGATAACTGTGGGGGTAGAGAGACTAAGAACACATAACTTTCCAAGAAAGTGTGTTCCCACAATAATTGGAAGCTAAATGTAGGCTACAATTACATTTTGTCAGTAATATGGAATTGCAAATCTTATCTCCCAATCTTGGACATGGATTAAAAATAAACTCCTGTTCCAAAGGAGAATAAAAGTATTAATAATAGTGTGGGACAAAAAATGCTTTACACCTTTCTTTTACTACTACTTAGCATAAAAGACATCCATATCACTTAGTAAGTATTAATAAGATAACCATCATTGCTGTATCGCCTGTAACGTGTTAAAGAGAAGAGAGCAGAAACTCTTCCTGTTTTGGAAGAATGCTATTCCTTCCACTTGGATGGCTCTCTAGTCATTTGTGCTTTTTGAAAAACCTACTAAGTGTGAAGTCTGCAAAATTTAACTTTCCCAGGAGGCTCCATGCAAAAACTATTCGAATCCTTCCTTAAACTTTGCTACTCTGGATCCCTAACTAATGCACTGACCAGAACACTGGAACAGCCCATGTCCAGAGGATGAAGGTAATAAAATAGGAAGCTACAGGTCCCTCCTTAGGTATAGAACTAGCTCTCAGAGTTGCTTTCCCTATTTTAGTCTGCCTTATTCAATTATCAAGCAAATATCCCTAGCTTGTAACATCATGATTAATGTCTTTAGATCACAAGAAAACAGCTCCTTGTTTACCTGTGGAAAAGGCCATGCCCAAGCATGTGTTGAAGCCAGTGATAGCCAGAATATCATCGAAACTGCCAGCAGCCATGAGCAAGGTCGGGATGCCTTTTTCAACCCCATAGCCTCCTTCCTGCAAAAGGAGCATGGAAGGTACCACGACAGCTGGAGATACAGCACCTAAAACAAAACTAAGTAGGCAGCACTTTAAAATGTGATAGCAGCTTACTCATTATTATTGTTGTTGAAATTATAGTAAAGCTATTGTTTTAGAGGTTATACTTTAGATTATAGTAAAAGCTATTGTTTGAAATTATAGTAAAGCTATTGTTTTAGAGATTATACTTTAGATTATTGTTGTTGAAATTATAGATAAAGCTATTGATTTAGAGGTTATATTTTATTTTATTTTTTTATTTTTTTTATTTTTTTTTTTAATTTTTTATTTATTTATGATAGTCACAGATTGAGAGAGAGAGGCAGAGACACAGGCAGAGGGAGAAGCAGGCTCCATGCACCGGGAGCCCGATGTGGGATTCGATCCCGGGTCTCCAGGATCGCGCCCTGGGCCAAAGGCAGGCGCCAAACCGCTGCGCCACCCAGGGATCCCTAGAGGTTATATTTTAGATAACTGCCATCTTTCAAATGGCAGTAAATCACTAAATCAGAAATACACACACACACACACACACACACACACACACACACACACAAGTTCTACACTGATGTCAAAATGTGGCCAGACAACCTATACTGGAGTTACTTGGGTTGCCCAAAAATATCTAATTATGGGTGGTACAGAAGACCTAATGGGGTTCAGTTCCAGGAATCTGCCTTTAAAAAAAACAAACAAAACTAAAGCATTCATGGTATGAGGGTTGAAAAACACAGCCACATGCTTTTTAAATTGGAACCAATCTGGGACACCCGGGTGGCTCAGTGGTTTAACGTCTGCCTTTGGTCCAGGGTGTGATCCTGGGCTCCGGGATTGAGTCCCACATTGGGCTCCTTGCAGGGAGCCTGCTTCTCCCTCAGCCTCTCTCTCTCTCTCTCTCTCTCTCTCTCTCTGTCTCTCATGAATAAATAAATAAAATTTTAAATAAATAAATAGGAACCGACTGATGTTAGACATTCTTTTGGGACTTGGTATATAAAATAGAAAACAGACTAGGAGAAGGCCATAGTAGCAGTGACGGTGATAGAACCCAGTAGGAGCAGTAACAGCAGAAAATGTTATACGGTGCTTACTGTGTGCCAAAGTCTATTTTAAAAGATTTACATATATTAGCTAATTTAATCCTCACAATAATCCTAGAAAGTAGCTATAATTGCTATCTTCATTCTGTAAATCAGGAGATTGGGATGAAGAGAGATTCATTAACTTGCCAAAGGTCACATACTGGAAAGTCACAGGGTTGGGATTTGAATCCAGGCAGTCCAGCTCCACAGTCTCAACCATGAGGAGTAAGAATTTCTTTTTTCTTCCCTAAATATTAATACTAAATTCTTACTAACTACTTTTATATTTATTTACTTCTCATGGCTATTAACCCATTAGAAGAACTGGCAGTGGAAGGAAGAGACAGTGGAAGCACTTAATTATAACTGGTGACAGAAAAAGGAGAAAAACAGTATTAGATGTGGACTACTGTTGATGTATTTATCATCCTTTCTACAGACTTTGAGGTGAGATATGACATTTCTCTCACTGGCATGGAATCAGGTGTAGGTAAAAGACCATTACTTCTTCAATACTTTAAATCACAATTGCTGTAAAAGTTAGACATATACTATATTTTGAAGTTACAATATTTAGATTATGCTGAAATATCTATGTTGTATTTTCCGATGTCCTAAGAAATGCTGTTATGCATTCTCTTGTATGGAATCAGAGAAAGCCCTAACATCCCTGCACTATTTTCATATGACAAAGAAAAATCATTACCCCAGTATAAATCCCCATTGCCACGGTAAACCCATTAGGAAGTGGGCAAGGAGAGCAGATGTGCAGGCCTCCACAAGACAAGGACACATGGATAATCTTATACAAACACCCTTCAACTTCTTCAGGGCCTGAAATATACAAATAGAGATACTAAAATAATCCTATAAAGACAGAAAGAGATTATGACATTAAATACTTTTTGTTCAAAACAAACAAACAAACAAACAAACAAACTTTTCTTCAGTATGCAGACCATGCCTGGGTTATCATGAATTTTCCAGGTAATGAGTTTTATTTAACAAACATTTCAGTGTTCTAAGTGTTTTGAAGATAGCTTATTTAGTCCTCATAGCAACCGTATGATATAGTTAGGGATTATAATGGGGATTATTTTTAGATGTCCTTATCTAAAAAGGTACAAGGTAAAGTCACTTGCCTAAGATCATGAAATTGATAAGTTATGCAACTAGGTTTGAACTCAGGGAGGATGTTCCAGAGTCTGTGCTCATTAATCCCCAAACTAGCTGATTTAACTTTCTAACTCTTAGTGTTAGCTTTTTTTTTTCTTTTTAATAATTTGTGGCCTCATAATGAAGCGAGGGTGAAAATATTCATCCTTAAGAACATTCATTCCGTAATTCAAGAACATATATTAGTAATAGCATAAAATAAGTATACTTGAGACTCACCCTATGTACCAAGCAGTTTCTTGAGCTGGTATAGTTAGCTCTAAACACTTGCATAAGGCTTTGCACATCAAAAATGAGATATCTTCTCTCTTGACCATTAATTTTAAGAATGATCTACATCTCTGTCAGAGAAAAGGGGAGCCTTTATTCTTAGTGCTGTCCCCAAACAGGAATTCCACATTACTCCAAGAAAGAATATAGCAACATCTTCTGGGAATAGTCAGTCCTGCATGAAATAAACTCCAATCTCTTCTTGAGATGTCATGCAAAGTATTTAAAGCTCAGTGACTACCACTAGTGACTACCACTAGCTGCAGACTACCACTACAATTCCTAGTCAATAATTAGAAATTTACACTGCAAACCTTTGAATCAAGCCCAAGGCCAGCGCGGACCAATATGACAGACAGGGCTATGCTTCTCAAAGCGGAAGACCACTTGTACTTGATCTGTACGTTATCACTGATGATAGGGATATTTCTGATAAGAAACCCAGCAAGCAGCATGCCTAAAATGGAAAAGTCAAATAACTCTTTAGTTAGTAGTTAAATATAGAAAATATTTTTGGCATTTTATTTATTTAGTTATCTTTTGAGTTCATGTCTCTTTAATATTGTTTTTTAGTTTTTATTTAAATTCCAGCTAGTTAACATACAGTATAATATTAGTTTCAGGTTTACAATATAGTGATTCAACACATCCATATAACACCTGCTCATCAGGACAGGTGCCCTTCTTAATACTCATTACCTACCTAATCCATTACCCCACTCAACTCCCCACTGGTAACCATCAGTTTGTTCTCTATAATTATGAGTCTGTTTTCTGATTTGCCTCTCTTTTTCCTCCTCCATGTTCATCTGTTTTGTTTCTTAAATTCCTCATGTGAGCGAAATCATATGGTATTTGTCTTTCTCTGACTGACTTATTTCACTTAGCATAATACTCTCTAGCTCTCTTTATATCCTTGCAAATAGTAAGATTTCATTCTTTTTCAAGAATGAGTAGTAGTCCATTGCATATGAATATACCACATCTTCCTTATCCATTCATTGGTCGATGGACACTTGGGGCTGTTTCTATAATTTGGCTATTATAGATAATGCTGTTATAAATGTTCGGGTTATAAATGTCCCTTTGAATTAGTATTTTTGTATCTTTTGGGTAAATACCAGTAGTGCAATTGCTTAGTTGTAGGGTAGCTCTATTTTTAGCTTTTTGAGGAACCTCCATACTGTTTTCCAGAGTGGCTGCACCAGTTTGGATTCCCACCAACAGCGTAAGAGTGCTCCCCTTTTACCAAAACCTTGGCAATACCGGTTGTTTCCTGTGTTGTTGATTTTACCATTCTGACAGGTATTTTTCTGCACTTGAGATGTGAAAGAGACTACCCTGTAATCCCAGAAAACACTTCTTTTATCCTTAGTCCCTAGATGAAATAATATTAAACTTTTAATAAAAAAATTAAAATAATATATTAGAAGAACTAAGACAAGGTCTTAATATGCAGATTTAAATGGTTAGAATTAGAGGTCCCTAGATGGCTCAGAAGGTTGAGTATCTGACTCTCTTGGTTTTGGCTCAGGTCGTGATTTCATGGATCATGGGATAGAGCCCCGAGTCTGACTCCATACTCAGTGGGGAGTTGGATTGAAGATTCTCTCCCTTTGCACCGGCCCCGTCTCTCTAAGATGAATAAATAAATCTTTAAAAAATGATTGCAATCATTAATCATTCCTAAATAATTGAACTTGAAAGGATGCAGTATTTGGACAGAAATGTGGTCAAATTCTCAACACAAAATGTTTTACTATAACGCCCAATTCAGTCACTCTTTTGTGTGCAAATAGCAAACAGTTCCTGAAAATATTTGCTATGTCAGATGACCTGAATTACCAACAAATATCTGTATGGGCTCTATTTTACCTTCAAGCCAGATAATTTAATAAAAATATATATAACTTGCTTTGCAAAGGCTTATTGGTGGCCAGCCCGGGTGGCTCAGTGGTTTGGCGCCGCCTGCAGCCCAGGGTGTGATCCTGGATACCTGGGATTGAGTCCCATGTCGGGCTCGCTGCATGGAGCCTGCTTCACCCTCTGCCTGTGTCTGTGCCTCTCTCTCTCTCTGTGTCTCTCATGAATAAATAAATAAAATCTTAAAAAAGATACAACTTACTTTAAAAAAAAAACAAAGGCTTTTTGGTGAGTTATGGTATGATGAAATAGACATTGCTATCATGTCAGCTGCTGACTCTTCTTTTGTTCAGCCATACAACATTTACCAAATGCCTTCAGTATTTTAGACATCATGGTAGGTATTAGAAATATAATGACAAACAAAAAGCTTGGTACTTTCACCTCAACAAGCTTTCAGTCTCTAGGGGAGCAAGTTAAACTGACAGCTTCAATTTTATGGAAACATAGGAAAGTATTACATGAGCTCAGGCAGGAGGGGTGAGTCAGAGGAATTCAAAGAAGGAAGAAGGGGCTAGGAAGTTGAGAAGTTTCTGGATGGGCTAGAAGTTTCTTCCAAGGTGTGAAGATCAAGTGTGACACATCTGGGAAGTATATGTAATTGAAGTAGCTGAGGAGTTTGTGAGGCCCCTTCAACAGGAAAGTCTCCTCCATCAGACATCATGAGGCTTTCAGACTCTGTTCTTCCCCAGAAGGATCCTCTTTTCAGCATGTCCTTAGAAGTACTACACATTAAATGATTAAACTAATTTACTAATATAACATTCTGTATGTAAGCTGTAAGAATAGAGGCTAATTACAAGCATAGTTTTTGTGACTTGCTCCAGACACTGTTAGGCCAGGAAGCATCACTGCCAGGCATCTCTCATTGCTGCCATTTAATCTAGAAAGTTTCTTAAGTTCTGGATTCTCCAGTTACAGTCTTTCCAGAATTGCTGGAAGTATGAACTAATTTACAACAGTTGTTTTTAAAAGAATAATATGGATAACCCATGCTGATGGTAAATTAAAACATTATCAATAAGCATAAAGTGACAAGCACATTGCCCTAACCCAAGTACAAATTTTCAACCTTCATTTACCAAAGGTATTCACTCTTAAGGGTTTTCTGTGCCTTTCCAGAAAGTTTCTATACCTATTTAAGCATGCTTCTGTATGTGTGCCATGTGCCTCATTTTCTAATAGTATCAGGGTGCCTTGTTGGCTCAGTTGGTTGAGCATTTGACTATTGGTTTTGGCTCGGGTTGTGATGTCAGGGTCTTGGCATCATACCCTACACAAGGCTCCATGCTCAGCATGGAGTCTGCTTGAGATTCTCTCCTCTTTCTGCTCCCCACCTCTTCTTGTGCACAATCTCTCTCTCTCTAAAACATAAATAAATCTTTAAAAAAATAGTTGTAATAGTATCTCATTGTTTGGAAGTACTCTAATTTTTGGATCAATTAATGGACTTTATGGAACTTTTCAGATTTTTCATTACAAATAGTGCTGAAATGAGCACAGTTCAAAGGAAATAATAACCTAATAACTCAAAAATATGTTAAGAGTTTCTGGAGGTTTCTGGTGGGGGGCAAGAAGAAGCATTTTTTATTTCCCAAATGAATGTGAAAACAACTTCTCTGGGATACTGTTTCCTTTGCTGATGGTCTGCTTTGACATGGCCACCTGATATTGATTTGGCAGATGACCCCTTCACCCCTTTGTCAATGATGTGAGTGACTTACAGTATATTAAGCCCTCTTCTGTATCATTAACTGATTTCTGTTTTATAGTTATTTCTACCATGGTTGGTGTTAAGCTACCAATATGAAGTCAATGAATGTGCAGTTGGGAAGAGCTAGCCAGTGGCACACCATTATATATTAATTATATGATTTTAAGAGCACTGATAAAGGGAAAATGCAGTAAAATAATTAGGAAGTGATCAGTTTTGAGAATCTATTGGTCTTGTTTTTATGCAAATTACTTAGTTGTAAACATATATAATTTATTTTTAAAAATTACTGTTTAACAACTGGCTCATCAAACTCAAAATTTAACAACTGGCTTTTGGCTTCAGCACAACAAATACAGAAATATTTTATATTTATTTCCCAAAGTGTTCCAAACTATAATTTTTAAAATATGATTTACCCTTGAAGAAAACAGAAAGTGTTTAGCACTTACCTAGAAGATGAGGCAGAGGAGGCAATGTAGGTAATTTAATCAACCCCAAAAGTTTACCTCCAATGATGGCACAATAGAATAGGATTATAATTCCAAATAGGTTTCCTCCAGGAAGACATTCGCTACCAGTAATTGACCAAACTACAGCCCAGAGAAGAACAACCATGGTAACTGAAATAAACCAAGAAAACTAGTTTCTACCAGTAACTTGTCATATGTAGGTTTTAATATAATGTAAAAATTTAAAAAAATTGAATATATACACACAAACATTTATAACCATGTGTAATTTTAAAGAACATCAGTAATATGAACAACTGGGTAATTACCAACTATCTTAAAAAACAGGATATTACCAGTGCCTTTGGATCCCTTATGGCCCCTCCTAATCGCTTCCCCCATCTCCTGCCACAAGGAACTACTACCTTGAATTCCCCTATTTTTCTTTATAATTTTACCATAAATATTCATTATTTAATAAAAAGGGAAACAATGGTTATCTTTCTCTCTTCATACGAATAGGAGAATACTTGAACAATCCCATTCCAGGATTTTAGTTCTGTCTTTAATTAAATGCTCTTATTGTTTCTTTTCTATGGTCAATGTTTGTTTAGAATCACCCACATACCTATTTTCTACTTTGATCATTATTCCTTATGTAACTCAGGCCTTTTATCTGGGACAATTATTTTGTTGCCTGAAGTATTTCCTTTAATAGAGGCATTTCTATTAGAATGTGAAATAGGTTTGCTTGTTTGAAAACCTTATGTTGTACTAAATTATACACTGAAAATACAGACTTATGGGAAAGCACTTGGGCAGACTACTCAAACTTATAACCAACTGTCATCAACTGTACTGACAAAAACAGTAAGAATCCTAATAAAAGTACCAGCATACTTAAATCTCCATTGATATTTGCATCTCATGGTCTCTTTTTTGTGGACTTAAACCCTGGAACCACACTTACTACTTCAAGATGTAGAATCCTGAAAGCATTTGCTTTAAATAGAAAGCAGTTTTATCCGAATCTGACCCAGATTATAGCCTTCTCCATCAATCAAATATTTGTTGTTATTGTTGATGTTTTAACTGAGGGAAAAGTGTTGGCAGCTACTTTATCTGTACTGTCAGCTTCTACATCCACATGTGGTTTCATTAGATAGTTCAATAGTGTAGAAAGTTGAAAAGTCTTTGAGGCCCCTAAACCAGCAATTAACTGCCTGAAAGAGTTCAGCTTTTTAGAAAGTCCTAATTTTAGGAAGGCTTTATCTTTAATTGTAAGAAACCATATACCTGATCTTTTTTTGTTTTTCAATGCATTTTGCATTCACTCGCTGTTGCTTGATGATGTAAAACATTAATGTGGCAGGAAAAATTAGGTACAAATGCAAACTTTCATATTACGCTGACACAATTCCTTATTTACCATCTTATATGAACTAATTCATGGTGTGGAAGCACTGTAGCAAGGCACACTATATTTCTCATGAAGATCTGTTGGTAGTAAATTCTTAGTTTTATTTATCTTTAATAAAGGTAATTATTCTCATTCTTAAAAGATTGTTTTTCAGGGTATACAGTTCTAGGCTGAGTCACTTTCTCCCAGTTCCTTGAAATATTATTCCTTGGTTTTCTGGCTTTCATTATTGTTTTTAAGTCTCTTTTTGAGAATTCTTTTTCTTTGGCTGTTTTGAAGATCTTCACTTTTTCTTCAGGTTTCTGCAATTTCAGTGGGAAATGTTCAGTACTTATGTTTAATTTCAGTATGATCTTTAGTTTGCTTAGGATTTGTTTTCCATCAATTCTGGAACATTCTGTCTTTATTTCTTCAAATATTTCCTCTTCCCCATTCTTCTTCCTATTCTCCTTTGTTGGAACTATGATTAAATAATTAAAGTCATAGTCCCTTCTCCATTTGCCTAACCTCAGTTTTCATAATGTCCATTTTTCTTCTGTGTGCATGGCCTTGTAATCTCTTCAGATCTTTGCTAGATTATCAAACTTCTTTTCACTTAATCGCTACCTAATCTACTGAGTTTTAAATTTCAATTACTGTACTATGTCCTTCATTTCTAGAACTTCAATTTGGTGCTTATCAAAATCTGTTCATTTTTGTAAATAGTTATTTGTTTTATACCTATATTTCCTACCTCCTCTTTAACTTCTTTATAGATATTAAAAATATTTTGTATTTTATTTTCTAATAATACAAATTTTTGAAATCTGCTTCCTTATACATGTTGTGATTTTGTTATTTGTCTTTTGTGGTTTTTTTGGCAACAGTGAGCTCTTCCGTGAAACTTCATCTTTGGGAATTGTTGGAGTTGAATGTGAGGTTTTCCAGATAGGATCTGAATTTGTTCCTATCATGTGCTTAGAATCTGAACAATCAAGGATGACTTTTAGATATATTTTCAGCTTGAGTTTTTTTCTGTGACTTTGGAACACAAATCAGTATGAAGTCACACATTTTTAGTAAAGACTCATTCCTCCAACCAACACTACAAATAGGATGAGACAAATAGGTTTAGTTGCAGGCCCCTCTGCAGGGCAGGTTTGCCTCAAATTCACCATCACTTTGGGTTCCAGCTTCCCAATGTGGGTGAGGGAGATTGATGTCTCCTATGAAACTTCTCCCAACCTGGGCAGACTCAAGCATAGCCTCTGATACGTTCATGGTTCTCAAAAAGAAACTCAAGTTCACTGGTATTTTACAAAAGCCTCCAGAGTAGAAGCCAGTTTGAGTGCTTATTTAACCCTTCTAGTCATACTGTTTTTGGTGTCTGACAACTTCCTGTTTTCTACAGATAAAAGATACATTTAAGAAGACTTAAAATATTGTTTTCAGATGTTTTCACTTACATAAATGAGAGGACGGTTGAGTCTCACCTACCATATTGCTGGAGATCAAATCCGATGTCCCATTTTTTAACCTTCACGAAATTATTATAGTTTTGTAGGCTATGATGCCATTACAGTGAAATGACTAAGAAGCTTTTGTATTTTTCAGTTGGGAATAGGAGCTGAAATTTCTATGTAGTACGGGAGGTGTAATAGGAAAGTAGGAACTGCTGGCTACTAAATTTTATTTAGTCACAGCATAAAAACAGTTTTGTACTAAATTCGGAAAAATAGAATAAAGTTTTCCACTTCAAGACCACTTTTCTGAGACACCTGGGTGGCTCAGCAGTTGAGCATCTGCCTTTGGCTCAGGTCATGATCCCAGAGTCCTGGGATAGAGTCCCACATCAGGCTCCCTGCAGGGAGCTGCTTCTTCCTCTGCTGTGTCTCTGCTTCTCTCTCTGTGTCTCTCATGAATAAATAAAAGATTTTAAAAAGGCCACTTTTCTTTGAAACTTCTAATGTTCCTTTCCTTTCTCATATTCAAAATGCAGTTCTAAGTACATAGTAAATGTACATTTACAAGGTTGCTCTAAATAACATTTAATTCAGTTAGTAATTCAGTTAGTAATTTTTCTCATTTATGATTTTGGAAAATAATATTTTCACATGTAAGATCTACTTCTTAAGAAAAAATAGTTAAGTATACTGAAGGAACACAGGAAGGAGTACAGGAAAACAAGTGAAGAGGTGTTTATATATCATGATTTCCCATTTCTCAGGCAGCTTTATGGATGATGATCATAGAATTAGAAAAAATGAATCTCCAATCACATCATTCATTTATACCCTTTCCTTAATGCAATCCCTATCTGTTTTACTGTAAATATTTTAACTAGAAATCTGCCACGATTTGAATGATGAAAGTTTAAAAAAATAATAAAAAGGACAGAAAAGGTATTAAATTATCTGTTGCCTTATCAACTGGTGTATATTTTGGAACCTGGTTTTTTCTACATGTTTTAAGAAAAGTTTGAGTTTTTTTTTTCTCATCCTAGTTTAGAGACTTACCTAATTTCGTTAAAAACATATAGAGCCTAAAGTATAATATATTATACTTAGCTTCCATCCCAGTTTAGAATGGTAAAAATGTCTTTCAGAGCTTACAAATAAAGTATAACAATAAAGAAGTGAGTCTGATTTTTAGTAAACAAAACTTTTAAATCTAATGTGTTATATTCTTCAACATATTTATTTTGAGAATCCATATATATGTACCCCAGTAGTGGTACTATTTTACATATTCTCCAAAGTACAAAATATATATACCCTCACACACACACACACACATTTCCTTTTTGAACAAAAAACAGCATTACTGAATCAGAACATGCATCTATTCATCAAATTTATATCATTATAATGTTTGGCTGCCTCCCAAAACCAAATCCATTCCTCAAAGACAATATTTGAAGTAGTGCTCAGATTACATTCCCAAAGAAAAATCCCCCCAGTATTTTACATAATAGTAGTTGTACTGGAATAAGTTGAATTGGAAACCAAGATTCTTACTTATAAAACGATGGATTCATTTGGAAGTATAAATTGAGCTGTGTTTGTTCAAACATTAGTTGCATTATTCAATAATAATTAAAACCAACATTTATGTAGTGGTTTTCTGTTTACAAGTGATTTCTCAGTAATTTTTCTCATTGGAGCCCAAATGTAATCTTGTGAAATTACTCAGATACAAAAAAGTAAAATGTCGTTGATCTCTGCTCTTTTTCCTCTTCCTGCCAGCTGGAATGGGTGGCAACTGCACTGTGGGAAGCCTCGTGTTGAAGATGACGAAACATGTCAGCATGGGCCCTTCAATGACTGTGGACCAGACCTATCTACCACAATGAATTGTTCACCCAGGAGTTTTTGTGTGTGAGAGAAGTCAACTTCTTTTTGTTCTTTAAACCATATCATTTTGGAATCTCTCATTATTACAGTTTCATCTTTTACCCTCTTTCTGAATTAATTTTTACCATTTACGTACCATTTGTTATTCCTCTATCCAGTAAACCATGTGGAGGGCAAGCAAATATTTGTCTTAGTCTTTGCAAATTATTTGATTCAGTTGGTCTTTCTTGTAGCCTTTTTTCACTGCTATTCAGTAGGTTACTTCCTTCTGTTGGTTCTTTTGCATCTATTCCCCTGGAGTTCATAACTGTTTCCTCCTGTGTGAAAGCAATTTAAGAATCCTTAAAACTATATGTTTGCTGTACATTTTTATAGTTACCGAGCCACCACATCACAGACCAAATTTCCATCGCTAGAATCAAGGCTAACACCCTATAGTGCTATATTAGTAGCTAATCAGTAAATGGTTGGAACAAGAACTATGTTAGGAGTATTTACCATTGAGTCACTATTGATAACATTATAAATGCTTGAATCACATACTGTTCCATTTTGTTTTGTAGTACTGGCTTTAAAAATCACTCTATTTAAGGTATTAATCAAAGTAATAGTTGGTAAATATGTCAAAGTAGTCCAGAGAAAGGTAACTTTTTGTGGTGAAAACAAATTCAAATTCATTAATCTATTTGAATTTAAGCAATAAAAAAAGAGGGAAGAACACAGAATTCTAGGGGTCAGGCTGGGAACACAAAGCATTTCACAGGCTCTCTATTTTTCTAGCCTCATGTGGGGCCAACTGCTAATGATAATTAGGAAAACTGGTAGAAGTACCTACTGTACGATTTTGGAGATTAAGAATGGGAGAATTGTTAACTGAGTGATAGAGAATGAAGAGAACACAATCTTATCATAGATTTGGAAATACATAGTCCTTTTTTTAAGGAAATGGTTGGAATATTCTACATTTGATCATAGGTTACCTGTGTTTCTTGATATGTAGAGGCTGTGTGATCCATTCCTATAGATGGTTCCAAATCTTCATGTTCAATTGCTTTATCTTCATCCCCCATGATTTATAATTAAAAATAAGATGACACAGAGAAAAGGAATAGGATCTGTTTTGAAGGAGAAATAGTATAGATATGGAACAACAACTTGAGATTTACATGAATGAATTAAGCAGCAATTTGAGCAATTTAAATGAATGAATTGCACTTATTTTTTCCCTTAGAACTCTAAATATCTAAAACACTTTAAATTAGTCTATTCTTAGCTTTAAATTGCTAATATTTTCTTTGATTACAATATAGTATACTAATTCTTTTTTTTAAAGATTTGTTTATTCATGATAGACATAGAGAGAGACTGAGGCAGAGGCACAGGCAGAGGGAGAAGCAGGCTCCATGTCAGAAGCCTAAAGCGGGACTCGATCCCGGGACTCCAGGATCACACTCTGGGCCAAAGGCAGGCGCCAAACCGCTGAGCCACCCAGGGATCCCCCTAGTATACTAATTCTTTTTTTTTTTTTTTTTTTTTTTAGTATACTAATTCTTATTTACCTTTACCTCTCTTGAAAAAACTTTGTTTATATTTTTATATGATTTCTTTCCCACCCTGTTTTCTGGGTTATATTTCTAATATTACAAGCAATATTACTGTTAAATTGTTTTCTCTAATAGGTCAACTTGATGAAACAGGAAAGTTGTAGGCAATTTTTCAATGCTGAAATGAGTGACCAAAGAGAAATCGGTGGATTCCATTATTTTCAAAGAAACTAGAATCACTAATTCCTTTCTGGTTCATATTTCTCTTTTTTTAAAGATTTTATTTATTTATGTATGAGAAACATAAAGAGAGAGAGAGGCAGAGACACAGGCAGAGGGAGAAGCAGGCTCCATCCAGGGAGCCAGACGTGGGACTTGATCCTGGGTCTCCAGGATCCTACCCCGGGCTGGGGGCAGCACTAAACTGCTGAGCCACCGGGGCTGCCCTCTGGTTCATATTTCTAAATTAAAGTTAAAATAATACAACACTGATTGAATAGCCACAATGTCTTCGACACCTAGTCTCTTGGGAGTCATTGTGAGTAATTAGACGATTGCCAAAACATTTTTTTTTCCCCTGCAGGCTGACAATATGCCAGAAAAAATAAACTTACATAAAGTAACAAAAAAATCTGTAGGACAGACCTATAGGTTGACTCCATAAACAACTAAATTAATCTCTTCTCCCTTGGATTCCCATGCTATTGGCTGAAAAGCCAAAAACTCCAATTCCTATTCATTTTTGAAGCTATAGATGACCATATATAACAGTTCTATGTAATGAGATATACAATATAGATATAAAAGCCCACCCCTGAGGTGGCTTTTATTCCCAGACAATAAGCCAAGGCTTTTTGAGGATCATACTCTTGGGCAGTATTACTAGAATCACCTCCTTTATCAAATTTCAAAAATCAGTCAATTCTGCCATTTAATGAAGAATATTTTTGAACAGCCAACAAGTATAAATGATTATTTCTAATAGACATAAGCTATTGGCTAAAATGAAGTCTTGAGAACTTATTATTCTAGTCTCTTTTAATGAAAAAAATCAAAACCTGACATTTTGCATAGCATGCTATTTACGGGAATTTACATAGGTTTTCACATTCCAAAAAAATTCCCTATTCTCCTAAAATCTCCATCATGGATGCAAAGTACTTATTTGAGATCAGAGAGGTATTGCAGAGAGAAAAGGTAAAATAAAATACTAGTATTTTAATAAAGCCAGGAAAACAACTTACAACTGGACAGTTGTTTATTCTCTGCTATGTTTCCATGTCTAAAAGAACACTTATACCATCTGTCTCACTCTAGAAACCCGCTTAAATTTAGGAAAATGACAAAAATGTAACCTTTATCGTAAAGCACCCATGTTAATGGCACTTGCTGTTCACAGTCATTGAATCTTAAAATTACAATAGCGTATCCCCTACCAAGAAGGCAGTTTTGGCAAAGAAATCAGAAAATTCACAAAAATGACCATTTATGGAGTCTAGGAGATGTCATGAAATCCATTAAAAGGTAGAAAGTTTAGGGACACCTGGGTGGCTCAGTGATTGAGCAATCTGCCTTTGGTTTAGGGCATGATCCTGATTTCTTGGATTGAATCCCGAATCGGGCTCCCTGCAGGGAGCCTGCTTCTCCCTCTGTCTATGTCTCTCTCTCTCTCTCTGTCTCTGGATCTCTCATGAATAAATAAATAAAATCTTTTAAAAAAAATAGAAAGTTTATACTCCTTGCTTATAGAGAAGCTCTCAACTCAGCGCCCATTAACTCTTACTTTGAAACAATTCAAATGACTTTGCTCATCTGGTTTCTAAACTCTCAGAAGATAAGATGTTATAAGTTAAAATGTAGGAAGAGACTGTTAAAAAGGCAAACTGAGAGCAGCATAAGTGATAGGTGACAGGAAGGAGATGGAAAGACAGAAATTTAAGGCTATACAATGTGGGGATTAATATCTTTCCTATATCTCCAGTTTTGGCCTGCCAAGCATCTTTCTCCCTGACTTTTGGTAACAGCATATTAATTTTCTTTTATGTAATCCACATCTCCTCTATTCTCCACCCATGCGGTTCATGTGATACTCATGTCCTCCTCACCTTCCCAATCCCTGTACTCTATCAATGCTCTGGAGATGAGGATAGGCCTGGCCAATGAGGACCTTCTTTCCCAGTCACACTGATTGTTTCGGGCATGAGCATGTGATCCATTGGTGGCCAGTGAGAGTCAGCTTTAAGGTATTTACTGGAATCCTGGAGAAAGCTTTCTTTCTGTTGGGGTTGCTAAGCCCACACTCACTATTGACAATTCTTTTGACATACAGAAAAGCCTTCCAAAGAATGAAGTGACCACAGAGCAAAGCAGATCCTTAATATGGAAGGAGAAAAAGGGAAAGCCCCATATTAATAACCACATTGTTGATATACCTTGAAGCAGTTCCTTTTCAGTTATAGGTAAGCCAATAAATTCCTTAAGTTTGAGTTAGATTTCTGTCACTTGCCACCAAATGAATCCTCAATAAGAACCTTTACACCTGAATTGGCTGAAGGATCCCCTTTATAATAACAGATGTTTAGGAAGGTGATTTTACATCTTCAAGAAAATGGAAAGAAAAAAAATTATGTGCTAATATTTTCTGTTTTAAGAGTCATTAAAATATATTGTATGGTTTAGAAATGTAAAGAGAATGTTAAAAAATGTGGTATTCAATAAAATAGGTGTTAGTTATCTAGAAAGTTAATTTAAATGAAATGCTTCATTTTCAACAATGCTATTTAAATGAGACAATTATTTTTTCATTGTGTTCATGAAAGTCTTTTCAAATCTTTCATTCCACTAAAGCTTCAAGGAAGCTGTTAAACTGAGATACTTGGGTGTCTTGAATGGAAAAATTAAAAAGTGGGGAAATATGGAGAAACTAGATGGTTTCCTAGTAATTAAGAATCATAGTTTAATGGAATAATAAAAGTTGGAAAGGCCTTTAGAAATTACCTGGTTCAATCTCTTTAATAGTCACATGAGAAAACTAAAGCCTAGAGAAGTGAAATAACTATTTTCAATCAACATAGCCAGTATCAGCCAAGTCTCATAGTAAAACTGTGTAAAAACTTGTGAAATGATAGAATTCTTTAATCTATATCTTTGAGTCACATGAGAAAACTAAAGCCTAGAGAAGTGAAATAACTATTTTCAATCAACATAGCCAGTATCAGCCAAGTCTCATAGTAAAACTGTGTAAAAACTTGTGAAATGATAGAATTCTTTAATCTATATCTTTGATTTCATGTCATTTCTACCAAATCACTGCATTATATTTTTTTGCTGTAATATTTTGTTTAAAATCTCATATATAGTTATAATTAATTGTAAGTTTGAAAACACGTTCTATTAGAAGTTTGGAAACACATCCTATAAGAAAATATTTTTGTTTTCTATCTTGTATTATCTTCAGCTTTATTCTTTCCCATTATTATGACTGTTACAGAGTTTATTATAATAAAAAAATGTTACTAATCTATTTAGGTTGCACAACATTGGTGACAAAATAAATGAAACTAGAACTTTTAATCTGTTCCCACAACAAATATTATTTACATATTCTGAATTATTAATTGGCTGACAACTTGCCATTTAAATATGCCTTAAGAGTCTAAGGATTAAAAAAAAAAGAGTCTAAGGATTAAGGAGCTCTTTTTAAAAAGAAATTCAGTTAAACTAAGATGCTTTGAGAGATTTCTGTATATACAAAATGATACCGAGGCAGCTGCTCTTTCTGCCCTTGGGTTCTGTCCCTGTGCTTTAACAAAATCTTAAAAAAAAAAAAAAAAAAAGGACACCAAAAAGTAGGAAGGCAAAACACATCTTAGATAAATACTAAAAGGGCCTATAAACAGAAGCAACAGTTTTTTCTGCTCTTCAACCAAGATGTTGCATTATTCAGACCAAAACACAACAGTAAGGCATATTAGAAAACATTTATTCATGTCAAATGGTGGAACTTTATAGGTTCCAAATTTAGTAAATCATGTTAATTTAATGAAAGTTATATGACTCAAATATAGAATTCAACAGAAGAATGTGTTTGACCTAAGCCAAAGAATGTGGCTGTTATGATTGCCACTTGCTAGGAGGTTAGCAGGTCAAGGGTTTTCTAAAAACTTATGCAAAGGTTGTTGGCCACTCATGTCTCTCTTTAGCATTCCCAGTATTTCTCATAGAACTGATCCACATGCTTAGAAACCATATTGGCTTAGTTTGAACTTCATGTTGCAATACTAGGGACATATGCCACCAAAATCATAGCGCTATGGACTTGAAAAGAGCAGTCTCCTATATCTTTCCTCCAAACTTGAGAGAAAATTGTACATCAAGAATAACAGATCAAGAATATGAGCAATTATGTATATGCATATGTATGTAAATGCATAGAAAAAGTCTGATAATAGTAGTTGCCTTTGGGGAAGGAAATGGAATTAGAGTGATTGGAATTTCATTTTTATTCTCTATATTTTTACATTTTTACAATAAGGATTTTTATAATAAGATATTCTTATGCAATTCAAAATTCATTTTTAAAAAGTTATATAATCCTTAAAGCTTTAGAGAAAAGAAAATGATACAGCTTTCCTCAATAATTATATTTTTCAGAGATAAAATCTGGTAATTTCATTTTAGATAACTTAATCCCACATACAATTTAAGGTCTTTTTGTTTGTTTTTGTGGTTTTCAAAGAAGATGGGGGAACTGCCTAACATCTTCTACAGCAGTTTTCAAATATTTTTTAAGCCCAAGGAAATCTTTTATCAAATAAACCCTATCCTGAAATCCAACACATGAGACAAATAAAGATGGAGCTGAGGAGCCCTGTCCACTGACCCCTATTCCTCCTGGCAAGTGAAGCAAAGCACATTTTGAAAATCACTTCTGTAAATAAGATTTCATATACAGAAAGATGTCTGCAAAATCAGCCTTCTCTTTTTCAGAGTACTTTATTAATCTCAATGTTTAAAAGTGTTTTCTGTAATATTCCAGAGGAAATAAAAGAACTCTCAATTTGTGAATGTCCATGGGCTCTTGGTCAAGTAAAATATGCTTACTACTATCAGGTAAATTACACTAATAGATCTTTACACAGATAAAGCCTGGTAATTCTTGTTTTTTTTTTCTGTGTGTGTCTGAGCTAGGAACAGACCAATACTTCATGGGGTAATCTTACTGAGAATTTATATATATGGCCGGAGTACTATATGTGCTATATTCATACATTTGAAAGAACATTTCCACGATTGTTCATTAAGTGCTCTGTAATGAAAAACTCCTACCTTCGATGTTTATCCACTCATGTGTTGAAAGTGGAGGTTCTCAGTCTGATACAGTATGTTTATGTAGAACATACAGAAACCTTTCAGTTTTTGGATTCTCTGTTAATCAACTCTGATCTAATATTCTTTCCTTCAAAAGGATACCTACCTAGCAGTGAGGTCAAGTGAAGGGAGGGACTTAAAATTTCCTTGAATTAATTATTAAAATGTCTAAGATGTTTCCCTGAACAACATGACCTTATCTGAAAGTGTTAGGTGTGCTGACCACACGAAACCAAGGAAAACAACTGCTATTCTATTTGGCTAACTGATACAGTGATTTGGCTGAATCACTGTGAAGTAAAACACTACATAATGAGATATGAATACAAGGAAATTACCCTTCGGTAAGAAGGGGCCCAATACTTGCTTTCTCCTTTCTAATTTCTCTCCCTATCAAGGACAAATGCATTTAATTGAAAGTTTAAAATATTACCTCTAGGCCTAGTAAAATCAGAATTTCCAGAGATTTAATCTCCCCAAGTGCTGCAACACAACCTATTACCTACTAAGAGCTATTGCTCAGGTATGCCAGTGTGTACCTTCTCCACCCCTACAGATAAATCATGCTTGGTCTGAATCAGTCTCTATAACACCATTCCTTTATGCCAGCTGTTGGTTTAAGACTGAGCATGATTCATATCTTGCCAATGAAATCTGTGGGAAGGGCTGTTGGGCACCACCGGGTATGATTCTCCTTCCTCCAAAGAGAGGAAAGAACACTCTCCTTTTTAAAAAAAATATTTAATTGTAAAACTTAATTTTTAAAACTTTATTTATTCATTTATTCTTCTCCTCTTTTTGCCTTTAAATGGTGTGTATGTGTGTGTTGGAGGGGATGGAGCTGAGGATAGGACCTGTGTTTCTTGGAGCTCTAGTGGCCATCATTTACTCATGAAGACAAAGTCAAGATTAGCTCATAGAAAGCAACATACACCTTAATATTTTGGGGCTATTGAACAAACCCTGGGTCTACTTACCTCTAGACATCTCGTGTGAGAAAATAAACTTGTATTTTCAAAGGCAATTTTGGCTGAATGTCACGTTACCTGCCACCAAAAGCATCCTAACAAATACAACAGGTGATTTTGATGCAGAGCCAGCTCAGAGCAGTCATGAGGAACCTTTGGCTTATACGTGCCTCCCTAGCATCTTGACATGGTGCAAAATCTTTATGGAGGATGAACAATCAGAACACTGTCTCTGTATTGATATTTCTCAAAGATATTCAGAAAATAATATTTAATAGCTAAAAAAATCAGTGCCAAGGTTTTTAGTGCCATTCTTTTAGTTAATAGAGATTATATAGATTGTAAGGTTATATATTTTTCCTTCCCTGTTCCTGAAGTTCAGTTTTAATATTTGAATACTGAATAAAAACAAAGTTGAGCTTATAAACGTCTGATTGTGTTCTGTTTATTCGTGAAGCAAATAAAACCACAACAAAACAGCACTACTATCGCTGCCTGGGGTTTCATTTTTTGTTTTTTTCTACCTGGTAAAATTCTACCAGTCATTCAAGATCTAACTCTAATGTCACTTTCTCAGTTACTATTTCCTAACTATATGTAAATAACTCTGTCCCTCTTTCTTTCTGAGGACTCATTTATCCATTCAACAAACATCTATTAAGCTCTTGCCAGATTTTAGCCCTTGTTCTGGGGATTCAAGAGTGAAGAGCTCAAGGGATGAAAGGTAAAGCATAGGGAATATGCTTTATATTAGCCAATGGCATTGTAATAATGTAATGGTGATAGTGGTAGTGACAAATGGTACTTGGGGGTGAGCACAGCATAACATATAGGTTTGTTGAATCATTATGTTGCACACCTGAAAATAATGTGACATTGTGTCAATTATCCTTCAATTAAAAAAGAGCCAATGGCATTGTAATAATGTTATGATGACAGTGGTAGTGACAAATGGTACTTGGGGGTGAGCACAGCATAACATATAGGTTTGTTGAATCATTATGTTGCACACCTGAAAATAATGTGACATTGTGTCAATGATCCTTCAATTAAAAAAGAAAACAGTAAAAAAAAAAAGTGAACAGTCAGACATGGTTCCCACACTCAAAGGTTGCAACCTAGTCAGAGAATGATAGATCACTCCTTAAACAACCATAGTAAAGCATCATAAGTTTTTATATTAGGCACATGAGATAGCAACTCCATCCCTTCACAGTTACTAAAGTTCATTAGATTTTTACTGATTTTCTATAATGTGTAAAGCACAAGAGATACGAAGATTAGTGAGATGTAGTCCCTGTTCTTTAGGGAGGGAAGGAGACCGGTATGTTTCATCAAATCAGTTTCCTGTGGTGCCTGGGCACACATGTAGAAGACATTTCCCAGCTTCTCTTACATGTCAGTGAGGCGTGGCCAAGGGGATGTGAGAATAATGCATGCTACTCTTATTTCTTACCTATAAGAAACCTCCATGCAATATGCTACATACCCTCTCCTTTCTTGTCCAATGCCTGGAATCTAAGAACTTTTAAAGTCTTAGGGGATGACAAAGCCATGGGTTCCTCAATTACTGAGTAGAATGCCATCAGCTGAACACTTGATTGGACTTTACATGAATAGAAAGAAGCTTCTACTATGTTAAGTTACTGAGATTTTGGAGTTTATAAGTTATAACAGTATTATCTTAAGGTAATTTAATTATGATATGAGAAGTGCAGGCACAGAGCTGAACAGAGAGAGGAGATATTGCCCAGTGTAGCTGGGGTCAAGTGATATTTGAGTCAAGTCTTGAAAGATGACAGCCTTATAAAAAATAAAGATCATTACAGGCAAAGGAACCACATGTTTAAGGATGAGGAGTGGGGTGCTTTGGTGGCTCAGTGAGTTAAGCATCTGCCTTTGGCTCAGGTTATGATCTCAGGGATCAGCGCCACCTGCTCAGCGGGGAGCTTGCTTCTCCCTCTCCCTCTGCCTGCCACTAGCCCTGCTTGTGCTTTCTCTCTCTCCGTCAACTAAATAAACAAAATATTTTTAAAAAAATAAAGGATGATTAGTGAAAAGGAAAGTGCATGAAGGGAATTCTATGCATATTTATATTAATTAGAGTATAATGAGCATAATGGTGCAAAATGTGCAGCGATCAGAGGAAAATGGAGATGAAAACCCTGAATGTAAATCCTTGTGTCACTGCCTCCCAGTTGGGCCATTTTGGGCAAGTTACTTAACCAGTCTGGATAGTTTTTCCCAACTATAAAATGGCGATAATGCCTATGTTGCAGAAAATTGTAATATAGTATTAAGTACATCATAGAGTCCCAATAAAGTACTCCCCCATGCTTTATCTTCCTTTTATAATATTTTCCTTAAGGAAAAAAAAGCATACATATACTGTACTGAAAAGCAAAGAAAAGGGACACTGCCAAATTCAAGCCTTTTAGTCCCTCATAAACTGCAGAAAAAGAAATAACAGATTTCTAAAATAGGTAAAGAGCTTTTATTATATTGACAAGAGATATTCAATGACTTTATAAGGCTGTTAACTCTTTAAAACTTATCATAATTATACTCTTCTTAACCTGTATGACACATGACTACAATACTGAGGACACTTCCTCATTACATAAGTGCACATATACGGAGCTCCAATTTTCCACATACAATGTTCCTAGGCTTTGTGCGGACAAAGATATAAATCCTTTCTCCCAGAGGAAAGATCTGTTCTGTTATTGGTGTTTGTGTGCTGACCAAGAGTCGCTGACCTGCCAATTATCAACAGGACTAGTAAATAGTTGGTCATGAACCAGATACTCATCAATCCTTTGTCACAGAACATATTCTATAGATGTTTTAAATGAAGTATTTTATGTTACATTTGTAACATAAAGAGAATTCAGAGATAATCTGAATTATCTCTGAATCTCTGAATTATCTAATTATCTCTGAATTATCTTATTACCAGTCAATGGGTAACAAACTCAAATAAGCCAAACTCAGCTGTAAGGGGTCTATGGCAACTGCAGAGGGAGGAGCCGAACTGAAGGCATTCACATCACTGCAAGCCCCTGAGTCTAATCTCATGGTTTCATGTCCCATTTAAAGAAATAGAAGAGATTTGGTTTAGGTGACTCTTAGAAGCCACATGGTAAACATATTAATCATTGCATAAAATTGAAATCACATCAGGTATTTTAAACAGGAAGAGAGTTTTATACAGGAAATTAAGTGAATTGTTTAAAGGCTGAGAGATTATTGAAAGGGCTAGAAGTGCAGGTTCTAGGCTGGGCCTCCAGGAATGACATCTAAAGCACTAATAAATGAACCACAGGGGGAATGTACTACTTTCGTTACAATCTGAAGGCCCTGCAAGGACTATGTAGTTCGAGAACACCATTGTAGCTGTGACCCCGGAGAAGCTGGGATCTGGAAGCTGCCTGGACAAGGAACACTATGAAGAAGAATATGGTCACTACCTTCCTCATTTGCTTCTTGACAGCCACAGAGGTGGTGATACAACATGACAATGTTGAGTCTGGCCGTCACCACTGCTGTTAAGGCCCTTCCCACACCCACAGTTCTGAAGACTAGGACTGGCATGTCCTGGACCTTTCCTGCCAACAGAAAACAGCCAAAAATAGCAGGGAGATGGCCTTTGCCTTCGAAATTTCAGACAAGTTCATCATCTACTTGCCAGATCCTAATTTTACATCTAGAACTCTAGCTGGAATGGAGTCTAAGAAGCGTTTTTAGCTTTCCAGTTTGTCCTGTACATACTAGAAGTAGGTAGGAATGGATGTGAGTGCCAACCTTCTATATCCGGCACAGCAACTTCTGGAGCAGAGTTCTATCACTGACTTTTTCCCGCTTCTACAGCAATCCTGAAAAACAAAAAAAGCAAAAATCTAGTCAGTAGGATTATAATGCTAAAGATCTTAATATTCAAGAAAATAGGTGAATCTGGCGTTTTGCTCACATCACTAGTATAGCATGAATCACACTAATTAAGTATATTCTGATTCATTGGATTTTTTTTTTTTTCTGAGGTGTTGGATGACAGAAACTGTATTTAATTCCTACTTGGATTTCCTGTCTCCATGCCAGCTTGGCCCAGAGAAGACACACAGATATCTGCTAAAGTGAAATGCCTCATTCTTAGCTTAGAGAGAAACAGTAAACCAGAATTTCATGAGAGCAGTTGGTGGCAGCAACAATGTCACGTGGAGGCCCCCTTACAGAGTGGAAGCCTGGGGTGTGTGTCTTGCAGTGAACACAGAGGTTGACCTGGCTAAGTGGGGTACCCGCCTTGTCTCTGTCCACTGGTGGTGCCCATTTCTGGACGGGAGGCTAAAGGAAACGGTGGCTTTCTGATACTAATCTTTTAGGGCAAGAAATCCCCACGGTCTAGCGTGAGATAATAAGGATGAGACGACCAGCTGATGGCTGGGTCAGCAGGATCTGAGGCTCTCAGCACCTCGGTGGTGCTAACGTGGCCCACAGTAGCAACACCGTCTGGCTGAGAGGAGAACGGAAACACCGGCCACCAAGAAACACACGCCCTGGGCCCTTAGTGTCCCCTGAGGGCTACTCACCTCGCGGTCTCCAGCGCAGGAGGCTGCGCAACAGGGTAAACGTCTGCAGGTGAGCCTCGGTCCGCCCAGCGCGCAGCGCCTCCCGGCAGCGCATCCCCGCGGGCGGAGCCCCGGGCTGCGAAACCCGCAGAGGTCGGAGCGCTCGGCGCCGCGGGTTTCCGAGGCTCCGCCTCCCCCGCGCGCTCCCGGCGCCGCGGCCCCCGGAGCCAGCCCGGGAGGGAGGGTCCCGGTCCCGGTCCCGGTCCCCGCGGCCGCCGTCCCCGGAGCCAGCCCGGGAGGGAGGGCCCCGGCCCCTGCCCCGGCCCCGGCCCCGGCCCGCCTCCCGAGGCCTCGGCGCGGGCCCGTGGGGTTTCGGCCGTGCGCCCTGGCCGGGAGCCGGCGCCCCTGCCGCCCGGGGAGCGCGTGGCCCAGCGAGCGCAGACCCCGGTGACGAGGCGACCTCGAGACCCCCCTGGCGGGGAGCAGCGCCGGCTCCTCTGCAGCCCGGACAGGCCCCACAGCCCGTTACCAACGTCCACATTTTGGGTTTAAGCGCCACCTATCCGCGTGCTCTTAGAAGCGTCTTCTCCGGTACGGTGGGAAGAGCGGGCTCTTGGGTCTGGGTGACCAATGAGGGGAGGGAAGACTTGCCCCCCTCGACTCTTTATTGCTTCTTTAACGCGAGGCCTTCTTACCGCATCATTTTGGATTTTAACCTTCCCATCAACAGTTACTTTCTGCTTTAAAACTCCCTTCCGTTTCTGGGTCTTCCTTTCCTGTGTTACCGCCCCCCCTCCCCTCCCCTCCCCTCCCCCCAGAGTGAGTGTGTGTATACGCACATGCCCCTTGCCGGGTAATCTTCATTTCCTTCAGAAATAAAAATTCTTACCTGTTTTTCACTCCTCAGGCCAGTTTTAATCACCACTTTTCAAGCACGAGGGACAACGTCAAGGAAATGTCCCCACCAGGTAAAAACCATTCATTCCCTTCCCTCAGGTCTTACTTTGTGGGTAGGATGGCTTAACCTACATTCCATCCAATAGTCTTCAGAGCATCCAAGTGATTACTGTGTTCAGAAGAACTGAACTCTCCTTCTCCTAAAGCTTGCAGAAATTTCTAGTGGTATCCAGCTTCCTCTTACCACAGGAATGAAATAGATTTTTCCTTTTCTTTCAGTCATACGATCTTCATTGACTCATCACCGGATTTGATTAACATGACTTTGGAGAACATTGAACTTTTTGGTTAGATTTTACCTCTGCCTTTATTGTTTATAATGTTTTATTGTTCATAATTAGGTGAGAGAACTCTGAGGAAGCGTTTGCTAATGTTAGAATTCATTTTGCAGAATTCATCGTGTGCTTATTTAGAATTTATTCGTCCGTCATAGCTATACATTCACATGTATGTCACTCACAGTATAAAGTACTTCATAACATAATTATAAGCTTCAGTGTCCCATCACTTCACTTGAGGAGAAGTACAGCATTTTGGTTACGATACACCAAAAGAAACCTAACTCATTTTGTGCAACTCCCTAATTTCACAAACCAGAAAACTAAAATCCAAAGTAAATTGGATGACTTGGTCTAGATAACAAACCAAGCTATCTGTGATGCGGTTGTGGAATAGTTGGTCCAGAACCCCGAAGCAAACCTTCTAATCAATGAACTCTTTGGGAATGCTAGTCAAAATATTTTTTGCTGTCAATTTTAACTTTTTCATCAACCACATAATATTCTTCCTCACACATAAAATGTTATCCTTTCATTGTCCATTTAAAAATTTTCCTTGTTAATATGGATTAATATTAATGAGGTTCTAAGAGGAAAGACTACATGCTCATTTACTGAGTTTATGTGCATCATACCATTTGGTCTTTTGAAGTAACAACAAATAAAAAACAAACATAGAACCTTAAAATTAAAGGAACAAGAAAAAACTTCTTATTCTCTTACAGAATTATCATCCATGAATCTGCTTAAGCTTCTTCTTGAAAAAAAATTTTAAACCATTTTTTATTGAATTATAATTAACATACAATGCTATATTAAATCCAGGTGTACAGCATATTGATTCAGTAATTCTATGCATTATTCAGTGCTCACTATGGTAAGTGTAGTCACCATACAATGTAATTACAATATTATTAACTGTATTCCCTATGCTGTACTTTCTATCTCTGTGACCTATTTATTTTATAACTGGAAGTTTGTATTCCTTAATTCTCTTTATCTATTTCAACCATCCCTTGCAAATTTTATTTTCTTTAATTTTGTTTCCTGTTATATGATTCACTTATATTTATTGATCCAGAGATTGCTTCTAAATTTCATGTCCTCTTACTGTTAGCCTGGAATTTGGTGAAAAAAAAATCTACACTTAATCTAAAAAATATCACTTAAACTAACAATACTGCTAGTTCATTGTAAGTTTTTAGGCGCATGCCAAATGTCATTGCTTGTTTTAAGAAAGATTTTTTTAGTTGAACTAAGAAAATAGTACTTATGGGTAATAACATTGGTTAAGTATCAACACTTGATGATTATTTTTCTTTTATATAACAGATCAACAGTATAGTTCCGAATCTAAATTCCTTTTAATATAAGTTACTGAAGCTAAATTCCTTCCTACCTTGTGTTCATTTATAATGGTGTAAAATTTTAAAATTAGAATCTATGTAAAGGGGATCCCTGGGTGGCGCAGCGGTTTGGCGCCTGCCTTTGGCCCAGGGCGCGATCCTGGAGACCTGGGATCGAATCCCATGTCGGGCTCCCAGTGCATGGAGCCTGCTTCTCCCTCTGCCTATGTCTCTGCCTCTCTCTCTCTCTCTCTCTCTCTCTATGACTCATAAAAAAAAAAAAAAATTTAGAATCTATGTAAAGACCAACGCAGAATCATACAAAATGGTTGAATATTAGGAAGAAGTAAAATACAAATTAATACCTTTTTCTTAAAAACTTGCAATTTCTCAAATTCACACTTTAATTTTATATGCTTGCAAACTGTGGTTTATTTTAAAACTTTTCATTTGCAGTGAGTTCATTATCTTTTATGTCATCTCCCTATAATGATTTCAGAAGAGGTTAGAAAGAGATTAATATATTTAAAGAATCTGACTTTTGTGAACAATGGCATCATTAAAAAGGGCTAATTGTCATAAATAAGCCATGACTGGGAAAGACATGATGGCTGAATTTTCTTCATAACCAGTCTCACTGTGGGCAGGAAGGGCCTGTTCTTCCAGCAAACAGATTCTAAAATCACAAGGTCCAGCCTCCATCAATGATGACAGGATTACCTGTTATGTAGGCAGACTGCAATGATAAACACAAGGAGACAGAACAATTAACCAGGTTTAACACAGATTGTGTTTCTTCAGTTTTCCCATGACTGAGATAGCTAAACAATGTATTCATGGTAATAGGAACACTCACCTAACACAGATTTTTAGGAAAATCTGAATTAAATTTTGGATGATTTGAAACTGCTGCATGTTATTGTGATCTAGTTAATTAGCCTCTGGCTAGTGTTTGAGCACATGTCACATTCTAAGCAGGTGTTTGGTTTCAGGATCAGAAAATTAAGTTTAGTGATATGAAGCCATTCCCCAAATTAGGATAAAGTATAAGCTAAAATAGTACATTTTCATTTTGAAATTCAGAACTACTCTAAAGTACCTGAGCTTTATGCCATTAATAAATTTTTGAACATCATCAAGTATGTAAGTCATAAAGTGACTTACCAAACAGAATTTTTTTTAATATAAGATATTGTATAGTTGATCAAAATACATAGGTATTTCCAGGAGCTGAGCACACTAAATGTGTTTTAAAAACTTAAATGAATAATAACAATATATATATTAAAGTATGAAAAATATTCTATATTAGTTTCAGATATCCAAATCTGTACAAAACTAGGGGAATTTTAAAAATTACTTTTTTCCATAGAATTTTCCATTTTCCAAAGAAATAATGTTGAAGTAATCCTTGTGGGAGGGGTTTAAAAATCTTTTAAGCATGGATGTTAAATATGTGTTTTTTTAAATTTATCTAAAGCCTAAGACAATAAGAAAAGCTGGGAGGCAAGACACCATAGTATGAGTACAGAAATTTTTGAACTTCAATCTATGAAAACTGATCAAATACTGTAGATAAACTAGGAGGTTACTAGTCATTTTACCAAGAAATGACCCCAACTTCCTGAAGTTTTTATTTTTAAAGCAAGCTTTCTGTT
Organism: Vulpes lagopus; assembly: GCF_018345385.1. Classification (NCBI taxonomy): domain Eukaryota; kingdom Metazoa; phylum Chordata; class Mammalia; order Carnivora; family Canidae; genus Vulpes; species Vulpes lagopus. The sequence continues at coordinate 100,358,327 of NC_054829.1, forward strand.
ATACATATGGACTCCTCTATAAAAGTCCAAAGGTCTTTTTATTGCACATTTCAAGCCAGAACATTTCCAAATATTTGGTACCCTAAGCCCTGGCTAAACGAGGGCAATTTAACTTAGCAGCAGTACCCTCAAATCAGATAAGCTCTGTAGATATCGATTCAGAGAAGCCACAAAGGCCAATGAACTTGTTCCATTAATTTGTTTAGCAGTGTCCCTAGCTGCTAAAAACTGTTGTTAACAGTCCAGAGAAGTGGGAACTTCTATCACTAAAACATTTCAACCAGTATTTGTCACATTCACCAACCACCTGATGTACACCAAGTTACTATAAAGAAGTGCTAACAGATTAACAACACACCTCCTCACTACTGCCTGTGTCTCTTTCTCTCTTCCTCTCTTATACACTGCAGTTCCTTGGTCATGGAATATTCAAACACATAAAACAGAGGGGGATGTTCTTGTGCTCTGTACCTTTATAAATATAGTTTCTGCTTTTGTAGTTTAATTCCATTTAGGAATATATACAATAGCTATCAAGGAAGAAATTGATGACTAAATAGATGCAAAGTGGAAAGAGAATTAGGAATATCCATATGTGATGACCAACAAGAATTCATAGAAAAAAAAGCAGGATTTTCCTGAACTGGTCACAAATAAAACTAAAAATACCAGATGCCAACCCTGTGTCTATTAGAAACAATGACATCTGCTTAACTCTCTCCCCATTTCACCTGAAGCTCTCATAGTTTTGGAGGTTCGTTGCTTGACTTACATTTAATCAGGCTTTCCCCAATTATAATTTTTGAAAGCAACTGCCTCTCATAAAATTAAGCAATTTAATATTTTCAGTCCTCCATGTCATTTGCTACAAGATTTAGTGACCTGTAGAGCTGAATGAAGAAGAGTTGGTGGGTCAGATCAAGTGGCCTTTCTTTGAGCAAATTAAATCACAGCTTATCCCTATCTTATAAATGCAACCTCTTAGCATATATATGTTGTAACTCTAACATGACATTATCTTGATAAGCAAATCATGGCCAAATGAGGATAATGAATTCCTTGGGAAGAAGAGTGCTTACTTCATCAGAAGCCAAATACACACAGAGCAGGGCTATTTCTTCTGCGGTTGCAAACCTTCCAGTTTTCTGTCGCTTCAGGAAGTAGTTCAGTGCCTGAGACCAGAAAGCCATACCATGATATCAGTGATGTAAGGTGAAGTGTGAACTCACCTGCAGCTCCTACAGGAGGTCAAAGGCAAGAGGAATCTACAGAGGTACCTTTGGCATGCTGCTTTATTATGTATGAAACGTGATACATGAAAATATCATTAATCTCATTAATTGTGGACCAAGTAGGACTATGGTGACTTCCAAGCTACTCAAACTATGTTATGCTAAAATCTACAGACAATATATCAGATCAGTTAAAGAGGAGAGCTTTTTTTTTTTTAATTTTTGAAACTGTGGTAAAATATACATGTTATTCATCATCTTAACCATTTTTAAGTATGTTTCAGTAGTGTTAAGTACATTTACATTATTGTGCAACAAACTAGAACTCTTTTCATCTTGCAAAACTGAAACTCTATACAGATTAACCAATAACTCCTTGTTCTTTCCTCCCCCCAACTCCTGGCAGCCACCCTATCTGTCTCCATGAATTTGTCTACTCTAGGAAGAGGACATTTTTCAACCAGAAGCTTTAAACACATTTAAAATAGTTATACCTCTTCAGGATTTGGTCTGGCTTGTATTCTTTCTTGCAGGGATGGGGTATCAACCGTTGCTAAATCAAAGGAAGACATTTGGCTTGGTTAATTATTCAAACTGAAAAAGAAATTGACAAACTTTAAACTTCCTTTCTAATACGATACAACATCAGTGAAATCCTTCTCCATGACTTCGAATGATCATTTCACCTCCAGTTTCTATGATTTTTAAAAACACAGATCATAATTCTTTGTGACCCGAAGCAAGGACTCTGGGTGAATCACTCAGCATTCCAAGATGTATTTTGATCACAGTACAATGGTATGACACTTTATCAATTTTAAGCACATTTGCATGCATTATCTCAGTTAATCCACAAAACAACCCTGAGATGTAGGTACAACCATATAAGTACTTTACTTGTACAAGAACCCAGGATGCCTTAAAAGAGAAAAAAAAAAAATCCCTGAGTATCTTCAGGGACAATGCCATGCCTGTCATTGGTCCTCAGTAATTTAGATGGTTCTACATTTTCCTCATTATCTTGCCTATTTTCACTGGTTTTGAATTCTATTTTTAACCACTGTTTCATGTTTCTCACAAAAAATGTAATTTGAAATCATTTCACTATAAAAAAAGTAGAAATGATGCTAAAATTTTTAAATTCCACTCAGTTTGAGCTCCTACAGAGCAAGTAGGACTCCACACTTCTTGTTAATTTATGTAATTTGTAAATTCTCTTTAGAAGCCCTTTTTGGGGGGGCAGGGGTTGCTGACAGTACTCTGGGCGACCATATGATACTTGTAGGTTCATAACAAATGATTTTATAGTCATATCCTCTAGTCCTGAGAGTGTCTGAGGTCAGTGTTTACCAGAAACTATTTTTTAATTTTAGCATCATTTATCATTTCTCTGGAGAGGTTGGGATTCTTCAAAGTCAGAAAGTTTCGGCTCTTTCGTGTTTAACACTCTTTTCTTTAGCTTACCTGTATCCTCTCACATTTCACCATAAGCGGGCAGCCCTGTCCACACTCAGTGGAAGCTGCCTTTACTAGATCACTCAGTTCATTAGGAACACTTTCTACCTTCCACATGACTGCAGGCAATGGTGTTGATAAACTTAACACATAACAAAGTTCTCTTGTACCCAGCTTCCAATAATATTTTCCTCACTTCTCTCATCCATACCCTCCTTATAATCCAGGATCCTACCAACAGTATGCTCAAGACATCTTAAGCTTTCACTTAATATCCTCAAAATTCAGTTTTAAAATACAACTTTGATACCTTCCTGTGTCACTCAGGAGAGCAAGCATCATCTCTTTCCTATGGCTGGTATTCATGGCTGGTAAATGAAACTACAGAGCAAGCCTATGCCTTCTACTTAATTCCATTGTCCCTACTCTACTCTGTCCTCTGTGGCACAGACTGACACAGCATGCCATAGTCTATACAAGCCTGGTTTTTAAGAGTTATGACTATACCGCCATCAGCGCAATTCCAGGTACACTCATTCTTTGTCAGGTTCTTTTGCGACTGGCTCTTGAGTCACAGCTAGTTCCTTGTTCCAGACAGTTTGATAATATATTTTCCAATCTTCTAAAAAGTCCAGCTGCTAAAACAACCACATTTTCCAGATCATTTTGCCATTTATTCCATTGGGTAAATGGCACCAAAAATAGTTACAGTCAAGTGTCACCAGTGGGCATGCTAAAACCCAGTGAAACTGTCTTCCTGTATGCTTTTTCTTAGTGTTACCTATGTTTGCCATTCTAGTCCAAGAAAAATTAAACAGAACACCTCAATCATGGAAATTCTGCAGCTTGCAGGGTATTTTGTATTTCTCCTTTAGATTAGTAAGTCAATGGTTTCTAACCTGAGGGGAGACCATGGTGGAATATACAGTCTCGTATGGAACTTTCCAAACTACACACAGTTTTTCCCATCAACTCTTTCCCCAAGTTCTAGCATACACTTTAGGTTTAGAAAAGTTCCATAGGTAAGTGTGAAGTACCTCCTCTCCCCAAACCCCCAATACCAGTTGTGACCACCGAGAGCAACCTTGATTCTGGAAATGTGATATTTAATTCATTTTCAGAGAAGGAAGTTAGTGATTCTTCTTAGGCACCTTGTGTTCATTTTGGGTTAGTGGAACCAGGTGAAAGGGCATATCTATTTAATAGGCATATCCATAGTTATTGAGAAAATGAGAAATTATTCTTATGAAATAAGTTATAGGATGCTTTTATTTGGACAGATTGAATGTCCTTTCTACTAAGTTCTGCTTTTCTTCTTTCCTTTATATGAGAAGTCGGCATACATTTTGGTAAAGAGCCAGATAGGAAATACTTTTAGCTTTGAGAAGCATTTGGTGTGTTAGAACTGCTCAACTCTGCTTGTAGCAGGAGCACAGTCATAGTCAATGGATAATGCAAGTCGGGTGTGGATGTGTTATAATAGGACAGTATTTACTAAACAGGTGATGGGCTGGATTTCTCCTGCAGGCCATAGTTTGCATAAAGGAAGGTGCTGATCCCTCCTTTTAATTTATGGGTCATCCCAGGTGATTTACAAAATTCAGTAGCTCTCTGTGTTTTGGGAGTCTCTTACTTTCTTCCTGTGGTTCTGTGAGCATGGCCTACTTTTCCTCTTTCCTCTGACAAGGCCATCTCTGGTCTGCTTCCAAAACACCCAAGTTCTGGCCAGTAATGTGGCTTGACCACGAGGTTTGGAATTGTGCCACACGCATAAATACCATTTAAACCCTTTGCATCTGTGGTTCATTCCTAATGACTTAGAATCTCATTCCCAACCTACTGTTGGACTATTATCTTAATAAGCCTAGACCCTTTTTCGTTTGAGCTTTTTCCCAGTGACAGGATACAATATAACATGTGGTTAACAAGCTTCTGTAGGTAGATGTCACAGTGGCAACCATAGTGTCAGAAGGGACAAGTGCACAGCCTTGTAGAGCCCACCTCACCTGGACACACGCAGTTGCACCTGATCCCCTGCTGGATGAAGTCTGTGGCCAAGGACTTTGTGAGGCCAATCACAGCTGCCTTGGTTGTACTGTACACACATCTGTTCTCAACTCCTGAGGGTGAAGGGAAGGTTCAACAGTTGAAGGAATAAAACAACAGTCTCCTTTAGAAAGGAAACACAAGGGGATCCCTGGGTAGCTCAGCGGTTCAGTGCCTGCCTTTTGCCCAGGGCGTGATTCTGGAGTCCCGGGATCGAGTCTTGTATCGGGCTCCCAGCATGGAGCCTGCTTCTCCCTCTGCCTGTGTCTCTGCCTCTCTCTCTATGTCTATCATGAATAAATAAAATCTTAAAAAAAAAAAAAAGGGAACACAAATAGCTGTCCCCAGTAACCACTGTCATACCACCTCCCATCCTACCCTTTAAAAAATTTGGTATCAGGTTTTCTCCCTGAAGAGGGCTAGTGTCTGAATGTGGGAAAATAATATTCCTGACACAACCCGGTCAGGGCTTAGGTGTTGAGAATCTGCACTTAAAGATGGCAGTGGTCTTAGGTTTTCATCATCGGTTGGTAGAAACCTTGGGCAGATTCCAAATGAAAATCAAGGGAAAGAACAAAACAAAACAAACCAAACTTACCAAACCAAGTAAGTCAAGAGGACTGCACATTTTTTTGCCTTCCTGTCTTGGGCAGGCTCATGTGTGTTCTTGTAGAGAGAAGGGATGCTATTTCTGCAGTAGCTCTTTCATTTTAAACTCACAAATCCATCTGCCAGACTGTGATGGTATTTCCATTTGGCACTGCAATCTGGGTTCTCTGGCTGGACTTCTTGTTTAGGGCCTAGATTGGTTGTCTTTGTGAAGCACTTCCTAAATTGTTATGCTCCTCTGAATCGAGACAGCACTTTGCAAAAGCCTGTGTTGTAATACTGTCACAATGTAGGAGACATGCATTTGCCTGACTCTCCCCCTTTCAGACTGAATTCTTTTGTGGCAGGGGCACATACTGCTCAATACATCTCTTTTGGTTAATTAAATGGATAAATATTTCCTTCTTTCAGCTTGATTTTTATTCCCATATCCTTTAGGAGGAATAAAAGAAAGGGAAAATGAAACTTATTTTTTATGACTGGTTTACAGTGAAGGCAAAAAGGACTGGTGGTAAGGAACCTGTTACTAATTTTTTAAAAGATGGTTTTGACATTATTTGTGGGTTTTATAACCTCTGCTATGCTTGTTGCGAAAACCCATAGCTGGTGAAGGTACGGGAGTATGTGCATCCTGATTCCCAGAGGAAGACAGACCTACCTTTGATACTAGAAGCCACAGATGACATGTTGATTATGTTGCCAGATTTCTGTGCAAGCATCTGCCGAAACAAAACAAATAGAAGACAAAAATGCCACTCTGCAAGATAAAAATACTACCTCTTTAAAAGGTTTGCATTTGCTTATTATGGTTTGCAGAAGCATCTTATTAACTATTAACATTAAGCCTGTTAGGCAGTTTTAATGTCTCACCCAGCCATCGCTGGGAGTGGATGGCATGCTTACGCACTTACTGGCAGGAATATTTCTCAGGAGGATTACTGCCTTCCTCTGGCACAAGAGCATCAGCAAGACTAAGAAGGTACTCTGAGCTAAATGAAAGTTAATGAACATTAATTGTTACTTTGTATTCCTGATGCTGGAAAACTCTTTACTTTATTCAGTGCGTATCTGTTGAAGGCCTACTATAATCAGATGCAGCACTAGGTCCAGGAGTTTGGAAGACAAATGCCACACTCCCTGCCTAGTGAGAGCTGCCAGTGGACTGGAGGGGTTGACGTGACCAGGATCCAGCGGCATCAGAGACCTCCACAGGGGAGGATTGGTTGGCAGGAAGGGACAAATCCAGGTTTCGGGACACTCAGAGGAGGGCTCCTAAGGAGGAGAGAGGTTGGATGGTTTTTGAAAGCTAGAGTGTTAGGCTGTAAAGTGCAAAAGAAAGGTGTTTTAAGGAGCAAGTACCACATGTATAAAGGCTGCATCACGGATCTGGGAGGAAAGGATAGGTCTGCTTAGAATGCCAAGGCATGGGAAGAATGAGGCTGCAGAGGACAATGGGGGCTGAATTTAGGAATCTGGGCATTACCCAGGCAGTGTGGTGACGATGAGTTGTTTAATGCAGAGAAGTGCCATGTTTATATTTGGGGAATACTGTGATTACTGTGGTGCCATGTAGAGGAGACCCACTGGAAGTTGACAGAGTGATTTCAGATAGGACTGATGCAGAAATGTCTGTGGGCAACAAGGGTGGAGTTGATTGAGATGGTTAAATGCAGGATGTGGTAAATGGTTATTCACAGTGAGGCCTGCTTCCCTCAACAAGGAAGTGTTTCCTAAGAACCCCTCCCTCAGAATTCCCCCACTCAAAGTGTGAATGGCTGAAGAGGAGGGTCTGTGGCTATTTTGTCCTCCTAGAGATGGTACCCAGTAGGTGGTCCATATACTGTGATGCATCAAAATCTCTTGAGGTGCTAGGTTTTTTGTTTATATTTATTATTTTTTAAAGATTTTATTTGTTCATGAGAGACACACAGAGAGAGGCAGAGACACAGGCAGATGGAGAAGCAGGTTCCCCACAGGGAGCCTGATGAGGGACTTGATCCCAGGACTCCAGGATCACACCCTGAGCCAAAGGCAGATGCTCAACTGCTGAGCCACCCAGGCATCCCAAGGTGTTAGGGTTTTCTTTCAAAAAGATTAATCTATTTAGAGTGCAAGTGGGGGAAGGGGCTGAGGTAAAGGGAGTGAGAGAGAATCTTAAGCAGACTCCATACTGAGAATAGAGCCATACACGAGACTCGATGTCACAACCCTGAGATCATGACCTGAGCCCAAATCGAGTCGGATGCTCAACTGACTACCACAGAGGCACCCTGAGATACTAGATTAAGGTGCAGATTGCTGGGCCCTGTCCCAGACCTACAGGAATAATATAATGGATGAAAAAGCTGCTATGAATTCACAATGTTTTCAGATGAACTTATACTTAAGTATAACATGTATGTGTGTTTTCAAGGGTATACAGGTATGTCCAGGGGCATGGGGACTCATGAATGCTTTGGGGGAAGAAGCAAGAGGTGGAGGGAATTCCTGTCTGATGGACATTACCTTCTCATTGAAATCAGAAGCTCACAGGATGACCACAAAGAACAAGGAGAGGATGGTGGACATGAGGAGGAGTGAAGAGTTAAAACAAGGTTTGAAAGGAAATGGAAGACCACCACCAGAGAACGGAGGAAGGAAAAGTAGGATATGCTGTGCCATGAAAGTCAAGTAAAAGAATTATTAAAAAAGTGTCCTAACAGTAAGTGTAGAGAGAGAAGTCTCTTCTGCTGGGGTGAGTTGCTCTAGCAGCTTTCAGACAGAGAGGTGAAGGAATGGAGGTGAGTGACTGGTCCAGGGATGAAGCTACCAAGATGACAGGTCTCTCTACAGTATTTTTCTGCCTTTGTTTTGATACTTAGTTACTATTTGTACCCAAAAGCATAGGATCTACAACAACCTAAAGCATCGTGCTGGATGGATTAAAGGGTACAGGGGAGGCTGAGGTTACCCAACCAAGTCAAGGTGAGTCAACCAAGGCTGAGGTGACCCAACCAATACTTTCAGTATTGGTTGCAGTAGGGGTGAAAATATTTAACCCAACTTGTTTGTCTTCGTGATAAAGAGGATCATAATGAAATGAGGTCCTCATGGAAAAGACCAGGGATATGAGTCAAGTATAATGGTGTTGAAAATGAAGCCTTCACATTATTCTTTTTTATCCAACTTGCAAATAACCTGGTTTTACTTATTTTTTCCCCAGTTTTATTGAGCTATCATTGTCCCTACATAACCCATTTTTACTACCTAGAGATTACATATACCCCAACTGAATATATAAAGATTAGGTATTAAGTTAGTTCAGTCTATAATCTTTTGAAATGCAGTAATTCTTCAAGCAAAACTTTAGAATATAGTCACCTGGGGTGGCAGCACCTGGGTAGCTCAGTCAGTTGGGTGTCTGCCTTTGGTTTAGGTCATGATCCCAGGGTGCTGGAATTGAGTCCCAAGTCAGGCTCCCTGCTCAATGGGGAGTCTGCTTCTCCCTCTCCCTCTGCTTCTTCCTTCATTTGTGTTCTCTCATGCTCTCACTCTATCTCAAATAAATAAATAAAAATCTTTAAAGAAAAAGAATACAGTCACCTAGGAGATGCTAGTGCTGCCCCCAAGCACTTGTGCCATCCATTCAACCAGGTCTTTCTGCTGGTTCTAGAGCCCTGTGCCAGCCTCCTTCCATGCAGCCTTCTCAATGCTGGCTCAGTACCTCCTGGTACAGGTGCATGCTCTTCCTGGCTTCCCAGGCTAACAGTCCTCTGTTGTAGTCAGGCAAATATGACTTGGCAAGTGTAAAGTGAAGTGTCTAGTACACAGTATTCCTATGTAGGATCAACCTCCCAGAAGCTCAGGCAGGGGCTAGAAAGAGCTCTGAAAATTCCCTCTAGCTGTAGATCTAGTTAGTCCTACCCTGATCCAGCTCTTTTGTCAGCTCCTAAACCTGGCAGACCTTGGTTTCTTGGGTCTTTGGTGAGTCCATGTCTGACCTCTACCTGGATTGGCAACCTAGATTCATTTATTCATTCAACAAATACTTGCTAAAGCATTTCTATGTGCTAGAGTGTCTTCTAAGATACAGCAAAGGGGGAAAAAAATCTCCACATATTTGAGACTTCCTTGACTTTGGATTTTGCATTGATCTCTATTTACAGTATTTTCAACTTGTTCTTTGCCTTTTGACTCATATTCCAGTTTTGGAATGGTTTTCTGTATGTCTACCCATGAACAAAAATTTTCTACAAGTGTTTCTATGTTTTGGCCACCTGACTTTTCAGATCTGCCTGGACTCCAAATCCTGGCTTCCCCTAGAAAGTTCTAACCTGGTATATGTGCATCATACTTAATGAACCCAGAAGATCCCAGACAATTAGGGATTGTGTAATCTCTCACCCTCATTTTATTTTTTATTTATTTTTAAAAATATTTTATTTATTTGGGATGCCTGGGCAGCTCAGCAGTTGAGCGTCTGCCTTTGGCTCAGGGCATGATCCCAGAATCCTGGGATCAAGTCCCACATCGGGCTCCCTGCTTCTCCCTCTGCTTCTCTCTCTGTGTCTCTCATGAATAAATAAATAAAATAAAAATAAATATTTTATTTATTTGAGAGAGAGAGAGAGTGTGGAAGACCACAAATGGTGAGGAGGGGCAGAGGGAGAGGGAGAAGCATACTCCCTGCTGAGCAGGGAACCCAATGTGGGGCTCGATTCCAGGACCCTGAGATCATGACCCGAGCTGAAGGCAGACACTTAACTGACTGAGCTACCCAGGTGCCCCCTCACCTCCATTTTAAATAGAATAGAGTACAAGTGCCATCTCCCATGGCACATGGTGAAGTAGGTGCAGAGTTCAGGCTGTGATGCCAGAGTCCAAAATCTGGGGTCAGGTTGGTTACTGTTAAAGTAACCAGGTACTGGTTAATAAGATTGACTCTATCTGATTGCCTATCCCAGACATTAATATCTCCTGGGATTTTTTACAAATCAGTGTTACTGGTTCATATGGTTTATTGTTAAGATGCTTTAAATCATAGGTAAACTCACTAATTTGCAAGTTCATGTTTGTTTTTTTTTTTTTTTTTTTTTTTTAGAAGGTAGAAGTCCAAGATCAAGGTTTCAGCAGGTTTGGTTTCTCCTGATACCTCTTCTTGGCCAAAGGATAGCAGCCTTCTTGCTGAGGGGTCATGTGGACTCTGGTCTGTGCACACACATCCCCCCCAGTCTCTCTTTGTGTGTCCAAAATCCCTCTCTTTTTTTTTTTTTTTTAATTCATGAAAGTTACAGAGGAGAGAGAGAGAGGCAGAGACACAGGCAGAGGGAGAGGCAGGCTCCGTGCACCGGGAGCCCGACGTGGGATTCGATCCCGGGTCTCCAGGATCGCGCCCTGGGCCAAAGACAGGTGCCAAACCGCTGCGCCACCCAGGGATCCCGCAAGTTCATGTTTGATACTTCAAAAGTTAACACTTGGGATGCCTGGGTGGCTCAGCGGTTGAATGTCTGCCTTCGGCTCAGGTCCCGGGATTGAGTCCCTCATTGGGCTCCCTGCGAGGAGCCTGCTTCTCCCTCTGCCTATGTCTCTGCCTGCCCCTCTCTCTCTCTCTCTCTCTCTGTCTCATGAATAAATAAATAAGATCTTTAAAAAAATTAACACTTACTAAAAAAAAAAAAAAAAAAAAAAAAAAAAAAAAAAAAAAAAAAAAAAAAAAATTAACACTTACTGACATGTTTATTTTAAAGGAAGAGTAACTTTTTTTTTTTTTAAGATTTTATCTATTTATTCATGAGAGATACACACAGAGAGAGGCAGAGACACAGGCAGATGGAGAAGCAGGTTCCCCACAGGGAGCCTGATGAGGGACTTGATCCCAGGACTCCAGGATCACACCCTGAGCCGAAGGCAGATGCTCAACTGCTGAGCCACCCAGGCATCCCAAGGTGTTAGGGTTTTCTTTCAAAAAAGATTAATCTATTTAGAGTGCAAGTGGGGGAAGGGGCTGAGGTAAAGGGAGTGAGAGAGAATCTTTTTTTTTTTTTTTAAAGATTTATTTATTTATTTATTTATTTATTTATTTATTTATTTATCTATTCATTCTTGAGAGATAGAAGGAGAGAGAGAGAGGCAGAGACACAGGCAGAGGGAGAAGCAGGCTCCACGCACCGGGAGCCCGACGTGGGATTCGATCCCGGGTCCCCAGGATCGCGCCCTGGGCCAAAGGCAGGCGCCAAACCGCTGCGCCACCCAGGGATCCCCGAGTGAGAGAGAATCTTAAGCAGACTCCATACTGAGAATAGAGCCATACACGAGACTCGATGTCACAACCCTGAGATCATGACCTGAGCCCAAATCAAGAGTCGGATGCTCAACTGACTACCACAGAGGCACCCTGAGATACTAGATTAAGGTGCAGATTGCTGGGCCCTGTCCCAGACCTACAGGAATAATATAATGGATGAAAAAGCTGCTATGAATTCACAATGTTTTCAGATGAACTTATACTTAAGTATAACATGTATGTGTGTTTTCAAGGGTATACAGGTATGTCCAGGGGCATGGGGACTCATGAATGCTTTGGGGGAAGAAGCAAGAGGTGGAGGGAATTCCTGTCCGATGGACATTACCTTCTCATTGAAATCAGAAGCTCACAGGATGACCACAAAGAACAAGGAGAGGATGGTGGACATGAGGAGGAGTGAAGAGTTAAAACAAGGTTTGAAAGGAAATGGAAGACCACCACCAGAGAACGGAGGAAGGAAAAGTAGGATATGCTGTGCCATGAAAGTCAAGTAAAAGAATTATTAAAAAAGTGTCCTAACAGTAAGTGTAGAGAGAGAAATCTCTTCTGCTGGGGTGAGTTGCTCTAGCAGCTTTCAGACAGAGAGGTGAAGGAATGGAGGTGAGTGACTGGTCCAGGGATGAAGCTACCAAGATGACAGGTCTCCCTACAGTATTTTTCTGCCTTTGTTTTGATACTTAGTTACTATTTGTACCCAAAAGCATAGGATCTACAACAACCTAAAGCATCGTGCAGGATGGATTAAAGGGTACAGGGGAGGCTGAGGTTACCCAACCTCAAGGTGAGTCAACCAAGGCTGAGGTGACCCAACCAATACTTTCACCCCTGCAGTAGGGGTGAAAATATTTAACCCAACTTGTTTGTCTTCGTGATAAAGAGGATCATAATGAAATGAGGTCCTCATGGAAAAGACCAGGGATATGAGTCAAGTATAATGGTGTTGAAAATGAAGCCTTCACATTATTCTTTCTTATCCAACTTGCAAATAACCTGGTTTTACTTATTTTTATTTTTTCCCCAGTTTTATTGAGCTATCATTGTCCCTACATAACCCATTTTTACTACCTAGAGATTACATATACCCCAACTGAATATATAAAGATTAGGTATTAAGTTAGTTCAGTCTATAATCTTTTGAAATGCAGTAATTCTTCAAGCAAAACTTTAGAATATAGTCACCTGGGGTGGCAGCACCTGGGTAGCTCAGTCAGTTGGGTGTCTGCCTTTGGTTTAGGTCATGATCCCAGGGTGCTGGAATTGAGTCCCAAGTCAGGCTCCCTGCTCAATGGGGAGTCTGCTTCTCCCTCTCCCTCTGCTTCTTCCTTCATTTGTGTTCTCTCATGCTCTCACTCTATCTCAAATAAATAAATAAAAATCTTTAAAGAAAAAGAATACAGTCACCTAGGAGATGCTAGTGCTGCCCCCAAGCACTTTGTGCCATCCATTCAACCAGGTCTTTCTGCTGGTTCTAGAGCCCTGTGCCAGCCTCCTTCCATGCAGCCTTCTCAATGCTGGCTCAGTACCTCCTGGTACAGGTGCATGCTCTTCCTGGCTTCCCAGGCTAACAGTCCTCTGTTGTAGTCAGGCAAATATGACTTGGCAAGTGTAAAGTGAAGTGTCTAGTACACAGTATTCCTATGTAGGATCAACCTCCCAGAAGCTCAGGCAGGGGCTAGAAAGAGCTCTGAAAATTCCCTCTAGCTGTAGATCTAGTTAGTCCTACCCTGATCCAGCTCTTTTGTCAGCTCCTAAACCTGGCAGACCTTGGTTTCTTGGGTCTTTGGTGAGTCCATGTCTGACCTCTACCTGGATTGGCAACCTAGATTCATTTATTCATTCAACAAATACTTGCTAAAGCATTTCTATGTGCTAGAGTGTCTTCTAAGATACAGCAAAGGGGGAAAAAATCTCCACATATTTGAGACTTCCTTGACTTTGGATTTTGCATTGATCTCTATTTACAGTATTTTCAACTTGTTCTTTGCCTTTTGACTCATATTCCAGTTTTGGAATGGTTTTCTGTATGTCTACCCATGAACAAAAATTTTCTACAAGTGTTTCTATGTTTTGGCCACCTGACTTTTCAGATCTGCCTGGACTCCAAATCCTGGCTTCCCCTAGAAAGTTCTAACCTGGTATATGTGCATCATACTTAATGAACCCAGAAGATCCCAGACAATTAGGGATTGTGTAATCTCTCACCCTCATTTTATTTTTTATTTATTTTTAAAAATATTTATTTATTTGGGATGCCTGGGCAGCTCAGCAGTTGAGCGTCTGCCTTTAGCTCAGGGCATGATCCCAGAATCCTGGGATCAAGTCCCACATCGGGCTCCCTGCTTCTCCCTCTGCTTCTCTCTCTGTGTCTCTCATGAATAAATAAATAAAATAAAAATAAATATTTTATTTATTTGAGAGAGAGAGAGAGAGTGTGGAAGACCACAAATGGTGAGGAGGGGCAGAGGGAGAGGGAGAAGCATACTCCCTGCTGAGCAGGGAACCCAATGTGGGGCTCGATTCCAGGACCCTGAGACCATGACCCGAGCTGAAGGCAGACACTTAACTGACTGAGCTACCCAGGTGCCCCCTCACCTCCATTTTAAATAGAATAGAGTACAAGTGCGATCTCCCATGGCAAATGGTGAAGTAGGTGCAGAGTTCAGGCTGTGATGCCAGAGTCCAAAATCTGGGGTCAGGTTGGTTACTGTTAAAGTAACCAGGTACTGGTTAATAAGATTGACTCTATCTGATTGCCTATCCCAGACATTAATATCTCCTGGGATTTTTTACAAATCAGTGTTACTGGTTCATATGGTTTATTGTTAAGATGCTTTAAATCATAGGTAAACTCACTAATTTGCAAGTTCATGTTTGTCTGTGCACACACATCCCCCCCAGTCTCTCTTTGTGTGTCCAAAATCCCTCTCTTTTTTTTTTTTTTTTTAATTCATGAAAGTTACAGAGAGAGAGAGAGAGAGGCAGAGACACAGGCAGAGGGAGAGGCAGGCTCCGTGCACCGGGAGCCCGACGTGGGATTCGATCCCGGGTCTCCAGGATCGCGCCCTGGGCCAAAGACAGGTGCCAAACCGCTGCGCCACCCAGGGATCCCGCAAGTTCATGTTTGATACTTCAAAAGTTAACACTTGGGATGCCTGGGTGGCTCAGCGGTTGAATGTCTGCCTTCGGCTCAGGTCCCGGGATTGAGTCCCTCATTGGGCTCCCTGCGAGGAGCCTGCTTCTCCCTCTGCCTATGTCTCTGCCTGCCCCTCTCTCTCTCTCTCTCTCTCTGTCTCATGAATAAATAAATAAGATCTTTAAAAAAATTAACACTTACTAAAAAAAAAAAAAAAAAAAAAAAAAAAAAAAAAAAAAAAAAAAATTAACACTTACTGACATGTTTATTTTTAAAGGAAGAGTAACTTTTTTTTTTCTTTTAAGATTTTATCTATTTATTCATGAGAGATACACACACAGAGCGAGAGAGAGAGGCAGAGACACAGGCAGAGGGAGAAGCAGGCTCCACGCAGGGAGCCCGATGCGGAACTCGATCCCAGGTCCTTAGGATCAGGCCCTGGGCCAAAGGCGGTGCTAAACCGCTGAGCCACCTGGGTTGCCCACTGACATGTTTAAATTTGAGTACCACTGGACCATACCACACACTTGCTGCCTTCACTAATGTTTGTAAAGCATTCCAGACATGGAGTAGGCTGGTTATGCACATGTGACAGCTTTACCATTTGTGACTTTCTCCTTTTACCATAGCTTCTGCTTCTCTCCTATATCCTAGGTTAAGAATCAGTCTTCAAAAAATAATCCAAGTTCCAAATAGCATAGATTCTCATGAACTCCAAATAAGCACAAAAAAAAAAAAAGAAAGAAAAAAAGAAGAGATTTATATTTTAAAAATGTGCTACTTCAACATCCCATGGACTCACTGAGAGATCCTTTCTAGGTGCTAAGCAGATTAAAACAAATTGCTTTTTTTTTTTTTTTTTAAGATTTTATTTATTCATGAGAGAGAGAGGCAGAGACACAGGCAGACAGAGAAGCAGGCTCCATGCAGGGAGCCTGATGTGGTACCCAATCCTGGGACTCCAGGATCACGCCCTGGGCTGAAGGTGGCACTAAACCACTGGGCCACCCAGGCATCCCAAATTCCTTTGTTTCTAAGTCAGTTTTTCGTAATTTTCCTTTTAATGTTCACCTGGATCTTTTAGGTTGAATGTTCAGAGCAAAGCATCAGCCGTGCCTTGCCATTAAAAAGCTTTTCTCCATGCTGGGTTGGCGGCATTCAGTATGTCTGTCATCTAATCCATCTGGGATGGAAGAGAAGAATAGCTTCTCTGCATTTCACTAGGCTTCGGTTTACAACCTTGGACTGAGTTGGTTCTGTACTCAGTCAACCCCTTTCAGTGTCTGAGCTTGTGCTGTCTGCTTACTATTGGCTTATGAATTCATCTGAACTCAATATTTTTCATATTTATGCTCCCCTCCCACAGAACACCTAGTGTATGTTTTATATCAAAAGGCATTTAATGCTTGTTTGTAAAATAAAACGAAAAACACTGACAACTTGTGTGAAAGCTGTGGAATTCAAGGGTTAATATATCAAGAGGAATGCTCTCTCTTTAACACATGCTGTGACTCACCTCTCTGGTACCTCTGTGGCTCAGCTAAAAACAAGAAGAATGATCAGGGAACAGAAAAGCTATGGGGTACATCCATCTTGAGAGCCTGTGCCTAGACACTGAAATTTAAGAAGGGGCCCAACTCCAGGTTTCAAATCCTGTTTTTTTTTCTTTTTTTTTTTTTTTAGGATTTTATTTATTTATTTATAAGTCAGACACTCAACCACAGAGCTACCCAGGCGTCCTTCAAATCCTGTTATAACCACCTGCTAATTATGTGACCTTGGGCAAGTTACCTCACCTCTCAGTTTTATTATCCTCTGTACGGTGGATGTGATAAAGTAGTATGTACCTCATTACCTTCTTCTGGTCCTGCATGCCTCCTTGCTGTCCCTCTCCCTGGGTCCCTCTTCCTTAAATACCTGCATAGCTAGCTCCCTCATTTCACTTGGGCCTCTATGAAAATTTCAGCATGTCAGTGAGGCCCTCCTGGGCTTTACTGATATCCTAGCTGCTTTTTATTCATAGTACTTCTAATCACTTCCCAAGTTATATTTCCGATTCATTGTTATCCTGTCTTACTCCTCAAAAATGGGATATCTCTTATAGAAGGGACTTTGTTTAGTTTTCTGATGTGTCTTCTGCACCTAGAGTGGAGATTTGCCAATAGAAAGTGCTTAATATTTCTTGAATATTTCTTAACTGAAAGGTTAAATCAATTAATTTATATTAAGTGCCTTGATATAAACATTCAGTACAGGTTAGTCATTATGTTAGCTACTGTCACTCTTCAGCACATGTGAGGACCCTTTCTGGATGCCCAGTGTGGAGATCTACTTATCCAGTAGTGCTTATCCTAGTGGTGGTAGTCCTTACCTTAGGAAGAAATGCCTTGATCATCAAGTACATGCTGCGGATATTGAGATTCATTGAGAAGTCCCAGTCTTTCTCCTCGCAGTCCAGGATAGTTCCATGATGGACAAAACTGGAAGAGGAATTAAATAGCGGGGAAAAAATGATCATTTAAGAAGATCTGTATTCCATTTCCTTATCATTTTTTTATTGTAATATATTAACTTAGATCATTGACTCTTGTGAAGATTTTAACAATTCTGATATCACCTAGTACACTAGGTTAATGAGTATCCAACAACTTAAGCTAAATAAATTTATTTGAAAACAATATCCTTCTTTTAAAAGAGAAAGGCAAAAGTCTGGGGCCACCAAACGTAAGAAGCTTGATAGCGACTGCACAGGAAATATCAAAAACATGAGACTAGGACGCCTGCCCTGACTACTTTTTCAAGAGCAATAGTGCCCTCAGGTGGCACAGATTTAGTGTTTTCAAAGGGAAAATCAAATTGCAAGGGAAACCATTGTCTCAACATCTCAGGATGGCCAAGTAATATGGTTATCATACAGTTCTAACATATTGAGTAAACAAAGCAGAACAAAACAAACTCTTAAAGCAGCCTTCACTCACTGCCTTTTAAGTCACACTCATAAATAACCTGCTCATCCTTTGTGTGACAGCAAGAACCACGTGCTCTATTTCTGTATCCCTTACACTGCCTAAAATTTAACATGTAGATGTTCAAAAACTAATTTTCCTGATTTATTTTTGTCATGGCTCTGAGTATATTCTCATATAAGGGATGGAAAATTTATAAAATAGATTGTCAAAAATTGTTGCTTTAATTTAATTTTCATGTAATGTAACATGACAAACTATAGATGGATTTTTTTTTTTTTTTGCACTGAAACATGATTAAGGAGAACAAAAACATATTAGAAAGCTCTGGAGGTTTTCTACCAATGCAGTAGTACAAATATCTCACTACATAAGAAAGGTGGAATGTCACTTGGGTCCTGTATAAACCTCAGTTGTATTCGTCTCTACTGTCACACCTAAGCAGAGAAAATACTGGCACTAGCTGTCCTATGTGCAGCTGCTCCACTTTCAGTCTCCTCTCTTTCACACATAGTTCCACGTTTGCTGCTACCTAATAAGTTCAATTAAGCCATTCTCTTTGTCCTCTATACAGAAGTGCAACACAGAAACTTCTTTTGATGGATGGGACTCATTGTCCCACTAAGAAACCCTGAGCTTGGGAGGTTGTGCCAAAAAAATTGGGAACACCTGCATTTCAAGAAGCTGAGTACTTGGTTTCTGGTATATATACTTTGTTTTAGAGACATCTACTGGAAAATAGTTTCTCATTTATAAGTCTTACTGGAGCACTCACCACGAGTCCATTGGTGTGAGCTGTTGCTAGCCTTAAGAAATCAACAGGTTCAGATTAATACCAGTTCTCTTCGGTAGATCATAACTTCCCTTAGGCCTCAAGCCCATGTCCACTTCTTTTTTTTAAAGATTTTATTTATTTATTTGACAGCGCACACATGCAGGGGGAATGGCAGGCAGAGGGAGAGGGAGAAGGAGGCTCCCGGGGGGCACAGAACCCAATGCATTTATCTAGGACTCCGGGATCATGACCCGAGCCAAAGGCAGGTGCTTAACCAACGGAACCACCCAGGCATCCCTCTATGTCCACTTCTATGGCTTTATTACTTGCTGAATCTTGGAATAAAAATTCTGTTAAAATATAGCTGTGTTTCCTAAGAAATATATTATGGTTCATGATGAATAATTTTGCCATTTTATCAAAAATCATTAAATAAAAGTCATGGAAAACTTTCTGTAAGAACAGTGAAATTAAAACATGAATTACCCAGCAACATTAAAGAGAACATCAAGTCTCTCAATTTCATTGGCAAACTGATCAATTTGTTTCTTCTTTGTGACATCAAGGGTCCGAGTTTGAATACCTGAAAAATAAAACAAAGGAATCTATCTGTACTCATAAAAATGTTTAGCCTTGAAGATATAGCTGTTTTAAAGTGTGAGGATTGCAGTCTTTGTTCAGTTAGACTTCATAGGATTGTTGGCCATTAGAGAGTCTTAGGAATATCTGTCTATCTATCTATCATCTATCTATCTATCTATCTATCTATCTATCTATCTATCTATTTATGATAGAGAGAGAGAGGGACTCGATCCCGGGACTCTAGGATCGTGCCCTGGGCCAAAGGCAGGTGCTAAACCGCTGAGCCACCCAGACATCGAATCTTTTTTTTTTTTTTAAAGATTTTATTTATTTATTCATGAGAGACACAGAGGCAGAGACATAGGCAGAGTGAGAAGCAGGCTCCCTGCGGGGAGCCCAGTGAGGGACTCGATCCCAGGATCCTGGGATCATGCCTCGAGCTGAAGGCAGATGCTCAACCACTGAGCCACTCAGGGATCCCTGAGGGTCTTAGGAATCTTAAGAATCTTATTAGTAAAAATCTGAAAGTCCTCCTCGTCTTGACCTTTATATTAGATGCCTCTCAGTAAGCCAGCAGGAATAAAGCAACTGGGCCCCTGTAGCCCTTTCTTTCCCTAAAGGTTGAATTATTGCTACAGTGATGCTTGTGAGGGAAGGGCAGGGGAATTCTGCCTGTGAGGGAAGGGCAGGGGAAGTGGAATAAGAAATTATTTCTATTTGTGCCCTTTACCTTTATGCCAATTCTTTTTTTTACTAGAAATAACTGTTGGTCATGGGTACCATCATTTATTTCTGGACTAAATTGCAAGAAGAAATGAGAGGCCAGAAGAAGGGATGAAAACACTAACCAGGAGTGATCTGGTGTGGGATCTGAGAGAGACACACTATACTAGCTACTAAAAAACCCCAAAACCAAAAAAAAAAAACCACCCCAACAAATCTGCTTTAATGAAAGAAGCAGTTATTATTTTTATGATTTAAAAATATATAGTTTATTTTATTCCCTTTTGGATATAGAAAAGGTAGATTATAAATAAAGAAAGGGAAGACTAAATTTGAGTTTCAGAAGAACTTCCTTTGCTTTGTGCTTTTCCAGGGCAGCAGCTACCCCTTAGACTTGTTGAAATGATAACTCAACATAGTCTAGCTCAGTTAACTAATTCAATGAACTAAACTGTGTTTGCTCATGTAACCTGTTCTATTTTGCTGAAACAGTTAAATTTCAAGTGACTTCTATGTCCTGATTTCTTTCTGAGTAATACTGATTGAAGCTGTCTGATGTTGGAATTAGGTTTGGTGTGGTACACTAAGGGGCAGCCAAACAAATTAGTCTTTGCAGCTGCTGCTTTTTTTTTTTTTTTTTAGATTTTATTTATTTATTCATGAGAGACACAGAGAGAGGCAGAGACATAGGCAGAGAGAGAAGCCAGCTCCCTGCGGGAAGCCTGATCCGGATCTCGATCTCAGGACCCTGGGATCTAAGCCAAAGGCAGATGCTCAACCACCGAACTACCCCAGGCGACCCGTCTCTTACAGCTTCTGATCATATGTCATTTTAAGGCTAAGCTGTTTCGGTTATGGTAGCTACTAGCCACATGTGGCTACGGAGCATTTGAAATGCAGATAGTGTGAATTGAAATGTTCTGTAAGTGTAAAATACATGTGCATTTCAAAGATTCAGAATAGGAACCCTATAGTGGTTTAGCGTCTGCCTTTGGCTCAGGTCATGATCCCAGGGCCTGGGATCAAGTTCTGCGACACCTTGCTGAGTCTGAATTCCAAGTTCACACTGCCGAGTTGCTTACCGGGGTACTTTTCCAGTTCCTGAAGTTTGGACTCATTGATATCGGTGGCAATGACTTTGGCACCTTCTCTTGCAAAAGCCTGAGAGACACAATGTACAAGTAAATCCTTTGTCTATTTGATTTGATTCTGTTCTCATGAATGGAAAGTCTTTTAGCCTTTTCTCCCTTATCTTATTTTCATTGCTTTCCCTATAAAATAGGTAGAATTTCAAGCTCTCTTTCACTTCACCCATCCCGTTATTATTTTCATTAGTTAGAACGTGACATACATTGTGCTTGTCATCTGACTTTGTCCCTTTAAGCATTATCAAATAAAATAGTGTTTTTAAAAACGAGGCCTCTGTTATTGACACTTCTCAAAATACTATTCTCTGATGTCATGGCCTGTATTTATTTCATTTTTGAGCAAGTTCTTACTGTTTTCTATTTCTTATTATATTCCAAATAATAAGAGAAAATGGGTTATTTCAACACTTTTTTTCTTCTGAGTATATTAGTTTCATAAATGTCAAACCATACCGTACTATTACACTTTAAATGCATTAATTAGGTCAGGTGGGGGTAATAATGTGCAAGAAATTGATATAAATTAGGAAGGTAAAGGTAACCTGACAGTCTCGTAATTCGAGTCTTATACCTGAATTGATGTAATTTCAGAAAGCTCTGCATTCCTGTAGGGCCACTGTAGTAAATATATCATAGTGCAGAGAAACTGAGACAGAGAAGTCTCTCAGAGTCAAAGATTATCAGTAATGTCGCATAATAAACATGTGAGGTGTTCATTCCTTCATCTGCCTGGGGTCAGGAATAGGGACTTTTCTTTTGTAACGTAAGACAAGAGAAGCACAAAATTAAAAAAAAAGTAGAGCAGAATCAAGTAATCATAGGATCTGTCCACATAATTCAATACCTCAAAAGGTAGTAAGTAAACAAGAGATAATAACTTACTAAGGCAGCTGCCCGGCCAATCCCCTGAGCAGCAGCTGTCAGGACGATGACCTTCCCATCAAGTCGACCCATAATGGAACCTGTGGTTAAAGCTAGAGACATATATTTAATGGCTTACACTGTAGCACATGGTCCTGTGCAGTGACATCTAGAATGAACAGTTCAACGTACTCTCTAAGAACTTAATGACAGTTTCTGTACAAATAGTCCCATCATCTGAATTCTCCAAGAATGCTGACACTAGATACCTACCTTAGTGTATCAGAAATATTTAGCATAACCCACTTAAGTGGTAACAGACATTGGACTTTAATCCACCATTCGGCTTCCTGAGTACTTAGAGAAGACAGCCTTTGATACTGATATAGCAAGGCTGGAGTCCTTCCCTTCACTACCACCACCATTGTCCCCACTGTCCCTATACAAACTGCTATGGCATTCTCGATTTCTCTGCTGTAAACTTTTGTTGGGGGTTTGTACTATCAATTATCTGTGGCTTTTCCTTGTCACTGGAAAGATTTCATGGTTGGCCTCAGAGAGTCATTGAACAAAAGAGCTGGAAAAATCAAATCATATCCAATACTCCCATTTTATAGATGAGAAAACTGATCTGATTTACGCAAGGTCACAGAGCCAGTTAATGACAGAGACAGAACTATGCTCAGGCCTCCTGACTCCTTCACTATGTGAAATTCCACCCCACAATACTGCTGATCCTTTCTTAAAGTTTAAGCATGCAGGGGTGCTTGGGTGGCTACATCAGTTAAGCGTCTGCCTTCAGCTCAAGTCATGATCCCAGGGTCCTGGGATCTAGCTCTGCATTGGGGCTCTCTGCTTAGTGGGGAGCCTGCTTCTCCACTCTGCTGCTCCCCTTGCTTGTGCTCTCTCTCTCTGTCTTTCAAATAAATAAGAATCTTCAAAAAGAAAAGTTTAAGTATGCAGTAGTAACACTTTAACAGATACTATCTGTAATTTTCAGATCGGAGGACTGAGGAATTCTGACCTAGGGAAAATAAGATATGCATAAGAAACTTGACTGGTTCTTGAGCAGTAGTTTGCAGGATGAGGGGAATGGCTAATGATGAGGTTGGGGGTAGTTAAATGTCAAATGATGGTTAACTGAGGCTGTCTTCAAGGAACTGAGTACATTTGCTCGCCTTGCTGTCCTTAATGGGGGTCTTTGGGTGTCTTTGATTTCACACCAAGGTACACAATGTCTGCTTTGTCCCAAGGCATCACATCCCCATTCCAGGCAAAAAAAAAAAAAGGTAGTGGAATAAAAGCCAAAAGCCTTTCAGAGTGTCCTCTCTTTCTATTCAAGAAGGAAGCCCTCCTTAGAAATTCCAGCGTTCATTTCACAGGCCAGCTCTAGCTGCAGAGGTTAGGAATTTGAGAGTTTTGTTTTCTAGCCTCTGTAAAGAGAAAAGCTAGGGGAGGAGGGTAGTGAGCCAACTTAAAAGGTACATGTACAGATAACCTACACAATCACCCTACTCAATTATCCGCCTGATAGAAAACAGGTAGCAAGTCTGGCTTAGAAGGCTCACATGATCTAGTCCTTTCTTTTTGAACCAATCTTTGTTCTCACTATCCAACCTTGGTTTTTTGCTGTAACCAAGCCTCCACGCTTTATCTAAGCTCGGAATGCTGAGGGGCCAGTTACTCCTGTGGGCAACGGACACTAAAGGATTGATGGAAAGAGTGTGACACAATCAGACACGTATTTTAGCTCACTGTGGAGCAGGCCGCGGGAGGATGTCTTTGGGAGGGTGTGCAGTGGTCTGAAGGGCCTCAGGTGAAACAGCAGAGAGTGAGGGGATGGAGAAGGGGGCTGGACCAGAGCAGCGTTTAAGACAGGAGACAGGGCCTGGTCAGCAGTGCACTTCCTTCGGAGGTCATAAGTGGTCTCTCGCGGCTGTGAATGCAAACCTAGGCCTCCGGGTTGCAGGTGCAAGAGAAGACCTCGTGGGTGGGCTCTGCGTGCCCCTCTCCCGGCCCTGGGAGGCCAGCGGGGGTGTGCGGTGGGCCCTAGCCCCTGCCCCGCGGTGGGTGGGCTCCCCCCAACTCCTTCTCCAGCCCTCTCCCCGCCATCCCATCCCTCCCTTGGGGTCTGACGGCCAGTTCACTCTCCTTGACCCTCACACGGGCTTCTCCCCTGGTAACACTCA
Source organism: Vulpes lagopus (assembly GCF_018345385.1). Lineage (NCBI taxonomy): Eukaryota > Metazoa > Chordata > Mammalia > Carnivora > Canidae > Vulpes > Vulpes lagopus. The sequence goes on from NC_054829.1 coordinate 100,382,329, forward strand.
TGCACCTTTAACTCTGTCTTGGAGTTTTGCTTCTCAGAGGGTCAGGCTAGCAACTGGCTCCCGGAGCCTGTTTACAGCTTCACTGAAGTTCTCGAAGTTTGAAGTTCGAAGTTCGGATGAAGTCTGCATTTGTTATGCGCCCAGGAGGCTGAGCTTTTCCAGTGCCTGACCTACTCTGAGGCCATGGAGTTTCTGTGGCTTTTTATTTTTTTTCTTTCTTGCACGAGTCATACATTTTCACTTTAAGCACGTAAAGAGTTGAGAAATATATGCTTTAGAAAGTAAGAGACTCCAATAATCAACCCCCCCCTCCGCCCCTCCCCAGTGTTGGGCATGGTGCATTAAAAAGATGTTATTTTACACCACTGTCCCTGCTGGCTTTGGGCGCATGGCACTGAAAGCATGTACCAGTACCAAAGATGTCCCTAGGAATCTTTGAAACCCAGAGAAGCACTTACTGAACAACTATTGAAGCACAGCTGCTTTGCTCGCTCTGAAATCTTAGCTGGTCTTGCCTTTCTGGGATCAGATTTTGGTCCCAAAGACTTACTGTTGGAAAAAACTATACTATCAAACTAAAATGGATTTATTTGGGAAAATGTAGTACAAACATGACCTGAAATGGTAAAATGAGGCAACTCTCCATAAATCCAACATGAAAACCACATTGAAAAACTTATATACTAGAGTTTTAGACTTGTTAAAAACGCACCCTTATACTGATCTAACGGCTGAAATTAATCTTGAAATGGGTAACTTGCAGAACGCAAAATCTAAACCTCCTCCTCTCCCAGTCTGAAGTGTCATTTAATAAAATAAAAGGAAATCTTACTTTACAGCAGCAAGTGGACGGCGTCCTTCAGATCCGTGGGCGAGACACAAACTTGAGACCTTTGTGCAGAAGCAAGTCAGGCGCTTAATAACGCATGTTGGGATTTGTAGTTTCCGTCAGTTTTAAGAAAGGAGGAGCACATTTATATACTACGTATGTGCGTGTGCTGCCATCAAGTGGAGCTCAGGTGGTACAGTTAACTCCAAGGAGGTGAAAAATGGAAAAGCGCCTTACAGCTTACTTAGGATATGGAAATCATCACCTTCACTTTAACCTAAGTCTTTGTTATTTGTTCGTGCCTACTATGTGCTGCTCTAGGATATTAAAAATTTAATGAGCCAGAAATTTCATATAAAAGAGAGTAGGGCAATAAAATAGAAGGACCCTAGGTCATTTAAGATAGCGGAGGCTTCCTTCTAGGCCATTTCCCAAGATTGTTTTGAGGGAGGGAAATAAAAATTCCCTTGTGTTTAAAATCTAGTTATTTATGGTTGTTTTGTCACACTCTAACACTTGTATATGTTTAGTGGCAGAGTGCAGGCATCCTGAGTACTGAGGGGCAAGGTCCGGGTAGCACTTTGAACTTGAGTGTGGAGGCTCATGTTGGGCAAGAACAAAAACTCAAATTTGGCTGAAGAGAACAGAGATAGTAGAGATTGAAAAGGACTAGGTCATGTGTGCTAGGCTTAGTAAGTCATACTTAATCAGGTGCATAATTGAGCAGAATGATTGTGGAGGTTATTTTGTGCATGTACTATTTGCCTTCGTTCACTCAACATCCCCTCACCTCACTTTCCGCTGCCTTTTATTTTATAAAGGTCAGAAAACCAAACTCACATTCCTAGCCTCCTTTGTTGCTAGAGCTGGCCAATGGAAGGTAAGTTGAGAGGATTTCCTTCTTGAATAGAAACGCAAGGCCACTTTGAAAGGCTTTCCCTTCTTTTTTGCCTGGAATGTGGATCTTCTTTGGGACATGGCAGCCATTGTGTGACTTTTGAGGTCAGAGGCAGAGCAGGGTGAGGGAAGGAACCGGATTTCTTGAAGACAGCTTCTATGCCACAGTTCTAGACCAACTCCTCTGGATTCTTTTGTGAGAAAAAGTTAATTTCTTTGAATCACATCTTTCTTTAGTTTTTTGTCTTTGGAGCCAAGTATATTCATAACAGTCATGGCAGTTCAGAACAAAGACTGTGTAGTGAGAAAGACGAAGGTTAAGTCTCATATCCTTCACTAGCTGTGTAAATCACTTAACACTCCAAGCCCCAGTTTTCTTATCTGTAAATAAAGGTAACCATAGCACCTGCCTCAGGCATGTGAGAAGGAAGGACAAGGCATGCACAACATTTGTTACATTTGTACTTAATAAATGTTAATGATTATTAAAATTCAATTAGATACCCACCATTTGCTTCGACGTGGATGGAACTGGAGGGTATTATGCTGAGTGAAATAAGTTAATTGGAGGACAAACATTATATGGTCTCATTCATTTGGGGAACATAAAAAATAGTGAAAGGGAATAAAGGGGAAAGGAGAGAAAATGAGTGGGAAATATCAGTGAGGGTGACAGAACATGAGAGACTCCTAACTCTGGGAAACGAACAAGGGGTGGTAGAAAGAGAGGTGGGCAGGGGGTTGGGGTGACTGGGTGAGGGGCACTAAGAGGGGCACTTGACAGGATGAGCACTGGGTGATATGCTATATGTTGACAAATTGAACTCCAATTAAAAGAAAAGAAAATTCAATTAGAGTAGATGGCAAAAATGGATTTAAAAAAAATCCCTGACCTAATTTTCACATATATAAACATGCACACAAAGTCTTTGGTAAAACTGTCCCTTATTGCCCACGATAGCTTGTAGTGGAGTCTAATGATCTCTAGTCACACCTAGCTGTGCTTGTTGCTTTACTAACAATCTCCCTTTAACTTTTGAGAATTTTAGAATAGATTTTATACAGATATGAGAATTCTCTAATCAAGGTCAAATCTAATTCTTCTTTCTTGATGCAGCTTTCTTCACCTTCCCTTTGTCTGGATTTTTAATAATCATACTCTGTGACAGCCTAATATAGTGTTGCAAAAATTCGCTTACCCATCTATATTTTCCATGAACTAAATTTCTTTAAGGCTAGGGACCATATCTTTTTCACCCTTATATTACAATCAGCCCATCTTATGAGATATTTAATTCTAAACGTGAATTTTACAAAGGCAGTATCTTTTGGTGCCTAGATCAGTGCTTGGCACAGTAAACAGCCATTAAATATTTAGAATATGCATGGTAGGCTCTCACTAGGTTTCTTGGATATAATTTTACCAGGCTCTCAAGAAAATATTTCCTACAAAAAAATAATTTGTCTTTTTTAGTCTTGTCTTTACTTTTCAGACCACTTTCGTGTTGTCTGGCCATATTATTTCCTTTAAACATTGTTGCATGTTTCATTGTTGACTTTCATCATTGTACCTTCACAGCCGTTTATCATGATATTGAAACCCAGATCCTAAAAGGGAGATGTCAACGACATGGAGGACCAGAAAATTCCACCTCTTTCTCCCAGAGACAGATTTAAAACAATATACAGACCAGACCAAAATACCTTTATGAGAACTTAGGCTAGTTAAGAAGTCGCAGTACCCTAGGTAAGGGGAAAGCTGAGAACAGCTGCAATGACATGGGTAAGAAGAATCATTTCATTTTCTTATGGCTCCACCCACCTCACCCCTTGCCCAAGCTAGCACATCTCAGCCTCTGGCTCCTAGTTTCTCCAGGGGGAGTAGGGGGAAGAGAAGAGTAGAAAACAAATCCAACGTTCTGGCTTTTTATATGGGAGGCCAAGGGACTGGTTTCTGTCTTGCCTGACTTGGGAGTGCGGATGGAACTGGTGATAGTTGGCACAAGAGGGCCAGTGCTCCAGGTGGAGGCCAGAGTGGTTCAGCACAATTGGGAGAGAGGGAGAAGAGTAGAGCAAGGGCTTGGTATTCCAACTTTTTGGAGGGCTGTCCAAGACTGCTGTCTTGCCTACCTGAGGTGCTAAGGGGGAGCTGAAATACTTTGGATGCCTGAGGGCCAAGGAGAACAGAGAGTGGGGTGGCCTCTTACCACAAGAACATGCTTACTGCAGACAGACACCAGAGGGAGCCAGAGATCTGGCTCCTAAGAAAATTGGTAAGCCTCTCTAATTGGCAACTTATACACACAGCCCAGAGAGGTCACATCCTCCTAAAAAGGTTTCAGAGATTCTGAGAATCTCCAACCAGGCTGATAGATGAACGTGTTCCCCTGTATGAATCAGTCTGTAGTGGTGGCTGCTTTTTCAAATGCATAAAGCTCAGAAAAAAAAATCAGTACGCATGCACATTCACACACAAAACATGACCCAAAGGAGCAAAATGAATCTCCAGAACCCAAGACCATGGAAGCAAATTACCAGAGGAAGATTTAAAAGTAGTTTTTAAGAAGCTCAATGATCTACAAGAGAATGCAGATAGGCAACTACATGAAATCAGGAGAACAATGTACGAACAAAATGACACTATTAACAAAGAAACAGAAACTAGGGACACCTGGGTGGCTCAGAGGTTGAGCGTCTGCCTTTGCCTCAGGATGTGATCCTGGGGGTCCGGGATCGAGTCCCACATCAGGCTCCCTGCATGGAGCCTGCCTCTCTCTCTCTCTCTCATGAATGAATAAATAAAATCCTAAAAAAAAAAAAAAAAGAAACTAACAAAGAACCAAACAAATTCCGGACCTGAAGAATACAATGACTGAATTTTTACTAGAGGGGTTCAATAGTAGACTTGATCAAGCAGCAAAAAGAATCAAAGAAAAAGGGAAGAAATAAAAAAGAAAAGTGAAGAAAGCCTAAGGTACTTATGGGACATCAGCAAATGGACCAAGAGTTGCATTATGGTACTTCCAAGTAGAGAGAAAGGGACAAAAAATTTATTTGAAGAAATAATGGGCCCAAATTTCCCAAATCTGAAGAAAATGAACATCCAAATTCTAAGTTAAGCAACATTTTACTAGACAGGATATCTGATGACTGATTATACTTTTAATGGCCTTAGTTTTATTATCTAGGTGGGCTTATTGAGTTACTTTTATTCAGCGGAGGAGCAGACATTGTAAAGAATCAAATCTGCAGCTCTGTTCCAGTGTCTTATTTGGGGAAGCATGGCAAGGAGAAACAAGACCCTGAAGGGGCAGGCTTGGGGGAGAGAATTATAGGGAGGGACACCTTCCCCTTAGCCCCAGTGAATTCCTATGATAGTATATCAAGGGCAAATATCCACTCATAAATTGTAAAATGACGGCTATGATATAAATCATAATCTCTTTCTTTCAATGAATCTTCTTACCAAAGAACCAAGGATGAGTTGAAATCACTAACTCTGTTCTAAACCTTATGCAACTTGGTGATTTATGTGGTTTTTCAAAGTCACACGATAGAGAAGTAGTATCAGATACTCTCTAAAACCACAGTTCTTAACCTCCTATAGGATGACAAATCCTTTAAGAATATGATAAAAGTATGGACCCAAGTATCCTAGAAAAAGGAATCTACACATACAAATTAACATAAAATTTCAGAGGTTTCAGAGACTGCATGAAGCCCCATTCATAGATGCCTTATGGATCTGTGGGGACTCTGGGTTTAGAAGACTTTCTACTTTGATAGAAACTCTGGTGCTGTTTCCTCATGTCTGAAATAAAAGGGTAGAATGGTCTGTGAAGTTCGTCCAGCTGGGAGTGAAAAATGTAGTAGAGTACAAAGTCTGATAACAAACCAACCAATTCTGAGTGCTTGTATAGGGGGTTGGTGGGTAACAGAAAAGCACAGGGTAATTTTTGTATTTGTTATAGCCAAAGAAAGATTAGCCTAGAAAATGAAGAGGTCATAGTACTTTGCTATCCCGTAGCAATTTAAATCCAGAAAGCATGTATATAATCTCATAGCAAAATTCTGAAAGTCAACAAGCAAATAGAGCCAAATATACCAAATATCCCACCAAGAAATCATTAATATTACAGAGTTGTGATTCAGAACCACTAATTAAACATTTATTAGGTACTTAAAAAAAGCTTATAATTTTACAAATTAAATGATGCTTTAATGGATATATTATGCCTTAGAATTATCTAAATCATATGTGGATAACATTACATTAATAAAAATGAATACATTTTATGTATACATGAAAGACTGGAAATTTCCTTCAATAATTTTGCTCTTTACAAAATATATAAATAAAACAATTCAACTTCTGAAGTATTACCACATTCAAGAAGAAGATATTGCTATCACCATTCTAAATTACTGGAATGCATTAATCTCCTGTTCCTTCATCTTCTAATTGTAACGGCAAAGTAAAAACTGAATTGAAATTAAGTTGGATTGTGACAACAATGCCAGGGATAGGCACATAAAGTAATAATTTCCAAACACAGAATGCTGGGCCCCCAGAAAAGTGACAGTAGAGGAGTCTACTGGGTCTTGCACTCGGGCACATCTTTTCCTGAGGAGGCATGCCATGGACCTGGCTGAGGATCCACATTCTCTGCTCCAGCAATTTGTTCTTCTGAGAAAAAACAAAAGGAAAAACAAACAAACAAACAAAAAAACCCTAAATCATCTTATTTTATTAAAGAAAACCCATAAATTTGAATACAAGTAGAAATGAAACCAATGTTAAGACAGTAGAGATATGAAGAATGAAAAATGACAATCTGGTCATTAATGAGCTCAAGTTTGGTCATTAAAAAGGTGCCTTTCACTTCACCAGAGGTGGAGAAGTTTCTTCCCCATTTTCTCATAAAATCAACTGTTAGAAAAGCCATTTTGTACATAAAACCAAGAAGTAATAAAGTGTCACTTGAAGTTCATCAGTTTGAGATTCAAAGTGAATCAAACATAAGTTGGGTCTTATTTTCCTTTGCCTTAATTTTGGAAAAATAGCATATATTTTGAAGAATAGTCATTCTCAGAAAACTCTGAGGCTTTTAAAAGTACTTCGTTTAGGGATCCCTGGGTGGCGCAGCGGTTTGGCGCCTGCCTTTGGCCCAGGGCGCGATCCTGGAGACCCGGGATCGAATCCCACGTCAGGCTCCCGGTGCATGGAGCCTGCTTCTCCCTCTACCTATGTCTCTGCCTCTCTCTCTCTCTCTCTCTCTCTGTATGACTCTCATAAATAAATAATAAAAAAATTAAAAAAAAAAATAAAAAAAAATAAAAGTACTTCGTTTATTTGTTTATAAACAATATTCATTTTCAAAGGATCATATTTAATAAAGTAAATCTCATATATCTGGTCTTTGCAATTACCTCAAGTTGTTGAGAAAATTCAAGTTATCTTTTATAAGTCAAATTAAAAACTAACATTAAAATTCTTTTAGAACAGTATTCTACTACTTCAGGCTGGAACCATCTCCTTTAATTCTGAATTGGTCAGTTTTGATTCATATATTCTTCCAGACTACACTTTTGTTTATTTCACTTAAAAGTAGTACCAAAAAAAAAAAAAAAAAAGTACCAGAGTGATCCATATATTGATAAAAAGACTTAAACATTTCTATTTACAGTTGAATTAATTCATATCAAGCATGTGCCTCTGGCACGATCAGAAAAAAAATCAAAAGGTGATTTAAAGTTTCTCCATTTTTCAAAAAAATCTTCTAAAATAGCATGTATGTGTATACAGCAAAAGTTCCATTTAAGTGCTAGCTAATGGAAGGTCCTTAAATGTCTGTTAAATATTATTCCATAAAGTGAATAAATGGTTCAGAAATGTTCTCAAATTTGGTGCCTTCCTATACCCCCAGGAGCACTTCCAGACTGCTCACTTGATCTTGCTAAAAATGATCAGACAGCTGCCTCTTTTAGCATATACTTTTGTCGCTTTAGCTTTCCTCCAACTGTGTAACGGCATTTCTGACAGGCAGATGCATTGGCACATGGACACATGATTAATGCTGAGCAGTGAGAAGGACAAGAAATGCAGTATTACAGAGCATCTCTGGCAATGTTCCACACCTCTGTGTCTGGCACCCGGGCAGAGATGGGGATGACCCTTGAGGCTGCCTCCCTCTATCCAGTCAGGCGCCTAGCGCTGATTTTTTCCCCAAATCTCACCTGACCATCCACTCTTCATCTCTACTGTACCTGCTCAAGTCCATGCTACCATCACCTCTTGCTTGGACAACTGTCATAAACTCTTGCTCCTATTATTTGTTGGTTACCATTCAAGTAAGGTGGTGTGTTCAAAATTTACAACTCCTTATGATCCCCAACCCTCCCCTCTCCTGCGCCTCATCATGTTCTTTAAAATATTTCAAAGGCTTCCTCTATATGCTTTCAAGATAAAGTAAAAATTCCTTTATATAATCTGTGGTCTGGCCACATCATCTTTCTTTCAACCCCTCCCCTGGTTATGGTCCCTTCTACCTTGGGCTTGTCACTGTTCCATCTGCCTGATTGTTAAGCTAACTCACGTTAACCTCTCAGATCTGTTTTCTTCTTCAAGGAAGACTTCCTTAATATTCCCAAAACAAAAACCTATTATAAGCCTCACAGCCTTTTGCACTCTGTAGTTTTACCTACTTTTATTATTATTATTATTGACTACTTTATTACTGTGTGTATCTCCTACTAGACTCTAACCTCCAGTAGGGTAGGGGCCATGTCTGGTTTTGCTTATCAATATAGCATCAGGGTCTTACTCTGACACATAGTTGGAGATCAAATTTTTTTGCTGACCGAATGAAGTAATAAGTTAATGAAACAAGTCGATGATTTGGCTTGTGTAAAATGAATATAATTGGAAATACTGGCCCATTGCATTCATAAGAAAGGTTTCCTCAGTAAAAATTTTATTTATAGGGTAGTGCTTTCATATTTTTGAGAATTGCTTATTTATCTTAGGGAAAAGTTGAGGGTTTATGAGGCATAATACAGACTTAGGGTAAAAAATGATGCACTTTAGGGCTGTGCTTTGGAGAAACTTTCTCACAACAGAAATGTCAAATGAAGTCTGTACACTCTAGCTTGCTCAACTATATCTTGTCTAACTTTGCCCTTTGGGGCCAAAATTAAAGATAAGTTCTGACAGTTATCCCTTGATTTCCAAAGAACCAGTATATTTACCTACCTGGGCAAAGGCCTAAACCCGAGTTATCAAAGTAGCGAACTGGATGAGGTGATGGTAAAGACTTTGATCGGCTGTCAAAAAACCAAGACTTTGGCGATTCCCTTGGCACAGGATCTTGTAAATTCCGTTCCTTGCATTGAGAAGGTGTATGCGGCCTCTTTTTGGGAGCTGTTAGAGTCACTTTAGGAGACTGTGGGGAATTCTCACAAGTAACTTCTCTGTGAGCCTCTCTTTTAAGGATTCTCTCCTTCCATGTTTTGACCTCGTTGGAAAGATGATGGTTATTGCTTGAATGTAGCAGAAAAAGAGAGAGAGACAGAGAGAGAGAGACTAAGTCTGCACAATTTCTGAATTTATTAACACATAAAATTTTTTTTAACTGTGGTAAAATATATATAATTTACTTTTTTTTTAAAATTTTAGTTCCACTATAGTTAGCATATGGTGTTATATTAGTTCCAGGTGTACAATATAGTGATTCAACGGTTTCATACAACACCTGTGATGGTGCTCAACATAGCAAGGGCCCTTCCCCCCACTCCCCACTTCCTTCCCACCCACCCTCTTTCTGGTAACCATCAGTTTGTTCTCTACAGTTAGGAGCACTGGGCATTATATAAGATAATGAATCACTGACCTCTATATCTGAAGCCAATAACATATTTCATTACATGTTAATTAACTGAATTTAAATTTAAAAAAACTCTGCTTCTTGGTCTCTTTTTCTCCCTTTGCTTGTTATAATTGATCAATTTCTCATACTTCTAATTTTAATTTCCACCTAATGCCTCCTATTTGGACTATTTCCACAGTTCAGAAAATGAAATGAGGCCTTGTAAATTGAAAAATTGTAATCATGAAGTCCTAAAAAGAAAGCTTAGAGTATGATACTAGGTTTCCAATGGATCAATGATATCATCCAGAGTGGTTTACTTATTGATACCTTGCAGCAATAATTTGATACATTAGTCTTCTGAATAGATGAACTTTTTTTCAAAGATTTTATTTATTCATGAGAGAGAGAGCGGGTGGGCAGAGACACAGGCAGAGGGAGAAGTAGGCACCATGCAGAAGCCTGACATGGGACTTGATCCCAGGACTCCAGGATCACACCCTCGGCCAAAGGCAGGCACTAAACCACTGAGCCACCCAGGGATCCCCTAATAGATGAATCTTTAATGTACTTCTGTTATTTTAAAAGAAATATATTACACCATACTTCTGAGTTATAGTCTTGCTTGTTGCAGGAAATGCCACCAGCATTTAACCAGTTCCTGCAGAGAGAAACCTAGAGGGAAGTCCCAGAGGCCCTGCGCTCCTTTATCTGGTCTTCCATGTCTGTGGACACAACTCTACACTTAATTCTCAAATCTATCTCCTTATATTTATGCCCACTGACCCCATTCTAGCCCATGCCAAAATTATCTTTTGCCTGTAGTGCAGCAAATAGATTCCTAAACTGGGTTTCCTTGATTGCTTCAGCAGCCAGAGACACTATCTGATCTCATCAGGCCCTGGCTTAAAATCCTCCACTGGAGGTAATTTTCCCATTACATTTCGGATACCACCCAAACCTCTTCAGAGTGACCTGTGTAACCTACACTAGTTACCTCTGGCATCTCTCCTTGCACCTAACTCTGTTTCGTTCTCTATGCCCTGGCCACACTGTTTGTCTTTGAGCTCCACCAATTGGTTATTCCTTCTGACTGAAAACCTTTATCTGGCCTCTTACCCTTTTCCCACAGCTACTCTTTTTTTTTTTTTTTTTAAAGATTTTATTTATTTATTCATAACAGACAGAGAGAGAGAGAGGCAGAGACACAGGCAGAGGGAGAGGGAGAGAAGCAGGTTCCATGCAGGGAGCCCGACGTGGGACTCAATCCCCGATCTCCAGAATCACACCCCGGCCGAAGGCAGCGCCAAACTGCTGGGCCACCGGGGCTGCCCTACAGCTACTCTTACATCAGTTTCTTCATCATCACTCTTCCCCATACCCAGATAAGGTCCTATTTGTGGCTTTTTATTGTTACTGTTTAATAGCACTCATTGCAAAAAATTACTTGTTTGTATAGTTATTTGTTTAATGCCTACTTTTCCTCTATTGTATCATCACAGTAAAGTGGTTGGCACAAGATTCTAATCTTTGATAGAAGTCAAATAATTAAATTTGTCAGAACTGTTTAAAAAGTAAAAGCAAATAGGCTACAGTAATGGACTTAAGGAGTTCTCTTTTGACTTGGGTATGCAGACTTGTGGTATAGTTAAGCTGGCCCTCAAAGATCTTTATTTACTTCCTGTTTCTTGGCTTTGTTAAAAATAGATCAATTGATAGCCAACATCTGGAATGGGGGGTACCAGTCTTATTCCTTTTATTTTTTTTTTAAATTTTTATTTATTTATGATAGTCACAGAGAGAGAGAGAGAGAGAGAGAGGCAGAGACACAGGCAGAGGGAGAAGCAGGCTCCATGCACCGGGAGCCCGACGTGGGATTCGATCCAGGGTCTCCAGGATCGCGCCCTGGGCCAAAGGCAGGCGCCAAACCGCTGCGCCACCCAGGGATCCCTCTTATTCCTTTTAAAAGACATTTATTACATTTACTCTAAAAATGACTTTCCCCACGTGTGAAGGGTTGTCAACTGCAAAAAATACGTATGTGTATACACCAAGCTCCCCACATGTAATAGCCAGATAGCTAATTTTGATATCATATAAGCAGATCTTACCTTTTGTGTGTGTGTGTGTGTGTGTCCATTTTCTAAAGGCTAGGGCTTTTATCTTCTGACCTGTTGTGTTTTTTGTTTTTTTAAAATCATTAGAGACACAGAAAGAGAGAGGCAGAGACACAGGCAGAGGGAGAAGCAGGCTCCTCGCAGGGAGTCTGACGTGGGACTCAATCCCAGGTCTCCAGGATCAGGCCCTGGGCTGTAGGCGGCGCTAAACTGCGGGGCCACCTGGGCTGCCCTAAGCAGATCTTACCTTAATAGTTCATTCTTTTGCTTTATTAGCTGTTCATTTTGCTGTTTTAACTTAGAGATTTCCTTTTCTAGCCGTATATATCCACTTTTTAAAATAAGAGCTTTTGTGCTTTGTACGATGCCACTGCCACCTCCACAAGTTAAGGGTTTATTTGGAGGCTGAGAGTCCGTATATTCTGATACAACTGTGAGGGAGACAAATTACACAAATAGGTGATACTTTTAATTATCTCCAGAGTTCAAAATAAAAGTAACATTACAAAAAGAGCAGGAAGTCACTGCAAAAACCAGAACATCTTAATCACCATCTCCCTAGAAGCCTTCCTTGCTTTCCTCCTCCTACCTCACCTCCCATACCTTTTTGATCAACACTTCTAATTGTTTCTAGAGTCTTTCTGCTTCTCTTTACCCACCAATTCCACTAGTCCAACACTGCTCGCTGGAATCTTTCACTACCATGGCAGCAGTAGCAATCACCCTAGTTAGTGGTGTCCTTCACTGCTCTCTCCTCTACATCAGTGGAAACGCAGCAGGGCTTCCTGCAACACAGAATGTGTGTAGGGTCCACCACCAGTCATTCAGCATACTATAAATTCTCAACATATACCTGTTACCTAAATAAAACTCAGAATGATACCAAAGCTATACTATTACGATATACTAAATTAAAGAGTATATTAAAGTATACTTTTAAGTATATACTATTAAGTATTCTATACTATGTGTGTGAAAATAAGGTAAGGAATTGTTTTGTAAATCTTAGGTAAAACTGCATAAAAATGTGAAAATGTGAGGTACTTATAAAGTAAAATAATCCACTGCATAACTGACAATTTACAAGAGGGTTATGTGTGTGGGTCAAAAAGCATACTCGCTGCTTGCTTGTTTTCGATCTTATCCCTTGAAGTTTTCCAGATAGGGGTGCACTTATCCTGCAATAGACTCTAGAGAAGTTCAGGCCAAACATGTACTAGACAACATCTTGAACACTATCTCATTATTTTTAAGTGAATGGATAAAAATACACAGAAGTATTATCTTATGTTTGCTTGACATTCAGAATTTGTAGTGTGCTTTCACACACAATTTTCAGTTTGATCCTTACAATAAGTATATACATAAGCTAGAAGGACGGGTATTGTCCCCATGATTTCATCTAGTCATGAAGTGAGGGGAATCTGCCCTTAGTTCAGTGCTTGTTTACTACACAAAGCTGTCCCAAACACTGTTCAGCATCCTCTCTTTTCAAATGAAACACAAGAGGCAGTAATATGGAAAAAGGTACAGGTTGAGGAATGCATATGTAGAAATTTGATCATTAGATTTAAAACTGTGTCAAAGCCAAACTGTGGAAGGAGTCTCGGTGTCTATCAAAAGATGAATGGATAAAGAAGATGTGGTTTATGTATACAATGGAATATTACTCAGCCTTTAGAAACGACAAATACCCACCATTTGCTTTGACGTGGATGGAACTGCAGGGTATTATGCTGAGTGAAATACGTCGATCGGAGAAGAACAAACATTATATGGTCTCATTCATTTGGGGAATATAAAAAATAGTGAAAGGGAATAAAGGGGAAAGGAGAAAAAATGAGTGGGAAATATCAGAAAGGGAGACAGAATATGAGAGACTCCTAACTCTGGGAAACGAACTAGGGGGATGGTGGAAGGGGAGGTGGGCGGGGGGTGGGGGTGACTGGGTGACGGGCACTGAGGGGGGCACTTGACAGGATGAGCACTGGGTGTTATTCTATATGTTGGCAAATTGAACACCAATAAAAAATAAATTTATAAAAATAAAAAAAAGATTTGAAACTGTGTCTAAGATAAATTTGAAAGAGTTTTTCGCAAGTAAGCATCAACTCTATTTTCTATACTAAGAATATGTAGGATATTATTTCCTTATTTCTACTGTGTGCTGATTGTATTTTAATGTGCATATGGTTAAAATCTATTAGAACATGTTTGTGTTTTTATTGGGAAGGGTACTTCTACCTTGATAGTTACAGGATTCTTTTATAGTACTGAAGATACTCTACTCATGTAAAGATCTAATAACACAAAGGTAAAATTAATATTTTTTAAGAATCTATAATGGATAAGCAGTTGAGATTACAGGAAACTAAGGAGATGTCACACAATAAATATGATCCCAATAAATTCATTTCAAGATAGTTTTTTCTAAATTAGTGATTAACAGGTTTATTCATGACTGTCACATATACAGTGTCTTCAAAATGTCTAAGTGTATTGAGAAATAAGACAGAAAGGACCTCGAAACATCATCAGCATTTTCTACTTACTTGAGGTATCCTGGGCTTGTTGATTTCTTCTAAGATTTTCTCTCAGTACCCTTATAACTTCTTTTTGATGTTCTACAGTGGCCTTTGTAGAAGTAATTCTAATAAGAACAACAATGGAAATATGTAAAAGCCTAGCAACCGATTTTTAATGGAAGGATAAACAGAAATGCTGTCGAGAAATTTTCTAATAAGATTTATCACATTGACATAAAACCCATAAGTGGCAGTAGACAACTCCCTGGTATCAAGTATTTTATAGCTATAGCACCATCAGATTGGAAGTATTCTATTTTGTTGCAAGAGTAATTTTTAAAATTCTTCTTAAATTTCTGGAAGGCCAATAGCTATTAATTGGATACAATTACCAGACCATAAAGTGAGAACTTCACCTATTTCTACATTGTCAGGGAAGCAAACCCTGGCTGCAGCTTTAGTCTAATGTGATACAATCAGAGGTCAAATTCTACTCACTATTCCCTAGTACAAAGTGACATTTTATGTATTGTAGGCTTAAGTATTAATCAGCAGTTATGAATCAAGAGACTTTCTGCCTTTAGAGACTCTGGCAGTATCTACTGATTCTATTCTATATGTGAAATTGATCTTTTAAAAAAAGATCAATTGATTGATTTATGAGAGAGAGACACACACACACAGAGTGCAGGAGGGGAAGACATAGAGGGAGACAGAAACTCAAGCAGATTCCACAGGGAGCCAGACATGAAGCTGGATCTCAAGATCCTGAGATCACAATGTGAGCCAAAACCAAGAGTTGGATGCTTACTGACTGTATCACCCAGGCTCCTCTAAAATTGCCTTTTTATAATAAAAAACTTGATGGGTATTAGTTTCACTAAAACCAATAGTCTTAATGGAATGTGGGAAGCTTGAGTGCTTTCCGGGCAAATTTGGTATCATGGTTAAATATTTATAGGAAGAACAAAAAGCATCAGGAGTCAGAAGGAATCTTAAGAAATCTTCTACTACAAACCTATCCTAACTGATTATGAATATAAAGACCAGAGAGATTAAACTGCCTGTATGTAAAGTGATATAATAATAAGTGGCAATATTATATTTCTAATTCATTGTCCCTGACTCTGTTTAATGTTCTTTCATCAGATTAGATCATAAAGAACTTTAGGCATGCCATTATGTACAGTAGTATATATAAATAAATAAAAAGAGGTTATGCTTTTGGGTACTAGGTACCATAATTTAAAAGGAAATACGATTTTACATAAAAACACAACAGGAAGAACAAATTAAATTAAGAGAGCCAACAGAAATCTTAGTTGAACCGCCAAGCACACACAGATGCATATATATATATGTATATATATAACATATAACATATATATGATGCATATATATAGAACATATAATAACATATAACATAACATATATGTATATATAATAACATATATATGTTATTATTATTCATCTTCAAGCATAAAAAGGCCAGTTTTAAGCTGTTTATAGAAGACAGCAAGAATCATCAAAAAACATGGTGTGTTAGTAATTGACCAGAACTATGCCTATTTTTAAAAACTTTGCATATGTAGTAAGAATTTAACAAGTTTAAAATCTGTGGATGTTTGTATTTAGTTTAAGAAGCAGTAACAATATTTCCATGTATTTTAAAACGTTAACCAAAGCAAAAAATTTTATATAATTTAGAAGGGAAACTTAAGCTATTAAAGTCGTGTTCAGTTAGACATACTCTTTTTCAAACTCTTTGGCATTCTTCTTCTTTTCTAGATCCATTTTCACCAGTTTCATCTTGAGATCTTCAATTTCTTCTTTATAGGGCTTAGCTCCTAAAGCAACTTTATCCTAAATTTTTAGAGAAAAGAAAAATAATTCCAGAGCACTTTTAAAGAGCTGTTAACTACCTTATTTGGTAGGAACATTTTAAAACAGCAAATTCCAAACATATGAAAAGCAAAAATGGCACAAAACTTAACCCTAAAATGAATAACAAGTAGATATCTGATGTGAGGTATACATGAAAACTACTGGAAGGTATAATTAAGAACGTAAGACTTTCAGTTTTTTTTTTCTTTTTTAAGATTTTATTTATTTATTCATATAGAGAGAGAGAGGCAGAGTCACAGGCGGAGGGAGAAGCAGGCTCCACACAGGCAACCCGACGTGGGACCTGATCCCAAGTCTGCAGGATCACACCCCGGGCTGCAGGAGGCACTAAACCACTGCGCCACCGGGGCTGCCCTGACTTTCAGTTCTTTAAAGACTTTTTTTTCAATTAAAAATAAGAAACAAGGGGATCCCTGGGTGGCGCAGCTGTTTGGCGCCTGCCTTTGGCCCGGGCGCGATCCTAGAGACCCCGGATCGAATCCCACATCAGGCTCCCGGTGCATGGAGCCTGCTTCTCCTTCCGCCTGTGTCTCTGCCTCTCTCTCTCTCTCTCTCTGTGACTATCATACATAAAAAAAAAAAAAAAAAAAAAAAAAAAAAAAAGAGAAACAAGGGGATCCCTGGGTGGCGCAGCGGTTTGGCGCCTGCCTTTGGCCCAAGGCGTGATCCTGGAGACCGGGGATCGAGTCCCACATCGGGCTCCCTGTGGATGGACCCTGCTTCTCCTCTGCCTGTGTCTCTGCCTCTCTCTCTCTCTCCCCCTCTGTGACTATCATAAAAAAGAGAAACAAAATGAAACAGAAAAGTTGAAAATAAGGAGTAGACAAAGTAAGTCAGGAAAATGAAACAACAACAACAAAAAGTCAGAATAGCAATATAAATACCAAACTAGAACTGAATTCAAGGTATAGAGCATTATAAAGTGTTGTTGGGATATTTGGACTCAAAGATGGTTAAATCCATTGCTGTAAATGTATCTACTTTCTCCTTAAAGAATCAAAAATCCTATGCAAATACATATTTACATGTATTTATTAGTTTTTAAAAAAATCTTTGAGTTTTATTTCTTTTAAAGATTTTATCTATTTGAGAGCAGAGCACAAGTGGAGAGGAGGAGGGACAGAGGGAGGGAGGAGCTGACTCCCCACTGAGCAGATATCGGGGCTCCCATCCCAGGACCCCAAGATCATGACCTGAGCCAAAAGCAGACATGTAACTGACTAAGCCACCTAGGTGCCCCCATACTTAAATATATTTAGGCTCTTTTTTTTATAAATAGATTTTTATTTTTTAGAGCAACTTTAGGTTTATGGAAAAACTGAGCAGAGTACAGAGTTCCATACGCTCCATCTCCCTCCCCCCCCACCTATTTCCCTTATTATTAACATCACATATTAGTATGATTTGTTACAAATGATGAGGCAATACTGATACATTTCAGGCTGCCTTAGAGTTTACTGTTCCTATTGTACCTTATATGAATTTTGACAAATACCTAATGACATGTGTTCATCATTACTATATCCTACAGAATAGTTTTACAGTCTTAAAAGTCTCCTGCTCCACCTACTCATCCTTCCCTCTCTTACCCCTTCTGGATCACTGGCGAGCCTTGATCTTTTTATTGTCACAGTTTTGCCTTTTTCAGAATGTCATACAGTTGGAATAACAGATTACGAAGTCTTTTCAGATTGGCTTCTTTTAATTAAGTGTGCATGTAAGGTTTGTCCATATCTTTTTATGGCTCGATAGCTCATTTCTTAATTATTACTGAATAAATCACTCATTTCTTTTTATTGCTGTACCACAGCCATACAATGGAGAATTAGAATTACAAAAAATAAAACCCATCTAAATAGGGACCCAGAGAGTTCTCTTTATTCCTCCAGGTAAATTGGGTTTCTATGGGGGTTGGGTTTATTCCCAACCACTGCACAAACATTTACATGCACACCATGGCTAGCAGACTAAAGAGGTGCAAAACTTCCATAAATGGTAAATGCTCAGCTTAAGGAGGTCGATGACTGGGTAAGAGAAGCCCATTCTTGGAGGAGCCCACTGTCTGCTCAGTCACAGCACCACTTCAACCCCACCTTCTGAATCAGGTGCTGATATCAGGGACTCCCTGAGCATATGACTGGCTGGAGTGTTGTAATTTTGTAAGAAACTGCCAAACTCCCTTTCAAACTGGCTGTCCCATTTGCAGTCCTACTGGCAATGAATGAGAGTTCCTACTGCTCCACCTCCTCACCAGCATTTAGTGTGGTGTTTTGGATTTTAGCCATTATGGCATGTTGAAGTATCACAGGTTATGTAGTGGTATTTTGTAATTCTCATAACATATGATGCTGAGATTCTTTTCATATACTTGTCACATGTATATCTTCTTAGGTGGGGTGTCTGGTCAGATCTGTTGCCTATTTTTTAATCGGCTTGTTTTTGTGATCACTGTTAAGAGTTCTTTGTGGGACTCTGCCCTAGAGTCCCCAGGATCATGACCTGAGACAAAGGCAGATGCTCAACCACTGAGCCACTCCGGCATCCCAGGTATTTTTATTCTTTTCCATTGAGCTATCTGTCTACATATTATTTTAAAAGTTCAAAGAAGGGGATCCCTAGGTGGCTCAGCGGTTTAGCGCCTGTCTTTGGCCCAGGGCGCGATCCTTGAGTCCTGGGATCGAGTCCCACGTTGGGCTCCCGGCATGGAGCCTGCTTCTCCCTCTGCCTGTGTCTCTGCCTCTCTCTCTCTGTGTGTCTACCATAAATAAATAAAAAAAAAAAATTCAAAGAACTCTCAAAATAAATAAAAGGTATCCATTTATGACACCAAAAAGAAAATTTCAAAATATTTTAGAAATGCAGAAATTACTGTTTTTTTTTTTTGCCACAGTATAATAAAATAAATCAGTCATATTTAATATTTTACCTAAGAATGTTTAAAACATTCTTAGGTAAAATAAATCAAAATAGAAAATACTGAATTAGAAATGAAAGACAAGAGAATTCCGTATTTCAAACACATGGCCAAAATTACACTCAAGAAACATTGATGATCTTAAACAGTTTTACTGTCTGAAAAGACAGAAAACAAATTTCTTGGTTAACATTACCTATTTATCATCTGCAGCTTGGATGGATTCAGTTGTTAAACTTTTGGGGCTCTACTGGAAAAAGAATTTCTTTGAAATTCTAATTTGAATGACATGAAATTTATGAATTAATTTGGGAAAAACTTAGGATCATATAGTTTTTAGATTCCAACCTAGGAAATGATGTTTTTTATAAGACCACATGTTCTATTTCTTTTTAATTTTTTTTTTCTTTTCACATCCTTTGCCCTCACTTTTTTTGTTAAGGTTAGTCATTCAAACATCTTTAGATTTTGTGTCCATTATAAATAATGGCAAAATCTTTTCCTCATCATGCAGGATGTCCATAAAGTTCTAGTGCAATTTATTTATTTTTGAAGATTTTATCTATTTATTTGAGAGTGAGAGAGCAAGCGTGAGTGGGGAGGCAGAGGCAGAAGGAAAGGAAGAAATAGACTCCCTGCTGAGCAGGGAAACTGACTCAGGCTGATCCCAGGACCCCCGGCAAGAGATCATAACCTGAGCAGAAGGCAGATGCCTTTCCAGCACAGTTTAAAGTTTTGATCAATTTACTGCTACTTGATATAAACAATTTGTAATGATATAACAGAGGAAATGTATCAATATTTAAACAAAATTGTTAATGATTCATTTGTTCAAATTAATTTCTTCTCTATTCAATTAACAAACCCTACATTATTTATTATATTGGGACAGTTATAGCCAAGATGTTTTCAAATAATGGTGAATAGGTTAAAAGTTTTTTCTTATGTCAAAGTCTTGAGTTAAATACATTGTTGCATTTTTTAAAAATGTTTTATTTATTTATTCATGAGAGACAGAGACACAGGCAGAGGGAGAAGCAGGCCCCCTGCAGGGAGCCCGACGTGGGACTCGATCCGGGGTCTTCAGGATCAGGCCCTGGGCTGAAGACCGCGCCAAACCGCTGAGCCACCCCGGCTGCCCACATTGTTGCATTTTATAGAATGTTTATAATAATACCGAAAAGCAAATGAAAGAAAACTCAAACTGTATAAAGATTTTATGAATACCCTATATTTTGCTTTCTTTCCCCATACGTGTTATATAATGCCAAAACCCAGAAATAGTTATTCCTGGTATGCAGCAAAAATATATCTCTCTCCATAGATGCCTGTATCAATCTAGACAGAATGTGAAGAAATCTGTTGCTTACTTCCTTTCTTGAAATACTTTTACTTACATGAAGAAACTGTAACCACTGTCTTGCACTCTATGCTGTACTGCCCCTGCCCAACTTACTGGCTACTCCACCTTGGTATCCTTTGGTTACTCCTTATCTCTTCCCCATTATACTCATGCCTTCATCCAATCTCATGACTTATATACTGACAATTCTCCAAACTTACACCACAAGTCTAGAGCTCTCTTAGACTTAAGTATACAACTGCTTTAGTCATATCTCAAGTTGGATGTCCCCAGTACCCATTTCAAAATCAATATGTCCAAAACTTAGTTCTGATTCAGCTCCCATGGTTTCAAACTTGCTCTTCTGACAATCTTTCCCATCTCCATAAATGGCAAGTCCATCCTTCCTGGTGCTCAGGCCAAAAACTCTGGAATCATCTCTGACTCCAAGAAATATGGGAGGAAGGGATGTGTCCCATTTCTGGGCCAGAGCCTTTAAGAGTAGAGGTTTTAAGATGATTTTTAACTTTTCTATCTGTCCCCTTCCTATGAACCAGGGCATGGACAGTTAACAATTTGGTTTTAACCATGCAGATGAAAACAGCACCTGAGGGGGTGGCAGAAAAACAGGATGGGAGGGAAGTGAGCCTGTGGAGCCATCTGCAAACCTGGAATTCACACTTTTATAGGAGATAGAGAAATAAAGCTCCCTCTTGTTTGAGTTGTTGCAGTTTGGTTCCCTTTGTTGTAGCAGTTGGTATGTCAGATTAACAAACACACCCTCCTGGATTCTATTTTCAAAGGGCAGCTTTTAAGAAATTCAATCGGACCATCATAACCTTTTGCCAAAATCATCTGATGACTTCCCATCTTACTCAAAATAAAAACCAAAGTTCTTACAACAGCCTGTGAGACCCTTTATGATTGGACTCACTGCTACTTCTCACCTTATTTCCCACTTCTGTCCCCTTGCTCATTCTGCTCAGGAGACATGGGCTTTTGTTTCTTAAACATACCTGCACTATTTGCGATTTCCTTTGCTAAGAAGGCTCTTCTGCTACCACATAGCTCACGAATCCCTTCAAGAAACCTTAGTGGTGTGGCTTTCCTCAGCTCCCCTTTATAAGATCATGTCTGCTTCCCTCATGCCCTCACATCCACCCAGTACCCATATACCCCTCGTCTTGCTTAATATTTTCCCACTGCATTTTTCACCATCTGACACAAATATGTACCTGCTTATTTTCTGTCTTCCTAAACCAGAATGTAAGCTCCTTGAAGGAAGGAGGGACTTTTATTTCTTTCCATTGCTGTACACATGACATCTAGAGCAATGACCAACATATGCCAGATATTCAACAGATATGTATCTTGACTGAATAAAAATGTGATTTGACATATTAAATGATTTCTCTCAAAAATTCTAGAGCTTTCCAATTGATTTTCATGGCTTTTAGCTTTACATTTAACAAGATTTTTTTTTTTTATAAGATTGTTTTTTATTGCCTCTCTGTTTCATGTCTTATTGAATGAACTTTCAGAACAATGTTAAAATGATGAAAGGAGCAGACATTCTTGACTTGCTCCTAATTTTAACTGAAATGAAGAGATAGCAAACTTAAGTGCTTGTTAGGGGTCAGGCTCAAGCAAGGGAAGTGTGAGAAGGGCTGGGCTTTAAAAAAAAAAAAAAAAAGTGGTAAAGATGTGATGAATGAAGGTGACTTGTTTAACGGCAATCAAGTTCAAAGACAAGCTTTCCTAAACAGGTCAGAGTCAGGCCACAGGCTACCAGGTGGGACTTACTAATGGGATTAAATTAAAAAAAAAAGGGGGGGGGGCAGCCTGGGTGGCTCAGGGGTTTAGCATCACCTTCAGCCCAGGGCATGATCCTGGGGACCTGGGATCGAGTCCCACATCGGGCTCCCTGCATGGAGCCTGCTTCTCCCTCTGTGTCTCTTGTGAATAAATAAAATCTTTAAAAAAATAAAAATAAAAAAAAATAAAGGATTTTAAAATTTACTTAATAAATATTTAGATAAGTGGGTTTTTTTTGAAAAAGAAAATTACATTTTAAACGATAAAGAATAATCTTTATATATCTTTTACAAAATATTTTTTCTAGGAATATAAAAATAATCATTTTATATGGAAATATTTTATATGCATTTCATTTCTCAATTTCCACTTGCTTTTTTAAATTTTTTTTTAAATTTTTATTTATTTATGATAGTCACAGAGAGAGAGAGAGAGAGAGGCAGAGACACAGTCAGAGGGAGAAGCAGGCTCCACGCACCGGGAGCCCGATGTGGGACTCAATCCCGGGTCTCCAGGATCGCACCCTGGGCCAAAGGCAGGCGCCAAACCGCTGCGCCACCCAGGGATCCCTCCACTTGCTTTTTTAAAGATTGAGTACTAAACTTCAAGTGTACATAGGTAACAGGAAGTTCAAAGATCAGACACCCAAATTATCCTCCATTTCAACAGTAAAAGAAAAAAAAAACACCTTGTTATTATAGAATGAGTTCGTTAAGTTACCTGAAGTATTTGGATCATTTCTTTTGTTTTTTCAAGGCATTTATTTGATTCATTAACTTGCGACTGAAGTTTTGCTATTATGTCATTAGTCATCTCAAGTTCTTTCTGCATCTTTACAATCTTGTTTTCCTTGTGCAAAGCACTTTCTTTAGCTTCATGCAGTGAAGCTTCCAGCTCCTGAATTTTCTGTTAGAGAAAGCACACATATATAAGATGTGCCAGAATCACAGTATATAAGTTTAAGACAAAGATCTATAATATCTATAATATCTATAGATATTAATGTTTCACACTGCATTAACAAAGAATAGAAGAGAAACCAAATGTCACTCAATTTACACATGTATTGTTTTCTTTATTAGAAGCTGATGATTTTTAGATTAAAAAAGACCCAAATTTTATAATATAAGGTTTAGTGCTTATTTTATTTATGGTTAGTGCAGTGTTAAGTACTAACATTTTAAATTAACATTTTAAATTAACACCACTTAAAGCACACTTGTTAACTGACTCTTTAAGAAATGTACATACTGTATCTTTCCCTTTATTTTTATTACCTGGTTTTTAAATTAAAAAATACAAGTATATAGAAAAATTCAAAGGCATATAATGAAGGGTAAGTTTCCCCATCTCAGAATGTCAGCTGACCCTGCAGCAACCACTACTAAACTCTTTCAACTGTATCCTTCTAGAAACTTTCTAGGCCTATCTGAGCATTTGTGAAATCTATAGTTATAAAAACAGCCATATACACAGTAGGAACATACTGAGTATACAGTTTTTTTTTAACTTGACAATGTATTTTCCAGATCTTTCCATGACCAACACATATAAATGTCTCCACATTTTTGTCTTCATGGATACATACTTAGTTTCTTTGTTGTACTATAAATTAGTTAACCCATCAACCACTAATGAACATCTAGGTTATTTCCAGTATTTTTTTTTGCAAGTATAAAAATATCTGAATTTATTTATAAAAAGATTTACTTGTCTTTTGCATGCACGCACACGAGAGAACGAACAGGAGTGTGTTGGGGGTGGGGGGAGAAGAAGAGGGAGAAGCAGGGAGCCAGTTGAGGAGCTCCATCCAGGACCCTGAGATCATGACCTGGGCCGAAGGCAGACACGTAACCAAATGAACCACCCAGGTGTCCCCAAAATACCCGAATTTGTTCACATTTACAAGATTATTGACCTACACACATATACAGGTTTTCCTAGAAAACGTCTGTTTCTTTCTTTCTTTTTTTTTTTTTTTAAAGATTTTATTTATTTACTCACGAGACACAGAGAAAAGAGAGAGAGAGAGAGAGAGAGAGAGAGAGAGAGAGAGGCAGAGACACAGGCAGAGGGAGGAGCAGGCTCCATGCAGGGAGCCCAACGTGGGACTCGATCCCGGGTCTCCAGGATCACGCCCTGGGCCCAAGGCAGCGCTAAACCGCTGAGCCACCTGGGCTGCCCAAAACGTCTGTTTCTTTTTGGCCAAAGCAGAGTTTATTTTTGTTTAAATGAGTGAGGAATCCAGATTTATTTTTTTCCAGGTAGCTAACTGGTTGTCTGGAATCAAACATTAAGTAAATCCTCTTTAGGCTATTGACATTATCAGTTCTCATCCTTACTTGAGTATACTGCTGCTGAATCTCTACTCTGGTCCACTGCTCTATTTGACTATTTCCGTATCATTACCAAATTATGCTGTGCTACTCTAATTTGGCATAATTACCAAAAACTCCTAGCACATGCTAATTATCGGATAAGGTATTTCATGGGATCGTTGGAGATGGAATTTCCTTCTGTTTCCTTTTTGCTTTGGTAGATAGGTTTAATATTTCTGCTATTTTTGTCTCTTCCAGCTAGCAAATCTGTAGGGATTAGCAAACCAATAAACTGTACTAGTGATCTTCTAGTTTCCACTGGTAATTGATTACTAAACTAGTGGTTGATGTTTTATTGTATTTACTTTGGTAAAAATGATAAATTGTTATTTACTCTTTGGTTCTTCACTAAGTCATTTTGTGTGCTAACAATATAAAATAGCATATATTTGCTTCACAGATTCCCAAGTAAGGCTAGTTGATGAAATAAGTGAATCATTAGAATAAGGTATTGATTCTTGGATACAGGCTAATCTGCAAGGCATTTGTTATATTTTTAACCTCTTCCATTTTAATTTTGATAGAACATTAACCAATATTAAAGACTCTGATGATAGAGAAGAGCTGGACTGTTCTTTCCCTTAAGCTAGTTCTATAAATAGACACAGATTACAGTTCATGATCAAAGAAATTTATAATGTACTGTAATGGCACCTTAAGAGGTGTATGTATCTCTTAATCAAATTAAGTTATGAGTTACTTATGTTTTATAATTCAAAGGGAAGATGTCATATAGTATACAGTTCTGTAGTTATTTGAGTGATAGCCACAATAGAACTATATTTAAAAAATAAGCCCATCACACACACTAACGTTGTCCATGTTTCCTAATACATTTGGTACTATAATTTTGTTCTGAAATATTATATAAAATACATTTTAACTCTGATCAATCTGCAAACTGAAAAGCATCTTATAAGAAATCACATACCTCTGTGGTTAGTTGTGTGGCTCCTGATGTAACATGAAGATTCTTATTGTCTTCTGTGGCAGAATTTACCAGGATACCAGACGTCCGGGTAAGCTTCAAAGTTTGATAGTTTTTAAATAGTTGTTCATTTTTCTCTTTCACTGAATTCAGGTCACGTTCCCATTCTTTGGCTATGATGGCATATCTTTCCTCAAACTCTGTAGATTCATTCATTATAGCCTATTGAATAGTAAAACACCATTATAACACTAAAATCAACTACATGTAAAAATACTATGAAAACTACTAGAATTCTAGGGCAACACATATGCTGAAATTCATTATTTAGAACATTCTAGAGCAGTACTTTAAAAGAATGTGGACATTCTTTGTGGTTTGCATCAGTTCCTGAAATTTCAGAAGATGCTGGATGTTGATGATGAGAATAAAAGGAGAATAAGGACTGGAGAGGATTTACATTGATTTGCAAGATGATAAATCTCACTTTATTAGATCAGTGGTAACATGAAGAGGAAATCTGCACAACTGTGCAGGTTAAAGTCCTTATGTGTATTATGACATTTATAATGTCATATACAAACATTAACTGACATGTAAAGGCAGAGTATATCCAATAAACTTAACAGCAATCTATTTTCCTGCTTCAGTTCAAACCTCAGTGTTTACAGGGAAAAGAATTCACTAACTTTTATAATGAATCTGAAAATCTTATATTTCTGTGCAGGGAGTAACAGTCAATTAATACTTTATATTGAAGGCATATTCTGAAATTACTCCTATAACATCTTTTTACTTCTAATTCTTATGGGATATTCTCTTTGCTCTCATCATTAATGCCTTATTGGTCTTATCTACATCTTTAAGGCACTTCTATCAGACTTGGATGCTAAATTAGTTGTGTTCTTGCTGGCATCCTGGACTCTCCTTTGTTCTAGACTACTGCGCTCATACCAGATGAAGTTATCAATTCCTATTTTCAAGGTGCTGGGAGAAGCCACATATCTACACATATCCACTCATCCACACAGTAGGTATCCCTACTTTCTACTTCACAAGTAGGCCTTTGATATTACAAGAAAAACCCTGATTATACATGGCAATTATCTTATCCAAATATTGGTTTTGATGCTTTTCTCTATTGATTGTAGACTTTATATATATATATATATATTTTTTTTTTTTGAGGCATCTCGTTTACTATTTTGCTAGCTTGAGGTAGTCAACAAATGGGAACATCCAGAGGAAAACATATTTTGAAAATATTATCTACATTTCAGTGTGATTTAAGTATAGTTTCCAGATGAAGTTAAAGTCTCAAAAAAGACCTACACAAACATATGAAACATAAAACCAATCTTAGAAGCTATAATATTGATCTAGCTCCCTTCCTCCAGCTGCATAATACAACACACAACTTTCTGACCACTGCATATTTTACCAGGATATTAGATAGGGATTACTTCAGAGAGCAGAATGAATATTCTGATCAGTGCAAAGTAAAACAAATTAACAAAATGGTCCTAAGCAGTGTTGGTTCTTATGAATCTGTACACTCTGCCAGTCACTTTGGGAACAAAGATACAAAGCACATCTCTGAACCTCAGAGTTGAAGGACCAGTGAGTGCATAAGGTCACCAAGATGAAAATAACATCTCAGTAAAGTCACTAGACAAGTTTTCTATGGAAAGACCACACAGCAGCTGCCTGTAGCCCTGAAATAGGCTCATATCTTACTCTATCTGAGGCTACTTGGAGAAAAGGCTTAATCCCTACAGAAGCAGAGAGAATTGAGAAAGATGATTCAAGATTCTGTAAGTGGAAACTGATTATTATATCCCAAGATTTTATCTTCTTTACAAGTCTAAGTTGATATTTTAAATTATAACATGTTAGAGGAAGAACATGTTTTACCCAATTTTTTCTCGTTTCATTTTCAAATAACAAAATAAAGTATATACAAATAAATTAAAGAAGCATACTTAAGATTAAGTTGCTCAAAGTCTTTTTAAAGAAAAAGGTAGAAAAATTAGAGCAAACAACAAAAAGAATGAGGTAGCATACAAAAATCACTACTTACAATTATTTTGTTATTATAGAAGTTATTCACTTGACAAATATTATCATTTTCTTTCTGGATGCCATTTTTAAGCTTTTCTATATCAAAATGAGTGTTCAACCATTCTTCCAAAAACTGGGTTATTTCTCTCCTATTACTTAGCACTTTTTGAAATTCAGTCTTTAGTAAGTGGAAATCATTTTCTGAAAGATCTTTGAGAATTTCCTGTTTGAAAAATAAGTATTGAGTTGCCTGGACATTAAGAAAGTTTTTATCTAAATAGCATACAAATATCATAAAAAGGGAAAATACCTTACTGAACTCTCATTCTTAATATTTTGAAGTAATTCTAATTTATTTTAATTGTATTAGAAATAGAATTCTAATTTACAACCTTGTTCCAATCATAAAAATCTGCCTGTACAGGCTATGTAAGGAATGTCTACAAATTCTGCCTGTTAGAATTGAAAACTCAAAACTATCTGTGACAAATAATCACAGTATGTGAAGTGCTTCGGCATGTAGCTTTTCTGTGCACCCAGGCCTTGTATGCATGTTTGTAACTGTTTGCCAGCCTCACACTGCTGGGTGAAAGCCAGATAATCCATGTGGAGTTATAATAAAAATGTTCCTGATTCCCAACCATAGATCTAGGATGTTTTAGAAAGCATTTGGAAACTTATTCTGGGATTCTATGAATTCCTGCTTGTTGGTACTAAATCTATTTTTCTGTATCTGCGGAGGCCACCTAGTCCATTATGTGGCACTCTCTACATCTGGCCAGCAGTCACCATGCAATCTATTTTTAATTTTTGGAATATGAAAATGGCTCCAAGCCCATGAAAACGTACCTTATCTATATGATAAAAAGGCTTAAAAAAATCTAAGTCATTTGAAATAACTTATACCTCAATACGTAGATCCATCTTCTGGCTCAATTTGAGGTCCGTTAATTCTCTGGATGGTACATCAAAATCTTGTTGAAGGTGCTGTATTTTAATTACCAGTTCATTGTGCTTTTCCACTTCATCAATAAAAACCACTTCTAATTTATTTATGGATTCATGTTGTTCTTCCTTTATCTTTGTAATCTGGCTTAACACATACTTGTAAGAAAAACATTAAGCAGATTGGGAAATGAACCTTTTAACAACACATTTAGAGGAAGTTTTGAGCTCTCAAGACTAAGAAGTGGGATGGCATCTTTTGTTTATCTATATCCTCTGGTAAGCTGAGGAAGCAGGAAAGAACATTTCTCTATCCCTAATTTTCTCCTCAGTATCTTGGGAGAATAACTTCCAGACTTCGAGTTCCTTATTTCGGATTCCCTACCGGATACACTTCATGGATGTCCCACAATTACCTCAGATTTGCTGTTACAATGTAACATAATCTCTTTCCCTATAAACTTCCTTTTCTCTTCTCATTTTTCAGTTAATTATACTACCAATCACACAGACTTCCCAGCTAGATGCCTGAGATTCATTTTTAATTTCCTCCTACCTTGACTGGGTGGCCAATGTGGGTATGCCAGCCTCAAGATGTGTTTCTCACATGTAGTTAGTTAGATGTGTGGCATCAAGGTGATAATTTGAATGCCATTATGTTCCACAGACCTCCTAGATAAATTCTGGGTATCTGATTGCCAGGATTTGTGGAAAAATATCAGGACCTGAGAGGCAATCTACCTAGGAAAGACAGACACCAGCTCCCTACTTCTTCAATCTTCCACTCCTCCTTAACCTCTTATAATTTGGCTTTTCCCTAACCACTCAATTAACATCACTCTGAGAAAGGTCAACAATAAAGTCTATTATCAACAAGTTAAGGGCATCTCTTCAGTTCATATTCTGGCTGTTTGAAGAATCTGCCCGTCTTGACCACCTCATCTTTGACATGCTGTCCGCCACTGACTTGAGCAATGGCACTTTTGCTTGATTTTTCTCTTGCCTCTTTGACATTTCCAACCTCAAAGCCCTGTGTTGCTCTCTTTTCTGCTACTGGCTCTTGAAAATTGATCTTTTCTAGAGTTCTCTTCTTATCCGAAGGCTCTTATTTTTCTATTATGCTTTCTGGGTGGCCCTATCATACATATTGTATTATCTAGCATCTCCAGGCTGATAAGTACATACCTTTATCTTTAGTCCTGACAAACCTCAGACTCACAACTAAGTGCCTACTTGGTTTCTCTTCTTGAATGCTCCATCATGGGTATTTCTACCTTACAACATCTGAAACTAAACACCTGATCTCTTCTCCTGCCCTCATCTGCCTTGTTTCTCTTTCTTTTTTGTCAATTAATGGCACAAACCTGGCTACAGCCAAATTCTGGCACTCAATCTAAATGTCTCCCCCTTTACCTCC
The DNA here is from genome assembly GCF_018345385.1 of Vulpes lagopus. Lineage (NCBI taxonomy): Eukaryota > Metazoa > Chordata > Mammalia > Carnivora > Canidae > Vulpes > Vulpes lagopus. Next base: position 100,412,267 of record NC_054829.1, read on the forward strand.
ACTATCAATCACATGAACGTACACGTACTATTTTAAATTGCTGAATATTTAATTTCTTTTATCCTACCTATGCCTATAAATCCTTTTCTAGTAGTATGGTCACCTATTTCATGTGGACCACTATAAATTATACTGCCTCTTGTCTCTTCTCTCTGCCACAAACTCATTGCTTTTCTTTCTTTCTTTTTTTTTTTTCCATTTGGATACCATTAGTTTATTAGTTCAACCCTGCTCAGGAGCTGCCGCTGCTGCGAGGAAACTCACTGCTTTTCTATAGTTAAGCAGCTAAGATGGTAATCTGATCATCTCTTGCCACCACTGAAAATAACTGCCTAGTGGCTCCCCATCATCTGCAAAATGAACTCCAAGCATTACTGTTCGAGTCCAGCTTCGACTGTGATCTCGTTTTCTGTAACTCTTTATCTGGTATGTCATACAACCTGCACCTGCTTCTATGTTTGCTTCATGCACTAGATTGGGAGATACCTGAGATGTTAATGCTATCTGTCTCTTGAGCACCATGATGATATCTAGGCTCACAGGTAGAGCTCAAGTTTTGGTGAATGAACAGATACTAGATGTACAGTGGATCTTGCACATACTGAGATGCACATAACCTTTAATTCAGTAGCAAACATACTAAGTATGCAAATGTGCCAACTCCCAAAGTAGGACCTAAATATACTGATGTTAAAACTAAAATTTATAGCAATATTTAAAAGCTATTCCTAAAAAAGGTGATACCTGAAATCTCTTGATGATTCTGTGGAATTCCATTGAACATCTTTGGTTTACAGCGAGAAGTTTTTCAATTTGTTTGATTTGTGAATGTGGAAGTGAGAGGTTTGCTTTTATTGTAACTGAAAGCTCTTTTTGGGTTTCAATTTCTTTCTCCAAGTCAAGGGATAGTCTAGTTAAGCACTCATAATGATTATGCATCTCTGAGTATCTCTTCAGAAGCTCCTAAGAAAAATTAGAAATTATTCAGTTTAACAATAGTCCTTGTCCTAGAATTGTAACAAAATTTATGCTTTAACATTTTCCGTAGTACAGAAACAAATTAAGACCTTTGTGCTTAAAAACAAAAAAAAAAAAAGAAAGAAAGAAAAGAAACTTTCATTGTTGATTTTGGATTACAGTAATAATGTATGATTACTGTGAAAATTTTAAAGACTTAAACAAACAACAAAACCAGAAACCACTACTGTTACCATTTTGATACATTTTTAGTTTTTTGCATTCATGATTTAAATGACCACCTACAAAGAGTGAAGACAAATTTGAGTGAATTCAAAGTAGTACCTATTACAATTCAAGACCGAATCCTGGCTCATGTTTACAGTAGGCAGTGTGAGTTTGTAGGTAAAACAAGTGACAAAGAATCCAATAGCTGTTTGCCTGCTTGGTGCAGCCTCTTTACACATTTCTATTTATCTGCCTAGCATTTCAGTTTTCTAACTTTTTATCAGAATTAGAGTTCAGGCTCTATCTAGGGAACTCACTGAACCATTTTCCAACTACAAAATGAAGACTATGGTAACTGCCATAGAGTTTTTAGGGGAAAATAATTATTATATGATACCTGTATCTATGTAATCTATAAAATACATACAGACATTATGGCTTAAGGGAAATAAAATTTTATTTATAAAAATGTTTCTGTAGTCAAGTTTTAAACTTACACCTGATTTCAAATCCTGACTACCAACCTACTAGCTATGTGACCTTGGGCAACTACTAAACTTCCTCTCCAAGCCTCAGTTTCTCTGTAAGTGAAACAATAAAGAGTATCTCATGAGGTAAGGCACCTGGTATTAATGCAAATGGTAGACACTAAATAAGCCTGGCCTATAAGCTCAAAAGACTAGAGGCCATGCAGGGGACACACTGGTTAAGGTATAGGTGGAAGAACACAATAGTTCAAATTGCTAGTCATATAACAAATGACACATTTAATTCAGGGTGCTAAATAATAGAACAAAGGGCTGCTGACAATGAGTTTCCTTTTAAATAACTTAAAGCTGTTCATTCATCTGGGATGTTGGAAAGGCGATTCCTGCCTTTGGTCTCAGTATGATCAAATTATGGTATGGAACAGCACTGTATAGTCATTCGTTTATACTTTTAAAACATATTCTGATAGGAATGTGCTCAATGATATAAAAAACACACCAAAAAAGTCTTTAGGGATCTTGCCTTCTAAGAGGAATGACAGTTAATCATTCCCTCAGTATATATTCACAATCCAAATATTTCCCACTGCTTTCACTGATACCTCTTTAGGTTGAGCCACCATCATCTTTGCCTGGATTATTGGAATTAGTTTCCCAAATGTTCTTCCTGCTTCTACTCTATTTTCAACGATCAGAGTCATCCCTTTCAAATGTAAGTTAGACTATGTCTCTCACTCACATGGTCAAAAGCCTCCAACAGATCTCCATCTCACTCAGAGTAAAACCCAAAGATCTTTCAAGGCCCCACAGCTTGTATCTTCCCCATGAGCTCTCTGACATCATTTCTTATTAGCTTTTCCCCTTCTTGATGTTCCTGGAACCCATCAGGCAGGCTTCTGCCTCAGGAGCTTTGTACTCATCATTTTTTCTTCTCATCCTGTTTTTCCCCCAGACAGCTATGTGACTTAATTCTTTACCTCTTTCAGGTATTTGCCCAAATACCACCTTTCCAATGGGGACTTAAAATCATAACCCCCCCAGTTTTGTGTGTTTATGCATGTACATATGCATACACATGCACACCTATACTAGATTATAAAGTTTAAAAAAAAAACACTGAACACTATCTATTCATTCCATAGAGGTTCCTTTGATTCCATTTAGGCCTTTGGAAGGGTACCAATATTCATTCATAATTTTAACATGGGACACTTACTTTTATCCTAAAGCACTTTTCCCTTAGGCTTTCTGTGAGGTGGTGTTTTTCATTACATTGTAACTTTTTCTCATATTTTACTATCTCTTTTTGGTTCTGTTGGTCCTGCATTGATACAAAGAAAAAAATAAGGCTTCAACTATAGCTACATTCATTTATAACCTCTATATGCTTTTCCAATTACATTTTTTCATATCATTTCAATAATGGAATTATAAGCTTGCAACTCAAAAACAAAGTTAAAAATGGCCAGAAAATAAATAACAAGAGTACCACTAAGTATTGTAGGGAGTGGCCTCAACTCATTAAGAAAAATCGTGTAAGAACCACATTATTTTTTGAGACAGAATTTATTCCCATAACCCTCAGTCACAAATTAGATTTTAGATTTATATCTGATTCTTACAATTTCAAGTCTCTGAATTAGAATTAGTCTCTGAATTGTTGCCAATTAATACACGCAAAACCACCTGAAATATATCTATCTATTCAGACTTTTCCCAGCACAACGGAACATAAAATACATATCCTGTTCCTTTTTGTACTTCTGATTAGAAATATAAAACAAAACCTTTTCTCTCATTTATTCACTACACTATTTAGAAGAATGACTGTTGAACAAAATATTTGTTGAATGAATTAAATTTCTTTATAAATTTAATTAGGGCCCACATAAGGATGGTTCCCAAGTGTCCATGTTTCTGTTGATATTGCAAATGATAAGGTGTTCTAGTCTTGCTGAATTATGAGAATAAAAGATTTTTATAGATTTTATGCAATTTCTTGTCTGAATTGTATGTTATTTTCTAGAGGGTTCCACTGAGTTTTTTAAGGTGTGATTCTGAATACCTAAAGACAGTCTCACTGGATGAATTTCATTCTGCTGTGTGTCTGGCCGCTTCCCTCTAACTTCACTGAGAAGATCCCATGCCTAAAACTCCATCATAAGGAGACAGAGAAATGGGCACTTAGCTCTTTTACAAATATAGTCCTTCAAATATTTTTCTATGGAGGATAATGGCATTTCCTGGTTTAAAAAACTTTTTAAAAAATTAAAGTCTGCTTTATGTAATAAGAAATCTTCTCTTATAAATAATTAAAATGATATTTCCTGAAAAATATTTTGGCTTCTTTTAAAACTGCATCTTCTATTTGTGTGAAAAATTATAGTAATAGTTATCCTATGATCTTTTACTGTTTGTAGAAATTTCTAAAAAGAAAAAAACCCCACAAACAACCCTCCTCTCCCCACACAAAATAAAAAAGGCAAACAAACCCCACCACCACAACAAAACCAAATTATTCCCCTTTTTGAAAAAGCTTGATTCTTATAAACAGTTACTAGATAAGGGAAGATTCTGGACTCACGCTAGCTATCATCTCTGTTAAGGTTTCTCTGAATTGGTCTCTTTCCATTTTGAGAGACTCTTTTATCCTCCTTAGCTCATCTCTTTCCTTAGCTATAATTCTTTTTTCTTCAAGGCATTTATGAAGTTTCTTTGTCAAGTGTAAGTTATCCATTTCCACACTTTGCATAGATAAGTTCTGGGCCTCAAACTGTTGCTTCAATTGTTCCATTTTGTTTATATTTTTATGAGTTTTATTGACATCTTCTTTCATTTTGAGAAGTTGAAGCTCTTTTTTCTGAAGTTCTTCTATCTTGAGATCATTATAAAACAAGTTAGAATGTGAACAGAATTCCTTCAAGGAAGGAAAATAGTGTCTACTGGTTATATGTATATCTCTCTATCTGTATCTATATCCTTTCTTACTCCACAAATGATTGTGGGCAGTTACTCCTCAAAGAACAAAACAACACATACCTTTTTCTGTAACTCATCTTTAGATTTATTTAAATCCTTTTGGATATTTGAAATCTGAGTTGTCTTTTCTGAAACTCTCTCTCTGAATTTATCAATAGTTTCTTGGTGTTCTTTCAAATGCAAAAGAGCAATTTTTAGTTCTTGTTGTGTTTCCAAATCCTTTATTAGAAGAAATTGAGAAATACCATGGTATAAAGGCACATTACCTTTTCTTAATGATGAAATAGGTAACCAAAATCTTTAAAAATGCACGCTCACAGTTCAAAAAACAAGCACACCACCTCCAGATTGGAACCGTACAGAAGGACATAAATCAAAGTCCCTGTCCCTAGCCTCACCTATCCTCGTTGGGCTTCCTGGTGAACTCGGTCAGTGCTTTTGTCCCCTTCATACCACTTGGACATCATTCTAAATCAGTACACTACGTAAAAAGGGCCCCATTCTCATGCTTATGAGTAATCCATCATACAGATGTACCCCATTTAGCCTGGTGGACAGTTGGATTGCTTCTAGATTTTCGTCAGCACTAACAATGTTGCATTGAACGCTATTGTATTTCTGCCCCAATGTGCGCATATATTGGTAGGATAAATCACTACAAGTGGAATCACTGTAGCAGATACATATGCTGACAAATCTTTAATAAGGCACTGTTAAACTGTCTCCCTAGAAGGTTTTAACATTTACATGTTCAACAGTACTTTAAAAAGAAAGCTTCTTGTACTAAAAACACGTTTACTGGGTAGGTAAAAAGAGCGCAACTCACTCTGGCTATGGTTTCCTGTAGGTTTGTCTTGAGCTGGTCTCTCTCCAATTTCAGATTATCTCTTTCTTGCATTACAGATTTCATTTCTTCAAGGTTTTCATGAAGTTTCTGAGCCAAATTTAAGTTCTCCATTTCTATTTTATCCAGAGTTAAACTTTGGCCCTTCAATTGTTTCTTCAATCGCTCTATTTCAGACATCTTTTTCTGTGTCTCACTGACATCTTCCTTTAGCTTAAAAAGTTGATGTTCATTTGCCTTAAGTTGTTGAATCTGAAGATAATCATAAAATAATGTGTTAGGACACAGAGTTTTTAAGAGAAGCATAAAGAATAGTGTCTAAATTGATTAAGACAAGTCTTCCTATGTTGCTCATTAATATCCTGCCTAATTTCATACAAAATTTTTCTTTTGAGGGACATTAATCTTAAGTATATAGCTTAATTACTCTTGACACATGTATACATATCTAGCACCGCTATAAGGTTCCTGTATGCACCCCCCACCTACAACTAAACACTGTTCTGAACTTTTTTCATTCTAGTTGAATCTTGCCTGCTTTTGAACTTATAAATCACAATAGATTTATCCATTTTCCTATAGATAGGCACTTCACTTGTTTTCCATTTTTTGCTGTTATGAGTACAGAACTGTTATGAGCATTCTTGCACATAACTATGTAGAAGTATGCATTTTTTTTCTCTTAGGTATATACTCAAGGAATAGAAATGCTGAGTCATGGGTAGGTATATGTTCAGCAACAGTAAAAAAACTGTTAAGATGTTTTCCAATGTGGCTAAACCATTTTACATCCCCCAAAGGAGTTTAGGTACAACTAAATCAAATATCCAAGCAAACACATTCTCCATACCTTTTCTTGTAATTTAGCATTTGAATTTTCTAAATCCATTTGCATATTTGCTATTTCATCTGTCTTCTCAGAAACAAGGCCTCTGAGTTTATCAATAGTTTCCTGGTGCTCTTTCACATGCATGCAAACAATTCTTAGTTCTTCTTGTTTTTCCAGATCCTTTGTCAGAGAAATTTTAAGAATGGTGACACAGGTTAATGCTATTTTTTTTTTTCTAAAAGTGACCCATTTCCTTAGTAAAAATAATAAAACTATTACTTCTTACTCTCCAACTTTGTTATTAGAAACTTATAAACTTTCCTTGCCCTCACCTCTCCACGACCTAGTCCTACTTTTGAGAAGCAAACACATGATACATATACTATTCTACAGCTTGCTTTTCCCTCTAAGATTTGAATAACCTGATTTGGAAGCCCAAATCAATTTCTTCTTTTTAACGTGTTGCATAGTATTATGACATATCGCTCATATTTACCGAGTTTCCTTCTGATGGACATTTAGCTTGTTTCCCACTTTTTATTACAAATTGCTACAATCAACAACCTTGTGTGCTTGTGTACATACATAAATATATATGTAGGATGAAGTCTACAAAGAAAATACTGGTTACAGGGGCACCTGGGTGGTGCTGTTGAGAGTCTGGCTCTTAGTTTCAGCTCAGGTCATGATCTCAGGGTTGTTGAGATGGAGCCCCATGTGGGGCTCCAAACTCAGTTTGTTAGGACTTTCTCTCTTGCTCTGCCTGCCTTCCCGTGCTCGCTCTCTCTCTCTCAATAAATAAGTAAATAAATAAAAAGAAAATAATGGTTACAGAATTTAACACTTTTAGAACAATACCAAATTACCTGCCTGAAAGGTTATCAGTTCACTCATATCTATGGTGCCACTTATGTCAAAGAATGGTTCACTGCTATCAGGAAAACATCATGTTTACTCACTAGTATAGGAAGAGTGACTTACTTGAGCTTCCTTTTCTCTGAGGCTTTCTCTGAGCTGGCATTGCTCCATCCTGAGGGTTCTCTCTGCTCTTTTTAGAGTGTCTCTTTCCTCAGTAACACATTTTATTTCTTCGAGGTTTTCATGAAGTTTCTGACTTAACCTCAGCCTCTCAGTTTCTACACTTTCCAGGGTTGAATGTTGGGCCTGTAATTGCTCCTTCAACTGCTCTGTTTGATACATATTTTCTCTGAGATCATTTTTTACTTTAAGAAGTTGATGTTCTTTCTCCTGAAGTTCTTGGATCTTGAGATAATCATACAATAAATTAAGATATAGATAGATATTGAAAAAAAATATTAAATAATACTTTCAAAATTAGGTAGGCAAATATTTGTCTTCAATTTTAGGCTAATTCATATCCTGCTTCATTACATAAAAAACCTAATTCAACCTTTCAAATAAAAAAAAAAAAGAAATACCTGTGTCTTTAAGGCATCATTTGTGTTTTCTAAATCCATCTTCATATTTGATAGTTCATCTGTCTTCTCAGAAACAAGGCCCCTGAGTTTATCAATAGTTTCCTGGTGCTCTTTCACATGCATGCGAGCAATTCTTAGTTCCTCTTGTTTTTCCAGGTCCTTTATTATTAGAGAAAGGAAAATGGTATATTCAGAGTAAGAAAATTCAGTGTATAGAAAGATAGAGAGGGCAAGAGGTAAATATGCCCTGCCCCCTTAAGTCTCGTTCTCTAAATTCACCTTAATTTCAGTACATGCTAGATATATTACTCCACAGCTTATCTCCTTTTCCCCAATAGGATACTTCCAAATCAGCACCATTGGCACCACCTCATTCTTTACTAGTGGCCTACTCGTCTATGGTCTGCATGTGTTATACTTAATTCACCAGTCCCCTGCTGATAGACATTTAGCATTTTCCTTATTTTTGTTTGCTTTGTTTTGTTATTGCAACTTTTTGCAATGAGTATCCTTCTACAGATATCTCTGCACAACTGTGTTAATGTGATGTGTACAGGATAAATAGCTATGACTGGACTTTTGGGGTCAATGAATAAACTTATTGAAATATTTGAAATATATTATCAAATATTACCCCTCCAACCTTACCCAGTTGGATGGATTTTACACTCCCACCAGCCCTACTGCCCATGGTTCTTTTAGGATACAATGTCATATTTACTGAATGGGGGAAAGGTGGTAACTCACTCTAATTACAGTTTCTCTCAGGTTTTCCTTGAGCTGGTCTCTCTCTACTTTGAGAGTCTCCTCTATACTCCTAAGATCATCTCTTTCTTTTGTAACAGATCTCATTTCTTCAAGGTTTTCATGAAGTCTCTGAGTTAACCTTGCATTCTCCATTTCTATATTTTCCAGAATTGACTTTTGGGCCTCAAACTGGTTCTTCAAGTGTTCTATCTCACATATTTTTTCCTGAGTCTCATTGACAGTTTTCATCTTAAGAAGCTGATGCTCTTTCTCCTGAAGTTCTTGAATCTGAGAAAAAATAAAACAAGTTAGGACACAGGCAGAAATTTGTAGGAAAAAGAGAAATTGTTTCTAAATTAAATCAGTCATCTTTAATGTATATACTATTTTCTTCTACTGGACAATGAGCAATACAATAATCAGATGTCATTTTCCAACTTAATGAAACAAGATCTACCTTTTCTTGTGATTCAGCATCTGAACTTTCTATAACTCTCTCAATATTTGCTTCTTGGTCTGTCTTCTTTGAAATATTCCGAGTACTAATGGTTTGTTGGTACTCCTTCAAAAGAACATAAGTAGTTTTTAGTTCCTGTTTGATTTTCAGTCCTTTATGGTTGGGTAAAAATGAAACAATAGTGAATCTGTTAACTACCTTAACACTATTTTTGCACCCCAAAAAACATTAGAAGGAAACTCACCTCAGCTACAATTTCTTTAATGTTTGCTTTGAGTTGGTCTCTCTCCATTTGAAGAAGTTCCTGTATCCTTTTCAGTTCATCTCTTTCCTTAATTATAATTTTTATTTTATCTTGACTTTCCTGAAGTTTCTCAGTCAACTTGAGCCTCTCACTTTCTATATTTTGTAATGATGAATCTTTGACTCTGAGTTGCTCCTTTAATTGCTCCAGTTCACTCATTTTTTCCTGAGTCTCAGTGATTTCTTTGGTGCTCATAAATTGCTGTTTCTCATGAAGCTCTTGGATCTTAATACATATACACATAAAATATGTGTGTTTATATGTGTGTGTGTATACATAAATGTTTTTGTTTTTAAAGGAAAAACACCCAGAGTGTTCTGCATAACAATTTAGTACATAATATTAGTTTCTACAATTCAGTTAAGCTAGCTCCCTCAAGTTTTCTCCTACATGAACTTCACCCCCAATTTACCTTTTTTTGTAATTCATCATTGGTTATTTCTAATTCCTTTTGAAGGCTGGATAGTTCAGTTTCCCTCTCTGAAAGATTCACTCTCAGCTTATCAATAGTTTCCTCTTGTTCTTTCAGGTGACAACGAGCAACTTTCAGTTCCTCTTCGGTTTCCAGGTGCTTTATTATCAGAGAAAATTGTCGAGAAATTTATAGAAACATTTTAACTATTACACTCTAACTTCTTTTTTGAAAGGCTTAATTTTTGCAAAAATATCTGCTTATAAAGTGCTAAAAAAAAAAAAAAGCACATGGGGAAAGGTGAAACCTACTTTAGCTATGATTTCTCTCATGTTCTCTTTGAGATGGTTAGTTTCAGACTGAAGAACTTCTTGTAGCTTCTCAGACATCTCAAGCCTTTCCATGCCCACTCTTGGCTGTGGTGCCTCTTTGGCTTCAAGCTGCTCCTGCAGTTGTTCCAACTCTCTCACGATTTCCTCAGCTTCATCTTCTCTTTCTTTCATGTCAAAGGACTGTTCTTGTTTATTTTGAGGTTCTGAGATATTAAGAGAATCCTAAAACAATAGAGTTGACAACCAAAGATCTTTTATTTTACTCTAGGATAAAATAAATCATGATACTTCCTAAAACAATGAAGTCAGGATTCAGTGGCTCGTTACAGAGCATTCTTTTCACTCCCACTCGACAATACTCAGGTGCTGAACACTAACTTCCTGAGGGCTCATTGTATTGTCACCATCCTACTAGAAGCTAGAGATAAAATGGTAAACGAGACTTACATGATATTTGCCATTTTGAGACTTGCACTTTAGAGGGAAAGATAGACATTATGCCAAATCTTACCCAACAGAGGTTCTGGGTTCTTGCAGGGTATGTGGCAGACCTAACTTACCCTTAGTGGTTAGGAAGCTTTCCTGGGGGATGGAAAGCTTCAACTGAGATCTGAAGGATGAGAGAACTAGTTAGGGGGAATGGAAATGCTGTAGGCAGGGAGACCAGAACATCTGGAAGCCATGAAATGACCAAGCACAGTGCTGGAGCATCATGAGCAAGGGTAAGAGTGAGCAGAAATATGGCTAGAGACCAGTAAGGAATTGGACTTAGGGCCTCATAAGTAAGCCATGTGAGGGATTCTGGTCTTCAGTTCAAGAGCAGCAATAAATTATTTTAAAGGACTTCAAGAAGAAAAGATTACTTGGGTTCAGAATGGGAAATGAACTATAGGAATGAAGATGGGGAGGCTAGTAAGGAGGCTACTGCAGAAAGTCAGGGACAGATATAACAGTGGCTTGGATCAGGGTGTTGGCAATGTGGAGAGAAAAGGGGGAAGATTTCTCTCTCTCTCTCTCTCTCTCTCTCACACACACTCACACACACACCTACCTACACACACATCTACCTAGTTTTCTAGTATTTATAATTTTAATTTTTTAAGATTTTCTTCTTCTTCTTCTTTTTTTTTTTTTAAAGATAGAGCACGAGCAGGGGGTGAGGCAGAAGGAAAGGGAGAAGTGGACTCTGCTGAGCAGGGAGTCTGAAATGGGGCTCAATTCCAGGACCCTGGAATCATGACCTGAACTGAAGACAGATACTCAACCTCTGAGCCACCCAGGCACCCTGCTAGTATTTATATTTTTAGTTCTGTTTCCAATCACTTCATAATTAAGAGACATTTAAAGAAAACATGGTAGTAATATTGTAACTGTAGCACAAGTGCTTCCTTCCCCAAAGATTTTTTTTTTAGATCTTTTTTTTTTTTTATTCATTCATGAGAAACAAAGAGAGAGGGAAAGACATAGGCAGAGGGAGAAGCAGGCTCCCTGTAACTAGCCCAATGTGGGACTCGATCCCAGACCCTGGGATCACGCCCCGAACCAAAGGCAGATGCTCAACCACTAAACCACCCAGGCATCCCTCAAAGACTTGATTCTTATAAAACACCTCTTAAATCAAATGAAAGCATGAAACTTACTTCAGCCAACATTTCTCTACTGTCTTCTTTCAGTTGGTCTTGTCCAACCTGAACTGCTTCTTTTATTGTTTTAAGGTTGTCTCTTTCCTCAGTTAGAGATTTTATTTCTTCATGACTTTCTGGAAGTTTTGCAGTCAACCCAAGCCTTTCTATTTCAATGTGTGCTGGTGTCATTGAATCCTTGGTTTTGGACTGCTTTTTCAATAGCTCCCCTTCATTCATTGTTCCCTGAGTAGCACTGACTTCTTTCACATTAGGCAGTAGCTCCTGTTCCTCATGAAGCACTGGGATCTTGTGATATACGTAAAATACCAAGGTTACTATCTGGAAGTTATTATCATAATTTTGTGCGTGTGCACACAAAAAGGTGACTTTATTAAAGCATGGGGACAGGACCCATGAGCAGAAAGAGATGCTGTATTATCATAATTCTTTAAAGAGAAAAGATGAGGATACTGTCCACAGAAATAAAAGTGATCTAGAACCCACTGCCTACTGTGGATCATGAACTCCCCAATTTATTCACATTCTCTTGATTCCTACTGAAGTTCTTCATGACTTTTCTGCTGGTCACTTTCTGCCATAATTTTCTTTTGCTCCATCTTACATCCAGAGTGAACCAATTCTTATACTTGACTAACACACTGTTGATCAGTCAGTTGTACACTTAACTTCTTTACTTGCTCCCAAATGCTACCAGAGAAAAATCATCATTGAGCAGATTATGTCAATTAATGAATGGTCCCTCATTTTCAGATGAGCTCCAATGCTATGTCTCAATTTTTTTATGTTTACAGATTGATTCCCCTTTCCTATGGTCATTAATGGTTCCATGTAAATTTGCATGTCCTATTTCTGCATTTGTCCTACTGGAATTGAGGGATTATTTTATGTCCCTACTGGGGGCACGGGGAGGACAATGACTCATTCACTCATAGTTTCAATACCTTGCACATGGTGGCCTTTAACATAGGTTGTTTCAGTTATCTCAATGTTTCATTTTCTCTATAGCAGCTGCCATTATCTCAAATTATCTTTGTTCATTCGTTTGCTTATTTACCCGTTATCATCTCTTTCCATTAGAGTACGCTCTATGATCGCAGAAATTTTGTTCATCTTGTTCCCATTTTATTTCTATAACCTGTAACTCTGCCTGCCACATTAGACTTTCAACAAATAATATCCAATAAATGAACAAACACATTCACCACTTACTAATCATCTTTCCTTCAAAGAGAAAAGGAAAGAAGGGACAAAGGAGAGAAGGAAGACCGAAATCTTTTCTTGTGATTCAGTATTGGATTTTTCTAAGTCCTTCTAAGTATTTATTAATTGAACGGTCTTCTCAGAAACGTTTTTTCTTAGTTCATCAATAGCTTCTGTTGTTCTTTTAAGATGGATGTGAGCAATTTTTAGTTGTTCTTTTGTTTCTAGTCCCTTTATTAGTAAGTGGAGTTTAAAGAATATTATAACCACATCATCCTAACATTGGCTCCCCCTTTTCCAATCAGTTCCATTTTAAAGAAACATTTAATAGATGAAAGAAAAGGGTAATAACTTACTGTAACTTCGATTTCTCTTATGAATCCTTCAAGTTGCTCTCTCTCTAATTCAAATGATTCCTGTAATTCCTTTAGATCATTTCTTTCTTTGGTTAATGATTTCATTTCCTCATCATTTTCATGGAGCTTCTGAGCCACCTCTAGCCTCTCCATTTCTATACGTTCCAATGTCAATTCTCGGTTCCTAAATTCATTGTTTACATTCTCCATTTCATTCATCTTTTTCTGCATCTCACTCATTTCTTCTTGTACACTAACAAGTTGTAGCTGTTTTTCTTGTAGTTGTTGGTTCTTAAGAAATAAAATTTTTAATTACCATTTTGTCTATATACTCTTAAAAATCTTGCATAAAATGTATTTTCTGAACTGAAATAATCATTATCACAGCCCTGCATACACTCCCAATGTAAATGGTCACACAGCTTTGAAGTAAAGTAACCTTCTAAGCATAGTGACTGTAGTTGGTTGAACAGTGTTCTACCCAAAATTCAAGTCAATTCAGAACTTCAGAATATGACCTTACTTGGAAATACAGTTTTTACAGATGGATTTCTACTGGAGTAGGGTGGGCCATAAATGTAATGAGAGTCCTTATAAGAGGCAAAAAAGGGCACACAGAGAAAGTTCTATGAAGATAGAGGTAGAGATAAGAGGGATATAGTTATAAGCCCAGGACACCAAGGACAGTTGGCAGCCAGGAATAGTTGGTATTATAACCACATCCTCCTAACTGCCTTCCTCTTTTCCAGCTGGCTCGGTTTTAAAGAAACATTTAAACTCAAGAAAAGATTCTTCCTTAGAGCCTTCAGAGGGAGCATGGTATTGCCAGCAACTTGACTTTGGACCTCTAAGATTCAGAAGTTTGACAATAAATTTCTCTTATTCTTTAGCCATCAAGTTTATGGTAATTTGATAGAGGGTCTAGGAAATTAATACAGTATCAGTAGCTTAATTAAGGAGACAAAGTGAAAATGAGAAAAATTTGAAAAGAAACTAATTAAATATAAAGGTCTAGCTGCCAAATAACTGTAATTCTTCATCTCTTAAAAACTTTTTGGATAATCTATTTTTACTTCTAATGAGGTCCTTACAGGTTGGCCCAAACAATAAGGCATCAACTTTTTAAATTAAACTTACTTAAATTCAATTTAATTAACACATAGTGTATTATTAGTTTCAGAGGTAGAATTTAGTGATTTATCAGTTGCATATAATACCCAATGCTCATTACTTCAAGTGCCCTCCTTAAATGCCCATCATCCAGTTACCCCATTCCCCCACCCACTTCCCCTCCAGCAACCCTCAGTTTGTTTCCTATAATTAAGAATTTCTTATGATTTTTCTCTTATTTTATTTTTCCTTCCCTTCCCTTATGTTCATCTGTTTTGTTTCTTAAATTCCACATGAGTGAAATCATATGGTATTTGTCTTTCTGTGACTTATTTAGCTTACCCTAATACCCTCTAGCTCCATCCATGTTGTTGCAAATGGCAAAATTTCATTCTTTTTCATGGCTGAGTAATATTCCATTGTGTGTATATACCACATCTTCTTTATCCTTCATCTATCAATGGACTTCTGGGCTCTTTCCATATTCTGGCTATTGTGGACACTGCTGCTATAAACATTGGGGTGCACATGTCCCTTTGAATCACTCTTTGTATCCTTTGGGTAAATCCCCAATAGTGCACTGCTAGGTCACAGGGTAGCTCTATTTTCAACTTTTTGAGGAACTTCCATACTGTTTTCCTGAGTAGCTGTACCAGTTTGCATTCCCACCCACAGTGTAAGAGGGTTCCCCTTTTTCTGCATCCTTGTCAATATGTGTTGTTTCCTGAGTTGAGTTGTCCATTTTAGTGAGGCATTATGTTTTATATAAGCCTGTTGATTCCCTTCTTTAGGATGAGTATGAAATTGACATCAGATTTTAGTAAATTTGATTACGTTATAGTGAAAAGGAGGAGAATTAAGAGAGTACATACTAGGAAAAAGCACTCCACAGAAGCACAGTGGGAAATCACAATCTATTATTTATAATGCATCTGGCACTATCCTTAAACAGAAAAAAATCTTTGTAGGTACACTCTAGAATTACTTGGGCAGCACCATTATTACAAGAGTCTTAGCTCTTACGAATTATAACAGCACCTTACTTCCATAAAAGAAATGACACAGGAAACTGTAAATGTCTAAGAGATGGTAATAGTCATAAATCTTTAAAGAATCTTAAAGAATTCTTTAAAGAATTTTAAGAATCATTAATATATCTTTATAAAGGCAGGATCTTTGTGTTATTAACTGATGGATCTCAAGTACCCAGAACAGCTCCTGGGCTAAGGTGGTTCCCAGTAAGTCTCTGATGAATGAATATTGTATGATTAACTTAGATGAATCAAGGTAATGTCTCATCTAAAGATTAGGGTAAGATAAATCTCACAAAAAAGGATGTTGGTTAAGAGCTAGGTAGGTGTTGAAACTGTCCACTAATATTAGCATTAAGATCTGTTCATTTGGGAAATATATGCTATTTCTAGAATTTAGTTCTACTGCAATCAAAATGTATTAAAAAAAAAGTTTAGTCATGATGATAGCTTTAAAAATTCACCTTTTCCTTTAACTTTTCTTCAACTTCTGCTAATTTCTTATAGGTCCTAGAGAGTTCTTCTTCTTTCTTTATAGTGTGGTTCTTTTCTTGTACAAGTATCTCTTGTTGCTTTTTAAGTTCATCTCCAAGAATTCTTAATTCTTCTTGGTTTTCAATAGTCTAGAATTTTTTGAAAGTTGAGATTAAATATTACATTTATGAAATCTGATAAAAATCAGCATTTATCTCAGCCTGAAAATGAAGAAATCATGGCAAATTCTATGGGAAAAGACTGCCTTAAAAAGAAAGTCCTTTTTTTAAAAAAAAAAAAAAAAAAAGATTTTATTTACTTATTCATGAGAGACACAGAGAGAGAGAGGCAGAGACACAAGCAGAAGGAGCAGGCTCCATGCAGGGAGCCTGATGTGGGATTCGATCCTGGGACTCCAGGATCACACTCTGAGCCGAAGGCAGATACTAAACGCTGAGCCACTCACACGTCCCAAAAAAAGAAAGTCTTTAATTTAATCATATAGATGCCAAACATCTGCTTTTTATGCCGTTTCTTTATTGCTTCACTTATATTCCTACCATGAGAATTAGAACTGGATTTAGTATTCTATCTTGAGAGGTTTGATATTTTCCCACCCTCAAGCCAAGGGAGACTGTCTCTAAGCTCTCATGAACTGATGGTGAGACTACAGTTACGGGCTTTTCATATGCTAGAATGGTTATGGTTTGGGGCACCAGTTAACAGCAAGCTCAAAATGGCAGCCAATCTTTGCTAGCATGACTTGGGCTAACCCTAGTTATAAACTTAAACAGTGACATTCTCAAGGGTCATGACCACAGAAACACTGCAAAGTAAGACCAAGAAGAATTACAACTTCTGTCTGTATTCTTATTTATACTTAGCTCTTTTGACCAAACAGACAATCCCAAGAATATGAAAAATTACACAAAAGGTCAGGTTCTCTTATAATCCACAGTAAACTTCTAAAAATGCTAATTTCGATCTATCCATATTATACTGTCCCTAAATACAAAAACTAAAGTAGATTTGACAATATGGCAAACATTAACAAATAATTAGAAATGAAATTTAGAAACTACAACAGAATAAATAAAAGAGAATACAATTAGGAACAAATTTAACCAAATATGGACAAGATTGGAACACTAAAATCTACAACACTGAGAGAACAGATAACTTACAGAAAGATATGCAATGGCCAAAAAGCATATGAGAAAATTATCAATATCCTGAATCATTAGGGAAAGGCAAACGAAAACAATGAGGTACATATCCAATAGAATGGCTAAAATTGAAATCACCAGCAATATGAAGTACTGAGGATGTGGAGTCATCAGAATTCTCTTAATTTGCTGATAGGAAATGTAAAATGGTCCAACTGCTTTGGAAATCAGTTTAGTAATTTGCTATGACCCTGCTATTCCATTTAGATACTTAGCCTAGAGAAATTTTTTTTTAAAGAGTTCATAGATTTATGTAAGAATGTTTACTACAGCAGCTTCATTCAAAATAGCCAAACAGTGGAGAGAACTCAAATTTCCATCAACAGGAGAAAGGTTAAACAACTTGTGGTCTATCCATACATGGAACACTACCCAGAAATAAAAAGGAGTGTAAAAAAAAAAAAAAAGTAAGGTACAAAAAAAGTACATGCTGGGGATCCCTGGGTGGCGCAGCGGTTTAGCGCCTGCCTTTGGCCCAGGGCGCGATCCTGGAGACCCGGGATCGAGTCCCACATCGGGCTCCCGGTGCATGGAGCCTGCTTCTCCCTCTGCCTGTCTCTGCTTCTCTCTCTCTGTGTGACTATCATAAAAAAAAAAAAAAAAAAAAAAAAGTACATGCTGTATGATTCTATTTGTATGGAGTTCTAGAATAGATAAAGTGATCTATATTTAAAAAACATCAGGACAGTGAGTCAGGATAGGGCAGAGAGTGAAGTTAGAATTGACTGGGTCAAGGTACAAGAGAACTCTGTAGGGTGAGGCAAATATTCTACATCTTGACTAGGGTGGAGGGTACACAAGGAGTGATATTTGTCAAAAGCCATCAGACTGTACACTTGCATGAGATGCATTTCTCATATGTAAATTATGCCTCAGTGAAGTTGTAAAAACCCAGAACATACAAGACAAAAATATATTGCTAAGTAAGGATACAGTGCCAGATCCTACCATTTCAATATTTTCCCTTAAGTCAGTCTTTAACTGTTCCTTTTCTGCTGTAACACTCTCTAACAGTCGTTGCAGTTCATTCTTCTCCTGTATTAAAGAAAATATCTTTCTCTGTTGTTCAGTTAGCTCATTATCTTCAACATTCACAACCAGTGCTTGAGTATTTTTGGCTTTCAAATTCTGTTTTTTATCTGTGTCAACCATCTAAAATATAAATAGATTAAAGAATTTCTCAATTAATAACAATTTAAATAATAAAAATTGCCAAAACTTACATTTTAAAATTATTTATCAGGCACTACTTGCATATACATTTAATCTTCACTCTAACCTTATGAGGTAGGTACTAGTAATATTTACATTTGACAGATGAGGAAATTGAATCCCAGAGAGGATGACAGGTCCTTTGCCCAAAGTCACTCAGGTTTTGAACTCAAGAGGTCTGGCTCCAGAGTTTATGCCCTTAAGCATACTCTTGTTCATGGATAAGAACTACCTACACAGCTGTAGATAATTAAAATTATCGTCATGTATGATAATAGATCAACCTAATTTTATGAACGAGTAAGCTACCTCACATTTCCCCCACATTCTTTCCATCAAAAGTTGGAAATAATTCTCTATCCCTCACACTCAAGAAATCATTATTTTCAGAAGCAGTCATATTCATACAAGGCTGGATGGAGTTTTATCATATGAGAGGGCAAAATAATTTTGATGGAAACAGATTTCATATTATAGTAGTATAATCCATCTTTCTAAAAATTATACTTTTTATATTCTGCTTAAGAAAAGCATGTTGTATAAATTCATTTATCTGTTAATAAGTCTTAAGCAAAGATAATCTAGTATGTTTACTCCTTGATAAAAGGAGACAAAGACTGACATTATAATCAATGGTATGAAATTAGGTTATCACTATATAACCTTACACATCCAGGAAATAAATTCAGCTCCATATCGGCCACATATGTTTTAAAAAGTTTTAATAATAGGGGTGCCCGGGTGGCTCAGTTGGTTAAGCATCCAACTCTTGATTTTGGCTCAGGTTATGATCTCAAGGTTATGTGATCTAGCTCTGTGTCAGGCACCACGCTCAATGGGGAGTTGGCTTGAGATTCTCTTTTCCTCTCTCTCTGCCCCCTGTCCCCTGCTCTCTCTCTCAAATAAATAAAAGCTTAAAAAAAAATTCTATGATAATTTACAAATGCATTAGAAACTGAAAAACAAAGAAAAATCCCATCCAATGCCACTCGTTTACACAACCCAGTACTAGAATTCTAGAATATTTTCTTTCAGTTTGTCCTTGAAAAAATTTTGAACACAGTAATTATGACTAATGATTAATATATGTAAAATTCGTTTTTGCTTTTTTTCCACTTAGATCACATGCATTTTCCCATTATGCTGTTACATAATCTTCAAACTGTAATTTTTAGTAGTTGCTCAATTCTCTTAAATGAGTTTGGACAAATCTATTCTCTTACTGTTGGCAGTATGCGTGAGTTTCTGACAATAGCAAACACAGAGCTAATTACATGAGAACTTAAGGTAAGGAAAAGTCATTGGGACTAGTTTGTCAGATACTGTAATTCAGAAACTTGCATCTATACTTCTAAATGTAGGAATGTACACAAAAACAAAGCAGGCTGAGACAAAGTATGTGAGAATACCCAAGGTACATTTCAGAACTGAACTCAGCCCAGAAAGTATTTCAGCTATCATGAGCAAAATCTAACAGATCTTATTATAAAATAAAGAAAAAGAATTGTGTCCTTTACATTAGCTAAGCTTACTAATCATTGTTTAAAATTTCTGTTGAGACAGACTAGAGGAACTGCATTTCTAGAGAGAAACATCAGGCAGGATTCAAAGTGGGCACTCCAAGGGAATTCATGAGAGACCTACTAATACAGCCCTCTGGGGCCCAGATGAATAGAGGGATCCACATGAGATTCCATCACGAACATGTTAACAGAAGACCAAGCTGATCCTACCCTTCTATCCCAGATTTGAGAAACTCCAAGAAACAGAAAAGCACCAGTAGGACATTTTTTATGAACACAGATGATTCTAACATAAACTTAATACCACAGACCAGCTGGTTCCAGTGAATAGAACTCTCCCTCTCACTCTTCTGCCATTGCCCCTTCTCAGGGGGCCCTATGATTGCATTTTACATTTGTTTAAAGCAGCTATTAATTGTAGCTTATTTTCAAAAATCTTTTCAAAAAACCTTCCTCTACTGAAAGTGACAGTCATAAATTTCAAATCAAGGTCAAATGCCTTTGGCTCATTTGGTGGATCCAAACTATAGATAAGCTGAGAACACAAGATATTTAAAACAAGTGAAAAAGCTTTTCTAGGAGAGAAGAACTGAAGCATAGGGAGAGGGAGGAAAAGCTTTTCCAAGGCAAAAATACTGTACCCCACGGGAAAAATAAAAGCCTGCTTATATAGAATACTAGGTAAATCTATATAAAGATTTATTTACATAAGCTGGAGCTTACTGAATTATTCTGAAGTAGTTATTTGCTTTTATTTAGTAATATGTCCATCTGGTGATTTTTCTGTTTGCATATAATATGTAGTTTTAAAAAATTATATGACCATATAAAACCCAGTTGCCTTATCTATATACATACATATCTACATAGACTATTCCAAGCTATGGATGTACGAAAGATGATTTCATCAGTCTCCCACTGATGAATGTTTTAAATTCCTGGTAGCAAATATTCTAGATTAAATAGTATTAAGTACATAAAATTGAAAGACAGTAAACGAATCCATCGTACAAAATTATATGCAATCACCTGTTAGAGACTGAATTGTGTCCTCCTAATATTCATGTTGAAGCCCTAACCCCATGTGGCTATATGTGAAAATAAAGTCTTTAAGGAGAGTAATTAAGGTTAAATGAGGTCATAAAACTGGGGCCCTAATCTCATAGGACTGGTGACCATTCATTCATTCATTCATTCAGAGCCAGACATGGGGTTCAAACTCACAACCGTAAGATCAAGATCTGATCTGAAATCAAGAATCAGTTGCCTAACCAACTGAGCCACCCAGGCGCCTCAGGATCAGTGTCCTTTTAAGTAGAGGAAAAAACATTAGTGCTCTTTCTTAGCTCAAGCATAAGAAAAAGGCCATGTGAGGACACAGAGGGAAGGTGCCATCTGCATGCAGGGAAGCAAAGACTTAACAGAAACCAAATTTTCTAGCACCTTAATCTTGGACTTTAGCCTCCACAACTGAGAGAAAGCAAATTTCTGTTATTTTAGCTACCCAGTCTGTGATAGTTTGTGATGGCAACCCTAGTGGACTAACACAGCTCTTGTAAGCAGTTATATCTGAAGTTATTTCAAAGACATTAGGGTTATGCTTGTAAATTATTTTTAGTTACTAGCACAGTGGATGATAAATGGGATTGAGACTATCATTATGTTCTTAAGTGTTTCAAGTAAAAGAGAAAACTCATCTACACATATATAAAAACTTTGGATGGAAGCACTATTTTTACCTCTTCCTGGAATTCATCCTTAGCTTCTCCTAGGTTTTCCTCTGTTTCCAAATGCCTGGAAGTTTTCTCAGCAATTTTCAGTCTTAGTGTGTTAATTATTTCTTGGTGTTGTTTCAAAGCCTCAAGAGCATCTCGTAATTGTTCTTGGGTGTCTATATTCTTTGTCAGAAAAACAGAAAACAATTTCCGTTAGAATAATGTGAACCAGTAGGAATAACTTTGTAGTGACTACTTGAATGTGAACCTTAAGTGATGGCTCCTGTAATATTTGTATGAAGAGGCTCTGAGTTTTCAGAGTTTACTCAAAGCCTTACCATGTTTACAGTATCCTGAATGTCACTTTTGAGTTGGTCCCTCTCAATCTGCAGGCTCTCCTGGAGTTGTTTTAGGTCATCTTTTTCTTGGGTTAAGGTTCTTATTTCTACCAAGGTTTGCTGAAGTTGTTCAGCAATCAGTGTTTTTTCCTTTTCTATAGTTTGCAGCCTTGAACCTGTACTTTCTAATTGTTCCTTCAGCTCTTCCACTTCATTTAACCTTTTTTGACTCTCAGTTGTTTTTTGTAGAAGTTCTTCAGATTTGGGAGAAAGCTTTAAAATAAGAAGAAGTAAATGTGAAAAAGCAGAGCAGTCCATGGTGTATATATATGAAAACTAAACCCCAGAAGACTACAGATCACTTCCCTAGAGGGTGTCTTATACCAACCTCTGTGTTGCTCAAAGCATCCAAACTTAAACCAAGTTTTTGAGCTTGTTCAGAGAGATTTCCTAATTCCTGATTCATTCTTGCATTCTCTTCAAGGACCATCTTATACTTTTGCTCAAATTCAATATGATGATTTTTAAAATCTTGGAATTCTTGATCAGTGCTTTCATAATTCAATCGGATAGTTGCTAGGTCATTTTTAGTTTTCCCAATTTCTTCAAGTAAATCTTGAATTCTACTTTCCTTTTGAACTACTTCAGAATTCAACTTCTCTCTTTCCGATGTTATTATATAGAGCTCTTCAGATTTATCATGTATCTATGGAAAAGAAATAAAATTTAGCTCTGTGAACAATGTGTGATCTACTGAAGCAGTTGTCAGGGAAAAAAAAAAAAAGGAAAGAGTTTCCTCTGGGGCAGGGTGGAAAGACTGTAACTAGGCAAAGCTTTGACCGAAGAAAGGCAACATTTTTATCATCACCAACTCCTTAACAATGTATTATCCTTTTTAATACATTAAAAGTTTTGTTTTCTGATCTCTTTGGGTTCTAGTAAGAAATGCATGCAGAAGGGACACTCAGAAACATTTCATTTCAAGATGTGCCTTTATTTCCTTATCATTTTATTTTCTAACCTCTTGATGTGTCAGACATTTTATGATTTTTCTTAGAATTTGGCACATTTTTTTCCTAAAGCCTTTGAATGCAGCTCCGATTTCTAAAAATGTAATCCCTGAATAGTTTAAATAATTAAGCTTTATTTGAATTATTATTTAAATAAGCCATAGCCAGCTTATAAAAAGTAAAATCATTGTGAAAGGTAAGGTAGAAATGGTGGGAAGAAGAGAAGTGAACTAAAGCAGAGACCAAGGACAGGGATAATATAGCAGGGCTGTTTCAATCACAGGCTGAGGATAGGAGGTGCATCTATGAAGCTCAACTATTGGTTGAGCTAAAAAATAGCAACTACACTAAAGAGTTTTTAGGATGACTGAATAAAATAATGTTTCTAGAGTTCTTTAGCATGATATCTGTCATTTGGTCTTCAAACACTTGTCTTTTTTATTTCTTTTAGAAAGGCAGAGAGAAAGGAAAGGCTGGTAGATGGTTTATGGGATTATTCACTAGCCTATAAGATTTACACTGACTTCTAAACTATCACTGCCCTCCCTGATATCTCATTACTCTTTTTTATTCAACATAGTGATAAGACTAGTGCAAAAAAAAAAAAGATTAGAAAAAGGATGGGCCATAGAACTCTGTTTAAAGAATATATTTTTAAGTTATCTCCCTACCCAATGTAAGGCTTGAACTTACAACCTTGAGATCAAGAGTGTGCACCCTCATAAAATCTTAAAAAAAAAAAAAAAAAAAAAAAAAAATTGGCTCAGCGGTTTAGCGCCTGCCTTTGGCCCAGGGCATGATCCTGGAGTCCCAGGATGGAGTCCCACATCAGGCTCCCTACATTGAGCCTGCTTCTCCCTCTCCCTGTGTCTCTGTCTCTCTCTGTGTCTCTCATGAACAAATATATAAAATCTTAAAAAAAAAAAAAAAAGAGTCTGCACCCTCTACTGACTGAGCCAGCCAGACACCCCCTATAGAACTTTGTTTATTTATTATTATTTTTTAATTTATTTTAGAGTGCGGGGGGAGGAGCAAAGGGAAAGGAACAAACAGATTGGACTAAGTGCAGAGCTGCTGCGGGGCTAGATCTCACCACTTCTGAGATCATGACCAAGCTGAAACCAAGACTTGATGCTCAACTGACTGAGCCACCCAGACACCCCTAGAACTCTGTTTAAATGCAACATTTGAGAACTGTAGAAATGGTTGCAACATGGATAATGTTACTAAGTATACTGTTAAGTATGCTTTGAAAATGTGTTTTTACGTCTAGTAGTAAAAATCAGGAGGAACTACAATCATTTCGATTCCCAACAAGCTGAATGAAATGCTTATAGTCTCTTGCTTGCTACTTTAAAATAAACTATGGCAAAATATTTAAAGTGCTATCACAAAGGTTTTTATTTCAAAAGAAGAGTTATTTGCTTGAAAATGTGTTTACCTCTTTCCTCAGCATTTCTATTTCTGAGGGTAAAGATTTCAACGCTGAGAGCAACTTAACTTCTTTATGCAAAGCTTCATTTTCTTCAACTTTTTCATTTAGTTCTCTCTGGAAATCAGTAATCTTTCTTTCCAGTTCCAAATTACAGAGCAAACCTAGGACATTTTGGGTAAATTAAATAAAACAGCTTGCAGTTATTGTAACAATCTAAATTACAGGCAAAGTTAGATCATTTAATCAGACCATATAAAATTTATTAAGGAAAGAGTATTGGTTAACAGGTAATCTAATTGTTAATAGTTCTTCAAATTTTAGCAATTAGATTGTTACTTTTTGAAAATTAGGTCCAATTTATTTGAAAAATAATTCCTAAACCCTTATGAATCTAATTCCATGGAAACAGTTATAAATAATAATACCAAATGATAATGAAACTTATATTAGGCTATTAAAAAAATCAGATCAGAGAATAATAGATTTCTTTTTTTTTTTTTTTTTTTTTTTGAATAATAGATTTCTAATCATTGAAATGTAGTCACAAAATCCTTCAGGTAGGTTTCCAGATAAAGTCAAATCTGCAAAGAGGGAAGTCTGAAATTATGAAATACCTTTTGGAACTTTGCCATCAATAAGGGAGGTGAGTTTCGTTATCTCATTAAATGAAGATTGTAATTCTTTTTCCAGATCAGCTTGCATTTTCTTTTTTGCCTCCAACTGTCTTTGATATAACTGAATATCATTCTCCATTTGCTTGTATCTACTTCTAAGTTCTTTCTATTAAGAAAAATATTACAAATTCACAGAAATATACTGATTGTAAAAACTGCTTTATTATAAATATTATAGGAATCACTTACCATTTTCTCTTTCAGCTCCAGATTTTCACTTCTAAGAAAGGCTGATTCTCTCTTAGCATCAAGGACTACAGTTTCAGCATCAAGTAAAGTCTGTTTCATTTGTTTTAGGTCTTCAGTGCTTTCCTATACACATGATAAAAATAATTAATTTAGTGAAATCTAACTTTCTGAGAATTGGAAAAGACTTTAGAGAACACGTACACAGATGTTATTTCAAATAAATAAAAAATAGTGAAAATATGCTAATTATCAAATGTGTATTTAGGAAAGATGAAAAGAGATTTTCCATAATAAAAATACTTTAAAACCTCTGATTATATTTTTCCAAATTATAGTGTTACATAGACTGAAGAAATTTGCTATTGTTTATTAAAGGTTAACCCACAGGGATGTCTGGGTGGCTCAGTGGTTGAGCATCTGCCTTCAGCTCAGGACGGGATCCCGGGCCCGGGGATTGAGTCCCACATGTCTCTCCCTCCATGTCTCCCTCTATGTCTCTGCCTTTCTCTTTGTCTCTCTCATGAACAAATAAAATCTTTAAAAAACAAAAAGTTAACACACAATGGTTTCCTATGTATTTTTAAGTTATTCTAAAACATGGTAGGTGAGTAGTTCATAGTTAAAATTAAGTACATGAAATCACAAGTTAAGACAAAAAATCCAATAGGCAAACAGGATGAACGGGCAACTCAGAAAATGGAAATGATCGATAAATACATGAGAAGATCCAGTCTCTGAGTGTCATTTTAAGATAATATAACTTTTTATCTTAAATTCAGCTTACATAAATTCAGCCATCCATGTCCTTGGCAGAGTATTAATGCACAATGAAGAAATGAATAAGTTGGATGAATAAAGAGAAAGAAATAACAAATTTTAAAAAGTGGGCAATTCTGCTTGCCACTCTATCAATAGATACTCCAGGATCAGATGAAAGTGCCTTTCTTCCCATGGCCTTACCATAGTAAGATCACTTTCACAATGGATTATTTGTCATTAATAACAGGTAACAGAAGAGTACCAAGAGAAGGTAATAAAAAGTATTCTGAAAAACTCAAATGAAAACAAAAGAACAGAAACTGAAATTCCAGCTAGAATCTGCTGACTTCTTAAAGAGAATGTTAAAAATGGGAATCAAACTAATACTTTCTTGAAGTAATGAGGAGGACCAAGAGCAAATAGAACAGAAAGCAAATAGCAAAAATTAACAATTTCACCATGAGATTCAATTTAATGCCATATCTTATACCAACTAAAGTCATCTAGAGCTACAGTTTCTGAAAAATACCAAACTGTTAAAATACTTAAATTATAGTGAGAATGCATTAATATTAATGAAATTTATAAAACCATGCTCACTCATGATACGTATAGTTCTAGTTATCAATATCAACATAAGTGCTTACCTGGAGATACGGACTACATACTTCTGCATACATTTGCATAAAACAATTAGAAATAAAAATATTGGAATAATTTTTTTTTAAAGATTTTATTTATTCATGACAGACACAGAGAGAGAGGCAGAGACACAGGCAAAGGGAGAAGCAGGCTCCATGCAGGGAGCCTGATGTGGGACTCGATCCCTGGTCTCCAGGATCACACCTTGGGCTGAAGGTGGCGCTAAACTGCTGGGCCACCGGGGCTGCCCGGAATAACTGATTTTTAATGGAAGCTCATCTTTAACTGACTTATACTCATTCAGAGTGATATCCTCAATTCTCTACAAATGATTCGTTAACCATACAATGGCAATGATACTAATAGTCCCTCTTTCATGGACTTATTGACAAAATTAAATAAAATACAATATGTAAAACAATTACAAGAGTGCCTGACATAGAGCAGGCTCAATATAAGTATTTGCTATAATAATGATAATGGTATACTAGAAATGCTTAACATGACTAAACAACAAAATAAACCTGATTTTTACCGATGAGTAGGACGAGTCTGTTTTAATATCTTCTGACTTCTGAGAGTCTATGTATTTCTGTAGTTTCTTAATCTGGTCTTCCTTTTCTCTAAGCAGCTCTACTTTTGAACTTAGTTCATTCTATAAGAAGTGTGAAACATATTTTATTGGATTTAAATTTTAGGGGATTAAAAAGTTTAAATAGTTGATAGTTTTAAATAAAGTTTAATAGTTTAAAGAGTGAAATTTTAAAAAGTTGATATTTAAAAGACAAAATGTTCTATTTTCTGAAATCATGTTCAATTACATATACTGTACATTTTATAGTTCTAGTTCCTTATAATAGAAATACCAACATAAATGCTCACCTCAAGGTCTTGATTATACACTTCTGCATGCTTAACTAAATTCTTTAAGTTGGAAATTTCATGAATTAGTTGCATCTGGAAGAGCATGTGAATAGACAACAGAGCAAACCAACAGTTAATAAAGCAGAAAAAAAAAAAAGAGAGAGAGAAAGAAAAAGAAAAAAAAAAAAAAAAAACTCCCAAAAGACAGCTTTACTCACTGATTCAGAAACACCAAAACAGTAAGAGCACCTCATTATTTGAAGATACAAAACAAACAGAAACACGATAAGCCAAACAAAAAAAAATCCCCAAACCTCACAAAACAAGCAAACAAAAAAAAAAACCTCAGAATGGCCCAAGTAACAGTTATGTCATCTGTTAATAATGCTATAATATTAAAAGCAAATTAGTACGCATCCCTTGGAAGGGATAAACTGGTAAGCAAACTTAAAAACAACAACAACACATTTTTAATAGATTTTGTTTGGGCTAAGTTAAATGCAGTTGTGTATTTATTAATCTTAAAATATTAAGATTTTTTTTTTCTTCCCATCAATTATCCATTTAGCTTTAAATGGCATACTTTCTAAGGATTTGTGGTTTAGAATTTAGGTTTGGTTTAGGGTAGTTTCATGTGGTGCCTTTACAATAATATCACCGTTCACTAAAGCTACAGAGATATGTATAGGACTACCAATTATTACCTTGTTGTTGACTCATTCTACAGAAAATATTGGAATGATGATTTATTGCTCCTATTTTTTTAACTGTGTAAAAGTATAAAAAATACTTAAAGATTTAAGTATTTCTCTTAAAGTTTTCTTTCCATCAAATATCTGGTGCATTAAATATTTGACACTTTTGTGTCAAAACATGTAAATGACAATTTGCCACGATAAACATTTTCTCTAAGAATTATGAAATTTTCATAATTCGACGAGTCCTTAAAAAGTAAAGGCAAGGTAGGTGGGGGGTTGGGGTAACTGGGTGATGGGCATTAAGGAGGACAATTGATATAATGAGCATTGGGTGTTATATGCAATTGATGATTAACTGAACTCTATACCTGAAACTAATGATAAACTGAATGTTAATTAATTGAATTTAAATAAGACTAAAAAAAGAAGAAAATAAGTAATGGCAAATTCTAGTAGAATATAAGGGATTTATGAAAATAGCATCTGGTTTAAGTAATATTTTCTGAATGCTAATAATTCAGTCCTAAATAGTTTTAGATTCAGAGTAGTGCTAGTGTTAGCATTACCATTTTAGGTCAGCATCATCCAGAAATATGTGAGCCAAATTAGTAAGTGAAGTTTCACTTAATAGGATGAGCCCTGGGTGTTATTATGTTGGCAAATTGATTTTAAATAAAATATCAAAAATAAAATTTTCCTACTGGCCACATTAAAAAACAGAATTTGTTTTAAAAATCTATTTTAACCTAAAATATCCAACTGATACATACTGATATAAATAAATGACAATATAACAAAATGTTATCATTTGTTCATGTAATCAATATAAAAAACTAAAGAAATAGCTTACATTCTTTTTTCTATACTAACGTCAATTCAGACTAGCTACACTTCAACCATCACATATGGTTAATGGTTATCAACTGGCAAAATTTCAGACATTTGCATTGGGTATAATTTAAATTGGCTTTGTCTTTTTTCTTTCCTGTTTGTATATTTTGTACAACAAAATCACATTTACCAATAAAGAACTAAATAATTAGTCTTCATTTTAGAAAATACACATTTAGAAAGAAACCTTATCTTCTCATCTGAAATAGTACTTTTAAGTGTTAGTTCTCATTAATGGAGAAAGATTAGCTTTTGTAAAGCTTGGACTGTAACTTCCTAATGAGGTATTATTTAAGATGTTGAGCATAGGAGAAAGTATACGACATGACTGATAGTTAATCGGTTGCTACACTAAGAAAATATTACAGATTTCAGCTATAATTTTCAGCAGCTGAAAGAAAGTATTTAACTTAAGACGAAAACCTCCAAGTTGTTAAAATTCTAACATAAATCAAGTTAAATCAGTTAGAGGGTTGGAATTTCTTTTGTTCCCTGAGCTTGATACCTGACCTTGTCTGCCCCTCCTTCTAAAAATTACTATCTAAACATCCCGTATTTCTATATTCCCATTTGAAAATGATACACGGCTCTGGTGATTTAAAGACCATTAGGGGGGATCCCTGGGTGGCGCAGCGGTTTGGCGCCTGCCTTTGGCCCAGGGCGCGATCCTGGAGACCCGGGATCGAATCCCACATCGGGCTCCCGGTGCATGGAGCCTGCTTCTCCCTCCGCCTGTGTCTCTGCCTCTCTCTCTCTCTCTCTCTTTGACTATCATAAATGAAAAAAAAAAAAAAAAAAAAGAAAGAAGAAAAAAAAAGAGCACAGTTTAATAACTCCTTAATTGGGCAAAAACCACAAAAATAATTAACATATAATACATACATTAAAAAAAAAAAAAAAAGACCATTAGGCAAACCAGGGCAAAGACCACATGTCCTAAGGCTATAATTTGACATTTTATTCCTTTTTGGATAAGCTTTTCCCCAAAATGGGGGTTTAGGAACATATTTTACTGCATACACAGATTTACATTTTTAGTTTAAAATGGAATGGAACTGCCTTTGAACGGAGTAAGCTTTTATTACTTAACATTTTAGGTTACCTTATAAAATCTAGAATTTTAATTGTGTCCAAATAATGATGAAAAGCACTGTTACCCCCTTAAGTGTGGTTAAAAGGAAAAAAAAAAAATCAGGATGTGAGAGTCAAGTCCTATACTCTGTGAGCTTTAGTTTTTATTATTAATTGAATATATAAATCATTTTAAAAACTTAGAAACAGGAAGTAAGCCCTGGGAGATTCTGGGACTTGCTCTCGCTCAAGGCCTTGTATCCCACTCAGATGCAAGGTTGTCTCCAGAGCCATGCTCTTAACCATGACACTAGACCACATCCCTTCTTATGAAACTCAATTTTATTGATTGAAGTCCACGGGTTAATTTACAACAGTTTGTATTTTGTTAACATGCAAATTTTAAAACAAATTAAATGAAACCCTGTGGAGAACACATAGACTGCCTCTTAGAATGGAAATAATACATTTTGCACTGAACTCTTTTTCCTTAAAAAAAAAAAAAAAGAGGATGAGAAATGAAGCAATAGAGGAAAAAGCATTGTGTCCCTTTGGGCTAACCTTACAGTAATCTCAGAAGTAGCTGCAAATAAACTCATATTTTAACTACACTAGAACACTGGCTACTACTTGGGGTGGGAGAGGAGAGTCATACATCGCTTTATAGTTTGATAACAGCTATGGACACTTGTTCCAGAGAAATGAATATGCATTCAAAAATTCTGTAAAATAATTCATAATATCTGTAACTTCTAGGTTAAGGACTCTAAGAAGTCTCTTGAATTTCTTGGATAATTTCTAAGTGTCTGAAGTCTGAGGATTTTTGGATTAGGTTTTCTTCACATGAAGCCTAATATTAAATATTTAGAAAATTTAAGTGATCGGTTTCATTTTTTAAAATTTCATTACTAGTATTAGTTAGACTAATTTTCACAGTAACTTTGATATGTTAAAAGACATGAGCAAAATCAGCTTCCCCAGTTATTCCAATAATGTTCTAAATATTTAGGAATATATTTTTTAAAGAAAATGATATCCATTAATACATGGTATCCATGCATAGAACATTCAGCCAGATAGTAAAATTTCATATTGGTCTCAGTAGGAAATGGTTATACTCTAGACAGTATTTCCAGTGTACTCAACAAATTAACTAATATACAAATTACAAGGAAATCATTTCTTCAAGACAAATCCACCTGTAGGCAGATGCACCAAACCTTCCCAAAGACATTTTAAATTGGTACTTCTTGTGTGAAGTACAAGTGAAACAAATACGATTTAAATACTTTAAAAATAATATAAACAAATTATTTCTTAAATTCTCTAAATCGTGTATACATAGAGAAAATGGTTGGATTCTCCACATATCAACCTTAGAAATAAGTATCTTTCAGAGAATGATCCTTATTTTAAAAGTGTAGTTTTAGTTTCATGTTTCCATATCTCTTACCTCCTGATCTTTTTCTGCTTTTCTTTCTAGAGCCTCAAATTCATCCAAATCATTCTTTTCTTTTAATTTCAATTCCATTTCTTCATGTTCTTGTCTTAGTTGTTCATAGTCCAATACCAGATTATCATAGTTGGCACGAAGTGAATTCAGCTCACTTTCTAAGTTCTCCTATTAGAAACAAAACCAGATTTTCAAGTCAGAGAGAATTCAAATAATATATTCTTTGTTCCCTTAACTAGAATTTGGATTTGTCAAATATTTTAACCTTAAATCGTGTAGTTAATTTAGGCCATTCTCTTCAATATCTTTCTAATGGTATAGCTTGATCCAGGGTAAAATAAAGGGTGTGCACTTTGTAAACTAGCTTAGAAGACTATTTTGAAAGGGGTATGAAAAAAAGAAAAGATCATGTAAACAAGTGCTCTGCCTGTATCTGACTGTAAAAGTTTTCAGATGTAAGAGGCTGGGGAGCATCCTGGGAAGTCCACTTGACCACAGATCATTAAGCTCCATAGTCATAAAGCTGATAATTTAATTCTCCACCTGTTTGATGCCTGTTTTATTTCTCAGATAGGTCTGAATTTAGAAAGGGAACAGAGGTATTATTTATTGACCTCTAACACTCTAAATGGCTGCTATGTTTTACCATACTCAAAAGAGGCCTGTTTTTGTTTTGTATACTATTATCAGAAAGTGATAAACTGTAAGTTAAAAAAAAAA
Organism: Vulpes lagopus; assembly: GCF_018345385.1. Taxonomy (NCBI): domain Eukaryota; kingdom Metazoa; phylum Chordata; class Mammalia; order Carnivora; family Canidae; genus Vulpes; species Vulpes lagopus. Next base: position 100,444,520 of record NC_054829.1, read on the forward strand.
AATTAACATCAGGGATTTTCCAAAAACAACACACTTCTAGTGAATGTTTTCGAGATGTAAAAGCACTTTATAATACTCACTTAATTTAAACTAATACAATTGTTAAGTAATGATAATAATTCCTAAGAATCACTGTAATTTTATTCTAAAACAAACATGAAATTTTCTTAAATACATTTATAAAACTATACTGTATTTCTTTGGACATTAGTAGCCTAGAAAGTAAACATGGACTCTATACCTACCAAAGAATTCACTATAGTATTCCTTAAAGTTTTGATATAACTACATGTACTAATATATTGACTTTTATTTTTCAGTATGATTTGGCAGTATTACGCTTCCCTGATGTGTCATTCTTCTACTATATGCCTGAGAATTTTGACACTTTAAAAGAATCAGCTCTTTTTGTCCTTAGGGATTGTCTAAGGAAAAATAAAAACTTAAAAAATTAAAAATCATAGATACCAAGGTCTGCTGGTAAAGAACTAGACACAAAAGTTTACCTATTGCCATACATCTGCATTATGAAGTTTTTAGCTTCCTTCTACATGTCAGATACCAACTAGGAATACAGTGAATAATTAGAACCAAAACTATTAAAGAAATTAAGTCAGAGCCAGTAATGTACTGCAACATAAACACCAATAAGAAATGAATTTTAAAAAGAGTAAGGGTAATATACTATAACATGCATTTAAGTTACCTGACTTAGTAGCTTTGTTGCTGGATTCCACTCTGTTTCATTTAATGTATCAAAAGTATTACTGAAAACATCAGACTCTGAGCAGAGAGCTATAATTAGGAGAAAGAAATTTATCCATAAACATGTTAATAAATTTTCTTAAAAGTTGAAGACAAAAAAAAAAAAAAATATGATCAGAGGTAATAAGCTCCAATTAGCTAACATGTGCTCACAGCATGAATGCCAAAAATGCATTAATAACAAATATGATCATTTATATTACTGTATGAATTAAGATTCTTAGTAAGAATTAGTAATAAAATACTGAATCCTTAATACAATATAGGTTAAGTGGACAAATTCTGAATTTGGGAAGTGATCATTTTAAGTAGGTTTTAAAATGCCCCTTAAAAATACTGCTAATGTTGGAGACACATTATTTTGAAACATGCCTGTGTAATGCCAGCCTTTCAAGATTAAACAAAATTTAAGGCAGATGTTATATGGATACTAATTTAACTGGATAATGATTAGTACAAAACCAATGATAAAAATGTCTCATGTCGGGACGTCTGGGTGGCTCAGTGGTTGAGCGCCTCCCTTTGCTCAGGGCATGATCCTGGAGTCCCAGGGTCCAGTCCCACATCAGGCTCCCCACGGGAAGCCTGCTTCTCCCTCTGCCTTGTCTCTGTCTCTCTCTCTGTGCCTCTCATGAATAAATAAAACCTTAAAAAAAAAAAGTCTCATGTGTTTTAACTATAGTGTATCATTCTTAAGAGATGTGAAATCACTTTCTTAAAGTCACTAATTTTTAGCATTATTTCCAATGAAACCACATTTAAAATACATACATTTTATTAAATATGCTTATCACATTAATGGAGTTATAAATAAAGTAATTCTTTACAGGGATGCTTCTGTAATTTAAAAGTAGCTGAAAAAGTACTTACATTCATCAATTTCGCCCATTACAGTTATAGCTGCCTTACGTGTTGTTATATTTGTTGACATATTAAATTCATTTATATAATTTGAGTCCTTCATTTTGTTAATTTTGCCAAGACACCAAGTGACTCTTCGTTTTCTTTTAGCCTAAAAGGGTAGAAATCAAAATTACCTCATGCAGATCTGGGCTCAACTGTTATAAAACATGGGGATTAGTTTACATTTTTGGAAACCATGGACTTGGTAGAATTCTTTTTAAGCCTGGTTTAAAATCTTATTAGTCTAAGGACATCCTAAGAAAACACTCAAACTTTTAAAATCAGTGTTTAACCCCATAAAAAAAACGTGATGAAACTATGATTTAAAAATCATGTTTTATTTGAAAGTTTCCCTACAAACTTTTCTGGGACTATATTGAAAGGAATGGGCTGACTCAACCCTTTTAAATAATCTAGGGAACCTGCCACTGTCACACCATAGCTACCCAAAGCACTCTGGGGTGTCCAGCTCTCACTGGGAAGGGACAGAGAGTCTATCTGAACTTCCTTCAATGAGTAAATCTTACGCACAGCCTTCAAGATGCCAGTTCTTTTTCAATTCAATAAAGCTAATGCCTGCTCCAGAGCTTCTAACCTCATTGTTCCTTTCTCCCTTGGGACCTCTTGCTCCCTGGTTATCTATTCATCTGTTATCTTCACCAGCTCCCTCCTAACAGCTTGATGAATGAATGCTCCAGGCCTGTCTGCTTTTGATTTTTTTAAACTCTTCACTCCTTACTTCTCTCTAGCTACAATTTTCTTTCCATTTTTCTTTTGTGCCCTTTCTCATCATTTGTCTACTTCCTCATCCTTTTAGGAACACCTTTGTCTTCTGGTCTTTATCCCACTCAGCCAGCTACCCTCACTACTCACTCTCCTTTGCTGATTTTTCCTCCTCTTCTTGTGTTTTTCCAGATTTCACAGCTACCATTCTTCTCTTGTCCTTCTATACGGTACAAGTACTATTTCATCTTATTTGATCCTCTCCACATTCCTTTTACTACATCATTTTCATAGGTGAGCTAATTTATAAATGATCCTTTTCTCTAAGGCCAGTCCCCTCTACTGTGTTTGTGATCCCATCCCTTGGAATCATTCCAACCCTCTGTAAGGTGGCTTTCATACCTAGTACATAACTCAAACTGCTTTGTAAATAAGCTTCTTGTTTCCAAACCCAAAAACATTTTGACTATATTTATCTTAATTAACTTCTCATCAGAATGTGACACTGATGACCACAACCTCTCTGAAATATGCTCTTCCTTTAGTGACCACAATTCACCTGATTTCCTTCTTATCTCTAGTCTAGAGCTAATCTTGGCTTGTTTTTATCTAAAAAATTGTCTGCCTTTATCTAAAAAACTGTTCTGGGGATCTGGTCTTTGGTCTTCTTTTCACTTTCAGCATGCTCTCAGAACAAGCACAGCCATTACTATGACTTGACTTTGGATCTGCAGTAGCTTATGTCCAAGTTTCGCTCTACGTCACATTGTTCACCTGACTTTCATATATTTGCATTTTCAATGGCCTCAAGTCTTAAACTGAAGATGTCCCAAATAAAACAGCAGCTCCACTGCTCTTCATTTGGTGTTCCTTAACAATGAATACTGTTACCAGCTACTCAGCAATGTTTACAAGTCATCCTGTATACCTCTTTTGCCCTTTCCCTGCCCCTCACATCTAAACAATCACAAAGTCCTGTTGGGTCAACCTCCTACATAGCTCTCCAATTTATCCATTTTTTTCCATCTCTAGAGTCACAGTCCTTGTAGAGTCCCAGCCAATCAGATGCACATTGGCAATCACATCTTTCTGAAATATAACTGTGATCATGTTACCATATAAGATTTTTCCTTGCTTTTAGCATAATGTAATATTCAAATCCTTCATTGTGATTTAAAGTCAGACCCTGCCACCAAAATATTTTAAGTCCAAGGAATACATTATGTTGTTTTCACTACTCCAAGCATTTGTACTTGGGGATCTCTTCCTGAAATATTCTTCCCTACACCTTCCATTGGGCTGTTTCCTATTCATCCGTCAGTCAACAAATAGCTCTTGAAATGCCTTCTTTATACCTAGTATGGTGACTTGAACATAATGTCTGCTAATAATTATCTTAAGAGCATCCATGTTTTGAGGATCTGCCCTGTGGAAAGTATGCTGAGCACATTCTATGTATTATTTCATCTAATTCTCACAACAATCCTATGAGGTGGGAATCAAATTATCTTACAGATAAGGAAACTGCAACCAAATGGATTTAAGACATTGCCTAAGGTAGAGTTAGGAATTGACAGCATCAGGATTTAAATCCATGCAGTCAAACTCTAGGCTATCCTTTTAATCATGATACCATCATAGCCAAAAAATATCTACTGGACTAAAAAACCCTAACTAGTCAAAACAAAAAGTACACATACTAGAAGTCAGAATTTTGATCACTGTGATCCATATTCTAGATCAATTTTCCTGAGATTAATATTTCTTTAAACAGAAAATATTACCATATATCCTAGACATCTACGCTTCCAATCATTTGGCCAACTTCGTCAGAATTTCTTAAGAATACTGTACATAGATTGCTTGTCAATATTTCAGACTTCTTGAATTAAAATCTCTAAATGTAAGCTCAGAGATCAATATTTTTAGTGAACCTCTAGGTTTTGCTGATGCATAGCAAACACACAAAATGTTCCAGGTTTTCTGAATATATTGTATCAAGGGGTTAAGAGATACGTAACTATATAATAAACATATAGGAATACCTATCCTAGTCTCTGTATACCAAGCCTGAGTTGTCATCTTTTAAATTTTACCTTTAATTCCTGATGTGATGTGAGGGAAGAAGAGGTCACCAGCATCCGTGTTAAGTTCTGAATTTTCTCAGTCTGTACTTTTTGAAGTAAATCTTTTTCTTCTAAAAGTTGGGCCAACTGGTCTTTTTCCATTGCCTGGGCCCGAGTCTCTAAGGAAACCTATGGTATGTAATATTAAGTTATGTTAATAATAATTGTAGCTAGATTTTAAATCCTTGAAAGTAGTTTAAAAGAACAGAATATTAAATTCACATGTGGCAGATCTTGGGTGGCTCAGTCGGTTAAGTGTCCGACTCTTGACTTCAGATCAGGTCACGATCTCAGGGTTGTTAGATTGAGCCCCACATCAGGTTTAGTGAAATGAAATATACCCTACCTACAGTTACCATGGTAATTTCTCAAACATATAATGAAGTATAAAATGTATTTTTCCCATGTGAGTATTCTAGATGCCATATATAAGATTGTAACAAGGCTGTTAAAGTAATTCCATTAATTGCCTAAAAATATATAAATAATAGGTACAGAAGTCATAAAAGCAGAGACTGGCAATACCTACAGCAAAAGAACAGATGTTCTCATAAGACTTCCATTTGGCATTTTAGTTCATTTTATATTTTATTTTTTAAAATTTCAGCTCATTTTAAAAAAGATAACTAAAATATAAGATTTTTACAAAATATGAAACCATGATGGTTAAAACAAAGAAATTATGACAAGTGATTATGCTACCATATTAGACGGTTATCTCAGGGTCAGAAGAAGAATTCAAGATAATGTGAAAATACAAAAGACAGTTTTAAGTAACTATATGTGGTCTCTCTTTTTAACCTAATTCCCTATGTATCTGTGATAATTTAGAAAGAATAGCTCTACTTGGTTCATTTGAAAATCTCAAATTTTGCCCTTTGGAAATGAAAAAATCTAAAATAATTTTAAGAAACCTAAAGTTTTCAGTTTATAGTAAATTAAACTAAAATTTTTATGAGTTGATTTCTCCTTACTTGAAAGCTGTTTTAAATATAGGTTACAACTGAGGGTTGCTGGAGGGGGGTGGGGTAGGTGGAAGCATGGGGTAACTGGGTGATATAAGGAGCACTGGGTGTTATATATAAGACTGATGAATCACTGAATTCTACCTCTGAAACCAATAATATATTATATGTTAACTGAATTTATTTATTTATTTTTTAAGATTTATTTATTTATTTATTTATTTATTTATTTATTTATTTATTTATTTATGATAGACAGAGAGAAAGAGAGAGGCAGAGACACAGGAGGAGGGAGAAGCAGGCTCCATGCCTGGAGCCCGACATGGGACTCGATCCCGGGACTCCAGGATCGCGCCCTAGGCCAAAGGCAGGCGCCAAACCACTGAGCCACCCAGGGATCCCCATGTTAATTGAATTTAAATAAAATAAAAAATAAACATATAACCCCCCACCCCAATAAATTTAGGTTATAGATCTCAACTATTAATGAATAATGGATCTCTGGGCATTTGGGCAGATATTAGTTCTCATTCTGTCCCTATTCTTTACTAAAATACTTCATTCATACATACCTCCTCCAACTGTTTCTTAAGATCCATTATTTCTTTTCTGTATCTTTTCAAGAGAGCTTCATCACTTGATACCTCATTAACATAAGGAGTATTCTTCATATACTTGGCAGTGCTTGCAAACTGGGTTAAGTGTTCAATATTAAAAAATTAATTAATAATATTTAGGGTTTTTAAATAGTTTTTATAAAGAAAGATCAATACTCTTCCTAGGTAGATTAAGATACTTTTGAACATGCAGAGTATTCCATGTCCTTATAATTTACATTGGCTACTAGTCTTCAGAAGAGTGAAGGAAATTATCTTAAAGACAGATGGATGCCAACAGCGAACCTACAAACATTGGCTTACTGGAATCCCAGTAACTCCAGTGTAAATGCTCCCTCTACTTTGAAGTTTGCTTCTACTTGAAAGTACCTCTCCTTCCTCCAAACTCTATTTATTAATAGTTAATTAATCCAAGGCAATCACACTGGAAGACAGGTCTTATCTTCTAAGACTGTTAAATTGTGAAATTTAGTAGGCAACACATCAGTTTTATTGTAGCTGGTACATTATATCATTAAAAAAAAAGATACCTAATTTTAGTAGGTTATTTTTTCTGCTTAAAGATGATTTCCCCCCACATTGAAATAAAAATTAAACTTACCTGTAGAGTTGTAAGGGTTTCATCAAAAGACACTGGAGTAACCGTGCAGATGATACGTGTTTTTGCATTTCCACCCAAGGAATTCTGGAGAATTCGTGTTAATTTACTATCTCGATAATTTATGAAACCACTTAGTGAGAAAGGAGTTTGGGGAAAAAAAATAATAAGAATTTTTATATAACAAAGTGGTTGGTTTTTAATGCAGAATCTTAAATTAGCTACAGTTTAAAAAAATTTCTTTACAGGTTATGTGAGGCAGATCAAAACTAACTAAAAAATATTTAAAATAAAAAATTTAGATCACAGTCATATGTATAACTACACATGCTCAGATTCACAAAAGCTTTTTTAATACATGGAAGAAATCAGTACATTATTTGATTGCAACTGAAACATTACAATTTTCAACCTCATGAAAGTAAGCATTAATAGGTAAATGTACAATGGAATAAACTTACCCAACTTGTCCATCACTAAGTTTCTTGATTACTTGTCCCAAAATAAATAAACTTCGATTTATATTACAGCCTTCCTTGAGTCGCACACCTGCATTTATTAGGCAAACATGAAAACAAAAATTGACCTCTGTACTAGATGATGAACTTATAAATTATGAGAAGTTAGAAATTAAAGCATCAGATGGTAAAGTATATGCTTTTGATTAGACTGAAACCCCCTTTAATACCACTGCTATAAGGAGTGGTATTATTCCTTATTCCTCCCACCTATTAAGTGGATCAGAAAGGTTATCACCTGAGAGAAAGAACGAAAAGAAATAGATAGCTAAGGCAAAAAAAAAAAAAAAAAAAAAAAAAATCAGAGGGAAGAAAAGTTCACTTCCAAAAAAAGCCTAGCTCCTCAGTTTAAATCTGTTTGTTCCAAACCTCCACGTATAGGCAACTATATGTTTAGCAACCAAATTAATTCCTATAGGCTAAGTTCTTATTTTTAAACTAAGATGCTCTCATGGCTTACGTGTAAACAAACAAAACAAGAAAAACAACACTAAAAAAAAAACCTCTCTTCCACTCTAATGTTCCATTTAACCAGTTCCAGTCCTCCTACTGGGAAATCACTTTTGTTAGTGGACTCTTGTAAAGATTCTTAGAAATACAAACTCATATACATTTGTTTCTTCCTATCCCTTTTTACACAAATAGTAGCACAGTATATATGCTAATCTGTACTTTGGGTTTTTGTTTTAATTTATATATCATATCAGTAAACACTGGTGTTTTTCCTTCCTCTTACCAGCATAAAATTCCACTGTACGGATATATCAGAATTCATTCACTCAGCACTCTATTGAGGGACATGTAGGTTTTCAATCTACCACATACACAAAAAGTACTACAATAAATAGTTTTGGACAGCTATTACTTCACAGGTGAATTATTCACCTACTGCTATAATATGCCAGATATAATACGCTATTTAACATGCCAGATTAAAACACAAATACTCATTTCTTATTCACAGGTTGCAGGATCCACTAGTTTGGTAGACATAGGACATGCTCAATGAGTATCTCTGTTAGGCTGTAGGAAATTAACATAGAAAGGTCTGACATCTTCATAATTTTGAAACTTCCCATCTAAGTATGTTTTTCCATTTATTTTAATATTTGATTATGTCCCTTAGGTCTGCTTTAGAGTTTTCTTTATTTTGATCTTGGGTAATTTTTGTTGAGTTTCTACCTAGGTATTAGATCTTCAAGTCATTATTGTAAATGGTGTCTTTCTGTATACTAAATATACTAACTGGTTGTTGTTTGTATTATGAATTATTAATGTCTGTATATTAATTTTGTATTCCACTAACTTTCTGAATTTCCTTACTAATTATGAAAATTTAGATGGTTTTCATGGAGCTCTCATAAACTCTGTGGCTATCCAATCCTACCTACTGCATAGTTAAGCTTTTTAATTGATACTATAGTAGCCTAAAATAGGTAATTTGCCAGATAGATGCTTTTTTAAAAAATAATATTTTTTATTGGTGTTCAATTTGCCAACATACAGAATGACACCCAGTGCTCATCCCGTCAAGTGCCAACCTCAGTGCCCGTCACCCAGTCACCCCCTCCCCATCCTCCTCCCCTTCCATGACCCCTAGTTCGTTTCCCAGAGTTAGGAGTCTTCATGTTCTGTCTCCCTTTCTGATATTTCCCACACATTTCTTCTCCCTTCCCTTATATTCCCTTTCACTATTATATATATTCCCCAAATGAATGAGAACATATAATGTTTGTCCTTCTCCGATTGACTTATTTCACTCAGCATAATACCCTCTAGTTCTGTCCACTTTGAAGCAAATGGTGGGTATTTGTCATTTCTAATGGCTGAGTAATATTCCATTGTATACATAAACCACATCTTCTTTATCCATTCATCTTTCGATGGACACTGAGGCTCCTTCCACAGTTTGGCTATTGTGGACATTGCTGCTATAAACATCGGGGTGCAGGTGTCCCGGCGTTTCATTGCATCTGTATCTTTGGGGTAAATCCCCAACAGTGATACAGATGCTTTTAAATGAACTTTAGAAACGTTTTTAACTTTGAGGCACCTGGGTGGCTCAGTTGGTTAAGTATCCGCCTTCAGCTCAGGTCATGATCCCAGGATCCTTAGATTGAGCCCCATGTTGGGCTCCCTGCTCAATGGGGAGTCTAATTCTCCCTCTGGCCCTCCCTGCCCTCCTCTTGTGTGCACGCACTCTCTCTCTCTCTCATAAATAAATAAAATCTTTAAAAGACATTTAAAAAAAAAATATTTTGAGAAAGAGAACATGAGAGTGGAGTGGGGGAGAGAAAAATCTCAAGTAGGCTCCACACCCAGCACGAGCTTAACACAGGGCTCATGACCTAAACCGATATCAAGAGTTGGGACATTTAACTGACTAAACCACCCAGGTGCCCTCAGAAGCTACAGTTTATGTTAAAGACTTTCATGACAAAATTACCATTTTTAATAGTTTCTAAAATGCAAGGTAGCACTTTTTTTATTCTGTAAAAGAACAAGATGACATTGAGATCAAATCCATTTATGAGTTTTCATTACCTTCAGCGCCTGTTTGAGCAGCTCTTTCACTGCCTGCAAGATCAACCAAATTCTGTAAGATAGATAAAAATAAAACTTTAGGAAGGGTAACTTAAAATAAAAAAATCCCAATTACTGAAAGAACAATTTAACACATGGTCTATTTGCATATCCCATCTGGAATGCTTGTCTTTCATCCCACTGTTTAGGCCTTCCCCTTTCTGAGTCAAACTGATCTGTAAACCTTGTTCCTTCTTTATAACATATCCTCCAAAATGCTGTCAGAATAGGTTCTCCATTTTCTACACAAAGTTCAAAACCTTAGCAGTGAATACGATTCTTTACCAACTGGCACTTTGTTGCTCCAGCCTTAAATCTAGCCAGTACTCACTGTGAATTCTAGCTGACCTACTGCCTATCCCTTAATGTCTTACGTATTTTTTCTATGCTTCTAAGAGCTACCTTTTGCCACCCCCCCCCCTTTTTAAAAAGAGTTTATTTATTCATGAGAGACACAGAGAGAAAGAGAGAGACAGAGACATAGGCAGAGGGAGAAGCAGGCTCTATGCAGGGAGAGCCTGATGTGGGACTTGATCCCAGGGACTCCAGGATCACACCCTGGGCAGAAGGCACTTAACTGCTGAGCCACCAGGTGTCTCTTGCCACTCCCTTTGTTTAGTTAGTTCTAATATTCTAGTCTGCCCCTATTCTTTATTCAGGACCAAGACAACTGTTACCTCCTTAGTAAAACTTTTCCACCTTTATCCTTCCTCTCCCACACCTTAAATAAACTTCTCTTTCAATCCTGTACTCCCCAGAGGTCTTTGAAAATACAACTTATTCTTTAGCACTTACTATGTTGAGCTAGTCATTTGTGTCTCCAAATACACTGTAGAGTCTTTAAAAGCACTGGCCTCTCCTTCAGTTCACAAATATTGTTGACAAAGGTTACTGCCTGTCATGCTCCAGGCAGTGTGTTAGGTGCTAGGGATATGGCAGTGAACCAGACAAGTAAGTTCTCAGTATTCACAGAGCTTTTATTCTACATGGGGCCGGATGGGAAGAGGAGGAAGTTGGTGAGAAGTGAGAAAAAGAGGTAAGAAACACATCATGGTAAGTGTTTAAGAAAATTTAAATAAAATGCTGAAAGAGGAAAGAGGAAGGTACAGACCAGGTTCTTTAGACATGGCAGTAGGGAAGATCTTCCATTAAGCTACCATCTGGAATGACAGAGAAGAGGAGGCTAGCCGTGCAAAGACCAAGTGAACCATACTCTGGATAGAAAGCATAGCCAGGACACCCAGTCACTAAGCAGAAATGAGCTTGGTGTATTAAAAAAATAGGGCAGTGTGGCACAGTTGGTGAAGTAAAAATGGGACAAAATAAGGTAAGAGAAGTAGGTGGTTGGACTGTGCAGGGCATTGTAAGGAAGAGTAAGAGCTCTGGAATTTCTAAATGTGATGGGAAAGGGTTTAAGCAAGAGAGTGACAAACACATCTTGATTTAACTTTCTGAAGGATAGCCTGTAGCCCCTGGATGGAGAAGAACTGGAGAGGGGCAAGAGTGGCAGCAGGGAGTCTGGTTAGGAGGCTCCTGCAGGAGTCTGAATGACAGGTGATGCAGCCTGGGCCAGGGAAGTAGCAGTGCAGACAGTGAGTGGTGGAGAGATATCTTCTTTATTCTTTCAATCTCAGAGCCGTACTAAGCTCAGAATGTGATGAAAGCTCAGCAAGTATTTTTAATGAATTAAAACAAAGAGATTTAAATTCTCTGTGTGGAGACTTTCAGGATGGGCATTAATTATTTACTTCTGCTTTAGTTATGTACGGTCTCAGACACTACTTTCTCTAAAATACTCAACGTCTAATCTTTCTTGTATAGTATCTATATTACAGAAGACCTAGATACGTAATAAAGGAGTAAAATGGTGAGGAAGGCAGCATGAATTAAGAAATAAAGGTGGTAACAAGTTATCAGTGTTCAAGGCACCAAGAGACCCAATCTACCTATCAGAGAGCAGCTCACATGGAGTAGAAGGAAGTGAAATTAGGTTGGTTAAGAGTGGTACAGTAAAATAATTCTAGGCAAACTAGAATTCGATATTTAATTAAGATTCTGATTTCTCAAATCTGAAAGTGAAAAAAAATTATTTGATTTGAAAACTTTAGGGAAAAATCAATCTGACGTCATCCTATACAAAACTAAAAAATTTAGACCATGAAGACAGAGAATATTGGAAGAAACAGGAAGGAAGCACCAAAAAAAGAGGGAAATGATAGAGTACAACAAGAAGGAAGGGGAGGTTTACTGATGTGGAAAAAAGGAACATCTGAATAATGTTTATATTCACTATTCAACAAACAAATATTGAATATAAACTATGTAAAATGTGTTGAGGCTATAAATATGCATAAGATATCACTCTTCCCTTCAAGGGATTTATAATCTAAGACACTAGATTTATAATATAAAACATTTTCTTATTATATTTACAAATATACTTGATTAATGTGATTTACTGTTTACCAGTCCCAGCTAGGTTTCTGTTGATATCATAAGTTTCAACTCTATAGGCTAAGACAAAAACAACAACAAAACCAAATGGCCCCCACCCCCATTCCAAGAATACTCTACCTCCTAAATGCAAATGGAAACTCTCCCCAAGAACTCTGGTTAGGAAAAGTCTTTCCATATAAATCATAGGAGATGGCACCCATAACAGAAAGACCCTCTGAATTCTTCCTATGTTTTAGCTAGTAATTTCATGTTTATAGATGAAATTAATTAAACTACCAATTTATACATGTTTCTGCCTTCTTAATTCAGTTAACGGTTCTTAGGAAACCAAACATCCAGCAACCAAATTAAATTATGCTTTGACTCATATGGTACAGCATCATGGTCCATCAGTACTTACCAAATGGGACACTTTGACAGATCCGTCACAATTGGAAGGTTCCCCTTTCTCTCTACTTTCCAAAATCTAGACAGAAAAGAAAACTTGTAAAAAACTTAGTGCATTTTTAATTGGAGAGGCCAAACAGAGAGTTACCTACCATCCTAAAAATGGTATGAGAACGACTGCTTCTTTGATTCATTTTTGTAATTCCATAATGTCTGTTCTCTGTAAAAAGCAAATAATGTTTCAGCTGTGTACATAAAATTCCAAAGAACATCAACTTTTTTTTTTTAGAGTGAAAGATGTGATTTGAAACCTAAATACATTTAACTGAATAGTTTTTACAAGTATTTTGGAGAAATATAGTATAAAGTCTTACTTTCTCCCTTTGTGATCCACTTCAAAGCCATATCTGATGTATAAACAACTTCTTCTGTGAGATCAGCCACATACACATTCCTCTGAAACAAGTTTAATTATGAGAAGAGTAGAGAAGAAATTACTAAAAAAGTGTGCCTCTCAAAAAAGGTGTAAACTATTATAGAATTCATTTGTGGAAGTTACAAATGGAAAATATATGAAAGTAACAAGTAAACCTATGATATGTACAATTTATTTCCTATCCCAAAGTACACCATATTCTAACCTGAAATTTCCATCTTGCTCTTTAAGGCACTTATGTCAAAATACCACAGCTGTCAATGTTTAAAAACTATATATATTGCTCATATGCGATCTCTGTAAACACTTAAGAAACAAAAAATAAACCATACAAACAGGAGACAGTTTAAAAACTACAGAACTTAAAGGTAAATGTTCAAGCACAATAATCTCAATAAGCAAGTTTGTTTTTAGAGCCATCTCAACTCTGTTACTCACATTGAAGTCTTCCCGAATTATTAAAGGTTTCATTTTTTGAGTGTCACAGAGTAAGTCTGTAATGGTTTCATTGTATATCTCCATGTAAGACACACGTAAGAGAAATTCCCTATCAGGAAACTAGAAGGAAAAGAAATATGTAAAAACATCAGATATCATCCATTTATGAAAACCTAATATTGAGTATTTATGTGCTAATATTAAATATCGAAATGTTCTGAGAAATTATCTTCGTAAAGAAAATGAACAAAACCTCATTTGATTTTATATAGACAATAAATACAAGAACTTAAAAATATGTTTCAGGAATAATGAATAGTATCAAATTATTAGAAAAGGAGAGTGCTCAGTCCATCTCTCTAAACTCTAAAAATAAAACCCTACCAATGAATGTTCAAATAAGGACATCAAAAATCATTAAAAAAGTAATGAAAAAATAAACCTAAAACCAACTCTTAAAGTAGGTTGCTTATTCTGGTCTTTTCTCTACCTCTACTTTTCTCTGCCCCTTAATAATCACTGGTAGCTAAGCAAAGGCAATGTGGAGCTAACCATTCTGGTAAGATATTCTTGTTCCTCGACACCCACTTCTTGGTGTCATTAGTACTGTTTCAGGATTCAAGGGAAAGAATGAAAGAACTGTAAGCTCTACAAAGTAAGTTTGTGTGGAAAAAAGGAATTCATGTTATACCTTCTTTACCCATAGCTAATGAAGAGATAACCCTAAACCTACTTCCTTTCATCATTACATGATAATACTAAGGTTATGTGATCCTACTATTATTACTTTTATCTGTATGTACTAGAAGTTTAGCTGGGTATTTACCTTTTTAATTTTTTGAAAAATGTCATGAATTGCCCTGGGTATTACTCCCAAATAATCCTGTGAACCCATCATCGTGTATGTTTTTCCTGAAGCAGTCTGCCCATAGGCAAATATGGTACCTGTAAAAACAAATCACACACGTGTAAAACTAAAAATGAATCTACAGGGTGTAAAACTATCAATACTTGAACACAGAACTGATACGCAAATATTTCTACAGTGAATACACACCATTGTAGCCTTGTATGGCAGAATCTATGATTGGGACCGCTATTTCTTCATACACATGTTTAGTAGTTTCATTACTGTGAAAAACACGATCTAAAAAAAAAAAAAAAAAAAAAAAGACAAACCACACACATATACACAAAAGTTAAATCAAACAAATCAACTTTGTTGTCTTGCTTAGTAGTTGTCCAAAGAAATAAAATTGTCAGGATATGGTAAGATATTTAGGACACAATATTCTCTTCACCTTATTTGTTGTTCATACTTCTTTAATAGTTATGTTAATGCTCGAAAAACAGTCCTTTACCAGAAATTATTTTTCTCTTCCATATATCTTTGATCTAAAACCTTTTATGATGGCTTTCTAGTTTAATGCTAGTCGAACAGCCTAACCATTCTTACTCCTGCAGTTGAGAGGACCTCACTGTCGCCCTGAGGTGCCTAAGTGGTAGCATGCTAGTGTGGCTGGATTTGGAGTCTGACTCTTCCATATGCTGGTTGTGTGACTGCAGGCCTGTTTCCGTTCCTCACTGAAATGGAAAGGTACTGGTCATATAAGCTTGTCTGGAGGACTCATGAGTTAATATGCATGCATGTTTAGAACGGTGTCTGGCACACTCTCAGCACATATCCATATTAAATCAACACACAAATCAGCTTAGTCAACCTTCAGTGTCTCCATGTTTATCCTAGCTAGCTTTCATGCATCCTGCAGGTCCCAGGTCGGTGGTACCCTTTTAGACACCTAGGCTAGTTAGATTTACCATAAACTCTCACAGAGCTTATGTCAACACAAGGCTAATTACTTGTTTAAGCCTTTCTCTCACCATATGGTAAGTTCCACATAAGACAGGGTAGGCCTCTGCTGTATTCCAGCAAAGAAGGAATATCTTTACTATTTATTCTTTATGGGATTTTCTTAAAAATAATTCCTTAAAAATAATTACAGAAAGTATATACTATGCTGAAAGAAGAACGCCTGGGTGGCTCAGCAGTTGAGCGTCTGCCTTTGGCTCAGGGTGAGATCCTGGGGTCCTGGGATTAAGTCCCACATTGGGCTTCCTGAATGGAGCCTGCTTCTCCTTCTGCCTATGTCTCTGCATCTCTCATGAATAAATAAAATCTTAAAAAATAAACAAACTGAAAGATCTTAAAGATGATTTGACATTAAGCAACATGGTTTACACTTATGGGGTTTTATGACACTAACGAATAAGAGAAAAAATGTTAGTTTGAACCATAAGACACTCTGATATAATTGCATTTTAAGTATCAATTTATTATCTTACATATCACACAAGATGGATGAACAATTTTTTAAAGTTTCCACTGAAGCAGTTTATAGAAGGTTTAGTCTGATCTTTAATGCCAAGTCCAGGAATATAAAAGGCTTTTATATTCCTAATAGGAAAAGGATGACAGATTAACTTTTGATGCTATTATAAGCCTACCAAAATTGAAGGATTTACTGCCATCAACTTGATAAATGGCATTATTGTCAGTTTTCCAGTAAACTTGGGTATCTCCTCCAAGAGCTTCTTCTCTGAAAGAATAAAAACATTGCACTTTAGTAAAACTGGTCATAGAAGTCATATTATAGGAGACAGGTAAAAGATTCCCAACTTCTGAAGATTATTTTAAAAGACAGTATTGGCTTATGCTATGTATAAAAGAAATATGGAAAATGTGACTTTGAGGGGTCAATACTTGTAAGTGGGAATTAGTAACCTCCTGCCTTCTCATGGGAATTTCTTTGTGAAGTTCTTGATTTCCACCTTCCTATCCAGTACTGGTTGCTGAAAAGATACATTCAAATGCAACTCTGATTATATCCCTCTTGCTCAAAACTTTAAGAAAACATCTGAAGTTCTTACCATGGCACACTAGATTTGGATCATGTTTATTTCTCTCTTCAATGTTATCTTGTTCTAAATTCCGATATATAGCTACCTCCATACAGCCACCTGAAGATCCCTTTCAAAATAAGAAATGCAGCCCCTCTGTGTCTGGAATACCCTGACTTACCTTTCCATTAAGTAACTGTTCTTTCATTCATGGAAAGTGTCAGGACTTCCTGACACCAGCTCTGTCCCTGGTGTCATCTCAGAGGCATTAATGACTCCTCTAGCCACCATAACGCTTGTTATCATGTATTGTAATGGTTTTTTATGTAACTGTCTTCTGATGCGTTACACGATAAGCCCTTTAAAAATAGGAAATTCCTGAAAATTGGACATCCACATGCAGAAGAATGAAACTAGACCACTCTCTTTCACCATACACAAAGATAAACTCAAAATGGATGAAAGATCTAAATGTGAGACAAGATTCCATCAAAATCCTAGAGGAGAACACAGGCAACACCCTTTTTGAACTTGGCCACAGTAACTTCTTGCAAGATACATCTATGAAGGCAAGGGAAACAAAAGCAAAAATGAATTATTGGGACTTGAGCAAGATAAAAAGCTTCTGCACAGCAAAAGAAACAGTCAACAAAGCTAAAAGACAACCTACAGAATGGGAGAAGATATTTGCAAATGACATATCAGATAAAGGGATAGTTTCCAAGATCTATAAAGAACTTATTAAACTCAACACCAAAGAAACAAACAATCCAATCATGAAATGGGCAAAAGACATGAACAGAAATCTCACAGAGGAAGACATAGACATGGCCAACAAGCACATGAGAAAATGCTCTGCATCACTTGCCATCAGGGAAATACAAATCAAAACCACAATAAGATACCACCTCACACCAGTGAGAATGGAAAATTAACAAGACAGGAAACCACAAATGTTGGAGAGGATGTGGAGAAAGGGGAACCCTCTTGCACTGTTGGTGGGAATGTGAACTGGGCAGCCACTCTGGAAAACTATGTGGAGGTTGCTCAAAGAGTTAAAAATAGATCTGCCCTATGACCCAGCAATTGCACTGCTGGGGATTTACCCCAAAGATACAGATGCAATGAAACGCCGGGACACCTGCACCCCAATGTCCACAATAGCCAAACTGTGGAAGGAGCCTCGGTGTCCATCGAAAGATGAATGGATAAAGAAGCTGTGGTCTATGTATACAATGGAATATTACTCAGCCATTAGGAATGACAAATACCCACCATTTGCTTCGATGTGGATGGAACTGGAGGGTATTATGCTGAGTGAAATATGTCAATCGGAGAAGGACAAACATTATATGGTCTCATTCATTTGGGGAATATAAAAAGTAGTGAAAGGGAATAAAGGGGAAAGGAGAAAAAATGAGTGGAAATATCAGAAAGGGAGACAGAACATGAGAGACTCCTAACTCTGGGAAACGAACTAGGGGTGGCGGAAGTGGAGGTGGATGGGGTGTGGGGGTGACTGGGTGACAGGTACTGAGGGGGGCACTTGATGGGATGAGCACTGGGTGTTATTCTATATGTTGGCAAATTGAACACCAATAAAAAATAAATTTATAAAAAAATAGGAAATTCTTGATTTTGATACTGTCATTTATTAAACACCTGGTAATATTTAGCAATTATTTCTTAAACGCAAAATACGCTAGTATTCTGGAGTGAAGGCAAAGACTTCATTTCTTCCCCTTCTGGGTTCTTCTCTACAGCATTTATTACTCCTATAATGTTATGTCAACTTAACAGTCTGTATTTTTTTTCACTCTGAAAAGTTGGGGAAAATTTGACCCACTGATGCTTAAAACAACAGGTATGGAGTAAGAGACTCCTGCCAGGATCACGAGATGGGAAACAAACCATCCTCCGTGGCTATTTCTCTAGATTGGGTACTGCAAAGTTGAGTATTTTCCCCTTGAAAAACTTTCCTAGTGTTTTCCATGGGTTAAAAAACAGTTCTTCAGGGCAAGGTTAAAATAAGGTATGACCTTCGTGGTAAGGCATGGTCTGGTCAGTTCCCAAGGACTTCCCCTTGGGGTGCTTTTTAACCCACTGGAAACAATTTGGATTACAAAATTTAAGGAAGGACTGATCTTCTGGAGCACTGCATGGCTTCACTGGGATTTATCAGCTCTTCTGCAGAGAACAGGGCTCTACATCAGGACCCCCACCTAAGGGCCTCTAGCAGAATGTGTGTTTGCCTGAACCTGCTGGCTGGTAAACTCCCTCCTGACACTGGATAGTTATCTAAGTAGGCCTCAGAATAAACCTACTGGTTTGCTGGAGGAAACGCAGGCCCTCCCTAGTAAAGGGGATGCGGACACTCTCTGTTTCTCCCAAAAGATACAGGCTACTCTAGCTATACACGAGGAGCTTCTCCTTCATTCATTTCCCAGGTTAATGGTTATAATTAGAGCCATCTAATTAGTCTCTCTCAGGACAGGGACTTTAAGGAATATTCCCAAGCAGTTGCCGAAACTGTTTCAGGGGAAATTCCCTGTCTTCTCCAGACTGACATCCACTGCCTCATTCCACTCATTGGGGAAGAACATGAAATTGGCTCATCTGTCCAAGTGGATGAGCTTTAGAACAGTGAATCCTTTTTCTCAGTCTTCTGGCTGCACTTTGCCTCCGCCCCCCACCCTCCTCCTGTGTCTGCACCATCTTGGGTGCTGCTTGCATACTCCGCTCACTTCAGATTTCCCCACCAGTGTCTCAGGCAAAAATTGACAAATGGGGAGCAAAGGGGCTTTTAAAAAGTAGACCCAGGTGAAACCCATTCAGTATTTAAAGTTTGTTGGTTTAAGATAGACGTGTAACATTTATTCTATCTAGGTTTTGCTAAAGGTCAAATAAACTTGGGTTATCTGTTGCCATTTGTTAGCACAAAGATGACTGAAAATGGTTTATCTTCTGTCTCGGTTTTAATAGGTAATTGTTAAGATAGTTTTCAAAGTTTTGTTTGGATGGTAACTGAGACTGAATTCATTGTGGATATTCAGATCTTTTCCAAATAGGATATAATGCTAATGCATCAAGTACTAAATATATTTGTGCTTTTGACTTCTTACTGCAGAGAAACTAAGAATACTCGAATCTGTTTGTAAACATGTTTTGCCCTTAATCATAAATTTGCTACCTAAAGTTCTTGTATAACAGTTCACAATTGGTTACTACTTAGCTTTCACTGGAGGCTATAAGGTTTCTAAGAGTGAAAGATTCTGCTAAATGTAATTAAGACTCATGAAGAATAAGGAAACCTCTGTATATAAAAAGGTTGGTGAGACATAAAAAAGATCTAAGAATGGGAATGCATTTTATTAAAGGTAAAAGAAGGTAATTTTGTCCTAAATGAGATTGGTTGTTTAAAAAGAAATGGCTTGGTACAAAAATCTGCATGCAAAAGAAAGTTGTACAGTTTTGTGAAGGGAAATCCTTGAAAAAGAATTTTAGATGTGGTCAGAACGGACTAAGATTGATGATGAATGAATTTTTTTTAAAGTACACAGGAATAAGACTAAAATTAGTTTGCTTTCTCTCTGTTCGAAAAGACAACTTTTCTTGAATTGCTGGTTACTCTAGAGAATAAAATAAAGTTTTCTCTTTGCCTACCCAGAAAAAAGTTTCTAGGTTTTGCCTTTATCAGGTCTCTAACATCCCTAATCCTATTTAGGCATGTGCTTTAAAACTTTCTAAGGTTTTAAGGAATGTCTCAAGATTTAATTGGAAATGGAGTCTTTTTGACTCCGTAGGACTTTTATTTAGTATGTTAAGTTACTCTGAAAGTACTGTTGAACAAATGATACACCTTAGGTTACGTTTGGGTAAGTACTATAACTATTCAAGAGATAATATGCAACATCTGAAGTTTTAGTATGTTTTAATATAAGGTCATCAAGTGATATTTTGATCATTGAAATGTTAGGTCACAGAAATAACATTAGATTCCATTTCTAAGTTTTTGTCATTTATAATTGTTATCTCTTGTAAGATGAATTCCATTTTCAAGGAGGTTCATACAAGGGATCGTTAGGACAAATATAGGTTTTAATTTCTTTAAAATCAAAACTGAAATGGGTAATAATTTCCAGAACTAAAATTGCATTCAAATTAAACAAGAATAGTAACATGGAAATAAATAAACCAAAAGGATGATTATAGTTTTGTGACTCCTTGTTTGATCCACTACTGGTTCTGTTTACTCTCCCAGGTTAAAACTTTCTCTTAAGATACCTGATTTACAGAAATATGAAGTATTCATTCGTAAATAAAATAAAGCATTAACTTTTCTCCCTACTTGAACCCTCTGAAATTCAAAAGGTGTCTTAGTAATAAGCATTCTTCCATGGCAATCATAGTTATTTGCATACGTTCTATTCTTTTAACAGGACACCATTGGAAATAATTGGTTATTTTACCAAGGCTTTGACTAAAATGTCATATTTGAGAGACCTGCATAGACTCAGATATGACCAAACAGCTTTAAGGAACGAAAGTTGACTTCGTGAAACCTGGAGCAATAAAGCCCCTTGGAAATGCTGGCCTGATACCTTGCTTAAGGAGCTAAGCTCCCCACAGCCTCACCAAGTGAGTAAAGAATGTCACTCACTGGCAGGTGCAGGAGATACTTCGGGGACCTTGTGAAGAAGAACCTGCCCAAAACTATAGGTATTGCAGGCATGTCTGATGGCAAGTACTTGGCCTGGCTTCTGGCCTGTAGAGGCCACTCAAAGTTCAACCTGGAGATTCCTTACAAAAAGTTCCAGCAAAGCAGATTCTAAAAGACCTATGTGATCAAATCATTATTCTTGCTGAGCTTATGTAAATAATTAGGCCCAGTTTATTAAAACTGGACTTGTTTTGTAGACAGGTCAGTCCTGACTTGGCTACCACTGATTAAGAAGTGAGGATTATAGAAACTTTCAAAATCACATCTTTGCGGATGTTAAATTGTAGCTGATCTTTAAATGAATGTCGTTTGCCTAGCTAGACTTCTTGAGGTAAACTTCAGAGAAATAGCTTTTTTATTTCTACATAATAGCGCATGTACAAGATACTCTATGCTTTTTATCCTATGGGGATAATTAACTAGACCGCATGGGTCTGATTATTAAAGCAACAAAAAAATGGAATTCCCCAGCAACTGTATATACAACTAGCACTTTGACCATTCTGTATGGCTGGGATGACAAAATTGCTCCTTTAAAGCCAGAGCGTACTCTACTGCATGGGGTGAACTATGGACTCGTAAAGATAATGGATGACCCTACTTTTTGATTGGATTGGATGATGTACATGGGGATGCCCATATCTCTTGAGACAAGTTTTCTCCCACTTGTTAGTGATTCCTTTTAATTATAATACTGTTCAGGCTAGACCTCAAACCAAGAGGGCTTCTTGATGGTTTTATCCTTTAGTCATATTTATCCTAGAAGCCACCTCTAAGGTATAATTGTAAACAAGCATAGCCAAGCATACCTTGGGTCTCATGGTAAAAAGAACCTCAGGGCACACTATGGGACAGTAGGACTGCTAGAAGGACTGCAATATAAAATAAACAAAAAATATGCTTGCTGGACAGGACTCTAAATGGTACTTCCCAGGCACTGGATACACTCAACCAATAATTAAATGAAGTCAGAGGACTTCTCAAGGACCGCACCATTAGGGACTATTGCTACATCATTTGGGGTAGGAGGAGTATCCTCACATGTGTTGTTTCAACATTTCGATTAACTCCTACAAGGTGTTCAATTAATAGTGGACATCTGTGATCAATTAAAAGGATAAAAGGTACCATGATCTATTCAAAAAGATTGGTAATTGAAAATCTTATGTTAGTAATCATAATTTAGAACCTAATACTTGTTTTATGTGTATCCTTTTGCATTAACTCCCACGAAGTTTGCTTTTTAATAGTGTAATAGGTGTGGGGGCCATGATGAAATTTTATGACTCAACCAAAGCCTTACTACTCAGCTTCAAGCTGCTTCTCCGCAATACAGGCCCCCCACTCCATACGTATAAAACCTACCATTCAAGCCAATTGTATATGTATAGCCTGCAGTGAGGCTACTATCAATGAAACTTTATACCTCCCATTGCCAACTAATGAATCTCATCTGCCCATCTGCCAAGAGAATGGACTTTGTTTTGCCCTGATATGGCCTATTACACGGTTCCTAAACAATTCTTGGGATTCCCTGCTGTAGGCAAACAGGGATTAGGCATCATCACTCTTGCTTCCCCCACAGCAGCCCATTACCAAGGAGAAATGCCTCATCTACCTACCCACCCCCCCACCCCCGCCACGGATGATTACGTGGTTCTCATATCAAACAGGGAAACGGCGGCTTTAGCTCTCTCCCTCGTGACTCTCCCAGCAGTAGGAAAAGTCTTACATCCTAAGATCCAACAAACTGCTTACTCAGCAGAACCCTGAATGACGGGTCTCAAACGTTAGATGCCCTAAATCAAGAACTAAGTGAGGTCAGGGCAAGACTCCAGAGAATCAGACCACTACTGATTACTTACTACTTCAACATCACTTAGGTTGTAAAGGGTTTCTCCACATGTGCTGTTTTAATATAACTGACAATTCTCATAAGCTCTCACAATTAATACATGACATTCAGGCTCAACTGGACAAAATCAGTCTCTCCAGGATTATTCGATTGGTTTGGAAACTGGGGCAATATTTGATTGGTTTGGAAACCAGGGTCAATATTTCAGTGATTTTTTTTTTCTTCATAGAAATAATTGTTAATTTTCTTTTTCTCTGTTTGCTGGTGCTTATGTCCCTTCATGCCTTCCAACATCTCTTGGGAGCCATACCATGGACCTCCTGACCAACCCCTGAGAATACTCTGCTGTCCCACCTCACACCACCCCTTTTCAGCCTGGAGCAGCCAGACTGGTCATCGTCCAGTTCCCTAATGGTAGTTAGGATTACTCTTCCAGGGGGAGGAAGACGAAGGAACGAGTTAGGGGCAGATGGGGAAAGATAAGGGAAAGGTCCAGAGTCAGGCTTCCAGCAATCTGTGGCCTCCCATAGACCCTGAAAGGCCCCAGGAGTCAGGCTCCTACACATCCCAAGGAAACAGAAATGAACAAAACAAATAAACCGGGCTCCTTAGCTCCAAAATATTAGGGAGTATTCCCCTTTAATGGCTACTAAGTACTCCCAGAAATCCCAGATGTAGAGAAATCTTATGGAGGGCGTATTAACCAGAGAGAGGGGAACACCTTGTTTGTGCTCAGGATATTTACAGAGAAACATTTTGTTGGTTACAGGTCCCCCATGTTTGTTCTAAATATAGATACATTTACAAATCCACTCTGATGCTGACAAGAAATTTACCAAGTTTCTGGGACAGTTTCTTATAAAAGACAGACAGACCACCAAAGCCCTCAGCGGCAACCCTGCCGGGTCCCCTGTCGCTGCTCCCTCTGCTTAGTACATTTCCACCTAGCGCTTCGCTCACTCTGTCCTCTGCGAGATTCATTCTCGGACTCCGTGGGACGAGAACCAAGCTCTCCCGCAGCAGCAGTGTCTGCTTAGTGCCGTACAACTATACTTTTCAAAAAGTCCGTATTGATAGAGATCCGCCAACGTTGCGAATGTTGCATTCAGTGACTTACGTCTTGAGCGCCTAGGGATACAATGCAACAAGACAGGCTAGTCCTTGCTCTCAGGGAATATACAGCGAAGCGGCAGAGGCAGTTAGGTGCAGTTAGGTGCAGTTAGTTAGGTGCAGTTAGGCAAAACGACCACCCCTGAGGAGTGCCGGTAACAACCGTCCGACCGGGCTTCCCGGGGCCGGGCGGGGAGGCGCGGACAGGCCAAGTCAGTGCAGCGCCGGCGGCGTGGAGGTCCTACGCGGGAGCCAGCCTGAGATGCACGGTTAGGCGATTACAGCTGGAACGTGTCTCCTCCTCCTCCTCCTCTGGTCCTTCCCCGTCGCTTACACAGAGGGGACACCGTGGCACAGAGCCAGTAAGCGGCCGAGATCCTAAGCAGCGGGGCCCTGCTCTCGGCCTGGCCTACCTACCTGTCGTTGAGCGGACGGACCCGCACGCACACCGCGACAGCCCCTTCCTCCGCCATCCCGCCAAGGCTGACTCCAAACCAACTAGCGCAGCTCAACCTCCCCCGCTTCAGAGCGCACGGGCCGCCCCGCCTTTAATTTTAAAATTTCCGAAACGCCGCGTCTGATTGCGTCGCGGCCTCATGACGTCATGGGTTGTTCCACTGCGCGCGGTGCGGGGGGCGCGAGGCCGGCGGCGCGTCTGTGGGTCAAGGGTGGGGGGGTCGGGTAGGAAGCCGCGGAGAGGGATGCGGGAGGCCCGCGGAGCGCGCTCCTCCGGCGGGGCAGGGGCAGCTGTTTCCCGCTAAAAGCCCCTGAAGTGCAGGCCGCCGTTTACGAACTCCTCCTCCACCTCACCCTAAAAGTATTTGCGATCCGTAGGACAAATAAGGCAGAGAATTTTTTCACCAATAGGTGTTAGGTCCTTTAAAGAATCCACTTTTTTTTTTTTTTAAATTAAAGACCCCTCGAACGACAAGAACTGAAGTCCCTGCACTGCCCTGAAACCTAAGAATCTTGTGCTCCTTAGAAACTGAGTTTTGGGTTTTCCTTTTTCTTTGAACTCCTGTTGCCATTGGCTGTGAGTTCCTACGAGGTTGTTTTAGAAAAAAGGAATCATGGAAGAGTGGAAAAACTATGAGGAGTGAGGTGAGCTTTTACTAGGAAAAAGTGGGAAAATAACTCTAATGCTTTCCCAGAAATAGTGCTGTTTGTATTTTTTAAAAATATGTATCATAGTAAAGTGTTAACATTTTCCTTAGGAAGCATTTCATTCCCTTTCTTGATTTAAGGCGCTTCGGGAATTAATTCCCTTTCCCTCACCGAAAATATGATCTGCAGTTAATTGCTTATTATTTGGAGGGGTAGAAAATTCTGGTGGTTTAATAAAACTTTTGGAAGGTAATTTGGCAATATCAAAAAACTTCAAAAATAAAAATAAAACACTGAAGGCACATGTGCCTTTTATGCAGAAATTCTGCTTTTAAGAATTTATTTGTACTCGTATTTGAAGGACTGTGCAAGGATATAATGTATATAGGTTGCCTCATTCTTTATAATAGCAAATGGCTAAAAACATTAAATGCCTGTAAATAATAAATGTGAGACTAGTTAAATGGATGGCGTTTTATCAATACAATGAAATGCTATGTAGCGAGTACTTTGTTCTTTTTTTATTTATTTATGTAGTTATACAGAGAGAGGCAGAGACACAGGCAGCGGGAGAAGCAGGCTCCATGCACCGGGAGCCCGACGTGGGATTCGATCCCGGGTCTCCAGGATCGCGCCCTGGGCCAAAGGCAGGCGCCAAACCGCTGCGCCACCCACGGACCCCGATGGTATTGTTCTTAATGTGAACTTTAGAAAGCCTTGCAGGGTGTTTCCTTTGAAAGAAACCCAAAGTGTGGAATTGTGTGCAGGATGGGATCCTAGTTTATATTTCAAAAGATATTTATGTCTGGATATGCATACATAGTTTCTGAAAAGATAGAATATACCTGATTTCCTTGGAGAGGGAAGGCTGAGTGAGATAACGGATCTATCTTCCTTTGTATAATTCATTATTAATCATTACTAGCATTCTTAATATTTCAGCCATGCAAATATTAAGTAGTTTCTTTCAACTTGAGTAAACTAGCTAATAGAAAAAAAAACCCAGCAAGTCACAATGAGTTTAATCATTCAAGATTTGTTTAACCAGATGTGAGCGAGTATAGACTACTCTCTCTTGTGGCTATACTGTGATGGTACTTGGCTGTACCTAATAAGACAGAGTTAAGCAAAGTATATTTTAAGTGATTTTAAAAAAATAGTAGTGAAATACAGCACATATTTAGCTGAAGGGAAGGAGCCTGTAAAAAAGGAAGAAGGAACATGCGATTAATGAGAGAAACATCTCTGACAGCACAAAGGGAGTTGGTTCAAAAGCACAACAAGCAAAAGAGGATTTGCCTTTCATAGTTGTGATTGTTGCCATGGTAGTCTCTGTTGTCATCATTGTAGCAGCTAACATTTATCGAGATTTACTATGTGCCAGGTGCTCTGTTATATGCTCCGCGTGCATTTTTTTTCGTTTAATTTTCCATATATATTTATTGGGAAATACTCATTGAGCACCTACTGTGCCAGATGTAGCTATTATTCTCTTAGGGGAGATGGATAATGCCCTATATATACCGTGGTAATGAGTATCAAGAAGAAAAGTTAACAGCAGATCAGAGGAAAGAGAATGAGAAGGTGGGCTGGAGGTGCTAGTTTCTCATGCAACACATATGTGGGAAGAAGCAGACAATAACACATAAGTAAACTAACTTTTGATAAGAAGAGGCACCATATTGGATGGGATGCTCAAGAAAGGCCAACAGTGGGGACTTTTGGAGGTGAGACCTATATGATAAGAATTAGCCATGCTTGGGAGGGTAGGGTACCTCTTTTACCTGTCCCAGACAGAGAGACAAGTAGGTCAGGGAACTCAAGGCTTGTACAGTTTGTCTTGTACATGTCTGAGGCAGGGAAAGAGGGCCCCTGTGGCTGAAACATTTTGGGCAATGGTGAGAGATAGGTGAGGGCCAGCCAGGTCCTGTGGGGCCTTGTGGGCTGTGATAAAATGTTTGGCTGTTATTCCAATGGTGAAGGGAAGTCCATGGAAGGTTTTAAGCCAGGAGGTAAAAAGAGATTCACTAATTTCTTTTCAATAGATAATTTATTTTCTATAGATACAGAATAGAAAAGAAAAACAAGATTTTCTTTTCTATTTAACTATGAAAATAGAAGCAACCAAAAGAAACTTTACACTGACTCCTGCCAACCTGGTTACACACCTACTTGTATGTGCCCATTTCCAGATTGTAACTAGGTCGACAACTGTCTCTCCTCCACTCTGAAAACTTCTTCACATTTATATTAGATCCTGGCCCTCCGGCTTTTCTGTCTGATGTCGTCATTTCCTCTTCTCTAATAAACTAGTTGTTAGCAAATATATGTCATAATTTCTTTCACTTGGACATTTAATAAGATATATTGCAAACTTAAAATGTCTAATACCAAATTTGTGATCTTCCTCTCAAAACTTAGTGGATCTGCAGTTTTCCACATCTCAGTTGATGGCAAGTCCACCCTTCCAGTTACCTAGACCACAAAGGTCTAATTTATTTTCTCTTAGTCTATATTCGGTGTGCCTGAAAATTTTGTTGGGGCTACCTTGAGCATTTTCTAGAATATGACCTTTTATCACAACTTCTGCTACCTATCTAGTCCAAAATACCCTTATCTCTCACCGAGCTCATCTCCATGCTTCTACCTTTGCCCACCAGTACTGCTAGTATCTTCACAACACAATTTCAGTGATCGTTTAAAAGTATGTTAGGTCATGTTAATTCTCTCTTAAGACTCCCAGTGCCACCCCCAACCTTGTTTTTTCTCAGAATAAGATTCACAGTCTCAGCTGTTGCTATGACATGATATCATCCCTTGTAATCCCTGTGGCCTTACCCTCTACCACTCTCTTTTTGCTGTTTCTACTACAGCCACAATGGTCTCTTGACAGTTTCTTGAATACTAGACAGATGCTTTCTGAAGGCCTTTGCACTGGCTGTTCTCTGCCTGGTAGGGTCTTACCCTAGATATCCATGTTTTCCCTCTTCCATTTAAATCCACTATCTGCTCAGATGTCACCTTCTCAGAACTCTCTTCCTAGAAAATATCAACTGTCTTATATATGACTTCTCTTTCTTTACTCTTCTTTTAAAGATTACTTATAACTTCCAGAAATTATATGTATATATCAATTTATGTGTATTGTTTGTCTCCTATTAGAGTGTCAGCTCTATGAGGTTAGCAACTTCTTTTTGCTTATACCTTAGGCCGTGCACCTAGTAAGAGATTTGGAGTCTAGTAAACATTCAATTACAAAATTGCTTATTCAATTATTTAATAAGTGCTTTTTAACATAATTTCTTGAAGGTTACACAGAGGACCACTAATCTTCTTTGGTGAGGAGGAGTGTGTTAGAAAATAGATCTACCTTTCATTGTATACTCTTTCATAATCATTAATATCTTAATTAGTAAATGTTAATTATTTCCCTCAACTTTAAGAAATTAGTTAATAGGTAAAAACTGTATGTAAAATAGTCTAGTCATTCAGGATTGGTTTTGGTTGACTAGTATAGACAACTTTAAATTATGAAGATACTAGGCTGTATCTAATATAAAATACAGTGAAGGAAGCTATGTTTTAATGAGTGGTCAGGTAAGGCAAAGAGATTTGTTCAAAGATAAACTGAAGCATATTAAGTTTTAAGAATTTGTTTGAGAAAAAATTGATTCAAATTGGGCAAAAAATTGGGGACGCTTGGGTGGCTCAGGGGTTGAGTGCTTTCGGCTCAGGGCATGATCCCAGGACCCGGGATCGAGTCCCACATGGGCTCCCTGCATGGAGCCT
Organism: Vulpes lagopus; assembly: GCF_018345385.1. NCBI lineage: Eukaryota > Metazoa > Chordata > Mammalia > Carnivora > Canidae > Vulpes > Vulpes lagopus. The sequence continues at coordinate 100,473,512 of NC_054829.1, forward strand.
GCTTCTCCCTCTGCCTATGTGTGTCTCTGCCTCTCTCTCTGTGTCTCTCTCATGAATAAATAAATAAATCTTAAAAACAACAACAACAAATTGGGCAAAAAATTGAATTCAAATTGAATTCAAATCGATTCAAATTGATTCTATCTCTCCAATCTAATAGATAGAAAGGAGCCCTGAGGACCTGTACAAAATGAGACTTTTATAGGAGGAAGGGAATGGGAAGAAGGAAGTCATACTAGGCAAAACAAAACAAAACAGGTTAGTTATTGAAAAGTTACTTTCCTTTAGGAGATAGGAGTGGTTAACCAGATTACCTAACTAGCGCTGATTAGGTGATTCCTGATTGATTGGTTTAAGATTCTATTTCTGGGAGAACTGAAAAAGTAATTAAATCTCAGTTTGATGATGTGAGGCTTGGCATAAATAACTTCATTTGGAGCCTGTTTTTTGGTTTGTTTATTTGTTTAACAGATTGAACAACTTGTCTGAAGTTATGGAACTTCAGGAGAGAGTGGTTTAAGATTTGGATGCATAACCTTTCTCTAAAAGGTACTTAAAACATTTATTGATTAATTTTTTTTCTTACCTGGAAGATTAGTACATGCACATGATGAAAAATTATAAGTAGTAAATGAAGAATCACAGTGAAAAATAAATCTTTTTGGCCCATCTGGTCCCCAGGGTACCATTGTCACCCCAAAGGTAATTTTGCCATTTCCTAGAGTGTTATCCTCAAATTAATCTATAGATGTACACATAAATATCTTTTCCTATATTACATATCTTTTAACAAAAATACCTGTTGTACATGCTGTAGTGCACTTTGCTTAAAATGTGATCTTTACCTAAATATTTTCATTCAGTTTAATACGGTAAAGTGAATTTTTGAGGCATGTTAGTTGTGTATTTTTCCATGTTGTTGAAATTACTGTTTCTCCCCCCAAACTGTGTTTATTTCTGCTGAAGCTGCAGAGGGCACTGTACACCTTCCAAAAGCATGGCATAGCCTGAAAGAGTGTTTTGCAGTTCTTGAATATGGAGCAAATTTTAGGATTCAGAGAAGCCCCTGATAATTAAAAATATGCATCAATTCAAATTGTTCTCCTCTACTCACTTATTTTATGCATTTGGTATAAAATTAATTACAATATATAGTTATACCATTACCTTCAACAGGAATGCTTTTTCTTTAATAGACACAATGTTTAATTCCCAAAGCACAAGTCTTATCTTTAATTTTGGTATAACTATTTGCAGTGATCACAAGCATAGTACCCTTTTCCTTTTAATCATGGTTACGTAGGATTTGGATGGCATCTTGGAAACGGCAATGACCTGGGTCAGTCCAGCTTCACTGTTTATAATCTCTGCAACAGTACCAGAAAATCATTCATCTATGTGATTTACCATTTTCTCCTCCACAGAATGAAGAAATTGGCTGAGAGAATTTCTAGTATTCCTGTCAGCACTAGTAAGTCCATGACATCTTCATAAAAAGAGAAACTTGTTAAAATTGAGTTTGGATATGTGTCAGAACAGGAATGAGGGAGCAGGATAAGCTTGCAGAGGATATCCCCGGTGGTCATGGTGCTGCAGAGATGTATATAATAGTTCACCAAAATCGTTCGTCTTCTTTCTGGCCAGAAAGCAAGCTTTGCACTTAAAGCTGTTACTTCTAGGCCCAGAGAATAAGAACTTCATGGGTGCATGGTGTCCATTTGGTCAGTGAGCCTCCTCTTTCCCTCACTAATGATTCCAAATTTCCCTCACCCTCCGCATGCCTGGGTCCCATCTTCATCCTTACTGAGAGACCAGGTCACCAGGCAGGATGTCTCACCTCCCAGCTCTCCTACCCTTCAGACTGTGCTCCAGCTGACCTATATCCTGCCAATTCTATTTTCACACACTTCCAGAGAATGAGGTGTTTGTCATGTCTGAGGCAGATTCTTTTGTGTATGCCCTGATTCCATCCTCTGCAGTCTCCTTCAGGACCTTGCATCAGGAATTATTCTCTATTTTAGAAAAAAGGCTATAAAATAACAAAAGGAAGAATCATCCATCAGTCTACTACTCTAAAAAAATTGTCTAAAGTTGTCAAGTGAATGTTCCTTGTCTCCCATCTTCCTTAAGGTGATGAACGTCGTTTCTTTCTGACCTTTTCTTGAATATGTGCAAAAACCTATTTGGAGAAGTAGCCATATTTGTATTTTCATAATGGAATCATTCTGTACTTACTGATATGCAATTTGCTTTTTATGCTAACAAATCAATGTGTAGATCTGTCTTTTTTTTTGACTGGCTGTCTAATAATCAATTGTATCGTTATATTGTAGTTTATTCAGCCATTCCTTTATATGGACTTTTAGATTGTTGCCACCATTTTAATATATGCTTATAACACAAAAATCCATCTGTGTACACTTTTACAGGCTCTTGCCCTTATTTTCATAGAATAGATTGCTGGAAGTTAAAATATTGACCCAAATAATACGCTTATTTTGAATTATAACAAATATTACCAAATTACTTTCTAAATAGCTTGTACCAGTTATACTACAAGCAAGAGTATGTGAGTGTCTGCTTCCCCATTCATCACTATTCCTTGATAGTATATCAGGTATTTCTATTTTGAAATTTTTATAGGAGAAAAACATATTTTATTATTATTAATTTATTATTATTAATTTAACCTGCAATTCCTTGACTGCAAATAGAATTGAGCATCCTTTCATTATTATGTATTATTTACATCTTATTTTTTGTCCATTTGGATTAAAAAGTCCTTTGCTCTTTTTTTTGTGGATTTTTTATCTGTTCAAATATTTTGCTCCCTTGCTGCATGTGCTCTGCAGTTGTACCCTGGCTGCTTTATCCTTCAGGACAGTTGTCTGCAACCACTGTCTTTGTGTGTTGTAGGCAGCATTGGTCCCTGGCCTGAATGTGGTGTGTTTGAACTAGGTGTGCTCTGATCTGCTTGGGAAATGAGATCTGTGGCTGCTGCCTCCATGTGAACTGAGGCCTTGCCAAACTCCCTGGTGGGGAGATGCAATTTGGCGGGGTTTTGGGCCAGTCTTCCGGGGGAGGGCCTGCTGCTCTGGGACTGAAGCAAGCTTGGCTAGAAAGGGCTGTTCCACTGGAGCATGGGGGTTTAGATGTGGGGTAGGCAAATTGGGTAGGGAGTATTGGTACTGTGCTGGTGCCCACAGGTAGCCCTGTGCTTATGATGAGAGGCAGAAGAAGGAAATGTTGCCAGCCAGTTCCTTGTCCCTGGAGGGGTCTCTCCATGAATGCTGTCTCTCAGAGATGCACTCTAAGTGAATAACCTCCCCGCTCTGTGCCACGTGCTCTTCAGATCACTGTTTCCAAGTTATGTGTGTGTCAGTTGGTTCAACAACAACCCTGTTATCTAAGAGAAAAATTGGAAGTTGTTTTTAAGTCCTATTCTTTCTCACAGCCAACACAACCAACGAGTCAGCAAGTCCTACAGGTTTTTGTACCCTTGTTTTCTTGCACATCACTAATACCACTGATACATTCAGCTTCATCTTCCTTTTATGACTATTTTTTTTCCATAAGTAGTTCAAATGTCATTTTTCAAGAAACCTTTAATTGTTGGTCCTCTGTGTTCCTCTAGCATGATATGTAGTACTTATATCTTAGAGCATCCATATGGCTTCCCATCTAGGCTATAAGCTCTTTGAGGGTAGGGCTGTGTCTCCATTTCTTAAATCACAATTGGTGATAGTTATCATGCCCTTGACATCTTGATGATATTTTAGGAGATGAAATACAAATTCTTTAATAACTATGAAAAATTACGTTGTCTAAGAAGTTATTTTTGTACTGAGAGAAGTAGCTGAAAATACCCATGAAGTAGCTATCTTCTTAAAAATGTTAATTGATATGCTATAACTAGAATGAACCCTAATAACATAATTTTTTCAGGCCTAGAGCTATCTCTGCAATGTAATCTTGAATATGTGTATACTCGTAGTATTGAGAACCACATCATTTCATTCCAGGATACATAAAGGGCATTGCATATGAAATTAGCAGAACAAATTACCATGTAGGTTACATACTTTTACATTTGCATGGTGAGTAAGAATGATTGTTTTGGGAATGCCTGGGTGGCTCAGTTGGTTAAGTGTGTCTGCCTTCAGCGGGTCATGATCTCAGAGTCCTGGGATCAAGCCCTGTTTTGGGCTCCCTGCTCGGTGGGGAGTCTGCTTCTCCCTCTCTCTCTCTCTGCCCACTCTCCCCCCCCACCCACCCCCTGCCCCCGGGCTTTTACTCTCTCTCTATCTCAAATAAATAAAATCTTTAAAAAATATATTTTTATTATGATTTCCACATATTTAGTTTTTTGCTTACTTTGACTTTTACAATCTTTAATGTATATACCTTAGTACAAGAGGAAACACTGAGATTTTAAAATAAGATATTTATTTAATTTGGTGAAGTATAAGATCTCACCAGTAAAACACCCTGGTTTAAACTTATTGCTACCTATGTTTCTATTAAGTTTGTAAGCATAACCTCTTTAGTTTTTGAGAGTTACTTCCAAATCCTTTGCAATATATGCATGGGAACAGCATGAATTTTCTTAGTACACAGAATAATCATTGGAATGGGTTTATTTGAAAACCTAATAGTGGCACTTGCCACAGTAAAACATTGAGCTTTTTGCTGGAATGTACTCTTGTTTTTCTTAATAGGTTTGTAATTTGATCTCTGTGAAATAACCTGTCATCTTATGAGAAACTGTTGGAGCATTAACTGAAAGTAGAAAGAAGCAAGTCCTAGGGAACTCCTAAAAATAACTAATTCCTTTATTTTACTGCCAACTTTTGCTACTTCAGACTGAAACAACCCAATAGTAACAACCTAATCCTGTAGAAATGTATGCATCTATTAACTGGAAACATGCCCAGTGTCCACATTACATAGTCTCAAGAGATTTGAAAATGGCTGTCTCTGAGGAGTGGGAGTAGGTAGTGGATGAGGGGTAGAGGGTATAAGGTGGGGAACTTCTGTTTTTATTTTAAGTTTTTTAGCACTACTTGATTTGTAAAATATGTACACATGCTGTTTTAATAAAAATAAAACAACTTGTAAAAAGAAAACTTACAAAAAAAAGTTATTAACCCTAAATCTGGCCTTTAGTTCTTGTGTTATTTCTTATGGGCTATGCCTTTCCATTGAAAGGAAGCTGGATTGGTCCTCCTTGAGTAGTACTTCTTCCAAAGACTCTCCAGGAGTGATTGAACTGCAGAGAAGAATGAAACACACAGGATCAGTGACTGAGGCAGGAGTCCGTTATGGCCAGATAACATAGGGAAACCATTATTATATCAAATGAACCACAGGTAAGAGATTCCTTAAGCACTCCCAAAGAGAAAGGGTTATTTTCCAATGCAGTCCTTTCTGCCTTGCTTCCAAAAACTAGTATGGTGGACTGATGTTTCTTGTGTAAAAGAGAATGAAACCAGAAAGTTAGTAGTTCTGGGATCCTTGGGTATATGGATATGGATCCTTCACTAAATCTGGTCTTGACTGTGAGAAGCATGAAAGCAGAATTCACTTGCATCTCCAAAGGTGCTTGATCGCCTTTGCTTGCTAATTGAAGAAATAGTAAAATAAAATGTGAAAATATTTCCAGCTTGTCCAAATTGTAATTCTTACCAGTCTTTGTCCCTTTGATCAGATTATGTAATTTGACCTAGCATGATTGATACTGGGGAGAAAATTAGCTAGAATGACTTTATGGTTTATGGGGAAAGATGGAGACCAGGTTGAAATTTCCTCTCCTTTGCCCCCACTACCTGGGTTTGACTTGCTATGAACCCATTGCTTTTGGAGATGTTGAGCTCTGGGTTCTCATCAGTGCAATACATTTGGGTTGCCAGACAACCCAATGGAGTTCTCTAGGTAGAGTAAAAAGGAAAGAGATTATATAGGGAGGAGGCTGTTAAAATAGAAGGCAACTCGTGTAGCTAATGATCCCCATTAGAGAAGGTGTCTCTGGATGGATCATATCTGCTTTTCCAGATGGATAACTATAGTTGGCATTCTTCCTTTCCGTCCTGGAATTAGATTGTCTGAAACTGTTATTTTAGTTTCATTTCAATTCAGATCACTTCAATTCACTAATAACATTGAGAAAGGTCATGAACTAATGATTACTTTACCTAATTGTACTTGTTATTCAGTCTAATTTCTTTAATTGTTCCCTAAGTAAAAAGACTTGTTAATTATGTAGGTAAAATCAAGGTACAATCTGTCAACCACATACTCTTCATTGATCAACAATTAGTAATTGAATATCTTTTTTGTGCCAGGAACTAGGAATTTGGGATGCATCTTTGAACAAAACAGAAAAAAATATTTTGCTCTAATTTTCATTTTTTTTTGTTTTACTCCCATTAATAATGGCTTAGACCAAAAGATTTGAAATTCCAACTACATTTTTATTCTCTGTAGACCTGTTTTTCCTCTCCACAAATACACACACACACTAATTCACTCACCTATTTAAAATTTGTATTACTTAATGGTAAATGTTGAAATACAAATGTACTTTTAATTAGATTTCCTTTCACTTCTACTTTTTTCTTGCTACAGACCATCAAGTATGTTCTTTCTGAATCTGTTTTAACATTTTTATTTTAGCTAAGCTGTTGTGTTTTAGGACTTATTTTTTTTTTTTTTTCTTTCCTTTTTTTTTTTTTTTTTTTTTTTTATTGGTGTTTAATTTTCCAACATACAGAAAAACACCCAGTGCTCATCCCGTCAAGTGTCCACCTCAGTGCCCGTCACCCATTCCCCTCCAACACCCGCCCTCCTCCCCTTCCACCACCCCTAGTTCGTTTCCCCGAGTTAGGAGTCTTTATGTTCTGTCTCCCTTCATGATATTTCCCAACATTTCTTTTCCCTTCCTTTATATTCCCTTTCACTATTATTCATATTCCCCAAATGAATGAGAACATACACTGTTTGTCCTTCTCCGATTGACTTATTTCACTCAGCATAATACCCTCCAGTTCCATCCACGTTGAAGCAAATGGTGGGTATTTGTCGTTTCTAATTGCTGAGTAATATTCCATTGTATACATAAACCACATCTTCTTTATCCATTCATCTTTCGATGGACACCGAGGCTCCTTCCACAGTTTGGCTATTGTGGCCATTGCTGATAGAAACATCGGGGTGCAGGTGTCCCGACGTTTCATTGCATCTGAATCTTTGGGGTAAATCCCCAGCAGTGCAATTGCTGGGTCGTAGGGCAGGTCTATTTTTAACTCTTTGAGGAACCTCCACACAGTTTTCCAGAGTGGCTGCACCAGTTCACATTCCCACCAACAGTGTAAGAGGGTTCCCTTTTCTCCGCATCCTCTCCAACATTTGTTGTTTCCTGCCTTGTTAATTTTCCCCATTCTCACTGGTGTGAGGTGGTATCTCATTGTGGTTTTGATTTGTATTTCCCTGATGGCAAGTGATGCAGAGCATTTTCTCATGTGCATGTTGGCCATGTCCATGTCTTCCTCTGTGAGATTTCTCTTCATGTCTTTTGCCCATTTCATGATTGGATTGTTTGTTTCTTTGGTGTTGAGTTTAATAAGTTCTTTATAGATTTTGGAAACTAGCCCTTTATCTGATATGTCATTTGCAAATATCTTCTCCCATTCTGTAGGTTGTCTTTTAGTTTTGTTGACTGTATCCTTTGCTGTGCAAAAGCTTCTTATCTTGATGAAGTCCCAATAGTTCATTTTTGCTTTTGCTTCTTTTGCCTTCGTGGATGTATCTTGCAAGAAGTTACTGTGGCCAAGTTCAAAAAGGGTGTTGCCTGTGTTCTCCTCTAGGATTTTGATGGAATCTTGTCTCACATTTAGATCTCTCATCCATTTTGAGTTTATCTTTGTGTATGGTGAAAGAGAGTGGTCCAGTTTCATTCTTCTGCATGTGGATGTCCAATTTTCCCAGCACCATTTATTGAAGAGACTGTCTTTCTTCCAATGGATAGTCTTTCCTCCTTTATCGAATATTAGATGGCCGTACATTTCAGGGTCCACTTCTGGGTTCTCTATTCTGTTCCATTGATCTATGTGTCTGTTTTTGTGCCAGTACCACACTGTCTTGATGACCACAGCTTTGTAATACAACCTGAAATCTGGCATTGTGATGCCCCCAGCTAAGGTTTTCTTTTTTAAAATTCCCCTGGCTATTCGGGGTCTTTTCTGATTCCACACAAATCTTAAAATAATTTGTTCTAACTCTCTGAAGAAAGTCCATGGTATTTTGATAGGGATTGCATTAAACGTATAAATTGCCCTGGGTAACATTGACATTTTTACAATATTAATTCTGCCAATCCATGAGCATGGAATATTTTTCCATCTCTTTGTGTCTTCCTCAATTTCTTTCAGAAGTGTTCTATAGTTTTTAGGGTATAGATCTTTTACCTCTTTGGTTAGGTTTATTCCTAGGTATCTTATGCTTTTGGGTGCAATTGTAAATGGGATTGACTCCTTAATTTCTCTTTCTTCAGTCTCATTGTTAGTGTATAGAAATGCCATTGATTTCTGGGCATTGATTTTGTATCCTGCCACGCTACCAAATTGCTGTATGAGTTCTAGCAATCTGGGGGTGGAGGCTTTTGGGTTTTCTATGTAGAGTATCATGTCATCGGCGAAGAGGGAGAGTTTGACTTCTTCTTTGCCAATTTGAATGCCTTTAATGTCTTTTTGTTGTCTGATTGCTGAGGCGAGGACTTCCAGAACTATGTTGAACAGCAGTGGTGAGAGTGGACATCCCTGTCTTGTTCCTGATCTTAGGGGAAAGGCTCCCAGTGCTTCCCCATTGAGAATGATATTTGCTGTGGGCTTTTCGTAGATGGCTTTTAAGATGTCGAGGAAAGTTCCCTCTATCCCAACACTCTGAAGGGTTTTGATCAGGAATGGATGCTGTATTTTGTCAAATGCTTTCTCTGCATCTAATGAGAGGATCATATGGTTCTTGGTTTTTCTCTTGCTGATATGATGAATCACATTGATGGTTTTACGAGTGTTGAACCAGCCTTGTGTCCCAGGGATAAATCCTACTTGGTCATGGTGAATAATTTTCTTAATGTGTTGTTGGATCCTATTGGCTAGTATCTTGTTGAGAATTTTTGCATCCATGTTCATCAGGGATATTGGTCTGTAATTCTCCTTTTTGGTGGGGTCTTTGTCTGGTTTCGGAATTAAGGTGATGCTGGCCTCATAGAATGAATTTGGAAGTACTCCATCTCTTTCTATCTTTCCAAACAGCTTTAGTAGAATAGGTATGATTTCTTCTTTAAACGTTTGATAGAATTCCCCTGGGAAGCCATCTGGCCCTGGACTCTTGTGTCTTGGGAGGTTTTTGATGACTGCTTCAATTTCCTCCCTGGTTATTGGCCTGTTCAGGTTTTCTATTTCTTCCTGCTCCAGTTTTGGTAGTTTGTGGCTTTCCAGGAATGCGTCCATTTCTTCTAGATTTCCTAATTTATTGGCATACAGCTGTTCATAATATGTTTTTAAAATCGTTTGTATTTCCTTGGTGTTGGTAGTGATGTCCCCTTTCTCATTCATGATTTTATTAATTTGAGTCTTCTCTCTCTTCTTTTTAATAAGGTTGGCTAATGGTTTATCTATCTTATTAATTCTTTCAAAGAACCAACTCCTGGTTCTGTTGATCTGTTCCACAGTTCTTTTGGTCTCGATATCATTGAGTTCTGCTCGAATTTTAATTAACTCTCTTCTTCTGCTGGGGGTGGGGTCTATTTGTTGCTTTTTCTCTAGTTCCTTTATGTGTAAGGTGAGCTTTTGAATTTGAGATCTTTCCAGTTTTTGAATGTATGCTTGTATTGCGATGTATTTCCCCCTCAGGACTGCTTTTGCTGCATCCCAAAGATTTTGAACGGTTGTATCTTCATTTTCATTAGTTTCCATGAATCTTTTTAATTCTTCCTTAATTTCCTGGTTGACCTTTTCATCTTTTAGCAGGATGGTCCTTAACCTCCACGTGTTTGTGGTCCTTCCATATTTCTTGTTGTGATTAAGTTCTAATTTCAAGGCATTATGGTCTGAGAATATACAGGGGACTATCCCGATCTTTTGGTATCGGTTCAGACCCGATTTGTGACCCAGTATGTGGTCTATTCTGGAGAAAGTTCCATGTGCACTTGAGAAGAATGTGTATTCAGTTGAGTTTGGATGTAAAGTTCTGTAGATATCTGTGAAATCCATCTGGTCCAGTGTATCATTTAAAGCTCTCGTTTCTTTGGAGATATTGTGCTTAGAAGACCTATCCAGGGTAGAAAGAGCTAGATTGAAGTCACCAAGTATAAGTGTATTATTATCAAGGTATTTCTTGAGTTTGGTTATTAATTGGTTTAAATATTTGGCAGCTCCCACATTCGGGGCATATATATTGAGGAGTGTTAAGTCCTCTTGTTGGATAGATCCTTTGAGTATGAGATAGTGTCCCTCTTCATCTCTCACTATAGTCTTCGGGGTAAATTTTAATTTATCTGATATAAGGATGGCAACCCCTGCTTTCTTTTGAGGACCATTTGAATGGTAAATGGTTCTCCAACCTTTTATTTTCAGGTTGTATGTGTCCTTCTGTCTAAAATGAGTCTCTTGTAGACAGCAAATAGATGGGTCCTGCTTTTTTATCCAGTCTGAAACCCTGCGCCTTTTGATGGGGTCATTAAGCCCGTTCACATTCAGAGTTACTATTGATAGATATGAGTTTAGTGTCATCATATCTATTCAGTCCTTGTTTTTGTGGATTGTTCCACTGAACTTCTTCTTAAAGGGGAATTTTAAGAGTCCCCCTTAAAATTTCTTGCAGAGCTGGTTTGGAGGTAGGACTTATTTTTAACCTCTAGATAACAAAAGTTAAATGATCATTTATATGTTTTTGATTTTATGTCTCTCAAGCACAATGTTTTTCCTTTTGAAGCATTATGTACATTGTTTTATTTGAGGATCAATTAACAAAGTTGGATTTTGTCTTATATGTAAAAAAAACTTCCCTTATTCTATAAGAAATATTATTTAATAATATAACATAGAAAGAACAGGGATTATAAATTCACTCTTTTTAGTATTTCATGACCTCACCTTACTCTCTGCATCCAAACCTATTATAAATGCTGGATACAATATAAGGGGAGAAAATTAAAGTTAGAATTTCTGTAAACCAGAAATAGTACAAGAGTATAAATAGTACAGAAATAGTACAAGATGAAAAGTTGAAGCCAAGGATCTGCTGGGTATTTGGCTCCTGTGAGGTAATGGGCTGAGGGCAAAAACAAAACACCAAGCCAGGTTTGGTTTGAATCCAGGGGCTACAAGAGGACTTCTCTATTCAGCAGGGGAGACTGGAAGGCTACTACCAATGACTGCTAAGGCAGTGGCTTATACAAAGCTTGAGTCTGTGGAGGTGTCTGGATTTAGTGTTTTGACCAGGTCCTGAGCCAAGCTTCCCTCTGGTGCAGCAAATTGATTTGCAGTAGGCTTAATTTTATTGGGAGGGAGGAACTTGGAGCTGCTAATGGAAGATTTGGTTCTGGACTGTCAAAACATTGGGTGAAAGAGAGGTGAACAGAAGAGAGAGTCATCAAGAACCTTCAATTAGAGAAAAAAAACCTGAAAAATCCAAATTCCAAAATGTGGAAAATTCACTTTAGGAAACCCATCCAACAAAAGCAGTAGGTAGAAGAGGACTTCCTCCTAGATAGGTCGCAATCAAAGAGAGATTTAGTGAATTGCAAAATAATACTCAGGAGTTTGTTCAGAATGCACCCCAGATAGACAAAACAATTTGATTCATTACAAGAAATGAAGGATAGCTAGAGAGGCTCCAACATTTTCACTTAAATCGAACAGTGATTCCAGAAGTGAAGAATAGAGGAAATAAGCAATATTCAATGTTCAGATGACTGAAGAATTTTCAAAATTTGAGGAATTTTCAAAATGCCCAAGATTGAAAGGGTGCTGCAAAGAGCAAGTAGGATAATTAAAAGTAACTTCACACCTAGTCACAGATTTGTGAAATTGGGGAACATCAAGAATAAAAAGAAAAATTTTAAAAGCTTCCAGAAAAGAAAAATAATTACCTGAGAGGATTGACATTAGACAGCAAATTTCCCACCAGTAGTAGCATATAACAGAAGGTCATATACCAATTGTCCTCAAAATGTTGGGGTGAAATAATTGTCATTTAGAATTTTATATCTAGTGAACCTATTACAAGAGTGAGGGTAGGATTATACTGATATTTGCAGACATAGAAATAATAAGAGAACTTAGATGTTCATTGAGAAAACTACCAAAGCATGTGTTGGGGGCGGGGTGGTGGTGGAGAGGAATAAGTGGATGAAAGAAACAGGAAGTGGCAAATGTTCTGATAAATTTAATGAACTAATTGTGAAAAAGAACTTGTTTTTCAAGGCATATTTTTAGGAAAAGACAAACCCCTAGTAAATAAGGGATATGGGTGAGGAGTAATGTTCAAAGGGTAGTTGAAACATATTAAGGTTTTTGTTTTGGGAGGAGACTGAAGATCCTCAATAACTTTATACTTAGATAAAAAAAAAAGTAGAGTTAAGAATGTGTAAATTAGGCTATGTGGATGAACTAAGAATCTCCTTTATTGTGACATCTAAATATCCTTGTTACTGGGTCAGTTCTACCCTGTATTTGATGATATTTCTAACTCTACATTGGTGAATTGCACCCAGTCCAGGTGAAGTAGTTGGTATATCTCCTGACTGGTCTGAGAATATAAGTCTGGACTAGGAGGAGGACATTTGGGCTACTGAATTTTTCTTTTTTTTCTTTTCTTTTCTTTTCTTTTCTTCTTTTCTTTCTTTTCTTTTCTTTTTTCTTTTCTTTTCTCTTTTCTTTCCTTTTCTTTCTTTCTTCTTTTCTTCTTTCTTTCTTTCTTTCTTTTTTTCTTCTTTTCTTCTTTCTTTCTTTCTTTTCTTCTTTCCTCTTTCTCTTTCTCTTTCTCTTTTTTCTTTCTTTTCTTTCTCTTTGAGAGAGTGTGTGTGTGTGTGTGTGCGCATGTGCCCATGACTGGGAACACAAGCAGCGGGAGGAGCAGAGGGAGAGCTAGAAGCAGACTCCCTACGAGCCTGCCTTCTGGTGGTGGTGGGGGGGGAGGGGACTCCATCCCAGGAGCCTGAGATCATGACCTGATCCAAAGTCAGATGCTTAACTGAGCCACCCAGTCACCCCAGGACAACTGAATTTCTGATATGCCTCTTAATTTGACAGAGATTATTACTCATACCAGTCTACTAGTCTACACACAATTGAAGCTTTTGGGGTCTCAAAGTTTGGTCTGTTGTCTCTTCTAGAGAATGTTACTGATCTTCCCCCCCCCCCTATTTTTGATGACTTTCAATTGTTAAACCCTGTTTGCTTTACCCAGGTGGTGATCTGAGATTTCTGCCAATCTGGTATCATTAATGACTAATTTCCAACCAGCAGAGGAAATCTATAACTACTAGATCAAGAAGAGAAAAACTCTGTATGTGTGTTTGAGATGGGAAAGGAGAATAGAAAATTTTATTAAGCCAAGGATAAAGAGGAAAATAGATGAGACAGAAGTACCAACTAAGAATAGAAATAAGTCCTGATATATACATATATAGAAAAATTACTGTAAAAAAATTCAATCACTAAAAAAAAAAATATCACTTGGATACAAAGAAAAAATGCTAAATGTTGCTTACAATGACAGATTTAACAAAATGACCTAGAGGATTAATAGTAGACAGAAGGGAAAAAATATACCAACCTAAGCATGGCCAATAAAGAATGGTAGAACAATATTAATATCCAGCAAGATAGAATTGATGGTAAAAGTATTAATGGAGGTTAAAATAAGGCAATATATGTTCATAAGAGAAACATTACAAAAATGATAAAATAATCATTTATTTGTAAGTACTGGCCATATAGCCTTGAAATATAGAAAACCAACATTACAGAAGTTTGAGAAACTGATGAATTCACTCTTACATAAAAAACATTATTAAGACTAATCAAGAGTAAAGAACACAGGTTGGGTTTATTATAGGAATTTGTTTCTTTAAGAATATACTTATTTTTCAGCAGGCATAGAGCCCTGTAAATATTGACTACTTATTTTCTGCAGAACCTATTATAAAGGGTTTTTTGTCTTACTGCTACTACTACTATTCATACTACTGCTAACAGGTAAAATTATTTCCACATATGATTACTGTATGTAAAGCATGTGCCTAATATACATTTCCTAATTTAGAACAAAGAGGACAAAACTTTTTATATGCATGCTTTCTAATTCAAAGGACAAAGAAAATCAATGGTGATAAAAGATTTTTTTATTATTTAAGTTATATAAAGACTATCATTCTTAATTCTTAGTGCCCAGAGGTAGTGAGTGGTATTTTTTTTTTAAAGCTGGCTGCCTCAAAAAGATATCATTATACACCTGTCAGAATGGCTAGAATTAAAAATGATACCACCAATTATTGGTGAAACTGCAGAGAAATTTGATCACTCATTCATGGCTGGTGAGAATGTAAATGGCACAGGCACTCTGGAAAATAGTTTGACAGTTTCTTAATAAATATGATCCAGCAATTGCATTTTGGGGCATTTATCAAAGAAAAACAAGTTGGCACAAAATCCTGTACATCAGTGTTGTAAACAGCTTTATTCATGATAGCCAAAAACTGGAAGTGATTCAAATATCCTTCAGCAGGTGAATGGTTAAGCAGACTGGTCTATCTATGACATTCAGTACTAGTCAGCAATAAAAATGAGCCATTGACATATGTAATCATTTGGGTGGATTTCAAGGTAATTATGTCAAGTGGAAAAAAGTCAATCTCAAAAGTTATGTACTTTATGATTCCATTTATGTGATATTCTTGAAATACAATTATGAAGACATAAGAAGATTGGTGGTTGCCTGGTATTAGGGAAGGGAGGTAGGAGTAGAGTTGGAGTTGTTATAAAGAGGCCAGGGGAAACCTTTTGGTGATGCAACAGTTCTGTATCTGGATGGTGGTGATGATTACAGAAATCAACACAGGTGATAAAACTCCATAGCACTGCACACCTTGGGGGCACCTGGGTGGCTCAGTGGTTGAGCATCTGCCTTTGGGTCAGGTTGTGATCCCAGGGTCCTGGGATGGAATCCTGCATCAGGCTCCCTGCAGGGAGCCTGCTTCTCCCTCTGCCTGTCTCTGCCTCTCTTTCTCTATGTCTCTCATGAATAACTAAATACAATCTTAAAAAAAAGAACTACACACAGTTATGAGTACATATAAAATTAGTGGAATCTGAGTAAGTTTTGTAGATTGTACAGAGGTAATTTTCCTGGCTTTGGTATGGTACTATAAATATGAAAGATGTGACCATTGGAGAAACTAGATGAAGAGAATATGGTATCTCCCTCTACATTTTGTTTTTACAATTTACTGTGAGTTTACAATTATTTCAAAATTGAAAGTTAAAAAAGCGATCTACTTTAATGCTTAACAGTTTCTTAAATAATTATTCTAATCTTTGTGTTAGAATTTTGAAAGCCCTAAATTATATTTAATAAAATAGGTTTTCTTTTCTTTTTTTTTTTAAGATTTTATTTCTTTATTCATGAGAGACACAGACAGAGAAAGAGAGAGGCAGAGACAGGCAGAGGGAGAAGCAGGCTCCATGCAGGGAGCCTGACGTGGGACTCGATCCCGGGTCTCCAGGATCACGCCCTGGGCTGAAGGTGGTGCTAGACCACTAAGCCACCTGGGCTGCCCTAAAATAGGTTTTCTTTTTTTTTTCTTTTTTTTTTTTTTAATTAACTTTTATTGGTGTTTAATTTACCAACATACAGAAAAACACCCAGTGCTCATCCCGTCAAGTGTCCACCTCAGTGCCCGTCACCCATTCCCCTCCAACACCCGCCCTCCTCCCCTTCCACCACCCCTAGTTCGTTGCCCCGAGTTAGGAGTCTTTATGTTCTGTCTCCCTTCCTGATATTTCCCAACATTTCTTTTCCCTTCCTTTATATTCCCTTTCACTATTATTCATATTCCCCAAATGAATGAGAACATACACTGTTTGTCCTTCTCCGATTGACTTATAAAATAGGTTTTCTATGAATGTAGAAGATGGACTCTTCACACTTTAGGTAACACAATTGTAAATATTTTGCTTAGAAAAAGAGAGGGTTCTTTTTGTTAGTTAGTTAGTTTATTTATTTATTTATTTATTTATTTATTTATGATAGTCACAGAGAGAGAGAGAGAGAGAGAGAGGCAGAGACACAGGCGGAGGGAGAAGCAGGCTCCATGCACCGGGAGCCCGATGTGGGATTTGATCCCGGGTCTCCAGGATCACGCCCTGGGCCAAAGGCAGGCGCCAAACCGCTGCGCCACCCAGGGATCCCCTGTTAGTTTGTTTAAAGCCATATGACTTATAAAAATAATTTGATCAATTTTATAGATTGCCAATTATGTTGGACTTCAGGATGAGACTGTGTCTTATTTATTGTTGTTTGCTTCCATTGTCCATAACAAATAAGACAAAGTAATCATTTCAGGCACTCAACATATTTGCTTATTTCTTAATTTTGCTGTGCTGTATTCTAGCTATATTCTTAAATTTGCTATGCTTTGTTACTCTAGATGTGTAGTAACTCCCTCTTTTTTTGCTGTTCATGAAAAAACAATTTGACCAATTTACTCACAACGGCATTTGCACAGGCAGCTAAGTTTTTAGGTGGAAATAAATGAAGATGGTTTACACAGTACAGTTTGTGCAATTTAATATTGAATGTTTAAAATTCCTCTTCTTCAAAGTTCCTTGGTGACTTCTCATAGATCAATGAGATCTGTAGGCTGCACTCTTCTGCCACATTGTCTTCTCCATAAATTCTTTCCTCCTCTCTTATGCTTTTTTCCCCCATACATTTCTTCATGAAAAAAAAATGCAGTGATTTTTTTGTCTTATTGTTTCTCTCCAATGTATATTTCCAGAGTCTTACCTTTCATTCCTAACAGACAATTCTTCCTTAGATGGAGTTTAGGCATTAGCTATTAATACTTCCAACTCGACTATAGTAATTGTGAAAGCTGTCTTTAATACTTTTTGGAACAGTGAGGTATAAGTAAATAGGTGAGAGAAACTTGTGTATATACCACACACAAATCCGTACATATGTGCATGTAAAAATGTTCATAGCCTGGGTGGCCCAGTTGGGTAAGCGCCTGATTCTTGATTCAGCTCAGGTTGTGATCTCATGGGTCATGAGATGGAGCCCTTCTGTTGGGCTCCCTGCTGAGCCTGGAACCTGCTTGATATTGTCTCTCTCCTCCCTCTGCCTACTCCCCCTCCCTCCAAATGTTCATAGCAGCATTATTTGCCATGGCCCAAACATAGAAACAACCAAATGGTTAACAACAGTAGAATGAATAAATATGGTATTTTCATACAATGACATAAAATACAGAAATGAAATGGAGGAAGTACTGCTACCGACTGTGACATGGGTAAAAGTCACAAATGCAACACTGAACAAGAGAAGCTGGACACAAAAGGATGTATACTGTGTGGTCTACTTTAATTAAAGATCAGAAATAGTCAAAAGAAATTCATAGTGTTAGAAATGAGGAATGGTTATTTCTTTTTGGGAAGAGGAGCATTGTAATTTGGAAAGGAGATTTTGAGGGTCTTGGTAATATTTTATTTATTGATATTTATAGAGGTTATAAATGTGTGTTCACCTCATGAATGTTCATTGAATGGACCCTTGTAGTTTGTATATTATGTATATTATACTTCAAATTACATAGTTTATTTTAAAAATGTGAGTTAAATATTCTCATTTCCATTTCACAGTTGAGGGATCTAAATGAAAAAGATGATGTGCCATGAATGAAACGTGTAGTGCAGCTCCAGTGCTTCTCTTCCACTACTGCTGCTTTCAAAAAGTATATACTTAGCATCCATTCACATGATTAAACGTTTTCTGATACTCTTCATTCTTTTTCTTTAAAGGCCATGGCCATACAGTAAATATTTTAGGCTTTGTGGGCCATCTGGTCTCTGTTGGCATTACTCAACTCTGTCACTGCCGTGTGAAGGCAGGTATATACAATTCTTAAATGAATGGTGTGCTGGTGTTCTAATAAATAATTACCCACAATGAAACTTAAATTTCAATTGATGTTTGTATATCATAAAATATTATTCCTCTTTTATTTTTTAACCATTCAAAAATGTAAAAACTATTCTTAGTTCCTGGGCCACACAAAAATGGGTGGCAGGCTGGATTTGGCCCATAGGCCCATTTACCAACCCCTGTCTTAGAAACAGGAGCTTAGGTGCTCTTTTTGCGTGTTTACATAAATTGCAGTTTCTGTCCCTAATTATGTATTTCTTTATATATACATGGGCAAGGAAGCAGCTCACTCTATATTGTGAGGATCTTTAAATTGTAAAATTTTCAGCTTATTTAGCACCTCACTAATTTCATGGTTCATAGGTTAAGCTTGAAAGTTCTTTGAAGGATAGTTTTGTCCACAGTCCCTTTCTTGTGTTTTCTTTCATTTCTTCCCTTTGCATTTAATGAGAATACACAACATTTTCTGGGATAAGAACAAAAGAATTTTTCAAATGTTAACAGCTGTTGAACCATCTGTTATTGAAAAAGAGTTTGATTAGCATGCTAGGGCAAAGAAGCCATTTTAGCTCTAGATGGACCAGGGGAAAGAGGAAATAGAAGGCATAGCTAACCAATGATGAGCATCACTAGTGACAGCAGAACATACCTCATTTGGAAAAAGATGTAGATAACAAAGTGTTAATTTGAAGACTCTTGATAAATTATCTTTCTTATGAGCTTTTATGTTCATTTTGGTGAAAAATATGGAAAGAAGGCAGGCATAGAATGTGAAAAAAAAGAACTTGAGGAATTTACTCCCAAATTTGTAAAATTAAAATTTGTAAAATTACAAATTTATAATTTGTAAACTTAAAATTAAAATTGTATGTCATTGATTCTCAACTGGTTTCCTGTGGCATGCATACTATAAATCCCCCCCAAAATGTGGTCCTGGATTTTGCTTATTGAGTCTCGACTACTACTGAGAATAGAAACTATTTTAGCAATGTCTGACAGACAGAATCTGGAGCTGTGAGCATTGTAAGATATGAGGAGTGGGGCACAAGGAACATATAACAGGTGGCATTTATCACTATGTTGGCACCGAGAAAAAGCTTGTGTTTACTGGAATAAATTAGCATTTGGCCTGATAAGTTTATGGGATGGAAATCTGAGCAGTGAACATATCAACTCAAACAGTTAAGATAGTGCTGAAGGTTATCCAAGGGAATACTTTAATAGTATGTGGATACAATTGTATTCCTTTAAATATGCAGCCTAAAGTTCTAGTATTCTCAGTGTGTCATGTACACAATCATGGTCTAAACATGTGTTTTTCAACATGGTAACTATTGGGAGTTTGGGCAGAGTAATTTTTTTTTTGTAAGGATACCCTCACATGCTTTTCAGAATGTTTATCACCCATGGTCCCACCCACTAAATGTAGAGCAAAATGGTGTATCTCATGTCAAGCTGGAGCTTGTATCAAGCAATGACACAAGCAGTGAAGGTAGTGCAGCTAGAAATATTGCTGGGACCAATGTCCGCTGATACTCCAGAACTGATAATGAGCAGAACTAAAGGAGGTCTACAGAGACCCAAAACTGATTAAATCTCTTTAAAAAGGGAAGGATTTTGGCAGCAAACTATCAGACTCTTCAAACCTGCCCCTTTTGCATCTGACCACTTAAAAAGACAACTGCTGCCAAAGGCTCTGCTGGATTGATCTCAGAACAGAACCAAGATCCTTCACTTTTGAGCATAAGCGATGAGTGCTGAGAGCTGACCTGGACCAGACCAAGACCTTACCTCAACTGCGGAACCAAAGACTGATTTCACGTTTGGTTTATTACCTTCCTCCACCTTTCTATTCTCTTGTTTGTTGTGTGCTTGTCTTCTGTCCTGCTTTGTATGCCGTCTGGGAAGCCAAGTTTAATCATATGATAAAGTGTCATTGAGTTTGGAATGCTGAACCTGCTTTATAATTGTGATTTAACTTTGCTTTATGATTGAATAAAGCTGACATTGTGGAAAGACACAACTTGTATGTGTACTTTCATACATGCTCATGGCACTAAATAACAATGGCATCCTTAATTATTGAGACAACCAAAACATCTTCATGTTCTTCCAGATGTGGTATGATACCACCACTCCTGGCCCCAAACCAATACCTTAAATGACACAATTCTTCTATGTCACTAACCTTACTCATACTAGACCTTTCTTAGATTTTGTTTGGGACTGAGGGTTTCTACACAGTTTGCAAAAATAGACATCTTGGCAATAACACATAAGATATAAAATGTTTCTTTTGCTTTTCAGATAACAAAGTGAAAAAGACACATTAAATAAAAGATGTGCTATCCCCAAAATGAACATACATTTTTCTTTATTCTCTCTTTATATACAGGCTGGTACAGTTAGAATTCGTATATGGCTATTTCTAATAAGCACAGCTTTTCACTAATTTCAATACATTGATCATACTCTTCCCTTTTGGATGGACACATATTTTATTTGTCCTCTCTTTCACATGCCAGTCCTTCAGATATTTAATTATGCCCTCTCTAGGTAAATCATTTTTAGTTATTTAGTTCACATGAACTCACACTCCATGGAAAGTAGACTTTATATACCTTATTGTTTTTGTTGATCTTTCAGTACACAGTTGTCAATGTCCTTCTTAAAGCATGGTGCCCAGAATTAAAACAATTAATGTTGTTGACCATTGTCAGGTTACAGTGCGTATTGGGTACTATGACCAACTTTGATCTGGATGTTAACTTCCTATTAATGCAAATGAAGAAGTCTATTAGCTATTTTAGATTTTGTGAGTTGTTATTACTTAATATTGTACTTTTGGCATGTACTTTTTGGTGGTTTTATTGGAAATGCTATTAGTATTTTTCATCTTATACTTAAGTTATCGAGGTTTTGTTCTATGTTATATTTTATTTTTACATTTTTTCTTGTTGGTTTTTAGTTTAATTAGACGTGTGAAGAATAGTTTGAATCTTGATTATGTCACTCAATGCATTAGCAATTCCTCTTATGCTTGTCAATTTTCAGAAGCATGATTTTTTTTAAATTTTTTAATTTAATTTTTTTATTTTATTTATGATAAGTCACAGACACACACACACACACAGAGAGAGAGAGAGAGAGAGAGAGAGAGAGAGAGGCAGAGACAGAAGCAGGGAGCCTGACGCATGCACCGGGAGCCTGACGTGGGATTCGATCCCGGGTCTCCAGGATCGCGCCCTGGGCCAAAGGCAGGCGCTAAACCGCTATGCCACCGAGGGATCCCTAAATTTTTAGATTTGACTTTGGAACCATGAGAATGTTTTACGTAACTATGTAATAAATTAATCCAAAGTAAAAAGGAGTTCCTAAAAACTGGGAGCAAAATGAAACAAATTGAGTTGGTAGGTTCGTGACACAGAGAGTAGATTCTTCAAGTGACCTTAAAACATAATAATTTTGACTGTAAAGCTCTAGTGAATATGCCCTAAGGATAAAAAGATCTGCAAATAAGTATTAAATTGTTTTTTTTTCAGTTATTAGTGTTACCGATGATATTGTTCGAAACTAATGAGTAACTAATTATGTTAAGCTGTTAGGAACCCATTTTTTTTTTTTTAGCATAAGACACATATAGAAGTACAAACAAAAAATTAACTAAAAACATCAACCTAAATTTGCATTGGAAAAATTAACACGAATTCATGATGATACATTTTTTTTTCTTAAAACAAGTTGTTTCCTAGCCCTGTCTGCTAAAAAAGTCCTGAGACAATAATTAATTGTACTCAAGCTATGGTTTTAAAATTTCTTTTTTTCCATAAAAAGAAACCACAGTTTTTGCAGAAATGAGTGTTTCCAGGTCCAGGACAGAGAATGTACAAGAGGGATCAAAAAGATCTTGTTACAGCAGGAAGTGAGGAAACTACCAAATATTGTTATGAGTTATGACAAACATGGTATAGGAGCCAAATTAAAGAGGCTTCCTCTTATAAGGATCAATGAATGTATTGGATTAAAAGACATCAAATATGTGAAACTTCATGACTTCATAATGATAATCAAATAAATGGATAAGGAAGATGTGGTACACACATACACACACACCCAGGAATATTACTCAGCCATGAAAAAGATTGAAATCTTGCCATTTGCAATGATGTGGATGGAGCCAGAGAATATTATGCTAAGCAAAGTAAGTCAGAGAAAGAATCACAAGTACCATATAATTTCACTCATATGTGGAATTTAAGAAACAAAACAAATGGGCAAAGGGAAAAAATAGAGAGAGTGGCTAACCAAGAATCAGACTCTCTTAACTAGAGAACAAAGTGATGACTACCAGGGCAGGGGAGTGGATAGTGGGGATGGATGAAATAGGTAATGGGGATTAAGAGTACACTTGTGGTGAGCACAAGTGTTGTATAGAAGTGTTGAGTTGTATACCTAAAACTAATATTGCACTTTATGTTAACTAACTGGAATAAAAAAAAAAACCTTAAAAAAAGTGCCTCATTCGTTACTTTTGAATAATGTTACAGAACCAACTCATTCATCTGAATCCTGGTAAGGAAGAGGGTGTATGTAAACATGTCTTTCCTGTATGAAGAACCTCAGTGTGGCCATAGAGATGATAAGGGGATCTTTATTGAAGTATTCCAGCTAATAATAATAAAGAAGAAATCAAATGATGAGAACATTATCATTTTCTGATTTCTAAGAAAAAATAGATCTAGGCAAAGGCCAACAATAGCTGCTAAAAACATTTTAATGGAAGAAGCAGGCCAGCAACACCTAAAGTCACAAAGAGAGGGAAAACCAAATATGACACACTTCCTGGTAGAAGTACACCACATTAACTATGTCTTAGTCTTAACAAAATAAACTGAATCTGATCAGATCTCTGTATCTAACTATGTATAGGAGATGGCATGATATGCTGACACCATGGGTACAGTCAGCAAAATCTAGAATGTGGAAAACTATAGAAACAGCAGTCCTGTTTTTTAAAATTAAAAATAAAATTGTAAGGAAAAGAAAAGGGAGAGAGAATGTGTGAATTAAAGAGATTTAAGAACCGTGTTAACCAAATGCAACATACGGACCTAGTTTAATTCTTGGTTGAGACAAATCAACTCCAAATAAAACATTAATGAAACAATTAGACACTTGAACATTGACAATGTTAAAAAGTTGTTAATTTTAAGAATGATAATGGTATTTTTTTAAAGAAACCTTTTCTTATAGATATATATTCTAAAACATTTAGGGGTGAAATGAAATGTCTGATATTTGCTCCTCAGTGGAAATGGTTACTTAGTCCTGCCTCGTTGGCTCTCCAGAAGTTGTTTAGTATTTGCAGTTGGTATCTTAACAGCTCAGGCAAGCTTAAGAGGCAACACATATATATATGTTTTTAGAGGCAACATATTGATAAAGATTGTACTCGTTGGAGAAGATGAAAATGAAATTGCTTAATGGATCTTTCTGCCTTTCCTTTATTATCCATTAACATCTCATTATCTACCTCCAGCAGGGAAATAGACATTCCTTGATTATTGCTTTCCTGGAATGAGCTGAAAACATTTCAGTTGTTTCTTTGTTTCCCACAATTTCAGCACATCCTGGGCTTAAATCTTTCCAGAGCTATTTTAAGGCTCTGTCACTTTTGTGATATTCGTGTTTAAAAGTTTGATATCACATTTTTCTCTCCTTTTCTCTCTCTTTTTTTAATATTTATTTTTATTTATGATAGACATAGAGAGAGGGAGGCAGAGACACAGGAGGAGAGAGAAGCAGGCTTCATGCCGGGAGCCCGACGTGGGACTAGATCCCAGGACTGCAGGATCATGCCCTGGGCCAAAGGCAGGCGCTAAACCACTGAGCCACCCAGGGATCCCCCTCCTTTTCTCTTTCAAATCATTTTATGTTTGTAGTTTGACTATATTGGACTCTTTCCAATATTTCCTTCCTTTGTTATTATTTATTTTAAAATGAAGAAGCCGTTCCCTATATAAATTTCTATCATGTCTATATTACAAATAAGTCCGAAATAGAATATTAAAATTTTTAAATCTTGTGCATAAGGATATTATCAGAGAGGCAAGAATGAGAGAGAGAGAGAAAGAGAATGAATTTCTGAAGTAGAGTACTTTTTCCTAAGAAGGATTTGACTTTTAGCAGATAGTCTGTTTAATTGAGACTACCGTCTCTTGCCTTTGTGCTGGATTTGTAACCTCTGCCAGTGAGGTATCATTCCTTTCTTCTATGTGGGGATTTGTAATGATATTATTCTCTTTCTCCCTCATCTAAATGCTAGTGCCTGGCACAGTAGGGCTTATGAATGAATAAACCCTATTCTTGTGCAACATCTATGTAGCTGCTGTTCAGTTTTCATTTCCAAAATCATGATCTTCATTCAATAGAGGCAGATGAAGCACCACCTGTGCCCCCGTTTCCTAAGTGGGGCTTCAAGGTTGCTCAAGTTAAATTCCTCTACCTTCCGACTATGTTGTTTCTCATAGTGAATCAGCAGAAATGAGTTCACATTCAATATGGATTTTATATTTTGCCCGACTCACTTTAGAGCTATTTTAATAGCATTTACTGTATATACTGTTATAGAGAGGCAGCACATTATTATGATTTTAGGTTTTAAATAATATACATGACCAATGAAAATGTTGAAATTGTGATCATTCAAGAAGTTAGCTAATTAGCTGAGAATGATTGATGTCTAAAAGATTAAATGTGGATTAATGTTGTAGGGGTGTGTGTATGTGGGAGAGAGAGAGATTAAAAGAGGAATATTGAAAAGATGACTATTACTGAAAAATGCAAGATGGAGCTAAAACTATGCAATAGTATGTTTTGAATTTTATAATTGAATTACTTTGCTTATTTCACTGAAATTGGAAAATATTTGGATCAAATCTAAAATGATATGAATTTCTCCAAATGCTTTTTATCAGATTAATTTTTATTGGTTCAAAATTCAGCTTAGATGAGATGAGATAAATGGGAAGAGAAGAGTGTGAAAATTGTGAGGAGAAAAACCAATGCTAGATTCTGGACCACCATTTAATTAGTTCATTCATCTCTTTATCCCAGCATCTGTCACAGTGGCTGGTCCATAATGGGTGCTCAATAAATCTCTGTTGGATTAAATTGTGGTGATAAACATCAACAAAAAGAAAATGTAGGTCAGCTACTGTTTTAATACAATGTCTAAATATTTATGTTTGTCATACATGTGTTACATTTTAGCTTTTTGGTTCACAGTACTACCACTTAAAGTTTTTAAGGTTTGAATGAGACGTTTCTTGAGTGGTAGTTGGTATTTTAGTCTTATTCATCTAATGCTTTATATAAAATACAGGTTAAATTTTACTTTTACTTAAAAAGGTAAAACACTCTGGTAAATAAAATTAAACAGTAAGGGAAATATTTCTTACAGTGTTTTTAACAGGATAAATACACACTTCTGTAGCATTTGGTACTCTCCTGATTTCTTATTGATACTTGTTTATTGCAACAACACTGGTCCACAGACTTCCATTTGCATGTGTTAGTATACATTTGAGGTACTTTACTTGAAGTTGGAAGTCCTTGGATATCCTCAGCAGTTTGGACTGTGAGTCAGCTTAGAGTAAATGCTTGTGTATCTCTTCCTGGCTACCACCTGTGGTAGTAATGCGTCCTCTGACTTTAGTTTTATCTTCTGTTGAAGTAATTCCTCACAGATTTCTACTGTGTTTCAGAATTCTTTCATGTTTGCGCATCACAAAAACAAAATATATAGTTTTTTTTTTAAGATTTATTTATTTATTTATTTATTATTTATTTATTTATTTATTTATTTATTATAGGCCGAGAGAGGGAGAGAGAGAGAGAGAGAGAGGCAGAGACACAGGCAGAGGGAGAAGCAGGCTCCATGCCAGGAGCCCGACGCGGAACTCGATCCCGGGACTCCAGGATCATGCCCTGGGCCAAAGGCAGGTGCTAAACCGCCGAGCCACCCAGGGATCCCCAAAATATATAGTCTTAAGATCATTCTCTACTTCTCAAGAAGAGTGGAAGCTAGTAGTCTGTTTTGTCTGCTGACCTTTGCTTAGAAGCACTAACAAAATATTTACATTTAATATAATTGCACACTCATACTGCTTGCTCATTTTTATGTGTTTTAAAAAATTTCTCTAAATTTAAAATCACATTACTGAGTACAGACATTGTGTGTTGCTTGAAGTTTTTATATTCTCAAAGGCACTTATCAACTGGATTTCACTTAGTTTATAACTGATATTTGTTGATTTAAAAGTAAACATGGTTTCGGGTTCCCTTGCTCTTCTCTTCTTTTATGAACCTGTTCAGTAGCCTGTAAGTGAATATTATCACTGGCTTTCAATACTGCTGATTTGACAGATTTAGAGATAGTACATAATCTCTCATTAACTTTCTCTATGGCTGAAGAAAGGATGGACAAGCAAATTCTTTATACTCTTAGTGACTCATTGACATTTTTATAAACATAATACCAGAAATAATAAAATCATGAAAGTACCAGCCTGGCAGTTATTTTGAAAAATTTAACTTTTCTTCCTATACTTGACCATGTCATAATGACATTCCAGAGAGAAAACATGTATTTCTTTTTTATAGCATACAGAGGTTAAATCTTGTCTACAATAACAGTTTTTGTTTGTTTGTTTGTTTTTTTCTTGTTAGGATGTTATTATCAGCAGGGAATGTCTGGTCTTACTTAAATATATGGAGAAAACCAGTCTTTTAGAAAATTCGTGTTTTACCCAATCTGACTTCTACTTAATTTTCCCTCTATTACATAGTTTGCCCAAACATAGCTTCTGGTTTCTTTGAAATATTTGAAAGGCTTAATATTGTATGTGATTTATGGTATATATTAGTTAAGAAACTTTGAAGTACGAGAGAGCATATCACACTTACTAATTTTCTATCTTTTTACTTGCTTCAGTATTGCCATGAAAACAATGAAAGTTAAAAACAATTGGAATACTTTATATTTTATAATTTTGGGGGATCTGTTACAGCTTAACTAATTTTCAATAGAAACTGCCAACAAAGGAATCCCTGGGTGGCTCAGCGGTTTAGTGCTGCCTTTGTCCCAGGGTGTGATTCTGGAGTCCCAGGATCAAGTCCCATGTCAGGCTCCCTGCATGGAGCCTGCTTCCCTCTCTGCCTCTCTCTGTGTGTCTTTCATGAATAAATATATAAAATCTTAAAAAAAAAGAAACTGCCAACAATTCTCATATTATGGATAGTTTTTATCCACAATCATTCATATAAACAACTATTAGACACTACTGTGTTCTCCTTATTAGGTGCTAGATCTTTAAAAACATGTGGCCTGAAAAATAAAAATTAAAACATATGGTCTGCTAAGTTTTGAGAATCTAATTTGAGAAGATCTGATGAGAAAGTTATGCTATGAGGATGATGATGATGATGACCAGGATAAATTGTGCTATTACTGAGTCTCAGAGTTTTTGGCTGCCTCAGCTTTTTTAAGGCATATTTTTTCCCTAGCTTTATTGAGATATAATTAACAGATTAAGTTTAAGACACACGATGTGATGATTTGTTACACAAACATATTGCAAAATGATTACCACAATGAGGTTAGTTAACACCCTCGTCACCTCCCATAATTGCCTTTTTTTGGTTTTGCTTTATGGTGAGAATATTTAAGTTCTACTCTCAGCAACATTCAAGTATGTAATACAGTATTGTTAGCTATAGTCACCATGGTGTACATTATATCCTCAGAATTATTCATCTTATAACTGGAAGTCTGTACTGCTGATCAACATCTCCCCATTCCCCAAGCTCTGGGCTTGGGTTTAATTTCTGCCCTGCTACTTACTAACTCTATAACCTTGAGCAAATTACTTAAACTTTGTTAGTTTTATATGTGAATTTTTCTCACTTATAGATCTGTTAAGTGGATATTAAAATAATTTTGGGTAAGTTCTTGCTATACAACAGACACTGAATAAATATATAGTTTTTTCTCATTCTGGTCTATGCTACTTTTTTTTTAAACTATTGTTCCTTGGGTGATGCTGAAAAGTTAATTAATAATTCATCTTTAACATTTACTGTATGTATGACACCGTGTTAGTGCTAAATATTTGATGTGAAAATGAAACCTTTCTTTAAATTCATCATGGGCTGCTATCACTATCTTATGCTCTTTCATTTATCTATTTATCTAGACAATTAGGGTTATTGAAAATTCAGCCTTTCAACAAGTTGCAAAGAACTAGAACTTTAAGCTGAGAAGACAAATTTAATGAGTCTGTTAAAAAGATTTGTGAATTTAGGACATTTTATTCCATAGAGATGTTTATCTCATTTACTTGGATTATAATGAGCAAATATGTTATCTTAAATGAGAGAATGAGCTGTTTTCAGGCATTTGAGGACAACGAATTCCACAGATATATCAAATTCTTAGGTCAATTATAAAGAGAGGAATCGAGGAGTCAAGGTTAAGATCACCAAAGAGTAGAAACCGTGGATCTTCTTTTTCAGTATTCTTACTCTTTTCCATTCTCTCCCACTCCCGCCCCCTAAGCCCACTATCTTTCATGGACGCATATCATTTTGTTCCATGAGACATGTCTCCGTGATAGATGTTGCCAGGAGCAGAGAAATCATGATGGGGAGCACCATTATCAAACAGACACACATCTACAGATAATTTTCTCATTATTCAGGAAGGTAATTTTGAGTGAGGAGCTCTCTAGTGTTTCTAGTCTTCTTCAGATTAAATCTCCAGACCGAAATAGCCTGGTATACCAGTTAGTTTTACTTTAGTTTCCCAAAGTGGAGATACATACTATTTATAAAGAAGATAATTTTAGATAGTACGCCTGAGGTTCATAAATAGCATCTAAGCACAGACTTTTTTGAACTTTTATAATTCTTCTCATTAGTAAAGAAAGATCTAAGTTTGATGGTAATATATATTTAACAATTAATACATCATAATGTAACTTTTTATAAAGAGAGAGCAGGCCTCAAACTGAGCTCTGGCTGACAACAGTACCCAGTTAAAATGTAATCAGTTTTATTTTCACTTTTTCTACTTTGGGGAAGTGGTGTTGGATTTCCATTTATGATAGTGATACAAAGTTCTGGAAGATACATTTAAATTAGATGATGGGTTAGTTGATTTGAAGATAAAAGTTAAGGAAATAATTGTTCGATTGTTTGAAGTACCAGCTGTGAAGATACTATTGACAGTAATTTTAATTTAACTTTAATCTGATTTAACTTTAATCCTTTACAGTTGGTATGCCTTGTCATCTGATACCTAGACTGGACACAATACTTCATGAAGAATCTGACCAATGAAAAATACAGTGGTACTATCAGCAGTTCAGTCCTGCAAAATATGCGTCAATTAATGCCATCTAAGATTGCATTAGCTCTTTTGTAAAGTCCATTATGCTTTTGTCTGTTATTGAACTTGAAGTCAACTAAATCCCGCAGGTGTTTTTCATAAGAACTTCTGCTAAGTTGGGTTTTCTCCTTGAGACTCCAGTACAATTGATTTTTTGAAAACCAGGATAAAAATAAAATCACACTGTTGGGGTACCTGGGTGGTTCAATTGGTAGAATATGTGACTCTTGACCTTAGGTTTGTGAATTCAAGCCACGCATTGGGTGCAGAGCTCACCAAAAAAAATAAAAAAATAAAAAAAAAATCACACTGTTAAAATTTTATCTTGATTACTACATGCTAATGATTAAGCCTATTCAGAGTTTTTGGATCTTGATTTTCTTTTTTGACTTATTACTATTATCCCAGTCCTGTCTTTCTGAAAATTTGTTAGGAATGCCTTTTATGTTTTCATACAAGTAATTGATTTGGAAAAGTTAAGTGGGAAAGAGCTAAGGGGTGAAAATTACTACATTTCCTTAGAGGCTCCTTTTAAGTTGACAAACTTGATCATGGTAAAATCCCTTTAAATTTATAGTTGAAGGGATACCTGGGTGGTTCAGCAGTTGAGCATCTGCCTTTGACTCAGGGCATGATCCCAGAGTCCCAGGATTGGGATCGAATCCCACATCAGGCTTCCTGCATGGAACTTGCTTCTCCTTCTGCCTATGTCTCTGCCTCTCTCTCTGTATCTCTCATGAATAAATAAATAAAATCTTAAAAAATATATATATAGTTGAAGAAACTAACAATTCGTTGCCTCTGTGTTTAGTTGCGTAGGTTGTGCAATGCACAACTTTGTATATGTATTTATATAGATTTTAATTGTATACACGATTCCAACTTTGGCTGCTATTTTGAAATTATTAGAAATTCATTTCAGTAACAGTTTCACTTAGATAACATTTTTCTATTTCAATCCTAAAAATATTATAAACTATTTCATCAAGTTCTTGTTAAAAATCTTTAAAAAGTTCACAAAATCATTAAGAAAACTTACAATGAAAGAAATTAGATTAGTTTGGCATTATTTACTCTTGACTTTATATATTTTTAAATTATCTATTGATCAAGTGTAAATAATTTAGTTTTGGATTTTTTTTAAAAGTTGACATTAAGCTTTGACACTTTTCTGAAGCATGTTATTTCAAATAAAAATAATATAGAATTTATTTTAAAAACTTACCACAGAGAATATAGAAATTATACATGGAATTAATTAAAATCTAGAGTTTCTACCTTGTTTAATAATTTAGGTAAACTTTTTGGTCTCCTTGCCCTCAGAAAAAAGATGATTATAAGGATAACAGGTATATATGTTTTCTATTTGTAAGGAATTATTTATACTAGTTTCTGGTTTTTGAGTTAGAAAAATATCTGCATATGACAAAAATAATCAAGTAATGAAAAATACATCTCATATTTGAAATTGCAAAAGTTGTTTCTAAGTTTATATTTTCAGAGTATTCATAGATAACGTTTATTGAATGTTTGTTTCCTACCGGGCACTGTTCTAGGCAGTTTGTATGTATTACTTCACTTAATTCCCTCAAGAATTTTATGAGCTAGTTCTATTTCACAAAGAGGAAACTGATTCAGAGTTGCCCAGGATGGTTAAGTGAGTTGCCCAGGATAGTTTGAATAGAGTCAGTGTTGACAGTCAGCTATGGTGACTCTAGCATTCATTCTCTTATGTATTGTTACATGCTATAGTAAAGCATATTATCTGAAGACAACTTGCTACCCACTTTTGCCAATAATTCTTTGAGATTGAATTTTCTCCTGTTTTGTTAGAAAAGTGTCAGGAAAAAAGCTTAAAAGTGTACCATTTGAGTGTCATGTCATAGAGAACATCGAATGAAAGCCGATGTTTAATACAACAGAAGTTCTCTATAGCCAAACACCATCGTTTAGGGCTTGTTATTATAAAATTAATCTCCATTGTATTAAGAGAGACATTTCCTGAGTTTCTAGTGGGCTAGAGAGTTCCCATACATTATCTTCAACCTATGCAAATTTCCTATCTTGAATTTATAAATGAGGAAACCAAAAATTGCAGAGGTTTACTGGCTTGTCCAGCATCTCATGTGTAATCACACTAGGATTCAGACATAGATATGTCTGATTCTGAAACCTATGCTCTTTCAGTACATCAGGCTCACGCAAAGACCATACTGGAGTGAAGGGAGGTCTGTCTTTAAGTCTGTTTTTATTCCAAGGATTATGCTATGGTGAGAAGTTATAGGTTTCAGAAAACCAAAACAAAACAAAACAAAACAGAAATATCTTCTCTCATTCTCTAGGAATTGTGTCTTTTCTTTTGAATAAAATAAGGGAGAAAAAAAGGCAATGAGCCAGAAATTTATTATGAATTTTCCTAGTGTCTCTTTCCTAGAATATAAAATCAATGTGATATGTATCTTGAATACTGGATTATAGATAATAGTTTTGCTGTTAGATTAGTTGTATTTTGCTGTTTGGTCTTTGTACCTGAAGTGTTTTTTGACTTTCTGCATCTTGATAAGACCAAGAATTCTGATATCACTTTTTGTCATATCGTACTTTGGTTTGTATAAATTTTAATGACTCAAATGAACTCTTTAAAAATCTATAGAAAATATTGGAGATTATTTAACTGCAATAAAAATAGGGTTTTGAAATATCAAAAATATCTTTATTCTTTCAATAAATATTTCTTAAATGCAGATTCTATGGCAGTTTCTTTTCCAAGGGTTAGAATTATAGAGATAAAGAAAAAATAGAGAAAAACTTAGAAAGAATACTCCTGCCTTCATGAAATGTACATTGTAGTAGGTAGATAATGATAGCAAATAGATAAACTATATTAACTATCAGATGGAAAAAATTGCTAGGGGAAAAATAGAAAATGATAAGGAGTGCTGGGATACTTTGGGAGTAAGTAGAATTTACAATTTTAAACGGAGTTTTCAAAGAAGACCTTATTGCAATGGGGATTCTTGACCAAGGACTTGAAGGAGGTGAGGTAGACATCTGGGTAAAGAGCTTCTCATGCAGGACAACCAAACCTTTGAACTTATTATTATTTTTTTGTATATTTTTTAATTGGAGTTCAATTTGCCAACATATAGCATAACACCCTATCCCGTCAAGTGCCCCCCTCAGTGCCCGTCACCCAGTCACCCCAAAACCCTGCCCACCTCCTTTCCGCCACCCGTTGTTCATTTCCCAGTTAGATGTCTCTCATGTTTGTCACCCTCACTGATATTTCGTACTCATTTTCTCTCCTTTCCCCTTTATTCCCTTTCACTATTTTTTATATTCCCCAAATGAATGAGACCATATAATGTTTGTGCTTCTCCGATTGACTTACTTCACTCAGCATAATACCTCCAGTTCCATTCAAGTTGAAGTAAATGTTGGGTATTTGTCATTTCTAATGGCTGAATAATATTCCATTGTATACATAGACCACAGCTTCTTTATCCATTCATCTTTCGATGGACACTGAGGCTCCTTCCACAGTTTGGCTATTGTGGACATTGCTGCTATAAACATTGGGGTGCAGGTGTCTCGGCGTTTCACTGCATCTGTATCTTTGGGGCAAATCCCCAGCAGTGCAATTGCTGGGTCGTAGGGCAGGTCTATTTTTAACTCTTTGAGGAACCTCCACACAGTTTTCCAGAGTGGCCGTACCAGTTCAAATTCCCACCAACAGTGCAAGAGGGTTCCCCTTTCTCCACATCCTCTCCAACATTTATTGTTTCCTGTCTTGCTAATTTTCACTAGTGTGAGGTGGTATCTCATTGTGGTTTTGATTTGTATTTTCCTGATGGCCGGTGATGTGGAGTATTTTCTCATGTGCTTGTTGGCCATGTCTATGTCTTCCTCTGTGAAATTTCTTTTGCCCATTTCATGATTGGATTGTTTGTTTCTTTGCTGTTGAGTTTAATAAGTTCCTTATAGGTCTTGGATACTAGCCCTTTATCTGATATGTCATTTGCAATTATCTTCTACCATTCTGTAGGTTGTCTTAGTTTTATTGACTGTTTCTTTTGCTGTGCAGAAGCTTTTTATCTTGATGAAGTCCCAATAATTCATTTTTGCTTTTGTTTCCCTTGCCTTCATAGATGTATCTCATGAGAAGTTGCTGTGGCCAAGTACAAAAAGGGTATTGCCTGTGTTCTCCTCTAGGATTTTGATGGATTCTTGTCTCACATTTAGATCTTTCATCCATTTTGAGTTTTTTTTTTTGTATGGTGTAAGAGAATGGACTAATTTCATTCTTGTGCATGTGGCTGTCCAATTTTCCCAGCACCATTTATTGAAGAGACTGTTCTTTTTTCAGGGGATAGTCTTTTCTGCTTTGTTGATTATTAGTTGGCCATAGAGTTGAGGGCCCATTTCTGGATTCTCTGTTTTGTTCCATTGATCTATGTGTCTGTTTTTGTGCCAGTACCACAGTGTCTTGATAATTACAGATTTGTAACTTGAAATCTGGCATTGTGAGGCCCCCGGCTCTGGTTTTCTTTTTCAATATTCCCCTGGCTGTTTGGGGTCTTTTCTGATTCCACACAAATCTTAAGATGATTTTTTCAAACTCTCTGAAGAAAGTCCATGGTATTTTGATAGGAATTGCATTAAACGTGTAAATTGCCCTGGGTAACATTGACATTTTCACAATATTAATTCTTCCAATCTACGAGCATGGAATATTTTACCATCTCTTTGTGTCTTCCTCAATTTCTTTCAGAAGTGCTCTGTAGTTTTTAGGGTATACATCCTTTATCTCTTTGGTTAGGTTTATTCCTAGGTATCTTATGCTTTTGGGTGCAGTCGTAAATGGGATTGACTCCTTAATTTCTCTTTCTTCAGTTTCATTGTTAGTGTATAGAAATGCCACTGATTTCTGGGCATTGATTTTGTATCTTGCCACATTGCTGAATTGCTATATGCATTCTAGCAATCTTGGGGTGGTGTCTTTTGGGTTTTCTATGTACAGTGTCATATCATCTGCAAAGAGGGAGAGTTTGACTTCTTCTTTGCCAATTTGAATGCCTTTGATTGTTTTTTGTTGCCTGATTGCCGAGGCTAGGACTTCTAGTACTATGTTGAATAGCAGTGGTGAGAGTGGATATCCCTCTCGTGTTCCTGATCTTAGGGGAAAGGCTCCCAGTGTTTCCCCATTGAGAAAGATATTTACTGTGGGCTTTTCGTAGATGGTTTTTAAGATGCTGAGGAATGTTCCCTCTACCTTTACAATCTGAAGAGTTTTGATCAGGAATGGATGCTGTATTTTGTCAAATGCTTTCTCTGCATTTATTGAGAGGATCATATGGTTCTTGTTTTTTCTCTTGTTGATATGATCCATCACATTGATTGGTTTATGAGTGGTGAACCAGCCTTGCATCCCGGAGATAAATCCCACTTGGTCATGGTGAATAATCTTCTTAATATACTGTTGTATCCTATT
This sequence comes from Vulpes lagopus, assembly GCF_018345385.1. Lineage (NCBI taxonomy): Eukaryota > Metazoa > Chordata > Mammalia > Carnivora > Canidae > Vulpes > Vulpes lagopus. Next base: position 100,508,656 of record NC_054829.1, read on the forward strand.
TGCTAGTATCTTGTTGAGAATTATTGCATCTGTGTTCATCAGGAATATTGGTCTATAATTCTCCTTTTTGGTGGGGTCTTTGTCTGGTTTTGGAATTAAGGTGATGCTAATCTCATAAAATGAGTTTGGAAGTATTCCATCCCTTTCTATCTTTTGGAACAGCTTTAGTAGAATAAGTATTGTTTCTTCTTTAAACATTTGATAGAATTCCCCTGAGAAGCCATCTGGCCCTGGACTTTTGTGTCTTGGGAGATTTTTGATGACTCCTTTAATTTCCTTTCTGGTTATTGGCCTGTTCAGGTTTTTTATTTCTTCCTGCTCCAGTTTTGGTAGCTTGTGGTTTTCCAGAAATGCGTCCATTTTTTCTAGATTGCCTAATTTATTGGCATATAGCTGCTCATAACATGTTTTTAAAATCGTTTGTATTTCCTTGGTATTGGTTGTCATCTCTCCTTTTTTTCATTCGTGATTTTATTAGTCTTTTCTCTTTTGCTTTTAATAAGGCTGGCTAATGGTTTATCTATCTTATTAATTCTTTCAAAGAACAAACTCCTGGCTTTGTTGATCTGTTCTACAGTTCTTCTGGTCTCTATTTAATTGAGTTCTGCTCAAATCTTTATTAACTCTCTTCTTCTGCTGGATATAGGTTTCATTTGCTGTTCTTTCTCCAGTTCCTTTAGGTTGCAAGGTTAGTTTGTGTATTTGAGTTTTTTCAAATTTTTTGAGAGATGCTTGTATTGGGATGTATTTCCCTCTTGGGACTGCTTTTGCTGTATCCCAAAGATTTTGAATGGTTGTATCTTCATTCTCATTAGTTTCCATGAATCTTCTTATTTCTTCTCTATTTTCCTGGTTGACCCTTTCATCTTTTAGCAGGATGGTCTTTAACCTCCACGTGTTTGAGTTTCTTCCAGATTTCTTCTTGTGGTTGAGTTCAAGTTTCAAAGCACTGTGGTCTGAAAAAATGCAGGGGACAATCCCAATCATTTGGTGTCAGTTGAGACCTGATTAGTGACCCAGTATGTGGTCTATTCTGGAGAAAGTTCCATGTGCACTTGAGAAGAATGTATATGCAGTTGCATTTGGATATAAAGTTCTGTAAATATCTGTGAGATCCATCTGGTCCAGTGTATCATTTAAAGCTCTTGCTTCTTTGGAGATGTTGTGCTTAGAATATCTGTCATTTGCAGAAAGCGCTGTGTTGAAGTCTCCCAGTATTAGTGTATTATTATCTAAGTATGTCTTTACTTTGGTTATTAATTGATTGATATACTTGGCAGCTCCCACATTATGGGCATAAATATTCATGATTGTTAGGTCCTCTTGTTGGATAGATCCTTTAAGTATGATATAGAGTCCCTCTTCATCTCTTACTACCTTTTTTGGGATAAACTTTAATTCATCTGATATGAGGTTTGCTATCCCTGCTTTCTTTTGAGGACCATTTGAATGGTAAATGGTTCTCCAAACTTTCATTTTCAGGCTGTAGGTGTCCTTAGGTCTAAAATGAGTCTCTTGTAGACAGCAAATAGGTGGGTCCTGCTTTTTGATTCAATCTGAAACCCAGCGTCTTTTGATGGGATCATTAAGCCTATTCACATTGAGTTACTATTGAAAGATATGTATTTAGTGTCATAATACCTATTCAGTCCCTGTTTTTGTGGATTCTGTCTTTGGGCATCCTCTTTCTTTTACAGCGTCCCCCTTAATATTTCTTGCAGAGCTGGTTTGGTGGTCACATATTCTGTCAGTTTCTGCCTATCTTGGAAGCTCTTTATCTCTCCTTCTATTTTGAATGAGAGCCTTGCTGGATAAAGTATTCTTGGCTGCATGTTCTTCTCATTTAGGACCTGAATATATCTTGCCAGCCCTTTCTGGCCTGCCAGGTCTCTGTGGAGAGGTCTGCTGTTAATGTAATATTTCTCCCCATATAAGTTAGGGATCTCTTGTCTCTTGCTGCTTTAAGGATTTTCTCTTTATCTTTGGAATTTGCAAGTTTCACTATTAAACGTCGAGGTGTTGGATGGTTTTTATTGATTTTAGGGGGGGACCTCTCTATCTCCTGGATCTGAATACCTGTTTCCCTCCCCAAATTAGGGAAGTTCTCAGCTATGATTTGTTCAAATATGCCTTCTGGTCCTCTGTCCCTCTTGGCACCCTCTGGAACCCCAGTTAAACATAGATTTTCCTTCGTAGGCTGTCACTTATTTCCCTTAACTTTTGCCCATGGCCTTTTAATAGTTTTCTGTTTTTTCCTTAGCTTCCTTCCTTGCCATCAACTTGTCTTCTATGTCACTCACTCTTTCTTCTACCTCATTAATCCTCGTTGTTAGGACCTCCAGTTTGGAATCATCTGATTTAATTGATTTTTAATTTCGGCCTGATTAGATAAGTTCTGCAGTCATGAAGTCTCTTGAGTCCTTTATGCTTTTTTTCCCAGAGCCACCAGTAGCTTTATAATTGTGCTTCTGAATTGGCTTTCTGACATCGAATTGTAATCCAAATTCTGTAGTTCTGTGGCAGAGAGTTCTGTTTCTGATTCTTTCTTTTGTGGTGAATTCTTTTTTCTAGTCATTTTGCTCAGTGCAGAGTGGCTAAAAACGAGTTGTACTTGATAGAAGCACAAACTCTCGTCTCTGTAGTGTTCCAGCTGTTCTCTCTTTAAATCTCAGATTGGATTTGTAGGTTTTCAGGATGATTTGAGTTATTTAGGTAAGTTGGTGGGAACAGATGACTTGGGGACCCTACTCCTCTGCCATCTTGACCCACCCCCACACCTTTGAACTTCTTATAATGAAATTTAATTTACATGTTAAGAGCTACATGTACATAGGTACATAGCAGGTGTACCTTTAATCCTTATGACATCCATCCAAGGCAAATATTAATTTAATTTTTGTAAAACAGGAAATCATAATACATAGTCCTGGAGGTAGAAAAGTATCTGGCATGTTAGAAGAACATCAGAGAGGAGCACAAGGGTGGCCTAATCAGTTAAGTGTCCAACTCTTGATTTTTCCTCAGGTTGTGATCTTAAGGTCATGTGATTGAACCCCACATCCCATGTTGGGCTCTGCCCTGAGTATGGAGCCTGCTTGAGATTCTCTGTCTCTTCTTCTTCCTCTACCCATCCCTGCCCTTGTGCATGCTCTCTCTCTCTCAAAACAAAAACAAAAACAAAAACAAAATCAAAGAGACCTTTATGGATAGAGCAAAATGAGCAGAAAGAGAAGAGACAGATTATTAGAAAGGTGTGAGGTGGGGAAAAGAAGGGTGTGTGGGATGGAGATCATTTTGGTCTTATAAGTGGCTATAAAGAATGAAATTTACTCTATCATAGTTCAATTTTGATTAGAGGAGTGCCATGGTAAAAGTTTATGTTTTAGCCAGGCCCCCTCGCAGCAGTGTGGAAAATCCCCTGGGGAGGTAGGGAGACCAACAGAGGAGGTTCCAGCAGTAATACTGATGAGAGGTGAGGGTGGCTTAGACCAATAGAGGTGGCAGGGGAGATGGTTAGATGTGGTTTAGTTCTTGATCAGTTTTGAATGCTGAACCAATAGAATTTGTGGACACATTGAATGCATGGTATGACAGAAAGAGAGAAGTCAAGGAATGGCTCCAAAGTTTATGGTCCAAGCAACTGGAAGGATGAATTTGCCCCTGATTGAAATGGAGAATAATGTGGAAGAAGCAAGTTGTGGGAGAAAGATCAAGATACCTTTCTCTGAATATTTTAAATTTGAGATGCTGAATACATACTAGGAGAGAGGTGTGGGCAGGAGACATACATTTGGGTATCATCAACATGTACTTAATACTGTAGCAGTTGAGACAGATTACCAAACAAGAAGTATAGATTGTCAAGGGAAGATTTCTGAGGAATGAAAGCTGGGACACTCCAATATAGAAAAATGGAGAGATAAAGAGGAACTACCAAAGGAAATGGATTTGGAGTCTCCAGTGAATTAAGAGAAGAACCAGGAGAGTGTGATGTGTTTGAAGTTGTATTTGACTGCTTAGGCTGCCATTAACAGACTACTGCAAACTGGGTGGCATAAACAACAGAAATTTATTTTCTCACAATTCTAGAGGCTGGAAGTCCCTGATGAAGGTTCTAGCAAATTCCATTTCTGTTGAGCACCATCTTTCTGGCATGCAGATAGCTATGTCCTCTGTGGCCTTTCCTCTGTATGCACAGAGATGGGTTCTGCTGTTTTTATCTCTTATAAGGACACCAGTCCTGTTGGATGAAGATCTACCCTTATGACATCATTTAACCTTAATTATCTTAAAGGACATATCTCAAAACACAGTCAAAATGGAAAGGAACACTTAAATATAGGAATTTTAGGGGGATGCAATTCAGTATATAACAGAAGTATAGAAAATGTTTCAAGAAGAGTGATCAGACATGTCAAGTATGGCTTTTTCTATTTTTCTATGTTCAGTCCTAAGGCAAATGCTATAGTTGGTATGTTGAATTTTTTTGAAGATTTTATTTATTTATTCATGAGAGACACAGAGAAAGAGGCAGAGACATAGGCAGAGAGAGAAGCAGGCTCCATGCAAGGAATCAGATATGGGACTTGATCCCAGGCCTCCAGGATCATGCCCTGAGCTGAAGGCAGGCACTCAACCACTGAGCCACCCAGCATTCCTGGTGGTGTGTTGGATTTAACTAGTCTTAGAGTTATGATATGTATGTATAATTAAGAAAGTGATTGTAAAAATTGACCTTACAATCTAAGTTGGTAAGGGGATAGTGAGTAGTCTTCAAGTACATTTATTCTTTTATTAAATAAATATTTATTGAACATCACTTTATACTTGATACTGGATTGGAGCTTAGGGATTCACAGGAAATAGGGCATGATCTCTACCTTTAAAGAACTTAGAGATCAGTTTGAGAAGTACAGTAAATGAAAGATTATTACATGTACAGGAAAGATAAAAGCACATTTCTGCCTTCAGTATCTGGCTTAGTAGTAGAAAAAGAAGAAAATATTTGTAATAACCATTCAAGATAGGAAGAATTTTTTACATGTAAAAGGGCAGTATTTACCAACTTCTTGTCCATGGTTTGATGAGGCACTCATTTCCTTCCCTTCTTGCAATCTTGTTACTAATGAATTTAGCTTTGCTAATATTTCCCTCCTGGTTTTCTCTCCTTCATCTTGGATCTATAGTAGAGAAAGTTTCCTTGCCTCTTTTATAATTTGGGCTGGCAAACCTCTCAGTGGAAAAGGAGAAGAAAGGCGATGGTATTTTTGCCAGCATACTTTAGAGCCATGTAGTGAGGATTGTGATCTTCAGTGTCTGCCAAGTTTCTCAATGTTAGCAGAGAAACTCTTGGAAAGTGAGTAGAAAGTAGATCAATAATTACAAAATAATATTCATTCTAATTCTGAAATTCTATGTGTCAGTGGCCATCTTCAGTAGAGAGCTTAGGATTGTGGGAGAAAATTAAAATATATTAGATTTAAGAACAATATGAGCCACTATGATATATGATAGATATCATATTAGGATAATGCTAATTATAGCATATATGATCTCTGAGAGGATTATATGCTTAGAGAATTAGAATATTTAACATCTCATGGTAATGTATAGACTACACTTTCAAAAATATTTAAGGTGGAAATAGCTAATAATAATTTGATCTCATAACTCAATAGTCTTAAAACTTGATGTTTTTTACTGCATGTATTATAATATTTGCTATCACTTCACAGGTTTGTGTTTCCAAAGCTGGTACAACAGAGACTATTCTCTCCTAAACATCATGTTTTTTAATCAAGAGGTACTCAGTGATATATGAACTCAGTAACTATTGACTATTCAGTAAAAGTAATATACAGTAGTAGGTAAATGGTGGGAATTTGAGTTTGGCTACAGTGGACTATTTTTCATTTTCTTCTGTAAAAATGTTAAGGTAGTTTCTCTTGAGGGAGAATGATATAGATGTAATTTTTCCTAATTCCTCCTCTCAGAACAATTAAAAACTCTGGACTCAAATATAACACAAACATGGAAGACCCTGAAAAGTAGAGAGAGCAAGACAAACTGGTTAGGTATCCTGGGACCAAGGAATGACAGAATAGTGAATTCCTTGGGTTTTCTTTTTGTCTTGTATATCCCAACCTGGGTCTGAAGAAGCTTTACACCTGAGAATGCCAATTGGCACATACCAAAACAGAAACAGATACAAAAACAAACCAAAGAAGCCTCCTCCAAGCCCAAACAAACCAAAAACAAACCAAAAATAACCCAAACAAACCCCAAAACAACGAAGCAAAACAAAACTCTAGAAAAGCCTGTTCTTGTCAGCCAAAGGATGAGGGAAGGGGCAGCCTAGAAAGGCAGAAAACATGTAGGCAATAAGTGATCTACTTGTAGGCAAACACCACAGAAGAAAACTATAGCTCTGTGTCCACTTCTTACAGTGAAGACCAGGTGGAGTACCTGGACTACCACCATTGCCAGACTGTAGGAGGTACCCCAATATCCATGCTTGTGTGTCAGAGAAGGCTGAGTGAGAAACAGATTTTCATCCTTGCTGGGCATAATGAATCTCCCTCCCTTGTTTACAGTGTCAGTAGAGAAGTGACATGGTACCCCTTACGCTTCACCCAGGGTGTTATCAGTGGGACAGTGGGGGTCACCTAATGTGAGCCTGAATTCCCACTCTTCCCAGCAGTATCAAGGAACCCTTAGCCCCCTAAGGTTCCAATAAAGGCTAAAAGGAGAACTTGGGTATCCACCATCACCTGGCAGTCCTGAAGTGATGCCCCCTTTCATTCAATGGACTAGTGTCAGGAGAAAGTTGTTAAAAAGATTTAAATAAGATCCAGAGTCTCATAAAACCCCAAATATCCAGGTTTCAATAAAAAATCACTCATCACGTCAAGAACCAGGAGGAACTCAAGATGAATGAAAAAAGACAACACCAACATGAAGAAGATACATATGTTAGAATTACTTGACAATAAATACAAGGAAGACATCATAAAAACTCATCAATTAACAATTACAGATATGTTTGAAACCACTGAAAAATAGAAAGTCAGGCAAAAAAAAAAAAAGGAAATTCTCAGCAAAGTAATAGAACATATAAAAGAAGAGCCAAATGGAAATTTTAGAACTAAAAAAAAAAAAAAGAAAGAAAGAAAAGAAAAAGCAAAATAAAAACTAATGGATAGGCTTAATAAAAGAATAGTGAGGATAGAGGGGAAAAAATCAGTGAATTTGAACATAGAACAATAGAAATGATCCAACCTGAACAACAGAGAAAAAAAAAGAGTGAGAAACAGTGAACAGAGCCTCAGGGACAGTTGGGACTATAACAATTCAAGTCTTTGCTTCTGGAAGGAGGTAGGAGAGAGGGTGCCCAATGTTATTACATAGAAATACAATTGATTTCGTATGTTAAGCTTGTATCCTGCAACCTTGCTGAACTCACTCACTAGTTCTAGGAGTTGTTTGGTGTTTTTTGTTTTAATAGATTCCTTGGAATTTTCTGTAAACCATCATGTCATCTGCAAATAAGGACAGTTTTATTTCTTCCTTTCTGATCTGCATGCCTTTTGTTTCCCTTTCTTGCTTATTTAAGCACTGACTAAAACCTCCCATACTAGGCTGAATAACAGTGGTTAAAATATTCCTTGCCTTGCCATCAATCTTAGAGGAAAGCATTCAGTCTTTGACCACTAAATGTGATGTTAGCTGTTTTTTTTTTTTTTTTTGTAGATGTTCTTTAAAGTTTAAAGTTGGGAACTTTGCTTCTATTCATACTTTTCTGAGAATTTTTGTCACAAATGAGTGTTGACACTGAAGCTAAAAATGCAATGCCATTTACAATCACTCAAAAAAGAAAGAAATACTTAGGTATAAGTTTAACAAAACATGTATCTGCAGGACTTTATTTTGAAAACTACACAATGCCAATGAAAGAATTCACAGAAGGTCTAAATAAATGAAAAGATATGCTAATTTCATAGATTAGAAGAATCAGTATAGTAAATATGTCAGTTCTTCTCTAATTGATATACAAATATTCAAGATCCCAACAAGATTTTTTTTGTAGATACACTCAAGATTTACTAAAACTTATATGGAGAGGTAGAGAAACTAGAATAGCTAAAACAATTTTGAAAAAGAAAAATAAAGTGGGAGAAAAAATCTACATAATTTTAAGATTTATCATCTAGTTACAGTAATCAAGACTGTATGGTATTGGCTGAGAGATGTATGGTATTGGCTGAGAGATAGACATATAGATCAGTGGAATGAATAGAGAACCCAGAAATAGACCAAAGTATGGCCAGCTGACTTTTTTTTAAAGATTTTATTTATTTATTCATGAGACACACACACACACACACACACAGAGGCAGAGACACAAGCAGAGGGATAAGCAGGCTCCTTGCAGGGAGCCTGATGTGGGACTCGATCCTGGGTCTCCAGGATCATGCCCTGGGCTGAAGGTGGCGCTAAATGGCTGAGCCACCGGAGCTGCCTGGCCAGCTGACTTTTGACAAAAATGCAAAAGCAGTTTAGTGGAGGAAGGATAATTTTTTCAACAAATGGTGCTGGAGCAATTTTCTATTCAGACAAAAACAAAAATAAGAAACTTGAACTAAATCTTCCATCTTATGCAAAAATTAAGCCAAAATGCATCATAAATATAAATTTGAAAGAAAATATATACAACTTTTAGAAGATAGCACAGGAGAAGAAGCTTTGGGATCTAAGGCTTGGTGAAAAGTTCTCAGACACGACACAAAAAAACCACAATCCATAAAAGACAAAAATCAATAAATTGCATGTCACCAAAATTAAAGGCTTGTTTCTGTGAAAGACATCATTAAGAGGTTGAAAAGATTAGCTTTAAACCAGGGGAAAATACTTGTAAACCATATGTCTGAAAAAGGACCAATTTATAGAATTTATAAAGAATTCTGAAAACTGACATTAAAAAGCAAACAATCCAAATAGAAACTAGGCAAAAGACATAAAGAGACATTTCACTGAGAGGATGTATATGTAACCAATAAGCCCGTGAAAAGATGTTCAGCATCATTATCCATTAGGGAAATGCAAATTCAGACTACAATGAGTATCACTGCATACCTATAAGAACACTTGAAAATATGACAATACCAAATGCTGGCAAGGATGCTGAGAAGCTAAATCTGTCATATATTGTGGGTGGGAGTATAAAATGGTACAGCTACCTTAGAAAATATTATGGCAATTTCTTAGAAAATCTAAACATACACTTACCATATGACACAGAAATTGTAGTCCAGGGGTTTTATCCCAGAGAAATGGAAACTCTATTTGTACAAAAATCTATACATAATTGTATATAATACTTTATTTGTAATAGCCAAAAACTAGAAACAGTCCAAATATCATTCAGTAGGTAAGTGGTTAGACCAACTCTGGTATATTCATACTAATGAAGTTTTGGAATATAGGTGAGGTCTGGAGCCGATGACCAAGAAAGAATTCTTGAGATGCCTTTTGGTGCAAAATGGTAGTTTTAGTAAAGCAGGGGGACAGGACCCATGGGCAGGAAGAACTGCTGCCCTGGGCCTGTGAGGGGTGGCTGATTATATATCTGGGAGTTGGGAGGGGTTTGAGGATAGCATACTCTCTAAGAAATTTTGGAAGCAAGGTTTCCAGGGCCTTGAGGGGGCTAGCAATTGTTGGTAAAAGGTCACTTAGTACAGTCTAATAAAACCTGAGTCATGAGACCCTTCAGATGTATATCAGTGGGCCAGGTGCTTGGGGGATGATCGCCAACTTGTATCTCGGGGGTTTAGAGATAAAGGACATTTCTAAAGGAACTTTTACATATTAAAGTAGATTTACAGGCTCCTGAGAGTTGGGTTAATATTGCCTTTTGCCCTTAGCAGAGTATTAACATTGAGGCAGTTGAGTCCATTGAGTGCCCCTTTGTCGGTTTCAGGACTTGTCAATGTGCTGCCCTGAGCTTGTACTTTGTCTTCAGCTAGTCCTCTGTTTCCCCATCAATACCAAAGGTACAAGAATGACTTTAATGCTGAGTATAGCGAGTACCGCGACCTGCACGCTCGCATTGAGCAGATCACACGGCGCTTCACGCAGCTGGATGCCCAACTCCGGCAGCTCTCCCAGGGCTCTGAGGAATACGAGACTACTCGGGGTCAGATTTTGCAGGAATATCGAAAAATCAAAAAGACCAATACCAACTACAGCCAGGAGAAGCACCGCTGCGAGTACCTGCACAGCAAGCTGGCCCACATCAAGAGGCTCATTGCCGAGTATGACCAGCGGCAGCTGCAGGCCTGGCCCTAGCCTGAGGCCACAGAGCAGGAGGTCCTGCTTGGCTAGCCAGGCCAGCTCCTCTTGCCGGGCTGACCCTTCTGGATGGTGGGGGAGCTGGGGGCGGGTGGGGGCGGAGCTACGGAGCGGAAAAAGAGATTTATTTAAAAAAAAAAAAAATAAACCCGAGGAAGACATGTTCATCTGAAAAAAAAAAAAAAAAAGTTGTACAAAGTATAGGATACTGCCCAGCGAAGAACCAAAATCAAAACCAAACCAACCACAACTATAACAACAAAAATGAATGAGCTATTGATACATGTAGTAATCTGGATAAGCATTATGCTCAGTGAAAAAAAGTCAGTCTCAAGAGGTTGCATATTGTATGGTCCCATTTATATAACATTCCTGAAATGTCAAAATTATGAATATGGAAAACGTATTTGTGGTTGCTAGAGGGTTAGGTGTGTTGGGGTAAGGGAAAAGAGGTACATGTGACTACGAGGGAATAACGTAGCATGGGGAGATCTTTGTGCTGATGGAATAGTTTTGTATCTTGATTGTGTTGGTAGCAACACAAATCTATGCATGTCATAAATGACACAGAACTAAACTCACACATGTATAAATGTCAAATTCCTAGTTTTGATATTGTACTATAATTATGTAAGCTGTGGCCACTGAGGGGATCCCTGGGTGGCGCAGCGGTTTGGCGCCTGCCTTTGGCCCAGCGCACGATCCTGGAGACCCGGAATCGAATCCCACGTCAGGCTCCCGGTGCATGGAGCCTGCTTCTCCCTCTGCCTGTGTCTCTGCCTCTCTCTCTCTCTCTGTGTGACTATCATAAAAAAAATTTTTTTTAAAGATGTAGCCACTGAGGAAAACTGAATGAAAGGTACAGGTCTCTCCTCTGTACTGTTTTTGCAAATTCTTGTGAATCTATAATTACCCCAAAATAAGATGTTAAGAAATTTAATCTTCAGAGGAAGTCATGCAGTCATCCAGTTTCTATTCTGGTGAGAGATATGGAAAACAAGTAACGAAGTAAATAAATAAGTAAGTCAGCAAATAAAGTCTTACCTTTCCTTGGAATGGATAACCAAGAAAGCAATGCTTTCCCTCTAAAAATATCTTTTTAAATAAAAGTACTTTAAAAATCTGTATTACAGGGATCCCTGGGTGGTGCAGCGGTTTAGCGCCTGCCTTTGGCCCAGGGTGCTATCCTGGAGACTGGGGATCGAATCCCACGTCGGGCTCCTGGTGCATGGAGCCTGCTTCTCCCTCTGCCTATGTCCCTCTCTCTCTCTCTCTCTCTCTCTCTCTGTGACTATCATTAAAAAAAAAAAAAAATTAAAAAAATCTTTATTATAGTAAAGTGACATTATCCATTAGACATTTAATAATTTTTAAATATAGCCACCTATTTGTAAATGTAAATCTTTGTCCTTAAACCATTCTCTGTCGCTTAAAAAAAAAGATGAATTTATTTATTTGAGAGAGAGTGAGCATGGGTGGAGGGAGTGGAGGGAGGGTCAAAGGGAGAGGGGAAAAGGAGAATCTCCAAGCAGACTCTGAGCTCACCATGGATCCCAATGTGTGGTTCCATGCAGGGCTTGATCCCAGGACCCTGAGATCATGACCTGAGATGAAATCAAGAGTCAGACACTTAACCGACTGAGCCACCCAGATACCCCTATTCCCTGTCTCTTTTAATCCTACTTTTCTGCAGGAATCTGTTCTTTTGTGCTGTCCTACTGTCTCTTTGCTTGAGGTGGGACATCCATCTTTTGCCCTCAGACATCAGCATTCCCTGACTCTGACTGAGACTTGCATCTTCTGCTCCTGATGAAGGAGCAGAAGGCATGCTAAGGACAAAGCACAAGCTGATACCCCGCAACAGTACCCTTTCTCCCAACTCCTGGGTGAGACATGTGTGACATTCCTCAGGCATTCCTGGCTGCCCTAAAACTAAGAGAAGGAAAAAAACAAATGGTTAAGCAGTAGAGATCACAGTCCTGCAAGACATGGGTCCCCGTCGGTTTACAAATGTCTTAGTGATATACAATGAAAAAGCATTCTTATCAACAGCCTAACTTTCAGAGACCTATAGCTCAATTTTCTGGAGCCCATCTCTCTTCCATGAGTGATGTGGAAAACACAGACAGAAGGAAATATAAACAAAGTTTAGTTTCTTTACATTTACATTTGCAGCCTACTGACAAGGACTTAAATAGGAAGAGTGCAATATTTCTACAGGAAGCTCCCAAATGTCTTAATGTTAATGCCTTACTCAAGGAAAAACAACCTTAGCTTGAGGACGGTAAGGCCTCCAGTATCCTGAGAGTTTTCTTTAACATATCAAAGTCCTTTTGAAAACCTCCCTTTTTCCTTACCTCCCCCATCCCCAAATATATTATCAGCCACCTCTCACAACCCCAGTGCAGCAGCTCCTTCTGACCATGAATCCTGTCCTCTGGCTTTAATCACTTTTTTGCACCAAAGACATCTGAAGAATTTTTTTCTTGGTCCTCAGATCCAGATCTCACCAATATTCCAAAACTACATCATTTCCATTCTCAGGTCTTTGGACTCAGACTGAATTACACCACTGGCTTTCCTGGTTCTCTAGCTTACAGACAGCAGGTTGTAGAACTTCAAAGCTTCCAGAATTGCATGAGCCAATTTCTCTGATAAATCTCCTCTTACATATATTCTATTGGTTCTATTCTCTTGAGAACCATAACTAATACAGGTGGGAAGGAATTAGAATGTAGGAAGAAGAGCAAGGCAGACAGTGTGGCTAGAGTGGAGTAAGAGAAAGTGATAAAAGAGAACAGAGAAGAGGTGATAGAGGAGAAGGTGGACCAATTATGCAGGACACCGTCAGTCATGGTGAGTCTTGCTACTTTTACTAAGAATGGGATGAGAAGCCGTTGAAATGATAAGCAGAGAGTGGTATCTTTCTTATGTTTAAAAGAATTTTTCTGGCTACTCAGTTGAGAACAGATTGTGGGGTGTATGTGTGGAAGCAGAGAGAATACTTAGGAATGAGGTTATTGCAATAATCCAGATAAGAGATGGAAATGGATTGGAATGGGGTAGGAGATGGGTAGTGGTGTGGGTGAAGACAAGTGGACTCAGCATATAATTTGAAAGTAGATATCGTAGGATTTTCTGGTGAATTGACAGAAATACAAAATTTTTGGCCTGAGCTTTGGAAGATCATAGCACTACATTTGATAATACATGATTGAAAGGTTTGGTATTGAGGAATTTGTCATCTTGTTTCGTAAGCCTCAACATATGGCTGTTGCTGCTCTTTGGCTTGGATTTGTAGACTTGATGAATATATTTACTTTTAGTTTCTTGTACTTGCCACCACATATGTGCCTAGGGTGCCCCGTAATTTATGGAGGGTAGGTATTAGCCACTGCTTGCATAAAGCATATCAGCGACAGAACATGATTTTAAATATTATGAGAGCAACCCAAAGCACTCAAGCACGATGACTTAGAATGCCTGCCATTTTGTAATTGGGTTTTGTATCATTGTGTCAAAATTTTTGTATGACTGCTGAAATGGGCCTTTTGTTCTTTCTGTTCCCCTTTTTGTCTCTGACTGCCACATTCCTGCCTACCTTTACCTCTGAGGCTAACCTAGGTTATTAAAGTTTTTCTTTCTTTGAAATACACCTTTCCAACCAACAGAAAAGGTCTGAAGGATTCCTTTAAAAAAAACTAGTGTATGTCATCTTTCAACATGACCAATAAAATATTGTCTAGGGTGAATGACAGCATCATTTTTTAAAAAAGATTTTATTTATTTATTCATGAGAGACAGAGAGAGAGAGGCAGAGACACAGGCAGAGGGAGAAGCAGGCTCCATGCAGGGAGCCGGAAATGGGACTCGAGCCCAGGTCTCCAGGATCACACCCCGAGCTGCAGGCGGCGCTAAACCGCTGCGCCACCGGGGCTGCCGGCATCATTTTTTTTTTTTTTTTTTTTACATGAAGGGCTTTATTTAGCTATTTTTTTTTTCTGAATAATGTTTTTCGGGTTTCTTTAGGGTACATTCTGAATAGTATTCTGGCTGTTTTAATCTACACAGGAGTTTACCAGTTTTTTTGCATGCTTGTTTATATGGGTTAAATCTAGTAAAAAAAATCTGTGTAGAAAAAACATTTGTTCATTAGTCCCATACGAATTAGACTATGGTATGGGGTTTTGCTTTAGGATATAATGAGAGAAAGAATATGAGTGTGGATTCAAGGGAAAAAGAAAAGGATTAAAAAAACCCAGAAATTATCAGAAGGAACTAAGCTGAACGTACAATCATACATCAAGACCATAATAAACAATAAGTAAATGTAGTGTTGGAGTAGGTTTTTAGGTTGGTCTTCAAGACCATTGGGGAATAAGGCAGAAAACAGAACTCCAAGATAGGAACATAGGTACTTTCAGGTACTTTCAGTGGATGAATGGAATACGGTACAGGCATACCTTGTTTTATAGTGCTTCACTTCACAGCATTTTGTAGATATTGCATTTTTTCACAAGTTGAAGATTTGTGGCAGCCCTGCATTGAACAAGTCTAATGGCACCATTTACCCAACAGCTTTTATTCACTTTTTGTCTGTCATGTTTTGGCAGTTTTCAAAATATTTACAACTTTTTCATTATTATTATATTTGTTATGGTTATCTGTGATCAGTGATTATGACTTGTTGAAGACTTAGATGATAGCACATTTTTAGCAATAGAGTATTTTTGAAATTAAGGTATATACTTTAAAAAAACATAATGCTGCTGCATACTTCATAGACTTACTAGTATAGTGAAAACATAACTTTAATAAACACTGGGAAACCAAGGAATTTAGTTTGACTTGGTTTAATTGTGGTACTAGCTTTTTCTGCAGTGAACTCACGATATCTCTGAGGTATGCCTGCAGTCTCCCCTTATCCTTGATTTCATTTTCAGTTGTTTCAGTTACCCGAGGTCAACAGACAATCCTTTTGATGAATCATTAGAAGTCAGCAGTAGCCTAATGCTATGTCACACTGGCTAGATCATTCCCAGTGCTTCATCTCATTACATAGGCATTTTATCATTCACATCCTCACAAAAAGAGGGGTGAGTACAGTAAAATATTTTGAGAGAAAGTCACATTTACATTATAATAATTGTTCAATTTTTTTATTATTATTGTTGTTCATCTCTTACTGTGCCTAGTTTCTAAACTAAACTTTATTTTAGATGTGTAAGTATAGGAAAAAACACTGTATATATAGAGTTCAATACTATGCTGGTTTCAGGCCTCCACTGGGGGAATGTATCCCCCACAGATAAAGGGGAACCAGTGTAAGATGAAAATATGTACTTTGAGTGGGTGCTGTTGAGAATCATGATTGTGAATAAAATTAGCTGTTGTGGTTCAGCCACAGTGGAAAGAGCTCATTGTTTATGAATGGTGTTATAAACACCATGGGTGGCAGTGAGGGAGAGTACAGGGAACTTTCCTGTTAACAGAGAAGTCAGAGGTGCCTTTCTTGAACTTTGTCATGATATCACCATAACCCACTAATCAAAAATGGGCAGAGGAGTTCGTGGAGTGTATGGAATGGAGGTGGTTGCCTGAGTGCCATGCTTTGAAAAGCCCAGTATAGCTCAGTGCATAATATTTGAGGAAGGCTGGAAAAACGAAGTACTCGATTGGAAAGTAATGGGATTCTCATAGTATAAAGTGATTCCCTTCTATTTATATCTTTGGGCTGCATATTGCTGATTTATAACTACTTTCTCTTTTTGTTATAGTCACAGAGAGAGGGAGGGGCAGAAACATAGGCAGAAGGAGAAGCAAGCTCCATGCACTGGGAGCCTGACGTCGGACTCGATCCGGGGTCTCCAGGATGGTGCCCTGGGCCAAAGGCAGGCACCAAACCGCTGCGCCACCCAGGGCTCCCCTTATGACTACTTTCTCAAAGCTACTCTGTATGTTTATCAAAAACTTGTGGCACCTGGGTGGCTCAGTTGATTAAGCATCTGCCTTTGGCTTTGCCTGTGTCATGATCCCAGGGTCATGTGATCACCCCATGTCTGGGACTCCCTGCTCAGCAGGGAGCCTGCTTATCCCTCTCCCTCTGGAGCTCCTCCTGCTTGTTCTCTCTCTCTGTCAAATAAATAAATTAAATCTTAAAAAACAAAAACAAACAACAACTCCATAGGTAGCCGAGGTCCTCACTTTCTGAAAATAAAACAAACAAAAAACACCAAGCAAACCAAGACTGGGAAGAATTAAACAGAATATCATAGTAGGCATGTTCTTTGGAATCAGATGTTTGTAATACTGGGCAAGGCAGTTAATTGCTCTGTGCTGCAACTGTCTCATCAATAAACCGGAGTTTTAAATAGCGTCTGCTTCATGGGCTATTGTGAAGAATAAATGCGATAATGCATGTAAAGTGCTTAGCACATTATGTGCCTCAATAAATGTTAGCTTATATTGATAAGGTAATTAATAGACTCGCTAACACATATCATTCCACTTTTATAAAATAAAGAGGAAAACCATCTTTGTGGCACTTAGTAGGCATTGATAGGTAATATTTATCTCCAAATGAATTATTTTAAAATAAAAACAACTGCTTTTTTATTTTTTAAAAGACTTTGTTTATTCATGAGAGACACAGAGAGAAAGGCAGAGACATAGGCAGAGGGAGAAGCAGGCTCCAGGTGGGGAGCCCGATGCGGGACTCGATCCCAGGACCCCCGAATCATGCCCTGAGCCGGAGGCAGACGCTCAACTGCTGAGCAACGCAGGCATCCCAATAATTGCTTTTTTAATGTGGTAATTTATCTAGTGGTAAGGCTTAAAAATTTTTGGTCTAAAATATTCAAACTATTATAGATTTTTATGGAGAAAATTTTCATTTCTTTTTTTTAAGGAGGAAATCTATTTCTGAATGGTTTGTGGGATACATCTTAAAAATATTCTGGAATAAGCTATCTTTCAAGGTAAATCTCAAAACTAAAAATTAACAATAAGTACTTCACATGAAATGGAAAAAGGCAGGAACAACCATCTCTTGGATTTGGAGATCGCCAGTCAGTCACA
The DNA here is from genome assembly GCF_018345385.1 of Vulpes lagopus. Taxonomy (NCBI): domain Eukaryota; kingdom Metazoa; phylum Chordata; class Mammalia; order Carnivora; family Canidae; genus Vulpes; species Vulpes lagopus. The sequence goes on from NC_054829.1 coordinate 100,526,080, forward strand.
GGTGTGGAAATGCACGCTCACATTGTTGACTGGACAATGGTGCCTGTGTGGTTGCTTCCTTCTCCTTCTAAAGTGGATGCAGGTTTTTAGTTGCTTTCCTGGCTGGCTTGGGCTGGAAAGCAGCAGTTTGATTTCTGTTGGCAGCCCCTCTTTTTATGCTCCCTGAGACGTAAACTTATATTGATTATGTTGCCCCTTCACCTCTGTGTTCAGCTGGATAACAAAGGAAAGGGGCTCAGGGAACTCAGAGTTAGAAATTCACAAAGAAAAGGCAGTACTTTTCTTTGAATTTCTCTATCAGTGTGTCTTTCTTAAGACACAGTACACTCTGCAGTGGAATTTTATTTCTCATGTATTATTTCCTTTACTAGGCGAGTATAGTTGCCTATAGTTCAACTATATAGTTCAACTTTCTGTCCCTCCACTAGAATCTCTTCTTATACCCCTAACAACTGATTATCTGGCCTCTGCTCCAATACTTCCAGCCATGAGCCATCTTACCTCACAACCTGTTTTGGGGGAGACAGGTTTCTTTCCTTTTATTCAGCTGCAACTCCTTTATTGACACAAATCATATAATATTTAGTTCAAAAAATAATACATTTTATTCTAGTTCATTTCATTTTTGCATGGACATTTTCTTCACTTTAAAAAAATTCTGATCAATATCAGTACTTTCTTGAGTATTAGAGGGAAAAACATTTAAACATATTCAACTTGCTCATTAACTTATTTTTTCACGATTTTACTATCATCGTGTAACTGAAAATTTTTTTTAAAGTAAACTCTACTTCTCACATGATCCCAAGACCAAGAGTTGCATGCTCTACTGACTAAGCCAGCCAGGCACCCCCATTTTACTATAATTCTAGGTCAAAGTTATGTTCAAGATAACTTTCCTTAGTGTCTTTTACTTTGTGAAATTTTGAAATATTATATAATTAATCATTTAATTAATGTGTTCTTTATTATTTGGTTGCAAAGGTAATGACCATACCTCTTATGCCAATCACTGGCAATTTGGGTAAACCGCTTGTAGAACTCAAGACTAGTCATCAAATTTTTTTTGCATATCTTTTGAGAGTATTTGATACTACACACAGGGAATTAATTATGCTTCTGGGATCAAAAAGGCCCATGAATCCCCTAGAATTAAATAGAATTGTGGTTTTGCCCTTATGAGTAGGTTTTAGGGAGATTCCAGAGACTCATCAGGCTTTTACAGAGTTCTGCAAATTCCCCTTTCCCAAATGTTAAGAACCTAGAAAGTTGTGAAAGTATGGCTTTGTTAGGGCTGCCAGAACAAATATCACAGACTGGGTGACTTCAATAACAAAAATGGATTTTCTCACAATTCTAGAGATTAAAAGTCTGAGATCAAGGTGTCAGCAGGTTTAGTCTCTTCTCCTTGGCTTATAGATGGCTTCTCCTTGGCTATCTTCTCGCAGTGTCTTCACATGTTCTTCCCTCTGTGCATGTCTGTGTTCCAATCTTCTTTTCTTACAAAGACACCAGTCATACTGGAGTAGGCTTCATGCTAATGACCTCATATTAACTTAATTACCTCTTTAAAGACTGTCTCTAAATACAGTGACCTTCTAGGTATTGGGATTAGGACTTCAACATATAAATTTTGGATGATTATAATTCAGCCCATAGCAGAGTAGTTGTTTAAAAATCAAAAAGTGAAAATTGCAATCAGTTCACTCTAGAATAAGTTTTCCCTAGTCGGATTCTGCTGGTACAGTATTTATTAGTCTGCAACTCAGTGCAATTTCTTTTGCAAACTGATTGCTTCTCTGTGAGCTTTCTGGATCACCAGACCCTGAATCAGTCAGCCAACAATATTTATTGAGCACCCAATGTATGCAAAAAGCTGTACCAAGAGCTCTAAAGTCTGCAATGTTGATTGTGCCTGCCAGCTAGGGTCACTTTCCTTGTGAAACAACTAAGCATTTGCTTGGGCCGTTAAGAGGGAGCAGGAGTATGGAAATATATACTGGGTATTTTAAGCCCTGAAATGTAAAGGTCCTTATCATGGAAAGGAAGTTTCTTTTCTTTTCTTTTTTAAAGATGTTATTTATTTATTCATGAGAGAGAGAGAGAGAGAGAGAAAGAGAGAGAAAGAGAGGCAGAGACACAAGCAGAGGGAGAAGCAGGCTCCATGTAGGAAGCCCAGTGTGGGACTTGATCCCAGGACTGGGATCATGCCCTGAGCCAAAGCAGCCACTCAACTGCTGAGCCACCCAGGAGTTCTAGAAAGGAAGTTTCCAAAGGTGTCTTTCCTCCATCTTGTTTGTAACCTTATGGTACAGACACTGATGGTATCTGTAAACCGGAAGTGATTAGATTTGGGAAAGTTTCCTTAAAATATGCACATGAAAATCCATTCCATTATAAAGTGTATTCACAGTTGTGGAAGAGAGAATCTTGCTAAGCAAATGCAGAGGGTTTACCTTAAGGAGAAAACTGCCTTTATTTGGGAACCTACATTAATAGAGATATTTGATGACCAAGATGAGGCTTTCATGGGTGCAATGAAACAGAGAGAGATTGCTAAACTTCTCTGGCCAAGAAATAAACAGAAATTTGGAGTTTTCAGAGCTGAGCAATCTAGGGAGGGGAGAGGAGGGGGAAAGGAGTGGGGGGAGGCTCGAGCCTGGAAAGACACAATCATTGAAAATTCCTCTAAGTTGAAGACGGCAGAAATGAGATTTAATCCTTAATTGTAAATTGTTGGTGGTAGTGTGCAGTGATGCGAGCCTTGTCTGCTCTCTCCAAATTTTGTCGAATCTCTTGCAGGCACAGTTTTGAGTCCTTGGTTGGTGAGAGACAAGGGTGAGACCAGATGGAGTGAGGAAAAGGAGAGAAATATAATAAGGAAATAAACACATGGATCAGCCTAAGCTAAGGAATAATATTACTAATACTGCTGAGTCTGCCTTTGCAACATTTTACTAAAGCAAGTAGCAGATTCCCCCAAACTGAGAAACCTACTTTATTTCATTTTTATTACCCAAGTCATAAGCTTTTGCTTGTTCTTTGGAGGCTTCCTCTGTGGCAGTTAGTAGGAAGTCTTTGTATATAGGTGGTGACAATAGCTGTGGCAGGGGTAATGGGATCATACTTCTTAGGCATGGGTGAGTAAAGATTCCTAATTTATCTTTAGCTTGGTCTAGTAGTGCAAAGTTAGGGGCTATTTATATTATTGAGGTAGTGCATTTCACATCTGTCCTAATTCCAAATATGCATAGACAAATTTGCTAACGATATTAGAAAGGACAAGACCATGGGCCTCTTTCCTCCAATTGCTTAAACTCCTCTCCTTTCTAAGAGTCTTTATAGGGTTAGATTGGGGTCTTAAATCCCTAACATCTCATTCTCCATAAGCAGAGTCATCTTTCAAGGCTTGATAAGAGTTTTTGTCTTAGTAATATGAATATGAGACCCCAAAGCACACTGTATATGCCAGGGTCTTGGCAGAAAAGAGATGCCACACTCAAACTGGGTAATTGAGCAGAGTTTAATAAAAGGCCAGTTTATAAGGCTATTGGCAGGGCCTAGTGAAGATTATAAAGATAGATAGTGCAAGTTTTTAGGGCTGGTATCTTCCAGGGGGTCTTTGCATTCCTAGGCTGAAAGGGGCAAGGAGAGAGAGTGGCTCATGAACCTGGTGATAGAGCTGTATAGAGAGGGTCCTATGACATGTGCTGACTTTTTACAGACAGACACAGATAATCTGGGTGGCTGGCAGGGATGGATCAGAGCAAGAAAGACTCTGACCTCATACTTCTTTTGCTTTTTGCTGTCTGGCTGGTGTCTCAGGTTGGCTGAACACAGCTAGAAGCTTTGCTGCGCTCCACACAGTCTTCCAGGGAAGAGACCAACTGGAAGAGGATCTGAAAGGCAGACAGAAGAGATCAAGCTATGCATACAGTTTTCTGTATTTTGAGAGGTTAAATGTCATCCAGGTACTATGCTATATTGTATTTGGGGAAGGCCCATGCTACTAACTTTAACTTGCTAAATGCCATTTCCTCCAAGAAGGGTTCCTCACAAAACCCAGACAGAAGGAGCTTGCTATCTTTTGAATGTGTCCTGTACTGTGTTTGTCCTACTCATTGGAGTAAATGTGAATGAAAACCTCTCTCTGTGTGTCTTGCTTATATTTGTTTCTTCCAAAATGCCTCTCATGATGACTTGCACTCAGTGTTTTCCATTATAAGTTTTCTGTTTTTGTTATTTGAAGTGGCCAACCCCACAGGGCAGCGGGGAGAATTATTCGTGTCTCCTCGTATGACAAGTGTTTACCTCCTGTTTTCACTGTTTCTAAGTTGGTCTCCACTCTGCCTGGTTGGTAATGACAGCATTTTCAGCATGATTCATGCCACTATCTTTCCATGTAGTCTGTAAGCCACAGAGCAGCAAAAGAATCATAAACTTGAGATGGCATTGGGATGATTGTTTCTTTGTTCTGAAGTCTGTCGCTGTTTACCTGCTTCCTGCCCTAACAGTTACTCCCAGACTATCAGCATCAGTTCCTTCTTCTGGTCTAGCTCCTTTTTCCTTATTTCTCTTTACCTCTGGCTCCTTGCCTAGTTAAGCAAAGTTGCTTGCTGGCTTCTCAGCATGAAGAGTATAATTTGCTTCTGATCCTTTGCGTGTATCTTGTTCAATGTCTAGAGCACTGTGTTTTTACACAGTGGGTTATTAGAGGTTAGCGTTGCCCTGAGGTTGTGGCCAAGAATCTTAGCAGAACTGGAAAAAAAACCAAAACTACTTAGTTAAGGCATGTTTCCCTAATTTTGCATTTGTGTACTTGAATTTTGGAATCTGTAGGGAGTACTTTAGATTTTTCCTTTAAAAAGGTTTTTTTTAATTTTTTTTATTTATGATAGTCACAGAGAGAGAGAGAGAGGCAGAGACAGAAGCAGGCTCCATGCACCGGGAGCCCGATGTGGGATTCGATCCCGGGTCTCCAGGATTGCGCCCTGGGCCAAAGGCAAGCCAAAGGCAAGCGCCAAACCACTGCGCCACTCAGGGATCCCCCTTTAAAAAGTTTTTATCTTCCTAATGCGTTTCTTAATATGGCTATTGCATATTTTCAATCTGGATTATGCTATCAAGCATAGTATTTCTTTAATTTCTGTTTATTTATAAATTTTATAAACAGTCAAATTTTCCTTCCACATATTGGTGAGAGCATCAAAGTAGATAATTTGTTATAGGTTGAATTTGATCTCTCTGGTTCTCATCCATTTGTATTAAATCAGTCCTGTGTAATATTATCCAGATCACATTTCTCCATCTAATTAGTAAGTATATCATTAAAAACTTCAAATGACTTGCTGCAACCCAAATATAATGTTTTATGCCTGTCAACCCAAATATAACATTTTATTCCTGTCTGGCTGTGAGAAAAAGATATTAGGTTAACTTGCATGATTTATTCTTCAAAGGCTAGGCTGGCTCCTAGTCATTAACTCTTATACATGTTTACATACCCTATTAGTGATTTGTTCAAGGTTTGTTTTTGTTTTGTTTTGTTTTTTTGCCACTGGTTGAAATAAATTTTAAAAGTCTGTAGTTTTCAGAAAATATATTTGGAAAATGAAACATTTTCTTGCTCATCCTTAGTCTTCTTGCCATCTCTTTTATTCTGTATATGTCTCAAATGCTGACACTTGTCCTGCATTCAACTTGCAAATCTGTTTAGAGTTCAGGGATAAAATTCATCCTGGTTAGCTCCCCCTGAACTTAAAACAATCAGAGAACAAACCAACTAATCTGATAGGAGTTCTTCAACTCTCATGTCACCAATTTTGAATTTCAGTCCTTTAAAAAAAAAATATAGAAGGATTGGAATTGCTTCATTAGGCTCATTAGTAGACTACAGGTTAAGAAGAAAAAATGGAAACAATCTAAAGTCCACAGTGAGGGAAGAGTAGCTATTAAATAGTGCATATTCTTGCACCATATTTAAATTTACCTCTGATTTTGAAATTCTAATTATTTAAAGAATTTTTATTTACAAGGAAGAAAACATAGAAACAAATGCATTTTCAAGAAGAGTTTTTTATTAAAATCCATATTTCTTGGACATGATGTCTTTAGATTCATTGAAGAGCTAAAGGAGCTCTATAGTGATCTATTCTTTCTTTTTTTTTTTTTTTAAGATTTTATTTATTTATTCTTGAGAGATAGAAGGAGAGACAGAGCCAGAGACACAGGCAGAGATAGAGCCAGAGACACAGGCAGAGGGAGAAGCAGGCTCCATGCACCGGGAGCCCGACGTGGGATTCGATCCCGGGTCTCCAGGATCGTGCCCTGGGCCAAAGGCAGGCGCCAAACTGCTGCGCCACCCAGGGATCCCGTGATCTATCTTTCTCTTATCTCAGACAGGAGAAAACCCTGAGTGACGAGGAGTTCAAGTCGAAACCCCATTACCTGACATCAATTGGCTCTGTCTGCTACAGTATAGCACGTGACTTTATGTGAGGAATTAATAAATGGACAAAAATGTAATAACAAGCAAATTATCACATTTCTGTTACATTCTTCAAAAAGGTCTGAAATAAACTTTGGAACTCTTGTACTTTTAAACATCATTAAATCATTTATTTATTGATTGATTGATCTAGTCGTTTATTTAACCTTTTCATCCCTTACACCCATTTTTCCCAAACTTTACTCCCTGCCTCTGGTAACTACAAGTTTGTTTTTTATATCTGTAAACTTTTTTTTTTTTTTTAGATTCCATATATGTGGGATGCCTGGGTGGCTTAGTGGTTGAGCATCTGCCTTCAGCTCAGGGCATGATCCCTGGGTCCTGGGATGGAGTTCTGCACTGGGTTCCCCGTGAGGAGCCTTTTTCTCCCTCTGCCTGTGCCTTTGCCTCTCTCTCTGCATCTCTCATGAATAAATAAAATCTTAAAAAAAAAGAAAAAAGATTCCATACATGCATGTTTGTGGAAAAAGAGATATCCTATCCTACCATATTTGTCCTTCTCTGTCTGACTTATTTCACTTAGCATAATGCCCTCAAGGTCCATCCATGTTGTTGCAAATGGCAAGATTTCATTTCTTTCCACAGCTCAATAATATTCCACTGTATATATACCACATCTTCTTTATCCATTCATTATTGATGGGAGCTTAGGCTATTTCCATGTTTGGCTATTGTAAATAATGCTGCAGTGATCATAGAAGGTGCAAATATCTTTTTGAGTTAGTGGTTTTTTTTTTTCTTACTTTGGATAAATACCCAGAAGTGGAATTTCTAGATCATATGGTAGTTCTATTTTTATTTTTTCAGGGAAGCTTCATACTGTTTTTCACAGCGGCTATATCAATTTACATTCCCATCGACAGTGCACAAGGGCTTCCTTTTCTCCACATCCTTGCCAACATTTGTTATTTCTTGTCTTTTTTATAATACTCAATCTGACAGGTATGAATTGATATCTCATAGCGGTTTTAATTTGCACTCGTATGATGATTAATGATATTAAGCATACTTTCATGTAGTTGTTGGCTATCTCTTTTTCTTCTTTGAGAATATATCTATGCAGGCCTGCCCATTTTTAAATCTGAATTTTTTTTTTTGCTATTGAGTTGTATGACTTTTTTAAAATCCATTTTGAATATTAACCTGTCATTAGATATATGACCTGCAAATATTTTCTCCCATTTGGTAGGTCATCTTATTTTGTTGATGGTTTTCTTTGGTGTGTAGAAGATTTTTAGTTTGATGTAGCCCCCCTCCCCAGCTTATTTTTGTTTTCCTTATTTTTGCTTTTGGTGCCAGATTCAGAAAATCATGGCCAAGACCTATGTCAAGGAGCTTACTGCCTGTGGTTTCTTCTAAGAATTTTATGGTTTCAGGTCTTACATCCAAGTCTTTAATTCATTTTGAGTTAATTTTTGTATATGCTATAAGAAAGTGGTCCATTTTGATTCTTTTACATGTTGCTGTTCCATTTTCCCAACACCATTTACTGATGAGACTGATTTCCCCCACTATCTATTCTTGAGTCCTTTGTCATAAATTAATTGTCCATATATGTGTGCATTTATTTATGGGCCCTATGTTCTGTTCCATTGACCTATGTGTCTTTTTTTTTTTTAATGCCAACATCATACTGTTTTCATTACAATAGCTCTGCAATAGAGTTTGTAATCAGGGAACATGTTGCCTCCAGCTTTGTTCTTTCTCAAGATCGCTTTGGCTATTTGGGGTCTTCTGTGCATTTAAAAGAATTTACTCTTATATTTTTGTGTGAGGCTTTTCTCCTGAAAGCAAAGCTTGTTGCAAAATGGAATACCTAGTTTTTTCTGTTATTTGTTAGTAATATATTGTAGATGATAGATGGTCCCAAGTGGTGAGCTTCTTGCTTTTTTGTTTTGTTCCAATGATATTATTTTCTCCCTACCCCCAAACAACAACAAAACAAAAATTCCTACAATGAGCCTAGCCAAAATAAAAATTAATAAACAAAACCAAATTAAAAACAATCTCCTGCAGTTGGAATGTTTGGTCCTAGGTGATGAAGAACCTGGGAACAGGGCTGCTTTTACCATGGCTTCTGGGGTTCCCATGGCATTTAGCTATTCTTTGCCATACTTATTCTGCTCTTTTTATGTTTATTCAGCTTTAAAACAAATGCATTCAGATGATTTTTAAATGTACTAATAATATTATTCTTTTATGGGTTAAGGATAAACTGTAATTGCCCCAGGAGCCTGGACCTGTAGAGATAACAGTAAGCATTAGCAGAGAGGTGTTCTGTCAGGTCTCTCTATCCAGTATCAGTTTGATTTGATAATCTCGCCATAGTATCATTTACTGGTCATAAAATTAATGACTTCTTTTTTAATTTTACCCTTCAACATATTTATCCTTCTTATTTTCCTCTTAGTTCAACACAATAAAATTTTTAATTCTTAAAGTCTTTCAACTATAACACTTAAGGTATTCAGCATGAAGAAAAAAAAAAGGTGTGCATAGAAAAGCTATATTATGCTGTTTCATTTCTGTGATGTTGTTTTGTGTGTTCTAAGTTTGGATTTTTGATCCAGTTAGTTGATGTTTTGTAAGCAATGACCTTGATAAAATCAGCCTACAGAAGAGCTGGGCATTTGTTATAGACACTAAAATGCAGCTGCAGAATAGCTGGTTTTGCTCAATGATTTCACATCATGATATATACAGTTAATAGAAGCTACACTTTTTCTTATCAGACTGAAGACTGAAAAGCAATTTAATAATGTTTTCAACTGTAAGAAAATCTTGTAAGCAGAGAATGATGTTTATTTATTGTCCATTTTCTGCTGAAGAAAATAAAAATGAATTGATATTTAATTGCACATGAAGGATTGGAATAGATTTTGAGATAAAGTTCTCAACGATGAAGATTATTTCAACAATGAGGATTATTACATATTATAAGGAAATTCTGCCTATCTTTGGGGAAGTCAGGTGAGGAGAAAGAAGGTAGAAATGGGGTCACTAAGAGATGGATTTGGGGTGGGAAATTATATTCTATAATCTTCATAGGGGCTTTCCAAATAGGATAGATTGAAAGAAGTTTAGGGACACCTGGGTGGCTCAGCAGTTGGGCATCGTCTGCCTTTGGCTCAGGGCATGATCCCAGGGTCCTGGGATCAAGTCCCGCATCAGACTCCTTGCATGGAGCCTGCTTTTCCCTCTGACTATGTCTCTGTATCTTTCTCTCTGTGTCTCTTATGAGTAAATAAATAAATCTCTTTTTTTTCTTTTTTTTTTTAAAGAAAAGTTTAGATTGTATTCTCTCTGGGGATTCAAAGAGGATATATAGAGAGACTAGACCACAAATAACATCTTAAGATCTTGATTAATATTACAGTTTATGATTGAGTAATCATTTTAACAATTCAGTTGCAAGTCTCTTTTATAAAAATACATGTTTTATTATTAAACTCAATTATCACAAATGTATTGAACACTGATAAGCAGAAGGCTTTTTTGATTTGGATATAATTTGTATATTGCTAAACTTAGGCATTGGTGCTTAACAAATAAACACTGGTTTAAATGTGATTTTTTCCAATGTTGAAGGTGATTTAGCCTTTTTTCCCCCCTTTTTCATATTTACTGTATTTGCCCCATATGTAACTTCCATAGTTGGCTAGGGATAAAGATGGTTACTCTGAATATGCAGGGTGGATTTTCATGACTCATGGAACTCCTTTCATCCCACTCAGACTCCCAACTTTCTACTGACTCATTAGTTTGTGGACATGTGAGACTACTGCATAAGTGTTGGGTTCTCTGTTTAGTGTCTGAGGCAGTCTCATACAAGGTGGCTGTTGATCATGCACTATCTAAAATTCTTCAGGGTACATAGTAATCTCTAGTAACACCTTTAAAGTCAGAAAAAGGGGCCCTTTTTTGAGTATTGTTATGGCTCAAAATGTGTCCTCCCAACTCTCAAATTCATATGTTGCAGTCCTGACCCCTAATACCTCAGAATGTGACTGTATTTGGAGCCAGGGCTTTAAAGAGGTAATGAAAGTAAAATGGGATTAGAGTTGACTCTAATCTAACCTTCTTATAAGGACTAGTGTCCTTATAAGAGAAGATTAGGGCACAGAAAGCAGAGAGAAAGGAACAACCATGTGAGGATGCAGTGAGACGGTGGCTATCTGCAAGGCAGGAAGAGAGATTTCAGACAAGACCAATACTGCCTGTGATGCCTTGATTTTGGACTTCTAGCCTCCAGGATTATGAGAAAATAAGTTTCTGTTGTTTAAACCACTGAGTATACAATGTTTTGTTATAATAGCCCCAGTAAACTAATGTAGATATTATGACTCATAATACTTCCTTCAGGCCCTCCTTCTGTGCTTTGTCCCCGTGATGACTAGTAGTCTGTAGGACCATGGGGTTATGCTCACTTGGGAGGTGGGCCCATCTGGTACCTATGCCTGCCTCTGAAACATGACATATAGACCCAGACCCTGAAATTCTGTAACTAAATAGCCCGAGTCCACTTTAAGGGCTTGAGAAGCTTCTTGCCTTGGTCATTTCTCATGAAGGCAGCTCTGTCCACCTGTGGACACCTGTACCCCTAGACCTGGGCTATAGCTATGTGACAGGAGTTTAGGGGAGCAAGAATGGCCTAGTCATGGAAAGGAGGTATAAGCCATGGATGGGATGGAGGGAGAAGAGAGGGTAATTTTTTCAGTGCCTTTATGGACTAATGTGGAATTTTGAGGTATCTGAGAATTCTAAGTTTGAAACTATCTTTCTAGGGTTTGGTCAAGGTCTGTTTTTCAAGGTAGTAGGATAGTACATATTTTGTTTACAGTTTTGTTAGTTGAACATGTCATTTTTAGTATGTTTTGTAGATTTCCATTTGTATTCTTATCCAGGTTCCACAATATGTTAGAGGTAGGTCTGATATAATCAATTCCTCTATCGTAATTTCCCTTTTCCCATATTAGAAGCAGTATATAGAAGCTGGATTTGTAGTTGATGTCAATGGTATAGTAAAGGGATTTATTTTATTTAGTTTATCCCTAGATTAGGGACAGATAAGACTTTAGACACTGAAGTCAGAGATAGGGGCAGGAAGGAATCGAGAGAAAGGAGAGGGAAGGGAAAGGATTCACTGCTGACATGTCCAAATCTCTGGGTTCAGATCACTTTTGATGAATTTTAACTTCAGCAGTTTTGGATTATGATTGTGTCAGCTCAGGTCCAAGATGAAGTTGGGAGTGTAAGAGGGAGTCTAGCCTGAGGAAGAAAAGTGGCAGAATATGTAGGAGCAGGTGGGGAAAGCCTTCAAAAGATGCTGCTGCACTGAGACTGCTGCACTGAGACTGCAGGGAGAGTGGGAGGAAAGAGGAGAGGGTAGGAAGGCCACAGTTTACAGAACGGTTCTAAAAAAATCTCAGCCAGCCCTATGGGGAGCTTGTTCACAGATTATCCAAAGAGGAGTCCTGAATCGGGAAAGGCCAGGCCCTAGTACCCTAACAGGCTCAGTCATTAGTGGGAGGTTCTGGGGGAGAGCATGGCCACAGCTCAGATGCTGCAATAGATCCTGGAAGCGTTATAGCTGGATGCTATTAGCAGAATGTACTCCTCATGGCAGGTTCTTGGAGGAAGCTGCTACACAGCTGCTACATTTATTTATTTTTTTGAATTGTAAATACAACTTATGTTTATCACAAAAACTTTCTCAGGTCAAAATGAAAACTACAAAATTAGAGAAAATAAAAATGTCTCATAATCCCATCCTCTATGGATAAACATTAACACTTGGTAAATGTATTCATTAGAGTTCTCCATAGAAACAGGAATAACAGATTGTGTATGTGTGTGTGTTATATGTATGCTTATTATAAGGAACTGATTAACTTGATTTTAGAGGCTGAGAAGCCCTACAATCTACCATCTGCAGGCTAGAAGCCTAGGAAATCTGGTGGTATAGTCTGAGTTCATCTCATACCTAACTCACTGTGTGCTGCAGCCACAGAGCTTTCTTCATGTCCACCAAACATGTCAAGTGTATTCCTGCCCACGGTATTCACACTTGCTCTTCCCTCTTCTAGGTACTTCTACCCTGAGATAGCTATATATCTGGTTCCTTTTCTCATTTAAGGCTCAATTCAAAGCCTCATCATAGAGATGTCCCCAAATATCCATTCACCCACATAATGCGTTGAGGGCATTTATTATGTCAGGTACTACGTATTGGGGTCAGGGGCATGTGGCCCAGCAGTGAGTATAACAGACATGTTACCTTCTCTCATAAAACTTGGGGCAGATCCACAATAAACAAGGAAATACTAGGCAGTGTCTGGGTAGAGTGTAAATACCTTAAGTCCTCTCCAACAACACTAATGAAAATGGTTCTCTGGACATAACTCTAGACAACATACATGGACATTCTCAAAGTATACTTTCAGATAAAACATGCCCCAAACACACCATTCTATGTCTTGTAATTTAAAGAACAGAGAGAATGATCTCTGAAGCCACACCACCTGAGTTCAAATTTTTGCTCTACCTGTATGATCTTGGGCAAGTTACTGGACTTCTCTGTGCCTATTTTCTCATTTATAAAGTAGAAGCCTTAGCAATGCAGCTCATAGGGTTGTAGGAGGAGTAAATGAGTCCAATATTTCTAAGGAACTTTCAGTGGTGTCTGGCATATAAAAAATACAGCATAAAATTATATTCAATAATTAAAACTTGTCCAAGTTCCAAGTTTTCCTTAAAGCTTATCCACTAATTTCCCATATGAAGAAAACACACTGAAGAAAGAATTGAAAAACACTTTCTAATACCCAAGCTGTCACCAATCAGCTGGCTGATCTTGAGCAAGTCATCTCATTCCTCTGGGTATAGTCTAACTTGTCTGTTGTTAGTCCAATAGTCAGTTGTTTTGGGTTGGGCAATCACTAACATGAGTGCCCTTTCAGAGCACAAAGGGCATAGAGAATGCCAATAAGCACAGAAAGAGGCTCCAGTTAAATTTGCAAATAGATGTTTTAATTTTTCTGGGCTAGTAATATATGATTAGATACTGTACTGTAGATGAACTGAGTGGTAACAGATCTCACATGATGCAAGGAGAAACAAAAAAGGTTACAACTCCTTAAACATGAAATTTCCTTTGACCAAGATATTCCACTTTTTTCAAATTATTTTAAGATTATTTTTTGTGGACTATGATGCTCATAATATTATTGTTAATGGCTTGGGAAATACTATTACTTTCTAATATTTAATAGTAATAGGGAATAACTAGAAAACTATTCAAATGTAAGAAATAAATTGTTTAATAAAGCATGGCATTATAAAATGTCTTACGGTGCAATAATTAAATTGTGCTGGAAAAGAATATTTAATGACATGTGGAAACATGTAAAATATAAAAAACCTAAATAAAAAGTTTTGAGTGCCAATATATATGATATGAATTGATTTTTTAAGCATCCCTATAATTAAAGATATTTACTGTGATGCTTAATTTTATGTGTCAACTGGAACATGAGGTGCTCAGATTAAATTAGTTATTTTGGGGTATATCTATGAGGGTTTTCTTGATGAAATGAGCATTTGAATCAGTTTTCTGAGTAAAGTAGACTGCCCTCCCCAACGTGGATAGGCATCATCTAATCCAACAAGGGCCCAAATAGAACAAAAAGGTGGAGGAAGAGGAAACTCTCTTTCTGCCTGACTGCATGAGCTGGGACATTATTTTTCTCCTATATTCAGATTCAGACAAGGGTTACATCACTGGTTCCCCTGGTTCTTAGGCCATTGGACAGGATTGGACACCCCAGCAGTGGGGTGGAGCAGTGCATGTTGAGCCTTATAGGTCAACTACAGTAAGGTGCTTAGCTTTGATTATAAGTAGAATAAGTCTTTGTGTGGTTCTGAGTAGGAGGAGCTACCATTTGACTTGGTGATTTCACTGGTTCTAGTGCAGAGAAAGGATTTCCTTTCAGAATAGCTACAGCAACATTTCTAATTTATTCTACTTCATTAATGTTAAGGAAAAAAATCTGCTATCTGACTGTGTTACAATATTTCATTTACATAAAATCAAGTTCAGAATGATTCCTAAACTTATGTGAAATAAAGTTTTCCTAAGAAATTAATCCCCAAATCCTTCATCCTCTTAGAAATGGGGCTGTTTATCAAAGCTTTACTGAGATTAGCAAATTATTTTATTTTATTATATTTATTTATTTATTTATTTATTTATTTATTTATTTATTTATTTATTTTTGGAGACACAGAGAGAGAGTGCATGAGCAGGAATGGAGCAGAGGAAGAGAGAGAATCTTAGGCAGGCTCCATGCTCAGCATGGGGCTTGAGGGGGGAGGGCTCAATCCCACAACTCTGAGATCATGACCTGCGCCTAAATCAAGAGTCCAACACTTAACTGACTGAGCCACTGAGGTGCCCGTAGCAAATGATTTTAAAATTTAATTTCAAAATTTTTGTTTTTCCAAGTATAAAGGAACTCCCTCACCTATCTGTGGTTTTACTTTGCCTGTTTTCAGGTTTCCCCAGTCAACTGTGATCTGGAAGCAGATGATCTTCCTTCTCATGTGCCATCAGAAGGTCAATAGCAGCCTGATGCTAAGTCACAGTGCCAAATCATTTACCTCATTTTGTCTCATCACAGAGACATTTTATCATCTTACATTATCACAATAAGAAGACAGGTGCGTACAGTACAGTAGATATTTTGAGAGAGAGAGAGAGAGAGAGAGAGAGAGGGGCAACATTTTTACAAAAAGATTTTATTTATTTCTTCATGAGAGACATAGAGAGAAGGCAGAGACATAAGCAGAGGGAAAAGCAGGCTCCATGCAGAGCGCTCAATGTGGGACTTGACCCCAGGACTCCAGAACCACGCCCTGAGCCAAAGGCTCAACCGCTGAGCCAACTAGGCAACCCGAGACCACATTTTACATAACTTTCATCACAGTATAATTGTTTTGTACTTTGTTATTGTTGTTAATCTCTTATTGTGACTAATTTGTAAATTAAATGTTACATGGGTATCTATGTATAGGGAAAAACAGTATATATAGGGCTTGAGACTATCTGCAGTTTCAGGCCATCTACTGGGGGGCTTGGAAATTATCCCCTGTGGATAAGGGGGGGACTACTATATTAGAAATCAACAGTTTTATCTTTCCCCTAATTACACTATAAATTGTTTGGAATGTTGTCATTAGTTATTGTGTTTATGTATGGTTATACATATATATATAATTTATATGATTTGTAAAGTCTAGATAATATTCTTATTTAGTAAGGTGTTCCCATGTAATTATAGTGTTAACTATGTGGTCAAAACCACAATAAGTTGACCTGTGGTTTTATATACATATCTTTTATGTTTTGCTTTATATGGGTAATTCTTATTTGTGGTGTTGAATTTTCTTTTGAGGGCCAATTGAAATAATTGTTTCTTAGACTTCCCTGAGTTGCAACTTTAAATATATTTTTGATGTATTGGCAATAATACCTTTGTAGAGAAGAAAATATACAAATCAAGATGAAATGATACCAGTCATTAACAAAAATATGTGGAAACTGTGCCCTTGAGAATCTATTTGGGGACTGGAACATGCTTTGAAAACAAAACAGGCTACCATATATTTTAGATTTTACCAGGGAGTGAAATAGAGAAATAAATTGAATTGTTGGGTGTCAAGTTGATAGGCCGTGTCTAATTCTTTTCTAATGGATTATAAAAAAAATTTTCCAGAAAGAAATACTGTTCAGATTTATCAGAAAGAAATCATAGAAAAATTCTCTTTTGTTTTCATTTTTTGCTGTGAGTTTCGAATAGCTGAGTGTGGCAAAGTGACCAAAGGATGCCTTAGAATTTACAAAAAATTTAATAGATGTTTGACTCATAAGTTCATGGTGTGATAAACCTATGCCTAACTCAGAATACAACAATATTTGAGCTAACATTTTAGTGTGTATTACACAGAACTATTTCTCATTTTATGCTCTCCCTAGTTGGGAGAGCACACACATAATTCTAGTAGAAATTATAATTTCTACTTTCCCCTTGGGGAATTGAGGCTGAGAGAGGTTGAAGGGACTTGCTAGGGATCACAAATATATATATAGTTATGCCTGGAATATCACCCACCTTCTGTTGGTTGTTTACAATGATACTGAGTACAAAAATGTCTTGTTCAAATGTAAAAATGCTACATGATGCAAAAAGTCAACCTATATATAAATATGAAGTGTGTATTAATTTACTTAGCAAATCTTTTTTGAGTGCCTCCTATATGTTCAGGCACTGCTCTGATGCTGCATATACATCAGTAAGTACTACCGACAAAAATTCATATTTTTGTGAAGCTTCCATTGTAACTGCAAGAGGTAGATAATAAGCTATGTAATAGTAAATTATGCGTTTGGAGTGATAACCTTTTTGGGAAAAATGAAACTAAGGGGGGATATTATAACTTGAATGGGTCGATTGGATGCCACCTCATTGTTGAAGTGACATCTGAGCCAGATTTAAGAGAGATGCAAGAATGAATTTTGTGGTATCAGGAAGAAGAGCAAAGATAACAGCTAGTGCAAAACATCTGAGAAGGTAGAGGCTGTGGCAAATGCAGGAGGAACTATGAAGAGGAGTGAATGAGAGGAGAAGGTAAATAAGGTAGATGAGTGACAGCAGAAATGAAGAGGAAGGTGCTAGAGAGCCCTGGAAGTGTTTTCAGTGACAAAGACTTTTTATTCTGGGAGAAACATGGAGCCATTGAAGGATTTGACCAGGCAAGTGGTATGTTCTGACTTAGGATTTAAAAGGAGTACTCTTGTTACTTATGGTGAGAATAGGCTGTAAGGAGCATGGTTGGAAGAAGAAAGAGTAGTTAAGACAATCACTGCTAAAATCCAGGTGAGAGATGCCAGTTGCCTGAACAAGGGTGGTTACAGAGAAGGTGATAAGTGTCTGGACTTGGAACATACCAGTGTTTTACAAGACAGCCAGCAGGATTTCTGGATAGGTGAGGTGTGGGATGTAAGAGAAACTGAGGTGTCAAGCATGATTAAGAACTCCTAGAAATGTGGAACTGCCATGAACCAAAATGGGGAAGATGCAAGTCAAACAGGTCGCAAGGGAAAGATCAGGAATTTCAACTTGATGCACCTATTAGATATTGGATGGAGATAGTGATTGGTTACATGCAGGAGTCCAAGGCTGGAGATGTGAAGTTGGCATTGTATTTAAAGCCATGACATTGGCTGAGATCTCCTGGGGGAATAAGTGTAGATTGAGAAGAGAATAAGACCAAAGACTGAGCCCTGAGTATTTCAAACTTTGGAAGTGGATTGAAGAGGAGGAACAAAGGAGACCGAGGGGGAGTTGGGCAAAGAGGGAGAAGGCAAACCAAGGAAGGGTGGTATCTGGAAAGTCAAGTGAAAAAAGTGTTTCCAGGAGATGGGATTGGCCTAAGACAGGTGCTGCTGATGCTCAGGTTGCATGAGAACTGAACATTGACCACTGGAGTTAGCAATGGCAGGTCACTTGTAACTTGACAAAGGCAGTTTTGGGCGCTACCCTGATTGCAGTGGATTTAATAGAACAGAGGAAGAGGTTAATTTGAAACAGTAAGTAAGTATGGTCAACTTGGAGGAGATTTGCTTTTAAAGGAATATAGAGAAATGCATAGTTGCTGAAGGGAGAAGAGCGCACACCAGTTTTTTTAATGTTTTTTTTTTAAGGTGGTAGAGATAATAATATTTTGTATGTTGATAAGAATGATCCAGGATAGACAGAAAAATTAGTAATATAGGAAAAGAAGGCAAATGTTATGTGTTTGAATAAGTGAGAGGGGCCGGGGCCAGTGCACAGTAACAGGATTGCTAATGGAAGGAGCACAGATTGTGCATGTTCATTAACAGGAATAAAGGCAGACATAAGGATATGGGTGCTTGTAGGTTGAACCACTACAACCTACAGGCACCCTCAGAAGTCCTGCGTTCCAATTTTTGGTTTCCCATATACTCTAGTGCAGACTACTGGGTATCAAGAGCTCCTACTCAGGCTAAATCCTGTGCCCTGGGTAGCTGCATCATGAGCTGTTAAACTCACTACAGGACTTTTCCTAGCAGAGTGGATGTGCATATCCGGTAGAACTGCATAATTTGAAGCCAATGGACAAATGCTACTGGGCAAATGCTAGGGATAGACTACGGCATCAAAATTTCAAAAATCGGGCTGCCCTGGTGGCTCAGCGGTTTAGCGCCGCCTACGGCGGGGACGTGGTCCTGGAGACCCGGGATCGAGTCCCATATCAGGCTCCGTGCATGGAGTCTGCTTCTCCCTCTGTCTGTGTCTCTACCTCTCTATCTCTCTCCTCTCTGTGTATTCTCATGAACAAATAAATAAAATCTTAAGAAAAAAAATTTCAAAAATCTCTTTGGGCATTTCCAAAGTACTACCAGAATTGAGAAACACTGTCTTCAAGATCGGCAGAATCTTTAAGGCTTAGCCTAGGAACAATTTATTAATTCCTGCTGTTCTTTTTTTTTTTAAGATTTATTTATTTATTTATTTATGAGAGAGAGAGAGAGACAGAGAGACAGAGACACAGGAGGAGGGAGAAGCAGGCTCCATGCCAGGAGCCCGACGTGGGACTCGATCCCGAGACTCCAGGATCGCGCCCTGGGCCAAAGGCAGGCGCTAAACCGCTGAGCCACCCAGGGATCCCAATTCCTACTGTTCTTAAGGGCACCCATGCCTACATGTTTCTGTGCTCCTTACTCAAAGGTTTGACCCCGAAGGTGAGTAAGCAGGGACCGAAGCAACTGGCTTTTTATTTCAACCCTTCATCTCTTAGGCTTGGAGGGTTGGATTTTTATTTACTCCTCTTTAGGGAGAGAGCCCTTTTTATGTCATACTTCTAATGTGAGGTCATAAAAGTTTCATAGTTCAGCTATAATGACAGAAGTAATAACCCCTCTAAACTGGAGATCTAAATGTCCTGTGCATGCACATGCACACGTATACATATGCACACACACACATGCAGATACACACAGGCCTAGACTCTTTTCTGGTTTCAGATATAGGTTTCATCGCCACTCCTTGTGTCATCTTGGTTGAATTAACTTAACCTTTGTACTTTAGAGGGATAAACTCAGGGTTGTTGTGAAGATTAATGTGAAAATTCAATAAAACTCTTTAAATAATGCTTGAAACCTTAGATAATCCCTGATGTAGTAGGTATTGACTAAATATTAGCAATTTTATTTTTCTATTTGCATATAAATATTCATGTAGATATCTAAGGAAAGTAGATACTAAGAACAGACCCATGCTTTCCTAAGTAGGAGTTAAATGAATGAGGGTCTAGGAGTGAAATGCAATGTTGGAGAGCCTAATTAATTCTCCCTAAGCAAAAGTCAGTACAGGGAGAGATTAGGAAAGACACAGAAGATGGGAAAAGCTGAAACTACATAGAAATGAGAACTTGCACGAAGCGATGTTTGAAAGGAAGATGAGATGGAAAGTGTTCAAAGAATAGGAATTTTGTTTCACTATCGATAAGAAAAAAAACTGCATCTAGCCCAAAGTCCACAATTTTCTCCACTGGATCTAAATGTGGCTTTAACATTTATAGGATATTTGACATCCTATAAACCAAAAGGCAAGTTATCTGGTCCCAAAACACTTCACATTATTTTGGTGAGAAAAAAACAAAATAACCACAATAAAACTACTCATAACAGGGAGGAATGGGAAATACATAGTAGTGACTGCTCATAACAATTGACCAAATGATGTTGGGCAGGGAATATTAAGAATTTGCTGCCTTGGCTGAAGGTAGGTCCTTGATTAGGCCATCTGGCAGACCCTGGTTCAGATATCTGGGAGAAATTCTCTGGTTCACTGAACTACCTTGCCCTCTGATGGATTTTAACATTTTCTTGAATTGTGCTGTTACAAAGGATATTTGATGGTCATCTGTGTGTACTAGTTCGATCATATATATCCAAAGAATTCATTCCTAGAAGTGAAAGTTTTGAAAATTGTGTTGAAAACTAAATACATATTTCTGAATTATCCTCTAAAATAAAGTTCCTGTATAATAAAATAGAGTTCCTGTTTTGAAGTATCTCTTCAAACAAATAAATAAATAATTGCATAGACCCATATATCGTACAGATGTATTGAAAGTTTTGGCTGCTTGAAAAGATGCATAATAACATCATTGTATTTAAAAAATATAAATTTTAGTTTTCTAACAGCAACATCCTATACTTGAAAAAAATGTATGTATATGTATACGATGACTCAGTTGACTCACTATGACTTAATTGGTTAATTATTCATTGACAAATATGACTTAGCTGATTGATAAAGCTTGGTACTTCAGGGATCTGTTGCTCATGAGTTGGGAATCATGACTCTGGACCATGAGCTTATCTAGCTTTGGCACTCTATGCTAATTGGCACCACTATTTGCATCTGGTTAGTTCTTTGGAAATATTTGTTGGTTTATGTACTTTTTCATATTCACTACTAGTTGCTTCAAATTATGGTTTCTCTGCCATAAAAATCATCATGAAGGAGAAATGTAGATTCCCATAGCTTTTTTCCCCACCTTCCTGTCCCTAAAATGAGATTTTTTGAGGTTTTTAAGGACTTGTTCTGCTTGTTTGGCTTCGGTATCAATAACCACTGGGAAATAAGAGGGAAAAATTTCCACTTTTTGGTTTTCCAGTTAATTGATGTTGGGATCAGGAGTGGCGGTGGGTCTAAAAGGGCAAGTACAGGGGTCACTAATAGTGTAAGGGACTGGGGTGAATTGCATGCCAGTTGTCATGTGAAAATGTAAACCCATTTTGCCATATCTTGCAGTTATTCATGAGTAGTCAAAAATCTGGACTTTGTATTCGATCATATTAAAACTAATTAAAAATAATATATGACATGAGTAGAACAAAACAAGTTTTATATTTGGTTGCAGTTTACAGGTTTATACCTTCTGGGAAAAGAGATCTCTAGTCTCAAGCTTATATTTAAGGTTCATTTGGTTTCTCTATTTTGTAAACAATGATTCAAATCTTATTATTGCCCTATAATAATATTGTCATACATATGAAAGCTTATTCCTGAGAGCTATATTCTATGCTGTATTAGGGAAGGGACTGAGAAGCCACCACGTGGCTTCTTACTGTGTCTGGTCCTAGCATAGTCAGTACTTGATTAATATATTAAGGGAAGGCAGAAAATTTGATCTTTAAATTTATTAGGTAAATATTGAATGGATGGCCATCATAATGTCTAGTAACAAGTACCATACAAAATATAAAATCTTCCAGAAAAAGTTACTAGCATTTCTTCATTTTATGCTTTGCATTTCTTCATTTCTTTTTTTTTCTTTCCTCTAGTGTTTTACTTTGTGTTTCTTTATTTCTGTTTGTTTTTGTTAGGAGATGAAAAATACTGGATATATGTTGCTTAGGACCTTTTAGAACAAGGAATTGCTTTTGCATTTTTTTTAAAGATTTTCTTTTTGATCATGGAATATAGGTGTCTTTAAAAAAATACAGACATTTCAAATGTTCTGCTTCATTTGTAATAAACTTTTGATATCCAGTTTGCCTATTGGCTCGGAAATCACACAAAAGAAATCTTTGGTCAAATTATCCCCAGTGTTGGTTCTGAAAATAGGGTCACATCTGTTTTTCCTACCAAATCATGCCACTTTAATGCTTTCTCATTTTTCTTTCTTAAAATCCAGTTTAACTATTTGGTTGAAGGTATTCATTATAAAATCTCCTTTATTTTCATTCTCCTTTCCATAAAGCAGCTTTCAAAGTGTGACCTGCAAACCCCGGAGGGGCTCTGAGCCCCTTTCAGGAGGTTCTGTGTGGTCAAAACTATTTTCATAATAATAGTAAGCCTTTTTAAAAATCTTTTTATTGTGTTAACATTAGCTCCAATAGTGCAAAACTGGAGTTTAGCAGGAATTAAGGTAATATATACTTGTAGTAAGATAACACTAAAATAAAACAGGCTCAGTTAAGAATGTCCTACCGCAAGGATGCCCTGGGTGGCTCTTGGTTGAGAGTCTGACTCGACTCTTGATTTTGGCTCAGGTCATGATTGCAGGATCATAGAATAGAGCTCTGTATTGGGCTTCAAGCTTTGCATGGAGTCTGCTTGGGATTCTCACTCTCCCTCTGCTTCTGCCACTCCTCTGCTTTCTCTCTGAAAATAAATAAATAAAACCTCCGATTGACTTATTTCACTCAGAATAATACCCTCCAGTTCTATCCACGTTGAAGCAAATGGTGGGTATTCATCGTTTCTAAAGGCTGAGTAATGTAATATTCCATTGTATACATAGACCACATCTTCCTTATCCATTCGTCTTTCAATGGACACCGAGGCTCCTTCCACAGTTTGGCTATTGTGGACATTGCTGCTATAAACATTGGGGTGCAGATGTTTCAGTCTTTCACCGCATCTGTATCTTTGGGGTAAATCCCCAGTAGTGCAATTGCTGGGTCGTAGGGTAGTTCTATTTTTAACTCTTTGAGGAGCCTCCACACAGTTTTACAGAGTGGCTGCACCAGTTTCATTCATATGGGGAATATAAAAAATAGTGAAAGGGATTATAGAGGAAAGGAGAGAAAATGAGTGGGAAATATCAGAGAAGGTGACAGAACATGAGAGACTCCTAACTCTGGGAAATGGAAAAGGGGTAGTGGAAAGGGGGGCGGGTAGGGGGATGGGGTGACTGGGTGAAGGACACTGAGGGGGGCACTTGATGGGATGAGCACTGGGTGTTATACCATATGTTGGGAAATCGAACTCCAACAATAACTCCAACTCTAAAAAAATATACAAAAAATATACAAAATATACAAAAAAAACCCCAAAAACAAAACAGACAAGCTTACACTTTCCAAATATGAACTGTTAAAGAAAAAAAAGCAAATTAATAATGACTGTTTGTAAAAGTCTGGAGATTAGTGAACAAATAGAATCTAAGCATAATTCAAGTAATAACTAGTAATTTATGAGTTTAAGTCCAATAAAATTGACAGTATTCTGTGGCTTTGCAAAAAAATAAAAATAAGAAGGAAATAAAATCTTAAAAACAATCCTACTGCATATCAAAGTGCAATGGCTATTTCAAGGAAAACCACTTTTTTTCTTAACTTGCAAAGTGATCCTTCCAAAATGATTTAAAATTTCCTTTTAGCTAGGGTAGGAGAGGAAGTTTTCTAGAGGAGTAGTAAAATAGACTGGAGGTGCTTGGTGCAAAGGCTCACTAAGATTAGGGCTTAGTGCAGGAAAAACAATGCACATATAAATGATTTTTAGTAAATTCCTAGAGTTGGGTAGACATCACCACTATAAATTTATTTTCATTTACTTTTTATTTTAATTCCATCATAGTTAACACACAGTGTTATATTAGCTTCAGGAGTACAATATAGTGATTCAACAATTCTATATCTATATTGCCTTTTCCAGAATGGTATATAGTTGGAATCATACAGTACGTAGCGTTTTCATACTGACTTCTTCACTTAGTAATCTGCACTTAATCTTTCTCCATAACTTTTCATGGCTTGATTTCTCTTTAAGGCTGAACAATATCCCATTTTCTGGATGGACCACAGTTTACTTATCTGTTCACCTCCTGGGGGATATTTTGGTTGCTTCCAAATTTTGGCAAATATAAAAAAAGCTGCTATAAACATCCACGTTCAGGGTTTGTGTGGACATAAGTTTTCATTTCCTTTGGGTAAATACCATGGAGGGCAATTGTTGGATTAATGGTAAGAGTATGTTTAGCTTTATAAATAGCTGTGAGACTATCTTCCAAAGTGGCTATACCGTTTTGGCCAGCATGGGCCACCAGGAATGTCCCAGGCCCAGCTATCTGAGACCTGTGAGTTCTGCTGTGCCAGCTCCACTAGTGTTTGGATGGCCTGAGGATTGCCATGCTCAAAAATGGCCGAGAAGGGGCACCTGGGTGGGTCAGTGGTTGAGCATCTGCCTTTGGCTCAGGTCGTGATTCTGGGGTCCTGGGATGGAGTCCTGAATCAGGTTCCCTGCAGGGAGTCTGCTTCTCCCTCTGCCTCTGTCTCTGCCTCTGTCTCTGTGTCTCTTATGAATAAATAAAATCTTCAAAAACATGGCCAAGAGGTAGGACCAGACTGACCAGGTGCTCCTGGACTCTTCCAGAAGCACAACCACAGCAAGAGCACCTAATTGATCCTGCACCACAAGGTATACAATTTGACCAAGTTTATGGCAGAACATCCTGGGAAGAGGAAGCAGTGTTAAGGCAACAAGCTAGAGAGATGCTACTGAAAAGTTTGAAAATGTTAGGCACTCTACAGATGCTAGAGAATTGTCTAAAACATAGATCATCGAGAAGCTTCATCCAGACGACAGATAAAAAATAACCAAGCCTTTGGAAACTCTAATTACTACTGTTGATTCTAATTCCAGGTGGTGGACCAACTGGGTGATCCCAGCCATCTCAACCCTGGTGGGAGCCCTGATGTATCTGATCTACAGAGGAAGACTGAACAGAAGTCAATGAGAGAAAATATTGCCTTGGACCAGGGAGAGAGCAGCCAATGTTAACTGCTTCAACTAACGGGAACCCTCACCTGAAAAATAATTTTCATACATCTGTTACCCTTTTCTCCTACCTTAGAACCAAATCAAAAAGAACTCTTCTTTTTATTCCTGAATTATTAGAATGTGCCTTTTTGTTCATCAACTTTTCTTTGATGTTCTATCACTATATAACTTACTTGCTGTGACATGATCTTTTAAAAAATATATCTGGCTTTTAGAATATTTTTTTAAAATGGCCATACCATTTTGCATTTCTGCCAGTGATGAATGAGAATTCCTCTTGCTCCACAAACTCACTTTGGTGTACAGTGTTCTGGATTTTGGCTATTTTTATAGGCATATTGCATCTCATTGTTTTCTTAAGTTTGCATTTTCTTGTTGACATATGCTGTGGGACATCTTTTCATATGCTTACTTGCCATCTGCTTATCTTCTTTGGTCAGGAGTCTGAAGACCTGAGGCCCAGTTTTAAATTGGGTTGTATATTTTTTTATTGTTGAGTTTTAAGAGTTCTTTGTATATTTTGGACAACAGTCCTTTATCAGATGTGTCTTTTGAAAATATTTTCTTTTAGTCTGTGGCTTTTCTTCATTCTCTTGACATTATCTTTTACAGAGAAGAATTTTTAAATTTTAATCAAGGTCAGCCTGTCAATTTTTTCTTTCATGGATTATGCCTATGGTGTTGTGACAGAAAAGCCATGATCATACCCAAGATCATCTAGGTTTTCACCTATGTTATCTTCTTGGAGTTTTATAGTTTTGTGTTTTACATTTGACTCTGTGATCTACTTTAAAGTTAAATGTAATATTGTGTGTCAACTATATTTAAATTAAATGATTATTATTTTTTTGTGAAGAGTGTAAGGTCTGTCTAGGTTAAATTTTTTTTGCATGTGGATGTCTTATTGTTCTAGCACTATTTGTTGAAAAGGTGATCTTTGCTCCATTTTATTGCCTTAGCTTTTTTATTGAAGATCGGTTAACAATATTTATGTGGCTCAATTTCTGAGCTCTCTATTCTATTCCATTGGCCTGTTCATCTTTCTTTTGCAAATACCACACTGTCTTGATTACTGTAATTTTACAGTAATACTTGAGTTTCGACAGCATCAGTCTTACAACTTTACTCTTCTCTTTGAATAGTGTTTTGGCTACTCTGGGTCTTAGCCACTCCATATAAACTTTAGAATCCATTTGTTGACAACCACCAAATAATTTGTTGTGGTTTACTTTAGGATTGTATTGAATCTATAGATCAAGTTGAGAAGAAGTGATTATGTCTTCCTATCCATGAACATGAAATATCTCACCATTTATTTAGTCTTTAAATTTGTTCATCAGAGATTTAATTTTCATCAGAGATTTTATACATATTTTGATAGATTTTTACTTCATATTTAATATTTTTGGATATAGATGTAAATGATGTTGTTTTGAGCTTAAAATTCCAGTTGTTTCTTTCTCTTATATAAGAAAGCAATTGCTTTTTGTATATTAACCTTGAATCTTTAAACTTTGCTATAATAATAATTATTATTATTATTTTAAGATTTTATTCATTTACCCATAAGAGACAGAGAAAGAGGCAGAGACACAGGCAATGGGAGTAAGAGGCTCCCCGCAGGAAGCCCGATATGGGACTCAATCCCAGGACCCTGGGATCAGGCTCCAAGCTGAAGGCAGACTCTCAACCACTGAGCCACTCAGGTGCCCCTGCTATAATTGTTATTAATTCCGGGAGGTTTTTTTGTTAAATCTTTCAGATTTTCTACATAAAGAATCATGTCTTTTATAAACAGAGTTATATTATTTCCTTCCTGGTATATATACCTTTTATTTCCTTTTCTTGCCTTATTGCATTAGCATGGGCTAAGAAGTGGTGAGAGGGAACATCCTTATCTTGTATCTGATCTTAGTGAGAAAGCATAGTGGAAAAAATTTTTCATAATTAAGTATGATGTTAATTTTCATAATTAAGTTAGCTGTTATGTGTTTTATGAACACTTGTTATCAAATTGAAGAAATTCCCCATCCTCCTACTTTACTGAGAATTTTTATCATGAAAAGGTGTTGATTTTTGTTAAACGTTTTCCTCAATCTATTGATATAGTCATGTGATTTTTCTACTTTAGTATGTTGATGTAATGGATTATAATTAATTGATGATTAACTGATGAAATGATCTTGCATACCTGGCATAAATCCCACTTTGTCATGGCCTATAATTCTTAATATATCTGTTGGATTTGAATAGTTAATTTTTGGTGGAGATTTTTGCATCTGTGTTCATGAGAGATATTATACGTAGTTTTCTTGTAATGTCTTTCTCTGGTTTTTGGTATTAGGGCAATGCTAGCTCCATAGAATGAGTTATAAAGTATTTCCTCTGTCTCTATCCTCTGAAGAAGATTTTAAGCAAGTGATACCTCATATTTTCAGTTTTCTTCTTTCTTGTTTTTGATTTCCAAGGTATCAGAGATAAATTTATTGCTAGTTAGTTAATGTATATTGGTAAGTGAAAGTGTGCTGTGTGTCAGTCCCTCCCAGATAATTTGTACAGATCACCAAAAGTCTTTTTTATACAGTGTTGCGCATAAGGTAGAAAATTTCACTCAGGTTTGAGTTTAGGAGGGATCAGGGACAGAGGACAGAGAATTATGGCAGCCAGCAGAAGTTTTGGTGTAGGACTTCTTGTCTTATACCATCCACATCTTATTTCAGTATGTATCTTGACTTATTCTGCTGATTTGGGGCCCACTTACATACTTAACTGAAGCCTCTTGCATCTGCTATGATAGAATATATCTTTTATTTTTATTTTTAAAAAGATTTTTATTCATTTGACAGAAAGAGACAGAGCACAAGCAGGAGGAGTGGCAGAGGGAGCAGCAGAGAGAGAGGGAGTAGCAGGCTCTTGCTGACTGGGAAGCCTGCCATGGGGCTCCATCCCAGGACCTTAGGATCATGACCTGAGCTGAAGGCAGATGCTTAACCAACTGAACTACCCAGGTGCCCCTGAATATACCTCTTAATCTGTGTTTCATAGATATTTATGTATATTTCTTTCTTTAGAATCTTCATTTAAAAACTTGATTTAGTAGAGAAATTGAAGAATAACATTTTAAAAATCTCTGGATTTGAGCCCTATCAGTGCAAGATTTGGAAGGCCAACCCCATATATACCTTCTTGAAGCATAGCTCTCTTCTGTAAAGTGGCCCAGGGATACAAAAGCCCCTCTCTTGTTGCTTCCTCTTCCCTTAGAACAGTACCATTGACCCTTGAACAATGGGTTTGAATTGCCTGAGTCTACTTATACTTGGATTTTTACAGTACAGTACTATAAATGTATTTTCTCTTTCTTATGATTTTCTTAATAAACATTTTCTCTTCTCTAGCTTGATTTATTGCAGAAATACAGTGTATAATACATACAATGTACAAAATATGTATTAATCAACTTTTGATGTTATCAGCATCAGAACATTTAGGTGCCTTTAATCCCTCACATTGTTTAAGGGTCAACCGTACTTCTCAAATTGCAGTGTGTATATAAACTGCCTAGAAGTCATGTTAAAATGGAAATTCTGGGGTGCCTGGGTGGTTCAGCAGTTTAGCGCCTGCCTTTGCCCAGGGCGTGATCCTGGAGTCCTGGTATCGAGTCCCACATCAGGCTCCCTGCATGGAGCCTGCTTCTCCCTCTGCCTATGTCTGCCTCTCTCTCTCTCTCTCTCCTTCTGTGTCTCTCATGAGTAAATAAATAAAATCTTAAAAAAATCAAATTCTGTTATTTGTTAACCAGTTGTATGCCTAGCATCCTTTGTTTTGTCAGATACCTTATGTTTTTGTTTTAATGCAGGATGAGAGCCTGCTGAAGCTTGTTACTTCAATTTACTTACCTAAAATATGAACAGTTAATAAAGCATAAATAGATACATTTATTTTTCTTGGCCCAGAGTTCAGGTCTTGGTTGATGAAGAAACATTAAATTGTCTCATTTGTTTTTTGTGGCAATAATTGAATGCCATTAATGATTAGTGAATCTGGTCTCTGTGCTGTCCTTCAGGGCCTATTAGAATCGGTTTAATATATACTATTTCAAATCCCCTTTTGTGATTTATTTATTAAACTGAACTGTATTCTTCCATGCTTCATGGCTTTGGTATTTTGTGAGTATCTTTGCCTCTATAATAATCCTTTGTTCCATACTCAGAGTTGATTGCTAAGTTTGTTATTTCCTTTGCCTTCTAAATTGTCAACGTCTGCTAGATTTTATAACTTCCCAGATCAAAAGGAAATTAAAGATGAACCATAGCGCATTTGAACAAAAATATGTGCTACTGTTATAGAATGAATAATGAATACATGCCGAAAAGTCTCGGTTTACACTAAGATACCACCTCACACCAGTCAGAATGGCTGAAAATTAACAACTCAGGAAACAACAGGTATTGGTGAGGATGTGAAGGGGAACCCTTTACACTGTTGGTGAGAATGCAAACTGGTGAGCCACTCTGAAAATCAGTATGGAGGTTCCTCAAAAAATTAAAAATAGAACTACCTATGACCCAGCAATTGCACTACTAGGTATTTATTCAAAGGATACAAAAATAGTGATTTGAAGGGCACATGTACTCCAATGTTTATAGCAGCAGTGTCCACAGTAGCCAAACTATGGAAAGAGCTCAGATGTCCATTGACAGATGAATGGATAGTAATAAAATACAGCCATCAAAAAGAATGAAATCTTGCCATTTGTAACAATATGGATGGAACTAGACTGTATTATGCTACTTGAATATGTCAGTCAGAGAAAGGCAAATAGCATATGATTTCACTCATCTGTGGAATTTAAGAAACAAAACAGATGAACATAGGGGGAAGGGAAGGAAAAATAAAAGAAGATAAAAATTGAACACCAATAAAAAATAAATTTATAAAAAAAATAAACCAGTTGTATGATTACATGATTTATATGTACAGCAACCAATTCAATATGAATGCAAAGTTGTTTTTATGAAAACAAAGTTGTACACTTTGGAAAAGACCTAATAAAATCAAGTATCTAAGCAAAAAAACCAAAAAAAACTGAGGTAAGCAAACTATAAGAGACTCTTAACTATAGGAAACAAACAGAATTGCAGGAGGGGATGGGAGTGGGGAGGAGTGGTAATTGGGTGAGGGCATGAAGGAGGGCACTCGATGTAAGGAGCACTGGGTGTTATATGCAACTCATGAATCGCTAAATTCTATCCTTGAAACCAGTGATACACTATATGTTAACTAAATTGAATTTAAATAAACAATTTTTAAAAAAGAGTCTGGTTTATTTGATTACACATATTCTTGCTATAACAAGTCAGATCTTTAAAAAGGTTATAATTTCTACTATCGTGGGCAGTTTTACTCATATGAATATTGTGTAGTAGAAAAGTGGCTAGTTGCACAGAGATTGTTACAGATATGTTATATCTACCATATAGATATAGGGTGTCTGTAAGCAAACAACTGACCATAATGCAGTAGACTTACTTGTAGAGGTGAACTTATAATTGACCTCTATTGTGGGGACTCAATTACTGCATGTACGTAGGTGTCCTTTAGGCCTCTGTTACATTTCTTCTCCTGTGAAATAGACTTCATTAAGAGTTTATTACCCGAATTTCCAACAGTAGAACTGAAACAAGGCCGTTCTAGGAATATATTGAAATCATAGAACTTCTTCTTTTTTAAATATTTTATTTATTTATTCATGAGAGACACACATGGAGAGAGGCAGAGACATAGGCAGAAGGAGAAGCAGGGTTCCTCTAGGGAGCCTGATGCAGGACTTGATCTTAGGACCCCAGGGTCATACCCTGAGCCAAAGGCAGATGCTCACCCACTGAGCCATCCAGGTGCCCCATAGAACTTCTTCAATAGATATGTGCACTTACAGAGATACACTCAAATTTTTAAATTTAATTTTAGGCAATTCAAAGAACTCTCAGATTAAGAATAACAGGGGAAAAGAAAAGGATATAACAGGTTGAGTTAGAGAGGGGAAAATACCTCTGGTGAGATAAAAGAAAACAAAGAAAGAAAATGAAATAATAAATAAGTTTAATGTATAGACTGTGTTCAGATTATTAGCTCCTGGTTATGCATGTTTTACAGATAGATGATTTCTCTGGGAGTTGTAAAAAATGACTTACCTCTTAAAGATCAATGGCGAAGATGAAAAAATGGAGGGAAATTGGTAATATGTGCCAAGATAAATGTCAATATACAAATGCAGCAGTCACACTTTAAAATTGTATCTTAAAGAAATAAAAAAGTGTAGATGAAAATATATATGTATATGAATGTTTATTTCTGTGTTACAATGGCAGAGATGTAAGCACTCTGAATTCAACAATAAAACATAATCAACTAAATATGCAATGTTTTTGTCAATACATTCCTATGCAATCATGACAAACAATGTAGATCAATGCTTCTCAAATTTAATGTACACGTGAATCAGTGGTGTTCTGATAGATGTTTAGCAACTGGCTTTCTGAAAAAAAATTTGTGTGAAGTACTGGATGATGTTTGTGATACAAATATTCCACCACAGCTGATTTGATGCTACCAAAGCTGCTGCATGGCACTTTTTGATGAGAGATGAAATGACTGCTCGATGTCCAATATCTTGGAACAAAGAGAGGCCAGCAGGCACCACCAAGAAGTACAGGTGCCAGGGTGAAACCCTAAGTCTAGGTGGCTCTCAGTTTTATTATGGTAGAATGTAAAGTATGTGGAAACAAGGAAGGAAAAACAACTCAAGGAACCAATCACATAAGAGGCAGCAGAGACCTGTATAGGTGACTGTATGCACAGGCCTCAGAGGAGCATTAACTAGGGGACTCTGGGGGATGGGCAAACTGACCTCAGCAGACCTGGCTATCTTTTTTTTTTTTTTAATTTTATTTATTCATGAGAGACACACATTGAGAGAGAGACAGAGGCAGAGACATAGGCAGAGGGAGAATCAGGCCCCATGCAGGGAGCCTGACTTGGGACTCGATCCCAGGTCTCCATGATTAGACCCTGGGCTGAAGGTGGCGCTAAACCGCTGAGCCACCCGGGCTGCCCAGGCCTGGCTATCTATCCAACATCATTGCTCTTTTCATCATGTACTATTATCAGTACAAACAGTGGCAGGAATAAATGGCTTTTGCCACATTCATAAAGCTGTTGCCACTTATGCGTGTCCCTGTTCCTATTGTTGAGGTCTTGTTCTCCCACACAAAGTGATGCCACTGAATGCAGAGCTGGAAAGGGATGTTCACAACTGGATCTCTTAAAATGCAAGCCACCTCTAGCATACCACTGAATTATGAATCTCTTGTGATCTTATTTAAATGCGGATTCTGATTCAGTAGGTCTGGGAAAAAGCCTGAGACTTTTTATATCTAAAAACCTCTTAGGTCATGCTGCAGCTGTTGCCCTGGGGACAAATGAAGGAGTGAGGTTGTAGAATATCTGCTGACAAGAGAAAAAGATGTTTCAAATATATTAGTATAAGAAACTAAAACCTGAGATAATGTTGTATAGATGGTTGTATTATATTCCCAAGATATATATGTAGTGTGGACACATTTTGTTATATGATATATTCACATATGTATATATAATGTTGATATGCCTAGTAAGTTGATACAAGCATAACTTGTAGGAATGGAATCAAAAAGGAATTTTATTTTTTTCTCCTATGGGACCTTTAAAATTTAATTTAGTGGAGAAAGTTTCTCCCCCTGATTGTAAACCTAAAAATCAACTATCTATAAAGTACAGTATTCATTTAGAAAAATTTTTAATAGTTTTAATAGTCAAATTCTAAACTTTATTTAAAATTAAATCTTCTCCCCTCTTTCAGATAGGACAGTTTTCAGATGGCCTACCTGCTTTTGGGAAGGGCATATAAATGGCTTTTCCTCCACCTTCTCTTGATCTGCAGTTTGCCCAACCTTGAATTCATGCCCTTCCATGATTGGTGGATGTGAGAGAAGGGAGAGAAAGAGAGATAAGAAATTTATCACTGGAACTCCCTGTGCTGTAAGCTGGCTATGCCTCCCTGGGCTGGCAGGTGTCTGGTGCATGACCACTTTCATGGAGCACTTTGGTGGATTTCTCAGATCTTTACCTGCCATACCTCACATGTGAGTTACTAGTCTGTGTGTTCTTCTGGGAAGCTCTCCGCAACTCCTAGAAATCTTGAGTTCACCTCCAAATTCCTGTTATTGGGATCCATTTACCCTTTGACAGATACAAGACAATCCAAGTACTTTTTCACGTGGGAAATTTTCACTTATCTTTTGATTTGAACAATTCAGAAAGTTCAGGCCATGCCTCAGGCAGCAATGGTTCACTTGGCTTCACCACCAGAGAAGTTTGCCCTTGTAACCCCTAGATTTCTCCAGGGGAATGTTAGACTCCAGTCCATCACACCCCCACATTGTGTCACATACTAAGCTCTCTTAGTAGTTATGTTGAAACTGCTACCTCTCCTTCATTGTCAAGCTCTAGGTACGGGCAAGTGTTCCTAATGCTTCTCCCTTGGGTGTCAGTTGAACATCCAGAATTTTCGTAGCTCTCTCCTCAAGTTTCCTCTTGAAGCCTTCTTTTCTAGTTAAGATTTCCTTCTGCATCTCTGATGTGGTTGAGAGTTCTAAGAACCTTGAAAGAATCCTACCCATTCCACTTTTTGTTTAAATTGATGAATTATACATTTGAGTATGGCCCTTTCCTCTGATATGAAAGATCAGTCATGTTTTGTTCTTGATTGAAATTCACCTTTAGCAAACATATCACAAAAACAAAAGGATATACCTCAAAAATACTAATATTGGTTGTGGTGAGGATATGGGTGTTTTCCTTTGAATTTGTATTTACTTTCACATTTTTTCAGTGATTGTAGCACTTTTATCACTTAAAATATATTATTAAAAACATATTTTTATATTTTGGCTTTTAAAATCTGGCAATGAACCATTGTTTTTATAACTAGCCTTATTTTTTTCTTATTTAATCTCTAAAGTGCTGATCTAATTTTTATTACAGGTAGGAAATTGCATATAAATGTTACTTTTTAAAAGAGCCTGTATAATATCTGAAAGGGACAGTGGAAGCATAGAATTTTATATATATTATATTTCTTGTTGGAAACATTGTGTGATTTGCTGAAAGCTTTAAAAGCTCTATGTAACCCTTTTCTTGTCTCTGTTACCTTTGTATTTCTGTATACTACCTTCTCCAATTTGTTAAAAAAACACAAAACAAATTACTTTCTCCCCTAGTTAATAGCACAATGCTAAATTTCCACATGGTTAAGGGAGATGATGGGGAACAGGGTCAGATATAAGGTATAGCTGTGTATAGAATGAATAAATGAATGAATGAATGAATGAATGAATGAATGAAGGCATTTTTGCTTACAAGTGGAGCATAGCTTGGTAATCCAGAAGCAAATGATACTTGAAAATACAGGAAAGGAGACATTTGGTGTCAAAACTCATTTGGTACCATGGATTTTAACCCTTGGGCTAGAGGTCAGGATCAGAACTCTAGTCCATAGGTAGGGCTTTGGAAAGAATATAGTATCTGGGGCCCTGGGTTTTGGAGTTGTTATTATGGGTATTTTATGGAATAAAGAATTCCACTTCACTTAATGTAGAAGTTAGAATAAAGCAAGTCTTTTCAATATTTAATACATGTGAAAAGACTGATGTGAACCTTTTATCAGGACAAAAAAGGAACAATGGAATATTCTATTTGACTTCAAATGCAAGATCAGGGCTGGGCCCACAGTGAGGGTGGTGGATGCTGAATCCTGAGTGTCAGGGTGGTGTTTCTTGGAATCTACCTGGTGGAGTTTGGAATTAGTTTTAGAATTTCTTGCTTGGGGTGAGGATGGTGGTAAGAATTTGAACTTGCAGGAGGAGGAAGTGTGAAGATAGATGCTGGTATTGAAAATCAATTAGGTCTGTGTTTCTTAGTATAATCCTGAAATTACCTGCATCTTAATCACTTTGGAGGCTTATTAAAAATGTGGATTATCAGACTTTCTGAACTAAGTGCCTGAGTATATGTCAAGGAATTTGCATGGCTGTGAAGCATCTTAAGTGGGATTCTTCATGCACCTTGGAGTTCAAGAACCACAAAAACAGGATGTGGCAATCATCCAAGATAATAAGCCTTTGGCTTGAAATGTCATTTGCTTTTGTCTCTGCTGATAGTCTCAGCCTCTAATATTCAGTTCAAATGTTATCTCTTTTATTAAGCTATTTTCAATTTTTCTAAATGAAATGAATCGCATACTCTTTTATGTTTTCATGGCACTTTCCTTTATTGTGTTTTGGGTAATTAAATACCCTTCTAGTACAGTTTTTTGTATATATGGGTCTGTCTCTCTTTGGGGAGGGCAGTGTAGACAGTGGTGAAGAGCCAGTCAGCCTGGATTTAAGACTCACCTCTGGGCAGCCCGGGTGGCTCAGTGGTTTAGCACTGCCTTCAGCCCAGGGCGCGATCCTGGAGACCCGGGATCGACTCCCACGTCAGGCTCCCTGCATGGAGCCTGCTTGCGTCTCTGCCTCATTCTCTCTCTCTCTCTCTCTCTCTCTGCCTCTTATGAATAAAAAAATAAAAATAAATTAAAAAAAGACTCACCTCCACCTCTCTCCAGCTGTGTAACTTTAGCCAATTGCTTACATTTTTAAAAAATGCTTTACTTCCCTTATCTGTAAAGGGAGGTGTTAAATAAGTTAACATAAGTAAAGCACTTAATAGTGTGTGGCATACCCTGTATGCTCAAGGAATCTTTGCTATTATTATTTGCTGAGGGAAGATTGCATGTTGTATTAATCTCTGTCAAGGACCTAGTGCAGAAGTAGACACTCCAGGAAATTGTTGAAACTGAACTGAATTCATCTTCCAAGGTAGTTATAGGGTTAGACAGGGCAGTATTCAGGTGGGGAAAACTCACTTGGCTCCCTGGAAGAAATGCATGAAAATATGCAACATAATATTTATGAATTTTGGGCTTGAGAATGTGAGGGGATTTAATTAAAGATTACATAAAGAGAAAGCAGGGTAAGAGGATTTCCAGAGTTTTCAAAACAATTCTGAGATATATTCAATATGCCTGTAGTGTGTGTCTTGTAGAATGCAACTGCTACATGCTAAATGATCCACGCCCTTCCTTATTTTTTAAAAACAGAATGATTGTTTAGAAGTGTACCACATAAGTGAATTCAGGATTATCAGGCAATGCTCTATTCTCCATTTGGCTTTTAGGATTCTTATGGATGGGACATTAATCAGGTAATAGATATTTACTGAATAGTAATAAAAATACAAAAAAGAGTAAATAATATGTAAGATATTTACACGAACATACTTTTATTTTGGTTTTTTGAACATATTTTTAAATTAAAAAGCTATTATTTTCAACAATAAAAATGCATATGACTTTTTGATCAAGAATTATTGAGTGATCAGTTTCAGGGGGATTAGTGGATGATTCTAACTTGATAGATGATTTAGCTGGCAGAAACTGTTCATTCCAAAATTTGTAAAAAGTTTCTATATTAAGGGAGGGGCAAGATGGCGGCAGAGCAGGGTCTCCAAGTCACCTGTCCTCAACAAATTACCTAGAAAACCATCCAATCATCCTGAAAATCTACGAATTCGGCCTGAGATTCAAAGAGAGACCAGCTGGAACGCTACAGTGAGAAGAGTTCGCGCTTCTATCAAGGTAGGAAGACGGGGAAAAAGAAATAAAGACACAAAAGGCCTCCAAGGGGGAGGGGCCCCGCGAGGAGCCGGGCTGAGGCCGGGGCGAGTGTCCCCAGGACAGGAGAGCCCCGTCCCGGAGGAGCAGGAGCTGCACCGACCTTCCCCGCGGAAAGGGGCCCGCAGGGAGGTGGAGCAGGACCCAGGAGGGCGGGGATGCCCTCGGGCTCCCGGGGACACTAACAGGCACCTGCGCCCCGGGAGAGTGCGCCGAGCTCCCTAAGGGCTGCAGCGCTCGGCGGGACCCGGAGCAGCTCGGAGGGGCTCGGGCGGCGGCTCCGCGGAGGGGGCTGCGGGGCGGGAGCGCGAATCCAACAGCGCAGGCCCCGGAGCACAGGGCGCCGGGACACAGCCCAGGATCCGGCCTCCCCCCGGGACAGGCAGAGGCCGGGAGGGCCCAGGACAGCGAGGACGCTCCTGCCCCAGCTGAGCAGATCAGCGGCCCCGCCCGGGAGCCCCCAGGCCCTGCAGACGGAGAGCCCCGGAGCTACTGCGGGAGCTGACTCCAGGGTCCCAGAGCTGCCCCCGCCACTGTGGCTTCCTCACGGGGTGAACAACCCCCACCGAGCCCTGTACCAGGCAGGGGCAGAGCAGCTCCCCCAAGTGCTAACACCTGAGAATCAGCACAGCAGGCCCCTCCCCCAGAAGACCAAGGAGACGGACCAGTTCCAAGGGAAGTCAAGGGACTTAAAGTATACAGAATCGGAAGATAGTCCCCATTTTTTTTTGTTTTGTTTTTTTGTTTTTTTTTTTTGTTTGTTTGTTTTTTTGTTTTGTTTTGTGCTTTTTTTTTCTTTCTTTCTTCTTGATTTCTGATTGCTTCCCCCACCCTACCCCACCCCCTTTTTTCCCCTTTTTTCTCCTTTCTTTCTTTTTCTTTCTTTTTCTTCTCTTTTCCCCCTTTTTTTCCTTCTTTCTCTTTTTTCTTTTTCTCTTTTCTTTCCTTCTCTCTCTTTTTCTCCTTTTCCCAATACAACTTGTTTTTGGCCACTCTGCACTGAGCAAAATGACTAGAAGGAAAACCTCACCTCAAAAAAAAGAATCAGAAACAGTCCT
Source organism: Vulpes lagopus (assembly GCF_018345385.1). Lineage (NCBI taxonomy): Eukaryota > Metazoa > Chordata > Mammalia > Carnivora > Canidae > Vulpes > Vulpes lagopus. Next base: position 100,564,114 of record NC_054829.1, read on the forward strand.
CTCTCCCACAGAGTTACAAAATCTGGATTACAATTCAATGTCAGAAAGCCAATTCAGAAGCACTATTTTACAGCTACTGGTGGCTCTAGAAAAAACCATAAAGGACGCAAGAGACTTCATGACTGCAGAATTTAGATCCAATCAGGCAGAAATTAAAAATCAATTAAATGAGATGCAATCCAAGCTAGAAGTCCTAACAACGAGGGTTAACGAGGTTGAAGAACGAGTGAGTGACATAGAAGACAAGTTGATGGCAAAGAGGGAAACTGAGGAAAAAAGAGACAAGCAACTAAAAGATCATGAGGATAGATTAAGGGAAATAAATGACAGCCTGAGGAAGAAAAACCTACGCTTAATTGGGGTTCCTGAGGGCGACGAAAGGGACAGAGGGCCAGAATATGTATTTGAACAAATCCTAGCTGAAAACTTTCCTAATCTGGGAAGGGAAACAGGCATTCAGACCCAGGAAATAGAGAGATCCCCCCCCTAAAATCAACAAAAACCATTCAACACCTCGACATTTAATAGTGAAGCTTGCAAATTCCAAAGATAAGGAGAAGATCCTTAAAGCAGAAAGAGAAAAAGAGTCCCTGACTTTTATGGGGAGGAATATTAGGGTAACAGCAGACCTCTCCACAGAGACCTGGCAGGCCAGAAAGGGCTGGCAGGATATATTCAGGGTCCTAAATGAAAAGAACATGCAACCAAGAATACTTTATCCAGCAAGGCTTTCATTCAAAATGGAAGGAGAGATAAAGAGCTTCCAAGACAGGCAGGAACTGAAAGAATATGTAACCTCCAAACCAGCTCTGCAAGAAATTTTAAGGGGGACTCTTAAAATTCCCCTTTAAGAAGAAGTTCAGTGGAACAATCCACAAAAACAAGGACTGAATAGATATGATGACACTAAACTCATATCTATCAATAGTAACTCTGAAGGTGAACAGGCTTAATGACCCCATCAAAAGGCGCAGGGTTTCAGACTGGATAAAAAAGCAGGACCCATCTATTTGCTGTCTACAAGAGACTCATTTTAGACAGAAGGACACCTACAGCCTGAAAATAAAAGGTTGGAGAACCATTTACCATTCAAATGGTCCTCAAAAGAAAGCAGGGGTTGCCATCCTTATATCAGATAAATTAAAATTTACCCCAAAGACTATAGTGAGAGATGAAGAGGGACACTATCTCATACTCAAAGGATCTATCCAACAAGAGGACTTAACAATCCTCAATATATATGCCCCGAATGTGGGAGCTGCCAAATATTTAAACCAATTAATAACCAAACTGAAGAAATACTTTGATAATAATACACTTATACTTGGTGACTTCAATCTAGCTCTCTCTATACTAGATAGGTCTTCTAAGCACAACATATCCAAAGAAACGAGAGATTTAAATGATACACTGGACCAGATGGATTTCACAGACATCTACAGAACTTTACATCCAAACTCAACTGAATACACATTCTTCTCAAGTGCACATGGAACTTTCTCCAGAATAGACCACATACTGGGTCACAAATCGGGTCTGAACCGATACCAAAAGATCGGGATAGTCCCCTGTATATTCTCAGACCATAATGCCTTGAAATTAGAACTTAATCACAACAAGAAGTTTGGAAGGACCACAAACACGTGGAAGTTAAGGACCATCCTGCTAAAAGATGAAAAGGTCAACCAGGAAATTAAGGAAGAATTAAAAAGATTCATGGAAACTAATGAGAATGAAGATACAACCGTTCAAAATCTTTGGGATGCAGCAAAAGCAGTCCTGAGGGGGAAATACATCGCAATACAAGCATCCATTCAAAAACTGGAAAGATCTCAAATTCAAAAGCTCACCTTACACATAAAGGAACTAGAGAAAAAGCAACAAATAGACCCCACCCCCAGCAGGAGAAGACAGTTAATTAAAATTCGAGCAGAACTCAATGATATCGAGACCAAAAGAACTGTGGAACAGATCAACAGAACCAGGAGTTGGTTCTTTGAAAGAATTAATAAGATAGATAAACCATTAGCCAACCTTATTAAAAAGAAGACAGAGAAGACTCAAATTAATAAAATCATGAATGAGAAAGGAGAGATCACTACCAACACCAAGGAAATACAAACGATTTTAAAAACATATTATGAACAGCTGTACGCCAATAAATTAGGCAATCTGGAAGAAATGGACGCATTCCTGGAAAGCCACAAACTACCAAAACTGGAGCAGGAAGAAATAGAAAACCTGAACAGGCCAATAACCAGGGAGGAAATTGAAGCAGTCATCAAAAACCTCCCAAGACACAAGAGTCCATGGCCAGATGGCTTCCCAGAGGAATTCTATCAAACGTTTAAAGAAGAAATCATACCTATTCTACTAAAGCTGTTTGGAAAGATAGAAAGAGATGGAGTACTTCCAAATTCGTTCTATGAGGCCAGCATCACCTTAATTCCGAAACCAGACAGAGACCCCATCAAAAAGGAGAATTACAGACCAATATCCCTGATGAACATGGATGCAAAAATTCTCAACAAGATACTAGCCAATCGGATCCAACAATACATTAAGAAAATTATTCACCATGACCAAGTAGGATTTATCCCTGGGACACAAGGCTGGTTCAACACTCGTAAAACCATCAATGTGATTCATCATATCAGCAAGAGAAAAACCAAGAACCATATGATCCTCTCATTAGATGCAGAGAAAGCATTTGACAAAATATAGCATCCATTCCTGATCAAAACCCTTTAGAGTGTTGGGATAGAGGGAACTTTCCTCGACATCTTAAAAGCCATTTACGAAAAGCCCACAGCAAATATCATTCTCAATGGGGAAGCACTGGGAGCCTTTCCCCTAAGATCAGGAACAAGACAGGCATGTCCACTCTCACCACTGCTGTTCAACATAGTTCTGGAAGTCCTCGCCTCAGCAATCAGACAACAAAAAGACATTAAAGGCATTCAAATTGGCAAAGAAGAAGTCAAACTCTCCCTCTTCGCCGATGACATGATACTCTACATAGAAAACCCAAAAGCCTCCACCCCAAGATTGCTAGAACTCATACAGCAATTTGGTAGCGTGGCAGGATACAAAATCAATGCCCAGAAATCAATGGCATTTCTATACACTAACAATGAGACTGAAGAAAGAGAAATTAAGGAGTCAATCCCATTTACAAGTGCACCCAAAAGCATAAGATACCTAGGAATAAACCTAACCAAAGAGGTAAAAGATCTATACCCTAAAAACTATAGAACACTTCTGAAAGAAATTGAGGAAGACACAAAGAGATGAAAAAATATTCCATGCTCATGGATTGGCAGAATTAATATTGTAAAAATGTCAATGTTACCCAGGGCAATTTATACGTTTAATGCAATCCCTATCAAAATACCATGGACTTTCTTCAGAGAGTTAGAACAAATTATTTTAAGATTTGTGTGGAATCAGAAAAGACCCCGAATAGCCAGGGGAATTTTAAAAAAGAAAACCATAGCTGGGGGCATCACAATGCCAGATTTCAGGTTGTACTACAAAGCTGTGGTCATCAAGACAGTGTGGTATTGGCACAAAAACAGACACATAGATCAATGGAACAGAATAGAGAACCCAGAAGTGGACCCTGAAATGTATGGTCATCTAATATTCGATAAAGGAGGAAAGACTATCCATTGGAAGAAAGACAGTCTCTTCAATAAATGGTGCTGGGAAAATTGGACATCCACATGCAGAAGAATGAAACTGGACCACTCTCTTTCACCATACACAAAGATAAACTCAAAATGGATGAGAGATCTAAATGTGAGACAAGAGTCCATCAAAATCATAGAAGAGAACACAGGCAACACCCTCTTTGAACTCGGCCACAGTAACTTCTTGCAAGATACATCCACAAAGGCAAAAGAAACAAAAGCAAAAATGAACTATTGGGACTTCATCAAGATAAGAAGCTTTTGCACAGCAAAGGATACAGTCAACAAAACTAAAAGACAACCTACAGAATGGGAGAAGATATTTGCAAATGACATATCAAATAAAGGGCTAGTTTCCAAAATCTATAAAGAACTTATTAAACTCAACAGCAAAGAAACAAACAATCCAATCATGAAATGGGCAAAAGACATGAAGAGAAATCTCACAGAGGAAGACATGGCCAACATGCACATGAGAAAATGCTCTGCATCACTTGCCATCAGGGAAATACAAATCAAAACCACAATGAGATAGCACCTCACACCAGTGAGAATGGGGAAAATTAACAAGGCAGGAAACAACAAATGTTGGAGAGGATGAGGAGAAAAGGGAACCCTCTTACACTGTTGGTGGGAATGTGAACTGGTGCAGCCACTCTGGAAAATTGTGTGGAGGTTCCTCAAAGAGTTAAAAATAGACATGCCCTACGACCCAGCAATTGCACTGCTGGGGATTTACTCCAAAGATTCAGATGCAATGAAACTCGGGACACCTGCACCCCGATGTTTCTATCAGCAATGGCCACAATAGCCAAACTGTGGAAGGAGCCTCGGTGTCCATCGAAAGATGAATGGATAAAGAAGATGTGGTTTATGTATACAATGGAATATTACTCAGCAATTAGAAACGAAAAATACCCACCATTTGCTTCAACGTGGATGGAACTGGAGGGTATTATGCTGAGTGAAATAAGTCAATCGGAGAAGGACAAACAGTGTATGTTCTCATTCATTTGGGGAATATGAATAATAGTGAAAGGGAATATAAAGGAAGGGAAAAGAAATGTTGGGAAATATCAGGAAGGGAGACAGAACACAAAGACTCCTAACTCGGGGAAACGAACTAGGGGTGGTGGAAGGGGAGGTGGGCGGGTGTTGGAGGGGAATGGGTGACGGGCACTGAGGTGGACACTTGACGGGATGAGCACTGGGTGTTTTTCTGTATGTTGGTAAATTGAACACCAATAAAAATTAATTAAAAAAAAGTTTCTATATTATTTAAAATATTCTCTTTGTATCATGTATAATACACATAGTTTGATGAGCATTACAAGTGAAGTTATCTGAATTCTTACATTAAGATATTCTTTTAAAATTAAATTTTAAGACTTCAGGACACAAATCTATTAAAATATGCTAATGAAACTATATTAAAGTTTTAGCCTGTGCTGTGGTATGCAGGCCCAGGTAGCTCTGGTTTGAATCAGAGGCTCTACTTTCTCAGAACAGTTCTGTTTTCCAACAATCCCCAAAGATGATTGATCTTCTCCACAGAAATCTCAAAACTGTGTCTTTATGTAAAGTACCAGTATTCTCATTTCTAACTTCCTTTTTTTAAAAAAATTTTTTTTTAAATTTTTATTTATGACAGTCACAGAGAGAGAGAGAGAGAGGCAGAGACACAGGCAGAGGGAGAAGCAGGCTCCATGCACCGGGACCCCGATGTGGGATTCGATCTCGGGTCTCCAGGATCGCGCCCTGGGCCAAAGGCAGGCGCCAAACCGCTGCGCCACCCAGGGATCCGCATCTAACTTCCAATGATAACGGGAAAATTACTCCCATCTCAAGCATTTTTAAAAAATGGAAAACATCTCAATTTCACAAGACACACATAAACAAAAAAGAAACAAAAAAAGCAACAAATAGACCCCACCCCCAGCAGGAGAAGACAGTTAATTAAAATTCGAGCAGAACTCAATGATATCGAGACCAAAAGAACTGTGGAACAGATCAACAGAACCAGGAGTTGGTTCTTTGAAAGAATTAATAAGATAGATAAACCATTAGCCAACCTTATTAAAAAGAAGACAGAGAAGACTCAAATTAATAAAATCATGAATGAGAAAGGAGAGATCACTACCAACACCAAGGAAATACAAACGATTTTAAAAACATATTATGAACAGCTGTACGCCAATAAATTAGGCAATCTGGAAGAAATGGACGCATTCCTGGAAAGCCACAAACTACCAAAACTGGAGCAGGAAGAAATAGAAAACCTGAACAGGCCAATAACCAGGGAGGAAATTGAAGCAGTCATCAAAAACCTCCCAAGACACAAGAGTCCATGGCCAGATGGCTTCCCAGAGGAATTCTATCAAACGTTTAAAGAAGAAATCATACCTATTCTACTAAAGCTGTTTGGAAAGATAGAAAGAGATGGAGTACTTCCAAATTCGTTCTATGAGGCCAGCATCACCTTAATTCCGAAACCAGACAGAGACCCCATCAAAAAGGAGAATTACAGACCAATATCCCTGATGAACATGGATGCAAAAATTCTCAACAAGATACTAGCCAATCGGATCCAACAATACATTAAGAAAATTATTCACCATGACCAAGTAGGATTTATCCCTGGGACACAAGGCTGGTTCAACACTCGTAAAACCATCAATGTGATTCATCATATCAGCAAGAGAAAAACCAAGAACCATATGATCCTCTCATTAGATGCAGAGAAAGCATTTGACAAAATATAGCATCCATTCCTGATCAAAACCCTTTAGAGTGTTGGGATAGAGGGAACTTTCCTCGACATCTTAAAAGCCATTTACGAAAAGCCCACAGCAAATATCATTCTCAATGAGGAAGTACTGGGAGCCTTTCCCCTAAGATCAGGAACAAGACAGGCATGTCCACTCTCACCACTGCTGTTCAACATAGTTCTGGAAGTCCTCGCCTCAGCAATCAGACAACAAAAAGACATTAAAGGCATTCAAATTGGCAAAGAAGAAGTCAAACTCTCCCTCTTCGCCGATGACATGATACTCTACATAGAAAACCCAAAAGCCTCCACCCCAAGATTGCTAGAACTCATACAGCAATTTGGTAGCGTGGCAGGATACAAAATCAATGCCCAGAAATCAATGGCATTTCTATACACTAACAATGAGACTGAAGAAAGAGAAATTAAGGAGTCAATCCCATTTACAAGTGCACCCAAAAGCATAAGATACCTAGGAATAAACCTAACCAAAGAGGTAAAAGATCTATACCCTAAAAACTATAGAACACTTCTGAAAGAAATTGAGGAAGACACAAAGAGATGAAAAAATATTCCATGCTCATGGATTGGCAGAATTAATATTGTAAAAATGTCAATGTTACCCAGGGCAATTTATACGTTTAATGCAATCCCTATCAAAATACCATGGACTTTCTTCAGAGAGTTAGAACAAATTATTTTAAGATTTGTGTGGAATCAGAAAAGACCCCGAATAGCCAGGGGAATTTTAAAAAAGAAAACCATAGCTGGGGGCATCACAATGCCAGATTTCAGGTTGTACTACAAAGCTGTGGTCATCAAGACAGTGTGGTATTGGCACAAAAACAGACACATAGATCAATGGAACAGAATAGAGAACCCAGAAGTGGACCCTGAAATGTATGGTCATCTAATATTCGATAAAGGAGGAAAGACTATCCATTGGAAGAAAGACAGTCTCTTCAATAAATGGTGCTGGGAAAATTGGACATCCACATGCAGAAGAATGAAACTGGACCACTCTCTTTCACCATACACAAAGATAAACTCAAAATGGATGAGAGATCTAAATGTGAGACAAGAGTCCATCAAAATCATAGAAGAGAACACAGGCAACACCCTCTTTGAACTCGGCCACAGTAACTTCTTGCAAGATACATCCACAAAGGCAAAAGAAACAAAAGCAAAAATGAACTATTGGGACTTCATCAAGATAAGAAGCTTTTGCACAGCAAAGGATACAGTCAACAAAACTAAAAGACAACCTACAGAATGGGAGAAGATATTTGCAAATGACATATCAGATAAAGGGCTAGTTTCCAAAATCTATAAAGAACTTATTAAACTCAACAGCAAAGAAACAAACAATCCAATCATGAAATGGGCAAAAGACATGAAGAGAAATCTCACAGAGGAAGACATGGCCAACATGCACATGAGAAAATGCTCTGCATCACTTGCCATCAGGGAAATACAAATCAAAACCACAATGAGATAGCACCTCACACCAGTGAGAATGGGGAAAATTAACAAGGCAGGAAACAACAAATGTTGGAGAGGATGAGGAGAAAAGGGAACCCTCTTACACTGTTGGTGGGAATGTGAACTGGTGCAGCCACTCTGGAAAATTGTGTGGAGGTTCCTCAAAGAGTTAAAAATAGACCTGCCCTACGACCCAGCAATTGCACTGCTGGGGATTTACTCCAAAGATTCAGATGCAATGAAATGTCGGGACACCTGCACCCCGATGTTTCTATCAGCAATGGCCACAATAGCCAAACTGTGGAAGGAGCCTCGGTGTCCATCGAAAGATGAATGGATAAAGAAGATGTGGTTTATGTATACAATGGAATATTACTCAGCAATTAGAAACGAAAAATACCCACCATTTGCTTCAACGTGGATGGAACTGGAGGGTATTATGCTGAGTGAAATAAGTCAATCGGAGAAGGACAAACAGTGTACGTTCTCATTCATTTGGGGAATATGAATAATAGTGAAAGGGAATATAAAGGAAGGGAAAAGAAATGTTGGGAAATATCAGGAAGGGAGACAGAACACAAAGACTCCTAACTCGGGGAAACGAACTAGGGGTGGTGGAAGGGGAGGAGGGCGGGTGTTGGAGGGGAATGGGTGACGGGCACTGAGGTGGACACTTGACGGGATGAGCACTGGGTGTTTTTCTGTATGTTGGTAAATTGAACACCAATAAAAATTAATTAAAAAAAAGTTTCTATATTATTTAAAATATTCTCTTTGTATCATGTATAATACACATAGTTTGATGAGCATTACAAGTGAAGTTATCTGAATTCTTACATTAAGATATTCTTTTAAAATTAAATTTTAAGACTTCAGGACACAAATCTATTAAAATATGCTAATGAAACTATATTAAAGTTTTAGCCTGTGCTGTGGTATGCAGGCCCAGGTAGCTCTGGTTTGAATCAGAGGCTCTACTTTCTCAGAACAGTTCTGTTTTCCAACAATCCCCAAAGATGATTGATCTTCTCCACAGAAATCTCAAAACTGTGTCTTTATGTAAAGTACCAGTATTCTCATTTCTAACTTCCTTTTTTTAAAAAAATTTTTTTTTAAATTTTTATTTATGACAGTCACAGAGAGAGAGAGAGAGGCAGAGACACAGGCAGAGGGAGAAGCAGGCTCCATGCACCGGGACCCCGATGTGGGATTCGATCTCGGGTCTCCAGGATCGCGCCCTGGGCCAAAGGCAGGCGCCAAACCGCTGCGCCACCCAGGGATCCCTCACTTCTAACTTCCAATGGGATAACGGGAACCAGATTTATTCTCCTATCTCTAACAATTTTTAAAAAATGGACAAAACATAGAATAACAATTTTCACATTGCACAACAGGCAGCAAAAAACTAATCTCTGAGGGAGACTAAACAAATTAGATGAAGTTTTGATTTCTCATATTAATGCCTGGAGAACATTTATAGGTTACCAAGCAGGAAAAGTAAACCGAAACAGAACCTGAAAATGTCTCTGAGTTGAGGAAACAGAGTCGAGAGACTGCAGGATTTCAAGGTAGCTAGAATTCACATGATAGGAGTATCATAGAAGAGAGAGTCCAACAGGGATACATTCTAGACATCTTCAAAAGATTTATTCTTCCTGTCTTCAGCTGAGTATCGAGCATTGCATATGTGTGAGGAACTTACTCAACACTAGAAAAGAACCACGAGAAAGAAGCCAGTGGAACAATCTCTGGAGGCCACAGAGATTTGGAATAGTTTGTATTCCCACAAGGCAAAAATACATAGCCATCAGTTAGAGTACTCAGAAGGGTAATGCCTCAGTAGTGGGGCAAAATTAGCCCTCAACCAAAGGCTGTACTGTTCTAGTTTAATAAAGCCTAAAATTGAGCCTCAAAGGGATAAAATTTTCCAAGTAATTCAACTTTTCGTAGGATAAAACTCAAGAATATTTAGGGTATCTAGTAAACAAGGTAAAATTCATAATATCTGGCTTGCAAAGCAGTAAAATATGGCCCATAATGAAGAGAAAAATTAATCAGCAGAGACAGACCCAGAAATGATTTACATGATAAAATTAATGGACTATAATTTAAAAACCATATAACAATACTGTTCTATATATTCAAAAAGATAAAGGAAAGTATGAGCATGTTAAGTAAACAAAAATAATATGCAAAAAGGTACCAATAAAACTTCTAAGACATAAAAAATACATGGTTTGAGATATATACATTGGGTTGGATCGATAGGAGATTAGACACTACAGAGGAAAAGATTAATGAATGTGAAGACATCACAACAGAAACTATTCAACACAGAGAGAAAAAAGGCTGAAAAAGAAGGACAAAACATCAGTGAGCTGCAGTACAACTTAAATTAGCTGAATATATGGGAAATTAGAATTCCCAAAGGAGAAAAGATAGAGGACATAACATAAAAAATATTTGTAGAAATAATGACTGAAAATTTTATGATATCTGATTAAAACTATAAGCCTATAGATCCAATAATTTCAACAAACTCCAAGCACAAGAAACAGAAAGACAACCACCCCAGGCACTTTATAACCAAAATGCTTAAAAGCAATGATAAAGTGAAAATCTAAAAAGTAGCCAGATGAAAACACATTATGTAAAGATAAATGAAGTAAAGAATTATAATGACTGTAAAAATAATGCAAGGAGAAAACAGTGGAATGACATCTTTAAAGTATTAAAAGAAAAAAGACTCCTATCAACCTAGATTGATATACCCAGCAAAAATATCTTTTGAAAACAAAGTCAAAATATAGAAAGCTGAAAGAATTTAGCTCAAAATTGTGCTATAAGAAATGTTAAAAGTTGTGCTTCATAGATCGAAGGAAAAATGCATGAGTAGGAACTGAATTTATACGAAAAAATGAAGAGTATTCAAAGTGGTAAATATGTATAGTTATAAATGATGCAAAGGGAATTAGCTATCAAGCACTCCTGCTGGGAATATAAAATGCTGCAATAACTTTGGTTTACAGTCTTGAGAGTCCCTTTTCTGTTACATTTCACTTACTATTTGAACAAGGCATTCTTTTCTTAGGTATTTATCATAAATAAATAAATAAATAAATAAATAAATAAATAAATAAATAAATAAATAAATAATGCCTGAGTGGCTCAGGGGATGAGCATCTGCCTTCGGTTCAGGGAGTGATCCTGGAGTCCTGAGATTGAGTCCCACATCAGGCTTCTTGCATGGAGCCGGCTTCTCCTCCTTCTGTCTATGTCTCTGCCTCTTTCTCTATCTGTGTCTCTCATGAATAAATAAAATCTTAAAAAAAATAAAACAGAACAAGACTTTTATGTAAATGTTTATTGTACTTTCATTCATAATAACTGAAATCTGAAAACAATCCATATATCTATCAACAGGTGAGGGGGTAAACAAATTATGATGTATTCATGTAATGTATTTGAATAATAGTAAAATGGAAATACCAAATAATACTGCAGTAATAAAGAATGAATTATTGATAAATGCAAAATAATAAATGAATCTCAAGATGCATTTTTTTTCCTATCATAGGCTAAGTAGAATCATGCTTTGTGATTTTATTTATATAAAATTCTATCAAATGAAAACTAATCTACGTAGGCATACCTCAGAGATATTGCAGGTTCAGTTCTAACTACCACAATAAAGTGAATATTGCAATAAAACAAATCAAATAATTTTTCTGATTTCCTGGTGCATAAAAATTATGTTTACATCTTACTGTGGTCTATTAAATGTGCAATAGCATATATCTAAAAGAACAATGTACATACCTTAGTTAAAAAATACTTTATTGCTAAAAAATGCTAACCATCCTCTGAGCTCTGATGGGGATATGCAGTGAGATTAATGTTGTTTTTGTGCCTGCTAACACAACATCCATTCTGCAGCCCATAGATCAAGGAGTCATTTTATCTTCAAGTCTTATTATTTAAGAAATACATTTGGTAAGGGTGTAGCTGCCATAGTGATTTCTCTGATGTATTTGGGCAAAGTAAAATGAAAACCTTGTGAAGAGGATTCACTATTCTAAATCCCAATTTAAAACATTCATGAACTTGGGAAGAGGTCAAAATGTCAACCTCAACAAGAGTTTGGAAGAAGTTGGTTTTAACCCTCATAGATGACTTTGGATGGTTCATGACCTCAGTGAAATAACTGCAGATATGGTGGAAACAGCAAGAGAACTAGGAACACAAGTACAGCCTGAGGAATTGCTGCAATCTCATGATAAAATTTGAACAGAAGAATTGCTTCTAGTGGGTGAGTAGAGATGTTTCTTGAGATGGAATCCATTGGTGAAGATGGTGTGAAGATATTGAAATAACAGCAAAGGATTTGGAATATCACATAAACTTAGTTGATAAAGCAGTGGCAGGGTCTGAGGATCAAATTTAAAAGATCTTCTACTATAGGTAACAGCATTGCTTTCTACAGAGAAATCATTCATGAAAGGAGGAGCCAATTAGTATGGGAAATTTCATTCCATCCCTCTCTCCCTCCTTCATTTCCTTACTTCCTTCTTTCCTTTTCTCACTTCATTACCAGTTTAGATTGAGGGAATGATATATGTGGACACTCTTTTTGGTGATAAATATAAAGAAGTAAGTAAGTTAAGGACTTTAATTCCACTAAAGTTGCAGTGAAGAAGGGCAACAAAGAAGTAACAAGGAAATAAATGTCTTAAAGTAAGTCTGGTAAGGATAAATGCTAGGGAAAAAATGAAATAGAACAAAGAAATAGAAATGATGGGACAGAGAAGTGTTGATATATAAGATAGGAAAAATAAGTAATGACTCTCCTTTACTGATGTTTGAGTAGAATTCTCATAAAGGGAGTGAACTAGACCAAAGAGTATTTTCAGATATAGATTAGTAAGTACAGAGATACTGAGAGTAGAGTTTTATTAGTGTGTTCAAAGGACTGCATTGGGGCCAGTATGACTTAAGTGGGGAGAACAAAATGGAAAGTACTTGGAAAGAAGTTTGGAGACATCAAGAGTCAGATATAAGAAATATTAAGAATTAAAAAAAAAGAAATATTAAGAATTTTGGATTTGACTCAAATTGCTACTGGAAGCCTTCAGGGTGTTTTGGGTAGGAGAGTGACCTGCTATATAAGTTACATTTTCAATTGATCTTTTATAAAGAAAAAACTGTATGGTAGCAAAAGTGGAAGCAACCAGATAATTTTGAAATGAAACAATTTTAAGGCAAGATATGATGGTAGATTGCAGCATATGGAAGTCACGAATATGGTGATCATTGATGAGATTTTGAATGCATTCTGATGGTAGATCCACAAGTCAAGTCTTGATCATGGACTGGATGTAAGGAAGAAAAATTAATAGTGGCTTCTTGTTTTTGTCCTGAGCTACTAGGTGAATTGTGGTATCATTTACAGAGGTGGCAAGATTGGAGGGGAAGCAGGTTTTTGGAGAAAAATCAAAGTTCTGTTTGGGAGCTGTTAAATTTTTGATGTTTATTAGCCATTAAAGTAGACGGTTGGATATATGAATCTGGAGCTCAAGAGAGGTAAAGCACCTGGAGATATAGTGTATAGATACTATTTAAAGTGATAAAACTTTATGGTATCACTATGGTAAGGATCTCATTAGGAAAACAGAAACTAGATATTTCAATAGAGGAGATATAATTTAGGCAACTAATTATATAATTAGTTATAATTATATATATATAATTAGTTAGTTATATATATAATTAATATAACTAATTATATAAATGTTGAGGTGAAAAAAGCAAAAATGAGAACATAAAGAAATCCTAGAGTAGATCACTGCAAGAAGCAGCTGATAACTTTTTGCTGTGGGAGAACAAAAGGGGAGAGATAGTGGCTTGGAGGAGAAAACCTTCAAATGTGATGCTCAAATCACTCAGTGGTGGACCGCTAAATGGGCACAGTGAGGCTAATTGAGGGAGTCCTGAAAAAGTCAGGCACTCCAACATTTTGAGGTGGGGAAGAGGAAGTAAATCTGCAGGACGACTGAGGATAATTAGCCTATAGGTAAGAGGAAAATAGGAAAGGGTAGAGTCCCAGAAGTCAAGTGAAAAAAATATTTTCAAAAAAGAAAAAGAGTATCTACCCATGTTAAATGCTCTTTACAGGGTAAGTTGAAGACAAAATTGCTACTGGATTTGATCAAATGGAGGTTGTTGATGCCTTGACAAGAGTGGCTATGCTGGGGTTAAGTGAGTTCAAGCAGGAACGGAAGCATGGCAGGGAGTATACAGAAACATTTTTCAAGGATTCTTGTAACAGATTGAGAAAGGAAATAGAACAGTAGTGGAAAGGAATATGAGGCTATAGTTTTTTTTGCTTTTTTCTTTTACTATCAGATATAATAAAATTATTTGCTAGTGGAAAAGATATCATTGAGAGGAAAAATACTTGATTGCAGGAGAAAGGGATAATGTCAAGAGCAAAATCCTTGAGTAAGTTTGAGGGGAAGAATACAGTATATAAGTTAAGGAATTGGACATTCATTTATTTTAAAAACAAAGAAACTAGAGACTATGAGTACTGATAATGGAGGGTTGTTGATTTTATAGTAGGAAGATGAAATTCTCTTATGCTTGCTTCTGTTTTCTCAAGGAATTACAATGCATCCTAATCAGCTAAAAGTTAAGAAAAAAATGGGGTGGTAGAGGTTTGGGAAGAGAGGAAAAAGTGTCGACTCACTTGAAGTTAGTGGTTATCAAGAGTGGGGGGATAGTGAGAACTGTTATCTCTGAGTATAGTGATAAGCCATGAATTTTCTGTAGAAAATTTTTAAATAATTTTAAATAATTATTATTATTTTAAATAATTTTACATGTTAAATTTAAATAAAAATTTAATCAAGAATTAAATTTAAGCACAAATAAATAAAAAATTTAAATAAATTAAAATTTATATTATGATTTTAAATTAAAATTGGTTTGTCACTTATTATCATCACGTGTAGGTAATTCTTTTTTTAAAAATTTTATTTATTTATTCATAGAGACAGAAAGAGAGAGAGAGGCAGAGACACAGGCAGAGGGAGAAGCAGGCTCCATGCAGGGAGCCTGACATGGGACTTGATCCCGGGTCTCCAGGATCACACCCTGGACTGCAGGTGGTGCTAAACCGCTGGGCCACTCGGGCTGCCCACGTGTAGGTAATTTTAAACAATGTCACTGATAATGTACTTCTCCCTGAAAAAATGTTTTATTAATCTAAATTCTAATCTAAACGGTTACTATGATTATCCTTGAGTTTTAATAGCTTCAGTTCAGCACATGAAAATGTGCTCGATTGCTAATGTCCTTATTCTTTAGTAAATATTGTATTCTATTGAGTTATTTTGGGAAACTACTATATAAAAAATTGGCTTCTGAGCTCCAACACAGACTTAACTTCAATGGTTTCTTTTGTAATTTAAAATGATTTATAATCATTTGGGTTTGCATCCAGTGAATTTGCTCCTGTATACATATTCCCAAGGTTAACAGTAGATTCAGAAATAAACAATGATAGATCAGTGATTGTAAAGACAACAGAACTTGAGTTGTTTCAATACTACCATTCATTGTGAGCACTTGGAGTTTTTACCTGTTTAAAAATTGCAACAGTGGAGCAGAGTTCAAATTGTGAGTTGTTACAGGTTTATTTGAGAATTCAGTTTTTAGTTCTTGCATAAAGTATATTCGTTCTCTAATTATTAGTGGATGTAATTATGTTGTTGTGGAAGAAGAGAAGATGTTAAACTAAGACCCCTTCCTGGTGTCAGTGTGTTATGTACAGCACTGGTGGTCATGAATGTTAAATGAGATCAACTAGCATGTCTGTAGGTCTTCCTCCACCCTAGCATATTCAACTGTAGAGTCACTGGCAACCCCCTCCCCTGATGTTCAGGAACAGAGTCCGTTAATGGCTTTGAGATAGAGGACAACACTATGCAAAAGGCAGAGATGAATATAAGATATTCATTCACTAATATGTGAGAGCTTTGGGGATTTAAAGGAGGTAGCGGCTAATGTTATTTATATAATAGAGTTGGGAGAAATGAGCAGATAAAATCTACCTTACACTGTTAATTTGTTTTTGCTTATACCCACAGGCTGGTCAAGGCTGAAGAACTCTGGTTATATTTATTTGCTGTAACATCTTTATGAAAAAATTAACAGAGGCAGATATTTGTCCCATTTTTCTTTGAGGCATACAAGGAGGTAGGTGAAATGCTTTCATATATATGATTAGTAAAATTCTGTTTTCCTTTTTAGTGGCTGGTATATTAAAATAGATCAAAATATATGATATAGAGACTATAAAGTAAACTTTTTTATGGAACTCAATATCACATGATATGCATTTAAATAATATATCCACTTCTGTTTTTCACAGCTAGTGATGTGTAGGATTCAGGGAAAATCTAGAGAGAGCAATCAAGATGCTACTACAATGGAAAACAGTTTTTCATTTCATTTCATGGTGCATCTTTCTTCTAGCAAAATTTGTAGGCTATATTCCAAAGTCAATTCAGGGATTTTCTTTGTAAAGCAACTATTTTGTTCATTTAAATTATTATTTTATTTTAAAGTTGGCTTACATTTTAAGGAGTCATTTACAGTAAATACTTTTTTGTGTATCTACTGTATGCTAAGAAAACATCTATGGTGTAAAACTGAGGAATACTTATGAGGAATTATAAAGGCAGTTATGAATTGCAATTTAAAAACTCATTTATAGCAAACTTACTATCTCTTTTTTATGGCTCCACTTAATATTTAGTCAGAAAATTTTATTTATTTATTTTTAATTTTTTGATTTTTAAAAAGATTTTATTTATTTATTTGACAGAGAGAGAGAGAGAGAGAGAGAGAGAGAGAGAGAAAGAGAGAGAGAGAGAACAATCAGGGGAAGCTGCAGAGGGAGAGGGAGAAGCAGGCTCCCTGGGATCCTGGGATCAAGACCTGACCCAAAGGTATATGCTTAACTGACTGAGCCACCCAGGTATGTGCTCCAGAAGTCAGACAATTTTAAACTTAGTCTCTTTTGTATTTCCTGCCTCCTACCCTCAAATTGGTTTCAGAAACGTGTTATATCAAGATACTGGGAAATCTGGGATGTTACTATTAAGTAAATATCTTAGTTTGAAGGTTATAGTTGATATGCCATAATTTGAGTTAGCATGGTCATTCTGATTTTGTGTTTTTATGTTAATTTAATGTAATGCTTGAGGAATCTTTCTGGAAGGTTGATCATGTTGGCAAAACTTTCCAGGTCTTTGCTATGATTTTCCACAGAACTGCTGGAGAGTTTGGGGAGGAAATTTTAGCCCCTTTGTTTTCTCCCTCAACCCAGGCCCCCTAGGTTAGGGAATCTCTACTTTTTTTTTTATTTGGTGTTGGGTTTGGTCCCGGGGTTAAGTGATCTTTTCTTTCTGTGTTTTGCCGCAAATATTTTGTTCATACCTTGTGTTAGTTTTTTCTGTTGCTACTTCACCAAATTACCGCAACATTAATGTCTTAAAACAACACAAATTTATTATTTACAGTTCTGTGCTAAAAATCCAGGTGTTGGCAGGTCTGTGTTCATTCTGGGGCCTATCAGGGAGTATTCCTTTCCTTGCCTTTTCCAGTTTCTAGAGGCTGCCTTTAGCTTGTGTCCCCTAGCCAGTCATCACATTATTTTAATTCTACTTCCATCCTCACATCTCTTTTTCTGATTCTTAGCTTCCTGTATCCCTCTTTCACTTCTGAGGACCCTCATGATTACCTTGGGTCCACCTGGATAATCCAGAGTAATCTCCCCATTTCAAGATCCTTAATGTGATAGTACTTGCAAAGTCCTTTTGACACATAAGGGAATACATTCACAGGTTCTGGCAATTGGGATGTGAACATATTTGGGTGGTCATTATTCTGCCTATGACACAACTCAGAATTCCTCATCTATCTGAGACTTAGGCTTTTGGAAAAGCCTGAGAGAAAAATCAGGGGTTTTCTGTCTTTTTTCCCCCTGTATATCATTCTGCTTGAATCTAATTTTTTGCTTGAATCAGAGGAAAGTAAAATACTAAGAGGAAAAACCCAATAACAAGTCAGTATGGAAAAATACTTTTTTAGTCACACAAGACATGCATATTAAAAAACTTGATTATCTAAATGGAAATGTTTAGTGGAAGCATAAGTATTCATTTTCCAGTATCCTGTTATTTTCTGAAAGGGCACACGTAGTGTTCTTTTACTTCACTGAAGACGATACTGATGATATGAGCCTCATACAAATTAAAACACATTAAATAAGTGGAATAAAATGAGGTCTTATGATTTCTTTCCTGAATGTTGTGTGAATTACTTTGCATTCCTGGGTTAAGGAGAAGTACTCAGTCTTCATTGGGATTTCAGTGTCCTAATGCAGGTTGGACCTATTGAAATGCTTGGAATGGAAAATGTACCATTGAAAGGGGGAGAAGGTGGGAATTGTGGTCTGGCATATCCCAACCCAAGTCCATCTCCTCACATGTGACAGTGTTGCTGCCACCAACCAATATGTATTGTATGCACCATTAGGTCAAGTTCCTAAAGCTGCCAACCTCCCTCTCTTCAAGGTTACATGAGCATGTTCTGTTTTCCACTGCTACAATTATCTGGTTGCCATCTTGGTTCCCTCCATTAGCCTAGAGGACAATATAGCACACATGGAAGCCCTTACCAAATTCACTTAGCAAGGCTTAAATGGTAGCCAACAAAGCCTGTCCTTACTGAATACTGAAATGTCTCTGAGAAAAGATGTATTCCAAAAAAGAATGGACTTGGACAATATTACTGCCTCAAAAGGAGGCACCTGTGCCATTATCCAAACAGAATGTATGTTCATACCTGATGAATCTGCTACTAGATCATCTTTACTAAATCATACAAGAACACAAGTGAACACCCTGAATGATCCAAACTCCAGCCTGGGGGATGTAATAAATGAATGGTTAGGATGATGGGGCTCCTGGTGGAAAAGATTGTTAGTTATTTTGGGGATCATTATCTTGATCTGTGTTTTCTCTTGCATGTGCCCCTATTGCTACTGCAGTGTCTGCCTCTCATGCAGTCAGATAGCTGCCAAATAAGCTACCCCTATCCTAGTGAAACCCCGTGCTGAGTATCGAGGGTACACTGCAGAAGGAAGGAGTGTGTAAGATTGTAAGAACTGACAGGAGGGTGTAGGGATGGAGGAGGTTATTGAGAGGACATGACTGCCAGGTGACCTGTAAGCTGGACCTGTGCGATCTGAGGCTTCTCAACTCCTCCCCTGTCCTTGGAATGTGTGTCTGCCTACCATTTCCACACTAGGGGCTGTTTTAAGGATACAGCCCTGAGAAAGTAATGTGTTGTTGAGACCATCTGGACTGAATATATGATTGAAACTGGTTAAGGCCTCTACATAAACTTTTAAGATTGTGGTGGGCAGATGTGGAGACCTAGACATTCGTGTCCTCTGGATGCCCAATACAAGGATCTTCTATGAGTTTGTTAAAACCATCACCTACCAATCTGGAGTGGCCGGGCTCTTTCTTGAGCCTCTCCTTGGCCGCTGTGTATGGGGGCCAGTTTGTAGACCAACATTTGCATTTCCCTGATGATGAATGATGTTGAGCACCTTTTCATCCACCTGTTGGCCATATCTATGTCTTTTTTTCCTTTTTGGGGGGCCATCTGTATGTCTTCTTTAGAAAAATGTCTAGTCACATCTCCTGCCCAATTCTTAATTGGCTTTGTTGTTGTTATTGTTGTTGTTTTTGGTATTGAGATGTATGAGTTCTTTATATGTATTTTGGATATCAACCCCTTATTAGGTGTATGATTTGCGGATACTTTCTCCTATTCAGCAGATTGCTTTTCCATTTTGTTTATGGTTTCCATTGCTGTGTGGAAGCTTTTTAGTTTGATGTAGTCTCACTTGTTTGTTTTTTATGTTGTCAGATCCAAAAAAATCATCACCAAGCCTGATGTCAAGGAGCTTACCATTTGTTTTCTTCCAGGAATTTTATGGTTTCAAGTCTTACACTCAAGTCTTTAACTCATTTTGAATTACTTTCTCTGTATGTTGTAAGATAGTTTCATTCTTTTGCATGTGGCTCTGCAGTTTTTCCAACATATTTATTGAAGAGTTTGTTCTTTCCTCTTGCATATTCTTAGCTCCTTTGTTGTAGATTAGTTGGCCATGTAAGCATGGCTTATTTCTGGGCCTCTATTCTATTCCATTGTCCTGTGTGTCTATTTTTATACTAGTACCATACTGTTTGGATTAGGATAGCTTTGTAATATAGTTTGAAATGCGGGAGCATGATGCCGCTTTCTTCTTTCTCAAGATTGTTTTGGCTATTCTGGGTCCTTTATGATTCCATACAGATTTTAAGATTGTACTATGTCTGTGAAAAATGCCTTTGAAATTGTGTTAGGGATTGCACTGAATCTGTAGACTGGGTAGTATGTACATTTTAACAAAATTAATTCCTCTAGTCCATGAGCATGGAAAATCTTTCCATTTGTCTGTACCTCCTTTACTTTCTTTCATCAATATCCTATGGTTTTCAGTAGAAATTAATATAGCTACTGCTTTATTTTTATTAGTTTTAGCATGGTATATTTTTCTCCATCCCTTTACTTGAAAGTTATATTTAAAGTGGGTTTTTATAGAAGTTGAGTCTTGTTTTCTGGTCCACTCTGACAATCTCACTTTTAATTGGTCATGTAGACTAATGATGTACAAAGTGATTATTGATATAGCTAGACTCATATCTACCATATTTATTCCTGTTTTCTATTTTTTTCTGTTTTCTATTTGTTCTAATTTTTATATCCCAGTCTTTTTCTGTCTTTGTGGTTTTAATTGAGCATTTTATATGATTTCATTTTCTTTCTTTTCTTAACATATTGGTTTTACTTTTTTTTTTTTTACTTTATTTTACTGGTTACTCTAGATTTTGCAATATATATTGCAGCAAATCATGTCCACTATCACATAACTCTTCACAGATAGTATGAGTACCTTATAATAACAAATAGTATTAATTTCTCCCTCTCATCCCTTGCTTCTAGCATTGCTATCATTCATTAGACTTATTCATTTGTGTGTATTTTATATATACACAGGATAATAAACATAATCATACATAATCAAATATATTGTTGGTATTATTTTAGAAAAACTGTTATCTGTTAGATGAGCTAAAATAAGAAAACCAGAAGTTTTTATTTTGCTTTCGCTTCCTCCTTCTTTAATACTCCTCCTTATTTTATGGACATCTGAGCTCCTGATCTATATTATTTTCCTTCTCTCTAAAGAACCTTTAACATTTCTTTCAAGGTAAGTCTACTGACAACATATTTCCTCAATATTAGTTTGTCTGAGAAAGCCTTTTTTTCTCCTTCATATTGAATGATAATCCCACAGGGTATAGAATTCCAGGTTGTTCGTTTTTTTCTACCAGCACTTTATATATTTCACTTCACGCTTCCTGCTTGTATGGTTTTTGAGAAGTGGGATATTCTTACCTTTGTTCCTCCACAGGTAAAATGTTTTTTTTTTCCTTTGGATTCTTTCAAGACTTTTTTTATCTTGATTTTTTTATAGTTGGAAAGTTATATGCCTATATTTAGATTTTTTGGTATTTATATTCTGTTTGCTGTTCTTTGAGCTCCTGGATTGGTGCTTTAGTGTGTGAGATTAGTTTGGGAAAATTATCAGTCATTACTGTTTTAAATGTTTCTTCTGTTCCCTTTTTATCTTTCTGGTATTCCCATTATGCACATGTTACATCTTTTAGAATAGTCTCATAATTCTTTATATTCTTTTTTCCAGTCTTTCATTTCTTAGCTTTTCAGTTTTTGAGGATTCTATTGATATGTTTTCTAGCTTGGAGATTGTTTTCTCAGCAGTATCCATTACATTAACAAGTCCATCATAGGCATTCTACCTTTCTGTTACAGTTTTTTTTTTTTTTAATCTCTAGAACTTCTTTTTGGTTTTTAGGATTTCCATCTCTTTGCTTACATTGACCATCTATTTGTGCATGCTGACTTTATCCTTTGGAGCCCTTGGTATATAAGTCATGGTTGTTTTAGTTTCCCAGTCTGATGATTGATGACATCTCTGACATGGTTAATTCTGATGCTTGCATTATCTCTTCAAATCGTTTTCTGCCATTTGATAAGTCTTGTGATTTTTCTTGACAGGTAGACATTATATACTGGGTAAAAGGATCTACAGTAGATAGACCTTGTAGTGGTGACATATATGGGGAGAGGAAGTATTCTTTCTATAGTGTTATGATTAAGTCTTAGTCTTTTATTGAGCTTATGCCTCTAGACTGTAAACTTCACAAGAGTTCCTCTATTGTGTTTTCTGTTTTGTTTTTTTATTTTTTTCTCCACCCTTCATTGGGGGAGGTTGACTAAAGTGGGCTGGAGTTGGGTTTCCCTTCTTCCAGGTCAGTTAGGCTCTAATAATATCCCAGCAGGTTTGACTTTGGTTAAATAATTTCCCTTGATTGTAGTTCTTGTTAAGAAGAAAAATGCTCTGGTGTATTTCAAAACAGTGTCTTTTCCCCTGTCCCTGCCAGAAACCAAGGGATATTTTTCTCCCTATTTGAGTCTGGCCCAGGTTTTGGGGGTAAATCTCACAAAATTGTTCAGTTCCCTTATGGCTGGGTCCTCCTAGAGTTTTTAACTCTCAGAGTCATCTACTTTTAGCCTCCAGAAATTCATGAATTACAGTTTAGATTTTCTTACTCTGGCACTGGTTCCCCAAAGCTTTTGAAATAGTTCCCAAGGTTTCTGCTTTTGAGTCTTTGCTTCTGTAAGCTATGATGACCTGTGTTTGCCTGCTTGTCTGTCCAGTTTTAGAGGCAGTGGTTTGCCCTATGTTATTCCCTCTTTTATGGATCAAAGAAAAGTTGTTTTTTTGTTCAGTTTTTTGTTTTGTTGTTAGGATGTAGTAGAGACTTCTAAACTCCTTACATGTGGAACAGTAAAATGAAAGTCCTTGTTACTGATTTCTAATTTATGATCAAAAAGCATAATCTTAAGATTTCAATAATTTTAAATTAATTGAGACTTGTTTTTATTGTTTAAAATATGGTCTATCTTGAATGACTCATGTGCACTTGAAAATAATGTGTATTGTAATAAATTTTTTGTGTTGGGTCCTACAAATGTGGTTGATCATGTTGTTCAGATCTTCAATATCTCTTAGTTTTTTTCTTATTTTTCTACTGATTACTGAGAGTATTAAAAGTTGCAACTATAATTATGGATTTTTAATTGCCTCTTTAGTTCAGTCTATTTGCATTTCAAAATCTGTTATTAAGTGGCATACATATTTAAGATTATTTTGTTTCCATGATGAATTGGTCTTTTTAAGTTATAAAATATTCCTCTTTGTCTCTGATAATATTTCTTGTCTTGAAATCTATCTTTTCAACTATATATATGCTTTTTGCATATATATATATATAAAGCATATATATATGCTTTTTGCATTCATTGTTTATATATCTTATGTACATAAACTATCATTTATCATTTTTAGTCTCCAATCTGTTTCTTTATATTTAAAGTACATCTATAATATATTTCATATAACTAGATCTTACATTTTTCTGTAATCTGGCAATGTCTGCCTTTTAATTGGTATGTACAGTCTGTTAAAACATAATTCAATTAAAAACCTAATACAATTATTTATCTGTTCAGACTTAACCATGACAGTTTTCTATTAGTTTTCCATTTTTCTTTTTATTTCATATTTACTTTATCATATCTATTTGGAATTAAATTTAAAGTACTTTGTGTTAAATGTAAAAATCTTGCAATAATAAAGTTCTGTTTACATCCTATTCCTAGTGATGTTATTTCCATCTAAATTACATCTCTATATGTTATGCAATCCAAAGTATAGTATTATAATTTTTGCTTTAAATAGTCATATGTATTTTAAATATGTAAAGAGATGTAATAAAAAATTACAGTTTAGTATTTGCCATTTCCTCTGCTCTTTATTCCTTCCTCTAGATCTAACGTTCCATCTAGGGTAATTTCTTTTCAGGATGAAGAATTTTCTGTAACGGTTTTTGTAGCACAGGTCTGCTGGTAATTCTGAGTTTCCATTTACTTGAAAATAATCATTTTTTGATGGATATTTTCCCTGGATGTAGAATTCTGGGTTGACACACTTTTTTCTCCCTCATTTAAAAAATAATGATCCATTGTCTTCTGGTCTCCATTATTTCTTATGAGTCCACCTTCACTTAAGTTATTGTTATTGCTATTGCTATTTTCTGGCTACTTTAAAAAATTTTCTCTTTATCTCAAATTTCTGAAAGTTTGATTATGGTGAACCAAGGTATTGATTTCTTTGTATTTTTTCTGCTTGAAGTTAGCTTCTGTATTTTTTCTTTTTATGTTATTTATGACATTTGGAATAATTGGGGCCATTATCTCTTCAAAATTATTTTTTGTTTCCATTATCCTTCCCTCTTCCAAAACTCCAATTGCAGATATGTTAGAGAGCTTGATGTTGATTCAGTAGTTGATATTCTGTTCATTTTGCTTTTCCATATTTTTTTTCTATCTGTTTTTTAGATTGGATATTTCTTATTGGTTTATCTTCAAGTTCATTGTTTCTTTTCCATCAGTTCTTCCATTTAACCTATCCAATGAAATTTTCATTTCATATATTATGTGTTCCTTTGTAGAATTTTCATTTGGATCTTTTTAAAAAAATATAAATTCCTTTCCTTTGCTGAGAATGTTCATCTGTTCTTTAAGTATGACCATATTTTCCTTTATGTTTTAGAACATATTTATATTAGATGCTTTGATTTTCTTGATTACTAATTTCAGCATCTGGATTGTATCTATGTTGGCTTCTTTTGACTGTTTCTTCTTTTTATAATGCATTACATTTCTCTTTTTCTTGATATCTTGTAATACTTGATTGTATACTGCCAGTGTTTCTTTAATAATAACAACATGAACTATTCTGAACATTTGTAAAAAAATATACAGAATAGTTTTATCTAAAATGAAAATTATTTTAAAAAAGGACGAAGTCATGTGAGAATACTGTCACATGAATGAAGGTAGCTAAATTTTATTTGGGTTTTAGAACTTACAAATGTTTTGGAGGTTTGAACCAAAAAAGACAAGAATGTACATGTCTCTGCCCCCTTCCCCCACCCAAACTTGAGTGTTATTTGTGATTTTCCATCATGGATTACCCAGAAGTATGACTTTTTGGGTAATTATTTCTTGTTTCCTCCTAGTCACCTGGTTTAAGTTCTGAGCTGGGAAAGAACATGTACATTTATTATTTTTAAAATTTAGATATAATCACATATAACATTACATTAGTCTTAAGTGTACAATATAATGATATCATTTGTATATATTGTGAAATGATCAACACAATAAGTCTAGGTAACATCCATCTGTGTATAGTTACATTTATTTTCTTGTTATGGAAGCTTTCAAGGTTTACTGTCTTAGCAACTTTCAAATATACAATAATAGCATTTTTAACTATAGTCCCTGCCATGCATTATATCCCATGACTTACTGATTTTATAGTTGGGAGTTTTCAAGTGCACTTTTTTAGGAGAAAGATACAAGTGTGGTGGTGAAACTTTGTTTATTCTCCTTGATTTTAAGTGACTGAATATGAGATATGGGGGGGATTAATTTATAATCTTATTTTTATAATTGTGTTAATTGCTTTGAATTTCAGAGAATCTACTTTGTCTAATTTAAATATACGTATTAGATAATTTTGGAACACTTTTGGATCTTTTTGGAGCATTTTCTAGTTCTAAACTCTGAGCACTTGTACCCCATATAGATAAGCTCCTGGATACCATTCCTTCCTTCATTTATTCTCCATTCATTGAACAAAATAATTGTTAAATGCACATTTATGCCTGGCACAATCTAAGGCATTTGACATACAGTGGTAAACAAGATAAGAAAGATTTATGTTTCATGGCATTTACTTTCTGGTGGCAAATGAATAAACAAATGAACACAATTATTTTATATAATGATGAATACAATGAAGGCAATAAACTAGTATAATGGCATGGAGATTGCCTAGGTATTATTCTAAATGTATCTAGTATAATAAAATTGGGCTAGGCATATATCCATGGTACATGGACATGCTATTTGATGTCCCCATGATTTTCTTTTCTTTTCTTTATTTTTTTTAAAGATTTTATTTATTCATGAGAGAGAGAGAGAGAGAGAGAGGCAGAGACAGGCAGAGGGAGAAGCAGGCTCCATGCAAGGAGCCTGACGCGGGATTCGATCCCGGGACTCCGGGATCACTCCCTGAGCTGAAGGCAGGCACTAAACCGCTGAGCCACCCAGGGATCCTTTTTTTTTTTTTTTTTTAAGATTTTATTTATTCATGATAGACAGAGAGAGAGAGAGAGAGAGAGAGGCAGAGACACAGGCAGAGGGAGAAGCAAGATGTCCCCATGATTTTCAAATGATAGATAAAACCTAGAAGTTGAGAGTATGTTCATATTCCAGGAGAACTGTACTTCCTGAATATAACCCCATTTCACATTATGAGATCATAACTAAGAAATGAAATATTAAAGGAAAAGAAATATACAACAGATTTCTGCACGAAATCTGTGTAGTTGAAGCAGAAAGTTTCTGTACTTCATAGTTTAATATTGAGTAACATGAAACAATGAAAAATGATCCCCCATACATAGGATATCAGCTCTGACATACAGCATTTACCAGGTTTTGGACTGCTCTGACCTTGTGGGGATGGGGACACAAGTGGAACAGCCATCGTTGCTTCTGGAATGGAAGCTGCATGTTGAGGATGACTGAAGAAGCCTTGATTCCTGGCACCATGGAGCCTTCAAAATGGCATGGAGCATTTTCACTCAAACTTTTACATGATTGGGAAATGAACTTTAATTTTATTAAACCACTGTTATTTTGGCCTTTGTTATAGCAGTTAAGCCATATCTTTGTATCAGATATCTCTTTCCTACTAATCCTCCCCCCCCCCCCTTTTTTTGTCTTGCTAAGAGCTACTTGCCTCTCAGGTCTCAATTTAAATACCAGTTCTTTAGGAAAGATTCTCTGACTCCTCAAAGTAGTGGAGAATTTTTCTTTAGGACACCATACTACCTTGCAGATCTTATCACACTCATAAGCCTTACTTCCTTAGAATTTACAAGGTATTGAAGAGAGAAACAGGTGAAGAAGCAATGGGCTCAGTCCACAATGAAGAGCTGAGACAAACTGGACTAGCAGCCCGAAGCAAAGGCTCCTAGCCAAAACAGACCTGGATTGGCTGACCTGCAGTTCAACATTTGTTCATGAGACTGAATGATTTTTGTTTTAAGGTATTGAGTTTTGAGATGGTTTGTTTGGCAGCAATGGCTAGCTTATATAGTAAATTGGCATCCTGACTTTCTCATGAAATGTTTATATGAAGAATTGAGCCATTGAATATGGAGTAGCAGCAGTTATTTTCCGTACTTGCTGTTTTGTTTATGCGATCTTGGATAGATAGTGTAGCTGGTACATTAGTTTAAGGCGATGGTTGAAAAACCTACCAATGAGTTCTCAGTTTAACTACAGGGAAATAAGTAAGACAGACTAAATACTGAAATCTGACCAGCACTGACACTCAGGTACTTAATGAATCCAAAGCAAGTTCTGATGTATTGGCTGTGAGTTAAATTTGACTGTTAGATACCCATTATGCAGCATTATAACTTAACCTTTTGTCATATTTTTAAAAGCTTTGGTTTACCAACATTATTGAATACCAGTTATGTATTAGGCACTCTGCCAAGCATTGGGGAATAGAGAAATTAATGTCACAATTACTTTCTTTGAGGAATTCCCAGGAGGAAAGAAAAAGACATGGAAAGCAATTGTTACAATATGATGTGATAAATATTACAGTAGAAAAAAGTAGTGAGAACATACACACAAAAGAACAATGGTTTAGGAATCTGGGTGGGAGGCTGGAAAAGACTTCACCTAGGAGGTAACTTTTTGGAGTTGGGTAGGGAGGACCTCCCAGGAAGAGTGAGTACAGGTTGGTGATTGTGGTAGCAGGAAGAGCATACTGTAGTAGATTTCATTCATTTTTGTGGCTAGTACACATGTGGGTGAGAGCTTTAGAGCTCACAACTGCAACCTAGCCAAGAGCTGATGACTGTGTTAGTGAAATAGAAGACTGGCTTCCTTGTCTCAAGGTGATAGCAGATCTATGGTGAAATTCATGCTCCTGAGCTCCCTATGAGCTCAGGCTGAAGCTTATCTCTGGCTGAGAGAAGCTCCTAGCTTAGCTTCCTTCTCCTGCTTTACCCTACTTCCTTCAGTCCCCTTCTCCTGACCTCCATCAGTAAATTACTTTTATAAGAATCTCCTTTTCAGCCTCTGCTTCTAAGGAACATCATCTAAGACTGGCTGTTCTTTTACTCCACTAAAGACAAAACTAGAATTTTGAGGTTGTTATCTTAAAATAATGCAGCTTAAAAAATAAGAGAATACTTCTCTTTATTGATATTTTTCTTTCCTTCTGGGTTAAGAATCACTTATGTGATTTCTTTCCTCGATGTATGTTAGGTATCCATTTTGCAATATGTATAATTCTTATGGAATATGGGGAAAGAAAAGTTGATTTCTTTGTAATTTTTATTCCTTTATTATTGTAAAATTATGCCCAAAAGGAATTGCAATAAAAGGTCGGCTTTAGCTTGTCATACCACTAGGATAGACCATTTGAAAGACAGCACTGTTCCAAGGCTGTCTTTATACACTAAATGAATTAGACAGTTGAAGCAATGTTGTGAGGTAGTTCAGATTCCTACATCCTAAAATGGTACAAATTAATAGAATATGCTGTTTTCAAATAAAATTGCTCTATGGTTTGTGATTCCCTTGAAGGAATGCTGGATTAAAAAACAAACAAACAAAACCCAACACAACAAAAACCCTAAGAGCACAGCACAAGCTAATGGTTGACCTTCTATGAGGCAATAGCCAAGCCTCTTGGAAATATTTTTAAACTACTTGCCTTTTCCCTAGTTTATGACATTTTCAAATTTTAGTTTATATAGTTTCATGATTTTGAGGTAATTGTTTTCTCATTTCTCATGTATGCTTAAAATTTTAATGTTAGCTAAGGGAAAATTGAAATTTGAATTGATGAAAAAAAATCAAGTTCCATCCTCCCCAAAGGTTAAATTGCAGTTATATCAAAGAATTAGATATTAAAAAGAAAACAATTACAAACTCCAGAAGGAATATGGGTGAATATTTATGTCCAGATGAAAAAGGATTTGCTAAAGGAAATAGAAGAAATCACAGAGGTGGAAATTCATAGATTTGACCACAGGGTAGTTAATGGTTTCGTAACATAAAGAGCACTATACCTGCAATTAAAGTGGAAATTATAAACTTAGAAATATTTATTGGAGAAGATGATGACATGGAAACCTCTCAAAACAATAGAAACCACATCCCCTTGAGGGCCAGCCAAACAGATGGGCACCAAATCTACAACTCAGACAAAACATGCATGTATGTCTTAAATATAAGAAAATCTCCAAAACTCTGACTTTTTTACCAATATAAAATATGCAAATTAGGACCGTGAGATATTATTTTTTCCACTTCTAATTAGAAACTGTTTTAAAAATTGTGATGACGTCATAGTGAGAAATTCACTTTTATATACAGCTTATATGGGTATAAGCTGAGAAAATCTTTAAAAATGAAATTTATCATATAGTTAGACCCAACAATTCCAGAGAAGAAAACAATCAGGAACATTTATGTAACTTTATATCCAGCTATAAATAACTGAACCAGAGTAACTCACATGAAGTAATATGTAAATAATAACCATTGGGGTTTTTCCCAAGGTTAAAAGTTTCTTTGAAAACCTTCTCAATAACCTTTGGAGGGCTAGGTAAGGAGAGTAATGTCCAGAGATATCAGATGAGCAATTAAGTTATAACTGATGGTTTATTGATAAAGTGAAGCTTAGTTGATAGAATGGGGTTGGGGCAAGATATTTTTCATGAAGATAACTGCTTACGGCAAGGATTCAGGGATGAACTTCAGGACAGGAAGAAATTGAAATTTCAAACCAGAGAACTTAGAATTTAGAAATTGCGAGCTAGGATCACTTCCATGAGACTTTTTTTCATTGTCTGCCTCTGCTTGCTGTATTATCTTTATACCTATGATATATCTCTTATTGGACTTTTCTTAATTCCCAGGATTCAGTATATTCTTTCTTTTGTTAAGGACTTCTCATATTCTGTGGATTGTTTCTTTTTGGTTCTTCTTTTATTAATAGAACACGAGTTTTATTTAGTATATTTAGTATGGATGCCCAGTTAAATACTTTATTTCCCAGAATTCCTTGCAGCTGGTCATGGTCGACTAGACAATAGGACAAAGTAGAAGAGATGTGTGCACTTTCCAGGTGATGCTCTTAAAGGGTGAGGAGCATGTTTTTCACTTCTCCTCACTTTGCCTCTGGTCACTGGTCTTGGGAGCTAGAATAGTCATCTTAGACAATGAGATGGAAGCTGCTTGTTGAATTAGGCAAAACAACAAGCAAGAAGAAGCCTGAGTTCCTAGTCTTATGATGCCAATGGATCAGACTTAGATTGCTTATGTTTGGATTATTTTGTGACTGACAAGTAAGCTTCCATATTAAGATGCTGATCTTTGTTTTTTGTTTGAGTCAAACCTTATCTTCTTTATCTCTCTGCCTAATAAGTTGCCTTTTATGTATCAGACTTCACCTTAAATACTGAAAGAAGGTATTCCCACTTCAAAAACTAGTTTGGTTTCTTCTTAGGATATTGCATTACTTTGTGTATTTTATCACATTTGTATTTTTTGTTCTTTGTTAATTTACAAGTCCTACGAGGGAAGAACTATATCTTTTTTGTTCACTAATATATATTAGCGATTGCGATTGATCCAGGTGAGGACTAGGACAACAGAAAGATGGGGGAGGAAAGATGAGAGGGCAGCAATGAGGTATGATCAATAGTTATCCAGGTTTAGTTTGCAAGAAAAGGAGGCTGAGTTTGGGGCCTTTTATCTATTTGGTAAAAGGGGGCCATTGTCCCTGGCCACTGTCCTGGCCATTAGATGTCTCTGGATATCTTACTTGGGGGTGGGTGACTTACTTTATGTTCCTGTGAAACTGGTAGTACTGGGCTAGGAATTTGAATAGAAATAAGCCTGAGGTTGTAAGTGTCATAAGCAGGATTAATTGTATGTAAGTATCTTGGAGTTCTCATCTATAAAATTGAGATAAAAATAAGACACTATAACACATAATAAAATAAAATAAAAAAAATCCTCATTGGGTTGTTGTAGGATTAAAAGTTATTTTAGGTAGCCTGGGTAGCTCAGTGGTTTAGCGCTGCCTTCAGCCCAGAGCCTGATCCTGGAGACTCGGGATTGAGTCCCACGTCGGGCTCCCTGCATGGAGCCTGCTTTGCCCTCTGCCTGTGTCTCTGCCTCTCTCTCTTTCTCTCTGTGTCTTTCATGAATAAATAAATAAATAAATAAATAAATAAATAAATAAATAAATTTTAAAAAAGAGTTATTTCAAGGGAAACACTCAATAAATAATTTATTGTTATTCTTTGTTCAGGAAATTAATCTCATTTAATTTGTTGGTAGATGGAAAGCTCCCTGATTAGGAAACTTTTTCTCATTCTCATGGTATGACTATGGAGAATTACTTTTATTCTTTGTTCCTTTTTCCCCTCACATATAAAATAGAGATAATAGATCAGAGGAGTTAAGATGGTGGAAGAGTAGGGGAACCCTAAGCTTGCCTCTTTCCTAGAACAGCTAGATAAATATCAAATCATTTTGAACACACAGGAAATCAGTCTGAGGACTGAGAAGCAAACCACACAGCTAGAGGTAGAATATCAGTCTGTATCATGGAAGGTGGGAGCTGCGGAGAGTTGATTAGGGGAAAAAAGAACCATGGGTGCTGCAAAAGAGAGGAGACTGATCACAGAGGAGAGAGAGAGAGAGAGAGAGAGAGAGAGAGAGAGAGAAAGAGAATATGCAGGGGATACACTAGAAGACTCTTACCTAAAATAATTGACTGGGAAAAGGAGAGGGGCAATCTAGTACGAGCTTTTATAAGCAGTGAAGTGAAAAGTCTGAAATTTTGGAAGTCTGTGAGATCACCAGGGTCATGCATGGTGGGCTTGGTGGTGATGTGATGGCGAAGGAAGGTGGAGACCTGGGAGCAGGCAGTGAGGTCTGAGGATCCCCTGGATCACATGTTCACCTGCTTGGAATGCATTAGGGAGTGGCGGTATGGCCTCTCTGAGGACAAAACAACTGGCAGCACCAACATGCTGCCCTGTTCTCTAGCATAAGAACAAAGACCCTGGCTGAGAGCAGCAAACCTTGGTGTTGGTTTTTGCTGCTCTTTACCATAAACCCCAAACTGCTGTGTGTTTGTGCAACCAATTTCTGGGATAAACTGCAGTGGTCACAGTGCAGCACGACTTCCCATGTGGGTACATGGCACTTGGGTCTCTAAAATTTGGAATTTTGAAACCCAGCCTTCTGCCTGAGATAAAACACAGGAATACTGTGCCACCTGGTAGGCAGACAGCTAGAATGCAGGCAGGGTGAAGTCAGGGATCTGATGGAAGCTGGAGACACAAGAGAGGTCATTGTTTGCTCACTTGTGAGGGCTTCCTAAAGAGTGGTGGGTGCCAACTCCCTTCTTCAGGAACTAAAGAGCAGGGCCACTTCATTTTCCTCTCCCCACCCCACCTATCAATACTGATCAACTTCAGTGACCAAAATAGCACCACCTCATGGAAACTGGAGCTACTTACACCAATCCCACTCCACTGTGCCCGGCAGATTCATCTCTGCTAGCGGAAGTCAGACTGACCATTAGCACAGCAGGCCTCACCTCTAGAAGGCCAGCACAAACCCCTCCCTTGCACCAAGTGTACTGATCATAGAGTGCTGCAAAGTTGCAGCTCTAAGGGAAATGGGATCTAGCTTCATTTTTTTTTTCTAGCTTCTTTTAACAAGCAGACCAAAACACACCTAGGATCCAGCTTCCTTTTTTTTTTTTTTTTTTTAAAAAAAAAAAAACATCTTCTTAATATAAGCATTATTCTCCAGAGCAGGAATGCAACAGGCTTTCCTAACAACCACACAGAAAAAAACAGTGACCCAGATAAATAACAAGATTGAAGAATTCATGCCCAAAAGAAAGAACAGGAAGAATTCATGGCCAGGGATTTAATCAATTCAGACACAAGTAAGGTGTCTGAACCAGAATTTAAAACAATAATCATAAGGATACTAGCTAGGCTTAAGAAAAGCATAGAAGACACTAGAGAATCCCTTACTGTAGAGATAAAAGACTGAAAAACTAGTCAGGCCAAAATTAAAAATTCTATAATTGAGATGCAAAACTGAATTGATGCCATGACAATGAGGATGGATGAATTAGAGGAACAAATCAGTGATATAGAAAATAAAATGATGGAAGATAATGAAGTAAAAAAAAAAAGAAGGAAAGAAAGGTATTGGATCATGAACGTAGACCTAAGGAATTCAGCGACTCCTTAAAGCATAATAACATTCCTTTCATAGGAGTCTCAGAAGAAGATAAAGAAAAAGGAGCAGAAGGTGTATTTGAGCAAATGATAGCTGAAAACTTCCATATTCTGGGGAAGGAAATAGACATTGAAATCTAAGAAGTACAGAGAGCTCCTATTAAATTCAACAAAAACTGGCCATCACCAAGACATATCATAGACAAATTTACAAAATAGACAAGGAAAGAATCTTAAAAGAAGCAAGAGGAAAAAAGTCTTAACCTCCAAGGAATGACAGAGCAGGTTTGCAGATCTTTCCACAGAAACTTAGCAAGCCAGAAGACAGTGGCATGATATAGTCAGTGTGCTGGATGGAAGAATATGCAGCCAAGGATACTTTATCTAGCAAGGCTGTCATTCAGTATAGAAGGAGAGATGAAGAATTTTCCAGAAAACAAAAACTAAAGGAATTTGTGACTACTAAACCAGTCCTGCAAGAAATATTAAAGGAGACTCTTTGGGGGAAGAAAAGACAAAAGCCACAAGGACTAGAGAGGAACAGAGAATGTCACCAGAAACACCAATTTTACAGGTAACACAATGCCATTTAATTAATATCTTTCAGTAAACACTCTGAATGTAAGTGGACTAAAAGCTCCAATCAAAAGACATAAGGTATCAGAATGGATAAAAAACAAAATGCATCTATATGCTGCCTACGAGAGACTAATTTTAGATCTAAAATCATCTGCAGATTGAAAGCAAGGGGTTGGAGAACAATCTCCTATGTTAACAAATGCCAAAAGAAAGCTGTAGTAGCCATACTTATATGAAACTAGATTTTGTATATTGGGAACATCCAAATATACGAGTCAAATAACAACAAACATAAAGAAACCATTGATACTAATAATACAATAAGAGTAGGGGACTCTAACACCTCACTTACCTCAATGGACAAGGAAACAATGGCTTTGAATGACTCACTAGACCAGATGGACTTAACATATATTCAGAACATTTTATCCTAAAGCAGTGGAATACACATTCTTATCAAGCGCGTGTGGAACATTCTCCAGAATAGATCACATACAGGATCACAAATCATCCCTCAACAAGTACAAAAAGATTGAGATCATACCATGCATATTTTCTGACCACAATGCTAGGAAACTTGAGTCTACCACGGGTAAAAATTTGTAAAAACCACAAATATATGGAGATTAAAACACATCCTATTAAAGAATAAATGGGTTAACTAGGATATTGAAGAAGAAATACAAAAATTACACAGAAACAAATGAAAATGAAAACATGACAGTCCAAAACCTTTGGGATACAGCAAAGGCAGTCCTGAAAGGGAAGTCTATTGCAGTATAGGCCTACCTCAAGAAGTAAGAAAAGTCTCAAATACACAACCTAACCTTACACCTTAAGGATACAGAAGAGGAATGGGAAATAAAGCCTAAAGCCAGCAGATAAAGGAAAATAATAAAGACTAGAGCGTAAATAAATGATATAGAAACAAAACAAAAAACAGTAGAACAGATCAACAAAACTAAGAGCTGTTTCTTTGAAAGAATTAATAAAATTGATAAACCCCTAGATAATCAAAAGGAATAGAAAAAGGACCCAAAATAAGTAAAATCAGGAATGAAAGAGGAGAGATCACAACTAACACCAGTGAAATACAAACAATTATAAGAGAATATTATGAAAAATTGTATGTCAACAAACTGGGCAATCTGGAAGAAATGGACAATTTCCTAGAAACATACAAACTGCCAAACTGAAACATGAAGAAATAGGAAAGCTGAACAGATCCATTACCAGCAAAGAAATGGAATTGGTAATTAAAAATCTCTCAACAAATAGAGGTCCAGGGCTAGATGGCCTCCCAGAGGAATTCTACCAGACATTTAAAGAACATTTAATCTATTCCAAAAAATAGAAATGGAAGGAAAACTTCCAAGCTCCTTCTACAAAGTCAGCACTACCTTGATTCCTAAACCAAAGACCCCACTAACAAGGAGAATTATAGGCCAACATTCCTGAGGAATATGGATGCAAAAATTCTCAACCAAATACTAGCAAACTGAATCCAACAGTACATTAGAAGAATTATTCACCACTATTAAGTGGGATTTATTCCTGGGCTGCAGGAGTGGTTCAACATTTGGAAGTTGCTCAAAATGATACACTACATTAATAAAAGAAAGGATAAGAACCATATGATTCTTTCAATAGAGGCAGAAAAAGCATTTGGTAAAGTATAGCATCCATCCTTGATAAAAGCCCTCAGCAAAGTAGAGATAGATGGAACATATGTCAACATTAGAGAGGCCGTATTCAAAAGACCTGCAGCTAATATCAACCTCAGTGGAGAAAATCTGAGAGCTTTTCTTCTATAGTCAGGAACAATACAGGGATGTCCACTCTCACCATTACTATTTAACACAGTACTGGAAGTCTTAGCCTCAGCAATCAGATAACAAAAAGAAATAAAAGGCATCCGATTTGGCAAGGAAGAAGTCAAACTTTTACTATTTGTAGACAACATGACACTCTACACTGAAAGACTCCACCAAAAACTTACTAGAACTAATACATGAATTCAGCAAAGTGGTAGTATATAATATCGATGTACAGAAATTGGTTGCATTTCTATACACCAATAATGAAGCATCAGAAAAAGAAATTGAGGAATCAGTCCCATTTACAATTGCACCAGAAACAATAAGATACCTAGGAATAAACCTAACCAAAGAGGTAAGAGATCTGTACTCTGAAAACTATAGAATACTTATGAAGGAAATTGAAGAAGGCACAAAGAAATGGATTGAAAGGACAAATAAAATTAAAATGTCTATACTACCCAAAGCAATCTACACATTTAATGCAATCCATATGAATGCTCGTGGTATCCTGAGCATTTTTCACAGAGCTAGAAAAAACAATCCTACAATTTGTATAGAACCACAAAAGACCCTAAATAGCCAAGCAAT
The DNA here is from genome assembly GCF_018345385.1 of Vulpes lagopus. Lineage (NCBI taxonomy): Eukaryota > Metazoa > Chordata > Mammalia > Carnivora > Canidae > Vulpes > Vulpes lagopus. Next base: position 100,600,751 of record NC_054829.1, read on the forward strand.
CTTGAAAAAGAAAAGCAAAGCTAGAGGCATCACAATTCTGAACTTCAAGCAATATTACAAAGCTGTAGTCATTAAGACGGTATAGTACTGGCACAGAAACAGACACATAGGTCAATGGAACAGAGGAGAACCCAGAAATGGACCCTCTACTTTATGGCCAACTAATTTTTGACGAAGCAGGAAAGAATATCTAATGGGAAAAAGCAGTCTCTTCAACATATGGTGTTAGGAAAACTGGACAGCAACCTGCAGAAGAATGAAACTGGACCACTTTCTTTCTTACAATATACACAAAAATAAATTCAAGATGGATGAAAGACCTAAATATGAGACAGGAGACCATCAAAATCTCAGAGGAGAACACAGGCAGCAACCTTTTTGACTTTGGCTGCTGCAACTTCTTACTAGACCCATTGCAGGAGGCAAGGGAAACAAAAGCAAACCTGAACTATTGGAGCTTCATCAAAATAAATCAACAATGACAATGCCTCGAATGAATTAAGTTTTTTGTTTTGTATCCTAAATATGACTAGCAATTGGTTTGTGTCTTAGTTGGCTCTAAACATGCTGTTGGGTATAAGATCAAGGCCCAGAGACAAGAAGTGACAAAGAAACTAGTGCGCTTACTGACTGAGAAACACAGGAGTAGAAGTCAGAGGATAGGACTGGACAGGAGGAGATTGGGCCAGGCAGCTGAGTTCTAAGAGGGAATGACTTGTGAAAGGAGGAGAAGGAGAGTTATAGATGTGTGGGGACTGGGAGAGTGTCACAACCTGGGAAGTAAGTACATAGTGTGAAGTATTTATATCAATTAGTGCCACTTTTTAGCAACTCCAACCGGAAAAACTAGACGAATCAGATTATAGGCAGAGTACAGCTGATATATATAGATATACATATATATATATACAAACATATATACACACACACACACACACATATATATATATACACACACAAACTGCAACTACATATATTTATATATGTAAAATTGGCTAGCTAGCTAACTAGCTAGCTGGATAGCTAACTAGCTAGCTGGATATCTCCTGTTTGACAAGAATTAGAAAGTAGGCTGTGCTATTTGGTAAATGGCTGGGATAGGTCAGGGTTTGTCTCCAACTCATTACTCTGGCTTGGCAGGACAGAGAATCACTAGGAATTCAAGGAATACAAGGAGAAGTAGGCAAGAGTTGACATCTGGCTGCCTTTCTGGGCCCATCATATGGTCTTAGGCTCCAAACTTACTAAAGTATGTGGGGCAAGATGTAATGATAATTGTTTCCAAATCTTCTTGGATTGTGAGTGAAGGATCTGGACCTACAGTGTAATTGTTACATTTGTTTAAAGAATTATATGGGATTATATGGAATCCCACAGATATTCAGATTCACATTTGGGACAACACACAAAAAAGTGAGGTAAATAGATAATGGTATACTCATTGGCACAGGCACTTAAAATATCCAAAGTCAATTTCTTATCACTGTAACTACCAATTAAAATTTATCATTGGCTACCTAGTTATACTGTACTAACATTTAACATTTTGACATATTTTAAAAAGTTCTGGGCAGCAGAACATTGATTGGACACCAGTTATATATCTGACATTCTGCTAAATAATGCATGTATAGAAACTAATGTCTCATTTCTTTACTTTTGGAGTTTCCAGTAGGAAAAAAGAGATGGACGTGTAAGATTATCAGAATATTATGAGACAAGTATCATAATAGAATAACACTTCACACTTGGGACACCTAGGTGGTGCAGTTGGCTAAGCATCTGACTTGGGTTTTGGCTCAAGTTGGGATCTCAGGGTGACGAGATGGAGCCCTGTGGCAGGCTCTGTGCTCAGTGCAGAGTCTGCTTAAAACTCTCCCTCTGCCTCTCCCTCCTCTCTCCAATAAATAAATAAATCTTAAAAAAAAAAGAATACTACTTCACACTAATTGTAGGAGCATAGGAAAGGAGCAATTCTTTCTGGTAGTTTGTGAGGAAGATAGGTATTAAAAATTTTCATAAAGGAGAGAGCATTGGAGTTGGCTTTTGAAGCATAAGTCAGAAGATGCTTGATATTGATGCAGCAATCATAGGTATCTGATGAATATACAGAGACATTTGAACCTTGCGAAGAGGTAATGGAGAGTTCATTTTGGCTGGAGTAAAAAGTGCTTTGATGAATAGTGAGGGTCATGGAACTGGAAGGGTAAGTGATATTGACTTGAAGATTGTGGAATTTGGAAAAAAGGAGTTGGTTAATCATGTTCTGCAAAAAAGGAGACTGACAGGTCAGATGAATATTTTTGTAAACATCTTAACTAAATAGAAAACCGATAATGAATGAAATCATTTATAATAAACACCTGGAAGCAGAGAAGGCATAAATCAACACAAATCCTTTTTGCATCTCCATTTAAGAGATCTGATAAACTTGCTGGAGAGACCTTACAGAAAGGCCTTGAGAATATGTAGTGAAGGAGAGGGAGCCTTTTGAATCCAGGATTTCAGATGTCTGTATCAGAGAAACTGTTGGATCTCTTGGTCCAGCCCAACCAAGGGTAGCAGAAGTGTGTCACTCAGCCAATCCCTGAATAAATTCTGTACCCATAAAATTGTGGAACATAAATTGGTGTTGTTTTAAGTCACTAAGTATTTGAATAATTTTTAAATGTAGAAATAGGTCATTTGAGCACTTGGTTATGCTTCCAAAATGCTTCAGGTCATTTAGTGTGTAACAAGTTGGAGAATCAAGGCTCTAATTCTTCTCTAAGATACCTGTGAGTTGGGAATTCCTATATTGGGTAAAATTACAATTTCGGTTATAGTTTTATAATTATGTGTCAAAGCTGTAGTATTTCGTAAATCTGCTATAAGACAAATAGATAAAATATCAACATTACTAAATTTAAAACAGCAAAATTGTTTTTCAGGTCATTAGTTTAAAATATATTAAACTAATATATATTAGTTTAATATTCATTATTAGAAAAAAAGAAGTAAAATTGAAAAGATGAGCACTGACTAGGCCCCTAACTTACACAGCTGAGAGTATTTTAGGTTATGACATGTCTCCATTTTATACTCACATATTTTCATAGGTTACATACAGTTTTCCAAGGAGAATTGCCTCATAAATTCATAGAGTCTAGGTTTATATACCATAAACAATCATAAACCAGGAACATCCTGATAAAATCACTCTATAGATTCTATAGATAAACCATGCATCTATTAGCTATGAGCTCAAAAGGGGATTAGGCTGTGTTATTTTCCTACTCTCTGTCCTGGTAACGAGAGATAAATTGATCTCCGGAAAACTACTAAACTTCTTTCCAAACATAAACTAATTCAGTAATTGCTAGTTCATATTCTTTTGAGTGATAAATCTACCAACTAGAATACAATGACTCTTTTTTACTTTTACCTGATGATAAAAAATCAACATGTTCCGTTCAAAACTCTTCAGGTTAATTTTCCCACCCCCTTACCCTAAAGTATAGTTTTGTTATTCATCTAAACTACAGTTAGGTTGTAGATAATACTGCAATAACCACAGGAGTGCATATATCTTTTTAAATTAGTTTTTTTGTTCTATTTGGGTGAATACCCAGTAGTGGAATTACTGGATCATGTGATAATTCTGTTTTTTAAGAGTACACGTAATTTGATGAGCGCTGAAAAGTGTATAAAATTGTTGAATCATTATATTGTACAACTGAAACTAATATTGAAGTATGTTAATCATACTTCAATAAAAAAGTGAAAAAATAGAAAAATTAGTTAATCTGCTTGTTTATAATTCATTTTTCTCTCCCCATCCTTGTTGATTTTATTTGATCTAACTATATCTATCTACTTACCTACCTACCGACTTACCTATGTGAATACTTATCTACTTATTGATTTATTTACTAACAGCAGATTATATCCTTTATCATTAGAAAATTTTCTTCTCTATCTCATCTTCCCTCCCTTGCCCACCCCTCATCTTGCCTTTGGGTTTTCTTTGATAGGTAAATCATTGTTGATTCTTTTCATTTCAACATTTTAAGTCATTTTACTTTACATTTTTTTTGCTTGTTTATGACACTTAGTTATGTTTTCCTTTTTGATCCAACTCTAAAAACGTTTTCTTTATTTAGTACATAAATTTATCTTATATTTATTAATACGGTAGGCTTGTTCGATCTTAACTATATCATTTTTTTTCCTTTTGGGATGTTTACTACATTCCTGATGATTCCTTTCATTTCTTATTTTTACTACTTGATCTCTTTTTGATTAAATTGCTCCCCCTCCTTCTGGCTAGAAGGAAGAAAATAGCTAAAACTTAGAAGATTGACTACTGTGCCATTTATTCCCAAGTGGCAGGGGAAGACCACATATTGAGCTTTGAGCTTTCTGTTTATCTTTTTTCTGGGCTTTCTATTGCATTTCAGGCTGACATACAGAATGGAATTAGGTCAAGTAGATTCATGCTGCTTCTCTAACAGGTGCTCACCAACATAGATGCTTTGCATTTCAATTTGGAAACAAGCTGGCTTTTTTTTTTTTGCTGTTACTGAGGATTGAATTATGTAAGGAACATCACAGTCTATTTTATTTTATTTGTTTTAAATTGTAAGACTTGTTTCTGTCAATAGCAGTATAGTTCTTAACAGTCAGAGTCAAATGTCTCAGATTTAGCAAATGATAGCTGCAACTGCAAATCAAATGATGCCACTCTTGTAATTCTCTTTTCAGTCCCAGATATGCTGGAGGGATGGCAGGCTTGCCATTGCTTCTCCGTCCTTTTTGAGAGCTGGATCTTCAGTCCCCTACTGAAATTTCCTATAGGATGTAATCTCACTCAGGGAATTGCCAAATCCAATAAAATCAGATGCTTCCCACTGATTTTATCTGTGTCTGTACTTCTTCTAGTATTAGGTACCTGAGCCTCTTGGGCTCTGCAACTATCACCACACTTGCCTTGGCATGTGCTTCAGGAAAAAGGGTAGAGGGAAGAGGGGTGGCCGCTGCCTTCCCATTAGCACTCTGATCCAAGCTTAGGACTTTCTGTTAAGATCTCTTTAGAGAGGGACGCCTGGGTGGCTCAGTGGTTGAGTGTCTACCTTTGGATCAGGTCATGATCCTGGGGCTCTGGGATTGAGTTCTGAATCAGGTTCCCTGCATAGAGCCTGCTTCTCTCCCTCTGCCTATGTCTCTGCCTCTTTCTCTGTGTCTTTCATGAATAAATAAAAAAAAATCCTTAAAAAGAAATCTCTTGAGAGAATAGTGAAAATAAGACTATAACTTTTAACAAGACTTTCAATTACATATTCAGAAAGGTAAGTAAGTAACCCAATGTGGTTACTCTCTCAGAACCTATTGATGGAACCATTCTCATGAAATCCCTGACACTAACAGGGTATCTTTCTTATAGCTAAAGTGCTGCTTCCTGAACTAGCTTCTGGGTGATCTCCCTGTAGAGCTTCTGATAACCATGGATGCCCCCTATTAGACATACAGCTGAAAATGTCAGCACATCTAGAGTCTAGAAGCAGTCCAACCCAGTGAAAGGGGGATGCTGTTTCTCTCCTATTAGCTCACTATAGATTTCCAAATTTTTTCTTCAAGGTCTACCTCTTCAGGCTTTCCCCAAATGAGAACATTCATTTGACATTTTGGGATGAGCGTATTTTTAGGCTATACCCAAGATTTCAAGATTTTAGGAGTTTTAGCAAGATGTACTGTTACAGTACCTGGATCATAGTAGGTGTTTAATAAATATGCAATGATTGAACAAATTACTGAATAAAATAGATATGCTGCTAAGAGTAATAACTCACAGGTATTCTAATCAGATGATTATTTACATTATTATCTGTGTAAAGTGTATTTTTTGTACTAGCATATAATTTCTAGGAGGTCAGAGAATATATATGCCTGACAATTTAAACTTTCAGGGGGATGTGTAAATGGTGGCACAAAATATTTCTTTCTTTCTTTCTTTCTTTTTTTGTTACTGATCTTTTGATAATAACTTTATACCCTAGATTTTTTTTCTTAAACTTTGAATTTGTGTAAAATCTGCTTGATTGAGGCTTGCTTTTATAAGGCCTCAGAAAAATTGAATATATAGATCTTTCTCCTCTGATACCACCTGATGAAACATTTAAATCAGGATGTTGTCTCCATTATTTTTTTTATCGCTTTATATCTTTGCATTCCCTACCTAACTTCACTGAAGTCTACCCATGCAGTTTTGGCAGTTTTGGTATCTATTACTGTGTGCTAATAGTTGTTTTAATTTTTTACTAAAAATAACTAATAATATAATGGGCTTTGGTCATCAGACATTTTATCTGAATGGCTTTAATTATGCTTCTGGTAATCTGTCTTTCTAGTTGAAAAAAATAGATCCTTATTATTATAGTGAATGTACACAGTATCATTAAAACACTATTTAAATTAAATATCAAACATAAGATTAAAATATAACCTAATGACAAATAAGAACAAATGAATTAAAACAAATTTTAAAAACTTATATTGAAATACAACTTGTAAATCAAAATATTCACCCATTTCAAGCGTGGAATTCAGTGACTTTTAGTAAAGTTATAGAGCTGTACAACCATCTCCACAATTTTAGAATATTCTCATTACTTCAAAAACATTCCTAATGTCTATCTGAATTATCTTGGCATCCTTGTAGAAAATTGGTTGAACATAAATGTTAGGGTTCAGATATGATCTCTCAATTCTATTTTATTGATCTGTACATTTATCCTTAGACCAGTACCACAGTTGTGATTACAGTACCTTTGTAGTAATTTTGAAATCAACAAGAGAGTCTACGGCCATACCACCCTGAACGCGCCCGATCTCGTCTGAAATCAACAAGAGAGAAGTCTCCAACTTTGTTATTCATTTCAAGATTAGTTTGGCTATTCTGTGCCTCCTGCAATTCTACATGAATATTAGGAGCGACTTGTCAATGTTTGCACAAAGCAAGAAAAAAAAAACAGCTGAGATTTTGACAGGGATTACATTGACTCTGTAGAACACTTTGAGAAATATTGTCAACTTAATATTAAGTCTTCTAAGCCACGAGCAACAAATGATTTTTAAATTCATTTAATTCTTACTCTTGTAAAAGTTCAGAGCAGGTAGTACCAGGAGTGAGATTCCTTGTAGATTGTCACTTTGCCATTCCTAAATAATGGGTCTCATCTCCATGGTACAAAAGGGCAACTACATTCTGAGCAGTGGGATTAAAAAGGGATAAAGTCAAAAAGGAGCTGGAAGGGCAGCTGCTGGCTGTCATTTAGGTAAGGTCCCTTAAGACTGCTCTGAAGCATTCTGCTTCTGGTACATTGTTTGATTCTTAGTCACGTGGCCACACTTGGCTGTCAGAGAGCCTGAGAACTGTACCTTTTATGATGGATGGCTACGGTAAAAGTTAGTGCCTATTTAAAAAGAAGGCTTCAAGAAAGAGAGTGGAATGGAGGGACTGCTAGTGGTCTCTGCCCATGTACTGCCATAGAGGAACACTCAGTATTATCATTGCTGTAAAATGGCATCATGCTGAATGTATTTATTACCATCTTCTTTTTATTTAAAGATTTTTTTAAAGATAATGTGTCTGACGAGATCAGGTGCATTCAGGGTGGTATAATGTGTCTGAAAGCCATGAGAAATCGCACCTTCCATTTGTTTAATTTATGCCTATTTTTTTTTCCAATTTAGTGGTTTGATCAGGACTACAGAAAATATTTTTGAATGACACTGGGTTTTCCTATTGCAAACATTTAAGGAAAAATTTTGGAACTTACCCTTTTGAGCATGGTTTGAAATCTTTAGCATTTCCAAAAAAGATACAGAGAGGAGGACTGAAAGATTGCTCAAAGGTGTTAATACTATCCAGGTCTTTAATCTGTGAAAGCTGCATTTGAAATCCTGTCACCACAGTGTAAACTGCTGGATAGAGAGTTTCTCTCTTTTCTAAACTTTTCTTTCTTTATTCTTTCTGGATGATTATTAGATACCAGATATTAAAATTTTACTGAACAGATTTGTGTGTGAAAAGAAAAGCCATGGTAATCTCTTTTGTGTATTTTTTTGAAAATTGCTTCTGCACAGATTAAACTTTATATCCAAGCTTAGAGGTGAAGAACAAGCTAGTATATAATTGTTCTTTGCCTGGCCTGGTCACAGCCTACTGAAGGAAGTTTCTTTAAATATGGGCACTTCAATATTTCAGGCAAAGAATAAAATCTCTCTCTTGTTCACATAAATGATGCCATGCCAGTGCATCTTTACTAATCCTAGCTTTGTGAAATGAGGTTTTAAAATCTGCTAAATATCTTCTCTTTCAAAGAATTGCTCTAGTAGAATGAGATAAGACAATGGTTTTATTACTCAAAGATCATGTCTCTACATGCAGTCTGTTTCCAATCTGTCAATGCTTCATTGGTGAAATGTTGGATTTCAGATATAAGTGAGTCCAATTTTATAACTTCTGTCTACCAGTCATTCATCTGAGTGGTGCTGGTGACCAGCTGTTTGAGAATCTATTATTGAGGTTTGGCATCTGCATGCTACGTGATGTCTTTCTCCTACTACTGTGTAAGTCTGTAATATTCTTTATGGAGTCTTTTAATTGCTTCAGTATTCCATGCTGTTATGTGGTTATCACCTGCTGGCTGCTGAAAGGAGTATTTGCTTCACATATTTCTGCACAATATTTAAGTAGGCCTAGATTTTTGTAATGTCACAGATGGTGTGTGGTATAAATAAAAAGATCATATGGATCATGTTAAAATTTGGACTCTGCTTTGAACTGGAATTTTTGGAGCCCCTCTCAGTGGCATTGTTTGATCTATTTATTTGCTATTTTTCCCTATATTAAAATATTAGTCATTTAAATTCTACTGTATGCAGTACATTGTTCTGGGTGTTTTGAAAGCACAGAATAATAAAATATATTTTCCCCTATTCTTTCATTCTAACTCATGAATAATTTTGTGGGGTATAGTAGACATCTTCCTCCTTTTGTCCCAATGTCACCTTTAATATTTGAAGCTTGTTCTGCCTCATGAGATTGCATGTATGTCCTAGTAGAGAACCTCCCTTCAAGGCCTCCTTTGCATCTAGGCTTGGCCCTTGACCCAGATACACATACCCAGATGTGGGAGGGACCACTTAGAGTGCATTCAGGTAAAGGTGAGGCAGTGGCTACTGCTGCATCCTCTTTCCAGAAGCAACAGGCAACATTAATAGGGAGGTAGCAGGAGTACCTAATGGCCAGCTGGGGTTGGTAGAATTACCTAAGGTGTCTGCACCCATGGCCAGTAGTTGTGATGTCTTTATGAGATCAGTTCTATGATATGAATTTGGCCATTTCCCTGGTTGGGAAGTCTCTATGACTAGTTGTTGGGCTCTCTGGATTCCACAAATTACTTAGAATATTTAATATAGTGAGCATTACTTGCTAATGCTTAAACTAAGGTCATTAAAGGATGTAAGAGGCTAAGAACTACCACATATACTTTTAGAAGATTTTGTTTATTTATGTGTTTGTGAGAGATAGAGAGAGCACAAGCAGTGGGGAGAGCTAGATGGAGAGGGAGAAGCAGACTCCCCGCTGAGCAGGGAGGCCAAGGTGGGGATCGATCCAGGACCCTGAGATCATGGCTGAGCCAAAGGCAGATGCTTAACCGACTGAGCCACCCAAGTGCCCCCAAACTATCACATCTTTAAAGAATTACAAAAAGAAGTAAAATCCATTTTTAGAGGGGTGCAGAGAGAATGGGAGAGAGAATCTTAAGCAGACTCCACACCTAGTGGAGAGCTCAATGTGGGGCTGGATCTCACAACCCTGAGATTATAATCTGAGCTGAAATCAAGAGTTAGATGCTCAACTGACAGAGCCACTCAAGCGCCCCAATCCAAAGTTTTGAGCAGACATATTAATGACCTATAATGGAGATAGGGACTCAAGAAAATAGGAAAGATGACTGGAAGGGGTAGATGTTGAACTCTGCAGTCTCAGTTCATTCCAGAAATACTGTGAGCTGCTAAAAGATACCAGATATGGTATTAGATGCTGGGATAAAGAAATGAGCGAAAATCACACAGTTACTATTTTTGCCAAACTAAAAGTCCAATAGAGGAGAAATTGATCTCATTACAACAGCTCTGGCAAAAACTCTGTTGAATGAGAGGATACAGTGTATAATTATATCAGGAACACTTATGTATTCAAGAATAGGCAAGTGAGACTTCCTAGATGAGTGTCTTTAAGAAACAATCCGAATGATGTATAAAATGAAAGGAACGGATGGAAGAGGGTCTTTGGGTAAAGAGTGTCCAAGTAAAGCTATCAGAATTTGTAGAAGCTTTAGAGTGAGAGACAATATGACACATTGGATCTGGAGAAAAATAAAATATTTTTTCATCTATATTTAACTTTGATAGTTAGAGTTCACTGAAGTTAGTGCTTATGAATGAGAAGACCAAACTCAAGAATAACATGCAGTGTTAAAGTCAAATATTTTCTCTTCCATATTTAGCTTTGATAGAGTTCACTGAAGTTAGTGCTTACGAAAACCCAAGAATAGTATGCAAAGTTGTGGTGCTAGTATTTTTTGCAAATAAAGATAACTACTCCACAGGTCCTTAAATACACTGTATTAAGTCCTGAATTCAGTGTGGTAACTGTACAACTTGTGTGATGCTGTACTGGACCAGAACAAGGCCAGTGGCAATGTTCACAGGGATGAAGGAGCATAGACACATTTAAGATATATTTAGCAGGATTTGGTCCTTGATTAGAAACATAAGTGGAAAGGGATACAATTAAGATGTTGCTGCTTTATTAGAAGGCACAGACTTGTGGTTCCTAAGTGGTCTGGCTACCTGCAATTACCCAGGAAATAAATCTTATAACATTTATATTTATATATATTTTAATTTAATGTTAAAATTGAAAATATTTTTAAAAAATATTTTTATTTATTTATTCATGTGAGGCACACACACACACAGAGAGAGGCAGAGACACAGGCGGAGGGAGAAGCAGGCTCCATCCAGGAAGCCCGATGTGGAACTGGATCCCAGGACTCTGGGATCATGCCCTGAGCCAAAGGCAGACTCTCAACCGCTGAGCCACTCAGGCATCCCAAAAATGAAAATACTTTAAAAAACATAATAGTAGTGTATCTATATCTTGTCCTCTTCATTGTTGGTTAGCAAAACTTTAAGGCATATATTTGACAAGTTGTATATAATTTAGTCATTGCATGTAACTATGAAAAATAATAATTTACATTCATATAGCACTTTGCATTTCTTTTCAAAGATTTTCTTCATTATTTATTTCATTTTATACTCACTTAAACTTTTGTGAAAGGCAAAATTATTTGTATTAGACAGATGAGAACATGCTGGCTCATAAAGTTTTGATAACTAAGCTCATCCCTACTGCAGACAGCAGAACATGGGCAGATATCGGTCTTTGTTCAGAAAAAAGAGTTAAGCATTATTTTTATAGTAAGTGATAGTTTTTAGAAGGGCAAAGATATACCCTGCATTAAGTGGAGACTCCAGGATTTAAAAAGAATAATAAGGCTAGAAGACATAGGAATTGCTAGCTAGGTAACAAATCACTTGATTATAATTTGTAAGGTCATGGTAATTTTCCTCAACGTATGTAAACTTAACATATATTCAAATGCAGTGAAATAGAGGATTGATCAATTGTCTCTCATATATTACCAAGGATAGGACCATTAAAGTCATCCAGGAAGTATTCTACTTCTTATTCCTTAGGTTTATTTTTGATATTGTTTTTTATTTTGGCTTGTGTTGCTCCTTTGGATTAGAAATATCCTCTGTTCTTAAAGGTGAAGACATTATTTTCTACTGTTTGTATGTTTGCCTGAAGAGCTTGTACAGTACTGAGTTGCTTGCACTCAAAACTATTAGGAGCTTAGGAGCCCAGAGACACAAATGCATAAAAAAATGCCTTTCACAACCCAGTTTAGCTATAGAAAGTAACTTGCTGAGAAAATGCTTATAGCGATGGGATGACATTATTCAGCTCTGTGAGGTGCTAGCTGGAAACCTACAATGTCATTGCTTGAAGGACTGTATTTGTTTATTGATGGACAATTACAAGTAGCTTTGGGGGCTGAAATCTTGTGAAAATATCCACTTATATTGGTCTCCTGGTTGGCCTACTTATACATACAAACAGGTTTTCTCTCCTGGAGAGCCAGGGAACTGATGATAAACAAAAATGTGACTGTTAAACAGATAAGTGATTACTGATGACCACAGTTGGCTTTTGGCTGTGTTTAACCAGTTTGAAGAATAAACTAGTGGTGCTTTGAAAATTATGAAATGAAATTTCTTGTACAAAAGCGAATTAATTTTTATTTTCTAAAGAACAAAATTAATGATAACTAATCAAATACAGAATTTGATATTGTTATATGTTAAAAAATGACCACACACATACACAAACATAGCTTACATGTGCATATATTTATTATATAGTTTCTTTTATTATCATTATTATTTTATTATTTAGTTTCTAAATGATCTCTAAGGAGCCAAAGCCTATTCTGCATATGTTAGCAAGCTGAGAAACTTAACTGAATGGTAGTGGTATATTTGGTATATTTGCAAATGGGGTTAGAGGGATGAGATGTTGGGAAGAAAAATGAAGTGCCAGACTTGAGTGTGGAGGGGCATCTTGCTATATTATTTCTTAATTAGGTTTGTCTGTGGAAGACTTTGAAAGATAAATTATTTAGGAGAAATAAGTCCTATTCTCCTGGATAGGAAATTTTAGAAACAGCATGTGTAATGACTGTGTTAATAGAAGTGTCATGTTAAATACCAAGGGCTTTCTTGCATCACTGGGATTCAAGGAAAAATTCCATCACTAGTGAATCAGAAAGCTTGACTTTTTCTGAAAAATGATTAAAGAAGAGGGAGAAGACTGCTAGCTAATTAGTTGGCTGGACTTATACGGACATTATCTTGAAAGCCATGATAGGAAACTTTGACTGCATGGTCAGGCCTTAGAACTCTTTTGATCCAAAACTAATTTCCTCAAGTGAGTAGTTAGAAATTGCTTTCTTGTAACAATTTCAAAAGGAATGAAATAGAGGAAAGAAGTGGATTCATAAAAAGAAGGGCAAATGGTCTGATTAAAACACACACACACACACACACACACACACACACACACGCACACACACGTCCCTCCATAGCAGGTAGGAGAGATTTTGGGAGGGGGTAAGAAAGAGAAAACATCAGTGATCCCTATTCTTTTTTTAAATGTTTATTTTTAAGTTACTCCAGAAAATTGTTATCCTTATTCATTTTTAAAAGGAATATATTAATGTATAGTGGTATATGAGCTATTTTAAAAACACTGTAGAAGGCAGCCTGGGTGGCTCAGCAGTTTAGCGCCTACCTTCAGCCCAGGGCGTGATCCTGGAGACTCAGGATCAAATCCCACATCAGGCTCCCTGCCTGGAGCCTGCTTCTCCATCTGCCTGTGTCTCTGCCTCTCTCTCTCTCTCATGGGTAAACAAATAAAAATCTTAAAAAAAAAAAACCCACTGTAGAATAACCACCAATGAAGACTTTTTTTTTTTTGTTTTGGAGACTTCTGTTTATTCACAAGTCACTTTCTTCCTAATAAGCAAACTTGTTTCTCTCTTTAATCCATTCTAGAAGCTCTGATATGATTGCAGTGTCCAATCTAAGATTTAAAAAATGTCTCTTAACTTCATATTTGCTGAATAACATGAGAGAACTCAAAGGAGATGTAACGCTAAGATTCATTTGCAGTGATAACCAACAGTACTATTTAGAGAAATTGTTGAGAAGATAAAGCTGCCCTCCTTTTTTGGAGAGAAAATTGACTGAGTATAAGTGCCTTTTGAATATCCCAGAAGGATGCCATTTCCACCCTATTTCCTTACTCTGTTCCCTGCAGTGGTGACAGCTGTACTGAAATTCAGTGCACAGGATTTCAATTGCTATATCCGGATTCTTGAACCATCTCTTAATTGCCTACGCTGCCTGAGTATTCTGCCAAAATTCAGGAGGGCAGCATCAGGCTGGGAGAGGGCATTTTTCCATGGATTCTGCTTTGGCTTGTCCAGGTTCATGAGCTCTGAGGGTTGTTTCTTTTGTGATTGCCTTCCCTACAAAAACTCCCCTCAAAGCAGTCATGAAAGTATCAAGAGGTACCAGGGTAAAAATGAGATTTTTAAAAATAAATATGACTTTTTCTGAAAATAGACACCAACCTGTGTGAGATATTATTTCAGCATCTTATTAAAAGCAAAATTGTTTTATGAACCCCCTTCCTCTTAAGAGGCGGTAACTTTCTACTAAATTTCATTTGGCTCTGGCTAATACTTCTAAATTTGCTTTAAACATATGTCATTGAATCAAAGACACCAGTAGTTCAAGATTATGCATTATTTGATGTATAAGATAGAAAAAAAGATGACATAATATGAAGAACTGAGGGTCCTAAGACTCTTAACTGCATCTTTATTTCAGAGTAAATGAGCATCATAGAATGGAAGAGGTAACAATATTCTAGTCTCCTCTGAACCCAAATCCAAGTTTTTCCTAGTCAGTGAGGCCTAAACCACATAGATGCCTCAAATAAACTTATCATGAATGTAGCCATTTTGGAAAGGTATAATCTTTAGAATGTTGAACAGGAAAAAGGTTTCAGCCAGCACAGTGGGTTCTGAGTAGCATACGTGGATTTAAGGGATAGATAATTTGTTCCTTACTTTGATGAGTTGAGTTCATTGTCTTGTGCTTTACACTGGATCATCTCTCTTTCTATCCTGCCTTAGCCTATAGGAACCAGGTAACATAGGGAAGTTGTTTTGGGGACTCAGCTTCTTTTCTCTGACTCTGCATGACAGTATGTGGATGTGTGGCAATCCACACAAATATCATGTCAATCTTTTTTTCCCCCTTGGACACTTTGTATGATAATAGAAATAATAAAAATAGGGCTTTTTGATAAGATATAATTAATCTTATAAATTATTAACTTAGCTCTCTTCAAGAGCTCTCTATAGAAGAGAGTATCTAGTTCTCAAGGTTTCCTACTTGGTGACTGTGATGGGTTGTGATCTTTCTTGATGATATTTTATGCTTTGAACAGTTGATGGAAAGCTGCCTCTTCCCTTCTAACCAATTCCATTTATTCATTTAACAATTATAGTTGGGTTATTCTTATGTTCTAGGCACTATTATATTGTGGACCATATAGAACATTGTTACTCTAATAATTGACTGTATTTGGGCAAAGACTTGAAAGGAAATGATGAGTGAGTGATGCGGATTTCTGATGGAAAAATGTCCCTGAGAGGGTACGGCAAGGGCACAGGCCATACAGCAGGAACATATATAGCATCGTTGAAGAACATGGCTGTGAAGAGTAGGCTGGTATGGCTGGAGTAGAGTGAATAGGAAGCGAGTGCTAGGAAATAAGAGCTGAGAAGTTGAGGAGAGGATAGGCCAAAGTGTCAGTTTTTATTCTGAGCAAGATAGAAAGGCACTAAAGGAATTTGTACAAAAAAGTAACATACTCTGATTTTATTTTAAAAGAATCCCTTGGGATCCCTGGGTGGCGTAGCGGTTTGGCGCCTGCCTTTGGCCCGGGGCCCAATCCTGGAGACCCAGGATCGACTCCCATGTCAGGCTCCCTGCATGGAGCCTGCTTCTCCCTCTGCCTGTGTCTCTGCCTCTCTGTCTCTCTGTGTGACTATCATGAATAAATAAAATCTTAAAAAAACCAAACCTAAAAAAATAAAAATAAAAAAATAAAATAAAAGAATCCCTTAAGTCTGTGTGGAGAAGAAATTGCAGCATGGAAGGGTGGAAGCAGTGAGGCCTATAGAAGACTAATGCAATAATCAAAGAGCAAGGTCATGGTGGCTGCACTGGGCATCTGATGGTGAAGGTTATAAGTGCTAGTCAGATCCAAGACAGGTGTTATAGCGAAAGCTGTTAAGTTTAGATTGGCTATGGGAATGGAGAATGGAGAAAGATGACTCAGAGGTGTTTGGCCTGAGGAGCCTGAACAATGAAGTTACCATTGAGATGGGAAAGTCATGTGAGAAGAGCAGTTTGAAGAGGAGATTAGGAGTTCAGTTTTGGACATGTTAAATGAGAGATGCCTATTTAAAATTCAAATAGATCTTTCTACTGTTTAATGTTGTATGGAGATCTTTTCAGAATGGATAATATTTAGAGAATGAGGTCTGTTACTCTAATTAGCCTTCTATTTGTCATATTTCACACGTTTATGGCATGTAAGAGGGTGAGCTTGACACTAGAGACCTTCTGCCATGTACATAGGGTATAAGAAGTTGACCTCTGGTGATTGTTTGTGAACTGCAGGGAGTCACAAATACTGATTGTACAAGTTTTTTATTTCATTCTGTTGACCACAATATCAATTTCCATGAAACGTACCCACACAACAATAATTTGTTACTTCCAATTAGTAATAGTTATTTACAAGTCTAATCTTGTTAACACTCTTTTCCAGTAATGGATAAAAAGTGTTAGAGCTCATTCACGTTTATGATTGTTCAATATAAGGATGAAAAAGGAAATAGTTTACTGGTGTTATAAAATTTTTAAAAGTCCTAATTTTGCATCTATAATTTCTTTAAGGTCATATTAGCTCTTAATTAAATCCTAGTTTAACAACTGGAATTATTTACTTTAGCATTGAATTTCCATGTATTTTACG
Source organism: Vulpes lagopus (assembly GCF_018345385.1). Taxonomy (NCBI): domain Eukaryota; kingdom Metazoa; phylum Chordata; class Mammalia; order Carnivora; family Canidae; genus Vulpes; species Vulpes lagopus. The sequence continues at coordinate 100,617,549 of NC_054829.1, forward strand.
TTTTAAATTTGTTGTTTTCCCAAGCTAGTAAGCTCTAATTTATAATAAAAAATGTCATTATTTTCTATTTAGTTCCCTTCTTAAAACTCTAACAACTCATTTGGTGAAGATTAGAAGCAAAAGTTTAGGGAGCAAAATGACCTAAACACATTAAATGTGGAAAATTATGTGGTACAAATATTTCAGGCAGGATGTGGTCTTTGGTATACGGAATCTATTGTTGGAATAGAAGTGGCAAAATTGTTTTAAGAACTGGATAATAAATACTTTAGGCTTTGCAGATCATGTGGTGCCTGTTGCAATTACTCAACTCTGCCATTGTAGCAAAAAACCAGCTGTAGAAAATCTGTAAACTAATGGGCTGCATTCCAATAAAACAATTTACGAAACGGGCAGTGGGATTTGGCCCACGGGCAGCAGTTTGCCAGTCCCTATGTTAGAGGCCAAGTGCTCTATGTTGACTTTCAAATGTTGAGAATTCATCCAGATAACTGTCACCACTGTCAAATTTAAAGTATGTGTTGTTTATAATTTCTTCCAGTGATTTTTACTTAAATCTGTGTAACATCTTGGGGTAAAATGTTCCATGAATATGTTCTCCTTATGGAAAACATTTGGAACCTATTTTTTCCTATTCATTTAATTAAAGACTTCTGGAGCATTTGCTATACACCAGGAACGGTATTAGACACTACAATATACAATACGAACATGCCAAAATCTGCCCTTACAGAACCTACATTTTAGTGTTTCACACTAAAGTATTTACTGTCTATTATAATGATGTGATAATTGATGAGGGAAATTATGAAATGTTCAGAGAGTAAATGGGGTGTCGGGGATGGCTTTCTAGAGAAAGTGATGTCTAGGTAGAGAGTCAAACAGAAACTAAGCTATTCACCTGGGACATTGGGAGCAGTGTGTTGTAGTGGAATAGCACATATACAGGTAAATAGGGGGAGCTGGGGAGTTGAGAGGGTGAAGCACACTGCAAGCAAAACTTTGGTGTGTGTTTACATGAGTGTGTATATGCCTCTGTGTGTATAAGCATCCAAGAGGTAGAGTAGTGTGGTTAAGAGCTCAAGTTCTGCAGTCTCGTGTCCAGACTTGAATTCTGCGTCCACAGTTTACTAATTATATTATTATGACTTGGCATTCAAACTGACTCTGATGTCCTTTCCACATGCCTCAGTTTCTTAATAAGCACTTCCTACTTTGTGGCACACAATGAGATATTCCTTCTATCTTTCATGTCCCAGAAAAGAAATTCACCAGTTATCCCAGGAGATCTGGTTTATTTCAGCAGAGAATGGTATTTAGAAACCAAAATATGGGTGCTTATTGCCATGATCTGTCATTCTTGTATCACACTGTGTCATCATAGAGGCTGTGTAATGTGTTCTAATATCTTCTTGTGGCTCCTCTCCCAGTTCTTTAGTTTCAGTGTTTCTTTAGCTATTTTTACAGTATATTTGCTTTTATCCTATGAACTTCAGTATCAACTTGTCTAGCCATGGGGGGGGGGGGCACTTTTTGGTTAATTTTACTGATGGTCCATTATATTTATAAATTAACTTAGAGAGAATTGACATCTTGACCCCTGCGAAGAAGAATACTTCTGATACAATAAATAGGATCATTCCGTAGCATAATCCTTTTTGAACAATGGGTGTGTGGTTATATCCAAGAAGAAGAGATATCTTGTGCTACTGTTTATTTTTCTGGTTTTAAAGTTTTTAGATACAAGAAATAACCGCTTATTAAGTTTATTCCTCAATATCTTTTTTCATTATTATCGTATTTGTATACTTTTCCTTTATTTTTTTTCTTTTAATTGGTTGTTATTGGTATATAGAGAGTCATTGATTTTTACATGTTAATTTTATATTCTGTTACCTTGCTGAATTATTTTGTGGTTTTGTTAGTTTTATTATTGATTTTCTAGTGTTTTCCAGGCAGAGTATCATACTATTGGCAAATGCATATGATTTTGCAAATCTTTTAAGTCTTTTATGATTCTGATGTCTCCAGTACATTACTAAGATATTGTGGGTGTCCTATCTCTGATCTTTGTAAAAATCCTTATAGTGTCTTCACTTTATACAAGAAACTGACTAGAGGATTGAGTAATATATATTATTACTTTAAAGATATATCTAGTCATTTCTATTTTCTTGAATTTTCTATTGGAAATGGGTATTGAATTTTGCCAATGGCTTTTTGAGCATTTATGGAGAAAATGATTTTTTTCTCTTTAGATCAAATAATTTGATGAATTACATTAATATTGGGCTATCCTTGTATTTTTAGCTTAAGTTCCACTTGGTTATGACATATTTTTGTAGTGGGGTGTCAGAGTCTCTCTCCTAATATTTAGGAATTTTCCATTGGTGTTCATAAGGGATAGTCATCTGTAATTTTCTTTTTTGTATGTGATGAATTGATCAGGTATAGGTTTCAAAGTTATACTTACTTCATTAAAATAACTTGGAAGGTTTCCTTAATTTTCTATACTCTGAAGAAATTTATATAGGATTGGAAATATCTAGACACTAATGGTGTGGTAAAATTTCCCCATAGAGTTATCTGAATCTGGTGTGTGTGTGTATGTATATATGTATGTATGAGATAGTTCCTTGACAACTTTCTCTGTTTCTTCTATGGAAATTAGATCTGCTTCTGCTTTCTATTTCCATTTCACTTGAGTTTTTTTTTTTTCCGAGGAATTCTTCCCTTATTTTTTTAAATTTATTTTTTATTGGTGTTCAATTTGCCAACATATAGAATAACACCCAGTGCTCATCCTGTCAAGTGCCCCCCTCATTTCATTTGGGTTTTGATAGACTATATTTTCCTATAAAATCCACTTCATAGAGATTTATAAATTTACTTGCATAGAGGACTCTAAAGTAGTTACTTATGATTTTTAAAAAATTCATTTATATTAATAATTATTTCTCTCATTTCTTGCCTTGTATATTTTTGTTTTCTCCTCTTTATCTTAATTAAATTAATATTTTGTATTTTCATTAGATTTTCTGAAAGAATTAGAGTTTTGGCTTATTAACTTACCTACAGTTCTTTTTTACCTCATTATTTTTTGCTTTTATCTTTTTATCTCCTTTCTTGTGCTTTCTTTTTGTTTACTTAATCTTTTCCTAGATTTTTAATTTGGGAATTTAGTCCACTTTTTCTCATTTTTAAATTTTGTTGATAGAGATATTTCAAAATCAGTGTTTTCCTTCATTCTCTTCTTTAAATGCATTCCACAGATCGTGTAGCGGAGATATACTTATTCTTTCAAAGTTCTTTGAGATGAACCTCAAAGTTCATCTGTGTTGTTGATGTCTAAAAGAAGGCAGACATAATAAACAAATTCTATGTGATTCTGATCATATGATATTTGAGAAAAGGAAAATATCTATATTTATAGAAATCAAATCAGTAGGTGCTGAGGCTGGTTGTGATAATGAGGATATTGATATAAAAGGATGTGAGATATATTTTTGTTAGGGTGGTTATATGGATATATAAATTTGTGAAAACATGAATTCCACCCCTAACAGTCTATGAGTGCATTTTGTTTCATGTAACTTCATGTAACTATATCTCATCATTCTAATTAAAAAGAAATATGAGAATGCCTCACTATGAAAATGGAAAATTATGCCATGTTATAATGCCTCTTTAGATTTATAAGATTCTCAGATTCCTGGTTGGACTACTTTCTTAATCTGACATTTGTTCAATGATCATAGAGAAATTACTAGCATTCTTTTGGGAAGAGGAATAGATCGACATACTTATCTACATTAAAATTAAATAATTTTAGAATATGTGAAAATAGAAGTATAAATGACAAACATATGACAATGTGTCAATACTTAAAAATATATATAAAGGTTTATACAAATCAGGAAGTCAACCAGTAACATGGAAGTTCCATTTCTGGACATTTATTTTACAAATATAATTTCAATTGTGTGCATGAATATATGTGAGGAAAATTGTGGCAGCTTTGTGTGTAGTATAAAGGAATGAAGATAAAAAATGTCCATCAGTGGAGATCTGATTTAGTAAATGATAGTATTCTTATGAAATATTATGTCACTGTGAAAAAATGGAATATATAGGTGCTAATATATGCATGCACACTACATTGTATAAAATATGATTCCACTATGTAATAAAGAGCACGTGCACATGGGCCTGTACACACACACACACACACACACACACACACCTGTGTGTCTCAAATATTTCCAAATATGTACCTAAGAATTGGAAATAGAGGTTGCTTTTGTAGAGGGCTCTGGGAACAGAGGTGGGCCAGTAATATTTTCATTAGGTATACCTTTTGTTTGTGCGTTCTTTTGCTGCACAATAAAATATCATAAACTTAAAGCAACTTAAACAGTTTATTTTTATTTATTTTTTTAGTGAGGGGGGGGCATGGAGGGGCAGAGGTAGAGGGAGACTCTTAAGCAAGGTCCATGTCCCACATGGGGTCTGATGCAAGGCTTGATCTCATGATCCTAAGATCGTGACCTGAGTTGTAATCAAGAGTTGGTCGCTCAATTGCCTGGGTCCCTCAGGCACTCCTACAACAGTTTAAAACAAGGTGAGATGCCCAGTTTTCTCAGATGAGTTCTTTTCTAGGATCTCATCAGGTCAAAAACCAGCCTGGGTGGACTCTTAGCTGGTGGCTCTGGGGAAGAATCCCTTCTAAGCTCGTTTATTGGTAGAATCCATTTCCTTAAAGTTGTAGGTCTGAGGTCTTGTTTTCATACTGTCAGTTAGCTGAGTTGTTTTCTGCTCCCAGAGGCTGCCTTCTTATGTGGCCTTATCCATCTTCAAACCAGCCATGATGAGTGGAGCCCTTAACTACCCCCGACTTCAAATTTATCTGACTACCTCTTTCCCTAACAGTCTGAGAAAACTTATTTTTATGCAATACATGTGATTATATTAGACCCAACCCATAATCTCCCTTTTGCCATATACTATAACATAATCACTGAGTGACAAAGGTCATGGGCCATTCTGAACTTCTGCCTACCATATTTTTATGGTTGTTTTTTCTCATGAGAGTATATTATTTTCCTAACATAAAAACCTGTTGACAAAAAGATTATATTGAAAATTTTAAAAACGACTTCTAAGTATCCTATGTTTAAAATGGAATGATAATAACTTGCTCCAAGGAAAAAGGACAAAATAAGATAAGATATGTGAAATGTTTTTTGAATGTTAAAGTCATCAACAAGTTTTAGTTACACTTATTTTAACTATCGCTGTTATTATTATTATTATTATTATTACAAAGAGATAAGTCAAACCATTGCATAGTATAAATGTGAGAATACAGTAATTCTATTAAAGGTAGTGATAAGGAGTCATGATGAGTGTGATTAAATGTATACAAAGATTATGGTTTAGAAATAGAGCATATTTAACTTTAGATTCATATAGAAGAAAGGGATAGCCTGTGGTCTTCTAGTATAACAGTTTTTAAAGTTTCCACAGGTATAAAAATTCTCCAATTCTATTTTAATGTTAGGGAGGCCCTTGAAGTTATGGCAGCCATTATCGGGATCATATCTTTTTTTACTTGGTTCCAGAGTCTGGAAATTTCATGGAACAGGTATTACCAGATATGGGGAACTATTAGGGTCTTATCTTTATTTTCCATGAAGAACTTAATTAAAACTGTTTTTGGTACTTAAAAAATGGCAAACTTAAGGTTAGTAGGAATTAAGGAGGAGATCACAAAAATGGCGCAGCAATACAATTTCTTTAAAATATCTCTACAATATATGTTTGGGAGAGAAATCAAACATTCCAGGCTTTGGAAATTCCATCCTTTTAGGAGGAAGTTGGCTAATGTGAGGGAGTAATGGTGGAAAAAGTCATAGCATGTTCTGACAGCTTCTACTCCGTTCTGAAATGGAATTTTGGGGAGGAGTTTAGAACTCCTGAACCCAACTTGGGCACTGGGATGTAAGCGTGAATTTTCTATGGAAATGTAGAGCTATGTACACTAAATGAAGGTCAAAGTTGTTGTTTTTTTGTTGTTATTTTTGCTTTTTTTTCCCTCAAATGTAGGAAATAATAGAAGAAACTATTGGGTTATCTGTCCTTTATGTATGATGCTCTTTTATTCATTTATTCTGGACTGGATCTGCAGGTTTGCTTGGTTTCATTTCCTCTCTTGCCCTCCTGCTTGCTGCTGCAGCAATAATACCTGCATTTCTTGTACTAAAGCACCACCAACTACTACCATGGGGGCTCTGGCTCCTTACACCACATCCAGACTCAGATGAAGCACTGAACCACACCCCCCTTTGTTTTTGTTTTTTCCCCTCTAAGTGTCACTATTCTTGTGTTTGCAGCTTCCGTTAATCTGAGAATTTATTGGTGACAGGGACTATGCCATATTTGCTGTTTACTCCTAACATTTATCATAGTGCTCAATAGTTTTGTTTTAAATAAATGACTACCCTAAAATATGTAGAAATGAGGCTCAAGGATTAGGAGATAGAAAATTCTCACAATTCAGGTCTCACTGGAAGGCTAGAGAAATAGGGCATTTGGGCACATGAAACAAGTAACTTCAAAGAGAAGTAAGAGTAGATTTGGGGTTGGTTTAGTGAATAATTGACTTTCATTTCTGGGCTCTGAATTAGATCCTATATAGATTAATTGCCAAAATGGCCCTGTTCACCACCCCATCATCCTGTTACAATGCTTGCATCTCTTTCCTTCAGCTAGTGGGATCTTTTTCCTCATCTGCTGAATTTAGGCTGCACTTTTGACTCTCTTCGATTAAAATAATTCAGTGGGAGTGGTTGTTTTGAGTATAAGCTTCAAGAAGCTTTTTACTTTCACTGCCTCTTATAGACATTTTCCTCTGCCATGAGAACAAGCCTGGGACAGCCTGTGGAGTGGAGGCTGGCCAGGTCATCCCAGCTGTGACCAGCCTCCAGTTGACCTACCTACTCATTGAAGAAAGATAAGCAAGCCTAGTCAAGATTAGCAGAACCTGTTCAAAGAACAGGACTAACCGGCTGATCCATAGATTTGTGATGGAATAATAAATGGCTTCCATTTGAAGCTACCACATTGGGGGAAGGTGGTTTATTACACAACAACAGCTAAATGATATAGAACATGAAGTGGCAAAGTCATTTCAGAACTCATTGTGGTACAAAGTATTTTCTGAAACTTTTTAAAGAAAGTGACTACATATTTGTAAAAATGATACATATACCCATTATAAAAAAAAAACTTAAGCCATACTAAATAATACAAGAGTATAAAAATCACACCACCCCTACTTTATAGTTATGTATACATATTTCAAACTATATATTATATATCAATTTATAAATGTAAACATTGTCCCTTCACATTTTAAGAAATAATTTTATTCAAACCCTTTGGCTGTGTATTTGGTGTACGTGATTTGTTTTTTTTTTTTTTTAATTGTCAGAGCCACTTTATGAGTTGCCAGCAATTGTCCAGAGAACATCGTGTTGACTGCAAGGTTATTTGAGCTGCAGAACTCCGTGAAGCCTGACTAATGCTGTCACTGGAGGCTTTTGCAAAAGTGCTAAGTACATATTTCCATATTATTAGGGGAGTTGTTTATTCATTTACCCTGTGGGCATATATTTGTGATTAAAAAATGATACTACTGAATATATTGATTTTATGTTTTTTAAGGCAAATATTGATTGAATAATGAAAATTTTCATAAAAAATGATTATATTGAAAATACCTGATACAAACACATAAAATATTACCTATATCTTTGAACATTGTGTCTGATCTTCTTCTCCAGTCTCATACTCCTTTCTTCACTCTTAGTGATAACTTCACTCTTAGAGATATTAAATTTATTTTTTTCCCAGGCATTTCTTCTTAAACTTGTTTATTTATTTATTTTTGTCTCAGGAACATTATTCCTGAAATTGGCCCTCAATATCATGTATACCTATAATTCATTAAAATTGCTGTTTGGTATTCCATTACGTAAATACAACACAATCTATTTATCCATTGATGTTAGGGAAATAATGCTAATTTCTATCACAGATCGCAGATGCTAGATGTAAAGTCATTTGTCTCTCATTTCACGATCTGATCTGGATCTGTTTGTGAATGTGGTAGGGGAAGGGTAGTACGAAGTGCCTGATCCTTGTAGTCATTCAGAGATCTATCACAGTGTATCATGAGGCTACACCATATTCACTACATGGCTTCAATACACCTGCATCATCTAGTCAGCAAGGAGAGGAAAAGGAGTGTAGAGAAAGCATACTTGCTCTTAATTGCTTGGAACATAGAAGGTCTGCTCACTCTTTTTGAAGAAAAATAGTTAAAGATCTCATTTTTTGTTCAGAGGGGCTTGAAAATGTATTTTTGCGCACGCACGCGCGTGTGTGTGTGTGTGTATTCAGAGGATAAAAAAATTGTTTAATGAACACATGGCACTGTTACTTTCATAGATATCTCTTCCAATCATAGGATATACATTTTATTCTTATATTCACACTCACCTTCTTTCTAATACAGATGTCTAAAGTCCTATCAAAGCTAAAAATCCATTTCCTATTCTGTCTTCTTAAAAGGCTTTAAGTCCCTCTAACTGTTTATATGTTATGTCTTGTTTGGTTTCTAGAAGCGATCACATTTTCCAGTTCTTCCAGGCCCCAAATTTATTGGCTCTATCTGTTCCCTTTCAAATCCACAAATTCTCTCCTGGTCTTATCTGTTTCTCATAATAGGGGCTTTCCTGTAATGGCAGCCAACACTACTTTTTATAATCTTTTAATATAATCTTTTTATAACCATTTTCCGGTATACATAAGGCCCATTGCTTTTTAGCCTCTGATATCAGATTTCTCACCACTCAAAATCCAATGCTCAGCTGATGACTTGTATTTAAGGATTTGTTAAGGCAACATGTCACTTCAGAGTTCAAATTACTATATTACAATAAGCTAATGTTGCTAAAAAATTACTGTGAAAACCTCCGTAGTTTAATATGCTTATTTCTTACTTGCATATCAGTCTAATTGGATGTTTGGTGGGTGAGGCTCCCTATGGTAACATAGGGGATCAACTTCTCACTTCTGTGGCACTGCCATCTTCAACACAGGAAGGATAGAGGAGAATATGTAAGAAAGCATATGAGCAATTGATAATTTTTATCATTTCCATCCACAATGCTTATATATTATAAAAAGTCTGAAATGATAAATATCAAGTGTTTCTCTCTGGGAGGTGGCTTTGTGAGTATTTAAAATTTTTCTCTCCTGTTTCTTTGCCTTGTTCTTTCTTTGCTTGTTCCAAGATTCCTGAAGAAGTATTGTATCCCTTTTGTATTGAAGAGAAGCTTTTAATTGAATAACTCACTTTAGAAATAAAGGAGTGAATTTCGCCACATAAGCTAATCATTAAATACTGAACTGTTTAGAAAAGTGACATCTGGAAAAAGCTTTTGACTATTTGGATATTTTAGGTAAAAGGTTTATGTAGCTCTTTGCTATGGCAATTGTTGACTTTTGATTGATCTTAGGCTTTAAAAAGGGACATTGGAAAATACTAACAATAATAATGCCTTTTGTTATTGCCATTTTGCCTTTGTAGATCAGATGTCTCCCTACTTACCTGCCATGTGCACTCTTGAATCTTTTCTGTTTCTTAGAGAAACTTCACCCTTTGTTCAATAAAACTCTCACTTCAATGAAAAAAAAAATTATTTAATGCCTGTTGGATGCTTCTCACAGTGCGAGTTAAAGTAGAAGCTTAGGACGTTTTCTTGGGTCCCACACAAAATGAACACCTATATGTGAGGTGGAGAAGAAGGAAAGCAACCAAGTATGAAAAATCATTATGGGCAAATTAGCATTTAAATGGAAAGTTAAAGGTGTGGAAGAATTAGCCTGTTTTAGGATTTTAAAACATGTGTCCTTAATTCCCCCCTTTCACTTGGTTTTATGTCTCTCACAAATTTTATTTTTATTGTCAACATACGAAAATGTGTAACCCCACTCACTGACATCAGGAGTCAGTTTGCACTTTAATAGGAATTGAGCAAACTTTGTCATTCTTAGTATTGATCAGAGTGGACATTGTTCTTTGTGACTTATTTCTTATCATAGCATATAGTTGTGTGGATCCAGATCTAAACTCAGAAAAGAAGATTCAGCTACAAGAAATTGGAGGAAGTTGAGGATAAGAAAAATCTCCAGGATGGTGGACAAATTATACTTAGATAATCCTTTTTGCTTCAAACACTTATTATAAGTGCCAAGTCTAACAGAAAATTTTGCATATGATTTTAAATCAAGATGGTTGTTTACTCTTTTTATAATATCAACTATATCTGAATAAAAATAATGATGAAGCTCTTAAGATAAAGTAATAAATGTAGGAATAAATCATGATATGTTCTCTAACAAGGCATCTAACTGTAAAATTAGTTTGGCCAAATCAAGCCTCTTGTGTTTATAGTTATATGTAGGATAAATTTCTCAGGGTGAAACTGGCAACATATAAGACAGGTAACTCTGATTCTGACAGCAGTTTTACAATGGGATGCCTATCTTTTATGAAAATATTATTACAGTGTATGACTTGAATGGTAAAAGTCTATTTTCGCTAGCTACACAGATAACTGGTTCATAGCTTTGTACTTTCTCTTGTAGCAATAAAAAAATGTCTTCAACACATACATTATATACATTTCTCTCTGATTTGTATTATTGGCCCTTATGAATCAGTGAATCGGTTCACCTATGAATCAGTTCTAAAAACAAATTCAAAGCTTGTTTTTAGATCAAGAACCCTTTTAAGAAAATGAAAGTTATATAGCTCCTCTCTAGGAATATGCATTCATTGTTATAGAAAATTTCTTGTAGACTCTACAAGGAGCCCCTTTACAGAACCTATGTTAGGAAACTCTCTACTCTTGGTTGTGGTTTTCCTTGTTGGTTTTTGGAAGGCTGGGGGTGTTGCCCAATTGCACTGTGGCATTCCCTTTTCTGCTCTCAGTGCTGTCTACAGCAAACAGTGTGGAGGTGGGAGGAAAGTACTGAATCTGAGGCTGCATTTCTCTCTGGAATAATAGAAAGCCATGTACTTATTTACCTATCCATTAAACAAACATTGAGCAGAGAGTTATTACATAGAAAGCACTTTTGGGGGATCCCTGGGTGGCTCAGCGGTTTAGCGCCTGCCTTTGACCCAGGGCACAATCCTGGAGTCCTGGGATCGAGTCCCACGTCAGGCTCCCGGCATGGAGCCTGCTTTTCCCTCCTCCTGTGTCTCTGCCTCTCTCTCTTTCTCTCTCTATCATAAATAAATAAATAAATAAATAAATAAATAAATAAATAAATAAATCTTAAAAAAGAAAGCACTTTTGTAGGCATGATAGGACATATAAGACAACTACAAGAAGAATCCCACAAGTGTCATTCATATTTGTTTACTTAAAAAACAGATATTCCAAATATTACAAAGATAGAATTATATTAATTATAACTATTTATAATGAATGGCATGTTTTATGTAGAAGTTCCTTGTAAACTGAAGCATACCCTTCAAATGTTATTTTTATTTTTGTCTTGATGTTGACAAACCAAAGCCAGTAAGGATCACAATAAGCAAAGGAGACATGAGCCTTTCCTATATATAGGAAATAAGATTTATAAAATCAGAGAAACCCTCAAATGATCTAAGGCAGAAGAAGGAACTGTTTATGGAGTTGTTAACTGTAGGACTTAACAGATACTTTCTGAATGACAGCATAAATTGATGTGTAGTAGATATCTTAATCTAATATAAAGTTTAAGAAAGCCAGTTATAAGAATATAGTTGAAAAATACAGTTTAGCTGCAGAATATCAGTGGATCCATACTCTCACAATGAAATTATTTCATAAGAAGTAATTATCCAGGGAAAAATAAGACAAACGCCCAGAAACTTTCACTCCTGGCAAAATGTGCTATGGTAGGGCAGCCTTGGGTGGCTCAGCGGTTTAGCGTTGCCTTCAGCCCAGGGCGTGATCCTGGAGACCCAGGATGAAGTCCCACATCGGGCTCCCTGCATGGAGTCTGCTTCTCCCTCTGCCTGTATCTCTGTCTCTGTCTCTCATAAATAAATAAAATATTTTTTAAAAATGTGTTATGGTAGATTTTCTAAGAATATTGTGAAAAACCTAACCTTGATAACCACAAGGAAACCAATGAAAGAACACTTGAATTGATTAGAGGAAATATGCATGTCTACAAGTTTTCTAGGGTTGCCATAAAAAATTATCAGAAATTTATTGCCTTAAAACAGCAGAAACTTACATTTTCACCATTTAGGGGCTAGAAATAAAAAATTAAGATGTTGGTAGAGCCATGTTTCTTCTGAAGTCTTTCGGGAAGAATCCTTCCTTGCCTGCTCAGCTTCTGCAGGCTCCCAGCAATTGGTGGTTTTTAGCGTGTAGCTGCATCACTCCAATCTCTGCCTTTAATTCATATGGCCTTCTTTATATCTCTCTGTGTCTTCTTTTCAGTCTCTGTACAAAAGATCCTCCCTAACCTGGCATGATTTCATCTCAAGAGTATACCTTGTATCTGCAAAGATCTTTGTTCCAAGGACATTCCATGTGGACATAACTCTTGGGGGCCACTATTTAATCCACTGTACCATACCATTGATACAAAAACAAAAGCATTTTTATATTGATTGACCTCTGGAAAGAGAGGACAAATATTTTATTCTTTTTAAACTCAGAGACTATTTCCATAAATTAAGCCACCTGAAGAGTATGTGAAAGTGAAATCATACATGTTCCTACCCTGTAAAGGTTTCAAAATCTTGTCATATAATAATTCATACACAAAGGCAAAAGATATCCAGATAGGTCCCGGCATTGATAAAATAATGTGTACTTATGATTACTACAATGGTACTTTTCAGTCGAACTTCACTAGTCTGTAATTAAAGAGCTTATCTAAATCCAGTTATGTTATTAAGAATATCATATGGCAACAAGTGACCAAAAATTCAAAGCAATCTTTAAGAGTTGCTTTGCTATCAAATGTGAATCCTGTTTCTGTTTAGGTGGGCTAAATTTTATGACCATGATATCATTCTATTGCAATGACAGAAGCCCAAATAAACTAGTTTATAGATGGGAGTTTATTGAATCATGTATGTAACTAAGAATTCCAAGAGTGTGTGATTATCTTTAAAAACATATAGCTTCAAAGAATATTTTTTCTTGTTCTATCTCTCCATCCTATCTCTCTTTCATCACTTGGTTTTGTTTTTATTGGTGTGTTTAGCTTTTTACACGAGACAGGCTTCCTCCATATGGTGGGGAAAATGATGACACAGCCACAGTTTTTCAGGATTATATCACCCTAATCCTATGACCTACAACTGAGAAAAGAGATGACATCCATTTATATAGTTTCAGAGAATGATTCTGATTGGCCTGGATTAGGTCACCTGCTGATTTTTAGGCCAATTGTGTAGTCCAGGGGGTGAGATACTTTGTAAGAGTAGGCTTGCAACATGAGTTGTCAGTTCTGGCTGCTATAACAAAGTACCACGGACTGGGTTGCTTACAAACAACAGAAACTCATTTCTCACACTTCTAGAGTCTGGAAGACTGAGGTCAGGATGCTAGTATGATTGAGTTCTGGTAAGGGCCAACTTTTCTCTTCTCACATGATGGAGAACAGAGCAGAGAAACAAGCTCTCTAATGACTCTTCTAAGAAAATGAATCCCATTCATGAGGGCTCCACCGTCATGACCTCATCTAGTCCTAATTACCTCCCAAAGGCCCCACCTCCTAAAACACATAGGGGGATAGGATTTAAACATATGAATTTTTTGTTGGGGGGGGCACAGATATTTGGAACATAACAAGGATTTAGTGGGATGTCATGGCTGGTAGCCTGTAGTCACAAAATAGACTAAAGCTAACTCAGCCATCTTGGAATTCAATAAATGAAAGCATTAGTGCTAGGTTCTCACTAAAATAGCATTAAATATTCTATATTGAAGTGTTTGGAGATTCTCAAAGTATTGTAATGAACTTTCCAAATGCATGTCTAAATAACTTTGCCTTTTTTCTTCTTTCTTTTTCTTTCTTTCTTTCTTTCTTTCTTTCTTTCTTTCTTTCTTTCTTTCTTTCTTTCTTTTCTTTCTTGCCTTGAGCTAAAATCACTATGCTTCCTGTAGCTCAGACATGGCTTTTGGAAGTCTTCCTTATAGCACATTTTAAAACATTATTGTTAAGATTGGATTAACTTTGACATTTGGAAATGTCAGAGGTAATTTTGGCTATGGTAATACTGGCCAAAGCACTTCACCTATATCAAATACAATTCTGAGGGCCTGGATGCTCATGGCATTGTTAGACATATTTTTGTCCTATTTCAGCAAATAGGTTTTAGCACTGAAGCAATCTACTCTTTACAAAGCCATTATCATTTGGAAATGTCAAAGGTAATTTTGGCTATGGGAATACTGGCCAAAGTATTTCACCTATATAAAATACAATTTTGAGGGCCTGGATGCTCATGGCATTGCTAGACATCTCTTTGTCTTATTTCAGCAAATAGGTTTTAGCACTAAAGCAATCCACTCCTTACAAAGCAATTATCATTAGAAAATGTCACTGCATAAATTGTAGGGTAGAAGAGGCAGAGATCTGATGAGTTGTTGATTCAGATGAGGAGAGTTCATCCTAGTGGAGCAGAGTGCCAGAAATCAAGAACTCATAGCCTGTTTTTCACTTCTATTGAAAAAACTGTAACAGAGGGACTTATGTAAAAGTGGAATAGTTGATAAGATTTTCTAAAATTCCAGAGATATGCCATAGAAAAATAAATATTTGTAGCATTTTTTAAAAAATAGTAATAGCTGACATATTGTGTGTTTTTTCCAATTGATTCGTTTCTGAACAGAAATATAGATTGAATTGACCAGTAACTCATATTTACTGACTACTTTTAGGAACTAGGTTCTGTGTCAAGTCCTTTACTAATTTAGTATTATTAAATACTCATGGCAGTTCTATAATATATGCACTGTAATATTCTCATTGTACAAATGTGGAACTCTGAGGTAAGTTTTGTAAGTTTCCCAAGGTCTCACTGCTAAAGTGGAAATGAGATTCATCCCCAGATCTATCTGCTTCAGTTTGTCATAATTAGGTAATATTGCTAAATTTACATATCCCTGGATTATATTATTTTGTAAAGCTATTCATGTGTAGGTTTGATGCTCAGTGAAATTAAATTGCATTGCAACCAATTATTGTTATACACCTTATCCATAAATTTTGTCTTTCAAAAGATTTTGAGAAATAGAATGATAACTCTTTCCTCTTTTTACAAGGTCTACAGTTCTTTGACCCAAGTATGCACATTTAAATAGAAATAAAGATGAGTTTTGAATATCTGTAAATATATAAAAATTCCACCAGAATTGATGTGGCCAGATTGAGCAAAGATAAAATTACTTTGAACTGTTGCTTATCTGAAATTCCAATTTAATTAGATATTGTTTATCTGGCAATCCTAATTTGGGTTCCTCCAACTTGAATCTCTTTGATGTTTGCTTTTGTTCTGCCTAAACTTTATTTTCCTTTATTCAGTAAAGTATTGTATATACTCTATAGAATATATTATAGACTATTATCTTGTTAGCCTAAAATTTTCAGAGCAGGTGTTCAAGTGAGCTATTCTTTATTTGAGGTTTTAAATCTCAGGTTAAGTTTATCATCAGCTAGCATCTGCTACCCTGATTTCATATTTCAAACTTTATTCTCTGGCTTATACTTTGACTTCCATTTTTCTATGTAATATGGCATATAGTTTTATTGCATTTTGACAATTATTTAAAATACAGAAACTTAAGGCAGAGAAAGAGAAGGCAGAGCAGGAGACAATAAAGCAAATGGGCAGGAATTAAGCCTCAAGCCTCTTATGAAAGTTAAGTAGCTTGTTGGAGAAAATAAGATTAGATACTAGACCAGCAGATGAAGATTGGGTGGTTGAGAAGCCTGGGCACTCTGGAAAAATTGAGATGGATGATACAGATAAGCTGGTCATGTGCAATAGCAGGATGATCCTATTGGGACAGAGGTTTGGATAATCAGGAATAGATCATGAGCAATCAGGACTTCCAGGAGCTGCTTTGTCCAGGAATGAGCCCTCTTAGTGTTAAAGATAAAACACTCCCTAGGAGGACACAGGCTAAAATAGGATTTAGAGAAAAGTTCTTCACTCCCACCCACAGATGTGCATTTGGGTAAGAATGGCTCTTGCCAATGAGGAGTTTATTAACTTATTTGAAGACACATTTATTGAAAACACTTGGACCATAATTTAATTTGATACATATCCACCTACAGCCCATCCAAGGAAGAAAAAGCCTTTAGAATAAACTTAATGTAGCATGGTCTCACCTGTTAGATATGGCGTAGCATGGACCCATAAGGAGCAACATAGTGAAAATAAAGCGTTTGTCTTAATTCTCTGCTTTTTGTGAGTCACACACACACACACACACACACACACACACACACACACTCAGCTTCTGTCCATAAACATTCTTCTTAAATACAAATTTGAATGTTCTTAGATACTCCTCATTCACCACTCCATGTTCATCCTGGCATCTGACTTTGGTCCTTCTCTGTATTCTCATTTTTGCTTTTCATGCATCTGATCTTTTCACCTCTAGACTTTAGTTTCTTCTCATGAGATCTCAGATTTCTGGGTGTTCATAAATTATGTTGTGATAGATAATTTGAGGATACATAACAAGAAAGACCATAAATTTAGAGTGATGTAAGTCAGATTGTCAAGAAAGTCAGCTATAATGTATCACTGCATGGGAATTCTGAGAATAGGAATTCCATACCTATCCATGAACTATAAAGAATTATATAAAGAAAACACTAAATCACCCAAATCCCACCTTCTGAACAGCACATTACAAGTTAAATAATCTTTGTTGCTAGGTCTTTAATTTCCATACATGAGCATCCTACAAATTGCTCAGAATAAGAATAAGTAAATATTGTATAATGCGCGTTGAAACTCAACTAGTAGTAATTTAGTATATAGCATGGCTTATTCTCTGTGACATAATTTAATCTTTCTTTTTCTGTGAATTGTAAGGAGATTTCATAGGGGAATCATGTTGGAATACAAATACTCATGATTCTGTAAAGTGTAGCTACAGTCATGTCAAGATTCCTGGTGGTATGGAAAAAAATGTGAATTGTGACTTCTCCATATAGAGCACAACATCACCTTTAAGACAAAGTCCAAAATTCCTAACCTGACTTTTAAGGTCAATCATAGTATGATGCCTGTTTAATCTCTCTATTTCTTTCTTTCTCTACTTCCTCCTTCTACTTTATACCTCAGCCACACTGATCTAGTACGGATCTGCTCACTGATTCCTAGATTTGAGATATTTTCCCATTTTGGCTTTCCTATAGTTTATATATGTGACAAAACACTTTCCTTTGCTTAAGTATTAATTATGTATTAGAATTGGCAATAAAATAATTTTAAAGTATTTTCTTTCTCTTTAAAATGCAAAGCAATTCAATAAAATATAGAATTTTAATAATCCATTAGCTAAATAGGAAGGATATTACTGAGATTAATAGAAACATAAACCCTGAGAGCTGAAAGGGACCTTGGTTATTATTTAGTTGTAGTAAATATTTTTGGTGTTTTCCAACTAGTTCATTCCCTACTCACCACTTCCAAATAGAACACTGAATTTCTCAGCCAAGAGGATTTGCTGTAACTAACACCATTCACAAGTTGTTGGGCCCTAAATGGTCTAAACCAATCACTTTAACTCAACCTTCTTGTTGAATGCTTGGCTTGTTAACTAAGTTAATGGTTGGGAGAAGACAAGCTTGCTTATACTCTGTAAGTTGAGATGTATAGATGTGATACTTGGAGTTCCTCAGACCACTTTTACTATGTTAGGGCCAACCTGAAGATAAGCTGACACAGAGAGGAAGGTAGTAAGAAGACAAGTGGAACCATGTGTCTGATCAAATTACTTCTGAAAGTTGCCTCACATTTGGAATTCTCAGTCGCATGGAGGCCATGCGTTCCTATATTTTAAAGTCTAATATGTTTTGTTTCAGCTTTATGTCATCCACAGGTGCAAAACTCCTAAATAATATCCTCTTCTAAACCTCTCTTTCCCTAAATGAAGAAATTTGATTCAGAACACTTTAGAATCAATTGCTAAATGTTCAGATCCATGACTTAACATTGTTTTGTTGAGCTCTGACAATGTGCCAGATTCTGTAGCTGGTTCTGTTTCTCTAAGGATGCATAAGACATGCTCCTGTTCTCAAGGAACTTAGGTCTCATTGGGAGAACATATATGCATTAATTTTGTTATAAAGTGAAAATTTCTTATAATAAAGGCACAGAGTGAAATGAGTGCATCATGAAAGGCAACAACCATTCTGTTTAGGGTGGTGGAAAGAGTAGGAAGGGAAGAAAAAGATGAAGAAGGAAGGGATAGGACTTTCTAGGAAGAAGCTTAACAAATTGAAAAGCTATAAAAATGCACAGCATGTGAAGATATCTTACTCTATGATCTGAGTATACACTGGATATATGATGGAGAAAGGGATGGGAATGAATTGGACATATTACATGATAAATGCTATTGACTTAGGAAATGCAGGAGATTTTAGCAAGTTCAAATTGTGTTTTTGTCTTGAGTATTTACTCTATGTGTTTTTGTGGATCAAAATAAATCTACTCTGAGGGAGCTTGCTGCTGTCTATGTGGATGAAGACTCAAGGCCATATTGTTTTTAACAGTAAATTAAAAATAATTTTGAAGAAAAAAGAATAAAAAGGTGTTTGCCATTTTAGTTTGGCATTCTGAGGTACTGCGAATAAACTAATGTCAAGTTGGATAGTGCTACAATGAAACAAGTATTGAATGAGGAATTGTAGGCTCTCTCTCTAGGTCTTTAGTTTAATATTCAGAAGGCATTTACTTTCTCTGATATTGGTTCCTTCATCTATAGAAATAAGAAGGTTGTCTTCTATTTTCTGAGGTACTGTTTCCATTTCTGAAAACGTATCACTTTATATGTTTTAGCCTCATTCTTTTTTGAAATTTAAATTTAAATATTTTTTTTACCTAAAATGTGGTTTTCTTTGGCTTTAAGAATTATTTTTATACTTGTTAGATTATGAATTACTATATAAGTGGTTCAGGTGGGAGACGTACAGAATGAAGGAAGATAGCTTAAGCATTAGTAGGTCCTCAGTCTGTTGTTCTTATTAATATCCTCCCTTATGTTTTCTTATATAAGAATGATGCTACTAATTCCTCCAATACAGGGAACATACTTTGGAATATTGTAGGGATTGATTTAAGCTGAGTGCTCATTGGACAGTATCTAGTTCTTTAGCATGGCAGTCAATGATCATAGAACAGAATAAAGCTAACTTGTTGCTTTGCTTAGAATTGTTGTAGAAGGACTTCTTGGGTGGGGACAAACTCAATATCCATTTTTCTCTTTCTATCTATTAAGAAATCTCTAATTTTATTTGGAGCTACAATGAATCCAGTTAAAAGTCAACATTTCCCATAGCGGCTAGATGTGGCCATTGTTTTAGCTAATAAGATATAAGTACAAGTGTTACATGGAATTTCTCAGAAGTTTTCTAAAAACAGGAGATTGCATGCTTTTCTTTTTTCTCTCTCTCTGGCCTGCTACATAATATGGCAGGTGCTTGAGCCACCATCCTGAATGAAGAGTAACAAGAACATTAAGGGAACAGGGGAACAGTAGAAGGAACCAGGATTCTTATATTAACTTATCTACAGATTTAATTTATATGAGATAGAATCAAACTTTTGTCTTGTTTAAGTCATTTTGGGTTTTCTACCAAATGCACCTAAATCTAAATCTTAATCAATTCTGTGAGTGATTCAACATCAAATTATATCAGGTTTTCTTTTTATATCTATTGATTTGTCATTTTCTCTCTCCTTCTTACCCTCTTCTTTTCCACCAGTACCACCCTAATCCTACCATGTTTATTGATCACTAGATTATTGCAATGGTTTCCTAACTAGTTCACATAATTTAGTCTAGACTGCTCCATTCTATTTTCCACATAGCTGTCTAATCAATGGTTCCAAATATAAATTGGTCAGATCATTATCCACTTATAGGCTGAAATTCTTCAGTTTCTACATTTGAATGTCTATCTCCCTACAAATTTCATATGTTGAAATTTTAACTTCCAAAGCAAGGGTATTAGAAGGTGAGGAATTTGGGGGCTGATTAGGTTATAGGGACAGAGCCCTATAGTTCTGTTTTATTTTAACATCCAGAAAGCATTTATCTTCTTTGGGTAAAAATGAGGTGGGTGGGGAGATAGGTGATGGGGATTAAGGAGTACATTTATGATGGAAAAAAATGTCATCTACTCTAAAAAAAAAGGAAAATTGGAGACCTAATTATTTGGATTACTGCCCTTATAAAAAAGAGCCTGGAAAGCTAGCTCCTCTATTCTGCTACACAGTGAGAAAATGGCCATCTAGGAAACTGGCTCTCACAAGACACCAACACTGCTGGCACCATGATTTTGGACCTCCAGACTCTAGAACTATGAGAAATGAATGTTTGTTATTTATAAACTATCCAGTTTTTGGTGTTTTTGTTATAGTAGCCCAAATGGACTAGGACAAGAGGTTTCCCAGTTATAGTTAGGTTAGAAACCAAAATTCTTCACATGGCTGTATTAGTTTTCTAGGGCTCTTATAACAAAGTACCTAGTTGGCTCAAACAGCAGAAATATATTTTCTTACAATTCTAGAGGTTAGAAGTCTGAGATCAAGGTGTTACTAGGGTTAGTTTCTTTTAGTCTCTTTCTTTGGCTTGTAGATGGTTATCTTCTCTTGTATCCTCACATGATATTTCTTCTGTGAATGTTTGTTTTCTAATTGCTTCTTCTTTTAAGGACACCAGTCATATTGGATTAGGGTCCACCTCAATTACCTCGTTTTAACTTGTTACCTTTTTAAAGATCCTATCTCCAAATACAGTGACATACTGAGGCACTCTGGGTTAGGACTTCAACATATAACTTTTGGGAGACACAATTAGGTGTCTGTAATGATTCTCTGTAATGTTTGTTCCCTACGCCTATGTGCTTGTAAGCCTTTGAAGTCCCCATGCAAAGAACACCAGGAAAACTTATTTATCATATAAATTTTCTGGGCAAGGGAGGACAACACCTTGACAGGGCCTCAGTAGTGTCTCAAAAGAGAAAAGTTCAAAAAGAGTACGTATATGGTAAGCGGGGCAGGGATCGGCAAATGAGTTTGTCAACTAGGCAAGTTGCTAGAATGACCAGTGTCTCTTTCGTTATAACATAGGCATCCATTATGACTTGGTGTTAAAAATGTTAATGTATTTAAGCTTATATTGTTCATGTTACACATCACGATTAGGTACAATTTATTTGTTTTGAGCATCGTAGTAAAGTTTTACTACCTGTGGTTTCTGTGTTTTTCTTTTCTTAGTGCCCCTCTCCACTTCAGATGAAGCTGGAGGAAAAGCCATTGCCTTCTGGATAGGCTGTTGATCCAGATCAGTATTACTATTCAATGCGTTCTGGGTGCGACGAAGAGGGCAGACTGCCAGGCTGTGGGTGGCTAGCTGGCTGCAGGACTAGGAGATGACAGAGGAAGTTGATCCAGAACCAGAACCTATTTTAGGGAATTCTGCAATGGGGCATCCCTGCAGGGTTCTTTTGAAGTATTCACATGCAATCCACATGACAGTCAGAGTGCAGATACCTGTCATGCAAGGAGGAGTGACATCCCAGAGGCAGGGGAGGTGTAATAAGACTAGAACACCCCCTCTTTTTCATATAGTCACATGGCCACAACACCTGTCTTCATAGGAAGAGAGGGAAAACTCAGAACTGGCTATGAGTTTGAGGTTTTAAAATGGACTGGATTAAGTCTGGATAACCAAAAGTACCAGGAGAAGTACGAAATACTTAAAACGTAGCTAACGAACAGGAAAGAGAGATTCACCGAAGAATTTTAAACAAATTGGAAAAAAAGGTTGTTTCATTTTTATATCCCATAGATTTTAAAATCAATATACTAGTTACATACATGCCTTCTTGCTTTGGTTTGTGGGAACCAGCACATCCTTCCTTCTCCCCAGACTTTGCTCTGTAGCCCTGTCTCACAGCAAAAGTTGACATGGGAGTCATGCACCTTTTCACACTTCATGGTTCCAAGTTATGGTACAGTTTCTAGTTGTACAAGTTCTGATGGAGGTTAGGAATCCTTTCTAGCTCCCGTGTACCTTGCTTCTTTGTAGAACCCATCTCAATGCTATCTTCCCAGAGGAGAAATGAGAAAAACTGGCAGATGTATTTTATCTGTGAATGATTTATCATTATATTTTACATTTTATTCTGTGCTTTGTCTTGTAACCACAGTAAATTCATAAGCAACCTGTTTTTTCCTCAGTTATACATAAGATATGTATACCTTATGATTTTATGATACTGTCTCTAAGTCTGACATGTCATTTGCCCAGCCTGAAGCCTGGTCCTTATTGCCTGGCTCTCTTATATTTTTTTCTTTTGGGATTTGATTTCTGAATGCTAGAAAGTTTTATACTCTCAGTTTTATCAGCTTTCTTACTGACAGAGAAAAGCTGAGATGTTTTGCTGTCCCACTGTCACCCTGCAGCAGGACACTATTTGTCCTCAAAGCAGATCTATTCTTCCCTTGTTCTTTTCTCATTTCTGACCATATTAAAAAGCTTTGCTACTCTGGCCTTGAGCTGTTTTCCCAATCTGCTCATTATGGCTTCAGGTTTTCTGTGACAACTCTTACAAAATGATACTGCCTTTGATTTTTATCCTTTGATATGTACCCTGTTTATTTTTATTCTTTGATACAAAGACTTAAAATCCAAAAATTTTGGAATGCTTCTTGTATAACTACATTGTTTTTTCTTTTCTCATATATGTAAGTAACCATCAGAACTTGTACAGCTAGAAACTGTACCGTAACTTGGAACCATGAAGTATGAAAAGGTACATGACTCCCATGTCAACTTTTGCTGTGAGGCAGGGCTACAGAGCAAAGTTTGGGGAGAAGGAAGGATGTGCTGGTTCCCACAAACCAAAGCAAGAAGGCGTTACTTACGTATATGTAACCGTTTTACAGCCCTGTTTAGATGCCTAACCTCCTTGGGCTCTATTATCTTTCACAGCCTCAGACCCTGACTACATTTATCTGCTTATCTGTCACGAGCCTTAGAATTTGCTATTACTTTTTGGCAAACTAGAATTGCTTATTGAAACAGCCTGAATTAGAGTATGGATTTTAACAAATAAGCGTATATAATGCAGTTTCACAAAAATAATTGACACTTACTAGATTTGTAAAAATCTGTGACTATCTCCTGTTCCTGAGTCTTCTGGTGCTCACCTCATATTCTCTGCCTCTTTTGACTAAGAGGATACCGTATACACCTCTTTGGATACCATGGCTGATATGAGAAAAATCATTACAGCAGACAAAGTTGTTGAAATCCAGAGTTAGAGAATGGACTACAAACACTTAAGCAGGAAAATGACATTATAAACTTTTGTTGGAGTGAGTTTGTATCAGCAGTCTTAGAACATGATCAATCATGAGTGCGATTGGAAAGACAAGAGAGAGCAGCCCCTGGGAGAGACATGTAGGGTGAAAGAGGCTCTGGTGTAGGGAGTGACTGAGGCACAAGAGAGAGGCTATGGCTTATTTATTTTATACATGGATCAGAGATGAAAAAGTGTAGCACAGGGAATATGGTCAATAATATTGTTATAACATTTTATTATGGACAGATGATGACTATACTTATTGTGGTAAGTATTAAATGATATATAAAAGAGTTAATCAGTATTTTGTGCACCTGAAACTAGTTTAACATTGTATGTTAGTTATACTTCAATTAAAAAATGTAAAAAAAAAAAAAAGAGAGAGACAGGCCAATCTAAGGCAGCGATAGAGCCATGGCAGGGATGGGGTGTGGGGTGGGGGCGCTGAATGTCAGAGACACAGAGGAAAGAAAAGTAAATTCAGTTTCAAATTCTGGAGAGTGCCTGATCAGAGAAGTGAGGAAAATTGGGAGGGCCTGTTTATTTAAAGAACATGAAGAGATAAAGAACAATTTTAATCTCATAGGCCATGAGACATTGTTAGTATATGTTTCATTCAAAGTCTGTAATTTTTATTCTAATCCCTCCTTTTCATACTCCTCTTGCTTCTTATATTGAGTGACACAATAAGTTAGAATACTTCACTTGTTATCCATCATATGGAGGAAAGTTTACATTATAATTTTTATGATGTGAAGTTTTTCTTAATCATAAATAGTTTATTTTAGATTCAGTAATGGAACACATAAGACCACATATAAGAACCGAAAACAGATGAGAGAAATTGACTCCAGGAAGCAAAAGCAAAATTATTTATCCTCAAAGATCCTATGTCTTGGGGGAAAATCAGAGAGTGGAAGACGATTGTGATCCACCACTGTTGAGAGAATTCCAATTTTTAGGCAAATGTGAATTTGAATTACTGATCTTTCTGTGAAATTATTTATATGTGAATATATGCTGGAGAGACATTAATGAAATTATGGCTTTAATTGAATGGGAAGGATTAAAATGGAGGTTTTGCTTACAATAAAGTCAATTCAATAAAACTAATCTGACCAACTAATATCAACGAGGACCACAAATATCAATAAATGTAAAAGAACATGTAAATATCTAATTTCTGTCAGAACTTGTATTGTAGTTAATATCTTTCAATAATAATAGAGTATGGCAATATAAACTCTGTGAAAACAAAAGACAACAAAAACAAAGGACCATACAAATAAAAAATCACTTTACACTTTTTGTTTTATATATACATATATATATAGTATATGTATATATATTATACTTTACTATGTAGAAATCTTATATTCCTTTTCATTAGTTTGTCCTATGTATTTTTAAGAATATTTATTTATTTATGCTAGAGAGAGAGTGAGAGAGATAGGGTGTGGATGTGAGTGGGGAGAAGGGCAGAGGAGAGAGAGAATCTCAAGCAGATTCCCCACTCAGTGCAGAGCCCAGAGCCTGGCACCTCGCTCAATCTCAGGACCCTGGGATCATGACCTGAACTGAAACCAAGATCCAGACACTTAGCTACTGAGTCACCCGGTGCCCTGGTGTGTCCTATATTAAGTTACCAAGAATCCTCCTGGATAATGAGAACTAGAAATACTGTGCCTGACTTTCAGGACAGTTATTCAAATGCTATTCCACTAACTCTGATTCCATCACAATTTCTTGGGTACTTTCTGAGTTGCTACCACAGATCTATTCAATCAGAATTTGGAGTCTAAGGCTAGGAATCTGCATCGTTAATAAGTGTTTGGGGGCAATTTTATGTTGCCCCAAACATAAGAATGTTGGAGAACTTTTGTTCCAGAAATCCACCATATATAAGATAAGCAATGATTAACATAAATGAATGAGCCATAAAATAGTGAAAAAAATAATTTTACAGAAAATAGATCTTTTTATTACATTCATAGCTCAGCCCACGAATGAATCCATAGCTGATTCTTAATATTTGTGAATAATTAATTAGATAGTTATTAGGATACTGAATCACTGTGGTGACCAAGGCATTTGCAATCTTTAATGCAACATCTTTAATTATTTTTGATTATAAGGAAAGGAAACACTTGTAACTTTTTATTTTGCAATGTGCCATAAGCAAGTTTGTTTTTCATGATTTTAAAATGATGAAAAATAAAATGTTGAAAGATCTTGTGGGAGAAGAAATATATGTAGGTCCTAAACTATGCTTAAGATTGACTTTTTAAAAAAATGAAGAAAATCCTTAATCTATCCAAAATTCCTTCTATGCTCACTGACATTACCTTCAGTCTCACAAAATGCTCCACCCACTGGAAAAGAGAGGGCAACTGATGTAATAAATAACCCATTAAACATTTGGTTGAAACTCCTAAAATACAACTGAGGCTGATTCTACTCTGACAAAATGAAATAAAAAATGATCCAATTTGGTAAAGCCTTATGCCTGTTAGGAATACATTCAGCTGAACACAGAGGCTTAATCACATAAAGTTTATTTTTCTCACATACCAAATCTCTAAGTGGGTAAGGAGGGCTGGTGTTGGGTCAACTTCTCTGCAGTTACAACCACAATCCATACTCTTTGTACATGTCTCAAATATGTTTGTTTCACCATCTTCAGCTTCCTTTAAAAAGTTTTTTAGGGGATCCCTGGGTGGCTCAGTGGTTTAGCGTCTGCCTTTGGCCCAGGGCATGATCCTGGAGTCTGGGGATCAAGTCCCATATTGGGCTCCCTGCATGGAGCCTGCTTCTCCTTCTGCCTGGGTCTCTGCCTCTCTCTCTGTGTGTCTTTCATGAATGAATAAATAAAATCTTAAAAAAATAATTTTGTTTTTAATTTGAATATAGTTGATACACAATGTTACATTAGTTTCAGGTGTACAGCATAGTGACTGATTCAGCAAGTTTATATGTAATGCTATATTCACCATGAAGGTAGCTACCATCTGTCACCATACAAAACTATTACAATATCATTGACTGTATGCTGTATGACTTATTTTCTTCCCATGATGCATTAATTCCATAGCTGGAAGCCTGTACCTCTCACTCCCCTTCGCTCACTTTGCCCATCCTCTCCTTTCCTCTGGCAACCATCACTTCTCTGTATTTATGTGTCTGATTCTGCTTTTTCTTTCTTTGTTTTGTTTTTTAGATTTTACATATGGGTGAAATCATATGATATTTGCCTTTCTTTGTCTGACATATTTCACTTAGCATAATACTCTCAGGTCCATCCTCAGCTTCTTTCTTTGACTTTAGCATTCAAAGTGGCTGCTACTCTCCCTGCCTTTAGGCCAATATTCAAGGTGGGTAAAAGGGAGGAAGGTCTGGTATTATCTATTGCCTTTTTTCTTTTTTAATGTCAGCAAACAAAATCTTTCCCAGAAACTCTCTGCTACACATCCTTTTTTGACTCATGGCTCTTTGGCCAAAACTCAGTCACATGGCAGCATATTATTGTGAATCTGGGAAAACAAGTATCTAGCTTTTGGATTCTATAGTAGGTAGCAATAGGAAGAACAGATGGGAAGTGACTTTTGAGTTAGCCAAAGAACATTGTCTGACACAGTCTCCTCTCATTCCCAGTGTCCCTGATGCTGGATGCTTTAAGAACAAATTTACTGGGAGTTTAAAAATTGAAAAGGCAGCTTAACTACCATGTAGAGTTTCCTGAAGTTCTTTCAGAATCTTGCTTCTGTCTTGTTTTGGCACCCATATGACTATTTCTTATTCTCTCTCCCTTCTGGATGTCCTGATCCTGGAAACCAATATGATTGAGTGGTGAGGAGTACAGGCTCTGGAGGCAGATGGTTAAGGTTTGAATCTTTGCTGGGCTAGTTTCTAGCTGTGCATCCACGAGCTAGTTATTTAACCTCTGTGGGGATTCATATTCTCAATCATCAAGAGTAGATAATAATGATACTTATCCCATAGAACCACTGTAAAAATTAAACAACATAACCGCATGAAAGCACTTAGTACATGCTAAGCATACGCTAAGTGCTTGATAACTTATTATTATTAACTTATTATTTTGATATATCTCTAGATCTTACCAATGTATATAATCACAATGCTTGTTGTATAGAAGTAGCTCAGCTAAGAATTACCTTCTGGTTTCTTTCTTTGTGCTTAAATGACACATTTTTATGTACTGGTGTGTGTGTGTATTATATTTGTGTGATTTCTGGAGGTGGGGTACAGCTTAAACCTTTCCAAGGAAATGTCCCAGGCCCCAGGGTTTCTGAAAAAAATTACTTTTTGAAAGGTGATCTTTGAAAAAAGTTGCTACAGGAAGTGTATTTGTAAAAAGACATTTCTAAGATCTTTATGTTGTCTTCCATTAAAACATCTGCTTTGGCAGAAATTGATAAAATGTGGGAGTGTCATCAAGAGACAGCAGGATAAGCTAATCAAGAAATGGAAGTAAATGTCTCCACCTCATCACTTAGGCCAGGAGGATCCTAGATCTTGAGCAGAGCAGCTGTTAATGCATGGAAACTGATTTTCATGTGTTCTCTTTTCTCCACTGGAAAGATTATTTACTGAAAATTTCTTTGTGAAAGTGGTTAAAAATAAAGGATTGCTTCATCATGAAAAATAAAATTTAAAAAAATAAATTTACCTGACGTTATGTTTTCTATACATAGAACCCACAGGAACATTGGGAATGAGAAGACATAGCTGTTCTTTGGCTCACTCAAAAGTCATTTCCTAAATGTTCTTTCTATTGCTGCTACTACTATAGAATCATTTTCCCAGACTCACATTATTTCTCTTGACATACAACATGCATACTTTCCATTTTTGTTAGTGCTTTTCAGATTGCTTATTTTTTGGGAGTAGGTATCGACAGAAGATAAAATGGTACTTCAAGAATATTTTTTTCAAGAGCAAAATACATGATTTAGGAAGAAAAACAATCTGGCTGAAGAATGGTTGGCAGGACGCTTGAAAGTGAATGTACCTCAGTGGGAAGGAAGGTGCCGATTAGAAAAGTGGAAGCATACATAAACCACATCTTCTTTATCCATTCATATTACTCAGCCATTAGAAACGACAAATACCCACCATTTGCTTCAACATGGATGGAACTGGAGGGTATTATGCTGAGTGAAGTAAGTCAATCGGAGAAGGACAAACAGTGTATGTTCTCCTTCATTTGGGGAATATAAATAATAGTGAAAGGAATAGAAGGGAAGGGAGAAGAAATGTGTGGGAAATATCAGAAAGGGAGAGAGAACATAAAGACTCCTAACTCTGGGAAACGAACTAGGGGTGGTGGAAGGGGAGGAGGGTGGGGGGTGGGGGTGACTGGGTGACGGGCATTGAGGGGCGCACTTGACTGGATGAGCACTGGGTGTTATTCTGTATGTTGGCAAATTGAACACCAATAAAAAATAAATTTATTAAAAAAAGGAAAAGAAAGTGAAAGCAATTCTGAAGCAAACTCTTAATTTCTTTACAATTTTACTTTAGTTCAGGTTTCATATTTTGATTGAGACATAGTCACTTTATAATTTATGGAACCCTCTTTCTTGCCTTTGGTATCTAAGCAATTGAGGTTAATCTCTTTGAAGGAGATCTCAGTTGGCTTGATGTAAGATTGAAAAAAAATCATTAAGAGAAAAGCAATAAAAGAAAACACTTTAGGGCAAGTAGCACAGATATTATAGTCTTAGCCCCTGCAATATGACCCAATAGGCTGGATAAGCTCTGGCTAAATAGGGGAGTATGAGCCAAATGTTCAGCTTCTCTCATTAAAGGACTGAATTATACAACAGTGTAGATGTTGCAAGGCTATTGTTTTAAGAAGGAATTAAGCAGAATTGGTTTTTCTTATTATCATACCAGAAATTCAACCTGGAGGACTAAAGTATGTCTCCTGAAATGTGGAAGAAATCTCTTTGTTTTAAAAGCTTAGCCAGATGGGCACTGAGGGGGCACTTGACAGGATGAGCACTGGGTGTTATTCTGTATGTTGGCAAATTGAACACCAATAAAAAATAAATTTATTATTAAAAAATAAATAAATAAAAGCTTAGCCAGAGATTGGTGTCTGAAAGAGGGGGAGGAGAAAAGAAAAAAAGAGAGAAGAAACAACTCTAGGAGGAAAGTAAACTGGTAGGGCTTTTGCTTCCTGATTTCCCTTCTCTGGATTTTTGGCTTCCATGGAATTGAAGGCACAGAAACTTTACACAAATAAGTGGTATGGCAAGAGCAGAGCTTTTTTTTTACCTGCTCTCGCATTTGTGGGTGAAAATACAACTTATTGTCCCAAGGACAACATTTAGAGTGAAACAAATCACACAGAGACAATTGGCAAAAACTAGGATTTTCTGGACAACTGATATACCTACTTTGTACCAAGAATGTGTGCATAACCAACCCAGATGTCTCTCCCATGTATCATGCACCCTGAGAGGAGAGCTAGCCAGCCTGTTATAGGAAGCTTTTGGGGAGGTTAAGGTGATCCTACAGTAGAGGCAGGAAGAAAACTCTAGGACAAGAGACTAGACAAAATAAATGGTTATCACTCAAAGGTTGGCAACCTATGAAGACAGCATAGATCAAAGAGCTGACCCTGAAGTTTCTGGAAGTAGCCTGGATTATCAGAGGGTATTAGACTGAAGTGACCTGAAGACAAAGGACATTGAAATGAGGAGTGTCCTTGCTTGCTGTTTTGTAAGGATGTGTAAGCCATGTTTTCTCCCTTGTATCCCTGGAGGTCAATTTAGGGCAACAGGCAATGAGGTGGCTATATGGGAGGTTAAATATTTTTATTCATAAAAATAGTAATAGAGAGATCATGTGGCCTTTTAAGATATGGGGTGGGAGTAAATATAAACTAGATAAAAATTATTTGAGTTTCCATTTTGTGGACTGATTAGTTATGAACAAAATGAGGGACCTTTGCAAATCTCTGCAAATCTATGAATTGTGTGACCCTCCTTGCTGTTATCAGATAACTGTATTTACTGATAGAGGCCAGAGATTTCCTTCTGTATTATTTCCAAAACCAATCTTAGTAATATTATCAATTTATTTAATCATTCCTTGGGATCAGTACTTCATACAAACTATCTGAGGAGATAGTAGAGGGAGAGGAGAATAAGTAAGGTAAAGTCAGAGAACAATTGAGGTCATCATTGAACAGATCATATAGGAACCTGAAGATCATTGCAAGAAACTTGACAAGATTGTAGTAAGGCTTTTAAATAACTTCATATTCCTTCTTAACATTTTTAAGAAGTAGGGAGAGTCACAGGATTCTCCCTACCATTTCTGACTAATTAGCATGCATCAACTGTTTTTTTTTTTTTTTTTTTTTTTTTAACCACCATAAATCTCAAGATCAGATAACATCATGGACATACGGGATTTCTAGAGTTGTTACTGTTGTTGTGGTTCTTTTCTTTTCTTTTTTTCCCACTTCTAAAATTGCCCTGAATGATAGACAGGAAGGAGTTAATGCAGCCTTAGTCTCTGTCTACTGGTTCTCAGGGAGAAAGGACTGATGATATTGGTAGGAAGAAAAACCTTGTCTTGAAAATGCCTTCAGCATGATGTCTAGGCTAAGTCAAATTAAACTAGATTGGAGCTTGGTTGGTACCCTGGAGAATGTCTCCTAAACTATGAAGTCTCTGGGGTATAAAATGAAGATGTGTTATAATGGGGTGCTCTTACTTTGTGAGGACCCTGTGAACCATCCTTAGAAACCTCATCCATTCTTGACCAGAAGGGTGAGCCTGACCCAGCAAGGGAGGACCTGGGGAGTCACTTTTGATGTATTCCTTTCTTTGTTTGGTCCTTTTAATTGAAATTATTTCCCTTACTGTAATACTGGTAAAAATCTCTGATTCATGTTTGTCTAATCTGACAATATAACCTGTTGGCTCGGTGTTAGAGAGTGAATCTTCAAAAATTATTATTCACAAGAAAGGACCAAATTTACCACAGTTTCATAGACTATTTATTTTGTAAATACAGGGGAGCAAACCTCTTCTGAATAGCACTATTTTGGTGCAATTGAGCTCTAAATGTCCTGAGAGGAGTTTAAAGATGAATGGCAGGTCACTAAGAAGTAAGAAAACACATTTTTAGCAAACACAGAGGAAAATATGTACACATTGTTCTTTCAGATTTGATAGTTGGGAACTATTAGCTTATTTGGGAAATTCTGCCATTGTTTGAAATGTCTGAAATGTTTTTCCTGAGAATTGTTTGGGAAATATATCTTTTAAAAGCGTCTCTGAATGTAGCATATCTTTAGTCTTTGGAGTTGTGTTTCATTCTTGGAAAAATTAAAAGGTACCTAGAAATAAGGTAGATATTTGAGGATTTAAAAAAATATGTGAATGTAGTTATGTGACTCATTTTCTTGAAAGGGTTATAAACTAAATGTAAAGATAACGGTCAAAGCGAAGTATAAAACTACATGATTGAAATAGCTTCATTGGAATAAATTATACTTTCCCAAGATGATTGCTTGAAGGACATCACTCATGTAAATGTTTCTCTCCAGATAATCTACCCTGATTATCCTATTTAAAATACCTACTTTGATAACTGGATTTAAAATAGTTATTTTTAATCGAAGTCTTTGTTCAGTAGATGTTTCCCCATGCCATTGTTAATAATTGCTATTTATAGAGATCAGAACTGTATTAATACCATATATTTTGGTTTTCTTTTAATAACAGTGGGTATGGCTTAGAGAAAAAGAGTGCAATTTTCCCAATATGGTTGTGAGGGATTAATGTTGGATTTTTCTATTAGCAGCCTAATGAAACTTTATTGCATTGTATTTATCACAAAAAACCTTACAAACACTTATTACAAATAGCTAGTGATTCCAAGAAATAACACATTGCAGACTTTCTTCTGGTATAACGTAAGGAATTTGCTTATTATGCTTATCTACATCTGAACACTATGATTTAGTTTCTGCTGAAGTGATGGTTTCTTTTCTAACAAAAAATGCTAATTAATTTAGGGGTAACTTATAGAAAAGTTGAGATGAGCTAACTAGTCCTATAAACTAAAAAGTGCTTGTTCTGCATCATGCTATGTGTTAGGCAACTTTATATGTGTGTGTCTGTGTATATACATGGAGATCACGCACACATTAATTTTTAACTTAAACATTACAGGATAAAATAAAAATATTGGTGTATGTGGCATTTTGCATTCTCTGAGAAGACCGTGAGATAGTTAGCAGTCCAAGGTGCTTCATGGGGGAAATGCTTATGAGAGATAAAGGGAGGAAGAAACAGTTTTGACATCTGCCAAAGAAAAGCAGGAGTGGAGCATGATTGGGCAGGAGAGCCTCAGGCAGTGATACAGATAAGACAGAGCTGTGGCCAAACCAACAGGGAGCTCTCCATCAAAGATAGCTGATAGAGGAGTCTGGTGTTAGGCAGAAACAATCAAGCTTTCGTACCTGCACCACACTCAGTCATTGGTTGTTGGCAAACAGTGTGATCTCCATGCAAAAGCTGAGGTGGGTACTGAAGGCACTAACAGCTGGGAGCTGCCAGTAACTGGACTCCTTGAAGATGAATGGAAAGTTCTTTCTTGAAGATTGACCAAGTAGCACATCTCCATGGCTGCCTCAGTGTGTGTGTGGTTTTTTTTTTGTGTGTGTACACTACTACAGTCAAATTAGAGTAGAAACAAGAAAGTTCTTTATTATTTACAGCCTACTATTTTTGTCAGATACTCTTGTGTTAAAATCCAGATGAATGGATTTTCTAAGCTTGCTTATCTTTCCTTGGAAAAGTTACACGTGGTTGGCTTGTTTGGGGCCAATTTAAAAAGATTACTTTACTGGAGTGCCTGGGTGGCCTAGTTGGTTCAGCGTCTGCCTTCGGTTCAGATCATGATCCCAGAGTCCTGAGATCAAGCCCCATGTCAGCCTCCTTGCTTAATGAGGAGCCTGCTTATCCCTCTCCCTCTGCCCCTTGCCCCTGCTGGTGCTCTCTCTCTTTTTCTCAAATAAATAAATAAAATCTTTAAAAAAATGATTATTTTGCTGAAATATCCTATACTTTTGACCAAAGGCAACAGTTCTTTCTGTCAGGACTAGGTGGACTTGAAGACCAGGAGAGGCCTGGGAATGGAGGTGTTGGATTCAAATGCCACACCACACACCAAGTATAATCATGCCACTCACACTCATTTTCCTTTTCTTATTCAGAATAGAAGATATGTTGAAGGAAAAATGAGAGGGAGTTAACAGAGGGCTGTCTGAAATAAACAGCTTATCCTTGTGCAGAGATAAGAAAATAAGAAGAAAACCTCTGAAAGAACTGGATTGTGGTCTTTATTTCCCTGCTCATGACTTATCCCCCACCAAGTAGGTGTAGCATGTAAGTTGAATCAGATATCAGCCCTAGAAGAAACATTTTGAACATATGTTGGACATACTGACCCTATTTTATTAACATTTAAGTTATTTTTATTTTATTAATATTTTATGAAAAATTCAGTATGTTAAAGACTCTGTAGTACCAATAATAGCATAAAGGCTGGGTCAGTATAAAATATAAAGCTTTCTGGTAGAGAGCTTTATAGGTCAAAAAAATATTTTTAACTGATTTTACACATTTTTCTGGTTTGTGCCTGTGGAAAGAAAAGTGAAAAAGCGCATGTAACACATTTTGATACAAAATGCAGAGGTACAATGGATTTATAGATATTTTTCTTTCAGAAAAAAAATTCATTTTTACCTCTTTGTTCTCACCAAAGGAATGTTGGTGTCATTTTACATGTTAGTTTTTTAAAGATTTATTTATTTATTTATGAGAGACACACAGAGAGAGGCAGAGACACAGGTAGAGGGAGAAGCAGGCTCCCTGTGGGAAGCCTGATGCAGGACTCGATCGCAGGACCCCAGGATCATGCCCTGAGCCTAAGGCAGATGCTCAACCACTGAACCACCCAGGTGTCCCTTTCTTTTTCTTTTTCTTTTTTCTTTTAAGTACATGTCATTTTTGAAATGTAGCTAGTGCACTGGTAAATAGTTTACGTGGTCTAAAGTGGTTTATAAACTTACAGTGTGATTGAGCATCTCAATTAATCAATAGATATTTATTTGGTATCTACTATATGACTCCGAATTTAGAATGCATTGCATAGCACACATAAGACAAATAAGACATATCCTTTAATGACCACAGACATCTAATCTATTTGAAGAGATGATAAAAATGCACAAAATACGATGAGAGAGAGAGACACAAGGCAATATATATTCAAGGGCTTAACTGTGTAACATTTCTAAGAATACTAGTGGCTTAGACATGTGTGATTTGCCCAGGGCTGGTTGTAGAAAACTTATAGAGAAGGCTGAATATAAGGCAGACATTGAAAAATAGGTAGGTTTGGAATAGACATAGGAGAAACACAAGAAATAGCCTAAGCATGATTGGAAACATTAGTTGGCATTATCGTGGTTTACAGGCATTGACTAATCTGATTTGGCTGGATAACTTACATAATGAACAAGGAACAATGAACTTATATAATGAACATAATATGAAATAATGGGACTCTGGAGCCCAGATTGTGGAGGCCCTGGGTTTAAACATGGCATAAAATACAAGGAATCATTATAATAATAAAATGTAATTGGGATGGGTTTCAATATTCCAAGCCCAAGTGTAATTGCCGAGGATTTTCTTTCCATTGCACCACTTTTCCAAGGAGTCACCCCTTTGTTTTGGGAAGCTTATGAATGAATGTTCTAGACTGTTGGAAAAAGTTAGTTCATATTGGAGGGTTTGGATGGGACTCAGTAAATTCCTGGTTGTCAGAGAGTGTCATTCCTGCTGATAGCTCTGTGGGAGATTTGCACACTGCTGTCAAAGGAAGGCCCCCACCAGGCCCTACAAACATCACACCTCACAAGACTCCTTATCACAGGGATGGATAGTAGGCTTGCCTTGGCTCCCTGTTGCTGGTGCCAGACCTTGCCTGGCAGGGTCTAGATGCAATTCCTTTCCTCTCCCTGGAGTCCCAGTTCTTATCTTCAGCATCTCATTCCAAGCTCCATAGATATCCTACAAATTACCCTGCCATTGAATTTTCACCTCCTGAGTCCTGTTGATCCTTATTTACTCTTACTTGAATAGAATAGTCAGGTTACTCTCTTGTCTTTTTTTGAATGTATTTTTATGGCATGAACTCTGTGCTTTGCTTCTTTCTGAGCCTTTCTTTCTGATTCTCAAGAGTTTTTACTTCTCAATAATCTTGCTTTCTACAAATCAAAAACATTATTTTTTTTTTGATACCGGTTTGAGTTTAAGTTAAATAAACAACAAAAACAAAAACTGAACATTGGCAGGTTCTTTTAATTTTTAAAACTGATTCACAGTTCTAATCTCATTTAGGCAAAGTAGATGCCTCTGATTGACTGAAGAATTACATATAAGGAAATAAAATAAAAAGAGTAATATTTCAAGTTATTATCTCACTACATAATAATAATAGTTAATATTTATTAACCACTTTGTGAGACAACCTAGGACAATACTCATAGATTATCTCACTTTGATTAAATGATTAATGATTTGATTAATCAGTATAGTTTTAAGGAGTACACACTATTATTACATATTTTACAAGTAAGATTATAGAACTCTGAGAATTTAAATATCTTGCCAAGTTTATAGAACTAGTATGTCACTGGTGAAGCTAAGATTTCAATGCAGGAAGTCTACTTCAGAGCCTACACTCTTACTGGCAGTGCTCTCAAAATATTTTCTTTATCAAGGGATTAACATAATTACAAAAGTAGTTTTAGAAGATTAGTCTGGCATCTGCATAAGAGCCTAGAGAGAGGATTATTGGTTTGGAGGTTATTTTAATCTTTCAGTATGTTAAGAGCTGTAGGCATAAACTGAGGTCTTAGATATTTAGCCTAGTGGACCAGGACAATGTGAGCAACATTAAGGGCAAAGGATTTAAGATTCACAATTTGGGAAACTAACAGGAAAATATAGAGTATACTCTAGAAATGTTTTTCAAACTTCCTTGACCATAAAGTAACCTGGGACATTTGTAAAAATTATAGAATCCTGAGTCCAACACAACCAGTCTGTTAAAAGCAGATTTTCCAAAGGAATCTCCTTTTTAAAATGAGGGTGCCAGATGATTTTTGTGATTGGATAAATTGGAGAGACATTCTAGAATATGCTCTATAATTGTTTTCCTCAACAGAACCTCTTTATATTATATAATT
Organism: Vulpes lagopus; assembly: GCF_018345385.1. Taxonomy (NCBI): domain Eukaryota; kingdom Metazoa; phylum Chordata; class Mammalia; order Carnivora; family Canidae; genus Vulpes; species Vulpes lagopus. The sequence goes on from NC_054829.1 coordinate 100,654,570, forward strand.
ATAGTGGCTTTCTTGACTCACTGACACAATTTACTTTTTTACAGTTACTACCTGATGTACAAAGTGGTCTAGGCCAAAAGTGCTAAAGGTTTTCAGTTCAACTGGTAAATTATCCAGGTGACTTGAGGTTTTATTGCCACTGAATCATTGTTCACAGTAGCACACCGTATTGATTTTGTGCTATCAGATATGTGTATGAAGTCACATGCTGCAATTCAGCCCTCTAATATTGACAGAGGAAAGTGAAATATGAATGCCTGACCCAGATATGTTTCAAAATCTTGTTTCATCACTCAAGTCAACCAATTTTAAAGTAGAGTGTGGTAATCTTTCATATAATTTTCTAAATTCCTTTTGTGGACAGTCAACCAAAGTTCCCTTTTCTCTGTGGGCTCAAGCTTTTAAAGTCCAGCTTTAAGAATTCACTTTTTAAGTTGTGCTCAGGTTTGAAACAATACGTATTTTGAGCTGAAAATTCTCTTCAGTCTTTATAATGGCCAGGAGAAATGAATGTAATAACCAGTTTGACAGTTAATAATAGCAGAAAACGTAATCTTTTTACATACAAATTATCTCATCAATGTTACATATAATAGTTGCTAAGCACTCAGGAGTAGATATTTCTAGTTCACAATTCATCAAGTGAAATATTAGGTATACTCAAGGTAGTCCACTAAAGATTGGAAGTCCTTTTTTCCCCCACACACTTAAAAACACAGAGAGTTATTGTTGTTTATTTCCCAGATATTTTTAGTATTAATAAATATATCAGAGACGTCTGTAAGCATGTAAGTACAAAGTTCTTCCTCTAAAAGAGCACACATTACTCCTCAACAGGCCAGTGTTATATCTTGTACAACTCTATTTTGAATCAGCAGTGTTCTAATTTCATGAACTCCATGGTTGAGTTTTCTGGCCTTAATGGTATTGTGTGGTTACCATTTTAGTTCTTATATTGGAACCTGGGTTTCTCCTTCTTGAGTTAAATTACTTACTGATCTCTTTTTCCTTGAAGACAATTCAGTGTGCCAAAATGGACCCTTGATGATGTAAGAAACTCCTGAAATCAGGTATTAGTTTGCCAAGGCAATGAGTTCCTGTTTAGTTTGTAGGTAATAGCCAGTAGGCTTTTACACTACAGATTCAATATCAGTCATTAAGGGACACCCAGTGATCTATCTTTGGCAAAAATGCCCCTCTGGAATTGTCAAATAGTGCTATAATATTTTGGCACCATTCCTCAAGAATGGATTTGTAGTATCAAGATCATGAGGTGGATCTAAGTCAAAAGAAACATAGTATATTTTCCTTATAAGATCCATGAAAGTGATCCAAATATATATCACTTATTTTCTAATCCCCTCCAACTTCTAGTTCCATGAGAGAAAGTTCCATTGCAAGGACTTGCTTTCACAAAAAGTCTCTGGATGCTATTTCAGTAGAAGCAAGAGCCTCCTTTATTATGATGAAATGATAGGAAGTTTTAGATTTCAGGATGCCTAGACAGTTTTGGTGCTGTCCATATAAAGAGTCATTCAATGAATGAGTTTGGATGCCCAGGAAACACTTGTTTATTACAAGGAACTGGAACCAAAGGAAGCTGGATTATTTTCAAAAGGAAATGTGTTCAATCCCCATAGTCAAGTTATTAAATACCCGAAAAATTATTATTTTAAAAAATTATTATTATTAAAGTATAGTTGACATAAAATGTTATAATTATTTCAGGTGTGCAACATAGTGACTTGACAATCAGTACTCCCCACATGATTGTAGTCACCATCTGTCACCATGCAACCTATTACAATATTGTTAACTATATTTGCTATGCTGTACTTTGCATCCCTGTAACTTATTTATTTTATAACTAGACATTTATACCTCCTAATCCCCTTCACCTATTTCAATGGAATGCTTTAGAGCCAGTTTGTGGCAAAATTATAGCCAGCTATTGGACTCATACCAAGGGGTGACAATGACTAATGGTATAGACAGCAATCTTAAATATTAAAAATAAGAAATTTATAAGCCACATATTTAAAAGCAGCCATAGCCAGCAAGAGGAAAGACAGTAGTTGTTATAGAGAATAATACTATACAGGTTAAAAAGTGACAACCTGTGGTATTGTTCTGGGCATCTTGGGTGAAAGCTGTCTACATCTGAAAACAAGTTGATTTGGATTCCTGAGAAGTCTCAGCTTGAGATCTCCAGTAGGGATGATCTTACAGTGTTTGAGGATGTTTTTTAATCTCTTTGGTTGAGAGATATGTGTCCGAGAGTCTCTTATTTAAGTGTTTCAATTCTGTGCTAGCTATTACCAATAACTAATAGAGCCCTTATAGTTCAGATTGTGACATGGTCTTTTGTTAAAAAACAAAATTCTGACTTGTAGCTGAAGCTTTAGGGAAGTATTAGAGTCAAATAAATAGTATCTGGAGATGGCAGAGACTTAACATGTCTGTGGTTATTACTGATAATTTTCAAAAGCAAAAGATCGGATGAGAATTCATTACAGTAAGGCCATTTTACAGTGATGAAACTGTACAGTAATACAGTAATGCAAGGAAATTTGGTTGTTTCTGTGGCATGCAAAACAAACATAATAAAGACAATCTAGCAGTTCAGACAAAATGTCTAATGATTAAGCATGAAGAATGCTTTAACAGAGAACATTTATATCTTATTTATGAAAAACTATAAATGCATTTTTTACAGAGAAAAATATCTTGAAATGTAACATATATAATTAACCAGAGACTTAATGTATATATCATACCAAGACTATGCTAAGCAGATAACAAATTTGGTAAGTCTAGAGTAGGTCTTGAAAAAAAAAACCCTCTATTTTAATAGAACTTGGATATGTTTGATGTTCATCTTGTATTACAAACACTGGCCTAGAAAGTGCTAGATTCAAATGAAAGAAGTAAGAGTGTGACCAAGTAACATTTTGAATAATAACTTAAATTATGAAACTATGATAATTAATTATCAAAATAATTATGATAAATTATTTTACTATTGTCTACATCAGGCAGAGTGCTAGTAAGGCTCTAATAAATAGAAATATATGAAGGTCAGCAAGGGTACTGACAAGTTTCTAGTTAATTTCCCTTTAGCAGGGCAGCCCCGGTGGCCCAGTGGTTTGGCGCTGCCTGCACCCTGGGGCGTGATCCTGGAGACCCTGGATCGAGTCCCGCGTCAGGCTCTCTGTATGATGCCTGCTTCTCCCTCTGCCTGTGTCTCTGCCTCTCTCTCTCTGTCTCTATGAATAAATAAATAAAATCTTAAAAAAATTTCCCTTGAGCATAGAGTTTCTGAAATATTGAGGCTTTTTGCCCACGCAATTTAACATAGAGAAAGCTGAGCATCTTCTCTGACTTGACAGCTCTTGCCATGAACTCATCAAAAGTATAGTTCAGACTACCTTAATTATTTCTGGAACCTTCTTTTCTACAGTGAAAGAGTGAGTCTGTGTGCTTTCCCAGGGACCCTCTGGGAAATCCCAAAAATATTTTTAGGAATAAAAGATACCCTGGAAATATTTTACTTCATTTAATATTTAGGATCAAATCTTAGGAAGGACAAAAAATTAAAAGTTGTCAGGAGATTTGAATACGTGGGAATGTGAGTGTTGAGAAATAATTGGCTACTCAATTGAGAGTAACAGTAAACATTTAAAAATAAACAGAGAAGACAAGGTAATTTTTAAGAACTGCAAGTGAGAAAGTTTTGTTTTCTTAAATAAACAAGGATATGATAAAACTATAGGAAAGCACAGAAAATTATTCTGATAAAACCTAGAGTCTTTGCCATCCAAGCAGATTACACACACTCACATACACATACAAACCCTTCACATTTTAGGTGAAAGCAATAAACAGTAAACTGAGGACAAAAAACCCATCAAAACTGAGCAAATTTTGCTAGGATTTTAACACATTAAATGCTGGTCAGACTCATTACCTGTTCTTTCTATAATCTGAGAAAATGAAATTCCCTTTCTGTGTGCCTTCTACTACTTTCTATATCCATCAGATTTTGTCCTTGTCATTCTATTTTAAGATAAAACTATTTTCTCTTTCTATGAAAAACATATCTTATTACTTTGCATATGGAGTTGTGCCTCTCTGACAAGACTGTTTATGAGTCTCATTCAAATATATTAATTATAACTTTTGGTCAAAGCAATTTCTGTTTCACAGAGAAAACCCAGGGCATTGATAATTGTCAACTGTTGTATACTAGCATCTTGGATGAGAAGAGCATATGAACACACATCAAACAACTTTCTACAGACACAGAAATCCCTTATACAACTTCTTGAAAAAGAGTGAAAAATAGCTTCTCTATATAATATAAATATAAGAAGCAAAACTATATGAACTTAAAGCAATGCTTAACAATCAATCTTTAATATTCTGAAAGTTTAGAAATGATCTAGGTATCCAATCAATACTGTTTAGTATTAGTATTAGCTCAATTTTGTGATAATCCTAAAGATTTTACGAACTAATCTTCGAACTCATATACTGTTGAAACAAAAATTTCAGACTAATGAATCAATTTGGTTAAATCTCAATTTACATTTTTCAAAAGTTTACACTTAAGTAGGTTTACTGGTAGCTTGTTTGATTAGTGATTCTACGTAAACTTAGGAATAACATATCCAAATAGACTAAGAATGTAAGTTCATATTATATATTCAATGCTGATAAATCACAGAGACATAGCTGTTTTTATTAAACAAAATAATAAACTAGTCTTAATTGTAAAATTTTACATAAAATATGGGAACTCAAAATATTTGAGTTAAGATTCTATCAAAATACTCCTTTTTTCAAGTATATTACAAGTAATAGTTCACTGTCTTTATTTATTTAAAAATTATTTATTTATTTGTTAATGAGAGCCAGAGACATAGGCTGAGGGAGAAACAGGTTCCATGCTGGGAGCCGGATGTGGGACTCGATCCCGGGATTACAGGGTCACGCCCTGGGCTGATGGCAGGCGCTAAACCGCTGAGCCATCCAGGTGTCTCAGTTCACTGTCTTCAATTGTCAGAAATACTTAGGAATCTTTATTTTTTTAAAAAGATTTTATTTATTTATTCATGAGAGACACACAGAGAGAGGCAGAGACACAGGCAGAGGGAGAAGCAGGCTCCATGTAGGGAGCCTGACATGGGACTCGGTCCGGGATCACCAGGATCACACCCTGGGCTGAAGGCGGCGCTAAAACGCTGAGCCACCCAGACTGCCCAAATTAGGAATCTTTAATATAAAACATTTATTTCTACAGACTATTAAGAAGATCTCCTTAATCTTCTTTAGAGAGACTTTAGAATTCCTTCTGAGCACCTCATCAATCAGTCATTTCACTTTTTCCATATTTACTTAGCCAAGACAAGAAATTTCCCCAACCACCCAACCCCAAGCAGAGTAGTGTTCTTTCTGTTTACAGCATCAACAAATATCTTTTTAAAGACACTTCCTTCTTTATTGGATGGATGAATGACTGATTTGGGAGCATCTAGTTATTTTATCTACAAGGGTATATATTTATTTATGATTCTACTTTGTTTTCATTCTAAGGTGATTTCAAAATGCTCATTTCAAAATGTTCTGCTTTGATTGGAAGTGGAGTTTCCCTTTCGTTCTGAGATATCTCTTAATAAATATTAATTATATTGAAAGTTCTTCAGAGTTGCCATTATCTTTGGTGAAATCATGCCATTTAGAATGTTAGGCACATGAATTTGTATTGTCATGTAACTACTTGTAAGAAGCATGAGTTCATCCTGTAGGAAAGAGGCATGGACTAACTTTGGATGGAGACAAATACATGGGAGTCTAGGAATATTCAGTCCAAAGTGCTCTTTATGTACCTAAAATCTTGAGCCTTGCAAATGAATGCGTGGAGCATCCAACTTCAAACCTCCTACAAGAATGGGTGGAAATGTGTAGAGAGGAATTCTGTCTCATGTGTTTCTTGCAAAATGAGACAAAACTCAGGCAATTTCTCATAAAGTTTTGATGACTAACCTATGGCAAAATTTTGTACAAAGGATGCTAGTCTAAGAAGAAAGCTTAACTTCTTTGTCCCCAGGGATGGCTTGAAACAGGCTTATTTCAGGACCCATTTCCATTCTCTTCCCTATGAATTTTCCTCTTATTGATGGACAACAAAATGACAAGGACAAAACACAGATAAATAGTTCTAATAAGAAAGCAAATTTTCACCAAGGATAAGCATTTTGTCAAAACTGATCAGATAACCTCCTTTCTTCTTGCTCTTTACACACATTCCTTGAACTTGGAATGGAAGTAGAAAGGAATAGATATATGAGAGAGCATGGTGTGTTGGTGAATGGGTGGTGGCTGGATATGCCTGGAGTGACAGGTTTAAGGAGAATATGAAAGATTAGGCTGGAGAACAAATGGGGACGAGATCATGAGGTTAAGAGTCTTGACTCTTTGGGAATAATAGGAGAATTTTGTGTTAGAATGATATAGAAAACAGTTTGGAGAAGGAATGGCTGGAGAAGGATACCTGGGTGACATACAATAAAGAGAGAAGCCAAGGTAGTGATAGTGGAGATTTGGGGCTGGACTCAGATATGAGAAGGACGTAGGAGAATGACTTCATGAGTAATGATCAGACTTGGAGGTTAACAAGAGGCAGGAATTTATTTTTTTTTAATTTTTATTTATTTATGATAGTCACACAGAGAGAGAGAGAGAGAGGCAGAGACATAGGCAGAGGGAGAAACAGGCTCCATGCACCGGGAGCCCGATGTGGGATTCGATCCTGGATCTCCAGGATCGCGCCCTGGGCCAAAGGCAGGCACCAAACCGCTGCGCCACCCAGGGATCCCAAGAGGCAGGAATTTAGAATAATTCATAGTTTCTTGACTTTAACAACAAAGTGGTTGGTGAGATATGGAGCATAAAAGAAGGAATATATTTGTAGTACTGAAGTAAGTTTCTTTTTTTCATTTTGGGCATCGAGAGGCAAACTTCCTCCATTCACCAATAAAAATAAAATGTGCAGAAATTCTAACATATAACAAAATGTGAGAACTTTACAGGATGTCATGCTTTTGTTCTCTCCTCCTTTATGGAACATATTTTTCTTAAATGAATTTTTTGACTGCTATACATCAGGTACTATTCAAAGATATTTTATATGTCATTTTGTTATTTCATTGTTTATTAATTACTAATCATATATCCTTTTAAAGACAATGGAACTTATTTAAATGATTTACACAAGATCAAACAGCAAAGTGACCATGAAGAGATTCCTATTATGGGCGGTCTGAATCCACAGCACCCATCTTCCATAATGCTAAAATACACCCAGGTTTAAGTAAATAAGTCTAGTGATGATATGAAAGTGAACTTAGAAAGGAAAAATAATAGAGGTAGAGAGACTAGGCATTTGAAAAAGTCCAGGAAAAATAAAAATGTAAACTAATTATATGACCTAGGGCAGAAGGACAGGGGATGGAAAGAAGGGAATGAATAATCTTAAAGGAAAAAAGTTAAACAGTTGAATGACTGGATTGAAGTTTATACATTTAATGAGGGGAAAAGTGCATGTCTGTTATGGTAGTTTACTATAGTAATGGCCTTTAATAAATCACACCATCTGTATTCATGTTCTTGTGTAGTCTCCTCCACATTTAACTCTGAGGTTGGCCTTTGGTGATGTTGACATGTTTTGGCTAATAGGACATCATCAAATGTAATACAAGCAGAGGTTTTAAACAAGCTTTAGTATTTTCCAGGTTACCCTGTCTTGCTGCTCACTGGGAATCCTTCTGGCACCATGTGAGGAAGCTGGCTAAGCCTCTTTGAAAAAGAGACTATGTGGAGAAGAGACAAACTAGATCAGCTGAGATCCCCTAGATTTACCAGCTCCCACATTCCCTCCTCCGCCACCTGCTGACTGCAGCTGCATGAATAACTTTAGGTGAAATGAACACAGGAACCATTCAGCTGAGCTTAGCTCCCAAGCTCAAATTACTGACCCACAGAATTATGAGCAGATAAGATGGTAGCTTGATAAGCCATTGTGTTTTAGGGTGGTTTATCACAGAGTAGTAAATAACTGATGCATCCATTTTCTTCTCCATTATATCTTCAATAATTAACACAGTACTAGTAAATAGATTACTCGATAAATATTTTTAAATGTTCAAAAGAATAAATTGATGGGAATAATTGAATATTCTTTTAGTTCATCTTTTTTGAGGAGTTGTAAATGGAATTCATTTGGTCATCTTATTTATACTGTGAAAGTTATTGCAGAGATACCTATGAAAAAATACTTTTCAACCTTGTCCTTAAACATCAACTAGAGACCTACTAAAATGTGAAGATATCAATTAGGAATGTGCTCTGGGACTTCATAACTATTGTACATTAACCTAGGTTGATGTGTTTTTTATTTCTTTATCTGACATCTTATTTAGAGTACATACAGAAAATAGAACTGACTCACTATGCTTTTCATAGTTTTCTCTTAGGCTTTTCTGTCTGTATGGTTTTTTTTTTTTTCAACAAAGATAAGATTCAGTATTTAAGGTGTTCACTGACTACGTTATGGTTAGAACTCCCAAATCTGTTGATAATCTACTAAAAAGATAATTCACTTTTATTGTGGACTGTGTAGGAAGACTTGGCTGTGTTCGAATCTCATCTAATCTCTAGTCCATGTTCGAATTTCTGTTTGTCCCTAAATTTTATTTTTATACTCAGTTTATTTGAGCCAGAATCCTATTTAAAGATCACATGTTGAATTAGGTTCTTATGTATTTTAGATTTATCCTAATCTAAAACATTTCATAATCCCTCTTTTTTTCCCTTCATGACATTGACTTTTTGAAGAGATCAAGCCAATTTTCTTACATAAAATCTCTCATTCTGGGTTTGGCTGATCATTTTCTTGTGGTATTTAACTTACCAAAATCACATTTTAGTTAATGTGTGAACAATGTGTAAAGGTGTTAAATTTATCATTTTAAAAATTTGGTAAGTTTTGTGTGGACAATATGATATTAAAGCTGTAAATTGTAGAAGGGGGTTGGATGTAATAAAAAGGGGTTAAAAGTACACTTTTCATGATGAGCACTGAGCAATGAATAGAATTGTTGAATCACTATATTGTACATCTGAAACTAATATAAAATTATTTAGTTACACTTGGATAAAAAATGTAAAAAAAGCTCCTCTTTTTATACTACTTGTGAAAATATTTCAGTGTAGATTAACAATTTAAATGCAAAAGTTAATGGGGAGATACCACTGGGGGAAGAGTTTGTGAAGGATGGGGGTAGAAAGAGAGGGCTCATGAAGAAATGAAGCATCATAATTAACAGCACCAAGGACCCATGGTTGATTGAGACTGTCTTGGACCTTCTAACCCAGCCCAGCCACCAGCCAGCTGAATGAGTGAGCCCAAAAATACTATACGAAACACAGATAAGTCATCACCCCAGAGCCCTGCTTGAAGTCTGGACTCATAGAATCACAGACAATAAACACATATTTTAAAATAAGTGGCAAAACTATGGAAGATACAAAAGGAAAATATTTTTATTAACAATATAAGAATTGCATAACAGGACACAAAATGTATGCATCATAAAGGAAAAGATGGTATGTTTGACTACAATATAGCTAAAAACTTTGATTCAGAATAATATACTGTAAAGGAAATGTCAAAACTTATCTTCATGAATTGGAAGATATATTTGCATTAATATACTGACTGTATTAATTATTCTAAAATACGTAAAGAAACTTAAATTTTTTAACACAAAAATGTCTTTAGGAAAATGAAAAAAAAAGCTTTAAGAGGCAATTCAGAAAAGAGGAAAACTGAACTAATTAACATATTTTAAGATATTCAACTTCATTAATAATCATGAAATATAAATTAAAACCACAGTGAGATACTATTTCACACTCATTATATTAGCAACAACTAAAGTCTTCTTGTTCCAAGTGTTGGTAAGGACAATGACAACACTCATGCATTGATGGTAAGTAAATTGATATAGTTTGGAAAATAGTGTGATGTTTTCTGGTAATATATATATATATAACTATAACTATAACCATATAGTTATATAACTATAGCTATATATGTATAGTTATAGCTATAACTGAGAAATTCATCTTTTACTTGCATTTTCTAAGGAGACCTTTGTACCAGTTTATAAGTGCATTGGTGAATTAAAAAAACACATAGATAAAGCAAAAAAGTACACAACTTAAATATCCAGCACAGTAGAAGAGAGGAATATGTTGTGCTATATTTGTACAATGAGATACAAAGACCCATTAACATATTACAGTTACAGTCAAGAGCATAGATGAAGTTTACAAATATAATGAGGGGTAAAACACGGATTGAAGAAATTATGTATATTCTAGTTCCATAAAAGTAGGTAGGCAGGTAGCTAGGTAGACAGATGGTAGATAAATAGATTAGGGATGCAGACAGATGTGATAAAACCATGAGGAAATGCAGAGGAACAGAAAACATACATACATTTTGAAGAGGGTAAAGTGGAGGAAAATGAATTGAGAAGGGACAGAAGGGGACTTTGGTGATGGTAATGTTTTCTTTTTGATATTGATACAATGGTATTCATTATATCATCTTTTTATTTTACCTTTTTAGGTTTTACTTATTTATTTCAAAGAGAGAGAGATAGAGCATGAGCAGGGAGGAGGGGCAGAGGGAGAGAGGGAAGCTGACTGATCAGGGAAGCCCAATGTGGGGGCTCGATCCTAGGACCCCAAGATCAGAGATCAGGACCTGAGCTAAAAGCAGATGTTTAACTGACTGAGCCACCCAGGTACCTCAGTATCTTAAGATAGTACATATATTTTATAAAAATTCTTTTATAGCTATGAATGCTTAATAAAAATATATTTTAAAAGAGAAAATATGCAGAACTGGTGCCTGGCCCCAGTTAAGCATCTGCCCTTGGCTCAGGTCATCATCTCCAAGTCCGGGGGATCCTCTGGCAATAGGCTCCACACTCAGCAGGGAGTCTCTTTCCCCTTCTCCCTTTCTCCTTCCCACTGGCCCATGCTCTATCTCTCTCTTTCTCTCAAATAAATAAATACACTCTTAAGAAAGAAAGAGAAAGAAAAGTAATGCTAGATTATTTTGTATTTGAGTTGGAAAGGAATAATTCTGCTACCTTGTTACAATTGTAAAATGATATTTTCACTTTTAAATTGCAAAAAATCAAATGAAAATGTTCCTAAGCACTTTTAACATTTAATTGTTGATTAAGTGACATCATTAATTCCAACTGAATACTTGTCCACTGAGACACAATATATTAAGGTAGGTTAGAATTTTATTTCATAATTCTATCATTTCTCTCTATCTGATCATCTATCTACCTAATTTTGAAAAATTAAAAAAAATCAGAAATATACAAAAAGTAATTAAATTGTGTACTATATCAGCAAATTAAGAGATACAAAATTCTCTCACCTATTCCTAACTTAAAAACATAAAAATAGTAACATACAATTTAAACCTTACTCTCATCCCTTTCTCCTTCCTCTTGCTCTGCTGGTGGCTATTCTAGGTGTTTTTAAATCCATCTTTTTTTTTTCTTAATGAAAAAATGAAAACAGCAAAGTCATTCATAACTCTATCATCTTGCCATTTGGTCATATTAATAAGCAAATGCAAACAATTCTCCTTCTGCCCATCCAACTTAATGATTTCAAAAAACTAGTTTAGAACTGTTCTTCTATTAAGGAATCAGTATCAATTATGTTGAATATGATGTTGGTATATGATTATGTGTATTTCTAAAAAAAAAAATGAAACTGTTCTTTTAATATCTAAGGCTAACCTAATAGATTCTGAACATAGGTTACAAACTCAGATGCCCTCAAGTATCAGCAGGAGAGATTAGAGAGCAACTCTGTAAGAATGGGGAGTCTGCTTAGATTGAATTCATGTCCCACTTTTATTTTTTTAAAGATTTAATTATTTATTTGAGAGAGAGAATGAGCAAGCACAGGAGTGAGGGGAGGGGCAGAGGGAGAGAGAGAGGCAGACTCCCGCTGAGCAGGGAACCTGATTCAGGGCTTAATCTTAGGACCCCAAGATCATGACCTGAGGTGAAGGCACGAGCTCAATGGACTGAGCCACCTGGGCACCCCCATACCTCATTTTTAGAAGGCCAATGCCTGTTACCTTCTGGGAATGGCAAGAAGGGAATGGCCAGTATTATTAAGTGGTCCGATTTTTAAAAGAAAAGACAGAAAATTTAGGTCCTTATTTCTAATTGTAAATTTATCTACAATTTTTAGAATTACCATGTAAATGAAGTAAAACCTTTCAGAAGGCTAGAGTCAGCTAGTTGCTTGCCACTTGCAACCACAGTAAAATGGGACAGCTAGAACTCTTTCTAGTTTAGGGCACTCTTCCTCCATGCCCTGGATTTGTTAATTTTTCTCAACCACATTTGTTGTTCAGGTCTGGGCTTCCCTACTGAGAAACCCTCTGTGGACTTGGCCTCCCTCTGTCTCAGCGTCAACCCTCTACTCTCCACAAAGTGGCTCCCTCACAGTCCACTGAACAGCTTGGGCTTTGTTTTGTCCCACCGTTTTGCTCCTGAATTTGTTACATAGTGCAAAGAGACTGGATTTGCATTTAGATACACTTGTGTTTTCACCCATAGCTTGGTCATATATTCTGTACTTCTCTAGCTCTGCTCCCTCACCCCTCTGGATCTTCAAATCCTGACCTGTACAGTATGATTGTCATTTTGAAGTCTCGATAAAATAATGTAATGAAACACCTAACATATGCTTAACACATAATATATGTGTAATATAGTTCACTCCTCTATTTGTAGATCCAAGCTGTCATTTCTAGTTATCTTGCTCATATCCTATCTTTATCTTATGTCTTGTCTGTCGAGCCACACCCACCTCTATTCTGAACTCCTCTAGAAGTTATTTTATCCATGGTGCATTTGCTATCTCAAATAGTTACGTAACTTTTGTGCAGCTTTTCATGTACTTGTCATCACTCTAAACACAATGTAAAGTTCTTTTTTTTTTTTTTTAACAATGTTAAGTTCTGAAGACAGAGACAATAATTGATAATTTCAAGTTTCTGGTACTGTCCCAAAATCTTTTATACATTCTCAATGTCCAGGTAGCTGCCAACTGGCTTATCTAAGTCTTAGAGCCTCCAAATGGTAGGGTGGGAAGAAAACTTTGATGTTAGTACTACAATTGATCATTTTATAGGTGAAGAAATTGAATCCTCCTTTAAGTGAGGTACCATGGATGGTGAGGGACAAAACCAGGGAACTGGAGTTAAACATTTCAGTTTGTGCATTCTTAGAATAATCTTAGTGAGGTGTTTCATCTACTTTGGAGTGAAATTGGCTTTGGGGCAGCCCTAGGGGCTCAGTGGTTTAGTGCCACCTTCAACCCAGGGTGTGATCCTGGAGACTCAGGATCGAGTCCCACGTCGGGCTCCCTGCATGGAGCCTGCTTCTCCCTCTGCCTGTGTCTCTGCCTCTCTCTCTTTCTGGGTGTCTCTCATGGATAAATAAATAAAATCTTAAAAAAAAAGAAATTGGCTTTGGAGTGAAATATTCTATTCTAGCTCCTCCCTCACCAATGGGATGAACTTAGGCAAGTAATACAATACTTATGAGTCTCAGTTTTTGAATCTCTCAAAGGGGGTTATTAAAGCCTAGAGTTGTTTTTAGCTCAAATGGGGTAGAATATGTAAAGCATTTATTGCAGTGCTGGTATATACCAAACCCTCCTTCTATTCTACAATGATGATGAGATGCGAATGACATTCTGCTGAGATATTGATATATTTGCTGAGTCTGTCATTTAGGGAATTAGAAAATGGTTGTTTCCATCCTTTGTCTTAAACATTCTACATATTTTAAAACTTAATATATTATTTTCAATCTTTGGTTCTTCAGGTTCAACATTTTCAGCTCATGTAATATTTTCCAAGAGTATTAAATGTTCATAGCTCTCTTGTAAACTTGTTTACTTTTTCCAGTCTTTCAGCTCTCCAATTTTTCATAGGATGAATTTCATCACATTTTAATATACAGCAGGGTAATTGCACTCATTATACTTTCTAATTCATTGTTTATGCTGATTGTTTTAACTACTTATGAATCTGAGTTTTTGATTTATAATTTGTAATTAATATGACCTTTTGGTGCTTGCATTATCCAGTTCTGCTGAAAAGGTATGAACCTTTTTGGATACTCTAGAGTACTGAAAATACTTTCAGCCAAATATAAACAGTTTCAGAAAGCTAGATTCTGAGATGAGCAAGAAAACACACAAGGTCATTCACAATAGAGATCCAGTTATTTCAGAAGCAGCTTTTATAGTCCCATAAGCACTGTGAAGCAAACAATTCATCAGCAGCCTCAAGCATGTGTTTCCTCTGTAAAAGACTGGGGCTTGTGGAGTTTTGGGAGTCTAGATTAGGTTTCTTAACTTTTTTCCTTTTCAGTGTGATTCCCCTACACCTTTTCCACCTCTTCCCATTAATAATCCACAGAACCTAGCACTAGCTATTAAAGTTCTCAATAAATATTTTGTTGATTAAATGAATCAATGAATGAATGCAAGATATCCTCCTAACAAGTGCATCACTTCTCTCTCAACTCTGTCCATTCTCATTGTAGACATAAAGGATATAACCTATATTACTGATGTACAAAATGCTATATATATATATATATATATATATATATATATATATATTTAAATATACACATGCTTTGATTCTTTAGTCCATTGAACTGTTTGACAAAATATGGCATTTCTGGTTTAGACTTTTGTGAAAAATGTGTTTTATCTGGACACTCAAAAACCCAGTCTGTTCCGAAGAGAGGGTGGGCATTTATTCTAAGCAAGAAAGTTAATATGCTAATTTTAGTCATAAAAAATGCAGCATAGCTCATGTCCCAAATCAAGTGGGTCTAAACATTAAGGTTTTGAGCTAATATTATACTCAAAACAGAACTCTAGCCTCTGACAGCTAGCATAGGATATAGGATATCTCTCTGTATTCTAGGTGAATGACAGTTGTCAAGAAGAAATGTGCCTTCAGACACTTCAATAGGCAAGAGTTCAAGGAAGAGGCCATTTTTTCCCATAGATTTTAAAAGTTTTTATTTTGATCCTTGTTAGTTAACATGCAGTGTTATATCAGTGTCAGGTATATACTATAGTGATTCAACACTTTCATACATCACCCTGTGCACATCACCTGTTTAACCCATCCCCCACTGACCTCCCCTCTACTAGCCATCTGTTTGTTCTCTATAATTAGAATGTTTCTTGATTTCTCTCTCTCTTGTTTCCCTTTGCTTGATTGTTTTGTTTCTTAAATTCCGCATATGAGTGAAATCATATGGTATTTATCTTTCCCTGACTGACTTCTTTCATCTAGCACTATACTCTCTAGCTCCATCTATGTCATTGCAAGTGGCAAGATTTCATTCTTTTTCATTTTCTATGGCTGAGTAATATTCTATGGTGTGTGTGTGTGTGTGTGTGTGTGTGTGTGTGTGTGTATACCAATCACATCTTCTTTATCCATTCATCAACTGATGGACACTTGGGCTGCTTCCATAATTTGGCTATTGTCAATAATGCTGCTATAAACACAATGGGGTGCATGTATCCCTTCAAATAATTGTTTTGTATTTTTTGAGTAAATATCAAGTAATGCAATTGCTGGATCTTAGGATAGTTCTTTAACTTTTTGAGGAGCTTCCATATTGTTTTCCAGAGTGGCTGCACTAATTTGTGTTCCCACCAACCATGTAAGATGGTTCCTTTTTCTCCATATCCTCACCAACATCTGTTGTATCTTGTGTTGTTGGTTTTAGCCTTTCCGACAAGAGTGAGGTGATATTTTGTTGTAGTTTTGATTAGCATTTCCCTAATGATGAGTGATAGTGAGCATCTTTTCATGTATCCGTTGGCCATCTGTATATTGTCTTTGGAGAAATGTCTGTTCATGTCTTCTGCCCATTGTTTAACTGGATTATTTATTTTTGGGGTGTTGAGTTGTATAAGTTCTTTGTATATTCTGGATTCTAATTCTTTACTGGATATGTCATTTGCAAATGTCTTCTCCCATTTTGTATGTTGCCATTTAGTTTTGTTGGTTGTTTCCTTCACTGCGTAGAAGATTTTTATTTTGATATAGTCCCAATAGTTTATTTGTACTTTTGCTTCCCTTGCATCAGGAGACATATCTAGAAAGAAGTGCTATGGCTGATGTCAAAGAAGTAACTGCCTCTGTTCTCTTCCAGGGTTTTTGTGATTCAGGTCTCACATTTAGGTCTTTAATCCATTTTGAATTTGTTTTTGTGTGTGGTAGAAGAAAGTGGTCCAGTTTCATTCTTTTACGTGTTACTGTTCAGTTTTCCCAACACCACGTATTGAAGAAGCTGTCTTTTACCCATTGTATATTCTTGCCTCTTTTGTTGAAGATTAATTGACCCTATAATTGTGGACTTATTTCTAGATTTTCTATTTTGTTCTATTGATCTATGTATCTATTTTTGTGCCAGTACCACACTGTTTTGATTACTACAGCATTGAGACTGTGAACTACACTTGAATCTCAGGAATAAATCCCACTTGATCATGGTGAGTGATTTTTAAAAATGTATTATTAAATTCGTTTTGCCAGTATTTTGTTGAGAATTTTTGCATCTGTGTTCATCAGGGATATTGGCCAGTAGCTTTCTTTTTTTGGTAGTATCTTTACCTGGTTTTGGTATCAGGATAATGTTGGCTTCATAGAATGAATTTGGAAGGTTTCTTTCCCTTTTTATTTTTTGGAGTAGTTTGAGAAGAATAGGTATTAACTCTTTTTTAAATGCTTGACAGAATTCACCTGTAAAGCTTTCTAGTCCTGGACTTTTGTTTGTTGCAAGGTCTTGGATTCCCGACTCAATTTCTTTGCTGGTTTATTGGTTTGTTCAAATCTTCTATTTCTTGCTGTTTCAGTTTTGGCAGCTTATATGTTTCTAGGAATTCATTTCTTCTAGGTTGTCCAACTTGTTGGCATATAGTTTTTCATAATATTCTCTTATGATTATTTGGATCTCTGTGGCATTGGTTGTTATTTCTCCTCCCTCATTTGTAATTCTATTAATTTGAGTGCTTTCTCCTTTTTTTTTCCTTGATAATCTGACTAGAGTTATCAATATTACTGATTCTTTTTCAAAGAACCAGTTCTTGGTTTTACTGATTTATTGTTTTTTATAGTTTTTATAACATTGGTTTTTGCTCTAGTCTTTATTATTTCCTTAATTCTGCTGGTTTTAGGTTTTATTTGTTATATTTCTAGTCCTTTAGGTGAAAGATTAAGATTGTTTGAGATTTTTCTTGCTTCTAGATGTAGGCCCACGTTGCTAAGTACTTCCCTCTTAGAACTGCTTTTGCTGCATCCCAAAGGTTTTAGACCATTGTGTTTTCATTTTTATTTGTTTCCATTTACATTTTTATTTCTTCTTTTATTTCCCAGTTGACTCATTCATTGTTTAGTAGCATGTTATTTAGCCTCCATATATTTGTGGTCTTTCCAGATTTTTTCCTTATTGTTGACTTATAGTTTCATAACCTTATAGTCAGTAAAGGTGCACAGTATGACTTTGCTCTTGAATTTGTTGAGGCTCATTTTGTGGCCTAATATGTGATCTGTTTTGGAGAATGTTGTATTTGCCTCTGAAAGGAATGTGTAATCTACTGTTTTAGGGTGGAATATTCTGAGTATGTCTGTTAAATCTGTCCATTCCAGTGTGTCATTCAAAGGTATTGTTTCCTTATTGATTTTCTGTTTTGATGATCTGTTCATTGATGTAAGTAGAGTGTTAAACTCCCCTACTATTATTGTATTATTATCAATTAGCTCATTTATGTTTGTTATTAAGCATTTTAGGGGATCCCTGGGTGGCTCAGTGGTTTAGTGCCTGCATTTGGCCCAAGGCGTGATCCTGGGGTCCCAGGATCAAGTCCCTCATCGGGCTCCCTGCATGGAGCCTGCTTCTCCCTCTGCCTGTGTCTCTGCCTCTATATCTCTCTCTCTGTGTCTCTCATGAATAAATACATAAAACCTTAAAAAAATTTATGTCTTTGGGTGATCCTGTGTTTGGTACATAAATATTTATAATTATTATGTCTTCTCGTTGGACTGTTCCCCTTTATGATTATATAGTGTCCTTCTTTGTCTCTTCTTAGAGTCTTTGTTTTAAAGTCTATTTTGTCAGGACACCTGGGTGGCTTAGCAGCTAAGCATCTGCCTTGAGCTTAGGGCATGATCCCAGAGCATGAGGATGAAGTCCCATATCAGGATCCTGGCATGGAGCCTGCTTCTCCCTCTGCCTGTGTCTCTGCCTCTCTCTCTCTCTCTCTCCATGAATAAATAAATAAAATCTTAAATAAATAAATAAATAAATAAATAAATAAATAAATAATCTATTTTTTCTGAAATAAGTATTGCCATTCCAGCTTTCTTTTGACATCCACTTGCGTGATAGATATTTCTCCATCTCCTCACTTTTAATCTATAGGTGTCTTTAGGTCTAAAATGAGTCTTTTGTAGGCAGCATAGAGATGGATATTGCTTTTTTTAAATCCATTCTGTCACCCTATGTTTTGATTGCAGCATTTACTCCATTTGCATTCAAAGTGATTATTGATAAATATGTGTTTATTGCCATTTCATTACTTGTTTTGTGGTTGTTTTGAAGATTTTCTCTGATTCTTTCTTGTCTTTCTCTGTTTCATATTTTGCTGATTTTATTTAGTGATATATTTGGATTTATTTCTCTTTATTCTTTGTATGCTTATTAGTGGTTTTTGATAAATGGTTATCATTAGATTTGTGTATAACCTCTTTTGCATATAGCAGTCTACATTAAGTGATGGTTGTTCAAGTTTGAACCCATTATTTTTCCTCTTCACACTTTAGGTAGATGTTATTATATTTTATATCTTTTTTGTTCCTTAACTGATTTTTTTTTTTTTTTACAGAAACACTCATCTCTGTATTGAGTTGTGGAATTTGTTCTTCTGGTCTTCAGATCATGCTCTGGTTTGTTGACTTAGATGTGGACCATATCTAGTTGAAAACATAGGATGAGATGAGCTTAGAGTTCTCCTACTCTGCCATCTTCCCAAGAGGCCATTCTTAAAGAGGCAATAGCCTAATGACTAGAGCATGATCCCTGGGGCCAGTTTACCTGGGTTCAAATCTCAGTTATACTGTGTGACTTCAGATAATGTATTTAACCTCTTTGTGCCTCAATACCCTCATTTATGATATAGGAATAACAATGGTACTTACTTCATAGGATTGTTTTGAGAATTTAATGGATTAAATTTTAAGTGAGAGAAAAAATGCCTGGCATTTTATTAACATTCAACAAATGTTAGCTATGTTATTATTGTTATTGTCATTACTTACAGTAGGTAGAGAAATAAAGACAGAAAAAAATTCAAAAATGGGGCCGATAGATTTTTAGGGTGGAGGAAGAAGAAAATTCAAGGAGAATTTGCAGTCTGCAAATAACCTATGAGGACTCATGTCTGGCACAATGACAATCATATTAGGTTGGTGGGACTGAGGTAGTTACTGTACTTCCATTCTTGTGTCAAGACTGCCTGAGGAACAGGGAGGAACTAATCCATCAGGCAGATCCTCAGTGATGCACTCTGGAGAAGATTGGAGGCCCCCCACCTTCCAGAATTTTTGCTGCCATCCTGCAGGCCTCCTAGGGGACCAAGGAATGCTTTTTCACATGCTACTGTGACCCTAAATAACACAAAATCTCATACAATCTTCTTTAGTTGTACTTGAAGTTGATCTGGATGATTCATCTGCTCCTGTGCATTATTTTTGGCCTGTATTTAAATGAAGAACAAATATTTCATTCAGATGAATTCATGGTACTTTGTTTCCTTAGGAGTATTTTTGGGCTGAGCAACAAGTAAACTTTATATTCTACATAAAGGGATAATGCTAAATAGTCTAAATTAGGTAATGCTAAGTAAACAACTTCAGTAGAGTCTCAACACAGAAATAATGTGTAAATTCCAAAAATTTTTAACATTATGAATGCATTTGAGATTCTAATGTTTCTAAACTACTAATGATGATATCATTAAGGTACAGAATTGCTTTCTCAGGTCTTTTGACTATTAAAAAATGTTTAAGCTAGATTATAAGTTGGCAAATGTTATCATACATATTGTTAAAAATGTTTAATATTTTCAAATGTCACAGGAGAACCCAGATCTCTAATGTCAGACATTGCACACTTTGGATTTAATTTTGTAGTTCTTTGTAACATTTATCTTGCTAATCTTTTGTATTAATTTCCTTTTTTGTGTTTAATTTGCTCTAGGTAAAACTTTAAAGCATTTTTTACTTTGTGTAAAATCTATAGTTTGCCTTTTTTGTTTGTTTTGTTTTGTATTTTTTTTTTTTCTGAGTAAAGCAAAACTAAGAATGAGGAGAATAGCAGGAAAAATACAATTGTCAACTGTTCCTTCCTCTCTTCTCTCCCTTGAAACCATCCATATTTACATTCCTGCCTAACTCAATCTATTATAGAGTGAAAAGGAGAGAAAGAAAGAAAAGGAAAAAGAGAAGAGAAGCCCTATCCTTCATGAACCCATACCTTAACTTCTCCTTCCATTTTATTTTCCTTTTTTACTTAGCACTCTCCACTTTAATCTTATCCTGAATTCTATTTCCTCCAAGATTTTATTTGACTTGTTCTGATATCTGCTTTTTAATGTCTAACTATTCTACCTTAAGATCTTAGAGCTAACACCAATGGTTTAGAGCTGGAGAAATTCCATTTTCCTCTGGTCATCATATAGGAAGTGTTCTATAATCAATAAGTAGGATTGCAAGAGGTAAGACAGGCTTCTGATACCCAGAATCTGAAGTACAGAGTTCCTGTTACCTTAGCCACATGGTTTCTGTTCCAAATTGTTGCCAGGTTCTCAACTAGCAATTTGTATATGTTCAGATAATACCTAATATAATATGTATGGGAGGGGGCTGAACAAGTAAAGAGTGTGCTGCTTCTATTTTGAAGGCCTCAGTTTATATTCTTTTATTTTTAAGATTTATTTATGAGAAAGAGAGAGAGTGTTCTAGGGAGGAGGGGCAGAGGGAGAGAGAATTTCAAGCAGACTCCTTGCTATCATGACTTGATCCTAAATCCAGTAGGATGCTTAACCACCTCTAGCCACCCAGGTGCTCTGAAGGCCTTAGTTTATTTTCTTACCATTTAGCAAAAACACTTTATTTGTTTGACTTCATTACCTTTCTTTATTTTTCTTTCTTTCTTTCTTTCTTTCTTTCTTTCTTTCTTTCTTTCTTTCTCTCTCTCTCTCTCTCTCTCTTTCTTTCTTTTTTCCTTTTTTTCTTTCCTTCCTTACTTATAATTGAAGTATAGTTAACAAATAATGTTATATTAATTTCAGGTGTACAACATAGTGATTTGACAACTCTATACATCTATGCTCACTAGAGTGTAGCTACCATCTGTCACCATACAATGCTATTATAATATCACTGACTATACTCCCTATGTTGTACCTTTTATTCTCATAACTTATTCATCGTGTAACTGGAAGTCTGTACCTCCTACTCTCCACCCATTTTGCTCATCCCTCCACCCTTTGCCCCTGTGGCAACCATCAGTTTGTTCTCTGTATTTATGGGTCTGCTTTAGCTTTTTTGTTTGTTTGTTTTATTTTTTAGATTCCACATATAATGAAATCATATGGTATTTGTTTTTCCCTGTTGAATTGTATAAGTTCTTTATATATATTGGATATTAACCTCTTACTGGTTATATCATTTGCAAATATCTTCTCCCATCCATTAGGTTGCCTTTTTGCTTTGCCAATGGTTTTTCTTTAGTTTGTCTTTGAAACACATAATTTCTATTTTATTTTCCCTGTTGTTGTATATATGAAGCAGATTATTGAAATGTTTAGGCCTGAATTGTATATAGGATTATGTCTGAAATAAATTTATTGTATTAAACCATTTGCTATGGCCCAGTGGTATGATTTATACTTCGACATAGATGTTACTGTATTTTTAATTATCATCTGAATGCTTAAGAAAGGTACCCAATAGAGCATATGAAAAATTTTAGTAGATTTATTACTACTTTCATTTCTTGCATTTGTGTGTTTCATACTCCAACATAGGTTGTGTGTGTTTTCTCAGGGCAATCTTAAGAAAGGAACTTGAATATTTTGGGATACAGATTTGAATTTTGTTAATAAGTGCTGTATTCACAGGCAACTCAAAATTATGACTATGATATTGATCTATAATATTTAAAGAGTGAAAACATATTTTCAAATCTCTATATTGGAATTTAAAAATTATCCTATTCTTTTGTATGTATTCATAGATTTTTCTTGGGAAATATTTTATTTACAATTTTTCTCACTTTTAAAACTCAAAATATGTTAATTTGCATATTACTATATTAGGAGCCACAATTAATAGGTTAGAATTTGAGTTCCACTATTGCTTTTATCCATCTTGGGAATGTTAGTCAATTTTTCTGAACTTCAGCTTCATATTGTAAAATGAGGATAATGATAAACCTACGGACAATATTGTTATGAGGATTATGTAATTTAATAACTGTAAAAAGATTAGAATCCTGCCTGGAACATTGTAAAGGCTATATAATTTTTGTTTTGTTATTTTTTGATTATTTGGGAAAGATTAGAAGAGGAAATTAAACTTGCAGAGGGAATTTTCTACAAAGTGGTGTTACAATAATCTTTCCTTGGAAAAAGGTACGAATTCTCATGGACCATGATGATTTAACTTTGATGTACAATGAATTAGAGAAAAGTTTGTATCGATCAGTATGAGACGGTTAGAAGAATGCTTTAATGTCTAAGTAACAATTGTTATCCTGAATTCTGCTCCTTAATAAGACAAAGTATTGGAGCAGTTATAATTCTTCGCTACACTTATTAGTAGGACTTAAGCAAAAGCCAATGAGAGCTAAGCTCCTACTTCTGCTGCAGCAGAGGGAGATTGATGAACTACTCTGGAAATGGCCTGAATGGTTAAGAACACAGGTCATGATGAAGTAATTGAAGATGCTGAGCTTTGTCAGAGCTGGGACTGCTACTGTACACAGCACCAATGTGCTTTGAGACCTAACTTGCACTTCATAATTTCTTCTGGGAGAAACAGATGGAGGCCTAGGAAGAGTAAACCAGGGTCCAAAAGAAGGTATTAATATTATAAACATGTCTAGTTATTTACATCCCAAGGAACAATGCTTGGATAGAAAGTTATGATCATCTCTTATATTGGGATCAGGGAAAGAAGAATACAGGAGTGATTTACTCTTCTTTTCTTTTAAAGATGTATTAAACCCAATGTGCCAGTCTTGAAGGGTATTAACTGGGTTGCACCATGCTTGTCAGCCTAGGGAGAGTTAGATAGCCTAGTGTAGAAGTAATTTATACAGGTAATTTTTGTTTTATAAAGCATATCCTAATGGGATATACATTGATGTTAAATATGAATCCCAAAACCTACTCATTATTTTCCCTCAGAACTGTTTCCTTCATTTTTGATTAATATTTTCACAACCCACTTTTAAGGCAAAAAATCTTTATAATTCTTCTTTTTTTTAAAAGATTTTTTGTGTGTATTCATGAGAGACACACACAGAGAGAGGCAGAAACACTGGCAGAAGGAGAAGCAGGCTGCTTGCAGGGAGCCTGATGTGGGACTTGATCTCAGGACTCTGGATCATGACCTGAGCCAAAGGCAGACGCTCAACCACTGAGCCATCCAGGCATCCCCAAAATATGTGTAATTCTGTTTACTCTTCTCCTGATTTTTTGTAGCAAATTCATTAATCTATGTGTCAGCCACTGTTCTGGGAATTAGGGGGTACATCAGTGAATAGAAGTCAACAACGACAACAAAAAGAGTATCTGTCCCCATAGTGTTTATTTCTAGTGGGAGCAGACAAACTTACAAATAAGTAATACATAATTTAATATAGTAGAATATTGTGTTTTATTATTGTGTTTCATTTTCTAATATTACTATGATTTGTCTCAAATTATTGTTGTCATGAGTAATTCTTTAGAAGTAGGAGTAAAAAAACTGGATTCACAAGTGACAGAGTATTAAAAAATGAGTAGGATTGGGACGCCTGGGTGGCTCAGCAGTTGGACGCCTGCCTTAGGCTCAGGTTGTGATCCTGGGATCGGGAATCGAGTCCCGCATTGGGCTTCCTGCAGGGAGCCTGCTTCTCCCTCTGCCTATGTCTCTGCCTCTCTCTCTCTCGGTCTCTCATGAATAAATAAATAAATATTTTTAAAAATGAGTAGGATCATCAGAAAATATTGTAGTGGACTAAATAGGACCACAAAAACCAAAAAATATAATTTTGTTATTCATAGAAAAAGCATCCTGAGCCTTGGGAAATTTAATGAAATAATCATTTGTCAGAAGCCTACTTACTTATTCATTCCACAAATATTTCTTGAGAATATCTTAGAAACTGGAACAGAATAGTAAACAAAATAAATAAAGTCCTGCCCTTAAGGAATTTGCATTCTAGTGGAGGAGTTAGTTAAACACCACCCCAAAGACACAATTTCCTGACTATTCTATTTCCTAGCTCTCCAGCCTGTCTCTCTGTACCCCCATTCCCACCTCAAAAAAAATCTTTTCTATCAGTGCCCTAATTTGAGACCCTTTTCAACCATGAATTCTTGTGTCATAACTGCTCCCAATTTCATCATCTGCATTTTCATAGTTATGTTTCTAAAACCTTAATAGTTGTATTCCTATACTTCTACACCTTTTGATTCTGTATCATCTGCTTTATGATTTCATTCACATTTTGGCCTCCATCTATTTTCCAACCCTTAAAAACCTTGTAACATCTCCTTTTAGCTGCCACTGCAGCTTTCAACTGAATAACTGCTCATACTTCATAGAGAAAATAGAAACAATTACACAGAAATGCTTTCATCACCTTACTGCCATGCTGTAACCTTATTTCCATAAGACAATATATATCATATTCTTTAATCTCTTTAAAATCTATCAATAGCCAGTACTTCCTCTTGTGCTTCAGATTGTAACATCCCTCAATTTTTCAAGACCTTTTCCTTTGAAGTAATTGTATCACAAGTTTCTTCCTTTGTGGTGGATTATTTCCACCCATATTTTCAGAAGCTTTTATGTCATTCATTAAAAATAAACTATTCCTTGATTGCATATTCCCCTAGAGGTTTTATGCCATTTCTCATAATATTGTTGTCTTAACTTGCTGTCCATTTTTCACTTAGCATTTGCTCATCAACCCACTCCAGTCTGACTTCCATCTCTTCCACTTCATGGAAACATCCTCGCTCCTTCCTTTTTCTTCCTTCTTTCCTTTATGTTTTTCCAAGGACAGCAATAACAATCACAATGCTAAATCCAGTGAACACTTTTGTACTCTCTTACTCTACCACTCAGTGACATTCAATACAATTCACTGCTTGTTCCTTCAAACTTGACTGTCTAGGTTAGTTTCTCTTTTTTAAGTCTCCTTGTTCTGGTCTTTTTCCTCTGCCTGAAAGCATTATTACCTACACCTTCCAGCTAGGTGATTTCATTTAGTCACAGTGATGAAATGCTAATAATTTTGAAAATATATTTCTTGCTATCCAAACTCTGAGCCCCAGATTTATATATTCAGCTGATTTGGGGGCATGTCTATTTGAATGCTTAATAGGCATATCAAACTTAAAATTTTCAAACCAGAACTCTTGATGGTTCCTCACTCCTCACCTCTTCCTCAAGCAGTCTTTCTGATCCCAGTAAGTAATAACAATATCCACTTAATCATGCAACCTCCAAACCTAGACATCATCCATAATTTCTCCATTTTTTTCTCAACACTCCTCACAGAATCCTTAAGTATGTTCAAAGTGTATTTCAAATGTGTCTACTTCTTCTTGTCTTTACTACCACTACCTTAGCATACAAGGTATGTATGCTTACAATCATATCTTGCCAAGATAATTCCTGTAGCTTCTTAACTACTATTTCTGCTCCTTCTCTTGGTTCATGCCCACATCATAGTCGGAGTAATTTTTATTAAACTATGTTTCAGATCATGTCATTCCCTTGCTTAAAGTTCTTCAGTGTTTATGGCAAAGTTGAGGATCTTTATGCCAAGGCTCTGAAAGATTTGGCCTCTGGATATCTCTTTGAAATCACCTGTCTCTCTCTTTGTGTCTCTCTAGCTCATTCCATTCTAGCCACATTGTCTTCCTTTCTATTCTTTGGATTAGCTGAAATCCTTTCCACCTCAGAACATTTTCATTTAGAATATTCTTCCTCTGGCTGTATGCATGGTAGTTTATTTTTCATTGAAATTTAGCTCAACTGTCACCTCCTCAGAGATGTCAGAAGGCTTCTTTACCCTTTATTCAAAATAGCACGTTAGTCTTGTGGGAAACACTATGACTAACATCTGCTAAGGCCAAATATATTTGAGACGTTTTTGTATATCACATTGCCTTTTTAGAATTCTTTTGCACAGTAGCATATTAATGTTTCATTCATTCATATATTCATTCATTCAGCTGGTATTTATGAAACATCTGCTATGTATCAAGAATCATCCTAAGTGCTCGAGATATATAAAAAAGTAAAGCAGATACAGTTCTTTAACTACTGAAGTTTACATTCTAGTGAATGAGATAAATAATAAACATAAACATAATAAAAAGTAAATTATATAGTCTAAGGAAAGCCATATGTGCTATAGGAAAAAGAACGGCAGAGTAAGGGAAATTGAGCATGCTGTGGAGGTAAGGAGTGCTCTGAGAATTGTACTATAAAGAAACTAGCACTTCCCAAAGTTATTTGACCACAGAACACATAGACAAATCTTTCAAAGAATACACCTTAGCAAAGTATTTTCTGCCTACTGTCTGTCTTTCCCTCCACCTGCAAGGCACACACAAATTTTATACAGTAGAAACCTGAGTGCCAGAGAAGCTCTCTAATTTTCCCTAAGCCACAAATCCTTCATAGAATTTTAAGATATGATCTCTGCCTTATAAAGTTGATTATGAAGATTGTGATAATAAAAACAATCAGTTGCACACCTAGCATATTTGGTGCTTGGAGCAGCTAGTTTATATGACAAAATTACTTTCAGTAATAGGAAATTAAACAAAATTGGTTAGAAAAAAAGAAGACCATAAAAATTTTCTTTTGATGGATTTTGTATATGTAATCATAGTAATGAAAAAGAATAATAAATAACTTAAATAAAGATTACAGCATAAAATGAAAAAAATAATGGATTGATGTTTTATTTATTTTTTTTAAATTTTTATTTATTTATGATAGTCACACAGAGAGAGAGAGAGAGAGAGAGACGCAGAGACATAGGCAGAGGGAGAAGCAGGCTCCATGCACCGGGAGCCTGACGTGGGATTCGATCCCGGCTCTCCAGAATTGCGCCCTGGGCCAAAGGCAGGCGCCAAACCGCTGCGCCACCCAGGGTTCCCTGGATTGATGTTTTAAAATTATGTTGATGTGTTTTTTACAAAAGAAAACTAGGTGGTCTGTTATTCACACTGATTATTATGAACTGAGTATTTATGTTACCTCTCCTCTCCCAAATTCACATGTTGAAATCCTAACTACCAGTGTATCTGTAGTTGGAGTATGGAAGTAATTATAGTTAAATGAAGTCATAAGGATGGGGCCTTGATCTGATAGGATTAGTGTTCTTATAAGGAAAAAAATGTTGGAGAGCTCACTTTCTCTCCTTTTCGGTGTGCATACCAGGGAAGGCTTTGTGAGGACAGCTAGAAGGTAGCCAGCCGTCTGCAAACCCAGAATAGAGTCCAAAACTGAATCATCCAGATGCTTGATCTCTCTCCACTCTCCCAAACTGTGAGAAAATATATTTCTGTTGCTTAGGTCATTCCATCTGTAGTATTTTGTTATGACAGCTTGAGCATCCTGAGAAGACTAACACACCAATATATTGGTCTGTTACAGTAATGAATATATAACTTGACAGTTTTTGTTATTAAAAATTAACTTTGGCAAATTTGTTAGTTGCTTTGTCAAATTTGATTTTCTTTGTGTAGTCTTACTTAATTGTGTTACCATATTCATCAATCTATCTTTGCTCACAATAAGAGAAGAACACTTTTTGTTCATTTTAATTTAAATATTTTGTCACACAAAGCTACAAATATAAAACTAGGGAAAAATAATAAATATAATATGCATAAGTTTGGAAGATATTCATAAAAAA
Organism: Vulpes lagopus; assembly: GCF_018345385.1. NCBI lineage: Eukaryota > Metazoa > Chordata > Mammalia > Carnivora > Canidae > Vulpes > Vulpes lagopus. Next base: position 100,683,003 of record NC_054829.1, read on the forward strand.
GCACAAACAATTGTACTACAGTTTTCAGAAATTTCAGACACAGAAGAAAACTTCAAGCAGTCCCATGGAATGACAGAGCTGGTGTAAACCCTGGGCTGCTTCTTCCTCCTTTCTGTCCTTGAGCTGTCACCATTTATGTCTAATCTGTTTAACTCAAGAATATATAGCTCCACAGTGGTTGCAAACCACATCCAAAGAGAGCTTGAATGATTCAAACACATTATGAATTTACTCTCGGAACGAGAATGTGCAGCTGTGTTCACATGTACCAGGGGCTGACTGGATGACTGGGGATTCTTTGAATTACCTTTTATGCAGAATACAATAATACAAATTCTACATAAAGGTTAATTCGAAGAATCCCAGTTATCTGTGCAGTTATTTAGAACTTAGACCAACAGAAATTTCTGAGGAAAGGAGTGTTTAATCAGTGAGATTGTTTAGAATTACTGGTGTACTGTGGTAATAAGCAGATTAATTTTAAATCTGTTTTATTGCAGCTTTTTATTTATATATTTTTACCATCTAGTGTTACTAATGAGAAATTCAGCGCTAATAGGATTTTAATCATTTAGGTGATTCTTTAAACTTTCTTTCTGAAATTTTAAATTAATTCTTCATCCATGATATTCAGATATTTTATTATAAAATTTCTAGGGTTGGATTTCTTACTATTCACCTTGAGGATAGCTCTGAAATTCTTTTCAAGATGAAAATTTAGGGCAGCCCCGGTGGCTTAGCGGTTTAGCACCACTTTCAGCCTGGGGCGTGATCCTGGAGAACCTGGGATCAAGTCCCACGTCAGGCTCCCTGCATGGAGCCTGCTTCTCTCTCTGCCTGTGTCTCTGCCTCTCTCTCTCTCTCTCTCTGTGTCTCTCATGAATAAATAAATAAAATCTTTAAAAAAGATTTTTTGCCAGCTCTATAAATTTTGCTTCTACATATAATGTTTTCCCCTTTTCCATTACTTTTCCCCTTTTCTGCTACTCATTCTAGAATTCATTTTAGATATACATTGCATCTTATTGTAGTCTCCACATCCCTTATTATTTTTCTCATACCTTATAAATATATTAATTTTAATTACTCTAAATGTATTATTTGTTTCATGATTAATTTTGCATGTAATATATTTTTATTTTAAGTGTAGAGCATATATCTCACTGTGGGATGTTCTTCCTCACAAAGTTGGTGACTTTTCAGGCGGGTGCTTCATATCTGAGAAAACTCATTCACCAGTCTCTGCTGCTGCTTGGCTTCCATGATCCTCAAGGAGGTAGAGGCATGCCATCCAGCATGGTGTCCTGTGGGTTGGAGAACATCTGCTCTTCCTGGGAATCAGTTTCTGCAGGCCTTATACTATCCTAATCCCTGTTTTGGCTATTAACATTTTCTACTTTAATCTGTAAAGCTTTGTGTTTTATATGCCATCTGAATTTGTCTGCTTTCTATCCATCATGGTTAATTTTTAGTGTCAACTTGAGTAGGCTATGGGGCTCCCAGATATTTGGTCAATGATTACACTCTGGTTGTTTCTGTGAAGGTGTTTTGGATGAGTTTAATACTGAAATTGAATGACTGAGTAAAGCTGATTTCCCTCCCAAATGTGGGTGGGTCCCATGTTATCAGTTGAAGTCATGATCAGAACAAAAGTCTGACCTTCCTCCATAAAAGGGAACTCTGCCTAACTGGTTTACAGCTGGGACATCAGTTTTATCCTGGTTTTGGATAAAACTGAAACACTGGCTCTTTCTGGGTCTCAGCCTTCTGGCTTTTTAAAAAAAATTTTATTATTTTTGAAATATTTTATTTATTTATTCATGAGAGACACACACACACACAGAGGCAGAGACAAAGGCAAAGGGAAAAGCAGGCTCCATACAGGGAGTCTGATGTGGGACTCAATCCTGGGACTCCAGGATCATATCCTGAGCCAAAGGCAGATGCTTAAATGCTGAGCATTCAGGTGTCCCGCCCCACAGGCGGAGGGAGAAGCAGGCTCCATGCACCGGGAGCCTGATGTGGGATTCGATCCCGGGTCTCCAGGATCGCGCCCTGGGCCAAAGGCAGGCGCCAAACCGCTGCGCCACCCAGGGATCCCGCCTTCTGGCTTTTAGACTAAAAGTATACCACTGGCTCTTCTGGATTTCCAGCCTGCTGACTGCATGTCATGGGACTTGCTGTCATGGGGGTTTCTCAGCCTTCAAAATCTTATGAACCAATTACATTTTTTTCATATATATACATACACACACACCTATTTTATATCCTGTTTGTATCCTTTCTGCTTCTTTAGAGAACCCTGACTAAATATACCATTTAATAAGAACTCCTCAAAATGTCTATTAGGGAAAGTATGAATCCTTTTGTCTAACATGACTATAAATGGTCTCCTTATTTGCTTTCCTCTTATATGCCCTATTCTTTCTTTTTTCTTTTCCTTTTAAAATTTTATTTTTTACTGAAGAATAATTTATATACATTTATTAGTTTCAAGTGTACAACATAGAGATTTGATATTTATATACATTATAAAATGGTCACCATAATAAGTCTAGTTACCATCTGTTGCCAAAGTTGTTACAGTACTATTGACTATATTCTCTATGCAGTACATTATATACCCATGTTTTACTTACTTAATAACTGGAAGATTGTTCTGCTTCACCTATTTTGTCCATCCCCTCAATGCTCCCTCCCCTCTTGCAACCATCAGTTTGTTTTCTGTATCTATGAGTCTCTCCTCCCCCCCTTTTTGTTGTTCATTTGCTTTGTTTTTCAGATTTCAAATATAAGTGAAGTCATAGAGTATTTATCTTTCCTTGACTTACTTTTACCTTAACATAATACCTTTTAAGATTTTATTTTATTTATTTTCATGAAAGACACAGAGAGAGAGAGGCAGAGACACAGGCAGAGGGAGAAGCAAGCTCCATGCAGGGAGCCCGATGCGGGACTCGATCCCGGGACTCCAGGATCATGCCCTGGGCTGAAGGCAGGCGCTAAACAACTGAGCCACCCAGGACTTCCCAGTTAATGCATATTTAATCATTGTGATGAATATGTCAACTTAATAAAGTGGGAATACCCCAAATGCCTTTTCCTAAGTATTTTATGGTGGTTTCTGTCCAATATTTTCTTTCTGGCCCAGAGGACTTGGAGCTGACTATTCAAATCCTTTAAAATCCTTTAAAACTATTAGCTCAACAAATCAATTTGGGATTGCATGTGATGGAGGGAAGAATGCATGGGAGAAAAGGGAGGTTTTCCTGGCTATTTCACCATATTTCACTGTCTTTGTAATGATTCCCCTCACCATTGGTTGATACCATCAAAATATGTCATGCTGGTAAAAGTAGTCATATTGCTTTCCTATATTCTATAAGTTACTATTATGGTAGTATGCTTACACTGTAGTTTTTGTTTCTTTACATCAGTCATTTGGGAAAATTTGCCTGCTGTGAATAGAATAAAAAGAATTGTTTTACTTCTATTTTTTTTTAAAATTTTTTTATTTTATAATTTTTAAAAAAAGAGTATTTATTTGAAAGAGGGAGAGAGAGAGAAAGAGAGAGAGCAAGCAGGGGGAGGGGCAGAGGAAGAGGGAGAGAGAGAATCTCAAGCAGACTCTCCACTGAGCATGGAGCATGACGTGGGGCTTGATCCCAAGACCCTGAGATCATGACCTGAGCTGAAATGAAGAGTCAGATGCTTAACTGACCAAGCTTCCCAGGCATCCCAAGAATTATTTTACTTTTATACAGATATTAAAGGGAAGTAGCTTTCATTTTTTCCTTTCCAACCTTATTTTTATTATGAAAATAAAAGGGATTTAAACATTTTCCTTTATTTTCTGTTATTTTATTTGCTAAATACATAACCTTAGTAGACATTTGGTAATTTAGTTGTTCTCCCTATCATTTTACTAAAAGAAACCTAAGTATGCCAAGACAGTAATATCAGCCCCTATTTTTCTAGCTTATTAACTTGTTTGCTTTACTCAATCTCCTCTATCCTACAGGGTCTCATCTGCAGTTTTAACAATATTGATGACTAATTCTACAAAAGATGGTTTAAACTGCAAAGCAGAACCTGGAATGGAGCCAGAGAGTGGCCGTATGCTCTGAAACATCTCTACAACATAAAAATATTTTGCAGAGAACATTTCTATTGTCTGCTGAAAGAGCCTAGAAAACTCCTGTTCTAAGTGGTTCTGGAGGGCTATGGTGATAAGTTAGATGACTAAATTCACAATAAAAATGACCCAGTTTAGGCCCCCATAGTGACTGCATGTTAGGTAGATACCAGGAAAGAGGGGTATTTCTCACAAAGGTGAAACCATCCTGCCTTCTCAATAATTTGTTAAATGTTTCATTTGGAATTTATTTTCTTCTAAATTTTTGTTGTTACCAAGTCACTATGCCTGCAATATGAGTATTTGCAATGGTATCTTAGCAATATAGAACAGCACCAGATTTGAAATTATTATTTCCATCATTTATGAATCATGTGATGTGGGAAATAGCTTATTTTTGTTAATTTCAGTTTCTTCATTGTAAAATCTTCCTTCCTGGGATGGTTATGGAGACTAAACAAGACAACGTGTGTGAAAAGATCTGGCACAAAGCATTACATCAGTGTGGAATTGGAAAAGCAATGTTTGGCTGTAAGAATTGCCTAAGTCTTCAGAACATCTATATTTACAGCTGCCTGAATTATTTGGTATCTAAAAGTCACAGGTAAAAACTTACATATGTTTGATAAAATAAGAATTAGCACATATATTTTAAACTTTGAAAAACAATTTTAATTAGTTAAAACAAGGTAATTATATTTCAGGTGTTCCTGAAACTAGTACTGCAAAGTTATTTATTTAATTAGTTATTTAGTGTTAAATTTATTGAAGACATTCAGAGATAATTTGTCTCAGTGACTGTTTTTATTGCTAATGAGTTATTTGTGAAAATTAGGTAGAAAAGAGGTTTGATTTGATTATATAGAATAATGAAAAACAGGATAGGATATCAGCATCACTGATTATGTTCTCAATTCTTCCACAAATAAGTGTCTCTTATTTGAAAGCACTTTTATTTTACTCTTAGCTTTTTTTATTCTCTATTGTCATAGATGATTAGTTGTGAAAATAAAGTAAATATTACTAAAACCCTCATTAACCATTAATATAATCTTCATATTGCTTTAGTTTAAATAATTATAAAATTGTAATAGTCACTGCTTACTTCTAAATTTTATTTAAATAAAATATTTTTAATTCAGTGGGATTAAGAAGCGATTTGATTAGTTTCATGTTAGGAAATAAGAAAAAATTTGCCAAGATTCTCTAACTTCTATCATTTGATAAAGCAATGTAGTTATTGTGCCTTTTAGACATTTCCAGACTCCAGTCCCACAGCCACTGTCATTGATTGATTTTCTCATTGGTCCTTTACCTTGACTATTTAAATTTTAACTTTATTATTTTCTAATCATGCAGTCTTTTCTGGTCCACAATATAACAAGTCATTTCAAAAAGTGAGATCATATTGAATTTTCCTTTAATACCATTTTATGGGTTTCTAATACCTAAAAGAATAAAAGTTTAAATTATCTAGCATTGTGTTTGAAAAAAAGCAATGACCCCAACTCTCACTGCTGATGATGTGCCTGCCTTCAGCAGCCAGTGCCCAGTGCACATAAGATGCTCAATGCATTTTTTATGAGTAAACAAATGAACCTCCCATTTCAGGCTTCCTTTACCTCCCTACCATTTGCCCCATTTTCACACTCAAATCTTGCTTTGCTTTGTACATGTTGTGCTCTTTCCTTCCTTGTGCCAAGTGCATTGAAGCCTGCAGAAAAGGCTTAAATAAAATGGAATAAAGAGATTTTGTCTGTGAGACTCATAGAAATGAGTTCAGGCCATAATAAAGTGAAGATGGTTGGCATAGTTACATATTACAAAACAAGGGACTCCCATAAGCACTAATGAAAGTATCAGAATGTTTATCACTAGAGCTTTATTTTAATCCTGTCTTTATTGTTGATTAATTTTATGGCTTTGGAAGAGCAAACTCAGTAAATGCAATAATACTGCATTGTAATGATGAGATGAAATTATTTCTCTCATAGGAGAAATACCACAATTTTTATTTGGGAGAAGTGGAATGGGAAGCTGTGGAATAGTTCTTTTAAACTTAATTTTACATTTAAAAATATTTCATTTATTTATTTTAGAGAGAAGGAGAGCAGAGGGAAGAGCAGAGGGAGAGGGAGAGAACCTCAAGCAAACTCTGCACTGAGCACTGGGCCTGTTAAGGGGCTTGATCTCATGATTTGAGCTGAAATCAAAAGTTGGATGCTTAACTGACTAAGCTACCCAGGTGCCCCTATGGAATAGTTTTGAAAAAGAGCTTTAAGAACTGAGTGATATTCTTTTAACTTCTAGAATGAGCTAATCACAAATAAGAACTTAGGGAGCACAGGATAGCAGGGGAAGGCCTGGCTGGATCCAGGAAATGTAAGAAGGGAATCTTTAGAAGTGGAGATGAAAAGGGCATACATTAGCAAAGAGGGGGAGGAGGAACCATTAAGAGCATCTGGAACTGGATACCTACTCAGGGCAGTCAACTATATGTATGGCATTTTGATTTTCATGTGTAGTATATAGTTATAGGGTCAAAGTAATTAGATGCAATAAAAGTAAAGGAGAGGTAAAAATATAGCAATCCTCCTTTATCCACAGTCTTGATTTTGTGACTTCAGCTACTTGTGGTCAACCACAGTTCGTAAGCAGATGATCTCTTTCTTACTGTGTCGTAGCCTAACACTCTGTCACAACACCTATGTCATTCACCTCACTTCATCTCATCACTTTGGCATCTTATCTCACACCATCACAAGAAGAACGAGTACAGTGTAGTAAGATATTTTGAGGGGGAGACACAACTTTTTGTTACAGTATGTTTATTCCATTTTGTTGTTATTGTTACTCTCTTAGTGTGCCTAGTTTATAAATTAAGCTTTATCATAAGTATTTACGTATAGGAAAAAAACATAATGTATACGGGGTTTGGTATTCTCCATGATTTCAGGCATCCACTGGGGGTCTTGGAACATATCTGCTGTGGATGAGGGGAAGATTACTGTAATGATTCCAATGGGTATTTTGGAATAATATATTTATGTTGAATGAGTAAGTTCTTCTTGGAATGTATTTTTGGAAATTTTCTTTTTCTTTTTACTTAGAAAAGGACAAGTCCATAAAATAAGTTATAATTTGAAGAAGAGAAAATAAAGAATATAAAATACACCCATAGGTCCATAGTGTAAAACAAAATAATAAAAAACAAAAATCCCAAACCGAAAAGCAAAAACAACTCTCACATAGGAAGGAACAATGAGGGGCAGTCCGGGTAGCTCAGTAGTTTAGGGCTGCTTTAAGCCCAGGGCGTGATCCTGGAGACACAGGATCGAGTCCCACGTCAGGCTCCCTGCACGGAGCCTGCTTCTCCCTCTGCCTGTGTCTCTGGCTCTCTCTCTCTCTCTCTCTCTCTCTGTCTCTCTGAATTAAAAAAAATAAAAAATAAAAAAAGTAACAATGAAAATGAAACAAAAGAAAAGTAACAAATTTTATGAATAGAACGTGGAAAGGATAATGTGGAACAAAACAGGAAAAGATATACCGGTGATGATTGATTATGAAGTTGCAATGACACAGCAAAACTTTCACATAGAAGAAGACACTCAAGAATGTGACATATTAAGAGCTTGAAATGCCACTTTATTAATGAATATCAATAAAAGGTAAAAACCAGTGCATATATCAAGTAAGGGAAAAACCAAAGTCTACTTATCTAAAGAATTTAGAGAAAGCTTAGCCAAAGCATGTGGTAGAGGGATGGATCAGCAACATTCTCCCCAGCCAAAGGAGGTTACAGGATCCCTGGTCCCAAACCTCACTGAGAAACGCATCATTGCACATGATAAGGTCTGACTAGGAATCTTGTCTGGAAGCATAATTGTCTCTTTTTAAATCCATATGATAGAGCAGTTTCACATATAATTTAGTCTGATACTTGCAAGAGACTCCCTCATGGCGCAGCTTAATAGTCTTGGAGTGTACACAAGATAGTATAATTACAGGGTAGAGTATATTAGGGAATCAAGAATATCCTCACCCCTGATGGATTTTCTGTGCTAGTAGATCCTGGTTCCAAGTATATTTCTGAACTCCATGCTGCAGCCATTCTCTCATAAGTAGCTGGGAGACCAGTGAAAAGATCTCTGACCAGCTACATGGTCTTCTGCAATGCCTCAGGGGAAGATAGTTTTAAAAGGGAACTTGAATGAGCACGGGGTATTGTATGTAAGTGATGAATCACTGCATTCTACTCCAGGAACCAATATTGCACTCTACGTTAACTAAAAAAATAAATAAATAAATAAAATAATTAATTAATTAAATTTAAAAAATTGATAAAGAAATCCAAAACTAAAAATAAACAAATGAATAAATAAATAAAAATAAAAGGTAACTTGAAGAAATGGGAATGATTACAGATTTAGCAGTAACAGTTCTAGAAGATCTATCCATAGTACCTACTCTGTACCTGGGACTTTTTGATAGGCTTAATATATGTTGATATGCTTACTGATGCTATACCTTGTTCCATTACTATCCCCATTTTCCAAATGGAAAACTGGAATGCAGAGAGTTTGACTGAATTAAAACAAGGTCACTCAGCTAGTGAGTGATGGAACCATGACTTGAATTCAGGAAGATGGGCACCAGAGACTGTCCCTAACCATTTTGCTGAGCCACCTCTCTATGGCAACTAACTACTCAGTGCTTTATTTTTACTGTGCCCTTTATTCTTTTTTTACATTTAAAGAGACTAAGAAGTGGAGAAGTTAAATCCAAAATCACATACTAAATTAGGGAATTGGGGTTCTTTGAACCCAGGGTTGTCAGATTCTGTTGGTAATGCTATATCTTGTTCTGGTCGTGAGGAATAAACCCATTGCTGGATTTTTCTGCAAGTTGGCCTATTCAGGATGGTCAAATAAAAGGGCAAAAGGAGCTTTCTTGTGTGTGACTCAATTAATGGTGCAGATCCAGATTTTCCTAAACTTGAATCCTTTTGAGGAGAAAGTTTCGTTTTTAGAGAATTAATAAATTATTATATGATACATACGATATATGTTGTATCAATTGTGTACTCTTAAAATTGAACATACGATAACATAGAATGAGTATGCTTTAAAAGTGCCAGTTATAGGGGCGCCTGGGTGGCTCAGTGGTTGAATGTCTGCCTTTGGCTTTGTGATCCCAGGGTCCTGGGATCAAATCCCACATCAGGCTCACTGTGGGGAGTCTGCTTGTCCCTCTGCCTCTCACTCGGTCTCTCATGAATAAATAAATTTAAAAAATCTTTTAAAAAGTGCCAACAATTTACATATAAAGAATATAGAAGCTAAAATATTTCCTTTTTCTTCACTCCATAATGTTATATAACTTTAAGAATAATGCATCTTTTGGGAAAAATACATCTGAAATTTACTTAATAGTGTCTTATGTCTGAATATTATTCTGTTACATGTACATTACATTTGTTTACTATTCTCTTATTTTTCTTAATTTGCCAAATCTTAAAATATTAGTGAACATGATAGCTGCTGACATCAATGTTTACCTTTTATATGAATTCTGTTAGTAGTTCAAATGATGTTTCAGTTGATTCTTTTGGAATTCTTAGTTAGAAATTCCTATCAACTGCAAAAAGTGACAGTAATTATTTTTTTTTCCCCTTTTAAGTCATGGGTCTCTGCTTTGTATAGTACTGAGTAGAGGTAAAAAGCAGGGCTTTGGCAGTAGTCTTTCTGGGTGTGAATTTCAGCTCTGCCTTTTAGTAGTTTTGTGACTTGGAGAAATTACTCAATTTCTAGGTGCCTCATATTCCTCAGATACAGAGTGAATGTAGAAATAGAACCTATGGAAGGAACCCAGAAGTCCATCGACAGATAAATGGATAAAGAAGATGTGGTATATATAAACAACGGAATGGTACTCAGCCATCAAAAAAAAATATATTGCTATTTGCAATGTTGTGTATGGAACTAGAGGATATTGCTAAGTAAAATAAGTCAATCAGAGAGAAAGACAGTTACCATATGACCTCATATGTGGCATTTAAGACACAACAGAGGATCATAGGGAACAAGAGGAAAACATAAAACAAGATGAAATCAGAGAGGGAGACAAACTATAAGAGACATAGGAAACAAACTGAGGGTTGTTGGAGGGGAGATGGGTGGGACATGGGATAACTGGGTGATGGGCATTAAGGAGGACATGTGATGTAATAATGAGCACTGGGTGTCACATAAGACTGGTGAATCACTGACCTCTACCTCTGAAATGAATAATACATTATATATTAATAATTGAATTTAAATAAAATTTAAAAAAGGAAGAAATAGAGCTTACAGCATAGGGTTGTTGTGAAATTCTGAGACTAGGTGCTTGCCTTAGGTCTTTGCCCAGGTAAGTATTCAGACTAATTGTTTTTTGCTGTATAATAGTGTAGAGTTTTTCATGTAGTTTAATGGATAAAGTATGAAATTGAATATCAGGAACTGAATAATTTAGGAGTGTTTAGGAGAATCAGCACTGTTATCAGGCAAATCCATGTTTAATTCATAGCTCTAAATACCTCAATTGGTCTGACTTGGGGTATTTTATATAGCTTTTCTGAGTGTCAGTTTTTTTCATCTGTACAATGGGAGCAAAAGTAGTATATATCACTTAGTTTTTTGTGAGAATTAAATACTTAATACATGTAAAACACCACATTGTTTAGCATTTAATAAGGACTCAAAAAAAAAAAAAGGTCATTATTTGTCCCTAACTAGCTGTATGATGTTAGAAATGTCCCTACATTATTCAGGTCCAAGTCTTCATCTATAAATAGAGGTGGAGTATATAGTTTTTTCTAAACTCCTTCCAGTTCTAAAGTAGAAATTCAGCCTGTGATAGACCATATATATGTCATAGGACAACCAGTACACTGTGATTTATAGGAAAACAATTGTCCACATAACTAAATGATCCTTAAGAGGTTGGCACCCAGATCCTTAATTTAGGCCTGTGAGGACACGCAGGACACTATTCTGACTCTGTTTAGATAATATGACACAATATCATTATGGGAAATTTAGGATGGAATTTAATATACTCCTCTCTTTGGCTGAAGGGAAGCTGGATGCATTAATGGCGTTTGCTATAAATAGGGAAGATAGTTGCAAAGTTATTTCCTTTTTTTGGCTTGGTAACCATCTCAGCACAAAACATAGCACTGAGCTCGTAGTAGGTGGTTCATCAATCATTTTGCCTGAATGATCAATTTGAACTTTCTTTAAGAATTGTAATATTTTCCAAATGTTTCAAGGTCACAAGTTCTTATAGGGAAAGTGCCTTTTCTACTAATTTATTTTTTACCCACAGCATCTGATGTGCTATTTTGAACACATTAGATCATTAATGTATCCTTATTAACTTAAAGAATGAATATGTGTTTGAGGACTGAGTACTTTTCATGATTTTCTTCACACTGATGTCTACAGAATACATTAATTTCATTCAAGGTTAGGTTATTAATATAGCTAAAGAGACATGAATTGGGAAAGAAAACATATGATAATGTCAAAAGATTGTTGAATAAAAATTACCTGAATTACCTGCCTATCCCTAAATGACTCAAACATATCGTACCTTAAATTATCCATACATTGAGATGCTATTTCCTATTTTCTTTTCTTTTTTTTTTTTTTCCTATTTTCTTTTCAATGAAGGAGCTGGATTCATTGTTTTGTTCTCTGAACTGTAATCTGACAGTCACATATCCGCTAACTATTGAACTACTAAAGATTAGTATCTTCTTTTTTGTTTCCAAGTTTATTATATGTTCTTTTATTCTTGAGAAAACTTGAACCAAAGCATCTACGTCTGTTTTGATTTCCATTAACTAATGCACGATTTCAAAAAAAGTATTAGTGAACTCTATAGAATTGACTGAGGATAGAAATTACCCATCATTAACGTTATATCCTCTATTGTTATTCAGTCATAAAGCCTGGGGGTCTCAGTTACCTACCTTAATAGATTTATTAAAGCACTCTTTCCAGCCACAAACAGACTTTCAGAGGGTTCTTTTTATTTTTATTATTTAGAGAGAGAGAGAGTGTGTGTGCACATGTGAGCAGGTGGGAGGCAAAGAGAGAAGAGAGAGAATCCCAAGCAAGCTCCACACTCAGTGCAGAGCCCAATTAGGGGCTTGATCCCATGACCCCGAGATCATGACCTGAGCCAAAATCAAGAGCCCACGGTCCAACCAAATGAGCCACCCAAGTGCCCCTTTCTGAGATTTCTTATGGATACACTTTTGCCTATTTTATTTCAAAATGATTGGATCTGGGAACACCTGGGGGGCTCAGCTGGCTAAGCGTCTGACTTGATTTCAGCTCAGGTCATGATCTCAGAGTGATGAGATGGAGCCCCACTTTGGACTTGCACTCAGCAGGAAGTCTGCTTGAGATTTTTTCTCTTCCTCTCCCACTACCCCCCACTACCCTCGCATTCACACATGCACTCTGTCTTTAAAAATAATAAATAAATCCTTTAAAAAATGATTGAATCTGAAAGCTTTATTTTAGTAATACAGCAACAATAATTTTACAGGTGACAGTCTATTAGGAGGCAACACTCCCCTCCCCCACCAGGAAGTCATTTTAGTGCTGCCAAATCTGATTTGTAGAAAGAATCAAGTGAACAAATACATCACAAACTGTTAGAATCTGAAAGCTCTATCCAATTGAAGATGGTAGTGTATTGGCACAGGGGCTCGTCTAGCAGGCAGATATAATCATACATCTTTCTAACTACTGGAGACCCATCTGTCAACAACCATACTGAGGCATGCTCTTTTTCTTTTCTTTTTTGTTCTTGTTGATATAAGAATACATGTAGAGCAGGTTTAGGAATTCTCTCAAAACTGAAAACTAAGGGATTTTGATTTCTGATTAATTTTCAACTAGTCAGCTTTGATTGGAAAAGAAATTCCATTTTTTATTCTTTGCCACCATCTCTGATATATTTATTGACTACAGACTAATTCAAGTAGACAGTGAAAATGTAGCTGTGTTTAGATAAGCACCTCACTGACAAAACATTTAGAGAAATAAGATGATTTAAAACTTTCTTGTGGGGCAGCCTGGGTGGCTCAGCAGTTTAGTGCTGCCTTTGGCCCAGGGCGTGATCCTAGAGACCCGGGATCGAGTCCCACGTCGGGCTCCCTGCATGGAGCCTGCTTCTCCCTCTGCCTGTGTCTCTGCCTCTCTCTCTCTCTCCTCTCTGTGTATTCTCATGAATAAATAAATAAAATCTTAAAAAAAAAAAAAAAGAAATTGGACAAGGGAATGCATTCTCTCCTGAGCCTCCAGAAAGAATACCTTGATTTTGGCCCAGTTGAGTCCTATTTTTGATTTCTGACTTCTAAACCTATAAAATGATAAATATGTGTTGTTTTAAGCCACTAAATTTGTGGTAATTTATTACAACAGAAATAGGAAACCTATTGCCTAAAAGATTCTGTTTAATTCTTGACTAAATAACATAATTATTTATATCTGAAATTTGGATATAAATTTGTATTTTCAGAGTCCTCTTGCCCATTATTTCTTCTTTTTGCAATACTATAAAACACCACTTATATCCCTACCTTCTGCCCTATTAATTGTAGTTAGTTTGTTTGTTTGGCTTGGTTTGTTTCTTGGTTTATTTTTTGACAGCCATATTTTACTTTCTTCTCAGTTCCTTTGAAATTTTGTAGCTAGTTCTCTGATTCCTGTATTTTTTTTTTCTTCAGCTCTGAACAGAAAGTCTCGCATTTGGATTGTCCTTTATTCCATCTTTCCCTTATTTCTTCTTAGCAAAGCTTTTGCTATACTAATGAAATCCAATTTAAATGTACTACTTCCTTTAAATATTTTTAAAGTTGTGATAAAATTTATCATCTTACACTGTTTTTTAAAGTGTAGAGTGATATATTTATTGACTACTCACATTGTTGTGCAACCCATCTCCAGAACTCTTTTCAAAAGAGTTGCAAAACTGAAACTGTATCCATTAAACAATGACTCCCCCTCCCCTGCCCTGAACCCTTGGCAGCCACCACTCTGTAGCAATGCCTCCTTTTTGAAATGTTCCTTGATTACTCTAATCAGGAGATTTCTCCCCCTGTGCAGTTCCAGCAGAGTGCTTAATATCACTAGGTTCTCATATACTACCACACGCTGGTGTTATTTTGATAGATGTTGTTTTGGTTTTCATCTGTTTTATGAAATAGCTCTGCTCTTTCTGTGTTTTCTGTGCCCCAGGCAACTGTCCTCTTCTCTTCTTCTTCTTCTTCTTCTTCTTCTTCTTCTTCTTCTTCTTCTTCTTCTTCTTCTTCTTTTTTTCTTTTCTTTCTTCTTCTTCTTCTTCTTCTTCTTCTTCTTCTTCTTCTTCTTCTTCTTCTTCTTCTTCAAGATTTTATTTATTTATACATGCGAGACACAGAGAGAGAGGCAGAGACACAGGCAGAGGGAGAAGCAGGTTTCCTGAGAGGAGCCCGATGTGGGACTTGATTGGGGACTCCAGGACAATGCCCAGAGCTGAAGGCAGATGCTCAACCACTGAGCCACCCAGGCTCCCCAGGCAGCTTTCTTTATGGACTTCGTCTACAGGCTCCTTTGCTCTTTGGCCTCCATGGAGGCTGGAGTAAGAAGTTAGAAAGACAAAGGAGAGTGAGTGAGGTATTGGCTTGTGACACTCTCTGCTGGTGGCCTCTCTCCACCACTGGCTCCTATTAGATAGCCTGCCACACATGTCCTCTTTGCTCTCTCCTCTTGCCCCTTAGGAATGACGGTGGTGATAGTTCTCTACTGTTAACCATCCTTGGAGGTACTGCACCTTCTCTTCTGATTTCCTTATACTCTGTACAAACTTTTGTAAATAGTCCCAGCTGTAGTGACCTGTCTGTTTCCTACTGGGACCATGACTTTTCAAGCTTTCTGATAGTGTTTTTATCGTACTTGTTTTGTTCTACCTCTGCTCCTGTCCTTGGACCACTCCCCGTTTTGAGCCATGACTACTTACCAATAAAGAAAGGGAAGCATATTAGAAAAAGCCCCCCGCCCCGACTTTCTCTGGGCAAAATACCAAATTAACAAGATAAACAGTTCATAGATAGGATTAAGCTGTGGGTAATGGCATTACATTTTACACTTCAAAGTATTTTTTTTTAATTTATTCAGATAGAGAGAGAGAGAAAGAGAGAGAGGCAGAGACACAGGCAGAGGGAGAAGCAGGCTCCATGCAGGGAGCCCAACATGGGACTCGATCCAGGGTCTCCAGGATCACACCCCAGGCCGCAGGCGGCACTAAACCATTGAGCCACGGGGGCTGCCCCCCTTCAAAGTCTTTAAAAGGATTGAGTGAGGTTTCCCTTCATTTAAACTAAATTACTGTTTTATGTTGATCTGCATATTTCTGTATATTTGTCATGACAGTGCTTGCATCCTATTTGGTGTATTGAACAAATAAACTTTCCATTTTAAACAACAACAAAAAATATCTACTTATATAACCCATCAAAAAAATAAAATAAAAGGATAGAGTGAATTCTTCCTGTAGGAAAATACTCAACTCTTATCTTCCCCCTTTTAAAATGCTCTGCCATATAGTCCACTTTTTTTTTTGATAAAATGTGTTTTCTGTCCTTTAGCTATTTTCTCAGTAGAATTTTCAATCAGTTCTTTCAGTTTGCCTCTCAGAAAAGACATTACTATATATTTTTCTTTTTTAGAAGATATTGTTCTCAGAAAATGCAATTCTTAAGGATTGTACATCCATGAAATTTGATAATAAAATTTTATTTAGGCAAGCATGATACATAATTATTCCCAAATTTTCTAACAATCTGGTGTATTTTCCTCCTTCAGTATTTCACTTCTCCTCTTGGATTTGCTGATAGGGCACAGAGGACTTCCCTTGGTGCTGTGCGAACTTAATCCTCTGTGTGGGCTGTGCATGTTGCAGAGCTGTCAATTACTGCTATCCCTGGGAAGCTCCTAAAACATTTAGGCTATAGGACAGTTTTTCACTTGGTTCAGAATCATTCAGGTTCTTTCTAGGACCTTCCTGGCCATTCATGTTTATCCCCTGGATGGAATCCCAGTTCCTTTGTACACACACATGGCTAGTAAGAGGATTGTAGGTGCACTTGTAAACTGTCATTGTCAGCTTTTCACCCTAAATAGCTACTTAATCAAATGCACAGCATCTCCATTAAAAAATCATACTTTTCAGTCATTTCCATTTTTAGACAATATCTGGAATGAGAAGATAGAAAATGGACCAGAAGAAAGGACCTTCTAATGTGATCTTTAAAAGCAGTATTTGCTTAGAGGAAAAAATTCATTTCTTGAACCGCTTTTCAAGATAATGAACTGATTATTTAACAAAAACATTATCTTTTATTGTAAGTGCTTAAAAAGAAAGCCAGAGAGCCTGATGCTTCTATTAGAAGATATGAAAGGTTGGGAAATTTGCTGCGTCTCCCTGAAAGTGTATTCAAATTCACGGTCTTATGAGCTAAGCATAAATATTAGTTGTTAATTAAATATGCTAGTTAAAGTAATTTTTACTTTTTATCTGTTCTGAACGGCTCTATTTTCTTAATTTACTGTATTTTTTTAACAAAAGTTTCAATCGGTACTTATTTTTCAATACTGGTTAAAAAATTACTAAGCCAGTATTAGACTAGTAATGAGTTAATTTAGAGGAATTAATCTTTTTTAATTGAGATGTAGAAATGTAAAGTAAAATGCAACATTTCTTAGTGTACAGTTAAGTAGATTTTTAAAAAGGTATGTAAGTATCCTGAGCCTATAGTTCAATGTATTCTAAAAATATATGTATGAATTATGTGATCACTAACAAGATTAAGATATGAAAAATTTCTCTCCTCAGAGACTTCTTCATACCCTGTCAAATCAATGAGACTACCACTACAAGGAAACCACTTTTCTGACTTTTAAAACCACAGATTAATTTTGACAATACTTGAACTCCAAATAAATGTAAATATACCATATAAATTATTTTATGTCTTACTTCTTTTACTAAACATTATGGCTATGAGGCTGATTCATGCTATTGTACATAGTAGTATATTCATAATTTTTATTGCTGTGTATGTATGAATATACCATAATTTACTAAGTCATTATACTATTATTTGGCATTTGAATTATTTCCAGGTTTATGCTATTGTGAATAAAGCTACTATAAGGATTCTTGTACAAGTATTTTGGTGAGCATATATCTTCATTAGTCTGGAATATATACGGGTATACACAAGGTATATTCTCAGATATACACAGGCATATACCCAAGCCTAATGAGTGTACATGTTCATCAAAAGTCTTGTACAAAAATGCTTCTAGCTGCTTTACTTATGGAGGGGTAGGCACATATGTGGTGATGTTTTCAGTATTTTAAATTATTTAGCTGTAATAGAGAATATCATTTGTCTATTTTTGCTTTTATTGCCTGTGCTCTCAGTGTCATTTCCAGAACATCTTTGCCAAGACTAATGTCATGAAACTTTTCTTCCATGTAATCTTCCAAAAATTTTATAATTTCAGAGCTTACATTTACATCTCTAATCCATTTTGAGTCACTTTTTTTGTATGATGTAGGAAAGGGTCTGATTTCATTCTTTTGTACACAGATTTCCAGTTTTCCCAATACCATTTGTTAAAAGGACTGTCTTCATTGTGTATTCTTGGCACCCTTGTTGAAGATAAGCTGATGTATATGCATGGATTGATTTCTAGGAATGGATTGATTCAGCTACATTGGTCTGTATGTCTGTCCTTATGGCTATACCATATTGTTTTAATTATTATAGCTTTGTAATATATTTGAAATCAGGAGGTGTGATGCTTTCTCCAACTTTGTTCTTCTGGCTCAAGATTATTTTGGGTCTTGGAGGTCTCCCATGGTTCCATACAAATTTTAGGATTTTTTTTCTTTTCTGTAAAAAAATTAGGCATTTGGATTCTGATGGGGATGGCACTGAATCTGTAGATCACTTTGTATACTTTGGATAACAATATATTTTTTAAGATTTTATTTATTTATTAATTAGAGAGAGAGAGAGAGAGAGAGAGAGAGAAGCAGAGACACGGGCAGAGAGAGAAGCAGGCTCAATGCAAGGAGCCTGACGTGGAACTCCATCCGAGGACTCCAGGATCAGGCCCTAGGCCGAAGGCAGATGCTAAACTGCTGAGCCACCCATCCCCCTGGATAACAATATTACGTTCTTCCAATCCATGAGCCTGGAAGTTTTTCCATTTGTGTCTTCAATTTCTTTCATTAATGTTTTGTGGGTTTCAGTGTGTAAATCATCTATCTCTTTAGTTAAGTTTCTTCTGGAGTATTTTATTCCTTTTGGGCTATTGTAAATGGAATTGTTTTCCTAATTTCCTTTTTGGATAGTTCATTGTCGGTGTATAGAAACACAATTGATTGTTGCATGTTGATTTTTGTGTTCTGTAAATTTACTGAGTTTATTTGTTCTAATAGTTTTTTTTTTAATGAAGTCTTTAGTGTTTTCTATGTACAAGATCATGTTATCTGAAAACAGGGACAATTTTACTTTTCTGATTGGGGTGTTTCTAAATTTCTTTTTCTTGCCTAGTTTCTCTGGCTAGAACTTTCAGTACTATGTCAAATAGAGAGTAAGCATCTTACCTTGTTCCTAGTTAGAAGAAAACCTTTCAATTTTTCACCATCGAATATGATGTTAGCTTTACGCTTTTCATAAATATTTTTTTTATTATGTTTAAGTAATTTCCCACTAGAAAGCTTTTGCACAGCAAAGGACACCATCAACAGAATGAAAAGACAACCTATGGATTGATAGAAAATATTAATAAACTTTATATCTGATAAGGGATTAATTTCTAAAATGTAAGGAACTCCTATAGCTCAATAGTAAAAGAACTAATTAAAGGAACTAAAGACTTGAATAGACATTTCTCTAAAGAAGGCATACAAATGGCCAACATGTATGTGAAAAGATGCTTGATGTCACCAATATTAGGGAAAATACAAAATAAAACCATGAGATATCATCTCACACCTGCTAGGATTGCTGTTAACAAAAACAAACAAACCAAAAGACAGCAGGTGTTGGGGAGGATGTGGAGAAATTGAAATCTTTATACACTGCTGGTGGGAATGCAAAATGGTGTGGCTGCTATGGAAAGCAGTAGAGTGATCCCTCAAAAAATTAAAAATAGAACAACTATATGATCTGACAATCCCAATTCTCATATTTATTCCAAATAATTGAAATTAGGATCTTAAAGAGATAAGAGCACCTCTATGTTTTTTGCAGCACTATTCACATTAGCCAAGATATGGAAAAGCCTAAATGTCCACTGGTGGATGAATGGGTAAAGAAAATATGGTATATACATGGTATATACATACATTGGAATATTATTCAGGTTTGAAAAAGGAGAAATTTTGCAATATGCAACTGCATGCATAAACTTGGAATATATTATGCTAAATGAAGCAAACCAGACAAATATGACAAATACTGCATGATTCCACTTATATGAGGTATCTGAAGTAGTCAAACTTACAGAATCAGAGAGTGGAATGGTGGGTGTCAGTGGCTAGGGGCAAGGGGAAATGGAGAATTATTAATTAATACCACAGAATTTCAGTTATGCAAGATGAACAAGAGATATGCTGGAGAATATTGTGCCTGTAGTTAACAATACTGTATCGTACACTTAAAAATTTGTTAGAAGCGTAGATATCATGGTAACGATTCTTACTACTTCTATACTCGGATTATTTGATTGTATTTGGCCTTTTATGAAAGACTCAATATAAAATTACTTTTGAAGTCCATCTCTTTTTAGGATTATTTAATATTATGAGCTTTTCGTATTACTTTCTGGTACCATATACTAGAAATGACATTAGAATTTTTATTAAAAAAGAAAAAAATCAGAAATTGCATTCTAAGGGTCTGGTGGTAGAATAGATACTTATGAACACAATGAACAATATTTAACAAATAACAAATATTTAGGTTACCCAATATTAAAATTTAATATCCCCACTGAGGAAATTGAAAAATTCTACCTTTAAAAAAAGATTTTCTTTATTTATTTGAGAGGGAGACAGAGCGTGTGTGAGAGAGAGTGTAGGTGAGCAGGGGGAAGGGCAGAGGGAGAAGCAGGCTCCCCACTGAGCAGGGAGCCCATGGCGACAGGGCTTGATCCCAGGACCTGGAGATCGTGACCTGAGCCTAAGGCAGATGTTTAACCAACTGAGCCACCCAGGTGCCCCAAAACATTCTTCTTTTTGCATAATGTAGTATACTATAAAGTTCTTCTCTAAATAATATTTTTAGTGATACACTGATAAGTTACCAAGAAAGCCTTTTGTTAGATGTTCAGTTACAAAAACCAAAACCAAAACATGCTGGAATAGATATTGCTCTACAATGTAAACTATTTCCAATTTATATATTCCACATTACTATTCAGAGGTAGGATAAATTAAAATTTTCAATATTTTTCATTATTTGTATATAGGATTCTTTATTGGTCACATTTTGGGTTTTTAAAAATATGCATTCATCTGTGGGTGTGTGTAGGTCTACGGAGTTTTAGCCCAGGTAATGTGATCAACACCATAATCAAGATTCAGAACTGTTCCATCAGCACAAAGGAACTCCCTGTTATCCCTTTATAGTCGCACATATCCCACACCACGTCCAGTCCCTATCCCTGGCAATCATTATTCTTTATTTCTATAATCCTGTCATTTCAAGAATGCAACCATGGAGTATGGGACCTGTTGAGACTGGCCCTTTCATTCATCATGATACCCTTGAGGTCCACCCAAGTTGTGTGAATCAAAGTTGTCTTTTCTCCTCATTGCAGAGTAGGACTCCACGGTACAGATATTTGATCACTCACTCGATTGCAGGACACCTGGGTTATTTCCAGTTTTTAACTATTACAAAGAAAGTTGCTAAGAATATTCGTGTACAAATTTTTGTGCCATCATAGCTTCTCATTATTTTGGGATAAATATCCAGGAGTGTAATCGCTGGGGTGTATGATACAAATATGTTTGACTTTATTAGAAATTCCCAAACTCTTTTGTAGAGTAGCTGTACCATTTAACATTCCTATAAGTAAGGTATGAGAGATCCAGTTTGTACACTCGACAGCATCTGGTATTTTTTCTATTTTTTCTTTAGCCATTCTTTTTTTTTTTTAATAGAAATGAGTACTTGTTTTATTTATTTTTTTTCATCCCATTGTTTTTTTTTTATTCTTTTTTAATTAACTTTTATTGGTGTTCAATTTACCAACATACAGAAAAACACCCAGTGCTCATCCCGTCAAGGGTCCACCTCAGTGCCCGTCACCCATTCCCCTCCAACACCCTGCCCTCCTCCCCTTCCACCACCCCTAGTTCATTTCCCCGAGTTAGGAGTCTTTATATTCTGTCTCCCTTCCTGATATTTCCCAACATTTCTTTTCCCTTCCTTTATATTCCCTTTCACTATTATTTATATTCCCCAAATGAATGAGAACATACACTGTTTGTCCTTCTCCGATTGACTTATTTCACTCAGCATAATACCCTCCAGTTCCATCCACGTTGAAGCAAATGGTGGGTATTTGTCGTTTCTAATTGCTGAGTAATATTCCATTGTATACATAAACCACATCTTCTTTATCCATTCATCTTTCGATGGACACCGAGGCTCCTTCCACAGTTTGGCTATTGTGGCCATTACTGATAGAAACATCGGGGTGCAGGTGTCCCGACGTTTCATTGCATCTGAATCTTTGGGGTAAATCCCCAACAGTGCAACTGCTGGGTCGTAGGGCAGGTCTATTTTTAACTCTTTGAGGAACCTCCACACAGTTTTCCAGAGTGGCTGCACCAGTTCACATTCCCACCAACAGTGTAAGAGGGTTCCCTTTTCTCCGCATCCTCTCCAACATTTGTTGTTTCCTGCCTTGTTAATTTTCCCCATTCTCACTGGTGTGAGGTGGTATCTCATTGTGGTTTTGATTTCTATTTCCCTGATGGCAAGTGATGCAGAGCATTTTCTCATGTGCTTGTTGGCCACGTCCATGTCTTCCTCTGTGAGATTTCTCTTCATGTCTTTTGCCCATTTCATGATTGGATTATTTGTTTCTTTGGTGTTGAGTTTAATAAGTTCTTTATAGATTTTGGAAACTAGCCCTTTATCTGATATGTCATTTGCAAATATCTTCTCCCATTCTGTAGGTTGTCTTTTAGTTTTGTTGACTGTATCCTTTGCTGTGCAAAAGCTTCTTATCTTGATGAAGTCCCAATAGTTCATTTTTGCTTGTTTCTTTTGCCTTCGTGGATGTATCTTGCAAGAAGTTACTGTGGCCAAGTTCAAAAAGGGTGTTGCCTGTGTTCTCCTCTAGGATTTTGATGGAATCTTGTCTCACATTTAGATCTCTCATCCATTTTGAGTTTATCTTTGTGTATGGTGAAAGAGAGTGGTCCAGTTTCATTCTTCTGCATGTGGATGTCCAATTTTCCCAGCACCATTTATTGAAGAGACTGTCTTTCTTCCAATGGATAGTCTTTCCTCCTTTATCGAATATTAGTTGACCATACATTTCAGGGTCCACTTCTGGGTTCTCTATTCTGTTCCATTGATCTATGTGTCTGTTTTTGTGCCAGTACCACACTGTCTTGCTGACCACAGCTTTGTAATACAACCTGAAATCTGGCATTGTGATGCCCCCAGCTAAGGTTTTCTTTTTTAAAATTCTCCTGGCTATTCGGGGTCTTTTCTGATTCCACACAAATCTTAAAATAATTTGTTCTAACTCTCTGAAGAAAGTCCATGGTATTTTGATAGGGATTGCATTAAACGTATAAATTGCCCTGGGTAACATTGACATTTTTACAATATTAATTCTGCCAATCCATGAGCATGGAATATTTTTCCAACTCTTTGTGTCTTCCTCAATTTCTTTCAGAAGTGTTCTATAGTTTTTAGAGTATAGATCTTTTACCTCTTTGGTTAGGTTTATTCCTAGGTATCTTATGCTTTTGGGTGCAATTGTAAATGGGATTGACTCCTTAATTTCTCTTTCTTCACTCTCATTGTTAGTGTATAGAAATGCCATTGATTTCTGGGCATTGATTTTGTATCCTGCCACGCTACCAAATTGCTGTATGAGTTCTAGCAATCTGGGGGTGGAGGCTTTTGGGTTTTCTATGTAGAGTATCATGTCATCGGCGAAGAGGGAGAGTTTGACTTCTTCTTTGCCAATTTGAATGCCTTTAATGTCTTTTTGTTGTCTGATTGCTGAGGCGAGGACTTCCAGAACTATGTTGAACAGCAGTGGTGAGAGTGGACATCCCTGTCTTGTTCCTGATCTTAGGGGAAAGGCTCCCAGTGCTTCCCCATTGAGAATGATATTTGCTGTGGGCTTTTCGTAGATGGCTTTTAAGATGTCGAGGAAAGTTCCCTCTATCCCAACACTCTGAAGGGTTTTGATCAGGAATGGATGCTGTATTTTGTCAAATGCTTTCTCTGCATCTAACGAGAGGATCATATGGTTCTTGGTTTTTCTCTTGCTGATATGATGAATCACATTGATGGTTTTACGAGTGTTGAACCAGCCTTGTGTCCCAGGGATAAATCCTACTTGGTCATGGTGAATAATTTTCTTAATGTGTTGTTGGATCCTATTGGCTAGTATCTTGTTGAGAATTTTTGCATCCATGTTCATCAGGGATATTGGTCTGTAATTCTCCTTTTTGGTGGGGTCTTTGTCTGGTTTCGGAATTAAGGTGATGCTGGCCTCATAGAACGAATTTGGAAGTACTCCATCTCTTCTATCTTTCCAAACAGCTTTAGTAGAATAGGTATGATTTCTTCTTTAAACGTTTGATAGAATTCCCCTGGGAAGCCATCTGGCCCTGGACTCTTGTGTCTTGGGAGGTTTTTGATGACTGCTTCAATTTCGTCCCTGGTTATTGGCCTGTTCAGGTTTTCTATTTCTTCCTGCTCCAGTTTTGGTAGTTTGTGGCTTTCCAGGAATGCGTCCATTTCTTCTAGATTTCCTAATTTTTTGGCGTACAGCTGTTCATAATATGTTTTTAAAATCGTTTGTATTTCCTTGGTGTTGGTAGTGATGTCCCCTTTCTCATTCATGATTTTATTAATTTGAGTCTTCTCTCTCTTCTTTTTAATAAGGTTGGCTAATGGTTTATCTATCTTATTAATTCTTTCAAAGAACCAACTCCTGGTTCTGTTGATCTGTTCCACAGTTCTTTTGGTCTCGATATCATTGAGTTCTGCTCGAATTTTAATTAACTCTCTTCTTCTGCTGGGGGTGGGGTCTATTTGTTGCTTTTTCTCTAGCTCCTTTATGTGTAAGGTGAGCTTTTGAATTTGAGATCTTTCCAGTTTTTGAATGTATGCTTGTATTGCGATGTATTTCCCCCTCAGGACTGCTTTTGCTGCATCCCAAAGATTTTGAACGGTTGTATCTTCATTTTCATTAGTTTCCATGAATCTTTTTAATTCTTCCTTAATTTCCTGGTTGACCTTTTCATCTTTTAGCAGGATGGTCCTTAACCTCCACGTGTTTGTGGTCCTTCCATATTTCTTGTTGTGATTAAGTTCTAATTTCAAGGCATTATGGTCTGAGAATATACAGGGGACTATCCCGATCTTTTGGTATCGGTTCAGACCCGATTTGTGACCCAGTATGTGGTCTATTCTGGAGAAAGTTCCATGTGCACTTGAGAAGAATGTGTATTCAGTTGAGTTTGGATGTACAGTTCTGTAGATATCTGTGAAATCCATCTGGTCCAGTGTATCATTTAAAGCTCTCGTTTCTTTGGAGATATTGTGCTTAGAAGACCTATCCAGGGTAGAAAGAGCTAGATTGAAGTCACCAAGTATAAGTGTATTATTATCAAGGTATTTCTTGAGTTTGGTTATTAATTGGTTTAAATATTTGGCAGCTCCCACATTCGGGGCATATATATTGAGGAGTGTTAAGTCCTCTTGTTGGATAGATCCTTTGAGTATGAGATAGTGTCCCTCTTCATCTCTCACTATAGTCTTCGGGGTAAATTTTAATTTATCTGATATAAGGATGGCAACCCCTGCTTTCTTTTGAGGACCATTTGAATGGTAAATGGTTCTCCAACCTTTTATTTTCAGGTTGTAGGTGTCCTTCTGTCTAAAATGAGTCTCTTGTAGACAGCAAATAGATGGGTCCTGCTTTTTTATCCAGTCTGAAACCCTGCGCCTTTTGATGGGGTCATTAAGCCCGTTCACATTCAGAGTTACTATTGATAGATATGAGTTTAGTGTCATCATATCTATTCAGTCCTTGTTTTTGTGGATTGTTCCACTGAACTTCTTCTTAAAGGGGAATTTTAAGAGTCCCCCTTAAAATTTCTTGCAGAGCTGGTTTGGAGGTTACATATTCTTTCAGTTCCTGCCTGTCTTGGAAGCTCTTTATCTCTCCTTCCATTTTGAATGAAAGCCTTGCGGGGTAAAGTATTCTTGGTTGCATGCTCTTTTCATTTAGGACCCTGAATATATCCTGCCAGCCCTTTCTGGCCTGCCAGGTCTCTGTGGAGAGGTCTGCTGTTACCCTAATATTCCTCCCCATAAAAGTCAGGGACTTTTTTTCTCTTGCTGCTTTAAGGATCTTCTCCTTATCTTTGGAATTTGCAAGCTTCACTATTAAATGTCGAGGTGTTGAACGGTTTTTGTTGATTTTAGGGGGGATCTCTCTATTTCCTGGATCTGAATGCCTGTTTCCCTTCCCAGATTCGGAAAGTTTTCAGCTAGGATTTGTTCAAATACATATTCTGGCCCTCTGTCCCTTTCCGCGCCCTCAGGAACCCCAATTAAACGTAGGTTTTTCTTCCTCAGGCTATCATTTATTTCCCTTAATCTATCCTCATGGTCTTTTAATTGCCTGTCTCTTTTTTCCTCAGTTTCCCTCTTTGCCATCAACTTGTCTTCTATGTCACTCACTCGTTCTTCCACCTCGTCAAGCCTCGTCGTTAGGACTTCTAGCTTGGATTGCATCTCATTTAATTGATTTTTAATTTCTGCCTGATTAGATCTAAATTCTGCAGTCATGAAGTCTCTTGAGTCCTTTATGGTTTTTTCTAGAGCCACCAGTAGCTGTAAAATAGTGCTTCTGAATTGGCTTTCTGACATTGAATTGTAATCCATATTTTGTAACTCTGTGGGAGAGTGGGCTGTTTCTGATTCTTTTTTTTGAGGGGGTTTTCCTTCTAGTCATTTTGCTCAGTGCAGAGTGGCCAAAAACAAGTTGTATTGGGAAAAGGAGAAAAAGAGAGAGAAGGAAAGAAAAGAGAAAAAGAAAAAAGAGAAAGAAGAAAAAAATAGGGGAAAAAGAGAAGAAAAAGAAAGAAAAAGAAAGAAAGGAGAAAAAAGAAAAAAGGGGGGGTGGGGGAAGCAATCAGAAATCAAGAAGAAAGAGAGAAAAAAAAAGCACAAAACAAAACAAAACAAAACAAAAAACAAAAACAAAAACAAAAAAACAAAAAACAAAAAAAACCACGGGGGAGTATCTTCCGATTCTGTGTAGTTTAAGTCCCTTGACTTCCCTTGGAACTGGTCCGTCTCGCTGGTCTTCTGGGGGAGGGGCCTGCTGTGCTGATTCTCAGGTGTTAGCACTTGGGGGAGCTGCTCTGCCCCTGCCTGGTGCAGGGCTCGGTGGGGGTTGTTCACCCCGTGAGGCCCCGGGAGGAAGCCACAGTGGCGGGGGCAGCTCTGGGACCCTGGATCCAGCCCCCGCAGTAGCTCCGGGGCTCTCCGTCTGCAGGGCCTGGGGGCTCCCGGGCGGGGCCGCTGATCTGCTCAGTTCCAGGCAGGAGCGTCCTCGCTGTCCTGGGCCCTCCCGGCCTCTGCCTGTCCCGGGGGAGGCCGGATCCTGGGCTGTGTCCCGGCGCCCTGTGCTCCGCGGCCTGCGCTGTTGGATTCGCGCTCCCGGCGGTGCAGCCCCCTCCGCGGAGCCGCCGCCCGAGCCCCTCCGAGCTGCTCCCGGAGCCGCGCAGCCCCCTCCGCGCGGAGCTTCTTCCTCCGCCCGAGCCCCTCCGAGCTGTTCCCGGAGCCGCGCAGCCCCCTCCGCGCGGAGCTTCTTCCTCCGCCCGAGCCGCCGCCGCTGAGCTGTTCCCGGAGCCCCGCAGCCCCCTCCGCGGAGCCGCCGCCCGAGCCCCTCCGAGCTGCTCCGGGTCCCGCCGAGCGCTGCAGCCCTTAGGGAGCTCGGCGCATCTCCCCGGGGCGCGGTTCCTCTGTTAGCGTCCCAGGGAGCCCGAGGGCATCCCCGCCTTTCTGGGGATCCTGCTCCAATTCCCTGGGAGGCCTTTCCCCCGGGAAGGTTGGTGCAGCTCCTGCTCCTCCGGGACGGGGCTCTCCTGTCCTGGGGACACTCGCCCCGGCCTCAGCCCGGCTCCTCGCGGGCCCCTCCCCCTTGGAGGCCTTTTGTTTCTTTATTCCTTTTTCCCCGTCTTCCTACCTTGATAGAAGCGCGAACTCTTCTCACTGTAGCGTTCCAGCTGGTCTCTCTTTAAATCTCAGGCCGAATTCGTAGATTTTCAGGATGATTGGATGGTTTTCTAGGTAATTTGTTGAGGACAGGTGACTTGGAGACCCTGCTCTTCCGCCATCTTGCCCCTCCCCCCTCTTTTGCCATTCTGATAAGCATGTAATCATAATTAATTGTGGTTTTTATTTGCATTCCCTGATGACTACTCAAGTTCAACATCTCTTCACGTGCTTACTTGCCATCCATACATCCTCTTTAGTGAAATGTCTATTCGTGTCTTTTGCTCATCTTCGATTGGATGGGTTTTTTACTGTTGACTTTATATAGTCAAGTTTGATCAGATATATGGTTTGCAAATAAGTTCTGTCAAAAATTTCATCCTCTTGATTTTTTTTTTACACAGCAAAAGTTTTTCATTTTGATGAAGTCCAGTATATCATTTCCCTTTTAGGCCTGTGCTTTTATAGTGAAGGCTTGTTGCCTAGCCCCAAGATCCTGATGTTCCTTCAATGATTTTTTTCCCTAAAAGTTTTATAGTTTTACATCTTAAATCTAAGTCTATGATCTGCTTTGAGTTACTTTCTGTCTAAGGTGTGCAGTTTAGGTCAAAGTTCATTGTTTTGCCTATGGGTGTCAATTGCTCCAGCATAATTTGTTGAAAACACTGTCTATTCTTACTCCATTGAATTGCTTTTACACCTTTGCCAAAAGCATATAGCACACTGTCTGGATTACTGTAGCTTTAGAGTGAGTCTTGAGGTCAGGTAATGTGAGTCCTCCAGGTTCTTTAAAATTGATTGAGCTTAATTGATTTTATACCTGGATATTTTCATTTTTCCACATTGGTCTCCGACTTTATTCTAGAGAAGAGAGTTCTTGCATTAGCTCTTCCTTTTCTTGTTGCAATTCCTGTAAGTGCTGCTGGTTTTGCTCCAGTCTGTCCTCCAACCACTGCAGGAGAGGCCCGCTGACGGCTACCATTTGACTGCACAGATTCTTGGTAAACACGGAGCCATTGTGGATCTTGGTTACGGAGTCCAGATGTGTGAAGCTGTGGATCCTCCTATATGCATCCTGCTCCTCTTGACACAGGATCTTGGGCAGCTCAACTGCGGATTCAAGGCGTACTTTCCCAATGGTTATGTGAGGTACAATGTGGATTGGGATTTCAATCCTCTCATACTCTGAGCTCTTTTGGGCTTGTATGGATTGAAAGCAAGTGTAGAGTACCCGGCCAGTCTTTGTGTTTTTATCTTCTATGAAACAGGAAAAAATAAGTCCTGCAAAGCCTTGATCCATCCTCTGGTACATGGCTTGTGTGCGAACATCAACATGTGAAGGCCAAACAGTTATATGAGGATGGGAATGATCCCAGCCCACAACTCTCATGGGGCGACCTGTTAGTTCAGCCAACCTCTCTGCCTCCGTTGAGGCTGCAGACAGCTGCTCTGGAGAAATTTCCACTCGATCCTTCCTCTTATCAGAACGTCGCAAGATGATGACAGAATGAATGTGAACAATTCTGACGGTGTCAACCTTTTCAGCAACTGTGCGTATTTCAGTTCCGGTCTATGTGAATTTGGAGTCACTCCTTGTGTCATCATTCAACTCCCCGATGCACAGCCCCGTCACCTCCTCCTTCTCCGTGCTCAGCGCGTGGTTGAGGCACACCAGGAAGGCGTCCGACTCGAGGTGCCCCGCCTGCCCCGCCTGCCCCGCCTGCCCCGCCATCTTGGTCCGACCCCGCTCGCGTCCGCCTCGGCCTGCCCGGGCCTGGCCCACCCGCTGTGGCGGCGCGCGGGCTCCCTCTTTTTTTTTTTCTTTTTCTTCTTTTTCTTTTTCTTTTCTTTCTCTTTCTTTTTCTTTTTCTCTTCTTTCTTTCTTTCTTTCTTTCTTTCTTTCTTTCTTTCTTTCTTTCTTTCTCCTTCCTTCCTTCCTTCCTTCCTTCCTTCCTTCCTTCCTTCCTTCCTTCCTTCCTTCCTTCCTTCCTTCCTTCCTTCCTTCCTTCCTTCTTCTTTCTTTTTCTTTTTGTATATTTTTTATTGGAGTTCAATTTGCCAGCATATAGCATAACACCCAGTGCTCCTTCCATCAAGTGCCCCCCTCAGTGCCCGTCACCCAGTCACCCCAACTCCCCGCCCACCTCCCCTCCACCACCCCTTGTTCGTTTCCTAGTGTTAAGTGTCTGTCATGTTCTGTCACCCTCACTGATATTTCCCACTCATTTTCTCTCCTTTCCCCTTTATTCCCTTTTACTATTTTTTGTATTCTCCAAATGAATGAAACCATATAATGCTTCTCTAAAAGGCCATTTCTTAAACATCACCAACATACCACTGATATTAATTCACATTTTATTTCATTTAATCTTCACAAAAAGCTAACACTATAGGCTTTTGCCTCCATTTCATAAGAGAGGAAGTTGGAATTCAGAGAGATCAAATAATTTTCCAAGAATTCAATGAAAAACAGAGTCAGAATTCAAACTCAAGTCCATTTGATCCCACAGATAATTACTTTGTAAAATTTATCCTGTTTCTTTATTGAGATAGCTGTTCAGGTCATATCTTAATATTACTTATGTCCTATCTTGAAGTAGTTACCTATTCAATAACATCATAGACCTGACCCTTCGCAGGATGTTAGGACTTTTAGGGTAGGCTCAGAGAGAAGGGGAAACTAGAAGAATAATATAGTATAAAGTTTGTTTTGATAAAATCTATAGTCAAGGATGGGTGAAGAGCTGAACAGGAAAAGCATATATCACATCAACAGTGTAGAAACCTGATAGAGGCATAATTCGTGTTATTCTTGATAAAGTTATCAAGCAATCCAAAATTAAATATATCAATATTAACATTCATAAACATTAATAGTACCCTGCAACTATCATAAGTACTGACATTACTATTATTGCTATTATTCTTTCTATCATGTTTTGAGTGCTTATCATGGCCCACATTGTGTGCAAAATGTTTTATTTTTTTATATTTAAAAAAATTAAAAAAAAAAGATTTTATTCATGAGGGACACACAGAGAGAGAGGCAGAGACACAGGCAGAGGGAGAAGCAGGCTCCATGCAGCAGCCCAAGGTGGGACTCGATCCCAGGACTCCAGGGTCATGCCCTGGGCGGAAGGCAGTCACTAAACCACTGAGCCACCCAGTGATCCCAAAATGTTTTAAATAGTAATATCTTATTTGAGTCAGTCATTCAACGTATATTTAACACCTGATCTGTACAAGGCACTGTCAAAATCTCAAAACTTTATAAAGTTAAATAGAGTAAAGGTTTATGTCCCTGCAAAATTCATGCTCAGTGCCTAACCCCCAATGTGATTGAATTAGGAGGTGGGGATTTGGGGAGGTGATTAGGTCATGAGGGTAGAGCCCTAATGAATGAGATTATTGCCCCTGCAAAAGAGACTCTAGAGTGTTCTTTTACTTCTTCACCATGTGAGGATACAGTGAGAAGATGGCCATCTGTGAACCAGGAAAAGTGCCCTCACCAGACACAGAATCTGTTGACATCATGATATTGGACTTAGCAACCTCCAGAACTATGAGAAAAAAAATATTTGTTGTTTAAGCCACCCAGTCTAGGTATCTTTGTTACAATGCCCCCAAATGACTAAGGTAGCAGGTACTATTGTATTATTATAAAATGGGGATCCATTTTATAGGTGAGAAAAATGAGCTTTAGAGAATCTTTCTAATTTATTTAATATGCAAGTGTTTGGACTAAAGAGTCATTAATTTATTCATGAGAGAGAGAGAGAGGCAGTGACATAGTAGAGTGAGAGACAAGCTCGCCATGGGGAGCCTGATGTGGGATTCGATATCAGGATCTCAGGATCATGAACTGAGCCAAAGGCATTTGCTCAACCACTGAGCCACCCAGGTGCCCCCTCTTTTTCTTTCTTTCTTTTTTTTTTTTTTTAAAGATTTTATTTATTTGAGAGAAAGTGTGTGTGTGTGTGTGTGTGAGAGAGAGAGAGAGAGAGAGAGAATGAGCAGAGGGAGGGGCAGAGGGAGAAGCAGACTATCAACTGAATGGGGAGCCTGATGCAGGGCCCTGGGTTCATGACCTGACCTGAAGGCAGATGCTTAACCAACTGAACCATCCAGGCCCTGTCTGGACTCTTCCTTAATCTTACCTTGTTAATGTGTGACTTGCTAGATTTCTGGAATTCTCAGGCAATTTTCTGTAAGAAGTATGACTGTGTATGACTGATATGAAATGTTCACCTAATGGGCCTGGGAGTGATCCTGGGGAGCACCATCATACCTCCACTTATCTTTTGATGGCAGGGAAGGGGATAGTTTGAAGGCTTGTAAATCCATGGAAGATGTGATGATACAAAACCTACTTCCTTGGCTATGAGAAGCCATGATGTATGTAAAAATTCACATTGACAAAATCTACAGCTTTTTAAATCTCTGTTTCTCCAATGAATGAAAGGGACCGCAAATACTTGGAGAAATGACCAGGGATTAACACAGGGAAAATGACTAAACAGGTACTGAACAGTTCTAATTATTCTAATAATGATAAAAATCAATAACATACATTGACAACAAGTTACTGATTTTCATCATATTAGAATAATTAGAGCAATGGGTATTATATGTGAGTGATGAATCACTAAATTCTACTCCTGAAACTAATATTACATTTTATGTCAGCTAACTTGAATTTAATAAAAACTTGAAACAAACACAAAAAATATAAAAAAATATATAAATTACAGGGAAGAGGGGCAAGATGGCAGAAGAGTAGGGTCCCCAAATCACCTGTCCCCACCAAATTACCTCAATAACCTTCAAATTATCCTGAAAATCTACGAATTCGGCCTGAGATTTAAAGAGAGAACAGCTGGAATGCTCCAGTGAAAAGAGTTCAGGCTTCTATCAAGGTAGGAAGATGGGGAAAAAGAAATAAAGAAACAAAGGCCTCCAAGGGGGAGGGGTCCCGCGAGGAGCCGGGCTGAGGCCGGGGCGAGTGTCCCCAGGACAGGA
This sequence comes from Vulpes lagopus, assembly GCF_018345385.1. NCBI lineage: Eukaryota > Metazoa > Chordata > Mammalia > Carnivora > Canidae > Vulpes > Vulpes lagopus. The sequence continues at coordinate 100,715,771 of NC_054829.1, forward strand.
GAGCCTCGTCCCGGAGAAGCAGGAGCTGCACCAACCTTCCCTGGGCGGAAAGGGGCTCGTAGGGAGTTAGAGCAGGACCCAGGAGGGCGGGGATGCCCTCGGGCTCCCTGGGACACTAACAGGCACCTGCGCCCCGGGAGAGTGCGCCGAGCTCCCTAAGGGCTGCAGCGCGCACGGCGGGACCCGGAGCAGCTCGGAGGGGCTCGGGCGGCGGCTCCGCGGAGGGGGCTGCGGGGCGGGAGCGCGAATGCAACAGCGCAGGACCCAGAGCACAGGGCGCCGGACACAGCCCAGGATCCGGCCTCCCCCGGGACAGGCAGAGGCCGGGAGGGCCCAGGACAGCAAGGACGCTCCTGCCCCGAGCTGAGCAGATCAGCGGCCCCGCCCCGGAGCCCCCAAGCCCTGCAGACGGAGAGCCCCGGAGTTACTGCGGGAGCTGACTCCAGGGCTGCAGAGCTGCCGCCCTGCCACTGGGGTTGTTCCTCCTGGGGCCTCACGGGGTAAACAACCCCCACTGAGCCCTGCACCAGGCAGGGGGCAGAGCAGCTCCCCCAAGTGCTAACACCTGAAGATCAGCACAACAGGCCCCTCCCCCAGAAGACCAGCTAGACGGACCAGTTCCATGGGAAGTCAAGGGACTTAAAGTATACAGAATCAGAAGATACTCCATCGTGTTTTGTTGTTGTTGTTGTTTTTTGCTTTTTGATTTGTTTGCTTCCCCCACCCCCTTTTTTCCTTCTTTTTCTTTTTGTTTTTCTCTTTTTTTCTTCCTTTTTTCTTTTTTCTTTCCTTCTTTCTTTTTCTCCTTTTCCCAACACAACTTGTTTTTGGCCACTCTGCACTAAGCAAAATGACTAGAAGGAAAACCTCACCTCAAAAGAAAAAATCAGAAACAGCCCTCTCTCCCACAGAGTTACAAAATCTGGATTACAATTCAATGTCAGAAAGCCAATTCAGAAACACTATTATACAGCTACTGGTGGCTCTAGGAAAAAGCTAAAGGACTCAAGAGACTTCATGAATGCAGAATTTAGATCCAATCAGACAGAAATTAAAAATCAATTGAATGAGATGCAATCCAAACTAGAAGTCCTAACAACGAGGGTTAACGAGGTGGAAGAACAAGTGAGTGACATAGAAGACAAGTTGATGGCAAAGAGGGAAACTGAGGAAAAAAGAGACAAACAATTAAAAGACCATGAAGATAGATTAAGGGAAATAAACGACAGCCTGTGGAAGAAGAACCTATGTTTAATTGGGGTTCCCGAGGGCGCCAAAAGGGCCAGAGGGCCAGAATATGTATTTGAACAAACCATAGCTGGAAACTTTCCTAATCTGGGAAGGGAAACAGGCATTCAGATCCAGGAAATAGAGAGATCCCCCCCCCCCGCTAAAATAAATAAAAACCGTTCAACACCTCGACATTTAATAGTTATGCTTGCAAATTCCAAAGATAAAGAGAAGATCCTTAAAGCAGCAAGAGACAAGAAATCCCTGACTTTTATGGGGAGGAGTATTAGGGTAGCAGCAGACCTCTCCACAGAGACCTGGCAGGCCAGAAAGGGCTGGCAGGATATATTCAGGGTCCTAAATGAGAAGAACATGCAACCAAGAATACTTTATCCAGCAAGGCTCTCATACAAAATGGAAGGAGAGGTAAAGAGCTTCCAAGACAGGCAGGAACTGAAAGAATATGCGACCTCCAAACCAGCTCTGCAAGAAATTTTAAGGGGGACTCTTAAAATTCCTCTTTAAGAAGAAGTTCAGTGGAACAATCCACAAAAACAAGGACTGAATAGATATCATGATGACACTAAACTCATATCTTTCAAGAGTAACTCTGAACGTGAACGGGCTTAATGACCCCATCAAAAGGTGCAGGGTTTCAGACTGGATAAAAAAGCAGGACCCATCTATTTGCTGTCTATAAGAGACTCATTTTAGACAGAAGGACACCTACAGCCTGAAAATAAAAGGTTGGAGAACCATTTACCATTCAAATATCCAACAAGAGGACTTAACAATCCTCAATATATATGCCCCGAATGTGGGAGCTCCCAAATATTTAAATCAATTAATAACCAAAGTGAAGAAGTACTTAGATAATAATACACATATACTTGGTGACTTCAATCTAGCTCTTTCTATACTAGATAGGTCTTCTAAGCACAACATATCCAAAGAAACGAGAGCTTTAAATGATACACTGGACCAGATGGATTTCACAGATAGCTACAGAACTTTACATCCAAACTCAGCTGAATACACATTCTTCTCAAGTGCACATGGAACTTTCACCAGAATAGACCACATACTGGGTCACAAATCGGGTCTGAACCGATACCAAAAGATTGGGATCGTCCCCTGCATATTCTCAGACCATAATGCCTTGAAATTAGAACTAAATTACAACAAGAAGTTTGGAAGGACCTCCAACACGTGGAGGTTAAGGACCATCCTGCTAAAAGATGAAAGGGTCAACCAGGAAATTAAGGAAGAATTAAAAAGATTCATGGAAACTAATAAGATGAAGATACAACCGTTCAAAATCTTTAGGATGCAGCAAAAGCAGTCCTAAGGGGGAAATACATCGCAATACAAGGATCCATTCAAAAACTGGAAAGAACTCAAATACAAAAGCTCACCTTACACATAAAAGAGCTAGAGAGAAAACAGCAAATAGATCCTACACTAAGCAGAAGAAGAGAGTTAATAAAGATTCGAGCAGAACTCAACGAAATCGAGACCAGAAGAACTGTGGAACAGATCAACAGAATCAGGAGTTGGTTCTTTGAAAGAATTAATAAGATAGACCATTAGCCAGCCTTATTAAAAGAAGAGAGAGAAGACTCAAATTAATAAAATCATGAATGAGAAAGGAGAGATCACTACCAACACCAAGGAAATACAAACGATTTTAAAAACACATTATGAACAGCTGTACGCCAATAAACTAGGCAATCTAGAAGAAAGGGATGCATTCCTGGAAAGCCACAAACTACCAATACTGGAACAGGAAGAAATAGAAAACCTGAACAGGCCAGTAACCAGGGAGGAAATTGAAGCAGTCATCAAAAACCTCCCAAGACACAAAAGTCCAGGGCCAGATGGCTTCCCAGGGGAATTCTATCAAACGTTTAAAGAAGAAACCATACCTATTCTACTAAAGCTGTGTGGAAAGATAGAAAGAGAAGGAGTACTTCCAAATTTGTTCTATGAGGCCAGCATCACCTTAATTCCAAAACCAGAGAAAGACCCCACCAAAAAGGAGAATTACAGACCAATATCCCTGATGAACATGGATGCAAAAATTCTCAACAAGATACTAGCCAATAGGATACAACAACACATTAAGAAAATTATTCACCATGACCAAGTAGGATTTATCCCCGGGACACAAGGCTGGTTCAACACTCGTAAAACCATCAATGTGATTCATCATATCAGCAAGAGAAAAACCAAGAACCATATGATCCTCTCATTAGATGCAGAGAAAGCATTTGACAAAATACAGCATCCATTCCTGATCAAAACTCTTCAGAGTGTAGGGATAGAGGGAACATTCCTCGACATCTTAAAAGCCATCTACGAAAAGCCCACAGCAAACATCATTCTCAATGGGGAAGCACTGGGAGCCTTTCCCCTAAGATCAGGAACAAGACAGGGATGTCCACTCTCACCACTGCTATTCAACATACTACTGGAAGTCCTAGCCTCAGCAATCAGACAACAAAAAGACATTAAAGGCGTTCAAATTGGCAAAGAAGAAGTCAAACTCTCCCTCTTCGCCGATGACATGATACTCTACATAGAAAACCCAAAAGCCTCCACCCCAAGATTGCTAGAACTCATACAGCAATTTGGTAGCGTGGCAGGATACAAAATCAATGCCCAGAAATCAGTGGCATTTCTATACACTAACAATGAGACTGAAGAAAGAGAAATTAAGGAGTCAATCCCATTTACAATTGCACCCAAAAGCCTAAGATACCTAGGAATAAACCTCACCAAAGAGGTAAAGGATCTATACCCTAAAAACTATAGAACACTTCTGAAAGAAATTGAGGAAGACACAAAGAGATGGAAAAATATTCCATGCTCATGGATTGGCAGAATTAATATTGTGAAAATGTCAATGTTACCCAGGGCAATTTACACGTTTAATGCAATCCCTATCAAAATACCATGGACTTTCTTCAGAGAGTTAGAACAAATTATTTTAAGATTTGTGTGGAATCAGAAAAGACCCCGAATAGCCAGGGGAATTTTAAAAAAGAAAACCATATCTGGGGGCATCACAATGCCAGATTTCAGGTTGTACTACAAAGCTGTGGTTATCAAGACAGTGTGGTATTGGCACAAAAACAGACACATAGATCAATGGAACAGAATAGAGAACCCAGAAGTGGACCCTGAACTTTACAGGTCAACTAATATTCGATAAAGGAGGAAAGTCTATCCATTGGAAGAAAGACAGTCTCTTCAATAAATGGTGCTGGGAAAATTGGACATCCACATGCAGAAGAATGAAAGTAGACTACTCTCTTGCACCATACACAAAGATAAACTCAAAATGGATGAAAGGTCTAAATGTGAGACAAGATTCCATCAAAATCCTAGAGGAGAACACAGGCAACACCCTTTTTGAACTTGGCCACAGTAACTTCTTGCAAGATACATCCACGAAGGCAAAAGAAACAAAAGCAAAAATGAACTATTGGGACTTCATCAAGATAAGCTTTTGCACAGCAGAGGATACAGTCAACAAAACTAAAAGACAACCTACAGGATGGGAGAAGATATTTGCAAAGACGTATCAGATAAAGGGCTAGTTTCCAAAATCTAAGAAGAACTTCTTAAACTCAACACCAAAGAAACAAACAATCCAATCACGAAAAGGGCAAAAGACTTGAAGAGAAATCTCACAGAGGAAGACATAGACATGGCCAACATGCACATGAGAAAATGCTCTGCCTCACTTGCCATCAGGAAAATACAAATCAAAACCACAATGAGATACCACCTCACACCAGTGAGAATGGGGAAAATTAACAAGGCAGGAAACCACAAATGTTGGAGAGGATGCGGAGAAAAGGGAACCCTCTTACACTGTTGGCGGGAATGTGAACTGGTGCAGCCACTCTGGAGAACTGTGTGGAGGTTCCTCAAAGAGTTAAAAATAGACCTGCCCTACGAACCAGCAATTGCACTGCTGGGGATTTACCCCAAAGATACAGATGCAAGAAACACCGGGACACCTGCACCCCGATGTTTCTAGCAGCAATGTCCACAATAGCCAAACTGTGGAAGGAGCCTCGGTGTCCATCGAAAGATGAATGGATAAAGAAGATGTGGTCTATGTATACAATGGAACTCAGCCATTAGAAACGACAAATACCCACCATTTGCTCCAACGTGGATGGAACTGGAGGGTATTATGCTGAGTGCAGTAAGTCAATTGTAGTAGGACAAACATTATATGTTCTCATTCATTTGGGGAATATAAATAATAGTGAAAGGGAATATAAGGGAAGGGAGAAGAGATGTGTGGGAAATATCAGAAAGGGAGACAGAACATAAAGACTCCTAACTCTGGGTAACGAACTAGGGTTGGTGGAAGGGGAGGAGGGCGGGGTGTGGGGGTGAATGGGTGATGGGCACTGAGGGGGGCACTTGACGGGATGAGCACTGGGTGTTATTCTGTATGTTGGTAAATTGAACACCAATAAAAAATAAATTTATTTAAAAATATGTATATATAGATTACAAATATAAAAAAAGAAAATAGATTGTTTCTCTATAAAAATTCACCTGGGAAACAAACTGAAAAAAATTTACTTGTACACTGAGAAATCCAATAGACATTTTCATTTATACTTTGATGGGATCTTAAATTGGAGTCCTGACTTCACTCCTTAAATTGCCTTTGTCTCATAAAAAATTCATTTCATTCAATGGAATTACCCCAAATATTAAGTTTTATTATTTTTACCTGATTCTCATAACAAAACCTCCATACTTATTTCAAAATGGTGTGTTGTTACTTTAGCCAAGGCACGTTAAATTCGATCATTTTGAGCAACATGGGGATGACCAACCAGCCAATTTAAAGGTCTTTTGACTCATACTTGAAGCAGTCTAGAGCGAACGTTATATAATACTACATCCTCAAACTAATGAAGACCATAATTAAATTGTCAAGGCTAGGTGCATTTTACTTCTCTAGGTATATATCTCAGAATATAGTTGCAATTTTAACTTTCATAGGAGTTTTGACTACTCCATATCTATCTGAAAGCATGTAATTGTTTATCATTTCATAGATCCATTAGAAATAAAGGAAGGAGCACAAGGCAGCTATTTGAAGACAATGTACATGACTGGCTGGTGCTGGTGGAATGATGTACTTTTATACCTTATAGCATAAAAGGCATTGTAGATATCATTGAGTCTACTCCTTTCTTTTAAAGTTTTCATAATGTTTATAACAGAACTGCAGAAACAAACTAGAATGATCGAGAAGAAAAAGAAATGGTCATTTAAAGTCCTTTTTCTTCTTTGTTATTAGTCAAAATATTAGGGCATATAATACCAAAAATATACTTGGAGCATTTCTGATTTCTTAAGTATTATTTCTATTGATGAATAAGGATGATAGAAAACATTGAATGATCATTGTTTGCCAGGCACTTTTTAAAGTACTCCAAATAGATTTTCTTACTTGAAATTTCTGTTGTTTTAGCAGAACTTCCATAGCTATTCCTATAAGGACATTAATGTTATGATCAAGAGATAGCATCTCAGTTGCTCCCCAAAACAAATTTCTGAGTGGTCAAATTTCCACAAATATTTATTAAGTGTTAGCTATAAGGACACAGTGTTTAAATTCTAGGCAAATAAGAGAGGCTAAACTTCTGAGTTCATATACCATATGTTCCAGAAGGTGAGGCAGGAGATAAGTGTGTAATGTAACAGGTAGCAATAAAAAATTCAAATATAGTGAGAGAGAATAGTGAGTGATGGGGATGCTATTTTAGATACCTTAAATGAGAAAAGTTTTTTCTGAGATGTGCCTCACTCTACTCAAAGATTAGAGGTGTAGATGAAGTAAAGGGGCAAGCCTTATGAATATTCAAGTGAAGGTATTTGATGAAGAAGGCTCAGCAAGTCCAAAGACTCAGAGATGAGAATGCACAAGGAGGCCAGGATGGCTGGAGGCATGGAGAAAGTGATAGGAAAAGGGGAGGTCTGAGAGGAAGCTGGGGCTCAGTTGATCAAAGGCTTTGTAGGTTATGACTACATAGGCAAATACATCGTCGACTGCCTTGCCCCTCTTTTGTTTCTTTGTAACTGTTTAGAAAAATCACATTCTGGGGCAGCTTGGGTGGCTCAGCGGTTTAGTGCAGCCTTCAGCCCAGGGCCTGATCCTGGAGACCCGGGATGGAGTCCCGCATTGGGCTCCCTGCATGGAGCCTGCTTCTCCCTCTGCCTGTCTCTCTCTCTCTCCCTCTCTCTCCCTCTTTCTCTGGGTGTGTCTCTCATAGATAAATAAATACATCTTTAAAACAAATTATATTCTGATTAGATCCAAGTTTCCGTCTACTCCAAATCTGAACTGCTTCAGCTGAAACTGGGATAAAAACAAAAATATTTTTTTTCTTCTGATGTCATTCAAAAGTCCTGGTGGTCAGCCTCAGGTGAGTGGGATCAAGAATTCTGTCATGTGCTTGTGAAGTATAAGACACTTATAAATCAGGTAGAGATGTAGAATTGGATAAAAAAGTAAGGTGTGTGGGGTAGAGATGTGGACTGCAGGTAAAAATTTGGAAGTCATTACTGTGCAAATGGCAAGTGAGGAATAAACATGGCTAGAAGGACAGAGTCCTCAGGGACACCCACTTATGGAGTGTAGACACAGAAGAAGATACAGCAAAGGAAGCCAACAGAGTGATGAGTTATGTAGAAAGAAAATCAGGGGTTGTGGCATCACAGAAGTCATGTGAAGATGATGTTTTGAGTAAGATGGAGTGATTATCCATATCAAATACTACTGTGGAGAGTTGAGCAAGAAGAGATTGATTATTAGACTTGGCAATGTGGTTGGCTGGGGAAGGGCAACTCTAACTGGGAGAGCCTCAAGAGGATGTGGGAAGTGGAGTTTGCAAGTTTGGACCGTACTTTCCAGAAGTGTTGTTTTAAAAATGATCAAAGGGGATCCCTGGGTGGCTCAGTGGTTTGGTGCCTGCCTTTGGCCCAGGGTGTGATCCTGGAGTCCCGGGACCGAGTCCCACATCAGGCTCCCGGCATGGAGCCTGCTTCTCCCTCTGCCTATGTCTCAGCCTCTCTCTCTCTCCCTCTGTGTCTTTCATGAATAAATAAATAAATAAAATCTTTAAAAAAATGATCAAAGTCAAGTGATAGTTGGAACAACATATGAAATCTAGGGAAGAATGATTTTTAATGGGAAATGTCTAAGGATGTTTGAATGGTGATAGTAATACGTCAGTTGAGAGTGTGAAAAAAGTGGTGATGAGACAAGAGATAGAATTTCAGAAGCGATTGCTTAGAGTGAGAGGAGGTGGGATCTAGTAACTAAGTGGAGAAGTTGGCCTTGGATGGGACCCCAGAGAGTTTGACTTTATAATTGGAGAGAGAGTGGAATATGAAGGAGTACAGATAAAAGTGGGTAAATGAGGTAATGGAAGTTTGTGGAAGTTCTCTCCTAATTGTTTCTTTTTCCCTCTGTGATATAAGAAAGATCAATAGCTGAGAATAGTAAGAAAGGAGGGTCTGTTGGAGGCTTAAGGAGAAAGAAGGTAGGAATAGTGTCTTACCATCATGGGGAGAATGAGTGGGATGAGGAAATGCAGTTTGTCAGAATTTTTGAACTTATTTTGTTCATAAGTTTAAAGTCAAGGTGTGGAAGAATTGTCTAGATGGAGATTTGAGTTAAGACTTATAGCAAGAAGAGTGGTTTAGACAAGAACAACCAGCCAGATACTTGAGAACAGGTATTTTTGTAGGGAATAAGGAACAACGATGGCTTAGAAGTGGTGATATGGAACAAGAAGGGCCCCACCTCCCTTCCAAGATCAGTTGTATGTGTGGTTAGGAGATAAAACAGCCAACACATGGGAGGCTGCAGAAGAAAGTGTGAAAGCATGTATTCATAGTTAAGATCAAGAAAAAAGGCTGTACACATTGAGGAGTCTAGTTTAAATAATAGTCTTCTCTCATCCTCCAGGGCTGGGTAAGTTTTGTGCAAGTACCTAAAAATGTAAACACTTGGCTATTCTGAATTACGATATCCCTAATGAGAAAAAATGAAATTTTTTTACATACATATTAAAATGTATACTTCATTAAACCCTAAAAGAGTAACAACGAATAGTGTTTAGTTTTACTTTTTCATCCCATTATTGTAACCTTGGCATTAGGATAACAGCTTGATTTCCTATAGTTGATTGATTCTGTTGTCAGAGATGAGACTGTGTTTTAGGTTACTTGATTTTAAAGGTTTTTTTTCATCGAATTCTTCCTTACAGAGCAGCCCAGGTGGCAGCCTGGGTGGCTCAGTGGTTTAGCGCCACCTTCGGCCCAGGTCGTGATCCTGGAGACCCAGGATTGAGTCCCCCGTCAGGCTCCCTGCATGGAGCCTGCTTCTCCCTCTACCTGTGTGTGTGGCTCTCTCTCTCTCTCTGTGTGTCTCTCATGAATAAATAAATAAAATCTTTTTTAAAAAAGAATTCTTCCTTACATCTCCTGGAGTGTAGAAAATAATGACTATATATATATATATATATATATATATATCCGTCCTACTTGACTAAGTTAATTAATGAGCTGTGAGGTCACTTTCCATCTCAAATAATAAAAACATAAAAAGGAAACACTAAGAATATTTCATAGTCTTTGTATTTTTTTCTCCGGTCTTTCATTACATTCTTTTCTCTTAGGCATTAACTATTTGTGGGTGTTTTGATGCTTTAAAAATAATTAATAAACAATATCTTGGCTAGATATGCTCTTCTCTTTAGCCATCACTGTGGTCTCTCTCTTCACTGACAAACTTTTTGAAAGAGCAAACTGCATGGCTGTTTCTTTCCTTAACTTCATTCATCGGTGCCTAAAAATCCATATCAGTCCTTGATATTCTACTGAAACTGTTCTTCTGACAGCACTAATATCTTCTTAATTGCAAACCTGAAGTCCTATGATCAGTTTTTATTGTGTTTAATTTCTCATCAGCCTTTGACATGGTGGGCCACTCACTGAACACGCTGTTGCTTTTTTTGAGACCAGCATATATCCTAGATCTCATTCGCCTTTAACAAATTTTGAACTCTGCCATTTCAGTGATTCTCTGTTTTTTTTTCTTTCTCTTTCTCTTTTTTTATATTTACTTATCCAATCCTAGATAGTTTCTCTGGTTGAATAAATCCACTTTAATGTGTTCACTTGCCACCTTGTATTCTAAAGATTCGTAAATATGCCTCTCCACCTCCATATTTCTAAATGTTGCTTTGAACGTGCACTATATGAACCTTCAGATTGGCATGTCAAGATGGGAAGCTCCTATCATCCCATATTCAACTACTCTTACTTCCATATCCATTTTGGCACTGGGAATGGCATCCATCCAGTCTCCCAATCTAGGGACCTTTCCTCTCTCATACCCAACAATTAATGTGCTGTCTGGTGAAGGTGCTTTTTCCTTTAGAGTTGTCTGTAACCTCTGGTTTCCTTTCTTCCACCTTCACTTCCTTATGTTTTCCAAGGTAACATCATCTTTTGCAATAATCTTCAAAATGATCTCTACTCCACCAGTTTCTAACCACTCCAGTTTATCCTTCACCCCTCACCAGAATTACAATGCCAGAAACCAAAATAAAGCATATCATTTTCTTAGTTAAAACATCTGTTGGTCCCATTTACTTATAAAATATGAACCAAACTAAAAATATGAACAGAAAAAGGGATACTAAGCCTTTTAAGAATGTTTCAAGCTATTTGTTCTGCCCTTTCTTGTTGTTTCTGACTGCCTTTCTCTAGGCAACTTAACATGCTGCTTGCATTGAATATTTACCATTCACCATATTTGCTAGGTTTTTTCAAGTTTCTGAAGTTGTTCCTGTTTACTCATCCTTCTCCCCATCCCATGTAGGTATGTTCTATTCCTTATTTATTCATTGCTTGATCCTGCATGTATACTATTGGATGGCACTATGTGACAGCTACTGTAAAAGGTACTTGGAATATAATGATGAGCAAAAGTAAGTATTGTTCCTCTTGAAGTGAATTTATAATATAGTGTGGGGAGGGAGACAGATATTAAGAAAATCCCCAAATGAATGCAAAATTTAAAACAGAGGTAAATGCTCTGAAGGAAAGGGATAGGGTACCATGAGAGTGTCCGAAAAATGTTACCTGATATATCTGTAGAAGAGAAGGTAGTCAGGAAAGATTAAAATATGAGAAAAGAACTAACTAGGTAAAAAATAGAAGAATGGGCATTCCTGACAAAGAGATTAGCATTAGCAAAGACCTTATGGTGGGAATAAACATGATCTATTGGAGTGAGATCTGTATAGATGGAAGACAGAAAGGGGGCAAGAGATAAGCACTGATTTTGGACTGGTAGGTAGGGGACCGGCTACACAGGGTGTAGGTATCTATGATGAGGATATTGGTCTTAATATTGACATCAGTGGAAGCCATCAAATGGGATTAAGCATGGCAGGAGTACATGTGACATGACTGGATTTGGCTGTATTATATAGAACAGACTGGAGAGGGAGAAGTGAATGAATGCAAGGAGAACAGTGGTGTGCTGTTGCATTGGTCTGGCTGAGGGATGATGGTAACTGAGTGAGAATGGTCAGACTCAAGATGGTGAGAAGTAGAACTTTCCAAAGATATTTAGGAGACAAAAATCCAAAAGACTTGTTGGTGCAGGGCACCTGGTGGCTCACTCGGTCAGTGTCAGATTCTTGATTTCGGCTCAGTTTGTGATCTCAGAGATGTGAGATCAAGACCCACCTTAGTTTCTGCACTGGGCATGGGGCCCACTTAAGATTTTCTCTCTCCCTCTCTTTTTGCCCCTCTTGACACTTCTTCTTAAAAAATAAAAAAATAAAAAGAAAGACTTGTTGGTGGATTGGATACGGAAAATATGGCAGAAGGTAGAAAATTCTTTCTTCCTTACCTATCAAACTACTTCTTAAACTCAATTCAAATATTATCCATTGGGTTCTTTTGGCACAATATTCAGTTCTCTTTATGGCACTTAAAGAAATCTCTCTGCAGTCTCTTCAGTTATTACGAGACTTGAAAACAATCACTATGCTTTATTCTTCTCTGTATTCCAACATGTGAGATCATACCTTTCATATAATAGATATTCATTGAAAGTGCTTATTGACTGATAGAATAAATTAAAATGTCACAATACAGTTACAATTCATTAAGTCACTACATATATTTTTAATAACTAATACAGTTTCATTTTTTGGTATCACATCTACATATAGATAGACTTACTTCACTGAAGAAATCAGGATATTATGAAACCAGAGCTCTTAGAAAAAACATTTAGTAGTGTATACTTTCAATAATTATGGAAGACTGCAAACTCTCAATTTTCAGTTTTCATTTATTTATTATTTCATTTATTTTCATTTCATTTCATCTGTATCTTTTTCCAGTTCTCTTAAAAGAACTTTTTGGTTAACTGCACAAACAATATATTAGCAAATACACTAAAACACAGATCTTTAAAAAACATATTAATACTATTTATTCCACTGAAAAATGGTGTATTTCAAAGTTTTAGTAGAACTATATTTTGAAAATTATTTGGGGATACTATCAAAACTATGAAAATGAAACAAGTGAGTGAATATGTTGTAATGATGCTTAATTTTTCAATATCCATATTCTATTTAATTGTTTTCCACAAAAATTAATTATATTACCTTTAAGTACTAAATATTCTTTACATTTAACATTTTTGTAAGGGGTTTACATAATTTTGTCTATTTTTTCCATGCTGTGTAAAATACAAGTTACTGAATAGATTGTTAGATCTTTTTTTTGATTGATATTTATTATTATGAATTTTATCCCATATAACTTATTGAGTGCCTGTTTTGTCAAGATGCTATTTCAGTGCTAGCAATTCAAAAGCTTGGAGTCTACAGGGGTAGGAAAGAGAGACTTCTCATTTAAAGGTCAGATATTAGAGCAAGGCAGGAAGAAAATGCTGTGGGGGTGTAGAGGAGGAACTGGCTGACTAACTCTTTCTGGGGAAATCAGAGAAGCTGTCACAAAGACGTAAATCTTGAAATGTCATGATGAAATAGATATTTAGGAGGTGGAAGGAGCAGCATGGTTGAAGGTCTGGGTTGTGAACTATGTATGCTCAAGTAATTAGTAAATGCTAAGTATGACGAGAGCAAAATGTTCATATGGCTTAGTGTCTGAAGATGAGGCTGTGTGTTCTTTGGTCTTCCAGCGACAGAAAAAACAACCACAACAGCAGAAAAGAAAAATAATCCTTACTGTTTAATGGAATAGTATTAATCCTTATCATTCAATTAATAATAGCAATGGCAAAGATAGTCTCAACTCCAAACCTTTGCCCATCAGCTGAACACTGAAAAGAATTAAGGTATTATAGACAGAATATGCCAGAACTCACTAAACGTGCACTATTATTTGTAGTATTTATGAAATGTGGGCCCATATGAGACAAGATGCTAAGAAATGATTCATATGTCTTAGAATCTAGGTATGGTGGTTTCTCTAAAAGTAAGTGCTGCACTTCTGAAAGATTTCTAGAACACTCCTTTCCTAGCTTAGAGTAGCTGAGGCATAAAAGGGCCCTGGAAACATGGCAGTGTATCTAAAGAGAGTCAGCTCTACACCACTGTAAAAACAGCATGGCTAGGACGTGAAGGGAATGTGAAGGTGTCACCGACACACCATTGTCATCTGCAGCATAGCCTTCTATTGAAGGAGGCTATACGGAGGTGAGGGCAGTGATGGAAAAGAGACAATAAACAGCATCGCTAGATTCAACACACGGAGAGAGTGATTTAAGGAGCTTCTCTGAATTTATCTCCTAAATTCTGAAAAGCAAAGTGAGCCATGCCTGTAGGCAGAAGGCAAAAGAGGTTTGGTAGGAGCACATTCCCAACTACAAAACCAGCGTTATCCTTATAACTCTTACCTGGCAGCTCACAATTCCTGTGCTAATCCCACACTTGTAGAGATAGCCAAACAGATGTCCAGATGGAACAGGCCCTATTTCCAGACAAAAAAGATGATAGATAAACAGGAAAGAACCTACACCACATCTATAAATTCAGAAGAGAAAATAAAATGAAGAAATGAACATAAGCAGAGGCATATTGAAACTCAAAGGTAGTGATTTTATTGTCTAGCTTTACAAAAGTGATATACCATCCACAGGTGTCATGAACATTGCTGGGGTATGTATATGTTGAGAATAGACTTTAGAGTAAGGCCCACCATCTTCTAGTCATTCTTCAGGTATTTACTAGTTCATATTCTTATGTGTTAAAAAGACAAGTCCTGTCTAAATTGAAACTTAGTCTCTCTTCCATTTCAAACTCCTGCTGTGTCACTACCACCAGCTCAGGCCAGCTCTTACAGTCCAGTGGGGAAAGAGGCTGTGATCTGTCTTTCCCTTTTTTCCACCTGTTCTTCCACTCTCTTCTCCCCTTACTCTATTCCTTTACCTCCAGTGTCATGACCGGGAGAGACCTCAGAGGAAATGCCACTGTTGTTACTTGGCTTTAGGCCTTCTGTCTGGTAGATGCATAAATGTTAGCTTTCCCCTGTGGCACATTTTTGTGGGTTATAGGAGAACTCTCCCCACCCCAGCTGATATCTTTGGGATTCTAGCTCCTGATGTGCTGATCTCCACTAGCTTCTCATGGCTCTTGTTTGACAGCTCTCATAGTGGCATATGTCATGCCTCTTCTTTCTGCTTTTTTTTCCTTGTAACCAGAGCAGGTTATTATCCTGGGAGGGAGTCCTTTAAAAACTGACCAACCCTGGCTAACTTCTAGAGTGTCCATTTTGGTTTCTGGAAGTTATGCATGTTCACACTGCTCTACCAATCTCTAGAAGCTCAAGCCTGCTTTCCTGCAGGCTTTTTGTCTCTTGATCAGCAGCTAGGAGCAACTCTTGCTGCTTCTTGCCTTTTGAGTCTTCCAGGCAGAAGTCAAACTCTAAACTTTGTTCCTCATTCATAAGTTTCTTCAAGGACTGTCATATTATTTCCTCAGTAGCAGCAGAGCAAAGATCTGGAAGCTTCTGTACTCAGCAAATATCCAGTCCATGGTGAGTCTTTCCTCTAGCAACCACCTATCTCCTGGAGCTTCTTATTCCCCTCTCTTGGCTTGGAGGGCAGCTCTCCCTTCTTCTGAGGATGAGAAAGAAGGGAATCACAACCTTAGCATGACCTATCACTCTCACACTTTCCTGCAAGTGCCTCCACATGTTAGTTCTTATATGTAAATAGAAGCTGGAGAGGGTGATGAGGTAAGGTCACAAACTTCATAGGATCATCTTTATAGCAGTTCCAGCATTTGGAGGCTCTAGGAGACAATCCACATTCTTCCATTTTCAGCTCCTGGGACCACCCACATTTCTTGGTTCATGACCCCTTTCCCATTTTCAAAGTAAGCAATGTGTAATCCCTCTGATTCTTTTTCTGTAGTGTCTTAGTCAGTTGAGGCTGCCATTACAAAATACTATAGGTGACATAAACATTAGAAATTTATTTCCTTACAGTTTTGGATGCTGGGACCTCAAGATCAAGGTGTCCTCAGGTTTCTGATGTTTTTTCCTGTCTCTAGACAGCCACCTTCTTTCTGTGTCTTCACAGTTTCTTCTCTGTCCATGAACAGAGGTGGGGGTGGGTAGATGATAGGAAGGGAGAGAGAGAGAGAGAGAGAGGCAGAGACAAAGGCAGAGGGAGAAGCAGACTCTCTGTGGGAAGCCTGATGTGGAACTCGATCCCAGGACTCCGGGATCATGATCTGAGCTGAAGGCAGATGCTCAACCACTGAAACACCCATATGCCTCTCTTTTTCTTTTCTTAAAAGGACACTAGCCCTGTCATATTAGAGCCCCAGCCTTAAGACCTAATTAGCCTTAATTATAACTCTCAAGCCCCTCTTTTCAAATACAGTTCCATTGGGAATTAGGGCTTCAACATATGAATTTTGGGGAAACAAGCTTATAACTTGTATCTAGTGACTTTCTGTGACTATAGAAACAAAACATCTTCTGTTTTTAAGAACTCACAGTGACTGGATTGGACCCATCCAGATGACCAAGGATAATAATCTCTCCATCTCAAGATTCTTAACCTTATTTACATCTGCAAAATCTCTTTTGCTGTGTAAAGTAATGTATTCACAGGTTTTGGGGATTAGAGTCGGAACGTTTCTGGGGGTCCATTATTCTGCTTACCCCAGGAAATTCAAGTTGTGGGGAATATCCAGTTGAACATGTTATTACATAGGTTATCAATTTATAGTCCAGTGAACACTATCTTGGGATGTGTCAATTTCATCGTCTCTGAACATTTCATTTTATCCATTTATATAAGGAATACTGGTTGGAGAGGATGTTTTAGGCCTGGAACATAGAAAATTGCAATTTCTTAAGCCATTTTATCTGTTATATTTAATAATTGTGACTTTTCTATGACTTAAGGAACATTTTCTCTCAGTTTATGAGATGTTTGGTTAGCCCACTAAAAGCACCCACTACAGAGAGCAAATAACTTCAAATGAGGGCAATGTCAAGGAGTAATACCCTTTTTCTTTCATGCACACTGGAAAAGAGAATGCAATTTAGGAACAGAGATGGAAGTTATTTGCAGTTTGCAGTTCTTATCGAAACTAAGTTTCAATATGTGTTAAACTGCAGAGCAGAGGATATGAAAGAAGAGGAAAATATTTTCTGCCAAAGCACTCAGCAAAACTTAAGGAGAAAGGATTTGGTGAACAATAGAAGAAATCATCTTGATTTATAGGTTTGTGTAATGGGTCACATGTATAAATTATCAAACCAACAAATACATAGATAAGTGTCAGGCCCAGTTTACCCACTTGGGAGCAAATAAAGATAAAAAGAGAACTTATTGAACTATACGTTTCTATAATTACATGGTAGGTTTAATCCTCTGTTATGTCTTTGAGGATATGAACTTGCAGCTGGCTTTGCATTTTTTGGAAGGCAGTTGGAGGGTGCCAGAAAGACTTCTTGAAATATCTCCACCACCCAGGTCCTACACTGCCTAGAATTTCACTATTGTGTAGTTGCTTTTTTGGGGGGTGAAGACTTGCTTTTTTCCAGTGTGTAGTAATGGGAGTTTTAAAAAATATAGTGAGTCGAGAACATCTTCACCTGAAATTTAGCATATTGCTGACTTCTTTCAGGAAGACTAGGAATAACAAGAGAATACTATGAATTTACAAGGGAAGGACTTCTGCAAGGAGAGATGATATAAAAAGGAGAGCTGGGAGTAACTGGGAACTTTGCCTTCTTTCTTACAAGGTGAGGGGGCAGTGCCTTGCTCTTCCAAATCATTCAGGTTTTCTCATCACTCAAGACTCACAGCTATGCCATGAGTGAAACTGGGAAATGTAGAATCCAGCAGTTTCCACATTCTTTCCTAAAAGTAGAAAAGTGCTGGGATGTGGGGTGTGTATTGGACTGGAAAATACATTCAGATACTGGCTGAAACACATAGGGATATGAATAGAGATAGAGAATTTATAACATGACCTTATTTTTCCAGCTATTTAAAATATGAATGCATATGGACAAGGACAAGATCAAAACATGGGGAAAAGAAAGGGGTTAAGTTAGGGGTAATGTTATACTTTTAAAAAACCCTTTAAACTATTATTTTTTAAAATGAAACAAGAAAAAATATCTATCTGAGAAGTGCATAAGAATAACTGAAATTCTCAACAAACTCAGTTTTTAGAGGAAGAAATAATGTATATTAAATTCATTTGTATAAAGGAGAAAGAAGGCAGACAACTAAATGCTTCTTAATAAAATTTGATTCTTGTTTTTCTCGAACTGGAAGAGGGTAAATCTGAAAAATAAAAAAAATATTTTTAATATTGGTCATGATTTCCTATAAAAATACTTAGACAAATATATATTTTGGAAGATCTACTCCTAAGGTTCAATTTTATTTTGTAGAATTGTTTCTTATTTCCAAAATATGAAACATGCTGTGCAACATGTCAGATAGAATCTTGAAAACAGTCTATATAAGAAAAGCAAATAGAATTTTCTTCTAAAACATGTAAGCATTTCCACCCACAATGAATGAGAATTCTGTTGCATTGTATTTGCAATGATTCTGATAGATGTGTACATTGTGATATCTCATTGTTTTCATTTGCATTTGCTAATGAAAAATGAGAGTGAGCATCTTTTCATGTTTGTTATATGTATATCTTCTTTGGTGAGGTATCTTCTCAGATCTTTGCCTATTTTTAAATTTGAATTTTTTTCTTTACTGTTGAGTTTTAAGAGTTTTATGTATATATATATAGACACACACAATATGTGTACTTCATATATATAGTTTTATATACATACACATATATGTATAGTTTTATATCTATTTATATTTATACACATTTATATAAAGTTTAAGTATAGATTATGTATATTTATATTATATATATTAAGAATTTTATGTGTATATATATATGTATATATATTTGGTTACAAATGTTCTTTGTATATTTTGTATAAGTCCTAGAACAGATATGTGTTTTGCAAATATTTTCATGCAATCTGTGGCTTGTCTTCTTATTCTTTTTACAGTTCCTTTGGCACAGCAGACTTAAAATTTAATAAAGTCTAACATCAATTTTTTTCTTTCATGGGTCATGTTTTTTATGTATGTAAAATCTCTTCACCAAACTCAGGGCCATGCAGATTTTCTCCTATGTTTTCTTCTAGAAGTTTTATCATTTTCCACTCAACATTTAAAGCTTGGACCAATTTAAAGTTAATTTTTGTGTACAGTTTAGACATGTAAATTTTTGACTTGAGCCACCATGTGTATAATGATAATGTTTACTAGGACAGGAAAGACTGGGAGGTAAGTCAGTTTTGGGGTTGCAATAAAAAAAGTTCAGGTGTGGACACATTATATGAATCTATTTGATAAACATGGTTATGTCAAGCAGGCAGTTGGAAAGAGAAGAGTCATGGATTTCCACATTCCGTAATATCAGGAAGCCCAGGAATGTGATTTATAACCTCACTAGCCCCTTGAACTCCATCCTTCCTCACCTCTTCTTCCTCTTAATGTATATGGAGACAGTTTCTCACTTTCTGTTTTTAGGAATTGTGTTCCTTATATAAAGTATACACAGGTTAGGGTTTCTCTCATCTGAGTCTTATTTTTATGCTCAGTCTGTGACAGAGGCCTATTAACTAGTTTGTGAAATTTGACCTTGGTGAGACCTTTTTAAACTACGGAATAAGAGCAAAACTTCCAGATACTGTCACATATGTAACCCAGAGGTATAAATCTTTGAAGTTTTGCTGTTCCATCTACTAGTGAGGGACAAAAATGGAAGGCCCAGTCAAACTGGCTAAGTGTTTTTGGATTCAAATTTTTTCAACTCCAGTAGGATTTGCTCTGACAATTTAAGAGATAGCCTGTGAAGCACTTAGCATTGTACATGGCACATAGCAAGCACTTGTTAAATTGCTTGTTTTTTTCTCCTTTCCTGTACATGCAACAATGTGCATTCAACATATGAAGCCCAGTTGTTCAAGTTGAAAAAAATGGCATAATAGATTGCCAATCAATCTTATGAATGAATATGAAAAATACTAAAAGCTTAGATGCTGAGATATAACAAAGAAGTTTGCTATTGGCAGTAACTGCATAAAGAAGAAGAAATATTTTGGTAAAAATCATGAGATTCCTACAGCTCAATTATGAGTTAGAAGCAAAGTATAATTTCTGTTTCTGTTTATGTATTAAAGTAGAAGGATACTATCATTTAATTAATAAAATTGTAATAGATACTTGTAGAGTTGTACCAATGGCTTGATTTATCATAGCTTCTACTTTTGAGGGGTTATCAGAAGAATAAAGGCATTTTAATTACTATTTACATTGCCCCAGGTATACCCTTTCGTAGAATTGTTTTAGAGCAAAAAGATAAATTACTTTTTACTACTCAGCAAAAGAAGCATTTTACTGTAAGAGCTCATCTCATGAATTCCTGTGGCTTCAATTTTCTTCTCTATCTACCACACTCAAATTTTTATTTCCAGCTGAAATCTCTTTTCTGAGCTCTATGTAGCTCTGTACAGCTACTACTTACTAACCATCTCTACTTGAATTATTTGCATACATTTTACACTTAATCTTTGTAAAATGGAACTCATAATCTTGCTATTTCCATTCGTTCCTCAGAATTCCCTATCTTAGAAAGTTGCATGATCATTTCTTCAGTTGCTCCAACTGGAAACTTATGAGATATCACTGACTTACCCTCTCCTTTATACCCATCAGTTGGTTCCAATTCTTATTATGGGTTACAAGGCTCTGCATAAAACATCCCTTTTGTACATTTCCCATTAGAGTAGACTAAACCACTCTAACAAATACATCCCAAAAGCAAGAGTTCAAACAGTGAAAATTTATTTCTCAATCTTATAAGATTCCAGAGTTGATGTTCCAGGTGAACAGGTGTGCTCCACACTGGGACCCAGACTGATAATCTCAGTAATCTTTAATTCTTGTCTTCCAAAATTGTTCTGGACATTTCCTGACAGACATCCTAAAGCAGGAATCAAGAGGATAAAAAGCAGGCATAGGGTATTTATTGGGTAAGGCATCAAAGTGGAACACATTTTCACTGTCATATTAATGGAACGAACTTAGCCACATATGATAATTCATTGCGAAGGAGGCTGGGAAATTTAATGAACTGGACACTCACATGTCCAATAACTATGGAAGAAATGAAGGAGAGCTTTGGTGAATCACTAGCAGTCTCAGCTACATTTATTGTTCTTTCTTTCTTCCTTCTCTGTGGTCCAGAGACACTGAAATTTAGTTTCTTGATGGTCATTTTGCCCTAAGGGTTTTGCCCATGCCATTCTCTCTGCTTTATATGCCTTTATCCTCTTCTTCACTAGCTGAAAATTATTATCCAGTACTAAGAATATTTTATGTTCCTGTGGAAAGTTATTGTCTCCTCTGTAACACCAGGAGAACTTGTAATATCTTTTTCAGTGACTCTCATACTGGAGTATAAGATTCAGGAGTAAAGGAATTCTCAGTCTTGTTTCTTCCTGCCCAGGATCTGGCACATAGCAGGTACTTAGTAAATATTTCTTGAATGCATACCCGGATGAATGAATGGATGGGTGGGTTGGCAAATATGGGTACATTTAGAGATGAATGGGAAGCTGATACAACTCCAGTGTGACACCTTTGGTTTTCTCTATAGATGTTATCTGCAAAAGCAAGTACATAATTGCAGAAAGAAGAATTGAGAATTTTGATATAATTTTTTATATATCTACAAAGAAAAATGATGAAGGAAAATTAATGAGAAAAGGAAAAATGGTTGTTGAACGATGTTGAATATTCAATTGTGGTTGAAAACCACAGCTCTGCCGTGGTAACTAACCATTATGATTTTCTCTAGCATCATTTAGTTTCAGAGAAAGTGTATTTTGGAGATGATAATGATTAATAATGGCTACTATTTATGTTGATTCAGGTATGAGCTTAGAACTTAACATGCAATTTTTCATGTAGCACTTTGAACCCCTTCTTTATTTTGAAGATGAGGAAACTAAAGATGAGAAAATTTAAGGAAATGGCCTTAGGACATATGATTATTAATTAGGAGAGCTTTAGTTTATACCCAGTCTGTCAGAATTCCAGGATAGAGGTTGACAGAGCAGGCTGGCAGAAGTATGAATGTGACAGGAAATTAATGGTGCTGGGGTAACGTCCTTGAGGTGTGGGTTCCTAGTGTTAATTGAGTATAGAAGGTCTTATGGATGTGTAGTGAGAAGAAATAGTGATAGAGGTATAAGAGTAGGTGTGCAAATTATATTTTCAAATCTCAGATCAGAAAATAAATTTGGGAAGATGATGAGGTCTGGAATAGAAACTTACTAGTGTTTTGTCAGAGGCAAATGAGAGCAGAGTTTGTTTGATGGCCATCCACATGAGTATTGTTTTTCAGAATGTGGAAAAAAAGACTATAATCCAGATAGCAAAATCCTCAATAAATGTGGCAGAGGGAAGTAGAGGTCAGTTGATGACAGTGATGAAGATGAATAACACAAGGTATGGTTGAATTTTCAGGGACTCACAGGAGTAGGAGTTTTTGGAGGAGTATCAAATGCAGTAAGAATGAAATGTAATGAGAATGAATAATGAGGAGAAAGGTGTACATACCTCCTCACTAAAAATACAGGGAGAATTAGCATTCTTTTTAGGACTTATTTAGGAAAATTATAGTATTAGAGGTCAGCCAAGTTGTAGTTAGGGCCAAAAGGTAGAGGGAGCTGTCAAGGTCTTGTGTATCATAGAGAAGTTTCTTTGAAATAGGTTGAGATTCTATGTCATTTCAGTAAAAGAGGTAGAAGTAGAATCAGCAAGAGAATGATAGCTCTGAAGAGGAGAAGATATAAATTAGGTGGAAGGTTTGCAATGTGGATTATAGATCAAGGGCACTAGAAAAGCAAGGAATAGAGAGGAAGATGGGACATACTTGAAAGTAACTAGCCTCAGGGTTCCAGCTGGGGCTTTGATGGCAAGTTGTATTATTGCTGCTGCATATCTGGATCCAAGCCTTCCTGGAGCTGAAGAACAAGAGGTGAATATAATCTCAATATATAATCTCAAGGAATACTAGAGTGAGAAAAACTTTTATAAAAATACAAATTAATGTTTAAGTGGAATGACATAAAAGGGCACGGTAATTTTGAGAGGAAAATAACACATCTCTTTATTTTATAAAATTTTTAAAAGATTTTATTTATTTATTTATGAGAGACACACAGAGAGAGAGGCAGAGAAAGAAGCAGGCTCCATGCAAGAAGCCCGATGTGGGACTTGATCCCGGGACCCCCGGGACCACATCCTGAGCCAAAGGCAGACACTCAACTGCTGAGCCACCCAGGCGTCCCTATTCTATAAATTTATCTTTTGTGTTACTTATTGACTTTTTAGTGATCAAGATGGGTTTAATGTTCTCCTCAGTTCAACTAAAATTTTGACAGCCCTCTTTCTGTGTTTAGGACCCTCCCTCTCAGCCCTGGTCCTTACAGAATCTATACCCTAGAAGTCCTTCTCTTCCCTTTTCTTAAAGTGTTCAACTTGGAACACTTGTAATTATAAATTCCTGTGCCCCTTGGAGATGTAAATCGTCATTATTGTGTTTTATGTAATTTATTTATTTATTTTTTTAATTTTTAATTTTTAAAAGATTTTAAAATTTTATTTATTCATGAGAGACATGAAGGGAGAGAGGCAGAGACAGAGGCAGAGAGAGAAGCAGGCTCCCTGTGGGGAGCCCAATGCAACACTTGATCCCAGAACCCTGGGATCACACCCTGAGCCACAGGCAGATGCTCAACCACTGAGCCACCCAAGTGCCCCTACTTTTTTTATTTTTAAAAATTTATATAATTGAGGTACAGTTAACACACAATGTTACATTAGTTTCAGGTGTGCAATATAGTGATTCAACTGCTTTATATATTACTCAGTGCTTATCACAAGAAGTGTAGTTCCTGTCTGTGTCCATCCAGTGTTACTACAGTATTATTAATGATATTCCCTATGCTATACTTTCCATCTCTGTGACTTATTTTATAACTGGACGATTGTACCTCTTAATCTGCTTCACCTATTTTGCCCATCCTCTACACCCTTCTCCTCTGGCAAACACCAGTTTGTTCTCCATATTTTAAATGTTTTTATTTTTTAATTTTTTTTTAAAATTTATTTATGATAGTCACAGAGAGAGAGAGAGAGAGAGAGAGAGGAGAGACACAGGCAGAGGGAGAAGCAGGCTCCATGCACTGGGAGCCCGACGTGGGTTTCGATCCCGGGTCTCCAGGATCGCGCCCTGGGCCAAAGGCAGGCGCCAAACTGCTGCGCCACCCAGGGATCCCCTTGTTCTCCATATTTTAGAGTCTGTTTCTGTTTTCTGTTTGTTAGCCTACTTGTTGTTTTTTTTTTTTTTTTTTTTTTTTTTTTTTTTTTTTTTTAGGTTTCACATATAAGTGAAATCACATGGTATTTATCTTTCTCTGTCTTACTTTACACACATTAATATCCTCTAGGGCCATCCATGTTGTAGCAAATGGCAAGATCTCACTCTTTTTATGACTGACTGAGCTATATTTTTTAAATATTACTGAGATTATCTATCTATCTATCTATCTATCTATCATCTATCTATCATCTCGCATTTTCTTTATCCATTCATCTATTAGTGGACAATTGGGTTGCTTCCATATCTAAGCTATTGTAAATAATGCTGTGATAAACAGCATAAACGGTGCATTATGTTGGGCTAAGTGCTTTATATATTATTTAATTTGTACAACAATCAGATACTTAAATTACATATACACATATATTATATAATATATTGATATTTCGCCAGTGAGAACACTGAAGCTTAAATAGGTCATATAGCCCCCCTAAGTTTATATAACTGGTGAGGAAAGGATGAAAACACGTTTGGGCCCTAATCCACTACATAATGCTGATGACCTGGGTTTTATATTTGAGATATAATGAATAGGGATAGGTAAATAAGTATTTATATTTCCATTTTAGAAGTATGTGCTTTTGGTTTCCCAGCTTTAGATCAGCAACACTACCATCAATTGGCATCAAGCGGGAGCCCTGGAGGTCAGTGTGTTTGGGAAAAAAGCACCACCCACCTGGCCTCCATGCTTCCACCGGTAAGTATGAAGAGGAGACCTCACAAATCCAACAGCCTAATCTCTTCCATTGCAGGTAATTGCAAATTCCATCAGTTCTTTTTCCCTTCTCCAACTTGGCTTGAGGAGGAGGCTGAGCATCCCCTCTACTCTCCCTCATAAGGAGAACCATGATAAGGCTCTCTACTTATATGGATTTCTTTCATTTTCATCTAGCTTGAAGTTGCCAAAGACCTGTTTGCATAGCTCCTATTAAGTTCAATGTGCTTCTCAGAATGTATGGTTCATTTTCTCCAGCTTTGAGGCATTAGCTGAAATTTTGAGATAGCAGAAAAAGGTCTAATGTATATATTAATGCCTTTCAGTTGTAAATATTTTCCTCTTTATCCTCTAAATATACAAACATGCTTAATTTTTGCTTCGTTTTATTTAAATGTAAATAATTCACAAAGGGAAAAAATGGAAAAGGTAAAAGAGAGATGAGAAGACAAACTTAACTAAGGCAAAATAAACCAAATTTATTTTTTTTTTATTTTTTATTTTTTTAATTAACTTTTATTGGTGTTCAATTTACCAACATACAGAAAAACACCCAGTGCTCATCCCGTCAAGTGTCCACCTCAGTGCCCGTCACCCATTCCCCTCCAACACCCGCCCTCCTCCCCTTCCACCACCCCTAGTTCATTTCCCCGAGTTAGGAGTCTTTATGTTCTGTCTCCCTTCCTGATATTTCCCAACATTTCTTTTCCCTTCCTTTATATTCCCTTTCACTATTATTCATATTTAAAACAGACTGTCACTCTGCATGAATAAAATGTCACAGAACTGGATAAATGTTTAAGAATCAAAGATTAGGGGATCCCTGGGTGGCGCAGCGGTTTGGTGCCTGCCTTTGGCCCAGGGCGCGATCCTGGAGACCCAGGATCGAGTCCCACGTCGGGCTCCAGTGCATGGAGCCTGCTTCTCCCTCTGCCTATGTCTCTGCATCTCTCTCTCTCTCTCTTTCTGTGACTATCATAAATTAAAAAAATAAAATAAAAAAAAAGAATCAAAGATTGGGCTATATAATCTTTACAAGGCATTGAGATATTATTTTAATTATATTTAAATCCCTTCTATCTTTTTCTCTTATTCTACAAGGTTGAGTTTTACAAAATTCTCCTAGAAACCAGAAAGATCAATGTAGTCAGAGAGGCTAAAAAATCAAACTCTGTGATCTTCCTAAGAGAGCATTTGGAGCAAGGTAATGTTCTACCCTAACAGAGTTTATTTTGTAGGAGAACACTACATTAGGATCAATTTCTAAAGCAAATCTGATTTGAAATTTGAGAACATTAGCTGCTTTTTGATTCTCTTTAGACTAAAAGTGAACCAAAAAAAGCCACACTTATTTTCTTTTTAACTGCCATCAGGCTTATAATATTTCTATTCTTGTCTTCCCTGTGTCCTATGAGCATGACTGCACTGGGCAATGGGCCCCAGTTAGGACTACATGAAACTGATGTCTGCACCCATCTGGGATGAGATTTTGACTATTGCATGTATGTAAACACAAATTTAGTTCTCTTGCACAAATAGCCAGAAGTGGGGTTAGTAAATTTGTTTAACAGCGCAGACTTTTCTAGAGTGGCTAAACCTCATGCATATCCTCCTTTCCTTGGACTTTTTTCTCTGTACCAGTCATATGCTGATAACCAGCACCTCACAATAATTAGAGAATTATGTTAATGAGGACTGTGCTGGCAGTGGGATGAGATTAGAAGGAAACAGCTTTCTGGAAATGGGTTCCTTGAGCTTCAAGCAGAATAGATGTGGAATATATACATACCTGATTTCCAGGTTAGTCCAGACTTTAGTTTACAATAAAAGGAATTTGGGCACCTGGGTGGCTCAGTCAGTTAAGCGTCTACTTTCAGCTCAGATGGGATCCTGGGATGGATCTCTAAGTCTGGGTCCTTGTCAGCAGAGAGTCTGCTTTTCCTTTTGCCCAACCCCCCACCTCATGTTTTCTCTCCCTCTCTCTCAAATAAATAAAATCTTTAAAAGAAATTTTAAAAAATTAAAAGGAATTTTAGCTTGTTTAAAAGCTGATATGGAGCAACAAGAATGCTAATTTATTACTTGTGGAAATGTAAACTAATACGGTTACTTTGGAAAACCATTTGACAGTTTCTTATAGAGGTAAACAAACTTTTATCTTACAACCTGAAATTTCATTCCTAGGCATTTACTCGAGTGAACAGAAAATTTATGTTTGCACAAAACCCTGTACACAAATGCTTGTGGCTGCTTTATTCATAATTGCCCCAAGCTGAAAATAACCAAGATGTCCTTTAACAGATGAGTCAATAAAAATAAATAAATAAATAAATAAACATACTCAAAAGTAAAAGCAAACAAACAAAAACTGTGGTACATCCATGCAATGGAGTTCTCTATTCAGCAATAAAATGAAATGAACCATTAATTCATGCAATAATATGGATACTTTAAAGACATTTTGCACAGTAGAAGCTAAAAACTGTACCCAGTCTCAAAATGACAATGCAACTTAGCCGATATTATAATTTTATTAAAAATGTTTTATTGAATAAAATGACACATAGAAAGGTTAATATTAATATCGGTTAATATTAATATCTATAAAACTAGGGGAAGGTAACTTTCATCATATTTTTGTTTTGTTGTTTACAGTTTTGCCCAGTTTCTTTGAAGTGAGCCTCTTTCCTTTAAAACTAATGATCCAGGGTGTCTGGGTGGCTCAGTTGGCTGGGTATCTGGCCCTTGGTTTTGGCTCAGGCAGGTCGTAACCTCAGGGTCATGAGATGGTGCCCATGCTAGGCTCTCTCTCCCTCTCCCTCAGCCAGCCCTTCACCCTGCTTGCGCTCTCTCTCTTTCTCAATCAATCAATCAATCAATCAATAAAACTAATGATCCATAGAAAAGATTCTTTCTTTAATTTTGGAATTAAATATTTTTAAATCCTAAAACAATGACATCTCCACATAAAATGTAAAATTTAGAAAATTTAGAAAATGTAAATTTAGAAATTTCAATTTACAATTAAAATTTTAAAATGTAAAATTTGGTTTCTGAAAAATTATAAACTATTGAAGCAGTAGAACTAGGTTCTTGTCTCACAGAGTTGGAAGAATGACTATCCTGATGAAGGAGAGTGAGTAAAGTGATAGAGTTTTATTAAGTGAGGATACAGAGAAAATTCTCAGAAGTGAAAGGGGTCCCAACAGGGTTGTCACTGGGGGCTTGTAGGGTTGGTCTTTTATTGAAAGCCAACCAGGGGCAGCCTGGGTGGCTCAGTGGTTTAGCACCACCTTCCACCCAGGATGTGATCCTGGAGACCTGGGATCAAGTCCCACATCAGGCTCCCTGCATGGAGCCTGCTGTGTCTCTGCCTCTCTCTGTGTGTTTCTCTCATGAATAAATAAATAAAATCTTAAAAAAAAAAAAAGCCAACCAGGGAACCTAAATCCTTTCAACATCTCTATTGAGTCCTCACCCTTGTGTGAGGACTAGTGATAACACCTTCAATGGCTTACTTCCTTTTTAGGGTCTAGTAATTCTTTATTGGTCACAAGTAGCTATTATAACAAGACCCCACCTCTGTCACCTAGGACTGTATGGCATGCTTTGTTTATCACTGGTTCCCTTTCATCTCCACATTTTAGGGATTTTTGTGAGCCTGATTCCATAGCCCCCTACCTAGCCTTCCTACCTAGACTTGCCTGTCCCTTACTCACTATTTTTACAGATCAAAATTATGTAGTAAACTTACTTGTTTTATTTCTATGTAGGAGGTAATAAGGAGATAAGAAAAATTTGGAGATTTTAAGGTAATGATTCATTGTGTGATTATGAAGTTATAGAGATTATAGCTTGTATAACCAAGAACATAGTAACAATACAGTAGAGGTACTGAGAAAAAAGTGAGTTAAATCTGAACCTGTGTACTTCTATATATACCCTAAACTCTACTTTAGAAAAATCTAGAACATAACAGAATACACAGGCATTCTTTCCATTAACTATCAGTGTGATGATATCATCATACATCATAAAGTCTCTGGAAAACTCTACCATACATTTATGAAAAAAGGGAGTGAAAGGGCAAATTGCATTTTAGTTTATTATGAAAATAATCATGTATCCACTGCCACTCATTAAGAACTGCTGTCTTAGGCTGTGACCTGTCACTGACAGATTGGATGGAAGGAGAAATACAGGAAAGCATAACTAAAGGTTCAGATTCTTAGGTGTCTTAGTAATGGAACTTTAACAAAATGAGAACATCTTAGTCATCATTAAAATAATTGACAAAGTCCAAACCACTTTATATATCTTTACTCTTCGTTTTTGCCAATAGAGCCCATGAACATTTTGATAAAAATTTATCATCAAATTTGGTAATACAATAGAGTTTTGTCATCAGTGAGCAAGAGAGCCATTTAATCTGTCATCCAAACAGAGCCCATCAAGAATGAAAGGGTTGCTACTAATTATAATGCAGAGCCAATAGATGCAAATAGCTTTGTCTCAGCTTTTTTTTTTTTTTTTTTTTTTTTTTACCAGAGGGTAAAGTTATCTTATCTTTGAAACACTGTCTGGAGCTTGGTGGATTTCTAAATTTGTGAATATTGCTTCAGCTTATACATTTCACACATTAAGACTCTGTAAAATTTAAATTCCTGAGGGTGCTGAATTTGTTTGATAAATAGCAACATTTAAGCAATGGTTAAATTTGAATGCTGAAATTTTGGTTGGCTCCCTCAGTAGCTAAGAGATTTCTGTACATCACATTTGACATAATTGAATCTATTTTATATTCAATGGAATTGAAAAGTATTATCTGGTCCTAAATAAGTTACTATTAGTATATTGTCTTGACTACACTAGGTGTCACAACAATTCTCAACATACAAAACAGGTGCATACCATTCCTGAAAATGAAGGATCAGAAGTATGAGAATGAATCTTTAGCCCAATTACTTATTATTATTGATATTATTATTATTTTGGTTATATGTAAATGTTATACTAAACATGAATAATGTCAACAGTCTTATGAAGAAAGATATTTAAGATTGTGTCTTAATAAAGGTATATTTGGTGGCAGAGATGGCCAATAAAAAAAGATTTGATATACTTTATCTCTTTTTTTTTTTTCTACTAGTAGCTAAAGACCAATGCAATTATCTTGAACCAAATAAAATATTTATGAGATTGGCTTAGAAAAGTCTTCAGGAAGTAGTTATTCTTTTCACAGAATTTTCATTTAGGTTTTGGGATGTTAAGCAATTGTTATGTGGTGTTTGTTCCTTTGAGAGGAAATGAATCCTCCCCAGGTGAGCAGAGAGCTGACTCATGGGCATGAAGGAATGGTCTCAAAATTGCAACTGCCTTGCTATGAGCAGTCTTGAGTCATCTAACCCTCCTTTTCTTCAGTTGGTAAAGAATGGATTATAGGAGTGTTGCACTATTCCCCAAAAAGCCATCGAAATGAGTAGTTAATATGAATTATTGCAAAGCAATAGTTTCTGTTTTATAGCCCTCTATGGGCCTGATTATCCAATTTCCGGGTTGTCCAGGATCCTCACATTGCCTTCTCTATTATGCTGCATGCCTTTTCAGATATTTCTTCCTGAAATAATGCTTTCGTGGAGAAAGAGAAAATTGGTTACTCTACTGCTTTTTTTTTTTTCCAGTTGACTTGATATCTAACATTTACTGAAAAACTGTTTAAGTGTTCTTAAAATACAATAGACTTTCTACCCACACTCCTAAAAGACTGTTTTCTAGTCACATTCCCCACAAATCTTTCCATCTACAACTCACTTTATCCCATCAAGCTTCAGATCAGGGAGTGGTGAGCTCTTTTAAATTGTCATCTACCATATATGAATTCTTTCATAGGATGTCACATTTAAAACCTTTATAAACAGGATTCTAGCTTTGTTTTTTAATTGTAAAAAGCAATAAATTATGATAGATGACTATTTATTTCAATATAGAGTGGCTTTAAAAAAGCTTTTCATTATGGGATGCCTGGGTGACACAGAGGTTGAGTGTCTGCCTTCTGCTCAGAGTATGATCCTGGAGTCCCGGGATGGAGTCCCACATCGGGCTCCCTTGCAGGGAGCCTGCTTCTCCCTCTGCCTGTGTCTCTGCCTCTCTTTGTGTGTGTCTCTCATAAAGAAATAAATAAAATCTTTAAAAATAAATAAATAAATAATAAAAAAGCTTTTCATTAAAGATCCATCAAATTAGTTCAGTCTCTATAACTTGATTGAATCTGTGGAGTTTCAGTGTTTCCTTTATTCATGTTTTCCTTTATTATTTCACTTTATTCTATCTTCTATCTATCTATCTATCTATCTATCTATCATCTATCTATCTATCTATCTATCTATCTATCTATCTATCTATTTTTTTAAACCGTTTTTATCTAATCTCCTGAAACTTTTTTGAGAACACTTTACCTTTACAATGAGGAAAGGTGGCATGGTAGTTAGGATGTGAGCTCTGGATCTGGACTGCCTAGGTATAAATGAAGATAATAGGGCAGCCCGGGTGGCTCAGCGATTTAGTGCTGCCTTCAGCCCAGGACGTGATCCTGGAGACATGGGATTGAGTCCCATGTTGGGATCCCTGCATGGAGCTTGCTTCTTCCTCTGCCTATATCTCTGCCTCTCTCTCTCTCTCCCTCTCTCTCTCTCTCTGTCTCTTATGAATAAATAAAATCTTTAAAAATAAATAAATGAAGATAGTAACTGGATCTTTCTCACAGAGAAATTATGGATATTGAATAAGTTAATTCATGAAAGTGCTTAGAATTATGGCTGATATGAAGTAAGTATTTAATAACATTTATTGTGGGCCTACTATAATTCAAGACCTGTGATAAACACTTAGGGATATAGCTAAAAAGAGACCACATCCTTAAGAACTGAGTTTAGAAGTAGTGCACATTGAAACAAATAAATAGAATGGAACACAAATGGATTCTGCATTATACTAATATCATAGAGGTTACAGAGGTGGCATAAATCTGGGGTGGAGGTGGTTCTGCAAAATCTTCCTAAAAGAGGAGTATTACAACTAATCGTGAACTCTGCTGGAAAATGAAGAAGAATCATCTGGCCTCTATGACTTTGGAAAGGCAGAGCAGATGGCATCCTGGGCAGGTGGCATCTCTGATGCCCTTCCTGGAGTCATTCCTAGAGGCTCGCCCAGGGTCTACCTCTCAAGGCACTCTAATGATTTAGAAAGTTCAAGGAATTAAACCGCTTTTTGCTCAAACTAGGTAGAGCAGATTTATATTTTTTCAGTAGAACCCTGACAAATATAGTGGCTTATATTAATTTTTTTCCATGTGACTTTTTAAGAAACAATACTCGTAACTGTCTGCTCCTAATCGTAGTTGACTGTTTACTCTCACTCTACAAATCAGGCAGGTATCACATCTATACCTCTTAAATGCCAAGTCCTTTTCTGGATGGTAGTTTTAAAGTGTGTTTTAAATATACATTAGTATCTATTTGTACATTTCAAGGAACTTAACCTTAGTGAACTCCAGCTTGCTTAAATGTAAAATATAGACTAAATACCTATTAATAGGATTGTTCTGAAGGAGACAAAATAACTTTTTTTATAAAAACGCTTTGAAAACTGCAAAGGATTGTTGTAAACATTAGACACTACACGTGTTTGTTCTATGATCAAATCTTAGGAATTTTTTTGTAGTGAAGCCTATAAAAGGTACTGTGTCCAAGATCACATAATTAGCAATAGAAACAGACACAAAAGCACATGCATTAACTTATGGTAAGGCCCATAAATATTTGGTAACCTAAACGGAAACTTAACATCTCTGTTACAGTTTCATTTTTCTCTGTTTTCTTGTTTGGAAAAGCATATTAATGAAAGCATATGGTGCAGTATGATTTTTTTCCTAAATGGTGTGATGGTAGGTTAAGTGTCATCCTATTTTGCGGAGTGAAAAGGTGAGGAAATTATATAGATACTTCATGTCTTTAAATATTTTGCATTTGTTTTCTGATCACTCTAGACATTTTCTTATCTTGAATTGGTTAATTCCTCTGAATGTGTATGAATTTTTTTCTTGCGTACCTGGTGTGCAAATTAGTTCTTTTGTGGTGTGAGGTTTTGAGAACATTTTTATGGCTTGCAAGGCATCTTTATAGCCTATGGGGTGTTTGTGTGGTTCCTTTAAGATTCTTACCGTTTTTAACATTTTGTAATGGACCAAACAACTCTGTTTTCATCCCCTGCTGCTGAACACAGGCAAATAATTTCACTGCTGCAAGCACCCTGAAAGACTCTCCAAGTAACTTTTTAAATAAACAACAAATACAACCGATAATTGAGTTCTGACTTAGATTAAAAAATGATATCAGTGATGTCAATATCTCTTATCTCATTTTCTGAAAGTTTTTTTCTTTCTTTTTCTAATGTAGATACAGCCATACATATCATTATTATCTGTCTTCATTCTAATAGAAAATATGTAAGCACCAAGAACCAAATCTGGATGTAACTGATAGTATACTGAATCTCTGTTAGTATATTAAATTGCATAGTTACTCGCAAATTGACTAAAAATACTTAACTCGTTATGAGTTTTGTTGGAAAAATATGAAAAGGATTTTGGATATCTTTTTACTTGGGTAGTATTCAAGGAATGCAAAAACTGTCAGTGACAGAGAGTAGATATTTCCCTTTAATAGAAATATTTGTTTCCTTAAAAAAATAATAATACAAAGATAAAGAACCATCACTACATCTACTAGCAACCTTTTCTGTTAAAAAACACAACCTTCAGTGGCTCTAAAATTAGTTTAAAGTAACAATTTACTTAACTCCTACTGCCTCTGGGCTGTTCTGATCTGGACTGGTCTTGCTCATCAGAGCTAGGTTTGCTCATGCCTTTATGATCAGCTGGTGTGGTGGCTATGGCTGACTGGTTCTGCATGGCCTCAGGCACATGTTTGGCAATTGCCTGGCATGACCCAGGAGCAGCTGGGCCATGTATCTCTCAACATGGGTTTTAAATGCAGCAATATGGCAAGCCTTATTCTTGTTCCAAGCATTAAAAACAAACCAAATTCTTGGCAAGCTTCTGTTCGCATAATAATGCTTGTTAATGTTCCATTTAGGTGAAGTAAGTCACATGGCTAACCCGGATTCAAGGGCTGGGGAAGTGGACTCTTCCCTTCAATGGGAAGAGAAGAGTTGATGGCTAATTGGGCAGCCTGCCTCAACATCATTCAAAACTCTTTAAAAATACATTAACTCTCCAAATTTCTGTAAAGCTACATGCCCAAAGGGGCAGTGATCAAAGTATTTGTAATAAAGTCGATGTCTTATGGGCTGAATGTTTGTGTCTCCCTAAAATTCTTATGTTGAAACCCTACCGCTTAAGGTAATGGTATTATGAGGTAGGGCCTTTGGGAAGTAATTAGGATTAGAAGAAGTCATGAGGGTGAAGCCCTCATCAAGAGGATTAGTTCCCTATAAGAGTCACCAGAGAGCTCACATTTGTCCTCTGTTATATGTCACGTGAGGATGAGGGGTCAGTAGTCTGCAACCCAGAAGAGAGCTCTTTCCAGAGCCCGACCATGCTGGCACCCTAATTTCTGACTTCCAGCCTCCAGAACTACAAGAAATAAATTTCTGTTGTTTATATGGCACTTAGTTATTTTACTTTGTTACAGCAGCCTGAATTGATTAAGACCGTGCCTTTAGTGCTGAGGAATACTGTTCTGTAGGGTTAAGTCAAGACACTTGTTATAGAGAGGGTTGTATTAAAATAAACACATTAATGTGGACACTTGAGGATTCATTTCTAAAACTTAGCTCTTTGCAGAGGTTAGGTCAAAAGTTGTCTTTTTAAAAGTTAATGTAAGTTAAGCCCATCAAAAACTAAATCAAAAAGATGCTTCTTGAATTGCATTTTCTTCTGGAATAGAAGTATATTTAATGATAATGGCATATGGAGACCTTTATGTAATATATTAATATATTATATATACTGTCTATTATAAATATTTTATTTTCTCTAACAATTATTGGGATATTACATCACAGGGTTTTAAAAAACTTTAATATCTGTGTTTATTCATATTGATGGGAACATGTACATGGGGCCATGGTGGGAGAGATGGAGGCTATGCTTGGCTTAACAGTATGGGTCTTGTCTTATTTAGGTGAATATAACTTTGCTACTGTTGCATGCCTACCTTCCAGTAAGAGAAACCAATGTTGAACCCCAAATATGAGAATTGTTGAATAGATTGGGCTTTTTCACTCTAAAAAGGCCAATAACTCCTTTGAGAGGAATATACACATACTGCAGATAATTATTTGCCTGCAGGATCTCAGCCATCATTATTTATCTCATTTATCTGAGAGATAGTGTTTGACCCACTATCATGGAATTCTCAGGAAAAATCAAATCAGATGAAGAGACCCATTTTATAGCAACAATGCGTGGAAATGGACTCATGAACATGGAATTCACTGATCTTATGACATTTTGCACCACCCAGAAACAGTGGTAGGGTTGGAGGTAGAGGATTGGAATGGATTCCTGAAGGCCCAGGTGAAGTTCTATTTCAAGGTAGTATTTTAGTAGCATTGAGAGTCATCCTCTAGGCTTCAGAATACATGGTGAGTAAGAGAATTTTGTATGGTTCTGATCCTAAAAAATGATACTACATGGAGCTAGAAAAGAAGGATGTATAAACAGGACCCATAACTTGCCATCATTCCAATTGATCATATTGGAGAAATTTGGGTGCCTGGTTTCTAGAACTCTGAGTTATTGAACTATAAGCTACAAATTCCACTTGTGCACTTTATCCTCCTTATGCCCACCAACCATCCTGCAGAAAGAGGAATCATCAACCTGGCAGAGGTAATTGATTCTTATCATCAGGAGAGGATATGGACATTATTTCACATTGCAGTCAGGAAGAATATGGCTACCAAGCCATCTATTGAGTACTTCCCTTCTTAGTATTCTCTTGATCAGTTGGTTGTTGTTTTTTTAAATAACCAAAATAGTTAACTATTTCTTTCTTTCTTTCTTTCTTTCTTTCTTTCTTTCTTTCTTTCTTTCTTTCTTTCTTTCTTTAGAGAGAAAGGGAGAGAGAGAGAGAGAGAATCTTAAGCAGGTTCTACAATCAGTGCAGAGCCTAGCACAGGCTTCGATCTTATGATCCTGAGATCATGACCTGAGCTGAAATCAAGAGTTGGACACAACCAACAGAGCCACACAGGTGCCCCAAAATAGTTTATTTTGCTTATAAATATGGGGCTTGACTAGGATGTTTCACTCAAGGTTTCTCATGCTGATGTTTCCAGATAGTGGCTAAGGCTAGTCATCTCAAAAGCTTATTCACTCATATGTTTGTAGCCTAGTCTCAGGAGACTCAAACAGCTGAGGGCTGAAACAGCTGGGAGACCTTGGCATCTCTCTCTTTCTCTCTCTCTCAATAGAGTCATTCATTGTTGTTTCTGTTTGCAAAATTGCGGTTGTAATACTTTGTTGAATATATCACAATCTATTTAATCCATTCTGCTGGTGGGCATTTGGGTTGTTTCTAGTTTGGGGCAATTATGAATAGTACTGGTAGAAGCATTCTTGAATGCATTTTTTGGTACACAAACGTGTAGATTTCTCAGATATATACCTAGGACTGGAATATTACAGGTTTAAATAAAAAATTAACATCTTTTGAAACAGTTCTAGTGTATATTTGAACAGCTGTGATAAAAGTTTCAATAGCCATTTTCTTTGCTTGCTTTCTTCCAACTGTCCCTACTCCTACCACAAAGACAAGTGTTTTTAATAACTCTGTGATCTGGTGTAATCAAAATTGTAAAATGAATCATTTGCCCTCTCAAATTATTTAAAAAAATAAACAAAAATAATTTTTTCTTCTTCTGGATGAAACTGTTAACTGTGTCAACACTTCTCTGTAGCTAGAAACCTTTCTGAGTTGTGCCCGGAATTTATAAAATCTTTTTCTTAGAATGGTAGTCAATCCATCCATCACCCATCTATTCATCCATTCATTAATTAGCTCACAAGGGCCACATCTATCACAAGACTCTTATAAAAAACCCAGTATAAAGTATAAGTATAAAAAACAATATACTTAATAGCAACGTAACATTCCTCTCTGATATGGGAGCAAAACACATATGACCACTGTTACTACTTCTATCCAGTATTTTTTTCTTAACAAGTGCAAAAAGGCTAGAAATAGACATAAATGTTAAAGAACTAGGAAAAAAGAAATAAAAAACTGTTATGATTTGCAAGTGATATGATGCTGTTTATAGAATATCCAAAAGAATCTATTGACATGTTTTTAGAACATCTAAGTGAATTAGCAAGGCCATCCAGATGCAAAATCAACACACAAATATCAATTTTACTTCAATGTACCAGAAGCAGATAGGTATAAGATAAAATTAAAAATTGATACCATTAATAGGGTATTTAAAACACCTGGTATTAATGAATAATTCCAATGACTTCTACACAGAAACTTATGAGTTATTGAGAAGAATAAAACAAACGTAAAGGAAGTACATATGTTAATAGATAAAAACCTCAGTGTTGTTTAGAGGTTAATTTTCCTCTCATTTATTCCTTTTTAAAAAACTTTTTTTATTTGAGAGAGAGAGAGAGAGAGAGAGCAGGGGGGTGAGAGCAGAGGGAGAGGGGCAGGGAGAAAGAGAATCTCCAGCAGACTCCACGCTGAGTGCAGAGCTTCTACTGTGGGGCTTGATCCCAGGACCCTGAGTGAGATCATGACTTGAGCTGAAACTAAGAATCAGACGTGTAACCGATTGAGCCACTCACGCTCCCCTCCTCTTAATTGTTCTTGTATTCAGTGTAATCTCATTTGAAGGTGAACAATTTTCTTGTTAAAAATGACAAGCTAATGCAAAACTTTTAAAGAACCTAGAATAGCCAAGACAGTCTTGAAGGAAAGGAAGAAAAGAATTGGAGGGATTTCACCCGCACATATCATCGACTTAGTCAAAGCTATAGTATTAAGACAGCATGCAGGGACGCCTGGGTGGCTCAGCAGCAGCGCCGCCTTCGGCCTGGGCTTGTGATCCTGGAGCCAGGGGATAAAGTCCCACATCGGGCTCCCTGCATGGAGCCTGCTTCTCCCTTTGCCTGTGTCTCTCATGAATAAATAAATAAAATCTTAAAAAAAAAAAAAAAAAGACCGTATGGAATACAGATAAACAAATACACCCGAAAAATACCCATGGATATTCATTCTGCCAAAAAAGTGGCATTTCAATTTAGTGAGACAGGAGAAAGACGGTCTCTCTCTCTCTCTCTCTCTTTTTTTAAAAAAATATTTTATTTATTTATTCATGAGAGACAGAGAGAGAGAGGCAGAGGGAGAAGCAGGCTCCATGCAGGGAGCCCGATGTGGGACTGGATCCTGAGTCTCCAGGATCATGCCCTGGGCTGAAGGCAGGCACTAAACCGCTGAGCCACCCGGGCTGCCCAAGATGGTCTTTTCAGTAAGTAATGCTGAAGTAATTAGGCATATGTAAGAAAAAAAAAATGAATCTTGACACTTACTTCACACCATACACAGAAATCATTCCACAATGATAGCAGATCTAAATGTCAAAAGTAAAACAAAAATGATTCTAAAATAAATCTTAGGAGATCATGTTCCTAAATTTGAAGTAGACAACCATTTCTTTAAAGACACAGAAAGCACCTATTCTAAAGGGAAAGATTGGTAAAAAGTAATATAATTAAAATTAAAGATTATTTTCATCAGAAGATATTAATCAAATATTAGAAAATTCAAGCTACACAGTAGAAGATATATTTAAATGTACATAATTGACAAGGCACTCATATTTAAAATACATAGGTATCATACAAATAAAGTAGAAGAAACAAGTAATCCAATAAAAAATTGAGCAAGAGACTCAAGCAAGCACTTCATAAAAGCATAGGTTAATATGACCAATACATTTTTTAAAAGGGTGCTCAACTTAATTGGTCATAAGTAAAGAGTGAAAACAATAAGATGACTTAATGCACCCTTGCCAGAACAGCTGATGTGAAAAAAGACAGATAATCCAAAGTTGTTGAGGATGTGGAACCACTGGAGACAATAGTATAAATTACAACAATCACTTTTGAAACCTGTTTGGCAGCATCTACTAAAGCGGAATATACATATGCCCTACAACTCTAAAACCAGTGCATCTAAAGACAAACACAAGAATATCTCATAGCATCACCCTCTGAAATGCCCCAACACTGGAAATATCCCAGTGTTCAATCATACAATATAGTATGATAACCACACAGAGTGGAGTACTGTACAGCATTAATCTAATATAACAATTTTAAAATCTCAAACAGTAAAAAAAGTTTCATAGTGGCTACTTTCAAATGTTACTTAGTCTTTAGTTAGATGTTCAATTTTCTGTTTGATGGTAAGCTATGGATTTGACATAGTCTTTTTAAAATTTTATTTATTTATTTTTAAAGATTTTATTTATTTATTCATGAGAGACACAGAGAGAAAGGCAGGCAGAGACATAGGCAGAGGGAGAAGCAGGCTCCATGCAGGGAGCCTGATGTGGGACTCCATCCTGGGTCTCCAGGATCACACCCTGGGCTGAAGGTGGCTCTAAACTGCTAAGCCACCAGGTCTGCCCTGACATAGTCTTATAACAAGTACAGAGCATTTTCTATTATCATATATACATCATATGTTATATGTTGGAAATAGTGTGAAGGGGACTAACTGGAGAGAAATACTCAACATGTGTTCCTGACAAATGCTTGGTTTAAGTGTTATATGAAAATACACAGAAAGAAATCATAGTTCATGATAAAAGTAGTTTTCCTCTTGTCAATTAAAGCTTGTTAGATGCATGTCCTAATCATTTCTCAATAATGTAAATTGCATAGTATTTGTAGCTCAAAAGGATGAGGCACATTGAATTGTGTTTCAGCTTTTTAAAACTGCATAATAATTTTTTCCACTCCTGTAATATCAAGTATCTACATAAATTTTCAGGATAGCATTATGGGCCTATGACTTTTGTATATTGCTACACAATTGTCCTGAGCCTTAAGCATAGTTTGTGAGCTATGATTTAATATAAATGATAAGATCATAACTCAGTCAAATAAGTTATAAAGGGTAGACTTTCTCTAATAGATGCTTCTTCCTAATAGCTTATTTACTTTGCTATAATTTGAAGGATGGATTTTAACTAGAAGCTGACAAAGAAGTTATACAATTTCTATTCAATCTTCTTAAAGAAACTGTCTAGCAATGGAGTAATCTGAGTGAATTGGAGTTTGTGATTCTGATTTTGCTTCCTTCTGTGTGTTGTCTCAAGATGTATTAGAAGCTGACTGAAGCAGAGTTATTATTATTATCGTTATTATTTTCTAGGAATTGCTTAGAAATTTAAAACTCATCCATCACCCAGAAAACCCCTATGAAATAGTTATTATTCCCATTCTACAGAAGAAAACGAAGATTCAGAGAGATCATACAATAGGATTTGAACAATAGCCTGTATGAATCCAAACATTATGCTTTAGCCATTGGATTCCTGTGTTTTATTCATTTGTTCTTTTAACCATTAAGATTCCTGGCTCTCATCAGCTTTCAATCTGGTAACAGAGATGGATATAAAGCAAATGAGCAAATACATAAATAAGAAAGATATAAGATAATGGTAATGCAGGAAGGAAATGAAAAGAAAGTGATGTGATAGAGATTGAGATATCTGAGGATATATCTAAGAGGAGATGCCATTTTAACCTAGATCTGATTGACAATAATAACCTGTCATAACAATATCAGAAGGAACTCTTTCCAGGCAGAAAGAACAACTAATGTAAAAACCCAAAGGCAAGAATCTAGTTCTATGGACAGAAGAAGGTTAATATGGTTGAAGTAGAGTTAGTGATGTGAAGCATAAGGGAAGATGAATCAAGGAGGCAGGCAGAGCAAAATCATTTAAGACTTTGTAAAGTAGGGAAATAATTTATATTCTAAGTGTGATGGAAAACCACTGGAGAGTTTAAACTGGCTTTTGTGTGAATACATAATTGTTTATAATAAAAGTAAAGATGAAGGGTCCAGCTCGGGGTCACTACAGTGATATAGAGAGATAATGTTAGCTTAACATAGGAGGTAACACAGATAGAAAGAAACAGTTTTTGAGGCAGAGTTGACAGTATTTTTAAACTGATTAGATTGTGTAGGAGGGAAAAAGAATCAAAGATAGCTTACTGGCATAAGCAACTTGTTGGATGATAGCACTATATATTGAGATGTAGATTAGAGGAAGAGTTAGTTTTTGGGTGTCATAACCACCTGTTATTCATCCCATTGGTGAAAGAAGGGTCCTGTGCCCTAAAATATAGGAGATGGTCAAACACACAACACCTGATACTGGACAAATGAGATTGATAGCAATTTATTAGTCAAGGGGAAGAGTACACGGCATAGTATGGTAGGCCATACATGTGTTGTACTTGGGAGCTGGGTGAACCAGAAGGGTTGTGGGAGGCAGGCCTGATAGTAACAGGAAGGTACGGTGCCCATTGGTTCTTGCAGGCAGATATGATTAGCTTGTTTGGATGATTTCATGGGTTAGCAGGGAGGTGAATCTGTTAGGTTGAATATTAGCTTGGGGGACAGTGCAGCTGGTCTAGCTCATGGGAGTAGTATTCAGATGGGGAAACTTTCCCCCTGGGTAGGAGTACTTCTGGCAAGATCAGAGGAACTCACAGCTAGACTTTTGGGGCCCTGTGAGGCTCAAAGATGTCAAGGCAGCACTTGAAATTTTAGATCTTATAATATAGGGAGGGTGGGTATTGAGGTTTTTTGGCCATGTTATGTTTGAGATGTCTGTGTGAAGACTGCATTTGCATGGAGGTGTCAAACTGGATATACAAATCTAGAACTGTGAGGGTCAGAATTAGAGGTAATGATTTATCCTTACATGGATGTGTAAAATCATAGTCCTGGATGGGAGAGTAGAGTAGAGTATATAGATAGAGAAGAGAAAAGGGCCTAAGACTTAGCTTTGGATACATTTCCACTTTGGGAGCAGTACCAAAGAGACCAGGAAGAGTAGCTGGTGAGATAGGGAAAACACCAGGAAGGTGAAGTATCATGATCCAAGAGAAATATTTCAAGAAAGAAGTGAACATATGTGACAAATGCTCCAGAGTTGTCTTGTAACTTAAGTAGTCTCTGGATTTACAACCTGATAACCTTGAGCAGAGAATATCTGTGGAGTTGTAGGAAATGGAGAGGAAACCAGACTTTCTGTGCTGGTCTCAATTTGTAGCTCAGTGAAACCAGTGAGTCTACTGGTCTCTAGATTTAGTTGTTTAATTTTGACAATGAAATCTGCTTGGAATCTAAGTCATGTGGATCTACAAAATAAACATTCAGGGGCACCTAGGTGGCTCAGTTGGTTGGACATCAGACTTTTGATTTAGGCTCAGGTCATGATATCAGGGTTGTGAGATCAAGCCCTGCATCAGACTCTGTGAACAGTGGGGAGTCTGCTTCTCTCCCTCTCCCTTGCCCCTCCCCCTGCACACTGTGCATGTGCTCTCTCTCTCTCTCTCTCTCTCTCTGTCGCTCTCTAAAATAAATAAATAAAACTTAAAAAAAGAAAAGAAAAGAAGCATTCATTCTTTTTCCATAGGAAGTTAGCCTTATCTGTCTTTCAGAGAGCATTGTAGTAATTTATGGGGTGTTTCTTATCTTATAGGGTAAGTACTTAGTCACCTGACAAATTGCAACAGGTGGAGGTATAGGCCACCACCACATGCCCCTGCCTTCACTAATGCCACATTCCCTCAATAACTATTGTGAAGCCTTGTTAGCCTTTTCGTTGCACAAGCAAGGCAGGTACCTGCTTCAGGATATTTGCATATACTTTTGTCTGTGCCTGAAAAAACAATCTCCATTTTTTTCTGGATAATCAGGATCATCCTAGGTTTCTGTTTAAATGTCTGTTTCTCAGAAAGCTCCCTGGCCTCTCAAGTTAGGTTATGTTTCCTTGGCATGTATTCTCAGTGTAAATTTTTCCTTTACAACTCTTTGATGGTCATGATTGAATGCATATACAGGTAATTAGTTGAGTACAGGTAATTATTATCTCTTTACTTAACCATAAGTTCTAAGATTCCTGATCTCTATTTTGTTCTTTTTTTTTTCTATTCTTTTTTCTATTCTATTTTGTTCTTAATGACGTTTCTAGTGTTTTGCAGAAGTCTTAGCATAGTGTGAATGAACCGTAAATCTTTTGGGTTTTCTCTTCTCAATCATAAGTGGAAGTGGAAGGAATCCATTTAACAGTAAGGATAAAAACAAAACTGATTTCAACTGCTTTTTCATTTTACCTTGTGTCTAGGATAGTTTATTGGAATTTTTTTAAGACATTTTATTTACTTATTCATGAGAGACACAAAGAGGCAGAGACATAGGCAGAGGGAGAAGCAGGCTCCCTGCAGGGAACCCGCT
Organism: Vulpes lagopus; assembly: GCF_018345385.1. NCBI lineage: Eukaryota > Metazoa > Chordata > Mammalia > Carnivora > Canidae > Vulpes > Vulpes lagopus. The sequence continues at coordinate 100,759,399 of NC_054829.1, forward strand.
GCGGGACTTGATCCCGGGACCCTGGGATCCCGGGATCATGACCTGAGCAAAAGGCAGAAGCTCAACCACTGAGCCACCCAGGTGTTCCCAGCTTATAGGAAGAATTTTTTTAAATATTATAATAACTTATAATAGCTTTCTGTGTTCCATTTCACTCTAAAAAAATCTATTAAAAGCCATTTATTTCTCCAGTCAAACTTGGCCATCATCTTTTCCTTCATTTCATCCCTGATCTTAAGAGGTTGATCTCAGACAAGGAATGAATACATCTGTTTTAAACAGTATGGTAATAAAGGTGAATATTTCATATTAAAGTCTTCCTGAAATTAAACAAAAAAAATGATTGCATTAATGTTTCTGGGCCAAAATAAAATGTTATGTACCCAGGAAATCCAACAGCTTCGACAAATAATGTAGAATAATAAAAGATTCCTTTCATTGCTTGTAATGATTCAGGAAATTTACTGCACACCAAGTTTGACCTGAAAAGTTACAGAGAGGAAAGGCTTTGGTCATTTGTAATCATATTAGTGTCCATTCATATGACTCTGATGCATGGCTAGAAGAACCCAAGGAGAACGTGAGGAAGATGCGAGCACTTGTTTGGTTGTGTGAATCTAGATTGGCATTATAAAAGCTGGCAGAAATAATCTATTTTTTTGGCATATTCACATCTCGATACAGTTTTTTTTTTTTCACTCAAGACAGTTTTAGTATTGGCTTTCTTTACTCTTAATTTTGAAAGTAATTTAACTGTTAGTGAAAAAAAAAAAACCCTTGTGGATTATTTAAGTCTCCTTTCCTTTGTATACTCTGTTCTCTATGCTTGAATTTTCTTCTCTTTGGAGAATTCGTATTTATCCTTCAGGATTCAGCTCAAACATCATCTGTGAAAATTATTCTCTATGCATCTCCTCTTTCCTTGTAATTCCAGAGAGGCAGAGGTGCTCTCCTTAGTCTATTCCCATGGTGTCTCACAATAAATCTTAGTCAGTTATTATGTTGAAGTGAAATTATTGTTCATAAATGTAACTGAGCCTTAATATTTTGAAGATTCAACAAGATGGATTCAACAAAGATAGATGCTATGTTTATCAATAGTATCTTAGTGACAGATGAGAACTGTAGTCCAAGAGAAAAAAAATAGAGGAAACCAATAAAAGAAAATGACTATATAATAACCCTTGTTGTGATTCCATGTTCATCAATTTTCTGAATAATTGTTTTTCCATGTGGGACATTAATGTGCTAGTTAGCCAATGTTCTGGTATTTTCTCCAATTTCCTGTCAGTTTTACTAAAATAATATAATAAGAATGAGGACTGGAGTTTGTTTATTCATCAGGATAACTAGACCTCATGAGATGTCTGAGCATCTTACTGATCAGCATCCTCTCTGAAAGCACTACATATTTTGAGACACTTGGTAATGGTAGTGCATTTACTTCAAAATTACCACCTTAAATGCATAGTATTCAGATTTAAAGATGAAGATAGCAGAATTTGAAAGGGTTGTTTGTTTCCTAAGATTATTATCAGAGACAGACACATAGAGCCTTTACTTCAACCAAGTTCGTGTGGCTAGATCTGACTACTCTAGTCAAAGTCACAGATAGTTTCTGCAGTCAAGCTTCCTGGATTCAATGTTAAATTTTACCAGGGCACCTGGGTGGCTCAGTCAGTTGAGCACTGAACTCTTGATTTCAGCTTAGGTCATGATCTCAGGGTTGGGATGGAGCCCTGTGTTGGGCTCTGCACTCAGAGGGGATTCTGCTCAAGATTGTTTCTCCCTTTGCACATCCCCCTCCTCGCTCATGCAAAGGTTTCTCTCTCCCAAATAAGTAAATAAATCTTTAAGATTAGGGGTGCCTTGGTGGCTCAGTCAGTTAAGTATCTGATTTCAGGTCAGGTCATGATCTTGGAGTCCTGAGATTGAGCCCCCCATCTAGGTCCCTGCTCAGGGTGGGGAGTCTGCTTGTCCCTTTCCATCTCCCCTGCTTGAGCACACTCTCTCCCTCTCTCGCACAAATAAATAAATAAATAAAGTCTTAAATTTTTTTTAAGGGTTAACTTTCACCAGAAGCAAGCTGAAATTTGGGCAAGATACTTAAAATCTATATTCTGTGAGGACAATCATAATCCTAAATTGAAACATTACAATTGTTGCAACCGCATTCTGAACAATAAAATGTCAATCATTTAAGAGTATTAGCAATGCAATTACCTAATGTTTAAATATTTTTAGCTGCTTTCACCTGTATCTGTAGAGGTCTGTCCTTATTAGTCTGCTTTTCTGTTATCATATGAGGTGGGTGGGGACTACATTTTATATTTGACCATCATCTCCATGGACTCTGACAGGCATAAAAGGGAAATGACTGATTCATGATTGCAGAAGTTCCTTTGATTTCAGAGAGAAATCAGGAGGTGAAGTCTAAGAGAGGTTAAGCCAGGAGAGGAAACAGCCATCTCTAAACTTAGGGTGATAGGTTTTTCAGCATGTAGAGAACAACTAGCATGCATACTTTATGTTTCATTTTTTAAGATTTTATTTATTTATTTGAGAGAGAGAGAGAGAGAGAGAGAGAATGAGTAGGGGGTGGGAGAGAGAGGCAAATGGAAAAGGAGAGGCAGACTCCCCAATGAGCAGGGAGCCACGGGACAGGGCTCCATCCCAGGGCTCTGAGATCATGACCTGAGCTAAAGGCACACACTTAGCTGACTGAGCTGCCCAGATGCCCCTACTATGTATACTTTAGTTGTCGTACTCAGGGTCAAAAGAACTTGCAAAGAGGTTGCTTGATTTTGCTTCACTAGGAACTTGGAACTCCAAATCTGAAAGGTTTTCCATAATCCAAGAACAAAGAAAGATACTTCCTGTAAAATCTTTTTTGCATGCATATGAAGCTTGAAAACAACTTTTTTTCTAAAATATTTAAATTTTCCTTATTACAAGTTCCATTCCTCAGTGTTCATACAAAGCACTTTATTTTTTTTATTTTTTATTTTTTTAAATTAATTTTTATTGGTGTTCAATTTACCAACATACAGAAAAACACCCAGTGCTCATCCCGTCAAGTGTCCACCTCAGTGCCCGTCACCCATTCCCCTCCAACACCCGCCCTCCTCCCCTTCCACCACCCCTAGTTCGTTTCCCCGAGTTAGGAGTCTTTATGTTCTGTCTCCCTTCCTGATATTTCCCAACATTTCTTTTCCCTTCCTTTATATTCCCTTTCACTATTATTCATATTCCCCAAATGAATGAGAACATACACTGTTTGTCCTTCTCCGATTGACTTATTTCACTCAGCATAATACCCTCCAGTTCCATCCACGTTGAAGCAAATGGTGGGTATTTGTCGTTTCTAATTGCTGAGTAATATTCCATTGTATACATAAACCACATCTTCTTTATCCATTCATCTTTCGATGGACACCGAGGCTCCTTCTACAGTTTGGCTATTGTGGACATTGCTGCTAGAAACATCGGGGTGCAGGTGTCCCGACGTTTCATTGCATCTGAATCTTTGGGGTAAATCCCCAACAGTGCAATTGCTGGGTCGTAGGGCAGGTCTATTTTTAACTCTTTGAGGAGCCTCCACACAGTTTTCCAGAGTGGCTGCACCAGTTCACATACAAAGCACTTTAAAATATTTGTTAATCACCTGAGAAAATACAGCACCTTTCAAGATATAAGAGCAAGCAATTGAATTACAGACCAGAATATTAGGGAAAATTTCTGTGTAATTGACGAAACATAAGTGTAATGATTAATTATTTTGCATGATTATTTTCATATAAGGAGTATTTGCACTCATTTTATATTTTAACATCCATAGTCAAGAGTAAAAGAGGCTAATGATATCTCATTTCTCCATGTGAGTCTATACATATGTTTGTGGCGCATGCGTTTCAGATATGACAGCCATTAAAATCTGATTCTGAAATAGTCTACTACTAGGAGAGGAGCTACACATAATACTTCTCTTCTACAATTTCATCATTGCCAAGGACCAGTGCCAGGTGCGTGCTTCCATTCTTCCCTTTTCTGTATTTGAGTTTGTAATGATGTGGGTTCCATCCCTTCTCCACCATTGTATGCTGGATTTGGGGTGGAGCAAAAGGCTGATCATTTTAGACTGTCAGTTGTGGAACCATGAGTAACCCTATCCCGAGCAGGATGGAGAGGACTGCACTCCGCCTGGATATCTTGATCTTTGAACTGGAGGCAGTAACTGGATGCCATTTTGTGATGCCTGGGGGGTCTATGTGCAGTGTGGGGGGTATATTCTGTGTTGAGCACAAATGGTGTGCAAAGATATTTGGTGGTCAGATGGGTTATCTGTGGCAGAAGGCTAGATTTTCTTCAGAGAATTAGCCGCCCTCTCACAAGGTCTATATCTCTCTGGCTCCCTTGCATATAGGTGGTACCATGTGTCCAATTCTTGTCAGTGGACTATAATTAGTAATAGATGTACCCAAACTTTTCCCACATGCTTTGGTTCAAGAAAACACTCCCACTGGAAGCTGAGTTTTGAGAATACCACAGCCGCAGAGGGAAAGAGCTCAATTCATGGAGAACCACATACTCTAAAAGCAGGAATTCTACCTTTGGACTTTATCTGAAAAATAAACTGTTTAAGGTAAATTTTTTTTGTATCATACATTTAATTGCTCATTTAAGTAATGCACAGATGTATTTGGTGTTTAAAAGTCGAATTATAAAAATTATTTAAGTTTTGGGGGTGACTCTTACCTTTTTTGGGTGACTTTGAAGTGACTATATGTTTATAAGACTATTTTCAATTTCTGTCTTTAAATGAATGGCACATCTGATTTTAAAGCTATTTTTCCTTTTTTTAAATTGATATAGTTAAGTCATCAACTTTAGTAAATTTGTCATAGACCTATGCTTTCTGTACTACCATCTTCTTCTTTAAATTGTAGAGGACTAAGAAATCATTTGTCCTTAGGGTCTTAAAGCTTTTGGATTTGCAGTCAATTATCTTTTTACTATTCTTATGGTAAGTATTGCAGATCTCAGCTTGGGATAACAGACAGGAAAAACGCAGAGGACTTAATTGGCCACAGGTGGTGTAGGATGGAGGGAATGGATGAGGTGCAACATGAAGGGATGAGGCGGATACAATGGAGTTCCTGTGTAGCAAGGTCTACTTTGGTAAGTAGGGAGGTAAATTTCACAATTTTTTTGGACGTTAGTCTGGATGTCTATTCTTTTTTTTTTTTTTAAGACTTTATTTATTTATCATGAGAGGCACACAGAGAGGCAGAGACACAGGCAGAGGGAGAAGCAGGCTCCTTGCAGGGAGCCCAACGCAGGACTTGATCCCAGACCCTGGGATCATGCAGGGAGCCAAAGGCAGACACTCAATTGCTGAGCCACGCAGGAGTCCCTGGATGACTATTCTTAAGTAAAGAAACAGTATTGTTTTGACCTCTACTCATGAGGCCTTGAAATGAAAGGGTAAAGAGTTGTCTAGAAAATTTATGCTCTTCTTGATCTCTTGTGCCTTTAATATATAAGCAGAGAAAATTTAATTTCAACCAAACTCCTTCATTTTTTAGTAATTAGCCATATTTGTCAAGACTGTCATTTTAGCATGAATTCTCTGAATATATAAACATATACCTATGGAAAATTGTCTTTCAGATGTCTGGGTTCTTCCCCTAGTACCCAACAGTTTTGAGTCAGCTTCTCTTGCTTAAAACCATCATATGACTCTTCACTGATCCAGGGTCCTCATGCACTTCCCACTAGGTCAGTTTCATTTGGTCTCTCTTTGCCTAGTTTAGGTTCTCAGTGGCTCTTTGGATGCTGAGGGTTTGTTGCTATCATGATTGCTTATTTTGAAATCTATTAGTTCAACCATGCATCCTACAAATTCTCCTCACCTACTTCACTTAATTATCTAAGACTTAATGGTGCTGTGTTAAATTAAGAGTCATGTACTTTTGGGGTCTGCCCTTTAGAATCACAAAGTTAAAGTTTTACATGTTTTCATGCTTTCCTTAGCCTGGTGCATAAGCCTGTGCTCAGGGGATATATTTGTTAAAATGCATTTGTGTCTCAGGCCACCTAGGACTGCCCATACAGATCCACTCTTAGGTTATTTGGAGGTTGGAGGAAAATGGAACCCAACATTTGAGACCTCTGATACAAATCAGAATTCTGATTTAGCACACAGGAGCATATTCTGGTGCCTTTTCATTCATACACTATAGGATCTTTTCCTATAGATTTCCCAATACACTTTAAAACAAACTACAGGTGTTTTGTTATAAACTGAAAGAACATTTGACTGATATAAAATACAAATTAATCAAAAGGCTTCACCTTGTCCTCCTGAGATCTCAGACTGGGCATTTCAAGTTCTTTAGGAGGAGATTGGGTCAACATTCATTGTTCCTTGTTTGGCTTGTGAGAGTCACAGGAGTTATTTTAATCTCTACATGTGTTTATGAATATGACATTATATTTAGACAGTAATTACGTTAATTTCATCTAATAGTGATATCATCTGCCAATCAATAGCCAAATATTCTAACCTTTAAAAAACACAGCAATTGTTTTTTATGTTTGTAAGCCATGGTAACAATAAGCTTTATAAAAGTGGACATATTTCTTGTGAATACAATTAAAAAAGAAAGCTTCACTCTTTTCCTGCAGAATAATGCTCTTGAAAATTTTTGTAACTTATACAATATGTGCTTGTTAAGGAAAACGTGGTTAACGCAAAAATAAAAGGAAAATTTTAAACTGTGCATCTACTAATGAAAGACATTTACATAACATTTAAATATGTATTTTTTCCTCAAGGCACCTATAACAAACATCTACCATCATTATCAAATACCTAACGTGTGTTTGGGGAATTTCTACCAATGAGGCAGAACCTGTCTCCCATTTTATTTTATTTTATTTTATTTTATTTTATTTTATTTTTTTAAAGATTTTACTTATTTATTCATGAAAGACACACAGAGAGAGAGAGGCAGAGACACAGGCAAAGGGAGAAGCAGGCTCCATGCAGGGAGCCCAATGCGGGACTCCAGGATCCCGCCCTGGGCCAAAAGCAGGCGCTAAACTGCCGAGCCACCCAGGGATCCCTTGTCTCTCATTTTAATTTTTTTTTTTTATTTATTTATGATAGTCACACAGAGAGAGAGAGAGGCAGAGACACAGGCAGAGGAAGAAGCAGGCTCCATGCACCGGGAGCCCGACGTGGGATTCGATCCCGGGTCTCCAGGATCGCACCCTGGGCCAAAGACAGGCGCCAAACCGCTGCGCCACCCAGGGATCCCGTCTCTCATTTTAGAAGCAGAAAATCTAATATTCATTTTCAACTGGGCTTGTTGCTAAGGGCATGCACCCAGCCTAGGCTACACCAATCAGATGCAGCCACCATGGGCTTTGGATTGAAAGCTAGTGAAGCAAAGCAGCAGAGATGTAGGAGGACCCGTTCCAATGAAGATGGTGCTGCAGTGGTGTCAACATGCAATTTCCAGAGGTTAAAACAGCAGTATGTCAGCAGTGCGGGATGCTTGATTTTGATGATGGAAATTTTGCAAATAACAATGATTGTGCCCAGCAGTTCTGGTGGTGGTATTGCTACTTTCATGGCTCTAAGCTGTTCTTTTGCCTGTTGCCAGTGACTGCATTGCCCTAGGCCTGTTCTTTGGGTTCTCAGAAAGAGTTTGTTAGTTACCTGACATATTTTATAAAATTCTTTTTGACTGGGCAGCCCGGGTGGCTCAGCAGTTTAGCGCTGCCTTCAGCCCAGGGCGTGATCCTGGAGACCCAGGATCGAGTCCCAGGTCGGGCTCCCTGCATGGAGCCTGCTTCTCCCTCTGCCTGTGTCTCTGCCTCTCTCTCTCTCTTTCTCTCTCTCTCTCTCTGTCTGTCTCTCATGGATAAATAAATAAAATCTTAAAAAAAAATCTTTTTGACTAAGATTTCCTGAGTTCATTTCTATTGCTTGTAACCAGAAACACTGAATTAGTGGATTACTTTTTATTATATGATTGGAATCATATCACACATGCTTCTGAGTCTAGAATAAATTCTACCTATGCTCTAGAGTTTTCTGAAGAAAGCTCTTATGCTTAATTTCAGGATCTTTTGGGTTCCTGGACCAAATTCCAAAGTGTGTGTATGTGTGTCTGTGTGTGTGTGTGTGGGTGGGTGGGTGGGTGGGGGGAGTTTCACACACAACTACAAGCAATTTTCAGACACTAGCAGGGTGTTTGAAAATTCAATCAATTCTGACAGTCTACTTGTAGGTAGCATCAGAATCCATAGGTTAAAGGCTTGGTTCTATAAGACTGCTTCCTCACTACCCCTTTCCACTCTTTCTCTTATTTTTCTTCTAAGAGTTTAATGCTTTTAGTGCTGATTTTTAGGTTATAGATGCATTTTGAATAAATTTTTGTGTGTGATGTAATATAAGCATTCATTCTTTTGCAGGTGGAAATCCAGTTCTCCTAGCTGCATTTGTTAAAGAGTTTATTCTTTCCCCATTGAGTGGTCTTAGCACTCATGTCAAAAATCAGTTGGCCATAGAGGTATACAAGTCTGTTCCTGGATCCTTAATTCTGTTCCCTTGGTCCAAGAAGATGTCTATTCTTATGCCAGTACCATACTGTTTTGATTACCACAAATTTGTACTAAGATTGAAATCAGGAAGTATGATTGGAGCCCTTAAGTTTTGTTCTTCTTTTTCAAAATTGTTTCATCAGGTGATGCCTGGGTGGCTCAGAGGTCAGCATCTGCCTTCAGCTTAGAGCATGATCCTGGAGTCCCAGGATCAAGTCCCATGTCGGGCTCCCTGCATGGAGCCTGCTTCTCCCTCTGCCTGTGTCTCTGCCTCTCTCTTTTTCTGTGCCTCTAATGAATAAATAAAATAAAAATCTTAAAGAAAAATTATTTCATCAGTGTAGGTACACTGCAGTTCCATATGCATTTGAAGATTGACTTTTCCATTCCTGCAAAAGATGCTGTTTATAATTTTAATAGGGATTGAATTGATGCTTTAGATTTCTTTGGATAGTATTAACATCTTAACAATACTAAGTTTTCCAATCCATGAACATAGGATGTCTTTTCATTTATTTGTTTGCTTTTAAAATCTTTTAGTGATATGTTGTGGTTTTCAGTGTACTATGTTTATGCTCCCTTCAATAATATGCGATTGGATTCAGTTTACTAGGGTTCTGTTGAGGATTTTTGTAACTATATCCATAAAGGACATTTTCCTGTAATTTTCTTTTCTTCTGATGTTTTTATCTGACTTTGGTATCACATTAATGCTGGCCTAATAGGATGAGCTAAAAAAGTATTTCTTTCTCTTCTATTTTTGGGAAGAATTTGAGAAGGCTTGCTGTTATTCTTTCTTTAGTTGTTTGCCATCTGGTCCCAATCCTTTAGTTTTTAGATATTTTTACAATTCTATCTTTTTACTTGTTATAGATATTTGAGATTTTCTATTTCTTCTTCAATGACCTTAGGTAATTTGTGTATTTCTAGGAGTTTGCACTTTAGATCATCTAATCTAGTATTTCTTATAATACTTTATCTCCACTTTCATTTCTGAGTTTAGTTATTTGCATATCTCTCTTTTTTCTTTGACAGGTTAGCTAAAAGTTTGTGCAATTTGTTGATCATTTCAAAGAACCAACTTTTGATTTCATTGATTCTCTCTGTTGTTTTTCTATTCTTTCTTTCATCTCTGCTCTCATCTTTGTTATCTCCTTCTTTTAATAGTTTGGGGCTTAGTTTGTTCTTCTTTATCTAACTAGAAAGTGTGTAAAGTTGAGTAATTAATTTGAAATAGTTCTTCTTTTTTACTGTAGGCATTTATAGCTATAAATTCCCCTGAACACTACCTTCATTGCATCTCCTAAGTTTTGGAATGTATTTTTGTTTTCATTCATCTCAAGCATTTTCTAATTTCGCTTGTGATTTCTTCTTCAATATTTTGACTGTATAAGAGCATGTTGTTTAATTTCCATATATTTATGAATTTTCTACTTTTTGAGGGTTATTGGGTTCTAATTTCATTACACTGTGGTTGAAGAAAATATTTTTTTCTAACTGAAGTGGGAAGCCATGAGAGGATTGTGAGCAAAGAAGTGAAATGATATAATGCTATTTTAAAAGAATCACTCTGCTTGCTTTATTGAGAATCAGTTTTAGAGAGGGCATGGAGTAGAGGCTTTTGCAGTAATCCAAGTAGGAGATTATGGGGGCTTGGACCAGGTTTGTAGCAGTTGATATGGTACATATCAATTGAATCTTGGGGATATTTTAAGAGCTTAGAGGATGTCCTGATGCTTTGGATGCGTGGTAGGCTGGTGAAAATATTCTGCTTATTTTTTCTCTTCTCTTTATGATAAATTGATACAATAGGGTAGAGGATACTTGGCTTGTATCTGAGTGGGTTTGAGGAAGTGGATCAAGTGCAACTGTTGGAAATGGATAGGCAATGCTGACACCTGACATGGAATTGTCTCTGGGCACTCTCTTTGAGCACATGGGAGGAACACCAAGAGAGCAGTCTGTGGAGCCATCCTGGAAATCTCAAAAGAAATTTTTCTGCATTGTCTTCCTCATCTATTTTCTTTTGAAGTTTAACATTCCTATTCTTCAACCTGAAATGGCTGCATCTTTCCCAAGAAGTGAGTTTAGCCTCACATGTCCAAAGTCACTTCTATTAATTGGTTATTCTTAACCCTTCACCTACACAGCTTTCTGTACATATGGGCCCAGGGCCAGGTAGCAAATTCCCAGAACACTCATACATAATCCATGAAATCTTGTGCAGACTCTGAAAATAGCCCAGGTCTAAGTGATGGGAAGCTATGTGGCTACAAATGCCTCAAAGGGCTTTGGATGGAGGCAGAATGACACAAGCAAAAAATAATTTTTTTTTAAATTCTCCCCATGCAAACAGTGTTACTAATAATGTTGTTTTGAACATTTGTTTAATGTTTGGCTTTGCCCTATTCATGCATTAGCTCATTCAATTGAGGAAATTATTATTTAATCTATTTATCTATCTATCTATTTATTTATTTATTTATTTATTTATTTATTCTCTTTTTTATTGATATGTTAAATGAGGCTCAGAGCCGAATCACTTGCCCCAGGTTCTCCAGCTATCAGTTGGCGAGGCTTAGATTTAAACTCATCTGTCAATTGTTGAAGCCTTGAAGCTGTAGCTCTAAAATGCTATGCTCTGTACTTAACTTCATACTCTTTCTATTCTATATTGCAATTCATGTGCTCCTGCTCTTCACACAGAATATTTTTCTACATTTTGATAACTTTTATTTCTTTTTTTTTAAAGATTTTATTTATTCATTAGAGACACAGAGAAAGAGAAAGAGAGACAGAGAGAGGCTGAGACACAGGCAGAGGGAGAAGCAGGCTCTACCCAGGGAGCCCGACGTAGGACTCAATCCAGGGTCGCCAGGATCAGGTCCTGGGCTGAAGGCAGGCGCTAAATCACTGAGCCACCCAGGCTGCCTGATAACTTTTATTTCTATAGATGCTTTTCTTCTGCAACAAGGTAACTTAGGAAAACTAGATATTTTTAATGAGGAAAACTAAGGAAGAAAGCACAAAATAATTCTGAGGGTGTGTGTTCAGGCAATATAGGACCTTCCATAATATATATTTTGCTAGCCAGTAGGAAAATATTAGGACAGCCTTTGCTTTTAATATTATTTTTAATATTTTTAACGAAAAAAGCAAAATCAAATCTGTCACATATTAGCACGTATACAAAGGGTTTGCATGTATTAAATTATTCAGTATAATTAGAACAACTTAAAAATACTTTATTTACTAGCTACAAACTTTATATTCATCTATTTCTTATATACACAGAATTTTTTGCCAAGCTATTTTACAACATGCAATCACTGACCTTGTACAGAGCTATCATACTTTATTCATTTTTTAATTTAAAAAAAATTTTTTTTGTACTTTATTCTTTATTCTTGCTTAGTGCTGAGGGAAATTATTACAACATTATTCTACATGGCCGGTGTTATGCTTCATTTCCTTAACTTTTGGAATGCTATTAGCAACAAATGAGATCTCAATTTGTTACTATTAAAAGTGTGAGAAATTGTAACTCCCCGATGACTTTGCATTTGTTGGACTAATTTACCAGACAATAATCGAAGTTTTCTGATGAAATTCTGCATTAACAAAATTCAAGCTCAAATCTCAGCTGGCTAGCATTGATTTTTCACATTTAGTTTGTGCTTCTGAGGTTTGATACTAAGCTTCTTGGCATTCTTCTGTGTGCTTTGTAAGCATGGAGGTCACTTTGAAGTTGATCAGATCTCTGTTGATAAGAGATTGGCAGGATCTGGAAAAGAATACAAATTTGACTGTAGGTCAGAATGTCACCATCATGAAGGTGGGAGATGGAATAATGCAGCAGTATACTGAACTTGCTAAAAAAATAAAGATGTTAGATAAGATTCTACAATAATCATGTTTGCGTGAATTTTTTCCTCTGCAAGTAATTTCAAAAACACTTTTCCAGATTCAAAATAATGAAAATACAACATTCATTATTTATTTACTTTTGTCTTTTAAAAAATATTTAAAATGATACAAGTATTTCTAATTCTCTCTTTTATCTCAAAATATTTTGTATTTTTCTGTTGCTGATCTAAATCCAAAATATCCTACAGTGTTTTAACTAACTGCCTCATATTTCTAGCCTGCTTTTACCTTCAAATAATGAAAAACATTTGCAGTGAACTTTAACATCAGAGAGTAGGGTGAGTTTTGGAGGTAAATTATCCCAAACACTGACAAATATGAAAATATCAGCATAGCTATATTTAAAGTGACCTCTATTAAAAATGATTTCATGTGTATTATTCTCAGTGTCAAAATTCAGACAAAAGGGCTAAAGTATTCTCTCTTTCACATTGTTCTTGTTTTATTATTATTTTTTAAACTTTTGACCTTAAAAATTCTGCTTAGTAAGTTTTCATTTAGGAGTCGTAAGTACTGAGTTAATGATGTCAGTTTTCCCAGTACTATCTGGACCTACAGAATTTCTGTCCCAGTTGAAGGATGATACTTGGTAAGCACAGCAACAAGAAATCTACGGAAAAACCAAAAGACAAAAAAACCAAAGAAATCAAACAAAACAGCAGATTGAAGCAGTATTTTTCCTTAGATGTCCTAGCAAATTATGCTAAATTTTCCTACTGTGCAAAGACCAGGAGTTAGGTTTTTCAAACTGTATTTGGTGGTGGCTGACTATGGTGAATCTGAGGGCTGTACTTCACATTCACATTTTGCAGCTGAGTATGGTCCAGTGTATCGAGAAGTTTATTTTTTTTAAAGATTTTATTTATTTATTCATGAGAGACCCACAGAAAGAGGCAGAGGCAGAGGTTAGAAACAAGCTCCATGCAGGGAGCCCAATGTGGGACTTGGTCCTGGGACTGTGGGATCATGCTATGAGTTGAAGGCAGATGCTCAACCACTGAGCCACCCAGGCATCTCTCAGGAAGGTTAATTAATGCTAGTCTCACAATCATTTGTAAATTTAAGAAGACAATGTTTGCTTTAAAATGTTAGACTTTTGGGATCCCTGGGTGGCGCAACGGTTTGGCGCCTGCCTTTGGCCCAGGGCGAGATCCTGGAGACCCGGGATCGAATCCCACATCAGGCTCCCGGTGCATGGAGCCTGCTTCTTCCTCAGCCTGTGTCTCTGCCTCTCTCTCTCTCTCTCTCTGTGACTATCATAAATAAAAAAAAAAATGTTAGACTTTTTCTTGACACTTTCACATTGTATGATAAACATTTACATGTTTTGGAATAGAACATTTAAAAAATTATATTCAACAATTAAATACTAAATAATGATAACTTTGCTTATTCAAAGCATGCACACAAGCTTCATAGATTTTGTTAATCTTTTTGTGGCACCTCTGTAGTAACCACTTACTATTTTGGCATTCAATTTTGAATTTAATTCTTTGAAGCTGTTGGGATCTCTGGGTGGTTCAGCAGTTTAGAGCCTGCCTTCAGCCCAGGGCGTGATCCTGGAGACCTGGGATGGAGACCCATGTCAGGCTCCCTGCATGGAGCCTGCTTTTCCCTCTGCCTGTGTCTCTGCCTCTCTCTCTCTCTCTCTCTGAATCTCTCATGAATAAATAAACTCTTAAAAAATAATTCTTTGAGGCTGTTACATATGTTAGAATTATTGTATTTGCACACTTAGCCTATGTGTATACACATATACACATGTGTCCATTTATTGGTACAATCAGAAGAAGATGGAGTTCTTTAGAACTTTAACACTTTGTAACAATCAGGTATGTCTGGCTTTGGGTTCAAAATAGGAAAGAAGACTGGAAAATTTAGTGTAGTAGCAGCAATTGACCATGATTTGTTTTTGAATAATTGCTTTTATCTTGTTCTTCAAAACAATAGTTGTTTCTATACTGATGGAGACATAACAATCCAGTAACACATTACAGGTAATTATTTTCACTGGATAGCTTAAAAAAATCCCACGGAATATTTTAAACTTTCTGAAAAGTTTGTATTATACATCCATATTCTCAGAAGGTTTCTCCTTTTTTGAGCAAAATTGACAATATCTTTAATTCAAAGAAAGAGGATTTAAAAGCACTGAGGTCTGGAAGATAAATTCTACACTTAAAGTGTTTTCTTGTGTGTGTGTGTGTGTGTGTGTGTGTGTGTTTTCACTATGGCTCTCAGAAATATGTCAATAAGTTTTTCTTATAGTAAACAGGTGCTCCTTTAGGACCATTAGCTCATTTATTCCTGGGAGATGTCTGAATTATTTAAACAGACAAAAGGAAAGTTCTCTGTGGAAAGGTGTGTATTATATTCTTGTTTGCCTGGTATTAGTTCACATGTATCCAAACTATTGTCCTGCTTTCTATTCTAACAGTTGATTGATTCACTTTTCTACATGTTTGTTAGTACATATAGGTAGTACATAGACTTTCTTTTCTAAGGATTTGCATTTGAGTATATTTTCTGATACTTTTCCCTAGTCCTTACTCTTTTTTTCAACGGAGGGAGAGGAGGGGAGAAGGACGCTATACAATTGATAAAGTCGATGTCCATCTTAAGCTTTTTCCTTGAGTTATGGGGTAGAAACACTTCTTCCTTTGGGGCTGTTAGATGTTCCTGTCTGCCATCATAATTATGAATTACTATCTTTAATTGTTGCCTAAAAATTGGTAGTCCATTTCAGAAACGAATGAATTTCCTCTCTTCTTCATTAGAAGGCATCTTTAGTGTTTTATAATCTGCCTGTTTTCTAAAAATTTTTAAATATTTGTGAAAAATAACATAAAGAGGATCATAAGAATTTTCTTTGTCCTTTTAAGGTCCTTTTGAGTATTTTTTAGTTTAGTATAGTCAAAAAGTAAAGGATTATTTTTTTCTTTTGAAGCCACTGTCTCAGAGAAAATAATAAAGAGAATGACATGTACAGCTGCCTAATAATTTTACTAGATTTCCTTTCCAATTACATTTCATGGAGAAGATCTTTAAATTTTTTCATCTACAAAGTGAGTTCATTTGAGCAAAGATTTTCATTAATTCCTACTCTTTGAGGCAATTTTCCTTCATTCTAATGGGAAAATGAGTCATTTAACTTTTTTCTGTTTTATAGCTATAGATAAAAATGAAATGTTTCTTTTATATATATTTTGTTTTTATTCACTCACAACATTATGTTTTTAAAGCTTCTTTCATCTCTTGGAAAAATCATATATCACTTTAGTATCATAAATGTATATTGAAAATTTTAAATGAGAAAAACCCAACACTCTAGAAGTACTTTTCAGATGTCTCTTTAGTTTCTTTCATGTAATAGTTTGGAGTTTTCAAAGAATCAATGGACAGCCCATTTTATTTTTGAGGGGACAGATATCTAAATAGTGTCTCTGTTACATTTCTATTCTACCTTTCTCAATTGAAGCATAGCTGCCCTCCAACTTGCCCTCTGTTTCCAGAAAGTAGGTGGGATAGGACTGCTAAACAGGATAATGGGGGATATGCTGACATCATGATGCCCTCACACTACTCTCTGAAGTGAAGTGAATTTAGGAATATTCATCCACAGATGTATAGGGTGAACTTATAAAACTTGAAGTGGTGGAGGCAGATTTGGAATTCCTGCGGGAGCAGCCACTGAAGCTTGGATCTCTTGGAGTCACTCTCTTCTTCCGACTGGATTTGGTGTTGTCTGCATCGCTGGGCTCAAACACTACTGTCATGGACTCCATCCTGGTTACTGTATACAGGCTGCTGTGCCGAGTCGGGTGAAACCTGATGGTCTTGAGCTCCAGCTCATCATAGTTAGAAAGTTCAATGAAAGGGCACCAGCGAAACGCTCTCTTGAAGCCAGCTCGAAATCTGAAGAGAAGCAGGCCACACAGAAAGAAAACATCATGTTTTTAGGTGGAAATTTCCTTTAATTGCCACAGAAAGCCCTACTTACGGCAATTAAGCAAAATCAATTTTTGAATAGGATTTTCTAGCCAAACTCTTAAAGCGTATGCCACAGGATTGGTACTAGTGTTTTCAGTTTTCTTCTTTGGATTTTAATTCCCTATCAATGAGAAGCAAGTCATCAAATAGTAAAAGCACAGTACTGAGTAATCCATATGCCAAAGAAGCGTGTACCTTTCTTCAATAATATTGTACATTTACTGAAGTGTAATCAAATTAGGTTTGGTGGTTAAGGCACTTAAAAATGACAAATTTAAAAACAGCTTCTTTCAGAAATGTTTACACATTGATAAAGTCTCATTTAATGTTAGAATTAATTACTGATCTTAATGTTTTTTATCTAATCATATATGAAAGTGCAAAATCCTTTGCTTAGTAAACCATTAAATGAAGTTGATTAAAAACAGATGCACTGCTTGTGGGATGGCTTGAATTGATATATGGCTTATGCAATTAATGAAAAAAAAAAAAAGGAAGAATTAAGTATTTAACAAACTTAAGGCACAGTGCAGTAGAGGCCCAACTGGAAAGAGTTTAGAATTTAGCTCACAGTTACTTACATGAAATTCTATTTCTTGTTGTGCTCAAAACACATTGGTTTCTTAAGGGAATTATCAATCTTAGGAAATTTAACTCTGCTTCTCCATGTGCTGACCATACACCCAAGGTGATTTAATCTGAAAACCACATTTTGCCTTTCCCTCAAGTCTTAAATTTGACTGCAGTCAAAATACTGCCTTTTAAAAACTGGACTTTAAAAGCAGCTTTTCCCTGACCGCTTCAATTTCTTCACAACCCATTTCCATGGAGACTGCACCCTCTCTTACTCACTAACCTCATTATATAGGCAGAAGGATTGGCGTTCTCCTTGCCCTTACTGTTGATTCTATAATCCTCACAGCAACATCTTAGATTTTGAAGTCCATTTATAAGACATCCTTGTTAATAGAGTTCACTGACATATGACATCATCTCTCCATCTTATAGAAATTACCTGTATATTTTATGAAGTGTCCTCATTTCTCTGAGGGCTTAAGCACATATTCAACTCACCTCCTTCAATTATGATGGAAATTTTTTTTCTGTGCAGACAAAATTCTGAAGGGTTTGGAGGGAGACTTTAGACCATATAAAAATTTCCCATTTAGACCTTTAAGTTCAGTCTTTTGAGGATGTAACTGTAAAGGTGGGATATTTCATAAAGTAGGAGGAAATTTAGAAAAAAAAATCAAACTCTGTACTCCTCTCAGTGAATTTAAAAATATTTCCTTCTTTTGGGCATTTTTAATTTGCACCAAGAAGCTGGAACAACATTATATGCTTTCAGCTAAGCCAGGAATTATGAGAAACTTGGGTTTGGTAATCTTGTTTCTACCTTTTATTCAGACAGCAGTAGATGATGGGGTTGTACATGGTCGAGCTCATTGCCAGCCAAAAGCTAGCCAGGTAGACCTGCTGGATGTATTTCCACCTATTTAACTGTTGATAGATTGCAGTGAGGATGAAGTAAATATGATAAGGCAGCCAGCAGATGGCAAATGTCACCACAACAATTATCATCATTTTTACAACCTAGAAAGAAAGAAGGAAAGAGGTCAATTTTGGAAAATTTAAGTCATTAAATATATTAGTTGCAGTAGCTTACTGCAAATCATTTTTCTGCCAATACAGTTACATACATAGCATGCCTAAGGATTAGTATTTAAAAAGTGGGAGGTAATATAGGGATAGCTGCCTAAGATAAATCTCAAGAAAACATGCTGATGTCACCATTCTTTCTTTACCGAACCCAAGTGAATGGATGGCACTAAATCAATCAGAAACAGGGATGCCTGGGTGGCTCAGTGGTTGAGCATCTTCCTTTGGCTCAGGGACTAATCCTGAACACATCAGGCTTCCTGCATGGAGCTTGCTTCTCCCTCTGCCTATGTCTCTGTCTCTCTCTCTTTGTGCTTCTCATGAGTAAATAAATAAAATATTAAAAAAAGATTTAAAATAAATCAAACAGAAACAAACGTATTATTTGGCCTGAAGACAGTAAGTGTTTATAAAACTCTAACAAGCCTAGGGGAGAGAGGAACAGGATTTGGCTGTGCTAGCATGAAAGGTAAAATAGCAGAGATTCTGTATCTAAAGAAACAGACTGTTGAGTCACTGTGGGGATAATGTAAGCTATAAGGGTTGGGCTGGTTCCTCAGTATTTATAATAGTCTGAATATAGCTTAAGACTCTTCAGATTTTTTTATTCTACTACCATGCCCACTAAGCAAACTTCTGAACATTAATTTGGTTTCACTTGTAATCTGGTATTGGGAAAAGTTTCTCTGGATAGTGATTATGTGTATTCACATTAGTCTGAGGAAATATCATTAATTTTAAATTTATACATAGGCAGCCAACTGGTCTATACATTAAGTCATATGAATTTGGTAAGCACGGATCATTTCCTTGATTTCCACACCTTTGAAAAAAAATATTCTGGAAAACCCTGGCCAAAAATAGCATATCAACCTTTATTCTCTACCACTAAGGCTTTTTAAGTTCCTAAATGACAGAAAGGATGTCTTAATTATCTTAATATTCCCAGCACTAGCACAACCCGAAGTATATAGCTGAAGGTAAATAATTAGATATGGAATGAATGAATAATGAATGACAATGCATATTTTGCTATAATAAGTTGAATGGGAGGATGTTTTATGTGTCCCTAAATGAAATAAAATCTGTCCATTGTCTATGAATATAAGAAAAGTAGACTCAAAGCAGCTTGGCTTTGTGTGGAAAAGGAAATAGTATTCTATGATGACTTCATTTGATATTTCTCATTAGTAGCCTACCTACTAAATTGGGCTATACTTCTTTTGGCAATTTAGAAATAGGAAAATAAAATATTTAGAATGATATATGTTAAATAAAGTAATTTCAGGGTTTACCCTTAGTCAGATCAGCACACAAATCAGAGAGAGTCCTGACATAAATGATCTATGAGGCATCTTAGACTATGAAAATACAATATTCATGGACTGGATTCATCATTTCACAGCAAGTTAGGGATTTGGATGGAAAATTGGCAAGGTTAAGAGTCAAGAGAGATATGATTCTAGGACTAGGCAAATCGTGAAGTGGATCAATCTGGAAGGCTCTTTCCCAAGGTCCTAATCACTGAACCATCCAGGTAAGTAGTATTGAGCTGATGGAAATTGGTCATCATAGCTGAAGATCCAGGTCAATAGCTCACTGAAGGTCATTACTGGCCCTACCATCTAAAGGTTTTTCTCAGTGCTCTTTAAACTTTAAGCCCTTTTTTCTTTTTTCTGAAAAGCTGTGTTCTGATTTCTATATTTATGTCTCCTATTTCTTATGCATGTATTTGTGGAATATAAGAAAGAATGATATTTTATTATAATACACATTTATACAATGTTTCATGTATTTAACAACTTATTAGTTGATTTTCAATTGTGCTTTAGGAAGCTGAGGCAAAGGCTAAAAGATTTGACCACTGTGATTCATGAAACAAAGCTGGAGTTTTAAAACTAAGATTCTTAAGTCTTTTTTCTTCCTGCTTACAGTTAATAACATTTATTAAACATCTACTGGGTCTAGAAAACAGTATAGAGAAAAATAATGAATAGAGGACTCATTTCTTATTCTGAAGAACCTTACAATATAATGAAACAATGTAAATAAAATGCATGGAAAAGTGTGGAATATAAGCATGTGCATACAAAATAGAAATAATATTTATGAGAACTTACTATATTATGAGCAAGAATGAAATGACTCGGTACATAGCAACTGTAGGCTCAGGGGATATAAGACTAAATTAAACAGGTTCTATTGCCTTTTTATCTTGAATATACGAACATCATACTATTCCTTAAATACAACAGTAAAGCTCCTGCCCCAAATTATTCTCCCACCAGAATACTCTTCCCCTAATTATTCCCTGTGGGTACCACCCTCACATTCTTCACACCTTTACGCAGCTGTCCCTTTCTCTGTGACTCCCATTCTGACCAACCTGTTTGGAATTGTAGTCTTCCCTTCCAGCACCAAATTCCTTAGCTTGCTCTTTATTTTCAGTTTGTTATGTTTATTCTTTACTTTCTGTCTCCTCATGTTAAAATATAAAAGAGCCAGAATTTTCTGCTTGCTTTGTTTGCTAATGTATGCAGGCACATAGACTGGGTTTCATAATAATCAGTGCTCAAAAATTTTTTAAATAAATAAATGAAAGTGAATACAAAAAAGAAAAAGAAAAAGAAAGAAAAAAAGAAACTAAGAGTCATATAGGCAGTTAGGAGATGTCCCTAATTTTCCTCAGTCACTAATTACAGGTATCATTTATTTGTCTTCTGAGTTTAAAATGGGCATGGATGTATAAAATGAGCCTGATATTTTATTGCTATCTTACTTTTATAAGGCAAACAAATTCAAAAGAGTTTGACTGTACAAACAATATAACCAATATATGATTTTGAGTGCATGAAAGCATTAAATTTTATTCTGAATAAATGTTAAAGGGCAAAAAAAAATCTATGACAATGTGAACATGGTACAGGTTACTCTGTTAAATACAGTATCAGCAAATATGCATAAATGCTTCTTTGAATGTCTTTGAATGCTTTTCTACAGGCTGACCACAAACTCCAGGTGCATGAAATTGTTTTCTAACAATAGTTAAAGACCTACAAAGACTATCAGAATCTTTTAAGTGACTTCCAACCATTAATGTGGAAGAAGTCCATAATGTGGAAAAATTAAAGTGCATGTGGAGAATTAAAATAAATGAAAATGCCTCTGGAACAGAAGTTTCAGACAACTTCTAATTACATATACAGGGCCTTATGGACTTTGTTATAAAATAATTAGAAACTTATTTAAAAATAAAGAAAAAACTTAAAAGACCCTAAAAGATTAAAAAATAAGGAAAAATCTAAAAGACCCTAAAGAAAAGAATCTTTTACAGCGAATCATGGTTATAATATACTTCACCTACTTATTTCTGTAAAATACATTTTAACTATTAGCTTCAGTCTCTGCTCAGAATATCTTGTGGAATTATTTCAGATATCAAACTTTCAGGACCCCAGGTGTAATGTAAATGCAAAAGCAGGGTCTTGGGTGAGAGAAATTGCATTGATTTGTGAAGTGCCAAAATCATGAAATTGTAATCCTACTCTTTAAATCGCTAAGGAAAAGAGGACTTTGAAGCACAAACCTCGATAGATGTGCAAACACTGTCTCATGGCAGGACAATGGCACTAGCAGATACACACTAAGCGGGAAAGGTGCTCAGTTGGTAGACTTCCTAGAAATCCTGAAATTGTTAGGCAAGATAAGAGGCTGGGATAGAGACAATTCAAATCTTTCACCATGTCTTAACAAATTTTGTTACAACTAGATATAAAGATTGATTGATATTGGGTATTTCACAAATCTGAGACATGTCCCACTTCTAAGGCAATGGGATTTATTTTCCAGGGCAACATGAACAGTTGTGCCTACCTACTGTCCTTGGCACACTTACTAGCAGGAGGAAGAAGGAATGTGGGACAAGCGATGTAGCTCATACAATTCTACTGCCTGTTTTTAGTAGTTAAGAATCCACTTTATGCACATTGGTGGGATGGAAATGCATGTCCTGGTAAGTGAAAATAAGCTTTGGGCACCTTTTCTTTGTGTATTGAAGAAAAAAAAATCTTTGATTTTTGTATCCTGTACAGGTTACACTGGAATGCCTGCAGCTGTTCTTATCTTTCATATTAAATTAGTGTAAGAGGGATGATTTTCAGGTTTAGGTCATAAAAGAGAAAAAAAGTAAGTCTAGGGAATGAAATAAAATAGTGCCAACCATAAAAAATGTCTAGGAGTTATATTCTTCAGTGTAGGATTTATTCTTTCTAAATGTCTGAACTGGAAAATTTCAGCACCATGTGATAGGAAGCTTCTTGTTTTGATTAGAACCCCCACAGAATGTATGTTCTGGAGAACCATCCTATGGATCACACCCTACCACTTCACCATGCCCTTTTGTCTGCACAAATGTTCTTAATGGACTGTTATATTTCTTTAAGTCAAAACTTCAAGCCTGTTTATTTTAACCACACATTAGCAAATTAAAATAATATCCTTAAGAATAGGATATGGGAAAAATTCAATAAAAGCCATCAAAGTTTAAAATACTGTTTCATGGGCTGTTAGGTTGAGCTTTTGCCACTTCAGTTACATTCAGTAAGCTTAAAACTTTCAGTTTGAGTGTGAAAATATGAACTAAGTAATAATAGTTGTGAAAAAAAGTGCACCATGGTCCAGAAGCGGAGTTGAATTTTTCTAGTAATTTTAGAGTGAGATGAGAATACAGGCATATTGTGTTAGAGTTGTCCAAGAAATGGGATGTTCGTGCCAACTACAAGTAACATGGGCATGCAGTTAATATTAGTTTACAGTAATGCCTGGAAGAAATTATGTCAAGCCCAAACAAATGGAAAAAACCTCTGTATGTCTGTGTGCAATTGTGGAAATCTGTGTGTGTGCGTGTGTGTGAGTGTGTGTGTGTGTGTGTGTGTGTGTGCAGTGCTGTATTTGGACTCCACTCTTTTATGTGTTATTGGTCATGTTTTGTTTTTAGTGTATTTTCATTTTTTCCACTGAAAACTTAGACTTTGAGACCAACATTAAGATTTTAGGCTTACTACGATCTGAAGCCAAAGAAAGTGATGCAGCCACTCAAGAAGATTAGGTAAGATTAGAAAAGGAAATACATTAAAGCAAGACGAATAATGACTGATGTTATGGGATCCTGGTTGGAGATCAAAATGTATGGAGGCTTCTTATGGACAAAATCATGTTTCCCCCATTTTTTTTTAAGTTTACAAGACTTGCTTAATTCTTTCTTTCTTTCTTTCTTTCTTTCTTTCTTTCTTTCTTTCTTTCTTCTTTCTTTCTTTCTTTCTTTCTTTCTTTCTTTCTTTCTCTTTCTTTCTTTCTTCTTTCTTTCTTTCTTTCTTTCTTTCTTTCTTTCTTTCTTTCTTTCTTTCTTTTTCTTCTCCTTCCTTCCTCCCTTCCTTCCTTCCTCCCTCCCTTCCTTCCTTCCTTCCTTCCTTCCTTCCTTCCTTCCTTCCTAGCTTTCTTGTGATATAATTGATACCTAATGTGTATGTTTAAAGTGTACAATGTGATGATTTAATACGTATATGTATTGTGAGATGATTACCACAATAAGGTCTATCTCCTTGTTTTTGGTTTTTGCATGTGTGTCATAAGCACATTTAAGATTTACTGGCAACTTTCAAGTATGTAACCCAATAGAGTTAACTGTAGTTCCCATGCTTTACACCCGATCCTCAGACTGTATTAATCTTATAACCAGGCCAGTGGGAGAGCTGCAGGAAAGGCATCCCCAGCTGCTTATGGACTGGCCTCCCATAGAGTCCATGACAGGTTGGTAGAATCCAAGTCCCTCAGATAAGTTCTGTTTACCCTGCTTGCTGTTTTCCCAGCCACTCACCTGTCTCTTAGTTCTGCAGCTCATGAATCAGTTCTCTGGATGGAAGGAGAGA
Organism: Vulpes lagopus; assembly: GCF_018345385.1. Taxonomy (NCBI): domain Eukaryota; kingdom Metazoa; phylum Chordata; class Mammalia; order Carnivora; family Canidae; genus Vulpes; species Vulpes lagopus. The sequence continues at coordinate 100,783,515 of NC_054829.1, forward strand.
GAAATGGGCCTTTTCAGCAATGCCCTGCAGAGCTGGGGCAGTAGGTACTCATTCGTTCTCACTCACTCACTCACTCACTCACTCACTCACTAATGTGCTTTCTTTTCCTGCCTTGGGAGAAATCACCTCTGAGATAGCCCCTCTTAGCCCTGGGCTGTCACTTTCAGGAAGAGATGATGTGGGTGGGGTCAAATGGTTTCTCTTACCCTCTTCAGTGCATCTGCAACAGATTTTTTTTTTCTCTAATGCTGTTCTTCTCTGCTAGATTCCTGGACTTCCACGTGACTCTTTGGTCCATGGGTGACTGTCTAAATCAGTGTTTTCCAGGGCTCCTGGATTGTAGCTGAGAGGAGCTAGAGCTGGTTCAAGGGCCACCATAGGTGCACAGTTGCATGGAGGTCTCTATATCTATTACCCGGCCCATAGTGGGTGAGACTCTATGGTTTTGGTGCTGGCGAAAGAACCAAAGCCAAATGGGGTTATTTTCAAGTTGTCAGGGGTATAGAGCTATTTCTGTGTCTACAGCTAGGACCCTTTTTACCCTCTTGGCTGCAGGCCTGCCTTCTCAAAATGACTCTCCTCCCTCTTGGACTGTACCAGATCTATCTGGATCCTTCAGCTCTCACAAAGGCACCTTTGCCTGTGGATGTATACCAAATTGTTATTCAGGATATGACAAGAGATGTCTTATTTTGTCATCTTGCTGACATCACTCTTCAAAATTCGTTTTATGTCCTAATCCTCATTACCTCAACATGAGACTGAATTTGGAGGTAGGGTGTTGAAAGAGGCAGTTAAGTTAAAATGAGTTCATTAGGATGAGGCCTACATCAGGATGACTGGTATCCTTGAAAGAAGAAGTCATTAGAACACTGACATGCAGAGGGAACACCATGGGAAGATAAAGGTTTGCAACCATCTGCAAACCAAGCAGAGAAGCCTTAGAGGAAACCAACCCTGACGACACCTTCAACTCAGACTGCTCATCTCTAAAACAGTGAGAAAGTAAATGTCTTGTTTAAACCACCATTCTATTGTATTTTGTTATGGCAGCTTGAAAAGACAGCAACAGTGTTTAAGATGTTGAGGACACTAGATGATATGGCTTCATGCCAGCAAAATAGGAGGCAAAATACTATACAGGGTCCCAGAAAATGGAGATTTCAAGAAAGGTTATACAAACCTTTGTATAAAGGCCTGTAGAATTGCTTTTAGCAATATCAGAAATAGACTAAGATCTCCAGTTGCATCAGATGAGCCTCTCTTAGGTTATATATGGTCTTCCTTAGGAGCGCTGTTTTCCTTGATAATTCCTTTGCAGCAGAAATAATGACACTGCAAGTTGAAAGCTTGTTTGCTGAATGAGAGGATAGATTTTTCTTGGTTGTTATACAATTCAAAAATCCAATTGAATCTGTCACTTGAGCTTAAACTGAAGAGTGGTCCCTTTGATTAAGGCAAGGCGCTTCTTTGTTATCACATTTAGGTGTTCACCTCTGACAGATCAGAGCTGTTATGGCTTGTTAGGGTAGAGGAAGAAAATTAAAATAGAAAATAGCCAGAAAACAATTTCTATGATTTACAAAAACAGGAGAAGTAGATTTATTTACCAGCATTTCACGGGTATCCAAATAATCAAGAGCAATTTTACAGAGAGTTTTTGAAAAGGAATTGTCACATTTTGTGAATATTGGGACAAAGTCATGTTCCTGAGGCTTCTGTTTTATTAGAATGGGAAGCAATGTCAGAGTATGGTTAAACAATGCGGATTACTTTTAAATACATGTTTAGCAAATTAGGGCAGCCCGGGTGGCTCAGCGGTTTAGCGCTGCCTTTGGCCCAGGGCGTGATCCTGGAGACCTGGGATTGAATCCCACATCTGGCTCCCTGCATGGGGCCTGCTTCTCCTTCTGCCTGTATCTGCCTCTCTCTCTCTCTTTTTTTCTCTCTCTCTCTCTCTGCATCTCTCATGAATAAATAAATAAAATCTTAAAAAAATATACATGTTTAGCAATTAACACAATAATGTAATACTCTTGTACTCTTGTATATTATTCACAACATGTTGACAAAACATAATACTAATTCATAATGGACTATGAGAAGGAAGTCTGGTAATGGGAATGAAGTTTGAAATTCTTTGATCAGTATCTTGTGCTCTAAGGGACAGGGGGTGGGTGGGTTGTTAAATTTTAAATGGAGTATAGTAAAGAGCCCATTCCTGACTCTGCATTTCAAATTTCTGCTTTATAAAGTCTTGAAGGTACAGCAGTGTTTCCAGAACTTATCCTGTGTTCTACTTAATGACTTTCATCCTACCTTTCAAAACTTCTATTAAAAAGAAAAAAACCCAAAAAACAAAAAACTTCTATTCCCTTATCTTTTCCCTGATTACCTTCCTATACAGACTTTGTGTATACAGACTCTATGCTACAGAATGCAATGTTCAGCACAAGTTCTGTATTTTATGCATTGACCAGGTAGTTCTAACATGCATTTTGAGACTCAGCAAAGGAAAATCATACTGATAGCAACATTGTCCTTTGAGAGAGGCAAGGCCAGCAGACACATTTGAGGATGAGACTGGTGGATGATTCAGTGGAGTCATGATCACTTTTGATTTTAGTAATAGGCGTAGTGCTTTTTATAACCATTTAAAAAAACTCTTAGATATATGAACCTATCTAACGTTCATGACAAATCTTTGACTGTATAGCTTCTCTATTTTATGGATGAGAGACTTAAAACCCAAAAGGTAGTTGCTTTCTCAAGATCCCAAAGGCAGCTTCAGAGCTAGGATTCCTGGGTCTCTTAATTCTTCATTAGTTAAGGGCTCATTTTGTATACATTTTACTTCTGGATACCTTTAGAAATAGTCCTGGCTTCGTTCTCTATTTAGTAAGCTAAGGAGATGCTCAAGTGAAGGGTAGTAAAACTACCTTATTTTGCCAGGAATTTTGCCCATCTGAACTTTATGGAGGATAGTTTCCTGAAGCTGGAAGATGAAAGAGTGAGAAAAGAAGTTGGAACAATGGAGCAGGCTGGGACTTGAACTTGGAATCTAGTTTATCTATTGCTATGGGAATATGGACAGATTTATCTGCATTAAAACTGTGAAATAGGGACTCAGCCCTTCAAATGTTTTATGGGATTGTGTGGTACCACTTGCTTCCACAGACTGCATTTATGTTGAGCATATTTAAAGACTAATGGACAGGAAAGTATAAATTCTTGACAGTCTCCTATATTCTTTATACCTAGTAGCCATAAAGCAGATCTGCTGAAAGGACTACTTTGATCCCAAATAAATAGTTACTGTTAGAATTTAAGATCTTTTGACATTCACAGAAGGGGAATGAGTGAAGAATATTTCTGCCTCAATTACCTTTGCGCCGAAGTGAGTGTAAATGAACAAACAACTGCAATCAGCTGTCAGCCTGCTGACAACATGGCATAGGGTCAACTCTTCCTATTCTGTTCCAGGAGTTGCCAGGGAGGGAAATCTGATATTTTGGGAGTTTGCCTGGCCAGGTAAAAAGGCTAGGCTGACATCATTTGCCAGACCAAGAAATTTTATGTCTTGTTCTACATTGACATAACTTGTCCTTTTGAAAATACACTGTTATTAATATATTGTAGTCTGAAATGTTAAGTCATCCAGTGTCTTACAGTACTTTTGCAGTTGGCTTTTTGTCTGTTTATTAATTTTATTTAAATTCAATTTGCCAACATATAGTATAACACACAGTGAGCATCACTTCATATGCCCTCCTTAGTGCCTGTCATCCACTTACCTCATCCTCCCACCCACCTCCCCTTCAGCAACCCTCAGTTTTTTTCCCAGATTTAAAAGTCTCATGGTTTGTCTTCCTCTTTAATTTTTCCCCATTTAATTTCCCCTACTTCCCTTATGGTCTCTTGCACTATTTTTTATATTCCACATATGAGTGAAACCATATGATAATTGCCTTTCTTCAACTGACTTATTTCACTTAGCATAATGCCCTCCAGTTCCATCAACATTGATGTAAATGGTAAGTATTCATCCTTTCCAATGACTGAGTAATATTCCATTGTGTATATATATGACCACATCTTCTTTATCCATTCATCTGTTGAAGGATATCTCAGCTCCTACAACAGTTTGGCTATTGTGGATATTGCTGCCATGAACACTGGGGTGCAGGTGTTCCATCGTTTCACTACATCTTTGGGGTAAATACCCAATAGTGCAATTTCTGTGTCATAGGGTAGCTCTATTTTTAGCTTTTTCAGGAACTGCCACACTGTTTTCCAGAGTGGCTGTGCCAGTTTGCATTGCCACCAACACTGTAAGAGGGTCCTCTTTCTCCACATTCTCTCCAACATTTGTTGTTTCGTATCTTGTTAATTTTCACCATTCTCACTGGTGTGAGGTGGTATCTTATTGTAGTTTTGACTTGTATTTCCCTGATGGAAAATGACATGGAGCATTTTTCATGTGCCTGTTTGCCATGTGTAGGTCTTCTTTGGAGAAATGTCCATTCATGTCCTTCTGCCTATATCTTGATTGGATTGTTTGTTTTTTGGGTGTTGAGTTCAATAAGTTCTTTATAGATCTTGGATACTAGCCCTTTATCTGATATATCATTTGCAAATATCTTCTCTTATTCTGTATATTGCCTTTTTGTTTTGTGACTGTTTCATTTGCTGTGCAGAAGCTTTTTATCTTGATGAAGTCTCAATAGTTCATTTTTGCTTTTGTTTCCCTTGTCTTTAGAGTTCTGTCTTGCAAGAAGTTGCTGTGGCCAAGTCAAAAAAGTTGCTGATGTGTTCTCCTCTAGGATTTTGATGGATTCCTGCCTCACATTTAGATCTTTCATCCATTTTGAGTTTATCTTTGTGTATGGTGTAAGAGAATGGTCTAGTTTCATTCTTCTGCATGTTGCTGTCCAATTTTCCCAACACCATTTATTGAAGAGACTGTCTTTTCTCCATTGGATATTCTTTCCTGCTTTGTCGAAGAACAGTTGACCATATTGTTGAGGGTCCATTTCTGGGTTCTCTATTCTGTTCCACTCATCTCTGTTTTTGTGCCAGCACCATGTTGTCTTCATGATCACAGTTATAATACAGCTTGAAGTCAGGCATTTTGATGTCCCCAACATTGGATTACTTTTTCAACCTTCCTCTGGCTATTCAGGTCTTATCTGGTTCCATAAAAATCTTAGGATTATTTGTTCCAACTCTGTGGGAAATAAAAAACCCATGGTATTTCGATAGAGATTACATTTCTTTTATTAATGTAGTGTATCACATTGATTGATTTGTAGATGTTGAACCACCTCTTTAGCCCAGGAATAAATCCCACTTGATTGTGGTGAATAATCCTTTTATGTACTGTTGGATCCTATTGGCTAGTATTTTGGTGAGAATTTTTGATCCATATTCATCAAGGATATTGGTCTGTAATTCTCCTTTTTGGTTTTAGGATCAAGGTAATGCTGGCCTCATAGAAAGAGTTTGGAAGTTTTCCTTGCATTTCTATTTTTTGAACAGCTTCAGAATAATAGGTATTATTTCTTCTTTAAATGATTGGTTTAAATCATTCAAACCAAATGATTGGTTCTCAGAATTCCCCTGAGAAGCTATCTGGCTCTGGACCCTTGTTTCTTGGGAGGTTTTTGATGACTGCTTCAATTTCCTTGCTGGTTATTAGTCTGTTCAGATTTTCTATTTCTTCCTGTTTCAGTTTTGGTAGTTTATAAGTTTCCAGGAATCCATCCATTTCTTCCAGATTGCCTAGTTTGTTGACATATAATTGCTCATAATACGTTCTTAAAATCATTTTATTTCTTTGTTGTTGGCCATGATCTCTCCTATTTCATTCATGATTTTATTAATTCTGGCTCTTTCTCTCTCAATCTTTTTTTTTAAAATAAGTCTAGGTAGGCATTTATTTTCTTATTAATTCTTTCAAAGAACCAATTCCTAGTTTTATTTATATGTTCTACTGTTCTTTTGGTTTCTATTTCATTACATTCTGCTGTGCTCTTTATTATTTCTCTTCTCCTGCTTGGTTTAGGCTCTTAGGCTTAATTTGCTGTTCTTTCTCCAGCTCCTTTATGTGTAAAGTTAGCTTGTGTTTTTGAGATTTTTCTAATTTTTTGAGAGAGGCTTATATTGAAATGTACTTCCCTCTTAATACCACCTTTGCTGTATCCCAAAGGTTTTGAATAGCTGTGCTTTCATTTTCATTAGTTTGCATGAATCTCTAATTCTTCTCTAATTTCCTGGTTGATCCATTCATTCCTTAGTAGAATGTTCTTTAAACTTCAAGTGTTTGAGTTCCTTCCAAATTTCCTGTTGTGATTGAATTTAGTTTTCAAAGCACTGTGATCTGAAAATATGCAGAGAATGATCCTAATCTTTTGCTATCAGTTGAGACCTGATTTGTGACCCAGCATGTGGTCTATTCTGGAGAAAGTTCCATGTGCAGTTGAGAAAAATATGTATTCTATTGCATCAGAATGGAATGGTCCATATATACCTGTGAAGTCCATCTGGTCCAGTGTGTCACTCAAAACCCTTATTTCTTTGTGGAGCTTCTGCTTAGATTGTCCCTTGCTGAGAGTGGGGTGTTGAAGTCTCCCTCTGTTAATGTATTATTATCAATGTATTTCTTTACTTTGGTTATTAATTGGTTGATATAATTGTCTGCTCCCACATTAGGGGCATAAATATTTATAATTGTTAGATCTTGTTGGGTAGACCCTGTAAGTATGATATAGTGTCCCTCTTCATCTCTTACTATAGTCTGGTTTAAAATCTAATTTATCTGATATGAGGATTGCTACTCCAGCTTTATTTTGAAGTCCATTTGCATGGTAAATTGTTCTCCACCACCTCATTTTCAGTCTGAAGGTGTCTTTAGTTCTAAAATGCGTCTCTTGTAAATAGCATATAGATGGGTCTTGCTTTCTTATCCAACCTGATATTCTGTGTCTTTTGACTGAAGCTTTTATCCCATTCATGTTCAGAATAACCATTACAAGATATAAATTTTGTGCCATTGTGTTACCTGTACAGTCCTTGTTTCTGCAGATTGTCTCTGTTTCTTTGGGCTACCTCTTCTTATACAGGATCTCCCTTATTATTTCTTGCAGGGCTGGCTTGGTGGTCATATATTCTTTCATCTTCTGTCTGTCCTGGAACTTCTTTATCTCTCTTTCCATTCTGAATGACAGCCTTGCTGGATAAAGTATTCTTGGCTGCATGTTTTTCTCAGTTAGTACCCTGAATATATCATGGCAGCCCTTTCTGGCCTGCCAGGTCTCTGTGGATAGGTCTGCTGTTAATCTAATATTCTTCCTCTGTATGTTAGGAATCTATTGTCTCGAGCTGCTTTCAGAGGTTCTCTTTATCTCTGAAATTTGCAAGGTTCACTATTATATGTTGGGATGTTTATGTACTTTTATTGATTTTTGGGAGGTGTCCTCTCTACCTCTTGGATATGAGTGCTTTTTTCCTTCTCCCAATTAGGGAAGTTCTCAGCTATGATTTTCTCAAATATACATTTTGGTTCTCTCTCTCTACCTCTCTCTGTACTCAGGAATTCCAATAATTCAGATGTTATTTTTTTTCAAACTATCACTTGTTTCTCAGAGCCTCTCCTATTTATTGAGCTCTTATTTTTCTCTCTTTTCCTTAAGTTTCTTCCTTTCTATCAACTTGTCTTCCATATCACTTATTCTCTCTGCTGCCTCATTTGCCCTAGCTATTAGAGCATCCAGTTTAGAATGCATCTTAGTTAGAGTATTTTTAATTTTGGCCTGATTAGATCTCATTTCTGTAGTAAGATTATCTAGTCTTTTATGCCTTCTTCAAGCCCAACTAGTAACTTTATAATTGTAATCCCAAACTCTATCTCTGACATTTTACTTAAATTCATATCCATTGGATCTGTGGTGGAGAAAGAACCAGAGGTTCTTTCTTTTGTTGTGAATTTCTCCTTCTAGTCATTTTGTTCAGTGCAGAATGGCTGTATGAGTAAACAGTCAAAAATATCAACCTCGACCCAAGCAAAATAAACACTAGATGATTCTGAAAAGGTCAGGAACCAGAAAATAAAAGAAAAAGGACAAGGGAAAAGAAAAACAAATAAAAAAGATAAAAATAAAAAAAGGAAGGGAGTTAAAGGGGCAAAGAGAGAATATAATCTCACAGAGTGGCCAAAATAGGGGGTGATCCAGTTGGTCTTGAGTGTATTTTGGTCTCTTTGTTAGATTTTGGTCTCTGTGTTAGAAGATTCTAAATTCCAAAATTATAAAGAAAATAAAACTTATATTTATACAAACATAAAATTGAATACAGTGAAAGGAAGCCAAAAATTAAGAATATATGTGATAACGTCATTGTAAAATATGAAAGTTACAAAAGAAAAGATTCAACCACAAAGAGTTGATAAAATAGGAAACTTGCAAAAAATGGTCACTTTTCTATTTATAGAGTTCCAGTCATTCTTTCCTCACATCTCAGGTTGAATTTGTAGGTGTTCAGGATAGTTTCATAGTTATCTAGCTAAATTAAGGGGATCAGATGAAACGAGGAGCCCTACTTGTCCACCATCTTGCCTCCTCTCATAGGCTTTTTGTTTTAAAAGGGTGCATACTTTAATTGCTTTTTGAAATGGCATAAATCTAGAATACTTGAAATAATATGCTTTTCTATACTAAATCTGGTAGAAAATAAGATCAGCCACTGAATATTAAGATTTTTCTCTGTGATATAAGACAAACTAAGAAGGTGTGGATTGTAAATAATGTTATTATCCTGATTTGTAGTTAACTTTGAAGTAAATCTATGTGATTCTCACATGCTTATCACTCTGGAATGCCATGATCCGATATCTTTTCCTATAAAATTCTCTGTCCACCTTTTGAGAGGTCACCTCAAGTTCACCTCTCTCAGTAGCTTCCCTTATTTCTTCACGCAGGTAGTGTTAGGTTTTTCCTAATGATTTTAGCATATCATCTTACACCTTATAACACAGATTCATGTTACAGTCAAGCATGTTTCTGTTTCCTTCAGTCCAGATATGGGCATATGCATTATTCGTTTTTGTGTCTCCAGAACCTAGCATAGTTCTTGACATTGAATAAATTGTCTGTTGACTGAGGTATTGGATTTTCATTTGTCTTTGTCTCACCAGTATTTTGTCCTATCATGTACATAATAGGATTTCAAAATATATATTTTTTGAATTAGGAAGGTAGAATTTCTTTTTATTTTTTCCTTCTCCCCTCACTCCCTATACTATGCCTTTTATTCTCAGGACTTATTCATTCTGTGACTGGAAGCCTGGATCTTCCACTCCTCTTCACGCATTTTGTCCAATTCTCCATCCCCCTCCTCTCTGGCAACCATCAGTTTGTTTTATGTATTTATAGATCTCAGTGAATAAAACAAAAATACATTTAAATATCTTATATCTACATTAAAATAATTATGATGACCCTTGACTTTTGTGTTTAGCAGGATGTTTAAAAAGAATATTTGAACCATGTGATGGCTTAAGCTTAAGAAGGAAGTCAATTATTTTTACATACTTAATTTATTGTACACTTATATAACAGTTTTCCCACAATAATGCCAATTTTCTAAAGAAACCAAGGCTCCAGACTCTAGAGATATGGTGCTAAATTAACAAAGAAAAAATTGTTATCTATTTCCACAGCATTTATATCCTTTCAAAGAGACATTTGTTAAATAATAAGTATACAAAACATATCAAATTAACTCTATAGAGAAAAAACAATCTTTTCTAGATTTGTAGAATACAATGGAAGGTCTATTTGAGGTAGCACTCTTTAAGCTGAAATCCAGAGGAGGTATAGACAGAAGAATAAAGGGCACATCACACTAATAGTGTGAGTAAAACTGAGAAGTAGAAGAAAATTTGATGTGTTCAAACAACTAAGAGCAAGTGTTATTAGAACACAGTGTATGAATGGCAAAGTGGCACAGAATGAGGTTGGCAGAGTAAATGGTAGCAAGATACATAAACTAGATGACTTAAATAATGTATAATTATTTTCTCACAGTTCTGGAAGTTGGAAGTCCAAGATCAGGGTGCCAATATGGTCAGTTTCTGGTAAGAGTCCATTTCCTGGTTTGTAGGTAGCCACTATCATCTTACTGTGCCTACAAGACCTCTTTGTGTGCTCAGAGAGAGAGAGAGTAAACTCTTTGGTGATTATTCTTATAAGGGTATTATTCTTATGGACGAGGGTACATTCTTATGACCTCATTTAACCTTAATTATCTCCCTATAGGGCTTATCTTCAAAAATAATCACTGTAGGGGTTAGAGCTCCAAAATGAATTGGGGGGGGGGAAACAATTTGTCCTTAGCAATAATAAATGTAAGATAATATTGTTTCAAGTGCTCATTTATAGATGTATTAGTTCTTTTATTTTCTAGACTTTTCCTTTGAGTTGTTAATTATCTATTGTGTTTTCTAGAAAGTGACGTTTTTCTTTCAATATTAGTTTTAATATTTATATGGATGTATTTCATTGTTTTGCCTAGGAAGAATGATTTCCAAATTTGGAGAGTTACAAAGCATACAACTTATTTAAGGAGTTGCTGAGAAGAATTCTTTCCCTGATATTTTAAGGATTTATTAACTTGGTTCTATTTAGTGTTTAGGCAAAAAAAAAATTAATGGCTCATCACATGGCTGCCCAGTGGTATATGTTTAAACATACAGTCTCTGGAATAGTTATAAGCAACTTTGAAGTCTTCATTGTACAGTGATGTACTACAGTGTCAAGAGCACTAGACTCCAGGATTTTAATTTAAATCTGGGTCTTGTTCATAAACAGCTACATGAACTTTAGAAAATTGCTTCATCTTTCTTCACATCAATAATAGTAGTAGTAAAGAAAAGACAAGAATACTTATCATGCAGGGACTGTGGAAGTTAAATGGAAATGTGGATGCCAGGCTCATCAGATACTCCGGGCATACTGAGATACTCATTTTTACTTCATTCCCCAATTTGACTAATTTATAAGCAAAATTTAAGTCATTGGTACCATGGCCTAAATTGATTACAAACATGTCTTTAGTAAAGGCAAAGAAAGGCTGTGGTGGCAGGCTGGGGACAATGGGTAAAATGCAGATTGAGAACTAGAGAGCCAAGGAATTTTGCCAAATTTTGTAACAGAAAGTGTGCAGATGATAGGAGTCTTAAAAATGGCTCTTTTCTCATCATAGTCTTGCTACCTGTGTGTGAATGTGAATGTCTGTGATTGTGAATGATGGATAGATAGTGAAAGAGGGAAAGAGAAAGTGAGAAGTGATATTAAATATATGTTTTCCATTATTGCTTAAAAAAACAAGCCTAATTATTTTAGTTATAGTGGCCTTGTCATTTCACCAACATAGCATATTTCTATAAAGTAACAGGATATCAGGTATTCCTTGAAAAGCTTTCCTACATTAAAAAAAAACTGTTATATTACCAGGAAGAGAAAGAATAATAAATGTGGTTTTTTTTATTTTTATTTATTTATGATAGTCACAGAGAGAGAGAGAGAGAGAGGCAGAGACACAGGCAGAGGGAGAAACAGGCAGAGGGAGAAACAGGCTCCATGCACCGGGAGCCCGACGTGGGATTCGATCCCGGGTCTCCAGGATTGTGCCCTGGGCCAAAGGCAGGCGCTAAACCGCTGTGCCACCCAGGGATCCCTAAATGTCTGTTTTTAATATTTGTTTTAGCTTTACCACTAGAAAATCAGCAATGTGAAACTTAGTTAATAAAAATATTAATTGAACAGTAAAAAGATCATAAATGTGTTAAAAAAGTTAAACTCTTAGACTGTCATGGTCATTTAACTAGAATATTTAGAGCGTAAAATTAATGCAAGGCATACAATCTTGGAATTTTTTCTATTAGTATTTCAGATCTCATTTGGCTTGTGAAATTCATTTGAGAAAAAAAGGAGACAACCTGTTTATGTACCTATTCCTTTAGATGCATGAATAATTTCTGGGAAATAGTGATGTTCTCTGCTCTAATGATTCCAGAAATATATTTTAAAACAGCAAATTTAAGTCTTCCCATAATGTGTCAGGAAAATTGGAAGTGATTTAGAAAATTAAATGATATGGACCCAGATCAGTAATGTCAGAAATTAGCGACTTGTGCTAGAGGAAACTCCTAGGTGGGATATTAGAGAATATGAAGTGAAACAGTGCAAGTGTGTGGGTTACTACACAGCACAAAAGATACAGTAAAGATAAAGGACAGTATGTATTATAAAGATATTTCCAATATAAGAAACATTAATATATTATATAACTTGTACATAAGCTATATAAGTATACATATAGTGTATATTTTATTATATATTCTATATACACAGTAGCTTGTATATGTCTTACACACATACACATGTATATGTGTGTATATATGTATATGTATGTGCATATGCAGATAAAACATTTTTCCCAAGAACAATTATAAACTCTTGAAAAAATATAAACAATAGTAACAACAGCAAAACTGTTTCATTGCACTGGAGACTGATCAAGAGGAAGGTGCATCTGGAACTATATAAACTGGGTGAAATTCATATATTTATATATACAAACTTTTCCTAAGTCTGTGGCTGCCCTGCACTGTATATGCACAGGACCAAAGCTATGAGTAACTTGGGAAGCAGACAATAGATGAAGGCTGCAAGAGTGTAGAGATTTTATTTTATTTTATAATAAATTTATTTTTTATTGGTGTTCAATTTACCAACATACAGAATAACACCCAGTGCTTATCCCGCCAAGTGCCCCCCTCAGTGCCCATCACCCATTCACCCCCACCCCCCGCCCTCCTCCCCTTCCACCACCCCTAGTTCGTTTCCCAGAGTGTAGAGATTTTAGTAGCCACTTCTAATATAAAAGACAGTTTTAGAGTTTCAGTCTCCACAAACTAGAGGGTCTCAGTAAACACCTTGAGTTTTCCCAGAAGAACTAGGCCTTAGGAGTAAAGACTATGCCCATGATTAAGAGATTAACCCTAAAATGAAGATCAAAGCTAAACAGATTTACTCTAGTAAAGTATAAAACAAATTTCCACCAAATTTGAACGTTCCCACCAGTAATTTTACTGCCTGCTAAGAGAAAGCACAGCAGTTTTCAGATGAAGATAATAGCATATAGAGTCCTAACATCATATCTCACAATATCCAGTACACAACCAAAAATTATTACACATGCACATATAAAAATGTGATATATAAACAAGAAAAAGATGAATCAATAGGTTCTGCAGTTAGGAAATAAGGCCTTTAAAAAAAAAAAAAGGAAATAAGGCCTTTAAATAACTATGATAATTATATTAAAATAATTACAGGAAAAGGTGGTTATAATGAATTAAAAGATGCAGGCTCTCAGGAGATATATCAAAACTGAAGTGAAGATCTTATAGAAATATCTGAAATCAATACAGAGCACTGGATTTCATTTCAATTATGGTTATGTGAATATTGCTAATAATTATTTGATAATACTTGATTAATTTTGTCAGTATCTATATTACTTTCTAAAGTTATATTCCTATAATAAGACATTTTTTTCTATCACTACTAGGAGAGAAAAATAAATTTCTTAGAACCTTTAAATTAGAAAAATCATTGAAGCATTGAGTTCCCATTAATTGCTGCCATTTTTGGCTAGAGTCTATTCTTGTTAGTAAATCACAAAACATGAAAGTTAGTGTAAAATATCTTTAAAAAATTAAAACCAGATTTAGACAGCCAAAATGAGTCATGATCTTTTAATATTTGAGTCATAAATATTATAAGACTATGATTCATTTGAGTCAGGTTTAAGACAATTAAGCAAGCAACATATGGTAAAATTTGATTAATTTTGAAATATTCTATCTTCCCTGTTAAGTATAAACTTTCATATGTGATAATAATTATTTTAAAGTAATGACTCACTTAAATAAAGGAATAAAAGAATTTAACTACCATACATCCCCACTTTGAAAGAAAATGTGTTCATCAGGCATCCAGGAATAATGGCAATTAGAAAAAATATACCTCAAGATCCCATGAAGTTTATAGATAAAGAAGAAAAATGAATGAAAAAGAATGCAATGTATTGAAAATTCAGTGTCTATGGATTTCAAAGAATCAAATTCTCACTATATTTTCAGTCTTCCTTGAAGGGCATTTGGTCATCAGGAAAAAATATGCAAGGAAAAGATTCATTCATTCATTTTAAAAGCATTTATAGGGTTTGTGAATTATGCTAGACACTCTCTAAATTGTTGAATATCTAAAGGAGAATAGGACATGAACCCTGCTCTTCAGCTTTGTAGTTTGTTGGAAGATAGAGTTAAGCAAGCAGATGTTTTCTATATAACATAGTAAGTTGCATACTAGAGTTTTCTATTTGATATTGTAAATGTCCAGATGCAAACGGGGAGTGGAGGTATCAAAGAGGCTTGCTAGAGGAAGAATTGGCTGTGGTACAATTTGAAAGACAGGAAGTAGCTAAGTGAGAGGAGCAGAAAAGGGGTGGAAGAGTAGGGGAGAAGAGTGTCCTAGTCAAAGAAAATAAAATATGCAAAACTTATATCTCACTCTAGTACTACAAACGATTTGACTAACTAGGATGACGTGTATAATATAGGATGGAGAAACTGGGAATGAGAAATGGAAATGAGATTAGGGAGGGGCAAGGTGCAGTTTATAGGCTGGAGAAATCAAAGAAGGATTTTTAAGGAAGGTTATTAATAGATTTAGATCTTAGAGACATCACTATGAAGACAGTGTAGAATAGATTTTATTTGAGTAAGATTTAATGGAGGCGAGAGAATCATTAGTAGGCAAGGATATTATTCTAAGTGAGAAATTATGTAGATCTAAATAAGAGTAGAGCAGGAGCTTATGAAAGAAGGGAATCTATCGAAGTGCTTTCAGAGTTAATTTGAAGAACCTTGTTACTGATAGGATTTCAGATGATGAAAGGAAGATATAGATTATTTTCAGTTTGTGTGTGTGTGTGTGTGTGTGTGTGTGTGTGTGTTTGCTTTGATCTGGGCCACTATTTGGCTGTTAGTAATACTCTATGAAATGGGGAAGAAGAATGTCAGGAATAAAGATGATTATATCATTTTGACCAGCTTATTTTGAAGTGTTTAATATATTACACCTAGGGCTGGGGTGAAAAATGATTGATAGAATTTTAATCTGGAGCTTAGAGCCTGGACCTCAGAAGGAAAGTCTAGAAGTGGGCATAATGTAAATGTAGATTTGGAAGTAATTTTCAAGTGTCCTAACGTAGATGAAATTATCCAAATAAGACTCCATATGAAAGCTATCAAAATATGAAAAATGGGCTCCTAGAGGTAAAGAGTAGCACTTTAGTGGTTGTTAGAGAAAGAAAAGCCAGAAAAAGATACTGAAGAGGAATTGCCCGAGGAAAGAATAAAGGCAAATACTATAGGAGAGACATCTCAAGTGAAAGATGATCAGAAGATATCTATTCTTCAATCTGGTCATAGACTGAATATCTCCAATGAATTTAGTGACGAAGGCAAAAGTATCTTTGGCAAAGATAGTTTCAGGAGAATGGTGGGTTGGAAGCCAAAAAGTTATAACAAGAGGAGTAAAAGATTGGTAAACAAGAGAAGAAAGCAAATGAAAACAGCAAAAGATGGAAGGGATGTAAGCATGCTTGCATTTTGAGGAGAATCATAGTGACGTGAAAGAAGGTTTAACTGATGGAAGAGTACTCTTGAGTAGGAAGTGCCAAGGATCCAGAACACAAGAAATGGATAGATGAAGAACATGAGAACACTAAGACTAGAGGAATATTGCAGAAGCTTGGAGAGGTGTGCAGACAATGAGCCTTGAAAGCAATCTATGGTCACTTGAAACCCTAAGCTCCACCCTGAAATAAATCTGAATAGAATGCTGGGAATTGTTCTGTACTGCAGAAGAGATGTGTTGCTATGGAACTCAATTGCAAGGAGCAATCAAACCCAGGCGTGACCATTGTTAAGGCCGTTAGGGAAGAGGACTCATCAGCTATAAGGAACCACACTTCCTAAAATTAAAATGAAATCCATATTGAAATTTGAATCAGAATGGAGGACAAAAAATCAATGGGAATGCTATAAGTTCATTTGTTGTATCTACCTGTCCAAAAATTGAAATATACATACAACTGTCTTAGAAAAAGTATTCAAAATAAATAGATTCGTATTTTTCTCCTTAAAATTAATATAAATAAAACTAGAAGCTAAAAAAAGAACTAGAATGTTTATTTTTCAGCCAACTAATATAACCTGGTACTGTAGTTGGATGAGAAAAGAATGATTATGTGTGAAGCAACACATTTCAGAGAGCTGACAGAATCTGATCTGTTGTTCAATCACCCAAAGACTTGGATTCTGTGAGTTCTCTCTAAAACTTAAAAAAAAAAAGAAGAAAGAAAAAAAAAGAAAAACCGCATGTGCTGTAAAATAGTTCCTTTTGCTCATGGCAAAAATATTTTTGTGGTTTGTCATTGCAGAATATAATAGAACAGCCATTTGTATGCCACATATGTATTATAAAATGAAATCACCTCAGTAAAATGCTCCTGCACTATGTTTGCCTTTTGGTTATGGGACTTGTGAAAGGTACAGGGAAAAACCTTCGCATTTGATTAATTTTCTCAAAGCTGCTGACATTCTAAGATGTCTTATAGGAAGATAGGAGAACAATAGAAACCAAGTTGTAAGGTCTGTGGTCTCCCAATCAATGTATTACAGGTCATCCCCGAGTAAATGCAAGTTGACTTATTGTCTCCCAGCAGTGGAGTTACAGCTCTCTATACAGAGTCCTTCCTAGTAAAATGCCTGGTCTTGTAATGAAATGTTCTAGGAAATGTCTCATGAAATCTTCTGGCTAGAAGGAAGACTGGGATTGTGATGATGGAGACCTGATTTGTTTTCTCAGTCAAGTGACAGTGTCTTTTAGTCCTCCATGAAGCCTTGTTTTAAAATAAACTAGTCTGTGGTGTTCAAGCTGGATTAACATGGTATGTGAGTTTATGGCCATCAATCATGCGTTTTTCAATTTCTGGTAAGGTACTGTTAATATAAAGGAAATTAGTATCTCATACTTGATCTTCTGCCTTTTAATCAGAATGGATAATGCTGGAGGATCTATTGTTTATTCTAATTAATACTGAAGTTTGTATTCCCTTTTGCTATACAACTACTATTCTATCCATTGTTTTCAGTTCTTTTACGATGCTCTTTTCCTTTACATTTTAATATGTGAAGCATGTATGTGTTCCTTTAAGGTGTCAGTGAAAAACATTCTTCTCATCTGGGCTTAGATGGCTATGGCGAAAGGCTTTAGAAATTCCTATTTCGGAGATTTGTATAATACTTCCAGATCATGTTGGAGAATGATGCAATAATGAAGCAGAAATAATCTGCAGATAATACCTGAGAATGAAAATGTAAGAAGTATTCACAATGTATTATTTTGCTAGTTCTAAATATTTCAGAATGTAAACAGATTAAAGACAGGTTTGGAAGGAACAGAAATGATTTGAAAAAATACATAAATTTGGAAATACACTGAGGAAAGCATATAGAAGTACAGAGAATCATAGTTCTTTAGGATTAACTAAGTAAAGGAGTAGAGGAAAGTCTCTCTGAAATCTTTTCAGAAATTAAATAAAAATAAAAACAGGAGCACAAAGACATCTGAAAAAGACTTAGAGGAAATAATTAGAATAAAGGGTCTATGCAACATTGTGTGACAGAAAACAACATCGACAACAACCTTCCTTTTCTTGTTTAAAAAGATTTTATTTCTTTGAGAGAGAGATAGAGAGAGAGAGAGAGAGACAGAGATGAGCAGGGGCAAGGGACAGAGAGAGAGGGAGAAGCAGACTCCTCTCAGGGCAGGGAGCCCCATGTAGGACCTGGCCCTGCGATCATAACCTGAGCCAAAGGCTGACACTTAACTGACTAAGCCACCCAGGTGCCCCCAACATTATTATACTATCTGTAATCATGTCCTGACATGGAGGAGAGTGACATTGAATATAGGGAGGATATAGTGTTTGCTGGGAAGGGTAATAGATATAGATCAGAATTTGGACTATTTGAGTTATAGGACAATACTACAATTGGAACTGTAGGAACAGCACTAAATTGAAAATTATGAGTGCATGGTCTTTGGAGCAGAGAAATGGATCAAGGAGAGGCTGCAAAGAAGGGACAGGTGGGGAGGAAGAAGATGAAGAGGGAGAGACAGACATAATTACGTGGTTGCTGACTTGAGAAGACATGCCAAAGGAATTTTATGTTCTGAGAGGCAAATTCCCCCTTTTGACTAATCTACAAAGTCCATGAGGTATTTGCATATTTCATTCAGGACACGTGAAAAAAAGTGATACACATGAAGTCAGTTAAAAACCAGGTCACATAACTAATGGTAAATGACAATGGAAGAGTCCTGGGAACTGGCTCTTGATAAACATGGGGGGGAGTTAGTCACTCGCGAGCTCTGTGTTGGGGGGCTTGCGTATCATGCCAGGTACTTTATTTTTATTTTTATTTATTTATTTATTTATTTATTTATTTATTTATTTATTTATTTATTTTTATTTTATTTTTTTTATTTATTTTTATTTTTAAAAAATATTTTATTTATTTATTTATTTATTTGAGACACACAGAGAGAGGCAGAGACACAGGCAGAGGGAGAAGCAGGCTCCCTGTGGGGAGTCTGATGCAGGACTCCACCCCAGGACCCTGGGATCACAACCTGAGCCAAAGGCAGCCGCTCAAACATCGAGCCACCCAGGTGCTCCATGGCAGGCACTTTAAAAGATTGCAAAGATTATGTAAAGATGGGAAGGTAAAGTCTTTTCAGAAGGCACTGTTTCTTTGAGGGCAGGAATGAAAAAAGAGGACTGGAGGAGAACAGGGTAGTGAAGAGGGCTCTCACAAGCCAACTGCCAACTAGGGATGAGAAAGAATAAAACATTCAAGTCCAGCAAACAGAAAAATGGTTTCGGTTTTCTGTCAGCTGAAGATAAGCCTGTTGGAATGAAGTAGAGGGAAGTACTACCCTAACCCTCCCATTTAGTGTACTCTCTCTCCCTTGTTAAGGAACTTGCATCTTTATAACAGCAGAAATACTCCTTGGTGCCAGCAAGCTGCCAGAGCCCTGAAGTGACTTAATCAGAGGGTTCCTTTCCAAAAATTATCAATGCCCCCCCTTCTCGAATTTATATGTTAAAGTTCTAACCCTCAATACCCGAGAAGGTGATTGTATTTGGAAACAGGACCGTTAAGAAGTTAAATAAGGTAAAGTGAAAGTCCTATGGGTGGACCCTAATTTAATATGACTGCTGTCCTTATATACAGAGGCAAGTTACATGAAGACACTGGAGGAAGATGGCCAGCCACAAGGCAGGGAAAGACACCTTGATCTTCTAAGCCTCCAGAACTTTGGAAAAACAAATTTCTGTTTTTAAGTCACTTTGTCTGAGGTTATTTGTTATGGCTTCGCTAACAAACTCATACATTTTCTTTCCATCTTTCTCCCCCACGTCATGTCACCACTTCTAAATCATATGTGGGAGGTATTATGAAATATAACTGATATTTGTGTTCTGTTACCTAACCTCGATAGATCCACGGTGAGTTCCATCCATGTGCAATTCACATAGCTGCTCCTGTGGCTGAAGTGGCTAATTTAATCTGCTATCTCTTACTGGTTACCTGCAGCAGAGAGAGCCCTTAATTCTGTCAACCCCTGTGTCCTAGCTGTCAACCAAAAGGACACTAAGAAAGAAATGCTTGTTCTTCATGTATTCTCTGGGTTTTTGGAAGGGATTTTTCTTTTTAGAAAAAGATTTATGGTTGATGTTACCAGCTGAGGGCATGGGGCAGAACAGGAGGTTTGTGAAAATGTTTGCTAGGACAGCAAATCTGCTATGCAGATACACAATACTTAAGCCTAGGAGTATACCCTCTGTTATTCATTGTTCTGTTAACTGAACCTCTCTATTAATTATTTTACATGGTCAGGCAATTTATATTTGATATTGATAAAGTTAGTCCTGCAAAAACACTGAAATGATTTTTTCCTTTATGAAAGAAAGGAGACTTTTTTCCAGCATAATTTATGTTACAGGAATTTGGAATTATGTAATGAGAATTATATGCATGCATATAAACTCGTTTTACTGACTGGACTTCTTAGCTTACTGGAATACTTTATCAAGAATCTGTACAATAGAGAGAGTCCTATATATTACCTGTGGCAGGGCTAAGAATATTTTTATTTAATGAAATTTAGAAACTTTTCAAGTTTCTTCAACTCATTCAGCAATAGATCAGTAGACTTCATTTTTTAGCACTGAGAATATTAATATAGTCCTGAAGACATTCACTTTATTCCACAGACTTAGCCTAAAATCTTTCCCATGCATGCTGGGACAAGGGGCAGAGGACCAGGGTAGAACTCAGGAAGTCTAAATTCCAGAATTGTTCTCCCCTTTCATGATTTTGACTTTTACCCAGTCACATCAGATAATCTCACAAGCTGAAGACTACTACTACCTTATCATTTATAGTAATACAGGCTGTATGACTATGATGCAAACAGGCATAGAAGAAGACAGATATTTATTCACTTTCACTTTTGAGAGCACAAAAATAGCTGCATAAAATGTCAGTTAGCTATTCACCTGTTTCAAAGAATATTTTACTAGGCTGTTATTAATTGGTTACCTCTAGTAAAGAGTAACAATGCTATCAGTGGAATTTTCTGCAGATTGAAAGATATTTATTTAACAGAGTTGAAAATAATAAAGTAGAAATAATGGAATAAATATAAATAGAAGCAGACACTTCTGGCAAAAATATTTTTCTCTGCTCCTCTAACTTGGGCTTTAGGTGGTTGGTGGTGTAGAGAATGGGAGGAAGGAAAAAGAGACATGAACAGAGAAATTTGTGCTCATGATACTTGGAAGGGGTTGCACCTATATTCATAATTATGTCCTACAGAGGGTGGCAGAGAATGTTCTGATGAAAATTTCTAATCACAGTACAGAATAGATTGATTGACCACCATGCTCTTAGATTCCAGGAGTGTGAAACATTTTCCACAGTTGTAACATGAGTTGTCATCTTCTTAGCACAAGTAAGTGTTCCCTCTGCTGGAACACATCTCCAGCTGTATGCAGACCATTTCCACCTTGCTGGATTCTCCTAAAAGTGAATTCATCTTCACTCCAAATTGCTGGATTTGCTCACAGGCTTCATGTTTCTTGTCACTAGCATCTTAGTTTTTTCAGTAATTGAGTCTTTAAATAAAACTTTTAATTTCCTCTTTCTGTCTTCATATCTAATCAGTCACCAAATTCTGATGATTATTTTAAGTTTTTCACATTGATCTCTTTCTACTTCACCTCTACCTTCTCTAACTTTGACTTCTTGCTTATGTATCTCTAAAGTAAGATAAAAACCTTTCCTGTTGCTCCGAGAGCATTGTTGTGAGTGTAAAGTAAAATAATGTAGAGATTGTGTGTTATAAATGTTATGGAATTGGAAAATTCTTTCATCATAGATTCTGAGCTAGTTGCAGACTCGATTGTTTCCTTGCCTCACCATCTAGTGCACTGCTGCAGTGCATATAAAGACATGTAAATTTTATATGAATACATATTATATAAGTAATGGACACAGAACTACTGCATATAAATGACATGACCTTGAACTATAAGCATAAGTTGATACTCTAAGCATTAATATTTCCTGTGATTTTCCTTCCTGTTTTCTGCCCCATGAAACACTTGCCTAAACATACATCAAAGCACATACTTTTTCTTTCCCGCAACTAGATAGGGGTCAGGGTAGGAGATGGAAGTGGAGGGATGGCTGAGATCACAGAGAAGAAATGTAGGGACTGAAGTGCTACAAATTAAAAGAAGGATAGATTTTATTTTTGAATGGAGGGGACTCGATGCTTAACTGACCTTAAGTGCGGGTCTTTCTATCCATCTATCTGCATGATACATCACTTTCAGACAACAATATAATTATGTGTAACTTTGATTGCTTGAGTGGGGTCAGAGAATCGAGGGAAAACTTTGGTATGTAAGCAAAATCAACTGCAGAGAATCCATTAGAAAATTTTCAGTGAGCTTGGACCACTAATATCTCTGACCTGAAATATATCCTCTTTTAAGGTGAAATAAAATCACTTGTGCACAATGCCTGGTATATACTAGATGTTGAATAAAGATTTTATGAATCTTAGTCACAGATATTTATAGTTGGAATAGAACTTACAGGTGATATATCTCAATCTTCTTATTTTTACAAATAAGCAATGAATCCAGAGAAAATTGATGATTTAAATAAGAGAATGATGAAATATAGCAGGTCTAGCACTCAGTCATCCTGAGTCCCAGTTTTACCTCCACTATATTAGAAAATGTTTCATTTCTTCTGTTTTGTATCATGTGTATCACTCTCCTTGGTTTTCTCTCCCTCCTCACTCCCTCTCTTCTTCTCCCTCTCTGGCATACAGAAAATGTGTTTATTTGACTTTACATATCTAGATTTCCTCCAAATATAATAGTTGTCTAATGATAGTTGGCAATGGTAATATCATTATTGAGAAATTGTTTTAGTTGTTGCAAAACAATAACAGCATTCTTTAGGGTGTTATATTAACTAAGGGGAACTTGGGAGGATTGTTTTTATTCAGTATATATCAAAAGGAGCTTTAGAATATTAACAATTGATCTAAGCCAAATATAGAAAAAATACTATATATTGAGCTGATTTACAACTTTTAATGATTAGCAAACACATTTTTAGTGTACATTTAGTGTGCATATCTAAAATAGATGCCTCTTCAATTTGGTGACTGCATGCAGTCTTAGTTTACTGATGGATTGTTTTCTAAGAATTAATTTTTAAATTGACTGTTGGTACTGTGAAATAATTATTCCTTAAAAACCATGTTATGGGGGATCCCTGGGTGGCGCAGCGGTTTGGCGCCTGCATTTGGCCCGGGGCGCGATCCTGGAGACCCGGGATCGAATCCCACATCGGGCTCCTGGTGCATGGAGCCTGCTTCTCCCTCTGCCTGTGTCTCTGCCTCTCTCTCTCTCTGTGACTATCATAAATAAATAAATAAATTTTTTTTTAAAAAAAGTGTTTTTTTAAAAAAAAAACATGTTATGTATTTTGGTTAGTTTAATCTTCAAAAGCCTTTTAACTCAGAGTATGTCAATAAATAATACAATAATATCATTAAATTGTACTGCCAGTAATTAAACAAATTGAAATAAGTGAAGGAGTACGTTATCTTATTTACTCCCCCCACCTTGAGCAAAGTATGGAAATGATCAGTATAATAGATTAAGAACACATCCTCTAGGGGTGCCTGGGTGGCTCAGTCAGTTATGTATCTGACTCTTGATTTCTGCTCAGGTCATGATCTCAGGGTCTTGAGATCAAGCCCTGCATCAGGCTCCACACTCAGCAGGGAGTCTGCATGATATTCACTCTCCCCTCTTCCCCTATCCTCCTCCCCCCATTCTCACTTGTGCTCACTTGCTCTCTCTCAAATAAATCTGAAAGAAAAAGAACATGTTTTGTAGAATCAGATATGCTGGGTTCAAATCTTGACTTTATCATTCAGGAGACTAGGCAATTCCTTAACCCAACTATTAGCTGCTTCTTCATCTGTAAAATTCCTCATGTGGTTGTCTGAATTCAGTTGGCTAATCTATTTAAAGCACCTGAACAAGTGTCTGGTACATAACAAGCACAATGAATGCTTGTTGATTTTATAAAGCTATCATAAACATTATTCTTTTTATTAGTGATCATAATTAGGTTTATTTTTGTCTCATGAATAGACAAAAATAAGTGCAGACCGGAATTGCATATTTATGAGCATTAGGTACCAGATAATATAATACATACATTATCTTGATTAGTTCTCATCAAAAAGTTTCAAGAACAGACATAGTATTTTGGTATTTCATAAATGAGAAATGGAGGGTGAGAGATTAAGGGTCAGAGAATGAGTAGCAGACAATACAGGAATTAAAGCAGCCTATCTGACTTCACAGTTCATGTTTTGTTTTGTTTTTTTCTTCCCATTAACAATGCACAAATATGTTACATGTGTTTATGTTAGGCATGATTTCAGAAATGCAAGGAAGTCATGATGGCCCTTTTCTTACAAAGAAATCTTTACTTATGGCTTAAGAAACCTGTAGCAAAAATAAGTATATATGTGACACAATATAGTTGAAATACACATGACACATAATAAGAATCAAGAATAGAGAAATGATATTTCAAATACCATAATTCAATGAGCAAAATGTTAAGAGAATCTTAATTTTTGTAAGAACCTAATGGTAGAATTACTAATTCTACTAATTTTCTTCAATTCTTCTATATTATCATAGTAAATGAGAATAAACACTAGTTGAAAGAACTAGTTAGTTTATTGTTCTAATATAAAAATATGATAGTCAGTACCCAGACGTGGTGATTTAAATTTCAATTTATATTAATAAAATAAAATAAAATAAAATAAAATAAAATAATTTTTGCTTCTTGTTATAGTAGCTGTACTTGGTGTCCATTCACTTGGGTACATGTGGCTAATGACACATTGGACAGATATAGAACATTTCCACCACTGCAGAAACGTCTGTTGGACAGCATTATTCTAGAGTATGTCAGAATGCATAACAGAATTGCCAGGAGGAAAATTTTAATGTGCAAAGTATTGTCTAGGGATTTAATGTAAAAGAATTGAATGTAATGGTCATCTTGCATTCCTTCTGAATAGGCTGCCAACTGTCTTACCAACTATCTAAGTTTGGGCAATTTTCACCTTCCTGGATCTTCAATTTCCTGATTTGTTAAATGGAAGAAAACACCTTCCACCAGGTCTACTTCCCCAGGGGAATTATGAAGGTCAGTACAGAAAATATATAAGAATGTACCTTGTATAATACAAATAATACTCAGACATAGAGTATCATTCTGAAACCTGGTTCTTTGGACTAAGTAGTTTTCTAAAAGAACAAAGTCCTAAAAACTTCTGTCTAGGATTCAAGTCCAAGTTCTGCCACTAGTTAATTTTATAAGTTTGGGACTCAGTTTCATTTTTTCTGTAAAGCAAGAAAAATTCACACAGATATTGTGAGAATTAATATATATGTGGAAGGAAGTCAATGTAGGTAGGTGGGGGGATGGATGACATAAGTGAAGGGAATTAACAGCACAAACAGAATTGTCAGTCAATATTATGTTTTAAAAGATAAATAGCCAATTTTATACCTCTTTACTTCACTACCACAGTATGCTTTCTGATCTCTACAGTACTGGCATCTATATTTACAATGAAGTACCTAAAGGTACCATTTACTAAGAACAGTTCTATGTGCTAGGCACTTTTTGGAGTATTCAATATTTATTGCCCATACTGTCTGTTTTATTACTATAGCTTTGTAATATAGTTTGAAATCAGGAAGTTAATACCGCCAGCTAGATTTTTCTTCCTAAAGATTGCTTTGACTATTTATATATATATTTTTTTGGTGGTTCCTACACATTTTAGGATTGTTTGTTCTATTTATGTTAAAAAATGTTATTGAAATTTTGATAGGAATTGCATTGAATCTGTAGATTGCTTTGGGTAGTATGGACATTTTGACATATTAATTTTTCCAATCCATGAGCATGGAGTATCTTTCCATTTATTTGTGTTGTCTTCACTTTCTTTTATCAGTGTCTTATAGTCAGTGTACAGGTCTTTCACTTCCTTGGTTAAATTTATTCCTAGGTATTTTCTTATTTTTTGATATAATTGTAAATGGGATTGTTTTGTTTATTGTTTATTTCTCTTTTCTGATAGTTTTTTTTATCAGTGTATAGAAATGCAACAGATACCTGTGTGTTGATTTTATAGCACTTTTTATAGATTTCATATGCTAAGCTTAACTTTCCCATGAGAAATCTATGATTTCTGAACCTGGTCCCAATATTCTCTGCACTTGTGATTGCAGAATAAGAACTATTAATGGGTAATCCACAGAGAAATATTTTCAAGTGATTTCCAAGCACTTAGGGGCTGCAGACATTTCCTTCAAAAGTGCTATCATTTGGGGATCCCTGGGTGGCTCGGCGGTTTGGCACCTGCCTTTGGCCCAGGGCGTGATCCTGGAGTCCCGGGATTGAGTCCCGCGTCGGGCTCCCTGCGTGGAGCCTGCTTCTCTCTCTGCCTCTCTCTCTCTCTCTTTCTCTCTCTATGTTTATCATGAATAAATAAATAAATAAGTAAATCTTTAAAAAAAAA
Organism: Vulpes lagopus; assembly: GCF_018345385.1. Classification (NCBI taxonomy): domain Eukaryota; kingdom Metazoa; phylum Chordata; class Mammalia; order Carnivora; family Canidae; genus Vulpes; species Vulpes lagopus. The sequence goes on from NC_054829.1 coordinate 100,809,929, forward strand.
AAGTGCTATCATTTCAAAAGGAGTAAACATTTCCTCTTCTTGAGTGCTACTGGCATGCCAGAAAGAAATACAAGTATTTCATCGCTTCTCGGCCGATCAAGATCAAGATCAAGATCAAGTGCAGTTAGAAGTATATCAAGGTAATATTATTCCTATGTATCATAAATTTCAGGTACTCTTTTGATTTTGTTTTGATCTTCATTCTTTTCCTTGAAGACATCGAGGTTTTTAAAGACCCAATCATATAAATTTTCATCTTATCCCAATGGATTAAAATATGTATATAATTTCCAAAATAAAAAAAGAAAAGCAGATATGTTCTAATGATGCTCATTGATTTTTTTTTCTTTGAGTATTTGGGATCTTTTTTATTTTTATACACATGACAAGATTTTACACCAAGAATAGTCAGTTAAATAGTATAAATTTACATTCATGAGGAATGTTAAAAAAAAAAATTCAACTAGGGCAGCCCGGGTGGCTCAGCGGTTTAGCACCGCCTTCAGCCCAGGACATGATCCTGGGGACCTGGGATGGAGTACCACGTCGGGTTCCCTGCATGGAGCCTGCTTCTCCCTCTGCCTGTGTCTCTGCCTCTTTCTCTCTCTCTCTCTTTCTCTCATGAATAAATAAAATCTTAAAAAAAATTTTAACTAAAAAACCCACTTCTTTTTGTGACCCACAATCCCAGCATTTTACAGTGTGGGGGAGAAGGGGCTGGGGGGAGCTTCCAAAACAAGTCTCTCCCAAAAGAAATGACTTAAATTTCACGTTCCCTCTCCACACAGGATCCAAATGGTGAGAGTATAATTTGTAATTCATCTTTTTAAGCTGTAGATTTCTTTACTGCCCCAGGGGCTGGGGAAGGGCCTGTGCTCAGTGCCACTGTAGAAGGGCAGGGGGGTGTGTCTGTGCACTCTGGGCATGGGCCTGTCCTTACGCAGCTCTTCAGAGGTTTGGGCTTGTGTGACTGAGAGTCAGTGTGTATGCATGTGTCGGCATGTTCAAGTGAGACTGTGTCATCCTGTATGTGTGTACTAACGCACCTGTAGGGGGCTGTGTGCAGGCTACGGGGCACCTGGCAATGATTTTGAGTGCTTTGCCCACAAGAAGATCTTGTTCAGAGGCCTGTGTTTGTTTTCCCATACACGCAAGTCCGACTCGGCGCAGCAGGAGTAAGGGTGTGTCTGAGGACATGACTTGGAGCTGTTTGCTTGTGCATAGATGTGGGTGCCTGAGTCACTGGCTGAGTTCTCATCCTTCCCTGTCACCTTCCTTCCTCCATGATACCATCCTGTTCATCCTCACCCAGTTGTTCTGCAGCAGCGCTACAACTCCCTTTCCCAATACTTCGTGGTGAAAAAGGAATTAAATTCTCATTTGCATTTAAAAATCTGTCTGCTCTCCATCTGGGGAGGGGGCAAGACCATGGCTTTGGGGTTCAGCAGCACTATTTCCCGCAAGCCACCCCAATAATCCTCCTAACCCTGCCTTAATGAGTCCAACCTCTGATTCAGACTTCCTGGGAGTCCCTCCTAGAGCCTGGGACCACCCCCAAGGCAAATATAAGAAAAGCTCTCTGCACCATCCCCACCCACCCCATCAGCTGACTTCTGGTGTCTCCCTGCCTCTAGACTCACCTACCTTACTTCCTTCCCCTTTCTGGGATAAGAACAAGTTCCAGCAAACAAATGACACGTGGGGGCTTTGTTGGGAGACACTGAAGGAGGACAGGGAAGGTGAAGATGGGCAAGAGAGGCCAGGCCCTGGGCCCCAGCACATAGTGGGTGGGGACCAGCCATCCTCCCTCCCACCTTTGTCCTTTACCTTTAAGCAATAAACCAAACCTCACTTAAATTAAAAAACAAAACAAAACAAAACAAAAACGAAAACAAAAAAAAACCCCACAAACTGTTCTAAAAATATATGAATGAAAAATAGTTGATAAATTATCATGAACTTCTAAAGTGCTCACCATGTTTATTTTTCTTTATGGAGGAGACATTTTGCAATACAGAAAAAAATTTAGAAAGATATTTTATAGTTCTTGATTTTCATTTCCCTAGGAAATTTACTACTAAAATACTGGTTTTACACCTGGATGATAGTATATACATTTTAAAGGAAGTAATACATGAGAAGGTATATGTGTTTCTTAAAATATAGAGATAATTTTAAAGGGATATATGGTTTTATGATTAATAATATGAATAATATTATTATGGAGATTATTGGGGAAGATGCATGAAAATAAGTGGAAATGTGCCATGGAGGCATACAAATGAGGGAGGGATACAGAGATAGGAAAATCACTCTGAATTATACGCTCGCTTGTACATTTACATAATGTATCAATATTTAAAGTCTACATCATATAGATAACATCAAGTTTTTTTTATTGCAACAAAATGAAGTCCATAAAGATAAAACAATTGGTCATGGGAAAAAGTCAGACACAAAACTTCTAGTTTATTCACAAAGCCAACACTTCGGTAGATTCTCAATCTAAATGTTTGCCACCGCTGACATTACACAACTAGCTCTCTTTTAGAAAAATATGCACATATTGTGTTACTTTATTTGCTATATAGCTCAGTAGGTAAAGGAAGACAATTGCTAGGAAAAAATCAGATTAATAGAATAAAATGTGATGTAAATTTTAAAACACAAGAGAGGGAAATGTGCTATTAAATTATTGACTCACCTTGTTATAATGGATATTTTCTAAGAATGAGAGGCTTATAGGCTAAATCTGAAAAATTGAAAGTTACACTTTTCCACATGTAGTTGAGCTACTGTTGTTACTTTGGCTAAATGTACTCACAGGAAATCTTCCATTTATATTTTTTGTAAATTAATGCATAGAAATAAACAAGCAACTCTAGGCCACGTGGAAATGGATTTTATCCTTAATGTAGTTTATCTCAACTATAAGTCTTGATAAAATTTATAGCTGTCTTGAATACAAAGCATTGATTTATTAAAAGGAGTAAAGTGAGAGTCAGATATAAATGACTAGACCTGAGTTCTGCATTTAGTTTTAGGTTCTCCGTATTGAAAAAGGTAGAAAATGGCTCAAGAAGAGGGAAGTTATCATCAGGAATTAGGCATCTGCTACGTAAAAGTCCTGATGCTGGGCATTAGAACCACAGAATTTTAATTCCAAAAGGTCATTTTTCAAACCTGCAGTCTTCAGTACACAGGGCCTATGAAAGTTAAAGAGATATGTTTAAGATCATACTTTGATAGGGCAGTAACTAGAATACAGATCATTGATGGGGCAGCTGGGTGGCTCAGTTGGTTAAAAAGAACCTGATTCTTGATTTAAGCTCAGGTCATGATCTCAGGGTCATGAGATCAAACCCCAGGTTAGGCTCTGCATTCAGAGTCTGCTTGAGAATCTCTCTCTCCCCTTGCTCTCTCTCTCTCTCTTTCTCTCTCCAAATAAATAAATACATAAATAAATTTAGAGAAAAAGAGAATAGAGATAACTGACATCCAAGACCCTGCTCTTTCTGGTCAGCCACGGGATCAAGACCATACATCATGTACATGGCCCCATGGTTTTGTCTTTCTTAGTTCTTAATTCAGTCATCTAATATTCTGTCTCTATCTGTAGACTTATTTTTATCATCATCAAAGAGTTGATATTCCTGTTATTGATCAAGTTTGAATGAGCTAGTACTGAGGACAGAGCTCTGACATGCCACCTTAAAGCCTCTGTTTAGACTGATATCCTCTTCATCAGCACACATGGAACATCCAAATTCAATAAATATTAGTGCTATTTGCAACAAGGCCATTTTTCTTTACCTGATTTGTAAGAATATTACAAGACAGCATTTTTTCTGATATCAGCAAACTTAGTGGTCTTTCCATAATAGGAACTTTTAATAAATAACCTTTGATGAATGAATTGAAGTTGATATAATGTATTTCCTATCATTGTTTTCATTTCTATCTAGTTGCTATTTATTTTTCCTATTGATGCATTCAATAGTTACAATTATTTGAAGTACTAAGCTATGTTTTATGTCCAACTCATATATCTATTAATAGGTATAATTTAGTTTCTTCCCATCTTGAAAATCACTGGTCTTCTGGAATTTATGTTCTACATGGTTACTCCAAAATTCCAGCAGACTCACACATATATTTTGGGATCTATCTTGTCATTGTCAAGAATTTAGTATCATTTATAAAAGAAGGTCACTACTTTTTTTTCACCCACATCGCCAAGAAAGTAGTAAATTTTTTTAACAACTTTTTTTAAAAAATTTTATTTATTTATGATAGTCACAGAGAGAGAAAGAGAGAGAGGCAGAGACACAGGCAGAGGGAGAAGCAGGCTCCATGCACCGGGAGCCTGACGTGGGATTCGATCCCGGGTCTCCAGGATCACGCCCTGGGCCAAAGGCAGGCGCCAAACCGCTGCGCCACCCAGGGATCCCAAAAGTAGTAAATTTATAAGAATGCTAAATGGGAGAGATGGATAGTAACTCTTCCAAATTCTTTCCAAAATGAATGAGTTCAAACTGTAGCTCTGTAGATTTAGTTGCAGATAAAATCCTAACTTAAATAAGCATTACAATGGCTTATGAGGCAGTAACTTTAGTTTTCTTAATTCTAGATACAAAGAAATGGAACAATATTGACAAGAATGAAAAAAAGTCAAAGAACATATTTTATTTCTTTTACCAAAATATCCTAAATATGAGATGCTAACACTCCATACTTATTTTCTCCTTATACTGCATTTGATTTTAATCCAGAATAGCAGTAAGCAAGGGATACATGAAATTAATATTCTGATCATATCTGTCATTCTAGAATAAATTTTTAAAACTGCAAATGTATTTTAAATTAGTTTGTAAGTTGACCACTAGATATTTAAAATCATATTGAAAAAGGTAGAAAATGGTTCAAGAAGAGGGAAGTTATCATCAGGAATTAGGCATCTGCTCATGCAGGGTAGGATTTACATCTTTGACTTAATTTGTCATACTAAAATATATAAAAACATGATTACTAGATAATTGAATTCCAGACCATATAAGACATTATTTTAATTTTAGATACAAATAAAGAAATTAAGAGAAAAACTAGCTCTATTTTGAAATTTAACTTTTTAGACAAAATGAGTGTTACTCCTGAGATACTGATAATCATTCAAATACATGCCTGAGAAAGAAATCCAAGGGCAAGGTGATTTATTATGAGAAGTCAATGGCATTGGATGTCGTTTTGGCTTATTTTAGCCCAGAACACAATATGACAGAAATAAGGACTGGAACTTTTAAGTGTCTTACCTTTCTGAAATGTTCTAGAAGAGTGACCCTCTCAGTTTGAATTGTTATTTATACTTTGAAATTATAAAGAAACAAAAGTAAACATTTCTGCCTTACTCTCATCAGTTATATAAGGGCAAAGACAAAAATATTCCCTCTTGGTTTTCTTCCCTCTGGGACTTAAATCAAAAAGTCTCCTGGGTCCCAGGACACAGAGATTTGCCTTGTCAAAAATAAAACAGGAATACCCACTTCATGCCTTGCTAGAAAATAGTATATGAATATGAGAAAAAGAGAACTTAATTAACAATTACTTGGCTTATTTTAAATTGTTTAGGAGATAGCAAGGAAAAAATGATAAAAAAAAAAAGATTCCTAACCCAAAAGAAAGAAGTAAAAGATGGGAAACTAAGTGGGTAGTACAGAAACAGACATTATTCTGAAATACCTATCAGTTATTTAATGTGATGACACCTAAAATATAGCTATAAAAAATATTACCCCCAAAAGCATCCTGCAATATGAGCAAGATGTTGGAAAATGAGGACTGACACTACAAAGTATAAAGAGAAATGTTCTTTTAAGATGTGTTACTGGCATTCTGCTAGTTTTAGGAGATTTTTTTTTGTGTTTGTTTTTGGTGCTAAAGGCATAGTTCGACTGTGCACTTCATTCTTAAGGAAAGTTTCTTTGAAAGAGAAATAAATCCAGTTATCCATATTATAAGCTGAAATGACTAAATTAGTGTGTAAAAGTTCATGCTTACTTTTTGTTTTCAAATACTAGAGACTATGATAAAATGTGGACTGAAGTCTTATCTTCCATTATTTATCAATAACAGAGGAAAAACATAACAGTACTAAAATGGAATCAATTTGCTACATTAGATTTTATAACATGATTGATCTTTGTTAAGTGAGTGTTTGTAGGTAAGTGGTTTTTAAATTGTTGAGTGTTTTTTAAGGGAAGTGTCCATGTAGTAGGTAGTAGTTCTACATAAATAAATGAATCAGAAATGGAATAAATAATAATTGGCATAGCCAGTATGACTTTTATCTCTGGGAAAACCTCTCTGATTTGAACTGGAGAGTGAAGATGGAATAGATAACTCTAGGATTCTTTTTAACTCCACAAATTTTTAAAAAAATATCACTTACTGAGTCACATGATGATAGAAAAAATCTTAATGAAAAAGTAGTTCTAGTAAAATGTCAATATAATAATTTTAGAGGCTTTTTGTTTAATGCAAATTGTTAAAAAATAAGCTTTTCCTTGCCACCCAATAAGTCATAAAAGAGTATTAGTGCAGCTCTTATCTCTTAATCAGACTTATATTATGGCTGGGTAGAAACCAGATGGGGGGGAATGCATGGGTGGCTCAGCGGTTGAGCGTCTGCCTTTGGCTCAGGGCGTGATCCTGGAGTCCCGGGATCGAGTTCCACATTGGGGTCCCTGCATGGAGCCTGCTTCTCCCTTTGCCTATGTCTCTGCCTCTCTCTCTGTGTCTCTCATGGATAAATAAATAAAATCTTTTTTTTTTTAATAAATAAAATCTTAAAAAAAAAAAAAAGAAACCAGATGGGGATGGGGGAGGAGGCGAGGTGTGGGTGGAAGGAGAGAGATAGGTAGATGGATATTAGGAAATTATAACACAGGCTAGGAGAGATTCTGGGATAAAGCTGTTGGAAGATTAGAGGACATCAGAGGCATTCTGTTCAATAAAGGACAAAGATAGCTACAGACAGAAGTATAATCACTGGGACTTAAAGTGAAATTTCAGAAGTTTCAGGTGGATGAATTGACAGTATTCAGCAAAACGTAATAAAAGTCTGGTTTTAAGAAAGTGAATATTCCAGTCTGATATTGTACATAGACAATGCTTATAGAAGACAGAAAGAAACTAAAATATTGATAGAAAGAAAGAAAACAACACAAAAATAGGAGTAAAGCATTAAATCATATTAAAACACCATAGTTAAGTTTTCGCCCTCTCTGATGGGCCACTTGCACAAATGTTATAAAATTATATGGACAGTACCTTTCTTTTAGCCTTTAGCTGCTCATGATACTTGTCACAGGTATCTCCTGGGATCTCTCCTCCCCAAAGAGTAATTCCAACAATGGTGTATGTGACGCCCATGATGAGCAATGGGAAGCAGTATACCAGTATAATGACAATAATATGGTAACTGCAAGAAATAATAAAAAAAACAACACATGCCAAAGAGCATATTGAGATGCAATATGTGAACTTTGAATTCATCTCCTTTTAAATATTAATTGACAATTCCAAAGATTATTTCCACATTTTCTCTAAGTCGTCATTTCACAAATCCATCAAGATATGGTGTTATTGTCTACTACAGTCATGGCTACCAGTTGATTTTTGTCAATCTTTGATTCATATACAAAAACTATAGCTGCAATGCATTGCTAATTTAAACTACCCATACTCTCCTTGCCTGGAGGTTCAGGATGAATGCCATTTCTCTGCTTGGAAATTATTGAATTAACCTAATTAAATTTATTATCAGAGAGAAAGACATCAAACAGAAAAAATGAATCAAATTACAGATATTTTTTCCACACATAAAATTATTCTATGTATCCCTGTAACACCAGCCATATTTGAAATAAATTGTGTTTTTTATCCAGATAAAAAATGTAATAGGTATTCTAAGGCACTTTGGATCTCTAAGCTATATGACTGTAATTTTAAAAATCAGGTAAGGACATTACACACATTCTTTTCAATGTCATGACACATTCAGTTGCATTGTTGATTTGGTAAATAACATTCAGATGTTTAGTCACACCAGTGTCAGGATTAACAAACTAAATTCTAGGACTTCATAGCTTTCAGTCAAAATTATAAGGATGCAGTTGGGGAGGAATAGGAAGGCAACTGATAATACAACTATGCAATTAGAATTTGTATAAAGTTTTGTGTAGCTTCTACTGTCTTAGGAAGGCTTTAAAGTAATTAAAGAATTTGGTACACTAGGCTTCTCAATATCCGTTTCTTTGTAAAGGGAATCTTTTACCTCCTTGCCTTCCCATTTCCTGATAGCTAATTAGGTATTGAATTACAGTAATGGGAAGCAATTCTGTCAACAAGTAATTTCATTTTGTTACCATGATTACTTTTGTTTTCTTATACAGATAAGATTTATTAATATCAGATAGAATAACAGCACTCAGTGTAATGACCGCTGCCTGCTTTTCCTTCGATAAATACACCCTAATATTTTTCTTTAAAAATCTGGACTCATTCATTTGGGGAATATAAATAATAGTGAAAGGTAATATAAAGGAAGGGAGAAGAAATGTGTGGGAAATATCAGGAAGGGAGACAACATAAAGACTCCTAACTCGGGGAAACGAACTAGGGGTGGTGGAAGGGGGGAGAAGGGCGGGTGTTGGAGGGGAATGGGTGACGGGCACTGAGGTGGACCCTTGACGGGATGAGCACTGGGTGTTTTTCTGTATGTTGGTAAATTGAACACCAATAAAAATTAATTAAAAAGAAAAACAAACAAATTTGGACTTAGAAAAAAAAAATCTGGACTCTGGGCAATCAGAGAAAAAAAATACCATGTGATTCCACTCGTATGTGGAATTTAAGAAACAAAACAAATGGGCGAAAGAAAAAAGAGAAACAAATTAAGAAACAGACTGTTAGCTACAGGGAACAAACTGATAATTCCCAGAGGGGAGGTGGGTGGGGGGGAGGGGTGAAATAGGTGATGGGGATTAAGGAGGGCACTTATGATGAGCACCAGGTGGTATATAGAAGTGTTGAATCACATATTGTACACCTGAAACTAATATTACACTGCATGTTAACCAACTGAAATTAAAATAAAAACTTAAAATTAAAAAAATCTGGACATTGAGTATAGACCAGTTTGTTAAAACAGCTGCTTTAAAAGGTAACCGTTATATTTGTATCATTTGTTATTGTGAAAGGGAAAAGTAGGACACTACATAAGATTTTATTGGATTAAGATTTAAATAATTGCAGTAAAAAATGCAAACGGGCGCTCAGGTGGCTCAGTCAGTTAAGCTGCTGACTCTTGGGGAGACTAAGTGATGGCACTGAGGGGGGCACTTGGCGGGATGAGCACTGGGTCTTATGCTATATGTTGGCAAATTGAACTCCAATAAAAAAATTTAAAAAAAAAAAGCTGCTGACTCTTGACTTTGGCTCAAGTCATGATCTCAGGGTCCTGGGATCGAGCCCCATGTTGGGTTCTGCGGTCAGCGTGATGTCTGCTTGGGATTCTCTCTCTCTTTCTCTCTTTCTCTCTCTCTCTCTCTGTCTCCCTCTCCATCTCCCTCTGCCACTCCCCCTGCTCTCTCCCTCTCTCTCTCTGTCCTAAACAAATATAAATATTTTAAAAAATTCAAACAGTTGTTCTACTGACTGAGCCAGCCAGGTGCTCCATGTATTATGCTATTTTAATGTGTCTCTTTCCCCAAGTAATGTGTGAACCCTTCACAGAAATGTTTATCTTATTTGCTTAATTGTTGCTCCCAATCTGTAGTCCCTCAACTGTTCATTAAATTGAATTAACAGCCATAATAGAGAATTAACTTACGTGAAATGTTGTTTGGGACCTTCTGGCCATTGCACATAGCAAAGGGTACGGCCTGGCATGACTTTAATTTTGGAGTAAAGACACTGAGGGAAGGCAAGTAGGAATGCTAGAATCCAAATACTTCCGATGACAATCTTGGTTGCTGTGGCAGACAGTCTGGGCTTCAAGGGATCAATAATGGCCATATACCTATATAAAAACAAACAAAACCATTTTGTTGCCTCTCTTGCTAGCAAAGTGAAAGATGGAGTTTCAAGGGAGTTATCTCTCTGGTAAGCAAGTTAATGAGGATTTTGCTCATAGAGGCAGCATAGAATGATAATCATGGCAGAGTCTTAGGAATCAGGCAGACTGAGGTTCAAATCCTCTTTTGTCACTTATTTAATATTTTTAAACCTCAACTTCATTATTTTAAAAATAGAAATAAGAACATCCGCCTTGTAGGGGTAAAGTAGAGATCAATAGAAATAATTTAAGTGAAAGGTATCGATTATTTGGTGCTGTACCTGGCACATTATTAGAATTCATAAATGTCTGCTGAATTGAATTGGACAAGTGTGTAGTCAATGTTTAAAAATGAGTTCTACACCTCAAAACTACCATTTTTCTTCTATACGTTTAACTGTTCAGAAGAAAATTCTAGAGAACTAATATGGCTATGATTGACAAAGATGAGGAGCCCCCTGTAAAGTATATCATCAACTTCACTTAAAACCTTCAAGAGACAAGTTCAGGACTCAAATAATAATAAATAAGTCAAGCTTGACTGAGGCTATGTCTTGCTGTTACCTCTAAATTGAAGTCATGGTTTATCATGAAAATATTCATAGTGTCTATGTAACTACACATAACATAATAGTTATAGGAAAATATATTTGAGACTCTGAAAAACACATATATGATTTTTTGAGTGCAACTTTTTGGGAAATTGGAAACTCTGAATATGCTAACAAAACTCAAGTTTATTCACTTGGTAAAATAGTGAATCAATTTACAGTTTTAAATTGAATAACATAGTTAATTACCAAACTCTGGCTAATAGAGCAGAAAATTAATTACAAATTATACATAAAATCAATTGTATTTCTGCATTTCTATCAATAAAACATTATTTAAATATTTTACTGTTGACCATTTTGTGTTTCTCAAATGTATTTTGATTTATGCAAAATTTTCAAAGGCAACAATTTAATCAAAGAATGAGTGTTACTCAAACACAAAACATTTTAATCTTAAGAATAAATATCTCAAGATAAGGATAATTTATTAATTTGCTTATTGCTCTTTGCTTTATGAATATTAGACAGAATTGGACCTTTAATAGATATATTGGAACTTATCTATATACCACTAATAATATTAACTTTAGTTGAGATTTACTTAAAGGAAACATCCTCATTATTATGTATGACAGCTAATAGATAAAAGTGAATGTTAGGTATGAAAAAAATCATAAAAACAGTACCATAGTTTCAGAAAATAAAGTGAACCACAATGAAAATAAAATGCATATATTTGAAACTGAAAATTGTTTAAAATGTACCTCTTGTGCTTATGTTGGTGAAAACTAGCAGCATGTACTGATTGCTAACAATGAGCAGGCAATTTATTATACACATTATATATATTTAATATCCAGAACAATCTAATCAACTGAATAATATTATCGCTATTTGTTTCTTTTTTGTTATTATCTCTATTTGATAGAAAACTGAAGCTTAAAGACATTAAGTAAATTGTTCAAAATGACCTCAGATGGTAAAAGCAGAATTCTAAACCAGTCCTGCCAGTCTTAAAAGTCCATATATTTACAGACTATGGCTTTGAATATGACTGTTCATGTAAGGAATTGTGAAAGAGAAAGAAAAATATATGTGGTAGATGCCATCCAAAGAACCACATTATGCTTCAGATCCAAAAGTGTTCATGTTCAATATTAAAGACAAAAGTCAAGCATAGAAAGGCAATAATTGTAGTTGGGCACTTCTGTTTACACTGCTGCTGATTATGATTCACCACAGCATTTCTCTCATTATATTGACTTGTTGCTTAATGGGCATTTCTAGAGCCAAGCACAACACTTATCAATAAATTTTTGTTGTACTGAACTGAATATTCTTCAACTCTAACATAATTTTTTGCTTTTCTGCTTGCCTCAGAAGTGTATGAATGCAATATTGATGTTTAAACAGTTTATTTTTTGAGACTAAAAAAGAGAATTTGAGTGACATGAGCAGAGTTAAGAGTTCTACACAGTTACTCTAGCACATATAATTCAAAATAAGGTGCAAGTTGCTTATTGATTTTTTTTGTAAATTACTCTATATTACAGAAATTATTTCCTGACAGGTATTGTTTCATATGAATTATATGAAAACAAACAGTTTATGTTCTCATTAACTAACACTTTAGTAAAAATAGAAATTTAGGAACTTCAATTTGACATTTTTGTCATTTCTGGTCTGATCCATTATTCATTCAACCAAACATTTGTTGAATGCCTACTGTGATATTCCAGACACTATAGTGATACAACACTGAGGAGAAATGACCTTCACAGAGCTCATACTCTAGACTAACCAAATAATGTAAAATAAACATAAAATTACAAATATGACAAGTGTTACAAAGGCAAGCAATATATAGACATGTGAATGCATTTATTGAGAAAAACATATTTGGAATGTGACTCAGTCTTCCCTAAGAAAATTCTGGGTTGAAATTTGGAAAGGTGACTATGCAAGGTGGCAGAAGAATAGGAATTACCAGGAAGATTTCTGGAAGAACAAAGGATATGTGAAAAAATCCTGTGTTAATGGGTTTTTATTGGTTGAGTTGTGTCTCTCTAAAAAAGATATGTTGTATCTTTTTTTAAAGAGACACAGAATGTGTCTTAGTTGGAAATCAACTTTTTATAAAGGCAACTGAGTCAAAATGAGGTTATTAGGGTGGGCCCTAATCCAATATGACTGATTTAAAGGAGAAATTTGGGAACAGAGAGAAACATATGGAGAAGGCTATATGAAGATAGAGAATTGAATGATGCACCTAAAAGCCAAGCAATGCCAAAGACTACCTGCAAACCACAAAAAGCTAGGAGGAGGCAAGGATGGATTTCCTTACATGTTTCTGAGGGAGCGTGGCCCCTGCCAAACCCTGATTTCAGACTTCTAGCTTCCAGACTGTTAAGACAGTGAGGTTCTGTTGTTTTTAAGTCACTCAGGTTGTGGTACTTTGTTAAAACAGCCCCAGGAAACCAAAGCAATGGGTAAGGATGGGGGAAGCATTAGGCACTTGAGTAAACACTACTGTAATAGGAACATGGAAAGTGAAAGGGGAAGTGGTTTAAGATGGAGTTGCAGAGCAGATTGGTATTTTGTCCTATGGCAAGTAATCAAGATGATTAGTCAGAGAAGAATAATCAGATTTTAGTACAGAAAAGGAACTGAAGGAGGGAAAAGAATGGAAGCAGGGGAAGAAGTAACCTGGCTATTGTTTTGGTTTGGATGAGAAGACTGCTGCCTGGTGTAGGGTGTTACTGGAAGGTTGAATTCTGTTAAGGGTTTGACGAAAATAAGAAATGCTGAAACACTGTATAAAGGGAGAGCCAGTTGGCCTAAGAAGTAGGTAGAGTTCCAGGCACTGCTGACAAGACCAATTTGAAATTGGTAATTAGGGATTCATTGTGGCATCAACATTTCCTATTCTGTGACTGTCTCCATAATAATTTGCTCAAAAGTAGGCATGAAAAAAACCCTGGATCTTTAAGGCTCATCCATATGAATATCCTTGGGGCCTGAGAAGAAATGATCCAATCTGAGATACAGTATCATTCAAATGATTGTCAGTACTTTATTTCTCCTTTAAAGAAATGCATACCTTTGATGTGATCAAAGGTTAGCTGTTCCCAGGCTGGGCTTCTCACTACCATTCTTTTCTCACTAAACAGATTCGTAAATGCATTATTTTTCTTGGTATGGTCATTTTGTATGTAATAGCTACGACTGGATTCTTCACTCTTCCAATTAGCATAATCACCTAAACAAGTTTAAAATCACTTTTTCATTATCCATTAGTCTGAAATTCTCAGAAGCATCCATTGAAAGCTCATATTTTTAATGCCATCTTTTTATCAATTTCCCTTTTCGTTCTACTATAAGATTCACATTCCTTTACCACCTATATTTTTCTGATATAATTTAAGGGTCTTTTCTGGTCCTTTGATGTCTAAAATAGAATATTTTGACATAATTTTTTCAATAAGTAAGCCTTTTCCATTTTGCAATTGTTCTTGATATCTGGTATAATTCTTCCTTTTGTGAACATTTTTATTAAGCTCTGTTTCTGGATCTTTATGAGCCTCTTTGCATTTTAAAGCTTTAGTATGAATACAGAGTACACTCTGCAGATGAGTACTTGATTATATTAACAATGCAAAAAATATTTGCCTGAAAAGACATGGATTTTGCTGTTTTCCAATTTGCTTCTGGCCACGGTAGACAATGTTTTAGTCTCTAAAGCCCAAATATAATATGCTGTCTGGCTATTGTCTGTGTAAAATAATTAGTTATAACAGCTGTTCATGACCCATAAAATTTCAACTTCAGGCCTTTGGTGCTAAGGCATTTTCTGCTTTGAAAAATGGCTAGAGAGAAATATAATCTTTTATGAAATTGCATTTTGTAGACAAATTTTATTTTGTGCTTTTTCATAGGTGTTTTAAAGAAGCAAGAGTGAGCCAATTAATTTATTATAAATATTGTCTTAGTGAATTTTGAAGGGAACAAGTATTTATTAAAACAAACATATATACATATATTCAAATATATGTACACATATAATAGGAACTTCAAAATATTATCAAGCAAGGAACAAATCACTTGTTTACTCAAGTTTTTGTTTTGTATGAGTAAAATTTATAAACAGGCATTTGAGGGAGACTGTATTTAAAAAATAAAGTTTCTGAATAGAAAACGTACTTGACTTTCAATGTATACACATTCAATTTAAATTTGACAATTAGGTTTGTCTATTCATTTATTAATCTAGTATCAACTATTTGTTTTCAATTATTTCTTGAATGCTTTTTTCCAAGATTGTATTACATTTTCTGGCCATATTGGTAAGTGAAATAGATATAGTTCCTACTCTTGTGGAGTTCAGAGTCTTACATAGAAGAAATACATTATTCAAATAGTCACAAAATACTTCAGAAATTACCTAAATGTTGCTTGGGAAACATTGACTCAAGGATATTTAGTTAAACTTTCCTTGGAGCTTTATTCTAATGGCCTGCACACGTTCAGCATCCTCCCCCATGATTTCTAAGTGATATCCAATCTGACCTACTTGGTACCCTCTGTTTCTGTTCTTGAAACCATGTCAAAAACATTTATCTCACCCATTGTGAACCTGGAGTGAAATTGTACTGTCATATGATTTCCACAACAAATCCAATTATATAAAGAATTTCAGATTTCAAAATTTTAGGAGTTTAGGGGAGGAGAGAATATACCACTAGTCTTCATCCTATGATTCTAAACCTGACTTTTCTTCTTTGTTATACTCACTTTATATTATGCAATTAAAAAAAAAAAACTCTACATGTACCATGGGTGACCCTGTCATTTACAATGCTTTGAGAAGTTTAGCCCAGTTCCCTGTACTGTCAATAGACTAGTCAGTCTAGTGTAATCCTTTGGGAAGTCTGCAAAATAAAACTGTCTCCATTGTGTACACCAGGATGCTATAAAGAATGTACTAGTAATTATAAAGCATACAACAGGTAATTTGACCTAGGTTGAAATGATGGTAGAGATATATTAGTAGTCATGGCTTTCCTGAGGAAGCAACATCAATTTAGAATGATAAATAGGAGTTAATTAGAATGAAGGTGAGATTGGAAGAGAAAGCAGAATAACAAGTCCTGAGGTTGGAGAAACCATGAGGTATCTGAGGAAATAAAAAAGCCAGCTTCGCTATAGCACAGAGGAGGGGAAAGCAGAGGTGTCAAATGAAGCTGGAGATGGAGTATTTATTACTCATGACTTCACTGATATTATATATTCAATATATATTTAGATTTTCTTTTTTGACAATAAAAGCAATAATTGTTGAAATATGTCTGGAGTGACTCAGACACTCTTCTAAGAGCTTTATATGTAAATCATTTAATCTTTAAATTCTATTTATAGTAATTATAAAATGAGTTATAACAAAAAGCTACCTCATTAAGTATGACATAAAACAATTTCTTGTCAAAATTTCAAATATGAATTTAGAAGTGGTTTTCTTTTTCTTTTTTTTAAAAGATTTTATTTATTTATTCATGAGAGACACAGAGAGGGAAAGGCAGAGACATAGGCAGGGGGAGAAGCAGGCTCCCTTCAGGGAACCCAGTGTGGGACTCCATCCTGGGACTCCAGGATCACACCCTGGGGGAAGGCAGACACTCAACCGCTGAGCCACCTAGGGATCCCTAGAAGTGGCTTTCTGTATTGACAATATAAAACTTATTTATAAAATAAAAGATTATTTTATGTTATTTATACTATCTCTGATGATATAATTCAAAAATCAGAATATAATAGATTATTTCATCCATGAGATACTATAAAACTCTTAATCATTTTTTCAGAGTCCAACTAACTAACATCTTGTGTCATCTCTATATTGTCTTAGAAGATTAATGGAAGGGATCCCTGGGTGGCTCAGCGGTTTAGCACCTGCCTTTGGCCCTGGGTGTGATCCTGGTGTCCCGGAATTGAGTCCCACATCAGGCTCCCTGCATGGAGCCTGCTTCTCCCTTTGCCTGTGTCTCTGCCTCTCTCTCTCTCTCTCTCTCTCTCTCTCTATCATGAATAAATAAATAAATTTTAAAAGTTAATGGGAACATACATAACCACTTCTATACATCACTTCGAAAGTGCTGCTTTCACAGTCACCTTTATGTTATCAATCAGATATTAAGAAACTAATTCCCCTTGAAAATACTTTTGAACTCTTGGCAGATTATTTTCCTGGAAGCAATCCCCTCATTTAAATGTATTTGAAGTTGAAATTGACCTATAAATATTTTTAGTATTCAGTGTTTCATAGAGATAATACAAAACACTATATACCTAATTGTGTATAACTATACATGATATTCTATTTATACTATAACATGCTTCCTAAAATGCATACACAAAGCCTCTTTTGGGGCAATACAAACAGATATGCATCCAGTTTTATTTTGTTTTATAAGGAAAAGAGTTTTTAGATAAAAAGAGAATTCAAAAGGCTGCCCCAAAGTGGAGGAGTTAGAATAAGAGCTAAAGAAATTCCCAGGCGGGAGCAATAGACATGTAAAATTATAATCAATGAACAAAGGTACTGAAATTTCTTTAGCAGAGAAGACTCAGGACACTTGCTAGCTTTAGTCAAATGTATGAAGAGCTATAGAGTAGATAGAGCAGTTTGAGATCACGATAGGAGGTAAAACTCAAACTACACTTCCTGGACAAAGATGAATCACAAGTCTCTAGGGGACAATAGATTGTCTCCAGTGGTATTAAGTCTTTTTTCTTCTTTCTCTCCTTTGTTAGGGCACTCAGGAATCAGAAATAGAATGAATCACCATTTACTGAATGAATTAAAGGATTATAAATGTAAGGCAAATTGTTGAAATATGTAAAAGTAGTCTCCCACGCAACTTTGAGATTCTAATTTTAATCAGAGAGAGTTTGTCTGAAAATTAATTATAATTCCAGTCCCTTATCAGAGAATTATAACAGGAAGAAGATTGTTGGGACAATTGAGTGAAATAACTTATTACTTTGTATAATTTTCAGAGTACGACATGTATGACTCATATATTAAATGGTATTGAGCCAAAATTCACTTCCTCTCTATCAGTGTTGCCTTAAAATTATTTGGCTTCCCTTTTTATATGGCTTTTATATGCATGTGGTTAAGTAAAGTTACATATTATAATTGGTACTATAAGTCAATAGTTTTGGCAGACATTTTTCTTAACTAATGGGCAACATTAAGAGTATTATGAGAATACAGAGAAACAATGTTATATCTACTCTTTTACAGTGTCAATGACTTCAGAAAAAAGCATGAATTACTACTCACATTTGAAAATATGTTCATGCTTCATTAATAGGCTTTTCACTTTTGGAAAATGAATACTTTTTTGAGTATGAATCATTGTAAATATCATTCATATGTGCATATGAGTTACTCTGAACCCCTTTATTTTTCTCATTTTCTTTGCACAATCATAAGCCTTATCAGTTCAACTTCTGACATCACCAAATCTGTTCTATTGTCCCTTCCAAATCTCAATTCTTGGACTATTGGAACATTATCATAATGAATTTTCCTGATGCTACTCTTTCTTTGCTTTATTCACAATGTCTTTAAAGTTATCTTTCTAAATTATTTCACTGTTTCTTCACTTTCGACAGAATTAACTGCAGTGCTGCACAATCTTTACTACAGTGTCACTAAATATCTTACTTTATGCTCAAATTTACTACATTGTGTCAGTCAGAGCTCCAGGGAAAAGAGATTGCACACTGGAGTGGGAAAACTGAAGAGAGTTTAATAAAGAGGCCATTTATAAAATTAAATAGATAAGCCATTTAACAAACTCCATTTTACAAAGGTGTTAAAGGAAATCAACTTGAAATGAACATTCCTAGGACTAGGAATGGGAATGACTACAATTAGAGTGAAGTTTCTTTTCGGGGAAATAAAAATGTTCTTAAATTAGATTGTGTTAATGGTTACCTAACTAAAAACTTATGAATAATTATTGAATTATGTACTTAAAATGACTGTATTTTATGGAATGTAAATTATAATTCAATAAGGTTATAAAAATATCTCAACAGTAAGAAAACAATCTAATTTAAAAATGGGCAAATGGCTTGAACAGATACTTCATGTATGAAGAAATATTAATGACAAACAAGCACACAAAAATGTCCAACATTATTATTCATTAATGAAACATGAATTAAAACCACATTGATGGGAGCCTGGGTGGCTCAGTTGGTTGGTTAAGCATATGACTCTTGGGTCCTGTGGGTCATTATCTCGTGGTTGTGGGATCAAGCCCCACATGGGGCTCCGTGCTAAGTGTGGAGTCTGCTTCAGATTCTAACTTTCTCTCTCACTCACTCACTCTCTCTATCTCAAAGAAATAAATATTAAAAAAAGCACATTAAGATACAATTACACACACATTAGTATTGCTTAAATAAAAACAAAAATACTGACAATATCAATTGCTGATGAGGATCTGGATAAGCTGGACTCTCATATACTGTTGGTATGAATGCAAAAGGGTATAGCCACTGAGGAAAACAGTTTCACATTTTTTTCTTTTTTCTCTTTATTAAAGTATAGTTGACATACAATATCATTAGTTTCAGATGTACATGACACTGATTTGACATTTATTTACATTATGAAATGTTCACCATGATAAGTGTAGTTATCCATCTGTCATCATACAAAATTATTAAAATATTATTGACTATATTCCCTATACTGTGCTTCATGTCCCTGTAACTTACATATTTTATAACTGGAAGTTTGTAACTCTTAATTCCCTTCACCTATTTTGCTCATCCACCTACCCACCTCTCTTTTGGCAAACACCAGTTCATTCTCTGTACTTGTGAGTTTGTTTCTGTTTTGTTTGTTTTATCTTTTAGATTCCACATACAAGTGAAATCATAGGATATTTGCCTTTCTCTATTTGACTGTTTCACTTATCATAATACCCTCTAGGTTCATCCATGTTGTTGCAAATGGTATGATTTCATTCTTTTTAATACCTAAACAATATTCCATTGCATACATGTAGCATATCTTCTTTATTCATCTATTGATGGACACTTAGGTTACTTTCTTATCTTGGCTATTGTAAATAACACTGTAATGAATATAGTGATTATATAAATATAATATATATATATACACATATATATATTTCAGATATTTATTTATTTGTTTGTTTATTTATTTATTTATTTATTTATTTATTTATTTATTTCAAATGAACCTTTTTTTGTTTTCTTTGGATAAATACCCAGAAATGGAATTGCTGGATCGTATGCTAGTTCTACGTTTACTTTTTTGAGAAACCTCCATACTGTTTTCTATAGTGGCTGCACCAATTTACATTCCCACCAGAAGTACACAAGGGTTGCCTTTTCTCCACATCTTTGCCAACACTTGTTATCTATTGTCTTTTTGATAATAGCGACTCTGACAGGTATGAAGTGTTATCACAATTTCTTACAAAGTTAAATATACATTTATTATATGGCCCAGCAATCCCACTTTTGTTATTTACCCTAGAGAAATGAAAACTTCTGTTCACACACAAATCTTTGCATGGGTGTTTATAGCAACTCTCTTCATAATCACTCAAAACTAGAAACAACCCAAACGTTTTACCAAACGTTCCAGAAGTGGATGAACAAACTTTGGTACATCCATACAATTCAATATCCTCAGTAATAAAAAGGAGAAAACTTTTGAAATACTTGGCAACTTAGATAAACCTCAGAGATGTTATAGTTAGTGAAAGTATCTGGATTCAGAGTTTACATGTTGTATGATTATATTAATTAAATATTTTTTTCCCCAAAAGACTAAACTACAGTGGTAGAAGGCAAATAAGTGATTACCAGGTCTTAGGGCAAAGAGAAGGTATGAATACAAAGATATAGCAAAAGGGAAAAAAATGTATTCTGATTGTGGTGGCTGTTAAATGAATCTATTCACGCATTAAAAATCTTGCATTTGTACATCAATTAAAATCAATTATACTGTATGTTAATTATAAATAAAGTTATATAGTTGGAATTCATATTTTCATACATCATTGAAATCAAGTTTGTGATTTCTAATCATATTAGATATTTTTGGTATTAAAATATTTCTGTGAAAGAGGTTATTATGTAAACACAGTCTCCCGCCCCCAAAAAAGTATCACAAACATTAGACTTTAAGGCATGAAGTGATACAAAATGTAAAGATAGACATTTCATAATGATACAAGGATACATTCAACAGGAATGAGAAAGAAATCCTAGATTTGTATTAACATTGCTTTAAAATATGCAAAGAAAATTAGACAGAACTAAAATGAAAAATACATTCCCAGGCATAGTTGGACTATTGCATACTTCTCTCAGTAACTGGTAGAGCAGAAAACAAAACAACAATAACAAAACCTAGTAAAGATGAAGAAGAGCTGAACATGATTAGTGAACTTGATGTAATTATAGAGGAGAGTTCATCACATCAGAAAATGTTAACACTTCTCTCCATTTATTTTGAAACTTTATATATGTGGTGCTTGTAGAATTTTTTAAACAACCTATCAGAGTGATTCCCTAAAAATTAACAAATCAAATAGTGGAACCATATCCAAATAGCAAATGAATGGAAAATACTGTGCAAAGGGTCATTAAATCTCCTTTATTCCATAACTCCATAGATTTGTAGGAACAGTACCTCAAAATGAGTTTTACGGAACAGGTCACAGCAAAGGCAAAGCCGATGTAAATCAGCAAAGTAATAGAATAATGAGAAAGCATGTGAATGTTCAGGTCTTTCTACAAAATGAAATTGTGGGAAAATAATCTTCTCCTACTTTATAGAAAGTTACTCCCCCCTCCCAGATTATGAAACTGAGGATACTAGGGTATATTAAGAAGATACAGGGGCTCCTGAGTGGATCAGTTGATTAAACTTCTGCCTTTAGCTCAGGTTGTGATCCAGGCTCCTGGGATGGAGACTGAATTCAGGCTCCCTGATCGGCAGGGGCTCTGCTTCTCCCTCTCCCTCTGCCCCTTCCCATGCCCATTCTCTATCTCTAAATAAATAAATAAATAATAATAAATAAATAAATAAATAAAATCTTAAAAAAAAAAGAAAATACAAATTCCCTATAATTCTGTCACTAAGGGACAATATTGCTATATATCCTGGTTCATTTTTCATTTCTTTCTTTTTTTTTTTTTGCAGGGGTGGGGGGGAAGGATGGCTTTTATTTATTTATTTATTTATTTATTTATTTATTTATTTAATAATAAATTTATTTTTTATTGGTGCTCAATTTGCCAACATACAGAATAACACCCAGTGCTCATCCCGTCAAGTGCCCCCCTCCGTGCCTGTCACCCATTCATCCCCACCCCCCGCCTTCCTCCCCTTCCACCACCCCTAGTTCGTTTCCCAGAGTTAGGAGTCTTCATGTTCTGTCTCCCTTTCTGATATTTCCTACCCATTTCTTCTCCCTTCCCTTCTATTCCCTTTCACTATTATTTATATTCCCCATTCATTTCCCTTTTACTATTTTATTTATGCATATGCATATTTATGCATGTATCATTATATCCTGTACCTGTTTATAGTAATATACATTCTCTGTAATTAATATTTTACTGTATGCTCTTTGAATATAAATATTCTTGAAATGTTATTCTTAATCACTACACACTACTCTAAAATGTGCCTAAGAATATCTATTTCTGACCTATTATAATGTGAAAAAATTGAAAACAATAAAGTCATTCTTTGCAACCTTATTTTTTATGGATAGATACTTGGAGTTAGAATTGCTGTGTCTAATGGAATGAGCAATTTTAGTATATTCATTACCAAGTTGATTTCACAAAATGTTTTTTGATTTCTATTTCCATCAGCAAAAATTTAGAATGGCTGCTTCTCTAACTTTCATTAGCAAGGTATAAAATATTTTGAAATGAATATTGTGAAGATAAATATTTTTTCATTTATTCTGTAATAGTTTTATTCTTTTAAAAATTGTCACATTTTGTATATTTGCATTAATATTTTCTTGATTTATAGGAGCTTATTATAAATTAAAATTATAAACCCTGTGTCTATAATTTATACTGAAAATAATTAAAACAGTTTGCTTGCTATTTAATTATGCTTTAATATTTTTGATTTTGTGGTTAAACTATATGTTTTGGTTATATAGTTTCTTACAGTCAATGCAACTAATATCTTACTCTGTATTCTTCTGCTGTTCTGATGCTTAGAATTTTTTTCCTAGCTAAGATTATTTAATGATAAGATTTTCTGTTTTTTTCTTCATGGTTTGATTGTTATATTTTAACTATTTAGTCTATCTGATATTTATATTAGCACATTGTGTAAAGTGAGACTCTAACTTGTGCTTTTCCAAAATATTAGATAAATTCCAAATTTCTTATTGGACTAACTATGCTTTTTATTAGTTTCTGGTATTTTCTTTGTATAATCCTTTTTAATTCTATTTGCATAGCTTTATAATTTGTATCACTGACAAAGGTATGTTTTTTTAAGTTTTTATTTAAATTCCAGTTAGTTACCTTGCAGTGTAATATTATTTTTTTTGCAGTGTAATACTAGTTTCAGGTGTACAATGTATGATTCAACATTCACATACATAACTTGGTGCTCATCACAGTAAATGTCCTCCCTAATCCCCATCACCCATTTAACATATCCCCAACCCACCTCCCTTCTGGTAACCATCAATTTGTTCTCTATAGCTAAAGACTGTTTCTTGGTTTGGTACCCTCTTGTGCTCTAATTTTTCCCCTTTGCTTATTTGTTTTGTTTCTTAAATTCCACATACAAGGGAAATCCTATGGTATTTGTCTTTTCTGATTTATTTTGCTTAACATTATACTGAGGCTCCATCCAGGTCATTGCAAATAGCAAGATTTATTCTTAAGTAATATAATAATTATCTTTGGTGAATAGAATGGTCTGTATGTGCTAACCAGTGTGCAACTGTCTGAGAAAAAAAAGTATTTATTACCAAACTTAGGCAATTAAGTTGTGATGCCTAACATGCCAGCAGTTCTCACTTAGAAAAGTATGGGAACATGATAATGACTATGCAAGTTGAAACTGTGCAAAATGATCTTAATAATCAATGAGAAAAATGACAGATTTTCTGTAACCTTTAAAAATTTCTGCAAAAAACTTAAAAATCTCTTTCAGTCATGTGTACATAAGGAAATGAAAAAAATAGTAAAACTAATATTTCATGCAGTGTAATTTTAAACATTCGAAATGTTGAAAAATAAGTATGGTTTCTTTCTTTCTTTCTTTCTTTCTTTCTTTCTTTCTTTCTTTCTTTCTTTCTTCTTCTTTCTTTCTTCCTTTCTTTCTTCCTTCCTTCCTTCCTTCCTTCCTTCCTTCCTTCCTTCCTTCCTTCCTTCCTTCTCTTTCTTTTTGTGTGTGTAAAAGTAAATATCATGACACTTCTGGTTTCTGGGTTCTGCATGCAGAGAGCTTGGAAGTTACTACTTCATCCTAACTAGTAAAAAGTTGCACAGACTGAAAAATCAGCAATGTTTCTCAGATCTGGAGGAGAGGGAAGGATGCAGGGAAAACCACTGAACCAAAGTTGAGCAGACAGGCAAATATCTGAACAGAGGTTCACAAGCAAAAACTCCATCAGAACTAGTATGCGGGTAGGAAAACCTCAGCTGTAGTATATGAATTGCTGGAGGCTCAGAGTGGACATGTCTGAGACCTAAAGACTTCAGGGAGACCCAATCATAAGGGGGCCCACAATATTATCAGAGTTATCTCCAGGAACTTGACCATGTTGCCACAGTAACTATCGGAGAAACACTCCCTCATGCTCTGGCAAGGAGAGGGGGAAAGGAACTATTTGAAACACATTAAAGACTGTTCTTAATTAGGTGCCAATAGGGGGAAACTAGTTAGCCAGAGCCTAATCAGACAAGGTATTATCAGAATCTAACTAACTGTCTTAGGGGAAAGGTATAGCAAAATCCAGCCCCGTATAGCCTTCCAAGTAGGAGAAGGGAAGTATCCTACTCTATCATACCCTAGCCTTCCTGTCCTAAGGGGAGAGAAAAAAAGGAAAAATGCATATTAAGTTCATTCGAGATATTTATCAGCAATGGTTCTGTGTGACAGGTGAATGAGTAATATCTTGCATAGCAATGATATTTTAATCTATTATTTAAAAAATAATATTGGATTATACTCATTTTGTTTGATTCTGAAACACTGTAGCCTCCAACATGAAATTAGGATTATGTATGTCTTTGTTGAAGAGATATTGACAACATCTTGATTTAAGGAGTAAAAGATTTTGAATTTATCTTATGCCGAGTAGTTAGCTTATGGGAAAAATTACATACATATATCCATTCAGTTTGAAGGTATATAAAACCAATACACAGGGTACTGTGCCATCTTTTACATTCAATAGGTTTCTTTTTCTGGGAATTCTGAATTGTGATTAAAGGTACTTACTCAACATAAACACTCAATTTTGTGAATATTTTGTTTTCTTCAAAATTGTTTCTTATGCTTTGAAAATCTCCAAGCCTTTTTCTTTATTGATAATTCAGCTGGATATTATAATCATGCATTAGGCTGTATAGAGTATTTAAAATGTTTTATTTTTACTTAAATATTAACTACTCATAGTCAACTTATTAGGAGATAGTTTCTATTCCTCTGTACAATGAACTTTAAAAATGCTTCTACAATTTCTATCTTTTTCTATTCTAACAGTCTACATGTGCTTTCCCCTACTACATATTCTTATAGTTATCAAAAATTTTATTATTCACTCATTTAATTGAAATAAAGGTCTTATCTAGTCCTCATAGAACTTACAACCCAGTAGGACAGACAGATAGAAAACAAAAAGCATTAAAGATGAACTAATTGTATAGTATTTCACAGGATCCCTGGGTGGCTCAGCGGTTTAGCGCCTGCCTTTGGCCCAGGGCACGATCCTGGAGTCCCTGGATCGAGTCCCACGTCGGGATCCCGGCATGGAGCCTGCTTCTCCCTCCTCCTGTGTCTCTGACTCTCTCTCTCTCTCTCTATGTCTATCATGAATAAGTAAATAAAAAAATCTTTAAGAAACTGTATAGTATTTCAGAAGGTGATACATATGATAAAGAATAAATCAATTTTAAGTAAAACAGTTATAGTTCAGAAGTAGTACAGGGAATGAGGAATATGGCTATCTGGAGAAAGCATGTTTCACATAGAAAATGAAAAAGGAAAGATCCTGAAGTGAAAATATGCTTACTATATTGCTGAAACAGAGGAGACTAATGATGGTGGAGCAGAGTGGTGGAGTAGTGAGTAGCAGGAGATAAAAGCAGAGAGTAACAAAGGACCAGTTGCTACAAATTTCTATAAAGCATTGTAAGAACTTTGATTTCTGTCCTGAGAGAACTGGGGAGCCATTGGAGAATTTGTTGAGGGGAAAATGATCAGATTCATTACTAACAGGATACCTCTGGTGGTTTCATGTAGAACAAACCAAAAATGAATAAGAGTAGGAGTAGGGAACCATGTTAGGTGAGAAATGGATTAAGACTAGGAAGGCAACAGTAGATATCTTAAGAAGTGATTAGGTTCTACATATATTCTAAATATAGAGGTGTTAGATTTGTCTCTAGATGGATTGGATATGGAGTAGGAAATAAGAGACGAGTCAAGAATATGTTTAAGAGTTTTGACCTGAGGCTCAGATTTTGACCTCAGAAGACTGCAGGAAGAATAAGTTTGAAGGAATGTAAAGAACTCAGTAAAGTCTGGGGACATCTCAACCCCAGGATAGTCTGAGATGCCTGTTAGACATTTCACTGGTAAAGTTGAATAGGTTGTTGGATTTAAGATGCTGGAATACAGCTGAGGGGTTCAAGTTAGATATATTAATTGGTTTCATTAGGATATGAGCCATATCTACCTTGTTTATCCCAATGTGTGTACCATATCTATACAGTGTTTAGTACTTAGAAGGTACTCAAGAAATACCCGTTGAGTGAGTGACTACAAATATAGTGAGTTGTATGCTGGTAAATGTTAAACTACAACCACACTGGGTGAAAAAAATCAAATGGAAAACAAAACTTCCCATTTCTAGTGTTTTCAGATTTTTGTGGTGTAAACTCCTACCATGATTTCCAGCTACCAAACTAACATCACTAAATGTAGAGTTGGGAAGAAATGTGTGCAGTTGAGTCCCTCTAGCCAGTATAAACCAGCTCCAGAACAAAACTGAGCCAACTCTTACCTAGTGATATAATCATATACATATTTTCCTTACTTATAGGTGTGCATAAAAGAGAATTTTAAATAATCTTGATACTTGGGCAGATAGGAAGGAAAAAATCTCATAGATTATAATAAAAGCTCAAAATGTGATATTTAAGCAAATATTTAAAAACCTATGTCACATACCAAACTAAGTTTATCTTGTACCATTAGCCAGGCTTTTAAGCTATTCCACACAGCTGAGATATTATTATACAATTCCTGGAAAAAAAGATTTCATAGCCTATAAAATAATCTATTATAATGTTAACAGTACTCTCTTGCCAGAGCTTTCTTCATAAATTCAAACTCAGCCAGGAAATATGTTTAAAAATGTTGCCATAAGACATCTACCACAAGAATGTCTATACAAAGTTTAATCAAGCTATTTAGCTCTGCAGTTCAAACTATTTGGCATATATCTCAGAGTCACTATTGGTTCTTTAAAAAATATTTAATTAATATTTGAAAAATTTGTGCTGCGGTAAAACATATATAAAATTTACCATTTTAACTATTTTTGAGTGTATAGTCCAAGTATTAAGTACATTCATATTGTTGTGCAGCCTTCACCACTATCCACAGAACTTCAATTAATTAATAATTTGCTTCATGTAAAATAAGCACATGTTGTAGATAATTTAAAAAGAAAAGTACAAAACAAAATAAAGTTACCCAAAGTCTTACCATTCAGAGCAAATAAACCTTTTGCATATATAGAATTATATCAGACTGTTAAATCCATAGTCTAAAAATTCCTCATGTGTTAGAAATCCTGCTGAGTCTAAAATGGGATTCAGACTCTGACTGTGTCTAATGAGGTGGTAGGGCTGCAAACCCCAATTGTGTATTTTGCAGAATTTATTTAATATACCAGTGAGCAGGCTTCAATAAAAATGATTTATGCTCAGAGTTATGAGGCATGGGGAAGAGGAGGTATGGACAGTTCCCCATCCTGGACATATCATTTATTGCTGAGCCCAGGGAGAGAGAATTGCAAGTGGAAGATGAAGGAATATTGGTCATTAGGAAACTGTTAATGGAACAAAGATTAGGAACAAGATCATTTCTTCTAAATGCTCTTTCAACACAAATAGTCATCACAAAAATTTCAAGCACAGAATAAAGATTGTAACTTATGAATTTTGCAGATTTCGATGCAATGTGCCCAAACAACAATCTGGAGAAAGACAGTGTTTCCACCTCAAGAGATACTGTCATGCTCTCTACCAGTGTGATGATACTGCTTTTTCTTTTTCTTTTTTCCTTAGGGTGGGATGGGGAGATTAGAAGTGCTAAAGAGGACTACTGATGAACCGTTATCAGACCTTCCTAAGGACTCTGAAATCATTGGAGACTACCAAGAAGTATTTTTTTGTTTTGTTTTTGAGATTTTATTTATGTATTTGTAAGAGAGAGAGAGACAGCGAGAGAGTGAGAGAGCAAGGGAACACAAGCAGGGGGAGTAGCAGAGGGAGAGGGAGAACCAGGCTCCCTGCTGAGAAGAGAGCCCAATTCAAGGCTCAGTCCCAGGACCCTGGGATCACTGCTTGAGCGGAAGACAGGCACCTAACTGACTGAACCACCCAGGCGCCCCAAGAAGTGGTTTATAAGGAAAGGTTATGAACTAAATATATTGATATTTCTGCTAATGTTACCACATTTACACATGTGTGCCTGGAGACTTGAGAGGACTAATGTTATATTCAAATATGGGATTTAAATTTCTACACAGAATTTCATTTTGGCCTCATAGATGCCCCATCATTTATTTGATCATTTTCTTTTGTTGGAATTTTTAATGTTTTCATTAAACTTTGAATGTTTAATTTAATGTTTTCATTAAACTTTGAATTTTGATTTGAAAAATATCCTTGAGGGGTGCCTAGGTGGCTCAGTTGGTTAAGGGTCTGACTTTTGATTTTGGCTCACGTCATGATCCTAGAGTCCTAAGACGGAGCCTTGTGAAAGGATCCTGCTTAGAATTTTCTTTCTTCCTCTCATTCTGCCCCTCCCCTGTTCTCTCCCATGCACACTCGCTCTCGCTCTCTCAAAAAAAAAAAAAGAGAGAGAGAGAGAAAAGAAAGAAAGAAAGAAATAAAGAAGAAAGAAAGAAAGAAAGAAGAAGAAAGAAAGGAAGGAAGAAAGAAGAAAGAAAGAAAGAAAGAAAGAAAGAAAGAAAGAAAGAAAGAAAGAAAGAAAAAAGAAAGAAAGAGCCTTGGTGGCTCAGTTTAGCACTGTCTTCAGGTGTGATCCTGGAGACCTGAGATCAAGTCCCACATCAGGCTCCCTGCATGGAGCCTGCTTCTCCCTCTACCTGTGTCTCTGTCTCTCTATGTGTCTCTTATGAATAAATAAATAAAATCTTTAAAAAAAAAAGAGGAAGAGAAAAGAAAAATAAGAAAAATATCCTTGAATATATTGGCAAATTGAACTCCTGAAAGGTTTCGACAAAATATATCCAATTGTTAGGCTAAATGATATAGGATGTTGACATTTTATTTTTTATTTTTTTAAAGATTTTATTTATTTATTCATGAGAGACCAGAAAGAGAGAGAGAGAGAGAGAGAAGCAGAGACACAGGCAGAGGGAGAAGCAGGCTTCATGCAGGGAGCCCAATGTGGGACTCGATCCCGGGACTCCAGGATCACACCCTGGGCTGAAGGCAGGCACTAAACCACTGAGCCACCCAGGGATCCCCCAGAATATTGACATTTTAAACTAAAAAAAAAATGGCAGTTGCATATGGTTGAACCTAAAAGCATATATAAAAATGCCCTGTTCACTACAAACATACTTACCAATCTCTGCCAATTTTAATAAAGAGTTGTATTTCATTATTTTAATTTTCATTTGCTTAATTACTCTTAAGATTCATTTATTCAATAGTCTGGATTGTGTGCTACCATGTGTAAACCACTATGATCAGCGTAAGCATACAAAAGGCACTAAGATCAGAATTGAACCTGTCTTCATAGTGTTTACAAGTCTACTAGAAAAAATATACAAGTCTATTAGAGGAAATTATTAATCAAATATTCCTAAATAAAAATGAAATTTAAGGTATGAAAAAGGCCATGACTGATGTGTTAAGAGAGTATATAAAGGGACATCTAATTTAAATTGGAAGCCTCATGGAAGGTTTCTCTGTAAAAGTGACATTTGATCTGTTATTTAAGAGGAGTACCTTTGAGGAACTTGGGTGGCTCAGTTGGTTAAGCATTTGCCTTTGGCTCAGGTCATGATCCCAGAGGTCTGAGGATCAAGCCTGGTGTCAGGCTCTTTGCTCAGCGGGGAGTCTGCTTCTCCCTCTCCCTCTGCTCCCAACCCACCCAGGTCACTTGTTCTCTCTCTCCTTCTCTCTCTCTGTGTCCCTCTCAAATAAATAAAATCTTTTTTTAAAAAAAGGAGTACATTTGACTAATGAGGAAATGGCAGAAGGAAATTTGAAATGGTAAATTGTTCAAAGATTTTGTGGCAGGGCAGCCTGGGTGGCTCAGCAGTTTAGCACCGCCTTCAGCCCAGGGCCTGATCCTGGAGACCCGGGATCAAGTCCCATGTCAGGCTCCCTGCATGGAGCCTGCTTCTCCCTCTGCCTGTGTCTTTGCCTCTGTGTGTGTGTGTGTGTGTGTGTGTGTGTCTTTCATGAATAAGTAAATAAATAAATAAGATCTTTAAAAAAAAGATTTTGTGGCAAAAATAGAGCATCATACATTCAGGGACTTGAAAGAAGATAAGAGTGCCTAAAACAGAGATTACGCCGGTTGAGCTGTGGTATGAGTATGAGATGAAGCTAGACAGGTGAAGGAATCAGTCATTATAGTCTGGATTAAGAATATTTTTTTTCTCATAAGAGCAATGGGAAAACACTGTAGGATTTTAAGCAGGGGTACAGAATCATGGTCTTATATATATTTTGAAAGCATCATTCTTTGTATGATCATAATGATAGCTGGACTTGGAAAATTGGGGTAGAGACAGAAAAAAGGTAATAGATTTGGGAGCTATTTGAACAACTGAATGGATGCTTGTACTATTTGTTGAAATGGGGAACATTGGAAAAGAAAAAGGTTTAGAGGTAAGGTAATGCATTTGATGGGGTTTAAGGGGCTTTCAGACATCCAAGTGGAAATGTCAAGTAGGTAACTGAATACATATAACCACAGCTCAAAGAAGGTTTAGATATAGGATTTTAAATTGTGAGCCATTTACTTTTTGAATTTTAAACAAAATATATGTATTGTCTATTAAAAATTTAAAGAACATTATACAGCAAGATAAATCTCTATATTCTTATATCAAATAGTGTCTGAGATCTATAATTTGTTCAATAAATGTTTATAAGTGGGGGAGGGGCAAGATGGCGGCAGAGCAGGGTCTCCAGGTCACCGGTCCTCAGCAAATTACCTAGAAAACCATCCAATCATCCTGAAAACCTACGAATTCGGCCTGAGATTTAAAGAGAGACCAGCTGGAACGCTACAGTGAGAAGAGTTCGCGCTTCTATCAAGGTAGGAAGACGGGGAAAAAGAAATAAAGACACAAAAGGCCTCCGAGGGGGAGGGGCCCGCGAGGAGCCGGGCTGAGGCCGGGGCGAGTGTCCCCAGGACAGGAGAGCCCCGTCCCGGAGGAGCAGGAGCTGCACCGACCTTCCCCGCGGAAAGGGGCTCCCTGGGAATTGGAGCAGGATCCCCAGAAAGGCGGGGATGCCCTCGGGCTCCCTGGGACAGTAACAGAGGAACTGCGCCCCGGAGAGTGCGCCGAGCTCCCTAAGGGCTGCAGCGCTCGGCGGGACCCGGAGCAGCTCGGAGGGGCTCGGGCGGCGGCTCCGCGGAGGGGGCTGCGCGGCTCCGGGAACAGCTCAGCGGCGGCGGCTCGGGCGGAGGAAGAAGCTCCGCGCGGAGGGGGCTGCGCGGCTCCGGGAACAGCTCGGAGGGGCTCGGGCGGCGGCTCCGCGGAGGGGGCTGCGCGGCTCCGGGAACAGCTCAGCGGCGGCGGCTCGCGCAGAGAAAGAAGCTCCGCGCGGAGGGGGCTGCGCGGCTCCGGGAACAGCTCGGAGAGGCTCGGGCGGCGGCTCCGCGGAGGGGGCTGCACCGCCGGGAGCGCGAATCCAACAGCGCAGGCCCCGGAGCACAGGGCGCCGGGACACAGCCCAGGATCCGGCCTCCCCCGGGACAGGCAGAGGCCGGGAGGGCCCAGGACAGCAAGGACGCTCCTGCCTGGAACTGAGCAGATCAGCGGCCCCGCCCCGGAGCCCCCAGGCCCTGCAGAAGGAGAGCCCCGGAGCTACTGCGGGGGCTGACTCCAGGGTCCCAGAGCTGCCCCCGCCACTGTGGCTTCCTCCCGGGGCCTCACGGGGTCAACAACCCCCACCGAGCCCTGCACCAGGCAGGGGCAGAGCAGCTCCCCCAAGTGCTAACACCTGAGAATCAGCACAGCAGGCCCCTCCCCCAGAAGACCAGCGAGACGGACCAGTTCCAAGGGAAATCAAGGGACTTAAACTACACAGAATCGGAAGATACTCCCCCGTGGTTTTTTTTTGTTTTTTGTTTTTTTGTTTTTGTTTTTGTTTTTTTTTTTTGTTTTGTTTTGTTTTGTGCTTTTTTTTTTCTCTCTTTCTTCTTGATTTCTGATTGCTTCCCCCACCCCCCCTTTTTTCTTTTTTCTCCTTTCTTTCTTTTTCTTTCTTTTTCTTCTTTTTCCCCTATTTTTTTCTTCTTTCTCTTTTTTCTTTTTCTCTTTTCTTTCCTTCTCTCTCTTTTTCTCCTTTTCCCAATACAACTTGTTTTTGGCCACTCTGCACTGAGCAAAATGACTAGAAGGAAAACCCCTCAAAAAAAAGAATCAGAAACAGCCCACTCTCCCACAGAGTTACAAAATATGGATTACAATTCAATGTCAGAAAGCCAATTCAGAAGCACTATTTTACAGCTACTGGTGGCTCTAGAAAAAACCATAAAGGACTCAAGAGACTTCATGACTGCAGAATTTAGATCTAATCAGGCAGAAATTAAAAATCAATTAAATGAGATGCAATCCAAGCTAGAAGTCCTAACGACGAGGCTTGACGAGGTGGAAGAACGAGTGAGTGACATAAAAGACAAGTTGATGGCAAAGAGGGAAACTGAGGAAAAAAGAGACAGGCAATTAAAAGACCATGAGGATAGATTAAGGGAAATAAATGATAGCCTGAGGAAGAAAAACCTACGTTTAATTGGGGTTCCCGAGGGCGCGGAAAGGGACAGAGGGCCAGAATATGTATTTGAACAAATCCTAGCTGAAAACTTTCCGAATCTGGGAAGGGAAACAGGCATTCAGATCCAGGAAATAGAGAGATCCCCCCCTAAAATCAACAAAAACCGTTCAACACCTCGACATTTAATAGTGAAGCTTGCAAATTCCAAAGATAAGGAGAAGATCCTTAAAGCAGCAAGAGAAAAAAAGTCCCTGACTTTTATGGGGAGGAATATTAGGGTAACAGCAGACCTCTCCACAGAGACCTGGCAGGCCAGAAAGGGCTGGCAGGATATATTCAGGGTCCTAAATGAAAAGAACATGCAACCAAGAATACTTTACCCCGCAAGGCTTTCATTCAAAATGGAAGGAGAGATAAAGAGCTTCCAAGACAGGCAGGAACTGAAAGAATATGTAACCTCCAAACCAGCTCTGCAAGAAATTTTAAGGGGGACTCTTAAAATTCCCCTTTAAGAAGAAGTTCAGTGGAACAATCCACAAAAACAAGGACTGAATAGATATGATGACACTAAACTCATATCTATCAATAGTAACTCTGAATGTGAACGGGCTTAATGACCCCATCAAAAGGCGCAGGGTTTCAGACTGGATAAAAAAGCAGGACCCATCTATTTGCTGTCTACAAGAGACTCATTTTAGACAGAAGGACACCTACAACCTGAAAATAAAAGGTTGGAGAACCATTTACCATTCAAATGGTCCTCAAAAGAAAGCAGGGGTTGCCATCCTTATATCAGATAAATTAAAATTTACCCCGAAGACTATAGTGAGAGATGAAGAGGGACACTATCTCATACTCAAAGGATCTATCCAACAAGAGGACTTAACACTCCTCAATATATATGCCCCGAATGTGGGAGCTGCCAAATATTTAAACCAATTAATAACCAAACTCAAGAAATACCTTGATAATAATACACTTATACTTGGTGACTTCAATCTAGCTCTTTCTACCCTGGATAGGTCTTCTAAGCACAACATCTCCAAAGAAACGAGAGCTTTAAATGATACACTGGACCAGATGGATTTCACAGATATCTACAGAACTTTACATCCAAACTCAACTGAATACACATTCTTCTCAAGTGCACATGGAACTTTCTCCAGAATAGACCACATACTGGGTCACAAATCGGGTCTGAACCGATACCAAAAGATCAGGATAGTCCCCTGTATATTCTCAGACCATAATGCCTTGAAATTAGAACTTAATCACAACAAGAAATATGGAAGGACCACAAACACGTGGAGGTTAAGGACCATCCTGCTAAAAGATGAAAAGGTCAACCAGGAAATTAAGGAAGAATTAAAAAGATTCATGGAAACTAATGAAAATGAAGATACAACCGTTCAAAATCTTTGGGATGCAGCAAAAGCAGTCCTGAGGGGGAAATACATCGCAATACAAGCATCCATTCAAAAACTGGAAAGATCTCAAATTCAAAAGCTCACCTTACACATAAAGGAACTAGAGAAAAAGCAACAAATAGACCCCACCCCCAGCAGAAGAAGAGAGTTAATTAAAATTCGAGCAGAACTCAATGATATCGAGACCAAAAGAACTGTGGAACAGATCAACAGAACCAGGAGTTGGTTCTTTGAAAGAATTAATAAGATAGATAAACCATTAGCCAACCTTATTAAAAAGAAGAGAGAGAAGACTCAAATTAATAAAATCATGAATGAGAAAGGGGACATCACTACCAACACCAAGGAAATACAAACGATTTTAAAAACATATTATGAACAGCTGTACGCCAATAAATTAGGAAATCTAGAAGAAATGGACGCATTCCTGGAAAGCCACAAACTACCAAAACTGGAGCAGGAAGAAATAGAAAACCTGAACAGGCCAATAACCAGGGAGGAAATTGAAGCAGTCATCAAAAACCTCCCAAGACACAAGAGTCCAGGGCCAGATGGCTTCCCAGGGGAATTCTATCAAACGTTTAAAGAAGAAATCATACCTATTCTACTAAAG
This sequence comes from Vulpes lagopus, assembly GCF_018345385.1. Classification (NCBI taxonomy): domain Eukaryota; kingdom Metazoa; phylum Chordata; class Mammalia; order Carnivora; family Canidae; genus Vulpes; species Vulpes lagopus. The sequence continues at coordinate 100,845,188 of NC_054829.1, forward strand.
CTGTTTGGAAAGATAGAAAGAGATGGAGTACTTCCAAATTCATTCTATGAGGCCAGCATCACCTTAATTCCGAAACCAGACAAAGACCCCACCAAAAAGGAGAATTACAGACCAATATCCCTGATGAACATGGATGCAAAAATTCTCAACAAGATACTAGCCAATAGGATCCAACAACACATTAAGAAAATTATTCACCATGACCAAGTAGGATTTATCCCTGGGACACAAGGCTGGTTCAACATTCGTAAAACCATCAATGTGATTCATCATATCAGCAAGAGAAAAACCAAGAACCATATGATACTCTCATTAGATGCAGAGAAAGCATTTGACAAAATACAGCATCCATTCCTGATCAAAACCCTTCAGAGTGTTGGGATAGAGGGAACTTTCCTCGACATTTTAAAAGCCATCTACGAAAAGCCCACAGCAAATATCATTCTCAATGGGGAAGCACTGGGAGCCTTTCCCCTAAGATCAGGAACAAGACAGGGATGTCCACTCTCACCACTGCTGTTCAACATAGTTCTGGAAGTCCTCGCCTCAGCAATCAGACAACAAAAAGACATTAAAGGCATTCAAATTGGCAAAGAAGAAGTCAAACTCTCCCTCTTCGCCGATGACATGATACTCTACATAGAAAACCCAAAAGCCTCCACCCCCAGATTGCTAGAACTCATACAGCAATTTGGTAGCGTGGCAGGATACAAAATCAATGCCCAGAAATCAATGGCATTTCTATACACTAACAATGAGACTGAAGAAAGAGAAATTAAGGAGTCAATCCCATTTACAATTGCACCCAAAAGCATAAGATACCTAGGAATAAACCTAACCAAAGAGGTAAAAGATCTATACCCTAAAAACTATAGAACACTTCTGAAAGAAATTGAGGAAGACACAAAGAGATGGAAAAATATTCCATGCTCATGGATTGGCAGAATTAATATTGTAAAAATGTCAATGTTACCCAGGGCAATTTATACGTTTAATGCAATCCCTATCAAAATACCATGGGCTTTCTTCAGAGAGTTAGAACAAATTATTTTAAGATTTGTGTGGAATCAGAAAAGACCCCGAATAGCCAGGGGAATTTTAAAAAAGAAAACCTTAGCTGGGGGCATCACAATGCCAGATTTCAGGTTGTATTACAAAGCTGTGGTCATCAAGACAGTGTGGTACTGGCACAAAAACAGACACATAGATCAATGGAACAGAATAGAGAACCCAGAAGTGGACCCTGAAATGTACGGTCATCTAATATTCGATAAAGGAGGAAAGACTATCCATTGGAAGAAAGACAGTCTCTTCAATAAATGGTGCTGGGAAAATTGGACATCCACATGCAGAAGAATGAAACTGGACCACTCTCTTTCACCATACACAAAGATAAACTCAAAATGGATGAGAGATCTAAATGTGAGACAAGATTCCATCAAAATCCTAGAGGAGAACACAGGCAACACCCTTTTTGAACTTGGCCACAGTAACTTCTTGCAAGATACATCCACGAAGGCAAAAGAAACAAAAGCAAAAATGAACTATTGGGACTTCATCAAGATAAGAAGCTTTTGCACAGCAAAGGATACAGTCAACAAAACTAAAAGACAACCTACAGAATGGGAGAAGATATTTGCAAATGACATATCAGATAAAGGGCTAGTTTCCAAAATCTATAAAGAACTTATTAAACTCAACCCCAAAGAAACAAACAATCCAATCATGAAATGGGCAAAAGACATGAAGAGAAATCTCACAGAGGAAGACATGGACATGGCCAACATGCACATGAGAAAATGCTCTGCATCACTTGCCATCAGGGAAATACAAATCAAAACCACAATGAGATACCACCTCACACCAGTGAGAATGGGGAAAATTAACAAGGCAGGAAACAACAAATGTTGGAGAGGATGCGGAGAAAAGGGAACCCTCTTACACTGTTGGTGGAATGTGAACTGGTGCAGCCACTCTGGAAAACTGTGTGGAGGTTCCTCAAAGAGTTAAAAATAGACCTGCCCTACGACCCAGCAATTGCACTGTTGGGGATTTACCCCAAAGATTCAGATGCAATGAAACGTCGGGACACCTGCACCCCGATGTTTCTATCAGCAATGGCCACAATAGCCAAACTGTGGAAGGAGCCTCGGTGTCCATCGAAAGATGAATGGATAAAGAAGATGTGGTTTATGTATACAATGGAATATTACTCAGCAATTAGAAACGACAAATACCCACCATTTGCTTCAACGTGGATGGAACTGGAGGGTATTATGCTGAGTGAAATAAGTCAATCGGAGAAGGACAAACAGTGTATGTTCTCATTCATTTGGGGAATATGAATAATAGTGAAAGGGAATATAAAGGAAGGGAAAAGAAATGTTGGGAAATATCAGGAAGGGAGACAGAACATAAAGACTCCTAACTCGGGGAAACGAACTATGGGTGGTGGAAGGGGAGGAGCGCGGGTGTTGGAGGGGAATGGGTGACGGGCACTGAGGTGGACACTTGACGGGATGAGCACTGGGTGTTTTTCTGTATGTTGGTAAATTAAACACCAATAAAAGTTAATTTAAAAAAAAAATAAATGTTTATAAGTATATTAAATTAAAAATGACATAATGTGACATTATTTTAGTAATAAATGAAAGACATTTGTATTTATGCGTGTATATAATATACTAAGCACCAGAGTATGTGTATAAATATCATATATATATGAGATGAGATTATAAATCACAAAATGAGAGTTGAAATGCAAATATGAAGATCATAGGTTGGCTATATTTGGGGAGTAGTATAACCATATGTAAATTTAACCTCCTAATATTTAAATTTTTGAATTTTTTGCACTGTGCATATGTGCCTCTTAAAATGAATGAGTGAAAAAAAATATTGGAATAAAAGACTGGTAGAGAGGATAGATAAGGATCGGAGATTGGGGGCTGGAAGGAAGATGATTTGGAGAGCTTTAGCCATACCTTACAACTTTGAGTTATCTGCTTCTCAGTCTATATCCAGGGTTCAGGTGAGAAAAATACTTCTGGGGGAAATGTACTTTATCCTTTCTTGTAATTTCTTCAGTGCATCCAACCTGACCATCTAAAAACTGTTCAAAAAGAGATTTGGTATCCTGAGGACTTCATTCACTGAATTCTGCTTTGAAACATGCCTTTAGCTCACCCAGAGGAACCCTTAACAAATAAAGGGACATTTAATTTAAATTGGAAGCCTCATGGAAGGTTTCCCTGTAAAAGTTACCTGCCCTACGACCCAGCAATTGCACTCTTGGGGATTTACCCCAAAGATACAGATGTAATGAAATGCCGGGACATCTGCACCCCGATGTTTCTAGCAGCAATGTCCACAATAGCCAAACTGTGGAAGGAGCCTCGGTGTCCATCGAAAGATGAATGGATAAAGAAGATGTGGTCTATGTATACAATGGAATATTACTCAGCCATTAGAAATGACAAATACCCACCATTTGCTTCAACGTGGATGGAACTGGAGGGTATTATGCTGAGTGAAATAAGTCAATCGGAGAAGGACAAACATTATATGTTTTCATTCATTTGGGGGATATAAATAATAGTGAAAGGAAATAGAAGGGAAGGGAGAAGAAATGGGTAGGAAATATCAGAGAGACAGAACATGAAGACTCCTAACTCTGGGAAACGAACTAGGGGTGGTGGAAGGGGAGGAGGGCAGGGGGTGGGGGTGATTGGGTGGCGGGCACTGAGGGGGGCACTTGACGGGATGAGCACTATGTTGGCAAATTGAACACCAATAAAAAATAAATTTATTATTAAAAAAAAAAAAAACCCTGTAGGAAACCTGCTTTTGTATTTGTGACAGTGTAGTTGAGGACAGTATCTTCTTTACTGCCCATACAAAGAATTTCTTGAAACCTAATACCAGGAATTCCTTAGCTCTTAAGGAATGTATTATTTTATGGACAGTGTAGGCTATATTACTAATTGTATTTTTTGCATATATATCAAGAATCTCAGACATATCTTAAGTTCAACTTTAATGATTATGACTCTTTAACTTGATGTCTATGCTATAACTTTACCCTGATTTTGTTTCTATTTTCTCTTTATTTTGTCCAGACTTAATTTTTCATTCATTTATATTTGTCTACTGTACAGATTGTTATGTGTCTTTACAATCCAGAGGAAAACCAATTAGATGATAGAAAAAAAATGAGAGCTCTTTATTCAAAAGTGAAAAATAAAGCCATGGGTTTGGATGAACTTACTTGGGGAGAGAATAAAGTTAGGACAAACTCAGGCCCAGGATTTAGCATTGAGGAACCTATGTATTTAATTACTATATAGAAGCAGAGAATCAGAAATACAAGCATGGAAGACAGGCCAAGGAGGAAGGAGGGGACCTGGGAAGTGGGAAGCCAAGAAGCAGTAGCTACCTGATAGGAATACTACTGAAAAATCAAAGGGTTGAGGACTGAAATGCCTACTGGGTTTCACAACTTATCTTTAGATAGTGTTAGGAGACGACTTCAGATTTGAGTAGTTTGAGGAGCAAATAGCGGGTGAAGGAATGCAGATATGGATTGTAAGCAGCTCATAATTTTATGTTTGTTAGACATTTTTACTTCTATGCGTTTTCTGTTCATATCTTTTGTTCTTTTTATATTAGTGTTGTATCTTGTTAGTGTATACATAAAATATATATACATGTAAATATATAATATATAGATACAAAATTTATATAATATAAACAAGCACTAAAGTCTAATTTAAATGAAGGTAATAATTTTGTCTAATTAAACTCTACAGTCATCAGGATTCTTTAGGAGCCATTAAGAGTGTATTATAACCTGAGAATAGCACAGACCCATGAGTGGATTACAGTGTCTTGAATCTTTGCTGTACTGCATGATCTTGGGAAAAAGAATGGTAGAGGGGATAGATAAGGATCAGAGATTGAGGGCTGGAAGGAAGATGATTTGGAGAGCTTTAGCCGTACCTTACAACTTGGAGTTATCTGCTTCTCAGGCTATATCCAGAGTTCAGGTGAGAAAAGTTCAGCATCTTTCAAATAAATGTCATGTTTAAATGTTAAAATTCAGGGGGTGCCTCGGTGGCTCAGTTGGTTAAGCGTCTGCTTTCCACTCAGGTCATGATCCCAAGGTCCTAGGATAGAGCCCTGCACCACATCGGGGGGCTCCCTGCTCAACAGGGAGTCTGCTTCTCCCTCTGCCCCTCAATCCACTCATGCTCCTTCTCTCTCTCATTCTCTCTCACTGTGCACACTCTCAGTCTCTCAATGAATAAATAAAATCCTAAAAAAATGTTAAGATTCAAAATGGCAAATTTGGGAAGGATGGTGAAGAGAAATGCAAGCTCATTGGCAAATAATTGTAATGTGCTGTGGGTGTCTGTGGGCATGGGTATTAGACTTCCAGGCATGAGGGAGGGGACTGTGTAGAACTGAAAGATGCTTTCTGAGCTAATAAAAATAGCTTTGCAGAAATTTCTAACAAAGCAAAAGGGAAAATGTGTCAGGATAAGACCAGAACCTGTGACCTCACATGAACATCTTTAGCAGAGTTACTAGTAACATACAAAAGCAAAACAAAACAAAATGTGGTCACAGTTAGCTTGAGGTTCTCCATTTGCAAAATACATGTGTTCATAAAAGGAATACCTACAATCAGGTCTACAATTTCGAAGTTCATAGGAGATTGCAAGCATTTTGCTACAGCTGAAGAAAAGCCATTTGTGCTTGACTCAAAGCTGAAATCATTTTCAAGCTCAGAGGGTCTTTTGATTTTATGCAGAGGGATAGAGTGAGTTAAATATGTTTTCTCTTTAGCCTAGGAGAATGCAATTCAGTTTATATTTAATGAGGATAGAAAGCACAATAACAAGTATTCATGTTGCAGTCTAAATAATGTATTCCTTTATCAATAAGAACTAATTAGGGAACTAATAACCTTTATGATTATTTCAATAAGCATTAATTATACGGGAAAATATAATTTCTGTGAGCATCTGCTATTGCCTATGTTCCATATGGGGTGTAGAGTCCATGCAACCATAACCAAAGGCACTGTGACTCACCTGAAATTTCTCAGGGTGTGTATGGGGGGGGGTCAATCTTGCAAACTTGAATCTACAAAGTAACTACAAATACCACAGGACTAGTATGTCCAGTTCATATTTGATAAGACACTAGTGCAGATGGGATGGTAAACTATTGAGAATTCTAATAATTTATATTCATATAGTCTTTGATTCTAAAAATTATCTTAAGTAGATTTTTCTATATGTTTGTATTTCTTTTTGTCAATGGTATGCTCAAAGTATTACTTTAAATAACAAGTTTTTAAAAAGCTTTTCAGTATCTAAGCCAAACATTCTTCAAATTTTGTTACAAATTGCATGCTCAATAAATTTTGTATTGTTTTGGTGACTGAATAATATTTTCTACTAAAGAAATAGTAAAGAATAAGTATTCATTAAGATCAGGTCAGTGATTGTGATGAAATAGCATTATATTATCAACTGAAATAACTCCAAGACCACTTCAGATTTTGTATAAATGCTGGCAGAAAATAACGGAAAAATAACCCTTGTGTACCCTTCAGACTTTGAAATGCCTATTTCCCACACAGTAAATTTTAATCAAATTTCATAATGAATTATTAATAGCTCAAGAAGATTGTGAGAATTTTAAAACATGATATACTAATGCCCCTCCTGATTCCATTAAAAACCACATGTTTACAAGTAATTAAAAAAAAAAAAAAAAGGAAAAACGAAACCAAAACAAAACAAAAAAAGGAAGATGCTTAAACCAAAAGAACATTCATTTTATCTTGGTGGAGTAAGGTTAGAGGCAGTTTCACCTATCCCTCCACTTGGAGATGCTTTGTTCCTACTTTGTATTCCTGTTTCTGTAAAAGTAAAGTGGTGAGATATATGTGGAAGATCAGAGATAAAGGGAAGATTGACAGTTTCAAGGCTTTTAGAAGATATGATTTTGTGCTTATTTATCTTAATTAGTGGCTACTAACTACTGCTCCTTCAGTTTAATCCTCTGAGCCTAGCATGTAAAAGTAGTTATTAAAGATTTATGTTTTCAGTATCTTTGTGCTCACTATTTCAAAATAGTAAGTACAGAGCATGGATTTATGGAAAGAATTTGTTTTTTCTTGTTTTATTTCACAGTGGTGGCTTAATGTAGTAAGAATATTAAGTCTTATTTTATTTTGAAACAGGCTGTTAATATAGAAAAAGTACTTTCTTTTCACAGTTAAAATTGAGGCTTGAAGTTCAAGTCACATCACCACCTCCCCTACATTTCCCATGCAGCTGCCAATCACAGAACAGAGAGGAATCAACTGGTGTTGTTGAAGTTTTACAATAATATTGAATTAAAGTGTAACCAGCTTTCAATAATATTGAATTAAAGTGTAACAATAATATTGAATTAAAGTGTAATATTGAATAAGTAGGGGTTCACCATTGTCTTAACACAAGTATGCATATTCCATAATATTCAATAGGAGAAAGCAAATGCAAACAGAAAATTCAAAAACTTAAATACGAGAACAAATGTTGGTGACTTATCTAGCTTCTTTTAATTGCTTAACAATCTCAGAAATCCCCATTGTAGATGGGGGAATATTTAAAAAAAACTATTAGCTATAAATTATTAGTTAAATTAAATAGCTATAAGGTAGTATGTCTCATTTTTAACCGTTTATTATTTTTTAAATATTTATTTATTTATTTATTTATTTATTTATTTATTTATTTATTCATGATAGACCCAGAGAGAGAGAGGGGAGAGAGAGGCAGAGACACAGGAGGAGGGAGAAGCAGGCTCCATGCAGGGAGCCCGACGTGGGACTCGATCCCGGGACTCCAGGAACGCGCCCCGGGCCAAAGGCAGGCGCCAAACCATTGAGCCACCCAGGGATCCCCTTAACCATTTATTATTTGAGATTTTCCCCTCATCATTTGAAACATTTGGTTGTATGTAATCTTCCAAGAACAACGTGTACCCAGCTCATAGCCTCCCCAGATCATTGAAAGTGAAATCTAAGGCAAGACACTGGAAACTTCCAGCATAAAGCAGTCTTTTGGGGGGTCGTTGTTACCTCTAGTGCATGCTCCATGCCTGGGAGCCCACGCCAGTATTGGCTTTGGAGCAAGGATAGGGAATAGGGCTGGTGGGGATGAGGACCAGCAGACCAGAGAGAAGGGGGAAAGATGGAGGGTGACTCATAGTCCATTTCTCTGACAGAGTAGTGACTACTAGAAAGAAGGAGGACCAAAAGAGACCATGAGGTTTTCAGCGATTGTTTGAAGCCACTCGAGAAAGCTTGCTAGCATTGTTTCGAGCTGAGTTTGTCCTACTTGGAATGACAGATTTCCCCCATCTCCCTCATTTGTCTTCTCAGCCCCTCTAACCGCCCTGAATGGCATCAGGGGGTTGGGGGACAGCGGTGGGAGGCCGCAGAAGCAGAAACTGGCTGAGCCCGTTGGAGGACTACGTGTCAGTGACCTCCTTTCCCAAGAGCTCCTCCTGGGCCCTTGCCTTTAATGGAGATGCATCTGGTGGTGACTGTATCCCACTGCCCGGCCCTCCCCTCTCCCCTCCACCCTCCACCCTCCACCCCCACCCCCACCCTCCTGCCTCCCTGCCCTCGCCTCACCTGTCCACCGCGATGGCCGTCATAGAGTAGATGCTGGCGAACACCGCCGTGATCGGAAAGAAGTTCTGGAAGCGACAGTAGTTGGCGCCGAAGTACCACTCGCTGTGAAGCGCGTAGATGAAGTTGACCAAGGTGTTGAAGGCAGCCGTGGAGGCGTCGGAGAAAGCCAGGTTCACGAGGAAGTAGTTGGTGACGGTCCTCATGCGCTTGTGGGCCAGGATGATCCAGATGACGATGAGGTTCCCGAAGACCGCCACGGCCACCACCAGGCCGTAGGCGAGGGACCAGAGCGCGATGCGCCAGGACGGCTGCACGAACTGGTTGGTGAGGTTGGCCCGGGGCTGCGCCGGCGCCGCCGAGGCCGCGGAGGGGGAGGCCGAGAGGTTGCCCGCTCGCCCCAGCAGCTGCAGCCACTCGGCCCCCGCCGCCCCCGCCGCCGCCCCCGCGGCCAGCGCCGCGCTCAGGTTGCCGCCGCCCGCGCCCGCGCCCGCGGGGCCCGCGCGGTCCGTCCAGGCGGCGGCTGCGGGGAGGGAGCCCATCGCCGCGCGTCTCCAGCCGCGGGTCTGCGCGCTGCAGCCGCCCGCCGGGCCGCCCACGCCCTCCGAGCTCCTGCTTCCCGGTCCTCTGGCTGCTGCGCGGCCCGCAGCTCCCGCCTGCAAGGGAGGCGGAGACGCTACCGCGGCCCTTGCTGGGTGGAGATGCTGCGAGCCAGCAGGTGATGCGGGGGCGGGGGGGTGGGGGGGGCAAGGGAGGCACCTTCCCCGAGGAGGAGTGTGCGACTCCAGCAGGCCAGAAGGCGGAGAGGGGAGGGAAGGGAGATGTTGGGAGCTGTCACCAGCGGGGCACTCCGGGGGCCCGGGCGCTGCAGCGGGTCTTTATAGTCTCTTGCAGTCCCCTGCTTCGGTGACGTTGTGGGGGCCGGGAGCTGACGAACCCCTTCGTGGGCTGCGACTGAGCTCCTCTCCCCAGCGCGCCCTTGGCACGCATCTGGTTCACTCGCTCCTGGAAGCCGCGCGCAGGACCTCAGGGGGTTGAGGCGCTCGGGAAGGGCTGCACTTCTTCGCTTGTAATTGAAATCTGTACAAGATTTTTTTTTTTTTCCTCTTTTAGTTTCAAGCTATTTTGCTAAGGTCCATGCTCTCAGACCTTTATTACGGGCTGTTCTTTTCTAAACCAGTCAAAGCATTCACCCCCAAAGCGGAGGCAAGATCCCGGGAGACCACAAGGGCGTGTGTGGGTGTCACGGGCTGCAGGCTGTGGGCACAGCTGGGACGCGCGCTTTGTTAGGGGTTCCCTGGCTTTTGGAATTTCGCTCCACTTTCTGCTTGTGTGTTTATGTTCTCACTTCTCACATCCTTCTCCCTCTCGCTCCCACTTGCTCCCACTTCTGAGGTCTCTACCCATTCGTCCTCTTCTAAGCTCCATCACTTAGAAATCAGTTTTCTCTGACTTCCTCCCAGGCAGAAACTGTGGTTTCTCCTGGAGGATTCTGCTCATGCTGGAATGCCATAACACGCTGAGGGTAAATCAGAAAGCCCCCGGTGTAGATTTTTTTTTTTTAATACAATGATGAGAATTGAATCACCTCTTTTCCCTGGTGTGAACGTATCTTGTAAGTGATCTGAACACATTCATCTGATTATATGGCTTTGGATATTCGGTACCTTAGTTTTTGGCTCTGACCAAGAGGACACACTGAGAAGGATGAGTGACAGTAACCTGTTTCCTGTGCAGACCCAGGGGGCTTGACTTCTGAGCTTTGGCCTGGAGCAGGTGAGCAGCAGTGTTGCGTGGAGTGCAAGCTGGAAGATGTAGTCCGTGCTTAGATGGATGATTTATCAATATGTTCCAGAGTAGAAACTCTAGTTTCTTGAGGGGAGCAGGGATAGAGAGATTTACGGTTAAGCATATTTTAGCAGCCTCCCCCAAACATTGAACTCTTTGAACTTGAGTTTCCTCATTTGAAAGTGAATATTAAGAAAATCTTATTTACAGGATAATTATGGGATGAGTAGTTTCAACAGACTTTCAGCAACAGGAGGGAAGAGGGAGACCTCCATATGTGTTAGCAGCCTTTCCTCTTGTTATCATTGTCTGTTTCATCTAGACATTTTCAGGTAAATAGACTGGCACAGCAAGTTTTATTTGCTTCAAGAAGAGATAGCATGTGATTTGTGAACATTTTGTATTCTTTAGTTTCCTGGTGAAGGATGTATTTTTCCAAAACTCTGCAGTGAGGATTGTACAAATGAACTTAGGATGTCTGGTAATGAATAATGTTTTCTTTCTTGTAGTCTTTATGACAAACAAGGTAGTGTATAGAAATGTTTGAGGCAACCTGATAAGTATTTTGATACAACCCTGCTTCAAAATAAATGCATGCTGAAAATGATGATTTTCAAAAGTTATTATTTACTATTTCTTCTCAGAAAGTCCTGTGAAAATATGTGATGAATTATAAGAGAATTTAATAGAGATTCCACATGTCCTGCTTACTAATTCTAAATGTAACTATTTTCTTTTGAATGGCAGATTATTTCTTTCTGCCAATTCACCACTTAGAAATTACTTGAGTTACAAATGAAAACCTCTTTCTTCTCTAATGAAATCAAGGAAGAATTAAAAACTTTTTGTGTGACATGCACCAAATAAGTCATGTGGTGGCTTGGTAATCATGGATATTTTGATAAAATATTTAACGTAGAATTACCTACTTGTGTAGAAATCCATTCAGTTTACTCTGTTGCTTTACTTGTCTGTACAGAGTATCATGTCTGTGATTCTGCTTTCATTGAACTTTTCCTTGACTGGAAATGATATGAAAAAAAAAAAGTGATAATGACAGGATTAGAAGTACTTACAATGCCAGGGTTTTAATCAGTGAGTTCTTTCCTTTCAGAGGAAGAGAAAGATCCAGGTCATGGCTTTCCTTTTAGATCTGCCTTCCACAGAACGAATCTCTCTGTACCCAAGTAGAGGATTTATTGTTCATTCATTGCTTCAGTGATTCTTCCCATCAGTACTGGATATACTCCCTTACAGGAGCTGGGCCAAGTACTAAGGATGGAGGAATGAAACTACAGGGAGAAGCCAGATATGAACCCTGCCCTCACTGAACCTGCAGTCTGGCAGTATTTTTGACATTAGAGCAAGTATTACATTAGAGTATAATGAATAGTAGAATAGGAAGGTACAGAGGAAAATGGGAGTGTGCAACTGAATAGGAGGATGTTGTGTTCACTGGATTCTGGATTCTTTCTACTTCTCTTAAAGAATTTCTTTGTAATTAAAAGATATGCACCTCTCTGTTTATTGCAGCTTTATTTACCATAGCCAAGATACGGAAGCAACCTAAGTGACCGTTGATAGAAGAATGGATAAAGTAGTTATGGTATATATACACAATGGAATATTATTCAGCCATAAACAATGGGATCTTGCCATTTTCGACAACTTGGATGGACCTAGAACGTATCATAAGTGAAATGAGTAAAAAAAGACAAACGCCATATGATTTTGCTTATATGTGGAATCCAAAGAACAAAACAAACCAACAAAAAAGCAGAAACAGTCCCATAATTATAAGGAATATGCTGATGGTTGCCAGTGGGGAAAGGAGAGGGTGGGCAAAATGGGTGAAGGGGAGTGAGAGACACAAGTTTCCGGTTATGTAACAAGTAAGTCACACAGGGATGAAGGCAAACATACTGGAAGCACAGTAATCAATGATGTTGATAGTGTCATGAACCATCACTTGCAGGAAACTAGCTTCACAAAAGAAACCTACAAAAAGTATATCTGAGATTATGTGAAATCGATCAAAGGCACACTTGAAGAACAGAGGCCAGAAAGAGTAAAACTTTTTGTGACAGGAGCTGCGGAACAAATCAGGCACATACTAGCTAATTTCAAAACTTACCAGTTCTTTATTGGAGAAAACATGAATACAGATGGCATGGTTGCTCTGCTGGGTTACTGGAGAATGGAGTGACCTCATCTATGATTTTCTTTAAGAATGGCTTAAAATGGAAAAATGTTACTGAATTTAGCTATTATTTTGGATATATCACCTGTTGTCATAACTGGCTGTTGCTCTTCACTCACACAATACTAGGACTTAGACAAATGGGCCTGATGTCATCTTGAGCTCATCATTTCTTTTCACTCTGATTTATTTGGAGCAGAGGCATAGTTTTTAAGATATATATATATATATATCTTATTATATATATATCTTATTATATATATATATATTATGTATCATGTAGATACGTAAAGATAAGTTGCATTTAAACTCTTTGAGAGAATGCCTCTTAGTTTAATAGTTACACCCATCCTGTGTTGCGTCCTGGAGAAACTAGAGCCTGGTTGTAGACTACTGCTAGAAAGCAGAAGACTAACTGCAAATGACTTCTACAGTGAAAACTACTTCTGGGACCGGAATTAAAGAAAATAAGAACTGAAAGTATGATTTCTGAGTTCAAGTAAAGGGAAAGGCCATGCTCAGCGCTGTGCCGATGTTTGAAGTGGATTCCTAACACGTTTCATCATGTACAAACGGAATTAGTGGTTAACTCTGGAAGAGATTACCAAAAGAATAAAAAGAGACGTGTATAGTAAGGGGGGAAAAAAGCTTAGGAGTGTGTTTGAGCATATTTAAACCATATGCAAATACACGAGGCTGCTAGGAAATAAGCCAAGCATAGTATCATAGGAGATGTTAGTAGGTTTTATATAATAGTGATTAAATTTTGGTTTGACTGCATAAATGTTAATACAAATTATTATCTTTTATGTGAATGTTTGTTATTTATTCCTAATGACCAAGAAATGTTTTACTATTTTATGATGTGTAAGAGATTACATTTCCTTCAAGTTTCATTTGTTTTCCATATTTTCACTTAGAATGCATATTGGTAATGTGCCCCAGTAATTTGCTAACAACTTATAATAATAAAATGAATATTGATGACATGCTTTCCCTGCCTCCTTTCTCCTTTTATTCTCTCTCATACAACTCAAGGAAACCATATGGCATATTTCACACTTGCATTTTTATTTTAACAGTCCTCTTGAAAATAATAAGGTAGAATTTCAGGTATTGGTGCTGGCTAGTGAAGAAGTTATTTTTAGAAAAAACTTGTCAAAGTTCCAGATTTCTCTGACAACCACTTCTCTTTGACAGTTTGGTTTCAGTATGTTCACTGTTACCACTTTTTGAGATTTATTTTTCTTTCCTATGAATTTCAGGTCTGATAGTCCACACTTCTACTCTTGCTTTGCACTTTTTCCCTTTGTTATTTCATCATACTCCTTTGCAATTACCTCGGGTCATTTCCACTTTCTGAGTTTTGGACTCCTACAGTCAGGCTACTGAGTACTGCTGGCAATCAATCACTAATCAACAATCGATACAACTGCACTCAATTGTGTAGACAGGTGTTCCTTGAAAATGCTTGTTGTCTGCCAGATATCCCACAGAAAAGGGGTATTGTGATTCCTATTTCCCAAATCCAAACTTTCCTTCAATTTTCTTCTTTCTTCATCATCCTTCTCCTGCTCAGCAAGTTATCTCCAATTTATCTGAAAACAAAACAAAACAAAAAAAGAAACAAAACAAAACAAAAAACCCCTAAAAGCCAAAAACCAAAAAACATCAGCCAAGTTGGAGCTCCTAGGTGGTAGTTAAGTGACTGACTCTTGATTTTGACTCAGGTCATGATCTCAGGGTTGTGAAATCAAGCCCTGCATTGGGATCTAAGCACGGAGTTTGCTTGAGATGCTCTCTCTCCTTTGCCTTCGGCCCCTACCCCTGCTTTCTAAATACATACATACATACATACATACATACATACATAAATACATAAATAGATTTTAAAAAATCTTAAAAAAAGAACATCAGCCATGAATTTCACATTTCTGTGCATTTCATCCATCTTTTCATCATTTGTTATCATCTTGGTGAAAGTGCTTTATCTTCTACTAAAACCGATTCTTTTATCTGTGCTACCTGTTCTTTCAACAAATCCTCTCTTTTGTCTCTCTTTTAGCATCTTTTTTTTTTCTTTAGAATTGAAGCATATCTAAGATTCTACATTAAAATAGCTCTTTTCTGACCACATTCCTTTTGGTCACCACTTTTCTTTCTTTTCTATTCCCATATGAGCTTCTTTAGCAAAATATCTAAACTCAATATTTTCACTTCCTCACTCACAATAATATTCTTAAGTATCAAATATTTAGTACTTTTCTTTTAGTGCACAGTCCTATCAATTATCTGCATGTTAAATCAAACTGTCACTTTCTGTCCTTAACTTCCTTGACCTTTCTGTAACATTAGTATTTGACATTTATATCAGTTTTCTAGGGTTGTCATAATAAATTACCAGAAACTGAGTGGCCTAAAACAACAGAAATTTATTTCCTCCTTTATTTTCCAAGTATGTTTATTGGAATTTTAGAAAATGAAATGCACATATAATTTATAGAGTTATAGAGGGATGATAATTTTGCTACCTGCATTTATACCCTTGAGTAATTTGGAGACAATTTCCAAAGAAAAGCATACTTGTATAAATTCATTAACAGAATTTTAATAACATTAAGATGTGTTTATTTTTTTGTCTAAGAGAAGAAAGGGTTCTACTCAAATAAGTATGGAGTGGTAGGTGAGACATCTGTTGGTTATCTACGAACACTGGCATTTCCCATGTTGATTCAAAATATACAGGTGACATAATTAAGAGAAGAATTAATCTTTCAAAACTCATTAAAGTATCTATTACTCTAAATTAAAAACTGCTAAAAATGTGTGTGAGTAGGTAGGGGGGATAATTCAGCTTTTTTTAGCTCTCAAAATAAGAGCTCCTTGGAGAACTCCTATTTGTTAATTAAATCAAAGGTAATCAGTACAATTATGGGATTCCGTGATTGGTATATAATTTCTGTACTACACATTCATTTACTATCATTTAAAGGAGGAATCAGAAATTAGTGTGTAGAGGAGAGGTTGATATCTTTATTTAAGTAGCTTCGTTTTGCTTGGCATGATTTTTCATTTCAAATATGATCACTGCATAAACTCCACAAGAATGGAAAGATATTAAAGAGAAAATAGGTAAACTTTGCTCATAATAGTGCACAAAATTTTCTGGATACATATTTATTCCAAAATGTCCGTAGTGGTTTAAGAAGATTTCTAAGAACATAATCTATAATCAAATCAGCATTTTATATAGTTTAATCTAAATCTGGTTTAGATTAAAAAACCAAATATAGCTAATACTCTGAGGCACAAATTACCTTCTAATCTTTGTAGCATTATAAACTGACTAATTTAGTATTTAGCTGTTGATCAAGAGCTGAAAAGAAAGCATCATTATATACTTATGCACAAATAATATATAAATTGCATTATTGCACTAACATATTATGTACATTTAAGATATTATGAAAATGAAAGATGAAACCACTGACAAGTTTTTATTTTTTTAAGATTTTATTTATTTATTCATGAGAGACACACAGAGAAGAAAGAGAGGCAGAGACACAGGCAGAGGGAGAAGCAGGCTCCATGCAGGGAGCCCGACGTGGGACTCGATCCCAGGCCTCCAGGATCACGCCCTGGGATGAAGGTGGCACTAAACCGCTGAGCCACCCGGGCTGCCCAACAATAGTTTTTAAAAATACAGTTAGGATCCCAATATGTAATCTCCATCCACATAGAGTAGATCTGGTCATATATATGAAAATTCCCCTTCTGTAATTAATTTGAAATATTAGTAATGTTTCATAGTAAAAAAAATAAATTTCATAGTTACTTTCCTCACACAACCTGTACAAACAAGTTATTTGCAGCCCTGCAACTTGTGTGGCTGTCTACGCAGCTGGGAGTCAGCAGGTGTGTGCAGAAATGCTTGTCCTAATTTTTATAGTATTGATATACCTCCTAATTGATTGAAACATAGATATTTTCCTTTTTTCTTCTTAGGAAGTTTTATTCTCTTCCCTGGGAACATTTGGAATTCCTCAGTATCCCCAAAACTAAAGATAAAACACTCCATACTGAAGTACCTGTAGATGTTAGTTTTCATGGGATTGGCAATTGAGGGAATGATAACTATAGTACTGGGAAGTTGATGCATAGTATCTTGTTTCTATTTTGGGGGCTCACTCTCACAACCGGGAGCATGACTTGAGTGAAATGAAGAGTCAGACACTTAGTTGACTGGCCACCCAGGTGTCCCTTGTGGGTATATTTTTAGTATCAGTTGAGGCTACCTCCAGGTGTGTTGACCTCCTACTTCACTTGTCCAAAGTATCCCTCCAATGCTGATTTGAAGTGTTGATAGTGCTCTTGTAACTAAATTGTATATATTTTGAGAAGGGTCCCTGAACCTTTTTTCCCCGTATACCCTGTTTTTTAAATTTTTTAATGTAGCTCCTTATTTTTCCTGAACAGAAGTCTTTCAAGTACATATACAAGGTATTATAGTACAGTTGACCCTTCAACAAGGGTTTGAACTGCATGGGTCTACTTAGATGCAGATTTTTTTTGATAAATATAGTATTGTAAGTGTATTTCCTCTTATTATTTTCTTAACATTTTCTTTTCTCTTTCTTACTTTATTGTAGAAATCCAGTATATAATATATGTAACATATAAAATATGTGTTAATTGACTGGTTTTGTTATTGGTAGGGCTTCTGGAAGACAATAGGATATTAATATTGAAGTTTTTGGGGAGTTAAAGTTTGGATTTTTGACTGTGCAGGGAATCAGTGCCCCTAAGTCAACTATAGACATGTATATAGTCCAAAAAATTATATATATATAGAAGTATACTACCATAATTCTTAACATCTCTATTGTATGAGTGAGGAAACTAACAGAAAAGTAATTTGAAATTTAACTATCAGGGCCAGCATTCAAATCCAGAGGTTTCAACAGCAAATCCCACCCACTTAACAACTTTAAATTATAACCATTTTAAATTTGGCCTCATTTTAATTGGGAAGTAATTGGAAGAGGCTAATATGTTTTTTTTTAAATGTCAAATCATCATACAGAGTGTAAAATACACAGGGTGTACATTTCATCAATAGGTCAGAGACCAAATACATTTACTGCCAAAATGTATATTTTTATATCTTCCTGTGCTTGTATATAGATAATATTAAGTAGTAAAACGCCATATTTTCTTCAGTAATTTAACTCATGTCAAAGGTCTTTGACCTATTGATGAGATGTAATCACTGATTATACTTAGGAACCTCTTTAGCTAAAAAGAAAAATCTTTAAAACTTATTTATTTATTTATTTATCTTTTTCCCTAGAGTATAATCAATTTATGATTGTAATGATTTTAAAAATAACTTTTTTCTGGATAATTTTATTTTTTATTTTATTTTTACAGATTTTATTTATTTATTCATAGAGACAAACAGAGGGAGACAGAGACATAGGCAGAGGGAGAAGCAGGCTCCATGCTGGAAGCCCAATGCAGGACTCGATCCCAGGACCCTGGGATCAAAACCTGAGCCAAAGGCAGATGGGCAACCACTGAGCCACCCAGGTGCCCCATCTGGATTCTGATACATTTCTTAAAACTAATAAATGTGTTACTTTAAAGTATATTTTTAAATCAGATTTTCTTAGTGTTTCCATAATGCTGTTTTGCTGTTCCAGAATGTCATTCAGGCTATCATAATACACTTAGTCATCATATACTTTTAGATCCTCTAGGCTGTGACAGTTTCTCAGACTTCCTGTGTTTTTGATGATCTGAAGCATTTTTGAAAACTTCTGGTCAGCCATTTTATAAAATGTCCTTCAGAGACGCGTAGGTGGCTCAGCAGTTGAGCATCTGCCTTTGGTTCAGGGCATGATCCTAGGATCTGGGATCAAGTCCTATATCAGGCTCCCTGCGAGGAGCCTGCCTCCCCCTCTGCCTGTGTCTTTGCCTCTCTCTCTCTCTCTCTCTGTCTTTCACGAATAAATCAATCTTTTAAAAAATGCCCTTCAGTGTGGGTTTATTGAAGTCTTATCTCATGATTAGACCGAAGTAACATGGTGTGGGGAGGAAGACCACAGAGATGAAGTTATTCTCATCATATGGCATCAAAGGTTCATTATATCAATAAGACTTATCTCTGTTGATACTGGCCTTGATCACTTGACTGAGGTAGTGTTTGTCATGGTTAGCCATTTTAAAGTTACTCACTTTTCTTTCTCTTTCTATACTATATTCTTTGTAAGTAAGCCACCATTTGTAGCCCATGCTTAAGAAGTGTGGAATTGTGCTTACCTCCTTCAGGGCAGAGTAGCTACATAAATAATTTATGTATTAGGTATCTTCTGAATGGGAAATTTTTCTCTTACCCATTTATGTACATATCTATCTATCTACCTATCTG
This sequence comes from Vulpes lagopus, assembly GCF_018345385.1. Classification (NCBI taxonomy): domain Eukaryota; kingdom Metazoa; phylum Chordata; class Mammalia; order Carnivora; family Canidae; genus Vulpes; species Vulpes lagopus. Next base: position 100,864,301 of record NC_054829.1, read on the forward strand.
TATAAGTACAGACTCATGGATATTAATTTTTTATTTTGGATTATAATTTAATACTACTGTATTTTTATTTTCTTGCTCAAATTATTTCAGCTTTGGCCTTTGGGAGCTCTTTTGGTTGTCTTCCATGTCTCTTTGACAAATTCCATTGTTGTGTAATTATCATTATTATTATTATTTTAGCATTTCCTTACTTTCTGGCGCTGTAAGATGTTTTAGCCTTATCTGGTATAATTCCTGTCCCAGCTTAAGAATAAGACATTTATCTAAGAAGCCCTATTTCGTTTGATTGGTGAATGGTATTAGAAATCAAAATCGGGATGCCTGGGTTGCTTAGCGGTTGAGCGTCTGCCTTCGGCTCAGGGCATGATCCCAGGGTCCTTGGATTGAGTCCCATATTGGGCTTCTCGCAGGGAGCCTGCTTCTCCTTCTGCCTATGCCTACCTGTCTCTGTGTGTCTTTCACGAATGAATAAATAAAATCCTTAGGAAAAAAAAGGAATCTAGATGTGGGCTCTGAGTGTGTTCATTGCTATTGGCTGTCCTTGATTCTAGGCCCTCTCAGAGGACAGAACAAAGATGTGTATGTGCATATAGTAGCTTGTGTATAGACTCATATCTACAAATATTTCTAAATGTATCCATCTTTTTCTCTGTTAGGCTAAACATGTACTAGTATTGATGTGTCTAACTGTAATCTAGTACTACATGGATCTTTCTACCCTTCTTTTGGCTTAACCATAATATTCCATTCCACATGTGATGAACCTGGATCTCACCATCACCCATCAATTTATTTATTTGTCAATTCCATTATACCTGTATAATGATGTCAGAATTGTTAACTTGTACCTCCAAAAGAAAACAACTTTGCCAGTTAGAGTACCTTGCTTGTGTTCAGTTTCTTTTGGCTTTAAACATACAAACTCAGCCATTTTCAAAGTAGCTTAGCTCAGAAGCTAAACTTTCTTCCTTACTCCCACAAATGAGGTTATTTAATGTATTTTTAATATGGTTCAATTCCTTTGTCACAGTCTGAATTCCACTCTACAATCCTTTCAACCTTTCAACCTTGTAAATGATTTTTTTTAAGTAAGCTTTACACTGAACTCACAGCCCTGCTATCAAGACCAGAGCTGAGATCAAAAGTCAGACAATTAACCTATTGAGCCGTCCAGGCACCCCTAAGTGATTTTTAAATTTAAATGTGCATTCATTAAGATTTACTCTATGGGGGATCCCTGGGTGGCGCAGCGGTTTGGCGCCTGCCTTTGGCCCAGGGCGCGATCCTGGAGACCCGGGATCGAATCCCACGTCGGGCTCCCGGTGCATGGAGCCTGCTTCTCCCTCTGCCTGTGTCTCTGCCTCTCTCTCTCTCTCTCTCTCACTGTGTGCCTATCATAAAAAAGAAAAAAAAAATTCACTCTATGGGTGTAAATTACCGTGGGTTTGGACATGTGCAGAATGTCATGTATCCAATATTACAGTATCATATTATAGCTTAACCACCCTAAAAATATCTCTTTTCATAAAACCCTGGCAACTACGATCTGTTTACCGACTTCGTGGTTTATCTTTCTTAGAATGTCATAAAAATGGAACTATGTGGCACTCTCAGACTGACTTCTTTCAATTAGAAATATGTATTTAAATTCATCTATATTTTTTATGGGGCTGAATAGCTTATTCCTTTTTGTCACTGAGTATTATTCCATTGTGTGAATGTCTCATAGTTTGTTTATTCATTTTCCTATGGAAGGACATCTTGGTTGCTTCCAGTATATGGTGATAATGAATAAAGCTGCTATAGACATTTATATGCTGGTTTTTATGTTGGCATGTGTTTTCAATTCAGTTGTGCAGGTACCCAGGAGTGCCATTGTTGGATCATGGTAAGGCACTGTTCAGCTTTGGAAGGAATCGCCAAACTGTCTCTCAAAATGGCTGTGCCATTTACATTCCCACCAGCAATGAATGAAAGTTTTTGATGTTCTGCATTCCTGCCAGCAATTTGTATTGTTAGCTTTATGTAATGTAGCTATTCTAATATATATCTCTATCTATATATAGATATATATCTATATATACCTATATATCTATATATCTATATATAGATATAGATATATATTCGTTTATATTATATTAGTATATATATGTATATATATACACATATATATATTAGTTTATTTTGGGAGGAGGGGATTTTGAGTAGCTGAGATGAGTCATGTAGATGCTGCGTGCTTGTGTGACTGATCTCCAATAAAAACCAAGACATCAAAGCTCACATAAGATTCCCTGGTTGACAACATTTATCATGTGTTCTCACACATCATTTCTGGGAAAATTAAGTGCATTCTGGTGTGATTCCCTGGGTAAGGATACCAGGAAACATATGTCTGTTTTCTCCTGGATTTTGCCCCATGTATCATTTCATTTGCTGATTTTAATCTGTCTCCTTTCATTGTAAAAAGCCTTAGTCATGAATATAATAGCTTTCCCATGTTCTGGGCAGTCTTTCTAGTAAATCAGTGAGCCTGAGAGTTGTCATAGGAACTCTATCACATGCTCTTAACATATTAATCATAATTATTTTGTATTTCTTTTCTGATACCTCCAACATGTGTGTCATATGTGAGCCTAGTTCAGATAATTGTGTTATCCTTTCCCACTGGGTGTTCTTGCCTCTTTGCATACCTTATAATATTTTGTTGCAAGCCATACACGTTGTGTTGGGTAATAGTAAATAAAGGAAATCAGCCTTGAGTGCAAGGATTTTTATTTATCATCTTAGAGTTGGACTGTGTTTAATATTTGTTGTAGCTATAGGTGCAAAGGCTTTAAATTCTTCTAATGACTTTGTTTTTGTCTTCTCTCCTGTCCTAGAGGCTTCCCCATTATTGTCCCTCAGAATCTGAGTTTTTTCAGTTGTAATCATTATTATTAAATGAGAGCCCTTGGGATGTCTGGGTGGCTCAGTGGTTGAGCATCTGCCTATGGCTCCGGGTGTGATCCCAGGATTCTGGGATTGAGTCCCACATCAGGCTCCTACAGGGAGCCTGCTTCTCCCTCTGCCTATCTCTCTCTCTCTCTCTCTCTCTCTCTCTCTGTGTGTGTGTGTGTCTTTCAAGAATAAATAAATACAATCTTTAAAAATAAATACATAAATGAGAGCCCTTTTTCTGTGGTAGTAAGGTGTGGGGGAGGGGAAATTTTTCTATTGTATTTTGGTTAAGACTTAGTCTTTTAGTGGGACTTTGACTTGGACTGTGTCCTTCACAAATATTCCTGACCTTCTTCCATTTTATAGCTTTCTTTTTTTTTTTTTGATGTTTCCCTTGCCTGTCTGAAGCATTCCTAATTTATAGCCTTCTAGTTCTGTCTCCTGTTGATTATAGTTTCTTCCCCATAGTGAGGCAAGAAACTCATTTTTCTTCTACTGCAGAGGGACTGCTGTGGATAGGAATTCCTTTCACTCAGCTAGATAGGGTTTCAAAATTTTGCTCCCACAAAGTTTTTCCCCTGGAAAGTAGGCTTTGGGAGTGTCTCACATTGGCTACTATTCTCCTCACCCTGTCAGAGCCACAAGGGGAACTTTCTTGGATCATTACAGTGAGCACCTGGTAGGATTCTTGGAGGGGAAGCCTATGAAAGGATGAGTTCCTCTAAAACTACAGCCCTATTCTCAGTCTCAAAATTACCACATTTCTTCAACTTAATGGCTCTATAGGCTTCTGCTCCAGGTAAGCAAATCTTGGTTGTCATACTTTCTGGACATACCTCTTTTTCCAGATTTTGAGTGACATTTGCCCTATGACTTCAATTCTATGATGGATCCAAATGAAGGCACCAATTTTGATTATTATTGCAACTTGTTTTCATTAGCAGGATGAGAGGGAAAATGTATAAGATCTTTACATGTTAGGGCTGAAACTACAAGTCTTCTAATGAAGTTTTAGAACACATATTTCATATATTTCTGCTATGCTTTTATGAGCCATCAAAGTAATGATTCTTGCTATGTATTGTTGTTTTATAAATATATGTGTGTGTGTTTCACTGTCTATTCAATTAAAAATTATGTGTTAAAATGATTAAGTGAAATTAGCATAGACTACATTTCATAAGGATCATTAAAAATCAAGACAGATCTTCCAGAGTGTTGAAACACAAACAGAAAAGTCACAGTGTGTTTTAACACTTTGTTGTATTTGCTAGTCAAAGAAGGGACTAAGACAGTTTTCTTTATTATAAACTAAATTAATCTTTTCTAGTTTTTCAGAGAAAGAATGCTATATCCAGAAACTGGTATCCAGAAAATATTTTTTACGAAGTGAGCCATTTGTTTTGAATGAGGTAGGCTAGAAAGATTTTTTATTTCTCAGGTTCTAAGTTACTTAAAAGATCATCAAAAAAATGTTGTTCAAAAGATACTTATCATGAAAATGCAAAAACTCATTTCTCAATCTTCTTTCAATGGGTAATCTATAGTTTCCATCATTCTTTAACCTGAAACTTTGTGACTCCTTATAATTTTGTTCCTTTTTGTATGTTAAGCAAAATTTTGTGCTAGCTATATTAGAAAAAGTTGTTTTAATATTTTCAGCCTATTTTAGAAGATCTTACTCTTACATTTATCATTGCCAATGATATAAAAGTTTCTTTCTTCTTTTAAACACTAACTCTAACAGGAAATTGGCAAACCATAATTGGTTTTAAATGGAAAATGGAGAACAGATGGGCATCAATATTTTTTTTTCCTGAAGTATAGAGGGATTGTTAAAATATATTACATATCTTTCAAAGCCCAATTCAGGGCAAGTCCCTTCCATTAGGTTATTTGTTGTTAGAGTTGCTTTCACTGATATCTGCAATTCCTGAATTTCATTCATGCTCATAGTATAATTTCCAAAATTTGACAATTAATTTGTTTGCTTTTAACATGATTTTTTATTAATCTTTCATTGTAATGTTATGTCTTTGTGGCAGATTATATTTTACAAAGATGGCTACACTAATATTTCCCATCCTTTATGTTCTTTGACAATATGACCTTGACACTTATCCCCTTCCCTTGAATTCTGGGTAGGCTTATGAGTCAATTGCATCATGACTACAAAGGCTATGTCAGAAAAGATGATGAAATGGTCACCATGATATTTGCTTTTGGAGCTCTGAAATGCTATTTAAGAATTTTGATTACTTTAATGCAGTCATATTGTGAGGAAGTGCAGGCGTCATGAAGAGGTTCTGTGGAAGTCTCAGCTGAGGACCCAGCAAATAGCCATTATGAATTATTATACATATGTGTAAATAAACCTGTAGTTGATGCCAGTCCTAGGCTGTGGAACAATGATCAATGTCATTCATCTAGTCTTTTCAGCAAAAACAAACTATATTTAATGTACCCTATCCAAAGTCACCATCCACAGAATCCATGAAAAAAAATTATTATTTTAAGCAACTAAATCTAAATCTAATTTTTTTTTAATTAGCAATGCCTAACATTTATTTCCTTGACATTTGTCTTCCAAAGAGTTCACAGTGTTTCAGTGTCAGTTGAAACAGGGGAAGAATCTCAGGGAAGAATCCTTCACATAATAATAGGACCATTGGTGATAATGTCTCTCAGTTCTTTCCAAATCCATAAAGATGCATTTCCTGATGAATGACTGAGCTCGGAGTCCAAGTCCCTGCTCCGCTGTGTCCGGTATACTTGGACACAAGCTCCAGCTTGTAAATAAACCCTCGTGTGTTTGCATGGGTGTTGGCTTCTCTTGGTGGTTTCTCGGATTCGCCATCTTGGGTACAAGACTTGCAAATGACCTATCAGATAAAAGGCTAGTTTCCAAAATCTATAAAGAACTTATTAAACTCAAAACCAAAGAAACAAACAATCCAATCATGAAATGGGCAAAAGACATGAACAGAAATCTCACAGAGGAAGACATGGACATGGCCAACACGCACATGAGAAAATGCTCTGCATCACTTGCCATCAGGGAAATACAAATCAAAACCACAATGAGATACCACCTCACACCAGTGAAAATGGGGAAAATTAACCAGGCAGGAAACCACAAATGTTGGAGAGGATGCAGAGAAAAGGGAACCCTCTTACACTGTTGGTGGAATGTGAACTGGTGCAGCCACTCTGGAAAACTGTGTGGAGGGTCCTCAAAGAGTTAAAAATAGACCTGCCCTACGACCCAGCAATTGCACTGCTGGGGATTTACCCCAAAGATGCAGATGCAATGAAACACCGGGACACCTGCACCTCGATGTTTCTAGCAGCAATGGCCACAATAGCCAAACTGTGGAAGGAGCCTCGGTGTCCATCGAAAGATGAATGGATAAAGAAGATGTGGTTTACGTATACAATGGAATATTACTCAGCAATTAGAAACGACAAATACCCACCATTTGCTTCAACGTGGATGGAACTGGAGGGTATTATGCTGAGTGAAATAAGTCAATCGGAGAAGGACAAACAGTGTATGTTCTCATTCATTTGGGGAATATAAATAATAGTGAAAGGGAATATAAGGGAAGGGAGAAGAGATGTGTGGGAAATATCAGAAAGGGAGACAGAACATAAAGACTCCTAACTCTGGGAAATGAACTAGGGGTGGTGGAAGGGGAGGAGGGTGGGGGGTGGGGGTGACTGGGTGGCGGGCACTGAGGGGGACACTTGGCGGGATGAGCACTGGGTGTTATTCTGTATGTTGGTAAATTGAACACCAATAAAAAATTAATTTATTAAAACATTTTTTTTTGTTATGTAGAAGTAGTAATTTGAATTATCTTACATTATATGACAAGCTTTGGAGGGAAGTAATTATGTATTGCAATTCATTTGTTCCTATGTAGTTCTCTGGAATGAATAAGGGAGGAAATTTGCTTCATTTATGTCATAAGCCCTTCTTTCACCAAAGAGGAATTGTTATAGATTGTCCAGTTTTTAAGGCTCTAATTGGACCATGATTGTGAGTTGGCAGAGGTGCTGGATTAGGAGGTCATGCACTAAGGTATGGAGTCGTCTTTCTCCATTTTGTGGTGAATAGCCTGTACTGCTCCCACATAGGAAAACTCTAACTTTCTTACTTATCTTGTACTCTCTTCTTCAAAGTTGCTAACTGGATTGTGGTAAATTTCAAAGATTTATATCAAGTCCTAGAAAGGAGAGAAGTTCCTCAAACTCTCTACTTAAGCCAGTACTCTCAACCATCTCTACGTTATTCCTAAGATTAAGATTTGATGCTCAAATCCAGCTATACTAGATTTTATTTCATTTTGCTACTTATTATCCTGTGCTTTCAACTCTCCTGAGGTCTCTCTCTTGACAGAAGTATGAGTTCCAGAGTCTAACTGGACTTCATTAGTCCATTAGTCAAAAACTACTTACTAATTTAATTTTCAAGAGTATAGAGATGATCCATTAACTTCTAATTGAGAACTCCTAAAATACTGCTTAATTGGTTGATCAACAACTGAAGTCTATTACTTGAAAATTATAGCTAATAATAATAATAACAAAAACAATAGCATCTAGAATTTATGCAACATTCTTTGTGCCGACTTCTTTCTAAACTCTTTTCATGTATTTTGTCTTTTAGTAGCTCTATTAGGTTTGTAGGGTAAATATTAGATAATATTTTATTTTATTTTTTAAATATTTTATTTATTTATTCCTGAGAGACAGAGAGAGAGAAAGGCAGAGACATAGGCTGAAGGAGAATCAGGCTGCCTGTGGGAAGCCTAATGTGGGACTCAATCCCAGGACTCTGGGATCATGACCTGAGTCAAAGGCAGATGCTCAACCACTGAGCCACTCAGGCGTCCCAAATATTAGATAATACTTTAGATGGCATATTTTTATTTTTGGATATGAAGAAACTAAGGAATAATTAGTTTTTCCTACATCGCACAGCTAGTGAACAGTAGCACCAGAATAAACCCAAGCTATCTGACTAGGAGTTAATTCTTCAACCTACATTTTTCTGAAACTGGAAGTAGATTGCTTGGGAAATTTGCTTTTTTATTGTTGTTTTCAAAGATTATTTTTATCTTCAAGCACATTCATGGTGACTAGAGTCCTATTCTATTGGAAGACGAAGCCTGAGAGTATGAAAATATTTTTATTTATGAAATACTTTCGTTATTGAAAGCTCACATTTAAAATTTTCAATACAAAGCATATGTGAAATTTTACTGCATAAAGGAGTTTACCTAGACTTGACTAAACTGGAAACCAATTTGCTTAGTGTAAGTTCAATTCTTTGATCTTTTAATTGATTACAGCTTGCAGTGGGGGAGCTGCTATATCACTTCACAGATGTTAGTACCTTTGATTGACCTAGGGAATGATTTGATGTCAATCTAACATCAATATTTACTTATAGGGGATCCCTGGGTGGCTCAGCGGTTTAGTGCCTGCCTTCGGCCCAGGGTGTGATCCTGGAGTCCTGGGATCAAGTCCCGCATCAGGCTCTCTACATGGAGCCTGCTTCTCCCTCTGCCTGTGTCTCTGTCTCTCTCTCATGAATAAATAAATAAAATCTTAAAAAAAATTACTTATATATTCCAATCACAGAATTGAGGGAATTTAGACACAAAATATAGACTGAAGTGAATTACTTGGAGGCAAGAAGATAGTATATCAAATACATAGTCATTCACTGCAATACTGCAGTTAGCTCTGAGAAAATATATGATAGATTAAGCTGAGAAGCCTCCAAAAAGATATCTTAAGATTGTATATGCTCGTTCTTTTTTCAATTATAAATATAGCTACATGCCACAATATATTGACTACTGATTATAGAGGCTGCTTTATGTCATGTAGTTAATTTATTTGCCCAACAAACTAATTTAAAATTGTCACTGAGCATTAAATAATGTGTCAGGGACTTTGAGAGACTTTATATTTTTTTTTCTCTACTACATGTAAATACTTACAAGTTTACTTACAAGTTTTCTATTTTTTGACTATTTGTATTCCTAATAGACTTATGCATTAATGCATAATATGTTTTCTAGGAAAATTTGAGAAATGATTATTGCATACACAATTTAAAAAAGAACTAATATTAATAAAATGCTTTGGTTGTAAATAATATTCAAGGGCTTAAGATATACCTAAAGAGACAAAAGATTTGAAATTACAAATGAAAACACTCAAAGGCAAAATAATGCTGATATACAATTTCATAATAAAACTCAAGTATGCAATTACATATTTTTAAAACAGTGATACATTGCTTTGCATTAACTTCACTTTAATGGCTCCCGATGTAAGAGTTTTAAAAATCCATTAATTAAGATGTTATTAAATACTCAACAGAGATGCAATAAATGAAGATATGAGTTATCAGTAGTTGCAAAGTTTTAAGAAAAACATTTGCCTAAATGACCAATTTTAAATTGGCTTCTCTGTTCTTGTTTTCTCTAGAACTGATCATAGGGTTACTATTTGGACTTTCAATTTAAGGTAAGGGATGATATAGAAATGATCGCACTCCTTGGTATGCATGTGAATATTGTCTTACTTTTACTCCACCTCTGTTTGGAAAATTAAAAGAGGCAACTCATTCCCAACAGTTTCCCACAGGCTCTTTCCAATCCAATGCAACTTTATTTTATGCCCTCAATATTCTCTAAATTAGCATTTTCTTTCCACTTGCATTGTTCTCTGTTTGCTCACCCTGCTTGTACTCATCATGAATACCTTTATTTACCTTTTAAAATAATTCATCATAATAAAATAAAGTACTGTCATATATACACTTCTATAAAAGGGAGAAAATGATTATTCTTTAGTATTGAATATGGACAAATAGCATAACACAAAGGACTAGGATTGCTCATTAGAGATAGCTGATGAAAGCAAAGAGAACTCAAGGCAATGAAAAGATTCTGAATTGTAAATTAGGTAATGTGTCTGGCTTTCTGGTGTAACACAATATTGCTCTGTTGATAATAGTGAATAAGCAAAATAATAATTTAGTGTAATAATTATAATAAATCAGAGTTTAAAAAACTTAAAATTTAATGAAGCTCTAGTTAGTGCTTTATTAGGTAATGCTAAATTATGAACTTTATCATTACTTCCAGTTAATATGAAGTTATTGACATAATAGCTTTCTTTTTATAACATCGAATACAATTTATTTATTATTTATTTATTTATTTATTTATTTATTTATTTATTTATTTTTTCGAATACAATTTAAATAACTACCATGTTCTGACAGTGGCAGTTCTCTAAATCAGAATTTTTGTTTGTTGAAACAAACAAAAGTTTTTAGTTTTCCCAGTAGAGTCAACATTATCAAAAGGTAATGATGAAGAAATCAGTTGTGTTCAATTGTATCAAGCCAGTGTGAGTCTCACAGTGCATTCATTCAAAAGCATTGTGTTCATTCAGCTGGTATTCATTAAATGTCTCCTGTGTGGTGTGGTGGAGGTACAGTGGTAAACAAAGCATACCAGTGTCTACTCTTTTGAAACAAGGAAGACAATTGGTAGGTAGTCACAATTGGGGGAGGATGATCCCAGTGTGTAAGGTTGAGTGGGGGAATAGTCTATGACTTCCACAGAGCAGGTAAAACAAATCTCATGATATTACAACTCTTGGCAAGGATTCTAGGCTAATTTTTTTCTAAGTTTTTTTTTTTTAATTCATGAGAAAACACAGAGAGACAAAGACACAGGCAGAGAGAGAAGCAGGCTCCTTGCAGAGCTGGATGTAGGGCTTGATCCATGGACCAGGACCACGCCCTGAACCGAAGGCAGATGCTCAATCACAGCCGCCCAGGCATCCCTTTTTCTAAAATTTTTAAACAAAAACCAAACAAGATATTTTAAACTTTAGGTTATTTAAATACAATGCAGTGTCATAAATATACATAAAATGTGAGGTGACATTATCATATATATTTATTATAGCATTATAATGCATAAAGGCTGAAATTATTTCTAAAAAGTACTTCATGAGATTCATAAACCATTTTCAACTGCATTCATAATCATTTTTTCCTATTATAAAGACTTTTTCCTACAAGGAAACTTTTAATTTATATTTCATTCCAATAATTTTACTTTGATTAAATATGATGAAATTCATAAATCCTACTTCATAATATTTTACATTTGGTAGTTCAAAAGAGAGGGTTGTGTGGAAGAATATGGGTACCTAGATTTAGTTACTAGTTTGTTTTTAATGCTACCATTATTCTAAAAATTGCTTCATGATATATTCATGTTCCTTGACATTTGTGGATAAAAATGGTCTTATGATAATGGAAATCACTGATAGCTGCTTATCTAATGTCTACATTCTTTTCTAAGAGAAGCTGCAAAAATATGATTCAACCAAAAGTCATTACTTCAGCCTGCCTTAAGCAAGGATAACTTGTCAGTTCTGGTCAATGAAACTTCAGTGGGAATCTTTTGGTGTTTCTGAAAAAGTTTTGGCATTTCCTTTTTCCTGCCTGGCATTCAGATGAGAGGCTGAGGGCTGACTGGCCATCTTGGTAGTATGAGATGATTATGAGAGCAGTAGAGAAGAAGTTAGAACAAATTTAAGACACTGATGATTTATGGACCTATTGAAGACACTGTATATGGGACTCCATGTTTACAAAACAATATGTTTTGTAACCAATATGGTTAAAACCACTCTAGCTGAGTCTCTTTTAAACGAAGCTGAACTCATGCAATGACCAAATAAGCAAAGAGTCTTGTTACTACAAAATCTGTATGTTAAGTTCTAGGAGTTCTCAAAAAGGTTTGCGGCCAAAGAAGAATCCTTTTATTCATGGAATACTTATTAATACATCAGCAAATGATAGTGAAACCTGCTTGAAAAATCATGACATAGTTATGATTTTGTTTGAATTCCCATGTTCATCCTACCGTACTATATGTTTCCAGAAAAAAATCATATAATAACACAGAACTTTTATTACTGTTGTACTTTGTGTGCTTAAAACATGTTAAACATTAACTAAATTAAAAATATAACTTCAAGTAGGATGGGTTTAAAAAATTAGCTACTAAGACCATGCAGTTTTAGTATAGTTCTCAAGAAAAAACTTCACTGCAATTTTCATTAAAGATTTTATGTTTATTTATTTATTTATTTATTTATTATTTATTTATGACACAGAGAACAGGGGGAGGGACAGAGAGAGGAGAGAGAGAGATTCCCAAGCAGACTCTGCACTGGATGTGGAACCTGACATGGGGCTTGATCCCAGGACCCTGAGATCATGACCTGAGCTGAAAGTAAGAGTCAGATGCTTAACACGTTGAGACACCTAGGCACTCCAAAACTACTGCTTAATCTCAAGGAAGAATGAGATTACTACTAACTCTTGGTGAGGTTCCCTTTGGAAAGATAAAACTAGAGATGAGGTTTGAAAAGAACTTGAATTTACCTGCAGAGGGAATGAGGAAAAGTTATTCCAAGCAGAATGAGCATGATGAGTGCAAAGGCACAGAGGTGTGAGAGTGTTGGTGAGAATAGATTGAATGTGCATTGGAAAGTTGTTTGCTGTGAGATGATTATGTACACTAGGGTCAGATTCATGAAGCACTTTTATCTTATGCTAGGAATTTAGACCTTTATCCTAAAAGTGTTGAGGAACCATTGGGAGGAGCTTTAGAGGTGGAGTGATACTGCTAGATACATGTTTTTAATAATTTGGGGAAGCTAACATTTATAGTAGAGGTAAGCTAGATGGTAAGGAGAGGTAGAAGGAAATTAGAAGGAGAAAGATTAGTTAGAATATTTCCTTTAAATCATTTAGTTAATATGCACAAATAAATTTATCAGTTTATTTAAATTCTACAAACCGTACTGAACAGTGATACCACAGAGAGAAAAATATAAGAAAAATATTTTTATAGCCATATAAAATGTTATAGAATACTTAAATAGAAACTCTTGAATTCTTTAAAATTGGTAAAGTAATATGGGCTGTGATCTGAATCTGTGGTTTCATCAACTAAAGATTTTGTGTTTCTCTTCCTCAAGATACCTTCCACAAGTATCCTTGTGATGAAGAGGGGGTGTTAAAATATTAACCTGCCATGTATGTCTCTATATCCATGATTTGATTTGCTGTCTTTGAAACCTTTCTTTGATACCTTTGAAGCAGAATTATGATTATTCGCTTGCTTTTCCCCTCAAAGTTGTAAAGGGTTTCCACTGGTTAATATGACTAATTCTGTGCCATTATTTCAATATTTTTATTTATCTGAGCAGTTATCAAGTGACCAATGGGACATCATTCATTCTTGTTCTCAGGGACTTATTTACATGAGCAGATATTAGTTAAAAACTAAGAAAAACAAGCTGCATCAGTTTACATCAAACATTAAATAATAGAACTATGTTCCCTATATAAGATAATAATGCTATTTTTCTATGATGAGATTATCAATTCAGAGACCTAGTATAATATTGATGAAGTTAAATGGAATATAGTGGAGAAAATAATTATACAGAATACTCAACCTGAATTATATAGAATTGTGCCAATGCTTCCTGCAATAGGGAAGTGACATTTATTTTGATGAATATAATGTTACCAGGTATAGGTGCTTTTGGAATAAACTACTTGGAAGATAAGAATCAAGTAGTGTTGTCAAAATAAAGAATTAAGGACCATTTTCAGTTTTTCTGGCTTCTGAAATATATTTATTGCATTATAGCCAAGTGCTAGCTACCAGATAGCAGTATTATCATTGTTTAAACCATTGTTCCAGATTGCTTCTGACTGGGAACATATTCATAGTAGGCAAGGCCACTAGATACAATTGAAAAATTCCTGCAATGTGTTTTCTAGCCTCTCAAAATTGTCAGAGATCGCCTTAGTAAACAGAGCCCTCTTCTTCAGAATTCTTATGGAATATATCGTTCATAATAAGTTTACTCATTTATTTAATGAAAGTTATGGAAGTCAGCTTATGTACCTGAAAGAAATTGTGATATATTATATGGTCTAATTCCTCAAGAAGCTCAGAGTATAATGGACAGAATGAATAGCAAATCGCCATTAGGTTTTCTGTATTAGAGGTGCAATGTTTGGGATATACAGAAGATTGTCAGGAAACATTTAAAAAAGGGACTTTTATGCAGGCTTGGAAGAGGAAATCCTTCCTAAAGAATTTGATGAATTGTGCTACCTTGGAGATGATTTAGTGGTGAAGGCATGCAGAGAGAGAAAATACCATCTACGAAGTCCCAGACACATAGTTGGTTTCTCTTAGAGAGAAGACTGCAAGTTAAGGGTTGAAGCTAGAAAAAGGTAGGAATGAATCAGCTCACCATATGTCCTGTGTGCTAAACTAAGGAGTTCAGAGCAATAGAGCATCATTGAAGGCTTTTAAGAAATAGTGTTAAGGATAGAGCCCCAGTGGCTGAGGGAAGAATAGCTGGGAAGAATAAACCTGAAAGAAAGGGCCCTGCTTAACACATTTGTGCAATGACTTACATGGAAAGCCTTAAAGAATTGTATTAAAGCCCTTAGCTTTTAATTTCCTTGGGTCATGAGCTCTTTAAAGAGTCTGATGAATGCTGTGAACTCTGGCATTGCATACTCACATTTATTTGTGATAAGATAGAAAACACCATTCCACAGATTGTAGAGCTTGCTCTTATGAGGAAAAAAAAGTCAGGAATGAGGCCACACTGCACTTCTCTAGAGATTTCAGGCTTCCGAGTTCTGTGTATAATGCAATGTAGGAAGTGTGTGGGTACCAAGTAGCATGAGGATGGCAAAAAGACATGGCAAAAAGGGACTATGTTTAGACTGGAATTGCTTTGTTTTTTTTTTTTTTAAAGAATTTATTGATTTATTCATGAGAGACACACACAGGCAGAGGGAGAAGCAGGCCCCATGCAGGAAGCCCGATGTGGTGGGACTCGATCCCGGGTCTCCAGGATCACTCCCTGGGCCAAAGATGGCACTAAACCACTAAGCCACCCAGGCTGCCCTGGACTGGAATTACTTCTCTCAAAATAAATTTAAGAACTGAATTCAGTAGAGGAAATACCAGAGGATTTTAAATTGCTGAATCTTATCCCAGACAACAAAATAAATAAATAGATCGATTTTCAACGATTTTAGAACATTTTAAATGTATAGAAAATTGTAGGTGCACCTCAGTGGCTCAGTTGGTTAAGTGTGGGAGTCTCAGTTTTGGCCCAGATCTCAGGGTCATCAGATGAACCACATGGTGGGCTCATCCCCCTCTGCCCTTCCCCTTGCTCCTGCTCGCTGGCCTGCCTACCCTTGCATCCATAGTGTGTGTGTGCGCAGCTGGCATGCTCTTTCTCAAATAAGTGAAATAAATAAAAATCTAAAAAAAAAAAAAAAGGAAATTGTTAAATAAATATCCATTCTTCCCCCCACCACCAAAAAATAAACATGCCCAGAAATCTTCACAGGGAAATTCTATGAAACTGTTACAGATTGCTAACTATAATGCGAATGAAATAGAGTATTGAAAAAGAAAAGCTTCCACATTATTTTCATAAGGAAGCATTATATTTATAAAAAGACTGACAAATATAGTTCAAAGAAGAAAATTTTAGATCAGTCTCAATATGAATATTGATACAAAAATTCTAGAAATATATCTTGGCAACATAATCCAGTGTAATATAACTTGGATAAGTAAGATTTATTCCAGAAATGGAAACACAGATCTGTAATTCATAATATAAATATACCTAAAGAGAAATATCATATAATCTCATACAATCATGTCTAAATATACCAAAGGGACATTTGATTGAACAATGATTTTTTATAATTTTTTAGTAAAATATTTCTTTTAATATATGAACTGTATGTACATATCTCATCCTAAAGGCCAACCTTATGCTTAATGTGAAAAATATAGGTCATATCAAAGTCAGAAAAAGACAAAGTTGTTTGTGATTGCACTATTTATTTTATTTTTCTGGATTTTAACAATCATTTTAGTTTCCAACATTTCTAATTTTTTAAACAGCTTTTCACACTGTTGATACATAAAGAAAATTGGTTAGACAGGAATTATTATTCTCTGAGGAATGATGTATATTTATTTATTTGTTTATTTCTAGTCAGTCAGTCATTTTATTTATTCTGGGGATATAACTTCCCCAGCAACGCAGCTTGTAAAAATTAAAAGGGCAAGTTTTCACATACCGCATACCATGTGTCAAGCATTTCTTCAAACACTTTCCGTGTACTAAGTCATTTAATGTTCACAATGATCTGGACAAAACTCGGATATAGAGGAGTGGAGTAATTTGACCAAGGTCACATAAGTAACATGTTGCAGAAGCAGGATTCAGCATGGTCTCCAGCACTGAACATCTAGGTATAGTAATAGATTTATTTTTCCTTCTGGCAACATTAGTCAGTCACTTGATCTTAAAATTAAGATATTCATCCTCTTAACTTTTCTCTCCAGTGGATACAGCTTTTTCTGGAACTCCCTTTCGAACTATATGTTCATTTTGTGCTTATCTCTAGCTGCTATCTTTTAAAAACACTTTCAAGATGAGCTAATCCTGTCCAATTTCTCTTCTAAATTGGAAAAAACGCTTTCCTCTTTGGTTAAGTTCCTAAGTGTTCTATTTTCTTTCCCAGTGAAAACACGTTTTTAAATAGAAATTCAACAGGTATATAATCAAGATTGTGAATATTAAATGAGTTAACATACATAATATCATATCTATAACTTAATATGACATGATATTGTATACAAACTATTATATATGTAATGTGTAATGCTACAATATGTAACATCATTACATATATGTATACATGAAGTAAAAATTATTACATATATATCAATATAGTGACACATTCATATTATATATAAATATATATACCTCCATATTCTCCCTGAAAGCCTGTAGCTTTGATATGTACACTAATTATTTCAACAAATTAGGTACATTAGTGTAATAGTAAAATTATTTTGGAAGAATAACTTACTGAATATGAACTGTATCTACCATATTTGTATTATTTTAATAAAAATACAACCTTGGCTGTATACCAGATTCATCTGTGGAGCCTCAGTCCAGATCCACTAAATCAACATTTCTTGGATGAAGCTCTGATATGTATATTTTATGAAGACTCCCAGATAATTCAGGTCTAGAAGAATGAGTTCATCCAATGTGGTGCCAAAAAGCATACTTTTTGGAATGACAAAACTGTGGATTCTGAGACAGGGCTTCTCCACTTTACCAAGTAAAAGCTTCTCTGGGCCCTGCCCTTCACTATATAGTCTGTATGATACCTGTAGAATCATACTTTAGTAAGGATAAAATTCACTTTTTGATTTAACTAACACAATTTTTATTATATGGAAGCTGCTATCTAGAAACCTTGAATACAGTGGTTTAAAAGAAAGTCTTTGCCTCAGTAGGAGAAGAAAAAAAATGTAATCAAACAATAATAGTCTAGTAATAGTAAAGAAAAAGAATATAGGGTAAAGTGATAGAAGTTTTTCTTTCTGAGAAGATGATATTTGGCGAAAATCAAAGAAAGCAAGTCAATGAATCACGGAAATATGTGGAGGAAGATCATTCTAGGTTGTGAAGGAACTGACAAAGACCCCTGAGTTAGGGCCATTTGTGAGAGTTTCTACTGCATCTCAAGTTGTCCAGACTGGCTGAAGTGGAGTGATGTATTTAAGAGTGGCAATTGATGTTGGAGCTATAGTCAGATGCCAGATAACAAAGGCTCTGTGGTCTATTATTTTATTCTAGGCAATTTTAAGTTATTGGTGGTTTCCAGCAGGTAACTGATTGATCTGAACTTTATGTGACTTGCATTTTATCAGGATTATAGGAGTTACAGTGAGAAGAGCAAGCCTATAACTATGACCATAGTCTAGGAAATAATTATTGGTGGTTTGAACTAAAAGTAGTGAAGGTAGAGATGCTGAAAAGTCATTAGATTTCAGAAATATTTTAAAAAATAGTGTCAGCAAGACAAAATAGATGTGAAAGCTCATATGCTATTTCTGACCCAGTTTCCTTTTTGCATTTCCTTTCTATTATTATTTTAACATTTCCTATACTTCTAAAAAACAATCTGAGACCTCCCACACTAATCCTACCCTCAAACAGCTTAGGGAATTGAAAATTGTGTTCAGTATTTAATAAACTTTTCAAATTTCAAGTTAAAACAGAGCTTTGATAAAACATTTTAAAATACAGAACAAAAAAAAAATAAAATAAAATACAGAACACTGGGGCAGCCTGGGTGGCTCAGCGGTTTAGCGCCTTCAGCCCAGAGCCTAATCCTGGAGACTCGGGATCGAGTCCCACGTCGGGCTCCCTGCATAGAGCCTGCTTCTCCCTCTGCCTTTGTCTCTGCCTTTCTCTCTTTTTCTTTGTTGCTTATGAATAAATAAATAAACAAAATCTTTATAAATAAATAAATACAGAACATTAATCATTTCAACAGAAACAGCAATATATTTAGCAATAAATATACATTAAACACCAGCAACTTGGTGCACTAGATCATGAAAACAGTAGTTATAGTCTCTTGTCTTCTTTGTCCATTATTATGAAATTACCATTCCTGCCAAGTAGTTGACACATGGGGAGAATTTTTAGCCTACTGCCTCTATCATAGGCAATAGGAAACAAAACCAATGTCAATAGTTTTACTGGAAGCAAAACAAATTCTAATGCATTATAAACATGTAGCTATTATATTTTATAATGTGCTATAATGTCAAGTTTTGTTACAAAGTTCCTGGAGTCTTTGTTCTCAAATTTTCCTGTGCATATTTACTTTGTTCTATTTCATGAATTTGTTAACATAGCAAATTGCAATTTTTTTTACACATCCTCTATAGGTATACACATATTTTGTGTGTCCCTATGGAGTTTCATCCCCTTATTTTGTTGTATTCTCCTCATAATTTATTTTGCTAAAATTGAATACTTGTTTTGAAGCTATTTCATACTTATTTTCAGCTATTACTGATCATATGAAGGTTAACATATTTGTACATAAATCTTAATCTTTTTCTCTATTTTCACCTTAGTTTATATGATTTTTCACAGAATTCTGAGTCAAAGTTCTAAACACTTTTGTGGATCTTGATATGTTTTTAAATTGCTTTCCAGAGAACTTCAATGAATTTATGTATCTCTCGGCCATGTGTGAAAATGCCTGCTTCACTTTATTCTCAACTGTAGAACTCATTAAATATAAATTAGGATTCTAAGACGCATGAGACTGTTAGCAGGTTACATAAAGTATAACATATTTTTATCAGCTCTATGCAAATATATCACGGACATGGTGAAAAGCAGTAGAAATTCATATAAATTGCATATACACACTCCTACTGTTCCCTTAATAAATTAACAAACTAATAAATTTGGAGTCAGTGTTAATGTGATTGGGTAAATCAAATTTGTAATGCTTCTGGGGTGTCTGTATGATTCAGTTGGTTAAGTATCCATCTCTTGGCTTTGGCTTAGGTCATGATCTCAAGGTCAGATGGGGCCCCACAGTGGACTCCATATTCAGCAGGAGTCTGCTTGAGGAATCTCTCTCTTCTTTGCCCTCTGCACTCCCCCACTGGCTGACTTGCTCTTGCTCTCTAAAATAAAATAAATACAAATTTAAAAATGTATAATTCTTCTAACTTTTATGAATTAAACTGATGTTTGGTGTTTAAAATGAATCATTTAAGCATCAATAGTTGCGAAATAGAACTATTATTTCTATTGCTACTATCAACTAAAATTCTTGACAATAATTAGTAATAAATCAGCTGAAAAATAAGTAGAATATGGAAAATTTTTTATGATAAATTAACATATCAATAAACAGAGTGTTATGAAAGTTAACAGGTAACAATAAGCACTTAATGTAGCTTTATTTAAATGTCTCTGTGGTTTTGTGATAGAAAATAAAATAACTGATTGAACCGAATTACCAGTTCTCAGCTCAATTTAGGCACAGTTTATTCTGAGATTTTCAAGAAAAAAAGTCTCCTAAGGTCTCAACCTCCCTTTCTTGGAAGATTTCTGGATTTATGTCAGCTTAAAGTATTGTGATCACACAATTCTTACAGATGAAAACAACTTGTATAGTCAGACTCCATCAAAAATGTGGGGGTATTCTCACCACTGTTTTGCTAGATAGTTAAATTGTTTTCACTTCCTCACAATTACAAATAAAACTAAAATAAGCACCCTTGGGTCTTTAAAACTAAGCACTTGAATTTTAGTTTTTGCTCAGGTCATGATCTTGGGGTCATGAGATTGAGCCTCATGTCAGGCTCCACACTAAGCACAGAGTCTGCTTGAGACTCTCTCACCTTCTGCCCCTCCACTCGGTCCCCTCTCTTTAAAATAAATAAATTTAAAATAACTAAAATAAAATAAGTAAAATAAAATCATGTATTCTTTGGAAGATATAGATGACATGGATTTACTGGGTCAAACTGAATACATGATTTTTAGGAATATGTAAAATCGATTTCTGTCTAGAAATGCTACTTTCTTATACTCCCAACAATATTGCATTGGAATACCTATTGTTCCTATCAAACTTTGGATATGGTTGAATTTTTACTGGGTGACCAATGTTATTGTTGCTTTTAATTTGTATTTTGAATACAAATAGTAATAGTAAAGTTGAACTTCTTATTTTTTATTGGCTGTTTATATTTATTCTACTATTAATTACCTGGCTCATAACCTTTATGCATTTGCCTATTTAGATATTTGTCTTTTAATTTAAATTTATAGGAGCTTTTCATAGATGGGAAATATTAATTTATGTTACAATTATTTCCCCCAGTGCTCTTTTGTCTGTTAACTGTGTTGTCTTCGTCATAAAGAAAGGTTAATACTTGGTAGTCAAGTTTTACAATCTCTCCTTTGCTCTAGGAAGAAATTTTCTGCCTTAAGGTATTTTCCTTGAATGCTTTTATAGCCGTGTGTGTGTGTGTGTGTGTGTGTGTGTGTGTGTGTATGTTTAATGTGCATTTGTAGTTTATCTAGAATGTGATAAATGCTTTGAGATAGGCATCTAATATTTTTTTCCCAAGTGGACAGCCATTTGTTCCACAGCTATTTGTGAAACAGTTTCAATTTGCACCCACATAAAAACAAATGCCCCATTTAACTTGTATTAAATTCTCACATTAACAGAAATCAGCATATGTGCTCACATTCTGATTCATTGATCTTGTTTTCCTTTCTATAAAACTACAGAGATATGTTTGTATTAACCTGAGAGTTCTTTCACTGCCCTATAACTTTTAATTTTTCTAAATTAGCTATCCTTGAATTTTTTTCTAAAGTGACTTTATAATTAATATTCAAGTTCCTTGAGGAATTTTAAGGTTTCCTTTGGACTTACTTTGAATTCTTAGACTGTTCTTGGAGGAAATACTATTTCATGTCAAATTTGCACATAGGGAAACATGAGAAGTCTCTACATTTATTCGTGGGTTTTTTTTGACATCTTGAAATGAAACTTCATAGTTTTGTTTTGAGGGGAGGTTATCTGATCTTATCAGTTCTTGCATTTCTATAATTTTATTTTTGTAGATTCAGAAAGGCAAAAGGAAAGCTTTCTTTTTTAGTTGTCTTGCTTGAATTAGAAAACCTATTAAATTTTTCATTTGTTAAAAAAATGGAATAAATATATTCACCTTCACATGATTTTTTAAATGATTGAGATGATATATGAAAAGAACTTTACCTATATAAAGAATTAGATTAATATAAGATGATGTTACTATGATATTTTGAAAGATAAGGACTAGGCTTATTTGAAATGCTTTGTACTTAATAGTATATATATTAATATATACTACATATAAATATATTTTTATATATAAATATAGTATATATATATATATAAAAACTTTAATTTTGATTGTTCAAGTTCTCTGCATTTGGACAGAATCTATTTGACAATTAACTATTTTGCTCTACATTTCCCAGATGAATAACACCTGAGTAATAATGCCCTGGGACTCTAAACATTGTAAATATTATGTTAACCCTGAAAATAAACAGTTAAGTATTAACTTAAACTATTTGCTTGTCAGGAAAGTCAACTTTATCAGGTTAGGAATATGACTTCAACTAACATAAAGCCCCAGCTAATAATTCCTATTGTATTTTCTCACATGAAAGAAATTTAGAAATCAATGTTGATCTCTCTGCACCATAATTCCATAAAAAGACCTAGATAAGCTCCATCTTTGTGTTCTGCTATTATTGTGTGATCTATTCAGTGTCAAGGTGACTGCTACAGTTATAGCCTTCTTGCTCTCATTCAAAGCAAAATAGTGACACATCAACCCCAAATGAAGGACTCTTCTAGCAAATATTTTCTGAAAATATTTGTCAATAAAATATATTGGGAAAATAATTACTTTCCCCTGGAATCCTTCCTGTGCAAAGCAATGTCACATATAAACAACCCTAGATTTGAAAGAAGACCAAGAAATGGGTTTTACCTTTGCTAGCCTTTTGTAGAGGCAGCTAAGGATACGGAGGTTTGAAGGGTTTAAAATATGTTTTGGATCAACCGCTCTACATTTCCAGCCTAATAAATTTGAGAGGAAATGAGTGAAAAAAAATAAGATGTCCATTGACTTATGATTTATTATCACAAATGACATTTATTTTCATTATTTTAAATGTACCTGTATTCTTAGTAGGTCAAATGACTATACACAGAGAGCTTTATGACATTTTTCAAAGAATTACAGATAAATAAAAACTTTTTTAAATGTAGCAGCAACATGGGCCATCATGAATCACATATTAGTACACAATTTCCACAATTTGTTCTTCTGTTGGGTCTGATTCATCACTGAAGCTGGGAAATATTTCTGTCTATTAAGAGTAAACTGAGTTATATGGAAGATGAAATAAAAAGCACATACATAAATAGATTTTAATGGATAGTTATGAGGCTATTCTAATACTGAGTAATAACCAAAGTAAGGGAAACTGGAACAAATATTCAGGGTCTAGTATTGGACAGGCAGTAACTTAGGCACAGCAGATAAAATCTTCAGCAGTAGAGATACAGTCTCTGCTCTCCCATAGTGTATTGTTTAGTAGAACAAATAGAGGGGTAGCTCTGTTTTAGAAATTTATGTGCATAATATATGATAAGGCCAAAACGTAACATAGACATTATTGATCCTCACCTTGTTTTAAAGGAAAAAATTGCGGCTTAGGAGAAAAAGTGACTCAAACAATTACTTGGAATTCAAAAAAGATTAACTATTAGTCAAATAAGCCTGATCACAAATCGCCTACATTCCCCTAAACCACCATCCAGTGCTAAGTTTATATTACACTGAAGTTTAATTATTTATATCCTACCCATTAAAGTGTTTCAGTCTATCGAAGTGAAGCACGTCTCAGCTGAATCATCTAAGTCTTATCTCTTAAATATGCTAGACCTTGATTTTGTCATTTATAAAGCTGATAATATAATTTCTTATAAAATTGCCATGAGATTTTAATGAGAAAATACATATAAAAGACTTCATTATAGTACCTAGAAGTAGTTCATTAAGTGATAGCTAGTTTGTGATTAACAGTGAGATTGTAAACCCTAATGAAGTTAAGGACTTGTCATTAGTTCTTTTCAACATGAAGACAGATCTAATCGTGCATGTGGTAAGGACTCTACAAATACATGGGACTGGCCATTTGGTATTTAGAATGAGTAAACAAATGTTTTAATGAACTTAAACAAATTATAATTTTCTTTCTATACGAGATTCTTTCACTAGTAATCCAGTAACTATGAATTAAACAGTGGTGACCAATTATTTACTACTCACATATTTAGAAGGGAAAGGAAAAAAAAAACAACTATTGTCACAAACAATACATGAAAGTTGGCACTTTCATTCTGATTGTGAGCATCATATAGAAAGTCTTAAAAGGTACACTTTTTTTTTAATCCAATGACACAGTTTTAGGAGTTTATCCCGAAGGGATTATCAGAAATTCCATAAAATAATTAACATGAGAATGTTTACTATAATAGTATTTATAATAATAATATTTTGAACCAGACTATTAAATAGCTTATGATTCAACCATACAAAATACTACTATGCATCCATTAAAAGAAATTGTCTTAATAATCAAGAGTCAGATATTTAACCACCTGAGCCACCCAGGCACCCTGAAGCACTGTAAATTTAATCATGTTATAGAACCAACCTTACATTTCTGGGAAAAATCTCAAAAGTAATAGTTTATAATCTCTTTTATATGTTGCTAGATTTGGTTTGCTGGTATTTTGTTGAGAATTTTTTGTGTCTATATTCACAGGGATATTGTTCTTTAGTTTTCTAACATATTTTTTGTCTAATTTGACTTCAGAGTAATATTAGCATCTTAGAATAAGTTGGTAATGTACCCTGTTCCCATATTTTCTGAAAATATTTGTCAATAGTTGATATTAATTCTTAATTAAATAGTTGGTAAGATTTAACAGTGAAATCATTTAGATTTGTACTCAATTTCATGAGATGGTTTTAAATTAGTAATTCAATCTATCTGTATAGTTCTATTCAAATCTTCTAGTTCTTTTTGAGTCAGTGTCAGTAATTCATTTCTCTTTGGGAAGTTGCTGATTTCATCTACCTTATCTAATTCAATTGGGATACAGTTTTTCCATCTTCCCTTATAATCTTTTCTATTTTTGTAAGGTGGTAGTGCTGACCCTTCTTTTATTTTTTATTGTTTTTGAGTCTTCTCTCTTCTCTGTCAGTCTAATAAAGGACTATAAATTTTGTTGCTCTTTTCAAATAACTAACTTTTGGGTTCATTGATTTTTCTTTGTTTTTATATTATTGCCTCTTTCATTAATTTATTCTTTTATCTGTAGAATTATATTTAGGTGGATTTCTTCCAGAATGGATTTTGCTTCTTAATTTATTGGATTATGCTTTTTAATGCATTCTGACAATCTCTGATTTTCAATCACAGTGTTTAATTATTTTTTTGAAGTGGCTGTTGATATAGCTATAAATCTATCATCTTGCTGTTTGTTTCCTATTTTTCCCATATATTTTTGGATTATTAACTATACATTTTTTGTTACTTTTTTTTTGCTGTAGAGTTCAGTGTGCATTTTTATAGGTTAGCGTTTGTTTGTTTATTTATTTATTTATGTATTTATTTTTAAAAGATTTTATTTCTTTATTCATGAGAGACACACAGAGAGAGGCAGAGACATAGGCAGAGAGAGAAGCAGGCTTCCTGCAGGGAGTCTGATGCAGGACTGGATCCTGGGACTCTGGGATCACACGCTGAGCTGAAGGCAGACTCTCAACCACTGAGCCACCCAGTCATCTCTATAGTTTAGAGTTTATATCACACCTTTTAATTTATTATATTAATCATCAAATGATATACCACTTCATATTTATTATTAGAACTTTAAAGCATTTTATTTTTATTTCTCTACTTCAGACTTTTGTGCTGTTGTTGTCATACATTTTATTTAAATATAGAGTAGAAACAACCCTCTGCTTTGTTTTGGTTTAATCAGTCAATGTTTTTATGTGTACTTACACTGTGGCTATTCCCCTACTATTTATTCCATTATGTAGATCCAGATTTCCACATAGTATAATATTATTTCTGCCTGTAGGACTCTCTTCATTATTTCTGGCAGATTGAGTCTCCTGGTGATGAATTCTTCAAGCCTTTGCATATTTGAAAGTGTCTTTATTTTGCCTTCCATTTGGAAATATATTTTTGCTGGATATGTGCTTCAGATTTTTTTGACCGATTTCTTTCCAGTGCTTTAAATGTGTTGCCATAATATTCTTGCTTAACTCATATTTTATGAGAATTTAACCTTATCTTTGTTCCTCCTTACAAAATGTTTGTTTTTTTCCAGGCTGTTTTAAATAGTTTTTTTAATCTCTGATAGAAACCTTGGAGTTTCCATCACATTCCTTGTAATTCAAATTCATTATACTTCTTAGATCTATAGGATTATAGTTTAATTAAATTTGGTAATTTCATCATTTCCTCAAATATTTTTCCTGTGTCCTCATTTCTCCTCTCCCTTCAAGGACTGCAAATACATATATGTTAGGCCTTAAAGTTGTTTATTTTTTTTAGGAGTTTTGTTTCTCTGTGTCATGTTGGAATTTTTTTTATTGCTCTGTCTTCAAGTTCATTATTTATTTTTTGCAATATAAATTCTGTCATCAATCTTATCCAGTATATTTTTCATCTCAGACATTATAGTTTTCACCTCCACTAATTTGAATTGGGACTTAAAAAAATATTTTCCAAGCATCTATTTAAAATGCTCCACCTTTTCTTTGGCCATTTAAATATATAAAATACAGGTATAATAACTGTTTGAATGCTCTTGTTTGCTAATTCTAAAATCACTGAATATATAGATTGATTCTTTTTTTTCATTTTGGGTCATATTTTCTTGCTATTTTAAATGTCTGATAATTTTTGACTTTTTGAGTGGTGGATAATTTTGCATTCCTACAGTTTTTGAACTTTGTTTGGGAAGAAACTGCATATAGTTTGTTTTTTTTTTTTTTTTTTTTTTAGTAATGATTTAAGTACTTGGTATGGTGGACCAAAGCTATTGTTAATCTGGGATGAATGATTTTCCACTACTGAGACAAAACACTTCCTCTAAGTATTCTGTCCAATGCCAAGTATGGCTTGTAGGAGGAGACACTATTCCTAACTCTTTATTAATGCTGGGAGCACTCCTCTCATGATTTTGGGTGTTTCTCCCTTTCCTTGGTCTTCCCAGACCCTCAGCTCTATCTCCTCTAGTCCGGGACACCTCTTGCCTCTACCTCTTCTCTCTGTTCTGCCAGCAAACTCTTCCAAGGCGGGAACCTGAGACAATGGTAGGGCTTACCTTGTTTATTTCTTATATTTCTGGGATTTTCCCCCCTGATGCCCAGTGTCTTGAAAACCATTGTTTCACCTATTTTTTGTTTGTTTGTTTGTTTTAAATGGGAATCTACAACTTTACTCTGTTGGGTACTGGGTATTTTTGATTTCTGTAAATGTGTTGATCATTGCTCTGGGATACAGCCTGTTACCTGGAAACAGTTTGATATTTTGAGTCTTTCTTTTAAGTTTTTTGGGCAGGACTAATGGTATATTTATCCTAGGGGTTATTTATTTTCCACTTCTTAAGGAAGATCTTTTTAGTACTCTAAGCCATTTCTCAGAAATTATGAATTATTTTCCACTCTGGCTATTTGGAATGGGGACTGGACTGTTCCAGGTCCTATATGATCTTCAAGCTCTGCTCCTTCTAATACTTTCTAATATTCTGCCTCCACCCCCACTGCCTACCACTGCTTCCTAGCTCTGGGTTGTTTCCTTACATGCATGTGCCAATCAGTTCTCACCTGAATACTTCAGGGTGACACTCTGCAGATTGCTAGAATTTTATCTGTGTCTTCTGTTCCTTACTTGTACCTGTGAACTTTAGCTTTATGTTACATAGTTTTGTATATCATTTAGGAGAGACTAAGGTCATTTGTATGTTATATAGTTTTATTAAGTCATTTAAGATACTTACATTTCTACCCTTGCTTGTTTTCTATCATTCCTTTGAATGCCTTTGAATTTGAATACATGCTGTCTTGGAGTACTACATCTTTAAAATCATAAACATTTCTGGAAAAAGGTACAGGTCTAAAAAATGAACTAAGAGTATATCAGTATGTAATGATAAATTGTTTCTCTTACTCCTTTATATCTGATTAATATTTTATTTATTTTACAAAATCTTAACATTTTATTCTGTATAGAATTAACCAGAATTTGAGATTTCCATAACCATGATTTGTTTTTTTTTTTTTCTTATGAAGACTACTGGAGACAAAATGGACTCACTGTCCATTTCTTGGAATTTTGCTGGATAAGGGATTGTAGGGGACTTACACAATCTGCTATATTTCTCAACTACTCCAGTGGCTATTTATTAATGAACTAAAGGGTGGCAAGAATGAAGTCAAAATGAGTGATTAGATAGCTTTTGCAGCAATCCAGGTGAAATATCATAGTTGTTTCAACCAGAATCGGAGTAGAGGAAGTTGTAAAAAGTGGTCAAATTCTGGACATAATAGGTAGAACAACAGGATTTCCTATCTGAATATATGTGGAATGTGATAGGAGTAAAGGGTGACCTTAATTTTTGGGTCAGAGCAGTCAGTTATAAAATCATCATCAAGTGATGGGGGACACTAAAGTGAATGGGTTTAAAGAAGCCTATGGGTATGCCTGGGTCGCTCCGCAGTTGAGCGTCTGCCTTCCGCCCAGAGTGTGATCCTGTTGTCTGGGATGGAGTCCCACATCGGGCTCCTTGCAGGGAGCCTGCTTCTCCCTCTGCCTGTATCTCTGCCTCTCTCTCTTTTTCTCTCTCTCTCTCATAAATAAATGAACAAAATATATAAAAAAATAAAGAAGTTAAATCACTATAGTTAAATATTACGATAATTGCTTTTGAAATGATTTCACAGACCTAAGATCAGCTCATAAATTAGCTTTTGAGTATGGGAGTCTGTGGTAAAGGAGAGACAATAAGGCTAGAGCTATAAGTTTAAGGAGTTTCAGCATATGTAGATAGTGTTTAAGATCTTGTAACTGAATCTTACCAAGGGAGTAACTTTGGTTAGAGACACTATCCAAGAATTGTACTCTGAGGCACTCAAACATCAAGAGGTCAAGGAGAAAGGGAAATTATCAAATGAGTTGAGGGGAAATAATAAAAAGGCATAGAAATTGCAGTTTTCTAGAAGCCGTGTGATGTGTATAAAGGAAGAAAAATCATCAAAATAAGATCATATGCTGCTGATCACGTACCATAAAAAAATAAAAGTACACACAAAAACAACAGAAACAACAACATAAAAGACTTTTGATCATTAGATTTAGTAATATGAAGTAAGGTGATCTTAATGTGTAATTGATGATAGATAGTTAGATGTATAAATAGATCATATATGAATATAAGTAGATCTATAGGTTATGTGTAAATAAATAGCTTTTTAAAATAGGAATTTATCTTTATGCAGTTGTGGTAGTTGAGTGTATGGGGCAGGGAGCTGGGAGAAAATGAATGTGAAGTTGTGGAAGGAAGTTCAAGTTGGAACCTGCAAAGATACAAGGGACTCAGTAGGATCAACTAAATTTCTTCAGTGCTTCTCATGCTTCTAGCCTCCAATTCAATGCTATAGGTGTATTATAAAAGAAGCTGGAGCTCTTAGAGCTAAGCAAGCCCCTGGCCAAGGAATCAGAGAAATGGAAGGAGGATTCAGAGGGAGCTGGAGCTGCAAGAACAAAGCTCACAAAGTGAACCAATAAGTAATCAACAACATGGGCAAATGACAAAGTGCTTATTGCATTCTCTAACCTTCCCAGTGTATAAAACAAATATGGCTGCTATTTTATTTTTAGTTTCCAAGTTTTACATAAATGTTTACTGTAATGTATAACTCAGAACCATGCAGATATTCTCAGTTTAACTAATTTGATGCAGTGTAAATACATCACACTTGATAAGAGTTTCAGTGTGATTATGTGAACAAAACAATTTTACATTTATATGGGAAAGTGGAATTGGTGATGGGATATAGGCAATTGTTTCAAAGAATGTTGCTCTACTAAGGAGAACAAGGAAATGGAGTAATGGTGGAAGGGGAAGTGGGGCAATAAAGATTTTTTTTAAAACTATGAATGAAATAGGAGTGTAATTGTATATTAATGCATGTGAAACAATAAAGAAGAAAATTTTAGACACACAAAAGGGAGAGGGTATAGTTTCTGGCAAAATGCCTTTGAATTGGGAAATGGGGATAAGATCTAACTCATTAGAGAGAGGTTGACTTTGATGGATCTAAGACAGAAGAGAAGCCAAAGTACCGAAGTACAAATACTGGCAGAAGATATATGTAGCTGGGGAGCTGGTGGAAATTCTCCTCTGATCATCTCAATTTTCTTACTAAAGTTACAAGTCAATTACTGGATAAGAGAGAACACTGGCATAGGTATTTTAGTTATGAGGAGAGAAAAAAAAACATTTCAGAAGAACGGTAGAGTTAGTAGACTTGAGAAATATCATTATTAGGGAACATTAAAAGCTTTCTTGAGATTCAAGTTCATGAATTGAAACTGAGAATAGTCAGCAAAATTGTGTAGCCCTCTAGTTGTGTTCTATCACTCAAAGATAGGCATATGAGAGGCCTGGGATCTACCAAATAGATTTGTAGGAAAAGAATAATGATTCCAATTATGGGATTAGGTGAATTTAAATGAGGCAGCATACTTTTTGATAGAAACATGATGTTTTATTATTTTTAATAATAAAAATACAATGTTTTACATATAAAATTCTATGAAATATAGAATCATATGCTAATAGAAATGCAAGAGGCTTTGGATTTGAACGCATCTTTATTTGAATTTAAATTATGCCATTTGCATTTGCGACTTTGGGAAATGTAGATATGCTTCTAAATCTTAGGAATAAAAACATAACTTTGAAGGAAAAGTAGCCCAAAAAAAGGAGATCATCTTTGGTCTAGTATCTATGAAAAAATCAATACACATTTTATTTTCCTATTTAAAATAGAGAATTTATGAAAATATATTACCAAGTGGATTAAGTATATATTAACATAATAAAACTTGGAGGGAGGACACGATATCTTTCATCATGGGCAGAGTTTACTTTAATATGTTTCAATCAGACTTTAGAATTTCTGTCAAATGAATTTCTGTCAAATGATTTCACAGGAAATTATATTTTATCTTGATATCTGCATTTCAAGCTTGTAATAGATAATAAATATTATGTGAGAGAATTTAAGGAAAGGAACTATGCCAAAATGGTAATCAAAACTTTGCCTCAAGAAGGTGGAATTTTTGCTTTTGTGAATCTTTCTATGCAGTCAATAACATTTTTTGAAAAATGAAACACATTTCTAATGGATACCACTTTGCCTTATTGTTCTCCTTTGAAATGGGAATTTGAACTGACTGAATCAAAATATATTTTTATGCTAATATGGACTATTCTTTCTGCAATTCAGGGGTGATATTTCTCCAGTTGTGGAAGGAAGACTATCAGAAAAATGAAAAAACAATAAATGATATAGGATTCAAGAACTTCCAATTATAGGTCCAAGGAAAAGGAGATTCTGTAGAGACTGACGTTTAACTGAGAGGCTTCAGCAGAAGACAAAACTCTCATGGTGGGAAAAGTGCCAGCATAGGTCCAGTAAGCACTTCTTAGTATTACAAGAAACATATATACTATCTTTCCATCACAAAGGGGGGCACTTGATGGAATGAGTACTGGGTTATATGCTATCTGTTGACAAACTGAACTCCAATTAAAAAAATATCCTTAGTTAGAAACCATGAAAAAAATACTAATAAAAGGATATTAAACATTGGCTAAAACCAAACCAAAACCATGCAATTGTGCAATTCTGTTAAAGATAAATGTAATTGTGTTAGGGATAGTAGTTCTCTTTTTCCAGCATTTTGCTGGAAAATAATTTTCACAATTGTCTACACCTGTTCTCCACAAAGATATATATAAAGAAGCAAAATTAATGTTAGCAATAGCATAGACTGGGAGAGAGAAATAGAAATACACTCTTTTAAAGTCCTTAAATCTTCCATTATAAAGTGATATGTATGATATTTTCTTAAAGATTTATTTAAGATAGAGAAAGTGAGAGGCAGGGGCAAAAGGAGAGGGAGAAATAATCCCAAGCAGACTCCCCACTGAGCAAGGAGCCTATACCAGAGACTCCATCCCAGGACCCCAAGATCATGACCTGAGCTGAAACCAAGAGTGTGATACTTAACCAGCTGAGCCACCCAGGCACCCTGATATGTATTATAAATTAAAGATATACGCCATCTTCCCTATATCAACCAACTAAATAACAACATGAGAACTATAATTTGTTAACAAAAGAGATAAAAATGAACAAGAAATACTTGATTTCAAAAGTGGGAAAGAAAAAAGGGTAAAATGGATAAAGTACACATCGGATTAAAAATAAAACAAATAGCAATATGGCAAATTTAAACCCAACAATATCAATAATTACGCTAAATATAAACATCACAATTCAAAAGTATGAACTGTCAGAGAGGATGAAACATCAAGACCTGACTATATGCTACTTACTAATCTTATTTTAAATAAAAAATGCTAGTTAAAAGTGAAATGATGGAATAAAGTTACATTATACCAAAATAATCCAAAGAAAGCTGACATAGCTATATTAATATCAGACAAAATAGATTTTAGAATAAAGAATATGATCAGGGATAACACTGGGTGTTTTGAAAATAGTAGTGAGGAGATAATAATCCTAAACCTGTATGGACATAATAATAGAGCTTGCAAATACATGAGGCAGGAACTGATAGAACTGCAAGGAGATATGGATTAATACATAATTATAGTTAAAGATTTCAACATCTTTCTTTCAATAATTGATATATCAAGTAGACAAAATATCAGTAAGGATATAGAAGACTTAAACAGTATCAATCAGATTAACCTAATTGTCATCTATAGAACATTCCACCAATAACAGCAGAATACACATTCTTCTCAAGTATATATAAAATCTTTTAAAGATAAACTATATTTGAAGTCATAAAACAAGTTTAAGTAACCTTGAAAGGATCCAAATCACCTAGAGTCATTCTCTGATCAAGATGGAGTTTAGAAATCAATAACTGAAAGATATGTGGAAAATCCTAAAATACTTAAAAATTAATAAAAGACTGCTAAATAATTCATAGTTCCATATAGAAATAAAAAATTAAACTAGAAAATATTTTTAACTAAATAAAAATTAAGACACATCAAATAAAATTATTTATATGATAAAGTAGGTAAAAGAGTACTTGAGAGAAATTATCACAAAATGTCATTACTAGAAAAGAAATTGCTAAATACATAAAGTCAGCCTACACTGCAAGAAAAATTTAAAAGAACAGAAAAAACAAAACAACAAATAACAAATGAAGCATACGAAACAATAGACTGAAAAACCAGTGAAATTAGCCAAAGGCTTGCAAAAATGCAAGGACCATTTAGTAAAAAAAAAGAAAAAAAAAAGGCTGAATTTCATAAAGAACCTTCCTGTCTTCTTTAGGAATGACAAGGAGGGATCAGGAAATGTCAGGACATTTTGAGAAGGACCCTTGGGTTGCAGTATAAATAACAGGAGCATTGACAAATTGGTGGAACAGTGCCTTTCAATGAATAAACAGTGTGATAAAAAGCCTTTTGAAAAGTTTAATTTCAGATTTTAGCGTTATCTTTTATAGAGTATAACTACACAAGTTCCAATGTAAGATATTTTTAGAAAGGCCAAATTATATTAAGATAGCCACCAAAACAATTGCTTATGATTTTTATTTTTATTTTTTTATTATTTTTTAAATTTTTTAAAAAATTTATTTATGATAGTCAGAGAGAGAGAGAGAGAGAGAGAGAGAGAGGCAGAGACATAGGCAGAGGGAGAAGCAGGCTCCATGCACCGGGAATCCCACGTGGGATTCGATCCCGGGTCTCCAGGATCACGCCCTGGGCCAAAGGCAGGCGCCAAACCGCTGCGCCACCCAGGGATCCCGCTTATGATTTTTAAATTAATTATCTGCATCAGTTATTTCATCTACATAAAGCTTTGACTCGTTCTATTTGTGGGCATAATAATGGTTTTAGGTAGCCAATATACTTAAGTATCAATTTATTAACTTACTTATATTAACCATATACCTAATTATTTTGTCCTCAAGCAAGATAGTAAAAATATTTACTGAAAAATATCTTCTATGGGACAGATAGGTGTTTATCAGATGTATTCCAGTTTTTTCATTTAAAAAATTTTATTTTTAGCCAGTGGTTGTTCTAGCTTAAAAGCTACAAATTAAGCTTAGTTGCTACCGTAAGAAGCAGCCTGGTTTGGAGGCTATGGACCTAATTATTATTATTTTTATTTTAAAATAGCTTCCTACAGAGTTTTAATTCAGATAAATTATTTAAACTTCTGAAGGACATAAACAGGATAGAGTCTTGAGTAGGCTAAAAATCTTATTGCTAAAAATCTAAAAAGCTGGAGAAAGGTGGTCTCAGTATATTGAATTTGTAACACATTACACTTTAGGAGATACAGACTTGGAATTAAAACTCAACTTGACATTTTTAAACTTTATTAAATTTACTATCAGTCAGCACATCCTTTAGAATAGAACATTTTCATTGAGTCTATGGCAAACTATTTTGGTTTGGCATTTAGAACTCAATTACTTTGGAAGGACATTTATCCATAGTTCACTGATTCATTCATATTTTCTACCCAAAGATATCATACTTAAAAAAATGAATTCCATTCCTACTCTGGGTTTTTTATTAAATGCTCTTCATCATTGAACTTACATTTCTGAAACAATAACTTTTTTGAGATTAGTTTTACTTTAGAAATACAGTAAATACTAATGTATTTAATTCAGAAATTAAATTAGTGACACCATGAGAAATCTCTTTTAGTTCCCACTCACATTTAGGTAGTATTCAAGTAGTAATCAAGCATCCTAAATAAATAATTAGCTATTTAGTTCTATTGTTCTGTCAATAATTAGATCAGTTATGCTGTTATTTTCATGGCAAGATGAACTAATAAAAGCAAGGATTTTGTTGAATGTGTAGGGAATATATGGTTATGAACATTTTCTTCATCTCAGATCTTTTAAACAAGTTGGTCTTCTGAGCATTATAACATTTCAATTCTCTTTGAAAGCCATCCAAAATTTTTATGGTGACTTTTCTTCAAAAGCAAATAACATCATTACATAAACTAAGAGGAAACACAGTTGATATCTAAACTGAAAATTAAACCAAAATAGACATTTTCCCTTTCCTGTGATGTTTATCAAATCGTTTTCACAAACCTCCATAGATCACTTTATCTCCAGTCTTGTCCCACATGCCATCTATTAAAATGATGTATTAACATGGTCTCCATATTACAAAAAACAAACAAACAAACAAAAAAACAAAACAAAACAAAAACCCTCTGAACTGGCTCCTTGGGGTCCTGCAAATCAGATTTGCCTTCTCTCTTTAGGTTTCTCCCTCCCTGGAAATACTTCATATTTTCATTACTCTTCATTATTGCTTATGAAATTAAGTTTTTAAATGTCCTATCATGAAAGTCACCTTTTTGTCACATCTACATATTCTACATCAGAGATTTTTAACCTTTTGTGCTATGGACTTCTTTGGTTGGCTTCTGAGAGAGCTTTTATCCTTCCTGAGAATAATTTCTTTCTAAGTAAGACTTTATTTTTTAAGGGCAGTTTTAGGTCCACAGCAGAATTGAGAAAGTACAGACATTTCGCATATTTCTCATATGTTCCCTACTCCCACACGTGTATAGCATCCCCATATTTGTTACAACCGATGAACCTACACATCCTAATCACTTAAAGTCCATAGTTCACTTTAGAGTTCAGTCTTGGAGCTGTAAATTCCATGGTTTGGTACACACATATAATGACATGTATCCACCATTACAACATTCCTACAGAATATTTTCACTGCCTGAAAAATCTTCTGTGCCCCACCTATTCATCCTTTTCCCATAGCCCATCCCCACCCACGCAATCTTTTTCATGTCTCCATAGTTTTGCCTTTTCTAGAATGTTATATAGTTGGAATCAGATAGTATGTACACTTTCCAGATTCGCTCCTTTCACCTAATAATATGCATTTAAGATCCCTCCATATCTTTTAATAACTTGCTAGCTTATTATCTTTTAGCACTGAATAATATTCCATTGGCTGGATGTACCAAATTTATTTATCCATTCACCTCCTGAAGGACATTTTGGTTGTTTCCAAATTTTGGAAATTATGAATAAAATTGCTATAAACATCCATGTGCAGATTTTTGTGTAGACATGAGTTTTCAACTCCTTTGGGTAAATACTGAGGAATGCAGTTTCTGCAGTATATAGTAGAAGCATATTTAGTCTTGTTTGAAATAGTCAAACTGTCTTCCAAAATAACTGTACCATTTTATATTCTAACTAGCAATGAGAATTTCTGTTGCTCCACATCCTCACCAGCATTTGGTGTGATCAGTGTTCTGGATTTTGGACACTCTATTGGTTTTGTTGTGGTATGTTCACTGTTTTAATTTGTATTTCCTTGATAACATCTGATGTGGAATATCATTTCATATGCTTATTTGCCATTTGAATATCTTTGATGAAGGGTCTGTTAATGATCAGCCTATTATTTAATTGGCTTGTTTCCTATTGCTGATTTTTAATTTTCTTTGTATATTTCGGATATCAGTCCTTGTCAGACTTTTGCAAATATTGTCTCATATCTGTGGATTGTCTTCTAATTCCCTTGATATTGTCTATTATATTCTGCTGTTGTTGGGTGAAGTAGTCTATTGATGTCAGTTATAGGCAGTTGATGCTGTTGATTTCAATGATCTCTTTACTTTTTTCTAACAATTCCCTTTTAATTAAAATCAATTTTCAGAACTTTATTTTCTATTACAAGCCATCTTTTGTGCACTTTATATTAACTTTTATCTTTGAGTATTGAAAAATCTCACAGCATTCAAAAGCCTTAATTTACTTCAATGAACCCCAATTATCATTTTTCCTCTCATCCTAAATCTCAGGTTCAACTGTCTTCAGGTGAACAATGGGAGCTCCTTTAAGTTGACTCCTTTGTCCTTTTATTTTTATTTTTTTTATTTTTTAACTGAACAAAAGGCTTTTATAACTTTTTTCTTTTTTTTTTTTACATATTTTTTAATTGGAGTTCAATTTACCAACATATAGCATAACATCCAGTGCTCATCCCATCAAGTGACCCTGTCAGTGCCCGTCACTCAGTCACCCCCACCCCCTGCCCACCTCCCTTTCCACCACCCCTTGTTCGTTTCCCAGAGTTAGGAGTCTCTCCTGTTCTGTCTCCCTTTCTGATATTTCCCACTCATTTTTTCTCCTTTCCCCTTTATTCCCTTTCACTATTTTTTATATTCCCCAAATGAATGAGACCATATAATGTTTGTCCTTCTCCAATTGACTTATTTCACTCAGCATAATACCCTCCAGTTCCATCCACGTCGAAACAAATGGTGGGTATTTGTCGTTTCTAATGGGCTGAGTAATATTCCATACATAGATTCCAATATTGTAGACCACAGCTTCATAGACCACATAGACCACAGCTTCTTTATCCATTCATCTTTCATCTTTCGATGGGCACCGAGTTTGATTCCAACTCGAAATGATTCCACAGTTTGGCTATTGTGGACATTGCTGCTGTAAACATCAGGGTGCAGGTGTCCCGGTGTTTCACTGCATCTGTATCTTTGGGGTAAATCCCCAACAGTGCAATTGCAGGGTTGTAGGGCAGATCTATTTTTAACTCTTTGAGGAACCTCCACACAGTTATCCAGAGAGGCTGTATCAGTTCACATTCCACCAACAGTGCAAGAGGGTTCTCCTTTCTCACATGCTCTCCAACATCTGTTGTTTCCTGTGTTGTTAATTTTCCCCATTCTCACTGGTGTGAGGTGGTATCTCATTGTGGTTTTGATTTGTGTTTCCCTGATGGCCAGTGATGCAGAGCATTTTCTCCTGTGATTGTTGGCCATGTCTACGTCCTCCTCTGTGAGATTTCTGTTCATAGTCATTTGCTCATTTCATGATTGGATTGTTTTTCTCTTTGCTGTTGAGTTTAATATGTTCTTTATAGACCTTGGATACTAATCCTTTATCTGATATGTCATTGTAGTGACTGAGAGCCAGATGCACAGATAGATTTCAGGACTCTGAGCTCATGACCTGAGCTGAAATAAAGTTGGATGCTTAACGGACTGAGCCACCCAGGTGGCCCCAGTTTTTTTTTTTTTTAATTAAGAAATGATTATTTAAATTCTTTTCTTTTTTAATTTGTCAGAATTAAAAGTGGTCTGAGTAAAATGAAATCCAGAAAGAAGAATAAATGAAGAATTTTTTTTCTTTTTCAATTCCTGAAGAAAATGGGAGAATGAAAACAAAGAAGGAGAGAAACAGTTTCAAAATTGTGCTGTTACTCCAAGTCTGGCCTTGTCTTAATTGAGGAGTATACAATATAAGTGATAGTAATGAGGGAAGGAGCAGACCCATTTTGGTCATTTTGGTCTCTGTTTCAGCCAGTTTGTGAGGTTCTTCACTGGCTCCCCTGCACCCAACTGGCAAGTGGCTACTTCAGAGTAAATTTGGTAGAGCAACACAAGTTGAGCAGCCAGAGGGAGATGGCAAAGTGGATCCAATATTTCATTTCTTTTCGCTTTGGAATCCATATACCCATCTTTTGCTCTTCACTGGTCAGATTTTCCACGACTCATTCTAGTATATTAGACCTCAGCGAACTATGTCTCTTTATGTCACAAATGCTTTTCTTAGAAAAAAAAAAAAAGAAAATTCCAGCTGGAAATCCAAAGCTGCCAATGGACTCCCACTTAATGGCCCTCTTATGCCATCTCTTCTTCTCCTGATATAATTACCCACTACTGGTTGCCATAATTGTAAGGTCTTTCATTCTCCACTGCCTTACCAGCTATCACAGAAGTAAAATCAAATATAAGGACTCATCTTAACTGCTTAGCTATCTCACAAGCTATATTATTCTACCTAAATAAGTAAACACTTGTGTAAAAAAATCTGACTGAACATTTTGACCTCCTATAGGGGGTCACCTAAGACTGTGAGACCAACAAAATCCTTCAAAAATAGGACATCTTTACTATCGAGTTCTTTTCTTTTTTCCTTTCTCTTGAACACATCTATCTCTTAAAATAGATGCTTTATATAACTAATGTTTTTTGAACACTTTCTGTGTTAAACACTAAATACCAAATCCCTTGAATGGATTATCATGTCTAATTTTTACGGTAATTTTATGAGATGTGGTGTCTTGTTTTGGGCATCATTTCTATTTGAAATATATGAATCTTTTTCTTGAGAAGTGTATGTGGGATTTTGACTTAAGATGTTTTTTACATATTCATTTTAGCTCTCATTTCTGCCAGTCTATACCTAGATAAATTTGCCTTACTATTCCTTGAGGAAAGGGGCTCATGTTAACTTTCCTGTGCATTTCTATCAGTTGGTTCCACATGGTTGATGAACAGACTTAAATTTAATATTGCTAAAAGCAAAGAAAAATGGTTTAAAGATTTTCATGAAGAGGTATATATTTTTTAAAAAGATAGAAGGAGATAGTAATACTTTATAAATGGTGGAAAATAACTGAGTTGCCTACCTCATTTGGAGGAAGATTCGTATGATGCTGTACATTTGCCTGTGGAAAATTAAATTATATAATAGTTCAGTTTCAAATATCTATTATCAAATATGCCATTTCTGATTATTTAAAATATGACATCTCCAAAATTTAGTACTTATTTTTGGGGGTTTATTGATACATATATAGAATTATAGATACATATTAGGTTTGTAGATACATATATGTATCTATATATCTGAATTGACATGGAATCCAGGAAGATAAAGGCTAGCAATTATTTGGATAATTTACATCTCTGTATAATATTATGCGGATATTTGCTTAAGCTAAAGGATACTTTTTGTAGTCCACAGACTTTATATGAATATTTTCCAGAAAGGGAGATGGATGTTGGCAAATATACATGGGCTTTGATCAACCATACACATTGGTAAATGTGGAGATATTACATTTCCAAGATTTTAGTCCTTGGAAACTGATATAATTTTAATTTTATCATTTTTCTTTATTTATTTGGGTAATATAATAGTAGCAGCTATTAAATTACAATAAGATTAAGCAGAGACAAAAATATTGTATGAACTGTTTCAGGCACATAGAAATGTGCATGAAAGTATTAAGTGCAAACATTGAAAAAAGAACTTGCATGTAATATATGTGCTGCTGAAACAAGCACAGAACTTGAATGTAATAAAAAGATTTTAGATCTCATATAGCTAAAAAGTTTTGAACTTGACATTTGAACTTGATAAAAATCCTAATTATCTTGTGCTTTTTAGACATTATCTATTTATGATTCATTGATATACTTCCTTCCTTCTTCCCTCTGAGCGGTAGTAAAAGTCATGAACATGCAGGGTCTTGAGCTCGACTGCCTGAGGTTTTTATGGTATCTCTATCACTTGTTAGTTTTGTGGCCTCAGGTAAGACAGCTTATTATCTTGATACGCTTGTTTTCTACTGCAAAGTGGAGAAAATAAAACCTCCGTATAAATTTGTAAATTTGACTACTTGTAAAGCATTAGAAAAATATTGTAACAAGTACCCCACATATTTCTTGATGTTCTAGATTTTACAATACTAATAATTTATATCAACTTATAATTCAATTAAATTTATAAGGCCCATGTTTTTAAAATAATTTTTCAGTTGAAGTCAAACACATTCAGACAAGTGCCCAAAATATATAATATGCTCAGTTCAATGAATCATTATAAACAGATATCAGGTTCCTTATGAAGGCCCTATGTCTGTCCCCCACCATTATCTCAACCTTCTTTCCCAAAAGTAACCCTTATCCTGACTTACAGCACTATATACTTATAGAGATATTTTATCTCTTTATATAAACTTTAACAGTGAACTTGAATTTTATAAGGGAGTTCCCATATAGCCTCTGCGTGTGTATACATGTGTGTACTTAAATGTTTTATTTTGGGAAATTTCCAACAAACAAACAAAAAGTAGAAAGAAATTTTCAGTGAATTCCTATGTACCATTATTATGTTGTAAAAATCATTCAGTCAGGGCCAATTTTACTTTAATTATATCCCAATTTCACTGCTTGCACAAATTATTTTGAATCAAATCCAATACATCATATTTCATCTTTAAATATTTAGAATGAATCTTTAACAAATAGAGAATCTTTTTGAAAGCTCAACCAAATACTAATTATATCCAAAATATTAACAATATTTTCTTAATTTCACAAATATCTAATCATGCATCAAAATTTTCTGTTTTGTCTGTGTGGGTATGTGGTTGTGTAATGTAGGGTTTTTTGGAATAAGTTTTGGAAACAAGGCTTATACACTACATTTGATAGGTTTTCTTAGTCCTTGTTATTTTATAGATTCTTTCTGTTTTATTTTTCCCCTGCAATTTATTTGTTGAAGTAAATGCACCATTTATCCTATATTGTTCCACATTCTGGCTTTTATTGATTACATTCCTACAGTGAGGACCATGCCTCTATTAGCACATGTACAACATCTTTATTGTAAAGTAAGAAAGAATGACCAAATATTTTTAACTAATTGCACATAGCCTTCTGTACTAAGAAATGAGCTCCACTGTGTAATGATTCAAGAGGATCACATTCTGCTGAGGATATATGGAAGTTTTTGTGTGCATATATATAATATGTGAAAGTGCAGGTGGTTTGAAATTTCAAAAGTACTAATTCATCGGCCACTTTCAGTATATTTCCAAAGTGCTTCTTTTCTCTGCTGAAGAATAGTTTATTTGAAATACTGTTATATTTACAAAATGTAGCTAGTCTTTTTTCAGACATCAACTGTCCTGGTGTTGAAAGGGCAACTTAGTTTCTGCTTTAGAAAATATTGGTGTTAAGAGTTTAAATGACTGGGTGGGCATTCAGATTCCACACCCATTGACATCATTTGGGCCGAATTTACAAAAGTTTTTAATTTTCTCTTGTTAAATCCTCATAGAATCAAAGAGACTTCTGAAAACCTCCACAAATTTAACTCCACATCCATTTCCCCCATTCCTAACCTATAACGTAATCTCTTGTTTTACTGAAAAGATGGAGTTTTCTTTAACTCTTTATATTTGAGGAAAGAGGTAAGTTTTCTCAGTGATTAGGAACTGGGGGCCAGAGGTCAGTGATCTGGGTTTAAACAGAGGCTCTACCACTTACAAGCTATGTGACTTTGGATAAATTACTAACACCTTGAGTTTCAGTTTCCTTTTCTATAAAATGGAATTAGAATTCTACTTTACTCAGAATATCGATATGACTATTAGTTGAAATAGGCTTACTATCAAGTGCTTGTCACAACTGGGCACAGAAACAAGTTCTTACTCTCAAGTAACAGCATGTTGTATTAATGATCACTAGGATGCAAGTAGAATGAAAATGTCCTTCCAATTCCTCCAACATGCCACTTGTAAATAAACCAATCTTCCAGAAGTATGTGTCTTGTCACCATTCACTCATTTACAAATGTGTTTTCTCACAGGTATTTCATGAGTCATTGTCCCAGATACTGGGAGCACAGAGATGAAGAAGATCGGGATCTGTTGAGTTCCTTACAATATATCC
Organism: Vulpes lagopus; assembly: GCF_018345385.1. Lineage (NCBI taxonomy): Eukaryota > Metazoa > Chordata > Mammalia > Carnivora > Canidae > Vulpes > Vulpes lagopus. Next base: position 100,906,774 of record NC_054829.1, read on the forward strand.
CTCATTTTGAGAAACTCACAAAACCTAATTGCCTTTGGACTGATTCTAAAGCCCTCATATATAAGGCTACCCACAATATGCCTGTTAACTAACTGGTAATGTGGCCTCATTTTACCACTACTCCTCTGAGATGATCCAATTGAGTTACTTATTGTAACTCAAATAATCTTAAAGCTTTCCCATCTTTATGTGTAGGTACATGCTTTTTATATGCACTTTCATCTCTGCTTGAGGTCCATGATCCATTCTTCAAGTAAATTTTATTAAATTCTATAACTACATGCTGTAGGGACAGAAAAATGTTCCCTTCTTCTCTTCCAGGTTCTTTGGTTGGCCTAATAATTAAATTGGCATAGGTGGATTAACAGAAGAAAAAACAAATTTACTTTTGTACATGGAGGAACCTTAAAGATACGAGACTCAAGGGCAAGTCAGGCAGCTGAGGCTTATGAGCCATCCTGAGTCAAGGAATGGGACAGGGGCCTAGGGCTTCCAAAAGGAGGAGGGCAATTCATGGAATGGTAAGAAGAGCAGATGTTTGCTTACTGGAGGTTTGCCCTGTGATGTTCATAGGTCTTTCAGATTAAAAAAAAAAAAAAAAAGGTTACCTCTCGTAATAGCTCTTTTTGTATAGGTTCCTTATCCAAATTCTTATAGTTAAGGGAGAGGTAAAACTTTTCCTGAGTCTGCTGGGTCTTCATTGCTTTCAGCTCAATATAATCCAATGCCAAAGCAGCATATTTTGGAGTGGCATATTCTACTCTTCTTCAATGCAAAGTTTGATTTTTCAGAACCCCTTTTCCCAATACCACTGCATTATTTTCAATGACATTTATCTAATTCAGCCTTCTAATTTAATTATGTAAATATTTGTATTTGTTCACTGCCTTTGACTTACATTAGCCATTATTATAAACTCCTTCATAGCTGCAACTATATCTTACATAGCTTTGTGAGCTTTTAGCACCTAGAAAAATGGTTGTACATATAATAGGGTAGTACTATTTCATTTGAATAAAAATATATTCTGTTTCTATATTAACATCATGTTAAAAGCAAATATTTCTCTTTTTTGATATAAGCCTGAAGAAATGGGTTACTTTTCCTCTCAACACAATTATAGTACCCCCATTGAACCAACACTAAACCATTCTCAAGCTTCAAAATAGAGTTCTGTACAGGAATTTCAACATTAAAACTTTTCTCTAGCTGTACAGTTTTATAGAGTTCTTTGCAATTACTCTTGTTTGATTTCTCAGTGATAAATTTTTTCATTTGTTTTTGGCTTCAATTACAACTAACCTCTTTGAGCGAAAGATTCTTTGAAGTATCAGGTAAAAGAAAAATAAATTTGTATAACAGATGTATACAATACCTTCTAAGTAAATGAATACAAGTATTAATGATCCTATGGCTATTCTTAACAATCAGGTATAACTTATGTATCATATTTTAAGGAAATAATGTCGGCATAGATAACAGTTATGCAGCTTTGTAAAAAATATGAAAGGTACAAAAAAACCTTACTTTTAAAATGTGGTACTGCATGAATATTTTTATCCCTAAAGCCACCAATTTAGAAGCATGATTTGCTAATTACTTGAGGTGTATTTGTGGGAAAAACACAATCATCAGTACCTTATGGTTAAAGTAAGTGGTGATGGATTGAATCAATCAACTTTATCCCTTAAATCTTTTGTAGGAATTAGAAAATTATAAATTTATAAAAAATTAAAGATATCACTTATTTTTTTAGAGTGGAACATATAGTGGGTATTTAATATATTTATTTTAAATATATTTTAATTGAATCAAATCAGATCAAATACTAAACTTCTGAAGAAGAAATATTAAAATATAAAAGTATATATACCCCATTAGATTTTGCCAAGAAAGGAAAAACAAAATAAAATGTGTGCATTTATTTGGGATCTTAGGGACTGCAACTTGGTAGATGTAGATGATCTGGAAACCAAAGGCATATTCTGGAGAGACAAAGGAGTTACAGCTTTTAAAGAGGAAAGAGGGAATTTACATAAGTTGCTTTGAACAAAATGTGATTGATACTGATATAGCTACAGTTATGCTAATCTATACATGATTGGTTGCTAGGGCGAGTGTTAGGTGGAAACTCCATTTATGTCCATTTTAGCATATAGCAGGTGTTTTAACTTCTGGCTGAGTTCAGCAAAGACTTCAGGAACGTTTGACAGAGCACAGACAGAAGCCCCACTTCCTCAAAGTCCTCCTTGGCTCCATTTCAAATAATCCTTTTACCCATGCTTACTCCTTTTTTCCCCTTCTCCATTATCCATTTGCGAGTTTGCTAAAGGCAAGGGCAATAACTGGCTAGATTCCTAGTGTAACTATGTTCAGCAATTTTTCTGGCCAAAGAACATCCACAAATAGAATTGTTTGCCATTTTATAATTCATAATTGTTACTGCAGGAAAATTCACATGCAAGACTAAAGAGAAAGAATTTGAGGGGCACCTGGGTGGCTCAGTTTATTAAGCATCTGACTCATGACTTCAGCTCAGATCATGACCTCAATCTCATGAGATTGAGCCCCATGTGGGGCTCCATGCTTAGGATGGATTCAGCTTGAGATTCAGCTTGAGATTCGCTCTGCCCCTAACCCTGCTAGTGCACTGTGCTCTTTCTCTGTCTCTCAAATAAATAAATAAATAAATAAATAAATAAATAAATAAAATCTTTAAAAAAGTTGTTTGATCATTCATTCTATTTATACTCACTAACACATTATACTTCAACATGAATTGGAGTAGTAAAGATAAAAAATAGAGGCGCCTGGATGGCTCAGTCGCTTAAGCATCTGCCTTCGGTTCAGGTCATGATCCTGGAGTCCTGGGATCAAGCCCTCATCAGGTTCCCTACTCAGCAGAGGAGCCTACTTCTCCTCTCTCTCTGCCTCTCCCCTCTACTCGTACACACTCTCTCTCTCAAATAAATAAATAAAATCTTTAAATAAATAAAAATTAAAAATAGCTCAAGCTACCAAGTCAACTCCATTTTATTTGGATCGTTTAATTGCTTAGTGTGATTAAATGAAGATTTCTTTTTCTTCAGGAAAATCCTTTGGGATATAGGACTCCCGGAAAATCTTTTCTCTTTCCCTCAAATCCAAATAATTCATATGCAATAGAAATGAGTTTCAACTGAACATCAAAGTCCACAATGATTTAATTAACTATCACTAAGGGACTTCTTTGCTCCTTCTACGAAAACCAAGATTGAATTAGCAAGACAAAACTAAACACATACTTTAGAAGTTGCAACTTTGAGTGAAATCTCTTGTATTCTCCTAGTGAAATTTTGAACTCAGTACAAAGGGGTTTACAACTTTAGCACACTTTCTCACAGGATTTTCAATTTTCTCCTACTTTGGAGTCATTTGAATTACAAACATATCTAGGAAGAATCTCTTAAAATATTAGGACTTGTGACTTAGTGGATTTCTACGTGTAAGCAAATATATTCTTTTTTTTTTTTTTTTTTTTTTAATTAACTTTTATTGGTGTTTAATTTACCAACATACAGAAAAACACCCAGTGCTCATCCCGTCAAGTGTCCACCTCAGTGCCCATCACCCATTCCCCTCCAACACCCGCCCTCCTCCCCTTCCACCACCCCTAGTTCGTTTCCCCGAGTTAGGAGTCTTTATGTTCTGTCTCCCTTCCTGATATTTCCCAACATTTCTTTTCCCTTCCTTTATATCTGAGTGAAATAAGTCAATCGGAGAAGGACAAACAGTGTATGTTCTCATTCATTTGGGGAATATGAATAATAAGCAAATATATTCTTACTTTTAGCACATACTCCTGCTGACCAACCACTTGGCAGTATTAATTTCAACAAATTATTTTGTATGGAAAAACACATTGTTAAACAAGGAGTGCACTAGGACATGTTAATATATTTCATTTCTTGTTGTGGGGGATGAAATTAATTTTCCCTTTATCCTTCTGGGTTCCTGACTGACACCCCCCCATAATGAAAAGTCAGATTAACAGAGGAAAAACAGAAGTTTAATCATCTGTATGCTGTATACATGGAAGATACTCAGGAAAAATGAGTAACTCAAACAGCCCAAACCAACACCTTGTCAGCTAAAGACAAAAGAAGATGTTGTGTGTGTGTGAGGGGGTCGGTTATAGCAAGTAAATGAGGGTTGTCATTTAAGTCAGTTACATTTTCCATTGATATGAGTCTCTATAGATTTAGTCCTGTTCCTGGCATAGAGAAGAAAACACCCTTATAAAATAAGGATTTCCCTTAGAAATATAAATGTCCCTTATAAAAGAATAGTTTCTTCTGGGTTTTCAGAGATTCTCCTGTCTCTTGCTTCTTAAAATTAACTAGCTCTCGGTAATCCTTATGCCAGAGAGGCATATTTTGGGATGGTAAATTCTACTCCCCTTCAGTGTGTCAATCTGAAAATAAAAAGCCACAGTGAGAGGCAAATGAGTGTCTATTTGGGACCAAAAATTGCAATTTGAGGAGCACAGATCCAGAGAAATACTCTAGAAATTCCTGCTTCTAGGGTGAAACCAAAGGGATTTTTATGAGGAAAATGAAGGAGGCAATTAATGAGTTGAAGAAAAGGAAGCAAAAAAAGTCTTTCTTATGGGTGTTAATAAACTAAGCTACTCTGGTTTATATACTGATTAACTGTTGATTTTTATCTCCAGAAAGTCCATAACTATCAGTCTTGTAATCAGGATGTGGTCAAAGCAATTAGCAATTACTTAAAACAGTTGTGGTTTGCCCAGTCCAGAGGTTTTGGTCCAGTTTAAGCAAGGTGAGTAATAGGATTTCTGTATAATGGTCATTCCAGCTCCATTTTAAAATGACTCTAGTTATGTAAATTTCTCATATTTTCCCTTTTCAATCCAGATCATTCTCTGAAAACATCAACCACTAGAAATCATTGCTGACTGACACTGGAAAACATTGCTAATGAGCCATCAAGCATCATGGATCCCTCCTCACCAGCAAGGCTCGTTCTCAGTTTATCAAATCTCATATAGGAGGCAAAGTGATTCCTTGGGAGCCTTAGGCCACATTTGAGCAAGAGTGCCAGAGCCAAGAATGGCTTTACTGTCTAGTTTCTTAAGGCCAGATATCTTCTGCAGTTTCTGGAAATGCTCCCATGTTATGTCTCATAAGCTTTAGAATTCATTTCTAAATGCCAAGTGACCATTCTCAAGGTGGTGTCCACTGAGCTATACAAAGGAGACAAAGATTTGCAATTGTAAGGACCTCAAAAATATTAAATAAAACGCTGAGTACACATTGGAAGAATAATCTGAACTAGGAAGCAATTCCCAATTCCTGAGAGCAGGCAGCTAAAAAGATCAAAGATCCAGTGGGTGCTGCATTTAACCAGTTGGTTTGTGCCTGGATTTTATCTAGTTTCTGATTCTACTTCAACAGAGTTGTTCACTCAAGTACAAGATGTGTTTATTACAAAACAAACCCTACCGTGTTCCAATAGAAAGTAATCAAGTATCTATTATCTAGTACAACTTGTACAAGGCAGTCCAAAGATTTTTCTTGGGCAGCTATTGCTTTAGTGACAGATTTGGGAATATCTCTCAAGATTTTAGATAGATTTCTGATCATGTATTCATATACTAGCAAACTATGTTATACCCATAAAGAATCGGGGAATTACTTATTTCAGAGCTTGTTTAATCTTTAGTGCTAGAAATTATTTAAAAGTATCTATTTTTTCGATCTTTTTTTTTCAGAGCCTGAACATTTGTAAAATGTGTTCTACTAATTTTGTTTTCCTGAAGAGGTATTCTGACCTTCAACCAGCATTTAAGGTCATGCGTAGATGATTACCATAACTTAAATTCTTGTAACGATCAGAAAGCACAGGCCAGAAGAAAAGGATCTATCCAATATACTAATGTGTGCCACATCTAAGATAGGTGGAAAAAATAGCATATAAACAAACATTGAACTTAAAATTGAAGTGAATTATTGGGTAGCAGTGGAGAACTGATTGTTATTAAAGGTGTGAAAGTATATAAAGGAAACCTCATTTAAAATAGGGTCAGAAGCATTGAAGGAGAAGCTGTCACACACCACTCTGAGCCTGCATAACCAGCCAGAAGGAAGATAATTATGTCAACAAAAAAGACGTTTTCACAGAGAAATTTATATCCTTCCTTAAAGGCATCCCTCCCTGCCCCAGCAAAAGCTACCTGCAGTCACTGAGAAACTATTGAAGCCTCAAGCCCTTCTCCAATAAATTTTTGTTCAGAACATTCCTCCCCAATTTCTTCCTTAAACCTATTAAAAGCTGACCTTCCCTTTGTTTCTTCAGACTTGCCTATGGTCTGCCATAGCTTGCTTGTCCTGAATTGCAATTCCTCTGCTATTCCCAAATATACTCATTAAAAAAAAAAAAAAAAGTTGCATTTTGCCCTATTTAAAGTTAACAAAGGGCAGGATTGTATACTTTGTATTATCATTTGTACTGTCCAAGAAAAGAAGAACTGAGAACCACACTGTACCAACATTATACCCGACTACAAATTGGAAGAGGGAAAAGTAATTGAGTGTGGCTGAACCAATGCCAAGAGCAAGAGGAAGAAGTCAGAACTGATAAATTGAATGATATCCCAGGATTCAGTGAATGGTCTTATTTTCTCAAAGTCCTTCCTTCTGGTTTCAATTATTATCATTCATCTTGCTGAAATGAGAAATTCAAAAGTGAAACAAAGCATTTGTCTTTCTAATGCTCTTGGGAATAATGCAAAGAATATGTTGTAACTTTATTGAAAACCTACTATCTGCCAGGTTCTAGGTTGACCCTGGAAATTCCTAAATAAATCCACCACATTCCCTTTTTGTTAAGGAGATTGAAATTTTATTTGAGAAACAGAAGAATAATAATTTTATAGTGATGGTGATTTCACAGGTTATATGATTAATACAATCTTGGAGATCAGAAAATCCTTTGTGATGAGGAACTGACAATGCATAAAGGTTTATCAGGATTGTCCTGGAGATTGTAGGCAGTGAGGATAGGAGTGGGGCATGGGAAGGGAAGAATCAGAGTGAGAATGGAAATATTTTGGCATCTCACGTAATAGACAAGAATTCTCATTCTAGTGTTATTTTCACTCTTTGTAAGTAGTGATTTTTTAAAAATGTACAATAATAATAAATTTCATTTTTTTTGTCTTTTGGAGTTGACAAATTTTATCTAGGTGTGTTTTTGTTTAATATATTGATTAATATCCACATATTTTAATTTATATAATTTTAATCTCTTTGCACTAAATTCTCTAGAATCCTTTATTATTCAGAACACAAAGCTTGAACTCTCTACATTCTTCTAATTAGCACTTTTTAAAAAGTTCTGCAATCATCATGAATTCACATTTCTTCATAATGCAATCTGTGTTTGTGAGACTTGGCTAACACATCCCAGTCAACAAAACAAATGTATTTTTTCATTAATTTGTATCCCCAAATTTCTATACTTTTTGGAGATTTGTATCCAATCTTCTTATGAATTGTATGTATCTTAATGAAATCATTATTTTCTATTTCCCAGAGTCAATCAGCATAAATAACTAGTACAAGGTGTAGTTGAAGAGTTGACAAGTCCAAGTTCCTTGAATACTAAATGAAGACACAAAATAGAAGAGTTGAAATCTTTCTGGTGCACGGGAGTGAAGATAGTGTTGCATATTCTTGCCCTTGCCTATTGAAAATAGATGTTTTCTATATCTGTTAACTGAAGACAAATAGCCATCATTTTAATAGCTAGATACTGTTTGCTAGGAGATGTTTTTATTTGTTTTGGTAGGAAAACCACATGTATTACAGCTGTTAAAATTGGAGATACTATTTGTTTGAATGGATCATAATTTGCTCTTACTTTCTATATTCCATCAATATAGAGCAGACCAGTGAAAGGCGAGTGTAAAGCAAATTGAAAAACATTGCATCTACTATTTGAGGTGGTCATCAATCTCTCCGAATCTCCACAGATGAAGTGAGGTTTTTTAATTACTACTATATTTTTGGTTGAGAGAAGGGAACCAGATGGCTTACAAATGGACCTCCATACCATTATATTTTCTTTTCTATAACCAAAGAAGTCAATACATTTTTTTTTGCAATTATGGAAGGTAACTATTCCAAGTTTATCCTGTGTAACTTGGGAAGTTATATCTTGTAGCATCCAGGATTCCACAATCAAGTATTCTTTATTTATTATATGGCACCCACCATTCCCTACTCTGACCAGTGGACCTGAGTTGCTTTGTGGGTCTAAGGAATCACAGACATTATCGAATAAGCCCTGAATTTTTTGTGTAGTTCTCCCTGCCCCTTGTTATCTGAATAAATGGAATAGGTAACTTTGAAGAAAATTAGAGGGTAAGATATGTGTGCATTTGTGTACCATAATGAGGTCCTTCCTCAGAGTATTGGTCATATCTTCACACAATAATGTAATAGCCTATTTTTTGCATTTAAGTGTGGGAAATAAATGAGCAGTAGTAACTACTTTTATGGATAAGTTTATCTTCTGTTCAATAGTCCTGAGTATTTGTTTTTAGTTTATTTTAGTTTTGTTTTTTGCTTTAATTTTGACCTTGGTATACCTCATAGCAGACTCAAAAGGACTGTAAACACTACATGGTGTCATTTCCCAAGTTTACTTCACCTGATATTTTATTTTATTTGTAGGGACTTATCAATTATTAGCCACAGGTAGAAATCCACATGATTTTGTTTTATCACTCAAGTATAAACATTTTTTTCATTCAAGTATAAATTTAATGGGCTGATTTTCAGTTTCATTTCTAGCAGGCTCAGGTTTTTTTTTTTTAGCCATAGCTGAGGTTCATGTTTATATCAAATCATTCTTGAAGTGCTAAGTGCGATATTTGTCCAGTTGATTGTTGTGGTAGCCATCCTATCATGTGTCTGGAGGTTATGTACATGTATTTGGTATATTTTCACTGCAATAAAGAATATAACAAGTATTTGCAATCACTCTCATCAATATTTCTCTTTGATGAAACAATGAGGGGGTTGTTTTAAAAATACTTAGATACTATAGCCCCCAGTCTACTCTTCAAAATCTGGCATTGGGGCCCTCTTGGGAATTATTGGGTGAGAAAGAGCAATGCTAGTATTTCATCCTGTAATACCACTGAATTTATCCCTTTATATTTCTCATGGTACTATTGAATACCTTATTTCATATTTGATGGCCATAATCTTCAGTATAATATAAAATGAGTCCTTATTATAACTATGATTGAATTATATAACATAAAATTTCTACAAATCAGAAATTTCTACCTGAATTAGGACACCAAATAAGTTGTCCTTGGTAAATGCTCCTATATCTATAAATTCTTCATAACTTTAATTAGTGATTTTTTTAGGTTTCATTTTTTATTTATTTATTTTTTATAAGCACACTACAATAGTTAATTTTATTTGTTCAAGGGCTCATATTGCAACCATTAAACTAAGCATGGGCTTTGATTCTGTGAGCCCAGATTCCCATATTTAGGAAGATAAAAGCAAACTATGATTCATGTATATGAATGAAAAACTAAAGGCTCACAGTTAATCACATTGTAATTTTAAATTTCTACAGCCTAGAAGCTGGAAGTCACAGATCTTTTAGGTCTTTCTGGATGTCCCACAAGGTATCTATACTTTTCTTGAGCTGAGCAACCTCATCATCCTTCAGCTTCTGGTTGATCACAGTGGTTAAGCCCTGAGCATTCAGGATACACAGGAGGCTCAGGAAGACTATGTTCTCAATGCCACACATCCCCTTCACCATCGTTGACACTGAATGAATCCTGGATGAATGTTTCAACATGGATTCAGTGAGATCAGCCACACTTAATATAATTGCCCTGTTGGTATATCCTTATAGCTTGATGACTTCACAGGTACTTTCAACCACCATCTTATGCACATCCTTCCAATTTTTGCTGTCATCGTCTGTTCCTATTTCTGGATTCATTTCCTGAAGAGAAACACCTGCCACATTCACTCCACTCAACACAGCCACACTTGAGTCCCCATGTTCTCCCAAAATCCAACAACTGAGTGTTCCAGGGTCCTGCACTCAGTAGTGGGGATATCAGGAGTACAGAGTGATTTATTCATGTCCACTGAGCCAGACCGGTTAGATTCCTGACCTGCTCTTCCTTAGTCTTCTTTGCTGCCTCCTCTTCTTTTTCCCTTCCTATGATTATCACAGAGCCACAGGGTTCAGTTCCCTGAGTGAGGCACTTCTGTGTTCTGTTCTTACTCCTGAGGGCACCTGATTGAATTTAATGACTCCAGACCCATATGCTTGGTTATAAAATAGGTAGTTCAAACTTACTATATCTGAAACAGAACTCTGGATTTTTATTGTGAAAACAACTCTTCCCCAAGGTTTCTCCACCTGTCTTTACCATTCACACAGTGTTTACACTCCAAACTACAAGCAGCCTTGATTTCTTCCCTTTTCTTCACATCACTCAGTCCCACCAGCGGTTCTTGCCATTTCAACCTTGAAAATAATTAGGATCCTGACCACTTCTCTCTTCCCCTCCCTTTGCCATTTTAGTCATAACCACTACCCCTTACCTCTAAAGTACTGCAATAGCTTTTCTTTAAACAATAAATTTATTTTTTATTGGTGTTAAATTTGCCAACATACAGAATGACACCCAGTGCTCATCCCATCAAGTGCCCCCCTCAGTGCCCGCCACCCAGTCACCCCCATCCCCTTCCCTCCTCTCCTTCCACCACCCTTAGTTCGTTTCCCAGAGTTAGGAGTCTTCATGTTCTGTCTCCCTTTCTGATTTTACCTACCCAATTCTTCTCCCTTCCCTTCTATTCCATTTCACTATTATTTATATTCCCCCAAAAGAATGAGACCATATAATGTTTGTCCTTCTCCGATTGACTTATTTCACTCAGCATAATACCCTCCAGTTCCATCCACGTCGAAGCAAATGGTGGGTATTTGTCGTTTCTAATGGCTGAGTAATATTCCATTGTATACCTAAACCACATCTTCTTTATCCATTCATCTTTCGATGGACACCGAGGCTCCTTCCACAGTTTGGCTATTGTGGCCATTGCTGATAGAAACATTGGGGTGCAGGTGTCCTCGCGTTTCATTGCATCTGCATCTTTGGGGTAAATCCCCAGCCAGCACTGCAATTGCTGGGTCGTAGGGCAGGTCTACTTTTAACTCTTTGAGAAACCTCCACACAGTTTTCCAGAGTGGCTGCACCAGTTCACATTCCCACCAACAGTGTAAGAGGGTTCCCTTTTCTCCTCATCCTCTCCAACATTTGTTGTTTCCTGCCTTGTTAATTTTCCCCATTCTCACTGGTGTGAGGTGCTATCTCATTGTGGTTTTGATTTGTATTTCCCCGATGGCAAGTGATGCAGAGCATTTTCTCATGTGCATGTTGGCCATGACCATGTCTTCCTCTGTGAGATTTCTCTTCATGTCTTTTGCCCATTTCATGATTGGATTGTTTGTTTCTTTGGTGTTGAGTTTAATAAGTTCTTTATAGATCTTGGAAACTAGCCCTTTATCTGATACGTCATTTGCAAATATCTTCTCCCATTCTGTAGGTTGTCTTTGAGTTTTGTTGACTGTATCCTTTGCTGTGAAAAAGCTTCTTATCTTGATGAAGTCCCAATAGTTCATTTTTGCTTTTGTTTCTTTTGCCTTTGTGGATGTATCTTGCAAGAAGTTACTGTGGCCGAGTTCAAAAAGGGTGTTGCCTGTGTTCTCCTCTAGGATTTTGATGGAATCTTGTCTCACATTTAGATCTTTCATCCATTTTGAGATTATCTTTGTGTATGGTGAAAGAGGGTGGTCTACTTTCGTTTTCTGCATGTGGATGTCCAATTTTCCCAACACCATTTATTGAAGACACTGTCTTTCTTCCAGTGGAGAGTCTTTCCTCCTTTATCGAATATTAGTTGACCATAAAGTTCAGGGTCCACTTCTGGGTTCTCTATTCTGTTCCATTGATCTATGTGTCTGTTTTTGTGCCAGTACCACACTGTCTTGATGACCACAGCTTTGTAGTACAACCTGAAACCTGGCATTGTGATGCCCCCAGATATGGTTTTCTTTTTTAAAATTCCCCTGGCTATTCGAGGTCTTTTCTGATTCCACACAAATCTTAAAATAATTTGTTCTAACTCTCTGAAGAAAGTCCATGGTATTTTGATAGGGATTGCATTAAACGTGTAAATTGCCCTGGGTAACATTGACATTTTCACAATATTAATTCTGCCAATCCCGGAGCATGGAACATTTTTCCATCTCTTTGTGTCTTCCTCAATTTCTTTCAGAAGTGTTCTATAGTTTTTAGGGTATAGATCCTTTACCTCTTTGGTTAGGTTTATTCCTAGGTATCTTATGCTTTTGGGTGCAATTGTAAATGGGATTAACTCCTTAATTTCTCTTTCTTCAGTCTCATTGTTAGTGTATAGAAATGCCATTGATTTCTGGGCATTGATTTTGTATCCTGCCACGCTACCAAATTGCTGTATGAGTTCTAGCAATCTGGGGTGGAGGCTTTTGGGTTTTCTATGTAGAGTATCATGTCATCGGCGAAAAGGGAGAGTTTGACTTCTTCTTTGCCAATTTGAATGCCTTTAATGTCTTTTTGTTGTCTGATTGCTGAGGCGAGGACTTCCAGAACTATGTTGAATAGCAGTGGTGAGAGTGGACATCCCTGTCTTGTTCCTGATCTTAGGGGAAAGGCTCCCAGTGCTTCCCCATTGAGAATGATATTTGCTGTGGGCTTTTCGTAGATGGCTTTTAAGATGTAGAGGAAAGTTTCCTCTTTCCCTACACTCTGAAGAGTTATGATCAGGAATGGATGCTGTATTTTGTCAAATGCTTTCTGTGCATCTAATGAGAGGATCATATGGTTCTTGGTTTTTCTCTTGCTGATATGATGAATCACATTGATGGTTTTACGAGTGTTGAACCAGCCTTGTGTCCCGGGGATAAATCCTACTTGGTCATGGTGAATAATTTTCTTAATATGTTGTTGTATCCTATTGGCTAGTATCTTGTTGAGATTTTTTGCATCCATGTTCATCAGGGATATTGGTCTGTAATTCTCCTTTTTGGTGGGGTCTTTGTCTGGTTTTGGAATTAAGGTGATGCTGGCCTCATAGAATGAATTTGGAAGTACTCCATCTCTTTCTATCTTTCCAAACAGCTTTAGTAGAATAGGTATGATTTCTTCTTTAAACGTTTGATAGAATTCCCCTGGGAAGCCATCTGGCCATGGACTCTTGTGTCTTGGGAGGTTTTTGATGACTGCTTCAATTTCCTCCCTGGTTATTGGCCTGTTCAGGTTTTCTATTTCTTCCTGTTTCAGTTTTGGTAGTTTGTGGCTTTACAGGAATGTGTCCATTTCTTCTAGATTGCCTAGTTTATTGGCGTACAGCTGTTCATAATATGTTTTTAAAATCGTTTGTATTTCCTTGGTGTTGGTAGTGATCTCTCCTTTCTAATTAATGATTTTATTAATTTGAGTCTTCTCTCTCTTCTTTTTAATAAGGTCGGCTAATAGTTTATCTATCTTATTAATTATTTCAAAGAACCAACTCCTGGTTCTGTTGATCTGTTCCACAGTTCTTCTGGTCTCGATTTCGTTCAGTCTGCTTGAATTTTAATTAACTCTCTTCTTCTGCTGGGCGTAGGGTCCATCTGCTGTTTTTTCTCTAGCTCCTTTATGTGTAAGGTTAGATTTTGTATTTGAGTTCTTTCCAGTTTTTGAATGGATGCTTGTATTGCGATGTATTTCCCCCTAAAGACTGCTTTTGCTGCACCCAAAGATTTTGAATGGTTGTATCTTCATTCTCATTAGTTTCCATGAATCTTTTTAATTCTTCCTTAATTTCCTGGTTGACCCTTTCCTCTTTTAGGAGGATGGTCCTTAACCTCCACGTGTTTGAGGTCCTTCTAAACTTCTTGTTGTGATTTAGTTCTAATTTCAAGGCATTATGGTTTGAGAATATGCAGGGGACGATCCCAATCTTTTGGTATCGGTTCAGACCCGATTTGTGACCCAGTATGTGGTCTATTCTGGAGAAAGTTCCATGTGCACTTGAGAAGAATGTGTATTCAGTTGAGTTTCGATATAAAGTTCTGTAGATATCTGTGAAATCCATCTTGTCCAGTGTATCATTTAAAGCTCTCGTTTCTTTGGAGATGTTGTGCTTAGAAGACCTATTGAGGGTAGAAAGAGCTAGATTGAAGTCACCAAGTACAAGTGTATTATTATCTAAGTATTTCTTCAGTTTGATTATTAATTGGTTCAAATATTTGGCAGCTCCCACATTCGGGGCATATATATTGAGGATTGTTAAGTCCTCTTTTTGGATAGATCCTTTAAGTATGAGATAGTGTCCCTCTTCATCTCTCACTACAGGTCGGGGTAAATTTTAGTTTATTTAGTTTATCTGATATAAGGATGGCTACCCCTGCTTTCTTTTGAGGACCATTTGAGTGGTAAATGGTTCTCCAACCTTTTATTTTCAGGTTGTTAGGTGTCCTTCTGTCTAAAATGAGTCTCTTGTAGACAGCATGTGATTTTTTTTTTTTTTTTTGATAGAGCTCCTTTTAAAATGCTTTCCTAATTTGTTTCCTGGTCTTTTTCATGATATAGGTTAGAAAATACCTGTTTTTCTTTCTCCCTGTGAACTTTTTCTTTATACATTAACTCTTTATACCCAATCTATAATTCCTAAAGATTCATGTACAAGCATGGTTACAGTGAGACGTGAAAATGAAAAGATGTGAGTTTTAAATTTTTCTGCAAGGAAGAAATAATTTCATCTGACAAGACCTTCCAGTGAAAGAGCAGGAGCCACTCAGTTGGTCAAGTATGTAAGATAAGTTCTGTTTTCAAAATATTTGAGCAAATGGATGCCACAACTCTTCTAAATCCATCTAGATATCCTCTGGTGGATATTTAGACAACCTTATTTTATATATGAGGCATGACAAAGCTGTTAATTTAACTGATGCTGTAATACAGCAATGCTGCAAAATTCAATTCTGATTATTAGGGTGGTCCGAGTTTTATGACAAAATAAGTAAGATTTAACTACTTACAAAATATGCAAATTTTCTGAATTTTATTCTGTGGCTTGAAGTGAGAATTTACTGATCTGAACTTTGTTTTTTCATTCTTGATATTAAACACAGTCTGGTGCAGCAAAATTCTTATTTGTTGCCTTGTTTGCTTGCTTATTTATTTATTTATTTATTTATTTATATTCTAAAATACCTGCTTGGCTCTCCAGAGCCTTTCTCTGATTATAACAACAATTTAGTTTGTTCTTTTCATTTGTTTACCATAAGCTTTTGGGCTCCTAATGTGAAATATAAGTTGTTTCTCACTGCTCAATATTCTCTCTACCCAGGCACCAGTTCACACACAGTAATTTGTTCCCAGATACTTCCTAAAACCTTGTCTTTTGAATGAGTTTCTTACTACTGAAATTATTTGATGGCAAAAAATTAAAATCACTTTGAATATTTTAAATATATGAGAAATCATTGAGAGAATATGGATTAGCCTACATAATCCAATAAACAAATAAAGCCTCAGAAACAATG
Organism: Vulpes lagopus; assembly: GCF_018345385.1. Taxonomy (NCBI): domain Eukaryota; kingdom Metazoa; phylum Chordata; class Mammalia; order Carnivora; family Canidae; genus Vulpes; species Vulpes lagopus. The sequence goes on from NC_054829.1 coordinate 100,922,458, forward strand.
ACAGTTCTGGGTTTTCAAGGAGTGGGGGCCAACTTCATCTTTTTGCATGGTTTGGCATTAACTTATTTTTTTGCCCTTTAATCATTTCTTTAGCGTCAAAATCTTGAGAGGGAGGTTTTCATTACCCTGGTTTGCCTCCTCTGTCTGCACTTTTCTTTCTTTTTTTCTTTTTCAAGATTTTATTTATTTATTCATGAGAGACACACAGAGAGAGGCAGAGACATAGGCAGAGGGAGAAGTAGGCTCTTCACAGGGAGCCCAATGCTGGACTTGATCCCCACCCCAGGATCACAGCCTGAGCCAAAGGCAGACGCTCAATGGTTGAGCCACTCAGGTGTCCCTGTCTGCACTTTTCTTGATTTTTATAGTCAAATTTGTATGCTAAGTGTAACTTTATTAAATGCAGAGTTTGACTGAAATTTCCACTAAGATTCAAACAATGAGGAGGAAATAATTTCTCTGAAGAGAATCTGATGCTATCATCAAAAGAATGGGAAATTGATACAAAATGCTCCAAAGTGTAGGTAGCCTGTATAGTTATTAATAGTCAAATGTTTTATTTCTCATGTAATAGTATGATAATGTGAATATTTCTTCAATATTTACTTCTCATTATTGGTGATAATTATTATAGAATAAATTATAGTTTTTGTTATTTTTAAGGATAAAATAATCCAGATACATGAAAACAATTGTATTAAAATGGCATTTTAGGGATGCCTGGATGTCCCATTGGTTGAGCGTCTGCCTTCAGCTCAGGGTATGATCTTGGAGTCCCAGGATCAAGACCTGCATCAGACTCCTGCAGGGAGCCTGCTTCTCCCTCTGCCTATGTCTCTGCCTCTCCCTCTCTCTATCTTTAAAAAAATAAATAAATAATTTTTTTTAATTTATCAAATATTTTTTTATTTCAAACAAAATTTTTTTATTTATCAAATATTTTTTTATTTCAAAAAAATTTTTTTATTATCAAAAAAAATGTCCAGAAGCCCTGAGTACTAAAGATCTGATCATGGAATTATTTTACCAAAGTTCCTAATGGAGTGTGAATATTTCATTTTCTGATGTACCCTAAATTTATTAATGATGAGGTAGATGAACCAATGCAATTATTAAAAAAAAAAATCCCAGACAAAATCCTCCATTCTCATTCTGAATCCATTGATTGGAGTGAATTCAGTGGTTACAATAGCACCACTGGCTAAGAGTCAACCTCCCCACAATAGGCAGCTATTGTGGTCTTTTCATTAGGTCACATAGGTCTCTCAGAGTTAGGTGCTATGTTTGAAATCTCACACAAAACGTCTGTGCCCCTTAACTTACACAATGTGACAGTGTTTCTTCCAGGGGGACATAATCTTGAACAAAGGGGCAAAGTAGAAGATGACCTGTTTGTATATCATATGTGAGTACATTATTGGACTGTGCATGAGTCTGAGGACATTGTAGCCCTTGTTAAAGAATAATTCCACCAGTGAAACATCTGTCAATTCCCAGTTGCTCCTGGTGCCGAAGTTGTCTACTCATTTCACCATGTGTTATAAGGTCAGGGCTGTCTTCATATACTATTTGTTTCAGGTGGTTTGATTGTTTGGTTCTTCCATCTAAGCTTTATTTCTCAACTTCAGGATGCATGGGGTACTTGACCATTTTTATCTTCTCTTGGGCTTCGTGTCTAGAATTACAGTAAGTATTGATTTGAGTTAGAATAATCAATACTCATGCTCCTTCCCATTAGTCTGATAAATGTTACATTTAGTAATAAGCACAGGCTGATAGGGAATATACAGTGTTTGTGTAAATTCTCTCCAAGCGTGGGTAACTTGCTTTTATTTTTAATACTATTAATTTTTTTAAAATTATAAGTAAGGCATATGTGCTTACTGAGCATCCTTTAGCATTCATTCAAACAGAAAGAAAAAATTACTGTTTTAAAATAAAACACTCCCAACCTGGAAATTAAATGAAATAAGGGATACAGGGTACTTAGTACAGGGCAGAGTACTTAGTAGGCATTCCGTTTATCTTTTTATAGTCAACTTAGGCCATATATTCCAAAGACTAATAAATAAAGTGAATTCACTGATGTATTTATTAATTGCTGTCTAACAATATTATCACAAATTTAGATGTTTCAAACAATAACATTTATTACCTAACATTTTCTGTACATCTAAGCACAACATTGCTGGATCCCTTTCTACAGGGACTCAAAAGGCTGCAGCTGAGGCATTAGCCAGACATAGAGTCTTATCTGAGGCTCAGTGGAGGAAAGATTTATTTCCAAACTCACATGGTTATATGGTTATTGGAAGCATTCAGTTCCTTGAAGTTGTATAACTGAATGCATGCATGTTTTCCTGGTGGCCCTCAATAAGAGGGCTGCCTGCACGTTTTTTGCCACATGGCATTCACCCTCAGGACCTCTTGCTTCCCCAATATTAGAAAAAAGAGAGAGATTCCAAAAGGACATGCCCTACAATCTTATATGATGTAATCACACGGACATGTATACATAATCCTATATATCCCTTCAACTTTTTTTTTTTTTTTTGTATTTTATTGCTCAGAAGTGATGTATACCACTCACACTTAATGGGTGTTGCTTGCAAGAGGACACAAAAATCAGGAGTCCACCTTAAGACTCTGTCTACCACAACTGAATATAGAATATATTTACTTTATTGAGAAATTCCTTTGATATAGTCTAGTTTAGTTAGCTTGAATAGCAGCACTTCTACTTGGCAAATACTTCTACATTCCAGAGTTGCTATTGCTCAGAAATGCAGGCACATATTCTAGTTATGTTATTAGATGTCGAATTGTTTTTCTAAAAGGTAGTTCATTGCCCATCTCTAACAATAGAGATTTATGAGGCAAAGATGAACTTCTAGTTTATTTGTATGTTTTTGAGCAATCACAAATGACAGAAACATTATATTTTATAGTTTCTTTTTTTTCCTCAAATTAAAAACAACACTTTGCAACACACATTTAGAAGATATAGAGATATACAATGATGGAAGGAGATGGAAGGATATACGCAATTTCTACACACAGAAGAATAACCAAAAAAATGCATATAAGATTATAATATATAAAATTCAATTTGCTAATTCACATTGTATTGACAATATTTTATACTTTTATTGTATTCATTTTAAACATATTTTAAGTTGATTACAGTTCATATTTTAATAATTTTGTATATATTAATCATTCAACTGAATTGATACTTTTAGAATTCTTATCCAAGTACAACTTGAATATCATCCAATCCAACATTTTAGAGAAGCAAAAACCAATTCAAGTGTGTAATCGATTGAATTTTGTTTTCAAAATCCATGTGTTGAAGTTCTAACCCACAGGGTGCCTCAGGGTGTATCTGAGAACAGTCATGGCAGATGTAATTACTTAAGGTGAGATCATGAGAATGAGCTCTGATTCAGTATGACTTGTGCCCTTGTAAAAAGGAAAAGTTTGGACACAGAGACATGCACACAGGGAGAACACCATGGGAAGAGTGAGAGCAAAAATCAAAGTAATACTTCCATATGCCAAGGATAGTCAAAGATAGCCACTGCTTCCTGAACAGGTTCTTCCTCACAGCCCTTAAAAAGAACCATACTTACCAACACCTTGCTCTTAGAATTCCAGGTTCCAGAGCCATAGCATAATACATTTCTGTTGCTTAGGGCACCCAGTTTGTGGCACCTTATTACAACAGCCCTAGGAAACTAATACATGTGATTTGGTAACTTGACCGATAACTGAAGTGGTTTATAAATAGAAAAAGGACTGCATGGCAGATTTCCTGATGACAAGTTTAGTGAGGGTTTTCTAGTATTTGGTGCCCAGAGAAGGCCTCGATTTCTTTTCTTTTCTTTTTTTTATTTAAGATTTTTAAATTTACTCATTCATGAGAGAGAGAGAGAGAGAGAGAGAGAGGCAGAAACATAGGCAGAAGGAGAAGCAGAGGGAGAAGTAGGCTCCTCACAAGGAGCCCAACGAGGGACTCAATCCCGGACCACAGGATCACGCCCTGAGCTGAAGGCAGACGCTCAACCTCTGAGCCACCGAAGTGTCCCAAGACCTCGATTTCTAACAGCATCCTTTTAACATCTTTATTTTTCTATTATAGAAACAAACAAAATCGGTTGTTTAATGAAATTGTTTTTGTACTTTGAGTCTTTCCAAAGTACAATGATATAAAAAGAAACCAACTAAGCATTGTGAACACACTCCTTTAAGTCACAGGCTACTAAAAAACCAAACCAAACAAAACAAAACAAAAACAAAAACAAAAACAAAAACAAAAAATAGGTTTCTTTTTATAACATTGTACTTTGGAGCTGTTATTCTCAGGGAGTATATAAATTAAATTCCAAATAAACCGTGCTATAATGTAGTTACAATTCTAGTTGTTAGTGAAGCCATCTTTAGCTCCACATAATTATTTGAGTGGGTTTTAGAACATACTAGTGTCACCGAATCAGTTTCTTATGCAGATTTTCCCCTTTTTCTATTACATTCTTAACAACATTCTTAATGCCACGTAAAAGAAAGAAAAGAAAAGAGGAAAGAAGAGAAAAGAGAAGAAGAAAGAAGAGAGGGTCAGTGCAGGCAATTTCTAATTTATAGATTTTTTTTAAGATTATTTATTTATTTATTCATGAGAGAGAGAGAGAGAGAGAGGCAGAGGGAGAAACAGGGTCCATACAGGGAGCCCGATATGGGACTGGATCCCGGGTCTCCAGGATCACTCCCTGGACTGAAGACGGCGCTGAACCGCTGAGCTACCCAGGCTGCCCTATTTACAAGTTTTGTACCAAAATACATTGATAAGCCAGTCTCTTGGTTTTTAAAATGTGCCTTTTTAAGGATTCAGTGCACAATCAATGATTAAGTTCCAATGTTCTCTGCAAAATCTACTTAACCCACTTGAAATAAAGCTAAATAAATAACATAATTTGAAGCCATCCCCCCTGGTTCCTTGGCTTCAAATGTAGATTTAAAGTTTGGGGTAGGAATGATAGATGAGGAAAGGACAGAAGGTATAAGATAAGGGATTCAGAGCCATCTCTTGGTATAACCCAAGATTACATTCATTTTATTTTCTTCCAACGATTTCAGAGATTCTTACACCTCCACTGACACTGTTCACTTCTTACTAGAGTTTGCCCTTCTACCTGGCCCACTGGGTAAAATTAAAACTTTCCCTTCAGCCAGCCTTTGAGACAAGTAAAGATCCATTCAAAAAATTTCTGCATTTTTACTTCTGGAAACAAGATAGAAGATATACCATGTATAAGGATTATCCCTTTGCTTCTTATATCTTTCTCTTTCTCTGAAATGATAGAAAGAAGCTGAAATGTAGAGATGGAAAAACTGACAGGTTATTCAGTGTTCCAAGGAATGAGTAAGATTATTTTGCCTTCCAGAAGAAGCTACGATTGAATAAATCTTTTGGGTATGCAAATTCATGTGCAAAGTTCTCTCATTTTTGCCGTAATTTCTAAAAAGGATATTTATAGCTTTAACTTTTCATAATAAGCAAATAAACACATAAAACTCTACAAGACACGTGTGAAGAAAGAGAAAGTTACTGAAAATTGTACAGAACGGACTAAGAAGGGATTGACTTTGCCCACTATAAAGAAAACCTCTTACACAGTATTCAATTCTCTTTTCCTGGCCATTGGAACCTCTGCCCCATTTTTACTCTTTGCTCATGCAGCGAAGCCACTTATGCAAATGAAGTAGCCCTAGTATGAGTAGGGCCAGCTGCCTGGACTCTGAAGGACCACCTCAAAAGATGGCTAAACAAATCATCCAGGTAGTCATGGGAAGGTCTTTCTCTGGTGGTCAGAGATAAAAAGCATTCTTTTATCATCTGCTAATTAAAATAAGATATTCTCAATGTCATTACAGACATTTTGTGTTGGGTCTAATCGTGATCACTAATGTTAAAAAAAGGAGGAGACAGATAAGGAGAAGGAGAAGGAGAAGGAGAAGGAGAAGGAGGAGAGACCCTGCTCTTTAGTGAAGAAATGGGAGACTGAGAGGGGGGCCTATATCAACAGAAAGCTTTGCAGTAGTGAATCAGTGTATAGGCCATATATTTATGACAGATGTTTGGTAAAATTATTAATAAATGGATAATGAAAAAAATTTTGTTTATATTAAAATAAGAAACAGACTCCATTCAGAAATTTGAGAGTGGCTTGACTGAAAAATAATAAATATATCTCTTTGTTTTAAACTACTAGGTTGGGAAGTCATTTGTTACCCAGCAGTAGGTAATTAGTATAGTTACCCCTTGAACAATGTGGGGGTTAGGGGCCCTAATTCTCATGAGTCAGAAATCCACAAAAGACTTCAACTTCCCAAAAACTTAACTACTAATAGTGTACTGTTGACTAGTACACTTACCAATAACATACACATCTGAAGATCACATATTTTGTATGTTATATGTATCATATACTGAATTCTAACAACAAAGTAAGCTAGAGAAAAGAAAATATTAATAAGGAAATCAAGGAAGATAAAATACATTTATAGTACTATACTGTATGTGCTGAAAAAAAAACCTGCTTACATATAAGTGGCCCTACAACAGTTCAAACCTGTGTTATTCAAGGGTCAGCTGTAAATCTATGTTTCAAGTATTTCAGCTATTTTGCTAGTTCTGTCTTCATTCCCTACTCCAACAAAGATCTCACAGCACAGCATGACCTGAAGAATGCAGTATAGCCACTCTGTACATGTACCAATACTAGTTCATTTTGGAAGTGCCACAGGAATTGTGAGAAATGAGAGCAAAGAAGAGGACATTCAGAACTGGTTTTCTTCTGCATGGAAGTTGAGCTGTGAAGTAAAGCAAAACCACACAAAACAAAAAAGTTTTATTTTTTTTAACTGTTTATGATTGAGTACAGTCCTACAAGGATATAGAAATAATTATTCTGATCTTTTATCTACTTCAGAAACATTTGAATAATTTTATTATTCAAATTTTATTTACCACGTCAAGGAGCTGTGGTTTTATAAGTTCAGAGACTTTAGAGAATAATTTTAAGAAAGGTTTTAAAAAGGCATTTTGATATAGAGATTTTTAGAACCTTGAAGCTAAGGCAATATTGTAGATAAGACTTTTGCCATTCATATAAAGTCAGTGAAAATGTAGTAGAAAATCAAATCTACCAGAAGTTAAGAGCTGGGTTGTAGGTTCACCTTTGTACCTAACTAGCTCTGTGGCCTGACTCAAATACCATAAACTTTTATCTAGTATAAAGAGTTGACTAGAAGATATCTCAAGTCTTGATAATTTCTTATTTAATTTATTTAAATTCTAGTCTTGATAGTTTCTTATTTAACATGTTTTGGTGAGAACTATCTGGATTAACATTTTGGTTCTGTTGTCCACATTTTAAAAAGAATATTAAAAACACTGGACTGGGGCCCTTGGGTAGCTCAGTTGGTTAAGCATCTGACTCTTAGTTTCAGTTCAGGTCATGATCTCAGGGTTATGAGATCAAGCCCAGAGTCAGGCTCTGCACTGGGCATGGAGCGTGCTTGGAATTCCTTCCCTCTCCCTTAGGCCCTCTCCAATCCCTGCTTTCTCTCTCTCTCTCTCTCTCTCTCTCTGCTTCTCCACTCTAAAAAAAACCTCAAACAAAAACAAAAAACAAAATACTGGATTAAAGCTGATGGAGAAGGACCTTTCAACCTATTACTATAGTTAATTTCAAAGATATTAAATACTTCTTAAAAATTATCATATTAGGACTATGAATGGTGTCTGATGAGGGAATTTTTTATAAGAAGTCTTAAAAAAAGTCAAAGCAAGATCATGAACAAGAGTTAAAGGTCAGGCATAAGATTAAGCTGGACTAACTTAGTAGCTAACTATTAAGGTCATGGTCAATTGTCAAAAGAACATTACAAGTAAAACCTCTATGAGGTATAATAGGACAATTTCTATAAGCTTTTAAATATGTATTATCTATGACCCAGAACATTGCTTCTTGGAATTATCCTACGGACATAACCAGTACTGTAAATGTGCTATGAACTAATTTGATATCTATTTAAATTTCCAGTATTTCAGGCTAAAAGCAACATTTCCCAGAACCTTCTATAGCTAGTGTTCTAGATGCAAATTATATTGCTACTTCAGGCTGTTATCAGTGACAAATAAGAACACAGATACATGGGCTTCTCCAGCAACAGTGTCCAGTACCCAGGCAGTAGTTCTGAGGGTGTGGTGAGACAGAGGCAGTGGCAGATACCCTCATAATTCTAGTCTCAGTTGCTAGAGATATTTTGGTGATAGATATGGCATCAGTCTGATCTTAATTTTTTCATTCCTAGATTTCAGCTATGATGGTGGAATTTTTTGATTCAAAACACTCCAGTGTGTTACTGGTTTCCCTCATTCCTACTTGGGTCAGAAGTGGCCTTTTTTCCTGGAGGGGAAATTCTGTGCAGCCTTTCCAAAGGTTTTATGAGCAGGTACATCCTTCTATTAAAATTGTTTCCTGCACCTGAATGGCTCAGTCAGTTTGAGATACCAGGAGCTTAGTGTAAGGGACGCCATCTTGTACATAGCTGCTATTTTTGTAACCTTATGTCTGTTAAAACCGCAAAATGTTCCAATACCCAGGTTTTCAGGAAGTATATCCTAGACATTCGCTTAACCCAGCTTTTTGGTTCTGTACAATGCTTAGCAAGCATCTAGGGCTCAACAAAACTATCAACAGGATGTGGCTTATACCTTTATTGACTGACCCCTGAGCTTACTTGGGGCTACAAGATTTGGAGTGCATGAGCCCCTTCAGAGCCACCAGCTTTTAATAAAGACTCCTTAATTTGGCCTTCTGTCTATGGGGTCCATCTATTTAATTCACTGCTCTAGATATAACAAGTTAAGTATCTCTTGATTTAGGCTCAGGTCATTATATCAGGGTTGTGAGACTGAGACCCGCATTGGGCTCCACATTCCACACTCAGAGAATCTCTCTTTCTCTCCCTCTCCTTCTGCCCCTCTCCCAGATCCTTCTGTCTCTCTCACTCAAATAGATTAAAAAATCTTTTAAAAATTAAAAAAATAGGGCAGCCCCGGTGGTTTAGCGGTTTAGCGCTGCTTTCAGCCCAGGGCGTGATCCTGGAGACCCGGGAAGGAGTCTCATGTTGGGCTCCCTGCCTGGAGCCTGCTTCTCCCTCTGCCTGTGTCTTTGCCTTTCTCTCTCTCTCTCTCTCCCCCTTCGTCTCTAATAAATGAATAAAATATTTAAAAAAAATAAAAAAATATATATATTTCTTGTCTTAGATTGTGTTTTTTTAAAAGCAGACCCTGAGATAAGGATTCACTCCCAAATAACTTACTAAGAAAATGCTACCTGAGAAAAAGTGAATGGAGAAGCAAGACAGAGAAGAGGAGGAATCAAAACAAGGAAACCATCTCACGTAAAGTCCTGCAGAAGACAACTTTAGCCTGGCTTCTCAGGAAAATTCACACAATAAGTTGTGCTCATCCCTTTCACCCATCTAGAGCATAAAATGTGGACTTTCAAAAAAAAAATTAAGATGTACATACTTCTCTACACCTGTCAATTAATGATTAATTGGTTTATCTCACAGGAAGCTTTTGGCCCTCTAGTAGTGAGCAAAGAGGATTCCACTACCCCCACAGCAGTGCTCAGAGTAAAAAAACAGTTACTTGTCTTCAATTGTATAATATACAAAATCAGGAACTAAGAATACAAAAATGGAAAAAAGAGATGTGAAAGGATCTGAGGTAATCTACTATAGTCTACTCCTCAGACCTACTTCATCTCCTGTATACTTAGGTTGAGTCCATATGCCATGCATCCTTAAAGATAGTCAGTGGTCACAGTCTGTAAAAAAAAAAAATGTACAAAAAGAAGATTACTTGGATAACGCAGAGGGTTTTCTGCTACAAGAGGTCTAAAGCTCTTCCTTTTCCTTTTAGAATTCCTATACCTGTGGCTAGAAAATAAATAGGTAGGATAGATTTCTCAAGTGGGTCATGTCAAGGGACTGAGAAGGAAGCCACTCCTTAGTTTACAGATCCAGGTATTCCACCTATGAAAATATAATGCTGTTTCATCATGGTATATATCGTGAGGTGACTTTTTGTACAGGGTCATTTCTAAAACAACGTCTTATAAAACTATTGATGGACAGAAATAGATTTTGGTTATGTTGACTGTGTAGAAAGTATAACTGTATAATTTATATTATTTGAAATTTTAATTATAAGAAAGTATAAAGTATAATTTAAAAGATTTGCTTATTAATTTGTTTTAAAATGGCAATAATAAATCAATTACATGTAAACACATGTAATGTGCTATTTTTATGGAATATAACCATATTTCCCAAAAAAAATAATTCTGTGAAAGTGTCTTGGTGACTCCCAGAAAGATCTTTTCTTTTTTTAAAATTTTATTTAATTACTCATGAGAGACACAGAGACATAGGCAGAAGGAAAAGCAGGCTCCCTGCGGGGAGCCTGATGCAAGACTTGATCCTAAGACCCTGGGATCAGGCCTTGAGCTAAAGGCAGATGCTCAACCACTGAGCCCCCCAGGCATCTCTCCCAGAAAGATCTTCCATGAGTCTGTAGATGAGGCTTTAAAAACTCATCTTTAGGATGCCTGGGTGGCTCAGTGACTGCCATCGGCTCAGGGCATCAAGTCTGCATTGGGCTCCTCTCAAGGAGCCTGTTTCTCCCCCTGCCTGTATCTCTGCCTCTCTCTGTGTATCTCTCATGAATAAATAAATAAAACCTTAAAAAAAAAAAAAAGAAAAGAACCTGTCTTCTAGGATAATTTTTAAAGAGTTCTTAACCATGAAGACTTCAATCAGACAGGCTCTTTGAAACCATCACCCACTTCAAAACATAGGGTGTTTTTCTTTTAACTTTACTAATTTATTTCTTTGTTGTTTAATATTATGCCTCTACAAAGGCATTCTGTTGATAAGGGGTTTAATAGCTTTAAAAAGGTGTGAGGGCACCTGAGTGGCTCAGTCTGTTAAGCATCTGACTCGGCGTCAGCTCAGGTCATGATCTCATGAGTCATGGGATGAAGCCCCGCCTTGGGGTCCACACTCAGCAGAGTCTGCTTAAAGATTGTCCCCCTCTTTTTTTCCCCCCACTCATGCTCACTCTCTCTAAAAATAAATAAATAAATATTTAAAAAATAAAAATAAAGTGTGAAAAACTTGATATTGGCTAAACAATTCATTTATAATAACACATTAATATAGAATTACAGAAATGTTGATAAAAATATGATAGTAGTACTATATGCTCAAAACAAGATTTGTTTACTTTTTAGGGGTATCAGTAAACTATAGAATTAGTAAAAGTATGATAATGGAACATATACACTACAAAATGTTTAGAATTTAAAAGTTCAGTTAAGTGAAATCTTTAGTAATGGTGTTGCCAGTTGATTCAAATTATTTTTTTTTCAAATTATTAAAGTATATACAGCAGAGTTGAAGACAACAAACAATTTGTTTTAAGGTATGATTTGAAGCAAAATATAACTCTTCTGATGAGTAAGAATACGAGTAATATTTAACTATCCTTTCATCTCCATTATAAAGGAGGATTTTTCTCAATGGAAAAACCAAGAGCCAAAGACAATGAAAACAAAGAACATTGTTTGAGAGACAAAGAGCTATAGCTTCTATATTTAGTTTCTTGTTACTTCCAAAAATTCTCCCATAAAGACACCAAAAAAAGTAAAACCATACAAAAACAGTGATGTATTCATTCAACGAATATTTACTGATTAGATTACTTCTAATGCACCAAGCATTGTGGTCAGCACAGAGCATTCACTTTTGTGAGATGACATATATTCTTATTAACATTTGAAGAAATTATCATTAACTGCCCAAATCATGCTACTTAGCTAAAAATTGCAATTAGTGTTCAACAGCGTATGTTTTTCTTCCTGAATTAACAAAATTAACGAAGGGCAAAGAAGGCAGTTAAAGAGTGTCATCTTCCACTATGTCTGACCTCAGGGTTGGACATTGAGAAACCAACACTCTAGTGCAAAAATATGGTTTTTCAATTAACCAGAATTCTGTCAAGCCATTCATCCTCTGATTTATCCTCTTGTTTTCATCATTTCAGAGGATGTAACAGGTCACAAAACAGGGGCTAGACTGGCAGTGGATGTCAGAGCCTTGTTATAAGAACGAACTATCTATGTTTAGCAGATAAAGTAGAGTCCAAGATAAAATACGTTATAACCCTGGATCTGCTAATATATGCCCTTGAAAATGATATGGAACAAGAATTAGAGAAAATAAATTTTAATTAATTACCATTCTCGGATAAAGAAGATGTGGTTTATGTATACAATGGAATATTACTCAGCAATTAGAAACGACAAATACCCACCATTTGCTTCAACGTGGATGGAACTGGAGGGTATTATGCTGAGTGAAATAAGTCAATCGGAGAAGGACAAACAGTGTATGTTCTCATTCATTTGGGGAATATGAATAATAGTGAAAGGGAATATAAAGGAAGGGAAAAGAAATGTTGGGAAATATCAGGAAGGGAGACAGAACATAAAGACTCCTAACTCGGGGAAACGAACTAGGGGTGGTGGAAGGGGAGGAGGGCGGGTGTTGGAGGGGAATGGGTGACGGGCACTGAGGTGGACACTTGACGGGATGAGCACTGGGTGTTTTTCTGTATGTTGGTAAATTAAACACCAATAAAAGTTAATTAAAAAAAAATAATAATTAATTACCATTCTCAATATGATTCACAAGACTGTTTCCTCCTTGTAGTCTATTGTATATAGATACTACAAAATATATATTCTCATTAAAAGGAAGGCAGTAGGGTGGTTAATAACTTGGGACTAGGAGTCTAGAAAATCTAAATATTGACCACTGTCTCAATCACGCAAGCACTACAATTTTGGCAAACTAATCTCTCTAAGCCTCAAAGTTCTTATGTTGCCTACCCATGGAAAGAGAGAATGCACGCTTTTGTAAGAGAGCATGGCACGTTGTATACAATAAATGGTGGCTGCTATTGTTTTTAGTTGTGATGATGTTATTAAAAAATGAATATACATTTACTCTCAATGCATTCATTTTTTATGTTTATAAAGCCTCAAGATACTATTGCACATTCACACACTCACACACATGTACCTGTTGCGTGTAGATGGTATTTAGTATTACGGTGAATACTAGACATAGTTTTCTTTTTTTCTTTTCTTTTCTTTTTTCTTTTCTTTTCTTTCTTTTCTTTTTTCTTTCTTTTCTTCTATTTTCTTTTCTTTTCTTTTCTCTTTTCTTTTCTTTTCTTTTTTTTTTTTCTTTTCTTTTCTTTTCTTTTCTTTTCTTTTCTTTTCTTTTCTTTTCTTTTCTTTTCTTTCTTTTCTTTCTTTTAAAGATTTTATTTATTTACTCATGAGACACACACAGAGAGAGAGAGGCACAGACACAGGCAGAGGGAGCAGCAGGCTCCATGCTGGGAGCCTGACGTGGGACTCCATCCCGGGTCTCCAGGATCACACCCTGGGCTGAAGGTGGCGCTAAACCACTGAACCACCCGGGCTGCCCACATGTTTTTCTTTATATACACTTTCTCTGCTGTCTTGACAAGATTTATTTCTTCCTGCATGCAGCCTGTATTTAATGTATGCAACAGGTATGATTCACCAAAAAACACTGAGAAATCATTGAAATTCTTACATTCTTCTCTTGCTTTCATTTCTCTGCAATTAATCTTTTTTTTTTTTTTCTGCAATTAATCTTAACAGCTCTGGCAGTGAGGTTACACTTTACTTCTTACTTCTACACACCCTTTATTGTTCTGCTATGCATTTTTACTTAGTAGAAAATAAAATTAACTGGTAATACGAAAGTTACATTGAGAGAAGAGAATTTGGAACAAAAAAAAAACATTTAAGATTTAGCAACAGAACTAGATGCATCTACTCTCTTGGGAAGCTTCTTCCAAAAAGAAGAAATATTCCATATTTTTAAAAACATTCATCAGAGAAATGGTAGTATTATAACGGTAAACTAAAAAATAATCATCATAAACTAAATAAAAAAGATTATTAAAATTTCTCTACATTTACCTTAAATTATAAAATAAATTATATCTTCAGATAAAATGTTATAATCATCAGAAGCCATCAGTCAGGATTAATGAAGGGAACAGACAAAACTCAAAGTCAGGTTAATAGTTAAGAAGGCAATTAAACTCTAAAATAATTTACTGGGAGCATTCTATATTATGACAACTATTCTATGATTTCTGTCTCTGTCTATATTTATATCTGTATGTATATGTGCATTTGTATATATATGTATGGATACATATTTGCATATAATCCTCAGTAAAACACCATAAGGTACATACTACTTTACCTTTAGAGAAACAGAAGTACAGACAGTTTAAATAGTACACCTGAACCAGTGTGTAATAGTGTTATAGGATGGATTTAAACCCATTTCTGACTCCAGCACCCTGATCTGAAGCTTTGCTTGAATAACTATGTTTTTTGGAGTACAATGTATCATGTGAAAATATCCATTATGAGTGAGCATTATAAAATTTACATGAAAGATTACTAGGCAGGAAAACACTAATATGAGAGCATTAGTGGTAGTGAAAAACAGGAAACCTGGTAAAATTTCTCTTTGTAATTGGCAATGTACGTCAGTCAAACATAAAAAACACTAGATTCTAGTCCCGAGAATGGCATTATTAGTATCTAAAATTATTCAACTATGTTTTGTGAAAGGACACTTTAGAGTAATTTAACTGGTATTGCTATTAACCAAGAATATTAAAACATAATTGTTAGATGAAATTTTTTTATTTAACTGGCTAAATGAGCTAAATAATCTATTTAGTGAATACATTAAATTGAGTAACTGAATGTCAAATCTATAAAAAATTATATGAATCTTTTAAAATAAAATTCATATCTTTTGTGAATATAAATGCATGATCTTAGTTTTGGTTTGCCATGTTTCACTATTTTCCCTGTCCTTAGTTCTCATTTACATAAAGCTGGCCAGTTTATTTCAATAATTAACTCTAAAATAATTTCTGTTTCTTTATGTATGTTCTCTTCTGCAATTTGCCCATGTTTTTCTTAAAAGTGATAACAGAAACATTAGTACCTGATTAAATAAAATTCAGGGTTTTTTGTTTAATGATTTAGTAGATTAAAGAAAATTGATTATGATACAATTGATTAAAAATCAATATGTACAACTTTTACAGCAAAATTTTCCCCTTGAAAATGTTCAAAAATCAACCAAATCAATATATACTTTAGGTAGTTTTCAACATATGTGATTTCCCCCCTCCATCTTTTTTGTTATCTTCTGAACCATTTTGTCCATTTTTAAAAATTTGTCCATTTTTTAAAGTTTATCTGAAAAAAATAGTATGAATAAACCTAGATCTTTAAACAAAATTAGACTTTAAAGACAGTGATACTGAATTTTTCCAATTTGCTTTTACCTTTCAATGGGATTTTCACAAATCGTCCTATTGTTAATCTCCTGAAAACAGCATTTCTTAAATTCAGGGATTAAAGTAGACATTTCTACCATGATGAGGACATTTGAGAGCTTTGAAGACCCCTAATCTCTAGGATGAAGGCACTGAAGCTGAAGAATAGACAGTGGTGATTATATTTTCTTTCTTTACAAATACATGCAGTTTATACTTTCCAGCATATATTTGGTGGAATATAAATAACTTTTTTAAATTTCATGTTATTGCTTTCTTTCCTTATACCTATTTATGTTGATTTCTGAACAACTTTTTTTGTTGGTGCTTCTATTACTATTCACTTCTTTTACTATTCACATATTGTAATGTACTATTCACTACTTTGTTCATATTTTCTCAAGAGTTGAGCTCTTCTGAGCTTCTGAGTTTATTTATGATCTAATAAGAACCATAAGACACACACATACACACCCCCAAAAGAGGTCATCCATTGAAAAATATTAATAATACTATAAATAAGTAGAGAAGGTAGAAAAAGGAAACAAAATACAATAGAAAGAAGTTAATCTGATTAATTAATTTGGAAAATCCATTTTTGGGGGAGCTTTTCTTCCATTGAAGAAAGTAGGGAAAAACTAAGATAGACACAAAATGCAAGAACATTGATCTGAACCCTAAACTCATTCCTCATATTCACATTTTATCACACTTTTGGTGTAAAAGAGAACCAAAGATAAAAAGGAAATTTCAATCAAAAGCTTTATAATCCTAATTAATTATGACTCTACTTACCTTAACACCAAAACAATAACTCATCTGCTTTGATATTATTTTCTCACGTTAGTTATTTTAGTATACTATAATTACAGTAATCAAAATCCAGAATGAAATTATAGTGGTTTAAAATTTCTATGCATATAGGCATTTATATAATCTTGACAATCAGGATATGTAGCATAGTTTCTAATTATGAGTGCTATAATTAGTGCTATTAAAAAAAAAGAAGGAGAAAAGGAAAAAAGAAAAAGGCTGATTGTGCCTTAGCACACCCTGCTAAGTTCATTTGTTATTCTATGGCTCAGCTTTGCTCTATAATTCTTATTAATTTAACTCCTTGTCTCTATTATGATAAAAATAATCTTTTAAAAAACACCTATAAAATATTTTGTAGGGAATTAAATAAACGATATAATTCTCTTGAAGTAGAAGAAATACTTTCATAAAAACTTTTTCATTAAGTATTATACATTAACTCCTTCTTAGATCTAGGTAGAATGGCAGACAAATTGTCTTCCAGGTATAGTAATGACAATAATGCTTTTCTGCACTTTAGTGAGCGAGAGAATGCCCTAAATCATTTTAAGCAATCCGATGTTAAGAAGAGTTTCACATTATTTTAAGAGAAAAGGATACATACCCAGGGGAGCTATAACTTTGGGAAAATTTCTTTCTTTTTCTTTCTTTCTTTCTTTCTTTCTCTTTCTTCTCTCTCTCTCTCTCTCTCTCTCTCTCAAATAAATAAATAAAATCTTTTTAAAAAAACCCAACCCAACAGGCTTTTAAAAAGAAAGGAGGAGGAAAATAAAAAGAAAGCCCTTTCTCATGAAAGTCCATCTCATTCATGCATGTCACAATAAATGCCCAGACATTCATTCTTTTCTGTACTAAAATTATGCCCAGAGCTGGAGTCCAAAGACAAGATTCCTTCTCCTTTTCTGGAGAAGATATATTAGTATAAGTTGAACCATTATTGGGTGAACTGAAGTTTGATTTAAAGAATTTTAAATATGGGGACAGTTACTCCCAACAATTCTTGTAGCAACTTTTCAGGGTTTTCAAGCTCATCTATTTTGTCTTTTTCTTTCCCATCAAACTTTACTATAAACTCCCAACTCTAGATAACTAGCTTTTTAGCATAAACTATCTCCTTGAAGATTTTTTTGTCATCAATAGTCTGAAATTTAGTTTATTTAAAACCACTTTCCTACTTTATTCCCCACATGTGCCAATCACCAATTCTTGTCTGTCTTGGAATACACTCCACTTCCTTTCCCTACACTCCCCTGAACACGTGTCAGTGAGCTCTTTTTATGTGTCTCTGCCTTCTATCTTCTATATCTCCTCTGATCATTCAAATGCTCTTTTTTCCAGGTCTAGTCTAAGTCTTCTCTTTTGAGAGGAAACGTCAATTACATTAAACTATTTAAGTTTTCTGAAATCTAAATTCTTAGCGTTAGTTTTCAACAAGTTCATAAAATTATGCAATCTATTTATTGCTTTTCTAATTGTTTTTATGCATTATCCTTGAATTACTAAATGATTATAAGCTGCTTAAGGGCACAATTGATCCTGTATTTTTTTTGATATGTTTCCCTTTACCTAGAAGGACATATAATAAGGTGATCATTGAATATTTTATTATTATGACAGTGATGACTCAGTCTTTACCACAAATTTTATGGGAGGATAAATATAAAATGTTTCTCAAAACTATGTGAATTATAGTGCTTGACTGATAGGTATTCTATAAATATTTAATTATTTAAGACTAAATATAAGCTAATATCTTTCCTTTGCAAAGTGTCAATTCATGATTGGGAGAAATAAAACTTTACATTTTATGTAAAAAACTGAGAACTCTTTTATTAGAACATTTCATTAAAATAATAGAATATTATGAGTAGATTGAACATTAAGAAGATTTTTATTACCATTTTGTTTATGCCTGAAACCTTGATAAGTGTCTAATGTTCTAATATATAATCTTATTTTTAAAATATCTATTTAAAATTGTATAATATCTTTAATATTCCAATGTGTATGTTTGTAAAACAAAGATGCTTATGGCACCATTAAGATCTTTAAAAAAAATCAAATAGCAATTAAATGACAACTTCAAAAATTGTTCAGGCTGCTTATAGCACTGTTAAGATCTTTAAAAAAATAACATCAAAAAGCAATTCAATGACAACTGCAGAAAGACTTCAGGAGCTATTGCTATGTATTTATTTAGCCATTACTCATTCATTCTTTCTTCAACTCAACAAATACTATACATGCTAGATGCTTGGTATATAATAAAAGGAAAAAACTTATTTCTATGACTTTTTACTACCTTGATAAGACCTTTTTTTTAAATTAAAACTCTGATAGCTTCATAGGATTATTTTGAAAATTAAAATAATTTGTACATGAAAAGGTAAGTGTCTAACGCATAATAAGCACTGAATAAATAGCTCAAGAATAAAGTCTTCTAACTTACTATTGGATGGTTTTTTCCTATGACACAGTACTGTTGTCGGGAAAATATCCCTGAAAGAAGTGCTCATGAGCTGAAACTTTTGGGGTGAGCAAACATTAACTGGGGGTAAAGTGGGGAAATGTCTTCTGGGGATAAGGGGAAGGGTCAAATACTGTGGAATAAAATGAATTTAAGGTTTCTTGGGCAGAAAAAAAAAAGAGGAATGGGAAGGGAGCCTGTAGGAAGATAAAAGAGAAAAAGGAAGGTCAAATTATGGAGGGTTTTGTTGACTCTGCTAAAAAGTTTTTATGATAAGAATGACAGAAAAGCATTTAAATGTGTGTATGCATACATGCTTATAACATGATCGTATTTGTATTTCAAATGAATTCCTTGCCTACATTACTTCTGTGGGGTGAACAGACTGGAGCTTGGCAAGAAAAAAGATGAGCAGATTAATTAGAAGAAAGAGGTAGTTAAGAAGAGTGAACAAGTTTTAAAAATACTTCTGATATAAATTTTATGGTTCCACATGAAGTTATTGAAAAACATAAAATTGGACAACTAGGTTTCTAAAGTGTTAGAAGACAATGCGATATGAAGAATTTGCCTTCTTTGAATATCTAGTCCCATTTTCTCAAAGAAACATGCCCTGACCACCCACCTCCATGGTGACTATTTCCTTCTTTAAATCACTACATTACCATTGTTCATATATGGTCCTTAGCAGATGATACAAAAAGTGTTAAATGATGAACAAGATGTATCAACTGACTAAATCAATGAAGTCATCACTTGTAAGGTACTCAGGCTTTGCCCGGTATTATTTATGACCTATTCAAAAAACATAGTGTAGCAATCATATATGCCATGTAACTATGAAAATAAATGAGTGGAAATGATAACATGGAAGAATTTTACTAAATTTAACAACACCAATATTAACATGCAGCTATTGAAAGTTTCTTCTAAGATCAGGTTTTTAGCTCATATTCCTAATTACTAAACATTCTAGTTCCTTTAAAAAAATGATGCTAAGCTATATGACAGTATTTTGAGACTATTTTTGGGTCAACAATTCTTTTTTTTTTTTGAGAGAGAGGGAGAGAGAAAGAGCACATGAGTGGTGGTGGTGGTGGTGGTGGGAGCAGCAGGAGCCAGAGAGAGACAATTCTCAGCAGACTCATGCCCAACATGAAGTCTGAGACAGGGCTTGATCTCACCACCCTGAGATCATGATCTGAGCCAAAATCAAAAGGCAGGCGCTTAGCTGACTGATCCATGCAGGTGCCCTGAGTTAACAATTTTAAACGAAAAATAAACCGAATTCAAACATTGAAGTTTTTTCTGTCGCATTTCATCTTCATGATCTAGGAATCTGTTTTTAACATATATAGCTTTTTCTACAACATCATAGTACATAAAGTATTGTATTTCTTATCAAAGTCATGATGTAAACACTAATTTCTACTAAAATGGCATATTTGCATATCTTAAATTACTTAGCAAAATTACAACCAAACCCCATAATTCTATGATAAAAAATAGGGTTAGGTTCAAACCACTTTAATCCTAAGAAATTTTGTAACCCAAACCCTAAAATTAATAAAAATTATCCTAAGAAAAAGGTTTGCTTAGTTAAAAAAAAACTCTCAAATTTTTAATAAGTAGATACTATCAAGACGTTTGCCTTTTTAAAAAGATCATGGGGCACCCCGGGTGGCTCAGCACCTGCCTTTCGCCCAGGATGTGATCCTGGAGACCCAGGATCAAGTCCCATGTTGGACGCCCTGCATGGAGCCTGCTTCTCCCTCTGCCTGTGTCTCTGCCTCTCTCTCTCTCTCTCTCTCTGTCTCTCATGAATAAATAAATAAAATCTTCAAAGAAAAATAAATAAATAAATAAAAAGATCATGGAAGGCTATGTATGAGAGAGTTATGGCTTTCCCTTAACAGTTCCAGTACAGAGCTTGTGGCCAAGCAGAATGACAAAGATGGATATGCCATACTGAATTCTTCCAGACCTTACTTCATTCAGCTGAGTTAATGGACTTTATGCTCAGTTATAATCAGTTTGTGGTACAAAACCTGACATGGAGAATGCCAATGTTACTTCCATATTATACTGGTATCATTTCCCTGTGTATCAATGAACTATGAGCTACTTCATATTACAGAAACATCCTTTACCATAATAAACTACATTCAAGTACCTATTACCACATTTAACAAGAAAGTCATTGTAATTTAATTTTATAAGTCCCTTTCTCTTTTTCTTGTTTTATACAAGAATTCCAGGGCTTAAACATTTGCCAAAAACAAAAGACGCGCATGGACAATTTATTATTATTTGGCTGTTGTGCATTTGTTTCTCAGGTGGTGGTGTTTTGGGGGGTACATGACTCAACTTGTAGCTCCATTTCCCCCATGCCATGGCCATAGGAAACCACCTAAAAGACTGTCAAGACCAAGATGATTAGTGTCCATGATTAATAGGCACCCAAATCAAGTCCACCACTGAAATCCTTCCATCACAGAACTACTGAAGAATATGATGCTCATCTCTAATTGATATCCAAGTCCACTTCACTTGGAAATAAGTTTTCATATGCTCAGTCCTTAATACAATGAATGTCACTATTATTCATTCTTCTTTCCCTGGTTGAAAAGACCAAAAATATCTAGTCAAAACTCTCCTTCAAAACTTTTCTGGCTTATCCTCTATCATAATTCCTTTGAATGCTTAGGCTTTTAAAAATAAAGTCCAACTTAGTATTTGTAGTCAGTATTATCTACTTTTACCTGCTAGTATCTCTTTCGGGCTGCAAAATGAAAAAACAAAGTGGACATGATGAAGTGAGGAAGTTTTACGTAAATAGAGGATAGATGATTCAGGCATGATTGTAAATTCCTGGTTATAAGATGACATGAATTTTGCAAAAAGACAAGCTTGAGATGTTGACATGAAGGATCCACAGCAATTCATGAAACAAAGGAAGGACAAATAGATATGGACCATCTAATACATTGTAATATAAATTGTAAACCCTTAAGTTAATATGTAATTAATTTTAAGTTTGGATAATTCTTAGATTCAGAAAGCTATGATTGTGAACATTGTAATTTAAATTCCAGAGCTCAATTTCACATATTTGTTTCTGTTTTTGTTTTTATTAAGACACATTTTTTTAGAGCAGTCTTAAATTCACAGAAAAATTGAGGGAAGATATAAAGATTTCCCATATGCTCCCACCCATATGCTCTACATGACTTTGCTCTTTACCAATATCCCTCACCACCAGTGGAACATTTGTTACAACTGATGAACCTACACCAACGCATGATGATTGCCCAAAGTCCATAGTTTATATAACAGTTCACTTATGGTGTTGTACACACATGTATAGGCTTGGACATGTATAATGACATGTATCCTTCATTACAGTACCACACAATATATTTTCATGGCCCTCTGTGCGCAGCCTATTCATACTTTCCCCTCTAAACTTGCAACCATTGATCTTTGCTTTCTCCGTGGTTTTGCCTTTTCCAAACTGCTATATAGTTGGAATCTTCGAGTATGTAGCCTTTTCAGATTGACTCCCTTCACTTCGTAACGTGCATTTAATATTCCCTCATGTCTTTTCAGGGCTCAATTACTCATTTATTTTAGCATTAAATAATATTCCATTGTCTGGATGTACCACAGCTTATCTATCCATGCACATACTAAAGGACATCTTAGTTGCTTACAAGTTTTGACAGTCACGAGTAAAACTGCTATAAACAACCATGTGCAGATTTTTGTGTGGACATAAGTTTTTAGTTTTTAACTCTTTTGGGTAAACACCAAGGAGCATGACTGCTGAGTTATATAATAGGAGCATGTTTCATTTTATAAGAACTGTTAAATAACTATGGATAGGAGTGAATAAGCAGGGAATAAAAGTACCTGTTGCTCCACATCTTATCCAGCATTTGGTGCTATTGTTGTACTGGATTTGGACCATTTTAATAGTTGTGTGGTGGTATCTCATTATTTTTAATTTCATTTCCCTGCTGACAAATGATTTAGAACAGGCTTAAATGTATGAATCTAAAATAACAAGAAAAAATGAGTATCAACTCTATCGTATTTTTATTATATCAGAATTAATTGATCTAAGAATATTTAAATTGAAGAGAAAAAATTTTATTAAAAGATGTTAAAAATGCCACTTTTTAGCTTAAGTGCCATACACTTTGCTGGAGGACGATTTCTATTCTTGCAAATAGTATTCTCTGATGTGGTTGAAATTCTCTAAGTGACTTAGCATGAAGATACAAATTTATATGTTTGCAGTATGAACCTCAGTAAGAGTCATGACCATCATATTGAAAAAATGAGCCTATGTCTTTGTATGGAATGATTTTGTTCAAGTTTTTAATTTTTTAAATGTAATAATTAAATGGGATAATTCATGTAAAGTATCATAATGTGTTCAATACATCGTAATTTCACTAAATATTATCTAGTGATGTTTTGTTTAGATAAGATTTTATATTAAGGGAAGGAAATAAACTTTGGTTAAAATAAGTTTTACTACTAGTATCCTAATTAATTAGATTAAAAAATTGTTGTCAAGAATAATGAATATATGTTAAACTAAATGCAGAGTTTGAGAGAGAAGGTGGTTGAGTAATCTCCAGGATCAAGTGCCATGGATGGTAACTTCTATCAAATATTTAAGAAAAAAACCTATGCAAAGTCCTTCAAAGAAAAAAAAAAAAAAGAAATATTTTCTCACTCATTTCATAAGGCCAGCATTAATTCATATACCAAAACCAGATAGAACATTACATGGAAGAAAAAAGTGATATAGATTTCTATTCCTTATGAACATACATAGACACAGAAAATTAATGAAAGTTTGTTTTTGAATATTAATTTATCCTTGAATGCAAGGATAAAACAATCAGGATCAAATTGATAATGAATTTTGATAGTGGCATTTACCTTAGGAATGCAAGGTCACTCAGCATCTGCAAACCATTCAATATAATTCACCTTATTAAAAAAAAAGAAAAAAGTGTATGATTATTTTAATAGAAAAGAAGGATTTGACAAAGTTTAATATAACATTTATGAAAAAACTTTCAGCAAAGTAGTAATAAAATATATTTTTCTCAGTCTGATAAAGGACATAAAATAAAAATCTGAAACTAAGATCACACTTAAGAATGCTTTCTTCTAGAATTTGTGATGGGGTTTTAATTACTAGTGGAAGCAGTAGCATGTGGACCTTCAGAAAATGGCCATGGAGTCATGTTACCTAAGTTTGAAATAAAATTCTATACTTACCACTTTTTGTTAATCTTTGGAAAATTATGTAAACTCTTAAGTTTTGGATTCTTATTATGCCAAATGGAGGTAATACTATAAAATACTATGCTGACTTATGTTTTTAAATAAAATAAGACATAAAGAATACTTATTTTGATATCTAGCAAGTCCATTCCCGGTCAACATGTTACTTGGAAAGAAACTTTTCACTGGATCTTAATGCAGATTTGGGGATACCTGGCAGGAAAAAAAATGTATAAGAAGCAAGTATTGAGTTTTGTCTTTGTCTCTTAAAGAGTTATATTTGTAAATTTGCTGTCATTTTACTAAACTGAAAAAGCCCAAGTTGCAATTTCTAAATAAACTGAGTAGCCTCAGTGAATCAGATGTATCTTAATAAGCAAGCCATTTACTACCTTTCTTCAACCATATAGGATGCAGGTCAAGCAACTATGTGGAGGAAACGCAAAATTGATCAGCAACAGTGTAACATGAAGCATTAATATTCTCTTTTTTTAAGGTGTTATTTATTTATTCATGAGAGACACACAGAGAGAGGCAGAGACATAGACAAAGGAGAAGCAGGCTCCCTCCTGAGAGCCTGATGCAGGACTCGATCCCAGGACCTAAGGATAACAACCTGTGTTGAAGACAGACACTCAACCACTGAGCTACCCAGGTGCCTGGAGCATTAATATTCTAACATGAATGAGCTCACTTCCTCAGATGGGTGTACATCCTGTGAAATAGTTATCCATGAGGAGTCACCTGTGACAGCTCAAATGAGTAAGATCACTATTTACTTATTTATTTATTGCATGTGTCTGAATATAATTGTATATAAGAATATTTTAAAGTAAAAATTAGCTACCTAAATGTTTTAATCTTATAGTTCATGTTATGGGCTGAATTGTATCCCCCTAAAACTGATATGCCGAAGCTCTAAACTACAACACCTCAGGATGTGACTTTATTTGGAGATAAAGCCTCCAAGGAGCTATCAAGTTAGAATGGAGTCATTAGGGTGGGCCCTAATCCAATCTCCTGGTGTGCTTATAAGAAGAGGAAAGTTGTACACAAAGATAGGGCAAAGATCTGTGAAGACATAGAGAGAAGGTAGCCATCTCTAAGCCTAGAGAGAAGCCTGACTGTCCCCTAAATCTAGAACTTTTATCCTCCAAAAGTTTGAGAAAATAAATTTCTGTTGTTTAAACCATCCAGTCTGTGGTACTCTACTATGGCAGCCTTAACAAACAAATGCAGGAAATATTTTCTGAGCTTGTTTATTAGATAGTACATTACCTGTCACAGCATTTCAGAATCTTTAAGGAAATTCAGGTGAGGGAGGCTAATAAGTTTTTATGCCTCAAAGACACATCTTGTGATATTAGAAATGTACTTTATTTACATACTTTAATGAGATAAACATTGGTATTCTTTGACACTAGGTGTTTGAATTTTATCTAGTACTAGAAATTCATTTACTGTCTGAGGAATCAATACTGTATCTGAGTAGGAATTTCTCTAAATTCTAGTCTAATTCATTATCTCACCATAAAAAAAAAAACGTTGAGGAAGATCAATGTCAAGTTTATTTATGCAGGGCAGGAACTGTGATGGAAAGTAAAATAACAGTTAAAATAACATTTTATTTTTTTATTTTTTGGACTTCCTTACATTTATTTTGTGGTTTAAATGAGGGGAGTTTATTTTTGTTTGTTTGTTTGTTTGTTTGTTTGTTTTAAGGATGACCTTTTATTTTTTTTATTTTTATTTTTTAAATAAATTAATTTTTTATTGGTGTTCAATTTACCAACATACAGAATAACACCCAGTGCTCATCCCATCAACATTTTAAAGATCACTGCAATTCTTAGTGTTACTAGCTGGCTGCTTCTTCTTTTTCACTAAAAGAAGCAAGCTAGTTAGATAATAAGAAGGCTCATATTTCTAATTGTTGACCTCTAGGATGAGTAAATAATAAGGAAACAGTCTTCTTATGTGAGAAAAAATTCTTGGGAGAATTAACAAGCAGAGAAGGCATATGTTTTCAGTGAAAGGATACAAGAGTAGGCTGGGGAAAAGAGAAACAAAAAGACAAAATTTGGGGGTCAGAGTACTGTTGTTCATACACTGTGAATGATGTTTTGAAATCAGACCCTTAATTTTCCTATTAGAACAAGCAACTGAAGATTGAGGACCAAAAGTAGTCAAGCCACGTTCCAGGAGGTGCTAACAATCACATCCAACACCATCCACAGACATCTCAATAGTTAATACCCCAAGACAATGAGCATATCTTGCTGTCTTGGTATCAAGAATAAGAAAATAAAGTTTATATTTATTAATTCCTTATTTGCCCTTTGAGAGCACATATTAAAAACTGTTTAATAAATGTGGTCAGTGCATGAGGTTGAGTTAGAAAGCACTGGAGTGATTTCTTCCCTTTGCCCTAATACTTCTTGCTAATTCAGAGGTCAAGTGGAACAGTATCCATTAAAAATGACACGGTTTTATAAACAGGCATTTCAAATGCCATAGACATTTGAATAAATATTTTTTCCATCCATAATTACTTAATTATTATCAATTTAGAGTGTGGCATGAGCATATGGTAGCCACCCATCTGCTCATTTATTTCCTCTCAATTACCATTAATTTTCTTGATGGTGACAGTGTTTAACCAAATCAAACTAATTAATAACAGTCTACTGAGTCAAGGCCTTTCTCTTTGCATCACATGCTCATTCATCAATAGCTGACTACTATAATGTGATCAAATTTGAGTAGAATAAAACATTTTGATGAAAATTATTTGAAGATTTATTTGAAGATTCTTAAATTTATGTCATCTCTCATTCTTGAAAGTCACATTATTTTGAATATACTAAAAGTTCTAAACATTCTTTCCCTCTAGGTTTTATCTTATGCAAATAAAAATCACAAATTCCTCTGTGTGTGATACATATTTTCTTGTCTTAAAAACTTGTAAATGTTCCTTATGGTTTAGTATACAGCTAGGAAGAAACATCAGCCTTAAGCACTAGCTCTTTCCCAGTGAGAACTATTGCTATGTTTTTATCTGATAATATAGTACTTCCTCTTCCTATGAAGAAAAGCTGATGGACTACCTGATGTGCATCAGTTAACAGACTAAGTGTCAAGTGGAGGTATGTGGGCATATTTACTGGAAAAATAGATGAAATATTTTTTATATCTTATAAATTTTGTGAAAGTCCTAATAAAAGTATCATGAAAAGTAAAGTATTGACCATAACTCCATCTATATACTAATTCCTTATTTAAGAACAAACTCCTGAAATTAGAAAATGAAACTTAAGCTGGGAAGATGGAGAGTTGGATTAAGCAGCCCCAAGAGTGTCTCCCAAGTTTTTTTTTTTTTTTTTTAACCTTCTCTCAAGGTTTTCTCATCCCAAATACCACTTCTAAATTCTCACCACAGGCATGACTTTCAAAAGCTCTGGCTTTGTCATAGACAACACACTTCCCATGGAACTCATTCACACAGCTAAAGCTTTTAACTAGTTTTATAAAGGTAGAAGACCACCAAAATAAATGCAAATACAAGAGTGAAACAGTCTGGCTTATTAAAGGCAGAACCTAGCTAGGATCCATGGACCTTATTTCAAAGTCTTGGGCCACACATATACTAGTCCAGTATTTCTCAAAGTTTTGGTCTCCAGACTCCTTCACCTTCTTAAAAATTATTGAGTGCACCACAAAACTTTGCTTACGTAAACTAAATCATCAATGATTACTCTATTTTAAAATAAATAGACATTTTGAAAATACTGAAATAGCCGTGTTTTAATATGTGTTCCACCACATGTTGACATAAATATTTTTATGAAAAGTAAATTGTATTTTCTAAAATAAAAATATAATAAGAAAAGCAGCATTGTTTTATATTTTTTGTAAACATTTCAACATCTGGCTTAATGAAATAGAATTGGATTCTTATATCTGCTTCTACATTCTAATCTCTTGCAATATATTGTGTTGGTTTGAAATACATGAAGGATATATGAAGAAAATCTGACCTCATACAGTTTTGTAGATGGAAAGCATAGGAGATATTAGCATTTTGATATCCTTTTCAGATAATTATAAATATTCTTTGATTCTATACAAAAGTTAACAATAGGTAACATCTGAAATGTTAATTAAAATGTGTAATTTGAAAGAATATAAGTTAACTTTTTGTATATAATCTATTATATTAAAACCTACTGCTCAAGTTTACACATTGAGTGGAATTTTCACTTGTAATTATGAATGATAACAAAATACTATACATTGATAATTTGTAAAGTATTTGGGTTTTTAATTTTTTTTCCCATCCAGTGAAATTTATTCAGCAGGTAAAACATCAGCCCCATATGAAAGGACACAGAACAGTCATCATGCAAGAAAGTCAGGGTGCATCCTTATGTTCACCTTATTTGCAGAGTTGTTACATATGTATATTAGACGGGAGTAGAGGGGCACAGGAAAGGAACCATGATCACTTCCTGGGAAGGTAAGTAACCAGCTAGACATACATGTGAGAGGGATGTTTACATTTGTGTATGAATTCTGTGCCCTAGAATATTGTTGTTTCTAGGTTTTCTCATTTGACAGAGGAAGGAACAAGCAACTATATGCATATATACAAATCTCTGTGTGTGTGTGTTTGTGTGTGTGTGTGACCGTTTATCTACATCAGGGTAACCATGAGCTCACACTGATGTTCCTAATTCTAATCCATTACCACGTAGATTATTCTAGACTCCTACCCCTGCTTTTCTGTACACCTACTCTTTACCAGTGAGAAACCTCCTTTCAACCAATTGACATTTATTTACTTAATTGCTCAATTCCAGTATTTACCAAATCTATTTATTTCTAAAATTACTTAGATTAGTAACTTTTTACCCCTCTTCAGTGAAGTTAATTCATACATTAATAAAACAGTGGATTCTCTTGTCAATGAAGAATGTGTTCCATCCTGAAATCTGACATCCTAAATGATTCTTTTAAAACTTTCATGCTCTAAGATTTACTCTTTGTGCTATAATTTTCTATGAGTTTTGACAAATACATAACTTAATCCAAAATTATATAATACAGAACAGTTTCATCACCCTAAAAAAACAACTGTACTTCATCTATTCAATTTTCTTCCGTTTCTCCCAAGCCCCTGGCAAACACTGACCTTTTTTACTATTGCTACACTTTTGCCTTTTCCGGAATGTCCTGTAATTGAAATCATACAATGTAGAGCCTTTTCAAACTGACTTTTCTCATTTAGCAATACGCATTTAAGATCCTTCCATGTGTTTTCATGGTTTGATAGTTCATTTCTCTTTGTCACTGAATAATATTCTTTCATGTGGATGTTACTAGTTTTCTTGTCCATTCACTTATTGAAGGACATCTCCTTTGCTTCTAATTTTTTAGAAGCTTTATGAATAAATCTGTTTAAAGGGGCATGTGCAGGTTTTTGTATGGATATATGTTTTCAACACTTGGGTGCTATGATCTGAATGTTTGTATTTTCCCCAAATTCAGATGTTGGAATCTTAAAGGTTAATGTGATGGTATTAGAAGATGGAACTTTTGGGAGGTCATTAGGTCATGAGAGCATGAAAGGGTTTAGTGCTCTTATAGAAGAGATCCCACACAGCTCTTTAGCCTCTCTTACCATGTGAGGACACACTGAGAAGTTGACAGTATGCAACACAGAAAAGGACCTTCACCAGAACCTGATCATGCTGGCATCCTCATCTTCCAGCAAATGTTTGTTGCTTATAAGGTGGACAGTCTATAGCATTTTGTTATAGAAGATGAATTAAGACAGATGGATTAAGACACTTGGGTAAACACCTAAGAGTGTGATCACTGGATTGTATGTAAATTGTAAAACTACATTTAGTTGAATTTTTACACTCAGGTTTCCATTTGGACAAACATCTTATTATCACAGTACCCCTTTGTGCTCTGCTCCTCCACACTATAAACTGACTTCGCAGACTAGAACAATCTACTGTAATCCAGTGCTACCTATGACAGAATGGACAAGTCTGCATAATTCTGGAGTGCAATCATGAAATTTTTACTTTTTAACAGCACAAGGCCACATTATCCAATAACATTTTTCAGTAATGAAGGAGACATTTTGATTTTTATATGCTGATTCTATCTACTCCTCAATTGTTTCAGAGTCTGGCAGGAAAGAGAGGGTCTAATGGGTATCTTCCTAAAAGGATAAAGACATATGTCCATACAAAAATTTGTATTCAAGTCTTCATAGAAACCTTATTCCTGTTAACTAACGGATGGCAACCCAGATGACCATTAAGTTGTAAATGGATAAACAAAATTGCAATATAAGTTGCAATTAGTATTCAGAGACTGAATACAGGTTTGTCATGTTCATAACTCTCCTAGGAGAGATGTTAAAAGACTTACAGAAGAGAATTGTAACTAAATTCCCCAAGCCTTTTAAGGTTTGGATACTGTCGCAACAGTCCATCAAATTTTGCTCTTTTTAGTTGTCTTCTGTCTACTATCCTTTATAAACTTGCAAGTATTTCTGAGATTCCCAGAGGCTATTCATGTGTGTTTGTGAACATGTTTGATTTTGCAAGGAGTGTCAATACACCATTTCTAGAGTAATTTCCCACCATTTCCCTCTGGGTTTCATGATTCCTACCAATGATCTGTTTTGTCTCAACCAGGCACTATAACTGATATACCAGAATTCATAGTGTTACTAGAAATTCAGTAAATGATAAGAATGCAAATCTCCATACTGCATGATATGCTGTATCATTAAAAAGCCTTAAAAACGACTTCAACTCTTACCTAACACAATCTGCTTCTGATTGCAGTCTCTTTTTCCACTCAGGTCCTTTGACAGGGCCAGCTAGAGGCTGCTAAAAATTTTCTCTTAGTGTCATTTTAGTGACATTTCACATAATCTGGTATCTTATGTCTCAATGAGCATTCAAACACTTTTAAATTAATGATTTTTTTTCATGCAATATGGTTAATCTTGGTAATGGTTTATGTGCCTGTGCAGAGAAATACATTCTGCTCTTTTGAATGGAATGTGCTGTAAGTGCCAATTAGCACAAATTGATTTACTTCATTTTCATATCTTACCCTTAGGAAAACCTTATTTTATACAGCCCTATACAATCCTCTATGGTTTCCTCTGTTACTTTCTCACCTCAACTTCCGTTGCTCTTCTTCTTGTCCATTTAAACTCAAAGTACAAGCTACCTTTATGATTAATTCACTCATAGCAACCTCTTTGCTATTCTCTAAACATACCAAAGAAGTTCTGCACCTGGATCCTTCAGGCTCCACACTGAGTGCAGAGTCTACTTAAGAATCTTTCTACCCTCTCTCTCTGCCCACCCATACACACACTTTTTCTCTAAAAATAAATAAACAAATATTTTTAAATATATTCTTTCTTACAGCCTGGCCAAATCCATCATCTGCTTCAGAACTCTTCTTAAATATGATAGGAAAAGAAAAATCTTCCCAAGCAAATCTGTATAAAATAGTGAGCCACATTAATAGTAATTTCCCAATTTACCCTGCTTTTTTTTTTTACTCTGTGTTTTACATATTGCATTTTTGTTTGTTCATTTTTATCTTCAGCCAGTAGAATATAAATTCAATTGGGACAGGAAGCTAGTTTTGTTCCATTTTTAAATTTTCCAGCACCAAAACAAAGCCTAATACACTGTATGGCATCTCAGACATCTTAAAATATAAGTATCCAGTTATGAGCCTAAAATAATAATTCCCCCGTAAGCAATTTGATATTTTTTATAAGTGTGGAATGATACTGTTTTCCCATGCTTTAAATTTAAATTTTATTAACTCTGTGTAAACTGGGACTGGGGCTGGATGAAAACATGAAAGAATAAGATATTAGGAGAAAACTTGCTAAGCATTTCTAAAATTAAGTTCCAGTAACTCCTCTTCCCCATTTTTTAAAAATTCCTCCTCAAAATCTGCCCTGTTTTTTCTGCATACACTGAACCTGTGGTGCCTTTCCAGTTCTGTCTGAAAGTATACCTCCTTTCTACTACTTTTTCTCTTTCATATTCCTAGGTATCTCTTGCTCCTCTGAATTCACAGCACTGGTCTTATTTATATTTTAAAGAAATAGACGTGACTCTTCCATGAATGTCATACTCCATTTCATCTTTGTTGTTTGCTTTAACCCATTACATCCTTTACCTTGGGAATCAAAAGAAAGGTTACCTTGGGAATCAAAAGAAAGGACAGTGTCCTCACTTTGGAAGCACAAATAATAAAATTGGAATAATACAGAGAAGATTAGCATGCCCTCTGTGCAAGGAGGACATGCAAGTTTGTGACACATTCCATATTTTTCAAACAAGCATATGAAAAGATGTTCCACATCATACCTCATTAAAGAATTGCAAATTAAAGCAACAATAAAATTGTTTCCATTACACATACAGTAGAATGACTAAAGCCCAAAACACTGACAACATCAAATGCTGGCGTGGATGTGGAGCAACAGAGAAAAATACAACATTCATGCTGGTGGGTATGAAAAATGGTGCAATTACTTTGGAAGATTGTTTAGCAGTTTCTCACAAAAATAAGCACATTCCTACCATATGATCCAACAATCACACTGTTGGTATTTACTCAAATGAGTAGAAAACTTATGTTCACAAAAACTTGCACATGGATTTTTATAGTATCTATTTATAATTGCCAAAACCTAGAAGCAACTGAGATGTCCTTCGGTAAGTGAATGGGTAAGTAAACTGTGGCCCATCCAGACAATAGAATATTATTCAGTGCTAAAAAGAAATATGTTGTTGGGGCAGCCTGGGTGGCTCAGCAGTTTAGCACCTGCCTTTGGCCCAGGGCCTAATCCTGGAGACCCAGGATTGAGTCACACATCGGGCTCCCTGCGTGGAGCCTGCTCCTCCTTCTGCCTCTCTCTCTCTCTGTCTCTCAAGAATAAATGAATAAAATCTTAAAAAAAAATAAAAAGAAATGTGTTGTCAAACAATGAAAAGGCATGGAAGAACCATAAAGGTGTATTACTAAGTGAATGAAGACAATCTAAGAAGGCTATATACTGTATGATACCAATTATACAGCCTTCTAGAAAAGGCAAAACTATGGAGACACTAAAAAGATCAGTGAGTGCAGGAGTATAAGGAAAAGAAGGGATAAATAGCTGGAACAGAGGATTTTTAGGGCAATGAAACTATTCTTTATATAACTATAATGTTTGATAGATGTCTTTATACATTTATCAAAACCCATATAATGTATACCAGAAGTGAACCCTAATGTAAACAATGGGATTTGATAATGACGTGTTAATGTTGGTTTATTGCTTGTAAATAAATGCAGGTCTCTGGTGTGAGGTGTTGATGGTAGGGTAGGCTGAATGTGCAGTGCAAGGAGGTATATAGGAATACTGTCCTTTCCACTCAGTGTTGTTGTTAAGATAAAACTGTACTGAAAATGAAGTCTTTATATTTTTAAAGGAAGTACAGAGAAAGTACTTTCCTTAATTGGGCTTCTTGAACCAAACACGACTTGGTATGGCACCTTTAAATAATTGCTTTGTGTAAAGAAACCCCAAATTTATTTAATTTATTTAACTTAAGAAAGTCTGTGATCAAAATAGATGAGCTATATTTTTAAAGGAATAACTTGTGTATTTATCATAACTAGACAGATAACAGACTAAAAGATGTGCAGTTGTCATCTCAGCAATCAGACAACGAAAATAAATAAAAGGCATCCAAATTGGCAAGGTCAAACTTTCACTCCTCACAGATGACACAATACTGTACGTAAGAAACTGGAAAAACTCTACCAAAAAAATTACTATAACTGATACAGGAATCCAGCAAAATCATACAATATAAAATCATCACACAGAAGTCTGTTGCATTTCTATCTCACTAATAATGAAGCAGCAGAAAGGCAAATTAGGGAACCGATCCCATTTAAAACTGTACCAAAAACCATAAGATGCTTAGGAATAAACCTAGCCAAAGAGGTAAAAGACCTGTACTCTAAAAACTATAGAACACTTATAAAAGAAATTAAGGAAGACATAAAGAAATCCATGCTCAAAAAAAAAAAAAATCCATGCTCAGGGATTGGAAGAACCAGTATTGTTAAAATGTCTATATTACCCAAAACAATCTACACGTTTAATGCATCCTATCAAAACAACACCAGCATTTTTCATAGAGCTATAACCAACAATTCTAAAATGTGTATGGAACCACACCCCAAATAGCCAATGAAATCCTGAAAAAGAAAACCAAAGCTGGAGGCATCACAATTCCACACTTCAAGATGTATCACAACACTGTAATCATGAAGACAGTATGGTACTGGTACAAAAACAGACACATCGATCAATGGAACAGAATAGAGAAACCAGAAATGGACGCTCAATTTTATGGTCAACAAAGCAGGAAAGAATATCCAATGGAAAAAAAGACAGTCTTTTCAACAATAGTGTTGGGAAAATTGGACAGCAACATGCAGAAGAGTGAAACTGGACGATACCTAAATGTGAAACAGGATCCATCAAAATCCTAGAGGAGAACACAAGCAGCAACTTCTTTGACCTTGGCCACAGCAACTTCTTGCTAGACACATCTTTGGAGGCAAGTGAAACAAAAGCAAAAATGAACTATTGGGACTTCATCAAAGATAAAAAGCTTCTGCACAGTGAAGGAAACAATAAAACTAAAAGGCAACCTATGGGATAAGAGAAGATATTTGCAAATGACGTATCAGATAAAGAGCTAGTATCCAGAATCTATAAAGGACTATCAAACCCAACACCCCAAACATAAAAAATCCAGCTAAGAAAGGGCAGAAGACATGAACAAACATTTATTTCTCCAAAGAAGACATACAACTGACTAACAGACACATGAAAAAATGTTCACCATCACTCATCATCAGGGAAATAGAAATCAAAACCATAATGAGATACCACCTCACACTGGTCAGAATAGTTAAAAATTAACAACACAGAAAACAACAGATGTTGGTGAGGTTGTGGAGAAAGAAGAAACCTCTAACACTGTTGGGAATGCACACTGGTGTAGCCACTCTGGAAAATAGTATGGAGGTTCCTCAAAAAGTTAAAAATAGAACAACCCTATGACCCAGCAATTACACTACTAGATATTTATCCAAAGCATACAAAAATAGTGATTCCAAGGGGCATATACAATTAATGTTTATAGCAACATTATTAACAAAGCCAGATTATGGAAAGAGCCCAAATGTCCATATACTGATGAATGGATAAATAAGAGGTTTTATATATATATATATATATTAATATATTCATATATATATTCATATATATATGAATGACTATAGGGAACAAATTGAGGGTTGCTGGAAGGAGGTGGGGATTAGACTAAATACGTGATGGGCACTTGTTATGAGCACTAGATGTTAACTGTAAGTGATGAATCACTAAATTGTATTCTTGAAACTAATACTATGTTAACTAACTTGAATTTAAATAAAATCTTAAGAAAAAAAAAGATGTGCAGCTCTCAAATTAAACTGTATAAAACACAAACATTTTTAAAGTACTGTCACATGCAAACTACACTAAAAAAATCTAGAATGCCATACCTACACTTAGAATGAGAAAAATAATTATGAGTGAGTGATATTAAAAGATTATATATGATTTCTAAATTATAAAAGTCACTGGGAAATGTTAACTAGATTAACAACAATCTAGTGTCAAAAATTGGTTATTCATGGACAAAATTCATCCTCTTTATATTTCAGTCCAGATGTAATTTTTTTTCAGTGGATTTGAAATTCTTTACATGAGGCATATTCTCTAGCTAATCACTAACACTTTCACTCCCTATTTTCTCCTTCTAGGCTGCCTCACACATTGACAAATCACCTGGCTTTTGAAAACATGCTTTGCCACCATTTCCTCATCTAATCTATCTCGTGATAATGTCCAGAAATATTGAAAAGTCAGTATGTTCTCAATCTTTGAAAATCAATGTCAAATTAAAAATAAAAGCAATTAGAAGTTTTGTGAGTGACATCAACAAAATTAATGGAGTGGAGAACTCTAAAATCCTGTCCCTCCATAAAAGTAGTGAGGAGTATGGTGACAGATGGTGCTCACACTTACTGTAGTGAATGTTGAGTAAAGTATAGAATTGTCAAATCACTATATTGTACACCTGAAGCTAACATAACACTGTATCCCACGGGAGGTATATGAAAAATGACCTCCAAAGACCAAAAATCCACAAGACCAAAGAGAAAGGCCAACAAGATTAGCTTGATAGAAATTATTTATTAAGGAAAATTACAGACATAAGTGTGTCTGGGAAGTCATGAGATGAGTATCTGGAACCCCACTTCCTGTAGGACCTCCTATTGTAGCCCTAGACGCTGGAGCTGGGCTGAAGGGTGTTGGGTCAGGACAAGTTAATGATCACAAAGCTCCATTACTGAAGTTTAGGTCTTCTTCTCTTGATTAGTATTTTACTTTTTAGTGTAAACTTCTATTACCTTTCACAAACCCCCCACAGCCTGTGAAATGTACATTTATGTTAAATGTCCAAACAGGCATTTCCATTGGACATAAAGCAGATGAGTGGTTGCTAGGGGGAGGAGGATGAGACGTGATTGCTTACTGGTTTAGGGTTTTTGTTAGAAATGATGAAAATGTTCTGAAACTAGATAGTGGTAATGGTAGCATAATATTATGAATGTACTAAAGGCCTCTAATTGTGCAAAGTGGTGAAAAGGACAATTTTATGTCATGCAAATTTCATCTCAATAAAATAATGTGCTTTTTCTAATCTCGTCAACTATAACTGTTATACTCTTTTCTCTAGTAATGGTATATCATTTGTACTTACCTTGAGCTACATTTTATTGTAGACTCTCCTTTATTCATTTATTTCAGTAGCTAAACAAATATTTGTAAAATACCTATTATTTCACAGGTACTTTCTTTTCATTGGGCCTACAGCAGTGACATAAGCAGATTGAATCTTCTCTTCATGGAGCCTGAGTCTTCATAGGAGAGGAGAGTAAAAAAAAAAGTCATTAAAAATTAAATAACATGCTCAAATATTTTATTTTCCCTCTTCATACAAATGAATTTTTCTTATTCTCTCTTTCTTTTGCACACACACAAAGACGCATATGAACACAGATGCATATGTACACACACACACACACACACATACAAGCATACAGGTAAGTTCTCACATGGCTTGACATAATAAGTATTACATATTCTCACTGATAGAACTCAGAAAAAATAATGATATCTAAGGACACAATCTCTACTACTTTATTCCATGGACAATTTCCTTCAAAGTGACTTATTTTCCCTTGAGATTCTTTGAAGTGTATTGCTTCTTGGAAAAACAAAAAAATTTTTTTTCATGGGTGAAAGAAGAGGGGCATATGAATTGTGAAAGTGATGGAGTAGGCCATTTCTGCGATTTGTTCCAAATTTGAAAGTGTAAATCAATTTGTAAAGTCATAAACAAAAGTATTCTTTCTATGAAATTTTAATATTATAATTCCATCAAATTACACTTTGTTCTTGAAGGGATAAACTTTAAGCTCTTTTTCATTTGTAGAAATATGAATCCAATCTTCTACACTAACAAAATAAATATTTATATTTAATTCCTCAGCAATGCAAAGTGTTACAATGCTAAGGTCAATAATTTATGTTGTTCTTTACTTTTCGGGTTTTTTGAAATGAATTAATTCTCTGGAGGCCAGAGAGAAATTGCATAATGAGACATGTCAGAAATCTTGAGAAACGATTGCAAAAATCCCACAATTGAAGCAGACTTACAAGAAAAAGTTATCTCAATATTGTGTCCTTCTGCAACCAACTGGTGAGGTGTTAAACCCCAGCCAGCAGTAAGGAAAGATGGTGATGTAGGGAGCCAAGAAACCTTGCTTCCTTTTCCACCTTCCTCTCCAATAACACATGGTACCCACAAGCTGAGAACTGTCTGCCATTTTCATTTTGGAATGACCTAGCTGAGTTGAGTGGAATTACCATGATGCCTGCCCCCTGCTTTTCTACCAGAGAACAACTCATATACCAAACTCACTTTTCTTAAGGGTTAGGGGCAAGGGTACTCAATCATTTACCTCTTTCTAAGCAAAGATAAATTGACTCAAAAATAAACCAGAGAAAATGCATCATAAGACATAAGGAGCCCTCTTAATTCCAACTCTATTTTTTCCCCAAGTCTCCCTTTGATTTCCATTCCCATGTTCATCTTATTTATATTTTAGAATTATTTTTAGAATATAATGGTAATGCCCATAAATCTTATCATTTCTGATAAAACAAATGTTACAATATGTTGGCTGGTTCCTTTTAACCTCTCCTACAAAAAAATGAGAAAATGGCATCCTGTGAATAAATATAGAATATTGCCAGAATATTTTTTAAATGCCAGAATTACCAATTTTACAAATCAGTTAGGTAGAAGCATTACTAGGAAACAGGATGGATAGAGTGATACTTGATCCTCATGTAAGTCTCAGCTGATTGTCTCTTTGTCCACCAGGATGTTCTTCTTAATCAATAGCAATGATTACTGGCTGCAGTTCAGAGTTGAGGAAATCAATCCTTCTAACAAGAAGGGCCCTGAATGATTTAAAAATACGGTCGACTAGTTTAACATTTTCTTTTTCACTTAGCTACAAAAGCAGCTGGAGAACCACTTGGCTGTTCCTCAAAGCACCAAATAAGTCAATATGTTCTGTGGAGAACAGAAGTAAATATCCTGATTCAAACATCCAAACATTTTCTCATCCAGTAAAAGAAGCTGAAGATTTATTGTTGTATTAGTTTCCTAGGGCAGGCCTAACAAATTACTGCAAACTGGGTGATGTAAAACAATGGAGGTTTATTCTTGCACAGGTCTAGAGGCCAGAGTTTGAAATCAAGGTGCCATCAGAGTGATATTCTTTTTGAAGGCTCTCAGGAAGAATTGTCCCTTACTTCTTCCTAGCTTCTGGTCATATCTGGTAATTCTTGATGTTGGCTTGCTTGAGATGCACCACTTTACTCTCTGCCTCTGACTTCACAAGGTCTTCTTCCAGGTGACTATTCTTCCTTTTAAGGACACCAGTCATTGGAGTTAGGATCCATGCTAATTCAGTATGACCTGACCTTTACTTATATAATTACATTGGCAAAGACCCTATTTTCAAATCAGGTCACATTCTGAGGTTCTGGGTACACATACATTTTTGGAGGGGCTCTATTCAAACCACTACAGTTCTCAAGGTAAATCCAAGAAAAATAAGTCTGGTTATTAAGGGACTAAAAATAATAAGCAAACTTCTTGTCTTCCATGTGGGAAAAAGTGCCCACCGTTTGAAAGCAATTTTAGTTTCAAAGGGAAAATAAGCTTCACCATAAAAGCCATGGAAAGTGTTTACTTGTGCCTGAAAACATATCAGGTAACCTTATTCTGTTAGTATTTTATAAAGGTTTTATATTAAAATATTTTGAATTCAATTACTGATGTAGTAAAAAATGCTTTAGAATATACATATACCTCTTCACTTCCGTAAGGCATAACAATTTGGATGCCTATTATCTGCATTCAGATTTCTTTTCAATTCTTCTGTTTATTTAATTATTTTAGACATAGCCCCATTGCTAATAATTTTATGGTCATTCCAGTCTCTATGAAGGAATTCAAAAGAAAGCACACAGTAAATAGAAACCCTCACTCTTTCTAGAATGTAAAAGTATTCAACTTGGCATCATCAAAAGTGAGTAAGCATATCCTGGCTCCCCAAATCCTCTAGCCATTTTGTTAAAGCGATGTGGACCATTTACTCCAGAGAATGGAAAGGAAATTTGATTCTTGAAATTACGTAAATCTAAAACTTCCTTTCTGTAGTCCATCAGTAAGAAAAGATTTTGTGACATCTATTGGCAGGTGTGAATTTTACTCATGTTTCTGGAAGATAACAGCAATTCCAGCAGCAACACAAAATATTAGCTTGCTTTATTTTTCTAAAATCATTTAAAAATCAGGTTCTTAGTTCTTATCATTTGATAAGTGTTGAAAAATCCAATGTTTCTCTCATTACTTCCCCCCCCCCAAAAAAAAATGTGTGCATTGAACTTGGGATCTTCACGGAGTCCAGAAAATACTTGAATACTTTATTTTGCTTTTTTTGGCACCAGCAGTACTTGTTAACATGCTTACATTTATTGTCTGATCAAGCATAGACCTAGTGAAGCTTTTGGTGTTTTTTTTTTTTTCTATGCCACACGTAATCGTATGCCCTTAAACTGAGCTTTCCCATGGGCATCTGGACACCATTCCTTCTGAAATCCTGTCACCTCCATTGAAGGAAGGGTTGTCAAGTCTGGAAACTTCTGTTATCTTAATAGTATATCCCCTTCCTCATTTGCAATCATCCCCTCATCTGCTCCCCAAGAACTACCCTTTCTATATCCTCTCCTTCAATTCTTGCCTTCATCTTTATGTGAATGACTCTTGACCAAGGGAGAGGTTTTGGTAAGAAATATCCAGACTATGGGATGCCTGGGTGGCCCAGCGGTTAAGCATCTAACTTCAGCTCAGGTCGTGATCCTGGAGTCTTGGGAATGAGTCCCACATGGGGCTTCCTTCATGGAGCCTGCTTCTCCCTCTGCCTATGTCTCTGCCTCTCTCTCTCTCTACCTCTCATGAATAAATAAAATAAAAATCTTTAAAAAAATATCCAGACCAGTGCATTATCTCTTAATTTTTAATTAACCTTTTTATTTTAAGATATTTATAGATTTGCATGCAATCATAAAAAATGATACAGAGAGATCTCACATATCCTTTACCCAGTTTCTCTCAATGGCAACATCTTGTAGAACCATAGTATTGTATCACAACTATGATATTAGCATTGATGTCACAGATGGACCATTTTTTTCACCACAAATATCTCTTATGCTGCCCTCCTTTATTTATTTATTTATTTTTTTTAATGCTGCCCTCTTATAGGGCCATCTGCCTCTCTCTCTCTCTTCCACTACATCTCCTTGTTAATCCCTGGCAATCAGTACTCTGATCCCCATCTCTATAACTTGTTATTGCAACAATGTTATATAAATGTAATAGTATCCTATGTAATCTTTTGTGATTGGCTTTTTTTCCACTGAGAAAATTCATTGGGGATTCATCTAGGTCCTTGTATGTATCAACATCTGGGGTGTATGTTTATTTGTTTGTTTCCGTTGGTTGGTTGTCATTATTGCTAATTACTATTCTGTGGTATTGAAGATCTACAATCTTTTTAACCATTTACCTACTAAGAGTATATGAGTTGTTTCCATGTTTTAGCTATTGGGAGTAAAGCCTCTAGAGACATTTGTATGCAGGTTTTTTATAAGTGTTCAATCCTTTGTGATAAATGTCTAGGAGTGCAATTGTTGGGTCATATGGTAGTTACATGTTTGGTTTTTAAGAAATTGCCAAAAACTGACCTCTAGAATGGCTGTACCATTTTACATTCCTACCAGCAATGTATGTGTGATCCATTTGCTACACATCCTTGCCAATATTTGATATGTAACTATATTTTATTTTAGTCATTTTAGCAGGTACACAGTGATTTCACATTGTGGTTTTAATTTTCATCTCTAAAATGACTAATGATGATGAATGCCTTTTCTCATGAATGTTTTTATGTGTATATCTTTTTTGAAGAAATATCCATTAATGTATTTTGCCTATTTTCTAATTAGATTGTTTGTTTATATACTGTTGATGCCCAAGGATAATTATTCTCAAGCCTAAAATCCAATGAAATTTGCCCTGCTAGATTTCAGACTTGCCTGAGACCTGGGACCCCTTTCTTCTTTCTAATTTCTCCCTTTTAAAATGGGACTATCAATCCTATGCTTATCCCATTATTGTATTTTGGAAGTCAGTAATTTGTCTGGTTTTATAGGTACACAGCTAGAGAAGAACTTTGCCTTGGGAAGAATCACTCATGAGTATCACTCATGCTGATTTAGGTGATAGTAGGTGAGATTTTGGACTAAAGGTTGATGCTGGAATGGGTTAAGACATTTGGGATCTTGGAATAGAATGAATATATTTTGTATATGAAAATGCCATGAATTTGGGGGACCAGAGGCTGAAGTATTATAGGTTGTATTGTGTCCCTTCTCAAATTCGTATGTTGAAGACCTATTCCCCAGCACCTCAGAATGAGACCTTATTTAAAGATAGGGCCTTGCCATAGGTAATCAAGTTAAAATTAGGTCATTAGGGTGAGCCCTAATCTAACATGACTGTTGTCCTTATGAGAAAAGGAAGTTTGAACACAGAGACCTGCACAGAGGGAAGATGATGTGATGTCATAGGAAGAAGATGACCATCTACACACCAAGGAGAGAGCCTGGAACAGCTCCTTCCCTCATAGCCACTGGAATATAATGATGTCACATTAGCATTGATGTCACAGATGGACCATTTTTTCACCACAAGTATCTCTTATGCTGCCCTCCTTTTTTTTTTTTTTTTTTTTAATGCTGCCCTCTTATAGGCACATCTGCCTCTCTCTTTCTTCCACTATATCTCCTTGTTAATCCCTGGCAACACCTTGATTTCAGACTTCTGGCTTTCAGGGAGAGAAAAAAATTCTGTAGTTTAAGCCATCCCATATGCTGGGCACCCACTAGCAGACTAATACCATAAGTCATCCATTACTGAAGGGTTTTCAAAAAAATACTTATAACCTAAAAATTTGATTTGACAAAACTAGATAAGGAGATATTAAATTTTTCTACCTTTTTAGTGGGTTTTGGTAGTTTGTGACTTTGAGGGCTTTTTCATTCTCATACAAGCTTCCAAATTTATTGTCATAATGCTTTTTTATACTACTGCTTTGTTATTATTTTAGTATCTCTAGAATATATAGGACGCCTAATATTGGTAATTTGTTTCTTCTATCCTTTTTTCCAGATCACTCTTGCTAGAGGTTTATCAATTTTATTGTTTTTCTCAAAGAACCAGCTCTTAGTTTTATTAATTTTCTGTTTTCTTTCTGTTTCTATTCCATCAATTTTTCATCTGCGCCTTATTTCCTTTCTTATGCTTAGTCGTGCTTTCATTTGCTCTTTTTTCTCCTCTAATTTCTTAAGGTAGATGATGAATTAATTGATTCTTTTGCATTTCTTTGGTTGTAA
The DNA here is from genome assembly GCF_018345385.1 of Vulpes lagopus. NCBI lineage: Eukaryota > Metazoa > Chordata > Mammalia > Carnivora > Canidae > Vulpes > Vulpes lagopus. The sequence goes on from NC_054829.1 coordinate 100,965,877, forward strand.
TACAGGTACTTAGTGTTATAATTTTTTCTTGAAGTAATGGTTTAGCATCCACAATTTTTGATATGTGGTGTTTTCATTTTCATTCAGTCCCACATGTGTTCGAATTTTCATTTTGTGTCTTTCTAGAACCATTGGGTTATTTCAAGGTTTATTTTTGTTTTTGATTTGGAGGGTTTTTGTATGTTTTTTACCTTCAGAGTAATTGAGGATTCTCCAAATATCTTTTTGAATATTGGTTTCTAACCTATTCCATTGTGATCAGGGAACACACTTTGTATGACAGAAATCTTTCTATTTTGATGAAGCTTTTTTTTTTTGTTGGGCCACAATATCGTCTGTCTTACTGCATGCTCTATGTATACTTGAAAATAAAATATCATTCATCGTTGTGTTTTATATACTTTACTTTTGGAAATTAGTTAATAGCTTTGTTCAAGTAGTCTATATTTCACTGATTTTCTAATTATTATTACTATGTGGCATAGAGGTCCAGGGTAATAGTATTTCTGTTTACTTTGTTTTTAAATTATAATACTTTTTAAAAGATTTTATTTATTTATTCATGAGAGACACAGAGAGGCAGAGACACAGGCAGAGGGAGAAGCAGGCTCCATGCAGGGAGCCTGATGTGGGACTCAACCCCGGTCCCCAGGATCACACCCTGGGCGGAAGGCAGCGCTAAACTGCTGAGCGGCCCGGGCTGCCCTTAAATTATAATACTTAAAGATTTTTCTCCACAAGTAAGAATATCTTCTGGTATGCACTGCCCCCATCAAAAAGTATGTTGTCATTCTAATTGTGTTCTTTTCTAGGTACTGTGTTATTTTCTCCTGGATGTTTTAAGATGATCTCTTTATCATTTGTTTTAAGTACTTTGATTATGATTTGCCTTAGTATGTTTTTATTTATGTTTGTCTTTGCTCTGGAGTTTATTAAGCTGCTTGGATCTGTAGGCATATGGTATTTATAAAATTTGGGTAATTTTCAGCCATTATTTATTCAAATATATTTTTATTATATCTCCCCCTCGACAACTGCATTTACACATTTATTAGGTCATTTGAATTTGCCTCACAGCTTACTCATGCTGTGATCATTCTTTTTCCCTGCCTTTCATTTTGGACAGTTTTGCTACCCTCTCTTCTAGTTTACTAATATTTTCTTCTGCAGCACTGTATCTGCCTTTAATCATTTTTCTGTTACATTGTTGTGTATTTTATATTACCCATATTTCTCCTGAACATGTGAATCTTCCTTCTGGCTTTAAAATAGATGGAATATGGTTGTTATAACTTTTAAAATATCATTGTTTATAATTCTGTCATCTGTGCCATTTCCAGGCCTTTTCCTATTGATTAATTTTTCCTTGTAATGGATTTATTTTCTTCTTTAAATGTTTGGTTATATCTGATTGGATAATAGACTTTGCAACTGATTATATTTTGTATCCTCATAAATATTATTAAGTTTTGTTTTGGGATGCAATTACATTATATAAAAGCCATTTACAATTATTGATCTTGAGAATTTTGTAAAAATAAATCCCCCCTTTTTTTCTATATTTGCAACAAAAGTCCTCTCACATAGGGATGTAAGGACTACTGTTTCAGGTTGGAAGAGATCTGGATCCTGACATCTGGAACTCACACTTCGCATTCAACACTAAGCATATATTCCAATGCTTAAAAATAAACCTCTGGAGGGGTGGTTCACATGACCTACTCTGCAAATTGTCCTCTGAGGAATCCATGACTACTGAGTGAATTTTCCGATTTTCCAGTGTGGAATTCAGGCTCCCTCCTGTGGTTTTTTGGTAGTACTTCATCACAAAGGAGCTTCTTTAGATCCCATCTTCTAGAGATTCCTCCTACTTCCTGTCCTGTTGAACTGAGGCAACTTGCAGAGATAAAGAGAATACATGGTTTCAGAAAACAAGCCAATATTGTCTAAATATTAAAACAATATATTTGAATCTAATTCCTATTTTTTTTGGAGGTGCTAGGTATCTATATTACTTTTGTGGTGATGGTAACATGAGTGTATACTCATTCCAACTTACCAAATTTATATATGAATTATGTGCAGTTGTGGTATACCAGTTATACCTCAATAAAGCTGGAAAATAATCTTTCTTTTCTTAATTTATTTCTTTCCCTTTTTTTTTATTTTTTAGATACAGAATCTTAAGCAGGCTCCATGCTCAGGGCAGAGCTTGATGCAGGGCTCGCTCTATCTCACAATCCTGAGATCATGACCTGAGCTGAAAACAAGAGTCTGATGCTTAACCAATGAGCCATTCAGCCTCCCCTCAAATATAGGTTTCTTAAGTTGATATCTACAGAAAGCCTGAAAGGTAGTTATTATCAACTGTAGAGTCAGGAGAACTAGTTCTACTTCTTACCTTCCCAATAATCTCAAGCCATAGCCTAGATCCTCATGTTTCTTAACTGTCTGAATGGTTAGAAATATATCCTTGGGCCCAATTTCAACTGTAAATTAGAAATAATTGTAATGCCTATATCATAGGATTAAATAATTGTAATGCTCAGAATTACCTTACACTTATGGTGACAGCCATACAGAAAATAATTATAAATATTAGCTAATGAGAAATGGTCAAATGAAATACAAATGCAAATATTAACATGTATAATTATTAGTCATCTCCAGAAATGAATTCTAACATGAAAGTGCATGTTAAGAAGAGTCAGATATTATATTATTTTCATATTAGCCCTTATTATTAAATTTATTTTAAATTTAGATTTAAAATATGTAAGAATACCAATTTCCTAACAATAAGTATAAAGTTTGAAAATAAAAGCTTCAGGTGGAAGAAATGGACAGTAGCAGGACCAAAGCAGGATCTGTAAGGACCATCACAGGAAGTCCCAAGGAAAGACATGGTTGCATAAGCTCTGGTGAAGGACCGTATCCCATTCCTACATATACAAGGAAACCTCAAAGTGTAGGGCTTATAGCAAATAACCTGAGGCTTTATTTCTTGATTGAACTTAAGTGAATGTCAAAGGCAAGGAGTGCTTTCCTCTTTCAGAGAAAAGAGCAGAATTCAAGACTAGGAATAAAGCTACCTAAACAAACATACTTTATAATCTTACAGGGATTTGACAGGGACCACATCTTTGGATCACTGAATGTTATAGGCATCAAACCAAACTTCTTTGAAAGTTTCCATCCTCTCAGATGACTCAGCCTCCATCAGCATGCTGAGAGGAGACTACTACAAGGAAGCACTTGCCCTACTTTAGCAAGGGCCACCCCGCTGAGGCTATCAAGTGCCATGAGTTGCTGAGCCTCCACCTATCCGTCATCCCCACAGATGTGCTGGTGCAGCAGGCCACTAAGCTGGCCTGGCGCCCGTGGGAGATCTCCCGCATCCCCTTGCTTTAGGCCAGGGCACAGATGCAGTCTTGTGTGCAGCCCTGGCCCCATGCATAGCAGCCACCTAGGGACAGGAGAGCCCCCTTCCACCCCGGGTCTCTTAAAGAAACAACCTAGCTTAGTCTTCCCTCTAGTACCAAACCTCCAAATCCTTCTCTTTGGGGGATGAGGGGAGATGGCGGTGGGTCCTTGGGTCTCCTTTGGTAGTAGCTGTGAGGTTAGAAGGGAGGCAGCTGCTTTCAGACCTGCCTCTCCATTTATCTCCAGGAGTCAGGAAGTACCCAGCGCCTGCAGGTGTCTGAAGATACCTCCTTTATGCTTCTCTTGAAGTGGAGAAAGAGCTTCCTCAGGAAGACATTTCCCTCCTCAAATGAAAGGTACTGCCTTGGCTGGGTGGGAATTCCAGCTGTGCCACTTCCTCTCTGCAGCTCTGGGCAGGTTTCCTGCATTCTAAACCTGTTTCCCCACGTGTAGAGGGATAGCACTGACCTCTAAGGGTGGTTGTAAAGGCTGCCCCACACGTGGCAGGTGCTCAATAAATGTTAGTTGTGGTTAAAAAAAAATTAAGTAAGATCAGAGGTGAAGCTCAAGTTGTTTACTGACTAGATAACTGCATGTGTACTATGGAAAAAACAGGTCTGTGTGCAACGTGGTACAGGCACTTTTCTTTGATTTCTAGTCAAACCCTGCCCTCTAGTGGCAGCACTGCTCTTTAGCATTGCAAATAATAATGAAACTGGTTATAAGTGATCCCACTTCCCACCCTTATCCCCAACGCCCTACCATAACCCTACAAAATGTATGCTAATTCTTCCTGAAGTGGAAAATTCATGTAGATTTTGCAGATATCTGTGAATTTGCATGTGCATATGCATGTGTACTTGTCTATCAGGCATGAGATATTTTATTCCATTTCCATAATAGCTAGGGAAAATATTGAGAATGAAGACTGACACATATCAGAGAGTATAATTAAGGATTTCTACTAATTTTCAAGTACTTTAATACCAAATATATTTTTTATTTAAAAAATTTTAATTTGGCTCATCTTAGATTTTTGTAGCTTATTCTTCCTTCCAATACACACTTGATCAAAGGCCCATTTATATTTATTACTTTTCTTATTTTTTTAATTTTAAGATTTTATTTATTTATTTATTAGAGAGGTTGAGAGACAGAACTCAAGCAGAGGGAGGAACAGAAGGAGAGGTACAAGCCAACTCTACAATCAGCACAGAGCCCAAATGCCAGGGTCTACCCAAGACCTTGAGATCATGACCTGAGCCAAAATCAAGAGCCAGACACTTAACCAATTGAGCCACCCAGGTGCCCCTGCTCTTCTTATTTTAATCATCATTTAAAAATCTCTTTAGCGTGAGGAGGAACAAAACTTGATTTTTTTTTCCTTTTCTCTTCACAAGGATGTGAGATTTTTATGCAGCTTCCAAAAATGAGCTTGAGTTGATTAAGTTTCCTGGTAGTAGAAGCAGCTATTCAAAAGCTCCCAACTAGCAGATAGCTCCTGGACAGCAGCTTTTTCTAGTTCTGTCATTCAACAACTTCCAGGCTGGTGCCCTTGTTAACAGCATGCTGTCTAGTCTTATTTCAGATTAATATTTTTTCTTGTTATTAGAGGATTGACACAGGGGAGGTACTCTAAATGTCTGAAAGTTGAATTATAACAATGAAAGAATGAGAGGAGAAGGAAAGAGAAGGAGAAAGTGTTCACAAACAGGGAGAACGCAACACTTCAGAGAAAAATAACTTCCTTTCCAAAACTCCAAGAAAAGTATTTAGTCAGATACATTGATAGCTATAAACACGAAGAAAACAATAATAAGACTATCTTAGTTTCTTATATGAGATTGAGTTGGATACATCATTTTGTTATATAAAATTCAGCATGTGGGGGCGCCTGAGTGGTGCAGTCAGTAAGTGTCCAACTCTTGGTTTCAACTCAGGTCATGATCCCCGGGCCAGATTGAGCCCCGTACAGGCTCCACACTCTGCTCCTTGCCCCTACTCTCTCTCTCTCTCTCTCTCTCTCAAATAAATAAATAAATCTTGAAAAAATTTAGCATGTGAAGATATTTAAAAAATTATGTAGCATCCACAAAAAGAAGCATTTTATTAAAAAGCCTTTTAAAAGTTGAGGTTTTAATATTTTCAAGCTAGAGGGATTATTTATAGTTGATTAAAATATATGTATTTATATATAAAATATTTTATTTATAAGATATAAATACAAAATATTTCATATATTATATATGAGATATTTGAAAGTTTTCATTCCAATATTTTTATTGTATACATGATTTTATGTGCACGTAAATAATGATACTTGTTCATATCCCACGTGGATCCCAACTGAGGCAACCTGTGGTTACTTTAGCTTAATATCTACATGATGTACATTCATTATTTTTGAAATATTCTAAGATTTCTGGTGGAATTGTTAACATGTAATAAAAAATCTATTGAAAACAATGTGTTAGAAAATGCAGTAAGAAACTGAAAACTCGAAGGAAAAGAGATGAAGCAGATTTGGGGAGAGGAACACAGACAAACTATTTCATGACATGCCAAGAAGGGTTCAGAGAATTCAGAGGAAAAAACGAAAAAAAAACAAAAAAGTACTGTTCGAAGATATTTTTATTATTTGAATAGAAAATATGAGAGAGAGTTGGTGAGTGGAACAGAGAAAATAATTAAAATTTTAAAAAATGATATGACTTCTTCACTGAGAGGATTTAAAAAATCCAAAGGCAGACTCTTAGTTTAGTTTCACATTAGATTAGTTCATTGGGAAGATTTAAAAATTCAGAATTCTAGAATTGTAATCAAGTGGGGAAAGACACACAAAAATGAGGGATGATTAAGAAAAAAAAGATACCAAGCAAATGTAATAGGAAGGAGATGAGCAATAAGTGCGGTAAATGCCTGATTGCAAGTGTCAGGCTGAGAGAAATGAGCTTCCTATGACGCCAGAGAGCCGTGACTCCAGAGAGTGTTACAAAAACAAAGTAGGGTAGATTATTAACCTGAGTATAGAGAAACCAGACGAAGAATATTTGAAGCGAATATTGGATATTTTGAGGTTAAGTTACCTGGGATATATTTAAATATTCAGTTTGCATCTTCATTTATAGGCAGTATTTGGGGAGAAGGAGTATAACGTACAGAAAGACTTGCAAGGAAGCCAGCATGTCCTGCAGCTGTCTGTGCGGATGGGGGACAACCATAGGCTTTCTGAATTTTATTTTCAATTTTTTTTATAGCTCCCTCACCAAACCCTCTTCCTGTATCTCTACATAACACTATCTAATTTAGCCTTTTTGATTTACCTTCTAAACATTTCTCAAAATAACCCCTTTATGTCTGGCTTCAGAACCACAGCCCTTGTTTAGATTTTTTTTTAAAGATTTTATTTATTTATTTATTTGACAGAGAGACAGACAGAGAGAGCACAAGCTGGGAGAAGGGCAGAGGGAGAAGGAGAAGCAGGCTCCCTACTGAGTGTGGAGCCAGACATGGACTAGACACGGGCTCAACACCAGGACTGAGACCACGACCTGAGCTAAAGTCAGACACTTAACTGAATGATCACCCAGTTGCCCACCCTTGTTGAAATTCTTAAAACGTCTGGTTTTAAGTTTTATCATTACTGATTAACAGTAGTTCATCAACCTTAAGGTTTCATGCTCCAACTTATTGTCTATAGTATCTACTGATTACACGATCTGTTTATTTTTATTTTTTTAAGATTATTTATTTATTCATGAGAGAGAGAGAGAGAGAGAGAGAGAGAGAGGCAGAGACAGACAGAGGGAGAAGCAGGCTCCATGCAGGGAGCCTGATGTGGGACTCAATCCCAGGACTCCAGGATCATGCCCTGGGTCAAAGGCAGGCACTAAACCGCTGAGCCACCCAGGGATCCCCCACAATCTGTTTAAAGTACAAATACAGTAACATTTCACAGCTTTAAAATCTACTGTGTCATACGCAGCCCTCAAAGACTCAGAGCCACCTAAATGACGAGCCTCCTTACACTTCAAACTCGTCATCAGAATGCTTGGACTCCCCCTACACCTTACTGTTTCATGTTTTCATGCCTTTGTACCCACTGTGTGTCTGCCTCAAAAACCTTCCACACTTTCCATGTCACTCTTAAAAGCTTTGTCTCAATTATTATTTTCTTCAAAGACTATCTTAATGCTTCCACTACCCACAGGCAAAGTACTACTACTTTTAAAAATACCCTTCACATACTTCTATCATGATGCAGAATTGCCTACCTCCCATAACAGACCAGCTCCTTATTCCGTGGGGTCATATCTTCTAATTTACTAGAACCCTAGTACCAGTAAATGTTTGCTGAATTGATTTCTGTAGACAGGAATGTTTATGAGACAGGCTGGGTAGCAAAGAAGTAAGAGAATTCACAAAGGAGACTAAGTCACAAATGTATGAAAATGTCACCCTAAACATGACAAAGTTCAGGTAATAAGAACTGTCTTGTACGCATCATGAAAGTTAGAATTAGAAAATGCATGCATTTTACGAGGGCATAAAATACACTGCATGAAAAAATCATTACTGTCACCCTTGCAAACTGCATAGCGTTAACTGTTGACTCTCTTGGGCATGGAAATTGGTCTGACTTCTCACGTTGATTCTGAAGCTGTCTTCTATTGGGATGTCACAGACCCAGGGGCATAATGGACAGATCTGTTATCTAGAGGCCTGGAGTTCTGTCCTGGAGGAATCTGTGACAGTCCCTAGCCCCTTTGGCACTGCCCAGAGTGCTAACTTCGGGGACTTCAGTCCTTGGAGCAAAGGGACTTTAACTGTGTTGAGATTTAGCACATTAAAATGAACATAAATTGCATTTTGCATGTTTACTATACACAAGGGCATACTTATTAAATAATATTAGTACTCTATTGGATAGCAAAGCCACAGGGTCCATAATCCTGTAGCTAATGACGACACTGTCTATGGAACAAGAGAAAATAAAGCATTTTCAAATTCAAAAGACAACCTGCAGATTAAGTCCATTAGATATTATTAGGTTAAAAACCTAGTTTAGGGATCCCTGGGTGGCTCAGCAGTTGAGTGCCTGCCTTTGGCCCAGGGCATGATCCTGGGGTCCCAGGATCAAGTCCCGCATCAGTCTCCCTGCATGGAGCCTGCTTCTCCTCCTGCCTGTGTCTCTGCCTCTCTCTCTGTGTGTCTCTCATGAATAAGTAAATAAAATCTTAAAAACAACAACAACAACAACTCTAGTTTATAGTAGAAATAATGATAGTTTAATCCAGGTTTTCAATGATTTTCTCAAAACAGCTTTGTATTTTTGTTAGTTTGGTTAAAAAAAAACCAAAGGTCAGGGGCACCTGGATGGCTCAGTGGTTGAGCCTCTGCCTTTGGCTCAGGTTGTGATCCTGGGATCCAGGATCAAGTCCTGCATTGGGTTCCCTGCAGGGAGCCTGCTTCTTCCTCTGCCTATGTCTCTACTCTCTCTGTGTGTCTCTCATGAATGAATAAATAATCTTAGAATTTAAAAAAGCAAAGGTCATTTCACTATAAAATTTCAATAAAGTTCAAATTTTTAATATTATTAATATAATACTCACCAAATCATAGTTAGTAAGTATCCTGCAAAGACATTGTTGATATTATGAGACTGTATCTCAACAAGATAATCAACCTTGTCTTTGAAAGTTCATTATATTGGAATATAAATAAAAATATGGACAAAGTATGTATATGAATGTAATTCTACATAATGTTAAGCCATCTGTCTTATCTCTAATTTACTCTGAGGTAAAGGATCCCAGTGTTTAAAAATATTTATTTTTGTGGATTATATTTATTTTTATCATAGTAAGATATATAAAACAATCAAAATGTTCATTGTTGGGCATGATCAATGTGATTGTCCTTCTCCAATTCACATAATGGAATACTAAGAGTCATTCAAAGTGATGAATCAGATCTATACCTATTGTGATGAAAGCTGTTTGTAACTCTTACTATTGGGTGGGTGTTGTTAACCCACTCAGATCCCCCTGACTTGTGGTATAACCATTTTCACAATGGTCACTTGAAAACATAAGGAAAATGGTAATTGCCAGACAATCTAGAGTTCCCTGATGTAGCAGATAAGAGAGGTTGTATTTACATTTATCCTTATATATTTATCTTCAGATATACATATATCTCCATATCTCTGGGTAGGATAAGGATGGCTTATCCATCCAGCCCCTCTTATTTATTTACTTGTTGGTAGTCATTCTTGCTCAGACTCCTCAGAGGTTCAGGCATATATAGTGTCCGATGAGGATGGGGCAGCCCAGGCCATCTAGTCATCTATTTGTATGAGTGCAGGCCCTGGGGAGCTAGAGCTTGCTGAGGACACACTTGCATTGAGTACCTGGGAATCTATAAAAACGAAAAACAGAACAAACCCATAAGCACATGGCATGTATTCCTCTACCCCATTCCAGTGACTAGCATTGAGCCTTGCAGAGAAAAGAGCTATGCTAGTTTTCATGATTGAAGATGAAACTGGCAAGAAGGAAAGCCCAGACTTCAAGTGACAAGTTTTGCTTTGGGTATAGGTAACAGTATGGTACAGAATTAAGGAAGAGAGAATTCTTATTTCTGTGCAATGATGAATGCCATTTCATTTGGCACCTTTGCAGCTTTGGGGTCACTTGGAGACAATACCTGGGGAAGCAAATTATCTTCTCATTCAGGATGTTGGTACAGATGGCTGAAGCAGAACATGAGATGAGTGGTGAAAAAACATGTGACACACTGAATTTCCTGAAAGTATCTTTTTTAAAAAAATTATTTATTCATAAAAGAGAGAGAGAGAGAGAGGCAGAGACACAGGGAGAGGGAGAAGCAGGCTCTCTGCAGGGAGCCTGATGTGGGATTCGATCCCAGGACTCCAGGGTCACACCCCAGGGTTAAGGTGGTGCTAAACTGCTGAGCCACCCAGGGATCCCCTCCTGAAAGTATCTTAGAAGGCCTGAGAGGTCTGGCAGATATAAAAGAATGAACCAGAGGGATCTGCTTTGTTGCAGCCAATGGGATTCCATTTGTACCACAGATAGAAGCCTTAGGGAATGCCAGTTGACGTTTACCTATTTTTCCCTTATTTTAATGAGAGATATTTCTGGTCTTTTTCTTTTTCTTTCTTTCTTTCTTTCTTTCTTTCTTTCTTTCTTTCTTTCTTTCTTTCTTTCTTTCTTTTTTTTTTTTTTTTGCATTTGTTTTATTCAAGTTCGATTTGCCAACATATAGTATAACACCCGGTGCTTATCCCATCAAATGCCTCCCCCAGTGCCCCTCACCCAGTTACCCCATCATCCCACTCACCTCCCCTACTACTACCCTTTCTTTGTTTCCCAGAGTTAGGAGTCTCTCATGGTTTGTCTCCATCTCTAATTTTTTCCACTCAGTTCCCCTCCTTTACTTTATAATCCCTTTCCTATTTCTTATATTCCACGTATGAGTGAAACCATATGATGATTGTCCTTCTCCAACTGACTTACTTCACTCAGCATAATACTCTCCAGTTCCATCCATGTTGAAGCCAATGGTGGGTATTTGTCCTTTCTAATGGCTGAGTAATATTCCATTGTATACATAGAACACATCTTCCTTATCCATTCATCTTTCAATGGACACTGAGGCTAGATTGGCTATTATGGACATTGCTGCTATAAACAGTGGGGTGCAGGTGTCCTGCCATTTCACTGCATCTGTATCTTTGGGGTAAATACCCAGTAGTGCAATTGCTGGATCATAGGGTAGCTCTATTTTTAACTTTTTGAAGAACCTCCACACAGTTTTCCAGAGTGGCTGTACAAGTTCACATTCCCACCAACAGTGCAGGAGGGTTCCCCTTTTGCCACATCCTCTCCAACATTTGTTGTTTCCTTTCTTATTAATTTTCCCCATTCTCACTGGTGTGAGGTGGTATCTCATTGTGGTTTTGATTTGTATTTCCCTGATGGCCAGTGATGCGGACCATTTTCTCATGTGCTTGTTGGCCATGTCTATGTCTTCCTCTGTGAAATTTCTGTTCATGTCTTTTGCCCATTTCATGATTGGATTGTTTGTTTCTTGGGTGAGGGGTTTAATAAGTTCTTTATAGATCTTGGATACTAGCCCTTTATCTGATATGTCATTTGCAAATATCTTCTCCCATCTGTAGCTTGTCTTTTAGTTTTGTTGACTGTTTCCTTTGCTGTGTGGTAGCTTTCTATAGTGATTAAGTCCCAGTAGTTCATTTTTGCTTTTGCTCCCCTTGCCTTCATAGATGTATCTTGCAAGAAGTTGCTGTGGCCAAGTTCAAAAAGGTGTTGCCTATGTTCTCCTACAGGATTTTGATGGATTCTTGTCCCACATTTAGATCTTTCATCCATTTAGAGTTTATCTTTGTGTATAGTGTAAGAGAATGGTCTAGTTTCATTCTTCTGCACATGGCTGTCCAATTTTCCCAGCACCATTTATGGAAGAGACTGTCCTTTTTCCAATGGATATTCTTTTCTGCCTTGTCGAATATTAGTTGACCATAGATGTAAGAGCCCATTTCTGGGTTCTCTATTCTGTTCCATTGATATATGTGTCTATTTTTGTGCCAGTAATATACTGTCTTGATGACCAGAGCTTTGTAATACAACTTGAAATCCAGCATTGTGATACTCTTGACATTGGTTTTCTTTTTCAGTATTCCCCTGGCTATTCAGGGTCTTTTCTGATTCCACACAAATCTTAAGATTATTTGTTCCAACTCTCTGAAGAAAGTCCATGGTATTTTGATAGGGTTTGCATTGAACGTGTAAATTGCCCTGGGTAGCATTGACATTTTCACAATATTTATTCTTTGAATTCATGAGCATGGAATATTTTTCCATATTCCTCAATTTCTTTCAGAAGTGTTCTGTAGTTTTTAGGGTATACATCCTTTACCTCTTTGGTTAGGTTTATTCCTAAGTATCTTATACTTTTGGGTGCAATTGTAAATGAAACTGATTCCTTAATTTATCTTTCTTCAGATTCATTGTTAGTGTATAGAAACACAACTGATTTTTGTGCATTGATTTTGTATCCTGCCACGTTACTAAATTGCTGCATCTAGCATTCTTGCAGTGGAGTCTTTTGGGGTTTCTATGTACAGTATCATGACATCTGCAAAGAGGGAGAGTGTGATTTCTTTGTCAATTTGAATGCCTTTTATTTCTTTTTGTTGTCTGATTGTTGAGACCAGGACTTCTCGTACTTTGTTGAATAACAGTAGTGAGATTGGACATCCCTGTCATGTTCCTGAGCTTAGGGGAAAGGCTCTCAGTTTTTCCCCATTGAGAATGATATTCACTGTGGGCTTTTCATAAATGGCTTTAAAGATGTTGAGGAATGTTCCCTTTATCCCTGCACTTTGAAGAGTTTCAATCCAGGATGGATGCTGTATTTTGTCAAACACTTTCTCTATCTATTGAGAGGATCATATGGTTCTTGTTTTTTTCTCTTGTTGATGTGATCTATTACATTGAATGTTTTATGAGTGTTGAACCACCCTTGCATCATGGGGATAAATCCCACGTGGTCATGGTGAATAATCTTCTTAATGTACTGTTGGATCCTATTGGCTAATATCTTGGTGAGAATTTTTGCATCCATGTTTATCAGGGATATTGGTCTATAATTATCCTTTTTTGGTGGGGTCTTTGTCTGGTTTTGAAATCAAGGTAATGCTGGCCTCATAAAATGAGTTTGGAAGTATTCCCTCCCTTTCTATCATTTGAAACAGCTTTAGGTAATAGGTATTACTTCTTCTTTAAATATTTGATAGGGGATCCCTGGGTGGCGCAGCGGTTTGGCGCCTGTCTTTGGCCCAGGGCGTGATCCTGGAGACCCGGGATCGAATCCCACGTCGGGCTCCCGGTGCATGGAGCCTGCTTCTCCCTCTGCCTGTGTCTCTGCCCCTCTCTCTCTCTCTCTGTGTGACTACCATAAATAAATAAAATAAAATAACAGAATCATCTGGTAAAGTTTAAAAAAAAATCAGATCAAATTTATTAAAAAAAAAAAAAATAAATAAATATTTGATAGAATTTCCCTGGGAAGCCATCTGGCCCTGGACCTTTGTATCTTGGGAGGTTTTTATTTATTTATTTATTTATTTATTTATTTATTTATTTATTTATGATAGTCACAGAGAGAGAGAGAGAGAGATGCAGAGACACAGGCAGAGGGAGAAGCAGGCTCCATGCATCGGGAGCCCGATGTGGGATTCGATCCTGGGTCTCCAGGATCGCGCCCTGGGCCAAAGGCAGGCGCCAAACCGCTGCGCCACCCAGGGATCCCCTCTTGGGAGGTTTTTAATGACTGCTTCAATTTCCCTGCTGGTTATTGACCTGCTCAGGTTTTCCATTTCTTTCTGTTCCAGTTTTGGTAATTTGTGGTTTTCCAGAAATGCATCCATTTCTTCTAGATCTCCTAATTTGTTGGCATTTAACTGCTCATAATATGTTTTAAAAATTGTTTGTATTTCCTTGGTGTTGATTGTGATCTCTCCTCTTTCATTTGTGATTTTATTAATTTGAGTCTTTTCTCTTTTCTTTTTAATAAGGCTGGCTAGGGGTTTATCTATCTTCTTAATTTTTTCAAAGAACCAACTCCCGGTTTTGTTGATCTGCTCTACAGTTCTTCTAATCTCTATTTCATTGAATTCTGCTCGAATCTTTATAATCTCTCTTCTTCTGCTTGGTGTAGGTTTTACTTGCTGTTCTTTCTCCAATTCTTTTAGGTGTGAGGTTAGCTTTTGTATTTGAGTTTTTCCGATTTTTGAAGGAGGCTTGTATTGCAATGTATTTCCCTCTTAGGACCGCTTTTGCTGTATCCCAAAGATTTTGAATGGTTGTATTTTCATTTTCATTAGTTTCCACGCATCTTTTTAATCTTTTCCAATTTTCTGGTTGACCCATTAATCTTTAGTAGGATGCTCTTTAACCTCCATGTGTTTGAGTTTCTTCCAAATTTCTTCTTGTGATTGAGTTCTAGTTTCAAAGCATTGTGGTCTAAAAATATGCAGGGAACAATCCAAATCTTTTGGTATCCGTTGAGACCTGATTTGTGACCCAGTATGTGGTCTATTCTAGAAAAGTTCCATATACACTTGAGAAGAATGTGTATTCAGTTGCATTCGGGTAGAAAGTTCTATATATATCTGTGAAATCTATTTGGTCCAGTGTATCATTTAAGGAACTTCTTTCTTTAGTGATGTTGTACTTAGAATATCTGTCATTTGCTGAAAGTGCCATGTTAAAGTTTCCTACTATTAGTGTATTATTATCTAAGTATCTCTTTATTTTGGTTATTAATTGATTGATATACTTGGCGGCTCCCACATTAGGGTATAAATATTCATGATTTTTAGGTCTTCTTGTTGGATAGACCCTTTAAGTATGATGTTGTGTCTCTGTTCATCTCTTACTACAGTCTTAACTTTAATTTATCTGATATGAGGATGGCTACTCCAGCCTTCTTTTGAGGCCCATTTGAATGATAAATGGTTCTCCACCCCTTCATTTTCAGACTGTAAGTGTCCTTAGGTCTAAAATGAGTCTTTTGTAGACAGAAAATAGATGGGTCTTGCTTTTTTATCCAGTCCAGTACCTTGCATTTTTTGATGGGATCATTTAGCCCATTCATGTTCAGAGTAACTATTGAAAGATATGAATTTAGTGTTATTGTACTACCTATTCAGTCTCTATTTTTGTGGATTTTTTATTTGGGCTCCCTCTTTCTTTTACAGGGTCCCCCTTAATATTTCTTGCAGAGCCTGTTTGGTGGTTACATATTCTTTCAGTTTCTGCCTATTCTGGAATCCCTTTATCTCTCCTTCTATTCTGAATGAGCCTTGCTGGATAAAGTATTCTTGGCTGCATGTTTTTCTCATACAGGACCCTGTATACATCCTGCCAGCCCTTTCTGGCCTGCCAGGTCTCTGTGGAGAGGTCTTCTGTTAATCTGATATTTCTCTCCATATAAGTTAAGAATCTCTTGTCTCTTGCTGCTTTAAGAATTTTCTCTTTATCTTTGAAATTTTCAAGTTTCACTATTAAATGTCAAGGTGTTGAACAGTTTTCATTGATTTGGGGTGGGGTCCTCTCTATCTCTTGGATCTGAATGCCTATTTCCTTCCCCAGATTTGGGAAGTTCTCAGTTATGATTTGTTCAGATATACTCTGTGGTCCTCTCTCTCTCTCTCTCTCTCTCTCTCAACCTCCTCTGGAATCCCAATTAGACTTATATTCTACATTCTCAGGCTATCATTTATTTCCCTAAGCCTGTCCTCATGGGCTCTTAATTGTTTTTCTCTTTTTTCCTCAGCTTCTTTCCTTACCATCAACTTGTCTTCTATTTCACTCACTCTCTCTTCCACATCATTAACCCTAGCAGTTAGAGCATCCAGTTTGGATTGCATCTTATTTAATCTATTTTTAATTTTGGGCCTAATTAGATCTCAGTTCTGCAGTAACAAAGTCTCTAGAGGCCTTTATGCTTTTTTCCAGAGCCACCAGTAGCTTTATAATTGTACTTCTGAACTGAATTTCTGACATCGTATTTAAATCAAAATTCTGTAACTTTGTAGCAGAGTGTATTATTTCTGGTTCTTTCTTTTGTGGTGAATTCTTCCTTCTAGTCATTTTGTCCAGGGCAGAGTGGCTGTGGGGGCAGGATGAGTCAAAAGTATCAACCATGACCTAAGTAAAATATACCCTAGATGATTCCGAAGAGGTCAGAGACCAGAAAATAAAAGAAAAAGGAGAACAGAACAAAATAAAACAAAAAGACCACTAAGTGAAAAATAAATTTTAAAACAAAGTAGTAAATATAAAAAGCCAAAAACAAAAATAAAAAAGAAGAAAAAAGAAAAAAAAGTGAAGAAAAGAGAAAAAGAAAGAGGGGATAGTGGTGGTGAGGAAGTGGTAGTGGAGAGAGAATGTAATCTATCTGAGGGGTCGTAGAGGGTGATCCTCTTGGTTCTGAGTGTTTTTTGTTATGTGTGTCAGAAGATGCTCAATCCCAAATTTATATAAACCAGCAATAGTTACATAAAGCCCCAGCATTGATCACAAAAACATAAACAAGATAAATGAGGGGGACAAAATGGGAAGGAAGAAAA
The DNA here is from genome assembly GCF_018345385.1 of Vulpes lagopus. NCBI lineage: Eukaryota > Metazoa > Chordata > Mammalia > Carnivora > Canidae > Vulpes > Vulpes lagopus. The sequence continues at coordinate 100,982,483 of NC_054829.1, forward strand.
AATATAACCTCACAGAATGAACAAACACGGTATTCCACTAGGTTCTGGGTGTATATTGGTCGTATTTTAGAAGGTACTAACTTTCACTATTGTAAAACAAAATGAGGCAGAAAAAAAAAATACCCGTATCTCGTATATCTACCAAAATTAAATTGAATACGTTGAAGGGAATCCAGAAGTGAAAAATATATCTAAGACATGTAATTGTAGAGACACAAAAGTCAAAAAGGAAAAATACTTAAAAATGAAGAGTTGGTAAGATATTGTAGTTAAGGTGGGAAAAGAGGAAAAATATTTGAAATTTTTTAGTCTGATATAAAAAGTTTTAATGGAAAAAGAAAAAAGAAAGAAAGGGGAAAAAAAGGACCCTCTAATCCTATATACTATTTTCTCTCATTCCTGGAGCTTTCCAGTGCTGCTGGATCAAGAACTTGCCCTTCCCCTGTCCTTCTAGCTGGTCTTCTGTGGGAGGGGCCTGCTGTGCTGATTCTCAGGTGTGTGCACCTGGGGGAGCTGTCCCGCCCCTTTCCAGGTGCACGGCTCAGGGAGAAATGTGAGGCCTCTGTTCCCTGGCAGCCCCACCCCTCCCAGGCACAGGGTGAAATAAGGAGGCAAAACACTGGTGGCGGCCAGATTTCCATCCCTGGAGTCAGCTCCCCCAGTAACTACCACAGTCTCCCAGTCCGAAGTGGCCTGGATGCTCCCAGGGGCAGGTGCAGGGGCACTGACCTGCACAGCTCGGGGGCGCCCTGTGGCAGGAGAGTCTCCCTGTCCTGTCCCTCCCCACCTCCACCTGTCCTGGGGGGGAACATGGGATCGCCGGCTGTATCCACTGGGCGCCCTGGGATCCGGGGCCTGTGCCGCTGGAACGGCACTCCCCAGGACCGCCTCTCCCGAAGGGAATGGGGCACAGCCACCCCCATCCCTTGCCAGCCTCCAGGGCAAAGGCAGCTCCGAAGCCCACCCCCCTAACCAACTGGCTGCTCCCAAATGCCTGGGATAAATAATTTTCCAGACTTTTATAAATCATTGTTATGTGAAATCTGTTTTGAGGGTAGATGTCAATGAGGTTTGGCAAAGAAATTGTCTAAGTTTAGATTGGACACAAGATACTGTGGTAACAAACAACCCCCAAATGTGACTCAGTTAACATAGGAAGTGTTGGGATCCCTGGGTGGCGCAGCGGTTTGGCGCCTGCCTTTGGCCCAGGGCGCGATCCTGGAGACCCGGGATGGAATCCCACGTCGGGCTCCCGGTGCATGGAGCCTGCTTCTCCCTCTGTCTGTGTCTCTGCCTCTCTCTCTCTCTCTCTGTGTGACTATCATAAATAAATAAAAATTAAAAAAAAAGATTAAAAAAAAAAACAACATAGGAAGTGTTTATTTGTTTCTCCCCATAGCATGTACATCTCGGGTCAAGGGGACTCTGGTCATCACAGCCAGTTAGGGACCCAGGCTGAGGGAGCTGCTATCAACTGAACAGTAGCTAACTATGTCAAAATAAAATGTGGTAGCTCTTGAAGGTCTCAGCTTGCTAATTAAACATACCAGCATCGCTTCCACTCAATTCATAGATTAGATTTAGGTTTAGAACTTCACTCAACTGCTAGGAGCCAGGAAGCACAATCATTTTATTGTGTCCAGGGAATAAGAAAGAATATTTGTTCTGTCAAAACTAATGATCATTGCAGTCAGAGGTAGTTAATTCTAATGAAATGGAAATGTAAAGGCCCTAAGAGGAGGGAAAACAGTCTTGAAACAGAACAAATTTGGAGCATTCACACTTTCCATTTATATGACACGGTATTCAGTGTTTGCCATAATACTACAATAATCAAACGAGTATTGGCCTAAGATTGACATATAGTGGCCAGAAATAGACCCAAATCTAAGTGAAGAATTGATTTTTGACAAAGATATCCTAGATATTCAATGGGGTTTTGAGAGTCTTTCCAACGAATGATGCTAAAGTAACTACAAATGAAAAGAAAAAATATTAACCTCATAATTTATCTCACACTATACATGAAATCAAATCAAGATGTGTCCAGAATGTGTCTAACTCTTACACATAAGAGTTAGAACTGTGAGAAGCAGGCTCTCTGTAGGAAGCCTGATTTGGAACTTGATCTCAAGACTCTGGGATCATGACCTGAGCCAAAGGCAGATGCTCAACCACTGAGCCACCCAGGTGCCCCAGAACTATAATGTCTTTAAAAGAAAAAAAAAAAAGGATAATAGCTTGATGACCATGAGGGGAAGCAAGGAATTTACAATTAATCCATAAAAGATATAACCATGCAAAAGGACAAAGTGGAATTTAGAACAAAATTCAGAACTAAAATGAAAAACTTCTCATCAAAGACAATGCTAAAAAATTGAAAGGGAGAAATATTTCCAATAACTATACCTGACAAAGGCCTTGTATTGAGAATATTTGTAGAACTTCCACAAATCAATATTACAAAGATAAGCAACTCTGTTAAAAAGGGAGAAAAGCTTGAGCAGACACTTAAATGAAAATAATGAGTGACTTAAAAAAAAGTGAGAAAATAATAAACAGTATAATTGTCAGGGAAATGCAAATTATTTTTTTAAATATTTTATTTATTTATTCATGAGAGAGAGAGAGAAAGAGAGAGGCAGGCAGAGACACAGGCAGACGGAGAAGCAGGCTCCATGCAGGGAGCCTGATGTGGGACTCGATCCCAGGACCCCAGGATCACGCCCTGGGCCAAAGGCAGGCGCTAAACCACTAAGCCACCTAGGGATCCCCGGGAAATGCAAATTAATACCATGATGGCATGTATGTTCATACCTACGAAAATGACTAAAATGATAAAGTGTGACAAAACCAAACACAAATGTTCCTCCAGTTTTGAAAGTTTGCATTATGCCACTTTGCTTTTAGGCAAGACCTACATTAGTGCCTCATTTTCCCTAAGCAAAAGAAATCTGAAGAGGATTTTTGCTCCCATAAGAGAAGTGAAAAGCAAAAATAGAATTCAGAATTTGTTCCCCAGCAAGCCACTATAGAGGCAGCAAGCACCTGGACAAGGAGTGGCCCTGCCAAGCCCTTTCCCCAGGAACTACACTCAGCACCTAGCTATCAAGCTGCCATAGCTTTTAACTGGTCTGTGAGCATCTGTGCTTTATCTTGATTCATTTTGTGCATTTTTTAGCAAGGTATGTCCTAACATATAAGAAAAACCAAAAAGAGGTTATGTTCTGAGTCAGAGAATGCTCAAAAACTTTTCCATATAAGTTGCTGGTAATTACGTCTTTATGCCATTATGCTGTTTCGATTTATGATAGGTTTCATAGGAACGCTCTACTTTTAGATAGCAAGGGAAACCTGTGTTGGCAAGGATTTGGAGCACTCAGAACTTTTACACATTTGATGACAAGAGTCTGAAGTGGGATAATCTATTTGGGAAACAGTTTTGCAGTTTCTTATAAAGTTAGACATGTATCTAATGGTACAACAATTCTACTCCTAGATATTTATTCAAGAAATAATGAAAACGTCTATTTACAAAATGACTCAGAAAAATACTTAGGGCAGTTTGTTCATAATCCCTAATCTAGGAATAACCCAAATGACTGTAAAGGATGAATGGAGAATGTATAAAACATATTCATTGATAGAACCCTGTTGAGCAATAAAATGAATGAATTATTGGCATACGCATTATGGATGAGTCTCAAATTATTATGCTGAGCAAAAAGACATCCAGATATAAAAGAGCATATACTTTATGTTTCCATTTATATGACATTCTGAAATAACTAAAGTTAATTTATGGTGAAATGATATTTTTTAGAGTGCTGATTCAGAGGGTATAGATTGTTTGGAAGGAGGTAGGGAGGAACTTTCTGTGATAATGGAAATATTTTATGTCTTGATTAGGGTGTTGATCACGCAGGCTTGTACATATATCAAAACTCAGAATTATATACTTAAGGATATTGTATTTCATTATATGTAAATTTTACATCACTGAACACATACAGGCACACACACATATGCACACTGTGATACTACTACCTTCACCAGAATAGCTAACATGAAAAAAATTTAGACAAAATTAAATATTGGTGATAATGTGGAATAAATGGAACTCAGTGATGTCTGAGGTGCTATTTGCTGCAACTTTGGATAACTTTCTCACATTGCTTATTGAACCTCAATATTTGCATACTTAATGATCAAAGTTATATTTCTAGGTATAACAAAACTTTAAAACATTCATATTAATGCAAAAGTATGTATAAGAATGTTCCTGGTGGCACTATTCATGGTAGTTAAAAACTGGGAAAATCTAAATTTCTATTAAAATGGAATGGATAAACAAATTGTAGTTAAATGTGTGTGATACAATTTATCTTGTAATAAAAGTGAATAGCCACAACTCTATGTAAATAAATGGATGCACCCTACAACATAGTATTGAATGAATTAATCCAAATTAAAAAATGTATACTATTCAATTACATTTTTATTAAACTCAAAAACAGGGAAAATCAATTCATGATCAAAATAGTGATTATTTTGGGTGATGTAATGAATAGCCAAAGATACAAAAAAGATTACATTTGTAAGATATTAGACTGTATCTTGATTTGTGTGCTAGTTTTGCTTTAATTTTGTGAAAATTCATTGAGTTATTTTTGTTATGCACTTTTATGAATGTACATTATTGTCAAAAATTTTACATTAAAAACTCTGATAAAGCACTTTCAAAACTGTGTCCTTTTCTACCTTTCCCCTGATTTTTGTAGATCCTTGTACAAAGGTTCCTGCAGTTTGCTCTAGAAATGTGCAAAGTTATTAACAGAGATATGAAGAAAAAAAATTGCTTATATGGATTGAAATGGGACACTCATTTGAAACTTTGGTAGCCATTTCTTCCACAAGATTATTGAAATTATATATATATATATATATATATATATATAATTTTAAAAGTATAGAACAAAACATAACAGCAAGGCTCAAATACAAAATAAAAACATTTCTGTGAACCAGAAACTAAATAGAAACAAGCAGGTGTGAGATCTAAGGCTACAGGCCAGTGGATGTGTGTGTTCAGAAGCAAATAATGAGCTGCCATTATTTAGCTGTTGTGAGCTAAAATGAATCAATTTTCTTGGTATGAATTTAGGAAATAGGGCCACGTTTAATATTTTAATCCAAAGGCTAGGGTGTAGTTCTCTCAATATATGCAAAGAATTTGTGAGAGTAGATGTGACCACTAGTAAGAGTTCCACCTTTATCAAAACCTGTGATCCTAGAAAGATACCAGGATACCAGGAAATGAGTCAATCACTGGCTGATTCTATAATAGGATCTGCCGTATCCCCAAGGGAGGATAACACCCAGGTATAATTACTAGAGCTGATTCTGACTCAGGAAACTAGTGCCTGGAAAGAGGTAATCACAAAACATCTGGGCAGTTAAAGTAGATCAGTATGAGAGGAAAAAAAAAATCTTTTGCTCAAAATGAGCAATAAAAATTTCTTAAAAAAAAAAAAAAAAAAACAATCCTGGGCAACCCTGGTGGCCCAGCGGTCTAGCGTCACCTTTTGTCCAGGGCCTGATCCTGGAGACCCAAGAGCTAGTCCCATGTCGGGCTCCCTGCATGGAGCCTGCTTCTCCTTCTGCCTATGTCTCTGCCTCTCTGTGTATCTCATGGATAAATAAAATCTTTTAAAAACAAACAAGCAAAACAAACAAACAAAAAATCCTACTTCTTAAAACAGTCAATAAAATCAACAATCTGAATAATTACTTATTACATATGTGATTTCTTTTATACAAAGGATCTTGAAGATATGAAATGTTTTGAGAACGTTTAGGAAGATAAATGAAAGTAAAATTTCCTTTAAAAAGAATTCTGAGGGATCCCTGGGTGGCGCAGCGGTTTGGCGCCTGCCTTTGGCCCAGGGCGCGATCCTGGAGACCCAGGATCGAATCCCACGTCAGGCTCCCGGTGCATGGAGCCTGCTTCTCCCTCTGCCTGTGTCTCTGCCTCTCTCTCTCTCTGTGACTATCATAAATAAATAAAAATTAAAAAAAATAAAAAAAAATTAAAAAAAAAGAATTCTGAAACAAAATCAGGCATTGAGGAAAGGTTAGGGGCCTATCAAATTATTCAATTAGAAATCTTAGATATAAAAACATACAGTGGCTTGAATGGGAGTGCAGTAAGTGAATACACTCTATAATAAAGGCAGTCAAAGGGCAGATTCCTGAACCAAGATTATACAGTGGACCAATTCACACAGAATACAGAATAGAGAATGAAAAAAAAAAAAGAATAATTAAAAGACAAGGATAGATTGAAAGATTGCAAAATCCATTTAAAATATTGTCAAAAGAAGAAAAGGTACAAACAATACTTCAGATAATTTTCCAGGTTTGAAGAGTCATTACTTTTTAGGTTGAAAATGTGTCCTGAATGTGAAGTTAGTTTAATTAATAAAAGACAAATGAAAGTTCACTCAGAACAGTGCAGTGAAATGGTAAATCATAATAGATAAGGAAACTATTATACAATCTATAAAAAAAAGATTGCTTTCAAGAAAATATACATGACAGATGGAAAGGAGCTTCTCATTAATAATAATAGAGGCCAGCAAACAATGGTTACAATATTTTAAAATTCAAAGGCAAGGTAGGAGTGAAACTGTCAAAGAGTAATTCTGCGTCCAGCTTCAGTATTTTTAGGAGTGAAAGCAAAATGAAGACATTTTCAAATATATAAAGGCTAATACATTTATAACATAGAGACTTTCACTAAACATTATTTAAGGAAAAAATAATGAATATACAGATATGTAATTGGATACAAAAACAATGTATACAAAAATTGATAAAATATTTTGGTAAATGGGACCTGATGTGGAAAAAACAATACTAACATTTTGTGTATTTTTTTAAACAAGTTAAATAAAATGAGGAAGAGGGCATACCTTTAAAGTATTACTATTATTTATCATTGTAGTTAAAATTATATTAAAAATTATAAACAAAGCAATAGTACAAGAAGAGGTGATTCATATGTAAAAATGGAAAAAGAATGAGAAAATTCTTTTTTATTAACAGAAAAATTATTGTCTACATAAAAAATGTAAGAAAAATAGAAACATCAAATCACTAAAATTGTCTATTGACATACAAAATCAAGAGCATTCTAGATCATGAGTAAAAACAACCTAGCGAATATAATAAAAAAGATAATTTAAGTCACAGTAGAGGTCAACACTAGGATGTACTTAGATTTAAAAAATAAAGAAACTATAAACAAGAGTAACATAGAAAAAATAGATCTATTGGTATATATTAATGAGCTCAATTGTTTGCAGGTCTCTGATTCAAATTCTTTGCCAGGTGACCTTCTGTTGCTTTTCCTTAAAGCGTCTATTTCCACACTTACTTGAACCTCATTCAGCTTGGCCATTGACTTGCTTTGTTCAATAAGACAGAAATGACAGTATGTTGGTTCCAAACCTAGGCTTCAGAAAGATTTGCATATTTCTGTTTCTTTCTTGAATATCTGCTTTCGTCATTAGAAAAATATATCTAGGTTAGCTTGCTGGTCCCAGAAAGAGGATAAGATGCATGTCTAGCAGATGCTCCAGCTAAGCAAAGTCCCTAGCTGTGTCATATGCATATATAATATAATATATAATATAGGGATCCCTGGGTGGCGCAGCGGTTTGGCGCCTGCCTTTGGCCCAGGGCGCGATCCTGGAGACCTGGGATCGAATCCCATATCAGGCTCCCGGTGCATGGAGCCTGCTTCTCCCTCCGCCTGTGTCTCTGCCTCTCTCTCTCTCTGTGACTATCATAAATAAATAAAAATTTAAAAAATTATAATATATAATATATAAATATATAATATAATATATAAATATATATAAATATATAAATAAATATATATACTTATATATAATTGTCAGTTTGTTTATCCATTCATTCTTTGGTAGACATTTGGCTATGTTAATTCCCTGCCCCCATTTTGGGCCCATTTCTGGCTATTAGGAATAAGCCCTCTATAAACTTCCGTGTACAAGTTTTTGCGTGGATATATCTTTCCAAAATATCTTATTTGGATTTTATTTATTTTTTAAGATTTTATTTATTTATTCATGAAAGACACAGAGAGAGGCAGAGGCATAGATAGAGGGAGAATCAAGCTCCTTATGTGGAGCTTGATGTGGGACTTGATCCTAGGACCTTGGGATCACGACGTGAGCTGAAGACAGATGCTCAGCCCCTGAGCCCCCTAGGCACCCCTCTCATTTGGATTTTAATTATCATTTTTCAGATGGTTTTGGTTGTTGAATACATCTTTGTATATCTTTTTTTGTGAAGTATGTACATAAATATTTTGCTCATTTTTACTGGGTTGTTTGGCCTCTTATTAGATGGCTGTAAGCTTTCTTTCAACCTGTGTGAGATATATGGAATCCAAATATATTCTTACAGCCTTTCATTTGCATTTAAAATTTTTAATGTTTTTTTCAGAGTAATAAAATGTTAATTTTCATGAAATACAATATGCAAATCATTTTGTTTTATGGTTTTTGCTTTTGTGTACTCCTAAGAAAATTTTGCTTCTCTGAAAGTCATGGTTTTTTATATATTTTCTTCTAGAAATTTTACAATTTTCTTGCTACATTTAGGTCTATAAAACATTTAAACTGAATTTTTGTGCATGATTATTCTCTTCCAAAGGAATATCCAGTTGTTCCATTAAACTTTTCTGGGATGTCTTAGTCAAAAATCTAACCGTATATTAAGAGGATCTGTTTCTGGACAATCAGTTCTGCTTTGTTAATGTACATATCTATCTTTATGACAATATCACACTCTGTTACTGTAGGCTTATATTAAGTACTTAAATCTGTACGTTTTAAATCCGTCAATTTTGTTTCTTTTCAAAATTGTTTAATTTAAATACAATATTTAATACTACTTAGCCAACATCTATGGAAAATCCTGCTTTCTTTGATTTTTTCATATGCACTTGAAAAATATTTGTATTCTGCTATTTGTTGAATGGAACTTTCCATAATCGATTAAGTCATATTAGTTGACAGTGTTATCCATGTTCTTCATATAATTCCTGATTCTATGTATTTCTCCTATCAGTTTATGAGAAGGAATGTTGATATACTAATTGCATTTGTGAATTTTTCTATTTCCCTTTCAGTTTGTCAATTTTGCTTCATGCAATTTAAAGTTCCATTATTGTGTACATACACATTTAGGATAGTTATATATACTTGATGAATTGACCTTTTATCACTGCCAATTGTCCCTTTTCATCACTGGTAATACTCTTTTTTTCTGAAGTATACTCGATCTGATATTAATATACAGCCATTCCAGTTTCCTTATCATGGTACTCGCACAATACATCTTTTCTATCCTTTTTTACCTTTTTACTGATCAATGTCTTTATCTTTAAAGTAGAAATCTTGTATAAAGCATGTAATTAGGTCTTGTTTTTGATTCAGTAGTATAACCTCTGCATTTTAACTGGTTTAGAGTACTTATACTTCCCAATATTATCAGTATGGTTGTGTTTAAATTTCCCATCTTGGTATCACGATCTATTTTTATTTTTGTTTCTTTCTTACTTTCTTTTCCTTGTTTTAGACTCTTTTTTTAAAAAAAATATTTCATGTACTTATTCATGAAAGACACACACAGAGAACAGAGACATAGGCAGAGGGAAAAGCAGGCTCCCTGCAGGGAGCTGGATGTGGGACTTGATCTGGGACCCCAGGATTACGCCCTGAGCCAAAGGCAGATGCTCAACTGCTGAGCCACCCATGGGTCTCTAGACTTTTTTCTATTCCATTTGTATCCATTACTTACTGATCAACTATACTCCTTATGTACATTTTTAAATTTTATTAATTTTAATTCCAGTAGAGTTAACATATAGGGTTGTATTAGTTTCAAGTGTGCAATATAATGATTTGATAATTCTATACATACTCAGCACTCATCATGATATGTGTATATGCTTAATTCCCATTGTTTATCTCGCCCATCCTCCTACCCACCTTCCCTCTTGGAATCATCAGTTTGTTTCCTATGGTTAAGAGTTTGTTTCTGGTTTGCTTCTCTTCTCTTCCCTCCACCCTCCCCTTTGCTCATTTGTTTTGTTTCTTAAATTCTACATATGAATGAAATCATATGGTATTTGTCTTTCTCTGACTGACTTAATTCACTTAGCACTATTGTCTCTAGTTTCATCCATGCTGCAAATGGCAAGATTTCATTCTTTCTTATGGCTATATATATATATATATATATATATACATATATATATACACACACATGTATATATATCACATCTTCTTTATCCGTTCATCTATTGATGGACTCTTAGGCTGTTTCCATAGTTTGTCTATTATAAACAATGCTGCAATAAACATAAAAGTGCATATATCCTTTCAAATTAGTATTTTATGGTATTCTTTGGATAAATACCCAGTAGAGTAGTTCTATTTTTAATTTTTTTGTGGAACTTCCATACTGTTTTCCACAAAAACTAGTGGCTTCACTAGTTTGCATTCCCATTAACAGTGCACGAGAGTTCCTTTTTCTCTATATCCTCACCAACACTTGTTTCTTGTGTTGTTGATTTTAGCCATTCTGACAGGTGTGAGATGATATCTCACTGTAGTTTTGATTTGTATTTCCCTGATGATGAGTGATGTTGAGCATCTCTTCACGTGTTTGTTGGCCATTTGGATGTGTTCTTTGGAGAAATGTCTGTTCATGTCTTCTGAGTACTCTTATATTTTAAGTGATTATCACAGTGTGTACATTCAGGTAGTAGCATACTGTTTCACTTACAGTAAGAATTTAAAAACAGTATACTTCCACTTTTCCTTCTCATGTTTTGTTCTATTTTTGACATCTATTTTATTTCTGTGTACATTATAAATCTTGTAATACAAAATTATTAATTTATTTTCAACATCTGGTTTTCTTTTAAGCACATGAACAATGAGAAAGATTTTCTACTTTTACATTTACCCACAAATGACCATTCCTGGCACCCATCATTCCTCTAAATAAGATCCAGGCTTCTAGTTTTTATCATTTATTTTTACTCCTAAAGAAATTTATCATTTCCTTTAATGCAGACCTGACAGTTGTGCTTGCATGCTAGTTCAGTCATCTGTAATCCAAAAATTGCCCAAGTTTTCTTTTGTTTATTGATTGCAATTTTTTCCCTGCTTTCTGTGAACTGAATATTTATAAGCCTCTAAAATTTATGTGTTGAAATCTAATCCCCATGTGATGATATTTGCCGATTGGAACCTTTGGGAAGTAGTTAGATCATGAGGATGGAACCCTCATGAATGGGATTAGTGCCCGTACAAAAGAGGCCAGAATGCTGGCTAGCTCTATTTCTGCCTTATGAACCTGGAAGAGGGCTCTCATCATGCTCCCAGCCTGCAATACTGTGGGAAATAAATTTGTTATTTGTAAGGCACCCATTCTAAGGTAGTGTGTTTTAGCCATCTGAGACTGCTTCTTAGCATATTAAGGAATTTTTAATTAAATGTTGCATATTGTAAATTTTATCTCATTATCTTGATTTTGTTATTTTCTTTAATGATTACTGGGCTTTTCTTGGCAAGCATATATATATGACCTATAGGATATTTGGTTTCCCTACCCTATGTGAGCTCTGTGAATTATTCAATTTACAATTTTCTGCTCACTCTTTTCCTGACCTTTTGGAATTCCTATATATGTGTGGCTAGTACTCAGTGAAAATTCAAAGGTACCCTTATGCATATTTCTGGACAATTTTTCCGTATGATTTTTTAAAATTTCTGGACTAATGTTCTGGAAATTCCAGGCCATTTTGCATAGCTAACTCTTCTGATCTCATTCTCCTCAACTCAGCAGATCCAAATAAGTTCTGTTTGGATTTTCTCTCTCTCTGCCTTCATTCAGAGTTTCACCTAGACAAATAGTTGAAACAACTGTGGGGCTCATATTATTTATTTCATTTTCCCCTAAAGCCACAGACTTGTGCTGGTAATTGTATAATGTCTATAAACACATTTGTCAAATATCCTAATTTTTTTGAGTTTGGTTAAGTCTATATCTAATTACCCATCATGGTTGGAAATGGGAGTCTTTGTATATATTCTTAAGTGTCTCTTTCTCAATTTTCTCTTTAAAAATTATCTAGATATTAATTAAATTTACTGAAAATTTATTTTAATAAACCATTGAGAAAAGGTTTCATATTTGCAGTTGAATGTACTTATAAACAACTTCTCTTTAACTCAACTTTATCCAAATCTTAAAACTGCATTCAGAGATTTGTTATATTCCTTTTAAGTGCCGATCTTTCTTGGTCCCATGAATATAGCCTCATTATACAGAGTGAGGTACTTTAAGTAAATGTGTTAGATGAATGACTTTATTAACAAATGAATATATGAATGGAAAATATTGTGGACTGATCCAAATACATTTACCTTGCTGTATTCTGTTTGGGACAGGGGCATGAAAGAAATATTAAAAAGGCAATAATATTTAGTGATCATTTAGCATAATCCCAGAAACTATGATTTTTATGTACGCTCAATTTTCTCTGCTTAACAATTATCCAGTTCTTTTAATACTCCCTTTCTGGGGATCCCTGGGTGGCGCAGCGGTTTAGCGCCTACCTTTGGCCCAGGGCGCGATCCTGGAGACCCGGGATCGAATCCCAAGTTGGGCTCCCGGTGCATGGAGCCTGTTTCTCCCTCTGCCTATGTCTCTGCCTCTCTTTCTCTCTTTCTCTCTGTGACTATCATAAATAAAAAAAAAAATTAAAAAAATACTTCGTTAAAAAAAATACTCCCTTTCCCCATTGTGAAATATCATCATTAGAATTATTTATTCTTAGATAACAAGATAGTCCACTAAACTGTGTTCTCATTAGTTTTTAATGCATTAAATTCAATTTAATGGCATTAAATAGTTTTTAATGACATTTAATACATCCAATAAAAATAATAAAATCAATGCTTTGTTGGGACGAACTTATAGATGAGTAAGAATACATTTTGATATCCCATGGAGTAAAGTAGGTCTGCAAGTCCCTCTATAACTTAGTTGCATTAATTTGTCCAATTTTCTTCTGTCAACCCACTGTAAGTAACCAGTTGCCACTGGGATGGGTTCTTTTTTTTTTTTTTTTTCTGGGATGGGTTCTCATTAGTTTCATTCCCATAATAATAGCATTAGCCCAAATTATTTCTGTCTTTGGACTTAAATTGGATGAAATCATAACACTGTACTACATTTTTGTTGAACTATAAGTCATCCTTATTTATTCCAGGTTACATACCATTTTAGTTGTTTCTACATATGATGCTTAAATTAAACCTCACATAAAAATTCTGTAAGGTGCATAATAATGACTCAATTGTACAAATGAAGTCACAGCTTTTAGAGGTTAAGAGACTTCCTCAAGTTTATACAGTTAGTTAATAACTGAGGTAGAATTTACAAATGATTGGAAATTCAAGTATGACCCCTAATAATTATTTAAAAGTGTTTTTGTGTTAAACAGATTTAATTTAAAAGCTTCTTCTCTCACTCATTAAACATACGACCCTGAATCAAATAGATAATGTATTTGTCACAGTTTCCACTTCTGCAAAAAAAGGTGATAATATTATTAGCTTCACAGGATTGTTTTAAGAGTTAAGTAACATAACATTAAGGAAAGTACCCACCGATGTTTCTGGCACATTCAAGGCACTTGATAAACAACATTGTGTTGAATATTGTCTATTTGTTTTTCAAGGTCTACTCTTTGCTCTTCTGCTCTCAACTCTGGAGGCTGATGTCTATAAAGAAAGGACAAACACCAGATCTTGCATTAAGCTGATGTTGATAACCTTAAGAAGATCAGAGGGAGATAAGCAAGAATCAGGATTTTTATTCCATTCTCTTGTTTCTTTAACTGAAGTCTCTTTATGTTCCCTCAAAGTAGTTTCTTGTAAAAAAATTCTTTGTTTCTTCTTAGAGATTTCATGGTGCCCAGATTTCCTGCACTATCCCTAATTTGTTTCCACTTTTATTATCCACTCATTTGAAACTAGATCCTTTGTAAATAAACCTCTTTGAATTGTTCTGATTTGAGGGTCCCATCTGTTTCCTGTCCGGTACATAACTGGCATATTTTTCTTGTCTTCTTATTTCCATTATACTGCATTTCTTTCATTATTCAGAGTTTTGAATACCTTGGGTCATGACAATTAATGCTCATATGACATAAAATTAGGGAGGATTAAAATCCAAGTTGTGAGAATTATGGAGAGAACCAAAAGAGATCATGTATGTGAAATATGTTTTCCTACTAGGAAAAATAGAATAATTTTTTCTTTTTATTGAATCTAACACATTATGTCTTAGTAATGCTTTAAAATTTTACATTTTTCTGGATGTATATAAATGTGTAAATAAATGTGCATATATATATGTATGTGCACATGCATTTATATATGTATTCATCTATCTACTCATGTATATTTATCTACTTATTTTCCTAGAGGGAGAGAGAAAGAGAGAGAGAGAGAAGATTGAGAGAGAGAGTGAGAAAGAGAGAGAGAGAGAGAGAGAGAAAGAGAAGGGAGAGATAGAGTAAGAGAGAAAGAGAATTCCTTGAGGAATCTCCTAAAAACTATATTTAGTCAAACAGTTTACTGTAGTAATTAATTCTTGAAATTAGTCATGCCTTTTCTTTTGTTTTTAATCAGATGAGAAAAACAAATATAAGGAAATTATATCATTCCTATATCTTTATTTCAAAATGAAGCCATAGAAAAAGATAATAGTAGTTTAAAAAATAAATTAGCTTAATGTCTTGAGCTAGCACTAAATTAATACAAGTGTAATTGTACATTTTTGGTTTTTATTTGTGTCAAATAAAAACCAAAAATATTGATTTTTATGTCAAAAATTGACTTAAAATATTCAGTTCATCATTTGTCATTAAAATATGCTGGATACCTCTTTTATGATAATACATTAGAAGTGAGTCTCATTTTCATTTATTTGAAGAAATATCCAATCAATTGTTATTTTTGGTTATAATTTGCTATCATTTGTAGGAGATGAGTGCCCTCTTCTGGTTCTGTAATAAAACTGTTGATCAAATAATGCTACCTCTAGCAGATTCATTTTCCCTTTATATTCTAATTTTTCTTTGCAGAGGTATTTAATAAGATCATGTGCATGTTGCTCTGTTTATACTCTGCCATAGCAACATGATAGATGGATATTACTTCTAAACAATTGCTACTTCTCTTTTTTTAACTTTTATTTATTTATGATAGTCACACAGAGAGAGAGGCAGAGACACAGGCAGAGGGAGAAGCAGGCTCCATGCACCGGGAGCCCGACGTGGGATTTGATCCCGGGTCTCCAGGATGGTGCCTTGGGCCAAAGGCAGGCGCCAAACCGCTGCGCCACCCAGGGATCCCCTACTTCTTGTTCTTAATCTTGTTAATCTTTCTCTGGGGCACAATATAAAAAAGATTGTCTAATGTTTTTATTCCTTGGGTTAGGGAAACAGGTTTTAAGTATCAAATTTTTAGCAAGAATGTAATAGCAAAACTAGTTTGAAGAAAACAAAAAAAAAATAAAGAAAAGCAATGGAGAGAAGGTTGCTATAATTAGCAGCTCAAGGCAGTTTTGTTTTTTTTTTTTTAAGATTTTATTTATTTATTCATGAGAGACACAGAGAGAGAGGCAGAGACATAGGCAGAGGGAGAAGCAGGCTCCCCATGGGTAGCCTGCCACAGGACTCCATCCCCGGACTCTGGGATCACGACCTAAACCAAAGGCAGACACTCAACCACTGAGCCACCTAGGTGCCCCTCAAGGCAGTTTTAATTATTTGATTGATATAAAAGGAGGATACAAAGACCATGTCTTTTCTCTCGCTCTCTCTGTCTCTCTTTCTTTGTCACACACACATGCAAATTCACCTGTCAGATGCCTAAAAATATTTAATTATTTTTTAAATTATTTAAATTATTTTTTACTAGTAGTTTGTTCACTTATTTTGCTCTATATGCTCTTTCTCTGTGGTATCCCTAAGTGCACTTCCCTCAGCTGGCACTTAAAGAAAGAAGAAAAAAAAACACAAACAAAAAGCAAGCAAAACATATAGAATGTGGGAGAATAATATTTTTAAAAATAGGGACGTGTTTTGCTTCTTGTCATCTTTAGAATAGCCATGGATTACTCTGTCTTTTGCAGCTTATCAACAGTCAGGATCACTGCCAGTTTTGACATGGTCAGAATATGCT
This sequence comes from Vulpes lagopus, assembly GCF_018345385.1. Classification (NCBI taxonomy): domain Eukaryota; kingdom Metazoa; phylum Chordata; class Mammalia; order Carnivora; family Canidae; genus Vulpes; species Vulpes lagopus. The sequence goes on from NC_054829.1 coordinate 100,998,844, forward strand.
GTCAAAATATTGTCAAGTCAGAGTCAAGTATTACATCTTCAGCAAGCTATCTTTTGAACATGCATTCCACATGGGAGATTCACTTTATTTTAATATTTAATTAGTAGGTCAAGCCAAAAAGTAAATGGAATTTCCATATTTTGCTCTTAGAACCTAGAATTTAGATTTTTAAATTAGTGATCTGTGTCTATGCAAGGAAAATTACCTTATATGGAATATAAAATATTATCACACTAAAGTAGGTGGGGTTTCTTATACAACAGAATAACCACCTAGAACATTCAAAAGCATCAGATAGTTGTTCACTTCTACTTTTCTATTTGTTTATGTAAACAAAATACTGGTGCTAGCAGACCTGGTATAGGCAAGAAGGGAGAGAGGAATTATTTGTAACAAAGTTTTAAGCAATATTGGATAAAAATTCGGTTTTTAATGGAAGAACAAGAAAATACAATTTCCATATTTTTCTTTACCAATACTCTCAGATACTTGACAAGAGCCAAAACTGATGAAATCATTTTTAAATTTATGGATTTTCTCAGATTAGGAAATTGAGATAATTATTCTGATAGCTCAGCTCAAAGAGAGGGCTTTTCAGAAACAAAAGAGAATTGGGGTTACCTTGTCATAGTTCCACTATAAATCAAGATTGTGAATGAGTATTGTTCTCTTCATTTTATTTAGCAGAAAAGTATTTCTGAAAATCACTCCATAGGAAATGAGAATTCATCTGGCTCTCTGCTAATTACTATTTTAATTAATCATTTAAGACAAAAAATCCTGAGTTGCTTAGACTTTGAAAAAAAAAATTGGCTATGAATGTCAGAAATCAGAGCAACAATAGATGGCACTAGAAGATCAAAAGTCTCAGAGGCAAATCTTGCTTTTCATTTTCCCTTCAGTCCTCTAAAGCCCCTGATGGAGGAGGGCCAGGGAGTTGAGGGAGGAGGAGGCTGGAGAGAGAATCACAGCTGCAGTGGTAGGGGTACCTGATTCCCTTGCCTACTTTTCCCAGAAGGAAGCCTGGAATGTATTGAGGAAAAGCAAATGGCCAATTTACTACTAAGATTTTGCTCAAGGCACAAAATGAACTGTTCCATATAATAACAAAAATAAAGGAAGTTCCACCTTGACTTTTATCAGGGGTTTCTGCTGTTTTGCTTGCTGCTACTGATATTGAGGTCTTGCTGGTTAGAGAAAGTGCCATGAATGCTTTTGTCATTAAGATAAGTATCAGTTTTTTTGCTAGACAACCAGCAATCACTTAAAAAATGCACATTTTTCTAGTTTTTCCCCCCAACAAAGCTGACACAAAAACGCTTATAGCATTTTTTCTTTCTTTAAACCTAAAATGGAATCTATTTTATAAAACGGATTTATTTAATTTATTTTTTATTTTGTAAACCCTTCAAGGCTGAACCCTGCTTGCACAAGACTCACAGGGCCTCAGCTTGACTAACCCACAGCCATGACTCATCTTGAACAGTGGCAGCTTTTGAAGCACATTCCAGCCCTGCTTTTTCCCACAGCTCTCCTAATCCTCTTTCACATGACCATGAAGACGGCCTTTAAATCCAACAGAAGATGTTCTGACATTTTTTTCAAGGCTATAAAAACTATTTCCAGGTCCAGGATGGGGGAATGATATGTGGATGTTTGGAGAAAGTCGGCGGTTATCGTTTCTCCTTCAAGCTAGCTACTAAGAAGGGTCTTAAAAATCTCAGCGTTCTATAAAAATATATCCAAAAAATTGCATTTCCAATACAGCATTTTCAGTGGTAAAAAAAAGAAATTAAGAAATCAGTTTCTGAAGACTAATTTTTATTGAATCTGGATTTAGAGAATATTTAAAAAAAAGTTTAATGGCTCAGAGAAATAGTGTAGACTATTTCAGCTTTTTTTCTCACTAATAAGGATTTGTTTTCTATTTTGTTCTTTTTCCTTTATTTATGACCAAGAGCAGAACTGACCTATCTAAATGTAAAATATAGTTGCATGTGTGATGTTAAGGAATTTCTAATATCAGGGATTATTGTGGATTATTATCACAGAAATCATAGATGTGAATGGGAAACATCTTTCTTTCTTCTTCTCTTCCTCCTCCCTCTCTCTCCTGTTCCCTCTCTCTTTTATTTTCTTTTTTTAAGATTTTATTTATTTATTCATGAGACACACACACACACACACACAGAGAGAGAGAGAGAGAGAGAGAGAGAGAGAGGCAGAGACTCAGGCAGAAGGAAAAGCAGGCTTCATGCACGGAGACGGATGTGGGATTCGATCCCGGGTCTCCAGGATCAGGCCCTGGGCGGAAGGCAGGAGCTAAACCGCTGAGCCACCCAGGGATCCCCTCTCTCTCTTTTTCTGATCTTTTTCTTTTCTCTTCTCTTTTCCTTCCTCCTTCGCTCCTCCTTCTTTCTCTCCCTCTTTCCTTTCTCATATATAGTCCACAAGCATTTTTGAATTCTTATTCTGTTCTTAAAGATTAGCCACACAGTTTCTTCTGAATTTCCTAGTTGTATCTATCCATTGAATTTTAACATAGAAACGTGGTTTTAGGATATATAGAGAAAGTATTCTGTGTTTGAGAGAAGCAAGAAAATTCGGGTATTTTCTGCTTATTTTCCAAGTTGGCGTGTTCAAGGAAAAATGTTTAAAGATGGTATTATATAAAACATCAGAACTGAGATGGATTCTCCTTTGCACATAGAATAAGATTAATTATGCATCAATCTTAAGAAATTGAGTGAAACTAAAGAATTGATTTGAATCATTATTCTTGTATTAATTGTAACTATCCTGCCTTTGGAATCTCATTGTTTACAGCAACATTACCTGAGATTTTTTTTTTTTTCCACAGAAGGATACAAGGACTACATTTCTTGTTGAGAAATTTTCTAGTCTACTGACTATGATACGGAAGGCATTAAACTTCAATTTTAAATGCAATAAAATTGTGTGGAAAGAAGACAAGGTAAGATTTGAACTAGTAGCGCAGAAAAACTGAGCTGTCCAAAAAAGACATAGGGACAGTAGGCTACTCCTCAAGGACTGGAGAAGGAAGAAAATAATAATCCCTTGCCTTGTCTATAATAAAATCCTGACATTTTCTCTTCCAGGAAAATCATGTTTTTTTGTTTCTTTTTTTTTTAACAGCAGCAGCCAGAGGCTTCTCATTATAACTTAGCAAATTCCTGAGGACAACTTTTACTTGCATCTAATGCTATCACAAATTTCCCCTAAAATTATTTTATATATTACAAGAAATTAAAAAAAAAATCTTGACCCAACTATTAAAGAAATTAAGAAGATTCCCAACAAGATTTATAGGCTCAGATCCAGAAAATTTTAACGACACTATGATAAAAATCTATCCTCGGACAGATTTAGTGGTGTACATCGGGTGATTGTCAAGTTTTTTACTCCTTACAATACTTTTTTTTTTTTTTGAGGAAGTCCGGTGTACCATTTCTTACTCATCCTAGTAAACATATTAGAGGCAAGTGTAATAATTGGCATCTCCCTGTCACTAAAATAATTATATCTTTGAAGACAAAGTTTCAAACCACAATTCTAATTCTGCCCTATTCTATCTATGGAACACATTCTTTATCATATCTTGCTTTAAAAAATAAAAGCAACACAAACATTCACCTAGTTCTTGTATCAGAAAGGAATGAGCATGGATATTGGAAGCTGAGACTATTAGATGCCATGATTTGCAACTGCAAACATGAAGCAGGGTTTTGGATTGTAGCCAGTAAGAAGAATGTGTGCAAAGGAACTAGTGGGAGGCAAGAGTGATCTGAGATGCAATCTAGAAGGCAAGAAATGGACTGTGCAGGTTCTCATGGAGCATGCTTAGTGTTTTTGTGATAATTGATGAGACTCTACTTATTATTTTTAAGCATGAGATTGGAATGATTAGACTGAGTTTTAAATAATTTTTTATTGGAATATGAAATGGCAGTTGGAAGGGGAAAAGTAATTTCATGGAAGGCAATTAAGAGGGCACCTCAGAAATACAGGTAAAAGGTATTAGAATTGGACTAGCTTGATGGCTGCAAAGATCAAAACAATAAAGTTATTTAAAAGATAAAATCAATGAAATGTGGGAAGTGAAGATTATGGCATGGTATATGTTACAACTAAGGTACATGCTGAGTTTTGAGTTAAGATTAAAGCATCTAGGGGCAGCCCCAGTGGCACAGCGGTTTAGGGCTGCCTGCAGCCTAGGGCGTGATCCTGGAGGCCCTGGATCGAGTCCCACGTCAGGCTCTCTGCATGGTGCCTGCTTCTCCCTCTGCCTCTCTCTCTCTCTCTCTCTCTCTCTCTCTCTGTGTCTCTATGAATAAATAAATAAATAATCTTTAAAAAAAAAGATTAAAGCATCTAGGTAAAGAAATTGAGGGAGTTACTGGATATCTGCTCTACTATGTTAACATAGAGAATAGATCTGGAGACATAAATTTAGAAGACTGTGCAGGTGTTAATTTATGGCAACCGTGTTTACAAGGGTATGACTGTGATAATTATGATCAAGGCCATGTAGTAAGAAAGAGAAGTAAGAATTTTGATGTACAATTTTTAAGAGTTGAATGAGGCAAGAGTAATGGAGCGGCAGTTCAACTGAGAATCCAACAAGAGGCAGATGACATGAGAATGTGCTTTACAGAGCCATCCTTCCAGCAGGTTTATATGGAAGAAGTTCTATATTAGTGAGATGAAACATGTATTCCTCAAGAATCTAATTTAGAAGCCCAGGGCAATTTTGGCATTTATTTCACATGGATGTGCATTACCCTGAAGGGGCAGGACACTCTGCATTCTATAGAGCCTGGAGAATCATTAGGTTAGGCTCAGAAGAAGTACAAGTTGCTTTTCCAATGTTGGAACTATATTTTGGATAAGTGAGCAACTGTGGCAAATGGGGTTCTCTGAGTATTTCCCAGATTATTCTATCTAAACATCAAGGCAAGAGTGAAAGAAATCTTTGGGTCTGGGTAAGTATTCATGGGTATATTAACCTAGACTTTTTCAGTTGCAAGTTACTAAACTCAAACCAGCTTAATCTGAGGAACCTGGGTGGCTCAGTCAGTTAAGCATTGGACTCTTGATCTCAGGGTTGTGAGTTTCAAGCCCTGTGTTGGAAAAAAAACCCACAACAACAATAAAAACAACGTAATCAATACATAGCAGTTACTGGTGAATGTAGCTGCCTATGGCTCTCTGATACACAACATGGTTGGTCTCTAAGTTCTGGATATTATCAGAGCCTATCCTCTCTTTTCATGCCACAGATTCGTATGTCTCTGATTATTTTCTTCCTCAGACAGAATAAAATAAGTATTTCCTCATAACAGCTCCTTAAGAGAAGTCCCATGTTAGGGACTCTGATAGACCTGGTTTAGAAAATGTTTCTATACTAAACTAATCACTATAGTTAGGGGATTATATATTGTTGTGCAGATCTGGGTTGTGTGTATATCCTTTTAATCTAGGGACACAGGGAAGAAAGGCAAGTAGGAAGGAAACTTCATAGCTAAGAAAGGTTCCTTTATTAGAAGAAAGGAGAAAGATTTTCCAGACAGATAGAAAGTAGTTCAATCCCCTCAAACGGGGATCCTTACCATAGCCTACCACCTCCTGCTCTGCCATGATTTTTTTTTTACCATCCTTATCTTCCATTCCTTTCCAGCCATCTTGCCCTTCCTTGAATACTCTGAGGTTATCACAGGTCAGGACCTTTAGAGTGCTGTTACTTTTGCTAGAAAGCTCTTTTACACATCTTTTCTCAGTGAAATTTTCCTCAGATTTCAAACCTTCTCACCTATCATCATCATAAAAAAAAATACCAGCTAGGCACTAGTTTTTAAAAATTCATTTTGTACTCAGCAGGTAATAAAATAGTGTGCATTTTATTTAAAACTAACCAACTGCTGATAAGAATATATATCGCCACAGCTGTGATTCCACATCCAACTTTAACAATAAGAACTGGGCATTTATTCTGCCCACCATGTTCCAGACCTGGCAAGGGATGATACCCATCTCCAGCAAAGTCTCAAAGGAAGCAGTGGCCCCTATGACCAAGAGTGGGAGCCCTGGAGGAAAGGGTCAGCCGGCTGCCTCTCTCTGCTCCCCACAGAGCCTGAGAGCCAGAAGGAGCTGTGGTGTGCACCTCTGGTTTGTCTGCTCTGTGCTCCTCCGTGGCCACTGGAGGTGACACATGAGTAGAAGCATGACCAGCACCAAAATTCTTACCTTATTATCCTCTATTATCTTCATAGATTAACACTATAGCAAATTAAATGTATTCTCATACGGTCTCTCTCCTTTAAAGCACTCAATTCATGAAAACAAACGCTAGTTAACTCACTTTATTCTGTATGTAGCACCTATATTAGTGTCTGTCACAAGTTGATAAATGTTTGTGGAATTAATGAATATGAATGATTGGGATCCCTGGGTGGCTCAGTGGTTGAGCGTCTGCCTTCGGCCCAGGGTGTGATCCTGGGGTTCCAGGATCGAGTCCCACATCGGGCAACCTGCATGGAGCCTGCTTCTTCTTCTGCCTGTGTCTCTGTGTCTCTTGTGAATAAATGAATAAAATCTTATAAATAAATAAATAAATAAAATAAGAATGATTCACCAAAACATTTTTTTCAGACCTCTTTTTGTTTCCTCCTAAAACTTTGAGTCAGCGGGCTCAATTCTATGCTGCAGCTCGCTGGGCTTTCCATTTTATCATCAGTTCACTTCTCATCTCAGAAACCAATCTAGATGGATTCCTGAAGCACCACAGTTCTTCCTTTTTAATGTGTTCCTGCAACAGAGTACTTTATGAAGATGGCAAAACTAGTATATTAGAAATGGCCTTGTCTATATTTCATGATGAAAATGTCACTTAGGTTATTGTACATATTTATATACAATGAAATATAAGAGACAACTTTGTCAGTCATTTGTATCTGTTTCTCTAAATACACTTATTGTCGGGAGACATTCTCACCACAGATCTCTTACAGACATCTGTGACTGTATGTTCAGGGATATTTCTATAGTAAATAGCCATAGAATAAAGAGCAGAGGGCATGGTTTGTCTTCCTCTGTTCGGAACAGAGGGCAGGGTTTGTCGTCTGTTCAGTATAATAAAAATAATGTCTCCCTTTGGACCAAAACTGGGCATATTTCCTGGCAGCCTATTATAAAACATTGAGGTTTCATAAATTCAGGATTTCTCAGCTGTGATACAAACCCACCGAGTGCATAAGATCCACCTGGGCTGCTCTGCATCATCCCTGTGGGAATTGAGGGACAAGAGACCATAGTACAAACAGGAAATTCATGTTGCTTGCTGTTCCATGAGTAATAAGTCCTTTGACCTAGTAGTCTCATGTCTTCTGCCAGCATCTGTGAAAATGTGGCAGGCTAGCTTGTTTGCTTACAAGTAAAATCTCAGGCCCATTTTAGTTCTTGACACTTACCTTTAATATCAGCTTCTAGTCCCTGCTTGCTAATAAAGTGCTGATAGTCTTAACCAAACTTACGGTCATGGATTAGTTCTGCATCCTTCTCGGCATGTTTCATGCCATTCTTGTCCCATTCAAATCTATGTCTAGATTTGATTTGAAGCTGTCTAGCTTCAGAGACCGAATTCTTTAATCACTGCATTTATTTATTTATTTATTTATTTATTTATTTATTTATAGATTATTTATTTATTTATTTGACCCAGAGAGAGGGAGAAAGAGAGCACAAGCACAAACAGGGTGAGCAGCAGTCAGAGTGAGAAGGAGAAGCAAGCTCCCGTGGGGAACCTGACGTGGGACTTGATCCCAAAACCCTGGAATCATGATCTGAGCTGACGGCAAATGCCCAACTGAGTGAGCCACCCAGGCGCCCCTGATGACTGCTTTTCATTCATAAAATAGCTTCACCATGCTTTATATCTGCCTACTTAAGTATATATGACCTACAACAATATTCTATTATAAGGATGGTGATGGTGGTGGTGGTGAATTTTTTGGCCTAGTGGTACATTTAGTGAACTCTGAAAATGGTAGAGATTTTTAAAACTATTTTGTTAGGAAACATCTTTTCTGCCTTATAGAGTAGTTAAAATAGATTACCACCTTGCATTTAACACCATTAAACTCTATCCCCTTTTCAAACCAGCAGTTTAAATTCTTACAGTTTAATACTCAATGGTGTGTCCGTTATTGTTGCATCCCTCGCTCTCCCTTTCTACCATTCGATCAAAAGACATTGAGAAGTTCCATTCTTAGTGTTTGGTATTATTATTATGGTTGCTGTTGTTTATATTCCCGTTTTCTCAAATGTCCCTATTGTACTAAGATAACTACTTACAATTTAGTATTCTATTCTCTCTGCAGACCTCTCATAACCAGTTTCTTAATATATAAACCAAGCCTAATTAATAAGGAAGCATGACTGGGTGTATGCGGGGGAGGTGAGAGGCTGCTTTTATTTTAATTCATGTCTTCTCAAACTGTCACCACACATTGCTTACCTGTTCTGTAAATCTTAAAAAAATTATCACTGTTTAATATTATTCAACCATTGCCCATACTGAATATGAATGAACATTTTATGGCCAGCTTTTTTCTGTTTCCTTCTCTTTTTGAAGAAGATATAGGATCACACCTCTTCCATAACTCTTGTTAAACCTCTGAATTAGGGTATTTCAATTAACAATCATTAAACCATTGTCTCCCTGCCACACTAACATGATGTTGGAAGTGTATATGTTCAAATCAGCTTATGTCTGTGGTAGCTACTTCCTTCTATTGGAATGACAGCCAATCTGCAAATAATCAATGGTGTCACTGCATTGTTAATATGATTGTGCTATTAAGACAACAGAAATAGCTGACCCTGTATATCTTAGTGAATAAGTCAAAGTACAGCAGTTTGGTTAGCATTTGTCAGGCAGCAACTATAGGTATGAAATGAGCAACTCTCTTCAAAAGTAGTTAATCAAACAAAGGAGTGTTTGCATACAGTGTAAATCCTAGTTTCTAAGGAGATCAGGTAATGATAACTTTCCCAGACTTAGTCAAATCAACCACACACTAGCTGGTAGCAGAATCTACTCAATAAACAGGAAATTGTGTTGTCATGTGAAAAAGTTACTCCTGATTAATTTTTCAGTCATATGTATTGAAGTAAAATTTATATAAAGTAAAATTCACCTTCTTTTGTATATGGTTCTATATTTTTCACAAATGATACTATTATTTGCTGATAATACCTTTTACTATGTCCAGTCTTTGCAACCAATGACCCATTTATTGTCCTTATAATTAAGTCTTTTCAAGATTTTCTTATAAATGATTTCTTCATTTAAGATATTATATTTGAAATCTATCCATGTTGCTGTATATTGCAGTAGGTTTTTTTTCCTTTTTCTTAGTTAAGTGGTACTCCATTTTATGTATATATGCACCACACAGTATGTTTATTTATTGTGGATTTTCTTGGGCATTTTTTTATATGGGTATACAATATCCAGTATCTAGTATCCAATATGGGTATCTGCTTCATTTAATGAAAAGAATTTCCTTCCTCCATTTTTTATTGGCATTGCTGAAAATCAGTTGACTTTATATGTGAGGATCTATTTTTGGTCTCTCTATTCTATTGCATTCATCTAAATATCTTCTCTTGCCAATTCCACGAGTTCCATATTATTGAAGGTTTACAGTGAGTCTTGAAATCAGGCAGTTTACATTCTCTTTTGTTGTTCTTCTTCAAGATTTTATAGATATTCTAGGCATTTCTATTTCTCTTTGAGGATCAGCTCATCAATTTCTACACAAAAAGCTTGTTGGAATTTTGACTGAGATTTCTTTGTATCAATAAATGAATTTTTGGAAAATGAATTTTACATAGCTATCATGTATCTCTATTTAGGAATTAACTTTAATTTCTCTTAAAAATGCCTCTGTTTTTCTATGTAGAAGATCACACCTATTTTGTTAAATTATCTCTAAATATTGTAAATTTTTGTCAATATTTTGAATGATGTCATTATAATTTAATTTTCAAATGGTTATTGGCAATATAAAAATGCATACACGTTTTGAAAGGTTATGTGTTCTAGATTAAATAATCTTTTATCATTATAAAAGTTCTCTCACTTCTCTAAAATTCTATAAGATTCTGTATACAGTTCATCTGATATTAAAAAAACAGCTTTTTTAGGATTAATGTGCGTTGTACATCAGCAAACGTTTGCCATACGTTTACTCTTAAAACTGAATACAAGTCTTGTAAAAAACATATAGTTGTGATTTTTTTTTTTATAAAGTAAGGCAATCTTTACCTCTCAGTTGGAATGATCAATTAATTCAATTTTAATATAATTGATCCTATACCTACCATTTCATGAGGTTTTTTCTTTAATCTTTTTCTTTCACATTTCCTTTTGTTTTCTTTCTTTTTTTAAAAAAAATATTTATTTATTTATTTATTAATGAGAGAGAGGCGAGACATAGGCAGAAGGAGAAGCAGGCTCCATGCAGGAAGCTCCATCCTGGAACTCCGAAACTCAGAGATCATGCCCTGCCTGAGCCAACGGCAGACGCTCAACCACTGAGCCACCCAAGCATCCCTCTTTGTTTTCTTTTGATGAAGAGTATTGCATTGTTATTATATTTACTGTGAATAGTCAATTGCATATTTTTAGTTAAAAAAAAGGAAACCTTTTTCTATCCACAGATTTTCATTTTTGGTGCTCTTTATTCCTTTGGTATAAAGGTTTTCACATGGTATCCTTTTTCTTCAACATGAAGAACATCTTTAAAAATTTCTTGAAGTGCAAATCTCCTGGTATGGATTCCTTCATCTTTGTTTATCTGAAAATTTATATATTCTGTCTACCTTGTGAAGGATATTTTCCCTGAATATAAAATTTTTATTGACATTTTCCTTTTAACAATGCATATTATCTTTTTTATTTTTATTTCAATTGTCTGATCAGAAGTCAGTGGTTATTCTTATCATTGTTCTGTATATGTATGTAATTTTTCTTCATATTATTTTACTATTATTTCCTCCAGCTTTGATTTTCAGTAATTTGTCTATGATTTGTTCCAGTTTGTGTTTAATTTTCTATCTAGTTGACATCTAATTAACTAGATATCTAATTTGAAATTTTTAAAAATATTTGAAAAATTATTAGCTGTTTAAAAATAGTTTATTTTACTCCACCCACTTCTGAATCATACACACACATACACACAAGATAGCACACCACATTTAGAGAAGTGTAGTTCTACTACTTACCAACCTTGCAGCATTGGTCAAGTTAATTGACTATACTTACTTGTTCTTCAACTATAAAATTGATAAAATAACAGAACTTATTGAAAATTATAATTCTATTTAACATACTTGTATAGTACTTACTATGGTCTAGGAGGTATTCAAAGTTCGTTAAGAGGATTAACTCATTTAATCTTCATAACAACACCATAGGGTAAATACTACTATCGCTAATCCCATTTAGTAAATGAGGTAAATTATCCAAGGCGGTACTGGTAGCAAGTGGCAGACATATGATTTGAATCAAGCATTTTGGTTTCAGAAGCCAGACTTTTGATTACCATACAATACTGCTTGTGAATGAGTTAAACATGTTACACACTTAAAACAATATCTGTCACACTTACAGTATGAAATACATTTCAGTTTTTATTATTAACATGTATATTTTAAATTTATTGTTGGATCCACTGTATTTATGTAAAGGCTTTCTAAAACTTGGGAGATTAGAGTGTATAAGATTTGGATAATTTTAGTGAAAGAATCTGTAATCTAGCAAAGTATTTCCTCAGTACCTTGTGGGTCATCAGGCTGTCAGGAGGGCAAACATGAAGTGCCTTCATGGATTTGTGCCTTGTTAAAGGCCAGCTGGGTGTGCGGCACTTGTCTGATTGACAGCTATGGGCAGTCAGTGCACTATTATATTTAGCTGAAAGTTAGTTAAAAAGAATGCAGTCTAGCGTGGGGACTCCGTGCATCTGTAGAAACTCAGGACCTCATCATTAGGACATTTAAGAATGAAAACCAATTCTTCCAGAGCCAAGTGCTACAGCAAGTCAATAAATGAAGCCAAGCAAGGAAAGGTTATATTTACAAGTTATGAGCCCATTCCTGTTTTTTAAATAATGCATTTTTCCTTTTTAAAACATTTGTCAAATAGAAATATTTTTGGGTTAAGTAGTAACCAACAATTTCAGTACAAAGTGTTTGTGGAAAAGAGAAAAGAAAACTGTTAAGAGGACTAGTTCTGGTAGAATTTGATTATTAAAAAATGATCACAATGTCCCGACTCTAAGGATTTCTCTTCCTTTTGTCTATTCTCCTCTTTCTTATCTAATTAGTAGGGATTTGGCATTCAGGGGACTTATAATAAGTGGGTGAACCTTTTGTAACTAAGTTGTTTTCATGATGATCTCTCAACTATGTTGATTTTTTTCACTGCTTAAGTTACATGCATTAGATTTGCTCTTGTCCTCAAATACATGTGTACTTCAGTAGTATTATATTTTTCATAAGGAAAACTTTGTCTTTTGTCTGTAAGCAAAACAAAGCTCAAAATCTAGAAGCGTCAATGTTGTCATGCTGTGGTAAGTGGTCCTAGCATTTATTTGGGAGTTTGAAATTTTAATTTCTAATCTTTCATATTTGGCTTTATGTATGACTCTGGGACAATTACACTTACATGATTCCATTTGGCTTCTTATATGTTATGTGTCCTCATTTACAGAAATTTGCAGTTCTTTCATTTATAAAATGAGAGACTTGTGATTATCATCACAAGACTTGTGACCCGATCATCTTCGGGTTCTTTATTAGTGAATTGATTTCTACTTCAAGTTTACCGTTCTTTGCTGTCTGGATTACCATCACTTGGAGATTAGATAGTTTATCCTTTTAACTAGGATAAATAAAATCTTCTATATCATGAGCCATGACAGATGATTGTTTGGATAATCAACAATTAGTTATTTTAGCATGTGACTTGGTTTGGACAGCCTCACAGAAAAATGAGATAAAACCTTTAGGTTCATCTCATACTTGCTATTCTAGCACACATATCACAGATATCCAAGGTTAAAGATGTATCAGAGAGGTTATAAATGTAACACATGATGGTTGTGGTGGGGCTGATATTCAGAAGTATTTTGCAAACAAAATTTTTATACTGGTCATGTTTCTTTTTCCATGTGTGATTATTTAAAGAAATGAGGGTCTTCAAACAATAATCTGTAAAGTAATGTGCAAAAAGAAATAAAAGGGTAATTTTCACACAATGAAACCAGATTTTATTTTAATTTTTGGTTTTCTGTCAAAATTTCTAAACATAAAAATCTAAAAAGTTAGGTAGTTTTTGTTTTTAATGTCCATGTCATAATAAAACTCTTAAAAATAAACTCTTCAAAATCATTTTTATTCAAATACTTATATTGGAAAATTTTGAGTTTCTAAACTTCCATTCAGCATCACTCTGTATTAATACTCTTTTACCTGATTCTAACTCTTGTTTTATTCATTAGTTCACTCATTTTTCAAGATGCGCTTAAAACTTATTGTAGAGCAATTATTTATTTATTAGAGAGAGAGAAAATGCAAGTGTGAAGGAGCAGAGGGAGAGGATACCAAGCAGACCCTGTGCTGAGCCTGGAGCCTTACGTGAGGCTCAATCTCAGGACCCGGAGATCATGACCTAGCTGAAATCAAGAGTCAGATACTTAACCAACTGAGCCATCCAGGTACCCCTGATTTGCTTAAATTAAATAAATTTAGGATTCTATCACTTGGAAACATCAAGTTATGACTAATCAAAACAGTTACATACATGGTTATATCACAAGAAAAATAGAAAGTGCATCTTGTGTTCTCCAGTAAAACTATACACATATATAGGAATGCATAGAGTTTCTTTTCTTATTGTACTTATTTTCTAATTCTCCTCATATCAACTGCACATACCTCTGATGATCCAAATACTTCTAACAGGACATGAAGATAAAGTTTAGTATAGGTAGTTGATATTGCATTGTAATTTGATATTTTTGTAAATTTTTCAAAATTTAGGAAATATACCTTGATTTTTTTGATTTTATTTTATTACGTGCTTTCTGACTTTTATGCACCTCTTCATCCATTAATATCTCCATCAGAGGGTGATAATGACAAAAAAGATATAATCCTATTTGGTCCCTTTGATACTTATACAGGCTCCAATAACAGATTTGGAGCCTGAGGCTATTGGAGACTGTGAATATTCGTGAATAACTATGTATTTCTATTTCTCATGTACTTGATTATAGCTGGAAATTTAGGATTGTGGGTTTTAATTGCAGATAGTCTTCTCCTAAAACACTCTCAAGATATAGTAGCATGTATTAGTTTGCTGTGGCTGTGGTAAAAAATACCACAGAAGTTGCAGCTTGAACAATAAAAATGTCTGAGATTGAGGTGGCAGCAGAGTTGTTTCTTCTGAGGCCTCACTCCTTGGCTTGGAGATGCTCATCTTCTCCCTGGGTCTCTGCAGTCTTTCCTTTTTGAAGGAAAAAAAAGTCTTTCCTTTTTTACAGTCTTTTCCTTTCCTGTATCTTTTTTTTTTTTTTTTTAAAGATCATATTTATTTAATCATGAGACCCAGAGAGAGAGAGAGGCAGAGACATAGGCAGAGTGAGAAGCAGGCTCCCTGCAGGGAGCCCAGTGCTGGACTCAATGCCAGAACCCAGGGATTAAGACCTGAGCTGAAGGCAGACACTCAACCACTGAGCTACCCAAGAGGCATCCCGCCTCCCCCCCGCCCCGCCCTTTTCTAAAGATGCGTGTCTGTATCTTAATCTCCTCCTATATAAGGACTGCAATCATATTGGATTTGGGTCCATTTGAACAGTCTCACTGTAACTTAATTGCCTCTTTAAAGACTCTGTCTCCAAATACAGTCACATCCTGAGGTAATAGGGTTAAGATGTCAATATATGAATTTTGGGAGATAAAGATTCCATCCATAGCCTTGCATAACTCAAATTCAGCTCTCAGATCAAATGTCACCTCCTCAGAAATGTGCATTCACTTGATTTTCAGTCAGAGCACCCTATTTAATTTCTTCATAGCCCTGAAATTATCTTGTGTGTTTATCTAATTGCTTGTTTATTTTATCTCATTGACAAGAGGACAGAGACCTCGTGGGACTGGTACACTGCTGTATCCCCAGCACCTAGTGATGGCAATTATTCAGTAAATAATTGTCAAAATAAATAGCATTACTTATAAGATAAAGATTCAGGGAATCCCTGGGTGGCTTAGCAGTTTGGCGCCTGCCTTTGGCCCAGGGCGCGATCCTGGAGTCCCGGGATCGAATCCCACATTGGGCTCCCAGCATGGAGCCTGCTTCTCCCTCCTCCTGTGTTTCTGCCTCTTTCTCTCTCCGTGTCTATCATAAAAATAAATAAATAAATAAATAAATAAATAAATAAATAAATAAATAAATCTTTTAAAACAAAAGATAAAGATTCAAAATGCTTTTACTTCAGAAATGATATTTTGAAAAAATTGCTTCAAGCTTCAAGAAATATTGTTATATATGTTTAAATTAAAAACAAATCCCTCTTTCAAATGTTAATATAATAATTTATAAAAATCTTTCAAATATTCTAGCAAATTCTCAAACATATATTGAAAGAAAACCATATTTTAAAAGTAACAGAACTCACAATAGTTCTGCTAACTTTAGTGTATGTGGGTTAGTAAATGACTGCAGTAGGAAGCTTGCATCTGACTTCACAGCAGGCCACAGGGCTTAATATAAATTTATAACAAGAGTCATTTTTCTTAGCAATCACACTAAGAGAATTTAATCATTATTCTTTTTTTTTTAATCATTATTCTTAATCTCTATTTAAAAGTTGTCTTTGGAAGCGGTGCATAAATTTTACATATGTGAATTTTTGAACCATGTGAATGAAAAGTTTTCTGAAAATGCACTTTCATGAAAGAATTGTTAAAAAACAGGCAGAAGGCATGACTTCCTGGCACTATTGTGACTTTGGTTGGTCCCACTGTTTCCAACATTATGCTTTTAAAAAGTCAAGGAATGAAAATTCAAGAGGTTGTTCCACAGTAACCTAAACACCAGTGGTAGCATTAGAAATGTCATCTAGATTGAAGCTATAATTTTCAATCATGTTACAGCCCAAGTATTACATGCTCATGAATATTGAATGTTGTTACTTGGGTAGTACTCTGAGCCAACATACTAGGAACTACTATCATGAAGGTCATCAAATATTTTGGCCAAAATATGGTTTCCAGAATTCAAATTCTGTGTTGGCAAGGGGCCAGGGATAGAACAAGTAGCTTCACTTCACTTTTCTCTCTTTCTTTTTCTCTGCCTTATTAGATATTTATTCCCATCTTTGCCAGGATTCCGTTGGTTTTAAAGTGGCAGGGACCTGACTCAAAATGGCTAAAGCAAAAGGGACTATAATTGGAAGAGAGAAGGGTAACCAAGACCAGCAGCTCAGATGATATATTTAGGACCTTCCTTCTCTCTATCTCTCAACTGTTTCTTTCCTATGGTAAGTGTTCCAAGGATCTAACTGGCAGCTTCCAGAAGTACCAGTTTTTATGTCATCATCAGGTTTGTACATTTAGTGAGAATATTTTCCCTTCTCAATATTTCACACAGAGTATGTGTAATTGGATCTCATGGACTCTAGTTTGTTGCATGACTCTTCTTGCACCCATCATTCCAAAATATATGACCAGTCCTACAAGAAGCACATGGACTAAAAGTGAGGTAAGATAGACTGTAAAAGGAAAGCCACAGTGCTGTCACTATAAATAGTGGAAATGGATATCAAGCACTATTGAATGTCCACTAAAAGGCCCTTTACTATTGAGTGTATGGTGAATATAATGTGAAACTTTTAAAAGAATTGAACTTTAACAGTGATGTTTTTCAAATAATGTGGCCTATTAATTCCATGTTTGGCCTCTTTGTATGAATTGTTTATGAATTTAACTATCTTTATTATGAGCATATTGAAGACAGTAACTTTATGATCTTTACCACCATATTCCTTCCAATGTTCAGCATCAGAATTCAATACATGTTCAATAACTGCTAACCTAATGATTTTTTAAATAAACCTTTATGTTATTTTGAAGATAGGGAAAACATGGACATTAGGAAGTTCAAATTAATAAATTTTCACTTGGTTAATATGCAATGTTGTATGCTATTTGGATACAGCTCTTCCTTTTTTAAAGATTTCTTTAAAATAAATGGTGGTAATACCTATGGCCATGATTTCTCCTTGGAATATTCTAAAGCAGCATTGTGGTAGTAGAATGCATATTTTAGGGAAACTAGGAGATGATAAATGCAAACACCTAGAGATACTGACTCCACAAATACAGAGAATGCCCTTTTTGTAAAGATGCTATGCCCTTTTATTTCCAACTCTGAATAAATTAATGATACCCATAATGTTCTCCTCTGTTTTTTTTTCTTGCCTCATAGACCTCTTAAGCAACTTTACCTAACATAACACGAAAATCTGATCATTGCTAGCTATGTGGGTGAATTTCTTCTACAATTTGTCCCATTTTTATGATTGGAGCTATTTTATCAATATGTTGTATGCCTAAAACTAATATAACATCATATGTGAATTATACTCCAATTAAAATAATTAATTACTTAAAAAGGATCATAAAAAAGAAAGATTGGAGCTATTTAAATTTTTAAAAATAATGATGATATACAAGTTTATCACACACATAATTTCTCTTATCACCTTCTCTGCAGCCTAGGACAGCTTTTTGATAGTTTTGTCACTTGACATTATTTGACAAAGGAAGAATACTGAAGAGAACTCTAATAATACCCACTATAAAATTCTAATAATATCCATTCATCTATTAAAAATGTTTATTAAATGTCTACTGTCTACAGATTCTGGAACTATGAGCAGTAATATGATGTAGACACTAGGCTCTAGGATCATGAACCTGCATTAGAATAAAAAGACATACACAAATATAGTGCTACATTATAGGTCCTTTTTATAAGGCCATTTCAAATCATTATCCAACACATTAAATGATAAAACATTCTACTAGGCATCAGGAGATGGTAAAACTATGTAGGGGAAGAAATTTCTTTCAATGTGGTGAGAGGGAAGAGAGAAATGAAGAACTTGCAAAATCACTAGTTTGATCATCATGCATTTCCCTAGAACACTGATGGAAAACCAGTCCCAACAAGAAAATTATCTTTATATATTTTGGCTCATATCTTTCCTTCCCACTAGCCATGCATCGAGGAACCAATGGAAGAGAAGAACCATTTAGATCTGTGGTCGAAGGGCACTTCCACAGTTCTCACTTTTCCTAATTCTCCCATTGCAGAAGTTAACATACTTTCTATTAGTATATCTTAGGGTGGGGAATTATAGACAATAAAGATGAAATATTCAGCTTACTTAACTCAGCATTCTTTCACCTTCCTAAGATATGTGACAAAGGAAAGATATAGGGCAAAAGAACATTTACACTAATTTGGCTTCTCCTTATAGGGAACCAGATGTTTGTGTCTTCTATGCTAATTGGTGATCTTTTCTTATAAATACAGCACAATACAGCTTTCTTCAGAAAGCTTTCCATTTGAGATGTAGTCTCAACAGGATTTTTCATTGGGATTTTTCATATGTTTTCCCTGGCAAAAGGGTAGGCCCCTGACCCAATTTAGGTCAATCATGCACAACTTTTAGAATTTCAAACTGTGTAAAAAGTAATTGAAGGTCTGAAAGAAGTTGAAACTAGTTAACTTTGATGACAGTGCCTTGAGAAAAGACAACTGCTATTTCCTGGTATTTATATGTCAGGAAATGTCTTGATCCCAGTACTCTCAGAAGCTTGATGCTTCAACATTTTTGGGCCACCCACATCAGTCATATATAAAATTATCCAAGGAGAGTTTCTGAGGACTGCATCCTTTTCACTCATTCTACTTACTGTGCCTTTTCTTCTTTACCTCACACTTAACAGCTTAGTACAAATGATGACCTCTATCAAAACTTCTTAATGCTGGTTTTCCTCAGAATACTTTATTTCCCAACATCTTGCTTTTATATCATTTTTAATATTCCTTTTTTCTGGCTTTCACACTATATAATTATGATTAGTTAGGTATGCAGATGGTGAGTTCTTCTCAGGGTAGTTAATGCACCCTTAAAATTTTTGTAACTGCTATGTATCTCGTAAAGCTGTTCATATAATGAAAACACATAAAGATTGTACATACATGTTTTTATAAGATTATATATATTTATATATATTTATAAGTATGTATATTATATATATGTACATATATATATTTGTGTCTGTGTGTGTGTGTGTGTGTGTGCAGAATAAGTATATGAATAGTGTATCTCCAAGTGGCAGGGGACTATTTCCCACACTGTTCTTTAAACTGAGATCAGAAACTATTCTGAAGTAAACATATCTTACCCTCTTCACCATTATAACTAACATTTCATTTTGCACTTACAGCACTGTGTAGATTATATGAATAAATACAATTACGAAGTCTGAAAAATAAGTAAGCATTGGCTTAGGAAAAAGTGGGAGATGTTTAGAATATTTAGTTTCCAGTGAGGGTAGCTAGTCTTTTTCAGAGTTCTACAGATTTCAAAGAAAAAGAAGAGTATGAGGCTTCAGCTGGCCTCATTCTATCTTGTGATAACTTATTTATAATTTATACCCTGCCTACTTCCAGAATATGAATTTCAAGTTTCCTTAAAATAAAAACGTACCTAATAGAATTGAATAAAGCTTTAAAAATAACAAAATCATTAAACTTGAAAAAATAATTTCTCTGATAATTTAAGTTTAAAGTTTTTGCACCAACAAAAATGGAAACGTGATGGTTTATAAAATTCCATCTGCTTACCTGAAACTAATGCAACATTGTGTGTCAACTATATTCAAATAAAATATATAGTTATTGACTAATTTATGAATGTTTGACTTTAAATTCTTGACATTTATCACAAGACTTTTTAGTAAGGGCTGGAGGAACACAAAAGACATTTCCTAGCCTTCTAGTTAAACAATTTAAAATTTGGTGACAAAAAAAAATAGGATAAAATTCAGTACAATAACAGCAGAGCACCAGAAGTACAAAATTTGTTGGTATTTCTTTGATATTTATTTTTAACAAATAAATTATTGGTGTTTATTTTAAAATGAACCATTTTCTAAGGTTTATACCCCATCTTGTTGGTTTTCTTTTGGGCATCTTCACATTATAGGAAAAGAAAAGTATAAATCTAGGCAGTAGAAACAAAACCCTATATTAATAATTTTAATAAGCTAAGAACCAAATCATAAGATTATAGCAAAATAATTAAACAGGAACATACTACCACTTACATCCATAGTAAGTGTTCATATATATCTATCTGTTTGTCTATCTATCCATATCTCTCATATCTTCTTTGAATGCATAATTTAAAAGCAAAGTACAGTAAGGGTAATTACATAGGAGTTAATGTTAGCATATTCGAATAGAAATGATTCTTTTTTTTATAAAGATTTTATTTATTTATTCATGATGGTTCTTTAAAGTTGTTATCCATGCACTGGTTTTGGTAGAAGATGCTTTGGATTGCTCAGCCCAGATTCTTCCTACTGGGTCACTGCACTCATGCCATAGGTGCTACTGTCTGCTTCAGTGGACTTTCATCTCCAGAGAAATGCTCTTGCCCTGGATATGCTTGGAAGATTACAATATTCCTCTCCTATCAATGTCTGGCATATGCCGAGCACAGGGGATAGAAAAGCCCAGCCCTTGTTTCTCAAGGCTGGGCAACTCTGCTGGGCAAACTGCAAAATATATACATGTACTCTGGGACTCCTGTTCTCCTCAGTGGAACAAGGCCAGGTCTGGACTTGATGAGACCACATATTTGCATAGATGCTTCATTTCCCCTGGCCTTTGTAATCCTTTGGAGTGTTTTTCCTTGTGAGTGTATCTTCAAAATTATCTACACTTACGTTCCTGTCTTGGCTTCTGCTTCTAGAGAGCCTGCTCCAGGACCATTAGGGATAATATGCTATATTATGTGTTTTAAAGTTGAACATCTTGAAGCATAAAATTTCAATAACAGTGCCATAGTCCCCATACTTTTGCAATACAGGTGGACTAAAAGCAGGCAAATTCCACCAGGCTTGGTATCTGGTATGTACCTACTGTTGTGTAAAGGTCTCTTCTTGGAAAGAATCGAAGGTGGTAGTATGAGTAGTCATCAGAATATTGTAACTTTTCAACTACTCTTTTTTTCAAGTGTTTCTTTCCTAATAAAATGAAGATTTATTTCTTCAACGTGAAATTCATTGTTTTGAAAAAAATCTATGCATCTTTAAGTTAGTACCATATAATTTTGCTAAACTCTTAGCTAGCACTCACTATAACTCACATGTATAGCAAAATAGGAACTATTTAATACCTATTTGGTGAGATATTCTAGCCATGAATGTTTAGAGACTTAGTCCTAGACTAGGTAGTCATAATTTTTCTTTCTGTAACACTGATGCCTTTCAAGGAAATCTATATATCACGTTAAAAAAATTATTATTATTCTAGTTAAGTAATCTTTATGCCCACTGTGGGGCTCAAACCTACAACCTAGAGATCAAGAATCGCATGCTTTTCCGACTGAGCCAGCCGGGCGGCTCCTACAACAATGCATATTTTTTTTTAAAGATTTTATTTATTTATTCACGAGAGACACACAGAGAGAGGCAGAGGAAGAAGTAGGATCCCCGCAGGGAGCTTGCCGTGGGACTCTATCCCAGAACAGTAGGATCATGTCCTGAGCGGAAGGCAGACAGATGCTCAACCACCGAGCCACCCAGGCAACCCTACAACAATATTTTTTAAGTCCAGATTCAAATGTGCTGATTTCTCTTTCTGTTATAATGTCTGTTGACTTTTGCAACTCTGAGAATTGCTTTGTTGTGCTCCTCCCCCTGTTGTGCAACCCAGTATCCATACACTCTACTGTTACTATACTGTAAGAATCTGCAAGAGTAACGCCTGTGTTAGGCTTCTGTTTTCCCTTCTAGGACTGTGCGCAGTGTTAGCCTCTCAAAATTGTACTCTTGCTGGCCACCTGCTTGAAGTATCTTTGTGGCTAAATGGTCTCCATTCTAAAAGTTACTGCATCAATAACTTCATTGATCCTCTGTCTCTAGTCTTAGATGACTGCTCCATTTAGATTGACAGATAGCCTCAAGGCCAGTGTTAACCACCCTCATCATTACAACTTTTCAATTTTTTTGTCCTTTTGGCCTCAGCAATACCTTTCTGTGTACTGGGAAAGTCTACTCATTCTGCCTTCACAAGGGTACTTTTGGAAGACTGTGTACTTGGCAGTGATAGCTAAGCATCTTCCTCCATAGTCCTTTCTGGTCTCCCCCCACTTCTTGTACAACAAGGAGAGAAAAAGTAAAATTGAGGCTCATTTTGAAATTTTTGACTAGTTATTGGACAATTCCTTTTAAATATATATTTAGTTATCAATTACCCCAATAGTAACAGTGCTAGTTGATAGGCACTAGCCCAGGCACAAGGATACAGGGATATCCATAAAAATATTATTACCCTTTAAGAGTAATAAACATTCCTATTTAACATTTGTTACAGTTAATTAAACAGTTAATGTTTTGAGGGAGTTTGAAAGACTACATAGAAAAGGATGTTCCACTACTGATGGAGGATTTGGAGCCAAGTTAGCAAAGTGACAGGAACTAGATGTTAAAGGACAAGAATATTTTTTATGAAACAGATAAAAGAATGGGGGTAGGAAATTCAAAATAGAGCCTGACATGTTCAAAGCACAGAAGAATAGCAGAAGATAGATTAAAAACTGAGGGACTGTATCAGATGGGAATGTAGTAAGACATGAGGAAGGGAATTTAGCAAAATGGAACTTGAAATATAGGTTAACTTGTAATGATCTTGAATCTTTCACTATTGGTTTTGGACCTTTTTTTTTTTAATAGATGAGTGATAAGCAACTTTTGTCAAGCAGGAAAATTCAGAAAACAACAAAATTCTTTTTTTTAAAAGATTCTATTTATTTATTCATGAGAGACACACGCACACACACACACACACACACACACACACACACAGAGAGAGAGAGAGAGAGAGAGAGAGAGAGAGGCAGAGACACAGGCAGAGGGAGAAGCAGGCTCCATGCAGGGAGCCCGACGTGGGACTTGATCCCAGGTCTCCAGGATCACACCCTGCGCTGAAGGCAGCACTAAACCGCTGGGCCACTGGGGCTGCCCAGAAGCATCAAAATTCTTATAGACCATATGTTTTTTTCCAATTCAAGCTGAAAATTACTTTGAGTCTTATGGGGAGGTGTGTATGTATGTGTGTATATATATAAGACTATATATATCTTCACAACTTATGTTACTTATTTTGGTGACTATATCCATAAGATAATTAGTATTCAATTTTAGTCACCAAAACAGTAATATGTGGATGTGTTTATGAATTAAAAGTGCAAAACAGCTTTCCAATGTTTGATACTCTACATTTGTATAACATTGTAAAGAATATGAAACATACTCATATGCATTATGCATTACTTCACCTTATGATGAAAACGACTCTAAGATGGATATTGTCATTGCTTCTGCCCAACAAAAAGTAAGGCTCAGAGAGTTTTACCCAAAGTCCTACAATGGTTTTATAACAGAACTATGTAAAGAAAATTACACAGCATTGGGAAATACGCAAGATGTAGAGCACCATTCCAACATGGTTGGATATGGTTCCATTTCCCACAGTTTAGATTGACCAGTGGCCACAAAGTCAATAAAAGTCACACCCTAACCGTGGCAACTTGCAACCCAGAGCACCATCACTATCTCTAGTCCTTAGAACAGAAATGCTCTTGATCCTGTGTATACTGCACTAAACTGGATAGATTCTGGCATTACTGTTGTGAGACTCTTCCCCTAGTTATTTTTACGTGCAGTATGCTCTTTCCCCACCATTCTCCACCCTCTACGACTGCAGCCATGATCACCAGTCCAGATGCTCTTGCCTTATCGTATGATTTTTTAAGGCTTCTTTTTGAGTCCGAGGTGTTTGCAGTGAAGAATTTCTCTACCTATTCCAATGCCTTGGGCTAGCTATATGGACAGGCAGGATGGATGTCCACTGCAACAGAAAGTTGTCTGCATTTTTATAGGCACTGAAAGCCTTACATTTCTGTTTTAGGAAGATAACTCTGGTGGGTCTTATCTTTTCTGCTTCAGTACCTCACTCGCTAAAAGTAAAAACTCCATAGGTTTAATGTCTTGATTTCAGGCACAATCCAAGACATACTGGAAGTTGGAACCTTTAGAAAATATTTCTCCTTTAAATATGTAAATATGACTAGAGAGAAAATCCTCTTGGGTGGAATTCCTATCGCCTTCTTCCTTTCCTCTCAGTGGGCATGTTGTGGTGGTTTTTGAAGCCCAAAGAGAGTCAAGCACATTGCAATCAAACAATAAAGATTTGCAGTGAGTTTAATGCCATTTAAATGAATGAATAAAAGAGATTTATTAACTTATATGGCTAAAACATGAATTGTTTGTGAATGAAATCTATGGAGAAAAATGGAAATAGGGACTAGAGTGTAAAGAATCCTGTGAAGAAAGATGTTGACAGCAACAAAATAAAACTGCTTCAGAATTGATATTAACTGAGTGATTTGAGTATCAATTAGGCAATTTGGGTATTATTTAAATAATTTATTTCTGCTGCGAATCTTATGAACTAGAAATGAACCTATAAGGGTGGTTTGGTTGTGTGCATATGTGATTATAATACTGGGAATGGTGCCAAACTGAAGTCTCCAGAAAATTGAAGTCCTCAATTTACCTGGAGAACAAGCTGAGTGGTGTTAGCAGAAGCTTTAGCAGTAACATCAATGAATTATACTCAGGATGACCTAATGCAGATATCCTCAAAGCTGGAATGTCCTGTTCTCGCATTCACATTGAAAGAAGAGTCAGTAGCTATTCCTTCAAGTAAAGTTTGCCTAAAAACAAAACAAACAAAAACAAAAACAAAAACAGTTAAAGGGACTTGTCATTTCCATGGATTACCGTAATTTGGGAAGATCAGTGAAAATAGAGTCAGTCAAATGTACAAGGGCCAAGAATCTTCAGAAGTGAATTTCAACATCAGCTGACAGCATGATGTTAGTACTTTCTGGAACAAAGATTCAAGAGTCCTTGCTTTCTCTCTAGAAACCAAATTGAAATATTGTAGCATCTACTATAAACTATAAATCAGTTCAGTTTACTCATTCTTTAGGGCAAAATTACTTTTTATTAGGATTTTACTAGTTAACACCTACCCATCTAGAGTATTTGTTCTGGGAGAGTAAAGAAGTTGTTTTATATATTGTTACATTTAAAACACAGCAGGCAATCCGTAAATAATAGTTGAATACATAAATGATGGAATCAGTAGAGTTAGACCACTGTCCCAGCCCCCACCTCAATCGGAAGGGTTTAAGCTTATGAAGTTAAATTACTGTGAATGAAGATATTTAGAGTGAACAATTACCAATTAATGTCAGCAAGGAGAAAAAATACTCCTTTCTCTTAATCGACTCCTTTAGGCCCTGAAGTACCACTGAGGTGGCTTTAGTTGAGTTTGGATGTATAAAGGCTGCCTATTTGCCACTTGCCAGCAGATGGCCTGTTTATTCCATCATTTGCCAGGCATTGAGCCTGTTCTATATAAAGAAGTACTGAATGAGTACTAACTTTCCCCTTGATTTTTTTTTTCTTTAACAGAGATGATGTTTTATATATTTCCCATTATTTTTCCTCTGGATTAAACAATTGATTAAAGATGCTGATTTTAATATAGCATTATCTAATCAAAAAGAAAATATATACTTAAAAATATATATGCCAAATCATGTAGGAAGATCTATAGAGGTGACATACTAATATCATTGCCTCAAGGATAAATTGATTCATGAGCATCCATGAGTAAATGATGATTTTTATCTTCCTCTAGATGGTCCTTATGAATAATATAAACTATCATCCCATCTTTGATGACTTTTCCAACTTTCCTAAAAATCAGTGTAATAGAGCTGTTAATGTTCAGACTCCGTTTACCTGTAACAAATTTCCTCAGAATTTTGAGATTATTTACAGATTATATAATTTGTCTATAGTGAAAAAGTGGTATTTCATTTAAAAATTATACTGAATTGGTTCTTACTAAGTAAGTATGACAAAGATAGTATGTCTGAAGAAAAAGAAGAGCAAGAGAAGGAAGGTGGAAATATTAAATATGATGTCTCATTTGATATTCTAATTGTTAACTCTACCAATATAAAAACATGTCATTCCATTAATACTTTTTGAAAATTGTCTATGTCTTCAGGACTTTAAGTACTCAATTGCTTTCCCCTACTTGAGTGTTAACATTTATGAGGATAAGTGCTTTGTCTTGTTGATTATTGTTTATATACTGCTATTAATAAGAGTACCTGGCATATGGAAATAATTGATTTAATAGTTATGGACTGAAAAAAATGATTCTGAGTCTATTTTCTGGGGTAAACCAATAGGAAAGAACAATGAAATTTGGCATCGTGAATTGACAGTCTCAATTTTAGGCCTTTAAGAAACTGAAAATAATCTGGCAAATTATTTTTCAGACATTTGCCCCATCATACTTGCTTATACCTTGAAAGATATAGCTCACTTCCTTTGATATATTACTTGTTGTATATGTAACCTAAGATAAAATATGGTTGTTGTAGAAAACCAATGATCTATCTGCAATCCTAAAATGTTATCATAAAAGAATGGAAGAGAAACACAAATAGTGTCAACAGGTGTACTTAAAATCAGGAGCCACGTTCATAGTGCTTGTTTTATTCTTTATAAATATCTTAAGTAAAAAAAAATATCTTAAGTCCTTCTGGATATACTATACATAATAAAAATATTTTTATAAGAAAATGGAAAGGAGATAAAGTGATTTAATCATTTTATCCTTGCTTCTTTATTTCCTTCCATTTGTGTGATTTTACCAGGAATTTCAAAGAAGAAAAAACAGGCCCTTCTACCCCCCATCATGACAATTTTCTGATTAGCCTTCTAAATGTATTTGATATTGTATGGATATTGCTTTAGTAATTAGAAAAGAAAGTCATTTTTATTTCCCAGTGGAAATGTTATTGCTTGCTTTTTTGACAGTTTACAATATTGTTTTATTTTTTGCTGAACAAATCATTGGAAAATTATTTCTTGTTAAACATGAATGTGGTATTTGATATTTATGATTGTGTCATTTTTCATTTGTATTTTGGAAATAAAAACTCTTATGGAATAATATACACATATATATTTGGTATATTAAGCATATACCAAAACTGACTTCACTGATATAAATGCATATTTTTAATTAATAATAAGAATGTTTAAAAATAATTTTAAAAACCTAGACCTCTTACTACAAAGCTCACAAATCTCAGAAGATTCTGGAAAGACGTTTGGTGTTGTCAAGCTGATTTTTTATTTTTATTTTATTTATTTATTTTTTATTTAACTTCAGAATTGTATGTCCTTTAATCAGTCCTTTGAGTATGTAATCAAGAAGGAGTCTTCAGAGTTTGTTATTTTTAAAAATATTTGTAGGAAGCTTCTCAAATCTGTTCTAGTGGCTTTGGGCATTAGTACCAGTAAACAAAAAAATATTAACAGTTTTATGCTCTTAGTATTTGGATTCTTGTTGCTTTCAAGATTTCATTTATATTTTGGAGATCTAGCACGTCCATGCTCTGTTCACTTACTATCAACAAAAGAAAACTGCTTTAGATACCTCACAATGGGTAATATTTTATCTAAGTTTTCTAATTTTTAAAAGAATTAAAAACTATACTGTAAACAGCACTTGGAATTGAGATTGCTAAGAAATAGCAAAATATGGTTTGGATAATTTCTTCTTTATATAAAATAGATGTTTTATACAAGTGTACAGAAATGCTCTCTCTAGAGATACAGATATAGATACATAGAGAGAAGAGCTTAGGAGAGGCCAGAGAGGCCACGGATTGTTCTAGACACAGCAGTGAACAGAACAGATTCAAATCTCTACCCTGAAGGAATTAAATTCCAGTTGAGGAGGAGGCAAACGATAGCAACCAAATGGGCATTACGAAGTGGTAAGCAAGAAAGTGAAACATTTATCTGGTTCTATTGTTTACTTGCTGGATGACATTGGTCAAGGAACCCTTCTCTCTCTCAGGGTCACTTCCTGTATTAAAAATGAGCCTAAAGCTTACTACAAGTGGATGTCATTAAAAGCAAGTGAGGTAATAAATATAAAGTGCTTATTTTCATATACAGTCACATCTAGATTAAATGTGCAATAATAATTTTAATTATCAATACCTAAAAAATTCTATTTAATTGGGGAGGTAACATATAAGCAAAACATTGATTGATAGCTAGATAGAATGTTCGAGGAGAAGAAGCAGTAAAGAGGTTATTTCAATTAGATGGATTCATGGGTATTGTGGCTTTTCAACTGAATTTTACTGGTCGGGCACTGGGCGGTCCACCACGTGGTAGTCGGCGCCTGCTTCTCCGCCCGTCGGCGATTGAGAAATCTTCACTGAAGATGTCTAAGCAACAACCAACTCAGTTTATAAATCCAGAAACTCCTGGCTATGTCGGATCTGCGAATCTTCCCAATCAAGTTCACCGAAAATCAGTGAAAAAAGGTTTTGAGTTCACACTAACGGTGGTCGGTGAATCGGGTCTAGGAAAATCAAGTCTCATCAACAGCCTATTCCTGACTGATCTCTACCCAGAAAGAATCACACCTGGAGCCGCAGAGAAAATTGAAAGAACTGTCCAGATGGAGGCTTCGACCGTGGACATCGAGGAGCGGTGGACTGTTTGAGTCCCATCAACTGCAGGGACTGTTTCAAGACCATCGTCTCCTACATCCACGAGCAGTTTGAACGGTACCTGCATGACGAGAGTGGTTTGAACCGGGGCACATCATCGGTAACACGGTGCACTGCTGCTTTTACTTCATCTCGCCCTTTGGACACGGACGTAAGCCCTCAGACGTCGCATTCATGAAAGCAATACCCAATAAGGAGAACATCGTGCCCGTCATTGCCAAAGCTGACACCCTCACCCTGAAGGAGCGGGAGCGCTTGAAGAAAAGAATTCTGGATGAAACTGAAGAACATGACATCAAAATCTACCACTTACCTGATGCAGAATCAGATGAAGGTGAGGACTTTAAAGCGCAGACCAGACTTCTCAAGGCCAGTACCCCGTTCTCTGGGGTTGGATCCAATCAGCTGATTGCAGCCAAGGGCAAGAAGGTCAGAGGCCGCCTGTACCGTGGGGTGTTTGGAGGTGGAGAACCCGGAGCACAACGACTTCCTGAAGCTGCGGACAATGCTCATCACCCACATGCAGGATCTCCAGGAGGTGACCCAGGACCTTCACTATGAAAACTTCCGTTCTGAGAGGCTCAAAAGAGGTGGCAGAAAAGTAGAAAATGAGGCCATGAATAAAGCCCAGATCCTGCTGGAGAAGGAAGCAGAGCTCCGCCGCATGCAGGAGATGATGGCAAGGATGCAGGCTCAGATGCAGCTGCAGATGCAGGGTGGGGATGCTGACCGTGGGGTCCACGGGCACCACGTGTAAGATAACGAAGACACTTAGCAAGATACAGAAGATACAGAGAACATTCCGCATGAGTACCACGGCTGCGTGTTTCCCAGAGATCATTGGAGGGCGGGGGGTGCCCATCCACATTTTACAGTACCTGTGCCTGAGAATTTAATTTTTTTTAAACTTTCGATGTGTTTTGTATGAAGTACTATTAACATTTCTATTTCATTGCTTTGTTATGCTTTATATTTTGTGAGGTGAACCTTCCATTTTCGTTTTTCTTCCACCTTAACTAACCACTGGTGTTGGAACTGATTTCCAGGATCAGTCAGTATGTATAATTAACATTGAATTTCTTTGATTTGGCTGGCCTAACTGAATAATTGTCGAGGAGCACTCTTGATTTCATTTCTAGAACATTCAGATTTAGCCAGCATGTGCCTGGGTGCTAGTGATGTGGCCCCGGTGATAGAGGTGAGCTGGCGTCTGCAGGGCATTTACTTACCAGGTCACCAAGATGGAGATTCTCTCTTGCTTTGCTTTGCTTTGAGCACAACATCTGAAACCAGTTTTGCTGCTATAATCCAATACTGTTGACTCATCTGCACACCTTTTTTAACCATGTAAAACAATAGAATTATCTAATATGATATGTGTATACTAAAATAGCTCTTTTAAAAACAGGCTTTTTGCTTCAAATTTTAAGAGGCCTCTGGATTCTGATGCTAGGTCATTTTTTAAACTGCTCTGCAGAGAACCTGCCACAAACCACGTTTTGCCGCGTTCCCCAGTGATCCTGGTTATACTCTGCCGTTGACAGGGAGAGTCTGTGAACTCCAGTTTTCATATTACAATGTTCTTACCCATACAGAGAGCGCCAATAGACGATTTTTACTCAATTAACACAAAAAGTTACTTTTTAAAGGAAAATTTAGAAACCAGCCTTTTTATACTTTTTTTACAGCACTCTGATGTGCTCTCTGTAACTACAGGTGTAGGAGATCTTCCTGAGCCGTGAGTGTCGGGGTCCTTCGTGGAAAGCCCTCTGAACCCAGACCTGGCCTGAGGCCCATGGCCCCATGATGCCTGAATGCCAACCAGGTTTTCCTGATTTGGCTTTCCTTTAACTGGTTCTTTAAAATTTTTAATAGTTTTCTGAAAGGAGGCAAATAGCAATCATTTTATATGGAAACTGTTGTCCGTTTTTTAGCCATCATCATGTCCTTCCTTATGTGTCCTACAAACCTGGCCATCTGCCAGGTGAAACTACGTGACCTTTCAAATATGCCCCATGGTCCGACTGCTTAGATGCCACCCATCAGACCCGTCTTTTGTGCTCTGTGCCCTTGGCCCTCCCCTTCCGTCCAAGGGGCACTGAGACCCCAGGGCTTATTTTCAGCCTCTATACTAACAATGGGAAAGTGGTCCCCAGAAAGTGATGGGTGAAAGGAGAGCTGAAGGGAGCAGGTGCTGGCCGTGTTTTCAGTTTGCTCTAACAGGAGGATTTGAGATGCAGAACTGCCCCCCCCCCCCCCCCCCCCGCCGAGGATGGGAAGAGTTTTTCTTTGAGTCAGACAAAATAAAGTGATATGGTCAAAACGTTTGTCACAGAGGTGGGCTACAGACAGCAATCAGGTGTCCCAGGAACTTCGTCTTCTCACTGTTGCACCAGCCTTAGGTTTAGGCACAGGTGTACAAAGTTCTAACAGGAGGAAGTGTTCGCCGACGTTAGAGCACCTCCGTACAAGGCCAGTTATTGGGTTATTTTGCCTTTAAGTACACTCGTAAAAGGCCCTGTGTGTGTTTGAGTAAAACTACTAGGGCCAGCTGCCACCTGGTAAGCGTAGTGTGGAGGTAGGTGGACCTACACTGTCTCACTTCTAAATCCCCCTTTGTTTTGCTGCCCAAATCTAAATAAATACTTTTACTGATAATTGCTTTTACTAAGAGATCATCTTTACTTATAGAAATGTATTTTGAAAACTTACTTTACACAATGATTTTGTATTCACTGAAACTAACCTTTTATCAATAAGGCACTATTGTTTGGCTATTAAAAAACAACAAAAAATAAATAAACTGAATTTTACCAAGTTTTTTTGAAGAGGACATTAAAAAAAAAACATAGGTGAAGGAGAATTACATATACGATAAGATAATGTGAACAAAGAATTTTTTAAAAGATCCTTTAAGGCACAGGCCACAGGAAAGGACATGTAGGCAACATCCAGTACTAAGCCCTAGACCAACTCTTGATGTTTTTGTTGATAAAAAAGGGCATATTCATGAGGCAATTGTGTCATCCAAGGAGATATTAAAACCAAAAATTGGGGGCAGCCTGGGTGGCTCAGTGGTTTAGCGCCACCTTTAGCCCAGAGCCTGATCCTGGAGACCTGGGATCAAGTCCCAAGGCCGGCAGGCTCCCTGCATGGAGCCTGCTTCTCCCTCTGCCTGTGTCTCTGCCTCTCTCTCTCTCTCTCTCTCTCTGTCTCTGTCTCTCATGAATGAATAAAATAAAATCTTTAACCCCCCAAAAAAAATTGGTAACAGATTCACTAACTGGGAAGAAAGGAAAGGGCTGACAAGGCCTGAAACAAAGTAGTGACCACTTATCTGTTGCTACATGTGAAGAGAAAAGAATGCTCAGGTGGCCAGAGAAGGCTCTGCTTGCAAATCCCAGTAGGATTGTAGCTGATGGCAGATGCTTTATCCATGAATGTCTCTACTCCAGTTACCAAGCTATGAGAAGTTCCTGGTCTCCGACCTCTGAAAACAGATCAAATCAATAAGGGCAATATTAGCTCTCGTTGTAGAAGGTGGCTATTCAGAAAGTCCCCAAAATATGGTCTAAGATATTTTAAAAAGGTAAACGTAGTGTAAGACACCTACTTTAGAGAAATAGTGCACAGAGAGTGCAAGTTAGACAGAGAGCTGAGAAACAGAATGAGGCAAAGATGGGGATTTAGAAACAAGGTAAGAGTTTGTTTCTCATAATTGAGTACTTCATTTATTTTGGATTTCTGAGGATTATTTAGGAGGGGGAATCTGACCTCTATTTCTACAGTTATACCTAGGAGTTAAATAGCTGAAAGCTCGTGTTTTTTACTGTGAGAAAGAGGAAATAAGAAGTAGAGGACTATATTGGAAAAAACACAAAAAAAAAGCTTCAATGAAAGAAAGAACATGCAATGTATGGAGCATTATCAGGCTAATCGTTATGTGAAGCTATCTAATTCAAACAATCTAGTACTTGAGGAAGTCCTACATGAATAAATTGATCTAATAATTTTTAAGACCCTACTTTATTCTCTACAAATATAAAAGAAGCCAATAACCAAAACCAAAGACTACTTTTGTCAAAGCTCCTCTTTACCCATAAATGCCTGCCTTTCATCTTCAGAGGGCCTCCATTAGGCGACATAAGAGATCTAGGGAAGAAAATATGAATTTGGCCTTAAGACCAACATGTAGGGATCCCTGGGTGGCGCAGCGGTTTGGCGCCTGCCTTTGGCCCAGGGCGCGATCCTGGAGACCCGGGATCGAATCCCACGTCAGGCTCCCGGTGCATGGAGCCTGCTTCTCCCTCTGCCTGTGTCTCTGCCTCTCTCTCTCTCTCTCTGTGACTATCATAAATAATAAAAAAAAAAAATGTTATTATAAAAAAAAAAAAGACCAACATGTATTTTCTATCATATTCTAAATTGTCAACCTTCTGTAAGTCTAGGAGAGAGAACATAGAGACGTATGTGTTTTAGACAATATTTTCTTGACAACCTTTTTTTTAAAATATTTTATTTTATTTATTCATAGAGACACAGAGAGAGAGAGAGGCAAAGACACAGGCAGAGGGAGAAGCAGGCTCTATGCAGGGAACCTGACGTGGGACCTGATCCTGGGTCTCCAGGATCACACCCCGGGCTACAGGCGGCGCTAAACCACTGCGCCACCAGAGCTGCCTCCTAACAACCTTTGTATTTGAAGGGCATTAGTAATCTACATTCTATGACAAATGAACATGAGTAAATACTTCAAACCAGATACTTCTGGCCAGAGCCACAGTCTTATTCCTTCTGTGTGATGTATATACTAATAGTTATAATGAATTAAAGTACACAGCAGTTTAAATGTTCATGTAACTAGCAAATTTGTCTTATGTAGAAATTTTAAAAATAGACAGTCAATAAACATTTTTAATCAACCACCAAATATTTGTTGGAAATTGCTTTGGCTAGCACTTGGGAGAAACACTAGAAACATAAAATAAAATAAGGTTTGGTCTTTATCCTTGGATACCTTACAGCCTCTGGAGGAAAACGAACAATCATAGATGGATATGTGTACGCGTACACACATGATTAAATGGAAAGCAGCACATAGTTTAATGTGATAGGAGTTCAAAGAAATAAATGACTGTACACAGAAAAGAAGTAGTCTTTAAACATAATATATATAAACACATGTATATAAGAAGTGTGTGTATATTTTAATTTCCACTTTTTGCCCTTTGCGGTTGGCAGATAATTCTTAGTATTCTAAACTAACAGTAACAGACAATGATTTAGTGACAGACATTAGAGGACAGGGGGAGAGATCAGACTTCCCTGAACTACACAAACAAACATATAAAATAGAGGATACCCACTGCTTGGACATTTTGATGAATGTCTGAATTTTTAGTCAACTGCGTGTGCAACTAAATACATACATACACTACTTTGTTGCACTATATGAACACAGAATGCACATACTATGATGATGATAGGTACAAAACACACTCACATACCCAGGCAATACATGGTATAAATATTCAGCACTCAAATGAGTATTTCATTTGAAGCTTATGTTAATTACAGTTGCAAATACTCCTTGTAATTTCTGAATCATACATATCAAGTTATGTCAAATTTATTTTGTTAAATTATGAATCTATTAAACGATAAAAATTTTATATAAGTTTCTTTTATATAAGTTACATATATGTTTAGTATGCTACATAGAGCAACATGTGGGGGCATTAGTCTATCAAAAGTAAAATTCCATTATTTGCCCAACAGATTTACCTAGCATTCTGCAAGACACAAAATACACATGCACACACACACACACACACACAGAAAAACAAATTCTTAAGTTTTTTTTCTTGCTTATTAAACCTCAGCCATTTGCCCTAATCTCTCACTGTTCACTAGGCTTCAACAAAGGCACTAAGTGCTTTCCGGAACATAGATTTAAATGAGGCCCCTGCCCAGTGGGCTTACAACCTAATTAGACAGAGACAGTTGACCAACATATGCCCACAGACTACAGTTGGCCACTTATTTATTCTCTAATTAACATAAAGCAGCAGGGCAACAACTCCCCAGTGCTCAGCGAGCAGGAGAGTGTCTATGTGTGCTGTAGAACTCTGCGGGAAACGAGACTGCTGCTTTCTGCGGGGGTTTCCAGCAGGCATTCTCTTGCTTCTGGCTTGTTTCCGTAATTAATATTCTTGTGCATATCTTGCTGTGACTGTGTATGTCCAAGCAAACAGACCCTCGTGGCACAGCAGAACTACTTAGTTCAGCTGTCTCAATGATCAATACAGGTTGCAGGATGGTTGACTTTACGGTTGCACATGCAATTCTGTTGAAACCCTAGGCCAGGGCCAGCCAAAGTGGTTACTCCATGCTTTAATTTAGTCTTCTCAGCCAAACAAGGAAGACTTTTCAGCTTGATAGCATTAGATTGTCAGGGTCCAGTGGCTTCTCTCTGCTGTTCTCACTGCTCTTCCTAATCCTTCTTGCAAGCTCTTCAGTTTTTGAAATTTCTCCCACCCTGTGTGTTCCCCATGATTCTAAAAAAGTGACTGAAGTGACATAAACATGTACCGTGCCACACTAGTTAAAAAATAGGTATGTGAAAATATTACGATGTGAGAAAAGTAAGCACTCGGACTAATCGGGTAAGGCCTGAGAGAAATTTGGTACCTGAAATGCATGTCAAAAGTTCACAAGTATTTGCTGCTAGGCAAAAATTCTTCATGAAAATGGTAGATAATTTGAGTATTCATTGTTTATTCAGAGAGAAGAATGCAAGCAAGAAAATCCTATTTTTTCCAACTCTAAGGATCTATTTGATGGTGGAAAGAGGTAAAACTTATTTGTTTTAGGTTATAGACACAAAGTATTGCCAGTAACTACCCCTCTAATACTCTCTTTAAAATTCTACTTAATGCTCTTGACCTAATATTAATCCTAATTTATAGCTTCTGAGAATAAAAACCTTCACAGATTTACAGTCATCACTTTTTCACTCTGTGCGTTTCAGTCTACTATTGGAGAAGCTGATATTCTTTTTGGGGGGGTATGGGCTGGTGTTGGTTTTTTCCCCCATTCTATGTCTTAAAAAATAGTGTAGACATTGGAAAACATGATTTCCCCTGATTTCTTTCTTTCTTTCTTTCTTTCTTTCTTTCTTTCTTTCTTTCTTTCTTCTTCTTTCTTTCTTTCTTTCTTTCTTCTTTCTTTCTTTCTTTCTTTCTTTCTTTCTTTCTTTCTTTCTTTTCTTTCTTTCTTTCTTTCTTTCTTTTTCTTTCTTTCTTTCTTTGTTTTCTTTCTTTCTTTCTTCTTTCTTTCTTTCTTTCTTTCTTTCTTTCTTTCTTTCTTTCTTTCTTTCTTTCTTTCTTTCTTCTTTCTTTCTTTTCTTTCATTCTAATATTTTTAAACACACATAATTGTCATGGAATAGTTAATATCATTTATTGTTTTAAAGTGTTCCTTAGGTGAACTTGTACACATACAGCAGATATCGGGACTAGTGGGAATTTAATACTTATATAAACACCTCTTATATTTCCCTATAAATTGTGATTCTGTGGACTTGGATTTATTGCTATGTTACTGCAATTAAGAAATATAAACAATACTATTCAAAGTATAGTTAAAAAAATTGGGGGCCTAATTACACTAAAAAGGAGCACTATTATAAGAATCTATATAGGGATCCCTGGGTGGCGCAGCGGTTTGGCGCCTGCCTTTGGCCCAGGGCGCGATCCTGGAGACCCAGGATCAAATCCCACATCAGGCTCCTGGTGCATGGAGCCTGCTTCTCCCTCCGCCTGTGTCTCTGCCTCTCTCTCTCTCTCTATGACTATCATAAATAAATAAAAATTAAAAAAAAAAGAATCTATATAACTCCTATGTAACTACTTCTAAAGAGTCCCAGAAACACCAGTGCCATTGTTTTTGCAAGATAAATGGAGTTGGTACAATCTGACTAATCACATTTTAGAATTTAGGTATCCCAATAAATGTCCTTGATCTTGAAAATCTTGCCCTTTAGAAATAAATGGTCATTTTAGCCTTTTTGAGTCAAATTGTTGCCTGAATTCTTTTTTAAAATGCACATGCGAACATGCTCATTATAGTGAAAATAAAACCCAAATTGAAATGAATATCTAAAGCTAATGAGCTTTACTTATTTCTACTAAGAACTCTATATCTGGAATTTTATTTTTTATTTTTTTTTTATTTATTTTTTTTTTTTAAATTATTTATTTATTTATTTATGATAGTCACACACAGAGAGAGGAGAGAGAGAGAGGCAGAGACATAGGCAGAGGGAGAAGCAGGCTCCATGCACCGGGAGCCCGACATGGGATTTGATCCCGGGTCTCCAGGATCACGCCCTGGGCCAAAGGCAGGCGCCAAACCACCGCGCCACCCAGGGATCCCCTGGAATTTTAAACCATGCAATTCTGTGTGTCATTGGTGGGTGTAGGTGTGGGTGGGGATTATTCCTTCTCTCCTTTCCTATCTTCCATTTTCACTGGAGAAATTTCATGCAGCAAAAACAGGAAATTCCATCCAAGTTGATCTAACCTCAGGGCCTCCTCCAAGCATGCTGGAGAATCAGTACTCTGTCACCTCTGAGAATAGAATTAATTTGGGATTCTTGTATTACCTGCCTCTGGTACTTGGACACTCATTTGCAGATGGACTGAGTTATTTTAGCTTTGGTATGATGTAAATGTCCTTTATTGCACAGTTTCCAATTTAGTATTTTTAAAATCAAGACCAAATTTAAACAGTTCAAAGTAGAGTGTCCTCTCTCAAATAATGAAGTACTGAACTAAAAATTTCAAAGTAAAAGTATTAAATCAAAGTGAGGAAACATAATTTAAGATGAATTATAGTGTTATAATTCTCAAAATTCAAGTCCTAAAATATTTTCATTCATCCAAGTACATTTCCTTAAGAAATAGTTATTTGCAAATAACTATCAGTAAATTGGCATGAGAAAAACATTAATAGTTGTGTCAGCATCTGTAAGATTTAGTTGTTTTGATGGTACTTAATAGGTAGAACTAGCATTTCTGGGCTCCTGCCAGTTGACCATCTGTCTAGGTAGTCTGTGGAGAATCAGAACAACTGAACTTTTGGCACATCCAATTACAC
The DNA here is from genome assembly GCF_018345385.1 of Vulpes lagopus. Lineage (NCBI taxonomy): Eukaryota > Metazoa > Chordata > Mammalia > Carnivora > Canidae > Vulpes > Vulpes lagopus. Next base: position 101,037,081 of record NC_054829.1, read on the forward strand.
TGAGCAACTACCAACCCTGTTTAGGTTACAACAGAAGAGAACAGAACCAAAAGATTGTGTTAAGTGATTTAATGCTGAGGACTTCAGGAATCTGGAGATCGTCATGGGAGCGTCTCAGTTAGCCTTAGTGAGTTGAACCCATAAAAACATAATTTAATTAAACAAGTGCCCTTCTTCTTACAGGTGTTTTGCTAGGCGTGTTGAAGGATGTAGTAATAATATAATGCTTGCCCTTTATTGTATACAAAATAATATATGAAATAAAATTTATGGTATACATATCTCTAAAAGAAGGCAGCCAGTAATGTAAAAAATATTGCTACTTTTGCTATTGGAGTCCTGGGAGGGAAAAACTACTTCCATATGGAGATCAAGGAAGTAGTTCATGAAACACATGCCATTTGTGTTGTCTCAAATATAGACACACTTTTGAAAAATAGTGTTGGAAATTTGACCAGGTTGAAGGACACGCTGACTAAAGCAGTGAAGTGATTTAGAGAATCAAAGAAGACTAAGATTGATTGGGGCCAAATCAAACTGAGGAATCACTTTAAAAATCTAGATTTCTATGCCATAGAGAATCAATAAGGAATTACGAGCAGAGGAACCATAACATTGTAATAGGATATAATACACAAAAGAGAGTCTAGTTAGAAAAGCCTGGGAGGAGACTCCTACAATAATACAACTTGGAAAAAACAGTGCTTTCAATAGGGCAAATGGAAAGGGAAAGAAAAGGAGGGTTGATTCAAAATATGCCACTAAGAGAAGTGCACTACTTCAGTTGAATTCATATAAAAATCAAGATAATCCAAACGTTTTGAGAAGCAGTGACTATGGAAGTGTTTTGCAATTACATAAAATATAGAATTCAGCAAAAGGCACAGGTTTGGCAATATGTATGTGGTCTTTAAGGCCATGCCCAGGATGAATTTTGAAAAGTGCCACTTGGGAACGCCTGGGTGGCTCAGCAGTTAAGCTTCTGCCTTCCGGCTCAGGGCGTGAAGATGGAGTTCTGGGGATCGAGTCCCACATCGGGCTCCCCGCGTGGAGCCTGCTTCTCCCTCTGCCTATGTCTCTGTTTCTCTCTCTCTCTGTGTCTCTTATGAATAAATACATAAAATCTTAAAAAAAGAAAAAAAAAAGAAAAGTGCCACTTCTGAAGAGACAGAGGAAAGACACAGAAGGGCCTGCGAAAGAGAACAATAAAAGGGAAGTTTAAGAGAATTAGTTGAACATAGTGAAATGCAAAGTATTCATAAACAGGTGGTCATCAAGGTTAATTGCTTGAGAGATGGTAAGGAGAAGGCAATCTTAAATAACGTCACTGGATGGAGAATATAGAGGTCATAGGGGAACTTCAGGGGAATAATTGTAGTTGAGTAGTTAAGTGTGAAAGTCACATCATATTCTTATTTCCAAAAGTAGTGTGAAGTTTGTTAGTGAAAGAGGTTCAGATAAAAGAGATTAGATAGATGACAGATGATAGATATGCAGACAGACACAGAGGTAGATACAGAAATTCATCACTCAAGGAAATGGTTGAGAGTAGCTTGTGTGTGTGTGTGTGTGTGTGTGTGTGTGTCTGTGTGTGAATGGGTAGTAAATGAGGGCAAGAAGAACGCCAGCATTCTATCAAATAACGTAAAATAAAGGGACTGTTACAGGGGTCTTGTTAGGAGTGAAGAAACCAACAAATGATGTTTACTTTCTTCCCAGCCCTACATTTGAAGTAAGGGAAGGAAATAGAGGACCACAATGAACACCGGGGGCTATCCAGGGATCCATTATGGCAAGAATGTTGCCTGAGGCAGAGGGGACGGGTAGAAGGAAATGCACACCTCTCCCCCCAGAGCCTTCTCTCTCCTCTTCCCACCTTCCATCAGCAGAATACGATGTAAACCTCATCAGCACTCAGCTTTTTTTTTTTTTTTTTTAATTTTTATTTATTTATGATAGTCACACAGAAAGAGAGAGAGGCAGAGACACAGGCAGAGGGAGAAGCAGGCTCCATGCACCGGGAACCTGATGTGGGACTCGATCCCGGGTCTCCAGGATCGCGCCCTGGGCCAAAGGCAGATGCCAAACCGCTGCGCCACCCAGGGATCCCAGCACTCAGCTTTTGTTCTACAGTTCTCGGGAGTCTGTCTCTTGATGCATATATCAAGACAGAATGGGTATAGAATGGACAGTAGGAGCATATTCTAAGCAAGAAGAAGTCCCAGCAGAAAAAGCAGAAAAGTGTGAAAAAGAAGATAAGACAATAAATGGAACAAAGCTCAGGATAAGGTGAAGACATACATAGAACTTTGAATTAAAAAGTGCAGGGGCAGAACATCTGGGAGGCTCAGCTGAACATCTGATTCTTGGTTGCAGCTTAGGTCATGATCTCAAGATCATGAGACTGAGCTCTGCATCAAGCCCCCCATCTGGTTCCTCAGTGGGGAGTCTGCTTGAAGATTCTGTCTCTCTGCCCCTCCCCACCTCTCTCTCAAGTAGATAAATCAATCAATCAATCAATCAATCAATCTTTAAAATAATAAAAAGTGCAAGAGAGGAAAAGATGGGATGCAAAGCAATTTTGAAGAGGAGATGGGGACTTGTGTTAAAAGCCCTAGTCTAGAATGGTTATACAGAGTTTGCCTTTGCCAACTTAGACATATAGGAATGCAAGCAGTTACAAATTCATATATGTTGTCAGAACTTAACCTTGATTATTTTTGTAATGCTTAACTAATTAAAACCTTAAAATTATTACCTAACCAGGACTTTACTAAAAATATTTACTATTAAATTAAAAAGTATCTGTAAAGATAAGTACATTTAATGACACAATGTAACATGTGTATATGTGTGTATATGCATTTTATATATATGGAAAATAATGTTACAATGATCAAGTGTTTTGATAATATATTCTAGAATATGTTCTGTGGAATACTCTAGAAAGAAGTTTCTACAAGAATTGTTTTCTAGTCATCATAGCCATGTTTCAAGATGTGAGATGGAGAAGGAGAGAAAAAGGTAGATGTTTCTTCACCTTGAAAAAGGTTTCCTGAAAGCCCACACAGCACTTCTACCTATATCTCTATGTCTATGATTTAGTCACATGGGTCTACCTAATTCTGAGAAACGGTGGGCCTTCTAGCTGAGTATCAATGTCCTAGCAGAAAATCAGTATTCTGATCATTTGAAAGATAGGGAAAACACAGATTTGTTTGGCATCTACACTCTCTGGCTTCCTGTGTTAAAATTAAGATACTCTTAGGAGATAAGTATTTTTGTTACTCATGTGGAATGAAACTCATAAGTGAGTATCATAGAAACTAAGGACACTAGTCCTAATGTGAAACACAATCCTAGGGGAAGATGCACTTGAAAGTCTAAGGGGCAGCATGAAGTAGGGGAAACTGTATGTCTGAAATAAAAAGGTAGAATTGGAGAGTATCAAAAATGGCAATGTAGAACATTTTCCTAGAATCACCTCTACATTGGAACTTTAAATAACTCTGAAATTCACCAAGGACAGAATATATTTTAAATTAAATATACTGAGATGAGATCTCTTGACTTTCTTTAAAGAAAATTTTTTGGGAGGGCATAAAAAATAGTTCATTGATTTACAGAAAACTTTAATCCACAGTGAGACTAATAATTTGCAACTTAGAAAATGTATTACAAATATTGTTGCACAGGAAGGAAATATCCATATCATAAACTCTGAGCAATATCATAAAAGTGGCAAGAAAAACAAAATTCTGAAATTTACATGATCATAACTGAATGCTTCTTAACATGATTGTGTGCAGAAGATAGTAATCTGTAATGACTTGAATGAGGTGTGAGGGCACAAAACATATGTCTGTTGGACAAATATAATCATTCTTAGTGATTCTATTAAACTACATGACAAATGATATATTCCATGAGTTAATTTTTAAATTCTGCCTCATCTTTTCCATACATAATTTATTACCATACCTAGCTGAATCAGAAGTGTATCACTTGATTAACTTTTACCCTCAATTATCTTTAAAAAATTCTTTTATATGTGTATATCTTAGAGTTTCAAAGTTGTCCTTCAATAACATTTTTCTTGCATTCAGTATATGTTATAGGCATAATATTATTATAATTTTTGTTCTTTCAGAATACAAATGATTTTGGGGGAAAGTGGATTTTGAATAACTTCATCTTGATAAATTAGGAAAATGGTTTCTTGTAAATATATAGAATATAAACAGCACAAATGCAGGCAATACCACACAAGTACAGAAAAGATGGCCAAAGAATGGCAGGAGATTTTTAAAAAGGCAGTCATATATACTTCATAAGAAACCAAACAAAATATAAGCCCAGGAAATTATTAGTAAAAGCAATAGCAGGTAAAAATCTAGGAAATAATCTTTGTATTCAGGATACCTGGACTCCAGATAGCAAGAGCACTTTATTGCTCAAGTGCTTACCCATTGGCACTCAGAGTATTGTTTATAAAACAAAATTGGTTATAGAGTCTAACTTTTATTAAATTCTTACACATTGTTTCATTTGATACTTGCAACGATCATATTGAAAGCAATATCATTATCTTCATTTTACAAATGGAGAACCTGAAACTTAATGAATGTAAATAAAATGATGAATGTAAATAAAATGGTGAAGATCACAAAAGAAGCAAACAACAGAACAGGTGTGGAACCTAAGACTAGTTGAAAGCTTAAATCTAAATTCTTTACCACTCTAAGTATTGCTTTTTTTCTGTGCAAAACTATCTCTTTTCCTTGCTGAGAAAGCTGCTATGCTAAAAATGCTGGATATAAGTAAGAAAATTAAAGGAAAAAGACACATTTCACACAGAAGAATGTAGTAAGGAGCAGAAAAGCAGTATATGAATTAACACTTTTATAAATTATAGTCATCAAATTGAAAGTGGGAAATATCAGAGAGGGAGACAGAACATGAGAGACTCCTAACTCTGGGAAACAAACAAGGGGTGGTGGAAAGGGAGGTGGGCGGGGGGTGGGGTGACTGGGTAATGGGCACTAAGGGGGGCACTTGATAGGATGAGCACTGGGTGTTATGCTATATGTTGGCAAATTGAACTCCAATAAAAAAAAAGAAAGAAAAAAAAGAAACTGTATCATATAACAGAGCATCTTGAGACTTCAGATTATGTATTTTTGATGCTGCACCAAATCTCTTGACAAAAGATACTTTTAAAAAATATCAGTTGCAATGTGGAATCTAAAACCCTATTAACAAACATGTTGTATTTTGTTACATTAAAATCCACTGGTCTTGACAAAAAATACAGTGTAGAAAGGTGACATATTTTCTTTAATCATGGCTCACTTATTTTAAAATAACAACATTTTAAAAATAGAATATTGAAACATAACATATGAGCTTTATAAGTATAGAGAATGCAACTCCTTCATGTTTGAGTTTTCAAGACTTGGTACATACAGGACTCTTCATACATGTTTATTAAGCAAGCTAATCAAATATCTAATATAGGTTTACTTAAATCTTTGCATCCAAATATTGGAATATTGTTCATCTTAAAATAACCTAATAGTTCCATAATAATTTAAAACTTACAGATAACTTCTACATATGATCACATGTGCCTTTACTACAACTCTATCCACTATCAAAGGCCTTTAAATTATTAATTTAAACAATATTTCCTGAAATTGTCCTATGTACAAGACATTTTACTAGGTGAGATTTGGGAGCAAGCATAAACATGTAAAAGATACAGTTTCTTTATCAGGAGCTTTTTACTCAGGAGCTTTGAAACAAGCTTTTAAAAGTGTATCATGGATTTCCAGTTTCCTGTTTCATATATAGGGAACTTGGAAGTGCAAATCTGTCCTAAAGGCAAGTAAAAAGCTGACAGTCTGAAAAATCAACAAATTTTAGATCCATGAGAGAGGGGAGGTCACAGGGCAAAATGCAATCCCTTACACTGGAGAGAAGGCAGGTGAGTAGAGGGTGTCATGGCTTATAGGGGCAGACCCACAAGTGGAAAGCACTGTGGGAACCATTGCCTGATAATGTCATGCCTGGCTACTATGAAAAATTACAAGGCATACCAAAGTGCAAAAAAAAAAAAAAAAAAAAGCTGCCACAATTTGAAGATACAGAGCAAGCATCAGAGCCAGACATGGCAGGGATGTTGGAATGATCACACCAGCAATTTAAAAAATCTATAATTAATACTAAGGGCTCTGATAAAGTAGATGGCATGTGAGAACAGATAGGCGATGTAACCAGAGAGATGGAAATCCCAAGAAAGAACCAAAAATAAATGCTAGATAGAGATAAGAAAAGAAATGTATCATGTCATGCGGGAGGCAGAATAACTGAGTTCCTTGTCTGTAAATAGACATTAACAACAACTCCTACCTTTGACTGAAATATGTCAAAATTTGCATGTATTCATAGGTGTGTGAGAAATCTACATAAACACGGCAGTTGCATCACAAAGATTTTCTCCGTTCCCTTTCAAAACACAGTGAACAATAAAGCAATCAAATTGTGCTAGTCTGCTAAGACAAAAGCTGGCAGAAATGAAAACAGCAGATTTGAAGGAAGAAAGCAGTGATTACTGAGACATCCAAGAGGCAGAAGTTATAATCTATGTGATTACAGGGAAAGCTAATCAATGAGAAGTACCCAATCTGCTTCACAGATCCATGGTCGATCTAAGGCTTAAGGAACTCAGGTGGTGGGATAAGAAGTCATTAAATATCTACATACTTCATATCTCCATTTTTACTAGAAAGTTTCTCTTCTTTTTTTGGACACAAGGTAGAAACTAACTGCACTTTCTGAACTTCTCATGGATGGCTGGGACATGAGATTCATCCTGGCTAGTTAATTGTGGGGTAAAGTAATCTATGTCACTTCTAGTCTGAAGTAATAGCCAATGTAAGACTCTCCAGAGATCTCTTTTCTCTCCAGAATGGTGACCAACAAAATTTAAGATGATTGATGTCCCATTATGATGAGTCTCATCATGATGAGCAGAAATGAAACTCAATCTGTGATAGTCATGTAGCATGATTAAGAAATAAACCTTGGTTGTTTTAAGGCTGAAGATTTAGAATTGTTTGTTATTACAGCAAAATCTATGCTAACTTGATTGGTAACAGTCTAGAGGTGGAACTGATAGACCTTTCTCATTTTGCCTAACTGGGAAAGTCTCTCCATCCCCAGGTCAATTTTCTGGAGGAATTGAACTTGAAATGCTCCAGGTATGGGGTCACCAGGTATGGCAGAGAGTTGCTGATAAGATAAAGGACTCAAATGAAGGGCTGGTGTGAAATACAAGACACTAAGTAGAAGAATCTCTGCTGCTATCTAGCATGAGAAAGCTGACGCTCAGATGTGTGTCAGTGACAGATTTGAAGAATTTTCTGTAGTGATTGACTGACCATCTTCAGAGAAAGACCTACAGATTCTGATACTTCAAGTTGCCTTAATGAAAATATCTGCTCATTGTTTACCATGTTATAGCAGTTCATTTCCCTCCACCTCACACACACACACCAAACTGTGGTCAAGTCAATGATAAGTAACAAAGTCCTTTATTTAAATCAGCATTTTAAAATTTTTTAAAAAGTAAAATGTCATAATGAAAGTCAAGTATGTTTTATACGTGATTTTGTGAATATTTAGTCTTCAATTATAGTTTTATGTGTCTGTGCATGCTGGGATAGGATGCAAAATGTACTTATCAAGGGTTGCTAGATTTAAAATAAAATTCAGGATGCTGAGGAACATTTGAATTCAAACATAAGTTCTGAAGTGAAAAGGATGATAACCCAAATATTTAAAAATCAATAAAAAAGTTGTAAGATATGATTGAAAAAACAACTCTTGTTTTGCTTAGTTTTTATCTCTGACTTACTTATTTTAGAACTGGGAGTTAGTACCTCTTAATCAGTTGAACAAACAACTTGAAAGTAAAAACAAAACAAAGCAATAGATGTAAGTCAAGTCATTATGCTGTACACTTTAAACTTGCACAGTGCTGTATGTCAATTATATCTTGATAAAATTGAAAGAGAAATATAAGAGAAGAAACAAAAGCCAAAACATGGAGAAATATAGGGAATGCAGGGACTTAGAGTATTGATTGAGAGCAGAATCTTACAAATTTTTGAAGAAACTAAAAGGAAATTTTCAGAGAAATGATTCAAGAACATTTCCAGAACTGAAATCATGAATCTTCATACAGGCTAGGTTCCATACTACAAAAGGTAAACCACCAATGTTAAATCATATCACCATGGAATTTTTTTTTAACATTAGGAATAAATAAGACAAAGACTTGTCTTGGCAAAGGCCCCAAACAAAAATGAAAAAAAAAATCCTTAACTTTAATAGAAGGTAGTAGAGCAATGAAATATTGTGCAATAAAAATGTTTTAATACCTAGAATTCCACACCGAAACAAACTTATTATCAACTGTGTGGTGGAATGAAGAAAATTAAAAATACATAAAGATTTTAAAATGTACTTTATTAGGGCTAGGGAACAGACTTGAAATTAGGAGCACAAGAAACAGATATGGACATCATGAAAATGTTGAAGGGTGTTCCTAAGTTGACAGTTTTGGGACAGCATAGAATTCAGATTGGAACAGAAGGGTTCCAGAAAAAAAGAAATTTAGTAAGGGAAATGGTACTGATTCACCCAGAAGAGTAATATGACACAGAAGAGGAAGTTTTTCTGATAGATAAGTGATAAAAATCTGTATAACTGACAAAGCAATTGAGGCATTTGGAAATATCTAATATTTCCAACAGGTATTTGAAAAAAATCTGCTGGAGTAGATAGAGTGAAAAATAAGTAGATGGAATAGAAGCAGCTAGTAGCTCTTATGTTCATTGTAAGTTCACAAGTGAAACATAACACAAAACACTACTTGATTTAATGGGGAACAATATTTGCATAATCCTAAAATATCATATCTGTCTGAATTAAATAAACATTATGATTAGACAAATTAATAGAGGGAAAATGAGGGACGACTCACTGTTGCAAAAGACCTAAATCCCCTTCTACCTTAACAGAAAGTCAATTGATATTATCTGATCACTAATAAATAAATAAATAATAGTGCAAATATAGAAGTCCAAAAGGGATAAACATACTTGGGTGAAAAACTAAGAGTTGAATTTTTGCCTCTGAAAAACAGAAATAGGAAAAGGACTACATGGCTTTAAAGCTATCAGTATCCTCTACTACTGAATTTAAATTGAATGCAGTGTAAAACTGGAAGGTTGGCCAGTGTGTGCATCTTTTATCATGGCTCTGTTCCAAAGCACTGTAGCAGATAATTTTCAGTAAGTCTGCAATCCTATGTATATTATGGTCATAATAATAGCAAGGTAGCTAAATAACATTTGAAGCTTAATCTTTTTTTAAATATTAGTAGTGTAAACACATCATTCAGTACAGTCTAGACATTATAGTGCCATAACACCACACACGCCCCACACATGATTCATTGTGTCACTTGCATTTTCTGCATCTATAGGATGCTTGATTTTGGAAATAAATTGTCATTTTATCATACACAATGGGTAAGACATAGTTGAGAATAATTGAAATCACTATTTTCTAGTATGAATTTTGTAGTATATTGCTTTTAAATTTCTTCATTTTTTTCTCTTACTCCTATTTCAAGTGAACAATATTAATGAACTTTAATGACCTATGTCTATAATGTACAATGTCATATCCTGTAGTTGGCAATCTTTGGACTAGATCAGATCATCAAAAATCAATTATCTCTATTACACTTTAATTTGGACAAATGATATTTCATTTGCAGCCTTAGGTGAATATGGATGTTGTTACAGGTTTGTGGTAAGGTCTTCAATATCAAATATGTCCATTTAACCAGATTGTTATATTATCACTGCTCATACACACATACTAACTATATTGACCTCAATAACTTCTTTGGCTTCTCTTTGTTACAAAGCTTATCCTTCTTCCCTACAGACAGCATAAAGACTTCTAATCTTCCCTTTGCATTAAATCTATAGCATTTTGACATTTTTTTAATAACAAGGAAACCATATATGACAGAAATTATTTTTCCATATGTGTCACATAAAATCTTCTATATACCAAACTTTATTTGCCATTCATAGGTCATGTTTTGGGTATATATTAAAAGCTGATGAAACTCACAGTGGTGTACAAACCATCCCAATGTCCTGTAAAAATACTTGCATGTATATCTGGAATTTCTTGGTATCATTCATCACTACTACCACCACCACCACCCCAACCAAGTTGCTGTCACCTCACAATGGAGGACTGCAGTTGTTTTATGGAGGCCTACAAAGAGTGTCTGCATATGTTGTTATTGTGTTCAGAAATGCTTTCCTTTTCCACCTGGTCATGTCTCACTTGCTGTTCTCATCTGAACTCAAGGGTTATTTCCTCATCACCTTGGTTTGGTGAAATGCCTTTACTATAGAATCTTGAGCTGTGTCCCTATTGTTTTTAATGGAGGGAGGAAAAGGGGGGAGAGGCAGAAGAGGAGAGAGAGAATCTTAAGCAGACTCCACGCCCAGTGCAGAGCTGGACATGGGGCTCAGTCTCATGACTCTGATATCATGACCTGAGCCAAAATCAAGAATTGGACACTTAATGAACTGAGCCACCCAGCCTCCCCAGGTTGTGTTCCTATTTTGCAATATACTTGTCTACAAAATATCTTGTCAGTTTTATCAAAGTATTTAAACTTCATGTGTACAAGGATTAGTTTGTGTTTATTCAGCAGATAAAGATAATGCATATTTATTGAATCAAAGAATAATAGTTCAATTTAATAATTTAATTATAATTGTTAATATGTGTCTTCTAATGCTAAAGTTCAAGTGCTGCTATGTTTTTGCTTACTATTGTAGGTAAATAATTTTAATTGTTTTTCTAATATTCAAACAAAATAATTACAAATGGATTTTATGGATTCCCATTACTTAATAGCCCACACTGCATTATATTCATTAAAACCTTTTAAAACATTATTTAAGAGGTAAGCATCCTGGAAACATAACTTGAAAACATCAGTTTTTAAAAATAATTTTATTTTTTTCCATCATGATAAGTGTACACTTTAATCCCCATCCTGTATATCATCCATCCTCTACCCACCTCCCATCTGGTAACCATCAACTTGTTCTCTATAGTTAAGCATTTATTTCTTGGTTTGTCTCTCTCCTTCTCTCTCTCTCTCTCTCTCTCTCTCTCTGTCTCTCTCTCTCCCTCCCTCTTTCTCTCTCTCCCTCTCTTTTCCCCGTTGTGCTGTTGTTTCGTTTCTTAAATTCCACATATGAGGGAAATCATGTGGTATTTATCTTTCTGTTACTGATTTGTTTTGCTGAGCGTTTTACTATTTAACTCTATCCATTTTGTTTCAAATGGCAAGATTTCATTCTTATAGATAGAGATGATATAGATATAGAGAGATGATAGATAAATAGATGATAGATAGATAGATAGATAGATAGATAGATATCTTCTTTATCCATCCATTTATTGATGGACATCTGGGCTACTTTCATAGCTTGGCTATTATAAATAATGCTGCAATAAACGTAGAGGTGCATGTATTCCTTTGAACTAGTGTTTTCATATTTTTTTGGGTAAATACCTAACAGTGCAATTTCTGGATCACACGTAGTTCTATTTTTAACTTTTTGAGAAGCCTCCATACTGTTTTCCACAATGGCTGCACCAGTTTTTGTTCCTACTAACAACAGTTCCCATCAGTTTTCTTCTTAGACTGCAGTTAAGCTGTGACACCAACAACCATTCAAAGCCCTAGCCTTCTCTTGACATGAATATGCTGTGATCAAGGAGTGAGGTAAGTTTTATACAATGGGCAAGAAATAAATAGAATGAAATAAATGATTGAATTATTACCATTCAGCAGCTAGCAATTGAACATTTCAGTATCTGTGGATAAAGAAATAAATCAAATTGATCTCTTCATGAAACTTACAGTTTTGCGGAAGAAATAAGTGATTCATAAAGATTATAATATATAGTAGCAGGTAATATAGGTGTCTTAATATCTGAGAATCAGATGTTACCATTTTTAATTCATGTTTCTAGAAATCTTCTTTTTGCAAAAATTACATTCCTGGTTTTGAAAGTTTGAGGACTCTTCTGGACTAAAAATGAGGTACTAATATATGCCTCCCCAAAGGCTCGTCCCACCCTCTACATTCTAAAATACTGTCAATCTTCTTTGTGTCTTCAAATTCCTGTATCTCCAAATTAAAATTGATTGCTTTCACGAAATGATGTCTGCCCACTGTTTAACATTAATAAATGAATGATATATTCTTTTAATTGTGTTTGCCAATCTGAATTTTATTGGAACACTTTCTTTATACCCCTTTATAATCCTTTTTTGCATGTGTTCAGGGTAAATGCTGGAGGGGCTCCAATTTTGAAGTGTTAAATTATCAAGTGAAATCATAAGAGCAATTTATAAAAGAGATAGCTGGAAATTAAAATACAGAAACCGCTCAAGGTAAAATTCGTGGGGGAACTCTCTTGTCACTACCGTGAGACCCTGCAGATGGAACTAACTCTCCAGCTTCTGCTTGGATACCTGCTGTTTAATTATACCCTAATTAATTAAAGGAAAATCTCCTGTGTGGTTTCGGTAGTAGTGAGCAGGAGGGCAGTCAGAAAGAGACACTTGAATTCAAAAGACTTCAAAATTAACAATAATAGAATCACAAAAGTACTTACTATTTACTCATTGTGTTCATTTTCCAAGAACAATTGCTAAAACAACAAATTAACTCCCTCATACCCAAAAGAATACATAGTATATGTTCTTTTAATAGCTAAATTCTATAAATATTTTATTAGTATTTTGAGGATCACTAATAAATTTTTACTAAAAAGGAGGACTTTTAAGACCAAAGCAGCAAGCATAAAGTTAAATCTCAACATGTTTCTTTAGTGATTATATATATATATATATAAAGCTTACACTCCTGCTTTTGGAAACTTGTTCCACAGATATTACTTCCAGGTTTAAGGTTCCACCCAGTTAATTTCTAAGCCAACTGCTTACAAAAATAGCAGGTAAATACACGCATATTGTATCCACCTGATGAGTGGAATGGTAGCAGGGAGGCATTGTACTAATTAGGGTTCAGTAACGATTTGTCACCTTGCCATTCCCATTCTGTGTGTGCTTGCCTTTGTATGCACACTTGTTCTTCTGCCTCTGAGTTTCTCTTCTTTAACACAGATGTCATTGGAGTATTATAAACCTTTTGGCTATCTATCTAAAGGCAGAAAAACATTTTTTATAGAAAACCAATTAACAGATAAAAAAAAGTCCATTGGTAGCTTGAATTAGGTAGGGCTGTGTAGATGTTTGTGCATCTGTTGGAAGTATCATCAGTTAGTAGAGTGATCCATGAGCCTAAGACATATTTGCTAAAATGAATCTTGTATCCATCATCTTTTACACGTGGCCTTGGAAACATTACATAATATATTTATTTAAATAAATAAATGAGGGGGCGGGGCAGGTGGTGGAGGAGTAGGGTCCCCAAGTCACCTGTCCCTCCCAATTTACCTAGATAACTTTCAAATCATCTTGAAAACCTGCGAAATCGACTTGAGATCTAAAGAGAGAACAGCTGGAACGCTACAGAGAGAAGTTTGCGCTTCTAACAAGATAAGAAGGTGGAAAAAAATTAAAAAAGAATCCAGTGGGGGAGGGGCCCGTGAGGAGCTGGGCTAAGGGCAGGGGGCGGGAGCCTCCTGACAGGAAAGCCCAGACCGGGAGAAGCGGAACTTCTTTTTTTTTTTTTAATTTTTATTTATTTATGATAGTCACAGAGAGAGAGAGAGAGAGAGGCAGAGACACAGGCAGAGGGAGAAGCAGGCTCCATGCACCAGGAGCCCGACATGGGATTCCATCCCGGGTCTCCAGGATCGGGCCCTGGGCCAAAGGCAGGTGCTAAACCGCTGCACCACCCAGGGATCCCCGAGAAGTGGAACTTTAAAAATCCACAGCAGATTCTTCCCGAACAGAAAGGTGCTCAGCAGGGAACTCGGGCAGGATCCCAGGAGGGGCAGTGGGGCCTCCAGGATCCCGGGATCACTAACAGAGGAAGGGCCCCGGGGAGAGCGCCCCACACCCTGAGGGCCAAGCTCCCTAAAGGGCAGGAGCCACCTGGCGGGGCCTTGGGAGCAGCTCAAGCGGCAGCTCAGGGCAGAGGGGGCTGCACCTCCCGGGAGCCCGATTCCAGCAGGGCAGGCCCCGGAGCCCAGTGTGCCGGGGACACAGCCAGGATCCTGTGCTCCCCCGGGACAGGCAGAGGCCGGGAGGGCATAGGACAGTGAGGACACTCCTGCCCCGGGTACCCCGAGCTATGCAGATCAGCGCCACCCACCTCCGGAGTATCCAGGCCTGAGCAGACTGGGAGACTGCGGTAGTTACTGCGGGAGCTGACTCCAGGGCTAGAGAGCTGGCTGCTGCCAGTGAGGTTGTTCCTCATGGTGTCACCCTGTGCCTAGAAAGGAGCTGGGCCACCAGGGGATAGGGGCCTCACGGGGTCAACAGCTCTGCCTGAGCCGTGCACCTGGCAGGGGGCAGGGCAGCTCCCCCAGGTGCACACACCTGAGAATCAGTACAGCAGGCCCTTCCCCCAGAAGACCAGCTGGAAGGACAGGGGAAGAGCAAGTTCTTGACTGAGCAGCGCTGGAAAGCTCCAGGGGAAGTCGAGGGATTTACAATATGTGGAACCAGAGGGTATCCCTCCTTGTTTTTGTTTTTGTTTTCTTTTTCTTCCTTTTTCCAATACAACTCGTATTTAGCCACTCTGCACTGAGCAAAATGACTAGAAAGAAGAACTCACCACAAAAGAAATAATCAGAAACAGTACTCTCTGATACAGAGTTACAGAATTTGAATTACAATTTGATGTCAGAAATCCAATTCAGAAGCACAATTATAAAGCTACTGGTGGCTCTGGAAAAAACATAAAGGATTCAAGAGACTTCATGACTGCAGAATTTAGATCTAATCAGGCTGAAATTAAAAATCAATTAAATGAGATGCAATCCAAACTGGAGGTCCTAACAATGAGGGTTAATGAGGTAGAAGAGTGAGGTAGAAGACAAATCGACGGCAAGGAAAGAAGCTGAGGAAAAAGGAGAAAAACAATTAAAAGACCATGAGGAAAGGTTAAGGGAAATAAATGACAATCTCAGGCAGAAAAATCTACATTTAATTGGGGTTCCAGAGGGCACTGAGAGGGACAGAGGACCAGAAAGTGTATTTGAACAAATCATAGCTGAGAACTTCCTTAATTTGGGGAGAGAAACAGGCATTCAGATCCAGGAGGTAGAGAGATCCTCCCCTAAAATTAACAAAAAAACGTTCAACATCTTGACATCTAATAGCGAAACTTGCAAATTCCAAAGATAAAGAGAAAATCCTTAAAACCGCAAGAGACAAGAGGTCTCTAACTTATATGGGGAGAAATATTAGATTAACAGCAGACCTCTCCACAGACCCTTTCTGGCAGGCCAGAAAGGGCTGGCAGGATATATACAGGGTCCTAAATCAGAGGAACATGCAGCCAGGAATACTTTATCCAGCAAGGCTCTCATTCAGAATAGAAGGAGAGATAAAGAGCTCCAAAATTTGCAGAAACTGAAAGAATATGTGACCACCAAACCAGCTCTGCAAGAAATAGTAAGGGGGACCCTGTAAAAGAAAGAGGGTACCCAAAGAAAACAATCCACAAAACAGGGACTGAATAGGGATTATGATGACAATAAATTTATATCTTTCAATAGTAACTCTGAATGTGAATGGGCTTAATGATCTCATCAAAAGATGCAGAGTTTCAGACTGGATAAAGAAGCAAGACCCATCTATTTGCTATCTACAAGAGCCTCATTTTAGACCTAAGGACAACTCCAGCCTGAAAATGAAAGGTTGGAGAACCATTTATCATTCGAATGGTCCTCAAAAGAAAGCAGGGGTGGCAATCCCCATATCAGATAAATTAAAGTTTATCCCAAAGACTGTAGTAGAGATGAAGAGGGACACTCAATCATACTTAGAGGAGCTATCCAACAAGAGGACCTAACAATCATGAATATTTATACCCCGAATGTGGGAGCTGCCAAGTACATCAATCAATTAATAACCAAAGTAAATACATACTTAGATAGTAATACTAATACTGGGAGACTTCAACACGGCACTTTCTGCAAATGACAGATATTCTAGGCACAACATCTCCAAAGAAGCAAGAGCTTTAAATGATACACTGGAGCAGATGGATTTCACAGATATTTACAGAACTTTAATCCAAACGCAACTGAATACACATTCTTCACATGGAACTTTCTCCAGAATAGACCACATACTGGGTCACAAATCAGGTCTTAACTGATACCAAAAGATTGGGATTGTCCCCTGCATATTTTCAGACCATAATGCTTTGAAACTTGAACTCAATCACAAGAAGAAATTTGGAAGAAATTCAAACACGTGGAGGTTAAAGACCATCCTGCTAAAAGATGAATGGGTCAACCAGGCAATTAGAGAAGAATTAAAAAGATTCATGGAAATTAATGAGAATGAAGATACAACCATTCAAAATCCTTGGGATACAGCAAAAGCAGTCCTGAGAGAGAAATGCATTGCAATACAAGCATCTCTAAAAAAATTGGAAAAAACTCAAATACACAAGCTAACCTTGCACGTTAAGGACAGAAGAAAGAACAGCAAATAAAACCTACACCAAGCAGAAGAAGAGAATAAATAAAGATTCAAGCAGAACTCCATAAAATAGAGACCAGAAGAACTATAGAACAGATCAACAAAACCGGGAGTTGGTTCTTTGAAAAAATTAATAAGATAGATAAACCGTTAGCCAGCTTTATTAAAAACAAAAGGAAAAGGACTCAAATTAATAAAATCATGAATGAAAAAGGAGAGATCACCACCAATACCAAGGAAATACAAATTATTTTAAAAACATATTATGAACAACTATACGCCAATAAATTAGGCAATCTAGAAGAAATGGACGCATTACTGGAAAACCACAAACTATCAAAACTGGAACAGGAAGAAATAGAAAACCTGAACAGGCCAATAACCAGGGAGGAAATTGAAAGAGTCATCAAAAATCTCCCAAGACACAAAAGTCCAGGGCCAGATGGCTTCCCAGGGGAATTCTATCAAACATTTAAAGAAGAAAAAATACCTATTACACTAAAGCTGTTCCAAAAGATAGAAAGGGATGGAATACTTCCAAACTTGTTCTATGAGGCCAGGATCACCTTAACTCTAAAACCAGACGAAAACCCCACCAAAAAAGGGAATTATAGACCAATATCCCTGATGAACACAGATGCAAACATTCTCAACAAGATACTAGCCAATAGGATTCAACGGTACATTAAGAAGATTATTCACCATGACCATGTGGGATTTATCCCCTGGACGCAAGGCTGGTTTAACACTTGTAAAGCAATCAATGTGATAGATCATATCAACAAGAGAAAAAACAAGAACCATATGATCCTCTCAATAGATACAGAGAAAGCATTTGACAAAATACAGCATGCATTCTTGATCAAAACTCTTGAGAGTGTGGGGTTAGAGGGAACATTCCTCAGCATCTTAAAAGCCATCTATGAAAAGCCCACAGCAAATATCATTCTCAATGGGGAAAACTGGGAGCCTTTCCCCTAAGATCAGGAACATGACAGGGATGTCCACTCTCACCACTGCTATTTAACGTAGTATTAGAAGTACTAACCTCAGCAATCAGGCAACAAAAAGACATTAAAGGCATTCAAATTGGCAAAGAAGAAGTCAAACTCTCCCTCTTTGTAGATGACATGATACTCTACACAAAAACCCAAAGACACCACCCCAAGATTGCTAGAACTCATACAGCAATTCAGCAGTGTGACAGGAGACAAAGTCAATGCCCAGAAATCAGTGACATTTCTATGCACTAACAATGAAACTGAAGAAAGAGAAATTAAGGAGTCAATCCCATTTACAATTGCACCCAAAAGCATAAGATACCTAGGCATAAACCTAACCAAAGAGGTAAAGGATTTATACCCTAAAAAGTACAGAACATTTCTGAAAGAAATTGAGGCAGACACAAAAAGATGGAAAAATATTCCATGCTCATGGATTGGAAGAATTAATATTGGGAAAATGTCAATGCTATTTAGGGCAATTTACACATTTAATGCAATCCCTATGAAAATACCATGGACGTTCTTCAGAGAGTTGGAACAAATCATCTTAAGATTTGTGTATAATCAGAAAAGACCCTGAATAACCAGGGGAATATTGAAAAAGAAAACCAGAGCCAGGGGCATCACAATGCCAGATTTCAGTTTGTACTACAAAGCTGTGATCAGAAAGACAGTGTGGTACTGGCATAAAAACAGTTACATAGATCAATGGAACAGAATAGAGAACCCAGAAATGGGCCCACAGCAATATGGTCAACTAACATTCGACAAAGGAGGAAAGACGATCCACTGGAAAAAGGACAGTCTCTTCAATAAATGGTGTCAGGAAAATTGGACAGCCACATGTAGAAGAATGAAACTGGACCATTCTCTTACACCATTCACAAAGATAAACTCAAGATGGATGAAAGATCTAAATGTGAGACAAGAATCCATCAAAATCCTAGAGGAGAACGCAGGCAACACCCTTTTTGAACTTGGCCACAGTAACTTCTTGCAAGATACCTCTATGAAGGCAAGGGAAACAAAAGCAAAAATGAACTATTGGGACTTCATCAAGATAAAAAGCTTCTGCACAGCAAAAGAAACAGTCAACAAAACTAAAGACAACCTACAGAATGGGAGAAGATATTTGCAAATGACGTATCAGATAAAGGGCTAGTATCCAAGATCTATAAAGAACTTATTAAACCCCTCACCCAAGAAACAAACAATCCAATCATGAAATGGGCAAAAGACATGAACAGAAATTTCAAAGAGGAAGACATAGACATGGCCAACAAGCACATGAGAAAATGCCCGGTATCACTGGCCATCAGGGAAATACAAATCAAAACCACAATGAAACACCACCTCACACCAGTGAGAATGGGGAAAATTAACAAGACAGGAAACAACAGATGTTGGAGAGGATGTGAGAAAGGGGAATCCTCCTGCACTGTTGGTAGGAACATGAACTGGTGCAGCCACTCTGGAAAACTGTGTGGAGGTTCCTCAAAGAGTTAAAAATAGATCTGCCCTATGACCCAGCAATTGCACTGCTAGGGATTTATCCCAAAGATACAGATGCAGTGAAACGTTGGAACACCTGCACCCCAATGTTCATAGCAGCAATGTCCACAATAGCCAAACTGTGGAAGGAGCCTTGGTGTCCATCAAAAGATTAATGGATAAAGAAGATGTGGTCTATGTATACAATGGAATATTATTCAACCATTAGAAATGACAAATACCCACCATTTGCTTCGATGTGAAAGGAACTGGAGCCTTTCATACATATGGTATTATGTATGTATGCCTTTCATACATACCTTAATACATATGGTATTATGCTGAGTGAAATAAGTCAATCGGAGAAGGGCAAACATTATATGGTCTCATTCATTTGGGGAATATAAAAATTAGTGAAAGGGAAAGGAGAGAAAATGAGTGAAAATATCAGTGAGGGTGACAGAACATGAGAGACTCCTAACTTTGGGAAACAAACAAGGGGTAGTGGAAGGGGAGGTAGGTGGGGGTTTGGGGTGACTGAGTGATGGGCACTGAGGTACACTTGACAGGATGAGCACTGGGTGTTATGCTATATGTTGGCATATAGAACTCCAATAAAAATATATATACAAAAAAATAGATAAGTGAAATTCAATAAAAATAAATAAACTTAATTTGAATAATTTTAAATAAATTATTTTCATTATAAGAAATTGACATGTTATATATTTATTTGTTTTATAAATAAAATATAGAACTATAAATGCTATATATGTTTATTTATTTATTATTTCCTTAGTGATTGAGTAGACTTCATAGAGTAGTACAAAATCCAATCTCACACAACTTCCAATGTACTTGTAGGGTTTAAGTCAATTTAGTAAGCCTCATAAAAATATACACACCAGATCTCGATCTATAAAAAGTATGCATGAAATAAATTTTTGTTCTCTTTGTTACTTACTGATTTATATTTGGGAATTACAAAGGATAAAATTACTAAGTGTCAAATATAACTGTCAATGTAGAAAGACTATTTGACATCGTTTATTAATATTAATGTGAATTATTGATACTATTAATGATTCAGGTGGATGTAGCCTTAAGAGTTCTCTTAACTCTCTTACATGAATGTGGACTTAAAACATTCAGTAAACACTCTCTTACTGTATGGAATATTAATCAGGAGTTACGTTTCCTGCTTATTAATATTTCATATAGAAAATCACTAGGAATTCTCAAATAATAGCTCATTAACTATATTTATGTCTGTACATCTTGTCTGACCACTATATGATGTGCTATATGATACACATTATAGAAAAAAATATCCACGCCATTTATTTGACCACTAGCATTTTGATGATTTAAAAAATATATATGCCTTTTAAAAACACCATTATTAAGGTATAATTGACCTACAAAAGCTAAGTTTGATGAGTTTGGACATATGCAGACACCTGTGAAATCATGGTCACAATCAAGGTAATAGACATGTACATCTCTTCCAATAGTTTTCTTGGGTCTTTCTTTTGGTTGTTTTTGTTTTTCTGGTATGAGAAACTTAACCTCAGAATTAACCTCTTAGCAAATTTTCAAGTGCATAAATCAATTATGTTAACTAGAGATATTAGGATATGCAGCAACTACCCAGAACTTTTTCATCTTGCATAAATGAAACTTTGTATCCACCAAATAAAGACACTTCATTCTCCCCTCCAACTCACCCCAGCCTCTGGCAATGACCATTCTATTATCTGCTTCTATGAGTTTGATTATTTTAAATTCTTCATATAAGTAGAATCATGCAGTTTGCATCCTTCTGAGACTGGATTATTTCTGTCAGCACAATGTTCTCCAGATTCATCCATATTGTAGCAAATGGCAGGATTTTCTTCTTTTTAAAGACTGAACAATATTCTATGGCATATACATACCATGTTTTCTTTACCCATTCACCGGTGATTAAGTTTTAACTTCCAAAAGTGAAATGAGAACCTGCATATGTAGGGGAAATCACAACTGTGGCATGATAGAAAATAGAATGCAATTAAATGCTAATTTGTTTATTAAAGGTGATATGGATATGTCCAGATGATTGATCATCATATTCTTTGTCTTGTAGAATGCCATCAACTGTTTTTTATTGTCTGTTTTGTTCTCATTAATGGAATTCCAAGCAAGAAGTATATCATGGCCTATAAGGCATTCTGATTGACAGATATTAGTAAAAGTACATTTGTGGTGCAAGAATAATGCATGAGTAGAGAGGAAAAACAGGACAACTTTATTCTATCTACCTTTTTTAGGCAAAATCCAAAATATCATGCATTTTTGAGGATATATATATATATATATAACATAATAATAATTTCAACTTTAAAGTATCTATACATCCTAATTATATTTCCCTTTTTATTAGAGCTCTGTGAATCTTAGTATCTTAATGAGATATCTAGGTACCTGTGTAGTCTCAGGCTTCAAAAGAGATTACTTAGCCTGATTTCTACATGGCAGTTTCTCACTAACTAAAATTGCTAATCATGCTTTTCTTGGGTTTTGCTGCTATATGTGTAACTTCAGATTGCTTCATAACACAAGGATTACAAAGGAAAAGTGAACAGAATCTTTGAGTTGTTTTCTCCATATCCAGACATTTGGCCACCTATTCGGCTGTTTCTTTTCTCTCCTCTTCTCATATGGGCCAATGTTTGGAAGAAGTCCAATAATTCTGTGAGCTGAAACATGTACAACAAGCCTTTTTAAGTACTAATCTTTAGACAATGTTCCCCAAATCAGGGAACAGCATTGAAAGAACTCTTCTTGCTACAGAAGAAAGTAGGAGAGAGTGGCTGGAGTGAAGAAGGAAGGAGAGAGAAAGAAATAACCCAGGAAACTACAAAGAATACAGAAAAAGAAGAAATTATCTTTTGACCTTCCGAAATCCTCTTCTTAATGTCTTTTCTCATATCTGGTATTAACCAAGGTCAGAATATCTTAAATACCTTTCATTATCAGCTCAGCATGGGCTGCTCCACCATGGTTTGAAGTGTTAGATGATTTCTGAACATAAACTGAACTGTCTTTACTCTGGAGTCTGGCTTCAATGAATTTTTCATTTAATTTTTCTTTAGAAGACCATCAAGACCTTTGCTGTTAGAATGTAAGTGAGGCTATATCAGAGGCTCATTGTCAATAGCTTTATTTCCCAATTCCATTTTGAAAACACATCCTCATAATGTATTCAAATATTTCAGATTCAATCAAATTACTTCTCTATAGCAGTGAGAAAAATTAATTCATTTTCATAGAAACCATGCAAATTTCCATGGGAAAATTTACATTTTTTAATTTTTTTAATTTTAATTTTAATTTTAATTTTTTTTTAGTAAGCATGGCCTACTCAGCATTTCATAACTTGCTTAATTTATTAAGTGTGAATGAATGGTGCACTGTAGGGGAGGTAAGTTTACAGATTAAAGAATTTCTTGTTCTATCCTAATAGAGGTATGGGAGGTATAGTTATTTGTTACCACTGCCCTTTCCAATTGATCTCCTCCTGCCTCTGACTCACCACACTTACTTTTATTAGAGGGCTACTTTTTAAATTACATCATCCCATTGATTTTAAGTAATAGGAAGCACTGGCAAGATATTGAAGAGGGGAAGGAAGAAGAGGTTTGGGAATTTCTTACTTGTTCCTTTCTGACTTTGGAACCTCAATTCTGATAGCACCCACATTTTTTTCTCCCAAACTCAAGCTCTCATTGCATTACAGGAGCTCACTTTATCTCCTAGCCCCTTCAGAACTAGAGGTGGTGTTTCTTCATTGTTGCCATCTCTGCTTCTTCCAATACCTCCTGTTGGCTTCCTAAATCCTGCCCAAACCTCGGTGAATTGTCCTTCATGACTGTCGCTTCATTTGAACCATTGGATTTGAATTTGTTTTCTGTTGGGGCCTTGACTGATGATAAAAACAACAATATTAATACTAATAATTTAAGAGTTCAGAATACTTACCACATGTTGGGTATTATGCTAAGTGTTTCATATGTGCTATTTAATTGAATCTAAAAAATTCTTGTGGGATGTGTATTATCTCTATAGGGATTAAATTGTGGTTTAGAAAGGCATCATTGTGCAAGATCTCCGCAGCTAGTTAGGGAGCATCAAGCCTCTAAATTGAGTCTGTTTGACTCTGGAGTCCTTGCTCTTAATAATCATTCTGGAATACTGCCTGTTATGTGAGACTTGTGAGATTGTGCCTGTAGCATAAGAGCAACAAATATAATCTTTAAATGCTGATCTGTAACTAGTAAATAAGAACAGTAGAAGGAGTATTTAGTTTAATTCCACAAATACTTATTTTATATTTTTTAAGATTTTATTTATTTATTTGAGAGAGAAAGAAAGAGCTAGCATGAGTATGAGGGAAAGGTAGGGAAAGGAAGAAGCAGGCTCCCTGCTGAGCAGGGAACTCTACTGAGGACTCTATTCCAGGACCCTAGGATCATGGCCTGAGTCAAAGGCAGATACTTAACCGACTGAGTCACCCAGGCTCCCCACACCCACGAAATATTTAGTAAGTCATTAATGCTCATTAATCCTAACCCTTTCTAGGATTTAAGAAAGTAGGGAAAGAATTGTTCCATTTCCAGATAGATTTATGATTTGACAGGAGCATCAGAAATCAAAAATACATAAATTAAGTTATATTTTACACATGAAAATAAATATTTCTAGGCTATGAAGGAAGAATTTTGGAGTAGAATGGAATGAAGCTCTGGTGACTCATTGGGATTCCTCACTGATTTAGCTGGAACATGTACACTGATCATAGAATTGCAGTGCTTCAGGTCTGCTGGATTTATCCCGTGTGTTCATAGTGTTTTAGATTCTCTTGTTGGAAGAAACAGTCAGGTGATTACCCTTGTCAACAAAACATGTGTTTTTTTCTTTGGGGGTTAGAATGTTAGAATTTATAGATTATAGAATTTAACCATCCAACCTCCTAATGTTGATTAATATAGAGATAATAATGGAATAACAGATAACAGTGTATTTTTTCCCTCTGAATCCATTTTTCTCTTTACAGGTGTTAAAATACTAAGAATTTAGTATTATAATTACTGCATTTTCTTTGATATAAAACTGACAGATTATAAGATGCACCAATATTTTTTAATAATAAATTTAAGAAGGAAAATTCATTGTCATTAGATCTATAACATGGTTCTTTTTATTACTTAGAGTTGTATTTTGTATTTATTGAAAGAATTCTTTTAGGATTAAATTTTTTACACAAGGAACAGTCATGGAAATACATAAAAGGAGAATGTAAACACAATTATTTGGTTAAGGTATTTCTAATTTCTTCCAATTAAGAGATTAACTTTTTAGAATCACTTTTTTTTTTTTTTTTTTTTTTTTTTTTTTTTTTTTTTTGTGGTTTAGATTTTATTTCATCATCATAAACTGAACTCTGCAATCCAGCTAGACCTGGGGAAAGGAACCACGGAGCCCGCAGAACTGCAGTGAGAGTGCGGAGACTGGGCTATTTCAAGCAGGTGGGGGTGGAGGGGCGCTCTCCTGAGCTAAAGGAACGGTCTGGAAGTTCAGATAAAACAGGAATTAGATTAATCAGATCTGTCCACAGTCGGCGATGGTGATCTTCTTGCTGGTCTTGCCGTTCCTGGACCCAAAGCGCTCCATGGCTTCCACGATGTTCATGCCCTCCTTGACCTTGCCAAAGACCACATGCTTGCCGTCCAACCACTCAGTCTTGGCGGTGCAGATGAAAAACTGGGAACCGTTTGTGTTGGGTCCAGCGTTGGCCATGGACAAGATGCCAGGCCCTGTGTGCTTCAGGATGAAGTTCTCGTCGTCAAACTTCTCCCCGTAGATGGACTTGCCGCCAGTGCCATTGTGACGCGTGAAGTCCCCACCCTGGCACATAAATCCCGGGATAATCCTGTGAAAGCAGGAACCTTTGTAACCGAATCCCTTCTCTCCAGTACTCAGAGCACGAAAGTTCTCTGCTGTCTTTGGAACTTTGTCAGCAAACAGCTCGAAGGAGACGCGGCCCAAAGGCTCGCCGTCCACGGCGATGTCAAAGAACACGGTGGGGTTGACCATGGCTGTCACTGTTTGTAATGTGTCACACAAATTTTGGAATTGGAATTTACTTTTCTTATCTCTAAAATAGTAGTAATAATAACTCTTCTCCCTTGAGGTTGCTGCAAATGTGGAGTGAAATGAGGGTTAGCATAGTGCCTAGTACATAAGAAACACTCAATGAAATTTGTTAATAATTGTGCTATTGCTATTTTTATTATATTCCTTTTGAGGTGGTATCTGATAAGTAGCCTAAAATTGGCATAAACAAAAATTTATTAATAGGCAGAAAGTCATTTTGCCTCACTATTCCCCACTTGATTGCTCTGGATTGTAAACTATTTTTTTTTGATGAGGCCAGGCCAGCTGTTGGGCTGGTTAAATCAGTAACTTTCCTCAGAATGAAATCATTCCTTCATAAAAAAAAAAAAAGGGATAATAATCCTGTAACCCATGACTCCTTAGCAGAACAGAGAAAGATAAATAAATGTGAACACACTGTGTAAGCTTTGAAATGATATACAATGGTCATGTATTATGAATATCAATTTCATAAATACTGGTCAACTGATTATCTTAAGTCTATTTTGAAAAAAAAAAAAAGAAACACAGAGTGTTGTATTCATTTTCCAGAAAGACCATGCTTTTTTTTTTTTTCCCCTTTGGAACCTTAAAATAAAGACTCATAAATGAAAATAGCACAATTTTAATTTTTTCTCAGAGCCCTCTGCTTAAGTGCCAAACCTTGGTATGTTAAAAGTAATTTTTCTTATGCAACCTCTGTAATCATGGGATGGGACCAGTGGCAAAAAGCACCATCTAAATTGAGATGAAAATCAGCAGATTCTAAGCAACAGCAGACAATATTGAGTGATGCCTTTGCATTGTGGCTCCCAGTGCAGAGGATCTAAGGACAGCAGCTATGCTTCCCCTTGCTGGTAATCCCATGTAGGGGTGAAGACTATATTTAACCCCTGAGCACTCTGACCAATGAGGATGAGAGTGCATTCATTGTTCAGTACCTCTTACATGTTCAGAGTTCAGGTGAATGCAGGAGGTCGCCATGTACAAGCTCTGCAAAGATTTTTCTCATGTTTAATCTATTGAAAATTATTCTTTAGCAAAATTGATTCTACCCCTCCAATTCTCTTTTCAATAATTTATGATGCTTCTACTTTTTTTCCTAGAGAAAAATTTCTATTGTTTTCTCCTCCTTTGATTGCTTTAAAATAAGAAATAGTGAGATGTGACTTAAAATCCAGTGCAATTTTGAAGTAGCCAACTCTTCCCTCCCTGTTCCATTCACCCCTATTTCTCCCATTTCTATTATCTTTAGGCAAACATTTAAATGAATACGTAAATAAAAATCCTCTACCCAGCTAACACAGTTACTTCAGAAATAACTTCACCGAGAGAACTTTCATTTTAAAGTGAATACATTAATAGACAAGTAATGTATAATATTTATTTTGGCCCCATTCCTGATTTTCTAAATTTAGGATACACTAATTTCTTTTAGGCCTCAGGCCACAAAAACTGGTATTTTCTGTCATGAATAGTGTATTCTCTTGGCTTGGAATGGGCATCTAAAAATACCCGTTCCTTCTAATGGATGCTTATCTACAGAAATAACTAAGGGTTTTAAAGAGTTACTGGCAGAAATGAAGTAAATGCACATGCAAACTTCATATAGTACCATCTCAACATTTCCCTGAATCTGAAACAAAATTTCAAGGAAATCTCAGGTGATTTCAGAGATGCTGTAGGAGATTTTTTGGGGGCTCTTTATTCTCTATATATCAATATAAAATTCTCTCCATTGAACTTTTCTGCTTTTGAAGTGTGTAACATCAGTGTATTTCCACTGAGTATAAAAAGAACTTTAAAAATTTCAGTGTGCCTTGCTTTGGAGTTTACATTCTAATATGAATTCACAAGAAGAAATATAATACTGATTTATATTAACTTAGAACTATTGACTTAAAAACGTCATTAAACTTTTAATATCAGCACTTACTGCACATAAGTGCTATTTATAAATCATTTACATGTTAATAAACGTTATTATGATTGGTAAAGTAGAGACAAAGAAATTTCAAACTAAAAGTTTAGGAGTAATTTGGATTTAAAAATCAATCAGATATGTCTACAAAACTTCATACAGAAAATAAGTCAATGTTGATATTGGGAATTAGGTCACCAAAAATTATTTGCTGCCATAATTAGTTATTTTACCTCTTATAAAAATATATCACAACTGACCTATACAAATAAAGAACTCACTCCTACGACTTCTTGGATAAAATGTATTTATGCAATATGAACAGATTACTAAAATAAAATTAGCATACTTTTTCTGTTGTTATGCCTTTCATAATTTTTATTGTGATACCTCCCTTACTTTGCTTTTTATTTCTTTCTTTTTTTTTTACTTTGCTTTTTCTGCACTGATCTTTTTTGTTCTGTACAATATTCCTTTTTTAAAAAAATACAGAATGCTTCACGAATTTGCGTATCATCCTTGCATAGGGGCCGTGCTAATCTTCTCTGTATTGTTCCAATTTTAATGTATGTGCTGCCGAAGCAAGCACCAATATTCCACATTTTTTGTTTATATGATAACTAAGTCTGTAGCTCCTTGAAACTGGTAATTATATCTAGAGATGTTATTAGATTTAGGATCAGTGTAGGGGAGCAAAACATCTCTAGATATAGTTATGTGGACTTACAAGTAGGTAAGTTCATGAGGCACATACCCAAAGTTATCAAACTTTGAAATTCAGTTTTATCCTTTTGTCTGTGGTGAATTGCCCCAAAAGCATTTCACCCTACTAATTTTAGAATTACAAATTGAAAAAAAAACTTTCATTCAAGATTACAAATGATAATTTTAAATTATAATGTTCTTCTCCTACTTGTTAGCTATGATTCTCCTTTTAAAACGTCATCAATTGCTTGGTTGACTTTTAATGCAGTGGATATAGACAAAATGATAAGTATATATTATTTTTTTTATTCACTGGGTTTAAAATGATATTTTGGTGCCCTAGGAGACTTCAACATTGACCAGTGAGTGTATTTTTGTTATGATTAAGATCCCTTACTTAGTCTTTTACATTGTGGACATGATTCAGTTTTTTGGTTGTTTTCTTTATGATCCTTAAATTTTTCCATCTGATGCCATTGGAAACTGATTCTAGTTGACATTTTTTTACATGATCACATTAATCTCTGAGAATCCCCTTACTTCTGGAATAAAATACTTTAGGTTCATTTTGTACCTTTTGTACCTTAGACTTGGAACCAAGAATTTCTCCAACTTCCCTGGTTATTTAATGAGAGATATTTTGGGCACCTGAATGGCTCATGGTTGAGAATCTGCCTTTGGTTCAGGTCAAATCCTGGATCCTGGGATGGAATCCTGCATTGGGATCAGCACAGGGAGCCTGCTTCTCCTTCTGCCTATGTCTCTGCCTCTCTCTGTGACTCTCATGAATAAATAAATAAATGTTTTTAAAAATAATGAGAGATATTTTTGATATTAAATTATAAACGCTAGAGTTGCCCATCACTACTTGTATTTTAGAATAAACAAAGTTGGAAATACACATTTTTAGGAGAAAATATTCATATGTTCACAATGATATTTCAAGATTTTTTTCAATCTAGTAGGTGAGAAATCATATCTTGGTGTGTCTAATTTGGACTTCTCCTATTTTGATAAACCCTGAAGTTTTGCACCCTCATATAATCTCAGGATTATTTTAAAAAATATTTTATTTATTTCTTTGAGAGAGAGAGGGAGAATGAGCAGGGGATGGGCAAAGGAAGAAGGAGAAGCAGACTTTGTACTAAGCAGGAATCCTGATGTGGGGGTCCATCCCAGGACCCTGGAATCATGACCTGAGCCAAAGGCAGCTGTTTAATGGATTGAGCCACCCAGGTGTCCCAATCTCAGGATTATTTGTGAACTTTAAGAATAAATGATTTATTTATATCATTTGCCTATTTTCCAGAAGATTGTTGATGCTACCTAGCTTTTAAAGATCCTTATAATGGGAGAAGATATTTGCAAATGACGTATCAGATAAAGGGCTAGTTTCCAAAGTCTATAAAGAACTTATTAAACTCAACACCAAAGAAACAAACAACCCAATCATGAAATGGGCAAAAGACATGAAGAGAAATCTCACAGAGGAAGACATGGACATGGCCAACATACACATGAGAAAATGCTCTGCATCACTTGCCATCAGGGAAATACAAATCAAAACCACAATGAGATACCACCTCACACCAGTGAGAATGGGGAAAATTAACAAGGCAGGAAACCACAAATGTTGGAGAGGATGCGGAGAAAAGGGAACCCTCTTACACTGTTGGTGGGAATGTGAACTGGTGCAGCCACTCTGGAAAACTGTGTGGAGGTTCCTCAAAGAGTTAAAAATAAACCTGGCGTATGACCCAGCAATTGCACTGTTGGGGATTTACCCCAAAGATTCAGTTGCAATGAAACGCCGGGACACCTGCACCCCGATGTTTCTAGCAGCAATGGCCACATTAGCCAAACTGTGGAAGGAGCCTCGGTGTCCATCGAAAGATGAATGGATAAAGAAGATGTGGTTTATGTATACAATGGAATATTACTCAGCAATTAGAAACGACAAATACCCACCATTTGCTTCAACGTGGATGGAACTGGAGGGTATTATGCTGAGTGAAATAAGTCAATCGGAGAAGGACAAACAGTGTATGTTCTCATTCATTTGGGGAATATAAAAAATAGTGAAAGGGAATATAAAGGAAGGGAAAAGAAATGTTGGGAAATATCAGGAAGGGAGACAGAACATAAAGACTCCTAACTCTGGGAAACGAACTAGGGGTGGTGGAAGGGGAGGAGGGCGGGTTTTGGAGGGGAATGGGTGACGGGCACTGAGGCGGACACTTGATGGGATGAGCACTGGGTGTTTCTCTGTATGTTGGTAAATTGAACACCAATAAAAATTAATTTAAAAAAATAAAGCTCCTTATATGTTAGGAAATAAGTCATTTTAATTAGTCTTTTTTAAACAATGTATGCTTTCTTTTCATCCTTTTTTTTCATTTTGATAAGACTGGACTATAATATGAACTGAAATGTCTATCTAAAAACAGCAAAACTTTAAAAAGTATAAGAAACATCTGCTCTAAAGGAATCACAGATTGGGAATACTTTGGAAGTTGGGATTCAAAAAAAAAAAAAAAAGGCAGCCAAGAGGATTCTCATATCAGAAGCAGTTTTTCTGCAAGGTACCTCTACCAATTCCTGAGGGGTGGTTAACAGACAGAAAGATAAACTTTCCATGTTGGAGGGAAAACAGTAGCATTGGCATTCAAGGTCTGCCTAGAGTTAGCCAAACTGTGAAGGTTGAGGAGCCAGTCCTCCACAATACCATTCTTATGTCAGATACCAACTGCAGGTTCAGAGGGTCCTGAGATCACTCCCTCAGTTTTGATAATTCTTTAGAAAGACTCATAGAACTCTCAGGAAGCTATTTTACTCATGGTTATGGTTTATTACAGGGAAAGAATAGTTTAAAATCAGCCAAAGAAAGAGATACATGGGGCAGAGTCTGGGAGGGTTTGAAATGTGAAGCATCTATTATCCTTTCCTGTAGTATCAGGACGTGTTATTCTTTTGACATTGATGTGAGACAACACACATGGAATACTGCCAATCAGGGAAGCTCACCTGAGGCTGTGTTCAAAGATTTTGTTGGGGCTCTGTTACATAGCTATGATTGATTGATTGATTACTGACATGGTTGAACTTAGTCTCCAAAGCATGACCCAAAGTCCCTACCTTAAATCCCATGATTGTTCTTTTTGGCCTGGCTAATTTGATCCTATGACTATTGGTTGCAACTGGTTCCAATTAGGCTAGCAATTGTCCTAATAAAGACATTCCTTTAAAGAATGGTATATGTTATCTCCTAGAAGCTGATGGCAAAGATCTGACCTCTTTTTAAAGCATCTCTGAATTTTTTTTCTACATAAGGAATCAATGAAGAAAAGAAACTCTGTGAAACCTCCCACACACTGAGGTGAGATTTGAAAGCCCACACTCTGTAGTAAGAATGAAAAAATTTGGAAGAGTCTTTATAAAAACTGAGATCCTATAGCAATTCATATAACCAATGGAAAAGTGAAAATCATATATACAAATGTAACTTTAGAAATTAAAATTCAAAATTTAATGGAAAGGTTTATAAAAGTAGGTCTAAGTGAAGAAAAAATTACTAAACTAAAAAGGAGCAGAAGTACATACCCAGAATGAAGTATGTATAGACAAAGTTATGTAAGACACACACCAACATGTAAATATTATAGATGTCAGGGTGGAATTGCTACAAAAGCACCTCCAGAGGCTGGAGCCTTATCAGGGTTTCTGTACTTTACAAGACTCCTCTGTTCCATGCATGGAGGAAATTAATATGTGGGAAAAAAAACATTAAAGCTGTTAGTAGTGACCAGCACTGCTTGATGATTGCTGGCATAGGGGTTCTTCCTCAAAATAGACAGCAATTTCTCAGGTATGATTGAAGGTGTACTGACTATAAGCTCTAGAGTATTTAACTTTAACTTTGAAGTTAAGTTCATTTTAAAAGGAAAATGTAGAAAAAATTTTCTCACATCTTGTGGCTATGCTACCATAGGGGTCAGCTATTCTAGAACCAAAATTTCTGAAATTATTTTCCCTATATCTTTGCTGGCAATAATAAAAATTTGGATGAAATTTGGAAGGTGGAAGGAAAGTAGCATTTGTATGCAGTTGGTGAAGGGCACAAGGCACTCCCAAAGCTCATGTATCTGGGGCTGAAGTCATGGTTCAACATGCTGGCTTTGGGCACCAGTCAATACTACAGCTAACCCAGATTGCACAAGACCTTCTTATCCAGCTTATTTTAGCTTTGGGCTAGGTATATGCAGATTAACAGAGTTGATGTCAGCTTTCTCAGAGCTTCCAATAGTCAAGCTTGCAGGTGGTGGAAAGTCAGATTCTAGTTTGTCTTCATTGATTCTAGCTGGCCCAATCTCTTCCTACTTCATGTGCAGCTTTCCTTCCGTACTGCTATTTCTGCTAACAGACAGTACTTCTAATATACCATCAGATGCAGAGGCAACAATTTCCTGTATACTTCTTCACTAAGAACCACAAATGTAGAAGACCTAAATTTTAAAAACAAATCTGTGGTTTGCTCCCTACTAAAACCTTAACTGATGCTTAGATTGATCCTAACATAGTTCTAGGGAAATAAAACATTAAGTTGAATTATATACATATTTCCTGAGGCATCTGGAATTAATTCTCTAATAGGATTAAAATTCCCTGCATTAATACCTCTGTTGCAAGTGATAAAGGGGACATTGGTAGTCCATGCCACACAGTGACAAAGCAGTTGATTAAATAACTATAAGACACCTAAAATCAAATGACTTATAGAAGGCCAATGACTTATACTTTAGGCCAAATGGTACCAGTTTAGAAGATTTTTTTTTGCGTGTGGAAATAAAGACCAAAATGGAGTTTGTTGGTTACTTGAAAATGCACTAGAGAAGCTAAAGAAAATGAATAATTCAGCGCTTTAATTTTCCACCTTAAATTATGGATAAGAAAGTAAAATTTCAAGACTTTGCACTACATAAAGACCTCATTCTTCTAGACACAGGACAGAGATTTCTGAGATCCAAATCTCAAGTGTAATCATGAAAGTGGCGGCTTTACAGAACAGAATTGTTTCATAAAATCACAGGGTTGTGTATGTTAAATGTGTGTATGTTAAATGTAGGAAATTCATTGGAAAAGGATTTGACTTTGAAAATGGGGACAGCACATATGAACAGATTCAGTAAAATTGAATACCTTAAAACTAAATTTTCCTGAGCCTGAGTCTAAATTTCCTGAGTAGAAGTACATCTTCCTCCCCTGAGTGAGGAACGTTGTCTCTCTTTGTCTGAAGAACCTATAATGGCTAACCCTGAAGCAACAATGAAACATTGATTCTTATGATGATGTACCTCCACAAATCTTATTGCTTTTAGACCTATAACCAGATATAACCAGATTCAAGTCCCAGAAGACCCAAAGGCAATATGCCAATAAAAGTCAATATGAGATTGACCATTCCATATATGGAATAGATCCTAAGTCATATGGGGCAAAATGGAAGAAATATAATGTTGGATCAGATTGAATTTGTTGATTTGTTCGCATTAAGTACAGATTCTGGATTCAATAGGTTAGCCTCAGTAACTAAAATAAATTCTAAGAGTTTTCTTGAAGTATCAACAGAACTTTGGACTCAAAAAGGGCCTATACCAAATGAAGTTAAAATTTTACAACTTCTTTGGTTCAGATAGAAGAAAGTATCCAAAGGCTAAAGAAGATAAGAATTTAGAGTGGATTCATCATGAAAACACTTTCTTAATTCCTTATATTCTTCAGAATGACCAAAGATTATTTGCTTCACCAAAGCTGTGATAAATATATCCAGGAGGGGATTCTAGTATTCTTGATCCTCAGTGATCCCACTGTTGAGATCAGTGATCTCAGTGGCCTATTATTCTGTAGGCCAGGAATAAGTGTAGGAACTACTACAACTGCATTGGAATCCCTAATGAAGGGATGATGCATCCTAGGGTGGCAGGGACTGACCTATGGTATTTAATTTCCAGAGTTAGTTAAATATGGTTATTATAAAGGTCTCTACAAATAGTTACTAAACAAAGCCAAAGTAATTGTCAGAGTGACTTGAAGTTCAGATGTCAGTGGTCTTGGATAATTGTTCATGGTGTTCTTAAAACTGAAAGGAGTCTACTAAAGTCTTACTTGATACTATAAACAGAAAAGCTTTAGTCTAGTGAGCAGAACTGGAATCGCAATGGACAGTTGCGACCTCTTCACAAATTCTTATACCTGATCCCTTCCATAAATTCAGAGTACCTTGCATGAAGAGGAGACTGGATCCTTAAGGAAGGAAGTTTCTATGCATTTAAAAATGTATGCTGTAAATCTTCCTTATGGCCTTTCCAAAAGGGATCTACAGCCATTTAGATGGTAACTGTGCATTGGAGAAGCACATATAAAAAGCATTTGGTGTATAATTGGATAACGGTTCTGAACTACCACTATTCTTTGGAGACCCAAACCACCAATGTGATCTACAAATCTGAGTAAGGTGGAGGCCAGGGGATTAATAAATTCTGGTTAAGATTCATCTCTCTCTCTCTCTCTCTCTCTCTCTCTCTCTCACACACACACACACACACACACACACACAAGATTCATCTCACAGTGAGCTCAGTGGGTTCCTGAACAAATCCTGTGGTTATTTCTTCAGTCCAGAAATCATACTGGAATAGATATGCTCACCAACAGACAGAACCCCAAGAATAATAATTTATCTTTTCATCACAGATCTTTCTAATGAGTCATTTTATTTCTTCTTAAAGGAGTTTGAGGCCATGATATTAAGAAAGACCATGTGGAAGCTACTAAACTGCCCCCATCAATCAAATAAATGTTGCATTCTGGAAGTTTTACAGAAGTTGGTGCCATTATCAAAGACCTGAAAGATGCACTGCATGGTGAATCTTATCATAGTCTCATTTAACTCACCTATTTTTCCTGTACTTAAGAGAGTTGGATTTTGCAGAATAACAGTGGATTATCATAAATTTAATCAGGTAGTGACTCCAGATGCAGCCACCATTTCAGATGTGATTTTGATACTGGAGAAAATAGACATGATCCTTAGCATGTTGCATGTATCAATTGATGTAAAAAAATGCTACTTTGATTTGTATATGCTATCTTTTTATTGGGAACTATTTACTTTACCTGACAGAAATATGTATTTACTGTCCTACCCTAGGGCAATATCAACTGCCTAGCCCAATATCTTAATTTTGTCCATAGATACTTTGATGACCTCTCAATTCCAGAACAACACTAAGCTGTTCAATTAATGATATGATTCTCATTGGATATGTTGAGAAAGAGGCAGCTTTACTAGACACATTGATACATATGTGTACCAGACAGAAGAGCGGTAAATCTACAGAAATTCAGGAGTCCTCCACTTCAGTGAAATTTCTAGAGTCAGAGCATCTGGAACATGTCAAGATATGACTTTCAAGGTGAAGGAAATATTGTTGTAGCTGCAAATTGTTTCATGTCTGTGGAATTTATTGATTCCCATGATTATCATCATACTGTGGAAGCTAGCATGATAGAATAGTGAAAAAGCCTTTAGGAGATTTGGTTACTGTGCCAGATGGGCACATCTAACAAACATTCATAACTCAGGAAACCAGAGATAAAATTTGGGGGTAATTCTTTTACTCTTACCCCTAGTGGATGAACCATTAGTGAAAGTTCGCTTTCTGTCTCATATCTTTGAGTTCTGCTGCTTGATATGTCTTAATTCCCAAGGAATAAATATTCTCACAAGAGGACAAAATTGTTTTTATTAAACTAGACATTGACGAGCACCTGGGTGGCTCAGTAGGTTAAATGTCTGCTTTCAGCTCAGATCATGATCCCAGTCATCAAACCCCATATCAGGCTACCTTCTCAGCAGGGAGTCTGCTTCTTCCTCTGCCCCTCACTCTGCTCATACTCTTTTTCTCTCTCTTTCTCAGATAAGTAAATAAAATCTTACACTAGGGGTTGAGATTACCACTCAGCCACTTTAGAATTCTTGTGACAGTGAATCTGCTGGCAAAGAAGGGGATTACTATGCTCTCTGGGATAATTGATCCTGATTCTTGAACGGAAATCAATTTGCTACTCTGGAGTAAAGAGCATAGGCCTGGATTGAAGCAGATACCCTGGCTACTCTCTTAATGCCCCACATTTTGGGATAAAGTTAATGGAAAACTACAAGTACTCAATAGAAGCAGGATGCTAAAGCTCAGACCTTTCAGAAATGAGAGTTTGTGTCGTCCTCTGAGGGAAGGATCCATGAACTACTGAAGAGCTCTCTGAATGCAAAGGTAAGATGGAAGTGTCAAATTATAAATATCAGCTACACAATTATACTTAGGACTTTATTCCTTATATTTATATCAATATGTGTGCATGAATTCATTCAATTCTTTTTTTAAAATCCCACAATCCTTATAATTTAACATAAAGTAACTTAATAATACTTAAGCCTACTCAACATTGAAAATGTGCCTCAGCTAGAAGAGAAAAGAACATTACTCAAAAAAGAGATAAAGTGACTTTGGGACTTTTATCCTTTTTTTGGAGAGAGGGTTAGTGTGTTTTTGGTTGTATGAAGTTCAGTTGCATTGTTTGAATAGGACTTTGCTTGTATCTTTCTTTGAGGGTTAAGTATAGTTAAAAGATGTACACATGTATTCAAGGTGGCAAAAGGTGAACTGGGTTGTTTTCCCACTTTTTCAACTTAGCTAAGCTAAACAACATTTTCTAGGATTCTTTTCCTATGTAGTTCCAGGCTAGAGTTGTGTTGAGAGTTTAACTAAACTACTTTATAATAGTGTTGCCTCAGCATCCATTTTGTGTGGCCAAGCAGCCTGTGGGGCCTTGAAATGACACTAACTCCTCCTGTGAGCATGTGCTATAGATAACACTATGAAGAGCCACAAGTAAATGTGATGTGATTCTTGCTATTCTGATACCCTAAGATGGCTCTGACAACCCCCTTGTCATAAGCACTCTCTCCTGCCTCCCAGGGCCTTCTTATACTCCCTATAGGTAAGGTCCCCAGGAAGCTTTTCAAAATCTCGCTTTTGTTTGGTTTGAATTTATCAATCTGGCCTTAGCTTGGGAAGCCCTAAAGCACTACACCAGTGGACTCTATTAAAAGCATGTGCCCCAGGTTCTGCTGGACTCTGTTGACTCTGCCTAGGTGTCCCTGTGTGGTTCCTAAGGCACGTGGTTCCTACGAAGGAAATTTCTGTGAGAATTTGAGGGGCGTAAAAAGCAGTCATTCCACTCTGAAGGTCAGAGTTTGGCATCAGGCAGCACTGCAGCTTTTGAGTATAGTTAGTGATGTTTTGTCCAAGTAGGCCTCCAGGCTTTTGCGCTACCAAAGATCTTCTCAAGCCTGTTTTTGGGTAAGGTGATTATGCAATCCGGCAGCAGAGGTCATTGACTTCTACAGATTATACAGATCATTGAGGATGGAAATGGTGAGAGAGAAATGATTTCAATTTCCATTTTTCCACAGGTGTTCCAATTTCTCTCAATTCTCTCACTTCACACCTGGCTGTTTTCCTGAGGTTGGCTCTGCAATTCCAAACAGAGTCAGAGGCAGCTGCCCTTCATGGACTTTTTACCAGTTTCCATAATTTCCTTAGGTTTCATCCCTCTTGGAATCCTATGAATTTCCATAATTCCTAATAATCCTGTTTCCCTAGATAAACTTATGATAGTTATTTATGTGTCAACTTAACTAGACCAAAGGTGCTCAGATATTTAATTAAATGTTATTCTGGGTGTGCCTATAAGGGGATTTCTTGATGAGATTAACAATTGAATCAGTAGACTGAATAAAGCAGAATGCCTTCCACAATGTAGGAAGACATCATTCAATTCATTGAAGTCCTAAATAGAACAAAGAGACTGAAGAAGAGAGAATTTCTCTCTTTGCTTGATTATCTTTGGGGTGGAATAAAGGCAGTTTTCTCCTGCCTTTGGACTCATGTTAGGGCTAGAATTTATACCAGCTACTCTCCTGGTTCTCTGGCTTGCAGATTCAAAATGGAAGTATACCACTCAACTGTCCTGTGCCTCTAGCTTCCTGACTTGCAAATCTTGGGACTTCTTATTCTCTGTAACCACACAAGCCAATTCTGTATAATAATTGACTTGTGTATAGTTATTGACGCATATGCATACGCTCTCTCTCTGAAATATAACTATATATATACAATATGCTATATACATATATACACATATATATTATATGTATGTGTGTATATATGTATATACATGTATATGTGTATATATACATGTGTGTGTATATATATATATATACACACACACACAAAATATAGTTCTCTTGTTTCTCTGGAGAACATGGGTGAGCTCAAAACTCTGACAAGCACATATTCTACAAAAATAAATGGAAATGTTGATCTTTAAAATCCCTGAAAGTACCCCAGTGGTTCTTTTAGTATGTTTGTAATTCATGAAGATTGAGTGAAATTTTGAGTGCCATACTTTAGGAAAGACATTTAAAAGCTTGAATCCAGAAATTTTATAGTCAGAAGCAATAAAAAGCTTATGGTGGCCCTCTTTCCCATATGTTACTCAAAATGAATATCAATGATAATCTGTAAAATAAACATAATATACCCAACTAAATTCTAATTATTTCCAAGACAATTATTTTAATAAATGGAAAAATAAACATATTAAATGCCAAACATTTAAAAATTATCTCTATCTCCCTCTCTTTTGATGTTCCTGTGTTTTCTAGTACACTAAACATATATGCGTAGTTTAACTATAGGAAATTGTAGTAGACTCCAAAAATAGTTCCCCATGTATCTTTGCAAGGTGACATTGCAGCTCCTTCCATGAAGAGGTGGAGTCTTTCCCATTCTTTGAATCTGGGGTGACTCTTAACAAATTTTGATCAATAGTATATAGTAGAATGGCTTAGATGCCAGTCCTGAGTTGGGGTCTCAACTGTCCTTGTGCTGCTTCTTACTCTCAGAGGCCTGTGCAAGTCTGAGCTAGCCTATTAGGAGATGAAGATCATGTAGAAGAGAGGACAGTTGCCCCAGCTGAGGCTTTCCAACCCTATCTACTACTAGTAAATATTGAAACATGTAAGGGAGCCCAGCCAACATTGCCAGAGCTGTTTACCTGACCCACAACAACCTGGAGATATAAGAATACATCCAGCTGAAACCAGAAGAACTATATGACATATAGACTCATGAGGGATAAAAACTGGTGTTTCTTTTAAGCCACTGGCTATTGAGGTGGTTTGTTATATCCCAATGGCTAAATGAGAAAGAAATCCAGCACTGGACATTATATAAGCAGGAGTATATAGAGAGGAAGGTGATTAACATGTCAAGAAGTCTGAAAATCAAGCTGTATGAGATTGAATTTAAAAGATTAGAATATTTAGCATAGAAAGCAAGGATTTTAGGAGGGGCATAGTGGCTTCCCTAAAATAATTGGTGAACTGTTATGTAAGAGGGGGTTATATTTACCCAGCATAAATTTAGAAGGCAAACAGTAAATATTGGCAGAATTAAGATGTAGAAAACATTGTAAAAGAGATATATAAATTGTAGATCTTGCTTAAATTTATATGGTGAGGGTGGTGCCTTACACTGCAGTTACTTTTTGTCATTAGAAATGCTCATAAATGGTGTTGGGAAAATTGGACATCCACATGCAGAAGAATGAAAATATACCATTCTCTTACACCATACACAAAGATAAACTCTAAATGGATGAAAGATCTAAATGTGAGACAAGAGTCCATCAAAATCCTAGAGGAGAACACAGGCAACACCCTTTTTGAACTTGGCCACAGTAATTTCTTGCAAGATACATCCACAAAGGCAAGAGAAACAAAAGCAAAAATGAACTACTGGGACTTCATCAAGATAAAAAGCTTCTGCACAGCAAAAGAAACAGTCAACAAAACTAAAAGACAACCTACAGAATGGGAGAAGATATTTGCAAATGACGTATCAGATAAAGGGCTAGTATCCAAGACCTATAAGGAACTTATTAAACTCAACAGCAAAGAAACAAACAATCCAATCATGAAATGGGCAAAAGACATGAACAGAAATTTTACAGAGGAAGACACAGACATGGCCAACAATCACATGAGAAAATGCTCCACATCACTGGCCATCAGGGAAATGAAAATCAAAACCACAATGAGATACCACCTCACCCCAGTGAGAATGGGGAAAATTAACAAGGCAGGAGACAACACATGTTGGAGAGAATGTGGAGAAAGGGGAATCCTCTTGCACTGTTGGTGGGAATGTGAACTGGTGCAGCCACTCTGGATAACTGTGTGGAGGTTCCTCAAAGAGTTAAAAAAGACCTGCCGTATGACCCAGCAATTGCACTGCTGGGGATTTACCCCAAAGATACAGATGCAGTGAAATGCCAGGACACCTGCACCCCGATGTTTATAGCAGCAATGTCCACAATAGCCAAACTGTGGAAGGAGCCTCGGTGTCCATTGAAAGATGAATGGATAAAGAAGATGTGGTTTATGGAATATTACTCAGCCATTAGAAACGACAAATACCCACCATTTGCTTCAACGTGGATGGAACTGGAGGGTATTATGCTGAGTGAAATAAGTCAATTGGAGAAGGACAAACATTATATGTTCTCATTCATTTGGGGAATATAAAAAATAGTGAAAGGGAATAAAGGGGAAAGGAGAAAAAATGAGTGGGAAATATCAGAAAGGGATACAGAACATGAGAGACTCCTAACTCTGGGAAACGAACAAGGGGTGGTGGAGGGGGAGGTGGGTGGGGGTGTGGGGGTGACTGGGTGATGGTCACTGAGGGGAGCACTTGATGGGAGGAGCATTGGGTGTTATTTTGTATGTTGGCAAATTGAACTCCTATAAAAAAAAAGAACAAAAAGAAAAAAAGAAATGCTCATACAGAACGGATGAACTTTTCACAAATTCGTTTCAGAAGGCAAACTTCTTTCTTCTTTGGGTTGAAGTTTTGACTAGGTAACATATAACATTAGGTCCAAATTTATATGTGTGGTTACAATTATACGTTTCTTTTCTTTAAATATGCTTTTTATAATTATCAGTATCCAAAAATTTTTAGTCTTTAAATACCAATAATATAACTGTTTGATTTCCTACTCATTTGGACTTGAGCTGATGATATCGTAACCATACTCCAAGTGGAATAATCTGAAAATCTTTCCACCATCTTACTATCAATAACAAGTAAAGGCATTACATTAGAAAGCTTATCTTTTAGTAAGGAAGGAAAATAATAAAAAATTTGAATTCCATTTATTGTGTATTGATCCATAACCTTCTCAGGAGCTTAGCAGGTATACTTAAAACTGGCTCTCATACTCAGAGGGTAGGAAGAAGCCAAAGAAAGAGGAAGACCATTTGCAGTTTTAATTTTACAGTTTTAATAAGCAAAGAGAATTTACATACATGACTTGTCTTGGATGGCAGCAGGACGGATGCACTCCACATCCACTTGCCAAATCTTAAAAATTTAAAAGGGGGTCTTTTTTTATAATAAATTTATTTTTTATTGGTGTTCAATTTACCAACATACAGAATAACACCCAGTGCTCATCCCATCAAGTGCAGGTGTCCCGGCATTTCATTGCATCTGAATCTTTAGGGTAAATCGCCAACACTGCAATTGCTGGTTCGTAGGGCAGGTCTATTTTTAACTCTTTGAGGAACCTCCACACAGTTTTCCACCAGTTCACATTCCCACCAACAGTGTAAGAGGGTTCCCTTTTCTCCGCATCCTCTCCAAAATTTGTGGTTTCCTGCCTTGTTAATTTTCCCCATTCTCACTGGTGTGAGGTGGTATCTCATTGTGGTTTTGATTTGTATTTCCCTGATGGCAAGTGATGCAGAGCATTTTCTCATGTGCATGTTGGCCATGTCCATGTCTTCCTCTGTGAGATTTCTCTTCATGTCTTTTGCCCATTTCATGATTGGATTGTTTGTTTCTTTGGTGTTGAGTTTAATAAGTTCTTTATAGATCTTGGAAACTAGCCCTTTATCTGATATGTCATTTGCAAATATCTTCTCCCATTCTGTAGGTTGTCTTTGAGTTTTGTTGACTGTATCCTTTGCTGTGCAAAAGCTTCTTATCTTGATGAAGTCCCAATAGTTCATTTTTGCTTTTGTTTCTTTTGCCTTTGTGGATGTATCTTGCAAGAAGTTACTGTGGCCGAGTTCAAAGAGGGTGTTGCCTGTGTTCTCTTCTATGATTTTGATGGACTCTTGTCTCACATTTAGATCTCTCATCCATTTTGAGTTTATCTTTGTGTCTGGTGAAAGAGAGTGGTCCAGTTTCATTCTTCTGCATGTGGATGTCCAATTTTCCCAGCACCATTTATTGAAGAGACTGTCTTTCTTCCAATGGATAGTCTTTCCTCCTTTATCGAATATTAGATGACCATACATTTCAGGGTCCACTTCTGGGTTCTCTATTCTGTTCCATTGATCTATGGGTCTGTTTTTGTGCCAGTACCACACTGTCTTGATGACCACAGCTTTGTAGTACAACCTGAAATCTGGCATTGTGATGCCCCCAGCTATGGTTTTCTTTTTTAAAATTCCCCTGGCTATTCGGGGTCTTTTCTGATTCCACACAAATCTTAAAATAATTTGTTCTAACTCTCTGAAGAAAGTCCATGGTATTTTGATAGGGATTGCATTAAACGTGTAAATTGCCCTGGGTAACATTGACATTTTTACAATATTAATTCTGCCAATCCATGAGCATGGAATATTTTTGCATCTCTTTGTGTCTTCCTCAATTTCTTTCAGAAGTGTTCTATAGTTTTTAGGGTATAGATCTTTTACCTCTTTGGTTAGGTTTATTCCTAGGTATCTTATGCTTTTGGGTGCAATTGTAAATGGGATTGACTCCTTAATTTCTCTTTCTTCAGTCTCATTGTTAGTGTATAGAAATGTATTGGCTAGTATCTTGTTGAGAATTTTTGCATCCATGTTCATCAGGGATATTGGTCTATAATTCTCCCTTTTGGTGGGGTCTTTGTATGGTTTTGGAATTAAGGTTATGCTGGCCTCAGAAAACGAATTTGGAAGTGCTCCATCTCTTTCTATCTTTCCAAACAGCTTTAGTAGAATAGGTATGATTTCTTCTTTAAACGTTTGATAGAATTCCCCTGGGAAGCCATCTGTCCCTGGACTTTTGTGTCTTGGGAGGTTTTTGATGACTGCTTCAATTTCCTCCCTGGTTATCGGCCTGTTCAGGTTTCTATTTCTTCCTGTTCCAGTTTTGGTAGTTTGTGGCTTTCCAGGAATGCGTCCATTTCTTCCAGACTGCCTAATTTATTGGCGTATAGATGTTCATAATATGTTTTTAAAATCATTGTATTTCCTTGGTGTTGGTAGTGATCTCTCTTTTCTCATTCCTGATTTTATTAATATGAGTCTTCTCTTTCTTCTTTTTAATAAGGCTGGCTAATGGTTTATCTATCTTAATTCTTTGAAAGAACCAACTCCTGGTTTTGTTGATCTGTTCCACAGTTCTTCTGGTCTCGATTTCATTGAGTTGTGCTCGAATCTTAATTAACTCTCTTCTGCTGGGTGTAGGGTCAATCTGCTGTTTTTTTTATCTAGCTCCTTTATGTGTAAGGTGAGCTTTTGTATTTGAGTTCTTTCAAGTTTTTGAATGGATGCTTGTATTGCGATGTATTTCCCCCTTAGGACTGTTTTTGCTGCATCCCAAAGATTTTGAATAGTTGTAT
This sequence comes from Vulpes lagopus, assembly GCF_018345385.1. Lineage (NCBI taxonomy): Eukaryota > Metazoa > Chordata > Mammalia > Carnivora > Canidae > Vulpes > Vulpes lagopus. Next base: position 101,081,011 of record NC_054829.1, read on the forward strand.
CTTCATCTCATTTGTTTCCATGAATATTTTTAATTCTTCCTTAATTTCCTTGTTGACCCTTTCATCTTTTAGCAGGATGGTCCTTCACCTCCACGTGTTTGAGGTCCTTCTAAACTTCTTGTTGTGATTTAGTTCTAATTTCAAGGCATTATGGTCTGAGAATATGTGGGGGACGATCCCAATCTTTTGGTATCAGTTCAGACCCGATTTGTGACCCACTATGTGGTCTATTCTGGAGAAAGTTCCATGTGCACTTGAGAAGAATGTGTATTCAGTTGAGTTTGGATGTAAAGTTCTGTAGATATCTGTGAAATCCATCTGGTCCAGTGTATCATTTAAAGCTCTCATTTCTTTGGAGATGTTGTGCTTAGAAGACCCATCGAGGGTCGAAAGAGCTAGATTGAAGTCACCAAGTGTAAGTGTATTATTCTCTAAGTATTTCTTCACTTTGGTTATTAATTGATTTAAATATTTGGCAGCTCCTACATTCGGGGCATATATATTGAGGATTGTTAAGTCCTCTTGTTGGATAGATCCTTTACGTATGATATAGTGTCCCTCTTCATCTCTCACTACAGTCTTTGGGGTAAATTTTAGTTTATCTGATATAAGGATGGCTACCCCTGCTTTCTTTTGAGGACCATTTGAATGGTAAATGGTTCTCCAACCTTTTATTTTCAGGCTGTAGGTGTCCTTCCTTCTAAAATGAGTCTCTTGTAGACAGCAAATAGATGGGTCCTGCTTTTTTAACCAGTCTGACACCCTGGGCCTTTTGATGGGGTCATTAAGCCCGTTCACGTTCAGAGTTACTATTGAGAGATATGAGTTTAGTGTCACCATGATATCTATTCAGTCCTTGCTTTTGTGGATTGTTCCACTGAACTTCTTCTTAAAGGGGAATTTTAAGAGTCCCCCTTAAAATTTCTTGCAGAGCTGGTTTGGAGGTCACATATTCTTTCAGTTCCTGCCTGTCTTGGAAGCTCTTTATCTCTCCTTCCATTTTGAATGAGAGCCTTGCTGGATAAAGTATTCTTGGTTGCATGTTCTTCTCATTTAGGACCCTGAATATATCCTGCCAGCCCTTTCTGGCCTGCCAGGTGTCTGTGGAGAGGTCTGCTGTTACCCTAATACTCCTCCCCATAAAAGTCAGGGATTTCTTGTCTCTTGCTGCTTTAAGGATCTTTTCTTTATCTTTGGAATTTGCAAGCTTCACTATTAGATGTTACAGTGTTGAACGGTTTTTATTGATTTTAGGGGGGGATCTCTCTATTTCCTGGATCTGAATGCCTGTTTCCCTTCCCAGATTAGGAAAATTTTCAGCTAGGATTTGTTCAAATACATATTCTGGCCCTCTGGCCCTTTTGGCGCCCTCGGGAACCCCAATTAAATGTAGGTTTTTCTTCCTCAGGCTGTCGTTTATTTCCCTTAATCTATCCTCATGGTCTTTTAATTATTTGTCTCTTTTTTCCTCAGTTTCCCTCTTTGCCATCAACTTGTCTTCTATGTCACTCACTCATTCTTCCACCTCGTTAACCCTCGTCATTAGGACTTCTAGTTTGGATTGCATCTCATTCAATTGATTTTTAATTTCTGCCTGATTACATCTAAATTCTGCAGTCATGAAGTCTCTTTTTTTTTTAATTTTTATTTATTTATGATAGTCACACACACAGAGAGAGAGGCAGAGACACAGGCAGAGGGAAAAGCAGGCTCCATGCACCGGGAGCCCGATGTGGGATTCGATCCCGGATCTCCAGGATCGCGCCCTGGGCCAAAGGCAAGCGCCAAACTGCTGCGCCACCCAAGGATCCCGTTCATGAAGTCTCTTGAGTCCTTTATGCTTTTTTCTAGAGCCACCAGTAGCTGTATAATAGTGCTTCTGAATTGGCTTTCTGACATTGAATTGTAATCCAAATTTTGTAACTCTGTGGGAGAGAGGACTGTTTCTGATTCTTTCTTTTGAGGTGAGGTTTTCCTTCTAGTCATTTTGCTCAGTGCAGAGTGGCCAAAAGCATGTTGTATTGGGAAAAGGAGAAAAAGGGAGGAGAGAAAGAAGGAAAGAAAAGAGAAAAAGAAAAAAGAAAAAGGAAGAAAAAAAAAGAAAAAAAAGGAGAAGAAAAAGAGAAAGAAAAAGAAAGAGAAAAAAAGGGTGGGGGAAGGAAACAAATCAAAAAGCAAAAAACAAACAAACAAACAAACAAACAACAACAACAACAACAAAACCACGGGGGAGTATCTTCTGATTCTGTATACTTTAAGTCCCTTGACTTCCCCTGGAACTTGTCCGTCTTGCTGGTCTTCTGGGGGAGGGGCCTGTTGTGCTGATTTTCAGGTGTTAGCACTTGGGGGAGCTGCTCTGCCCCCTGCCTGGTGCTGGGCTCCATGAGGGTTGTTTACCCAGTGAGGTCCCAGGAGGAACAACCACAGTAGCGGGCCGGCTCTGGAGCCCTGGAGTCAGCCCCTGCAGTAACTCCAGAGCTCTCCATCTGTAGGGCCTGGAGGCTCCGGGGCGGGGCCGCTGATCTGCTCAGCTCGGGGCAGGAGCGTCCTTGCTGTCCTTGGCCCTCCCGGCCTCTGCCTGTCCCGGGGGGAGGCCGGATCCTGGGCTGTGTCCCGGCGCCCTGTGCTCCGGGACCTGCGCTGTTGGATTCGCGCTCCGGCTGCCCAGCCCCCTCTGCACGGAGCCTCTTCCTCTGCTGGAGCCGCCGCCCGAGCCCCTCCGAGCTGCTCCGGGTCCCACTGTGCGCGCTGCAGCCCTTAGGGAGCTCGGCGCACTCTCCCCGGGTGCAGGTGCCTGTTAGTGTCCCAGGGGGCCTGAGGGCATCCCCGCCCTCCTGGGTCCTGCTCCACCTCCCTGCGAGACCCTTTCCGCCCGGGAAGGTTGGTGCAGCTCCTGCTTCTCCGGGACGGGGCTCTCCTGTCCTGGGGACACTCGCCCCGGCCTCAGCCCGGCTCCTCGCGGGGCCCCTCCCCCTTGGAGGCCTTTTGTTTCTTTATTTCTTTTCCCCCGTCTTCCTACCTGGATAGAAGCGTGAACTCTTCTCACTGTAGCGTTCCAGCTGGTCTCTCTTTAAATCTCAGGCCAAATTCGTAGATTTTCAGGATGATTTGAAGGTTATCTAGGTAATTTGGTGGGGACAGGTGATTTGGGGACCCTACTCTTCCGCCACCTCGCCCCTCCCCTCTCTAAAAGGGGGTCTTAATGGATTCAGTCACACATATCATACAGGTGTTCTCAACACTGCATGCTTGTCTCAAAGCTCTGTCCTTAGAGCAGCATCTGGGATCAGGAAAGACCAGTGGAACCCATATTCCAAGGATGGGCAACGGAGTAAGGAGCCTCCAAGTGCCAGGGCCCACTCAGCTCACAGGTCACTTGGCAGTCACGTCTTTTCAATGATGTTCCCCAACACTGTGAAGTAGTGATAATGCTAAGAAGAAAAATTAAGCATGGTAAAGAGACATAAATTAGTAGATGGGTTCATGTTTTGGAAAAATGATCAGAGAGCTCCTCTGATCTGATATTTGAGGGCTGATATCAGGGAAGGGCTGATATTTGAGCAGAGCCTGACTGAAGCTAGGAACAAACGTGATAAACAAGGGGAATAATTTACCATATGGAAGAGGTGGGGAAGAAGTTTTGCTAGACATAGTCAATGAAATGCAAGAAAGGCTACATGCCAAAATGAGGTGAGGCAAAGGAAAGAGACAGGGAGAAATTAGAGTAGTAGATGGTGGTTAGGTTATGTAAAGTATTGTAGGTCATGATAAGAACTTGGCATTTTATTTAAAGTATAATGCAAAGCCACTGGAAGGTGACTAGGCACTTGGCAGGATATGTATTCGATTTCATGTGGTTCACTCTTGCTTTTGGGGAGACATAAAGTTACAGTGGGGGGAAGTTTGGTACAGAGGTCATTGATCCTTGGCCCAACTGCTATTATAACCACACTTTCCTTTCTCAAGTTCTTCCTTGGTATTATAGATTCTAGGCTTTTTTATGAGACAGCTGGGTAAGACACTAAAAGTGGAGGGAAGAGAGAAGCCAGGCTATTTTCCCAATCGTCTTTCTCTCTGCCTTGTCACTGACTATGAGCTGAATGAATTACGTTAGTTCTGCTTTCACTGGCATAAGTAGTGAGTATACTTTTGTGCTCTAGTTATTCCTCATTCCCCCTCATCCAACTAGAAGCTATAACTTTATTAATGATAGAATGAGTACAAATTTCAAACCAAGCTGCAGTTATTCTTTTGAAACACCAAAAAAAGATCTTGTTTTCAGATGGTTACATTGCTGTTCTGTAATAGCATTTACAATATCATTACTGTTGTTCTTTAGGGGTTGGACTGTCTTTGCTTTTGACATATTTGCTTGTGACATGACCAATTCTATGTCCTTAACCTCTACACCAGTTTCATCAATCTCTTCCTTTTCACTCTTGCACAGTTGGAGTCTATGTGTTTTCCTGAGTGTTTGAGATAGCTTCACCTTGAACTTTGAATATCTCAGTAGTTACTAGTTGTGCCTGCTGAGAAAAATCCTTGATTTTGGCTTCCCCCAAAACTGTGTACATATCTGAAGCAGGGGTCTTGTAGACTTCTGGTTTTGTGATGACAAAGAAGATATTCTTAGATTTCTAGATAGTGACACTCCTTATCCCTGTAGCCTGACAAAGACCCAGTTTGGACATAGCTTTCCATGCCTTCTTTTCATTTCAGCTTTCTTTTGCTTTACTGACTGGACCTTCATTGATTTCAGCTGTGGCTGCCAGCTGGGCTTATTGTGGGGTCACCTGTGTAGAATTCTGTTCCTTGAGCTCTGGTACTGATTCACACTGTTGGATTCTGTTCCAGACTCTGTCTCAGCCTGAGGCCCTGGCAACTCCTGCTCTGTAGCAGGGATGGCTTCTGTGGCTTCACCAGGCATTTTGTGCAGGGATTGTGGAACCAAGGGATTGTGGTGGCAGAAAGAGAGTGAGCTATGCCTCTTCTTTTTGAACCTCATGGTTGAGGAGTTCTCCAGAGTGATTTGTTTATCTAATTGGTCTATGATCTGACTGAAACAAGCAAAGCTGAAGCAAGAATACTGTCATGAAACTATTCCAGGAATCTAGGCAAGAGTAGAACAAGTTAAACAAGTTTTTGTAACAGCATGGACAAGGTGACAAATTACGAAATTTGGGATCTCCTTTAAATATAAAACTCACATGGTTTTTGATGCAATTAAAGAAAAGAAATATGTCTTCAATGTTTAGTTTGAAAAACAGGGTAAAGGCAGTATTGTTGATAGATACGGAGAAGATTGAGGAAGGAAGAGATCAGGAGGGGAGGGTGTATGAACCGAAATTCTGTTTGGTAAAAGTTGACATTGACATAGCTATTTGAGATCTACATAAAAGATCAAGCAGAAAGTTAAGTATAGGAATCCAGCGGTTAGGAAAGCACTTTAGTTTAGACAATGACTGGGTGGGTTGGTAGGATTATTGGTTTAATAAAGTCATACTATTTGAAAAAATTACTCAAGAACTGGCTCTGCATAGAGAAAAATCCATAACCAAAGACTAAGCCCTAATACACTCCAATGTCTAGAAATTGGAGAGAGAAAAGAAACCATCATAGGAGGCTGAAAAGATACAACTAGTAAAGCAGAAGGAAAAAGACAAAAGTAGTATTCCTGAAAGCCAAACGAAGAAAGCTTTTCAATACGCGATGTCCAGTGGATAAAATGTTTCCTGTATCTTGTATATCCTTCCTCTTCCCCTCTTCTTCATTTCTCTCTCTTTTCCCTTCTTTCTTTCCTTCATTGCTTTATTCAATTATATTTAACCAATATATATTGAGAGCTTGCTAGATGTATGTACTGTGCTCGTTAATTCAGAACTCAGATACAGTAGGCTTTGAATAAGAATTGTTAATAGTCGTCTTGTGGACAAGAGTCAATTTTTTTCAGTGTTCCTATACACAAAGAATGATAAAATTTATTTTTTAGAAAACAAGGCATAAGTTAACCCAGAAAACAAACCCATTATTCTACATCTTAGGAAAAGAATGAGATTTTTACCTTGCTTTACACTTTATATGCATTTACTCGCAAAAATTAATATGTATGTCTGCATAAATATTTTGTATTTGATTTTATCATATTTATTCACAGCATCTTGCAATGATAATTTTTTTTAAGTTTCTCATATGTCTATTCTATTTTATTTTTCTGTTTGGAAATGGCAAATGCAGTAGAATTTTCTCTAAGGCCCCTTATTTCTCTGTGACAGTCCAAGGGTTAAATTAAAGGAGAAGTCAGATCCTTGTCCATGGCTCAGAGGAAAGCTAAACTGTAGCCTTCATCTATTTCTTTCACATTCTGTTTTGCTCTTTTTTCTTCTAGGAATGAGCATGTAGCCTTTATTTTTCTCATTCCCAGCCAAGATGCATCTCTACAGTCGGGAAATATCCAGAATATGGGTTGGATCTAATTCTCAAAATCAAAGATAGGTAAGCTCCAAGGTTAAATTTGGAAAGCTCAGGAAATCCTAAGTGCAAACACCACCTTTCAATCACCTGCAAATCATTTCCTGCTCCCTTGTCTCTGAAAGGCAGGATTGCAGCCTCACTGTAATTTTTCTTTCTAAATTAAGCAGCGCATTTCAGGTCTGAGAAGCAGCTGAGTGAGGCAAGGGATTTTAGAACTGGATTCCATTCAACTTTGCTATTGGTTTATTTTATCATTACATTTTCACAAATGGGGGTGAGAATTTTAGAATTTAGCTAAGGTCATTAAATGAAGAAGATATGACAGCAAAATAGGACTTAATGTTTTAGAGTTAAAAATAGCAAATTAAAAATAAAATATGCTATTGAAATTCTACATTTTAATTCCTTTTTTCCCCAGCATAATTACAAACTGCATGTGACAAACAAGATACATTAAGACCAAGATTGGTAAAATAATTGTATTTAACTGCAGAACTTAACTAGGGAACTTTTTGTTTTTGACTCTATCCAAACCATTAAAAGCTTATGTTTATATGTTTATACCGTTTAGTCACTAGGATTGGGATTTAAATGAGCAGAAAAGACAAGAACCAGTCCTTACTGTTAATTTACTGTTAGCTCACAAGAACAGCCAAGCCTCTTGAATAAAATACGAAATACGTATTTTAGACTTTTAATAACATTAGGTTCTATTGTGACTAAATTTATTTCTGAAGTATGTGTACCCAGAATGTACCTAGAGAATTTCAGTCTATAGAAAGTTTTAGTGACTTCAGAAGAAAATGGTTATATTTTGCTAGGTTAAAAAATAATCAGATAAAGGAATAATCCTTCCCACTTCATTTCTCTCATTAAAAGTCATATCTAGCAGAGACCAAGATCTTTTGTCAGACTTTCCATCTGTCCAATTTGCCTGGATAGTGATGATACATGGTAAATAACCTCCAATGAAAGTCAAAGAGTAAAGAATTAACATTAGGTTATAAATGAAGGAAAACAAAAGAAGAGAGAGAGAGAAAGAGAAAGAGAATGAGAGAGAGAGAGAGAGAGAGAGAGAGAGAGAGAGAGAGAGAGAAAGCCTTGTAGATATCTGAGAAAATTAGATAAAAACACAAATCTTACTGTTTATACATTAGGAAATTAATATCTGAGATGACATGGATATGCCCCAGTCAGTCTGCCCTGAAGTGTGAAATCCAATCACAGTATCAGAGTTACCTATATCCTTTACCCTTGGGTTCCACTGATTTTCATTCATTGATGAAATGCAAACATTAGTGAAAACAATGAACTGCTTTCTAAGAGGAAAGAGACTGTGTCTCTTACCACTGAGAGTCATAAGTAGATATTTTCTGTGGTAGGGAGACTCTAAGATGACACTTCATGATCCCTATCTCCTCATATTCACACTCTTATGTAATCCTTTGTCTTGAGTATGGCTAGATTTGGTAACTCACTTCTAATGAATACAGCCAAAGCAATAAGATATCACTTCAAATATCAAGTTTTTAAAAAGATTGTGGCTTCTGTCTTGGAATCTTTCTTTCAGAATCTGTTCTCTGGGGCAACTAGCAGCCCTGTGAGAAGCCCCATGTAGAAACCATAGAGCCAGGAGCTGATACTTCCAGCCTTTTGCTAGCAAGGACCCAGAGACCTGTGAATAGTTACCCTAGTGAACTTCATGGTGCACTCCCCTCCAGCTGAATACAGAGATGACTGCAATCCCAGATAACTTAATTGCAGACTTCTGAAAGACTAGGCCATAAACACTGAACTAAACCACAGGAAGATCCTTGACTCATAGAGATAATAAATGTTGTTTAAAATTGCTAAATTTGGAGACAATTTGTTATATAACAATAGATAACAAGTAACATATCTTTTTAGATTCTTCACTTCGTTTTCTTTTTTTTTTTTTTTTATTTATTTATGATAGTCACAGAGAGAGAGAGAGAGGCAGAGACACAGGCAGAGGGAGAAGCAGGCTCCATGCACCGGGAGCCCGACGTGGGATTCGATCCCGGGTCTCCAGGATCGCGCCCTGGGCCAAAGGCAGGCGCCAAACCGCTGCGCCACCCAGGGATCCCTCTTCACTTCGTTTTCAATCCTACCTTTATTTGATAAAATATGGGATCTACCTCTGTTAATCCACCCCTATTTAAAATAATTATTTTATAATAAAGATACTGAACTATAGACTTTCCTGAAGAGTAGCTTAGTCATTTCTTGAATACCAATTTTTCTTTTAATACCTGTTTAAGAGCTCTATGAAAATAATAATTTGTTACTGAATTCTGGGTTCCATTTTCTTCCCTCTGCATCCAGCTAGTCCAGCATAGAGACATCATGGAATTCAACTATCAACCACATATATTTCTTTTTAAAAGGAGTTAATATTTATCCATTTCTTTTCTTTATTATTACTAGGAATGTATGATGAAAACATTTTTCCATTAAAGTAAGAAAGCATGATATGAAATAGGATCATATCATAGAATGATTTTTTTAAATAAATTTTTTTTATTGGTGTTCAATTTGCCAACATATAGAATAACACCCAGGGCTCATCCCATCAGGTGCCCCCCTCAGTGCCTGTCACCCAGTCACCCCACCCCCCACCCACCTCCCCTTCCACCACCCCAGTTCATTTCCCAGAGTTAGGAGTCTCTCATGTTCTGTCTCCCTTTCTGATATTTCCCACTCATTTTTTCTCCTTTCCCCTTTATTCCATTTCACTATTTTTTATGTTCCCCAAATGAATGAGAACATATAATGTTTGTCCTTCTCCGATTGACTTATTTCACTCAGCATAATACCCTCCATTTCCATCCATGTTGAAGCAAATGGTGGGTATTTGTCGTTTCTTTTTTTTTTTTTTTATTTGTCGTTTCTAATGGCTGAGTAATATTCCATTGTATACATAGACCACATCTTCTTTATCCATTCATCTTTCGATGGACACCGAGGCTCCTTCCACAGTTTGGCTATTGTGGCCATTGCTGCTATAAACATCGGGGTGCAGGTGTCCCGGCGTTTCATTGCATCTGTATCTTTGGGGTAAATCCCCAGCAGTGCAGTTGCTGGGTCATAGGGCAGATCTATTTTTAACTCTTTGAGGAACCTCAACACAGTTATCCAGAGTGGCTGCACCAGTTCACATTCCCAGCAACAGTGCAGGAGGGTTCCCCTTTCTCCACATCCTCTTCAACATTTGTGGTTTCCTGCTTTGTTAATTTTCCCCATTCTCACTGGTGTGAGGTGGTATCTCAATGGAACAGAATAGAGAATCCAGAAGTGGACTCTCAACTTTACAGTCAACTAATATTCGACAAAGGAGGAAAGACTATCCACTGGAAGAAAGACAGTCTCTTCAATAAATGGTGCTGGGAAAATTGGCCATCCACATGTAGAAGAATGAAACTAGACCACTGTCTTGCACCATACACAAAGATAAACTCAGAATGGATGAAAGATCTTAATGTGAGACTAGATTCCATCAAAATCCTAGAGGAGAACACGGGCAACACCCTTTTTGAACTTGGCCACAGTAACTTCTTGCAAGATACATCCATGAAGGCAAGAGAAACAAAAGCAAAAATGAACTATTGGGACTTACTTCATCAAGATAAGAAGCTTTTGCACAGCAAAAGATACAGTCAACAAAACTAAAAGACGACCTACAGAATGGGAGAAGATATTTGCAAATGACGTATCAGATAAAGGGCTAGTTTCCAAGATCTATAAAGAACTTATTAAACTCAACAGCAAAGAAACAAACAATCCAATCATGAAACGGGCAAAAGACATGGACAGAAATTTCACAGAGGAAGTCATATAATGATCTTAAGTAAAGATATTAGAATTTTTATAAATAGAATTACTCTTCTTTATTTTTCCCTATCTATACTATTATTTATTCTTTATTTATGTTATTTTAACTTATCTCAGAAAGAGATATTTCTGAGACACTTAAGTTGAATATTCTGGTGTCTAAAACACCTTTTTTTTAGAGTAATGAGAAAAAAGGATAATTTTCTAATTTTTTCCAAACTATGTATTTGTAAAATCTTTACAATTGAGAAGAATAATTATTCATTATAGTAGCAAGATAGTTTTTTTTTAGAAGAGGAAGTATTTTATTAGTAGCAAAGTAGGTCGCAGTATAATCCTCTGAGCACAGGGCAATATGAAGGGGAGGGGAGAGCCACACTACATCAGAATTTGGCATCTGACTGTATAATAGCTGGATGTCTCCTCCTTACTACTTTAAATCGACAACCTTGATAGAGTAAAGAAGAAAAAAACACAAAATGCTCAAATAAACAAAATAAGAAATGAAAGAAGAGACAATATGATCAATGCCACAGAAATAAAAGGATCATAAGAGACTACTATAAATAATTATATACCAACAAACTGAAGAATCTGAAAGAAATGGAAAAATTCTTAGAAATATACAACCTACAAATCCTGAATTATGAAAGAGTAGAAAATAGGAACAGGTGAATTACAAGTAAGATAATTGAATTAATAATCAAAAAAAGTTTTAACAAACAAGAGTCCAAGACCACATGGCTTCACTTGAGTATTCTATCAAAAATTTATTTATTCATTTATCTTTTTTAAGATTTTATTTATTCATGAGAGACACAGAGAGAGAGAGAGAGAGAGAGGGAGAGAGAGACACAGAGAGAGACACAGGCTGAGGGAGAAGCAGGCAGAGGGAGAAGCAGGCTCCATGCAGGGAGCCCGGTGTACCTCGTAACTCGATCCGGGGACTCCAGAATCATGCCCTGGGCCAAAGGCAGGCACGAAACCGCTGAGCCTCCCAGGGATCCCCTCTACCAAACATTTAAATAAGAATTAACACTAATCTCTCTGAAACTCTTCCAAAAAATGAAGAGGAGGGAACACTTTCAAACTCATTTGTGAAAAAAAAAAAAAAAAAAGAAACACTCATTTGTAATGCCAGCATTACCCTGATAGAAAAAACAAACAGAGATATCACTGGAGAAAAAAAAAATATAAGACAATATCCCTAATGAATATAGATGTAAAAATTCTCAACAAATAATAACTTAATTCAACAGAATATTAAAAGGATCATACACCAATACTAAGTGGAATTTGTCCATTAGATGCAAGGATGATTCAACATATGAAAATTAATTAATGTTTTATGCTACATTAACAGAATAAAGGATAAAAATTACACAGTCATCTCAATAGATGCAGAAAAAATGTTTGATAAAATTTCTCACTCCCTCATGATAAAATCTCAACAATGAGAAATAGAAAGTACCACCACAAAATAAAGACCATCAATAACAGGCCCATGGCAAACATCATTCTTAATAGTGAAAAAGTGATAGTCTTTCCTCTCACATAAGGAATAAGATAAGGATACTCATTCTCATCACTTGTACTCAACATGGTACTGGAAATGCTAGCCAGAACAATTAGACAAGAAAAATAAGTGTCATCCAAGTCAGAAGGGAAAGTAAAATTGCCCCTTTTTGCAGATGACATGATTTTATATATAGAAAACTCTTTAGAATCCATAAAAGAATTAAAGCTAATAAACCAGTTCAGTAAAGTTGCAGGATATAACATCAACATACAACATTCAGTTTGTATAAATAACAGCAAATTATCTGAAAAGGAAATTTTAAAAAAAGTCCCACTTATAATAGTATTTAAAAAGAATAAACTACTTAAGAATAAACTTAACTAAATTGGGGAAAGACTTGTATACTCAACATTATAAAACATTAGTGAAAGAAAGAGAAGAAACAAATATATGGAAAGGCCATGTTCATGGATTGGAAGACTTAATATTGTTAAAATGCCCATACTGCCCAGAGCCATTTACAGACTCAATGCTACTCCCATCAAAATCATAACGGGTTTGTTTTGTTTAGTGTTTTTACAAAAATGGATGCCTGGTTGGCTCAGTTGGTTAAATATCTGATTTCTCCATTGGTCATGATCTTAGGGTTGTGAGATCCAGCACCACGTTAGGCTCCACTCTGGGCATGAAGCCTACTTATCTCTCTCTCTCTTCTTCCCTCTGTCCCTTGCCCCCTCTTTCCTTCTAAGAAAAAAAAAAGGCAAAAACAACTTTTACAATTTACAAGGAACTACAAAAGACTAAAAATAGCCAAATCAATCCTGAGATAGAAGAACTAACCTGAAGGCATTATATCACCTGATTTCGGAAAATATTACAGAAGTATAGTAATCAAAACAGTGTGGTACTGATATACAGACATAGACAAATGGAACAGAATAGACAGCCCAGAAGTAAATCTATCCATATGCAGGCAACTAATCTTCAACAAGGGTCCAAGAATATACAATGGGGTGCTCTTCAACAAATGATGTTAGAAAAACTGGATATCCACATTCAAATAATGAAATTGGACCCTTATCTTACACCATACACAAAATCAACTCAAAATCAATTGAAGATTTAAACATAATACCTGGAACTGTAAAACTCCAAGAAAAAAACATAAGTGAAAACCTTCATGACATTGATCTTGGTAATAATTTCATGGGTTTGACACCATAAGCATGACAACAAAACCAAAATAAGCAAGTGGGACTACATCAAAATAAAAAGCTTATGCACAGCAGAAGCTATGAAATGGGAGAAAATATTTCCAAACCAAAAGGTTAACTTCCACAATATGCAAAGAATTCATACAATGGAATAGTAAAATAACATATAGCCTGATTTAAAAAATGGACCAAGAGCTTAAATAGGCTTTTCTCCAAAGAAGACACACAAATGAACAATGGACATGAAAAAATTCTCAGCATCACTAATCATCAGAGAAAAGTTAATCAAGCTACAATGAGATATTACTCATACTTGTTAATGTGGCTATGATAAAAAAAATAGTTATTAGTGAGGATATGTAGAAATTAAAACTTTCAAAAAAAATTTATTATTAACTAATTTATTTATTATTTCTTTTAGAGAGGTAGAGAGGGGAGAGGGGTAAGGGAAAGGGGATGATAATTTTTTTAAAGATTTATTTATTTATTTATTTTTATTTTTTTTTTTTAAATTTTTTTTTTTATTTATTTATGATAGAGAGAGAGAGAGGGAGAGAGAGGCAGAGACACAGGCAGAGGGAGAAGCAGGCTCCATGCACCGGGAGCCCGACGTGGGATTTGATCCCGGGTCTCCAGGATCACGCCCTGGGCCAAAGGCAGGCGCCAAACCGCTGCGCCACCCAGGGATCCCCTATTTATTTATTTATTTATTTATTTATTTATTTATTTATTTATTTTTAAAGATTTTATTTACTTTAGAAAGAGAAAGAGAGAGGGACAGAGGGAGAGGAAAAGAGATTTTCAAGTAGACTCTGTGATGATCAGCTCAACATGGGGCTGATCTTACCACCTGAGAGTCATGACCTGAGCCAAAACCATAATTCTGACACCTGACTGAGCCGCCCAAATGTCTCTTTTTAAAAAATATATTTTTAATTTATTATTTATTTATTTTAGAGAGAGAGAGAGAGAGAGAGAGCACATGTATGCTATGCATGAGCAGAAGGGGGCGGGGCAGAGAGGGAGAGAGAATCTAGCTGACTCCATGTCCCTTGCTCCCTGACTTGGGGCTCCATCGTACAACCCTGGGATTGTGACCTGAGCTGAAATCAAGAGTCAGATGCTTAACTGACTGAGCCACCCAGGCATCTCTAGAAATTAGAACTCTTATACGCTATTGGTAGGGATACAAAAATGGTGCAACTGCTATGTAAAACCATATGAAGTTTTCTGAAAAATTTTTAGAAGCTACCATATGATCCAACAATCCCATTTCTGGGGTATCCTAAAGAATTTAAATCAAGATCTCTAGGAGGTGTTAGCAATCCCCTTTTCACTGTAGCACTATTTACAATAGCGAAAATGTGAAAACAATCTAAACATCTATAAATAGATGAATTGAGAAAGAAAAATGTCATAAACACATAATGGAATACAATTCAGCCTTTAAAAAAGAGTTAAATTCTGTAATATGTGACAACATGGGTGAGTCTTGGACACATTATGCAAAGTGAAATAAGTCAGTCACAGAAATATAAATACATGATATGACCTCACTTATGTAAAGTAATTACAATAGTCAAATTCACGGAATTAGAATGGAATGGTGGTTGCTAGGGGTTATGGGGAGGAAGAAATGTGTAGTTACTAATCAATGGGCATGAGGTTTCAATCAAGCAATATAAGTACTATTAGCTACCTAATAAATGTATATATATTAAATATGTTATGTCTATAAGATAATATATAAAATTATAATTGGATTACATTAGTCTCTTGAGACATGTTGTGTAATGCTGAACCTATAGTTAATGGCAGTGTATTATATACTTAAAATATGAGAGGGTAGATCTCATGTAAAGTGCTCTTACCACAATAAAATAGTTTTTTAAGTGAAAGATAAAAACACATTGCATGAATACAAAATAAGCCAGATGTTTGGTACATACTTCTACACATATCATCTCTTTAAAAATTAAATTTTCTTATCAAGAACCAATGCAAATTAATAACAAAGCATTAAGAAAACCCAGACTTCAAGCACTGATTCTACCAGCTAAAATAAGACATGAGCAAAAGACATTTAATCCTTTTGAGATTTAATTTGTCCATCTGCAAACCCGGTGTAATCAATTTCTGTCTTAAATATTTTGGGAGAATATCAAAACAAACAAACAAATAAACAGATAATAAACCTGGTCGGGGCTGCAGATAGTGGAATACTGGCCTTCGATCCATGTCAAAACTCAAGCATTAGTATGACTAAAATGTACTGAAATTTTCTAACCTTTCAGAAGAAAATAATCCAGAGTTCCCTACATTTTTAATTTTATAATTAGTCTTATATAACCCCGTTCACCTACCATGGAGGATATGCTCCATTTGGATTAGTTGAGCTCAAGATTTAGTAATAGATAAACAGCCTGACGATATAATTGTACCTTCTTTCCTCCAATTCCACCCCTTTTGGTGCAGACAGGTGTCCCACCCAAAATGCCATCATTCAGGTATAGTCAGGCTCACTTCCTTTTTTTTTTTAAATGTTTTTTTAATGAAGCAAATCTGGAATAATTGCTTAGGTAACCTGAGTTGTCAATATAGCCATTTCTTCCTATGAATGCTGTTGATATTTTCTTCGTTCCTTTATTTCTATCTCCTTCTCAAACCCTCCTTTTTATTTTTTTTATTTTTTTTTTTTTAGATAACATTTAAAAAAATTTTTTTTAAATTTATTTATGATAGTCACAGAGAGATAGAGAGAGAGGCAGAGACACAGGCAGAGGGAGAAGCAGGCTCCATGCACTGGGAGCCCGACGTGGGATTCGATCCCGGGTCTCCAGGATCGCGCCCTGGGCCAAAGGCAGGCGCCAAACCACTGCGCCACCCAGGGATCCCTCAAACCCTCCTTTTTATCCCTTTAATCCCATGCTGAAGGTATGTTCACTAATTCTCAGATCTCTAATATCTCTCCTATTTCCTCTTTTGGTAGCTGGCAGGTTCACACAATAGCTGGATCTTTCATGCACTCTTGAATGAGAAATTCTAAGGATAAACTGCACTTAAAAAAAAATGGCATGTGGATTCAGTGTGGGGGGTGGTTGAGTGTTCAGTTATTCGATATTGTTATTACTATAGGCAGTATTTTTCATATGCTTGAGGTGTTATGGCCTTCCCATTAAGGGAAATGTCCCGGATTTACATTCTCCATTAGTCCTGATTGTGTGATACTGAGTAATTTAGTTAAATTTTCTAAATCTCAGTTTTCTTATCTATAAAGCATGTAGAATTGTTGTGAGGATTAAAATTAACTTACTATACCATTTCTTGCATTATTTTTCCAAAGTATTTGCCTAAATCACTGTATATTCCTTTTTTTTTTAAAGATGTTATTTGTTTACTTGAGAGAGAGACATCACAAAGGGAGAGGGACAGGAAGAAGCAGACAGCCAACTGAGAATGGAGCCCTACAGGGCTTGCTCCCAGACCCTGAGATCATGACCTAAGCTGAAGGCAGTCACTTAACTGACCGAGCCACCTAGGTGCCCCCCAAATCATTGTATATTCTTATTTTGAATATTTACTGTCCTCATTCAATATTTTGTAAGAATGGTTATTTTTGTCTGTTAGTCACTGTGGTGTAGAGTCTAGGACTGTGCCTAGTATGTAGAAGGAACTTAATGAATGAAAAAATGAGATATGATTAATATGATTTTTAATACATGAATGTAGAGTATTATAATTAACATAAGGATTATTAACAATCCTCCCAGAACCTTGTAAGGAGGTTAATGTTATTATTCCTCTGTTAATAATAAGGAAACTTAGGCTCAGAGAGATCATATAGCACTAACTGGGGGGTTAAGGGCTCATTCCACCTCCTTTAAGGCTCAGAACCCACTCCATACCAAAAGTTTTTAATTTGGTAAGACTCATCAGTGAAAAGATGTCTTGGATCATCTTCCTGAGAGATAGAACCTGAAACAAGTGTTTTGGTTCTAGCATTCCTGGAGTGCCCTCAGAAGATACCGGTAAGGAAATAAACAGAAGCAGGATAGGATAGGGCAAAAAGCTAAGCAAAAATATGGGTTTTACAAAGTCTGGGTTGAGTCTGACCCATGGGGAGCTCTGGTGTGTGAAAGGCACCCCAGAGTTGTCCTGCCTTGAAGTTAAGTGGGTTGAGGGCTGCAATTTTGGATCACCATATCAGCTAGTCAGTGGCTGAATTTTGTCCTCTTTAGAGGGTGCTAAAGTTCTCAGGCATTTTCAGTGAGACAGTTTCTGCCAGTCGAGGGCAATTCCCTGGAGAAAGGTGCAATTGTGCCTAATAGTAGTCGACACTAGCAGGAATAGGTGATAAATGCATTGGTCCAGGAAAGAGAATCTGGGCAAAGTCCCAGCAGCCTCTCTCAAGGGGAAATCTTAATTGTTCAGCTGTTTCCTATGCATTCATTTTACTCCAGCAGCTTACATCCACATTTCCTGAGCCTATGTCAGCGTAAGATCAACCCATGTATCTGTTTTTCATTTTAAGCAACATGAATCTAATAAAGGAAACAAAGGAAAATTAAGGAAACATTGGACCAGCAACCACTTTGTCATCAACAGGAATAGTTTACAGTTGGTCCTTGACTTTGATGCCGCAGTTGCCAGTCACCAGGCTTATGCCATTCTACTATTATTTTCAGATGAGTGACACCAGAATTATACCATGCTCTATACTGGTTGTGCCAATAGTTTACAGTTGGTCCTTGACTTTGATGCCGCAGTTGCCAGTCACCAGGCTTATGCCATTCTACTATTATTTTCAGATGAGTGACACCAGAATTATACCATGCTCTATACTGGTTGTGCCTCCAACCTGTTTTGCTCTATGGAAATACACTTGGGTCTGCTGTTGGATCTTCAATGAATGTTTACCCTGCCTTTTGGGTAGAACTTACCTACTTACACTTACATCTTCTTTGGACAGTTTCCTCTGTTAGGAATTCCTCTTTCCCTGTGCACAATTATGTAACATGTTTAGTCTCTGAGGCATTACTTAATCCTTTGGCTCTGTCTGACTCTAAGCCACACTTTCCTCATCCTGCAGCCAGTGACCTCCAGGGATGACAGCATCTTTTTTTGTTTGTTTGTTTCCCTCCGGAAGCCCAATCACAGTGGTCTCCATGTGGAGAGAGCATTAATTTATAATTGCAAATATCTATAAAATATTTTGAAATGCAGAGCATTTAATTATACAGAGAAGGTTAATGCTAGAATTTTAAACCCTTGAGGACTCTTTATTTGCCATTGCAACCCCCATAAATGTCAATAAAACCACAATCTGCAAATTAGAAAGTGAGAAACCACTTTTTGAGACAGCTGAGGTTTGGGTGAACCACAGGGAAATGCCTTTACCTGGAGGCCAAATACTCACGGTGAAAGGGCAAGGAACTCTGGTGAGCATTATTCTAAATCATTGAGAGCTAAGGGACCATAGATTTCATAAAAAATTAATCTTTTATTTTCTAACATCCTACACTGGGAGCATTGGTGTTACTTACATTTACAAATAATTTTTTAATGGTTCACATATGTAAACCTTCATTTGGATTTCCTGATAACGAATAGTAACAATAACAACAGCAACAAAAATAATTAATAATAAAAGTAATGATAATAGAATAATAATAGAAGAAGCCACTGCTACCATCACTACCAGTTGTGAATCTTGTCTTGGAATAATTTTACAAAGAATAAAAAACAAAAAACTGGGTAACAAAAACAATGAATAGTAGTAGTAGTAGTAATATTACTAGAAGAAGAAGAGGAGAAAATAGTAATAAACCATAAATCTCACAGCCCTGACCTCTCTGTTGGAATCTCTGAGGCAGGCTATGAGTTGCTAGTGTACTTCTACATGGGGAGAGCCTATCACATATCAGGCATGTGCTAAATACTGGGGATACACATGGAATAAGTTCGTGAGCCATTTTTCTTATACTTGTTTCTTATACTTGTTATACTTGTTTAGAGTTTAGGAAAGGGAAATGAAACATGTAAAAAATTAGCCATTATAAAATGTTACATTTGCTATATTGCTCCAACCCCCACAGAGAGATAAGAAGCAAGAGGACAAAAATTCTACATGTGCTAAAGTGAAGAAAATTTTCGTAGAGTAGGCTATATAAGGTAAATCTTGATAAATCTCTTTTCCCTGTCCTCCCAGCTTTTGATTTTGTAAAACAATGAAGGATTGTTACTATTACCGTTCTTTGTTGATTTGTGGAAGCAGAAACATAAGCTAGCTAGCTCTAGAGGTAAAGAAAACAAAAGGCAATGCATAACACTGGGTAAATATGGAGAGGGTGGTGATGTTTGAGGTGATGAACCCCAAAACAGAGGCTTTGAGGAAAGAGATAAATATCCTACGTCAGAGAAGGCATATGAATTCTCCCCTTCCATTAAGTGGCAGGATTGCCACCTGAAAGCAGATGACTTATGACGGAAGCTATTATTCCTGACAACACAAGTACAATTAGGATCAAGAATCACAAAATTTCTAATTATTTTACCTTTTGTGGTTGTTAAGAAAATGCATTATGTAGCCATAATGCATATAGGAAACCAACACATAATTGCTCAAGAATAGTATGGGCTTTTTTAAAACCCGAATTAGCACTTTCATTAGACAGATGAAGTCCCCTGTGTTCATGGAATTTACTATCTAGTGAGGGGGACACGATTTAAAGTTGTACAAACACACACTCACACAGATATATACCTATGTGCATTGTCTTTTGACATATAACTTATGCTTTAATCTTTTGACATATAACTTATGTTTCTAACTCATCAAGATCATCTTAATCAAGATTCTACTGCATGCTCGAACTGCTAGATTCTGTGGGGAATAGAAGAATGAATCAGAAATAGATTCAACTCTGCAGGAAATGTCAGTCCAAGTGGAGCAATAGGGCATAAAACTAATGACAATTCTAAATGTAGAAAGGGTAAGTGGCATAAGAATATAGATTATACTATAGGATTCCTGAGGAGAGAGAGGGATTACATTTTAGTAAGAGAAATAAGGATGTTCTGATGGAGAAATTGGCAAACTATCTGAATTTTGAATAAAAGTTCATAGTTGGGATACGTGCACAAGGGCATTCAGATCGAAGAGGAAGATTGAAAAAAGCAGAGTATTAGTTCGCTAGGGCTGCTATAACAAAGTTCTGCAGATCCTTGTTGGGGAGAGGGATTAGACCACAGACTTTTACCTTCTCACAGTTCCAGAGGTTTGAATTCTGAGATTTAGGTATTGGCAGGATTGGTTCTCTCTGAGGTCGATGAGGGAGAGATCAGTTGTAGGGCTCTCTCCTTTGTCCATGGATGGTTGTCTTCTCCCTGCATTTTCACATTGGCTTCTTTCTCTACATGTCTATTCAAATTTCCTCTACTTATAAGATCACCAGTTATATAGGGTTGGGCCCACCTTAATGACCTCATCTTAACTAAGTATCTCTGTAAAGCCCCTCTCTCTAAATGCTACCACATTTTGAGGTAATGAGATTAGGATTTCAATATGTAAAATTGTGAGGAGATGTAATTTAGCCCTATAGCAAGGACTGAGGCAAAGAATTGTGGTATTTATAAACAGAACGGTGAATTTTAGTTTGACTAAATACAGTTACATAAACTAAGATAGAAGTTGGGCTGGACGAAAGACTGTAACCAGATGGCATAGAGTTTGAATTTCAAGATAGAGCATTTGGACTTTGTTCCTTCAGTAGTAGGGAACCAAAAATGAATTTGAGCATGGGAGTAGCATAATAAATACAAAATTATTGCCTGCTTACAGTGTGCCAGACACCATGCTAAGTGTTTTACCTAATGATCTCATTTTATCATCATCTCATTTTAATCTTTGCAATAATACCTTTAACCAGGTTTTATTAGTCTTGTTTTACAGAGTAGTAAACTAAGCTTTAAAAAAGTTATTATAGTTTATGAATATTAGAGCAGAGGATCTAATTTAAATCTTCATAATCTGCCATCACATCCAGTGTATCTTAATCTCAGATATTGTAGTTTCCATCTCTAAAATTTCAATTTAACTTTCTTTATGTATCTCAATGGCTCTGCTTCAATTTTAAACATATGGGATATAGTTATAATCACTTTTTTATGTCCTTGTCTGATAATTTTCATGTCTGTGTCAGTTCTGGGTCAGTTTTAAGTGATTGATTTTTCTCTTTATCATGGCTCCTATTTTGCTGCTTCTTTGAATGCCTGGTAATCTTTGAAAGGATATCAGAACTTGCAAGTTTTACCTTGTAGGGTTCTGGATATATTGTTATAAATACTCTTGACATTTGTTTTGGGATTATAAATTTCTTCTAAACGGTTTGATCTTTTTTTGGGTCTTGCTTTTAAGATCCATTAGGTAAGAGTGGAGCCAGGCTCAGGCCAGGCCTAATGTTCTGCATTTCTGAGGCAAGAACTTCTCTATACTCTACCTCTATATCTAGATATTTTCCAATCTGGCTGACTGCAACAGGCACTATTTTCCCTGGATATGAGCTGGATATCATTAGGTCTAATCATTTCCAGTGGTTCATTCCCTGGCTTCAAACAGTTTCCTCAGATATTTGTACTGACTATTCAAGGGGCCCCTCCACAGATTTCTGGATTCATCTGTCTCTGTACAGATGTCTCTGCTCCACTACTCTGTCCTGCAAACTCTACACACCTTAATCTACTTAGACTCTCAGGTCCATCTCAACTCAGGTGTGCTCTAGGCTCCACCTCAGCTCCTCTTCCTCATGCCAAGGCATTAAGCTAGGTCTCACTTTATTTGCTTCTCATTTCCCTGGAGTCACTATCCCTCATTTTCAAAGGTCTAGTGTCTTGCCAAGTATTGTGTATTTATTTTGTGTGGGTTTTCTGTTTCAGATGGAAAGACAGATTGGATCCCTTTCATTTAATTTTGTTCTGAGGCAAATGTCAACCTAGGAGTTCTATATTTTAGAGCATTGTATTCCACATAAGTTTTAGGATGGAGAATAGAAGAGTAAGGCAGGCAGCAGAGTCCTAAAATTAAAACATACTTAAGACAAATCACTGAGATAAATATGGTGTTAATTGCATAAGTGTGAGTAAGAGTGGAGCAAATAAAGAAGACAGACTTATGTGGTGGTTTCTCCTAGGAGCCTGGGTGGGGGAGGTATAACAGTAATGACTCATTACTATTGCTGCTGAACAGCAAGACTTCTAGGATACTGGGAATCCCACTCTGCTCTAGAACTAGTCTTCCAGAGAGGAATCCTTCTTTCCTTTCCTTTTTCTTCCTTTCCTTCCCTATCTAAGGTTGGTCTGATAGCCATACCATCCCTATCTTCTCCCTCTTGCTTGTAGTGAAAAATCCACCCTAATTGGATAAGACATCTGATATTTTTTAAGTTGCTATTTAATGATGCTTTCATATCCTCACCTTCCTGTTGCTAATGGGCTAAAATGAATTTCAATATCCCTTCAGTATCTACTAGAATCCCACTTGTGAATATGATCCTCATTAAGAATGACACCATAGAAACTTGTTGAGTAGTTCTTTAATATCCTAGAAGAATGGACTTCATGGACATAGTCCTGAAGAATGATGTGTAAATTGTGTTTTAAAAATTGAATTTTATCTTAAATATGTTAGTGGATCTTGGTTTTTAAAATATAATTTAAACGTTTGTACATAATGATTACATCTGGATTATCACTGAGGAAATATACCGTTTTGTTAATGTAGTATTCCTGGTCTCCATATAACCCTGGCCTCAAATCAATATGCCTACTATATTTCTTATTAGTAATTTTCATAATAAAGGTTAGTTAGACACAGCTAGATAAACTACATTCCTACCACAGCATTTGTTATAATTTAGAAATCCTTTAATGGGAGGGATTATTTGAATTATAATTAACATTGAAGTCTGAGCCTTATTTTATTTTTCACTTGAATGAAGTTAAATTGAATAAGAACTACATCTTGCTCAATCACGTAATTATAATTTCTGATAACACTTCAAATATGAATCATGCAAACACAGAAAAGTGTCAGGTTGATAGCTTAAATATATGAAATCTGGAAAAAACATTTTATTTCATTTTGCAGGGATTTTTATTTCCTTACTTGTAATACACTAAAAACAGGATTAACTGAATTCTAATAGATATAGTTATTAATATATAATTGATAGATACAGATAGAAATAACATATTAGATATTTGCTTTCTATATTTGATGTTGATTATATTAATAGATAGGATAGATCTGCTATATATAAGCGTTTGAATGATAAAAATGAAAATTCTTTAACTTTGCACAACTTTGCAATACTGGTTCAACTTCTTCCCGCCATTGATTTTAATGTGCTCTACTCAATTAAGAGAATATTTTGGAAGCTTTTGAGATATTTTATTTAATATATTTCTTTTAAATATGAAAAAATTTATGCCTTATTTTAGTGTATAAACAATATTTGATATTGCCCTACACAAATCTTATTCACACACATGATACTGAAAGGTAAGAAATGATTTTTTTGCCTGTAAATTTACATATTCTCTTATTTCCAGAGGCTAGGTTGATTGTGATATATTCCCAAAATAAAAACTGCCCAATTTGTCTCATTCTTTTATTGTCATGGTTTTTAAATATTATGCTACAAAGATGTGTGTTAGAAAGTAATCTTGTATGGATGCTCCTAAATAGAAAATAAAGCAAATGTACTCTACTTGCTTACTTTTTTACTCCCCACCTGCCTGTCTTCCCTGTCCTTCTTGAAAATGAATGATTAAATAGAGTGGCCTAGACGTAGAGTCCATTTCTCTTTGTGCCTTGTTCAGTGTAAGATCCCACAGCCTGAAGCAATACCTCCTTTGGAAAACAAGGAATTATTTAGCGAGTGCATCCATCCTGTGATTGCAAGGGAGGATTCCAGGGTTTTGTAAAGGCAAAAATAACGCTTTCAAATCCACACTGATGTCATTCAAAGCACAAAGCTAAGTGGAAAAAAAAATAAGTAGCCCACAACTTTCAGATTTCAGGCAGAAAGATGCTATATAAGCTGAAATTTGCATTTTCATTACCTTGTTAATAGTCATCCAAACTAATAAAATACACCATATAGAAGAATAAAAAAGATAGATATGGTTTTTATACTTACTAAATAATAGCTGAGATAGAAGAAAACTGCTAATGTTAATATTTTTATAAAGTTACAATATTATTAATTCATAGCAATTTAGTGAATAAAAACATTTTTTATCATCAAATTTCTTCTTCAGTTCATGCTTTCATTTCATTTAATCAGATTTTTGAAATGCTCTTATCAAATTTTGACATGGCTCCGGTGGTTTGTACTATTTCTTTAAGTTAAATTCAAGGCTTCCTAGGACCTAAATGAATAAAAACATGACCGTGGCAAGACTAATTTGGTAGGTTTGTTTTAAACAGCATATGTGCTATGGATTTGAGGATCAGGTATGGAGTATGGGAATTACATTCAGTCACAGGCTTGGTACAGCAGGTCTATTCACTTTCATGGACATGCAGAGAACCCTGCCAGGCCAAGCAAGAGCAAGGAGCTTTAGCATAAAATTCGAGGGCTTTCTGGCTAGCTCTCTACGGAGAAAAAAATTGAAGCAGAAAAAAAAAATGTTGGGAGGCAGGTAGAAGAGAAAAAGTCAAGAATTAAGGAGAAAATAACTCTTTCCAAAGAAATCATCCTCGAGATTAGTAATTTCTCTAAATATTGATGCTTTTGAAAATGAAAGTGCATAATAAATGATTCAAAAGACACCTGAAACTCTCAGGCATATATTTTAATATCAGGTAGGAAGAAAAAGGTAGAACCTTGAGCGTGAAAAATATTTTTATTAAAAAAATATGGTGCGTCCACGAGGCAGGTTTCTCTAAGCTCTCAGAGTTCAGTGCACATCCTCGGCAATTTAGTGGGCTCTGCCGCAGAATCATCATAAATCAATGAGAGGATGTCTTGAGCCATGGGGAATTAGCTGGCTCGCTTATGTATGAGGTGATTCACAGCACTTCCATTCGGAAACCAGGAAACCTTTTATGAGTCCACATGCTTGCTTGTCTGAGACACACCTATGTCTAGGCAGGCATAGCTTTGGCTACATTATGTTAGTTTTCCCTGTATTTTTTTCTGCCTGACTGAAGGAAAATTTTTTCTAGCCAAATCCTTTCTCCTTTTGGGCAGCGACCCCTGATTTAATTCTTAGTTGTCTGAACCAGACTTAATGCTGTAGACTACAATTAATATTATCAGCTCCAGGACACACAAGAATTCAAATTTGACTAACTGGAAGGCAGTGGAGGAAATCTATTCTTGAAATCATAGATAATAATCAGAATTCTCTGATGGAATCCACCAGGGGGCAGCTCCCTGGTGATAGGCTCACAGCATTTGCCTCCGAGCCTGCAGGCTGCCAGAAGTACTTCCACAGACTATGACTAACCTGTCCTTGTCACACTTCCATCTAACCATCAGAAATCCTGCCCTGAATTCTTGTTTTATGCAGCATCACATATACTAGTGAAGGTTCTTACAGGAAAGTAAACGTGACTGTTAGAGGAATTTTAGTATCAAGAAGCTTTAAGAGTGTTCTTAAAAGCCACACAAATGCTAAGCTATTAAATAAAAGCATAGAAGCTTTCTAGCTGGATAATGTTTTTATTATTAGTATTTCCTGGAAGGAACCAACATTATCCTGCAAATGAAGAGCTTCAAAGGAAAAAAACGTTACAATCCAAATAAAGAAAATCTGAAAAAGGATACTTTTTAAATTATAAAGAGAGCAGTAACTCTCCATGTCACTAAATCTCATTCAACAGCGGCTAACATTTAACAAATTTTACTGTGGGATCGTACACTAAAAGTTAAAGGGTAGTGAGAAGACTTGCACGCCAGAACATCAGAGGAAATCAGAAGGTAAAAGCAGAAGCAAAGCAAATTGTTCTATGTCAAATGCATTAACAATACCTCCCATACTAACACCATGGCTTATTTACTTTATGATAATAAACCATTTTACAATGGTCTGTCCTAACAACATTTCTACATCTGATATAGAATGGCATTGAATAAAACTTGCTTTTGCATTTAGAAGCTTGTGTATCCTGAGAAGACCCCGACAATACACTAATACACTCTTAGTCAACTCTACAACAGATGTACTGTCAACAGTTCTTATTTTTAAAATGTACAAAATGTGGTAAAAACCCCCAGCAAGGTGTTGAGAGGTACCTAGAAGGGGATGGGGTAGAAAAATGACTGAGACTCTTTTCAAACTAACACAATATTAGATAACAAAGTCTAATGTAGTTGATAGAGGGCAAACATTTCTGGATAAGCCTAAACAATATTATCGCCATGTATTTTCTATTCTGTTATACTAAATAATAATTCTAGTTAACATGGTTCTAAGTTAATAGAAATATAGCCTGGAACAAACTCTTAGTATTCCTAATTCTGAAATGTGTTGATGGCTGAAATGTTGTTGGCTATTGTGGAAAAACATGAAAATAACCAGGCTCAAATGTCCTAGAAAAAAAAAAAAAGTCCTAGCAACTCTGTAGCAAATCCCATTCTTCCTATTATTAAAACTAAGGAGTTCTTATATGTCTCTCAGACTATCTTCATTAAAAGTTATATTAGGATACAGAGTAGGCCATGGTGACAAGGTGTCCTGAAATAGAGTGCTTAAACAAGATAAATGTGAATTAATTTCTCTATGATGAAATTCTCCAGAGAGATAGATTATTTCGGATTGGCAAAGTACCTAGGAGTGGCAGAGATGTAAAACTCTTCCATCTCTTTGGCTCTGATATTCCTAGGCTATAATCTTATCAGTTTGGTTGAAATTGGTCAGAATGTCCACCTTACAGCCCATAGAAAAGATGAAAAAAGAAATAATTTGTATGCTGCTTTACTTTTAAAGGTATGATTCAGAGGTTGCACACTTCAATCCTGCTCATATGCCATTGGCCAGAATTGGACATGTGACCGTATCTGGCAAGAATGGAAATTGTAACTGTTTTAGTTAGCTGGATAGCCGTGTACTCCATCACAATACCTATTTTTATAGATGGAAAGGAGAATGAATTTTGGCCAAGGCAATTGGCAATCTCTGCGAGTGTTCACAGACTGAAGGTACAGAAATAGTAATCAGGTAGACATAGGCACCATTATTTTAGCAATTAAAAATTCCTTATAGGAGTCAAGCTTTACATAAATAATAGCTGCCTTTGCTAGAAAAATGACTATGAAATTTTTTGGATTTTAAACCCAAATCGAACATATTCACGGGAGAGTTTGGAGTTACCCTTCATGCATCTATAAGGATTTTTCTTTCAATATTTCTAATTTCATTTTTGCAGATTTATGATTTTTAATTTTTAATTTGTTTCAACCAGTTATAGCAACTCCATTCTTTTTATAATACTGAAAATGTGAAACCACTTTAACAGTCAAATATTGGAGAGTTAATTATAACTAACTATATGACCAAAGATAATAATATAGAGATAAATACACATCATCAAATATATTTCCAATGTCAGTTTTTTAAGTGAGTTATTTAAAATTTTCAAGGAACAAACAATGCTAATGCTATGTAAACTATTACAAAGCAAAAAAAAAAAAAAAGGAAAGCTCAAATGCCAGGTTCATTTTAGAACAGAAGTTCTTCATACATGTCCTGTTTCTTTTTGTACACCTCGATCCCAGACATTGCCTTAAATATAGTGGACACTTGATAGAACGTTGAAAGTCAGTGATCATGTGAATCATGTATTCACTATTCTAAAATTATTTTCAAAATCCAAAGGGCAATAGCTTCTGTTTATTAATAATTATAATAGCAGTGAATTTTTCATTTTTGCTGATGGGTGCACATCCTAGTAGAGCTTGTTAGTTGTTCTTTTTAGATTATGACTTTCTCCTCTTCACTGAAAACTACTCCAACTTGGTGACTTAGAATTGGAGTACTACTTACAGTCCAAAAATTACCAAAAAGATGTTTTATAATCATATTATTTCTAAAAGGATAGAGGTGTTTATCATTTTATTGATCACACACAAACTTATGATTCATTAATTATATTAAACCAAAGCATAAAACAAAACACAAAGTAGAAATAAGCTGTCCCTTTTTGCTAGATTAGCATTAAGTTTATTTTCTTATACATTCAAAGTCCTGCTGAGACATCTGTATTCAAACCTCATTCCTACTCCCTACTCTACTAAGAGCCACAAGATCCTGAGAAGCCTAGTTTATCTTATCCTGATGACCAGAACATTTTATCCACTTTATCAAAAACCATCTGGGTAGGCTATTCTTCTGAAACAAATCCTTTAAAAAATTATTGTCCTTATCTTCTCTAAGCTTGATTTTGGAACTAGAATCTTCTGTCTGGTAACCTTAAGTAACTCATCTTTCCTTATAAGTTAAAACAAATCTCCCCTGAGCCTTACTTTGACTTTTTGAGGTCCAGTCATATCTGGAATCCTGTGTCAGTGTACCTCAGCCAATGTTACATCTTTTATAGTTGATTGGAAGCTTTATAATTCCTTGTAAGTAAATAAAATGGATAAATAGTTAATTCACATAAAAGCCAACTTAAAGCAAAATTTTATAAGTAGAAAATCCATTCAAAATATGTTTTACATTTCTTATAACTTTTTAAAATGCTCTTTGTGACTTATTATTTTTTTACAACAGCAATAGCAACATAAGAAAATGAAAGAAGAAATATTTATTTTCCTTGCTTTGGAAAAAAAGCATTTGAGGTACAACGAATTTAATAATGAGACTAAGATTATGGAATGAATCAAGGCAGTGCTTGTATTAGAATTTACGTCTTCTCATTATGATCTTGTAGATCATTCCACTAGATTGATAATATCCATTTTTCCATGTCTTTATAAATAAAAATCAAATTCAGTGTTTACCCCTAAATATGCATATTTAATTATTTACAAGATATATGTTGGTGCTATTACATTAATTCTGTTTCTACATTTTATTTAAAAACAAAGAAATGCAAAAGAATGGATGAAAATAAAACTTTCAAGATTTTTTTACATACCCTGATGGATCATAAATTACTCCTTCTAGGTAAATTCTATTAACCTCATTTGGAGTCCTATCCACCATCTCATGCTGAGTTAAGGCATTTCAAGTCTAAACTACTCATATAGTTTATTGATATCTGCAAGTACCAGATAAGAGAATCGGTATCCATTATTATGAAAATATGTTCTCCTCTTTGTTTGTTTCCCTTTTACATCTCTTCATTTATGCCTTCATTTTTTTTTATCATCATGAAACAGTTGTATTTTTCCGTAGGCAGAAAGAACAACAAACACTAAAAGAGCAACTTGAAAATGTGCTCTCATGGCCCATTTCGTAATGCTTTTTCCTCCAAATCACCTTGCTCTGAAAGATCTTGTTGGTCTTTCTGGTTCTCTGAGATCAAAAAAGGCAGTGCTTGTCTTTGACCAGAAGTAACAGAGTGGGAAGTTCACCTAATGATAAGTGAATGCCCTCGACACAGCAGAAGGACAACTGAGCGTCAGGCAGCTGCTGTTGCACTGTGCAGCCTTCTCACTTTCCAGCAAAAAGTGCTTACAGAACAACTGTCCAAAGTGCTGGATGAGGCCATTAGTGGCTAGCCTGTAGAGTGCAAAATGAATGTATTTCACTCCATTTGAGCTAAGAAAGCCTTGGAGCTTCAATGACATAAATTGGGCTCCATTATCACTTAGCAGCTCTTCTGGAATTCCATATCCAGTGAATAGTGTTTTAGTTTGGTCTGGAGAGAGAGAATTTCATAATGGCTCATGGCCATTTTCAAGAGGTAATAAGAGTACTAATGACTATATGCAGAGTTTAGGAAGCCCACTTTCCACCTTTGCTATTTGTTTAGCTAATATAAGAATTTCAAAGATATTTATGTCCTACCCATATTACATTAGAAAATTATTCTTCAGTTGATATTACCTACAAATCGATCCAAATGTAATTATAGGCCTAACCATTTCTGATTTTGTTTTTAGATTTCTCAATGATCCTTTGTAGGGCTCTCAATTCCTCACATCCACTTTCTTCAGTGAATAGTTAGCATGTTTCAAAGTATATAAAGTATATTATACACATATTTGTTATGCTGATTCAACTGGTAATATGACACCTCAGTTTTCTAGTCATCTGCATGTATATTACAGAACCATCAACATGGAAGAAACCCCCAAAATCATATTGTTTTATATCCCTGTGTGCATATTCAAGCATAACCAAGCATGAACTTTCTTCTCAGTTTAGTATGTGTCATTTCCAAGACCTCTAAGTAAGATATCAAACATTTTGTTGTAACATTTCCTTAATTGTTATGCATATTTACATTTATTCTCATTGAGAAACTCAACAAAAAAAAGTCATACATAAAGTTCATCTTACCTAGTTTCATCTTTCTTTCATTAATTCCATTCTTCTTCTGAACACTTTGTATGTTTATGTGTTTCAACATCACTGCTCGTCTTTGGCAGACAATACTATTTATTCTTCTTAAGGCAGTATTATATTTAACATTGATTCCTAAATTCTTTCTTTATATCATTTTGTAGTCATTTCCGACTCTCTCTAAAAGTCATTCACCATGGCACAATCAGAATCTAATACAGCCATATACTTTTGACAATATTCTTTCTTGGAAAGATGTCATTGCTTTTCAAAACATGTACACTTATTATTACTAGTGGTTTATTGAGTATAATTTCCATATTTCATTTTTCATTTTTTTTTAAATTTAATTATGATAGTCACACAGAGAGAGAGAGAGAGAGGCAGAGACATAGGCAAAGGGAGAAGCAGGCTCCATGCACCGGGAGCCTGATGTGGGATTCGATCCCTGGTCTCCAGAATCGCGCCCTGGGCCAAAGGCAGGCACCAAACCGCTGTGCCACCCAGGGATCCCGCATATTTCATTTTTCTTTACCCTATAATTCCCATTTCCTGTTTTCTCTCAGTGATCTTTATAATACCCTTATGTTCCAATGCATAAACTTCTGTTTATGCTGTTTAAAACAAACCTACCAAATTAGTCTTGCCACGGTCATGTTTTTATTCATTTAGGTCTTAGGAAGCCCTGAATTAAACTTAAAGAAATAGTACAAACCACCGGAGGCATGTCAAAATTTGATAAGAGCATTTCAATAGGACAAGAACAAAAGCAGTCATACCAGGTACGCTATCACCTGTTTCTTAAAATCCAAATACAACAAGAAAATCTTGAAAGCAGCAAGACAAAAACAACTCATTTTATACAGGAGAGCATCAATGAAATTAATGAAATAGCTTATTTACCATCAGAATTAAATAGAGTCTAGAAGGCAATAGAATGACAGAGTAAAAGTACAAAAAGAGAAAATGAAATAAAAAATAAAAAACTGCTAGTCAAGAAGCCTGTATCCAGCAAATCTGTTCTTTCAATATAAGGCAAAATAAAGGCATTCCAAGAAAGTAAAGACTGGGGATATTTGTTGTTAAGCAAGGACTGGAGAAAGTCCTCTAGGTGCAAGGAAATGACACTGGAGAATCATTATGATCCTTTGAAAAAAAATGAAGACTATGGTAAATGGCAACTATAGGCTAACACAAAAGATTTTAAAAATGAATTTTGTCATTTCGTCTTAGCGTTTTTTAAAAAGACTTCAGATGGTGTAAGCAATTATAATAGCACTATGTTGGTTACCAGATATACAGACCTAATGTGTGATTGTCATGGTGCAAAGGAGGAAATGGAGCTCTACTGTAGCAAAGTTCTTAAAGTTATTAATCTTCTTCTTTTTCTTCCTTTAAAGGTGATTGCCAGTGAAGTGAAGTTCTAGCATTGAGGAGAAGAGAGAAATATTTAGCTTTTCTCTTATTGCTCAACAGTATCAGCTCTGGAAAGTATGTGAATAAATATATGCAATATGTTTTGAGATTATATTCTTAATTCAGTATTTTTAAATCAAATATATTTCCTAGACAAGGAAAGAAAATAAAAAGCATGCAGTTAAACATAAGTACTTTTCTAATCCATTCTGTAATCTTCAGGAGTTTTTTTTAAATATATAAATTTAGATTATCTGTAGCTTGTAATTCCCTCCCCAAATTTATCTATTTTCTTACAGTTGGAATGTTTTTATAAAAGAGTATGGATTCCTTAAAGATAACTGTTAATTTAGACTTTTGTATTCAATGATTTGAAAGAAATGTCCTTATTCATTTTTTTTTTCTTATTCATTATTTTTTAACATAGATTCCCTGTTACTTCTTTCCTCCAGTAGCTAAAAATATATGGAGAAAACATTGATGTCAGAATCTCTAAAACTTAAGCTTCCTAGTTACTTGAAGCTTAATACACAGTGAGATGCTTTTTCTTTAAGAGTCTATGCTCCATTTGAAGTTTTTTGTTTTTGTTTTCTTAAATTGTGTTTCCATCTGCACAAAAAGGTAGAGTTACTTGGTCTGGAAAATGCTGTCTAGAGAGTGGTAGGTTGACCATATATTTCTTTGCTGCTGATCTAATACAATCACTCAACCTAAGAGAGGCAGGCAAAGGGTAAGTACTGTACCCTGGGAAAAGTCATCACTTTGAAATTTCAAGCTGCAAACAGTGGAGAGCAAAAGTTAGATTATACAGTTTCTCTAAACACTGATTTTCAGGGTTATAGGGAACAAGATGAAGAGTAAGATAACACGACTGACTTCATCCCAAGTTTAGTTTTCTCTGATTATAATTTAGAACCAAGAGATAAAGCTAATGATAAGGAGAGGTGCAAGAATCTATATTGTGAAAATATTCATACTGAGTCTACTGCCATCTGGAGCTTCCTCCAGTGGGGGGGAAAACAGTTTTAGTTTTTAAAGACATCGTAGCAGACTGCATGATATATTGAGAATGTCAACCTTTCCTTCTTTCTTCCCTCCCTTCCTCCCTTTCCTCTTCCTTTCTTTTTTTTCTTCCTTTATGGTTAAAAGGACATTTCTTTCCTTCTGTTTATTAATAGTATTTCCAACACTCTATCAATTGGGATCTAGACCAGTCTCATTTTGTTCTAGCATTAATTCTCAGAAACAAACACAAACACACACACACTCACACTCACACATGGATAATACGTGAAAACCAAATGCAATTCTAGAGAAGTTACTTTTACTAGGATGATACACAGGAAATGTATATTTTAAAAACTGATTTTAGTGAAAAGAAAAAAACCAATATCTGCTTCAGGAGTTAGCATGATAGGATAAAAATGATCTTAAGAGATATAATCTGTACAACCAAAGGAGAGAGGGAATAAGATGAGATGACATGTTGCTAGGCAGAGATGCCTACCAATGTGAGTAGAGAACAGTGATTAAAAAACTTGGTTCTTTCCATATAAATTTAATAGTGAGAAAACAAAACAAAACAATATTGCTTTGCCATTATGGTGGTGATATTATTTAATTATTGTTTTTTTATTATTTAATTATTGTTGCCAAGAACAATTAGGAAAGGATTTTTTTAGAAATGAAAACTGAGTTTTAAATAAAGAGAGAAACTATCTTAGGATATTAACAAAAATCAAAGCTACACATATTAAAAGGATTCTGTAGAAAGAAATATTGGTAATAAATAATTACATTATAACTAATAGGAAATTATATAAGAATTATTATATTAAAAAGATAATTTAAAAATCAGACTGAAATATTTATTGAATAAAGATTTTTTATAAAAATCCAAATATATTTCTGAAAAAGATAAAAAACCATTAAAAGACATAAAATTACACATATGCTAGCTGTAACTTTTCAATTTGATAAACAAAGAAAACACCTAAATATTCAAAGCAGGAAAAGAGCTACTTAAAGGAAAAAAAAAAAAGGCTTCTATTAGACTTTATACATAAGAGTGAATTTATTTTCTTTTTTTTAAAGATTTTATTTATTTATTCCTGAGAGATACAGAGAGAGGCAGACCACAGGCAGAGGGAGAAGCAGGCTCCATGCAGGAGCCTGAGGTAGGACTCAATCCCACACTCCGAGATCACGTCTTGAGCCAAAGGCAGACACTCAATCGCTGAGCCACCCAGGTGTCCCAGGACTGAATTTCATATAAAATCATTTGACAAGGCTCTAGGACAGACTTTGAACATAAAATTCTATACCCAGCCAACTGGTCATGCATGGAATTATGTAAAATTTGTATAAAGGTGTTTACAAATATGGTAAATTCATTTTTTTAAAAAAAATATTTTATTTATTTATTCATAGAGAGAGAGAGAGAAAGGCACGGAGACACAGGCAGAGAGAGAAGCAGGCTCCATGCAGGGAGCCCAACATGGGACTCGATCCAGGGACTCCAGGATCACACCTGAGCTGCAGGCGGGGCTAAACCACTGCGCCACCAGGGCTGCCCAAATATGGTAAATTCCTATGTTACTTTTTCTAAATAGATTGTTAGAGAATACAGTCTAGCCCATCAGGTGATCAATAAAAATAAAGGATTTAAGAGAGCAGGAATTCTGTATTTCAGAATAGGAAATGTTAGTGAGTGCTAATACTAATTAACTAGTCAGATATAAATCCAAATAACTGCTACAATTCTAGCTATAAAATTAAATTCAGAAACTTAAATATAATTATACTAATATAATCATAGCAGCAATTTAAATTATTTTCCTAGCATAAATTAAGAAAGCCTGAGATTTTGGAGAAAACAGGAACATTAATTCTTCCTTTCATAGTGGAAAGTACAATTTCATTATTTAATTCTGGACTTTGATTATTTGAAAAATTTAGTTCAACTTTTTAAAGGAAGGCTTAAAGTTACTTCCCAAAATAAAACATAAGGTAAAGCAAATAAAGCATGTCTCATGTGACAGAATATAAAACAAAGGGTACATTAAAGAAACAAGAGAGTGGGACACCTGGATGGCTCCATTGCTTAAGGATCTGCCTTCAGCTCAGGTCATGATTTCAGGGTCCTGGGATCGAGTCTCATATCAGGTTCAATGGGGAGTCTGCTTCTCCCTCTCACTCTCCTCCTGTGCTCACTCCCATCTCTCCCTTTCTCAAATAAAATACATTTTAAAAATCTTTAAAAAAAGAAATGTAAGAGCAAAAAGAATAAAATAGGAATAGATGTTATGCAACATAATTTGGTATTTTTGGTTATTAATTTAACTAATACTTATTTAATCATAATGAGTAAATACTTTCTGGATTTTTTGGTTTTGAAAAAGGGGAAAAAAATCCTTACTGTCTTATAGCTTTAATTCTAGAGACAGAATGGAAGGTTAAATAGAAATGTTATATGTAAAATTTTATTTAAAAAGAATATTCTCTTATTGGGATCAGAGGCAAAACTATGGATAGATGAAATGATTATTTAAAAAACATCATTATATTGACCCAAAATATTTCTATCAACCTTCTATTAACTCTATTTCACTGGTACTTTTATTTTTTTGTCTTTAATTAAAACATGCCCTACTTATAGTAGGTTGAATAGTGAAGAGACAGGAGGCCATATACGGTGAAGGCAGAAATTGTATTGATGAAGCTAAAGCCATGGGACACAAAGTATTGTCAGAAGTCACCAGAAGCTAGGAGAGAGAGGAGTGGAGCAGATTCTTCCCTATAACCTCAGAGGTGACAGAGTCCTGCCAAGATTATGACTTCAGATTTCTAGTCCTCAGAACTGTAAGAGAATAGTTTTAAGCGGGCCAGCTTGTGATATTTAGTTACAGCTGCCCAATAAAGCAAATACACTTTGGTAATTTTAAATGAAAAAGTAGCAAACAATAAAATAAGTAGCGAAAATTTCAATGGCATTGTGATTTTCTTCATTAGAAATATTATAATACTTCTTTAAAGCATCAAATACTCTCCAAATACTTTTTTCTGTAACACTTCTTTACTAATTTTCCTTAGTTT
Source organism: Vulpes lagopus (assembly GCF_018345385.1). Classification (NCBI taxonomy): domain Eukaryota; kingdom Metazoa; phylum Chordata; class Mammalia; order Carnivora; family Canidae; genus Vulpes; species Vulpes lagopus. Next base: position 101,117,095 of record NC_054829.1, read on the forward strand.
TTGTGCATTCTATAGGTAAACTATAATCCTATGTGGTAAGCAATTCCCAAGAAGATCTAGCTTAACTTCTTCCCCTCAAAAGTAATTCTCTAAAAATATTTTATTTATTTATTTATTTATTTATTTACTTATTTATTTATTTATTTATTTATTTATTTAGAGTGTGAGTGGGGAGAGGGGGCAAAAGGGGAGGAGGAGGGCGGGGGAAAGAATCTCAAGCAGACTTCATGCTAAGTGTGGATCCCCACAGGTCTCAATCCCACAACCCTGAGATGCCTTGTCTTCTGATGGCCATCAATGATATAGAAGAGAAAGAGCTCAGTAAGTTTCCACAAAGTTCTTCAGAGTCTATGAGAGTCTTTAGCATGGAATTATGCTCTGAAGCAAAAAATATTGACACTATTCAACAGATTTAGATGGAGGCAAAGGACTGTGGCAAGAATTAGCCCAGAATACCAGGTGATGTCACAGACTTAGCCTCTTTACAAAGAGGCCTGGAGTGGCAAGTACAAAATGGGCAGAAATTAAAAGGCAGTCCAAGGAAGGAATCAGTATATTCACAGTTTTGCTTATATACAGCTGCAGATGTAGAAGAAGTACTCTTACTGTGTTAGAAAAAATACTATAAACAAAACTTCTAAGCGAGAGTGGATTTCATTTACTTATTTATTTGAGAGAGAGAGAGAAGAGTACGTGCATAGGGCATGGGCAGTGGGGGTGAGTAGAGGGAGAGGGAGAAAGACTCTTAAGCAGACTCTACACTGAGCATGGAGCCTGATAGGAGGCTCGATCTTAGGACACTGAGATCCCGACCTGAGCCAAAATCAAGAGACTGCTCCACGAGATGCCCCAAGAGGGGATTTCTATCCCAACAAGGAATTATCTAAAACTGTGTTTTTCAAAATATATTCCAGTGAATATGAATATCATGTAATTTTCTGTTAAAGGCGGTGAGACTATATTTTTATTTGGGAATACATGTCATATCACAAACTCTTTGAGATTATCAGAATGAATTTTAGCATTTTTCAAAACTCTTTACATTGTGTTTCTTAGTGGTTTTCTTGATCCACTGGATGCCTCTTCTATTGCCACTTCCAGCTTTTTTTCCCTTCAAATAACTTATCCAGAATAAGGAGTATGCTAGTCTAAGAGCAGCTCAGAGTTGCTCATGAGCATGATTAGCTATCAGAGATCTTCTATAATCTACTTTCTATATTATCAAAAAAAAAATCTAACAATGCAAGCAAGCCTTATGGTTTAATTATAAATTCTAGATACTAATATTTAGGTAGCAAGACTGAACTTGGCTGTCGAACATAATATGGCCAGTATCAATGAATTAATTGGAATTTTATAAGCTGTTTTGGATATAAAAATTATCCAAATGCTACTAGGTGAAAAGTACTCTGAACACATTCTTGCTAAAACCCCTGAAAATATTCCTATAATGCCTGTCAATGAAACATACGTTTAAAAGGATGTTTTTCTCTCAAGATTGGCCAAAAACATTATTAAAAAGGAATATAAACATAAATAAAATTGCTAGAAATGCTACCACCCATTGTGAAGAGCTTTCTTTTCCAAAATATGTGGCTAGAATCATAAAGCTCTACAAAATTGCACAGCAATTCTGTCACCATATTGACAAAAAAATGGGAAAAAGCAAACCAACAATTGTGGTGCATAGCAACGGTAAAGAGATGGAAAAAAATCATCTAGGATAATTGCAAAAAGACATCTAGCTCATGATTATAAGGTTTCTGTTGGAAAGGGCTCTAAGTCATAATACCTAAAAATCTAGAATAATCCTAACAAAATAAGAAAAAAAAATTACGCAAGGGCAGAAATTGGAAGAACGATATCCAACTAAATAGATTCTATAACTTATTCTGATATTACAGGTACCTTCCTGTATTGCTATAAATGTCATCTGCTTCATTCTCTCCTTAATGGTCAAAATCTTTGTGCTTTTCCTATGCCACATATGTGACAGTAAGAATTTCAACAAGCGTTATGGCCATATTGTAAAATTGTTACACAGTCAGGGGAAATTGAAGTTAATCTCAGAATCATGTGATTTCAGAGCTAGAGAGACTAGAGTATTGCCTAATCCATTCCTTGAGAAATGCTGGTACGAAAAAGCACAAACTGGTACACGTGTATCCACATGAAACATACAAATTGCAATTTCTAATTTCTTGTGAGGAAATGACTGTATTCCTTGGATGGAGTACTTCATCCAAAGATCATTGACAGCAGGACTAATATGTGGCTAATGTTTCTTTAGGGCTTGTGCAGTCTGTTTAAAGATGTAAAAGCAAGATATATAAAAAGGTTTGGAAAGTAGGTCCTTTCTTGGAATCTCTAAATAGTACGTGCCTTTTCCTACCTATTTCCATTGATTTATATATAAACCTTAAAATGAAAAAAAATCTTTCCCCAAAGCTTTAGGACTGAGGAGGAAAAGCAAAGTTCCTGTTGGCAAACATCTAATACTGACTGCTAAAATATACTTGAAAAAATATTTCTTAATATAAAACCCTTCTTTTTATATTTCATAAAGGTCAAAAAACAAGCCAAAATTAACATATGTGAAAAAAGTGAATTTTCAAAAAGCTAATTTTACCACTTTTGTTCTATCAATTCTGTTGCATATTTTAAGATGTACATTAAGAAAAGCTACTAATTTACTTCTTGGGAAAGGATTTAAGCCCTAGATACCTTTATCCTTTGGGAGACAAATACCAACTGGGACTGCATGCATGTGTAGTTACTGAAACTACCAGATACTGTTAGTTCTCTGTGGCATAATTATATAAAAAGACAATCAGGCAAGTCATTTAGGAGTTCTGGACCTTAAAAAAAAAAAAAAAAAAAAAAAAAGGAGTTCTGAACCTGTTGAATTAGGGTTTCATTGTTACTAGATCTAGATCACACACTCCATGGACCTTAAAATTATTTAAATGTCTTTTGAAAATCAGTTCTCAAATCATCTCAGTTACATTTCAAATCCCTTTAGTCAGCATGGGTCCACAAACAAATAATAAACAATTTCCCACCTTTTTTCAATCTATCTTTTCTTACTTTAGGGGTTTTAATTTGGATGGTTTTAATTCACCTTATTTCTCAGTGTCACTTCCACATAGTACATATGTCTGATTTTCTAAATTTCAGGCTAGTCTTTTCTTTCTTTTCAAAAATAATTATAAGTTTCGCCTCCTCATTTTTCTTTCTTTCTTGAGAGTTGCACATCTGGATTACTCCTTGCCATTAATCTCTTTCTTTCCAAACTAAATATTGTTTCTAGAACTGCAATGATCTGTTTTCATTTATTTTTAATTTAATTTTATTTTATTTTATTTTTTAAATTTTTATTTATTTATGATAGGAACACAGTGAGAGAGAGAGAGAGGCAGAGACACAGGCAGAGGGAGAAGCAGGCTCCATGCACCGGGAGCCTGACGTGGGATTCGATCCCGGATCTCCAGGATCGCGCCCTGGGCCAAAGGCAGGCGCCAAACCGCTGCGCCACCCAGGGATCCCTATTTTTAATTTTAAAGAAAATAGTTTTAGTCATTTCACCCAGTAAAAACCACACCTGTGATGTCCCACAGTCATGATATGAACACAGATATCCTAAACATTTACTTCTCTAAAAAGTTGTATCTGTTTGGGGCACCCAGGTGCCTTATCAGCTAAATGTCTGCCTTGGGCTCAGGTTGCTATCCCAGGGTCCTAGGATTGAGCTCCATGCTCTTTCATGGTTTCTCTCTGGCTCCCAGCTCAGGGGTAGTCTGCTTCTCCCTCTCTCTTTGCTCCCCTCCATGCTCTCTCTTGCTTTCTCTCAAACAAATAAATAACATATTTAGAAAAAAAAAACTGATATCCTTTTATTACTTTACCAGTGGGCAAGGTGTTTGGTGTCCAAGCAACCTCCAGCTGCTGCAGAGAACTATTACTTTCTTTGCTATTTCTCTCCTCAAACTGTCAAACACACTACAGAAAGGTGTATTTGCCCTCATATGTCACAGCATCAGGAATATTATTTACATACTGTCACTTACTGAAATTTCTGCAGTTATATTCCCTTGGGCACCTTCAATAGGGGAAATTCTAGGACACCAAGAAAGTGTTTTAATTTACCATTTGCAAAAATCCAGTTCTCCACAACCTTTATCTTTTTCTATGAAGAAGAATAAGACTTGTTCCTCCTGTGCTTTCAGGGAGTCAGGAGGAATTTTACCTTGATCATTTTATGACTCTATTGGAGAAGAATACTGAACTGGAAATCAGGGAATATACATTCCAACCTTGACAGTCAGAAACTAACTTTAGGACTTTTTTTAAAGTCCCTTATTCATTATTATTTCCAAAAATTGAAGGGAGAAGTCAGACTATGCACCTTTCTTGTCTGTGAATCTATTCCTCATTTTCTCTCTCACAAAGATATGATTCTGAATATTCTATATTTAATTCATATGGTCCCAGATTTTAAATATCTCTTAGTGCATTTCAATTTTATGAATTCGGATTGTCACAGCCCTGTTAAATTGTTTTATTCCTGCTTTAGTCTCCTGCCCAAGCACCAAGTTAATTAGCATCCTCTCAAAACCTTTTTGAAATAGATCAGGATACCAATTGGTAAATAAAGAAAACAATGTGTTAATCATCAGTGATGTAAACCGCACATCCAGAAATAATGACTTTGACCATTTATGTATCTGTACCAAAAATGGAGCCCTGGAGGTACCGAGGTGGATCTGAGAACATAATCTGCGTTTGATTCTGCATCTGAAAGACCCTTCATATCCTCTGGTATTTGTGTCCTAAATGTGTAGTTAATTCCTCAATATTTATGAACTTGAAATGATCATATCTTATGAAAAATTTCATGCTTTTTTATGGTTGGTAGTGTTAAGAATTGTCTTCATATTGACTTCTGTCTTGTCTTTATATTGACTTCTCTTCCCTCTTTGTGGCAGCAGACAGAAAAGCCATGGTAGAAATGAAGAGTTTTACATTAATGGCTTCAAAACACTGAGACATTACATATGAAAGAAAGGATTCCAAAGCCTCCTTTCAAAATGAAAGCAAAGTTTCACTTTAATGCGCAAGAAAACTTCACCAGCTGGCTACATTGCATGTACTTGGCATGCTGGTTGCTAAGTTTATTAGATATTTTACAGTCCTGGAAACTAAAGATAATGGAGCCAGTTCCCACATGAGGCATCAAGAATTGAGAGTCAGTCAAGCTACAATACATGATGGAGGAGTGAATACACCAGGATACACACACTAAGATAAATTGATCTGAAGTCATTAAAGAGACATTGTCAAGTATTTACCATATTTAGCTTTTAATTCTTGACTATTATCTGTTGGTTGCAATGCCCTTTTGAAAGATTTACAAAGGAAATATTTTCCTTTGGATTATTTTTCCCTTTCCAGTTGATCAAAATTCATTATTTTCCTCTACCCACTCCCAGCCATCTCCACTTTAATAGTTAGGAAATAAAGAGACAGATTTTGACATTACTTTTGTCCCAAATGCTGTTTACTATGTCATCAAGGCATTAAACAGTATTAACATCAATTTTAGGCAAGAAAATCATTCACTAATTTCATAAGATTCAACTTAATATTAGAATATTACAAGAAATGGAGGGCAGCCTGGGTGGCTCAGTGGTTAAGCGCCGCCTTTGACCAGGGCATGATCTTGGAGTCCTGGGATCAAGTCCCACGTCGGGCTCCGTGCATGGAACCTGCTTCTCCCTCCTCCTGTGTCTCTGCCTCTCTCTCTGTGTGTGTATCTCATGAATAAATAAATAAAATCTTAAAAAAAGAGTATTACAAAAAATGGTGTGTATCTAATACCTGACTGCAATATGTAGTAATTTTCTACAGTTAGTAGCAAAGAGATTTTATAATATCAAGAATATTTATAAAAGATTCTTTTTTGAGTTGATAAGTAATCAACAAGCATGAATATTGTCTAATACATAGTCAATATTCCTATTCCAAAGTACATAGAACAACATCTGCACTGCCCCAAAATGTACATTAATGTTGACTAATAGAGCCTGAAACCTATGACTATAACCAGAGACTATAACCTTTGGCCACTCTCAAGAAGTATGGTTTTGGGGGAAATTTCTTATTTCCTCTATGTTGCATTTCTTCATCTGTTAAATTGGATGATGGGCAAATGGTTGGGATACATGAGCCCTAATATTTAAAAAATCTTTTGTGATACAACCAACATACAAATTCTAGTGAAATATTACCTCGACTGTTTGAAGATGCAGAATTACAAGGATAATGAAAAGTAAGTTGAAAGCATTAAATCAATCTCAACCTTTTCCAGATTGGATACTTTGGGGCCTGTTTGTACCACTAGGCAGGAAAAAATGACTTAGTTTGGCAGGTGGGGTGAGGGGAAGAAAGCTTCCAAGAAATGAAATTGGATAAATTTAGATGTTTTGTGATTGTAGCTACTGAACATGTTTTATACTGGCACAATATGCTCTCTGATATTGGAATACCGTCAAAATCCATTTAAATCATGCCAGAGAAATGTTAAATGGTGATGAGAGGGCTGGAATTGAAGCTGATAACAGTAGTAAAGACCTACTCACACTGACAAATTTGATGGGGGAATCTGACCTAGCAGATCACTCAAGTAGTAGAAGAATCTTCGTGTAGCAGCTTTCTCCTGGAATTCACAAGGGGATGACACTTTGGCAAAAAGCTATTCCCACCATCATCTCCAACCCCTGCTGGAATGTATGAGGTTTTACAGTCAAATCACATCCAAGGAAAGAACCAATCTAATTTATAATCTGTGAGAAACATGAAGATAATAGTATAATTTGTAGGACTACTAACCGAAATGTCAACTTAGGAATTTAGGTGATGAATATTTTCTCTTCAGAAAGATATCAGTAATTAACCTGCCAGAAGTAAGTAATTTTTTCTCTTTTTTTTTTGTAGACTTAATGAAGAGCAGAGAGAGATAGGAAAGAAAGCCGAAAGGAAAAGGGAAAGGAAAAGAGAGAAGAAATGATAAAGTCAGGGATTGTAGACACGGAAGAAAGGAATGGGAGAAAGAAGAAAAGAAGACAAAAGAACCTCCCTTTAAGCCAAATAAGAAAGAAAGGAGCCAGTGAAGGTGAAAGACAAGCAGACAAAGTAATTCCAAGTCCAACATATAAATATAATGTTATATTGTTGGAAATTATCCGGAGGCAAAATGAAAGCAATTATTTTTTTTAAGATCAAAACTACCTGCAAACCTGTGCACTTTATGTTCATAAAATACCTATTTCTTCCCTCTGTAATCATCTGAGCAACAGGGTGGACTTTTAGAATTTTGAATAGGTGGTCCAAAGATTAGTGAAGTCAACTATTTAAATGTCTATGGACAGACAAGCCCTACAAAAGACTATGTGAAAAGGAGTAGACAAAACTGAAATATTCCTTGTGAATCAATGAAATGAGAAGAGTGGACGACATAGTAGAAGACTAACATTCAGATTGTGGAGAAAGCCTTGGGCTCTTTTTTCCTTTCCTTTTTGTACATTAAAAGTGTCTTGGATTTTAATTGATTTATCTATTAGACTGTGGAAAGATCCATTTACTCAAAGTTTTAATGAACCTATTGCTTAAAGGTATTCATTTGTGTTTCATAGAATCAAGGAAAGTTGCTGAGAACCATGCAGATGAGTAGAGTTTAATCAGCACCAACATTTATGGGTCAGTGACATTGTATATATTAAATGAACTAACTCAATGGAATCCAGAAGAACTTAGAAGAAGCTAGAATTCAGAAAAAAATAGTTGAAAATCGAGGATTTAGATTTCCAGGAATGGAGAGACTCAGTTAATTTTGGATTTATTTTTAAGTATTGTTCAGGATCATCTGAATTTTGTAGCTTGGTTTAAATTTTTTTTTTAAGAATTTATTTATTATAGTCACACACACACACAGAGAGAGAGAGGCAGAGACACAGGCAGAGGGAGAAGCAGGCCCCATGCACCGGGAGCCCGACGTGGGACTCAATCCCGGATCTCCAGGATTGCGCCCTGGGCCAGACACAGGCACCAAACCGCTGCACCACCCAGGGATCCCTGTAGCTTGGTTTAAATCAAGGTGCTACACATTAGCCAGGAACCCTTCCCAGTCTGACTGCCCAAGAGTTGACTCACTTAGCAGGAAAACTGACACTGTCCATTGACCTACGGCTTATTTTTTCCCCCTATGGCCTGTTTATAATGGCTCTGGGAACTCCTCCTTAGAATGAGAAAGAAGTTTTAGAAATAATTCAGAAGGGGGTTTTATGACCTTTGAAAACCTCAGCATTTGAAATTGTATGTTCCAGCTGGTCATTCAGATGTATATGATATTGTTCCCTACTGAAGTTCCCTACTGAAGTAGTGGAAAAGGGACAACACTGGAAATTGTGGGTTAGGTAAGAGTTGGAATACTTTATGGGGGAAAAATGACAGTGAATTGTCCATGTTTGGAACAGTCCATAGGTCCTGCTTTATTTCATTTGTGACAAACACTGCTAGAGATAGGACTAAAGCCTCTTACTAAAGTGGAATATACTCTACTTTATATAAGTCCTTTCTGAATATACTCAGAATGTGCAGTGCCTAAGACAGGAGGGGGAATTTATGAATTACAGCAGGAATATGTCTATGAAGTTTTATAGGAATAAGACTCCAAGAAAGAAAAACAAGTGAAGGGTTTAGAAATTATATGAGTAAAAGGAGTTGCACATATTTTCAAAAGCCACAAATGCTTCAGTGTCTATGGGCTAGGTTTGCCAGTTTCTGAAAGGGTATTTTATAGTGTGAAGATAAGGTGAGAAGCATATAAAAATTTTGACACATGGGAAGGTAGAAAAGAACTCAAGAAAAAAAGAACTCAAGTCTTTTGGTGCTTTTTGCTAAGAAGAATATGGGAAGATATTATTAATGAAATTATACTGGATTTAGTGATTACTTGGATCTTAACATTCAAATTCAGCTAAAGAAGCTCAACTTGCTGACAGAAATGGAATATTTTGCCAAATTGTCCCTGTTAGTATATGAAACTTGTGAGAATAAGAGGGTTAGTTAACATTATGTGTTTTTAGAAATCAAGACAAACAGCAAGATAGAGTGGGGTTGGAACTGGAAACTTCAGGTGAAATCTGAAAAGTGGGAATGGAAGTGTATATAATTCAAGTACCTAGGTTGAAGTTCTTTATAACTCATATTCCACGAAATTGGTGTAAAGAGGTCTCCCTAGAGTCTGGATAAGCAATTAGATTGCTCCTTGTACAAACTGAATGCAGTTTCAGCATAGATATGATCAATCTACCAATTGAACCATAGTGCCACAGAGACTCATGTCTCCAGGGATGCAGGAACTAAGAGCATAGGAGAGATAGCTAAGGATGTTCCTGGTAAAGGAAGAGATGATGTTGTGCACTAAATAGAACTTCTCGTAAGACGGAAGAGCAGACTCTGGTGAAACAGAAATGGCTACTGTTCTGTTATTATCATTGGTATAATACTTTCTAACAAATATCATGTTGAATCTGATTCTAGATGTGCTGAGGGGATCCCTGGGTGGCGCAGCGGTTTGGCGCCTGCCTTTGGCCCAGGGTGCAATCCTGGAGACCCAGGATCAAATCCCACCTCGGGCTCCTGGTGCACGGAGCCTGCTTCTCCCTCTGCCTATGTCTCTGCCTCTCTCTCTCTCTCTCTCTCTGTGTGACTATCATAAATAAATAAAAATTAATTAAAAAAATAGATGTGCTGAGGCTGGGTCAACTGGGTTAGAGTAAAAAAAAGTCAGCCATATTGAACCCATCAGAGAATATGTTTAATTAACATAATTTCTCCTCCTTATAAGAGAGAAAAGCTGGGAGAAATATGCTATCCTCCCAAAAATACTCTGTTCCAGTGTATAGAGCTCAGAAAAACAAAAAAGACCCTCCACTCACGGAGGAAAATACTATGGCAGAGATGTAGGCTATCTTCTTGGCGGTGTTAAACTTTTATAACATATATTTGAACCAAGAGCTGTTGTATCCATAGTCATCCAAATCCAAAAGCAAGTAATTAAGAACTAGAAAGACTCAAGTTAGAAAAGTGCAGTTTGGAGGAGAAGCCAAGAAGTTATCTAGTTATCTGAAGTTATCTAGGTAATAGGACAAAACTGGGAAGCAATTCTGCTAATAGAAATGAAAACAATTATCTAAAATATTTAAGAAAAAGAAATGGCATTGCACAATCAGTTGGAGAAGGAACATAGGATAAATCACATCAAATAAAAGAGTCAAAACTCTTATCCTTCAAGACAATAATCTAAATGTAAGACTTCTGGAACTAGGTAGTCATCCCAAAAAGGCATGAAAGGAACCAGTTCCTACAACACTACAAGACAGTGTATGGAATCCAAAAAGGCATGAAAGGAACAGTTCCTACAACACCTACAAGAGGTGTATGGAATTAATGCCTCTTGGAAGGGAAAGACAAAAAAGCAGTTATGCATGTCAGTAATAATGATAGATGTAAGGAGACCTGACTCTGATTAAAAGACAAAGTCTATTGCGTTGTATGTAATTTATAAGAATTAGAAAGGAAGAACTAAATTTTTCACTATTGGCATATTTACTTACATAACCCCCCAGCCCCCAGAGAAACAACTGATTAGTAGAATCTTAAAGAATGTTGTGCAAGTTTTTGGATATAAAACTGATATGTAAACATTAATTGCATCTTCATATATTATGCAAAAATAATTAGAATTTAAGAATATATTTCCAATGAAAACAAAATGATGACATGCCTAGAAGTAAGTCTGACAAATCATATGCAATATTTTGGGATGCCTGTTTGGCTCAGTAGGTTAAGCATCCTACTTGTGATTTTGGCTCTGTCATGCTCTCATGGGTCATAGGATTCCACTCTACTCAGTGGGGAGTCTGCTTGAGATTCTCTCCCTTTGTTCCACTCCCAACTCATGTTCTCTTTCAAATCAATAGATGAATATTTTAAAAAAGATATCTTTATGTAGAAAATATAAGAAAGTATCGAAAGAAATTAAATAAAACTTACATAAGTGGACAAGTTGACTTTGGTCAAGGATAGGAAAATTCAATGCCATAAAGTAGTCAATTATTTTCTATTGATATATGGATTCAATGAATACAAATAGGATTTTTGTTCATGAAAATTAGCATGCTGATACTAAAACATGAGACATCAAAAAGCCACAGTTAGCTAAGAAATTCCTAAATGAAAAGTATGAGAAGACCTATACTAGATATCAGAATTATTATTAGGTAGAAGTGATACAGGAATGGAAAAATGAGATTAATGGAACAGAACAGAGTACCTCAAAACAGATCACCATATACAGAGATTTAAAATATTACAGTATTTTTATGGGGGAGGGGAATGAAGTGGGAAAGGGATGGGGAATTTAATTAATAATGCTGAAAAAATAAGTTATCTATATGGAGTAAAGGTGTTGGGATCTATATATGAAAAAAGTTAAATGAGATCACACTTCATACCTCATAAAGCGATGCATCCCAGATCAAGTTTAATATTATACTCATGGGACCTGTGATGGATAATTTTATGTGTCAACTTGACTAACCCACAGAGTGCCCAGATACTTGGTCAAATGCTTTTCTCGTGTTTCTGTGCTGCTATTTTTGGATTAGATTAACATTTAAATCAGTTGACTGAGTAAAAAAGATTGCCCTCCTCAAGAGGGTGAGGACTCAGTTGGAGGACTGAATAAAGCAAAAGGCTGACGCTTCAACTAATAAGTAAGAATTCTTCTGTCTGATAGCCTTGAATCTAGGATGTCAGCTCTTCTTAGCTCTACAGCAGCCTGCCAATCTTCAGACCTCGATTGGGATGTTGGTTCTACAAATTTGGACTTGCTGGCCTCCATATCGTGTGAGCCGATTCCTCATTAAAAGTCTCATTTCCTATTTACATATCCTATTGGTTTATTTCTAGGGAAAACCTTAACTAATACAGGACTTTTAACTTTCTCAGTAGACTTAAAACTAAGTCTAATACAGGAAATTAATTTTCTCTTTCAATGTTTGCCATCTTGGCTTGTCTTGGCTTCAAAGCATAAATTGTAGTACATGGGGTATATACATAAAGAGTTACTGTTTGTATATACATGGTGTACAAAGGCAAGAATCTAAGAGCTTTCTAGTAAATATTCTTCAGGCATCAGTCTACAAATAGAACCCTGCCATTCTGTTATCATGAGAAGTAGACTCAAGAAAGAACACAGGGAAAAAACATTTTGTCATTCTGTGATCATGAGGGGTGGACTCACGAACACAGAGAAAAAAAAATTATTCATATTAAAGGATGCAAGTATACTTACTGTCAAGTACTTATAAAAATGCTCTGCATATCAGTTAATAACTAGGGCAAGATTTCTCATTTTACGTACCACTCCTCCAAAGATTTTGAATTAAAACATTTGGAGAGGATGTGCATTTTTAATAACTTCACGGTGATTTTGATACACACCAAAGTTTAAGAACAATTGACTGGCTAGAAAAATAACACTAAACTAAAACCTAATAAAGAAGAACTGATCCAAAAAACAAACAAATATAGGGGAGGGGAAGAAAGGTGAGTAAATAACCCCCAGAGTTACGACTAAGTGTTGGCAAGTGTTTTTATGCTTCTCTGTGTACTGATAGCATATAACAGCTGGTGTAGGCATTAATCATTAACTTAAAGCAGATTAAAATAAGTTAAAAGCTGAGAGAAGAACCTCAGCATGAATGGATGGTCAGAAAAAAGGCTGAAACTCAAAAAAGCATTGCCGTATTTACGCTTTTCAAATGAAAGGTGTGGACCAAAAAGTGTTAGAATCACACTGTATGGGAAAGGTCCTATAAAGTTAATTGGCAACAGAGATGAATAAGCTTAATTAAACTAACTTGTTTCTTTCAGAAAAGAAAATAATCAACATACCAAAATGATAAAAAGTGGCATCAAGGAAATGAAGCCCCAGGTAAAAGAAAAGGTAGTTAGAATTCACTTTTCAAGATCACTGAGGAGGGATGACCGCCTCCTCTCCTTACACACACACCTGTGCCAGCAGCACTGTGCTACTGCAAGTCTTAAAATCTGCCATACTCCCTCACACTTGTATGGCAAGCCAGAGAGTTGAGGCCATCTTCTTACCAAGAACAAGACCTTTCATTTTGTTAAATCCAGTTTTTCTTTCAAAATTTTGCCTGTGCATCTCCATCTCCATGAAACTTCTCCATATAGAGGTGTAGTTCCCAGGCAGTTGCCTAAAAGCATGTGTAGTCCTATATTATTATACATTCCTTTTTGGTAATCTTTATTTTATTAATATGGATCTCCCTCAATTTTTTTATATTATCCTTTTTTGAGATATAATTGATATATAACACTATATTAGTTTTAGGTACACAAGAATTTAAGAAATAATGTTTCTTTTCTTTATATCCTTAACCAGTAGAACAGCATAGGGAACAGAATGCAGTTAAATATATGTAAATACACAAGTGTGTGCACGTGCACACACACACACACACACACATACACACATAATATTAGTTTCCTAGGGCAGCCATAACAAAATAGCTCAGACTGGGTGGCTTAAGCAACATAATTTTATTTTCTCACAGTTCTGGAGGTTACAAGTCCAAGATCAAAGTATTGGCTAGACTGGTTTCTCCTGAAGCTTCCCTTCTTGGTTTGCAGATGGCCATCTTCTTGCTGTGTCCTCACATTGTTTTTCCTCTGTGGAGCACATCCTTGGTTGTCTCTCTGTGTGTCCTAATGACCTCCTATTAAGAGGACATCAGTCAGATTGAATTAGGTTCTTACCTTAAAGGTCTCATTTTAACTGGGACTGTTAGGACTTCAACAATATACATTTTAGGGACATGGTTCAGCTATCTATATATCTACATACCTCTCTATGGATATCCATCTACCTATGTATCAGCTACATAGAGATATATAAATATATAGATATGGTAAATGAACAAAGTAGAGAATATATGGTCATTATATGCAAAGGTGCTGAACTCGTGACTGTGACCATGAGCCAATCATTAATAAAAACTGAAATATAATGGGAATTTAAAAATATGTCTCTGACATAGAAATGTGCAAATCTTGTTCTATACTCCAAAGGTGGGGCAAGGAAAGTTGATTACAGGAGTTATAGAATGAAGAGTTACAATGACTTATAATAGAGGTTCATTGAGAACAAGCCATGCAGAAGTAACTTCGTTCCTGTTTCAAGGGGTTACCTGACGAATAGAATGTGAACAATGATGTCAGCATATATAAGGCAAAGTATCTAATTTTCTATATTTATGTTAAAGGTATAGAAATACTGGATAACAATGCAATTATCTGAATCCATAACATGTTTTTAAAAATCTTTGCGAAAAGGAGAGATTCATGGAGTCATGCCAACTGAGGCAAGCTCTTTGGTGACAAGTCACAGAATTTCCTTCATTAGCTCTGTCTTGTTAAATGTTTTTATCAGCTAAAACATTGGCTATTAGATTGGAATGGCTAATCTATTAGATGATAGGTTCAGTGTTCATAATGATTTTAGGAGATTTAAATTGTTACAGTTTGAGAAATATAGTTGACTGTTTAAAAAATATTTTATTTATTTATTCATGAGAGACACAGAGAGAGAGAGGTAGAGACATAGGCAGAGGAAGAAGCAGGCTCCCCTTGGGGAGCCTGATGTGTGACTCAACCCCAGGACCCCAGGATTATGACCTCAGCCGAAGGCAGACACTCAACCACTGAGCCACCCAAGTGTCCCAATATAGTTGACTTTTAAGATTGAAATGCTAAGGGATGTATTCAGGTACAAACATTAGTTATATAAACAAAATGTGAAAAACATCTATTTTTATTTGTCTGGAAACTCAACATTAGAAAGCAATATAATACAGCTCCACATTTTACCCTAATCTAGACATAGAATTAATTCACCTTAGAGACTATTAATAACAATAGCTTATGATTTTTAATGTCTTTATATATCAGTACTGTGCTAGATATTTTATATACATTGTGATTTAATTTATCCAATAACCCTAAAATGCATGTTCTATAATTATTTCTACTGTAGCATTGAGAAAGCTGTGGTTTCATGTAACATTTACTCTTGCAAACTCACACAGGTATTGTAGAATAAATTTTGAATCTATGTCTTCCTGGTTCCTAACTTCAAAATTTTAAATGCAATTTAAATTACAATTAAAACATGGAGCTAAACAGCTTAGCATACTGTTCTTTCCCAGGCAATTTTCTATTATAATCACCTTTAACAGTTCTCAGCTGGAATTTGGGGTGGTATAATTTGAAGAAGCATGTTTATATCATCCCTCTATTCACATCTTATTTCTGAAATATTTTAACTCATTTACAAATATTGTGTTCATTTTCAGAATTTTTTTTTTTTTTTGAAAGACAGAGGTAGGAGTCGGGGCTCACACAGACCTTCCAAACTCTGAATGCCACAAGTGATGACTGGTTTTTGTTTTCTAAAGCAGGCTAAAAGATCCTCATTTCACTGCCTTTTGTTGTTGTTGTTGTTAGCTTTCATTTTGTTTTTATATTATCTAAAGCAGTTAACCAGCTGCACCCTCATTGAGCCTAGAAGACACAGTCTCATATATGACAACACTTTTAACATATGTTTTTAAGAATAAATTATTCCAGTTTTAAGAATAATGGCTTTAATTGGTTTCAAGATCCCTACAATTGTATAAAATTTGAATAAATATTTTCTATTGTTTTTATATGTTATGATTCATTTTATAATTCAATTCTTATATTTAAGTTCTAGTGTTTCATCAAAGCAGGAATTTGTCTCATCGGATTTCTCAAATCCAATTAAACTAAAAACAATAAATATCCTAAATAAGATATCTGACTAAAGTCAATTCAACAATTAAACTTTTACCCTATTAATAATGCACCTAGAAGCTAAACCGAATAACTAACTCTATGATCTCCAGGTTTTCTCTAATAAATAATTTCCCCCATCCACATGGTCCTAGAACTGTGTACATTGGCTATAAACGCTAGGAGCCATCTTCTTTCTTTCTTTCTTTCTTTCTTTCTTTCTTTCTTTCTTTCTTTCTTTCTTTCTTTATTTTTTTTTACGGCTATAGGGTTCAGTTTTGAGTGCTTCTAAGATACCTAGAGAGTTAACTGAAACACATTTTATTTAAGGTAGAGTCATGAACACTAACCCAGTATTTCTGAAATAATTATCATTGACTTGATATATCACCTTGATTCAGTCACATATTCACTAAAATCACTGCTCCAAACACAAGCAAAATTCCATCAAGTTAGCAAAAACATAAAAATAAAAAAAAATACAAAGAAGGCAAAAATCATTGTCCTATTATTTTTGGAATTTTTGGATTAAGGGCTACGTGTTTTGTCAAAGAAAAATGCAATTAATTCTTTCCTCTGAACTTGTGTATTTTATTTGGATATATTTCTGATAATTGATTCTAGCAATTATATTTATCCTTTAAAAATTTTTTAAAGCTTTTATTTATATATTCATGACAGCAGAGAGAGAGAGAGAGAGAGAGAGAGAGAGAGAGGCAGAGACACAGGCAGAGAGAGAACAGGCTCCATGCAGGGAGCCCGATGCGGGACTCCATTCCAGTTTCCAGGATCACACCCAGGGGCCGAAGGCAGGGCTCCCACTGGCCAAACCACTGGACCACCGGGGCTCCCCTATTTATCCTTTTAAACTCACCCTCTGGGCGTCTTGGGTGGCCCAGTGGTTTGGCGCCACCTTCGGCCGGGGTGTGATCCTGGAAACCCGGGATCCAGTCCCACATCAGGCTCCCTGCATGGAGCCTGCTTCTCTCTCTGCCTGTGTCTCTGCCTCTCACATTCTCTCTCTCTCTCTCTCTCTGCTGTCATGAATAAATAAATAAAAACTTTTAAAAAAAATTAAAGGATAAATATAATTGCTAGAATCAAGTATCAGAAAGTAGTCCTGCATGGAGCCTGCTTCTCCCTCTGCTTGTGTCTCTGCCTCTCTCTCTGTCTCTGTGTCTCTTATGAATAAATAAAATCTTTCAAAATAAAAAAAAAATAAACTCACCTTCTTTCATTGATACACTTAGCCGTGTCCAACCAGTTTACTGGTAAGCACTCCACAATACACATGCACACAATTTTATTTGTATACATCAAATACAATGACAAAAGATATTGCCTTTGCAAATTTATTTTTCACATTTTAATTAATATTTACATCATTGTGATCAAAATTTGGATTGCTGAATAATTGCCATTTGAGTGTCAGGTCTCTAAAAAGGGAGTAAATTACTCTATATATCTAAAAACAGAATAAAGAGTTTTGACTCATAGCTCAGAATAACTTCATCAGTCTTATCAATGATGATCTGTTAACTTAGCTACTGGGATAGAAAATGTTATCCCTGCTATTTGCATATACAGAGAACAGAATATTCTACATTGCCCCTTACAAATACCACTTATTAAAGCTACTGAGTCGACCTAGTCCTTTAAATTCTGAACTCTGCTGTGTTATCTTACCATAAAAATTCTGTTGATTTTACGAATCCCACCCTTTCAGGTTTTATTGATGTTATTCTTATCTGTATTAATTTCAAAGGAGGCTTTAGCACAGAAGAAACCTATAACTGGAGTTCAATATATGTGTTGAAAAGCTTTTTCTGTGACTTAGTAATGGAATACTGTTAGGGTCAGAATATTCCATGGTATGGAAGAGAGCATTTTTTGTGTAATTTATTTTTTATGTAAAATCAATATTCTATTTATATTGTATATTATATACTGATATAGTATGGTGGGACAACTCCCTTGTCTTCAAGAAACTTATAGCAGATATTTAAAGATGTAATAAAGTTTATCCATTTTGGTTTAAAACATTTTAAAATTTATTTCTATCAAGATTTTAAAGCTTTCCAACTAAGGACAGAGAAGAACAGATTTCTCTCATCCCATCTTGTTTGCTGCAATGGGTCTCTAGTCTTTGAGGTAAAATGCAGTTATATTATACCTTAATTGTGAAATTATATAATTTAAAACATGGTTATTTCATTAAAATTGATACTTTTGGTAGTCAAAAATGATTTGTCTCATTGAATGTACAGACAATGCCAGAGAAACTCCATAATAATTAGTGCAGGAACAGAGAATTATAAATGCATAATTTATAAAGATAATGAGAATACCTCAAGCCAATCACCACCATTACCTTGCTAGGCTTATGAAATCACCAGAGTGGCTTGGAGGAAGGGAAGGATGTGTTTGTTTACAGTGGGCAGTCATGAATACCTTGCTATGGCTGATTACCACTCTGACTACTAGAAAATGGAACTGTTATACACAACAGCATCTGCTGAGCTGGAGTACTGCAATGCCCAGATTGCCTATTACGGAATTCCAGAGACTATTTGCCAGCAATAGACTTCATTTTGCCAATGGGTAATTTGCAGTTTGCTGTGTCATCAGAATCTGAACATGTCACATCTTCTCCTCATCAGAGCCAATCCAATGGCAAAGTGCTATTGAAGCAGCTGTCAAGTATGCAAAAAAAACTACAGAGAAAGCACAAAGTGACAGCAGATGCTATGCAAATCAGCAGTGGACACAGAATATGCACTAGCAGAAACAATCACATACAGACCTGTGAAGTTCCTGACACTATGCAATGTGAAGACAATGCAACTCCACCTCAGATAAAATATCACAGGTGGATAAATCAAAGACCCTGTGAAGAATGAGGAGGGCTTGTAAAGAGAAATGGTAAGTGCTAGATTATATGCTAAAATACTACCTGTGCACTAGGTGGAAATCGTAAAACATACTTTGGGTAATTATTTCAGAAAAAGAAAAATAGCAGAAAATGTGTACAACCATGTCTAAGATTTAGAATTGTTCATCATTAGAGGGAAAAGTTCTATTAATTAGATAATGTTCATGTTATTAAATGCTATTTGAAATATCTGTGTAATTCCTGCACTAATTTTGAAGTAAAACAAAATTTTTATTTTAAAAATGATACATAAAATGTATTTATAGTCTATAAATTTCAGTTTTTTGAAATTTTCCTTATTTTTTTCTTATAAAGCACTGGAATATTTTGAATACCACTCATCATTATTGTATAATTATAAGATATTTGAATTATGATACATTTAAGAAGTTATATTGTCACAAGAATCCAGGCTCAAGGAGCCTCTGTGTAACAGCCTTTAATGAATGCTCATTTGCCCTATCCATGCACACTTGGGTGGTGAAAATGCCACTGCCTCTTGAGGCCAGCTATCCCCCCACCCCCCTTTTTTTAAATAGCAGTTACAATTAACCAACATCTTAAATGAAGCCAAAATTTGCTATCTTGTGACTTTACTGGTCACAGACACATAACATATCCAGTGTTTCTTCCTCTTTCTCTATTCGCTCATTTCCTCGGTTCAGCCCCCAAGGCCTGTCAGTCCTATACCTTTACTGATTACCTTTGTATATATTCCCCCCCTTTTGTTCTATGCCACCTCCCTAATTATGCACTTCCCAAGTCTGCCAGAATTAGTGGAATAGCTTTCTGAGAGTTTCCTTACTTTTAGCTTATTGTTGCTACAGTTCTTCCCTAACGTCACAACCATCTTTCTTCTACAAAACTGTTTGAGCTTCTAGAATATCCAGTAGACCCTAAGAGAAAAGTCAGTAGTACATTTATTAGTGTAGGTAACACCAGCTATTATGAAACACCCACAAAAAAAAATGAAACACCCACCCACAAAGGCTCAGTGGCCAGTGGGAACACAGACCCCTGTCTTCATGTTTTGGCACTCTCATCTTCCAAGAGTAGGATTCTTTTCCTTTGCAGGCTAAGAACTGGGAAGAGATGGTGGAGAAAGCTCATCTGTTGTTAATCATGCTGGACTGGAAGTGACACATATAACTTCAATTCAAATTCTATTGTTAAGTCACTCAGCCTCACTTAGATGCCAGTTAGGGAGTCTCTGCTGGACTGGAAGTGACACACATAACTTCAATTCAAAATCCATTGTTAAGTCATTCAGCCTCACTTAGATGCCAGTTAGGGAGTCTCTGCCTTGGGAGCAGGTACCCAAATCAATGGGGAATGGGATTATAATACAGGATGGGACGCAAATCTTTAGTAAACAATTGATATTCTTTTTTTTTTTAACCAGGACTAACAAAATTTCATAGTAGAGTATCTAAAGCAAAGACTTCTCATCAAATTTCAGCTTGAACTTTTACCTTATCTGTTCACAATCCTTAAACTCCATTCCTCATATTACTTATATTTTTCCCCAAGAGTATCATTTATTGAGATGTCCCTATGCCTTCAGGTCCATCTCAGAAAGCTTTATTTCACCTCTCCTCACTTTCACGAACCCTTGAAATCCAAATTTCAAGTCTCAGCTTAAATTATGTTCTTCTCTAAAATTTTCTTTAATAATCCCATGTAATTAGCTCCTTCCAGATCATTTCCTAGCATTTCTGTATTTTTAGCAGGACTATTTATATGCCTGCCTCTCCATTGTTTTGTGCATCTTCTTAAAAGTTTTTCCTTCCTATATCTCTTTTCTGGTGCCTTACTCTGTTGGCAAATAATGGCATGGCATCACAGCTATCACTTACAGAATCTGCTATGTGTCAGACAATAGTCTAAGTTTTTTTTAATGTAGATTATCTTACATTATCCTCATAACAACCTAATGAATTAGGCACTAAATTATTGCTATCTTATAAAAAAGAAAGTTAGAAACAGAATGGTCATGCACTTTCTGCAGGTTCACATAGCTAATAAGTGGTGAGTTGGGATATCAATCCAGGCTGACCCCAAAAGATACACTTTCAATCACTATGTTACAGCAGATTATTACTCAATAATTATTGGATATATTTTTTTCATAGTTTATAATTCATTCTTACTTTCCTTACAATGTTACTTGAAAAATCATGCATCATTTTCATTTTTAAAATAATATTCTCTGTTACTAAAATTACTAAGCATTTGCTATTTCCAATGAAAGGCATTCTCTGAAACTCTAATTCCTTTAAAGCTTTCAGTTATGAAACCAACCTGAGAGAAGTAATACTTCTTTGCATGTTTTGTTTAGATAGACTGCATGTTCTCAGGGTCAATATAAAATGGGCTTCAAAGCTTTAAAAACTAATAAATATAACATCAAAATTTAGAATCAGAGTAATCAATTTCACAGTTGATGTTATATTTATTAGTTTCCTTGATTCTAAGTTTTTTCTTATGAAAATATAGTTCTATTAACTACATTAACAATCATTCCATGGATTTGAAAATAGATTCCCTAAGTAATTCTACAGTTGTTTCATGGTATATTTTCTTCCTATCTTGCTGCCTGCAAGTAAACAATGTGAAAGAATAAATTTTGCTTAGCGATTAAGTCTATCTTTAGATGTAGAAAATCCTTGAGATCTCTATATCTTCGTGTAAAATTTGTTCCTCAGGTTGACATCAGTGGTTCCCCCCTCCCCCATTTAGTCATATTTACTCTTATCTGTCTTCTGGGTCTTTTTTATCAGTTGACTTGCTTTTACATCATGAGAGATACATAATGTCCATGTATAGAAATAAATAACTTCTGTTTGTGCATGTGTGAAAGAGACAAAAAAGAAAGATTGTGTTCACCATCATGAATTTGTAAGCAAGATAAACAGTAGCCAGGATAAAAATTTAAAAGGAAATCAGGACTGTCCATCACTTGTTACTCATCTGCTGTTTCTAGGACTCCAGGTCAAATACATTGTGGGAGGAGGTCATCCCGAGGATGGAACAACCAGTTGACCATGGAGCTGGGCCAGGGCAATCAGTCTCTTCACCCTCTTCACCCCCCTGGCCTTACAGGCTACGTTTTGCCTGTCATTCCCACAATGAGAGCCATTTTCAAGGATGCAGCCTTGAAAGAGTAGTGTGTTTTGGAAATTATTCTGAATGGTATGCATGACTGAATTCTGTTAAAGTCTTTATATAAAATTTTAAGATGCTAGCTGGCAAATGTGGAGATCTACTCATCTCTTCATCTTGCTGCTGCCAGGGACAAGCCTCACAGGTAAGTTCCCTTGTATACTAAACCTGCCACCTTCGATCCCAGGTGGCCTGTCTCTTCCATCTCTCCTTACTCTCTACATGCAGCAGCCCATTGACAAACCAATATAACACCCTTTAAAATTTTTTTGAATGTGGAAATTAGTATATACATTTGTATAGAATAATCTTTACAATGTTTTATTTATTCAAACAATGTAAATCAGAACAAACATATGTTATACATTTAATTACTATGTTTATTTCTATTCTAGTCACCCAAATGTCACTAAAGTAGGTCTTTTTAGGTCAACAGATTAGGAAGGGAGTTTTTGTAGTGATTTATTTACTGTGCAATGTTTCTTGAAGCCATAGGCAAGACTTTTAATAAAAACCTTGAAATAAATCTGAATATGATAGTCTATAGTGAAAAAGAAAGGATGGAGCTCTTTAAAAACATTGTAAGTTAGAGATATTACTTATTTTATTTCACTTTTGAGCTTAAAAGTGTGTATTTGGGGGTCATTGACATGTTGCCATGGTCCAACTGATAATACTGCTTCCAAAATGTTCTTGCTCCATTCTATCTTGCTATATCATGTAAACTCTAAGTGAAGTTTGTATTTGTGACTGAAAATTTGAGACAGTTATTTATGAAATGTTCTGTAAAGAATGCTTATTTATGTTTTCATTTCTGTGCTATATTTTTATGGCCATATGGCTTATATGATAGGTTAATTAGCAACAGAGTCAGCAAATACATATTTAACAATTTACGTGTTCAAAGATCGCATTATGCCAAGTATTATGGGATATAAAAATGATCTTAAGCATGGTTTGTCCACAAGATAGCTGATCAATATGGGAGAGAATAAATAATTTAAAACAGAAAAAAGATTAAGTTCAGCTTAAGGCAGTGCCACCTAAAAATTGAGTATCAATTTGGTCCCTACCAACATGTTTGTTTTCTGTCCTCTGGGAAAAAGATTCTGATAATTACCAACAAAGTCATGGCAAAAAAACTTCTTTCATAATACTGTAAAATATATAAACACAAAACAAAAATTAAAAACCACAGAGGAAACTGTATTCCTTGGAATTAGAATCTTGTATTCATTGTGGATTCTAGTTCCCAAAGGAGAAATAAATCAAAGATGTTCACTTGGGTTATCACTTTAACAGTTGCATTTTAATTGAAAATTTTATTGAAATAATTGTACATTCACATGCAGTTGTAAAAATTATTATAGAGATATTCCATGTAGTTATATACTTTTTACCCAGTTCTTCCAACGTTAACATTTTGAAAAACCATAGTGTAACAACCATGATGTCAGCACTGATACAATTCAATGATCTTATCTGGATTGTGTGTGTGTATGTGTGTGTGTTTGTGTGTGTGTGTGTGTGTGCTTAGTTCTATGAAATTTTATCACATCTAAGATTATATACCTGCCAAGACAGTCAAAATACTGAAAAATCCCATCATCACAAGGATCCCTTGTATTTCATTTTTATAATCACATCTACCTTCCCAGCCCTTCCTAGCCTCTAGCAACCTTTTCTAAAACTCAGTCATTTCAAAAATGTTATATACACTGAATCATTTAGTGTATATAACATTTCAAAACTTTTTCCCTCATTCAGCTAATTCCTTGGAGAGGCATCCAAATTGTGGCATTTATTAATAGTTCATTTCTTTTTATTGCTAGGTAGTATTCCATGCTATGTATGCACTAAAATTTGTATGACCTTTGATCTATTTAAAGAAAGCTGGGCTGATTATAGCTTTTGGTTATTACAAATAAAACTGCTATAAACATTCATGTACAGGTCTTTGTGCATTCACAAGTTTTTACTTCTCTGTGATAAATGCCCAAGGGTGCACTTGCTGGGTCCTTTGGTAACCGCATGTTTATTTCTATAGGAAACTGCCAAAATTTTTTCCAGAGTCGAACTTTTGCATTTCTATCAGCAATGTATGAATGACCTATTATCTGCGCATGCTTGCCATTATTTGGTGTTGTAACTTTTTAACATATATATATAAGCCAGTCTGATAAATGTATAGTGATATTTCACTGTGCTATTAATTTACATTTCCCTGTTGGCTAATGATATTCACTATATTTTCATAGGCTTATTTGACATTTGTGTATTCTCTTCAGTGTAATGTCTCTTTATGTCTTTTGCCCATTTTCTAATTGGGTTACTTTTACTGTTGAGTATTGGGATTTCTTTATATAATCTAGTTAGTTTTTTGTCAAATGTCTAGTGAATTAGCTTCTTCTTGCTGCTGTACCAAATTACCACAAAACTAGTGACTTAATACAAATTTATCATCTTATATTTTGGAAGATCAGAAGTCCAGAATGAGTCTTACAAGGCTGCAACCAAGATGTCTATAAGGATGGTTCCTTCTGTGGGTCTACAGGAAGGTGGGGAGATAGACGTCTCTATTCCTTGCCTTTTGCGCCTTCTAGAGGTCCCTGCATTCCTTGCATTGTGACTGTATCACCACATTGTCTATTTCAACCATCCCACTATCTTGCCCCTGAGTCTAGCCCTCTTGGGACCCTTTTATAAGAAAACTTTGATTACATTGGTTTTCATAATCTCCCTCCTCATAATGCAGGATACATTTCCCTATCATATATATAAAGTTTCATTTGTTATATAAGGAAACATTCACAAGTTCATGGGATTAGGACATAAATATCTTTGTGAGGGAGATTATTTAACCGACCAACATGATTTGCAAATATTTTCTCTAAGTCTGAAGATTGTCTTTTCATTTTCTTTACATGAGCCTTTAAAGAGTTTACTCCTAGATATTATTTTCTCCCATGTGTTTTTATACAAGTTAATAAAGTATTACATTTTCATTTAAGTCTATGATTTATTGTGAATTACTTTTATATAAAGTGTGAAGTTTAATTAGAGGTTTACTTTTTTTTTTTTTTTTTTTGCCCATGGATGTACAATTGCTCCAGTCTCATCTGCTGAAAAGACTATCCCACTTTCATTGACTAGCTTTTGCACCTTTGTCAAAAATCAGTTAAGTACATCTGTATGGTTTATCTCTGGATTCTTTGTTCGTTTTTTTTTTTTTTTTTAATGTGTGTCTGTCCTTCTGCCAATACCACAAAGTCTTTCTCATTTCTGTAGCTATATAGTATAACTGAATATTGAATAAAGTGTTTCCTCTAACTTGATTCTTCTTTGGCAAGATTGTTTTTAGCTATTCTAGGGTCTATACCCTTCCATTGTAGAATAAGCTAGTCTATGCCTACAAAAAAACAAAAAAACAAAAACCTAAAAACACCC
The DNA here is from genome assembly GCF_018345385.1 of Vulpes lagopus. NCBI lineage: Eukaryota > Metazoa > Chordata > Mammalia > Carnivora > Canidae > Vulpes > Vulpes lagopus. The sequence goes on from NC_054829.1 coordinate 101,142,599, forward strand.
CCAAAAACAACCACAGAAAACCTTACTGTAATTAAGATAGGAGTTGCAGTAAACATACAAATATAGATTTAGGGACAATTGACATTTTTACTGAACTGAGTCCTTGAGTCTATAAATACAACATGTCTCTCTGTTTAGGTTTTCCTTGTGTTCTTTCATCAGCATTTAGTAATTTCCAGTACAGCATTCCTGAATATGACTTATTAAGTGTATATGTAATTATTTCATTTTCTTTGGAACAATTATAAATGGTGCATATGGTGTCTTTAACTTCAGTTTCCATATGTTCATTGTTAGTATTTAGATATATAGATTACCATTGCTATTGTATCCTTTGACCTTGCTGAACTCACTCATCAGTTTTCTTGCTTTTCAATCTGTCTGCTTTTATATCTTTTCACTCTCTTATTGCACTGTCTAGAACTTCCAGCATTATATTTGAATAGGAGTGGTGACCGTGGACATCCTTACCTTGTTCCCAATCTTAGAAAAACACATGCAAAGTCTTTCATCATTAAGTGTGAATTCAGCTGAAGGGTAAATTAAATAAATTAAGTTGAGGTCATTCCTGTCTATTCCTAACTGGCTGAGCATTTTTATCATAAATATATGTTGCATTTGTCAAATATTTTTTTTGTGTCAGTGATTATGATTGTCTAATTTTTCATCTTTATCTGGTTGATATGGTGAATTACATTGGCTGATTTTTGAATATTAGATGACTAGGAAAAATCTAAATAGATCATACTACAAAATAATTTTTAATTTCAAATTCCACTCCCTCATTGCTAGTATATCAGAAAGTAATTGATTTTTGTATTCTAACGTATCCTTCGAACTTGTTATAATTGTTTGTTAGATCCAATAGTTTTGTCAGTTCTTTCAGACTGTCTGCATAGATGATCATGTTATCTGTGAACAGGGATGTTTTTATGTTTTCCCTGCCATATACCTTTTATTTCCTTTTCTTGCCTTATTGCATTAGCTGGCATTTCCAAGAGAATGGTTCAAAAATGTGGTGAGAGGAGACATCCTTGCCTTGTATCTGGTCTTAGTGAGAATGTTTCCCAGCATTATGATGTTAACTATAGGTTTTTATGGATATTCTTTAACAAGTTGAGAAAGTTCCTATTCCTAATTTACTTAGAGTTTTTATCATGAATGGGTATTAGATTTTGTCAGATGTGTTTATAGAATTTATTGATAAGATCACGTGATTTATCTTTTTTAACCTATTTATGTGATGGATTACATTAATTAATTTTTGAATCTTTAACCAGCCTTACATATATGGGATAAATACCACATAGTTGGGTGTATAATTCTTTTTATAATTTGTTGGATTCAGTTTGCTGATATTTTACTAGGGATTTTAAAATCATTGTTTGTTGATAGATATTTATCTGTATTTTTCTTGAAATTTATCTGCTATGGATATTAGAGTAATGCTAGCTCATAGAATGAGTTAAAATATATTCCCTCTGCTTCTATCCTCTAAAAAGGATTGTAGGTTATTGGTATAATTTCTTACTTAAATGGTTGGTAGAATTCACCAGTGAACTCATTTTAGGGAACTTGCTTTCCATTTTGGAAAGTTATTAACTATCGATTCAATTTCTTTAATTGATAGAGGCCTATTCAGATTTTTTAGTTCTCCTTGCATGAATTTTGTTAGATTGTGTCTTTCAAGGACATGGTCTATTTTATCTAAGCTATCCAATGTGGACATAGTTTGTTTACAGTATAACTTTTTTTAAAAGATTTTATTTTTTTTATTCATGAGAGACACAGAGACTTAGGCAGAGGGAGAAGCAGGCTCCCTGTGGGGATCCTGATGCAGGACTCTATCCCAGGACCCCAGGATCATGACCTAAGCCAAAGGCAGACACTCAACCACTGAGCCACCCAGGTGCCCCATTACAGTATGCCTTTATTATCCTTTTAATGTTCATGGGATCTGTAGTGATGTATACTTTTTCATTTCTGATATTAATAATTTGTGTCCTCCCTCTTCTCAGTTAGCCTGGCTGGAAGTTGATTGATCCTTTTTTTTAAAAAAAGATTTTATTTATTCATGAGAGACACACACAGAGAGGGAGAGAGGCAGAGACATAGGCAGGGGGAGAGGCAGACCCAATACAGGGAGCCCGCCTCAGACGCGATCCTGGGTCTCCAGGGTAACGTTCTGGGCTGAAGGCGGGGCTAAACCGCTGAGCCACCCGGGCTGCCCTTATTGATCTTTTCAAAGAACTAGCTTTTGGTTTCATTGTTTTCTATTGATTTTCTCTTTTAACTGTCATTGATTTCTGCTCTAATTTTTATTACTTTTGCTTACTTTGGATTTAATTTGCTCTTCTTTTTCTAGGTTCCTTAGTTATAAACTTACATTGGTTTTAGGTGTTTTTTTTTTTCTATTATTAGTATTCATTCAATGCTATCAATTGCCCTCTAAAGTACTGCTTTCACTGCATTCTACAAATTTGTTTTAGCCGTGTTTCATTTTCATTTAGTTCAAATATTTTAAAATTCCTCTTGAGATTTGTTCTTTGGCCACGTATTATTTTCAAGTGTGTTGTTTAATCTCCATGTATTTGGGGATTTCCAGTTACTTTTCTGTTACTGATTTCTAGTTTAATTCCACTGTGGTCTGAGAACAGCATTACATGTTTTCTATTTTTAAAAATTTTTAAGGCATTTTTTTGTGTGTGTGTCTCAGAATGTGGTCTATTTCAGCAAATCTTCCAGGGGAGCTGGAGAAAAACATGTATTCTGCTGCTATTGGGTGGATGAAGTAGTCTCTACATGTTCATTATATCCTGTTGATTGATGGTGCTAAGTTCAACTATGCCATTGCTGATTTTCTGGCTGCAGGAACTACCTATTTCTGAGAGGGAGATATAGAAGTCTCCAACTATGGTAATGGGTTCATGTATTTTTATTTGTAATTCCATTTGGTTTTGCCACACATAGTTTGGAACTCTTTTATTAGATGCAATACGTTAAGGATTGTTATGTCTTCTTGGAGAATTGACCCATTTATCATATGCAATGCCCTTCTTTAACCCTGATAGTTTTTCTTGAAGTCTGCTTTGTCTGAAATTAATTTACTCCTGCTTTCTTTTGATTAGTGTTAGCAAGGTATATTTTCCTCTGTCCATTTGCTTTTTACCTATGTTTGTTTATGTATATAAAAGTAGGTTTCTTTTAGACAATATATGGCTGGGTTGTGTTTTTTAGTCCACTCCAACGATTTTTGTCTTTTAATTGGTGCATTTAGACGATTGACATTCAAGGTGATTATTCATATAGTTGGATTAATATTCTTCCTCCCATCTCACGTGTATCATTACTGTCATTCATTTCACCTATATAAAAACATATAGATAGATAAGATATATGCATCCATGTACATATTCAAATACATTGTTGCTATTTTTATTTGGAGGAAACTGTTATCTGATAGATCAATCATGAATTAGAAAATATATTTTTATTTTACCTTCACCTCTACCTTTACTCTTTAAGCTCTTCTTTTATTTATGTAGACCCAAGTTTCTGATGTATATTATTTTCCTTTTCTGAAAAGATCTTTTAGCATTTTCTGCAAGGCACATCTATTTGCAAAAATTTTCTCAATTTTTGTCTGACAAAGTCTTTATTTCTCCTTCACTTTTGAATAATAACTTTACGGAGTACAGAATTCTAAGTTGGTAAGTTTTATTTTTTTTCTCTCAACACCTTAGAATTTTCATTCCACTCTCTCTTCGCTTGCAGGGTTTTTGAGAAGTCAGATATAATTCTTAACTTTGTTTATCTAGTATAGGTATGCATCCTGTGCCCCCACTTCTTTCAGGGCCTTTTCTATTTTTGATTTTCTGTAGTTCAAAAATGTTATGCTGAGGGTAGCTTTTTTATTTTTTGTTCTTTTCCTTCTAGATATTCTCTCAGTTTTCTGGATCTGTGGTTTTGTGTCTGACATTAACTTGAAAAAATTCTGTCATTATTGTTTCTCTTTTTCTTCTCTTGATAGTCTTCTTATGCATATGATACACCTTTTATAGTTGTGAGTCCTTGGATATCCTGTTTCATATTTTTTCACCTTTGTTCTCTTTGCTTTTCAGTTTTTGAAGATTTTATTGATATAGTCTCTATTTCAGAGATTCTTTCCTTGCCCATATCTAGTCTACTAATAAACTCATCAAAGGTATTCTTCATTTCTGTTATAGTTTTTCTGTTTTGATCTTTGGCATTTATTTTTGCCCTTTCCTAGGATTACATTCCCCATCTGCTCTTGCATGCTGTCTATTTTATCCATTAGAGCCCTTAGCATATTAATAACATTGTTTTACATTCCTAGTTAGATAAATCCAATATTGCTGCCATGTCTGGTTCTGATGTGTGCTCTGTCCTTTCAAGTTGTGTGTTTTGCATTTTATTATGCCTCGTAATTTTTTGTAGATAGTGAGACATGATTGATTCACTAGCTAAAGGGAACACTTGCACATAGAACTTTAGTAATGTGGTGTGTGGTGTGGGGGTAGGTAAACCATTCTATAATTGTATGGTTAAGTCTTAGCCTTTTAGTGAGCCTATTTGTCTAGAATATAAACTTCAAAAATGTTTCTCATTTTTTTCCCACTTAGGTGGTACAGTATGGCTAGAATGGGATGGAGTTAGGTATTTCCTTTCCTGTATGTCAATTTGGTTCTGATAATAACCCAGCAGGCTAGACTCTGGTTAACTATTTTCCCCTGAGGACAGGCCTTATTTATAACACAATGCTCTGGCACATTTCAAAATGGTTTCTTTTCACCAACTCATGCTGGAAGCCCAAGAGGATTTTTCTCCAGTATTTATTGTGGAAACCTGGTTGAGCTTCTGGATGTAAACTTCACATATATTGTGGGAATTCCTGTTATAACTGGATTCCCTGGAGTTTTTAATTTTCAGTTTTCTACACTTTATCATCAGCAGTTCTTCAGCTACAGTTCAAGTTTCCTCCACGCTAGTTACCATGGTGATTTCCCTTACTGAGTCTCTGTTCTGATAACCTATGACTCCCTTATTTGCCTGTCTCCAGTCTTTGATGTAGTCATTTGTCCCATGTCTTTCCTTCTCTGTAAGATCCAAGAACAGTTGGTTTTAAGTCTGTTCAGGCTTTAATTTGTTTTAGAATAGAGTGGCAACTTCCAAGTTCCTTATGTGTGGAAACAACTAATTCTTTTTATGTATTGTTGAATTCAGTTTACCAATATGTTGGGGGATTTGTAGTCTAAGATCATGGGATATAATGGTCTGTTATCTTTTGTATTGTACTTTCTTTTTTCAGTTCTGGTATCAGAGTAATAATAAGCTTATAAAATGAATTGGAAAGTATTTCTTCATTTTCTGGAAGTGATTATGTAAAGTTGGTGTTAATCATCTTTATATGTTTGGTGGAATTCTCCAATGAAATCATCCGGGCCTACAGACTTCTTATTCAAAAGCTTTTAAATTATGAATCTAATTTCTCTAATAATTATTTTTATTCAGATTAATATTTTTTCTTGGTTGAGTTTTGGTAACATGGTTTTTAAGGAATTGGTCCACTTATTCTAAGATGACAAGATTTTGAATGTAAAGTTGTTTATAATATTCCCTTACTTTTTTTTAATGGCTGCAAGGTCTGAAGTGACACCTCTTATTTTCAATATTGGTGTTTTTTTTTAAGATTTTATTTATTTATTCATGAGAGATACAGAGAGGCAGAGATATAGGCAGAGGGAGAAGCAGGCTCCTCGTGAGGAGCCCAATGTGGGACTCAATCCTCGGACCCTGGGATCACAGCCTTAGCTGAAGGTAGACACTCAACCAATGAGCCACCCAGAAGTCCCAACATAGGTGTTTTGTACTTTCTTTTTGTTTTTGTCTGTATTGGTAGAATTTTATCAGTTTTATTAATCTTTTCCCCCATGAACTAGACTTTGTCAGTTTTATGTTTTCAATTTTATTCCTTTCTGGATTTGCTCTTATTATTTATTTAATTCTGCTAACTCTAGCTTTGTTTTTTTTTTTTTTAAATTTTTTATTATTATTATTTATTTATGATAGTCATACAGAGAGAGAGAGAGAGAGGCAGAGACACAGGCAGAGGAGAAGCAGGCTCCATGCACCGGGAGCCTGACGTGGGATTCGATCCCGGGTCTCCAGGATCGCGCCCTGGGCCAAAGGCAGGCGCCAAACCGCTGCGCCACCCAGGGATCCCCTCTAGCTTTGTTTTACTGCTATTTTTCTAGTTTTTTAAAAAACTTTGATTATTGATCTAAAACCTCCCTTTTCCCATATTAGCATTTGGTGCTATAAATTTTCTTCTCAGCAGTATTTTGGCTGCATCACATTTTTAGAGAGTTGTATTTTCATTTAGTTCAACATCTGTATTTATTTCATTTTGGTCTCTTTTTATTTAGAGGTGTGTTGCCTAATTTCCACATGTTTTGAAATTGTCCTGTTATCTCTCTGTTACTGATTTCTAATTTGATTTCATTATGATCAGATAACACACTCTTTAAAGTCTCAATTATTTTAAAATTGTTGATTTATTTTTCATGTCCCAGGATATAGTCTTTCTGGCAACTATTTTAGCTTCCACGGTTTTAGACAAGAAATCTACTATCATTCAAGTTGGAATCCTTCTAGAAGTAATGTTTTATTTCTTCCTGTCTGATCTCAAGATGCTGCATTAGCCTTTAGTTTCTTCCCTGGGAGAATCACCTCTCCTCTCCAGCCCTGCCTGGAGAGATGGAAGGCATTGACAACAAACGCTCTGGGAATAGCTAGTGGATTCATAGCTACTCTTCTCCCCAAACTCAACTCCTTGCTTGCCTCACTGCCTCTCTTCTGCTCTCTGTCTTCTACTTACCTTCTTCCAACTGCTAAATTAGACAAGAGGCAATCACTTCTCCTTTGGTTGTCTTATACATTATTTTCAAGATATGTACTTGTGCTTAGAGGTGAAGAACAGGAAAAAATAGGTATACAGTATCTAGTCTGGATGGGAAGTCCAGTCATAATTGCAATTTGATCCACTTTGTATTTTTTTTAAAGGAGAATTTTTTAAAGATATATTTTATTTATTTATTCATGAGAGACACAGAGAATAAGAGAGAAGCAGAGGGAAAGACAGGCTCCATGCAGGGAGCCTGATGCGGGACTCGATTCCCAGGACTCCAGGATCACGCCCTGAGCCAAAGGCAGATGCTCAACCGCTGGGACACCCAGGGGTCCTATGATCCACTTTGTATTTTAAGTGTCCCAAAATATGAAATTAATTAATGATTTATTTATTATGATATGTCATGAAGATATCACAATATATTATAAACAAAAGCAGGTATTAAAAGTCAGTGTGTATGTTTTAATCTCAAATTCCTAAGTATATAGGCATATTCAAATATACACAGAGAGGAAATATATAAAAATATTAAAAATAATTATTTCTAGATGGTGGATAATGGCTAATTTTTATATTCTCCTATTTTTTGTAACCTCTAAATTTCCTGAGTGTGCATATTGTGCATGTTTATTTTATTATTAGAAAATAAGGGACAGCCCAGGTAGTTCAGTGGTTTAGTGCCACCTTCAGCCCAGTGTGTGATCCTGGAGACCCAGGATCGAGTCCCACGTTCGGCTCTCTGCATGGGGCTTGCTTCTCCCTCTGCCTGTGTCTCTGCCATTCTCTCTCTCTCTCCCTCTCTCTCTCTCTGTCTCTTTGTCTTTCATGAATGAATAAATAAAATCTTTTTTAAAAAAGAAAATAAGTAGGAAGCAGACAATGGAAATAATTGTTTTTGTAGGGAAGAAGGTGGAAAGTGTAAGAGGAAGATTGGCGAGTTATTTTAAGAATATCTTGTCCAAACTTCTGCTTTTATACATTATCCTTTCAAAAAAAGTATCCAGCAGAAAAAGGTTCATACAATTATATCCTTCCCTGTAGTGGTGGGATAAGCAGCTGAAACAAACAAGCAAAATTAAAAGAAAAAGAAAAGATAAGGAAAGAAAAGCAAAGGTTCCCTCACTTAAATAGCATGGCTGCTGAAGGACTGGTTACCACAAAAGAAACTTAGCTCTTGCCCTTGAAAATTTGTGACTTAGATGCATACATAAGACACCATTGCTGAAACAGATACAAATACCTGAAAACAATTACAGACATCACTTTAGGAGATTCTTTTGTATCCTACATTCTTTCTTTGCCGACTGCCCACTTCCCATACATAAAATTAGTTGTCTCAACAAGGTAAATAAACAGTTATGTTCCAATCATAGACTGGTATTATGTAAAACTAATCTGTAAGAGTTCAGGACATGGTTATTGGAATCTCAGAATCAATTTATCTAATATCTCAAACCTCAAAACACAAGCAACATCAGAAACAAAAATATATCTTAGTTCTCGTGCATATCTCAGATGCCAATTTGGGTTGGCATAAACATGAAGGGCAACTTAACAAAAGTACAAGGATACAGGGATAGTTTACAGAGTTCACAGAACAGGCAAACTATCCAAGATAGAACACTATCTAGAACACTATGAAAGCACGTTAAGACTAGAAACAGAGAAACATTAATGATATCACCAGAATTGGGATCCCTGGGTGGCTCGGGGGTTTAGCGCTTGCCTTAGGGTCAGGGCGTGATCCTGGAGTCCCGGGATCAAGTCCCGGGATCAAGTCCTGCATCAGGCTCCCTGCATGGAGACTGCTTCTCCTTCTGCTTGTGTCTTTGCCTCTCTCTCTGTGTGTCTTTCATGAATAAATAAATAAAATCTTTAAAAAAATGATAGCAGAAGGAATAAATGGAACTTATCTCTAATCTCCAATATTCACTTATTAATAAACTCCTATCTCCTTGTGTCTCAGTTTAAATTCCTGGCATTGGGAAGCACATACCAATGGGCAGACAGAATGAGAAAGAGGGAGAAATTTAATTTTATCAATATATGTGAAGTATCCACTTTTTGTCTTATGGACAAATAAAAAAATGACTGGTAAGGACATATTTTGGTAGGTAAGTGGGGCAGTTATAATTTCTCCACGCTGTATTTAATCTCTTTGTTATTCAACCTACATATACTTTTCTTGTGCAAAATTCAAAATCCATTATCACATGTACAAATATAAATACATCCATAATCTCTCAAATGGAGATAATCATAAGTCACATCTAGCATCTACACTTTGTTTTCTACTTTAAAAACAAAAAAGACTTGATTTGTTTATTTATCTATTTATTTTAGAGAGAGAACAGGAGAGAACACGAGCAGGGGGAGGAGTAGAGGAAGTGGGACAAGCAGACTCCATGCTGAACCAGAGCCCAATGTAAGGCTCCATCTCATGACACTGAGATAATAACCTGAGCCAAAACCAAGAGTCAGATGCTTAACTAACTGAGCTGCCCAGGCACCCCCTAGCATCTACATTTTAAAAACATTCCATCCAACAGCTGCAGAACACACCTTATTCTCAAGGGCACACGGAGCATTCTCCAGGATATACCTATGTATCTATGTATCAGGATACTAAACAATTCTTAATAAATTTAAGAAGATTGTTTTCTGACCACAATGGTATGAATCTAGAAATAAATTACAAGAAGCATATTACAAAATACACAAATATGTGAGCGTTGAGCAACATGCTCCTGAACAACCAATGGGTAAAGAAAAGGAAATCAAATAAATTAAAATAATATCTGAGATAGATGAAAAGGGAAACACAACATATCAAAATGTATGGCTGCAGCATTTCTAAGAGGGACATTCACAGAGATAAATAGCTACATTTTTAAAAAAAGAAAGATGTAAAGTAAAATAAAAAACCTAAATTTACACCAAAAGAACCAGAGAAAGAAAAACAAGTTTATTAGCACAATGAAGCAAATAAAAAACGATCAGAGGAGAAATAAATAAAATACAAACTAAAAAGACAATAGAGGGGGGTGCCCGAGTGGCTCAGTCGGTTAAGCATCCCTCTCTTGACTCCCGCACCGGTCATGATCTCAGGTCCTGAGACAGTGCCCTGCACCAGGCTCTGCACTGGGATGGAGCCTGTTTAAGATTCTCTCCCTATCTCCCCTGCATTTCTCCCACGTGCAAGCTCTTTCTCACTCTCTCAATAAATAAATAACAAATAAAAAATTAATAAAAAAATTCTTAAAGAGGGGCACCTAGGTGGCTCAGCTGGTTAAGCATCTGACTCATGGTTTCTGCTTATGTTATGACTCACGGATGGTGAGATCAAGCCTTATGTTGGTCTCTGCACTCACCTAGGAGTCTGCTTGAAGACTCTATTTCCCATTTCTATCAAAGAATGCATCACCCCTGGAAGGGTTCCGAAAGAATGAAGCAAATAATACAACACTAAGAAGTGTCAGAGGAGGCAGCACCTTGTTTTAATTAGGTAATAAAGTCATTTTGTGAAGATTTTGTGCCTTACCTTACTCATCTGTCTATTTTGGAATTTAATTCAGAATGTAGAGGGTAGCCATAATAATGCATATTAAAAATAATCATTTGAATTGAAATTGAAAACAAAATTAGACTCTTCCTGACAGAACGTGAATCTCATTTGGTTAATTGTATTTATGATAAGAATTGGAAAAAAAAGAATTGGCTTTGCTAATCAATTTATATCCCACCAGCTGCGTTAAGTTCAAGGATTTGATGCAAATAAATTTAAAGCACATAGTAAGATATATGCAGTTTGTTTAAAAACTGCATTGCCAGAGTTATAGCAGAATTTGTCTTATTTCCATTTTACCAACCCTTTCTGATCATACTGCTTTAAATAAGATACCTCTAACTGAAAACATAGCAAGCATTGTCAATAATCATTGCTGAATTTCTTTTTTTTTAATTTTTATTTTTTTACATATTTTTAATTGGAGTTCAATTTGCCAACATATAGCATAACACCCAGTGCTCATCCCATCAAGTGCCCCTCTCAGTGTCTGTCACCCAGTCACCCCCACACCCTGCCCACTCCTCTTTCCACCACCCCTAGTTTGTTTCCCAGTGTGAGGAGTCTCTCATGTTCTGTCTCCCTTTCTGATATTTCCCACTCATTTTTTTTCTCCTTTCCCGTTTATTCCCCTTCACTATTTTTTATATTCCCCAAATGAATGAGACCATATGTTTGCCCTTCTCCGATTGACTTACTTCACTCAGCATAATACCCTCCAGTTCCATCCACGTCAAAGCAAATAGTGGGTATTTGTCGTTTCTAATGGCTGAGTAATATTCCATTGTATACATAGACCACATCTTCTTTATCCATTCATCTTTCGATGGACACCGAGGCTCCTTCCACAGTTTGGCTATTGTGGACATTGCTGCTAGAAACATCGGGGTGCAGGTGTCCCAGCGTTTCACTGCATCTGTATCTTTGGGGTAAATCCCCAGCAGTGCAATTGCTGGGTCATAGGGCAGATCTATTTTTAACTCTTTGAGGAACCTTTGCACAATTTTCCAGGGTGGCTGCACCAGTTCACATTCCCACCATCAGTGCAAGAGGGTTCCCCTTTCTCCACATCCTCTCCAACATTTGTTGTTTCCTGCCTTGTTAATTTTCTTAAAAGGATTTTAGACATACTTTTCAGAGACAGAAACTAAATAACCCTGGTGACTAACGAATCATTTTGCTATTTAGGAAGCTCTTAATTCTTTGCTTTCAGTAAACCTGAAAGAGCTTTCAATCAATAAAAATAAAATTTTATTTTATCAATAAAATTTTTTAATGATATACCAGTATATGATTTTAGGTATATAACTAAAAGCAAGTAAAATAATGTGTTATTGAATAACTAAAGTCTTCCATTTCCATCTACTCATAAGAAAAAGTATTTGCAAGTATCAAATCCATAAAAACAAATAATATAGAATTCATGCTGAACACTACTTTGTTCTACCAGTAAATATTGACTTGTCTGTAAATAAAACAATTTTTACAAGTCTGGTATCATGTTGAGATACTTTTCTAATATATGTTATTTTTAATAATTATCAAAATTGGTTATATATTTTTGATCAATTGTTTAATAGAATAACCCTAATAATTTTAATACTGTGGACATGTTCAAAATTTAGACTTACGCACAGATACACATACAGAGCTATAAACAACAGAGATGTGTGATCTGTGATTAATGGCTATCAAACTTAAAAATACATTACACTAGGCTAAAATTTTGTGGGAAAATTGGAATAAAAATACATGAATATGAAAAATGTAAATTTTGACTATAGTATCTTTTACTATAATGTAGTTTTAATAGACTGAGATATCAGATTAAATGCTATGTCCTTTATATTCAGTTGTACATATTTAAAAAGTAGTATAAATGAATTTAAAATGTCTATATTTATAACACACAGATTATATCATATGCCACAAGTAAGTCATGAAAAACAATTATATGTCAACTTAAAAATTTGTAAGGATTATAGAATTCTTAGATAAATTATTTTAAAGGCATTATACTGAAAAAGTTTGAAAGCTACTACTAAGTAACCCAAACCCATATTAAGTGAGTGGTGGATTCAATCAAATTCTTCAGTATTACCAAATGTGGAGAGATTTCAATTAAGTTCACCAAAGATGGCCATGTCCAGTTGTCCCTCTGCCATTTGTTCTATCACTTCTTTTCTGCAGCATTTCCTTGCAATAGAGCCTTCTTTCATTCATGACTACTGTTTTCTTGCCACTTCATACTTGCCTTACTCACAAATGCTTTCTCGGGCAACAGAGATTTCCCACCTTTCTCCCTCTGCATTATCTCCATATCTTCATTGCATGTCACGCTATGGTGATAATCAGGCTTGCTCTAACTTGACTCACTTGGGGCTCTAAAATCCACTACAAGGGCTGATTTCTCTGTTTTCTTTTTCTTTTTTTTAACTTTCCTGAATTACCTTGGTCTCACTCTCATAACTGGGATTTGGATTCATCAGCATCATGGTTACCCCAGTCACCTAAAAGTCCAAGTCACTGAGCAATAATTTCTTAGTGCAGCTGCAGGAAGACCCAGGGAATTGGTAATTAGGGCAAGAAAAATTATTTTTTCCCTTGGAAGTCTTCATCTTATATGAATCCAATAGTTTCCTCATCAAACTGTACTCATTCCATCTTTATTGCATTATCTACAATATACTCGAAATACATTCCCAAGCAATACCTATGTTTTATTATTCAACAAAGGATAGTCCAATCAGAGTCAGATCAGAGAAGATGATTTATGGTAAGGTAGAAAGGAAATAAAAGTTTTCTAACGGAAGGATCTGAAAAGTTGCTGGCAAGGCAGCCAGGCAGTGTGGGAGCAAAATGTTCAAGGAAATATTTTATTTTTATTTATGTTGGCTATGAAATAAATATTGCATAGTTGAATCAGTGGATTTTATGTGTCAGGTACTATTTCCTGCTGCACCCAATCACCGCAGAGCTGTCAGAAGCAAAGTGTGTATTTGAAGAGGCTACCCTCTCTGAACAGAAAAAGAAAAAACAAAACAAAACAGGAGGGTTGACAAAATGCATCCTGATGAGTGTCTCTCCCTGTTTTTAAAGCTTTTTGGGTTTATTCCAATTTTAACAAATGTGAACTCTGCATGAAAAGTAATTGAAGGCAATATTTTCTAAAAAGACATGGTGAGGGAAGTGGGAAGACATATTTTCTAAGCAGATAACATTACATAGTTGTAATGTATGTCCAAAGAATATAAGATATAATGGTTTCATTGCAGTTTGGATACCTTCTCCCTTTACTCAATAGCAAAATACACAGAATGTGATGAAATGAGCATTTTATATTGTGGGTGTCTGGTCACTGACCTGTATGTTACAGCCAAACCGGTATAGATGAGCATCAGGAACAGGCAAATGAGAATGCCCTGAAAACAGCAAATGTCAGGAGAGTACAAGCAGGGAAGCAACAATAATTCAACACATGCCCCTGCACAGAATTTGATTGGAATTACATGGCAGAAGGATGGCTGATGATAAGGCCAGAGAAGGCCCAGCACAGACACCTGAGATTTAGGCTAGGCTTTTAAAACAGCTTTCCTGGTCAGGCCTCTTTGTATCCTCTGTTTCCTCTGCCTCATTCCTGAGAGGCAGAGCTCCAGAGACTGAGACATTGGCTTTTGGCTGTTTATTAATTGCCGTATATGTTTGCTGCTGTTATGTGACTCAAGAGCCTTAAGTTATGAATAATTAACGCCTTGACTCTCTCTGGGCATAAACTATGATATAATAATAACAATCCCTTCAGAGTATCCCTCAATACTATATGGATACGAAAATTATTCCCATCTCTCTCACACATGCACCTACACACACATTCTCACTAACATATTCAACTCATTTTTTAATAATCTCAGTTAAACTGAATGCTTTTTAAAATATTATTACCAATTTCTGTGTGCTAAAAAATATCCTTTTTTTTTTCCTGTGATGAAATAGGTTAAAACAATATTAGCTAAATTTGTACCACTTCAGCACCTTTAATAATGTCATTACAATGGGCATACTATGTCCTAAAAGATATCCAATAAATGCTTTATCCTAAATGGGCTAACTAAACAATTTTGAGTGCTGAAAGTCTTCATAGTGTGGCATTGTTTTCCTTTGTCCAGCATTCAGGCACCTCCTAGATTCCCAGGTCTGAGCATGCGTCCATACATTTGTTTCTCCTGTGCTTCTGCTTGCTCGTGGTCTCAGCTGGTTGAAAGGAGTGAATTTCTAATGGTGAAATTATAGGCATTTTGACAGGCCAATGGAGAGATATTCTGAGAGTGGGGAGCTTCCCAGCATCCCTCAAATTTAAATGACAACAAACAGTAGGGTTTAATTTCTTCAGTCCAGGTTTTAGCAAGATTCTTGTCAGTCAGACATTCACAAAACACCTGCCCTATATAAAATATTTCTCTTCACATACTAATTCCCTGCCTGACACTTGACAGTTTTTTATAAAGAAAGATGGGAAGCTGAGTATTTTCTCTGTAGAATGGATATCTGATTCACAGCAATTTACTTATTTAGACTGAAATTCGACCACGGCAAAACTGTTCATTCCTGTGGTTTTCATTGTAAAGGAACCTCGCTTGCACCTCAATTTATGCGGGTTTCTTAATTTTAATAAAGGAGGATATTTGTTCAATCTTTGAAGTACATTTGGGTAGGCTTTTAGCAGAATTCTAAGAGTATAGACCATTGTTGAAAACAGCTGTAACTGCTTCTTACCTTCCTGTACAGAGAAATGGGAAAGATAGGAAGCTAAAAAACTGTGATCGCACCATTTACATTATTTACAGCCAGCATTCTAGCAAAATGTAAAGCCCTTGTGCCTTTCATCTCTTGGTGCACTCTGAGGTGGGATTTTTTTTTTGTTTCTCCCAGTTAACTTCAGATATTGTTTTTTTCTTTCATTGAATGGTTCTTGCTAATGGGAAATCTGTGGATTGGCTGCATTCTCTCTAAATAGGCTCCTTACTACACTTGTATGGATATTTAATTAGCCAAGTCAGACACAGTCCAAAATAGAAATGGGAGTAAGAATTCTGAGGACCATGTACTGCAACACTTTCTTTTTTTTAAAAAAGATTTATTTATTTATTCATGATAGACGAGAGAGAGAGGCAGAGACACAGTCAGAGGGAGAAGCAGGCTCCACCCAGGGAGCCTGACACAGGATTTGATCCTGGGACTCCAGGACCGTGCCTTGGGCCAAAGGCAGGTGCTAAACCGCTGAGCCACCCAGGGATCCCTGCTGCAACACTTTCATTTATTTGACGAATAAGTATATTTACAAAATGAGAAAAATAAATCTGACCTTTTTTAGATACTGTAAAGATGAAAATGAAATAATACTTTTAATTCTTAAATAAAAGATCTTAAATGAACCTGTAAACATAGTTTTCCTAATTGTGCCTCTATGCTTCAATTTCTATCACTTGTAAAAGGGAACTCAAAACGCTTCAGAAAAAAGTCTACATTCTTGTGTACCATAACCTTTTAAAAGAAAAACAGCATTATTAAGGTATAACTGACATACAATAAACTGAATATATGTCAAGTATACAATTTGATAGGTTGTGTATATACCAGTGAAATCACTATTACAATAAAGATGGTGAACATATCTATCACCTTCCCAGTTTTACAATACCTCAACTGCCTACCCTCACTTCCGTCCCTCAGACAGCTGATCTATTTACATCACTGTTTTTTTGCATATATTTTCTAGATTTCACACTAAATGGAATCAGACATATTTTTTTGAGGGGGGTTGCTGTGTTTCTTTCATCTGGTACAATTATTTAAATAGTTTATTCATGTTTTGTGAGTATCAATAGTGCATTTTTTATTGCTGAGTAGTGTTCCATTGTATAGATATATTAGAAATTGTTTATCCGTTTACTGCTGGGTGGACATTAGAGTTGTTTCCAATTTTAGGCTGTTATACATAAAAATGTTATGAGTTTGAGATGGGACGTGTGTTTTTCTTTTTCTTGGGGGAAATACCTAGAAATGAAATGGGTGTATGCTGTTTTCGAAAAACAAAAACAAAAACAAAAACAAAAAACAAAACAAAACAAAACAAAACTAACTAACACACTGTTTTCTAAATTGGTTGAACCATTTTATATTCCCACTGGATAATTAAAAGAATTATAGTGGGTCCACATTCTCATAAAAACTCGACAGAAGTCTTTTTAAATTTTAGCCATTTTAATAGCTATGTTGTGGCATCTCATTGTGGTTTTAGTCTGTTGCTTTAATTCTTCTTTGCTAATTTGCCAGCAAGATGGACATTGGGGTGATGTAAAGTGACAAGAAGTGACAAGAAGTAAAACAGTTTTCTAGACTTCTTTGTCATCACAAGGAACTCTAAGAAACAGGAAGAATTATTTATATCCTCCCTATTCTCTCTACTATTAAAATAACTTTATATGATATTTGGAAAATTTACAAAAAAAGAACAAATAGTCATTTTTTTCACCTTGTTATTTTTACTATTCAGATTTCAATCTACTTCATTCATCTTCTCCATCATAATAAAATTATTAACATTTATTAACTATTCACAATGGCCCAGAATTAAGTAGATAGTCTCCTATATCTTATACAATTTTTTCAAAAAATTTATAAGTAGATATTATTTTCCCCAAATATAAATTAAAGCAAAACAAAACAAAACAGAGACTTAGACAAGTCTCATATCACAGAGCTGGTAACTAGCAGAACCCCAACTTGATTCAATATATTTGTGACTGTAAAGACTGTCTCTTGAGTTGTCTGGTTTCTAAAAAATCCAATTAAGAAGAAAAAATATATAGCTGAGTTTTAATGATATTGAAAGCAATTATTCATTAGAAGTCAGGAAACTAACTTAAGTGTAATTAGAAAGATGGAATAAACAGACTTGAACTAATCAGCATAGCACAGTGAACCAAGTTTCTGGAGAGATGGCTCATATCCCAAGCCAGCTATAGAACAGTTGTGACACCTTTGCCAAATTATTGTATTTCTCTTATTCATTTAACATTTCTCAGGGATCCCTGGGTGGCGCAGTGGTTTGGCGCTTGCCTTTGGCCCAGGGGGCGATCCTGGAGACCCGGGATCGAATCCCACATCAGGCTCCTGGTGCATGGAGCCTGCTTCTCCCTCTGCCTATGTCTCTGCCTCTCTCTCTCTCTCTCTGTGACTATCATAAATAAATAAAAATTAAAAAAAAATTAAAAAAATTAAAAAAAAAACATTTCTCAGATGAGGCTGTGTTAGAACTCTAAGACAAACTATATCTCTGAAATATTTTACTCTATTTGGGATGGAGAAGCAGTAAATTAGGGTTGAATGACCTCCAGATTTTCAGTTTCCAGGTAGTGTCATTCAAAGTTGATGATGATAAATCATAGGGAGATATAAGAAGATTGTTGACTGGTCAAAATATGACAGAGGCACAATGGATCTACAAGTGTCAAGTAACACATTTAAATTACCTCATCTACTGAAATAATTGAACTATGAAGTCTAACTCTTTATTCAGAAGAAAGTGTTTTTGTTCATTGCCAACCTTGTTCTTAAAAATATCAGCTCAGAAGCAACAAATGCCACATTGTCATAAGCAGAAAAAATATATGTATAGTCCATAAGTCAGATCAATATTCATAACACCTAGAAGCCTTTCTTTTTGTTCATTGTAGCTATAGACATTAGAAATGAAGCAATAGATGTTCTGCAAAACATTAAATTAGAGATTTTGTGTTAGTGTCTAGCAATGAAAAGATTAAAAACTATTGCTCTATGTCAAAAAATAAAAGCTGAAATTTCTATATTTGAAATTTAAAATTAATTATAGGTATAGATGGGGAAAGAAAACTTGTTCATTGTAAATATATTCTGGAACAAAATGTTGATTTTAGGACAAAGAAAAATAAGATATTTTTCTACTTGTGGTTTATAATGCATGAGGCTTATTATCACTTAATATGGTACAGAGTAGATGGAACATACTGAATTTGATCAAGGTGATTATGGAGAAATAACTGATATTTGATCCATAAATGCATACTGAATGAATATAAAGATTACTTAGCAAACATGTTCTTTGTGTTGTAGTTGACAGTGCAAAACAGCTTGGGTTTTCTTCAGATTCATTGATGTCAACAATGAAAAGAATGTTGTAGGAGTTTTAGTTGAATTTTCTCATTTTATACTTGAAGAGTTTGAGATTTGGAAATGTGTAGAAAACTGGTCATCTTATGAAAGCCAGCATTTCAACAGAAGAGTTTTGAGGCTGCTCTTAGGCACAGAATGATTTGGGTGACCTTTGATACAATACCAAGATTTCGAAGATAATTTTTTCATATGTAAACTTCAAATGTTAATATGTATAACTAGAATTTTAAAGAAAAATTTAAATAAATTATTTCATCAAATCTGTTATTTACACTAATAGTCACTTTTATTTTTTGTATCACTAAGAAAAAAAGCTACAGCACTTTCCTACATTAGAATTGTATATTTTATTCATATTTAAAGAGATATTTAAGGTTTATCTAAGTTTTAAGATTAAAATTAAAGTGTAAGAAAAGTATAGCGGTTTAGTTTTTCCCAAAACTTAACACTTTCAAAGCATAACTATTATAAGTCACTTTGAAACCCAATTTGGTCAATGTTCATATTGTTGCTCTTTTTTTGTTGGTTTTTTAAACCATAGTACTGTTCTCTATGCAGTTAAAAGCATTAGTATCGAAGGTTTTCTTTTTTTTTTTAATTTTATAGCTTGCTTATTTTTATTTTCTTTTTTTTAAATTTATTTTTTATTGGTGTTCAATTTACCAACATGCAAAATAACACCTAGTGCTCATCCCGTCAAGTGTCCCCCTCAGTGTCCGTCACCCATTCACCCCCACTCCCCGCCCTCCTCCCCTTCCACCACCCCTAGTTCGTTTCCCAGAGTTAGGAGTCTTTCATGTTCTGTCTCCCTTTCTGATATTTCCCACTCATTTTTTCTCCTTTTCCCTTTATCCCCTTTCACTATTTTTTATATTCCCCAAATGAATGAGAACATATAATGTTTGTCCTTGTCCGATTGACTTACTTCACTCAGCATAATACCCTCCAGTTCCATCTACATTGAAGCAAATGGTGGGTATTTGTCATTTCTAATGGCTGAGTAATATTCCATTGTATACGTAAACCACATCTTCTTTATCCATTCATCTTTCGATGGACACCGAGGCTCCTTCCACAGTTTGGCTATTGTGGACATTGCTGCTAGAAACATCGGGGTGCAGGTGTCCCAGCGTTTCACTGCATCTGTATCTTTGGGGTAAATCCCCAACAGTGCAATTGCTGGGTCGTAGGGCAGGTCTATTTTTAACTCTTTGAGGAACCTCCACACAGTTTTCCAGAGTGGCTGCACCAGTTCACATTCCCACCAACAGTGCAGGAGGGTTCCCCTTTCTCCACATCCTCTCCAACATTTGTGGTTTCCTGCCTTGTTAATTTCCCCATTCTCACTGGGGTGAGGTGGTATCTCATTGTGGTTTTGATTTGTATTTCCCTGATGGCAAGTGATGCAGAGCATTTTCTCATGTGCATGTTGGCCATGTCTATGTCTTCCTCTGTGAGATTTCTGTTCATGTCTTTTGCCCATTTCATGATTGGATTGTTTGTTTCTTTGCTGTTGAGTTTAATAAGTTCTTTATAGATCTTGGATACTAGCCCTTTATCTGATACCTCATTTGCAAATATCTTCTCCCATTCTGTAGGTTGTCTTTTAGTTTTATTAAGAGAATGATGCACTGTTATCTCTGGGATTTTCTCCCACATTGGTAACACTCATTCTAGAACTGTTTTTCTGGCAATGTATTATTTATCTAAACATAAAATTTTATTTTTCCTCTTTCATTTCAATCACTGAGTGCTGGAAATGTGAACAACTTTTGTCCAAAGTCAATATAAAGTTTCTGGCAAATTGATGTTCAATGTCTTAATATGATCTTGGTCTATGGAAAAATCAATCCCATCTGCCCCTAGTTTCTCTGAAGTTTTCTTCATCTATTTTAAGGGATCCAGCAATATTTGTGCTTTTAGATATAGGGCTTTATGATAAGCATTTTTTTTCCACATAGTTCAGAAAAAATATGTAAGAGACATTATTGCACTTATGAGTATCTTGAAAGCATTTGGTTGTGGCATTTCAAGAAAATATGGAATTCTGGGGATCCCTGGGTGGCGCAGCGGTTTAGCGCCTGCCTTTGGCCCAGGGCGCGATCCTGGAGACCCGGGATCGAGTCCCACATCAGGCTCCTGGTGCATGGAGCCTGCTTCTCCCTCTGCCTGTGTCTCTGCCTCTCTCTCTCTCTCTCTCTCTCTCTCTCTCTCTCTCTCTGTGACTATCATAAATAAATAAAAATTAAAAAAAAAAGAAAGAAAATATGGAATTCTGGTTAATTCCTTTAATGAATTGTTCATTTACTAATATCCAATTAGAAGTGTACTTTTCTGTATCTGTGCACTTTTGCATACTTGATAACTATTTTTTAAAAATTTTTAAAATTTTATTTATTTATGATAGTTACAGAGAGAGAGAGGCAGAGACACAGGCAGAGGGAGAAGCAGGCTCCATGCACCGGGAGCCCGATGTAGGATTCGATCCCGGGTCTCCAGGATCGCGCCCTGGGCCAAAGGCAGGCACCAAACCGCTGCGCCACCCAGGGATCCCTGATGACTATTTTTGATACCTTAACACATTGTAACATTTTAAAACTCATTTTAAAGAGCTTTAAGCTTAACGTGTGTAGTAGTACCCAGTGGGTTGAGAGGAGAAAAGTTTGAGCAGTGATGACCAAGTGTGCCCATGTGCAGGCAATATCAAGTAGACAATTGTCTTGCATACAAAGACTATAAGAGATCATCTATTTTAAGAAGAATCTATTTCAACAGGTATTAAAATATGAGAAACAGCCATCACAGCATGAATGAAATATGGTTTATTAACATATAACATATTAACATATAACAATATCTGGCTTACCAATGTTTAATATGTGTAGCAATTGTTCTATTATTGTTATAACATTGTCTGATGGGACATTTTGACATTTTTTGTTAGTTTTCTGATGGTGCAGCAGCTTCCTCCTAAGACAGTGATATTACACATTGAATGGACTTGATTTCTTTGGGATGTTCAGGTACCCTGGCTTTTCCTGCCTTGAGAAATCATATTTTGATTATTATCTGAATTGAAATTTCAAAATAATTCTTATTATATAAAACAATAGTTCATTGCTCCCTTAGGATAGTTATAGAATCCAGAGTTTATATCATCTAGTCACAGAATCGTTTATAAACACATTTTTATAATGAAGAATATATTCATTTTGACCTGGTGATTAAAGGACTTTTTATTCATTTGTGAGTTCTGAAATATTAATGAGGGAAAGCTTCTTATTGCTTAATCAATTTTAGATCCTCTGACTTTAATGGTCTTGCATGTTTTCAAATACTTGAATAGTTGAGCACAGTTTCAACACCCGTATCTGATGTAGTTACTTAACTAGAAGCCATTCCCCCTCATATTTCTTCTCTGCTAATTTCCATTTATTTTAACAGGCCAAATATTAATGTGGAATGTTATATATTAGATAAGTAAAGCATAAAGCACAAAACAACTGAAATAGTGATGGAGATTACTCTCTGTGTAAGCCAGAAAGGAAAAAAAAATGTTGTTAAAGTGCATAGGTGTCAAAACTCTTTAATGATAAGCTTACAAAAATTGGATTCTATAATATCTGAAGGAAAAGTCTGTTTTGGAAGCAGTGATTACATAGATGGCATCTACCCAGTGAATCTGGGTATGCATCTTCAAAGATATGGCCTTGTGAGTGAAAGTGGTGATCCACACATTCACAAGAGTAATGTTTGTTACACAGGTCCGGTAGTGGCCCTTCTGCAAAAATAGATAGATAGATAGATAGATAGATAGATAGATAGATAGATAGATCTTTGAAATATTTAGATCTTTAATGTAATAAATCTACAGAGTAAAGGTTTTCACTTATCCTTTTGACATAAGTACTCTCAGTATGATTATACCTGTTTTACCCACTGAGAAAGCTATTTTTCATATTTTTTTAAAAATTTCTTTTTATCCATTCATCTTTCGATGGATGTGGTTTATGTATACAATGGAATATTACTCAGCAATTAGAAACGACAAATACCCACCATTTGCTTCAACGTGGATGGAACTGGAGGGTATTATGCTGAGTGAAGTAAGTCAATCGGAGAAGGACAAACAGTGTATGTTCTCATTCATTTGGGGAATATGAATAATAGTGAAAGGGAATATAAAGGAAGGGAAAAGAAATGTTGGGAAATATCAGGAAGGGAGACAGAACATAAAGACTCCTAACTCGGGGAAACGAACTAGGGGTGGTGGAAAGGGAGGAGGGCGGGTGTTGGAGGGGAATGGGTGACGGGCACTGAGGTGGACACTTGACGGGATGAGCACTGGGTGTTTTTCTGTATGTTGGTAAATTAAACACCAATAAAAGTTAATTAAAAAAAATTTCTTTTTAATTTATTTATTTATGATAGTCACAGAGAAAGATGAGAGAGAGGCAGAGACATAGGCAGAGGGAGAAGCAGGCTCCATGCACCGGGAGCCCGACGTGGGATTCGATCCCGGGTCTCCAGGATCACGCCCTGGGCCAAAGGCAGGCGCCAAACCGCTGCGCCACCCAGGGATCCCCTATTTTTCATATTTTTAACAAGCCATTTGACTATATTATCTCAGTATTCTTTAATACTTTGTTAAAGGGTTTTTGTTTTGTTTTGTTTTTGCCAAGTGAACTCCACCTATTTTTATTCACTTCTAAGGTAGAGCTTTAAGTAGAAAAAGCTTAGAGTCTGGACTCAGAGACTTAAAAGGATCACTTCTCCTTATAAAAACTTATTTAACCTTGAACAAGTCACTACATCTCTAACAGCCTCTGCTTCACCTAAAGATATCTTCACTAAGGTGTCTTTGGGATGATTAAAGAATATACATGAAAGCATCTGCCACACAGTAAGTGTTCAGTTGTTTGTTTTCCTTCATTATTATTTTGTTTCAGTCAATTATTTAAATATTTGTGATTTTTATACTGGATTCCATTTTTGTTCAAAGTGCTGTGCAGTTAATTGTATCATTGGGTGCACGCCTTCATTCTCTCTGAACCCACAGTCTTTACCATGTGACTTTTCAGTTTCTCTGTTAAAACAGTGAAATATATGTATTCCTCCTGCTCCTAAGCATGGGTTCATCCATGGGACAGTCTTTAGTAAATAGAAATGAAATAAAAGTGAAAGTGTGCCTTAAGATGTCCTGCATGTTTTTACTGACTCTATTAGGATTTTCAAATTTAATTTTAAAAATGTAGAAGAACATACATGCATTAATTATGGGACATATTCATACTACTTTATTCATTGTTTATCTAAAATTCCAATATAACTGGCATC
This sequence comes from Vulpes lagopus, assembly GCF_018345385.1. NCBI lineage: Eukaryota > Metazoa > Chordata > Mammalia > Carnivora > Canidae > Vulpes > Vulpes lagopus. Next base: position 101,166,643 of record NC_054829.1, read on the forward strand.
CTGTAATTTATTCGGCAATCTTATCTACTATGCCTCTACCATTTCCATAAGAACATACCAGATAGCACTTTGATCCTATCTAAGAAGAAGATGAAGAACAGGTGGATCACAGCTGCCCTAGCTGAAGTGCAGCATGAAGTAGACATGCCAAAACAAACAGAAACATCTGTTATTACTCAATTATGCATGCATAGAAAACATGATTTTGTATTAAGAAAATCAAAGAAAATCTAAAAACTATTGGAATAAATGATTTTAGCAGAGTTTCTAAGTCAAATTAAACATATAAAAACCAAATGGATTTCTATATATTATCAACAGAGAAACAGAAACTTAAAATTTTATTTATTTTATTTATTTTTTTAAAGATTATTTATTTATTCATGGAGATACGGAGAGAGAGAGGCAGAGACACAGGCAGAGGGAGAAGCAGGCACCATGCAGAGAGCCTGATGTGGGACTCGATCCAGGGTCTCCAGGGACTCGATCCAGGGTCTCCAGCATCACGCACTAGGCTGCAGGCGGCGCTAAACCTCTGCGCCACCGGGGCTGCCCCAGGGCTGCCCCAGAAACTTAAAATTTTAAATAAAATATCGTTTATAATCAATCTAAGAAACACTGATTACTTTGGAATATATCTAATGAAAATACACAGAGCTCTACAATGAAAAATTACAGAGTACTGGGTATTATTATACGCAACTGATGAATCACTAAATCCTATCCTGAAACTAATATCTTGTATATTAATTAACTTGAATTTATTTATTTATTTTTAAGTAACTTGAATTTAAATTTTTAAAAAGGGTCAAAGAAAAGAAAAAGAAAAAGCATTTTTTTTTAAATTTTTATTTATTTATGATAGTCACAGAGAGAGAGAGAGAGAGGCAGAGACACAGGCAGAGGGAGAAGCAGGCTCCATGCACCGGGAGCCCGACGTGGGATTCGATTCCAGGTCTCCAGGATCGCGCCCTGGGCCAAAGGCAGGCGCCAAACCGCTGCGCCACCCAGGGATCCCGAAAAAGCATTTTTTTTTTAGAAAATTTAAAGAAGACAAATACATTGGGAGATATACCATGTTCTGAACTAGAAAATTTTATATATTTAAAAATATCAAGGCTTTCCAAACTGACCATTAGGTTCAACATGACCCTAACAAAAATCCTAAGGCTTTTATTAACTGTGGATATGGCAATTAGTTCTAAAATTTATTTGGAAAGTGTAAAGGCCCAAGAACAGCCAAGACAATCTTGAAGAAGAAAAAAGTTAGAGGACCTACAATATCAGATAAAAAGATTGATGTAAAGCTATGTAATTAACAATACATAAATGGATCAATGGATAGAACAGTGAGTCCAAAAAAGAGCCCATATAAGTAGAATTATTTTGTATACAAGAAAACAACATTGCAGTGAAGTATGGGGAAAAAAAATCTGATATTGTGAATAAATGAAGTTAGGTCAATTAGGCATTCCTTTGGGGGAAAGCATATTTTGACACCTATGTTACATCATATCACAAACACAAAAACATTATGAATTACAAATATAAATTTGAAAAGTAAAGCAATAAAGATTTAAGAAAAAGTAGAAACAATCTGACAATCATGGAGCAGAAAAAAATTCTTTAAGACAGAGATAGTAAATTTAAAATAAAAAATAACAAATTGGACTATGGTAAAATTTACTACTGTTCATCAAAAGGCATCATTAAAAAGTATAAAGGCAACCCATAGGTTGGGGGAAAATATTTATCATATATATTATTTACATATTCATATTATCCTTATATCCAGAATACATAAATAACTATATTTTTAAAATATTTTATTTATTTATTCATGAGAGACAGAGAGAGAGAGGCAGAGACACAGGCAGAGGGAGAAGCAGGGAGCCCAGTGTGAGACCCTATCCCGAGTCTCCAGGATCATGCCCCGGGCCGATGGTGGTGTTAAACCACTGAGCCACCCAGGCAGCCCTATAAATAATTATTTACACCACTATATATGATAGTATTAATATATATATATATATATATATATATATATATATATATATATACACACACATATATATATATCTCCACTTAGACAGGGATAGGATTCCCTAAGTGGAGATATATGCAGGGTGGTATTAATATATACATATATAAAGATATATATATACATCTCCGCTTAGGGATGCCTGGTTGGCTCAGTGGCTGAGTGTCTCCCTTTGTTTCAGGTCATGATCTTGGGGTCCTGGGATCGAGTCCCTCACTGGGCTCCCTGTAAAGAGCCTGCTTCTCTCTCTGCCTATGTCTCTGCCTCTCTCTGTGTGTCTCTCATGAATAAATATATAAAATCTTGAAAAAAAAAAAACCCACAAAACACTTCGATAAAGACAGACAAGCTCAGAGAAAATGGGCAAAAACTCTCAACAGACATTTCATAGAAGAGAATATTCAAATGATCTTTAAATGTAATTTTCAACCTCATGAAGGAAATATCCATTAAAACCACTGGCTTGGCATGAAATAACGGAAAAATCACCAAGTGTATGTGAGGATATGACACAATGTTTTAAATGTCTTTTCTTCTTAAAATATGAGACATAATTTAGCTAACATAATAGTGAACTACTACCAGGCCAAGATTCAGAAGGATATGGGAACCTAAACACGGTGAGCACTTGGACTCTTTTGATAATTTCCATGATTAAGAGATAAAAATTTAATCTGGAGGCCCATGAAATGTGAAGTCCTGGTTAACAAAGTTTGCTTTGTGCTAGGCACCCAAAGCAACTCTGGGTAGCAGTACCTCCTTGTAGTGACTCTGGGTACTACCAACCCCAGGCCCTACCAACTGAGGCTGGTTATTGTTGTTATTTGTTATTTATCTTTTAGTGACTTGTTGCATTATTTTAGGGAAATCTATTTCTCCTTCACAGTTTTAAGCCTCTGATATTGTTCCTCAGAGAAGTGTAGCCTTGAGTATGACCACAGTCACCCTGGGATGACAATTTTTGCCAGGGCTTGCTTTCTTTCTTTCTTTCTTTCTTTCTTTCTTTCTTTCTTTCTTTCTTTCTTTCTTTCTTTCTTTCCTTAACCACACCCAGTTTTTAAGGTCCACTGATTGCTGGCTGACTGCTCCATAATTTTTCAACTATGCCCTAAGGCTGAGGGTGGGTACAATGGTAAGCTTGTCTCAGTTAAATCCCTCATTCAGGAGCTGCCCATTCAGTGGAGGAAGAGGCAGCAATGTGCAATCTTCTCCAGTTGTCTCTCCTGGCATGGAACTACTGCCTACTGAGCCACGGCAAGAAAATATCTTGTTTCTTTCCTGCTTGTATTAACAAATATTTCCTTTTTTTTTTATTTTTTTTTATTTTTTTTTAATTAACTTTTATTGGTGTTTAATTTACCAACATACAGAAAAACACCCAGTGCTCATCCCGTCAAGTGTCCACCTCAGTGCCCGTCACCCATTCCCCTCCAACACCCGCCCTCCTCCCCTTCCACCACCCCTAGTTCGTTTCCCCGAGTTAGGAGTCTTTATGTTCTGTCTCCCTTCCTGATATTTCCCAACATTTCTTTTCCCTTCCTTTATATTCCCTTTCACTATTATTCATATTCCCCAAATGAATGAGAACATACACTGTTTGTCCTTCTCCGATTGACTTATTTCACTCAGCATAATACCCTCCAGTTCCATCCACGTTGAAGCAAATGGTGGGTATTTGTCGTTTCTAATTGCTGAGTAATATTCCATTGTATACATAAACCACATCTTCTTTATCCATTCATCTTTCGATGGACACCGAGGCTCCTTCCACAGTTTGGCTATTGTGGCCATTGCTGATAGAAACATCGGGGTGCAGGTGTCCCGACGTTTCATTGCATCTGAATCTTTGGGGTAAATCCCCAACAGTGCAATTGCTGGGTCGTAGGGCAGGTCTATTTTTAACTCTTTGAGGAACCTCCACACAGTTTTCCAGAGTGGCTGCACCAGTTCACATTCCCACCAACAGTGTAAGAGGGTTCCCTTTTCTCCGCATCCTCTCCAACATTTGTTGTTTCCTGCCTTGTTGATTTTCCCCATTCTCACTGGTGTGAGGTGGTATCTCATTGTGGTTTTGATTTGTATTTCCCTGATGGCAAGTGATGCAGAGCATTTTCTCATGTGCATGTTGGCCATGTCCATGTCTTCCTCTGTGAGATTTCTCTTCATGTCTTTTGCCCATTTCATGATTGGATTGTTTGTTTCTTTGGTGTTGAGTTTAATAAGTTCTTTGTAGATTTTGGAAACTAGCCCTTTATCTGATATGTCATTTGCAAATATCTTCTCCCATTCTGTAGGTTGTCTTTTAGTTTTGTTGACTGTATCCTTTGCTGTGCAAAAGCTTCTTATCTTGATGAAGTCCCAATAGTTCATTTTTGCTTTTGTTTCTTTTGCCTTCGTGGATGTATCTTGCAAGAAGTTACTGTGGCCAAGTTCAAAAAGGGTGTTGCCTGTGTTCTCCTCTAGGATTTTGATGGAATCTTGTCTCACATTTAGATCTCTCATCCATTTTGAGTTTATCTTTGTGTATGGTGAAAGAGAGTGGTCCAGTTTCATTCTTCTGCATGTGGATGTCCAATTTTCCCAGCACCATTTATTGAAGAGACTGTCTTTCTTCCAATGGATAGTCTTTCCTCCTTTATCGAATATTAGATGGCCGTACATTTCAGGGTCCACTTCTGGGTTCTCTATTCTGTTCCATTGATCTATGTGTCTGTTTTTGTGCCAGTACCACACTGTCTTGATGACCACAGCTTTGTAATACAACCTGAAATCTGGCATTGTGATGCCCCCAGCTAAGGTTTTCTTTTTTAAAATTCCCCTGGCTATTCGGGGTCTTTTCTGATTCCACACAAATCTTAAAATAATTTGTTCTAACTCTCTGAAGAAAGTCCATGGTATTTTGATAGGGATTGCATTAAACGTATAAATTGCCCTGGGTAACATTGACATTTTTACAATATTAATTCTGCCAATCCATGAGCATGGAATATTTTTCCATCTCTTTGTGTCTTCCTCAATTTCTTTCAGAAGTGTTCTATAGTTTTTAGGGTATAGATCTTTTACCTCTTTGGTTAGGTTTATTCCTAGGTATCTTATGCTTTTGGGTGCAATTGTAAATGGGATTGACTCCTTAATTTCTCTTTCTTCAGTCTCATTGTTAGTGTATAGAAATGCCATTGATTTCTGGGCATTGATTTTGTATCCTGCCACGCTACCAAATTGCTGTATGAGTTCTAGCAATCTGGGGGTGGAGGCTTTTGGGTTTTCTATGTAGAGTATCATGTCATCGGCGAAGAGGGAGAGTTTGACTTCTTCTTTGCCAATTTGAATGCCTTTAATGTCTTTTTGTTGTCTGATTGCTGAGGCGAGGACTTCCAGAACTATGTTGAACAGCAGTGGTGAGAGTGGACATCCCTGTCTTGTTCCTGATCTTAGGGGAAAGGCTCCCAGTGCTTCCCCATTGAGAATGATATTTGCTGTGGGCTTTTCGTAGATGGCTTTTAAGATGTCGAGGAAAGTTCCCTCTATCCCAACACTCTGAAGGGTTTTGATCAGGAATGGATGCTGTATTTTGTCAAATGCTTTCTCTGCATCTAATGAGAGTATCATATGGTTCTTGGTTTTTCTCTTGCTGATATGATGAATCACATTGATGGTTTTACGAGTGTTGAACCAGCCTTGTGTCCCAGGGATAAATCCTACTTGGTCATGGTGAATAATTTTCTTAATGTGTTGTTGGATCCTATTGGCTAGTATCTTGTTGAGAATTTTTGCATCCATGTTCATCAGGGATATTGGTCTGTAATTCTCCTTTTTGGTGGGGTCTTTGTCTGGTTTCGGAATTAAGGTGATGCTGGCCTCATAGAACGAATTTGGAAGTACTCCATCTCTTTCTATCTTTCCAAACAGCTTTAGTAGAATAGGTATGATTTCTTCTTTAAACGTTTGATAGAATTCCCCTGGGAAGCCATCTGGCCCTGGACTCTTGTGTCTTGGGAGGTTTTTGATGACTGCTTCAATTTCCTCCCTGGTTATTGGCCTGTTCAGGTTTTCTATTTCTTCCTGCTCCAGTTTTGGTAGTTTGTGGCTTTCCAGGAATGCGTCCATTTCTTCTAGATTTCCTAATTTATTGGCGTACAGCTGTTCATAATATGTTTTTAAAATCGTTTGTATTTCCTTGGTGTTGGTAGTGATGTCCCCTTTCTCATTCATGATTTTATTAATTTGAGTCTTCTCTCTCTTCTTTTTAATAAGGTTGGCTAATGGTTTATCTATCTTATTAATTCTTTCAAAGAACCAACTCCTGGTTCTGTTGATCTGTTCCACAGTTCTTTTGGTCTCGATATCATTGAGTTCTGCTCAAATTTTAATTAACTCTCTTCTTCTGCTGGGGGTGGGGTCTATTTGTTGCTTTTTCTCTAGTTCCTTTATGTGTAAGGTGAGCTTTTGAATTTGAGATCTTTCCAGTTTTTGAATGTATGCTTGTATTGCGATGTATTTCCCCCTCAGGACTGCTTTTGCTGCATCCCAAAGATTTTGAACGGTTGTATCTTCATTTTCATTAGTTTCCATGAATCTTTTTAATTCTTCCTTAATTTCCTGGTTGACCTTTTCATCTTTTAGCAGGATGGTCCTTAACCTCCACGTGTTTGTGGTCCTTCCATATTTCTTGTTGTGATTAAGTTCTAATTTCAAGGCATTATGGTCTGAGAATATACAGGGGACTATCCCGATCTTTTGGTATCGGTTCAGACCCGATTTGTGACCCAGTATGTGGTCTATTCTGGAGAAAGTTCCATGTGCACTTGAGAAGAATGTGTATTCAGTTGAGTTTGGATGTAAAGTTCTGTAGATATCTGTGAAATCCATCTGGTCCAGTGTATCATTTAAAGCTCTCGTTTCTTTGGAGATGTTGTGCTTAGAAGACCTATCCAGGGTAGAAAGAGCTAGATTGAAGTCACCAAGTATGAGTGTATTATTATCAAGGTATTTCTTGAGTTTGGTTATTAGTTGGTTTAAATATTTGGCAGCTCCCACATTCGGGGCATATATATTGAGGAGTGTTAAGTCCTCTTGTTGGATAGATCCTTTGAGTATGAGATAGTGTCCCTCTTCATCTCTCACTATAGTCTTTGGGGTAAATTTTAATTTATCTGATATAAGGATGGCAACCCCTGCTTTCTTTTGAGGACCATTTGAATGGTAAATGGTTCTCCAACCTTTTATTTTCAGGTTGTAGGTGTCCTTCTGTCTAAAATGAGTCTCTTGTAGACAGCAAATAGATGGGTCCTGCTTTTTTATCCAGTCTGAAACCCTGCGCCTTTTGATGGGGTCATTAAGCCCGTTCACATTCAGAGTTACTATTGATAGATAGGAGTTTAGTGTCATCATATCTATTCAGTCCTTGTTTTTGTGGATTGTTCCACTGAACTTCTTCTTAAAGGGGAATTTTAAGAGTCCCCCTTAAAATTTCTTGCAGAGCTGGTTTGGAGGTTACATATTCTTTCAGTTCCTGCCTGTCTTGGAAGCTCTTTTCTCTCCTTCCATTTTGAATGAAAGCCTTGCGGGGTAAAGTATTCTTGGTTGCATGTTCTTTTCATTTAGGACCCTGAATATATCCTGCCAGCCCTTTCTGGCCTGCCAGGTCTCTGTGGAGAGGTCTGCTGTTACCCTAATATTCCTCTCCATAAAAGTCAGGGACTTTTTTTCTCTTGCTGCTTTAAGGATCTTCTCCTTATCTTTGGAATTTGCAAGCTTCACTATTAAATGTCGAGGTGTTGAACGGTTTTTGTTGATTTTAGGGGGGGATCTCTCTATTTCCTGGATCTGAATGCCTGTTTCCCTTCCCAGATTCGGAAAGTTTTCAGCTAGGATTTGTTCAAATACATATTCTGGCCCTCTGTCCCTTTCCGCGCCCTCGGGAACCCCAATTAAACGTAGGTTTTTCTTCCTCAGGCTGTCATTTATTTCCCTTAATCTATCCTCATGGTCTTTTAATTGCCTGTCTCTTTTTTCCTCAGTTTCCCTCTTTGCCATCAACTTGTCTTCTATGTCACTCACTCGTTCTTCCACCTCGTCAAGCCTCGTCGTTAGGACTTCTAGCTTGGATTGCATCTCATTTAATTGATTTTTAATTTCTGCCTGATTGGATCTAAATTCTGCAGTCATGAAGTCTCTGAGTCCTTTATGGTTTTTTCTAGAGCCACCAGTAGCTGTAAAATAGTGCTTCTGAATTGGCTTTCTGACATTGAATTGTAATCCATATTTTGTAACTCTGTGGGAGAGTGGGCTGTTTCTGATTCTTTTTTTTGAGGGGTTTTCCTTCTAGTCATTTTGCTCAGTGCAGAGTGGCCAAAAACAAGTTGTATTGGGAAAAGGAGAAAAAGAGAGAGAAGGAAAGAAAAGAGAAAAAGAAAAAAGAGAAAGAAGAAAAAAATAGGGGAAAAAGAGAAGAAAAAGAAAAAGAAAGAAAGGAGAAAAAAGAAAAAAGGGGGGGTGGGGGAAGCAATCAGAAATCAAGAAGAAAGAGAGAAAAAAAAAAGCACAAAACAAAACAAACAAAAAAAACAAAAACAAAAACAAAAACAGAAAAACAAAAAACAAAAAAAACCACGGGGGAGTATCTTCCGATTCTGTGTAGTTTAAGTCCCTTGACTTCCCTTGGAACTGGTCCGTCTCGCTGGTCTTCTGGGGGAGGGGCCTGCTGTGCTGATTCTCAGGTGTTAGCACTTGGGGGAGCTGCTCTGCCCCTGCCTGGTGCAGGGCTCGGTGGGGGTTGTTCACCCCGTGAGGCCCCGGGAGGAAGCCACAGTGGCGGGGGCAGCTCTGGGACCCTGGATCCAGCCCCCGCAGTAGCTCCGGGGCTCTCCGTCTGCAGGGCCTGGGGGCTCCGGGGCGGGGCCGCTGATCTGCTCAGCTCCAGGCAGGAGCGTCCTTGCTGTCCTGGGCCCTCCCAGCCTCTGCCTGTCCCGGGGGAGGCCGGATCCTGGGCTGTGTCCCGGCGCCCTGTGCTCCGGGGCCTGCGCTGTTGGATTCGCGCTCCCGGCGGTGCAGCCCCCTCCGCGGAGCCGCCGCCCGAGCCCCTCCGAGCTGTTCCCGGAGCCGCGCAGCCCCCTCCGCGCGAGCTCTCCTCTGCGCGAGCCCCTCCGAGCTGTTCCCGGAGCCGCGCAGCCCCCTCCGCGCGAGCTCTCCTCTGCACGAGCCGCCGCCGCTGAGCTGTTCCCGGAGCCGCGCAGCCCCCTCCGCGGAGCTTCTTCCTCCGCCCGAGCCCCTCCGAGCTGTTCCCGGAGCCCCGCAGCCCCCTCCGCGGAGCCGCCGCCCGAGCCCCTCCGAGCTGCTCCGGTCCCGCCGAGCGCTGCAGCCCTTAGGGAGCTCGGCGCACTCTCCGGGGCGCAGGTTCCTCTGTTACTGTCCCAGGGAGCCCGAGGGCGTCCCCGCCTTTCTGGGGATCCTGCTCCAATTCCCGGGGAGCCCCTTTCCGCGCGGAAGGTCGGTGCAGCTCCTGCTCCTCCGGGACGGGGCTCTCCTGTCCTGGGGACACTCGCCCCGGCCTCAGCCCGGCTCCTCGCGGGGCCCCTCCCCCTCGGAGGCCTTTTGTGTCTTTATTTCTTTTTCCCCGTCTTCCTACCTTGATAGAAGCGCGAACTCTTCTCACTGTAGCATTCCAGCTGGTCTCTCTTTAAATCTCAGGCCGAATTCGTAGGTTTTCAGGATGATTGGATGGTTTTCTAGGTAATTTGCTGAGGACAGGTGACCTGGAGACCCTACTCTGCCGCCATCTTGCCCCTCCCCCCAAATATTTCCTTTTTATAAATACTCTTACTCATTTCATTATTTACTTGGATAACAATATATTTGATTAGTAATAACTCCAAATATATAATTCTTTAGGGACACCCGGGTGGCTCAAGTTGGTTAAGCATCGAACTTTTTTTTTTTTTTTTTAAGATTTTGTTTATTCAAGAAGAGAGAGAGAGAGAGTTGGGGGAGCGGGGGGAGGGAGACTGAGAAGCAGACTCCTCCCTGAGCAGGAAGGTAGAGGAGGAGCTCAATCCCAAGACTCTAAAATCATGATCTGAGCAGAAGGCAGAAACTTGATTTCAGCTCAGGTCATAATCTCCACGCTGTGGGATCAAGCCCCATGTTGAGCCCCACAAAGAGATCCTTATTGGGCGAGGAGCCTACTTAAGATTTTTCTTTCTTCCTCTCCCTTTGCCCCTTACCCCCTCTAAAAATAATAAATAAGGGATACCTGGGTGGCCCAGCAATTGAGCGTCTGCCTTTGGCTCAGTGTGTGATCCTGGAGCCAAAGGATCGAGTCCCACATCAGGCTTCCTACATGGAGCCTGCTTCTTCCTCTGCCTATGTCTCTGCCCCCCTCTCTCTGTATCTCTCATAAATAAATAAATAAAATCTTAAAATAATAATATATGTATATAATTCTTAGAAAACATTCTAGTTATAGTTCCTTCACTAACTCTATTTCAATATCCTAAATTACATTTTTACTTTTTTTATTTTTTAGAGAATATCCAATGCACCTGGTCAATGATTTAAATAACTAATATGACTATATGAAGGGTGAACATTAAAAAATAATAAATTAATAAAATAATTTTTAAAAGTAATAATAAAATTTCCTAGATTAAAACATGTATGTAAGAACATGGTAAATCATGAAATCATGAGGGATATTGAATCAAAGTAATTGTGTTAGCTCGCTCAATCAATTCCCTTCCTTCCTTTTTTCCTCCCTTCCTCTCTTCATTCTTTCCTACCTTCCTTCCTTCTTTTGTTCTCCTTTTCCTACATTTCTTCTCCCTCTCCTTTATCTTTTTCTTCTTCTTTTGCATTTTATAGGTCAAGGATGTGCACTGTTCAGTATTTTCCTAAATATACAACAATCTTGCAACTTATATTTATTTGAATTAAAATATAAGAAAAAGCAACACCACCAACAAGGGACCTCTTGTTCATTCCCCAATTTTTAAATTATTTCAAAAAAAAAACTGTGTAGATAAAGCAATATAGAGAATTTAGTTTCTTTGATGTGATTAACTTTGATTAATTCAACCCATGCCCATAACTAGTTAAGCAAATTTAAACAGAAATGAATTGGAGCTGCTCAGGGAATTCTGCCAAAACCTTGAGTCAAGTGAAATTTAATCCTTCTAGAAGTCAGATTTGAAAAAGAGAGATTCCTACTCTGTTTCTGCTTGTGAGAGCCACACCCACTAGTGCTGCTTTTGGAATCTTGCTCCGGGCTAGGCTTTAAACTCATCATACCTTAAGTTTTAATAGAAATATATGTAAGAAAACTCAATTAAGCTCTACTTAAATTTCTCCCTGGGTTCTAATATAGCCAACTTGACATAAACTTATTCTCAACATACAGTAACTTTTATTGGATTGAAGTTTTTCCGGACTGAACTTCTAGCATACATGGATTTTGTCCATTCAGTCACCACACATTAGTATGCAAGGTATTTTGTTCAGCAGCGCCTTTAAAACATATTGAAGTGATTATAATATAGACCTACCATTATGGAGATCAGATTCTAGTGGGAAGCATAACGGAATCTGTATACTAATCACTACAATTTAGAGATTTATTGTGAGTGCTATGTGACTAGCAGAAAGACCCTGAGAAAGCTAAGATAATCAATGCCATGTTAGAGAAAAAGACAGCATTTGATCTGGATGCCAAGACTGAGTCAGATTTCATGAGGTGACAATATAAATAGATAAAATCACATAGTTTTAATATGTGCCATGTCCTATTCTGTTTCTTACATGTGTTATATAGTTTAATTTTCACTTATATTTTTAGTGTAATAGACTTTGTTATTATACAAAATTTGTGGATGAGGAAAATGAAGCACAGAATGGTTCCTCTTCCCTTTCAGAGAAGAAATAGATGTGAACTTCTCCTAGAAGTGAAGATCGAAGTATACATACATTAATTGTGATGCACTCATTTATATGTATTTTATAAGTGACCTAAAATGCAAAATTTGTCTGAGATAAAGTTTAGCTTTTTGGAAGTTTCATACTATTTATTTTCTGCTTGTAATATTTAATATTAATTAAATACATAAATCATAATATATTCATCTCGTGTTAAAATGCTACTTTCTTTTTTTAATATTTTATTTATCTATTCATGAGAGACACAGAGAGAGAGGCAGAGATATAAGCAGAGGGAGAAGTAGGCTCCTTACAGGGAGCCCTATGTGGGACACGATTTCCGGACCCAGGATTACGACCTGAGCCTAAGGCAGACATTCAATCTCTGAGCCACCCAGGCGTCCCTCAAATGCTACTTTATAATTATTTATATGGGAATGATAAAACTATCAAGAGAGCCTAAGATAAACAAATATGGACTCTTCAAAAATAGGAAAAGACAACTACATGTTACAGTAGATCCCTCCTTAAGGTTAAGACTTAAGAAATGAAGAGAATGATGAATTCCTTATATTTAAACATTCTTTTTTAAATAAAATCTTTTATTTTATTATATTTATTTAATCATAGAGACAGAGAGAGAGAGAGAGGCAGAGACACAGGCAGAGGGAGAAGCAGGCTCCATGCAGGGAGCCTGATGTGGGACTCGATCCCAGGTCTCTGTACTGAAGGCAGTGTTAAACCGCTGAGCCACATGGACTGCCCATATTTAATCATTCTAGAAATTTGCATGTGTAGAGCACAGAGTGTTATTATTGCTATGAGTTCAACAGTACCTATTTCTTTTCTTTTAAAAATAATGGGAAAGATGGGATCCCTGGGTGGCGCAGTGGTTTAGCGCCTGTCTTTGGCCCAGGGCGCGATCCTGGAGACCCGGGATCGAATGCCACGTCGGGCTCCCGGTGCATGGAGCCTGCTTCTCCCTCTGCCTGTGTCTCTGCCTCTCTCTCTCTCTCTCTCTCTGTGTGTGTGACTATCATAAATGAATAAAAATTAAAAAAAAATATTTAAAAATAATGGGAAAGAAAACACCCTCATAAAAGGGTTAGGCACTTTGTCACATCTCATATTCTAGTAACATCATTACACTGAAACAAAAGTGTAAGATTATTTATTCCCTGAACCCCATTCACAACTGAGATGTTTAGCTCCAGTGTTTCTGTCTCTTGCAAATCAGATGAGTATGAAATGTCCACTGATTTCAGAAACAGCTCCACAGTTGGAGCACCATCATGGATCATGAAATATGATGACAAATCTAGCAGCGTCTCACCTACAGAGTTTATTATACTGGGATTTATAAAGCAATGGGTTCTTTTCTCCTTTGTAGAATTGTCTCACTCTTATCTCTGATGTTGACAGATACTTGTCTTACAATACTCTCCATGAGAAAATAAGTGAATAGCAGTTACATATTAAAGGCATTTTTGTAAACTATATTATAGAGGATCCCACTCAACAGATATAAACAATACTACCATGTCACGTACCTATCGCATTTTTCATCTGTCTGAGTGTGTGGTTTGTCACAGTTATTATTGTTCCCTAAATATTAAAATATGTAAGAAATTATTCACTTTGAACTACTGTCTGAATTCATGGAGTTAGATCCTCCTCCCCTCCACATATTAACCTCACCATTCTGTCTGAAATAAGAGGAGGTTCTGCTCACAAAAGGGTAGACATACAGCAGGCGTGCTGAAGATAACCTAAACTGAATTCTCAAGGAGAAGAATCTTTGTGATACATTGGGCTGCAAATACAGAGGAGCCCTAGAGTGAAAAGGAGCTCCCATAAATGGAGACGAAAAGAAGTAGAGCATGGAAGCTGTATATGGACCAAACATAAGAGAATTAACATTTTTCAAATGCTTAGTATGTGACAGGTATACCCATCTATTATCTTTAAACTGCATAATAATCCAACACTCTCTACGATAGTGTTTTCAATGGACAGGTGTGGAAAATGAGCTCAAAGAAGATAACTGTGTGAAGGAACTCACAACAGCAGAGGCTTCAGAATTTTGTATGGTTAAGGTATTAAAAGTGTCGAGATAGTTGGAAGACAAGGCTTAAAAATGCATTTTATATAACAGTCTAGATATATTAAGCAATGAGGAAAGGGCAAATGCAATTATCCGAGGGGTCAAGCTAAAGCCACCCTGTGTCCTCTTGTGGCTGCTGACATGGCTAGTTGAATCAGCACTGGAACTCCCACCCATTCTGACTCCAATATGTGTTCATTGTTCACAGTATCACACTGCCTCCTAAATTGTCAGTCAAAATCACATTCAAGTTGAACCCTGAGTGATTTCTAAGAGTAAAACTGAATTACAAAAGCCTCTCTTCCCAAAAAGAAAGATGGATACAAGTTGTTTCTCTAGTCTGAAAACTCTCTATTTCTCTCTTCCAAACTGAAAATTGTAACCAGGCATCTGCACCCTCATGATCTCCTGGGCCTGAATCATAACTCTGAGCTGATGGTCACACTGAGCCCACAGTATCACAGGAAGCACACATTGAGTGCAGCAGCTCTGTGGCTGCTGTAGATACAACCCCAAGCTTGCCATTGGTCTCCTCCAGTGGAATTTGAGTAGCTGTATGTCCAAAATCTCTTTAATTAGCAGTTGCAATAATGTCCTGATCAGCCAGTTCCACTTCAGCAGACATGTGATGAGCAGCCTGAATAAACCACAACAAGGAAAAAAAATATTTTCATGTACCAAAATGATACTTTTTGGGTTATTCTTTTGTAGAGCTGCCAAATAAAATACAGAACACTCAGCTAAAGTAGGATTTCAGATAAGCAATGAATAAGTTTTACTGTGATCATAGATACATATGCTAGTAGAGTATGAATATTAGCATAGGTATGCCCATGTAATATTTAGGATATACTCATATTAAAAATTAATATTTATCTGAATTTCAAATTTATGGGGCATTCAGTATTTGACTTACTAAATTTGGCAACCTTACTTATGTGCCAATCAAAGACCTAGTCTCTGAACTAAAGGGATTCAATCTGGGAGAATCAGATATATAAACCTCAGTTAAAAAGAAAAATGATAAATTCTTCTTTAAAAAAATACAAAATGTTTTGCAATCTCAGAAAAAGAAGCGCCTAATTGAGAATGGGAGGAATGAAGACATATATCAATGTCTCTGTTTTACAGCTGAAATCAAGTCAGTAAATAAATGGCTATGTATAAGGCATAAACAGCTGGCAAGAGAGTTGGGGAAATAGGGCATTAATACAGGCAAAAGTAGCAAACCACACAAAATAATAAGAGAAATAGCATATGAGGTTATGACCAGTTTCTAAATAAACTGTCAGAACATTACTATCTAAAAGGACTTCATTCGTTGCTCTTTACACTACTCATTGAGGAGAGATTTTATTTATATATCAGAAGAGAATATCTCTAAATGCTGGGTAGAACCAAGCATTCACTTATGCCTCTGAAGCATTTTATATATATTTCTGTTACTATACTTCTCAAATATCTCATCAGTATTTGTGTTCTAAAAGAGTACTCTTTTAGAACACAAATCTTTATCTTTAGCCTAAAAGCCTTTATCTTTTAGGCTACTAATTCCTCACAGGTAGGGTATTTTTTGATTTTCTTTATATTCTTCTTTGTATCCTAGGCCTCTAGTTAACACATGTACAGTGTAGGTGCTCAGCAAATATTGAACTGACTCTGTTGGAATTAATGCAGGATGAAATACCCCTTTAGAGGAAATAAAGGAAATGCCCTTGAAGGGGAAATAAACATAAAATGCTGAAAATTTAAGTGATAATTATGCAATGCCTGAGTATGAGTGTCGCTAACATGCATGCATTTTGACAGTGTGGGGTGACCAGCATACCACAGAGGCCTGCAGCCACAAAGTCATTATTTGGTTTTAGTAATACCAATGA
Source organism: Vulpes lagopus (assembly GCF_018345385.1). NCBI lineage: Eukaryota > Metazoa > Chordata > Mammalia > Carnivora > Canidae > Vulpes > Vulpes lagopus. The sequence continues at coordinate 101,182,574 of NC_054829.1, forward strand.
TAATAAGGAACAAAAGTAATATGGATAAGAAATAGAACTCACAAACCAAAAATATGATGCCAGAAAAGAATTTTCATTTGTGTTATACCATTTTGTCCATAACATAAGCTCTTATCATTTTAATCCCTCATCTTCCAAATTTCATCACTCCAATCAATCTCATACATATTACCTAAACTACTGAATAAATGATCACCCCTCCACCCTGTCATTTTAAATTCCTTTGGTTCTTTCTACATTACTCCACATTTTTACTAATACAAATGGAATATTATACATACATAACATATATATAGACTGAAATAAGAGACCCATGGAAACTAGGGGAATTAATTAATATTAATTTATTATAGTTGTTTGGAGAGAAACAGATTCCTTGTGTTCTTTCCTTTCTTCCTTCCTAATTTCAGCTATTTTGCTCTGTCAGTTGTCCTCAGTTCTAATTACCTGTATTCTCTATCATTTATTTTTTGCCATCATTTTTATTAAATCAAATATATACGTGTGTGTATTAGAAAAGGGCTTAAGCAAGCAATATATATAAGCATATAGTATGTAGTGATATTTTTAAATGTATACTTTGTATGTATATACACATATAAACACATATAAAGCACATAGCATAAATGGTATTTTAAAGAGTTTTCTACTTGTGTGTGCACGTAGTTTTGTTTAAAACCAAAGTTTGATAGTAAGAACAGGTTGAAACATCTGTTTTATAGAATGCCAGGAATACCGTGGGTGCTTAATAAATTAAATAATGTTAATCTGCTCCTAACCATCGATCTTCTGTCTGCAATTAAGCAATGGGGTGCCAAATTATATATCAAGCAATTTTTATTAGTTTATATTTTTCTAAGCAGCAAGAGGAGTATCCACAACACTATGCACTATAGATCTTCCTCAGAGCAACTCACCATGCAGTTTAAATACATAAATTTCTGACCCGTACCCTGCAGCAAGATTGTCAAGGCTAAAAGCAATATTCAGACTCTTTGCTTTTGCTTTCTTTCTCTCTTACTTTACTTCAATTGCATTACTTCTTATGGAATAAATAAAGGTTTTTGCATTTTTGAGCAAATTTTTCTTGTACTGAAATTGGTAAAACTTCTCCATGCCAATTCTAAGTTTTGATATGAGTAACTCCTTGGTGATTTTCTTTTCTTTTCTCTTTGTGTTTTAGTTGTATTTTTTTGGGGGGGGGATTCAAGTGTATATTATGATTTAATTGTTACAAATGAGATATACCATAGCAGAGGGACAAAAGTGTAGTAATTATTTTGTTTTAAAGAGAGATGGTAGAGAATGAAGCATTGATACGTATTGATCATAAAAGCTTAGAGTGTATCTTAAATATCATCTAGCCCAACTTGCTAAAGAAATTCTCTATATTTTGTCCCCATCACAAAGTCTGTGCAATATGTAAAATACTTATAATGGTAATGAAATCACCTCCTCAACTCAAAAAAGATGGTTTGGTTAAAAATATAAACAAAATAGACAAACTTTTAGCTTGATTCATCAAGAAAACAAGAGGACTCAAATAAATTAAATCAGAAATGAGAGAGAAACTGTTACAGCTGATACCACAGAAATATAAAGGATCATAACAGACTACTAAGAACAATTATATGACAACAAATTGAATAATCTGAAGAAAAGGATAAATTCCTAGAAATATACAGCCTATTAGAATGAATCATAAAGAAATAGAAAATCAATAGATCAATGAGTACGGAGATTGAATCAGTAATTTAAAAACCTCCCAACAGAGAAAAGACCAGGACCAAATGGTCCCACTGGTAAATCCTACCAAACATTTAAAGAATAATTGGTGTCAGTCATTCTCAAACTATTCCAAAAACTCAAAGAGGAGAGAATATTCCTAAACTCATTTTAAGAGGCAAGCGTTACCCTCATAACAGAGCCAGATGAGGACATTATAAGAAAATGAAACTGTAGCTCAATATTACTGATAAATATATATGCAAAAATTCTCAGCCCAATACCAGCAAACTGAATTCAGTAGCACATTAAAAGGATCATGCATCATAATCACATGGGATTCATCCTACAATACAAGTTTGGCACAATATATGCAAATCAGTAAATGTGATCTATCCCATTAACAGAAGGAAAAATAAAAATTACCTAATATTTTTATAGATGCAGAAAAAGCATTTGACACAGTTCAACTCCATTCATGACAAAACCTCACCAAATTGGGTATAGAAAAAAAATGTACCTCAGCATAATAAGGGCCACAGATGACAAGATCACAGCTAAAATGATACACAATGGTGAAAGGTTAAAAGCCTTCCTTCTAAAATCAGTTATAAGACAAGGATGCCCATTCTCACCATTTCAATTCAATATTAGTACTGGAAATCTTAGCCAAAACAAATAATCAGAAAGAGAGAGGCAGAGAGACAAAGAGAAGTCATACAAGTTGGAAAAAGAGTAGTAAATTTGTCTCTGTTTGCAGATGATAGAAAGAAAACTTCTAGGTAGAAAACCTTAAATATTTCACTAAAAATAATTGATACAACTAACACATTTAGCAATGCTTCAAGAGACAAAATTAATACATAAAAATTAATTACATTTCTATACACTAACAATGAATTATCTGAAAAAGAAATAAAGACAATAATCTCATTTACAAATGCATCAACAATAACAATGCAAATACAATAATATATTTTAGAATAAATTTATCCAAGGAGATAAAAAAAAGCTGTACATTGGGAATTATAACACAATGATGAAAGAATTAGATAGGAAGCAATAAAGAGAAAGATACCCTTTGTTCATAGATTTGATATAGCCAAAATGTTCTTGAGAAAGCAAAACAAAGCTTGAGGCATCATGCTTCCTGAGTTTAAACTATATTCCAAAGCTCTAGGAACCAAAACCATATGGTACTGGTATAAAAAGAGACACACAGACCGATGGAATACAACTGAGAGTCCAGAAATAAACCCATGCATATGCATTCAACTAATATTTGACAAGGGAACTAAGAATAGCCAATGGAGAAAATATAATCTCTTCAATAAACAGTGTTGGGAAAACTGGATATTCACATGCAAAAAAAAATGAAACTAGGCTCCTAAATTATGCAATTCACAAAATTTAACTTTAAATGAATTAAAGGCTTAAATGTAAGACCTGAAACCATAGAACTCCTAGAAGTTAACATAGCAAAAAATTTCTTGATATTGATCTTAGCAATGACTTGTTGGATATGTCACCAAACACAAGCAACAAAAGCAAAAACAAACAAGTAGGACTATATAAAATTTAAAAAGTTTTTGTAAGGCAAAAGAAAGGATTAATAAAATGGAAAAGCAACCTATATTTGGAGAAAATATTTCCAAACCATATATCTGATAAGGGGTTAATATAAAAATATATAAAGAACTCATATAACTCAATAGCAATAATTAATAATAATAATTTGATTAAAAGTAGACAAAGGATCTGAATAGATATTTTTTCCAAAGAAGATATTTAGTCAACAGGTCCATAAAAAGATGCTCAGTATCATTGTCAGAGAAATGCGAAACTAAATCACAGTGAAATGTTACCTTATACTTGTTAGATGGCTGTTATAAAAAAGGCAGGAGATGACAAGTGCTGGCAAGGATATGGAGATGAGGAAGTCCTTGTGCACTGTTGGTGGGAGCATAAATTGTACAGCCACTACAGAAAATGGTATGGAAGTTCCTCAAAAAATTGAAGATAGAACTACCATACGATCCAATAATCCCATTTCTCGGTATAGTTTGAAAAAATTTAAGTGGGAAATATCAGAAAGGGAGACAAAACATGAAAGACTCCTAACTCTGGGAAACGAACTAGGGGTAGTGGAAGGGGAGGTGGGCAGGGGCTGGGGGTGACTGGGTGACGGGCACTGAGGTGGGCACTTGATGGGATGAGCACTGGCTGTTGTTATTCTATATGTTGGCAAATTGAACACCAATAAAAAATAAATTCATTAAAAAAAAAGAAAAAAAATCAGTTCCTGAAGTGATATCTGCATTCTTATGTTCATTGGAGCAGAAACAGGGAAACAATCTAAATGTCCAGTAATGGATGAATGGATAAGGAAAATGTGATACAAATATACACAATGGAATATTATTCAGCAGTTAAAAAAAAAAGGAAAGCCTGCCATTTGCAATAACATGGAGTAATTCTGCTAACCATCACCCTCAGACACCCACACATGATTTAGGACTTCCTAAGCATTCTTTCTGGGATATGTATATTTGAAGATTCTGGCTCCCAAAGGCGAACACTTCCCTAAGGGAGCATAGAGAAAGAGCCATTAAGTTATATATTAAAATTGCCATCTGAGAACTTTGGGGTCACTGAGTCAAGAGAAGAGGTGGCAAAGAGAAAAGACACCATCCTTGTAGATGACTCTGACCATCAGGATGAGTTAGGCCTGCCATTGTATCATGGGAGCTGGAAGAAATATATTTGGTATCTAGGTGACCCCCTTGGGGACTTCTTACTCATTTACTCAATTATAAAAAGTTAAGTACAGCAGCCCTGACTTGGAAATGGCAGAGTGAGTGACCTGGAACCCAGACTTAGAAGGATGAAAGTTGAAGACATTTAGACACTGTATAGTTAAAAGCATACATGATGAGAGTCCTTGACGGCCTCAGAGCTGTAGTGGTGATGGCTGTAACTCATCCCGTTAACCTTGATAATTTAAATTTCCCTCAAAATCATAAAACAAAAAAAACAACAACAATGACAAAACAGAACGAAAAACCTGTTCCCAGGATACATAAGAAGAAATGGATTCAAGTAGCCTAATGTAGCTGTGGTAGGTGTTACGATGTGCAACCCAGATTCTCCCTCAAAGAAGGACATCAACACATATGTAACAGGTTTTTTTTTTTTTTTTCACCCAAAGGATAGTTGTTAAGCACTTTCATGTGGTAGGTACTGTTCTATGTGTTGGGGATTTAGTCGTGACAAAACTAAAAACAGGTCATATTTATTTAACGTCTACCGATATTTCAAACATTTATGAAAGATGAATAGTGATCCTTCTTGTCTACTGCTATAACCATGCAACTTATCAGAATGTTTAGTGCACCAAGTAGTCCCTCAATAAATATTTATTGATTGAATAAATGAATTAATAAATTTACACTATTCTTACTTAGATTCCAACAGAGGGGTCATTTATAAAACTCACATTACCAGAATATCTACTCAATCCCTTCACTGCAGCATCCAGATTACTTTTAGATGGAATAATTGGGGAAGATGTGCTTATATTGCTTCTTCCTTTGAGCTGCTTCCTTTGGCTGCTACTTCCTTTGAGGCCACTCTAACCTGAAGAGAAATTACAAGGAGTATAGTTCAGTCTCAATAAATTCACACACCACAAATCCAACACATTCATGCATGACTGAAATAGGTTCATTGATTTATATTCTGGAAATCCAATAGAAAGATCCTGGGAACATCAGATAGTAACATTCATACTTTTAACCAATATTCTAATTACTTATTTACACCTAAATTGCCCTCTACAAACTTTAATAAAACTTGATTATAGGATTATATTTTATAATCTGTGCTAAATTGTTTTCTTCAAGTTAGAATTTCTCCAACTAAGGTTCTCTAAATTTGAAAAGAGACCTGAATAAAGGAAACAAACAAGCCACTTAATGGACTGGGTGATAATTCTCAAAAGGCATCTGCCTTCCATGGGGTGTTTTTGTTTGTCACTATTATTGGAGGGCATTGAGTAGACAGAGGCCTGGCATCATGGTCATTCTACAATTTGGGGCAGTCTGCATAATAAATAACTGTGTCACATATGACTTTTAAATGCCCCCACAAGAGAGGCTTCTGTGAATTCCCACAGTCCCAGACACACTGCTCTCTGTCATAATTCTATACCAGCAACCCCAGCTTCATATGACAGTAGGGATCAATCATTTGTGGTAAGGAGTCCAGGGTGACCAGGGAATACATGGAGCCTCAGGTTCAATGAAGCTAAACCTATCATCATTGATTTTGTGAATGCATTTTTGATATTTCTATAAAAAAAGAGAGTAGAAACAGGTCACACTCGTATATGGACAATAGTATAGAAGTCTATGTTAATAACCCAGTTCTCTGTAAGAACTAGCAGAGCCTTGTGGAAAAATCATCCTCAGCACTAAATCAGTTATAATAAAACATGTCTGGACCTTAACCTCTAGATCTTTTGTGCAAAACTTAATTTTAATTCTCATGAACAATAATCTCTATGGGACTGCTCACATTAGGTGGCTGTACTAGCACTTTAGTGCATACTATGTTAAGAATTGCCTGAATTCACTGAGAGGGCACTTGATTGGATGAGCACTGGGTGTTATGCTATATATTGGCAAATTGAACTCCAACAAAAAAAATTTTAAAAAAGGAATTGCCTGAATAATATAAGCTCTTAACTGTAGCTCTACTGAAACATTCTTTTAATTAGTATATATTGCGGTATTTTAAATATATTCTCTAAAGATATTAATATATGAAGTTCTATTAAAATCCATTTGGCAGGGTAATATTTATCACTTATGAACATTAATCTAAACATCTAATTAAATTTTATTCTTATTAGTTTTCTTAAATATTTAGAAAATGGGGATGCCTGGGTGGCTCAGTGGTTGAGCCACGGCCTTTGGCTCAGGGCGTGAGCCTGGAGTCCCACGATCGAGTCCTGCAACGGGCTCCTTGTGGAGAGCCTATTACTCTATCTGCCTATGTCTCTGCCTCTCTCTCCGTGTCTCTCATGAATAAATAAATAAAATATTTAAAAATAATAAATATTTAGAAACTCAAAAATAGTCTATTTTACATTGATTAGAATTATACTAAACATTAAAATCATAAACATAATTATTCATTAATTTTTAAAAATATATGTACATTCATCACATACCATATTAGTTATAGAATTAGGTGCTTTAACACAATTCAAACATATAAAGAAGACAGGCTCTTTTAAATTTCCTGTGAAAGAACACATAAAATTTAGAGAACTTCATTTTTTTTAAAACAGAAGATGCCAAGATATGTCAGAATAGACATCTTGCACGATGAAATAAGTGAAGATGGGAATCATGCAAAATTTTGATAAGAGCTGGAAACTGGCTCGTTTCCATTTTTACTAGGAATCTGAATTTAGCTTGTGTTCACTTAGAAGTTTATTATCTCTCTAGACAAATCCAACCTATGTTTTCAGGTCATTCTCTAACCTTTCTATTAATTCTCACTATGATCTAATAGGAAATCAGCTCAGGAGAATGCCATTTTCCTATTCTTGTGCAATTAACATCCCTGATTGAGCACACAGGTTACGGGCTGAAAGGCTTTAAAAGAGAGAAGAAGATACTGGGCAGGCATTTTACTTTCTGCCCAAGTGAGTATAGAAGGTTTAATGTTTGGGGGAGATTTTTGTCTGTAATATTTAGAACTTTGTCAGAGAAACAAATAACAACAAAAAATGAGGACACAAAAATATCCAGCTAATTAATTTATTAGTTCAATAGATACATCGAAAAAGGTTCTCCTTTAAGGAGCTTAGAGTTTAGAGTTTGTAACAAGATATTGTACACAATTCCCATTGTTTGTACTGGAAAGTTTTTGAGAAAAGCTAGTGATTACAAACGTCAAAACCCTTCACATTTTCCCTAACTACACTTTTTTTTTTTCCTAACTACACTTTAAGTTTTATATAGTGCCCAATGATTCCTTCCTAGGTTTAATGAGGTCCACAGCTCAACAGAACAAAAATTTACAAACCTCTCTTCCTGAACTGCCTCTTACCTATCTGATAATTTCCTGCTTAATTTATACTATAAGGCCAATTTTAATTTTTATTGCCACAAAGAGAATATTTAAAACCTTAATATAAGGCAAAAATTTCCCCAAATTATTTTGTTGTAAAAAGGAAATCATCTGGGGATATCTGGGTGGCTCAGTGGGTTGAGCCTCCAACTCCTGATTTCAGCTCAGGTCATGATCTCAGGATGGTGAGCTCCAGCCCTGCATTAAGCTCTGTGCTCTGGGCGGCGAGTCTGCTTGAAATTCTTTCCCTCTACCTTGGCCCCTCCTTTGTCTCTCTCTCTCTCTCTCTCTGTCTCTCAATTAAATAAATATTTTTAAAAAAGAAATTATCAGATACTAAAATCCTATGAAGCCTTTGGTTTTATAGGTCTCTCTTCTTTACTCTATTTTGAAAAGTCTTATTGAACACAACTTAGCTTGAAAATTGTTCAATCGATGACACTGTTGGGTTCTTATAGAGTCTTCCTGATGGAATTGGTTTAAAAAAAGAAAGAAGGAAGGAAAGAAATTCAATGTGAATTTAGTTATTATTCATTTTATTCTTGAGATGGGTCCTAAAATCATAATGATTAGTTATCTTTTTTATAAAAAAAAAAAAGGTGAAATAAGTGATGCAGTAGGTAGTAAAGTTACAGAAATAACAAATATACACCAACAGGATAAATGTGTTGACAACTCCCTTATAACAAAGAGAGTGGATATCTGTGTCCTAGCATAACGTGTCCAGCAATTCAAGCACGAACAAACTCAAAGATAATCTAAAAAAAGTAGAAGCAAAGCAAAAATCCTCCAAGAGATATATCACCAAACACAGCTTTTGTGATTGGAAAAAAAAGACGCTAATATCAAAGATCTTTGTGAAGGAGTGAACAAGCTAATTTCATGAAATATGAAAGAAGAAAAAAGCAACATCTGTAAATAAAGGTATGACTTTTTAAATTTGTGGATCTTTCCATCTCTCTCTCCATGTCAATAGCCCTAAAAAGCTGATCAATTCAAGTTGTTGCTAAAAAAAAAAAAAAAAAAAAAAGTGTTTGAATTTTCTCACTGGCCAGTTGTCGAGTGAGGGAGTTCCCCTGATAAGTGCACCTATCTGACAGCAAACACTCTTATTCGTACACGTTAATAATTGCTTGGTGTGTGTGCCTACTTGAAATATTTGCTATTATTTATGTGCAATATATAAATATTATTTTAAGCAAGCTAAAAAATGCTTGACATTTGTCCCTATTGTCAACAAATGTTATCTGAACAAGGAACTATGTACCATGTGTAATGTCTCGTATGTAATGAAATTTACTGGATAGCGGGGACATAGAGGTAAACTGCCCTCTTGAGGTTCATTGTTCTAGTATGTCCTTATACATAACTCTCTCTTTACTTCTAAAGAATATTAAGAAAATAATATTATAGTTAGCTATATATTTGTAGGTCTTCTGCTTCCTCCTACTGCCCAAGATTGTGATTACTTGAAAACTGAGGCCATGTATGGTATTTCACTATATAATATAGTGGTTGACACATAGATGACATTAAGAAAAAATTCTCTTGATTAAAGAATAGTAATATTAAAACTATTTCAAATGATATATAATTCAAGACTCATTTAAAAATATATTATTAAATGACTTAGAACCTGGGCCAAGGAATGCTATACTTTGAAAAGAAAAAGTAGATTATTTTTATTATTGAAATATAATTGACATACACTATCCTTTTAGTTTCAAGTATGTATCATAGTGATTTTATACATTATGAAATGATCCCCATGATGTCTAGTCCATCTGGTCACCATATAATTATTACAATATTATTGACTATATTTCCTATGCTGTACATTACATCCTCATGACTTATTTATTTTATAACTGGGAGTTTGTAACACTTAATCTCCTTCACCTATTTTGCCCCTAACTACCCTTCTTTTGCCTTACCACCCAGCAACCAATATTTTGTTCTCTGTATTTATGAGTATATTTTTGTTTTTTGGGGTTTTTTTGTTTTGTTTTTTTTAGATCCCACACATAAACAAAATCACATAGATTAAATGGTATTTGTCTTTTTCAGTCTGAATTATTTCACTTAGCCTAATACCCTCCAGTTTCATCCATGTTGTTGCATTTATACACAACATGTATATTTATATTTATATATGTATATAATATACTTTTCACATATGTGTATACAATATACTATAATATATAATATGTATATACTATATACGCACACCATATCTTCTTTATCCATTCATCTATTGATGGATATTTGGTTTGCTTCCATATCTTGGCTATTGTAAATAAAGCTGAAATTAACACAGTGATGCATATATCTTTTCAAATTAGTGTTTTTTTTTCTTTAGGTAACTATTCAGGAGTAGACTTACTGGGTCATATGGTATTTTTGTTTTTAATTTCTTGAGGAACCTCCATACTGTTTTCCACAGTGGCCACACCAATTTACAGTCCCACAAAGGTTCCTTTTTCTCCATATCCTCACCAACACTCATCATTTCTGTCTTTTTGATACCAGAGATTCTAACTGATGTGAGGTGATATCTCATTATGGCTTTGATTTGCATTCCCTGATGATTAGTGATGTTGAACATCTTTTCATGTGTTTGGTGGTCAACTGTATGTCTTCTTTGAAAAAAAAAAGGGCAGTCCCGGTGGCCCAGCGGTTTAGCACCACCTTCAGCCCAGGGCATGTTCCTGGAGACCAGGGATGGAATCCCATGTCAGGCTCCCTGCATGGAGCCTGCTTCTCCCTTTGCCTGTGTCTCTGCCTCTCTCTCTCTCTCTCTCTCTCTCTCTCTCTCTCTCTCTCTCATAAATAAATAAAATCTTTAAAAAAAAGTTTAGACCATATTTTAGTCAGGTTGTTTATTTTTTGATATTGAGTTATGTAAGTACTTTATATATTTTTTTAAAATTTTTATTTATTTATGATAGTCACAGAGAGAGAGAGAGAGAGAGGCAGAGACACAGGCGGAGGAAGAAGCAGGATCCATGCACCGGGAGCCCGATGTGGGATTCGATCCCGGGTCTCCAGGATCGCACCCTGGGCCAAAGGCAGGCGCCAAACCGCTGCACCACCCAGGGATCCCCTACTTTATATATTTTGAAAAATTAACCCTTTTTTGGATATATGATTTTCAAATATCTTCTCCCATTTAATTGATTGCCTTTTGTCTTGTTCATGGTTTCTTTGCTATGTGAATCTCTTTAGGTTGATGTAGTCCCATTTGTTTATTTTAGCTTTTGTTGCCCTTGAAAATAGTCTATTTTACAAATTGGACTATGGTGGGGCCTCTAGGTGGTACAATCTGTTAAATGCTTGGCTCTTTGTTTCAACTCAAACCATGATCTCTGGGGGGTGAAACCAAATTCCACATTGGACTCCATGCTTAGTGAAGAGTTGGCTTGAGATTCTCTCTTTCTCCCTTTCCCTCGGCCCCTCCCACTCATGTTGACTCTCTAACATGCTCTCTCTCTCTCTCAAATTAATAAATAAATATTTAAAAAATTGGACTATGGATGTTTCTCTAAGTAAAAAGAGCTCTAGAATAATATTAGTTTAAAATCCAGAAATTGTAACACAGTTTTAATTGGGATTTTTAGTATTTCCAGGTTCAGAAAGTAGATATTTTGTGGTGCCTTCCAGTAACTAGTTATCTTACTGCTCAGTGATAATAAAAAATTCTGATTAAAGATAATACAATGTTTGGCCTATCAGATTAGAAAAGATTCACAATGATATTATATAGTCCTGGCAAGGGTACTCTTTATGATTGGCACTTTCTTTCCTACTAGTAGCTGTGTAAATTTTCACAGAGCTTTTGGAAAGCAATTTGGCAGTATATGCTAACTTTTAAAATCTTCATCTATATTGACTCACAAATTCCAATTTTAGGAAAAACATACTAAATTAGTATTTAGAGAGAGTACAAATTGGCTATACATTTGTATTATTCCTATAATTGAAAATTTGATTTCATGTCCAAATATAGTGGAATATGTAAACACATTCCAGTGAATCTATTTGAATATTATACAGATAATAAAAAATATTTTTAGAGAATATTTAGAGATGGAATTTTTTTATTATGTAATGTTAAATGAAAATAGGTGTAAGTTTAAAAATGGTATATGTACGAAACTTCCATTACAAACACTAGTCCAGAAAAAAAGCATAAGAACAATTTAAGTAGTCTGATGATATCATCTTTGCTATATATGAGTCCAATTTTTGAAAATATAGTTCATAATTTTTATTTAACTTGGCTCTCAAATGCAGTGGCAGCAGGCCACACATTCAACTTAAACAGCTACTCAGATGTTCACAGAAAACATAACTATTTTATGTTTTTTCACTCACTAATGTGGCCATTCTTCTTAGCCCCCCATATTTCTGGTTATCAGGGGAGATAATTAACTAAATGTCTTATCTATAGCCAATGATTAAAAAAATCCTTTAGACAGTGTCAGATGGATGTCTCTTGGTAAATTCTTACCCTAAAAGATATTTAGGTAACTGGAAGAAAAGAAATACTTTTGTGGCTCTGTAGCACAAAGCAGAAGCATCTCCTCCCCAAAGTCCTCATGCTCTTCTTTTGCTATATGTTAGCTGACATCTGCTCTTCTCAAGGACAACAGCCTCCACTCACTGGGGACAGTCTGCTTTATCATATTGGTTATGAAGTCTGTGGCTCTATACCTTGTGCTTTGACTTCTTTTGGATTGAGTGGTGTTTTCTCTCCTCCTCCTTAGTTCATTGGACTTCATTCAGGCTCAGGTAACACTAAAGATCCTTCCAGGCAAGCATCATTTTCATTTCTACTTTGGCTTTGGCAGTGCTTTCAGTAGATACACTTTATTCCATTATCTTATATTTGACAAGACAACCAGACTGAACTATTTCTGGCTTCTCTATATGACATGCAGTCATATACCACAGTAGATTAGGAGAGTTAAGAAAGCTAACTGCAGTGCTTCCTTCATCTCGGCATTAGTCACACAACGAAGTTATTTTAATGTGCCAAATCCCAGATTGACATTACCCCCCAATCATCAAGAAGTAGTTGGGTTTTTATTTTACTTGTCTACAGTTTATCTGTTTTATTCCTAACTCAATTTTACCTTAATGGACTTCCAATCTTTTGCTGATATGCTAATGAGGATGTTAAAAGGAAATTTAAAGCAATTGTAATAAAAATCAGAATGGTGGTTGCCTCTGGTGATGATAGTGTTTGGTAAGTTTCAGAATGAAATTTTTAATAAAATGTTTAATATTAGTACTATATAGTTTGATTGATGGTTACAGAGTCCCTATGTTTGTCAAAATTCATCAAACTCTATACTTTAGGGAATTAAAAATCCTAAGGAAAACGTTATCTTTCCTTGTGGTATTACCTTGTTGAGTAGATCTATATTGGTTGTCAGAGGCTGAACTGTCCCTCTCATAGTCTTAAAAAAAAACTTAAAAAATTTAATTGTGGTAAAATATATGTAGCATAAAACTTACCATTTTACTCACTTTAATTGTACAATATAATAGCATTAATTATATTCACAACATTGTGCAATCATGATCACTATTTCCAGTACTTTTCCATCATTCCAAACAGAAACTATTTTGTCAAATTGTCAAACTATTACAGTCTATTTTGTCAAATTGTCAAACTATTACAGTCTATTTTGTCAAATTGTCAAACTATTACAGTCTATTTTGTCAAATTGTCAAACTATTACAGTCTATTTTGTCAAATTGTCAAACTATTACAGTCTATTTTGTCAAATTGTCAAACTATTACAGTCTATTTTGTCAAATTGTCAAACTATTTTGTCAAACTATTTTGTCAAACTATTTTGTCAAATTGTCAAACTATTTTGTCAAATTGTCAAACTATTACAGTCTATTTTGTCAAATTGTCAAACTATTTTGTCAAACTATTTTGTCAAACTATTTTGTCAAATTGTCAAACTATTTTGTCAAATTGTCAAACTATTACAGTCTATTTTGTCAAATTGTCAAACTATTACAGTCTATTTTGTCAAATTGTCAAACTATTACAGTCTATTTTGTCAAATTGTCAAACTATTACAGTCTATTTTGTCAAATTGTCAAACTATTACAGTCTATTTTGTCAAATTGTCAAACTATTTTGTCAAACTATTTTGTCAAACTATTTTGTCAAACTATTTTGTCAAACTATTTTGTCAAACTATTTTGTCAAACTATTTTGTCAAACTATTTTGTCAAATTGTCAAACTATTACAGTCTATTTTGTCAAATTGTCAAACTATTACAGTCTATTTTGTCAAATTGTCAAACTATTACAGTCTATTTTGTCAAATTGTCAAACTATTACAGTCTATTTTGTCAAATTGTCAAACTATTACAGTCTATTTTGTCAAATTGTCAAACTATTACAGTCTATTTTGTCAAATTGTCAAACTATTTTGTCAAATTGTCAAACTATTACAGTCTATTTTGTCAAATTGTCAAACTATTACAGTCTATTTTGTCAAATTGTCAAACTATTTTGTCAAACTATTTTGTCAAACTATTTTGTCAAACTATTTTGTCAAATTGTCAAACTATTACAGTCTATTTTGTCAAATTGTCAAACTATTTTGTCAAATTGTCAAACTATTACAGTCTATTTTGTCAAATTGTCAAACTATTACAGTCTATTTTGTCAAATTGTCAAACTATTACAGTCTATTTTGTCAAATTGTCAAACTATTACAGTCTATTTTGTCAAATTGTCAAACTATTTTGTCAAATTGTCAAACTATTTTGTCAAACTATTTTGTCAAACTATTTTGTCAAACTATTTTGTCAAATTGTCAAACTATTTTGTCAAACTATTTTGTCAAACTATTTTGTCAAACTATTTTGTCAAATTGTCAAACTATTACAGTCTATTTTGTCAAATTGTCAAACTATTTTGTCAAATTGTCAAACTATTACAGTCTATTTTGTCAAATTGTCAAACTATTTTGTCAAATTGTCAAACTATTACAGTCTATTTTGTCAAATTGTCAAACTATTACAGTCTATTTTGTCAAATTGTCAAACTATTTTGTCAAACTATTTTGTCAAACTATTTTGTCAAACTATTTTTCACCTAACTTTTACCTAAAATGCAATGATAAGTAAGAAAAGGTTAGAAAACACACCACCCTATAACGAGGAACTGACAGTCAAGCTAAATCTGAATGTGGGAGAAATTTCCTTTCTAGTAACTGCTAGGCAAATGGGATTAAACAAAATTGGCTCTCCCAGTATATAGTGCCAAAATCAGAGAAAAACGTAACCCAGATCTTTCTTGCTTCCACATGAAACCATGTTATAAGTAATTACTCAAGGAGGTTTTCATCTCTGTACTTGGAGCTACTCTTTATCAATCCTTATCAAAATACTTCTAAATTATGAACGGAATACTCAGAGAGTATCACCCATCTCCTCAGGATCAAATCAATGCAGCCTAGAAGGACTACTATCCATACTGGCTGTGATGGCATGTGCCAGATACTACCCTTACTTTCTGTGTCTCCACATTCAGCTCTTCTCCCCTTTGCTTAGGACTCTAATTGAGGTAGCTGATCTATCATAACTTATATTCCACCAGATTCTGTGATGGCATGTGCCAGATACTACTGTGTCTCCACATTCAGCTCTTCTCCCCTTTGCTTAGGACTCTAATTGAGGTAGCTGATCTATCATAACTTTATATCTCCACCAGATACTCCTTCCCATACTTTGCCATCTAGTTGCCACAGCTCTTGGGAAGAGTAGTGGGTGGCGTGTGATGCCGCTTATACTACTGTTTCAGCAAAAATGACCCTTATAATGTGGAAGCTATGTGTGGTAGTCTGTGATAAAGAAAAAAATGTTATGTTTGTTTCTTGCATTTATTAATTTTTAACATTTATTCAATGAAATTTTTATTTTTATTTGTACTTTTCCTATTTTAATTCCAGTATCATTAATACACAGAATTATATCAGGTTTAGGTGTATCATATAGTGATTCAGCAGTACTATACATTACTCAGTACTCATCATGTTAAGTGTACTCTTAATCCCTTTCACCTATTTCACCCATCCCCCACCCACCTTCCAACTAGTAACCAACACTTTGTTCTCTATAGTTAAGTGTCTATTTTTTTGGTTTGTCTCTTTTTTTGTTGTTTGTTTTGTTTCTTAAATTCCATATGTGGATGTAATCATATGGTATCTATCTCTGATTGATTTTTTTTCACTTTGCCTACCTTCTAGATCCATTCATGTTTCAAATGGCAATAATTCATTCTATATATAATTTTTCGAATTTTTAAAGGAAACTCCATACTGTTTTCCACAGAGGTTGTACCAGTTTGCATGCCCACCAATAGTGCAAGAGGGTTCCCTTGTCCCCACATCCTCACCAACAACTGTTTCTTGTTCTTTTTGATTTCAGCCATTTTATTTTTTTTTAATTTTTATTTTTTTTAAATTATTTTTTATTGGTGTTCAATTTACCAACATACAGAAAAACACCCAGTGCTCATCCCGTCGAGTGTCCACCTCAGTGCCCGTCACCCATTCCCCTCCAACACCCGCCCTCCTCCCCCCTTCCACCACCCCTAGTTCGTTTCCCCAAGTTAGGAGTCTTATTTTAATATCATACTCTGATATAAAAATATCGGGATAATTCTGGCCTCAAAGACAGCTATAAGGTGACATCTCATTATAGTTTTAATTTGCATTTCTCTGATGATGAGTGATGTTGAGTATCTTTTCATGTGTCCATTGGTCATCTGTATGTCTTCTTTGGAGAAGTGTCTCTTCATGTTTTCTGCCCATTTTTTAGTTGGTTATTTGGTTTTTGAGTTTTGAATTGTATCAGTTCATTATACATTTTGGATATTAACCCTTTATTGGTTATGTCATTTGCAAATATCTTCTTCCATTCGGTAGGTTGGCTTTTTATTTGTTTTTTATTTTCTTTGATGTGCAGAAGATTTGTATTTTGGTATAGCCTCAATAGTTCATTTTTACTTCCGTTTCCCTTGCCTTAGGAGGTATATCTAGAAAAACATTGACATGTTGCATGTTAGAAAATTACTGCCTGTGGTCTTTTCTAGGATTTTTTATGGTTTCAGGTTTCACATTTAAGTCTTTAATCCATTTTCAGTTCCATTTTTGTATATAGTATAAGAAAGTGGTCCAATCTCATTCTTTTGCAGGCAGCTGTTTGGTTTTCCTTACACCATTTGTTTTTGTTTTTAAGATTTTATTTATTTATTCATGAGAGACAGAGAGAGAGAGAGAGGTAGAGACACAGGCAGAGGGAGAAGCAGGCTCCACCCAGGGAGCCCAACGTGGGACTCGATCCCAGGTCTCCAGGATCAGGCTCCAGGCTGAAGGCGGCGCTAAACCACCTAGCCACCCCGGCTGTCCTCCTTACACCATTTGTTGAAGAGACTTTTTCCAATTGCGTATTCTTATCTCCTTTGTGGAACATTGATCAATCATATATAGGTTTATTTCTGGGCTCTCTATTCTGTTCCATTGAACTATGTGTATAGCTTTGTAATATATCTGGAAATCTGAGATTGTGGTACCTTCAGTTTTGTTCTTCTGTTTCAAGGTTGTTTTGGCTGATCCTGAATAGGATCTTTTTTTTGGTTCTACATAAATTTTAGGATTATTTGTTCTAGTTCTGTGAAAAATGCTGTTGATATTTTGATTGGAATCATATTTAATTTGTAGATTGCTTTGGGTAGCATGAGCATTTTAACAAAGTGTATTCTTCCAATCCATGAGCATGAAACTTTTTTCTATTCATTTGTGTTGTTTTCACCTTTTCATCAATGTAAGATAGTTTTCAGAGTTCAAGTTCTTTTATTTTCCTGATTAAGTTTATTCCTAGGTATTATTTTTGGTGCAATTGAAAATAGGAACGTTTTCTCAATTTCTCTTTCTGCTACTTCATTATCCGTGTATAGAAATGCAATGGATTTCTGTATGTCGATTTTGTACCTTGTGATCATACTGAATCCATTTTTCAGTTCTAGTAGTTTTTATGTGGAGTCTTTACGGTTTTATATTCAAAGTATCATGTCCTTTGCAAATAGTGTTTTGTTTCTTCTCTACCAATTTAGATGCCTTTTTTTTTTCCTTGTCTGATTACTATGGCTAGGACATCAGTACTATATTGAATAGAAGTTATAGGAACAGATATCCCCATCTTGTTTCTAATATTAGGCTATCAGTTTTTCACTATTGAGTCAGACATTAGCTGTGGATTTTTTATATAAGGCCTTTATTATGTTGAGTTATTTTCCCTCTAGACCTAATTTGTTGAGGTTTTTATCATTAATGGATATTGTTCTTGGTTAGACACTTTTTCTATCCCTACTAAAATGATCATGCAGTATTTTTTTCCCTTCTCTTGTTGATGTAATGTATTATGGTTATTGATTTGCATATATTGAACCAACCTTGTGTCCCAGGAATAAATACCACTGATCTTGGTGAGTGATTTTTTAAAATGTATTGTGAGATTCCATTTGCTAATATTTTGTTGAGTATTTTTCATCTATGTTCATCAGAGACATTGGCCTGTAGTTCTCTTATTTGGTAATACCTTTATTTCACTTTGGTATCAGGGTGACTCTGAACTTATAGCATGAATATGGAAGATTTCCTTCCTCTTCTATTTTTGGAATAGTTTTAGAAGAATAGGTATTAATTCTTCTTTAAACGTTTGAATTCACCTGTGAACTGTCTGGTCCTACACTTTCATTTGTTGGGAGTGTTTTTAATTACTGATTCAATTTCATTGCTGGTAATCAATATGTTCAAATTTTCTATTTCTTCCTGATTCAATTTTGGTAATTTATATGTTTCTAAGAATTTATCTAATTCTTCTAGGTTGTCTAGCTTGTTGGCATATAATTTTTCACAACATTCTCTTGAAAATTTTTGTATTTCTGTGCATCAGTTATTATATCTCCCCTTTCACTTCTGATTTTGTTTGAGTCCTTTCTGTATCTTCTTTTTTATGAATCTGGTTAACAGTTTATCAATTTTACTTTGTTTTCAAAGAACCAGCTCCTGGTTTCATTGAGCTATTCTTTTTTTGTTTGTTTTGTTTTGTTTCTGTATTATTCATTTCTGCTCTAATCTTTATTATTTCCTTCCTTCTACTGGTTTTGGTTTGTTATTCTTTTTTAGCTTCTTTTAGGTGTAAGATTAGATTGCTTATTTGAGATTTTTCTTGCTTCTTGGGGTAGGCCTGCATTGCTGGAAACTTCACTTCTTTTAGAGTGAAGCTTTTGCTGCATTGCAAAGACCTTAGACCATTGTGTTTTCATTTTCATTTGTCTCCATGTATGTTTTGATTTCCTCTTTGATTTCTTGTGACTCATTCATTATTTAGTAGCATGTTATATAATCTCCATGTATTTGTGCTCTTTCCAGATTTTCTCTCAGTTGATTTCTAGTTTCCTAGTACTCTGGTCAGAAATGATGCATGGTATGGCTTCGATCTTTTCAAATTTGTTGAGACCTGTTCTGTGATCTCATGTGTGATCTATTCTAGAGAACATTCCATGTGTGCTTAACAAGAATGTGTATTCTACTGTTTTAGCATGAGATGTTCTAAATATATCTGTTAGGTCCATCATTCAAAGCTACAGTTTCCTTGTTGATATTCTGTTTGGATAATTTATTTATTTATGTAAGTGGGGTGTTGAAGTCCTCTATTATTATTGTATTATTATTTATTATTTCCCTTAAGTGTGTTATTAGCTGCTCTATGAATTTCAGTGCTCCCATGTTGGGTGCATAAATATGTACAATTATTATAGCTTCCTGTTGGATTTTTCCATTTATGATTATATAGTCACCTTTTTTGTCTCTGATTACAGTCTTTTTTGTCTATTTTGTCAAATTGTCAAACTATTTTGTCAAATTGTCAAACTATTACAGTCTATTTTGTCAAATAGCAGAATAGCTATCCAAGCTTTTTGTTTTTCATTTCCATTTGCATGGGAGGTCCTTTTCCATCCCTTCAGTTTTAATCTGTATGTGACTTTAGGTCTGAAATAAGTCTCTTGTAGGCAGCATATGTATAGGTTATGCTTTTTTATACATTCTGTTACCCTGTGGCTTTTGATTGCAGCATTTCATCCATTTATATTCAAATTAATTATTAGTAGGTATTGCTTATTGCCATTTTCTTACTTGTTTTATGATTGTTTTGTATTTCTTCTCTGTTCCTTCTTTTCTCTCCATCACCTCTCTCATAGTTTTCTAGCTTTCTTTAGTGATATATTTGGATTTCTTTCTGTTCATTTTTTGCAGATCTGGTTTTTGATTTACATTTACCATTAGTTTTTTTTTTTTTTTACCATTAGTTTTTCATATTTTTCTTAAGTCTCTCAGTGGGGATCCTGATACAGGATTTGATCCCAGGATCCCAGGGTCACGACCCTAGTTGAAGGTAGATACTCAACCACTAAGCCACCCAGGTTTCCCTAGGTTTTTATATTCTTATGCATATACAAGTCTATATTAAGTTGATGTTTACTTAAGTTTGGACACATTCTGTACTCCTCTCCTCCCACTTTTTACACATATAGATGTTATATTTTACATTTTTTAACTTTGTGAATCTCTTGACTGAGTTTTACAGATATACTTAATTTTACTACTTTTGTGCTTCCTACTTTTCTCATTTCTGTTTATAATCTTTTTTTTTTCTCAAAGAGTACTCTTTAATATTTATTGTAAGGCTAGTTTAGTGCTGTTGAATTCCTTTAACTTGTGTTTGTCTGAGAAACTCTTAAAATCTCCTATTTTGAATGATAGCCTGGATGGATAGAGTATTTTTGTCTGCGGGTGTTTTTCTTTCAGCACTTTGACTATATCATGTCACTCTCTTCTGGCCTGCTAAGTTTCTGTTGAAAAATCTGCTCATAGCCTTATGAAGTTTCCCCTATATGTAACTTTTCTTTTCTCTTGGTGCTTTAAAAGTCTCTATCACTAGTTTTTGCTATTTCAATTACTATGTGCCTTGGTGTGGAACTCCTTGGGTTAGTTTTATTGGTGTCTCTATGTGCCTCTTGGATCTGAACTTGTTTCTTTCCTCTGCTTCAGGAAGTTTTCAACTATTATTTCTTCAAATAAATTTTCTTTCCCCTTTCTTCAATTTTTTTCAAAGATTTATTTATTTATTTGAGAGAGAAAGCAAGCAAGGACAGGGGCAAAGGGAGAGAGAGAAGAGAAAATCCTCAAGCAGACACCCTGCTAAGTGTGGAGCCTGACACAGGGTCCTCCCAGGTCCCTGAGATCATGACCTAAGCTGACATTAAGAGCAGCCTCTTAACCAATTGAGCCACGCAGGCACCTCTCTCTCTCTTCTCCTTCTGGGATCTCTATAGTGCAAATGTTATTAGGCTTGATGGTGTCACTGATTTTCCTAAGCCTGTTTTCATTTATTATTATTTTTTCTTTTACTTTCGGGCTTGATTGCTTTCCATTACTCTGTCCT
Source organism: Vulpes lagopus (assembly GCF_018345385.1). NCBI lineage: Eukaryota > Metazoa > Chordata > Mammalia > Carnivora > Canidae > Vulpes > Vulpes lagopus. Next base: position 101,203,985 of record NC_054829.1, read on the forward strand.
CCAGGTCACTGACCTGTTTTTCTGCTTCCTTTAGTATACTATTTATTCCATCAAGTGTAATTTTAATTCTGGTTATTGGGTTCTTCATCTCTGAGTAGTTATTTTTTGTGTTTTCTGTCTTTTTATTAAGGCTCTTGCTAAAGCCCTCCACTCTTCTCAAGTCCAATGAGTATCTTTATGACTATTACTTTAAGTTCTCTATCAGGCATATTACTTATCTCCATTCCATTTAGCTCTCTTGCTGTGATTCTTTCCTATTCTTTCATATGAAACATAACCTTGGTCTCTTCATTTTGTTCAACTCTATATGTATTACAAAAGTTAGCTATGTCTCCTGCTATTGGAAGTAGTGGCCATATAAGGAAGAGGTCCTGTAGTGCCCTGAAATAGAATGTCTCCTGTTTACTAGAACCTGGTGCTTCACGCCTGTCTTCTATGTTTGTTGCACGTGCCCTAATGTTGTAGCTGAGCCACTTTTGCCTTCAGTCCAGTCATTTGCCATGGTTCTTTTTGCCTGTCGTGGGCAGGATTTGGTCCCTGTGTATTTAGTGGACCAGTCTGGGGCCACCTTGGGCTTGAGTTGAGTTATACCAGGCATTTCCCAGAGATATCGTAGCATGCAACTGTGGGGCGCTTTCTCTGTGTTGTCCCTGATAAGTTTTAATTGATGAGTAGGGCCTATGGACCAGGTGTCTGCCTCTAGTCCACTCCTGGGGTTGTAGTATGACTGGTGTGTGTGGTTAATTTCCCTTCTCCCTGGGCTAGGAGTCACTTTGAAGTCACTCTGTCTGGGCTACTTACACCATGCCCGTGTCAGGCTGTGGTACCACTTTGGATGGATGTTGGCCATGGATGTATTGGAGGGGCAGGTCCACAGGAGAATGCGGGGTTGGGGTACAAGATGTGAGCAAGGTTTGAACAAGTCTGCTGTGGGGAGGGACCTGCAGCTGGGGCATGGTTCACATTCTCCAGGAGAATGCAGTAGGGTGGGAGCATAGTGTTAGCAAGTTAGGTAAGGCATATTCACACCACTCTGATTCCCACAGGTATCTGTGTATCTAGGCTCGGGAGAGGTGGGAAGGAAATGGTGTCTGCCAGCTCCTTTGTTCCTGGAGAAGTCTCCCAGTAATTCCTGCCCCACTAGAATGTGCTCTGAGATTAGTAGACATATCTCTCTCCCATATACCATTTTTCAAACTGCTGCTTCTATGCTGTATTTCCTAGGGACTATTCATTGTGCTATTTATTTAAGGGTGGAGACTCAGTTTCCTCCAGCCCTACTGACTTTCTCAGAGCTGAGACCACTGATTTATAAAGTTGTAGTTGTTAAGTCCCACTGACTCTAAGAAGTTACCCAATTATGCTCCTATGGTTTTCTTTTCTTTTTTTTAAGATTTTATTTACTTATTCATGAGACACCACACACACACACACACAGAGAGAGAGAGAGAGAGAGAGAGAGAGAGAGAGAGAGAGAGAGAGGCAGAGACACAAGAGAGGGAGAAGCAGGCTCTATACAGGGAGCCCGATGTGGGACTCGATCCCGGGTCTCCAGGATCATGCCCTGAGCCAAAGTCGTCACTAAACCACTGAGCCAACCAGGCTGACCCAACCCTCTGGTTTTCATGTAGGTTTCCTGTGTTTGGGGTGCTTGGGGTGAGGAGCTCTTCCTTTCCCCTACCTATGCCTGTGATGTCCCTCCCTCCTGGGAACAGTCTTGTGGCTCCCAACCACATTTCTGTACCTCCTACCCTTTTTGATGTGGCATCTTTTCTACTTTTGGCTGTGGAGAGTCTGTTCAAAGTTATTTGGGGGTTGTTTACACTGATGTGGGTGTTATTTAGCTGTATGCATAAGAGGAGGTGAGCTTAGGATGCTTCTACTTTACCATCTTCCCCGGAATTCTATTCAACTAGTTTTGATTAATCCCCTGAGGTGAATAATTAAGGCAGTATTGAAATTAACATCATAGTCTCAATTCATATTTTAGAAGAGAGATAAAGGGACTGGGGAAGTTTATAACAGGGTAAATAATCTAAACTGCAAAACTGGAGAAGGCTTTCCTGAGGAACAGCATTTAAGCAGAGACTCATAGAATACATATGTCTATGTCTTTGTATCTTGGGTCTCTGCTTAAAGGCTATTCCTAAATACCAACCATAGGCGATTCTTACTCTTAACAGATGGACCTACCTACACAAGAGCTCTGAGACAATAGAATAAACAGTTTCTGTATATTCAAGAAACTAATTGAAGACCAATGAAGCTAGAGCATAGAGAACGGGAAAAGTAATGAATCTGAAAAGACAAATAAGATTCAGATTATATAGGGTCTTATAAATCATTGTAAAGATTTAGATTTTTATTCTAAGTTGGTTGAATGCCATTAAGGAATTGGAATGAAAAAAATGTGTGGGAGGGAGACTTTTGGATACAGTATGTAGAATAAATTAGCAGGGAGCCAAGATTGAACAGAGGAGGAGCAATTAGGAAGCTATTGCAAAAAAAAAAAAAATTCCCAGATGAAAGTGTAGGGGCCAAGGGTAGGCCATCCCAAGACTGGCCACTTTGGTAGGAAAATTACTTTGAGGTGAATCCAATCATGACCCTGTGGGTTCAAGAGAGCCCTTTCCCCTCCTTTTGAAAGAGAACTTCAGCTACTTCCATTTTGATCTCAAACTTCCTAGTTGGGTTCTTCCTTCCAGTGTATCTCTTGACTGAGGAAGAAAACCCTGCAGACAAAACATCCCCTGACTGGAACCAAAACTACTCCCAACCCCAAGCAATAAGGACTATCTTGAACCAGCAAGAACTTTTTGTCCCACATTTTCCTTATTTAACCTGAAAGTATTTTTGGCTACAGTCTTTAAGAGGCTAGTCCCCTGTCTTCCTGGTATTGGCCTCACTGAAATAAATTCCTTTCTTATTTTACCACGACTTGTTTCTCTGCCTTTGTATTTCTCTCTCTCATGAGAGAGTGGCAGAACCTGTTCTGTGTGGGACCCCTGAAACCAGGGGCTCTTGCACCCCTGCCTGCCAGCTACACCTTTAGATTTAGAAAAATCCAAATTAGAGGTCTTTCTCAAAATAAGGGTCGTTTCTAGAGATAAATTTTGAGTGTCCCATCTGAATGATACACCAAGCATCTGCTCTTCTTCATATTGCCCTGTGAATTGTATTTCTCCCCTCTGAAGTCCCAGACCTCTATTCCTTCTCCTTAGTTCAGGATGACATACATATAGATCATTTTGCCTGTCTTTGGAATTTCCATGTCTATGTGGATTCCTAGTAACTACTATCATTAAATTTGATTTTTCTCCTATTAATCTGTCTCATGTTAATTTGATTCTTAGTCCAGCTAGAAGGACCTTGATGGAGATAAGAATTCTTGCTCCCTAACAAGATATTGTGACATTGTGATTTATAATGAGAAAAATATATTTAGTCCTTTTCTATGTTTCTAGAATCAAGCTTTTGAAACTCTTGGGGTTTCCTAAGTAAAAAGAGCAATAAGGGTGCCTTCTGTTATGTTAATAATTTGGCTTTTGGAAATTCCTTAGGTAACCTAAGAATGTGAGCTAGTTGCCTAACCTTATGATTAAAGAGTTGGAACTTTTGGTCCCATCCTCTGACCTCTAGGAAAGGGGAGAGGCTAGAGATTGTGTTCAATCACCAATGGCCAATGATGTAATATAAAGTTACAATGTAATGAAGCCTCCATTAAAACTTGAAGGGACAGGGTTTGGAAAGCATCTACGTTCATGAGCAAGTAAAGGTACTGGGAGAGTAGCAACTGAGGAGAACATGGTAATTCCATGCCTTTTCCCCACATCTTGCCCTGAGCATCACTTCCATCTGGCTGTTCCTGACTTAATAAATTTATACTCGAGTAAGTAAAGTGATTTTCTGAGTTCTGTGATGGTGCTAACAAATTAATCAAATTCAGTGAGGAGGTTGTGGGAGTCTCTGATCTACAGCCAGTAAATAAGAAGTATAGGGAACAACCCGCACTTGAGTAACTGGCCACTGAAGTTCAAGAGTGTGGGGGGGTGTCACTGGAACATTCAATCTATTGCCAGTTGGTCAGAAGCAAAGGTAATAATCTGGGCTTGTGATTGGCATCTGATGTGGTGGGCAGGGAGGACTTGTAGGATTGAACTCTAAACCAATGGAATCTGATGTTATCACCAGGTGGATAGCTTCAGAGTTGAATTGGATTGTAAAACATCAAGCTGGTTTCTGAGAATTGCTTGGTGTTATGTGGGAAGCCCCCCTACACACACACACACACACACACACACATACACGGTGGATTTGAGTCCAGGAACCCCAAAAAAAGTATTATAGTAGCTTTCACTGGGAGAAGAAAGTAGAGATAGAAAGAAATGGAAAGATTCAGAAAAAAATTAGGAAGATTTGACATAGTTGCTGACTCTATGGTAGCAGTGAGAAGAATCAAGGCTTACTCCCACATTTTGGCTGAGATCTAGTAGAAGGATAAAAAAACTGATCTGGTGGCACCAGCAGATTTCTCAGAGTTTCAGAGAAATTATTCTTCCAATTCTTATTTGTAGTCTTTACTTTCTTATGTTATTAAGACAATGGATCCAATGGTTCAAGGAAATTGATTCAAACAGGTATGCTATACTTGGAATTCCTCCTCCTTTCTTTTTCTTTTCCCCTTAAGAAAAGTGTTTTCTTCAGAATCTTGTAAGAATATCTGCTAGGGGAATTCTGTTTGATTATGCCACCAGTGTCTCAGTTATTCTCAGGAGTGGAAACAGCTAAAATTATTTCAATATCCTTTTTTAGTTCTCATAATAGACTTCTGTGGTTTTAAGTACTTAAAAAAAAATCAGACGTACAAAAAACTTGGAAGTACAGTACAAAAGCTTTTCTCCCCCAAATTATTTGAGAACAACTTGCTGGTCTGATGCCCCATTAATCAGAACTGGGTATTATGCTGAGTGAAATAAGTCAATCGGATAAGGACAAACATTATATGGTCTCATTCATTTGGGGAATATAAATAATCAAAAACAATATAAATAATAGTGAAAGGGAATAGAAGGGAAGGGAGAAGAAATGGGTAGGAAATATCAGAAAGGGAGACAGAACATGAAGACTCCTAACTCTGGGAAACGAACTAGGGGTGGTGGAAGGGGAGGAGGGTGGGGGTGGGGGTGAATGGATGACGGGCACTGAGGGGGGCACTTGACGGGATGAACACTGGGTGTTATTCTGTATGTTGGCAAATTGAACACCAATAAAAAATAAATTTATTATTAAAAAAAGAACTTCTTAAGGTTTTATTTCCCATAATCATTTCTTCTACACAATCAAAACAAATCCATCAAAATAAAGAAATTCCCTTACATTTCTGGCACAATAAAATGATCTAGGCTTACTTTCCACTTTTCTGCCTATAACCTGAAATTAGCCATCTCCAAGTATACTTGATTCCTTTTAGTGAGGAATGATATTTTGTTTTTTGTTTTGTTTTTTTTTAAGATTTATTTCTTTTTTTAGAGAGAAAGAGGGGTGGGGGGAGAGGAAGCACGAGCTGGAGGGGCAGAGGAAGAGAGAGAGCAAATCCCAAGCAGACTCCATACTTTGGGTGGAGCCCTTGCTGGTGTTCCATCTCACAACCCTGAGATTACAACCTTAGCCAAATACCAAGAGTTGGTTTCTTAACCCACTGTACTACCCAGACACCCCCAGGAATGGTATTTTGAAGTCAATATATTGACAATACATATGGTCCCAGCCCTCTCAGTAGACAGAAGTTGGGAAATAAATGAATGTGTACACACACATCTATACACATACACATGAATGCACACACACAGTTGCATCTATTCTGTCTATCCATTCATAGAAACCATGGAAACAAAAACTCCAGTATTTCCATTTCCAACCTAACACAACGGTGTCTATTTTTTTTCCTTTAGATATTTGTTCACTTTTCTCTGAGAGTAAAAAAAGCTGGTTTCCATTTATATTTATTTATTTGGTTAGTCCTCCTGTGTTGGCCTCTGCCTTCTTCCCCGTGTGGATGCACTCCTAACACTGCTTGGGATTAATACTCTTCTGCTGGTTACTGTATCTCGTCCTCCTCAACTCCCATCCTATCTTACTCTACCCCACTTAACGCATATAGGACTAAATTGTTTAGAGAGTGAAATGAATGGAATAAGGGAAGAATAAGAAAAGGCAAAGGGGACTGTAAGATTTTTATCATCAGTTTGTCTACGAGGCTTACATAGCAATTGTTAAAATCATTTGGTTGGTAGTATCTATCTATGGCTCAATGTGAAATCTCCATTACCAAAATTTTGGTAAAAATTAATTATAAAAGCATTTAGTTTCTCACATACTCTTAATTCAGACAAAACCATAACTAGCAAAATTATGGATTTTTTTCTATTTGATGGCTGAAATATTAGGGAACTCACAGTGATAATTCTCTCCCTTCTCCATCTCATCCTTAAATTAGATGTTTTGACGTGTAATCAGATGCATGCTTCCATTCCTAGAAACCGATATGGAGATAGTAAAGGGGGTGTTAATAGCGAGGTGGTAGTGGTGTTCATGTGTGTTTGTGTGTGTGTGTGTGTGTGTGTGTGTGTGTGTGTATGATATAGAGAGAAAAAGACAGAGAGACAGAGAAAGAAAGAGAGAGATTTTTGGGCCCATTACATTCTTGGAAGTAGTGTTCTGTATATAATGTACTAAGGGTAAGTGTATGAGCATCGGTTCACTTGAATACATTACACCTTCTGGTAAAATAACTTGGTTTTCCATGAGACCAAAAGTGATTCATTTTTAGTCCATGAATTTGACGTAGTTTAAGTGCATATATTTCCAGACAATTGAAGCATTGCATGTCTTTGCCATAGTGATTGTTTTAGAGATGGGTACAAAATCTAGGTAGAGCAATCAGAGCCTGAAACTTAATTCTTAGACTTTTGTTAGAGTTGACAGTGATAAAGTGTTCTTTTTATTTTCCTGAACATTCTGAGAAGTCGGATATAAGGCTAGAGATGATGGCAGCTATTTTGTCATCATAAGAAAGACTCTACTTGAGAATAGAGTCATCATATAAGGAATCAGAGCCAAGAGACAGTGCTAGTGAGCAGACTAGATGATGTAACTTAAACCTTTGGATTTATCTCTATATATTTACAGAAACAAATTTCTTTAGTTTTTTTAATGTGTTCCCTATGATGTTCACTTTTATTTTATAAGCAAAAAGTATGTACATTACTGAAAATTTACAAATATATGCAACACAGTCATATGTCGGTGGTGAAACAAAGCTTCATTTTAGTTTGACAATGATTAGAAGCTCATTTTATGGAAATTGAACAAGGAAAATGATCCACAAATATATTATTTTACACCATGGTTCTATGCATCTAAAGAATCTCCAGAAAGCAATATTTTCCACATGTAGCAATCAATTAATTTCACTTTCAAGAACAATAAAAGTAGAACCACTAATACCATTTTCTCAGTACATTGTTATCAATAAAGAACTATAACAATATAGGAGTTGTGTGATCAGAAGTAGAAAAATTCTAAAGGAATTAGCCTAAAGTGGCTTAGACCTACATGTACTAATCCTACTGACCCACCTGTTCACACAGCACAGTGGCTTCCTTCCTGCAGGTCTCCACTCAAATGTTGCGTTTAAGGAGAGGTCTTTCCTCACATACTTATGCCTACATCTTTCTACTGCTTTGTTTTACTTCTTAACATTTTTCATTATCTAGGATAGTAAGCAATTATTTTTAATCGCCTGTTTCTTCCCAATAGAAAGTAAATTTCATAAAATCAAAAGATTTTGTTCTTATTTCATTTTCTCTATTCCCAGTGCCTGAAAGAATATGGGCACAAAATAGATGAATAATAATAATTTTTGAATGAATGAATAAACAAATATTGTTTATTAGTTACTAAAGAGGAAAAAACAACAAAAGGGAAAACAGAAACACAAAACTTCCTGGGACTCTTCCACTGCTCTAGGACAGTCCACTGTAAACTGACTTGCACCTTCTGAGTAATTTCCCTCTAGATTCTACCTTTATCTTTTCAGTCATCTTGTTGACATCCTAGGTGATGAGTACATAAATGACACAGTCCTGTAAGGGCTGTGTCTCTTGGAGACATTAGCAGAGGATCAACCTTTTGTTTTGGTTTTGCTTTGTTTTTAAACATTTATTTATTTATTCATGAGAGAAACAGACTTAGAGAGAGAGACAAAGACATAGGCAGAGGGAGAAGCAGGCTCCTCACAGGGAGCCCAATGCAGGGCTGGATCCCAGATCCTGGGATCACTACCTGAACCGAAGGCAGGTGCCCAACCGCTGAACCACCCAGGCGTCCAGAGAATGAGTCCTTTGGATATCCATGTGGACGTAGGTTAAGATTTAAGATTTCTAGTTATCTTTTACGACCACATCTGGCTGGCTAGACATCTGTGTCCACTGGCCTCTTCAGTCTTCCTTCAATGTCAGCAATGAACTGCCCAAGTGTTGACGTTCTCATAACACAGCTTATGCCAATTGAAAGCTTTTCCCCTTGATCTAGGGAAGTGGCCTTTAACTGTTTTTAGGAATATTCTAATAAAATATGTTCTCCAGGGGCCTTGTGCTAACTCTTTGTATTTCACATATGGCATCTAGGTCAGCAGCTCTCCATATCATCTGCTCTGTTCTTGGTTTGTAGTGTCTTTTAGTGGGTGGAAAAAGAATTGTGAGGGATGTCTGCATGGCTCAGTGATTGAGCATCTGCCTTCCACTCAGGGCATGATCCCGGAGTTCCGGGATAGAGTTCCACACTGAGCTCCCTGAAGGAAGCCAGCTTCTCTCTCTGCTTATGTCTCTGCCTCTCTCTGTGTGTCTCTCATGAAAAAAATAAATAAAAATCTTTAACTTAAAAAAAAAAAAGGAGTTGTGGGAGGCCACGCTGATGCCCATTCCAATGACCAGTTTCACCAAAGATATTCACCATAACTATCATGAGTGGTTGTCTTATTTAGAAAAAGGAACTTTTTTTGAATGAGTAGAGGAAAAGGGCAACCTCTCCCACATTACACTGACTCTCAAGTACAATAAAGACTCAAAGAGGGGCCTGGGAAGATATTTCAGCAAATACTATGCTTATTATTTAATAAATACATATTGCATAATAACTATAGACTAGGAAATAATCAAAAGTTAAATGATTTGACAATAAATAGCCATTCTTGTGAGTTTATATTCTAAACAGTGTCCCAGGAATATATACTGTTCAGGTGATGTGAGTGTTAAGATGAAAAATAAAGAGGTTAAGAAAAAGAAAACAATGAAACATGGCTAGGGGACAGAGAATGACAGCATTGAGGTTGTAGTCTATTTTAGACGGTGTGGTCCAGGACAGTATCTCTAATCATCCGAGATTTGATAAAAGTATGAAAGTAATGAAGATGGTAATCAAATAAATATGTAAGGGAAGTTTATTTTGGGGAAAAACTATAGAAAGCATGGAGAGTATGTGGCAAACATAGAGAACATGAATGTGGCTGGAAAAGAATGAGCAGGGCCAAGTGGTAAAAGATAAGATTGGAGGATGAGAAATGGAATAGGCAATGTAGAGTTTTGTTAGTGTTGCTAAATTTAGATAATTTTCCTGATGAGATGGGAAACCCCTGGAAGTTTTTAAGAAAAGGAATTCCATTATGTAACTTACATTTTCAAGAATCATATAGGAGGCTCTATTGATAACAGAGTAAAAGAAATTGATAGTAAAAGCATTCAGGCTAGTTAAAAACTACTCCAATTGTCTGACTTGAGCCAGAATGGGAGCAGTGGTTTAGTAATAATGGTAAAATATAATCAAATGTGGAAATGAGAAAATTTGCTGATGAATTAAGCACTGTATATAAGAGAGTTAAAGATGATTACCAGTGTTAGATCCTGAACTACTAAAATTGTGGAATTTCTAATTCCTGAGATATGAAAGAATGTAGGAGAAGCAGGTTTATTTGGAAGTAGGAATCAAGACTTCAGGTTTGGATAGCTCTAACTTGAGCTGTATTTCTAAATGGAGAAGTAAGAATAAGGTCGGTGAGGCACTTTTACTTTCTGTTTGTGTGACTTGGGTTAAACATTTTAATTTCTCAGTGCTTTTATTTTCTCATCTATGATACACTGATAATAACAATAGTGTATACTTTATAGATTTGTTATGAGAATTAAGTGAGGCAATTTATGCCATGAATATTTAAGACAAATGCCTGGCTCACAATAAGGGCTCAATAAATATCAGCTATTATTAGAGAGGGGATAGTAGATGATGAAAAATGGTCAAGATTAGGATACATTTCAAAAATGGTTGATAAGATTGTCTAACAGATTGGATGAAGAATGTAAGAAAAAAGAATGAGCCAAAGATAACTCCAAGAATTTTTCCTTAAGTATCAGGAAAATGGAGTTACTATTTAAAGAGATGGTTAGAACTAGGAGGAACAGTTTGTAATAAGCAAGGAAAGAATAAAAAATTCATCTATAGGCATGTTAAGTTGGACATGCCCACTAGACATCCATGTGGAGACGTCAAGTAAGCAGTTCCATAAAATCTAGAGGTTTGACCAGACATTCCAGCTGAACACATTAAATTCAGAAGTGCTCAAAATACAGAGAAGATTTCAAATCATGGGAACAGCTGAGACCACCAAAAAGGTGAGTATTGATTAGAAAGGGGATAGAGCCAAGATCTGGGGAATTCAAATGTTTAGAAGTCTGGTAGATATAACTAACTAGAAAGACAGAAAAGGAGTGATCAGCAAGACAAGAAAAGAGAGAGAGAGAGAGTTAATAATACACAGAGGCTGAAGCAGAAAGTATTTCAAACAAGTGGGATTAACTGTGTCAAAATTTGATTATAATTTACACAATGAAAGGGCTGAAATTTAACCATTGGGTTCAGCATTGCTGAGTTCACTGACCTTGATAAGGACATTTTTAGTGATACTAAAAGGACAAAAGCTTGAGTAGGAGTAAGTTCAAGGGAGAATGAAAAAAAGGAGGAATTGGAGACTGACCACTACTAACAGTTCTCTTAAGAATTTGCTGCAAAGAGAAGCAAGAGCGGAAATGCCACGTGGGGTTGAGGAGCTCTGTTTTGTTTTGTTTATAATGGAAGAAAAGTACATATGTATGTGTACATATATGTGTATACATGTATATGTACACATACATATGCATATACTACTTGTAAAGATGTATATATACAATATATACACAAGCATACTTATGTATGTAAGTATATATGGACATACTAGTAATAATCATATTTATCAGAATGGGGAAATCGATGATTCAGAGGAGAGATAATGGGGGTCACATATAAAAGTAAAATCCCTAACTATGCAAAAGGGACTCCAGTGAAAATGTGGCTTTACATACAAGCATAAACAGTTCACCTAGAAGTGCTAACAGAAATTTAGGTATATACATTCAGAAGGAGATTGGTGCTACATTTGGTAACTTCAGCATATAAAATTTATCTCCTGGTTGTTTCTAAGCGATCAGAAAAGTAGGATGCAATTTCCTCAACTGAGAGAAAAATGGGAATGGCCTTGGGAGTCTAAGGTGAAAGAAAAAGTATAAAATAGTCACGGAGTGAAAGATTTTCCTTTTCCCTAAGAATTGTAGTGGGATGGGCTAGGAACACCATGGGCCCAATTGAGATTTATTTATGGTGATTAACTTAAAATGAGACTGGTTGGCATGGGTGTTTTTATTTAGTCAAATACAGATATTTGGGCATTTTCTGTTTGTCATCACTAACCTAGGTCACAGGTTCCTCATTAGCATGGACATCGGTCGCATTGCACTTGTTCCCCCCCCCCCACAGTGACAAATAAATATCTATTTACAGAGGATACCACTCTTAATATTGAGGAAAGAAAAATATATGTAGTTTAAGAAGCTGTAATAAAAATATCCTGACAACACCAAATGTTGGCAAGGATGTGGAGCAACAGGAACTCTCATTCATTGCTGGTGGAAATGTAAGATGGGGCAGCCACTCTGGAAGGCAGTTTGGCGGTTTCCTACAAAACTAAATTTAGTTTTACCATATGATCAGCAATAACACTCCGTGATATTTACCCAAATGAGTTGAAAACTTATGTTCAGACAAAAATCTGCACAGGGATATCTATAACATATTTATTTGTGACTTCAAAACTGGAAGTAACCAAGATGTCTTTCGGTAGGTGAATGGATAAATGAACTGTGGTACATCCAGACAGTAGAATTCAGTGCTAAAAAGAGAGTTATCAATCCACAAAAAGATATGGAAAAACCTTAAATACATATCATTAGTAAAAGAATCCAATCTGAAGAGGCTATATGACTTCAACTATGTGACATTCTGGGGAAAAAAAGGCAAAATCATGGATCTAGTAAGATCAGTGGTTGCCAAGGGTTGGGGGCGAGGGGAGGATGAATAAGCAGATCCCAGAAGACTTTTAGGGCAATGAAACTATTCTGTATAATATAATGGAAGATGCATGTCATTACACATTGGCACAAACCTATAGAATGTATACCATCCAGAGTGAACCATAATGTAAATTAAGGACTTTGAGTGATAAGCACATGTCACTGTAGGTTTATCAATTGTAGAAAATGTACCACTGTAGTTCAAGATGTTGATAGCAGGGGAGGCTGTGATGTGGGAGGGACAGGGATATATTAGAATTCTTTATACTTTTTAAAAAATTTTCTATGAACCTAAAACTGGTCTAAAAATGAAAGTGTATTAAAAGATATATATACATATATATATTCATGAAATATATATATATATTCCTTCCATGAATATGTATATATATTCCTTCCATGTAAAGATCTTCCTACTTTGCCTTCTATCGTTGAGTATTATATATTAAAGTGTAGCTCTATCAGAGGCTCCTATATGAAAGTAAATAACCATAGAAATTAAAACAAACAAAAACAGCAGAAACTTTTATGTAAATAAGATACATACATTGCCAGTTCCAAAGGAAATGTTTCAAACTTCTCATTTTTTTAAAATTTTACAGAATTTATTATTGTATTATTTTTTGGTATATTTTTTATTGGAGTTCGATTTGCCAACATATAGCATAACACCCAGTGCTCATCCTGCCTGTACCCCCCTCAGCACCCGACACTCAGTCTACCCATCCCCCCCGCCCACCCCATTTTCCACTACCCCTTGTTCATTTCCCAGAGTTAGGAGTCTCTCATGTTCTGTCACCCTCACTGATATTTCCCACTCATTTTCTCTCTTTTCCCTTTTATTTCCTTTCACTATTTTTATATTCTCCAAACGAATGAGACCATATAATGTTTGTCCTTTTCCAATTGACTTACTTCACTCAGCATAATATCCTCCAGTTCTATCCACATTGAAGCAAATGGTGGGTATTTATCATTTCTAATGGCTGAGTAATGTTCCATTGTATACATAAACCACATCTTCTTTATCCATTCATCGTCCACCTCGATGGACATCGAGGCTCCTTCCACAGATTGGCTATTGTGGACTTTGCCACTATAAACACTGGGGCGCAGGTGTCCTGCCATTTCACTGCATCTGTATCTTTGGGGTAAATCCAGCAGCGCAATTGCTGGGTCATAGGGTAGCTCTATTTTTAACTCTTTGAGGAACCTCCACAGTTTTCCAGAGTGGCTGTACCAGTTCACATTCCCACCAACAGTGCAAGAGGGTTCCCCTTTCTCCACATCTTCTCCAACATTTGTTGTTTCCTATCATTAATTTTCATCATTCTTACTGGTGTGAGGTGGTATCTCATTGTGGTTTTGATTTGTATTTCCCTGATGGCAAGTGATGCGGAGCATTTTCTCATGTTCTTGTTGGCCATGTCTATGTCTTCTTTGGTGAAATTTCTGTTGTCTTTTGCCCATTTCATGATTGGATTGTTATTTCTTTGCTGTTGAGTTTAATAAGTTCTTTATAGATCTTGGATACTAGCAAGATTTGCAAATATTTTCACCCATTCTATAGGTTGTCTTTTAGTTTTGTTGACTGTTTCTTTTGCTGTGCCGAAGTTTTTTATCTTAAGTCCCAATAATTCATTTTGGTTTTTGTTTCCCTTGCCTTTATAGATGTATCTTGCAAGAAGTTGCTGTGGCCAAGTTCAAAAAGGGTGTTGCCTGTGTCAATGCTACCCAGGGCAATTTACACAGTCAATGCAATCCTTATCAAAATACCAGGGACTTTCTTCAGAGAGTTGGAACAAATAATCTTAAGATTTATGTGGAATCAGAAAAAAACCTGAATAGTCAGGGGAATATTGAAAAAGAATACCAGAGCCAGGGGCATCACAATGCCGGATTTCAAGTTGTACTACAAAGCTGTGATCATCAAGACAGTGTGGTACTGGTACAAAAACAGACACATAGATCAATGGAACAGAATAGAGAATCCAGAATTGGCCCCCAACTCTATGGTCAACTAATATTTGACAGAGAAGGAAAGACTATCCACTGGAAAAAGGACAGTCTCTTCAATAAATGATGCTGGGAAAACTGGACAACCACGTGCAGTAGAATGAAACTAGACCATTATCTTACACCATACACAAAGATAAACTCAACATGGATGAAAGATCTAAATGTGAGACAAGAATCCATCAAAATCCTAGAGGAAAACTTCTCATTTTTTTAGTCTATTTAAGTTGCTTGCATTCTTCAATTCCTCACACCCTACTGAAGTTTTGTACATTGTGGCTAGATGATAGAATGTCCTTTACTTACCAGCCTTTCCCAGATTCACGTTTTTTTCTCCCCCTTCTGCTGTTTCCTCCTAAGAAATTGGAAGGACCTAGAAAGTATTTTGAGTGGGAAGCCAAAATTCACACTTTGCTAACTCACATGCAGCTCAAAAAAAAATTTCCCCATGGCTTTATTATTTTTTTAATTCACAATAAAATTACAGTTCCCCTGGCCACCATATGAGTATTTTCTATTGATTGTTTGAATCACAAGGACAGTGTAGGGTACAAAACGAGAAAAACTTATCTTACTGACTTGAAAGAAAATGCATACCAAAGGTAGACTACTTCTTCAAGAAAATGAAATAGACTTACAATTATTACCCAAGAAACAAAGAAGAAAGAACTATCTTTTGGAAAAAGTCTTATTTTTATTCTTTTTAAAGATCTCCTCTCTACTTAAGGAGCAGATTTTTTTTAAAAAGCAACTGAATAAAGAAAGAAGGCAATTGTATAGAGAATAAGCGTAAGTTAAAAAAAATGATGCTCGAAGAAAAAATAATTAGTAAGGGCATCCAGGGGACATATAAAACAGCAAAGCTATAACAGGTTACCATTAGCAAAGGATATAAAGGGAAGCATGTCAGAGATTAGAAGTGATTATGAAGTCAAAGCACGCCGTGGGAAGGATGGGCTTGCTACTTTTCAGGGACAGAAGGAAAAGCAGAATGCATCAAGGTGAGGGTTGAATTTCTTAATAGCTACTTTACCTCAGTCATTGACAACAATTATAATGGGAACAGGATGCTTAGGGCAATAAGAGTTAATGAGAAAAACATGTAACTGGGCAAAATTCTAGTCATATATAGTTTAAAAAATATCTAAGTAACTGGAATGTATTCAAATCTGCAGAGTATAGGATTTCCACTATAGAATACTAATGTTTAGAAAGGTAAATCTAGCAATAGAACCATTATAACACATTCTAGAAAACTATAGTTAATTTCTTTCAAATTTTCTTTTTTTAATTTTTAAATTATAAAACCCTTACATGAGCTTTGTAAAAATATAGTAAAAAATAAAAACTCTCCTTCATTACCCAACTTTCTTCAGAGCTTCCACTCCATGAACAAAGATATTGTCTAACCCTAAGGTAACCACTATTGGTAGCTTAGTGCATATACATTCTTAGACTTATTTTAAAGTCCTAGACACACATTGCCAATATATGTACATATAAGATATAAATCCCTATTTACAAATTCAGGTGTAAAAGAAGAGTATCTTCTATTTTCTTTAACTAACATAGCATAAGTTGCCTTCATTAGAAACCTACTCACCATTTGCTTTGGATTCCTTTCCCCTTTGTCTGTTGCTATGCCATAGTATCATGTGGCACAGCAAAAAGATATCACAAGTGGACTGAATACCTGTATCTGAGCATGCGTGTGTCCACAAGACAACCCTAATTCTCATCCAGTCTTTGACTTTCACTTCACTGATATCTTTCCCATATGCTTTCCTTTATTTTCAATTTTAAGGTCTTTTTATTTCCACTCGTTCTCTCTGTCTTATCTCTCTCCTGGTTTGGAGAACATATCTCACCTAAATAGATGCAATAGTATCTTAGTCATTCTCCTGTTACCTTCCTTTTCCCTACGGTCTGTTTTATTGTCTTATATGTTAAAGCATAAGCCAAATCTTTTGACTACTCTGCTTACATCCTTTTAATGAACTCCTATCTCATCCTAGTACAGTTTAAGCTATTACAATGATCTACAAGCCCCTTGTGATCTGGTCTCTTTACCCGCATGACCCATTCTCTCCCATCTCCACTTGCTTACTCGGCTCCAGACACACTAGTCTCCTCCTGGTTCTGTCAAGTCGCCAGATGTGCTTCCACCTTAAGGCCATTCTATTGTCTCATCATTCCTTCTGCTTACAATATTCTTTGCACAAATATCTTTAAAGTGTTTATTAGAAGGTCACTTTTTCACTGAAATACTCCATAACAGCCCTGTCTAAAATTTTGTTCTTCTATAGCTAATACTTCACAAATTCTTTAGAAGTTTTCACCAATGTATCATATATTTTATTTTTTATTGTCCTCACTGTCTCCAACCGTACAATGTAAATTCCATGAAGGCAAATAATTCTATTCATTACTGTATTCCAAGCCTCTGGTAATACGTTTATATATAGAAGTATTTCAAAAAATATCCTTTAGGGGCAGCCCGGGTGGCTCAGCGATTTAGCGCCACTTTCAGCCCAGGGCCTGATCCTGGAGACCTGGGATCAAGTCCCACGTCAAGCTCCCTGAGTGAAGCCTGCTTTTCCCTCTGCCTGTGTCTCTGCCTCTCTTTCTCTCTCTCTCTCTCTCTCTCTCTCTCTCTCTCTCCCTCCCTCTCTCTGTCTCATGAATAAATAAATAAAATCTTTAAAAAATATATCCTTTAAAGTAATGAATGAATGGTGGTAAATTTACTACTGTTCTTACCCTATGCTGAGGTCATAGGAAATGATTCAAAGTTGTCTCAAACTTATTTTTTACTAGATTGGTATTGTCCTTATTTTCTTTCTGTTAAACAGAAGAAATCCATTAAAATCTTGAATTGGGTCGGGGTTGGGGGATAGCTTCCCTAGAAATGGATAAAGATCATTTCCATCCTAAGATTTGCTAAATATGTCTAGTAATTATACAATTTTGAAAAAGATGCAACCACAAAGCCCTAGTTTAGGAAATTTTCACTGTCCAAATTCTTCTTACTTTCAGTTCTTTACTAGCTCCTGACATATTTTCACAGAAGGGGGATGGTGAACCCCTGAGTTATTTTGGTCATGAGTACTCAAGACACAGACATCCAAATTTAAAGATTGACTCTTCTTTTCAGAAAAACTGTGTTATGTCAAGCATATTGAATGAATAACTAAGTGAATGAACAAACATAGACATCCCTAGCCATCCCTGGTGAAGAGATCACAGTATAGCATAAAATAACAGAAACAAACAACAAAGCTTACCATTTAGTATATTAAGGCATTTTATATTTAGTTAGCAATTAATATATAATATTTAATATGAGTGGAATTAAACTACTCTTGATTTGCTTTCCATTCCCCTAATACTTAACAGTACACCTTGGAAAGTAGTCCTTAACAGAATTAAGGTCTTATCTTGTTCTTTTGAATAGTGCCATCGTCCTTTGTATGATTGTACTAAATATATATTGTTGTTGCAGCATGAAAGGGAACAATAAAACTATGACAATTTGATAAGATTTGAATAAAAGTTCTATGTATAAGAGTCTAGGTAAGGTAAGGTGTAGGGAAAACAGAAAAGACAGTACAAAATCTGAAGAGGAGAGATAAAGAGCTGGCAAAATTCAGGGAGCCTGAAATGAGGAAGTCAAGTAGGAAACATTCATTTTGACCTCACTCTCTTTCCTGAATCCCCAACCATGAACCCCTTTGATAAACTCAGTAAGCAGCCAAAATGCAAGGAAGCTCATTGACTTAACCTTTTAACCATCCACCAAGGGCAGAGAGAAGGATGAAGAAGGAAAGAAGAAATAGCAGATTTTGATTTATCCTTCTAGAAAAATCTCAGTGAAACACATTATACATATACACATCTTCATATTTACTTCTACATCATGATTTTTTTCGTATCTAGAAATCTCCCTACGTCAGCACAAATAAATTTTCTCTTCTAATATCAGCGTAAACACATTTGTACCATGAAACATTCAACACAATTCATCCTCTACAGATAAATTTTACTTTCTTTCCAATTGTTTGTTACTAACAAAAATACTACAAGGATTGTGTATACATTTTCAACTCTTATGAATATGTTTGTAAGCTAAATTACTAGACATACTTTTTTATTCAAAGGAAAGTATCTTATCTTTTCAGAAATGTTTTTAGTAAGAGTTATGTCATATAGGAAGTACATATAACAGGTATGTACAATTTTAAGCTGACATTCATTTAACCAATACATCCAGAAAGAGAAAATTGCTAGTACTCAAGAAGCATCTCTTTCGGGCAGCCCTGGTGGTGCAGCGGTTTAACGCAGCCTACAGCCCGAGGTGTGATCCTGGAGACCCAGGATAGAGTCCCACGTCGTGCTCCCTGCATGGAGCCTGCTTCTCCCTCAGCCTGTGTCTCTGCCTCTCTCTCTGAATAAGTAAATAAATCTTTAGGAAAAAAAAAAAGAAGAAGCATCTCTTTGCCTTCTCCCATTCCCACAAAGGTTAACTGACATCTTGATTTTTGTGATAATTATTTCTTTACAATTATTGATCATAGTGTATATATATATATATATATATATATATATATATATATATTACTTCATTAGATGTAATCATACATTTGTTTTCTTACCTAATCTATTTTTGCTCAACTTGGTGGTGAGAGTCTTCTACATTGTGGTATTTAGCTATTAATCATTTTTGTTGTTTAGCATTCTCTATGCTACAAATGATTTTTTATAGTTCTATTACAAAACTTGTGAAAGTGGATAATCTTTTATATGGATCCAGGAAAACAAGGGGAAGATTTTTTCTGAGTGGTACCAATGA
The DNA here is from genome assembly GCF_018345385.1 of Vulpes lagopus. Taxonomy (NCBI): domain Eukaryota; kingdom Metazoa; phylum Chordata; class Mammalia; order Carnivora; family Canidae; genus Vulpes; species Vulpes lagopus. Next base: position 101,223,344 of record NC_054829.1, read on the forward strand.
GAGAACTACCTAGGAATAAAGTACCCGGACTTTTAATATATTGCATAATGACAAACAATTTTTCTGAGATTTTCATAATCTATGCTTCTGTTATCAACATTGAAATATTTCTATCACTCTATCTTTATTGATACTTAATAATGTTATATTTAAAAGTTAAGAGTTTAGCTAAGTTGTTCTATAATATTGCTCTGCTGTGTGTGCAAGTCAGCAAGCTTCTTGCTGGGTGTAAGATACCCATAAAAGCAGTCTGAGCATAGGTCAGTACTGTAGCCTACCAATATGCCTAGGCACTGACTCGACGCTCTTGGGTTCTAGGGTCCAACTCTAATGATTCCACCACCTTTGTACAAGCACTAAGGAGGCTGACCCAAATCCCAGTGAGGTGGATTGGGACACCCTAGACAAGTAAGCAACCATCTATAAGTCCACTACAGGCCACCATGAATATCCACTGCAGATCTTTCCAGTGACAATTCGTAAGATCAACTCAGTAGGGGATAGTAGAGAATTAGAAACAAACAAAACTTTACACACCCTGAGATGCAAAATATTTAAAAAGACTGTGTAGCAGGAGGGAGAAAAAGGGGCCAACTGGCTGCTGAGAGTATTTAATATTGGCTCTGAGCTAATACTCAATGCCACAGAAATGTGGCAATTCAATGGTATTTCCAAAATCCCCAAATGCATTACCTTTTAAAAGATCCCCAGAACATGGTGGGGACTCACAGCTCCTCAGAGTTTGTTCTCCCTCTGGGGGGCATTTGATGATTTAGGACTCTGGAGATCCACTGGGACAAGGACAGAAACTAGACATTTTTGGCTCTTTTCGACATAAAGAATCTAAGTCATGATAATTCCAGGTAACTCCTCTCAGTTCCCAAAGCAAACTCATAAATCCCATAAGGCATAGCAGGTAAAACTGTAAAGGGAGTAAAAATTAAGCTGGACTAGTCTACTGGAACCATATTTCTAAAACATATCCAGGCCACCAAAATCTGTATTGTCATCATCTCTAAGCAATTTGGGAAGAGTTCATCCCCTCTGTTGCACAACTTGCCATTAATCAGGTTGTAAGTGTGTGGAAAATGGTGAGAACATCAAAAAATCAAAATGGTAAGGGGAGCATATGTTAATAGAATCCTGTTTAATGTCAGAGGAATGGGATTCCTTGCCAGTTCTAACAGGACAGGCTTTAGAGTTGACTGGTAGTTAGTATAGAGGGTTTGGAAACAGAGGACAAGGAATTAAGCAATGTTACGGCTTGAGGTGCAATGCCTGCCCATTCAAGGGGCCACTTATTGTTTAAAATATTGAGGAACATGTCTTTGAGTAGGCCATTGTGCCTCTCTCTAAGTCTGGTTGCCTGAGGCTAGCCTGCCAGATGGAAATTATATCAAATACCATGTTCTAGAGCTTGTAACCAAGCAGCTTGGGAAGTAAAATGGATACTTTAAAAGTCTATGAAGGCTAGTGGGCCAAAGGAGACAAGCCACATCCCTGGCTAAGAGAATTACACGATGGGAAGCAGTATCTCAGGAGGGAGCATCTTGCAGTCCAGTGAAAGTACCCATAATGGTGGTTGCATACCTATCATGTCCAGCAGAGGGCGCCAGTGGTCCAATGAAATCGATTTGCCATTCTGAATATTATCTTTGTCCCTGGGGCACATGTCTCCACCTGGGAGTCTTCCAGAATTTTGTTTGGGAGTAAAGAAAGCAATTATTTACCACCTCTATGGATAGAGCTGTGATAAAAGGAATGCCACATCCGTATGCCAAGTCAGTGAGTGTTGTCACTCCCATACGGCCTGGTATAATTTGGATCTACTTGCCAGTGGGTATGGGATATATCAGAAATTGCCACCTCCACTTCTCCACATATCTATCCATAGGCCCCCGTGTATGTAAGACATGACCCTGCCCCCTACTCCGGAGACCTCTGATTTATTCCCATTGCTCTCGCCATTGCCAGGAGACAATGACTGAGAGTAGGATTTCAAACAGTAGAGTCTTTTCATCATAGCTTTCAGCATTATTGCCTTCATTAAATGTACTTTACAGTGGCTTCAAAAAACAATACCTATGTCTTTTAACATAGCTGCTACACAAGTGACTGCTATTCCTGATGCTGAGGCATTACAAAATGGACTGCAGAGAGGTTAGCTAGACAACACCATAATATTACTGCCTTGCTTCCATTTTTCTGTGGCCAAGTAACCTGCAGGGGCCTTGAGCCGATACTAGATCCTCCTGGGAGTATATATGCCTTAGAAAATAGTCTGCAGACTCATAATAAATGTAAATTCTTTATATGACTCCTATAATCATCTTTATAAGCACTCTCCCCAACCGCCAAGTGCTTTTCCCCTGTGTGCCCCTTAGTAAGCCTGTGATGCTTACCAAAATCCCACTCTTTTTGGTTTGAATTGGCCAATCTGGTATTAGCCCAAGGGGGTCAAATACACCCTCAGACCCTAATAAAGGCACATGCTCCTGGTCCTGTCTCTCTTTCTGTCTGCTTCTTCCCTCAACTTCCCATGTAACTCCTCCAGGCATGGTCAATACACCTCCTCCAGAAATTGTGAATAATAAACATCTCTATTTCACTTTCCTTTGTGGTCTTTTATTGAACAACAGCTCACCATCCCATATAACAGGGCTCTAGTTATCAAATGATAATATAACAAAGTCCAACATTGCTAGATGCCATTCTTGTAGATGTGAAATAAATTTTGTGATTTTAATTGACATTTTCTGAATTTAAGTTGAGATTGAGTACTTAGTTTTCATCTGTTTACCAAGCATTTGAATGTCTTGTATATGTGTCTACTAAAGTATTTTGGCTCATTTTTCATTGATTTGTCTTTTTTTCAGGCTTGTAGATATTAGTCTTGCATCAGTTACCTGTGCTTCAAGTACTTTCTACTCAGAGCTTACCTTTTATCTTTCATTATGGTATATATGGTATATATGGATGAGAAAATCTTAATGTGATATTATTCCATATCATTTTCTAAAATGAGTAGTTTTGACTTTCTTATTAAGACTTTAATTCATCCAGACTTGCTTTTTATGTGTGAAATGTTGCAAGATTTCAATCTCATTATTTTGCATATAGATATTCAGTTTTGGTAATAGTATTTACTGAAAAATCCACTCTTTCCTACTGGTATTACAATGAGGCCTCGGTCATAAATCAATTTCCCATATACGTGTAAGACAATGTTTATAGTCAACAGTAAGTTCCATGGGTCTATTTCCAGATACTATAATGTCTTCATAGCTATAATACATATTATGCTTTGTCTTCATATCTGCTAACATATCTTTAATCTTTTGCTATTTCTTCAACAGCATCTTGGCTTTTAAACTTCTACATATATTCCAGAAATCTAAACGTGAATTTAGGGAGGGCTGATATCTTTATTATATTGAATTCTTCAATCTATGATTATAATACATATCTTTACTTACTTAGTTTTTCCTAAATTTTACTCAATAACATTTTATGATTTTATAATAATTCTAAGAATAACAGAGTAACACAAACAGTCCAAAGCTCCTATTGAGAACAGCTAGAAAAGTGGTTGAAATAAGTTAAAAAATTTTTATGAAGACATTGGATTGCTACCAAGGAAACCAAGAATTAAGGAAACAAATTTTAAAAAGGGAGAACTCTGAGGGCAAAGTGAGCCAACATTTTATGAGAAATTCTGGAAGAGAGCTGATAAAAAAAAAAAAAAAGGACAAATGAGCAATAGATAATAAGTCTCATGAGCCCAGAAAGGTGGTGGTGGGGGGATGTAGACATAAGAGATAAGAAATTGGAAAAGTAATTCCAGTTATTGTGGAAGTTTATCTTACTACATTTTTTGTACCCTTGTATAGGTAATGACTTAAATATTAGAGTTCTTCAGCACTTGAAGTGCTGATATTTGATCATGTCTTTGGTTTCTTTCAATATTTTATTTATTTGACACAGAGAGAGAAAGAGAGAGCACATGCACACAAGCAAGGGGAGCTGGAGAGGGAGAAGCAAACTCCCTGCTGAGCAGGAAGTGCGATAGGGAGCTTGCTTCCAGGATCCTGAGATCATGACCTGCGCTGAAGGCAGCCGCTTAAATGACTGAGCCACCCAAGCGTCCCATTGATCATGTCTTTGGACCTATCATCAATTTCACTGATGTAATTTTCATTTTCCTATTAGTTTTATCCAGTGGGTGTTTTATTTCAGATATTGTATTTTTCACATCTCAAATTTCCACTTAAAATCTTTTTTTTATTTTCCTGATGATATGTCCTATCTTTATATTCTTTGAGTATGTTATCTTTAACTTCATGCAGCACAGCTTTACTAGCAGCTTTAAAGCCCTTTAATGATAATTGCTACATTTGGGTTATCTTGGGGTTGCATCTGTTAATTGTCTCTTCGTTTAAGAATGGTGTGTATTTCTCTGACTCTGCATGTCGGGTAATTTTGGATTGACATTGAACATTAGATTGTACAGACCGTGAGTTTTGTCGAATCCTTCCAATGAGTACTGAATTTTTTAAAAAAAAAATTTAGCAGGAAGTTAATTTGTCTAGGCTTAGACTTCAAGTTCTGTTGTGCTTGACTTTGGCAGTTGTTCATATCTCAGTCTTGAAAGGTCCAGGAGTTAGTGAAAGACAAGTATTGTTTTTATACAAAATTTGGACTTCCCTTTTTTGGCTTTCTCCTTTCTAGTAACCCCCCCACCCCCCCACCTCCAGTATCTAGCAATTTTCTCATAGATTTTCCACATAGAAATATATTAAACTTCCTACTGGAGTTTTAGTCTCCATCTACCATTGCCACAATTTTTAAAAAGATTTTATTTATTCATTCATGAGAGACACACAGAGAGAGGCAGAGACATCAGCGTCCCTGTGGGGAGCCCTATGAGGGACTTAATCCCAGGACCCTGGAATTAAGACCTGAGCCAAAGGCAGATGCTCAAACACTGAACTACCCAGGTGCCCCCATTTCCACAATTTCAGCTACTGTCTGGGAAGGGCCACAGAAATGAATGTACTTTTTTCACTATGTACTTTTCATTTATTCACTTTTCAGTTCTTTTCCAAAGTCTCTATGCATTGATAACTTTCCAGAGTCCTACAATAATTGATTTTTGTATTTTTCCAGAAGTTAAAGTTCTTATCTAAGACAGAGTCAGTTTTTTAGGAAGTCATTGCCTTAAGACAAAAGCAGAACTCTCTTCTTCTACCTTTTACCATGATTTCTGTTAATCTTTTTTCTCTCTCAATTGTAATATATCCTTGCTTTTTTACATGCATCATGATTTGTTATTATGCTATACAGCAGTGTAAAAAAATTGGTTGAGGATTGCTGGAGGGGAGGTGGATGGGGGAAGGGGTAACTGGGTGATGGGCATTAAGGAGGATACTTGATGTAATGAGCCCTGGGTGTTATATGCAAAAAATGAATAACTGAACTCTATATCTGAAACTAATGATACACTATATGTTAACTAATTGCATTTAAATAAAATAAGTTTTAAAAAATGGAGGCTGAAGAAAATAATATATACTCCAGAAAAGGACATGTATCTTTTCCTGACAGGCTGCTTGTACCGAGGGCTGAATCAATCTAAGCTGCTATTGAGTGGGGCCTGAGCTTTATTACAGCTTTAGTTAGATTCACTTCACCACATGCTTCAAATATTTTGAGAGCAGGATCAAGATTTTATTTTCAGTAGAGCTTTGAGTCTCAGCACTTGTGAGACTTTGCATATCTCTTTATACTTTACAGCTCAACAGCCAATTTTCAAACTTGCAGGAGACCTTTGTCTGCATTATGGCCTTAGCCACCCACTTTTTGTTGTTGTTTTTCTAGTGGGGAATTGTCTTTTCTTCTCAGACCTCCTCTGGGCTTTTGTTGACTTAGGAGAACTCTTTTCACCCTGATGCTCCATCCCTCGCCTTTGGAGGGCCATTTCTATGTCCTTGGTGAAAGCTCTATGGCCCCAGAGGGATTTCTCTCAGCTCTCCTGATGAGAGACCAGCCTTCAGAGATACACTGGGTTTTATTCAGTGCTGTGTGCCCCAAACAGATTTTCTTCATCTCTTGACCTGCCCACATGGACATGTGGAGATGCACTGAAGGGGAGAAATTTATTTCAACTCTCTTGCCTTTTATCAGGCTTAAATTCAGTAAACTTTATTCATCCAGTGAAGGCCTGTGGGAAATTGTGCATGCAGACTTATTATGTTACTGGGGCTCCTCTAGAGGCTAATCCTTCATGCCAGACTACATGTTGACATTAAATACTGCTAAATGTGTGGTTGGTTTCTCCTTACCCCATCTATAGAGAATCCTTCCTCTTTCTATCTGAAAGCAATCATGGGTATCTTCTCCCCTAGGAAAGACATAACTTTCTGCATCTCCTGGAATGTGGTGGGGTTTTTTTTGTTTTTTTGTTTGTTGTTGTTTTTTAGTCTTTGCCTTCTCTGCTCAGTTATGGTAAAACACAATACAAAACTAAATGTTTTTTTCTTCTTCAGCTTGTTCTCATTGTTAGGATAGAAATAACAATTCCATGTGGTCTTTTATATTCTAACTAGAAGCAGAATTGTGTCCCTGGGTTTTTAGTTTTCTTATATATAATTGTTTTGTCTGGTTTTACAAGAATATGTAGAGATTAGAAATCAAGCCTTGTACCACAACCATTTTCCCAAAATTCCTCCTTGTTTTCCATTCTTAATTGTGTTTGCATGAAAAAATTCAAACTGTTATTTTTCATATTTATTACAAATTTCTGCACAAGCTTCAAACTCTGAACTGAAAAGAACATGAGTGACAACTATATTCCCAATATTACATATGGAAAATTGGTTTCTTAATTTTTACATTAAATGTTATGAAATTTTAGAAAAAATATATTAATGATTAATTTGAAAATAACTGATATCTATTTGGATTTAATTTGAAATTATTTATGATATGTATTTATTTCAATCTTTTTTGTATTTAAGAAAACATTTAAAAACTTACAGTGGATCAAAACACACAAAAAGAAAAAAATTAAATGCATAGACTAAAGCTAGAAGCAAAGCAAATGTGAAATAACTTATGCCAAGAGACTCCTCAAAATATATGATTAATAGTACTGTATTAGATATATAGCAATGCCTAATATTGCTAAATAGTATGTTATAAAATTTCTACCTTTCATTATTATGTTTTTTCATATTTTAAGAAATATCCAGTGGATTTTTAAATTTCAGATATTGTATTTTTCAGATCCAAAATTTCCACTTATTTTTTTTTTTTCTATTTCTCTGCTGACATGTCTATCTTGGGGACTGATGGGGAAAGTCTGATATTTGAATGGTGTATCAGTTATCAATTCATTTTCTCTCAACTCCAAATCCACTCTTCATTGTCTTTCTTATGATATTGGAAAAATTCTCCCTTACCAGCTGGCATGATATTAAACTTATCATTACTAGACACTCTAATGTATAATATTCTTGGCAAGCTTTTACACACTCTATGGGCAGTTTCCTCTGTCACCCCAAATAATGGTTTCCCAGTGAGTTCTACTCCTGGTGGTATGTCTATGGATGAGATGAGTTAGGTGGCTTCACAATGAGTTCTAAAGTTTGACACTTGCCCTTGGGTAGCTTTCCAATGAATACTATAGATATGATACTTCACTAACTTCTCCACTCTCCAGGAGACTAAGCTGCCCCATCTTAAGGAAATCTGGATCTTGGCCCTGGTGTTGTACCTCTTCCACATATGTTCCTTATGAGGGTACTCAGCATCAGCCCTGGGGTAGTGGCAGTTCCATATAACTGCTATTCCTGCACTCTTTAGAATATGCTTTATAGCTAGTCCAATAACTCCAATCTCCTGTTCAAATTAATGCATCAATTCTATCTCCTGATAGAACCCTGAAAAATTCAGATGAGGGAACTACCAAAGAAGTGGGATATATGTTCTAGGGAGAAGATTGTCCATTCTGGTTTACAGAACCCAGAGGGGAAAAAGAATATTCTAATGAAAACCATTACTAGATTATTGTGGAAATATAGAATGGCACTATTGAGAAATTGTAAGAATTGAGATAAATACATCAAACTTAGTCTGGAGATTGAGATTCTAAAAGCAGTTTATGAGGGCACCTGGGTGGCTCAGTCTGTTAAATGTCTGACTCTTGATTTCTTCTCAAGTCATGATCTCAGGGTCCTGGGATCAAACCCTGCCTTGGTCTCTGTACCCAGTGGGGAATCTGCTTCTCCACCTCTCTCTTTCCCTCTGCCCCTCCCCCTGCCTCATGTTCTCTCTCTCTCTCTCTCTTCTCTCTCTCTCTCTCTCTCTCATAAATAAATCTTTAAAAAATAAAAAAATAAAAGCAGATATACTCAGAGACACAGGCAGGCAACTTCACAGAAGTATTTTAATGGATTCGAGATAAAAAAAACTATATTAATACAGTTATTCTCAATCACTAAGAAGACAATATCCCATCCTACCATGATTGGAGAATTAGTCTAGCTATCAAAACATATTTAAGCACAAGGGAAAAATTCTGGGAAAATTGCTAGAATTACAGGTAATTTTTACTTTCTTTTTATACATTTTTTAAACATTTTATGTAATTAACATGTATTACAAATATAATTAGAAAAACATAAATGTAAAGACTTTTTAAGCCAATGGTCCAGAGGTATAAAAATTTAGATTATGTCTCAAAGCAAGGCAAAAGTGCAACTGATGGTCACAGACATTTGCCACAAAGAACAAGACTGCCTTAATGCTGATAGCAATAGTATTACTTTGGACTACTAAAATATTTTCTACTTAAGAATAGGAAGTATTAAACAGATAGTGGAGATATCAAGTGTCTTCAGAGTCATGTTGGAGGGAAGCACACTGCAGTGACTGAAAAACCACTAGATACCACACCTGACAGTTTCTTTGTCAAGAATTCGTTTTTTTTTTTTTTTTTAAGATTTTATTTATTTATTCATGAGAGACACACAGAGAGAGACAGAGACATAAGCAGGCTTCCTGCAGGGAGTTCAATGCAGGACTCAATTCCAGAACTCCGGAATCATCCCCTGAGCCAAAGGCAGAGGCTCAACCATTGAGCCACCTAGGCTTCCCTTGTCAAGAATTCTTATTACAATTTGGTATGAATAATGAAAAAAAAAGAAAAGTTTACTTGCCAAGATGGCTTCCTTATATCAGTGATGAATCATGACGAATCATGAATATGAATCAAGCTTTCTTGTAGTATCTACTATTGAAGAGGAAAAACAACAACAACAACAAAAACCCCAACCATCTATTCAGTTCCCAGCCTGACTGCATTTGGTTCTTTTTCAACTTTTGGAATATTGTCCTAGAAATTCACCTAGAGGGTGAATCTACCTTACTTTTTGGGCCTAAACATTCTGGACTCACTATATTGAAACAATCATAAACACTTTCTGTGGCAAGCGGGAACCTTTTTATTGGCAATAAAGTTGACAAAAGAGACTGTGATATAATTAGTAATCCATTCAACAACAATTTATTTTGCATTTCTGCATGTACTTGGACCCAGATACTGTATTAAACAAGGAAGGCATGAAGTCTATTCCTCAGGAATGAATGGTCTTTTGGAGAAGATTAGATATGAAATTCAATCCAGACTTAAGATATTTTTAGGAGGTTAGGAAGAAGTCTCAGGATTACTAAATTATGCTTATTTCATAGAATTCTATTATATTTTAAAAACTTTTTAAATAATTTTTCATCAAAAAATATCTAACAGAACTCACGAAAGAAGCAATTGACATTAGACATTAGCAATTGACATTAGAGTTTTCTATTTAGCCCCTTGGTCCTTTTGCAATGTTTATAGCAGTGGTTGTGTAGGTGAGAAAACTGCTGGGGTTCTCTCTCCCTAGTCTTTGTAAAACTAAACACTGTCTCATTACAATTCTGATTCTTCTATAATAAAAATATGTTCTCTAAGATAACTTCAAATCTTCACTGGACAATTTTTAAATAGCTGTTTCTATTACTAAAACTAAAATAAATCTTTGACTTAGTAGATATTGTACCATTACATATGATGAATAAGTGGAAGAATAAGAAAAAATCAGGCTTTTAAGGAAATATTTTTAGTTGAACTTTATCCAGTCCTCCCATGAATATCTGGCTCCAGAGAACAGTATATTCTGCTGTCAGAGTCTACTGAATGGACAATAATCTGATTTAGCTAACCAACTTGTAAACTTTTAGAAATGCCTTGGAAATTGAGCTAAACAGCACAATATATCTATCTCCATGCCCCCATTTGAGTGGCTTGTTGACTGGAATGAACAAATTAACTGACTGGGTTTATTTTTCATCTTGTAAAAATATCTAAAATAACAGATGGCACAAAATCATGAAGTGATTTTCACATGGACAAAACCAATAAAATTAAAAGTGACAAGGACAAGAATTACAAGACTCATCTGATTTAAAAATTTACACATTTAAATTTATATAAATCAATGAACAGCCTCTACATAAAATATAAAAAATGACCCTAATGACATCTTAAAAAGCCAATCATGAAATCAGTCAAGATGTGTTTTGCCTTTCTTATTGCACTTGGGTATGGGAAGGATATTTAGTTGTTTTAATTTTCTCTTATGATGGATACAGAAAATCCCCATTTTACTCAAATTCTCTATTTAGCCACTTGTTGAAACAGTATGTTGAGCAAGGGAAGATATGGTGAGACTACCTTTGAAAGGCTTGTCAAAGTTTTGTGTCCATTGGGTTACTTTTCCTCAGGGCATTGATACTTCTGTTGGTTGGAATACAGTCCAACTTGTATAGATCTTAAACTAATTCTCTCTAGAATCTTTAATATTTTAAGTGTAGCCTGAGGACAAGCAACATTATCATCTAGAGACTTTTTAGAAATGCAAAATTTCAGGTCCCACCCCAGACCTACTCAATCATTACTTGCACTTTAGCAAGATCTCTGGGAGTTGCATATACACATTAAATTTTATAGCACAGATTTTTCTTCTTATCCCTCCAATCTGTCTTTCCAATGAAGGAGATGACCGCTGAGCATAAACTACAAACACACAGTGGATTATGGAGGCATGACTTAAATCATGTGGTTCTAAAAGCACAGCCCTGAATTTGTAAGAAGACTGCACTATGTTCCCCCAAATGAGATTCTGTCTTTTGCTTGTAGGGGAAGTACAATCAGCAATAACTCTTGAAGTCCTTCCTACTAGTTCTTTCAATTGATTCTCTTCAAATACAACTGAGATGACTTTTATTTTGTAGTTGTGCTTTGGCAATGCAATCCTCTTGTATCTTGAAAAGAATGGAAGACTATTGACAATGGTAGGTAGGCTTCTGTAACAGTAAATAAATGGTGATACTCAGGAGACATAGATTTTGGTACATCTTTTGCATAAGATGTACCTTATATTTGATTTTATATTCCATGCACTAAAATCCTTGACTGGCACTTAATAGGTATAAATTACATTTTTGTTTTTAAAAATTCATTAAATAATGAATCAATCTTAAGAGTCAATCTTAAGCAATTCATTAACGTCACTAAGTTTTAAGTTTCATTAAATGTTGACTACTACAGTTATTTTAAGGCCCCTTCCAGATCTAGCATTCTAGCATTCTGTGAGTTCTGTTATTATTTTATGCAGGGACATTCTGAGGAAAATTCGTCATTGTATTAAATGATAAATTTGTAATAGTCTACATCCAAGTGATGCATAAATAGCCAACTGGGATGGGAAAACTTAAAACTATCTTGCCTTTTAAAAAATACATGTTGGGCGCACGTAGGTGGCTCAGTTGGTTAAGTGGCTGGCTGCCTTCAGCTCAAGTCATGATCCCAGGGTCCTGGAATCAAGCCCCACTTCAGGCTCTCTGCTCAGAGGGGAGCCTCCCTCTCCGTCTCCCTCTCCCTGCTTTCCCTGCTTTCTCTCTCTCTGTCAAATAAATAAATAAAGTATTTAAAAAATATATGGTGATTTTTTTCCCACTTTCTTATATGGTTTCTTTTTTGATTCTTTGATCATGTATAGAAAAAAAACAGAACTAGTACATAGCTAAAAGTGAGTGATAATTAATACTTTATTGAGCATTTTATGTTGCTGTTTTTTGCTGGCTTGGGGGGTATAGGAGAGTTGGACACTGAAAAGAATACAAGTCCAGAGACTCTTCTCAATGCTTCTACTGTGGAACAAGACTTTGGCCATCGATGACATGTTCAACGGATCATATGAGCAAATATCAACAGATTTGCCATTACCTTAGTTCATTCATTTAGCAGGACCTGGGCAAGATTCCACTCCTATGAGTTCAATTTCTACTAGTTCTACTAAATGGCAGTAAGGTAGTTAATACAAATTTTCATACACAGCAAAAAACTATGATTCTGTGCTTCCTTCTGTTGTTTTGGCCTCCAGTGAAATGCTGCATTTAGGTTGTAGCATCACATTTCAAAAGAGACATAGATAGAATAGAGAGAGTTCAGAGGAGAGCCACAAAGATGATAAAGAGTTTGGAAAATTAGACCTATGTGGGAAGGTTATGGGAAGCAGGCATGTTCTGTCTGGAGAAGAGAAGACTGGGGGGAAACATAACTGTCTGCAGATTCGTTAAGGGATGTTATAAAGAGGAGAGAGACCAATTCTCATTAGTCAATGAGGACAGAACAAGAAGCAATAGGCTTCAATTCCACAAGGGAAAATTTAGGTTAAATATAAGGACTAACTTTATAACAATATGAATAGTTGGGAATGGCACTAGCTGCCAGGGGAGGCTGTGGAATCATCATCACTGGAGAGATTCAAGGCAGAAACCCCACAACCATTGATCAGGAATGACTTAGTAATAATAAAATCAATCCCGCTGTGATTCACGGGGATAGATTAGTGCCCCAGCATAGGTTCTTCCAACCCAAATGATTATATGATTAAGATACCAGCACCCAAGGGGAATCGATCTGTGTATAAGGGAGGGAAGAGAAACTCCTTACGAGCCACTGCTGTAAATCTGAAAATTAAGTAATCTAGGATGTTTAGCTAAGGGAGAGACCAAATCAGCTTAGGAGGTATGTAGAAAGATGCAATTAAAGAGCACAGCATTTATCCTAAAATGTTAGACTGACTTTGTCAATGCTTCAGATAGAAAAATTGAGACCCATAGCATTATTAATTTGCATGACTCCTATTCAATTCAGATATGCTGAACCATATTTTAATTGTCAACCAGAATTTGGAATATTCTCATGGTCTGAAAAATAGACACTAAAAGTCAGATAATTCTTAGAATAATTTTTTTTTTCCAAGACAGAGTCAGGGTCTTTTATTTTTAAAAGGCATTGAAATGCTCTTTTTGCTTCATACACACCCGAGGGTTTTATTTGATGGGCATGCAACTCTAATTAAGATCCACGATCCACATAATTCAATCGCAGTGTGGGTCAAAATTACCAATTCAATTTTTTAATCTTAAAATTGATTTCTACGACTGTGATTCCCAGAGTGAATTTCAGTATGATCCACAGCGCTCTAGTTCTCCATGCTGCCTTATCACATTGCCTCTTGCCAACACCGCAGCAGTTATTTTGAATCCCTGAAAAGGCAGTATTTAATTTTGAGTTCACTTTTCCCCTCTCCACCTTTCCAGTTTACCTTTAAGAAAAGAAAGAGAAAAAAAAAAAAAAAGCCGTGCTGCCTTCTGCTCCCCTGAGTAGGCTGTGTTATTACTACCATCCACATCATCAGGGTTACAGCGCTTGCTGTAGTAGATCATGCCTGTGCTGTCGTGGTGATGATATATGATGGAAAAAGCCATCCATCTGAACATTCGAGGCACAAAGGCTGGAGCAGTAATGAGGTAGCCCAGCATAATCCTGCCTGGCATGCACAGAAGTGGACATTTACCCCCAAATAAAAGTGGGCTACTCTGTAAACAGAGTTTTTAGATGGGAAAGAAAAGCCCTGGAAGAGGAATTTTTTTCCTTTTTTTTTTTTTTTTTTTTTTTTTTTTGCTTAGAGACCTTTTATGTCTCCCAAAACATTAAAAAATAATGGGTTCCTGAATTAAAAACCTTTCAAAGCTTCACACTGCTATTTCCTCCTTTTACTTTTTCCCTGTATCTCATATATATTTTTCTCTTTTTATTCCCTCTGCTGTCAGCCCAGACTCAGACTCTGAGCATCATTCTCCCAGACTGCTGTAGTGTTCTCCCTCTCTGTTCTCTCTCTGCTCGAATTCGCCTTTGATAGCATGGCTAGACTCATCCTAGTAAATGCTACATTCATCACATAATTCTTCTAATCACAGATGTTTAAATTTTCTCCATGCTCTATCAAATATTATTCACATTTCCTTACTGGGCATGAAAGGCCCTGTATAACTTCACCTTCGCTGTCTTCCTCGCTATAAGATACCCTATGTTGTCAAATAGGACTTCTGGTCCTTCTGGATGTGCTTTCTTACCCACATCCTATCTTGACAAATAGGGCAAATTGGTGTTTCAGGGTAGGCTTTTACTGCTTTTACTTTTTATATCTTTGCATCTTGCCGAGCCCTCCACCTGAGATGCAAAGTAAAATAATGGGGTGAGTTTACTGTAAGACACCTGAATTCAAATGTACTGGTTGGGGCAAATTGTTTTATAGCTCTCTCAGTTTCTTCATCAGTAAAAATGAGAATAAACGTACTATTTCAAAGAAATCTTGTGAGGAATTAATGAGAAAAATGTATGTAAAGCAACTAGTACATATAGTCAACAAAGTCAGTTTCTATTGTTTGTTTTACTATTATTATTAGTGCTTCTGTTCACTCTGTAAGGGTGATTTTAATACCGCCCTCTCTGAGGCTTCTTTGTCTCATTTTCTATTTCAGTTGAGCTTTTCCTCTTCAGATCTAGCACATTTTTCTGTTGTATCCTGCCATCTCTTATATTTTTCCATATGGGAAAGAACATCCTCACCAGAATGTCTTGAGGGTAGAAATTGTCTCTCATTTATCTCCCATTAACACCTAAAGTGATCAACACATGATAGGTATTCAACATATTTTTTTTGAATTAATCAATATTATTTATGTGTTCCCTGTCTTCCCCAGTGCCAAGCTTAAAGAAGTTTTGGATTTAGTTGGAACAATCTAACTATAATGGAATAAAAACTCAAGAATGTTTCAGTTGGCGGGACAGATTAGTGCAACTGGCTGTGATCCTCTCAGAATGAAAGTAAAATTCAAGCTAGTTTTGTGGTAAGATTCATTTTCTACCTCCATCACTTAAACATTCTTTAATAGAAAAAAAACAATCTAAATTCTTAACATCTACTGGTGCATCCTAATTTAAGTAACTAGATTTCTTCAAGCTGCTCTGCACTTAGTGGTACTATTTCTAAACCTAAGCAACTGGCATGCTGGTAAGCTTGTCCTCATTTCAGGTTTTAGCCCTTTAATTTTAATCCATTTTGCTCTAAGAAATATGTCTACAACTCCACCACATGAAAAGTAGTACATCATTTTCAAGGTTTCTTCAAGTACTCTTATAAACTGACTCCTACAAAAACACAATGAAGTTCACATCTAAATTTCCTCTTTTTCAGAGTTCAATAAAATTTGGTTTGATTAACACTAAAATGGAAATGGGGCTAGATGGAAATAATTTTTTCTTGCCACCAATTTACAGCTCTTAGCTTTCAGGTTTACTGTTGCCAGTAGAGTTCTTTCAATCAAAGAGCAACCCTTTCTCTACTAGTAACTCGAGTAACCACTGTGAAGCAGTCTGCCAGTCTGAGTCTTCCACCACTGTGTTCTCCCCTGCTTTGTTTTCTTCAGCAGCATTGACCTCCTGGGCTTCCTGCCAGCCCTCCTAGGCTTTGCATGCACTCTCCCCAGACCACGACTGCTCTCTGCCTTTTCTGCATGGAGATATTGATCCTTCATAGTGTACATTAAAAATACCTTCCTTAGAAGTTTTCCCTAACTTATATTTCACCCCACCTCATTGATCAGTCTAGATCAGTCTACACTGCCAGAAACATGCTATTATTCTCCTTCATGGTACCTATTACAGTCATAACAAAAATAATTAATTTGTGCACATACTTGCTTAAGATGTATTGCTCTGGGCAGAACTTAAACTCAATGAGTAAAGAAAATATGTTTGACCTACTCACCTCTATCTCCAAGGCCTATCACATAAAAAGCCCTCAGTAAAATTGTCATGAGTGAGTGGAGAAAGTGTATCACCAAACTGGCCATTTCCCAATGAAAAATCAGGTAGTCAGCCATCCACTCCTTGTATGACCAGCTGATAAAACAAAACAAAACAAAACAAAACAAAACAAAACAAAACAAAACTATTCTTTCTGAAAAGATAACCTAAAAATCTTGCTTATACTTTTATTTCCTGTGCTAAAATGAACAAGAAAAATCAGAGGATAAAGAAAAATACCCATGTTCCTTAAAATAAAAAACGAAAACAAAAAACCCAAAAAGCTTTGCTTGCTTAGATTCAAAGTAGGGGAATGAATCATCACTCACTGGTAACTAATGATACTAACATTTTTTAGGCAACTTAATATAATGAGCCAGAAAATATGGTAAAACAGATACATTTTCTTATATGTATAAGTTATACATATCCCTATAAGTTATAGGGATATTTATTTCTGTAAAGTTCTTCCTTATTGGTAAGCTTTTAATATCTTATTAAATGACAAGATGATACAGAACTATCTAACCTTTCAAACAATTTGAGCCATTTCTTTAGTGGTTGTAAATTCCATCATCTAAAGAAGAGGTTTCATAATTTATGGTTACCAGAAAAATGCAGTAGACTTCAAATATCTGACTGTTGTTCTTTCTTCTGTATTAGGGAGGCTGGAGGTGGGGGAGCAGATAACCAACAGGACTGTACATCCCTGTATGGGCTCTATTTCAATGACCAACATTTTTAGAGTAAACATTTTTAGTGTATGCTTCTCAAATTGGACATGCAATCAAGAGTATCTGACTCAGTCCCATCTAATAACTAAATTCTTAAATTTATCATCTGGAAAGCATTGTCAATAGCTAAATACCTTAGGGTTTGTTGTTGCCCCTCCTCACAACCCTTGAAGAAAGTCATTTTCATTCTTTTTGAAAAGAGTTAGTTATATGTGAGTAATGACAACAATGGGTTGATAAATATTCCTTAGAGATAAACAGGGCCCTACCTAGGGTTTATTATTTTGATCAACTTCCTTCCTTTCTCCCTTCCTCCTTCCTTCCTTCCTCCTCTTCCCCCACTTTTTCTTTCTTTCTTTCTCTTTTCTGTGTGTGTGTGTGATATAGCTTATGCTTACTAGGTCTCTGGGATTAGACTGGCAGGTTAAATTCTGGGGCTATCTCTTTACAAAGAGTTTTGTACTGGGCACTTTACTGTTGTTTGCTTAGTTGACCACTAATAGCACCTACTTCACAGAACTAAGTAAGATGACCTAAGAAGTCTTCAGCACACTGCCTTACACATATTAAGTGCTAAGTATTAGCTATGATCACAGCACATGCTATGGATTCTGGTTTTATATTTTTATCACCAAGTCTTCATAAGGTTCTATGTCTTTTTACATTTTCAATACTATTCAGAAAAGTTTTTCAGCAGTTTCTCTTCCTAGTCTTCCCAGTTGTTAAACACTATATGACCAGTCTAAGCAATACTGCTACTTTTCTTTATGCAAACTGCCTTTTGAGCTTCTTTCACTTCATCAGACTTATTCATTACAATGCCACATGTAGGTTCACATGGGTGTTCATTGTGATTCCCTCCTCCATGTCCATTTCTGTTCCACAGCCACCTATGGCCCCTTAACAGTCCATTCCCCAAAGACTGCTTTCCTGCTTGGTTCCCACAGCTAAATATACAGATTCTAAACATTTCTCTGTCTCTCTCTCTCCGTCTCTTGCGGTCTTTCTTTCTCTCTTTCCATCTCTCTTCTCCCACAATGGAAGGACCTATTTATTTCCCACAGAAAAATCCTATAGTTCTGATAGTGCTGAAGGAAAATTATCCCATGAACAGTAATATACATACACATATTAGTAAAACTGTCCCACCAAAAATATTACTTGATCTCAGAATACTTTTTAGGTTCTGCTTTTAGAGTATCCCAACCTAACTATGAGACAGAGTCGAAGTTGTTTCTCACTTTGTTTCCCTGCTGCTGTTTGAAGGGTAGGATGAGGTTTTCTCACTCTTGAATTGCATATTATCCACTGCATGTTTGTTAAATATTCAGTATTTTTATGGTTACAATATACTTATCCTCTCAGTTATTCCTTTATATGTTAGTAGCTATACATAGAGGTTCTATAATGATTAAATGAACACATGAATAGTAATTATATCAGTGCCTGGAACATAGCACAAACTCAAAACCTGTATTATCACTGGTAGTACATGTTTGTATTGATTGTGGTAGTGATGGTTTTGTTGTGATGAAAATGAGAAAAGCAAAGAAAAATTTTGCAAATAGAGATTCATTAGAAAAGCATCCATACTTGCAATCCCACTAGCAATGAATCATTTAATCCAGGCACCAAAGTGAAATAAAAAAGACAGTGAAAGACACAGTTACTTAATATTAACATACTAGTTGATAAACAAATTTTTCTTCAAAATTTCTTCCACCCTAATACCGAGATTCTTGGGGACTGTGGAAATTTTTACGTGTTTATGGAATGGAAATGATCTCAACAGCCCTCCTCCAATGTTTTGTACAAAGCATAGTTATATTTAAAAACAAGAGGGCATTTAAGGGGTGCTTAGGTCAAAGAAATGCAAACAGGATTTGAATATAGACCACCATATCCTCATTAACTTTTATTTCCTTTTTATTGTGTTACTGGGTCCAGAGATACTGCTTATTCATTTCTTAAAATTACATTTTACTTCATTTATCACCATGCTTCTTGCATATTTTGTTCATTGAGGAAAACATTTCTGAATATTATTTCCCTTAAAATGTACACCCAGAATTAGTGTGTAAATCTAGTGAAAATTCACTTTTGCTTCATAAGAATAATTTCAAGTTTCTCTGATAAATTGATAAAATTGATAAAATATATAGTACAATGTTTCAAATACTTCCTCCCCCCTCTCGATTACTAAGAAATAAGCAATAGGATCCTGGGAGTATACATATATTAGATATAGCTTCAACCAGTCTGGGTCAAACCTCCACAAGATTCCTCAGGGAGTTTCTCTGGAAACTCTCTACAGAAGAAAACAGAAGTTAAATTGTTACTGACCTAGGAAAACCATTTGAACATCAGGTGGACCTGATAAAGTGACTTTTACTGTGAATTATATGATCTCATTTAATGAAACATAGATTTTGAATTATATATTTGAAATTGCACAAGGTGAGACGCAAGAGATGACACTCATTTTTTTCTCAGAATCTTCAACACTAAAATAGATAATAGCTATGTTAACAGTGTTCTTTATAAACATCTATGGAGCAGTTTTCTTCATACTGAGAATTTGCAAAGGGCCTTCCATTTCCTCTTCCCATTCCCTTACCAAGCTACATTATTCAATTTCTGTCAAAGAAATGATGAACAGAAATCAGCTTTACACACCTAATGTGAAACCAGGTAAAAGTTCCCAAATGAATGGCTCTCAAAGGTCAAAGTTTCTATGAAGAGTAGTGTGAGGAATGTAGTCTGTGGCATACCCATATTTTGCTGAAGTTTTCTAGAACTTCACTTTAGTGGTCCTTCTTAAAGATCCATCTCTCATGAATCTTTTGGGGAAACTTCCCTCCTGCACAAAAATATAGTTGAGTTCCCAGCATGTGTTTTTATGACGTGGCTCTTTTTGACTCCAGAAAATTAATATAAAACTCATGAAGTGTCTTAAAATCTGATATAAAATGAGAGAATCTACATTCTTTGGTCTAAATGTTTGTTTATCCATTTCTTGAAGAAAATCTCTTGGTATTTAAAGAAGAAAATCACAATGTTATGGAAATGGAATTTTAATTTGCTAAAGGTCCTCCAATAAATTAAGAAAGGGCTGAGCTACTAAAGCAATATATCTTCAGTTTAAGAAAGAATTTGGAATAAAACTGTCTTTCAGCCTCACAGACTTAAGTAACTATTAAGTATTAAAATATTTAGGAACAGAAGTCACCTGTTGAATATTGCTTTTAATGGTTAAACTTGTCAGAAACATAAATAAATACAAAGGAAGGTAAGAAGAAATGGAGGGCAAAAAAGAAAAAAGAAATAGATAAAAATGAAAGGAAGAAAAAGTGAAAAAGAAAGAAAGATGAAAGTTACAAAATTAAAAGGAGAGTTTAAATATATGTATTTCACTGGACTATAAAACACCTTAAAAGTTTAGAAGAGAAATCATTAAGTGTCTGCTCACAGACTACAATGGAATTAAACCAGAAGTCATTAAGAGAGAGAGAGCTGGAAAATCACAAAATGCATGGAGATTAAACAATACACTGCTAAATAAAACAGTGGCCAGAGCAGAAATCTTAGGAGAAATTAAAAATGTTTCAAACTAAATGAAAATGAAAACAAAACTGTCAAAATTTGTGGGATGCAGTCAAAGAAATGCTTAGAGAGAAATATATAGCACTGAATACATATATTAGAAAAGAAAAAATACATATATTAGAAAAGAAAAAATAAATAACCTAAGCTTCCATCTTAGGAAACTAAGGGAAGAGAAAGAGCAAATCAAATCCAAAGTAAGCAGAAGGAAATAAACAATAAATTAAAAAATAAATAAATAAAATGGACAGCAGGAAAGCAATAGAGAAAGTCAACACCAAAATCAAGAGATTCTCTGTCTACCACCAATATTCATTAGAAAATACAGTAGAAAAAAATATTTTATTCTCAGTAAATGGAAAAATGTAAATTTTCCAGTAATAAAGTTATCAAAAAGCACAAAAACAAAATGATAGAACTACAGAATTTACTAAATTATATAAAATAAAATAGTAAAATAAATGGAGAGCTATCTGTAACTTAGAAATTAACAAGATGAATTTCTAAAAATTTTAAAATAAAAAATGTATTTATTTAACATTTTTAAAAATAAATTTAACATTGCATCAGGAAACAAATGATGAATCCAGCATTTTGAGAAAAATAATAATTAAAAGATGTTTTTACTTTCAAATGTTTAAATACAATATAAAATTAAATAATGTGAAATGAAGAAAGAGATATTAAAATGAAGAGAAACCTGAGAAGCTGGTTAAATTATTGACATTAATGTGATGCACAATTAAGATGTGCTTTTAAATTAGTGGGGAAAGAAAATAATATTTATTACTTAATCTGGAAATTATTTATTACTGACAGTAAAAAGAGGTCCAGAGAATTCTATTTTATGAAAATCAGGCAAATTTAGGATCACTTTTTTAAGAAGCTAAATATGATAAATGAAATAAAAAGCATAAGAAGAAAATAGAGGTAAATATTCTCAGGATGAGCATTTACTCATAGGAAAAAATGGTAAGTCAAAATTGATAGAAATGACTATAGAAAAAAGCTTCTGTATGTCAAATATATCATAAGCAAAATCAGAAGTGAGCAACAAACTGAGAAATTTATGTAAACAAATTACTGATACCCTTAATAAACGCAGGATGTTCAAACAGAAGGGAAAAGTTTAAACATCCAAATTTTAAAAAAGTAAAGGCATTTGAACTGGAAATTCAAAAAAGAAGAAATACAAATGATCAATAAACTTAGGATTATGTTCAAAGTACAAGTAACCAAAAATGTAAAAATTTAATCATTAATGATATTCTTCCTTTTTTTTTTTTTTTACTATTTTACTAACAATACTAGTTAAGATTTATATGTGCTTTTCTATACCGTATCTATCTTATTCCTTGATTGTTCTAGAACATTATACTTTCATAAACTGATAATGTGGTAAATTGTTCAATTTACCTGGAAAATAATTTGGCATGTGAAACAAAAACCTCAAAAGGAATCAATAAAAAAATAATCTTAGATGTTCTTATAGTTATGACAGTGAAAAATTAGCCAATCTAAATGTCCAAAGAGAAAATTGGTAAAATAAATTATAGTATATGTGTATAACATATAGACTTCAAAAATATTTAACCTAATTTTAAATTATTCATGATAAATTGTTATTTTAAAAGAATAAACTAAAATATAGTATGTATAACATGCTCCCAATTTTGTATGACCAAATTAGCAAAAATAAAGTAGATAGATGATAGATAGATAGATAGATAGATAGATAGATAGATTGTATATGTGTGACATGTATATAATTGTATACATACAGTAATAGTTATTCTGAATTTTAAGATTACGGGTGGTTTAGGTTTTATTTGTTTTTCTGTCAAATGTTCTGCTTTGGAAAAAAATAATTCATAAACAAAACTTGAATTTTTACTTCAAGTAAATAAAAATAAATTAAAAATACTTGGTCTACCATACAATTAAAGAGAAAATATAGTATAATCCAGTCAATAGTTTTTCTAAGAAGAACACGGTTTAAAACTCTATGACATGTTGTTTTTAAAAATCTAACACATTTAAGGGCACCTGGGTGGCTCAGTCAATTAAACCACAGTCTCTTGGTTTCTGCTCACGTCATGATCTCATGGGTGGTGAGATTGAGCCCTGCCAGGGCCTCTGTGCTCAGCACTCAGCATGGAGTCTCATGGAGATTCTCCCTCTGCTCCTTGCCCCTCACCTTGAAATAAGTAAATCTTAAAAAAAAAAAAAAATGTAACGCACACACACACACACACACAAAACACACATTTGAATGAAGTGTTAAAGGAATGGTAACTTCACTAAGATGACTTTACAAAATGGTATACAAAAAAATTGCACTATCAAGTCTCTTACCCTCAAAGTGTAATGGTTGCCAAGTTTCAAGCTCTTTCAGTCTGATAAACTGAAAAATCACGACAGAGAGCAATAGTCTAAGGGACCTGCCAGAAGTATAGACCATTGATTATCTGGACAATCATGATGGAACATATTATTTCCAAACCAGTTTTTACTGTGCCTGTGTTACAGATACTTCGGATGAAGGTGAAAGAACACAGAGGCATCTATAAACTGAAGTATTAAAGTGCTGAATAACACCACCAGTACCCATCGCTGCACCTCCCTGAAGGTGGGTGTTTATGAGAAATGTCCAGAGGACAAAAGGAAGGCATTGAATTGGACAACCCCCCGTTGGTAACTTACATCCTGAAACAAGAGATTTGATTACCCTTATCATTATCTCTGCTTGCTGAGCAGAGCTCCCAAAGCTATTAGTGGTCATAAAATTACCCAGCTGTTTTTTAAATTCAACCATAGTATTTGACTCAGTGACCTCTTCGGTCAATGAATTTCACAGGTTGACTATACACATTCATAAGGCATTATTTACCTCAATTTGTTCTGAATTTACTGCCTCTTATTTTTATCAAGTATCTCCTTGTCCTCATCTTATTATGGGACAAGGTTAAAAAACAGTGTCCTTTGTAATTTTGAATGCTTCAATCAAGGACTTTTCTAAAATACATCAGATTTTAGAATCTTTTATTAGAAAAATGAAAAATCTAGCTATATTCCATCTAGTCTCTATTAATATTTTATTCTCACCATGACTTCTTATTACTTGGGTGTGAATTCAATTTCTGTTTTACCTCATTATTCTATTTCTTTCATATTGTTAACAGTACAAGAATGAAAATCATGAATATACAATTTTTTCCAATAAGAAAATTCAAGTTTTTACAATGTGAAAAGATTAAAGTCTTACTGATATTATGATATTCCTTTCATTGAAGTGTCCATTGGTAAAATCAATACATTCAAAATACTTAAGCTTTAAGTTAGCCAAACCAGACTAAGTTAGTATACTCTTCAATAAAGAAATTTTTAGCGTTATCTTTTAAAGCAGATTCTTTCTGCTAGACTGTTCTGGAGCAATTTAGATCCACCAAAATTGTAAGAATGAATAAGTTGGTCATCTAGTCATATCATCCGAATAGGTGTTTGTGTTTTGAGTAACCATAGAGTTGCTCTCCATGAAATGGGTATGTTTCTCATCACAATATTCAGAGCTACACTCATTACTCAGGGAAATAATTTCCATATATAGAATTTATATGTTTTTGTAGAATCATTTTTTGTAGTCATGAATAGTTATGCCATTTATAAAATTAGCTATTTTCAGGCATACAGTCTGGTATAATTTTCTTTTACACAGTACGTTCTTTCATAGTTGAAGCTATTTGATATCCTTATTGCATGTCATCCTGTCTCATACATGTAATAAAGACAGGTAAAATCACTTTAGAAATAAAATAAGGGACACCTGGGTGGCTCAGTGGTTGAGCGTCTGCCTTTGGCTCAGGGCGTGACTCCGGTTGGGGATCAAGTCCCCCATGGGGCTCCCTGCAAGGAGCCTGCTTCTCTCTCCGTCTGTGTCTCTACCTCTGTGTCTCTCATGAATAAATAAAAAAAAAATCTTAAAAAAAAAAAAGAAATAAGACACGATGCATGCATACAAACAATTAAAACTCAAAGAAACCAAAGGGTAGCCTTTCCTTGTTATGAAGCCTTTCTTAAGATATGATCCAAAGAACATTTGCTTGATAAAAATACAACTTTCTGTGTTTCATCCTGGACCAGTGGGGTGGGACTGAGCCAGCCTTTTAAACTAACTCCTTATCTGTGCTCATTACAATTCTCTTTAGGCCTCTTCTCAGGTTTAACACTCTCCCTGGGAAAGTTTTCCATACCTACAGCATCAGCTATACACCAATAACCCCTCAAATTGTGTCTCCAGCTTGGAGTTCACTTTTGAGCTATTAGATGTTACCTTCTGGTTTGTCTCCAAGATATTTCATAATCAAACCAAAATAATGACCTCATTCTAAAATCTTGCCTCCATTTAGTTTCATTTACTTTTCTTGTAAGGAATGGTTCATTTATTGAAGTGCCTGAATCAGAAACCCTTGATCATCTTTTCCTCTTTCCTTCTCCTTTTCAATTTTTAAGGTAAAATGTACTGTCTCTGATCCATTATTGGATTTCTCTTGTATTTTAGGTTTAGAAATGTACTCCTTCCTGAGGTCAGATATGCCATCCTTCTTATTAAATGATGAAGCATAATTGCTGAGTTGTGTGTCAGGGTTAGAGAGCCAAGGTGCTATCATGAAATCGAAAGTAACCCTATTGAGAAAAAAGCCTAAGAGTTTTTTTTAGCAGCAAGCTTACATAATTCAAATCATAATTAATATCAACAGAGGTTTAATGATCACTTATTTAACCTTGTGATTTTGAGAGGAAATCTATTCTAAAGATCCCTGGGTGTCTATAAATAAAAAAATAAGAGAGTTAAAAATACTTAGAAGTTTATGGTGCCCAATATACTTATAATAGTTAAAATCTTACTCTCCACAATATCCCATTTTTGAAAATCTGGGTTAATATGTTTGGAAAAAATATTTACATTTATTTTTCTCTAATAGTTAAATTAGAATTAAGTTGCTTTCAGACATACTTTCACAGAAAATAATTAAATATTCTAAAGGCCTAAACATGTCATTTTGAAAGCTCTCATTTACTCTGCTCTTCTGAAATATTGGTAGGAATGAGGCCATTGAAAAAACATATCTCATTTTAACAGTAACTTTCTCAAACTTCTTCCTTTTTCTCAAATTAAGATTTCTTATTCATTTGGTTTACTTGGTATACCAAGATGTTTATCTCAGAAGGTAGTAATACATTGTGTTATTACCTCAATATAAATTTAAAATTTTGTTATTGGTACTTGCAGGTGAGATTTTACTTTCTAAAACAATACAGAAAGGCAATTATTTTTATTGCTAATTGGGAAGGAACATATAATAATCAAGGTGTTGTGAGTGTATAGTAATTAAGAATTTATTCTATATCAGATGACTTTATTTTTTCCTTGTGTGAAGCTTTGATGAATATGCTAAAATGTATTATGTAGGCATAATTTAATTATGTAACATTTGTTACATACTGATAGAGGTTATAAAGTATAATAAAAAGGACACTTATGAGTCCATCAATATAATTATAAAATAGAGCATCATCATTACTGTGCCCTCAATGGGTATGTGTCTTCTTTATCCCATCCCTCTACCTTTCCAACACTGGTAACCCCCTCTTTAAATTTGTGTTTTAAAAAAAATTGTGTTTACAGTTTCTTTGCTTTTAAAAAAGAGTTGAGTGATATATTATCACTCTGTAGTTTTAAAAATTCATTCACGTAGTTTCAAAAAACTGCAGTTCCTTTATTTTCACTATAATCTAAGATTCTGCTATGTGATTACTCCACATTTTATTTTTCCATTTTCCTTTTGATAGGTTGTCTTAAGTTTTTGCTATTAAAAGAAATAATACTATAAATATTCTTGCACAGGTCTCATGATACACATGTGTAAGGGTTCGCTATGGTGTAGATCTAGAAGTAGAATCACCGAATTGTAAGGAATGAGAATATTCATACTTATATGACAATCAATGTCAAATAAATTTCCAAAGAATTGTCCTACTTTACAATCCTGCTAGCAGCATACAAAAAACCTCATTAATCTATATCCCCCCAAACTTGTAATGTCAATCATAATTTTTGTGATCTGGTGGGTATAACATACTAAACCATTATAGTGTTACTTACTAGTTTTCTAATACTAAGGAAGGTGAGCATGTCTCCATAACTTTATTCACTATTCAGTTTTTATAAATATTTATATTGTTTGCCCATTTTTATATTGGGTTGTTTATCTTTTCTTATTGATTTGTAAGAATACTTTATATACTCTGTATAATTATTTTTCTCCCTTGTATGTATTCAAATATTTTCTCCAGTTTACAGCCTGTTAGCTTAACACACCATTCTTTTTGAAAAATAGAATTTCTTAATTTCTTTTTTCTTAAAAGAGTTCATTTATTTTATTTGAGAGAGACAGAGCGAGTGAGAGAGAAAGAGCAGAGAGAGAGGGAGAAACAAATTCCCCCCATGAACAGGAAGCCTGACACATGGCTCTGATCCCAGGACCCCGCCTGAGCAGAAGGCAGATGCTTTAAAGCTTAACTGAGTGTGCCACCTAGGCGCCCCTAGAATTTCTTCATTTCAATATGTTAAAATGTTTCAACTTTTTAAAGCTTAGAACATTTAATATCTTATTTAAAAATGTTCCTTAAGATCCTAACTATATTTTGCCATATTGAAAAATCTAAAATAGCAATGCTTTCTTTTCACATTTATTTTTTTCTTTTCACATTTAAATATCCAGAGTATCTTTTTAAAAAAACAAAAGATTTTATTTATTTATTTATTTATTTATTTATTTATTTATTTATTCATGAGAGACCAGATAGAGAGGTGGAGACATAGACAGAGAAAGCAGGTTCCATGCAGAAAGCGCAATGTGGGACTTCGTCCGGGGACTCCGGGATCATGCCCTGAGCCAAAGGCAGACGCTCAACCGCTGAGCCACCCAGGCTTCCTAATATCCAAAGTATCTTGATCTTATTTCTATACAGTAATTGTCAAGGAATTCATTATACAGGAATAACTAATCATTCAAGAATAATTCATGGTATCTTTCTCCCAGTTTTCAACAGTGATACATATGCCACATATTTTGTGAACTCTATTCAACAACTATTTGCTGAGTGCTTACTATGAGTCAGGTACACTTCTAGGGGATAGAAATAAAACAGTGAGTAATGGGAGAAAAATGTCTTTACGCTTGGTTCAATTTTGAGTTTCTCTAGGCTCCTGCATTTGTCAGTATCCCTGAATCAATTCCATAATATCTTATTTATTTTATCTGTGTAACAGATAAGTTTTATAATGCTATGGTCTTTTTTTTTTAATTTTATTTATTTATTCATGAGACAGAGAGAGAGAGAGAGAGAGAGAGAGAGACAGAGAGAGAGGGGCAGAGACACAGGCAGAGGGAGAAGCAGGCTCCATGCAGGGAGCCCTATGTGGGACTCCATACCCGGTCTCCAGGATCAGGCCCTGGGCTGAAGGTGGCGCCAAACAGCTGAGCCACCGGGCTGCCCCTAATGCTATGGTCTTAACGTTTGTGTTTCCCCCACCCCAAATTCATACTTTTCAAAGTCTAACTCCCAAAGGTGATAGTATTAGTAGATGGGGCCTTTGGGGAGTGATAAGGCCATGAGAGTGGAACTCTCATGAATGGGACTAGTGCTTTTATATCAAAGAGATCCCACAGAGCTCCCTAACCCCTCTAATCAGGAGGGTCTGTAGCCTGGCCCAGGGTCCTCATCTGGTTACGCTGCAGCCCAATCTCCAACTTTCAGCCTCCAGAATTGTGAGCAACATACCTCTAATGTTTAGAACCAGTTTGTGGTATCTTGTTATAGCAGCTAAAATGAACTAAAACAGGTATCTTATAAGGCCAGTTCTGCTTCTGGACTATTTTGGCAACTATGGATCCCTTGCTCTTACACCCTTTCACATAAATGTTAGAATTAGCTTGTCAAGTTAGACACACATGCACAATACACACACGCAGGAAGTTAATAAAATTGCATTAAATATATAGATGAGTTAAGAGAGAATGAAGATCTTTGTACTATTACTTCTTCCAATTCATGAGCATGATACATCTCTTCTTTTATTTAGGTATTTTTAAAAAATGCTTTTCGAGAAGTTTTTATAAAATTCTCCATTTTTCTTCCAAATCTTCTGTTAGATTGTTCTTAGCTGTTTCCCATTATTATTACTAGTAGTCCTAGTGATATGTTTTCTTATTGGTGGATCGTTGTATACAAAATCCACAAAATCCAATCAATTCTTATATAGTTATCTGATCTCCAATTTGCTAAACCAGATTTTGTTATTTCTAACTATTCGTCTGTTTTCTGTATACATCCATTTCATCAGTTTTTTCCTGTTCAATCCATAATCCTTGGAAAGTTCATGTCCCCCCCCCCTTTTTTTCTCTTTTTAGTCTTTCTGACTCTAGTAGACTTCTTGTATAATGTGGAAATAAGAGCTAACAACAAAAAATCTGGGTAACTCTTGATTTCAAAGGGAATTCTTTTAACATTTCACCAGTAAAGTAATAGTTTCTGCAGTTTTTGGCAGATACACCTTTTCTCTAATAAGAAACTCCCTCAATATTTGTATTTTGTAAATAGCTTTTATTATGAGTGTGTTTTGAAATATATCAAATGCATTTTATGGTATCTAATAAAATGATCATAATTTCCCCATTTTATAATGTAGCATCATAAATGTATCAATTTACTGGTCTTATACTACTCTTGAACTTCTGGACTAAATCCAACTTGCTCGTAGTATACCAATAGATAGAAATTACTGGATTTTTTGCTAATATTTTTTAACATATTTGCATTGTTTCATGAGTTAATGAAGTCTCAAAATTTCCTTTCTCATACTATCCTTATCTACTTTTGTAATTTAAATTAATAAATTGAGTTAAGAAGTATTTCTCTTATTTTTTGGGAACATTTTTAGGAAGTTGAAATGGTTTTGTTCTTTAAAATATAATAGCATTTTCCTGTAAAACGAGAGAATTAGCTTTTTCTTTGAGGGGAAACAACTTATAGGTATACTTTCCTCTGACATTCTTGAATTGTACAGGCTTTTTGCTTCCTTCTCATTCAGATTTAATAAGTTAGACTTTACTAGGAATTTGTCTAATTTTTTCTAGGTTATCACATTTATTTTTAGCCGAAAATTTCTCATATTATTCTCTAACACTTTTTGTCCTTATTGAAATTGTTATTATGTCTATTTCTTCTTTCTGTTTTGGCTTTTTTTTCTTGATTTATAGAATATATTTATATTGTTTAATAATTAGGCTTTTTGTTTACTATTTCAAAAATTTCAAGGACACCTGGGTGGCTCAGTGGACTAAGCCTCTGACTTCAGCTTGGGTCATGATCTCAGAGTCCTGGGATTGAACTGGGCTCCTCACTCAGCAAAGAGTCTGCTATTCCTTCTGCCCCTCCCCACTTGTGTGTGCACGCACTCATGTGGCACACACTCTCTTCTCTGTCTCTCCAAAATAATAAGTAAAGTCTTAAAAAAAAAGTTTCAGATCTTTATTATATTCTTTCTCATTTCTTTGGGTTAGTTCTAATATTTTTAAAATTTTGAGTTGGTTTTTGTGTTGATTAATGTACAGCTTTTCCTATACTCTAATAAGGACATGTAATGGTTCAAATTTCTTCCAATTTATTATTTTTGTTTCTTCAAAAGTTGGATATATAGCTTTTTATTATTTTTTAGTGCTAATTATTTTTCATCTTGGATATGATTTGTGTTTGTCTTAAAGGTATTCAATTAACATTCTAAAATCTATCATTTTAGAACATTTTAATTTTGCTTTTTCAGTAACTTCAAAGTTTATGCCATTGTACCATACAATATACTACAAGGCAATAACAATTGCAATAACAATAACAATTCTTTAAAATGCTCTTTTCAATTGTCTCTAACTTTTGCACTAAGACATTCAAACAATTTACAATTAGTGATTGCATTTTTAATTCTAAATTTCTCTTTTTTCTCTCAATTTGCCTTAATAAGATTTCTTTTCATAATCATATTTTCCTTTCTCATTTTGTGATTCCATTATTTTTTCTTTTAGCATTTTATACGGTTTTGTTTTATATTGTATACTCTCTAATAATTACAATGCCTGAAATCTTTGGATTCTAATCTCTTCTTTATTTCTATATGTATTTGTGTTACTTGATTATAAGCTTATATTGATTGACCATAACTGATAAGAATGTTAAGAGCTATATTACATTCATTCTTAAAAAAAAAAGATTTATATTTGCTTATTCAAAGAGCCAAAAAACACTATTAAGAGAGTTAATGTTAGACTTTTAACTCCCACATGTTGCAAAGGACCAAAGCTTACCAAATATATTTTGTCTCAAGTCTGCCTATCTTTCAGGTTTGTCTAAGGTGCAAGTCTCCCACACTGATTATAGCTGAAATATTTTTATTTTATTAAATGGTTTATTTTTTATCTATTCATGAATCTGGGAGATTTTCTTTATTTTTTATGACCTCAGGAATGCATTAAAAGCATATTTTATGCAGAATCTGGCCTTCTTTCAGTGAGAGGGATTTGCAGTTTTTAGTTCTCCAGATTCCTTGAAAAGAGAGGTTATATTCTCATCATTAGGGTCTCTGAGTAGTCTACTAAATCATATAAATTCAACACAGGTATATGAAAAGAGTCTAGAGTTTCCAGAAACATAATTTTAATAATAGTATCTTTGCAATTTGGATTATTAAAAATGAGAGGAAAAATAGATTAAAACACTAAGTGTGAATTTAGTTAATATTTTTAAATCTTTAATTAAATATTTCACATAAAAGAGAACAAGATACCTCTCATTAATTTTTCCTCCCAATTATGAATATGCTAATAAGCAAAACAAATACAATAATTAAATTAAGTTAAAAATTTTAAATGAGAAAGATTAGAATTGAATGAAAAATTAATTAATAAATCAAATTGTTTTTGTTAATTTGAAATCTGTCTAATGATCATCTAATGCATTAAATGTGACATTTCTGGTTTCATGACAAGGGAATTACTCTCCTAGATCTCTAATTTTAAATATAAAACTTCCAGAGATTTCTTCTGGTTTTTTGTTGTTGTTGTTGTTGTTTTGTTTTTGTTTTTTGCCTGGATTCACTGTCTGATTCAGGCATGATGGCGTACATCAATGTTGGTATGTGCATGTGTTTGTCTATGTGAGTTGTATGGATGGTAGGCTGGCATCATTCCCACAATTTTTTTTTAAAAAGAAATCTTTACCAAAGGAACATCTTTGGATCCTGTTTTAGAACCTTCTGAGCTATGATTTACAGTCAGCAGAATAGGCTCTGTGGCTGTGGACATTATCATAACCATCGACATGGCTGTTCAAGAAATTATAATTTATATCCAGTCCCACCTATAAATGCTAGTTATTTCCCCCACAAAAAAGACCATAACTTAAATATATGTATGTACAGTAAGTAGTAGGACTATTGTCCAATGAGGAATCTCTCCTGAGCCACATTGGCCACATTAGAGCAGTGGTGAGCATCCTGATAGCCAGGAGGGCAGCTGGGATTGCCTACCTTTCTGAGGAGTTCTTAGTCTACACTGGAGGAAATCTAGTTCACTCTCCTTGAGACTGTGGGACTGCCTTTCCTTTATAGCTTGAAAGTTCCTCTAATCCACTGAGATCTCACTGCACTCAGGATATTTAAATCTCAGAACAAGTGTTTTTGAAGGGGTGTATAACATTGAAAATAAGAAATATCGCCTTAGCTTTTGAGTTGATACAGAAAAGGGAAGCTAAGCCATTTGGCTTTAAATTGTTAGAGTTCCTGTCAGAATAGAGTAGTACAAATCCTTCCTTTCATGGTGGGGACTAGAACAGAGCACTCTGCCTTTGTCCCTGGGAAATGTTAAAATGACAACATTTAGAAAAGCTTCAGAAAACAGATGGAATTGTTTAAATTTTTGCAAGGAGAAATGTCCAAAGAAAAGAGTGGGGGGAGGAGAATTGATGTAGTCAAGAGGAAGGAGAAAGAGAGAGACTATCACAGATTACATAAAATGCTTAAAATATTAAAAGAAACTAGTATTTCCAAAATAATAGTGAAAAGAAGGACTTTGAAGTTTCCCTTTATTAAATGAAGAATAATAATAAGAAAAAAACTCATAAATCTGAACTTAGAAGTACAAAAGAAACTGGAGTACTAATATGCAAATTTTTTTCAATAATATACAATTTATTTAAGCTTTACAAAGTAAATGTATACCAGCTTCGTATGGGAGGTGTTTCTAAGGTATTAATATTTATACATTTTATATATGTGATTATATTAATGCTTTTGAGAAATAAGAGACAACTTTCTTATTTTTGGTTTTATTTTTTTAATGCAGTGCTTGACTGGGCATCATCTCTTCATCAAAAGCATCGTGGTGTTTTTCCATTAATCCTAAGGAAATGTTCTTTCATGGCTAGCAAGCAATCTATATAGGTCATTCCCTGAAAAGTTCCATAGACATAGAGGGATTATTTATTTATTATTATTAGCTGTGTGTTGGATACTATTTTAAGTGCTTTAAAAATATTAAGTTATATACTCATACAATCATATGACATAGTACAATTATATGAGGCACAGATTGACTAATTAACCTGCTCAAATCACCTAGCTATGGGTAAATACAGCTTCCAACCCTATGCCTCTGACTACAGAATCTCCTGAGTTCTAAACCACTACATGAAGCCAGTCAGGGAGAACAATGAAAGGAGAACCTATATTTTCTTTTAAATTATTAATTCAGTTTTATCTGAACTGAAAAACAGTGGTAAAAAAAACAAAATCAAAGAGCAACAAAAACAAAATTGAATAGTCTGGCAGATGATCTAATAATTATTACCCAGGTTTGAATGATCTAAATTTTACACAAACACTTCCAAATGAGCATGACCTACGTGAGTCTGAATTTTCTAAAACCAAAAGTGCAACATTCACAGATTGTAAATGGCCATTGGGCTTCCAACTTTATGGAAAGTAATCTGAAAGGAATATATCCATTTTCTGTTATGATTGTATTTTGATGTATCAAAGAGATGGATATAATTAAGATCAGCTAATTTTTAACTTGGTTCCAGAATTAGCTTATGCCCTATCAATTTCTAAAAACTAGAATAATTAAAAAATTATGTTAATATTATAACTCCCAGTAAATATTTATTGAATTAGTGAAAAAAAAGAGATTATTGTGTTTTGTATTAGACTAAAGTTTACATTCAAACTAAATAGTATAACTATAAACACATGGACAAACAGTAAATGATTTGATGTTTAATATATGTATCTGTATTACATATTAAATATATATATTATAAATGTAAAGTTTCCCTTAAAAATAATTCATGTTATTCAAATCCTAAAGGTGAGTGAACCCTAAGAAAACAAAGGAAATTAAATAAGGACAAAAGAGAGATATAAAGTTTTTCAAACCACTAGATTAGGATGAAATTAAGGGCCTTTTGAGGAATACGTCTCACTTTAAGACTTACAATTCCATAAGCTGTTCTTCTTAGGTCTTGATATCCAATCCATTAATCATCTCTAAGGCTCTCTTATTTATATTCTCAAATACTTTTCATAATTTTTGCAGATTAAAACCATGTTACTTCCTTGTCAGAGGCCTCTTGATTTCCTATTCAAACTGTGTCAAAGCATCTATTTTTCCAGGAAAGCTTCCTATGAATAACTTCTTATACTACTTAATTCTAAAATTTTGCTACAACCACACTGTACATCTATTTTGCTATATGCACTCAATGTTTCCTTGCAGTTTGTTTTCTTTAAGCTTTTTCATATATTGATTATTTAAATTCTATAACATATGCTTAGAAAATGTCACTTTATTTGCAAATAAACTTTTTAGTAAAACTACCCAAAATTAATAAAGAAAAATCATGAAATCAATGAAAATGATCCAAACTTTCTGTCTGATACACACACACATGCAAATATTTACAGACGTTATGTAGCTTGCATTCTGAAATTTTTAATGAACATCAAATTATTTTCTAAATTTTGTTCCCATGTTTTTAGTTACAACAATTTCATTAAATTTGTATGGAAAATTTAGAAACACAATAATCTGTTTTCTTTCACACATTCAACAAATCTCTATTAAGAGCCTGCTATTTGGCATGTTTTGATATGGGTTCTGTGAACAGAGTGGGAAATAAAACAAATTTTAGTTTGGGTAAAGTGGTAGCCAATTCAGAAAAACAAATAAAGTTGGATCCTTACTTCAGTTCTCTCTCTCTCTCTCTCTCTCTCTCTCACACACACACACACAAACACACACACACACACACAAAAGGGGAATTGATCAAATTTTAAATTTGGTGCTAAAGGAAAAGATGTTTTAATCAAAAAGTGTAGGGATGCCTGAGTGACTCAGTGGTTGAGCATCTGCCTTTGGCTCAGGGCATGACTCTGGAGTCCAAAGATCAAGTCCTGCATCAGGCTCCCTGCATGGAGCCTACTTCTCCCTCTGCCTATGTCTCTGCCTCTTTCTCTGTGTCTCTCATGAATAAATAAATAAAATCTTTTAAATAATAATAATAATAATTTAAAAATGTAGCCTGAGAGAAAACATACTTCCATGAAGACCCAATAAAGAAGAATATATGTCTTTATATTTTTTTTCTTTTACCATTTTACCAAGGGAAGAATTTGGAACAGATATAGTGGACAAAATTATGTAAAAAAGTCTGAATAGATTTAAAAAAAAAATCTTAAAAAGTACAACACCCTGTCATAGTTAAAAACAAAAACACTGAGAAGACTAGAACCAGAAAAGGACTTCCTCACCCTTACAAATGGCATTTAAAAGAACAAAACCAAAACCAGCGGTTATAAAAGGGTGCCTGGGTGGTACAGTTGGTTAAGCGTCTCACTCTTGGTTTGGGCTCAGGTCATGATCTCAGGATCATGATACTGAACCCTTGTTCGAACTCCTGTGCCCATTCGGCTCCGGGCTTACAGGGAGTCTGCTTGAGGATTCTCTCTCCCTCTCTCTCTGTCTCTCCCCTGTCTCATGCTCTCTCTCTCAAATAAATTAATTGATTAATTTATTTAAAAACCTAGCAGCTATCCTACTTAATGATGAAAGACTGAATGTTATCCCCCTAAGGTCAGGAATAAGACAAGGATATCCACTCTTACCAGTTCTTTTTTTTTTTTTTTTTTTTTTATTTATTTTTTTTTTAAATTTATTTATTTATTTATTTTACAGAGAGTGCACAAGTAGAGGGAGGCACAGAGGAAGAGAGAGAGAGAGGGAGAGAGGGAGGAAAAGAAGCAGACTCCACACTGAGCATGGAGCCCAACTTGGGGCCCAATCCCACAATCCTTGTTATCACAACTTGAGCCAAAAATTAAGGAGTCAGGCACCCAACTGACTGAGCCACCCAGGTGCCCTGAAATTCGTTTTAAGATATTTTAAATGGTGGTGAATTCTAAATTATTTCAGATAGAAGTAATCTTGGAAATATCAGAATCACCACTGTTAACTTGAAATGCTCCATTCATGAAGGAGACATTCACAGAAAAGCAATATATGTTGTGCTCCTTGGAAACTTCAAGGGTCAACAATAGCCCCTCCATTAACTACAAAAACATTAGTTTAAAGGGTTTTACACAGCATCTGTCAAGGCTGAGTCTTAAATGTTACTTCAGTAGTATCCATGAAGAATCTAACTTATTTTAAAAGTTTTTTATTCTTAAAAAATCTACAATTTTACCCACTGTTTATAGCAAACTGAATTTTTAAGAAATACTTTTTTTTACATGGATTATCTTAAGATATAAAGAACCAAATAACTCTTTGGTTTTGTTATATGGGAAAAACAACACACAGTCCTTTAGTCAAACAACTTCGTGATATTTATATTCCATTGCACAGATATGGGTTATACAAATTAGTAACACCCCAGTTCTTTTTAACACTGGAGATTCCAGCCAGGACAATTAGGGAAAAAAATAAAAGGACAGACAGGAAGGAGGGAGGGAGGAAGGATTAGAAAGGAAGCAGTAAAACTGAATTTGCAGAGAACATGATCTTACATATAGAAAACCGTAAGGAACCATAAAAAAATAACTTAAAAATAGAATTAATCAAAAAGTTCAGCAATATTTCGGGATATAAGATTGATACAGAAGACTTAATTGTATTTCCTTATACCAAAAATTAACAGCCTTTTAAATGGAATTGAAAAAACAGTTTCATTTACAACAGCATAAAAAGAATAAAACTCAGGAATACATTAACAAAAGAAGTACAAAATTCATACTCTGAAACTACAACATGTTATTGAGAGGAATTAAAGGGCATGTGAATAAATGGAAAGATATACCATGTTCACAGGTTGGAAAACTTACTATTTTTTTTATTATTTATTTATGATAGTCACAGAGAGAGAGAGAGAGAGGCAGAGACACAGGCAGAGGGAGAAGCAGGCTCCATGCACTGGGAGCCCGATGTGGGATTCGATCCCAGGTCTCCAGGATCGCGCCCTGGGCCAAAGGCAGGTGCCGAACCGCTGCACCACCCAGGGATCCCAAAACTTACTATTTTTAAGACAGCAATATTCTTCAAACTTACCTGTAGATCAAATGCAATCACTTTCAAATTCCCATGCTGATTATAAAATTCATGTGTCTATGCAAGTGGCACTAAATAGGAAAAAAAAGTTCTTGGAAAAGTTGAAAAATGCACACTTTTCAGTTTCAAAACTTAAGACAAAGTTAAAGTAAGTGAAACAGCATAGTACTGACATAAGGACAGACATAGATCAATGGAATAAAATTGAGAGTTCAGAAACAAACCCTTACATCTATGGTCAAGTGGATTTTTAAATTTTTAATTCCTGTTTAGTTAACATACACTGTTATATTCATTTCAGGCTTACACTATATGATTCAACAATTCCATTTTTACTCAGTACTCATCACTGTAGGTGTACCCTTAATCCCCATCACATTTCATCCATCCCCCTCACCCACCTCCCCTCTGGGAACCCTGCGTTTGTTCTCTATAGTTATATCTGTTTCCTGGTCTCTCTCTCTCTCTCTTTAATAGTCAAATGAATTTTAACAAAAATGCTAAGATATTTCAATGGGAAAAGAATAGTCTTTACAACAAACAATACTGGGACAATTGGATAGCCACATGCTACCCAGTTTTAGTTTGGCCAGAATTATTTTGGACACCTTCTTTATAGCCTGCACAAAAATTAATTCAAAATGGATCGTAAGCCTAAATGTAAGAGCCAAAACTATGAACAACTTAAGACATAGGAATAAATCTTGGCTTTGGGTTAGGCAAGTCTCATATACAGGACCAA
Organism: Vulpes lagopus; assembly: GCF_018345385.1. NCBI lineage: Eukaryota > Metazoa > Chordata > Mammalia > Carnivora > Canidae > Vulpes > Vulpes lagopus. The sequence continues at coordinate 101,261,396 of NC_054829.1, forward strand.
GTACAAGCAATGAAAAAAATAAATTAGACTTCATAGAAATTGAAAACTTCTGTGCATTAAAAGATAATATCAAAAAAAAGATAATATCAAGAATGGAAAAAATATTTGCAAATTATATCTAGAATATGCTTATTTTTTTAAAGGACTTTTCTTTTTTTTAAAGATTTTATTTATTCATTCAGAGAGAGAGAGAGAGGCAGAGACACAGGCAGAGGGAGAAGCAGGCTCCATGCAGGGAGCCTAACGTGGGACTCGATCCCAAGACTCCAGGGCAATGCCCTGGGCCGAAGGCAGGCACCAAACCGCTGAGCCATCCAGGGATCCCCTATAATATGTTTTAAAAATTGCAACTCAATACTAAAGAGATAACCCAATCAAAAAATGAGCAAAGGATTTGAATAGATGTTTCTTCAAAGGTACAAATGATCAATAATAAAATGAAAAAATGTTCAGCATTATTAGCCATTAGGGACTACAAATCAAAATTACCATGAAATATACTTCACACTTACTAGAATGTATATAATAAAAAAGATAGATCATAACCACTTTGTAAGAATGTAGAGAAATCAGGACCATACACAGTACTGCTAGGAATGTAAAATGGTGCAGCTAATTTTCAAAACAGTATGATAATTCCTCAAAAATGTTGAACAAAACATTGATATTGGAGCCAGCCATTCCACTCCTAAGTATCTACTCAAGAGAAATAAACATATGTCAACACAAAAATGTCTTCTTAGTAGCATTACTCATAACAACCCCAAAGTGGAGACAACCTTAAATGCCCACGAACCAATGAATAAATAAAATATATTCATACAATGGAAAAATATTAAGCCATAAAAATACATAAAATGATATATACTATAACATTGGTGAGCCCTGAAAACATTACTAAATGAAATAAGTCCATTACAGAAGACCACCTATTGTATTATTTATTTATATGAAAGGTCCAGAACAAGCAAATCTATAAAGACAGAAAGTATATTAGTCTTTTCCTAGGCTGTGTGTTTGGGGACAAACAGAGTGACTGCTAGTGGGCATGGGTTTTCTCTGGTGAAGCGATAAATATGTTCTGAAATTCATTGTGGTGAATAGTTGTACAAGTCTGTGAATATATTAAATGAATTGTGTATTTCAAACTGGTGAATTGTAAGTTATGTAGTTATATCTCCATAAATCTCAATGTGTTTAAGAAATGAGATTTTTTTCCCTTACATATCAGATTGACAAAGATCAATTCATTTTAGAAAATCTCTTAAAGCTATGGTGAAAAAGGCAGTATTCAAAAAACTTGGGAGATCAATTTGAAAAAAATATTAGTTAAGTCCAAAGAAACACATACTTTGAATTAGAATGACTTTGCCTGTTTCATTCAGGTATTAACAACATAAATTGTTATATATTTATACAATGTATTCTATACAGCCATTACCAAAGAAAGAGGAAGAGGTCTTGAAACTAATCTGTCCTCATACACTGTCATGAACTCTCTCTACTTATAGCAGCCAGTTACCCAATTTGTTTGACCTGTATGTCCCTTCAAAATTTTAACACAGGAGTCTCTCTCTTTCCCTCCTCTCTTCCTTTCCTCCCAGCCTTTGTCCTCTCTGCTTCTCTCTCTCTCTCTCTCTCTCTCTCTCTGCCATACTTCTATCATAATTCTTGATAATTTCAATATCCGCAGAGATGGTCCCTACTGTAACTTGGTCTCCCATTTCATTAACTTTTTCTTATCATCCTTAGACCTACATTTCCAATCGCCTCATGACCATTTGCACTTATAATTTCAAGCTTCTCACTTTCAGATTTCCTAGTCTTCTCTATCAATTCCTTAATCCTCAAACTTCAAAAAAAATTGCATCACCAGAATCTCTCTTCCACTGACCTGCTACATTTTTTCTGTCCTTCACCCCTTTCATGTGTTCTTTCCATAATTTCCCAGCCTAAATTTCAAGATCTGTCATTAGAAATGCTCCTTTGTTTTCATCCTTTATTCCCCTGACACTTTTTTTTTCCCCAGAGCACTTAGCTAGAAAAACCTTAAATCGCGGGAAATCCAATATCCTATTCACCTAGCACCTGTAATCCTCAATGAATCTAAAACAGTATTCAAATCCATTATCCTAACTTATCATTCTTTGTGTTCATTATCACAAAACTGGGATGGACTGTTACTGCTGCTGGATGTTCCTTGTCCATTTTTTTCTCCTACACTCTCAACTACTGTATCTGTTCTCTCCTTGCTTCCCAAACCTCCAACATCCTTCTTCTTTTTTCTTGGATGATATCCTTCTTATTTTTCTTGAAAAGTGATAACAATCTTAAGAGGAATACAATACCCATACAGCAACACAAATATCCACAGCTACCTGCCTCTGTACCCATGTTATTCTTCCTTCCAAGACTTCGATCCTTTTTTATGCCAAAATCTTCATTTATTTATACAATGGATTACACTGTCTTTGGTTACCAAAGATATTTGTCCTCCTTTCTGTCTTCTGTATTCTCAGTTTTCCCATTTAAAACAAATCATTACCCCTATACTCAATCTTTAAAAAAAAAAAAAGTTATTTAAGAATTTCATTGCTCCACAGCATGCTTTCTTTTTCCGTTTACTTTTTTCTAAATATGAAAAAATCTTGAAAAATTTTGTCCATACTTCATGGTCCCACTTCCTCTCATTCTTTTGACTCTTGAATCCACTCCAGTGGATTTTACTCCAGTCAACCTTTTACTTATGTCTTTTCACTAAAACTGTTCATGACAAGATCATCCATGACTTCCACTTATCAAATCCTAAAGTCAGTTTCACTCTGGATCATACTCAAACTATTAGTAGTATTTGGTGCTCTTGATCACTTTTTTCTTGAAACACTTGTTTAATTTATTTTCCAGGATTTCCACTCCATCCAAAATGATATTCCTTCTCTGTCTCCTTTTTTCCTCCCATCCTCTGATATTGATATTTTCCTGATTTCAGTTCTTGGACATCTTCCTTTTTCTCCCTGTGGTTATTATCTAGGGAATCACATTTTACAATTCTAAAATTCACTTCTGCAACCAGATCCCCAATACTCTATACTTTCTAAATATCTCAAAATGCATATTTCCAAAACTGACTTTTTTGATTGCTGCCCACTATCCTGCACAATCCTGCTTCTCCTCCTCCTTTTCTTTCTCAGTAAGTGGTAAATCCATTATTTTAATTCTTGGGTCAATAATCTGGGAGTCGGGTATCTCTTTTTCTCCATAGTCTTTCATCAGCTAATTTTCTTGCATCTTCTTTAAACATACATTCAAAACTTAACCCTCTCTCAACACTGCCCCCATCATCTCCTGCCTTGACTATGGAGATAGCTTCCCAGTTGGCATCCATATTGCACGTAGCTCTCTTCTGGTCTGTTTTCTTTAAATTTCCTGAGTGTTATTCTTTTTTTAAGATTTTATTTATCTATTTTAGAGAGACAGTGCATAGGCAAGTGCAGGTGTGGGGGGAGGGGAAGAGGAATGCAGAGGAGGAGAGAGAGGGAGAAAGAATCTGAAGCAAACTTTGTGGGGAATACCATACTGGGCTCCATCCCACCAGTGTGAGATCATGACCTGAGTGGAGACCAAGAGTGGGATGCTAAAAGGGACTGAGCCACTCAGACACTCCCAGGTTTAATACCCAAATTAGATCATTTCAGTTCTCCACTCAAAATACTCTAGGGCCTTCCCCTAACCTACAAGTACATCCACAACCTCTGGGACTCTAATTTATTACTTTCTATCTGTTTACTCGGTGGCAGTCATCCTCCAGTACCCCAGGATACTCAACTTAGACCTTCATACTGACCATTCCAAATGCACTTCTCCTGATATCCCTAGGGCTAGATCTTTCATTTCCAGACCACCCCAAAACAGCATTTTATAATCTTAGTTACTTGAGTAGAATAATGTTTTCTAGTTTGTCTACTGTACTCAACTTGATTGGCACCACATTAAATTTGGAATAAATAAACAAAAAAGTCTAATGGAATAATGATTTAGCCCCTAGTGAAAATAAAGTTGTTTAAAACAGTGTGTGAAGCATGCTATACCTAGATAGTCAAATATACATAAGGATGGACATTTACTGGGACGATACACAAGGAAATGTTCTATTTACCACTTATGGGTATGACTAGAAGTTTATCAATTAGAAGTCATTAAATTACTTTGACAAAAAGCTAAGCCAACCTTCAGCTAAATGAAAGAGGAATGTTGTCCCCATTAATGTATAAATCTATCAGGGGGCACCTGGGTGGCTCAGTGGTTGAGTGTCTGCCTTCAGCTCAGGTCATGATCCCAGGGTTCTGGGATAGAGTGCCACATCACTCCCTGTGTGGAAACTGCTTCTCCCTCTATCTCTGCCTTTCTCTGTATTTCTCATGAATAAATAAAATCTTTTTGAAAAATGTATAAATCTATCAGTAGAAAAGGCAAATGTGGCAATAGGCCCAAAAGTGTTTGAAATCACAGAGACTCAAAGGAACCCAGAATTTCTTCTGTCTGTCTTTTAAAAAAAATCTGACATTCTCTCTATATTAACATAATTATATTAAATCCACTTTATCCAGAGGCAGGGTAACATTATCACCTATAGATTTGAGTTTACTACCTTGTGAACTTACGACCACTGACTAAAGTCATACAAAATGTAAGGTATAGGGCCATGTGCTCAGCCTCTGAAGTAGTCATTGTGATTAAGGAATTTAAATCACATTGGCATTGTTTGGATGATTTGCCCACAAACAGCCATGGAGGCGAGGTCTCCAGAAGATGGAGAGAAGGGATGTTTATAAATAAAAATAATGCATATAATCTAAACAGAGCTGAAAGAGAGAAAATGTGTCTTTATACAATGTTAGAGTTCTCCACTTGCATATATACTCTCTTAATAAGAAAAAAAAAACAATAAAAGGACAGTATATAAATAGAAATATATAAATATCTGTTTTGTTAAAAGGCATGATATGGATTTTATCCCCTTACTATTTTTTTGCTTATATTAAATTCAGTATGAAATAACAAATAAGTGAATGATTTTCTTGGGTACTGCTGCCAGGGTGAATTTATTGGTGTTACACAATTGGATGGTGCTACAATTTACTTCCCAATGTCCAATGTCCTCTACTTTTATAGCAAGAAAATTGAGGAAGCTTGTCCACAGGGCCCTACACATTAGATCCGAATGTATTTCCTATTGGCATAGTGTGATATGAATTAAAAAGCAAACACGTGTGAAAAAAAAAAGGAAGGCAAAGACATCACCACAATAAAGCTCTTAATCAGAACACAAGATAATGGGAGACAGCAAACACTGTGAAGGCCCTAACCCTGGCAGTAGAGGAGATATTTTATTAGTCTGTAATTCTGCTATCTAGGAAAGATTGTGTCCACAGTTTTCCTTCACTCCTAGGAAAGCTTTCTTCCTTTCCATTATCATCCTTGACTCCATCTGAAGGTTGGAGATGGTGAATATGCTCTGCTTGGGGAACAGAGAGCTTTTAAGTCCAATATCCACTTAAGAAACATTAAAGGCCTAGCGCTTGTTTTAAGTCTTACATACTTAAATTCATTTTATCAATACCATTTTCTTCAAATATGAAGGTTTGAATCTATTTTTCTTCCAGTCAGTTCAATACATCAATATCCATACCTTAAATCTTTTTGAGACATCTATTTCGGATCTGCTGTCTTTGTTTTCTCTCACTCTCTCATCCTCAAACTCCCACCTCTTTAACGATGGCTGCTCTGAAGAAAAAAACAAAAAAACAAAAAAAACAAAAACACCCTCACCTGGGTCCTTGGTCTACATCAACTGAGAAAAGAAAGCCTAGGAGGTCTTTATTGCTCAAATGCTCTTTCATCCTATTTTTAGATGTATTTTCCACTTGGTCGAGCCTCCGGGCTTAAATGACTGTATTTCTTTCTATCTCTGCTTTACAACTTGGTTAATTCTTTCTTAATGATGTTTCTTTATTTTGAGTACTTTGCCAAGCACAGTGAATAGTAAACACACAAAGCAGTCTGCCTCCCACATTACCTCAGGAAATGTTTTATTATTTGGTCTGGGCATAATGTAGATTGGTAACTTTTGAACTTCCACAAAATTGTTTTTTCCCCCTACTTTATCAGTGCCACCACATATTAAAAAAAAAAGAGAGACAGAATTCCACTTCAAGTCAGCAAAGACAGGATAGGCTTATCTGCAAGAACAAACAAACCTTGCAGTTTCGGTAGCTTAAAAGGAAGGGGGGGGGAATCGTTTTCTCTCTCTTACCTCATGGTCTAATGTGAGTCATTATGTAAGTCCATCTTGTGGTTATGCAGTCTGGAGTATGACAGCTCAACCGGAAAGAGCGTGAGATGAAGGGGATACATGGGTTTTTCACTTATTCTGTGTAGATAGGACATTCTTCACTTCTGTTCACGTTTCGTTTCCTTTACCAGAACTAGTCAAATGGCCCTTGTAAAGAAGTAAAAGGATATTTGATGATTACGAATAACTTTTTTTCATATTTTGAATAATAATAATTTTTCTAGAAATATTCTGCTCGGTTTCTTCACAGGTATTTCCATGTGCTTACTTTTAAATTTTACTGAATCATTTCTATTTTCAATGTCCCATAAAACTGCATCCCCTGTCTAACCATAACCCCACATTCAGTGGTTTTTTTTTTTTACGTTAGTGCTGGGAACATGGAAATCAAACAATAAATTGCTGCTGACTTCCCACTCTGCACCATCCGCATTTTCTCTAGAGAGAGTGGTTATGACTAAAGCAGTCCTCTCTGAAATCTAGACTCTCCCATTTCATTCCTATCCATTCATGTGTTGCTCTCAGTAAATCTTCAAGGAGTCATCTGTAATGTCAGGAAAGATGGTGAGGCTTGACCTGAGAGGAGTCCTAAATATGTAGCTCACTAGATCTGTTAACACTGGACAAATCATTCCATTTCTTCAAAACTTAAAGTCTTCTTCCTTAAAATGAGAACTGTTATTTCAGTAACAGTTATTGTGAGTTTAATAAAGATAATGTATATAAAAGTTATATATATTCTGTAAAGTACTGTATAAAAGTAGACAGTTTTTAAAATATATGATGGTATTAAATATGTATGATCTCTTTTGCCAATTAAAGACAATATTTAAATCAACCGTATACCCCAAATTTGCCACACTGATTTTTATAACAGTTTTATTAAGATATGATTTACATCTCATAAAACTCACCCCTTTTTTAGTGTACAATCCTTTTTTCCCTTTTAGCATAGGCACAGAATTGTGCTACCATCATCATTGTCTTCTTTTAGAAAGTTTTCATTCCCCAAATGAAATTCCATTCTCATTAGCCATCATTTGCCATTCCCCATTGGCAACTACTTGTCTACTTTTTGTCTGTAAGGATTTACCTGTTCTAGACATTTCATGTAAGTGGAATCATACAACATGTGCTCTTTTGTGACTAGTTCCTTTCACCCAGCATTATTGTTAGGAATCTATCAAATTCATACTTGATAAGTGGAGCACAGATGCCAGATGGTGAGCCATGATTCAACAAAAGACAAGAGAAATTGAAATAGAGAAGTTTACTACTCAGTCTTGGAGGAAGTCCCTGGCAGGCCTCAAGGAGCCTCTCTGTTCAGACAGAGAGTAAAGGAGGACCCCCCCCCTGCCGCCGTCCATGCCTTTATTAGGGTCCAGAGAGTGTCTGGTGTGGTTGTGGGGGTGTGGGGGTTCTTGGACTGAAATTGAATTGATCAATTCAATTCAAACCTTGATGAGGCCCAAGTAGGGCTTTCCTAAGTGGTGAATAAGGAGAAGACCCTAGAGGCAGAACTGTTGCTCACCAGAAACTTAGATTTGTGTGTGACTCAGCAGATTGTTAAGTGAGGTTTGCACTCGTGAGGGGCTAGTGTCACCTTCAGGCCCCTGCAGGCCACTGGGTCACACAAAATGGATGTCGAGGCAGCAATACCATGGAGTAGCTTAGTTAAACTCTGGGCCATTATATTTTCAAGGTTCATCTATGTTGTAGCATGTGTGAATTACTGCTGGAAGGAAGTACCAGAAGTTATAGTAACAATCTGTGAATTAGGAACATAAAATTTCTCTTTGGGTTCAACTCATTCAGTGTCTTTAAAATCATCTCACTTCTCAAATTTCTTCCTTAATACTTAGATTCTTAAATATTTATAGGGAATTAGGAATAGACCAACTGTTAATTGCTATATAACTACCAGTGGGATTGAGTGCAGCTAACACTTTCTGATATTTCTCAGGCTGGACTTTAAAAGAAAATGTTCAATACCTATTCCTCATTCTAAGATACATAATTTTTTAAAAGATTTTATTTATTTATTTGAGAGAGAGACATACAAGTGGGTGGCGGGGCAGAGGGAGAAGGAGAAACAGAGTCCCTGTTGAGCAAGGAACTGGATGTGGGACTCAATCTCAGGACCCTGGGATCATGACCTGAACTAAAGGCAGCCACTGAAAAGATTGAACCATCAGGTGTCCCCCAAGATGTACAATTTTTGATGACTTACATTTGAAATTATTTGTTATAACTTCAGTAGGAGTCTGGAGAAGGAAACAGATATGTTTCAGTTTGTAAATCAAGAAATGAAACAATGAATAGTTATGCAAACAGGAGACTCAGAATTTATAGAGTCTGAATATTTAAAATTTTGATTTTTTAATGCTTAAAAAATAAAATAAAGCTGTTTTATTTTTTTCTGACATCTCTCTAAAGCTTTTGCAAAAGCTCAGAGACTACGCCTGTGGGGTTACAAACATGTTGCCTATTTATTATGAAATGCAGCTTCTTTGTTATGGTTCTTTCAAAGACTATTTGGAAATTCCATATTTTCTCCCTTTATTCTGTGACTATCATTGTTTGACTTCTGTCATCTCATCCTCTTATTTGACTTCCTGCTTTTATTAATGCATAATATACAATATAATGTAATGTACAACTTAAAGATTTAAAAATGAGAAATAACTAATAGGTTTCCATATCATATGAGAGAATACAGAGAAAATTTAGTTTAATAAAATGTCACAACGTGATTTGGACTTTTGATAGATTCTAAAATGGAGAGATATTTGCTATTCATATTAATGACACTTTCATCCATACTTTGGATGGATACCGCCCCAAAAGCCCAGAACTTGTGAGATGAGTTTCAGATGAAATAAAATGCACACACTAGGCAAGGGTATCATAGACTCCTTTTCTTTTTGTAATTATTGAAAAACTGGTTTAGCTCCTGGAAAGGCCAGATCCAAATTTGAACTAGATGTAACCTTTTCAAAGAATTGGAACTTTTTTTTTTTCCCCTCCACTATATACAGGTATAGTCATGCATCTTGGGTTCAGTAAGAGACACAGCTGGGAATAATTTGAAACACCATGAGTAAGGCAGTTTCTGAGATATTTATAACTTAAGCCCAAACTTGGAAGTACTATAATTCCTATGGGAAAAGTCTAATCTTTTACGATTTTCTCCAAAATGAAACACAGAATTATTTCAATTTAAATCATTGGGGGGGGGGGTGTATCTTTTTTCCTTCTTAACTTTCAAGAGTAATTTTTATAGTTCAGTGCCTAAAATAATCAATTGCTGATGAAAGGCCCTGCTGACTAAGCATTCATCTATTTAACATAAGTTCTCAAAATTTAAGTTCGGCATTCAGTATCTGACATGCCTTTTGACTGTAATGAGGTTAAAGGAAGGTTTGAATGGGACTATCTGAATTCATTATGAAATGAACTCACTATTTCTTTTATCAAATGAATACCAAAGAGAAGCAGGTAACATTCACAGAATAACACATCAATAATAAATGCCTTAGAGAATTTGTAGGATCTTGTTTCATTAAGCTAGATTTGGAGGGATTTGCTTGTATGTAGCCACTAGTAAATATAGCAGCTAGAATACGGGCTGAATCAATCATTTTAGCATGTTGAGAGCTCAGTTTTGTGTTGTTTCCCCTTAATTATTTCATGAAGCACTGCAGGATACCTATTCAACGTATATTCATTACGAGTTACTAAGTTTAAGCACTTTGGAAAGATATTTTTGATAACACAATGAAAGTAAGGTAAGAGCCCCTTTCCCACAGGCAAATTAAAGCACTATGATAAATCCATATGCACAGTACGTACGACACTGATACAATACTTTACAGCAAAAAGATCTCCATGGCTGGAGAGTCGATTTTTCTGAAGACTTTTGGAAGTTGTAAAATATTGAGTAAGTCCTCAGTTTCTATGGCTACTATTTCTATGAGCGGACCTGACACAGAAAGTATTTTAAGGAAAATATGGAGCGCTGAGATATAAAAATACGAAGTATGTATTGAAAGTGGCATAATAGTCCATTATAAAAGCAATGGTTTTAAAGACTATAGGCTATTTTGGATAAAGCCATGAATAGTTCATGACAATAGTTTTGGACAACTAATCTATATACTTTTACAATATGAAAATGGTGCTCAATACGCATTTATTGAGAATTAATGAGGAAATAAATGACTAAATAATAAGTGTACTTGAAGTGGAAAGTTAAAGGTTGTGCTTCAGGATGAGATAAGAGGAAGAAAAATGATGTGTAAAAAATTTACTTTTTGTAAATTTATTGGAAATTTATGCTGACAATGAAAACACCTAACTATAATCACTAACCAATCTTGATGCTTCCCTTTACAGAAAAGTTTATTGAAAGGATTACCATGAAATCATGCCTATGCTTTTTGGTCTTTCCATCTAACCTCAACTTATTTCAGTTGGGCTCCAACTGGCACTTCACTGAGACTTAGTCAAGATTTCTACTTACCCCCATGTTGTGAAATCTAATGGTTTTAATTCATCTTTTTTTTGTTTTGTTTTAATTCATCTTACTAATTTCTCAGCAGTACCTGAGACCTGTTCTAGAAACATGTTGTTCCCTTGGCTTTTGTGATCTCATGGAGCTCTGATGTCTTCCTATGTCCCTGACTACTCTTTCTAAGTTCATTTTCTTGTATTCTGTTTTACCCTTAATTTTTGCAGGCCACTATTGCTGTGTCTCTCATTTCTTTTTCTCTTGATATATATATGTATATCTTGATATATCAATATCTATATCTATCTATCTATCATCTGTCTATCATCTATCTATCTATCTATCTATCTATCTATCTATCATCTATTCTCCCTTGATGATGGAATCTAGACCCATGGTTTTAAAGAGCACTTCCATGCTTATGATTCCCCCAAATCTAAACATACATGTCTGACCTTCCCCAGAAAACTCAGACTTATTCATCTCACTGATTACCTGACATAACTGCAGGAATATAACATAGCATTGTGGTCTCCAAAATCCTCATTTACTTCACTAAGTTGCCTTTGCACTGTTCTTCTCCTGCTCTTTGAGTAGTGCTACAATCAGCCTGATGTGCATGTATGTATTTTCCTTGATAGCTACTTTAATTCACTCCCTAAATCCAATCAATGAGCAGCTTCTCTCAATTCTAATTCAAAAACATATCCCAAACCCATTCACTTCTCTTTATATTTACCATTAATACTTGTGTCCATCCCATCATCATCTTTCACTTAACTTACTACCACCAAGTCATAACTGACTTTCTCATTTTTGTTGTTCTTGTTCCATAATCCACTATCCATACAATAATGACAAAAAGTTTTAAAATCATATGCAGTTATTGCACTCCCCTTGTTTGCCAACCCCCTCTGTCTCATAGCTTTCTACTATTAGTTTTCTACTATTACTTTTCTACTATTACTTTTATACTATTAGTTTTCTACTATTGCTATAATAAATTATCAAAAATGAGTGGATTAAAACAATACAAATATATTATTTTACAGTCCTGGGTGAGGAGCCCAATAGGAGCCCCCCAGAACTAAAAATAAAAATTTCGGCAGGCCTACTTCTTCTGGAGGATCTTAAAGAGCTCCATTTCTTGCCCTTTCTAGCTTCTAGGGGGCATTCACATTCTGGGGCTCAAGGCCCGTTTGTCCATCTTCAGAGCCATCAACATTGTATCTCTTTGTGCTTTTCTTTCATAGCCATATCTACCTCTAACTCTTCCCTTCTGTTTCATCTTCCATTTTCTTTTTCTTTTTCTCTCTCTCTTATTTTTTTTTTTTTTAGATTTATTTACTCATGAGAGATGGAGAGAGAGAGATAGGCAGAGGGAGAAGCAGGCTCCATGCAGGGAGTCCAATGCGAGACTTGTTCCTGGGACTCCCGGATCATTATCTGAGCCAAAGGCAGAAGCTCAACCGCTGAGCCATCCAGGTGTCCCTCATCTCCCATTTCAAGGATGATTGTGATTAACCCAGATAATGATAATAATTTCCTTATTGTGGGTCAGCTGATTAGAAACTTTAATTCTGTCTGCAAACTTAATTCTTTTCACCATGTAATGTAACATATTCACAGGTTCCAGGGATTAGAATGTGGATCTCTTTGGCAGTCTATTATTCTGTTTCACAGCATCAGATTAGAATAAAACAGAAAGTTTTTATTTTGGTTCCTAAAACTCTACTTTATTTGGCTTTTCTTACTATCTCCAGATCCATCTTTAATTACTCTCTTCATACTACTATCCCAGCCTGAATATTCTATTCTCAGGCAGGGCAAACCAAATCCACCATGCACTTTCCAGGCTGCTTTCCCTGACTGTATGCCCTACTCTGTCTTCACATAGCTGGCTCCTTATTATTTAAATCTCACCATAAATTCTGCTTTTTCAGAGATGGTTTACTAAGCTAGTGCACCTACAGAAATTATCCATGAATTATTACATCATCAAAGATAAATTCTCTACCAATAGGTGATTTTTTTCTGATTTTGAATTTATTTTTGTGTTAATTAACTTCTCTCAGTCTCACCGTACACACACACACACACACACACACACACGCACACTTCTATTTCTTGTACAAATGTTGGCAAACTCACTTCCTGAACATTCCTCAATGATATTTCATTGTGTAAGAATAGATTTCCAGGGATCCCTGGGTGGCTCAGCAGTTTGGCACCTGCCTTTGGTCCAGGGTGTGATTCTGGAGTCCCGGGATCGAGTCCCACGTCAGGCTCCCTGCATGGAGCCTGCTTCTCCCTCTGCCTGTGTCTCTGCCTCTCTCTCTCTCTCTGTCTCTATGTCTATCATGAATAAATAAATAAAATCTTAAAAAGAAAGAATAAATTTCCAAAAGCCAACATACAAGTAGTGATCTGTCCCTTGCCTGGCTCTCCAACACTTTTTTTTCCTTTTTAGCAACAAAACACTAAGCTTCTTGTAATTTCTAACTCATAACATGCTATTTTTTTTACCTCTATAACATTGATCATCCCCTCTTCCTAAGATACCCAACCTCTTTACCTCTACTTTGCTTATTAGCATCTACTTAATTTTATTTTTTAAAAAAATTTAAAGTAATCTCTACACCCAACATGGGGCTCAAACTCATAACCCTGAGATTGAGTCACATACTCTACCATCTAAGCTAGCCAAGTGCCCAAACATCTGCTTAATTTTAAAACTAAGTTCAGAAGTCATCACTTTCACAAAGTCTCTTCTGACCTCTATAGACCTGAAAGTATGTTTTATATTTGTGCCAACAACATATAATGTACATTTTAGTCATTATTTTACACTGTGTTAGAATTTTCTGTTTCAATACATGTGTATAAATACATATTATTTAACCCTTCTTATTGAAGTCACCTCTGACTCTTGTTTTATCGGCTGCTCCCACCCTCTGCTCTCCACATCATTGTAAGGAACTTCAGGATCTATGTAAATGACATGGTGTGGGTGGAAAAAGAATCCTAAGTTAAGAATTTGAGGGTTTTTTTTTAAAGATTTTATTTATGTATTCATGAGAGAGAGAAAAGCAGAGACATAGGAAGAAGGAGAAACAGGCTCCCTGCGGGGATCCTGATGTGGGACTTCATCCCAGGACCCTGGGATCACGACCTGAGCCAAAGGCAAACGCTTAACCACTGAGCCACCCAGGTGCCCTGAGAATTTGAGTTTAAAGTAACAAGTTAGATAAGGAAGAGAATAGAACCAGTAAAGACTCTGTTTTCAAACTAGCTACCACTAAATAGTGGAACTTATTTCCACTGGGGGAATTCTTTGAGCAAGTGCAAAACACACACTCAGTGTTATCCCATCCAAAGGGTGAGAGAGCTGGTCCATCATTAGTTAAGAGCTTTAGGGAGAAGGGAGGACATTAATTTTCCAGCATTTCCATTCTATCTCAGAGATAGCAAAGCAGGCTTCAAGAGCTAGGGAAACCCTTAGGGGAAAAAATGTTAAAAGCATGGGGATGGGCAAGAAGATGTAAGGCTGGTAATTGATACAGATGAAGGAGTGGAGCAGGGCATTGCAGTGTTGGCTCCAGTGGATAGCAATTACAAGATCCTCACCTCACATTCCCTGATGTCATGAGTTCTATTTACCTTTATTTGCACTCTACATCAGCCTCCAATAATTGTAGCTACAATTTAGTTCTTTTCATTACCCAGAACTTTTCTTCTTTTGAGGTATAAATTCCAGTATCTCATTTCTGAACAGAATTTCTTATGTTTCCGGTATTCTCACTCATTTCCAGAAGATACTCCTAACTTCATAGTGATCTGAAGTCCCAGATATCCATTTCTACCAGGTCCCTTGTAGCTTTGATCTTATCATTATAACATGGCAATTTATGGGACATCATTTCAATTACTATTTATTGGTAACACCCTCCTTCCTTTACTGCATTGCTCTTTGACTTCACAGATTATCCAAATGCCCAATAACAGATAATTTCAGCAACTCATTTCTCAGCACTTACACCATGCTGCTGAATATTGCAAAACAAAAAAATCTAATGGTGCATATTTGTGCCATTAGAGATTCAAGATTTACTCATAGCTGTGCCCCCCCATACTATCCTAGAATCCTTTTACATGTACGTAATGATCAATATCTCCCATTTCCCTCAAAAACTTTTTGAAACTTCCTTAAGCTCTCAATTCTTTCTTTCTGTCTCTCAGCTATTGGACTTACTTTATTATATTTTTTTTCCATATGAAAAAAATCAACTGTTGATTTCTTTTCTTTTCTTTTCTTTTCTTTTCTTTTCTTTTCTTTTCTTTTCTTTCTTTTCTTTTCTTCTTTTCTTTTCTTTTCTTTTCTTTTTTTCTTTTTTTTGACTCTCAGCTTCCTCTCTGCCTACAATGTTTCTATTTGCTTCTATCCTTAACTTCTTCCAATACTTTCAGATGAAGATGTGTCTCTTCTGCACCCATAGGCCAACTCTTTCTAGCTATTGTTCTCATTTTTCTCTTTTAAGAACTTTGTCCATTATTTCTCTTGAGTTTTTCATGAATCTTCAATATAATCTTATGTACTGATTCCATTTATTCATTTAGATATACACATGCTTTCCATCTTACAGAAACTCAAAAAGCAAGATAAACATAAAATGAACTGTCCCATGATATGGCATACTCAATACAGTGTTTTCTTTTTTTAAGGATTAATTAATTAATTAATTAATTATTTTTTTTATTTATAGGAGAGAGAGAGAGAGAGAGAGAGAGCAAGGGGAAGAGCAGATTGGGAGGGATAAGGAGGAGGAATGAATCTCAAGCAGATTCTGCACTGATCACAGAGCCTGATGCAGGGCTCAATTTCATTACCCCAGATCATGACCTGAGCTGAAACCAAAAATCCAAAACTTAACTGACTGAGCCACCCAGGTGTCCCTGCTTGTTTGTTTTAAAATCACTAACTTGGGGGGAATCTCTGGGTGGCTTAGTGTTTGAGCACCTGCCTTCGTCCCAGGGCGTGATCCTGGACTCCCATGATCGAGTCCCACATCAGGCTCTCTGCATGGAGCCTGCTTCCCTCTCTGCCTATCTCTCTTTATGTGTCTTTCATGAATAAATAAATAAAATCCTTAAAATAAATAAATAAATAAATAAATAAATAAATAAATAAATAAAATAAAAAAAATAAAGTCACTAAGTCATCTTCACTTTCGTATATCGCATTCACTAGTACACCCATCAGGCTTTGGCTTTTACCCTTCTGCTCTAAAATTGCTAAGGTGATTTGGGACTTTTAATTTTGAAGTCATGAAAGTTTTTCAGAGATAAACTTTCCTGGATATCTTGGTGGCATTCACCACTGTTGCCTCCTTCTTTACTTTTTAAACTCTTCTCACCTGACTTGTGAAAGTGTCATCTCCAGGATTGTTTCCTTCGTGTTGGCTATATCTCAGACCTCTCTGTGTAGAATCTACTATCACTATTAGCTCTTTGAAAGTTGATGTTCTCCTTACTTATGTCCTTGGACTCCCTAGCTGTGCCCTTGGTTCTTCTTTATCATTCAGTTCCCTAATAGCAATGACTGTAAATGCTACTGCTATGCTACTACCTGCAAAACTTCCACTTCCAGCCCAGAAACAACCAAATATATTTGCTAACTTATGGAAACCTTGAACTAATTATATACAATGGAAGACTATATATTTTTTCCCTCAAGGACAATTGCTAAGTGACTAAATCAGTTCCCCATTTTATACCTAAAATCTTTTGGGGTGAATGTGTGACTTTTGGTGACCCACTATCTATTCCTTTTTGGAATCATTCATTTATTTTGCAATCAATTTTTATTTAGCTTCTACTACGTGTTGAGCACCTAGATGCTCCTAGATGATAACAAAGGCCCTATTCTCTAGGAACAGAATTTGGTAACTAATGCTCATGGGCTAAACCTTTACTCATAGTCTGTTTTTATAATAAGAATTTTTTGAAACAGGCAGCCTGGGTGGGTCAGCAGTTTAGCACCTGCCTTCAGCCCAAGGCATGATCCTGGAGACCCGGGATCAAGTCCCATGTCAGCTCCCTACATGGAGCCTGCTTCTCCCTCTGCCTATGTCTCTGCCACTTTCTCTCCATCTGTCTCTCAGGAATAAATAAAATCTTAAAAAAAAAAAAAAAGAATTTTTTGAAACACAGCTGCTCAATTATATGTTGCTTCTATCGACTTTTGCACTACAATAACAGAATTTAGTAGTTGCAACAAAGACCATATGCCCTAAAGCCTAAAATATTTGTTATTTGTCCCTTTACAGAAGATGATACGTGGGGTTGGGATAGAGAAATACCATTATGCAGAGGATATATTGAAGACTTGTCTAAGATTGTTTAGGGGGGAAAAGTTAAGGTGCTGTCTCTGGAGGTCAGGTGAAGGATGGTGAGAGCCTAAACTACTGTAGTGAAAGGAGAAGTGGAAACCACACATATTCCAGATATATTTGCTAAGTAAAATTAACAGAATTTGATCATTAATTGGTTATAGAGGTGAGGCTAGGAGAAGAAATTAAGTACATTTCTCAGGTATCTTATTTTGCTGGAAACCAATGCCAACAACAAAAAAAGCAAACACAGTCACATTTAGAAATAATGAAAATCTGTGTAGTGAGGAGATATGCAGCATCATTTACTCTGCTTTTAGTCTTAAGGACATCGAACAAAGCTCCTCCTAAGGGCACTGATAGAGTTTTTAAGTGTATAAAGGTTCTTTTAGCTTTTTAATTGTTGAAAACTTTTAGTTATTAATCATGCCAATTATATTCACCCACTGATCATTTTGCATTTCTGTATATGACAGGTTTCAACTAACCCTATGCAATTGATAGAAATGTGCTGTATAATTATCATCATTATAAATAATGAAAAACACAAGGCACTGTGTGAAAGGAAGGAAAATAGACTTGAAATAATAAGACCTGGAGTTAATTTTAGACTTTGACACTCATTTGATGCATACCCTTTGGCAAGAAACTGGGTTTCAGTTTCTTTATATGAAAAGAGGACTTACAGTAATAACAACAGTGGGGATGAAGATCATATGAACTACTATATAAAGTGCTTTAAAAGTCATAAACTGCTACATGAATGTGGATTATCATTATTGGAACTAATTTAATCTGTGTAGAATATGACTGAAAGATATCAAAATTGCTGACCTGCTGACCTTGATAATCCATTTCCCTCTATATATGTAAATATATGTATGTATATGAGCAAAGTTTAAAATAAATAATGATTTTCCATATCTTTGCATATATTTAAACTCAATGTATCTGTGGATATTTATCTTTACTTTTTCACTTGTTCATTTATTCAACAAATATTAAATACCCATAAGTGCACTGGGTATAGTAAACAAATATTCCTTAAAAATATCCTCTCTTTGTGGAGCTTACACTCTACTTCAAGAACACAGACACTAAATGAAATAAAATACATATTATGCTGGTTAATTTTTATGAAGAAAAATTAAACAAGAAACATAGAGAGTTCTGGAGGCTGGAGAAACTCAATAGCCTTAAATAGTGGATATTTAATGTTGGAAAACTGGACCCTTTCCAACTAAAATTGGGACCAAGGCAAGAATGGTCTCTCTCATCACTCTCATTTAACATCATACCGGCAGTCCTAGCTAATGCAATAAGACAAGACAAAGGGAAAAAAAGTATAAAGATTGGGAATAAATAAATAAATAAAATTATTCCTATTCACAATGACATAATTGTCTACGTAGAAATATTTTTAAAAATTGACCAAAAAAAAAAATCTCCTGGAACTAACACATGAGTATATCAAGGCCACAGGGTAAAAAATTAGTACATAAAAATGAATTGCTCTCTTATATACCAATAATAAGTACTTAAAACTTAAAAAAATACAAGTTAGCATAATGCCCCAAATAGTGAATACCTAAGTATAAGTCTAATAAAGTTTGTACAGAATCTAAATGTGGAAAACTATACAATACTAATGAAGTAAATTTAAAAGTTCTAAATAAATGAAGAGATATTCTGTATTTGTGCATTGGATGATTCAATAGTGTTCAAATGTCAATTCTTCTAATTTGAAATAAAGATTTAACACAAGCCTGCCCAGAATGCCAGCAAGCTATTTTGCAGATATCAATGTAACAATTATAAACTTAATATGGTGGGCACCTGGGTGACTCAGCGATTGAGTGTCTGCCTTTGGCTCCAGGCATGATCCCGGGGTCCTGGGATGGAGTCCCACATCAAGCTCCCCTGTATGGAGCCTGCTTCTCCCTCTCCTTGTGTCTCTTATGAATAAATAAAAATAAAATATTTTTTAAAACCCTCAACATGGAAAAGCAATAGGCCTAAAATGGCCAATGCAATATGGAAGAAAAAAAAACAAAGTTGGAAGTCTTACATAACCCAATTTCAAGACTTATTATAAGGTTACAATAATCAATACAGCATTGTATTGGTGAAAGAATAGATACATAGGTCAATGAAACAGAATAGAGCAGCCAGAAGTAGACTTATACAAATATAATCAACTGATGAATAACAAGGGAATAATGGCATTTATTAAGGCGATAAAAAGCTTATTGGATAAAAGGTAATGTCAGCATCACGGTAGGGTGAGTCACTCCCTATATCTCTCCCCTTTGATTTACAACTAGTTGGACATCTATAATCAAAATGAAGCTTGGGGGTATGCCTCTGCACAGCATACCAGGACACCTGAGAGATCCATCAGTTTGTGGACCTAAAAGTGGATAGACTGTGCCATGGAGAAGGTGGCAGAATGAGGGAAATTGTGGTGGAGCTTGCATCAGCAGAGATTGTGATGGCAGAGAAATTAGTCCAGCAGAGAGCCAGCATGACCTTTCCGGCAGAGGAGGTGGAAATGAGGCAGCAAGTGAGCATCTGCCTGGCCACATGTGCTGCAGGCAGAAAGATCAGTTGCTGTCTTTGAAGAAAGCCCACAGTGACTGGGGGGAGGGGGCGGGGAGGAGAGGCAGGGAAAGAAAGAGAAGTAGGCAGACAAAGAGGTCTGAAGCAATGTGTCTCCTGCTGTCTGCGTCTGGAGGCAAGAAGACCACTAGGAACCTCTCTCTCTTGAGGATTCTCTTACTGGGCCATGGGGACACCCAAAGCCCTCTAGTGCTAAGTACATATTTCCCTTCTTCCTCCTATCTTTGTTTTTGTTCATTTGTTTTAATGTGCATGTTCTCAGCCTTAGTAACAACTTCCAACCTTAGATCAACCTCCAGGCCTAGCAACAAAAATTTGTCCTATAGTGCTACCTTCTGGAAAACAAAAGGAAGACTTCTAACTACCAAGCTATTGAATTATTAGAATCAAACTAAGTAAAACATCACCTAAATATGAAAAGCTTTTGCTACTTCAAATGCAGCAGCTATTTCCATCAAACAAAAGTTCTCGAGCTAAAGAACTCAATAAATGAGATGAAGAATGCATGAGAGTTCATTAGAAATCAAACAGATTGCATAAAAGAGAGAAGTAACAAGCTGGAGAATAGACATATAGTTAGGATTCATGTGGAAAAGGAGACAGAACTAAGATTTTTTTTTTAAGATTTTATTTATTCATGAGAGACACACAGAGAGAAAGGCAGAGGGAGAAGCAGGCTCCTTGCAGGAAGCCCGATGTGGGACTCCATCCCAGGTCTCCAGGATCAGGCCCTGGGCTGAAGGCGGTACTAAACCGCTGAGCCACCTGGGCTGTCCATAGAAATAAGATTTTTAAAAAGTGAAAAATACCCTATAAGAACCATCTGACACCATTAAAGAGTTTATAGCAATAAATGCATATAATTGAGGAATTTGGAAGATCTCAAATAAACAATCTACCTTTGTACTCTCAAGGAATAAGAAAAAGAAGAAAAAAAATTAAGTCCAAAGATAGAAAAAGGAAGGAAATAATAAGTATTAGAATGGGGAAAAATGAAATAGACATCAGAAAAAAATAGAAAGGATAAATGTAAATAAGAGTTGGTTCTTTGAAAAGATAAAATTGATAAATATTTAGGTATACTAAGAAAAAAACCCTAGAGAACATAAATAAATAAAATTAAAAAGAGGAGACATTGCAATCAATACTATAGGAATACATAGAATTATAATAGACTTGAAAAACAATTATATGCTAAAACAATTACATAACCTAAAAAAATGGATAAATTTCTAGAAACACACAACCTTCCATGACAGAATGAGGAAGAAATAGAACATCTGAGTAAACCAATAACAAATAAGGAGATGAATCGGTAATCAAAAAAAAAAAAAAAATCCCAGCACAGAAAACTTCAGGACCAGATGACTTCACTAGATAATTCTACTAAACATTGAAACAATTAATACCAATCCTCCTCAAACTCTTCCAAAATATTGAGGAGAGAGTACTTTCAAACATTCTACTCAGCCAGTATCACTTTAATACCCAAACCAGATAAAGATACCACACAAAAAAAGAAAACTTATAGACCAGTATCCCTAATGAATATAGATGCAAAAATTTTCAACAAAGTATTAGCAAACCAAATTCAAGAATACAACAAAAGGATTATATGCTATGACCAAGTGAGATTTATCTCTGGGATGCAATAATGGTCCAACACATGCAAATCAATGAATATAATATTTTACATAAATAAGATGAAATATAAAAATCACATGATCATCTCAACAGACACAGAGAAAGTATTTGACAAATTACAGCATGCTTTCATAATAAAAATCCTTAACAGGATAGATATGGAAAGATACTCCCACATAATATACACCCAATATACTTCATAATAAAGACCATATATGACAAATCCACAGCTAACATTATACTCAGTGAAGAGAAATTGAAAGTGTTTCCCCTAGGATCAGGAAAACGGCAAAGATACCCACTCTTACTACTCCTATTCAACATAGTACTGGAAGTCCTAACTAGAGCAATTAGGCAAAATAAAGAAATAAAGGCATTCAGATCAGAAATGAAGAGTAAAATTGTCATTATTTGCAGATGATATGATCCTACATATAGAATATTCCAAAGAATCAAACAAAAGTTGAAATTAATCAATGATTTCAGAGCATCACTGACATACTGAAAGCTACAAAATCAACTACAGAAATCAGTTGGATTCCTTACATAATGATAAGCATATGAAAAAGAAATAAAACCACTTTGTTCACAATTTATTATCAAAAATAATAAAATACTCAGGAATAAATTTAACCAAGGAAGTTAAATATCTGTATAGTAAAAACTATATACCTTTGTTGACAGAAATTGAGGAAGACACACAAAAATGGAAAGATAAGCCATGTTCACGAATCTAAAGAATTAATATTACTAGAATAAACATACTACCTAAAGCCATCTACAGATTCAACAAAATCCCCCATTTTCCAGAGTTAGTATTCACATATATCTTCTCCTTGTTCTGTTCACAGAGAGGGCTAGAAGCAACAAAACCTTAGTAACATCAAGCACACCTAGAGCTCAGAACTCAGTTTCTAATACCATTCCCCAATAAAAGGAACTAAAATTCCATGGGGAAATGCTGATTCTAGGACCGTCAGAGGAAATATACACAATGAGCCTAGATAATTGTACAATGCCAATAAATTTGAAAAAAATTCCAAAAAGCCCACAATGATGAGTATGTCAAAGAGATACATAAAACAATTGAACAAGATCTCAATGGCTAAAACTGAAAAAAAAATTGCATAACAAAATAAATGAAATCATAACTTGAAGTCTAGAATAAATTCATGGACCACTATTCATAGATAGAAAGCAAAAATTCCCCTATTAAATGAGTAGGAAGAAAATTAACAAATGTCTCATGAAGAATTTCAAATACTTGGTGTGGATATTTCACCCTTGACACATAGCTTTTCCCTCCTTAAATGCAGGCTGTAAATAGTGATTTCCTTTTAAAGAGTACAATATGGAAAGGGGGGGAAAATGGATAACTTTATAGTGGAGAAGCCTGACAGACACTATCTCAAGCTAGGTGATCAAAGTTAACATCAACAGTGATACGACATGTTTACAGCATGTACCCTTGATATAAAGTGATGAGACTGGCACTTCAATTCTGTGGTCTTTCCTCTAAAACCACATAGTCCCCATCTAAACCATAAGGAAAACATCAGACAAATCCCACAAGAGACATTCTACAAAATACCTGTCTAGTACTACTCACAACTGTCAAAGTCATCAAAAACAAGGAAAGTCTGAGAAGCTGTCTCAGGCCAGAGGGACCTAAGGAGACATAATGACTAAATATAATATGGTATCTTGGTTGGGATCCTGGAACAGGAAAGGATATTGGGAGGAAGCTATAAAATTCTGCATAAAATATGAACTTTAGTTAATAGATTATTTCAAGAGTTGTCACATATATACTCTAGTAATGTAATTACATTAAAGCAGGTAAAACTGGTTTATGGTATATGATAGCTTTTTGTACTACCTTCAAGATTTTTCAGTAAATTTAAAACTGTTTTAACATCAAAAGTTAATTTTAAAGTAACACGGGTTGTGGGAGTGTGGAGTGAGATGGAAAAATTGGATGCTATCTTCAGAAAGGGATAAAGTGTTGCAGAATTTGTAGTGATGAGGTCTAGGCTATGAAACATGACATATATCATAATTTTAAAATCTAAATATAGATGCATTAGTTCATGTAAATTTAGCATGGACTACAATTTTATGCATTCAATTAACTACTAGATGAGGGGAAGTCACAAGATTTTGATACATCATGGGATAATACTTATACAAAGGCAAATTATCAATTAAATTGTACATCGTGTTGAAAATCATAGCAGCAGCAATCATTTATGACTGCTTACTTTGTACTAGGCACTGTCTTAAGTTATATATAAATAGTGAAGTATAATATAAACCCAAGCAGTTTGCCTCCAGAACCCAAGTTCATGTTCACTATTCTATTTCGCCATCTGGTCAAAATCTTAGTGTATATTTTGGGTCATCTCTTTTATACTTTTCTTATTTACTCTTCTCCTCTTATCCCATTACATATTAAATAAAATCATTATATAATAATTAATACAATTTTTCTATTAGCACATGGATTTTCCCAAGTGAAAAGCAGCTTGACCCAAATATGTTTCAGTTTGAAATATTTGTAAGTTTTGATTTGGGATTTTCATGATCTTTTTACTAAAACACTTCTTTCTTTCTTCCTTTTTTTTTCTTTTAATGTGGAATCTTTCCCCTGGATGACAATAATACATTCTTCTTTTGTACCTCAATTTCACCTGGTCTGGGTATATCTGTGTATTATTTTGAAGTATCCTCTATGTTTCTCTGAAGCAAATTTTGCATACATTTCATACTCCATATTTTAAGTTAGATCAAATGTTGAGAAACATTTTCTATAAAGCAACAGAAAATAAATATATTTGGCTTTAGGGGCCATGTGGCCTCTGTCACTACTATTCAACTGTGTCATTACAGTACATTTCTACTTACCAAAGCAGATGGATCCCTCAATCCACTTGCCATAGTTTGCTGACCACTGAGTTAGATCATCACAATGAGATCTTTCAACTTGGTAAAAATGCTATCTGGCTCTTGCCATGAAATCTAGAAACAGAATCAGAAAAATATAAATCTAATTTTATTTTTTTAGCTAAATATTCTGTGTTGAAAGATATATTTTATTTCAATGCTTTGGTTTTGTTTGTGCAGTGTTGAAATAAATTGAATGCTCAGGCTAAAATAAGTCTACCACTGTCACCAATAAGTTCCTACTTCATTGTTTGTATTAATCAAAGTAGCTTTATGTTTTGCATCAGTTGCCTACAGGATGAGAAAATGATGTGGACTTTAAAAATAAAATGATGCTAATAATTTGTTTTTCTTGTTTTCTCATATAGTGAGGCTTGGCATAGATTTTATTGAGGGGAACATAGGACAATTTCAATGCAACTTTGCAATCCCTAACTCTGAAAAAGTTAAATCTCATCTAGTGACCAGTTAGTTACCAGGGCCTGAAAGAAGGCAGAAATTAGGTGACTTCCATGTATCAATAACCATTGAGGAATTTTGAGATAAATTTATAAAAAACAAATACTGGTAATTTTTCCTTATTTTCAAAAAGAGAGAGTAGCATAAACTACAGAACTTGATAACTAGGAAGTTTTAATAAAAACATTAGATATTATTTGTAAGAAATTAGGAAAATAATTAGTAACAACCAGAAGCAAGGAAGGGTGCAAGTTGTCATAATCTAAATTAATTTTCTTCAGGTTCATTTTTTGAACTTTAACATTTCAATTTAAGCATTATTTTATTTCCTATTCCTTAGAGTCTGTGTACGGAGATTATTGGGAATGAATCATGTCAATTAGGTGTGTGAGAAAAGCTCAGCAATTCCATAAGGATTTTAAGGCATGGTGAATTTTCAGAGTTATCCTGAATGATCAGATGTCCTAACAAAAGGGTCAGGCCCTTGTTCCTTCTTATTCACCAGTCAGTGGATATGAGCTACTCCCAGAGAGGTATTATATTAAGACATCTTTCAGCTGACAAAATATCGGGGGGGGGGGATTTAGCTATTCCTGGAAGTTGGGAAATAATGTCCTGATGAGAGAATTTGTATAACAAACTTCAGACTCACTACAAATATAACATACATTTTTAAAATATATAACTTAGACATCACATCACCTATGGCAGAGTAGGTAGCTCTAAGGGCCCATCTCTCCACAGAAAAAAGTTTTAAAATCCAGTAAAATAACTGTCAGAATCAACCTTGCCAGAATTCTGGAAAACAGTCAAAAGTTATAGCAACCAAGAAAATGCTTAATCAAGAAAGAGACAACTTAAAAACATTAGGAAACTTTGTGACATTTCTAGGTGTCCTTTTCCCATCCTCTCCAAGGTACTGTGGCAGGCTTAAAGATGGCAAACCATGTTACCATGTGTAACCCTGGTACCTGATTCCAGAAGGAGTAGAACTGGTCTTTCCCCCAAAGAACTGTGTTTATCCTTTCTAACTTGAATGAAGACTACATGAAGGACTGATGCAAGGCACTTACCTTTTTTTTTTTCTTCCTTAACTCAGAACTCAATAAGAGCAGAAAAGCAATAGCATTCTTCAAAAACAACGTAAGGCAAATAAATATTCAGCAGCTGCCTGAAGCAAAATATGACTATTGTGGTAAACAATAGAATGCTGAAATCTTGGGAAGAAAAGCTAGGGCAAGGCTTTCTTTGGTAAATTAGTGCATTCAAAAGTGCCTGCATATATTGAGAGACACAGAAGACAATGTATATGCCCAGGGCAGAATGAATGCTCAGAATAGCACTGAGGAGGCCCCAAGCCTTCCCTCTGGCTTATCTGTAGGCAGGAAGTGAAGGCTAAAGCAGAGTTGTAGAGTGAGTCTAAGCACTGAAGGACTGACCCAGCACAGAGCCAATACACTAAGACTAGGAAAGGTTTTTTCCTTTTCTTTATTTCCTTATTTTTTTTTCTCTCTCTCTGGAGATGAAATAGAGCTATGTGAAAACATAAGCAGAACACAAGTAGAAGAAACAAAGTCTTTAGAGACCATACATAAAACAATATGGGGGTTGCTGTAGGGAAGGTAGGGTGAGGTGATGGGGTAAATGAGTTATGGGCATTAAGGAGGGCACATGATGTGATGAGCACTGGGTGTTACCTGAAACTAATAAATTATTGAACACTACGTCTGAAACTAATGATGTACTACTATATGTTGGCTAATTGAATTTAAATTTAAAAAATGTGGGCTTTACAAAAGTCATTTAAAAAACACTAAACACGAAATAAGCAGCTACAGCACATAGTAGACAACAAAAACAAACTCTAAGGAGGGGAACAATCTGATTTTCAGAGTTACCTTCATTATAATTCTCAAGCCTGCTCCATTTTCAAAAAAAAAAGTTATACACTATACAAAGAAAAAAAGTATAAGCTATTCACAGATAAATGTACCTGAGAAAGCACAGACATTGGATTCACTGAACAAAAACTAAAGTGAGCTATCTTAAAGATTGTCGAAGAGTTAAAGGAAACCATGGGTAAAGTAAAATGAGTAGAAAATACAGAGAATAAAGAGAAAGAAATTTAAAAAGGAAACTAAATAGAAATTCTTGTGCTTTTGCACAAGGTACAATAAATTAAAAACTCACTAGAGAATTTAAATAGAAGATTTGAACAGGCAGAAAAACAAATTAGCAAACTTGAAGATAGGTCGACTGAAATTATTCACTCTGTGAGCTAGAAGGAAAAAAGAATGGAAAGAAACAGCAGAGCCTGAGGGACCTTTGGGACATATATGCATAAGAGGAATCTCAGAAGGAGAGGAGACTAAGGGGCAGAAAGAATACTCAAAGAAATACTGGCAATCTTCCCAATGTTGATAAAAGACACAAATCTACATATTCAAGGAGTTCAACAAACTCCAAAAAAGATACCCTCTAAGAATTTCACAACAAAACACATTGTAATCAATGTCAAAAGCCAAACACAAAAATAATATTGAAAGCAGCAGTGGAGAAGTGACTTGTCATGTACAAGGTATTCTTAATAGAAAAACAGCAGACTTCTCATTATAAATAGTACAGATCAAAAGGGAGTAGAGTAATATTTTTAAAGTACAGAAAAGATTTAAAAAAGGCCCATCAGGAATTCTATATCTGGTAAAACTATTCTTTGTAAATAAGTTGGAAATAAGACATTCTCAGATAAACTAAAAGCTGAAGAAGTTTGTTGCTATTGTCCTGACAAAAATTGCTAAAGGGAATTCTTCAGGTTGGAATGAAAGAACACTAGACAATTACTTGAAGCCACATGAAGAAATATAAAATTCTGGTAAAGACAACAAAAGAGGTAAACACAAAAGCCAGGATCCTCACAATTTTAGTTTATAACTCTATTTCTTATAATTTTAAAAGATAAATACAAAAAACTCAATAATTATAAAAAGTATGAACAAAAGGAAATGATAGAGTACAAAAAAAAATCAATTAATACTCATGTTCATGGGAGCCACTAGCCAACTTGGCCACTAGCCAAGTTCACACTTGTGAACTAAGTTTATATAGTTCATACTAGCCAAGAGGTGAAAGCACCCAAATGTCCACCGACAGATGCATGGATAAACAAAATGTGGTATATATATAGTGAAATACTATTCAGCTTTAAAAAAGCTTTCATATGGATAATTTTTCAGACATTATGCTATGTGAAATAATTCAGTCACAAAAAGACAAATATTGTATGATTTCACTTGAGGTATCTAAAGTAATCAATTCATAGAAACAGAAAGTAGAATGCTGGTTAGCAGGCATGAGGGGGGAGAAGCAAAAAGGAATTTTGTGTAATGGGTACAGTTTCAGATTTGTAAGATGGAAAGTTCTGGAAATATATTTCACAACAGTATGAATATACTTATCACTACTGAACCCTACATTTAAATATAGTTAAGATGGCAACTTTTGTTATATGTTGTTTATCATAATAAAAACAAAACAAACACAAAACAAACTGAGGATGGGAGAAATTAAGAACAAAAAAAATAACAATAAGGCATACAGAAAAAAATAGCAAAATGACAGAAGTAAGTACTTCCTTATCAGTAATTATTTAAATTTAAATGGATTAGACTTAGACTCCACTATCAAAAAGGCAGAGAATAAAAAAATAAAAATACATATAAGCATAATCTAATTCTATGCTATCTACAACAAAGTCACATTAGAAAGGGTAGAAAAATATACTCTGCAAAAAGTAATCAAAAGAGAACGCAGTTGGACTATCAGACAAAATATTTCTTAAGTCACAAATTTTTACAAGAGATGAAAAAGGCATTATATGTTAAAAAGGTCAATTTATTAAGATGTAATTATGAACATTTATGCACAAAACTAGTCCCAAAATATATGAATCGAACATTTAGAGGATTGAAATAAAAAACAGACATATCTAGAGAATGTTTGAGGCTTCAGTGTATCACTTTCAATAATAGAATATTTAGACAGAAAAGCAATGAGGAAATAAAGAATTTGAACTACACTATAAACCAAATAGAACTAACACACCCATATAGAACACTTGGCATAAGAGGAGGCCACAGATTTTTCTCAAATGAACAATAAGCATTTTCTAGGACAAATAGCCTAGGCCATAAGATAAGTTTCAATAGATATTACAGTACTGAAATAATACAAAGTGTCTTCTTTAGTAAAAATGCAATGAAAATAGAAATCCATAAGAGAAGTAAAACTGGGAAATTCATAAATATGTGGAAATTAAAACATTAAACAACCAAGGGTTCAAGAAGAAATAATAAGAAACTTATAAAATACTTCAGGACAAATGAAATGAAAACACAACATACCGAAATTTATAGATTTCCCCAAAGACAGTGCTCAAAATGAAATTTAGAGACATAAATGTTTACATTACCAAAGAAGGAAAATCTCAAGTCAATAATCTAATGGTATATATTAAGAAATTAGAAAAAGAAGAGCAAATCAGTCCATAACTAACATAGAGATGAGAATAATTAAAGATTTGAGCTGAGACAAACAAAACAGAGAACAGAAAAACAATAAAGAGAATCGACAACACTAAAAGTTGATTCTTTGAAAATATCAGCCAAATCCACACATCTGTAGCTAAAATGACTAAGAAGAGGGGCACTTGGATGGCTTAGTTGGTTAAGCATCTGCCTTTGGCTTAGGTCCTGATCCCAGGGTCCCGGGATGGAGCCCTTCATCAGGCTCCCCACTCAGTGGGACTCCTACTTCTTTCTCTCCCTCTGCCTGTGGCTCCCCCTGCTTGTGCTTTCTTTCTCTCCATCAAATAAATAAATAATAAATAAATGTAATGACAGTAAAGTAAAAAAGAAAAAGAGGAGAGGAGACATAAATAACTCATGTTATAAATGAATGTGTGGAGATTATTACTGACCTTACCCTCAGAAATTAAATAAAGGCTATGAGGAAATGCTATGACCACTTGCACAGCAACTTATTAGAGAATTTAGATAAAATGGGCAAATTCCTAGAAACACACAAATACCAAAACTGAATGACTAGGAGATAGAAAATCTGAAGCATCCTATGACAACTAAGAATGCTGAATTAATAATCAAAAATCTCCCAAAGAAGAAAAGTCCAGAACCAGATTGTGTCACTGGTAAATTCTACCAAAAATTATATAAAAATTGGGATCCCTGGGTGGCGCAGCGGTTTGGCGCCTGCCTTTGGCCCGGGGCGCGATCCTGGAGACCCAGGATCGAATCCCACGTCGGGCTCCCGGTGCATGGAGCCTGCTTCTCCCTCTGCCTGTGTCTCTGCCTCTCTCTCTCTCTCTCTCTCTGTGACTATCACAAATAAATAAAAATTAAAAAAAAATTAAAAAAAAAAAATTATATAAAAATTGACATGAATGCTCAAATTCTTTCAAAAAATATAGGGGATTAGGAGCACTTTATACTCCATTCTATGAGACTGCTATTACCCTGATACTAAAGCTAGACAAAGACACCACAAGTAAAGAAAATACAAAGAAATATCTCTTGTGAATATAGATTTAAAATTTCTAAACAAAATACAAGCAAACTGAAACCAAAGGATTATATACTATCATTAGGTGGGATTTATCTTAAGAATGTAAGATATTTTGACAGAAGAAAATCAATGTAATATATATTAGTAGTAGTACATAAGAAAAAAAACTGCATAATGATCTCAGATAATAGAAAAAACAGTACTCATAATGCTAAAAAATACTCAGAACACTGGGGTAGAAGGGAATTTTCTCAAAATTATAAATATAGGGCCTTTATGAACAATCCATAGTTAATGTTATCCTAAATGGTGACAGATTGAATGCTTTCTTTTAAATTCTGGAGCAAGAAAATAGTTTGCATTCACCACTGCTATTCAACAGTGTCCTGGAAGTTCTAGCCAGAATACTTGAACAAGAAAAAGAAATAAAAGGTGTCCAAATTGGAAATGAAGAAGTCACACCCTCTCTATTCAAAGATGACTTGATCCTAAACAGAGAAAATTCCAAGTAATTCACCAACAAAGCTAATAGAACGGACAAAAGTAGTTCAGCAAAGTTGCAAGTTAAAAGATCAACACGTAAAAAGTCTGTTTCTATTCACTGGCAACAAACAATCAGAAGAAAATTTTATTTTACTTTACTTTTTTCAAAGATTTTTATTTATTTATTCATGAGAGACACACACACACACAGAGGCAGACAGACAGACACAGGCAGAAGGAGAAGCAAGCTCCATGCAGAAAGCCCGATGTGGGACTTGATCCCTGAACTCCGGGACCACGCCCTGAGCCAAAGGCAGACGCTCAACCACTGAGCCACTCAAGTGTCCCAGAAGAAAATTTTAAAAACTATTTTATTTAGGGGTGCCGTATGGCTCAGTCCATTGAGCATCCAATTCTTGATTTCATCTGAGGTCATAATCTTGAGGTATGGGATTAAGCTCTGTGCTCAGCAGCATGTCTGCTTGAGATTCTCTTTCTCCCTGCTCTACCCCCCACCCATGCTCACACACTCTTTCTCTCTAAAATAAATAAATAAATAAATCTTTTTAAGAAATTTATTTTATTTACAACACCATTTAAAATAATAAAATGCCTAATAATAATAATCAACCAAGGAAGTGAGAGATTGAATGCTACACTGAACAGAACAAAATACTGCTAAAAGAAATTAGAGGAAACCCAAGTGAATGCAAAGGCATCCCATGTTCATAGAACAGAAGACTTAATATTGTTAAATGTAATACAAAACCCAAAGCAATTAAGATTCAATGCTTATTAAGTTATGTAAAAAGATTCTCAATATCATTGAAAGTTAGGTAAAACCCCCACTATGATGGTAGATTTGGCTATTTTTCCTTTTAGCTTTGTCATATTGATTTAAACATTTTTAAAGACTGTGTTATTGGGTTGTACAAATTTCGAATTCTTACATCTTTCTGGTGAATTTTAACTTTAAAAATGTTTAGCATCTGTCTTTATGTAATTTTTTTTGCTTTGACATTTACTTTTCTCATAATAATATATCTAAACAATCTTTCTTTTGATGTTTATATGAAACATAAATGTTTTCATCTTTGGTTGTCATTCTGTTTAGACTAATTTAATTAGAATCTCATAATTATCATAAATGTATTTCAATCCATTCTGACATCCTTTGTTTTTTTTTTTTTTTTTTTTTTTTTTTTTTTTTTTTTTGGATTATAAACAACAGAAATTTATTTCTCACAGTTCTGGAGGCTGCAAGTCCAAGATCAGGAAGCCCCAGGAGTTTTTAGTGTCTGGTGAGAACCCTCTTCTTGGTTCATAGATGGCTATTTTCTTTTTTTTTTTTTTTTAATTAACTTTAATTGGTGTTTAATTTACCAACATACAGAAAAACACCCAGTGCTCATCCCGTCAAGTGTCCACCTCAGTGCCCGTCACCCATTCCCCTCCAACACCCGCCCTCCTCCCCTTCCACCACCCCTAGTTCGTTTCCCCGAGTTAGGAGTCTTTATGTTCTGTCTCCCTTCCTGATATTTCCCAACATTTCTTTTCCCTTCCTTTATATTCCCTTTCACTATTATTCATATTCCCCAAATGAATGAGAACATACACTGTTTGTCCTTCTCCGATTGACTTATTTCACTCAGCATAATACCCTCCAGTTCCATCCACGTTGAAGCAAATGGTGGGTATTTGTCGTTTCTAATTGCTGAGTAATATTCCATTGTATACATAAACCACATCTTCTTTATCCATTCATCTTTCGATGGACACCGAGGCTCCTTCCACAGTTTGGCTATTGTGGCCATTGCATCCTTTGTTTTTTAATTGTGGTTTTTAATCCATTTGTATTTAAAAAATAATGATCTTAGAAATTAGAACCCTCATACATTGATAGTAGGAGGAATGTAAAATCATCTGGCCACTGTAGAAAAGTTTGAAGTTCCTAAGAAAGCTAAACGTATCATTACTATATGACCCAGAAATTCTACTTCTAGGTATATACTTGAAAGAACTGAAAATAAAAACTCAAAAGATTCTTGTGTATCAATGTCTAATGAGGCACCATTCACACTAATCACAAGATAGAAACAGCTGAAGGTCCATTAACACATGAATGGATGAACAAAGTATGATATATACATAGAATAGAATATTTTTCAGCCTTAAAATGTATGAAGTACACTGATACATGTCACAAAATGGATAAACCTTGGTAACATTATGCAAAATGAAATTAGCCAGAGAGAAAAGGATAAATATTGTATCATTCCGCTTAAATGAAGTATCTAACATAGGCAGACTCATAGAGGCAGGGGGTAGATTTGAGGTAGATAAGAAGGAAAGTAAATTAGAGAGATTACCAAGATCTGGAAAGAGGAGAAAATGGAGAATTATTGCTTTATTATTGCAGTTACTTTTTAGTGTGAAGAAAATGTTTTGGAAATAGTGGTGATGGTTTCACAATATTGTAAATGTAATTAGTGCCATTGAATTGTATACTTAAGATGGTCAAAATGCCACATTTTATGGTATATGTTTTTGCCACAATAAAAAAAAAACCTTTATTAAAAAAGGAAGTAAAAAAATGCTTAATCTGAGGAAGAGTTACATAAGTTGTCTTAACGTTTTGAAGATCTTTTTGTGTGGATATAAGGGGATGTTCACAGCAAGGCTCTCTAATAACGAAAGTAATAAATAATATATTTAGACTTTAAATTCCAACTTGAATTTACACTTATAAGTGAGAAAGAGCATAGAGATGCATACACACACACAAATGCACATTGTGTTCTCTTAAAAATGGAAACTTGGGTATGCTATTAAATTATTTCGTCCTTTATCCTTTGCAGACAGATATTTTGGGGATGGATAAAATAACAAAACTGATTTGCAGTCAAGTTTAGTGAATAAAGGAAGATAAATGAATTGGGTAACATAATTTTTGGCTAATACCTTGTCTATGACATAAAGGAACTAATGGTATTTTGTAATTCCAGGAGTTATTCTAGGGGAAATTCCAGGTAAGGATCTTCTCAGAATACTTAGCAATTTTAGTATAATTGAATGACTAGAAGATAAATATTCATTTAATACATTTGTATCTGATATTGTTAAGACTAGAATTTATCAATATGCCTAGGGATATAGTTAAGGGCAGGGAATTTCACTAAAACATTGTAGAGAGAATTTTCAACAATGTGGGTGTATTTGTCAGGGACTAGTTAGGAAAATAGAAACCAGCCATTAATTTTAAACACAAGGGATTTAATATAGAAAATTGGTTAACACAGTGTTGGAAGGTGAAAGAACCATAAATGGATGCTGAAGAAACTCCTAGATAAGTCATTATGGGGAGTTAGCATTCCTGGCACTGAGGAAAGTAGAGAAAACAGGCCATGTGGATAGCATGTAGACATCTGAGAGAAGTCTTCATGAAGCTGGTACTTAGCCATGTGACACCTCAGAGGTCAAGATACACTATTTCACATTTGAGCTTAAGAATAATAAAAATAGATAACAATTATTTCCTGATAACGACAACAACAATTTGGTGATAAAGTGCAGCCAATTTCAATATAAATGAAGACATTCACTGAAGGCACAAAATCCCAAAAGTCATGTTTGTGATAGTAACATTTGTTTTAGTTCAATCACAATTCAGTATTAACCTTATATAGTAGAAAAACTAAGTTTTAAAGTTGTTCACCCCAAAAAAGTAATATTGAAGAGAAATGGATGAGGTCATGGTTAATGTATGTGTGTGTGTATATGATAATACGGAAAAAAAATATCTGTTACTGCTATAACCATCATTTCTGGAACTGGTTATGAGGCCACATTGGTCTTTAAAAAGCTCTGTTTCCACCATTAATCCCATGTTCCCTTTCCTTTCACCTGGATTTGGTTGGAATTTTTTACCTGGTTAGTGAACCCTCAAACCTACATCTTTGGAAGACTTGTCATGAAATTTTTTACTATAAAATGAAAATCTAAGAGTTGCCCTAAAAAGACTCCTGGATTCTGAAAAGATGGACAGATTTCTCCAAATCCATATCAGACAGCCTCAATCAAATTTCTCCTTGGGGGTCACCTATGTGGCTCAATGGTTGAGTGTCGCCTTCAGCTCAGGTTGTGATTCCGGGATCCTGGGATTGAGTCCCTCATTGGGCTTCCCACAGGGAGCCTGCTTCTCCCTGTCTATGTCTCTGCCTCTCTCTCTGTGTGTCTTTTATGAATAAGTAAATATTAATCTTTAAAAAAATTTCTCCTTGGTAATTAGAAAAACTTTCCCCAACCGGTTACAGCATCCCTTTCTCTGCCTGATGATTTGGTGCCCTGAGGGACTCCCAATGGCTAATTTTCAATTTCAACTTCCAATTCAGTGGGGCCACTGTTTGTGAATTTTGACACATACATTATTTATATTTTAAGAAATGACAGCATTACATGGAATTGAATATTTCCATTCCAAAGACATGATTTGGAATAATAGATGCCTAATAATTTTGTACGCATAAAATACTTTAGTCAAAATATATGGGGGAAAATCATCAGGCATGTAAGTAAAAAAAAATATGTAGAAATACATATAACTTTGCCAAACTACTCTTATTCTACAAATTTGCTAGGTTTTGTTTGTGTAATCTTCATTTATAGGTTCGCATGACAATGAGGGGATTATAACTCATTTTCATCATTCCATTTCACACTATACTAGGGTTTGTGTGCTTGTATGCTGCAGTATAGTAGCTTGGTGCAGAAACACGGTTTTTATATTTCAGTGAAATACAAAAGAAAAGGCAATCCTTATGAAAATACAATGAACAGGAAAGAGTGGGTGTTTTTTCTCTAACATGTTAATGAAATGGGAATATACAGTTTTGTTAGTTCAGTGATGTGAAAAATAGAAAATCTGTACTATCTGACCTCATAGGCCTTCTTTACATATGAAGAACCTCATGCAAAAGGCATATCTGACATTGAAAGCATGTGATGGTTGAGGTGGAGAGATTTGTTTGTATTCTTGTCAGCTATTTTTTTAAATTTATTTGTAATTTTGTTTGCTTTTTTTTTTTTTTTGAAAATTGCATTTTGAGCATAAATACTAAAAAACGGAAAGCACTACGTAGGAAACCTAACAGAGACAGCATGACAAAAATGCAAAATAACAAACAGGATTTTTTTTTTTTTTCACCGTGGTACTTCCTTAAAAGAATAGCATTTAAAAGTGTGTAATGGCTCTTTGCAGATGACATGATACTCTATGTGGAAAATCCAAAAGACTCTATGTGGAAAACCCTAAAGAACTCATACAGGAAATCAGCAAAGTGGCAGGATATAAAATCAATGCACAGAAATCAATGACATTTATATACACTAACAATGAGATAGAAGAAAGAGAAATTAAGATTTCATTTTTTTTGTTGGCTGTTGTTGATATATATATATATATATATATATATATATATATATATATCACATCTTCTTTATCCATTCATTCATCTACGGATGCCTGAGTTCTTTCCATACTTTGCCTATTGTGAAAATTGCTGCTATGAACATTAGGGTGCAGGTGTCCCTTCAGATCACTACATTTGTATCTTTGGAGTAAATGCCTAGCAGTGCAATTGCTGGGTCATAGGGTAGCTCTATTTTAACTCTTTGTGAAACCTCTATGCTGTTTTCCAGAGTAGCTGCACCAGCTTGCATCCCCACCAACAGTGTATGAAGGTTCCCCTTTCTCCACATCCTCGACAATCTTTGTCATTTCCTGACTTGTTCATTTAGCCATTCTGCTCAACATCACTCAGCATCAGGGTGATGATCAATATTACTCAGCATCAATCAAAACCATCTGATAGGATATATAGGCTTTAGTACCTCTATGAGTATAGTACTTTTCTTGAAAATTCTTGTGATTATGATATTTCATTAGCTAAAATAAATTTGATTCACAATTCATTGTCCCTAAAAAAGCCTGGTTGGTTTCTCCTATAACCTTGGGAATGTGTGGTTGCTAGTGGGTTAGTGGATATACCTGTTTAATGTGCAGATGATATGGGTTCATCTATGCCCAGTTATAACTAATCTCAGGTCATAAAAGACATTACTCATTAAGCAATATTGCTATTTTAAGGAATTCTTAAATTTGCAGTTTTCAAACACATATAAAATGGGAAAATAACAAAAATAATTTGATTTAGTCATCATACAACTTTAAGAATTATCAAAAAACAGTCAACAAAACAAAACAAAACAAAACACAGCCAGCTTTTTAAAATCTGTAACCTCTACGGCACTGGGCACTATGGTGATTCTTATTATTGGGTTGTTCGTTGCTTCTAACCATTTTCAGTGGACAAAGCTAGGGAAAAATGTGTATTCTTTTACTTTTTTTCTTTTTTTAAAGATTTATTTATTTATTCATGATAGACAGAGAGAGAGAGAGAGAGAGAGAGAGAGAGAGAGGCAGAGACACAGGCAGAGGGAGAAGCAGGCTCCACTCCGGGAGCCCGACGCGGGACTCGATCCCGGGACTCCAGGATCGCGCCCTGGGCCAAAGGCAGGCGCTAAATCGCTGAACCACCCAGGGATCCCCTGTGTATTCTTTTAAATAATGTTTTTATTTTAGAAAGTTTTAGATTTACAGATCTATTGTGAAGACGATACAGTGCGCTCTCACAACCCACACCTAAAATTTTCTATTATGAATATCTTACTTTAGTAGGTACATTTGCTACAGCTGATGCACCAATATTGATCAATTATAATTAACAAAATTCCATGTTTTTTTAAAATTTATTCGTATTTCTTCATTTTTACCTAATGCACTTTTTCTGTTCCATAATTCTATCCAGGATGCCATACATTCAGTAGTCATGTTTCTTCGGGGTTCCTTTGGTTGTGACAATCTCTTAGACTTTTTCTCAAGTGGGATTTGTCAGCTATTTTTCTCATGATAAGACTTGGGTGGTTTTTTTTTTTTTTTTTTTTTTTGGGGGTGGTTTTTTTTTTTGAGGCGAGGAACCACAGAAATAAAGTATCATTTTAATCACATGATTATCAAAGGTACATACTATCAACATGTCTTACCATTGTTGATGTTGACTTTGATAAGGTGGCTGAAATAATATTTATCAGATTTCTCCAGTATACAGTTACTCTTTATACATGAAAAACACAATCCAAAAGGAAAATATTGAATAACTGGATCTCATCAAAATAAAAAACTTTCACTCTGAGACCGTATTAAGAAGAAAAGATAAGCTCTCTCAGGGTGATGAGATCCAGGCCCACATCTGGCTCCATACTCAGCAGGGAGTCTACTTCAGGATTCTCTCTCCCTCTGTCCCTCCCCCACCTCTCTATCCCTCCCTCTCGAATAAATAAATATATTTTTTTAAAGAGAGAATATTCAGATATCACACAAAAAGTTATTCAACACTGGGGTGGCCTGAGTGGCTCATCTGTCAGACTCTTGATCTCAGCTCAGGTCTTGATCTCAGGGTTTTGAGTTGAGGTCCTGCATCGGGCTCCACAGAGTGTGGACTCCATGTTCCACAGTGAGTGTCCAGACTTCTTAAAAGAAAAAAAAAATCAACATCATTAACCATTACAAAAAATGAAAATAAAGTCTATAAGAATAAATTAAAAAGTATGCTATCACTACATGCCTATAAATGACTACAATAAAAAGCAGTGACAATACCAAATGCTAGTGAAGATGTGGAGAAGTTTGATCACTCATACATTTCTGGTGGGAATAAAAATGATAGTAGTTCTGTAAACACTTTTATACTTTCTTAAAGCAATTAACTACCATACAGCTCAGCAGCTGTGCTCTTGGGTATTTATCCTAGGGAAATAAAAACTTATATTTATACAAATACCAGTACATGAATGTTTAATAGCACTTTTATTCATAATTGCAAAAAATGGAAGAAAAAAAGAGATTTTTCTTCCCAGGTACCCCTGTCCAGTTATCATCATGACAGTGCTTTCTCACATGGTGCTCTTGCATTTGAGTCCTACAATATCCTTGAGATTCTCCTGGGAAGTGAGGTTACTTATGGTCACTAGACAATATTGGAGAAGACTCTTCTCATGTCTGTAAGTCAGCATTATGGAGAATAAAGTTGAAAGATTCAAGATGTATTCTTGAGCCCTGGTAATTATTATTTGATTTTAAGAGTATTATAAGAGTATTTAAGAGTATAATAATCAAATTATTATTTGATTTTAAGAGAGACCAAATGTGGTCTATCCATTTAGTATTCCATGGAATACTAAATACAAACTATTTATATATATAACAACCTGGATGCATTTTAAGAGATTAGACTGGGGCAGGGGGCAGAACCCAATCTCAAAGCACTGCAGATTATATGATTTAATTTATGCAACATTTTTAAAATGACAAAATTACAGGAATTTTTAAAAACCAAATTATTACTTGCTAAGGGTTAATGAGGGGTTTAGGGATAGGACAGAAGTAGGCTTAGTTTTAAAAGGCCAATCTAAGGGGCCCTTTCAGAGAAATAAATTATATCTTGATTGTATCAATGTCAATATTCTGATTTGCAAAATGTTACCATTGGGATAAACTGAGTAAAGGATACATGAGATTCCTCTATTTTATTTCTTGCAACTGCTTATGAATCTACAATTATTTCAAAATAGAAAGTTTAATGAAGATATCTAATTTCTGTTTCAATTTTAGGGGGCAATGAATTATATAGAAATGTAATAGTTAATACACAGACAGTTTATGATTATCCAGTTGTCATTTTGGAGGGGGGAAGGGAAAGGAGAGGGAGAGAGACAATTTGAAGCAGGCTCCATGCCCAGCATAGAGCCTGAGATGGGGCTCAATCTCACAACTCTGAGATCATGACCTGAGCTAAAATCATGAGTTGGATACTTAACAGACTGAGCCACCAGGTATCTCTGTCCAGTTATCATCATGACAGTGCTTTCTCACATAGTGCTCTTGCATTTGAGTCCTACAATATCCTTGAGATTCTCCTGGGAAGTGAGGTTATTTATGGTCACTAGACAATATTGGAGAAGACTCTTCTCATGTCTGTAAGTCAGCATTATGGAGAATAAAGTTGAAAGATTCAAGATGTATTCTTGAGCCCTGGTAATTATTAGTTGATTTTAAGAATAGACCCATATCTTTTTAGGAATTATTTATGGAGTGATTTTTTGCTACATTGTCACTGTTGATGATGATGTGATGATGAAATTTTCCTTACTTGTATGGCATAATGATTAAGCATACAAAGCAGAATGCTTTTTCCTCCTCTCTAAAGGGACGTATGTGGATAGCAGGATCCCTATATGTCCTGCAGTGAGTCCCACTCCCATTATTTCTAGGGAAATAATTTATTCAAGTTTATGTTTGTTCAGGGTCCCTTTTATATAATATATATATATATATATAAATTATATATATTTATATAATATATATATTATATATGTTATATATAAAACCCAAGAAAGTTTTGGGGAAAAATTAAACATGACTTAAAACCGTAAAATAAGATAGTCATTCCTTCTTATCCAAATCTAGCTGGAGTTGAATGTCATTTTGCTTCACTTGTCCACTAGCTTGCACCTGTCTGTTCACTAAACTATCTCTTAAAATCTAGTAGATAGTTTCAGAAATACAGATTGAACTCATATAAACTCTCATACTTTACCTAGAGTATGTATCCTGCTAAAAGTTAGAAATGATGTTTTATTGATTAGGTTACTTTATACTTTGCTGAATTACTTCATATGTAATGATATAAAAATATTTCTATTTTCTATGAGTTCATATTTTAATTTATTTAAATTAAAGATGTGAATAATGGTAAATAATAATCTCTAGATAATTCCTTTTTTTTTTTTTACAACATCATTTCTCATACCAGGACACACATGGTTCTTGTGCTCTATTCCTGACCATGCAAAGATTTCTGATAAATATTATCAAGTACTCTTTTTTTTAAGATTTTATTATTTATTCATGAGAGTTTATTTATTCATGAGAGACAGAGAGAGAGAGAGAGAGAGAGAGAGAGGCAGAGACACAGGCAGAGGGAGAAGCAGGCTCCATGCAGGAAGCCCAATGTGGCACTCGATCCAGGGACACCAGGATCACACCCTGGACCAAAGGCAGGTACCAAACCGCCGAACCACCCAGGGATCCCTATTATCAAGTATTCTTACCTAGGAAATGTCTAGATTGATTTTGAATCTAATCTTTATGAATAGGTTTGGACAAGATTACAAGGCAATTTTCACGGAAGTACCAGGAATCATAAAATCATCTTCAAAAAATCATTACTAAAATTTATGTTTAAAAAATCATTACTAAAATTCATGTTAAAATAGTAAAATTATTCCACTAGGAGACCATGTCCATTTAATTGTAAGTATTTGAAACAAGTAAAAAATAAATATACCAACAAATATACATTTATATTTTCTCAATAAAGCTTCATGGCCTTAAGCCATGTGCAAGGCATCACGATACATATGCCTGATTAATGCCAGCAATATAATCTGTCACAGTTTGAAACAAGTCATTGCCTAAGGACCCTTGTCCATGCATTTCTTGCTGGAATAGCTAACTTTTTAATCCCCAGATGTGAAGCTATACAAGTGTCTGATGGTCATTTGTTTTTTCTTTCATGTATGACCAATGCATTTTTAAGATATGGAAGTTCCCTGACCTACAAAGTTTCCAAGTGAATATGCTAATTTTCATAGTTTTGAATTTAATATACATAGACTTGAAAGAGAATCTCAAAATTCTTTAGTCCACACAATTCTGTTTAGTCCACCAAGTTGTTCTTGATTCAGCCCGTATTTCTCAGTGCTTCAAAAACTACATTTAAATTATCATCCTTTGTTTTTTTTTCTTTTTATCACCAGATGAGTATCACTTTTCTAGCAATCCATGACTTTATTTTTCTTTTAACATCATAGAGATTTTGGGGCAGCACGTGGGGCTCAGAGGTTTAGTGCCGGCTTCAGCCCAGGATGTGATCCTGGGGACCCGGGATCGAGTCCTACTTCGGGTTACCTGCATGGACCTAGCTTCTCCTTCTGCCTGTTTCTCTGCCTCTCTCTCTGTGTCTCTCATGAACGGATAAATAAAATCTTAAAAAAAAGATTTGAATTTAGGAATCACATACCCTAGTCTAAAATATGTTTGCAGGGCATTTTGTCTTGAATCCCTTAGTTTCATATTAATTGATTCAGTCATTCACTTATTCATTCATTGATCCAATATAAGTAATCTGACTTTCTCAATGCAATGTTAAATTTCAGGAAAGCACAATTTCTATTAAGAACCAATTGTATGAGTCTTACGACATAAAAAAGGCAGTAAAACTTCTTGTACTTTTAGATATGCTTATGAATTTGTTGTTAATCTGCAAGGTACTAAATCTGTCAAAATCATATAACTGAATTATGAAAATTAGCGTGTACTGATGATTCCTAAGAGTTGAACACATTCATAAGATCTTTTATACAGAGAATAAAGGATTCAAATTTTAAAAATCAAAATTAAAAAATAAAAGTGCATATCTTTATGTAATTTATAGAGCTATTATATGCTGTAATCTATTATATGATCTTGTTTCATCCTTAGTAACTATTACAAGTTGATGAAGAATCTTATAATCAGTGGGTCTTAGCATCAGTGAAATAGGGTGCCACCCATCTCAAGAATTTCAATATGAATAATAGATCATAGTGCCTGACCCATAGCAGGAACCCAAAATGTTAGCTACATATGAGTTATTACATAGAAAAAAGGAAATTGTCTTTTCTCTCTGAAAAATACGGAGTCTACTGGCACAGACAGACACATGGTTAAGTTTTTTTCTCCAGGAAACAAGATGTTTGTATGCATCAGATTTGTAGAGGGGTCTTCTGGTTGCAATAACTAGGAAGCAGCATTGGGCAGAGGGTGAACTCACTATAGTGCAGTTGCAACAGCAAACTCAGTCAGTCCCCAGAGTCCTAAAGCTTC
The DNA here is from genome assembly GCF_018345385.1 of Vulpes lagopus. Classification (NCBI taxonomy): domain Eukaryota; kingdom Metazoa; phylum Chordata; class Mammalia; order Carnivora; family Canidae; genus Vulpes; species Vulpes lagopus. Next base: position 101,304,415 of record NC_054829.1, read on the forward strand.
CATGCCCTTTCAGAGTTATCCCCGATTGGAGCAAATGGGCCAGGCCCTTGTACTTTTGAATCAAATAGTTATTAAATGTGAGATTCCTTGGCGAAGAGGCTGAGCGAATTTCATTCAGCTGAGAGCAATTCTTGGAGAGGGACACAGTTATAAATTGTCAACAGCCAAACCTTCCCCCAGCTAGAAGAACAAATGTCTCAGTCCTGAAGGGATGTCCAAACAGTGCAATACAGAATCCATTGCACACATTTACAGATAATGTCAATATGATGATACCCACTAAGTTAGAAGTGTGAACAAAGTACTTTCGGTGAAAACCCAGGGGAAAGAATACCTGAGTTTACTGAATGGAGAAAGGAAAAATTTCATGAAGGAGTTCGTATTTGAGGTTGATTTTGAGTTCAGGCATAAGGCGGGTTCTAGTTAGGATCAGAATGCACATACATTTTCAAAGATTTAAAGATAGGAAAGGTCCTAGGTTTTTAATAGGTAATCAAGTATTGTTACTTCTTCCTAAAGAATACATTTTAATGTTCTTCTTGCTGAATTTTACATGGACTTATGACATTTTCTAAGTTTTTCTATTTCTTTGCATCACAGTTAATTCCTATAATTTCATCATGAGAAATCTTTTTTAAAAAGATTTTATTCATTTATTTTAGAGAGAGGGAGAGAGAGAGAGAGAGAGAGCAGGGGCAGAGTAGAGGAAGAGGGACAAGCAGATTCTGCACTGAGTGCAGAGCCCAACACAGGGTTTGATCCCAGGATCCTGAGATCATGACCTGAGCAGAAATCAAGAGCTGGACTCAACCAACTGAGCCACCCAGGTGTCCTAAGAAACACATTTTAAGCTCAAAAATCCATGTGTGCTTAACCCCTTTTCAAAATTTTATAGGAATTCCCTATTTATCTTCAAGTTGTCTATGAACTCCTCTATATGAATCAAAACCAGTCTGCTTATTATTCTGCTGGCTGCTTACATCTGAGCTAATACCCCACAGAGTTTCTTCTTTTGCAATATCCTTTGCCTTTTTCCACCAGATTATTATCACTGTTATCACATAAATTATAACACTGTACTACCTGGATTCAAATTCTGGCTTAGTCATTTGTTAACTATGTGATTTTCAGTAACTTACTTAATGTTTCCATGTCTTTGGGTGTAACAGGAATGGCAATACTCAATTTATAGTTTGTTGTTAGACTTAAGTCAATAGACATAATGTGTTTGAAATGCCTAGTGTGTAGTAAATATAAAAAACGAATTGATCATTATCATGTTAACTTTTTTCTATGATTTTGTCACTCTTTCAAAACAGACAAAAGCCCAATTCACATGTAGCAATGTCAGTGGTCTTATATAAGTAACATAAGATTTTCTATAGATAAAACCCTTCCCCAGTTTTATTTCATGTTATTTCCATATATACTCAGCATTATGGTTCTTCCTTCTGCTAAATACACCATCAAAGAATTTCATATCACTCAAAGGTCTTCTGGCCATTTGTGCTGAATTGTGGTATAAGTTTGACACCACTGCTCCTGTCTAAAGTTGAATGCTACAGCTTTAGGTTAGAGTTGGCCAAGAGAACAATTCACAGGAGATATGGAAGGTGGAAGGGGAGCAGAAGCCATTATTGTCAGAGGTTTGAGTAGTCACAGATATAACCAAAAGGCCCAGATGTGTCCAGCAGGATCTCATTTTCTCTTATCTCCCTGTTTTCTGCTCTCCCTCTACTCCTCATCCAGTTTATCTTCTGGGTAGGCAGCCTTGACAACCAATGGTACCCTAAGCCCACCATCCATGTTTACTCAAGGGCACAAGCAGCAGGTTCTTCAAAGGCAACAGCTTCCACACAAGTAATAGTGTCCATAGTTTTTTTTTTTTACATTTATTTTATTATTATTTTTTAATAATAAAGTTATTTTTTATTGGTGTTCAATTTGCCAACATACAGAATAACACCCAGTGCTCATCCCATCAAGTGCCCCCCTCAGTGCTCATCACCCATTCACCCCCACCCCCTGCCCTCCTCCCCTTCCACCACTCCTAGTTCGTTTCCCAGAGTTAGGAGTCTTCATGTTCTGTCTCCCTTTCTGATATTTCCTACCCATTTCTTCTCCCTTCCCTTCTATTCCCTTTCACTATTATTTATATTCCCCAAATGAATGAGGCCATATAATGTTTGTCCTTCTCCGGTTGACTTATTTCACCCAGCATAATACCCTCCAGTTCCATCCACATCGAAGCAAATGGTGGGCATTTGTCATTTCTAATGGCTGATTAATATTCTATTGTATACATAAACCACATAGTGTCCATAGTTCTGCCATAATCTCACACTAGAGGGTCCCACTTCCTGCCTGGTCACCAAATCTCTATTCTTTCCAACCACACTAAATTGATGTTGTTAGTAACTATATCTCCAGTACTTAAACTCCCCTTCCAGACCTTTATTTTCCCTATTTCTTTCACATTCATGTGGATTCAGATTCTTACTCTAGATCCTTTATTTTTTAAGTTTTAATTAATTTATTTATTCATGAGAGACACACAGAGAGATGTAGAAACATAGGCAGAGGGGGAGGCAGGCTTCCTGCCGGGAACCTGATGTGGGTCTCCATCCCAGGACCCCAGAATCATGCCCTGAGCCTAAGGCATACTCACTGAGCCACCCAGGTGTCCTGATCCTTTATTCTTATAATACCTAAAATGGGTTTATTTTTCTGATTGAATTCTAGTACATAACCATATGATAGACTGAGGAGAGCTGTACATGGCACAACATTCAAGAGAAGGGTCTTAGGATATAGGTATGCTATGTCTCCAATGGTATATCTGTTATACCCAGGCCAGTCACAAACAAGAATAAAGCTTGTACACTTGTAGTCCCTATCTACTCAGGTTCCAAATATTTCTAATTTTTTCCCTACAGTATATATTCCAATGAATTGTATAAATCCCATCTGATTCTCCCCAATACCCCCAAATCCATGACCTGCTTCAATATGGATGTCAAATAGAATGCTAGATTAATATACTAGAAAGCTTATGCCTTCCTCAAAGACAACAGTGTTGAGTCCTCAAATGCATGAACATAGTATATCTCCATCTGTTTAGATTCTGGAAGCAAACTAGGTAACTTAAAAATTAACCTGTCCTTTCAGGGTTTGTGCATAATCTTTGTTAACATGTATTCACAGTAGTGACTAATTTAGTTCTCCTGCTAAGAATATACACATCTGAGATCTATATTAAATCCTCTAGGTGTTCAATGAAGACTTCATTCTGGCTAGCTGTGACCCCAAAATTACAAACTTTGTGTAGTCTCTGGGTAAATGTTTCAATTCTGGTTGTCTGATAATTCTTCACTGCTACTACTTAGGTATAGCTTCATATTCAGCGACAGAGTCAATCCTTTTTAGAATTTTTGATCTTCCTCTGTGCAGTATCTTTCTCTCTGTTATTTGCTCCATAGTCCCAGCTGCACCTATCTTTCTGAATCTCACTGCTCCCACCTCTGTTTGGATTTTCCATCCTTGCACTTCTGTTTAAAAATTGTCTCAAGACAGAAAGCCAATGGAATTGCAGAGCTGATCTGGTATATTTCTCTTTTCTCAAGAATTACAGCCCTGTGATACTTGTTGCTCAATTTTTGAAAACAATTGTTTAATATATTATATCCAGGTTTTTAGTTGTCAGAAGCAAAAGAACTTCAATTCTCTCTTGAAACAAATCTCAATTTCCTGAGTGGTAAGTGTCTGCCCTCATTGTATTTCACTGTTTTTGACACAGTTGCTAAATCTAACTTTGTGAAATACTTCACTTGGCCTTTTGGACACCACTGCCTCTTGGTTTCCCCCTGCTTTACTGGACACATTCTAATCCTCTTTAGTTGGGTATCACTAATACTTAGAGCTTTCAAACATTAAACTTCCAGAGTTTAGTTCTTTTATCACTGCTTTGGAGATGTCTTCCAACATGGCTTTAAATCTTTGGTGATTATGACAGTTAATTTTATGCATCAACTTGACTGAGCCACAAGGAACCCAGATATTTGGTCAAATATTATTATGGGTGCATCTGTGAAAGTGTTTTTGTTTCAGATTAATATTTGAATCTATAGATTGAATAAAGCATATTACCTTCCTTAATGTGTGTGTAGCCCTAGCCCAGTCAGCTGAAGACCAGCCTGAATAGAACCATAGGCTGAGTAAAAAGGTTAGTTAGGCCTCCTGCAAAATTGTTTAAGCTGGAATGGTGGTCTTTTCTGGATTTTGGATTTGGATTAAAACATTGGCTCTTCCTTTGTTTCAAGTCTGCCCACTTTGTCCCTAGTCTCAATCCAGACTGGAATTTATATCATTGGCTCCCCTGGATCTTGGGCCTCTGGACTTGGACTGGAAGCTATGTATTGACTCTTCTAGGTCTCTAGTTTGCTGACTTAAGATGTTGGGACTTCTCAGCCTCCAAAATCATGTGAGCCAATTCTTTACAATAAATCTCTCAAATACATACATAAGATACACACACCATATTCTGTTGGTTCTGATTCACTGGAGAACCCTAATACAGTGATGTCTCCTAAAATTTTATCGTTAAGTCTGGACTTCTTGACAAATCCCAGACTTACATATCTTAGCTACTAACTTGTCTGTAAACTGAGTATGTAGTAGATATCTCTAAATGAATGTGGTTAAATCTCTCTTTCCAAATTCAATCTGCTCCTCCTTCAATATTCTCCATTTCATAAGTGGTGACTCCATTTTTCCATTCACTAAAGAAAACACTATAAAATAATCTTTATTTCTCATAACTCTCAATTCAATTTATTACCAAATCCTTTCTGCTTGACATTTAAAAAAATTTTTGTGTTCATTTTTATTAAGCTACAATACATACAGTAACTTGAATAAATCTAAATTGCACAGATCAATTATATTTTTACATAGGTATACACCTATATAACTATAACCCAAAATATGGATTTTCAAGAATCCTCTGTTTCTTCTGCCAGTAATCCCCTCATGTTACCTACTATTCTGGCCTTTATTACCATAGATTACTTTTATTTCTACAAAGAAAGTTATATTGTATGAAATATTTTATTCCTGACTTAATTCACTTATCATTATGTCTGTAAGATGATCACAGTTTTGCACATTTCAGTAGTATCTTTTCCATGCTTTCTGATGCCCATTGTATGAATGAATCATAACATATTTATGTATTCTTACATTTTGCTCTCTCAAGCTACTATAAGTAAAGATATTATAACTTTATCTAAATGTGTCCTTTGTGATTATAAGAACTCATTCTGTGGTATTATATATCCACGAGCAAAAATGCTGAGTCATGAGGTATATGCTAGTTTACTTTCATTAAGAAATGCCAAAATATTTTTCTAAGTTACTGAATAAATTTATGCTCAGATTAGCAATAGACTATAGCTGCAATTGCTTTATGTCATTGTCAAAACTTAATATTGTCAGTCTTTTTAATGTTAGCCTTTATGGTCTGCAAATTAAATTTGCAATTATTTGTGAGTCATAATGTGGAGCAACTTTACATATGTCAACTGACCATTTTTGTATCCTTTTTTACATAAAGTATTTGTTCTTTCTTGCTGATCTTTTAATGGTGTCGTCTGGGGTTTTGTTGTTGTTGTTATAGTGTTTTACATATAATAGAATGAGTCATTTATTGAATACATAAGTATATCAGATACCTCTATTAGTCTGTGTTATGCTTTCACTTTCTTAGTGGTGTCCCTTGATACACAGAGACACCATGTCTCAATCTTTAATATCTATCTTTCCTTTTTTGGTTTAAGTGATCTTTACCTGTCTTAAAGACTTCTTAAAGTTTGATTGCTTAGTTTTCATTTGTGATTTTATGATCCATCCCAAATTTATTTTGTACATTTACATAGTGTCAAGGTTCATTTATTCTCTTACAAATATTTAATTCACCCAGCATCATTTAGAAAAATGGTCCCTTCCTCAATCAGCTGATATATGCCAACGAATGATTATCTGTGGGCTCATTTCTAAATTACTGTATTTCATTTTGTAACTTCCTATCTTTGCACCAATGCAATGTTGATATTAACTATTCTAGTTTTTTGTGTTTTGTTTTTGTTTTTGTAAGATATGACATATGATACTATAAGTCTTTTAACTTTGTGTTTTTCTTGAATATTACCTTAGCTTTCTGGGTCATTTGAGCTTACTTGGGGACAGTTTTTATTGGTTGATTTTTTTCTCTCTTGTATGTGGGCCCATACTTTCTTCTTTCTTTGAATTTCTCATAATTTTTATTGAAAATGAGAAGTTTCAAATAATATAATGTAACAACTTTGCAAGGGAGACTGCCTGCTTATTATAGTGGTTGTGTGGTGAAGGTATTTTAGACATGACACCAAAACAAAATCCGGTAAAGGAAAAAATTGAAAAATTAGACCGTGTCAAAATAAAGCCTTTTTCTCTGTGGAAGATCTTATAAAGAGGATTAAAAGACCATCTACAGACTGGGAGAAATATTTGCAAACAACATATCTATGAAAAGACTCATGTCTAAGTGATAAGGGATTCCAAAAACTCAGTATTAAGAAAAATTCCAATTTGAAAAGGGAGAAAGATGTGAACATATCTTTACAAAGGCCAATAAACACATAAAAATATGTTTATCATCACAAACCACTGGGAAAGTACAAATTAAGACCATGATAAGCTATCATTATGCATTAATTAAGACAGCTAAAAATTTTTTTATCTCAAAATATCAAATGCTGGGCAGCCTGGTGGCTCAGTGGTTTAGTGCCGCCTTCAGCCTAGGGCCTGATCCTGGAGACCCAGAATCGAATTCCATGTCAGGCTCCCTGCATGGAGCCTGCTTCTCCCTCTGCCTGTGTCTCTGCCTCTCTCTCTCTGTCTCTCTGTTTTTCTGTCTCTCTCTGTCTCTCATGGATAAATAAATAAAATCTTAAAAATATATATCAAATGCTGAAGGATATGGAGAAACTGGATCTGTCACATATCGCTGATGAGAATGCAATATTCTAGAACCACTCTGGAAGATAGTTTTGGCACTTTCTTCAAGAACTAAACATATAAAAAAAAAAAAGAACTAAACATATACTTTACATGAAACACAGCAATAAAAATATTTTTAAATAAATTTATTTTTTATTGGTGTTCAATTTGCCAACATATAGCATAACACCCAGTGCTCATCCCGTCATGTGCCTCCCTCAGTGCCCGTCACCCAGTCACCCCAACCTCCCGCCCACCTCCCCTTCCAACGCCCCTAGTTCGTTTCCAAGAGTTAGGAGTCTCTCATGTTCTGTCTCCCTTTCTGATATTTCCCACTCATTTTTCCTCCTTTCCCCTTTATTCCCTTTCACTATTTTTTATATTCCCCAAATGAATGAGACCATACAATGTTTGTCCTTCTCTGATTGACTTACTTCACTCAGCATAATACCCTCCGGTTCCATCCATGTCGAAGCAAATGGTGGGTATTCGTCATTTCTAATGGCTGAGTAATATTCCATTGTATACATAGACCACATCTTCTTTATCCATTCATCTTTCGATGGACACCGAGGCTCCTTCCACAGTTTGACTATTGTGGACATTGCTGCTAGAAACATCGGGGTGCAGGTGTCCCGGGGTTTCATTGCATCTGTATCTTTGGGGTAAATCCCCAGCAGTGCAATTGCACAGCAATCAAAATTATCATAGAGATACAAAAGCTTATGTCTACACCAAAGAAAGTGTACATAATTGTTTATGGCAGCACTATTTTTTATTGTCAAGCATAGAAACAACCAAAATCACCTACAATAAAGAAAATGGTTAGAGAAACTATGACAAATCCATAGCGTGAAATATTAGCAATAAAAAGGAATAAACTGTTGATTCATACAATAACTTGAAGAAATCTCAACATTAATCTGAGTGAAAAAAAGCCAATATCAGAAGTCTTATAATGATTTCATTACACAGTATTCTCAAAATGACAAAATTATAGATGAGAGAACAGATTAGTGGTTGTTAAAGGTTAGGGAGAGAAGTGAATGTCACTATAAAGAGATCTCTGTGGTGCTGGGATAGTTCTGTATCTTGATTGAGGTGCTGGTTATATAAATCTATACGTATGATAAATGACAGAACAATACACATACTTTATACCATTGTCAATTTCTTGATGCTGATAGTGTACTTGGTTGTATAGATTGTAACTTTTGGGGAAACTTTCAAAGAGTACACAGAAATTTCTACATTATTTATGCAAATTTTCAGGGGATTTATGATTACTTCAAAGAGAAAAGTTACAAAACACTGAGTAAGCTAAACACTAAACGAACACTAAATATGGGACGCCTAGGTGGCTCACCGGTTGAGCATCTGCCTTTGGCTCAGGGCGTGATCCTAGAGTCCTGGGATCGAGTCCCATATTGGGCTTCTTGCATGGAGCCTGCTTCTCCCTCTGCCTATGTCTCTGCCTCTCTCTCTCTCTCTCTCTCTCTCTCTCATGAATAAATAAATAAAACATCTTTAACAAAATAAACACTAAATACATAAGACCTATGTATTTTAATGTAGTACGTTACATCTCAATAAATATTATTTACATACTAAGAAAATGTATTTCTTCAGTAATAAGAAAAATAATCCCAAATAGAATTATGGAAATTAAAATGGCAATGAAAAACACTGGAAATGTTATATATATATACATATGGGTAATAGAAGTGAATAATGACTATCTTGTGGAATTGTTATTATATGTAGAATTAAAATGCAAGATAAAATAATGCAAACAGGTGAGAGGAGTATAAATGAAAGTATTGTAAAGTTTTAGCATTACCTAGACATGATAAAAATAACTTGTATTAGACTGTAAGAACTCAGAAATTTGTATTATAATTTCTTATGTGACCACTAAAAAAAAGAGAATATGTAGCTATCAAATTAATCCTGGGAAATGGAATAAAAATATATCTGATTAATGAAGAAAAAGACAAGGAAAAAATGTATTGAGTAAATATAAAACTCTCAATAATTACACTAAATGTAAATGAACTAAATGTCTTTCAGGGACAGATGAATTTATTATAAAATTCTTTTGTTTGGCCTTCTTTTTATATGTTAAAAAATAAGGACTATATCATAATATACAACATTTACCATAAATGGGAAAGCGTTTTTGTTTCTCCCATGCCCTCTGCCTAAAACTTACAAATTTTATTGTCATGATCTACAGAGTGGAGTGGGAAAATTAATCCAAGTAATTTGTGGGAGACAGAAAATAGAAATTATAACTAAGTAGAAAAAGTCTCTGGGAGAACTTTCTAAAGTAATTACACTCTCCACATCACTAGTGAAATAGTGCATGGCACATTTTTATTTTCTGTGAAAATGCAACTAAAGGATTAATTATGAACTAGGAAGATTTCAAAAATAAATTTCCCAGGGGAAAACCTTATATTTAGTAACTCCAAGGAAGCATCTTCATTCAATGGTATGCTATTATTTTGGAGTTACAAAGGACAGAAAAACTAACTCACAAATTTATCTCCCTATTTTTTTTTTAATAACAAAGATTTATCTCAATATTTTATTTCTTTCCTTTTTTTTCAAATAAAAGATCTCACATATTTGTTACTGAACCATCCTACTGGTTCAGAAGCATAGTAACAGAGAAAAATCATTTGTTAATAAAACATGTCTACTGTTCAGATAGTAGTGATGCTTACAGAGGGATAGGATATAAGCATGTGACCTTAATGCAGAATAAACCTGTATACCATCTCATGTGTGATCTTTTATACACACAGCTGGGTTCTTTTCCAGTGCCCCTTCTTGGACTTTTGCCTGATTTTATTACCAGTTTTCATCCAAGTCCACTAAGGAGTGGATTGATTCTGCTTTTGTTTCTTGGTCAGGAATTGCTTGATCCAGAAATCCTTGTGAGAAGACACCATGATGGTGGAGAAAAAGAATTATCTCAGTATTTTCTAACTGATACTTTACAAATAATATACCATTCTTTTAGCCCAGTATATATTTAATATTGATTATTTCGGGGACCAGTAACTGCTCTACTTAACTTCGAGCATCCCATAATTTTTATTTCCTACCATGAAGTGAAGAGAAAAGCCAAATTGCTGGATAAACCTGCCATGTGCCAGGAAAAAAAAAAAGGCATCAATGGCCAAGAGATGTTAAAAAATCTCAGAAAATATCTGATGTCTACTGGAAAAAAAATACTATCCTTTATCCTCAACATTTTAAACTTATTTTTTTAACCATTTTGATCTTTCAGTTACTTGGAATAAAAAATAATTATATTTTTCCTAAGTTATATATGAATACAGTTATTTAATATTTTTGTTTATATCTTACTTTGCAATGAATACATGTAGTTCTTTATGTCTGAAACACATAAGCTTGCTCAAATAAAAGAAATCTATTAATGACTGTGAACATCAGTTTTAGCTATAAATTTTCAATAGAATTGAATTGAAAATATTAGATTAGATTAATCCAGTGTATGAAAATGTGGGTGTATGTGTGTAAATGCATGTGTGTTCTTTGGAGGATAGACTGACTGAGAGATGGGCATTGGTATATATAGGAATTAAACATTTTAAAAAGTGGGTTGGTATTGGGAGAAACTTGTTTTTGTATCCTTCACACCTGGAGGAGAGGATGGTGAGAAGAGATGTAGTCTCCACATGCTCAACATTACTGCCCTTTTTCTAATCTCATTATGTCCTATTCCCTTTGCTTCTTCATTGCCCCATCTGTCTTTGTCCTCTGTTGTCATGTTGACTGCTTTCTCATCTTCATCTATTGGTTTCTAATAGTAATAAAATTAGAAATTAGAAGATGGTTTGCCTCATGGTTGAAGATAGTTATTTCTCTGGAAAATATATTCTTTGTTGTAGCATGTCCCAAATGAAGGAGAAAAATACATAAGACCTCTGGCAATCAGTTTAAACATTCCTATGAACTTTGTAAGTCCTTTCTTCCCTAGTATTTCTTGAAACCAGTTGCTTGGTTCTGGTCTATGATCATTTACTTCATGAGATTATACTCCCACATTCTAGACATGTTATTACTATTCCTTGAAGTTTGCACCAAGCAGTTTGTGTACATTACTTCATGAATTCTTCACCAAAATCCTATGGTGAATTAGAATAATTACATTACTCCAGATCATGAACTTATAGAGGTCACTCCTGAATAAGAATAAGCAGGAATACTAAATATCAAAAACAAAGGCATAAAGTTTACAGATCATATCATCCTAGTGGAAGAGCTATGCCTCTACAAAATAGCTTATCTTAAATTGTACTCATTAGGGGCACCTGGGTGGCTCAGTGGTTGAGCATCTGCCTTTGGCTCAGGGCATGATCCTGAGGTCCTGGGCTCCCTGCAAGGACCCTGCTTCTCCCTCTGCCTGTGTCTCTGCCTCTCTCTGTGTCTCTCATGAATAAATAAGTAAAATATTTTTTTAAAAATGTGGTGACCATTTTTAAACTGTTGTTACTACATTGTTCCTATATGAATTTAGATTGAATGACTTATCAAACACAAGGCAGATGGAAGTCTAAGTTACTATCAGTTAATCATTGCAAACTTTGACCTTTAAAGTATGCTTCAAAGTGATAGGAGCAAATATTTTGGGATAAAAATGGAAACATAGCAATAATAATAATTATAAAACTTACCCTTGCACAAAGCTTTAAAATATCACTTACAAAGCATAGGTATTACAGTATCTCATTTGAATCTCAGGATCTTTGAAGTAGGATTATTATAACCTCTCTTTCATAGATGAAGAAAATGATGCTCAGATCAAATACATGACTGAAACCCACTCAGTAAGTACCAAGTAGCTGAGTAGGATCTTGAGTAAAATTTTTCTGACTCCAAGTTTTATATGATTGTTTTATTGTACATATACAAATTTCAGAAGAGTTCTTGAACTGTTCTACTCTGAGCTCCTAATAACATATGTTTAGGTTACTATAAAATATGTATACTTGGCTTTTGAAAAGTTGAGACTATTTTCCTTATTAGGTGAATACAATAAAAAAACATCATCTTTAAATATATCATTCCATACTTCAAGAATTTCTGAAACTTTATAAGGAGTCTAATGCAGTTGTTAAGAAGTAACATCTAGGGCAGCCCCGGTGGCGCAGTGGTTTGGCGCCGCCTACAGCCTGGGGTGTGATCCTGGAGACCTGGGATTGAGTCCCACATCGGGCTCCCTGCATGGAGCCTGCTGCTCCCTCTGTCTGTGTCTCTGCCTCTCTCTGTGTCTATGAATAAATAAATAAAATCTTTAAAAAAAAGTAACATCTATACCTATGTTTCGTCTCCTGAAAGCCATGCTTTCTTTGTGTAAATGTGATGCTATTCTCACCAGTCAAAGGAAAATCAAAATGGCTAGATATTTTGAGATATTCATTGAGATATACCACACTAAATAATGATTCAGAATTACCTGATCCACTGAAATATGTTAGGATAATTTCTTGTGCTAGTTCACTACATTCTACTCAGGTAGAGAAGTACTATATTGGCTACTCATATTAATCACAAAAAGAATTTGAATTTTTGCAGACAACAGACTTACGAGAAGTATGAAGATCTACAGCAGAGCCGAATTGCTGGACAACAGTGAATTCTGAATAATGCATTTCAGGCTGTGTTATTAAAAATGCAGGATGTGTCAGTCACACAAAACCCAGTTTTCATAGAGGAATCTTTTTCCATTCTCCACTGTGACTTACAACAGGCAGAGAAATTTTTACAAATTAAGGCTAAAATCCATTATATGCCCTTCCCTCTCTTTCCAACTTCCTGGAAAAGATTTAAATTAGGTACTTAGTTGTAGTATATTACTCAAGGGTGTCTAAAACAGCCTCTTTCTATGTGCTGAAGTGCTTATATGTGGGATGTGTACCTGTGCATGTGTTAATATGTGGGTTGAATATGAAGGTGAGTTAATGTTAGTAAGTGAGCACATAAGGGAAACAACTCATTAATTTGTGTAAACAAGCTTTTCCTTCTCTCCTCACTTAGCCTTCGCAAATAGGTTAGAAATAAAAACATTATTGTCTGTATTTCTTTAAGAGACTAAAATTTAGGAAAAGATAAAGTGACTGATGGATATTATAGCTTATAACATTTCTACTTTTCTTGAGAATACATGCAAGGAAATCAGAACTAAGTTGTGAAAACAGTCATTGATTTAAATATATTTAATTTATAACTTGCTGCATTGAGTATTCATTTCAGTAAGAATTATTCCTATAATTTGGCGTTTCCATGTCATTTAACTCCTGAGTCCAGGAATTCTGCCCTGGCTCATCATATTCCAGGGCTGCCTTCTGTACTTCACACATCTGAGCCCATGTTCTGCAATTTCCTGGCTTGCTGTAGACCTTGGGCTGGCCTTTCTTGTTCAACAGTTATTGACTTTTTCTCTGCTTTCCCTGAATAGGTGTGTTTCTCCACTTTGCTACCCTACTTTGACCAAGGAACCATCTTACTTTCACTCTGTGATATTTACCAAATTGATTATATATTTTCCATGATTGTTTCTTTGGCCACAGCAAATACTTCATTCATCCTAACATTTACAATACTCTTTATTACATACGCAGTAGCCCAAATGAAATTGTAAACTTCTTAAAAACAGAAACAGTATTTGATTCCTTTCTCCTTTCCCAAGAGCTAATAACATTGCCTGGTACATAGAAGATGCTTAGTCGATGTTTATTGTATAAAGACTGATGACAAGAGGGACTATTTGAAAATTGGGGTGAACAAAAATACAGAGCTGCCTGGAGAAGGGTTGGAAGCCAGAAAAAAAAAAAGGAAAAGAAAAAAAAATCTGTTAGGTTAGTTAGGTTAGGAAAATTAAGAGAAGAGCAAAAATGCAGTTAAAACCTGTATACTTCCATTTTCTCATCCACTAGGAGGGCTCAAAACAACCATGTGTGTGCTGGATAGAAACATGGCTTCTTCTCTGCTCTGAGTGCATGAAATAGTTCCAAAAAATAATGATGACGATCTTTACTGAGTTTTTTCCAAAACAAATTTATGATATGGGATCATTGCCATGATCCTAATTTCGTAGGTAAGAAAAGTGAGGCTCAGAAAGTTTAAGTAACTTGCCCAATATTACAAAGCTACTAAATAGTGGAGCTTGGAACTGAAACCAGTCACTCTTGTTTCGGTTTGGATTCTCAACTCCTAAACTACAAGGTCTCTAGCCTTTATGCTACCCTCACTTGTGTAATAGCATCTATTACCAACTGATGGTGGTACAAGTACTTTGAGTTTGCCTCCAACACAAGTAAACATCTATGTTTATAACTTGAATTTTTGTTCATTCCTTCATATGGCTTGTGGTACCCATGGAAGAGGTGTAGGTATACAGTTTCAGATTAAAGGCATTGGCTACTCAGAAAAAAAAATTAAGAATCTACAATTGGGCCTTATAAGTAATATATTTGAGATAACTAAATATACTCCTAGATTATTCTGTATGTTGACAGATTGAACACCAATAAAAAATAAATTTATTATTACAAAAAATATACTCCTAGAAAAAACTATTTGAATTCATTTCAAGTTATTGTGATGCCTGGATGGCTCAGTGGTTGATTGTCTGCCTTTGGCTCAGGGCATGCTCCTGGTCCAAGGATCAAGTCCCACATCAGGCTCCCTCTGTGAAACCTACTTCTCCCTCTGCCTCTGCCACTCTCCCTGTGTCTCTCATGAATAGATATTTTTTTAAGTATTTGAAGTTATAAAATACACATTATTATTTAGACCAGTCCTTTTCAAACAGTCTCTTCCAAAGGAATGGTCCCTTCCTCTCTCATCACTGGCATCTTACATGGAGTGAAATAAATTTCTTCTATGTACAATTATCACACAACTATCACACAGGTCTCCCAAACAGAAAACATCACATGAATTTGCCATCAGCATAACCAGACTATGTCCTGCTCAATAAGCTTAGTTCATTTACTACATGCTTGAATATCTCTGCAATGTCAAATTGTGAAGGTTTCTAAACAGTCCATTTCTGTGCACCAATAATAAGCAGTTTTCATCATGCCACAGGCCACACTTTGAGCCACACTGATTTAAAGGGCAAAGTGTAAGCTCCAGCGAAATCTGGTGAACTCTGACACTGAAAATATAATAAGGCCCAAATACAATGTGGTCCATTAACATACTTTTAAAAAAATCCATACCAATGAAAGACAAAACAACACAATTACTAATATTTGTCAATGTTAATGATTTATAGGTATAAGTATAGTAAATGCAACATTGTAGTATAAAGAAATGGCATTTGAATAGATGTCACAGATATTTATTTTAGAGCCAAAGCTATCTCTGCTTAAAACATTACCTTGTTAGGGGCACTTGGGTGACTCAGTCAGTTGAGTGACTGACACTGGATTTTGGCTCAGGTCATGATCTCAGGGTTGTGAAATTGAGCCCTGCATCAGGCTTCATGCTGGGCATGGAGCCTGCTTAGGATCCTCTCTGTCCCTCTCCCTGGGCTCCTCCCTCCCACTCCCCGCTTGCACATGCTCATTGCTCTCTCTGTCACACAAATAAATAATAAAATAAAATAAAATAAAATAAAATAAAATAAAATAAAATAAAATAAAAATGATACCTTGTTAGGCTTCTTTGTGCAAAGAAGGTAAGACCAGAAAAAATATTTACAAAATGATCCCTCAAAACGGTCCGAATGAATGGCTCTGCTTATGAAATGAACAGAAATTGGTAATGAGTGAGCAAAGAAAGAAGAGCTTTGCACTTCTGGTTATATAGTAGACCAGATGTCCTGAAAACTCCCTGTCTACAAAACATTAAATGCAAAACAAAATTGGCGGAAATATGTATTTTTAATTTTCTTAAATTCATGTCTGTGCTGGCAAGAAAGAAGGGAATTTCCACAGAAGACAAAAATGAAATGAGTCTGAATCCAGACATAAAAGCAAGTGCTAAAGCTGGTGACTACCCTAACAGAGTTTGCCAATTCTTATACTTCAGAGTCTTGGGTTTTAAAAGGCATACATGTAAAAAGGACACACAACTTTGATCTGTGTACAGTGAGGAATTGGTCCAAAGATGACCATAAAAAGCCAAAGTGTTAAAAGCAAAAGGATAGATGAGAAAATTTATCTGTACACAAAGGTGGACACATGGGAAACTGCCTGGCTCAGGCTTACGTGTGAGTGAATAAAAAAAACAAGGTATCTTCTGGGAATTCAGTATGGGTTTCAAAATTTTACAAATCACATGACCTGGAAAAGGCCATTTAAGATTTAATTCAAAATGGTCATGGGTTGATGGCCTCTCAACATCTACCATAAGAATATCATCCTGGGAAGGGCACAAAAAATCCAGTTGTCATAGAATCCTATAATACATCATGAATGCCATGAGTTACAACAGAAACAAAACACCAGATGAAACAAAAATTGAAGTGAGGGGAATAGTGAAAGGGAACTAAAATAATAAATTATGTGGCTAGAGTACAGGAAAAATTTGCCGGTGAAAAATTACCAGTGATTTATATCCAAAGAATGCTTAAGAACAAAGATGTCTGCCATTTAATATTAAGGAGTTTGAAATTTTTATGATTAAGCCCCCTCTGCAAATCCTCAACACACTCTATGTACACAACTAATGTAAGAGAAGGAGTTTTGGAGAGAAAATCTAGGAAAAGAAGCCGAGATCCTAAAATGGTTCTCTGTTAAGCAGAGGTGGGAACAGCATTGGAAAGTCAGTTCAAGTGAAAGAACTCAGTGGAGGCCAGCATTCAGATTAGTTAGTGATACTAAACCAAGAGCTCTGGGTCTCTCTAAAGCTCCCCAAACCTGGTTATCTATTTTCAGTGTTCATTTGCTTGGGAAAGTGCACATTTTCTCTTACTCAGAATATTTATTTTAAATTATAGTATCCATCACGAAAAAGTCAAAAGGAAAAGGCTAGGAGCCATGGTAACATTGATCTTTAGGTGCCCGTATCTCCAGGATAAGAAACTGTGTTTCTACAATATGATATAAGGACTACTTAGGCAGCATCCATAGTTTGTATTAATTTGCTAAGATTTGGGTGTTTTAAATCTGTGTAAAATGCATACAACTTTATATTTTTTACAATTATCACATTATATTCTATAATTTCCCTCAATAGATTCTAAAGCCTCTATTTCATTTGATGGGTGCTGGGATGATAAGACTAGATCCTGCCCTTAAAAAAAGGAACTTTTTTTCCTTTGAATAAGTCTCATAAAGACAAAGATAAAAACAAAAACTAAAGGAAAAAAAAAAACCTGAGACTTTGGCTTTAAGTATTAATTTCAACAGTGTTTTCTTATTCCCATATTTCCTGCCCTAATCATCAGGGGATAATTTCTTGGGTGGATGTGTTTTGTGGTATGGGAGAAGGAATATATTCACTGACTTCTGTTTGATGTGTCTTTCTTGTCTTGATTAATTTCTCTCTTGGCTGGTATAATGAAAGTTCTCCTGTTTCTTTAGAAAATACTTGTAGTTCTTCCTCCCAGAGGCTCCAGACAAGTCTCCATAACATACTCAGTCATATTGCTTTAATGACCTCTTGGCACCCTTCTGTGTACCTCTCCAGATTTTATCTGTTGTGTTCTCTAACTTCCCACTTTTGGAAGACTTTGCATTTTTTCAAAGACTATCCACTCTCATAACTGTCCTTCCACTTCTAAATAATCAGCTACTTTGGAGATCTAGTATAAAGGTTTGTTGGTTTGTTGGTTGGTTTGTTTGTTTTTCTGAGCCCTTTTCTTTAATTCTTTTTATTTCTTGACATTATCCCTACTGCCTACTTATCCTGGGGCTTTCTACTTATTTGAGCAATGACCCTTGTTTTGTCAGGTTGAAGATACAGATAACATAAGACAAAGAGATCAACTCTAGAAATAATCTGAAATCTAGGAAGGAATAAAACCCTTTCTGGCCTATTAGGAAGTAACTGGGTTAATATGTCATAGACAAGATTAGAGTCCAAATGCCTTGAAGTCACTAAGAAAAGATCTAGTGCGTTCATTCCTATAAACCTAAGGTCAGGGGAAGAGCAAGATAATAGAAATCTGCAATAAGTTGAGGTGATTAACAAAAGTAGAGAGAGTTGTGATACTCTTCTGGTTTGGAACTCTGGAAAAAAAAATTCCTTGCAGGTTGTCATTTGCCAAAAAAATGAGTGGAGAGAGTAGAATAAAAATAGTGGCACGATATATTAGATAAATATCTGAAACGTACTTCACACCTACCATCCTCCAGAATTCCTCATCAAAGTCATATGGCATTAAGGAAGATTAGAATTTTCATAAAGATATTACAGAGGATTTCAAAGTGTTGAGAGCACTGATGAAAGTGACAAGGTGGCTGTGCTCTCAAGACAACGAACGCACAGTGTCCTCCTTGCAGGTGGAGACCCTGTGAGAGATGGAGGTCATCAACAGCAAATCCCACAAAACATTCTTGAGTGAGGGGGAGGCTGACTATCTATCAGGGAGGCCAGGAAGGATTTCACTGTGAGGATGTAGCGGAAAGAAGTGGGGCAGAGATATCTGTCTCCAAATCCTCAGGGAAACCTGTCCATCATCCCATGTTCACATGACAGTTGGGGAGCCATGAAGAAAACAGGGTTGAATAGGGGAAACCTGTAATGGTCTCAAATAACTTAAAAGAGATTATTTTCTAAATTGGGTAGTGACTAGGTTTAAATCTTGAATTCCTAAATATTGAATTACGATGGGGGATTTCATGAGCCAATTCAGTTCAGTTAATTAAAATAAATTCACATTTTTGTGCCTGCATGTCACTTGTATTTGACTCTACATCATTTGTTTCTAAACACAGATAATTTTACCTGTATTTTGGATGTGAAATTAAAGAAGAAACATTGATGCAATTTTGATTAAATTTTTAAAGTTAAAGAAAAAATCTATTATGTCCTAGAATTTTAAAATAATTGTGCAACTTTAAACTTCACATTTCTCATGTGGATATGACCCAAATAGAGTACATTGACAGCTTTCACATAAAAAGTGTCAATGTGTTCTTTAAACAATGATTATCTGGCCAAATAAGACAGTACCATAAAAGCACTAAACTGTGATGCATTGCTTTTTTTTTTCTAGAGGAGAATAGCATTAGAGAATTCCAGCATGTTCTCTTACTATTAAATTAATGCCACAAGCACTACAAAGTCTGACCTGAACAAGAGAGACACATAACCTGTGCAAGAAATCTTTGCTCAGAAAGTGCTGTGTAGAACATGAGGAATAAGACAAATTGTCTTTTTGCCATGGAATATTAGCCTTTGTGAGCCCTATAACATCTGCTTATGTTCTTTCCAAACAAGAAGGTTCTTGAAAATTACATCTGCCCATCATTGTCTTTGAGCCTGCCTTGCTTTGAGCAGTTTGCCTTTTTGCAGTTGAGAAGAATTAGAAATTCTTCTTTACTATATGTAGCAGAGGCTTTAGTTTACTATCAGATCACACATGCACATTTGTGCCTGCGTGCACATACACACACAATACAGTACTAGCTGGGTAAATTAATGCATAATAACATGGGACAAGAAAAAGGAGATCTGACTTCAGTCTCTGAATCTTTGTTTTGCTCTGTGATCTTAAAAAAATTCTATCAACACACCTAACCATCTATCAGTGTGCTAGTGCCTTCTAGCATAACACACTGTTAGACTGCTCTGTTTAGTACACTGATCACCACAAGCCACATGTGGTGATTGACTCATTAAAATGTGGAACATGAGACTGATCGACTAAAATATTAATTTTAATTAATTTAAATCAGCATTAAAACAGTAAAAAGTAGTATGTTTATCTTAATATGTTATACAGAAAATATACAGTGATATTTGTGTAAATGCAAACCATTGCTTTAGATATACATTATTGTATAACAAGTTACTCTAAAATTTAGTGCATTAAAATAATAGATACTTATTATATCCTACTTTCTGTGGACCATATAATGTGGTATGGCTTGGCTGGGTGCCTCTAACTCTGGGTCACTCACAAGACTACATCAAAGTGTTGATTAGGATAGTCATTTTGATTCTTGCCTGAAGGAGAATCTACTTCTAAGCTCACTCATGTAAATATTGTCAAGTTTCAAGTTCTCACTGACTATTGGCCTGAAACAACAAATCTTGCAGAGGTCCTTCCATCTAGGGAGAGTTTGATTCCTTCAAAACAAAGGCTTTGAGAGGAAGAGAGATAGAGATAGTCAGAAACAGAAACACATCATGTACAATAGCATCAAAAATATCAAATAGAAAAAACTATGACAAGGCGCCTGACTGGTTCTGTCAGTAGATCATGTGACTCTTGATCTCAGGGTTGTGCGTTCACACCCCATGCTGAGGGTAGAGCTTACTTAAAAAAAAAAAAAGCATATATATATATATATTTTTTAAAGATTTTATTTATTTATTCATGATAGACAGAGAGAGAGAGGCAGAGACACAGGCAGAGGGAGAAGCAGGCTCCATGCCAGACGCCTGACGTGGGACTCGATTCCAGGACTCCAGGATCGCACCCTGGGCCAAAGGCAGGCACCAAACCGCTGAGCCACCCAGAGATCCCCAGATATATATTTAAAAAAAAAAAATGTTGTGACAAAAGGAGCCAAAAACCTGTACATTGCTGAGGGAAATTAAGGAAAGCATAAATAAATAACTACAGAGATATATCATGTTTATGGGTTGGAAGACTTAATATTTTTAAGCTATGAACTCTCCCTAAATTGATCTATAGATTAAATGCAGTACTAATCAAAATCTCAGTGAGTTTTTCTGTACATAAAGACTGACTACTTCTAAAGTACATATGGACATGCATTGAGCCATGAAATGCATAACTTTGAAAAAAATTAAAATTGTCGGAAGACTTTATTATATAACTATGGTAATCAAGATAATATTTTATTGGTATACAGATAGACAAATAGTTAAATAAAAGAGGATATTGATTCTAGAAATAGACCTGCACATATATGGATAAATAGGGAAGAGAGGGCCCATCTAAGAAGGTATAAATATGATGCCAAAACACATCCCAGAAGACAGTATCACAAGCTGAAGGAGAAGTTGTGAAAGATGTCCAGTGAATTGTCATTTCAAAAGTTGTTCTTATTGGTTCAGGTAGCATGCAAATTCTGAAAGGTGGCAAGAAATAGAACCTGAAGATCTTTCCTGACGTCCTGACATGCTAAGGCAGGATAAATTTAATAGGCCATCTGGTAGATATCTCTTGGGAGCTGCTGAATATGACAGTCCTATCTGCTGGGAATAAGTACTGACCAGATATATGAATAAATGACTGTCTGCTTTTAAAATGTCCAACAATCCCCAAATCTATGCTGAGAGGGTCCACCTCGTAGTAAAATTGACCTCATTGCCTGGCACTAACAGCATAAGATGCCTGAATTTCTTCATTATGTTATGCCTCAGGAGGGTATGAGTATAAAATGTCCTGCTTCCCCCACCCACCAAAATAGAGTCCTTTATTTTTTTATTCAACATGACAAGCTTTTCAATCATTAAATGGTTATTGTCCTTTAGTTGTCCAGGTGAGATGAAGAACAAAACAATAGAATGATCTTAAAGATAACAAGAGATTTCACTGTTCCTATGTCTTACATAAAATTTGAGAATAATAATAATTGAAAACGAAGTGCTCATTTGTGAAATAGGAACAAAAAAACAATGTTACATACTTGATGACAGTATTTTCAACATTAGGTCACATTGGATGAACTGAAAGTCTTTTTTTTTAAGTGTATTAGCAATGATATAAGGGACTTAATTTAATTAATTTAATAAATAATGATGAAAGTTTGGTTCCAATTCTATAGAATTCAAGGTAAAATGATTAGAATTCCACCAATTATATACTCTACAGATTTATTCTCACATTTTATTTTTTAAAAACTTCTACATTTCAGGATTGTTACATGTAGTACGAAATAGAAAAAATAAAAAGAAATAGAGTAAAATTAATATTCTAGATTTTATATAAAATCTTAAATTTTGTACTTTGTTAACTGAAGTCACATGGTAATGAAATGTGAGCAGTCCTCCCAGGGCAAGTCTGCAACCTCTATGGCTTACCCCTGACCTCTATTATTTGAAAAAATAAACTTAGCCCTGTGTCCTGAAGTTGAAAAAAAAAATAAAAAGACATTGATGCACTAATGTGTGGTGAAATTTAAAAACTATGCAATGACTCTTGGGAAATATACTTTTTCTGTTAGAAGAAATAGGAGAGAGAAAACAGAGAGTAAAAGCCAAAAATCCCTCTTTTTGCTTCTATGAGTTGTCAATGCACAGCAGAATCTTAGCTATATTCCCTATGACAATACCTTAGCTGGTTTCTATTTTTAAAGTCCTACTATGCCTCTGACACCAGCTGGCTGCTTCATCTGTAAGAATATTCTTATTACCTCTTTTCTACTTCCTGGATATCCACAGTATGCAAGCAAGCTTAGAGACTGTAAAGATTAACATTTTCTCAGTTTGAATTTTACAAAATTCAGTCACTACATCCAAACAAACAAAATATCTTCAAGGGCAAATCATCTTTCTAGCTAGTATGTGGCATTAAATACAAACTGCACTAAGTAGCCCTTACTTTTAGCCCTGAATATTTTCACATGGCTGGGAGATGTTCTCCCTAAAGTCATTTTTTGTTCTCATGTAACATGTCCAGGCCCAGTTATTTGAACCTCTTTAACCTAGAGGAATAGCAACATGCCTGTTAGAATGAAAACACTGGGATTTGCAGATAATGATAGGATTTTAGAATAAACTGACAGTTCATGGGTGTGTAGACAGGTTTTGTATGATTCACTTAGTGTTCCTTTGTTCATGAAATTTAGCCAATATTTTAAAAACAGATCATTTAATATGAAAATCCAGTTTATAGTTTTTCTTCAAAAACTAAAACTACCACAACTGTAAGTCTGAATTGGTATCTGGCTATCATGAAGAGAGCTGAGGAACTGTTTCCCTCTTTATATAAGTAAGACTCTCTAGTTTGTCTATCTTCTTTTGTGAAGCAGCTTCATTCATCGTGTTCTTTACCTGACTCTGATATGGGTATGCTTTTTTGGAATCTCTAGAGAGAATCTCCAGGATGATGGAGAGCTTGTAAATTATGGGCCAATTCCCTCCTGAACTCATAATCCATTGAGAAAGAAAAAATTCCAGAAACCAAAGATAGAAATACCAGCTTTAGCTTTAACAAAAACTGATGAAAAGGTGTGGCCCTAAATGTCTGCCCAAATGTGATTGCAAATGTCCCCACCACCATGAACCCCATCTCCAAGTAGACTATGGGGTAGACTATGAAATAGCCCAATCAAGGATCTAAGAAACAGACCCACATAAGATACTTGCTTCATATTGGTCTCAGGCAGAGAGAAGAGAAAAGAATGCTAATTTCTAGGGTTTTCATTTTCTTTTTAGATTAACACTGTCCAAAAAAGAAACTTGGACAATTAGCAATTCATTCCTTCCCCAAAGAGTGGGAATGGTGTGAAGAGAGGCCATGTGGGGAGGGCTCTCCATATGGAAGCATAAGTCAAGGAGATGGTTTCTTTCCTAAAATTAGTATTCCCTAGTAAAACAATAAATGGGATAGGACTTTTTATAAAGAGACACTATAATAGTGGGTAGTGAGTGAAATAAACTTGAACGAGTAATGGTAGTGACTTGAGAAGGCAGTAGTAGAGATTTCCAGATGCCAATCAAATATTCTTTTCCAATTCTCTAACAAATTAAAATAGTTTTGGTTTTGCTGAGCACACTGTCGCACAACTAAAGGACCTACTTCCCTTTCAGTTAGGTTTGAGTAAGTGAGTAAGTTTCGTCACTGAGGTACAAGTGAACACGTGATATAAAACTTCCAAAAAGTCTTCTTACAAGCATGGAAGAAGGATATCCCTTTTCAACTCTTGCTTTATTTCCTATTGCTTGGAAAACAAACATGACAGCTAAGGCTTCAATAGCCATTTTGGACCAATATGGAAAGCAAAGGGCTGGAAGGAGTCCCAGATTTCCGGTCCCTATAGAACTATCGTGCCAGTGTTGTGATAATTTACAGATTTCACCTAAGGCAGAATAGGCATCTCTTAAGTCATTGTTACTTAAGATTATTTTTTATGAAGCTGAACTTAACCAAGTTAATTGAGTTCAGTATGTAACAAACCATTCCAATGAGAGAAATTATGAATTGATAAGATAAAGTAGTTCTACATCATGTCTCCATAATGCAAGTTATAGGACCACTTAATGTATCTGTTAAAAAACAGTTATCTAGCTGCATATTTAATATCAGGTAACAAAGCATATGATAGAAAGCATATTGTATACTATTATTAACTTCCCTGCCCCCAGGCTTGCTGCCCTATCCTGTTTTCTCCCATTCTGTCCTCCAAAAGTCTTAAAGCAATCTTACTAACAAAAATTCTGATCACTCTAATCTCTTGCTTCAAATATTTAATGGAAAATCTTATGTCTAGCATAAAGTCAAAATGGTTTAGTATACCAACTTCCTTTATGAGATGAATCTATATTGTCTATTTGATCTCATCCCTGCCCTTCCTTACCTCATTTTATGCTACCTGTGCCATGCTGTTTCTTAACACTGTGTGTTTGTAAATGCTTTTCCTTCCACTGGAAATATTTTTCACTTTTACACTGTGTTGCTGAGAATGGCTATTCACTCCTCAATTCCATTTCCTCTTCCTTCTAAATATTTCTCAGTCTGTTCTTCTGCATTAGGATTGGATCACATGACTAGTTTAGGACGAACAATTTTGGTCAAAGTGATATATACAACTTTCAAGTCTAGATGAAAACACACTGCACCGTCTTTCTTGTTCTTCCCAACTTGCACAGCTAAAAAGGATGGATTCTAAAATGGTGAAGACACATTATTGAAGGAAACTAGATTCTTCAGAGGAGATTTGTCCTGAAGAGCCATCACCCCATATCAGAATGTAACATGGAAAAGAAATACACCTTTATTGTACCGAGCCACTTAATTTGTCACCACAGCACAGTGTAACCTACTCTGACTAATGAAATCTGCCTAGTATTGTAAATCTTAAGTATTTAAATGAAGCATCTCTTCCTTATGGAAGCTTTTCCTGATATACCTCCAGCTTCTCAGTTTATATCTCTCAGCTGAATATTTCTGAAGCCTTCTGTGTGTTTTTGTGTCAAAAACTGTGGAAGGAATGGGAAGTAAGTGAGACTGGGCAGGAGAAGTCAAAATATCATGCAGGCTCAATGGCAGTTTTCACTGATTCCATGACCCTCCAGTATATCTTGACTCCATGGTCCTTCTGAATTATCTGGAGTTGGACCAAAATGAACAGACCTTTAAACTCACACATCAGTCATTGGATGCAGGCTACCCAAGGAAAAGAATTTGGCCTTGGTCAAGATGGTTTCCTACAGACAAGGTAATCCCTAAAGGAACTGACAGGTGTAGCCATTCAGCTAACAGTTTTCCCAGAACCTGGACAAGATTTCCCTTGGAGGGAGATCAAGGTTACACACCACAGTTTCCACAACAGGGGTCTTCCCTCAATTCCAAAAATGTGCATTACCTTGATACCACATGACCTTTACACATGTTCCAGTTTTGTTCTACTTTACATCTCAGAGGAATGAATGATTAATAAAAAATATAATAATAAAAATAATAAAAAATAATAAAAAAGTATGTTTTGCAACATGCAAGTAAAAGGAAATATTTAATTCAATTGTCTATCGTTATAGCAAAACAGGTAGATGAAATCAAATACACAAATTCCTCTAGACACAGAGAAGTTAGGCTGATTGTTAAAAATAAATAAATAAATAAATAAATAACCACCTAGACAAGGAAAGGAACATAAGAAAAAAATAAAAATCATCTCTTTGGCTGCTTCTGTATTTCCATTCCTTCCTTCCACAATTCTAACTCAGAATTTGTTCAACAATAAACACTCATGAATGGAGACTGAATAACTGAGAAAGAACTGCAAGAGAAAAAGGAAAAATTATATAATTAAAGGGACATAAAGAGGGATGCCTGGATGATCAGTGGTCAAGCATCTGCCTTTGGCTCAAGTGGTGATCCTCCTGGGTTTCTGGGATCGAGTCCCACATCGGGCTCCCCGTCAAGTGTCTATGTCTCTGCCTCTCTCTCTATGTCTCTTGTGAATAAATAAATAAAATCTTTTAAAAAAATAAAAAATAAAGGATGTAAAGAGTAGCAAAAATAAAAGGATAAAGTGATTAATGTTCTGCTAATCTCTTGATAGGCCATCTCCACAACAAAGGAAGACTGAATGCTATGCTGAGTCCAATGACACCGTATTCTTGAGGATGACTGCAGAAAGTCAGTGTTGGAAGATAAGGATCAAAATAAACAAACTTTAGAGCTAGAAAACCATTATGGTAAAGAATTCGTGTTATCTCTATTGAAGGAGCACCACAGAGAAACTGATTGTTCTCCTTAAGGTTTGCAGATTTTTCAGCAAAACAGCTTTTTTTTTATTTATTTGTTTTGTTTTAACTGATAGCTTTCCTAATGTGCATTACAGACAAATACGATTTCAAGATCCATTCAAAAATATTTGATAATGGGATGCCTGGGTGGCTCAGTGGTTGAGCGCCTCCTTTGGCTCAGGGCATGATCCTGGAGACCCAGGATTGAGTCCCATATCAGCTCCCCACACGGAACCTGCTTCTCTCTCTACCTGTGTCTCTGCCTCTCTCTCTCTGTGTATCTCTCATGAATAAATAAATAAAATATTTTAAAAAAATATTCGATGACTACCAATATTTTCCAAGAAAGTTCTGTGAACTAGAGAGCTAGCAGCTAAAACAAGAAAGACAAAAACAAAAATAAATCTAATACACTTGCATTCTATTGGGGACAAAAGACAATAAGATAATAAGTAAAAATTAACAAGTGGTATGGAGAACAATAAAGCAGAGAAGGGCAACTGTGATGTGGAGGTTATAATTTTAAATTAGTTTGTTTTGAAAAGCTTCTCTGAGAAAGTCCTAATGAACATGAAGGAGCATGTCATGTGGATTTCTGGGGGAAGAGGAAATGGCAAATGCAAAGGACTCAGGTCAGAACCTGTCTGGAGGTTTTAAGGAACACTAAGGAAGGCAGTATAGATGAAATGCAGGCAGCACAGGAAAGTCAATGGGACATGAAATCAGAGAGGGAAAATGGTCAGATAGCATGAGGTCTTACAAGGACTTCAGAAAAATTTATTTGGCTTTTATACTAAGTAAAAGAGTCAGGTTTTGAAAAAAATAAACCTGACTAAGAAATAAGAGGAAGAGGTTGTTTAAAAAGTTAAATTCAGAGGCAAAAAAAAAAAAAAATATATATATATATATATATATGGAAAATTAAACACATGACCAAATCATAAATGCAGTAAAAAATGTGGAAGATAAATTTGAGGTCATCTTGCAAGGTATCAACAAAAAGCTAAGAGATATAAAAATTGCAAAGAAGAGATTAAAAAAATAATTCTAGGAAGTCTAACATCTAATTAATAGTATACACAAAGAGATGTGAGAGAGCAGAATTAAAGAAAAAGTATAAAAGTTGAAGGATATTATTCTTCAAATGAACTGGCCCACACATTGCCCAGAGTAAGGAATATAGAAGAGACATAAAAAATATGTAGCAAAGGAAGAAATGAAAACTAATTAGGTCTTATACAAAACATCAGTCTCAGAGTAGCACTAGATTTCTTACAAGTAAATCTTGGAGTTAGAAGACAACAGAATGTGTGTATTAGTCAAGACAGGCTGATTTCTATAACAAACAACTCTCATGTCAGTAGCTCAACAGAGGAATTTTGAATTCTCTTTCCTGACTCAGCCCTACCTGTAGTGGTAGTATTCAAGAATCTAAGTCCGATCATGTAGTACCTCTGCTGTCATTTAGGGACTCAGAATTCTGCACTGGACACCCCCTCACACACACACACACACACCATCAACACAGTCCAAGGGAAAAAGGGGAGACTAGCAACCCCTTAGGAATTTGAAGGAACCAGGGCTGAAAAGGGCATATATCACTTACTTCCAGGCACAGCTCATTCTAAATTCAGATGCCCAGAGGAAAATGAAGCAGTGCATGTCATTGCCATATAATATTTCCACAATTCTAAGGAAATATGATTTCCCACTAGGATCCATGAGCTAGCAATCAAGTCTGAAGGTAGATGAAAGAGTTCTTTATATGTGCAAGACTTCAAACTTAGCATCTTTGTATAATTTCTCAAAAAACTAGCGAAAGACAGTCCAACAAAATGAACAAGTTAATCAAGAAATAGAAATCAGAGTATTTGAAAATAAATATTGAAAACAAGCCCTAGACTCATAGGCATATGGAATCTCAAGATGACCGATATGTGTCTGTATATACACAGAACAGAGGGCTTAAGGAGGGATGTACCTGAATTAGAAGAAAAAATTGAAAGATTAGGCAACTATTTAAATGTATTGATAGGGAATTATTTTTTTCCTGTGGACAGGGTTTGGGAGTATATTGGTGATGTTTTCAGCATAAAAACTAAGCAAACAGCATAAAAACTAAGCACCCGGGTGGCTCAGTCAGTTTAGTGTCTGCCTTTGGCTCAGGTCATGATATCAGGGTCCTGGGATCAGCCCCACATCAGGTTCCCTGCTCAGTAGGGAGTCTGCTTCTCCCTGTCCCTCTGCCACTCCCCCTGTTTGCTGTCTCTCAATCTCTCTCTCATAAATAAGTAAAAATATTTTTAAAAATAAGCAAATGAAAAAGAGGATCAATATTAATTGTAAAAAAATACAAAAAGCTGAACAAAAAAAGTACAGCTATAGAGAAATATATGGCTTAGCTATGAATTAAAATTGTATGCTCCTAAGAGTTAAGTACTCATCATTGATATAACCACACATTATGATATAACCACAGCATGGTGGAGGGGAGGAAGAGTATGTGCATGCCTGAGGAGATGTTTGAGAGCTAAATCATCACAGCTAAAAACTACTATCAGCTAGCATGTATTATTTAAAAATACAAAGGTAAATATCAGAAGGAACAACTTAAAGATCTGAACTTTGACTTCTGAGAAGTAAGTTGAAGGTTTATTGAAAGGTAGGGAAGAAGCTGCAGGATTTTCTTGAGTCTTATAAAAGTACTATAATAGACAAGAGGCTATTGCCAAGTATTTGCCATCCCTGCTTTATAGCTATACAATTTAGGATAAATACCAAAAAAAAGATTAATATTGCAATTAAATTGGGAAAGGATACTTGGGAGGAAATTATTTGGCTTTGGTAGATTTTATTTATAACTATGTGAGTTAGAGTCAATATCTAACACATATACTCATGGAGTGAGGAGTACTGCAGATTACTAGATCTCGTTCCTAGAGTTATTGAAGAGGGTAAAAATCATACACAGTCTATACTTTCATATAACAAGAGAAATGGTGGGGATCCCTGGCTGGCTCAGCGGTTTAGCGCCTGCCTTCGGCCCAGGGCCTGATCCTGGAGTCCCGGGATGGAGTCCCATGTCGGGCTCCCTGCATGGAACTTGCTTCTCCCTCTGCCTGTGTCTCTGCCTCTCTGTGTGTGTGTCTCTCATGAATAAATAAAATCTTTAAAAACAATAGTAACAAGAGAAATGGTGAGTAGAGATATTCACAGTTGAACTACAGGGACTGTGAGAAAAACAGCAAAGGCCAAGGAACTAATGAAAGAGATATGCTTAGAAAAGTCCATATAACTTAAGAAGGAGAGCAAAGATAGTCAAAAATAGAGGGTTTCTAGTAGATATACTAGATTACTTTAAAACTTGAAAAAAGTGATTAAATAATCTCAATAAATCAAATAAAAATAAGATAATTGTATTTGATTTTTAAATTATTAATTGAAGAGAAAACAATTGGGTGAAAAGTGTGTTTTCCTTAAGATACGGGAAGTTGCAGAACACTTAAAAGCAAAGTTTAAAATGATATGATGAAGCTATTGAAAAAAGCTAAATGTCTTGACACATAGGGTCTGCAAATAGGGTCTGATAAATTATCATCTGTTTTGGTCTACCTTTGGCCCAAGTATGCACTGCTATTGCAGAACACATGTTTGTGAATGGGAAAATGTTGTAATTTCCACATCACAAGAGCTAATTTAAACACTTTTTCTCATGGAAGAGTCTTATATAGTAAGGAGACCTGAATTCAAAATAGTTTGTTCTCTTGACCTATCTCATTGCTTCTCAATGCAAATATCATTGTTGTTCTAGTAGCAACATATGATCACCAGCAGGACTAAATTTTACCTTCTCACTATCTATTGCATCCTTTCTGTCACTAAACCTATAAAATCACTATCAGTAACCATCTCCTCGAGATATGGTAACTGTGGCACAGAGAGTGGAAGTAGCTCACTCAAGGTTTTAAGGTCAGTAAAGTGTGGAATATTCTCCTTCCCGCCAACTGAACTCAGTCTTTTGAAAATCTTGTTTTAATCCTTCGAAGCGTGTGATATTTACCATCAAACAAAGGAATTCTTGCAGTCCACCAAATCAGAACTCATTTCTTCTCTCTCTTTACTTTGAAAGCACTCGATATTTCCGTGAAATTAACATCTCATGTGGGAAGAGGAATTGACTCAATGTTTAAGATTTGTATATTTTTAAAATATTTTCTTCATTTATTCATGAAGAGACAGAGAGAGGCAGAGACATAGGCAGAGGGAGAAGTAAGCTCCCTGTAGGGAGCCCGATGTGGGACTCAATCCTAGGACCCCAGGATCACAACCTGAGCCAAATGCAGAGGTTCCACCACTGAGGTATCCAGGTGCCCCAAGATTTGCATGTTTTAGATACCAGGATCTAAGTTCCCAAGTCGTGTGTACCTCTGACCCAGAATCTTCTTTCTCTAGCTTGTGAAGAAAGTCTATCTTTCTAGTTACATTCCACTCTCCTGTGTACTTGAATATGGGTAATTGACAGAAATATATAAATTATTTCTGGTCTCTGGTTTCTTTTCTCAGATCTGGTTTGTATCCTCAAATAAACATAACCAGCGCTCTTTCCTGATGTCCTTCTTCCCCAGCACTAACCGATTTCCTCCCATTCAAACTTTCCTTTAGACCTACTGAGGTGCTTAGACTACCCTCTGCTCTATTAGTCACTGGCTTGACTGAGCAATTATCATGTTTTGTTTTATCACATCTGTAACAATCAGTTTAACCATTACTGATTATTTTACTATTAATAGACATATCTAGAAAATAATATGACATTAACCCAAAAGATTCTAGGCAGGACCAAATGATCTAACCATGGTATTAATAAACCAGATTTTATTGGTTCATTGCTCCCCACCTCATGATGCAGGATCTCAGTTCCCAGGCCAAATTCTCTCCCAGTTCTTTCCAGAAGTCTACTGGATATCACATACACAGTGAAGACAAATATGTATTTCACTTATGTTTGCACACAGTAAGTAATCAAAACTCTTGTGTTCAGCACACATATGCTCAAGGATCAATTCATTTAAGCTTTCCCACTTCATTGTTCACTGATGCAAAGTGCCTGAAACCCACCTAAGGGAGATGACTTGCCCCCTTCACAGCTGACAGTGATCTTCAGTAATATACAGAACTTTCCCTAGAGCAGTTCTTATACTACCTGTGCTGAAAGAAGAGTTTTCTCCCATAATCTGACACAAAGCCAATACATTTGTAAAATACAATATAAAAGAATTTCTAAAGAAATAACATATTCTAGAATGTCACAGCAATGTCAAAGAGCCCTCCAAGTTTCTGAATGCTTATGCTCAGTCTCTGTATTAATAGTTCGTGGAATGGGAACCAAAGGTAGGCCAGACTTTGAGTAGCACTCTCTTGACTGCTCTTCTTCTACTCCTCAAGTTGCTGCATCATCACAGAAACTATTGCCTTTCAATTTGTAGCTAGAGTGAATATCGTGCAAAGTTTAGGAGAAAGCTCAGGTCTCTAAGTCTGTGTGGCACTGTTGTCATTTGGGTCCTAGAAATAACATTGTGTGTGCCTGAGTCTCACAAAGCCTCTCAAGAAGAAATGTCATTTAAACTACTTCTCCTTCCTCCACCGACTTAGTCCCGGAATATAGGGCCCAGCTGAGAAAAGTCACCATGCTCTTATTCCTGATTCTTCTGTCCTGATTCTCAACTTCTCTTTCTCTGAGACACTTCCCCCAAAGGATCAGGCTTCCCTCATTTATGAACTCATGAAAATAAATAGCATGGGAGTCACTGACCCATCGGTTTATCAGAATTTTCTTTTCAGCTGACACCTTGTCTTCATACAATTCCAAAAAGTAGACAGTGAGTGGTTTTGTCACTCTTTCCTTTTTTTATGATTTATTGATTTATTCATGAAAGACCTAGAGCAAGAGAGAGGCAGAGACACAGGCAGAGGGAGAAGCAGGCTCTTCTCCAGAAGCCTGATGTGGGACCCGATCCCAGATCCCGGGATCATGCCCTGAGCCGAGGGCAGACCCTCAACTGCTGAGCCACCCAGGTGTCCCTTTGTCACTCTTCCCTATGCAGAAAAGAAATGGAATATGTGTTTACTAATGGCTGTGTTCTGTGGTGAATGCTTTATCTAGATCAGCTTCTTAAATCCTCAAGGCATTTTATGAGAAGACCACAGACATAATTTCCATATTACAGATACTGGCCCTGGTCCTTGGAGAACTTCAGGAACTTGGCCAAATGCTTTCAACCAGTAACTAGCAAAGCTCCAATAATCAGTGTTGCCTAGAAAAACAGGAACGAGAGAAAGTAAGACATAAACAAGGTGCAAGATGAATGTTTAAAAGTTGATGGAAGAATATAGGTTTCTTCAAGAAATACTCTTAACTATAGAGAACAAACTGATGGTTACAAAGGTGGGAGGGAGGCAGGGAGAGAGGATGGCTAAATTGATGATGGGGACTAAGAAGCATACTTGCTGTGATGAGCACTGAGTGTTGTATAGAAGTGTTGCATCACTGTATTGTACACCTGAAACTAATATTAAGCTGTGCTAACTGACTGGAATTTAAGTAAAAATTTAATAAGAATATAGGTTTCTTAACTAGATGGGGTATATGGACTTTTACAGAACAAATTCCTCTATATCAAACACCAACTTGGGGGGAAATAAAAGAAAGAAGGAAATGAAAACTGGCATTTATTTTGAGCAATATTACAATATTTGATAGTCTGACAGGTCCATCTAATTTCCTGGTTGTAACCAAATAATTAGAAAAGGGGATACAAGTTAAAGGAGGTTTATGAGGTTTTGCATTTGAGGAATTCACCCCTACCTGCCTGGCCTGCAAATGAATCTTCCTCCACCCTGTTTCAATCCATATTTACCAACTCAGACTTTGAGAAGAAAGTGCAAGAGGAGCCCATGCTTCCAAAGGTACTGGTTCATTATCAATGTCAATTTCACATTAGTTTCCATATCCATTGCACAGACTTCTGCCACCATTCTGACCTCTGTTAGCCAATTCCTCTGACTTTGGGTTCTGGAGATATTAGCCAGGCCCTCCTTCTTGTTTCAGTCTGGCCCATCATAGTCAGTATTTGTCTCTGCCCCCACAAGGAGTTATATATGTTTATGGATTGGTTCCTCTTTCCTCCGGCTTGGTCATAACCATCTTAAATTTGGCCAGAGGTATTGCATATGTTTGTTTTCCCTGCCCGGTGACCTTACCCTCTTTAGCTAATAAAGCCACTTATTCCTTGTGGGGAAAGGCATGTCATTCAGCTGAGAAAGGCTGATGCTTCACTAGTCACATTACATGCACTATACTTGTTTCAGAAACAGGCTCATGATTCAGGCTGGATCAAGTTCTCTGTGGGGCATGTTACTCTGAACTCTCTGAAGAGTTTCTTTTTTTTTTTTTTCTGAGGGAGTTCTTGAAATGCCAATGCCTTCTTGTCCACCAGTCACACAGGGATGAGGAAACTAGAGACAGCACTTGAACCCCTGGTCTATGTAATCCTGAAGCCAGTAACACTGTGTTTCCGTCAGTACTTTGTTTTTGTTTTAACTTAAATAGAGTAGGATTTTTGTCAATTGCAGCCAAAGCACTTTTGATTAAATCACTAATCTACTGAAAACCTACCTGACTGTGATTATTTAGACTCTGGATTTTGTGTCTCTACATAGATCAATGATAGGTCCATGCTCATTTCAAACCAATTGTACCCGTTCTTCATCCACATTTGCCATGTTCTTTTCAACCCTCTGGCCTAATCAGGTTTCTTGTCCTGGTACTTTTCAAGGCTATTCCACCTTGCTTCATAAGATCTAATGTAAAAAAAAAAAAAATTGTATTAAAAAAAAAAGCCCATGAAGATGTCTATTATATATTTTTTTCACTATGTATATTTTAAACAATAGATTGTCCCATAGGAAACAAGGACACAACTTAACACAAGTACAGTAAATAATGAATTAAAGAAAATAATTTATGAATATTGATGCCAGGTCCACCAGTAATAACTACTGTAAGAACAGAATCACAGAGATGATGTCAGAAGAGAAGAATTCTTGAGAACAAAAAAAAAATGCAAAAAGTCAATATCCACAATCAATAAAAATAACTGGTTTAGAGTAAATAAGAAATTTAAGAAAATATAACGGGAATGAAAATTTGGCTACTAGATATTACATAGTTTATTTTTTAGAAAATAGTCTATACACTCAACTTGTAAAGAGGGACTATAACATGTTTATCAATCAACACCCTTATTAAGATGCTCAATACATGTTTGTTGATGATGGTTTAGTGAAGAAACTTCTATGAATCTTTGTAGAAACATCCAGTACTATAAAGCAACTTATTTCCTTTGTCTTTTATCCACTAATTATGTTTGTCTACTACCAACTGGAGGTAGGATATCTTTGCAGAGAGATTTTTATTACTATTATTATTGCTTATGGAACAGGAAGCCCACACAATTGAAAGACAGCAACTGAAATCATATATATGAAGGAGATTCAATCTTGTAGCAGGGATTGTCAATGCTGCTCAGAGATACAATATTTCAGGGTCAAATCTTGCCAAGGTCAAAATGTGGAGGGGGGGAAGAATAAGAGAAATGCAAAACCACTTCATATGAGTTCACTGCTAAAGGGTAAGAGGTTTGCTGGATCAAGGTATAAAAAGGTATAAAAAATATTGGAAATCTACAACTTAAGATGGTTGCATATAAGGAAAAGATTTTAAACTCATTAGTAACAGAGGATAAAATATTGGCTGTGATCAATAAGGTAGAATAAGCATACTATAATTATTTTAAAAATCCAATGAATGCCATTACCAAAAAAAAAAAAAAACCCAGAAAAAAACAAAAAATACAACTGAGACACAAGCTTAAGTATGAAATAACTGGGAAGGATGGCACATTTTGTTTACAATTACTTCTTAACACTGTGGTATTGAATGTAATGTTTGAAAGGACGAATAGCAGATAACTGACCAAGATATAGATACAACACTGATAATGTAAAAAATAAAAATAAAAAAAACCAGAATGAAACAAAGAATAGGTAATAGAAAGGTTTTATGTTTGTATATATGGCATCAGAAAAATATACTAACAAAATACATATGTAGATACAAGGAGAACAAGTATGTGAAGCTCTTTGGAAAGCCAAGCACTACCAGAATACAAAACACTATATTATTACTCTTTGAAGTCCTTGTATTTCTTTTTTTTTTTTTTTTTTTTTTTTTTTATTTGAAGTCCTTGTATTTCAAGATGCATGTCCATATACATGGAACTGGTGTCTTGGTTTGACTATTTTTCCTTTTTTCCCCCTTTTTTGTGGGTGAAAGAGTGGTATTTGAATTAAATAAAAGAATTAAAATAAATATAGTCAGTAACTGAGTATATACTTTTGAGTATCACTGTTCAAAAATGGCTACAAACAAATGCTTGAGAAAGACTTCAAAGGAGTAAAAACCTAAAAAATAGAAGAAAATTAGTGAAGACATATATTAGAAAGATTTGCAATACATCATATGTACTGTTGAGTTAAAAGCAAAAGTATTACAGATTATTATATGTTATAGGTTATAGAATGCCTCAGAAAATGTGGGATTGAATTTTTCAATAATCTGTAATCATATACACTAATATCTTTATATACTACCTGTATTACACAGTGGATCCTGGATCATAACTTTTGGTCCACAGAAGAATGTGCATTATACAACACTAAGAACACACATTAATTTTCAGTTATGATTTAATCTTAACAGATGCACGCAAGTTGTAATACCAATTTGGAAGGTGAGGTGAATCATTTTATTAAGAACTATAAACCAGTGGTACAAGAGTCCCAAAGAGTGGAGGGTGGGAGTGACAGTAATGGAATGTAGTAAAATTGCAAGGGAGTATATTTAATACTTGCAAAAGTATATTTAATATTACTTATA
Source organism: Vulpes lagopus (assembly GCF_018345385.1). NCBI lineage: Eukaryota > Metazoa > Chordata > Mammalia > Carnivora > Canidae > Vulpes > Vulpes lagopus. Next base: position 101,341,049 of record NC_054829.1, read on the forward strand.
ATTTTTATGTATAGTAGATAAAGTGATATTTCATTTTTTAAGTCAAAGTCAGGGAAGGGTATGAGATTTTTACTTTCATTGAAAGGGCATGTTGAAAGGAAGTAAGTATTTATCTCTTGCAAACCTACTTTTAGACAGGCACAATGATATGGGCAGGAGATACAAGATTTGAAAAACAGTATTTATCCTCTGGAACTTCTGGGCTGTCATAGTCTGTTCAGACTGCCATAATTAAAATACCATAGACTGAGTGGCTTAAAAAACAGAAATTTATTTCTCACAGTTCTGGAGGCAGGGAAGTCTAAGGTCAATGTACCAGCCAACTGGGTTCCTGTTGAGAGCTTTCTTCTTGGCTTACAGATGGTCACCTTCCCACTGGATCCTCACAGGACCTGTATTCAGCATGCAAGCAAAGGGGGAGAGAGACAAGCAAGCTCTCTGGTATTTCTTCTTATAAGGGCACTAATCCCATTGGACTAGGTCCCCACTCTCAGGACCTCATATAACTTAATTATGTCCAAATACCATCATATTGGGCATTTGGGCTTTAGCATATGAACGGAGGAGTAGGTACTGAAATCAGTCCTAAAGAAGACTGGGCTTCTTTAGGGCTAAAGAAGATAAAGACAGTGAAATCTTTCAGGGCTAAAGAAGATAAAGACAGTGAAATCACAGATTAGTGAATCTTTACAGAGTGGACAAACTAGTAAAAACTGCTGGGTCAAGAAATAAAAGACTGCAAAAATCTCAGCAACTGTAGTTATGTTCCTTGCTGTCCCAACCACACGGTCCATCCAAAGGCAACCATTATCCTAGTGTCTGACAGGATTGGTTTTTTTAATGTTAGCTAGTTTTGCCTATCTTGAACATTTATGTAATGGAATTACATAATACATATTGTTTTATGTCTGGCTTTTCTTCATTCACAATAATAGCCTGAAATTTGTCTATACAATTGGTATAATAATATTTCATTGATTTTCATAGCTATACAACAGTCTGTTGTATGGAAATTACATAATTTATGCAATTTTTTATTTACATAAAAAATTTGGTGGTCATTCATTTTTTATTTTTGGTGGTTATTCATTTTTTCCCCTACTTTTGAAACCTTATACATAATGCAAATTGTGGACGTTTTTGTATATATGCCTTAGGACTCAAACATGCACATTTCTTTCTTTCTGTTTTTAAAAGATGTTATTTATTTGAAAGAGAAGGAGAGAAAGAGTACAAGCATAAGCAGGGAAGGGAGCAGAGGGAGAAGCAGGCTCCCCACTGATGTGGGGCTTGATCCCAGGACCCTGGGATCATGACCTGAGCTGAAGGCAGATGTTTAACTGACTGACCCACCCAGGTGCTCCTGACATGCACATTTCTGATAGGTATATACCCAGGATTGCAACTGCTGGGTAGACTGTAAGTGAGTATTCAGATTTGTAGAGACCACTCATTAGTTTTCCAAAGTGGTGCAACAGATTTAAACTCCCAAATCAGTGTATGAGAGTCCCAGTTATGCTACATTTTTACCAATATATGGTGGTGTTAGTCTAATTCATCTTAGCTATTCTGCTATGTGTTCAGTAGTATCTAATTGTGCTCTTAATTTGCATTTTCCTGAATACTTTTTAATGTTTTTTTCTTTTATTTTTTAAGATATTTTATTTATTTATTTGATAGAGTGCACAAGCAGGGGGGAAAGGGGAGGGGGGGGGAGTATGCTCCCTGCTGAGCAAGTGTGGGGCTTGGTCCCAGAATCCTGGGATCATGACCTGAGCCAAGCTGAAGGCAGATGCTTAACTAACTGAGCCACTCAGGCACCCCTGGGGAATTTTTTTCTTACTCATTTTTAGACATTCTTTATATATTCTGCATATACATAATTTGTCAGTTAAATAAGTTGCAAATATGTTCTTCTGCCCTGTACCTTATTTTTCACTGCTTTAATAGTAACATTTAATAAAGATAACACCTTAATTTTAATAGATCTGAATTATCAATCTTTTCCTTTATAGTTAAGAATAATCGTTTCCTACTTAAGAAATATTTCCCCACACCAAAATCATAAATATGTTCCATCTGTTATTTGCTAAGAGCTTTATGCTTTAGCTTTTATATAAAAATAAAACAACAATATTAATAATTTATTATAATTAACATAATATATGATCTACCTGGAATTGGTTTTTGTTCATGGTATGAAAGAAGTTTAAAATTTAGTTTTCTCAAAGGGATGTCCAAATGCACCAGCATCATTTATAGAATGGACCATATTTTTTCACGGCTCTTACAGCATCCTTTTTTTATGAGTAAAGTGGCTTTGTATTTTGGTTTATTTTTGGACACCTTAGCCTGTGTCAATGACCTATTTACCTATATTTCCATCCACACCCCCAATTGCCTTAATCACTGTGGCTTAATAACAATTTTTACAATCTTGTACTCCAGGTCTTAAAATTGTTCTACTTGAAGTGTACCTTGGCTATTGTTGCCTATTTGCACTTCCATATAAATTTTAGAATCTTGTCAATTTCTACAACCTAAAACCCCTGAAATATCCATTGATATTACAATGAATGTGTGGATCAGTTTGGAGAAAATTGACATTTTAGTTCATGAACATTATATACCCTTCCTCACATTAAGGCTTTCTTTAATCTCACAAAAATATTTTGTCCTTTTTTTAAAGATTTTATTTATTTATTCATTAGAGACAGAGAGAGAGGCAGAGACACAGGCAGAAAAGCAGGCTCCTCGCAGGGAGCCCGATGAAGGATTCGATCCCAGGATGCCGGGATCATGTCCAGAGCCAAAGGCAAATGCTCAACCTCCTGAGCCACCCAGGCGTCCCTATTTTGTACTTTTTTGTGTAAAATTTTTGTATAACTTTTGTGAGATTTATTATTAGGTATTCAATTGTTTTTGATACTATTGCAAATAATAGCAGTTTTCTTAACTTTATAAGTGTGTGGTTGATATATAGATATATAGAAATACAATTGAATTTGTTTACTGACTTTGTATCCAAAGATCATATTATATTTACATATTAATCCGAATAATTCCTTATAGATTCTTTGGGATTTTCTATATACATACAGTTAAATCTAGAAAAAATGCTTTTGTCTTTTCCTTTTGAATTCTTGTAGTTGTTTTTCATGATGCTTTGCACTGTCTACAATCTTGAGTCCATAATTGAATAGAGTTAGTGATAGAGGGTATATTTACCCTATTCTTGATTTCAGATGGAAATCTTACCATAAGTATTTTTTGTAGGTATCATTTATCTAAAGGAAATTTTTTTTCTATTCCTGGTTCACTAATAGCTTTTATGAGCACTGCCTTTTTCTGTTAGTTTTGAGATAATCATATAATTTTTATTTTTTATTGTTACTGTGATGCATGAGCTACCTACCCACATCAGCACTCTTAGAATAAGTCTAACTTAGTTATAATGTACTTTGTTTTCTACAGATCCCTGGATTTATTTTTTTCTTTAAGGACTAGAGATTGGTGTATCTTTTCTCATTCTTGTAAAAAATTATTGACCTTGTAAAACAAATTGGAAATTGTGCCCTCTTTGCTTTTCTCGGGAATAGTTCACTTATAATTATGTTACTTCTTCTAAACCACTTGCAGAATTTACTATTGAACCAAACACAGTCTGTAACTTTTTTTTTTTTTTGAAGACCGCTCTAATTTAGAGAGTTGAGTAACTTAATAGATAAGGATCATTGCTTTCATATTTTCAGTTATTTTGTTTTGGTATATTTTCAGGGTGTCTTTAGTGGAGAGATTTTTTTCTTTCTTTTTTTTTGAAGATTTTATTTATTTTTTCATGAGAGACACAGAGAGAGGCAGAGACATAGGTAGAGAGGTAGGCTTCATGCAGGGAACCCCATGTGGGACTTGAACCCTGGACTCCAGGATCACACTCTGAGCCTAAGGCAAAGGCTCAACTGCTAAGCCACCCAGGAGTCCCAGTGGGAGACTTTTTCAATTTCACCCAAATGTTCCATTTCTTTGGAATACAGTTCTTTTCAGCTTGCTCTTACTATCATTTTAGTACCTATAGTTAGTGTCTTAGTGGCCTTAGTGCCTTTTTCATTTCTGGCAGACTAATTTGTTCTCTGCCCCACCCCCAACCTTCTTGGTTAGGTTAACAAGTTTATTATCAGTTTTACTGTTATTTTCATAGAACCAATTTAGATATTCTTCACCTTCTCTGTATTGTTTTTCTTCTATATTAGTAATTTTCACTAATTGTCATTATTTCCTTCTTTCTGCTACTTTTATGTTCCATCTGCTGCTGTTTTTTTGTTTGAAATGATCTTAAAATATTGATATTAGTCTTTTTCTTTTATAATAAAATTATAAATTATTTTCCACAATAGCATGGAGCCCCATGTGTGCTCAACATCATGACGCCAAGATCATGACCTCAGCCAAAATCAAGAGTCTGGTACTCAACCATCTGAGACACCCAGGTGCCTCCAGAGACTTTGTGGGTCACATCTAGTGTGTATCACAATTCCTCAATCCTGCTATTACCATGCAATACATAAAGGAATGAAAGTGGCTCTATTCCAATAAAACTTTGTCTATTAAAAAATAAAGAAAAGGCAGAAAGCCTATTTCAGTCTGTGGAGTGTAATTTTTTAACCCTTTTTAAAAGTATTAATTAAGTTTGGGACACCGGGATGGCTAAGTTGGTTAAGCCTCCAATTCTTGATTTTGACTCAGGTCATGATCTCAGGGTTGTGAGATGGAGCCCTGCAGTAGTTCTGCACTGGGCATGGAGCCTGCTTAAGATTCTTTCTCTACCTCTGCCTCTGCTTCTTCCCTCTCCCTCTTTCTCTAAAAAAAATAAATAAATAAAAGTATTATATTGTTTTATCTCATATGTTGGGGTCAAATCTAACATCTTATTTGGTTTTTCTTTGTCCTAATTGTGACACATTTCTTTTTCTTTTTTCTCTTTGACTAATTAGGGATTTTTTTTCCATCATTCAGTTTTTACACTATGCATTCTTTTACTATTCTTTAAAGGATTATTCTGGAAATTATACATGTATCCTTTAGATTTACTATGATCTTTTGTAAATTAGCCCTTTGTTACTTCCTAGATAATCTTAGAACACCTTTTACCCCCTCTTGTTTTTTTGTTTATTGTCATATGTTAATTCTACATAATTATTATTTTTATGCACCAATAATTTAGATTTAATCACATTTCTCATTCCATATCTCTTCTCTCCATAAAATTCCAATCTTCCATTTTGGAAAAATTTCTTTTTGCCCAAATAATCTCCTTTCATTTTGAGTGCATGTTTCTGGGAAGGAGGGAAAGGGTACTGTCTGATACTGAGAATTTGCTTTTTAGGGGCTAGGGGAGGGGGGTAAATAAATAAATAAATAAAATCATGAGAGCTAATTCTATTAATTTCTCTCCTCTTTAGGATCATTATCTCTCAATTTCTGGCTACTGATGGCTTCAAAGAGATTTTGTATTTTACATTGTGCCCAAATTTTACATATTCTCTCTATATTATATCATATTATATTATATATTACATTATATTATATATATATATATACATATTTTTTTTTCCAGGTTTGTTGTCTGCAACAAGCTAATGTGGGATAACCAAAAGAATTTTTTTATTTTTGTATGCCCATATAATTTCCTTTTTTCCCATTAAGCAAAGATAGGAGAAAGGATATTCACAGCAACATATTCTGTTCTGTCCTGAAAACACTGAAATTGGCAAAAAAAGAACATATATTTTAGTCTATTTCTTGGTTTTTTTTTTGTTTTGTTTTGTTTTGTTTTTTTACCAGCAGGATCTTGGAATCCTATTTATGTTTAGGTTTGCAGTTTTCATGTAAATACTCCTGATCCTCCCCTATTATAATCTCTTAGACTGATATGCATTAAAGTTCCCTTCCCACAGTCACACCCTTTCAAATGAGCAAGCACCTTGACCACCTACCTTTTTAATGGGTTACTGAATTGCTCATTTGGCCACTTAGTCATAATTTCAAATGCCTGTAACTTCACTTTCCAAGAAGACCAAATTGCTTCAACTTATTATCAGAATAAGTCCACACAGTCTGCTAAGAAGCCTTTCAACTACGAGACATTAAGAAATAACTTTTTTTCTTGTATCTCATGCTTTTCATAAAGTATCTTGATTTTTCTTAATCTAATGGAACATTTTTATAGTGAAGATACTTATTTCCTAGCTATGTTATTTCTCTTACTTTACTCTTTAATTGCAGAATCTTATTGCCATAAAATTTTCCTTTTTATATGGTAAAAAAAACAGAAATAATAAATTTTTTGTAATTTTTATCTCATCATTTATACAATTTTAACATCAACTATGATCAATTTTATCCAAAAAATTAAATAAAAATTTAAATAAATTAAAAGAAATTAAATAGAACATTGCATGAATGTTATGTTTCACACAAATATCCTAAAGTCCTTTAGTTTTTTATGTATAATTTATATAGTAAATGTGTAAAAAGAGGCACAAGTAAGGCGATTTAACTTGCTTAGGGCCCTGTAGGGCCCTGTAATATAGTTAGTGCCCAGATCAATCAGTTCATCTGTTAATCAATGTGTGCTGAGCTCAATGTTGGTTGGAGCGGTGAACCTTAACCAGGAGGATGCATCTGATTCTCCTGTTATGTTTTTTTAAAAAATGCATTTGGGTCCTAATCCCTAAGGTACAGCAATTTGAAACACATAGATTATTAAGGAGCTCTACAAATGATTAGGATGCACAGTCTTACTTGAAAACATGCTTTAGCCATTGGAGGATAAAAAATAAATGGACATTGACTCAGGGAAGTTGAACAACAACAAAAAAGAAACACTTAAAAATATATAGAATAACATGTAATTAAAAATTGAATTTTCTGGCACAGTGCGAGTTAGAAAGACTTCATTAGGAAGATTAAAATTGATCTGTACCTTCAAGATTTGCAGAGCTGTTAGGAACACATGGGAAGGGGAAAAATTATAATATGAGCAAGAGCACAGAGGCAGAAATAATTATTGTTTGGGAATCAGGGCAAAGAACAAGATAGTCACCTCAAAGTAGAAACAGTTTCTGTCACGTTCACTGCTTTATGTACAATAGTATCTATCACCTGTTGAACAAACATATGAAGAGATGAGTGAACCAATCAACCTATCAGTAATAAGAGTGGCATATTCTTGTGATGGAATAGTGGGAAATAGACATAATACATGACCTCGAAAGTCAGTAAAGGAGTTAAAACAGGGGCCAATAAATTGAAAAAAAAGTATCTGAGCTAGATTCATTACAAGATTGCAAACATGCACTAGAAGGACTCCACACTTGAAAAGAAGCCAGCTGAAAATATGCTGCAGTAATGCAGATGTGTAATAATCAATGTCTTGCATTATTTTCATAAAATAAAAATAAAGCACACTTAGCAATAGAGTATGTGCAATGCTAAAAAAAGAATCTCCTTCAAAGCAGATGTCAATACAATATGATTTGATTGTTCAGCTTAATACTGCATGTTGGCTAATGTGATGCTTTGTTGCCCTTACATTGCACTTATTACCCTCTGAGTCATTCCTATCCTACTGCATTTCTTTCATACCTATCTCCTTATTCTTGAACTTTTCTTCTTAAATATATTTAGCCAAAACCATTAAATACTAGAAAATTCCAGCTGCTGAAATTTTTATTATAATTGGCTATGTTCTATTCACATGACATTTAAAAAACTCAATTTAGGTTTCAGTATTTTAGAATTGATTTACCCTAGAGGGAGGATCAAGGAGTAAAAAAGAAACATCAAATTTTGCTTTAAAAAAAGACAAGAGATGATAATATCCTTAGAAACTCGTTTACTGTATAATATAGTCAAGATAGTTTAGGTAAACACCAGATAGGTAAACACCAGTATGGTCTGTTATTTAAAATTATTTTTTAAGAAGTCTGAACAATACTTTACAGCTTTTATCTTCAGATGTCATGTTTTATAGACTGTTACTTTCTTTACCCATCCCTTATTAGTTTTTCATAAAAACTCTAACTTAGCAATGTGATTCTGTGTGCATTTTCAGAAGGACAGATATTTCATAAACTAAGAATATGTAAAATCATGACCATACAGCTGTGTAGTATTTACATTATACACAGTCTAAAGCCAAAATACCATAATTAGCGAACTTTTAATTGCAGGGATTGTAAAAGGAAGAAAAGAAACCTGTACTACAGAGTATCCTCAGCCCCACAATCACCTGAAGCACTCCTGAGGAAATTCTAAGAAAACAACAGAGAAGTCCATCTCCATAGCTAATTAGGTATTCAAAGGAGTCACATTCACTCTTTCAGGCCAATGGGGGAATGATGCAACTAATTCAAGGAATTACTGTCCATCTTAATGGACTAAATGGGCAGGGGGGAGAATATATTTCCTCTGCTTCGTAATACCGGGAAGTTTTAGCTAGAGTGCAAATCTGTTCAGCAGAACAGAAAACTTATATTATTATGGTTTAGGTAGGCTGGAAGCAACAAGAAGGTTTTTTTTTTTTTTTCTGAAGGCAAAAAATTGATGTCAAATATGAAATTAGTGTTGGCTTTAATGAGCTGAGATGGCCTTAGGAAGGAGAAATTAACAGTTTCCAATGGACCAAAACAACATCTACCTCTAAAAAGTTGAACTATATGAGTGTGCACTCAGTATGCTCCCCTCCATCACCACTCACCATTAATGCTTGTTTTGACACCATCCATGGCTTAAACGACTGACCTTTGAAAACTGATAGTTATTTGAAAGCTGAGGTTCCTGTCTTACGAATGCCAATTTACCTATTCTTAGATGAGATAGGGGGAAAATTGGCTTTGCATATAATAGCTACATTAGTTTGAATGTTTGCATGTTTATGTCTGAGTATAGGCATCTATCAAGGATTCAAACCAAAGTGGAGCAAGAAGAGTATTTAAATCATGCATGGATCTTAGAGACAGAGAGAGACATCTACTGGTCCATTTATTATCAATCCCAAGCACCTCCCCCTCCGCTGTAATTAATGTAACGTTTTCTCTCTTTACAGCTGACAGCCAAGAGCATAATTAGAGTCTAATAAAACACGGAAAAGTCACAAATGCAAAGTGGAATAAACAGTAAACAGCGAGGGAGGCGAGGATTCAGGAGTGTGATGGCTGGGTAATGCCTCAGATAAACTGTGTGCACATTGACACTGTCACGCTCTCGGCAGCCCCAAGTGTGCTGGTAGCCTGGTGCAGACAGACAGCTCGAATTAATCCCAAGAGAAGCGCATGACAGGCGAGTGAAGCAGACAATTAGAATGAAGGAGGAAATTGGAAATGGCAAAGGTGTGAACATATGTCAAATTACAACTAAATGATAAATTACAATTCTGTCATTGGAGTAAGCGGTAATTAAGAAAGATTTCAGCTCTCCCTCTTGAAAAAAAAAATAAGAGAGAATCACATTTTTTCCCCCCAGTTTGGATTTGTTTGCTGAATTGTTTCCATCCATCTCACACATGGGGCTGGATCCTCCTGACTTTGGGGCTGCATTATTTGTGTACATTAAGGATAATTCTCTTCTTTCCTCTTCCCCATTTTCCACACTGGCAGAATGATAGTGTCAAAATGAACAGGAAGCTGATAGTATCTGATATAAAAACCTGCACTGAGGTTTAAAAAAAAAAAATGAGGCTTGCTGCTGAATCTTCTGCCGTGCTCTAATTATTTTAAACAAGCCCTGCACAGTCCAGCTGACAATTAGGAAAGTCTGCTTTACGGCTTGGGGGATTCGTACGAAACCTCATAATCACTGTATACACGTCCTTTTCGTTTAGACGGTAATGAATGTGGGTGGGGTTTCTTGGCAGTTTTCGGCCACTTAACCACAATTTAAAACAGCTGCGTAATTATCATGAGTTTTGGAATCCAACATCCAATTCCAATTTAGAGTTTGTAACACCTGTGGTTTGTTACCGCCGCTAGGACCAAGGCAGGGGAATGACAGAAGCAAAAGTGCAGAGCTGGCAAAAGCAGCCCTGGGGATGGCTCATCGTCCCCCGGGGCCTCGACGTGCCAAGACACAGCGGAGGAAGAGAGCGTCACCGAGGCCGAGGCCAAGCTCGAGCTCGAGCTCGCAGACAGGAGGGGCTGGGCGCAGGGAGCTGTTCTTCAGCACAGGCCAGACAGGGGAGACTAGTCTTCAACTCCTAAAGAGGCAGACATGTCAGAGAGTTATATAACCCTTGCAAACTCTATAAAAAAGGTGAACAAATTAACATGCCCAAGGAAAGGGCCATACAGGTCCCAGACCCAAGCTGACGGCCTCTGATTATTTAGCACGTCTCACAACAGATCCAGTTTCATTGCATGGTCATTTTCCTACTATTTAGTGAGTACTTACGCATTGATTTTAGAAATGCAACGACTTTAATAATAATAGTAGTATTAGTCATTTACATGAGGATTTGGAAATGAAATTTCTTAACATGTAAGCGAAACACCCGCCACATGTTATTCAGGATAAGCTAACTCTAAATTTTCTGTGCATTACTTAGGCTTTTGAAAGCGCTTGTAACATGAAATAGCCATACTTCTACATTCGTAGAACAATGACGAAGTACAATTATGTAGAGTCTAAAAAAGAAGATTGAAATAATGAAAGCTTCTCTTAGAACAAATGCAAATTTTTTTTTTTTAATTTTTATTTATTTATGATAGTCACAGAGAGAGAGAGAGAGAGGGAGGCAGAGACACAGGCGGAGGGAGAAGCAGGCTCCATGCACCGGGAGCCTGATGTGGGATTCGATCCCGGGTCTCCAGGATCGCGCCCTGGGCCAAAGGCAGGCGCCAAACCGCTGCGCCACCCAGGGATCCCACAAATGCAAATATTTACATCATTTCTTTCTCACCCTCCTTCTAGGGCAAAAAGGAGACAAATATCCAAAAAGCTAAATAAAATTCTCCAACAGGAAGGTCAGAGGCTCCAATGATCTTCGAGAATAAATCAATTTCTAGCTGCTGTGGCCAGATATTGTAGTTCGAGGTCTTGAAAGCTTAATTGGGGAAGTATGTTAAAAGTTAAAGGGCCAGAGTCATGTTAATTACGTGAGGTTTTTCTTGTAGAAAATCTGCCCAGCACAATCCCACCCTCCCTCTTTCTTAGATAGGGGTATGATCCCACACCACACTTCTATAATTTGACAAGGTTTATTTTAAAAGCAATTTATTTGTAGTCATGTGTATACTTCACGAGTAATAGAGCCTAATGTGTTCATTTATTATATTCTTAGTACAGTTTGGGTTAAGAAGCTTCTGACATCGCATGCCAGAACTTCAGAAGAGTTTAAATGTGGAACAAATTAAGGACTGGGTTTCAATTCTTCCTTCTTTTGAAAAGTAGAGAATGAGAAAAAAAAATGAATTCTAATTGTTGCTCCAATTCTGTTTCCTTCTAGAAATAGAAGTTCTTTTATGGAAACATGGATATAGGAGAGGAGCCAGAAAAAGTCTTGGACTTTCACTCCAACCAGAGGAAAGTGTTCATAAAATATAATCTGACAAAAATATCATTAAATATTAATTATAAACAACTGAACAGATTAATCAAAAATCTATATAATAAAAGTTGAATGACTAATGACATCAGTCCTCATATTTTGTACTTTGTAAATATAGAGACAGGCAAATATGAATATTAGAAATCATTTTCCAACCATATAATATTCCACATTTAATTTATATTTACGGTTCACTTTTTACATGTCTTATTAAAGCTAAATAGCTTTGAAGTTAATGGTAGAGCACAAACTCCTTCCATGAAATAATGTGATATTTAAAGTTGGTTTCTGGATGTTATGTTTTTTTTTTAACAGCAGGTTAAATCCTCATATTTGCCACATCTGTTAGCTTTCCAAAGAGAAGACTTTAATAACCATAAGAGTCCTTGGAAATTTTTTGCTTGGCAAAGGACATTGTTATACCACATGTTGATTTAATATAAACTTTGCATATGGATCTTATGTTGGAGAACACTTTTCAGAAGATTCTCAACCTATAGTACACATGAGCTTGGGGGAGGGCACAGAAATCTACATTTTGGACAAGCATCTCACATAGCTCATGTGAACTTGGACTCTGACACAAAGCTTCCATGTTGCTTAGGCCCAGGGAAGTTGCTAGCACCAGAGTGAATACTAGAACAAGAGACCAGTTTCCTGACCTCCTATCAGCCTCCTTTATGAAATTATATTGAAATTGTATTCTTGAACAAGTTACTAATATATAAAGTGACCAAATCATGTTCCTAATTTCTATGTTCAATTCTATGCTTGAAATTAGGAAAATTTGATGATGATTATTGTACATTATTTTCACTATATGTTCATTGTAGATTTCACTATAGAGCCCTTACCAATTTAGAAACATAGAAAGAATCATAAGCACAATGCTAATTTTATTCCATATAGAATACTGAAGAGTAATGAAATATGGAATTATGCAAGGACATTTTACTAAGAATTAGGTCAAGAGTATCTATAGTTCATAATATATTCATTCAAATACATGGTTTTCCTAAAATATTAAACCCTTTTAATTTTTAAAATTTCCCTGTACAAATTTTGGTACAGTTGCATGTTTAACAGTTATACATTCAGGTAATGATACTTCAGATATAAATGCACCCTGAATACATTCTGAATGTCATGGTGAAGTATTATTCAGTAGCCAATAGCCAATGACATAAACATGATAAAACATTCCACAAGTCTAATCCCAGGATATCTGACTAGAGCATTATTTAAAAATTATACAGTATATGACATAATACAATATATATATATAACTCTCCGCCCCTGGATCCTGGCACAGAGCTCCTAAAATTCTTATAATTTCCTAAGTGATAAAAGCATTAGGAGCATTTTTGTTCTAATATTTGTTCTTTGACCCTGGTTCCTCACACAGTTCCTAAATCTCTTAGAATTTTCTGGGTGATACCAGTATCTTTTGTTCTAATGCAGTGACTCTTGAAGGACTTCTGGATGGAGGCTGGTCACCAGAAATACCAAGTCATGATTAGAAGTTCAGAATTTTTAGCCCCTCTCCCCCATTTTCCAGAGAGAGATGAAGGGCCAGAGGTGAAGTTAATAATCTATCATTCCTGTATGATAAAGCCTCCATTAAAAAATCCCCAAAGTATAGGATACAGAGAACTTCTGGGTTGGTGAGTGTGGAGATGCCAAGAGAGAGGCATGCCCAGAGAGGGCATGGAAGCTTTGTGCCCTTTCCCATATACCTTGCCCTAGGCATCTCTGCCAAATGGATGTTCAACTGTATCCTTTATCATATCCTTTCATAAGAAACTGATAAATAGTAAATAAACTTTTTACTGAGTTCTGTGACCACCTCAGCAAAGTAATCAAACTCAAGAAAGGGTCTGTTGCAGCCCACAATCTATAACCAGTCAGTCAGAAGCACCAGTAACACCTCAACCTTGGACTATCTGAAGTGGGTAGGGCAGTCTTATGAGACTGAACCCTTATCCTGTGGAGTGTCAAATTCTACAGGCTAAGAGTTCAGTCCTAAGTAGATTGTGTCCGAGAGTTGAATTGTAGGACACCTAGCTGGTATTGCAGAATTGCTTGATGCCGGAAAAACCCACACAGATCTGGTGTCAGAATTGTTGTTAATGTGGTAGTCATGTAAGAGTAAAGGAGAAACAGAGGAGAAGTGCATGTTTTCTCAACAGGCTAGCTACTTGGGGAAAATGTTAATGAATTTCCACTTTCAGCCTTGATGGAATAACTTTTGACTAGAGACAGTAGAAAATGGAGAACACTGAAAGAAGAGCTGTAAAGTAATGAAATGAAAAATAATTATGAAGCCATATTTTTTATCAGCAAAATATTCTTCAAAAAAATCCAGTCAAATTTTCACAGTTACAAAAGCTGAAAACATTAGTCACTAGGAGAGCTGCACTGTTAGAAACATAAAGGCAAGTATTTAGGATATCTGGGTGGTTCAGTTAGTTAAGCATCCAACTCTTGATTTCAACTCAGGTCAGGATCTCAGAGTTATGGGATCGAGCCCTACATTAGGCTCCATGCTCAGCAAGAGAGTGTGCTTAAGGATTCTCTCTCTGGGATGCCTGGGTGGCTCAGTGGTTGAGAGTCTGCCTTTGGCTCAGGGTGTGATCCTGGGTGTGGGGATCGATTCCCATATCAGGCTCCCTGTAGGGAGCCTGCTTCTCTCCCCTACCTATGTCTCTGCCACTCTCTTTCTCTCTGTCTCTCACAAATAGACAAATAAAATCTTTTAAAAAATAAAAAAGAAAGAAAAGAATTTTCTCTCTCCCTCAGCCCCTCCTCCACTCTCAATAAATAAATAAATAAAATATTTAATTAAAAATATGAATAAAGGAAAATATTCGGTTTAAAGGGAAACCATACCATATGTAACTTGGATCTACAGGAAGGAATAGATAACACAAAAAATTGTGAATATTTGAGGAATATAAAATATTACCTTCTGACATTTAATTCTGCTCAAAGACATATGATTGTTTAAAGTAAAATTTGAGATGCTTGGGTGGCTCAGGCAGTTAAGCATCCCACACTTAGTTTTGGCTCAGATCATGATTGCAGATTCTCAGGGACAGATTCCTGAGATTCCTGAGAAGGGAGAGAGATTGAGGATTCTTTCCCTTCCTCTCCCTCTGCCCCTCCCCATGCACACTCTCTTTATAAAATAAATAAATAAATCTTGAAAAAAAAATGTATAACAATGCATTTTTTAAAGCTAATGTTTTTTAAAGGTTTTTGTTTGTTTGTTTGTTTGTTTTGTTTTGTTTTGTTTTTTAGTAATCTCTATACCCAGCTGGGGCTCAAACTCATGATCCTGAGATCAAGAGTTACACATCTTTCTGACTGAGCCAGCCAAGCACCCCATCTTGCATTTTAATAATAGTAAAATACAGAGACAAGTGATAGTCAAAGGATGAAGGAGAAATGATTCATAATGTATATTGTTACATAGCATATAAAAATATAATAAAATTTTCTTACCATTAAGAATTACCATAATTTATTTTAACTTATTAGATAAGTTAGAGTTTTAATTTCGAGGGTAAATGTAAAATGTTGCAAAAATGGAAGACAAAGGAAAAATTAAAACAGAAACCTGAAAGATTTTATTAACTAAAAAGGAAAGCAGGGTGCCTGCGTGGCTCAGTCAGTTAACCATCTGCCTTTGGCTCAGGTCATGACCTCAGGGTCCTGAGATTGAGCCCTGCATTGGGATCCCTACTCAACTGAGAGCCTGCTTCTTCCTCTCCCTCTGCCTGCCTCTCCCCCTGCTTGTGCTCTCTCTCTTTCTCTCTCTCTGTCAAATAAATAAATAAAATCTTAAAAAAAGAGAGAAAGGAAGGGAAGAAAAATTGAATGGACAACTAGAATAAATAGCAAGAAAATAGACTTGAATAGAAACAGATAAATAATTATATTAAATATAAATGGATTAGAGTCTGTAATTCAAAGGCAAAGATTGTTAGACCCAATTATATTTTTTTATAAGAAATGAAACTTAACTACAAATACACAGATAGATTGGAGTAAAATCGTGGAAACATATACCATGCAATTAGTAAGCTAAAGAAAAACCAGAGTTGCTATATTAATACAAGATAAAATAGAATTTAGAAACAGAAGTTATTATCAAAGAGACTAGAAAACATCTCCTTAAAGATCAATCTATAAAAACATAACACTTTTGTGTATGACATCCAATAACAGTGCTTTAAAATGCATAATGGGAAAAAATGACAAAATTAAATAGAGAAATCACAAATATACAAACATAGTTGTAGTATTTAACACTATTATCTTTGTAATTGATAGGACAAGTTAAACAACATCATTAACAATATTGAAAATTTAGACAATATTACCAACAACTTGACTAAATTGATATTTTGAATATTACAATGAGTAATTACTCATAGTACATAATACATATATTTTTAAGTGCATATGGAATGTTCTAACTGGTAGACCCTATTCTGGCTCATAAAATAAATATCAGCAAATTTCAACATGTTGAAATCTTACAAATATGTCCTTTGTACAAAATAGAATTAAATTAGAAACAAGTAACAACGGGTATATGGAAAAACTCCAGTATTTAGAAATTATATCACATACTAATAAATGGCATGAATCAAAGAAATATTAAAAAAAAAAAAAAAAAAAAAACATTTCCCCCAGGATCAAGAAAAAGGCCAGGATGTTTGTTTTGTCACTTCCAATTCAACATAGAGGCCCTAACCAGTGCAAAAATGCAAGAAAAACAGATAAAAGTAATAAATATTAGAAAAGAAAAACAACTTATTTTATTCACACACAACATAGTTATTGCAGAAAACATTGTACTTTAGATTTATAGGAAATGCTAAGAAACACACAAAGATATTGCTAGCACTAATATGTAAGTTTTGCAACATTGGAAATGCAAGATCACTATTTCTGAATCAACTGTATTTAGAAAGTTAAATTTTAAATCTTGATTTCTTATAGAATCAAAATATAGATATGTACAACCCCTCTATTGAAAATCTTGTGAGACCTAGAGTAATGAGGAGATATACCATTTTTATGAATTGGAAGACTTAATATTGTTAAGATGCCAATTTTCTCTAAATTGTTTTGTAGATTGAATGTAATCTCCATCAAAATCCCAAAAAGTCTATTAATGTATGTGTGGGGGGGTGTTCAAACTGACAAGTTATTTTTATGATTCACAAAGAATGCAAGATTCCTAAAATAGCCAGGAAAATCTTGAAAATAAGAAGAAAGTTGGAATATACACACTGTCTAATTTCAAGTCTTATTATAAAGCTACAGTTATCAACCACCATGATACTGATGTGACAACATATAACTAGATCAACTGAATAGAATATAGAGAACAGAATTAGATTCACATATATAGAATTAGATTCACAAGGTCCCAAGACAATTCAACAAGAAAAAGAAAGTCTTTTCAACAAATGGTGATGGAAAAAAAAATAGATTAATGTATTGAAGATGAGTAGTCAAAAAAAAATGAAGATGAGTAGCCACACCTACCTCATCCCACAGATAAAAATTAATTCAAGGTATCATAGGAGATACCTGAAACTCATAGGAGAAATCTTTGTGATCTTGGTATGGACAGATTTCTTAAATAGGACAAAAAGATTGTACTATAAATTAAAAAGTTGGTAAAATGAATTTCATAAAAAATGAAAACATCTGCTTATCAAAAAAATCACTGTTATAAAAAATAATACTTGAAAAATATAAGCCTGGCAAGAAATTTTTATTCCAAATAGATAACAAACTTTTACAAATGAACAATAAAAAGAACAAAGCATCCATTAAAAAATAGAAAACTGATCATGAACCGATATTTCTGAACAGAAGAGATATGAGTGGCTATTTGTACATGAGCTCAGTCATTGATTGTAGGAATGTGGAAACTGGTAGTTTCTTATCCATTTAAATAGATACCTACTTCATTACCCAAAAATTCCACTACTGAATAATTACCCAAAAGAAGTGAAAACTTATACTCACAAAAGAACTTAAATGTTTAGAACAGCTTCCTTCATATTATTAGGAAACTAAAATGAAAAAGAATCCAAATATCTATCATAGAAGAATAGAAAAATATGGTATATTTAATGCTAGAGTACCAATCAGTAATTAAAAAGTACCACTGATACGTACAAAATAATTTATGCATTTCAAAAAGATTATGCTGCACAAAAGAAGCTCCCCCAAAAAACATTGCATGCTGTTTGGTTATAATTTTTAGAAGTGCAAAAACGGGCAAAATATATATCTGATGTTAGAAAACAAAACAGGGGTATCCCTGGGTGGCTCAGTGGTTTAGCGCCTGCCTTCAGCCCAGGGCGCAATCCTGGAGTGCCGGGATCGAGTCCCACGTCGGGCTCCCGGCATGGAGCCTGCTTCTCCCTCCTCCTGTGTCTCTGCCTCTCTCTCAATCTCTGTGTCTATCATGAATAAATAAATAAATAAATCTTTAAAACAAAACAAAACAGTAGTTACCTCTGAGATAGGGGTGCAAATTAAATGGGATGGGACATCAGTGAACTAACTGGATGATTAAAATGTTTACCTTGATTAGAATGGTGGTCACGGAAGTTTATGTTTATGTTTGTAAAACCTCACTGGATCATACCCTTAAGATCTATGTATGTCACTGAAGATAAATTTTACCTCAAATTATAAAACGGGGCTTGAACGGGGCCATTGTTAATTAGAAAGTCTCTATCACATATATGTAATAGATAATAGGTCTACTTCTTCCTGGAGTTTTAAACATTTCCCTGAATGCAATCAGGCACTTTGGACAATGCAATTAACTCTTTCTGGTTACTGAGTGCTGGTCAATAAATTGCTGTTGATTTGTGCTACTCTACCATATGGCTGTAGTATTATGTTTGCTGGACTGTTAGAAAGATTGTAACTGTGATGAACACAGCAGTAAGACATCATCTTACATAGTAACAATTATTAACACCTAAGAGTTGCAACAGAATCCTGTTTAAATGAATACAATTACGATATCAACTTTTTAAAAAGTTAAAACCCTACCTATATCACTTAAACACCCTAGTCATATCACTTAGACACCCTAGCCGTATTACTTGCTTTGCTCCTCCAATGTACATATTAAATATGTATGCCAGAAATATCATGGTACAATGTTATTTATGAAATAAATAAAAGGTATCCTGTTTGACAAGAAAATTCTCTACAATGGTCATCATTGAAATGAATCTATACATGATGATGATAGGTATTTTGATTAAGATTTCACTTATTGGGACACTTGGGTGGCTCAGCAGTTGAGCATCTGCCTTCAGCTGGGATGTGATCCCAGGATCCAGGATTGAGTCTTGCATTGGGCTCCCTGCAGGGAGCCTACTTCTCCCTCTGCCTGTATCTCTCTGCCTCTCTCTCTGTGGATCTCATGAATAAATAAATAAATCTTAAAAAAACAGATTTCACTTATTTTTCTCTCCTTACTGGAGCACAGAGTAGATTATTAACCATTAATTCAGTGAAATGAAGTAGTAGTGTAATCAGGAAAATAAATATAAATATGAGAGAGAAAGGAAGAGAGGAGAAGCAGGTAAATATTTTCTATAAGTTCTAAAAGTTGTCAGTGTTTGGTTTTAAAATGTTTCACTTAGGTCATCTCAGAATTGCAATAAATGAAGAAATGGTTTTAGCTGGTTTGCAAAGAGCTCAGTTATACCATTAAAGCTGATTGTTGTGCTATAAATTGTGGACAATTATTTATAAATAACTGTTTTGCCTAACTGACTTGGCAATTGCTATACGGGCAGCTACTTGACAGAGGTTCAAGGACTATATTCATAGCAACTGACCAGAAACCAAATATTTTATAGATTCCACCCTGTCCATATACTATCACATAAATTAGAGAAAAACAACCTAATTTTTGGACCCCCTGCCAAACACAAATATTGAAAAGAATACTTCTTAAAGTGTAATAATAATCTTTTAAAAAACATAAAGATGTATCAAACACCACGGTATAATATAGTTGAAGTCTTAAAAATATGGATATTTAAAAAAATTTACAGATAAGTATTATTTGTTATTACCAAAATTTAAATTATACCTACAAATAAAGGGGCAGTAAGCAATAGAGTTCAGAAAGACAGTAATTTTTTTTAAGAGATCTGGATTAAAATATGGCAATTTTAATATTTCTTTGAGCTATTTAAAATAGAACTATACCTACACAAAATATACTCTCCCATATTTTTCTCCTTAATTAATTGACTTTATTTTTTAGATCAGTTTTAGGTTGCAGAAAAATTAAGCAAAAAGTATACAGATTTTTATATAACCTCTCACCCACCCACCCACCTGCACAGTTTCCCTGTTATTAACACCTTGCGTTAGAGTGGTACATTTCTTACTGTTGATGAACCAATGTTGTACATTATGATTGACTAAAGTCCATAGTTTACATTAAAAGTTCACTTTTTGTGTTATACAGTTCTATCGATTTTGACAAATGCATAATATCATGTATCCACCATTATAGTATCATACATAATAGTTTTCACTGGCCTACCTATCACTTCCTCCTTTAGTCTTCTACCTTAAGCCCTTAAGGCAACCAGTAGTCTTTTCACTGTCTCTATAGTTTTTCTTTTTCTGGAATATTATATATTTGGAATCATACAATATGTAGCTTTTTCAGACAGGCTTCTCTCATTCAGAAATATGCATTTAAATTTCCTCCATGTCTTTTTGTAGCTCGATAGCTCATTTGCTTATTTAAATTTTTTTTGAATTTTTATTTGATTGATATGTGTGTTTGTGTGTGTATGTGTATGCGTACCAAATCTTCTTTATCCATTCATTAGTCTATAGACATTTGGGTTCTTTCAGTAGTTTGGCTGTTGTTGGTAATGCTGTTGTAAGCATCAGGGTACATGTACCCCTTCAAATCTGTATTTTTGTATCCATTGGATAAGTACCGAGTAGTGCAATTGCTAGATCATAGGATAGCTCTATTTTTAACTTTTTGAGGAAACTCCATACTGTTTTCCAGAGTGGCTGAGCCAGTTTGACTTCCCACCAACAGTGAAAGAGCCCCCCCCCCCACACTTCCTCTGCATCCTCACCAACACCTGTTGTTTACTGATTTGTTAGTTTTAGCCATTCTGACAGGTGTGAGGTGGTATCTCATCATGGTATTGATTTGCATTTCTCTGATGATGAATGATGTTGAGGATCTTTTCATCTGTCTGTTAGTAGCTCATTTCTTTCTATCACTGAAAAATATTCGATTCCATAGATGGTCTATAGTTCATCCACTCACCTATTTAAAGACATACTCTAATTTTTTAGCAGTTATAAGTTTGAATTTCTCACTATTAAATATGCTCTTAGCCAGGATGAGCACTGGGTGTTATTCTATATGTTGGCAAATTGAACACCAATAAAAAAAAATTATAAAAAAAATATGCTCTTAGCTATAGGATATTTGTAGGCATTCTTTTTTGGGTTAAAGAAGTTCTCTATTTCTGGTTTGCTGCGTTTTTATAATGAAGAGACATTGGATTTTGTCAAATGCTTTTTCTGCCTCTATTGTTATGATCATGTAACTTCTTGTTTTTAGCCTGTTGATGCGATAGATTATATTAATTAATTTGCAATGTTAAACCAACCTCACATACCTGGGATAAATACCACTTGGCCAAGGTATAGAATCCTTATACAAATTGTTGGATTTGATTTGCCAATCTCTCATTGAGAATTTTTGTATCTATGTTCATGAAAGCTATTTGTCTGTAGTTTGATGGTTTTGTTTGTTTGTTTTCCTGGTAATGTTTTTGTCTGGTTTTGGTATTAATGTAATGCTGGACTCACATTATATGTTAGGAAGTATTCTCTGCTTCTATTACTTGAAAGAGATTGTAGAGAATTGATGTAACTTCTTCCTTAAATGTTTGGTAGAACATACCAGTGAACACATTTGGGCCTGGTGCTTTCTGTTTTGGGAGGTTATTAATTACCAAATCAATTTCTTTAATAGATAGATGATAGGTAGGTAGGTAGGTAGGTAGGTAGATAGATAGATAGATAGATAGATAGATAGATAGATAAATAGATATCCATTTCTTCTTTGTGAGTTTCAACAGACTTTTGTCTTAATTTTGTAAAATTACTCCTATCACACTTTCTCCTCCTGCTGGCATATGCTAAAACTTTTGTAACTACCCTCACAGTTTTTGGAAATTCTGTTCCATTTTTTTTCTGTTTCTTTTTGTTTTTCAGTTTGAAAGTTTTCTGTTGACATATATTCAAGCTTATTAATTCTCTACGTTTGCTTGTTTCTCCAGTTTGTGGGTGGTAGTTTGCCTTCAATTCTCTAATAACTCTAAAAAGAGTTATTAGTTTTTAGTTTGCATACCTTTTTATCTTATTGTGAAGATAGAATAACTACCTCCAAACTTCTTGTATGTTGGACCAGAAAGCAAAAATTTCCATGTATCATTTACTCTTTTTCAGCTTTATTGGGGTATAATTGACAGATAAAATTGTAAGATATATAAAGTATGCAAATGATGATTAAATATTCATACACATTGTGCAAGAATTCCCCCAATAGAATTAATAAACATGTCCATCCCCTCATGCGTTTACCTTTGTGTGTGTGAGAGAATACTTAAGTTCTAGTCTCTTAGAAAATTTCAATTACACAATATGGTATTATTAACTATACTATTGTTGATGCAAAATGAACATTTTAAAATTTTAAGAGAAAGGAAAAATGTTTTATTGGAGCCAAGTTAGGACAGCTATTTGGAATACACAGTCTTAAAGGAGAGACTGCTTCAAGGGAGGAACATTTAGTGCAGGGCTTATATAGTTTATACACCAGGAGTTACAAATCATCACAACAAAGGACATTCCAGAAAGTCAATAGAAAAGTCAGAAAGACTTTATTGTATGATTTTAGTATATGCAAGTCTGTATGACTTTAATCTTAATGGAAACCAGGGAGAGATTTTTCATTTTTCTCATCTTTATGCTTGCAATGCTCCTTTTTGTTTTTTGTTTTTTTTTTCAAAGCAGACATATAATGTCTGGGGCAGAAATAGAGCCCACACTTTGAGGTTTTGCAGAGTCATTTTGACCTTGTAATATTGAAATATAGTTTCTTTGGGAACCCAGGAGCAGGACCCAAAAACATTAAAAGTTGGAAATTTCTTTTATTATTATACATGTAATACGTTAGATCCTCAGATGTTATATTCATCTTAAAACTGAAAGTTTGTATCCTTTTACCAATCTCTCCCTATTTCTCCTACCCCACGCCCCTGAACCAGCATTCTACCTTCTGTTTCTATGAGTCTGACTTTATTTATTTTTTAGCCACATATAAATGATATCATCAATCATTGTATCTGGCTTATCTCACATAGCATAATGCCCCCCAGATTCATCCACATGGTTACATAATGGCAGATCCTCCTTTATTTTTAAGGTTGAATAATATTCCATGTGTATATAAATTAAAAAATATATAATTTATATATTAAATTTATGTATATTTATATAAAACACGTTCTTCATCCACCCATTCATTGGTGGACAGAGTGTTTTCATTCCATGGGTATTGTGAATAATGCTGTTACGAACATGAGAGTACTGGTATCTCCTCAAAAAAAAAAAATAGATTTCTTTCCCTACAGTTGCTTGATTGTATAGTAGATGTATTTTTAATTTCTTTAGAAACCTCCCTACTGTTTCCATAGTAGCTATACAAGTTTACATTCTCACTAACAGTGTACAAGTGTTCCCTTTACTCCAGGTCCTCACCCGCATTTGTTACCTCTTGGGTTTGGGGGTTGGTTTTTTTTTTTTTTTTATAACAGTTCTAACATGAGTAAGGTGATATCTCATGGTTTTGATTTGTATCTTTTTAATAATTAGTCATATTGAAAATATTTTCATGCACTTGTTGGCCATTTGTATATCTTTGTGAAAATCTGCCCATTTTTAAGTTGGATTATTATTAATTTTTTTTGCAATTGAATTGAATGGGTTTCTTGCATATTTGATATTAACTCTATTGTTTATGTGGTTTGCAAATATTTTTTCCCTTCCATAGGTTGCATTTCACACATATCTTTTCTGATGTACTTTTTCAAATTTAAAGTTTTACTAACCAACTAATTGTATTTTTTAAAGTTTTTGTTTACATTCCAGTTGGTTAACATACAGTGTAATACTACTTTCAGGTGTACAATATAGTGATTCAACACTTCAGTACAACATCTGGTGCTCATCACAAGTACCCTCCTTAATCCCCATCACATATTTAACCAATCCTACCACCCACCTCCACTCTGGTAAGCATCAGTTTGTTCTATAATTAAGAGTCTGTTTTTTGGTTTGCCTCTCTTTTTTCCCTCTTGTGCATTTGTTTTGTTTCTTAAATTCCACATATGAGTGGAATCATGTTATTTGTCTTCCTCTGACTATTTCACTTAGCACAATACTCTAGCTCCATGCATGTTGTTGGAAATTGCAAGATTTCATTCTTTGTGATGTCTGAGTAATATTCCATCATATATCAGTGGTCTCTTGGGCTGTTTCATAACTTGGCTATTGTAAATAATGCTGCTATAAAACAGCCTGCATATATCCCTTTTAATTGTATTTTTTATTCTTATGGATAAATACCTAGTAGTAAGATTGCTGGATCATGAATGATTCTATTACTAACTTTTTAAGGAACCTCCATACTGCCAAATACTGTTTTCTAAATTGGCTCCCCCAGTTTGTATTCCCATCAATAGTGCAAGAATGTTCCTTTTTCTCCGAAACCTTGCAAACACGAGTTGTTTCTTGGGTTGTTGATTTTAGCCATTCTGACAGGTGTGAGATGATATCTCATTGTAGTTTTGTTTTGTATTTTCCTGATGACGAAAGATGTTGAGCACCTTCTTATGTGTCTGTTAGCCATTTGGATATCTTCTTTGGAAAAAAAATCTGTTCATGTCTTCTGTCAATCTTTAAATTGGATTATTAATTTTCTGGGTGTTGAATTTTATAGGTTATTTTTTTAAGGTTTTATTTATTTATTCATGAGAGACACAGAAAGAGAAAGAGGCAGAAACACAGGCAGAGGGAGAAGCAGACATCCTGCAAGGAGCCCAATGTGGGACTCAATCCCAGAACTCCAGGATCACACCCTGAGTCGAAGGCAGACACTCAACCGCTGAACCGCCCAGGTGTCTCTATAGGTTCTTTATATATGTTGGATACCAAACCTTTATTGGGTAAGTAATTTGCAAATATCTTCTCTCATTCCATAGGTTCCCTTTTAGTTTTATTGCTTGTTTCCTTCACTGTGCAAAAGATTTTTATTTTGATGAAGTCCCAATAGTTTATTTTTGCTTTTCTCTTGCCTCAGGAGACATATCTAGAAGGAAATTGTTATGACTGATGTCAAAGAGGTTACTCCTGGTGTTCTCTAGGATTTCTATGGTTTCAGGTCTCACATTTAGATCTTTCATACATTTTGAAATTTTTGTGTGTTTGGTTTAAGAAAGTGGTCCAGTTTCATTCTTTTGCATGTTATTATCCAGTGTTCTCAACAAAATTTGAAGAGACTTTATTTTTCTGATTGAATATTCTTTCCTGCTTTGTTGAAGATGAATTGACATATAGTGGCTTTATTTCTGGGTTTTATATTCTGTTCTTTGGATCTATTTGCCCATTTTTGTGCCAGCACCATCCTGTTCTGATCACTACAGCTTTGTAATATATCTTGAAGTCTGGAATTGTGACCCTTCTAGCTTTGCTTTCTTTTTCAAGGTTGCTTTGGCTATTTGGGGTCTTTTGTGGTTCCATACCAATTTTAGGATTGTTTGTTCTAGCTCTGGAAAAAATGCTGGTGGTATTTTGATAGGAGTTGCATTAAATGTACAGATTACTTTGAGTAGTATATACATTTAACAATGCCTTTCCATTTCTTTGTGTCATCTTCAATTTCTTTCATCAGTGTTTTATGGTTTTCATAGTGCAGGTCTTTTCGGGTTTTTTTTTTTAAGATTTTATTTGTTTATTCATAGAGACACAGCTAGAGAGAGAGGTAGAGACACAGGCAGAGGGAGAAGCAGACTCCATGCAGGGAGCCTCATATGGGACTCGATCCCGGGTCTCCAGGATCACGCCCTGGGCTGTAGGCGGCGCTAAAGCGCTGCGCCACCGGGGCTGCCCCATAGTGCAGGTCTTCTACCTCTTTGGTTAGGTTTACTCCTAAGTATCTTATGATTTTTGTGCAATTATAAATGGGATTTAATTATTTGCCTTTCTGCTGCTTCATTATTGGTGGATAGAAATGTAACCGATTTCTGTATATTGATTTTGTATCCTGCAACTTTACTGAATTTGTGTCTTAGTTCTAGTAACTTTTTGGTAGAGTCTTTCAGGTATTCTTAAATTTTTTTTTTAATTTTTTTATTTATTTATGATAGTCACAGAGAGAGAGAGAGAGGCAGAGACACAGGCGGAGGGAGAAGCAGGCTCCATGCACCGGGAGCCTGATGTGGGATTCGATCCCGAGTCTCCAGGATCGCGCCCTGGGCCAAAGGCAGGCGCCAAACCGCTGCGCCACCCAGGGATCCCTCTTTTTTTTTTTTTTTTTTTTTAAATTTTTTTGTTAACTTTTTATTTATATATGATAGTCACAGAGAGAGAGAGAGAGAGGCAGAGACACAGGCAGAGGGAGAAGCAGGCTCCATGCACTGGGAGCCCAACGTGGGATTCGATCCCAGGTCTCCAGGATCACGCCCTGGGCCAAAGGCAGGCGCTTAACCGCTGCGCCACCCAGGAGGGATCCCTCTTTCAGGTATTCTTATATAGAGTATCATGTCATCTGCAAATAGTGAAAGTGTTACTTCTTCCTTGCTTATTTGGAAGCATTTTATTTCTTTTTGTTGTCTGATTACTGAGGCTAAGACTTTTAGTACTATCTTAAATAACAGTGGTGAGAGTGGACACCTCTGTCTCGTTCTTGACTGTAGAGGAAAAGCTCTCAGTTTTTCCCCATTGAGGATGATGTTACCTGTGAGTTTTTCATATTTGGCCTTTATTATGTTGAGGTATGTTCCCTCTAAACCTCCTTTGTTGGGATCCCTGGGTGGCGCAGCGGTTTGGCGCCTGCCTTTGGCCCAGGGCACGATCCTGGAGACCCGGGATCGAATCCCACATCGGGCTCCCGGTGCATGGAGCCTGCTTATGTCTCTGCCTCTCTCTCTCTCTCTCTCTCTCTCTCTCTCTCTGTGACTATCATAAATAAAAAATAAATAAATAAATAAATCTTTAGAATATATATATATATATATATATATATATATTAAAAAAAAATAAAATAAACCTCCTTTGTTTAAGGTTTTTACCATGAATCAGTGCAGTAATTTGTCAAATGCTTTTTCTTCTATTGATGAGATCATATGGTTCTCATCCTTTCTTGTATTAATATGGTATATCACTTTGATTTATGAATATTGAACCACCCTTGCAAACCAAGAACAAATTCCACTTGATTGTGGTGAATGATTTTTTTAATGTATTATTACATTTCTTTTGATAGTACTTTACTGAGAATTTTGCATTCGTGTTCCATAGGGATATTGGCCTTTAGTTCTCTTTTTTAGTAGTTTTCATCTGGTTTTGGAATCAGGGTAACATTGACCTCACAGAATGAATTTGTAAGTTTTCTTTCTCCTTCTATTTTTTAAATAATAGTTTGAGAAGACTAGGTATTGATTCTTCTTTAAATGTATGGTAGAAAAATGGCAATAAATATATATCTAACAATAATTACTTTGAATGTAAGTGGACTCTCTAATCAAAAGGCATAGGGTGTCAGAATGGATAAATAAAACAAGAGCCATCTATATGCTGTCTATAAGAGACTCATTTTAGACCTAAAGTCACCTGCATATTGAAAGTAAGGGGATGGAGAAACATTTATCACCTAAATAGATGTCAAAAGAAAGCTGAAGAAGCAGTATTTGTATCAGACAAATGAGACTTTAAAACAAAGACTCTAAAAAGAGACAAAGAAGGCATTATATAATTATAAATGGGACAATCCAACAAGAAGATATTCCAATTGTAAATAATATATGCACCCAACATGGGAGCACCCAAATATATAAGACAATTAATAACAAACATAAAGGAACTGATTGATAATAACACAATAATAGTAGGAGACTTTAACACCCCACTTATATCAACAGACAGATCATTGAAGCAGAAAAATCAACAGGGAAACAATGGCTTTGAATGACACACTGGACCAGATGGGCTTAACAGATATATTCAGAACATTTCATCCTAAGACAGCAAAATACACATATTCTTTCGAGTGTACATGGAACGTTCTCCAGAATAGATCACATATTAGGTCACAAAGCAGGCCTCAACAAAAAGAAAAGGATTGAAATCATACCATGCATCTTTTCTGCCCACAACATTATGAAACTAGAAGTCAACCACAAGAAAAAAATCTGGGAAGATCACAAGTAGATGGAGGAGAAACAATATGCTAGTAAAAGGAAATCAAAGAAGAAATTTAAAAAAAAATACATGAAAACAAATGATAATGAAAACACAATGGTTCAAAACCTATGGGGTGCAGCAAAAGTGGTCCTATGAGGGAAGTACACTGCAATACAGGGCTATCTCAAGAAGCAAGAAAAATCTCAAATATATAACCTAACCTTACACCCAAAGGAACGAGACAAAGAACAACAAACAAAGCCTAAAGCCAGAAGAGGGAAGGAAATAATAAAGATTAGAGCAGAAATAAATGGTATAGCAACTAAAATAAATGAACAAATAAATAGAACAAATCAATGAGACCAGGTGCTGATTCTTTGAAAAAATTAATAAAATTGATAAACCTCCCACCAAACTTATAAAAAGGAAAAGAGAAAGGACTCAAATAAATAAAGATCACAAATGGGAGGGGAGATATAAAAACCAACACCACAGAAATGCAAACAATTATAAGAGAACATTGTGAAAAACTATGTGCCAACAAATTGGACAACCTGGAAGAGATGGACAAATTCCTAGCAATATATTAACTACCAAAAGTGAAACAGAAAGAAATAGAAAACTTGAACAAACTGATAACCAGCAAAAAAATTGAATCAGTAATCAAAAAACCCCCAACAAACAAAAGTCCAGGGCCAGATATCTTCCCAGGAGAATCCTATCAACTAATTATATTAATTAAATATATTTACAAGAGTGATTTATAAATTCTTGGAGTCATTGGAGGGCTTGAAGCTTCCTAATATTGTTTAGGTGGAAAGAGAAATAACACAAGAAATAAAACACATTTTTACTCTGAAAAATCAGAAATCATGAAAGAAATATATAAAGAAGCAAGTGGAGATGCACAATCAGGAGACATAATATGGCAAGATTTGAAGGAATAAATGCAAACCTCAGGCATAAGTTAAAGGAATAAATTACTGGCACAAAACAGAATATCTATGCTTGCAGAGTATTTAAGGACTATTAATTCAGAAAAAAAAAATAGTGCCACTTATAGTTTTTCTAAGATACATCTTTCTTATTTGTTATTCTTTTTGTCAAAGTTTTTGGATTCAACAGTTTTAGAAACATAAATTACTAACTGGAAAAACTCCTAAACAAAAATGACCTTGACGATTGTATCAAACAAGTTTAATTGGGCATCTTCTGATGTTTAAGAGCTTTGACTCTGGATTCTGGTTTTGAAACTCAGTTCTCACTCTATGTTAGTTGGGATACTTATTGGATCACTGAGAGACTAAGAAAGAGGAGGAATTGTGATTACAAAAGCATAAACAGTTTAGACAGCTTATTTCTCTTTCATGTGAAAGTCGGGTAAGCCATCCTGGTCTGACATTGCAGGTTGATTCTGTTGGGCTCTCAGCCTCCTTGCATCATTGTTGTTTGGTCACACTGAGAACAGAGCTTTCAAAGATGTGGCAAGTAAGTTCTAATCCCTTTACAGATAAGACCCAGAAGTTGCAAAGAACTTAGTTTGGCTCAAAACTATTAACAAAAATGTGTTATCATGGCTATAACTGCAAGAGAGGTTGGACAATGCAGTCCCTTGCGGCATTTAAACCCTGTAGCTAACTCAAACTTAGTGTTTTTTTTTATGACTAAAAGGAGAAGGAGGTACTGAATAATAGGGAACAACTAGCAGTCTCTAAAACACCATTCATTTACTGTGTGACCATAAGTACAGTCTTTAATCTCTTGACTCAGTTTCCTCACCTGTAGAATAGGAATTCTGATCAAACACACACTAAAGAGTTTTACTAATCACTGACTAGGTGTCAGGCAATGGGTAGGTACCAGGGAATGTTGGTTATTATTATTCATTTATATGCTTTGTTTGAAGACCAATTAATAGGAGTCTCAACAGAATTTTCCTCTATCCTCCACTACTAATAGATGGTCAAATGTTTTCCCACTTGATTTTTCAAGATTTCTGAGTTCAAGGCTTTGCCATAGAGTACATCAATGGTATTTCTGTAACTTTAAAAAGAGAGCCATTAGCCAGGAATTGTACTTATTTACCAATAAATTAAATTGACATCACTATTTCTGTTGATTTTTATTAGCTAAAATACTTTCACCCGTACTTTTAAAAATGAACCTATATGTTTTTCTTTTTAACCTGTGACTTAAGGATAATAGCTTAAATCCAGTCTGACTCTCACATGTTCCTAGAAAAATATTTAAGTAGAGCCACCAAATAATCCCAATGCCAAGAATTTACACTAATTTAAGTCAACATTTAAAAAAAAATTAACACATGACCAAATTATGGAAGCTGAAGCTATTATATTTATGTATTTTTAACTTTTTAATTTAGCATCGAGATCAGTTTAATCACAATTTCCAGCAAGCATAGTTATCCCATAGAAATAAGTTTACTTATAATCATGTTTAATTACCACTAATTTTATTATCACATTTAACATTTGAATGGGACACTAAAAATGTACCAGGTATTTCAAATACAATTTTTACTTGAGTGACGACTGTTAAAATTATCCCAATATAAGCCTCAGATCACAACAATGTCATATCTTCAGTGACAATGATTCACTTACAAATATTCTCTACACTCTGACAGAATTCATCATTCTAACTTCAGTAATAACTGGTCCATATTAGATTACATCACTGCACAGAATATAAGCCATCTTTGCACATTGTCTCAGTCCTTTGCGGTTATACTGAAAAGTATATTGAGGTTACATTGTGAAAAGGAAATCTATTAAATCAACCGCAATTGATACACACTTGAATTTGTATATATAATTTCCAACTTAATTCAGAAAGCTGCTTTTTTATTTTCTGTAAAGACACTTCCTTCCCTCTCTGTCCATCATCCATTTTCTAGAGATGCCAATAAATGAACTTAAAGCAAAACCCAACACAGCAGATTATTTTACTTTCTAAATCCAGGGCTCAAACCTAGAAAAGAAACTATTGTGGCAAGTGAGAAACACAAAGGTAAAAAGATGGTAAATTATAGGTTATAAATAAGCTAATGTATAACTGTGGCAAATTGTGCACCTTCCTTATTTTAATTTGCTGCAAGATGCCTTATCTAGCTCAGCACCATTCTGCTTACAGTTGAAGAAAATTCTGTACCTGATATTGACCTTTTAAAGAAACCAAGGACAATCTTTTTCACAGATTAAAAGACCATAAAAGTGCTAGTTCTGCCATTGCCAGAAGCACTAACTGAACCTCTAAAGAGAATTATTTGCCAAAAGGAAGAAAAAAATGGATCTAGACAAGTTTCTATAATATGCACCATCCTTAACAAGGGAGCTAGAAAAGAAAGCATATCAAATCAGCTATTAGATAGGATGAATTAACAAGCAAGGCCTGATGTGTTCTGAGTCAGGCAATGTTGTGTTATGGTTTTACCTTAAAAAATTTTCTTCTGTGTAGTCAGCAGGACTCTGGCCTTTTAACTTTTAACATGCTTCTACAGTTAAGCTGCTCTGCTCTACACTCAAATAGCTGTCCACAGCGGCTGCAAATTGATTTATCCCCAGATAATGACTACAGCTGATGACCAAAATGTCACTGTGAAACTCTTTAGCAATTTAAGGTGTGTTTGGCCTAACATAACCTAATTTAACCCTATTTTTAAATGTATTAACATCTGCACAAATTCTTAAAGGAATGTTCAAGTTGTATTTAATATTCAACTTATTTTTTTCACTTGAGAGTGGTTAGAGATTTTTTTTTTCTTGTAGCAAAGCTTCTGACATAGCCCTCCGAGATTGTAGAAGCCACTAGAAAGATACAATGGGTGTCTGGAGCTGAAAACATCAAGCTTATAGACAATGCCAAAGCTAGATTTTGGCAGAGAACACCAATTCAGATCACATTTAAGATTTAGTAAGCATCACAAAGGCCCTTACAGTACCCATAAAATAGGCTAATCACAATGAATCTGGACTAAAGCAAAACAAAACAAACAAAAAGTATTTAACTATTCTTTACAAACATTATACATGTATCACAAACCTATGTGTACAAGAGGCGAGTGGTGGTGAAAATCTATGAACAAACTGTGATATTTTTGAAATTATGAACATATTTATTATTATTTTCATTATTCACAAAAGTAGAATACTTTCAGCTCAGGTTGATCTCGGCATATGGGTCTTAAGGAACCTTTACCAAAGAGATTTTTCTCAAATACACAATCACATGCAAAGTGGAATCAAATTGATTAAATGTTTATCACTCAGGCCATTTCAGGTCTCAAGGAACTTGCTTATGAACTATTCACATATGATTGATTGAGCACAATGAGAACTTTCCAAGTAAGATGTAACATGGGACTGAGACTGTTAGTTCAACTTGGTAAGAGGGGAATTCGATATAGGTATCAAAATCCTCCTGTGAGAATTTTCAATAACATTTACTACAATTTCCTGCTTCTGTTTTCAGGCAACAATTTATAGGCTACCATAAAGAATTTAACTATTAGTAATATCAAAAATATAAGAGAAAGTCATTATAGTACACTTAATTCACAAGATCACTAAGCAATATTTAGTGCAAATGCATTAAAATATTATGTCTGACCTATACGTATAAACCAACTTTTTAAAAATTTTTAGGTGTCCCTAAATAATGGTTTCTGGGTGTCTCTAAAGTATTACAGGCTTATCCAGTTTTGTACATAGATTGAATTCAACTGCTTTTATTATTTTTTTAAACAATTTTAAGCATTTTTTAAAAATTACATTTATTTATTCATGAGAGACACAGAGAGAGAGAGAGACAGTCAGAGACGCAGGCAGAGGGAGGAGCCCGACATGGGACTTGATCCCAGGTCTCCAAGAACATGTCTTGGGCCGAAGGCAGGCACTAAACCACTGAGCCACCCAGGCTGCCCTCAACTGCTTTTAATGCCAAACTAATTTCTATCAGAAAGATTACTCTTGTCAGGAATCTTCTCTTTTCTCATATGTGTATGTTTATAGTCTTCAGAAAATGAGAATAGGGGTATCATCAAAATATTCCACTATAGAAAAATTGTAGCAATTCTCTAAAAGCACTGAATTAGTTACTTTAGGGCTATTTAATATAGACTATTACTATATAGAGAACGTCTCGAATATACGATGAATGACTTGCCAGCTGATAAGATCTATAGAAATTCCTAATTCCCATAATAGTAAAAAATAACCACCAGATTCCAGTCATTTCAGTAAAGAAAAAAATGTAAAAGGCAAGTATAAATGAAAGAAATATCGGCAATGATAGATGTAAAGTAGAGAGAAAATTAAGTCACTAAATAGAGCCACGTGTAATAAATCACTTGATGTCATATGTAAAAGAGTTTCGGTGTTTACTGAAAAATGATTTTTAAATGGAAAGTTCATATACAGAGCATTAGTTTTCATCTGTGAAAAATAAGAGATTCTGTCATAATTAACACATTTACATGAAGAGCAGATTATAAGTCATTCGGTGTGTTCATGACAATATTAACAAATATCGTGTGCATTGAATTATAGGCCGTATGTCACAATGAAGAAAGGCATAGAGAGGTTATAATTCTGAAATAAATGGTCATCTCTAAGAGTCAGACACATTTCAAAACATTGACAGCTGTACAGAAGAAACTCATACATTTTGGGGAAGAAACAATTTCCATAGATAATCTAAAGGTTTGTTTGTTAGTACCCCCAGATAGCTTGGAGGCCACAAAGGATCGGCTATGGGTTCAATCAGGTGATTGCTGGTCTGAATTTCAACATGGTGAGAAGTAAATCACTGTATGTTTTGTTATACCTACAAAAATCTTTCTTTTACCTTTGAATTATAAACTAACACGAATGAACCTCTCATGAGTGAGTGAGCAACATCTTTCACAGAAAGATAATGTATTTAACTTTTAAAGTAATTAATTTTACTCCATACAGATGATTTCACTTCATTTTGGAAGCCAATTCACTAAAATCAGGAACAGGGTGGAATTTTGATATAGGAGTCACTTAAGAAAAAAAAAAAGGTTTTAGTGTTTAGCTTGGAATTATATTCTTTCCTTCTTTCTCCAAGTAATGTTTAACTGAAGCAAATGGAAGGAAGTGTGCCTATGAAAAACAATAAAATCTCAACTGTGTTTTGTCGTATTGTTTTTTCCTCCTCTGGGTTATAAAAGGGCAGGCCTAGAAAAATCCCTTGTTTCCTGTTCATTTAACAAACATATTCACCTACAAAATGACTCCATCTCCCCTCTCTCCTATTTGTGTTTCCCAAGACTGCAGAGTTCATGCCCATGTGCATCGACACCTGAGAGTGACAGGGGCTGATGTGTGTCTTCTTGCAGACGCACTGCTCATGGTCATGAGGGAATGGATGTGTAATGCTGTGCTGATACCAGCCAAGTAATATAATGTGGTGCCGTTAGGAACATTATTCATAGTTGATGAACACATACCTTTTCTAGTGAAACACATACATTTCAGAAAGAAATGCATAGATCATTTACTGAAGCACATTTATTATAGCAAAATGTGTACCTCAACTAATGAAACACATAGATCATAGAGTAAAATGATTATACTTATATTGAGAAGATTTAACCATTTATGGATGTTTTGGGGACAAAACTGTTTTGGTGAGCAGGCCAAAACTGAACTTGTGAATAAAAAGGTAACCATTTTTGTGGATTAAATTTTTATCATTACTTTGTATTTCACCTGCCATTGAAAACAAAGGAATTCTATGCATTTTTAGCTCTTTGGTTTCTTCTACAATTACTTATGTACAATTAGCAGGCTATATATCTTGTAACATCCTTGGTGGTGTGTAACCAGCACTAAACATGAGTAACAGTGAGAAATTGAAACATGATGTTTAGGGAAGGCAGTGGGTATTTGGGGGTGCCAATTTATTGCTTCCCTTCAAATAAAATTTAGCACTTGCATTTTGACACAATTGTATTCCAGGACCAGCAGCATATCTTGACACAATCTACCTTTATCTGCAGTAACAAATGCCAAGAAAAGCCAGAAATAGGATGTGAGTCAGTGCCCCTGCCCCTCCAGGGTCAGCAATAAACTATCAATTCCCACTGTATAAATTCAGTTAGCTCTGGCTCTCTATTGCCCCGAGGAATAGAGTGGGTCAAACACTTTGTTTATGACTAAGGAATCCCTCAGTACACCAGGCTTTGACCATAACCCTAACTCACCAGTGCCACGAATGGATGTGAATTCTGGGCCCTTGCTTTAGTGAGAACGTAATTCATGTGGATGAACACTGCTCTGAGAAACTTTGTGAGATTGATCTGATTTGTATCATTGTTCTGTATTGTGTGTGAAAGTCTGTCTTTGCCCGGGTTTCTGTTAAAGCCTCGCAGAATAGCCTCTGCCAGCTTGTGACTTTCCTTTAAAAAGCAAAACGAAGTTAAAGAATTCTCTTCTCCATTTTGCTTCTCTTTCATCCTATTAATACATGCGTGCACAAAGGTACAGAGAAGTAACGAAAAAAAAAAAAAAGTCAAATGTGAAAAATGATCCCCCAGGGAAGGTAAGCAAAGTCTTTATATACGCATAACTTAAAATAAATGTTTTTTGTTCTTCATTATTTAATGCAATGGATCAATCCAAATTTCAATTGCTTAGCTACATTTCAAGCCAGCCAATCTTAATTTCATCCCTTTCTTTTTAGGATCTTCTTGAGATGCAAGACATTCTTCATTTTATTTTATTTTTTTAAGATTTTATTTATTCATGAGACACACGGAGAGAGAGAGAGAAGCAGAGACACAGGCAGAGGGAGAAGCAGGCCCCATGCAGGGAGCCTGATGTGGGACTTGTCCCAGGACTCCAGGATCACGCCCTGGCCAAAGGCAGGAGCTCAACCACTGAGCCACCCAGGGATCCCACATTCTTCATTTAGATGAGACATTGCCCTTTTGATATTTGTAGCTGACTTTAGAATTGCCATCCTTTCCAACATTGACTTGAGAACTCAGCTACAGATGTTCACTATACCTGAACGTTTATATTTTTTAGTGCAATTACAGTACATTATCATTCAATATTGCATTTGTTGTTTGGTTAGTCCCCTTCTCTCATAGTGTGCCACCTGCATTCCTTGGGTACAGGAAGTGTAGGAGATAAAATTGGATTAAATGGAATATTCAACATAATACACAATGGATTTTTCACTGAGTTACTCCACTTTTCCTTAAGTTATAGGAGCTCATTTCATTATTCAGTGAACCCTCCAGTGACCCTGGGATTTCACTATATAATTTATGTTTCCTGATACAATTCAACAGTGTAATCTTATGATTTATGTGCTTCATTTATAATTTGATCATCTCAGTATAATGCATGTTTTTCTACATGATTTATGTACTTTATCCCATAATATATGTGTTTCCCTCTATGATATATGTATTCATCAGCTATGTATTATGGCCCTGGTGGCACATTTCTAGAAAAGGAAGTAGAATACCCCAGCCTGAGGGTAAGTCCTGAGGTTAATTGCAATCAATTCACCTTCCACACAATTACACTTTTATCTGCAGGAGCTTGTGAAGTGAGCATGCTTAACATGGCAGCAGCAGGGAGGCAAGTGTGCCAGTTTCTTTTTTCCCTAGATCCGAGCAAACGCAAATTTCAGCAGCAGATTAGGAAATCAGGGTCCCTCATTTCAGTTTTCTCTGAAAAAATATTTCAGACATTATTCTATTCTATTCTATTCTATTCTATTCTATTCTATTCTATTCTATCTTCTTGATGTGTCCTAATTCAAACTGAAACGGACTTTTTACAGAAAGACTGGCAACAAATAAACTTTCAAATAATCAGTGTTTTAAAATAATTATTATTTAACAATCATATTGAAACAACTCACACAAAATTCTCCACAAAACATTCTTTAAAAAGAATGTTCATGGAACCCATTCATTCAACAAACAAGGCAGTTTCACTTTCTTTTTTTTAAAGATTTTATTTATTTACACTTTTTGAAGCTTTCTTCTCTTTTATATTGACTGTCTGCTCATTTATTCAACAAATGTGTATTTAGCACTAAATTTGTTCCAGGCAAATATAAAACAGATCAAAGCCCTGTCTTCCCGATGTTTCTAGCAGCAATGTCCACAATAGCCAAACTGTGGAAGGAGCCTCGGTGTCCATCGAAAGATGAATGGATAAAGAAGATGTGGTCTATGTATACAATGGAATATTACTCAGCCATTAGAAATGATGAATACCCACCATTTGCTTCGACGTGGATGGAACTGGAGGGTATTATGCTGAGTGAAGTAAGTCAGTCGGAGAAGGACAAACATTGTATGTTCTCATTCATTTGGGGAATATAAACAATAGTGAAAGGGAAAATAAGGGAAGGGAGAAGAAATGCGTGGGAAATATCAGAAAGGGAGACAGAACATAAAGACTCCTAACTCTGGGAAACGAACTAGGGGTGGTGGAAGGGGAGGAGGGCGGGGGGTGAGGGTGAATGGGTGACGGGCACTGAGGGGCGCACTTGACGGGATGAGCACTGGGTGTTATTCTGTATGTTGGCAAATTGAACACCAATCAAAAATAAATTTATTATTATTAAAAAAAAGCCCTGTCTTCATAAAGTTTGCATTCTATGAGGAAAAAAAAACATAAACAAAATGAGTAAATAAAGCTCCCCATGGAGCAGGGAGCCCAACTAGGGCCTCAATCTCAGGACCCCAAGATCATGCCCTGAGCTGAAGGCAGACATTTAACTGACTGAGCCACCCAGGGGCTCCATAATATAGTAGTTTAGAATATGACATATGGCACGCACCAAAATAAAGCATGGAAGAAGAACTCTTAATTGGGATGGGAATATTTTTAAAATTAAGTAAGGTACTTGATAAAAGCCTTACTGAGAATGAGACATTTGGACAAACACTGGAAGGAGGTGAGGGAGATAGCTGGGTGTGTATCTCAAAACAGGATGTGCAAAGAGGAGACCACAAGGTTTCGATGTACCTGGTATGATCTAGAAATAATGAGGTCCATGTGTCTATAAGAGAGTGAGCAAGGGGGAAATGGGTGTTTAGGCAGGTGTCAGTTAGCAAAAAGAATACATAGGACCTTATAGGCCATTATAAGTATTTTGGATTTTACTCTGAGCAAGTAGGGAGGAGGGCTAGGAAGGAAAACAGAGGAATAATAGGAGCTGACTTCTGTTTTGAAAGGATTATTCTAGATGCCATGCAGACATGTCTGTAGGCAAGGAAGGAAA
Source organism: Vulpes lagopus (assembly GCF_018345385.1). Classification (NCBI taxonomy): domain Eukaryota; kingdom Metazoa; phylum Chordata; class Mammalia; order Carnivora; family Canidae; genus Vulpes; species Vulpes lagopus. The sequence continues at coordinate 101,379,525 of NC_054829.1, forward strand.
GGTGGGGCAAGGGGAGAATAGTTTAGGGTTATTGCAATAGGCCAGGATACAGATGATAATGGGGTGGTGTATGGTGATAGCAGTGGGGATAGAAAAGTAATCAGATTCTAGATATATTCTGAAGTTAACCTGACAGAATTTTCTGAGGAATTGGGAGTGTAAAAAAGAGAAGCCAACTTATTTACAAGCAAATAAGGGAGATTAAAGCAAATACCTGAGTATTTATTAATATATTTGCTTCACTTGTAAAATAAATAAATGGAAACTGGGCTACTTGGCTATTCCCATGGCAAGTGATGCTGATAACTAGAGAATGACTGTCCAAGTTATTTGAGCTCAAAAAAAAAAAAAAAAGTTATTTGAGCTCACTTTTTTCTTTTCTTTTTTTTTAAGATTTTATTTAGTTATTCATGAGAGACACAGAGAGCACAGAGACATAGGTAGAGGGAGAAGCAGGCTCCCTACAGGGAGCCCAATGCAGACCTCAATCCCAGGACCCTGGAATCACAACCTGAGCTAAAGGGAGATGTTCAACCACTAAGCCACCCAGGTGCCCCTGAATTCACCTTTTCTTGATATGGGCTCACACCATCTGAATTCATTTTCATGTCTTTGTTCCATAGCATCAAATGCTTTACCTCCCAGTCTGGACTTAGTCTCCAAACAGGTAGATTTTTATTATTATTTTATGGTTATTTTTTAAAGATTTTATTTACTTATTCATGAGAGACACAGAGAGAGGCAGAGAGAGAGGCAGAGACAGGAGAAGCAGGCTCCATGCAAGGAGCCCAATATGGGACTCGATCCTGGGACTCTGGGATCACTCCCTGAGCCAAAGGCAGATGCTCAACCACTGAGCCACCCAGGCATCCCATTTTATGGTTATTTTTAATTCAAGAATACAAGTAAAGAAAAATAGAATGGGTAAAAATAAAAGTGTAGTTATTGTGATGATTTGTCTGATAAATTGAAATTATTGACACAACTCTGTCCATATTTTTTGCCTTTATTTTATCAACACACACCTCAAAAAGTAATAACTCACAATATGAATAAGATTATATTCCATTCTTCTATGACAGCACAATAGTAAATAGACATATAAAGGGAATTATGTTAATTTCTTAAGTAGAATGATATTTACTTAAGAAATTAAAAAAATATATTTTCAATATATTCGTATACAGATGTTTCTTAAACAGCAAGTGACATTTATTTTTTGGCCAAGAAATAAACCAAAAATAATTATATCTAATCTGATATTTTCATCTAAGTCAAATTTATTTTCAGGCCAATTATAAATTCCACTGATGTCACAATTGATTCCTACACTCTAAAGATAATATCAAAATTAAACATTTCCTAAGTCTGAAAAATTAATTCTATAAATGTTCCAAATCTGGACTCTAAATATGAAATTCTCATCTTCAGAAAGGCTATACTCATCATTTTAGTATCTATGAATAGATTTGAGAAAAAGAAAGGATAAGAAAACTCTTGGCCAATGCTCACTAACTTATAAAATTAAACAGAACATATCTTGACTAAGACAATTACTTATTAGAAAATAGCCTTTAAAAAGCAGAGTTGGGCACCCCCGATGGTGCAGCAGTTTAGCGCTGCCTGCAGCCTGAGGTGTGATCCTGGAGACCCGGGATCGAGTCCCACATCAGGCTCCCTGCATGGAGCCTGCTTCTCCCTCTGCCTGTGTCTCTGCCCCTCTCTCTCTGTCTCTATGAATAAATAAAATCTATAAATAAATAAATAAATAAATAAATAAATAAATAAATAAATAGCAGAGTTGATAATCTCTGCTTTCTAAGGTATCCTTTAAAATTATTGGTTCTTCAATTCAAAAAAATCAATTTCTGTATGTTTTTAATGATAAAAATAGATTTCTTAAAAATTTGGGGGGTTGTGAATCTTAAAAGTGAAAAGTATTATTAATAGAATTCCAAAAGTATTTCCTAATGTTAAATAAAATATTCAAATCCAATTATGAGCTATCCAAAGAATGATCATCATTTTAAACTAATTGTTAAAGTTATATTAATTAGTATGTTAAAAGTAGAATAACAGCAGGTACAAATATGTTAAAATACTTATTTCTGTTTCCTTTTATTGCCCAACATAAAAGTGTGCTTTAATGTAATTTGAAAGGATAGCTATATAACTGTTGTACTTATGTGTGAAACCATTTTAACTAAGATTCTGAGGATTCCTGGTTTTGCTGGATCTGAAGGTATAATTTCTGGGGCCCAGGCCCTACTCCACCTCCTCCACATGACTTGGGGCACATCATTTACCTCTCTGCCTTGTTACTTATAAAGTAACAAAACCCATAAAATACAGTTTATAAGGACAGGAAGTGTTTTAATGGAAAATCCCTGTGCTCCTTTACTGAGGAAGATAATTATTAAACCTAAAAATAAAGGCCCAAGGCATCCAAGTTTCCATTCAACAAACATAATTTAAGCACTTACTGTTTACTAATTATTGTGGTAATTTTTCAAGGAGTCCAAAAAATGAATCCCTATCATAAATAAGATTTGCATATTAGGAAGTGTAGTTGTTTTAAGATAGTAGGTTAAAAGCTATGACAAATAAGGAGGGTCCTGGAGGGTATGAAAAGTCAGCTTGATCACATGAGGGTGAAAAGAAGGCTTTCACAATCCTTCCTGGAAACAGTGGTACTGTGAAGGAGACATAAGGATGATAAGGGTCAATTCAAAAGAAATGAAGTGGGGTGCATTCTAGTAAAGGGATTTAAAGAAGCAGAGGCTCAGAGGTCATTAAAAAGCTAGAGCTTTGGGTGCTTGGGTGGCTTAGTTGGTTAAGCATCTGCCTTTAGCTCAGGTCATGATCCCAGGGTCCTGGAATCCAGTCCTGTATCGGGCTTCCTGATCCCCTGGGAACCTGTTCCTCTATTTCCCTCTGCTTGACACTCCCCCTGGTTGTGCTCTCTCTCATTCAAATAAATAAATAAAATTTTCAAAAAAAAAAAAAAAAAGCTTCAGCTTTAAATACCTAAAGGATTGAACAGTTAGGAATTAACCTGGATGGGTAGACAGATCAAATTCCAGAGGATTTGGATTTTATCCTATAGGTAGGAGCTTTCTATCCCTTTTGCTGGGATATAAGAGTGATCTGTGAAGTGGTTGGTTATACCTGTGAGCCTTTTAGCTTCCCAGTGAAGGGAGGTATCTGAGTTAGCCAGGTCCTCAGCATGAGTCACCTCAGACCTTGAACTACTATGCCCATTTTTCTCACTGTATTCTATAAAAAATGATCATTTCCTGAAACATTGTGACATGTAAAAGTTAGGAATCTTACTATCATGTTAGGTTTTAAGTAGTTCCTGCCAAGAGGCAAATTTGTTTTAATCAGACCTGCCTGCTCAGAGAGGTACACTACCCACTAGCAGAGAACGAAATCCCTTAGCCTTGCTGGAGAGAACACAGGGCAGGGGAGCATGGAAACCGGCTGGGCCCAGCCACTCGACCGCTGCAAGGCCACACAGCCATCTCTGGGGTAATGAGGGAAGCAGGCAACCAGCATTCTGCACAGCACATTGGAAGGAAGCAAAGCCTCAATAGGATTCTTCTCTGAGAAAAACTGGACATTTAATGGGAACTTAGAACAAATGCATCTGCTAAGAGATAGGAATGCAGGGCCGAAATCACAAAGATATCCCAGCACAGATCGGCATAGTGCACCAAAAGAGGTCCCATTGGACTCAAAGAGCTTGAGAAAAGGGGAAATCTAGATGAGACAGAACAGAAACCCATCTCTCAGATCTCTCAAAGGCTTTCTTCAGTTCCTTGGGAGTGAGAAACGTGTATTTACATTATATTTAATTAATATGAGTTAACAAAAACTTTTATAGTAATTACAAAGTTCCAAAAGCTGTTCTAAATTTTTATTTTTGTTTTTGTTTTTTTTTACAAGTTTATTTACACCTCATAACGCAGTAAGGTAGAGCCAATAGAGTCTATAGTTATCCCGATTTTACAAATGAAGAAACTAGAATTCAGAGAGGTTAATAAGTTCCAAGATGAGGGTGCCCGGCTCACTCAGTTAAGTGTCCCACTCTTGGTTTCTGCTCAGGTCACCATCTCAGGACAGTGAGATCCAGCCCCACGTTGGGCTCCATAGTCAGGGCTGAGATTCTACTTAAGATTCTCTCTCTCCGTCCCCTTCTGCCCCTCTTGCTCATGTTCTCTATCAGATAAATAAATAAATCTTTAAAAAAAAAAAAGTTCCAAGATCACACTGCTGTAAAGTGTTAGAGTTGAGATTATACCCCTAATTTGACTCCAAATTCTTAACATCTAAACTCTATTCTCTTAGAACTTCACTGACTACAATCTGTGACTGTAACATAATATGTCGTAACATCATGACAATATCATATATAACTCGACACATATGTTTAGGGATACAAAATCTATATAGTTTTTGTTTTCTGGTGTTAATTCCATCTTTTTGCTGACAATTTTCTACACAGCAATGGAGAAAGTTTCCTAAAATAATATTAAAATAATAATAATAATAATAATAATACAAATTATGCATTACCTTGCAAGAAATCCTTCAGTGGTTTCCCATTGCCTTCAAAATAAAATCCACAGTTGCTATGGTGGCTTATAAAAAAATGCCCACCCCCCCCATTCCAACCTCTACCTCCCAGGATCATAACTCTTCTTTTATGACTCAAAGCTCTCCAGTTCATTTGTTTTCTTTCTTCTCCAGACTCTAGTGATTGGCTCCTCACCATTCAGCTCACTCCTCTGATGCCTTTCCTCCAAGAACTATTCGTTGACCACTCCATCTAAGGTAGATAGCTTCCCAGACCTCTTATGATGTCATCTTGTTTTATTATTTTTGAATTTGATCATTCTGCAAAACAATCTTTTTATTTGTTTTTTTTTATTACTATCTCCCATATCCTAGTAGAATATTAACACAACGAAGGCAGGCACTTTTCATGCTGTTTACTTCAATTTGAGACATGCAGATATCTGAAATGGTGTGATATTACCCAGACAATTGGTGCTCTGTACATTTTGAATAAATAAATAAGTGGATTATCCAAGAAAATAGATTAGCTAAAAGCTTCCATTCAATCAGTAATAAAATTCTGTTTACCTTCTGAAGAAAAAGTCACTCTAATGCCTAACAAAAATCAATGATTTATGAAATTTTCTAATCTTTACAGAACAATATAACATAATGCACAGAACTTTGAAGTCAAACAGGGCTCCTTTGAATCCTGATATCTTTAATTACAAGCTTTATGAACTTGGGTAGATGATCTGATCTAGTTATGCCACACTTTCCTCAAATGTAAAATTAGAAAAGTCATAGTATTACCACATAGCATTGTATGTAGGCTAAATAAAATCACATATATAAAACTCTTTCCAGAAAACCTGGTACTCAATACAAGCTAACTCTTATTATTATATTACCATTATAAAGAAATTAAAATTAAAAATCTCCCTTTTCACATTGAATCAATGGGTAATAAATGAACGAGCACTGAAGAGTTCAAAGTAAAGATGTACCTTAGTCATTCACTTATTTGTCCAAAATATTAATTATAATAATTATTATATTAATTAAAATATAATTAATTATAACCAATTATATTGGTTAAGATAACAGGATAAAAAAGTGTTTTGCCACACTATCACTTGACACTTTCTCTGAAAATGTGAGATAGGAAAGAAAAAAATAATTGCTTAATTTCAAATAATGAGAATTAAAATCCAAGTAGATTATAATTTTTTTAGGTAATGTTAGAATGAGAAGAAAAATAAATTTAATTTTTCTTTTCAGTCAGCAGTAAATATGTAAAAATTAGCCAACATTTTATTTTGGCAAAAACTATGAAATCCATTCTATTAAAATTTCTAGGGATCCCTGGGTGGCGCAGCGGTTTAGCGCCTGCCTTTGGCCCAGGGCGCGATCCTGGAGATCCGGGATCGAATCCCACGTCGGGCTCCCTGCATGGAGCCTGCTTCTCCCTCTGCCTGTGTCTCTGCCTCTCTCTCTCTCTGTGTGACTATCATAAATAAATAAAAATTTAAAAAAAAAAATTTCTAACATATTCCTATTTAATGTATTTAACGCATAGCAATACACAATTAGAAAAATTCAAGGGACAATACACAATGCATAATACAAACTTCACGCAACTCTAATTCTATTGTCAATCTAATGACAACTGTATATATGGCATTGTTTTGGTGACACTGCAGTCTATAAATGGGCTGCAAACTTTATATAAAGTATTAGTTACCCCATGTAGGTAAAGTGACATACTGTGATACTATTTAGCTGTTTTAATAATAAGATATACAAAATGGTTATCCTTCAGATACTTAAGAATTATGCTTCTCTGGCCAATAGCCAGTAGACTTGGAGGTTTGTTTCTAATTTGTGTTACCAAATGCTTGTATTCTTTTCCAGTTCCATAAACACATAATTGAGCAGTTGTCCAATTATATATAACAGGGATAGAATTTTGTCTGACAATTTTCACTACTCTTTCAGTTTGGAGTCAATTGCCACCTCATCCCATCCCTGAAAACCAAACCAAACCAAACCAAATATTTCTTAGTTAATTTCTCCCCAAACTGAAAACTTAGATGGATAGAAAAAAAAATATTGGGGTGTTGAATGTGAAATATGCATTGATTGACTGATAGTTTTTCCAGATCTTTTTATAGTAAATAAATGCTGGGGACTGTTTATTTTTCAGTCTAAGCAATAGTAATAACCGTAATTCTTATGAGATTGCATTTAGGACACCCATCAAAGTAAAGTATTAGGTCAGGTAGCAAAGATCTCAATTTCAGTATAATCACTAAGGTCTAGCTAGTCTGGTGACTTTCTCTCTTATGATATATATTATCTATATTTCTATAGTTATAGGAAGGAAATTTTTGAAGTTAAGATTTCAAAATTGAAATAGAAAATGGTTTAGCATGGACTATATACTTGCTTGTGGTTATTAGTATATTTGGGGAAACCCATGACATAAGAGTGAGTAAACTAGCTGTGTTTCCGTAGCACAAAATTCCAATGGTCCATCTAGGAGACACAGTAGTGAATGAACATAAGGGTCCACAGCTATTTTCAACATTTTATGCCTAAGGAACCTTGTCATTAACATATTCTTTGACTCTGGGATCCATGATCTGGCTCATCACAAGATCAAATGCTACTAAGAGGCAGTCTTCCCATGTGGACATTTTTGTTTCCAACTTAAAATCCCCAAATTACATACAAAATGTTCAGAAAGGAAAGGAAAGGAAGGGAAAGAAGGAAAGGAAAGGAAAAGGAAAAGAAAAAAAGGAAAAGGAAAAGGAAAAGGAAAAGGAAAAGGAAAGGAAGAAAGAAAGAAGAAAGAAAGAAAGAAAGAAAGAAAGAAAGAAAGAAAGAGAAAGAAAGAAAGAGAAAGAAAGAAAGAAGAAAGAAAGAAAGAAAGAAGAAAGAAAGAAAGAAAGAAAGAAAGAAAGAAAGAAAGAAAGAAAGAAAGAAAGAAAAAGAAAAGAAAGAAAGAAAAAAGGAAGAAACATGTATTTGATTTTTTCTAGAAAAGGAGCAAAGTGAAGGGGAAAAATGAAGTAAATTAGTCTGGAAGATTACAGTTATCAAACCGGCTATGAAGACTCTCAATTATAAAGCCCACTTTGCTCCTCCTGGACTTTCCATGCTGGCAGCTCTTTGGAGCTTAATAACTCTAAAAGCATCTAGATTTTCAATCATTGATCAGATTGCCCTCTTTACCTTTCTAGTTTTCATCTGATTAGAAGTGAGTGCAGGAAAGAAGTTTTACAGAGGCAGCCTAGAAAGGAAAAAAAAAAATTAAAAGGCTCAAGCAAACAAACTGTTAAACTGTAAGCAACGATATACAACACTGCTCTCTTTACACGAGGCTTGGGAGGCATTTTACTGAACTGTCTGTGAAAGAGCTATGTAAAGCTAGGGGATTGAGGGAGTTGAAGTGAGAAGGCACAAAATTGTAATGCTTCCCAGAGTGGTCGAGCTCAGCTCCATCCCCCAAGGCGCCTCTCCCTCCCCCTTCCCCCATCCTTCTCTAATGAGAACACATTAAGCCTTTCTCAATGCCCTGATGTGCTCTTACACTGCAGAATCCTTGCATTGCAATGCACAATGCAGTCCGAGGATTTCTAACATTATAAAGAGAGAGAAAATGCTTTCTAGACAGCTCATCCAACCCCTCCCTAGCGCTCAGCAGGGATTTAAGTGTGTCTACTTCTACTGAAAGTAAATGCATATTTTTGCCCCCAACTAAAAGGGACTTTTTCCCTGTTTCCTGTGCACAAAGGCATCTGTATATTCTCTCTGCATCTTACTCTTACACTGTGGACATTGTCAGAATTTGGAATTGTAGACCACACACACATAGTTTATGCTCTTGGTTTATAATACCTTCACATTTTATTTCCTTACACACACTGCCCATTATTTTTAAGCTCTTCATGGAGATAAAGAAAATATTTAACCCAGCCAGGCAAGCTGGAAGCCCAGATTAATTGTAGGAATAACTCTATCACTTAATTTCTGTTTTATTTTTACACTCTTAACTATGTAGGGATCAAGGATTGCATTTTCAAAAAAATCACCCCAAAAATTCTACCACTCAGAGTCTTTTGACTTAAGGGAAGTTTGCACATATGTAATTAAAATTAGCGTGCCCGTTCCTTCAGGATTTCCAAGAGTGTATCGAAAAATTAAGTGAATAAAAACTCTGACTTTTCTCCCCATGGGAAAATGCTTTCCAAACACCTGCTTTCGGTTGTTGCTAAGCCCAAGGAGAGTTTCTGAGTCACCACACAGACACTACAAAGGAGGGCCAGCAGAATGAAGCCTCTGCTCTGACCAGGGGTTAAATGCTGGTAGGAAACCAAAGGAGCTCGAAAACCCTGCTAGTGGCTTCGGCCCCTCCCCCGATGGCAGAGTTGCACCATTTGCAATAAAAATAAATGTGACACAGTGAGGACTTTAAAACAGGAGAAAGCATTACCAATCTGGTGGAGGGGGGCATGCATAAGGATATCTGTTTTTTAGGTGGTCCTTTTATTGTCGTTGTTACTAGGAATTTAGCAGGTAACATCTCCCATAAACAATTCATCTACTAAAACAAGCTCAGAGCTGCAAGTGGAAGAAATGTTCAATTTTTAAACTTTCATCAGAACAGATAGCTAGCAGGGCTGGGTGCCAGATGGGATTCTATGACAAAGAGATATGGAGTGTGGACTCAGGGTGAAAAATGGAATGTAAATTGTTAAGTGACACCTGGGCAGTGGAACTCCAGTCAAATTCAGGAGATCAACCATCGATACTTGTACTTTCCTGGCCCTGTACTAATGTTAGCTTGTTTCTGAGGGAACATGTGCCCCTCCCCCTCCGGGCAAGACTGAACAGCTTCATCTGTCTCTGCCTACCTCACCCAGACGCAGGGTCAGTTCCCAAGGAAGCAGGAAGGCAGAATGGAGGGCTCCTTAAAGACAGACCTGCTGGACAAATGACTGGTTATGTTTGTTTCGTTTAGGCTTTTTTGCCAATTTTGTTTTGGTCTCTGTATCCCAAGTATAATTTCTATCTAATATGATTCCTTCGAGTCACCTAATATTTCTGGACTCTCGTCCATGTACAAGGAAATTAAGAAATGTGCTGACAACTGAGAATGGTGGGTGGCATAGGCGAAGTCCCCTTGTCATCCACCTGGAGCGATTTTCCCCAGGGCTGTGATAGATGTGCCCGCTCCCACACAGGTCTCTGGCTTTCTCGGTAGATTTGCACCCAGTCCTGAATGTGCTCTTGCCTTATTTCAGGCAATTTCAGGTTTCTAGGTTCAAGGTTGCCTGCTTCTCTTTTCCTAAGCAGAAAACCTCTTCCTCAGCTCAAGAGCACGCTGGGAATGACAGTTATTTGCTCTAGAAGTTGGTAGAGCATGCACAGTTCCCCTATAAGGGAGTGGCCACTTACACTTCCACCAGGGAGGAGGGATACTTGACCCAAGACATGACTTAGTCTTTGGTCAAAGTCTACTTTGGACTTTTTACATTGGTCACCATGTACTCTGTCAGCAGCACCTGCAAAAATAACTTAATTATACCAAACGTGCTGTTTGGGGATATAGCAGGTTAAAATTAAACCAACTTCATGCAGTGAATACATGCACACATACTCTCTTGTTTTCCGAAGGAAGGAACTTCTAACTTCTACAGAGTACCATTCCTTTAGTTTTGTCAACTAGCTCGCTGATCCAGTGCCCTCTGGAATTTCTGTGCCTGTTTCCTTTAATCTGAGTGTTTTGGTACAATCTCTTCAGACCACAGTGATTGGAGTGAGAGGCTCTCCGGTGTTTCAGCACCCAGGTACTTCTTAATCCTATAATTTCTCTAGTAGCTAAGAGGAAGCATTGTTTGTTCTTTCACTATACTTGTAATTCCACAAAGAAGCCAAAGTAGAAAGTAAAAGGTTTTTGGCTAAGCCTGGTTTTGAGGCAGCAATATAGCCAAGCTTTTCTGACAGAAGGCTTTTGCCCATAGCCAATCTTCACACAACTTCCCAAGTTTTTAAAATTGTGGTTGAGATTTTATTTCCCTTTTTTATCTCCCTTTCCAAATTTAATGGCTCTCTTTTACAGTTTGTGCTCAACTTGAACACAGCAGAAAATAAAATAAAAATTAACGTATATCATTAGAGACAGTCCTGCAAAATGAATCTGAATGTTTGACATATTTTAGTTAGATAATCTGACAGGCAAAATTCCAGGTCTTAATTGGATACATTAATTATCCCTTATTGGTAAAACAAACCTTTATTAATAAAAACAGAACTCAAATTCACCTTTTCCTTGTATTTATTGTTATACTTTCAAGGATAGGTCTTGATTGCTCATCCCCACATTTTTTTCTTTTTCTTTCTTTCTTTCTTTCTTTCTTTCTTTCTTTCTTTCTTTCTTTCTTTCTTTCTTTCTTCCTTTCTTTTTTTTCCTTTTTTCTGTATTTTGTGCTTGTTTAGGATGCCAGAGAAAATATGTCGGATTCAAAAGGCACTTCACAGATGTAGTTATTTTTTCCGATTATTAGTAATCATGGGAACTTTTTATAGAACACCTACAATTTAAATGCAGTCTAGAGGAAGACAATACGCCTTTGTGTCTGTTGAGTGAAACCTCCTATTTCCCTTTGTTGTCTGATGTATTTCACCCTTCTGTCAAAGTGTGTCCCCTCTAACCTTTCCTTTCCCACTGCTGGCATCTCTCCAGTCTCCAAAATGCCCGTTTGACTCTCCTCTGACACCTTCATCTGATACAGTCACAACACTTCTTTGCATAATGAGCAGGCATTCCCTACCCATCAGAAAGGTAATTAAAAAAATGTTTAGATTTTTGTTTTCATAGACGTAACAGTATAAATGCAACTTCTGCTCAATTAAGCCCCAGTGTTGGAGACGGGAGAGGGGAGGGATGGTTCTTTTTTTAAAAAAATCAGGTTTTATGCTTATATCTTAAAACTGGAGATACACATTTGTGATCTTCCCTCCCCCACGGAAAGAAATCTTTAAATAAAGATGTCTTCATCTGAATTGACCACCGTTTATAAAAGCAAATCTGGTTGGGGCTCTGCTGCTTATGCTAAAGGAACATTCCTCCCCATTACAACGGCATTTGCACATTTATAGGAGGAATAAAGAAAAAGATGCATGATACATGTGAAGGAGCCTTCTCTCTGCCATCCAGAGAAAGAAGAACTAAAAGGATTATAAAAGTTCAGATTAAAATGATATAAAATCTAGCATTTGGCTCCAACACTAGTGCCTTGGTCCTCTGAAGCTAATCTGTATGCACTCTGTGACCTCCTCGCAGCGAACCCTGCTAAATATATTATTCCCACGGGGGCTTTCACTGCTGCTTGGTGTCAGAAATCAATATGTATGAGGCGCGTGGATGGGAATTTCTAATAGATCTGCCTGGCCCTGTGCTGCTTTTCAATATCTGCCTTGGACTATTAGTGCCGGCTCGGTGCCTGTGAAATAACCGAGATAATCTTTTAAGGTGCCCTGTTAAGGTGGAACCTAAATGTTGCTGTTTCAATTAAAACAAAAATTATATTCATAAATCAGTCAGGTCTGTGTAACCTTGTATAGTCACTCCAGACGGCTGATGAGAAACAAGATGGAATTTAAGGCTTTAAGGAGCGAAATGTTATTTTTAACTTCCAGTTAGAGTTGGGAGGAAAGTATTATATGTAAAGGCTAATGATGTGTTATTTGGGGAAGGGTAGCAGGTTAAAAATGAACTTTAGAAAGCGCAGAGTTCTATAACCCAATTCCATTTATTTATTTATTTATTTATTTATTTATTTATACGTAAAAGAAAAAAACAGGCATCAAAATATATTATTGGAAGCCAAGTCATTTTTCCCATATTAGATAAGAACACATTTGTCTAGAGCCCTTTTCCATATAATTTATTCACACTAAAATTATTGCATGAGTGATTTTTCTTTCTGTCTGTCTCTAGGATAACTGCGCAAAATGAATGCTATCACCATCTTGCAATTATATCATGCTGTTATGTATATTTATATCTGTATAGGTGTTTAGAGATAAAAGTGGACAAGAAAGTGGCTCATTAAAGTTCCATGTTCCCCACCCTCATTGACAAATATCCTCCCTTCTTCAGGCTCAGCAGCCTGAGAACAGTGCAAAGAGGCTTAGGTCTGAGCTGTGTACAGGGACCTCGAGGCGGTTGTTTCTGTCTTTGTTTCCAGGCTAGTGCTCAGAGAAGGCTGTCCCAGCTCAGTGCACAGAGGTGCAATACACGGAAACACCCAGCAAAGGTGCGTCATCATTATTAGGAGTAGTATTATCCTTATAAGCATGAACAGGGAAGAGGGAGGTGGTCTGTAACCCACATATGCATTCATCTGACAGTTCACACAGCAAAGCTGAGTTCAAATCCCTGTGAGGCATGGTACCAAGAAAGGCCTCACCCGAGTACATCATTTTTTGGCCACCTTGAGCTCTGTTGCTTTGTGAGGTTGTCAGCCTACCAAAGGTTGAGGAACTGGCATATAACTCTTTTTTTTTTTTTCTTTTTTCTTCTTTTCCTGCACAGTTCACTTAACACAGCACACTCTACCTGACAATCTCTGAAACCAGCCTGACTGCTTGTCGGGCCTTCTCTGGATTGTGTGGGAGGCTGTAGCATACAATCAGGGATGTGTGGCTCCACACTGGAAACTTCAAAAAGGAAGCATAAGGCCGGTAACCCTCAGGTCATTAGAAAGCTGCCTTTAAAAAATATCCCAATCTGATTATGCTTTATTTATAGTAATATTGATGCAATTGTTAGGGAAAAAAAGGTGTGTGTGGAGGGGTGGGGAGCACTTGCCTCACTCTTCTTTAAAAAATACTAATTTTTCTAGTTCTTTATTGAACTAAAAAAATTTAATAGAAATTAAACTTATTAAGATGCAAATATACTCCTCACCACAAGTGACCTAGACAACATATAAGAGAATTCTCTTGGAGGCAGTTTCTCTTGCATGCTTATTTTGTTTTAGAGATGCCAACCTATAGGTTCATTTTTCTGTGATCTGTAACTATACTTCAGAATTATTTGAAGGAAAAAAAGTCAAAAGCACGAGAAACCAAACTGCTCTTTCGCTTATTTGTTGAGGAAATGGAATTCCATGCACTAACTTTATTAAAATATCACTAAAACCCATAAATAAAGTGTAAATGTTTATAAAATGTAGTACCATCAGAGCCATTCTTTTTTCTCCATCATCCAGTATGGAGAAAACAAGACAACTAGCTCAGATTTCAACTGGGTATATAACACAAACAGTTGGGATCTAACACAAGAAATCCCCAGCAGTTTAATCTGTCTAAAATCCCTCCCCCTCCAAATCCCTCCCTCTCAACCCTTCAATTAGAGATTGTGAAAACAAACAATCTATGTATTTTCTGCATCTCCCAGGGAGGTGTAATGTGGTGAAGCAATGGCTATAAGCATTCCACAAGAGTAAGGGGAATTATGATGGAATTTTATAAATGAGGACTTCTAACAATTTTTTTTTCAAGGTGGGGGAGGAGGAAGAAAACAAGCACCAAGGCAGTAGTATTGAACCGCCTATTTCTAAACTAGCTGAATAAAGGAAACCCTTCTTAAGAAATTTCACTAAAGATAAAGTCAGGGTGAAAAAGAACCATTTTTGAAGGAAACTTCTTATCAATATATCAGCTTCTAAGCCTAAGCCAAGCAAAGGACATAGTAAAATAAACAGCAATCGATAACCAATAGGTGCTCAAACAATAAGCAATAACCAAATGTGTGATAAAAATGAGCATAGACATAAGAATGTTTATGACAAGAAAAACATATGATAATACTTTTTCTTTCATGTTCTTGCCCAATAGTTGGAAAAAAATACCGTTGATGAATTTGAATCATCTTTCTTTTCTTTTTTTTGGTATGTCATCAAGATTATACCTAACATGGAAAACCTGAAGAATTATGCTGTATAACATCCATATCCTCATTAAATATCAATTATTTCTACAACAGCTAGAACACAGTGTGAAATAACTATTGAAATCTCTCATGGATCTGTCCATCTAGCCAAGAAAATGAAGAATTTGTCTTTTAATAGGTTCTCCAACATAGTAGTTAAAAATAACCAAATCTTTATTTTATAGTCAACATCACTGATGTAAATTTCACCACCCAGCCAAATAAGAATAATATACATTTGGCCATCCCTGCTCCTCCTGAATTTAGAGATAATTCAAAACATACCATCAAACCAACATACAAGAAGAGTTTGGGCTCACCTCATAAAAGGGAAGCTTCATATCTTGATATTTTGTGCAAATCTAGAAACAAGGGCTTTTGTTCCACAAGTTCTATGCTCTTTTTTCCAATGAGATGGAAATATCCTACATAGAGATTTAAAATGCAATGTTATTTATTCTTGTCTGCAATAGTTCTCTTTATTTCTTTTCAATCTTTCTCAATATTTTGGCCCATAAGAATAAAGCATGATACTAAATAGATCACAAATCGAGGAAGAAGGAAGAGTAGAAGAAAGAGAAGTAAAAGGTCAATGGGTTGTCTTTTCTTATGAAAATATAAACTAGAGAGGAAGGGGCAAGATGGTGGAAGAGTGGGGGTCCTCAAATCATCTGGCCCACAAACTTACCTAGATAACTTTCAAATCATCCTGAACACCTATGAATTCAACTGATATTTAAAGAGAGAGCAGCTGGAATGCTAAAGAGAGAAGTTTTCAGTTCTAACAAGGTTGGAAGGCAAAAAAAAAAAAAATTAAAAAGAATAAAGTCGGGGAGGGCAACTGTGAGTAGCCAAGCTAAAGCAGAGCAGCCAACACCTCTGGGGCAGGAAAGCCCAGCCCTGGTGAAATGGGAACTTTAAAAATCCCTGCCAGAGTTTTCCTGGACGGAAAAGTGCTCAGCAGGGATATCAAGCAGAACCACAGGAGGGGCAGTGAAGCCTCAAGATTCCTGGGGTCATTATAAGAGGAGGGGTGCCGGGGAAAGTTCACTGCAAACTGTGGTCCAATATCAGTAAAGGGCTGGAGCGACCCAGCCCTCGGGGCATTTGGGAGAAGCTGCTGGGCACCCCCGAGTTGTGCAGACCAGTGCACCTGCTGCCCTCAGGAGCACCTAGGCCACTGCGGACTGGGAGACTGTGGTTAGTTATTCACATGGAGCTCAAATCCAGAGGTGGAAATCTGGCCACCGCCAGTGTTGTTGTTCCTCTTTGTGTCATCTCCTGCCTGGGAGGGGCAGGGCCTCCAGGGAACAGAGGCCTCACAGGGTAAAGAGCTCCCACTGAGCTCCCACCTGGCAGGGGGTGGACACACCTGAGAATCAACACAGCAGGCCCCTCCCCCAGAAGGCCAGCTGGAAGGACAGGGGAAGGGCAAGTTTGTGGACCCAGCAGTGCTGAAAAGCTCCAGGAATGAGGGAAAATAGTATATAGAACTAGAGGGTCCTTTTTTTTTTCTTTTTCCATTATGACTCATTTTCATATCAGACTAAAAATTTCCAATATTTTTTCTCTTTTCCCACATTAACTACAATATTTTACCAGCTCCTCATTTTTAATTTTTTTCCTTTTGACTTTAATATTTCTACAATTACATGTCTTAGATATATTTTTCACTCCTGGATTCTCTTTAACATATTCAATTTCATTTTGGTAGATATACAAGATATGGGTTTTTGTCTTTTCTGTCATTTTGTTTTACAATGGAGAAAGTTAGTACCTTCTAAAACACGACCGACATACACCCAGAACCAAGTGAAACACCATGTTGGTACATTCTGTGAGATTATATTTTCTCTCTTCCTTCCCATTCCACCCCCTTTTATCTTGTTTATTTTTTTGTGGTCAGTGTTGGGGCTTTATATAGTATTGCTGATTTATATAAATTTGGGATTGAGCATTTTCTAACATACAAAAAAAAAATACACTAAGAACCAAAAAAAAAAAAAAAAATACACTCAGAACGAGGAGGATCACCCTCTAGGACCCCTCAGATAGATTACATTCTCTCTCCGCTACCACTTCCTCACCACCACCATACCCTCTTGTTTTCTTCTTTTTCCTCTTTACTTTTTTTTTCCTCTTTGTTTTTGGCTTTTTATTTTTACTATTTTATTTTAAAATTTGTTTCTCATTTTAGTGGTCCTTTTGTTTTATTTTGTTCTGTTCTTTTTCTTTTATTTTCCAGTCTCTGACTTCTTTGGAATCATCTAGGGTGTATTTTTTTTTTTTAGGGTGTATTTTACTTAGGTCGTGGTTGATATTTTTGACTCAGCTCACTCATATAGCTGCTCTGCACTGCACAAAATGACTGTAAGGAAGAACTCACCACAAAAGAAAGAACCGGAAACAGTACTCTCTGCCACAGAGTTACAGAATTTGATTTCAATACGATGTCAGAAATTCAATTCAGAAGTACAATTATAAAGCTATTGGTGGCTCTGGAAAAAAGCATAAAGGACTCTAGAGACTTTGTTACTACAGAATTGAGATCTAATCAGGCTGAAATTAAAAACAGATTAAATGAGATGCAATCCAAACTGGATGTTCTAACTGCTATGGTTAATGAGGTGGAAGAAAGAGTGAGTGACACAGAAGACAAGTTGATGGTAAGGAAGGAAGCTGAAGAAAAAAGAGAAAAACAATTAAGAGCCCATGAGGAAAGGCTTAGGGAAACAAATGATAGCTTGAGACAGAAGAATATACGTCTAATTGGAATTCCAGAGGAGGCTGAGAGAGAAGAGTGAGGACCACAAAGTATATCTGAACAAATCATAACTGAGAACTTCCCAAATCTGGGGAAGGAAACAAGCATTCAGATTCAAAAGATAGAGAGGACTCTCCCTCCAAAAATCAATAAAAACTGTTCAACACTTTGACATTTAATAGTGAAACTTGCAAATATCAAAGATAAAGAGAAAATTCTTAAAGCAGCAAGAGACAAGAGATTCTTAATTTATATGGGGAGAAATATCAGATTAAAGGCAGACCTCTCCACAGAGACCTGGCAGGCCAGAAAAGGCTGGTATGATATATACAGGGTACTAAATGAGAAGAACATGCAGCCTAGAATACTTTATCCAGTGAGGCTGTCATTCAGAATAGGAGAGATAAAGGGCTTCCAGGATAGGCAGAAACTGAAAGAATACATGACCACCAAACCAGCTCTGCAAGAAATATCAATGGGGACCCTGTAAAAGAAAGAGGGAACCCAAAGAAACAATCTACAAAAACAGGGACTAAATAGGTGATACAATGACACTAAACTCATATCTTTCAATAGCCACTCTGAACGTGAATGGGCTAAATGATCCCATCAAAAGACACAGGGAATTGGATGGATAAAAAAGCAAGACCCATCTATTTGCTGTCTACAAGAGACTCATTTTAGACCTAAGGCCACCTCCAGACTGAAGATGAAGGGTAGAGAACCATTTACCACTCAAATGGTCCTCAAAAGAAAGCTGAGGTAGCATCCTCATATCAGATAAATCAGATTTTATCCCAAAGACTGTAGTAAGAAATGAAGAGGAACACTATATCATACTTAAAGGGTCTATCCAACAAGAAGACCTAACAGTCATGAATATTTATGCCCCTAATGTGGGACCTGCCAAGTATATCTATCAATTAATAACCAAAGTAAAGAGATACATAGATAATAATACACTAATAGTAGGAGACTTCAACACGGCACTTTCAGCAAATGACAGATATTCCAAACAGAACATCACTAAAGAAACAAGGGCTTTAAATGATACACTGGACCAGATGGATCTCACAGATACATACAGAACTTTCTGAACACAACTGAATACACATTCTTCCCAAGGGCATATGGAACTTTCTCCAGAATAGACCACATAATGGGTCACAAATTAGGTCTCAAAGAATACCAAAAGATTGGGATTGTCCCCTGCATATTTTTGGGACCACAATGCTTTGAAACTAGAACTCAATCACAAGAAGAAATTTGGAAGAAACTCAAACACATGGAGGTTAAAGAGCATCCTACTAAAAGATGAATGGGTCAACCAGGAAATTAGAGAAGAATTAAAAAGATTCATGGAAACTAATGAAAATAAAGACACAACTGTTCAATATATTTGGAATACAGGAGAAGCAGTCCTAAGAGGGAGATACATTGCAATACAAGCCTCCCTCAAAAAATTGGAAAAAACTCAGATACACAAACTAACCTCTCACCTAAGGGAATTAGAGAAATAAAACCTACACCAAACAGAAGAAGAGAAAAAATAAAGATTCTAGCAGAACTCAATGAAATAGAGACTAGAAGAACTGAAGAACAGATCAACAAAACCAGTAACTAGTTCTTTGAAAGGATTAATAAGATAGATTGACCCCTAGCCACCCTTATTAAAAAGAAAAGAAAAAAGACTAAAATTAATAAAATCATGAATGAAAGAAGAGAGATCACAAAAAATACCAAGGAAATACAGACGATCTTAGAAACATATTATGAGCAGCTATATGCCAATAAATTAGGCAATCTAGAAGAAATGGATACATTTCTGGAAAACCACAAATTACCAAAACTGGAACAGGAAGAAATAGAAAACCTGAACAGGCCAATAACCGGGGAGGAAATTGAAGCCGTCATCAACAACCTCCCAAGACACTAAAGTCCAGGGCCAGATGGCTTCCCAGGGGAATTCTATAAAACGTTTAAAGAAGAAATAATACCTTCTACTATAGCTATTCTGAAGGATGCAAAGGTATGGAATACTTCCAAACTCATTTTGTGAGGCCAGCATTACCTTGATTCCAAAACCAAAGACCTCACCAAAAAGGAGAATTATAGAGACCAATACCCCTGATGAACACAGATGCAAAAATTCTCAACAAGATACTAGCCAATAGGACCCAACAGTACATTAAGATTATTCACCATGACCAAGTGGGATTTATCCCTGGGATACAAGGGTGGTTCAACACTTGTAAAACAATCAACATGATAGATCACAGCAACAAGAGAAAAAACAAGAACTATATGATCCTCTCAATAGATGCAGAGAAAGCATTTGACAAAATACAGCATCTATTCCTGATTAAAACTCTACAAAATGTAGGGATAGAGGGAACATTCCTCAATATCTTAAAAGCCATTTATGAAACCCCACAGCAAATATCATTCTCAATGGGAAAACACTGAGAGCCTTTCTCCTAAGATTAGGAACACGACAAGGATGTCCACTCTCACCACTGTTATTCAACATAGTACTAGAAGTCCTAGCCCCAGCAATCAGACAACAGAAAGAAATAATAGACACTCAAATTGGCAAAGAAGTCAAACTCTCCCTCTTTGCAGATGTCATGATACTGTACATAGAAAACCCAAAAGACTCTACCCCAAGATTGCTAGAACGCATACAGCAATTCAGCAATGTGGCAGGATACAAACTCAATGCACAGAAATCAGTGGCATTTCTATACACTGACAATGAGACTGAAGAAAGAGAAATTAAGGAGTCAATCCCATTTACAATTGCACCCAAAAGCATAAGATACCCAGGAATAAACCTAACCAAAGAGGTAAAGGATCTATACCCTAAAAACTACTGAACACTTCTGAAAGAAATTGAAGAAGACACAAAGAAATAGAAAAAACATTCCATGCTCATGAATTGGAAGAATAAATATTATGAAAATGTCTATGCTACTCAGGGCAATTTGCATGTTCAGTGCAATCCCTATCAAAATACCATGGACTTTCTTCAGAGATTTGGAACAAATAATTTTAAGATTTGTATGGAATCAGAAAAGACCCCGAATAGCCAGAGGAATATTAAAAAAGAAAATCAATGCAGGGGCATCACAATGCCAGATTTCAAGCTGTGTTACAAAGCTGTGATCATCAGGACAGTATGGTACTGGCACAAAAACAGACACATAGATCAATTGAACAGAATAGAGAACTCAGAAATGAGGGAAGCCCAGGTGGCTTAGTGGTTTAGTGCCGCCTTCAGCCCAGGGCGTGAAACTGGAGACTCAGGATCGAGTCCCACATCAGGCTCCTGGCATGGAGCCTGCTTCTCCCTCTGCCTGTGTCTCTGCCTCTCTCTCTCCCTCTCCCTATCCCCCGCCCGTCTCATGAATAAATAAATAAAATCTAAAAAAAGAGAGAGAGAGAGAGAGAGAGAGAGAGAGAGAGAGAACCCAGAAATGGGCACTCAACCCTATAGTCAACTAATATTCAACAAGGCAGGAAAGAATATCCACTGGAAAAGAGACAGTCTATTCAATACACGGTGTCAGGAACATTGGACAGCCACATCCAGAAGAATAAGTACTAGACCATTCTCTTACACCAGACACAAAGATAAACTCAAAATGGATGAAAGAGCTAAATGTGAGATAAGAATCCATCAAAATCCTAGAGGAGAACACAGGCAACACCCTTTTTGAACTCAGCCACAGTAACTTCTTGCAAGATACATCCATGAAGGCAAGGGAAACAAAAGCAAAAATGAACTATTGGGACTTCATCAAGATAAGAAGCTTTTGCACAGCAAAGGATACAGTCAACAAAACTAAAAGACAACCTACAGAATGGGAGAAGATATTTGCAAATAACATATCAGATAAAGGGCTAGTATCCAAGATCTGTAAAGAACTTGTTAAACTCAACACCCAGGAAACAAACGATCCTGTCATGAAATGGCAGAAGACATGAACAGAAATTTCACCAAAGAAGACATAGACATGGCCAACAAGCACATGAGAAAATGCTCCGCATCACTTGCCATCAGGGAAATACAAATCAAAACCGCAATGAGATATGACCTCACACCAGTGAGAATGGTGAAAATTAACAAGACAGAAAACAACAAATGTTGGAGAGGGTGTAGAGAAAGGGGAACCCTCTTGCAACTTTTGGTGGAATGCAAACTGATGCAACCACTCTGGAAAATAATGTGGAGGTCCCTCAAGAAGTTAAAAAAAGAGCTACCCTATGACCTGGTAATTGCACTACTGGGTATTTACCCCAAAGATACAGATGTAGTGAAATGCCGGACACCTGCACCCCAATGTTCATAGCAGCAATGTCCACAATAGCCAAACTAGGAAGGAGCCACAATGTCCTTTGACAGATGAATGGATAAAGATGTGATATAAATATACAATGGAATATTACTCAGCCATCAGAAAGGATGAATATCCACCATTTGCTTCGATGTGGATGGAACTGGAGGGTATTATGCTGAGTGAAGTTAGTGAATCGTAGAAGGACAATCATCATATGGTTTTATTCATACATGGAATATAAGAAATAGTGAAAAGACTATAGGGGAATGGAGGGGAACCGAGTGGGAAAAATTAGAGAGGGAGACAAACCATGAGAGATTCCTAACTCTGGGAAACAAAGGGTTGTGGAAGGAGAGGTGCATGGGGTTGGGGTAACTGGGTGATGGGCACTGAGGAGGGTACTTGAGGAGATGAGCACTGGGTGTTATACTATATGTTGGCAAATCGAACTTCAATGAAACAAATGAATGAATGAATGAATGAATGAATAAATAAATAAATAAAGCAAGGGAAAAACTTCTCCAGAAATGCAATTTGCTAAGTATTGGAATGTACAACTAAGGGAGGGCACCTGGATATCCCTCCTGGATATCTTTTTAAAACGGGAACAAGATTAATTATCTAGGGTGACTGTGGATAGGCCTATTGCCTACAGGAGAATGGATTTTAAGTGCTGTTCTGTTGGAATTCCTGTGGGGCATCACTGTGGATGGTATCTATTGATGCCTGTTCATGTTTTTATTATTGCTCCCCCAATCATTACTGTAGTTGATCTTATAATTTATTTATTTTCTTGCCTTCAGATAGTATGGGATTTTATTTGAATGAAAATTTAAAAGGCATATTCATAGTATGAAACCTGATTTTTCTTTTCTGTATTTTTAGGTTTTTAAAATATAGTTCTTTATTTTACTCACCAAGTTTGGTCTTTCAGTAACTCAAACCATAGACACAGTGTAGGAAGGACTCTTGTAGATGTTGTGAATCAGTGACGTTACGGCATTATGTTTTCTTGTTTATTTAGTACCCTCATCACAAATCAAAGCAATGGGTCACATGCCATCAATAAAATTTGATTAAATTAAAATAATAAAATTATTATATAAGCTCTTTGAGGTCATTGAATCCAATGTCTTCCTTTACCACTTCCATGGATCCAACTAGAAATCTGTCTTTGGATACCTCTAAGTCTCTCCCAGTGTGACAGGCTCTACAAATAAAAGGACTAGTAGGGTTCATTGCCCACATAGAGTTTATATTCTAAAAGAGGACAGTGACCTGCAAACAATATTTAAAATTTGACCAGGGGAGGGGCGGTGGCAGGGGGGTCATAGGAGCTGCACCTGGCTGGGATTATAAATTTGAGCCCCACGTTGGTTGCAGAGATTATTTAAAAATAAAATCTTTAAAAAATAATAAAATATCTCATGTGATGTTCAATGTTTCCTCTCGTTCTATGAAGTCTGGCTTTCAGCCTGTCTGACTCACCAGTGGCCCCAGTGCACGGTTTTGCTCAAACATATAATTAGTCAATCAATGTCCGGTCAGAAAAAAAGAAGGAATTTCCTGGAGAGAGGAATTTAATGTCAGGAACTCATTAAAGGGAGTTAGAAAAGCTGTAAGAGCTAAAAGAAGAAAGTTGGGGCTGGTAAAGAATACAGAGAAGAGGATTACCCAGAGACCAGAGAGCTGCCACTGCCCCCAGGCTGAAGCCAGGAGCCTGTGCTCACTACTGCTCTGACCTTGTTGGAACTGCATCACATCTGCAGCAAGAGGCCCAGGAGCATACACTTGTGTTCATCCCACTGGAGGTGCTGCTGCTTCTGCTGGAAGAAAGCATTGTCTGAGCAGAAGCTTGTCTCCCCTGCTGTGCACCACCATGGGAGGTGGCCCCTGTGGCTGGGAATGGAGAGGGGCGAGCTGTTTTTTTTTCTTTTATCTTCCGGACTCCTACTAATGTCTCCCATTGGCAGAACCTAACTAGAATCAGCTGACAAGGGAGTCTAGAAGAGTAGTTTGTAGGCTTTTAACCTGCTGGGATACAAAGGAGAACAAGGAAGGGTGGAAATGAGGCTGAGAAGTGATAGGCAAATAATTGGCACAGTAGCCTGGCAAATAACATCTGTTGAATGAACAAGAGACATATATGAAATGTGCAAATGGGATAAAGGACTGATAAAGGACTCAGCCCAAAATCCTGTTTAACTCCAGTGATTTCCAAATGTTTTTGGTAGCAAAACTATTATTTTTTTTCAAAGGAAATTTTAATAAGAAGTACGAATATACATTATGTCCACAAAGTTGGCAGGAAAATTACAAGTTCATATACATTATAATACAAGTTACTAAGAAGTTGTAGAGAATAACTAAAGCTGTTTCGATAAACGAAAACTTCATATTAGGGATTCTAGAGGACACTTGCAGTCAGGATCCCAAAACCGCCATGAATCTTAGGAGATTTCCTGAAGCATCTCTACAGAAGCCTAGAGTTTCAAAGAACATTTTAAAATCTCAGGTTTTTTTTTTTTTATCTCAGTTTTAATCAAAACTGTACATTTGATAGATATTCCCAAATTATATGTTACTAAAAAGTCCATAGCACTAACACTATTTCGCACTATTTCACTATAGCAAATCTGAATTTTAATGTAATTCATCATAACAGAGATGTATTTATACCCAGGTGATATTTAGTTTATTACAACTTAATGACTGCATGCAGTAAAAGCTTTGAAATAAAAAGTCCCATAGTAGGAAGTCAATAAATTATATTTATCTACCACATTTAAGATACTTCATCTCTTTTTATAAGATCTGATAAGATAGAGTCTGGCTTTGCCCACGTCACTCCTCTGCTCAAATAATTTGAATATTTTTTTCACAGTCCACAAAATAAAGCAATAAATGCCCAGCTGGCCTAGAACTCAAGGACTTCTAATGTCTGAAATGAAGTCATATTCCAATCTGATCTATCAAGATTTATTTATGTGAATTATCTACTCCAAATTATTGGTCCCTGCATATTATTCACATTTTTTCCCTTTTCTCCTTCAATTAAATCATTCTTTTTAGTAAAGTGTTCTCCTCCTTATTTACCAGAACATTCCCAAATATCCATACCTAAATAGACTGCCATGGATTTCACATGAATTTGTCATCTAAAGTGTGTGTGTGTGTGTGTGTGTGTTTCAAAAAATTTAAGTTGGATCTGGGAGCACTTTTTACCAAATTCAAATTCAAGTCAACTTTAACACTCTCTCTCTCTCTCTCTCTCTCTCGATAACAAAGTCATGAAGCTATGAAGGCAATCATGGTGTATATCTTACACACAAACATCTATTACATAGTTTGCCACTCAGTATTTGAATTAATAAAATGAAATTTCCTAAGTTCCAGACCTTCTAATATTTATTACTTATAATTACTATCCATGGATAGACCTCTGTGTCTCTCTCCCTCACTGTGGACAGGTATCAAAAACTAATCAAGATGCTTTTTTTTTTTTTTTTTTTTTTACTGAATTCAGGATTACTTTCATAATCGTTCTCAACACAGTGGCTCCAAGCGACCATTATTCACCATCAGAAGGGGACTGGAGATAATTATTTGCTACCCATTAACACTCAGTTGGTCTTCAAATATGGCAAGTGGTGTTTTCATTTAACATTTTGCCCAGCGACTGGAGTATAATTTCTGTGAAGACAGAGACAAAATATATCTCCCCAGCCTATGCAGGACTCCAAACATACTGGTAAATAAACAGTTTTAAAAATTTGTTAGAAATTCAAAGGTATTCTGATTCATTTCTATAATATAACCGCATTATGCTCAGGAGAGGCTCAAAATTAGAGTAAAAATGTTCCCATTACTGAATGTGTGTGGCTTCTATAGAGCATGCTCAGTTAAAATTTCTGACATAAATCTCTTGAGGATCACAGTCAAATATAAGCCCATTTGAAATGGTCGTAAACTCACCAGCTGCTCCTCCCCCTTCACCTCTGAGTTATTCTGCAGTTTGAGATTTCTTTCCATGTGGTTAAAACATAGCAGTGAAAAACAGTTACAGCATTCTTTTTGTGCAAATGTCATACACATGTTGCCCAGTCTTGCAATGGATGATGTAATCAGCCTTATAAAAATCAAGCTTATGAAGATAAGCCTTCATCAAATGAAGCTACAACTAATTATTAATCTAAACAGTGAGGCAGGGAAAACTGATAGGAAATTCCTCTGCCTTTTACCCACAAAATTCAGATGTAGGTTTGGGTATGACCGGTATAAACCCAATCACATTATCACCAAACAAAACTCTCATTTACCTTTTCAGCTAGGACTTCCCCATTTTTGCAGGAGCCACAATATAATAGCAGCTGCGTTGTGCCTGAAGGACTCTCTTCCCATGTACACTGGAAATGGCACAGCTCTCTTAAAAAAAAAAATCCAATCCTTCTTTTTAATCATCTTTCCAGTCTGCCTTAAAAAAACAAAAACAAACAAACAAACAAACAAAAAACAAAAAACCCCAACAACCTGGAGGAAAGGGTTTACTTACAAGTGTGGAACACCCTGTTTCTTATATATTCTTTCCTTCATAGAAATAATGAGTTTGTAGCAGTTAAGATGAATCCAGCCAGGATCCTTCCAGCAAACTCTCATTCCTTATAGCTGTTTTCTCTATCATATCTCCTTGTAGTTGGATAATCCTTTTCCCATTTCAGTTCAAAGAGCTCTATACAAACTACTTCATTAACTTCACAAAGGCCTATGGGAGCTGGGGAACAGGCCACTAAACCAAAAGAAGACCTGGGAACAGGTTGCCAAGTGTTAAGCCATGCAATGGAGTTCAAAAACCAAGATTTCTGATGGTTTCTTTTTCTCTTACCTCTGTTAATAACTCCATAGGCCCTTGTATAAATGTATTGTCAACAGTCAAAATTAAACAGAAAGTGGAACAATTCTCTGGGAATTATCTTTATCTTAATTCTCTAGAAATTACCTTTATCTAGGAATTATGATATACCATTAACCATGATAATTCCAGCAAAAATAATTTGAATTAACCAGCTACTCTGGACTAGCTTTTTACCAAATAAAGTGAGATAGGTAGCAACAAGTAAATATTATCCAAACTGGCTATTTATGTACATGAATTTATCAGATAACTGCTCAGTCCTCAGGATGACTTCTGTTGGGTGATTTGTACCTTTTGAGACATATTTTCATCTCTAATTAAACTTTATACTTGATACGGTCTCTTTGCTTCATTAGTTATACTCGGTTTCAGGGAAAAAATTTCTGACAAATTCATAAAAATCCAGAAATATAATATCAGGAAATAAGTATGTTTCCAGTGTTTTTTATATATATGTATATATAGAGAAATATCTATATCTACATCTAAAGATGTTTCCAGTTAAATTATATATACATATATGTATATATATATATAGAGAGAAATATCTATATTTGTATACCTATCTATTTACCTAGACAGATAGATCATATCACTGAGAACATACTGTAAGGAAGAATTCCCAACAGGCCTACAGGGAGCTAGAATATGTGTCTGAGCTTATTTTCTAAGGTTATGAACCATATTACTAGAATATTTGCTATGACACAACTATAAAATGGAAGTGGTGGGCTTTAACCAAATTCCTGCACCATGTGTATTAACTTCCTGAGATACTCTCTAGTACACTTAATTTTTTTCCCCACTCCACTGAAATTTTAATTTTAAATCACTCCATTTGGAATAGTAATGAGTATGCATCAATTGGGCTCTGTAATAAGTACAACATAAAGATTAGATTTGAGGGACACAATGTACCACAGCCATCAAAGAGTTTAAATCTTGAGTTTAACATCTATATCGCCACTTTTCAACCTAACTCTGCTCCTTGTCTTGATAAATACTATCATTACCTATCCAGTTTGGCTCAAGCTTGAAACTAGTGACTCCTCTCTTCCTCATGGCCCCTCATACATCATAATGTCCTAATTATAATGCCTGTTTATCAGTTCTGAAATCCACCTTACTGTCATTACCCACATTTGCCATTGTCTGCACTAGAATCTGAATTGTTCAATTTTAAGCTGCCTCACCTCTATTCAGTCCATCTTAATAGTTGTCTACTAAGATGTCTATTCAAAGTCCAAATAGGATATTGCCATACTCCAACTCAAAATTTTTCTCTAGCACTACATTTTCTTTAGGATGAAGTCCAAACATGGAATAAAATGTCCTTCATCAACTGGTCCTATTCTGAATCTCCAATCTTGTCATTTTTTATTGTACTACCCCCGCCCCCATGAATGGCAAAAGCTGCTTACTCTATTTTCATGATAACTCATTTAGTTTTTAACTGTTTGCAGAGCTATACTACATGTCCCAACTTCTTTTGCCATCAGTGGTTACCCATATGACAAAAATCTGATGACTGGAATGTGAGTAGGAATGATGTCTCTTCCGTATCAAAGTAGTTAACACATGGGTGTGTCTTCCCTATGGTGTCCTTTTACATCTGTCTGCTATGTGAGGACTTAGAAAAAGGTAGACACATAAGATAAGGGAAGTATAGATCCCTGAATTATTACATTGGAAACTGCCTAACCGGGAACATTGGAAGCAAATTAGATTTTGTCGTTTATCATTAATGGCAGTTGGCATCCTCTCAGTTTACACATGATTCTATCAGCTGACCCCCAACATATTCCAGCTTTGGCATATGCTATTGAGTGTCTGGAATTCCCTGCCCTCCCTATTCCTTACATGTCTCTCATTCTTGATCACCTGTCAGATTTCAGTTTAACTCTACTTCTTCTGAAAGCTACTTTCCCCAAAGGCCAAATCTGTACTAAAATGTGATTTCATAAGATCTTGTGCCCACCTTATTTAAGCACTTGTTAAACATATAGTATTGCAACTGCCTACTTATCTATCCCACCAGATCTAGCAAGGCACCTTCCCAAAAAGCAAGTCTGTGACTTGTTCACCGTTGAGTGTATTTAGCAGCTTACACAGGGTCTGACATAGTAAGCATTTATCTTTGATTCAATAAATGATACACTGTTTGTTTTCATTCAATTCACAAGTAAGCATTGATACCTTATATGCTAGTCTATACCAGACAAAGTAGATACAGTGGTGAACAAAACAATTTAAGTTCCTGCCCTCATAGAGCTTAATGGATAGAGGACAGAAGATAAAAGCTGTGAGAAATGCCAGGTAGCAAAATTATATAGCAAATAAGAGTGTCAGGGGTGGCAGGAGTAATTTGGATTATAAAGCAGACCTTCCATGGCCTGGAATTCTAAAATATAGTTGGCTCTAATTCTGTAGGCAAATTGCCTCCATCATGATTTGTGTGAGAACAGTGTCAGTGTGACATGGACATTGCATTGGTTCATGGACAGTTTTTTCCCTGGTGTGTTCATATTTTATTCCTCCAAGTTCTTGCACAGCTGAACTCATCAGGAGAGCTCAGGAAAATCAAGCAGGGCATGATGCCCATTCACCCCATGCTCTTGCTCTTAGCTCAGTGTGGCCACATGTTCTGTCTTGGAAATACTATTGTAGGTTCCCCCGATGGGGATGCATTTTCTCATTCTTTCTAGAACTCAGCAACTTCAGCCTTTTCTTAAAATCCTTTCATAAGCCTACGCCACCTATTTTTTTTAGGGGTAAATTTTCTCTATTTACTCCAGCTGTTCTTCATGTACAAGGAAATTAACACATCTTTAAAACTGTGTTAATAATTTTTTTAAGGATTGTTACTGGTTTTTGTTAGTGCACTGATTACAAACTTTCAAAGTTTCTTGGTTTTGTGAAACTACAAAAGCTTTAAGTGGCCTACCTCAAACCTAACCTACTGTATACCCTGCTATTCTTCTGTAAATGTTATGAAACACAAGGTTTTCCAGCGACCTATGTGATGTGTTCCAGCAGAAATCCCTCTACCTCCTTCCCCACGCTCCCTTCCTCCTTAAACTGCTTCTATGGAGCTTCCTCTGGAAATTAATAGGTGCTCTGCTCTTCTTGCCATACACCAAACATTGGGCTTGTCATTTGGTTCCATCTGTGTACAGAAAACCTGTCCAAATCTACTTGTCTAACTGTGAACTTGGCCTCTCCACCCAACTTGGCAAGAGTTTTCTGTACAAGGCATTTCAAACTGTATGTACTGTCACTAACAGAAATGAAATGTGGAGAAGACAATTCAGCTTATCATCTTGCAGTGACAGAGCTCTGTGCCTGGTTTCTTTGTCACACTGGGTAATGCCACTATATCAGCAGCCAGCCACGCTGGAAATCTTGGAGTAATTGTCAACTCATCACTGTCCTTTGTTCTATAGATCCATTTTCTTCAGCCCTTGCTGTAATTGTATTTATACCTCCCAAATATGGTTCTTCACTCTGCTTTTACTTTGGCTTCATGTTACATGCTTCCTATTAAAATCCTCTCATCATCAAACTTTATGTGTCCAGTTACAGTGGAATATAGGAAAGTGAATGAGTCTGAGGCCAGACAGTGCTACGTCAAAACTTTGCTTTGTGAGACCTATGGCAGATTATTTAACCTGTCTGAATTTCTATTTTCTCACATACAGAATGGGAATAATAATGCTTGCAGCATACAATTCTTATGACATTTGAATGACTACATATAAATTAAAATGCATATGTCAAAAACCTTAAATAATCAGATCAAAAACAAACAACTGGACATGTATTTGCTAAAAAATTAGACTTAATATTATATTTAAAAACAAGCTGTTAAGAAATAGATTGAATTCTCAGTAGAAAAACAGAAGATATGAATTGATAACTAAAAAACTAAATATAAGAGATGAAAATTAGGGAAAGATTTTAATTATACTTATAACCAGACACATGCCAATAAAAGTATCTATGAGATACTATTTTACCATAAAATTAGTGAAGAATAAAATAATAAAACCCAAGATTGTGATAAAGATGTATTAAGCAGAGATGTGAACTGTTAGGAGTTTAATTAGAGCACACTGTCTTGAAATCATTTTTGCAAAATTTAGCAGAGCCTTCACTTTTCTAAAATTTTGACTTAGTAAATACCTTTTCAGAAAGCTCATTCCATTGGCATTCTCAGAATTCTCTTTTCCAGGGAGAAAATATAAAATAAAATATAGGGCAATCTTGCCAAGAAATTATGATATATGGGGTCATATATCTAGAATAATTTCTTGGCTAGTACCCTTTGAAAATGAGAGCATTTCAAATAGACACTTAGCATGCCTTGGGCCCACTTTATGTAATAGGTTTACTATGTACAAATCAATTAGAATCTAACTATGAGATGTTCATGCATTTATATGCATGAAAGAAACTCACTTTGTTTAGCAGATAATCAAGAGAATACTGTTCAAATATGTACTTTAAGCTAGGTTACTAGATGTGTAGCAAAAGAAGAAAATGTCCCTTATGTCTGCCCTCACACCTTTTGCTGCATTATTCTCAAACTTTTTTTTTAATTAATTTTTTATTGGTGTTCAATTTACCAACATACAGAATAACACCCAGTGCTCATCCCGTCAAGTGTCCCCCTCAGTGCCCGTCACCCATTCACCCCCACCCCCCGCCCTCCTCCCCCTCCACCACCCCTAGTTCATTTCCCAGAGTTAGGAGTCTTTATGTTCTGTCTCCCTTTTCTCAGACAAACTTTTAACGTCCAGAGTGTTTGCTATTCTTTACTTTTTTTCAATTTTTTATTCAGTGATTTAAAATTTTAAGCCAATTATCTTTCTAATCCATCTCATTCCCTAGGGTACCCTCATTTCAACAATTCTTTGAATCAATCACCAGTTTGATCTACTGAATTTTTACTACCTATGATACACTCATATTCCCTTTCCCCTCAACAAGCTTAGATTTCATGTTATCTCATTTAAATCAATACAGTACATACACTCCCTTGCTCCATCTATCTCTTCACAGTTCTTTCCTGCTAAATCTAATTTACTGTTTACATTAGATTATACACCTCTGATGAATATGGATGGTGGAAAACTCACAGCCATCTTGACAGGCTTTACTTTTGATCAATGACCACAGACTTCAAGTGAGGCTTCACTCAGCCTGAAAAGCCTACTACATCCCCCAGTCAATTTACATTCCTGTTCTGCCAAACTACTCATCTGCACTTTTCCCTCTTTTCTCTTCCAATTAACATCTCCTCACTCCCTGAATTCCAGATTATGACTTTGTTCCCTATACTAAGAAAATAGAAGCAGTTGTAGATTTAGTGGGAGGAGGATGAAGAATTTCTTTTCCAACTAATTTAAAAATGGAGGATTCATTTTTTTTTCTCATCTGCAGAGTGAAGCAGACCCACATGATGATTCTACTTTTATCTGATCTGTTTTCTTAAAGCTTACCTTAAGTCTTCAGCAAAATACTCAGAAATTGACACTAGTATAAGGGCTTTCTGATGAACTCTTTTCCCTTAGTAAATTGTGAATCTCTCCAATGGTTTCTGTGAAAGTCAGCCATAAATTATTATATCATGGTATCATCTATCGAATACGAATATTCTAGTTTTGGGGTCATGTTGCATAATGCATAGTATTAACATTAATCTAAGGACTCTTATCTCGGCATTTTTCCTTCACACAGCCTTTCCAATTCATAGCCTTAGATTATGATTCAGGAAACTACTACAGAAATGTGAAGCAGGAACCTGGTACAAACGCCCTCTTTGGTTTCCAGATTAGTTTCAAGATCTATACCTCTATGTAATACTTAACTGTAAGTGAAAGCTGTGGCAGTCCTGTGGCAGGATAGGCCAGTCTTTAGAGTCCTGGTTCTTTTAACTCAGCCACAATGTGCTACATGTGTGAGACAGTCAAAAGATAGTGAGTAAACACTCCAGTGGCTGCCAGGGTAAGTAGAGAAAATATAAAGTAAGTTTAGGTGAGGAAAATAAAAGCATAAACAGGTTAAACAAATGAAATTTGAGACATAATTTCAAACATGTAAAATAAATAAGGTTGCATTCCTCAAAATAAAATGTCTTTAAACAACGGCACATTATAAAATACAGACATTTCCATCACTAGAACCATTCTTTTTGGCTCCCAAGAGCCCTTTGCCTATATTTTTCCCTATTCTTTATTTCTTGCCTTATGTTTATAAATACTGCTAAAATAAAGCAATAAGAAGGCAGTAAAATATGCTAGAAAAGAGATTAAAGGTTTGAATTCTAGCCTCGTTTGTACTAGTTTGCGGTGTTGTGACCCTAGCTTAACTCTCTAAGGCAGAGTTTCTTCATTAGTGAAATTAGGAAAATAAGATGTCTATAACCTAGCTCTATGGTACACATCAAATCAGTTATATGAGAAATTGACTACAGATATGCTTAGCATCTTCTGAAGACTAAATACCTTTATTTTTAAAATCATTACATAAAAGTTGCTGGTTCTGCCAATATCCTTCTCCTTTTTGACATGAAACACCCTTCCTGAGTTTTCCCAGCCATTTCCATAGTGACAGCTACATTTATTCTGTGCTTATGCTGAAATCTATGTCATTGGTCCAGAGCTCTCTTCAGCACACCCCAGTTTCTACATGTGGGTGTCCCATGAAAAAGTTAACACCAAAACGAGCTGTCTTTCCTTGTTATTTTATCCCAAGCACACCTTTCCTTTGCACTGCAAGTCTCAGAAACGATGCTACCAACCACCAAGGAGAAGCCTGGGGATCATCCTATGGCTCTCATTTTTAAAAGATTGATTGATTGATTAATTGATTGATTGATTTTAGAGAGGGCAGGGGAGGGGCAAAAGGAGAGAGGATCTTAAGCCACTAGGTGCTGAGCACAATGTGGGACTCAATCTCACAACACTGAGATCATGACTCTGAGACCATGATTTGAGCAGAAACCAAGAGTCGGTTGCCTAAGGGACTGTGCCCCGCAAGGCGCTCTAAAGGGCCATCTTTTTTTTTTTTTTTTTCAATTCCATTTCTAATACGTGGGCCAGTTTTATCAGTTCTACCTCTTTTAAATTGGCTAATAGTGCTTGAATTTGTCTCTTGCTTCTTCCCTGTTTCTATTCCTCTTCATATGTCCAGTGTGTTTTCCTTCAAATGAATTTCATAGTCACTGAAGCACCCTGGTCTAAAGACAAAATTCATTTTTTCCACTTTTTTAGGGCACAAACTTCTGTGGCTCCCCATGACATACAGAATGGGGTCCAAATTCCTTAGTGTGGCACATTAGCCCCTCTAAGATCCTCAGACTCTTCTGGACTCTGATGCTCCTTCTCCCCTGTGAGCTCCTCTCCAAACTCCTGTGATCAGGAGTTTGCAGTTGTGTACACGTGACAAAGTCCCAGGCTTTCCTGCTTCACTAGCTCTGTTGCTTCATCCGAGAATGGCCTTTCTGCCCCAGCCACAGCCCAGCCCGTTGATAACCAGCTCATCTTTCCAGGTACCACTCAAGCATTACTCCAGAAAGCCCTTTTTGATACCCTCTTTCCAGATGGTACCAATCACTTTCTCTTCTGTATCTTCTATCAGCTTCTATTACATGTCCCATAATTCGCAATTCGTGTGTTTACATGGTTGGCTCTGTTTCTACAGTTCAGGTTCCTTAAAGGCAACAACTGTATCTAATTCCTTATGGAGTACTGGAAGTCTCTGTCAGTCAGTTCAGAAGACAGATGCTACATTCAAGGTTTGTAATTTGAGGAGTGCCCTGTCATGAGACTTATTTTAAGGGGTGTGGCAGGAACGTGGGACACCAGTAATGGATATGTCAGGACTGGGAAGCTAACATAGAGGCAAGCCATACTGGAGGGTGGGGGCAGGCTAGGAAATACAGCAGTGAGAGTGCGTAGTTAGTTCTACGGAGAGGGTCTCCTGATCCAAGAGTTTTGGACTTTGCTACAGGGAAACCATCAGTCAGAAGCAAGGCTCACAGGGAGAGGACTGAGGTAATAAATCCTTCCTCTTCAGTGTCATTCCTACCTGCTAGTGTCTCTCATATTCTGAATCCAACCCAGAAGCCAGAAGGAAATGCAGCCCCTTGATGTAGTCCAGATAGTGAGCATTTGTGGGGGCTCAGAGCACAGTAGAAACAACAAAGAAAAACATAGAGTGTGGGGTTTCAAGAGGGTGACAGATCCTAATTGCTTAAAAAGTGTATCCTGAGTGAAAACTCATGTGCCTTTGTACAACTTGTACGAAATGGACAATAAAGAGTTAAACACGAATGCTCTGAAATAGCATTTCTGCCAGCTTTATACAGGATTATGTTGTGCAGCCACTTAGCTGCTTCAGCAGAGAAATGCTTTAAAGGGAAAGAACAGGAAGCACTGAAGAAAAAGGTTTTGTCATATTTCCTGGGGGAGAAATGTATTCCTGGTGGTGTTACCCCGAAGGTGGTCTTTTCTGACAAAATGGTGATGTTTATGGAAGATGGATGCAAAAAATTAGGAGTGCCTGCATATAACCACAAATAAACAAGCCGACATAACAAGAGTGATGTCTAAATGAGAATGCCAACAGCACAGGGATAAAGAGAAGTGAGTTTTGGTGATAGGTGGAGAGAAGCAGCAGCCATGTGACTAGAAAGAAAGGGGAAATGGAGAAATAAAGTGAGATAATAAGGATTTACTGCAAGGAAAGCAGGCAGTAGTATCAGCAGGAAAATGAGGTATCTGTGGAAGGAATCTGTAAATCTCCCACAAAACTCATAGCAACTGTGAGAGCCTTGGAATAGCATGTCTGCCAGCTTGGAAAGATTGTCCAAGAAATGACAGCCTGCTCAGCCAGCAGGATTTGCAAGGACAATGTAGGCTCTTAAGGAAGACAAGGAAATAAGATCAAAGGAGGAGAAGATCTGGACCCAGACCGTCCAAATATAAACTGGTGCATTTTCAACAATTAGTTAGAGAGATATTCTTCATTGACTGTACATGTACAAATTAATTCTTTGCTAAACTATCATTTTTACATTCTGTATATATGGAACTTGTTTCAAATAAATCAAACAGTTTATTCAGGTTCTAATCATATGTATCAAAATATCAGGTATTGTGTATGAAAGAAATGCATGACTTCATAGATGCCAGCAAGGTCCCATGAGGCAGCGTGACACAATGCTTAAGAACATGGACTTCAATCAGACAGATCTTTAAATCGATTCTTGCTCTACCAGCGAACAGTTATGTTAACTTGGTTTCAGTCTTAATTTCTTCTGTACAATGAGGATAATACTAGGCCCTCTTTTGCAGATTTCTTATGGAGATTAAAAGAGTGAAGGCAGGGATCCCTGGGTGGCGCAGCGGTTTGGCGCCTGCCTTTGGCCCGGGGCGTGATCCTGGAGACCCGGGATCGAATCCCATGTCGGGCTCCCTACTAATGGTGCCGACTTTTTTACTTGATCTGCATGAGGTTGAAATGAAACTTAAAAAAATATTACATTTTGAAGATTGTAAAATATCACACAAGTTTAAGACTCCATCATTATTACATATAATGATTTATGGCTTAGGGGAATTGCTCTAAAATAGACTTTGAAAGTAGCAATCCTTAGCACATCAAAATGCCACACCTATATTGGATTGTTGGATCATATTATAGCTTTATAGCTATAGTGATAGACTCACACAAAACATTTTTTTATGAATTAACTATATGTTAATCACTACAATGCCATAAAGTGTCTCAGTTTTTTAAATCATATTTTTCTTGACTTTTATGGTTGTAACAAATAAAGCAGAGAAGTTTGTATCATCTAAATCTTAGTCTCCAGACTTATTCCACTTTACAAATAAAGCAACTACATGTGTTTAACACATAGTGGGTACTTCATATTGAAGTTTTCTGACTAAATAGGTGAAATTTTTTTTTATCAAAATTATGGCATAAGGAGTCAAACATTTAAAATAAAATCTTTTTTTAAAAGACCTTTTTTTAAAAAAAATATTTTATTTACTTACACATGAGAGACACAGAGAGGCAGAGACATAAGCAGAGGGAGAAGCAGGCTCCCTGCTGGGATCCCAATGTGGCACTCCATCCCAGGACCCCAGGATCATGCCCTGAGCGGAAGGCAGAAGCTCAACCACTGAGCCACCCAGGAGTCCCTAAAATAAAATCTTAACGGTTAATCATCTTTAGCAGAATGAAAGACTATAAATATAACCAAAGTATCTAGCTAAAACATGAACAGGTTTTAAACAGTAAATTAATGAGTTTGTGCCAAGAAAAATATTGTAACATACTCCCTGTTCTCAGACCACACTTCCCAACTATTTCTTCCAGTGAATGAAAATCTCAGGGAAGCCCAGGTCCCTTCTTGCAAGTTTTATTTATCATTTGGAATTTATTTGCCATAATTGAAAAATTATGACTTTTGAGTTGAAACATTGGTTTTTTCCCCTGTTCACTTCTATTTTCTCTTGATTCATTGTAGAAAAAGATTTTTAAAAAATAACACCTTTTTCATTATAAAAAAAAGCAAAGGAATGGATTGATTATGGAGTTCTGACTAGAAGTCATTGAGACTATAGCATACCCAGAACAAGTATGCCACCTGGGTATTTTCCTACTCTTTGCAATGATACAAACTGGTAAAACATAAGGGACCTGAGGTCAGATATATCGGCTATCTCAATCTAAAACTAAACTGTAAGCCATTCTGTATCTAGAACATTTGTAAAGTTAAATTCAGTCTTTTTTTTTTTTTTTTGTCTCAACATCCATGAATAAAATGTCACACTACACTCTCCTCCACTAAAGTGATTCATGAAAGTAGTGGCAATATTTCTGAAGTTGGGGGATAGAAGGAAAGCCAAATGGATAGGTGATTTGAAAAGATCCCCATGTGATCCTGCTGAGTTTCCTGGGAGAGCGGACCCTTGTTCCTACTGTTTACCTATGATGAATCTCTGGATGGAAACAAGGATCTCAAACATATTCAATAGGAATGAGTTCTTACGCAAAGTTGTAAAGAAAAGAAAATGATATTTAATTTTCATTAACCTAAAATGTGTTGAGCACTTACTCTGTTAGATACTCTTTTGCCCCTCAGATTCTTTTGAATGCTTTGCATGTATGGCTTCATTTCTTTAAGATTTATTTATTTATTTTAGAGAGAGAGAGAGAGAGAGAGAGAGAGAGAGCTAGCGAGCAGGAGGAGGGGTAGAGGAAGAGAATCTTTCAAGCAGACCCAGCATTGAGCTCAGAGCCTGACATGGGGGTTGATCCCATGACCCATGAGATCATGACCTGAGCCAAAACCAAGAGTCAGACGCTTAACTGACAGAGCCACCCAAGGGCCCCTGTATGGCTTCATTTGAAGTTCATAGCAACAGTAAGAGATTTCCAGTTGGAGTGCCTAGGCACAGAAAGGATGGAATACTTGACTAGGATTATATAGCCAGTTACTAAGTGATAGAACCGAGATTTACACCTCGGCTGTCTGGCTCCAGAGTCCATACGCTAAACCACAATCCTGTATTGCACAGAAAATGTATTCTGGATAAAATATAAACAAATCTGATTTTTTAAAACCTAAAGTACATAATTCTGTTGCTTTACACCACCATGTACTTGCTTATGCTGCCAAGTCTGTCCCTCTGTTTTCTTTCCTTGTCTGACTGCTGTTCATCTTCTGAGACTCAGCTTGGTCACAGCCTCCTTTAAGACTTCCTTGGGACAAACAAAAGGCATCTGCTCTGTGCTCCCAAGTAAGCCATGCATAACTTCATCAGAATTCCTTATTCATTGATTCTCTAACAGTTCTCAAGGCTACTTGGTGTCAGGCTCTGTGCTGGGCATACACATCACTTAAAATTGCTTGTTTTAAGAATAACTTTGATGAGGAAGGGAGAAGAAATGTGTGGGAAATATCGGGAAGGGAGACAGAACATAAAGACTCCTAACTCTGGGAAACGAACTAGGGGTGGTGGAAGGGGAGGAGGGCGGGGGGGTGGGGGGAATGGGTGACGGGCATGAGGGGGACACTTGACAGGATGAGCACTGGGTGTTTTTCTCTATGTTGGTAAATTGAACACCAATAAAAATTAATTTATTAAAAAAATAAAAAATAAATAAAATATGAAAAAAAAGAATATCTTTGATGGAAAGCCTTATTCAATTTTGCATCTCCCAAGTCTGGTAAGGATGGCACATAGAATGCTTAATATTTTTTGACCAAAATGAAGATTAATATGCTGTACTTAGTTACATCAATATCGATGATCTACAACAACAGATAAGCCCTGTTGAAGACCAAGAAAATGTAAGTGGAGATTCACAAAATTGTAAATCTTTGCTATAACCAGCTTCTAGTAATTTGTTCAATTAATACGCTCAACATTTTTAAGTGCTTCTACGTGTCAAGCCCTGTGCTAGTTGCTAAAAAGAATATATGTATCAAAAAAGAATAAGGTTTATTGGGAGCTCACAAGAAGCATATGGTCTAGTGGAAAAGGACAGAGTATGTACCAGGCCATTTAAAATGAATATGGTAATGGCTGCTTTAATAAAGTTAGAAGACAAAAGCACTTTGGATTGGAGTTGTAACAAGTGCTTCCAAGAAGAGAAGGCATCCAAATTACAACTTAAATATATAGAATTCCAATTAATAGTGAGAAAAGCCTTTACAGAAACATTGTAGAGGAATAATATTTTGAGATATTAACTAAATTTGCCTCTTGTAAATGTATTTCCCTTGACTCTTTGACCCTTTCTCAATTCCTCCTTTCATATTAGGGTAAAGACAGAATATCACAATATACAAAGAAAGACCTTTTGATTAAAAAAAAATCAAAACCAAAACCAAAAGAACCCTTTAATCTCAAAAAGCAAGGCTTTTTGTGGTGAAAGAAACTAAGCCCTGAACCTTTTAAGGCATAAAGTTTATGCCATAAACAAGGAATAAAGAACCAGACCTCCCCACTCAGACTAAATAAAGATTCCAGAGTGAGGAAAATGTAAGATAACCCAAAAGGAAGCTAGGGCTTAGACTCTGTTAGGTTCCTGGAAAGAATCCTGTACTCTGCTACCACCATCACCCTCCCTTCCAACATGTAGGATTGAGATAACCGAAACAGGATTGAATATAATCAAACCCAAGGATAGGAACAATAAGAACCAGCCTTTATCAAGCTCTTAATAGGGCCAGGCATTATCCTTACCAAATTTTGAGTCACGACCAGATTAAGAGGGATTTACCATTTTAGTATCACCATTTTACAGGTGGCACAGCTCAAGAGTTCAAGTAACTTATCCAAGTTCACGCCATTAGAAACGGCAGAGTTGGTATTTGAATCCCAGTAGCCTGATTCTAAATGGTGTTTGTAATTGTCATATTATCTAGGAAGACACAGAAACACTTAATATTTAGTTTCTAACACTAGATAGGATTAAGGATGGATGTGAAAACAAGTTCAGTTATATTTTTTTTGAAAGATGAACAGTGAACATAATCATAATAATGGCAGCTTTCATGTGAATGATCTCTTTTAATTCTTCCAGTGGCTCTATGAGTGCAACCATTATTATCAATTTAAAGATGAACAAGAGGGTGATTTTATGGAAAAGTTACTATAGTTAGTAGGTGGCCCAACAGTATTTGGACTCATGTAATCTGACTCCCAAATCCATGTTTCCAATCATAACTATGCCATCCGTTTATTCAGGAAGTGGCTACTATGATGTCCATGAAAATGTACTGCTTACATTTCCTACTACAGGGTGCATGATTGACTGATGGCCCCAACTCTATCCCTCTAGGTCTACCTCCACAGTCACTCTAATGTTACAACTGCTGGTTACTCTTATCCAATGAGTGAGCATGGCAAGGCAACACATAGGATTCCTCCAGTGTGAACTTTGCTCAAGGACTTCCGTTGGCCTAACCAAATATTTAATAGAACTGTGTTGTGGTGGTCTCTCTCTCTCTCTCTTTAAGATTTTTTTTTTATTTATTTCAGAGAGAGAGCACGAGTGGGGTGAGGGGCAGAGGGAGAAGCAGACTTCCTTCTAAGCAGGGAGCTGTATGCAGGGCTCAATCCTGGGAATTCAGGATCATTACCTGAGCTGAAGGTAGATGCTTAACTGAGCCACTCAATACGCTCAGAACCATGCTGTGGTCTGAGATTCTTCCTACCTAATTCACTGTCCTTCCTCTCTTCTATCACAGCTGTTACACCTATACCATGGTCCGATGCTTGCTCTCACCTATTGCTACTCCTTTCCCCAATAGATCTCTTGCATCCTTGACATCTGCTTCTCTGCAGATCCCTACTAATACAAGTGGTACTGAGAGTGGTTTGATAAAACAAGGGGCAAGATGGGGATTTAGTTATGGCTCATCTTTACCACTCAGTCTGAATGGAAGGTGGATAACAGAAAGTCCCTGGAAAAAGCCCCAATTGCTAATGATTTCACTGGGTGAGTATTCGTCTTTCAGGTATAATGGTTCAGGAATTTGAAAGATGGCAGAGTCGGCTGATTAATGCTAAATTGTCTCGACATTGACACCCTGCAAATGGTGAAGCACCAAGGCCAATTAACAAGTAGTTAATAAGTATGAAAGCCAAAGGTACTCTTGGTAACCAATAAAAAGCACCTGTCTCCTGGAATGGAAGAGCAGAACAGTTAAACAGCAGATCGAAGATCTGATAGAGTCAGAATTCCAGAGACCTTATGCTCAGAAAGAGCAGTTCTTTTATCCCAGATTCAGGGTCCTGGCTGAGAAAGCCAGAGATCTTGAAATATGGGATGAGAGCACACAGATGGATGTTTCTGACGATATTGGCTTTGCACCGACTTCTCAGAGCTTACAGAAGTGGCGTATAGCTTCCCCCCCCCCACCCCCATGTTAGAAATTCTGCAGAGGCAACTATTTGTCAAGATAGCAGGTGTCTCCTAAGGACCTATCATCACTATGTCTCCCGGCTTCTAGGACCATGACTAAAGTTAAATCCTAGAATTACCCTGCAGAGTGTTGTGGGGTTTGATAAGGGAGGAAAAAGACTATATTCGAATGTATTTGTAAGAATTAGCTCGCCTGAACCAGTAAGAGCCCAGAAAGTAGCCCTGAGGTTGCATTTAGAAAGTGCTTAATCAAGTGGGCCAGGATGTAAGACTGGATAGGAAGAATTCATCCACTTGGGGAAAGGGATGCTTTCTTCAGACTTAACTCTCTCCAGATTTAGTATTCTGACAAAGGCCCTCAGGAAATGGGCAAATCCAGTGCTTGCAAAAATCAGCCTCTGCAGACCTTTCTTGGAGCTCATTCCATCCAGTCTTTGTCCTGCACTGTCTCACACAAGCATCACATAGCCTTGGTGCCCTTAAGATTCTCCCATATTCTCCTGCTCCTTCCCATGATACATTTCTTGCACCTCTAATCCTGTTGTTTTGTCTGCTTCTGGATAGACCTATACTAATTCAAAAAGGAAATATAGTCATAGGTTTTATAGGAAGAAAATAGAAAATAAGGTTGAAAACTAAGGTCTGGATCTGATCATATACCTAAAAATCCAGGCTGAGAAATCATGTCTTAATCTCCCAGTGAAGTGTCCTAGTGAGAAAACTTGATAAAGATTTATAGTAAGCATTTAACATAAATCAAAGTCTCTGTGAGTATAATAATTTGGGAGTTAGGATGAGAAAAGAAAAAGGATTAGGAATCAAACACTGGAAAATCATTTAATTATTTTTTTTTAAATGTGAGGTAATAATGCACATATGCTTTGTGTGGATGGGTGAGGTAATTATATTAAAATGCTTGACTAAGAAAAAGCAAATATAGGAGGTCAGTAGGTCCCCTTTTCATTTTGCCTTGGAGCCATCCGAGAAACCCAAAGGCCAGTTTAGGAGGCTGTCATTCAGCCTTAGCAAATCTCTGGTAAAATAAGAGATGGGACAGGGTCCATTTAAGAAAGTGTTACCTGATTAAATATGAAAAGTTACTATATTTACAAATGAATGTGTTTCATTTACAAATTAATCAGCATACATGTGTTGACATCTGATAAAAAAATCATTAAGTTATAATTAAAAAGAACTGTGTCACCAGATGAAAGACTGCTTCTAGGGCTGCAGTTTGGGTAGGAGGGAGAGCCAAGAGTAGGCATCCATCAAAGTTGCTAAAGATTGTTTAGCTTTGTCTTGTTTTCAGTACTTTCCACTTTTTTGAAATACTTTCTTATTCAAAAATATAAAATAATTTATAAGGGTATCAACCATTCCTTTAAAAAAGCAAAAAGAACTAAAATCAATGTCATGCTGATACTGACAGCCTCTAATATA
Organism: Vulpes lagopus; assembly: GCF_018345385.1. Lineage (NCBI taxonomy): Eukaryota > Metazoa > Chordata > Mammalia > Carnivora > Canidae > Vulpes > Vulpes lagopus. The sequence goes on from NC_054829.1 coordinate 101,422,502, forward strand.
CATGAGGCTTGTTAAAATGTATGTTTGTTGGGAGTCTACTTTAATTGTATCCTTTTTCAGTTGGAAGTTTTGGAAAAAATGTAATATTTTATGTAATTACATACATTCGTGAGCTATTGGTGACATTAACTCTAAAGGAGTTACCTTTTTGCGAATGAAATGAGCAGAGGATCCACTTAGAGAAGTTGACTTTCTCACTCTAAACAAGAGACAGGCAAATAAGTGATTGAACATAAACATATGGGAAATATAATAGAACAGTAAAAATGGCTGTGGTTATATTTGAACTATCCACTATCAAATGATGTAAGAATCCTTTCTGTCAACCAATCAATTAGATTTTGAAATATGTGAATTTATCAATACTATCAATGTTGTAAACATAAATGTCTTGCTTTTAGGATGAATATCACTACTTTTTAAACAAAAATCAGTGTTTATATATTAGTATGTATTCTACTGACATAGAAAATTTGAAAATTCATAATTATGTATATAGACTCATTATTAAGCCAAACCATTTATTTTAAAGAAGATGTTCCAATTATATTGAAAGCATTCATTGTTTAAATAAAAGAAAGCATAATTAAATTTCCTACAAGCATATTTAAATGTCACACTTCTTAGATTTTATAGCAGTGTTCCTGAATCAAACTTTTCACGTTGATATTTGTAATAAAGATTTTTTTCAAAATAAATATCAATTTTTTAGCCCCCAAATTTATCTCTTACTAGTCAAATATAAAGGGAACTCTAATTCAAGATTTCATAAACTATTCTTTCTTAACATTACCTATTTTAGGTGTTTATATATCTATATTTTAATTCTTACATGTTTATATCAACAAAAAATGCCAAATTACCTAAAATTTTACAATTCTTTTCTTTTATTCTAAACTGGAGAGTAAGAATAAAAACATATATGTATAAGAATCAAATATAAGCTGTATAAAGCAAACATGTATTTAATTACTTGAAGATTTTTTCCATGTTAATGTTCCTTGTTTCCTTGTTAATGCATATTGAGAATTGATTGACTTGTGTAACTAAAAACCCAGTAAGAGGCATAGCTGAATCTGTGTGTTTAGGAGATCTTGTTAGTTGTCTTTTTCTCTGTCTCCAATCTAGGCTTGGATCTGTTTAGCTTCATTTTCAGGAAGATTCCCATTCTTGGGAATGAACAACATGGTCACTAGCAGTTCCACTTATACCATGTTCCATTTTGGGAACCTTAGCAGAAAAAATATTTCACTTTCTGCAGTGGTTTCTGGGGTGGGTGGGGGCAAAGGGGAGAGGGAGAGAAAGAGAGACTGAAAGAGAATCCTGATTTTGGTAGACATATCTTGTAACTATCCCTGAATCATCTGTCCATATATTTGTTAATCAAGATGGGCTCTTGTATTCCCTCTTTCACCCCCAAAGTTAGCAGTATGAGACCAGTCTACCTGAACCACTGGGACAGAGAGGAGAGGAGGATCTCCTATATGTTGGCCACAAAGAGTATGGATTCCAACACTTGGAAATACCACCTGCTTCTAACAAGATTACAGGCCCCACTTACTGTGTACTTCTTTCTTCTCTAGCAAAGAGATTTAAGTGCAGGGAATGATGAGAGTTTCTATCCCTCCACATGGTACACACTTATTGCATTTACCTGCCCTGCATTTACTCTCCCATCTTATGGCTTTGACTCCACTTTTCCTCTGATACAGATCCTCCTCTCCTCTCAGTAAAGTTTAGAGTGATACATTTTCTAGTTCTCTGTATTCCTAAGTGGAAACCAAAAGTCCTGTATGCAGGATTTACACTTTCCTTTTCAATAAAGAACAAATACATTTTTTCTTCAAATGTGCCATCTTCCTTTTCATAGCAAAGTTGTTATAATCATTTATTATTACATATGGTTTTCTTATTTGATAAAATTATAGCACAAAATGGAAAATGTGACTTCACTGTTCCTAGGAACAACAAATATGAATTTTCTCATGAGCATAAAGTATTTGAGTCCAAGATGAAAAACATTAAGTATGCTGAAACCAGTAAACCTGTGGCTTCAATCATACTTATTGGGCCAAACCTAGTGAGATGTAGCTTCAATGATGAAGTAGCAAATACAGTTACGGAATCTGTGTGAAATGCTTGTTAAATAAAGTTGGTGGTTAAAATCTGATCTGTATTTTGAGATTTGTGATCTTGTCTTACTTTTGTGAAACAGATAATCTCATATACAAGCCTATAGCTAATCAATATTTGTACACATTTCTGTAAAGCAATGGAGTAACTCAGGTAGACCCGCAGTTATAATGATGTGTATGCCTGTGTGTTGTATGTGTGTGTTTATGCATATACATGACTAATTAATAAAAATGGATCTTTCAAGTTAACCAAATAGAGTTATCACACAATTATACAGAAATTAATTATCCTATTAGGATTCCAGGAACATCCTGGTTTCTCTGCCTCTTCCCTCCTGCTGCTTTCTCGCCCATTAACCCTTCAATAAAACATCATTTGGCAGACACTAGTCACCACTTCCTTTTCTTTTCTCTCTCCTTTCCTCTCTTTCTCTTACTTTTCCCTCTCTTTCCCCTTCTTTAGTCCATCCTTGCTACTCTTCTTTCATTAATTTTTCTTCCTTGTCTAATGTCAATTTACCTTTATTGTTTATAATAGTCATACTCTGACTTTTGGAGAACTACAGTTCTTTTATTCTCAGTAAATGTGGTTGGAAGAGGCTTATCTCCATTCAGTTCAGATCTTAAGCATATCCTAAGGTTAAGCAAAACTTGCACATTGCATTTGCATAAGATTAACCAAAACTTTGTTTAACAGAGACTGGCTAAGTGTGGGGCACATAATCTAACTGAGGCCAACTAGATCTGCTAAGAATTAGTTCTGGGATTTTTACTGGACTTGTCTGGAAAGAAAATTTTTCCCTATGCAAGAGTTCTTAGCATTGGAAAATAGACATTTAGAAGTAGTAGAGACCACACAAACAGATGATGAGGCCTCAGAAGAAAGCCTACCGAGACAGAATAAGGTAAAAAATACTGTGATCCTTGCTTTAGTTTTCTCTAGACCTTTCAATTTTCTAAGATAATACATTCCTTTTTTATTATTTAAGCCATTGTGAGTAGTTACATTTTCTACTTTCTTTAAGGAGTAGACAACTTTGAAATAAAAGATCACGAACAGTGCCATTCTCAAAATCTGAACTTCCTTTACTCTTCTAGAAAATAAGAAGGTTAATTGTATTGAATCTAATAATCTGATTTGGTGCTTCTAACTTACCAACTCAAGAAAAGATTGACAAAGTTAGGAATAAAATTATGAAGACATGCATACACTAGTTTTGTTATTTATTTTTCTCTCCTTTTCCTATGTAACTCTGCTATAATTTATAATTTGACTGTGAGCATTAAGCAAAGAGTGACATGGTTTATTTCCTCTTAATGCTTTAGGACTTCTAGAGAAATGTCTTTAGAAACTATAACTCATTATTTAAAAACCTATTTACTCACTAGTCTCTGAATAAACCAGTAAGTCATTTTAAACTAGAAGTCATATTTTAGTTACTTTTCTTTTTAGAAGTAAATAGATAAGACAATCACCTACTATAGAAGTATCAAAATGATCACAAAGGGCTATTCAGGGACACTCCGAAGGCCCCAAATAACTTTACTGACTTAAAGTTCACAAAGTAAGACATATTAACTTCATGCCATGAATAAAATGCAAATTTATCTTCCAATTACAATTGATATTCTAGAGTTTACTATTGGTGGCAGCTGTAGGGACAATTAAAGAATTCTAATTAAAGTTAGTTGAAGCGGATGAAGCCTATACCAGATTCTTCCATCTGATGCAGTTTCTAACTTTTAAAGACAGAAAAGGATCAACAGTCATTTTAAATCTAAATCAGGAGCAGGTTTATTTACCTATTACATGCCACTTCCACTAATAACATAAGGAATGCTACATAGATTATGTAATGGAAGATATAAATGCACAACATTGGCAGCATGTGCGATGATTACCGACAAGAATTAATCAGCATTCCTCATGCCATACACAATGCAGTTAGAATAGAAACAGCAAATCTGTTCAAGTAATGCAAACAAGCTGCATAAAAGGCTAAACAAGTAAAAGTATATCATCAGCCATGACTCAAATTACATCTTTAAATTGTGTGCCAGCTTCCTTCAAATTGGCCATTTAAGAACTTGGTCTCTGACAGACTTTATAAACTGGAAAGTACTCCATCTTCTCAGGTCCATAATTTTGTTATGGTGTGGGAATACGCTTAATAATAATTCAGCCTGTAAATTAACCCTTACTTGACACAACAGATAGAGTGCTAAGGATCCGTAGGTGGTGTTTTTCTTAGTGATGAAATCGATCTATAAAGCTCAGAAATTCTACATCCATGGTGACAATGTTGACCAAGCTCCTAAAGAAAGTGTAGATTGTGGGTGTATTGTTGAATTATTTTCAACTACTTTTTTATTTGTGACATTTCATAAAAGCCTCAACATTGTCTACCAAACTGTGAAATCAAGCATTTCAGTTTTTGTTATAGTCATTGCTTGTTTCTTTTCTCTTTCTAGATAGACTGAGATTCCTCAGGACCTTAATGGACTGAAATAATTACCTTTCAGCCCTTTCAGATTTGGAGCTACTCACAGTTTAGGCCTCAGAACTCTGGCAGAAGGGATTCAATGGAAAACTTCTGGTATGTAGAGATTTCTGTCAAATGGTAGATTTGAAACTGAAACACTAGTCTAAGGAGATTCTGGTATAAAATGCTTTCTCTCGCATACAAAATATAGACACACTTCTCTCTTAACCACTCTCCCTGTAATTCATTTAGGCTATTAATGAAAATATGCATAATTAATTCTGAAGAATGAAGGATAAATAACAAAAACAGTAAGTATTCAAAATTTCCATTCTAATTTTTTTTTTTTTTTACTAATGTGCCAACTTCTTCCCTTGTGAAAGAAAGTTTGGGCAAATGTGAAAATCTTATTTCTGTCTTGTGACTAGATTGTGAAACAATCTCGATTCTCGGTTTGTGGTTTTAACATCTATCCACTTTCTGCTCAAACATTTTGGTCCCTGAGATGTTAAATAAGAGATACTAATTTCACCTCCTTTAATGGAAGTGCTAACAAAAATTTAAGAACAGAAAGATAAATTATGTTAGACCAAGTACAGTAAAATTATGCTTCCTTTTTTATTGCACTAATTCTGATCAGCATCAAACTCTGAACTTGATGTATTTCTATTTGTGTTAAAAGTCATAGTAAATATTGCATTAGAATGTGTACAGATAAATATAAGTAGTAAGTGCAAGCTTTTGTGTGCAATAGAGATGGGATAAATTGAAGGGGATGAAGGCTAAAGTTTGGGCTAACAAAGGTTAAAAGAATATGGGTCACTGGGAAGTGGGGGAAAAAGAAGAAGGTACCTGAAGATTTTTTTCCTTGGGTTTCTTTTCTTTTTTTTTCCCTTGGGTTTCCATTTCCTCTCTACCTCAGTCAGTGTGGGAGATGGCACTAATCCAATAATGACAATAAAGATGGCAGTACAACTGTGATAGGTGACAAGAACTCAGTCCTTGTCCTTCCTGTCCCTTATCTATCCATAGTCACTCCTTTGATAATCTCACTCAGCCTTATTATTTCCTTTTAAAGATTTATTTATCTATTTAACTGAGAGAGAGAGAGAAAGAGAGAGAGAGAAAGAGAGATTGAGCTTGAGCATAGGGAGGGGCAGAGGGGAAGAGAGAGAATCAGTAAGCAGAATCCTGGCTGCATGTGGAACCTGATACAGGGTTAAATCCCAGGACTCTGAGATCATGACCTGAGCCAAAATCAAGGGTCAGACGCTTAACAGACAGAGTCACCCAGACACCCCAGGGCCATTATTTTTAAATACTGTCTATAAGCCCATCCTATAACTCTATCTTGAACCCCAAGCCCATACCAGTTGTATGCTTGACATTTTTATTTGAATGTCTGAGAAACAGCTTAAATTTAATATGTCCAAAGCCAAATTTCAGTCTTCCCTATCTCAGTAAATTGCAGCTTCACATTTCCAATTATTCACATAAGAAACCCTAGCATTGTTACTACTTTTTTTCTTACATATATACCTAAAGCCCTACCTGTCTACAAATTCTATTTCCTAGTTTCAAACTATTTGCTGAATTCAACCACTTTTTACAACCTCTGCTGCTAACACTCTGGTGCCACCATCTCCTTTCACTTGGGTTATGGCAATGTCTGGCCTCCAAACCGGTCTCCCTTCCTCCATTATTGACCTATGGTCTACCCTCAACACAGTAGCCAAAGCAGTCCTTTTATATTGTAAGTTGGCTCATGTCTCCCTCCAATGCTCCAAAGATTTCTTTTCTCCTTCTGAGTAAAAGTCAAAGTCCTTAACCTGACTCCATACAATCATCTCACTCTTACTCCTCTAATCATAGTCTCTACTATTCTCTCTTACCCATTGCACTCAAGATGGTGAACTTCTGGGATCCCTGGGTGGCGCAGCGGTTTGGCGCCTGCCTTTGGCCCAGGGCGCGATCCTGGAGACCCGGGATCGAATCCCACATCGGGCTCCCGGTGCATGGAGCCTGCTTCTCCCTCTGCCTGTGTCTCTGCCTCTCTCTCTCTCTCTCTCTGTGTGACTATCATAAATAAATTTAAAAAAAAATTAAAAAAAAAAAAAAAAGATGGTGAACTTCTTACTGGCCCTTGACAACTCCAGTCCCATTCTTGTCACAAGGTCTTTGTATGTCCCATTTCCTTTGCTGGGAAGGCTGTTTCTAAGATGTCCACAGGGTGTACTTACTTTCTTGCCTCCTTCAGGTCTTGCCTCAAATGTTGCCTTCTCAGTTAGGCTTTCTCTGACTATTCATTTAAAATTCCAACTCTTCCTCACCCTCTCACACAACCACATTTCTAATCTCATTCCCCCTCCTTAATTGTACCCACAGTACATATTACCAAGTGACTTTGATATTTGTTTATGTCTTTGTTTTGACCACTTTCTTTGCCCTAGAATGTAAATAAATTCTATGAGGACAGGGATCTTTGTCTTATTTGCTTATGCATATATTCCAATTGCCTGAAGGAGGTGAAGACCACATGGTAAATGTGTAATATATATTTACTGAATGAATTAATGTGTTAATAATTCCTATGAAAAGGTACAGGTTACTTTAGGACATAGTTACAAGAGTTAGAAAGAACTTCCTTCTAAAAAGTGAGGCTTTAGCTCAGTTCTGAAGAATGGAGAGGCATTATCCAGGAAAGTAAAGAAGGAAAGAAAATTCTAAATATTAAAAACAATGTGAGCAAAATGTCCTGAGATGGCTAGAAAAACCCATCTTACAAGTGTAAGGATTAGAAAAAAATTGAAGCAGCTGGAAAATGAAGAGAAAAAGGGATGACATGAGATTGCAGAGCTAGATCTCAAGATCCTCACAGATGACACTTAGGTGTTTATTCAAAGAGCAATGTGAAATCACTGACAATAAGCACAGAATCACATGAACTGTGAGTGTGTGTGCATATGTGTGTGAAAAGAACTGGTCAGGCTTCTGCCTAGAATATGTATTGAAGACAGGCCAGAATGAATGGAGGGAGACTACTGTGGCAGTTACTGAAGTGCAGGCATATCTCATTTTATTGCACTCAACTTATTGTGCTTTATAGACACTGTGGGATTCTTTTGGGGTTTCTTTGTCTTGTTTTTTGTTTTTAATTGAAGATTCATGGCAATCTGCATCAAAAGAAGACTCTTGGTGCCATTTTTTTTCAACAGCATTTGCTCACTTCATGCTTCTGCTGTGTCATATTTTGTTAATTCTCCGAATATTCCAGACTCTTCTATTATCATGGTATTTATTATGGTGATCAGTGATCTTTGATGTTACTATTGCAATTGCTTTGGGGGCCACACACCACACCCACCTAGGACAGTGAATTTAATAGATGGATGTTGAATGTGTTCTGACCACTCCATTTATCATCCATTTCTCCCATCTCTCTCTTTCTCCTCAGGTCTCTCTGTTCCCTGAGACAGAATATTGAAATTAGGCCAGTCAATAACCTCACAAAAGCCTCTAACTGTTCAACTGAAAGGAAGAGTCACATGTCACTTTAAGTCAAAAACTGAAAGTGATTAAACTTAGTGAGGAAAGCCTGTCAAAAGCTGAGACAGGCTGAAAGCTAGGCCTCCTGCACCAAATAGCCAAATAAACTGGTGAAGTCAAATGAAATATTCTTAAAGAAAATTAAAAGTGCTTGTCCAGTGAACACATGAATTCTAAGAAAGTGAAACAGCCTTATTGCTGATATGGAGAAAGTGTGAGTGGTCTGGACAGAAGATCAAATCAGCCACAACATTCCCTTAAGCCACAGCCTAATCCAGAGCAAGTCTCTCACTCTCTTCAATTCTATGAAGTCTGAAGGAGGTGAGCAAGTTGCAGAAGAGAAGTTGGAAGCTAGCAGAGGCTGGTTGGTTCATGGGTTTAAATAAAGTAGGCCATCTCCATAACATAAAAGTACAAGGTGAAGCAATAAGTGCTGATGTAGAAGCTGTAGCAAGTTATTCAGAAGACCTAGTGAAGATCATTCATGAAGGTGTCTACAATAAACAACAAATTTTCAACATAGATTAAACAGTCTTCTGTTGGAAGAAGATGCCATCTCAGATTTCATAGCCTTCAAAGCTGCAAAGGACAGACTACCTCTTCTATTAGGGTCTAATGCAGCTGATGACTATAGGTTGAAGCCAATGCTCATTTCCCACCCCCAAATACTCAGGCCCTTAAAAAATATTCTAAATCTACTCCATCTGTGCTTCATAAGTGGAACAATAAAGTCTTGATGACAGCATATCTGTTTACAACATTATTTTAAGCCCACTCTGACTCAGGAAAAAAATTTTACAGCTCAGTGACAATGCACCTGGTCACCCAGGGGCTCTGATGGAGCTATACAATGAGATTGACGTTGTTTGCATGCAATACTAACACCACATTTATTCTACAGCCCAGGGATCAAGGAGTAATTTCAACTTCCAAGTCTTTTTATTGAAGTAATACAGTTTGTTAGGGCATTGCTGCCATAGATAGTGAATAGTAATTCCTCTGATGGAACTGGGCAAAGCAAATTGAAAACCTTCTGGAAAGGATTCACCATTGTAGATGCCATTTAAAACAGTTATGATTTATGGGAAGAGGTTAAATATTGACATAAACAGGAGTTTGGAAAAAGTTGATTGTAACCCCAACAGATGAAGTTCAAAACTTCAGCAGAGTAAGTAATTGTGGATGTGGTGGAAACAGCAAGAGAACTAAAGTTAGAAGTAGGGCCTGAAGATGGGACTAAATTGCCGCAATCTCATGATAAAAATGGACAAGGAGTTGCTTCTTACATATGAGCAAAGAAAGTGGTCTCTTGAGAGACCTCTTGAGAGACCAATCTATTCTTGGTGAAGATGCTGTGAAGATGGCTGAAATGACAACAAAGATTTAGTATAGTATGTAAACCCAGCTGATAAAGCAGCGGCAGGATTTGAGAGAACCGTCTCCAATTTTGAAAGAAGTCTACTGTAGGTAAAATGTTTCAGACACCATTGTTTGCTACAGGGAAGTCATTCACAAAAGGAAGAATCAATTTGGCAAACTTCATGGTTGAAATTATTTAAGAACTTGCCACAGCCACTCTGACCTTTGGCAATCACTACCCTGATCAGCACCCATCATTATCGAGGCAAGACCCTCCACTAGCAAAAAGATTACAACTCTTTGTTTTTTGTTTTTGTTTTTGTTTTTATTACAACTCTTTGAAAACTCATGATGATTGGCATATTTTAGCAATAAAGTATTTTTTAATTAAGGAATGAACTTTTCTTTTTGACATAATGCTATCGCACACTTAAGAGACCATAGCACAGTATAAACATCTTTTAAATGCACTGAGAAACCAAATTTGTTTGGCTCACTTTATTGCAATATTTGCTTTACGGTGGTCTGCAACTAAACCCACAATATCTTCCAAGTATTCCTGCCATCCCCATGAGAAATGAAGCAACTGAGACTAGGATGGTAGTATCTCTCAGGTCTTTTGAACTTTGGTCTCTATCTGTCCTGCAATTACAATCTCCTTGACTCACTACTGTACCCTCAGGCTTTATATCCCAGGAGTGTTCAAGACTTGCCCTCTTCTTTCAACTGGGAAGAATGGGAAATCAAGAGCTTCACTCTATCTCTTCTTGCCACTCCTCTACATGATGCCTGTTCCATTCACATTTTCCCCTGTTTTTATTTGTGTATTTATTTCAACCATTTGATTGAGTTCCATGGTGATGGTAAATGTGTCAGGAATCATGTTTTATTCATCTTGATATTCCCAGTAGCTGGCACCATTGAAGATACACAATAATACTTGTTGAATAAATGAGGAATTAAATCAATTGCTGGTTTACCAACACAAAAAAATATTCCCAATATTCTTCTTACTGCTACTCTGTAGACATCATGAATTTTAGGGTAGACAAAGGCATTTCCACATAGTCAAAATATATAAGCTATGGATTAAGTCATCTATTAGTGGTTGGATAGGCACTTGACACTCAAATAAATATATATAAATAACGGAATATACCTAATGCTAAAATCATCTCAATATAAATAATGCATTTGTGGAATAAACTGTATACTAATTATCAGTACAGTCCCTTAAATGACTAGAAGTAGGACATAGTGAAGCTAGAGCACCTAAAAAGCCCAAAAGATTCCATGTAGGTTCTCCAAATTTTGATTCCCAGACAATAGGTTAAATATTTTAAGATGGTCAGTCATCAAACTCAATTACAATGGCACAACAGTGACCAAATCTTAGCCATGAAAAAATTTTAATAACCTACCCTGATCCTTAGCTACTGTGGATCATGACTTAAAATCCAATAACAAACACACACACACACACACGCACACACACACACACGCAGACACAGGTTGGTCTATCTCCACCCACATATTAATTCAATATCTATAAATAAAATGATAAATTATGAATATTTATCAATAAAAGTTAGAAATAAAATCATAAGGCAATTCATGCAAACATGAGAAAAGTTCTTGAAGGATACAATGAATATGAATTTTCAGCTACATATGTTTTATGATGGTATCGAATGTAAAATAGTGCCATTTAATTGTATTCATTTCTACCTTTCCTTCCACGTGTGCGGTTTTCCTGAAGCCATATAATTTTAGATAGAAGGTCACTTTTCAGAAAAGTCATAGCAGAAGATCATAATTCAAACCAAGCAATCAGATTCTCCTACCATCTAACTACTGAAGAGGTAGTATAATTCAGTCCCACATTAAAAATGCTTTATATGCAAGACTTAAATAAGAGTAGCTTTTAAAAGTACTATCTGGGAAAGAAGTCTGAACACTCCTTCCAATTTGTGAAATTAGAACACCTGTTAACCAGAATGATTTTTATTATAAGTACCATATTATAAACAAAGCATTGACTTAGACTAAAAAGAACTTGGTTGACATTTAATTATATATATATATATACATATATATATGTATATATATCTTAAAAATAAGAAATATTACTTGAAAAATTGGCCAAAAACTGAATTACTAAGGACCCAGAGACAGATCTTAAACCAAGATATTAGAATACATAATTAGAAATAAAATTTCCAAATAAGAATAAATTTCTTAGGTAATACTCTCCTTCTGTAATATATGCAAATAAAACCTTAAATTTGTGTTCATTATGTTTATTTCAAACATTTTGTCACCACTAAAAAGAGACAAAAGTAGAAGAGTAGAAATAAAATGGATAATAGCTTCTGCATAAAACATACAAATAAAAACTTTTACCAATAAACATACTTGAAAAAAATTCATGATTTTTGCAGAACTATATGAAATTATTATCTGGCTCAATGTCTAAATAAGGTGTGGAATTCTTCCTTCCTTCTCCCTTTACCCAAAATAAATTTGGTTTGAAATAAACCAAAAATAAATTTGAATTATTCTTATCATTACAAATGAACCTCCAAGTATTTGTATCCTTGAAGATTTCAAGTAAGGAAAATTATTTTTTATGAAAACCCAATTCTATACTTTTGCCCTATTGTTGCTTACACTACAATATAATAAAGAAGCATAGCAACTCACCTGAAAAAATTGCTGAAGGTCCAGGAACTCCCATGATTCTTCTTTCTCTATGTAATCTAATTCTGTTGCCATGGCCAACATATTTTATATTTGTGACATGATACTAAGAGAACACATCCTGAAATTTATAAAATTTATTTAAAAATCTTCTAATGTGGTATTATTTTCTGTGGACATGGACTCTTTCAATTGTTTGAAGTTCCGTGTTTGCAACCTTATTAAAGATTTCCAAGATATACAATTGTACTCTACATTTCTTGTAGTTTCAAAAAAAACTTAGAGCTTTGTTCTGAGAAGCAGTGAAGTAAGTAAGGGTTAAGCACATTCACCACCACATAATAAGCAGCATGGCTGGACCACAATATTCCATAATTTAAAAAGTAACACAATAAAAGTGTAATCTCAGGGTATTGCTGGGAGTGGCTGAAGATAGAATTCCAGTGTTGCACATTTCTTCAATGCACTTCAATGCTTTCCAGTATTACCACCAGGGCTTTTCATTCAGGGCACAAGGCATTCATGGGATGCTTTCTCCTGGCACACTTAGGATGGAGAAGGAAGGAGAAAAGTTTGGATACATTCATTTCTTCCTCTATTTAGGTGACCTTTTAAAGATTTCAACAAAAAATATATCCTTTAGAAATGTAAAAGAACCATGTTCTTCTTTTTTTCTTTTCTTTAAAGATATGAGAAAGACAAAATCTATGAGGAAAAACAAAATGAACAAAACCGACATATTTTATGAAAGATTTATATACAGTATTCATTCTGCTGACATAAGGGCAAGTGTAGAATTATAAGCTTTTCTTTATCATAAACAAAATTAGATTTTCAAGATCATATGTTCATTACTTCAATTCCCACAAATAAAAATTTGTTCATGGAAAAATAGAGATATTTTGAATACTAAAGTCCTTTATTCAACAACACAGAAATTTCACAAAAACAACTTTACTGGGCAAATCGAATGTGTTTTTTTTTTAGTTTTTTTTTTTTTTTACAGTTTTGTACATGCCCCATAAGTAATTTTCTTTAATAAATACACTGTTTTCCAAAACTGCTTTTTTATAATTGCACAAGCATACATACACCTTACACAAATATCTATTAGAAAATTTAATAGATGACTGCACAGTTCAGAATAGGAGAACGCTGTGAAAGGAGTACATTTTGTGGCCCATGTTCCTGAAATATCTGACTTCCTTGCCATTGTGAAAATGGAATCCCTCCTCACATAGTAGCTGTCTTTTATTCACTAGGAATACAGATCTCAGTGTGAAACTGCCAAATTTAATAAAAACAAAATCTGAAACATTTAGCTGTTACATGAGAACCAACTGTTTGATATCACTGTGAATCTAACCATGATCAAAGACCCACTACGGCTTTTTGCTGAATATATTTGACCCTGAATAGTGTGTTCATTTAACTGCTTTCCTCTTTTTTCATTATTTGATTACAGATACTATCAGCTTAAAGACTTTATATGCTTTAGCATTAATTGTACAACTTACATGCCAGGGATTCTAAATGAAAGGAAGGGAATATTCCTTTCTGTTAGTGATTGCTTAATAGTAATTCATGGGAAGCCCACCATCTCTTGCTCCCTATAAATGTGTTTAGAAGAAGGAAGTTGGGTGTTGGGGATTAAGCAACCAGGAGATGTTTTTATATACTCTTACACTGGAGAAAGACTATTACCTGTTTTCTCTCCTAAGGATGGATACGTTTCTCATTTTAAATATGCCTCCACTTCTACACAGGCAGGCAAAATCCATCAGAAAGCCACTTTGGTTTGAAGGCCTGAAAAGAGGGAGGTTTGCTTTATGAGGTTCTTCTAATGGTTAGGGGTTTGAGTGACAGCTGACAAGGAAATTGGTTCATTGTACTTCATACCAACACCCTGTATATTTTCCAGCTCTCCTGAACTGCTAACAGAATGTGGCATCTCCTTGTCTACACCTAGAGAAGGTAAGAGTCTTGTGTATGTCAACCTCTTTTACAAAGTTTTTAATTTGGCTTCTCTGATATGCAATTTTTAAGCTGTATAGTCCACCACCATCTATATTCTGATTGCTATCTTCCAAATTTTCTTGGTATCAAATATGAAATATACAGTGAAGAATTTTCAAAAGTTACATTTCATTGGTATCGTAGAATCATGAAAAATGTAAACCTTTAAATCATGCCCTCAGAGTTATAATGGTCTGTTTTACAAGTTCTCAGTGTATGGACTTCAGGGGAAGAGAACAAGAAGGAGGCCAAGAGTAACATCTTTCTTCAACATACCAATGAGAACATTATATGTATCCTACATTATGTAAATAGAATTTTACCAAAAACATAAAAAGGGTGGTGTAAAAGAACAATATTAAGAATGAAAACATAAGCAAATTAAAGAAAAGCTGCACTTTTCCATTTCAATAATCAACAGATTTTCTTTCATTAAAAAAATTGAATTGGCATGTAAAACACATTTTACAATATACAGATTCATTAGTTCTTTAAGAAAACAAAAACACATCAAGACATGCGATACTGGCATGTATATTAGACTCTCAGTACACTGTCATGAGATCTTTACATGTTATTGTATGCCTTATGCAGTCTGAATAGACGTTTGTTTCAATTCTGTAGTAACAATCACCATTTTCCAAAAAGCAAGGCAAACTTACCATTCAAATGAGAAAGTAAGTTTTAACTTACTTGTAATTAATTAGCAAATTGGCTTTAAAAATAAGTAAAATAAAATAAAAATGGACAAGAAAGAACTCATATAGTTCTCATTGGTCCCAGAGCAGAAACAGAAATTCTAAATAGAAACTCTCAGAGGAATATACATCAAGCAGAAAGCTATCTCAGAATTAACATACAGCACATTTTAGCTTGCAATTATTTAATGATCTTCTTTAAACATGGATAGGTGTAATATGTAATAAATTTTCCTTAAAAAGCCCATTTGACTGTACCTGGGAGGTCTTGCGTTCATATTCTAGCCAGGTTCAGTCACTTGCTTTACACACTGGCATTTTTGCAGGTACCTTCTCCATCCCTCCCACCTGTACTCTGATAATGAAGTGCTCCTTCCATGTTTTTAAAAATCTGTCATATTATTTCCCATTCACAACTACAACTAGCCTTTTAAATTTATTAATCTGCTAGTCTTTCTAAAACTTTACAGTCCTTTTCATCACCCTTTCTCTTCTTAAGTTATTTTTCTTTGCATGATCCATCTTGCTAACATTTTTCGGCAGACTAATGGATGTCACAGGCTAAAACAGCTGGCTAATGGATAAAGAACAAAAGTTACAGTAACATGGCAACTTCAATACTCCATGTATTTTTGCTAAACTCTATTTTATTCTTGAAGATGAAAATTGTCTTTGTAATCTGGCAAGAAAAATTAAAACTTATAAACTTCCTAGGTATCATGTCATCACAATATCTATCTTATTGGGACAGCCTTAGGAATATTGCCTGCCATTAGAAAACCAAATCCTACATGAAAAGGTAGCACAGATCCTATGAAGCATTAGCTCCTTTGTGTTTGGAGCTGTTTGCACTTATGGAATCCCACAGAATGTGGCCCTGCCTTTTCAGGAATGAAAGTATCAGGTGACAAAATAGGAATGGGAGTAATGGAACATTACACTGGGGGCATAGGGGAAGGCCACTGGTCTAACTGGGAGGCTATGAGAAAGGAAGATAAAAGGAGATTTAAAAGCCTCACTTTTATGAATGTGCTTAATTCTTTTAACTTAAAAATATATCTAGTCATGCCTCAATGCAGGAGGTCTTTATGTATTCAAATTTTAAAACAAACTACCCATTTCATATCATACATGGAATTATAACATTTGGGTACATTTTATTGTTTCTTTTTCCTACCAAAAAAAGAGAGCAAAATATAAACAAACAAAAAACATACACCCCATATTGGGCTGAGAAAAAAAAAAGTCAGTCATGAATTTCTCCCCCTAAGATATGATACTTTTCTCTGTATCCTAGAAAACACTGGTATTTTTTTTTTAATTTATACAACTGATTCTGCATGTTCCAACTACTCTGAGTACTCCGCCTTACAGTGCAACCCAAGACAAGTCAACTACACTAAGTATTTGGGAGGTATACCCTTCTGTACAGCTCGTTTGTAAGCAATGCAAGTGCATAACCACTACTCTAATATAGTGCTCAAAAGATTAATTGAAACTTTCATAACATCTTCCCCTCTTATAACAATACAACTGAAGGTAATTGCTGGATGCATCGTAATCTTTTAGTCTTGTAAAACTTGGCATCAAGTCTCTACGGAAAGATGCATGGCAAAACATGCCACTGCTGTTGCTGCTTCTAGAAACAACTGGCAAAAAATATTTAAAGCTAAAATTTATTGCTCCAGATTTAACTCGCAGAACCATACTGTTGTGTACAAACTGTTAATCTCCATAGATGCTCAGACATGATTGTCTCCTTGTGTCTAAACACACAAAATACAAGCTGCTATCTGTACAGTTTACAGTACTGAAACACATATATTTGAAAATGAAGTATAGATATGTACTTTGCAAAGATACATGATTTTACAGCAGGGGTTTACCCAAACTTATTTTTTACAGCCACTTTCAAAATAGACAACAACTTCACTAGTAGAGCTAAATTACATCAAAGAAAGAATCAGTGTATTGAAAGTAAATAGACTGGCCAATTCCCCAAGCTCCCAGATTATTTTTATATGTCTTTTTTTTCTTTTCTTTTCCTTTTTTTTTTTTGGAAGAAACCCCTATACATAAAATGAAAATAGTATCTGGATATTTTCTTCAGTGGTGGACTAAGCAGTTTCTTAAAACAAGACATTAGTTTGCCCTTCACTTCCAAATGCCTTGAAAATAAGATATACTACTGCTTTAAAAGAACCATCGGAATGCTTCAGCGCTGGGAACAGGTGTTCTCTATAAAAAAAGAGCAAGAAAACAAGTTAAGCTTTCTTTCTATGCCAATATAAAATTAGATTTTTTCTCCTTTACACTTCAGCAATATTTTTAGTCAGCAATACACAACATAATGACTTGTATATTTCAACATTTAATAAAAAATGTTCAGCCTTAGAACATTACAAAAATTAGAATATTGACTTTAATGCTAATTTACTGAACATAATGCTCAAAACGGTAGTCTAAGAAATACAGGAAACACAGACTAGAACATGGATAGCCATTAGAATATAGGGGGAGGTTCAAACTATTAGCCAATAGTAGGAAGTCCAGCCAGAAAGTCTGTATCTGCTGCATACATATGCATCCTATATAAGGTTGATATTTAGGAAATTCAGTGAAGTAATTTCTTTACTCTGGGGAATTTCATTTACTATAGGACAACAAGAAATATTACATTGATATTAATTCTATCATTTAACAACCGCTCATGCTAAACGTTCCTGCAAATAATCAAATGAAAACTATACTGACAACATACGCCACTATTTTAAAGTCTGCATTTTCAACAAATGTTATATATATGAGACAAACTTATACTAGCCAATGATACTCAGTGGAATATAACTATCCTTTTGTACCATAAAAAGACTATAGTTTTCCAAAGGAGTAAAAAGTTAGCACCAAAAGTATAAGCCATCCTTTTAACAAAAAACTTAAAGTTACGGTGGGCCTTTTTTTTTTTTTTTTTGTCAGAAAAAGGTTAAAGTATTGAATTTTCCTCTCTATATTAATATTACAGTAATTCATTATACTATACTGTTCTTTAAAAAGCAGAATCACATGAGAACATATTGAAGGTACATAAGAAACAATAAGCTACATTTTCCTACAGGAGCAAACGATAGAGAGTTGATTTTATTTCTTAGACAGTCCAACAATCCTGTGTAGAATACAAGACGGCTGCTAAGAATATGTATATAAATTGGTATGTTGAATGTTACCAAATTATTGAGTAGGTACAGAACATGAACATACACACACGTGCGCACACGCACCTCTTGTAAACAAATCTTAAGATGGTGTTAATAGCACTTGAATTTCATATTTCAGAAAATACATGAAAAATTCTACTCTAAGTACTCTTTAATAATTGAGGCTAGCTTTTATTTACTTTCTCACATTTGATTTATTTGGTTGAAAAAGTCCTACTGTAATAATGTCATCTTGAAATTTAAATGAAAAAAAAACATTTTGGAAAGCAAAGCCACTTTTCACTATTTGCACTATAAAGAATTTTTAAAAACTTGTCCTCACAGTCAACACAATAAATTTCAAAATGAATGTATAAGAACAAAATAATGATTTTTTTTCAAACTAATGATTTTTTAAAAATAAACTCCACTCCCAACGTGAGGCTCTAACTCATGACCCTAAGATCAAGAGTCTCATGCTCTCCCAGGCGGCCAGGCATCCCAAACTAATGACTCTAATGCAAGTTTGTATAATGTATATATAAAAATATTTAACTTGTGAAATATTATCTAAAAACTCAAACAAGAAAGTACATTATTTCCATATAAATAGTACTTTTAATATTTTACTCCTCACTCCTCATGGTATAATGTTTTCTTCTCTCCAGCTGCATACCTGAATCCCCATCAGTTGATTTGGTTGATGAGAAAAACCCCTCTACCACTTTCCAAAATTGACTTTTGAATGATAAATATAATGTTATATGCTCCTTACTTTTATTTAGTCATTATTAAGGGAACTATATGAAATAATAAGAAACATATTCATTCTAATATTCACACTTTACACACACACACACACACAAGCAGTAAATGAAAACTTAGACGTTTATACCAGATGCTAAGCTTGCTGCCTGATGCCAACTAAGAATAAATTTTATATAAGTATGCATACTTATATAAATGTAGTCATTTTTAACAAGATAAGTTAGATCCAAACATATCCATGCAATTACAGATTCACATATGAAAAATAAACATGTGCATATATATTCATATATATTCACATTTACATGTATAGAATATGACATAGAGATGCCAATTTACTTTCAGATGCCAACTGGAAACAAGACTGTAAGTATATACTTAGATAATCTTGTATCTTGATAAACATATATGTTTATGAAGATAAACAGAAAAATGTATGGAGTACATTTTTTAAATGAGGTGAACTCCTTATGTCTTGGATACATTTTGAAATATCTTTTCCAATTCTTTGCTCTTCCTGTGCCCCTTTCCATTACCCAATTTTATTTGCAATATTTAGAAAAAGCAAGCTTCATCAAATGTCACCTGAGATCAAAGGTCATGGTTGTGAGGAGAAACAGTCATTTCTCAATGCTTGTTAGCACCAAAAATTAATTAGATAATGCAAATATGAGAAAAGCAGAGAGCTAGTTTTCTTTACTAATACAACCTGTCACAAAATATAGCACTGTGATGTGTGCATATTATTATGCATACATTGAGACCAGTAGTATCTCCATATACAAAGATAGAGACAATCCACTGATACACAGGAAGGGCGAAGATAAGCAAGGAAGCATCTTTTAAAAATTACTTATCCCTCATATTAAGAATTTTGAGGTTATGAAGCCTAAAAGTGATTTGTTGGGAAATCACCTAAAATATGTGAGAACACAGAATACCACTAGTGCATCAACTGGAACAAATTTTCAAGGCATGCACCAGAAGCTTGAAGTGAGGTTGCTCTAAATTTTATTTCAGGGTTTAAAAAGTGACAAAACTCCTTAGTGCCCCTAGGCCACAAAAACCAGAAGATGTATGCCTGACCTCCTGCCCAATTTTCACTTGGGCTCAGTGGAAATTTACTTTACGCCTGGACTGAGTTCTCTTTGGCCAAGATGGGCAAAGCAACACTGTTTGCTTTCATACATGAAATATTAGTTAAATCATAGGTGTTTGATTAAAACTGTATGAATACATAAAAGATTGATTAAAAAATAGGTTTTTGATTAAGTCTGTACTAATTTGGGGACCTATCTTCTCTAATTCTGTCAACTAATGAGGTCATCTTCGTTAGAGGACTTTTACTTCAAATGGTGTGGGATCTTAGCACACCAACGGGGAGGATTAAGCACCCTGACCAGCTCCCTTAGGGTTACATAAATTCAACAGTCTCAGCTGGGGAATCACACTTTTGATGAGATTAGAGTGACTTTCTGGATCTCCAAGATGCTTGCAGGAAATTGTTATCCTGAGTGACAGGAAAGCCAGATTCCCCAGGAAGAGAAGGGGGCGGGGAGGTAAAGAATAGAATGGAGTTGAGCAGCATTGTTTAAGGCAGCCTTCACTGCTCATCCAGGTGCGCACACTTACATACAGCAGCCTGCTCCCAGGAGGCCTGCCTGGGGAGAAACCTGCAGCCCTCCGTTCTCCTTCCCCTATTACTATAAAGCATGGTGTTCCAGAGTATTCAATCCTATGAAAGCCAGAGCCACATACTGAAGACCCTAAACTAATGAGCTGTTTCCCCCTTAAATAATTTTAGAAAGCAATGGTAATTCCTTATATAAGATATATAAGAATTTTGTGTAAGATACAGACTATGAATGATATAATCCAAGCCCAAGTACAACTTACATATACTTTAAAAAAATGAACACAAAAAGTTACTAGTATGTCTCCAGCAGAGGTATATTTAAGCTTAATTTTTGTTAAATCAGCAGTGAAGAAATAATTAAACAATCTAAAATAAGTAAAAATCCCCAAGGCTGCCACCTAAAGAATTTGAGTATTTTTCTTTTTTGGTGTCTGCTGAGCAGTCACATGAATTGTGGTATCTTCAGGTTGAGCATGCAACTACATACTCTTGTTTAAAATATGGCAAATCTAATAAAAATTCTAATAAAAATTCATCTTCTGAAAGCTGCAAACGGGATATCCACACTTCCCTCTACATAGAGATATGTGGGAATGGCTATTCATTTTTAGATACAACATATAAAGTGTGGCACGAACAAAACTCATCATTTTAGTAAAGCCACTCATGAACCTTCAAAGGGCAAATTAAAGAGAACTCAATGCTGAAATTTGCTTCAGAATGCATAAAGCTATCTAAATTGAGATAATAATTATGACATTAGAAAATTCTGTAACTAAAGTTAAATGCAGGTTTCCAATATTTCTTCATATACTTTCTAATCCAAAAAAGCCTTCGGAATTCTATTGTGAAACAGGATGCTTCTAATACAATGATTTCCAAGCTGGAGTCAGTATTTTGGGCTACAATTATTCTTAAACTAATCAAAAATAGTTTCTTGCTTTCCTATTTATTATTAATTAAAGAAATGGAAGTCATCTAATTATTTTCTGATTCTCATATGTAATGATGTGAAGTGTGCTTTTTCTAATCCAAAGTAAAGCAATATCAAACTGTAGTTAGCCAGTACAGCCTCTTTTAAACTGTTCTTGAGTACTGTCTTCCTGTGAGGAGTCCCCTATAAGTTTCTTAGGCTCCAACCATCTAAGACTTTGAAATTGGAACACCTCACAGCATTTGACTGACCTTTTCACACTAGAACTTGAAAACCTTAATAAATCACTGTAATTTTGCAACAGAAATTACAAGAGTATGACAAGAGATAATAGTAAGTACCACTGTTTGCCTTTAGATATTTGATCATATTTTGTTTTGGCTTCATAGGAAACTTTAAAACTCTGGAGTATTCTGCATGAACAGAAGGAAAGGATTCCTGAGGGAGGAAGAAAATTACTTTTTTTTCCTGTTTTGATTCACAAAGAATGCTGAAACATCAAGTTATATAGGTTCTCAATTTTTTTACTGACAAAATTTCAAAAACTACTTGAAGAAATGAAAAATTGTATTATACATACAATATTGTGAATGTGAATTCACACGTACATTAATACAAATCTTTGGATAATTAATTATGATCTAAAATAATACCTAAGAAATGTTAGAGACACTCTAAAATATTTTTGGCAGAAATATTTTTATATCCTGTTTATAATTAATATATTTCAGAAATCATAGACCAGTAATTCACTAACTTTACTAGAATTATTAGCAAGCACAAGTATGGCATAGGTCAGTGAATCTGAAAGAACAATTAATTCATGATATGTGATAATCTCACAGTCCCATAATTTACTGTTTTATAACCCAAAACTTTATATTTTAATAATAATGCCTCAATTAAAAATATATAAACTAATATAAGTAAACAGTTTCTACTTCTTAGGTTACAATTTTCTTTTTCTGTCCTACCGTAATATATATGTCATATATATTATGTAATACTATATCATATGTATGATATATATGTGCAATATATATCACATATGTGATATGTATCAGATTAAGTCTTCTCATAATTCAGATTCATTTATCATATAACTGTATAAGTATCTGTACACTCACATTTTATTTTGGCCATTATCCAAATGTAAACTAAAAACATCAATATTACCAGTAACTGGAATATTAGACCACTCCCTAAAAGAGAGAAAGTACCAAAGAGGTAACTGAGTAACTTACAACCCAATTTTTTGGAGGCCTTAAATATGATTATAAGAACTCTACTTTTTTCGTTTTCAAATCGACGTTTATGGCCAGGATTTCTCTGATTACCGGGAAAGAACTAGCAATGGCTTTTTCATTAGTATCCATCCTCTGTAGCCTGCTGCTCCTGCTACTCCTTCTGCTTTGCAAATATTGACAGCTCCTCCTCTTCCTCCCCCTCCTACACAAACACCACCACCCTCACCATCACCACTGTGATAGCATGGTTTTAGGCTCTGATAGCATGACTTGAGAGGATAAATCAAGGTAACTTTTGTAGATGGAAAGATGGGTTTATATATTATGTTGAACAGATGCTAAATCAAGCAATGTGCTAGTAGAACCAGTTAGGAAAACAATAGTCTAAAGGAGAATTTATGTGTCTAATGGGTAGGCATGGGTTGGTAGGAAGGAAAGTAACAGCTTACCACCATGATTTACACTCGTCCAAAAGTGACCAAAAAAGGTGCCCACTTTGGCCCTAGTGTCTAATGCAACTTACTTTATTTA
This sequence comes from Vulpes lagopus, assembly GCF_018345385.1. Taxonomy (NCBI): domain Eukaryota; kingdom Metazoa; phylum Chordata; class Mammalia; order Carnivora; family Canidae; genus Vulpes; species Vulpes lagopus. The sequence goes on from NC_054829.1 coordinate 101,445,749, forward strand.
GGCAAGTCTCGTGATTAATGCTATGTAGGATTATATTTCAAGTAATTTTGGTAAAAACACTTCAAATCAAATCATTCTAACAAATAAGTAAATTTATTGTATTATAAATGAGTCGCTTAGAACTTGAAATGTTCTTGGACATATAAAAATAAACTGTAATAGGATAATACCAGGGTAAGCAGAAAGAGGAAAATTGTTCAATGACCCACCAATTAAAAAGGCATTTTTTGAAAGATTATTTTATACAGTACTTTTAACCCTATGTTAAAGGTTCTTAGAGGGAATATGAAAGGCAATTAAAGGTAAAATTGACATTAAAAAGCAAAAATTAGATTAATAACATCAATGCTGTCAAGAATGATTAGAACAGAGTCAATTCTATTTATATGTTCCATGTTTATATTTCATTTATGAATATATATATACACAAATATATACGGTTATATGATAGATGAATGTTAATCAATCTTCCTACCTATCCCCATCTATCTATCTGGCAGAGACAAAAGTTAGATAATTCTATCTTCCCTGGAAGTCACTTGACTAATCCTGTTTAATGCAACAATGCCTTTAGGTGAGATCACTGCTAATCAGCTACTGAAAAACCGCCAGCATTCTTTTTGTGATAAAGTTGTACAATTTTGAAAATTTTCATTAATTTCAAAGCAGACAGTTGAACTGTTTTGTTCGTTTACTGAAAAGAAGAAATTCTTGTAAAATGTGAGGAAATGGGAGGTCACTCAAAAAATATTATGAGGTGATGTTTTAAAATTATTAAAGCTTTGATTTGGACAGTCTCTAACATGTATTCAAATGAAATACAATAGTTACACCAAACCTCTATAAAAAATTCAAAATACAGCTCTTTTTGAAATATTATAGATTTGAAAATTTGAGAAATATTCTTTTTTTATATTATATAAAAAGTGTAAATAACTTTAATAAAAATTTTTCTCTTAGGGTAAGTTCCTTAGCAACTTGAATGTACTCACTGTACTTCATTTGGTTCAGAATCCTCTATGACATTCCAACCACTTCGATAGACCCAAAGAAACCAAAGCATGTTTTATGTCCATAAATGACTTATAAGAATTTAGAGTAAATTCCAAATATTTCAGTCATTATCATCAAAATAATGTACTTGGTTAGAACTATACTTCTGAAAATAACACGTAGCTTTTGGAGTATTTCTTTAAAATTTTTTTAATAATTGTAATTGTCATCAAACCAAATGCTTAAGTTCACAATCATTCTGAGTTTTTGTTCTCCTTTTTTCTCTTTAAGTAATAAAATTAACAACAATTATTATAATTTAAACTTTATCAAGTTATCACGTTACCTAGCTCTTTCGAAATATATTGACTAATTTCCCTCATTAAGAGGATATATAAGCATTCTGTACTACCATGATATCAGCATATCTTGTGCTAGAGCAAGTCCTTAAATATTCAGATTTAAATTTCTCCTCAGAGGATTTTGATATACTACTTCCTTTTCTATGAGTATCTTTGTGCAAACATATACACCTTCACAAAATAAACTATCTAGCAGAGTCAATTAATAAGCCTAACTTTTTTTCAAACACAGAATTTATAAGATGTAGTGATTAATATTCTTTCTTCCACTTTTTTTGGAGTCTTTTCTGTATGCGCATTTTGTATTTTCTAGGAAATTCTCTATATAACCACTTAAAAATTACAGATATCTTTGACCAATTGGTTGTTTATAGGATAGCCTTCATCTCTCTAAATACCATCGCTAATCTGGAGCATTCTTTTTCTCACCTTGGCTTTTCCATGTTTCTGACTGCAGGCCTGAGTGAATTACTCTTAAAGAGAAATGACAAGGTGAGGGAAAAAAACTAGTTTCTGTGAAACTATTTTTTCCGCTACGGTAAATTAAAAGAAACGATGTTGAAAAGTTCTAGTGGGTCTAAGCCCAGACTCATGGCATTTTGCCAAAAATTTTGAGACATTAACTGTTTCTACCAATTTCTTACTTAAACCAGACTCAAGAGGATGACCTTGCACATGACAATCCTTTCTACCAATGTGCTCCTTTCTGGTTTCCCTTGTATCTGTAACACTATACTTTGCCTACCTTTCCTCTCTCCCTCCCTTCCTTCTTTCTTATTCAGGTCAAACAACAATTTCCACTACTCTGTAAAATATACTTGAAATAACAAATCATACTGTAGAGTCTCAGTATGTTCAAATGTACAAAGCAAGTATCCTTTTTTTTTCTTAATTCTTGAAAAATTCTATTAATAGAAAATTTAATTCTATACCATACAACCACCTGAGGAAACCAGGTAGAGATCACAAATAGTAATCTGCATTTCTTACCTAGGCCTGAGGAAGAACTAAGCCAAGGATGCATCAAGGAATCCCAAGGCTTTTAAATAGGTATGACATTGTTTACAGAGCAATTATATTGTTTTGATTCAATTATGTCATTTTAAATGTGTCCACTTCTTGGCCTGAAAGTTTAAAATGTAAGCAGAGAACTAAGTATCTTGGATGAAGGACTAAGATGCAGAGTTAGAGATTTAGGTAGGTGTTGCAAAAGGCAGAAATGAAAAGTTTAAGTTCCTTAAACAAGTGTCTGTCTCTGTTTGTGTAAACATATGTGTATCGTACATCCACATCCACAGCACTTAACCACAAATCTTAGAAAATAATAGTTCCTACCTAAAGATCTATCAAATTGGATTGAATTGATCAAGGGCTTACTATGTGATCAGTAACATACCATGGATTCATGAATACACAGCAGAGGTAGAGACCTGCCTAGGAGAAGTAAAGACACGCTATTGATAGAAATACATTTAAATTTTACTCTTTATCTTGTTACCATTGTTCCATTTACAAATATAATTTCTTTCCTCACTACAGACTTGTTCAATGGTGTTGGTGCTGTCACTAAACTAGTGTTTTTCAAACTTTTTTGACTGCAACCAACACTTAGAAATACATTTTACATAGCAGCCTAGTACATGCATACACATACATTTATGTATACATACAAACTGAAACAGAAGTTTAACAATATGTACTCTTACTATATGTACTGCAATCATATATTTTATGTTCCACTCTGTTCTGTTCTACTTTTTAAAAATCCTCATGGCAAGCCAACACATGGACCACTAATGTTCTGTCACCTGCAGTTTGAAAAACACAGCTCCACGCCACAGAAATAACACACTCATGTGAAGAGAATCACATGAGGAAAATCCAAAAGCCACTCCACTTCATAATGAATGTAACTCTATATAGCAGCCTTACATAAAAGATCCAATATGTATTTCCTTTGACACAGAAAAGGCCGATGTTCTCAATTTTATTTTTCATGGGTGAAAATTAGGGCACACAAAGTATTTAATGATTACTAGAAGATCCCACATCTTCTCACTTCTCATCCATCTACATACAACTGAGAATTTTAGTTCTATTCCTTATTCCTTATTATTCCATTAAAACCATCACTGGTTTTAACTCATTTAACCTACACGTGAGAACACTTCCCATAGACCAATCTTTCCTCAGCACAGACAGTTACTTTCCTGCCACTGATTCACCAGCACCCATAATCATCATTTCCACACAATTAAATTTATAGTCTATCTTTCTTTTAAAACGTATTTCATCTCTTTTCAATCTGTAAGGGTTTGGAGCAAATACATCTTCTCTGGAATTTGCCAAATTGGCTGAAATACACAGAAACGCCAATGAGTCTTTGTGATCTATAAACATTTGTCCCTTTCCCCCCTCGCCCATCTACATCTCTATCCTTTTGATTCTACCAATCCAGGTTTTTGTTTCTTTAAGTCCTTGAGCAAGAAACAGCACTTTCAGCAGAGTTTTCCCCAGTTTGACACTTGTGCACATTCTCCAGAATGTCCTCTAAAGTATGAATTTAGATACAGAGGAGATCCAAATGGGATCCCATTTTCCACCCATCTTGGAAGCATTCTCTTTTAGTTACACTTTGGAATTATTCTACCAAATGTTTCAAAGACATAAGTAAAAATAATAACATCAGCTATAACACAATCTGTTTTCCCTGTCTCTGATTCAGCTGCCACTCCACTGAACTTGAGCTTTAGCTCTGACTCTCAAACCAAATATATTGAGTGAAGTCATAAAAATATTATCTTCCCTCTTTTTATAGTTTCCACTCTCCGCAAAACTTCTATAACTGCTGAAGGAAAGCAGACATCCATATCCTGCCTTGACAAAGTTCCTTCTAGATACTGGATTGTATCCTGACTTGAATATTCCTTCCTCAGTTTTTAATGCTTTCTGGATTAGCATTCCAAGTCTTTTAGGGCTTATCACTGTTTTCTCCCAAAAAACCATCAGCCTTTTCTATTATTGTTCATGACTCTCTTCATTTCATAAATACTTTCTCCTTATTAAACAGAAAAAAAGAAAGTTCTATATACTTTACTTTGTATCTCAAAACGTGTATCCACTTGTTTTATTCCCCCATACAACTATCTCCCAAAACAAAAGTAACTCTAAAATTTTCCAATATTAATTAAACATGTCCTCCAACTAGAATTCACAAGTATTTAACCATTTCTTTCTTCTTTCTTCCAATGATCTTCTTAAATTAATTCTCACTTAGTATAGCTCCCAACTGTGTCTGTCCAAATAAAGAAAATAGTAGCCAAACAAAGGCATTGTGTTAAGGTCAGTCTCTCTCTCCGTCTCTCAAAAGTTATAGAAATTAATGGCAGTGGTGTGCCTTTGGTAAGGAAGAAGAGCACTGACTTATTTAACCTGGCTCACCACACAGATGGAATTGACTAGGTTATTTGTGTTCTCCTAGGCATTTGAGATGCAAGAACAAGGAAAACTTGTTTATCAGGTTTATCTCTTTCCAAGTGAAATCAAGCCAGATGTTTGGTGAAGTGGATGATTAAAGCAAAAATTCAGAAAACACAAGCCATAACATAGTCAACCTGGGCTTTAATTTCTGAAAACTATAAGCAACATGTTGATGTACGGAATTATCTGTAAACATAGCTGGCTATCTCAGTCTCTACTTTTCACTGAGGACTTTAACATAGGAATGAAAAATCATACAGCATTTTTTATTACGCAAAGTACACTAACCTATATACAGCATCAAAAAGTTGTAAGCCTGGGGATCCCTGGGTGGCTCAGCAGTTTAGTGCCTGCCTTCAGCCCAGGGCGTGATCCTGGAGTCCAGGGATCCAGTCCCGCATCAGGCTCCCTGCGTGGAGCCTGCTTCTCCCTCTGCTTCTCTCTCTCTCTCTCTCTCTCTCTCTCTCTCTCATGAATAAATAAATAAAATCTTAAAAAAAAAAAAAGTTGTAAGCTACTGGATACTATTATCCCCATTCTACAGATGAGGAAACAAGCTTCAGAGAAGTTACACTGATGTGGCTAATTTCAACTGTAAGTTACCTGATACTATTGGCTCTTCCCATAACCTATCATCTAAATGTGGCCGTATGGCCCAAATATAATTTTTAACTATTAAAGAAGTGAAAAGCCGAGAAACTAAGAATATGCTTTCCTAATACAATTTATATTTGGTTTTATATCAGCCAAAGAAATACATTTTTAGTATTACTTCTTTGAAAAAGTAATTTTCGCTTTGCCATTTGTTTTTAAGAAATGTAATGGGAGATAAGTGCATTAAATATCAAGAAAAAGAAAAACAGAAAAATTTAACAGGCTCGCTCTCATACCTGGCTTTGGATTCTTATGCTGTTAAAATAAATTAAGAGAAAGCCCCGAAGTTTCACAGAGGAAAAAAATATTTCTCATAATGTTTTAGAGTAGAAGTTAACAAGCCTGCTGGGATCCTTTTAGCCCCTGCAGAGCTAAGTCTTCAACATTATTAAATGGCTGTCGCATCTGAAGTATGGTGCAACATAACTCAATAAACAACAGAAAACATATGATGCTGAATGGAGGGAGGCTTTTCGATTACCGTGCAGAATAATTCAATATCAGGACAGGTGTTTGTATGTGACGGAACAAGATATGACTGAAGGATAAACCACCCCTGTGCCCCTGCCCCAAATATTTTGAAACTCTTAAGGACAATAGGATAATGTCAGATGAAAAACTGTTAAGAATGAGCAGAAGCCCCGCAACACAACGAACAAAATCAACGCATCTGCAGAATCTTCAAAATATACACTGATTACAACAGAAAATATCCTTGAAAATAAATTTTTGTAGAAAGTGGTATTTTCTGGGGTGTTCTACATCCCCAACCAAGATTATCTACATTTTACTCAGTGACTGAAAATCACACATACAAATGAAAAATTTTACCATTATTTTGGGTTCATTTTTGCTTTTTAAATATTAACTTAAAAATAAAGGAAAACTAAAACAGAAGTAGTCTTTTATCCAACTTAGATATTTATGTGGGCCTTCCTTTCAATAAATATTGAATTTAACCTCTTAATTTGATTAGATATTTTTATGTGATGAATACATTAGTTTAACATTTTGTAAAATGTAAGGAAAAATACATGTAAAAAATGGTAAGCATATCCACTCTCATGAAATTTACTGGATAGTGGGACATTTTATTATGCTTTTTCAAAGCAAAATTTAAAAGTGAGCTGCTTTCTGGTAAAAATGAAAAATGTATTCAGACAATCTAACCAAGTGAGTTCGAACAATTCTAAGCATCAACAGCTTCAAGAGAGTTTTTTAAAACACTTTTTTACCAAATTAAATAATTGTATGTTTTACTTGTGTATCCAGAAAGAATATACCAGGTTCACAACCCTGCCCCACCCCCCCCATAGATCTTCAGTCTCCAACCTGCCAAACTAGAGCCAATGGAGATGAAATGCCCACTCTGCTTCCACTTCTTTCCAGTTATAGTCTTAGAGACTAGTTTATTAATTTGTTCTGTATTTGCCAACCTGTAAGGGTGACTATACAAAACCCCTAACTGTTCACTAAGGAAAACAAGGGACTAACCAAGGTAAGCAGCAGTACTTCAATCATCAATTCAGCAAAAAGTCTAAAAATCAAGTAATGTTTATTTTCTTAATCATTAGATAACTTTTTATTCTCATTTAAAATGTATGATATTTTTATCTTATTAGTCAAAAAGTTGTTACTGTTGCTTTTTTCTGACTGGTTTTCTGATTGCTTATTCGTTTGTATTTTGTTTCATGACAGTTGAATTCCAAATATTCTTAGAGGATAACTTACATATGGATTTTAATTACTTTTATTTTACTATTCTTAATTGCCATGTAAAAGATTTCTTATAATTTACATAATATTTGCATGGGTGGGGGTAGTATTTTCATTTAGGAAGTATTACAAATGTATGGTCCTTTTAAATAAAACAACTTTGACTACTTTGTATTAGATCTAGTGATAGAAGGAAAGTCTCGCTGGGCTTGTATTACAGTTTGATGCCTTGACAGCAAATCTACTTGGCTTTAGTCAGGGCTAAACTTTTCTGAAGTTTTTTCTTATCGTTTATGAAATTCAGGAGCTTTTTTCCTATATTAGCTCTTTATTACACTCTAGTGTTAATGTACTATCATTTTGTTTGAATTGATTGAAAACTTTCCTCTTTCCCTTTGATAGTCATATATTTGCATTTTGAGAATGAAACAAAAATTTACATTTTTATAGTGGCATGTTGTCGATTTTACTAAAATTTGAGAACTCATTCTTTCATGATATAAAATGACAAACTGGTGGATGTTTCGATTTAAGATTTGAAACATCTGTGTTTACTGATACATTTTTTAAGTCACCTAAACTTCAAAAACTTATAACATTTTCAATTATTGACTGGTTTCATTATTTAACTATATGGATTCTGAGTTTGAAGGACACACCTATTTTACATACAGTCTACAAATAAATTTCTTCAGGAAGCAAGTATCATCTTCCCTGAAGACAATGCTTCGTCCAGAATTTTACGATTGCCCTTTGTGTGGTGGTGGGGTCTTAGAACTCAATAGCTAAGAACTTAATACCTAAAATAGTCTTCAAGAAATCAAGTTATCAAGTTTGGGACAATATTTGGGTGTTTTCCACCAAACCCCTTAGAAGATCAACCTAACTTGCTGGCCTGTATATTCAATAGATAAATATTTTAAATGAGAGAAAAGTGTGAAAAGAAAAGAAAGAAATTAAAACTGTCCGTTCTCTTGAGGCTCCAGTTTTCTCTTCACTACAGTCTCTTCACTATAGGGTATCCTTTTCAAGGCCCTCCTCCAGCTTGTGATGGCAGTGTGTAACTTAGAGCTGAGAGCCAAGGGTGGGGGCAGGGAAACCTCCTGAGGTGCTGCTTTCTAATGTAATTCCATAAATCAGCTAATGGGAGAGAAACCAGATCTGTGTGGTCTCTAATGCTGTCCCACAGAGATCAATCATGTCACCTGAACAATGTTCAGGGACTAAGAGGCTGGGGTTGCCCGTGGGATGATTCTATCCCTTGAGCCATATCGGGTGAGGATATTTTAAAAAGTTAGATCTTCATATCAGAAATGTAACTGCTGTGAATATGAAAACTGAAGGATTGATTACCTTTGCATGAGACAAAGTGCCTTTATGTAACTTATTATCATAGTGCATAATCACATGCTTATTAAAATCTCTCCACTTAATATTGATCATTTAGGATGCAAGTTTTTAAGATAAGTTTTTTTGCAGAAAGGTCATGCAGTATTTGTAATAACTGCTTTGAATAATTAGTGAGTTTTTTAATGTAGTAAAAATGACTAAATGAACAGTGTTACATGCAAATACGCAGTGCACAGTATCACAGAAAAACTAAATTTGTTTTATGTGTACTGTTATCTCATGGAATATTACCAGGGGGGTGATTTTATAAACATATTTCCAAGGCATTAAGATGCTCTTAACATGAGACTAAGCAGGAAAATTTGAAAATAAGTAAGCCTGTTTTAAAAGGACTGCCAGAGGGGAGGCTTCAAAAAAAAAAAATGTGGGCAAGAATCCCAACACATCCATGTGAGTCTGTCTTAATTTCAGTTTACTCACCCTGAAAATCTGATTAAGCCTCCAGCCTTTGGGATGAGAATAAGTCAAAGGGAAGAAGGACACATGAGGTTTGAAATGATAAATAAGAATGTAACTAGTGATTACGATCCAAATATTCATTGGTGTCCATAATTTAAAGCCAACAAATATTAGCTCCTGAACTTAAACCTGAAGTCCACAGGTAATATCCATAATGAATCCCCAAATCATTATCCTCAGCGAGGGAGTCTATCCAATCTCTAAAACATCTCCACAGATGATGATAACTTACAGGAACCAAATTAGAGAGGGAGGCAGGTCAGCAGGGGACTTTTCACCGACCAGCAAACACTGTTCCAGCTTTGGTTCAGTCATGTAAACCCCGTCACTCTGACATGCATCCAGCTGCTTCCCTCCAGCCAAAACTGTGTGGATACACATGTGCTTAAGGCTGCCACTGCCTTTTTAAAATAATCTAGCTAGAATCTTAGCCAATTAAAAAAAAAAAATGAGACAAAACAGCTCCCCCCTCAAACTTTTTCTTTCTGCCAAGTAACACTCCACTGACAATCTTAGCCTTGAGCCATGCATGACCCATTCTCTGGTAGGAAGGGGTACTATAGTCAGGAAAACATCTTCAGAGAGCTCTACAAAGAGAGAAATTTGTTTCCCTTTCTTACCTACACTCCATTTTCTGAAGATCAACAAAACCTTTGTGCACTCGGATTAAAAAAAAAAAAAAAAAAAAGGTAATACTACAGGGTCATATGAGATCAAAATGTCCAAAGAATTTAAACATCACAAGTTTGTGGGAAAACTATCCAAAGAAGGGAAAAAACGGGAAATTTAGGAAGTTTGTCTAGACTGATAAATCAGTATAGAAAGTTGTGCAGAAAACCTATTGGTATCCACGCTAAGCTCCTTCAGAGTGGTTATTTACTAAATAAATCAGAATTACTCAGTGGTCCTACCCAACATATACGCTAAATTGGGATGCAGGCAGTGCCATGGGTTTAGCTAAAGATGTGGCCTACCAGCAACATGAAATCTGTAACTCTAGATACTATAGTTCTAGAGGAAAAATAGACGCCATTTAGTCCTTATCAACTGGGTATTCACAGGAAATTTTAGTATGAACAGAATTTTAATTTCCTATGGGCCTTAGAGACCTAAAGGTAAGTTACAATAACTTAATCCAGAAAGCAGAATTTAAAAACTAAAAACAAGTTTGTGCCACCTAACAAAATACATGGACCTGCATTTTTATAATTGCTATTATCTTTGTGTAAGCAGGGCTGCCAATGGAAATGTAGTAAGCCACCCTGGAGTAAAGTCAAACTTTCGACAAAGAGATGGGTTTTCTTACAAAGAGGAATACATGTAATATTTTGATGGAACTGATCGTAATCAATAATGATATCAATATAGTACTGTTTTTTTTCCTGAATCCCAAAATGCCACTTGCTTTGTATATTAATAAAACTTTAAAAAATCTGTATCTCATTTATGTGTTCAAACCTGCAACAAAATTCTTTAACTCTTCTTTCTTATCCTTTTAAAGAACAGTCCTTCATGAAGACAACTCCTTTAAGTAGTGCTCACAATTTTTAAAAAGAATGTGCAAGTGCCCCTCTTGATGATAACTTGTGAGAGCCAGTCTCACTCTATAATCCAGCCCACAGAAGATTCCCATATCCTAAATCCACCACCTACATTCTCAAGTTTATATGAACATCCTGTCATCTACTCTGTAAATGTTATCAAGGGACTACATATGATTACTTGTTCACATACCTTTGTTAAACATACCACTAAATTCATTCACCTATGATGGTACATTTTTTCCCTTTTTGTTTTGATCACGTTAACCATGTGAAATTTCCACCAGACACATCGCTTTGTATTTAACACAATTAAAAAGTCTAATTTAACAATGACTTTAGTGATAACCGGTACATTGTCTGTTTTAAGGACATATAGGAAAAAGAAACTATGATTGACCATCTAGGGTATCAATCAAAACTGTGCTTGGTTTATAGAACAATTTTGTGATCACAAAATGGTTACTTTGTCAAACGCAGAGCTCAAAGGAAATATTCTTTGGTAACCAAATTTTAGTAATCATCTACTTGTGAAACTATGCAAAAACAGTTCTTAAATAAAATGATCATCACCTGCCCGAAATGAACCAATTTTGTTCCTCGATTCTAAGACACATCCCCTTAAAAATTGCAGATGGCGTTCAGCTTTGTGTATTACTCCTGCTTTCTCAAAAAATACCAGATATGCAGAAAATGGGAAACAGAAACATTTTTATCATGGTGAAGAGAAAAAACTATTCTAGAAGGGGGTGGAACACCCTTTTGAATCCATTTATTTCAGCTTCCAAGATTACTGTGTGTGTGTGTGTGCGCGTGTGTGTGTGTGTGTGTTAATGGAAACATGGGCTCCTGTGCCACAAATGGTGTCCTCACTGTTATAACTGAGCCACTAATAAGTCTCTCTTAGCCAATAAAAGTATATGAAATGTGATGTGTCCAATCCTTTGGGCAGAGATGCTTTTAAAACTAATACTAAGGGGGAGGGAGGTATATTAAACCGCCAAGGGGCATTTCTGAGCATACTGAATGTGAAACTTCTGATTTTTTTTTAGACCAATTACATTAGTTTACCACCGCAGATAAAAAGGAGGGGCGCACCCCCCATCCGGAGGCCAGTTCCACGCGAAGTGCAGCTGGGGAGGGTGGAGGGGAGGCCGTGCCCTCGCCACCACCTGCAACTGTATCTCACAGCCTGAATGACGCTTCGGGAAAGGGGTACTGCATCTTCAAGCCAGACAAGAAGCCCTGAAGGGGAGAAGAGAGGGGAGTGAGGAGGGAGGGGGGGAGACTGGGAAACAAGAAATCATCTCCTCTGACCTCTAGCGAAGTGCCAGGTTTTTTCTTTAGCTCTTCACATTTTCTAAATTTGCAGATCTGGTGTCCCGTTTTGCGGTTCCTGCAACTGCTGCAGACGCCACAGTTGATGAGCCTCTTGCAGGGCACGCAGACCCCACACCTTTTCCTCTTCTTCTTGGCCGGGTTGGCTCCGCTAGCTCCCCCGGAGGAGGACGAGGAGGAGGAGGAATGATTCTGCGGGCAGTCTGCCAGATTGGCAATTTGAAACGCACTGTCTGTGACGGCTGCTGAGGCTGCTGCGGGGGAGTGAAGGGCTGTCATGACGATGACCCCTGGAGGTAATGAGATGCCCCCTAAAGCCGGGATAGCGGAAAAAGTCCCCACGCGCTCGGGGAGATTCATTATCTCTGCTTCAGCAGCGCCGCATTTGAGCTTGTTCATGCATTCCCCCGCCAAAGGTCTGCAGTGTTCGGGGGATAAGGTGGAGAGGAAATTAGTATTTGCCATTTGCAACGACGGCTCTGGCGGGCAGCCAGCCTTCCCCAGCCTCTGGGAGTCGTTTCGGTGGTGCATGCTGGTCCTGCCGCCGCCGCCGCCGCCGCCGCCGCCGCCGCCGCCGCCGCCCGCGGGGAGGATCGCCGAGGAGGAGGCGGAGGCGGAGGCGGAGGCGGCGGCGGAGGAGGATTTCCTGCCGCCCCCGCCGCCGCCCCCGCCGCCCCCGCCGCCGCCGCCGCCGCCCCCGCCGCCGCCCCCGCCCCCGCCGCTGCCCCAGAGCATGGCGGTGGCGGCGGCGGCGGTGGCCGCGTTGTCGCAGTTCCAGGGGGACATGCCGATGCGCGCGGCGGCCGCGGCGGCGGCGGCGCTGCTGGGGAAGATGGGGGTGGTGATGCGCGCGATCTTGGCCGCCTGCGGGAAGGCGCCCCCGTTGGTCTTGTAGAAGGAGGTGGCGAAGGAGCGGTAGCGCTCCATCTCCGAGTTGTAATCCACAAGGCTGTTGAGGGCCCCCTCGGGCAGGTGGCTCTCCTTGGGCAAGCCCGGGGCCTCCGGGCTCGGCCCCGGCTCCACGCAGACATTGGTGTTCATGGTGCAGGGGGGGAAGAAGGGGTGCAGGGTGGAAGTGGGGACCGCCTGGTCCGACACCTGGGTGGGAAAGGGGGGGAGGTGGGGGGGAGGGAAGGGGGTGATGGTGGTGCCGGGGTGGGGGCCGAGGCGGGAGGGGAAAGTGGGTCCGGGTGGGGAGAGCAAGGTGAGGACTGCTTTATTCCTCTCTGGGGCGCATTTCCACGGACGGTGAATTCCCGGGCAGCGTCTTCCTTAGCATTATCCTCCAACTGTTACAACTAAAATAAAGAAAGTCATTCCAACGGGCTGCACGAGGAAAAAGATTAGAAATAAATAAACAGCCTCCCTCGCTACCCCACCGAAGACGCCGAGAGCTCCCACATTCTCCGTCAGGTCGTTTGCATGACAATCACCAAGACGTGACCTCCCCCCCCCCCCCCACACACACACCCCCCCCGACTCCCCCCCCCCCCCCCCCCACACACACACACGCGCTCCCAACCCACTCCCTCCCTCCTCGCAGCACACCGCAGCTCCTCCCCCCTATTCTCATAACCCTCCAGAGAAAATGTATTAATAGCCAGGATACCCAGGGAAAGAGGAAAGACGGGGGTGACAAATGCCGAGGGAAGAGGGCAATTGGAGTGCTAAAGACATGCAAATCAGGGGTGGGAGGGCGATACTACCTATAAGCAGAGGGCATTTAAACATTATGAAATGTGTGAACAAGTGCTGCCTGGGCATGCAAATGCTGTAAAGTAGAAAACAGCAATGGCCCTATGAGGAAAATGAACAGGAAATTAGCAAATGAAGTACTGAGAAAGTCTACAATACATCCGAGTATAAACTGTAAGCAAACACAATACAACTGAGAGCTAAGAGACTGCCCACATACAATCTGAACTAAAGAGGCAGGGAGAAAAGAACTACCAGCTGCCACAGTGTCCTTCTGTGTCTGCGGTCATTAGTTTGAATCCCAGCACAGCTGGCTCTGTTAGGGTCTTAATTCAATGGACCAAGGACAGGTCTCAATTGTACAAGCCATTTGGTGGTGGGGCTTGGTGGGGGTAAGAGGGTGGTGTTCTACTTGTTTAAAAGAAAGAAAGAAAAAAAAAGAAAGAAAAGAAAGATGGACTAGATACAATTTTTTTTTTTTTTAAACCATACAAACAATGTCACCGGTTTTAAAGCAAGTGCCTGCAGCCCCTGTAAGAATATTCCCAATAATTCCTAATGGAGACTCCTGTCTCTTCTCAAGACAAGAGGAAAAGCATGGGACTTTTTTATTTTTTATTTTTTCTTAAGGATCTTTCATAGTCACTGGTTTTTACACTGAGCAAAATATGGGGGGGGGGAGGAAGAAGGGAGATCGCTTAAGGTGGTGTTTACCTGAAGAAATAACCGTTAAAAAGATTTTTTTTCCCCTTTTGCTCTTTTTAAAAGGAAAGTTTAATGTTAAGTGGGTATTTGCATTCATCCCTTTGCTTACAGGCCATTATTATGCTTTAAGAAGAGGTATTTTAGTTGTTTATCACAGATGAAGAGGTACATCTCAGCCTTTTAGGAAGTAACGCAAAGACATAAAGTGTATATTAACCTAAAAAAACCAGTTTCTTTGTTTCCAGATTTTTTTGGGGGGGGTGGGCAGAGTATCTTTTTGTGACACCTTGTGAAGCCCATAGATTGGCCTGGAATGTGGAGTTCAGGGAATTCTAGATGGGGGCCCAGTAGTCTCAGTCTCAAATATTCAGTTGAAAATGGATATCAATTATAGTAATTATGCTTATAATTAGATTAATGAACCATTTATGCCCAAACTCCAAGTGCAAAAACTTCAAGACCTGCTGGTGAGGTGCCCTAAAAAGAGGGGTTTACGTAAACAAATCCCTATTAGGCAAAGTAAATCAAGATAAGGAACCTCACCCCAGGCTGGATTAGAAGCTAGCAGGCATCTTTCAATCACAGCAAGTCCCTAATCACTCAGGAACCACCTCTGTGGTTTCGCATTAGGGAAAACTGCTCCCTTCAGAGGTCTGATGGCAATACAAAGGGTGCCCCCAAAACGCTCCTGGCTAAATATTCTTGATGCTTGGAAGGGGGTAGGGGAAGACACAGCAAGAATATGCATACAGCTTCAGTTTCTGCGAATCACATTGTAAGTGCAAGACCATAATAACTGCTACTCAGTAAAAACTAGTTATGCCAACCATGCATTAGCTATCACATTGAGTGGAGGGGAAAAAAAAAAAATCAGTATTTTAGTCTTTTGACCTTGTTCCAAATAAAGAAATAATTTAATGTCCCTTTTCCAGAGTATTAGAGTGCTGTTTGCAAACACAAGCTTTCCTTGCTTTTCTTATTGCCATCACCTCCCCCTTCCTCCCTCAAGGTTTAATGCCACCAGAAACTGTAGAAAATGATTGTGCCCAGTATCCAGGTCATTATTGTTTAATCAATGCATCTCTGGAGCATGAAAAAGGTACCTAAGCCACAGCTATTGTTTGGATTTTCTTTAAAAAACAAAATAAAACACACACAAATAACTAGAGTCCTATTCCAAAGCTAAATTAGACAACCATACTTCATGATCCTGTTTTGCCTTTAAACAATGTGACTGTACATGCCTAATATTGTATGTCTGGTCTACCAGAGACATAGAGATCAAAGGTCATATTTAACATTCAGGAGGAGGGGCGGGTGCAGATTAATTAATAAATTAATACAGCGACGCCTTTTATTGCAGGAGTCCAGCATTAATAATCTACTTTTACAATCCCAACGGACAGCAAACATTTAAGAGAAAAAAAGCCAGAGAAAGAGAAAGAACAATCACTTACCAGTCTCTTTTTATTTGGGGAGCCTTAGAATTTGCAGACGCTGCTAGTCTGCCTTTAATTAGTTGCACATCACCCCCTAACACAAAGAAACACAAATCCAGATGTGTCTTGGCAGCTCCCAATTACAACTTTAATACTTGTAAACAAACTGTTGGGGGGGGGGGGATAAATAAATATGCGGATCAAAAAAAAAATACCTGTAAATGGCTTTTTTTTTTCTTGTTGCAGAGAGAAGGAGGAGGAGATGGTGTTAGTGGTGGGGGTGGAAGGAGGAGGAGGTGGGGGGAGAGGAAAGAGCCGCGTGTGAGTGTATGTGTGAGAGCGCGGGGCTGTTCTCGGTGGTCTCTCCTCTCCCAGCGCGTTGCTCTCCGTCCGTCTCCAGTCGCTGTGTGCGAGGGAGGGAGGGAGCCGGGGAGTCTCTCTCTCTCTCCCCTCTCTCTCTCCCTCTCTCTCACCCTCCCCCCTTCCCTCTCTGTTTGTGTGTGTGTGTGCGTGTGTGTGGTTGCTGGGGGAGGGGAGCGCGAGAGCCCGGCGCGGAGGAGGTGCGGCGCTGGGGGCGGGGGCGGGGCGGGGGCGGGGCGGTCGGCGCCGAGGTGAGCGGGACGCGGGGCCGCGGGCCCCCACTGACGATTGGCTGCGAATGACTCGGGGAGCAAGAGGCGCACGCGGGCCGGCGCTCCCCTGCACAATCCTCTCGGCGGCGGAGGAGCCACGTTCCCGGCTCGCCCGCCGGCCGCCCCCTCCTCCCTCCCGCGCCCGCTCCCCGGCTCCGCCGCCCAGCACGCAGGGCCCTTGATTATTTTCTTTTGCTCTCGGAGATAATTGTTTGGAAGGGATGGAGAGAGGGCGTTTCCGCCTCGCGCTCTCGCGCTCTCTCTGCGTGGGGGGGTGTGTGCGGGGGGGGGGTGCGGGGGGGTGCGGCCGTGTGTGTAAATAAACTTGTCTGGGTTTTCTGGCCGGGCTGAGGGAGGGAGTACAGGAACCAGAAAAGGTCGCGTTTGTTTGAAGAATGCTCTTAGTTCGCACCCTGCCGCATGGCTTTTAAATAATTTTCCTGGTGAGCCCAGAAAGACTCAAAAAAAAAAAAAAAAAAGATCCTATCACCTAGGTAAGGGAAAACGGAGCAGTGTTCTGGTTGTCCAGGTCTTTTAAATAGGATTATGCCAGAATGTAAAATATTGGGGATATGATGCTTGACCGATCTCAGAATCAATCTCAATCCTTCTCTGCCTCCCGCTCTCTCCTCTCCTCTCCTTCTCTTTCTCTTCTCTTCTCTTCTCTTCTCTTCTCTTCTCTTCTCTTCTCTTCTCTTCTCTTCTTCCTCTCCTCTCTTCTCCTCTCCTCTCCTCTCCTCTCCTCTCCTCTCCTCTCTCTTCTCTCCTCTTCTCTTCTTTCTCTTCTCTTCTCTTCTCTTCTCTTCTCTTCTCTTCTCTTCTCTTCTCTTCTCTTCTCTTCTCTTCTCGTCTCTCCTCTCCTCTCCTCTCCTCTCCCCTCCCCTCCCCTCCCCTCTTCTTTCTCTTCTCTTCTCTTCTCTTCTCTTCTCTTCTCGTCTCTTCTCTCCCCTCCCCTCCCCTCCCCTCCCCTCCCCTCTTCTTGTCTCTTCTCTTCTCATCTCTTCTCTTCTTTTCTCTTCTCGTCTCTTCTCTCCCCTCCCCTCCCCTCCCCTCCCCTCCCCTCTTCTTTCTCTTCTCTTCTCTTCTCTTCTCTTCTCTTCTCTTCTCGTCTCTTCTCTCCCCTCCCCTCCCCTCCCCTCCCCTCTTCTTTCTCTTCTCTTCTCTCTTCTCTTCTCGTCTCGTCTCTTCTCTCCCCTCCCCTCCCTCCCTCCCCTCTTCTTTCTCTTCTCTTCTCTTCTCTTCTCTTCTCTTCTCTTCTCTTCCTCTCCTCTCCTCTCCTTCTCTTCTCTCCCTTCTCTTCTCTTCTTTCTCTTCTCTTCTCTTCTCTTCTCTTCTCTTCTCTTCTCTTCTCTTCTCTCTCTCCTCTCCTCTCCTCTCCTTTCTCTTCTCTTCTTTCTCTTCTTTCTCTTCTCTTCTCTTCTCTCCTCTCCTCTCTCTCCTCTCCTCTCCTCTCCTCTCCTCTCCCTCCCTCCCCTCCCTCCCCTCCCCTCCCCTCCCTCTCCCTCCTCTCCTCTCCTCTCCTCTGCTCTCTCTCCCAATCCCCTTCTTTCCTGTTCCATCTGGTACTTTCAAGTATTAACTCAGGTTTTTAACTTACTGCCCAATTTTTAATTACAAACTTTACTTAAGCAAAACTACTTTTATATCTGCGTTAATCGATTTTATATACTAGTATGAATTCTTGACACTTGAGAAAAATAGTTTAATAATTGACAGATGGATCTTTTACCACAGGTCACGTGTAAACAAAGCTCACTCATAAATGCAGCTGTGAATTGACTTTTTCACTTCTGCCTTCCAGAAAATGAGGTATTCCTGGATGCATGCTGTCCTACTATTGAAATGAAGTATGTGCTAGTGAAAATGGTTACGAAATAATTTATAAAAATGTGAATCTTTTTTTGATAATAATTTCCTAAGAGTGGCTAACAAGCTATAGAAGTAGAAAAGAAAAAAAAATTAGACTGTTTAAATTGGCGTTATAAAGTTTTATTTTTTTTAAGATTTATTTATTTATTTATTTATTCATGATAGGGAGAGAAAGAGAGAGAGAGAGAGAGAGAGGCAGAGACACAGGCAGAGGGAGAAGCAGGCTCCATGCCGGGAGCCCGACGTGGGATTCGATCCCGGGACTCCAGGATCACGCCCTGGGCCGAAGGCAGGCGCCAAACTGCTGAGCCACCCAGGGATCCCCGGTGTTATAAAGTTTTATATTGAAATTAAAACAGTATTTTTGAATAATGCAGTAATTTCGGAGAAGGAAGAAAAGTATCATGACTTGCTTCTTTGGTAATAACAACATGCTGAAGAGACATTTTAAACCCGTTTGTATTTGAATTTTCAGAAGGTTGACCTTGACCATATCAAGATTCTGTCAGCTATGGAGGATTGATTATTGATAAGATGTTAGGAACTGTGGTGTGCATAAATGAAGGTGCTATTCCAAGACTGGGCAGCTACTGAAATAAGGGGCAGATTGTTTCATGACTCATTGATTAACATACATTTTTGTTGTTTTTTAAACATAGAATAAGTTTAGTTATAAAGTGGATCAAACTGGTTATTGGATATTTACAGACAATAACTAGATGTTTCATAATTACTTAAATTCATTAAGACATTTTTATACTTTTGTTAATTCATTGTAAAAGCAAGGAAGAGAGTTTTCCTTTTTTTTTTTTCTTTCCTTTTTTGAGCTGAGCATCATAGGAAATTGATCAGCAAAATGTAGGCACTTTTTAATGAGTGAAAACATACTGCAAAGCTGACGGATTCTTAAACATCTTTTCAAAAGAGATGTATAATATCAGTCCAACGATGGAAGTTTGTAAATAAAAAATTTTTTAAATCAAAACACTGTGCTTTCTCATGCCAAATTTGCTTTCCTTTTCAGAATACACTAAGCTTACTTTCAAAGTGAAAACCTAAACAAATGAGAGAAAATAAGCTCTAAATTCCAAAGGATTTTATTTTTAACTTATAAAGGAAAAACTCCAGAATATTTAGTCTTAATTAAAAAGAGATACTATTAATGACCTGTCCTTTTCAGAGCTGTACTAAGTGATTTAAAGATATTTTATTTTGTCTTTGCAATAACTGTATAAGGTAATTATTTCCATTTTTACAAATAAGTTGAGGCCCATAGAAATTAGACAACCGAGATTGAGTCATAAAGTTAGTAAGTAACAAGGCTAAAATGTATACTCAATCCTGTCTATCTCCAAAGCCTTATGCTTCTAACCTCTACCCTAGTTTCATGATCAGTAATTAATTAATCAATAAACCCTCTCTGCATACTAGAACCTTAGCTTTAATTATGATCTTAGGCCTATTATTTATATGACATTAATTGAACATATAGAACAAATTATAAAATATACCTCATGCCTCTGATATTACATCATTTTTTTCCACTAGGAATTGATTATATCCTTAGCCAAATATGATAAAGAGAAAGAACTCTTCTGGTCTACCTCTTATCCTTTATTAATATTATCATTATTTATACTAGTTTTGCCACTTCTATACCTGCCACGTTTCACACTACTTGTCCTATGTTGTCTGCTCCAGGATGATGTGTCAGGGTTTCTGTTACAATTGCTGAGAACACTTGATCCCCTATTAACTCTCCTTCGGAATCCACAGTTCTATAAGTACTAAATCTTAAGGTTTGTTCCCTCTGCAAAATGCCTGCTACCGCTTCCAATCACCTGGAAGTGGTTTGTGCCTTTACTCTGCTTTATGTGCTTTGTGGTCTGAAGTAGGAGTAGAGGGGCTTCATTGATATCTGCATGGGAAAATGCAAAATTGCAAATTGAGTATCACCTGAAAAAAGTGTGCTGGACTCGAAAAACATTTTGTAATGTGCTATGAAATGTCTTTAAAGCATTGCTGCTTTCCATCATGATCATGATCAGTATCATCATTATCCCAGAATCTCTAACAAGGTAGTAGCTTATCTCTTGTAACAAATAGACTCCAAAATGTATCAGCACAAAAACCAGAGGAGTATATTTTTTGCTCATGAAACAGCCTAGGTTGAGCACTTCCGATCAGAAGACCACTCTCCTCTATCCATGGTTCCAGTTTCCTTCCATCTTGGGACTTTGCTATCCCCAAAGGACCGCTCATCAACTACATCAAGCAAGCAGAAGGGCATGGAGGAGGCACGATCGATCCCCTGGTCTTGAAGTGACCTGCAGCGCTGCAGCTCACAGGCAATTGTCAAGAATTGTCACATGCCCCAACTAGCTGCAAAGATTGTTGGGCAGTCCCTTTCTAGATGTAACTCTATTACTGTGGAGTAGAGAAACAATTTTGGTGGGCAGCTGGCAGTTTCGCCCACAGAGTAACATCAGAAGGAGAATAACCTGCTGGACAGGTTAAATAGACCTGAACCAACCTCAAGATTCCTCTTCCTCTCAGAGCATTTTTGCTGATTACCACCCTTAGAGATTACCATTAAGAACCATCTGAATGACTTTGGGGGAAAGTTTGGCAACTATGAACAAATTATGTTTCTTAAATACCGGTAGGACAGCCAAGCCGTGGATAGAATATCCAAACAAGAATCCACTAAACAATAAAGAAAGCTTAAGTAGCACAAGCAGAAGAGATGCTGTAAATATAAAATAAACGGACTTAGAGATAAATCTTAGGCATCAGCAGCTTGCTTGTTAGTGTTTTAAAACCCGGAGGTAACATTTAACCCCCCAACCAGTAAGGTGTTCCCATGAACCACAAAAAATACCCAGCATTCAGGTTAAGAAAGGTATGTGGAGCTCTCTCACCTGACATTCTGGAACCCACCTTCCCAATTTGTGTGACCAGTCTCTCAGAACTGCCTCTTTCTATAGTAATTCACACTGTATAGAATAATAATACAATAATGACATCCTTCCTTCATAGAAGGCATACGCCAATAAAAACAAATAGGAACTAATTTCTCTTCTTTGGAGCTACCTGGGAATTTTATTTATCTTTCTTCTTTACCAAAATTTGAGATACCTGGTATCAGGAATTGTGCCTAGTTCAGTTTTGTGTCCTAGCTGGTATAAGCTTGGCACCTGGTAGGTTCCTAACATTCTGTGCCATGCACATTGAGGGAAAGTAGCATATACAAAACATGGTAGTAAGTTCCCCATTGTCTGTAGGATAAAAATGTAAATTTCACACAATGGCGTTCGGAGCCCTCTCCAATTCACTCCAACTTTTGAATCCCATCTCTTATTATATCTTGCAAAAACTCTCTACCCCAGCACATCTACTTCTCCCAGACAATATTGTTGACTTTACCATGACCTTATAAAAATCAAAAGAAAAAACAAAAACCTTTATTTAAAAAATCACGAGCTAAGAGGAAGTACTGTTTTTCACATAAAAGAGACTTTTCCGTATAATGAATTACTATACTATAATGAAATAACATTTTTAAATCCCTTAAGTGAACATTTTCCGGAAAAGTTTTAGAGATGTTTTTGGTGACTCAACAAGTGGAATTTGATAAAATTAGCTCTTAAAAATCAATATTCTGCACACCTGTTATTTTCTTTCACTTTTAATTAAATATCGATACATCATTATCACAATGCTGACCTTCATATTCGAAGCTGGTACTCTTAACCTGCCAACAGCAGGTCATGTGCTTTGAGCTGTTTTCCAGCAATAATAAATTTGTCTTAAGCTATCTACACTCTCTGGCCTTGTCTTTCTAATGACTAACAGGATGAATTTATGAAATGGCTGGCCACCGTTAAGGATGAAATCTGTGACTGTTGAGGATAATGAAAATAATGGGTTCACAGGGTTAAACCCATTACCTTGGCCTCATTAGCACCATATTCAAATCAACTATACTAATCAAGTACACCCATTCACCTATTTTTACATGCAGTCTGGACACGAGACAGATATGTACCAAATATTATTCTGGGCATTCATTTTTAGAATTGTTCTTCACAAGGCCTAATTTGGGCTAGGCCCATTCTTATTTCATGGCACTCTTTCTCAATTTGTAAATTCTCATTTCTATAAAATTACATCTTTGATACTCCCCTGCAGCATAATAGCTGTCCACAAACACGGAATCCTGTACAAATGAAATAATAATAGGCTAGGAAGGGAAATCTCCAAAAGAACACTTCTTCCATTAGGCTCCCTAGCCGGCTCCGTTTTGCTAAGATATGGGCTTCCCTGTACTTTTACTATGACTACTTAGTGTGTTTTGTTCATTGCATTATTAGAAAACAAGAGCAATAATGTCACAGATTTTTTTTTCAAGGTATTCACTCATGAAGGAAATAATGGATCCATTTTGCTACAAAACACCAAGTCATGGTAAGTAGCTCCTGGACACTAACAGATCTAAACATAGATTTGCAGTTTGAACCCCACACTGCTCGGTAGAGTCCCTCTTTTTCTCCGCCTGTGACAGTATCAACACACCCTTCATTGGCCTTTCTCCCAGGAAAATTTGCTTTAGACATGGAGCTGTGTGAGCTTTCTTGAAAGCGTATTTGTCAAGATAGACAAGTAATGATAAAGTCATATGAAGTTTGGGAATCTTGGAATATTTGCAAGTGTGAGCTGACCTGAAAACACCTGATGCACCCCTGTCGACAGGCACTCAATGTCACAGCAGCGCACGCTTCCTGACAGCAGTGGGGCATGTGGCAGCATGGGCTCCTGCTGCTTTCAGCCAGTCTCTTCTGCGCCAAGTGGACCCTGGAAAGCAAGTAAGAGAGTCCTCTCTCACTCCCTCTCCTTATTCTCACTCAAAACCACAAACCCAATAATTCTGGTAACCAATGTACTTAGCGCAAAGACAAGAGGCTGGCTTTTGTTAAAAATGAATTTATATTTAAAAAAATTTTTTTAATAAAAAAATAAAGATAAAATGAATTTATATTCAGAAACTGGATGTTTTGTAACCAGGCTTGTGAATCCTCAAATTACCAGACAGGACTTGCCCAATTATTCGAAACAAAGAAAAAAAATCTCCCAAGAATTTTAATAATAAAGTTATTTCTAAACTTTACTTTTTAGAGACATAAAATTAAGGTTGGGACAGTCATACTTTTTAAGCTTTATAACATTTTGAAAATAAATTTATTTTAAACCGTTTTCTACTAAACAATGTTCATTGAGGTCACCATTTTTGAATCTGACATTTATAAATATAGCAGAGACATTTTTCATTACATGTTTGTGATTTTCTTCTCCTGAGCTCAGAGATTTTGACTTCTGGGTAACCTGGATATCCCCACTTGAAAAGCACAGGCGTCTGATCTTACTGTAGATGTTATATTTCAAATTAAAACCATTTTTATGCTTGATTTTTTAAAATGTCTGTTTCCATTGTTTAGTTTATCTTCAATTAACTCTTTTCAAAATAAAGGATTATTCTCTTTGTTGAGAGGGAGAATCCAGGGTAGTGTCCCTGAGTTATGAATGTTCAGTCCAGGAAGGGATTTTTTGTTTTTTTCCAGTGCTGACCTTTGTTATGCCATAGTTACAGCAACAAGAAGAGTTCCTTCTGTCCGTCTGTGGCACGTTCTTTCCAAACTAATGACAGTCTTTCTAGTCTGTTGTGTAATATGGAGAATGCCTTAGGTGCATCGATTTCTTGATTTATTGATGTTTTTAGCGAAACCAGCAATTTAAGTGGCAGTATTTTAAATAGATGAAATTAATTGAAATGGAATTTGCATATTCTATGTGTCTGTGGGATGTGGCTCATTCTTTTAGATATTTTTCCATATTGTCTTTAAGCTCCCCTAATCAACTTGCAGTTTAACTTCTCAAAGATCAAGTTTATTTACCCTATCATTATATTCTTAATCTAAACATGCAGAGAGAGAAAGGACAAGAGAGCCAGGGAAGCTCTCCTTAGGAGAGTAATGTGTTGTGATAACATGCGGTTTGTCTGCCAAACTGGGCCACACAATCTCACTATGACCTTGGGCATTCTAAGTCTCATTTTACTGATCTGGAATATCAGTTTAATTATAGTAATTACCTATCTCACAGGGTTTGTGAGGTTTAATTAATGTTAGCAGAGTGTTGGAGCTATTTAGTAGAACAGTACTATAAAAGGCAAACTACCTGAAAATCACAACTCGCTCCCTTCCTCCCCACATGGGACTTAATTTTCTACACTCCTTTTTCTTTTTTCTTCAGATTTAATATCACATTTACTGATTTTTTTCCTCCCCCCCATATCTCTATCAATGGTCTTCCCTGCTTGAGACTTGCCTTGGATGAAGCCCACGGCCTCTGCTCCACTTCTCTCAGTAGTACCATCTCCTCCAGGAGCTGAGATATTCCTGAACCCAAAAGGCTCAGGAAAACTGCAGCATCTGAGCAAGCAGCTGTGGCTGTACACTTTCCCTTAAGTCAGAGTCACAGACCACCAGGCTACAATTTGAATTTGGGCCTCAAATACCTTTTGCTTGGGTTCATGGTATTATCTGAGTTAGACTTCCAGTCTTTTTCAAAAATTGGGAGATCTGAAAACCCTGTGTCTACATTCCCTTCTGGAAAATAGTATCTAGAGCTGTGATTAGGTCTCTAGTTTGCCTGCATTCTTAGCACTCTCTATTATCTAACACTTGTCCACCTAAACATTGGAATTTGCAACTCAGGGCCTCTGAGTACATTTGTGCTAGCTGTTCACTGCACAACAATGCGTGGCCAAATGGACAAGCAGGGGCTGGAATCCAGCCCATTGCTCTGCTTGCCAAGCCATCTTCTGGTGAGTCTAATTTGCACAAAGACATTCTAGGGACCAGAAGTGGCCTTGTCAGTTATCCCAGCTATAAGTCAATTAAAGAGAACAGTGACAGGGGAGCATGGGTGGCTCAGTTGGTTGAGTGTCTGACTCTTGACTTTGGCTCAAACATGATCTCAGAATTGTGGGATCTAGCCCCTCACTGGGCTCTGGGCTTAGCGGGGAGTCTGCTTGGGATGCTCTCTCTCCCTCTTTCTCTGCCCCTCCCCCACCTCACACGAGTGCATGTGTGCTCTCTCCCTCAAAATAAATTTTTAAAAAATCTTTTAAAAAAAGAAGAGTGGTTGCCACACTGAACTTAATTAGTATTAAAAAATTAACATCCAATCCTTGAAATTATGCCCCCAAAACTATATCAAGCTTAAAATCATATTCAATTTTATCCTTTACTCCCTTCCCTGTTTTTTTGGTAGACTCATTGTACCTAAAACGGATTCTAACATGAAATATTTTTCAAATAGGATGTAAATAGCATGCCGATTTTAGTTGTGTTAACTCACTGAGACTGAAATAGGAATTATATTTAATTAAAAATTAAGAAAATGATTAAAAGTGTAATATATATTGGATAGTTGTAAATAATGTTACATTTCTTTCTTTGGGGACAACTACTCTTTGAAAGAGGGGCCATTGCCTGCACCTTAGTCTCTGTTAACTACTAACATTTTGTAACAGTAACACTGTTTGAAAGAGCAATTGTTTTTACCTATTAGTAACTTAGCTCTCTTAAAATGATGATGATGGCATTTCCTTTTCAATGTTTCTATTTTTAGAGTTTTCTATTCCTATAATTTTTGCTACCCCATATTAATGAAAAATAAGGGGTCCCTGGCTGGCTCAGCAGTTTAGCGCCTGCCTTCGGTCCAGGGCGTGATCCTGGAGTCCTGGGATCAAGTCCCACGTTGGACTCCCTGCATGGAGTCTGCTTCTCCCTCTGCCTGTGTCTCTGCCTCTCTCTCTCTCTCATGAATAAATAAATAAAATCTTTAAAAAAAAAAAGAAAAATAAATGTTACCCAATGACAAAATTAATTTTCACTTCTTTCTTTACCAAATTTCAAGAGTCCAAAACTTGAACAAAGTCCAATGAATGCTAACTTCTAGATACTTTAGTGACCAATAATCTATTTGCAATAGAAACCCAGATATGTATATCCTTCCTTTATACACAACATAACTTTATTCTTTCACCATAGAGAGAAGGAGCATTTTCAGATTTCCACTCATTACAGTAAGAGAAAATTACTCACACTGGCTTAAATAATGAAGTCCCAGATGGGACAGGCTTCAGGTGTGGAACAATCAGTGTGTCATGGGTAGTTCAGGTTCTTTCCATCTCTTCCCTCAGTCATCCCCATCACCTTGGCTCTTCCGTCAGGCAGGTTTCCCTCACAGTTACTGCTGCAGTAGTTCCAATCATCATTTCCAGGCATTAAACGATTTCAAGAAAAGAAAAGGACTGTCTTTATTGGTGTCTATATCTTTAAAGCAGTGAAATCTAGAAGCACTAAGATCAACTTCCACTAACATCTCATTAGCCAAAATTAGGTCACATGTCCACACCTGCACCAACCACTCTCAAAAAGAATGAGATTGACTTAGTCTTATAAGTACCTACTATCCCTGGAACTAGTGATGAGATCATCCTGAAGCATATGACTGTGTGGAGGATAAGAAATTTCTGAACATAATCCTGGTTCAATTGAGAAAAAAAGGAAGGAGGAGGTTGGGGGACTGGATAGATGTTGGTGAGACATGTATCGGTGTCTGTTGTTGCCTTATATAACTCCATCACTTTGTTTCTGCTCTCTTGAAAAGCTAACCAGCCCTAACTCTCATGAATCATGCCAGACTATATGTGATAAGAAGTCAGTTTATGGATGCCAGCATTTTATCATGAGCGAATTAGTGAATTATAATTCCAGTTATAATTGTCTATAAGTAGAGCTTGTGTTTAGCAACATGGCTTTCTGAACAAAGTTTTACATATGGCTACTCTAATGTTTGCTTCAGAACTTTTGTGCTGTCCTATACAAAAAAAAAAAGGGTACATCTAAGCTCAGATATAATGGGTAGGGTTAAAAACTCTGGATATGAGGAGAAAGCAGAGAGAATGAGGAAGTTAGAATAAATTAAGAGAAGTGGTAACATTTTTATGGTACAGCACATCTATTTACATAATTAAATCCACCATAAATAATTTCCTCTTATATCTTCTGCTGGCCCTTAAAGCCATTATTTTAACTATATTTGCAAGGTATGAAAAGCAAAATAAATAGCCAGTCTTTAAAATTTCAAGTTGATCCCCAAACTGACTCAAATTTGCAAAAATCTGGCATAATTTAAAAGTAAATAAATAGAAGCAACACTTAGCAGAAGGTTCCTAACATAAACAAAGCTGTGCACGTTTTGTTTATTTATGGGATCCATGCAAAGTGTCATATTCATTTAAAAATATTCAGCACAAGAGTGATTGATTTAAAAAATTGAACAGAATTAAGGAGTCTGAACATTCTTTAAACCTAAAAGTTTGGAAAAGGAAAACTGACTAGATTTTGTAATATTATACTTGGGAAAACATTTTTCTCCTTTATGTCTGTTCAAAGTTTTTAAAAGGATGATGGTGAGAAAGATAGCACCATTTCTCAAAAGTGTACATAAATTGGGATGTGACTAAACCCCACCTTTCATATAACACTTGAATGTTGCTCCAGGTTAAGTATTGAGATATAGGTGTGAAATCTCCTGCATTAGCCTTTTTCATTCAATGAAGTTTTATGATGTTCCCAAAAGACAAAAATTCTTACCTGTGGAACTCAGTTTTACTGTCATCTCCCTATTCAGCTGGTGCTCTTCACTCTCCCTTTCCATACTGAATTATTTCCTATCATATTTTAATAGAATAAACATTCCTTAACACCAGTTATGTGCATGACATAGTGTGAGGTCCTGATGGAAGTCAAAACTGCCTTGGAGAAGCTAATAATCTAACAGAGAGTGGTTAGACAAGGAGAAAACACACACACATACACACACACACACACACACACACATACATACACATCTAGGGACAATTACCCCATTTATTTTTCAACAAGAAGAATTTAAGTAAAAAGGTAAAGTGCATCAAACAAACAAACAAACAAACAAACAAATCCTGACAACTTCTATCCTGGAAGGGTAAATAGAGGCCGTGACAACAAATAGGAATGATTGGACAGTTTGAGGGTTGGGATGGTCTTCAGAAAGACCTCACAAAAGAAATCTTCTCTGAATTGGAATGACCAACAAATGGAGGAGAAGGAAAAAGAATATTTGGTGTAAAGGAAGTAGTGTAAGCAAAAGCTAAGGGAACACAGCATATATCAGTGCCCACAAATAGTGTGTTGTCGAATGTGGCCCACATAAAGGGTCTCCCAAGAAGAGAAAGAGTGATAGGTAATGAAATCCTGGAAGAAGAATAGAGTCAAATTGCATAAAGTCTAACATTATCTTGAGGAAAAAGGACTTGTCTAGTAGTGAAAAGAGGCCATTAAATGTCGAGTATAGGACATTTACTATCAGCAGCTTTATTTTGTATTTTTTTAAGGTCCTTCTGACTTCCATTGGAGAATATGATTTGGAGGGAGGAGAGACATAGTTTCCCTTGAGGGCATTTTATTTATTTTATATTCTTTTAGAATTTATTTATTTATTAGAGAGAGAGAGAGCAGGGGGAGGGGCAGAGAGAGAGGCTGAGAAATTATCAAGCAGATTCCCTGCTGAGTATGGAGCCCAAAACACAGCTGGGTTGATCCCAGGACCCTGAGATTCCAGGATCCTGAGATCATGACCTGAGCTGAAATCAAGAGTGGGCCCCTTAACTGACTGAACACCCAAGTGCCCCTTTTGAGGGCATCTTAGACTCAAATTCTTGCTACAAAATAGAACAGGATGGAGACCAGTAGAAAATTTTTGAAATGCCTAGATTTTATTCAAGGGACTGATAAGTTTCGAAGACAAGTAAGGTGACTCAGAAAGAGTCATCAGGAAAGGAGATAGTGACAAGAAATCCCAAAAGGAAGGGTATTCTTAAACTGCTAAGTGGTCCACAGAAATAATGATGCTGAAAAATCCAAAAAAGCTTTGAAAGATGTGGCCAGGGGCAATCCCAGGGTTGTATTCAGAGCAGTTTTATTTTCACCACTAATTGGTTTGGGAAGAGATGGCAGCTTCCTTTTACTATTACTACTATGAGTGCAACCCCACAATTGGCGTCTGCTCACTCATGTGCCAAAATCATGGTTATTTTATAATTTATTTTAAGGGAAACTATTATTTATTTTGTATGGAAAAACAGAAACTAGAGGTGCCAGCTATGTATTTGAGCTTGCCCCATATAGAAACCAACAAATTTGGCAGTAAGAAGGACATTTTGCCATCAAAGGAGAGTTTCAAAGGCTTTGTGGTTACAGGATAACCATGTAGTTAAGACCATCTTTTTTCTAGTCTCCACACCTCTATGAAGATAATAAAGAGAGGTTCAAAAATTCCAATCTTTGTGTACCTCCTAATACTCTCCTCCTTGTCAGAACTCATCAGGATCATCAGGACTCATTCCCTAATGCACTTTATCACTATTTTGGCCAGTCAAAATGAGAAATCCTGATTCCCAGGACAGAGTTCATTTTCGGCATTCTCATTTCCATATAGCTCTGCACATCGCATTTCAGTAGTTGTCTTCCTGTCTGGAACCTCCAATCAGAAGCTCAGGTAACAGCCTGGGCCTACAGCTGGCATGTGAGCGGTGGTGGGGGACAGATTTGTGCAACTGCACCCTTAACCTAGGGAATCTGATGCTATCTCCAGTAAGATAGTGTCAGTATTGAGTGAAATTCAATTCTCAGATGCCCTGGTGATATACAAGAATTGCTTTGTGTGTGTTGGCAGGGGAACACTACCCCCACCCCAACGTTGGAACTGAAATTGGAAAGAGTTGGTGTCAGTGGAGGCTGGAAAAAAAATGTACAAATCTCTGTCTCACTCTAACTTCATGGCAGTTAGTCAAGTGGGCATTTAATGTTGCAAAGCAATTATGCTACTTTTACTCTTCCTCTTTCCTTTCTTTCATATTCTTCTCAAGCCCCAAACACCTACTCCCTATTTTTTATTCTAGTTCTCTACTTTCATTGAGTTCATGAAAACTATGAGAATAAAAATTCTGAGCTCCCACCATCACATCTACTCATCTTCTAGAAACAGTACACATTTTTCCTTTCCTCTTAGTGGAATAAACTCTAAGTATTCCTACTTAAAGTCAAACCCTCCACATTTTCACCAAATTCCATTTGCTCTGGCCCCACCTAAGAACCTAATTCCTGCAGTTTTCCCCTCTCTTTCATGATCAAATTATTTATCTCAACTATACTATTACCATTAGTATACATATTGTATATACATTTATATACACATGCATGTACAATAAATATACATATTATATGTATGTAAAAAACATTTATTCCCGTTTTAAACCTATTCCTTGCTTTACCTAGAGCTCATTCATCCTTTGATAGCAAAATTTCTTGAAATAATTATATGTACAATGCTACAACTTCCCTCTTTCCTTAAACTGACTCCAGTCAGGCTTTTGTCAAGATTTCCAATGACTTGTACCATGTTAAATCCAAGATCAGCTTCAGTCTTCCTCTTTTTTGCCCCATCAACAGCATTTAGTATTTTTTTCCAATGGATTTTAGGAAACCATGTTCCTGGTTTACCTTCTGCCTTGTGAACCTCTTCACCCTGAAATGACCCAAGGTTTACTCTTTAGAATGCTTTTTTCTTATATATCTATACTCATCCCCTTGCTGATCCCATCCAATCTTGTGGTTTTAAATTTTATCTATGTCCCAAAGACCCTAAATTTGAAAAATCCACCTAAATTTTCTAAAGTTGAACACCTCTTTCTAAAATCACCAAAACTGAGCCTCATCTAATGGCA
Source organism: Vulpes lagopus (assembly GCF_018345385.1). NCBI lineage: Eukaryota > Metazoa > Chordata > Mammalia > Carnivora > Canidae > Vulpes > Vulpes lagopus. Next base: position 101,476,940 of record NC_054829.1, read on the forward strand.
AGTACATCACACCAGTTACTCAGATCAGAAATTTTGCTATACAGGGGTACTTGGGTGCCTCAGTCAGTGAAGTGTCTACTTTGGCTCAGGCTGTGATCCCAGGGTCCTGCTACTGTGCCCCAAGTCAGCTCCTTGCTCAGGGGGGAACCTGCTTCTCCCTCTCCCTCTTTTGCTCCTATGCTTGTGTTCTCTCTCTGTCAAATAATTGAATAAAATCTTTAAAAAAAAGAAATATTGGTGTCCTTCTTGACTCTTCTTTATCTGTCATGTTTCCCTACTATCAAAATACATTAAACAACAACAGCAACATACCACCTCTTACCACCTCAACTGCTAATACACTGCTTCATACCACCAGCATCTCTCAGCCAGACACCCCTATGACTGGTCTCGTTTCATCCTTCTCTTCTCCAGCCTACTAACAACACTGTAGCTACAGTGATCCTATTAACAAAACTCAGATTTTTCATACCAGTATGTGAAAATCTCAGTGGCTTCCTACTTCCCTCAGAGTAAAAGCTAAAGTCCCTATAGTGGATAAAAAGGGTCTACATAATCTGGCTTCTTTTTCCCTCATTTCCTCTATGTTTAACTACTCCAGTCTCCTTGCTATTCCTGGATTAGCTCAGGTTTGCTCTGCCTTGAGATCGGGCAGTGTTGTTCCCTTTGCTTGGCTTGCTCTTCCCCAGCATCTATGTCGATTGTTCACTTTCTTCCTTCCTGCTTTAGTCAAATGACTCCTTAGTGAGAACTTACCTGTCTACTCTTTATAAAATGTCATCCTACACGTTGGCACTCTGTATATCCCTTCCCTACTTGTAATGGTTAATTTTATGCGTCAACTTGACAGGTTCATGGGTATATGGTATATGCCTAGATATACGGCTAAATGCCATTTCTGTGTGTGTCTATGAGAGTGTTTCTGGATGAGATGAGCATTTGAATCTTTATGCTGAGTAAAGCACATTGCCCTCCCCAGTATGAGTGGACCTCATTCAATCCACTGAAGTCCTGTATAGAACAAAAAGGCAGAGGAATAGAAAATTGGCTCTTGGCCAGATTGTCAAGCAGGGACATCACCTTTAGGCTCAGACTACAACTTACCCCATCAGTTTTCCTGGCTCACAGGCCTCAGACTTGGGCTGGATCCATATGCCATCTGCTGTCCTGGGTATCCAGCTTGCAGATCACAGATTGTGGGACTTCTCAGCCTCCATAGTAGTGTGAGTCAATTTCTTATTATATCTATATCTTTGTCCATTTCTCTGGAGAATTCTAACTATATACTACTTAATTTCCATGATAGTATTTATCACCACTTAACAATATATAAACAACATATACTCAAAAACTGTTCTCTCCTCACAGAAGGTAAACTATAAGGGAACAGGAAAATTATTTTGTTCAATGCTGTAAATAATGTAAGGCATGCAATAGTAACTCAGTTTCTTCTTCTTCTTCTTCTTCTTCTTCTTCTTCTTCTTCTTCTTCTTCTTCTTCTTCTTTTCTTCTTCTTCTTCTTCTTCTTCTTCTTTCTTCTTCTTCTTCTTTCTTCTTCTTCTTCTTCTTCTTCTTCTTCTTCTTCTTCTTCTTCTTCTTTCTTCTTCTTCTTCTTCTTCTTCTTCTTCTTCTTCTTCTTCTTCTTCTTCTTCTTCTTCCTTTTGAGAGACAGAGAGTGTATATGTGTGAGAGCAAGCAGGGTGGGGGAAGAGGCAAAGGAAGAAGGAGAGAGAGAGAATCCTAAGCATGCTCCACACCTGACACAGAGACCAACGTGGGGCTCCATCTCATGACAATGAGATCATGACCTGAACCAAAATCAAGAGCTGGGCACTTAACCAATTGAGACACCCACGTGCTCCAAAGTAACTCAATTCTTAAAAGTATGAATAGATCAGAGTAATATAAAATACACAAGAGAGGGAATAATTATAAAGTTAACAATGAAACTTTAAGAATTGGATCAGAAGCCCAACTGATAGAATCAGCCTTGGGAAAAAGTAGAAACAATCTTCTGAAAAAAAAAAAAAAGAGCAAAGAGGGGAGAAGAAGAAGTAAAGAGAAGAAATAAGGGATTATAAAGTTGATTCTGAGGTAGTGTAGTGGGAATTAAAGAGTTTTTAATTCTGATTACCTCTATTTTTCGTTAATTCAGTAACCCTAGTAAAAGTGAGGGAGTGAAGGTAGTTGCAGGGCAAATAATCAGTGGTAAATATTTGAAACATTAACTCCAGGAAGCATGGAGGAGAGTCCAAGATTTAACAGCATATCTAGAATATTTTAAATGTTCAGTGAACATGTGTTGACTTCAAATAAGTAAGCTAAGGAAGAGTAAATTGGTTAATAGCAATATTGATACTTGACCAAAAATGAGTAAGTTTGTACCTTTGCAATGGAGTTTTAGCTTCTTAGGAGCAGAATAGAGGGAATATGTGTTTGGATTGATACAGAGTGGATAACTGGCATGGTGAGCATGGCCAAACTTAGTGAACACGATAGAATTAAGGATCCTGCCAAGAATGTACTTGAGGCTATTTTTGTATTTCAACAAATATTTAGAAACAAGTATAGAATTTTTCCTAGTATTTCTTTATTATTCTTTTAATGTCCATACTATCTATGATAATGCTCCCTCTTTCATTTCTGATATTAGTTCTAATATTAGTGTCCTTTCTTCTTCTCGTGGCCTAATTGGAGACTTATCAATCTTACTGTTCTTTTCAAAGAACCAGATTTTGGTTTTGTCGATTTTTCTCTACTGATTTCCTATTTTTGATTTTGTTGATTTTTGCACTAATTCTTATTACTGGCATACTTTGGAGATATTTCAGGGTAGTTTCAGATCACTACAATAAAGCTAATATCACAATATAGCAAGCCATGCAATTTTTGGCTTCCACTGCCTATAAAAGCTTTTTACATTATACTGTAGTCTATTAAAAGTGTGATAGCAAGGTCTAAAAACAATGTACATACCTTAGTTAAAAAATATTTCATTACTAAAAAATGATAACCATCATCTGAAATTTCAGTAGGTCATAATCTTTTTGCTGGTGGAGAGTCTTCCTTCTATGTTGCTGGCTGCTGATTGATTGGGGTGGTGGTTGCTGAAGGTTGGAGTGGCTATGGACAACAATTAGGTTGCTGTGTTGATTGACTCTTTCACTGGAACACTTAGAGGCCATTGCAGGATCTTAGTTGGCCTATTACTGTGTCTCCAAGAATAGGGAGGCTTGAGGAGAGGTAAAGAGATAAGGGAACAGCTGGTTTCTAGAACAGTCAGCACATACTCAAAATTTATTAAGTTCACTGAAATGAATGGGTACGGTTTGTGGTGCCCTGAAACAATGACAATAGTAATATCAAAAATCACTGATCAAAATCATTGTAACAAATATAGTAAGTTTGAAATATTATGAGGATTACTAAAATGTGACAGAGAGACATAAAGGCAGCAAATGCTGTTGGAAAAATGACACTGATAAACTTACTTGACTCGAGTTCTCACAAACCTTCAATTTGTAAAAAAATGCAGTACCTGTGAAACACAATTAAATGAAGCACAATAAAATGAGGAATGTCTGTATTTCTTTTATTCTACTTACATTGGGTTTAGCTTGCTCTTTTCCCAGTTTCTATGGTACAAACTCAGGTTGGTGGGTTTTAGATATTTCTTCTTTTTTTACGTATGCATTCAATGCTATAAATTTCCCTCTAATCACTGCTTTTGCTGCATCCCACAAATTTTGGTAATTTATGTTTTCATTTTCATTTAATTCAAAATATTTTTAATGTCCTCTTGAGATTTCTTTGACTGATGTGTTACTTAGAAGGATGTCATTTAATCTCTATGTATGCCAATATTTTCCAGTTATCTGTTATTGATTTTTACCTCTTTGATTTTTCTCATGATTACTTTGATTTTCCCATATAAAATTTATCAAAAATGTTTCTATTGAAATGAGGTATACTGCCTACATTTTACTTTCATTCCCCTAGAGTCTCATTTCCTTAGTACAGCGATAGTTGTGATCCTAAGCTGAATTCCTCTCCAACAGTGGCTCTCAGCTAAGAGAGCAGCTTCACTTAGGATTATGTCCCTGCTAGGGTGCAGCCCACTGAACCTGACAGGTCTGGTCAAGAGAGCTAATGACCTGTACCCTATACCTCAAATTGGGACAACTTTGAAGGGTCAGTCAAACTCTACAACTCCCTGGAAGGTCAGCTAGCTGAGTCTCTTGCAGTAACTGCATCATAGTTCAGCTTCCCTTTGGGCTCAGTCCTTCTCTCATTCCTCACAGTTGTCATTCCTGGGACTTATACCCAATATTCCTTGGCACGCAAATGTCAGAGTCTCATAATATTTGACCTATGATAATTATACTGGAATTGATTCTAGGGGGCAAAGTCTAAAATGAGATGTTTAGAACTGGATCATCAGCAAGTGAGCTGCAATAAAAACTTTCTTGGTAGGAGTAGATTAAACATTGTTAGGTACAGGCATCTGGTTGTGGTGAAATTATTAAAATGTTCAGTGGTACATAACTGGGAACTAGATATTAAATGGAGTTCACTGGCAGGTATAATTTCTCAGGAGTTTGAGAATCTCAAAAATAATAATTTTAAGGACTTTGGAATATGCTGGTTATTTCCGGGGATCATTGATACATTGGAAGCATGGAGAATCTGAGGGTGATTATAAGTAACAGTATGAAATTTAGAGGGTCTCCTGTGGCTAGTGGAGAGTGAAAGCTGAAGAATCAGTATCTAATTAAAGAGGAGTAGAGCTTCTTAGAAAGTACATTCCTCTGCTCCAGGAGATCTATTATGCCACAGTCAGGTCCTGGATTCAGAAGGAGAACTCTGAAAACTGGGATGTGGAAATCTGGGTTGCAGAATTTTCCCATTTCCAGATACTCCTAACCCCTTGAGACAATTAAAATGATACACTGCTTCTTATGATTTGACACTCTGGCCTAATTTGCTTGAGCTGTCTTCCCTATAAGACCAAATGTGCGCTTCTCAGGATATGCTCCTACTTCTCCCTCAATCCTAATTGCTAAGCCAATAACTATGGTTAAATCACACCCTAACACATTTGAGGAAGTGCTGAGTTGGCTAACACAGCAAAAGGATTGTGAGCTGAAGGAAAAACTAGCCAATATATAATGGAGGCATCCTGGAGGGTACATGTGGGATTACATTCAGAGGATGCTGGATAAAAGAGAGTTTATTGATGTGAGAGCACTCTCCCAGGTTACAGGATTTAAAAAACATGCAAAGTCCCTGAGAGAGGGAAAAATAGAGTAGTGGGAGGGCTCCCAGAAGCTTAGAAAAAGTGATGGATTATACTGTGCAGGTAGAAGAACTAGAGTTGCTGTCACTTATAGTTGTAGAGGGATCAAAGGGTTTACAGAAGTAGGCATGCCTGAGTGGTTATGCTAAATAGGTCAGAAAACTTACTAGATCACTATGATGTATGGGAGAAAATTCCATTTAACCAAAGGAGTAAGGAATGTGCTAGTGAGAGAAACATGGGCATTGCCGAGATAGACGTTCAGTGGTGGCTGTCCTCTAGAGGCCAGGGATGACAGTAGGAGATACTGTTAATAACTGGGCTCACTGACAGCAACGGAACTCAAAGGATTTCTAGTTAATAGAGGCAAGGTGGCAGTGCTGAACTGTCAGAAACTAATTGGGACAATTACTATAATGAATGGCAACATCAGACTGGTGGCCAGGAGAGGACCTGCAGAGAGCTACAAAGGTGGGTTTCTGGGTAAGATATACAGGCAGCCAACAAAGCTACTGCTCAACGTGTACAGTCAAAATAAAGGATGGTTGATCAGGAGGCTGAAGGCAGTTACCGTAATTAAAAAATGTGTCAATCTTTCATCCAGATTTCAGATGTGAGCCCGTTTTTATAACTAGAAATTATTGATTACAGGAGAGACTTATACCTTAGAGGGAAGAAACTTGCAATACCATGTCAAGCGTACACAGTAGCAGCTCTCCCAGTCCTTCCCCAATGGGCCATGCCACTTACTTGGGCAGTTTTATATTGGAGTGAGGGGTAAGAGCCCAAACCTTTCAAGATTTCTTGACACAAGGTCCAGGTTGTTATAACTACCTGGAAAACCAAAGCACCATTATGGTCCTTCTGTTTGGGGCGGGAATCTAATCTCTAGTGTGGCTTACAATGGGCTCACAGGGACTACTGGGTTTATAGAATCATTTGGTCTCTGAATGCACAATTGAAATAGACATACTTAACTTTTGAAAATATTCCACACTGGCTGCTTGGCTTATAGGCTAAGCATTATTATTGTGGGAAAGACAAAGGCCAAGTGTCTGAAACTTGCCCCTCACAATGGTCTTGGGTGCATTTATACTGAAACCAGGGGAGAATAAGCAGAGATTATTGCCATTACTAAAGATGTCATAGGTTCAGGATTAGTGACCCACATTATACCTCCACTTAACTCACCAGTTGGGCCCCTACAAAATCCAGATAGATCCTGGGTTTACAGTGGACTGCTTACTGGAAAGTTAGCCTAGAAAAAGTTTCAAGTGCAGTTTCTTTACTAGACATAGCATCTTTGCCCAAGCTGGTTAATAACACATCAGGCACATGGTATATAGCATGTGATCTGACCAGAATGTTCTTTTCTGTAATTTCAGAAAAGAGAGTAAGAAACCATTTGTATTTACTTCAACCTTAACTTAGCACTGTGTTAATTCTCCTGCCCTAAACCAAGATATACTCTGAAGGAATCTCAACTATAAATTCTACTAGTCTTGTAGATATGTTCCAAGAAGGAGAATACTTCCCAAAAAAGTCTAGTCTTTCTTCATCTTTAAGCTATGGTTACACAGTGGGTCACTTTGAGCTATTTGTGCCAACTTCCTTCTCTCTTAGCTGTTCTTCTCAAGAGTGTTTTCCAAAACACCTTTGAATGCAAATTGCAGAATCTGATGGTTTCTTCTGTTTCCTGGAAACTGGACTTAAACAACTTCGAAACTACCATAGAATTTACTCATTTATTGTTCTTATTGCTTATTCTCTCATCCCTATAGAATGTGAGATCCATGAAGGCAGAAGTTTTGTTTGTTTGTCTTCAAGATTTATTTATTTATTTGAGAGAGAGAGAGAGCAAAAGAGAGTGAGAGCACAAGCATGAGGGACAGAGGGAGATGGAGAGAGAATCTCAAGCAGACTCTAAGCTCAGTGTGAGCTGGACATGGAACTCAATCTCATGACCCTGAGATCATACCCTGAGCTGAAACCAAAAGTCAGATGCTTAACCAACTATACCACCCAGGCATCCAGAGGACAGGAATTTTTGTTTGCCTTCCTTTTATTTTTTTATTTTTTAAAAAGATCTTATTTATTTAGTCACAAGAGACACAGAGAGAGAAAGAGAGAGAGGCAGAGACACAGGCAGAGGGAGAAGCAGGCCGCATGTAGGGAGCCCGATGTGGGACTCGATCCCGGGTCTCCAGAATCAGGCCCTGGGCTGAAGGCAGGCTCTAAACCGCTGAGCCACCCAGGGATCCCCTGCCTTCCTTTTAGATGTTACTCAACAACCTCAAACAGATTCTGACTCAGTGAAAGCACTCAAGAATTTTTTTTTCTTTTTTTAAATATTTTATTTTATTTTATTTTTTTATTGGAGTTCAATTTGCCAACATATAGCATAACACCCAGAGCTCATCCCATCAAGTGCCCCCCTCAGTGCCCATTACCCAGTCATCCCAACCCCCTGTCCACCTCCCTTTCCACCACCCCTTGTTCATTTCCCAGAGTTAGGAGTCTCTCATGTTCTGTCTCCCTCTCTGATATTTCCCACTCATTTTCTCTCCTTTCCCCTTTATTCCCTTTCACTATTTTTTTATATTCCCCAAATGAATGAGACCATATAATGTTTGTCCTCTGATTGACTTATTTCACTCAGCATAATACCCTACAGTTCCATCCACATCGAAGCAAATGGTGGGTATTTGTCGTTTCTAATGGCTGAGGAATATTCCATTGTATACATAAACCACATCTTTTTTATCCATTCATCTTTCGATGGACACCGAGGCTCCTTCCACAGTTTGGCTATTGTGGACATTGCTGCTAGAAACATCGGGGTGCAGGTGTCCCAGCATTTTACTGCATCTGTATCTTTGGGGTAAATCCCCAACAGTGCAATTGCTGAGTTGTAGGGCAGATCTATTTTTAACTCTTGGAGGAACCTTCACATACTTATCCAGAGTGGCTGCACCAGTTCACATTCTCACCAACAAGCACTCAAGAAATATTTGAACAATGCATGTTGTATATGAAGACTTAATTCATTAACTTTAACTTCTGAAGACTATGACTGGTTTTGCAACTCCAAAACTTCTAAAACCATCTTGTCTTTTAGAGTGTCTTGCTATGTGACCTAAATTTTTTGAAATCTATCTTCTGAAAACTTTGTTTTTAATTTAATTATATCTAATGATCATAATTTGCTATTAGTCTTTTTTTTTCTATTTATTTTTACTCAGACAGCATAGAGAAGCACAGTGGAAAGGTAATGTTACAACCCTGAGATAAATACTATTAGATTACCATCCTTTTTTTTTTTTTAAGATTTTATTTATTTATTCATGAGAATATACAGAGAGGAGAGACAGAGGCAGAGACACAGGCAGAGGGAGAAGCAGGCTCCATGCAGTGAGCCCGACGTGGGACTTGATCCCAGGTCTCCAGGATCATGCCCATGGCTGAAGGCGGCGCTAAACCGCTGAGCCATCAGGGCTGCCCAATGACCATCCTTTAATATTGCTAAGCACTACATATATTTTTAACTTATCTAAATAAGATATTGTATCGTCCTTTTTGTTATTAATATGTTTACCTTTTGTTTAGCTTTGATTCCTTGTACTACCTCCAGTCCAATTCCTTTCCTCAGCACCAAGATTTATATTCGACTTTTCTCCTCGCGTGTATAGTCATTTACAAACATGCTTACACCTTTTGAGTTTGGGCGTGGTTTGTTTTGCGTATTGTGATAGAGGCAGCCTCAAGATCCCCCTTCAACCAAGAGCTAAACATTAAGAATGTTGTCAATGGATGCCCTCAGCCTTTAGTTCCTTCAGGGATTGCCCCAAGGGCAGAGAGCTGCCTCACCCAAGGTCACACCAATTTCTGAGCCCACCAAGTGACTGAGTACTAGGCCGTTCAGATCTAGTGCAGGGACATTCTGATGGCCCATTTTAGTTCAGGACCTCCCTGTTGGGTCAGCTGAGACTCTCACCAGGACTGCCTTACAGTCCAGTTTCACTTTCTGCCCAATGTTCCTTTTCCCCTTCCTTTCCACAGGTGTTGATTCTAAGCCAGTACCTAATAAATACCCTGAAGTCTATACTCTGAGATTCTGTTTCCTGGAGAATCCAACCTGAGTAACAGATCCTATTATGTATTCATCTCTGCATCTTGCTTTTTCTCCCTCACTCTAATCATGGATTCTGTCCCAGACAATTGACATACATCAAATGCTCTCTTTTGAATGACTATGTAATTTTCCAGGGTTTTCATGTATCACAATTTATTCAAGTCTCCATACAAGGGAACATTCTAGTAGTTTCCAAATTTTATTTTTAACCATACGTAAAGTACTGAAATAAATGTCCCTGTCACAGACCAATTTAAACTCAAAATTACATGATTACTTGCAAAGTTCCTATTACCTTCCTTCACTAATCAGTTCTCCATTATTTCTTTAATGAAGTCCACAGTGTTCTACTTATATCTTCATCTACTTTCTGAGAGTTCTAATATTATCAACACAGATCAGTAATTTAAGGAATTCGTGGCTGATATCTATAGAATTTAAGTCTTCAAAATTTCTCAGCTAGTCTTCCCAATTTTGCAAAATATATGAAAATAATACTATCAATATCCTTCTTTAGCTGGAATAAATCATTCCCATAAAAGTAATACTGACAACTTTACTCCTGTCTTAATCTAATCTACATGCACTGAAGAAAATATTAAGACCTATAAATTAGAAATCACAGACTATGTTGGAATACTGACTATACAAAATATTCCATCTGATATCCAAGCACTCAAACTCTCTCAACTCTCCTCATTTGTAAAATGTACCTGCCCTACTGTGTTCTAGTGATCTGTAATCTTTACAGAAGTAAAAGATCATCTCTGGCAAAGTTTTTGTCATGGAGAAGAAAGCCTATAAATCATTATAGTCATTTTCTTCATATTCTTGGGTTTCCATGCAGATATGTGTATATAAAGGCTATACTCACATTTTTTTTTTGTAAAAGTTATTTCTTTTGAAAGAAATCCACCTTTGTTCTGCTTAATGAAACTAAAGAATACTATTTCATGTGGGCTTTGTGAGATCTAATTAGATTAATTTACCTCCTTATAAAATTCCAGGTTCTCTGTATCTCTGAAGTCATCAGAGTGTAGTTCATTGGCGATATGAAAAAGCAGAAGTGGATAGAGTAAGTTTATGGACTTCATAAATTGAACCATGCTTTCAGTTTCAAAATAGCAACAAAACCAAACAAAACAGAAACGATTACAGATTCAAGGAACCAGTTCTGATCTAAACTAGAGCTAGTGCAGAAGCCTCAGCATGGAGTCAACTAGTGTCATTTTTGTCTTTCTGTTCCTGCATTAGGAGCTGGTTTCCTCATTGGGATGCCCACAAGCCCTCCTTAGTGCTCCTTTACTTTCCAGATGATCCTTCTGTTATATAGCACCAGTAGTTCAGATTTTTCTTTACTGCCTATTTTATAACATATTCCCTAGTTGGCAAATTTTAACTCTTGATTTTTATTCCCTTCATCCTTCTAGATATCTTCTTGGAATATTTCTTCCATCCTGTCTAGCAACTCTACTAATGCATGTATTTAGGAACATTGTTCATGATCTTTCATCTCTTCTTCAGGTGAAAGGTGATTCAACTGAACCCAGAGTCTCTCACCTGTTGGAGAGTAGGTACTTAAACCACGAGTTGAAGAGCAGTGGATAGAGTGTAAGAAGTGGAGAATCTTCAAGTGAAAACACAAGAAGGGCAAAGAACTCTCTTCCAAAGAAATCTCTCTAAATTTTTACCCAAAGTCAGTGGCAGCAAAGAGCAAATCCAAGGTGGAGCCAACACTGAGAAAAAGCCCAAACCCCATTTTGAAATAGTGCCTTTTGAAATGTTAGAGGGAAAGGTGCCCTACATTTTAGGTATTATAAGAAAATAGCATTTTAAGATGAGTTATTAGAAGATCTAATGATAAAACAAAAATTGACAGGAAAATTTTATTAAATGTAGCTATAACATCTTTATGAAATCTTCTATTTAACAACCTGGGGTGTTACCTGTCCCCCTTTGAAACATGCAAAAATATGTAGGGACATTTTGGATTCTCACAATGACTGAAGGGTATTACTTGCATATTGTTGGCAGTGATCAAGGATGAAGACATCCTGTGGATATTCCTGTAAATTCAGCCCAATAATGAATTGAATTTTGCAAAATGTCATCCATATCCCAACTAAGAAATACTGCATAGATAACAGATATGCGGCTAGGCTAATCATAGCGTCACTGTTATACACATTACCTAGTAGAACTCAATCTATGACATATAGATCTATGACACCCTGCACTTATCACCTCTACCTCTGGCTACATAAATACATTGTATAGAATTCAAAGCTGCTCTATTCAGTGTCACACAAAGAAAGTAAAAATAGACCCTTGCAAAGAAAAATCAGAAAAAAATAAAAAGCTTAGCACATAGGGTCTTACTCCTTTCTAGGATATATTTCTCATGAGCTGAAGACTCTTGTTTTCACAAAAGTATACACAACTAAGAAAAAAAGCTGCTCAGATTCAGAGAACAGAGCTCACTAGGCCAAAGGTCTCTAAGTACACATGGTCCACAGGTGCATACAAACTTACAGGTATCCACACACAATTCATTATATTAATCAGCAAAGATCAAGATAGGCTATGTTTGCAAAAAGGAAAATTCTCTGACAAGGAGAATTTTAATAAAAATGTAAGTGATAATTCATAGGAATGATATTGGGCATCTTTAGGATACAGACACTGACAGGTAAGAAATGCATAATCATCACTACAGTGTAGATATTAGGACTAGTGAAGACTTTTTTTTTTGTGAAGACTTTCTAATCTGGTAAGAACTGTTGCCAGCTGAAAATGCTTTTAGCTATTTGTAAAAGTGCTATGGTGCTCTTGTTAGTGGGATAGAGGTTTAGACATTTATATATAATGTGTAGAAAGTTATACCTGCCTGGCTTAACAGCTGTAATTGTTCTGACTAGCATTGAATGAATTTTTGAAATGTAACAACTGAGGACAAAAAAAAAAAAAAAAAAAGAAAAGAAAGAAAGAAAAAAAACAACTGAGGACAATTAGGATGATCCCTTGTTTTTGATGTGCATATTTGAGTAAGAGTACACAAACTTTTCTTTATAACATCTGATTCAACAGTTTTCTAAAGGTCTTACTGCAAAGGACTGGTTAATTAGAAAATTTTACTTAATATCTGACTAATTTTCATCAAGGAAGGATTTTGAGGGGAAACTCTTATTTTGAAGTCTGCATAAATAGACAAAAGTGTCTCCTTGCTCCTAAGACCATATTCTAACTTTCTGTGTTAGTTTCTCCATGCCAAAACTTTCAAAAATTATTTTCCCTTTTCTCTGCTCTTTGTACTAACAACAGAAGGGAAATACTCTTATATAGGTGAGCTTCCTTCCAAAAGTAAAACCTGCATAGAATTTCATGAATACAGCTAATGATATTACAATCAGGTTCACGGCAGATAATCTCACTCTGTTATGCTTTAAACTTTTAATGATATTTGAATTCTACCCCATGTTTAAATAAATGCCTAATATCTTTGGTCCAGTTTGAGATTCAATTTAAAAGAATCCATGAGACACTTTGGCAGAGACACAGAGAGGATTAATAAGGGGCAAGTGTCATTGATAGGAATTGTAGTCCAATAACACCAGAAGAAAGGCACTGGTCCCCAAAATCTAATCCTCTAGATCATCCACCGAGCAAAGATACCTTTCTATTCTCACAATCTATATGCCATACAAAGCATGTGTGAAATTTGAGGCTTCCTAGACTTGGAATATTAGATATTACCAAGAGATGGGATGGGGACCGTCAGTTAATATTGTACGCTGCCCGGAAGTGAGACAGAATTGCTCTCTCCCCTAGGCTGTACCACTTGCTGAGCTAGTCTCTTCACCCTTCTAAACCTTGTCTTCCTCAATGAAATTCATCCTGTGAAAATGATGGCTTCCTGTTCCAAAATCCTCTGATGCTAAAAAAAAAAGCTTTACTTTCTTGAGTTTTCTACAGAAGTTCCAATGGAAGCATGGAAAATAAAACACAAGAAGAGATGGATAGATTTAGCTACTAAAATAAACATCCTCTATGCTGTATAAATAAATATGATAAAATATTTAATAAGGCAAAGATTATAAACAAAAGCATAAGGCAACCTCCCAAACAGAAAAAAATATTTATAAGGAACATGCCAAACATAGTGTCTTCATATATGAAAAATCTTACACAAATACAAAAGAAAATTATAAGATTCACATTTTAAAAAGTAAGTAGCTAACATAAAAATGAGTCACAAAAGTCAAAATTTGTACGACTGATAAACTTATGAATAAATGTACTAGCCTGCCTAAAAAGCCAACTGTTTTCCCATACCATGCATCGCCATGTTTCAAGACTTTGATAACTTCAATTTCTTCCCACTCTTCCTTCTATATCCAGTCTATTTCTCAATGAATTATGTCTCTTCACTCTCCATTGAGGAAATACTAGTAATCAGGCAAGAACTCCCTTAACACCACAGCATCAAATCTATAAATCAATCTGCATTTGTTTTTATGCTCTCTATCACCCCAGCACATGGGTTGAACAGTAGCTAGTATCCTTCTCAGCTGTAGTTTAAAAATATGGCATAAAAAATCACCCTGATATTCAGTTGCTTAAAAATATTCATTTGTTGTTATCTCATTCACAAAACTGTAAGTTGGGTATCGCTGTTCTGCCTCACTGCACATCCGTAGAGTTGCTGGGAATGGCTCTGCTTCCCTAGATTCATTCTGGGTCTGAGGGTGGAGGGACATTGGTTTCTTTCTCCTTTTTTTTTTAAGATTTTATTTATTCATGAGAGACACACACACAGAGAGAGAGAGAGAGAGAGAGGCAGAGGGAGAAGCAGGCTCCATTCCAGTCTGGGAGCCTCACTCGGGACTTGATCCCCGGTCTCCAGGACCACACCCTGGACTGAAGGCGGTGCCAAACCACTGAGACACCCCGACTGCCCGGGACATTGGTTTCTTAGTGGAAATACTTAATGACAGAGTCTGAAAGCTTATGGAGGGGATGTTGGAACACATGATACCTCTTATGAATGACTAGGTTTGACTGATAGACTGTTACTTCTGCTCCAATCGGTCAACACAAGTCACTTTGCTAAGTATAATATAAATATGTTGGGAAAAGTGTGCTTTTTTTAAAAAAAAAAAATATTTATTCACCAGAGAGATCACCAGAGAGAGAGAGAGAGAGAGAGAGAGAAGGAACAGAGGGAGAAGAAAAGGGAAACTTTAGCAGACTCCTTGCTGAGCTTGGAGCTGATTGATGCAGGGCTGATCTCATGCCCCCGAGGTCATAACCTGGGCTGAAACCAAGAGTCTGGCACTCAAGACTATGACACCCAGGGGCCCCAGAAGTGTGTTGTCATTAAAGGAGGAACCATAAAGTCACAAGGTAAAGAGTGTGAATACATAAAGAGGCAAAGAATTGAGAACAGAAAGCCAACCTACCACAGTTAGACAGGAATTCAGAGGCATGAACAAGAATAACAGGGCTCTTACAAGTCTATTGGAGAGATGGAAGTTACAAATAGAAAGGTGTGGGCTACAGATATATATTAGATTAGAGAATCCTAAGTACTTATGGGGTGCCTGAAGTCACTTTGAGGATAAGTTTTACAAGAGAGAACCAGAATGAAGAAAGGAAAGATCTAAGGACAGAATCTCATATTCAAGAGATAACAGAGGATTAAGATCTCTTGAAAGAGATTGAAAAGGAAGGTCCAGAGAGATAAAAATAAATGAAACTGAAACAAGTAACTGAAACCAAGGAAGAAGTGACCTTCCAGAAGGTGGGTAATAAAGCAAAATCCTTCAAAGAGTTCAGGAAGACTGTGGGCTGACAAGTGTCCACTTGATGTGGCCATTAAGTTGTTAGTGGTGTTGATGATGATGATGTCAGTGGGTGGTGAAGCTAGATGCTAGATTGAAGTGTCTTGGGGAAGTAGAAACAGTGAATATGTCTCCTAAGTCCGTAGGCTTAGTTATGAAGGGAATGAAAATGACAGGAAAGCTGAAAAGGCTTGAAGATATCAATAGAGAAAAAGAGACAAAGGGTAAAATAGAACATAAGACCCTTTATAAACAATCCATTGTTTTCTTCTCAACTCCTATCTACTTCTCCCCCTTTTGGGCTCCAGAGTCACTTGAAATTTCTCAAATGGGCCATATATTTTCACATGGATAAATATTTTGTGTGCTTTATCCTGCTTGGAATAACTTTTTACTTTAAGATATTCTCTTGAAAGGGAACCCTCTTACACTGTTGGTGGGAATGTGAACTGGTGCAGCCACTCTGGAAAACTGTGTGGAGGTTCCTCAAAGAGTTAAAAATAGACCTGCCCTACGACCCAGCAATTGCACTGTTGGGGATTTACCCCAAAGATTCAGATGCAATGAAACGCCGGGACACCTGCACCCCGATGTTTCTAGCAGCAATGTCCACAATAGCCAAACTGTGGAAGGAGCCTCGGTGTCCATCGAAAGATGAATGGATAAAGAAGATGTGGTCTACGTATACAATGGAATATTACTCAGCCATTAGAAATGATACATACCCACCATTTGCTTCAACGTGGATGGAACTGGAGGGTATTATGCTGAATGAAGTGAGTCAATCGGAGAAGGACAAACAGTGTATGTTCTCATTCATTTGGGGAATATAAATAATAGTGAAAGGGAATATAAAGGAAGGGAGAAGAAATGTTGGGAAATATCAGGAAGGGAGACAGAACATAAAGACTCCTAACTCTGGGAAACGAACTAGGGGTGGTGGAAGGGGAGGAGGGCGGGGGGTGGGGGGGAATGGGTAACGGGCACTGAGGGGGACACTTGACGGGATGAGCACTGGGTGTTTTTCTGTATGTTGGTAAATTGAACACCAATAAAAATTAATTTATTAAAAAAATAAGATATTCTCTTGTATTCCTACATGTCTTTACAGAGCAAGCAAAACGTTTATGAATACCTACCATGCACCAAGCACTGTGTTCAGGGCATTAAATCAATTGTCTTAATGAATCATCAGAGAAACTCTTATAATATTGGCATAATTATCCCCATTTTATAGGTGAAAGCTGGACTTAGAAAGGTATAATGACTTGCCCAAATATACATATTATACAAATAAATCAGAAATTTGAATTTTTGACCATTTGATTCCAAAACTTGTGTCCTAGTCTCAGATTAATTGAGCACCCACTCCATTCTAAAATGTCCCCTGTCTCGAGGGTGTGATCTCTCCTGCAAGCAGTAGGGCAGATACAGGAGGTTTTGTTTTTGTTTTTTTTAAATTTTATTTATTTATTCATGAGAGACAGAGACAGAGAGAGAGAGAGAGAGAGAGAGAGAGGCAGAGACACAGGCAGAGGGAGAAGCAGGCTCCATGCAGGGAGCCTGACATGGGATTGATCCCAGGTCTCCAGGATCAAGTCCTAGGCTGAAGGTGGCGCTAAACCTCTGAGCCCCTGGGGCTGCCCAGATACAGGAGGTTTTGCAGCATGACAGATTAATGTTGATTTCACCCACCTGTGCAACACTGAGATATCTTGCATGTGTCAACTCTAGCACTTATTACAACATTATTGTAACATTAAAAATTATAAAGAGCATTCTCACAGGCAGCAAGGACCCATACAAGATTTTGACTATTTAAGAAGAGAATTACTTAAACTTAGTTGTGAGAGGAAACACTTACGCTAACAGGAAAGGTAAATTTGGAAAGGAAGAGACTGGAATCAGAGAGATAAACTGACTAATAATTTCTAAATCCAAATGAGAGAAATGAAGACCTAATTAGGTATCATAGGGAGGCTGGAAATGAGAGGAGAGGATTGAGGTAGGTTTAAGAAGCAGAATCACTAGGAATTGGCTAGTTGGATGGGGACAGAGTGATGACACATTTTTCTAGCTGAATGGATTGAATAGATTGAATGGATTGATATATCTCAATGAAAATGGAAATATAGAAGAGAGAACAGATTTGAGGAGGAAGTGTGGAGCCAACTATGAAATATGTGTGAGACATGGAAGAGAGAGAAGGAGAACATAACCAAGATCCTGAGTAGAAATACAAGTCTGAGAAATTGTATATCCAATACTCATTTGAACTATAGAAAATTTTAGTTCCTAATTATTATCTGTGGATTTTGACTCTGGCAACTATCCAAATTTCTATACAAGACTTCTCAACAGAACACTGTTTCTCAACATTTCATATGATGAAATAAAAAATATATTCTTCAGAGGGACCTGGGTGGCTCAGTGGTTGAGTGTCTGCCTTTGGCTCAGGTCATGATCCTGGGGTCCTGGGATTGAGTCCCATGTCAAGCTCCTTGCAGGGAGACTGCTTCTCCCTCTGTCTATGTCCCTGCCTCTCTCTGTGTAAATAAATTAAATCTTTTAAAATAAATGTATATTCTTCACAAATATTTCATTTTGCTTTTCCCACAATGGCCTAAGGTGATTTCTGAAAACACTTTGCTATTCACTTAACCCAGAAAACTCCACAAAATTATGCAAATCAAGAGGTTCAAGTCTTTGTGTTCACTTTAAGAGCATCTTTGAAACTGCCCAGGCCATTCAGGACAGGCATCTGAAAAGCCACCAACTATCTGAAAAATATCATTTTACAGAAGCTAACTCATCATTATAATGGTGGAGTTGGTATGTGCCCACACCAACCAGTGAGGTAGACACAGGGTAAGTGGCCCCAGAAGAGTGAATTTTTGCTGCACATGCTTACACATGCAGGGTGATACTGAACTTGACGGTTTAGATGTAGATTTTCCGATCACTGAGCCCTTGTAGGTGAACAAAACTCCTATCACATACTGCCTACTCACAGACATCATGGGCAGATTAACCCATGTATGATCTTGCCCTGACACATTGAGGTGATTTCATGAAAAAGAACAAATTGTTTCCAAATCACAAGAACAGATTGCACAGGAGATATTCCTAAAGAAACTCTTCAAAAACTTACATCCTATGAATAAATTCAGCATAAAATAAATGCAAATAAAGGTAAAAAATAATTTTAGTTAAAAATAAATTTTTAAGTTGCTATATTATTTTAGTTTTGTGTTGCTGAAATGTGATGTATTTAATGTCTACCAGCATCATTTGTACCCAGTGGTTTTGGTAGTTCTATAATGACACAACAGAGTATTGCTTTCTGGATTTTTTGGTATTTGAAGACTAAGGGAGTGCTTATGAGCCACAGAAAATACACATTTACTATTTGATGAAGTAGAGAGCATAACATAATGGGCCCATACCACACCAGCATCTTCAGAAGTGAAATCATGCCACATTCCACACAGGTATATTTATCACTTTCCCTCTCTTGGTATTGATGTTATTTGCAATTCTTAAGTCCTATGGTGCTTTGGAGTTTAAAGATTTTAAAAAGAGGGAGGGATGATTTTAATGATTTTGTGATCTACTTCCATACTCTTTTTGTCAGATACCAGCATGTGACACAGAATGCTGAAACTCTTCTCTATTAAAGATCTTATTTTAATCACATATATATTAGAGCTTTTGCTCCTTCTTGAAAGTTAGTTCAAATGGTTAAGTTGCATTGAGAAGACTTACAAAAAGTGAAATTATCTCTGCAAAAGTTTCGGCAATAAGTTTGGTCATTAGTGCTCTCTAGTGGAGCTGGGATTTTGTGCTTACATCTTCAGACATCTCTCAAAGAGCCGTGTTTCCAGCAAATCTCATACATTGCTCAGCATGGCCTGATGCTCATGGTCTTACAGGCTGTGCTATGGTGCTTGAGTGTGGAGTCAGAAGGCGTCATCAGGGAGTTTTTAGTTATTCTGGACTTTGTAATTACTTCATTTTTATCAAATCTGTTTTGGAAGTCATGTTTCATTCTGTTACATTCTTAAAGGCCATGCATGTGCACATTCCATTCATGCTCTAGGAAACACTGAAACAAGAAAATTTTAAGCACCAGATCCTATTGTTTTAGCATCCTGGGTACTCTCCTCTTAGTATTCTTAAATTATAGTTAATTGTTATTCTAAATTTATTATATTATAGACATTTATTACTCTTTTTAAAAATATTTTATTTATTTATTCATGAGAGACACAAAGAGAGAGAGAGGCAGAGACACAGGCAGAGGGACAAGCAGGCTCCATGCAGGGAGCCTGACATGGGACTCAATCCCAGGTCTCCAGGATCAGGCCCTAGGCTGAAGGATATGCTAAACCACTGAGCCACATGGGGTGCCCAACATTCATTACTTTTAAATTATACAGACATACCTTGTTTTTCGAGCTTTGCTGTAATATGCTTCACAGATATTGCATATTTTACAAATTGAAAGTATGTGGCAACCCTGCCTCAAGCAAGTCTACCAGTGCAATTTCTCCAAAAGCACTTGCTCACTTTGTGGTTTCTGTGTCACATTTTGGTAATTCTCACAATATTTCAAACTTTTTCATCATTATTATATTTGTTATGGTGATCAGTGTTCAGTGATCTTTGATGTTACTATTATCATTTGGGGTGCCACCAACTGTACCCACACAGAAAGCAAACTTAATAAATTTTGAGTGTGTTCTGAGTACTCCTCAGACCAGCCATTCCCTCACCACTTTCCCTCTCCTTGGGCCTCTATTCCCTGAGACACAACAATATTAAAATTAGGCCAATCAATAACCTTAAGTGTTCAAGTAAAAAAGAGTTATATGTCTCTCACTTTAAGGAAAAAACTAAACATGATTAAGCTTAGTGAGTAGTAAGAGGACCCTAGGCTTGCCTGGTCCCTTGAACTCAGTTAGATATCAAATCATGTCAAAGCTAAGACAGGATGAAAGCTGGCCTCCTGTTCCCAAACAGGCAAATAAGTTAGTGAAGGTAAAATAAATATTCTTGAAGGGAATTAAAAATGTTATTACAGTGAACACAAGAGGGATAAGAAAGAGAATAAGACTTATTGCTGATATGGAGAAAGTTTCAGTGGTCTAAATAAAAGATCAAATCAGCTACAACATTCCCTTAAATCAAAATCAAATCCAAAGCAAGACCCTAACTCTCTTCAATTTTATTAAGGCTGAGAAATATAAGGAAGCTGCAGAAGAGAAGTTGAAAAGTAGCAGAGGCTGGTTCACAGGGTTCAAGGAAAGAAGCCATCTCCATAACGTAAAAGTGCAAAGTGAGGTCCAAGTGCTGATGTAGAAGCTGCAGCCAGTTATTCAGAAGTTCTGGCTAAGATCATTAATGAAGGTGGCTACACCAAACAACAGATTTTTGTTGCAGACAAAACAAACTTCTAGTAGAAGAAGATAAAATCTAAGACTTTCATAGCTAGAGAGGAGAAGTCAATGCCTGGCTTCAAAGCTTCAAAGAACAGGTTGAGCCTTTTGTTGGTGGTTAATGCAGCTGGTGGTCTTATGTTCACTGACAATTTATGTTCATTTATGCTCATGTACCATTTACGTTTGTTTGACATTATGAAAATCCTTGGGCCCTTAAGAATTAAACTAAATCTACTCAGTCTGTGCTCTATAAATGGAACAACAAAGTCTGGATAATTAATAACACAACTGTTTATAATATAGCTTACTGACTATTCTAAGCCCACCTTTAAGAACTTTTGCTTAGACAAAAAAAAAATCATTTCAAAATATTACTGCTCATTGACAGTGCACCTCTCACCCAACAGCTCTGATGGAAGTGTACAAGATTTATGTTGTTTTCATGACTGCTAACACATCCATTCTATGGCTCAGGGATCAAGGAGCAATATCAACTTTCAAGTTTTCTTATTGAAGAAACAGTTTCTTCAAGGGCATATCTGCCATAGATAGTGATTCTTCTGATGGATGTGTGTGCAAAGGAAATTGAAAACCTCTGGAAAGGATTCAGTATTCTATGCCATTAAGAGGCCATTAAGATTTTGGATTTCATGGGAAGAAGTCAAAATATCAACATAAACAGGAATTTAGAAAAAGTTAATTCTGATTTTCCTGGTGACTTTGAGGGGTTGAAGACTTTAGTGGAGGAAGTAATTGCAGATGTGGTAGAAATAGCAAGAGAATTAGAATCAGAAATGAAACTTGAAAATGCTGGAGTAGTAGGAGTATCCTAGGCTTGCCTGTTCCCTTGAACTCAACTAGATATGTATCAAATCATTTTGAACACCCAAGAAATCAATCTAAGGGCTGACAGAACAAACTGCACAACTAGAAGGAGAGAAGAGGCCCCATCATGGAAGGTAGGAGTTGTGGAGAATAATTTGAGGGAGAGGCAGATTATGGGTTCTGTGGAGGGAAAGGAGCCCTGATCATGGAGACATGGGAGAGAAAGAGAGAAAGAGAGAGAGAGAGAGAGAGAGCACAGTACAGAGGGGATCAAGGAAAACATTTCCCCAAAGCTATTGAC
This sequence comes from Vulpes lagopus, assembly GCF_018345385.1. Classification (NCBI taxonomy): domain Eukaryota; kingdom Metazoa; phylum Chordata; class Mammalia; order Carnivora; family Canidae; genus Vulpes; species Vulpes lagopus. Next base: position 101,498,775 of record NC_054829.1, read on the forward strand.
TGGGGGAATCAGAGAGGCTGATTTTTGTGAGTTTTTACAACCAGGAAAGCTCAAAGACTGGAGTTTTAGAGGTCCATGGCATGGCTGGTGTGGAGCCCTGAGGGGTGGAGGCCCAGAAGCAGATAGAAGGATCTGAGGATCGCCTGGGATGCACTGGGAGAGATGGATCCCCCTTCTTAGATTGCAACTGGGAGAGGTGACATTGGTTCTCCAGGGACAAGAGAGCCAGTGTGTGCCATTTCTTTCCTCCTGCCCCTGAGTATAATTTCAGTAGGCAGCACAGCACCAAGAATGGTTGCCTAAATTGCTTATGCCAAACCCCGTGCCCCTGCACTCTGCAAATGCTGCCTTTCTCAGGCAAGTATGCCTGAGAACCAGTGCAGCAGGCCCCTCCCCTAGAAAACCAGCACAAACATCACCCTCCACCTCATATCTACTGACCAGGGAGTGCTGCAAACCTTCAGCTCTAGTAGAAATAGAATCAGGTTTACTTTATTTTATTTTTTGAATTAAGAAACTTCCTTTTTAAAAAGATATAATTAATTAATTTATTTGAGAGAGAGTGTATGTGGAGGAGCAGAGGGAGAGGGACAAGCAGCCTCCTCACTGAGTGTGGAGCCCAACACAGGGCTCAATCTCATGACCCTAAGACCATGACCTGAGCCAAAAATCAAGAGTGGATGCTTAACCAACTGAGCCACCCAGATACCCCACATCAGGTCACTTTTAACAAACAGACCAGAGCACACCTAGCTCAAACATGTCATGCTCTGTCCAAGGTACAATAACTCCCCACTGCAGGCAAGGAGAAACTCTGTAGAGGGCTGACCTGAAGGTAAGATCAATCAAAATACAGCATCAGAGTGCACACAGCATACACCAGAGACACTTCCTGAAAGCCAGGCCCTGGGCACTTTATGATCTCTTCTTTGTAAAGCCATTACTCCCAACGGCCAGAAACATAACAAGTTTTCCTAACAAACAGAAGACAGAGATCTTGACAAAATGCCAAGATGAAGGAATTCATCCCAATAGAAGGAACAAGAAAAGATCACAGTCAGGGATCTAATTAAAACAGATATAAGTCATATATACTTAATCCAGAATTTAAAGCAACAGTCATAAGGCTACCAGTTGGGCTTGAGAAAAGTATAGAAGATACCAAGGAGATAATTGATCTTATTGAAGAGATAAAAGACCTAAAAACTAGTCAGCTGAGATTTTAAAAAAATGCTACAACTGAGATGTGAAACCTACCAGATATAATGACTAAATGGATGGAAGAAATAGAGGAATGGATAAGTTATATAGATGATAAAATTTTGGAAAATAATGTAACTGGAAAGAAAAGAGAAAGAAAAATATTGGATCACAAATGTAGACTTCAGGAACTCAGCAACTCCATAAAGCATATTAACATTTGTATCATAGGAATCTTAGAAGAAAAAGAGAGGTGAAAGGGGCCAGGTTTATTTGAGGAAATGATAGCTGAAAACTTCCCTAATATGGGGGAAGAAACAGACACCCAAATATAGGAGGTACAGAGAACTCCCATCAAAATCAAAAGCAGACCAACAACAACATATTGTAGTTAAACTTGCAAAATATACGGATAAAGAAAAAACCTTAAAAGCACCAGAACAAAAGAAATCCCAACTTACAAGGGAAAACAAAGAAAGTTAGCAATAAATCTATCCACAGAAACTTGGCAGGCCAGAAGAAAGTGGCATGATATATTCAATGTGCTGAATAGGAAAAATATGCAGCCAAGAATACTCTCTCCAGAAAAGCTGTCATTCAGAATAGAAGAAGGGAGAGAGTTTCCCAGACACACAAAAACTAAAGGAGTTTGTGATCACTAAACCATCCCTGCAAGAAATATATATTTTTAAAGAATCTATTTATTTATTCATTACAGATACAGAGAGAGAGGCAGAGACACAGGCGGAGGGAGAAGCAGGCTCCTCACAGAGAGGAGTCCCATGAAGGACTTGATCCCGGACTCCGGGATCACACCCTGAGCCGAAGGCAGACACTCAACTGCTGAGTCACCTGGGCATCCCCCTGCAAGAAATATTAAAGGGGATTTTTTTTAATTGAGAAAGGAAGATCAAAAGCAACAAAGACTATAAAGGAACAGTGAAAATCTCCAGACGAAACAACTCAACAGGTAACACAATGGCACTAAATTCATATCTATCAATAATCACTCTGAATATAAATGGACTAAATGCTCCAATCAGAAGACATAGAGTGTCAAAATGGATTTAAAAAACAAGACCCATCTATATGCTACCTACAAGAAACTCATTTGAGACCTAAAGACACCTGCAAATTGAGAGTGAGGGAATGGAGAACCATTTATCATACTAATGGACATCAAAAGAAAGCCAGAATAACCATACTTATATCAAACAAACTAGATCTTAAACTGAAAACTGTAACGAGATAAAGAAGGGCACTATATCATAATAAAGGGTCTACCCAACAAGAAGATCTAACAATTGTAAATATTTACAACCCAACTTGGGAACGCCCAAATATATAAAATGATTAATAACGAACATTAATAACAAAAAGAACAGATTAATAACAACACAATAATAGTAGAGGACTTTAACACCCAACTTACCTCAATGGACAGATTATCTAAGGAGAAAATCAACAAGGAACCAAAGGCCTTGAAGGACACACTGGACCAGATGGACTTAACAGATATATTCAGAACATTTCATCATAAAGTAGCAGAATACACATTCTTTTCAAGTGCACATGGGACAGTCTCTAGAATAGATTGTTACATACTGGTAACAAGTCAGGCTTCAACAAGTACAAAAAAGATGGAGATGATACCATGTATGTTTTCTGAACACAATGCTATGAAACTTGAAGTCAACTACAAGAAAAAAATTAGAAAGACCACAAATACATGGAGGTATTTGAGGTAAAGTACACCCTACTTAAGAATGAATGGGTCAACAGGAAATTAAAGAAGAAATTTTAAAAAATACATGAAAACAAATGATAATGAAAACTTAATGGTCTAAAACCTTTGGGATGCAGCAAAAGTGGTCCTAAGAGGGAGGTATATAGCAATACAGGCCTATCTCAAGAAGCAAGAAAAATCTCAAATATGTAGCCTAATCTTGGACCTAAAGGAGCTAGAAAAAGAACAACAAATGAAGCCTACAGCCGGCAAAAGTAGGGAAATAATAAAGATTAGAGCAGAAGTAAGTGATATAGAAACAAACAAACAAAAACCCAGTAGAACAGATCAAAGAAGCCAGGAGTTGATTCTTTGAAAGAATTAATAAAATTGATAAACCCCTAGCCAAGTTTATCAAAAAGAAAAGAGAAAAGGCTCAAATAAATAAAATCATGAATGAAAGAGAGATATAATGAAAACCACAGAAATAAAAACAATTATAAGGAATATTACAAGCAATAATATGTCAATAAATTGGGCAATCTGGAAGAAATGGATAAATTCCTAGAGATATATAAACTACCAAAAATAAAATAGGAAGAAATAGAAAACTTGAACAGACTGATAAGCAGCAAAGAAATTAAATCATTAAGCAAAAATCTCCCACCAAATGAAGTCCAGGGTCAGATGGCTTCTGAGGGGAATTGTACCAAACATTTAAAAGAGAGTTAATACCTGTTTTTCTCTGTCCCCAAAAACAGAAATGGAAGAAACACTTCCAAACTCATTCTATAAGGCCAGCATGACCTTGACTCCAAAACCTGACAAAAACCTTGCTAAAAAAGAACTACAGGCCAATATTCCTGATGAACATGGATGCAAAAATTCTCAACAATATACTAGCTAATAGAGTCCAACAGTACTTTAAAAGAATCATTCACCACAATCAAGTGTGATTTATTCCTGTGCTGCAAGGATGGTTCAGTATTTGCAAATTGATCAACACGAAACATAACATTAACAAAAGAAAGAATAAGAAACTTGTGATCCTCTCAATAGATGCAAACAACAACAACAACAACAACAACAACAAAAACATTTGACAAAGTACAGCATTCATTTGTGATAAAAACCCTCAACAAAGTAGGGATAGAGGGAGCATATCTCAACATCATCAAGGTCATATAGAAAAGACCCACAGTTAATATCATTCTCAGTGGGGAAATGAGAGCTTTTCCTCTATGGTCAGGAAAAAGACAGGGATTTCCATTCTTATTGTTGTTATCTAACATAGTAGTGGAAGGCCTAGGCTCAGCAATCAGACAACAAAAAGAAATAGAATCATTCTAATTGACAAGGAAAAAGTCAAACTTTCACTATTTGCAGACAATATGATACTCTATGTAGAAAACCCTGAAGACTCCACAAAAAAAAAAAAAATGCTACAACTGATACATGAATTCAGAAAAGTCACAAGATACAAAACCAATGTTCAGAAATATATTGCATTTCTATATACAAATAATGAAAGAGCAGAAAGAGAAATCAAGGAATCAATTCCATTTATAATTGCACCACAAGCCAAAAGATATGCAGGAATAAACCTAACTAAAGTGGTAAATAATCTGTACTCTGAAAACTATAGAACCCTTATGAAAGAAATTGTAGACAACACAAAGAAATGGAAAAACATTCCATGTTCATGCATTAGAAAAACAAATATTGTTAAAATGTCTATATTAGCTAAATCAATATACACATTTAATGCAGTCCCTATCAAAATACCACCAGTATTTTTCACAGAGCTAGAACAAACAATCTTAAAATTTGCATCAACCACAAAAGACCCTGAATAGCCAAAGCAATCTTGAAAAAGAAAAACAAAGCTGAAGGCATCACAGTTCCAGACCTCCTATTACAAAGCTGTAGTCATCAAGACAATATGGTACTGGCATAAAACAGACACATAGATCAATGGAACAAAAGAGAAAACCCAGAAATGACCCACAACTATATGGTCAAGTAATCTTCAACAGAGCAGGAAGAAATATCCAATGGAAAAAAGACAGTGTCTTCAATAAATGGTGCTGGGAAAACTGGACAGTAACATGCAGAAGAATGAAACTGGACCACTTTCTTACACCATACACAAAAATAAATTCAAAATGGATGAAAGACATAAATATGAGACAGGAATCCATCAAAATCCTAGAGGAGAACAAAGGCAGCAGCCTCTTTGATAATGGCCATAGTAACTTCTTACGAGGCATGTCTCCAGAGGCAAGGGAAACGAAAGCAAAAATGAACTATTGGGACTTCATTAAGATAAAAAGCTTCTGCACAGTGAAGGAAACAATCAACAAAATTCAAAGGTAACCTATGGAATGGAGAAATGACACATATTATAAAGGGTTAGCACCCAAAATCTCTAAAGAACTTATCAAACTCAACACCCAAAAACAAATAATCTAGTTAAGAAATGGGTGGAAGACATGAATAGAAATTTTTCCAAAGATATACAAATGGCTAACAGACACATGAAAAAGATGTTCAACATCATTCATAATTAGGGAACTACAAATCAAAACTGTAATGAGATATAATCTCACATCTGTCGGAATGGCTAAAATCAACAATACAGGAACTAACAGGTATTGGTGAGGATATGGAGAAAGAAATACTCTTAGTTGTTGGTGGGAATGTAAATTGGTGCAGCCACTCTGGAAAACAGTATGAAGGTTCCTCAAAAAGTTAAAAATAGAACTACCCTAGGATACAGCAATTGTATCACTATGTGTTTACCTAAAGAATACAAAAATACTGATTCAAAGGGGCACATGCACCCTGAATTTTATAGCAGCATTATCAACGATAGTCAAACTCTGCAAAGAGCCCAAATGTCCATGACTGATGAATGGATAAACAATGGATATATACAATGGGATATTACTCAACTATCAAAAAGAAAGAAATCTTACCATTTGTAATGACCTGGATGGAGCTAGAGGGTATTATGCTAAGTAAAATGAGTCAATCAGAGAAAGACAAATACCATATGATTTCACTCATATGTGGAATTTAAGAAACAACAGATGAACATGGGGGGATAAAAGACAGAGGCAAACCATAAAACAGACTTGTAACTATAGAGAACAAATTGATTGCAGGATGGGAGGTGGGCAGTGGAATGAGCTAAATGGGTGATGGGTATTAAGGAGAGCACTTGTCATGATGAGCACTGAGAGGTGTATAAATGTAAGTGATAAATTACAAAATTCTACTGAAATATATAATATATATTATATTATATATTAACTAACTGGAATTTAAAGAAAAACAGGGATCCCTGGGTGGCCCAGTGGTTTAGGGCCTGCCTTCGGCCCAGGGCGTGATCCTGGAGATCCGGGATCGAGTCCCACGTCAGGCTCCCTGCATGGAGCCTGCTTCTCCCTCTGCCTGTGTCTCTGCCTCTCTCTCTCTCTCTCTCTGTGTCTCTCATGAATAAATAAATAAAATCTTTAAAAAAAATAAACTAAAACAAAAGAAATGATAAAAAGGGAGTAGAACTTGAAGATGTGACTGAATTGTGGCAGCCTCATGATAAAACTTAAATGGACAAGGAGTTGTTTCTTATCTATGAGCAAAGAGTGGTTTCCTGGGAAGGAATATACTCCTGGTGAAGATATACAAAGATTGCTGGAATGACAACAAAGGATTTATAATATTAAATGAACTTAGCTGATAAAGCAGCATCAGGGTTTAAAAGGACTGACTTCAATTTTAAGAGAAATTCTACCTTGGTTAAAGTGCAATCAAACAGTATCACATACTACAGAGAAAGTGTTCATGAAAGGGAAAGTCAATTGATGCAACAAACTTCATTGTTGTCTTATTTTAAGAAATTGCCACAGCTACCCATCCTTCAGCAACCACCACCCTCATCAGTGAACATTCATCACCATAGCAGCAAGATTCTCCACCAACAAAAAGATTGCAACTCATTGAAAGCTTAGATAATTGTTAGCATTTTTTTTGCAATGAAGTATTTTAAAATTAAGGAATGTATATTGTTGTTTTAAACACAATATTGCACATTTAATAGACTACAGTATAATGTAAACATAACTTTTATACATCTTGAAAAAAAATCATTTGACTTACTTTATTGCAATATTTGTTTTGCTGTGGTGGCCTGGAACCAAACCCACTATATCTGAGATATACCTGTAAATAAGTAAAATGTATAATGGGCAAGAAAGAATAATTTATGAGTCCAAATTAATTAAATTGCTTTGCCAATGATATTTCTTAGATTAATCTGAGCCTAAACTGAGGGGAAAATATCTAATTCCTTACTGGCAAGTGACCACTGAAGAAATTTATTCGGAAGAATACCTCTGGTACTAATTTAACCAAAATGCTCATTTTTTTCCAAATTGACATCAGTTGAATACTCAAATTCAGCACATTGTTGAAAAATTAAAATGAATACTATGAATACAAATGTATCAAGGGGGTTTGTTTGTCTATTTGTTTGAAAGAGACACAGAGAGAGAAGAAGAAGAAGAAGGGAGGAACAGAGCAGAGGGAGAAAGAGAATCTTAAGCAGGCTCCATACAGAACCCAATGTGGGGCTCAATCTCATGACCCTGAGATCATGATCTGAGCTGAAATCAAAAGTCAGATGCTTAACTGACTAAGCCACCCCAGTGCCCCATAGAGTGCTTTGAAATGTAAAAGAATGTTACATTTGTGTGGATGAATCCTGGTACAACAATATATTGTAGAAAAGTTTGGTCATGTGCACATCATAAAGCCAACTGGTGAATTTTGTTTACTGAACAAATTTTGATGCTTAAACATCAACCCACTACTGTAGAGAGTAGTTTCTCTATACCTTTCTGCATCTATATCTGCCTATACAGAAAATAAATGTAATGAGTAAGAATGTAAGAAACTGGTTAAAAATCTATATAGATACATAAAAATAGATACAATACATTCACATATACATACATAGAAAGAAGGAAAGAAATTTAAACCAGTCTAGCTTCTCATCCTTCCATTTATTTTTTTTTTTAAGATTTTATTTACTTATTTGAGAGAGAGAGAGCACAAAGAGAGAGAGAGAAGCAGACCCCCTGCTTAGCTGGGTGCCCAACATGGGGCTACATCCCAGAACCCTGAGATCATGACCTGAGCCAAAGGCAGATGCTTAACTGATTGAGCCACCCAGGCACCCCTCACACTTTCATTTGTTACAATTATTCTCCATATCCATATTTCTATCAGAGCTTCTAGTAATAGCTCTTATCTCTTAGTGCAGCAATGCAACAGTGCAGCTCTACCCTTTTCCTCATCAGTGCTTTTTCCTATTGCTAAGAAGCTACTTTAGTCTTTCACTTTGGGCTGAGTTGTAGGCTATAGAACAAAGCTTGTAAAATAGAAAGCGATAGATTTGAAAGACAAGACGGGTTTAACAGGAAAGAGTTGATGGTCAGAGAACTAAGACAAAGAGGGAGAAGTAGAAGTGGAGGTGAGGCTTTGGCTAAACCCTTCAAAAGACAGAGCAAGCGCGGAGCAGGGGAGGGCAGGGGAATGGAGTGTAAGCCTGAGTGTGGTGAAACAGGGGACGGCTGTTTACAGGAACACTCCCCACCACAGAGGATATCACTTTAAAAACTTCATTTCATTTCTTCCCTACATGAGCTGACAAGACCAAGTATCCTGAACCTCGGACTGGTCGTGATCTCCGTTTTTTAACAAGCCTCATCTCAAGGTGCTTCTGCAGTTGGAATAACCATCCTCACCTAAAGGCCAGCTTCACTGTATAAATAACACGCAAAAGCAGTTCCTATGGTGCCATATTTCATAATGACAGTATGACTAGAGTACTTCGCCAACTACCATGGTTTTATTTTATCAACACAGTCTACACTTCAACTCTGAATATCCTATTCTATTGTTTCTGTAGTTTTCAGGCCTTGTATTTTGCCCTACCCACATCCACAATTTTACAATAAAAATTTATCTATAAGGAACATTGTTCATATCAATTGTCAGATCACACTAAAGACTATTTTCAAGGAACCATTAATAGGAGTTAAACTCCTAGAGAGCTCGCCCTAGTGAGAAATTTTCCTATAACTCTACTAACTTACTCAGCCATATTAAAAACACTGATGACAGAAAGTTATTAATTCTGTGGCTTTGTGGCTTTCACCTACAACTCCTGCCTCCTGCCTCCTGGAAGGATTTTTTCCCCAGTGCTCTGAGTAGGAACACGCAGGATTCTGTACTCCATGGGGAACCCCACCTGATAACTATGAGCATTGAATGTTACCTTAATAGAGTATCCTAAATAGGTGTTTTCCATCTCATTCCAAAAAGAATTTAATAAAGTTTCATACACCTAAGTACTGTGATTTATGACAGCCAATACTGGGACAGATTCTTGTAGCACCTAGTGAACTAAGAGGTATGCTTATCAACAAGTGGACCTGGGACCTGGCTTCAGTTCTGGTACCATCCCTGACTCAGTGCCTGCTGATGACCAGGAGAGAGAAGCCATGCCAGTAGCACAGTGGTATCTCAAAAATATGCATGAAAAAAAAAGTGCTGTGAAACATGAAAAAATCATGCTAGGGTAGGAAGAACAATACCTAGAACACTCCCTAGACGAATGATATATAGACCCCTATGATTATTTCCTTCCACAGGCACTCATCTTAGTTTCCTCCTGCATCAAATGATGTGGAGTGGGGATTGCTTTCAGATGGCCCGGGCAGCCTCTTCTTTCTGCCTACTCTGGAGTCTTCTTGTGTCACGAATTGAGCTTTTTTGCCTGTGGCTCATCTGCTTCTTACATTTCACACTACAGAGACTTCTGCCTCTGCCCCGTCCCCCTACCATGGAGTGCGTAAGAGTACATTTTTGAGAAAGACTGTGACAATTAAGGACAGATTGTAAATGTAAATGATAGCAAACACAACTGAAGTAGGCAAAATAAAAAATAGGTATTAAAATATATAATGGGATGAAAGAAACTATAGTTGCTTATATTACATGGAAAAGCACTAGCGAATTTTTATGATTTTCCTAAGGTTGTAAGGTTGCATCCCAATTGAGATTTGGTAAGCACATATGTATGTGTAAACTTAGAATTGTCAAAATAGTAGTTATAATATATATTGGCAGAAGTTTGATAACAACCAGCAAATTGTTCTTAATATATCAGATATTTTGCTGTTTGCTAAACTCAATAAAGTGATAGAGCTTATTGATACTGCTGTTTCATTAAGCAGGAATATCTCACGGATGTGTGTACAGAATATGAATAAGTATTTGGAATTGGATGAAGAATAAAACAAATGAAGGTTTGAGGGAAGCATAGTAAAGCCATTTATGCTTCTGATGATTAAGTTCTACATACATAAGGAACTGGGGTTTCACTGGCTATGATATAAATTCAGAAATTGGTATTTCTGTTCACATGAACGGGACAATAATCTCAGTGATAGATCATATTCATGCAATTAATTAATGCAACTTGTTAAACATATGAAGATGAATGCTTATCTGAGATTCAAATATAACAACAACAACATCAGTAACAGTAACAAAGATCCTATCATTAGGGCTTTTTTCCAGTGATCTTTAAATACTTGATTATAACATAATTTCCTGTTAGCATACAAATGCAATGTGAATGTGGAAATGGAAATTCTCCTGACTTAACTCTTCCCTGCCTCAAAGTCTCAAAAGCCATCCTCTGATTTGAAGAAAAGTACTGAGCTGTAATTAAATTCTAATGTTTTTGTGATCTGTGTAAATATTATTGTGAAGAAACAATTCCCAGGGATGAAGATATATCCAAGCAAAGAGGTGCCTGATGAGATTGGAGGTTCCAGATCATTCAGGTAGTCCGGTGATAATATCAAATGACAGAAGGATCCCCTAAAGAGAAAAGAGGGGATAAAAGGAGGAAAAGTGGAGGTGGGAGAGAAGGAAGTAACCAGACGTTGGGGTATTCTAGTTAGGGGGGCAGAGGAAGATGCTCAGTGGTGTAAGTGAAGCTAATCAGGCATTCAGTTGGCAAAGCCCTGAAAATTGCAATGGCTCAGATGTTAAGTGGCTAGAAATAGATCATTATAGACCTGAAGTGGTCATGAGGGGGAGCATTTAGTACCCAGACAGAATAGAAGTGGGGACAGTCTATCCTGAATTGCCACAGTCTCTCTCCAAATAGGGCTCTTATATTTCTATGACGCGGGACCTGGACAGAGGCAGAAATCTGGGACATGCAGCATGAGAACCAGATAAGCTTACTTCCTGAAGGAAGGAGACTCAAGAGTAGGCAGAAAGAAGAGGCCACCAGGAGCCCTTTCAGGCAATTTCCCATATCATTTGTTACAATGGTAGTGACGGAAAGAGATGGAGTTGTCAGACTGCATCTAGAAATAGAAGTAAAGTCAATAAGAAGGAAAGAGCAATAATACAGGGAAAAAAGAGTCTGGAATATATTTAATAAATATAGGTCAACAGAAATGATTACCCCGAGAATATGGATATGGATAGAATTATAAAGATATAATTTTACTTAACTCTATAGGACATGACCAAGGTATGGTGATTTGCTTGTGATGTTCTGCTAATTATATCTGTATCTTTGCTGTATTAAAAAAGTAAAGTTTATTTTTTATTATAAAAATCAAACATGCTCATTGGAGAAACTTTGAAAAATATAAACACTTTAAAAAATCAAAAAATTGCCTGTAACAGACGATACTATTCAGATATAATGACGGTATACATTTTGCTACATTTCCTTCCTATCTTTTTTCTATACATTTTTTTTTCTGAATTGACAGCATTCATTGATTACAAGTTTATATTCTTTTTTAAATTATTAGGTAATGAATTTCTAATATTATCAAAGCCTGTTTTTAAAAACAGCCTCTTTTTAAAAATTTCCTAATGGATGCATGATTCTTCATGTTGTGGATACACAAAATTTTCTTTCACTTTGTATTTTTGTAAAGTTAGGCTCAACCTCACCAATTTTTGATTTTAGGAAAATTATTATTATAAAATCATTTCATATATATATTTTTTGAACTGTAACTTTCTTTTGAATTCCAAATGATCCTCAGATGTTAAATTGTTGCATTGAAAAAATAGGAATTTTTAAAAATTTAAAATACATTTTCAAATTGTCTTGGGAGAAAAACCAGTTTCTAGTTCACTATAGCCCTAGTTTTAAAATTATTATTATTCTCAATTTAACTGTATTAAATCTATTAATAGTTTATTTAAATATTGAATTATTATTAAATCTAATTAATTAAATAAGATTGTTAAATTTACATTTATTGTTATTTTGCTTTGATAGTTTGAATGATATTAAGATTTTAATGTGTATTTTTGTGTTACTTAATAGAATTTAATATTTTCTCTAAGTCTATGAGCTTTTTCATTTTTTTGTGGCCTGTTTAGCTACTTTATTATTACATGGTAAGGACATTAATTCTTTGAATTGCTCATGATAAATAATATTTATCATATATGTCTCTTTTTAAACTGCATTTACAGTTTTATGCCATTGAGAAATTTAAATTTTTATGTGATCTAGTCTGGTTTCCTTGTGCTTTTTTCCCCATTGCTTTTAAATTTAGAAATTTTGAATTTAGAAAATCACCACTCAGACCCACAGTCAAAACACATACACTTACATTTTTTGATGAATCTCTTTCTTTTCTTCTCTTTTCTTTCCTTTTTTTTTTTTTTTTGAAAGAGGGGACGGAGAGAACGGAGAGGGGTAAGAGGAGAGGGGGAGAGAGAATCTTAAGCAGGCTCCATGACCAGTGCAGAGCCCAATGCAGGGCTCGATCTCACAAACCTGAGATCATGACCTGTGCTGAAATCAAGAGTCAGACATTTAACTGTCTAAGCCACCCAAATGCCCTTTCTTACGAATTTTAATTCTTTGATTTTAAAAGATATTTAACTATGGAAAACTAAAATGTATTATGGTGTAAAGCAAAATTCTAAACTACTTTTTATATTTTATGTTCATTTATAAATATTTAAACTGACTGGGGTCAGGCTCTATAGTAAACTCTTAGGATGTCAGTGAATAAAACAGAGATCTTTGCCCTAAGGAAGCTTACGTTCTAGCCAGGGGGTAGAGATAGATAGATGATAGATGATAGATAGATAGATGATAGATAGATAGATAGATAGATAGATAGATAGATAGATAATAGATAGATAAACTAGGAAAGGAGTTGGAAATATAGGACGTGGAGGTTATCAAGGGGTTGAAGAGGTTGGCAGTGAAGAGAAACTGGCATGACCCTGAGAGTATATGCCTCCTTAAATCTTGTACTTGCCTCACCCTAAATCTCATCCTCACTGAAATACTGAAATGGTATAAAATAAGAAGATATTATTGAATAGAATAATAAACTAAGATAAATTGTTTAAAGGTGAGAAAGAATGTTCTCAAGAATAGCAGATGACAGTAAAAATGAGGGACAGAAGATGATGTGCTGTGATGACATCTGACAACTCAGAAAGAAGAAAGGGAGCAGCAAGAAACAGGAGCTTCACCTTTAGACCCAGTGGGATGATCCCAGATAAAGGAAGTACAGACCACTGAAAACAGAAATGTAGCAGTAGTATTCAATGTTCATAACACTGGAAACTGGCCCTTGAGCTCCCATAGCTACCATCTGTCTCAGCCTGATCTCTTTTTGTCTCTGCAATCTGCTGTCTGCTCTAGATTTTCCAGTTTGGCAAACCAGTCGTTCAGTTTCTCTGGCTCTCTACTGTTTCTCTTCATTTCCCAGCTGATGGCTTAATTTCCCCCTCTGGCCTACCACTTGTTTTGGAAAATGCTTCTTTGCCTTGGCTCCAAAACCTGCTTTGTGTACATGCCTCAGTAGTCCTGTAGGATGTATACAGGAATCATAGGATGTATCCCTCTCTCCTTTGCTTAAATATAGCTACAAAGAAAACACACTAATGGGGCAGTTTTAACAAAATGATCTTGATTTCAATCACAGTAGAAAATTATATATCTTGGTCTATTGTCCATTTTGCCTCATGGAAATTTGCAATGAGGAAATAGCAAAAAAAAAAAAAAACTAAAATTCTACAACAGTTTCTCAAAAATAAAAATCACCAGAATCTGATTCTCACCCTATCTTTTTAAAGATTTCTGTTCAAATTATGTCTCTTCAACTTCAAGCCAAAGGAAGCATTCAAAGTTTCATTTCTTATGCAATAGATATTTATATTTATTAGAGATATTATAAAGATTTAATATTTCAATATCTGGTAAATGTGGCTCCAGGTTTTTGTTTGTTTTTATCATTTTATACATCAGAAAGTCCCACATATCATTAAGGTACATGATTTACAGTTAATTATAATATTCTCTTACTATTAGGCTCTAGATAAGAAACATATCTTCTCTGTCACATACATACCTCTGTTGCATACCTTGGTCCAATATTTATTCACTTTAGTTTCTATACAGTAGACTCTCTTGTCCTAGCTCCACTCACCAAAAATACCGGTAACCAACATTCCATTCCTCTATAAAACACAGCTAATGTTCTTGACTGATCAACCACCATCCTGTAACCTTGAGCCCTCTTGTACCTTCCAACTGAGTTAACAGTTTACCAGGAGTCAGTTGAGTTTGCCCCCAAAGTTATTTTATTTAGTTTCACTTCTCATTTTAAATTTAAATAAATATTTTATAAACCATTTAAGTATGTGTGAAAGAAATAAACAAAAACCCCCAATTTATTTCTATGAAAATCAAATTGAATGCTTTGAAAGTGTTGATAAAGTTAAATCATAAATTATAGGTGAGTTAGATGTGGCCAGAAACAGTTTGTACAAGTTTGAGAAAGCTTTTTGTTTTCTGAGGGCTTTAAGTTTAACTCCACTTTTAAGAATTCACAGCAGAAAAATTATAAATGATGTCTCATGAGTGTAATTTATTTCAAAAAGCCATTGAAGAACTAAACTCTTTGACCTATATGTAAAGTGTGATAGAAAAGTGTGCTTTACATTAAAATAAACTTATATGCTTTACATTAAAATAAACTTTTAAAATATCTGTCATACTTTATGAGTCCCCATTTAAGTCAACATTTGAAATGAGATCAATTAAAATTTCTAATAACATTGGATAGGATGGTATCTACTGTACATTCCTCTCTAGGCTACAATCTTCCTGAAAACCAAATTGAAATCTGCTTCATTTGAGTCCAAATCAGATGGAATTTTTAACCACTTTGTTTTTAACCACTATGATAACATTATTCAACTCTTGCCTGACTTTTCATACATTCAAACAAACAAACAAACAAAGGATAACAACAAAAATCTTTAGCCAAAACCCAGTGTTTCTCCTTTTCAAAGCCAATTTCCTCAACACAATGGACGGTGATTTCTCTCCCCGCTCCATGCACTCCTCAAGCTGTGGTAGCCAAGAATCTGGCAAACAATTCTGGTTAAAAGCCTGGGACTACTATTGAAAAGTCCACCCAAGACTCTTTCAATTAGACTTTTCCAATGGATTCTCTTTTTACCCCCATCTTACTTGTTCTCACTGCAGTGTTTGAGATGATTAGCCATTCCTTTCATCTTCATAATGTCTCCTTTCTTGGCAATTCCTCTTCTATCTCTGTTTATTCTCAATCTCCTTTGCAGGTCTGCTTTTCATATTCTTATTTGTTGTAGGATTTGTCAATGGTTCTCTCATGTTCCTTTCTTTAATTTCTGATTATAAAGGTAGACATGGCCATGATAGTATCTTAGATATTAAGCATTACCCTGAAAGTAACATAAAATTTATAATCATGAATAATCATGCCACCTAGTAATTACTACTGCCATCACACTGATAGTCTTCCTGCCTTCTCTATGCCTAATATATTTGATGGAAGTTAAATGATATCCACATTTCATTTTTTCCTACTTTTTTCTTTAAATATTATTTTATAAATTTTATCTCTGGTATTATTAAATATTTTTCTAATGTGATTTTTTATTGTTGGATAACACTAAAATATGTAGATTGGTACTGGTTCATTTAGGCATTTTGCCTCCCTCATTATTCGGCATTTAATTTGCTTGTATATATAAATATATTTTAACCCTAAATAAGAATTTTAGCTTTTTAACTGTAAAATTTGACATTTATTGTCATAACTAATAACTTTTTTTCAATAAAGATAAGAGTGTGGTTTTTTCCAAGCACTTACATATTAGAGAATGTGTAATTGCTATATTCCTCACAAATAGTTAACTTGCCATAGAATTCTTAAGTCATATTTTTGCCCTATGAAACTTGATATTATGTTCTGGAATTTAGCATTGTGAAACAGAAATATCCAGCCACTGTGTTTTTATTTTTTACAGGTGTCTTTTTTTCCCCCCATCTGTTGTTTACAAGGATTTTTCTTCATCCACAAACTTAGCAATTTTTATACACTATATCTAGGATTGATTGTTCAGAATTAACTTCAGTTGAGTACTTTAGTAGAATAACTTCATCAAGGACTAGCAATGAAAAACAACCATATATTGGCATCTTTCTCTTAAGACATAAAACAAGAATTTTCAACACATTCTTAGTGCAGAACTGCTCGATTATCAAACAACAGTAGTATTAAATGTGTGATGCTGATAAACCTTTAGAGTTACATAGCAATATGAACTTACAGAGATTCTGGCAAGTATTTAGATATGTCCATTTTTCAGTTCTGCCCCAGAAGTTATTTGCTCATTTTTATACTTCCTAGTTATAATATATTTGTATATGACTGATTTAGAAGAACATTCAGACACATCATTTAATTTGATCCTCATCACAACTATAAGTAGGAAGTTCAGTTATTATTTTCCTATCTATGGGTCACAGAAAAGATGCTCAGAGCAGTTCAGATACTCTCCTCAGTTTATCCAACTATTAAGTCCTAGAGTAAGATTTGTAGGCCAGGTCTTCTGATTCCAAATACTGGTTGTTATACCTACCATGTTGAATTTTTTTACATAACTTATGTAATTATGAGCCCAAGAGAGGGAGGAACAGCCTCCAAGGACTGGAGTAAGAAACTGGTGTCGGTGTCAGTATATGTGGAAAAGTTTCATTCTATCCACCTGAGTTTCCACCATCTTTGATTGACTAAACTGGCCTGAAAAGAATTTCCATTTCTTCAGGAAGCCCATTTAAAATATAAGATTTCAAAGAAAAATAAACCCATAGTTTTCCTTAAGGAAAAATCTTGAGCATGTACTTGTAGGTATGGAAGAAGAGGACAACTAGTATGAGAAAGATGCAGTGATCAAGCTGAAAAAGGAAGAGGTGATCATTGAAAAAACAAGTTAACATACTTTATTTCATTATATAACCTAGTAATACTTCTGTTTGAAAGTACCCTAATACCCTAAATGTCCTATAACTCACATGTTTTGCATTATCAACTCATATAAAGTATGTCCTTCACATTTTGAATGCAATGTATTTCAAATTCCATAGGCATTATAATATAAACCCCTAAAATATAAATTTCAGATTTTTGTATTAAATCTTCTATAGCATCACTAAAATTTAGAATGTATATGCACATATATAGTGTACCCATTGTTTAGAACTTTACAATTATTTAAAAAATAGGGCACATTATATTGTCACAACTATGTAAATTTTGTACCATATGAAAGTTAATACACTTGCTATTTTATTACTGCGAGGTACATTATGATTAAGTTGTTTTGTAGTAAAGATTTTCTTCACTTTCAGGTTACTTGTACTTTTTTCCTCAATGATAATTGTCAAAGACTTTGAAGGATCTGAGATTCTGCTCTACTTTCTGGGTAACAAGCTGGCTTACCATAATTCCACGAATGCTTCCCCACACTCATGCATTTCCCGGGTTAGAGATAAAGGACTTTCTTACTCATGGCAATTAGCAACAGCCAGAATATCAACATTTTCTTGTGCAGGGTCCTCAAGCTCCATTCGCCACAGAATAATGCTAATGGGGCCAGGTGACAACTTCATACCCAGTAGGTTGCATTACAGAAGACCTCTAAACTTAAAAGTCCTGAATTCTTCTTCTTTTTTTTTAAGATTTTATTTATTTATTCATGAGAGACACAGGCAGAGGGAGAAGCAGGCTCCATGCAGAAAGCCTGACGTGGGACTCGATTCCAGGTCTCCAGGATCACGTCCCAGGCACAAGGCGGCGCTAAACCGCTGAACCACCCGGGCTGCCCCCTGAACCCTTTATAATGGGAAGATATCATATCTGCCCTCTACTCTGGAGGAATTATGACTAATTCCCCAGGATGTTTGCCATACAAAAAAATCCTTAAAAGGTGATCCTCCACAAAGGGCAGTTAGTACTTCCCTTCCAAGATGTGCAGAAATAAAAGACCCTCAAGACACCCAATAATCATTTGCAATATGTTTAGTACTTTGTGGTAATTTCTGAGCATATAAAATAAATACTAAACTACATATTCACACTAACCTTATTGGGATATATGATCTTTTCTTTTACAGCTTCAATATTTTATGTCTAGTGACAATACCTATGTTTTAAGATTTTGAATCTGTTCTTTAGCTTTCAAATTACATAGAGTATATAAGTATATGAAGCCAGTTTTTGGCATTTTTAGAGCCAACTTGTGCCTGTGTTTTGTCCTTGCTATGGAGTCTTGTAAAAAAAAGTTTAATATTTTTAAAAAATAAATCTCCAAATAAATAGGTCAAGCATCTATCTCAAACTGCAAAAAAAAAAAAAAAGAAAGAAAGAAAAAGAAAAAAAGTCAACATAAGAAAATAGCAGTGGGAAGAATTAGAATTATATTCATGAAATTTATATTAAATTTTTTTGAAATTAACTTATTCTCATATGAAAATGTATACGATATTACTTTATGCTACTTTTGAAAATCATGAAGAATATTGTTTGTTAAGCAAAATTAAAATCCATATGCAATAAATAAATCAGTTTGCTACTGATATGCACACACATACACACATAATATGTATTATTATTTAGGATGTTTATGTTTCCAGGAAAGAAAAATAGAAAAACCCCACCAGCATACCATAATGAAACAAATGTGGCCCATCAATCTCTAAAATACATCGCATATTATACCTATAGTATATATAATACATAGATTCTCTATAATATTTCAGCATGCACAATGTGTTTTTAATATTTAAGATTCCCATATTTTGATAATATATATGATTATGTAGCATATGTTTAATTGAAAACTCCTGCTTTTCATTCTGCTATTAAAAGTCATTTAAATACATTCATGCTCTGCTAAAATGAAAACATTTGAGAGGGGCTTGGGCAAAGCTGCAGACGAGAGGCTAGACAATTCTTCCTCAAAAAATAGATCTATCTGCTCTTCAAGAAGGATTCAAACACTCATTATCGCTTAGATACCTGCCAAGCAATTGAAATCCCTCTAATTGCAAGGACCCTAAATGTAGCTTATTGCCTTCCTCTCCCATCTCCTGACTTCTCTGGGTCATTTCATCCACACCTCTCTTTCAAGCCATCTGGAATCCCTGGTACAGCCGAGTTTTAATGCCGAACACCTGGCCTGACAGTGTTTGCTGCTCTCTTTCACCTGCCAGCCCTTTGTTCATCCCCAAGATTGAATGAGCACTGCAAGTCCTGTCAAGCACGCACACACAGCAGCTTTCTTTGCATTCAGTCTCTTCCTCTGGTCCTTAAGTCTCGTAAATCCTTTTATTATTTTGCCTTTCCCGGATAGCTGTTCCGTCTACTCTGTGATCTTCAGGAGCCAAAAATCCACAGGAGAATTAAATCTAGATAAATGTGATACCTCTAGAACACCAGAGAGGTAGAAAGGAGAAACATAAGTGAAGGAAATCACGTAAAAACTCCCTGCTCTTGCTATGAAACAGTTATAAATCATCTGGGTTTGCACTCAAATTTAAAAATTCAAAAGCTATGGGATTTGACAAAATGTGTTATCAGTACTTAGAGAAATATCGAACAGCTCCTCCACGAAGCAGATAAACCCAACTTACCACCCAAGCCTTGATTTTGCATTCTTTGTCTAGTACCTCCCGGGATTCATAT
Source organism: Vulpes lagopus (assembly GCF_018345385.1). Taxonomy (NCBI): domain Eukaryota; kingdom Metazoa; phylum Chordata; class Mammalia; order Carnivora; family Canidae; genus Vulpes; species Vulpes lagopus. The sequence goes on from NC_054829.1 coordinate 101,518,860, forward strand.
CCCACCTCTTGAGCTCCTCCCACACACAAAGCTCCTTTTACACTTCCAAAAATAATTTCTGATCTGACATTCCCAGTGATATTGAGTCTACACCTCAACTTCCATCTGTTTCCCACTCTCAATTTCTATAGACTCCACAACTAAGAATATGGTACTTGGCTTAGCAATCATTCTTCTTAATTATTCAGAAGTCTTTCCAAACTTTAGCCTTTTCCAAGTTTCTTCTTTCAGTCAAATACAGACAACTTTCCCAGTTTAACTCAGACACAATTATACTTCTCAGAGGCTTCTGTTAAAATGATATCATTCACTTCTGGGCTCAATAAAACAAATGTGATTTAAAATTTCGACGCTTGAACAACTGAGAGCAAGCAGGGTCCAGGGATTCATTTGGTATAAGACTGACTCGAGGTGTGTAAACATTCATGGCCTTCTTCAAATGAGTAACAAGTAAAAACATTTTTAAAAATGTGAAGGGAGGGGCATGTGGGTGGCTCAGTGATTGAGGATCTGCCTTTGGCTCAGGTTATGATCCCGGGGTCCTGGAATTGAGTCCTGCACTGGGCTTCTCACAGGGAGCCTGCTTCTCCCTCTGCCTGTGTCTCTGCCTCTCTGCCTCTCATGAATAAATAAATAAAATCTTTAAAAAAATAAAATAAAATCCCAGAACTTTACTGATTTAAACCCAAAGAAGTGAATAAGCCAAGTCAAGAATCTTAGGGTAATCCTTTAGTCAAATTAGAATATTTCTATAGAAAACTATGGAGAAGCTGGCTTTGGGAATGAGGTAAGCAGAGTAATTTTAAATTATATAGAAATCGTGAGGATAAGGGTCCTATTATAGAGGGGCTCAGAACCAATTAGGCAAGGCTTAGTTTTTTATGACTTATTCTTGATAAACCAATCTCAGAGAGATTTTTTTTCACAATGTACAGGGGTCAAGTGAGGACTGACTCAGGTGGCTGTGGAGAAATGTTAAACTGTGGTTCTTTCCCCCCTCTTGCTCTGTACACCTGCTTCGGGTTCCTGCCTGCTGTCCCTCCTGTTCCATGTCCCATTGCTTGCCAGAAATAAACTAGTTTTCATAATTAAGCAAAAAATTTTTTTATTAATTTATCTATTAGTGATACAGCTATGAGAACTGCAGTAATAGTTTTAAAAACTGAAGGAGAGAGAAGAGGGAAATTCCGATATAAGATCTGAGGAAGAGAGGAACATTTCCAAATATAATATCTGTGTGTACTATAGCCTCTGTTGGATAAAACATAGAATAAGGGTTATCAGTGGTGAAAGTGATTTATAATTCACTGGAACATATACTGGGTATGGTGTGAGAAACAAAACTTGCAGCCTCATGTATGTCTGGTGTATAAACTTAGTTAACTTGAGATTTAAACTAAGGGAGTAAAAAACAGAACTGAACTTTTGTGAGACAAGGCCATATGTGGAAAGTGAAAGTAGAAAGATTCTTGGCTTAAAAGATAAAGATGGGGTTGGGAGAGCAAAGTAGCATAAAATCCCAAGGGACTCTAGAATTGCAGAGAAGTCCATGGGATGCGGTGGGGGAATTTAAATGAAAGACAAAGGAACATGAATATAAGGAGACGTGAATATAAGTATACTGTAGGCCACCCAGTTGCACCTAGAAAATGTCACGGAGTGAAAGGGAAAAAAAAAAATCAAAACATGTTGAAACCAGAACCAAAACCATAAATGTGTTTTAACTAATGGTGGAGAAACTTTGGGTGGAGGATTTCAGCAGCATGCTTCAGGAATCCTTTTGCTGTCTCTGCTCTGATGGACATTTAATCAGTGATTTGGAAGAGGCCATAAATGTCAAGTGGATATATCTGGAGTAAGAGCAAAGTGGGCAAGGGCCCCAATAACTGGTTAATCAACTTTTCAGTTCTTCAACTGGCCCCTCATTTTTTCCCCTATTGATCTCAGTCTTCCTATATTTCTTCTTTTTTTTTTCCTTTCCATACAAACTTCCTAACAATTTCTTTAGGCCCATGATAATGTTTCCTCAACAATATTCACATCTCAGATCTCCGATTACAACCCCTATGATCCCACCAGAATGATGCTTGCTACTGTCCTTATAGTGATATCCTAGTCATCAGATATCATGGACTTCTCTCACATTTCTATCAGCCTTCTTGGTATTTACCACCTTGGACAAATTGATCCTTGTTATATTCCCAGTCAACTCCTTTGGGTCCTTCTCTGATCACCTTCCAACACTGCAGTTCTTTACGGTGTCTCCTTTGTCTCCTCACATTCTGTACTCTTAGGGCAAAGTCATCTACTTTCATGATTGAAACAAATATCAGTAGAATCAACTACTTTGAGTTCCAGGCCAAATACCTCCTTCTGAACATCCTAGAGGAAACTGGAGTTCAATAAAACTAATATAACAAATAATCTCCTTTTTTATTTTATTGTTTTTTAAATTTTTTTATTGGAGTTGAATTTGCCAACATATAGCATAATACCCAGTGCTCATCCCATCAAGTGCCCCCCTCAGTGCCCGTCACCCAGTAACCCCCACCCCCCATCCACCTCCCTTTCCACCACCCCTTGTTCATTTCCCAGAGTTAGGAGTCTCTCATGTTCTGTCTTCCTTTCTGATATTTCCCACTCATTTTATCTCCTTTCCCCTTTATTCCCTTTCACTATTTTTTATATTCCCCAAATAAATGAGACTATATAATGTTTGTCCTTCTCTGATTGACTTATTTCACTCAGCATAATACCCTCCAGTTCCATCCATGTCGAAGCAAATGATGGGTATTTGTCATTTCTAATGTTTGACTAATATTCCATTGTATACATATATAATATATATAATTTCCTTCTATGTGAAACCTAACCCTCTTCTCCAGAAGGCATTCACTCGGAAAAAAGAATGAGAAAACACACAGTCACCCATATACTAACTTCATGTTCTACATCCAGTGATGAGTTGGGAGTTAGTTGACTGTGGGCTTAACCAGCTATAGTGTGTGTAGTAACAAAAAAGGCAAGTTATTGTTTGCACATTACTTTTATTCTTATAAAGTCATTAAAATATCATCATTTTGAAGAAACATAAAATATCTCCGAATTCTTAGTGCATTATTTGCATTATTTTCACTTTCAATATGACATAGACTTAACTTTCCTTATTGTATCATTCTTACTCCAAGGATAGAAAGTTTGTGTTTTGTAAAAGACACCTTTCTGTATTAGTAAATTACAAATTATTTCTATATAAAAAGACTGCATGTTTAGTTTTTCAAGGAAAACAATGTATGTCAATTTAAAAATAGATGCTCTTAAAAATGATACTTTTGATTCTTCCTCCTGACATTTGGATGATATAAACATACATATATTATTATTTCAGGGGAGAGCCATAAAGTGTTCCTCTACAACTAAACAAAACTTCCTTTTTCCTCTTGTATGCAACCTTTGAAAGTAGGACAGAGAAGAAGCTGGTTTGCCAGATTCCAAACACATGAAAACCATTGCACCTAAATTTAGAATTTTTAAAAATCTTTTTCCATATTCCAATTTGGCTTTGAAAAAAATTTGAATTCTTCAGCTGCACTTTAAAAGTTATTCATTCTTTCTAGTTCTGGGCTCAGGAGCTTGGTAACACTGTTTGTATAGCACTTTATGTCATTGTATGTGTTAGGTGTGATCCCACAGAGGAAGTGAGTTATTATAAAGTCCCCCAAGGTTCATTGGATTTGATGCAAGGAGTAGAGTAGCAGAGCAAGAAGGAGAATTATTTTACCCCCTTTATGGATGACATAGAGGAAATAGTTCCTCCTGCATGTTCTCTTGGCCTGTACTATGACTGCAGAAGCATAGGGATGAGAAGACTGGGAATACTTTGCTGGCCACAAATAAACACTGACCCTTATTTTTTGTGTTCTAGCCATAGTTTTTCCACTCAAAAATGTGCATGAGCTCAGTTACCCAAGTCTTTCTCCTCTCATATCATTTAGCTATTGCTGTAGTGACCCTCCCTACTCTGCTACTCCTCTCCACTCTGAAAGAACTCAGTGGCTTAAAATGATAAGCATTTATTATTTTTCATGAGTCTACAAGTCTGCTGACTGGTTTTTCTGGTCCTCACTGGGCTCCCCTATGCCCCTGTGGTCAACAGCAGGTCAAGGACATAGTTCCGGGGGTCAAGGCTGGGCTCTCTCCCATGATCCATTATCTGTAAGCTAGTCTAGGTCACTGATCTTCTATCAGGCTAGCCCCAGCTTAATGTGCAGGCAGGGTTCCAAGAGCAGAAGTGTGCACAAGTTTTCTTGAAGTCTAGGCTTTGAACTGATACACCTTCAGTTCTGCCTCATTCATAGACCAGATTCAAGGGATGCAAAATAGACTCCACTTATTGGTAGAAAAGTTGCAAAGTGACATTACAAGAGATTTGTTCCAGGTATTATCATAGTATAACAACATCCCCCAAAACATAGTTGCTTAAAACACCCATTTCATGTTTCTCACAGATTCTGTGGGTCAAGAATTTAGATGGAATATAGTGGCTAATCTCTACTCCACTATGTTTGGAAAGACTTGAAACCTAGAAGGGACTTGGCAGCTGGGGGCTGGAGTCAACTGAAAGTTCATCACTCACATGTCTGAGACCTGAGCTGAGGTGACTTGAAGACTAAGAGTGCTAGGTGGGGAGGCTGTGTGTGGCCTCTCCATGTGGTTTGGCTTCCTCATAGTATGGCAGCCAAACAGTAGTCCATCTCTACATGGTAATTCAGGACTCCAGACCAAGAGCTACAAGGCAGAAGCTGCATTGCCTTTTGGGACACAGTCCTGGAAGTCATACAGAAAATATCCCACCATACTTTATTAGTCAGGGTAATCAAGGGGAGAGGAATTAGCCTCCATCTCTTGATAAAGAGTGTACCAAGATCACATTGTAGATGATTAGGTAGGACAAGAGATACTCTTGCAGTCACCTTAGAAAAATGCACTTGGCTATGTTTTGCATTTTAGCTACATCAATTCACATTCCCCCTACAAGCAAAATACATTGACCCCTTCCCTCAAAACCTGTATTATGGTATTAGCTTGAAATCCAGTGGCTCATTATCTAAATAAGGTCCAGCTGTGGATGACGCTCCTTAAGCGTAATCCCTTGAGTCCAGCCGTTAGAATACAGTTTCTCCAGTTGTCTCTAATTCTAAAGATCTTTCAACTAAAGAGGCTCCCTGTCAGACTACTGTGGAACAATGCTCTTAACCTTCATAGGAACCCTAATTTTTAATAGAAACCTTCTGGTAGGCATGCACTTAATTCATTGGAAAGATGTTATTTCTCTTTGAAGGGCCTACGTAGTATGTCTGTTAGTCTTTCTGAGGTCTTTTTTTTAAGATTTTATATATTTATCCACGAGACACACACACACACACACACACACACACACAGAGAGAGAGAGAGAGAGAGAGAGAGAAAGAGAGAGAGAGAGGCAGAGACACAGGCAGAGGGAGGAGCAGGCTCCATACAGGGAGCCTGATGTGGGACTCAATCCCGGGTCTCCAGGATCAGGCCCTGGGCTGAAGGTGGTGCTAACCCGCTGAGCCACCCGGGCTGCCCCCTGAGGTATTAATAAAGGGTTTTATCATCAATCCGTGGCTTTATCTTGACCCTACTAGTTGAAACAGTTATGAGCCCAGTCGACCTTTTGATGAACGAGTAAGATTACATTATAGAAGAACATATGATAGAGGAGATATTGCTGCAACCATCTTTGGAAACCATAACCTGCCACAAAATGGATACCAAGAGATCATTGACTGAATAGGCTATCAAGGTAATTCATTTACCAGATTCTGTCTATAAAGTTATTCATCCAGTTTTTGAACAAATATTTATAGTATCTTCTATGTTTGGGGTACATTTCTGGGCATTAGTAGTGAACAAAACAGATATTATACCCTCATAGCTCTTTACATTTTCATTGGGGGTCAGACAAATAGCAAGCATAATACATAGTATATTATTAGATAGTGGTACATGCAAAGAAGAAAAACAAAAGCACAGAAAGGGAGATAGAAAGTACATGTCATGAAGTACAAGTTTATACCAAGTTTATACTTCCCTACCAGGGAAGGTCACACTGAGAAGATAATCTTTGGGTAAACACTCAAAGGAGATCAGACCATGAGCCATAAAGATATTGAGGAAAGAGGACTCCAGGTAGAAGGTATAGTAAGCGCAATGTTTCTAAAGCAGTAGTGTGCCAGCTAAGTGTTGAGGGAATGGCAGTAGAGTGAGCATGGGATAGAAAATGAGGTCACAGCAGTAACGTGGGCCAGGCCATATGGGGACCTATTGGCTATTGTAAGTAATTAGACATTTACGCTGAGGGAGATGAGAAACAATAATGGATTTGTAGCTTATGAATGAAATGAACAAACTCCCTTTTAACAGAGTTGCTCTGGCTTCTTTGTTGAGACTATATTAAAGGAGGCAAGAACAGAACAGGGAAATTGGTAGGAAACTGTGGAATTAACATAGATTAATAGGTTAAGGTAGTAGTGGTGGTGGTGAGTTGTCTGATTCTGCATAGAGTTTGAAGGTAGGGGCAACAGGACCTAATTAGGTAGGGGACTATAAGAAAAAAATTGAGGATAATGCCAAAGCTTCTGGCTTGAACAACAGGGTGGATTTACTAGGGAGAGGAAGCTGGGAAAGTATGAGAGGAAGAAAGCTAGGTGCCTGAATATTCTGCTGGGGTTTAAGAGGAGCATCTGATTCACAAATTGATTCTTCTTTGCCAGACCAAGAACACCTGTGAGTTGTTTGTTTAATAAACAAAGACATACATAAATGAATTTTGCCCTATGACAAAAGGGGAAACCTTTTAGTCACCCAGTGCTATATCAAACAAGACTGCTCAGGAGTGATTGAGGCAGATTGTGTCATTCCAACACTTCAGTAATCCCCTTGTGAGTGGCTTCCACATAGCTAAAATTTCCACCTAGATTCCCATCCTTTTTACCTTGAATATTTTCAGCTTCCAAATAGCTAAGGTTCTTAAGATGTCAAAAAGCTTTCTCAGTGAACATAGCATTGTCATAAATGGGACACTTTGAGGTATAAATGCTGAAAGGGACAACTCCTTTTTAATTGCATTGATTACTATCAGTTGCCAGTCAGACAGTTACTTACCCTACCTGCTAACTAATCCCAAAGCACACTTATCCTAGACAAAGGCAAAAATTAAACTCAAAAATCTGTCAGTTTCAGCTGCTAACAATAGTCATTAATTAACCATTTTGCAGACAATCTTCTAACTATACATGGAATCTTTATAGACATTACCATACATTTACTGAGCACCTACCAAATGCTGAGGGACCAAAACTGGTATAAAACTGAGCCACTGCTGTTGCTTGGATTACAATCCATTAAAACACACAAATTTCAGGGTTCTACATTTGTTTAAGGTTCTGTTGTGTACCTAACTGTACTAAGGGGAGAGAAAGGAAACCAAAGGCAAGATAGGACAAATAGAGGAAAAGATAGCTTGCTATGTTTGCATGAAGAAATGTTTACCTACAAGCTTTAAGTGATGTTTTGATGAAAATGGTTTAGCTATGAAGTCCAATTCTATAAGTGAGAACTTTCTTTGATATTTGCTGCTGTTTATGTCTTTCTAAAAGGCTTACTTCTGATATGCAGAAATGCCATTAATGCATTTTCTAATGCCAGAAACAGATACATAGAGTGATATGAGAAGCAGTAGAGGGAGGAAGGATAAGAGCACCATGAAGGTAGGGGTGAAGATGGCAAATTCCCAGGATTCCGAATAGAGATTGATAGGTGTCATTGCCATTGTAGTAATTGCTCTATAGCAAATATTTCCTAAAAGACTGGATTGATGGCTGGATGGGTGGATGAATGAAGATGCGAGTACACTGAATGAAGACATTCAAAATCTCAATGATGAAATCCAGGTCAAAAGTCTTCATTTGGGGGATAACTGGGTGGATCAGTGGTTTAGCATCAGCCTTCGACTCAGGGCATGATCTCAGGTCTGGGATCGAGTCCCACATCAGACTCCCTGCAAGGAGCCTTCTTCTCCCTCTATCTGTGTCTCTGCCCCTCTATTCTATGTCTTTTGTGAATAAATAGATAAAAGCTTTTTTTTTTTAAAAGTATTCATTTGGGATATAGGATGGGGACTCTTCCTTCAATTAGTTGATGACAGAGCTATGAACTTGCTCTCTGGCTCACAATATCCTCATCTCTTAAAAAAGGTGACTGGATATTTAAGAGCATTTTTAAGTCTAAAATACTTTCATAATGACAATTTTTAAGTTTTTGAGCTTTATATTCAGCCATAGTTCATCTCTGAACTAGTAATTTGGGAATCTATTTTTAATTAATAACAATATTAATTTTAACTTCCTGTAAACATTAATTAGATATTTGAATTTAACAATTCCACATGATAAAGGTCATTATGTGCCTTTATGTGCCAGATGAGGAAACTGAGATAACACAGAAGTAATTTGCCTGATGTCAGAGAGGAGGTCATAACCAATCTGGGACTCTGGATCATGTCTTTTTGACTCTGATTCTCATGTCCTTAACTGTTGTCTATTTATTATTCTATATAGTTTCATTCATAAGAATGTTTTTTGTGTGAAGTGTCCATTCCTTGGGAAGAGATGCAAATCTGCTTCCTCACAGCTAGGGAGGTTGTCAGTGTCGCTGTGCCGGGCACAGGATTAGGACTAGGAAGTGCCATCAAACATGACACATGGCAAGGATAAATATCTTGTGTCAGTGTGTTCAGGAGTCAGCCATAAGGCAAGAGGACAGAAAGAGGGCACAAGGAACTAAGAATATAAGACATTTTGGAGGGATTGAGGAGGAGGACAGTTTGAAAGCCTGGACAAATGGGCAGAAATCAGGGCATATATCAAAGTAGAAAGGGTCAGAACAGCAAGCAGGAGAGCAGAGTATCATATAGAGTCTGTTGACCTTAATCACTGAAGCATATCCCTCCTCTGAGATTTTTTACCATTGCATATAGCAGGCACCAATTCTGGATTGCTGGTCTAGGCACAGCATGAAGAAGCAGAATTGGCAGCTCCGGGTGAAGGGGGCAGGGGATCAGTAGCAGCTGCTGGTGAACAGCTTCTGACACCTTAGAATGCCTTCTTAGCTCTTGAGAGTTTTCCCTATCTACTCAGTACCTTTCGCAAGGGGGAATTGGTTCTGCAGCATATATCGTAGCTTCCCAGCTGGAAGAGTGCAATTATGGAGCGCTGGAGTCTACCACAGCTGACAGGCTCTTTCTTTCTTTCCCCTGTCAGGAAAAAGTGACTCATAGCAACCATATATTGGTGTCATACACATGACTCTCTCCTCCCTGCTTCTCTGACCCCTCCCCACACACACTTACTCACTGTTGGCATAAATCTACTTCTGTCATTCTACATTGCAAGTTGCTGGTATTTGCAAGACACCGTGGTAGGTGGAGGATATGAAAAGATAAATGAGATATTATTTCTACTTCTGAGGAGTTCATAGACTCTATGAAGGAGAGATACATAAGCCAATAATCATAGCTAACAGTTATAGAGGACTGTAATGGGGTATGGAGTACTTATAACAGGACAGGTGCTGTTATATTTATTGTAAGCACCAACTCATTTAATCCTCAAAGCCACCCTATAAGGCTGGAGCTGTCCTACCCTTGCTTTACAGATAAAGAAACTGAGGCATGGAGGAGCTAAATATATCAGTCAAGGTCATTCAACTAATAAGAGTCAGAAGCAGGATTTAAAAGCAAACAATATGGCTCCAGAGCCTGGTCTTAAAAGATAATGACTTAGGGCCTTCTTACAAACAAAAAATTTCCAAATTCAATTATAAGGGCAAGAAGTAAAACATGCAGAAGAGGCAAGCTGATTATGGGAAAAGTGCAGATTTGGAGTGACTGGCTGAAGTGGAGCTCTCTTAGCTGTTGTATGACATTGGACACATTCCTCAATTTTTCTAGGTCTCAAGCTATTTGTTGAAAGAACAATACCTACTTGAGGTGTTATTATAAGGATAAGAAGACATTGAAAATACCTACCACAGTGCCTGGCACAAATGAGATCCTAATAAGTGATGCTTGCAATTGTTGTTTTGTTATCAGTATGATGACGTATGAAATACTGTGGGGACACAAAAGAAATAAGGATCGATTCTGTCTGAGTGAGCAAGGAAGGTCGTTGATGGAAGGTCCTCTGAGGCTTGCCTTGGGGGGGTGGCATTTGAACTGCACCTTGAAGGATTAGCAGAAATGTTCTAGGCATATAAAGGGAAGAAAAGCATTCTAATCAGAGGGAATAACATGTGTATGACATGTTTGGGAAATATCAAGTGTTTTGTGTGGGGGTAATTTGTGGTCTGTGTGCATGTATAGGTGTATGTGTGTGCATGTATTGGGAGAGACAGGGAGGAGATGACACTACAGATTTTGAAGACACGTATTGGACCCTGAGGGCACAAAACACTAAAGGTCGTATGATAACTAACTCAGCAGTTACCTAGATCCTCCTAAAGTAATTTTTTGCTAGCATGTTGTCACATTAAAACTGCTCCACAACACAGGTATATGGTGTTCTATGATTAGGCAGACCTTTTTCCATTTTACCCTGGAGTTATGACGTGCTCCCCTCTATCTACCTACTACAGCTCATTGAACAAATCAACTAGGGTGCAGAGGTGGATGATAAACACCAAATATTGCAAGAATGTTTCCTTTAATTACTTGTTGGAACTGCATCATCCACCTTTTGACTCAGACATAAAATGTCAAGACATCATTGTCCCCAAATTGAGTAAGAACTCATTTTTTTTTGGTTGTTGTTAAAATTAGTTCTTCCTGAGAAGGGTGAGCTGCCTGTGTGTATAGGACCAGACTCTTGCTTCTGTAACTGTTGCACACACTTGACCTCATTCAAGTCTGTATTTCCCAGGATTAAGACAAAACAAAATAAAAATCATACCAAAAAATAAATACATGAGTGAGATACTACCTTTTTGAACCAACTGTTGAGTAAGGTAAGTATATAAGTTTTGCAAAGAATGAAGGAGTGAAAAATATGAAAAATAAAATGCTATTGTTTTCTTTGAGTTTTCGTTAGAGGGATAACTCAACAACACTGGTTTGGTAGCCACACCTAAAAACTGGAGAGAAAAACATCACCTGCTCTCATTGCCAAGGTGACACTGTCCAAACTGCTTTTGGACAACTATTTATCTGACTTTTCAGCAGTTATGGGTATTATAACAGATTCTTATTTCATTATCTTCCTTTTGTCACATGGCCCCTGGGATAGATCAAATAATTACAGAGTAAATATCTGTATAACGTGATACCTGCTTGTTTACCATTCTGTCACAAACATCATCATAGTTCTTGTTTTCATAAAATACTAGATATTCTCGAGTAGTCAAAGAAATACCTAGCACTTTGTTTTTGTTTTCTGTTTTGCTTGGGTTTTGTTTTATGCCTAGCACTTTGAATGAGTGGAGTCTTACTGTCCTATTCCTTAGTGAAAAAAGTTATTACACACTATCCCCTGTACTTAATTTTCTTAGGTTTGCAGACTATAAATTAATTATTTTAATCTTTTCTTAGAAGTTCATCAGGCTAACTCCTTAATTGTTTTTATTGCCCATCTCATTTCAGATGTATTTAATTCTGTTTTCTTATATTTGGGTGTTATGATAAACACCAGATTGTTTTCAAAATTTAAATATTGGTCTCATCAGAAATATAGAGGGAAACTGTTTTTATCCCATTGTAAACATTTAACATAGCTAGTCCTCACATATTAATTAGCTTTTACTTCCATTACATTATTACCAAAGTCAAATATTTTATAGATAGATGTTAAATTCTTTTAATATGTTAATCCATGCCTTACACTTCCTTTTATAGAATGACTTTCTTAAAAAAATATGCCTTTAATTCATATGATTTTTTAAATAAAATATCATTTTGCCCACATATTTTCTTTCAAAATCATTTATTGATGTTGTTGTTATGCATGCTAACGGCACCCTTCAATTTAAGTATCATCTGCAAATTTCATTAACATATTGTGTACTCCCATTTCCAGGTGATTAATGTAGATATTAAACATGACTATATCTGACATCAATCCCTTCATGACTTGGTTGGATATTTCTTCAAAATAAAATGGCATTATTCATCATTACCCCTCATTTATAGTTCTTCTATCAATTTTCTTTTCTGGTGGCACCAGAATATTCAACCCAATTTAATTTTAAGATTCTACCTCAGATTACTAAAATCAAATATGTCTGCCTGCTACATCCCTCACATTCATTAATAATTCTGTAAAAACTATAGACACCCTCATTGGCCTGTAAAATTAATTTACAAATCCAAGTTATGCTTGAAACATGAAACCATCATCTTGGAGGGATTTAAAGGCCTATGAAATCCTTCTAGAGCTTTATAACACTGCTGGACTTCTAAAAGTCACTCTGAGAAGTGCCATTTATATTTCATTTTCTAATATTAATTCCTAGGCAACTAAGTCGTACTTGTGGTTTTTCTGTGTGTGATATGAATATGAAGATACCTCAATTGAATCCAGTTGGCTTTCCATTCCATTCTAATTTTACATGTCTTCTAATTTGAATGATTGAGGGGAAATATTTTTTTTTTCTAGTTGAGGGAGAGGAAAACAGGGAAATGTGTATTAGTTACTCCAAGTATTTTTTTTCCATAACAGAATTGATATTCAGATAGTAATCTCTAGTATAGCCTTTGTTTTGTTTTTTTCAGCTGGCCACCATTTTTATTAGGTGCACAGAGAATGGCAATTGATCTTTTTCTTTCCATCTCCCCTGTAGGCCAGAAATTAAAATCATCCAATCATAGGCCACATGAAAATAATAATTTAAATTAAAATGTCTCATCTATAGCTGCCAAGGAGTTCCAAATACACAAATTGAGTCACATGATTATGAAGTAATTCTAATAATAACAAAATATATTTTACTTAACTAAATACTCTCACTTCCTCAGAAGGCTTTACCAGGATACACGAAGAAGTCTGGCACTGTAGTCATTTTCTTCCTCCTCAGGCTGATTACGCTAACCAATCATGCTAATTCCTCCCCTTTGTAGATATGTGGAGGACTAAGGCAATGTGGACTAGTGAGAGAGCAGGAGAGACTGCTGCAGGTTTTAGGAAAGGAGTCCCTATCAGGAATTTGGGATCTTCTCTCTTTATTTTTGACCTCTCCTCACCACCCCCTGACACTCCCCCTGCCCTAAGCCACTTGAATAGGCAGAAAGCCCAGATTACCACTGGGGGGTCAAACTTGTCAAGAGAGAGAAACCACCTGAGAATGAAATCTGAGTGTAGGCAACCAAGTAGACAGAAAGAACCTGGTCCTTTTGACCTCACTGAACTAGTGAAAAACCCAGGACCTTCCTGGAACCACAGCATAGCTAGCTGTCTAGACTTGCTCATTCACAAACACACAAATGCCCTTTTTGTCTTATCCAAAGAGGATTTCTATTACACAGAGCCAATGTGTGAGAATGTGTATGGATTTGGTAAATATGTAGATCCTTGTTTATCATGGACATCAAAATTACACTTTTCAATCTTAATGCATATTCTATGTCATAAGCAGCTATTAAAGGGGGGGTTGGTAACTAGCCCAATATCAGATAGCTAGTGAGTAGAGTTAGCATTCATACCCAAGAGGTCTGGCCCCAGAGCCCATGCTCAAAACCACCACACTGCCTCCCACCAGAATGAAAGAAGACATTTTAGGGAATTTTAACAACTGTGCTTAAGATGGAGGAGACCCAAAAGCATACAGTGTCTGAACAAAATAAAAAGAGAGGAAAGAATTTCACAAAGAATGGAGTAGAGCAAAATATCACATATTTAATTTTTGAGGTAACTAAAACTGTGGTGGTTGTGTTTGGTATCATAATAATAATAATTATTATTATTATTATTTTACTTACATCATAACTCCAATGTGGAATCTTTTTCATCTCTAAATCTTCTCATGTATTCTCCAAAAATGATATGTTCTCTTGGAACCATTCTGTATCTCTCAGTATCTACATCTTTGTCAGTACAGTAACAATATACATGTTAGGAGGCATCCATTGGTATATCCTCAACTAGAATCCAAGTTTTCCTTAACAAAATGTTCCAGCCAAACTTTTCTTTCATATAAGTGTGTTTGCCCTTATCAATAAAGTTTCTTAGTCAAAGCATTTATTTGCTATTATACATACAACCAGTTATATTATGAAATCGCATCACTCTGGCATCTAAACAATAAGGCAGGTGGTTAGCAGGCATAGATAGCAAGCAAGATAACCATATACCAAGAATCCCACAGGAAGAAAAATAAGAAAATTGCCCTGAAAGGTAGAATGAATAATGAAAATAATCAAGTAGTGTCTAAAGTAGTCTAGCTGATCTGGGTTGCAATTCTATTCTGCTACTTCTCAGTTACATGACCTTGGAAATTTCCTTAACCCACCAGGGATTCAGGTTTCTCTTCAGTAAACTGAGAAGAATAATACTAACTTTGCAATATTGTTGCTATAGTTAGCCACACAGGGCCTGATACATAGTAGGCATTCAGTAAATGGTAACTATTACTATTGTACATATTTTTGTATCTTACTCTGACATATCTCTTAAGGTTAGATAAAGTATCCTTGTGTCATATGAAAGGCAGTTTAAATTAAGAAACCTGGGCAGCCCTGGTGGCTTAGCGGTTTAGCGCCGCCTTCAGCCCAGGGCGTGATCCTGGAGACTCGGGATCGAGTCCCCGTCAAGCTCCCTGCATGAGGCCACCTTCTCTCTCTGCCTGTGACTCTGCCCTTCCTTCCCCACCAATAAATAAATAAAATCTTAAAAAAAAAAAAAAAAGGAAACCAAATAAAGTGCTTTCTCAATACTAATGCATTGAAATAAGAAAGAAGTGGGAAAGTTTCTACTCCTCTGAACGACATTAAAAGGGGTACCTTCACTCTCGAACAGACATGACAAGCTGAAATCTTGACAGAAACCGGGGAGACAATAGAAATGCTGAAAGCAGATGATCATCCAGGTTCTGGGCTGGTTTGCCTTCCAATACCTAGATCTTTTTCCTGCTCTGTTCTCTATCATAGAAGGTTTCACCCCAGCAGGATGCATCCCCCAGGCTCCTGAGTAAGCTGGGTTCAGCAGGGTGAAGTCAATGGTAGAAGACTGCTGAGCAAGATAAAGAGAGAAGTCAAGTTTTTCCTGCCTTCCTTTCTCTGCCTCCATTAGCTTCTCCAGCCACTTCATCTCCTGTGGGTTCCACTGCCCTTCACTGGGCCATGGCCCCTAGGCTCCTACAACACTGGCCACGTGGTAGTGCTATGTTAATCTCTTGTTTATTTCATAGTCCCTTGTGATTCTCTCTTCTCCCCCATGGCCTGCATCATTAGTTCCCTATGTTATAGTGCTGGTTTCTGTATTCCTGTTTAGACTCTATCTCATGGAATCCATAAGCTTAGATACAAGAATAACTGATGAGATTCCAGGAAATGGTCTGAACCTTCTGGTCACCTCTTCCCCTGTGGCCGATTGGTGCATTGCAGGAACATGGGCACAGTGTAGTCAAATCCTATGAATTTTTAAAAGAGGCTGAACATTCATATTTTTATGCAAAGTATGCTATTTAGAGTACGTTGGCAGCTAATTCAGTATTTGTAAAGACTGCAGTCCCAATTAAACACCTCTGCAGGCCCCATATAACTTGAAGGTTGAAAATGTATAACTTCCACTTGTTACCACTTATGTAAAGGCCTATTACTCCTTTCTCAGTGCCAAGTCTTTTTCCAGGTTTATGTACACCCTAAGAAATACCACAGCCATTCTGAGAAAAGCTGTGATAAGGTAATGCTAGATGCTCTAACCAATCCCCAAACTGTAGAGGCTTAACACAATAAAAAATGTCTTTCTCATTCGTGTAATGGTTTGGTGCAATTGTTTGCTTTTGGCGGAGGCTTTTCCCTACATGGCGGTCCAGGATTCAAGCTCTGTCATATCCTGGGGCCTTCAGGTTCTCTGCATCCAGCTAGCAGATGGGGAAGAGAGAGTAAGAAGCCATGCCCACTGTCTAACCATTCTGGAATACACACCTTTGGAGAGAAACAGTCATGTGGTCACGTCTAAATGAATGTCGCTGTGGCTGGGCAGCTGTTTCCCAGTCCCAATCAATACTAAACTCTAGGAAGTATGTGTGACTTTTACCATACAGCCAGCTGACTATGTCACATCTACTCTGCTATCTCTAAGGCAATGTATAAAACTGTGAATGGGAGCTTCACATAGAGGAAACCCATGCTGATAAATACTTTGACTATCAAAACAGAAGGAAAAAGGATAATCATGATTTCTTCAATAGTTAGCTATAGTAAATAGCAAGGGTCAGAAAAGAGCTAAATAGACATGTAAGTCTCATTATAGCACAGTTTAATGAATATTACCGTTACTATTAGACCAATGTTAAATCTGAGGCCTGGAAATACTTTAAATGACGTGTCCAGAGAATCACAACCAATATTCCCTCCAAAGCTGTTTTTAGATGGGGTTTATTCTATTGAAATAAAGTTGCTTTTAGGTGGGGTTTATCCTATTGCAATGAAGTAACTTTTATTGCCTCCCCTGGAGACAAAACAGAATAGGAACAGTATCTTGGGGAGAAGCAAAAGAGTACAGAGTTTCTTATCTTATATATTGAGTTCTTGGGTTGAGTTAACCCATAAAATAATTAGGTCATTTACTTTATGAACTGAAGTGAACTGCAACTGTCATAATTTTCTAGGGAAAATGTGGGGAGAGCTGTGACTTAGTGACTTGGTGCTATGGAACATGCTGATTTGTAATCTGGAATTAATCAACATTGAAAATGAAGCACTACCAAGCTGCTGAATTTATACATTGATTATTTCAAGAAACATTTTCAAGTGCCTACGCTATATTACTCACCATGGTAGATGCCAAGAATACAAGAAAGAATAGTAACTACTATTAATTGATATACCTACTCTGAGCCAAGTGCTTGTACTTACATTATCAAATGTTATCTTTACTATGATACTTTGATGGTAAGTGATACTACCCACAAGTTTTATTTCCTTTTTGTACTTTCCCACTTTTACATAGCTAGTTTCAAGAAGAGCTGACTTAAAGTCACAGCAGCCTGACTCTAAAATTTGTTTTCTTTCTGCTGTGATATCGCACTCTTACTGGCTCCTGGAAGAGGCACAATGCATGTAATTGAATAAGTTACATTTTGGTGGGGGTAGGGAGCAAGCAAACAATTATAAAGCAGTGAAGGAACTACTATGGAAATGGGTAACTTTAATGCTCCACTCATTGTGTTTATACACATAGCTGATTCAATGGTTTACAGCTTTGCACATGAGTTTTCTTTCTCTCATACCCCAAGGCCAATTTTTATAATTTCTAGGTAGCGGATGCTCAGGAAAGGTATTTAACAAAGTAGCTGTGTACCAGAGTGAAGATGATGAGATCATCTTTGATACTTGCTGCTGATACAAATTTGAAGGAGATTTAAACGTTTAGAATTTAAGTATGTGGCAATAGTTAGCATATAAGATGTGGATTTATGTATGTGAATTTATATCTGTGAACACAAACCCCAGAACAATATGAAAACTGAACTTTAGTTTAGAAGACCTAAAAATGAAAAATATTTTTTTTTCATAGTGCATCTTATACTACCTCTGCTTTCTACTTTGATTCACTTTTTATGATGTTTGGTCTTTCTACTGGGAGAAATGGCAAAATTAGTTTAATAATAAGAATGAACACCCATAGACTATATTCTTACTATATGTAAAGCACTTTTTCAAGTGCTTGCATATATTGCCTCATTTAATATAGCAAAAGTCTGAGGAAGCTAATATTGTCATCCCCTATTTACAGAATTCAAAACTGAGGAAGAAAAAAAAAAAAAAACAAAACAAAACTGAGGAAAAGGCTACATAATTTGCCTGAGGTCACACGGAGTCTGGGCTGCAGAGCTGTGGTTCACATGGAGGCACTTGGGTGCCATGCTTTTCTGTTCTTAGCCCTGTCACCCCATTGCCTCTCCACAGAGTGCCAGAAATGCATATTGTGTACAATGTATTTGTGGGGGCTATGCCACCTCTCCTGAGTGACTTATAACCCTATTGGAGAGCCACAACATGCTTACATCTAAATTGCGATCAGTGTTAAATTCATTTTAAGGAAGTACCATACAACAGACCCTGAATTACTATGTTGATTGAATAAGTAAGAAAAATCAGGGAAAGGGAAAGTGGACCAATTAATTTTTATTGCCAGTATATACAAAAGTAGAATATATTTTGATTTGTGTAAATTGCATAAGAGTCCAGTAAAATACTATTAGCATCCTCATTTTACAGTTAGAGACTAAGTAGTATGTCCAAACTCATGTAGCTGGGAGATGAGTGAAGTAAGGCAGTTGTACTCCGAGTGTGTTCCATGGACAAACAGCAACTACATCACCTGGGAGTTTGTCAGAAGTGCAAATTTCCAGGCCTGACCTGGACCCATTGAATCAGATTTCTGGGACTGTGGCCCAGAAATTTGTGTAGGATTTCTTGTGCCCACTTAAGTTTGTGAAGCTCCTAGCTAAGATATGATGGTGTGAGATTGGTGTGACGTTGCACCTCATATTCTTGCGACTATACCATGCTGTGACCTGGGCTAGGTGAGAGGACTCATGAAGGAAAGAAAGAACAGAGCTGTTCTCTGAAGGCTTTGTGTAATACATGGGTGAGTACAAGCGACAGAAGACGTAATACAGGAGGGGCCACTTACTGGACATGTCACTCATGATGCCATGGTCACCTTCTTCTAGGTACACTTGTTTCACCCAAAACTTGTGTTTAAGCTCATATATTGGGCTAAAGGTGGGCATTTGATACAGAGGTGGGTTGTCTGCAATCTTGTCAGTGATTCATAGAGAAGCCTTGCATGAAGTGCTCTGCAAGTGATTAATAGTAATTAACTAAGCCAATTATTTAGATTTGGACTATGGAATATGAATGGGGAACTCATCAGTGGATGGGAAGGATAATGGAACAGGCATATCAGGAAAGGCAGATATAATATAAGAAAAACAGAAAGACAAGTTTTTCCCTAGATCTTTTATCCAACTGTTTCATTTTTGCCAGTTTTTATTTCTGGGTATTCTTAAACTTCTTTCTAGATATACCAAGTAATATAATCTAAGGCTAACCATAATCTTTTATGTCACATTAGAAAAAGGAAAGGAGATTTGAAGGAGCAAGACATTTGGAGGGGACAGCTAGGGGACCCAATCTGAAAAGTCAGGGGTCATTCTGTCAAGAAGTAATAGGAGACAGGGCTGGTGAGAAAGAGTTGCAGGAGACTGAGAAACAGGTTCCAGGCTAGGTCACTTCTATACTTTCTGCCTGAATTCCACTGTTCTTATAATTCTAATCTCCTACTGTGCAGCAATAGCCCTAAACCATGAACATTAAAATCTTTTTTTTTTAAGATTTATTTGTTTGAGAGAGAGAGCATGTGAATGGGGGTGGGGGAAGAGCAGAGGGTGAGGGAGAAACTTCAGCAGACTCCTGCTGAGCGCAGAGCCTGGCTCAGGAGGCTCAATCTCATGACCCTGAGATCATGATCTGAGGCAAAACCAAGAGTTAGATGCTTAACTGACTGTGACACTCAGGCACCCCCAAAATTAAAATCTTATATTGCCAATTTCTTTTGAGCAAATTACTTATGCATAATAGCAAAGGTGTTCCCTCCTCTGAAGAGACTAACTTGCCCTGAGAAATTCAAGTACTTGCTGCTATTGCTCTTCTGAGGTGCCAAGAAATTGACTCCTTTGATGGCACACAGCAGCCCTGCCCTAGATCCAAGGCAACTTTGCAAATCTATCTCTACTCTTTGTCATATTCCCCTCACTCCAGCACAATGCACAAAAAGCCAGAAACCATGTATGCTGAGATAACTAAACATAGTAAGAATGATATTTCTAGTATCACCTTTCTACAAAGTTGTTTTGAGGATATAATGAGATTATGCACATAAAGACAATTTGTAGATTGTTAAGGACTAGATTTTAATGGTCATAGTATTGTTTTTAGGCATGGCTCCAGTAGGTTTTTAAATTTTTAAGTTGTATTGGATTTGAATAGCTAGTAAGAGTTTTGCCTTTATTTCCAGAAACCCTAAACATTTAGAGCAAGGTAATGACAGGTTAAAATCTGAGTTTTAGAAATAATCTAATCATGATGTAGGGACCAGAGAGAGACAATACCAGGATTGTAAGGTTAATTTAGGAGCTTATTATCCTGTACTCAGGTACTTATTATCCTGTACCTCTGGTACAGGTACCTCTGTACCTCAGGTACCTCTGTACCTCTTGGCCTAAACACTGAGTAGTAGTCATGGAAATGGAAAGGAAAGGATAGTTTGATCAGGGATTTAGGCTACTAAAGCCATTAGTTGCTAATGACTGATTGGCAAAAAAGAAAAGGATCCAGAGGTGACTAAGTGGTTTGGAATCTGCATCTGTGGGAAAACTGAATTAATTTGTTTTACTCTCCTGCCACTGTTGGTTTGCTTTGTGAATGGGTAACCTTCCACCTGATCTTTAAAACACTCTTTTGTTGGAGTGCCTGGGTCAGTTAAGTATTGGACTCTTGTCAGTTAAGTACTAGACTCTTGATTTCAGCTCAGGTCATAATCTCAGGGTGATGAGTTTGAGCCTGCATCAGGCTCTGTCCTGGGAATAGAGACTGCTTAAGATTCTCCCTCTCCCTCTGTCCCCCCAGTCCCTGCCCTTATCCCTCTCTAAAATCAACAACATCCAACAACAACATTCTTTTGTCATTTTCTATGCATACTTTTGGATCTTGGGGCACTTTCATCACAGCACAGGCCTTGTTTTCCACAACCAGAATTCAAATCACTTTTCTATGATAAGATCCTGATTCAGTTCTGAGATATGGGATCTTATATTGTCCTTGAGGTCCGGTTGAAATCATGACCCCTCTATGTCAGACTGCCTGTGAAGAGTCTGGGAAAAGGAATCAAACTAGCTCAGCTAAGCTCCCAGCCTATGCTTTTCAGTTTTTCACTTCTATTCCCTTCCATTCTAGCCTGTTGAAATTGGACCCCATGCAACACATCATGGATAGCTACAGAACTGCAACTGTAGTCCAGGCCCCCAAAATAAACTTAATCAAAGATTACAATGGGAAGAACAGAATTATTTATGTCTTATAACCACAGGTGTGTGTGTGTGAGAGAGGGCAAGCTAGAGAGCCAGAGAGCACATAATATATTCAACATAAATATTTGGGCTTTTTTTTGCTCAGTTGGAAGCAAAAAGAGTTTCTATAATTCTGAAGGGTAGCAGTCCATCAGTTGATCTTAAAATGGCACTATATTTTCTATAAACATTGCCTCTTTTCTCAAGTTATTAGTTTACTTTCACTTTGCTTTAATCCTTTCTTTAGGAAAGGATGGTGTTAAAATGCCATCAAGTGAAATAAGGGGTTTTATGCTGAAGTCTTTACATCAGCGAATTTACATTTTGTAAGAACACCTCAGGGGATTTCAACTTTTTCCTTTAAAAAGTCAAATGGATCCATTTCAGATGTGCACGTCCAGCTTCATGCTCTAATGCGGCCAGATTGCCATAGCTTCAATTTAAAGCACAGGTTTCTGGTGATAATACATTGACATTTTTCCAGCACTGGCTGAGAATGAGACTCTCCAAAGAACCTGACTTGAGTTACTAGTAATGAACAACTTAAATGTCTAACCCCCAAACAGATGGATTCTGTTAATGTTTTCATGTATTTGATGCTTTCTAAACATATACACATTTTCAAGTAATGTGACTAATTTTCTATTTTGAAATCTTATTTTGTATTTCTCTAAGAAATACTTTAGTTGGGCGATAAAAGGAAAAATTGCCCCTAAAGGTCAAAAGCTAACGCATGCTATCATAAATAATAATGTCAGTTCTCTAAAAATATAATTTCTTTGATTCTATATAATTGAAAATGTGTCAAAATTAAATGTGCTGGATTATTTAAAAAGATTTATAGATTTATTTTAGAGAGAAAGAGGTGTGAGCTTGGGGAGGAGCTGAGAGAGAGGGAGAAAATCTCAAGCAGGCTTCTGTTGAACACAGAGCCCTATGCTGGGCTCCATCTCATAACCCTGCATTCATGACCTGAGCCAAATTCAAGAGTCAGATGTTTAACTCACCAAGCCACCCAGGCACCCCTATAAGCTTCCCTTTTAGAACTGCTTTTACTGCATCCCATACATTTTGGTATGTTGTGTCTGAATTTTTGTTTGTTTCAAAATATTTTTAAATTTCCTTTTTTTTTTAATAATAAATTTATTTTTTATTGGTGTTCAATTTGCCAACATACAGAATAACACCCAGTGCTCATCCTTTCAAGTGCCCCCCTCAGTGCCTGTCACCCATTCACCCCCACCCCCCACCCTCCTCTCCTTCCACCACCCCTATAAATTTCCTTTTTGATATCTTCTTCACTCATGGATTGTTCAGTAGTATATTCTTTTAATTTCCATGTATTCATGAATTTTCTAGTTTTCTTCTTGTTACTGATTCTTAGTTTTGACTCAATCAGAAGATACTTGGTATGATTTTAATATTCTTAAAATTTATAAGGCTTGCTTTTGGACTTCTCATCGATCTTTCCTGGATAATGTTCCAGGTGCACTTGAGAAGAATATTTATTCTGGTTATATTGGATATAATGTTCTGTAGATGTTAATTGGGTCCATTTGCTCTGAAGTATGTTTGAAGTCCAATGTTTCCTTATTGATTTTCTATCTAGATGATCAATGCATTCTCAAAAGTGGGATACTGGAGTTCTCTACTATATTTGTATTGTTATTTCTGTTTACAAATTTGTTAGCATTTGTTTAATATATTTAGGTATTCAGATGTTGGGTGTATGTATATTTATGGTCTTTATATCCTGTTGATGAACTGATCCTTTAGCATTATATAGTGGCCTTCTCTTTCTCATTACAGTTTTTGGCTTTAAGTCTATTTTTGTCTAAAATCAGTTTAACTACCCGTTTTCTTTTTGTTTTCACTTATATCCTTCACTTCGAATCTGTGCATCCTTAAAGTTAAAGTGAATCTCTTTTAGACAG
Organism: Vulpes lagopus; assembly: GCF_018345385.1. Classification (NCBI taxonomy): domain Eukaryota; kingdom Metazoa; phylum Chordata; class Mammalia; order Carnivora; family Canidae; genus Vulpes; species Vulpes lagopus. The sequence continues at coordinate 101,542,160 of NC_054829.1, forward strand.
TATATAGTTGTATCTTTTTAAAAAATCCATCCAGCCACTCTATGCCTTTTGATTGGAAAATTTAATTCCTTTACATTTAGAGAAATTATTGATATTAATAATGATCAATTGATATTATTACTAATGCCATCATGTTGTTTTCTAGGTGTTTCATAGTTCCCTTATTTCTCCCTCTCTTGCTACCTTCCTGTATAAATTGGTGACTACATAGTGGCATGCTTTGACTCTGTTTTCCTCATTTGTGTGTGTGTCTACATCAGCTGTTAAGTTTCTGCTTTGTAGTTATTAGGCTTATATAAAACATCTCATAGATATAAATTCTATTTTATGCTAATAATAACTTTCTTACATACCAAAATGCTACTCTTTTACCATCCTTTTTACAGTTTTGATGTCATAATTTCTTTATATTGTACATTCATTTAAAAATTATTATAGCTATATATTATTACATATTACAGTAATATAGTATTCTGATTTTGACTGTATACTTATCTTTACCATGTGTTGCATATTTTCATATGTTTTTATGCTGCTAATTAGCACCCTTTTATTTGAGCTTGAAGAATCTTTTCAGCATTTTCTCATAAGGCATTTCTAGTGCTGATGAACTCCTTTAGCTTCTATTTGTTTGGGAAAGTATAACTCCTTTATTTTCTTCCTTCCTTTTTTCCTTCCTCCCTTCCTCCCTTCCTTCCTTCCTTCCTCTCTCTCTCTCTTTCTCTCTCTCTCTTTTCTGATTTTCTTTTTATCTCTACACCCAATGTGGGGCTCAAACTTACAACCCTGAGATCGAGTCACATGCTCTACTGACTGAGCCAGCCAGGTGCCCCTCCTCTTCACTTCTGAAGAACAATTTTGCTAGATAGAGAGTTCTTTGTTGGCAGTTTCTTTTTTTCTCTTTCAACACTCTGAATATATCGTTCTACTCTCTTCTGCCTCATAAAGTTGCTGCTGAAAAAACATGTATAGCCTTATAGGGATTCCCTTATAAGTGTAACTTCCCTTATAAGTGTAACTTCTTTTATCTTGATACTTTTAAGATTCTTTCTTTCTTTCTTTCTTTCTTTCTTTCTTTCTTTCTTTCTTTTTTTTTTTGGCAGTTTTATTATAATATGTCTTGGTGAGGATCTCTTTAAGTTGATTTTGTTTGGTGACCTATGAGGTTTATAAACTTGAATATGCAAAATCTCTCCCCAGATTTGGGTAGTTCTCAGACATTATTTCTTCAAGTAAGTTTTCTTCTTTTTCTCCAATAATTCACAGATTGTTTCTTTTGGTCGTATCCCATAGGTCATGTAAGATTTCTTTACTCTTTTTCATCCTTCTTTTTGTTCTCCTCTGGCTAGGTAATGTCAAATGTTCTGTTTTCTAATTCACATTTATTCTGCCCATCTGATCCATTCTCTTTGTTGATGTTGTCTCTTGCATTTTCCATTTCATTCATTGTATTCTTTAGCTCTAGAATTTCTATTTGGTTCTTTTTCATGATTTTTATCTCTTTGTTGAGCTTCTTAATTTGTTTGGGTATTGTTTTCCTGATATTGTGGAATAATCTTTCTGTGTTTTCTTGTAGCTCATTGAACATACATAAAACAACTATAGTCAATTATTTATCAGGTAAATTGCAGATCTCCTTATCTTTGGGATTGGTTCCTAGAAGACTGTTGTGATTCTTTGGCGGTGACATGTTGCCTTGATTTTTCATTTTCCTTGAAGTCTTGTATTGCTATCTTTGAAGTATCAGTCACCTCCTCCAGTCTTTATTAACTGAATTTGGGAGAAAAATACCTTCTATCAGCCCTGTTAGGGATTCTTAGGCTTTCTCAGACTTTCTATGGATATGCCTGTTCCATATTTCTTGCTCCTTCTTGGAACAGAATTCTTAAGCACGTATGCCTTCTTTAGATCCCATAATGTACCCAGGCCACTTGCTGACAGCCTCCCTGTTGCTTTCCCAATGGCAGAGGAAAAGCTCAATTTTGTAGTCTCTCCCTGGCATGCAGATTTTCTGTGTGTGCTCACTCGTTACCTGTCTAGGCTCATTCTTGTTGCCACAAGGAGTATGCACAGAGAGCCAGTCATAGGGTGGGAGTGCTTGTGGGTTGAGGTATGCAGAATGCTGTGGATGCCCATTGTACAGTTGGGGGAATCTGAGGACAAGGCATTCCATCAGCTCATGAGTGATGTTCTTGAGAGAGTTTATGATGCAGTTAGTAGGATTTATGTTCCTTTAATGCTCTTCAAAAGTACTATCTCCCACCCAAATCTTAGTAGTCTGAATGGGATAAGAGAGAGTCTCTTTGGCAGCATCCCACACAGCTGGAGAAGCCTAGCATTCACTTACACACTCCTCCTCATGGAAGAAATCATGGGCTGAGAAGATTTCTCTTGGTCCTGAGCACCTTGGGGGAGGGGTCATATGTGTAAAGGCAAATAGTTCCTTATATACATCCAAATTTATAGTTTTTTGCTCCATCAGTGTCCTGGAACTTCTTTCATGGAACCTGAAAAGCTCTCTAATCTATAAGTGACTGTCTAAAATAGTGTTCTCCAAGGGCTTCCAGATATGGCCAAGAAGAGTTAGAACTAGTTCACTGACCACTTTGGTGTCCTCAGCCAACACCAATATCTATCTGCCTGTTACCCAGTGTAAGGGTATGAGAGACTACTAGATGCCTTGTATTATGCTGGATTCCATAGATATCACAAAGACATATCTGTTCATGGATGGATGCCAAACTATTGTTGTTGAAGAGGATATGATGAAGGATATCTTATTCATCCATGTAGGTAATATTACTCCCTTAATGCCTTACTTTAAAGTAATTATCAAATAATAGGATATCTATGTCTGCTTGGGATGCTATAACAAAATATGATAGACTATATAGCTTAAATAGCAGACTTTTATTTCTCCAGTTATGGAGGTTCAGAGGCCCAAGAGCAGGGTCCTGGTGGATTCAGTGACAGATAAGAGACATTTTCTTGATTTGCAGTAGGCTGTCTTCTTCCCTTCTCACATGTTGGAGACAGAGAGAGCTCGGTCTCCTCTTCTTATAATGGCACTACTTGCATCATGGTGTCCCACCCTCATGAACTTATCTAAACCTAGTTACATCCCAAAGCCTCAGCTTCAAATTACATCACTTTGCAGAATAGGGCTTCAACATATGAATTTTGCAGGCACACATTTAGTCCATACCATAGGAAAAAACATCAGCCTTCAACACATACTCACGATGCTTTCTGGAAGATAGTAGGGTTTCGTTTTGTTTTGTTTGTTTTCCCAGAGGATTTTTTGGTCTACTTCATTCTTGACTTCTTCAGCACATGACACTGTTAACTAAGGTCATCTGAATATGGAAAAGGGCTTAGCAGGGTTAGGGTGAACAGAACAGGAGTCAGAAACTAAAATGGGTAGTTTCACTGGCATGTAGATGGCTGTACTAACAGATATACTCTGTCATCCCCAAGCTATCCTTTTTCTCCTTTGTAAGTACTAATACCTCATGTATCAGTTACATAGTGACACATTAATGCTGTTCAACAAACCACTCCAAATTTCAATGGCTTAAAACAACAATAATCTGTTCTCATACATATGCAGGTCAGCCGGTGATCTACTAATCTAGACTGAATCCAGCTAGGTGGCTCCGCTTTAAGGCATAAGGTCTGGTTGGGTTTGGTTTACTCAGTTCATTCTGGCTAACAGGGAAGCAGGGACACTCTTCTATGGAGATGGCAGACATCAAAGATGGCAAGTACAGAAATAATAATGCCACTTCTGGCCTAGGCTCAGCACTATCCTCCACATGTAATTAGATACTGTAAGATACACAGCTAATGCCAAAATCAAAACTAAGGAAAGAGCATCATGTTCCAGATAAGGTCATAGAAGAATATGGATGTAAAAAAGGATGAAGAACTGGAGACAAATTTTTAATCTACCACAGTATATATTCTGGCCTCAATTACTCACTTGCAAACCCTCCCCCATGTGAAAACCAAACACCTTCTTCCCAGAACCTTTAAAAATCTTATGCCACATAATATTAGTCTCAAAGTCCAGTATCTTGTAAGCAACATCAGTCCAGATGAGGTCCTTTTTGGTCTGGAAACTGAGTTAAAATGGTTAGTTATTTCCCCAAAACACAACACACACTGCTGGAACAGAGAAAGAGTAATAAGCCTCCCCATTTGAAAAGGAGAAGAATGAAGAATGAGATATGTAGACATTGATCTATAATAATTTTGAAATACCATTGGGAAAATGTTTCCAGGAACTCTTCTTCTAGAGACAGGTATAGTCCTTGATAAAATCCCAATTCTCCTTCTAAGCAGTGGTTCCCCAGTCTAATACTCTCCTGGTCTGTTGCTCTACCCAGTTGAGTATCCTTTCCCCAATTATCTTTCTTGGCCATTTCTAAAAATAATTTTGTCTCAAATGCTCTTTAGGGAAGCTGAGCAGCTTTCTCAGACTCTTTCTTGCTTATAGACACATGGGAATCCAGAGGTCTTCTTACATTTCCAGCAGGCCCAGTCCTCTTCAATCCTGGATTTCAGTACTATTGCCAATCAAATTTCTCAAAAATATTGTGAATATTCTGTATTTTTTCCAGTATATTTCATGGGCCCAAAAAAACAATCACAATTTTTCCTAATGCACACTTCTCTTTCTCTTCTTAACCTTGGAATCACTAGGCTTCTCTGGAACTATGCCTGTAAACTTTCATATTGTGACTATTTTCCCCAAAATACTTTATTTATTTATTTAGGTTAAAAATTTTTGCTCCTAAGGATCAAAAAACCAGAGTATTTTATCCAAAGTAAAATATTAACCTTCTAACATACATGACCTGATTCTTTTGTATAATTCAAAATGTGTATGTTAAAAATTAAGCTCACCAGGTTCATAGGAAATTGTTACTAATGTTAGTGTTTTATGTATCATAAGTAAACAGTTGAAAAAATCAGGCTTTTTTTTACCGGGAAAGCCTTTCTTTAGGTGCTCTTTTTTTATAGCTGGAGGAGCTCTATTAGGCGCCTCCTTAATTCTCTCAGATATCTTAAATAAATGATGTGAAAGCCAAACTCTGATTTGCTCTATGCTTCAAGGCTGTATACTAATATTGATTTAATTTTCTCTCCCATCCTATATCTTAATCTGAGAAACTTTGACTGGTTGGAGAAGTTGAAGATGAGGAATAGTTTAATTTTCAAAGCCAGTAATCTCTGGATTTATAACATTCTGCTTACAAACTGGTAAATTCTTTTCTGATCTCATCTCTTTCTTGTAGAAATAGATTACAGTTGACTTTTGAACAACACAGATTTCAACTGTATGAAACAATACAGATTTCAACCCATTTTCAACGGGGTCCACTCATAATGTAGATTTTTTTAAAAACCAATACAGTATAGTACTGTTAATGTATTTTCTTTCCTTATGATTATCTTAATATTTTCTTTTCTCTAGTTTACTTTATTGTAAGAATACAACATATAATATATATATATATATATATACATATGTCTATATAAGACATACAAAATATGTGTCAATTGAATGTTTAGTATATTGGTAAGGCTTCTGGTCAACAGCAGGTTATTTGTAGTTAAATTTGGGGGGAGTCAAAAGTTATACATGGATTTTCAACTGTGCAGGGGTCAGCACACCTATCCCCTGCATTGTTTGAGGGCCAACTGTTTATGCAGCTAAAAGAGACCAGCTCACATATTTTATATTTTGCTTAGAAACTATCTTGCCCAAGACTACAATTTTGCTTAGAAACTATCTCGCCCAAGTGAAGTACAATTTTTAATTGTACTTTTAATTTCAAGAATTATGAGTGGTTCCAACAAAAAGGGCATTTGCTTCTTTATTGCTAAATCTTTAATACTAGAATGAAAATGCACCATTATTCTATAGCTTCTAGCTTAACACTGATGAATAAGTATATGTTATTGTCAATGCACTCTGAAAGGTACCTTTCATTTGCTACTCATTTTCATGGCAGAAACTCTAATTTGGATGAACAGGAGATTAAGGGCTCATGATGAAAGATCACTTCCTATCTTCTCATTGTCACAATATTGGAACTGACACTAGATTCTCAAAATGCTCCTCTTGTTTACAGTCACTCAGATAGAAGCTCTAATGAATCCTAGGCCACCCTTCATAAGTGCTCCCATATTTTGAAACAATGAAGAACTCTATATTCCTATTGCTCTTGAAACTTCCACCACCCTTGATCTGAGAGCTCCATTTACACCATTCATTGGATGGGCAATCTTTATGGTCTTTGTTGAATGGCCTATGGAACCAATTTTCTCATCCTCCCCATTAGTATTTGATCGTTGTTATTCTATCATCCTGTACCAACTCACAAAGAAATAATTGAAGGCATTCTAAATTTGGGGTATCATCTAATGATATATTTTTGTGGGCTTATTTAGAGTGTGGTGATCTACACATCCATATTTTGGTTCATATATTTATATTACCATAAGATGGTTGCAAAGGGGCTACTCAATTTGAAAATGTTGCAATAAATGAGCAAGTCTTTTCTAGTCCAACTCTGTCACCTTGGGTTTTATTACTTAATCCAAATTATCTAATTATTTGGGCTTAGAAGATAATTAAAATGAAAATGGAAAATAATTAGAATAAATTTAACCAAAGATGTGTAAATCTTCTGTACTGTACTGAAGAGCACAAAAATTTGCTAAGAGAAAGTCAAGAAGATGGAAACAAATGGAGAAATGTAAAAGATTTATAGACTAAAAGACTCAGTATTTTTAAGATATCACTTCTCCCTAGATGGATTAATAATATTTGCTTTCTCTGCAATTTGGAATGTCTTCTTACTTTGTAAATAACATTTCTGATTTTCTCTAAACTGATGTGTTGGTAGTTTTTCAAATGAGCCATCAATATGTTCCAGAAACAGAAATAATATCAAATTAAGCCAACTCTGAGTTTGTTTTGTCATTTCTATCCCTGTAGGGTAGTAATAGTAACCTACCTCATGGAATTTCTGTGAATTAAGTTAAATGAGATAATGCAAGCTACTTAGGATAGTTCATGGCACATACTGAGAATTCAATAAATCTGTACTATCAGGGGGGAAAAGGGCAACAGATGTAAATGGGAGATGGACACAAACAACACTTTTGTGCCTTACGTAAAATTCGCTATGAAATTATTAGTCAAGATCAGTTTCAGGGAGTCAGATATAGAAAATTTATCTAAACAAATACAAAAAAAGACTAATTTGGAGAAAAGTAAGCCACTTACCTATAGCATAATGTTAGGATTCAATCCAGCAAGAAGAACCACTATGACTGATAAGAAATGAGGGCTCTATTTTAGAACTTACTGAACTGTGAGTGCTGGTAATAACATCTATGGAAATGTGTTGTCTCTGTGTCTTATAGGATTGGCTGGAGCACGGGATGTAAGCAGGGCACACATATAAGATTAAAAAGGTGGGCATGAAGTGGATTGAAAGGAAAGGCAAATTGGAATCTGAAAGAATAAAGAGGAACCAACAAGACAAACTGGAAACTGCCCACAGCTATCTCTCATTGCATCTAAGCAAACAATGATCTATGCTTATGCATATTCTGGTCATTATATCTATATTACCATAACAGGATGCAAAGGAGCTATCTAACTTGAAAATTTTGCCATGTGGTAACCTGCATATAAAGCTTGCACACTTGACTTCAAAGTTGTATATGTTCCTGACCTGGGTCTCAGAGAAGCTGAAGGAGAACATCCAGAAAAAGCCAAAGGAGCTGCAGACCCTGCTCCTGCTGGAAATAAACAAAATAAATCTGTAGATCAAAGTCAATGTATGTAAATCGTACCCATTTGGGGTCCTGTGACGACCTTCCAAGCAAAGTAGCTGATGCTTCTCTTCCATTTTTCAAATCTTGCATAAATTTTCTTGTAGCCAATCTTAACCTGCAACCATACAAGGAAGAGAATTCTGGGAAATACATTTCAACTTAGCTAAATTGTCACATACAAAACCATCACAAGTGGATAGAGAACCATAGACTTCTTTTCAGTAAGACCATTTTTCAACCTCTGTGGTAAATTATCCTGTCTTGTTTTAATCATTGAATATTAAATCTTGTGACAAAGATTTAAGAATAAATGCTTTGCATGAGTGTGAGATATTAAGAACTATCATATATTGACAAATATAAGAGATTTATTAGCTTTCATTTTATTGTGGATCAGATTTATTTCTCAACACATCTCACATTACCATAACCCTCACAACTGCATTGTAGATTTTTCTCAATTTACTATGTGTTTCACTTAAAAACCAGGCTCAGAGGTGAAATAAGTTCCAAAGAACCCAGAATACAGGCTGAAACTTAAATCTGAACATGGGTCTTTGATATCAAGATCATGCATTTTCTACTGGATTACAATGAGAAGGAAGACACTGTAGTTAAAAATGTTAAGAAAAAATATCAAGAATTTTCTACAAGCTTGAACAAGCTAGTGGCAGGTATGTAGAAGCAATGATAATTAGATAGCTTTAAAATAACTCATGTTGAAAAGGGATTCCACCCAGAGAAGAGAAAGTTGATAGGGTGGTCTTCACATATATGAAAGAGCCTTACTTGTATGATTGATTGCATGGTTGTCAAAAAGCTGATGACTCTGTGATTAACAGAAGATACAGACTCATACATGCAAAGGATATAAGTTATCTTAACACAAGTAAAAGATACGTAATTTACTACAAGCAGGCAGCTATACAAGCCAGGCAAAACACTGGCACACCCAGTCTGAGAGACAAGCCAAGCTCACTGACTCAAGTCCTCATGAAACAGCCTTTCTACTTGGATACTACTTAATCTGAGCATCACATCCTTCAAACAGACTTCATTTGTCATTCTCAAAGGTTTTGTAACCTCTGACTATTATAGCTGTTATTCAAACTCTGTGCTTGACTCCTCAAGAAGTTTGTAAAAACCTCTGCACATGTCTGAGTTAAATTTTTCCAGGCATAGCACATTCCTAGTTTGCCCAGTTTTTAGGCTTGCCCATGATCCATTCTCCTAGAAGTTTCCATATCCAAAAGTGAGTGGGTAGAAAAGAGGAAATGATCTTAAACTCTGAAACTAGAGGTCTAATTAAGACATTTTATGATAGTGAGACTTTTAAGAGACAGGAATGAGGATTATAGAATCTATGACATAAGTCTTTTTTAAATAGAAAAGGCCCTTTTCTCTCAGTTTGCTTTAACTTCTCCAAATCCCTTCCAAAATTTTATTCATTCACTTATTTAATCATTCACTTAAAAGAAATTTATTGAATGCTCACCGTATATCAGGTACTGTGTGGATGTCAAAAAACAGAAGACTTGACTAGGTTTCAGGAAGAGAATATAAAAACCCCTCTAGGTATACAACAAATAAAATTATCAGACTTCTACACATGATATATTTTCCATCAGAACACATCTGTAATTTGATACTTCTGCTTCCTTTGTAAGTAACATAATTTTTCTCTATAAGAAATTTTCATAAATTTGTGTGTAATTTCTTTGTTGCCTGCAAATGTGGATTCCATGTGGACTAAGACTTGGCTACCTCCATATTAAGTTTATAAGCAAATTATTCATAGAAAAAGTATTTTCAACCTTATGGGGACCATTTAGGAATACTTTTTCTCAATAAATATCTCACTTTAACAATCTGCTAGAATTAGTTTTTAAATTTTCTGTTCAAGCAAAATGTAGCAGTCATGTTTTGTGAAATAATTATGAACAATTTGTGCAGATGCAGAGATGTGCATGACCATTTTATATTACTTTTCACCCTTTTAGTCCTTTTGTCCCCTTCCAGGATATGTGCAAATATTAAACTAAGTGCCTACCATATTCCACATACTTTATAGATGCTGATTAACACTGTCCTCCTTGCTTTAATAGCTTTCTGGGAACTCTTCTAGGTCTAAGTAGACTTGTATGTACCTTCCTTTCCTATGACTTCTTTTCTCACTGCTCATTCTAGTAGTATGGAAATTTCCTGCTTTGAATTTTTGCCTGTGAAATTTATAAATAGTTACACATGGTTTTTAACAACAACATCAGGAACAAGAAAAGCAAACTCTCAACTCCACCTCGCTGCTCGCGTACTTCATCACTTTTAGTGATGATGCAACATTTGAGGAATGGTTTCCCCAAGGCCGGCCCCCAAAGGTCCCTGTTCGGGAGGTCTGCCCCGTGACCCATCGCCCAGCCCTGTACCGGGACACTGTCACAGACATCCCCTACACCACTGCTCGAGCCTTCAAGATCATCCGTGAGGCCTACAAGAAGTACATCACTGCCCACGGACTGCTGCCCACTGCCTCGGCCCTGGGCCCTGGCCCACCACCTCCCGAGCCCCTCCCTGGTTCTGGGCCCCGAGCCTTGCGCCAGAAAATTGTCATCAAATAAGGAGATGTTTAATCCTTAGAAACCTCTTTCCTGCCCTGACTTGGGGCTCTTCATGTTTCCCCTTCTCTCCCTGCTTCTCCCCTTTGTCAGCTCTGAGCTTTGCCAGCCCTTTTCTATTTCTTTCCCCCCAGTTCCTACTGGTTTTGTGTTTTTTAATCTAATAAAAGAGAAATATCTCCTTTGTCTGGTGTCTGAAAAAAAATGATTTTAATCATTTTAACTATTTCTTGTAGTATTTTCTTCCATATGCCTAAATATACATTGAAGATTTTCTTGACTTTTGTGCTTTTAGATATTATCTATTGACTTCTTACTTTGGAAAATGAAAACCTCTCTCCTTTATACCACCTGCAACTTTTCTTTAGGCATACACTTGTCCATGTACACACACCTCTCCTTACATCAACTTCCCAATAGCCATGTAATAAGTTTTGGTGGCAGTAATATTCAATTTTAATATTAAAGCAATATTGACAGCATCATGGTTCAGCTGTATAACATTATAATGATCCCATGTACATTCTTTTATATCTACTTTTTCCCCTTGTCTCCTTTCTTACTTACTTTTCTTTCTCTGCATACTGCTCTCTTGTGAAGGTTTCCAGTTTCTTACACCCCAGATCTGCTCCCTACTTCATTGACACTATTCTGCTGGTAACCACAGATTCTTGTAACTTCCTAAGAACAAATGGAAGGGAAATTTCTTGAGATCGTGCATATCTGATGTTGTCTTTATTATTATACTTGCATTTTATTGAGAATTCAACTGAATATGAGAATTCTATATATACTCTTTTAAAATGATTTCCCTGGGGTGCCTGGGTGGCTCAGTTGACTAGGCAACTGACATCAGCTCAGGTCATGACCTCAGGGTCCTGGGATGGAGCCCTGCATCAGTTTCCACATTCAGCAAGGAGTCTGCTTGAGATTCTCTCTTCCTCTTCCCCTCCCCTCATTCATGCCCCCCCCCCGCGCAAATAAAAATTTTAAAAACAAAATAAAATAAAGTAAAATAAAATAAAATAATTTCCCTCAGAGTTTTGAAGGTATTTCTACTTTTTCACCCTAGTTTCCAGAATTAGTTTTGAGGAGTCTGATGTTATTATGATTCCCAACACTTTTATGAAAACTGTTTTTTGTTTTTTCTCACAAAGTTCTACTTATTTATTTATTTTTTTAAAGAGAGAGCAAGCACATGAGTGTGGGAGAGGCAGAAGGAGGGAGGGAGAGAGGGGGAGGCAGGGAGAGAGAGAGAGAGAATCCTAGGCAGACTCCATGCCTGGCATGGAGCCAGACACATGGCTAGATCTCATCACTGTGAGATGATGATTTGAGAAGTTAAGAGTTTGAAATTTCACTGACTGAATCACCCAGGAACCCGTCATAAAGTTTTAGAATCATCTTTTTGGGACCAGTTATATGCCAAGATCTTCTTAACAACAGTCCCTTTCAATCTGAAAATTATATCCTTAAATCCTAGAAAATGTTTTAAAATAATATATTTGAAAATTTTCTATCTTTAATTTTTTTTTCCTATCGTCACCTTTTTAACTTCTGTTATTTATTTATTTATTTATTTATTTATTTATTTATTTATTTAATTTATTTATTTATGAGAGACATAGAGAGAAAGAGAGTCAGAGACACAGGCAGAGGGAGAAGCAGGCTCCTTGTGGGGAGCTCAATGCGGGATTCGATCCCAGGTCTCCAGGGTTACGCCCTGGGCTGAAGGCGGCGCTAAACCGCTGAGCCACTTGGGCTGCCCTTAACCTCTATTTTTTAATGTTCATCACCTACAGTGAACTCCTAGCTTTATTTTATATCTTTTATTACATTTGGAGAGATTTGCTAAACTTCATAATTTAATTCCTTAGATGCTTTGTCCCTGCAGTTGTTTCTAAGAGTACTTATGTTCTTTTCCCTTTTCTTCTTATTTCAAGGTCGCAGCATCTTCAATATTTATTTGAACACATTACTTACAAAATTTAATAAAAAATTTCTACTCTCTGAACTGTTTCATGATTCTTCAAACTTCTTTTGTCATCGTTTTTTTTTTCTTGTTTTTTTTTTTTTTTTTTGTCATCGGTTTTTTTATGCTCTCTCTTCCACCTTTATGAGACTCTTTTTTGCCTTCATATTTCTGGGGTCCTTGGTTTTCTGTTGATATTTCAGTTGGGGTATTAAGAAGTTGCTTGAATGCTCTTCTTCTACAGCCTAGGCTTATTTACTGGTTCTCTACGAGGTAAGGTGATCAGCATAGACCATTATGCTCAATACCTCTAGAATTTCTTCTACCAAAAGGAATGCTTTACTTTCCTGTCTGGGAGATATGGTCTGGCTACCACTGTTCTCAGATTCAAGGAGGGAAGGAGTCTCTTTCAGAATGTAAATTTTCCACTTAATCTCACTGTTTTCAACACAAGACTCTCCATCTTCTTTCGTACAGACTCATCAGGGATTAAACCTTTGGTTTTAACCACTCTAGAAGATATTACGTGATCTGGGTCCTAGGGATGGAAATGTAAAGTATACTATAACCCTTATAGCAGAAACATGCCTATCTATATTAGTACAAGGTATATTTAAGCAGAATTGCAATCGACTCAATCTCCAAATTGGGGGTGTAATGTCCTTGAATGGCTCAGCACAGCAATTGCAAGTTCTTAGAGAACAACATACAAGAAAGTTGCAAAATTAATATAAAATAATATCAGTAAATTTTAGAGTTATATAATTCAATGAACATCAAGTCACAAAAATATAAAATTCTTTACAAATTATCCTAAATCCCTCATAATGCCTCCCAATTCTATTTTATGATCTGTCTGTTCCTACATCATCCTGCAATCCTACTCACTTCCTATAATCTCACTGGTTTTAGAGGTCCACATTTCATTCTTTCCTGCTAAGTCCTTTGGTGTCCCTCCTAGATATTGCTTTTCCTTAATCCCCAGGCAATGCCAGATCTCCCTTTCTCTTATAACTTCCATCTTAATGAGGACATGTTTCTTCATTCTCTGTCAGTATCATATTTATTAATATGCTTAAAAAAGAAAAATCTAAGAGTACGCCCAGAAACAGAGGACAGAAATCCCTTTCAATTTCAAGACAGAATAATATTTAACCTAGATTCACTGTAGCTTCCCTTTCTGGTGAGGTTATGTATGCTTTATGATAATCTAAAATTCGCTTTCCTTGGAAATCTTCAAGCAGAGAGGAGGGCCAAACTTTAACTTATCTCTCCTCCTGAAATCTCTACACTAGAGTGGGTATATGATCCAATTAATGGTCCAGAGTATATAAGGTAGGTAACTGCCAATCTACACCATGGCTTCTGGTATTCATTGAGGCCATTTGAAGTGCTCACTTAAGAAAGACCCTTAGTTCAAATCCTGTGTAGATAAAAAGAACTTATAAATGTATTGAAGAGGATGGATTGTGAAAGAAAATAAAGTCTCTTTTTCTGTCTCTCTGTCTCTCTGTCTCTCTCTCTCTCACACACACACACGCACACACACACACACACACATACACACCCTCTACCTTTGGCAGTTAAAAATCATGACTAAATGCTTCTTAGTAGCTCCCAGTTGCTATGAGGGTGTAAAGAAAGATAGCTGATCTCTAAGGTAACAAGGGACCAAGTCAAATAAAGCCTATAGATTAAAGTCAACACTTTTACATTAAAGTGAAAATGGTATCCTGCACTGGCTCTGAAGTATAGGTGTCTTGTAATCTCTGTGACCAACAGCCTTAACCAAACAGGTTGCATTTAGAGCATCGTAGTTCAAAACTTCCAGCCAAACTCTCAGTTTGTTCTCTTACTAAATCTTTGCTTAGAATTATATGAGTAAATGTTTGAAATTCAAGACAATTTGAGACATAAAAGACAAGGAGTTTTTAAGAAAGAGACTTCTGTTTGTACTTGGGCTGGTGGAGGAAGGCCAGGAGTTGGGGTCATGCCTTTCCCTGATGTGTCTTTTATATATTTTATTTTATTTTATTTTATTTTATTTTATTTTATTTTATTTATTTTATTTTATTTTATTTATTTTATTTTATTTTATTTTATTTTATTTTATTTTATTTTAGAGAGGGAGAGAGAGAATGAGTGAAAGAAGGAAAGAGGGAGGGGGAGAGAGAGGGAGAACGAAAGAATAAGAAAGAGATAATCCCAAGAAGGCTCCAAGCGTAGTCTGGAGCCTGACATGGGGCTTGATCTCAAGACCCTGAGATCATGACCTGAGTGGAAATCAGGAGTCAGATGCTTAATAAACTGAGCCCCCAGGTCCCCCCCTGATATATCTTTAAATAGAACTAAGGCCCTGATATTGAATATTTCAGATGTTATGGTCTGTGGTGGTTTCCTTTCATCAACATGTTTCTGACTATACAGGGTACAAATACAAATAATATATGATTCTGCACACACATATATTTCCTTCTTTCTCTCTCGCCGTCTCATTCATTCTTTCCATCTTTTCAATTTACCTGAAAATCAGAAGACTTATGAGTCCTTAGCTGTTATCACTTGACAACTGTGAAAATCAGAAGAATCACTGAACCTCTGTGAGCCTAATTCCCACTCTGTAAAATGGGAATAATCACCATACCATCTTAACATCAGGGTTGAGGATCAAATATGATATTCATGAAAGCATCGTACACTAAAAAGTGTTATTAATATTCTTCAGAGTTTGAAGAAAACAAGGATTTATAGGCATGTGAATGGCAAAGGTACCAACCTAGCATCACTAAGGAAGAGATGTCTACTTTTAAGCTCATTTTTTAAAATACAAATTTTAGATTGGATTCTCTTCTAATTTTGACAGAACTTGGAAAATGTCAGACCCAGTGATATTTAATACCAACCAAATTTGGTAATGTTATGATAGCAAATAGTATGAAGATACATTTTAATTACTAATTCTTTCCTTTAATTCATCAAAAAGAATATTAATTATAACAGCCAATGTTTCCTGGGTGTGTACTATATTCTAGGCAGTGTTCTTTTTTTTTTTTTTGGGATTTTATTTATTATTTATTTATTTATTCATTCATTCATTCATTCATTCATGAGAGAAACAGGCAGAGGGAGAAGCAGGCTCCCTGAGGGGAGCCCAATGTAGGACTCAATCTCAGGACCCAATAATCATGCCCTGAGCCAAAGGCAGATGCTCGCTCAACCACTGAGCCACCCATGTGCCCCTGTAGGCAATGTTCTAAGCAACTTATGTGTATCATCTCATTAGGCCATTATAATAGCCCTAAGAGGTACTGTTTCCACTTTACTGATGAGGAAACTGAAGCACAAAAAAGGAAGTATTCACCTGATGGAGAAGCAACAGTGTCAGGGTTGGAACCCAGACATCAGCCCGGAGTCTGGATTCATAACAAGTAGACTATATGACTTCCTAATTTAATGGGGCACTATCTACTGAGCGAATCGTTCATCAGTGGAAGTTGGGAGGAAAAGATGCTAAGACACAAACTATTCTATCTTCCCCACCAGTGGAGAAAGGGAGGCTGTCTCTTATAACACCACTGAAAGATTGTCACCCCGCCTCTGTCAAGCTGACATGTTCAAAACTCAGCTGGTCAGCCTGAGCCAGCTCTGAGTGGTATCAAAACAAGGTGAAGGAGGTTTCCTGGCAACTAGAGCAGCAACCTTGGCCTAACAGCCTGGGTCCTCAATTTTTCTTTCCTCAATTCCCTCAGACATGTCTTTCTTCCTTTTGCCAGATATCTTCCTCTTGGCTTCCACGAGATAGATAAAAAGCACTGAAGCTTGTTTTGCGAGGCCAGAGATAAGTTACCTTTAAAATTTGATATTCTATTGTCTGTTAGAATTTCTCCCCACCCTTTCTTAAATAAATATAGGTTGCTCATTTTTAAAAAAAAGTAAAAGAAAATTCCATTCCCTTCTATTTGATTATCATTTTGGAAAAGGTTGGGCATACCCTTTGAGAAAAACTGTTTTGGGACACTCGGGTCAAAGATCCCTATCCTAAGTTCTACTTTCAGCTGGGGTCCTGGGACCCCTCTTCCCCGGCTTCCCTGCAGCAGCGGCAGGTGAGTGACAATGGAGTCAAGCATCAAGGACAAAAGAGGCACCTTATTCCTGATGCTGTTTTTCTCCCAGGTAAAATGAGAAATCAAATCCTCTCCTCTCCCTGCAGCACTGTCCTCTCTGAACATGACATTAACTTCCACAAACGAGCCTGGTGGTAAAGGGGTGATTAGCTAGATAGGCCTTAACAGCTGGGCTCCAGGAGATGGAAGCGAGGTGGAGGAGGGGCATTATCAGGCTCGGGCCTTGTAGTTCTATCAACAGCGGCAGCAGCAGCAGATGAAAAGCTTCTAGAGGTGGGGGCAGGGGAGAGCCCAGATTGTAAACATCTCTTGCCTGTTGCCTAGAAGCAGTGGCAGCAAACAATCCAAAGACTGCTCCTAGGTTTTCAAAATTTCCTTTATACGCAGGGCTCTGTTTCTTTTTAAAATATGCGGCCATTTTATAAGGTCATCAGCACACATGCGACGTGCGCATATATCCTAATAATTTCCTAGTCACCATATGTAATTGCTTACCTAAAGTGCTCAATTATTGTTTAACAAAACCTTGTTAACGTTAGTCCATTAATCCCGGGGCTTTTGTAAGCCTTTTAATGACTTCTCTATATTTAGGCACTCATATTTGTAAGAATCAACAGAAAGAAAAAGATAGGCGGCTTTGTTTATTGGGAAATTCGATAATTCCTGAATGAGAGTTTTCTGAAACAAGCCGGGAGGAAGGACAGGAGTTCTGTATTAGAAATCAGTTTAAAATGTGATAACAGGAATATTATAGGCTGTCTCTGCAGAAATGAACTATGAAATACCGCACACACATACAGCGAGAAAAGGGCAAGGTAGTAATAGTGGGAGATTTTAATTACCTACACATAGGACAGGATTGCATCAAGTGGAGGAAGTAGGGCTGGATCTGGTGCAAAGCTGCTTTCTAATTCAATGTGTGCGTCCACCTGAAAAGGGAGAAAGGAGTGCCAGGTTAGGATTAAATAACATTTAGGACTCAAAGAAAGGAGAGAATATGGAAAGCAGTGATTAAATCTCATTAAGCGTATGATTTAATCCCAAATAGGAGCTAGCGGTGTTTAGAGACAACACGAAAATTTAGGAAGACAGAAAATAAAATACAGCATATAATCATTAATTCAAAAAGAGACAAGCCACTGAATTAAGGTCAGGGTAAATTGCAAGGAAGTGGTTTTTAAAAACACAGCATCACCCAGAATGCCAGTCCCACTAATAAGTGGTAAAGTTGTTTAGCATTTTATAAGATCAAAGTGAGAAAGTAATGTCTCTAGAATGATGCAGCAAAGAAAAGGTTCCCCCTCCCTTTTTCAAGACCCAAAATTGTTAAAGGAATAGAAAATCAAATCCTCTATACTTTGGAAGAGAACTCTAAAAGGACCCAGGGGAGAAAAAGAGGCAAAGAAATTACCAAATCAGAGGACAAACCTCCTTTATGACATTAAAAGCACACAACTCAGCAAGGCATCCATTGGGCCATTAAGGGGATGAGTGGGAAGTCAGTGACAGATGAGGCCGCCGTTGCTGAGAGCCTGAATGAATTCTCTGCCTGCGTATTTACGAAAGAAGCTGAAGGTCACGTCCCGGAAACCGGGATACATTTTCTTGAGGGGAAAAGTGAAATGTTAAAAGGATTTTATGATCACACAAGAGCAGATAGTTGGGCAATTATAACTATTAAAAGTTGACAGGGCACAAGACCCAGATTAAGTATGTCACAGAAATCTGAAAGAAGTGCAAAGGAAACAGGAAGTGCCTTCAGCTTCATTTCTTGAGAGCGGGCTCAGAAGGAGAGGGAACAATCAGTCGAGCTGGGGACTCTTCTAGAATTAGGTGTTCGAGAGAAATCTTCAGGATTTTTAGAAATCTAGCCACCGACAACTGAGTCACGGTTGCAGAGTGGATGGTGCTGACCCCTGTTTTGCAAACTAGGGAGATACATAATCTAGTAAAGAGATAATATGAGCTTGATCACAAATAAAGGCATTTTTCACAGAAATAGGGCATTTGTGCACCATTCCACACAGGCAAAAAGGGATGTAAGCACTGCTTCTAAATTTCGGAGGTTACTTATGATAGCTTCATCTGTAATCTAGCTGCATTAAGTGAGGTGGTATAAGAGTAAATGAGAACAAATCAGAACTACCCTTAGACCCAAGAGGAATGTGTGTATATGATATGGAAAGGAAGGATTGTGGGAACTACTATCATTACTACTTTCCTCATCACTGTCATCATCAAGGTGACTATTAAGCGCATACTTGCATAGACACTTCAGCAAGGGAGCAGGCTGGTTGGTGGGAGTGTCTTTCTCTCCCTGTTGCAGGGTCTGGACTTCACACTGATTCATCTCGTCCTTTTCCGTCATTATGTTACCATCATGTCACCATATTACTTTTAAAGGCCAAAATAAAAATGTTCCACTTCTGAGGCTGCTTAGAGTAGACAACTCCATCCACCAGCCTCTGGCTGTGTTTTGATAACCAATAAAAATAGTCACAGCCCTGTGGAGTTAAAATCTGAAGGAAAAATGGCATTACTTAAAGTTCATTAATCACTTAAAAACTGTTTTCTTCTCCTTTCATCCTTCCTTCCTCCTTTCTTTTCTTCCTCCTTTCCTATGTTCCTTCTTACCTACAAATATTTGTTATATTTCATAGACCAGACTGTAAGATTAACACTAAGACATGCAAACATGTATTATTGCCCTCGAATAATTCCCAGTGTTGTCGCAATATCAACAGTGTGATGGCAGCTAAAATAACACAAAGCCCAGAGTATCCAGAACCTTTTAAGGAAGTACGTAAACCGGCCCCAGGCTAGTCAAGGAGAGGGTGGGGTGGAGAAGGAAGCTATAGGTGTTAACCAAGTGGAGGAGAAGTGAGAAAGGATATTGTAAAAAGAGTTTATTTACAAAAGCTTGGAGGAGAAATAACACAATGAACTACAAAATAACTTGTCTTGATTATTCCTTCATCTGTATTTTTATATTTCTTTTCTACCAAACTCTACCCCATCAACTACCTTTATTATTGAATTTAAGATTTGTTTGGTTTTTTTAAAGGTTTATTTATTTGAGAGAGAGAGAGAGAGAGCACAAGCAGGGGGAACACCAGAGGGAGAGGGAGAAGCAGGCTCCCCGCTGAGCAAGGAGCCCAATGAGAGTCTCAGTCCCAGGACCCTGGGATCAGGGCCTGCGCCAAAGGCAGATGCTTAACCAATGGACTAAGCCACCAGGCTCCCCTGAATTTAAGTTCTTATATCTTCTTAGAAAGAAAAGAACAATAGCAGAAAGCAGAACAAAGTGAGAGCTGAGTGATTTAGAAAAAAGATATAATAAAAGTGCTCATAAATTTCAGAAATATATGTACTTTTACTTAAACTTTTAATTATTGACCTAGAAGGGCATAATATTAAAGTGAAATTTCTGTGGCCGAGAGAGAGAGAGAGAGAGAGAGAGAGAGAGAAGAGAAGACAAGAGAAGAGAAGAGAAGAGAAGAGGAGAGAAGGTAGGAACATTGACAGGACTGAAAGCATCAGGGTCTCTGGACCTAAAGGAGAAAGAATAGTTCATGCAAGAAGGAATAGTTCATGCAAGAAAGAGGACAATCAATGCTGGGGCTAGCTATCATAACTTTGAATAAAAGAGTGTACAGTAGAAAAGCAGTATGGACCAGAGTCACCATGGGGGCCATCGTAGGAAGGTCAACATGAAAATAATGCTCCCTATTTTTTCTTACCAAACCATTCCAACAGACTCGAGAGTAGAATTCAAAGTTTCATTTATGTACAACACTCAATGCTCATCACAAGTGCTCTCCTTAATCCCCACTACCCATTTAACCCATCCCCACCCACTTCCCCTCCAGCAACATTCAGTTTGTTCTCTGTAGTTAAGAGTCTGTTTCTTGGTTTGTCTGTTTTTCTCTCTCCTATATAATTTGTTGTTTTGTTTTGTTTTGTTTTCTATTCCACGTATGAGCGAAATCATATGCCAAACCATCCCACTGGAAACTAGTGAAATCATTCTTGCAGAAGTACTGAACATCATTCCCTTCTAGTTCTAAAGCTCTGTGAGACTGGAGACCTGAATACATGCCCATTGTTCCTCATCCAGAGCCCTGCCAGGAAGTTGGTTTAGCACTGATCAGCTTTAACTTTTTCTTTATTTTTTTTATAGATTTTATTTATTTCTTTTGAGAGAGAGTATGCGCAGAGGAAGAGGCAAAGGAAGAGGGAGAGAATCTCAAGCAGACTCCACGCTGAGTGTGGAGCCCAATGTGGGGTTCTATCCCCCAATACTGAGATCATAACCTGAGCTGAAATGAGGAGTCAGAAGCTCAGGATACCTGGGTGATGTAGTGGTTGAGCATCTGCCTTTTGGCTCAGGTCATGATCCTGGGGTCTTGGGATCAAGTCCCACAGTGGGTTCCCCACAGGGAGCCTGATTCTCCCTCTCCCTCTGCCTATGTCTCTATCTCTCTCTGTATGTTTCTCATGAATAAATAAATAAAATCTTAAAAAAAGAAGAGTCAGAGCTCAAGTGACTGAGCCACCTAGACACCTCAGCTTTAACTTTCTTACCATCTTCATCTGAATGTATGGTGGAGTCACTGTGCTTAGTGACATTCTTCAATGTTAGTATCAACAAGGAGGATTCTCAGAAAATGGGAAATTTTTGGTAGTCCTAAGTCTCCTTTCATCTTTCTGTTCCATATCTTTAATAGTTCTCTGGTTTCCCTCAAACAATGTATCAAGCCCTGCATTTTGGAGAAACACCTCTAATCATTTCTCTATAGCACATGATGTGCCAACTCTACCTGGCTTATTTCCCATTAAGTGAGTCATCACTAATTGTAGAAAATAAATCTTTATCCCTAAATAAGAGGAATTTAAAAGCAAATTGAGCAAGATGACAGAAATTTGTCTAGAATGAGGTGAGACTGGGGAGGGGCTGCTTTGGGACTTATCAGAGGCCCTGTAAATATGACATTAAAAATATTGAACATCCAGCATCACACTGCTATAATGCTGGAGTCCTGCACAAATTGGCCAATGTGTATGTTTTAGTTGCTAGATCATAGAGTATTCATGTTTATAAATCAAAATACATGAAAGCAACTTATTTTATCTACCTGATTCAGAAAGTAGGGTCCCTACTGAAAAGAAAAATAATGTTTGCATGCCACCTGTTATTTCTCTGCTTATTTGATTTCAGACCAGAAGTGGGTTATACCAAATAATTCTAAATTTTTAGAAATCATATGTACTAAATGATTAATTAATTGACCATTTTGCAAATAAAAATAGGGGCTATGAGTCACTTTAATTCTCAGACAAATAATCAAGGAACAAAAATATCAATTGATCAATATATATATGATTAATCATATGTATATATATGATTTATATATATATATATATATATATATATATATATATATATATATGATTAAGAACACGGAGCTGATTTCAGCAAATTGGAGCTCGGGTCAAGGACTACCTTTGACTTGCTTTCTGACCTTTGGCAAATCGATTAAAATTTATCTTTACTCACATGCCACATCTTTAAAAACGAAGACTGTTATTTTTAAATCTCCCTGTCCATCCAAACAATTGCTGAAATTTAAGAGATGAACCTTAAAAAATAACTGCAATAAATACCATATGATGAACATTACTTTAAAGTAAGACTCTGATACATAGCAGAACTCTATAAATATTTGGGGAAAAAAAGGAACATTTCTAGAAACAATACTTAGATAAACTAAGAGAGAGTCTCTCCTGGAAGGAATGGAAGCCTAAAGCCAAAATACTAGAGTGAAAATGTTTGAGATATTGACACACTCCTAGGCATGGTTTCTGAAAGAAAAGTTTTCATTATGAGGGAAAACATTTCCCTATTGTCAACATCTCCTTCATGTTTCTCCCTTGTTTGCAGCTCTGGATGCATCACTCACTGCTGATGCTAAGGCAAAAGCCAGAATGAAGCTTTAGTAGGTGTATGTTAGTTTCTTCAACATAATGGTTTTCCATCAAGTGACACATGCTTTGGTCACTCCAAAATCTCTTCCAAATTTAATGCGTGCTTTCTTCCCATATTTTACTCTAATTTTCTCAAGCAACCATAATTTATTTCTAGATATCAAATGCTATGTGTAAATTGTAAAAAAAAAATAAACTACATATAAAAATAGTTTGTTAAAAGACAAAAAGTAATTAAATAAAAGATGCTTTATAAGTATTTCAAAATAATTTTATGAATTCTCCATAATTTTTAGCATCTGGATATACATAGTCCATTTCCCACCTACAGCTCCAAATGTCAATTGTGTCTACGAACATTCCAATACAATTTACAGATATTTCTGAATTCAAAAAAATATTAGAGAAATAATTTATAACCACATTCCTAAAAATAGCTAGGAACAGTCTGAGAAATATTTTTTTAAAAGTCAGAGTTGAGATTAAGCCTATTTATGGTAACAAAAAATGGATTTTTAATAGCCCTCACCCTTCCCCACAAAGATCATCTGAGTTAGATGCTCTACTATTTTAAAGATCATTTTAATTTGCATGTGGTATTTTCATAAAAGTACCTTTGGAATTAACCAACTCTATGTTGCTAATGTAGTATACTTAAAAATGTATAGAATATATGTTCAATCAGCTGTGTTTAGATATAATACCTATGATTACTCTGTAAGTCCCCTTGGTACTGACTTTGTAAATGCCAAATTTAAAAAGTTACATCAAATTTTCTGAACTATGTAACTTTACCATATTAGATGATGTCTAAAGTTCTTAAAAATATACTGCCACGTGGGAAGTTCTCACATATGTCCACTTTTAGAAAGACCTTAAAGTGAGGAAAGCTCAAGGAAGAGGCTGAGGTAAGTTGTAGGAACAATGGTATCTTTCCTTGTTCTTCATCTAGATCTCTGACTGATGAATCAGAGTTCTCTTAGATTGACTGACCCTGGAAGAAGCACAGCCTAATTAGCAACTGATCTTGAAAACAAGGTGGAGGATGCCATTAAATATTTAGTAATCTAGGAAGTCATATAAATGCATTGTTAAAATGGAAGAGGCAAATTATAAAATATTGTGAATGGCAATTCATTTTTGTGAGCAAGGAATAAAAACTATATAAGTACATATAAGTACGGATTAGTTAAGATTATCTCTAAGTGATGGAGTTATTAAAGATTTTTTGCTTTATATGTATTTTCAACAACAAACATTATTCTGTTAGAAATGGTATTTTTAACTTTAAAAATAAAATTTTTGTTCTCTCCTCTGAGATACTCCTTTAATATGCAGATCTGATATTTAGACATAAATTTTCCTCTGTGTTTCATGCATATTTATATGTATAGATTACATAAATAAATATATCTTGTAACTAATGACAAATTTACATGTACATAAAATTAGTCAGGTCTTTTAACCTAACTATTTAATAGCCACCAATTTTGCTGAGACCCTTAGGTTGATTTTATAACATGCTAACAATAGGCATATACTTTTGACTTTTTAAACTAATAAAGTCACATACAAATAATAGTTACTGGTTTGTTTCTCCGATTATATGCAGAGATTCTTAGAGTCATAAAATTATTTAGGGCTAAAAGAGATCATTCAGCTTCGCCAGTAAATTTTACAGATAAGGATGCTGAGGTTCAAAGAGACTAAGAAATGACCCAGGGTCACTTAGTTAGCTCACTGCAGCCACGTTTTCTCAGTGGAGTCCCTTTAAGGTCATAGTGTATACAAAGGGCCAGAAAGAATTTGCTTTTGTCCTCTGAAACCGTTTGCTTTACTCTATTTGAAATTCTGAAGTTGTCTTTATTTAATTTTAAAGTATTTAGTTTATCCTCTTAAAATATGTCTTCTAATCTTAATAAGTGCTTCAAAGGAAACCACATTGAAGACAATCATGGTTGTAAAATATATGTTAAATGTAAAGCTAGAACTTTAAAAAAGTTTTGATCTTATGTTCTGATTCCATTTTGCTGATTTGTTGAATTTTCAAGAGCAGTTTTAAAGATTTCAATTTAAAGGTCAAGTGGTGTAAATGCATGTGTCTGACAGTCTTACATATGAATGATTCAAAAATAACTTAGTGTCACACACAGTCACACACACAAACACACACATATACATATAGCTCCAACCAGTTACAACCATGCATTGAGCTCATTTTATAATAAATGATATAGAGTATAATAATCTATTTTAACTGTTCTATCTGAGGAAAATTTAAAACATTGATCACATTTGGGAAGCAATGTGGTATAAAGGAAGGGCTTTGGAGTCTTAAACACATGGAATTTCAAAAACACCCATACATACTCAGACCTCGAGGTAAATTGTCCAACTGCTCTGAGCCTGTTTTCTTATCTGGATGTGGGAGTTAGATCTACCTAGAAGTAGTTTTTGAATGATAAGAAATCATTTGCAAAGCACCTAGATTATTGAATGACACACATAAAACATTCAATATATTCATTGCACCTTATTTTTAAAGTTCATATAAACAATGAGTGAGCAATATTCTTTTTGAAGTCCAATTAATCTATAATTTCCTTCCATTTATACTCATCTGATTGTTCACTGTTATGAGGACAGGCTACAGTCTCATTTTATTCCACAGCTTGGCCAACCATGAAAGAATAGATTCCAGGGAAGACCTGCTCTCCTCTAAGGAGAATAGGAAGCTTACAGAAAGGATATACTATATGTTTTGTATTTAAGAAATTCAATCATCTTCTTCCATGTGCAGAGAGAGCCAGATTGTGGATGACTCCAAAAAAAATATCAAATTTATAAGGTTTTCTGAAAATTTATTGTTACTCATCAGACTTTCCATGAATGCAAACAATACCTGTTGCTGAGGATTTAGGTGTTAAGTTTTGTTTTTTTTTTTTGTTTTTTTTCCTCTGAAGAGGTGTGAACAGCAAACTAAGGAAGACACAGCAGCTATCCCCAGCTATTTCAATGGCTGTCATATTGCATTAGCCTGGTTACCAGCAACAGAAATGGACTTGGAATGGTTTAAGCAGAAACCAAATTATGGAGACTTTATTAGGCAGCTTACAAAATCACTGGTAAGGCTACAGAACCAGGCTTCGGAAACTGGACATAAACAAGGCTTAGTAGCAACCAGAATCTCATCCCAAATCAGCCCACAAAACCAGTCCAAGGAGTACCCACGACTGCCACCCCACTGGGATGGGATTTCACAGCTTGTACTGCTATCACCCCAGCTCTGAACACTGAATACCATGGCTGCTCTCCCAGGCTGCCACCCTTAGAAATACAACCTTGCAACTGCAACCATGCCACTGCTTACTCCTCCAGTGCATGGTCCGTGGTCCACTCTTTCTAGCACCAGATTTAAAATTGAGCTAAGGGAGACTGGGAATAAATACTTCTGTCTTTGTCTCTCCCTTGCCTCATCCCACCCAGGATTCACAAATCAGTGAGTTGTCTAAACACAAGAAGGGTTCAAATGCTGGGCAGCCAAGGAAATAAACAAAATAATCCACTACATAAGTGGAATGGGGAGGAGAGTTTTTCTGAGTTTCTACAACAGAAGGTAGGACCAGGAAGTTAAATGTATCAGGCGGCGGTGGGGTAGGGAGGAGTTGGGGTTTTCAGATTTAAACATGATAAAATACAATGCAAAATAAAATTATTAAAGAATGAAATTATAACTCTAGAAAGTTGGGAACTCCCTGATGCTACAGGAGTTTAAGTCAGAGCTACATGGTTATCAGAAAAGAGTGCTATAAAAAATTCCACAGTGGCAGTCAAAATTCCTATGATTTTGTCCTTCTGATGAGATTAGGATACTGCTGCAGGTTAATGCTTTCTTGTCCATTTCTACCATATTTTAGGTTATGATCTGGTTGCAAATATCTCCAGAGGTCTGGTACAGCCAGAGCTCCCACCTTCCTGTGCATCCTCAGCCAATTTAGTAAACTCCCAGCCAATCTCAGGGAGCTGAACAACAGCGTCTTTTATGTCTGCTATAACATGGACATGACCGAGAAACTGATTCCAAGGAGATAAAGGAGATAAAGGTCACTAATTACAAGGAGATAAAATATACATTTTTACAAACTTAACAACATGTATTTCTGTGGTATGTATCTCTATCTACATGAAATATACACATATATGCTCTGCAACATATGATATGTATGATATATGTGATATATATGTCATATTTCCTACATAAAAGTAAAGGTGCTAGTGGAATAAATCTGCAAGCAGACAGTATAGGTTATGAATAATAACAGTAAAGCTAGTAGATCACCTACCAACATTTATACAAAAAGTGCAATCAGACCCTTAACTTTTAGATGTGATTGGTACTTGTAAGGCTTCATAATTACTTATGCTTCTGAATTTGTTTATTAATAATAATGACACTGCTTATAATAATATAGTTGTTGCACTGTTAAGTGCTTCAGCACTATGTTAAGTGCTTAAGTGTGTCGTCTGATGCAATCATCACAGCAACACAATAATTTTTTTATCCTCATTAACAGATGAAGACATAGCCTTGAAGTTCTTACCTATGCTGTCCAGCTTTGCAAAGCCAGCTGGAGATAGAGTCTGGTGGAGTCTCTGACTCTAGCGTTCTGGTCCTTAGCAATGCCCATCAGTTTACTGATACTTTTGCATCTTTTCTGATCACTATGTCCTAGCCTTTCCAGTATTGTTTCTCAGCCACCATGTGATGTTTCTCTATTTCTTGGTGTATAACTTCAGTATGTGCCCAAGGCATTTATGTTGTCCACCTGCTTTCATCCACATAGCACATAAGTATTCAGTTTTACAGCTATCATTTATCTCTTTACACAGATCCCTCCCAATAGAAAACAGTGTAAGAAGCCTCCCTTTAACACTGGGAGAGCAGCTGAGGTCCAGATCCTCTGGACATCATTGAGGTCCAGATCCTCTGGACATCATTGGATGTCCCTAATGATCAGTATAACTCACAGAAAATGCACATTTGACATCTCAGGAAACTGCTGGGGTGTCAAAGTTGAACTTGAGAAATCCATAGTGGGGAGGTTTCAGAGGAATCTGGTGTTTAGCAACAGAAGATAGACCACTTAACAAAAGCACACAATTTTGCAAAAACTAGTTGCACTCACAGCAGTTTTAAAATTAGTCCTGTCAAACATCATAGGCCCCACTAGTAAGGCAACCACTATTGAAGATGTCATCTCCTTCCACCCAATGCAAAAATCTGCTCTATAACACCCATGACAGATGATTCTTTACTTCTGCCTAAGCACTTTCAGGGATGGAGAACTCTGTTCTATCTTATTGTGAATAAAGAGCTTCCTGTTACTGCTGGCATTAAGTTTTTCAGGTCTAGAAATCTGGATTTATCAGGTCACCAGGGAGATCCAGAAAATAGAACCATATGACTGCTATTCTGGGCACTATCTTTCATTAGCAAGGTATCTGGAAACTAAATGAATAATCAGAAGGACGCTTTCTAAACTTAGAATAATAGGAAATAAAATTACATATTATTATGAAATTTTCCCCTCACGTCATGAACAAAGCTTTATAAATTATTCCTGTCCAACTAAAGAGAGAACATTTCTAATAACTGAGATATACAAGGTCTCTCTCCCTCTCTCTCACCCTTTCTGAGGAAATGCTGAATAAACTCAGTCTAATATCTCAAATAACCAGTTTTTATCAGCCACTAAATCCATAGCCTTAAGTCAAACAAAATTTTATCAGAGTTATAAAGAATGTGCTGGTAAGCAGGGGCATCACTACATGGAACACCCAGTAGTGGCTGTCTTTTCCAGACTGGGACTAATAGTAGGAGATGCTGTGACCAACTGGGCTCCCTAGTAGTAGAGGGGATAGGATCCAGAATATGAGAGATTTGTGCTCGCTTTGGCAGCACATTTACAGAATATGAGAGATTAGAAGGCAGCACTGAGCTTCAGAAGCAAAGTGGACAGAATTACTTTCAAAGGCATCAAGATCAAAAAGGCAGTACCAGAAATGAATGTGAGGTATGGGGGTGGGGAGATGCAGATTTTCAGGAATTTACTGACATAGCTCAAAGAAGATGTTTTTAGAGGAAGATGAGTCACTAATAAGAGAGCTGCTTAAAAAGAGATCAAAAGTGAATGAGCAGAAGCCTGAGATCAGCTGTCATAACTGAAAGTCATCATCCCTTACAGTTTCCAGATTCATACCAGTTCTAAGACCAAAAACTTGGAACCAAAAGAGAGATAAGATCTTCATGAAGAAGGGTCCTGAAACTACAGCGTGTATTCAGAAGTGTTTATTCTTTTCCTTCTTAGAGGGAACTATGGTCCTTTACTCACATAACCATACACAGAGAAAAGAACCTGAACTTGGCTCATGAATGGCATGTTGTGTGGATACAAGCAGAACATGGATTGCTGTTGCACTATAGCCCCTACTTAGGAATAACCCCAAATGACAGTAATGAGGAACAGCTCCCAAAGAACAGCTCTCTGGGCTTTATGTCTGCTCATCTACTTTGAGTGAAAAGAAAATTTGCCTGAGGTTACAGTCTCATGGACAGCGGTGACTGACTTAGTCTGCTGATCAGAACCATGGAAGGGGAGATTCCACAATTAGGAAAAGGCACTGCAAGAAAACAAGCAAGTTCAAGTGACTGGACCTATGGTTAAAATAAAACATATTAGAAGCTCTGTGCTATACATTTTTAAATGTTCATAAAAAAACATCCACTGAAGAAGAGACCCAAAAGGACTAAGGCATAGGATGATTTGGCCAGTAGATGTCAGCCAGCCTCTCTCCTTGGCCATCTCAATGCTTATAGAATGGGCTTATGAATAGAGGAAGCATGTGAAGGGATGGGCCCAAGAACACAGATTGCTTCTCACAAAGGCTGATCTAGTTACTGATGCTCATAAGGATCCAACCTGCCAGTAACAGAATTCAATGCTGCATTCCCCATATGATACCAAACAGAAATCTGGTGGCATGTTGATTACAATTAGGCCCTTTATATCCTAAAAAGGGCAAAGTTCATCATGACTTTAACTTGTATCTAGGGATGACTTTTTCTTCTTGCCTAGAGTGCCATACAGCCAACACCTTCCAAGGACTCACAGAGTGTCTGAGGAATTGACATTGGATCTCTCAAAATATTGTCTTAAACTGAGGGATTCGGTTTATGGCAAAGGAAGAGTGGCAATGGGCATATAACCATGAGATCCACTGCCCATAATCACATACTACAGAATTCAGAAGGTCCCATTGTGATAAAGTGTTGGGATGGTCTCCAGAAGTCTTATCTGAGGTACAGCTTGGAGGGGACAGGATGAGATGATATTCTTCAAGATATGGCACCTACCTTACACCAATGATCATTATGTGGTGCCACATACCCAATATATAGAATATATGGGTCTAGGAAACAAGGAGTAGAAATAGGAGTGGTCCTGTTTACGATTTTCCTTACCTACTTAGGATATTTGTGCTTTTTGTCTCTTCACTTTTAGGCTTGGTAGGTCTAGAGTTCCAGGTTCCAAAAGGAGGGAAGCTTCCACAAGAAACTCCATAAGAGTCCCCCTGAATTTTATGCTGTAGCTAGCATCTTAATGCTTCGAGCTCCTTGTGCCAGTAAATCCATAAGAAAAGAAAACAAAATCTCTGGCAGGTATAACTGATCCTGAGCATCATGAAGAAGTAGGACTGGTCTTATATAACAGGGATAGGAAGGAATAAATTTGACATGCAATTCATCCACTGGAGGGCATCCATTAACATGCCCAGGCCCAGGAATAATCTGTGAAAGTAACCAGGGTTCAGACCCCCATGGTGACCTACCAGGCAAGCTACTTAGACCAGCAGGATGAGGAAGATGATGAGTATCAGTCCTAGACTCTGGACAAATGGTGCAGTGAGAACCATAGTTTTTTCCACTAACTCTTCTTATACATTTTCCCAGAAATTGTGACTAACCAGAAAATTAAAAAACTGTGCCTGGATTGAGTAAACTTAATGGAGAACCAGGTGAATTTGAGTGTTTCAATAGGTAGACTATAGTAAATGCTGTTGATGACCCACTCTTCTTTACCAGCCACCACTCCCATCCCAGACATGATACACCCTGATAGCTTCTATGATTGTTAGCTAATAACAGCTAACCCCTCAACCACACCTGACAGATTATGCTAATGAGGTGACTCATGGTAGACCTGTAAGGTCATGTGATAGTAGGCTACCCTCTGGGGAAATGGGGGTGGTTAAAGACAGAGTTCAATTATGTGGGCAATCAGTCAAAAAATCATGTCTATATTATGAAGTCTCAAGAAAAACTCTGGGCACCAAAGCTTGGGAGAGTTTTCCAGGTACTTCTTGTGTATTATCACACATTGATGCCAGGAGGATAATGCATCATATGCATCCTGAAGATAATGGAAGCTTTGCAATTGGGATCCTTGCTATGTGTTTCTTTCTTTGACTGGTTCTAATTTCCCTAGAATAAGCCATGAGTGTGAATATAAAAGGTTTCAGTGAGTTCTGTAAGCATTTCAAGTGAATAATCAAACCTGAGGGTAGTTTTGGGAGGCCCCTGAACTTGCAGTTGATGTCAGAAGTGAGGGTGGCCCTGTGTGGAATCTTCCCTCTGACTTTGTACTTAGATCCTAAATCCTTGCAGTCAGCATCAAAAGGCTTGGGCAGGCCTGTAATCCAGACGACTGTACCTTTAACGCCACAGTTTGGCTAACACTGGATACTTTCCTGATTGGAACAGTAAAGTCAAAGTGTGTCACCTGGTAATTATATGTAACCCTGGGTCATTCATGGGCATGCCATCCATCCTGCGTGTCCTGCTGAAGGAGGATGTGTGTGGGTAGTTGTGGCCGAAGATGAAGTCATCAAAGTAGATATTGTCTAAACCAGTAATTCTTATTTTATATAGTACCATTTGAAATGGACAATCACATGGTCTGGTAAAAATCTATAATCTAGAAAAATCCTGATAGTTTACTGCAAATAGCACAGTATTTGAAATCAGAGACCTATGTTGCTCTTTCTAGCTATGTGGATTTTAGTTTCTTATTTAGTCACTGACTTTGAGTTCTTTATATATGGAATAAGGACAAAATAAGGAATAATTTAGAGTATTATGAAGTCTGAATGGAAAATGCACAGCATAGGAAAGTACTTTATAAGCCTTAAAATGTTAATGATGTTAGTAAATAAGAAGGATTTTGTTTCTTTTCTTCCCATCAAACATTATATGACTCAAAAATTTATTTGTCCTTCTTTATACTTAGTTTCCTTGTCTTAAATGATAAGATCACTTCCACTTCTCAGAGTTCATCTAAAGACAGATACTTTAATTATAATCTTTCTTTTATGTATCAAAATCCTGATGTATTTTGTGTCTTTTAAAAAAAATAACTTCCTTCCAAACCCAATGTTCCTGATAGAGAGAAGCAATCAAAATGAAAAATTGATCATTGGGTTTATAACTCTATTTGCCAAGACAAGCATCATAATTTTGGCCAAAAACATGCTCAATAGTGAGAGATATATGTCGCCTAAGGGAGTGAAAAGTAATATAAAAATTTGCCAAGCAAGAACTTTCCAATTAACTATCAGTGGAAATATTAATTAACAAATTATATTCATATAATAATTATATAATTTCACACATCGTTGGTTGTGTTTTAAAGAAATGTAAGTAATGAAATTGATACAATTTCAGGTCCTTGTTTCCTTAATTTCTTCGTAGGAGCCAAATTGTTGCACTTTTCAGGGAAATAGGGGTTGTGGTGGAGAGTGTCAATAATTGGTCATTAGTGATTATAAAAAAAAGATAGATTCATTCTTCCACTAAGCAACTCTTATATTTATTGTAGCTGAGTACTATTTTGAGATAAAACCATTTTTCCCCTCTAATTTCACCTTTTCTTTATCCTAATTGAAACAGGTGAGACATTGCTTATTGCAGTGAGGGCTGTGTGTGGCAGAGTGGAAAGCAGCAAGAGTGGTTTTCTGCAAAAATAATTCTTCACTTTTGTTTCCCAAACCTAAAGCTTAGGAGGAAAAAGGGGTAAGTGTCTTTAAGAGACTTAAAAAGAGGAAAATCTCTTTCAAACATAAAAGATACTTTCTGTGTTGGGAGGAGGTGGGGGACAAGCCTGTCTTGGACTGGCCAGGTCCTGGTGGAGTTTCCTGGCTGTACACTGGCAGGCAGCAAGGCCCAGAGGGCAATATCCATGGGTAATCAGGGGTCTCTAGCCTTTACCAAGAGTCTTGTTCCCCAAACCGAGAAGCAGCAAAAGTTGGCATGGAAAATAGATGTCTGCGTGATAAACTGCAAAATCATGTACAAGATTAGAAGATTGCCCCATAAACCTCTACTATGTTGGGAAATCCCAAAGTTATTGCTACTGGGGACCAAGGAAATCATACCAGACCAGCACAAATTGAGTTTGAAATATTTTTTAAATGTCAACCAACAAACAAGAGATGCAGTATTTCAAGTAAACTGGGGTCTATACTCAATGTAAAATACAAAAGTACTTAACTTTAACAATTTTAGAAGTACAATTGGCACTTAAATATTGTGTAGAGTAAAACTATTACCAAAGAGATGATGAAACCAAAGGCATCCTATTTAATCAATCAATTTAAAACTCCAAATATTTATCCAAAACAAATCCTTGGGGGGAAAATCTTATTGAGTAACTTTTAAATTTCCTATTTTTCCCTATTATCACTTACTTTGCGATGCATAAGAAATACTGAAATTATCAAAATCTGAGCAGCCATAGAGAGAAGACACAGAAGCCAAAGACCCGGAGAATGAGCAATTTAGATAGCAGCCCCTGAATAAATAAAAACTAATTGGTAGATTAAATGTTGAACCAAAGGCTACTACTACTGGGTAGCACTTGCTTTATGCTTTTA
This sequence comes from Vulpes lagopus, assembly GCF_018345385.1. Classification (NCBI taxonomy): domain Eukaryota; kingdom Metazoa; phylum Chordata; class Mammalia; order Carnivora; family Canidae; genus Vulpes; species Vulpes lagopus. The sequence goes on from NC_054829.1 coordinate 101,575,699, forward strand.
GTTTTTCCATATGCAAATATGCATTGATACAAATTATACAGATTTATATCTTATTGTCCACTTAATGGAAAAATCACCTTCCTGTGCCTTTTCATCAATGTTTTTACAGGTACATGCCTATCAACTCTTCCAGAAAACATCAAGGCAGTCACAGCCAGTCTGCCGGTCCTATGACCTAGAAAGATTCTATTTTTTAGCTTGAAGTTTCAAAGAGAGAGATATTAAAATAGAAAGTGAATTTCCAAACTGGTATGAATACGAATCTGAGATGACCTGTCTTTCTTTTTTTCCTCTGTAACTATAATGCCTCATTTTAAAATGTATTCTTTATTTTTCATCCCTTTATTGTTTATTGTATCCCGGCTAACTGCTAATCCCTATAAATGCTCTGGGGATACAAATCTGGGAAAACCAGTGTTCTCTGAGGGCAGGCAGTCAAAGAACTGAAGTCTAGGGAGTAAACAAACTTGTAAACAACTAATTTTATAGAGTTGGCACAGTCTGGTAAGTGATATAACAGAAATACGTTTAAAGAATTGGGGGACCCCAGAAGAGAGCATTTTTACTTCTGCCCAGAAGAATGAGTGGCAAGGATGCATCAGAAAGGAATTCATAAAGAGGTTGTTGTCTGGGCTGGTCTTTGAAGAATGTGGTTGGGAGGGGAGAGCGTTCCAGGCATAAGAACTTGCCTTAACAACAAAGCAAAGACATGGGCATAAAGATGTCCATAATTCAGGGGATGTTGATGAATCAGGACATTTGGTGAGACAGAGAAAGCAGGCAGAAAGGCAGATGAATGAGGCAATATGAGGTTGGAAAGATGGGATATCAAGTCCAAAATTACTTTAAGCTTCATTTCTAACATTTATTTCCCACAGAATGTCTCCATTTACTGTAACAATTGGCACAGTCCAGATAAAGAGGAATGGCTAGTTTGAAATTATTTAAACCAACCCATCCTACCTTAATTAGCAATTTAAGAAGTCTGGCAAGACAAACACAAATTTTTCCTTAGATCTTCTTTAGTATTAATGTGGGAAAGCATTATACTCTCAAAGCCTGGTCACTATTGAAAAGGATTCATTTATAAAACCAACCAATTTTTGTTTTGATTTAGTGTTTTGATTTCCATTGTTACCTCTTACACATATCCCCATCTCCAAAATCTAGGCCATCCTTACTTCAAATACCATGGCTAAAATGGCTTTGGAAAGAATTTGCTGGTGTTAAGAGTTTCTTTCCTTTCATTTTATGCTATTACTGTTAGAAAAGACCAATAGTTAGGTGTCTATCTTGTGTCTGAAATTTGTTACACACACATACACATGTATCAGTACTACAACATACTTTCTTGTATTTTTCATTTCATCATACTTCTATTCATTTGGTCTTTACTACTGAGTTGTAAGCTCTATGAAGACAAGGGTCTGGCTTTATAGTTGGGTTGGTTCCAAGGCGCCCGGAGCAGTACTGAACAGACTATGGCATTCAGAATGTCTTTGCGGACTGATTATTTGATCCTTACCCATTTGTCCTGCCTTTTTGGTTTGTTTGTTTAACAAATGAATATAAGCGGAGATAAGTAAATTTAATATACAGATTTGTTAGGGAGGTTTTACTGTTTACTTATTATTGTTTTTGTTTTTCTTATTTCTCTATACCACTCCATCTCCCAAGAGTATACACTTAAAAAATACAAGCTGAGAGAGATATACAGGTAGAGTTATAAAAATGTATATAGGTGAAATTCTGACTTCCCATATCTCAGTCCAAAAACAGCCAAACAGCCTTACTTATTTATGCCCATACTAACCCAAAGCTTACATAAAGAAAAAAAATGTACTAGTCTTTTCACATTCTCTTTGGGACTTGAAAACCTAACGAAATCCCCCACAACACTGAGCAAATTTGCTGTGCCTGGCCTGGTTTGCAATGTTATTAAGTGCTTTACCTTTCTGAATGCTTTGCAATAATTTATAAATCACTTTTTACAAAATCCTGAGGGAAAGGGAAGAAGTAAAATGGCTATTTTTTTTAATTGCCAAACAAGAAAAGAAAAAAAGAGGGTAGGAAGAGAAGGAAACAAGTTTAGGGTGCCTTCAACCTTCCCTCATGTTTTTCTTTCTTTTTTTTTTTTTTTTTGGCTTTACTTTCCTCCCTTGGTTCATGACTTTTTAGAATATCAGTACATGTTGATGTAAAAACTATGTGCAGGGAAGGAAAAATCACCAGCATGCCTTCCACTGCTGAATGGCACGGGTTTCAAGGCAGCATACCTTATTGTAGCCTTCTAAGCCATGGAGCTTAGAGGCCGGGACTCTGGGAAATGAAGTCTCACATCCCACCTCTATACTCTTCAAATCAGGGCTTCTCAACTCCATTATTCTTTGGAAGAATAGTGGTCTTTCCTGGGTGATGTTCCTTTCACTTCCTATTGAAGCAGGTGCTGCTCTGTCACCTGCCCTTCATGCAACTTAGCAGATTGCCAAGGAGCACTTTGGAGAGCTTTGTATTGCTTCCCTGCACTCCTCTTCTGCCTTTGATCCAGATTCCCCCTTAGCTGATTTCCTGGCCTGGTCCTTACTAATTAACTCATCCTGGATTCTCCAGTCCCTTTGCTCTTCCTGTTCTCTCTTGGAACACTGATTTCTGAAAAGTTTATGCAGGACTTTCCCCAAAACCTCATGCATCTATGACACAACTCCTTGCTTGAGCAGTTTTCATGGTCTTTCTACAGACATGTAAAATACTAAAGCTCTAATTGGCCATTTTACCTCATTAACAGGCTCTCCTTTATCTGACATTATTCCACCGTTCAAACTTAGAATTTCTGTACTGACTTGATGTCTACTCTCCCATTTTAGAGTAAAAAGAATTATGGGTATAAGTATCAGGTTTTCTTTGATAAAGAGAAGCATCATTTATTGCTAACTAATCCAAGTGAGAATTTGTATTTGGCAGGGGAGGCTCTCAGGAAACTAAGGAGCATAGTCAGAGTAGAGCAGAATCACTTCCTACACTCAGTGTCAAGGATTTATGTAGGATACAAAATTTATGTCTTTCTTTTTCTCCCCTGTAGACATTTGCTCCCAGGATATGACAAAAACTCTTTTATGCCTGAGCTTAGGTCTAGATCAAGGAATGAATAACCACAGACAGTATTCTAGGGCCTCATGGTGCCACTGGGCATGACTGGGTCATGTCATTTGGCTTCTATTTTATTAATCAGTGAATAATCTAAGACAGTAGGACAACTTGCAGCTCAGATTAGCACTCTGCCCTCATCTTTCCCCTCTTACTAAACTATATATTTGTTGAATCATCCTTAATTTTGAAATTTATTCATGCATATGCATTCTTTCAACAACATATTGTCAAGTACTATGATAGGTTGAATTTGTGGTCTTAATTCTTCTTTATTATGCATCCCCATTGTTTTCATGGCCTCATGGTGGGAGAAGAATGCTTTTATGCCCCTTGACTTTGGATTTAGCCATGTGTCTTGCTTTGGACAGTGGAATATAGTGTTCACGAATCAAGTAGGGCCTTGAGATGTGCTGTTCTTTTGCCATTGTTGTGAAAAGAATAACCACTGTCTCTCCCTCCAGTGGGCCTCAGAATATGGTATATGGTACAAAGGTGCTCCAGCCAACTCACAGACCTGCAGACTATAGCAGCATTCTCCCAGCTAATTCCTGATGCATGAATAAAAAATAAATATGTATTATTATAACCACTGGGGTTTGGGGTGGTTTACTATGCAGGACAACATAATTTTCTCAGTAGCTGACTGATTAATATAGGCTCTAAGCTAGGGACATGAGCCACAAAATCAGATAAAGGATTTTTAGCCTCCTCAGGTTCATAGTTTATTAACAGAGATAGATGTATAAACAAATAACTTACAGCAATAACATAGATTTTACAAAGAGATATGAAGAAGCACATGGGAGCAGAGTCAAGACCATTCTGTCTTGACAGGTTGAAGCAAAACTGTCCATAGAAGCAAAAACATTGAACATTTGCATAAAGAGGGGAGAGGGTAAGACAGGGCACCACTAGTTAAATTAGGCTCCTATAGATGACCAAAGGGACCTTATCAGAGCTCTACTTAGGGGTACTTTTAAGCATTGATCTATAAATGGTGCTGAAATTGGGCAAGTGGTCATAAGAAATGGAGGGCCAATTATCAAGGAGAGAGTCCTTGTATAACTGGCAAAATAGAAATTGATCTCATTGCTTCCAATGCAGACAGGGACCTTAGGGGGGGAAATAAATCCTTACAACATTGACCTTATTGACCTTGGCTGTACTGAATGCATGTTGAACAATTGTTTGAAGATTATCAGTTTGAAGGACAGCCAAATCATTTGGCAAAGAGGGATGCAAAGTCTTGGTCTGGCCTTGGTCCTTAGAGATTATCTAACTCAACCTTTTCATCTCACAGATGGGACAACTAAGACTCAGAAGATTGAAATTTACCCAGAGTAAAAACTCTGAAGCCAGAAACCCAATCTAATTTATCACTTCCGACCTCTTTCATCATACTGTACTTCCTGCCTTAAATTTCCCATAGCCTGCCAGGAATGAGAAATTCTGCACTGTGGGAAGGATTATAATTGAAGTTAAGAATATGTATCACTTAAGAAAGAAGTGGGAGACTTAAGAGAATAGTCCATGCATAGAGATATCTACAATATCATGGCAGCCTTTATAAGACTGTTGGATGTTTAGATGCAGCTTTAGATGAAGACCTTCAGAATGCCACTGCCCAAGGTCTTTGGAAAGAGGCTTATGTTAGGGGTAGAGAGATGTAATAGACATTGATAGGTACAGATCCTGAGGAACACACCTAACTAGAAAGAAGGTACAACTGGGCTAACATCTTGGGCAAGTTCTAACAGAAGAGTATGCCTTCTAGACAGATACAAGTGAAAAAGAAAACTGGACAAAATAAAAGGATGCAACCTGGCAATATTAACTTTTGGGAGAGTCCAGAAGCTACAAAGGCATTAGTCTTTGTTCTTTTCCTCTTGAGCACATCTAGTATTTTCTATAAAGCTAAATATGAAGAGAATCCAGAGCCCTCTTCCATAGCAGGATAGAATATTATCTGTTCTTAGAGATGGTCTGGATTTAAAGAAACAAACAACCCAAAAAACAAAAACAAAAACAAAAACAAAAACAAAACAAAACAAAACAAAACAAAAAAACAGCCCTTTGGAGCAGAGAACCGATTTTCCTAAATTATAAAATTGACGGTGGTACATGTTATAGTGAGGTATACTTAATAAGCAACCAATTAGTATTAACCAGGTGAAAGTGCCCCGAAGATGTGTTATTGCTCTCCTGTTGCTGTGACTGTTTCATTTTGCATTATCATAAGGTAGATTTTCTACCTTTGCCATACCTGTCCAGGGAGCTGCTATAGGTTCTGACCCTTATCTCTAAATGAAAGCTGGAATTTTAATTAAGTGCAGGCTTCAATTGAAATGTAACATTGTATATCAACTATACTTGTGAACCCCATAGATAAGCTGCTATATTTTAAACCTATTTATCCCTGAAACAACCATAGAAAAATTCACTCACATCTTCCTACTGTCTCTAAGTTCTGGCCTCCGTATTCTTCTCTAATTAAACTCCCTTTAACACCCGGTTTCCCCAGCTTTCTCTGATCCTTCTATAAACAGGCCTCAGACATCTGCTTCTACATGAAGGCCTCCTTCTGATGCTGCTTGGTATCACTCTGTGACCACTTTATTGTCAAGTCAAATTCAATTTATCGTGCAAATACCAAAATGGTGTATTCTCTTCATAGTGGGTCCCAGCATGATTTCCTTAGAAAGTGTCCATGTCCTTCCTTCATTTATGTAGCACTATCTCTTCATGGTTCTCCCATTTGGCTACTTACTGCATTTCAGTCTCCCTGACCTCTTATCCTCTCAAGATTATTATTTTTTGTCTCTATCCTTAAATGTATTTTTCTCCTCTTTACACTTTCTTCTTTGACATTCTGAAAGCCTAATTCCTTCCATTCTATGTAGTTTATAGTTAGGTGAATATCCTCAGATTTGACCTGTCTTCTAAATCTTTACCCCATATTTCCAATTGTCTGCTAAATATCAGGACTTCGTTATTTTACTTACACCTGAAACCCAATAAGCCAAAATGGAATTCATTGTTTTCTATACAAATTTAATCATCACTGTTTCTGTCAAGGCGGTGACCATTTTTCTTGGACTTGAAGCCTTGGCACTCTCGATGATTGTTTTGTTTCCCTTGCTCCAAACCACTTTTCAGTAATTTTGAATCTACATTTTTAATATTTCCCTCACCCACTCTTTTCTATTATCATTACCTGTATCCCAGTACAGGTCCCTGACAATTTCTTGTTTGATTTATTACAAGGGCTTCCTAATTGAAGTCTCCTTTTTATACTAACTCATTTAGAATATGGCCAAAATATTTTTAAATAATGCACTTCTCTGATAATGTCATTTCTTCCTCTTCCCTCAGATCTCTCAAGTGTGGCTTCTTTATGTTCCACAGGCTAATATTTAAAGCATTAAGGCTCTCACTGATCTCACTCTCAAGCTTATTTTGCACTTATTCTCTTTATACAACCACAGGATAAGCTGGGCTGTTATTTGTTAGGATATAAAGTTAGAAGTTAGATTGTTATTATTACGTTGGTCCTTCTGCTAAATGTGTTCTTCACATCATCTTTATATATCCAAATGCTAGTAATTCTGTAGGACCCAGATCATTTGCTTGATAAATGCTTTCCACAACTGGAAATAACTTCCACCCCAAAATTCAACAATGTTTCTTCTATATCTCTGTGTCATTTATTTTGGCTTATTAAATGTCTCTCCTACTAGACCATAAGCTCCTAAGAATAGACCTGTTTCTAATGAACACTATTTCTCAGACAAAAAACTCTGAGGTACCAATAATGTAGCAGGAATTCAATAAGAGTTTGTTTAATGTACAAATGAATAATCATGGCTAATTTATCTTTTTTTTTTTTTTTTAGAAGAGTGGGTACTCACTGTTGCACAAGAGTGTGGCTTTGCTCTCCATTTTTTTAAAATAAAAAAAACTAAAGTTCAAAGTGGTCACATAACTTGTTTAAAGTCATATAGGAAATGGCAAAACAATGTTCTCAGATATACTTCAAACATACACCTCTCCCTGAATTCCAATCCCTTATATCCAGTTGCTTCTCTACATTTTCACATAGGTCCTTCATACTTTTCTCTTGGTACAACTCTAATACCTGTGCCCTATAGTTCCTTCTCTTCAATTTGGTCTAGACTATCATGACATTATATTCAGACAACTGAATTTGTTAGATAAATGGCTCCCTTACCCCATATTTTTAATTTGATTTGTCCTACATTCATCTTTCTAAATCGCCACCTGTAATATTGTCACCATCTTGTTGCAATATTTTCAATTCCTCTTTACCGACTATGAAAAAAAGCCTCATCTTATTTTTCTGGCAACCGAAAAAATTGGTCTTAGTTTTATCTTCAACAAATTGCTCCAAACATTCTCCAACTTGTAGTCTTCACATCAAACAAACTAGTCTCTTCATGGCATTTGAACACACCATGTGTATTTTCACCCCTTTTAAGGATTATACACAAGGTCCTGCTTCAAAGAAACACACTTCCTATTCCTATCTACTTGTCAAAGCCTAAAGTGACCATACAATTTATCTTCCAAACTGGGGCTCTATATCAAGTCTAATCTCTCAAAAAAAATTTCAGACTCCTTGGCCTTAAGTAATCACTTTCTCTTTTTGGAGGAATTTTGTGTTGTAGCAAAGCAAACATAAGTCAGAATTCTAAGACAAAGAGCAGAATCCCAGCTCTTCTACTTATGAACTATGTGATTATGAGCAGCTCACTTAAATTCTTAAGGATTCTGTCCTCATTTGTAAATGGGATTATTGTTCTCATTTCTTCTCTTCTCTGTAGTAGGATGATACATCTATATCCTTTGCTTTACAACTTTGTAGTGCCTTCCACTAGGGGTGGAAAACACTCCCTTTTCCCATTGATGTTGGCCTTGGCCATGTGACTTGATTTAGAGGATGGAAGGTTAAGATGACATGAGCAAATGCTTTAAATGTACTTTCACGGTTATATTTGCCTTTCTTTGTGTTCCTATGATCCACTTTAAGGATAACATGCCCTAGGAAACTACTACTTCTTTATCCTGGGCCTCAGAGTGACATATTTACGTAGAACTAAACCTAACTAGAAGCCTGGAGTCAAGTCTGACCCTTCTCAAAGGCAGGCAAGCCCAAACAAGATCAGGAAACCAAAACCCACCTGCAGGTCGAAGGTCAATAGAAAAATGTTTGTAGCTGTAAACCACTAGGTTGTAGGGGTTGTTACATAGCCTTGTTACTGGTATCATGAATTAATTTTATGTATATATTTGAGTCTCTGTGTCTAAATCACAAAATATTAGAGATAAGATCATTACTATATAAAAATAATTATATAACTAACCATATAAGAAACAATATGTAAAATATTACATAAGAATAGTAACTATGTGGGGACACCTGGATGGCTCAGTGGTTGAGTGTTTGCCTTTGGCTCAGGGCATGATCCTGGGTTTGGAGGTCCAGTCCCATATCAGTCTCCCTGTGAGGACCCTACTTCTTCCTCTGTCTATGTCTCTGCCTCTCTGTGTCTCTCATGAATAAATAAATAAAATATTTTTAAAAAGGATAGTAACTATGTAAGAATAACATAAGAAGTATAATTATTTCACATATTTGCTGAAGTACACTGCATGGCACCTTACATGCAGCAGGTATTGGGGAAGTACTGTACTACTAATGTGATGCTCCTCCTCCTAAGCATAGTGTCTCTGTTTTTGTTCTTTTGATCTTTAATGATATTTTCATGAGGCAGTATAAGGTTTTCTAAAAGGGTGGGTTATGAAATCAAACAGATGGATTTGAAAATTGCCTCAAACTCTCATTATCTATGGCACCTTGGGCAAGTTGCTTAAACCCTCAAGGCTTTGAGTTCTTTCCTCATAAACAAATAATAATAATAATGGCACTAATAATAATATCACCTTCCTAAATTAATTTAATTTCATTAAAATAAATCATTTAGCACAGTGATTGTCACAACTTAAAGCATCCAATAAATAGTGACTTTTATTATATTACCCTTATATTTAACGGACTGCCTAGACCACCCAGGCACCCTTATATTACCCTTATATTAAGTGTTCTTTTCTCCTCTCCAGAAATTTCTAAGCTGAATTCCACATTCTTCAGACAAGTATAATTCTCTTTATGATCTTCTAAACAAACACACAGATGCATGCATGCATGCATGCACATGCACAACTCTTACTCACAGGATTTTCCATAATTAGGTTGAGGGGAGGTGACAGGAAAAAATCATCTTGAAGGACCTGTGTTCTCTCTTTGCTCTGTGCCCTTGTTCCTGATATTTCCAATGCCCTAAAATAATCCACATTTCTATTTAACTACCTAATGTTTCATCAATCTTTAGATTTCTACTTATAGGACACTGCCAAGCCTGGGTTAGGCACCTCCTTTATAAAAGAGCTTTCATGAAATCCTAGTTGAGGGCACTTAAACAAGGAATTGAAATTGCTTTTTGACTTGTCAATCTACCCATCTATACCATAAGGTCTCTGAGGGCATAGGCTATGTTCCTTACTCTTCACTAGCACCTAGTTTGGTCTCGACACATATCAAGAACTTAAAGTTGCAAAAGAAATAAAGCAAGAAGAAAGGGAAGAAAGAATGCAGAGACAGAGACAGAGTAAGAGAAGAAGGAGGAAAGAAAGGAAAGGTTATTTTTATTTTCTTTCTTCCCAGAAAAGAATGTTCAAAGAATAAGATAGTTACTATAATATCATCGAAACTCATTTTCTATCCAAATCTACATTTTGCTTCAAATCACATGTCAGTGTATTCTCTTCCTCTCATCAGAGTAATAGGATATTTATTTTAAAATGCCAACTCATCATAACACCTATGTGAGGCAAAATGGAACAAACAGACTAAGGTAGATTTGGTGAAATTCCTATTGTTTTCCTCCTGCTTCCTTTTTTTGTTTTAAAGAAAAAGCTCTGATCTGTTAAACAAAAAACCTCTAGTAAGAGACAAATATAGAACATTTATCACATCCACTTTTGAGAATTAAGAGCAAGCAACTTTAAGCATCATTCATTTAAAATACCTGTTCTTCATATTTATGGATAGAATTAGGGATGAGACTAGATCTGGTTAGCAATGGGGGGGGGGGAGATAAAAACAGAGCAATAGAAAAAGAAAGACAATACAAAGTGAAGAGAAATAGAAGAAAAAGTAATGTTTGTTCAGAGCTCTTCAGCTGTTTTCATCCAAGAGTCTAAATTTTCCCCTCTGATCATGAACAGGAAAAAAATCCAACTGATTCTAAAGTATTGTCTGACACTGAAGAGAAAGACTAGAGTAATATTTTTCTGGAATTCAATGAAATCTAGTTGAAATTAACATATAGTCATCAAACCAGCAATTCATCATCTTTGGCTAAAGGAATAATAGATCAGATGTTAATAACATCAAGTAACAGATTTTATTTTTCTTAATTTAAGTTGACAAATGTTACCTGACTTTTCTGTGCTGCCTTTCTGTTTTAATATTTTTAAAATAACCTCCTTTAAATATGATTCAAAGAATTCAAAGAAGGAGTAGCAAAACAATTGGGAAAAAAGATCTCGACAACTTTAATGCCCACACAGATCATAAAAATATATTTGCCTGAGGGAGAACTATTCAGTGCTTTGGCCACAAAGTACACAGAAAATCATTAATGTTGCTATGTTAATGTACATTAATTTTTACCATATAAGTGTACTCAACTTTCCTGACATACTTACTATTCTGTTATGTGCCTCGAAAACAGAAGTCTTTCAATAAATGTTAGCAAATGGAAAAACCAAGATTGAATGAATGATTTGCTGATTTATCATTAGGACCCAAGGCAGTTGCTGAATCTCCAATGTGCACTCAAAGTTGATTCTTCTAAAAGGAGTGAAACTTAATGAAGACAGCCTCCCAGAGGAAGAGAGACAGTTCCTAGCCACCACCTGACTGCTAGGCCACTCTTCTGAACCAATGCTACAGCAATCAGTGCCAAGTGGATGGGGAAGGACCAACATACAGATGGCTGCCTGAACACATCACAGGATTGGATTCTCACCATGGCCCATTGTTACATTTATTGCTGACAATGTAATTAATTGGCTGACTCCTTGTTTTTAAATCGGTCACCCTCTGTGGACAGCTGCGCTAGGGGGTTGTACTAATCATACCAGCCCTACGGCAGAGCCTCTGTGAGGTCATCCCTTTGCTGCTGTGAGGAAAACATGCTTCACTCTTTCTCCCTGGGGCCATTAACTGGCTTCCTCAAGCCCAGGAAACACACAACATTTTTTTTTTTCTGAATTTTTCTCTTTCTGAAGTATAATCCAATGGAAAAAAAAGAAAAAACATTTCTCAGTTTCCTTTTCCAGTGAGAATTTCTTAATATAGACTGAAATATCACCTTTAATAATCACTGTAGAAAAAGACTGCAAAAACTCCATTAGATATTATCCAAATTGCCAAATTAAAAGGGAAACTAGAGGTCATTTGGGGGCCGCAATAACCTGTTCTAACTCATCTCTGAGTCCAGCAATCGAGTATTTATTTTTATTTCTATACCATGAAGAATTATCTTTATTTTGCTTATGATAGGATGAGGATTAGTTAAATAATACTTGCCAAATATTTTATATCGAAGAATTTTAAAGGTATTTTTACAGTGAGAGTGCCTCATATATCAAGCACAGCTTTCCCAGGTAGTAGCACAAAACTGGTTTCACGGCATAGGCCACAATCTTTCTACTGGTCTCATGCCCCTTTTTTCACCTGTAAAATGGGAGTCAATGCATTTCACTGATCATACTTCTACCTGATTGAGTAACCTTGGGAAAGTCATGAGACAGCTCTGTTCCTTAGGGTTTAATTTATAAAATCAGAGGACTAAACACAATGAATCACTAAAATCCTGTGACTTTACCTAGATTTCAGGCAAGTAAAAATTTTAATATATTCTTCCAATTAATAAAAGACATGTGAATATATAATGTAAGGGACACATGGGAACCCTGGGTGGTGCAGCGGTTTAGCGCCTGCCTTTGGCCCAGGGCGCGATCCTGGAGACCCGGGATCGAGTCCCGCGTCGGGCTCCCGGTGCATGGAGCCTGCTTCTCCCTCTGCCTGTGTCTCTGCCTCTCTCTCTCTCTCTCTCTCTGTGATTATCATAAATAAATAAAAATTAAAAAAAAATAATGTAAGGGACACACATTAACTAAAAATGCAGATAATTCTTGACTTCTTTTTATTATCACAAATATCAGTGTCCATGATTTGACAGTTTGCTTATGAAAAGGTCCCTTACCTTTTCCTTTTTCTAGTTTGCTAATTTTCCATTCTGTCTTCCAAGGCAGGCCAATAGATTGCAACAAAATCAGGTTAAACATTGATCTTCCGCCCTGACATTGCATTAACTTTTCTAATAAACATCTTCACTGTGTCAACCAGCACTGTGTTTACATATTGAGCCCAGCAGCCAATTGTCTTGCTTCCTTTAGATGCTTTTGAATTCCACAAGGAATCTTATCTGGAAGACTAGAATCATGCATCTGCCATGCCTTTCAATTTTGTATTTCAGATTAACTGCTCCTTTTCCTTCACATTCTTAAGGCTTTCTAAGAAATTTCCTTCCCAATTCACTTGGTAAGTGCCTGCTCGGGCTGTTATTCTTTAATGAATTCATGTCTTTTCTCTTATTTTTCCCATGCCTCCTGTGTTATCTGGAGTCAGGATTCTGAGCTCTGACCTCCCTCCTTGTTCTGCTGCCTGAGGAGAATGGAAGGCAGACACTCAGACTTCAAATATTCTAGAATCCAGCTTTGGCTGGGATGAGGCTAGGATTGGGATAGAAATAAGCACTGCCTCTTTTTTTTTTCTTTTACAGCTTTCTGAAAATTAACTATTTCTGTTGAGATTCAGGGATAACAAAAGTATGAACCAGTAGGTGTGCCCTCAAGATCCCTGATCAAATCATCATTTTTTAAATGTTTTTTAAAGATTTTATTTATTTATTCATGAGAGAGAGAGAGGCAAAGACAAGCAGGCTCCATACAGGGAGCCCAATGTGGGACTCAATCCAGGCATTCCCAGATCACGCCCTGAGCAAAAGGCACACACTCAACTGCTGAGCCATGCGGGTGTCCCCTGATTTTTAATTTTATGAGAATATTTGTTTAGGGATGAGTTTCCATATCTGCAAATTGAGCCAATGCTGCTTCCTTCACTAAAGCCACAGCCAAAAGGCAAATCCCTAAGACGGCTGGGGGGAAATTCCTCCATGAAGTAAAAGCACAGCCTTTGTTCCTAAGTGATTTTTTTCTCTCTCCAAATGTCAAAAAACAAAAACAAAAACAAAACAAAACAAACACATCATAAAGTATGAGATTGAGTCTCTAAAGGACATTTAATATCTCATCCTTGGAGATATGGTCTAAAATCTAAGAGTTGGAATTACTGGTCAGGTCATAAAAGGTATTCCATGATTCCCCTACTTTAGCAAGAGTATCTAAGGACATTGACCCAAACCTTGGATGCCTAGGAAGGATCCACACATGCTGAACCAGATCAGTCAATCACAAAACAGAGTAGTTGTAATAAAAGATTTCATTATACTAATTCCCACCATTTGCTAAAAGGGTATTTACACCAGATATCATATTACATACTTAAGCATGTCATTGTGTGTTCCTTATAATAGCTCTATCAGGTACATGTTGTTATTCCTATTTCACAAAAAATTTTACATGTTTATTAATTTATGTTAAATCATTCAATCACTAAACAAATGTCCATTACTGTCTATATTATCACAGTTATATAAATATAAACAGGACAAATATCTAACCTGGATATTTTTAGAGTTTAGGGACATGAGACAAACATATAAACAAATTAAATTAAAATGAATGTGAAAACTTCCACAACATATATGATAAAGGATTATGAGAGCAAAGAGGACACGATGACATCATAAAACTTTGTTTCATTTCTGTTACTGAAAGATACTTTTTTTTAGCCACAATTACATTCCATTTTCTTTCTCCTCCTACAATAGTCTTCAGTAAACTTTTAAAAAATTACTATTTTTGAATTTTATTTATCTATTCATGAGAGACACAGAGAGAGAAAGAGGCAGAGACACAGGCAGAGGGAGAAGCAGGCTCCACACAGGGAGCCCGATGTGGGACTCGATCGTGTAACTCTGGGATCACGCCCTGAGCTAAAGGCAGACACCCAACCGCCGAGCCACCCAGGTGTGCCTTAAAAATTATTTTTAAAATAACTTATATTTAAGATTTTTTGTGCTTCTTTTTGCTCTTTCTCTTTTAAACAACATAAAATTTTCAAGGAAACTTTGACTTTTATGAAGTCACTAAACACTCCTATTTTTCTTTCCACATTAAGTACAAAACTGCTCTATGAAGAGGCTGCTTGCCAGAAGTTTTTCCCTTTACTGTCAAATACATAAAATGAAAAACATCTGTATCCTCTAAGAAGCTATTTTGTTTAACTAACATAAATATGTTGGCCAGGTATTTATCTTAAATTTCATTTGTCCTCCTCAACCTAATATGTTTACTTCCATACCGACTTCTGTTTACCAGTTTCAGAACTGGTTAACTGTTTCCATTACATATGTTTAATTACATACTGCTTGATAACAACCTACCCCCAAATGTAGTAAACTAACATTGCCTCACCATTCTGTGAGTTGATTGGACTCAGCTGGATGGCTTATCTGTTCCACATGACTAGGTCTGTAGTCATCTGAGGGCTTGCCTGGGCTACAACATCCAAAGTAGCTCCCTCACATGGCTGACAGCTCTTGCTAGCTGTTGGCCAAGAGAACGACAGGCAAGCAGGTCTCCTAAATTTTCCTCTATATAATCTCTCTATGTCACTAGTTTCTGAGAGGGACTACCACTCTCAGAAAGTGAATATTTCAAGAATAAAGAAGCAGAAGCTTATGATCTCTTAGTGCCTCTTCTTGGTTGCACTCTGTTGATCAAAGGCCAGCCTTGATACAAGGAGAGGATAAACAGATGCTCCTTTTGACATGAAATTGATATGAGATGTGATTCATAGGAGAAATTAGTAGTCATCTTCTAAGATTTACTACTAAATATAAATATAAATTAGCAGTCATCTTCTAAGATTGATTACTAAATGTAAATACTAGTTAACTTCTAGTGTTTTCTTCACAAATGATTCCCTTCTTCATTTTACTTTGGTACATTTTCCTTCTATATATAAGAATTTAAAAGCAGTGATCTCTTTCTCTGTACTAACACATAAATTGACTGTATTTGGTTTTTATGTTGATGAATGTATCATATGAGACATGATATGTGATACATGATATGTATCATATGACACATATACAAATGTGTCATATACAAATGTGTCATTTGATACAAAGACCTAATGTTGTCTGTTAGACATCTAAGTAAATATTTCACATTTTAGAATTCTAATCTCTTATTTCCTTCTTTATCTTCTTCTTTGGAATTAAAGGGAAGTTCTCAGACCTGAGATATACAAAGGCTGGAATGGGGCAGTTAGGAAGTGGGTAGTGAAATTTTCTTGCAAATATTATTTTTCTTTTTCAGTTCATATATTTTGAACTCTCAAAAATAAATTAAAAATTATTTATTACATTTCTTTCATAGCCTTTAAGAACAAATATCCAAACTACCAAATTTAGGTAAGAATTTAGCTAAGTAAAACAATTATATGTAATATTAATGCACAGGGATTGGGAAGAAGGAATAAATACTGGATGTCCCTTCTCTTTTATTTGTTCACAAAAAAATACTGATTAAGGGTCAAGATAACTCAAGTAAGAACTTCATTGGAGCAAACCAGGAAATAAGATTCATTAAAAATTCTACCATGATAATCGCTTAAAATTATTTAAAAAGAAATGAATATTTTGCATTTTATGGGAAGAAAGACATTATTTCCATAGAGAAAAATTTTAAGGAAGCTTTCTCAAGACTGAGAATTCCTGGGAAAGGAGAAAATGCAATATTCCAAATCAAAACAAAAGATTCCAGCATGGAGAATGACCTCATAAAGCCTTCCTGTCAAGTAATATGTGAAAACAAATGCTACCACTACAAATTCATATTAATTGTTGGAAAATTTAACAAATTAAAATTATATATTACTGATGGATCTCTTTGGAAAACTTGTTGAAGTTTCATGCCATTTTTTCATTTATTAGACAATAGGATATTGAATCCTTAATTATAGGCATACATAACAAATAGTATTTCTATTGTATGAATTCTTCCATTGGTAAATTAGACCTGAATATTCTTTAAATGGAAAATATTCTGTTAGCATATGGAAGCAACATTACGTTGGTTGAACTTGACATTATAACATTATCAGAGTGGTAATTATAATTACAATTTTGTTACAAGTAGATAAGAAAATATGTATTTATTTTTGCTTTTAGTCATGCAATCCATGTAATAAGACAGTGTTGATGGTAACTACATACTACTCAGCATTGATTTCTTATTGGCTTCAAGGAGGAGAATCTATGAGGAGCTCCAAGCTGAAACCCAGGAGATAAGAAGGCAATACAGTGAGAGAACTTGTCTGGATAAGACTGGTCATTCAGCATTTGCTGTTATTAGATGATTACAGTAGAGAGATTATGCTATTGGTGAGAGCCAGTATGTCATAATGATTAAGAACACTAGATCTGAAGTAAGACTACCAAATCACTCACTAATTCTTAATGCCTCTTTGAATGTAAGATGGCAATAAAAATAGCACTTACCTTATATTGTATATAATATAAAAATTTCCAAAATATTTGGGATTTTAAAACAGCATTGGTAGAAACATAAATGGTTCTACATAAAATATCATTAGAAAAGAAAAAACTCTAAAAGAACCTGGGGGATGGGGGACATTTCCTATAAGGAACAAAGTTAAGAAATATAGCAAACCTCTTCAGCAAAAAGAGAGTGGAGTTAAAAAATTTAAGTGTTGAAAGAAAAAATAACCAATCTAAAATCCAGCAAAATTGTCTTCAAAAGTTAAGATGAAATAATAATTTTCTCAGACTGAAATCTGAGGGAATTCATCTCTGATAAAAGACTAAGGGACACCTGGGTGGCTCAGCAGTTTGGCGCCAGCCTTTGGCCCAGGGCGTGATCCTGGAGTCCCGGGATCAAGTCCTGCATTGGGTTCCCTGCATGGAGCTTGCTTCTCCCTCTGCTTGTGTCTCTGCTTGTGTCTCTGCCTCTCTCTCTCTCTCTCATGAATAAATAAATAAAATCTTTAAGAAAACAAAAAAGAATAGTGTTTACCTCATATCGTATGGGAAACAGGGTATTGATATATACTGGAAGATTCGTCAAAAGATGTTCATCAGGAAAGAGAAGATGATATAAACAAAAATCTCAATTCTGCATAAAGGATGAGTGTCAGAGAGGGAATAAATTAAAGGTAAAATTATGTTTTATTTTTCTTATTCATAATTGATTCTTTAGAAAACTTTGTTAAAATAGAATTAATAATATAACAATGTATTAGGCAATTTATAGCCTGTGAATAAATGAAATTAATGACAGCAATGTCACAAAAAATGAGAGGGAATATTTGGTGGTTTTGTAAGTTATTGCACTATACTTGAAGGCAAACAATGCTATTTGAAGGTGGAATAAAGTTGGTTAAAAACAAATTGCAATTGGTTACAAATTCTATGGCAACCACTCAAAATCTAAAAGAAGTATAATAGATATGTTAATACAGGAGAGAAAATAGAATCACATAAAATGATCAGTTCAGAAAAAAAGGCAGAAAAAAGAGAGAAAAGGAAAAAAAAGAATGAATGCAATAAATAGAAAATAGTTACAATCATGACAAATATTTATCCAGTTATGTCAATATTACTTTAAATGTGAATGATATAGGAACACCAATTAAAAGATAGAGATTGTCAGAATACATGTAAAAAACATGGAAACCTATTGGTATGTTATTATTAGAAACATTTTAAATATAAGAACCCATGTAAGTTAAAAGCAAAAAGATAAAGAATAATATATCATGTTAACACTAATCAAAAAAACGTTGGCATCTCTCTTAATTTCAGACAAAGCAGATCTTAAGACAAGGATAATTATCAGAGATAAAGAAGAGCCCTACATAATGGTAAAGGATTAATCTCTGACAAGACATGATCCTTATAGTGAATGCACCTAACAACAGAGTATCAAAATACATGAGGGAAAACAAATGGAACTGAAAGTAGAAATAGACAAATCCACTGTCATAGTTGGATATTTCAACCTCCCTCTTTTAGTAATTGATAGATCCCCAGGAAGAAAATCAAAAAGGAAACTGTTGATCTAAACAGCACTATCAGTCAGCTTGATCTAACTGACACTATAGAATACCCCATTCAACAAGAACAGAATACAAACTTTATCAAGCACACATGAAACATCATTAAGAGGGACCACATTCTAGGCCATGAAATACATCTTAATAAATTTAAAAGAAGAAAAATCATACAAAATATGTTCTCAGATGACAGGAAAATTATATTATAAATCAATAATAAGAAAAACATCAAATATTTTAGATAAACATACTTTTAAATAACAAATGGGTCAGAGAAGAAGTATCTAGAGACCTTAAAAATATTTTGAACTAAATGAAAATACAACTCATTAAAATCTGTGAGATGCAGTAAAAGCATGTTTACAGGGAAATTTATAGCATGAAATGCATGTATCAGAAAATCAGAATGGTCTAAAGTCAATAATACAAGGTTCTACCTCAGGAAACCAGAGAAAGAGAGAAATTTAGCCTACGGTAAGCAGAAGAAAAGATATTATAGAAATAAAAACAGAAACTATTGAATATAAAACATTAGATATAAAACAGGAAACATTAGATAAAAACAATGAACCCAAAATCTGATTCTTTGAAAGGATTAATAAAACTGATGAAATTCTAGCTAAGCTAACCAAGAAGGGAGGAAAAAAAAGAAGATGCACAGTATCAATATTAAAAATTAAACAGAAGCCATCACTATTGGTCTCATGGACAATAAAAGCATAACAAAGGAATACTATGAACAATTCTATGCATACAAATTTAATAACAATAAAGTGAACAAATTCCTTGCAAGACACACACTACCAAAACCCATATAAGGAGAAACAAATGAGTATTTCTATGTCTATTAATACATTGAATAATTATCTTTCAAAAAAGATAACACCTCTCCTAGATGATTTCACTGGTGAATTCTAATAAACATTTAAGGAAAAAATGATACAAATTCTCCATAATCTTTTCAAAAGAGTGAACATTTCTTAAGTCACTCTATGAGGCCAATATTTGCCCAATGCTAAAACTGGATAAAGACTTCACAAGACAGGTGCCTGAGTAGTTCAGTGGTTGAGCATCTGCCTTTGGCTCAGGTTGTGATCCCGGGATCCTGAGATCAAGTCCAACATCAGGCTCCCCATGAGGAGCCTGCTTCCCCATCTGCCTGTCGCTGTTTCTTTCTCCATGTCTCTCACGAATAAATAATTAAAATCTTTTTAAAAAAATCACAAGAAAGAAAGGAAAACTACAGATCAATAACTCTCATGAACACAGATGCCAAAATCCTCAGCATAATATTAGAAAATTAAATCCAACAATGTATAAAAAAACTATATGTCATGACCAATGGGGTTTATTTTAGGTATGCAAGAATGGTTAAACATTAAAAAATCAATCAGTACAATCCACTACCCCAGCGAGCTTAAGAAGAAATATTTTATGATTATGTTAATTGTTGCAATAAAAGCATTTGACATGATTCATGAAAAACGCCCTCACCAAACTGGATGTAGAAGGGAACTTCCTCAATTTGGTAAAGAATATTTACAAAAAAGCTAGCATCATACTTATGGCTGAGATCTAGATGCCTTCCCCCTGGAATCAGGAATAAAACAAAAAGGCCCTTTCTTACCACTCCTATTCAACACCATAGTGGAAATCCTCATTATTGTAATAGGATAAGAAAATGAAATAAAGATATATAGATTGAAAAGGAAGAAATAAAATTGTCTTTGTTCATAGATGGCATGATTGTCTATATAAAAATTGTCAAAGAATTGACAAAAAAATTATTAGAAATAAAGAATATAAAAAGGTCACAGGAAACAAAGTCAATATTCAAAGTTGCTTTTCATATAAAACAATGAACATTTGATATTGTACATATAGCATAAAGCATATAAAAAGTATATATATATTATATAGACAGAAGGCACTAACTATTTTCAGAAACAGAAAGATGGGTTTCTTTTACAAATTTTAGCATAAAAGATAAGAGGATAATAAAAACAACTTTGTGTAAATAAGTTTTCCTAATTCAGAAAAAAATCAAGAAAATTAGCTATTTTTCAAAACAGACAAAAAAGAAATTAGAAAATCAATTCAACAAAATGAAATGGGAACTAAAGTCTTCAAAAATATCAAAGAAATGTAAGAACTAGACAACTTCATAATGATTTCTTCCAAACATTTTAAGAAAAATAGCAACTATCTATGCAAACTTATCCAAAGAAATAAAAACAAAAAGTAACTGTTCTCAAATCACTTTTTTAAAAAAGATTTTATTTATTTATTAATGAGAGACACACAGAGAGAGGCAGAGACATAGGCAGAGGGAGAAGCAGGTACCCTGCACAGAGCTTGATGTGGGACTCAATCTCAGGATCACCACCTGAGCCAAAGGCAGACACTCAACACTGAGCCACCCAGGTGCCCCTCAAATCACTTTTTAAGGCCAATTAAGTCTTGATACAAAATGGTTAGTTCACTATAAGATGTAAATTTACAAGCTACTATCTTTCATAAACATAATGTACAACCTGAAAAAATCTGATTATAAAGAATATATAGGATATAAGAATAAGAACATAATATTATTTATAATATTACATTATAACAAAATTGCACGTATTCCAAAAAGCAAGGTTGCTTTAATATTATAAAACTAAAATTCACCATGCCAATAGAAAAGAGAATATCATGATGAACTCAATAGATGCAAAACAAAACACAAACATTTGAAATAATTACTCACCATGATTAAAATATAGAGAAAACTATAATTGGAAGAGAATTTATTTATATGATAGAGTATTTATAAAATAATATTTATAGCAAGCCTCATACTAATGCTGTTGTGTTTAAATCTTTCCCCCAACACTGGAAATAAGGTGTATTCTGTAACATTGTATATTCATTATCAAATTAAATGTCCCTAATAGTATAATGAAGGCAAAAACAAAAGATAAAAGGAAGGGAAGAAGGGAGAATGGAAAGAAACAAAATATTTAAGAGTAGAAAATGAACTAACTCAGTTTATATAATATGTAAAAATCCAAGTCTATGCAGCTTAATTATTCAAATCAATGAGACTGAGACTTTAGCAATGTCTTTGCACAGAAGGACAATGTAAAAAAATTAAAGGTATTTATTATCTAACCACCAGTTAGATAATAAGATTAAAAACATTTAATGTAGCATTAAAAAATCAAATATCTAGAAAATATAGAAAAATACGTGAAGTTATCAACACATAACCCAATAAAATATTATGAGAAACATTAAAACAAAAAACTGAGAGGTTATGCCAAATTTTTGGATAGCAAGACTCAGTGTTCATAGATTTCAATTTTCTGCAAATTGATTTATCTGTTTACCAAACTCCTGTACAAATTCCAGCAGGTACTTTGTTTTTGTAAAGTGGACAATGAGGATTTAACATTAATGGGAATGGGGATGCCTGAGTGGCTCAGCGGTTGAGTGGCTGCCTTCTGCTCAGATCCTGATCTCCGTGTGCAGGGTCAAGTCCCACATCGGCTCCCGGCAAGGAGCCTGCTTCTCCCTCTGCCTATGTCTCTGCCTCTCTCTCTCTCTCTCTCTCTCTCTCTCTCTCATGAATAAATAAATAAATCTTTTTTAAAAATAAAAACACTAATGTGAATGTAAAGAGCCACGAATAGTCAAAACAATTGTAAAGAAGAATAAAGTTTGAAGACTCACATTACTAGATTAATAAAAGGTGCATGGTATTGACACTTGGAGAGACAAACCAAGGAAGCAAAATATAAAGTCCAGAAATAGATTCTCACTTACACTAACATTTAACTTAGGACAGATATGATCCAGTGCTGTAAAGAAAGGATGAGCTTTTCGATAAGTAATTCTGGGTTAACTGTATATTTGGAAAAAAGAATGATTCTTAACACATAATTCACACCAACACACAAAAATCACTTCCTGGTGGATTGTAGATATAAATTTATATGAGAGAAAAATATAGCTTCTGGAATATAGCTTAAGAGAATACCAACGTAACTTACCAGCAGCCAAAGATTCCTTCAGCAGAACACAAAGTATATTAACCATTAGGAAAATCACTGACAAATTATATTACATTAAAACTTTATGGATTACATGAAATTATTTTTTAATCACATAAAAATAAAATAGTAAAATAAAAAAAATCCAGTTCATCAAAGCATTTATTCAAAGGCAACCCAATAAGGGTTACTATTTCTTATTAACAATAAGAAAAAAACACAATAAAAAAAACAAGTCTTAAATGGTCATCTCATTAAATAAGTTATTGAAATGAGTACTGAACACATGGGAAGGTATTAGTCACCATTAGTCACCAGAAAAATGCAATTTAAAACCACAAGTGTTGATGATGTTCTATTTGTGGTTGTGGGTAGTTATTACAAATGTGTGTTCATTTTTGTAAAAATCCATCAAAGTGCGCATTTGTGATTTGTGAACTTTTGTAAGTATCTATTTCAATAGAAATGTCTATTTATATAAAAGATAAATAAGTGTGGTAATTAGGAGAATTTGGCTGGTAGAAGTGGAAGAAAAATCTGATTAGTACTTAACCTGATATTTTCCACATTACTTGCTTTTCTCATTCTTTTTTCTCTCTTTTCCCTTTAACACACAATTTATACTGCAAATATTTCAGTAGAATTGTCAGCAATGGCATGAGGATCAGGTAGGATTGGGAACAAAAGCAGCAGAATGGAGCTTCCTTCCCATTTAAATCCATTGCCTCTCACTTTAATTTTATGTTCCCTTCTGCAAAATACTAGAGCAGAAGGAGCTGGAGCATTGCAAATAGGAACTTAAAATGGGAAGATGAGATTTTCCTTTGATTCTACCCAATCTTCACCAATTATTCTTGCAGCTTGATGAACACTGGAAAGGGTAAGAAGTAGGGTTTTGGTTTGGGAAAGCACAGTCAGTTATAGCATCTGCTGTTGTGCAGGGTAATAGAAAATAGCTGGCAGAGGCAACAAGTGAAAAAATGAAATACCTATGAACATATCTGTGCTGTAAATTATGGAAGCAGGATAGCCCAACATGGAGATCACCAGCTTTGGAGACAGACTACTGTTTGAATTTAATCTCACCCATTTACCACGTGACTTTGGGCAAGTTATTTATTCTTCCCTAAGCCTCAGTTTCTCATCTTTAGTATGTATAAAATATCTATACATATTTCATAAGATTATTGTGATGATTAAATAAGCATTATTCATGTAAAATGCTTAATGGTGTCTGTTGTAGAATAGATATGCAGTTTATGTTAGCTGGTATGATGATGGTAGTATTGGAGTGTTTCAGAAACCTTCATCAAATCTTACATTTTTTAAAAAATATTTTATTTATTTATTCATGAGAGTCACAGAGGGAAAGGCAGAGACATAGATGGAGAAGCAGGCTCCCTGTGGGAAGCCTGATCCAAGACTCGATCCTAGGACTCCAGGATCACAACCCGAGCGAAAGGCAGATGCTCAACCACTGAGCAATCCAGGGGTCCCAAGTCTTTCATTTTAAGACCTATTGGGGCACCTGGGTGGCTCAAGCAGTTGTACCAGACTCTTGGTTTTGGCTCAGGTCATGATCTTGAAGTTGTGAAATCAAGACCCTTGTCGGGCTCTGTGTTCAGTATGGAGTCAGCTTCAGATTCTCTCTCTGCCTCTCCCCCCACTCATGCTCTCTCAAACATACATACATAAATAAAATCTTTAAAACAAAAACGACCTGTTTATAGCAGCATTGTCAACAATAGCCAAATTATGGAAAGAGCCCAAATGTCCATTGACTGATGAATAGGTACAGAAAATGTGACTATAAGGAGCGCACTTATTGTGATGAGCACTGGGTACTGTATGGATGTGCTGAATCACTACAATATAGTGACCTAAAACTAATATTAAACTGTATGTTAACTAATGGCAATTTAAATGAGAGCCAAAATAAAGACCCATTTAAGTTAACTTAATATGAAGGCCAATAATATATTGCTGGTTCAAGAGAACACTCAATTTCAGTGTTAGAAATTATTAACCTAACAGTGTTAGGTGTTAGAACACCTAACAGAGGTCCCATAGCTTATATATTCATTAGGTTCATAAAATATGATCTGTTCCAGATAACCAATAATGAGACATTTTCACTAATGCCATTTAACATTTCATCGCTAACACATCAGAGGCTCTATAAAAAGCCTGATCCCCAGCATTCTGATACCATTGCATATGTCATAGTATTTCTTCTATCAACTTAAATTTTTTTGGCAACTGTAAATTTTATGGAGCATCTATTATATACCAGGTAGTATATTAAGCTCTAATAATCCAGAGCTAAAAGATAAATCTGGTGTTCTCTGATAAGACATAAATTAATAGAGACATAAGATATTGTCTGGTGTTCTCTGGTAAGAAATGAATGAAATATTGAATGAAAGAAAATCCTAGGAAATTGGGGAAGCATACAGGAAGGATATCCAAACCAGACTAAACTGACGTGGGCAGAAACATGGCAAGGAAAGATGCCTGGAGAATGTGATGGCCAGGCCACGTTTTAACAGATGAGCAGGAGTTACACAAGTTAGAAGAGGTAAGGTCATTTTGAGGAACTTGTGTGGGCGCAAAGTGGTAGGAGAGAACATGGTGCATTTAGGGAAATGAATGTATTTCTACAAGGCCACCTACTTGCATTCTAAATGACTGATGCTTAGATTTTTAAAATTTAATATTTTACATACAAATTTTCATGTATCCATTTGTAGAGTTAAAACTGCATATGTTTTATTGACCCATTATCAATAAAAAAGAGAATTGATAGCACATGCATGATTTCTAAGATCTACTAAATTCCTTTGTGAACAGGAAGTGGAATGTTTTCAAGCCTTACTTTTGCATTTTGCCTGGTAACCATGATCCTAATCAACTGAGATATCCTAGGAGGCTAGGCAAAGGGATATTTATATTGCACCAGTCTGCCAGAGTGGGATCATATAAAACTTTTAACTCTGTCTTTCAGAAAAATGATAAGGTTGGAAGAGAGGGTCAAGGAGCAAATATAGGGACAAATTATTTCTGTAATTACCTTGTTCTGTGACTCTGTATTTGATGCATTTTCATTAAGAATGTAAAAGCAATTTAACTCTGGGAAACCTTGAATGATGTTAGGTACAAAAACTATGGGCTACGATCTATTTTATCCTTTATAATCAAGGATTATGTGAAGCCCACCCTGAAAATCATAAATCTTATTCTATTTAAATTCCATTCAGCTGGAGCAATATTTACCTGTTTTTCATTTCTGAGCATTTAATCTTAACTATAATTTTTTAACCTGAGTCCACGTGACATAAATAATTCTTTATAAATACCTACTTTTCTGACCCATTTTTTAGGATTAAAAAAATCCTCAAAATTACATGAGAATGAATAATTTCATGTAAAATAAAAAATTATAAGAACTATGTACAATTTATTAAGAGTAGTATATTTTCAAAAAGTATTTGGCTAGATTTTCAAAAACTACAAATACTATGCAAAGTAACTCTGGTGTTAACCTCCATGCCACTCACATTAGGGAACTGCTATTTCAAAACTAGTCTTGTCTAACCACATTTGGAATCTATATATGTGTGTGCCATGCCAATATTGTGTGTGTGCCATGCCATATTTGAATGGCACCTAATTTCAGTTTCTGACAGAAAATGGTCAAACTCTAGATTTCATCAACAGTATTTCTATAGTTCTATAGTTCTTGCCTGATCCACATAATGCTGAAATTTAAGGTGTATCTTATTTCAATATGCTCTGAAAAAGTACCAACTATAGCTGCTTATTTCCTGAAGATGACATCCCCTGTACATTTTCTAATCTGTGTTGTGGTGTTGTGGATGTGTTCATATAAGCACCTGAGTTTTAGGCAGACAGCTGGTTTCAGATTGGCAATATAGCATCTGAAAATAGATTCTTGCTGTGAAATTTTTGGATTCTATCAAAGATAGCCTTTCACTACCATCTCTTCTCATTCCAAACCCTACCATTGTACTAGCTCAATGTTTTAATATTTAAACTTTTGCACCCACTATAAGCAGAATTCACTACACCCATATGAACTCTGTATTTACTAATTGAAGACACAGCAGTTAAATACCATATCTCATAAAAAAGATACATGTCGATAATTTGTAATTTATGAAGTTGCTCAGAATAATATAGGTAAGTCATAAATCCAATATGCCATTTTGTGTAGTTTATTTCATCAACTTTGAGATGAATGTGCTTGAAATGTGTTTTAAGGATTTTGACTTTTTAAAATTTCATTAGCAAAATTTATGACCCATACTATTCTTGCCCCAATCTGCTTTTGAACTATCAAAATATCTTTCCTACCTGATCACACAATCTACTGAAGTCATATAGAAACAATGGCATTTTTGTGAACTTATAGACAAAGAGAGGAAGATTCTTGCTTTATTTTGTTTTAATATGTAAAGGGACTTTTAACACAAGTCCCTCCAACCTAGAAAAATAATTTACATTATTTATTTTCATTGCCCTCATCAATAGATCCAATTGTATTTCTGTTTAGTCCTTTATTTTTCTTATTCACTTTCACTTACTTGATTCAGTCTTTACTTATTTCATTCAGGCTTTTAAAAATTACCTTACTTCTCTTTGGTTAAAAGACTTCTAAGGACATCTAACTGACAACTATATAGTGTCAAGTTCAATTTTTCCTAGGAAACACAATGAATATTTCTGTCTCTATTCAAACAATTTAAAGCTATGTACAATGATAGCTCTTATCTACACAAATCATGGGATTCATCATTTGAAGGCCCTCTGAAAAATGCAAATATGTTATTAATTTGCCTCTGTGTCTTCTATTTTTCTATAATTTTGTTTTGTGGGGGAGACATATTTCATACTGCTTAAATATCATACACTTGGACATAAACCAGAATAAAATGAGGAAGTAGATATAAATCTAGATAGCTACTCTTTTAGTCCAGAGTGAAAGGCTACTTTCATGTCTCTTCAGGCAGAGGGAAAGAGCTACTCCATGAAAATTCATCCATAGTCACCCTCCTACCCTGAACATGAAATACTAGGGTGTGTTCTGAATAATCAGAACAAGTCTATATTATGTTTTCAATCCATAAACTTTGCCATTTTATAGCTACAATGGTCATCAGTACAACTGAACAGAACTTTGGGAAGGATGGCCTAAAGCATTTAAAAAATCACTCTCTAGTCTATATTAAATTCTATGAGAATATTTATGAATAAACAAGAAGTAACTTTTCCTTCTTAAGAACTGGCTCATGAGGAAAGGTAAAATACAGGATGTGGAGTATTCTAAAAACTAATTCTAAAAAGTCATCTGAAAATGAGGATACTCTGGCCAAAAAACAATCAATAAATCACCTTCCTGATAATGTAATTTTCATTTTAGGGATTCTTAAACTCTTGAGAGCTTCTTAACAGCATACTTTATTCATTTTTCTTTTATCATAATCTTCTATGACTAGTCTTCTTTCTTATTCCAGCTCTAACAAGTTTATAGAACAAATAGCAGAAGCCTTAGAGCAAATGTTTGAAGCAAGGATCTCTTTACTCTAGGGACCAAGTCTGTCTCACCAATTCTGGAATTATTGACGGCCGGATCTGCTCTTTTTCCCAATCCCAGCATTTGGTCTTTCTAGCCTGCACACAGGCACATGGACAGCCCAGCCTGCTTTGTTCAAGCTTTGTCCACACTTATGCTAACAGCCACTCCTCAGGCCAAGGGGTATGGTGCATGCTGGATCAGGTTTGAAGAGGGAGGTCCTATGGGAACTGGAAGTTGGCCTGAGCAGTTCAAGCATGAAATTCTAAGGGTCTGTGTAATAAAATGTTTTCAAGAAAGCAGTGCTCTGGCTCTGGGTGAGCACATCCCATTGGCCTTATGGACTTCAAACTCCACAACAGCTAGGGTGACAGCCTCTGAGAGCAGGGCTCAGAGATGGGCCCCAGTTTTCCAGGTCAAAAGGTATTATTATGGAGAATATATACACTGGATACATGTGAGAGAATAACTGATATCATAAATAGAATTGTTCCCAGCTATGAAGAGGGCAATATTGGGCCCTTATTTTATAATAAATGTTGAGTTGGAAAGCAAATATGTGTTTCATAAGCAACTAAAAGCTAAAGAAAAAATTTAATAAGGGAGACAAAGTAGTTCTTTCACATAAATTAAAATGCTTTGAGAATTCTAAGCTAGTATTCACTCTTTCTATGAATATTTTTACAGAATCTATTATGTACCAAGTACTGTACAGGGTGCTAGGAATATATCAAGGAATGGATAGAACAAAGTTTCTGACCTCATTCAGTTTATGGTCTAGTGGGAAAGAGGGACATTTAAAAAGTATTTAAAAATAATCATATGTATAATCAAAGTAATTAGAAATATTAGTAAGTTTCATAAACAGAATAATCAGTAGAAGATAGGTATTCCAGGCAGGGACAAGTAGGTGCAAAGATTCTTTTGTGGGAAACCAGTTCTCATGTTAACAACAGTAAGAAATTAGGTTGGAGACAAAGTATTTAATACTTTGTAGGCCATGGTAAGAATTTGGATTTTATTCCAGGAGAAATAAGAATTCATTAAAGCCTTTTTGGTAGAAAATTTTCAAGATGTGATTTACATTTTTGAAAGACAACTTTGGCTGTTATGTGGAGAGAGGCATGGGTGGCAGCAGGGAGACTAGAGGCTATAATAGAATCCATGAGAAATAAGAGTTACAAAACTAGAGTGTACCAATAGATTCAAAATAGCATGTTTTTATATATTACCACTTGAATTCCAAATCAAGAAATCCCTAAGAACATATGGAATTATGTTTATGCACTGTTTGTGCAGGTAAAAGATAGATGTGGAAGGAGGGTCCGAGAACAAGTCAGCCTTCTTTTTAAACCTTGGCAGTTTGGCTTGTCAGCTGTAGGAATGAGTGAGTAGTTTCCTGGATTTATATCAAGCTTCCGTGTAAAGAATTCTGATTGCACTTTTCATTCTGCCTAAAATGCTATTTTGGGATACAGATTCTGGCCAAATAATCAGATAAGGCTAGGATGAAAAGAAGAACAGGACACTAAATCAAATGTGCAAGTTATTTCAGGTGTGGCTGATCCTGATGACCCTTACTTTTTTACTGTCCATGCCTTCCTCATCCCACCCTATCTTTTTGCCCAACTTCCTGCCATTGGCTCTGAATCTATCCTGCTGCCTGGCTCAGCCTGGTCTAGTCTGACTCACTGCTTCAACTTCACTGGACTCCAAGTATTCCAAAGCACTATTGTTCTTCCATGAATTCCCTCCCTGGGCATTGTCTCTTACCTTTTCTTTGATTTGAACTCAGATATTTCTGTTAAGTTGGGTGTTAATTCAACCAGAGTTTGTGAATGAAGCATGGGTAACAAATCACAAGAGGCCTCATTTCAGCAAAGTCTCCTGATAGCTTTCTTGGCTCTAGAAAGTTGTCAGCTTCAACTGAGTATGCTACTACACATACAAAAAGTAATGCTACGGCTGCTATTTGTAAGTGTGACAGTGAAATATATACTATTTTCAGTCACTGCAAAAAATAATTATTAAAGTGAACACCATAGCCACTGTAGACAGTATTATGTAGTATGGGAGATGCAACAATAAATGATCTGGTTTCTGCTCTTATCCCATATGCCCTGAGAACATGGCCTCATTAATTCCAGAAGGCCCCATTAAAAAGGTGGCAGTGCTCTGCAACCTTGTTTTCTCACCTATTAACCACAGCACCCTGACCACAAGATGGCCTTTTTCATGTAGGATTACATGACACCACTCTGACTCTCCTAAACATAGCTCACATGGTATAATAAGAAACAACTGGCTTTGGCCAAAAGAGACTCAGCTGCCACCAGCCTAAGTGACACTCCTTCTTGTCACCAGGGAGTTACGATCTAGTTGGAAAACAAAAATGTGCTTACATGAAATAATCACTGAATAATTCCAGGCAACATAAAAGTAAGATCTCTTTGTCCATTGATTGAGGCTATGAAAAGAATGTCTCAAGTGAACTCTTATTCTTGCTAGCCTCATCATATGCTGCTAGTGAAGCTTAAACATTTCAAAAACCATTTTAATCCTTTAGGTCAAGTCTCCATGTTTTTCTCTTGAGGAAAGTCTAGAAAGATGCTTCTAGTAAGGCCCTCAGGACAGCTGTAGACAGAAACTCCATTACTCACGATGCTGTTCTTCCAAAAATAACCCTGATTTACCATGGATAAGAGGACACAGGCAGCTGGCTTCAGTAGTAAAACTTTGAAATTAGATATGATCATTGCCAATAAATCTATTTTGGCAAATGAAGTTCTAATAGGATTCCTTCACAAAGAGAAATGATACAGAAGTAAACAGAGGTATCTATAGATATGGAAACAGTGCCTACCACATGCAGAGCTCTGATCCTCCATCAGTGAATATAGAAGAGGTATATTTCCTGTCCATTCTGTAAGGGGAAATGGTCATTAAATAAACACACAATTATTATAATGACTATTATGATGCTTGAAGAAAAATATAAGTGCTTTGAAAATGTATAACAATGTCTTGGTCTAGTCTAGGGGACATGAATTAGCTGTCAGGATTCTATTTCAGCCCTAATCCATTAACTTCTCATCACTTACTTGGAAGTGTTCTGGACTTCTTATCAGGCAATGGCTCCTATAGCTTCATCATTGGCCACAGAAAAGTTATGCTAGTTTCCTGTAGGACATTCACACTCTATCTTCTGGAAAACTTTGTGAGTCCCATCACTGGAGGGAATGTAATCAGGACCACAGTCCCATACCCCATGTTATTAGTTAACCTGGCTCAGCAGAACCAGCCACACCTCCCAAGTTAGCCATCACAATGAAGACACTTGTCTCTATGGCCCTGTACATGCCCTACTGTCCTCCTCATCACTCTAAATCCTTGCTTTGTACTTTCTGGAACTCATCGTCTATTATCATCTAATCCCTATATCTTCAGCCTCTGCTCAGTATCCTTAATACCTTTGTCCTCTCATTGAAGCTTGACCCTCCCCAAAGTAACAGCTTTCTTTTGCTCTTTTCTCTCCAACACCTTATGTCTTGCTGAGCTCTTCATTGCTGATTCATGTATGCCCCCAAATAAAGGAATGCTTACATACACACTGAAAACGATTCCTATCAGTTTCTACTACAAGCTAACAATATTTATATAGTTAATGCCAAGCATGAATGTGACATAATCTTCACAATAACACTATCAGTTACGTATATTCCTAATTTTATTTTAAAGAGCATTTGGAGACACAAGGATATTTAGCTGTCCACAGTCAGCTAGAGAAAATTAGAGCCAGGATTCAAACCCTGGCAGTCCAGTTCTTAGAGTTCATTCTCTTCTTTATGTCATATTGCCTCCCACCATTTGGTGCCATTGTCTTCAGTTTTCCCAGCCACTCCCTCCTCTTCAAGGAAGATTTTAGCCCTAAAAATCACTGATTTTTCCCTTCATTATTAGTCCTCTCATCAATATTAGTGATTCCAATAGACCTAGGGAAGATCCCTTCAACACCAAGGACTCACAGTTTCTTGATGCTATCCCCTCCACCATCTACCCTTTTGAGTGTCCACTAGATCAGGTCATCACCATCACCAATAATGGCTCCCTCTTCCAAATCCCTCCAGGTGTTGTCACCACCTCTCAGCTTTCCACTTCAAACCTCCAGGACCTCTACTCCTACAAGTTTTCTCCCATGCCATGTCCTTACTTTCTCCTTGCTCACTTGGATCCCATGAGTTATTCTCTGAATCAGTCCCTTGCATGCACCTATTATTTCCTCTCCCCTTTATGTGCCAGCTTTTCTTGCCTGATACAGCTCTAATCCACACTGAATCCAGTTCTTCACCAACACTCACCAGCCTGTGCAGTTGAACGTGAAGAAAAATGCAGATTTACTTTAAATTTATAAAGGCAAGCCTCAGCACCTCCTAGTAATGTTATATTTTACTAATCAGTTTTCTTTCCTAGCTCAAGGTAACTATTTTATCCACTCTCCTCCCTCCACAAACTAGAAGTATCACCTGTTTAACCTTGCATAGGTGATAATCTTGCCTTTTGCTTTCTGGACAGTAAGAATCCATAAGAAGAGATCATCCTTTTCCTCCCACCTGTAAACTTCCAACTACCTGTGCCCATGCTCACATAATCTGTCTCTCATCCTTTCAAGAGGGATGACCATCTAAGGCCACTTTCTACCACATTTTTCTTCTATTTTACAATATAATTAAGTCTTAGTACCATTTAAAAACCAACTATATAGAGAGAAAATTTAAACAAAATAAAACCAAGTGAACCTGTATCCAGTATTGTTGTTGTTGTTGTTGTTTTTTAATTTTCAGCCTAGCTACTATTTTCCTCTTGGGAACTATCCCAGTAGTTTTGTTCTCCCCAAAGTAATTGTGTACCTATCAACACGATTGATTGCAGAAATAAGAAATAGATGTAGTATCTTCACTTTCTTATTGGATTCCCATAATGAATTCTGCATTTCTCAGCATATTGAGCTTTTAAATTATTAATCATGTACATAGCCCAAAATCACATCCATAACATACAACATATAATATAGATAGAGCAAAGTATACCCTGGTGTCCAATGTTTCTGGTGACAATATAAACTAGAAGAGGAAAGCTGGAGCCATTTGTACATGTCACCCAAGATGAAAACATAAAAAAAAGTGAAGGGACCTTAAGCAAACTTTTTTGCATATACCTTCGGCACAGTTTGGCATGATCAATAATAAATATATTTTCTTAATTCTCCATCCCATTCTTACAAAAAGGAGGTATCAGCTTAGTTGTTCTAGAAGGATAGTCCATAGCTGTTTAAGTTAATATTAACATCAGCTTTACAATTTAGTATTCAAATATAATACTTGCTTCAAAAATTCAATCATTCCATCCTTGTGACAGTATGAGAGAGGTAAGTCAGACCCCTTGGTTACTTAGGTTGTAAAACTTGGTATTAATGTTTATTATTTTCTCTCATCCCCCCAGTAGACTGGAGCCCTGGTGATGCAGGACATACTGTCCTTAAGAAGCTTATAAGGGGTACCTGGGTGGCTTAGTGGCTGAGTATCTGCCTTAGGTCCTGGAGTCCCAGGATCATGTCCTACATTGGGCTCCTGCAGGAAGCCTACCTCTCCCTTTGCCTATATTTCTGCCTCTATCTCTGTCTCTCATGAATAAATGAAATAAAAATAAAATAAAATAAGCTTACAAGAAGCTTATAGTCCACTTGGGGAGAAAGGGCACATATATAAAAGCTTAGATGATGGCCTGAGGATATAATTTAGTAAATACTTATACTAAGTGGGAAATGAGTGTGTACCAAACTGAGATATCTGTCATGAATTGCCTGTGTGCAATCAGTTATCAAACTTCTTTTCCTTCATTGTTCAAAAAAATCTACACAAGTCTTAATCTTGTTTTTAATTGTTTAGCTACCTATGTCTTGATATCATCACTTATAGGGATTACAACAGCTTCCTAGCAAGCCTCTTTATCCTCCAATTCATGCTATAGTTAACTGCCAATATATACCTCCCTAAGCATTGCTTTTTTTTACTCCCTGCTCAAAACCATTCAAGCTCCCCGTACCTCAAAACTTACATAGTCTTAACTAGAAGTATCACCTGACTTTTTTTGCTTGACTTTTAAGATATGTCAGAATCTGGTCCCATCCTTATTTCCTGGGAGGCCTCCACTCCTCAGTATCCTCACAATTCAACTATGGAAACTCATTGTTTCAGAGGCCTCATAACTTTTTCCGCACCTAGGCAGCTTTCCTCACCGCTTTTGCCTCTGAAATTTTAGCCTATCCTTCAAGAGCCATCAAAGGCCTATTATCTCCATGTTACCTTCTCACACTGTATCTCTTTGTCCTCTCTCCTTCTGTGACATCCGTGGCATATACCATGTAGAATAGCACCTGCCCACTGAATTTATGCAAAAGCTTATTTTTCTAATTATTAATTCTTAGGAGTCAAGAATAGCATTTTGTAGATTCTACAGCACCTGCAGAGTCATGAATACATAGTAGGGATTTATTAAATTGATATCTAGCATGTTTATAACCTCTCTCTTTGCTGGGTCGTATTTTCTAAAAAGAAATAGATACCCAAACAAGTTAGTAAAAAAGTGTATATGTGTGGTTATGTAGTATAGATTTATAGCTTTTATTTAAAGGATATTTCTGGAACTTTCAAAAGAATCTAACAAGCACTTCAAATGATACTTCTCCTTTTCTTTCCATATTGTGAATCTGAGCAATATCCTGGGTTTATTATCATCAAGAGTAAAACCTAAGGAAGGTTTTCTGTGGCCTCTGGATAACAGAGAATGTATTGTCCTGAAAACATATGACTTGGCATCTTAGACAAACAGACAGGTAAGGTTTTCTCTATCATAGTGCCTAGCACAAGCCTGAGGATAGATGTGATCAATAAGTTCTTATTAATTGATTGAACTTTTTATTATTAACTGAAGGGAAGATTCTGTTTCCGAGATATGCTTCAGGATTTAGATCTAAGTGGTATTTCCCAAGGCAATCCCACATTCTAACTTTGAGAAGTGATATAATTAAGGGGAAGCTTATATTCTAATTGTCCATTTTAGATTCTACTATTATCTCAAGACATAGCAGGCCAAGGCCCTTGCCTCTGTACTTCTAGTAACTGTGTTAGCAGACAAAAATTTCTAGAGCTAGAAACAGTTTTAGAAGCCATTTTTCCTAATTCATTCACTCTTCAGATGAGGATATAGACCCAGAGTAAACATAGATCAGGTCATAGAAGTCAAGTCAGGAGTCAAGCTCTCTTAATCCAGTAACTACCTTATCTCCACTTAAATAATAAAGAATAGCAAAATACCATCAAATTCTGAGGCTGAATAGAACTTACAGATGGTTCATTATTCTTTGCTTTAACACTTCCAGTAATTGGCAAACAGCTCTTTCTACAATGGAAGTCCGCTAAAAATTAAAAATGTTCTTTGAAAGAGTAATTCTCAGTCTTTTATTGAGAATTAAAATCAGCATTCTCACAACTCTGGATTCTAGCCTAGCTTTGGAATCTCAAAGAATAACAGCCATCCATTTTCTCTTCTACAGGGCAGATATTTCCAAACAAGTCACATGACTCAAAGGTTTCCCTCTTCCTGAGTTTTTCCAAATTTCCTTCCTATGGTATCGCTTCCCTCTGTTTTGACAATAATCTTAGAATTGTGCCTTAGATCGGTTAGAATGCTTTCAGTTAAAGGTGATTTAAAAAAAAAAAAAAAAAACAATACACTTCAATTTGGCTTAAAGAATAACTAAAGCCTCCAGCCTCAGGGCAAATTTAGGTAGAGTTTGGTCAGAGCTCTGAGTCCATTTTCCTTTGGTTTGCTGTTCTCTGCCTTCATCTCTGTGTTAACTCTCTCCCCAGACTGACCTCCCTCATAGTTGTTGGATGCCTGCCAGGCTCAATTAGTGCTGCACGATGCCTCATTCAGCAGGAGAGGCAAGTTGCTTCCCATTAACTATGGGGGGGTGGGGAGAAAACACTGAGATTTACATCAATTGGCCACCCCTGAATCAATCCCTAAATGCCACACACTGATAAGCTTAGGCCTGGATTAATTAAACCAATTATAGTGAAAAGGAAGATGGAATCTTCCTGAGCAGCCTTAGCTAGGCATAGCCTACCCTTGAAGCTGAGGTAAAGTCCAGTCCAGTCAAACCTTATCGCTGTTATGAACAGGGCAGGAGGTGGAATAGACACTGAGGAAATAACCGTATCTCTGTCAACCATGCCTATAACTGTATGTGATACTCAGGATGGGTCTGACTACGCTCCAAATTCAGGGAAATATTAGAAATCAGCCTTACTGCCACTTCTCTCATTTTGGAAAGTGTTCCTCTATTAATACAATCTTGGCTTGAATTCACTTTTTTTTTTTTTTTTTTAAAGCAGGTGCAACTTTTGGAGTTTGCGGTTAACAAAAGGACCTAAACAGTTTTTTTTTTTTATCTTTAAAATTTTTTAAATTTTTACAAAAGATTTTATTTATTTATTTGAGAAGAGAGAGAGTGTGTGTGTATGTGCACAAGCAGGGGAGGGAGATAAAGAAGCAGACTGTCTGCTGAGTAGGAAGCCCTAACATAGGCTCAATGTGGGACTTGATCCCAGGACCCTGAGATGCATGACCTGAGCCAAAGGCAGAGGCTTATCTGACTGAGCCACCCAAGTGCCCTAGTTTTTTGTTTTTTTTTTTAATTTTGCTTTCTGTTGTTTTGAGATGAACTTTTAAAAACTCTAATATAACTGATTTTAAAAAGCCGAAACTTTACATGCATTTCTGTTGCTAAATCTCAAAGTTCTGATATTTATGCCTTGTTCTTTTTTCTAAAACATTTTTAATTTTGTTTCTGTCAGTATATTAGCTTATTTCTCCAAGACTGATATCTCTTCACTCAGATTAGATATTTAAATGTAACCAAGATAAGGCAAAGGACAAAGGTATGAAGCACACACCATGAGAAACCCTCCTACAAGCTAACACCAGATTACTAATTACATGCAGTTGTTCAACCAACTATACATCTATCTACCCCCACTACCATCTAGGCATATTTCTACAGTACTCCAAAAAGACATCCTGAATGACTTCATCAAATCCTCACCTGGATACGAATACTGCCACTCCCAACCTCCTGAAATCTCCCAGGCTATTCAACCTGTAGAAAACAAAATTAGGCTAATTTAGCAGGAATATTTTTTTATTGTTTTCAGACTGAACGCTACAAGTAGTTTCATTATTTTTCAAGTCCTTGTAGAGTAATCCACTCTAGAATGCTATTAATGATCGACGTTGCTGATCTAATAGTTGTTAGAATCTACCTTTTCATCCTTTGAGAGAATTGGGGTGATGTACACTCAGATCACATCTCTTGGCACCACTCCCTTTCCCTATGATTTCTGTAAATTACTGCCAATCATTCTGTGGTTACATCTTTAAGTGCTTTCCACACCTTGGAATGTAATTTGTCTATGGCAGCAAACTAGAATTCATTTAAATGTCTGGGTGGCTTTTTATAATCTCTTCATTTTATTTTTTCTGGGACTTCAATTCACTCTCAACTGTGTTTTTCTGTCCGTTCTATTTTGATGATAACTTTTGCATAGTGGCAAGGACAGATAAAATAGGAGTGAAATGACTGTCTCTTGTATTTGCTAGCATCTCACCATCTTTTTTAAGCAGTAGGAAGATCTATTATACATTCATAATTATGATTCCTAGTTTTTATGTAAGTCTTCTCCATTGGGAAAACTCCTCTTGTTCTCAACCTCTTTCTTTAACTTTTATTCCTTCATAGGTCTTAGAGGTAATCTCTCTGAGAAGACTTCACTGATCCACCACACATAAACTACGTACCTTTTTTTATGTCCTACCCCACCTCATGACAGCCTATCATGGAATGTAGTACACTATATTGTACTTGTCTGTTACCATGTCTTAATTCCCCATTTAACTATAAGCTAGAAGGCAAGGGCTTTATTTTATTTTTTATTTTTTGCAAAGGTTTTCATACTGTTTGGCACTGAAAGGGTGATTAATCAATATGATTAATCATTAAATGAATTAAATGGTGCTTTTTGTTAATTTTAGCATTTTTCCAATTCTTTTTTTGTATATTTTTTTATTGGAGTTTGATTTGCCAACATATGGCATAACACCCAGTGCTCATCCCATCAAGTGTCCCCCTCAGTGCCCATCACCCAGTCACCCCATCACCCCGCCTACCTCCTCTTCCACTACCCCTTGTTCATTTCCCAGACAGGAGTCTCTAATGTTTGTCACCCTCTCTGATTCTCCCACTCATTTTCTTTCCTTTCCCCTATAACACCTTTTGCTATTTTTTATATCCCTCATATGAGTAAAACCATATAATGATTGTCCTTCTCTAATTGACTTACTTCACTCAGCATAATACCCTCCAGTTCCATCCATGTCGAAGCAAATGGTGGGTATTCGCCAATTCTAATGGCTGAGAAATATTTCATTGTATATATAGACCACATCTTCTTTATCCATTCATCTTTTGATGGACACTGAGGTTCCTTCCACAGTTTGGCTATTGTGGGCATTGCTGCTATGAACATTGGGGTGCAGGCATCTTGGTCTTTCACTGCATCTGTATCTTGGGGGTAAATCCCCAGTAGTGCAATTGCTGGGTTGGAGGGTAGCTCTATTTTTAACTCTTTGAGGAACCTCCACACAGTTTTCCAGAGTGGCTGCACCAGTTCACATTCCCACCAACAGTGCAAGAGGGTTCTCCTTTCTCCACATCTTCTCCAACATGTGTTGTTTCCTGTCTTGTTAATTTTCACCATTCTCACTGGTGTGAGGTGGTATCTCATTGTGGTTTTGATTTGTATTTCCCTGATGGCAAGTGATACAGAGCATTTTCTCACGTGCTTGTTGGTCATGTCTATGTCTTCCTTGATGACATTTCTGTTCATGTCTTCTGCCCATTTCATGATTGGATTTTTTGTCTCTTGGGTGTTGAGTTTAATAAGTTCTTTATAGATCTCGGATACTAGCCCTTTATCTGATAGGTCATTTGCAATTATCTTCCATTCTGTAGGGTTGTCTCTTAGTTTTGTTGACTGTTTTTTTTGCTGTGCGGGAAGCTTTTTATCTTGATTAAGTCCCAATAGTTCTTTTTTGCTTTTGGTTCCCTTGCCTTCATAGATGTATCTTGCAAGAAGTTGCTGTGGCCAAGTTCAAAAAGGGTCTTGCCTGTGTTCTCTTCTAGGATTTTGATGGATTCTTGTCCCACATTTAGATCTTTCAATGATTTTGAGTTTATCTTTGTGTATGGTATAAGAGAATGGTCTAGTTTCATTCTTCTGCACGTGGCTGTCCAATTTTCCCAGAACCATTTATTGAAAAGACTGTCCTTTTTCCAGTGGATAGTCTTTCCTGCTTTGTCAAATATTAGTTGACCTTAGAGTTGAGGGCCCATTTCTGGGTTCTCTGTTCTGTTCCATTGATCTATGTATCTGTTTTTATGCCAGTACCACACTGTCTTGATGATTACAGCTTTGTAGTACAACTTGAAATCTGGCATTGTGATGTCTCTGGCTCTGGTTTTCTTTTTCAATATTCCCCTGGCTATTCGGGGTCTTTTCTGATTCCACACAAATCTTAAGATTATTTGTTTCAACTCTCTGAAGAAAGTCCATGGTATTTTGATAGGGATTGCATTTAATGTGTAAATTGCCCTGGTAGAGTAGATATTTTTCACAATATTAATTTTTCCAATCCATGAACATGGAATAGTCCATCTCTTTGTGTCTTCCTCAATTTCTTTCAGAAGTATTCTGTAGTTTTTAGGGTAGAGATCCTTTACCTCTTTGGTTAGGTTTATTCCTAGATATATTACGTTTTTGGGTGCAATTGTGAATCAGATTGACTCCTTAATTTTTCTTTCTTCAGTTTCATTGTTAGTGTATAGAAATGCCACTGATTTCTGGGCATAGATTTTGTATCCTGCCACATTGTCAAATTGCTGTATGAGTTTTAGCAATCTTGGGGTGGAGTCTTTTGGGTTTTCCATGTACAGTATCATATCATCTGCAAAGAGGGAGAGTTTGACTTCTTTGCCAATTTGAGTGCCTTTAATGTCTTTTTGTTGCCTAATTGCTGAGGCTAGGACTTCTAGTACTATGTTGAATAGTAGTGGTGACAGTGGACATCCCTGTCATGTTCATGATCTTAGGGGAAAGGCTCCCAGTTTTCCCCATTGAGAATGATATTTGCTGTGGGCTTTTTGTAGATGGCTTTTAAGATACTGAGGAATGTTCCCTGTATCCCTACACTCTGAAGAGTCTTGATCAGGAATGGATGCTGTATTTTGTCAAATGCTTTCTCTGCATCTATTGAGAGGATCATATGGTTCTTGTTTTTTCTCTTGTTGATGTGATCTATCACAGGGATTGTTTTACGAATGTTGAACCAATCTTGCATTCTGGGGATAAATCCCACTTGGTCTTGGTGCATAATCTTCCTAATGTACTGTTGAATCCTATTGGCTAGTATCTTGTTGAGAATGTTTGCATCTGTGTTCAACAGGGATATTGGTCTATAATTCTCCTTTTTGATGGGGTCTTTGTCTGGTTTTGGAATTAAGGTGATGCTGGCCTCATAAAACGAGTTTGGAAGTATTCCATCCCTCTCTATACTTTGGCACAGCTTTAGTAGAATAGATATTATTTCTTAAGTGTTCGATAGAATTCCACTGGGAAGCCATCTGGCCCTGGACTTTTGTGTCTTGGGAGGTTGTTGATGACTGCTTTAATTTCCTCCCTGCTATTGGCCTGTTCAGGTGTTCTATTTCTACCTGTTCCAGTTTTGGTAGTTTCTGGTTTTCAGAAATGCATGATTTCTTCTAGAATGCCTAATTTTTTGGTGTATAGCTGCTCATAATGGTTTTTAAAATTTTGTATATCCTTGGTATTGGTTGTAATTTCTCCTTTTTCATTTGTGATTTTATGAATTTGAGTCTTTTCTCTTTTGTTTTTAATAAGGCTGGCTAATGGTTTATCTATCTTATTAATCTTCCAAAGAACCAACTCCTCGTTTTGTTGATCTGTTCTACAGTTCTTCTGGTCTCTGTTTCATTGAGTTCTGCTTGAATCTTTATTAACTCTCTTCTTCTGCTTGGTGTAGGTTTTATTTGCTGTTCTTTCTCAAGTGCTTTTAGGTGCAAGGTTAGTTTGTGTATTTGAGTTTTTTCTATTTTTTTGAGGTATGCTTGTATTGCATTGTATTTCCCTCCTAGGACTTATTTTTCTGTATCCCAAGGATTTTTGAATGGTTGTATCTTCATTTTCATTATTTTCCATGAATCTTTTCAATTCTTCTCTATTTACATGGTTGACCCATTCATCTTTTAGCAGGATGCTCTTTAACCTACACGTGTTTGAGTTTCTTCCAAATTTCTTGTGATGAGTTTGAGTTTCAAAGCATTATGGTCTGAAAATATACAGGGGACAATCCCAATCTTTAGGTATTGGTTAAGACCTGATTTGTGACCCAGTATGTGGTCTATTCTGGAGAAAGTTCCATGTGCACTTAAGAAGAATGTGTATTCAGTTGCATTTGGAGGAAATTTCTGTATATATCTGTGAAATCCATCTGCTCCAGTGTA
Organism: Vulpes lagopus; assembly: GCF_018345385.1. NCBI lineage: Eukaryota > Metazoa > Chordata > Mammalia > Carnivora > Canidae > Vulpes > Vulpes lagopus. The sequence goes on from NC_054829.1 coordinate 101,617,587, forward strand.
TCATTTAAAGCCCTTGTTTCTTTGGGTATGCTTAGAAAATCCGTCATTTGCCGAAAGTTCCATATTGAAGTCTCCCAGTATTAGTGTATTATTATCTAAGTACGTGTTTACTTTGGTTATTAATTGATTGATATACTTGGCAGCTCCCACATTCGGGGCATAAATATTCATGATTGTTAGGTCCTCTTGTTGGATAGATCCTTTAAGTATGATATAGTGTCCCTCTTCATCTCTTACTACTGTCTTTGAGATAAATTTTATTTTACCTGATATGAGGATTGCTACTCCAGCTTTCTTTTGAGGACCATTTGAATGGTAAATAGTTCTCCAACCTTTCATTTTCAGGCTGTAAGTGTCCTTATGTCTCAAATGAGTCTCTTGTAGACAGCAAATAGATGGGCCTTTTTTTTTTTTTTTATCCAGTCTGAAACCCTGTGTCTTTTAATGAGATCATTTAGCCCATTCACATTCAGAGTTACTATTGAAAGATATGAATTTAGTGTCATCATAATATATCTATTCAGTCCCTGTTTTTGTTGATTGTTTTCTTGTGCTTCCTCTTTTACAGGGTCTCACTTCATGTTTCTTGCAGAGCTGGTTTGGTGGTCACATATTCTTTCAGTTTCTGCCTATCTTGAAAGCTCTTTATCTCTCATTTTATTCTGAATGAGAGACTTGCTGGATAAAGTATCTTTGGCTGCATGTTCTTCTCACCAGCCCTTTCTGGCCTGCCAGGTCTCTGTGGAGAGGTCTGCTGTTAATCTAATATTTCTCCCCATATAAGTTAGGGATCTCTTGTATCTTGCTGCTTTAAGGATTTTCTCTTTATCTTTGGAATTTGCAAGTTTCACTATTAAATGTTGAGGTATTGATGGTTTTTATTGATTTTGGTGGGGTACCTCTCTATCTCCTGGATCTGAATGCCTGTTTCCCTCCCCAAATTAGGGAATTTCTCAGCTATGATTTGTTCAAATATGCTTTCTGGCCCTCTGGCCCTCTTGGTGCCCTCTGGAACCCCAATTATAGGTAGATTCTTCCTTCTGAGGCTATCATTTATTTTACTTAAGTTTTCCTCATTTACTTAATTTCCTCCAAATTAAGTTTCCTTAATTGTTTTTCTCTTTTTTCCTCAGCTTCCTTCCTTGCCATCAACTTGTCTTCTATGTCGCTCACTCTTTCTTCCACCTCATTAACCCAGTTAGAGTGGTTAGGACCTCCAGTTTGAATTGCATCTCATTTAATTGATTTTTAATTTTGGTTCTGATTAGATCTAAATTCTGAGGTCATGAAGTCTCGTGAATCTTTTATGCTTTTTTGCAGAGCCAGCAGTAGCTTTACAATTGTGCTTTTGAATTGGCTTTCTGACATCAAACTGTAATCCATATTCTGTAACTGTGGCAGAGAGTGCTGTTTCTGATTCTTTCTTTTGTGTTGAGTTTTCCTTCTAGTCATTTTGCTCAGTGTAGAGTGGCTGTATGAGCAGGCTGAGTCAAGAATATTAACCACCACCTATTTCAATTTCACCCTAGATGATTCTGATGAGTTCAGAGACCAGAAAATGAAAACAAAGATCAGAACAAAATAAAACAAAAGGACCACTAAAGTGAAAACAAATTTTAAAACAAACTAGTAAAGGATAAAAGGCCAAGAATCCCAAAGAAGAAGAAAAAAGGAAGAGAAAAAAAAGAAAAAGGAAAAGGAAATAAAGAAAAAAGAAAAAAGGAGAAAAAAAGGGGGGGAGACTGGGAGATGGTGGTGGGTGACGAGGTTGTAGTGGAGGGAGAATGTAGTCTATCTGAGATGTCCTAGAGGGTTATCCTTTTGGTTCTGAGTATATTAAGTGCTGTATGTTAGAAGATTCTCAGTCCCAAATTTATATAAACCAGCAATTCTTGTAGAAGGCCCCAACACTACCACCAGAACATAAACGAGATAAAAGAGGGGGGCAGAATGGGAATGAAGAGAGAATATAATCTCACAAATGAACCAGTATGGTATTCCACTTGGTTCTGGGTGCATGCTGGTCACATTTTAGAATGTATTAACTTGCGCCATTGTAGAACAAAATGAGGCAGAGAAAACAAAAAACACAAAACAAAACGAAAAAAAACCCTCGTATATCTCTCAAAATTAAATTGAGTATGTTGAAGGGAATCTAGAAGTGAAAAATATATCTAAGACATGTAATTGTAGAAATAAAAAAAGAAGAAACTTAAAAATGAAGAGCTGGTAAAATATTGTAGTTAAGGTGGGAAAAGAGAAAAAAAAATTGGAAATTTTTAGTCTGATATAAAAACGAGTTGTACTGGGAAAAAAGGAGGGGTACCCTTTAGTTCTATATAATGTAAATCCCTCGACTTCACCTGGAGCTTTCTAGCGCTGCTAGGTCAAGAACTTGCCCTTCCCTTGTCCTTCCAGCTGGTCTTCTGGGGGAAGGGTTTGCTGTGCTGATTCTCAGGTGTGTGCACCTGGGGGAGCTGCCCGCCCCCCCTGCCAGGTGCAGGGCTCAGTGGGAGCTGTTTATGCTGTGAGGCCCCTGCTCCCTGGTGGCCCCGCCCCTCCCAGGCACAGGGGTGACACCCGAAGGAACAACAACACTGGCTGCGGCCAGCTCCTGCAGTAACTACCACAGTCTCCCAGTCCCACTGGCCTGGGTGTTCCCCAGGGGCAGGGGGCGCTGATCTGCACAGCTCGGGGCACCCAGCAGTAGGAGCGTCCTCACTGTCCTGTGCCCTCCCAGCCTCCGCCTGTCCGGGGGGAGCACAGGATCCTGGGCTGTGTCCCCTAGCGCCCTGGGCTCCCGGGCCTGCGCCACTGGAATCGCGCTCCCGGGGCCACGCACCCCCTCCGCACGGAGCCGCTGCCTGAGCTGCTCCCGAGGCCCCACCTGCTGCGCTCCCGCCCTTTACCCCGCTAGGCTGCGGTGTGTGGCGCATTCTCCCCGGGGCCACTTCCTCTTATAGTGACCCTAGGAATCTTGAGGCTTCACTGCCCTTCCTGCGATCCTGCCCGAGTTCCCTGCTGAGCGCTTTTCCATCCGGGAAAACTCTGGCGCACATTTTTAAAGTTCCTGCCTCTCCACGGCTGGGCTTTCCTGCCCCGGAGGCTTTCACCACCGGCCTTAGCCCGGCTCCTTGCAGGTCCCCTCCCCCACTGGATTCTTTTTTATTTTATTTTTTTCCACCTTCCTACCTTGTTAGAAGCAAAAACCCTTCTCTCTGTAGCGTTCTGGCTGTTGTCTCTTTAATTCTCAGGTCGGATTTGTAGGTGTTCAGGATGGTTTGAAAGGTAAGTTGGTGGGACCAGGTGAGGTAAGGACCCTACTCCTCCACCATCTTGCCTACTCCAATCTCCAATTCTATTTTTTTTAAGATTTTATTTATTCTTGAGAGATACACACACAGAGGTAGAGACACAGGCAAAGGGAAACGCAGGCTCTGCACAGGGAGCTTGATGAGGGACTCGATCCCATGACCCCAGGATCACGACCTGAGCCAAGGGCAGATGCTCAACCACTGAGCCACCCAGGTGCCCCAGCATTTCTCCAATTCTTATATTTTTTTTCCTAAGATTTCTTTTACTGTCGTATCACTGAACAAGTTTCCTTGGTGGTGAAAACCAAATAGAAAGCAACAATTTTTTTCCAATCTTTTCCCAATAAAAAGTTTAGTGAACTTAAAGTGTTTCTTAAGAAAGGAAAAAAAATCTCATATCCCGGCATACTCAATCAGAAAACCAAGGCTCATTATAATTCCTTTTTGAGTCCTATGGAGCACATTCCTACAAATAGGAACATGTGAAAATCAAAGTGAGGTGATCACTTTTGCAAAGGTAAACTCAGGTAAATAAATTTCCTGGTTTAAGATATTTTAAAACACATTTCAATCACTAAGATACTTAAATATTTTGAAAGCTTGGAAAATAATTTTTTTATCAAATGTACTTAATGAATTTTAGTCTTTAGATTTTCTGTTTTACCAAGGGTATTTCCTACTTGATAGGCTTTTCTTACTATGAACCTCTTTAATTTATCCAATTTGTCATGTGTCCAGTAGTTTATAAAATTGTAAAGCTAATGGTATAATGAACTCAAATAATATTTTATGTTTGTAAGTGCCTCCTAGAATGAATAAATAATGCAGATACAGTCAGATTCTATTAAAAGTATAGAGTTGAGTGTTTAAGAAGTTACCTACCTATAAGGAGGTGGAATCATTCTGATTTTACCTGATTTTATAATTTAAGTAGATGTAATAGAGGTTGTTTCTTGAACAGGTGACAAAATACCATGTTTTGTCACTTTGTTTTGTTTTTGTTTTTGTTTTCTGTTCAGCAACAGCTATGTAGCAATTGTCTTGATCTACTGCCATGGAGTAGCTGCTCCAGCATTTTTTCAACTTTCTTGGGCTCTGCCTATATGCTTGATGACTAACTTACCTGACCATACTGTTCAATTGTACTAATCAGTCAAAGGCCATTTATAAGCAACCACAATTGATTGAGACCCAAAAGTATGTTTCTCTGATTAGGATTCAGAGAGAAAAATTATTACTGATTGGCACAATAGAAAGTTATGGTACAAATTATTCTGCAGCAATTCTTCAGCTAAGTGTAATGATAAATCCTAAGAGAGAAGACTTAAAAATAAGTCATTCTTAATTTTTTACAGTATTGTTAATATATTTAGAATTCATTTTATACCTGGTGCTAATATAGCCATGATTTACTGTACTATCTGGAGTAAATCACTTAACCTCTCTAGATCTCAATTTTCCATATAAAAAAAATTAGGCTCTCCGAAAGTTGCAGTCTATGGAATATATAGTAGGGAGTTTTGAAATTATTTTTAATATGTAAGAAACCTCTTTGTACTAAATCACAATAAAGATTCACAAGCTCGCTGCAGTTTCTGATACATGAAAACCACTCAATAATTAACGAATTAGAAAATGAATAGGAAAATGAATGAAAAGAGTAAATTAATAAAAAATAAAAATATTAGCTTCTCTCTAAACGTACAAAAACCCTGTAGTCTAGCAATTATTTTTTTACTGCTCTGAACTCCTATCATATATGCCATTGAGTATGGAAAAATGAATCAAGTTACTAAATGTTTTTAATATTCAAAGTCATGGAAATTAATAATAAAAATGATTATTGGTAGAAATAATATTAGAAACTACTGAAAGAGAGGAAATTCTGAAAAAAATTATTAATCCTTTTCATTTTCTCTGTTACATTAATGAGGAGTTCTTGAACTTGTCCACAGGGATCATTGTCTGTTACTTTAATCACCTTTGGGCTTTGATCCTGTGATTTTCAGCTTAAATCTCAACTAACCCTTAAAGTAAATCAATAAAAATGTTCTTATTTATATACTGGTTACAACTAATATTCCATATGACCTCAATTTGACTTCATTGGAAGTAATATTTCCCTCAACAATTCATTCATTCAAAATGATAGAATCCAAGGGTTAAGCATACTTCTTCTCTCCAGGAAAAGAGGACCTGATCAAATGGGGAAAGATAGTAAGTTTCTTGTAACCCTCTTACTTAGGTCAAATTATTAGTACTTTTCTTTAGGAAAAGGTTTTTTCGTACTTTTTTTTAAGTTTTGTATGGAAAATTAGATCTATTTCTTTTGACTTGCCCTGAATATGTTCCTAAATTCATAATAACTTAGCTCATTCTTTATTTTCATTATAGCTGAAGAGGCAACAGGCTCTAATGTTGTTATAATTCACTGGCATTCTCTGTTATAATGCCTTCACTGATTTGTTTCTGGGTTTTTTGCTTTTTTTCATAGAGAAAATTTCCTTGTGTGTCCGGATATTTTTTACTACATGCTAGACATTGTTTTGAAAAGTTATTTGGCGAATATTTTGGGGACTACAATAATAGCACCTTCCTCCAAGTGTTATACTTATGTTTGCTTGGGGGCACCGCCAATTCAAGACCAGAGATTACATAAACAACTCATGATATGGGCTGTGTTATTTCAGTGAATCTCATTCTAAGGCATGACACTTTGAAATTTCAGCTCATTGTGGAGAAAGTCTCCTGTTTGACTCTTGAATCTTAGAAGAGCTCTAAGCTTTGCTTCTGAATGCTTTATTTCCTGAACATCTTATAACAAAAGATTTGATTTCTGGGATAATAAAATGAAATTGGGGCAAAATAAGTTTCTGTTAACAATCTTCTGTTATATATATATATAGTAGAATTCTTATTTAGAAATAAAGACTTCTGTATGTTACTGACCTTTAGTTGATGCCTTTTGGTGTGAAAACACACAAACTACAACTGATTTTTTTTACAAAGAATTGACTAGAATCCTGGTTAGTTCAGGCTGCAATAACCAGCCTTCTATGTACTATAGACTGAGTAGCTTAAAAATAATTGAAATTTATTTCTCACAGTTCTGGAGATTAGAGGTCTGAGATCAGACTTGTCAGTATTTTGGTGAGGTTCTGGTGAGAACCCTCTTTTGGGCTGCATACAGTAATAGATAATAGAGGAACTTTCATCCTAAAAACCTGCTTGGTCCCATTGCCTTTGTTTCACTCTTCTGAGAATGGATGTAGAATTATAGGACAGTTCAGCAACAACCTAGATCCAAGTTTAGTCAATTTTCCTGAACAATAGTATTAAAGTACTTCACTATATAACTCAACTCAAGAGCAGCCTTTGGAAAAAAAATTTTAGAATAATAAAAGCCTTTCTAATTATACCTAAGCAGCACTTTTTTTAAAGCACATTTTCTATTATAAACAGTAAGAGGGTATACTTATTTTAAACAGCTTAAGAGATATAATTTACATGCTATAATATTCACTCATTTAAACTTCAATGATTTTTCGTATATTTATTAAGTTGTACACTATAATTACTATAATCTAATTTTACGATATTTTCATTACCTCAAAAAGAAATCTATACCCATTAGCATTCACTTCAAATTTGCCCGCATCCAACCTCCCCACCCCTAGCCCTAGGCAATCATTAACCTATTTTCTGTCTTCATAAAATTGCCTAGTCTAGACATTTCATATAAATGGGATCATACACTGTGGGTCTTTTATGACTGGCTTCCTTTACTTAGCATACTGTTTTTGAGATCCATAAATATTGTAGCATATGTCAGGACTTCATTCCTTCCTATTGCACAGTCCTATTCCATTGTATACATACACCACATTTTGTTTATCCATTCAGCTGTGGGAAACTTGGATTGTTTTAACTTTTTGGCTATTATAAATAATGCTGCTATAAATATCTGTATACATGTTTTGATATTGACATTTTTTTCTTTTCAGTAAATACTTAAGAATGGAATTTGTAGGTCATTTGGTAACTTTATATTTAACATTTTCAGGAACTGCCAAACTGTTTTCCAAAGTAGCTGTGACAATGAATATTCCCACCAGCAAGGTATGAGGGTTTTAATTTCTTTGGATCCTCACCAACTTTTTATCAGTCTTTTTTTTTTTTTTATTTGAAGTATAATTGCCATACAATGTTATATTAGTTTCTGTACAAAATGTTGATTCAACAATTCTATATATTACTCAATGCTGGCCACAATAAGTGTACTCACCATTTTTCACCATACAATGTTATTGCAGTATCACTGACACTATCCCCTATGCGGTACTTTTCATATCCCTGATTTATTTATTTTGTAAATGCAAGTTTGTACTCCTTAATCCCCTTTATCTATTTCACCCATCCTTCACCCACCTTCCCTCTGGCAAACATCAGTTGATTTTCTGTATTTATCAGTCTATTTCTGAGCTTTTTTTTGGTTGGTTTTTTAGATGCCACATATAAGTGAAATTATATGGTATTTGTCTTTCTCTATCTGACTTATTTCACTCAGCATAATACCCTCTAGGTCCATCCATGTTGTTGCCAATGGCAAGATCTCTTTGTTCTTTATGGCTATTTGTGTGTGTGTGTGTGTGTTTATCCATGGATATCCATTCACTTATTGATAGACACTTAGGTTGCTTCCATATTTTGGCTATCACAAATAATGCTGCAAAAAACATAGGGCACATTATATTTTTTGAATTAGTGTTTTTCTTTAGGTAAATACCCAGTAATGGACTTATTGGATCATAGGGTTCAATTTTTAATTTTTTGAGAAACTCCATACTTTTTTCCACAGTAGTTGCACTGATATATATTCTCACCAACAGTACATAAAGGGTACTTTTTCCCCACATCCTCGCCAACACTTGTTATTACACTTGTCTTTTTGATATTAGCCATTCTGACTGTTGTGAGATGATATCTCATTGTGGTTTTGATTTGCATTTCTGTGATGATTAATAATGTTAAGCATCTTTAATTTCCTTATTGGATGTTCTTTTATCTTCTATCTCCAAATAACTAACCCATTTTTAATTAAGCTATTTGATTTTTTATTATTGAGTTTTAAGGTTTATTCATATATTATGAATATAGGTCTCTTATCAGAAACAGGATTTGAAAATATTTTCTCTTTAATTTTTAAAATGTTACTGAAACAAAATTTTGAAATTTTGATTGATGCAGTCCATTTTATTATTTTTCTCTTTTTTTCTTGTCTTTTTGATATCATGGCTAATAAATCATTTTATAATTCAAAGTCACAGAGATTTGCTCATATGTTTTTTCCTAAGAATTTTATAGTTTTAATATTTACATTTAGATTTTGGACCCATTTTGAGTTAATCTTTGTGTATCTTGTTAGGTAAGGGAACAGACACATTTTTGTACATGTTAGCATCCAGCTATCCCACCACTGTTTAAAAGGCCATTATTTTCCCCATTGAATTGTTTTGGCATCTTTGTCAGAATTAATCACAAATATAAGGGTTAATTTCTAGACTCATAATTCTATTTCATTAATTCATATGTCTATTTTATATCAGTATCACATTTCATAATTGCTGTAGCTTTGTAGTAACTTTTGGATTTCAAAAATTTGAGTCCTACAACATTTTCTTCTGTTTTGAGATTGTTTTGGCTATTCTTGGTCTCTTACATTTACACAGGTATTTTAGAATCAGTTGGTGTCTCCTTTCAGAGAAGCATATATATGTTAGTTCAGATAAATTCAATTTCAATGTCATGCTTTTTTTTCAAAATATTTTCTAATCAAATGCTTCATTTATTTCAACCTCCACTTTTCCATTGGCCTCTTACTTTCCTTACGTATTTAATTATGCTCGGATATCTCCATTCTTAAAAAAAAAATTTCTTGACATTGTCTCATTCTTCACAGGCCCAGTTCATGAGAAAATAGTGTCTATTTTTACTTTTATCTCTCTCTTAAATCTATGCAGGAAACAAGTTACCAATGACATTCTAATTGCCAAAGAGAGCAGCATAGTCTTTACTGAGATATTTCACACCAACAACTACCCTTACTTACATTTTTCTCCCCTCCCTCATTTGTTTCACAATGTGGCCATAGTCTCCTCTCTTGTGCATGCATCTCTTGTTTCTACTCCTTACATGTTGGCTTTACCCAGGTTTCTTGTCTCAGCTTTCTACCTTTCTCATTTTACAAACTTTCACCAACCTCTAAACCTAAACTCTAATGACAGCCTTCCTCTTGTACGTTTTATTTACTTACACATGAACATTCAATATATACCTCAAAAATATACAGTGGAATTCCATATCATTCTCAAAATTTTTTTCTCATTCTTCCTTCCATATATCAATAAAGGAGCTATCTAATTTTAAAAAGCAAAAGATTTTAGGGTACCTGGGTGGCTCAGTCAGTTGAACATCTGACTCTTGGTTTCAGCTCAGGTCATGATCTAATAGGTTGTGAGATAGGCCTCACACTGGGCTCTGTGCTTAGTGCAGAGTCTGCCTGAGGATTCTCTCCTGCTGCCTCTCCTCCTGCTCATGCTTTTTCTCTCAAATAAATAAATAAATTTTTTCTTAAATTAAAAAAATAAAAAAGCAAAAGATTTTGAAGTCATTTTTAAATTTTCTCTTTCTCTTTTCTCACATGTGAATAGTGAACTGTCCATTTTATCTCTAAAACGTATCTCTCATTAATCCTCTTCTCATTTTCTAACTGAATTCATTTCCTCATTATTTTTTCTTTGGATTCCAGTAATAACTTCCACTGTATCTTTCATAATTCCAAACATTTCAGTAAGATGTAGAATTTATTATACCATTCCTATCCTTAAAAATCTTTCAGTGACTTCCCATTACCTGTAGAGTAGTTAAGACTATTTTATTTGGTATTAATGGTGCTGTGAAAATCAGTCCCAGCTTATTTTTTCAATATTAAGTCCGATGATACAATTTCTCCTTCAACAATCTCTATAATCTCTCTGTTGCCTTGCTTCCCAGATATACTGCCAAATATATACCTTATTGATTTAGCTATAAAGGATTTATTCACTGTAAACCTCACATTGCTCATGCATATGTATTTTTAGGAAAAACTTCCATTGTCTTATCTCCCCACAACTCACTCTCGCAAACTTAGAGAACCTACTTATCCTCTCAGGTCAGGCCAAATGTAATATCCTTAATGTAAGTCTCTTTAATCAAGTTAGCTCTTCTCTTTTTTTTTTTTTTTTAAGACTTTATTTATTCATGAGAGAGAGAGAGAGGCAGAGACACAAGCAGAGGGAGAAGCAGACTCCATGCAGGGAGCCTGATGTGGGACTTGATCCCGGGTCTCCAGGATCAGGCCCTGGGCTGAAGGTGGCACTAAACCACTAAGCCACCCCAGCTGCCCAAGTTTGCTCTTCTCAAAGCAGATTTAACACTACAACATTTGTCACCATATATTATTTAATTTATTGTTTTCCTTGCTAGAGTTTTCACTGTTTGAAGGTGACCACTAGGCGATCCCTGGGTGGCTCAGCGGTTTAGCGCCTGCCTTTGGCCCAGGGCGCGATCCCAGAGTCCCACATCAGGCTCCCGGCATGGAACCTGCTTCTCCCTCCTCCTGTGTCTCTGTCTCTGTCTCTCTCTCTCTCTCTCTCTCTCTATCATAAATAAATAAATACATCTTTTTAAAAAAATGAAGGTGACCACTAAATCTCATTCATCAGAGCATCTTTAGAAGATTGACATGGACACTGCTACATTGTTGACAATCAATGCATTCTTTAATTAATATAAATTTTATCAAATGTAAATGGACTTACTGAATTGTCAGTGAATACTAATACTGAATACTAATAGGAGTAGTATTAGTCAGCAGCATGTTTGAATTACATGGGACTACCTCCTAAACTTGCCAATAAGAAAGTAAGTAAGTAGGCATGTCAATATGAAATTTGGAGAAACACATAGGTGGTAGGCATTGTGACAGAAAAGAATGGGGAAACTGACATGTTTCTGAGAAAAGTAGTAGCTCAGATGCCCTGGAAATAAAAACAAAATGTTAAAATATATATTTAAAAATTATAACTATATCCTTGTTCTTTCTTTTTTTTTAAATAAATTTATTTTTTATTGGTGTTCAATTTACCAACATACAGAATAACACCCAGTGCTCATCCCGTCAAGTGCCCCCCTCAGTGCCTGTCACCCATTCCTTGTCCTTTCAAGACAGAAAAAAACTTTTCAAAATCAAAAACTCACCTAAAATTGTTATCTAGATAGTTTTTAAAAAGCACTGAAACTATTTTTACTTTAGGGGTAGATATTTACTCCTGTTGAATATTAGTTTCCATATATTTTCCTGCTTTACAGGACATAAGGCACATAAAATAAAGCCAAGGGCCTACCAAAGGTGAGAAATCTAATAGGACACCTCTACCATACCTTAAGTGTGGAGTGTACCAGGAAAAAAATCTCACCTCATAGAATGAGACAACAGAAAATTCTCTGCTGTAGCTTTGCCATAGTTTTGCTGCTAGGTTTAGAAAAAAAATCTCTCTTGAGTATTGATAGCTAAACAACACTCCTCATGCTGACTTGTAGCTGATTCCACCCTGATTAGATATGTTTGTTGGACACCAACAAATTTTTTGTTGAACACCAACAAACTTATATCTAATAATCTATTTAAAGTCTTTATGCTGAGCCAAATAAGTCAATCAGAGAAAGATAATTATCATATGGTTTCACTCATATGTGGAATACAAGAAACACTACAGAGGCTCATAGGAGAAGGGAGGGAAAACTGAGTGGGTGGGAAGTTATCAGAGAGGGAGACAAACCATGAGAGACTCCTAACTATAGGAATCAAACTGAGGGTTGCTGGAGGAGAGGAAGATGGGAGGATGCGGTAACTGGGTAATGGGCATTAAGGAGAACATTTGATGTGATGAGCACTGGGTGTTATATGCAACTGATAAATTACTGAACTCTACATCTGAAACTAATGCTATATTAGCTATATATGTATTGGTTAATTGACTTGAATTGAAAAAAATTAATTCTTCCACATTAGTAGTGCCTCCAGGCACTTGAGATGAGCCTGGCAAAGTTCTGTTTAAGTGAATACACCTTCCATCCAGACTTCAAAGGATTCCTACAGATTAAGTTCCAACATGAATTTGGATTCACAGTAAAAAAAAAATATGAAACAATACCCACAAATAATCACTAGAGTTTAATAAAAACAACAGATGATGGGAAGACTTTGTATCAGAATATAAAATCATATGTTTAACATGTTTGAATAAATAAAATAGTAAAACTACAAAAATGGTAAGTAGTTTGCAAAAGAGCCAAATAGAACTTCTGGAAATAAGAAATGTGAAACAAATTTAAAAAATTCAATGGATAGGTTAAATAGTAAATTTAGTAAATAGTAAATCTCATGGAAATTTAATTGGAAATTTAATAATTGAAAAACAGAGCTGAAGAAATTATCTGTAACACAACATGGAAACAGAGTTGAAAAATGTGAAAGACATAGAGAACATTGGTTTTTAGTTAAGAGAAACCTTTAACTAAAGTGCCATCACTTTTTTTTTTTAATTAGAAAGAATTAGGAAGGGACACTATTAATGAGATGGTATCTTAGGTCAGTTTTCCCAGAAGCAGCCCCTGAAGTAAGGATTTATGAACAAACATCTTACTTAATAAGGCAATATTATTCTCTGGAGAGACCCACAAAAGAATGGAGGTAGCAGGAGAGGAAAGATAAGAAAGCCAAGTAAAAGTGTAATCTCAGACAAAGACCTGCAGAACATAATAGATTCAGCCTAAATCCTGCAAGGGAACTCTGGAGTAAGTTCTACTTCACTGTTGTCCAAGGCAAGAAAGCTAAGCTGTCATACTTGGTCATCTGTCAGCCCTTAGTCAAAAGCTGTACAAAGAGAGACTAAATTCCCAGGGACTTCTAGAATCCTGCATATGTGGAAAAGGACCTCAATAGATAAAGTACAGTTCCCAAAGTATAGGTGGAGTTCAAATTTGCCAGTTTTAGTCAAAATAGATTTTGTACTTGTTAAGTTCTTTTGGTTCTCATTTTCTCTTCGATTTTGGCTTGGTCTTATCAATTCTTCCATGAATATAAGCATGTTTTCAATATTTTGTCTGTATTATAATTGTTTACAGTTAGAAGCTTTGTTCTAAAAACCTAATTCCAAATTATTTGTAATTTTAAGCCTCATCTTTATTCTCAACTTTCATTATTTGAAGTGTCGTCTTTGTATTTTATATATTGTTGGATGATAATTTTCTAATCTATTCTAAAGGTCTCTTATTGTAGTGAGTTTAACACATTTATATTTATTTCAATTGTTGTCTTCATATTTGATTTTTTCTATTAAATATGTTCTATACATTAATTCTCCTTTCATACCTTGCATTAAACATACCAAGTTTCTTTTTTAAAAAAAAATTATTTATTTATTTGAGAGAGAGAAAGAGTGCATGCACACACTTGAGTTGGGGATAAGTCGGGGGGAGTGACAGAGGGACAGAATCTCAAGTACACTCCCCACTGAATGCAGGAGCCCAACAAGGGACTTGATCTCATGACCCTCGAGATCATGACCTGAGCTAAAATGATGAGTCAGTCACTTAACCAACTGAGCCACCCATATGCACCCCAAGTTTCTTCTTATATGAAAGTTAACTTTGTATTTTATTTCTTTTGTTGGTCACCAGTAAGATGATATATATCTGCATTCATTTCTTCCTTTCTACCTCTTTCTTATGTGTATCAATATCCATAGCATCTAAACTCTCCAGTCTCTCACTCCCTCACTCCTACCACCACCATATTTGCATTTTCTACATTTTTAACACTGAGACTTATGGATTTTTTAATAGACTTTGGGTTTACCTTAGCACAAAAGGAAAGTTATTTCCTCATCTCTACATTCCATATATTTCTTAGATTTTCCTAGGTTAATCTGACAACTTTACTAGAGTACTTCTGAGAGAAGTGTTTTCAAAAGAGCCCATTTGCTTGGTGAAACTTCTGAGTTCTTGTTTGCCTAAGAACATGTAAGTCTATTTTCCTTGCATTTAAATTAGTTATAGTTCAATACAGGATTCCAGATTTAAAGTTCTTTTATTCTGACACTTTAACAGTGTTATTCCTCTTAAGTGCAAAATACAATGTTATATGAGTTTTGCATATAAGATTAACATTTGGAAGATGCTACAGATCCATTTCTTGTTTCTTTTTAAAATAACCTGCTTCTGGGGCACCTGGGTGGCTCAGGGGTTGGGCATTGGCCTTGGCTGGGGGCGTGGTCCTGGGGTTCTGGGATCAAGTCCTGCATTGGGCTCCCTGTGGGGAGCCTACTTCTTCCTCTGTCTCTCCCTCTCTCTCTCTCTCTCTCTCTCTTTCTCTCTCCCTGTCTCTCGTGAATAAATAAATAAATTCTTTAAAATAAAGTAAAATAATCTGCTTTCTATTAGGGAGCTTTAAGAAAGTTCTTTGATCTTTTAACTCTAGTACGTTTATGTTTTTTTAATTGTATGGCTTGGGAGTATGAAAACGTTTGGTGTTTATCTTTAATTTTTAGAAATTCTAGGTTATTATTTCTTCAAATGTTTCCCCCCTTCCATTTTTTCCCTTCAGTTTTCTGGAAAACCTTTAATGGGGAGGTTAACACTTGCACATCCACCCTCCATATGTCTAAAATTTTGTCTTCTATTACTTTTACTATTACTTTTCTTTATCTCTTTATTTTCCTGAAAACCTTTCTGAATTCCTCAACTTAGTCTTTAGTCACTACTTTTTTACCCAGTTGTATTCATTCTCATATTTTAATACATGAGTTCTTTAGTTCATTTCTTTAAAACATTATTATGCTCATCTTCTCTAATATTTCTCTTTATCTCTTTGAGAATATTGATTATGCTTGCCTGTATTTATTTCAAGTCTTTATATTTATCTATTTTAAATACAATCTATCCACCATCATGGGGCTCAAACTCATGACCCCAACATCAAGAATTGCATTCTCTACCAACTGAGCCAGAAAGACATACTTGCTTCTATTTATTTTAAGTGTCTGTCCACTAGTTTTCTTTTATCTGGCATAGGTTAGAGAGATTCAACTCAAGTTTGAGAATTTTAACTTTAAACTCTGGGCTGAACTACTCTCCTCACAGGAAGCAACTCAACCCTTTGAGGACATTCCTTCCCTCCTCTCCCACCCTGGCAGGCATGGTGGGCAGGCGTGAATTCTCAGGAGCCAGCTACAATGTCAGAACCTGTTAGCCACTCTCCAACCCAGCTTAGCAGGAGTGCCATTCTGCTATTTTCCCACCTTCTGTAGCTAGTGCTGGGCTGCTGCTACTAGGTTTTTTTTTTTTCTTCTTCCTAGAGGCAATAATCCATGCAAGGCAATGCAAGGAAAAGCAGGAATTATATCTGAAAAGTTCCTCTGCTAACTTCTGTTGTCCTCTTTTCATACTTAAGCTGTTCTTTCTCTCCACGCATGAAGTCCAATCAGCTTTTGTCTTCCTAAGAATTCTGTCTTTTCATTTTAGTTTCTCAGAATCAACCATACCATCACCTCTGTCATATCCACGGAATTACATCCAGAGGAAGAAGCCAGCAATGCCTTTAATTTGTCAAAAGCTGGGCGGGGGTCCAATCATTTTCTTTCACCCTATAAGAAAGACCAACTTTACTGCTGCACCTCCCTCTTCAACACTACGTTTTTGTCTATCCATTACAAATTAATTCAGTTCTACATGATTCTATGTGCCTTGCACAATGTATTAGGTTAAAAGTGTAAGCC
Organism: Vulpes lagopus; assembly: GCF_018345385.1. Lineage (NCBI taxonomy): Eukaryota > Metazoa > Chordata > Mammalia > Carnivora > Canidae > Vulpes > Vulpes lagopus. The sequence goes on from NC_054829.1 coordinate 101,633,782, forward strand.
ATGATCTGAAACTTGTAAGAGAACTTCCTACTTTGCTGGGGAAATCAATTTCCTTACATAAATCTCTGAGGAGTAACAAAGTTGTCAAACTGGTAAATTGAAAATTCCTGAATTTAATATGATAAAACCTGTCAATATTACACATTTGGGGCACTAAGTACACAAGTAATAAGGGCTCAATCAATGCATCCTGTGAATAAATAGGAGCATATAAGTAAGAAAGAGCATCATGAACAGTCCATAGTTTGGTAGTATTTTCTTTGAGAGTGGAGGACAAACCTAACACTGACCTTGAACTGTTTTTCTAGCTCTCCAGAGTGTATTATAAAATAATGTATACAAAATGTATCATAATGCTTCTCTCTGGCAGATTTTTAATTACAGATAAAGTATTCCTATATAAAGAAAACTCTTAAACCAGATTTTTTTTCATATATTTACAAATACTCATTTTAAAATCAATCTCTGAAACTATTACCTTAATAGTTCCAATGTCATGGTAGAGTTATCTGCTGACATTGACTGTCATTAACTTCAAATGTTGTAAATTACCTCTCCCATTCAGAAGTATACATGTCTAAAATCAGATCTTTTTACCCTCTTATATGCATTATTAGTATTTTATTTTTATCTCTTCAATACTTTGAAGCCATCTATTTGGACACTGAAGAAGAAAGTCTTCAAGGATTAATTGAATAAACAATTTGGTGAATACTTCTGGGAAATTGCCACAAAGGACAAACCATAATAGGTAGTTGCAACAAGCAGAAAAGCTCTTAAGAAAAGGCTTTCAGAAGACTCTGAGAGTTAGAATCTCCCACAGGTTTTGAAATATAACAGTACTGGTTGCAAATTAAGGGCCAGACTGTAGGTACACAAAGCTCAGTCCAGGTGGTAACAGGCACAAAGGTCCACCCTAAGTGAAATTGCAAAATAAGTAAAATCCATCTCAGTGCATGCATAGTATCTTTCTCTTTCACCTCTTCCTCTGAATGCTCTGCAGGCTTGAAGCTTTCCTGCTGAAAACTCAAATTCATTTAATCATGTATTCATTCAATGAACAATTCATAAGACTCAAGTGCCAGATGCTAGAATTATTAAGACAAACAAGGCAAAAAGTATACACTTAATAACTCACAGTTTAATGGGGAGTAGGATGCAAAATAAATGCAATCCAATGTGATGAATACAATAATTAGAATTAGATACTATGTATAAATTAGACTTACAGAAGAAAGTTATCAACTTCACTTAGAAAGTTCAGGGATGGTTTTGAATTAGAAGACACTTGAATCAAGTCTTAAACCATTAGGTGTGAGGGATGAGATTAGAGGTAAGTGTTCCATAAGAACTAACCATGTGCAAAAGCAGAAAAAGTGCAGCAGATTTTTTTCACATTGAGGTGAAATTGCTAGGATAAAAGATAAAATTTTAGATCTCGGTAATAAATCCCTAAAATGTGAATTTTCAGAACTTGAGAAACTAGGAATTATTTGACTTTGCAGAGAAACCTTCCTAGAAATCCAGACAAATGACATTCTACTTACTCTTAAATATTTATTAGCCGTAGTCCATATCAAGCTTTCCAGTTTGATTTCTTCCTTTCTTCCCTCCTTCCTTCTTGATCTATTTTTCTGTTTGTTTCACAGCATATTCACACACACACACACACACACACACGCTCATTCACTCATTCTTACACACATATTCACACATGCATAGTTACCATCACTTAAAATGGACCTCAGTACTATAAAATAGATCATTCTTTCAGGCTGAAAAGAATATTTGGTCAAAATATTTGCTTGCCATCATGCTAATAGCAAAATGTCGAATCAGATCGTTTTTCTACTTTGATTCTTGGCCAGAGTTAGATAAAGGCCAAAAGGAGTTAAAGCAGAAATGTTTTGAACAGCCTGAAAATAACAGACGTGACTGAACACTGTAAGTAAATCCCAAAGATGCTAAGAATCAGGGTTGTGGCTCTTCTGCTTTGTGGCTCTATGGTGTAACCATGCCCCCTCACATCTAGTTATCCATAAACATTTCCTCAAACCAGGCCAGTGCTACTTTTCAGATTTTTGTCAACCAATGCCAGATGTGCCAGTTTATTCTTTGTTATAATTCTATATGTTTTGATGTTGGAGACACCTAGATTTTCTATCTATGGCCATATTTTCCCATCTCCTTTGGAGATTGTATCCTTTATGAAGTTCTTGTTAATGCACCCATATTGGTTAGTTCATTGTAGACTTTAAAAAATATAGAGAAATAGTCCAGTTGCAGAATGTTTAGTATAAAATTAATTAAATCTCCCTTTTCCACACTGCAACATTTAGCAGTTTGTATTGAGCTACCTGATAGAAAATTTGTTGACTTGTATATTATGCAGATGGGCCAAAAGACAATGGTCTGCACCTGGAAACTAAATTGATTATACATCTAAATCAAAAGAGTAAATTCTGAATATATCACTCACTGTGCAAGACAACAAGATATGAGGAAGCCTACCCAGATCAATTTGAAACAATTTTAAAAATCTCCAAATATATGAAATTTATTTTGGTAAGTTACTTAATTACAAAATCATCTAAGCCATGACCCTAACTTTGGGTAAACTAGAATCCTAGGTAGATGAACTAATAATCTTTTCAAGTTAGGTCATTTTACAATTTTGAATCACTTTATTTTTTAGACTTTATTTATTTGAGAAAGTGAGAGAGCACAAGTAGGCAGAGGAGTAGAGGATGAGAGAGTAGCAGACTCCCTGCTGAGCAGGGAACCCAGTTTGGGGCTTGATCCAAGGATGCTGGGATCATGACCTGAACCAAAGGCTGATGCCCAAACAACTGAGTCACGCAGGTGCCCCATAATTTTGAAACACTTTATTTGATATCTTAATTGCATTGTTTAAAAAGCCTTCATCATTGCAGACATATAGAAATCTATGTTGAGGTAGTACACAAAGAAGTTTTTAGGTCTGCAAGAAACATTTAAAATTATGGATTAATTTGAAACAAATGAACTTCCACCCATTGGATACTGAGCTAGATTTGGATAATAGAAGATGAATTGATATACAAAATATTACATCTTTTTCTTCTGTGAACATCAACTTTGTTTTTAAGGCTTAGAAATTACAAATTAGTATTCTAACATTGCACCAAGGGGATACAGTGGACAGTCCTTCATTTACATTCCCAGCCTACCAGTGGCCACTGAAGAGGAAATAGTCTCATGATCTACACCACCTCAAAGAGGGGGCAATGATGGCGAACCATACTGATACAGCCTCCATTGTCTTCTTGACCTGGAACAGTGAGTGGATCACAGGAAGTCCTCTTAGCATCTAGTGAGATTGGAAACATGGGGCATGCCCTATCACAGTCTATATCTAAGGGGCTCTAGCATATTAAAGTATAGGAGAAATTCAGTAATAATAATCATGTTAAAGATTCCTAAATTGAAACGAGGAGGATCCAAGATAGCAAAATAGAAAGACTCTGAACTCACCTCCTCCATGGAACATATCAAAGTATATGTATAGGGTAATTCCTCCTGAAGAAGAACTGAGGGCTAACTAAACAGCTTCTGCCCCAAAAAAGATACAGAGGATGCAAAAGAAGAGAGCAAGAGAGACAGAGATGCAGTGACGAAGGGAACCTACACCCCTGATGCTGCAAACTGCCATGGAGAGGGACAGTATGGAAGGACCAGGAGCAGATTTGTCTGGCCTTGGGCACAGAAAGAAAACCCTGGGCTTTAAAAAGCAGCTAACAAGAGCCCGCCCTAGAACTCTGCCAAAGGGCACAATAGCTGCTAGAATTCTCTCTGGTTGGAAGGAACAGATGGACATTGTCTCTGCTCCCCTTCCACCTTGAAAACACAAGCCGGTGCAAAATCCAGGTGCCTTAACTGGCCTGCTGCCTCATGGAGCCCCAGCCCCTAGCCCACACCAGCCTCAGCCATACCCCCTAAGTGGCTACAGGTGGTACATTCTGGGACATCCCCAGTTTGTGCTCACTATAGTTCTAGCCTTTACACCAAAGCGATAGACACAGAGCACCCCAGATGCTCTAGGCCCATACAACTTGGCTTCAGATGGCTTACTAGGGCACCCCCAGCAAAGAGCATTTTTGGAACCTCCCAGCTGATGATGTCTGCCTCAGCTTTAGCCACCCAGCCAGGACACCACCATACTGAGTACCCCAGAATACCCTGGCAGCACCCATTTCAGCTTCAGATATCTTGCCAAGTCACCCTCCATGTGAAGAGCCCCAGGACACCCAGGCTTGCAACCACTTAGGCTATAGCTGTCCTGCCAGGCCACATTTTGTATAGAGAGCCCAGGTGCCACAGCAGCTCATGGTCACTTTAGATTTGGCCATCCTGCCAAGGTATCCCCTTGTGCAAACACCCCAGGACTCCCCAGCTTCTACTCCACTTCAGCTCCAGCTGTCCCTCCAGGATGCCCCCTACAGAGAATGCCCAAGCATCCCCCAGCTTGTACCCACTTCACTTCAGCTATCCTGCCAAGGTGCCTTCTGCATATAGAGTCTTGGGACACCCCAGCTTGCATTCATTTCAGTTTCAGCTCTCTTGCCAGGGCAGCTGCTGCACAGAAAAAGCCCCAGGACACGCTGGCCCACACCAGCTGTAGGTCCAGCCAGGCAGCAAAAATCACCAAGCACACACAGGCTACATAAGAGATGACCATACACAAGATTTATCCTTCAAGTATATGAAAAGCAACTGTTTTGCCTAATCCATAGAAACAAACACAGAAAATCAAGTAAAATGAGGAGACAGAAATATGCCTCCAAAGAAAAAGACAACACCTTCATAAAAACAAAGAAATGAAACAGATATAAGCAATATGCCTGAAAAATATTTTAAAGTAATGGTTATAAAGCTGCTTATCAGGCTGGGGTGATGGCTGAGTGGCTCAGTTGGTTAAGCATCTCTTGATTTTGGCTCATCCAGGTCATGATGCCAGGATGGTAAGTTTGAGCCTCACATCAGGGTCTGCACTCAGTGGTGAGTCAGCTTGAGATTCTCTCTCTCCCTCATCCACCCTCATCTCTCTCTCTCTCTCTCTAAAACAAATAAATCTTTAAAAAAAAGATGCTTATCAAGCTAGAAATAAGAGTAGAAGAACTCAATGAGACCTTCAATAAAGAGATTAAATATAAAGAAGAAACAATCAGAGTTGAAGAATACAATAACTGAAATTTAAAAATACAGTAGAGGGATTCAAAAATAGATTAGCAGATGCAGAAGAATGTATGGTGATCTGGAAGAGTAATGAAAGGCATCCAAGTTGAATATCAAAAAGAGAAAAGGACTAAAAAATGAGGACGGTTAAGGGATCTGTTGGACAAAATCAGGCAAACAAATGTTTATGTTATAGGCCCTAAAGAAGAAAGGTTGAAAAGGGCAGAAAACTTATTTGAAGAAATAACAGCTGAAAACATCCTTAACTTAGGGAAAGAAATAGACATCTAGGTCCATAAAGCACAGGGAGTTCCAAACAATATGAACCAAAGAAAGCCCACACCACAAAACATAATAATTAAAATATCAAAGGTTAGAGATAGAGAATTTTATTTTATTTATTTTTAAAATATGTATTTATTTGTTTGAGAGATAGAGAAAAAGCACTAGTAGAGGGAGGGATAGAGGGAAGCTTCAAGCAGGGTCCCTACTCATCACAGAGTCCAAGGTGGGGCTCCATTTCCAGACCCATGAGATTATGACCTGAGCTGAAATCAAGAATCAGATGCTTAGCAGACTGAGTCATCCAGATGCCCCAATAAAGGGAATTTTCAAAGCAACAAGAGAGAATCAAAAAGTTACATACAAGAGAAATTATATAAAGCTATCAGCTAATTTTTCAGCAGAAACTTCACAGCCCAAAAGAGAGTGGCATGATATATTCAACATGCTGAAAGAAAAACACCTTCAACCAGGTAGACTCATAAATACAATGGAATATTACTCAGCCATAAAAAGAATGAAAGCTAGCTATTTGCAACGACATGAATGGAGCTAGAGAGTATAATGCTAAGCAGAATAAATCAGAGAGAGACAAACACCGTATAATTTCACTCATATGTGAAATTTAAGAAACAAAACAGAGAAGTAAAGGGAAAAAAGGGAAGCAAACCAAGAAACAGACTCTTACCTATAGAGAACAAACTGATAGTTTCCAGAAGGAAGGAGGGTGGAGGGAAATATTAAATAGGTGATGCAGATTAAGGAGTGCAGTTGTGATGAGCACTAGATATTGTATGGAAGTGTTGAATCATTACATTGTATACCTGAAACTAATATTACACTATATGTTAACTACTGGAATTTAAATAAAAAAATTTAAAAAATAATAATTTCAAAAGGGAGGGATAAAGACTTTACCTGATAAGGTTATCATCGAGAATTGAAGAAGACATGAAGTTTCCTGAACAAACAAAAAATGAAAGAGCTTACCCTATTAAACCAGCTTTTTTGGGATTCCTGGATGGCTCAGTCTGCCTTCAACTCAGGTTGTGATCCTGGGGTCCTGGGATAAAGCCCCACATTGGGCTCCTTGCTTAGCAAGGAATCTGCATCTCCCTCTTTCTACCGCCCCCCCCCATGCTCTCTCTCTCAAATAAGTAAATAAAATCTATAAAAAATATTTAAACTGGCCTTTTAAGAAATGTTAAAGGGGACTACTTTAAGTGGGCAAAAGGAGTCATAATTAGATTTAAGAAAATAATGAATAAAAATCTGTAAAATATGACAGCATATAATATGAAATGTGGAGGAGGGAGTAAAAATAGATTTTCTTAGAATGTGTTTGAACTTAAATGACCACCAACTTAATATGGACTGCTAGATACTCAAGATGTTATATATTAATCTCACAGTAACCACAAACCCAACACCTATATTAGACAAACAAAAAATAAAGGGAAAGACAATCAAATATAATACTAAAGAAACTCATCAATCACAAAGAGAGAAAGAGAAGAAGAAAGGCACAGAGAAGAACTGAAAAAGCAATCAGTCAACAATTAACAAAATGACAATAAGTACATACCTATTAATAATCACTTTAAATGTAAGTGACCTAAATGCTTTGATCAAAAGATGTAGAGTGGTGGAATGGATAAAAAGACAAAACCCATCTATATACTTCCTTCAAGAAACTCACCTCAGACCCAGAGACACATACGGGCTGAAAGTAAAGGGATGGAAAAAGATTTACCATGCAAATGTGAGGAGGAAAGTCAGGGTAGCAATACTTACATCAGACAAAATAGACTTTAAAATAGACTATAGCAAGACACAAAGAAAAGGCATTACGTTATGATAAAAGTATCAATCCAATAAGAGGATATACCAATTGTAAATATCTATATATCCAACATTGGAGCACCTAAATACATAAAGCCAATATTAACAAATATAAAGAGAATAATTGATAATAATACAATAATAGTGGAAGACTTTAATACCCCATGTATATCAATACATCAACCAGGCAGAAAATCACTAAAGAAATCATATCTTTGAATTATACATTAGACCAAATAAACATAACAGATATATATGGAATATTACATCCCCAAACAACAGAATACACAATTTTCCCCAAGTGCATATGGGACATTCTCCAAGATAGATCACATATTAGGCTACAAAATTAATTTCAACAAATTTAAAAAGATCAAAATCATTGCATTCATCTTTTCTAACTATGATGGTATAAAAGTAAAAATCAATCACAAGGGAAAAACAGAAAAACAAAAACAAGTGGAGGCTAAACAACATGATATTAAATAACCAATGGATCAATAAAAACAATCAAAGAAGAAATTTTAAAAAATACATGGAGACAAATGAAAATACAACTGTTCTAAATCTTTGGGATGCAGTGAAAGCAGTTGTGAGAGAGGAAATATACAGAGAAGCAGGCATACCTCAAGAAATAAGAAAAAGCTCAAATAAACAATTTAACCTTACAGCCAAAGGAACTAGGAAAAAGAAGAATAAATAAAGTCCAAGGTGAGTAAAAGGAAGGAAATAATAAAAATCAGAGCAGAAATAAATGATATAGAGACCAAAAGATAATAATAATAGAAAAAAATCAATGACATAGAGCTGGTTTGTTGAAAAGGTAAACAAAATTGATTAAACCTTAGCCAGATTTATCAAGAAAAAAGAGAAAGGACTCAAGTAAGTAAAATTAGAAATGAAAGAGGAGTATCAATTGCACTGATACCATAGAAATATAAAGGATTATAAGAGAATACTATTAAAAATTATATGCCAACAAATTGGACAACCTAGAAGAAATGGAAAATTCCTAGAAATATGCAATTTTCCAAAACTGAATAAGGAAGAAATATAAAATCTGAATAGACCAAAGTACTAATGAAACTGAATTGTAAATCAAAAAAGTACCAAACAGATAAAAGTGCAGGACCAGATGGACTCACAGGTAAGTTCTATGAAATATTTAAGGAAGAGTTAATATATAATCTCTTCAAACTATTCCAAAAAATAAAAGAGGAAGAAAAGTTTCTAAATACATTCTACAAGGCAAGCAGTAGCCTGATACCAAAACCAGAAATACCACAAGAAAACTACAGGTTAATATTCTTGATGAACGAAGAGGCAAAAATCCTCAACAAAATATTAGCAAACCAAATCCAACAATACATTAAAAGGATCATTCACCATGATTAAGTGAGACTTATTCTGGGGATGAAAGGATGGCTCAATATTTGCAAATCAATCAATGTAATACACCACAACAAAATTAAATATAAAATTCATATGATCATCTCAATAGATACAAAAAAAAAGCATTTGGCAAAATTCAGCATCCATTCATGATAAAAACTCTCAATGAAGTGGGTACAGAGAGAACATACCTCAGCATAACAGAGACCATATATGACAAACCCATACCTAACATCACACTGAATGGTGAAAAACAGAACTTTTCCTTTAAGATTAGGAATAAGACAAAGATATCCACTCTTACTACTTTTATTCAACCTAGTACTGGAAGTCATAGGCACAACAATTAGACAAGAAAAAGAAACAAGAGACATATTGGTAAGAAACAAGTTAAACTGTCACTATTCATGGATGACATGATACTAAATATAGAAAACCCTACAGATGCCACCAAATCTATTAGAAGTAATAAATAAATTCAGTAAAGTTGCAGGATAAAAAATTAATAATCAGAAATTAGTAGTGTTTCCATACAGTAATAATAAAGTAGTAGAAAGAGATTAAGAAACTAATTCCATTTATAACTGCACCAAAAAGAATGAGATACTTAGGAATAAATGTAACCAAGGAGGTTAAAGACTTGTACTCCAAAAACTATAAATATTGATAAAAGAAACTGAAGATGACACAAATAAATAGATATTCCATGTTCATGGGTTGGAATAATCAATATTATTAAAATGTCCACACTACCCACAGCAAACTACAGATTCAATGCAATCTCTATCAAAATACCAACAATATTTTTCAAGTATACATAACCTGAAATTTGTATGGAACTATAAAAGATCTCGAATAACCAAAGAAGTATGAAGTTGGAGATAATGCAATTCCAGATTGCAAGATATACTACAAAACTGTGGTAATCCAAACAATATTGTATTGCACAAAAATAGACATGTAGATCAATAGAACAGAATAGAGAGCCCAGAAATAAACAGATGCTTAGATGGTCAATCTATGACAAAGGAGGCAAGAATATACAATGGGGAAAAGAGAGTTTCTTCAATAAATGGTGCTAGGAAAACTGAGCAACTACATGCAAAGAATGAGATTGGATCACTTTCTTGTACCATATACAAAAATGAACTCACAGCAGATTAAAGACCTAAATGCAAAATTTGAAAGCATGAAAATCCTAGAAAAGAGCAGACAGAAATGTCTCTGACATCGGCCTCAGCAACATTTTTCTAGATATGTTTCCTAAGGCAGAGGAAACAGAAGTAGAGATAACTATGGAGACTACATCAAAATAAAAAGCATTTGCATAGCAAAGGAAACTATCAACAAAACTAAAAGGCAACGTACTGAATGGGAGAAGGTATTTGCAAATGATAATCTGATAAGGGGTTAATATCTAAAGTACATAAAGAGCTTACAGAACTCAACACATACACACACACACACACATAAAGCAATTAAAAAATGAGCAGAGGATCTGAATAGACATTTTCCCAAAGAATACATTCAAATGACATTCAAATCACATGAAAAGATGTTCACCACTAATCATCAGGGAAATGCAAATTAAAACCACCTTATACCTATCAGAATACTGAAAATCAAAAAGACAAGAAAATGACAAATGTTGGCAAGGATGTGGGGGAAAAGGACCCCTCATGCTCTATCAGTGAGAATGTAAACTGGTACAACCACTGTGATGAACAATGTGGAGGTTACTTGAAAAATTAAAAATAGAAATACCATATGATCAAATAATTCCACCACTGGGTATTTGCTCAAAGAAAACAAAAAAAATGAATTCGGAAAGATATATGCACTTCATGTTTTGTTCAACATTATTTATTATAGCCAAGTTTTGGAAGCAACTCAAATGTCCATCAACAGACAAATGGACAAAGTACTGGTGAGTGTATACACAAACACACGTGCACACACATATATATGCAATGGAATATTACACAACTGTAAGCAAGAATGAGATTTTTGCAATTTGCTACAACTTGGGCGGACCTAGAGCATATTATGCTAACTGAAATAAGTCACACTGAAAAAGACAAATCCATGTGATTGCACTCATATGTGGAATCTAATTAAGAAATGAATAAACAAACAGAAAGCAGAATCAGACCTATAAATAGAGAATTAACTGGTAGTTGCCAGAGAGGAGGGAGGTGGGTAGATCAGCAAAATAGAGGAAGGAGAGTGGGATACAGGGTTCCAATGATGAAATGAATAATTCACAGGAATAAAAGGCACAGCATAGGAAATATGGTCAATGACATTGTAAGAGCAATATATGGTGATGAATGGTCGCTACACTTGGAGTGATTATACAATAACATATAGAGAAGCTGAATCACTGTTGTACACCTGAAAATAATGTACTATTGTGTGTCAACTATACTCAAAAATAAATAAATTCCCAATTTGGGTCTTTTTCTGTAGCCCTGATGCTTTTTAGGTGCTTCTTTGATGTCATTTACAAGAAGATGAGGTGTTTTAAAGAGAATAATGACCCTCAAGGTTTTCTGGTATTATAAGAACCTGGTACCTGGGATATCACCCAAACAATCTGTGCTTTCTCTGGACTGCCCTACTGCTTTGCTACAACAAGCATCTTGAGGTAAAGAAGCATTCTCTGTACTTAGCCACAACTCTAACAGAGTAAATATTAAATAAAATTGCTGAGTAAATAAATGAATGGAACCACTGCTCTTAAAGTATTTTATTTATATTCATGCCATTTCTGAGACTAGATTCTGTTTTCTAATTATATTTATCATTTCCTCTTGTTACAGACATGTGACATGCTTAAAACAGAAATTATGAAAAGACAGAAGACCACAAAGAAATAATTACCTATAAAACCATCACCCAGAGAGAATTATAAACATTTGATATATATACTCCCAGTATATCTTTAAATATTTTTAAAAAATTATGTTCTGCATATTAGTTTCAGCTTGTTTTTTACTTAAAAACATATAGTGTATATATTTATCACATTAACAAATATCAATCTCTAAAATCATTTCATCATTTATTAGCATCCCATCAAATGGCTATCCTTTATAGAAATTGTATAAATAAATATAGCAGGCATGTGTGTGTTATTGCCTATTATCTTCTTACAGGCAAAATAAACAATGCCTTATCTGTGGTAGGTATTCAGTTAGTGAAGATGAATTGTAAAAATGGTTACATTAATTATTTTCAACATAAGAGTGGATAAGCCAGTAAACTTATTTATTCTTATCACAAACTTTGTAAATTGTATACTGATAAGTTCTTTCACTAAAAATTCAGTTCAAAATGACTCCATTAGAACTTTATCTGATGGTATTATTCAGAATTGTGGAACTCAGATTGAAATGCAAATTTCATAATATTTTTCCTTCATAGGGTCTTAATAGGGTTAAAGGTTGATAAATTTTAGATTTTCCAATAATGCACCATCTTACAATGTAGAATATGCAGCAGTATCCATAACAACCATGACGACTTTAAAGATATTTTAATTGCAATATTCTTTGGAATTGTTGGTGGTTTATTATGACAAAATGAAGACAACTTAAGGAATGCTATTTATTGATAAATGGGTTTCTAACCAACATGATGCAGAATCAACTTTATATTCTGCTTTTATGATAAGGGGATGATTGTATCTGAAAGAAAAAAGATGCAAGATACTGTTTCTATGCTATCCATTTGAAGAAAAGGATTATGTCAAGTATATGAGGTAAAAAAAGGTTACCTTTGGACCTCAATCAATTGAATCTAGGAAACTCAAGAAATTTGAATACATATATTGGTCAATTAGCAAGAAAACAAGACATTATAAAAAATTAAAATCATTTCAAATTAGCAAAATTTTAGTTTGCTTACTTTGTTGGTTAACATGGCATAGCAAGACACAATTGAATATGGTCAAAATTACCCCTGTATTCAAAGCAGGAATATTACTTTTCTCTGCTTGAGAGAGTATGTGTAGGTTATCTAGTTAACATTAAAGTTCTATTTTTTTAATATATTCTGAATTATTGAGTAAGCATAACTAATAGTCAAGTCACAACAATACCAGAGCAGATATACAGTTTAAGTAAAAGTTACTAAGGAATCTATTAAAAACCTTAAGAAAAAAATTCATAAAGGCAGAGTAGAAAGTAGAAACAAGAAAAAACTACTCTCTCTAGGAGTATGAATGAAAGATGGGTAGAAAGGAGAACGAAGGAAAAATCTACTTTGAGGAATAAGTCATGACATTAAAATCAGTGAAGCCAGGAGATAAAAGAAATATTGTTGTTCGTTTTCTTTTTTTTCTTTTTTTAAAAAGATTTTATTTATTTATTTGACAGAGAGAGACTGTAAGAGAGCAGGGGAGGGGCAGAGGAAGAGGGAGAAGCAGACACCCCACTGAGCAGGGAGCCCAAAGCAAGGTTCCATCCCAGGACGCTGGGATCATGACCTGAGCTGAAGGCAGAAACTTAACCGACTGAGCCACCAGGTGCCCCTGTTTATTGTTAGTTTTCTTGTGTAAAATTAACAAATCTATAAAAAGGCTACTAACAGAGGGATGAGACCATCACTGCTGCCACTGGGTCCTGGATGGAGTCCTGCATCAAGCTCCCTTCAGGGAGCCTCCTTCTCCCTCTCCCTATGTCTCTGCCTCTCTCTGTGTGTCTCTCATGAATAAATAAATAAAATCTTAAAAAAAAAAAAAGGCTACTTATGTCTACATACAAAATAATGCCATGTAAAAATCTGACTTTCCTACTGAGCCCTTTGTTATATTATGTATCTCTATTTATGTTAAAACATCCTTACTCCTAGATCATGCCAAACCTGTCAGCAGTCAAATTTCATCAATTTGCCAGAGATGTAAAATTCAGTTGTGAAGAATCTATGAAAATTTTACTTTAGGAGGGGTGGGGCAAGACGGTGGAGGAGTAGGGTCCCCAAGTCACCTGCCCCCCCCCAACATACCTAGATAACTTTCATATCATCCTGAACACCTACAAATCTGACCTGAGATTTAAAGAGAGAACAGCTGGAACGCTACAGGGAGAAGAGTTTGCGCTTCTAACAAGGTAGGAAGGAGGAAAAAATTAAAAAAAAGAATCCAATGGGGGAGAGGCGAGGAGCTGGGCTAAGGGCAGGGGGCGGGAGCCTCCAGACATGAAAGCCCAGGCCCAGAGAAGCGGAACTTTAAAAATCTGCAGCAGATTCTTCCCGGTTGGAAAGGCGCTCAGCGGGGAACTTGGGCAGAACTGCAGGAGGGGCAATGGGGCCTCCAGGTTCCCGGCATCACTAACAGAGGAGGTGCCCCGGGGAGAGCTCCCTAAAGGGCAGGAGCGTGCCGGTTGGGGCCTCGGAGAGAAGCTTAGGCAGGGGCTCTGCGCGGATGGGGCTGTGTGGCCCCCCAGTGCGATTCCAGCAGTGCAGGCCCCGGATTCCAGGGCACCTGGGGACACAGCTCAGGATCCGTTGCTCCCCCCAGGACAGGCAGAGGCCGGGAGGACACAGGACAGCCAGGACACTCCTGCCGCCGGGCACCCCGAGCTGTGCAGATCAGCGCCCCCCCACCTGCGGAGCATCCAGGCCTGAGCGGACTGGGAGGCTATGGTAGTTTCTGCAGGAGGTGACTCTAGGGCTGGAGAGCTGGCCACTGCCAGTGGGGTTGTTCCTCCTGGTGTCACCCTGTGCCTGGGACGGATGGGGGCTGACAGGGTATAGGGGCCTCACGGGGTCAACAGCTCCCCCCCAGCCATGCATCTGGCAGGGGGTGGGGCAGCTCTCCAGGTGCACACACCTGAAAATCAGCACAGCAGGCCAGTCCCCCAGAAGACCAACTGGAAGGACAGGGGAAAATCAAGTTCTTGACCCAGCAGTGTTGGAAAGCTCCAGGGGAAGTCGAGGGATTTACGGTATACAGTACCAGATAATACCCCTCCTTGTTTTGTTTTGTTTTCTTTTGTTTTTGTTTTTTGTTCTTTGGGGGGGGGGGTTGTATGTTTTTTCCCTGTTTTTTTCTCTTTTTTTTCTTCCTTTTTCCAGTACAACTTGTTTTTGCACTAAGCAAAATGACTAGAAAGAAGAACTCCCCACAAAAGAAAGAATCAGCCACAGAGTTACAGAATTTGGATTACAGTTCGATGTTAGAAAGTCAATTCAGAAGCACAATTATAAAGCTCCTGGTGGCTCTTGAAAAAAGCATAAAGGAATCAAGAGACTTCATGACTGCAGAATTAGATCTAATCAGGCCAAAATTAAAAATCAATTAAATGAGATGCAATCCAATCTGGAGGTCCTAACAACGAGGGTTAATGAGGTAGAAGAAAGGGTGAGTGAAATAGAAGACAAGTTGATGGCAAGGAAGGAAGCCCTGGAAAAAAGAGAAAAACAATTAAAAGACCATGAGGAAAGGTTAAGGGAAATAAATGACAGCCTCAGAAGGAAAAAATCTACATATAATTGGGGTTCTAGAGGGTGCTGAGATGGACAGAAGGGCAGAAAGCATATTTGAACAAATCATAGCTGAGAACTTCCCTAATTTAGGGAGGAAAACAGGCATTCATATCCAGGAGATAGAGAGATCCCCCTCTAAAATCAATAAAAACCATCCAACACCTCGACATTTAATACTGAAACTTAGAAATACCAAAGATAAAGAGAAAGTCCTTAAAGCAGCAAGACATAAGAGATTCTTAACATATATGGGGAGAAATATTAGATTAACAGCAGACCTCTCCACAGAGACCTGGCAGGCCAGAAAGGGCTGGCAGGATATATTCAGGGTCCTAAATGAGAAGAAGATGCAGCCAAGACTACTTTATCCAGCAAGGCTCTCATTCAGAATAGAGAGATAAAGAGCTTCCAAGATAGGCAGAAACTGAAAGAATATGTGACCACCAAACCAGCTCTGCAAGAAATATTAAGGGGGACCCTGTAAAAGAAAGAGGAAGCCCAAAGAAATAATCCACAAAAACAGGGACTGACTAGGTATTTTGGTGACACTAAATTCATATCTTTCAATAGTAACTCTGAATGTGAATGGGCTCAATGATCCCATCAAAGGACACAGGGTTTCAGACTGGATAAAAAAGCAAGACCCATCTATTTGCTGTCTACAAGAGACTCATTTTAGACCTAAGGACACTTACAGCCTGAAAATGAAAGGAGCATTCAAATGGTCCTCAAGAGAAAGCAGGGTAGCAATCCTCATATCAGCTAAATTAAAATTTATCCCAAAGACTGTAGTAAGAGATGAAGAGGGACACTATATCATGCTTAAAGGATCTATCCAACAAGATGACCTAACAATCATGAATATTTATGCCCCTAATATTAAGATTTATTTATTTATTTATGATAGACACAGAGAGAAGGAGAGAGAGAGAGAGGCAGAGACACATGAGGAGGGAGAAGCAGGCTCCATGCCGGGAGCCCAACGTGAGACCCGATCCCGGGACTCCAGGATCGCACCCTGGACCAAAGACAGGTGCCAAACCACTAGCCACCCAGGGATCCCCCTATTTATGCCCCTAATGTGGGAGCTGCCAAGTAAATCAATTAATAGCCAAAGTAAAGACATACTTATATAATAATACACTAATACTGGGAGACATCAATATAGCACTTTCAGCAAATGACAGATTTTCTAAGCACAACATCACCAAAGAAACGAGGACTTTAAATGATACACTGGACCAGATGGATTTCACAGATATATACAGGAATTTCCTCCAAATGCAACTGAATACACATTCTTCTCAAGTGTACATGAAACTTTCTCCAGATTAGACCACATACTGGGTCACAAATCAGGTCTGAACTGATACCAAAAGATTGGGATTCTCCCCTGAATATTTTCAGACCATAATGCTTTGAAACTCGAACTCATCACAAGAAGAAATTTGGAAGAAACTCAAACACGTGTAGGTTAAAGAGCATCCTGCTAAAAGATGAATGGGTCAACCGGGAAATTAGAGAAGAATTAAAAAGATTCATGGAAACTAATGAAAATGAAAATACAACCATTAAAAATCTTTAGAATATAGTTAAAGCAGTCATAAGAGGGAAATACATAACAATAAATGCATCCCTGAAAAATTTGCCAAAAGCTCAAATACCCAAACTAACCTCACACCTAAAGGCACTTGAGAAAGAACAGAAAATAAAACTATACCAAGCAGAGGAAGAGAGTTAATAAAGATCTGAGCATAACTCAATGAAATAGAGACCAGAAGAACTTTAGAACAGATCAACAAAACCAAGAGCTGGTTCTTTGAAAGATTAATAAGATAGATAAACCATTAGCCAGCCATATTAAAAACAAAAGAGAAAAGACTCAAATTAATAAAATCACAAATGAAAAAGGAGAGATCACAACCAATACCAAGGAAATACAAAGTTCAAAAACATATTATGAGCAGCTATAAGCCAATAAATTAGGCATTCTAGAAGAAATGGATGCATTTCTGGGAAACCACAAATTACCAAAGCTGGAACAGGAAGAAATAGAACACCTGAACAGGCCAATACCAGGGAGGAAATTAAAACAGTCATCAAAAACCTCCCAAGACACAAAAGTCCAGGACCAGATGGCTTCCCAGTGGAATTCTATCAAACATTTAAAGAAGAAACAATACCTATTCTACTAAAGCTGTTCCGAAAGATAGAAAGGGATGGAATACTTCCAAACTCGTTTTATGAGGCCAGCATCACCTCAATTCCCAAACCAAAGACCCGACCAAAAAGGAGAATTATAGGTCAGTTTCCCTGATGAACACAGATGCAAAAACTCTCAACAAGATACTAGCCAATAGGATCCAACATTACATTAAGATTATTTGCCAAGACCAAATAGGATTTATCCCTGGGATGCAAGATTGATTCAACATTCGTAAAACAATCCCTGTGATAGATCACATCAACAAGAGAAAAAACAAGAACCATATGATCCTCTCAATAAATTCAGAGAAAGCATTTGACAAAATACAGCATCCATTCCTGATCAAGACTCTTCACAGTGTAGGGATACAGGGAACATTCCTCAGCATCTAAAATCCATCTACAAAAAGCCCACAGCAAATATCATTCTCAATGGGGAAACTCTGGGAGCCTTTCCCCTAAGATCAGGAACACAACAGGAATGTCCACTCTCACCACTGCTATTCAACATAGTACTAGAAGTCCTAGCCTCAGCAATCAGACAACAACAACAAAAACAAATAAATAAATAAAAGGCATTCAAATTGGCAAAGAAGAAGTCAAACTCTCCCTCTTCGCAGCTGACATGATACTGTACCTAGAAAACCCAAAAGACTCCACCCCCGATTGCTAGAATTCATACAACAATTAGGCAGTGTGTCAGGATACAAAATCAATGCCCTGAAATCAATGGCATTTCTATACACTAACAATGAAACTAAAGAAAGAGAAATTAAGGAGTCAATCCCATTTACAATTGCACCCAAGCCTAAGATACCTAGGAATAAACCTAACCAAAGAGGTAAAGGATCTATACCCTAAAAACTACAGAACACTTCTGAAAAAAATTGAGGAAGACACAAAGAGATGGAAAAATATCCCATGCTCATGGATTGGAAGAATTAATATTGTGAAAATGTCTATGCTACCCAGGGCAATTTACACGTTCAATGCAATCCCTATCAAAATACCATGGGCTTTCTTCAGAGAGTTGGAATAAATAATCTTATTATTTGTGTGGAATCAGAAAAGACCTGAATAGCCAGGGGAATATTGAAAAAGAAAACCAGAGTCAGAGACATCACAATGCCAGATTTCAAGTTGTACTACAAAGCTGCAATCATCAAGACAGTGTGGTACCAGCACAAAAACAGACACATAGATCAATGGAACAGAATAGAAAACCGAGAAATGGGCCCCCAACTCTATGGTCAACTAATATTTGACAAAGCAGGAAAGACTATCCACTGGAAAAAGGACAGTCTTTTCAATAAATGGTTCTGGGAAAATTGGACAGCCATGTGCAGAAGAATGAAACTAGACCATTCTATTACACCAGACACAAAGATAATCTCAAAATCGTTGAAAGATCTAAATATGGGACAAGAATCCTTCAAAATCTTAGAAGAAAACACAGCAACACCCTTTTAGACCTTGGCCACAGCAACTTCTTGCAAGATACATCTATGAAGGCAAGGGAAACAAAACCAAAAAGGAACTATTGGAACTTAATCAAGATAAAAAGCTTCTGCACAGCCAAAGAAACAGTCAACAAAACTAAGAGACAACCCTACAGAATGGGAGAAGATATCTGCAAATGACATATTAGATAAAGGGCTTGGAACTTTATCTTGGAACCAGGTATCCAATATCTATAAAGAACTTATTAAACTCAACACCCAAGAGACAAAAAATTCAATCATGAAATGGGCAGAAGACACGAACAGAAATGTCACCAAGGAAGACATAGACATGGCCAACAAGCACATGAGGAAATGCTCTGCATCACTTGCCATCAGGGAGATACAAATCAAAACCGCAATGAGATACCACCTCAAACCAGTGAGAATGGTGAAAATTAACAAGACAGAAAATAACAAATGTTGGAGAGGATGTGGAGAAATGGAAACCCTCTTGCACTGTTGGTGGGAATGCAAACAGGTACAGCCACTCTGGATAACTGTGTGGAGGCTCCCCAAAGAGTTAAAAATAGAACTATCCTATGATCCAGAATTGCACTGCTGGGGATTTACACCCAAGATACAGATGCAGTGAAAGACCAAGATGCCTGAACCCCAATGTTCATTGCAGCAATGTCCACAATAGCCAAACTGTGGAATAAGCCTTGGTGTCCATCGAAAGATGAATGGATAAAGAAGATGTGGTCTATGTATACAGTGGAATATTACTCAGCCATTAGAAAGGACAAATACCCACCATTTGCTTCGACATGGATGAAACTGGAGGGTATTATGCTGAGTGAAGTACGTCAATTAGAGAAGGAAAATAATTATATGGTTTTACTCATATGAGGAATATAAAAAATAGTGAAGCAGATTATAGGGGAAAGGAGAGAAAATGAGTGGGAAAATCAGAGAGGGTGACAAACATGAGAGACTCCTAATTCTGGGAAATGAACGAGGGATAGTGGAAGGAGAGGTGGGCAGGGGGATGGGGTGACTGGGTAATGGGCACTGAGGGGGGCACTTGACAGGATGAGCACTTGGTGTTATGCTATATGTTGGCAAATCGAACTCCAATAAAAAATTATACAAATAAGAGAAAAAAGATGACATTATCATTTAATGATATATAATATATAAAGCACATGAACAAGTATCTAGTACATAACGTACATCCAATATATATCAATTCTCTTTCCTTATTTGTATTTATTCCCCCATCATCTAGTTTCAGTCTAATCCAGAACTCTCACATTGACTCCCTCTCCATGCCTCCCACCCTTTTACTTCCAAAATAGCCAGTCCTGAAAAAAACAAACAAACAACAAAAAACCAAAATAGCCAGTCCTGTACCAGATTTGGCAGTGCCAGATCTATTCAAACAATTTAACAGAATGCTCAGAATTTCACTCTATGAATATTTGGTGATTCTAATTGCAGATGATAATCACTAAAAGGGCCCTTTTCATGGTATATGTATCAATATACTCAAGACGACAGATAAAAAATATTGCAGAAACTTCCATCACAGAAGGATATTGTGATGAACCAGGTACCAGAAACCTGGAAAAGAATTAATTAGCATCATGGAGCTCAGATTTGAGTCCTGGACATTATCCTTCAACCTAGTAGCTATGTGGGTACCTGTGTTTCATTTACCATTATATGTGTGCCCTTTGTAAATTAGCTGCTGCCTACAGTGGTTACTATGGCTTGCTACCCAGCTTTTTAGTAACGTGGATGTGATACGTCATTCCAATTACCCCACCTCTACATTTGACTATGCTACTTCTACATGATCTGTAATTGTGTTTGCAACGTGTCAAACTTTATGCTTATGCATCTACTTACAGATTTACAGTAGTTGAATGTACCATTACTTTTCTTCTGTTGTGCATCATTCTATGTAACTGTCTATAGATAATTATAATTTCCATTTGGATAGCCTTCTTTTAGAAATAAAATAGTTCTTATTTCTACATAATACATTAGTGGAAAAAAGAGTCATGATTAATCACACAGATGTCCCAAATATTATTCAACATGCCAGTGGTGTCTGATGCCATCTGTGTCTATTCACCCAATTTGGAGCATGTAACTATGCCTTACCTTGCTTCATCATTCTAGGCTGCACTTCTTAATTGAAATTCAGTAGAAAATGACAATTGTTTTATTGAAGAGGAAAAAAAGACATTTTAATATTATTCATCATGGATGACATTGTCATCAGGCCATCTCTGTCTATTTTCCATTTTATCTACCTGTCCCCCATGAATTCGACTGTTCATGCTGTCTCTTGTATACCTTTGCATTGATCAGCATACAAATTTCTTTCTTTCTTACAATATTTTAGGTATGGTTAAGTTGCCTTTTTGGCAAATAGTAAATGTTATTATTTTAAAATCATGATAAATGTCTAAAAGTTTCTTCTCAGGGCTTTTCATACCCTGTAGTGTTTTTGTTTCTCTCTCTGGGCTCCCTCTATTCCTTCCAGTCACACATCTTTTATTACCTGACTTGAGAATTGAGGTGACATCACTGAGATCCTATGGCTAGAAGAAATGCCAGTGCCCCTTCCATACTTCTTCCTTAATACGAGGGACCAGGCTATATATGCCTCTATGGGCCTATCTCACAAACTCAGAATACTTCATTCCCTACTCCTAACCCCAGTTAACTATATCTTAAATGCTCACCAGTGTTCAAAATAAAGATGTTCCAAAGGGAGTATTTAGACAAAGGAATAATGCCTATGGAGCAAAGAAGAGAGGAACACTGATCTCCCAGTCATACCATCAAGAGCTTCTAACCTATTAGGAGTGGTAGGTGTTGGGACACCTGGGTGGCTCAGTGGTTGAGTGTCTGCCTTTGGCCCAGGGCATGATCCTGGAGTTCTGGGATCGAGTCCTGCAGCGGGCTCCCTGCATGGAGCCTGCTTCTTCCTCTGCCTATGATTCTGCCTATGATTCTGCCTCTCTCTGTGTGTATCTCTCATAAATAAATAAATACAATCTTTTAAAAAAAAAGAAAAAGAGTGGTAGGTGTCACTATCAAATTCCCTCACATACACAGAAAACTTCCAGATATGAGTGTATCATCAGATATGCAATATCTTCTTGGAAAATCATTCCCCAGCAGTGTATTTTTAGGGTGGGTTACTAGTATTCTCTTGTATGTAAAGCATGGTTCATGAGTATCTTCAATATAAAAATCCTACTTAGTCAAGGCTTAAATAACCAATACGTAGGCATATACTGCTCTCCCTGTCACATCTTTCAGGTGTTGTTAGGACTCCTCAAGTATAAGAAGAATCGCTTCTCCTAGGGCAAGTTCTGGGAGGGGTATCTATTTACTGATATACTGTGGCTTGTGTCAGAAAATTGGACTTTGGGTAGATTATATTTAAAAAGCCACTGCCTGCTGAAAATTTAACAGCCAAGCAACTGAATGGTCTGTGGTCAAGGTTTTAGAAAAGTGAATTGTGGCCTTGTAGAGATGCAAGTCACTCAATCAATCAATAAAGCCCTAGAAAGCTGAACAAGAGAGAGTTGGCACCTTGACATTCTATTTTGACGGTGGTTTCATTAAATTTTGGAAAATGCATACTTGACTTAAGCTTTAGTTGCTTAGAACTGAATGAAAGAGGGAGACACACTATATTTGCTTTGTGCTAAATGAGTATGTTTAGTGAAATACCTGAATCTGTAACAATAGCCACTATGTATACCCAGATGTGAAAATGAGTAGCTAGGTTTATAGATTAATGACAAATATGTGTGGAAAAATTAGGAGCTTAGTTAGACAATCAATCCAAACATCATTTTCTTTTAACAAACAGGGCACTTGGAATTCTTGCAAGCATGTTTCCTTGAGTTTCTATTGAAAATAATTTGGTTTGTTTTCCAATTTACTTTTCTTGCAAGTCAGAAAAAATTATTAAGGAAATCATACCTACCATGATAAAGAAATAAAATGTACAGAATAGCTGAATAATCACTTATTCCTGAAAGAAGAAAGCTTTTCTAAATAGGTTCAGATCAATATACCTTTCAACCAAGCAATATATGTGTAATATTGTAATATGAACATGCATTAAAACTATGAGTATGCAAAGATTGTTAGTTAATCTTTGTTTGCAACCCAAACAGTTGCTAATATATTTTGACAGGACTGTAATTTTGTCATTTCTTGACAAGAGTTGGAGGCAGTAATGAAATACAAACTGTGGGTTGGCTATTTTATATGCTATAAAAAGAAAAATTGAAAGAAAAACAATCTCATTGAATCATGATCAAAAAGCACAGATCAAGGGTATTTAGTCCTTAGAAATGTGCTAGTTCTCAAAAATACTTTAAAAAAACTTAAAGCTAATTCTAAAAAAATGAATTATAATTATTCATATGAATTATTCATATGAATGGAGAAGAATTAATACTTAAGGTGAATTGTAATAGTAGATATGCATAATTATGTGTCTATCATATTGACTTCTATATGCTCTTACGGATGCAGATCAAGAACACGTAGAGTGTTTCTTTTGCTAAATAATGTTGATTACATACTTGTTGGTATTTTAACATTATTTCACTTTCATATTGAACATCAATGTAATTTTTTTTTTACTTTTTCTATCACAAAACAACACATAAAAGTGAAAGAACAATCTCTATACCATATGAGTACAGTTGTTTAGCATCATTATAAATTCTAAATTTACACTAAGGCCTCTTAGAATGAGAAAATTCCTGACTGATATAAGGGTTAAAAGACGGAAATACTATTTTATCAAATCTTTCTTTTTCACCTCTCTCTCTGAAGTAATCAAAAAGCTTATCACTTGTCAAAATAAACATGTAAGGTTAGAAAGGGCAACACTGAAAAATGGTATACATTTATTTTTCTGGACTGAACAACTTTAAAGGCATCCTTAAATTCTTGGCCATTATTCAATTCACCTTGGTATTGACTTATTCTCATACAAAAGGATCTGCTTGACAGTTGCACAATTGTGTAAAAACATTAAAACTGCTACTATTACTCGTGGCTAATTGAGAGCCTAGCATTTGTCAGGACTGTGTTAAATACTACACATATATCTCCTCACTTACTTGACTAAACACACTATAAGGGGGCACTGTTATTATCTCCAATTTGTACATAAAAATATATAAAATAAAAAGTCTAAATAACTAGCACAATGCTGCTTGACAGAATTTAGTCAGAAATTCACAGTCTGAGGGACTCCAGGATCACACTAAACTACTGTGTCATCATATAATAGGTAAAATATGCTGCAGATACAATATTTAATATATGCATTTACCTAAGAAATAAGCCACACTGAACTTGTTTCTGGACGTATGAAATTAAGAATAATAAGAGCTAGAATTATAGAATCTTCAGAGTATGAAGGGCTGGAGAGGTATCCAAGTCTAACAAAGTTTTAGTGGTTCTGTCATGAGACAGACATTGTCTCAGGCATGGTGGATACACAATTGTGATGAACAACACAAGGTTGAACTGCATGGGTCCACTTACATGTGGATTTTTTCCAATAAATACAGCAAAATACTGTGAGTGTATTTTCTCTTCCTTTTGATTTTTAAAATAGCATTTTATTTCCTTTAGCTTACTTTATTGTAATATTACAATATGTAGGGATGCCTGGGTGGCTCAGCGGTTGAGCATCTGCCTTCGGCTCAGGGTGTGATCCTGGGGTCCGGGATTGAGTTCCACATCGGGCTCCTTGCAGGGAGCCTGCTGCTCCCCTGCCTGTCTCTGCCCCTCTCTGTCTGTGTCTCTCATGAATAAATAAAATCTTAAAAAAAAGAATACAGTACATAATGCATATGACATACAAAATAAATTACTATTACTGGTAAGGTTTCTGATCAACAGTAAGCTATTAGTAGTTAAGTTTTGGGGGAGTCAAAAGTTATACATGGATTTTCGACTGTATAGGGATAGCCTGCCCTAACTCTGATGTTGTTCAAGCATCAGCTGTAGTAGTGATTAAAACAAAGTTCTGCTTTCGTGAATCTAACATTGCAGTTGAAAAACAAAGAAATAAGTAGGATGGATGATTTCAAGGAGTGATAAGGGTTAAAGGGGAAAATAAAGGTATATTACAAAGACAAGGGAGAGTTCCTTTAGTGTGAGTAGCAAGGTAAGGTCTCCCTTTGGAGATGGTATTTGGGTTGATTTTGAATAACAAGTAGTCAGAGGTAGAGAATCTGAGGGGGCTGGGTGGTTCCTTCAGAGGCAAGAGCCAATGCAAAGGTCTGAAACTGGAAAGGAGCATTGGCAAGTTCCTAGAGAAGAAAAATGGTGGGCATGGCTAGAATACATGGAGCAACAGGAAAAAGGAGGGCAAAAGGTAGGCAGGGGTTGGACCACTTAGGGCCTTGTAGGCAATGGAAAGGAGTTTGGATTTTATACTAAGTAAGAGAGTGGCAGAGACTGCACAACCTGATTTAGGTTTTAAAAATACTTGGCTGTTCTTTAGCAAATACATTAGAGAGGATATATATATATATATATATATATATATACAGAGAGATCAGATAGAGGGTTATTGAAGCAGGTGGCATGAGTGATGATGGTATCTTGGACCCAGAAAGAGAAGTGGAAAGACCAGAATAAGTTGTAGAAGTAGAGTCAATAAGATTTGCTTCCTTACATTGGGTTACAGTAATCTCCACATCATCTTTACCTACTGATTTGGTCCGGACCTCTGAGGAAATAAGAAGTTTAATATGTTCAGGCATTGAAAAACAGTTCACATGAGCTCTCTGAAATCTCATTTCCATATTCCCTCCAACTGTATTCTGGTCTCTTTTTAACACTCTTGAATATCCTGGACACCTTCTACTGGTTACCTTCTTGCCTAGCAATGCCCCTTTTCAAAAGTGGTGCCAGCACTGATTGAAACACTTTGTTGTTCTCTGACCCTGTGGATGGCAAGGGGGCTATTTGCTCCTGGTGTATTACATTTCTTTTAACAGAGGCTAATGCACATGAATAACATATTTAGCAAAGAGAAGAGGTGGGGGATATAGTATGAAGGGTCAGAACCAGGATTATCACTTGTCATCCTATTGTTGCAGAATATCTGTGAAAGTGATTCCCTTAGGTAAAGGGAAGCAGAGCTGGGCAGATGATGGTTTTCTCGGCCGATGACCATCTCACGAGAAGGTGCTAAACTGATAATTAAATAAAGCTGCTTCTAAAAAGATGTGTTGGCTGTGGGGATGCAGTGAGGAGAACAGATAGGGAAGCAGGACAGGAGGGAGAGAAAGTAAATCAAGATTAATAATGAGAAAGCACTCTGAAGTTTTCTGTTCAAGGAAAAGGGTGAGTGAAGTGGAAAATTCAGGTGAACAGAAAACAATTACTTTCAGTTGAAAGCAAAAGTAAACATGATTTTTGGAGTAAAGTTCTCTGGGCTCTTTAATGACCTTAATTGGTTTAACTCCTTGTTTTGCATCAGTCACAAATAATATTCCGTGAACCAAATTTTAATCAATCACTACAAAAGCAGTGTCTTAACCATGATTTAGCTAATTTGTTTTCTTATCAGTTATTTCTGTACCATGGTTCCACAGGACATACAATAAGTCTATTAACTCTGCAGCAGTCCTAGGATGTGAGAATTTGTGGCATATTAAAACTGTCTCCTAAATGCCAGATCTGATTTTCCATCTTTGTTACATTTCGTTTTTATTACTCCATGCAGAATATTGCCCTATTCTGTGAATAAGCATATGAAATTCAGAAAAGACCATGAGATGGTAGAGAGGGATATTTTGAAGAAAAAAATAATTTAATCCCTATGAGAAAATGTGCCATATTCAGTGAATAAAAATATATAATTCCATTTATCCTCCTCATTCAAGAAAGGGGTCATTATGCATACAGTTCTTTTCTCAGTAAGAAAAAATAAAATCAGAATAGTTGATATTTAACTCTTGTCTTTCTAATAATTTCTGCTGAAAATGTTGAGTTGGAGGTAAAAATATATTGAAAAGCCCCAAGCAAGGCCTCCACAACAGTCCTTTTTTGGGGCCAAATAATTCTTTGATGGTCACAATCTAGATTATAGAATATAATCCAGGAACCCAAAGAAATACATCGTTAACAAGAACAAAAACAGCAAAATCTCATTTTTTTATATTTTCTAGGATTAGTAAGAACTTTTAGAAATTAATGCATTCATGTTTACAGCTTTCTGAAAAATAAATTTAAATAAAAAAGAATAAACATAAAGGCTAGCATCTATTAAGAGTTTGCTATGTGCTAACTTGTATGTTTAATGACTTGCCTTGATATTTTACAAACCACCATAATTCATCTTTGCCATCCAACCTAAAGAGGCAGTATTTCAAAACCTCTAACTAGGGATCCCTGGGTGGTGCAGTGGTTTAGTGCCTGCCTTTGGCACAGGGTGCGATCCTGGAGACCTGGGATCAAATCCCATGTCGGGCTCCCGGTGCATGGAGCCTGCTTCTCCCTCTGCTTGTGTTTCTGTCTCTCTCTCTCTCTCTCTCTCTCTCTCTCTCTCTCTGTGACTATCATAAATAAAGAAAAAAAAATTTCAAAACTTCTAACTAAACCACAAAATCATCATCTAAATTCCTTAACAGGATACCGAAGTACTACACTTCATTGTACTTCCTGAACAATCTATGGCACCTATATATTAATTTCAACAGCTTCACCATTCCACATCAATTCAATGTCTTTTATGGAGATGTTAGTTTTGGTTAATGCCTTAAAGATGTGGGAGGGTGAAAGTATGCTCTTAGACAAGGAAAAAACATTAGATTTAACATAGTTAAATATCCAAATATTTTAGGCAAAGTTTGGCCCCAAAGATTAAGAATACTGTTGTACAGATCAGAAACTAGTTGAAATTCACAAAATATAGAGTAGAAATCAGTCAAAGACTTTTGTTATTTAACCTGGACTGTAACAATTTTTATTTAACCTTTTATAAATTAACTGGAGGGAGCTCATGAGTTGTAGATAACACTAACATTTTCTGGTTAGAGAACAGAGAAACTGATGAGAGTACATTGTAGCAAGATAACATGAGACTATGAGATGGCATAAAAGTGGCAATCAAATTCCTTTGGGAGCAAGCAAAAAGCAATGCATTTAGCTATTAGTTATATCCTTTTAAAATACTAGACCTGAATATCTTTTTAGAATATTTACTCAAGACACTGTAATAGTTTGCTTCCATAACCAAAAATGTTAAAAAGTAAAATCAAAGACAAACATTGTTTTACTCATATATAAAGTAAGACCTGTTCTTTACTAAAATGGTATATAAGGCAGTAACTAGCTATTGTTCTGCCAACGTACATACATACATAAATGTCAGTGTGTTACTTAGAAGAAGAATATACAGTTTCCAGTCTGGGCTCAATTGCTTCTTCTTTCATTCAATAAATCATTCATTTAGTCATTCATTCAAAACAAGATTAAGTATTTATTATAAGTCAGACACTCTGCTGGGTATAGGAAAGGATGTGGAGATGATGAAATTACATTTCCTACCCTAAAAGATCTCATAATCTAATACGTTAAAATACGTGAAATATACAAATAGCAACTGATTACAATATGACACATCAAGTGATTAAACATAAATTTATAAAGCAAAAAGTAATGCATAAGAGATGAACAAATTTCAAGGAAAGTAGGAGATATTTTGCTAGTAGTTCAGTGTGGTCAAATGTAAGGTTCAAGAATGGAAGGGTGGTGATAAGACAAGATTCAGCAGAGAGGAGCAAGATTATGGGCAACCTGTTGTGCCAGGCTAAGGTGTTTGCATGTTTGTTATTTCAAGGCAATTAAAAGTTGTAGAAAGATGTATGGAAAATGGGAAATTGGCAATTATTAATCCATGTTTCAAATAGATCAATACCGTTACAAGACTACTCTGGATGATATTCAAGTCTAGAGACAAAGGACAAACTAGGATACTACTGAAGAGATTGAGCAAAAAATGAGAAAGAATTTTCAGGAAAATTAAGAGAAAAATAGCAAGATTTGATTACCTACTGAGAGATAAGGAATGTGTCAAGAATGAACTACATGTCTCTGAATTGGGCAACTAAGTAGATTATGAAAATAATACCTACCAAAATAGAAAGAATAGGTTTGTTTTAAATTATTTGAGGGCCTATTGATTTGAAGAGCCTTTGTGACCTCTAAGAAAAGAAGTATAATACATATTTGAGTGCATAAAAAGATTGGACATAAAAATAGATATCTATGCTGCAGATGGACTGAGTGTTCTCAAAATGTATATGATAGTTGTAGTCAGAAGTTTGAATGGGAATGAGACTAGTAGATTGTCTGGTAATGGGACCTTGAGTGTCTTTAACAATAGCACTATATTACAGATACAAATTTGTATAAAAACACATTTTTTTCAATTTCACACCAAAACTTCATACAAAGTGTATTCTTAGAATACAGAATTAAAGTGTTCTATAACGGGAAGATATATAGAAAATTCTCAAGTATTTTAAAATTAAACAATACACTTCTAAATAACTCATGAGTCCAAGAGAAAATCTCAAGGGAAATAAGAAAATATTTTGAACTAATTGAAAATGAAAATATGGCATAGCAAAATTTGTAGGACACAGTTAAAGCAATATTTACAGAGGAATTTCTAGTGTTAAATGTGCTATTAGAAAAGTAGAATGTTCTCAATTAATAATTTAAGTTTCTAATTTGAGATTAGAAAAAGAACAGCATTAATGAACATAGAGTAAACAGAAACAAGTAAATAATAAAATAGCAGAAATCAATGAAATTAAAAACAAAAAAACAAAAAAATACTGAAAACTAGTACTTTGAAAAATCAATAAATTTTATGAACCTTAACTAAAATAATGAAAGAGAAAGAGAGGAAGGAAGGGAAGGAGGGAGGCAGGGAAGGAGTGGGGAAGGAAAGAGAGAGAGAAAGAGAAAGAAAATACAAATGACAAATATCAGGAATAAAAAAGATAATATCACTACAGACTACAGACAAAAAAGCATAATAAGAAAATACTGGAAACAATTTATATGCACACATTTAAAAAATTGATGAAATAGGCCAATTTCTTTAAAGACACAAACTACCTAATTTCACTTAAGAAGAAATAAATACTCTATACCTATTAAATTGAACTAATAGCTAAAAATCTTCCAAAATAAGCCATGCCCACAATGTTTTCACTGCTGAATTCTGCTAAATATTTGAGGAACAAATTATAACAAAACAGTTCTGTACAATCTCGTCCCGAAAATAAAAGAGGGGATAACAAATAACAACTCATTTTATGAGGCAACATACCCTAATTCTAAAATTGGACAGGCATTACAGGAAAAGAAAACTATAAACCAATACCTTCTGAACAGACTAAAAAATCATCAATAAAATATTAGCAAATTATATCAAGCAGTATATAAAAAGACTAATACATTATGACTAAGGAGTATGTTTTTCTAGGAATGCAAGCCTGGTACAATATTCAAAGATCAAACAGCATAATTCACCATAATAACAGACTAAATAAGGAAAACCACATGATCACCTTAATGGAGAAAAAAGTTTGCAATACATTTCAACATCCACTTATGATAAAAGTCTCAGCAAACTAGGAATCAGAAAATTCCTTAACCTGAAAAAGGCTGACTTGAAAAAAGAAGTTACCATGATAAAGTGAAAACCTTAATGTATTCTCCTCAAGATCTAGAACAAGGCAAGGATGTCTTCACCCCTAACTCTTATTCAATATCAGATTAAAAGTCTTAGGTAGTGTAATAAGTCAAGGAAAAAAAATGAACAACATACAGCTTGAAAAGATTAAATAAAACCTGGTCTTCTTGATAGATAACTTCTTAAAGAATCTATACAAAATGTCCTACTAAATGAGCTTAGCAAAGATGCAAGACACAAGGTCAACACACAAAAATCAATTTTATTTTTGTATGCCTGCAATGAGCTTGAAATTATTTAAAGATTTTATTTATTTATTTGAGAGAGAGGGTGAGAGCACAAGCAGGAGAAGGGGCAAAGGGAGAGAGAGAAGCAGAGTTTCTGAGGAGTGGGGAGCCTGATACAGGGCTTGATCCCAAAACCCTGAAATCATTACCTGATCAGAAGGCCCAGATGCTTAACTGACTGAGACACCCAGGCACACCAAGTTTAAATTTTTTTTAAATGCCTTTACAATAGTACTGGAAAAATAAAATATATACTTATAAACCTAAAAATGTAATCACGAGGTATGTATGATTAAAAATTAAAACACTGATGAAAGAAATCATAGATCTAAATAAATGGAGAGATATAATGTATTCATGTATTAGAAGACTGAATACTATCAATTCTCTCCAATGGAATCCATGGACTTAACAATATAAATGAAAATTGTAGCAGAATTTTTGTAGATGCCAACAAGCTGATTCCAAAGGAAATAGAACAGCCGAGCAATTCTGAAAAAGAACTAAACTCTACGAGTCACACTACCTAATTTCAGGACTTACTATAATGTTATATTAGTCAAAAAAGAATGTCAATGGTGAAGAAAAGACATAAAGATCAATGGAACAAAACAGCCCAGAAACAGGACCTTAAAAATATATTGATTTGT
Source organism: Vulpes lagopus (assembly GCF_018345385.1). NCBI lineage: Eukaryota > Metazoa > Chordata > Mammalia > Carnivora > Canidae > Vulpes > Vulpes lagopus. The sequence goes on from NC_054829.1 coordinate 101,665,367, forward strand.
GGGACACCTGGGTGGCTCAGTGGTTTGGTGCCTGCCTTTGGCCCAGGGCATGATCCTGGAGCCCCGGGATGAAGTCCCACATCAGGCTCTCTGCATGGAGCCTGCTTCTCTCTCTGCCTCTCTCTGTGTCTCTCATGAATAAATAAATAAAATCTTTAAAATATATATATAGATTTGTGACAAATATACAGAGGCAAGTCAATGAAGAAAGGTTAGTCTTTTCAACAAATGGTGCTAGAATAATTGAATATGAACAGGTAATCTCATATCTCATACATTACATGAAAATTAATACAAATCAGATCATTGACCTAAAGGTAAATATAAAACCATAAAACTTCTAGAAGAAAATAGAAGAGGTCTGAACAGTCTCCAGTGTGTTGATGAGGTTTTAGATATACCATCAAAAACACAATGTGTAAAAGAAATATGGATAAATTAAACTTTGTCACAATTAAAATTTTTTGCTCTGGTAAATTCACAATTAAAATTTTTTGCTCTGGTAAATACACAGTTAAGAGAATGAAAAGAAAAACAAAGGAGAAAACATTTACAAATCACATTTCTGACAAAGAACTTGTATTCAGTCTATAAAACAAAGTCTCCAAATACAATGGTAATAAAATGAACAACCCAATAAAACAAATTGGCAAAAGATCCAAATAGGCACTTTACCAAAAAGAATATATGAATGGCAAATAAGCACATTAAGAGATAGTTAATTAGATAAATGCAAATTAAAACTATGTGATACCACCCATTCTTTTTGGGAATAGCACTACCAAGTTCTGACAAAGATGCAGAACATCTGGAGTTCTCATACATTGCTGGTGGGAATTAAAAATGGTACAGTCACTTTGGAAGATAGTTTGGCAGTTTCTCATAAAGGTAAACATATATGTACCATATGACCCAGCAATCTCACTTCTAGATGTTAACTCAAAAGAGATGGGAACTTAGTTTCATGCCAAAATGTGTACATAGATATTTAGAGCAGTTTTTTCATAATCATACACATATCTTTCAAATGGTAAATGGATTAACAGAACTAGTACATCCATACAACAAAATACTGACCAGCAATTACAAGGGGCAAATATGCAATATAAGTGAATTTTATGCATGTTTTACTAAGTGTAAACCCCAAAGACTACAAACTGTATGATGCCATTATTTAATATTCTGGAAAAGCAAAAGTATAGACACAGAGAACAGCTAAGTTGGGAATGAGAAGGTACTGCATATTAATTACAAAGAAGCAACATAAAAGAATCTTGGGTATGATGGAACTCTCCTGTAGGAAAATCTGTTGATGGATGACTGATTCTATATCTTTGCCCAAAACTCATGGAATTATATATCAAAAAAGAGAGTTTTGCTACATATTAATTTTAAAAATCAAGCAGGATATTGGGGTAACCCAAGAAGGAATGCCAACTGTAACAATGATTCTAACTGTATTAAACATAAATTATATAGCCACATTGACAGAAGTGGGAAAGTAGTTGACCTAAGAAACTTGAACAAAAATATTTTGAGCAATACCATAACTCTAAAGTAAAAGATCTGTACAAAAATTATACTTTTATATACTTTTATATAACTACTTTACAGGTATATTTGGCTTGAACAAATAAGCAATATATTGCAGATGAAAGCTAGACTGCTATCAAAGAAAGAAATAAAAAATCAAGAAAGAGAGAAGGACAGCAGGAACACTGGCATGCTGGAGTCATATCCATCAGTATGGAATCACTATGGATTTTATTTGAGAGAGATCCAAAGAGAGGCATAGATTATAGAGATTATAGAGGTAGATGAAAGACAGATAGTTAACAAAGATGTCTGTTTATGCCTGGGTTAGTCTACGTACATGTATTTCCTACCTCTATCCATTGAGAGGTATTAGAATCAGTGGTATCCTTATGGCATTAAGCACAACTAGTATCTGGATTTCTTGGTCTCTATATGATATTCTTCGAAAAAGGAACCAGGGATCCTTGAAGAAATGGTTGTTTCCAGGGCAGAAAAGATTAAAAAAATGAACCTGAATCATCTATGGTCCTAGGAAGGTAAGAAAGCATGCAAAAAAAAAATTTTTTTTAAGGATGAGGATGTACCATCCCATTGGCTTCTACTGCTAAAATCAGAATAACCTTCATGACAAAATAAGTAACAGTAGTATTGGATGATAACTCAGAAAACAAAATGAATATCCATGAATCCATATTAATATAAATAAAATTGTGAATAAATGAGATAAAGAGTATAATATTTCCTTATAGAAAAATTATAACTAAAAAATATAACTAATAAATGAGAATAGAAAATCATCATTGGAACAGCACAGTAATAATTGATGCAGGCAGGATTCACCTGTGGATAATAAAGTATTGATACAAATTTAAACAGACACAAGATATTTTCAGATTCTCAAAGTATCTTCCTCCAAATATTTATTAATCCCACAGGGAGGAAATAATAAGTCTACAGTGGAAACACTGGCATACACCACTTCAACCAAATAATCAAAATTAGCATCATAAGTCATGAACATCAATATCATTTACCTCCTTACTTGATGCATTGAAAAGAGTACATCATCCTTGTAGCATCCTTCCCAAGAATGCGTAATATTGATCTAACCATGAGAACACATCTGACAAACACAAATATATGCGTGTGTGTGTGTGTGTGTGTGTGTGTGTATCTCCACCACTACCTTCTAAATATGTCAAAGTCATGATGAAAGACAAAGTGACCAGGTAGGGGACACCAAGGAGATATGACACCTAAGCATAGTGTGGGATCCTGGATTTGATACTGAAACAAAGGAGATCAGTTGAAGAACTAGTGAAATCTGAGTAAAATATGTAGTCTAATTACTAATTTTGTACCAACGTTCATTTCTTAGCTTTGATAAGCATATGATGATCCTGTATGTTGTTACACAATCAAGAAAAAAAAAAAAATAGAAAAGTAAGCCAGTGAGAAAACACAAAATAAGACAGTAGAAACAAATACAAACATCAGCAAACAGATAACTGATTGAACTGACTTCTTTTCAAAAAAGAGAAGGATATCAGCTTGGGGAATAAATCTAGCCTTAAGCTGTTTCCAAAGAGACACACTTAATATATAAGCTGTTAAAAAGTTCAAAGTAAAAGGATACAAAAGAGATACTAAGCAAATATCTACCCAAATAAAGCTAGGGTGCCTCTACTAATTTTATGCCAAAGAAAGAATTAGTAGAGATTAAAAAGGGGGTGTTACACTTGATAAAAGATTCAACATAAGAAGACGAGTGTATTCAAAGCTTATGGCAACTTATAAAATAGCTTAAAAATTATATACACACACACAGACATGCACACACACAAAACATACCAGAACCACAGAGAGAAATAGATACCTAAGCACCATTATGGGAGATCTCAACACACCTCTCCATAGTATATTATTCTTAGGTAAAATGACTCAAAAACTTGAACATAATAGAATAAACTTGATTTTCAGGGCATTGATAGAATCCTGGGATCTGCAACCAGAGAATTCCTATTCTTTTCAAGCACATATAAATGTTATTTAAAACGTACAAGAGAGACAAATGTTAGGTAATTCTCTACTTATTTAGAAGTATATGTATCATATAAAATGTGTATTCTGACTTCAGTGAAATTGTTACAAAACAAAAACAAAGAATATTTTAAAACAAAAAATACTTCTAAATATTCACTGATCAAAGAAGAAATCATAACTGAAATACTTTTGAACTGAACAATAATGACAATACTTTATGCATGAGGAGATACTTTATGCAAGTGAGAATACTAAAAGTGCTATATTTTAATCTAGTGTAATAATTGATATTTATAACAACAATAGTATTTCTTCAATGCAAGTAATGCCTAAAGGGGCAAACTTACTTTATGTGGAAAGTTCATTTAGGCAGCACAGTTAGTTCTAATTGTCCTAGAAAAGTGGAACATTGTTATACAAGAAAGATTAAACCAGGTCCATGACTTAGTATTTGTCAAGTACACCCAAAATATTTTTGTTCAAATTGACATTCTTCAGATTCCATGATTTTCTCCATTCTCACCCTGTGTAAAGTAGAATCAGTGGTTTGTCTGTAAGACTTTTGTGCTTTAGATTTCCCACATGTGCCTTTCTAGAGAAACCATTTGCATACTGTCCAAAGGGTATGTTTATTTGTTATATAAAGGTATTTGCATTAGTACATGAAATAAAAAGTATATGGAGTGATACTTGGTTTATGCCATTGGGCAATATATGTTACAGATAAATGTAATTTTTATGGTGGCCTGCTGTCATGGAAGAAGAGCAAGCTTTGGAGTCAGACAAACTGAGGATGTGCCAGGTGCTTTACCAAATAATTTTAATAAAGAATCTCTTTTACTCTTAAAAAAAAAACACCTTTGAGATGGAGTGCCATTAGAAATTTAAGGGAAACTGTAGTCTTAAATGCAGGGCAGGGGGCTAAAATTGATTAGCAAAAGACTATTTGAAAAAGTTAGTAAGAGCAACGTGATACAACTAGATCAGTTATGAGGTGAAGACGGTGTGGAGTGGTGGAAGAGAAAGAAAATAATCTCACTAAAGGAGGAGTTGGCCATTGTTTTTATTAGTTGTGAAAAATGCTTAGTATTTATAGCATTGCTAATTGCTGAAAAGTCACAGGCATGAAAATGTCTCTGCCTTTAAGGAAGATGATACATCAGAATAAAAAATGGTTAGTCAGTAGGAGCAGAGATTTGTAAATAAAGCCTGAAGGATCATAGCTCAATGGTAGTGATTGGAATGGAAAAGATAGGGCAGCCCTCAGTTGCTGCAATTCACACAGAGAAAAGAATCAACTGCTTGCTTCCATGGATGGGTACAGGGGAAAAAAAATGTGTCCTTAAGGGAGCTACTGCTTCAGATATATAAGAAGGTCGAAGGAGCTTTCTGTGAAGAGACTGGACAAGTGGGAAGTTTAATTTACCATGATTCAGAGGTACCAGAGGAAGGAAAGAAAATGGTTAGGAGGGAGTACAGAAGTGGGAGAATGAATCTGGAAAAAACTGCATGACAGTCCTCTACGGAGTATAGCTTAGAGGAGCAATCAGCAGAGATTTTCATATGGACTTTGGCCAAGACAAAGAGAATGTGAGGCATGAAGCATTTTCCTTCCTTAAGGTTCTAAATAAAGCTCAGGAATTTTATATTAATACTCCCACAGGCTAATGCTCCTAAAATGCTGGAAGCTTGGTTATTCTGGCAAAATATAGCCTTTGGCCAAAGTTCTAATAAAACACTGTCTGAGAAATGATGAAGGACTTTCTGAAATTCTTCTGGCAAAAAGGTAACAAACCATAGGGATCCAGCAACTCAAAATCAACTGGAGCCTGATTTGGTCACACATCAGAAGAATCTACCCCTGCTGCATAGGTAATGGTTTAATGGGTTTCTAGGAACTATTCCTGGGGTGGATCTCTGACAAGAGTTGAATCTGGCCTCAATTAATGCAGCCAAGCCAGATCGTTTCAATACTTAACAGTTGTATGGCCTAGATTGAAGTACTTAGAAATTCAAGCTTTTTTTTTTCTTTATATGTAAAATTGTGAAATGATACAGAGTTATTGAGATAGTTATCAATAATGCAGAAAGCACTTAGCCCAGTAGGCATCTGCCACATTGTAGGTAGTTTATATATTGTAACTCATCATCATTATTATTACTTATGACAAATTACCAGTGTGTCTAAGCGATTTAAAAATCATCAGTCCTTAAAAAAAATCACCAGTCCTTTATTTATTATTATTTATTACACAGACACAGGGTAACATCTACCTCCTAGCCGGAACCTGCCAGATCACGATTCTACTTATTTTACTGCATTCTTTTGGCGAGTTCCAGCTTCCTCTTCAAAGCTGCCTCCTATTACCCACATTGATACTGTCCATTGTCTTCCCCAGGGGATGTGAGGACAGATAGTAGGACAGCAGACAGCCTTTAACGCCATTCTTTATATGCTTGCTTTAATTCTTTCATGCTGCTCTCTGCTTTCCTCTCTTCTTTCCTACTCTTGATTCATTCACTTATCAAACATTTGTTGAGTGGCAAGGTACTAGGTTAGAAAGTAGGGATACAGTTGACAAACCACAGATATATCCTGAAGGATATCACAGCCCAGTGGGAGCAACAGATGTGAGCAGATAACCACAGTGCAATTAGATAAGTGGTAATGGAAGGGTTTCCAAGGTACCTTGAGAGTACAAATGTTGAGGCAGCTAACTTTTCTAAGACAGAGAAGTTTTCAGTGAAGCATCTGAACAACTTTTAGAAAGATGATTATGGGGCCACCAGTCCATGAGGTGGTAATGATGATGGGGAAGGGAGAGACAGGAAAAAGGAGAGTCACTACAGTCCAAGGGTAGATGGGGGAGCCCAGCAGAGAAAAGCAAAGATGTTGGCTTAGCTGAAAGATTTTAAAGGAGGCTTGGGGGGGTGGGGGAGAAGGAAGGACATTCAGGGAAAAATAAAATATAATCTTTCTAGAAGATACTTTATTGGGTTAAAGAAAAAAATAGTTTCTTTCCCACTAATGCCTAAGATTGCTCAAGGCAAGAGCATGTGTGTTCACTATAATTCCTACTGAAAAGAGAAATCTTTGAGATTCATGTCATACTTTATAGAGATGCTGTGGTAAACAAAAATTATCAAGGCATCTAAGCATCATCTAGGAAAGAAGGTTCAGTTCAGTTTGAAGTAAACATATTTTCAATTACTTTTCTTCTGCTTTCTCCTTGTGAGGCAGTTCAGTAGGTGACATAGCACTCTCCTCTCCTGGCAAGAGTGTCCTTTTAACAGAAAGAAAGGACAAGAACTATGGTAACTCAGTGTCTCTATTTGCATCTCTAATGCCCTTATACATACTTCAAGACTAGGGAAACATTTTTAAAAATTTCTCACCACCTCTTTGGCCTCAACAAAAAGTAACATTATAGCAAAGTGAGCCCAACCCAGTGATTGCAACCAGTAAAAAACTCAACCTTCTGACTTATCCCTTTACCTCAGCATTGCAATACCAGTAGATTACTCAGGAGTTGCTGCTGGAAAAAGCTCCGCCCAAAAGTGATTAGGAACACCGCCATATTTTAGGATAACACAGAGAAAAGAATGTTCTAGGAGTGTGGAAGTGCAAGGGGAGATATTAACTGAGATGGAAAATGGATAAATTAATTTTTGACATCCTGCCTTGTTCCTAGATTCTCCCCGTCGCTCTTACACCCTACGCATTTTCTGTGGGTTTCTGTCATTTCCCCATTCCTGAGGGAACAGATCTAGAAGAAGGTGGACTCTTCCCTAAGTCCCAAAACTCTTCAGAGTGCCGTGGTAAATTGATGCTATATTCTAGACTAGGGAAACAAGACAGGAAAAGCAGAATATACTTGTACATGATTTTCTACAAATATTTACAGAATTAGAGTCAGACACTAATTCTCAGCTACTTCTAAGGGTTTTCCTGTGTGAGTGTGGTTAAGGAATTGTTTCATCTTAGATGAAGACTGATGTCAGCAATTCTAGCGAATATTAGAGAAGTGTCAAGGAAAAGGAAGGAAAAGAGGGGGTAAGGAGGGGAGGAAACTGGAGAGGAGAGAAAGGAGAGGAGAGGAGAGGAGAGGAGAGGAGAGGAGAGGAGAGGAAAGGAAAGGAAAGGAAAGGAAAGGAAAGGAAAGGAAAGGAAAGGAAAGGAAAGGAAAGGAAAGAAAAGAAAAGAAAAGAAAAGAAAAGAAAGGAGGAAAGGAAAGGAAAGGAAAGGAAAGGAAAGGAAAGGAAAGGAAAGGAAAGGAAAGAGGAAAGGAAAGGAAAGGAAAGGAAAGGGAAGGAAAGGAAAGGAAAGGAAAGGAAAGGAAAGGAAAGGAAAGGAAAGGAAAGGAAAGGAAAGGAAAGGAAAGGAAAGGAAAGGAAAGAGGAAAGGAAGGGAAGGGAAGGGAAGGGAAGGGAAGGGAAGGGAAGGGAAGGGAAGGGAAGGGAAGGGAAGGGAAGGGAAGAAGAGTCTATTCTTCAGATACAGTTCAGACCATGTACACATCACATTTCCCTGTCCTGTGGAGTTTTTTTTTTCTTTTTCTTTTAAGTAGGTATAACTGACATATAACATTATATTAGTTTCAAATATACAACATAATGATTCAATATCTGTATATATAGCAAACTGTGCACCACAATAAGTCTAGTTAACATATAGCATAGGTCATATACACACCACATGCCCCTGTCCTGTGGAGTTTTATTCTAACATTTATGTTGAAACAGTCACCAAAGATTGGTCTCATTGAGGTTTTAAAGCATTAGCACAGGAAAATGCCAAAGGTAATCATCTAATGAGCACAATCTCTCACTTTCATGTTAAGATTGAAACTGAGACCTTGAGAGAGTTAGTTACCTTAACTTGGTGTCTCCTATCAAAGAATGGTTTAATGTTAATGCTGCATGAATTACAAGAGCTTCAGTACATTTAAAGAGAGGGGGAGAGGACATTTTAATTACTGTGAAGTAACACATGATCACAAATATTTTCTTACTCCTTTGTAAATAACACCAAACCTTTTTTTATCTCCATCAGCCCCAACTACTGTGATACCATTTTGCATGCAGACCACTCAGGCTGAGGAGCATTAAATTTAATTTGTGCAAAAGTTGAAGGTGGAAAAGCATGAAATTAACTTGACGCATTTTTTACAGCATTTTCTCTCTCTTAGCTTCTCTCAGCTTTTCCAATCCAGAACGATTTGATTGACTGTGTCAGGATCTCCCCATCCCTGGAGCTTCTCTCTACTCTGTTCAGTGAGAGTCGCGGGCCTCTGTTAATGCATAGCTCATTCTTCCTTAGTCTACAGGCAACCCAGCTAAAGGAAACACTGATTTATTTGGTTTGATATTTACCTTGGCAGCGCTTCAGTCTGTACTCAAGGTTTTCTCCTCTTGGTGACTCATCTCTTTCAGGAGTGTGTGTGTGTGAAACAGCCAAAGATGACTCAACTCATTCAAGAAATCATTCAGCCTGGTCCAAATAGTTTGCAAAGATTTTGAAAAAAAGCTAAACCTTGTATGAGGCTATGCAAGACAAAACAACCTACCAACAGTTGGTTTCTAGCACAATACCTACCAATCTGCAAGGTTATTACAGAGACATCTCAACCTAGATATGAGGGATAAAGCTGACATATCTCATATTCTATCAATACAGGAAGTACTTCTACACAATCTGAAAAGCCCAAAGAACAAGAGCTAATTGAAGATGATTATGTTTAGAAAGAGAGAGACAGATGGAAATAAGACTACAGGTTGCCCACTGTAGATTTCATTTAGTGACCAGTTGGTAAGCATTATAAGAAATGCCTGCACCAGGCAATATAAACACTCCTCTGCTTATTAAAAATTGAGAAAGCCATTGCTATCAATTCTGTTCATCTTCTGATATGATCATTCAGATTGTATTATTCAAATAACCTGGTTGTGCAGAGATTTTTAAAGTTTTGTCAGGAGAGGTTTGCAAAGGAATGTATTTGCAATGTTGAAAAAGAACAATAGAATGAGAAACAAAATGTATATATACCACAATGGCAAATTTCACATCATTCCATTATGTTCATTATTATTTAAAAAGTAATGATCAATTCATATTTTGTGCATTTTGTAGAAATAACCATGTAGTAATTTTTTAAAGGTACCTTTTTAAAATTTCATCTACTCATGACCATGTGTCTTTTCCAGGGCTGGCTGGTTCTCCTTAAAAGAACTTCTTCTACCACACTAAATAATTGATCTCTTTTTTGAGAAAATGAGGTGTTTCTTACCTCAAACAGGACTTGTACTTCATTTACCAATACCCAACACAAAAACCAGACCAGCTGATTCTGTCTGCTGTTTATGGATATATCCATGGATGGTGGGCTCTTAAGGTACAGGTTTAATGCAGCATCATGCATTTATACTTAATACATAAAACAAATAAATGCCCATAATTTGTGCCCTGATTCTACCAAACATAAATAAAGGCCTTCCTGTTTCTGAAAGGAATATAGAAAGAAATAATTAAAATGACATAGGCTCATTGGCAGTGGCTTTGAAAGAGAGTTTAAGAGGACAAATAATAGACCTATAATTTAGAAAAATAAGACCAGCTTTCTACTAATATTGAAAATATAAAAACACCAAAGAGAGAAAAAAAATGTGAACATGAGAGAATATTTGTGTGTTGGGAAAGAAGGGGCAGATTTATTTGTCCTTTTCAGAACTAATACAGAAGCTCACAAAATAGGGATTTTCATCCTCATTGCACAAGTGAGAAAACTGAAGATCTGAGAAACTATTGCTTATTGGAAGTTATACAAATAGAATACAATGGAACTAAGTTAGAGCCCAGTTCTAACAAATTCAGAATTTCATTCTTTTAAGTTTAAGAAAAGTGCCTCAGGGGAGTGCCTGGGTGGCTCAGCTGGTTAAGACTTTGCCTTCAGTTCAGGCAGTGATGCAGGGTCCTGAGCCCTGCCCGCCCCCACCCCCGCAAGGGGCTCTCTGCTCAGCAGGGAGCCTGCTTCTCCCTCTCTGCCACTCCCCCGGTTTGTGCTTTCTCGCTCTTGCTCTCTCTCAAATAAAAAAAAAATCTTTCAAAAGAAAAGAAAAGTGTCTCAGGGCAGGTTATATCTGTGCTGAATTCTGAAAAAGGAATTAAAGCATGCTTTATGAACAGGTAAACATTGGAGAAATAATATTTTAGACACAGGAGAATTTTAATAATAGCTATCAATTAAAGCATTTACTATGTGTTAGATATTTAATGTATAGGGTATGAAACTATCAAATTAACATACAATATCTTATTTGATTCCCATAACAACCTAATAATATAGATAATATTACATTTATTTAAGGCAAAACTGAATACAAGAAAACTTTGAGCAATCTATTGTATGCCAGCCTGATTTAGGTCAAAATCCAAAAGGGTCTCTAAAGTCTATGGTCCTTCCAAAGTCTTAAGATCACTAGTGCATCTGGATCAGAGTAGGTGGAAGGAAAGTGGTAGAATTGAGCCTGGTGAGTTGAGCAGAGACCAGGTCACAAAAAGCTGTGTAAGCCAAGGGAGGGTGTTTACACCTTATTTTTGGTTATGAGATGCCTTTGAACATTTTTTTAAATATTTATTTATTTATTCATGAGAGACACCGAGAGAGGCAGAGACAGAGGCAGAGGGAGAAGCAGGCTCCCTGCAGAGTGCCCCATACGGGACTCGATCCCAGGACTTGAACCAAGGCAGACACTCAACCACTGAGCCACCCAGGTGCCCCACCTTTGAACAAAATTAAATAAGGAATGACATTACCATACTGAAGCTTTAAGGTCTTTCTGATGAGGTATAAATTGGAGAAACTCACACAAACTAGAAGGCAGACAGACCTGTTGGTAAACAATTTAAATAATTCAAAGCAATAAATAATGCCATCTAGTTAAATAACCATGGGATTAGAGTAGAGGAGGAAGATTCTAGATATACTAAAGAGGTAAAAATGACAAGTGAGAAGATGTAGACCAGTAAATTTCCTTGCTGTGAAAGGAGTCTATAATGATTCTCAGTTCTCTGATTTGATTACTACAAAAATCAAGGGTACACTAGAGATTAATGCTACAGTTACTGAGAAGCAAATAAGCAACATCTAACAAAGATCCAGTTATCAGGCTAGTTTCAAAATTCAAAATTCATGGCAAAGTTTTGGTACTGTGAAAATTAGAAAATGGTACCATTAGAATTAATTTGGAGGACACATGAAAAGATAATTTGTCTTTAAGATTATAAGATAGGTGATTTCTGTGTTGTAAAGCATGTTGTTTTCATGTTTAACTTGTCCACCCCATATCCCTAAAATGTAAACTCCTTGAGGACAAGGATTCATATTCTTGTTACTACTCTAAACTCAGCATATAGAAGAGCCCATAATATAGAGTTAGATTCATTAAGTACGTGTGCAATGGATGACTGTGTGTTTCATATGATTGAGATTCTGATTACAGGAATCCTCATAGTTTATGTAGAATCTTCAGCCAAGTGTTCACGTGATATTGTATTTCTGATCCTGTCAGATCAATAAAATTGAGGTCATTTCTGACATCCTGGGAGGACAGAAATGAAAAATGTAATGACAATCTCCCTGAACTCTGAGTCTACCTTCTTCCTCCAAATAATGAGCACCACATTAATTTTCAGATTGGACACTCTCAAAATTCCCTGGAAAATCAATACTACAAAGTGATAAGACTAAGATTAGATGATGGATTCATCAATTGATTTTCTTTTAATTTTTCTGGCAAGAGATGGTTTTTATCAAGGCCAGTGACAACAACTTAATCTCCAAGTCCTTTCCCTAATCTTTATTCACCCTCTTGCTGCATTCAACCTTGAGGACCACCCAGTATTGCTGGATAATAGGTCTCAAGCCTTCCAACTCAATCAGTTCAAATGAGGTAGAAATGAGGGTAAAGATGATATCACGAACACTGGGTTTAGGACCTGTGAAGCAGCAGAATCAGTAAACGGACAAGCTCAGTGACACAGAAAATCCCAACATGGTTCTAAACCCAAAGTCAGAATACCAGAGAGAGAATGAGAAGTTTGATTCAGAGGCAAGAAATGCAAGAGAGAGGTAGATCATGGAAGCAGAGAGAGAGGGTGTTCCAGGTTCATGTTCACCTAGCTCAGAGGCTCACCCTTTCTTTTCCTCAGGTCCATCTCAGCAGGGACCTCTGGAAAAGTGTTTTATTCTGTGCATACCTTTTCTCTCTTTTTTCTATCTCCAGATTTTCTTACTCTGTACCTGATCTCTCATAGTTCTCTAAGGTTCATCTTCATCCCTTATACCATCCCCTCCCAAATCTTATACTCTAACAGGTTCAGGTATCCTCATTTTTTTTCAGGTATCCTCATAATCATTATAGCACAGTGCCTCTTTCTACCCATGTTGGCTCTTTCTTGAATCTATTTCATAGCATTAACTGCATAGAAAACATCTTCAGTTAGAAATACTAGTAAATTAAAAAAAAAAGAAATACTAGTCAATTTCAAATTCAATAATATTACATAATATATTGGCACTGTTGAGGTCATTGTTTTACCCATTTCCCCATCTGAGTACTCCTGCTTGGGTCCAGATTACTGCTATGCACCCTTATCTGGTAAATCTTCTTTCAATCTCTTCCATTTCAAATCCAATCTATACCTGACTTTGAATCAAAGAAAACTCAAATTCCATTTTTATTATGTTATTCCTCTAACTTAAAAAAAAAACTTAATTATCTTTCCATTACAATGGAATTTCTTAACCTATACTGCATAGGAACTCACTTTTTTGAGTTTTTCAGAAGCACTAATTTGAGACTGCATGGTCACTGGACCCTGTTAACAGGAGCCCAATCCTGGATGCTGTGTTTAGAGGCCCCGTTGGACCCTCCCCTGACCATGGCTCCCTCCAGTCCTCACCCTCTACCTCTGACAAGGAATCTATAAGCCAGGGCAGTTACCCATTGAGAGCTTTTGTTCCCTAATCTGAACTATGCTCCAAATACCTGCCTAGGACCTGCCTGTGTGAGCCTCTCTCCGTAGTCTATCCTCCTAATCATGAGTAATGAGGCAAATTATGCATGCTTAGGTACAAAGAATAGCCAAGAAATAGCTGTTTGCAGAGGGTATAGGTAAAGTTGAAACATGTGTGCTAGAGTGTCCCAGAGGTCAAATGAAGGATGGGGTTAAGGGTAGGACGAGAAGGGGTATGGGCTGTGGGCATCCTATTCTGCGATGAACTTTGAGAATGTTGTAGTAGTTTTCTATTGCTGCATAAATAAATTACCACAAGCTTACCAACTTCAAGCACCACCAATTTACTATCTCACAGTTCTGTAGGTCAGAAATCCAAATGAGCTCAGATGGGTTCTCTACTTAGGGTCTCATGAGGCCAAAGTTATGGTGCTGGCTGGGTTAGAGTATTAGGGAGGATTTGAGGAAGAATCGATTTCCAGGTTCAGCTAGGTTTTGGCAGTGTTCAGTGTCCCATAGTTATAGGACTGAGTCCTCATTCCCTTGTTACCATCATCCAGGGGCTTTCTTTCATCTCCTGAAGGCCACCTGTATTTCTGCTCATGTGTCCCCTCCACTTTCAGACTGGCAACAGTTCATGGAATCTTCATCTTTCTGACTTTCCCTTTAGCTAACAGATAAAGCTCTGTTCCTTTAATGGCTCATATGATTACTTTGGCCCATGGAGAAAATCCAGGATAAGAGCCCTATTTTAAGATCAGCTGTGTCATGCAAAATTACCTAATGAGCGATATCTCATCATATTTACAGATTCTGGGGATTAGGGCCGGAGGTGTTTGGGAGCTGTATTAATTAGTTTGCTAGGGCTGCCAGAGCCAAGCCCCACAGACTGAGTGGCTTAAGCAACAGAAATTTATTTTCTCACAGTTCTGAAGGCTCAAAGTTTGAGGTCAGGTGTCCACAGGATTGGTTTCTTTGGAGGCCTCTTCACTGACTTCTAGATGATCGACCTCTCCTTGTGTCTTCCCATCTTCTTTCCTTTGTATATGCCTGTGTCCATTTTTTTTTCTTATAGGGATAGAGGGATGTCAATCATATTGAATTAATTCTAAATGTGAACCTGGCCTTGCAGCTTTGGCCTAAGAAGGCATATTTGTCAATGTAGGAGGATAGAACATACAATATTTAATAGTTTTCTAACTTTACTGTTTTCAGTATTTAGATATATGGTATACATTCCTGCTCCAATGCTGCAAATCTGGTGAGTGGCCTGAACAGAGAAATGGGGAATTTGAAAGGAAATGAAGAGTCTGAGGCTGCCTTTCTATGGTAAGCAACTGTGGTTGCTCCAGCCACACTGGAGTCTATGAGGTAAAGTCTAAAGACCTACTGATACATCTAAGCCTAGTGATTGGAGACTAAAGCCTGTTCTCCTTAACCTGTCATTACTAAGAGTGCATAGAGTCAAGCAGGCGTTCTTTTCTCATCCTTATAAGATGAAATATCATGCTCATCCTCCTTCCCTTTTCTCACTCTCCCCTCCACACCATGTCCCACACAACCTGACTGTTTTGCTCCTTTCTCTTGGAGCCAATTCTCTTAGTCCACCTGGGCTACTACAATGGGTAGCTCATAAACCACAAAGATTGGGTGGCTTACAAATAGCAAAATATTATCTATCTCTCATGATTCTGGAGGCTAGAAAGTCTTAGACCAAGATGCTGGCAGATTAAGTATCTGGTAAGAGGCTGGTTCATAGATGGTTGTATTTTCTGTTCTCCTGGTGCAAGAGTCCAGGGCGCTCTCTGGGGTCTTTAAAGGGGTACTAATTGCACTCATGAGTGCTCTGGCCTTAAGATCTAGTCACTTCTCAAAGGCCCCACCTCCAAGTACCAATGGATTGGGGATTGGGTTGCAGCATACATATTTATGAGAACACAAACATTCAGTTGATGGCACCAACCTTCCATAAAGTCCTACTTCCTGTACTATGCCACTCTCTTAACTTCTAAGACATGTTCTTGCCCGTTTTAGTCACTTGAAATTAAGCATTTCCAATTTTACACAAACTTTTACAATTTTTTTACATCATAAACACCATACAATATCTCTTCTAGATTGTCCTCTTGGTGAGTTCAATTCCCTCATATAGAGGAAATGCACCAAACTTGTTAAATACTGAGATAAAATGAATTAAAGTTTTTTTTCCCAATGTTTGTTCCTCTTGTATGTTACATGAAAAGTGATTTGGCACTAAAATAAGATCAGTCAGTTTTTACAAGGTTAAAATATGTTTCTTTATTTTAAGATGTCTTATAGTCTTTAGTATATGACTCTATATGGTTACTATCTAAAAGGGAATAATAATGAAGTTTATCAAATTTATTGGTCATTTATTTCAGGAGCATCTTATGTATCTAGTGTTCCAGAACATATACTTTTTAAAAGACTTAGTCCTCACCAACATTCTTTTTAATAAAAATATGTATTATTTATATGTTGCATATAAAGTAATTCCATATATTCATATGTATTTGAAAGGCTGGTCTTTATTATCCTGACCACCCCCACCCTAACTATGGGCAAATGATCAGGTTATATTAAAACTCCTATCTGATATGCCAATTTCCCACTCATACAAGGTCTTCAGGAAAAAAAAAAAAAACTTCAATTCCTTTTCACAAAGTTTGGTGATGAATTGAACTCCATGTCCAGTGAAAAAAGATCCAAAGTAAGCAGCTTTATATCAAAACATAAAATATATGGTCAGTTAATAACTGAAATCTATTAAGGAGGGAGAGAGAACACAGAATCTTTGGCTCTGGCTGGCATTTAATTCTTCATTGCTAGAATAAATGATTTTGACTTTTGTGATGTTGATCTTATCATGTTTTTCTAGGTTGTAACCTCCAAGCAAATGGATATAGCAGCTTTCTTAAGTTTGCTCCATGCACCGGGAGACCGACGTGGGATTCGATCCTGGGTCGCCAGGATCGCGCCCTGGGCCAAAGGCAGGCGCCAAACCGCTGCGCCACCCAGAGATCCCACTTTCTTAAGTTTTACAGAGTATTTTAAATGTATATTATCTAAAAATGTTGATAATTACAATGATTTTTGCTCCATGACAAAGATGCTGCAAAAATTAATGACAGGCAGTCTGATAAGTGCTTGGAGTTCCTTTGGGGAACACCATATGAAAAATAAAGTACTTTCATACCATAAAGCCTTTCTAAGTACCTAAGCACTTGTGTATTAGATGATCTTAAAATACATAGTCAATGAGGCATTAACCTCTTTGAGATGTAGGCAGGTAAAGTTTATAATTGGTTTGAACGTCTGAACATTAAGCTATCAGGTTGGGTCCAGTGGGTTAATCCTTGACTCAGTCGTCTTGTTTTTTCATTGTTTACACAAGATCAAAGTGATCTGAGTTCCAAGATGTAACCTCCAGAGAGGTGATGAAAACTCCCAGTCCCAGGACCCACTCCCCTAATTATCTAAGCTGACCTGCAGGTAACTATGTTGTGGAAAACTTTATATAATTTGTAATAATGCAATGGAACTGAATTTTCCATTAGTACTCTCATACATTGTATTTTCCTCAAATACTTTTGCTTTTTTTTTCTAATTGAATTTCTCACTTTTGAAGCCAGAGTTTCTTTTATCAATACTGTTATTAGCATTTGCATTCCTATTTTTAACTCCCATTTCAAGGCATGCCTTGAAAACATTTTGTTGAAAGCAGTTATTTGCCATGTTAAGAGTGTTGTAGTTCAGCAAAATTGAAAAATACATCTACTGCATTAGTAACATAAGAACAAAAATGTATTCTATCACTTTGAGTATGTAAACACACAGGAAACAGAAAATCAAATAATAGAACTAAGAGGAGACACAGTCTAATGGACTCAGCAGAGAATGAGGAGCCAAAAAAAAAAAAAAAAAAAGAATTAGGAGCCAAAAATATCTGAGCTCCAACCCTGGCTCTGATACAGGGCTCTATGTCCTTGAGTATGTTCTTTTCTCTTTGTGGGGAAGAAAAAGCAAAGCATACCAAAAAAAAAAAAAAAAAATTCACCTGACTATAGTAGAAATAGGGGAGGGTGGTTGGAAACATAGCAGATATTTCAGTATCTTCTCTTTTTTTATTTTTTAAAGATTTTATTTATTTATTCATGAGAGACACAGAGAGGCAGAGACATTGGTAGAGGGAGAAGTAAGATCCTCTCAGGGAGCCCCAGTGTGGGACTCAATCCCTGACCCAGGGATCATGCCCTGAGCCAAAAGCAGACGTTCAACTGCTGAGCCACTCAGGTGTCCCCTCAATATTTTGTAAAGCAAGATTTCCTCTCTAGCTGTGCCTGTTTTCTTTGCATCAGTTTTTGTCACAAACTTGACACTGTCTCTGTTAATGCTGCCATAATACTAATTGTTTTGTCTCCATATCCTTTGAACTTGAATGCTTCCTGGGCATAAGTAAGTCATTTGAAAGCCCTGACTTACTCTTCATTCTTATACTATACCCTGGCATGCAGTTATATATTCTTTAAAGAGACAATGAGTTCAGGAACCAGAATATGCATGTCTTGTGGTCTCAAGTTTCTCTAAAGGTTTAACCAGGTTGAATATGTTCTATTACATGCAATCACCATCTGTGATGTTTGGACAGGAAATAGAATGCATGGCACCTCACCAACAACTTGTATAAACTTGTCATTTTAATTAGTCAGGGACCATTTGTGTGACGGCTTCTACATCACCTCACAAAAAAACAATGATCTCCTCACATGAGCAAAACATCCTAAAATACAACTTGAAGGCCAAACGGTGTACTGTGCCTCTGTATTCCCAGCATCTAGCAAAGTGTTGGATATGGAGAGAAGGCCAAATGAGTATTCGTTAAATTGACCTGAATAAGTTTCCCTTCAGAACTGTACAAGTAATAGTATTTCCCCAGGAACCAGTTAGGGGAAAATGAAAGGGTAAAGACCATAATTCAGCTCCTTTACCATCCTCTTTCATAGGTGTGGTGGCTGCTGCTATATTAGCCACCATCCCATGCAGGGACTGCCACACAGCCTGGACTTTAACCCAGGGGAATCCTTCGCCAGATGCTGTAACTTGGCATCCCAGACAGACTGCTGTGTGTATCACATCCCTTTCTGTCCCCTTCCACTCTTCCTACAGGCCTGACACAGGCCTCTTCTCTTCCCACAATGGGCTTCTTAGAATTTCTATGGGCACCAATGGAAAACTTCCATCAACTACTCCAACCTCTCTTTACCTTGTGAGTTAACGCTACCAACCCTTCACTTTCCCCTTTGATCACTGTCCCCTACAGATCACTGCCTCTGTCAGAGTCCTCCTGCAGCCACTTCAACCCTTTTTGTTGTGGAGGCTTGCTGCAGTATGAAAGACATAATTTCAGTAAATCACTACAGCTACTGCCCTAAAAGTATCCTTTATTTGAGTTTTTGCAAAACGATGCCACCACATCTCTGGAAGATAAAATATGTACATACTTCCAAATTAAATCCTTTTTAAAATTCATGAGGTTCTTGAGGTTCTATATATAAACTGGAACTATTAGGGAATAGACTTTCTTCCCAGAATATTCCTTTGTTGGACCTCTTTCCTTCCCTGTCTCACCCAAATGAGACAAAGGCAAAACGGTACTGTCTCCCAGGGAGTTTGGTTTTATCAAATATGCAAGTGGAAAAGCCCCACATAAAACTTCCTTTCCTAGACAGAAAGGTGAGTGTGATACTTGTTACTTTTAACAAGAAGTAATTCTGTTTGGGGATTAACTGCTGTGTACAGGCAATGAAAATACAGGTGTTCTGCTCCAGCCAGGTCAATTCCTTAGCCTTTGTCCAAGTCTAAGTCTCTCAGTGTATGGTAAGCTCAATGGGATGGGAGGATAGAGGAATGCTCAGAGAACCCTAACTATGCCAGGTTGCCATCTGGTACACTTAGAGATCTGCCCTGCAATCTAGCTCTGCAGCTAGATGTTGGCTTGGAAGATAATAAGTTGAGGGTAGAAGAAACAAGAGAAGACAGTATGTCTAAGCTTAGTGGATAAAGAGGAATGGATTAAAAGAGACAGCATTTCACTTCGAAAAAACATTGATATAATGGACTCCAGCCATAAATTCTCTTTACAAGAGCTTTGACATTTTCCCTTACATCCTACACTTTGATAAGTGAAGTCCTTTTTTTATTTACAGGCTGGGACCTAAGAGAGGGAAATGGCTATGTAAGAGAAAAACAAATGGAATACATATGGCATATTGGCTTTTCACTGAGCCTGGGACAATTGACTGTTCAAGCATTTTACAAGTGAGGATATGAATGATTTAGATATGAGTCCAGTCTGAGAACATGTTAATACAGATAGAGAAGAAATGTGTGGAAAAGCTACAGAGAGTAAAGCCGAAAATGCTCACAAGCTGTTAAGTATATGTTATGGATTAAGGTGTGGCCCCTAAATTCATATGGTGAAATCCTAATGCCCAATGTGATAATATTAGGAGGTGGGGGCCTATGGAGCATGATTAGATCATGAGGGTAGAGCCATCAGATGGGATGAGTACCCTAATAAAAGAGACCCCACAGTTTCCTTGCCCATTTTGCCATATGAGGACACAGCCAAAAGACTATGAACCAGGAAGCCAGCTCTCTGGGGCTGCCAGCCCCTTGTTCTTGGACGTTTCAGCCTCCAGAACTGTGAGGAATAACTATTTATTGTTTAAGCTACTCGGTCTATGCTATTTTTGTCATAGCAGCCCGAACAGATTAAGACAGTTTATATCAACCAAGAGAGAGATCTAGAGCCAAAAGGAAGCAGAAATTTGAAATCATTGCTTCAATGTCATCTAAAACATTTGAAACAGAGAGTCCCATAAAACTAGAAATCTGATTTAAAAAAAAATTAGCCAAGGACACTAATCACAGTATGCTAGGCCATTGAAATACCACACAAGGTTTTAAGTATATTATTACAAGACCAAATATCAAAGACTTGGGAAAGTCCAGAAAAAGCAACAAAATGATAAGCGGTATCAATGTTTTTAGTTATGAAGAAGGAGGGGGGGAGGAATTAGCTGTATGTTCATTAGAAAGGAAGAGATTAGAAGAGATAATTATTGAGGTGTCTCAAACTCTGATGAGTACTGAGAAGGGAGAGACAGGAAATGGCTCAACAGAAAAAAAAAAAAAAGGACATCAACAGAAAGGAACAAAGAACTGTGCATTAAAGGGAATTCAGAAGCAATGTACTTAGTAATTACCGCCATCCGCAGAAAAGGCTACAGATATCAGAAGGACAATGTTCAAACCCTGAGTGTATTTTGCAATGAATCAGGTGAGTACTTTTTTTGGGGAGGTGAGTTGGGGATGGAGGGGCTGCTCTACAAGGCACAGAACCTGCATGGAGGGATTGATGTGTTTGTCAGGACAACCAGGCTACTTTCCTTCCTGAACTGTGCGCGGCTCTCCCTCATTAAGTTAGCACGCTGATTGGGCAGAGCCACATCCTGGAGTCCCGAACACATCAGCTTCCATCTAAACTTCTTATTGCTAATATGCTTAATTTGGCTTAGGCAGCTTGATGGCAAGTTTACAATATTATCAGTATGCGTATGGCCCGGTATCTGTACCATCTGATCCTGAGTAACTTGCCTACCGGAAAAAGCATAAACCAGAAGGATGTGCTGTTGGGCAAACCTCTGGGTCTGAAACTCCGGTTCAGTCTTGATAAGTACCAGATAATTTCGAGAACTCATCTAAACCGGTCAGTACCATAGAGCCTCCAACTTTTCTTCAATCGCCTAACTAGCTCTTATCTTCTGGAGGCAGGGTAAAAATTCAAAAGGCAATCCATCATAAGCCACAGTTTGACTGTAATTTGATTATTATTATGAAACATTTTGATACCCCAATGTCTCATAGTCCAGGGCAAAGCAGTACTCGTTCTTCTGTATGAGGATGTATGTCTTAAGTTACACTCCCTCTGAACATTAAAAAGTGTCAAATCTCAGAGAACAGGCACACCATGGTGGCTTCTTGAGTCACCTCCGCCCCTCTGAAGGCTGGCAGGTTTGCCTCACTAGAAGTCTTTCTCCCCTCAAACTATTCAACTCTCCTGCATCTGTGAGATCTTGCTGTGTTAAATTTCTCTTCTAAAATGTTAGTCTTGGGACGCCTGGGTGGCCTTTGGCCCAGGGCATGATCCTGGCATCCCGGGATCAAGTCCTGCATCAGGCTTCCTGCATGGAGCCTGCTTCTCCCTCTGCATATGTCTCTGCCTCTCTTGAGGTGTCTTTCATGAATGAATTAGTAAAATCTTAAAAAAAAAAAAAAAGTTAGTCTTGTTCTTTCCTTTCAACCTATAAATATGTTCCAGTACTTCCCCCCAAAAAAGTGCTCCCTCTAGTTACAACTGTATTCTATCTTTTTATAAATAAAATTCTCTCTGGACCAAAAAAAGGGGGGGATAGGGGCACGAATTCATGGGTGTCAATTCTACTTCTACATGGCCCCCAGCACACATTAATTCCCCAGGCTTTTGGCTTCTGGTCTCAACATTACACCAAACTTGCTTTGGCAAAGGTCACTATGACCTCCTAGTTAGCCAACCCAATGAACATTTGTAGTCTGAGGCATTCTTGGAGAGTTTGCATTCTCCTTCACACTTGCTTTCTTTGGCTTCAAAAACATCAATGCCTCTTCACTGTCCTTCCACTTCTGTTTGCTCATTCTTGATTTCTTCATGATTCCTCTTGCTCTATATATTCCTTCAAGCTGGTGTTTCCAATATTATCTCATTATTCTTTGTTTCTTTTCACTCTATTTCCCCTGAACTTCTTTAGCTTAACTCTAAATATCATTTATCACCAACATTCCAAACTTCCCCAATTTCTTATTTCCCTTCCAAACCTTTGCTTGAGTTCTAAAATCTCATATGAACCTATTTATAAGACATTGTATGACTGTCCCTCACATACCCAAGCCTATTACATGTATCCCTCCCTGTAACTCACTGACCTTCACTCCTTCTGCCCATCTGCTAACCTCTCCCTCCTCTTTCTATTTGCCTCTGCTAATGAAAACTCATAAATGGAGAAAGAATTCTAGGTTTCTCTTTTTTCTTCAGTATCCATATTCAATGGGTCAACAGTTCTATACATTCTACTTCAAACATTTTTTTTTTAGATTTAATTTCCATCTTAGTTTCCCAGCCTTAATTCCTACTTCAATTACATTTCACTTGACCTACTTAAACAGCTTTCTCACTGGTATCTCAGACTCCAGTCCTGCTACTTTCCAATCCATCCATTGCAAAGTTTTGGACAAATTAAATCTGATCACATACTGTCCTGCTTAAGCCAGACCATTTACTGTATCAACACCAGAAAAAAAGTTCTCTAAACTCAGCTTCCACATTCAATCTCATTCCTTGTGTGCTCCATCCAAACTTCCCTGAGCCTGTAACATGCCCTTGAGGACAATAGACTCTCTTGTGTCTTGATAACACTTATTAAGGTCCTTTTCTGCTGGAATTCATTTTCTCTCACTCCAATTATTCACCCAGGAAAACTTTTCCTTAGGCTTAGTTTAAACATCATTTGTGGCACATCTTCCTTGATACTCCCCACCCAACACCAGCCAGAGTTAGGCATACTTTGAATCATCCTCCCAGAGCACTTTGTGAAAGTCTATGTCATAGTTTATGTCACAGGTGGTCTCTGCATAGTTTTCAATACTGTATTCCATTAGATTCTGTGTTCCATGAGGCCAGGCATGAAGTCTTATCTGTTTGATATCTCCTAGGGAAGTACCTGGTAGAAATATTCAGTAATTATTTAGTGAAATCAATAAACAGTTTTTGTTAACTGTGGTTGTGGGATATTCAAGTTCTCATGGTGCCAATGGGTGGGAAAGAATTCCAGGTGATCACTTCTACTATAAAAAGTCAAAAAGGTGGGACTGGACAACTTCCTCTATGCTAGCTGGAAAAATCCCCAGGAATTTAAGCCACTAGGAAAAAGTTTTTAAATCTACATTCACCCTCCCCCCCAGAAAAGTGCAAAGAATTCAAGTTTTTGAGCAAATGCTTACTAACCAACCCCAGAAGGTATTTTAGAGGTGTCTAGATCTGAATTTTCTTAGAGAAGTTTAATAGTAGCAACACATGTGGTATATGTAGCATTTTTTCCTAAATGTTTCCATCTTTATCTTGGCATATATTTTCACAGATCTAGCCAGCAGATATGAGAATATACTGAGATTTCATTTAGCATATGAAGAAACCAAGGACTCAAGATGTTAGGCAATTTTCTCAGAATTATACAATGTGTCACCAACTGATTGGTATCCAGTCTCTTAAATCCATGTTTCATGTTCTAGCAACCTAAATTTGTTGTCTCCTTTTGAAAGAGTCCTTCCTTTCTCATATCATTTCTTTTATTAATGTGTATATGCATTCATTTTACAAAGAATTTAAGGGCTATGATAAAAGAGAAATAACCACGTTAGAATTAGGGGGCCTGACAAGAGTTGCCCTCTGCAAATATTCAAATGAAGCAGCACATGACAAGAGTACTCTGGGCCTGAAAGACCTGGGCTCAGTCCCAGCTCCACTGCTTTTTGGCTAGGTCGTCTTGAGCAAGTCACTTTATTTCTCTGAACCTCAATCCCTTTATCTACAAAATGGGAATAACAATTACACAGTTTCTTACATGACTCGTGTGAGACAGACGGAGCACAAAGAACCATTTTGTCAGGTATAAATATATACAATGATGCTGGAAACCTTCAGTGAGTGTTCACTATGTGCAAGGTAGTACTCTAAGTATTTTACTGACAGGGACTCATTTTAATCTTCACAATGATTCTATGAAGCAGACACTATTGTTATTCACACTTTATGATGAGAAACTCAAGGTCTGCAGGACTTCAGTAGCTTTTCCAAAACTACATAAAATATGGAGCAAGGTTCGAACCCAGACCGTGACATGGCCAAGCTCATCTTTGAATCCCTTACTTATGCTGTCTCCCAAGCTATTACATAAAGATTGCCAAGTTCTGAGATTCTCAGGTATATCGACTCACTTCATAGCTTTTTATGTGTATTATCTCACTCAATCTCTCTACAACCCTGTAAGTTTATCCAGAGGCAGGAAATAAATATAACAAAGTTCCATGCTTAGTCTTCTGGTCTATTCTGAACACAGCAGTCAGAGTGAGCTCCACTGGCTCAAAATCCACTAATGTTTCCCATTTTCTTCAAAGTAGAATCTCAAATTTTTGCCCTGCCCTCTAAGGCGCTTTACCACATATCCTACTGCTTCCTCATTCCTCTCTTCCAGCCACAAGGGCTCCTTTGCTATTGCTGAAAAATGTCAGACATAATCTTGCTCTGGGGCCACCGTCTCTACTGTTCACTCTGCTGGGAACGTTCTTACCCAGATGACTGCAGGGCTTATCCCTTCACTTTACTCAGGTCTCTGCTCAGGGAACAAACTTTCAGAGTCTCCTTCGACTATTCAGTATAAGATAGGAATTGTCATTCCCCTCAACCACTCTCTACCTCCTTACCCTGTTTTTATTTTTCTTTGTGGCACCTGGCATCGTTGGCATCCATTTATGGCACCTGATAAATTTTACTTTTTTTTATTATCTATTTCCCTTCTGCCGTATGCACATAAACATACATAAACATTCTCAACACTGCCCCCCTCACACACCCATTAGCATACTAGCTAGCTACTTTATCAAAAGTTCTTGGTTTTGCTTTCTGCTGTTACCCTCCAGTACCTAGAACAAGGCCAAGACATGTTGCAAAAGCCTTAAAACTGACAAGTTGTGTGAATAAGTAACTCTGCGCCCTCACAGAGTTTAAAATCTGGTAAAAAGGCAAAGGAAAATTATTAAAGAAATAGCTGACAGTGACAGGAAAATATTGGGTGGTATATTTTTTGCTGCATTTCTTTAGAAACTTTTTGAAGCCCCAAACAGTCCTCTGGTATAAGATTGAGAGAAATATTACCAAACAAATATATAAATTAGCTTTTCCTACAGAAGGGCCTACCTTTTGCTTCCAGTCAGATAATGGTTTACTTTATTGCTAATGGCAAACAAACGATTAAAATTCATTTGACTCAAGCCAACTGTGGACCATGAAGTGGAGTTAAGGCATGTGCAAAATGATTCTTTTCATTTCTGATCTCTTTTATGAGAAGTTTTTGTTTCATTAGAAGTTACAGTGCACTCTTATTGCCAAGGTTCCTCACTCATTTTTAAGCTAGGAGAATGTGGGATTGACTGGCCCATTATTCTTTCCTTTTTCTCCAAAACTGTTTAACTACCTTGCTATTTCATACTGCCATGAGGCAAGTAAGGTAGGGAAATGGGTGTCTCAATAAGAAAATGCTAGCAGAAAGCAAAGCATGGGGGGAGGGTAGGAGAAATCTTTTCAGAGAGAGTATTTACAGAAGTTTCAGAATTGTGAATAAGACAAGACACAGTGATACTAAGTTTTGTGTGGGTCCTAATTAAAAATTTACCAGTATTCACTATTTTTGACAACTCAGAAATGTAACGTGGTGGTGTTATCATTCCATTTCAAGGAAGAGTTGCTCAGAAACCAGGGAGGTGAAACATACAGCTTCACAGTTCCCTGGCTAGGTCAGGTACCTCAATTTCTTTCCTTTCTGAAAGGCATTAGGAATCAGTAGAAAAAGCAAGGGCTTTGAAATCAGGCAAAATTGATTTTAATTTTGGATCTACTACATATTAAATGCTGTGTGATTTCAACATGTCACCTAACCTTTCTGGGCATGCTCCTGCCCACCTAAAATTACACATATATTACCTAATCACTAGGACTTTGGGGGAAGTTCAGTTAAATTATGTAGTCATGTATCCAAGTGGTCTTAGGACGTGAAAGTCTCTCTGTCTTAATAGAAAAAAAAAATACTTCCAGGTAATTCTTTTTTTTTTTTTAAAGATTCTTATTTTTATTTATTCATGAGAGACACAGAGAGAAAGAGAGAGAGGCAGAGACACAGGCAGAGGGAGAAGCAGGCTCCCTGCAGGGAGCCCGATGTGGGACTCAATCCTGGGTCTCGAGATCACACCCTGAGCTGAAGGCAGATGCTCAACCACTGAGCCACCCAGGCATCCCAACTTCCAGCTAATTCTTGATAAAGAATCCAGCAATGAAAGTATCATCATATCATTTGCTTTTTAAATGAATATTTCAAATGTTTCTTCAGAAATGTCTAGGCATTTGGGGATCCAGGGACTCTAATAAAAAGGGGTTCTGATTCCTACCCCCAAATGGCAGTGGGCCGAAGCCACACTTAGCCTTCATACAAGATTCATGACAATCTGGGGACTGGCTGGGCTCTGACACTGTATTAGATATGTGAAGATCCAAGCTGCTCTCTACATAACTCAGGGCAGAATAGGGATTGCTTTGTAGGTACCCTGGCTGTTTTAAAGTTTTCTTTTAACCCAGTGACTTTGAAATTTCTCAGTATTTTTTTGTGTGAGTGAAAAGAGAGTCAGACAGAGGAGAGCTGACGTTCCCTAGGGACAAATCGTGTTTTCGGCTCCTCTTTATACCAAAGTTCTTCTTGCATTTTATCTTATATCTCCTCCTACAAGCTAAAGATACGAGCAGTTCTTCTTTTCTTACCAAATTTAAGGGATGGATGCTGCAAGGACATCCATCGTCCATTGGATCTTAAATGCTTTACTCCATGTATAGAAGGTAAGTGCAGGAGTTTTCATTAACCCCCTAACCCTGGATTTAGCCTGTGTTCTGCTCATGTCTCAAGGGGGTGGGAGGCCCTGAATGAGCTCCTTTGACTGCTCAGGTTGATACTCCCAGAATTCAGTTGTGAAATCTGTACCAGGAGCTAGAAAAGATTGAGGCTCAGATCCTCAGAGGAGAAAATAAAATGGATGTTAATTATACAAGGAAGGAGAATACCACCAGGCACTAACAAACTGTGAAGCTGTATGTAATCTGTATTTTCTTAAAAATCATATCATGGCCCTTTTAGAAGGGAAATGGAGCTAAGTACTGGTGATACATTTAGTTT
Organism: Vulpes lagopus; assembly: GCF_018345385.1. NCBI lineage: Eukaryota > Metazoa > Chordata > Mammalia > Carnivora > Canidae > Vulpes > Vulpes lagopus. The sequence goes on from NC_054829.1 coordinate 101,693,072, forward strand.
TGTTGAAATTATTTCATTTAAAATATGTTTGAAGCCAGCAAAATAATGTTGGACTCTTATTACAGAAATTTATTTAAATCTTCTATTTTAAATATTTATTTCTCCATGTAGCTTGCCTATTGCAATTTAAGGGCTCAGTTTGTGAAAATCACTTACTCTACAAGCACCCAAAGCATTGATGATACCCTGGAAGTGTCTTAAGAACGTATCCAGTAGGATCAATGATAATGCATCCTAAAAGATTTTTTAAAAAGGCTTTAGTGGGTTTCCATATACCAGGTATATCTGGGCAATTTTTATTTCTGTGAAGGACAAAATTAGGATTAGAGGTTACATTAAATGATGAAACATTCACAATAATAATAATTTTACTCTTATGTTATCTTATAGCTTATTTGAATATTTTTTCATACACAAGATATTTTGTTGTTTCTATATAACAATAACCCTGAGAAGTAAAATTCTCTTTTATACAGATAAGAAAATTTGGGCTGAAATTTTCAGGGAACTGAAGGTTCTTTGCCAGGCACATGGCTGGAAGAAGATAAAGTCTGGACCAGAGGTCGGTTCTTCCTGGCTGAGTAGTAGTCTAGGCCAGTGGGCAGTGAGGACAGGCCCAACTTCCAATCTAAATTATTCAGGGATTTTCTGAAATCATTGTATCCTATGCGTATGAATCTCTTATCTGAGCAATCGTTTTCTTGCTTTCTACTATAAAGTAATATACTTATTAAATTTATGATTTTATGATTCAGAGACAAAAGTAAAAATGTTTATTAGAAGGGAATTTGATAAGATTGTTTTAAAATAATTAAGCAAGCATCTTATAGCCTCTAATATTTTTAGTTTTATTAGATTTTTATGCTTAAAAACACTATTTTAAGTGATAATTTTTATATATATATAGTGTGTTTCTGCACAGAGGATGGTAGTTTCTGGCTTTTGAAAGTTACCTCTGAGTCTGTGATGAAAAGTTTTATAATTTTTCCCAGTGTTATACTAGAAAGGACCTTAATTTTTTTCATTTCATTCCAAATAAGCAGAAAAACAAAATACAAGAAATTCTATTTTTCAATTTATGTTATTTGGCGAAGGTGGTATCTATTTGTCTTATAGTCTTGTGCTCTGGAAATTAAAATTCTAAACACACAGAGCTTTTTTCCCCCCAAATTTATAAGTTTATTTCATATTTAGCAGAAGCCTATTCATGTAAAGAAAAGCAAAATCAGAGATTGTCTACCCAGAAAACAAAACATTCCATGAAGGATTAAGAAAATGTAAAGTCCATAGGATTCAGAACTGTCATTCTGTTTCCTTTTTAAATTTTTGGTAACTAGGAAGCAAAGGGGGTCCAAGAAGTAACACTTCCTTTTGGCTACTTAATTATGGGGAGTGTACATACATCACTTGCACTCAGAATCCACATGAGGTAATCCATACAAATGTCAACCTCCTCTCCCTAAACTATCTCTTGTAGGAGGTTAGAGAGGTCAGGGGTGGCAAGTCAGAGCTCCAGAGCTGTTAACAAGAATGAAAACACTAGTGAGAAATGAGCAAAAAGGAAAAGAAGAATTGCTAGAAAACTGTGTGAGGATCTATGCCAAAATACTGTACTCTATAGTGATCTGGACTCGAAATATGAAAGAGGTATCCTCAAAACTGCCACTCAAGAATTTTTAATAAAAATTTTATTGACTGTCTTGATAATTAGTAAATTTCCAAGGTTTCCATCCATTTTTGAAGTGCCCTCTATGAGTCAAGCACTCTGCCAAGTGTTAACCACACAGAAATAAAGATGGCTCCTTGGCCTTCCTCAAGAAGCTTACAGCCCATAATGCATACCCTGAGATAAGTTCTGTGCTAGTCATTGGAGGCAGGAAGGCCTTAAGAGAGAGGGAAGATTTATAGCTAGACTACTAGCTCCCTATAAATATAGACCCATCTCTACACTTCTACAACCTCAGTACCAAGCATTATATACTACCTCTAATAGATTCTCAATGAATTTGATGACAATCTGAAATGAGTCTTATAGCATGAGCAAGCGTTATCGGGTGATAACAATAGAAATGTCTTTTCTAACATGTTCAAGAATAGAGGCTTCGGGGTAAATTTCAAGGATGGTAAAGCAAGTTTTAGATATGGCTGAAATATTAAGTGTTGGTGGAAGATCATGAGTGAAAAGGCTAGATGGATATGTGGGAGCATATCTTGAAAGTTATTTTGTAGGCCATACTAATATAATTTTTTTAGAAAAACATCAAATTCTTATTTTAAGATGTTGAATAAACCAATAACACACAGTATAATGTGTGCCGAGGTTACTGCTATGAGAGCACAGAGGAGAGGCAATGTCATCAAAGTTGGCTGTCCAAGAGGCCTTATCAAAAATGTAGCTGAGCAAAGTGAAAAGAGATCATGTTTTAGGAAAAGCAGAATGCACATTTGAAGACGTGGAGGCATAAAGTAGCACAGTTTTTGAGCAGTGCAATATGCCTGTAGTCATGGGTGATGAAACCAGAGAAATGAGACTGAGCAGACCATGCTGGTTCCTGCATGCTAAACTAAGATGTTGCAGTTTACCCTGAAAGGAATGGGGAAACATCAAAAGATTTCAAGCAATAGAATTACATGCACAAGTTTCCATTTTAGAAAGATCTGTATATGATGTGGCTGAAAAGTAAGAAAACCAGGGAAAATGGTTCTCAAAATGCTTACCACCCCAGAAGGCATTTGGGAAACTTTGGAAAGTTTTTGTTGTCATGAAAATCTGGAGGCATTACACAAGTTTAGAAGACAAAAGTACAGAGATGCTGGAGATTTTGCAGTCCTATATAAGGGAGATGGTTCCTGGACCCAACGTGACTTTCTAATGTCCCATTGGACATTCAAGTAAGTGAAAAACCTTTTCCTAATTATCTGAATTAGAATCTAACACCATTTTACATGTGAAAGTAAAGTGTTTGTTTGTTTTTTTTTTACCCTTTAAATATATACTGAATTTTGCATGAAGGCAGGACCCATACAAATAGAGGTAAATTTTTGTTTTCTTTGTGACTGTCAATATTTGTTCACCATTTCAGGGAAAAATAACAACTGCATCAAGGGAACACTACTTGCCACTAGTACAACACACCCAAACCAGTCAGCTATGAAAGTTGTCTTACTCCCTATGCTGCCATAGGCTCAAGCTTCTGAGGTTGGGCTTCAACATCTTTTCTTCCCCAACAACTTCCCTACAACCCTGCCCCTGTTCCAGGCACAAGGCTAGAGAATGACAGCTCATCAGGTCCCAACCCTGCTGCAAGGAAATGTTTTAAGGAAGAGCCAGAAGTCCTGAGACAATGCGGTAGACAGTTCTGAATTGGGAAGGAAATTAGATTTGAACAGTGGCTCTCAAACTAGACAGTGCTATAGGATCCAAATTGCCCAGGGAGTTGAGTTTAAAAGGCATATTTTCACACTCTACCCTCTGAGAATCTGGGTCAGCTGGTCTGGGGTAAGGCAAGGAGTGTAAATTTTTAACAAGTTCCCCAGAGGACTCTGTTGTAGATGTTCCAACTTTGGAACATGCTTGGAGAACAACTATGCTGGATGATGACCAAGATCTCTAAAACTAATATTTTGTGACCCTACGAAGGCTAAGGCAATGGTGGTGAGAGACTTCTCTCTATCCCCTGCCTAGGGCTAAGCACCACCATCCTGACCTTGACACCAACATAAGTGATCACAGGTCACATGTATGTTAGTGACCACTCAACATATGTTCTAAGCAAATGACAGAGTAACCACACTGTTGTTAGGTACACAAAGTACCACCTTCAGTATTTACACATCTATAAAAAGGTAAATGGCAAAAAAAAAAAAAAAACCTCAAAATGTGTAATGTGCACATAGCAGGTGTATAAGAAATAAAGTTTTGCCAAACTGCACTAAAATTTACTCCATGACAAGAGCGGTGCATTTTCTCCATGGCTGTCATAGATTTCATGGATCCTGAGAAATCCAGCCATTTTTAGAAATCCCATGAAATTTACCTTTTCACTCGAATCCACATGAAATCAAAATTTTTCCCTATGAGTCCCCATAAAATTGGCACATTTCCTCAGAAGACCCCATGAAATTATAAAGAATATTGCAGATTCTTTGCTCCTAGCCCTTGTTGCACATCTTAAAGAGACAGGTTAGATTGCAGAATTATTTCATTTTTCTGTTGATATTTACCTAAAATCACTATGAAAAACAAGGTATCAGTTGTTAAATAGATCATTTCCAAATGAAAATAGAACTTGAGCCTACTTTGGATAACCAGACAATGTAAAGGATAATCTCTTCAAATTAAAAATAAGTAATATCCCAGGAAACTGATAAAAATAAGAAGTTGCTCCAATTTCCCCCTAAATAAAATTATCATTGTTACAAATTTTCAAATTGTTTTTTAAAAACAATTTATCAAATCAAAATATACCTAGAATTTATCTAAACTTTGACAGTGTAAGCATTTCTGAAAAACCATCCGAAGTTAGGAAGTTATGAATAAAATGACTATTCCACTTGTTCTCACATTTACAAACTATATAATACTCAAGTCAAAAATAAAATTTTCCCCAAAGCAAAAAGCCAGATTTTCATATATGGGCTTGCAATGGCAAACAATGTCTTTCACAAGGTTCTACTTCATAGGATGTTGTGAAAAGCAAATGAGTTCGTGAATGTGCAAGAGCAGACTGGTGCTTTAGAAATAAAATAGCAAGGTGAGCTGGTTTCAGATTTAATGAGAAAAAATTGATTATAACAAAAATATAGGTATTTATGCTAAAAGTAACGCATGCATTCCAATTAATACAAAATGAATACTCAGCCTTTTCTCTTCACAGAGAAAAATGGAACATGAAAAACAATTTAAAGGGCATCACAGCAACACAAAACAAAATTGCAAAAGATATATGGCTTTAAATTATGACTATTCGTTATGAAAATGAAAGTAACATACATATTTTATATTCTTATAATAACCATAAAATCCGACCCTCCTGGTTTTAACTAGATCTTGATTCCCTTGGGTTGTTAAACAAAACAAGCTCTCAGTTCAAGTCAGAAGGCCACACTGAAAATGCTATTTCCTGAATGTGAGCCAGTATTCTACTCAGAAGAGGAAGTTCTGCTGCAGAAATATCCTCCTGAGTGGTAATTGACCTAACAGAAATTCTAAGCTGCCTTCACACTTTGATTTTGAATCATGTGAATATTTACTCTTATTAGATTCATCATCCACAATCGTAAATTGAGAAAGATGCTGGAGATGACCACGAAAATCAGTATAACAGAGTTAACTCCAAGCTGCCAGCTAGAAATTTTAACAGTATATATAAGTCCCCTCTCCTCCAAATAGATGTAACTACAGAAAGAGCGATTTAGCATGTTCCGATATTTGGAATTCTGATAGTGATCCAGATGGGAGAGATTGTGCTCTCCTGGTAAAAACATCAGTGTAGAAAGAAAAGTGATTCTCCTGGCTCTCCACCAACACTGATAGGATTCCCCTTTAGGTTAATCAATCTGCAGCTGAATTAACTTTCTTTCTGTTGTGATGAGATAACCCTTAGGGCTCTGCCAACACATAGCAGATAGAATATGGGGTTGAAAGTTAGGAGGGGGGTTCTAATCCTAACTTTGCTATTAAATAGTTATGTCACCTTATATACTTCAGTTAACCTCTCTAAGCTTCATTTTCCTTATCTGTAAAATGGGGACAGTAATCCCTGGTTTGACAACTTTTTAGGGTTTTAGCAATGCTCAGAGATCTTCAAGTGAAAAGTGCTGTGCACCTATAAAAGCCTTTCTCAGAAGGAAACTAACCAAGCAGAGGACCTCCAGGAGTATCACTGGGAAGCACAACCAGGCTGTGTCTCTCAAGTATTTCCCACATTCATGATATTTGGACTAAGAAGAGTAGGCAAGTAGATTTGTCAGCAAACCACTCTTTATGGCTCAGATTGCTAATCTAGAAACAACCTAGGTCATGAAATTAAAACTGATGTTTCTCATGTCATAAGAGGTTTTGAGCACCAAGAACTTAAAGCAAATACGCACCGTTGGTAAAATGTCAACATTTCACCTGTTGATAAATTAGTTTTGTTCTTGGCTTCCTTTAATGAACCCGTATAGGAAGTTATATTATTTTCTTCACTTTGTTGATGAGGAAACTGAGATGCAAAGATATTTAGTCCTGTCTTAGGTCCCCAGTTAGGAAGTTATGAAGCAGGCACTTAATTACATGTCATCTCAATTACTACATCAGAGGTCCCATGAGGCTCTAGTATGTTTCCATCGATGTTTGAGGGTGACTTTGAAAATGCTTTGTTAGCAAAGAACTCAATGCTTTGTTATGACACCCTGACAAAGAGGGGTCAGTATTTTTTGTTTTTGTTAAGAGACGATTTGGGAGAGAGAATGAAATTTAGTGATGGTTAAAGAAAACTTCTGTAAAGGTAAACAAAAGTGCTAATTTAGGAAATGCAGTTTTACTTTGTTATGTTGATTAAAATCAGAATAAACAAATAGTTAAGAATTACTATAATAAAAACTTGTTGTTGCTCATTAAAAGTGAAACTGCAACTACTATCTGTTTTTCATATTCCCTTGCCTAGACAAAGCAAACACATACACAAGAGCAAAACCCCACAGGCTTCCCTGAAGGCCCAGATGTGTGGAACTATGGTCAGAAGAATTAAGGAGATGAAATGGAGTGTGGTCTGGGGAGGGACTGGCCAGTAGAAATGCTACTCATCTTGATGCCAGAGATGGTTTGTTTCTCCAAAGCTATCATACTACTTCTATCCAACTTGAGACATTTAAATGAAGTGATTACTTGGCTGAGTTGTCCCAAAGTCTATCACACAGATTCTACAACTTGACTTTTCCCAAAATGTGGAGTATTATAAATTGAGTATAAATATGCCAGAAATAATGCTTAATTCATCTGAGGTATCATAGGATTTCACATGTGGAATTTTAAAAACATATAGTAGGAAAACAGTTGGTTAATACACTTCAACTAAATGATTGTATTTTATGTTTCTTTATAACATCATCAATATCCCATGATTTTTCAGTATAAAAATGCACTGTCAATTCATCTACTCACTAATTTCAGTTATTTAATGAACCCCTACTTTGCACTAAACTAGGTTCTGAAAACTCACAAATGACCATGATCTCCTCCATCTCTTGTCCTTGGGTTCATTTTAGGGAAACAAAGTAGAAATCAGCCATCAGCAATTGAAATAGGATATGTAATTAGAATGTCACATGGTGCTATACAGCTTGCCTCAGAAGTGGGTTAGTAAGAATTGATGCCTTTCCTATGGTCTAAGAAGCAGCTGGGCTTAAATCAGTATGCTGATATAACACCTAAGAAGACTAACAACGAGGCAGAGATAGCCAGGCCTCTGGAGGCTGCGGGGTGGGGGTGGGACATTCCTCCAGGAGGAGCTGAGGAGTGTTCAGAAGATTTCAAGAAAGAACAGATCCTCATGTCAGAACACTGTGTGTTGAGGCTCCTGAAGAATCCAAACGTGAGCCCCAAGTAAGTGCATTCATTTGGGTACTTTGCCACAAAGATGGCATCTATGACCAACCAGTTGAACATTACCAGGGAAGAGCAACGGCTGACAGTCGTCTGCCCCAATATCCATTAAAGAAACAGAACGAACACCTTGTGTCAAATCCCTCCTGCCTATTTCAACACAAAAGCAAATGGTGCCACCTGAAACCATTAACACACTATATGTTAACTAAGTTGAATTTAAATTAAAGATTTTTTTAGTGAGAGGAGGAATTGAGTATCAGATATGCTTGGCCCCTGACTAAATTATTGATGTAACCTGGGCTGGATATGAGGTTGTAATTTTAAATTTCACTGGACTGATCTTTTTCATAATAACTGAAAGTGATCAGACAGCCATGAATTCACCTGTTATTGGATGAGAAAACCATTTGAAGGTGGTCATTTGAGAAATAATAAAACTAGCTTCTTTGTAACTCTGGTGGAATTAAGACCACTCAAAATGATAGTTCTAGGTGTTATAAATAAGATAGAGGTGTAGGGGCACTGGGTGGCTCAGTCTGTTAAACATCTGACTTGACTCTTGGTTTCCACTCAGATCATGATCTCAGGGTTGTGAGACTGGGCCCCTGATCAGGCTCTGTGCTGAGGAACCTGTTTAAGATTCTCTCCCGCCCCCCTTTCCCCCTTCCCCACTTGAGCTCTCTATCTCAAAAAAAAAAAAAAGACATAAGTGTAAACAAGGATATGATGAGAACACAAAGAAGGGACAACTAACATAATATTGGGATGCTAAAGAAATGTCAGAAATAGTTATAATTATGAGCGGACAATCACCTCTGCTAACCTCATAAACCTCCTTTTCTCTTTTGTAAAATTACTTGCCAGTCACTGAGCCATGTTTATTCTCAACACTGGATCCCTGGCTTTAAAAATAGCAAAGGACTGCTTTCCATAATGTATAGACTAGTCCATTAATTTTTTAAAATATTTATTTATTTATTCATGAAACACACACACACACACACGAGAGAGAGAGAGAGAGAGAGAGAGAGAGAGAGAGAGAGAGGCAGAGACATGGGCAAAGGAAGAAGTAGGCTCCATGCAGGGAGCCTGACGTGGGACTCGATCCTGGGTCTCCAGGATCAGGCCCTGGGCTGAAGGTGGCGCTAAACCACTGAGCCACCCGGGCTGCCCCATTAATTTTTTTTTTTTAAACAAGTGAGTCCCACTTTGAACAGTGGTGATTTCACTGCTTTAACTGGCCAACTCAGCTTACAGCATTTTGAGAATGGTGAAGTGTTCTCTGGTTGTAAAGAGAAACATGAGTGTCTAATGGAAGCACAGGTCTCAAAAATCCTATGGTTTGTGTCACTTGTATGGCTCAGGAAGGGAACAAGGAAGACAAGCAGAACAAAAGAATATGAAACATTCTCAGGAACACCAGCGCCAAGACTTCAACTGACTCAGGGCAGAGATGCTCCCGAGTCTCATACACATCAAGAGGGAAGCTGGGACCCAGAAGAGTGATGCTAATCCTGGCCTCATTGTTCACCAGTGGGAGTGACTGGGCCTCTGGCTCCTTCATCTCCTACCTGCCTCTCCCCCTCCCAGTGTAGAATGTGCTTTAAAGAGAGAGGTCCAGGATTGAAACAAAGAAACCATTTCCTTTTCTTCTTTTTTAGTTTCTCATGCCTGATGTTTATCTTCAACCTTTTTTGTCTCATACCATGTGTCCTATGACTGTAAGAAATGAAATGCAAACCCTCTGCAACTACAGTGATTTAAGAGAATAGATTCTCAAACCAAAGCAGCAATTTTATTCAGGAAGCTTTTAACATGCCTTTCTCTGACAATGCTTTTACTTTCATGTAATTAAGAGACTTCAAAACCTGGAAAACATGAATGGTTCTTGCTCATATGTATGCTCATATGTATACCCATATATACACAGTGTTGATAATGAATCATGTGCTATTTTGTGCAACTAACCAAAAAGTGTTCCTTTGCAATTTGGAGTTAATCATTTTCATCTTTATTTGTTGCCAAGCCCAGCCCAAGTCGTACACTGAATGTTCAAAAGTGACTCTATGCTACAATGATTTAAACTGAGGAGAAAGACCTTTAAAGTGGCAATAATAAAATTGTCTAGTTTCCCAAACTGAAACTTATTCTACCAATAAAATACTGTTTATGTTTTTGAGCATCTCCTACTTATAATTTAGGAATTACCTGTAATTTAGGAAACTGATACCATTTAGCATTTGGTTATATGGACTAGAAGTAATGATTTTTCTCTTGTTCATTTCACAGAGAAATCAGCACTGTTCAAAGTGGGACTCACTTGTTTAAAAAAAAATTAATGGGGCAGCCCGGGTAGCTCAGTGGTTTAGCGCCTCCTTCAGCCCAGGGCCTGATCCTGGAGACTCAGGATCGAGTCCCATGTCGGGCTCCTTAAATGGAGCCTGCTTCTCCCTCTGCCTGTGTCTCTGCCTCTGTGTGTGTGTGTGTGTGTGTGTGTGTGTCTTTCATGAATAAATAAAAATCTTTTAAAAATTATCATAGATAATTAAAATTTAATATTAGATTATATAATCATGTATCCTCTTTATCTAAAATTATTACAATTCAATAGTATAATTTAAATGCATAGTGTGGATAATATAAAACTATTTGAAATGCAATTGAAAGGATATATAAAGTATAAAGTATATTTTCATATAAGACTTATCAGATTTATTAAATGAAAACAGACTCTGGTTTTCAAGTTTGCACACTTATAGTTACATAATACTTTTTTATGTTCTTGCCCTTGGGTTTTGTGTCATTTTGATACACTTGGCAAAAAGTAAAGTAAAATAATAAAACATAGTGACACTTGTATCTCAATTTACAAGTTTGGGAAAAGTGACTCACTTGACTCTTGTTAGGTTTAATTACTTAACACCAATGCATATTAAGAGAAAAGAACTTCAGTAAAAACTATCAACAAAAGAAACTTTATGTTAAACTCAGTTTTACACTTTGGAAAGTAGATTGGAGTTTCCTAAAATGTTAAACATGTGTTTACTATATGACCAAGTAAATCTATTTCCCAAAATAGAAGTATATGGCCACACAAAAACATAATGTGAATGTTCATAGCAGCACTATTCACAATTAAAAACCAATGGATATACCTAAGATGTCCAGCCAGAGTAAATGGCAAAGCCTACTGTGGTATATCCGTTCAATGGAATACTACACAACAATGAAAATGGAATGGATCCCTGATAGTACAGCTTGACACCCCAGAAACAGTGCATGGAGTGAATCAAGCTCTACACAAAGGACTAGGTACAGTGGGAGTACTTTATGTAGAATTTCTAGACACAGCAAAACTACACAGACAGAGGGCAAACCAATGTTTGCCTAGGACTGTGATAAGAAAGGGAATTTGCCAAAACGGGCATTAGGGAACTTTCTGGGGTGATGAAATGTAGCACCACTAGATTGTGTAGCTTACTAAATGACTATAAATTTAATAAAACTCCATCAGAGTGTGCACATAAAATCAGTGGATTTTATGGTAAATTACATATACATAGAGCTTCTAAAAATCTAGGCTTGTTCTATTCTTCCTCTGCTAATACTTCATATATTTCTCTGCTTTTTATTCATGATCAGAGTAGAACATTTTTCATTCTGTGATCTTCTACTGAAAACTCACCAAATATAGCATCTCTTCATATCTCCCTCCTTCTGTCTGCCTGGCTTGTTCATTCACTCACTCATTCAATTATTCAACAAAACTATATTGAGCATCTACCAAGTATCAAACTCTGCTCTAGGTGCTGAAAATGCAAGATGAATAAGTCATCTCCTAATGCTCCTCTTTCCTTCTCATGATAAACCCTGTCTTCATTTTAGAGCCACTCTTACCCCATCATCCCTATTCATACTCACAATCCTATTTGGGTCAGCAATTTGCAAGTTGGTTCAGTGCTTTACAGAAGTGCTACCTTGAAGTGTCAGTCTTTTATACTTTAATGACTATATCTTTAAAACACTTAACTGATTCAAAATTAAGTAATCTACCACAATATTTATTCAGTGGTTGCTTCCAGAAAAAAAAAAAGAAAAAAGAAAACAACAACAACAAAAAACACTGAGCAACACAAAATAAAAGTCCTTTGATTTAAGAGAAAGGGCTTTTACTTTACTCGGTAATATCAACTTTATTGCCCCCTGATAGACAGCTAAGAAAGTTCTGGATTTGTGTAAAGCTGGCTGTCCACTCTGAAGAACAGACTTCCAAGCTTTCTTTGGAGTGATCCCTAAATCCAAATCTGCCCTTCAAGCTGGGATCCATTTTCCAAACTAAGTGCAAGGGATTTAACTAGGGTCCAGAAAATACTTACACTTAACTTACAAAAATTCCTGTTCTGTAACTCTTGTGCACCAAACCTCAAGCTATACACCAAGATGCAAGATGAATAAGGCCCAGAGTTTACCCTCAAAGTGATTATTAGTGTGAGAGACGGACAAGTAAAATGACAAACTAACAAGATCAAAATAATGAAAACATTTACAGAGAATAGAAACAATATATACATGGTTAATCCATATAGTCTGTAGGTGAGTGACAGTAAGAATTTCAAAATAAAGTAGCAGTTTGATAGAGAGAGAATAGGATGGTAAGGCATCCAAGGAAGGGAACAATGTATGTAAAGTTCACGGTCAGGCAACTAGGGGTAATAGATACAGAGAGTTGCAATGCATGATTTAACTGGGGAAGTAGCTTAACAAACCCAAACATATATTTCTCAAGGATTGAATAAAGAACTCCTATTCAAAAAATTATAATTTATCTGATAAAGGGTATCCATTGAAGGCTTTTAAGTAGGCAAGTAATATGAGATAGACCAATTTTATGGCAGTATAGGGGATGGGAGATGTCTGGTTTGAATGTTTTAGGTGGTTAAAGGGGAAGAAGAGATCTGAGATGATTTCTCAATTTCCCTGTTTTTTCAGAACTGATCACGACTTAGCAGCCAAAGAGTAATTCTGGTATATCTTACACTTGGAAAGTAAGTGTCCCTCAGATTTTTATTACATAATGCTCAGAAACCTCTGATTAAACACTGGTTTGCTAGCCTTTAGAGTCTAGATAGCAGTTCAAGTCTATTTCATCTATGCATAGATCAGGGAATTTTTTTCCCATTTCTGATTTCATTCATGATTAACAAAAACATGACCATCTTCAGTCTTCTCCTACATCTGGAGAAATCACTTGGTAACCAACACTGCTATACCAAAAGACTCAAGATTATACAGTGCTATCAATGAACACAGTTCTCTCCCTAGTGCTTAATCAATGTTTTTGTCAAGACGCTGGGCCTTTATATGTAAAAGATGGATATTAATTTAAAACTTAAGGCTTTTACAATTTAAATATATATATTTTAAAATTTCATTTGTGCAGAGACAACATCCTCTGCTTCCTCTGCACCAATCCCATCATTCTGAAGAATCAGGGAAAAAACCTATGGATGAAAGGGAATGTACTTCAAAAAATTATCACATGAGAAGTCCCTCATGCATGCAACATCATTCATCCCATGCAAACATTAGTCTCTACCCCCATCTAGTTTTAATGTTTGCCTTTTCCCTATTTAGTGACAGAAGTAGAGATTATGTTGATTTGAGAAATCTAGCATCCAAAAATAATTCACCTAGAGTCACTTATAATAAATCTGTTGTTACCTTCTTCTTGATCAAAGAGTTTTTATCCTTTTCCTGAAACTGGTCCTATCTCATTGGTTAGTGTTAGGTCTTTGTGATGTGTAGTTTGACTACTGATGGAGCATACACTGTAAAACCATCATCTGTAAACATGAATATTTTCACTTCACATGGGACACAGCCCTTTGAATCTATCCTCAAACCTGGTCAGAACCATGGCTGTCAAGTGGTAGAAGGATTCTCATTCAGGTCATTGATCAAAGTAAAAGTCTTATATAAATCAGTCTTACAGGGAAAAAAACTGTGAAATTTGGTGTCATCTGTGAAAATTGTCTGTTTGGTTTGAATTTGTATGGAAATATCTTAAATTCAGGTCCTAGAATGATGTTTTGTTTCTGTCAGCTTTAAAGCACCTGAAGGTGTGGGCCCTGGGAAAGATTTCCATTAACAGAAAGACTTCAGTATTTGTTGCTGTGACCAAACACTTCATTTAAAAACAGTTCTGACATGTTATGTTCAAAATATGTCTACATGTAAGAAGTAAAAGAACTCGAATTTAAAACTAGGAGTGGGATGAGCGAAGCCAGACTTCTTAAAAGCACACAGCAATTATAGTATCGGAGATATATTTTCTAAGCAACACTAATTAGTAGTCATTAACAAGGGAAGAAGGAAGGAAGTGAAAGAAGTGATTTTGAGAAAGATAAATATTAGGAAATTTTCTCTTCATCAGCAATAACATTGTGAAGGCAGCCATCTTTTAAATGAAGGTAAGTTATCATGGGCTCTTTGAGAAGGGAAGAAAGAGGATACTTTGTCTATATATTTCTATTCTGAGATGGAAATGGGAAAGATAAGAATATAAGGTGATTTAGAAACACAGCAGGTATACAGAATCCTTGAGATGAGTTGCCCTTTCACAAGTACTAACTGGATAGGGAGACCCAGGTAAGAGGTCAGTGGCTTTTCTCTAATAAGGAGCTAAAAAGAATAATGAGGTGATGCCTGAAGCAAAAGCTACAGAAGCCAGACTCTGCATGTCACAGAAATATTAGCATTTGAGAGCAGAGTAAGAGATAGATTCACTGTGATGCAAAGGACAATAGATCAACATTTCAGGTTTGACTGAAACAGAAATTAAAAATAGATTAAAAACACTTGTGCATAAGTATTGGTATTTACTTCAGTCATGCCTCTCAAATCTAAGAAATGAACTCTTAAATGTAATTTGCAAAGTATAAATTATATTCTTGTCATCTAAATCAAAGTTAAAATATTAGTGAAAGGTGACATCAAAGTATATATTTCAGATGTATGTATGTATGTATACATATATACCTATACAGATATATACATATATATCTACTTTAAAACAACTCATTCTGGTAGGGAAGTGTGATTTTTTTTTCATTTATTACAAGTAATCATACTAGAAAAAGAACAATTCATTCAGTCTGAGTTCTGTAATCCATAGTCAATCCTGTATACTTAGGATTGGCTACCTACATTACAGGAATTTTGCCTAAAAGGAACTGATCAGCCTGCACAGACAACACCCTATTTTTGTCAGGATATTTGCAAAGTTACTCTTGTTTTTGAAACTTGGAATTAGGTTTTAAAATTTTAACATTTGTACACAGAATTTATTTTTAAAAAGATTTTATTTATATTTATTATTTATTATTTATTATTTATTTCAGAGAGAGTGAAGACAGAGTATGAACACACAAGCAATGGGAGGGAGAGGGAGAAGCAGACTCCCTGTTGAGTGGCCTGACTTGGGGCTTGATCCCAGGACCCAGAGATCATGACCTGAGCCAAAGGCAGATGCCCAATGGACTGAGCCACCCAGGCGCCCCTGTACATGGGATTTAAAAAGAAAGGCCATATTATGATGAGGTAGTAGGAAAAGCCTCTGTTAACAAGAGGAAAAGGCATTCTGATAAATGTTCTTAATGTTAGTTATTAAGTTGAAAGTGACCTTCAGCCATGCAACATGCCATCATAGTCAGCAAGCCATAGTTCAGATTTTCCCAATGTCTTATGGCAAGTAGGTCTGTTCAAAGGGATTGCATTCCCTCCAGCCTGACTTAATCTACAACTACTCCCCAAGGACCAAATTTGACCTTGAAATGTTTGCAACACAAATGGTTAGTAAGTTAAGTACATTGTTCAAGGTGAGCAGCAAGCATTTCCTGTTCATGATGGTATTCAGCATACTACTTCTGGCTAAAAGAACCATGTCCAAGACTCCACAGCTTAGACTGCCTCTTAGCAAACTGTCCCATATGCACTAGGTTTTACCATGTTCCATACTCTTCTCCTTCTGGAACCATGGGCTAAAAGCATGGCCACATTTTGCATGTGCTGATCACACACACACAACCTGGACAGGTGAGAAAGTTAATGCTATGGGATATACTTTGAACAGAAAATAGAAGGATCGAGAAGATAAACTCCTCTTCCTCCCTTCCCTTTGCAGATTATACAAAAACAAAAACAAACCAACAAAAAAAGTTGATGATTCTCTATAAGTCTCCAGAGCCATCCCAAAGACTAAGTAAATGTCTGTGTTTTCTTTTGAAGCTGTGGCCACTTCAACAGCACATCACATTACATTTGCTTCTTCTTTGTCCCTTCCTCTTTTCTTATTTCCCCTTATTCCTGCTGCCCCTGAATTATACTCTACAATAAAGCATTAGCATATAAATTTTCCCTCAGATTCGTTCTGTTTTCTAAGGCTAAGAGAGAATGCCTAATAAATTTTATTATTTTGATTGAATGCCATCATGAGCAGAAATTATTGGCCCGTAATAATATCCAATCAAAAGTCTTTAACCCATTTAGACTACAGAACAAGTGTATCACTATTCTTTTATAGAAACATAAAGAAGCACAAGGTTTTCAGTGGGGAATTTAGAGATGGTACAATGCTACACTGACTTTCTGGAGGAAAGGACAAGAAGACTTTGTCATATCCCAATTTAGGAAAATGTTGTTGACTATTAATTCTATATGTTTATGTAAGGTGGGAGGAGGCATTACATTGTGGTCCTGGAAGAAGCAGGCCCCATAAGAGATTTTTCTGAAGGTTTCCTTTAATACTTCTACACAGAAATTCTGGGTATATCAAAGTTCTCCAAACATAGTTCTATAAAGCTTTCAGAATTCTATGTCTTTGCACAGGCTATTCATTCCACCTGAATGCTCCCTTACTGCCCCCACCCCAACCCCCACCCCACACACATACACTTTCTGCCTTGAATAAGGGATGATTCAGATAGACACCTTCTTTTTTGTAAGCTTTCCCAATTTTCCCTTCTCATTACAAAATGAAGAGTTCTTTCATCCACTTTCATAACCTCCGATTTATACTGCTAGTCCAATGCCTTACCTCATAGACGGCACCTGACTACTCATCTTTTTAACTCTATTGAGGACTTCCTAAATTTTCAGACTGTGTTGCTTTCATTTTTATATCCCCAATATGTCTCATGACTCCTGACACATGATAATAACTCAGTAGAAAGGAACAAAGGGAAAAGGGTGAAGAAGGAGAAAAAGGGAAAAACATAAGAATGTATACGATCATACACAAATGCCCAAGGTTCTCCTTCCAGTTTTCCTTCCTCTCCAGACTTTGGGTTTGAAGAAGAGAGTCCAAAGTTAAAATAATGCTACATAGCTTTGAGAGTTCCAGAAAACATCTCAGTACT
Source organism: Vulpes lagopus (assembly GCF_018345385.1). NCBI lineage: Eukaryota > Metazoa > Chordata > Mammalia > Carnivora > Canidae > Vulpes > Vulpes lagopus. Next base: position 101,710,079 of record NC_054829.1, read on the forward strand.
TCAATGCTCTATACCATAAAAATATTTTAAGTCAATTTCTGGGGATTTCCTTTTCCTGATTGAAACATGATTTCAATAGCACAATAAAAATCAATAAAGAAAAAAATAAAGAAAGAAAAGCTTTGCTTTCAAGAGATTTGTTTTGAGGGAAATTGCCCTGAAATGCTTTAGATCTATAAAATTAACAAATATTTGTGCCTAAAGCCTGAAACTTGAGCTAGGGCAAAGGGACATTATGAATCAGAATGAGTTACCATATAACTAATAGCAAGACTGTTCATTCTACAAAAGATAGAAACATGTAAATTCAGTGCTTTTAACAGCATATTTTATTTATTTTTTGTAAGATTGTGGGAGTGCTATTCTTTTTTTTTTTTTAAGATTTTTTTTCTGCACTTGACAGAGCACATGCAGGGGAAGAAGCAGGCACCTGGCTGAACAGAGGGCTGAGCAGAGAACCCAGTGTGGGGCTCAATCCCAGGACCCTGGGATAACAACCTGAGCCAAAGGCAGATGTTTAACCTACTGAACCACCCAGATGTTTAACCTACTGAACTACCCTCATGAAATATGCCCCAATAGCATATTTTAATGAGCACTAACAGCCAAATCTCCTCCTTATTTTGGCCCTCTGGGGAGTTGAACCCAGATGTATGAAAATTTTTCCTAAGCAGAATAGTTGTGGTCTACCCATGCACTCAAACACCATGAGATAAGCAGTTATTTCCAGAATGGGATCACAGTACCCTGCCACAGTCTAAAGACTGAGGAGGCAATTGCTATTTTTGATTGTGTTAACCTGTGTATAATTATGTAATTACCTACTAAAATTTAGGCAGAGTGTTGCATATCTAAATCATTAACTTTAACAATTGACAAGCTGCTTTGATTAGTATTTTCATAGTGTAAGATAACATACTTTTGTCAGCTTTCATATGATTAGTTATGATTGGGAATTTGTTTATGCAAAATGTTTCCCTGTCTGTTTGGAGACACTGAAAGGGAGAGTGAGGAGGGCAGGAGGAGAGTCGTGTGCCTCCCTCACGGTTCAACTCAGGAAATTTCAGTGAAGAGAAAATACAGAAGAGGTACCCATTATCACTCTCCAAATGATAAACAATTTTAGTGTCATTTTAGAAGAGTATCTAGAGAGTTTGACTTGGAAGAATTGGGCTCTCCTCTGGCAAATCAGACTAACAAGGACATCAGTGTACGTAACATCAACTCAGACTGTCATAGGCAACTCCCAGCTTGGCCAGGCAGCCCCTCTAACAGCATTGATCAGAGCAGCTGCTCTTCTAAGGAAAATGCATGTCAATATATTTGTTATTTACTCTCTAGCAGAAACCCAGCCGCTGCAGCAATTTTTGAGAGAATTCTCTGACACATCTCATTCCCTATCAGTCTTAGGTACTATTGACTGGACACACACATTCCTAATAGGCTAACATCACTGAATTCAGCTAGCTATTGGAATAGAAAATCCTTTAATTTCTTGGCTATGATGGGGCTGTGTGATGCCAAATTTCAATTCTCTGTGGAAGACAGAAAGTCCTCAGGACATGAAGCATTTCTTGACTCTCCAGGCAAATTGGCTAGGCTCATTTGTTTGAAGCAAGCGTTACAAAAAGTGGCTTACAGAGATTGTAAAGTAAAATTAAAAATAAAAAGACTCCACTGGCTACTCTGCATGTGTTATCTTTTCCTTTTGAGGGAAAGTGTTTGGGGTGGAGATGGAAGTAATCCAAAGGGGCCAACATAGGTGACACATTCTGATTTGGAATGAGGAAAAAAAAAAGGTGTGCAATTTACCATTGAGATCAGAAGGGGAGGCCATCATTTGCAGAGCAAAATGGACCCTTAGCTCTCATTATTCTTTTCATTCTCTCTGCAATTTTATGATCTAGTCTAGTGAAAATGCCTAGAAAGGAGTGGTTTCATATAATTGTCATTTACTATCTGCCTACCTAAAAGAGAAATAACATTCTAAATGCACTCAATTTTTCAAGAGGTGCAGAGAAGGCTATACCATGTGAGAGTTTTCTCTTTATCAGATTAGTAATGTCAAACTCCACAATCATAAAGTATTGATCTCTCCACATCAGACATCTCTGTCACCGTGTCTCACAAGCATGAACATCTGCTCCATCTTTCACAATGAGACTCTTCCCCACAATCAGACACGCTACTGTCTTTGAGATCGCAAGCTTAATTATACTGTTTTTAAACCTTCATGATTGAGCACACATGCAGCAATACCACTCCCTCACTGTCTTTAATCTTGTCTTTCCATGTCTCTAAATATAATTTAAATGTAAAATTTAGAAAAAAATTTCAAATCATCATCCAGTCTTGTAATTTTTCTTCTACTCTGTGTTAATTCTATCTTCCTTGACCATGACTAATAGTTCTTAGCAATTTAAGAAATATCTACCTTTCTGAAAATTCAGAGACTGAATCCTACCCTACTTCTCTTTTTTGATAACATTATAAGTTACCTACTCCATTGGCAGAAAAGGAGTGGTATGCTTTGTCATATTCTTTTGCTTTCTAAATAAAATGGTCATCCATAACTTTTATTATTAATGACTTTTGTATGTCCTTTCTATGGCCAACATAGATTGTTTGTAGCTAATTTGGGGACAGTAATAGTCATTTCCTCTGTTAGAAGATGCCTTCCCTATAATGCAAAATACTATGAATGAAAATGAGTCAGAATTCATCTGGGTATCACAGGCAAAATGTGTTGAAAAGTCCTCCTGAGGGAGCAAGTCATATCCTGTGAGGTCATTCTGCTGCCTGAGGAAGAAAACTGTGTGTCTTTTTCTCCTTAAACTACAACATATTTGAATCCGATCCCTTTGTTGAAACTGAGATATGGCATAATGTTTGGGGATGGGGTCCAGAATGGAGTATGAAGGGTGTCTGGAGTAGGGAGAGATTTGGGTATATGAGAAATGGTGTGAGGCTCAGCAAAGAAGGGAGGAATGGAATAAACTCCAGAATGGTACAAAATAAGGCATGCATTTGTACAAATTGGAAACAATAAGCTATATTTATATTTTAACATTGCTGTTTCAGACAAAAGAAAGCAAAACAGAGATCTTTAGCAATACCCTTAGCCTCTGCCCATCAGATGTAAGGATCCTTTCACCCAGTTGTGACAGCCAAAATAAGTCTCCAGCTACAGTGTAATGTCCCCTGTCTGGAAGACAAAGCTTCTCCCATTTGGGAACCACCATTTAAAACAATCTTAAAATGTCTCCCTTTACTCTTGATTTCACAGGCATCCCTAACATTACCTGCTATATGATATTCAGTGCAAAGGCAGTGATCCTTAAGAGTTTAAGAGGTCTATACTCATGACCCATGAATAATGGTTGAGTAGTGTTTAGCCACAAGATCAGAAAAGGATGTAGGTGACCCATCCCATCATAGATTTATAAAGATCTAGTCACAGCTGTATTCTCCACAACGGAATCTAGAAAGCAAGCAAGCAAAGCGGACCAAGTGTCTCCACATCACACTTTTGGAACATTCTCGTTATAGGCCCATGATATTTTGTCTACAGAACATGTCTTTTTACATTTAACATTCCATTGACAAAAATCTCAAGAACGGTTGATGTTGGAACCCATAAGGAGAAAGCCAGGCTTTTGAGACATTCTCTTAAAGCTTATCAGTTTCTCTCACAGAACAACAAAGTAGTCTTGTCTTTGGATGAAAATAGTGTTATTTCCATTTTAGCAAATTCAAAGGTCCATGATGAGTTTCTCCTTAATTTGAAATCCCCACCATGAACCCCTACATATTTCTACAAATTTTAATAATATGGCCTTTGTTTAAAGGGTCTAAACAGAATTGTACAGAGATAGCAAAACATATCTAATAGAATATTATTAGAATTTTATAGACAGTAGACTTGTATTTAAATTTGAAAGGTATATTACCGTTTAGTTATAGAAACAATTATTACACATTTTACATAATTTTACATTTCTAAGGATATTCTGGCCTTTCTTTTTCTGATCTCATAAACTTTTCTAAATTTCTTAGGAAATGAAAGATTCTAAAAATCATAAAAGTTCCTGTTATTTCCTAAACAGCATGCAGAGCTGTTGCATAATCTTAGAAAAAGATAGACAGGACAGACCTTACAAATATATTTTAAAGCTCTGAAATGTAGACAAGAATATGTAAATTGAAAGTAAATTTATTTTAGTGAACTGGCAAGAAGGGAAAAAATATAGGGCCATATGTTACCATCAGTTTTGCTATGCATATTTGGGGGGAAAGAAGTTTCTTAAGCCAGGCATTTTCAGTCCATAAAATGCCTTCCCATAGGTAACTACATGCTGGCAAAAGCACTAGGCAAGTGTTGAAAGTTAGAAATGAGGACAGTGCTTTTATTGGTGGCTGAGCAGAACTGGGAACTTGGTCTAAGAGGAATGGAGAGGAGGGGATAGGAATTTGACTCAAGTGAAAATGTTATCAGTGCGTAAGGAAACTCTCAGCTGGAAGCAGCTCTTTGTTTCACCTTCTCTCCTCCAGTTGGTCTCCCTACTTACAGAGGAGCAATTTTGAAAATAACCTACAATGTAAGGAATGTGTATTCCAGTTCACCTATCTGTTCTAGGCACTAAGTGCTTTCTTTTTTCATGGTCGGCTTCAGTAAAAATATCACAGGAGGTCAGTTTGACCTCTGGCCATGGGCACCATAAATTATGTGGATTTTAATATAAATAATACAATGCATGAAAGCAAGACTTTATCTATTTGGACTGTGATCTGCAGTGCTCTAATAACGCCTGACCTATAATAAGTGACCAAGAATTTTTAAATGGATGAATAAGTGAATATCATAAACAATAATTATTTTGCACATCCCACCAAGAGCTTGTATGTTTTAAGTTAATAATTTTCCTTCTTTGTGTGTGTGTGTGTGTGTGTGTGTGTGTGTGTGTGTGAGAGAGAGAGAGAGAGAGAGAGGTATTTGGACTTTGCATGTTTCCACCAAAGAGTAAAGACTGCACAATAATGATGTGATTTTGTATGTGTGTACTTCAGCCTTTTTAAAGAATTTCTCCATGGCTTGTAATAAATGAATTCAGAAGACAGAATTCCAACTATTTCAGAGACAGAATTCTACTTTCCGAGACCACAGGCAGACAAGTGACTGAATCTCTAAACTTCTATTTCTTAATCTATGAAGTGACAATAACACAGCTCTCACAGGGTCCCTATGAGGATTAAATGGGCTGATGTGCACGAAATTGCTTGGCAGAATGTGAAGTACTGGATAAATATAGTAGCATTACTGATGTTATTCTTAGAGAACAAAGAACATGGGTGAAAGTAAAGATCATTCCCATATTAGCAATGATATGACCTCTTGGACTCTAAGAGGTTGAAAGTTTCAAGGCACCAAATGCAGCTAACCAAGAGTCCTTTATTGCAAGCCTAGTTGTAACCCTGCTTTGCTAAAATTTTGCCAGAATTTTTGAGCCTTTTTGTACCACAGTATCATTATTTGTGTAATGGGGTCCTCATAAAGGTCCCTGAAGTTCCCTTCTGCTCTACTGTTTTATGCCTCTATGACAGAAAGCGATTAATGAGGCACCTGGAGCAGATCTAAAATGTTAGATCAGACTGGAGGAAAGTGTTAGATCAACAAATGGAGCATCGTTGGTCACTTCTTATGCCCAACTTATACCCTCTCAGCCCAGTTCTCACCGTAGTTCTCCCTGCAACAACCGATTTCCCTCCATTGTAATCTCACTGCACACTGTGGACACTTCAGGAGATACATCAGGCACTCATAAATGTGCAGTCTGAGACTGCTACAGGGCTTCTCCAAGGGTCCTAGAAAAATGAAATATAATATCCCATCAATGGTGATCAACTTTAGATTGCATCTTTATTGGCTTTCCTTCTTCCCTGTTTCATGCTTCCTAATCTACCACTCCTGTATGTTGGGATCACTTCCCCAAATAGACTGCTTAAACACCAGCCCCCATCTCAAACTACATTTTGTTGGTGAAATGAAGGGCCTTGGAATTGAATCATTCAACAGCTGAACTGAGATAAAGATCCCATAGTTGTAGTAGCAGGTGAGGTCCTGAAAACTCTTGGCGTGCTGTGCTACCACAATTAGCATCAGAGTTTAGTTGGGAAGCTATATAAGTCATAAGGATCCCAAGAAAGCATTTAGAGAAGGTCTTATCTCCTGCAATCTACAGGGCAGGCTTTAGTAAAATTTAAGCCTTGGATTTAATTGTAAGGACAGAATTACAAGAGACTGAATGCATGGGTTAAATAACTCCTATAATCTAACATCAAAGACTAGATAGGAAAATTAATGGCATTCCAAGGCCTGAGATGGGGACATTTTACACCAAATGGTTGACTGTAAAGCTTCATGAGAGAAAATCTATTGACACAAAGCATTCATGTTTCAGAATTTAACATTCTAGTGAAGAAACCTAGGACTAGTCTCAACATGCTGCAGGATGGCATATAGAAGCTTGGTCTACGAAAAATAGTATAGAAATGTGGGAACTGCCTTTGCAAAGCATTAAGGTATCATAACCTCAGAAAAAAAGAAATATGAAGATTTTTTTTAATGTGAGACCTAGAGAATTTATGCTGATGAGCCTGCCACATCAATAAAATTCTAGGGGTCACAAGGTCTGAAGCAAGCCAAGACATCCCCAAACTCTAAGCTAACTCTGGATTTTTAGAAAAGACAAGATGTCGGACCTTGTACCCTCACTACTAAGATAGGAATATAGCATGTGGTAGGCCTACTTGGATTTTAGACAGTGTACATTGCACTTGGGAACACTTTTCAAATCCATTTCCATTGCCAGTTTTGAGTGGATTTCAGTGCAGGAGATGGCATTACAGCAATTCCTTACTCCAGCTCAAGGTTCCCTAACCACAGGACACGATGGATTCAATAGATCTGGAAGTGTCTGTGGTGGGTTCTGATGCTGAGGGTAATGTCTGGCTAATTCCAGTAGGAGAATCTTAATGTAAAGAACTATTCTCCATTTGAGAAGCAGTTCACTACTAAGCCTTAATAGAGAAAGAATACTTTGACCATGGGACATAAAGAATATACCACCAAAGCTGAATATTACCCCAGCCATTGAGGTATGTTTGGGTAAATGAGGCAATGATCCATTATATGATGGACTGTTTGCAAGCACATCCAGAGAATACAAAGAAATTCTATCAGCATGTGGCCCCAAATCTCATTTCTCCTACCTTTGTTGCACCAATGTTTTCCCTCAAATAATACCAAAGGCCTCACGTGGGTATTGCCAATGGTATAATTCAAATGGCAAAAGAGAAAAAAATGTGGACTCAGTTCACCAATGGATTATTTTGGTATGTTGCTCCTAGTCAAATATGGACTACCAATGCACTACAGCCCCACTTGATGTGATCCTGAGACAGTGGTGAAGGAAAATCCCCAGAGTTCTTTTCTTCTCTGATGTTCCATGATGGAACAGGTATTTTGGAACACTTGCAGCAGCATGCAGAAGGGAAGGCTCTATTTAAGAAACATTTGGAAAGAAGGTAGATTGGACTTCTCTTGTGCTCCGTCCTTGGCTTAACTTGTACATTAAGTAACCAGAAACAGGATGAATCCGGGCAACACTTTGTCTCAGCCACTCCAAATATCACCGGTTTTATGCTCTGGGGCTTCAATGACTCCACAGCAGCGTGGGACACTTTTGGGAACTGCCAGCCACTCAGAAGTGAGCAGCCTGGATATGAAAGGGAGATAACGTCCCATTAACAAGCCCTTTGTTAACTTCTTAAGAACCTTAAAAAAAAGAAAAGACAACCCCAGATTAGCCAATTATCAACTCAAGTCCCGCTGTGGAGGTCAGAAGGCTTTCAAGGTAGCGTTTACCCACTAGGTAGTAATGCAAACACAGCTTGGAAGTCAAGAATGTTACCGCCCCAGGAAATCACTTCCCAAAACAAACTACCTTCAACCAAGCTCTTGCTGCAGATTCTTTTCCTGCTGGGACAGCTAGGTTAGAAGACAGGTATGAATAGGAACCATAATTCCTTACCTGGAGACCTGACTCTGATATTTGGTAATTCAGGAATGTATAGATTTAACACAAAAATTTTATCAAATCCAAAGATCATCCTCTCTTGCTGATATCTTGCACTTTAGCCAAGAGATTTTGCTTTGTCTGCTTTGCAGTGATGATGGAAAGGGGAAATTCCTCAGGGATTTCTTGACGACTTCTCTGTTGATTTAGGAATCCCCATCTTTTCATAACATCTTGGTATTTCCGATATTGGGTTTGAAGAGAGAGCCAGCAGCTGGGGATAGTTAGCCATCTTATCAGAACTTAATTTTCAAATCAAAATTAGAATTCAACTATGTACTACATATATGGTCTTAAGAAACCTATCTCAATGGGCTCATCTGTCAAATAAAGGGCTGTTGTAAAGATGACATGTTACATCCGGAGTTGTGTCTGATACACAGCCGTATTCCATAAATATTAGCTGCTATTTTTTTACATGAATGAATTAAAGTTGCATAATACATTCAGTTGCTCTGTAATGGATAAAAGGTAATTCCTGGTGACCAGGCATTACAAAGATCTACTCCAAAATTGAGTACCTCTCACTGTAGCCTTGCCATTAATTCTGCAAGTGGATACCCATGCAGAACAGGGGAGCCCCAGAAAAGTAAGAGAATTACATCAAATGCTTTAGACTTGTTTCAAAACGATAGGAGTTCCCTACAAACTTCTCCATGGTGAGAGGCAATAAAGGTAAACACACCATGTAAGCTCTGGAAGAAGAGGCAAGGAGGGAAACAAGACCAACACATGCCTTCAAATGTTTAGAATTGCAGAATCAAAAACTCGGGCATTGGAAACATCAGTTGATAGTTGGGTTGGTTTTTTTTCCTTTTTTAACTTTTTTTTTTTTTCCAGAAGGCTTTTTTTTTTTCCTTCTCCTTTATCACTTGAAGATTTTGTCTTATTACCCTTTGGGAAAAAAAAAGTGTCACCATTTGAGCTGAAATGTAAACAAAACAGCACTGTATCCCCAAGAGCCAGGTTTGGTGGAGGCAGCTCATCCCGGTGAGGCATCCCCAAGAGGAAGGTCAGTTTCAGGGTATGCAATTAGAAGGTGTGGTCCAGCTAAATGTCTTGGGTAAGCCCACACAGAGAGCTCTCCAGAGAAATCTTAAGCCTTGGAGATTTTGTGAGGGTTCACATAAAGAAGACCAACCTCTTTTTTGTTGTTTTGTCTTCAATTTTATTTTTAAAATAATTGTATATATGTAAGGTCTCAAGATGATTTGACATATACATAATGGATGATCACTACAAGCTAATTTATCTCCTCACAGTTACCATTTTTGTGTGTGATAAGAGCAACTGAAATCTACTCTTAGCAAATTTCTAATATTCAATGCAGTACTTTTTAACTCTAGCATCATGCTGCACATTAAATCTCTCATAGGACTTATTCAACCTATGTAGGGGCAACTTTGTACCCCCCTTGACCAGCATCGCCCTATTTCCCCCACCTCCTTACCCCTGATAACCTCTGTTCTACTCTCTGCCTCTATGTATTCAACTTTTTTAGATTCCACACATAAGTGACATTGTGCAGCTTTATGTTTTCTGTGTCTGGCTTCTTTCATTTACTCTCCCGTCTTCCAGCTTCATTCACTATTGCAAACAGCAGGGTCTTAAAGGAGGCCAAGCTTTAAAAACAGCATTAGAATCAGGCATCTGTTGTAACCGTGACGAGCAAACTGGAATCAACACTTCCAAAATACAGCCGGAAATGTCAAGACTCTGTGGCGACTCCATATTATCCTAAAAGGATCATCTCTAATACTTACCTGTTCATTCATTTTGGCATAGCTACTAACATTAGTATTAGCCGACATCAGCGATGTCAATAAACAAGAACAAGTTAAAAATTAAATCCATCTTAGATTATCCTCCACAAACATTACCAGTTGGTTCATGCAGCTGCTTGCTCTACATTTGTTCTTCAACCTCACAGGAAGCTCCTGACTCAGGACCCCTTTATTTCTTCCTTATGGACACCCTCATATCTTAACCTCCTTTCCTATTAAGCTTACACCTCTTAATCCATCACTTAAATCCTTCTATTGTTAAAGTCTCTTTCTCCCTTTTCCTTCCGAGAGAGTAACAACAAAACCCTGAGCTCAGACGAATGCAACCATCCATCCTTTCCAATTCTATAAAAGGACTACTGAGTGCCACGTGCATTGCTCCATTCTCCAAGCTGCTGCTGTTAACAAACCTCCACTCAGTCCTCAATGCTGCCCGACCACCATGTACATCAGGGGTTCACAACCCTGGCTACACATTAGAATGTGGTGCTTTTTAAAAAATCCTGATAAGCAGGTCTTATCCCAGGCCAATAAAATCAGATCTGGTGGTGGCATCCAGGCACCAGTCATTTTCAAAGCTCTCCCAAATGATCCTAATGTGCAGCTAAGGTTTAAGGCAGCATTCTCAGCCTTGGTAATAGATAAAAATCACCTGAGAAGTTACTCAAAGTATTTGCCTGAGATACAGTCAGGTGATTCCAATGTGCTGAGGAGGCCAAGACCCACAGGTTGGAACCACTATTCCTCAGGCCTTGAACCTTCTGCTCCCAACTCACAGCAGATGATGATCTTACACCATCTCCTCCACAGAGAAAATAGAATGGAGGGGGGGGAGGACTATCTTATCGTTCCTTTCTGCCTCCAAAATTTTTAAAAAGATTCTATTTATTTTTTCATGAGAGACACAGGGAGAGAGAGGCGGAGACACAGGCAGAAGGAGAAGCAGGCTCCCACCGGGGACCCTGGGATCCCAGGACCCTGGGATCATGACCTGAGCCAAAGGCAGATCCTCAATCACTGAGCCACCCAGAGGCCCCTCTGCCTCCAAATTTATAAACAGACTTCCTCTCATCTATAGTTAACGTCTGTACTTTTTCTTCTATTTTCTGAGATTTCACTGCATCAACTTCTCCCATCCTTTCCCTCTGCCTGCTTCCCATTGGTCCTCAACGTCTCCACTCACTCATTCCAAAGGAAATATTGCCCCCTCCCCACATCTGCTCCCAAGTACCATTCTATCTCTAACAACTGTTTAGAAGCAAACATCCTCCACCTCTCCTTGATTTTTATAACTTCATACTCTTCAGGTTTTCCCCTTAGCAACATGGATGTTCTTCCAACTTCAGTTGCAAGCTCTGTTTCCTCTGTTCTTTTCTTTCTTTTTTTTTTTCTTTTTTTTGGGGGGGGGGAGTTCAATTTGCCAACATATAGCATAACACCCAGTGCTCATCCCGTCAAGTGCCCCCCTCAGTGCCCGTCACCCATTCACCCCATCCCCCCACCCACCTCCCTTTCCACCACCCCTTGTTCGTTTCCCAGAGCTAGGTGTCTCTCATGTTGTTTCCTCTGTTCTTTTAAAAGCTTGTGGCCCTCGGGCTTCTGCCATTGGCACCTCTGCTTCTCCTGTCCCATGCTCATTGTCTCCCATGACTTCAATTGCATATTATATGCTAATCACTCCTTCTAGGTATTAAACTCAATCCACAAAGGCAGATAGCTAAGAATTTTAATTTGTCTCAGAGAGGTTATTCTGGAGACTGATAGAAGAAAATCTTAGCCCTTCTAGGGGTCCCTGCAAATAAGGTTGTAGCTCTGGAATTGTAGGGAGTGCTAAGGCATTGGGGGTGGGATGGGGAGCTAAGTAGCACATCTGATACCACTGGACCTCAAAGATCTCTAAAAAGACATTCCCCAGTCCAACCTATGTTTTATGTTCAGGGTCAGTCCCTTTTCTGCTATTTCTGTGTTACACTTAGGACAAAAGGAATCTATTGTCCCTCCACTTGCAGGGTATAAATTTCTCCTAAAATCAATCAGTGGTTCTTTCTCCTCCTTCTCCCTGCCCCACCTGTTCCTCTGCCAACCTCAATTTCAGTTCTCATCCAGTTGACTTCTCTTATTTCTCTTTCTTTAGGAAAGCCTTCCTGACTACCACCTCAAGTTTCTCTACAAATGAAATCAATATATTGCAGTGGATAATGATGCAATTAGGGAAATGGTCCCTGAAAATAAACTTTGACTCTAAATTTAATAAAACTGTACATCAAATTAGCTGATAATATGTGAAAAGAGCTTATCATCATGATAAACACATAGATTCTAGCATTTAATAACTGATAGCTATTCATTTTTCTGTTATTTAAAATAAGTTGGATACCATATTAGAAACAATTGAAATAAATATTAAAATGAGAATGCCAAGTAATGGGCTTTTTTTTTTTTTTTTTAGTAAAGCACAGTTGACATACAATGTTATATTAGTTTCATGTGTATGACATAGCAATTCAACAATTCTATATATTATGCTGTGCTCACCATAAGTGTAGTCCCTATCTGCCACCATACAACATTATTACAATATTACTGACCATATTCCCTATGCTGTGCTTTTCACTTCTATTACTTATAACTGGAAGTTTATACCTTTTAATCCCCATCACCTATTTCACCCATGCTGAAACCCCCTTTACTCTTGGAACCACCAGTTTGTTCTCCATGTTTCTGGGTTTGTTCATTTGTTTTGGTATTTTGCTTTTTTTTTAGATTCCACATAGAAGTGAAATTGTATGGTATTTGTCTTTCTCTGTTCAACTTATTTCATTTATCATAATACCCTTGAGGCCCTTCCATGTTGTTGCAAATGACAGGATCTCATTCTCTTTTTTGCAAGTAATATTCCACACCTTCTTTACTCATTCATCTACTGATGGACATTTAGGTTGCTTCCATACCTTGGCTATTGTAAATAATACTGCAATAAACATCACTGTGCATACCTTTTTGAATCAGTGTTTTCATTTTCTTTGGATGAACACCCAGAAGTGGACTTACTGGATCATACGATAGTTTGATTTTTAATTTCTGGAGGAAACTGTTTCCTCCAGAAATTAAACAGGTTACTGTTTCCACAGTGGTTGCACTGATATACATTATCGCCAACAGTACAAGAGGTGTCCTTTTTCCCTACAACCTCGTCAACACTTGTTATTGCTTGTCTTTTTTATTTTAGCCATTCTGATAGGTAGAAGGTAATAGCTCAATGTAGTTTTGATTTGCATTTCCCTGATGATTTAGTCTTGTTGAGCATCTTTCCATGCATCTATTGGTTATCTCTACGTTTTCTTTGGAAAAAATATCTATTCAGATCCTCTGCCCATTTTCCAATTGAATTATTCATTTTTGGTTTTGGTATTGAGTTGGGTATTCTATTTTAATAGTTGGCATAAGAATGTCATACCTACTGACAGTTCAGGTGGACCAAGAAAAATTCAGACAAGAGAATCATTCAACTTTGATTGGTATTTTATGATGGAAAGAACATTAGTAAGAGAGCCAGGTGATTTTGCATAAATGCTTCTATGTGAAGCATTTAGAAATTCTGAACTTGGTTTGTTCATAAGTAAAATGAAAATCCAGCCTTGTTTATTTCAAAGATCCTTTCCAACTCTAAAGTAGTTGATGCTACAAAAGATAATTTGAAATAATCGCCATCCAGTTTAAGACAGAGAGTGTTACTAATAGCACTGAATCTTTGCCATGGGCCTCTCAGAGATTGCATTCCTCTCCCTTCCACACAGGAATCCACAATTCTAAATGTTTTCATGAACAAAATACATGTATTTCCAAGCAATTTATTGTTTACTTTCATGTGTTCTGAACTTCCTAAAATTATATCATGCTGTGTGCAATTTCTGAATTGGTTTTTTAGTTATGCTTATGAGATTTCTACATTTGGATGTGTACTAATGATGGGATTTTAAATCTATATTCATGAGTGAGATAGCTCTATATTTTTCTCTACTATTCTTTGAGTACTAGAGTTTATACTATTTATATATATTTATATATAAATATTATACAATATGTATTATATGTTACATATAACATACCTGTAATTTTATATATGGTTATTATATAAAATGAGACAGTGTTTCACATTTCACATTTTCTTGAAGATTTTTATTTGGAATGATCATATTCTTAAATGTTTAACAGAAAACACCTAAAAATTATTTGGACTTTGTGTTTTTTTGATGGAAAGATTTTAAAATCTTGATTTAATTTCTAGACTAGTTGAAGTTATTTGGTATTCTCATTCTTCTTGAGCACTTTGGGTATGTCATTTTTCTAGTACTGTTATCCTTTTTAACTAAGTTTTCATATATATTGTCATTCACACTGTTCATCTTATTTTTTTTATCATTTTTTAAAACATTTTAACTGCTCACTCCACCTACTAACTGCTCACTCCAAGTATGTTCCTGATTTTTTTTAAAGATTTATTTATTTATTTATTTATTTATTTATTTATTTGAGACAGAGAGAGAGAGGGAGAGAGTGAGCAGGTGGAGGAGCAGAGAGTGAGGGAGAGAAAATCCTCAAATAGCCTCCCTACTGAGCATGGAACCTGAACTGGGGCTTGATCCCAAGACCTCCAAATCATGACCTGAGCTAAAATCAAGAGTTGGATGTCTAGCCCACTAACCCACCTAGAAGCACCAAATTGTGTTCCTTTTAATGCTTAATAGTTTATCCTTTTTTTCTTGATCCATTTTGCCAATAGTTTGTATATTTTACTAAATTTTTCACAACTCATTTTAACATGTATATCCCATTTTTAAAATTTATGTCACAATATATACTGTTATATTTATCATTTCCTTGTTCCTATTTTCTTTGGGTTTATTCTATTAATGTTTTGTCTGTCTGTCTATGGTGAACACAAGTCTTATTAAGTTTTATTCTAATAGGAGTACTTACTACCATACATTTCCTTCTAAATGTTGGTTAATTCTATTCTAGAAATGTGAGAGTATATGTTTTGTATTGTAGTGGCCATAGAAATGTGCTGCTCATATCTCCTTCAAAAGGATGTGCTCTGGGGACATCTGTGAAGGACAGAGCCAGTTGCTGCAACTTCTGACCCACTATAGCATTCATCAAGGCCATCCTTTCCAGGCTTCTTCGAGCCAGTGACAGTATATCCAGAGTACCAGAGAAGAGCTGTTTTTGCTGGATATGAATCTCCTCCAATGGATATGGACTTCCATTAGCTTGACAGAGGCTTTCTCAAAACTATGCTACTTTCTGAAGTTTTCCCTCCTCAATACTTCTTATTTTGTTATTTTTACAGATATCAGCCTTTCATCACAGTTTAAAGGTTCCTATAGCCTGCTCGTGTTCCTTCTCCTTTATCCTTCAAAAACATTTCCTTAATGTATCTCTCTCTTTGTAAAAAGATTTTATTTATTTATTCATGAGAGACCCAGAGAGAGAGAGAGAGAGAGAGAGAGAGAGGGACAGAGACACAGGCAGAGGGAGAAGCAAGCCCCCTGCAAGGAGTCTGATATGGGACTCAATCTCAGAACCCCAGGATCACGACCTGAGCCAAAGGCAGACTAGTGGCTCAACCAGTGAGCCATTATTTCTTGTACATTGAATTCTGTATGGCTTCTCAGAGGACTCAAAGGGACAAACTGACATGGTATTTTTGTTACCCAGTTCTAAGTGTTTCCAAATTTCTTTTTTTTTTTAAAGATGTATTTATTTATTCCTTCAGAGAGAGAGAGAGAGAGAGAGACAGGCAGAGACACAGGCAGAGGGAGAAGCAGGCTACATGCAGGGAGCTCGACCTGGGACTTGATCCCGGGTCTCCAGGATCACGCCCTGGGCTGCAGGCGGCGCCAAACCACTGAGCCACCGGGGCTGCCCTGTTTCCAAATTTCTCTTAAGGTTTCTTTTTTTGACTCACATGCTATTTATAAGTTTTTTTTTCCTAAATGTTTGAAAAGTGTTTTATCCCCTAATTTCATTGTCTTGTGCCCATAGAGTATGTCTTTTGAAATCTCTATTTTTTCATGGCATTTGATGAAGAATGGGTATTCTTTAATTGTTGAGTGAAGAAGAGTTCCTTAGAAATTCACTTGTTCATAGAGTTATTCAGAATAAATGATATGACATCATATGAGAGGTATTTAAATCTTCAATTCTAATAGATTTTTTCATTTCTCCTTATAGTTCTATCAAATATTGCCTTTTATATTCAAGGCTATGTCATCAAGTATATAAGGGTTGAGGATTGTTTAAGTTCCTAGTGAGTTGGAATTTTATCATTGTCTAGTAATTCTCTTCATCCTTCATATTGTTTTTGATTTAAATGTCAGAAACTATTATTCATATATATCTTTTTTAGGCTTATTTACTTGGTATATTTTTCCCATTTATTATGCTAAAATATGGGCTAATCTTTGTTTTAGATGAGTCCTTGGCAAACAGTTTTGCTGGAGGTTGGCATTTGTATGCAATCTAGAAATATCAGTATGTTAATTGGTTTAATGGTTTATTTGCTTACATTGTGATTGCTGATACATTTGTATTTTTCTTTCTTATTTTGTGTTTTCTATCTGTCCCACTTTTTTATGCTACCTTTTTCTCATTTCTCCTTTCTTTTGCATCGACCGCACAGATTTTTTTTTAAATTACTATTCCATGACAAGTTTGGTTCTATATGGAAATAATATGTTCTTGGTGGTTATCTTTGAAAATTCACCTTACATTCTTAACATTAAAAAAATCCCTTTCCTATCCCTTCTGCCAAACAATATAAAGAGCTTACAATTTTCAACTTCAATACTTTAACTCTGATAGCCTCCATCCAAGATTACTTTCTATTACTGCCTAGTATCTTAGTTCTCTTGGTTTCTATTTGATCTCAACCTCGCATTTTAGACATAATCATTTATACAACATATGTCTATATTTGCTGCCATGCTTACCAGTATCTTTGCCATTATTTCCTACATTTTAGATCCAGAATCATTTTTCTTTCTTCTTTTATACATCTTTTAGGACTTTTCTTAAGGATAATAATTTTGTAATACACTGTTATTTCTGGAAAATACCTTCCTATTGTCTGTATGCTCTAAATATTTTTTACGGATTTTAATGTATTAATTGGGAGAACTCTTGGGGATCTTTAAAATTGTTGCATGTTCATGAATACATTTAGAAGTATGTTTACTGAAAAACCTAAATTGATTTGCAATAAAAGGCTTCTAGAATAATCTAGTCTACTATAATTCTGGAAGTAGCAGTCTGTTTCCACTATTTTACCTATAAATATAATTAAACTTTCTAAATATTCAATATATAGATTAATGGATGTACCATCACTCATTGCATAGATTCTAGGGTCACCAGTCATCCACAGAACATGAGGCCATGACAACACAAATCAATTAAGTAGTTTTATGGATCGTATTACCTAGTTCCAGTGAAACAGAGCTCATAAAATGGACCAGAGCTCTAAAACTATTTCTACAGAAGAATCACAGATGAAAAGTAACACTAATAATAGAAGAATAGAAAATGATCTAAAGTAGTAGAGCTGGTGATTATCCTATGCGATAGTATGAGTGTTTTATTTAAAATAAATAAATACTAATTAAATACCACTGTACAAGGTAAAAATAATAACAGTCTAACCGGATGTGACAAGAAGTCAGCGAAGAAATTTAAAATTATCAAGATGATTTGTCTTAAAAAGTAACAATTAGCATGGTTGAATAGGAAACTGGCCTAATTGGTTATTGTATATAATAAGCTAATAATAAGCTAATGATAGATGAAGGTACCACACTGGCAAAATAATTTTAAAATAATACTCATCTTTATCTCACCCTTTTAATTTATAAGGCATTTGTTTTGTAATATGTATATTTTACATCCATAAATTAGTATATTTTTAGTAGGGTTGAGTACCCAAAATAAATGTTCCTAATAAGGATATGGAATTTTAAAAAAAGTTGAGGGCATCAATTTATCAGCAAATAAGCAACTTGAGGACTTGTGCCATTTGAGATTTATCTGTTCCCTCTGTAGAGACTAACTCTGAGTTTTGTATGTGGTAGAAAACTAACAACTATTTGTAGAATATTTTGTTCCTCTAGCACATTTTAAAAACTACTCTTTTCCAATGAGTCTATTTTTGTACATGGTGGGGATTTTGTGAAGTATTCCCTCTTGGATCATCTAATCTATTCCCAGAATGTTGGTAGAATTGATTTTTATTATTCCTAACTTATCCCTGATGGATGAGTGTCAAGCGCTACTGTGAATATTATTAGTAAAGGTGAATTCATTATTTCCCTTGACAATTTGCACCGTCACTTAATTGTTCTCATGGTTAAAAAGTTTTCGTATGTTTAACTTACATTTCCCAGCTGCAGTTTAAGCTCATTACTTCCTGTTCTGCTCTCATTGACTAATGAGAATGGGTCCCTGTCCTCTTGATAATTCCCCTTAACATATTTTCAGAAGCTATCATGTCTCCTCTTAGCTTCCTTCTCTCCAGATTAGGAAATTCCCAGCTCTACTAACCTTTTATCATTTATCCAATCCTTCCTGAATTTCTCATATTTTGTGGCTTTCTTGTGAACTACCTTAATTTGTCCATAAAGAGAAAAAAATGCATTAAAAATTCAGTAATTTCCTGAAAATGAGAAAAAAAAAAAACAGTGCTATGTATAATTTACCTCATTTTTTAGAAAGTAAGCATGAAATTCTATTTGGGAAATAGGTTTGCTTAAAATTAATTCCTATTCACAGTTTCATAAAGAGCATGTAAGATTATACTTTCATTTCTGCTTTTATTAGAGAAAGATTTCAAGAGTCTGAAATTTTATGCACTTGTATATGTGCACCAATATGCATAAGATGACAAATACAAAGTGCATTTTTCTGGAAAAAGCACTCATAGTTTTCATAATGGCATTCTGTTTTCCCCAAAAACGTACAACTGGACTCGATTCTAGTCCTGGGATAAAACTAAAGTGAATAGAGAACTAACTTGTTTACTGTTACTCAGTTTTCCTTTCTGAAAATGGGGTAATTACATAGCAATATAGTTTAAATAGGTCTGAAGGGTGTTTTTTTTTTTAAGATTTTATTTATTTATTCATGAGAGACACAGAGAAAGAGCAGAGACATGGGCAGAGGGAGAAGCAGGCTCCCTGTAGAGAGCCTGATGCAGGACTCGATCCTAGGACCTCGAGATCACAACCTGATCAAACAGCAGAAGCTCAACCCACAGAGCCACCCAGGTGCCCTGGTATGAAGGTTGTTTTTTTTTATTTTTAAGATTTATTTATTTATTCATTCAGAGAGAGAGGCAGAGACACAGGCAGAGGAAGAAGCAGGCTCCACGCAGAAAGCCCGATGCGGGACTCGATCCTTGGTCTCCAGGATCACACCCTGGGCTGCAGGCGGCGCCAAACCGCTGAGCCACCAGGGCTGCCTGGTCTGAAGGTTTTTAAAGAAATTTGAAATCATGATTCATGATTGACTCATGAACCAGGACTTGTTGCTAAGCATGATTTTCAGCATGTTTTTAACCTCCTTCAAGGTTTCTGCACATCTTTACTGGGGCACTGATTCAGAGCATCCTCCTTCTGTCAGTTACAATGTTGGCAGCTATATGACCAGCTGTTCTTGGCCACTCTGAAGTGTGCAATATACAGCCCTCACATTTGTGAGTTCTCCTAGTAACAAGGCAGACATTTTCCATAAAGATTACTCCCAAAAGAGCAGTTAAAAGAGAGAACTGTACTTCCAAGCATGTATGCGTTTTTTATTTTTCCCTCTACAGGTATGGACCACAAGCTCTCCAGTCACCTTAGAATGTCCTCCATGCACCAGTGTTTGGTAGCAGAAATCTCATCAGCCACATCCAATAAGGAGATAATGCCAATAAGAAAGAAGCTGTGTGTCCTGCAGAGACTGAGCTCACAAGATCTCACATCTGCAAGGATATGGTTATACCATACATGTTTGTGGAAGGAAATAAAGACTTTTTCTATCAGATACCAATTCTCCTTCTCTTCAGATCCTCTTGGCATCCTTGTTCCAATGTTCCATGTGTTCTGACGAAATTCACACAGATGAAAGTGCCCCTTTCACATATATCTGATTTCCCACCTCAGGACTGCCTTGCTGGTGATACCACAGGACTCTGCTCAGTTCCCATATTCTGAATATACAACCTAGAACTGGGGACTCTAATACGTCAGGAGGTAAACTTTACCCAAAGCTTCTAAGAGCCAGTAGATAAATTATTTCTGCTTTCTTCCTTCTCTCCCCAGGAAAAGTCATCCAGAGATGCGATTTCTGGGATCTCCAGGGAGTGGTACTATAATCAGCTCAATACCAACGCCCATTTCTGGCTCTGCCTCCTTCCCAGAATTACTCCTTTTGTTCCTCACTCCTCATTCCCAGAATTTTCCTCCCTATAAAATAACAGCACATTAGCCTTTTGCTTTGGTTCTGCTTTCTGGGGAAATCAGGCTGAGACTCTCTTAACTCTTGAACTATAATACATGACACAAAAGTGTTATCAAGTGTTTACTGTAACTTTCTTCATATAACAGCTATGTAACACAAACCTCTCATAAATTTAAGAGACAGGGCACCCCCTGTCCTGAGTAAAAGTAACATATTGAGTGTGGTAAAAATATGCTAATGACAGTTCACAAATATTATGAGCTTACAGAATGTCTCATATATTGTGCTGTAAAATCTGGCTTTCTGTCCAAAAATTGGGAATGGAGAAATCTTCATATTATAACACAAAGTAATCTTAAGGACTTCTTCCAACTTCAGTAACTACGGTCTTTACAGACAGCAAGTGGGATGAGCTTTACTGATCAGAAATAATAGAACCAAGAAGAGTAAGCTGTAATTGAACATCAACTCTGAACCTCAATAATCTTGTTAAGTAAGTAGTGTCCTTAGAACGTCTTTGGGTTCCTTTTGTCATTAAAACAGAATGAATGACAACAAAGATAAATTCTAATGAAAAAAAATCCATAAAGGAAAAAGGGAACAGGAGCAAAATAAAAGTTTCTGAGACTAGTGACATAAGGAAAATCAACTGTCTTTGCAAAGAAACAAAAATGTAGAAGTGATGACTAACTCTACTTCTCCTTAAAGTATTACAAGAAAGAGAAAGGTATTAGGACAAGGTTATAGCTGTTTCTAAGCGTTTGTAACTATAATTATGAATGTGTTGAATATAGTAAGGGGACACTGCTTCAACTTATTGTCTCCTTTTGTTTTGTTTTGGAGTTGATGTATACACAGAGTTTAGAAGAGGAGACAATGGGTAGTCCTGTGTAAATATGGGGAGCTGAAGCTTTTAAGGAATCAGCAGGTTTGTCGCCCAGGAAACCAGGTTGCATGAGTGGTTGTCAGAGGATTTGCAAGAGCAGTGAGGTTGAGGGCAACAAGTATTGACATACAAGACTGATGGCATCCCCTCTGGAACCGAAAAGGAAAAGAGGGTATAAAAAGGTGGTGGGAAGGTGGAAGCACATGGAAAGGAGAAGAAGAAGTAGGATCATTTAGATCAACTCACTGATGGGTTTTGGAGCATGAGGACAAAGATGCAACCTTTAAAACCTATGGTTAAAGGCTCTGCATCAGCAACAGATGTAAGCAGAGACTTACTTGTTGGCCCTACAGGAATTCCCAGTTCCTATCACCAACTGTGCCTACAGTCTCCTAGGCAAAATTGCTGCTGTCTCCATCACTCCTCATTTCATGGGAGACAATCATCTCTACACATGTTCACTGAAAGTGAACTTCTAATCTGAAGAACACTGGCAAGTGTAGCCTATTAGCACCTTTCAAAAGAGTATGTGTGTATATACCTTTTAAAGCTATAAATGATCAATTAATCTCTGACAAAGCAGGAAAGAATATCCAATGGAAAAAAAAGTCTCTTCAACAAATGGTGTTGGAAAACTAGACAGCAACATGCAAAAGAATGAAACTGGACCACTTTTTTACACCATACACAAAAAATAAATTGAAAATGGATGAAAGACCTAAACATGAGCCAGGAAATCATCAAAATCCTAGAGGAGAATATAGGCAATAACCTCTTTCACATTGGCTATAGCAACTTCTTACTAGATGTGTCTCCTGAGACAAGGGAAACAGAAACAAAAATAAACTATTGGGACTTCATCAAAATAAAAAGCTTTTGTACAGCAAAGGAAACAAGCAAAACTAAAAGGTGACCTACAGAATGGGAAAATATATTTGCTAATGGCATAGCTCATAAAGAGTTAGTATCCAAAATATATAAAGAACTTATACCACTCAACACCCAAAAAACAAATAATCCAATTAAGAAATGGGCAGAAGACATGAAAAAACATTTTTGACAAAAACATACAGATGGCTAATAGACACATGACAAGACACTCAACATCACTCATCATCAGGGAAATACAAATCAAAATGACAATGAGAGATATCCCCTTCCACCTGTCAGGATGCCTAAAAACTACGAGACAAGAAACAACAGGTGTTGGCAAGGATGTGGATAAAGGGGAATCCTCTTGCACTGTTGGTGGGAATGCAAACTGGTGCAGCCACTCTGGAAAACAGTATGGCAGTTCCCCAAAGTTAAAAATAAAGCTACCCTATGATCCAGCAATCGCACCACTAGGTATTTACCCAAAGCATCCAAAAATACTAATTCAAAGGGACATGCTACCTAATGTTTATAGCAGCATTATAAAAAATACCCCAATTATAAAAAGAGCCCAAATGTCCACTAATGAATGGAAAAAGATGTGAGGTGTATATATACACACACATATATATATACATATATGTTATATATACACACATATATAATGGAATATAACTCAGCTATAAAATGAATGAAATCTTGCCATTTGCAATGACATGGATGGAGCTGGAGTGTATTATGCTAAGTGAAATAAATCAGTCAGAGAAAGATGAATACCGTATGATTTCACTTATATGTGGAAAGTAGAAACCAAACAAACAGGGGGAATAAAAAGAGGAAAACCAAGAAACAGACTCTTAACTATAGAGAACACACTGATGTTACCACAGGGGAGGCAGTGAGGGGATGGGTCAAATAGGTGATGGGGATTAAGGAAGGCACTTGTGATGAGCAACAGATGTTTTATGTAAGTGTTGACTCACTGAATGCTGCACCTGAAACTAATAGTACACTGTATGTTAACTGGAATTTAAATAACTTGGAAGAAAAAAATGTTATAAACTATATTTTATATATATATATATAGTTTATATATATGTATGTATCTGTTTTAACAAAGGCACATTTTTAATATTCCATAGGAATAAGTCGTATCTACCGTTATCAGGATTTATACCCAACCATAGTAGGAAAATGACCTTATGCATTATTGAGTTAAAACAGAAAAGATAGCTCTAACCAGTTTAGTCTAATATTTTTACCTCAATTTCTTATTTTAGATTGGTAAAAGTTTTATAAAAACAACTACATTCAAGTGTGGTTTAAATATAATAAAATGAACTGACTTTAAGTGTACATGTGAATTTGGACCACTGAAAATAACACTAAAATAGTAACAATATAAAATAGTTTTATTGCCGCAGAAATCTTCCTAGTACTTCTGGCAATCAGATCCCTGTCTCCACCTGGGCCATAGACAATCACTAATCTGCTGTCACAATCATCTATGTTTATCTGTTTCACAAAATGAAATTGTAAAATATGTACTATTTTGGACTGGCTCTGTGACAGCATAATTTTTTTGAGCTTTATCCATGGTATTGAGTATGCCAGTTCATTTCTTTCTTATAGCTAAATAGAGTATAGTACATACTAGTACATAATAGTATAAAATGGTAACCTGCTGATATACACTTGAGCCCTATCCCTTTTGGGAGTACTATGAATAAGTCTGCTAAGAGCATTAATTAATGTATAGGTGTTTGTGTGGACCTGTTTTTATTTTTCTTGTGTGAATGTCTACTATTTGGGAAAGTAGTTCTAACAGTTTGGTAACCCACAAGTAACATGTAGGAATCCCACTTGCACTGAATCTTCTGCAAGATTTGATATTGTCTCATTAATTTTAGCCATTCCAATGAAATGGAATTGTGTAACTTATTTTTAAATTACATTTCCTTGATATTAATGATGTTCAGCATCTGTTCATGGGTTTTCTGGCCATTTATATATCATTTTAAATTGACTTTAAACTATATTGTTTATTATTATTAGATTTTCTTGTTATTGAACTATGAGTTCTTTACATGTCATGGATGCAAGTACTTTGCAGCCTTGTTTGTTGCAAATATATTCTCCCAATCTATGAATTACCTTTTCTAAGGCTTTGAATTTTCATGAAATTTAATTTATTAATTTTTCTTCATGACTCATTCTTTCCCTTTCACACCTGAGAAATCTTTGCATTCCCTCAAAGTCAATACCACAACTAATCAAGTTTAGATGTGTCCTTAGGGAAGGCCCAAAACCAATACCAAATCCTATAGGCCTGGTGTTCTTTAAGAAGGAAATTTGACACAAACACATGGGGAGAATGCAATGCAATGG
Organism: Vulpes lagopus; assembly: GCF_018345385.1. Classification (NCBI taxonomy): domain Eukaryota; kingdom Metazoa; phylum Chordata; class Mammalia; order Carnivora; family Canidae; genus Vulpes; species Vulpes lagopus. The sequence continues at coordinate 101,734,642 of NC_054829.1, forward strand.
TAAGAGGTAGAAATTGAATATTGCTGCTGAAAGTCAAGTAATGTGGAGAGCTACCAAGAGCTGAAGTCAAGGAAGTATCCTTCCCTAGAGACTTAGGAGACAGCATGGCCCTGCCAAAACCTGATTATAGACTTCTAGCTTCCATGATTGTGAGATAATAAATTTCAGTTGTTTTAACCCAAGCTTGTAGTACTTTGTTATGGCAACTCTACAAAACTAATAGACTGTCTGTGCAATTTTTGGCCAAAGTAATGTTTGCCTAGTAAAGTTATTAGAAATATATTCTTCTGTATGGAAATAGAATTCCCCACAATGTCTTCTAGATGTTACCACTACTAGTAAAGTCATCTAGGTGTGGAGGATTTTTGTGTGGGAAGATAATAATTATAAATTTATCTTTAAATGATATAGGACTGTTAAAGATTTCAGTTCCTTCATAAGGTCTGATAACTTGTGCCTTATATGGGTTTGTCCATTTCTTCTAGGTTTTCAAATCTATTGTCATAAGATTATTTGTAACATTCACTTATTATACTTTGAATGTCTCTAGAATATCTTGGATACTTATAGAACACAAAGAGGTATGCCAAATACTGTGCTTCACTTTTTGATGTAGAGGATACAAGATACAGAAATTTGTCTTTTGTTTTAGAGGAGATATCATTGCATCCTGACCACTGGTCCCTTAAAATTTTCTCTGAAGCAGGTCCCTGAAACTACAGAGAATTTCCTTCCCAACCTCTGGTACACATGTATCTTTCCAAGGTCTCTGTTTCACTAGCCACATCTTACTCATCCTACCTCATCATCATGATGTAATAAATTTAATGGATCAGTATGAAGATTGGCAGGATGTCCAAACACTTCAGATTTCTTCAGACTATAATAGAAGGGAGTGTTAAAATAGCCTAGAGGCAAAACCATAAATGAATATTTATGTGACTTCTACATAAATGCAAACTATTCAGATCTACTTTTTAACTTGGAATGAAAAATAATGAATTTGTCAAATCAATGGCTACATACCATGTACTCAAGACCTTACTAATGTCCTCTAGCAAAAAAATCACATATGGAAGAACCGATATTAGGGGCTACTAATAGACTGATAATGGTTAAATCTATAGTCATTTGCCAGGATCATCTAGTTTACACAGGGGCAAGACTGGAAAATTAAACAGAGATAAGATAGGAACCCCTATTCCTTCTGCCTGTAGGTTTTTAATGGTCTCACTATTTTCTGCCAGTCCTTTAAAATTTTATTTTGTTTACTATTTCAGGAATTCCCACTTGGTGTTCCCCATTATGATAGCTCTTTGTCCACAAGCAATGTGACAGTTGCTCCAACTACCAACCATATTGGCTCCAATTACACATTGATAGGGTGAATCTGTGAACTCAAGGAGCCTACCATGAGCTGATTTTATTCAAGACTCCACAAAAAAATGAGTTTGCATATCAATCTTAGTTTATTCAATTACCACCTATTAAGAAGCTACCATGTGCCTCCTCTGGGGCAATTGTAAATATAAAGAAGGCTGAAATAAAAGAAAAAAAGACTCCATTTATTACTTAGCTTCCATGAGCCCCCATTCTAACAGAGAAACAATGATGATTCTTAGGCCATCTAGGTATCAATATCAATTCAGACCTTGTCCCAAAGGTCTTTAAAAGTCTGGGTGTTCCCCTGTGGTAAGCAGAATGGATCCCAAAGCTACCCATGCTCTAAGTCCTAGAAACTATAAATATATTTCATGACACAGCAAAGGGGACTCTGTAGATGTAATTAAGGGTATAGATTAAATACAGAGATTAGCCTGGTTTATCTAAGTGGGCCCAATCTGTTCATATAAGCCCTTAAAAGCAGAGAACTTTCTCCAGGTAAAGTCAGAGACCCACTAGTAGAAGAGATTTTAATTGCAAGAAGGATTCTTTTTTAAAAAATTTTATTTATATATTTATTTATTTAAGAGAGAGAATGAGAGAGAGAGAGAGAGAGAGAGAGAGAGAGAGACCACAAGTGTGGGGAGGGACAAAGGGAGAGGGAGAAGGAGAAAAAGACTGTCCATTGAGCAGGGCGTCTGACATGTGGCTTGATCCCAGGACCCTGGGATCATAACCCGAGCCAAAGACAGGCACTCAACCAACTGAGCCAGCCAAGTAACTGGATTCCTTTTTCTATTTAAGATTTTGTTGATTTGACAGAGAAGCATGAGAGAGAGAGAAAGAGAAAGAGAGAGAGAATTAGCAGGGGGGAGGGGTAGAGGGAGAGGCAGATTCTCCGCTGAGCAGGGAGCCCAATGTGGGGCTTGATCCCAGGACCCTGGGATCATGACCTTTGCTGAAGGCAGAGCTTAACTGACTGAGCCACCCAGATGTCCCTGTGAGGATTCAATGCACTGTTGCCAGTTTGAGGATAAAGGGGGCAATGTGACAAGGAATAAATGTGGCCTTAAAGAGCTCCTGACAGCCATCAGGAAAATGGAGACCTCAGCATCATAACAATAAATAACGGAATTTTGCTCACAGCCTTAGTGGGATGGAAGCATTTTTTTTTCCAAGAAAGAAGCCTCCAGAAAGGAATATGACACAACCGATCCCTTGATTTTGGCCTAAACAGAATCAACTGAGCCACACTGTGCTGACTTCTGACCTACAGAACTGTGAAATAATAAACAGGTGCTGTTTTAAGCTGCTGAATTTACTGTGGTGTGTTATGGCTGCAAAAGAGAACTAGTACATCCCTTTCCCTAATGTGTGGTCCCCCAAGTAATTGGTCATAGGTCTCTGGGGAAGGAAAGTGAGAGGACTACAGCATATATGTGCTGTGGTGTTATGGAGTATTTGCTCCTATGGACTCAGCCCCCTTTCCAGTCAGTGGACCTGAAAATTGGCTCAGACTGAGAAACTGAGCAACAGGTAGCAACATTTTACCTGGCTAAGCATTCTCAGCACCTTCATTTTTGTAACTTTTTGGTTATAGTTGTTACTGGCCTGCTTGTTGGCTGCCACACGATTTTGCCCCAAGAGACCCCAGGCTTTATTAACCATCTCTATAATTTCCTCAGGGACGAGTCCTCTTGGCTGCTCCTTTGATCTTGCTGGTAATTAAAGTAATTGCAGCCTCCTCATTTCTGATGATTAAGTACCACCTCCTGACCTCCATTACTTCAGGGCCCCAACATTCTTGTGTGTATTAATAAGCTGAAGTCTGTGACTACCTCTCCCATCTTCAGCTCTATCCTGCAAAAAACACCAATGAACTTAGTGATGCTGGTGCTTCTTTCAACAGCATGTTCTTAATGGCCTTAATGAATGGTATTATCCTTTGAGCCCTCCTGAGGAACCAACCCTTAATGGGTCCTCTCATCTCATGTATCCAATACAGCATACTCACTCCCTCAGCATCTTTATTCCTCCCTTTACATATGCCAAGACAATTCAGACATTTCTACTTCACTCAGTGTTGACCACCACCATTGATTTTCTTAAGGGAAACCCTGCCAAAAAATTTGTTCCTTCCTGTAGGCTTCTTACTAGGGTAATAAATTTCATGTGCTAAGAAATTGCTCCCAATTATTTTTTCTTATTCAATCATTAATTCCAGCTCTCTTGATCAAGCACCAACCACCAACCAACGTGGCAAGCAAGAGAGAAGCTAGGGGAAGCCTCTTTTGGAGGCTTCTGCTGACTTTTGGGAGAGAAATCTCTGTAATATGGTCCATCTGAGGAAAAGTACTAACTTTTATACTAACAATGGGTTACTGCTTAAAGTTCTGAAAGTTTGAGGGAAGGGAGAGAGTACACAGTCAATATACCCTCAAAGGTATCCAACCATTTGCCCACATTCCATGTTTCAGAATGGGCCTGACATCAGCAGAATAGATCAGCCTTGGATGAGCTTTCAAATGACTCCAGAACTCTGCAATTCCATCATATCATTAGCCCACAGCTCAATGATACCTGCCCTTCCACTGCAGGAGAGAAGGATCTTTCTGAAAGCTAAAAATGAGCTTTCAGGAAGCTCACACTTAGTATTTAACTGCTTATTAACAATCCCTAGCTTCTCATTATCTCTCTATGTAGTATAAATACAACTCATCAATAAAGAGTCAATTCCACTATCTTTGCAGTAATTTTTTTTTTCCGTATCTTTCAAATGGCCCACTGAAACTGCAAGGTCACATTTTCTTAGTCTAACAATAGCAAAATCTGTTATCAATCATGACACTACCACACACCAATGACTATCCATGCCAGACCTACCATTCAGGATGGTTTCCACTTTGCCTGTCCTTTAGTGAATAAACCAGGCCCAAATCCAGTCTTACCACCTGTTTCTTTGGATAATTCCTGATGCCAGTTGTGTCACTTTGGGTCTACTGAGAAGCAAATGGTGTGATGGGATTTTGGTATGCAAAAGATTTAATGGTGAAGGGAGAAATAGAAGGTATGGAGACTCTTTAGACCATGACGTAGATCTGACATGTATAGAAGGAGAGGTGAAAGAAAGAAAAATCTTGGACTGTAACATGCTTCCAAAGAAAAATGTTTGATCAAAGCCAACTCGACAAGAGTTTCAGCCAAAGTTGCCCATTAAAGGAGTCCCAGATCTTTCTGTAATAGACCCATATTAGTGTCTTCACCATGCTAAGGCTTTGGTTGTGAGCAACCTCAAGGAAGTATGTCCTTAGCACCAAAACAAGAGTGAATTAGAATGATAGCAACTAGAGAGATCAGTCAACTATGCTCTCTGCTGCAGTACAATTTTATGTCTTCTATAATTAATTTTTATCCTATGATTCACATTTTTTGCTTATTTGTATATCTAGTAATTTTTATTGGATAATGGACACTACGAATTGTGCATTTTTGAAGACGGATTTTTGTTTTATTCCTTTAAGGAGTGTTGGTTTTTTTTTCTTTTTTGTGGCAAGATATTAAGTTCCTTTAGATTCTTTTTCTGTGTAGCCTCATAATCTTAAGTTCTCTGCCCCATGAATTCTAGTCAACTTGGTCTCCTTGAACACCAAACTCTGTCTTCTTAATTTATGAAATTACCAGATCACATTTGGGTTCTTCCTTCTTACCCTATAGTCTGGAAATTACTACACAACTCATAATATATGGGTAGTTGTAGAGTTCACTTTGTTTCCCTTTTTTAGTTCTGCATTTCCTGTTATCCATTTCCTGAAATATTTGTTTCTTATATTTTTATACAGTGTTTTAGTTGTTTGTAGCAGGAGATTAACTCTACTTCCTCTTCCCTCATGGCCAAATCAGATATCTGAGTTTCTCAAAATTCAAAAGCAGTATTGTATTTTTTAATTTTATGCAAATATGTGTTCCATTTTATCACGGATTATTTTATCTGATCGGATTTTATTTCCTCCCTAGCACAGGGACCACCCTCCCTGTGTTCCTTACTTCTCTTCTTGCTTCATGTGTGTTTTTTTGTCTGTCACACAGTTGGGATTTTAGGGCACACAAATGTATGAATGTATGATTGATGGAGGGTAGCCCCAAAAGTGAAGCTGGGGAAATTACAAAGAGAAAAAACAAATAAATTAAAATCTGTTTATTGAAACATAACTCTAGGTCCTCTACACAATTGCAAGATTTCTTAATATTTTAGATTCTTTGTAATGTACACATAGGAAGCATGAATGAGCTAAACAGCCAAACCACAGTGAAACAGAAATGAATAGTGTTTAACCTTAGCCACTGAAGGCACTACAAAAATTGATAATATCACACAGGAAGTAAACATTATGTAAAGGTCTTTTTAAAATGCAGGGAAAGATTAATGATAGCATCTGTGTTTGAGGTATGTTGTTTCCCACCAAAAGCAGTGGGCTTTCTAAAACTCTCCCACTACAGCAACACAGAGAAGAAGGCATTTGCAAGTTTTTCCAATAGGCATATTTGCAGAATTTGAAGGTCATAAAACCATTAATAACTACAAGATATGTATTAAAGGGATAAAAATAAGTAACAGCTTTGGTGAGACTGTAAATTCTTTAAGATCAGCAAAAATCTTATTCATTTGTATTGTGTGTCTTTTAAATATCCCACACACGGGGTGCCTGGGTGGCACCATTAGTTTAGCAGCTGACTCTTGATTTCAGCTCAGTCGTGATCTAAGGATCCTCAGATGGAGCCCATGTGGGGCTTCCCACTGAGTGCATAGAGTCTGCTTAAATTTCTCTCTCCTTCTCCTCTGCCCCCTACCCTCGTGCTTACATGCGCTCTCTCTCTCTCTCTCTCTCTCTCTCTCTCTCAAATAAATAAATCTTTAAATATCCACACAAGTTGGAAAACCAATAAATATTGATGGAATTAAGTTGCACTAACCTAATTAGAGAATTTGTTTTTGAAATTAAAGGAAGCTTCATGTTTAGGTGGAGCACTTGAGGAATTCTTGGAAAAAAGCATTTGACTGTAAATTCCCAACCACGGGAGAGAAATAAATGAAAAAATAATAGATAGCACTAGTTTGTCACAATAACTGGCTTCCTTTTTCTCCCAACAGATAGAAGCAACTGCCATAGAATTTCTTTAAAGAGATACTGCGCTTCCAGAATTTCAAAAGATAATTGCAGGAGTGTCTTCCCCTAACGCGAGCTTCAATGGGAAATCTGGAAAAAAAAAAAAAAAACCATAACTGGAAAAGAATACTCCAATAAGAGGGACAATTTGGAAAATATCAAATTAGAAAACCTCAACATATCAAAAATAAAAGCCAACATTTTATTTATGCTATTTTCATTTTGGAATATTTTTCACCTTTAAGACATTATTCAGTATTAAATTGGAAAAATAAATTTGAGCAAGATAAAGCCAGTAGAAGCATGTATTTTGAATGAGATGAGGGACAACACCCTTTATTATAGAGGCCAAAAAATTGTAGGGGGCAAGTATTCCTAGTCACCCCCAAAAGATTATAAAACATTACCATCTAAAATCTGAGCCAATAAACTGGGGAAATGACTATAAAATGTTTTTTTGAGTTATTTAATACTTCTGTATCAACTTACTAGTTTTGTGTATTGACATCACTAACATCTGTGAATGAGTTAGTGTCCTTGAATTCTTTTACTCTCATTGAATAGCTCAGAAGCAAAGTCCAACTCATCAAATTTAACTAACAAAACAAAATAGTTGTTATCAACGCACAGGGATTTTTTTTTTTTTTTTGCACAGGGATTTTCTTAATCTTGTCTGTTCAATCATTTGTTATTACATATTTGTGTAAACATATCCATGCACCAGTTATTGCTGTTTTTATAGGAAAAGGAGAAATCTATAAAAGTCTGTAAAGTGAAGATGCACAACGGAAACTAATTGGGACTAGTCTTGAAGGCTTTACGTAAGAAATGACTATGAAACTTGGCATTAAAGGTGAAGCATTTAAGCTACCTGAAGAGCATTATGCAAGAGTACTTTGTTTTATTTTTAATTTTTTAAGTTAGATATCTTCTTTGAGAATACATGTATAGAAGGATATTTTTTAAATTGGAGTTGTAGTCTATATCTCTTCTCTCATGCTTTCTATGTGTTGACAGAGGAAGGAGAGTCCACAATTACTCAGTCCACCAGGGGCCAAAGCTGAAAATCATTATATTATTTTAATACAGGTATTTTTCCATGTACTGTTTTTAACCTGTTTAAAATCATTATTCTCGTCACATAGGGATCTTTTCTGAGAAGTATCTTGTTCCTTACAATCAAAATAGTCTTTACCTCTTTTATTATTTTCCTGAATTAAATCCAAGCCCACTTTCACCTTGGGTTGCCAAATAAATTCGAGCTGCTCTCCCCCTTCCACTTTATGTGAACCAGCATTACTACTATATTCAGGATTTTTGCATGTGGTTAGGGTGTATATGTGTGTGGTGAGTGAGAGGAAATGCCTTCTTCTCTTTTTTCTTTATTGTGGATACATTTAAAGTTGCAACACCCACTCATGTATGCATGGCCCAAATAATTATATCATACCAGAAATTTTTGCTAGAGAGCTACATTACTGAGCCACTATAGAAGTACTATTGTGGAAAACTATTTCCTGGAAAATTTTGCTGTACTGTTGCCTACGTCAAGATGCCAAATAGTTGCTAAAAAAAAACCTCAGGCCATATTTCATAGTCTTGCATCAGAAAACATACATGTTTTGTGAACTGCTGTTCAGTGATTATGGCAGAAACTCACAGATTGTTAATCAAACCCATTTCTTTCTTCCTGCTATACACAGGGACATTTCCTGGTCTCCTGCAGTAAGGTGTGATCATGCTCTGGCCTACAGAAAGAGGATAGCAAATAAAAATCTCCTATATGATTCTCTTTCGATTCTACCATCCATAGTGTATATGACAATGAACGTATAAGTCAATTTTGGAAGACATACATTGAAAATGGCACAGGTTCCTATAATTTCTGTGCCTTTATGATTTCCCTCTTCACTCCTATATCATTCCTCACCCCTCACCATCAGCTGGACTTTAGAGAAGCTAAAACAGGGGCACCTGGGTGGTTCAGTGGTTGAGCATCTGCCTTTGTCTCAGCTCAGGTTGTGATCCTGGGGTCTTGGGATCAAGTCTCTCATGCCTATGTCCCTCTGCCTATGTCTCTGCCTCTGTGTGTGTCTCCCATGAATAAATAAATAATATTTTAAAAAAAGAGATGCTAAAAAAATATTCTGCTGTATTCAGTCACTTAGTTAACAGGGTTTACTTACTATAGCAGCCAATCATACCTGATACAACAGCAGAAATTTAAGAGGTTGTATATGTTGGCTGCCATTCACCTTCTTCCTTCTACTTATATTGCTTTTATGTGGGTGAATAGTTCATTGTTTCTGAGAGTTACTACCAACAGAATTTTTTTTCTGAGAGAATTTTTAAATGAAATGTACCTCTTACACAAGAATGTTACAGGGTTTATTGCAATATTTTCATAAATCTTTCAGGGGTCTTTGGAGCAAAGCCTCCATATAAAGCAATATAATGATGCTTATTTTATTATACACTATAATTTTAATGAATAATACTGCATAATATAAATTCAAAACAAATGTTTACAGAAACAATTGTTTCTCTGAAGTAAACACTATGAATATATCAGAATAATTTCATGGAACAAATTAAGAAAGTACTTGGTACAATCTATCATTTTGTTGTCTTCCATTTTCATAGTTGCAAAGCTAAAATGCTTAGATAGGACCAATAATGATCTCTAGTAACAAAGAAAAACTAATCCATTTCTTTTTTTTTTTTTTTAATCCAACTAGCTTTACTTCTTTAAAAGCAGCAGAGAATTTCTGGCTCTGATTTGTACCTTCTGCCCATCCGTTAAAAGTAGATAACTTCCTGCCCTGACCCACTATTTTAGGTCCAACATTGCTTCCTTTCACTTGAATATATTCTCCAAGTGTCAATAAACTTCCACGCTCAGGATTTCTATTTTCATCAGAAGGCCATGGTTCATAATTTTTATCATAAATACCATGAGGTGTATCATGGTAAGATCTGTCTTCGGAACAGCTCTGAAAAGAACAAAGTGTATTTTCTGTACAAACAGAGCACTCTCTGGCTTCTAGGTCTTTGTTTCTCCTGCTCTCCTCATTTGTGAAGCATCTATCCCTCTCTGTGAATCAAAATGTTCCTCACACCTTAAGGGATCATTCCCATACCCTCTGAAACCTGTTTCCAGTAGATTTCATTTCTTTTTCTGCTCCATCCAGAGAGCCTCCAATCACAAAGGGACCTGACTTTCCTGCTTAGATAACTATAAGAACCAAAAGGTAGTCCCTGCCACAAGGTTGTAAGTGAACAAGGTTCACAGAACCAATACCCAGTCCAGGACCACCATGGATGACCACACTGGTATGCAATGCACACCCACTGTGTGCACCATCCATATGCATGATGATGTAGTGTAGTGTACCATACAACTGTATATAGTAGCCCTGCTCACTACCCATATTCTTCAGTTTTTTCATATTTTCAGTTCTGGTTCCCTTCACCTATCCCTTGGCTTTAACAAACTTTTTTCCCTGTCATCTGAAAGTACTATACCACTAAAAATAATCCCAACAATCCACTCTTTGCCACAATTCTTGGGTTTTTTTCTAGTTTTTTTATTCCTTTATTTTTAAAATATTTTATTTAAATTCAATTTGCTAACATACAACACCCAGTGCTCATCCCATCAAGTGCATTCTTTTATTCACACTAAATCTATTCTGCAAATTTTCAACAGTTTTCTCACCCCATTCCTTTCATTTTTGCTCCTTTTTATGAGTCCCCTCCCGGCCTCATTTTCCTTCCTACTCAGCCTAGACTTCTCAGGCACATTGCCACAGATACTCCCCACCATCTCCTTAGTTCTAAATCAGAAAAATTCTATTAAAAAAAGTTTCTGCTGTGTGGCCCACTTTTTTTTCTTAATCCCCAGTAACCAGTTTCTGTTTGGAGTTTGTACTCCTGCTCTGGACTGTTTGTTATCAGCTCAGCAACACTAGCCCTCCTCTCTAGGCCCAGGAAATTCACTCCCAAGAACTCCTCCCTCTGCATGGTTCTAGGCTAGAGGTTATCAATACAAGAAACCAGGGCAAGAATTAGGCTGAAGTGAGGTAGAAGCTGCTATACTCTGAAAGCAGATGACATATGGTCATTGTAGAGAGAGGAGAGCCTATGGCTTGGTGGCAGCTGTTAGGACTCATCTGTTTTACTCCAAATTAAGAGAGTTTCTGGGGACTTTCTACAGATTGTTGAGACATGTTATAACTTCTGGAAAGCTTTTTAAAAGTTTTTAATTGTGTTTAATTGGCATACCATGTTATATTAAGTTCAGGTGTACAACACAGTGATTCAATGCTTTTGTACGTCACCAGGTACTCATCACAAATTCTTAACCCCCACCACCTATTTTAACCATCCTCCCACCCACCTTCCCTCTGGTAACCATCAGTTTGTACCCTATTGTTAGGAGTTTGTTTCTTAGTTCGTCTTTTTTTCTTTGCTCATATGTTTTGTTTCTTAAATTTCACACGAGTGAAATCATTTAGTATTTATCTTTCTCTGACTTATTTCCATTAGCATTATACTCTCTAACTCCATCCACATCATTGCAAATGACAAGATTTCATTCTTTTTTATGGCTGAGTAATATTCTATTATATATGTACCACATCTACTTTATCCATTCATCTGTGGATAGCTTGTCTATTTTAGATAATGTTGCTATTAATATTGGGGTCCATGTATCCCTTTCATTTAGTATTTTTGCATCCTTTGGGTAAATACCTAATAGTGCAATTGCTGGATCATAGAGTGATTCTATTTTTAACTTTTTAAGGAACTTCTATATTGTTTTCCAGAGTGGCTACACCAGTTTGCATTCCAACTAACAGTGTAAGAGGGTTCCCCTTTCTCCACATCCTTGCCAACACCTGTTGTTTCTTGTGTTGTTGTTTTTAGCTATTCTGACAGGTGTGAGGTGGTGTATTATTATAGTTTTGATTTGTATTTCCCTGATGATGAGTGATGTTGAGCATCTTTTCATGTGTCTGTTGGAGCTTCTGGCAAACTTTTGAGAAAGACTTTAGTGCTCCCCACTAAAATATTTTGTGTCAATTCCTCATTTGGACAACAGCTCCCCTTATCCTCTGTGGCCACCTCCCTGAACTTCTGTCCTTCAGTTCAACTTATAAACCCTTAGTTCTATGTGCAAACCTTTCTGCACAGAATACATGGAATGGCATATATTACCTGAGTGAATGTTGGTGAATACGCCCAAACACCTCCTGAATTTATTCCAGAAAATATTACCAACAATCTCCAAATTTCCCAAACCCAGCATATTTTCATCTTTATTTGATGTCTCTGAAACTGTTGCCAATGTGACAAATGCTTTCTTGGAACTTACTATCTTTATAGAACCTAGAGATTAGTAGAGGAGATAGTTACATATATAATAGTATATATGTACTATAAAAGGAACAAACTTCTTTGAATATAAAGAAGAAAAAGCAACTGGATCTATCTTGGTAAGTTACTATGAAGGGTTCCCTCTGAAGACTATACTGAACTCTTCTGGGCCCTCCATGAAATACATGGAGGATCCTGGGCAGTATTAACATACATGATGACTTTTTTCCTTTGTCCCTTTTTCTTTTATCCCCTAAAATATAACCGATGTCCACAAATAGATGCTCTTATTTTTCTATCCTGCACATTTTTATTTCTGACATGGCCATAAATAAGGAACAAAGAGAAACATGAGCAAGAAAGAAAAATTCTATGTGAGTAAAGAAAAGCTATTTACTAAATTCTCTGTCCAGAGCTTACAGGCTTAAAGTCTAGATTTAGTCAAATAAATACCTTATATAAACCCCAAAGCAAAGATCTTAAAGTTTTATACCATTACAGCCCTTTGGAGAGTAATACCAATTGTATACAAATACACAGAATAGGCATTCACAACTATTCACAACTCCTTAATGGGAAAGCAATTAAGTAAAAAATTTATAGAAATGCAAAAAACAATCTAAGTAAATTGAGTACTTTAGGAAATTAAAGGCAAGATCTTCAACTCCTTCATAATGTAATATGTTAATAGATCTAACAGTAACAATCAATTTAGTGTGCGGGATTCACTCTCCCGTAATATTTTGACTACAATGATATTCCACAAGCTGTCAGCATGGATAGAAAATTTCCATAATTTCATAAAAAGTAGGTCAACATCATATATATATATATTCTACATAATCCAGCCTATTCTGTCGATATCTTAACTCTGGCAGAAATGTAAATTCCATAATACTCTAAAATCAAACAAGAATTTCTAAAATAGAAGCAATTGGAAAATGTCCTATACCTCCAAGTTAAATTCAGATGTGGAAAATATGTGTGTATCACAATAGATATAAATAAGGAATGTTGCAGATGAAATAAATGAGAATTTTGGTATGATAGTCATTTTAGTTGATTACATCATAGCCTGAATTTAGAAAATCTATGATGTTACTATGGAAACTGTTTTTGCTGAAATGTAGTTATAGATATCCTTTAAGTACAAATTAAATTAATTGAAGGCAGGGGCACAATGTTGGAAACATTCAGAAGCTTAAAAAACAGTTTATTCTTACCTAGAAGAATTAAAAAGTGGTAGAAAAGACATGAACATATAAACTAGTCTCCCAAAATGAATTATACATACAAAATACTTTTCAAAGCAAACTATACACACTTTGAAATCCACTTAGAATGATAGGACTCCAAACACTATCCAATACAACTTCAACGTGATGTTTAATTTACAATCTAGTGGGAACAAAGCCATGAACTCTCTGATGACTATTCTGTTTTTAAAGCCCAGGTGGAGGAATCAACTTTCCTAGGGATGACCTGGCATATAGTAGACACTTAATAAGTATTTGCTGACTATGTGAATGAATGGAGAAAATAGCCTAGAATGCAGAAATGGTACACTGACAATGCTGAGATTCAGTGAGGCTCAGTAAGTAGTACTCTATTTCCCTTTTTCTGAGCTAGTTAAAAAACAAGATAGAAAAGCTAATGGAAGATACTCTGAACTAAATGCTTATGTTCCTCCAAAATTCATATATTGAAGACTTAATCCCCAGTGAGATGGTATTTGGAGGTGAGGCCTTTGGGAGATACTTAGAACTAGAATATTCTAGTTCTTGTGAGAACTAGAGTGCGACCTCTATGATGGTGTGAGTACCCTTCAAGAAGAGGAAGAGACCAGAGTCCTCTTCCTTTCTGCACCCCACCCTCTGCCATGTGAAGATACAGCAAGCAGGTGGCCATCTGAAAATGAGGAAGAGGCTCTCACCGGCCACCATCAACTCTGCTGGTACCTTCATCTTGGACTTTTCAGCGCAAAGAACCATGAGAAATAAATGCTTGTTGTTTAAATTATCCAGTCTATGGTACTATGTTGTAGCAGCTGGAGCAGACTAAGTTAAAGACTTATTTAAAATATCTCTTTTAATGCTAAATAATCTGATAAAAGAGAATGGTGCTATAGCTACAGCAAGCAGGTTTCCTAATTATGTACCCATATTTTAACAGATACCAACCCAGGTATGGGAAGGATTAGGACACTACAGATCTTCTCACATGGGAGACTACATCTGTAAACTTTAACACTTAGAGAAGCACACTTTCTGTGAAGCAGAAACAGGTTTGGGCCCAAAGAAAAAGATAAAAAGAAATAACTAAGCAAACATATTCAATTCATTCTTCCAAAATTTATAAGTCACACAATCTACCCACTTCCTCCAGAATGTAGAATGTGAGGATGGGGAGATAGGCCACAATTGTTATGCGGATGGATCACACTTCACATGAAAAAAAAATGTGTTTTCTGCATATCTATTATGGGAAGCCTTGTTCTTATTTGATAATCAATTAAGCATGGAATAAGATCAATATACTCTTATTAAATAGGTTAAATCAGAGTACTTTCAGTCACTCATTAAACAAGTATTCACTGATACCTACTAGGTAAATTCTTAGATGTTGGAGTTATGAGGTATAAGAGGTTAGGCATGGTTTCTATCCTTATCAGGTTTATAACTTACAAGGCCAACATCTTTTGAATAAACAATTTTAATTCAGAATGATCTTAGGATAGGATAGAGGAGGTACAGAGTGCTCTAGAAGATCATCAGTGAGATATTTAACCTTGCAAAGCAGAGAGTCAAAGCAATTGGTAAGAATTAGCCAGGGAAAGAAAGTGTTTCTCAGCAAACAGGCAGTAAGATTATGGGCCTAGAGCAATGAGTAAGAATATGTAGTCAGTAAACCAAAAGAAACTCAGGAAGACTTAGAATGTAGTGTGAAGATCAGCAAAGATACAGATTCTGCTAAAGAAGCAAGCAGGAAAGATAAATGCCCACTTTCACATTTTAGTTAAGTCACTTCAACTCCAGAGGGGAGAAAGAGCTAAAGAGTAAAATTAGAGATATAACAAAGTATTTTAAGTGAAAAAAAATGGTGGTTTGAATAAGGAGACTAGGCACAAAAACAGATAGAAATATTTTGTAGGTAGAATAACCAAGAATTGGTGTTCTTGGGAATCTAACCAATATGAAGATGAAAGAAATGGTTAATATGTTTCTGCCTTGACTAACTAAGTGGATACTGGTGTCATTCAATAAAATAGGAACCCAGGTAAAGGTGGTTTGGAAATGGGAGAGCTAAATGATAAGTACATTTTAGAATCAGCTTTCCTTAGAATATCCAAATAGAAATATCCAGTAAACTTGTGGGTATATGGATCTAGAGTTTAGGAAATGAATTGGATTGGGAATAGAAAGTGCGGATCAAGGACATATAAGTGATGCCTGAAGCTACAACCATTTGATCAAGTGGACTGAATTTGGTAGATAGGAGCCGCAACAGCATTTTTATTTAACCGCCACTTCCTTCCAATGCACTCTGTGAGATGTCTCTTTTCCCCCAACATTCAACAACAAGGTCCTGTGGCTTTTAATCACCTTTCTGTAAGGAATTACATTCCTTTAAGTTACATGTATAAACTCTACATTTATGGAGTTTTTTTCTGTAATATGTTAAGTGTACTCTATTATAGATGTGAACCCAACCTAAACAGTATCTACTCTGCTTCTCATGACAAATGAGACTGGGACAGAGAGAACCCATGAAGGGTTCTGAACCCTGAAGAACCCGTGAGGTCTGTCATAAAAGAAATCTGCCACAGGTCTTGAAAAAGAAATTATTCAACATTTTAAGTAATTATAGAAAAGAAGTCTTAAGATTATTAAAAGAAAAACTGCACCAATATGTTGGTTTTCTTCTGTCTTCTACATGTGATTTCTCAAACAATAGTAACTTTTAAAAATAAAAAGTCAGTTTATTGTAAAGAAAAATTAATGAACTGATATCCAAAATATCTGAAGCTAAGCTTAGATGTTTAAATATCAGGATGTTTCCATAGACACTAACTTTAGAGTTTTAGAAATTAATGTAGAAGATTAATTCAAACATTATTCTAAGCAAAGCTTGAGAACACCAACAGGAAGAGAGGAAAAAATGCATCTTGTGAAATATCTCCAGCTGTTACTACACTTGTTTAATATTGATGGAATGTCCATTGTGTATAAGGTGTCAAACAACACATCTAAAGCACTTCTGGAGCCCCAGAAATTGCAGGTTACCATGTATATGAATAAAAAAATCCAAAATATAAATTTGCTTTTTTGAATCTAATATATTTTGGCTTCATATTTTAATTTTAATTTTGTTTGGCAGACTACTAATGTCTAAGGAACTACAACCTTAATTTTGTCCATTATATTTTCTGACTTTGATTTTTTTTTCAGAGTATTGACATTCACTTTCTAGGATGCCAAATTTTAAGAAAAAGAATTCCTGTTCCATCTTCCAACCCTCCTTCAGTCATAACAGCCTAAGTGTGGACTCCTAAGCCATCCAAAGGTTATTGTACACAATAGACATAAATCTATGACCCAGCCCCACACACAGAAACATACACATGCACTAAATTAGCAGACACAGACTGTCTCCAGAAACTAAACTGGAAAATAAAAATAAAATGAGGTACTGAGAAACATAGCTAAATATATATGTATATATATATTTATGTATATATTTATAAATATATGTATATATTTATGTATATATTTATAAATATATATATATTTGTAGATAAGAAAAACCATGAGAGGGGCCACAAGGGATTCTAAAAACTAGAGTTATGATAATTCATAAAGTTTGGTGGTTAGAAGCTACAATATATAGTTTTTGTTCTGTCTTATTTTGAATGTACACAAAGTAGAAGGAGCTTATTGGTAATAGCAAAAACAGACACAAAAAAACAAAATGTCATGGGGATAGCCACTGAGTTTTGTTAATGGCAAAGTTGTAGGAAGGATACACAGGAATTCCTTCTACTAGGATCCCCCCTACTGTGGATTCAGAACTGTCTAGATACATAATGTTTCTGAGATTTCTGTAAAGTTTTATTTCTCTTGTCTAGGGTCATGGTGAATTCTTGAAAAGGCTGTGCTTTTATGAAAATGTCAAGTCCAAGGCAGAGAACCACACGAATACCCAACCCACATTCAGAGCTCTGGTGACCTGGACAGAGGAACACCTTTGTAGGATTCATAATTCCCTCTAGTGTCTCCTAATTTGCACACTGTGGCCCCACTCTTAATACCCTAAGTGAAATGTTGGAATAAAGTCCCCCTTTACTATATAAATCTGTATTTTTTAGCCAAAAGAACCCAACTTAAACAGCAAGTTACTCTACTTTTTCCTCAAGTTTATAAAAAGTGGGCTCTCATAGTATCACCTCATACTTACTAGAGTCGCTATTATCAAGAGACAAAAAACAAGTGTTACAATGTAGAGGAAAGGGAACCCTTGTGCACTGTTGGTGGGAGTGTAAATTGGTACACCTATTATAAAAGACAGTACAGAGTTTCCTCAAAAAATCAAGAACAAAAAAAAAAAAAATCAAGAACACTACCACATGATCCAGCAATTCCACTTCTGAGCATTTGTCCGAAGAAAACACTAATTCAAAGATACATATCCTCCATATTCACTGCAGCATCAATTATTATAATCAAGACATGGAAACAACATGAGTGTTCATTAATACATAAATAAAGAAAATGTCTCACACACACACACACACACTAAAATATTATACAGCAATTGAAAAGAAGGAAGTCTTGCCATTTGCAGCCACATGGATGGGGTTTAAGGGTATGAAGCTAAGTGAAATAACACAAAGAAAATACTATATGATCTCAGTTATATATAAAAACATAAAAAATAAAACTCTTAGAGAATAGATTGATGGTTGCCAGAGTTGAGGGGTTGGAGGTGAGTGAAATGGTGAAGGGGCTCAAAAATGCGAACTTCCAATTATGAAATAAGTAAGTTCTGGGGATGTAATGTACAATGTAGTGGATATGGTAATATTGCACTGTAGGTTTGGAAGTTGCTAAGAGAATAGATCTTAAATGTTTTCACCATGAGAAAAAAAAAGATTTTTAAGTATGAATGATAATGGATGTTAAATAGACTTACTGTGGTGACTATTTAACAATATATACATATATTGAATCATTGTCATACCCTCAAAACTAATGCTATATGTCAATTATATATCAATTTTTTAAAAAAGCATAAAATGAAAACAGCAGGCTCTTAAGGATTCATATCTCAGATTCCTTCAAGTGCTATTATCTATTATTTCTTTTAAATTTAGTAGGTTGAAAAAAAAATAAAAATAAAAAAATAAATTTAGTAGGTTGTTTTTTCCCCCTAGAATTTAGACCTTGTGAACTCACTCTGTTTTCATACAGATGATATAATCCTGTGTGGATCTGTTCATGACAGGAAGCATGGGATTTCTTTATTCGTAGTTTAAACTTATTTTAATTGCACCCTTTAAAAAAATCTTATTTTAGACAAAGGTTTGTCATTCTCTGAAGTATAAATAGTACAGTGACAACATACTTAGTCTCTTTCCTTAAGCTGCATGTAATCTAAGAAGGAGACTAAAAAATAAATAATTATATTAAAATGGAGGTTATGACACAGCATAATGAAAGCATATAGGATTGGTGTCAAGCCCAAATTTGGGGATTAGGGGTCAGGAGACGCTTTCTGGAGAAGATTAAATCTAATTTGAGTTTTAAAGCACAGGAGATAGCCAGTTAAGGGAAAAGTCAGAAAGGCATTCTAGGCAAGAGTACAGATGTGGAAAAGAATCAATTATTGAGACAGAAAGACCTTTACAGCACTGGTGATCAGGCATTTTTTAAATTATAGCCTACTTGAGTGGATTCCAAGACCTACAGCCCTCTGAAGACAACTATTTAAAAAATTAAAGAGATATAAATAAATTTAAATGATCTTCTGACATTAAAATGTATGAATCTCATCAATAAAATTAAAATATCATTATTTATTTAATTATATGTTTAAATAATAATCCACACACTTTTTATATAAACCCTGTAAATCATTATACTTACTTTGGCAATATAAAGCCCTATAAATTTTTTTTGATTTTGCTTTTTTCCCTAGGTAATACATGCACATAAAAAAAGAAAAACAATAAACGATAGAAATTACTTCACTCTGTCTCCCAGAATCCCTACAGAGGTTACAAATATTGATTGTTTTATTTGTGTCATTCCAAACATACCTATAAACATGCATATTTGACATAATATACAATTGAATTTTTCTTTCTGAGATTTTAGAATACATTTTGGAGAGCTTTTCAGACTACTTCAATGTATTTTTAAAAATTTTTTAATTTTTAATTTAAAACCAATTTTAGCCTTACAGAAAAGTTACAAAAATATTACAAATTCCCTTATATCTCTTACTATACTTTTCATAACATTAATATATACTACAGCAAAATTATCTAAAACAAGAAATAAACATTATTACAATATTATCATTTAAACCACAGGTCTTATTCTAATTTCAGTAAATTTTCTACTAATGCCTCTCTTCTGTTCCACAATTCTATCCAGGATCCCACATTGTATTTTGTTATAACTCCTTGGTCTCTGAGTCTGTACAAGTTCCTCAGTCTTTCTGTCTTTTATGACCTTTACATTTGAGCAATACTAATCAATTGTTTTATAGAATTTCCCTCAATAGGATCCATCTAATTTTTTCATAATTAGTATGGGATTATGCATTTCTGGCATGAGTGCCACAAAAATGATTTCTCTAGGGACGCTGAGGGAAGTGCTTGATTCCAGGGCTGAGACAGGGGAAATATAAGGTTAGCTTGGAATATCTGGTGGTGTAGGGAAAATAAGAAAATTATCAAATAATAGGGCTTTTGAAAGAATAGAAGTGCCAACAAGACTTATGACTTAATGACCAAATAGTCCTAATGATTGAAGCTGAATCAAGTTGAAGAATAAAGTAAATAATAATGGTATTGGATTTTATAAAATAAGTTAAATATTCATGAGTATATAGTGATATATATAATTGAATAAATAGATAGAGGAAGGAATAACTTTAAAAATAAAATTCTGGGCATCTGGGTGGTTCTGTGGTTGAATGCCTGCCTTTGGCTCAGGTTTCGATCTCAGGGTCCTGGGATTGAGTCCCACATCAGGCTCCCTGTGAGGAGCCTGCTTCTTCCTCTGCCTATGTCTCTGCCTCTCTCTGTGTATCTCTCATAAATAAATAAAATCTTAAAAAAATAAAAATAGTAAAATAAAATTCTGTCTAGTGAATTAGAAGAGAGAAATGGAGAATCAACTGTAATCAAACACCACAATAATTATTGCAGGCAAGATTCACCAATAGATACTAAAATTAGTGGCAAATCTTTAAGGAGAAATGAGATTTGTCTAGTCTCAGAGTATCTTCCATTAGAGATGATTGACTATAAAAGGAAAAAATAACTTTGCAGTAGAGAAATGTGATACATACTAACTTAAATAACATGATCAAGATACCCATTGTTTGTAGTAATATATGTGAGCTATTTGATATGACGCATGGAGGACACAAAGTCATAATGTTATGAGATTAAAAATTTTTAAATATAAATTTTTTAAATGTAGAACCATACAGTGCAAATCTCCACACTTAAAGGCCTAATAAATGCATGATATCTAACATGAGTAAATATGTCTAGAATAAATTTTCAGGAGTAAACTTGTTAGATCAAAATGTGTAAGTAATTTGTTATGTTAACATCTTTACCAAATTGCCCTCCATAAAGGTTGTGCCAATTTACCTTCAACACAATGCACATGCTATAGTCTCAACAACAGAATGTGTTACTATTTGAAATTTTACAAATCTTATGCGTGATATATAATGTTTCAGTATACTTTTATATTTCTCTTAAGTACAAATGACTCAAAAATACATTATCTGATTAGTTTTTTCATACTCATTGTCTATTTTTTCAGTGGAGTGATTGTTTTTTTCTTTTTTTCAAATTTCTAGGAGCAGTTCATACATTAGAAATAATAATCTTTTATCTATGACTTGCTAATTATTTTATTGTTCACTATGTAGAAAATTATATAAATAGTACTCATTATTAAATAACACACGTTATTAGTTTTTCAACTACTTATATTCTCACAATTAGAACCAGGATAAGTTACTTACGGGGATTTCCATTTCTTTTAAAAAAGGATCTTTAGACTTTATGCATGTTATTTATTTATTTTTTAAAGGTATTTTTTTTTAAATTTTTATTTATTTATGATAGTCAGAGAGAGAAGCAGAGACACAGGCGAAGGGAGAAGCAGGCTCCATGCACCGGGAGCCTGATGTGGGATTCGATCCCGGGTCTCCAGGATCGCGCCCTGGGCCAAAGGCAGGCGCCAAACCGCTGCGCCACCCAGGGATCCCTATGCATGTTATTTAAATGAAAGTTTTGCTTTGTATTTATCAAAGAACTATACAAAACAAATTTTGTATTTTTGTTATTTATCAAATAAGTTTTCACAGTATTTTCTATTTAGCATATTACTTTAAAAACCTAGCATTTTTAAACACTGAATGTAAAATGATTAGAGATTTTGCAGTAAAACACAGTTATACTCTTTCTTACAATCATAAAATCTCTGAGTTTATTTGACTCAACGTCAGGTTGTCCTAGGATGCCTAATGTATCAAATGAGGAACCACTGATTAGCCACAGAAAGTTGAATCCTAATTTATTACAATAATTCTGGTACAATGCCACCTAAGAATGATCTCCATAACCGTATTTCCCAAGCCAGTAAGGAATAGGTTAGTCTCTGAACTCAACATCTCTACTATTAGGATTCTTATCTCTTCCTGCAGTTTTCCCTTTATTATTAAAAAGAATAAAAAAAGAAACATATGTTGAATATTTTCTATGGTGCTATAAAGTAATGGTCTCCAAACTTTTTTGATTGCATGACCACATCAGCAAAATGTTTTGAGTTTACATCTCTACTAAGCTTTATAAAAACCATAAATTATATATACTCTGCCAATCTAGTTATCAAATATTAATACAATGTATCTTTTTCAGTTTTTGATAAATAACCAGAAGTTCTAGTATGTCCTTTGTCATTTCTAATGAATCCTCTTCCTCATACTCTAGAGAATAAGCATCATACTGTGGAGAGAGTTGTAACAGAGAACTGGAAGACAGGTACATCTATAAAATCTGGCCTATAACAGTAGGAAACATACAATCTATTGGAACTCAGGAACAGAACCAGAAAACAGCATCTGATAAAAAGTATCAAATTGTTTCTTAACAATGACAATAATTATAGGTTTAAAGATGTTCAAGGAGTTGGAGAATTGTTCATGGATAAAGGTAAGAGTTGAACTGAGCCTTGAAAGAGATTAGAATAAAGGCATGATATACATTAAGCAGATGTGACTAAATAAGTTTCTGAATTTATCATTGTACCATGCAGAGTAGAGAAACGTGGATTAAGTCAAGAAATGAGAATGGACATAGCACATGCATGGAGCCTACTTGACCACATAAAAGGATAAATGACCATCCACTCTGATTCTCTATGGCATCTACAGATGGTGCTAAACATTTCATACAAAGTTTTAAAGAGTGGGCAGCTAAAAAGGAAAAAAAAAAGAGTGGAGTATGTTAGTCTTTAGTATGTATTATGAACAGCTGAACATCTTTTTATACCGCAGGTTCTGATGGAGTAGATCCAATTGAGATAGGAGATCCAGCAGGTCAAAGAAGCACACAGATGTTGAAAATACTGCTGGTCATGGACCACATTTTGAATAGCAATTCCATAGAGGTCAGATCCCTCACAGCCCTTATTTGGGCACTGTAATTCTGATATAATTTCAAAGTTGAAGAATTTCAAGAATAAACAAGGAACTGCCATATATCTTCATCCAGATTTACTATTATTATAGCATCTTCCACTATATCATTATTCAGATAGGTTGAAGGATAGAAAGAATGGGAAAAAGAAATAGGATTAAATGGGAACCATCCAGGAGTAGATTGAAGCCATTGCATCTCTTCATTTCAAAATACTACAGTATATACTTTGTAAAGCAAGGGCATTCTTTTATATAGCCACAGTACAATTATCAAAATCAGAATACTTAAAATACTACCATCCATTCATAGTCCATATTCAAATTTCATCATTATAATATATTCAAAGCTATGTTTTTCTAGACCAGGAGCCAATCTGATTCCACACATTGCAATTAAATGTCACATCTCATTAATGTCCAATAATCTGTAACCATTCTCTGGCCTTACCTTGTGGTTTCTTAACTTGATATTTTAAAAAATATTTCCTGTAGAACCTCTCTCAAATTAAGTCTGATGTTTCCTCATGGATAACTTGGTTTTACATTTTGACAAGAATGTCACAGATGTGGTTCTGGGTGCTTCTCGGTACATCATGTTAGTAGGCAAATGATATTATTTGTCCCAATATTGGCGATGTTAACTTTGGTCCTTTGGTTAAGGTGGTTTCTGCCAAGTTTTTCAACTACAAAGTTCATAATCTCCTCAATACAGTTAGTTGGTAGTTTATGGGACAAATTTGAGACCATGTAAATTTCCAGATCCTCTTCAAATTTTTACTCACTAGTTTAAGGATCCATTTATAGGGGCACCCAGGGCTCACTTGGTTAGGTATCTGCCTTCGGCTTGGGTCATGATCCCAGTGTTTTGGGACCAAGTCCAATGCCAGACTCTGTTTGGAGTACAGTCTGCTTCTCTTTTTCCTTCTGCTATCCACCTCCCTGCCACACACACATACACACACTTGTGCTCTCTGGCTTGTCCTCTGTCAAATAAGTAAATTACATATTTAAAAAAGAAAGAATCCCTTGATAATATCCTAATTCTGTAATCCCTTCTACATTTATTGGTTGATATTATAAAGAAGAGGATCCTCTTGTCTCCCAATTATTTATTCATTTATCAGGACTCATGGATTTTTATAGGTTATAATCCATTATATCATTTTTATTTTAATAAGTTGTTCCAAACTTGACCAATTGGAAGCCTTCCAAACTAATTCCTATGTCTTTTTTTCTAATAATTATTTTATTTTTCTAAGATTTCATTTATTTCTTTATGAGCGATACAGAGAGAGAGGCAGAGACATAGGCAG
Source organism: Vulpes lagopus (assembly GCF_018345385.1). Taxonomy (NCBI): domain Eukaryota; kingdom Metazoa; phylum Chordata; class Mammalia; order Carnivora; family Canidae; genus Vulpes; species Vulpes lagopus. Next base: position 101,758,832 of record NC_054829.1, read on the forward strand.
AGGAAGAAGCAGGCTCTTCACAGGGAGCCCAATTCGACACACAATCCCTGCACATGGGGTCAGACCCTGCTGAAGGCAGACGCTCAACCACTGAGCTACTCAGGCGTCCCCCTAATAATTATTTTAAATAGTTATAGATCTAAAGAAAAGTTGTGAAGATAGTAATAACATCCATAACCCACACTCTCTTTCCCCTATTACTGATACATTTATCAAAATTTAATAATTTCTTAATTACATACTTTAAGAAATTGTTAGTTTTTACCCAATGTTCCTTTTTTTCTATTGCCAGCATCCCATCCAGGATACCACATTACATTTGTCTGATGTTTTTCTCATGATTAGTCTAGGGTTATGGGTTTTTAGGAGGATGACCATGGAAGTAAAAGGACATTCTTGTCATATCACATCAAAGATGCATGCTATCAACAGGACATCACTGATGGTGGTAATTTTGATTACTTAGCTGAGATAGTATTTGTCAGGTTTATCCACTATAAAGTTATTATTTGTTTTCCCTTTTCCATACTTTACTCTTTGGGAGAAAGTTTCTATCCTTAGCACACACTTAAGGAATGTGGAATTATACTCTATTTCCTTGAGAATAAAGTGTGTGCAAAAATTATTTGAAATCATTATGTACAGATTTGTCTATTTACTTCACTTATTTCATCATTTATTTATATCATTATGTACCTATAGACAATTGCGTTATAACCCTGCTATATTTTTTTAAATTGTTTCAGCTTTGGCTATTGGGAACCCTTTCAGTTAGTTAGCTCTTACGTTCCTTTAACACACCTTCATCATTGTTTAGATTTATTTTTGAGGATCTCCTTGCTTTCTGGCATTACAATATTCTCCAGGCTCATCTTCTATATACCATGCCCCAATTCTAAGACCTACTATTTCTCAAAGGAGCCTTGATTCCTCTTTTTAGAAAATGATATCAGAAACAGAACTTCTGTTAGGTGTTCCTTCCTACAGGGTTTCATTGTTTCTAAGCCTGCTCAGCTGACAAAGCAACAAAATATGTGTATAGATATTTTGCATATACACATATGTATACCTCAGACAAATCCCAATTGACAGACAACCTACAAAATATCTGACTAGTAGTAGTCTTCAACATTTTCAGGATTGTCAAAAACAAAGTCTGAGAAATTGTCACAGCTACATGGATTAATGTAGATATCTCCCCTTGCTGGTTTGTAACCTCCCACTGCAACCCTGAGAAACCTGGCTTCCACCCTACACAATCCATTTACTTAGTTATTTGATTTTAGTATACATAAATAGTGGTTTAAATTTAACTTGTACCCCCAAGGGAAATAGCTTTATCAACTCCACTACGGTGCTTATTACATCCCCTTTTTAGATTTACAATCTCTACTTATTCCCCAACTTACATAAGTGAGCATTTTTCTTTCCCATCTCCTCAGAGAAATTGGTTCATATATTTGTAATGCAGTTAGATACTTTTTTCCCCATAGTGTGTATAAGATCCTAGGATTCTTCAACATTCTAAGTAATTTATATTGTAACTTTTTAATATTTATCTAATCTTTATAATCATCTTCCTTCTTGTTTTCGGTTTACTCTTCTTTTTCTAGTTTGCTAAGTTGAAAGTTCAGGTGTGATTGATTGTAGACCTTTCTTATAATATAGGCATTTCATGCTGTAACTTTCCCTCTAAATACTGCTTTCACTGCATTGAATTTTGATTATTTTCACACTTGTTTGAAAATATTTTTTAAAAGTTCTCTTTATACCTCTTGGACCTATATGTTATTTGGAGTACGTGGCTTAATCTCCAAGTATTTGGGGATTTTTCAGGTATCTTTGTTAATTTCTACTTTAATTCCATTGTGATTTGAAAATTTATATGATTTCTATTATTTTAAGTTTGTTAAGGTATGTGTTCTGGTTCAGAACGTGAACTTCATGAATGCTTCATGTGGGCTTCAGAAATGTATTATGTTATTGTTAGGTAGGGTATAAATGTCAAATAGATCTTGTTGACTGGTAGTGTTGTTTAGATCATATACATCCTTTCTGATTTTCCTCCTGATTGATCTATCAAATACTAATTTTCCAGCTATTTTAGTGAATATGTTTTGTTTCTCTTCTCAGTTCTTGCTTCTGTATTTTGACACACTATTGTTAGATGCCCACACATTCAGGATTGTTATGTCTTCTTAGAGAACTGACCCCTTAATTATTTTATCATCTCCTTCTTTATTCCTGATAATCCTCCTTGTTCTGAAGTCTGATTTATCTAAAATTAATATAGCTACTCCAGCTTTTATATTCCAGTTTTCTTTTGAGTCAGCATGATATATCTCAATCCCTTTACTTTTAGCCTCCTTGGGTTTCTTTGTATTTAAAGAGGATTCAGGGATCCCTGGGTGGCGCAGCGGTTTGGCGCCTGCCTTTGGCCCAGGGCGCGATCCTGGAGACCTGGAATCGAATCCCACATCGGGCTCCCGGTGCATGGAGCCTGCTTCTCCCTCTACCTATGTCTCTGCCTCTCTCTCTCTCTCTGTATGACTCTCATAAATAAATAATAAAAAAAAATTAAAAAAGAAATAAAGAGGATTCATTGTAGACAACATATAGTTAGGTCTTTTTTTTTTATTCACTTTGACAATCTTTTATTTTTTTGTTTGTTTGTTTTTTTGTTTTTTTTTTGACAATCTTTTAATCGGCATATTTATATTATTCATATTTGGGTTATAGATGTAGTTGGATTAATGTTTGTAGCTGTTTTCTTTTCATTGAGTTTGGTATCTCCTTCTCCATTTCTGTCTTCTCTGGCTGTAATTAAACATTTTACCTACTCTGTTAGCATGTATCATACAGTTTTGGGTTTTGTTTTTTTTGTTGTTGTTGTTGTTGTTTTTAAGATTTGAGAGAGAGGGGGAGAGGCAGAGGGAGAGAGAGTCCCAAGCTGACTCTCCACTGAATACAGAGTACTAAGCAAGGCTCAGTTTCATAACCCATGAGATCATAAACTGAGCCAAAACTAACCCAGGGGCACATAACCCCCCGAGCTACCCAGGTGCCCCTAGTTTTAAAACATTTAATGGTTGCTCCAGAATTTATAATGTATGTTTTAAGCTAATCTAAATCCACAAATAATACTATAGCATTTCACATGTACTATCGTTAAAATAGAGTATTCCCAAATCCTGTCTCCTCCCCTTTGTAATATAGTTTTCTAAATTTTTTTAAAAATTTTCTTATTTATTTATAATAGTCACACAGAGAGAGACACAGGCAGAGGGAGAAACAGGCTCCATGCACCCAAAGCCCGACGTGGGATTCAATTCCAGATCTCCAGCATCATGCCCTGGGCCAAAGGCAGGCGCCAAACCGCTGTGCCACCCTGGGATCCCAGTAATATCATTTTCATTTCCACTATCTATATGCTAATAAATATCTATATGCTAATACCTAATACATTGTTAGTATTTTAAATGGTAAATTTTTCGATTAAGAAATTTTTTTCACAAAGGTTTTTATTTACCTTCATTTATTCTTCCTCTAATAGTCTTATGTAGATCCCAGGTGCTGTCTCTCTCTCTTTCTTCTGCCTGAAGAACTTTAAACATTTCTTATTGAGTAGGTCTACTGGAGAGGAATTCCCTCAGGTTTTATTTCTTGTTTTTTTTTTTTCTGAGAAAGTCTTTTTATCCCTTTCACCTTTGATGGATAATTTTGCTTTCACCTTTAAAGGATGATATATTGTTTTAGGTTGGTAAGATTTTTCTTTCAACATTTTAAATTTCTTTCAACACTTTTTTATTTCATTCTTTTTGTACTTGCATGGTTTCTGACAAAAAGTTCACTATAATTTTTATACTGTTCTATATGCAAAGTTATGTTTCTCCTCAGGCTTCCTTCAATATTGTCTTTGAGTTTCTGTAGTTTGATTAGGACATGCCTAAGTGTGTTTGGAACTTTTTTTGGTTTTGATAATTATCTCAGTTGGTGTTCTTTGGGCTTCTTGGATCTATAGTTTGGTAACATGTTTTTAACACATTCAGTGATTATTACATCAACTATTTCTTCTGTTCCCTTCTTTCTCCTCACCTTGATATTTCACATTACACATGTCAAACTTTTTAATATTGTTCCCAGTTTGTGGATGTTCCTTTTTCCTCCTCTCATTGCATTTCAGTTTTGGAAGTTTCTATTGACCTATCTTCTTGATCACTATTCTTTCCTCAGCCACGTCAAGTCTACTAATATGTCCATCAAAGGCATTCTTCACTTAATGTGATTAAAATTTTTCCAGCACTTTGGAGTTTTTTGAATTTTCATCTTTGCTTACATCACCTATCCTTGCACATTGTCTGCTTTATCCATTAAAGCCTTTAACTTATTAACTGTAGTTAAATTTCCAGTCTGATCATTTCAATCTCTGTGTCATACCTGATTCTGGTTTTGATGATCACCTAGTCATTTCAAATTATATATTTTTTTCCTTGCCTTTTGGCATGCTTTGTAGTTTTTTATTCAAATGCATTATATTGGGTAATAAGTACTGAGGTAAATGTCCTTTAGTTTGAAGGTATATGTTAATCTTCTTAGGAACTGGCCTATGTTTGCTATAACTACAAATTTCATTTCAATTCTTTCAGTGTCCTTGGTTTTTGTCTCCCTTACTGACTCTGGCCTTCCCTATTCTTCTGCTCAACAAAAGAATGTGTCTTGCAGTTCTGTCAACCATAATCTGTTATGCTGGAGACTTTTTGGCGTTGTAGTAAAACATGGAAGATGGAAAACATTCCATAATACTCCAATTAAAGGTCAGTGTCCTAGTGGGCCTGTGTCTTGAGAGGTAAACTGTACAAGTATCTCTGCAGTGATATTTTTTTTCTACCTGAACAGCACTCTTTCCCCAGTTTCAGTGACATATATATTTTTTCTTTTTCTTTTCTTTCTTTTTTTTTTTTTTTTTGCCTGACCTCTGCTGATTATATTCTTTTTCTTTTTTTATGGTGAGACAAGAAGGCTGGAGGGCATATGAGTAGGAGAAATTCTATCACCCTAGCTGGGGAAAAGGTTTTAGAATTGTACTCTGGCAAAGTCCTGCCTCATGAACTTTGTTATGGAGAAGACTCTGATATATTTCACAATGTTTACTCTTCCCCTTTCCCTGCCAGAGCCCTAGAGGCTCTTTCTCTGATACTCTCTATGAGAAGTCTTTTTAAAGAGAATCTCAAAAAATCCCAGAAAAAAAGTTGGTTAAAGAAACCAACTAACCATTAAAGTGGGGATCTATTTATGGACTCCATTCTGTCTTTTTGAGTGATTTACTGATTCTTATCCCAGGAGTTTCTCACTCATACTAGTGCATACTCAGCCTCTATCACTTTGTCAAAATTGCCACTTAAGTGTTCCTGCTTATGGTTATCTATTTACGGTTCTAGTGGCTTCTGTTCCAAATAAATTTCAATTGCTAGAACTTTCTGGATGTACCAGCATTGCTAGTTTAGAGGGTAATAGATTGACCTGTGACCTGAATTCTCCTATGGGTTCAAGAAAACTGATTTTCAGTTTGTCTACCTTTTTCTTATAAAGATGAAAGTGATGACTACCAAGATCTTTACATGTCAGAGCTGAAACTGTTTCTACATCTTCCTTACATGTCCATGTAATTTTCTTAGCATTTCCTTACTTTTTGGCACTAATAGGCTCATCTTGCATTTACTCTGACATTGTGAAATTCACCATTCTTCAAGAAGCACTGGTTCCTTTAAATAGAGAATAGTATCTAGACATCAAGATCTGAATGCTAAGTTGGTTCATTGCTTCAAGTGTGTCTTTGCTTCTAGGACTTGGAGGCTGATAGAACTCAGAAATGTAGTGTTATATATAAATATTCACCTGTACATTTATCTATATTTCTATTTCTATATTTATATATATTTATACATATATACAATATACACAAACACTCTACAGGGTTTCTCCTAGACTTTTCCCCATGCATGTTTTTAACTCCTTTTTAAGTAGTGATAAACCTGGTTCCCATTACCCTCAATATATGTATTTTGTAAAGCTTAGAATAAAAGTTTCAGAATTTATTACCAGACCACTGTGAAAAAAATAAATTATCTATGACAGTATTTTTCACTTAAAGTAAAATTTATATACAGTAAAATACACAAAATTTAGGTGTATGACTTAGTGTTTTGACAAATATTTGCACCCACATAATCCACACCCTTGTCATTCCCATTCCCCGGAGAAATCTCCCTATAACCCTCCTCAAGTAATTTTGCATCTACCCCAGAAAAGATCACAACCTATTTTTTTTAACAAGTTAGTTTTGTCTCTTCCAGAATGGTGCATAAAGAAAATCATTCAGTTTTCAGTCTTTTGTTTTTGGCTTCTTTTATCCCACAGATCATCTGTAATTCATTTAAGTTGTTAAATGGGATTGCTATGATAAAGTGAAGGCTCTGTTTTATAAAATGACAACCTTTTTCCCAAAAGTGTTATACCATTTTACATTCCCACTAGCAATGTATGAATATTCCAGTTGTACATTTTATCCAATATTTGGTGTCACTGATCATTTTTCTGTCAGCCATTCTAGTGGAAGTGTATTGATATACCATTGTACTTTTAATTTGCCTTTTCCTGATAATGATGTTTAGCATCTTTATACGCGTTTATTGGCCATGTGTGTGTTCAAGATTTGTGTCCATTTTTAAAATTAGGTTGTTCATCTTTTCATTTCTGTACTTTATAGGAGTTATTTATTCTTTGTACAAGTACTTTGTCAAATGTATTGCAAATATTTTCCTTCACTGTGTGACTTATTTCCTTAATAGTATCCTTTGATAAACAGTTTTAACTTAATAAAGTCTAAATTGTAATACTTTCCTTTGTTCATCAATGCTTTCCGTATTTTGAAGAAATCTTTGACTACCTCCAGGTTAAGATATTCTCCTGTACTTTCTTCTAGAAGTTTGAGCTTTCCTTAGCTTCATGTTCAATCTAAATATTTATGCTGGTGTGAGAAAGCGATCAATATTTTTTTGTATACATTTATTCAGTTGTTCAAGAACCATTTGTTGAACCAGTTTTTCATTTATTGTTAAATTCCTTCAGCACCTTGGTAAAGAAACTAACTAACCATTAAAGTGGGGATCTATTTATGGACTCCATTCTGTCTTTTGAATGATTTACCAATTCTTATGCCAACAGCACACTGTCTTAATTACTATAGTCTTATAGTTGAGGTCAGGTAATTTAAGTCCTCCAACTTTGCTCTTTCTTTTCAAAATTGTTTTCATTGCTTTAGTTTCTTTGCCTTGCCATATAAATTTTATTTTTTAAAAGATTTTGAGTGAGAGATAGTGAGAGCAAGAGAGAGTGAGTGTGTGCACATGAGCAGTGGGGAGAGGGAGCAGCAGACTCCCTGCTGAGCAGGGAGTCAAGAAGGGGCTCAATCCCAGGACCCCAGGATCATGACCTGATCAGAAGGCAGACACTTAACTGACAGAAACTACTTCTAAATTTCTCTCTTTTCTCTCTCTCTTAAGCCTGATAAGGTTATTGTGGGTTTTTTTAAACAGCTGAACTGAAATAAAATTTAAATCTTAAGTATTCTGATTCTTCCAACATATCATCATGATATATAACTCCGCTTATTTAGGTCTTTCTTAATTTCTCTTTATGTTTTCTAATCTTCAGTGTAGAAATCTTGCACATATTATTTATCCCTAAGTAGTTAATAATTGGAATACTAACAAAAATGGCATTTCAATGTCCAATAGTTAATTTCAAGTACATAAAAAATTGAGCTTATTGAAATTGTACCCTTAAAAATTGTTAAATTCACTTAATGAACTTGAGTAGTAGCTTTGCAAATTCCTTAATATTTTGTACATAGACAATAATGCCATCTAGGACTTGAGATTTTATTTCCAGTCTTCATAATTTCTCTTTTTCTTATATTTTTTCCGCTAACTAGGAATTCTACAGAATGACTATCCTTCTATTGTTTCTAATCTTAGGAGAAAATCATTCAATACTTTACCATTAAGTATGATGTTGGCTGAAGGTTTTACATCAATGTCCTTTATCAGACCAAAGACATTTCCTTCTACACTTAGCTTTTTTTAATATAAAAAATGAATATTAAATGTCCTTAGGTACTTTATCTGAATAATAAGAAATAATAAATTTTTATTTTATTTTGTTAACATGGCAAGTATAGGTACCATTCATTTATATATATTGTTGAATTCTATTTGCTCCTGCTTTCCTAAGGACTATTTTCAATCTGTAGTCATGAGGGATATTGGTTTATAAATATTGGTTTTCTCTTATAAGATCTTTTGTCAGTTTTGGAATGAAGATTATCTTGACTTTACAAAATAAACTGAGAAGTATTCCCTCTTTCCTTATTTTCTGAGTTTGTGTAAGTTTGGCATTAGTCCTTCCTTAAATATTTAATAAATATTTTGATAAATTTAATACCAATTAAACACATAAGACTAAAGTTTTCTTTGTAAGAAGAATTTTGGTAATGAATTTAATTACTTTATAGACATGAAGTTATTTATGTTTTCTACTTTTTCAATTAATGTTCATAAGTTGCACTCTTTCAGAGTATTTTTCATTTCATCTGAGCTGTTTATTACCATAAAGTTATTCATAATATCTCATCTTTTTAATTTATACAGGATGTATAGTTGTATCCTTTCATTCCCTAATACTGGAATTTTTGTCTCCCTCCTCCCTTTTTACACTATCCTTGAAAAATATTTATTTTATTAATAGATATTAATCAACTCCTAGCTTTTTCTCTGTTGTAATTTTTGTTCCCTATGTATTTTGCACTGTTATTTTTTCTAATTTCTTTTTAATTACTTTGCTTTTTTAAAGTTTTTTTTATAAATTTATTTTTTATTGGTGTTCACTTTGCCAACATACAGCATAACACCCAGTGCTCATCCCCTCAAGTGCCCCTCTCAGTGCCTGTCACCCATTCACCACCACCCCTAGGTTCGTTTCACAGAGTTAGGAGTCTTTATGTTCTGTCTCCCTTTCTGATATTTCCCACTCATTTTTTCTCCTTTCCCCTTTATTCTCTTTCACTATTTTTTATATTCCCCAAATGAATGAGACCATATGATGTTTGTCCTTCTCCGATTGACTTACTTCACTCAGCATAATACCCTCCAGTTCCATCCACGTAGAAGCAAATGGTGGGTATTTGTCGTTTCTAATGGCTGAGTAATATTCCATTGTATACATAGACCACAGCTTCTTTATCCATTCGTCTTTCGATGGAACCGAGGCTCCTTCCACAGTTTGGCTATTGTGGACATTGCTGCTATAAACATCGGGGTGCAGGTGTCCCGGCGTTTCATTGCATCTGTATCTTTGGGGTAAATCCCCAGCAGTGCAATTGCTGGGTCATAGGACAGATCTATTTTTTTAAGTTTTTATTTAAATTTCAGTTAGTGGAACAGTGTAATATTAGTTTCAGGTGTACAGTTTAGTGATTCAGCACTTTATATATCACACAGTGCTCATCACAAGTGCACTCCTTCATCCCCATCATCTGTTCCACCCATCCCCCCACCTACCTCCCCTCTGGTAACTAGCCAATTGTTCTCTAGAGTTAAGAGTCTGTATCTTGGTTTGCTCCCTCTTTTTTATCCCTTTGCTCATCTGTTTTTCTTAAATTGCACATAGGAGTGAAATCAAATGGTATTTGTCTTTCATTGACTTATTTTGCTTATCATTATACTCTCTAGCTTGATCCATGTTACTACAAATGACAAGATTTCATTTTTAATGGCTATTATTCTATTATATATACTATAGTATATATATATACACTATATATGTATAGTATTATTCTATTATATATATAATGGAATATATGTGTGTGTGAGTATACATATATACATATATATATATATATATATATATATATATATTCTATTTGAATTAGTATTTTTGTATCCTTTGGGTAAATACCTAGTAATACAATTGCTGGGTTGGAGGGTAGTTCTATTTTTAACGTTTTAAGGACCCTCCATACTGTTTTCCAGAATGGCTACACCAGTTTGCATTTCTACCAACATTGCAAGAGGGTTCCACTTTCTCCACATCCTTATCAACACCTGTGCATTAATTTAGCCATTCTGATAGGTGTGAGGCAATATCTCATTGTAGTTTTGATTTGTATTTTCCCTGGTGATGAGTGATGTTGACCATCTTTCCATGTGTCTGTTGGCCATCGGGATGTCTTCTTTGGAGAAGTGTCTAGGTCTTCTGCCCATTTTTAAAATTGAATTGTTAATTTTTTGGGGGGGTGTTGGGTTTTATAAGTTCTTCATATATTTTGGATAACTAAACTTTTATCAGATGTCATTCACAAATATTTTCTCCCATTCCCTAAGTTGCCTTTTACTTTTATTGATTGTTAGCTGCTTTGATGGAATCACTGATAGATTATAATTATTTCTTCTTTCAAGATATAAACATTTAGAACAAATGTTTCCTCTAAGCACTGCTTTAGTTGCATCCCACAAATTTTGACCTATTTTTGTTTTTTATTCCATTCAAATGTTAAACTTCTTTTATGATTTCTTCTTTTACTCATACATTCTTTAGACATCTGTTAATTTCCAAATAACTGGGGCTTTCTAGGTATCTTATTTTTGATTTATAATATTTTCAATATTACAAATATATTTTCAGTCAGAAACACATTCTGTTAGAAAACTCATTCTGTAAGATATCAGTCTTAAAATTTATTAAGATATATGTTATGGTCTAGCAGATACTCAATTTTGTGTCTATTCCATGGATGCCTCAAAAGCATGTGCATTTTGTGTGGTAATACATAAATATATCAAATAGTCAAGCTGTTTAATGACACTATTCTTATTTTCTCTATCCTTATTTATTTTTCTAGTTGTTCTAGCACTTACTAAAAATTTGAAAAACTATGAAATTGCATCACTCGAATTTTCTGCTGCAGGAAATCTAATTGACTGATGGCTCTAGGACTCCATGTCTGAGCCACAACCACATTCACATGAGGCCATGGTTCCCACAGATTTTCCCCAGTCCTCTGTTGAGTACCCAGAGAGTATTAAATCAGGATCTTTCTAGAAAAACAGAGGACTTCTCCAAAAAAAACAATTTTGTTCAGGATTTCCCACTTGGCCCAAATTTTCTTGATATGCATTCTAATACTCTTCCACCCAATCCTCTTCCCTTTGTCTTTCCAGGAGCATTAGACTTTTATCCCCTTTTCTTAGACACCCTCCTGATTTTGCTTTCTCTCTCAATAAATCTCTTGCATAACTAACTCCATCTTGAAGTCTTCTCCAAAATGCAAACTAATAGAGGAGTTAAAATGTCTAATACTAATGGCAAATTTTTCTTCCCACCTTTGTTTTGTCAGCTGTGCTTTGTGTATTCTGCATCTCTATTATTGGGCAAATACACATTTATGTTATCTTGGGAATTCAGAAATTATATTTTATACTTACCCACATTATTTCCATTTCCTGTGTTCTTTGTTCCTTCTTATCGATCTGAGTTTCCATCTACCATGATTTCTGTCATAGGTGAGGATAAATCAGAGATGATCAAAAAGAGAGAAAGAAATTTCTTTAGTATTTATCATAGGACAGGTCTATGAGTGATGAATTCCCTAGTTGCATTTATCTGAAAAAAATTTTTTAATAATTTATTTGAGAAAAAATGACAGAGGTAGCTAAAGAGAGCACAAGTGAGGAGAGGGAGAAACAGAGCCCCCTGCTGAGGAGGGAGCCCAATGCAGAGATTGATCACAGGACCCTGAGATCATGACCTGAGCCAAAGGCAGATACTTAACTAACTGAGCCACCCAAGCATCCCATCTGAAATGTTTTTATTTCACTTTCATGTGTTAAGCATTTTTTCTGGATACAGAATTTTGCATTGATTCTTTTCTTTTTTAGTATTTTAAACATGTTTCTCCATTGTCTTTAAGTTTCAATGCTTCTGATGAGAAGTCAGCCATCATTTATATCATTAGTCCTTTTATGAAAGGTGTCATTTTTCTCTGGTTGCTTTCAAGATATTTTTTAGATCTTTAGATTTGAGCACTTTGTCCATATGGGAGTTTGATTTTTAATTTAGGACTCACTGAACACTTTGAATCTGTAATATTATATTTTTCTCTAAATTTGTTTTCAGTCATTTCTTCAAATATTATTTGTTTCCATTCTCCCTCTCCTTACTTTTCTCTCCTCAACTTCTAGGACTCCAATTGCACATATATTAGAATATTTCCTATGGTTTCATATAAATAATTGACATTCCATTCATTATTTTTAATAGTTTTTCTTCTGAGTTCCTCAGATTGGACAATTTCTTTTGATCTAAAGTTCACTGAATGCTTCTACTATTCCCAATATGCTCATAAGATTTCCACTGAAGTTGATTTCAGTTACTGAAACTTTCAGTTTGACAATTTCCATTTGGTTCTTGTTTATAATTTTCACTTTTTGGCTGAGATTTCCCATCTGTTCATTATTTCAATTTCTTTTAAGGTTTTAAACACATTTTAATAGCTTCATTAAAATCTTTACTAATTTTACCATTTATGTCATCTTGGGATTGATTTCAAAATGAACTACTTTGTTTCATTGGTAGGAAACATTCTGCTCTTTCTTCACATGTCTAATAATTTTTTTAGTGTTCTGGACCTAGTAGACATTACATTGTAAAGTCTCTGGATTTTGTTACCTTTCTCTGAAGAGTATTTACTTCTGTTCTTGCAAATATTTAACTTGACTGGATTCAAATTCAAAACATGCCTCCAGTGTGGTGGGCAAGCTGACATCTCTGCTTGATTACTTTGGCCTTTATTCTTTCTCATCAGGCTCCCTACAACCCCCTCACCCCATCTACTCATGTGCAGTTCAAGGTTAGGCAAGAATTGATGTTATTTGCAGATTTAGGGCTTTTCCTTATGTGGTTTTTTTTCTGGGATTTCCTTTTTTTTTTTTTTTTAACCTGCCTTGGCACTTCTGACTTCATCTTCTGACTGCTCAACCCATTAACACTATAGCTTATTACTTAGTTTCTAGCTTTTCCAAGCCTTACAGCTAGAGAGATCTCTCAAACCAAAAGCTATGTAAACTCACACTTACCACCCAATGCAGCATCCAATTTCTTCTCCAGTTCCAGCCTTCAAATGTTTGTTGTGAATTTTTCTCAAGAGTTTATAATTATTATCTGTAAGGAGAGTTTGTCCAATGCAAGCGACTTTGCTACCACGGTGGATTTCCTTCACTGTGTTTCAGAACAGATTATGTATGTTCCATTCAATAGGTGCCAAGCCAGAGTATACTCTAAAAGTCCAGTTTTATTAGTACTACAATAATAATAGTATGCATACATGTGTACTATTTTTAAATATTTATTTTGGGATATACAGTGTAATATATCAGCTAAAAATAAAAAACCAAGATAATCAACCTAGATAAAAATCTCGGCCCTACCAGCACATGTACTCACCCTATGATTTTGAGCTATTAAAACTTTCTAAATTTTTGTTTTTTCATTTATAATATGGGAATAATAAAATACCTGCCTCTGTATACTCTGAACTCAGGGCTGATATTCCATAAATACTCTCTGGTAAAGTCCTGCTAATTATTTACAACCATTCTAATTTGTCAGTGTCTGTGCAGTAACAGTTGTTAAATATTTTTAAATTTATACTTTCCACATCCACTGCCAAATCCCTTCTCTTTTGCCAGCATCCATTTCTTATATCTAGAAGAAGTAAGCAGAAGTTGACTGTGGATTGCTGGAGAAACTTTGCTTCCTCATGAAAGCAACAAACATGACAGGTCTTAGCCCTTCCATCTTAATCCTGTGTAAAGTACAGGCATAATATTCAGAGCTACTGTAGCTATTTTAAGTCTATGATGGAAAGAGCAAGAGAATTTCAGTGACGTTAGTCCTGAAACCCATGTGATGTCAAATCAATGCCAACAGCATTTTCTCTACACTTGTTAAATATTCTTCTATTTAGGTTACTATTCACTAGATATTCAACTACCTGATACACTGCTTCTTCATGGGGTTGTTTTGAATATAATTATGATACTAAATGTAAAATGCTTAGCTAGGAATGTAACAACAGTGAATATCAGTAGGGTATAATTTTTATTTACTTATTTATAATCTGACTTCCTTCCAAAATTATTACAGCTTATATAAACATACATAATCCAACAGGAAAAAATAGAGTTAGGGGAAAAAATACAAAGTATAATAATAGAATTACTAAAGTTAAAACATAATACACATTCTTAAAGATACATATCATAATTGCTACATTCATTCCCCAATTGAGTTTCCTAGCAGATGAGGGAAAATAGGAAACAAGTCCTTCAGTATTAAGAACCAAAATGAAGTTTTCCAGGTCAAGTAATAGCAAATGTGAGAGAGGAATTACAACTTGGAGGTTAAATTCCCAAGATGTAACCTGAGCTTTTGAATTATTTCCCACTAATTCAGATTAATGGGTTTTAAAAGAACACCCAGACTTCACATAACATGTTTTATCCCAACCATATAGAAAAAGAATGATAAAAATTTAGGTTGTGATAAAAATTATGTTTTTTACATGAAAAAACTGTATCTGCTTTAAGTTGATAACAAAAACAACAAATTAAAAACATCATTATTTTCTTAAACATTTATATTGGCATACTGAGGGGAAAAATAACCAGTCTGGGCAGCTTCTGAAAGACTCTACCACACCCAACTACTTTAATTTTTAAATATAACTTTTACTACCTTTGCAGTAACCAAGAAATATTCACATATAATAAATACCCAAATGTTGAGGCAATCTTGGGGAGGGATGGAGGGGGTGCTCAAGAGAAGCAATAACATTTTCTCTGTTGGGCTGTTTCCTATTTATTGTGAAGGGTATAATACCCATCAAGGAATTGTTAGTAAGTGTGGAATCAAAGCCTGCTTTACGAAAATGTGTACCTCTTTTCTAGAAAGATGTTCAGACCCCTCAAAAGCAAGGAGTATCTTGATTTTCTGAGACTTTCCAAAAGAAAATTTCAACATGTCTTTTAGAAATTTTAGAGTATTTCTTATACTCAGAAAGTGTGCAAGGCAGAAAGTCCTGGTAGTTTGTGATTGCTCATTAATTCAAGGTAAATATGCACAAGAAACATCAGCTATCACATATTTTAGTGAAGGGAGAGCAAGGAGAGAAGAATGTCAGAACGAAAGCAATGGGGAAGGGAATAGGTCTTATCTTTGGTCCTGGAGTTTTCTTCTCAAGATGAGCAGGTAGTAAAGGCTCCAAGTTGAGCTTGTGAAATAGCTGCAGGAACTAGATTCCTCTAGTTCCTCTAGTTCCTAGATTCCTAGAGGAATCTAGTTCCTGCAGCTATTTCACAAGCTCAACTTGGAGGAGCAAATGCTGGTGCCCTGCTCTCCAGATATCTTGAAAAAGGTACCATTCTAATAATAAGCAAAGATACAGCAGAGCTTCAAAATGTGAGTTTCAAGTAAATTTTCAAAATTGTGGTTTTTAAATCACCAGATGTATGGGGTCATTTGGGGCAGAAAGCTATATCTAAGTAAATAAATGAAACATATCTATTTATTCTATTTCAAGATTGTTTCAGTGCTTAATGATAAATTCTGTGGTAGGAGTAAAAATCCTTACAAGTCTTAACACATAATTTGGAAACCATCTCTTCTCACTTATCCTAATTCATGAGATCAGGATTCTGAGGGCAGAGACCATTTGGTTTTCCTGAAGCCATGCTGTGAGAACAAGAAATGGCCGTGTTTAGTTGTCATGACCTCCTGCAGGGGAGATGGCCAACCTTGAACTCTAGTGTCAGCTGCTTCAGACACATTTTGCTCAGTTTTATGAATGGATGCACTAACTAAAAAGCATCCTAATCTGCTAATTATTTGTAAACCAACTTATATCCACTCTTTTCTCGATTTAGGTTTTGAAGCAATTCTGCAGCCACTGAAATTCTGTAGTTCACCCTGTAGTTCCATATTTTTTTTCACCTTCAAAGAATACAAGGAGTGTTTCAGCCTACATTTTAAATATGAAGAAGCAAATGTGTGAAGTGAGGAAATAAAAATACACTGAGGTTTTTTTTGGAACCTATATACTTTCAAAGCATGCATATCTTAACAAGAAGTAAGCAAGCTCCATGAGAATACAGCCCTCGCCTCTCTTATTCATCAGTAATATAGCCCCAATACTTTTATCAGTGCCTGACATATAGTAGGCACTCAACAAACATTCCTCGAATAAATATAAATTTTTTAAGAGATGATATTATGCATCTAAACCGTTTTCTCTCTCATGTTAACCATGACCTTTTAAAAAATAAAGAAATTAATCTGTCGCTGCAACAGCCAGGAATGAGCTCAAAATTCTTCCCAGGTTCTCCTAACTACTCATCAAGATGGTGGATATCACCTGTCAGGTGATTCCAGGCCCAAGCTGGAATCACCACTGTCTTCTTCATCAATCTACAACATGTATGCCTCATACCTCCCTCTGAATTTGAGGAAGGTAAATTTTATTCTTTAAGTAAATATAGAATTAAAGTGGAGAGATAAGGAACAATCCCATCAAAGAATTTTATCACCTGCTTTGCTTTAAATACACCAATATGGGCTTTGAAGACTGATTTTCCAAGAATAATAGAGAGGGCTTGATTTGTTTTTTATTATTGATGCATTAAAGGGTACTGGTAATCTTTGAAAGCAAAACAAAATCACATTTTTAGAAAGGATATTTAAAATGTACCTACATGCATGGATAAATATATTCCTTGCTGACACTGAAGCTTTGGGCTGTAATAAAGTATGTTAGGCACCTCTCAAGCTCTAAAGAATAAATGGGAAATGACCCCAGGCCCAGTGAGCTCAGATCATCAGTCCCTGCTGATTTTGCCTGGCTAACTCGGACTTCACCTTTACAACTTGCGTTTCACCTTCTGAAAGACATCCCCCTCCCTATAGAGATTGGTGAGGGCATCCCTTGAAAATCCTTCAGTTAAGCTTTGTGGAGCTAGAGCTCTATCCCCCTCCCTTCTCCTCCCAGCACAGGAAGCAGCACTCAAGCAGTTAACCACCTTCTAAGTATCTTGGTAATGCATTCCTGCCACATCACTCCTCAGCTCTCCAGAATCCGATTTCTGAAAATGTCTCTACACGGAGACATTCACTCCCCTGGCTCAACAGAAAGGGCTGCAGTCAGGGCCAAGGAGAGTAAAAAATGAGCTTACAAATGTGGGGCAGGGCAAACGGTGGGTTTTTTTTTTTTTTCCTTTGACTCAGAGAACTCCAGCGTCCGCATGACAGTTAGAGACTTAGGCAACCACCTTTAACATGCACATGAAGGAGATCAGTTCCCTAAATGCAACCGGCTGGCAAAGCCCCTAAACAAATTATTAGGAAGTGTGTGGGGTGGGGAAGCATTTAGTCTCCATTATTAACCTGTGGGAGGTTATATACGTGCAACTGTAAGCAGATACACTTATTATTTTATCTCCAGTTACCTCCAAGTGCTGGCATTTGATGTGTTAAAGTCAAAGGACTATGGCAGTTAGGGTTCTAAATAAAATACTCTTAAGGTATTTGACTGAAGGTATATGCTAGCTCTGTGTGCTGAGGAGGAAGAGCAAGTGAGGCTGAAAAAGAAGGGGATGGGTCTTAGAGAATGCATTAAGCCAAAATAACACACTTGTCCTGACCATCCTAGGTAGTGTGTCTCAATAATTAGGAAGAGCAATACCCTTCTGTGGGTTGGAAAAGCCAGTAAGAAGGAGACTTAAGCTAAGCTAGCATACATCAAAAATAATTGACAATGGTTAGGCTTCATTGTGGAGAAGCCTGCACTGGCATTGCAGCCACCAGCCCACCACCCACCTAAGAATTATTATTTGAAAAGGATGTCAGAGGATTATAGAAGATCCTTGTGTCTGCTCCAATTAGCATCAACACTTTTTGCTGCTTGCTCACTGAGCATTCACTATGTAATGATGAAAACATACTGACCCCTGCTGGAACTGTGTAGAACTGCAATCTATTCCCTTCTCCGGACTGACCTACAAGGCAGGCATCCTTTTTGATGTGCCCAGGCTCAGGGGTTGTGTTTATTTCAGGGACGATTCTGGATCACAATGGCAATATCAAAATAATTAATTGAAAAGATTGCTTCAGAATACCCCATGAATCCGAGGCAAAGTTTCTAACAATTTAACCTCACATTTTGTCACGTTTCTAGCACATTTCTATCTTAATTCAAATTGTGATCAACAGGCAACCAGCATCAAATCTGGATCCTTTCTCTATTTCTTAGACTCCATGGATTCACTATCCCCAAAATACAGTCTTTTCCAAGAAACTTAAAATCTGGTAAAGGCACTACAATTTTGAGTAATTATTTTGTCTCCTCTACAAATATTGTCCCAGAGTTTTAATCTTGGTGACAAATGCCTCCTAAGCTATTTTCTATACGAATAAGAATCACCAGACCTGTGGTATAGTAAAATATCATGGAGAAATTTTGCTTCTTAAGAATTCTTGGAGAAATGTTCAGAGAAAAAGGCATTTCCAGGATATGTGGGATTTGCCAAGTTGTTTTCCAGCTAAGTGATTACAGGACATGGAACAATTAATTCATAGAATAAATAGTTTGCTATTATATAGGATTATTAAAATAGATATTAGAATTCTTGCTCTCTGTTGAGGGTAGAAACAAAGGATTTATTAAGTTAACAGAACAATTATATCAATGTCAGCAAAGTTAGTATAAGCTCTCCAGCAACACCTAGGCAATGGTCTCTTGGCATGCTCTATTAGCTGGCCGCCTCATGAGGTTCAATGCTTAGCCAAGACTGGAAGGCCATTCTGTGTACAGATCATTTAGCCTGGCTCCAATTAATAGTTGCCACAGCATCCCTCAGCTCAACCAACTGTTCTGAAAATGTACACCATCAGTCAAATAGAAAAAAACCCCTGCAAACTCCATTCTAGTTTCACATAAAGAGAATGTGAAAGGCATGTATTTATAATACTTCAGTGGTCATCTTAATAGGAAAAAATAAAGGAGATCCATGATTAGGATAAATTAAGTAACTCACAATAAACTGGTTATGTAAGAGGTGTCACCCGGTTTTATATTTATATTGAAAAAATTAAATCAAAATCAGGGACTTTATCTTTTTATTCACTGCCCAATCCCCTACTCCAAGAACATAGCTTTATATATAATGGGCATTTATTAAATAAGCATTTTTAACTTGTGACCTATATGTCTCTAAAAAATAATATTATAGCTTATGTCCTAACCTTTTCATTTTCTGAAAATACAACCATAAACAAGTTACTTGATTTCTCTAAACCTTGATTTCCTCAACTCTAAAGACAAGTGCCATATTTATAAAAAAAAATGAGATTCATTTTATGGAGATACTTTACAAATTTAAAAACAACACAAATTGCATTGTAATACTGTGCACACTGAAAATCTTGAATAAATGTTTCCTTGCAGTTAAGAAGAATTTCAAGTTAAAGGAAGAATTAGGGAAAACAGTTCAAAAAGGTACTAGAAACTGAACCAGACATAAATATATGGAGTTAAATGAGGTGTGTGTGGGGGGAGCTGATAGCAGTTTTTAAAGAAATATTATTTCAAAGGAGTCCCATGGATTATTATTATAGGTTGTCTTAATCAGAGACAAGGACACACCAGAGTGGGGAAGGAGTATGAGTAATCCTTTCAACAGGGAAAGAAAAATAGAAATTAGCTTGATTTCCCAGAAATAATGCTATCAGAAAGGCAGAAAGAAATATTGCTGTCAGAAAGAGAACACAAATAGGAAGCCTAAGCTAAAGTGGCTGTGAGTCACAGTAGCAGCCATTTTAAAAAGTCCTCATCCATGGCATTTACATCTCATATTTGTTCAAGAAACAAAATATTTTAACAGTAATGTACAAAGATATTCCAAGCCAAATTTATCATTTAGGATGGAAAAACATCAACTAAAATGCCTATTTATGTCATAAGGAAAACTGTACAGACTTAAAGTCAAAGCTAAACATTTCTCGGAATCTCTCTAGGTTGCCATGTGATTTCCTGTAGCTCATTTTCAATGATAGACATATAATTAAAGATGAAAAAAAAATCTAGAAGATGAAAGACTGAGTGGGAGAGCTCTTGTAATGCGTTTTAAAATGTTCCTCCTGCTATGAGCATGTTGAGGTAATGCAGTAATGCGTAGTACACTGGCTTCATTTAGTCCTGGAACCTTAGTGATATCCTTCAGAAAACACCACCGCAAAGCTGAAACATTTAGGAGGGATGGTGACAAGGTCTGGCCATCTTAGTCAACAAAAGCCCCGCCTGTCCTTCCATAAAATCTTACCTTACCTCAGTGCTTTGTGGTAGGTTGGTTCATCCCTTAAAACACTTCCATTTAAAACACATTGCCATTTCCCATTGCTCATTATTTCCCAAAGGAAATTTGATTTATATCTAAATGTTATCTAAACAGATCTCAAAGTTCATATTCCATATACTCTGGATGTTCCCTCTAGATACAACCTATTACCAATTTTTCAACAAACAATATGCCCCATATTACAGAAATTTAAAACCAAAGGCTTCTTTTCTGAGATAAAACATTTTGTGGCAGCCACAATACAGATGACTAGACAAAGTTATATTTATAGGGTAATCACCTAACTGCTAGATGAGTAAAACTTGGTATGAAAAGCATGTGGAAATTTTAATTACAAGTTACACTTTAACCACCAAATTGGAATTATAAAATTGCAAAATTCATCAGAAAGAATTAGGTATGATCATGACAGGAAAAAAAAATCAATAAACCAAAGAAATCCAGTGGGTTTAAACCTCCATTCCTGAACCTGGTCACTTTACCAATCTCATTCTTCAGGCTGCCCCTAAATCATTCAAGCTTTGCCTGGATAATGGCAGTCAAGCATTATTCAGCTTTCTTCACTTTTAATTCTTCTCTCTTGTCACTTTAACTGTAATATATTATTATAACTTAGTCATTATTTAAGTGATGTCTTTGATTAGTAGTTTTGGAAAGCTTGGCATAATTCAGTTTAAGAAATTATAATATGTGTGCTATAATTATCTTAAACTAATGCTCCAAATCATTTCAATAAAGAGAAAACTTCCCCTTCCATTTTCACTCCGTCATCCTATATTCTGTTTACGTGAAAATCCTGACCATCACACCCAGTAAGGAAAAGAGAAAGAATGAAGATGTGCTTTCAAAAGAAAAATTAACCATAAAATACTTTATTTGAGCATATTCCATAAAGCACTACTTTGGAACACACGCACACACAGCCCATATCTTCTTGAGCATCAGGGCATGTTAATTTTTTCTCCTATAGCTCTTTTGAATCCCCTCATTCCATGCCCCCCATTAAGCAGGTACAGGTGATTTCTATCTCTTGCCTGCACTTCCCTTCCCAATTATTGCCTGCTGAGACTGCCCTGCTCTAATGTAAACACCCCCCACCAGCTGCAACCAATTTTCCACAAGGCATCCAGGAGAATCTTTCCAAATGCAAGGTAAATAAAAGAAATAGTGAAAGGGATTTTAAGGGAAAGGAGGGGAAAAATTAGAGGGAGACAAACCATGAGAGACTCCTAACTCTGGGAAACCAACAAAGGGTTGTGGAAGGGGAGGTGTGTGGGGGGATGGGATAACTAGGTGATGGGCACTGAGGAGGGCACTTGATGGGATAAGCACTGGGTGTTATATGTTGGCAAATTGAATTTAAATGAAAAAATATAAGTTAAAAAACGGATTTTGAAGATGCTGGATGCTTGTGGTGGCTCAGTGGTTGAGCATCTGCCTTGGACTCAGGGATTGATTCTGGGATTGAGTCCCACATCAGGCTCCCCACAGGGAGCCTGCTTCTCCCACTACCTATGTTTCTGCCTCTCTCTTTGTGTCTCTCATGAATAAATAAAATCTTTGAAAAAAAATTCAAGGTAAAAGCCTATGTCAGTCACTTACCTATTTCACACTTCTCAATGGCTTCCCACCTTTCTTTGGATAAAAATTAATTTTTCATATGGCCTACAAGGACCTGTACAGTGTGCTCCCTACTACTTCCCAAGCCTCTGCTACCACCCCCATCCCGGACCCCCAGTGAAGGTATTGGCCTCCAAGTCACTATTCTCTTCTTACTGTTTCCATTCTTCTCCTGTATAATCAACTTGCAGACCTGTTAGGCATCTCCCTTGAAGATTTCCCTCACATTCCCTATTACAAATACCCTCATTATGGATTCTCCTAGGACCTACCCCCTTAGGGCACTTCTCACAGTTGCAATTTCACATGTCTATTGCTGAACTAATGTTGTCTTTCATTCTAGGCTGTAAGCTTCAAGAGGGCAGGACAAAGTTTGGCTTTGTTCATCATTCCATCCCCTAGCACTTGACAAATGTTCTGGGATTTAGAAAATTTGAATATTGAGTACTGAATATCTTTTTGAATAAATGAATTCAGACTACCTAATTTCATGCCCTAACATGCCGATTCACCAGCAAACCTGTCCTAAATCTGTGAACTCTTAATGTGTGTGTTTGACAGTTGAGAATGGCTAGATCCCATTCTCTGGCTTTTAATCTTTCCAAATATAAAGATATTGTAAGGTTTTGGCCAAAGAAGTTTGTCATCTTACTTTTTGTTTTCTGTTTTTAGGGAAAAAAAAATCAAACGCTTAACACAAATATGACCACAAGCTTGATTTACTTTGTTTTTTAATTTACAGGGGCACAAATATTCAATATTTACTTTGTGTTTGCTTCTGTTACTCAACTTCAATATTTACTTTTAAATAGTTAACCACTAATATAATGAAAGGGGCCAGCTTGCCATACATGCTCAAATGTAAAGAAATAGAAGTAGTGAAATAGCTCTGAGATTTAAATTTATTGAAAATGCCATATCTGAGGTAAAAATTATTCTAACATTAAAAAGATATTCTATACCTTTAATTTTGCTCCTGTAAACCACAGTGTATATGTAGGATCAAGAATAAATGTTATTTGAGAACACAGGGCCCATATGTGATTTATAATCTTAAATTTATTTCCAGCCCGTACCAATGTGGGACCACACACTGGTTAAGTGTATGACACTTTTTCCTTAGCAGCTATTAAGAACACGAAAATGCATGAAAAAGTGTGCTATAAATTAATCCAAATTGCCAGGAGAACGGTTAACCCCAAGAAAGGATATTTGCATGGAAACAATGTTCCTAGTATAAATCTTACTTGGATGGAAACTTGGTCTTCTAGTTCACTGGTTTCCCCTTCTGGCTTAGAGCTATTCTTTTCTTGTCACCTCTAATGATGACTCTCTGTGCCACCACAAAGCTCTTTTTATATCTCTTACAGAGGAAATAGCTAGACAATAGCTTTTTTATTATTATTATTTGTGGATTTAGAAGGTGCTCTTTAAAAAGATCACATTTATTTTCCCCTACATACTGTGAAATATACAAAAATGCCAACTACCTAGATGTAAGTACAGAAATTGAGGACTCGTGTAGTTTATACAGTCCCTCAAATCCATTAATCCCTGAATATCACTGAAGCTTTAGTAGCATTTTGCATCAACATAAAGTCTCATTTCTGTTGCCTTCCCCCATTCCTATTTGTATCCCATTATCTTTTTCTTCTTTAAAAGATTTTTTACTTTAGTTTTTGCCCAAAATACTCTAAGTTGCTTTTTCTCCAGTTCTCTCTTTAAATTATCACAACATACTTTTCTGAAAAGGGGGAAAGTAGACAAAAAGAATCCAACTGAACTGTAGACTTTCTCTCCTTATTACAAACATATTCACTTCCTCTAAAAGAAATATAAAACATGAATTTTGAACATTAAAAATGCAGTATAAGATAGAGAAGTAGAAGTATCATCTTTGACAATAATAGAAAACAACACTAAGACTCTCTACTGACAGGTCTAACTTGAACCAAATCAATGAAGTTATACTCCCAAAGAATGGAGTTGGTTGGCGAATGTTCTGAACAGTTGTGTCCCTGATTATAAAAGCCACCACTATAATGTGGGGATACTTTTTTCTTTCTAGCACAACAAGCTATGTGATGGGAATTGGGTGAAGTAGGGTGAAAAAGAGATTGTGGACTTTCATAATTTCATAAACAATTTAAAAGAAATACATCCAAAACTGCATTATTACTTTAGCATATATTAAATGCTGAGGTTTTCAAATGCTGCATTTTTCCAAGACTTTATATGAAGATTCCTATAGATTTTTATTTATATTTAAGGCTCATAACATTAAAGACCATCAATCTATAAGTGAAATCAAATTATGTTTTCTTAAACTCCTGACATACAGGTATAATAATATTTTTGTTATTATTATTACCTAACCAGGAAACTAAAATTATACATTAAAAAGGTAAAGATTTGGAGATCAAAAGGTACAAACTTTGTTATAAAATAAGTCACGGGAATTTACTCTACAGCATGATGATTATGATTAATAATAGTATAATATAGTTGGAAGTTGTTAAGACTAGATCTTATAAGTTCCTATCAGAGGAAAAAATTTTAACTATATATGCTGATGGATGTTAGCTAAACTTATCATGATCATTTCACTATATACACAAATATCAAATTATTTTGTTGCACATCTGAAACCAATGTTATATGTCAATTGTATTTCAAAAAAGATTATAAAAATACAAAGGCTTATCTTTTAACATAATTAGTTGTATTCTATCTTTTAACTTCACAAAAATATATTCATGGTTGCCTGGAAAGGTTAAAATTCAACTTCTGTAGAAATACTTCCAGTGTGAATTCTCTCTTTATTTGGAAACACACTCCTCTTGGTTTTACTAATCTGGGTTATATAGAAATTTATAGTCTTTATTTATGACTTAGCAAGTGATATGTCATGTGTATATCTTAACCCTCAACTAGAATATAAACTTGAAGGAGAAACAATAAAGTTAAATATTCAAAGAACAAGTACAGGCTATAATGTCAAATAAATCAAGTTTACATTTTGCATCCATCGTTTCCCACTAGCTTGACCAGGGACAAATTATTTAATCTTCCTAAACCTTAATTTCCTATTTATAAAATGCAGAAACCAGTAATAGTCTACCCTATGCCTGTTATTAGAATCACATTATTAATTAAAGTATAGATTTAGCTCAGTAGCTGGCAAACACAACTCAAAAAGCATTATTATTTTTAAATGCTTCAAAATTGGACACCAATTTCCTTGGATTCTTCTGTATTCATGCATATATACCCATCCATTATGGTATTTTATACATAGTGGATCCCTAATATATATGATTTTGAATGATTAGGACCAAAGATTCTTATTACCCACCTTATTATTGACAGTATAATTCTTTTGAACACAGAATTACTACTAAAATAATCACCTGACCACCAGCAAGTCATGCAAATTTCTTCTCTTCTACTCTTCTTACCTGGAAAAAGTATTTGTAAATGTATCCGCCTCCTGTATTTTGAAAGTGATGAAGAGTAATTACTTTGAATTATTCCTAGGATAAAAATTGAAAAAAAAATGCTGGTGTCATGAGACAGTCAATTCTGGGTAAAGAATTCATAGAAACTAGTTTGGGTTTTGAGTTCTCCATATTGGATACCACAGAGAGACAGCTGTTGTGTGCTAGTCATTCAGAGGTTTAACACATTTTCACTGAACACATTCTGTGTGACAGGCATTACTCTGGGCCCTGGGGACACAGCAGAGAACAAGACAGATGTGGTTCCACCCTCAAAGCTCAGAATGTGGTACCAGCATGCAGGGCCTACATGGTGAAAATGACATAAAATACTTGAAGTATCCGTAAGTTTCCCCCCCCTACCCCCACCGCCACATTGTTGAACAGGTGTTGTGGTTGATACACCCATTAGTTAGGGCGAAAATATTTCAAGCTTCTTTAGTAGTTTTGAGAGTTCACAATGTGCTTGGTGTTAAACTAAATCTGACTTCAAAGCAGCTGATCTGTGATAACTACGTATCCAGGAGAAACAAACCAACAAACTCTAAAGAGAACCTGATGAAGCAATAGCCCTTAGCTGTGAGGATCAAAGTTTGGCCGTAGAGAATAACAAGACCATGTTGAAGTATCATCAGAAGGAGAAGAGAATGCTAGGGCACTAGGCTATATGGAGAGACTGGACCAATTTCTCAATTTCCATTGAATAGCAAGATACGAAATGGAAAAAATCACTGAAGTCTCAAATATTCATTTGGGTGTGGAGGAAGCTTCCTGGAATGAAGAACTGAGAGGGAGACTCTGAGAGAACAGGCTTCTCACAAACACTTCCTGCTCAAACTTGTTTCAGACAGACTGAACATTTTACAAGAACAGGTTTCTTATTATATTCCTTTTAGCCTCCTGGACAGAAATCAGCTGGCTGAGAACCATTAGAAAACTATCAAGTCTTTTCAAACCCAAAGTAAAAAAGGAGAGTTTTATTGAAAGCTTTTTTTAAAATTCTACCCATATATCTGTATCTTTCTCTGTAACAAGTTTATGCATATATCAGATGCTTTCTTAATTTACAGTCTCCAAAAATATGGACAAGTCAAATCAAATGTCAAATTCTAACACCTGTTACAAATAAGCAAGCTTACCAAAAGCTTCCCTGGACATGCTGATGGCAAGATTTAGTCCCTGCTGAGAATTAATGAAAAAAAATGTATATAGAAAGCTATATATTTTAGAGGAAATTCCCCCAGATTTTCCTGGAGAGTTAAAGAATTTCCAGGAGTAGGAAATGAAGTCAAGTCCTTGCTATGTTAATTCACTCTCAATACTCCCAAAGACTTATTTGGGAAATTTTTCAAAGAATGAGAAAAAAGACTTTACTTGTTCAAAAATCAAGAAAATATGACATTGTTGTTCAAAGACAACATCTCCATGACTCCACAGACTTCAGAACTAGACTAAATTTCTTGGAGAGGTTCCATAACTACAGGTCCCTGAGAAACACCTAGAAATCACCGTAATGAGATTGCATTTTTTGTCTTTCCTAGAATACATCAGCAAATGTTCTAGGTCTTTGAACTTTTTGTTCCTTGCACCTGAAATGTTATCTCCCCAGTTCCAAACATCGTTTATTTCTTCATTTCACTCAACCCATAACCCCCTATCCCTTCAGGTCTCCTTTTTTTCAGAAGCCCCATGCCTGATTCACTCTTTCTTCACTGACATTTTATTTGTTCTTACTGCACAATTTGTATCCCTATCCACTTATATTTACATCTTTCCAAGAATAACTTCTCTTTGGTTTAATTTCCATCCCTGCCAACCTCACATTCTGTCTAGCTTTTCAGCCAGTTATGGGGGAAATGGGGACAAAATCAAGGTGAAGACAACAGTAGACTGATGCATTTTCTATCTTTTCATCATAACAACGTGTTCTGATCAGATTCAAGGAATATACTATAAGTGAGATGCAGGGTCGCATTTCTCTATTAAATTAAGTCTTTGGCATTTTTAGATTTGATATGTGAGAGTTTATAATTTTGCACATACCCTAAAAGTTTAGGGTATGTGCTAACTCCCAGTTTTCCTGAGTTTTGAATCTGAGCATTCAGGAAGTCACTTAGGCAACCATGATCTCTCAACAGGTGTTACTGCTTTCTACTGCTAATTGTTTACAAAGTCGATCTTGTCACTGGGGTAACAAAATTGGGGGATTTAAGTGCCAGGATATATCTCTATCTATGACAAGGGTCCACTGCATTTATTATGGCTCCATTTTGTACATTAAACTCCTAGAACTGGCATCAAAACTTAGGTGTCTTTTATAAAGATTTGTGCATTTTAATTGCATGGTGGGACACCACAGATGGGTTGTGAAATAATTGATTATAATTGCTACTCCTTGGGAGAGTGGGATTGAGGGAGAGAGGAGAAAGGAAAGATTTCATGAAATTACATAACAATTAACAGGATACTCAAACAGAAGGAAATAGAATTGAACTGTTCCAGGCAGTGTAAACCAAGTATTTATTAAATTGTGTTTAGGCAAAACAGTATCAAGAATAAAACATTGTTCTGACAGTTTATAAAATACACAAAATTGACCCATGGCTACTGTAAAGAGATATATAAAAGTAAAGTAAAGCCTGTTTCCTTTAGCCAAATAAATCACCCAGTGCCCAGATCATGGCTTCTAATATATTCTCCAGTAGAGGAGGCAGGGCTCTGTGGATAGTTGATCCTAGGGCTGAAGCAGGGAAAATACAAGGCAAGCAACTGAGAGTGCTAGAAAGTCAGGAATCAACAGAAAAACAAAGGCATCTAGGCATCTAAAAGAAATCTCAGTGATCCAAACTGGACAATTCTCAGGAATAACCTAAACAATGTAGTATTATAGTAGTATGAAGCTATACTATAAAGTAAATATTCATGAGTAAACACTGATATAAATGATTGAATAATAAATTAGGAGAAAAGACCAATCTCTCCCACAGAAACAGCCAAATACTTTATGGAGATACTCTCCCACAAGGACACAGACCTGACCTCCCCATTCCTTGAGTGATGGCCACACTTAGTGACTTGATACTTAAGAGTATGAAAAGGTTAATAAGAAAAAAATAACTAAGTAGCAGAAACTGACAAACACTATCTAAGCCGGATGATCAACATCAACAATGATGTGTCAGGTTGATAGAAAGTACTCCTCATATTCTACGGTGAGAAGGGCGCTTCTCCTACATGTCCTTTTTCTCAGAAACACTTATCTCCAGTCAATCATAAGAAAAACATCAGACAAATCCCAAATGAGGGGCATTCTGCAAAATACTCAACCACTATTCCTCAAAACTATCAAAGTCATCAGAAACGAGGAAAGTCTGAGAAATTGTTACAGCCACAAGGAGATGAAGACGACATGATGATTAAGTGTAATTTAGTATCTTGGATGGGATCTTGAAACAGGAAAAAAAAGGCATTAGGGGAAAACTAGTGAATGATAACAATGGGGGAATCTGGATGTGGAACTCTATAGTATCTTTGCAGTTCATCTGTAAGCCTAAAACTATGTTAAAATAAAAATTAATTATCTGTATTATCCTAAATAGATAAAGGAATACACTAGTAATACTTACAAGTAAAATAGTTGTATCCCTTGGGAACTAAAAGTAATAATATTTCTGATTTTAAAAAAAACATAACAATAGGTATCATTTAGTGAGCACTTGCCAAGTGCTAGCACCACACTTAGGACCATACGTTATTAACTCATTTCATGCACGCAGGAAACCTATGAGCTAGGTACTAATACCACCCCACTGTTGCATATAGGAAAACAGATGCCCAGAAAGGTATGTCAGGGACTGACCACAGCTAATGGTCAAGGAGAGGGCTGCGCAAACAATAAAAGTTGCATTAAAGAACATTTCTCAGGGTAAGCATCAATACCCAAAGGGATTATTTCACAGAGAACGTGTTGATTATAAAAGGATGAGTTATTTCTAAGATGTTAAATAACACAATCAGATTTCTTACCCAAAGCTTTGGGTAGATTACAACTGCACAACAGAATACTAAACAATTCTGGAATGGGCATATGGTGATCTATTCTGTCCTAGGGATCTGAAGAGTCAGTACTTACAGACGAACCAGGATTCATATCAACAGCTTTTACTTATGAATGTCGATTATATGCCAACGATATGGAAATGAATGCAATAAGGGGACTAGCCAGCCAAGATTCTGGAATAGTGCTTCGAGAACCAAAATTTCTCTGAAACTTTATGAAAAAGCCTGACAATTGGGAGAATTACCAGAGTCACACTGGATCGTGTCTGTTCAAGGGCTTTTCTGTTGGGGAAGGGAGTCTAACAGAGCTAAGAAACAGAAGAAACAGAGGAGAGAGAAGATACCCAGACCTACAATGATGAACAATGAGAAAGCACAGCAGGGAAATTTCGATAAAACTCCCCAGAAGGTCAAGAACAATTGTTCCAGAGCAAACAACACAGGATCTGGAAGAGGACAGTGAACTTGTCTTGGTCCCTTATTCACTCTGGTGAAAGACTGTTCCTGGAGGTGTAGTGGGGAGGAACCAGAGCCAGTACAAGGCCCCTGACCACTTCTGTCCTTTAGACAGACAGAAAACTGCCTGCTTCCAATTATGGAGAATGCAATGATGTGACTCCGGCAACTAGAGGGCCCCACACATACTAGTTCCTCCATAAATATTTGTTTATTGAATAATTCTCAAATTCATTTTTCTTTATTAATTCCAAGTTAATTAACACCATCTAATTATATACCGAGTGCATTCTGACAAGAAAAATCAAAATATTAATTCACACAGTGAAGGAATAAAGAAGAGGGAAAGAGACAAATGGCCCAAATTCTCAAAATCTTTTTACAAGAAGGTTTATTTCAGCTTAGTGTTCTGTCCATTAATTATGTACTGACACTCTCAGAATAGCTAATATAAATTTGTCGCTTAAAAAAATACTTATTGATCATTTGCTATGTGCTATACCTGTATCTGGTTCAGGGATATAGAGCTGAATGGCAAATAGTACCCTCCTCCAGAAAATTCAGCATCTAGAATAACAACAATAACAGTTAGCATTTATCAAGCACTGTGCTCTACAGTGCTTTAAGCATGTTACACATATTAATTTGACCCTCCCAATAAACTTATAAAATAGAACTATTATTTCCATTTCTCAGATAAAACCAAGACTGAAGGAGTTTAAGTAATTTGCTGAAGGAAGGAAGGAAGGAAGGAAGGAAGGAAGGAAGGAAAGAAAGAAAGAAAGAAAGAAAGGAAGGAAGGAAGAAAGAGAAATTAAGTTTGAACATGGAATTAAAGGGGCTAACCACTGAGCTGCAAAATAGGATTATCCTAGATGACCTGGGCACTTCTAATGTAATCACAAGAGTCCTTCAAAGTGAAAAGGGGAAATAAGGAAAAAAAAGAGAGAGAGAGAGATAACAGTCTGGGCAAGACTTTGCTTCATGTTGCTGATTTTCAAGATGGAGAAAATTTGGACCTCCAGGGAAGATGGTGGAGTAGGAAGATCCTGGGCTCAGCCCATCCCATAGGTAGAACTAGAGAACACCCGCATCAGTGTAAATAACCCAGAAAACTACCCAGACACAAGCAGAATAGACTCTCCACAGCTAAATGTAGAGAAGAGGCCACATTGAAGAGGATAGAAAGGGCAGAGGCATGCTCAGGCATCCCCAGGTGATACTGGATGCCACCACAACACAGAGAGAGGAAAAAAAACAGACCCTGACAAAAGGCACCACAGGAGGAAGATGAATCCTCATAACATTTGGCTTTGAAAACCAGAGAAGCCGAATTTCACAAGTTCTTATAATCATCAGAATTTAACACCTGGAACTTTAAAAATCAAGGGGCTCAGCCCTGGGAGAGGAGAGAAGGCGAGGGGAAACGGAGTCTCCCCCTAAAGAGACAGCCCCATGGAGTACAGCATGTAAGCAGCAGTTTGAAAAATGCCTGAGGTATAAGGGAAGGAGATATGTTTACTAACCTCAGAGAATGTGCTGGAATCTCTGGGAGAATTTTTCAGGAACAAAGGAGCTGGCAGGTGATGCTCCCCTCCCCCACCCCCCAACCTAGATACACAGACACCTGTGGGAACCAGTGTGCAGTGTCAACACTCATACCTACATAACATGCTAGCAGGGCACCCCTTCCCTCCTTCTCTTGTGCACATGCTTCCTCTAACCAGGCCTTGGTTCCAGGTCTTCTCCCATAGAAGACCCATGCAAACCTTGCTAACACCTCACACAACCTGTCCTGCATGGTTCTGTAGACCTGCCCCCTCCAAGTGGATTGGCATCAGTACCCAGCAGCTGCAGGTCCCCTCCTGCAGCACACCAGTACAGAACTTTCTGGCACCATGTGCTGTGTGCCCTGCCCTCACTCTCTCCTGCAGACCTGCCCCCTTCAATACACTCTTGGACAGAGCCCATCTAAAGCAAGACCACATGCTGACAGTGCACAAACAGCCCTGATAGGGGCCAGCATCACTCCAAAGTGATTCCTGCCCAAGGGAGGGGAGAAGATAACCATACATAACCATACACACCAGCTCCACCATGGACCTGGTAGTGGGCTGGGGGTAAACCTCTGACTACCAACCCAGCCCACCAAGAAAAGATTCTCAGGAAACAATACAAGGAAGGCACCCCATAGTTTGGTGCTGCAGCATCTCTGGCAAACACCTGGTCTGATTGAATTTAATACCAAGTCAGCCCCAGACTGGCCCACTAAAAACATAGGGACCAAACAATAGGCAAAGAGATCCACCACAGATGACGGCAAAAACAGCTCAATCACATTAGGATGCACACAACACACATAGGAGATGCCCCTGAGGTAGCAGCTTCCCAGGAACATGGGACATGACACTTCAGAGCACTATAAGACATCTTCGGAAAGCCACTACTTTCAAGAGCAGGAGACATCACTGACTTTCCTAAAACAAAGAGACACAGAGTTAGACAAACTGATGAGACAAAGGAATATGTCCCAAAAGAAAGAACCCTTAACAAAGAGATATAAAACAAAACAAAAGATGAAAAACTCAAGAACTAAAATAAAAAATACACTTAATGGAATAACTAACAGACTAGAAGAAGCAGAGTAATGGAAAACAATCAAGCTGAAGAGGAGAGAGAAAAATAATAATAAATGAAAATTGACTTCAAGAACTCAGCAACACCATCAGTTTTAATAATATTTGCATGATACAGATCCCAGAAGAGAAAAGGGGGAAGAAAAATTGTTTGAAGAAATAACAGCTGAAAACTTCATAAAACTGGGAAAGGAAATAGAAATCCAGATCCAAGAGGCATAGAGACCCTCCAACAAAATCAACCCAAGGAGATCCTCACCAAGACTCATGATAATTAAAATGGCAAAAAGTAGTGATAAAGAATTTTAAAAGCAAGACCAAGAGAAAAGAAAACAGTTACATATAAGGGAAACTCTATAAGGCTGGTTTTTTTGTTTTTTTTTGTTTGTTTGTTTGGTTGGTTGGTTTTTTGTTTTTGTTTTTTTGTGTTTTTTTTTTCCCCAGTAGAAACTTTGCAGGTCATAAGGGAGTGACATGATATATTCAAAGTGCTGAAAAGGAAAAATCTGCAGCCAAGAATACTCTATCCAATAAGGTGATCATTAGAAAAGAAGGAGAGATGAAGAGTTTCTCAGATAAACAAAAGTTAAGTGAACTCATAAGCACTAAACCAGCCTTAGGAAAAATGTCAAAGGAGACTCTGAGTGGAAAGGAAAGATCATAAACAGGAGAAAGAAAAGTAGGAAGCCCAAAGGCAGTAAAAACAAGTGTATCTATAAAAACTCAGCCAAGAGATTCATAAAATAAAGGATATAAAGTATGACACCATATGCATAAAACACAGAGGGAGGAGGGGAGAAGTAAAGAATGGGTTCAAACTCAAGTGGTCATCAACTTAATATAGACTGCTATATGTATAAGATGCTATGTACAAACTTACCACAAATCAAAAGTCAGTAGTATATATGCAAAAAATAAAGAGAAAGTAATCCAAGTATATCACTAAAGCGAGCCAGCAAACCATGGGAGAAGAGATCAAAAGAAAGAATAGAGAAGAACTACAAAAACAACCATTAAACAAGTAACAAAATGGAAATAAGTACATACCTACCAATAGTTTAAATGTAACTGGACGGGGGATCCCTGGGTGGCTCAGCCGTTTAGCATCTGCCTTTGGCCCAGGGCGCGATCCTGGAGTCCCCAGATCGAGTCCCACATCGGGCTCCCACATGGGCCTGCTTCTCCCTCCTCCTGTGTCTCTGCCTCTCTCTGTCTCTATGTCTATCATAAATAAATAAATCTTAAAAATAAATAAATAAATAAATAAATAAATAAATAAATAAATATAACTGGACAAAATGCTCCAATCAAAAGACAGAGGACCATAGAATGGATAAAAAAACAAGACTAATCTAAATGCTGCCTACAAGAGACTCATTTGTGACATGTAGATTGAGAGCGAAGGGATGAAAAAGCATTTATCATGAAAACAGAAGTGAAAAGAAAGCTGAGTTAGCCATACTTATATTGGACAAAATGAACTTTAAAACAAATACTGTAACAAGAAACAAGAGGACACTACATAATCCTAAAGGGCACAGTCCTACAAGATGATATATCAGTTGTGCATATTTATACACCCAGCATATATAAAGCAGCTCATAGCAGACAAAGTAAATCATAGTAATACAATAATAGTAGGGACTAACACCCCACTTACATCAATGGGCAGATCATTTAAACAGAAAATCAAGGCAACAGTGGCTTTGAATGACACCCTGGAACAGATGGATTTAACAGATACATTCAGAACATTCCATCCCAAAACAGCAAAATACACATTCTTTTCAAGTGTACATGGAACATTCTTCAGAATAAATCACATATTAGGCCACAAAAGAAGTCTCAAAAACTTTATAAAGATCAAAGTCATACCATGCATTTTTATGACCACAATACTATGAAACTAGAAATAAACCATAAGAAAAAAAATATGGAAAGAGCATAAATACATGGAGGTTAAATAACCTGTTACTAAATAATGAGTCAACTAAGAAATCAAAAGGAAATCAAAAATTACATGGAAACAAATTAAATGAACACACCATGGTCCAAAATCTTTGGGATGTAGCAAAAGAGGTTCTAATAGGGAATTTTATAGTAATTCAGGCTTACCTTAAGAGGCAAGAAAAATCTCAAATATAGAACCTAACCCCCTACACTTAAAGGGGCTAGAGAAAGAAGAACAAACAAAGCCCCAAAACAGAAAAAGGAAGGAAATAATAAAGATTAGAGCAGAAATAAACAAAATAGAAACAAACAAACAAACAAAAATAGAACAGATCTGGGAGGCCAGGGTGGCTCAGTGGTTGAGCATCTGCCTTCAGTTCAGGGCATGGTCCAGGAGTCCCAGCATCAAGTCCCACATCAAGCTTCCTTCAAGGAGCCTGCTTCTCCCTCTGCCTATGTCTCTGCCTCTCTCTCTGTGTCTTTCATGAATAAATAAATAAATAAATAAATAAATAAATAAATAAATAAATAAAATCTTTTTAAAATAATAGAACCGATCAATGAAACCAGGAGCCGGTTCTTTGAAATGATCAACAAAATTGATAAACCTTTGGCTAAGCTTATCAAAACAAATGGGAAAAAAAGGAGGAGGGATGCAAACAAAATCAGAAATGAAAGAAATAACCAACACCACAGAATTGAAAGGATTACAAAAGAATATTATGAATACTTATATGCCAACAAATTGGACCACCTAGAAGAAATGGATAAATTCCTAGAAATATATAACCTCCAAAAACTGAATCAGAAAGAAATAGAACATTTGAACAGACTAATTACCAGCAATAAAACTGAATCAGTAATCAAAAACCCCCCAAGAAACAAAAGTCCAGAACCAGAGGACTTCACAGGTAAGTTTTCCCAAACATTTAAAGAGTTAATACCTATTCTTCTCAAACTATTCCAAAAAAAGTAGAAGAGGAAGGAAAACTTCCACATTCATTCTATGAGACCAGCATTTTTACCCTCACACCAAAACCAAGTACAGATGCTATAAAAAAAAAAAAAGAGCCAGCGCCAATATCTCTGATGAACAAGATGCAAAAATCCTCAACAAAATATTAGCAAACCAAATCATAAAATACATTTAAAAAAATAATTCACCTTGATCAAGTGGGATTTCTGGGATACAAGATTGGTTTAATATTTGCAAATTAATCAACATGATATAACAGGAATGCCTGGGTGGCTCATGGTTGAGCACCTGCCTTCTGCCCAGTGCGTGATCCTGGGATTCTGGGATCGAGTCCCACATCAGGCTCCCTGCATGAAGGCCTGCTTCTCCCTCTGCCTGTGTCTCTACCTCTCTGTGTGTCTCCCATGAATAAGTAAATAAAATCTTCAAAAAAAACCATGATATATCAGTAAGAGAAAGGATAAAAACCCTATGATTATTTCAATAGGAGCAGAAAAAGTATTTGACAAAGTATAACATCCATTCATAATAAAAACCCTCAAAGAAGTAGGTTTAGACAGAACATATTTCAACATAATAAAGTCCTTATATGAAAACCCAGAGCTGACATCACCCTCAATAGGGGAAAAAGAAATGTGAGCATTTTCCCTAGGATCAGGAACAAGACAAGGATGTCCACTCTCACCACTTTTATTCCACATAATACTGGAAGTCCTTGCCACAGTAATAAGAAGACAAAAAGAAATAAAAGGCATACAAATGGGTAAGAAAGAGTAAAGCTTTTACTATTTTCAGATGACACGATGCTATATATAAAAAACCCTAAAGACTCCACCAAAAAAAAAAAGATACAAGAATTGATAAGTGAATTCAATAAGATCACAGAATACAGAATAAATATATAGAAAGTCATTGGATTTCTATACACCAATAATGAAGTAGCAGAAAGAACAATTATAAACACAGTCCCATTTTTGACTACTCCAAAAAGAATAAAATACCTAGTAAGAAATTTAAGCAAGGAGGTGAAAGACCTGAACTTTGAAAACTATAAAACATTGATGAAAGAAATTAAAGATGACACAAAGGAAAGATATTCCATGCTCGAGGATTGGAAAAACAAATATTGTTAAAATGCCCATACTACCCAAAGCTATCTATAGATTTAATGCAATCCCTATCAAAATACCCACAGCATTTTTCACAGAACTAAAACAAAACAAAACAAAAAAACCTAAAATTTGTTTGGAACCACAAAAGACACTGGATAGCCACAGTAATCTTGAAAAGGGAGAACAAACTGGAGATATCACAATCCCAGATTTTAAGATATATCACAAAGCTTCGGTAATCAAAACAGTAAGGTACCAGCACAAAAACAGACCCTTAGATAAACAGAAGAGACTAGAAAACCCAGAAATAAACCCAGAAATCATATGGTCAATTAATCTTCAGCAAAATAAGAAAGAGTATCCAATTTTAAAAAGACAATCTCTTCAACAAATGGTGTTAGGAAAATTGGCCACCTACATGCAAAAGAATGAAAGTGGACCACTCTCTTGTACCATATGCTAAAATAAACTCAAAATAGATTTAAAAAAACTAAATGTGAGACCTGAAACCATAAAAATCCTAGATGAGAGCACAGGCAGAAATGTCTCTGAAACAGCTGCAGCAACATTTTTCTAGGTATGTCTCCTGAGGCAAGGGAAATAAAAGCAAATGTAAACTATTGGGACTATGTAAAAATAAGAAGCTTTTGCACAGCAAAGGAAACAATCAACAAAACTAAAATGCAACCGATGGAGTGGAAGAAGATATTTGCAAATGGCTTATCCAATAAACGTTAGCATCCAAAATACATAAAGAACTTACACAACTCACCACCCAAAAAACAAATAATCCAATTTAAAAATGGACAGAAGACATGAACAGACATTTCTTCAAAGAAGACATCCAGATGGCCAACAGACACCTGAAAAAAATGCTCATCACCACTCATGATCAGGGAAATAAATGCCAGGTCAAATGATGAGATATTGCCTTACACCTGTCAGAATGGCTAAAATCAAAAACACAAGAAACAACACATGTTGGTGAGAAGGTGGAGAAAAAGGAATACTTATACACTTCTGATATGAATGCAAACTCTTATAGCCACTGTGAAAACAGTAAAAAAATAAATAAATACAGTAGTAACAGATGATTCAGTAATTCCACTACTGGGTATTTACCCAAATAATACAAAAACACTAATTCAAAGGGATACATGCACCCCAGTACTATCGCAGCATTATCTACAGTAGCCAAATTATGGAAGTAGACCAAATGTCCATCAACAGATGAATGGATAAAGAAGATATGGTATGTATATATACATAATGGAATATTACTCAGCCATAAACAAACAAGTGAAATCTGGCTGTTTGCAATGACAATGACAGCTAGAGAGTATAATGCTAAGTGAAATAAGTCAGAGAAAGACAAATACCATATGATCGCAATCATATGTAGAATTTAAGAAACCAAAGATAAAAAAGAGAGGATCCACAAAACAGACTCTTAACTATAGAGAACAAACTGATGGTTACCAGAATGAAGGTAGGTAGAGGATGAGTGAAATAGGTGATGGTGATTAAGAGTACACTTATGATGAGTATGTATACAGTTGTTGAATCATTATATTGTACACTTGAAACTAATATAACAATGTACTATACACAACTATATTGAAATTAAAATGTAAAAGTGTAACTGGAAAGTTTAAAAAGAAAAAAAAAAAAACACCATGCATCAAGGAATGTGAGTGGCCTCTAGAATCTCAGGTGACAGGGCAACAGATTCTCTCCTCCAGCCTCCAGAAAGGAAAACAGCCCTGCTGACAGCTTGATTTAGCCAAATAAGACAATGGCTGACCTGACCTCTAGAATTGTATGATATTTTTTTTTTTTTAAGCTACGAAGTTTGTGGTAATATGGTATGGCAGCAATAGGAAACTAACACAGGGAGCAAGAGCTCCATCACTGGATGATTGCTTGAATGATGAATGGTGGTACCACTGCTAGAGGTAGGGGAATAATGAGAAGGGGAGATTTCTTACTTGTTATCCAGGGTAGGTATTCAGGAAAAGATAATGAGTTCAATTTTGAAATTCTTAAGAGTGAAGGCACCAATATGGACAACCAGATGGAAATGTTTAGAATATAGTTGGATAGAAATGTCAGAAAAAAATAGGAAAGTAAATTTCAGAGTTTTGTCTTGTTTTTAATATATTTGCATGTCGTAGTGGGAGCCATAAGCAAGGATGAGACTGTCCAGGGAGTATTTGTATAGGAGAAGGAATTCCTGGAGCAGAGACCTCACCTACTTGGAACATTCACTCAACTTAGAAGGAAGTTGGGAAAACAGTGATCCATGAGGTGACCATTTCCATATAGATATATCTAACCCCACTTCATATCTCACTGAGTTTAGATCCACATTTACAACAGCTTCTTAGACATCTCAAATATCACATAAGCCTGTCAAATTTGTTATGTTCAAAAATGAAATGAATCTTTTTCCACAAATCCAATCTTCCTGACTTGTCTTTACTATCAGCTAAGGATACCTCCAGTAACTTCATTGTGCAAGGTAAAAATCCAGGAATTAACAATGACTCCTCTTCTCTCTCACTATGCTCTTTATAAAATCCTTTATTAAAACCTGTCAATTCTATTTGCTTATGCTTTCAAATTCCTCTGCTTCTCCCTGTTTCTCCACTACCTCCTCCCATTTCCAAGGTCACTATCATCTTTTAACAAGACTACAATGTTATTCTCACACATGTGGTCATGCCCCTCCCCCACTTCATTCCCCACAGTTTCCCTTAAGCCGGTTTAAAAGCAACAGCCCTCATGGCATTGTCCTACCCTCCAATGGTTTCCTGTATTTTCAGGATAAAATACAAATCCCTGAACATGACAAAAACTTCCTCAATGATCTCACTCTTGACAATGTCCCCATGCTTAAC
Organism: Vulpes lagopus; assembly: GCF_018345385.1. Classification (NCBI taxonomy): domain Eukaryota; kingdom Metazoa; phylum Chordata; class Mammalia; order Carnivora; family Canidae; genus Vulpes; species Vulpes lagopus. The sequence goes on from NC_054829.1 coordinate 101,798,557, forward strand.
ATATCTCTTAAGTCATAAAAAGCTGCCATTTCTTAAATAGGCCATTTGCTCGGTCATGTGCCCCATCCTTTTCACATACTGTTCCATCTACCTTTAACAAATCCCACATTTCTCCACCTGGATAAATTATTCTGGTCCTTCAAGACTCAACTTATATACTACTTCTTTCAGAAATCTTTCCCTGACATCTCCAAAGTTTACTTAAAAGCTCCTCCAGTGTGAACCCTTATGCAGAAAAGAGATTACAAGTATTTGAGGGTAAGTCACAGAACGGACCAGCCACAAAGAAATCAGACTTGTAAAAAGACAGAAAACAGGGGAGACTTCGGGTCAATAGCAAAAACTCGTGACACTATTGTCAGGATGTTACTACTGGAACAAAGTTATACAGAGCTTACTTTTCATCCTTGTGTCATTCTCTCCTGGTTCAAAGTCCCAGGGGAGAATCAGATTGGCTTGGCTTGAGTCACATGATAACCCCTTAGCTAAAGGAAGAAGTATTGGCATACATCCTTACCATGAGCATGCACATGGGGAGAAGGTACTATACCACAGTGAAATTAAGGTGCTGCTACAAAAGAGAGAGAGAGAGTTCAAAACAACAAACATCCACTAAAGCCTTGAACCAAGTTTGAGAGTCACCAGATAGGTGTCAGAAATATTTTTTCCCTAAAATGTGAGAATACACTAGAGAAAATCAGAGTACCACATCAGCTGTCTCATTTTCAAGGAAAGTTGGAGTGTCATTATAACAATGACCTAATAAGTCAGCATTCATTAAAATGTGCTGCAGGTTAGAATCAGGACCATTTTTTCTGTCATCTGAAATATACTGAAAGCTGGGGGAAAATGCATTTTGTCCTAAAAGAGGGGATATTCCTTTTAAAAGTTTTAGCACAAGTGAGAAAATTTCTAGGTTAGATTAACATCTTATTTGTACTCCCAAGGCTCATGAGAATAAGTAAAGGGCTGGACTACACCCTTTTCCTGAGGGGCAATGAGCATCTTTCTGTTACCTCTTATTTTCTTAGGCGCCTCATAGAAGTCATGTGGCACAGCCCACTCTAGCACAGACATCCTCTCAATTTCCGGCGTCATTGACTGTCTTCCCCCCACCCCAGATCCTGACCCCTGCCAGCCACCACATGTCACAGGCATGAACTTTTATTTTTTAATCAGGACATGAGTTTCCCATTTGCAGAAGGGACAGAGCATTCAAAGACCTATCTTATTTTTTTCTTTTTATAAATTTATTTTTTATTGGTGTTTAATTTGCCAACATATAGAATAACACCCAGTGCTCATCCCATCAGGTGCCCACCTCAGTGCCCATCACCCAGTCACCCCCACCTCCCGCCCACCTCCCCTTCCACCACCCCTAGTTTGTTTCCCAGAGTTAGGAGTCTCTCATGTTCTGTCTCCTTTTCTGATATTTCCCACTCATTTTTTCTCCTTTCCCCTTTATTCCCTTTAACTAATTTTTATATTCCCCAAATGAATGAGACCATATAATGTTTGTCCTTCTCCGATTGACTTATTTCACTCAGCATAATACCCTGCACGTCGAAGCAAATGGTGGGTATTTGTTGTTTCTAATGGCTGAATAATATTCCATTGTATACATAGACCACATCTTCTTTATCCATTCATCTTTCGATGGACACCGAGGCTCCTTCCACAGTTTGGCTATTGGGGACATTGCTGCTAGAAACATCGGGGTGCAAGTGTCCTGGCATTTCACTGCATCTGTATCTTTGGGGTAAATCCCCAGCCATGCAATTGCTGGGTTGTAGGGCAGATCTATTTTTAACTCTTTGAGGAACCTCCGCACAGTTTTCCAGAGTGGCTGCACCAGTTCACATTCCCACCAACAGTGCAGGAGGGTTCCCCTTTCTCCACATTCTCTCCAACATTTGTGGTTTCCTGCTTTGTTAATTTTCACCATTCTCACTGGTGTGAGGTGGTATCTCATTGTGGTTTTGATTTGTATTTCCCTGATGGCAAGTGATGCGGAGCATTTCCTCATGTGCTTGTTGGCCATGTCTATGTCTTCCTCTGTGAGATTCAAAGACCTATCTTGGCACAGAAGCAGACCATGGAATATGACCATCCTATCATAGAGTAGTCATAGATAGGCCTCCTCTCAGTGGAATCTCTTGGAAAGATCACTTGAAGGAAGCTTTAGTGAGAAGCACACTCCTCACTGCAGTGTCAAAATTCAAACCTAAATCTTGGAATGCAGAACAGCCTTGTTTACTGCAAAGCGGGTACAGAGTGTCTGGACAGCTCATGGAACTTCCTCAATGTTTTCATTCTTCTGCCACCAAGTTCACTGGCATTCATTTTTTATTTTTATCTATTAATGGATATTAATAAGAACAGAATTAGAGCCTGATATCCCATTAACAGAAAGAGGTGCTTTTTCTAAAAAAGTAGCAGTAACTTCTAGAGGAAAAACTAGTAGAGAAAGACAGTGTTCTTATCCTGGTTTCTCTGCTTACTGGTGATGTTATTTTGTGTCACATATTTAGCTTTTCTATGTTTCTAATTCTATGTTGTGCATAGTAATATCAGTTGTGAGAGCTCAATAACTAATATAACATTTGGGGCGGGGGGAAGCTACTATAACCCAAGTTAGAATAGATCAGTGTATTGACAAATTCACTATTGTACTCCCAAATTATAATTCCCATCTGATAATAATGCTACTTTAGGTTCAGAAGCTAGAGAAGAGCTCCATTCCTTCCTATTGCTGTATAATGCAATTATTTTCCAGTTGTGTCAAACAAGTATCCTCCCTAGAAAATTAATCAGTGGCTTTTTTGGTCCATGGATGTTTCCCTCCAATGGAATGTGAAAATTAAAATTTTGAAAAGTTCACTGAATTAGATGGCAACTTTTACTAAATTTCATTTCTACTATTTTACTATCTAAACACCAATCCTTTAAAGAAAATTTGACACAATATGAACTAAGTCAAATATAAATGTTGACTATTCATGGGTACAGGCATGTTGAACCTAAAAATTGTATTTAATTGATTCTGGAAGCACTTTTTAAAAATTTCAGTGTTTCAGAAATCAGTTGGAAGTCAACAAATGGTAATAGTATTTAGCTCATTTCAACGGAAATGGTCTCATTAACACGTCAGCTGCTAAAAATGTATGAGCCCAGCCATGTCCTTTTGCCCGCCTGGAGGAAAGAAACCCTACTTTCTCAGTTTTGCTTTTAAAAATAATCCTTGTTTAAATTGTTAACAGTTGCTCTAGTGGTGGCCCATGACAAGAAATTTAAGTCCCTCTCCTTCTCTCTATGACCATTTCCAAACCCTTCAGATAGCTTTTATACTGTCAATGCAAAATGGCTTTTCTAACTGCATTGAAGTTATTTTAACCAGCTTTAGTAATAGACTTTCTTCCTCAGCGCAGAACATGAAGCTTAACTCAAACCTTCATAGTGCTGAACATGCATGTTTTCTACAACGTGATCTCAAAAAATGTTCCAAAAGTAATGAGCGATATCAGTAGTAATATCAGAATAGATATCCAGTAAAATTACCAGATGGCATTAACTAAGCAACTCTTTTAGATTATCTGTTAAGAATTAACTAAATGGAAACTTTTCAAATAATTTTATTCTCACAGTATGAGGTTAGCTTTAAAGTGGGTGGTTTCCAGGAGGGGTTTCATTTCTATATTAGGTGACTTAAAATAATAGGGTATTTAGGAAAACACCATATAGAGTCTGTCTTGAATTACAGCAATTTCAGCAAATAAAGCTCATATTAGAATTACAACTCATGGGAAATATTTTTTTAAATGGAACATAGAAATTTGCATCATGGGGATCCCTGGGTGGCTCAGTGGTTTGGCGCCCGCCTTCTACTCAGGGCGTGACCTGGAGTCCCGGGATCGAGTCCCACATCGAGCTCCCTGCATGGAGCCTGCGTCTGTCTCTGCCTCTCTCTCTCTCTCTCTGTCTCTCTCATGAATAAATAAATAAAATCTTTATTTTTTTTTAATTTTTATTTATTATTTATGATAGTCACAGAGAGAGAGAGAGACGCAGAGACACAGGCAGAGGGAGAAGCAGGCTCCATGCACCGGGAGCCCGATGTGGGATTCGATCCCGGGTCTCCAGGATCGCGCCCTGGGCCAAAGGCAGGCGCCAAACTGCTGCGCCACCCAGGGATCCCTAAATAAAATCTTTAAAAAAAAAAGAAATTTGCATCATTATCACCTGAATTTTAAGTCCTCAGAATCACTCATTTTGCAGCTATGTTGATTGCTTATTTTGAGCCATTAGCAAAGCTCATATTCCAGAAATATTCAATCCAAATTAAGGAAAAAAGGACTAACTGAAAGAAAGAATGTTTTAATTATACTTCAAGATTAAAGTCCCCAGGACACAAGTAAAAGGAAAGATATTTCACGCTCATGGATTGCAAGAATACTGTTGAAATGCCCATACTACCCAACGCAATCTACAAATTCAGTGAAATCACTGCATTGAATGGCATTTTTCACAGAAATAGAAAACAGACAATTCTAAAATTTGTATGGAACCATAAAGGATCCAAAGCAATTGAGAAAAAAAAGAACAAAGCTGGAGGCCTTACACTCTCTGATTTCAAACTGTATTATAAAAGCATTGTAACCAAAACAGTATGCTATTTTCATAAAAAACAGACACATAGATTAATGGAACAGAGATTTCAGAAATAAACTCACACATATATGGTCATTTAACTTATGACCAAGGAGCCAAGAATATACAATAGGAAAAGATAATCTCTTCAATAAATTGTGTTGGGAAATTGGACAGCCACGTGGAAAAGAATGAAACTAGACCACTAGCTCATACCACATAAAAAAATCAACTCAAAACAGAATAAAGACTTGAAGATAAGACCTGAAACCATAAAACTCTTAGAGGCAACCATGACATCAGTCTTAGTAATGAGTTTTTGGGTCTGACTCCAGAAGCACAGGCAAAAAAAGCAAAAAACAAAACAAAATAGAAACAAGTGGGACTATACCAAGGTAAAAAGTTTCTGCACAGCCAAGGAACTCATCAACAAAATGAGAAGGTAACCTATTGAATTGGACAAAATATTTGCAAATTATACACCTGATTAGGGGATAATATCTAACATATAATACTAAAACAACAACAAAAACAATCTGATTAAAACATGGGCAGAGGATCTGAATAGACATTTTTTCAAAGAAAACATACATATGGCCAACAGACATATGAAAAAATGCTCAACATCACTAATCAGGGAAATGCAAAACAAAGCCACAATGTGCTATCACCTCACATCTGTCAGAATGGCTATTATGAAAAAGACAAGATGTAAGGAGTACCTTGATGGCTCAGTCAGTTAAATGTCTGCTTTTGGCTCAGGTCATGATCTCAGAGTCCTGAGATCAAGCCTTGCAGGCTGAGAAAGCCTCCCCATGAGGAATCTGCTTTCCGTCTCCCTCTGCTCCCTCCCCCCCCTTCTCATGCTCTCATTCTCTCTCAAATAAAATCTTTAAAAAAAGATAAGAAATAGGAAGTATTGGTGAGAATATGGCAAGGAAACCCTCATGCACTGTTGGCAGAAATCTAAGTTGGTGGAGCTGGGATGAAAAATAGAATGAAGTTTCCTCAAAAAATTAAAACTAGAACTATCTTATGATCCCACAATTCCACTTCTGGGCATTTATCCAAAGAAAACAAAAACACCAATTAAAAAAGTATGTACTCCCATGCTTACTGAAACATTGAAACATTATTTTCAATAGCCAAGATATAAAAACTTGAGAGTCCATTGATGGATAAATAAAGATGATGTGGTACACACACAAATACATAATGGAACACCATTCAGCCATAAAGAAAGAATAAAATATTGTCATTTACAACAACATCAATGGATCTTGAGAGCGTTATGCTAAGTGACAAAAGTGACAAAAGTCAGAGAAAGATAAATATCATATGATCTCATTTACATATGGAATTTAAAAACAACAAAAAACAAGTTCATTGATATGGAGAACAAACTGGTGATCACCAGAGGTGTTGGGACAGGGGAGGAAATGAGTGAAGTAGGTCAAAAGATACAAACTTCTAGTTACAAAGTAATTAAGCTATGGAGAAACAACATACAACATGGTGACTATAGTTAATACTGTATTGCACATTCTAAAGCTACTAAGAGTAAAAACTAAAAGTACTCATCACGCAAAAAAAAAAAACTTCTGTAGCTATGTATGGTGATGGAGGTTAACTAGATATATTTTGGTGATCATTTCACAATATATACAAATATTGAATCATGTTATAAACCTGAAATGAATATGTTATATGTCAATCTTACTTCAATTTAAAAAAATAGACTTAAGTGCCAGAAAAGGTCTTCTCGTTTCTCACCAAATAATAAATGTCACGGATTAACATTTCAAAATACTGTTCAAAAAAATGGCTTTTGCTTTTTCTTGGAAAAACTTACTCAGTACCTCTGACACCTTCTTGACAAGTTCTCTAAAAGTAATTATTGGCTTTTTTCTTTGTTTCAATGTGAAGCAAGTTTCACTTGCTAGATGTTCTAGCAAGTTTTCAAGGCTCTTGTTCCCACCCTCTTTCTAATGCTTCAAATCCAAATGGCAATTAGTCAGATGGCACAGAGCTGTTCAACGCAGAAAGCAAGAGTCTCCTGACATCTAGTAACCAGCTCTACAACATCTGCTCCTGGCACTAAAGAATGAAAAGAAAGAGGAAACATAGAAGAAAATCTCCATGACCTTGGATTAGGCAAAGACTTCTTGTCATGTACCATCAATAAAATACTTAGCCAAAAAAATAAAACAAAATACTTCTTAAACATTGTACCAAAAGCAAGATCCATAAAACAAATCAGTGAATTGGACTTCACAGAAATTAAAAATCTGCTCTCTAAAAATACTAGTACGAGAGTAAAAAGGCAAGTCATAGACTGAGGAAAATAGTTGCAAATTATATATGTAATAAAAGATTTGTTTAAAGAAAATGTAAAGAACTCCTAAAACTCAGTAAGAAAAAAAAAACTTGAATAGGCAAAGGCAGAAAATTTGAACAGACTCTTGCCCCCAAAGAAGTCATGCAGATTGCAAATAAACAAAGGAAAAGATTTTCAATACCATAAGTCAATAAGAAAATACAGAGTAAAACCACAATGAAACACCACTGCACATCTATTGGAACAAAATTTAAAGCATATCAAACATCTGTATTAATGTGGAAGAACTAGAATTTGTATATACTGTTGATGGAAAGGTAAAATGGTACAACCACTTTGGAAAAAATATGGCAATTTCTTAAATTAGCATACCTACTATATGATTCAGCTATTCCATTCCTAGATATTTACCCAAGAGAAATAAAAGCATGTGTCCACATAAAGACTTGTATACTGATGTTCATACAGCTTTATTTTCAATAACCAAAAACCTGTAAGCAATCTAAATACCATCGACATGTGAATGCATAAACAAATAATTCTTTGTCCATAAAATACAACACCACTCTTCAATACAAGAGTGGCCTATTGACATAGGACAATCTCAAAATAAGTGTAATGAGTGAAAGAAGTTAAACAAAAAGAGTACATATTGTAGATTCCATTTCTATAAAATCTTAGGAAGTACACAGTAACCTATAGTAACAGAAAACAGATCAGGGTTGCCTTAGAAAGAGGGAAGGGGTGAGGAGGATAGGAAGCAGCTACAGGGAAGGAATTCCAAAGGAACACCAGAAAACTCTTGAGGGTGATGAATATGTTAATCGTCTTAATTTTAGTGGCAAGCTTATATATATGTATATATATCTCAAACTATCAATTGTATACTCGATGTGTGGGCAGTTTAATGTATATGATTTATACCTCAGTAATGATGCATTTAAAAACAAAGAAAAAAGAAAAACACACTCCAGAGATGATGCTAGAACACCATACAGGGGGAAACAAACCAAGTTGTCTGCTCTTGGCACACACAGAACTTCCTTTTCCCCTGATAATATCTGCAAATTTATGAACTATCAAATAAACTATTGCAATCTTCATGGCTAATATACTTACACAGGCAAAAGGGAGCTAAACAATTAGCCACTCTCCCTACTTGCCCAGGAGAATAATAATCAATGTCTGATGAGTAGCAAAGCATACAAATTTGATTTACAACGTTTCCTTGCTCTATGAGGGTGGGCTGGGAAACACATGCTTATGTGTTGGAAAATGCTTACATTACCAGATTTCACTAAAGGACCAGGTGCACATTTTTTCCCCCTGACTTCTACACCAGCAGTGATCCACTACTGTCTTGCAGCCTAGATGGCTCTGTCAATGGAGCAGATGGAACAGTTCTTTCCTACTTCTAGTTCGGTTTGATGCTCAGTGATAAAAATCAACAGTTTCTCCTTGCTGAGTATTCTTGTTCACATGTGTTCATTTGGCATTGTACCTGCTTACAAGATGTTCTAGCAACATAGGTGCCAAGTCATAGTGGCTCTGCCCTGGGAACCTGGGAGTCTTCAGGGGACTATTTAATTCTGCCCTCCTTAACCTCCTGAGGGGGAGGAGAGAGTAGGGAAGAGAAAGCTTTAGACTTTTTCCACAATTATGTTGCTGAGACTTCCAGATAAAAATGTTTGAAGCTGAACTTAACACAGGTATCAGGTTGACAGCCTCAGTATATAATGAAGACCAGCTCTTTACCATTTCTGTTTCTCCCCCTAAAGAAGGTGCCAACGGCTTTATTAAAAGGAAGGGGCTGACTGCCAATTGGAACTGCCCCACATGCCCTGAGAAGCTGCCCAACGTATCTGGTGGGCCAAAGAAGCCAGTTTCCATCCTGGAGTTTGGCTCCTGCCAGAACTCACACCACCTGAGAAGCAAAAGAAGACGGCCAAGATGTGTGCAGTGTGTGTAGCTATTGCCTTGGCACAAAATCAGTCTGGTTGATACCAGTTAGTGCTGCTCCTGTAGAATATTTACTACGTATACAAATAGGCAGTTAATATGACCCTTGATAGACACGGTAATGGAGTTTGTACTGACAATTGACCCAGAACTGCCTTCTGCCTGTTATACCATGATTAATTCACTGCGCTGGCAGAGAAAAAAACCTCTAGTTGAATCCTTGGATTCACGTTGAGAATCCGCCTACCCAAGGGCTCTCCTACAATGATCCAGTTGATGTACAGTGAACCCAAAGGTTTTGAACACTTTTAAACATTTTTAGGATACATGAAATGGAGAGACAGCATCAATACAAGCCCTGACTTTTCCTAAGACGCGAACCCCTGTTGAGTTCGGGGTTGTTCTTTTGTGGTCTGAAGCCCCTTGGATGGTTTAAAATTCATTATCAACCCTGGCTTCCAGCATCTTTTGGATTTTCAATCCAAATGAAGAAACGTATGCCAACACAGTGAGCAAATTCCCGGAGATTCCTACCAACCAAGGGATTTGGATAAATGGATTTGTGTCCAGAAATGCCATGAGTATACTGCTACTCAGTAAATGGGCTTTGCCTTTCTGTACTTCTTACACTTCCAGAGCTGACAGTATGGGTTTGTTAAAAATCTCTCTTCAACATGAGAAGGAGAGGATGCTTAGAGACTTCCCAGGCCAACTTTCCTGTAAGTATCAAGTAAGAAAAGAAAGTGGGTCCTAAGACTCAGAGCTTCCCAACCTTGTCAGAGTGGCAGGACAGAAATGTCAATCTCTTGCCTCTAGAGAAATCCTGGCATAGGTAGCTCTTACATATTCGTACTCAACACACATCAAGAAACTCATGGTCTCACAGATTTTGATCAAGCCAATGGATTTCTCCTCCATAAGCATGTCCTCACCTCAGCCACAAAGTCACAGAGCCACATGTACTAGGTGTTTAAATCAGAGATATACACAAGGCATTAAACACATACCCAGGGAATATTTAGACACTTGTATCTTTAGACACAAGTCCACATCTTCATATTTTAAGAAGCTGCCCAGTTCACATTTATTTAAATTACTACTGATCTTGAAACTAAATTGAAAGATTGGATATTTGGTTACTCTTTGTCCTCTGTGATTTTTAGTATTTGCCAAAGTGAAAGTTGCCACATATCTTTTAAAATATTTTATATACGTGCCGAGAAACCTCCAGTTACTATGCTGTTGTTACTCTTTGAGGTCCAGGATTAAAACTTCACTTATTATTCCATTTATTAAGGAACTAGGAATTTTTCCTCACTGATCAAGAAAGGGAAAGCAATATTTGAATACAAAAACCAAGCAGAAGTGAATGCATTTCATAGAGTAATATTTCTCCAAGCCACTCACCCTGAGTGGTGAAGTCCTTTAGAGTCCGTTTTCCTTCTCATTCATGCACTTCCTGATATAGGAAAACATCTGTGTAGTTAGTTGGAAAGTACACATTGGCATAGTCTGAATCCACTGTGGCTGTTCAGGGCTGGCAGTGGGGGCTGATATGGGCTACCCGTTGGAATGTGGGACATAGGTTCCTCTATTTGGTTATTAAATATTTTTAACATCACCCCAGATTACAAAATGTAATTGGAAGTTAGTAGCACATTTTTTTCCCAACCATGGGTCTGTGTTACAAGTAGCCCTTTTGGCGAATGCATTGTCATGTGCTTTATTATAAAGGGAAGAGAAGAGCAGGAATCCTTCCTCAAAAACAGGGAAGAGGACCTTGATGAAGATGCTAAGTTGCTTCCTTGTTGTCTGGGCTTCCATAACAAACTACCATTCACTGGGTACCTCATACAGAACATAAGTGACTATCTCACAGTTCCAGAGGCTGGGAACTCCGAGATAAAGTTGCCAGCTGACCTAGAGTCTGGCCTGCTTCTTGGTTCATAGCCAGCCATCTTTTTGCTGTGTCCTCATGTGGTAGAAGGGCCCAGGGAACTCTGCTTAGTCTCTTTCATAAGATGTTAGTCTTGGCAAAGATGTTTTATATGACACCAAAAGCTTCCTGACATGGGTCTTGACAGTGATATATTGGATATGACCCCAAAAGGACAGGCAACAAAGGAAAAATAAACAACTGGTATTATGTCAATATAAAAAGCTTGTGTGCGGCAAAGAAAAAACTAAGAACAAAATGTAAAGAAAACCTGCAGAATGGAAGAAAACATTGTGTGCTATATATCAGATAAGGAAATAGTATTGAAAATATGTAAGGATCTCATATAACTCAATAACAAAATAAATCCGTATTAAAAGTGGTCTAAGGACTGAATAGAAATTTTCCCAAAGACGACATACAAATAGGTGAAGGGGATTAAGAGGTACAAACTTCCATTTATAAAATAAATTAGTCACGGAGATGAAAAGCACTGCACAGGGTATACAGCCAATATTATAACAACATTATGTGGTGATAAATGGTAACTCTGCTTATCACGGGAGCATTGCATAATGCATAGAATAGTCAAATCACTATGTTGTACATCTGAAACGTTATATTTCAACAATTAAAAACAAAGAACATTAATCCCATTCATGAAGGCTCCATCTTCGTGACTTAATCACCTCCTAAAGAGGTGATTAATACCATCCCTTTAGGCATTAGGATTTCAACATATTGAAATTTTAAACTTTGAGGGGACACACTCAGACCACAGCACATATGGTAATAACTTTGTCTCCATTTCTTAGCTTTTGGTTTCTGTCACCTTTTGAGACCTACGGGCCCTCATTGCATGTCTTCATCACATATTAAAAAGTCACAATCCAGACTGGTGGTAACAATAACACCTACCATGAATTGAATACCTACTATACACCAAATACTAACAATCCTCAAAGATAAGTGTTATCCCTGTTTTACACACAACTAATCTAAAATTCAAAGAAAGCAAATAACTTGCCAACAGGCCTATAGTATTAGGTAGCACAGCAAAAGTTTCAAACATGGGCTGTCTACAAAGCTAACGTTCATTCTACCCTGTTTTATATTATTCCTTCTAGAAAAGCTATAAAGATTATCAAGCTTTCCCTGAAAGTCAGCATTTCTTCCACCCCTTGCTTTAATAGAACAAGCAGCCCTTCCCCACTATTGACTCTGAATTCTAGTTATTTTAATTTGGTTATGTTTACTAATGTAATAATAGCAATAATAATAATAATAGTAATAATAAAATACCCATGCATGTGGCTAATCAAGCTATGTTTTTGTTTATTACCAGAAAAATGGCCCTTGAATTGAGGACAACATAGACTATAAGAGCTCAGCCTTAGCTGGAAAACAGACAGATGACAAAGGGGATAATTTCAGAAGTTATTAGTACTGTAAAAGAAAGGTTTCTCACATAAAGACTCCTAACTCGGGGAAACGAACTAGGGGTGGTGGAAGGGGAGGAGGGCGGGTGTTGGAGGGGAATGGGTGACGGGCACTGAGGTGGACACTTGACGGGATGAGCACTGGGTGTTTTTCTGTATGTTGGTAAATTAAACACCAATAAAAGTTAATTAAAAAAAAAAAAAAGAAAGGTTTCTCAGATCATCAAAAAATTAGTTTTTCTTAAACTTTTTTCTTAGTTTTTCTACTTATCTAGATTTCTCAGTAAACCAGATTAAAACTACAAATTTGTGGCAGGAGGAGATGTATGCAGGTTGAGATACCTAGAGAACTCAGTAAAAACTCTTGAAGTTAGATTCTGGATGTATTCTTTCTACCTATTGTGCTCAGACTAATTTATAGCTAATATCTAACTTTTGCTATACTCAGAAGTGTTATTTTTTTCAGGAGAATTTATTCTCCTCTTTTGAAAGAAAAGAGAAATTGTGGAGCCTCTGAGGTTTTTTATTGTTATATAAACTTATGTTTGGAAAAAATAAATGAATATTAGATATAGTCAAAACCATGGATACATTCAGACTAAGTTATCAAGTTAAAGTGATAGATAATGCTATTTTACTAAAACCAAAGTGTTGGTGTTATGAATGTAGAATCTACACCGTCAGGTCTGGTTCTATATTTTAACCATTTCTGTGTGTTGAATTCAGTTACATTAGTGCTTAAAAATGTGTTTTTAACTTCAGCATGCAGTATATAATAGAATTAATAACTTTGAGATTTGTCCTACTTCAGGATAATCAGACCTTACATTTAGTCAAAACTACAACAATCTATTTTCATATGCCAATGTACAGAACTATACAAATGACCAGTTAGTATTATTGTATGCAAGTTAAGATTAGTCTAACAGTAGAGATTAAAAAATACCAGTGGTTTAAATTTCTTTGGATTTTTTTCTTTTAATATTATCATGAAAGAAGTCTAGAAATCAACAGTCCATGAAATCAACAGGCAAGCCATGATGTCACCAGGAATGCAGGCTCCTGTACTTCTGCTTCTGAACCATACCTTCCATTTTTAAGGTCACCCCATCACCCATGGAGCTCATGCTGGAATTCCAATTATCATATTCACATTGAAAGCAACAGAGCAAATGAAAAAAGGTAGAAAGGATTCCTCTCCACTGAGTTGGCTCCCTTTGAACAGCCTTACCATAATTTTGACACAATATTTCTACTTATATCTTATTTGCCTAAACTTAAACATATGGCCATACCTAGTTGCAAAGGAAAAAAGGAAATATAATTTAATTTTTGGTTTCCATGCAGCAGTGTGTCTTATGTCTGGGCTTGTTACTAAGGTGAGAGGAGAAAATGTTTATCAGAGTAGGAAACTACTAATCTTTGTCATACATTATACTTTTATTCTCTGCGCTTCAAAAATCTACCATAGTTCATAATAAGAAACATTTACATTTACTACCAATAAACTATACACAAAGGTGACAACCTCTAGGTAAGTGTGAAATAGAAATGAATATATTGGTTTTTGTCTGCCAGTTCCTAGCACAGAACTCCTAAAATCCTTGTCATTTCCTACATGATAAAAGCACCAAGAGTATCTTTTTTTCCCCTAATATTTGTTTTTTGACCCTAGTTCCCAACACAGTGCTTCTAAACGCCTTGGAATTTGATGACTGATAGAAATGCCTCTTGTTTTCTCATGGGTCTAGACTTGGTGGACATCTAGAAAGCTTCAGGATGGGGACCAGTCATCAGAAAACTCAAGCTGCAATTAAAAACTTAAAGTTCCAGCCTTTTCTTCATCACTTGGATAGGGGAGAAAGGCTGGAGATTAAGTTAATAATCTGTCATGCCTAAGTGATGAAGCCTCCATTAAAAAAAAAAAAAATACCAAAAGTGTGAGGTTTCAGAGAGCCTCTGAGTTGGTGAACACATCCACATACTAGGACAGCATACCTTAGCCCCATGGGGACAGAAGCTCCTGTGCTCAGAACCCTTCCAAACCTCACCCTAAATACCTCTTCACCTGGCTGCTCATCTGTTTCTTTTATATAATAAACTGGTAAATGTAAGTAAATGTTTCCCTGAGTTCTGTGAGCCATTATAATAAATTATAGAACCTCAGGAAAGGTTCCGGCCATTCAGTCAAAAGTATCAAAGACAACCTACAACTTGTGATTGGCATCTGATGTGGGGGCAGTCTTATGGGACTGAGCCCCTAACCTCATAGTATCTGATATTCACTCCAAATAGAGATGGCAGCTGATACCTAGGTAGTATCACAGAATTGCTTGGTGTGGGAGGAATAAAAATCACACATCTGGTGTTAGAAATATTGTATGTGTATGAGTAAAGGAGACACACAAGAGTGTGTCTACACATAGCATTTCTTACAATGTAAAAATGGTAATACCTCCACAGTGCAGGTGTTTTTTCTATTTGCTTAAACTCTTATGTACAAGATGATGACTTAGTTCTACCATTATTTTTCTCTTCTAAAACTCTAGCAAAATTTTTGTTCATACAGCATACAATGACACTTTTCCATCTCTAATATAGCCCCCAGCAATCTGAAGGATCAAAATTATTTTTTTTTTAAAGAATCATTATCTAAGGCTTAAAGAGGTTAGACAACCTGCCTGAAGTCATATAGCTAAATCCAGTCCTGGACCCCTCTGCAGGTGCTGTGGTTTCTTGGGCCTCCTTAGGACAATTTATGTAAAGTTCCTTTGGCACAGAGTCAATCCTTCAGATGTAGAGGGTCTAGTTAACATTCTGCATGGCCATGCAATCCTATGTGGGTTTCCCAGAGGCTTAAAATAATGTTTTTCTTGGCACCTCCATTTCAAAGCATCACATGGGTACAAGGTAGAGCACGGGCTACTCAACCAGTAACAATGATGGTGATCATACTATTCTATGTTGTTGACGGTAAATACACAAGTTTTAACAATTAATATGGAAAAAGGACTCATCATTGTGGTTAAGAACTAATTCTGGATCCACACCACTTGGCTTGGAACCACAGCTCCAATATTACTGGCTGTGTGATCTTCATCTAGTTAATCAACCTACGCCCCATTTTCTCATCTATAAAGTATAAATAATAGTACATACAGGGTTGTTAAAGGATGAATGAGTTAATACTAGCACTTAAAATAGTGCCTAATACATAGAGATGCTATAGTGTTTGCTATCATTAATAGTTGTATTATTTATGTTATTATAGTCCTTGTATAGAAGCAGAAGTGACCAATTTTGCATAAATTGGAGTACTCGGATGTGGGAATCATAAAGAAGGAATTCAGAAAATCATATAAAATGGAAATGTACTTAATCACAGCGACCTTAATTCTAATAGGATCTCAGATCCATCACTTATCTTGGATAGAATTTTTTTTTTTATTCAACAATCGTAAAGCTTAGCAAAATCATTGATTTTTTTTTTTTTTTTTACTCAAACTGCCAGGATCACATTATAAATAATGACAACTGACTACAAGAGGGAAAGAGGGAATAAACCTTTGGGTTTGAGTGGGGGAGGGAAGAGGACACACACATTTGGGGAAGGTAGGAGCTAGTAATGCAGAGAGACTGAACTACATGGCAGAGTCAGAGGCCTGCCCATTGTCATCCCTAAGCTGGATTTTCCTGAATGTTTTCCTACTTCTGATTGACCTTCTGTTATCCTCCTGCATTTAGATTTCCCTTACCTCCTGGTTCACTTGAAATTGTTTTTTCAATTTGACATCCCATGCATCATGTTTATAATGTTCCAAAAAGAAGTACAAAATTGAGTTTAGAATACATCCCCCTTCTCCATATGATAGGCCATAAAAGATAGCACTAGTCTTTATTTTATAAAACAAAGTACAATATTCGTGCAAAAAATAATTACTAATAGTATCATTAAAGTGTTTTCTGCCCCCAGTTTTCACATAGATGAACTCAGGCATAAGGCTGCTGGGGAGGGACACTCAGAGTTCACTTCCTCTCTTCCCCTAAAGAAAAGATGGAATAAACAAATTCTTTAGAACTAAATACAAGAAATCACAGAAAGAATGAAAGCAGTTATGCATGAGGAGCGCTGGCACAGTTTGACTCACTTGGTAAAACTCTTAAGACTGGTATGTATATGACTGATACCTTCAAAACTTGCTTTAATACTCGTTCTTCCTGTAAATGGATATTTCTCACAAAATTCAGAAGGGAACTCTTAACTCCTTTTCTTCTTCTTTATGTGTGTTCTGCCTCAAACCAGTGCAGATATGCAAACAGGTAGCCTTGATTCCTTGTGCCAGAAATTGATACAGTTGAACAAAGGATTCTGTATCTCACCATAAAACGTATGTACTGCTAAAAGGAATCGAGTTATTAGGCAGGCCACCAGATGGTAAAGCCTGGAAGGAGAAACTGAGGTAGGTACAAAGCAACAGAAAGCAGTCAGGGTGGGTCCCAAGCCCTTGCACCACCTAAGCCTACTCTACGAGGGCATCTCCACACCTCTCCCTCACTGAGCAGCCCTGACAGCTGCTGGACCTTGGCACACGTGTGGACATCAGGGACTACGTCACACCCTGGTGTGGTCAATGCAATATTCAAACTCCATCTCACAACCTCGTTGGTGTGTTCTCGCACAGTAGCACCCCCACTACAGGGCAGGAAAGGGCACGAAGAATCAGTTGAACTCTATTAATGGAGTTAATAAGGTTTTGAGTGAAAGCTAAGGATGAAGAAAGAATTTCTTCTGTTGATAGAGTCTGGTCCTAATTAGCATCCATCATGGAGAGTGGACCCCACTCGAGGTCTAGAGTCATTTCTAAAAATCCAAAATTCTAATTATGTGACTGATGAGTGTTTCTTAGGTTATTTTATTGAGTAAATATATTATTTCTCCTGGAGTCTAAATACCTCTGAGCAGGCTCTCCTATGCAAGCGCACAAGACCACTCACAAAAGGCTGATTAATACTCATCCACTCCGGGGAAAAGGGGACAGAGAAAAAAATTGAGATCCACAAATAATTGTGTACTTTTTTTGTAAACAAGTCCTAAGATTTAAGAGACTGAACAAGGTTCTACTGTAAATAATATATTTAACCCAAGCTCAGTATAATATGTAGTCTACTAGTATCCAGGTACAATAGAAATTTTTTAAAAAGCTACAGTTACACATTTCAGAATGGACTCCAAATTCATCTAAATATGAAATATTTATACAACGTTGATACGGGAGAAACAGGGTCTTCAATTAAGGGGTTGAGTGTTTTAAAATCTATACTATGTGAGCTCGTGGAGAATATAGATTCACTGCCCTTTCTTTATAATATGTAGCTGCTATTTCTATTCTGGGGATTTCTCATGAGTTTACAGCCACACTGTCACATATGGTTGCCTTTCCACCTAGTGCGGCATGGGGTTAAGTTCCTATTGATTTCTGTGACTCGGGCTTGGGAGGGTTTCTTTTTAGGTCAAATGTATTTTATCTGAGAGGTCATAGTGTGGCAGCGCAGCTGCAGTCTGAGCATCCCCGCCAGGAGGAAGGTAATGACAACACACTGTGTCTACAGAGCCTAGCATGAAGATAAACTACAATTAGCTTTTGCTGCTTTTCTGCAGAATCTGCATTTGCATTTTAAATTACATTTTGGTGTACTCATTTTCATCTTTCTTTTGGCTTTTAAAGCTGGAACAGAGACTCCTGACAAAAACACTGCCTAAGATTGGCATTTATTAGGGGGGGAAAAAAAACACATCCACATGATTTTTTTTTCTAAAATATTCCTTTGAGATTAGTTATTTCAGAAAGTCATGTTGACAGGCAGATGGAGAGAAAGATGCAAGATGGTTTCAGAGATTCTAGGAATCTCAAAGCCTGGATTTCCATTTCAACATTTCAATTCCTTGCTAGTCAGTAAGTTTCTCTAGCTCACTATATTAAAATGTGTACTATAGTAATATATATTAAACCTGCTCTCCTGATACATGCTGACAATTACATAGTTTATCATGCCAATAAGTTTGTTGAAAATCAAATCAAACTTGTCTCTTAAGTCTCTGGAGGGATGCTCTTTCTACAAATTTGTTAAGCTTTGTATGTTCTCTCCTCCCCTAGTTTGCTTAAATACTATTGATTAACAACATCCTCCTCCCAAGTGATCACTGGGTGTTAAATGTAAGGCAAAACAGAGGTCTCATGAATTGGATTGTGAGCTCATTTTCACTTCTTTTAAAGAGACCAATCCCTCCCTCATTAAATGATTAATTCTTGTGGACCCTTTGGCCAATGACTTTATGGATGGGTAAACCAAAAAGAATATCTCACTTTTCATTTTATCACTAAAGGATAGATGCCGAAAAACTGAAGATTGAGCCAGGTGCCATGGGGAAATAGAAAAATTATACAACTGAACTGTCAATTTTCTAAAGGAGATATTAGCATGGAAATGTAGGGCTATTATCGACTAAAGTAGAATTAAAGGAACTTATATTGTGGGATATTTATAATTCTCTACAATTCTGGAGCATTCTAATTTTCTCCATCTTATTGGTATATCTTAGTGGTTTATGTCTGAGTACATCCCAGTCTGTATTTTGTCCTGCCTTCCGCAGTTTTGTGCAATAGTTTCTTGTCGTGCAACAATGAAACCTTTTAGGTTTGAAACACTTTTACATGCATTCATTTTAAAATGTATATTGAGCATAAGACCATAAGGCACTAGGGATGCATTTGTGAAAAACACCAATAAGACCCTTGGTCTCAAAAGTCTACGTTCTAATTAGCAAAAGAATCCGTAAGTGGGGAAACAAACAAAATCATTTTAGACAGTTATAAGTGCTATGAATAATAAAGAGCAATGATAAACTAAAATGATACAGGGGAGGTGAGGCTTATTTAAACTGAATGATCTGAAAGGCCTAATAAAACATGACACTTGAGCTCCATCATATGAAGAGACAATGATGAAAAGATTTGGGGTCAGAGTTCAAGCAGAGAGTACAGCAAGTACCGAGGTGCTGGCACAGGATCAAGCCTATCCTGCAAGAAAGCTGGTGTGGCTGCTGGATAGTACGCGAGATGGGAAAACAGAAGAGGATGAACTCCAAAATAGAGGCAAGAACCACATTTTCAGGTCATTAGAAGCTACTGGGCTACCTATTTCTGTGAAATCACCCCCAAAACATAGTGCCTTAGAACAAAGGTTTTACTTTGCTCCAGTTTGAAGATTAGGATTATGGGGAAGTTCTTCCAGGCAATTCCTCTCTGATCTATGTGGTATTAGCTGAGGGCTGGAGGATGCACTTCCCAGGTAATTTCTTCATTCAGTATCTGGTGCCTCAGCGCTCCTTTGCCTCTTTCTCTACATGGCTTCTCACACTCTAGGGCCTCTCCTATGGCTTGTTGTTCTCACAAGATGGCCACATGGCTGTCTCATGGTTGTTTGTATACAAAGACTGCCTTTCCCCAGAGCCATCTTTGATTCACACTTCAAGCTTTTTTTTTTTCTTAAGATTTTATTTATTTATTCATGAGAGACACAGAGAGAGAAAGAGAGAGGCAGAGAGAGAAGCAGGCTCCCTCCAGGGAGCCTGATGCAGGACTCTATCCCAGGACCCCAGGATCACAACCTGAGCCATAGCCAAAGCTCAACCACTGAACCACCCAGGCAACCCACACTTCAAGTCTTCTATATAACCTCTCATCAAAGTATCAGAATATTCCTTCTCCCATTTTTTTGTTAATCAAACAAAGCACCAAGGCCAGCCCAGAGTCAAAGAGAGGAGAATCAGACATCTCCTTTCCAAGAGAGGAAGGCCAAAGAATTTGTGGCTACAGAGGCCATGGTAAGCATTTTGCTTTTTTTTTTTTTTTTTTTACCCAGAGTCTAATGGGAAGCCACTGGAGGCTTGAAAACACAGAAATGACATGATTTTATCTGTGTTGGTAAAAGATCATTTGGGCTCCTAAGCAGAGAATTTATTAAATGAGGAAAAGAGAGAATAGCAGAGAGACCGGTTAGAAGCAGGTACAGTTGACTGGATGGCCTGAAATGGAATGGCAACCATGGGAAAGGATATAAATGAATAAAGGACATCGTGAAGGACTTGCAATTGGACAGGTTTGGAGGAGATGAAAAGCATCAAGGAGACTCTGAAGGTTTTACTTAGGAGCGGGAGAGATGAGGATACTATTTACTAAAACAGGAGGAAAGGGATCCAGCTGTTTACATGTCTCATATCATCACCCCAAGAGCTTTTTGCACAGCTATGTAGGAGGCCTTCTTCTCCAATCTTTTGTCAGATGAGAGCAATGGGATTCATAAATAAAAGGAGGAGGTTGATGGGGGAAGAGGGAAGGAAGAAGGGAGGGAGGGAGAGAGGGAAGTTCAGAGAGGAAGAAAGACTTTCCTAAAACAATTAACTAGATACTTAGAGAAAGGGTCTAGAATTAGTTATCTAATCAGTGCATCTTCCCACTGTACAGCATAGTTAACGGTCAATCATTAGAAGTTGAGTTTTAATTAGTTATTTTAAACCTCCTCAAAGAATGTTTCCTTCTGAGTAAAAGAGAAACAGTGAAGATGATCACAAGCAAAAGTTTTGTTCTTAGTAATTACAGAATTTAAACAGTGGGATGATTACATCTTTTTAAGGGTCTCTAAATTTAGGTCAAATTAATTTTGATTTTATTGTTGTTAAATATCACTTACTATATATGTTATTTTTTAAGTTGATTGAAACCCACAGTCAATAGAGGAAGAGTATGATTTAGTAGAAATGTCCCAGAGGCCCTACTTCTTTTATTTCTAGCTTTGACATTAAACAAAGAATTGTATGAAAATTCCTTAAATCCTCTCCAATTTCCTCCTCATCAAATCATTATTACTTTTACTAACCATATTATGAAAATCAAATAAGCAAACTGTTGGGGAAAAAAGTTTTTATATACTTAAAAAAGGGAATCTACTATGAATTCTTCCCAACATTTAGAATTTTAATATACCAGTCTATTACAAAAGAAAGAAAGAATCCAAAATAACCCAATATATTAGGACTGTTTACCAGTAGAATCCTTTTGCTGCCACCTCTCTAAGTCACATTCAGCAGCATGTAGTACTTAACAGAATTTTGCCAAATCAGTCATCAAATATGAAAACTCACAACATAGTAAGAAAACAAGTATTCTAGGAGGATCTTAGTTACCAAGACAATAATCACTGATAATTATTTTCATCTCCCATGCATTTGCTTTATATTCAGTGGTTGGTCACTGTTAGTACCTTCCACTTGGTGAGACCCTTCCTGGCACACTGTACTCACACACGCATGCGCCCACTCACACCCACCCCAGGATACCTTTCTCTCACTCTGAGCAATGTTCCTTTACCCACATGGGAACATTGATTGGGCCTGTTTCAGTTCTAGGGCAGTGCAAGATTAAAGGGGTACTATCTGAATAATCATTGGGTGATGTGGTCTGAATTTTATATTCCTCAGCAGAAACAAGCCACAAACATCAAAACTGCCTGGAGATATAGATATATAGATAGATAGATTTTATATATATGCATACATAGATTTTATATATACATATATAATATATATAGATCTGTATATAGATACACATCTATATATAGATATAGATATAGATTTACCAATAGTCTTCTGTTAGATCTTAAAGTTGTGCTGTATATAGATGAGGATGGTAGGTCTAAATACAGAAAAAAACAGACCCTTTCTCTTGTACTTGTGGAAAACTGATTTAACTGATTTGGAAATGCTTAAAGGCAGGTTGAGGAAACTCTGCTGAATGTCTAAATAAACTTTCTGATTGTTCAACAATTTAATTAATGTTTCTGAGAAATTTGCAGCCAAAAGACCTTTGGATTTCAGTGCAAGCAAAATTTAGTTAGACATTCCACCAGAGTCATCATTCTTAAAATTCAAATTAAAAAAGAAATGTTCCAAAGCATAAAATTCCAAATACATTTTCTTTCCACTCAAAAAAAAAAAAAATCTTTCTTCCTCAGATGTCACCAATTCTGTTAAAAACATGAGCATTTTTATTTCCCTACATTCCTCCACTTGGCTCAGTGAGGCCACCCTCACATGGACACTGTGTTGGTCTCCCAAATTTCCTGGGCCTATGATTGCTTCTTTCACAGCCACTAAATCCATGCATAGTTTCTTTGCATATTACAATCCAAATTACAATTTGGTTGTTATATTACACTAAATATTCTTTCAGTGTTTACCTATTGATTACAAAATACTCTTAAAGTCCTTAATCCCACTCTCCAGGTTAGGACCACCTCTTGGGTGTGTGGGGTCAGGGGCAAGTATGTTTTTTCTGCAGAGTTCCTGTCTACATAAACAGTTTCACTAAAAATATATTAAGCATCCATACGCCCATGTGAGTTATACTTATTTGCTAACAGATTTAAAATCATAGGTAGAGGGATCCCTGGGTGGCTCAGCAGTTTGGCACCTGCCTTTGTTCCAGGGCGTGATCCTGAAGTCCTGGGATCGAGTCCTGTGTTGGGCTTCTGGCATGGAGCCTGCTTCTCCCTCTGCCTGTGTCTCTGTGTCTCTGCCCCTTTCTCTGTGTGTGTGTGTGTGTGTGTGTGTGTGTGTGCACGTGTCTCTCGTGAATAAATAAATAAAATCTTTAAAAAATATCATAGGTAGAGAAGATGGACTCACCTATTTGTTTATTACCCAATCAGAGCACGTTAAGATTTTTCCTAGTGTCCAGGCTCCTCTGCCTGTTCAGGTCTAGTAACCATCCTATCATTATCTTTTGATGGTGATAATAATTCATTTTGTGCTGATGGGATTTATTCTCCATGTCTTATTTTCATTCTTGACATACCAGAAAGTGTTGTCAGTTCCTGACCTAATTTGAGTTCAAAATAATTGTTTTTATTTTTCCCCAACAAGGAAAAAAAGTAGCAATGCTGTTATCACTCACAATGCCACATGATATTTTTGCAGCAATACAACATAGATCTTCTTGCCTCTGCAGTATCCTAATATTATTTGCATAATGCTGGTTACATCACTAAAAATGCTCCGTCAACCAGTGAGCAGCCCAGGAAGACTGGTTTTCAGGGACTCCCTCAGAGGCTGTGACTATGCTTCATGATGATGAACATACTGCAAGTCTTATCCAGAGTTTGCAGAAAATATTAATGACAATTTTTCTTCCGGGGTATGCTAAATTTACTGTTTAGAATTTTATCACATAGATAAAGCATAACAAATCCCTCATCCATTTTTTTCTCTTAAGTTCTGTAGGTTACATCATGTCATTCCTTGAGCATGCTTTCTCAGCATTGACTACACCTCTGCTTCCCATACACCCCACCACCATGAAAAACAGAAGAGGGGTCTGTTGGCAAAGTGGAAAAGGTCTCCCTTTTAGGTAAGAAATGTCTGTCTCTCATCCAATATGGCTCATGACCAGCCTGAAGGGGCATAATATCACCTTATTTACTGAAGGCAAGTGAGA
The DNA here is from genome assembly GCF_018345385.1 of Vulpes lagopus. Taxonomy (NCBI): domain Eukaryota; kingdom Metazoa; phylum Chordata; class Mammalia; order Carnivora; family Canidae; genus Vulpes; species Vulpes lagopus. The sequence continues at coordinate 101,822,428 of NC_054829.1, forward strand.
ACATGAATCAGAAGGACTGAACAGCCTTTACTAATATGCACGTTCTGATAAATACAACTTTAGATCTCGTTCCTGCAGTTAGGATGAACTAATCCCCAAAGAAAATCCCTTGTTGAATGCCTGTGGAATACATAAACAAAGTATAAAGGATAGAATTCCGTCCGTTATTCTTGATTTCATATTTTCATCAAAACTATCAAATCCAGTTGTTTTCCAAAGATACACATCTACTAATATGATAGTGATAAATTATGATGAGACCATTTTTATCCACTTACCTAGAATGCATACAGTCGGGCTTCTGTAGACTTGTTTTTCCCAGGACCACACAGACTTCTACTTAAATGAAAACCAAACAGTGATCTGGTTTCACCTTCTAAATTGAGTGACTCATTAATGATTGTGAAGGCAATACTGATGTACTGGGTCAAGTTGACCTGCTTATATCTGTAAATCTGTTCTGATACTATTATCCTCCAGAATTACAGGAGGTATAGTTATGGAAGGTGTCTGGAAAAATGTCAGATGGAGCCTGAGTTTCAAGGAAGCTGGTTGTTTTCCCTCAGTTCCTAACACCCATTCTGAACTATGCGAGGAGGAATACTGTATATTTAAATGCATCTGTTGTACAACTGCTGAGTTCAGAGTACTCTAGCAAGGGGTGGGTAATCACACAGATGGTGTGCTTCACAACCAAAACCACTTGCTGTGAGATGCCACATTCGCAGAGAACATGTAAATACTTGGCACAGTTGTGAGAGTTTTCAGAGGTGTTACATTCATTTAGAGAGTTACAGCTTTGGTGGTGACAGCTTCTCATTTTGGGCTAGCAGGATTAATTCTTCCTTTCTTATTTTTATTCTTGACATTCCAGAAATTGCCACAATTTCCTGATCTAACTTGAGTTGGGAAAGAGTTGTGTTTTCTTATTTTCCTTATTATGTTCCTTAAAGAGGGTTCCTATACCAACAAGAATGTGATTCAGAGGGACTGGGTGACCAGGAGGATACTGGCTTCATGTGCCACCATGGAGTTTTCAGGCCTAGATTCGTATGCCTTCCCACATTTCAATAAATACTACCAGCAGCCAATAGTATCTTTCTGGTTTTCTTTCACTCCAAACTTACTAGAAAAAGCATTTTAAAATGTATATTTTCTATGAACATTCACTTGCCCATCCACTTATTTTTATTAAATATATCCCCGAGGGCTTGCTGAGCATAAAATATAATCAGTCTCCAGGTCCCTCTGCATGAACCTTCCTGTCAAAATAAAGTCAGGGAAGGGCCACAGCTGAGAAGGTCTGGAAAAGACATGGAGTGAAACATACCTGAAGAATGATGAGAGTTAAAAAAAGACAACAACAATCACTCACTGGTGTCTGTGAGAATGGACAATAGGTATGACAAGCTATAGGTCAAGCTCAGGACATTCTCACAGGCAGCATGTATCTGAGTATGCAATTTATATGGCCTGTGGCCCTTGTTGTAAATCCAGGTATGACTGTTTAAAGGGGCAACACAGGGACAGACACTGACGGAAAGTTAAAATGACACATCCAGACAAGGATGTTCGCTAATAGATGTAATATACCATCACTATAAAAAATAGAAGTGGGTCACTTCTAGTTTTGAGGAGGAAATAGCACTTATGTTGAGTCTTGCCCAAAGAGTAGATGTGTGACAGCCGAGACGAAAGAGGATAACAGAGAAGAATGCAGAGTTTCAAATGTTTATGCCTAATTCTGTGGCACATAGAACAGTGGCTAGTATGTAAGAGTTAACATTTTCTGAATGAATGAATGAATGAATGAATGAATGGCTATAGAAGAAGGTTGGGTGAAACTTTTTAAAATAAGACTCAGACTTCCAGGACTCCATACTCATACTTGCAACATCATGCTACAGACTACATTAACATGGACAATGCATAGAAAGATTGTTTATAAGACAAATGAATAATGTAATATGGGAAAGCAAATTATGAGGTGAGCTTAGTAAAGAGCCAAAAAGAAAACAAAGATAGGAAAATAGTGTTAACCAGAAAAGCAGCTTGCCATGAGAGCAGTTTGGTGTTCTCAAGGCCATTTAAAAAATTCTGTTTATAAGTTTCCTATAGAAAATTTCTAAAGATAAAGCAAAACAAAAAACACACTCCTGATTCTAACATCTAGAGAGACTCAATTATCCAGACACAACCACTATTAACTCCCATCATACATATTTTAAGACATTTACACCAATATTTGAATGAATAATTAAATGGGCTGATACTCTATATTTTCTTTTCCTGATTAGTGTATTGTGGAGAAGGAGATACCAAGAAAGTGAAAAGTATGAGAAATAATCCTCATCCTCTTTAGCACAATTCTCTGAGAGGTCTAAGAAAGGGGGAAACTTCTAGAAGTATGTAACTTCTAGGTAGTTCTATGAAAATATTTTAAAAGCCACATTTGTAATTTAATCATAGTCACTTAGAGCAATCAAAGCATTGTTAATTGTTAGCAAAGGGGCAGAGGTAGGCAGCCAGCACCTGAGCAGTAGCTCAGTGGTATCATCAAAGGCTCAGTCTCCTCTGTGCTCCCATTACCCCTCCCCCAACATGTCGGCTGACTCCTTCAAGGCCCTAAGATACCTGCCCCAGCTCATCTTCGTGTTCACGTTGTGGCAGGAAAACATGAGCAGCACCAGCTTTGTCTGCCCCTTTGATCAGAAAGGCCAAAGATTTCTCTCTACATTAGTATGGTCAGCATCCCCTACTTCTAATTGATCAGAATTGACTCATTTGGCTGGGAAATTAGAGAATGCAATTGTTAAGACTGCCTTTCATAAATGTTGTGTCATTGGAGCAGAACACAAAGTGATACCAGACAGATTGGGGATTCTGTTAGCAAGAAAGGAAGAGACAAAGGACATTAGGCAACTAAATTGCCTGCTATACAAAGTAACTACAACCAGGTGCTGGTTCATGAAACCCATCTAATAACCTCACAGGTACATCTCAGATACTTCCCACTTTAGGAAAGTTGCATGCTCCACCTCTAGACACCATTTGCCTAACCACTAAAATGCACACCGGTCTCTTTACTCTCTGATGCTATTTCATTTGTGTGTCTCACCACACAGCTCAGCATTCAGTTACACGATCATTATTTACAGTTCTATATGGTTCTCCTAGGGCTGCTTTTATCCTCTAGGGCAACACAGCCATGAGCCAAAGGTGGCCTATTTATTTTTGTGAAGTTTTATTAATCTGACATGCTTGTATACCTATATTGTCTATGGCTGTTTTTACATTTACTGGGACAGAAATCATAGGACCTTCATTGCAAAAATATTTACTACTGCCCCTTTATAAAGAAAAGTATGTCAGCCTCCAGTCTAGAGTCTGTAAATTTCTCAAGGGCAAGGTCACACCCTGTATTTTTCTTGCATCTACATAAGCACCACTCTAGAAAGACATAGGGAGTACTCAACAAATACCTTCTGTCAGATGGAAATCAAAAATCAAAAATCATGTTAAACTCTGACATAAGTGTCACAGTTTTGGTGCTTCATTAATGCTTGTTGAATTAATTCAGGAATTAACTAAGTAATTGACTAATTAAAGCAAAAGCCTTAATACTTAGAGTGTGGGCTCTGGACGCAATTTAAATGCTGTGTGTCCTAGGCAACAAACTGAACCTCTCTGTTTCCTCTTGCATGAAATAGAGGTAACAGGATTCAATAGCTTGAAACATGCTTAAAACAATACCTACCACGTAAATTCTAAAGAAAAAAAAATGGCTCTTAGTAAAAATCGGCTATGAGGGAGAGTCCTTTAAAATATAGTGTTACTTTAATACTTTGAAGATCTACCACAAATGCATCCTATAAAAAGACACAGAGGATCAAGAAAACTTCCAGCTTCTCCTGGCAATGCTAAACCAAATCTGAAGCTAAAGGAGATTTGAAGTAAGTGTTGCATTGCAGGATGTCCAAGGAAGTATCTGCTAGTGGCAGGGTCACAGAAGAAACTAGCACACACAGAAGGGGGTGACCAAAAAGTCACAAGCATGTCAACACAGAAAGCTTGAACTCTGCTTCTGCTGATGAGAAGCGTCAGCACCACAGACGTGAGGTGAATGGCAGGAGGGCGCTTTCATTGAACTGTCAGTTAATGAAGTGGTGAGAAATTAGCAGGCCCTGTGATTTACACGCTAATTCTCCCTAATGCCACCTGGGGGCTTCCTGCAGGCAGAGACACAGAGTGGAAATGGTGTCGTCCAGCCAGCAGCCAGCCTGCGCTGCTATTCTCTCCTTGCCAAGCAACACAGCAGCCCAGCTTGTTCTCATTCACTATTCAGCAAGCAGTTGGCAGGCTTCCCTCAGAGCATGGGCAAGCCTCGGCCATAAGAGCCAAATGAAGACAATGAAAGGAATTTTAAAAGGCTTCCACCTTTTTGCACTTTCTGTATGCTCTCTAAAAGTTGACTCAGCAGGCCACCCTCTACCTTTTCTGCAACCCTGCCAGGCTCTCTCGCGCCACAAGAATAAGCCAGTGGAAATGGTCACTGTAATCAATGCTCTCTGTGAAACACAACTCAGAAATAAGATTGGTGAGACACAGCATCCAGAAGCTGTTCTCACTGCATTTATCATCATTATTTTAAAGAGAGGAATTTCTTTTTGTAAAGCTTCAGCATAGATTTCTCTAACAGAAATGCAGCTCTGCCCACCCGCCTGATCTCTAGACTCTCCTGTTATGAAAGAAGTAACAGTTCTCACCCCAAAAACACATGCCGGGGGAAAGCAGGAAAGGACTGTCTTAGGCTACTGGCATCTTTCAGGCAAGAGGCCAAGTCAGAACTGAAGAAACAGTGTACGATTGTGTATAGAACAGCCTCCCGTATTATAATCATATATTTCCTTGGACATCCTCTGACTGTCAAATGAATAATGCTCCATTTCAGCTCCCCCTGGTAAGCAGGGCCTGATTTTAAGACCATTAGGAAGGGGGAAGAATGCTACAGTCTTCTCAGTTTCTCTAGGGTCACAGTGTAATTGTGTGGCAGGAGGAACAGGGCCCTAGAGATGGTGTGACAGTCACTTCTCATTACCTCCCACTTGGTTCATTACATCTGTAGACAGCAATTGCCCATGTGTGGATACTTCCATTACACAGAAGGATATAATGTGCTGTAGACCTCGAATGGCTTTCAAAAGGGGAGAAGGCAGTGTATTCCAGGCACATACCTATCTTGCTTCTAGGGGCCATGGCAAAGGAATAGAAAGTGACATAAGGAATAGATTAGCGGTGATCAATACAGAAGAACGGGCCCCATACATGCTTCTACCCCGTGAGAAATTTATACATGTGCATCCTACTCACATATAACACAACACACAAAGGACAGAACCCCCACTTAACTAGTCTACAAATTTTACTTAAACAGACCCAACTCATTCAGGTATATGCACATTAGCTATTCTGTGTGCCTTTTGAACTGGCATTATTCCTTCTCTCACATACATTCTGTGTGTGTGTGTGTGTGTGTGTGTGTGTGTGTGTGTGTGTGTGAGAGAGAGAGAGAGAGAGAGAGAGAGAGAGAGAGAGAGAGAGAGAAATACATTTTTCATTTGCAAGGATGAATCTTAAGAACAATGAAATCCAGATATGTTATTTCATACTTTTTCTCAAGTGTGTAAAAAGCCCCAGTTAGATCATAAACTAAGGAGAATTAACAAAATAGACAATAGAATTATAGAGAATTATAGATTGTTAGAATCAGAAACGAATCTTCAGTATTATCTATAACAGCAGTGCTCAGACTTTTGCTTTAAAAATAAAACAAAACCACCTCTCCCCTAAAAGTTAGTAAGAGGTATCTAAAAAGATACCCACAATGATATTAAGCTGGGATGCTATATACTATATCCTACTATTGGGAATTCACAATGATGTCAAATTGTTAAAGGTTCTGAGAATTCCCGTTACAGAAAAAAAAAAAACTTTTTAACTCAGAGTTCTCATTATTAATTCAAGGAACACTTATTTTTTAATTGCAGTCTTATCAATATCCTATGGAATAATTATACTACAGTAAGAGATCCTGTTCTACTACAGTCCCATCATTTTCTATAGATTTTCTATGTACTAGTAACTCTCAAATTTAAGCATTCATTCGAATCACCTGGGGCTCTAATAGTACCTTCTCAGAGATTATTCAGTGAACTGGGTAAGGCTTAGGAACTTTAATATTAACCAGCAATTCTAATGGGGGGGGGGGGCGCTTCATACTCCAGTTTGGGAAATACCAAACCACACATGTGCTCTTTGAATTCATCAGGGATTGAACTACATGTTAACAAGAGAACTTTACAGTTAATAGGCTGGATGTCTGCAGCTTTGACTCTTAAAGTTAGCCAAGTTCATCATGAATTACAAGAGCTTCTGAATATGAAAATGAATGTTTGCCTCTATAAATTTACCACAACTGATGGCTCACCTTTACAGCTGACTTTAATAGTATTTCCTTTTCACTTTCAGACTTGTCTGTTCACTAGATTAATAATCCATTTTTATTAATTGATTCATTCAACACTTATTTCCAGAGCATTCTCTATGTGTCAGGCACTGTATGGAACACTAGGGATATTAGTGAGAAAAGGAGACAAAAATCCTTGCCCTTGTAGGCTAAGGTCTTAGCAAAAGAGACACAGACAACAAAACATCAATGTAATAAGTAAATGACACAGTCAGAAAATGGTAAATTCTATAACAGAACAGGCCAGAGGCACTCAAGCAGACAGGTGTGTAGGGAGCTGGGACAAGGACAGGGGGAAATAGGACAATGAAAAGTGACACCTGGGCAAAGTCTTAAAGAAAGTAATGGAGGTGGCATTTTAAGGATGTAGAGTAAGGGCCCAGGCCTCAAAAACAGCCAATGGTTATGGAAAAGGAGTGAAAGAAGGGTGCGCAGGGAGAGAGTGGGGAAATGGAGAATAGGCGCCAAAGAGTGAGTCACCCAAGTGAAGGCTTTGACTTTGACTCCAAGCAGAATGAGAGGCCATGACAGCATTTTGGACAGAGAAATGAGATTTGAGTCATTTTTAAGGGTGAATTTATTCAATGATATTCACCATTGTGTGGGTTTCTAGTGCTATGCCAGGTACTGAGTTTGTTGCCGTTGGTAAAGATGAATGGATAGCCCCTGTTTCAGAGTGCTCATAGTCTCTGGGCCTCAGGAACTGCTTGTTGCGGTCAACATGTTGCATATTTAAAATCTACTACCCTTGCTATTATCTAACCTAATACCCTTGCTATTACCTAGATCCTTCCCTTACCTAACTAGCCTTCTGCTCTGTGTTGACTCCGTGACCTCAGCATCTGCCTGCTGCCCTGTCCTGGGTGAGAACAGGAAGACCTGGCTCAGATCAGTCCAGAGGTACAGGTGCCCGGTGCTGCCCTGAACACACCGTGTGGCCTTTGACAAGACAGAAGTCTCCCCTTTTCTTGGCTTTCCATCTGTTTACACAATTTTCTGGAGAAGTATATTTGTGAGGTCTGATGAGATAACCAGCATGGAGAGCTTTCATATGTAATGGAAAACTGGCAACTTTAATTTTCCCTCAAATTATCATACTCTAAAATAAATAGAGTCGAGAAGATTCTCCAGCTATTCATTCTGGCAGCGCTGCCTCAGCTGAAGACCGTCTACAAGTTGGCAGGCCAGAAGCAAAGAGAGACTTAGTTCCTGGAGATAAAACCTGCTAGTTATCAACAACCAAAATTCTGAGAGAGGGTCTTCTGGGGAAGAGCCATTTGTAGCAACAACCTCATTTTAGAATTTTAACTTGCTTGCCTCCTGCTAGCTAACTCCTTTCTGTTGGGGAAGGATGTGAAAAGTCTCATTTAATTTCGGCATCAAACATAATTCAAAATGATCAGACTTGCTCACCTCACCTGTCAGTCCTCAATAGATGGGTCAGAGACAAAGCCTCCATTCTGAAATGGAAAATGAAAAGACAGGTTTCAAGGAAGCCAGAAGAATTATCATTATGGCTATGTTTGCCTTAGGTATGAATATGCAGCCTTTATGAACAGCAACATATTTTTTAATCAAATGTTTATGATGTAACCTCCCTGAAATCAGGGAAATTCAGGGATTTGGCAGGCAACTGGGGAAAGAGGCACGCAATACAATGCTACTTCACACCGCACTCGGCTTTGGAGCTAAGCTACTCCAGATGTTTTTCTTTTGTCTTCATTTAATAGTTTCCCTAAATACAATGTCTTAGTAGCAGCCAAGGCAGCAAAATATACAACATGCCAATTAATGGCAAAATGCTTAGCTAAGCAATTCTGCCTCCGAGTATATAATTATACTTTTAGAGCTCCCCCCCCCCCCCGCCTTTTACCTTTCTCCTGTCAGATTTCACTAGAGAGTATTAGGAATGCAGAAAATCTTATGTGGCTATAGCATGATTAATCCTACTTAAGCAATAAGAAATAAGCTATACCACTTACTCCTAACCATGCTGGTTATATTGGCTATATCAGTTATGAATTCATAACAAAACCAAATTGTCCACGGAGAACCGCAACTCCAAAGAGCAACTCCAGGTATAAAGCTGCTTCTAACCATTACTGGTTACACCTGCTTAATTTTAAAAATTAAAAGCCAAACTAGTCCTTTTTGCCTGATCAGAGATTCTTGAACTTCATATTATCAGCAAAACATGTTATGACACCTGCTCTGCCAATCCCCAGCCCTGGATCAGTCCAACCGTTAACTTTCTCAGGTCTTGCTTCCAGGCAGCTGAGCACGGACAAGAAAAAATCCCCTAACCCTGTTTACTGGCACTGTACCAAATCTATGTTCTCCAACATCAGCTGAGCCCTCAGGGCTACTGGCAGCCCTTTCATTTGTCCCCAGTCAGCTCCGTGTCAGATTTCTCCTACAGCTGTTCTGAATTGTCAACGTGCTCTACAATCCCCTCATTCTAAGTAGCTGCCATTGTCCATCTATTGGACAAAACAGAGGTCCTCTCTTCCCCCTCCACCTTCAGCCTGACCCATGGGGGCATCTCCTTTTCCCCCCTCCTTCCTCCCTCCATCAGAGAATTAGCTGATCCCCAAATTCAACACTTCTGGAGAATATTGGATACCATCTCCTTAGGTCCCTTCTGGGGCTTCAGCCATTTCCCCTAACCCTTTGGTGCCTTTAATCCACTGCTCTCTGCTCTCCGCCTTCCACCCTTTGATCTACAAATTTGCTCAACTTTTTCCTTATCACCCCACACACACTCGCATGCACATACACACATGCACACATCCCCGCTCACAATGTTTTAATCATTTCAGCCTTTCACTCATGCTGCAAATTGCCTTGTATAGCAATTATCTGTTTACATGACAGTTTTCAACTGGTCCAGCAGTTTTTAATCATTGTTGTGTCACAGATTCCTTTGAGAATCTGATTAAAGCAATGGACCTGTTCCCTGAACACACGCACCCCTTCCCACCCCACACACACACTCACAACTTGTACTTGCGATTCCAGGTCATTCGCTGACCCACACGGGGGATATTACTACTGCTCATCAATACTTCCAGTTCTACTCGTCTCCCAGGCACGCTGGAGAACCACACTTCCTTCCTGACTTGAGATTAGTCACTGCTTTGGCCAATGAAATGCGAGTGGAAGCGGTGTGTGCTGAGCTTTAGGAGCCTGCTCTGGCTGTGCCACGCTTGCTTTTTCCTCTACCACCGTGACCGCTGCGTTCCAGGTAATGACTGCGAGGGTCAGCGAGGGTCCCGGAGAGGGGAGCACGCGGAGCAGAGCACCGAGCCGGCTGCAACGGACCGACAGAGTGAGTGAGAAAGAAATCCAGTGGTTTGGAGTGGTGGCGATTGGGGATGATTGGTGACTGTAGTGTAACCCGGGCTATCCTGCTCGCTTGACAGCAGGGCATTCTCCATTAGACAGGAAACCAGCTAAGTCAGAAAGATCCTTTAGGCTACCCCTCCTCCCTGTTCCTAACCAACAAGTTCCTTTCACCGCCTATCTCTGCACCCTTAGCTCTGGCTGCCTGCAACACTCTTTCCCTGGTTCCTCCCAGGGCACCTGATCCTTCAGACCTCAGGGAAAGCGCTGCCTCTGCAGAGAGCTGCTACTTGGCCCCATTCCCACCCCACCTCCAGCCCGTGACCATCATTCGCATCACCCCTTTCTGTCTTCCGCAGAGCAGGTCACAGCCTGTGATGATCTTATCTACTGTCCTTCAGGTTCCGAAATCACAATGTCTGTAATTCTTGTTCTCAACCATGATTCGTAACTACTTCAGCCCCGTGTGAACTGAAGGAAAGGGGGTACATTGAAAATACAGGCTGCTTTCATTTTTCATATAATGATTAAAAAAAAAAAATAGTACCGTAAAGGTTCAACTCCTTCTTTACACTTTCCTGAATGATGTTAATAGAAGAAAAAGCTCAAACTAAAACTGTTGGACAGACATCCAACTGTTTGGATGCACATCAAGAACAAACCACTGAACCTTGGTATTCACCCAGTCACCATTAAGAGGTCAGCTTGACATTTTGGGCTCTTTTCAGAAAGTTGTGGCCAACAGTACTAACAACCTTTGGTCCCAACCCAGTTAAATAGTAGTTTTTGTAATTCACTGGCATACATGTTTTTGTTTTGTTTGCCTTTGCCCCCCCCCCCCCCGCCTTTTACTCAGGATGCACACCAAATGATCTTACTTCAAAGTGATAATAAGAATCACTCCTTAGGTTTCAGATAAAGTATCAAGTAGCTAAGCCTTTGTTAGATATAGCCAGAATATCTTATCACAGAGTAAATAATTCATACTTATTCAATGAATTGATGAACACAAGAAGTATGAAATTACAAAGTGTCTTTTACTTGTGCTTATAGCTAATACAACTACCTGCTTTTTAATTTTAAAAAACTAAAGTTTTAGCCTGTTTCACCTGCTTACAAAATTAACATGTTTAAAAATGTTAGAAATGCAAAACTTTGTTAATATGTAACTTTTCTATTTTCATTGTCATTACAAAATGTGTTAAGTCTTAACATTTGATAAGAGATTTAGAAGTTGCAATGCTGTGCTTCCAGCATGCAACAGACTCTGACAGTCATTAGAAATCTACATTTTGTCAAATATTCAATTTCATATGCAAAAATTTTGTGAATCTTTTGAATTATTGTCTGAATTAAGATTAATTTAGTTCTGATGAAAACAACTGAGCAAAATGTTTTACAATTGCCAAAAAATAAGCATGGTTGGTTTAGAAACAAAAAAAAAAAACAAATTTTTTTTTCATAAACTATTTCATGTTTTCTTTGATTTTCCCATGTGGCAGTGTGCATTGCAAAATAGTATCCCTTCAAACATGGAGCATATCCATTACCCTATCTCTTATGTAACATGTAATTGGCATGTGACAGCTACATTTTTCTATTTATATTTTACAAAAACCCCCATGGGAACTTAAAAATAACATGATTTTTTTAATAGATGAAGCTGAAATATCTCTGCTCTCTAAAATTGTTTCCTATCAACTAATTTTTAAGAGATTTCATCAGCCACCTGATTTTAAGTGAATAAGGGTAATCAGATGGGGCTTACGGTCTTTAAAGTGGGACATGCATCAAACGTGTTTGCACACACATTTGAACACACAAAGAGATTTTTTTTAATTGTTTTGCAAACAAGGCTGGTCCTTTCTCAACTCCTCATCACTACACACAGCATTCAAAAAATTTTTATAAAAGCTTCTTTTTTTGTTCTACTGGGGCATTTCAACCAAACACATAAATTTCACAGAAATAGTTGCTATAGAAATGCAAAGGGGATAAACAAGAATGAATTATGCAATCAAAAATCGCAACTGAAGTAGGGCAGTGGCAAGGTTTATGTTTAATAATGCTGACTGTATTTATTTTTGACTTTATATATACTCCAAATTGAATGTTCTGAGTCTTAAATTGGAAGGTCCTTTACAACTCAAAATAACACATCTTAATGAAAATATTTTAGCAGGCATTCCAGATTAGGAAATCAGTACATGCCAAGCCAAAAATAGTTAAATTTAATGAATAATGAATTCAAGTGATGCCAATTACTTCCCTTTATTTCACACAAAATGGTCTTTATACGAAATGAAAGAAAGAGGTTTCCTACACGAGTTTTGCAGACACCTTGGCTCTGAAGAATAAATGCTTCTTCAGGTTTCTACAGGTCTTTCACTTATTTTGCTAAGGAGCATATTTTGAAATAGTGCTCTATAGCAGCACTTAAGGTTTTCCATTAGGTTTACTGAAGAAAAAAAAATCATAAGTTAAATCTCCTAAAAAAAACATTTGTCTCCATTTTTTTACTTGTTTAGGGATTGTACTTAAAATGTTGAATTACTAACAAGGCATCTGGTAAATGTGACTGTGGTTATTAAGCTCTTGTAGCCTTTGATCTTGCTAATTAACTTATTAAACTTTAGAGGGAAAAAGTTCTATCAGTCATCTTAGACACAGTTTTAGGAAAAAAGTTAGTTTAGCAGACTGATACAACCTGTGTTCTAAAGCCAAAATAATACTATTTAAAATGTGTAACAGTGACACACCCATTCGTATTATAAAATTTAACTCCTAGTTACTAATAAAATCAATATAATCAGCTTAAGAAAAAGCAAGCAGGGAGGGGAGGAATGGGAGGGGAATCATCTCAGAAAATTAGCCTATACCTCTCTCTCTGAAAATATTAACCTAAACAATTTGTGTAAGCCTTCTATTTTATACTGTTTTAGCAATATGATAATGAAAATTATATCTGAATCAGCATTTTACTTAAGTGCACTTTTCAGAACCTCTTTGGAAGAGTGGAGGAGAATGGGTCGTGGTCTTGGGCAAAAATTCAAAGCCAAGCTCCAACAGGTACTGTGGACCTTGGCCATGATTTAACACCTTCAGTTTGTTTATTCATCCATAAAATCATAAGGCATTTATTCTAAAATAATCTGACTTTTACAACAAAGCACCATTAAAATTATCCTGATGAAGGTCACCAGTATCCTCTTAAGTTCAAAATCTTATGTAGCTCTTATTAGTTCTCTTTGTAGTGTTTGACTCTACCATTTAAATAACTCTTTGGACTGTTTTCTTCAAAATGGCCTACCCTTTTTCTGCCTCCTTTCTGGGAGTGTATTATTCTCTTTTATGCACTCTACTCTGTTAATTAGATGACCTCTGTACTCTTCACCTGGCTCAATAGTCTTCCCAGCAAATTCCATTCACCACTGCTCCTTCCCATGACTTCACCCCTCACCTGTACCCTGATGATTGCCTTGTATGTGCCTCCTTTCCTGACCTCTGCCCCAGGCTCTTTGCCTCCATATTACTACTGCCTATTAAACAACTTCACTGGATTGTTCTATTGGTACCATTCAAAACTTCAACCCAGCGGGATACAGAGAGCTAGAACTCACCCCGGGCTCCTTGCTCTCAGTTCTGCTCACATCCCCTTAGTCTCCAGAAGCTTCTTGATTCAACCTCTTCACTATGTATTCTTTATTCTGCCGATGCCTCAGCTTTCTCGTATTTTTATTTTTTAAAGATTAATTAATTAATTAATTTAGATTTATTTTTATGTATTTATTTATTGACACAGAGAGACACAGAGAGAGGCAGAGACACAGGCAGAGGGAGAAGCAGGCTCCATGCAGGGAGCCCAACGTGGGACTCGATCCTGGGACCCCAGGTCCACACCCTGGGCTGAAGGCAGACGCTCCACCACTGAGCCACCCAGGCATCCCAGTTTTTTCATATTTAGATCAATGGAATAGCCTCTACTTTCTCCAGGTAGTCTAAATTCTGTAGCAGAGAACATTTGTAACAAGCGTTGTAACAAAAATGTCTGGCTTAGCACAATAAAGTTTTTTTTTCTTGCTCATGTCACAATCCAGTACAAGATATAGGGGAGAATTCTGCACTATATTTAGGTAACCAGGATTCCTCCATCCAGTGGCCACAACACCAACTCCTCATGGCTTAGAGTCCCCACTCAGACCCCTGTACCTGGCAGGCAGGCAGGTGAGAGAGAGAGAGAGTTTATTTTGGGCCTGGTCTATGTACAATGCTGGATTCATGGACAGAATAAATGCAATTAAAACTTCCATTCCAAAAGGGGAATAAGGGGAATAGTGTTCACTGGTCTATTGCAATTCTGAAATCCTGCTTGGCAGGTCTTATTAAAGCCCCTACCCTGGAGAGAAGGTGAGTTATTTAATTGAAATTTAATTCTGCTACTTGGGAATAATTCTCTTTTCCTCTTTCCTCCTTGGACCTCAACTTTTAGGAGTTCTTATTATCTATTTACTTCCTTTGGTCACAGCTGAAATGAGTGTTACCAAAAGACTGAGATCCAAAATGCGATTTTACAGCTCAGCCAATGAGTTTTTCAGTCTGACATCTTGGACTTCTTGACAACACAATTTTCTTCAAAAACTTGCTAGGCTTCTGTTGTATTCGCTTCCATCTAGAATTCTTGGGTCTATTTCTCCCCTCCCTATCCTGAACAGCTACTTTTATTATGGTTTCATATTGGAAGGCTTCACTCTTAATATGCCCTTTGACATAAAACTAAATCATGCTGTCCAACTAAAAAGTTTGACTGACTCTTGTGGCTCCATTTGGGATCTGGAAGCAGTTGGCTTCCCAACCACTTTTCATCCCAAGTCTTTGGGCTCTCTATTGTTTCATAGTCAGCTTGAAAACTGTCCAACTCTGAGCACCTCTCTCTCTCAAAACACCTTACCAGAGAAGCCAACACACAGATTCTTTTTAAAACATCCCCTAAAATAATGGTTCTCAAAGTGTGGTCTGCACACACCTAGGGACCCCAAAGATTCTTTTAGTGGATCATAAGGTCAAAAATACTTTTGTAAAAATACTAGAAGGTCATTTGCCTTTTTCATGGTATTGACAACACTTGCACCAATGCTGCAACAAGCAGTGGTGGGTAAACAGCCGATGCCTTAGCCCAAATCAAGGCACTTTCACCAAACTGCATCACTGTACTATATCTTTAAACTTTGTGTCATATTTATTGCCATATATTCACTTCTTTAAAAAAAAAAAAGCCACTTCCCACATAAGAATGCACTTGCTGAAATGGGAAAAAATTATTTGTTTTATTAAATCTCAACCATAGAGCACAAATCTTTTAAATATTCTGTGGGATCAAAAGGAAAGAACACGTAAAGCACTTCTGCTACATAACCAAAATACAATGGTTGTCTTGAGGAAAAGCAATATGCGATTGTTTGAGTTGCAAACTGAACTCATCTCTTTTTCATGGAACACCATTTTTACTCCAGGGAACAAGTGATAAACAAAATATGGTTATTCAGACTTGGGTATTTGGCAGTCATTTTCTTGAAAATAAATGAAGTGAGCCTGTCACTTGAAGGCGAACAACCTGACAGTATTTGTTGCCAATGATAAAACTCAAGCTTTCAAGTAAAAATTAGAATTTTGGAAAAATTGTAGCTGCCACTATGCGCCTGACAGCTTCTGAATCTTGAAAGACTTTTCTGAAGAGATCAGTACTGATATTAACAAATGTTATTTTTAGAAATATTATATAATGAAGGGTGCCAATAGTATAAATCAAGGAACCAATATTTTCAAAGTAACCAATATAAGATATTATAAAATCATGCATAGGTAAAAGATCCCTTTAAAGTGTAAATAAGCCAATAGATTTTAATGTAATAGTCTGTGAAAAGTTCCTTGATATGGTTTTAGATTCCACATTGCAATCAACTTAAATTATCCCTTGCTGATTGGATAAACTCTCCATAATTATTTGAAAAGGCTATTAAAATAGTCCTTCAGGGATCCCTGGGTGGCGCAGCGGTTTGGCGCCTGCCTTTGGCCCAGGGCGCGATCCTGGAGACCCAGGATCGAATCCCACATCAGGCTCCCGGTGCATGGAGCCTGCTTCTCTCTCTGCCTATGCCTCTGCCTCTCTTTCTCTCTGTGACTATCATAAATAAATAAAAATTAAAAAAAAAAATAGTCCTTCAAAAGGAGATTGGCCTTCTAACAAGAAACACCTCCACATCTGTGACAGGCCAGATTTTCCTCATTTACTTCAACTAAAACAACATATAATGACAGAGCAAATGAAAAAGCAAATGAGAATCTCTATGCCTATTAAGCTGGACAGTATAAAGTTTTGTAGAAAATGTGAAACAATGCTATTCTTTAATAAATTTTTTTGAAAATACAATAACAATACATTGCTTTTGTTAACATAATGGATTTATGATTCTTTTCAGTACATTAGTATCTAACTTCTCAGTTTTGATATTATTGTAACTTTTGCTAAATATAACCCATAAACAGAAGCTTTTGGTGATCCTCAGTAGTTGTTAAAAGGTAAATGAGCCCCAAGAAGACAGTTTTTGATAATCACTCTCCTAGAGAAGGGATCAGCAAACAACGGCCCACAAATAAAATCCAGCTACTTTGCCTGTTTTGTAAATAAAGTTTTATTGGAACATAGCCATATATATTTGCTTACATATTGTCATGGGTGCTTTTATGCTATAATAGCAGAGTTGAAAACTTGTAACAAAAATGATACTGCTCTCAAAGTCCAAAATACTTACTATTTGTGACTTTCGAGAAAAACAATCACTGATCTCTGCCTTAAGCTTTGGTTCTCAAGCTTGGCTGCATATCAGAACTACCTGGAAAACTGTTAAAATAATACTAATGACCTTCTGCTTCTCCAACACATATACACAGAGAAATTAAATTAGAATCTCTGGGAGTGTGGACTGAGCCTGGATAGTTTTTACAATTCTCCAAATGATTCTAATATGTAGCCAGGACTTAAGAATCACTGTCCCAAAGCTGTCAGATGTTTAAGCATAAATCATGCCTGTTTCCAGACAACAACATCCAAAGTTTTTCCCATTAATAACATGGGTTACTATATTTGAACCCCCTAATATTGGTGTTCACCAGTGGGCAGTGAGGACCCTAAGTCAGTGCCACATTTGTTGTTACAGCTGCACCCCACTGTAAGAACAAATTTCAGTATTAGTTAGGATAAGCTATCTGCTGTAGCAAACACTTCTCAAATTTCAGAGACTAACATAATAAAGGTTTATTTCTCATGCAACTGATGGTGCAATGTGCTTTGGTAGGTGTCTCTGCTCCAAGAAGGAATTCAGCTGCTTCTACTTAGAGACCCTACCATTCCTCCAGACCTCTGAGTACACCTCTAGATCCCTCCACATCCAGCCAGCCAGCCAGCAAGGAGAAAAAGAGCATGGAGAATTGAGTGAGAGGTGTTTTATGGGCCAGGCCTGAAGAGAGCATACATAACTCCTTTTGGCCAGAACTTAGTCTTCCCCATCACAATTAAGTACAAAGAAGGCGCAAAATGTAGCCAAGCTTTCTGCCAAAGAGGATAAGCAAAACCATTTTTGGTGAACTAGCTGTCACAATCACCTCCCTCACTAGTCTTCTATTTCTAGTGCTATGATGTGCCTTCAGGCCCCTTGCAATAGGTAGAATGGCCTCCTATTTCCCAGAACCTGTGAATATAATATCTTACAGGGCAAAAAGGATTTTTGCAGATGTGATTAAGGTCAAGGACCCTGACAAGGAGAGAGTAGCTTGGATCATCTAGGTAGGCTCAATATAATCACCTATATGAGCCCTTAAAAATGGACAGTCCTATCCCATATGAGCCCTTTCTAAACTGTAATAAGGGAAAAATCCCAAGATTCAAGAGATAACAATGTAGCTGCAGAAAGAAAGAGGAAAGGGCCATGAGCCAAGAATGTAGGCAGCCTCTAGAAGCTGAGAAGGGCAAAGAAACAGATTCTCCTCTAGAGCCTCCAGAGAGGAGGAAAGCCCTGCCAACACTTTGATTTTAGTCCAGTGAGACCCATGTCAGACTTCTGACCCAAAGAACTAGAACACAATAAACTTGTGTAGTTTTAAGCTACAAAATTTGTGGTAGTTTGTTATAGCAGCAATAGAAAAATGGCATGCCATTCAATGCCTGTGTGATCTAATTCTGAACAACCTGCATAACATCATGTCATGACATTTTTTCTGCCAGAAAAAAATTAAAAAACCTTAAGAATCTTAATATAATGTACTAATGTCTATTCCATTGTATTCCATAGCCTTTTTAAGAACATCACTGGTCACGGTGTGAAATGGTTGGTTCTGCTCTCCCTACCCCTTTGTCCACCTGGAAAAACTTCTACTTCAAGAGTTATTTCAAATATCACTCCAGAAAATAAGTCCACCAGTCCTTCTAAGACTCCCTCCTTTAGTCTTTGCTGCAGATCTGATACATCCAATTTAGCACTTATCTCACTGACTTGCATCTGCCCCTTTCCCTGCTTTTAACAGAGTCTGAAATTCCTGGCAAATTGACTTTCAGATAAGGCTGAGAGTTTGTGCTTTCATTCGTTCATTCTCTGAAAAGGAGTGCTTCATGACACATAATACTTCTCCAGAACTGTGGGAAGACTGATAGTTCCACAAAAACCCCCAAAATAGGAAAACCAGACAAGCTTCTAAACCTTTTCTGCAGCATCTTTCCCAGGATGGATCTCCCATTCATTACAAAGAGCATCTTTCCTGAAGAAAGACAAAACAGGAAAGAACTCTGAGAAGCCTACATAATGACAATCATACCGAATAGGACTACCATGAAACTGAAATTCTGCAGATTCTTTTAGTGAACTTCTCTAATTTACTAGAAATCCATAAAGGTATATAGTACTTCTAATTTCAACATATACCTGTGGCAGATAACCCATCAATGAGCTCTGTATGAACCATTTCATTTGGATGGATTTATTTCATCTGCCTATTTAAGAACGAGCAGAAAAAAAAAATCAGACTTTTACAAACATTTTGAGTGCAGAATGTTAAACCATGTTGTGGAAGTATTTTGTTGTAGTTTAAGTTTTTCTTGAAAAAGAAAGACACTGTTCTGCTTCATGCCCAGACACATTTTCCTGGTAGAGTTAGGCATTCCATCCAAGATTCACATTCTGTTTAATTAAGTGGACAAGGATCTTCCTCATCAATTATTTAATTTCCTTGCATCTGGATATTTTATGTTTGCCACAATGAACATTAATATATTTTACTCAGTAATATATCTGTAATGTATGAATTGTGACTTTCTAAATAATTTAACGTTTATAGAGAATATTTCGATAAATTACTGTCACTATCTCAAAGCCATTCTGCAGATCCAAATTCTAGTGGACTTTCAACCATCTCTTGAACTATTTTGTACCTACTATGTGTAAATAGAGATAAGAAACACCTGTGTAATAATTACCAGTTAGTGGATTGAGTCAAATTTATTCTGACCATAAACACATAATTTAATATAGGAGTCCTAAATATCAATACATCAAATTGCCCTGAACCTTTTCCCCTACCTTTTATTAAGACCTCTCATTCAGAACCTAGCAGACATTGAATTCCTACTGGCCCCTGTGGCTTAGTTTTCTTGCCCACTAAATATTAATGGTAATTAGCTATTGTCCTCTTCCTCAGCTCTCAACGCATCATTAGTTTTCCAGTGGGCATTGATTCTGTCCTATGGGGTCTAACCTGCTAACCACAGTGGTACAGAGTAACCAGGGAATTATCCCCCTAGGAGGACAAGAGTTCTTTCTGCCCCTCAGTCAGTGATCATTAAAACCAACCAATACATTGTTAAGCTTAACAAATCACAATGGCTGTAGGGACCCATTCCTGGAAGCACAAAAATTGCAATGGTGAAGTCACAATTATCCAGCAATTAGGTTTACAACTATATTCACCTTTCAGTAATAAAGTCAACAAAAATGTGCCCACACTTCTTTCTGTTGAACTTAATCTGGAAATTTTCTAAAGCCTTCATTTTTATGTAGGTTTCTGGAACCAAGGAAGCAATTGCATCTGAATGAAGTAATGACAAATTTTATGAAGCAGAAAAAACTTTTTCCACCTAACATAAGCCTTATTTTTTTTAAAAAAGGGGGTATTTCCAAGTTATATTTCCAAATGTAATATGCTCTGAGCCATCATAAAAATTTGGCTGCCAGTAGAGTATCTAGTTTAGTAAATAGGAACATGGATACCTAATGTTTTAGGAATGCTTTCAAATATAGGTAACAAACAGCCTAACTAGAGTAACTTTTCTTTTTCAAATTAGGGAGTATTTTTTCCCCCACAGTGAGAAATTCAATTACCAATGCTAGATTGGTTCAGCATATCAATCATGCCAGAGACTGAGATTTCCTTGACCTTCCTTCATTGTTACAAAAAGACTGCTGCAGCTTCTATAAATATATCCCCTTTCCACCGAGCAGGAGGATGGGACAGCAAAAAGGGATGGTGCCATTATCTGTGACATCCTGTTTTAACAGAAAGCTCCCAGAACACATTTGTATGTCTTTGGCCAGATTTCTGTCCTAGAGTCACTGCTGATCTAAAAAGTGGCAAGAGAGAAGGTGCACAGATAGGAAAAGCAGCTCCTTACATTCAGAAATTGGCCTAACACCTATAGCTAGGCCTTAATGTTAAGAGCTGGTGTAGCACTCACAATAGGCCCTGGTATTCTGCAGTTGATCCTAGACAAGCTTCCAAAGCACAATTGGTGACTGTGATGAAGAAAAACAAGACTATTCCATAACTTCTTTAAGCACAGAAACAAGGTCATTGTGCAAACCACACGAATAGCAAACATCCCCAGATCCGGGCTAATATGGGGATCTCTGCTCCTTTCCCAATGATGGCTCTAGCCTCACTTATTGCTCCTACCTTATAGACAAAATTTCTTTAAATGTCCAGTCTTAGAGGCTCAGTTGGGTAAGCTGACTCAAGTTATAACCTCAGGGTCCTTGGATTGAGCCCTGTATCACGCTCTGTACTCTGCATGGAGTCTGCTTCTCTCTCTCTTCCTCTCCTTCCACCCTTCCCCATGCTTTCTCTTGCTCAAATAAATTTTTTAAAAATGTCCAATCATAGAATTATCCCCAACTACTAATAACATTCAAATGAGGACAAAAACCACTTCCTTAAACCATCCCCCAAAATCATTTCATGTCAGTCTTGATTCTATGATAATCCTTTCAAAAACTGCTGAAATGCCCCCACATTTCCTAAGGAAGCTCTCATCTCCTTCCTTGAACCTAATTATAAAGTCACCTTGTCCAATCATACGTGTGTTCCTGGTGGTCTTTCCCTGGACATCACTGAAAGAAGGTTGGGTCAACCAAACAAGTGTATTCAGGACACCTTTATTTCCTTTATTTCATTCTAGCATATTTTTAATATTTATTTATTTATTTACTTACTTACTTACTTATTAGAGAGAGAGAGAGAGAGAGAGAGAGAGGCAGAGACACAGGAGAAGGGAGAAGCAGGCTCCATGCTGGGAGCCCAAAGCGGGACTCAATCCCAGGACTCCAGGACCACGCCCTGAGCCAAAAGCAGGTGCTAAACCACTGAGCCACCCAGGGATCCCCTCATTCTAGTATATTTTTAATTAAAAGGCTATATGTTGATATGCTATGCTTCAAGATCCTTAATTAGGAAAGGGACCTGGGATACAGTGAATTGAGCATAGGATGAATAATCAAGAGATAAAGACTCTAGTCTGTTCTGTCTGGTTATTTAGTTAAGTGACTCCAGGTAAGTCACTAAAGGACAGGACAGGACCTGACCTCACAACAGTCAAGTGAACCAGTTAACATTAACCTTATTTGAGAAATGGCAAAACCAAAGTTCCAAGAGGTTGAGTACATTTTCCTATTTACTTTTGGTAAGTGATAGAACCAGGATTTGAGCATGGGTTTTGTTTTTTAATATTTATTTATTCATGAAAGACAGAGAGAAAGGCAGAGACATAGGCAAAGTGAGAAGCAGGCTCCCGTGGGGAGCCTGATGCGGGACTCAATCCCAGGATCCCAGAATCACAACCTGAGCCGAAGGCAGATGCTCAACCACTGAGCCACCCAGATTCCCCTGAACATAGGTTTTTAACTCTAAAGTCTAGAAGTTCTCCATGACATCAAATCGCTTCACCAAGTTTTACCTTCTTCCTCTGTGAACCAACCAAATTGTTGAATTAAAACTTTAAGGCCCTTTCTATTCACCATTCTGGGACTTTGATTAATCTAATATTTACATTTCTTTTTTTTTTTTTTCAAAGACTTATCCATTTAT
The DNA here is from genome assembly GCF_018345385.1 of Vulpes lagopus. Lineage (NCBI taxonomy): Eukaryota > Metazoa > Chordata > Mammalia > Carnivora > Canidae > Vulpes > Vulpes lagopus. The sequence continues at coordinate 101,844,698 of NC_054829.1, forward strand.
TCATGAGACAAGGAGATAGAGAGAGGCAGAGACTTAGGCAGAGGGAGAAGTAGGCTCCCCACAGGGAGCCCAGTGCAGGACTTGATCCCAGAACTGGGGTTCACGCCCTGAAGCCAAAGGCAGACACCCAACTGCTGAGCTGCCCAGGTGAAAATGAATATTATTCATTTTCATGAATAAATATTTCATGAAGAAATATTTATTCTTTTTTAATCCCACCTGATCTGTAGGTGAAATGTACAAGAAATAATGTGAGGTGATGTAGGTTTATGGAGTTATGAATTTGAGCAAGCCCTATTCTAAAGGGTGTAAATCATAAATTTGATCTACCATTTAGACTTCCAAGTCAAATCAATTTTCAGTCCCTTGTAAGCTAAAATAGGATTACTTCACTTAAGGAACTATGTGAGAGCCAATACAAAGTGGAGCTGAGAACAGCAAAGCAGGAAATGATAAAAGGAAAGCAAATAAGCGTGTTCCTCTTTTATATTCAAATATCAACTTTAGCACTTTAACATTTGTATATTCATGTGGCATACCTTTACAAACCAGTAATAGACCAATATAAGAAAATACAATCACACAATTGAATAAAGACAAATGTAAAACCATATGCATTTTAGTATTACTGATTTAATAAAAAAAAATTTAGGGGCAGCCCGGGTGGCTCAGCGGATTGGCGCCACCTTTGACCTAGGGTGTGATCCTGGAGTCCTGGGATGGAGTCCCACATCGGGCTCCCTGCATGGAGCCTGCTTCTCCCTCTGCCTGTGTCTCTGTCTCTCTCCCTCTCTCTCTCTCTGTCTCATAAATAAATAAAATCTTTTAAAAAAATTTTAGGAGAATTTCTCAACAGTTGAGGCCTTGGGGAAATACACACTGAAAGACTAGAAAAAGGAATGTCCTTTGTAACTTGCTTTTGGAAGGTAATTTGCAAAATATATATCCAACACTTATTTTTATGTATCATCTTTGATCCATAATTTCCTTCTAAACAAGAACCAGAGATATGTGCAAAGAATCAGCCACAAAAATGTTTGTGGAAGTACTATCTATATAATTAATGAAAATTAGTAAAAAGTTAAAAGGTTAATGATAGAAGATTAAATAAATTGAAGTTTATTCATGCAGTGGAAGTCTTTGGATATTAAAAATATAAAGAAAAAGTGATATAGACAGATGTTCAAAACACATTGCTAGGTTGATAAATGTAAATTACAAACGTATACACGTCTACTTAAAGCAAAAACACAATCGCACAAGAGTGGTCATGGACTAAGTAGTTATGTGCTCCAAAACTCACCTGTTAAAATCAAACTCTCAATGTGATGGTATTTGGGAGGTAATCAGGTCCTGGGGGCTGAGTCTTCATGAATGGGATTTAAGGCCCTTTTAGAAGAGGTCAGAGGGCTAGTTCACTCTCTTTCCCCCATGTGAAGATACAATGAGAAATCAGCATTCGGCAATCCAGAAGGGAGCCCTCACCAGAACCCCACCACACTGGCACCTTGATCTTGGAATTCCAGCCTTCAGAACTATGAAAAATAAACTTCCATTGTCTACAAACCACCTGGTCATTGGTACTTTTTATACAAGCCAAAACTGAGTAAAGGGTATACATGCATTTTTTAAAAGACTCAAATATACCCAGGAATTATCTCTGACTGATGCGATTATAGGTGATTTTGTCTTCTTTTTATTTCTCCACAACTTTCCAGATTTTCTACCAGGAATATATATGATTTTATAACAATTTTTAAAATCAATTATTGAAACAAATCCTTATATTAACAAAAATATACCATTCAGATGGTAGCTACACTTGTGAGCATAGCTTAACACAGAGAAATTGAATCACAATGTTGTATACCTAAAACTAATGTAACATGATATGTCAACTATACTAAAAAAGAATTTCTTTAAATATATTGTTCAGTATGTCAAATGCCATATTCACTCGTCCTTTAAAAAAAAAAAAAAAAAAAAAAAAGACAAGCCCTTACCACACCATGGCCATCAGACACCAGAGACACCAAGCCAAAGGCCATCTGTGTTCTAAGAAACACAAACACCCTTATCCCAAGGAGGTTTTTCAAATATTTTTCAAATAATTGTATTAATTCTCTGCTTTCTAACTTGGAAATCTAGTTTGAAAGAAATAATGTGTGTGAACTTAAATTTTTAAAAAGCAAAATTATTAAAATAAGTGTTATTTTGTAATATTTTCCATTGTGGTATTAGCCACGTTGACTCTGGAGTTATAAAAACAATTTGTTTACTTGGAATATTCGCTTCAACAAATATTGCATTTCTTTTTTTTTTTTTTAAAGCCAATCCAATGTTGCAAACCAACAATTGTGCAATGACATTTGGAGAGAGATTGTATCACAGCAGAAGCTTGTATTTAGTTATTTTTCCTTTGGCATTTTTCCTTTTAACAGAAGACTTTTAAAAACCAAAAAGTGCATGCCTTATTTAACAGCTACATTAATGGTATCAATTTAAACCCTACTAAAATGCAAAGTTGAAGAATTAGTTTGTCTCCATAGAAAATAGTACAATAGCTACCTTGTATTTGTGGCCTGTTATTTAGGTTCTTAAATAACCACTATTTTATTTCACCCTCACAGCAACCCTGTAAAGGAGATAAGATTATTTCTATTTTACAGATGAAGAAATTGAGGCACAGAAAGTTTTGAATAAATAACTTGAGCAAAATCATACAGCCAAAATGAGGAGAACCAGGATTTGAGCTCAAGTCTCTGATTTTAGTCTTATGTTCTGCTTACTATGTAAGTTGTTCACTGTGTACTGCATTCCCTTGGGATTACATTGGATAATGTAACTATTTTTCTCATTTGGAAAGGTGCCTGGGTGGCTCTGTCCGTTAAACATCCAACTCTTGATTTCAGCTCAGGTCATGATCTCAGATCCTAGGATCCAGCCCCACTTTAGGCTCCTCACTCAGTGGGGCAGTGGTGTCTACTTGAAGATTCTCTCTCCCTCTCTGTTTGCCCCTCACTCTGCTTGTGTTCTCTCTTTAAAAAAAAAAAAATGATGCCACACTAATGCTTCTGTCTGTGGTTTGATTTTTTTTATTGTGAAAAAGATACGCTGTGAAACAAATACCAGAGATTACCCATGGGAGATGAGTTGCCTTAGGAACCCATGTGTAGTTTGAAGGCTCCTAAGGAAAGACTTCTGATGGCCAAGTGGACTTCTCAGGGTTGAAAAAATGGATGTGGTTGTAGGTCATACTGGACAGAGAGTGGACCAATCTTATGCTAGGAACTTGTAGGAGCTAGAGTCCTTTCAAAGAAAATTGATATGGGGAGTCAAGTTGCTGGGTGCTAGGAACTATAAACCTTGGACTCCAAAGAAAAGCAACCTGGAATGAAAGTAATACTCAACCGCCTCATGGGCCCAGGCCACGAACAAGGGCAACAAGATTAACACACTTCTGCAGTGTCAACAAAAGGTGGTCATCTGAAGAGAGATGATCAGTTTACAGAACCACAGGGGTACAGCAGGAAAAATGACAGCAGGAATCCCCACAGATGGATTTAACACCAGGGCTCTCCTGCTTAGGTGTGGAAATCTAATGGACTCCTCCTTGGAGAGGAGAGAACCTTAACTGAGATACTAAATAAGCATATGGAAACTTGATCCTCTTTAGGCTTAATTTGGAGAAATAAGAGGTCCAAGAGGTCCATGATTCCACAGGCCATTACTTCTCCATGCCTTTCTTCTAAGTTAGCTGCAATGGGCATGCATTATTATTTTTAAATTTAACATTACTCAAAATCATTAGCCTGAAAAATTATATTAATTAGATGTATATTATCTTACACATTGGTTTAGTGATTAAAGAATATAATGTTGGTTTAAAGAAAGCACGTTAGTACTTTCAAGCCACAAAGCTATCATACAGAAAACTTTACCTCAATGTGCTAGAAGATATGAAATGTTACTAGAACATATAGTAAAGTAGACAGGTGAAAAGCTCTTAAAGATTGTTTGAGGACATACTGACCCTGATAATGTCACACATTCCCTTCTCTCCTACAGGAAAGGTTTAGGCAAGGAGAATGTAAATATTTTGTTTATTGAATGTCGGGACCCATTTTAAATATCACTGAAGATTTCTTAGTGAGAACAGTAATAACAAAAACCTCCCTTCTCTTTCCTTGTGTCACTTTGGAGATACAGCTCGTTCATCCTGTGCCAAAGAGAGGGCTTTTGGGGTTTTTTGTTGTTGTTTTTAAATAAATAAATAAAATTCTTGTCAATCTTCTTATGTAGGTTGGTCATGCCAGAATCCAGATGAAATCTATCTAGATGGCTTTTTAAATTTCTCTTTACTTTGTATACTCCCTATAGAAAGGCCAGGTTTTACTCCACTCAAAAAATATATTGCCAATGACTGATTACAGTTATGTGAAATAACCCATGGGAAATTTAAACACATACACCCACACAGAGCTTGCACTTAGAGTGTCCTAAATAGTATATCCAGTTGTACTTTGACTTCCTTAAAACCATCTAATAATTTTAACCTCTTTTATATAAAAGATATTTTGATAACAATATGTATGAATTACTTTAGAAAAGGAAAATATGTTACTATGATTAAGAGAATTCTTACTTCTATAATAAAGTAGCATTAAAATTTACTACTTATTTCTTTACTTCTATTTTAATTGCATTTAACTGAACCTTTCTGTTTATAAACTAACACACTGGGAGGAAATAGAAATAGCCAATCCTTTATTCTAACAATGCAAGCTTTCAAGGTCTATGGTAAACTGCTTGTCGGGTGCTGAATCCCAGTAGCAAAAATCAATCAAAACCGAAACACTTCAGCTAGACCTTATAAAATCAGAATTTCCTGAAAGATCCTCATTGCTTTTTTTAATTTAAACTCTTCCACCTCACCTACCATCCACTGCCACCCATCGTGGTTGTAGATAACAGTGGAGCTGCAATTTAAAGTCAAAAATTAATGTATTACAACGGATTTGAGAGGAAAGCATTGGAACTAGTCAGACAACTTTCTGTGATGAAAACCCACAACTAAGAAAATTAAACTTCCTATAATTTTGTAAATTATAGCAGGAATACCTGTAATTACCCACATAAATGTGGACAAAAAATTTGCCCTTAAGGGTTGGATTACATTTGAAGGGAGGCTGCCTTGTTTGCTATGCTCAAGAAAGAAGGCATGTTGACACACAGGAGAATAATAGCTAACGCGCTTTGGATAGCACTGAGAAAAAGGGATTTTAAAGAAACCTGATAAACAGGACACGGCTCTTTTCTATAAGGAGATTCAGCAAGCCTAACAAAACAAGCAGGCACCTGTGATAGCCAAAACTATCCCTACATCTACACACACACACACACACACACACACACCCCACATTTTCAGCTAGCTCCACCAACACAACATGAACTGGCAGATTGTAATCTAGACTGAATCCAGATCTGCTGTTTGTTTTTCTTTTTGGATCTTCCTGCCACTGTAAATCAAGCCTGATGCCCCTCAAACAGGACAGAACTCTATATGCTCAGGAAGCCACAGAATTTCTGTCCCTGGGTGACTGGCAAAGTCTCCAAATGTTAGTCCCACACCAAAAAACAAACAAACAAACAACAACAAAAAACCCATCACTTTAGTCCTGCTAAATTAAACATAGAAGATAATGAAAATGGCATGCATTATTCCCATAATCAGTCATCTAAAATTCATAGCTTTGCTACTGAAGAGATATTTGAAGACACACAAGCTTAAAGTTAGGAATATTATGTCAAGCAATTTGGAGAATCCCACTACTTATGTTATTTTTTCCCCCTCCACGTATAGTTCACATTCATCATTCCAGATGGAAGGTTCCCCCAGCACATTATGAAATCCTAATATAAGACTTTCCACCTATAAGGAAGGTATTTCTCCTTAACTGTACCCAACACATGAAGTGCAGGGAGCAAAGTTCCTCTGTAACACTTCATTTCTAAGAAGGCTCTTTCTACCACCCTTCCCACAGAGTAAGCATTGATCCTGTTGCAGAGTTTTGACACTTATCTACTTAAATACAAAGGTGGTTTGAAAATTCTTTGCTAGGTTTGTTATGTAATTCTAATGTGCCAACACCCTTCATAAACAATCCAGTGCCCTTACAAACAAAGTAGCTTACTTAGCCTCGCCAAAAACCTGTGGGAAGGATCACCAAATGGAGCTATTCTCTGCATAGCTCCATTAAAACCAGTCACAAAATAAAGAACACATAAACATTCTTTCATAGCCAAACATTATTCTTCATTGCCTAGACTACATTCTGCAATCCAGTTGAATGCTTTCTGAAACCACATGTCAATACAACAATGTTATATTGTTTTTACTTCATCAACTAGTACCTAAAAGCTTGTAGTATTGGAAATATGTTGAGTCAAAAGTGGGAAGACATAATGATCAATTCCAGCTCCACAGCACAAGCCTCCCAATGTTTGGTTTTCTTTTTTTCTTAAATATTGTTTAATTCTAGAGTTTAAGCAGTTCTTAAAAACATCAACCCAAAAAAAGAGATGCAAGCTATCTAGGAAGGAAAGGTGGGCAGAGGGAGGAAGAACCATCTACTTGGGCCTCCTCCACAGCGCTAAAGGAACACCTCGTGATTTTATCCTCTGCGTGCATCTCTAACCAACCAGCTACAGTCCTCAGTAGTTCATTATTCATAGAAACACATCAATGTTAACAATTTTAAACAATCCACAGAAAACTGAAAGGAGCAAACTGTAAACTGTTTTACTATGGAAACAAAAGGTATATAACACTAAAGATCTTAATATAAGAAATATACACACAACTTAGATATGCAGGGGTTTTGAGGTGACCTACAGAATTTATCTAGAGCTACAATCTTTACGGCCAGATCCTTCTATGATTGCTCCAAAAATGTACATTCTGGACCTATGCTGCATTAGCTTGCCCCCAACTATTAAAGTTCCTAATTTCCTTTTTTTTTTTTTAAGGTTCTTGATTTCCAATGAACATAGCATAATCTATGTTAGACTGATGGTACAGGAATCCTACTAAAATGCTTTTGGATGGCCTTTTAAGGTCAGTTAGAAATCACTAGATGTTTTTAATTACATCGTCACCAGTACTTATATCTCTGTTTATCTGTCATTGCCTCAAGCCTTAGTTCCTGTTGATTAAATCTGTCTTCGAAACAGTTACATAATTTTGCTTCAAGATATGAAATGGCCATAGGGACTCTACTTCCTGGTTAACCCGTGTTAATGAATCACCACATTTTCATATTTTTCCCATAGGAGAGGAACATGGTATAACAGAAACAAGTTAAGGCATAATGATCTCCCCCCACCTTTTTCCTGAACAAGTCTCTAAATACTCTACTTGTATTGTGATTGAGGATTTTCTTGGTATTCCAATTTTATCTCCTAGAAAGAAACACTCGTCAAATAGGACTTCCAGAAGATTTTTGCAACCTAGTTAGCAAAGTAAGTAAGACCAATGTAAGAAAAGATAGGCCTATTATTTATCCACCAGAAGCCAGATTTATCCTGGAGCATTCTATATGGCTTCAGAATTCCATGAAGATTTGAGGGAGGGAGATGAAAGTGTTTCCTACCACCCATATCCTTTCATTTGTAATTAAGGAAACCATTATAGATTTTAGCTTTAAAAAAAAAAAAAAGATTTTTTTGCTTATTTGACAGAGAAAGAAATTGAGTGCAGGAACACAGAAGCAGGGGGAGTAGCAAAGGGAGAGGAAGAAGCAGCTCTCCACTGAGCAGGGTGCCTGACGTGGGACTCGATCCCATGACCCCAGGATCATGACTTGAGCCGAAGGCAAATGCTTAACCAACTGAGACACCCAGGCACTCCTGGTTTTAGCTTAAAAAAAAAATGCCAACAGTGGTCACATTTCTTACAAAGACCTAGAACTTATTAAAAACTCATTAAAATTTAAAAAAAGGAACCAATTCTCCAAAAGGTCAAAGCTTTAGCTAATTTACATAATCACTAAAAATTTTCACCAAGTGATAATATAAAAGATAGAAGCCACCTTACCACTAAATCTGTCATTCCCATGCCATACACATACATATTCTCTAAGGAGGAAAATACCTGGCTAAACTCTCAGATTTCTTTTGTAACATTTCAAAGTATTTTTCCAAAATAGTATAGATCATGGTCTCTTAGACCTCCTCATATCTGCCATATAAATACCATTATCGGTATTTAATGGTAAGTTAAATACATAGGCAAATTCTGTATATACAGATAGCATTCCAGAAGCATCCCATTGTTATTTTCATGTCCTATTTAGATACAAGGTACTGAGTATGTATATGTTGACAGAGTATTCGCAAACCCTCTTAAGGGCAGGCTGTCCAAACGTTGGAGGAAAAACAGCCTGCCAGTCACTTGTCACCGTCAGGTGGTAGGAAACACTTTCATCTCCCTCCCTCAAATCTTCATGGAATTCTGAAGCTATAGAGAATGCTCCAGGATAAATCTGGCTTCTGGTGGATAAATAATAGGCCTATTTTTTCTTACTTTGGTCTTACTTACTTTGCTAACTAGGTTGCAAAAATCTTCTGGAAGTCCTATTTGACGAGTGTTTCTTTCTAGGAGATAAAACTGGAATACCAAGAAAATCCTCAATCACAATAAAGCATAAAATCCTAGCAGTATTCCATAGCTTATGATGGTCAAGCATCCAATCCATTTATTGGAGACTCCTATCAAATACCAGATGTTTGCTGATAAAGCCTAACCTCTTAAACTTGCCTAAAGGGCCTCCAAGATTTTGCCACCAACTTAATTTTCCCTCTCCTCTGTGGAATACTGTAGGTTGACCTCAAATGGTCAATGTGCCCTTTTTTTGCTGTCAGAATTCCAGTCTGCCTGTGTTCATCACGATCATTCTAGGACAAAAATCACAACGTTTCCCTTTGCCAGATAGTCATTTTTGCACCCTTTTTTTGCAACTGGGAGCGACCATATTTCCTGATAAAGGGAACAGGTGTGGCTGGAACCTCCTTTTGCCTCTTCCTCCCATATGGAAATGATGCCTGGTGCCATGGTAGCCATAGTAAAAACCAAGGGACCTCAAACAGAGGAGGAAAGAGCCAGCAAATGAAGACAGAATGGAAAGCTAGAAAGAGTATATTGTGTGACAGCATTGTGAGCAACAGAAACCAGGCCAATAATTGCTTATCATCTTGCTTCTTGCTATGTGAGAAAAAATAAACTCCTATTCACTTAGACCACTGTTAGTCATATTTTCTGTTATTTGCAGCCCAAATCATCCCATGTAAAAACTTCTGCTTCATGCCTTTCGTGTAGTCCCATCAATTTGTCATCACCCCAAATATCACACACTTTCCTACCTTTGTATCTTTTCTCCATTTGGCTTTGCATATGGTGAATGTTTAATAAATATTAGAAAATGAATGATGTGAATTGGTGGATGAAATTTTAAGTTTAAATAAGTGGCCCATGATTAGATCAATAAATAATTATTCACTATGGTTAGAAGGCATAGTGCTATAGTTATTTTACATTTTGAGCTTTCATTTAATGAGAATTATTCTATCCATTCCAAATGACAACTTCTTGTGCTTTGCTTTTATAAAGAAACAAAAGGCCTCAAATACTAGTTTGATATACAGGGTGGTTGTCTGGAGCACAGAAACTAGCTCTCCTGCTGTGTTTTATAGAAAGTCTAGCTCACTGCTGGCACTCAATGAATATTAAATTATAATAATACTGCTATGGGTATCATTCAGTTTCTGACATTGTTATAACTTTCTTCTCTGTTTCTGAAGTGTGTGAGATCCTATAATAAAAATGTTTTATAGAAGTGAATGCACATTATATACAGTTTGTCAGTCACCTTAGCCAGGTTGTATTAGGAACGTGTTGGGCTCAAATAAAAATGTGCTTTAAAATTCTGTGTTTAAAATATTGGTGTGATTCAACTGCAGGAGTCTAAGTTTCCTAATTTGCTATAATAAATTTCTTTTCAAAAACATTATCAGATTGCAATTCTTCTCAACTCTAGGGGAAAAACGCTCTTTTCTACAGGAAAACTGAAGTGGGGGGAAAAAAGATTTTTAAAATGTAAAAGTTCAAGTTATACCTCTATTTAAAAGATCCTGAGATATTTTGTCTTAATTTTAAAACTATTGCATTTAGAAGCGTTGTAATTATTAAAGAAAAAGAAGCTTCAAACTCATTCATATAACTACCACTTAAAGAACAGTCCAAGGTCTTAAGATGATCCAGATAGTATTTGTCATATCTCAAAACTTCCAAAGAAACCTTAACACTCAAGAATTTTGCTTGAGACTGTCATTGCTTATCAACCCAAGGAATTATTAAGGCACAATGATGCCCCATTGTCTTTTTAATCTGTTTATCCACTCCGTTTCTGAAACTCTACCTAACAGACTTTCTCTTTGCTTAACTCTGTTTTCATATTCAGCCCTTCTGCTAAAGAACAGCATTGAAAAAAATTTTTAAAGTTTAGAGAAGATGGAATAATCTTCATTTAAAACCACATTCATTTTACTCCGGGGCATTTATGCTAGAGAAGTGAAAATCTGAGCTCATACAAAAACCTATGTACTAATGTTCATAGCAGCTTTACTTCCAGTAGCCAAAAACTGGCAAAACCCAGGCGCCCTTCAACAGGTGACTGGTTAAACAAACTGCAGCACATCCATACCATGGAACTCTATTCAGCTATAAAAAAAAAAAACAATATTGATACCCTAACAACCTAAATGAACCAGAGAATCCTGCTGAGCAGAAAAAAAGCCAATCCCAAAGGTTACTAAGTCTATGATTTATAACAACATTCTTGAAATGACAAAATTAGAGAAATGGAGGACAGATTAGTGGTTGCCAGGGCTCAGTGTGGTGGAGGGGCAGAAGGGGGGTGTGGCTATAAGATGGCAACCTGAGGCATCCTTATGGTAGCCGAATCACTCTGTATTTTGACTATCCTAATGTCAATATGCTGATTGGGATACTGTCCTAGAATTTTGCAAGATGTTACTCTTAGGGAAAATTGAGTTAGAAGAGTTCTAGATTTCTTACAACTGCATAGGAATCTTTACCCCAAAATAAAGTTTAATTTTTTGCCTAGCTTCCATTCCATCTCCTTAGAACAACTTCCTGCTGTTTCTTGGAACTACCAGTCCTATTTTCAGCTATTGTGGTTCAGATGGTCTAATCCAGCCTCAAGTTTTCATGTAATTCAGACCCGATCACAGTCCATCTCTCCTGATTTCTAGCGATGGGTTCAGGAATGATCATGTGATTCAAGTCAGTGAGGGGATACTCCACTGAACTGTGGAGGAAGGGAAATTTCCTTTATTGGGGTTGCTTAATATTGGAAAATGAAAAAAAACTAGAACCACTAGACCCACCCCCCCACCCCCCGCCCCACATTGAGCCAGAGTAAAGGAGGCAGATCCAAGAGACAGAGATTTGAATTCTAATGACAGTTTATATGCCTGAATCCAATCCAAAGCCAGTGTACCTTTTAAACTTGCCAATTACGTGAGGTAAATACACTTTTCTAAAACAATTTTTAAAATCTTCAGTGAAGATTAGAATCATATTCAATCTATGACAGATATTCTGTAAGCAACATAGTGAAGTTTGAAATACTTTGCACTACAACAAAAACATTTTATTACTCCACCAGTGAGAATGCAGTTCTGTACTTTAAACTCAAGTTCAGCGGCCGTTCTCTTCCTCTTCTGATCTTGGTCTGTCACTACTTTTCTTGAACAAGGTTTTCTGGTAAGCACTATAATTTTGTGTTTTGCCCATTTTTTCCCACTAGCATATCACATTCTTATTAACTTTCATGTCCTACTTCGAAGGCTTTCTCCACGCCAATACTATCTTTAAAATCTACCCATACTTTGCTCTATTAGTTTTATGGTTTCCCAAACAGTTACATATTAAACATTTTTTCACTAATGCATATTTTTCTTCTCTGGTTCAAGATTCTAACTTCTTCAAATGCTAAATCCCTATACATATTTGAGTCTGAGGTTGGACATTAATTTGTTTCTTAACCATGTATTTCTCAACACCATATTATTTTAATTTCAGCAACTTTATGATACATCTTAATGTCTGGTTAGGCAATGTTCCTTCTTAGTATTTTGTGTTTTTCAAAATCCATTCAAGCTATACTTGCACGTTTATTCTTCAAACTGAAATGTAGAATCATTTTGTCAAGTTCCTCACCACCTTACCCACAACAAAATTGGGATGTTGGTCAATGATACACTGTGTATAGTATAAATTTAAACCAAATTGACCTCTTTAAAAAAATTAAGCCTACTTTTTCTAAGGTATGTCTCTCCATTTATTCAAATCATTTGTTATGTTCTCACGTCTTTTTGTCATTCTATTCCCATATAATTTTATTCATCTAGTTCATGCACATTTCTTAAGACTCTTGTAGATATTAAATGCTATTTAGCTAGAAATGAGAATGCAATTTTTTTCCTTTATAAGAATCGGATATATCAGAAAGCTACTGGTTATTTTGTAGCCATCTTTTTTTGTTGTTGTTGTTAAGATCTTATTTATTTATTTATTCATGAGAGACCCAGTGAGAGAAGCAGAGACACAGGCAGAGGGAGAAGCAGGCTCCATGCAGGGAGCCTGATGTGGGACTGGATCCCCGGACTCCAGGATCATGCACTGGGCCAAAGGCAGATGCTAACCCACTGAGCCACCCAGGGATCCCCATGTAGCCTTCTATTTTAATGGATATCCTTATTTTCTTGTAATTTTAACAAGCCTGAAAGATAGATCATTGTTCAATATTTTCAAAGATCAGTTTATTTAAAATAGTTCAAGAAACAATTGTGTCATCAGTATAATTTAAAATGAAGAAAAATGCTGGTTAAAAATATACACATGCCCCTACACACATATATACATATGAATCCTCTGTAATAGGATGTGCTTTCTTCTAGAATTTAAATATTAGTAAAAGCAAGGGATTCAGTATCTTTATAAAGTATTCACTATTTATAGAGCTCTTCTTGTGTTAGGCCATTTGTTTTTTCCAATAAGTGATTGTCCCAAGGAATCTTTTTTCAGTGATTCTCAAAAATCAAATATTACAATTTTAAAATCATAAAAAGAAAAACATCTCATCTGATGCTTCTACTTTAAAAAAATAGGTTCAAAAAAAAAATAGGTTCACAACAGGATTAACAATGCACATAAACTTGGCTCTGTGATTCTGTGTTTAGATAATGATTGAAATCCATTAAACGATCTTTTTATGGTTGATGATCTGTCAGCTGAACATCCAGCAGTTTCTTTTTATAGAAATATGATTTGATCTGCAATGTCCTGGAACATGTTTTTCCAGCTATTCGGCTTCAAGCTTATGCTAATTAACAGGCTTTATCTCACAACTTCCATGCCACATTAAAATCACCTCCCTCTAGAAGCATTCTTTGATAAACCAATGGAATTTCTACAGCATTCGTTGTAGGTACTACTCAGATAAGGTTTTGTTTTTTTTTTAATCCTTTGTTGTACTAAATTTTACTTTCCAGAGATCTTATTTCTCTATACCACTTAAAAGTTCCTTGAGAGAGAGAGGAATTAATAGTTTATGAACTCCTGCATGCCATTAGTCTACTTGTTTTAAATACACTTTCTCATGGTAAATATTGGCTCCTCTTGACTGTCCTAAGACACTCCAACACCCAGTAAATAGATGGTTGTTACCTATATGCCTAAACAGTCATCAGTATTTTTCTTAAATAATTTCCAACTCAGTGAAACAATAGTTTCCTTGTAGCCCCTAATATTACTGTGAGTCAGTATTAACAATCACATATCATTGCCCGTCAAGAAATGTAAGGAATTTGAGGCTTTAATTATGAAGAGTCAATAGGTTTCTATTAGAGCATTATATTTTCTCAAAGAAACACCCTGAGCCATAGCAAAGCCTTGTGGAAAGATAGAAGATTCATTTGTCCTTTTGTAACTACTCTTTTGACTAATAATTACATCATAATTTTAGTTAACTCCTACTTTTTTCTCACTGATTTTGCTAATGACACATGGATTAGCTTATATCTGACTCTCAAAAGTATAGATGAAACTCCTTCATATATACATGAAATGAGACTAATAACCACTTAACTGAGGAATTATTATGTGTCAGGTATTGAACTGAGGGTTCTATATGTTTAATTGGATTTAGTTATCATGACAACCCTTGAAGTTGATATTATCCTCATTTTAATACTGAGAAAACCAAGGCTGAGAGGAATAATTTCAGAGAGAATGCAAAGCCTGAACTCTTATCTATTCACATGCACAATAAAAGAATCTAAGATTGAATCCCCATTAGTGGCAGGAATGAACTCTACCTTCCTAGTGAACTCTAAGAAAGCAGAGAATGTCCATGCAACATTATGACTGGAAACAAAAGAATGAGCTCTCACTGGAAATAATTTCAAAATTATTTTCTCACTGAAACTCTGACCATCCTGTTAAATCACTGTTATTCCCATTTGCAGATGGGAATACTTGAAAGTCACATAGCCAGGCAATGGCAGAGACAAATCTATATAGCTGGGTCTTCTAGATCCAAGATGAACACTCCCACCATTTAACTACAGTTCAGACATGGCTGAAGAGATGGCAAAAGTTGTCCCACACAGTGTCCCACCCATGGCATCCCAAAGTTAGACCACCCTCAATGTAGATACCGCCTCAAGCATGCACCAACTAAAGTCACTGCTGATCTCTAACTTTATAAAAGAAAGCATCTCTTAGAAGATTTCCTTTAGCATCCTCTTATTCTTCTTCCTTGATATCAATAATGTACCAACCAAATGAGTTCAAATTCTGTAAATAAGTTTTAGTCCAATTTATGCTACATTTTTAGAAGTAGCTATTCGAAAATCACGTACATAAATTATTTCAGCTTAACTACTGAGCACAAATCCAATGTGTCACTCACCATGGACCATTTTTAAAGCTTTCCTGTTGCTTTCTAAAGTCTCCTACCTGCTCTACAATGGCCTTTACCTGTTGGGGGTCCCGTCTACTTATGGCAGAGCGAGCTGTGCCCACCCCTCTACACCTCAGCCTCTCACACAATTAGATTGGGGACATAGGACCAGGTTGAGCTGGGAAACTACTTACATATTAAATCATTAATATGATTCACAATAAGGTAGGTATTCTGTGTTTTCTTAGATTCACTATGTGTCTATTTGGCATCCATGGATCATATGGCCAGTTGTCTTACCTATATTTTCTGTATGTTTGATTCTATGATATCTGGATACCTCACAGACCTGGAAAGAGATGCCCCTCCCAGGGCTAGTCAGTTCTTAGAGATAGTAAAAAGCTTGGCTGGGAGCACATCGCCTCCATACAAACCAGCCAATCCCGAGTCAAACCACCTCTATCTCTCTCATAGCAAGCCTATACTTCCCATTGCCTACAATGCCCCCAAGGCCAGATACCAGGCAACAAGAAACCACCACTATAGCCTGAAGCCCATGGGAACTATTCAAACTAGCCAATACTAAACTCTTTACCCTGCCCTGCCTGACCCTTCCTATGGAAAACCCAAGAAAAGCTCTGGCTCAGATTTTCTTTCCCTTCCCTCCTGTCTTTTAAAGGAGGTCAGGTGTCTTTTGCCACCTGACCAAGACCTGACCCTTCCCACATGACCCCTCTCAGGGACCTTTCTCCTTCCAAGCCCCCTTCCTTTGTACTACCTTTGTCATACCACATCCAACATCAACATTCTTAGAGCAGTAGTTACTATCTTTAACCTCATTTTAGAGATGATGAAACTGAAGCACAGAGTATTTAAACAATTTGCCTAAGGTAACAATAATATTCTAAACCAGGCAGGCAGGTTCCAGAGAGCAACAAACCAAGGCTGTCTTCTTTGTTGCCCCTTCCCCCTCTGCTGTACCTGGAATAGTGCCTGGTCTTATGGTTTTTCTTTGCTTTCAACTGATAAGATGCAAAGCCACTCATATTTTTGGTGTTCTCAAAAAGCAATAGCTATAGGTTTAGTATGTGAATTGGCAGTTTTACCACAAATCCTAGTTGTTGTTTTTTAAAAATTTTACTCCATTTTCTCAGTTTTCTTCAGTTTATAAATACCCTTCTATTCTATTGTCTTCATGGTCTCCTGGCCACAAAGCTCTCTCAGTATTCTTGCCCAGCTCCAACAAAAATCTAGTCCCATTATTTCTAAAATATGCAGGGGAAGGAAGACAAAGTTTGGGAGATTATGCATTAAGTATATTCACAAAGACAGGTGAAATAGCATTGAGGAGGATGAGAGCTGCTCTTTTTTCTAGGTTAAGCCATATCTTAGTCACCTCTATATCGAGGTATCAATATTTCCACTACTATCATCAAAGCTTCCTGGATTTCTGCTACACTCAAGCAAGCTAATCTAGCATGACTGGCTATAAAACCAGATATTATAGCCCTAAGCTTTGGTAAAGAAAAAAAAAACAGGGCAGAAGTGATCAACAATGTAGTAGGTTAGTTCTTCCCAAGAAACAATCTCAATATGATCTCAAGACGTCTAAATAACTCCTTGGCCTCCATGAGTAAACCTTATATTAGCTCATTCCCCCCAAGGATCCTTTGTAAAAAATACCAGAACACTTATATGGAATTCATAGACGAGAGTTCGTGTGTTTACACTAGATCAAGGCCAAGAGCAGGGAAGGACAGTTTCAAACTAGTGAATGTATAAGTGTTTATAAACACTAGTTTTGCCTTGCATATATTCAGCATTAGTGTTAAAAAGAAGTTAAAAAGCCTTAGTGTGGGAAAAGTATTTAATAAATATTTGCCAACACAAGTAGAAAGATTAGAATGCCTGTTAGGGAAAAATACCAATGACCTAGTCTCCTGTTTCTAAGAAAGAGCTTCTAGAATAACACTTCCTCCAGTTTCCCCCACATGCCCCTCTGTGTTCCCCAGACAAGAAGGAAAGACACAGCTGATGGGGGAGATTAGAACAAGGAGCTATGTAAACGTGGTTCAGCCCTTCTACCCTCACCTTTTCAGGTCTAGAGGCTAGAGGGCTTTCTATAGGGCAATATAGAAAAGCCCAGGTCTTGGTGAAAAATATTTTGGTGGTCCCCAAAGAAGGGCAGAGTAATAAAACCCCTCCTGGGACTTTGTATGCAAACCCACATTCTTTTCAGATCACCAGCCCCAGTTACTTGTACTGTCTTCTCCCCTCCTCTCATGGCCACTGGCCACCTTCTCCAGATCTTAAACTTTGTGTGGTGAGTATCCGTAAGTTGCAGCCTCAAATTCTTTGTTAAAGAACCATCTCCCAGTCAGCCCAAGTGGTTCAGCATTTAGCACCGCCTTCAGCCCAGGGCATGATCCTGGGGATCCAGGATGGAGTTCCACATTGGGCTCCCTGCATGGAGCCTGCTTCTCCCTCTGTCTGTGTCTCTGCTCCCCCCCCCCCCACTCATAAATAAATAAAATCTTAAAAAAAAAAAAAATCTCCCTCTGTGTCAACTAGTAGAGTTTGCCGATGTGTGGCAGGAAATCCAAGTACATCTTCTTTACAGAATTCTGGAAGATCATCCCAAAGCTTATACTTACAGGCTCAGTTGGAAACAAGTTTTCTACTACGAAGAGAACATCTAAGATCTGGCTTTATGAATCTATCACTTGATCCTAATCTATATGTCTTTACTTCTCATTCAGCTCCCAACTCAGGGGATTTATGAGGGAGAAACAATGATCATCCACCTCTTCAAACTTCAATAAAGTCCTAGGTCAAAGGTCTTCTAAAAAGCTCTAAAATGTTTAACATCTACCCTAAAGAAAAAAGAACTTCTCAAACCTAAGTTTGCCTTAGTATCCCACAGTCCTGAGTTCACTTTCTGATGATATCAGGTGTAGGTGTGGGCCTGAATTCAAACTTTGACTTCTGATGGACTCACAGAATCCTAGGGCTGAAAATAACTATATGGACAACTTATAAGGATCTCACTCTAGGTCACAAAGCTAACTGTGGCCAAGCTAAAACTGGGACCCGAGTCTTCCAGTTCCTGGTCAGGTTCTCTTTCCATCATCCTAGACCCTTCTTCTCCCCGCCCCCCCCCCCTTTTTTTTTTTTGGTGAATTGATTCTAGATGTGCCTTCATTCCTTCATTCACACATAAAAGATATCTTGCAGTGGCAAGTAGATAATGTGAGAGCTGTAAAATATCAGAACTTGAGGCAAAATTAGAGAAAAATACCAGCCCTCCTTTCATTTTATGGCTGAGATAACAGAGGGCCAGAGAGAGAGACAGGCACTGCTCAGCTAGATCACAGGCCTCTGCATCTCAGCTTAGTTGTCTTTTCTACACGGAGATGTCCATTTTAATTACTCCAGGCCAAAACCTAAGTGTCATCTCTCTCTTTTTTGGCCAGCAGCAGGGAAAAAAGAATAGATATTTAACCTTCAAAATAAAAAGATAGGCAGTACATTATTATAATTGTCATGTAATGCTCTACAGAGACTGTTTTATTGATTGATTTAAATTAGTTTCCTCCTAAAACTTATGATGCACCTTTTTGGTTTTAAGATTCCCATTTCTAGCATAGACATCATTTAGAAAACCAACCCCGTTTCTTAGGTGGAAAACAATTCAGTGATGAATGCTAATGAAAACCATTAATCGTGGAAAACCATATTAAGTTGTTTCAGTAATGAGACAGGAAATGTTTAATGAAGCATGTCTCAACAATAAATAACAACAATAATAAAGGGAAATTTACTGCTTTTGTGCTCCACTGGACATTTGTTACACATCCCAGAGCACTGAAAATTAAAATTGGAAATACTTAGGTTAGGGTATAAGTAAAAGGGTGAAAAATGTTTAAAAGAGGCCAAATTACACTTTGGTCATCATAGTTTAAAAAAAAAAAAAAAGTTCATCTCTAATGCAAATATAGGAATTAAATAAGTGTCATATTTATTATACATGCCTTTATTATCTTTACTGAATAATAATGTGAACATTGACACTCCTACCCAGTTGTTATAGTTTTGGAAGGATTTGCAGAAAGACAGAGGTTTATTATTTTCATAGAATATGCTAGAATGAATGAATTACTGACCTAAGAACTGCCAGACCATGGCCATCCTAGGCCTGAGGTCCCCGTCTCTAGAGAAAAAGACCAAAAGAAGGGCACCTGGGTGGCTCAGTCACTTGTGTCTGTCTTCAGCTCAGGTCATGATCCCAGGGTCCTGAGATCAAGTCCCACATAGGGCTCCCTGCTCAGTGAGGAGCCTACTCCTCCTTCTGACACTCCCCCTGCTTGTGCTCTCTGTCTCTGTCAAATAATCTTTAAAAAAGGAATAGACCAAAAGAGCTCACAATCCATAATAAGAGCACCACACAGAAACAGGTCAGTTCCCATAGGTTGAATCCTAGGCAGGACCAATCAACACTCCTAAAAGAAGAGCTCACCCAGTTCCTTGTGAGCTGGGATATCCTCTCACTCACCACTATGCCCCCAGCACAACTAGGACCAAGTTGCCCCTTCTCAGCCATAGTCTGGAAGCATCCTATCTGTCCCCTCTGACCTTGAGCAACTTCTCTGTTGCTCTTCCAAGTGTTATGCTCAGTATGATCTCTGGAAGAGAAGGACTGTGCCAGTCTTTCTTTGTAGTATCCATAGCATCCAATGCTAAGAAAGTCTATAACATCATTGAACAATGATTCTGTGTCTATCTGAACACTTTTCAGAAGTATTTGAGATGGTCCCATACATCCATCTTAAGACAATTTTAAATGACAAGTCCTTCTTGAGAAAACTCAGATGTGTGGGTGTCTTATGGGTGGGATAAGGATGAGGATAGAATTCTGCTTCCTGGAAGCATATTTTCTATTATATTTGAACAAAAACATGCTTGTTTTTCTTTTCCTTAAAGCTATACAAGAATAACTATTAACCTCATCCCCAATATTCAGTTAATTGATGATAAATAATATGTCTCCAACTCCCCAATACGGTTCAGAATAGATATGGCCAAATTTTTTTTTGACACAGCCTCTCATGTTAACCTTTACCCAACTACCTCACCACCCTGTATTTTTATAATTCCACTATCAGCTCTATTGCTTACTAACAACACTGGATAGGTTACTTAACAACTCTGATCATCAGTCTTTTTAAATGTAAAATGAGGGCAATGCCGGGGATCCCTGGGTGGCACAGCAGTTCGGCACCTGCCTTTGGCCCAGGGTGCGATCCTGGAGACCCAGGATCGAGTTCCACATCAGGCTCCCGGTGCATGGAGCCTGCTTCTCCCTCTGCCTGTGTCTCTGCCTCTCTCTGTGACTATCATAAATAAATAAATAAATAAATAAAAAATGAGGGCAATGCCACTTAACTCAGACTTGAGAATTAAAATCCAGTACACAACATTCAAATTGCATATATCATGTAAATTCAGTATGTAAAAATATGCATACAAAGGGTTTTGATTCCCGGTATAATTTTTTAAACTGCCTCTCAGAGGCAGGCCACCGGCTACCATTTTGGAGAGAACAGAACTAATAGAGAAAGGCAAAGGAAACCGAGAAAGTATAAACTAACTGCTTATCTCCCTTAAAGAGAAAGGAATGTCCATTGGTATTAGATGACTGACATGTCTGAAGGCAAAAAAAAAAAAAAAAAAAGAAGTAGGAAAATATACCAACAGGCAAACACTTTGAGGAGATTCTCAAAAGAAACCAACATGGTTGAATAGAGTCCTCTCAGACTAGTCTAATCTCTGACAAAGTGAAATATCAGGTAGATTACAGATTTTAAATTCTGATCTTGGAGCATACTCCCCCACAAATCAAAAGGTAAAATCCACCCATCAAATCACAATTATGAGGACACAAACCTGGTTGGAAAGAATCAACCAAACTGTTGGTGCAGGTGTCTTAACTGAGGGCCAGGACAAGCATGCTCCACAGACTTGAGTCATGTAGGAATTAGAACCTAGAAATCACATGATTTGATCCATGTGAATTTTGCATATGCATTTTCTGAACTCTGATTGCACACTCCCTTTTACACACATACACTTTACACACAAGAATGAGAAAAGTAGGGGCAGCTGAGTGGCCCAGTTAGTTGAACATCTGCCTTTGGCTTGGGTCATGATCCCAGGGTCCTGCCCCTTCCCTCTGTATGCCCCTCTCTATCTGCCCTTCCCCTTGCTTGTGCACCTGAGCCTCCTTGCTGTCAAAATCTTTTTTAAAAAAAAGAATGAGAAAAGTGGGGGGAAAAAAAGGATACACCTTATGTATACACAAAGGTCTCAAGTTAGAAATATATGGCTTCTTTCCACTTGATCTTAGCCAAAAGGCCGAGAAGCGATGTATGGCTTCTTTCCAATTCAAAAGGAAAAGAGGTTTAGGTTTTCCCCCCAATTACCAAACCATCAGAATGCATTTTTAAAGAGCACAAAAAGTACAATTAAGGATATGTAATATAAGGTTCTTTTGTGTGTCTAACAGACATTAACAAATAAGTCAAAAGTTAAAATTTCAATTTCTGAAACTAAACCAACAATCTTAACCAAGGATTTACTTTGTAACTCTCTATTTACAGGCAGATCTACTGTTGCTAAAGTGTCAAGTTATTGTTGTTGGTCAGAAACATTCCTGTCTTCTGTGTTGCTTTTTTTTTTTCCATGCCTGGGGTGGGGAAGAAAAGGAGGATACACAGAGCTGTATCAGCAAAGCTCTTGGTCTTGTAGCTTCAGAAGGGGAGCATACAAGAGGAAGGTAAATACTCATTGTTGTCAGATCTACAAGGAATATGTGCACCAAAACCACCTTTGCCAAAAGATACATTAGGAATAACTAAATTAGAAATTATTCACCCCAACACTGTCCCCCTCTCCTCATTCATATTCTATACAGAAAAAGTTTCCATCATTCCTATGAGCTACAGTTAATGGGAGAACAGACTCAGACTCACAATAGGAACAAGCTTTCATAAACAAAACAAGATGTGCTAAAGGACTGAGCAACAGGTCAACTGCAAAGATTATATAAATGTGAAGTATTATTACTAATCATCCAAACTGTCCAAAAATGGAAAATTCTGTCTGTAATGTTCTGCATGTCCCATCGCTAAATGAGCTCAAATAGTTCCCCTAAGGGCAGTGGCAGAGGGAATCCCCATACCAGATGTTCTGACGAGACTTCAAAAGTTCCTTCCAACACCAAAGAGATGATAATACTAGAACCTAACTTATTACTCCAAATCTATTCCCTCTTTTTGTAAATCATGGATGCATGTTTGTGGCTTGTTCTAATTGTGTCTGAGTGAATTCCAAGAACCTCATTCTTAATAAGAACTTGAAAGCTGATATCTCTTCCTTAAACAATTATAAAATTCCTTGTAAATGGTGGGGGGAGGAGTTCTTTAAGAAAACTTAAGTAGCATAATAAGGTACATACACTTTGTAAGGAAGGAGGCCAGAGTTTATTAGCTGAACCTAATACTTAACCTCCTGGAGTCTCATTTCATCATCTGCTAAACAAGGATCACGATCCAGTGGGTTGGTTAAGAGGATTGCAGAGTTAATATGCCAAACTCCTAGGGCTCATGGTCTGCCCAACAAATGATATCCACTATTATTGCTGTTCTTGAAATAGAGTTAAACAAAGATTCTCTGATGTTCATTTGTGTGTGTGTGTGTGTGTGTGTGTGTGTGTATAAGCACTGAACACCTTGAAAAAAAGAATTATCCTGGACTTACACGAGTTTTTCTTCCAAAGTAGTTTTCATTAAAAATCTTCCTTGATCCTGGAGTCCCAGGATTGAGTCCCGCATCAGGCTCCATGCATGGAGCCTGCTTCTCCCTCTGCCTGTGTCTCTGCCTCTTTCTGTCTCTCATGAATAAATAAAAATAAATAAAAATCTTCCTTGGAAAGGAGGACATGGTTCTATCTTGGAAGACAGAACTCTTGTTTTCAGCCAGAATGTTAGACAATGTTACTCATTGTTGAAATGAATCCTTTTGAGTTATGTTCTTGGGAAAATGATATGTGGTCTGGGATGAATGCAGGGATAGCCTATGGTAAAAAGGTCTGTTAGGAATGATCATTCTTAGAGCTCTTGCAACACTCAGGTTCTCAAGAACAAGGACCTGTCAGAGTACTTCTCATGCCAAGACAGAAAAATAGGAAAAAAATAGTGACACATTAAAATCTCTCAACATAATTTTAACGTGCCAGGTGTACAAGCAGAATGACCACGCAGAGTATTCTTTGGTTAAATGCTAAGCTTTCCCTAAAAAAAAAAAAAAAAAGGAGTTGCAAACTTTTACACACACACACACACACCCCAATAGCATATAATCAGAGTATTCTTCAACTCCCTAGAAAACACCATACACATCTAAAGTAGGTCAGCACTCTCTGGAAATGGAACAGTGGATATATAATGTTATGAGCTCTCAAACACCAGAAGAATTTATCTGGAGGTGGAGCTTCTCATGTTAAAATATAAAGTTTTTCCTGAGGTAAAAGAATAAACTGCCAGATTTCTTCAGACTTCCAGAAATGTCCAAATGGTTGTGTTTAGATGTTCTCAAAGCCCATCAATAGAGGACTATTACTCCTTAAGCAAGTTTGAGGTCCTTGCCTTGGTAATCAAGCCACCTACCTTCAGGTTTTAAAACCTTTTTACCTCTTTCTGATCACAACTTCTCAGAACACTCACCACTTCTTAGTCAAACTGGGAGCTGATAAAACTAGTCACTCTTCTCCTTTTAATATCCAGAATGCCGGCAGCAGTTGGATTAAACCTAACCACCTGCCTCTTAAATGAGCCTCCTACATCAGTTGGTAGACTGGATCCCGGTGTATCTGGCAGTGAGTCCACAGAAGACTTAAGGAAATGGAGGGAAACACTCTAATAAAACTTGAGAGAAAAGCATTCTTCACTCTGAGCTGGGAGCAGACTAGAGGTGTTCTAGTCCCACACTTCATGTTAGTGATGAGGAAACAAGTTGCACACACCCAGCTTGCTAAAGGCAGAGCTAAAAGTAAAACCTGACACCCCACCTGTAGTTCAGTTTTTACTCACACACATACACGTACACATGCACATGCGTGCACACACACACACACACACACACCCTCAATTTCACTTGAATTTCTTCCTCTTGTTTGATAAAAAGTGAAACCACTAAGAATTACTGTGAAAAACTGGTTTCATAGTTGACTGATTTAATTCCAGGGGGAAAGGAAGGGCTGTCTCACAGCCACCGTGATTACCGGACTCCCATCTAGTCAGGCACATTCATGGCAGACGTGGGAGTGTAGGAGATCCCTGAGGGAGAAAGTACAGGAAAAGAGAAACAAACATCCTATGATTTAACCATGATTCAACCATGGGAAAAGCCTCTATTTATGGAGTGGGGGAGGATGAAGAGCATTAATTGCCACCTTGGGTTTCTTTCCCCAAAGTACTCTAAGACTGGTTTTTCAAGAATGAAGGGGCTAGACAAGCTATGACAGCCCACAGCACGCTTTCTCACTGCATATCTGTGCCTTACACCCTGGCCACCCAAGACTAGCTCCTGGACCGTGGTCTCCATCTGGAATGCATACCAGGGCAAGGTTTCAGTAGAAGAGGGGAAAAGAGGTAGTACACGAGAAGACAAAAGGTATGGCAAAACTATAGCTCTGATGTTTCTTTATCTGTACTTGTCCAGCTTTTAGGAGGAAGCTGCCTGTGTAGATGGCAGTGTGGAGCTACCTGTGTGCTCAACTGGGTCTCACCTTGAGTACTGATCCTAGCTCCTCCCTCTTTGCCATTCAAATGAGTTGCCCATCTGGAGTTACCACATCAGCTCCCCATTCAACAAAACCTTACATTCACACATTACTAGGGTTCTGGGTCAAAACCAATGGTTTTTGTTTTTCTTCATCCTTCTACAGCTCTCCAGCAGGTTTGGCATGGTTGACTTTATGAAGATTTCTAAAGTTAAATTAGGCCTGAAAGAATGAGCAGAATCTGTCCTGCCATATTCCAGAAAGTGAAAATAACATAAATCACTCTTTTTATGGATGTTAGCTATTCATGTATCACCTTCAGTTTTTCCATATTACATATTTAACATTTTATTTAAATTGATACTTTAAAAAACTTGAATATTTACTTTAGTCTCAGTCTAAGCCATAAAAATCTGTCAAATCATGGATTTGAAGTACATGTGCGTTTTTCTAGTTTACATTAAACTTAAATATATAACTAAACATTCTTGAAGTGTATTCATATACCACCCAAAATCATCTCAAGTGTCATCAGTGAGAAGCATCAACTTTGGGGAAACACTGAATTAATCAAAGCATGCTGTGGAGCATATAGGAGACTTTCCAGAAAAAAAAAAGAAAAAAGAAAAAAGAACAAACAGCATTAAACAATGTTAAGTGGAAAGGCTTAGGTCAAATTATGCAGACTTCGGCACAGAAAAAAAATAAATAAAAACAGGAATCCATGAAAGGTGGGGATGAAATTAAAGCAAGGCTTAAATTCATCTGCTAAGCATACACAGGATACATCGAAGTTCATAAGGCCTACACTTGGGAAGGCCAGGAAGCTGTTACAAATAATAACCATGCCAGCTAGTGAGAGACTGGAGTAAAGGGATGACTCCAGGAATGAAAGGCTGGAGACTTCTACTTAATGGAAGCAGTTGGACAGAGAGGACAGGAATTCTGGAGGCATCTGCAGGTCAAAGATGGCTGCAGGCTTTCACAGGAGGGACTGCTAATCCTATGGGGAGGCTCAGGGAGTTTGAGAGAAATGTTTAAATGAAAATGTCCAATAAGCACTTAGTATACAATTCAAGATCTCAGATAAGAAATAGGATTAGAGTGATTTGGAGTCACCAGCAGAGATAAGACCAACAATTTCACGAAATAGATGTGTACCCCGAGTCCCCAAGTAAGGAACAGTGCAGTTCTGCTTAGGAGATCAAGTCTCATCCACCAAGAAGGTAGTGCTAATCAAGAACAACAAAAATCTACAATTAGAGCAGTTTTCTCAACCTTCGCAGGACTTTAGAAACACTGGGGAACTTTAATAATTGCTGGGATCTGGGCTCCACCCCAGACCAATTAAATTCGGATCTCTAGGACTGGAGCATTAACACTTTTACTGAGATTCTAAGAAGTATCAAAAATTCTAGAAATACTAAAAAACTTTGAGCCAGGCCTCTTAATCCTGCTGTATGAGAAGCAACCTAGTTTTCTAGATCACTTTCTACATAAATGAAATAAAGTACCTGAATATATCTACAGTGATTTTATCTGCATAGGATTGCAGTTATTTTTCTTTATTCTGAAATCTTTAAAGAATTTTTACCCCATTTCATTCAGCATTTAGTTGTTTCAATTAGGAGGACCATTCAGAATATCCAATCTGAAAAAAGACATGGTATTTATCTATGTGCATATTGCCAGGTTCTATCTCCGTTGTCAATACCTCTAAAGTGGCAGGGCCTCGTAAGATGTTTTTCCTTATGTTTTAATCTTTTCTTTACACTTATTTGAACATTGCCCATACCTAATGCTTTCAGAAGTGTTCTTAATTAAGGAAATCTCAGTATTTACTAATTTTCAAAGCTTTTAAAATAAAGCAATGAAAAGTTCGAACAATTTTTTTTCAGTGTTTTTTTTTTTTTCCTCTTGATTATCTCACACTGGATAGGAAAGGAGTAACCTTCCAAAATAAGATGCCAATCCTGAATTCAGCTTTGCCCATCAAGGGGAATAACTGTGCCTCTTCTTCCTGCACTTGCCCTGAGTAATGATACTTGATATCCATCCGCAATATTTTCTCAGATGTACATTTGAATGGGTAGAGGGAATTCATTGAAATTATCAAATGTACAGACAAGACTAGGACAGTGGAAAGTTAACCTCATTATTTACCCACTTAGCAGAACAACTTGTCCCAGTTCATTAAAATCATTTTTCTTTTCTGTACACATTATGTTAAGGACTTAATATTTTTTAAAATGTCTTTGCTAAGCAATGATAAGGTCTTACATTTACGTAAGGCTTAGTATGTGGTAAGAGGAGGAAGAGAGTCCAAGAAAACTTAAACAACCAAAGATCTAAGAACCTGTGGTAAAGTAGTAAATAGCCCATTGCTAAATTCTAAATTAACTGGGAGACAATGTGCTAAGAAATCAAGGTGTAAGAAAATAGTATATATCCTAGAATATCAGAAAGCTTTTCTTGGAGACCATGATTTTCTAGATCATGAATTTTTCCTCACATCCCTTTAAATGCACCCTGTGTCCCTAGTCTCTACCCGACAAGGTGGATGCAGCTTCCACACATGAGTCCTTGTGATATTTGAAAACAGTGATTAGGTCCCCTGGTAAGCTTTCTCTTGCCAGCCAAACAGCTCCATTAATGGACTTGTTCCTCTGGAGACCTCCTCCTCCTGTTACTCTCCCCTGAACTCCTAAGGACGTCTACAGCTCTTTCTGAACTTTGCGCTCTGTAGAGGCAAACATGCTATCTCCAGTGAAGTTCAGTCAAAACTGACAGGGAGGAAAATATCACCTGCTTCATTCTGATACTCTTCATGCACATTTCCTGCTGGGATTTTTCACATCTAAGCCCCATTCTGGATTCATTGCTGACGTGCTCGGTGAATTACTAACTGCAAGTTTTTCCTCATAGGTCCTGAAGCCAAGCCGCATGGCCCACTCATATGCTTATAAATTGTTTGCATCTTTTTACAGGCATCAGAGAACATTAAAGTCCTTTTAATTCACTCTAAGAGTAGCCTAGAAAAAAACACATGGAACCAAACTCTACATAAAATTTCACTGAAGAAAATACAATACTAGTTGTCAAATACTTAAGCCTTAGAGAATTAATCCTATTTGAAGATTTCAGAAAGTTTTTAGGATTATTTTTATAGCAAAATGGTACCTTCAAGCACTTTTGGTCTCCTAGAGGATTTCTAAAGCTATCATTGGGGTACCCAATGATACAAAATTGACAAAACCAAGCCATATTCTCTAGAAATGTGTCCTTTATTATAAAGACAGGTTTTCATTTGATGATTGGGGGAGGGTGACTGGTATTTTTATCATTTCATCAGGAAGCAAAATTCACACTACATTTTACATGTAGACAGAGATTTGGCAGGATGAACAGAAGAATGGAAGTTTCTTCAAGCAAGAGCCAAGCCTTCACAATCTCCAACAGCAACCCAAACGGTTTCAAGACTGTGTGGGCAGAACAGAAGCCTGTGGGATGGCAATGGGTCAGAGCTGCTTAACGAACAGCGTGAAGATGACCAAAGTTGAAATAGGAGCCAAAAGTAAAGATAAAAGGAGAAGTAGCAGCATATTGAGGTAAGGAAAGTGATAGTTGTCAAAATGATGAAGTTACAGTCCAGAGCTAGGAACCAATGGCGAGTAGTAGAGAATGATTTACAGAAGAGATAGAGTAATTCACAGAAACTTGCTAGATTAGAATTCTCTTGCTAGAGTAGAACAATGAAGGGCATAGTAGTTTAAAAAAAAAAAGTTTCCCAGGAGAATAATTTTAATATGGATATTTTCTAATATTGGCTTAATCTAAAATTAAGAAATGCTTTACTTTCAGGAATCCTGGCTAAGTGAGCTAAAGAGAAGGTCATGTGTTGAGAAGAAAGCAGGACTTCTTGGGACGCCTGGGTAGTTCAGTGGTTGAGTGTCTGCCTTCAGCTCAGGACAGGATCCCAGGGTCCTGGGAGGAGTCCCACATCGGGCTCCCTGCAGGGAGCCTGCTTCTCCTTCTGCCTTAGTCTCGACCTCTCTGTGTTTCTCATGAATAATTAAAATCTTAAAAAACAACAACAACAACAAAAAAGCAGGATTTCTCAACTTTGGGAGGACATTAGAATCCTTTGCAGAACTTTAAATGAAAACACAAGTCAAACCCTTTATAGTCCTTCAGCAAAACAAAACAACAAAAACTAAAACAGTTACACTTTCTTTTCAGTTTAAACATTAACAGGGAGTCATTACTAGACCTATGGAAAATGACCTCTCTAGTTTTGTTGAATTTTTCTTGAGAGTTTGAACCTTAAGACATCTTCCTTCCCTTACAACTTCCTTGTAATTTTCATTTTGAGTGTTTTATGATGTCACAGTGAACTGCTTCTTCACTATTTCTATACTGAATCAACAGTTTGATTCCCTATTCAAATGATGTCCCCATTGAGAAAGACATACTAATTTCAAGAACTGCATGGCTAAACAGTGTCAAGTTCAAATTTCCCACCACTATCAACAGATTGTGGAAAAGAGAAAAATACTGATTAAAATACTAAAATGAAATTACTGGTTGCTGGGAAAAGCATGACTTTCAGAGGAAAATAAGATGCTTTGCATGAAAATATTCCTGTTAAAACATATTTTTAGGAAAATTACACCTTTGTTGCCATATGACTGATGATCTAGAATTCACATTTTTTCTGAAACCAAATTTAAATATCAAAGTTTTCTCTGCAATTCTGAGATAAAGTTGCCTTTAAAATATTCCTGCTTTCAAAAAAGGATAAGAGACCAGGAAGTCTATTTTCTTATATCTAAAGTATATTTTTAAATTTTCTCCTATTGATACTTGTCAAACGCTCCCCCATGTGTAAAACTAGAATTTCTGATTAGTTGATATTGAATGTTAACCTAAAAGTTAAAAATACATTTAAACATTATAATACAGCGAAAAGGGGAACTATTATAGAATTGGGGGTGTAAAAATAGCAAAAAAAAAAAAAATTCAGCCTAATGAATGTGAAACACACAATTGTTTTCTATATCACTAAGTTTTTCCAAACTGTCCTCCCTTCACTTTACACTACATAGATTGGTAGCTTGTGTATCCCTGGGGACTTAAAAAACAAGTTTGATCAATTTCACTCAGCTGAGTATTTTCTTTGATTCCCCCAAGGATGAGCTCCCTCTTCTCACAAGAATTTGATCAGTACATTTCTCTGCTTTTGTGTTTCTATCTTTGATCAAGTAATTACAGTACTTCCCTAAACCCAACTATCCTTTCAAGTAGCACATCTTCCAACATAGCTTTCCAAGCATCCTGCTTACCTTTCCCCTCTCTTAGAATCCTAAAGCCACAGCCAACGAAAAAAAAAAAAAAAAAAAAAGGCTTCAC
This sequence comes from Vulpes lagopus, assembly GCF_018345385.1. Lineage (NCBI taxonomy): Eukaryota > Metazoa > Chordata > Mammalia > Carnivora > Canidae > Vulpes > Vulpes lagopus. The sequence goes on from NC_054829.1 coordinate 101,874,992, forward strand.
TGCTTTGTTAAAAATAGTCATCCTCTATATTCATCATGGCAATCAGATTTAATGGCAACACAAATGTTGTCTAGGAGTTAGTGCCTTGAGGAGGAGAAGGGACTTCACATTTACTGTGGGTTGACTCTGTGCAAGTACTTCCTACATGTCTTAATCTCCACACCTTTCTACTAAGCCATGCCTAAAAGGAGATCTTTATGTTATGCCTTATCGAGTACTCCTTCACGAACCAGGAGGATACCATGATCTGCTGCAGGAAAGAAAGGGTAGATATACACTAAACCATGGTCATTGGCAAACTTCTTTAAAACTCACTTGGTCACTAAAATCATACCACATAGCAAAACAGTTACTAGAAAAGTTTATAGCATAAGCGGGTCTCTGCAGCACGATTCTTAGAATCAGGCTTTGCCAGCCCTACAGATAGATTTTCCTATTTCAAAAGTAAACCTAAAACACCTACTATAAAGTCCTTCCAGATTAAATATCATCTGTCCTACTCCACAGTTGCTTTTTGTACAAATCTGAGTTAACAGATATAGACAGCTAATGGAGCAAGCCATTCACACTCTAGGAATCTAGTGCATATCCCTGATTCTTCCACCCTAGAAGTTGTATATTCAGTCCTTACAGCCTCTGACATTAAATTCACATTTTATTGTATAGCCCTTAACTTCTCAAAAACACCCCTAAGAAATCGTCTTTGAAAGCCATTACCATAATTGCTATAACACGTTAAGGTTGATAGCTCTATTGCTCTGTGCACCAGTCATAAAAAGTTCCATGTAATTCAAGGCTAGAAGACACTGCTTCTGCACAACCTGTTCCTTCCCCCTTAAATTCCTCTTTCTAGTTGGGAAACTGGGCAACCCTGAGCTAAGCTTGAAGCTGAATCAGAGAAACCAAACACTTATTTTTGCAGAGAGATTTTTTCCTTGATCCCAATTTTCTATTTATATTTAGCCCAGCTGTTTAAAGTTATCTGGAATTACAAACTCTCTTAGATCCCCTGTTAGGACAGAGGACTCAGAACCTAGGTAAACTTAATAAACAAAGGCTCAGCACTTAACCAGGTTTATGTAACTGACATAGTTGTTTTATACTTGACAATTTTATGAAAGTACACATTCTAAAATGCAAACCTAGGTCACTCACTCTTCAATTACAAGTCCTTCCTGGTCTGCCACAGGTTTCAGAATAAAGTCAAAGTTCCTATGTGTCCAAGTTCTAAAGTCCAAGTTCCTGAGGCCATTGGAGGCACACACCTCCTATTAGCAATTAGTCCCTGCCCTCTAAAGGTTCTGTCGCCTGAATGCTTATCTCGGGTCTTTGGGGATATGGAATCACATGGTCAGTCAGACAAAGAAAGGGCCAGAAAGGGACACCTGGGTGGCTCAGCAGCTGAATGTCTGCCTTCCCGTGCCCCGCCCCCCCATTTAACCTGGCTCTAAGAGTTTCCTACAGTTTACAGAACCCAGGTTTTTCCCACATCAGAGTCTCTGCACTTCTCATATATTGCTCTACCTAAAGCATTCATCATCACCCCCTCTTTCACACTAGGCTGTTTAGAACCCTATGGTTTCTTCAAAATCAGTTATAGTTTTTTTTTTTTGTTTTAAGATTTACTTGAAAGACAGAGATAGTGAGAACAAGCGGGGAGGAGAGGGAGTACCAGGCTCCCTGCTGAGTAGGGATCCCAATGCGGGGCTTGATCCTTGGACCCTGGGATCATGACCTGAGCCTAACGCAGATGCTTAACCAACTGAGCCATCCAGGTGCCCCTCAAAATCAGTTCATCCTACAGGAAGGCTTCCTTTCCACTCTTTCTATACACTCTCAGATCTGAGAGATGCATACATAGTAAAAGAAAGCACATGTCTGCTCAGTCTGCTTACTTCAGTTTCTCCCATTCACACTAAGCTCCATGAGGGTAGGACAGGGAAAGCAAGAAAATGAACATTTAAACTGAAGGCAAGAGAAAAAAAAAAAACACATGGCATCAAGAACTCAGAATGATTATAAAATTAAGCCTTCTTTCACAAAATACAATAGCAGAAATTTATTCATACAGAGGTATCCTGGTTTATTGTAAGATGGGTTTATACTATCATCAAGGCTTTGAAGATGTAGGGTGCATATGAAAGCTACAAAAAAAAAAAAAAATTATCCTACTTCCTAAGCAAAACTTTCAAAGATGCCAATGAAAGTAAACACAGAGGCTGCTTTGATTAAATATCTGAAATTTTATAACTGATCTGAAATACATAAAAACTACTCATAAGGGAAATACATGAAAAGCATAAAAACGACTTTCAGACCAGGTGGTGGTATGGTGGCAGATACCCAAAATCCTTCCTAGAAATGAAAAACAAGACTAGGGAAAAATCCTATCCTGGGGGCACATGGGTGGCTCAGCGGTTGAACATCTGCCTTTGAATCAGGGCATGATCCCAGGGTCCTGGGATTGAGACCCGCATCGGAGCCTGCTTCTCCCTCTGCCTAGGTCTCTGCCACTCTGTGGGTCTCTCAGGAATAAATAAATAAAATCTGAAAGAAAAAAAATCCTACCTTGGAAATCGCATGGTCAAATTCCAGAGGCAGATAGTGAATCTAACTTAAGCAGAACCTTTGTATAGGATATTGGATGGCTGTCAGAAACTTTAGAAAACAATCATCAGGTAAGTTTTCAGAAGTGACTGAGAATCACACCGTAGAATCAAGCTAGGAAGAAAATGGCAGCTTCGTCATCAAGCACCTACCTGCAAAACTTGGGAGCTGACACGCCCTAAACAGGAAGCCACCACCAAATTGGATACCCCGAGATAGCATTTGCCGGCAGAAGCCTCTCTTCTAAATGACAAGTGCATCTGAATGAGAAACCTAAGTCCCATCTAGAACTCTAGCTGAGAGTATCTAGGAAACATATTTATCTTTTCAGCTCCTACACAGAGAAAGGCACACTAGAAATAGGGGGAAACATATCTCAAGTCGGTACCCCAGATCATCCACAAGCAGGCGGGTGCCTCCTCAACATAGCATGGCAAAAACCTCAAGGATTTTTGCTGCATGTAATAAAGATACTAGTTTAAAGGGCTCAACCATATATACAATTTTCCTTCCCTTAAGTGTAATAATGGGACACAGGAAATAACTCAGGAAATCCTAGGGGGAAAAAAATAAAAATACTTAATTAGAATTGATAGGGCTAGAGAGATTGGCACCTCTCAGCTTTGTGTCCTGTCACCAGCACATACAAGGGCCAGCTTACCTCATTCAGAGAAGAGTCCTGGTCATATCCAATAAAAACCTACAGTGGAATGTTTTCTGATCTTGTTTCTCACCAATGTAGCAGAATTTTCCAACTGAAAATACACTCTCGTAGAGTACAAGAGCATTCTTTTTTTTTTTTTCAATTCATACAGTAATTTTTTTATTGGAGTTCGATTTGTTAACATATAACACCCAGTGCTCATCCCATGAAGTGCCCCCCTCAATGCCCGTCACCAAGTCACCCCATCCCCACCCAACTCCCCTTCTACTACCCCTTGTTCATTTCCCAGAGTTAGGAGTCTCTCACGGTTTGTCTTCCTCTCTAATTTTTCCCCACTCAGTTTCCCTCCTTTCCCTTATAGTCCCTTTCGCTATTTCTTATATTCCACGTATGAGTGAGACCCTATGATAATTGTCTTTCTCTGGGTGACTTATTTCACTCAGCATAATACCCTCCAGTTCCATCCACGTCAAAGCAAATGGTGGGTATTTGTCGTTTCTAATGGCTGAGTAATATTCCATTGTATACATAAACCACATCTTCTTTATCCATTCATCTTTTGATGGACACCGAGGCTCCTTCCACAGATTTGCTATTGTGGACATTGCTGCTATGAACATTGGGGTGCAGGCATCTTGGTCTTTCACTGCATCTTTCCCCAGCAGTGCAATTGCTGGGTCATACGGCAGATCTATTTTTAACTCTTTAAGGAACCTCCACACAGTTTTCCAGAGTGGCTGCACCAGTTCACATTCCCACCAACAGTGCCAGAAGGTTCCCCTTTCACCACATCCTCTCCCACATTAGTACAAGAGCATTCTTGATTTCTACCAACAAGGTAGGACTGGCTCTAGTAGCATTATTCCCGGATTGTAAGAAACATGGCCCTAGGACAGCAATTCCAAGTAACAAAACTGTAGAAATCATGTTTTCCGGGAGATATATTTACCTTCCTCTCCACCCCACTCACACTGATAAATCAAGGAAAATTTAACAGAATTCAGTTAAGCACCTCAACTCCTAAAAGGAAAGGCCACTAATAGCCCTGTAAATACTATTTTGAGGAAACTGGAGTCAGCGACTGATCTGCTCCAGCTCAATAATAAACACAGAGGGAGAAGCAGCCAAAACAAACAGAAGAGGGGGAAAATAAGTCAACCATTCGCATCACCTGCAGCGACATTAAAGAAAATTAATGAGACCAAAGACACAGAAAGAATACACAAGACTGGAGATAAAAAGAATACTAACATTAAGTGGGGGGAAAAAAAAGAACAACATTAACAGTATAGTGACATTTTAAATGGCACTAGAAACAGCAAAGATCAGATCCAACTACAGAAAATAAACTGCGGGGTATCTTTCAGAGTTAGACTAAAAAAGCTAACAGCAAATGAAGTAGATAAAATATGTGAAAAACAGCCTCGCTATTTAATATGTGAATAAGTGGTCATTTAATAAATGTTTTTGGACATCTTCGTACCTGGCTTAAACAAAATGTAGTACAAAGAAGATTTTCATAAATTGAGGAAAGATTCAAGCAGATAAAAAGAGCTTACAATCTACTAAGAAAAGTAACAAAATAATGAACTCTTGGTTACATCATGGGGAGATATGGGGGGGGGAGAAAAAAAATGAGGCTGTCCCTGAGCTTTTCATTTTTTTTTTTAAAGATTTATTTATTCATGAGAGACACACACAGAGAGAGGCAGAGACATAGGCAGAGGGAGAAGCAGCTCCCTGTGGGGAACCCGATGTGGGACTCAATCCCAGGACCTAGGATCATGACCTGAGCCAAAGGCAGACGCTCAACCACTGAGCCACCCAGATGCCCTGTTCTTGAGCTTTTTAATGAGCACAATACATACAAGGAAACAATGGAGCAATTTGTATGAAAATTTCAGGGGAAAAAACAAAAAACTGTGAGCCAAGAAAGTAGAATCTAAAAAAAAAAAAAAAAACAGAACAAGAACTAAAAGTAGACTCAAATACAGAGAACTAGTATTTGTCAGAGGGAAGGGGGTGAGGGATGGGTAAAATAGGTAAAGGGCATTAAGAGTACAAAGTAAATAAGTCACAGGGATGAAGAGCACAGCATAGAGTTCATAGTAACATTATAATGTTGTATGGGAGCAGAAGGTCACCACTTATCTCGGTGAGCTTCCTGTAATGTACAGAACTGTCAAATCACTAGGTTGTACACTTGTAACTAATAGGACATTGTAGGTCAACTATAATAAAAGAGAATTCCATGGTACTGAGAGTTCTTCTCATGTAAAGGCAAAAATATTCCCAGATATACTCCCTCAAATTTTTACATACCACTCTTGCAATCTTCCTGGAAAAAAAAAAAATTTTCAGTCAACCCACCAACACAGCAAGATACAGATTTCAAAAACAAACTGCAATATTAAAAAAGAGGCAAGTCTCCAAAACAAAAACAAAACAAAAAAAACAAACAAACAAAAAAACAACCTCGCTCCAAAGATCCAAACGTGGAGCTTTTGTAGCCACATGCAAGAATGGGGAGTACGCGATCCTTAATTTTCTTTCAGTGAACTGAGGAAACAATTTCCTTACACACTCAGATATTTTCAACCCATTCATTCCTCATCCTAAGCAGCTGGCATTCATCTTCATAACTGCCACCTCATAAATACATAGCTGCTACCAGGAAAATACCACTCCTTACACATCCAGAAGGGACAAGGCAGTGAAAAAGAGAACTTTCTGATATGCAGGACTCTCTTTTTAGTCAATCTTTGGGGTGCCTGATTGGTCCAGTCAGTTGACTGTCTCACTCTTGATTTCAGGGCTTAGAGAGATCTAGCCCCACATCATGCTCCATGCTTGGCCAGGAACTTGCTTAAGATTCTCTCCCTCTCCCTCTGCCCCTCCCACCAGCTCTCTAAAAGTAAAAATTCCTCCCAAGGAGTTCCCCAATAGTATCTTATTAATAGTATCTTATTGTCAGTATATCTTATTGGTCAGAACTAGGTCATATGTCCTCTCTAATGGAATAAGAAGAAAATATTTGTCACTTTCAGGCTTTATCATGGATGATCGCAGAGTTGAAAAGGCGGCTGTGAATCAAGACCATAGTGTCCACCATCAGGTGAACATAATTAGTTAAAATCAGAGACCCCTGGATGGCTCAATGGTTGAGTGTCTGCCTTCAGCTCAGGTCCTGGTCTCAGGGACCTGGGATCAAGTCCCGCATCCGGCTTCCCACAAGGAGCCTGCTTCCCCTCTGCCCATGTCTCTGCCTCTCTCTGTATCTCTCACGAATAAATAAAATCTTTTTTAAAAATAGTAATAATTAGTTATAATCATTGTAAAGTTCTGCAAAACATTTGTATGCTAGTTCTTAAAAGGTTTTTTTTTTTTTTTTTATTACACCCAGACAAAACTCAGGATATACCAACAACAAGAAAGGGGCTTACGGGGGTGGATGGGAAACGGTGGAAGTCATGACAAGCACTAAAACTTAGGAGTAGAAGAGTCCCTTGCCTTTGTTGATAGGGAGCCCTAGCTACACCAGAAGGGGAATCCTCACCCTTGGGAATTATTAAGGGATAGGGCAGTTATCTAGATCCTATACCTGTTCTAGATCCTGTACTCCTCCTGTTCATTCAGGGTTTCCCTAACTCCCCACCCACTCTTCCTTCAGGCAGCACCAAAACACCACCGCCACTTAAGAACTTCAGCCACTGAGCTTATGCTGTCAGTTTTTCACAAGTACCACAAGCAAGTGAGCTTCCTAGGGAGGGGAAGAGATGGGGGGGTTAAGAAGAGGAAGCACTGCCTTCAGTAGAGATGGACAAGTAAGCAGTTTTGAAGGACACAAGCAGAAGCCTTCTAGAAAGTGGACTTGTTTCCCAGCTGACTCCTGTTAAACAGGATAATTTTCTGTAGAAAACATCACCTTTACCCTCTCCCCTGCCCTGCCTGAAGCCCTTAAAAAAAACCTCCATTTATCCATCAGGAGCCTGACGTGAGGTTCATTCCGCTCTTTCCACTGCACGAACACTCAGTGAGAAGGTCCCAAAGGCAGCCCAGGAGCTCAACCACGTTCCTGTCTAGCATGATCAGCAACTGCTTGAGTTCTTCATCTTCCCTGAGAACCACTGCCTCCTGTTTCTAGAGGTTTCTTACCATGTGTGTAACAACTCTTCCTCTTTTCTACAAGATGGAAAAGGACAGAAAGAAACAAAAGCTCGAAAGGCACCAAGGCATCTCAGCTCATCTCTGCCATGCCTTTACACCCTGACCTCCCACATGCTTTCCCCTCCCTCCTTACCTGCTATTAGCTTTACCAATTCCCACATGGTCTGCTTCCCATGTGACTACTTCAGGTTGTTGAGAATGTCAGTCTCTGATGGAGATATAGGAGATATATGTACCATCCCATGCTGTGGATGGTGAGGAATTTTCTCTTGGGAACATTTCTCTCCACCTCCAGAAACCTGCTTCCCTGGTGATTTCATCATTCCCCCATATCTGCTGCACCTACTCCAGAAGCTTCCCCAGGTCCTCCTCCTTCCTTTGCGGCTGTACACTGTGCCACCACTGATTAGCAACTGCTAGAGGAGGTCATCCAGAGGATGTGACCCCTGGTTGACCTACAAACTGAACCTGGTCAATAGGAGGCTCCAAAGCCCCTCCCCTGGACTTGAAATGCACTTTTTGCCCACCCTTCCAACAGTAGGAACTGTTTTGAGGACGCAGTCTTGAGAGAGCTACATGTTGTTGAGACCACCTGAAGAGTAGGGGCCACTGAGCACTGTTAGAACCTCTACGAAACTTAAGATTTAGGACTAGGGGTGGTGGAAGGGGAGGAGGGCGGGTGTTGGAGGGGAATGGGTGACGGGCACTGAGGTGGACACTTGACGGGATGAGCACTGGGTGTTTTTCTGTATGTTGGTAAATTGAACACCAATAAAAATTAATTAAAAAAAAAAAAAAGAAACTTAAGATTTAGAAGGAGCCACGGGAAAACTCCTCTTCTTGCTGCCAACGCCTCTGGCAATCCACGTTTGTAAATTTCCTTGCTAATTACCAATCTCAGTGCTTGCCCTCTTTCTCCCATCTCCCCTTGCCCTCCCTTAAAGGGGACCAGTTTGTGAACCAGCAGCAACTGTTGCAGTTGCTTCACCTGGTAGGGCAGAGGGTACCAAGGAGCAGGAGAGGCACACACAGGACTCTCAGAGCCACCAGCCAGGAGAAATAAGCTAGACCCTACACAAGTGGAGAAAAAGAATACAAGTGTGGGGGACACTGATAGGAGAAACATCCCATCCTCCCTCCCCGCCTGCTGAAGCCAAGCCTCACCCAGGTCACAACAGCCCCTTGTTCCATTCCCCAAACCCCTGTTATAAGGCCTCTGCCCCAGTAAACCTACTTAGGTGTCCATACCTTGGCCTGGAACAGGGTAGGAGAAGCAGGCCATTCTTATGAGAGAGTGGGTCTCAGACATCAGTGAACATCAGCACCACCTGGAGGACTTGCTGGGCCTGATGGCAGAAACTACCGCCAGAGTTTCTGATAAAATAGGTCTGGGTAGGGGTCCAGAATTTGCATTTCTAACAGACTTCCAGGTGAGGCTATTGTGCTGATGCAGAGAACACACTGAGAACCACTGCTCTAAGCTACCTGGCTGCTTTCACCTTCCTGTCCTCTTCCTTCCAGATTCTAAGCACTCTTCTCTGAACCCACCCTATCTTATTCTAAAGCTTAAGCAAGTTGTTCACCACCCTTGAAGGCTGTTTTGTAGAGCAGCTAAGAATGACCAAGGTCTCGGTCACCTGGGTGGCTCAGTCTGTTAAGCATCTGCCTTCGGCTCAGGTCATGATTTCAGGGTCCTGGGATTGAGCCCTGCATTGGGCTCTCTGCTCAGCGGGGAGTCTGTTTCTCCCTCTCTCTCTGTGATTCTCTCTCTGAAATAAATAGAATCTTAGAAAGAAAGAAAAGAATGAACAAGATCTGAAGATAGCTGCATTTGAGTCTTGTTTCTGCTATTTATAAACCAAGACCTCAGCCAGTTACTTCTGAGCTTCTCCATGCCCAGGGCTTTACCTAGTGGCCTGTAGACAGTGTGTGCCTCATCATTGTTATTGGCATTATTGTCAGAAAAATCTTTTCAGATAAGATCTTCCCTCAATCTTCTCTTCATTATGCACCCTCATTTAATCTCTCCAATGGTCCTGTTGGAGTCAGGCAACTGTATGGTTTTTCAAGACCCCCAGTGATTCCAATGCATAAGTTTTCAAAACAACAAGGTAGACTGTAATCATTTCCCACCTCCACCAAGTGAAGAGAATCCCTGCCATCTGCCTCCCCTTGAGCAGCCACCACAACATGGAACACCAGTGACTAGAAGCCAGGAGGATCAACTACATTTCTTCTTTCCTCTCTTAGGCAGAGGACTCCTTGTCCAAATTTCTGAAATGCTTCTGCTCTGAGATCCTGGGGTCTCAAAGTGGGGTCAGCACCCTCCCCCAGAGTAACACCATCCCAATCAAGTACAGAAAGCCCAAGGAGAAGGGAAATTTTTATTCCTTTGCTGAGTCATGACCACTTATGCCCATGAGTTATGGGAACGGAGAAGTGTCCAAGCTCCCTAGTTACAAAGAACACTACCCTCTCAACTCCAATGTACCCCTTTCACCTCAGAGGAGCAGAACTCTCAATTTCTCTGGATTCAGAGAAAAGCATCTGGTTGGGGTAAGCTGGACCTCGCTGAGCACCAGCAATGGTTGAGCAGGAAAGTGTAGGTGTCTGATAGTGGAAAAGAAAAGAAACATCAAGGAGACACAGGGGCAGGCATCCTTTAGAGGTTAGGTTATCACTGAGGTAAAGGAATCATACCCACAGAGCAGAAAATCCATGTAAGCCAGGGCAAAGTGTCAGGGTGATGGAAACTAATGAGAAAGCCCCCAGCTACTACTGGGATCAAAGACTCTTACTTATGGGGTTCCATGATGCTTTCTGAAATGAGGCAAGTGTTGGATGAAGCTGGATTTCCTCCAACTTTCTGCAAACCAACATAATTCCGAAATGGGGCTGGAGCCTACCCAAGTGATGCTTTCTGAACTTCAAGAAGTTTCCCTCCTCTTGTCTTCTAATGGAATCAAATAGATCTTTTCTTTGGACAAATAAGGAAAAAGAATCAGTCACACGATAAGTGGCAAAGCCAGAAATGAATTCCAATGTTTTAATTTCAAATTAATCTTTCCCACTATGCCTTATTTCCTTAGTCTCTAATTCATCTTCCACCATCTCTAATATTCTCATTTCCCAGGCAGTCAGCCAAGCCAAAGAATGAATTCTTACTCAGTATAGCCAGTCTCAAAAAGCCCCATTTCCCAAAACAACTTTGAGTCCCATTTTCTTTCTCATTGGACAGCCTTGAGTTCTTCAAAGAGAAAAAAAGAGAAGAAACTGAAGGAGTTACATAAGAGGAAAGTAGCAGGAGTAGCTGGTTAGTGTCATTCTACCTTACGAATTTCGAAGATTTTTCAGCGTAGGGCCTCCTAGGGCCAGCCTGGTTACTCACTAGTTCTCAATTTTGGCTCCACATTAGAAATGCTTGGGGAGGTTTTAAGATTCCCCTGTACCCAGACCAATTAAATCAGAATCTCTGAGCAGGAAACCCAGACAGCAGGATTGTTAAGGTTTCCCAGGTGATTCCAATGTGTAGAATCACTGCTCTAACAAGCCATATGTTAGCTCCTCTTCCAGATTTTAAAGCTGCTCAGCTCGGGTATAAGCTTCCTTGGTGAAAAACAGCTGTGGATGAGAGAGGGCAGTTCTTTGGCAGCAATGTAAATAGCTAAGCTATTCTACTACTATTCTAGTAGAAAATAAAGTCACACTAACATTTTAAAATAAAGCCCCTATTTTTATTCGATTGAACTTTGCTTCTCTTCGAGATTTTTTTTCTCTTTCTGTTTCATAAAATTATAGAGCTCAAGCAATGATGCTAATGGGATCAATGCTGTTCATTATTAAGGGTGGAAGTCAAACTATTTCTTAACGGTCTTCAGTAAATCTGTGGAGTTAAAATAAACTAAACTATGTTTGCTCTCTCCATCTGTCTGCTAAGTTAACTGCCTGACCCATTGGTTCTTCTTTTCTACTCCCCCAGACCAGCTCTTCCTCTTATCAAAGCCTACCTAAGAAATCATCTGCATGGAAGAAATCTGAGAAGACTTTCTAAGAAAAGCATTTACCTAGCTAGTGTTTACATATTATCACCTCAAAATACATACAGCTTGTATGTTAATTGTCCAGGACCTGGATAGTAGAAAAGAATTGGGAAAACTGCTCAAGAAAGGAGAAAACACAGAGGTAGGATACATTAACATATGTTCTACAAGGCCATGATATTACTCTAGATTCACTTAAATATATTGCTGAGCATTTCTCTTTGATTCCAGGTAAGCAAATGTGACCGTAATTCATCTGTGTCTTTATAAATGAGTTAGAGGCAGCACAATGTAATAAAGAGCAGGAATTGACATTAGATTCAAATCTGATCTGACACTGGTTAGCCCTATCTACGTCTATGGGAGGAGCTTCTCAAGATCCCTTAGCCTCAGCCTACTCACCTGTAAAATATCTCCCTCACAGTGTTGTTTTAAAGAATAGTGTTCATGTATCTAAATACCCACTACAGTGAATGGAAATAATAGGCATTCAGTAAGTAATAGTGGCAAGAAGAGAATAAACATGGCAATCATATTTGTAGTTGCTATTGTTAGTTATTGTTATTGGCACATACCAACAGAGAATTTGTTAGCCTATATTCCATATCAAAAGTTCTCACTCTAGGGGTGCCTGGGTGGCTCAGTTGGTTAAGTGTCCAACTCTTGATTTCGGCTCAGCTCATGATCTTGGGGCTATAGGATCAGTCAGGCTCCATACTCAACACAGAGTCTGCTTGAGATTCTTTCCCCCTTTCCTTTCTCTTCTGCCCCTCCCCTGCTTTCTCCTTCTTTCTCTTTCCCTCTCAAATAAATGAAATCTAAGAAAAAGCCCTCACTTTATTCTGTTTTTAAGTATTTATTAAGTAAAACTTAATAAACTTGACATGAGAAAAATTCATAGGCATGCAACTGAAGCTTACAGGTTTTTTTTTAATTCCTTTAATAAAGTCCTTTAAATTACTAGTTCTTAGGTACTGAAATGACATTTGCCAGTACTTAAATCAATGAGACCAGTTTAACTAAACGGTCTATGGTTTTAAAAGCAATAAGAAAAGAAGAGATAAGTCTATACATAATACAGTATACAGAAATGGAGAAATGAGTATAAAATGAAAGATTTTGAAATCAAAAGAGACTCCTTGCCAAATATATGAAGAAATAACTCATTCCTTAGCAGAGTGTTTAGTAAGGAAAATAATGACCAAACACAATCTTGGCAAGAAAAACCTGCTAGTTGTGAGTGTATTGGGCAAATTACCAAGAAATGCATAAATTATTTTCTAGATCAAAGGAAACTATTAAATACCTGTGTGGCCTTAGGAATGTTTCTTAATCTTTCTGAGCATCAGTTTCCTCACCAGTAAAATTGTGATGATAACAGTAAGTTGTTTTGTGTGTGGAATTAATGAGCTGATGGTTCACGTAAAGCACTTAGCACTTCATATAGTGCCTATCACTGTGTTGTCTATCACTTTTATCTCTGAAGCTAGGATTAAAGTGATTTAGTAGAAGAATTTGAGGACCTATCAGAAAATAATGATTTGGCTAATTTCCAATACCTGATCCTCCCACAAGATTAGAGTGAAGTTTTAAGTATCCTCACTTATTCTTAGTTTGTCAAGTAGTAATTACTAAACATAGGAAAATACTTAACAGGAATTCTTGGTTTTCATCAAGCAAGCTAGTTAAGGGATGACACCTCTTACCACTTCTTTTTCCCACAAAATTTTTGATCAGAAAGCTGTGTTAAAGAATTTTTAATTCCTAACAGTGGGAGATTCTAATTGGTTATCAAACTAGCTTTGTCATATCTCTGAACATTTGGGAAATATGTAGGAAGTAAAGGGGAATAAACACACGCAAAATATGCTACAGTGAAGTCTGCCTGTATGGGGCACTCATCCTAGGCAATGACACGGCAATCTTTGCAAAGAGTATGGCAAGCCTCTCTTTCTTATACATTTATTCATCAAATATTTCTTAAGCACTTAGGAACAACTGTTACAAGCAATACCAAAATTTCATTGGTTTTACACTACATGATTTAGTTCTCATACACAAGTCTGATCAGGTGTTCCTAGTCCGCAGCTTTCACTCAGGGGTGTCAAAATCCCCTACATTTCCATTAGTGTCTGTGCCTTGTCCTAGAATCTCTTCAGAATCTACTGGGTGGGTGCTCTACCCTCAGCCAGACAACAGGCAGAAAATAAAGAGACTGTGGAAAGTTGAATGCCTGATGCTTAACAACCTCAGCACAGAATAGAAACCTATCACTTCTGACCAAAGTGTGCTAGTAAGAACTAGTTACATGGTCCCACTTAGGGGCTGGGGAAGCTGGGGAAAGTAGCTAGGTAGCCATTTCCCAGAAACAATTCCAGGCTGTGGAAGGGGAGTGTGAGTCTGTGCTGCTCAGTGAGCTATCACTGCCATAAGCACCCAGGTGCTGAGGATAGACCAATTTAAAAAGATAAAAATCCCTTTCATCATGGAACTTAGAGTCTAGTTCATTCTTACTCCAATAAGAGGCTCCCTCCTAAAAGCTCAGTGCACTGAATTTCATTTTATCAATTTTACCCTCATCTCTGTCTACACTGTAGAACTACAGGTCCCAGAATTCCTTTCTAGTATCACTCAGGATTAGATTCTACCAATGAGGCATTCACAAAGATTTTAAAAAGAAGCCATTTTTCTCTGCAGCAGCTGTTTGCAGACTGATGAGATCATTGTTGGCAGCACTCCTTAGCTTTCAGCTCTTCTCCCAGGAATCACTTGCTATCAGCAAGCAGCTGAGATCATCAGCAGAAGCTTCCAGTGGATCCAGCCATCCTCCTGAGAATAACTCATTTCAGTAATCCATGCAACTAGGATCACTGATAGTGCCTCTCCTGCAATCCTTTCAAATTTACTGAAAAATAAGCTTCCAGACCTCTCCCGTAGCAATTCCGATGCTTTGAATTAATTTTCTTCCTACACAAAATACTAGAATAATTTCTGTTTTCTGGCAAAATCTAAACACATTCAGAATTAAAATGTTCAGTACACTTACTTGGTAATTCAAAGAAATATTTTTCAATGCCTGTTATATGCTAGGTCCTATGCTAGATACTAGAGAATACAATTTAACAAGCTAATAGATTAACTTCTGCCTTCATTGTGCTTATTTGTAATATTTTCAGTTAAAAACTCATAACAAATCAGTAAATATATATGTATACATATGTATGTATGTATATATACATATTCTAGCAAGTGCTTTAAAGAGATTCTATAAGAGAGTACACGAGGACTTTTTTCAAGTAAAGTACAATAAGAGTTGGGATGGGTAAACTCCCACCATTGCCATCAATGGAAAAGAAAAAAGAAAATCAAGAGTAAACAAGTAACTCAATGCTGCTTTACTCATCAAAAGCAATTTGGCAAAATCCTTGAAAGTGTGTGACTAATTAAACATCTTTAATATCTCTGAATTATAGTGATATGATGACATATCACAACAGGTGTCACAATTTGTCAGAGTCACAAAAGATATCTTCCAGAACCCTATTTTGTTTTTATGTATAGGATAAAATATTGCATATTGGCTGTATTGCTAAGGATTTGGGTCATTTGTAAAATGAAAAACAATTGGCTACAAATGCAGTTTAAAAATGCAAATGTAACTTTAGAATAAAATTCATTAGAGAAGCAAGATCAAGTAAAGCAAGGTAGATAATTTTCCTGGGTAATTCTGATCAAGAAAACATGGTGTTTGTGCTCTCCCCACATATTCATTTGTCAGTCAATAGTTAAATGGCTTGGGGATCCCGGGGTGGCTCAGCGGTTTAGCGCCTGCCTTCCACCCAGGATGTGATCCTGGAGACCTGGGATGAAGTCCCACATCCGGGTCCCTGCATGGAGCCTGCTTCTCCCTCTGCCTGTGTCTCTGCCTCTGTGTGTGTGTGTGTGTATGTCTCATGAATAAATAAATAAAATCTTTTTTAAAAACAGTTAAAAGGCTTATTTTATATTCTATATACAAGTCTAGGTTAGAGAAAGACCATCAATATTCACTTTGGGATGTGTAATATTGTATGAAAATTATAAGGTATAACTATCATGTGTCCCTTTTTCTTTCAGGGTAGTACTAATGTGAACATAGCTAACAATAATTAATATTCTATTAGTAGCTTGGAAATAGAAAAAAATCACGGGTAGGAAACCATCAGGCTCCATCCTAACCACAGCTAAGACACACAAAATGTTTATAAGAATCTGCTTAGCTTTTTATTCTATTCACTTTTCAGAAATAGGACTCTTAATTTACCTATTCTCATCCTCTGATCATAATCAAGGAAATCTCTTGTAAGCTCTATGCAGTACTTCAAGGCTTGAGATCTAACCAGTCTACTTGCTTACCCTATAGTATTAAAGCTCAGATTCAGAGACCAGCCTCGTGCTTTATAAACAAACCTCCACTATACATTTAGTCACTCAACAAATATTGATTGAATACATAGTGTGTGTTGGGCCCTGGAGATATAAACAAAAATGACATATACGATCCCTATCCTGATTGAATTTGGAGGTGAGTGATAAAGTTACAAAGAGGAGCTAGAATGTACTTGGAAGGAAGTACAGAGTAACTAATTCAAACTTGACAGTTTTGAGAGCATTTCCTAGAAGAAAGGCTTTTTAACCAAGACCTAAATGATGCTTTAGAAAGTTATTCTGGGCAGCCTGGGTGGCTGAGTTGGTTAAGCATCTGCCTCCAGCCCAGGTCATGATCCTAGGGTCCTGGGATTGAGCCCATGTCGGGGTTCTAGGCTCAGCAGTGAGTCTATTTTTCCCTCTCCCTCTGTCCCCCTGCCTGCTTGTGTACTCACATTCTCTTTCTCTCTGTCTGCCTGCCTTTCTCTCTCTCTCTCTCAAATAAATAAACAATCTTTAAAAAAAAAAAAAGTTATTCTGGCACAGAGAGAGGTAAAATTATTGGCAAAAGGAACAACGTTGAGAAACCTGGAAGTGAGAGAGACCATAGTAGATATTCCATTGGAGTAATTGGAAAGAGTTCAATGTAGCTGGATTTTAAATTTTAGTGTTGAGCAATTAAGAAGGAATTAAGAGAATTAAGAAGGAATAGATTTTATAGGAACTAGTAGGCCACATTAGAGACTTTGAACTTTAAGAAGCAATTTGGAGCTTTTGAAAGGTATAAAGTAAGGGAACGGTAGGGTCAATTTTGCATTTTGGAAATTACATTCTGGCTGCCATGTGGAGAATGGAAAGGAAGAGAAGAAAATGGAAGGAGAAGAGGAGCTATATAAAAGATTATTGCCATAATTCAAGTATGAAAGTATGGTAGTTTAACCTATAGCAGTGAGTTCGTCTTTGACTACCATGGTGTTTCATTTAGAATTGGTTTCCTGACTTACTCCTCATAGTCCTTTCTAGATGTTAAAGTTCTACTCAAGTTAGTTTAAATAGCTGAACTTCTACATGATACCAAATATGCTTGAAAATAACTGATTGCCAGTCTGTCCCTCTACTGATTGCCTTAACCATGTGTTCCCCGCCTATGGTATGCTATACTCCCCTACGGAGAAATGTATTCCTTGCCTACTGCCAGTCTTTCCCTAAGTAACTGCTTCCTATTATTAACTACTTCCTATTTTTTGATGCTGACACTTTTCAATTTGCTGTCATTCCCCTGTAAAGCTAGGCTCTTTTTTTTTAATAGATTAATTTTTATTGGTGTTCAATTTACCAACATACAGAATAACACCCAGTGCTCATCCCATCAAGTGTCCCCCTCAGTGCCTGTCACCCGTTCCCCCCCACCCCCCACCCTCCTCCCCTTCCACCACCCCTAGTTTGTTTCCCAGAGTTAGGAGCCTTCATGTTCTGTCTCCCTTTCTGATATTTCCCACACATTTCTTCTCCCTTCCCTTCTATTCCCTTTCACTATTATTTATATTCCCCAAATGAATGAGAACATACACTGTTTGTCCTTCTCCGATTGACTCACTTCACTCAGCATAATACCCTCCAGTTCCATCCACATCGAAGCAAATGGTGGGTATTTGTCGTTTCTAATGGCTGAGTAATATTCCATTGTATACATAGACCACATCTTCTTTATCCATTCATCTTTCGATGGACACCGAGGCTCCTTCCACAGTTTGGCTATTGGGGACATTGCTGCTAGAAACATCGGGGTGCAGGTGTCCCGGCTTTTCATTGCATCTGAATCTTTGGGGTAAATCCCCAACAGTGCAATTGCTGGGTCGTAGGGCAGGTCTATTTTTAACTCTTTGAGGAACCTCCACACAGTTTTCCAGAGTGGCTGCACCAGTTCACATTCCCACCAACAGTGCAGGAGGGTTCCCCTTTCTCCACATCCTCTCCAACATTTGTGGTTTCCTGCCTTGTTAATTTTCCCCATTCTCACTGGTGTGAGGTGGGATCTCATTGTGGTTTTGATTTGTATTTCCCTGATGGCAAAGGATGTGGAGCATTTCCTCATGTGCATGTTGGCCATGTCCATGTCTTCCTCTGTGAGATTTCTCTTCATGTCTTTTGCCCATTTCATGATTGGATTGTTTGTTTCTTTGGTGTTGAGTTTAATAAGTTCTTTATAGATTTTGGAAACTAGCCCTTTATCTGATATGGCGTTTGCAAATATCTTCTCCCATTCTGTAGGTTGTCTTTTAGTTTTGTTGACTGTATCCTTTGCTGTGCAAAAGCTTCTTATCTTGATGAAGTCCCAATAGTTCATTTTTGCTTTTGTTTCTTTTGCCTTTGTGGATGTATCTTGCAAGAAGTTACTGTGGCCAAGTTCAAAAAGGGTGTTGCCTGTGTTCTCCTCTAGGATTTTGATGGAATCTTGTCTCACATTTAGATCTTTCATCCATCTTGAGTTTATCTTTGTGTATGGTGAAAGAGAGTGGTCCAGTTTCATTCTTCTGCATGTGGCTGTCCAATTTTCCCAGCACCATTTATTGAAGAGACTCTTTCTTCCAGTGGATAGTCTTTCCTCCTTTAGCGAATATTAGCTGACCATAAAGTTCAGGGTCCACTTCAGGGTTCTCTATTCTGTTCCATTGATCTATGTGTCTGTTTTTGTGCCAGTACCACACTGTCTTGATGACCACAGCTTTGTAGTGCAACCTGAAATCTGGCATTGTGATGCCCCCAGCTATGGTTTTCTTTTTTAAAATTCCCCTGGCTATTCGGGGTCTTTTCTGATTCCACACAAATCTTAAAATAATTTGTTCTAACTCTCTGAAGAAAGTCCATGGTATTTTGATAGGGATTGCATTAAATGTGTAAATTGCCCTGGGTAACATTGACATTTTTACAATATTAATTCTGCCAATCCATGAGCATGGAATATTTTTCCATCTCTTTGTGTCTTCCTCAATTTCTTTCAGAAGTGTTCTATAGTTTTTAGGGTATAGATCCTTTACCTCTTTGGTTAGGTTTATTCCGAGGTATCTTATGCTTTTGGGTGCAATTGTAAATGGGATTGACTCCTTAATTTCTCTTTCTTCAGTCTCATTTTTAGTGTATAGAAATGCCACTGATTTCTGGGCATTGATTTTGTATCCTGCCACGCTACCAAATTGCTGTATGAGTTCTAGCAATCTTGGGGTGGAGGCTTTTGGGTTTTCTATGTAGAGTATCATGTCATCGGCGAAGAGGGAGAGTTTGACTTCTTCTTTGCCAATTTGAATGCCTTTAATGTCTTTTTGTTGTCTGATTGCTGAGGCTAGGACTTCCAGAACTATGTTGAATAGCAGTGGTGAGAGTGGACATCCTTGTCTTGTTCCTGATCTTAGGGGAAAGGCTCCCAGTGCTTCCCCATTGAGAATGATATTTGCTGTGGGCTTTTCGTAAATGGCTTTTAAGATGTCGAGGAAAGTCCCCTCTATCCCAACACTCTGAAGTGTTTGGTCAGGAATGGATGCTGTATTTTGTCAAATGCTTTCTCTGCATCTAATGAGAGGATCATATGGTTCTTGGTTTTTCTCTTGCTGATATGATGAATCACATTGATGGTTTTACGAGTGTTGAACCAGCCTTGTGTCCCGGGGATAAATCCTACTTGGTCATGATGAATAATTTTCTTAATGTGTTGTTGGATCCTATTGGCTAGTATCTTATTGAGAATTTTTGCATCCGTGTTCATCAGGGATATTGGTCTGTAATTCTCCTTTTTGGTGGGTCTTTGTCTGGTTTCGGAATTAAGGTGATGCTGGCCTCATAGAATGAATTTGGAAGTACTCCATCTCTTTCTATCTTTCCAAACAGCTTTAGTAGAATAGGTATGATTTCTCCTTTAAACGTTTGATAGAATTCCCCTGGGAAGCCATCTGGCCCTGGACTCTTGTGTCTTGGGAGGTTTTTGATGACTGCTTCAATTTCCTCCCTGGTTATTGGCCTGTTCAGGTTTTCTATTTCTTCCTGTAAAGCTAGGCTCTTCACCACAGCTTTACCATGTCCTATTCTTCCTATGATCTAAGTTCCAATTAAAACAGTAGCAATATCATGGACTCTCAGATAAATTATGACATAGATTTTAGAATTTTGAACCTGCCCCCTCCTGTAGTCCTTACACTGTACTCTAGCATCACAGAAGTTACTTCAGCCTGTATTTAATAGCTATTTGATATGAATAGGCATAGTTTTTAAAGTTTTTATTTAAATTCCAGTTAATTTACAGTTTAATATTAATTTCAGGTGTACAATATACTGTTTCAACACTCTCATACACCTGGTGCTCATCACAACACATGTACTCCTTAATCCCCATCACCTGTTTTTTTTTTAAGATTTTATTTATTTATTCATGAGACACATAGGCAGAGGAAGAAGCAGGATCCCCATGGGGAGCCCGATGTGGCACTCAGTCCCAAGACCCCGGGATTATACCCTGAGCCAAAGGTAGACACTCAACCACTGAGCCACTCAGACATTCTGCCCTATCACCTGTTTAACCTATTCCCCAGCCACCCCTCTGGTAACCATCAGTTTGTTCTCTATAGTTGAGAATCTGTTCATTGGTTTGCCCCTCTCTTTCCCTCTCTTTTTCCTTCTGTTCATTTGTTTTGTTTCCTAAATTGCACATGTGAGTGAAATCATGTGGTATTTGTCTTTCTCTGACTAATTTATTTCGCTTAGTATAATATTCTCTATTTCCATCCATGGTATTGCTAATGTCAAGATTTCATTTTATGTGGTTGAGTAATATCCCATTATATATACTACATCTTATCCATTCATCAGTTAATGGACACTTGGACTGTTTCCATAATTTGGCCATTGTAGATAATACTGCTATAAACTTCAGGGTGCTTGTGTCCCTTTTAATTAGTGTTTTTGTATTCTGTGGGTAAATACTAGTAGTAAGATTGCTAGATCATGGATGATTCTATTATTAACTTTTTGAGAAACCTCCATATTGTCAAATACTGTTTTCCAAAGTGGCTACACCAGTTTGCATTCCCAACAGTGTATGAGGGTTCCCCTTTCTCCATATCCTTGCCAACAACTATTGTTTCTTGTGCTGTTGATTTCTTTCATTCTGATAAGTGTAAGGTGATATCTCATTGTGATTTTGATTTGCATTTCCCTGCTGATAAGTGGTGTTGAGCATCTTTGTATGTGTCTGTTGGCTATCTATATGTCTTCTTTGGAAAAATGTCTTTTTGTGTCTTCTGCCCATTTTTAATTAATTTATTTATTTTGGGGGTGATGAGTTTTATAAATTCTTTTTATATGTTAGATACAAACCCTTTACCAAATAAGGCACATTTATTTTTTAAATATTATGAAAGCTATAATAACTTTACAGGTGCATTGATTCATTCATTCAGTATGGTTCAGCCCTATGGTTAGAATCTGGCTAACCTCTGGAAAGAATTAAAATGTTGAATGGCACCTAATTCTTCTTTCCAAGAAGTTAAAAAGCCAGTAGGGATGCCAAAAAATGTGAACACTGAACATTTATGTAATAATATATTTAATTATCTCAAGATGATAGGTATCAATCTAACTTTAATGCTTACTATGTGCCAAATCCTATGCCAAGCACATGATGTGTCCTATATTTTTAAATTATCATAATAATCTTGCAAAGCAGTTGTTATTCCAATATTTTAAATTAGGAAATAAGCCTCAGGGAAGTTAGGTGACTTGCCCAAGATTACACAAAGAATAGTGGTAAAAGTGGATTCAATTCCAAGCCTGTTTTATGACCAGGGATTTGCTTTTCATACATATGCTATGGGCACTTGCCTTCTAATGCCCATGAATCATTATATACCCATCTAAAGCCCATTATATTCACTTAAAATATTATCTGGAAAGAAATGTAATGGAATAAACTGAGAAAAGGATGGCAAAATGCTTTCAACTTTTATGGTAACCCCAATATATATATTGTGGCTGACTGAGTTACATGAGTTAAAATAACCTATAAAAGTATTCTGAGGCTGCACTTGAGTTCTGTGGGAAAGAGCTCCATCTTTAATTTGTGATGTCTGCTCTGAAGTCAGAATAGAGAAGTTGTGATTATTGTACTGAGTTAGTAGCTATCCTGTGCAAGAAAGTCCATGAAACATCAGCCATATAATTGCCTAATCACAGTGAGGAGTCAAATGAATTTTGCTATTATCTATCTGCCCTGACCTGCATTTCACAGTTCTACAGCTTCACCACATTTGTATCCAGCAATCCAGGGAGAAAAAAAAGTGAAAGAAAACTGGGAAAGAATTATAAACCAAACCAGATTTTTCTAAAACGGAAGCCACAAGCTAGATGTGGCTTTTGAGCACTTAAAATCTGCCAAAAATGACTAGGAAACTGAAATTTTTATTTCACCTAACTTGAACTAATTTCAATTTAAATTAAAATACCGGATCCTATATTTGGTTATTAGAAATATTTAAATATGTGATTCTACTTTTTAACCATTTTATAAAATCTAGAAACAGCTCAAGTAATTTCAGTGAAAATTGAAATGTGCTGTAAGTATAAAATACACTGGATTTTGAAGATTTATCCCACACAAAAAGAATGTGTGCTGTTTAATTGATAATTATTATACTAGTTATATGTTGAATATTTTGGCTACATTAGGTTAAGGCAAATATATTATTCAGATCAATTTCATCTGTTTCTTTTTACTTTCTTAATGCAGTTACTAGAAAATTTAAAATTGCATGTGAGATTCACATTTTGCTTCTGTTAGACAACATTGGACACTACAGAAGATCACAAGGACAGGGGAGGGGAGGGTGAGATTAAGTAGGTACTGAATTCATTGAACGTTCAGGTAGGTGATTGTTCTAGATCAATATCTTGGCCTTTTTTTCCTTTTATCATTCTCTAAGTTGCTTTTTTAGACTTTTTTTTTTTTTTTTTGTAATCAGTCCCCCATGTAATTTAAACCAAAAATATACTATATATCTACTTATGTGTTACGGCACTTTGGAGGACTACAAACCGTTCTGATATGTAAGAAGTCCTTGCCTGGCTTATGTCTAACAATTTGGCCTTTGGGAGTGACATTGCTCCCAAAGAGAATTCATGTTTTAGGGGAATTGGAAAGGGTTAAGTGACTAGAAGTCCTAGTGAGGATAGAATGAATCTTCAGACAGTATGAGTTAATTGAAAAAGAACTAAGTTAAAGAATAATGAAGCAGAGGTAGCAAAATGAGGGTCTGGTACAGGGTGTGAATTAGTATCTACAATTATTCAACATGTTTTTTGTCTGTACCTTTAGATTATACATTTTTCTAGACAGGTAAAATGTTGGAGCAGCACCTAACTCACAATAATGTTGACTGTAGAAAGCCTGCATATCATCAATATAACAAGTGTTGTTGTATCACTAATTCCTCCCATAAAGATAGATGCCAAATCTATATTTGAGATGAAATGAGGAAATTAAATAGTATATATAACATGTAATAGCTTTATTTCCAGGCTTTGGAATCTAATAAAGCCAACACTAGACAACTAAGGGCTCCTCCTGTCTCCACTACTTATGTACTATAATAGATGGTAAAACAGGGATAATGACACTAAAGGAAGATGTATGCCAAAATGTGGGGCAAAAGTCAATTGTGCAATTTTCTATAAATAAAGATTTATGTGAATAATATTTATTTCCATGGTAATCTATCTCATGAAGTGATTTTATATAATTTATCTTATGAAGCAAAAGTACAAACCCCTGGATCTATCAGAAAGTAACTTTCTTAAACATACAGAGTATAAGTTTGAAACTTATAACATGTTCTGAAATGAAGACATAATGGTAAATAAAAAAGGGAATCTGCACTGAGTCTTGGGGATAAAAACAGAGGTGGTGAGTATTTTCCAGGTTTTTGCTATGACTGGCCAAAAGCACAATTATTCTGACCAACTGACAAAACATTCAAGTTTTCTTGGTGAATCTCTCCTTATTGTGAAGATGAGTGTCATAGCTTCAGAATAATTAAAAAGCATAATTTAACTAATTTATCCTGACTCAAGCAAATTTCCCATTTAAATTTAGTTTTATGAACAGCCCTTCCAAGCAGAAAAACTCTTTAGATGCCCAACTGTTTTAAGTTTTCCTGCCGATTAGCAGTAATATTCTTCACTGAAAGTTTATTAGCATTCTAGATTTTAAATAAGTACATTATATGCACTTGGAATATAGTATGTTATGTTTAAACCCATAAATTATTTCCACTTTCCACCTCTTCCTTTATTCCCTATCTCCATAAATAGCTTCACTATCTTTCCATATCACCTAAACCAAATGCTGGGAAGTCAGTCAGAGAATCTTTGTTCTCCTTGGTCCGTGCATTATACCAGTCATTTTAGCCTATCAATTCTTCCATGTAATATTGTACATCTCCATTGCTACTATCTTAGTCCCTCATCAGTTCTCCCAACTTCTATATAGGTCTCTCTACTAATTATTGTCCCTTCAAATCAATTATTGCCTACAACAGAACTGTTTCAACCCTGACTGACATGCCTCAAATGACTAAGTAAAAAAAGGGAATTGATTGGCTCAAGTAACTACGAATGGCAAGGGTAGTTCTGGCCTCAGGTGCATGGGGTCCATATACTCAAGCCTATGACTAGGTTTCTTTTTCCATCCTTCAACATTGATTTTGTCAATGTGTGGCCCCATCCTCACCTACTACAATCAGACCTTCTCCAAATGGTGGGTATTGTCAACATGGAGATGCACTGGCCAAATCCTTCTTCCAGAAAGAACTTGCTGCAAAATATTGGAAAGGCAATGAGCCAACAGCCTCCAGTTGTCATTTCCTTTAGGATCTGCCTCATCTGCAGAAAGCCACTCCACCCAAAGTCACACCTTTCATGGTATCATGCATCTGGTGACTAAGTGAAGCTAATCAGCCATTTGGAACTTATGAGGGACACTGCTGGGCTTTCCTCATTCCAGAGCTTCCTGACAGGTTGACTTAAGCTTTGTCAAAACTGTGTCTCAATCCACTCCTCCCTCTGCCCAGCCATGTGTCTTCATTCCTTTTGCAGAGGTTTATCCCTAATAAACACCTGCACTCCTAACTCCATCTCTGTCTGTCTCCAGGGAACCCACCTTGTAACGGTGAGTTATATGGCCTGAGTGACTAGGACTTCACAGTATCCTAGCTCCATTGTCCCAGAATCAGGGCTAAGCCTTCCCCCTAGCTCTTGCTAGAACAATTCTAAAGGCAGATTGTGATAGACCCTCCTTGGTTCACCTTTCATTCCCTGGGGCCATTCAGTTAGGAGCTGTGTTTGACCTCACAAAGAGCACATCGAATGAGAAAGGAAAAGAAAGGAAAATGTAAAAAAAAAAAAAAAGAAAAAAAAGAGAAAAGAAAAAAGAAAAGAAAAAGAAAAGAGAAAGGAAAATGTCCTCTTTAAACTTCCATATATCCAAATCATGTCTCTTTCTAAAATACAGATGTAAAGTGTTTTTTTCTTTGTTTGAACGCCAACTTTCACCATTGTCTGTAGCAAAGTGCATTCAGAATAGCACAAAACACTCTAAAGGACACAAATTCAGCAAAATACCCATTTGGGCATAATACTTAGGGCATAATACTTAGGAATGTTCTCTGCTTCAATTAAAGATTGCATTTTGTGGGCCGCCTGGGTGGCTCAGCGGTTTAACGCCACCTTCAGCCCAGGGCATGATCCTGGAGTCCCAGGATCGAGTCCCACGAGTCCCACGTCGGGTTCCCTGCATGGAGCCTGCTTCTCCCTCTGCCTGTGTCTCTGCCTCTCTTTCTCTCCTTCTCTGTGTCTCTCATGAGTAAATAAATAAAATCTTAAAAAAAAAAGATTGCATTTTGCATGAAAAGATATCTAAAGGAATGTAGTTGTTGCCTTTGGTTCAGTTGCTCCAGTGTGTCTGGGCCAGGCAGCATCTTGGCAGTTCTTTCTCGTGGCTTTTTATTCATGGTTGCATCATGGCTGCCAATGATTTGGCCATCACGGCCTCATTTACAGCAGAACAAAGTCAGGAGGAAGGAGTTTTCCCAAAACCACCACCTGTACCCATGCTAACCCCAACAGGTTTCTACTAACAGTCTATGGGCCAGAGATGAGTCACATGAAAACCCCTACCTGCAAGTGAGATGACTGAGAAAGTCAGGCTCTGTAGGAGTCATCAAGGGAAATGAGGTTAGCATTTGAGCTAGATAAGAAGCAAAGTGAGAACATGAGAGAGTTAAGAAGTGACAGTGAAAGGTAGATTACAGGTTCCAGTGAGGCAAAGGAACATCTGGAGTCAGGGTTCCAGACAGAGGAAACTAGAATGATAGGATGTGGTGAGCAGAGAGTAAAAAGCTCAAAATTGAGATTGTGTAGTTAGTTGAAGTTATTTGTAATGACAAGATGCAAGATAGGGACATAGGAGTCAGGGGCTAAGTGGAGGAGTGAATGGAGGGCAGAAAACAAACCAGTATGTACAGTCCCAGCAAGTACCTGCCACAAACCAGATGGTAGATAAACAAACAATAAGCTGACTGACTTTCCAGTCAATATTTATCTGCAAGCTTGATGTCTCTCCTGACCTTCTTGTCAAACAGCCTTCTTCTTTTTGTAGTCCTGTAGGGGCCTATACATCAACATGGTCAAAGGTCAAACCATAATCCCTCAGTTTCGAGCACTCTATCCCTTCCCTATGTTCTTTGGTTAGCTAAGTGTATCCACTTACCTCAGCCAGAGATCTAGAAGTTGTCCTCCATGTCCTATCTTACCAGTTACAAGGTTTAATAATGGTAACCTACAATTGTCTTTTTATTGTTTCTTTACTTCTGCCAATACCTGAGTCAGACATGCATCATTTCTTATGAGGATTTTTGTAGTAGTCTTTAAAGTAATCTCCCTATATAGAAATATGATGTTTAACACTCTTTAAAAATTTTTCAAAAATCTCAAAAGTAACATATTTAGCCCCAATCTGTGAATGTAGAGAAAAATGTACAAAGTATCATCTCTTTCTCCTGTCAACACTGTGAATAAGTTGGTATCCATCTTTCACATCTTTCACATGGTCAACAACACAATTAGTCATTTATAGGATCATTTTTACTGATATTTTTACAAATGGGATAGATCCATATACCCTGTATGCTAATTTAAAGGTTCCTAAAGCCAATAACTAACACACTAAAGTATCTCAGTAATCTGTGCATTACACTTTGATTATTTTGCTACTTGTGCTTATTCTAGTAGTTAGTTTGTTATAATCACATACTTAATTCCCTGTTAGATTCTCAGCACTATGAGGATAGAATCCAGGGCTGTCATGTTCACTGATTTATTCCTACTAACTAAAGCAAGGTCTAGTGTCAATTGAAACTTTTTGAGTAAACACATGGTTAGTTAAATAGCAATAGCACATAAGGTGTCACTAAAACAAGAGATGAAATTTATTGAGAATGCGTTATAAGGACAAATGGACTTATAACGGACAAGGACTATGTGCTTACATGCATTATTTCTTTTACTACTCAAAAGGATGTAGGTACTATTGTTACTCTATAAATGAGAGAATTAAAGCTTAAAGAAATTGTTACTTCTCAGAGGTCATGGCTACTAGGGAAAGGATCTAGGACTTTAATCATGATCTGACTCCAAGCTTTTAATGATTATGGAGCTAACAAGTGAATTATTGTTATAAAACTATAAATTGGGATGCCTGGGTGGCTCAGCGGTTTAGCTCCTGCCTTCAGCTTCTCCTTCTGCCTGTGTCTCTGCCTCTCTCTGTGTGTGTCTCTCATGAATAAATAAATAAAATCTATTTTTAAACTATAAATTTATAAAATAAAATATAAAAATATTTAAAAATTTATTCAAAATACACATTATTACATCTTATTAGTTTCTTTTTTGTAGTTTTCAGCTTTTTTATTAGATTGGCATGTAATATATAACTCTTAGGTTTATGACATAATGATATGACCTTGGTATATGCTGTAAAATGATCACAAGTCTAATTAACATCCGTCATCATACAGTTACAATTTTTTTCTTATGATGAGAACTTTTCTCCTAGTAACATTCAAACATGCAATATAAAATTATTAACTGTATTTACTCTGCAGTACATTACATAAATATACACATATGTAAAACAATTTCTTTACCCACTTATCCATTAATGGACACTTAGGTTGTTTCCATGTCTTGGCTATTATAAATAGTGTTGCAGTGAACATAGAGGTGCACATATCTTTTCGAGTTAGTGTTTTTATTTTCTTCAGATAAATACCCAGAAGCAGCATTGCTGGATCATATGGTAGTTATAGCTTTAATTTTTTGAAGAACCTCCCCATATTGTTTTCCATACTGGCTGTGTGAATTTATATTCCCACCAACAGAGCACAAGTGTTCCTTTTTTTCCACATCCTCACCAATACTTGTTAATTCTTGTCTTTTTGATAACAGCCATTCTGCCAGATGTAAAGTAGTATTTCACTGTGGTTTTGATTTACATTTCCCTGATGATCAGTGATGTTGAGCATCTGTTCATGTACCTGTTGGCCATCTGCATGTCTTCTTTGGGAAAATGCCTATTCAGATCCTCTGCCCATTTTTAAATCAGATTTGGAGGTTGTTGTTTTTTTTAATATTGAGTTGAATGAACTTTTTATATATTTTGGATATTAGTCCCTTGTCAGATATATGATTTGCAAGTATCTTCTTGCATTTAGTAGGTTGCCTTTTTTATTTTGTTGATGGTTTCCTTTGCTGTATGGAAGTGTTTTAGTTTGACATAGCCCCACATTTCATTTTTATTAGAGCTTCTTTAAGAGGGCATTTTATTGAGCACAGGGTGGAGTCACAGAGAGCAGCTCAGCATCTCTCATTCCTGCAACTTCTATTTTCTGCTATGGCCTATAGGGAGTAACCTTTACTAATAAACTCTTCATACTTATGAAGATTGTAAATGAGTATATGGATTGTTTCTTTTTTGAGACAGAGCTTTAAATAATTGGACAACTTTTTAAAAATCTGGTCAACAGATCAAATAACTAGTCTTAATATTTTGCTACAGTAAACCCTATTTTCAAGACCAAGTGTATTCTATTAAGTGCATTTTGCTTTAAGGTTGAAGCAGCCATGACAAAGTATATAAAAGATTTCTTAAATATTATACAAATAAAAGCTCCCTTTTTTTCCTATATGAATTAATATGAAGGGTATTTTGTTTTCTTGGCAGTTTGAAGTTAGTGTTAGAGAGTTTTGGATCTCCTGGCATCATTTCTTACAAACAATAAATGATTTCTAATGAGATTTGGTATGTAGGGATGTGTAATGTTGTATTAGAGACTTTTTTTGCAAATTAATATAGAGAAAGATGGAAAATGAGGAATTTGGGTGTGGGATTTGGAATTTTGAAAACAGGGATTAAGTGGAAATTGTATTGTTTCTCTGTATGATGTGTAATACAAATCTGTGCAGCAGCGTTAAAATGGCAGATCTGACTTCTAGCCTTTGACAGTAAAAGATCTGCTACAATAAGTCTGACCCTTGATCATGTCTGGGAACTTGGATTTTGGAATGTTAGGGGTCTCCCCATCCCTAGAATTGTTAAAAGTGACTCACTCTGCCTAAACTGTGCAAACAATATGGTTTATCCCAAACACCTGTTTTCCTTCTGGGAGTCTGGAATCCATGTGCCAGGGAGAGGATGCCTACAGGACCAGCCTCCAAAAACCTGGGCACTGAGTTTCAAACAAGCTTCCTCAGTTGGCAACAGCCACCAAAGAGTTGTCACAACTTATTGCTGGGGGAATTAAGTGCAGCCTATGTGACTCTCTTTGAAACTTACACCTGGTTTCCCCTAGACTTCGTCCCATGTGTCTTTTCCTTCGCTGATTGTGCTTTGTGTCATTTTTAGTAATAAGTCATAGCTATGACTATGAGTATATGTTGTCTTATGAGTTCTCCTAGCAAATCACCAAATGTAGGGGTGATCTTGGAGAACTTCAACACAGCACCTTACTCACTATTACTAAAAATCTTCAGTGTATCACTCATCTATTGAGTTTTTCCTATGTGCCCAAGAATTTCTTAAACATTGGGAATATAATAATGAATAAGGTATGATCTCTATTAAGAATCCTATGGTTCAGTGGCATGATTCTCACCCAAGATTGATTTTTGTCTCCCAGGAGACATTTCATGTCTGAAGACGTTTTTGATGGTCACCATTGGAACAGTTCTCCTGGCATCAATTGAATAGAAATCAGGTATATTGCTAAACATCCTACAATATGAACAAGACAGTTCCCCCACAAACCTCCAAAAATCATCCAATCCAAAATATTAATAGTGCCAAGGATGAAAAACCCTAATCTAGTGGAAGAAACAGACACAAAAATACATAATTTTAATAGGATGTGAAAACTGTTCATTGACCTCCTGTCTTCCAGGGATTTTGCCCACTCCCTTACGTTAGCAACTCACTCCCACAACCGGGGCCCTCCACCTAACACCTTTGCACTTTCTTTTACTCTCTTGTGGACTCTGATGAGGTTAAACTTCATAGTCAATTCACAATAGCCATTCCCTTTCATACCCCCTACTTCCCCTTAACTGGCTCCCTCTGTAGGCCCCTCTTGACCAAACAGTACTACTAACCTGAGTTTATGCCTACTCCAGACCACAATGCAGTTGACCTGGACTAATTTTACTTTAAATTCATAGTCACTGACCATCACGTGTGCCCTGCATGCTGTGCTGCCATCACATTTCTCCAGAATCTTCCTTCTCTCACCCATTTCATACCTTGCTCTCTCTCTTCAAATGCTCTGCACTTGCTGTCTTTTCTTTTTTTCTCAGGTTGCTCACCCTGTTTGCAGTTTCACTGAGAAAATAAAGGCAATCAGAAGAAAACTTGCACAAACTCTCACTGCCAAAGCCACTGGCTTCTATGCAACTGGCACACATTGTCTGCCTTCTTCCTGTGACAAAGGATGAACTTTGTTTATCAACCATCTAGCAACCTCTCTCACTTGCTGAAGGAAATCAGAACTCCAGCACCTCTCTTTTCTCCCACATGGCTGTTTCCCTCTCTATTGAATCGTCCCTACTGGCATCAAAATACACTTCTTTCCCCATCATAAAAAAACTTCCTCTCCTGACCCCACCTTTTCCTCTCATCACTGTCCCATTTCTCTCCCCTCACATCAAAACTCCTTAGAATAGTTGATTATATTTACTGCTTTAAATTCCCCTTCTATTCTTTCCTGGACCAATTAAGGTTTTTACTATTTTTCCAAATCTGTTCTTACATCCTGCCCTGGTACGTCATCTTTCAGAGTCAGATAGGGGTGGGGAGCCCAGGGCACTTCCTGCACCCCAACATGTGTGGAAGCCCTCAGCTTCTCTGTTAACCCAAATCCCCTCCTCTTGTTTCTTTCATGGATTGCATAGTCCACTCTCAATGATCTGAATCATGACTTCACTTTACCTCTTCCTCCTAATCACTTTGTTCTCTTAGTGGCTATAAGCTCAATTCCAATGAAAAATGAACCAATTGGTGAATTCATATTTCTAGGCCAGGCTACATCATATACAGGCTACCAGGCCATAGGCTAGGTTATTTGGTTCAGGTATATATTGCCAGTCCAAACACTGATCATACCAAAAAATAGCCCATTATTGCTTCTCTGAGTTGGCAGTTGAGGGCAACTCAAGGCAACTTTATCAAAGAAGGAACACTGTGTGCATTGAAGACAATGAGATATAGTCAGTATAGTGGCACTTGGTAAATTTTCAATTATTCTCTCCCTCTCCAATGGCTTGGGTCACGTACTGTCTATTGTAATATGGTAATCTACATGTGTTACGTGTGGCATCTCTTAAATTTAAGTGCCTATACTCAAAGACTACATCTTAGCTATCTCTATCTTTCGGCCATTGACTGTGTGTCCTCAGTGTGATAAGTCTATATTAGGGCAGTATAAAAGAAACATTTACACTTAGGAAGACCTTGAATCTGAAGCATATTTTCCCAAGTCTCACCACGCTTCATTCCCTCCTCATGGCTGACCATCTTTGCCGCTGCTTCTGCTACCTACTTCTAGGTTCCCCAATTCTATTCTACACTATAAACTATAGTGACTTTCTTGTATTTACTGCTGTGTCCCCAGAACCTTGCTCCACAGCCAAGTCATCATGGGTGATTGGCAAATGTTGATTGAATAAATGGCAACTGAGCATTGGTCCAGGATCAGTTCCTTTGGCTTCATTTTTGTGGCTCTCTGGCAGGCCCTTTGGGATCCAATATTTTCTGCAGCTTCGTTTATTGATCATATGCTTTTCTCTCCCTCATTCCATACCCTTTCCCCAAATCCATGGCAAGGTACAGTGCATTGAAAAGGGCCAGGATGCAATACATTTTTAGCATATTATCTTCCTGGAAATGTAACCCACCACCTTAAAGGCCTAATGCTATTAATTCGTCTCCCTACGTTTCCTCAGTCCACCATTACCCTGCACAATAGAAAAGAAATAAGCAAAAAAAAGAGAGAGAGAGAGAGAGAGAAAGAAAAAAAAAAAAGAAAAGAAGCCCTTTAATAATAATGAGAATGCTACTACCAATAAAAAATAAGCACTACATTGAAGCTAAATTACACGTCTTTTACAGGACTGGGAAATTTTAATATGGTTCCATGCTTAAGTGCTTATTGTTTAGGGAGGGATTTTTGGTTTACATGGTCTCCAAATTATTTTTTTCTTCTTTACCATTAGCATTCCTATTTTGGCCATTTCACAGATCATTAACATCTCTACTAGAGAAGAGGAAATATAAATAGAAAGGAACTAAAATCCAAATTTATAAACTGAGTTGTTTGTCCATAACTCTAACAGTTAAAAAAAAAAAAAAAAAGATGAGCAAGAAAAAACTGTAGCAGGAGTAGGAATCTGAAATCAGTGATGAGAATGAAATGTGAAACCTATCCTATGGAATTCCTTTATAGTATTCATATGATAGGTCTTTTTTTTTTTTTTTTTTTTTTTTTGTAAAAAGGGCACATATCCTCAGCATGAGCATATACATGTGTGAGAGAGTCTGGTTTGGAAGTGTTGATGTGATGGGAATGAGCCAGAAGAGTGAATTATACACATGTTTGAGTTGAAGCTGCTCCTGGCAAGCTGCAAATTATGACACAGTCATTTAGAAGAGAGTCCATAATTGCTAGAGGAATTTCTGTGTTAATCATCAGGAGACAGATTCAATAATACAAAAATTAAAAAAAAATCAGTGCCAGCTTATATAATATTCTCCCTCCCTTCCCAAATCAATTATTGGCTCTTCTCTGTCAATGACGGAGAAATGATAACAACTTAATTAGCTATTTTTCCACTGAAAAAAACCACAGTGTTGCAATTCAAATGCACCCATATCAGTTAACCAGGAGGTATGTGGCTACAATGTAGGTTTCTAAGAATCACAAAATCAACCTCTGAGTTCAAATAAAATGACAATTTAAAACATAATTTTAGCTCTTGAGAAAATTAAATCCTGTTTTAATATAAAACACTTTATTTTTGGCTCTGCAGTTGCTATATTAGACCAAAAATTCATGTCAAAGAAAGTCAGTAAAGATTTTCTCCAGGAGAGGTATTTTTTTAATAATTTTAAAATGGCTAATATTTTCTGTCAACCTGATTATCTAACTCTGTAAAATAATCCTATGAATTTTAAAACCACTATTCGAATCCCCACTCTTCACCAATAAAGTGGCAGTGATATAGATGAGAATATTTCTATAATTCTTTCTAATCATTATTTAAAACCTGGAAGCCGGGACCCCTGGGTGGCGCAGCGGTTTGGCGCCTGCCTTTGGCCTAGGGCGCGATCCTGGAGTTCCGGGATCAAGTCCCATGTCGGGCTCCCGGTGCGTGGAGCCTGCTTCTCCCTCTGCCTGTGTCTCTGCCTCTCTCTCTCTCTCTGTGTGACTATCATGAATGAATAAATAAATAAAAATTTAAAGATGACCAATTAAGTTTAAAAAAAAATAAAATAAAATAAAACCTGGAAGCCTTAAGAAAAAAATGATTGATACCTATGACTTCATAAAACCATAGTATTTTTATATGAAGATAATACTTTCATATAAGCAAAAGTAAAAAAACACTACAAACTGGAAGAAAATATTTTCAACATGTATGGTAGAGGGTAAATATCACTTTTGAAAGAAAGCTCTTAAAACCTGATTTAAAAAAAAGATAGCCACTAAATATATGAAATGATTCCCAACCTCACCAATAATTCCAACTTAAACAAGAAGAAATTAATTTTACTTATAAGACAGGCCAAGATGGGGCACCTGGGTGGCTCAACCACTGTCTTTGGCTCAGGTTGCCAAAACCTGGGATCGAGTCCCGCATCAGGCTCCCTGCAAAGAGCCCGCTTCTCCCTCTGCCTATGTCTCTGCCTCTCCGTGTCTCTCATGAATGAATGAATGAATGAATGAGTGAATGAATAAAATCTTTTTAAAAAGACAGGCCAATATCAACAATAATAACATCCGAAACTGATGTATGTAAGGGAAAATTAGCACAATCATACACTTTTGTGGAAGTATAAATCATTACATTTCAGCAAGCTTTTTAGCAGTATTTCTCAGAATCACAGCACACCATCACTTTGACACTGCAATGCACATAGTGAAGCGATCCTACGTTAATACAGAAACATGAAACATACAAACATGGTCCCCTTAATGGCATTTGCCATTGCAAAAAAATCAGAAACCACATAAAAATGTGTCAGTAGGAACTGATTAAATAAATCACCATAAAATCTTACAACAGTCATGTATCCATTGTGTAATTTCAAGAAAACCTTCAGGTATGGAAGGTCAGGAGAGTGAAGAAAGAGCAAAATTGCTTAACATGTTAACATTAAAAGTTAACTTTAGAATAAATTACAAAAATGCGTGAAGTCAACCCCACTCCCACAGGCTGGGGCTGTTAACAGCTTGGCATGCATCCTTTCAGAGACAGATCTGTGTATGTTTTGAAGCCATGGCCAGCTCTGCTCTTACTAAACCAAGTTACAGTTAAATATTAGTTTCTAAATCTCATAAGATACAGAAGTAAACAGTGCCAAAAGAATTACATGTCTCCGTCTACAGTATCCAAAAGAACTGAAATCCCAGCAGAGATATCAGGCATCATGTAGCTATGCTTGCTGGAGAAAAGAGTTTAATTTCTCTACTTCCTCCATGGCTTCTTACATATCTTGGACAATGCAAGCAATGCAGCTTCTCTAAGCCCTCATATTTGTCTTCTAAACTTCCTGGTTTCACCTCATCTGTTATAGGTGATCTGCTTCCTTATTTTAGAGTAATAATGTTTTACCATTTCCATCATCTCTCCTTGCAGTGGCTCCTTTGTATTGGCAGCTCGACCCTTTCTCTCTCTCTCTCTCTCTCTCTCTCTCTCTGTTTCTGTCTCTGTCTCTCTCTTTCTCTCTCTCTCAAATCCAAATGTTTTATTTAAATGATTTTAATTCAATAAATATTGAACAATGATTAGAATTGGAACAATTGCTATTAAGAGTGTTTAGACTCCTGGCTGACTTGCAAGTCCCATTTAAACCAATCAGCAGCTAGAATTAGTTCAATTTATTATTTTCTTTGGAGCTGATCTGTCTTCTTTCACTGCCTTGTAGACTTTCCTTACTTCCTTCTTCCTTCTCTTTGTTTACTGCTTCCTCCTTCCTTCTCTTTCCCTCCCTGCCATTCCTGCCCCTCCTCTCATCACCATCAGCCCTACTTCCTCTTTCCATAATGTTTCAGCCACAATATTTGTTAAAACAGAACCTGAAGGGTTGCTCTGGGAACTAAATCACAATGTATACCATGGCTTCTCCTATGGGCTTTAGCAAGAAAAGATCACGAGCACACTTGGTCCTCCTCTTCCTCCCGGCTACAGCCTACCCTGGGACAGGCAGGGAGCAAAGTCTCTACTGGAGGGGAAAACAAATCTTTTACTTGCATAACGTAGGCCAGTGTATGTTGCCTTCTGTATACAAGGACCTCTATGCTTTGATCATTATCTTCTATTATATTTTTTGTGACATCCTGTTGCTCTCAGTTCTACCAACCTATCTCATTATCTGTAACTCCTTGCCCCCATGCACATTCACTTCTTCAGTCATCTGCATCTAATTGTTACCCTTACCTCATTTCTGCTTTCACCTGTTTCTTTGGTAACGTAATGGCAGCATGCGCAATGAAGACTCTCTTCAATTGGTCAAGAAATACTTCAAAGTTCTGTTTTAACATTCCTACTAACTACATAATTCTTTATTGCTTTCCAATAATGTGAAGAGATGAGATAGAATGGAAATAACATGACAAATGAACCTAAGCCCATGAAAGCTAACAAAGGTTTACTTGTTGGTTCTTGATATTTGGAAGTCAAAAATAGCAGGTCTGCTATTAAAACATTATACTTGTGAGTTTCCAAAAGGAACATAGGAGATGTTGTGAAGAGAGGTTATTTCAGCCCCTTAAAATATGAAATTTACTAAGAGAAACACCACAATCTTTCCTTGCCTTGTGGCTCTTTCTCATCCACTCTCTCATTCCATAAAAGATCTTTCTAATAATCTAATCTCTTCTTCAGAATCTCTAACCCTTACTGTGACATCCACCTACATATTTAGACTTCCCTGCTACTATTTTCCCATTGTGTATCTTAGTGACTCCTCAGTATTCTATGATATAATCCCCTTGTTGTTGATGCTATACCCTCCACCTAAAACCCCTTCCCCACCCCTCTGCTTGTCTCCTTACCTCTGCCAACTGTCTTGTTAGCTCTAGAGGCCTCACTCTGTTAAGAGCCTAACTCCCCAGGCAAGCATAGGCACTCTTTTCTCTACTCCTCTTCTCCTCCGCTTCTTACTAGTGCTTCCATTATAGCTCTTATGCATATTACTACACATTTATACGTGCTCTTGTAAAACCTTTGCTTAGTGTAGCCAGCTTACCACTACATTGTACTTTTTGGCATTCGGAAACTATACCTTTTGATGCCCGTGACCTCCACATCTAAGATGGTACCTGGCATTTAGAAGGCACCTGTATCAGGGTGTGTTCTTGTTTATAGGCCACTAAAACTAATTATGGCTAAGTTGATCAGAAAAGAGATACACTGATAAAAAAAAAAAATATTGGGTGGACTACGGACTTAAGAGGAAGGAAGAATAGAGAAATAGGCTCAGAACATAAGTAGGAACCAATGGATTCATGGCAGCAGAACCAAAACTAAAGCCATATTACAAGAAAGTCTAGCTACCTTGCTACCACTCGTACTAGGCTTCCACCCTTGTCAGATGTCACTGTGTGGTGCTACCACCACTGGACTTTTAATGCTTTCAAATTATTTCTAGTTCCTTGCTTCACTGCCTCCATATTCAAAATTCTAAGTAGA
The DNA here is from genome assembly GCF_018345385.1 of Vulpes lagopus. Classification (NCBI taxonomy): domain Eukaryota; kingdom Metazoa; phylum Chordata; class Mammalia; order Carnivora; family Canidae; genus Vulpes; species Vulpes lagopus. Next base: position 101,912,432 of record NC_054829.1, read on the forward strand.
AGCATCCAGAGCATAGTTCATGAGTCTATACCTTGACTTATAGGTAATGTAATAGATATAGAGAAGTAGACTTCACACCTCACCAATCTATACAATGGAGAATCCCCCCAACAAGAAGGAAAATTATACATTAAGCAGCCACAAAAAAATTGCAAATGCCCATGAGAGTTACCAAGTATTATCACATTTACCACATTATCACCATGTAAGGTGCATTTAATGATTTTGAGCCCAGCTTTAAGGATAATGAACTGATTTTTACTACCTTTGCTTATTATACAACTCTTCTATGGCTCAATTTTTTATTTGGAAAGTGTAGATAACAATGATATTAATTTTTATAACAGTTGTAACAAATTACTACAAACTTAGCAACATAAAACAACACAAATTTATTATCTCAAAGTTTGTAGGTCAAAAGTCCAGGTGGGCTTGGCTGGTTTTGGTGTTCCAGATCCCACAAGGGGCAGCAGGGCTGCATTCCTTTTTATAAGCTCCAGGGGAGAATCTATTTCCTTGTTTATACAGTGTATTAGCAGAATTCGGTTTCTTGTGGTTATAGGGCTAGGATCTCATTTCTTTGCCAACAGCTGAAGGCCACTCTCAACTTCAAGAGGTCTTGTGTATTCCTTGTCTTGTGTCCCCACCTCCTTCCTGAATCTTCAAAGCCAGTTTCTGCAAAGCAATTAATATTGTTTTTTTTTTTCTTTTTTGTTTTCTCCTCTTAATTAGTCATGATAACAGTAGTAAAAGATAACATTTGAGGTCACTTACTCTTCGTCAAGCACTAAGATCAGAGTTTTACTAATGAATCCCCAGTAATCTTACTATACCACTTCTCAGCGGTGTGGGGGAACCTGCTCCTGTCAGTCTTATGGACAGAGCTAGCTTTGTGATTTGCAGGGCTTGGTGTAAAATGAAAAATGCAGGCACAGCATAGACAGGAGAGTCAATTTCCCCTATCCACAGGCCTGTATTCTAACTTGTGGCAGATGAACAACTCCAGAAGTAACACTCAGTAACTGGATGAGGAGAGGGTGAGAGGCCAGCAGAGTTGCCACTGAAAGAACGATGGCAAATCAGCCCAGGGCCGGGAAGACCAGTGCTTTGCCCTGCCCTGAAATGCTACATGTTGCACACCTCAAGCCACCATGTGGTTGGTCGTTCTCCTCAAGGAATCTCTATATTAGAGGTCAATGTTGGCATATGGTTTTACAGGTTGGATATTGGGTGGTGGTTTAAAGAGAATAGTCTTAATAAGGGAGAACTCTCCCACAGAACCTCCATCCCTTATCACAATGGCTGCTTTGCTCATGTGCCTATGTTCTAGCCCTGGGGTAGCTGTTGACACTTTGTTGACATTAATCAGCCAAGTTATTTGAGCTACTTTGATTTAAGTGTCTTTTCTGTGGTAGCTACTCTGACAAACATTAATAATTAATTAATAACTAATTAATATGAAGGTTTTAAACTTTGTGCCCATTCCTATATATCCATCCAGATGCCTCGACCCTATACCTTTTGGTCTCTGGCCACCCAATCTTTCTCCTTATTAGTCATTGTGCACAGATCCATATACCCTTTTATCCAAAGTATATGACCAGATGTACCACCCAAAGCTCTGCCTATTGGAGGGGCAGGGCATTCTCTCATCATTGTCTTTAATAGACACTCAGTATGGCTGTAGTGAATTTGCAGTTCATTTTGGGTATCAACATACCAAGCTGGCATTCATACACCAAGTTTGGGCTTTGTTTTCCTCAGTCATCTTTTCGTAACTAAATTATAACTGAAATTGTGAGCTAAGTGGCTGCTGGTACAATAATGGCAGATTAAATGGGAGTCATCTGGCTTTTGCCTTTTGCTTATCCTCAATTCTAGATGTGCTGCTTGTATTTTACCAAGGATTGTCCACTCAGTTGTGCATCTCACAGACCCTGGCTGTAATGGGCAGTTTCAGATATATAGTCATGCACTCCTTTTCTACCATTGTCCGGTAGTATGCAAAGAGTTGTTTTCAAAAGGCATAAAATTCTCTGGATGATATTGATGTTCTTCAATTATACTGTGAATTTTAAAATTCACAGTAGGTGTGAATTTTAAAATTTTCTTGGTATTTGTTGGATTTGTTAAACGATATTGGTATCTTTCAGAAAAATTCTAAGCCATGGTATCTTCAAATATTTCTTCTGCTTCAGTGTTTCTTTTTACTCAAACAAAAATCTCAACTAAATATATATATATGTATGTATATATATATATATATATATGCACATTTGTGTGTTTGACATTTTCTATTGATTTTCCATATACTTTGACCTATTTTTGATATTTTCCATCTCTGTTTTTCTGGCCTACTAAGATGATCTCATCAGTTGTTCTTTTTTCTAATGTACTAATTCTTTTATTAGATGTGTATAATCTGTCATTCAACTAGTCCATTTATTTTTCATTTTAATAATTAGTTTTCATTTCTGGTTCTGTTTCATGCTTTTTCAAATTTGCTCATGTTTGTTTTACTTATTAAAATATATTCACATTTATATTCTGCATCCTATAATTCTAAAATATGAAGTTTGCATATCTGTTTCTGTTTCCTTTTTCATATAAGATAGTTTATTTCCTTGTATTTAATGATTTTTTTAATTATATGGTGCTCTTATGCCTTAGAATTTTATCTGTAGAAACATGCTATTACCTGGTTTAAAGGAAGGTTATTCTAGAAAAATATTTGTCTTTGTTCCATTTGGGTGTCTGGGGCGGGGACAGACCGGGAGGGGGTTGGCTACCCAGGTAGCATGTATTTGCATCACAAGATTGAATTATGTTTGCACAAAGGAAAACTTTTGGTTTTTTCTACTAAATAGCAAGTTTTGAGACTGGCAGTTTTCCTGATAGTTTCTTGAAGAGAAAGAGGAGGCAGATTTATTTCTAGTCAATATATACTATGGGTGTAAAGTCCTTTGTGACCCTAGCTTTATGTGAGGGATTTCTTATTAGACTCTCACTTTAAGTGCCTTCCAGAATGTTTTTTTCCTTTCCTTAAATTTTACAGTCTCACAAAAACCATTGCTCACATTCTCATGGTGTGGTTAATAGCCTCAAGAAACAAACAAAACCAGGATCCCTGGGTGGTGCAGTGGTTTGGTGCCTGCCTTTGACCTGGGGTGCGATCCTGGAGACCTGGGATCAAATCCCACGTTGGGCTCCTGGTGCACGGAGCCTGCTTCTCTCTCTGCCTGTGTCTCTGCCCCTCTCTCTCTCTCTCTGACTATCATAAATAAATAAAAATTTTAAAAAAGGAATAATTATTTTTTAAAAAAACTGTTTCAAGTGTTATCTGTACCCTTTTCTTGGTACCTAGGTGCACCACAGATCCTGACCTGCATATTCCTTATTTTTTGCCTTTAGTGAAAGCAACTAAAGAATATTTTTCTATACTTTACCCAGAATTTTTTCTCAGAACAGTCTAGAGGCCTAGTCTGCTATTGCTCTAGAAATCTCTTCTGGCCTTTTTTCCACTTAACGTGTTAGTATCTGTCCCATTGTTATAACTGTTCATAATCTAAGTCTGGTATAAATTATTTGCCTCCGAGTGACAGCAATAACAAAAATGACTAGATAAATGCTATAAATAGTTGCTTTTTTCTCATGTAACAAGAAGTCTAGAGGTAGGCATTCCAAGTCATTGCTCAACAGGAATGACAATGACAAATATTCAGGTTCTTTCTACCTCTCTGCTTGGCTAAATTTAGTGTTTTGATTTTTATCTTCATTGCTTGTCAGCATGAGTTAGCAACTGCTTCTTGAGGAATTAGTCCATTTTATAAGCAAAATAAAGAGGAAAAACCAAAAGGACAAAAGCTTTGCTTTTGCTTTAGCTTGTCCAAGCTAAGTTTAAGAAGTTTTATTAAGAAATAATAATTTCAAAAAAAAAAAAGAAATAATAATTTCATTGGTGAAACTGAAATACATGTTCACCTCAAACCAATCAATGGCAAAACCGCATGAGAATACCATTTCTGATACAGGCCAATCACATTCCCTGAAGCTAGGATAAAATGTTGCTCTACTTGAACTCAGGAATTCTCCATTGCTCCCTGAATAAACGTGGATCCTGTGAGCAGAAAAGAAGGTGTTGGAGAATTACCATTGGGTAGGCATTAAAGTATGTCTGTCGTAACATCTAACAGTTTCTCAGCATCTAGTCTTTCCTGCCTAGAATGTCTTCTCTTCTTCCTTCATCTGTTTACACAAGTCTTTATGTCCTTAAATCCAAACTTAGGGTATCTTTTATTAACCCTTTGATACCATCCTTTGCCCACAGGCTTGCCCTCTTTCCAAGTTGTTGCTAATAACTATTATAGAGTGCATTTTTCTTCTGAGTGTGATCACTTGCTGCACTATGTTATTCTTTCCATCTCCCAAACCAGAATGTAAGCTCTTTGAGAGTATGACTCATATCTCATGTCACCTAGCCTAGTACTTGATGCTCAATCAGCTAACACTCATTGTTTACTGCGAGCTGATTATCTCATTACTTATGTTCTCTATAACTCCTTCTGCTTAGTGACATATCTTTGACATTTACCCTACACCATAATCCATTGACCCTCTTTTATAACTTAATTTTATTGATCTCTCTATTTCTAAATTCTAATTAACCATTCTCACATAGAAAATCTGTTCTGCCTCATTCCCGACTATCCTGGTGATTTCTTAGAAACTACCATCTCCACCAGGGCTTTGCAATTCTATGCCATTCTGGTTATCCTCCTTGGTTTCTGGTGGTTTCTTTTCACCTTATTCCTCTCTTCCTTTTACTCTCATCTCCTGACAGTTCATATTTAAACCTCCTTTACTCCTCAACCTTTTTATTTGGAGAAAAGAGGTATTTGTGACAGAACTTTTTGAGGCTATTTAGTTAATTGAGGTAAGTATGTCTGAATTTTGAGGGAGGAGGGAAAGTGAAACAATGGATATTAGAGAGATTTCAAAGATTGACTTAACATGATAGGAACAGTTAGAAATGCCTCAAATATTTCATGCTGTAAAACAAGAAATGTGATGGTACCACTGGAAGAAATGGGAAAATTGGGATAAATAGTGTATTCAAACTTAAGATGATAGGTTTAGTGTTGGAAACTTTGAGCTTCAAATGACATCAATGCAATAAATACAGATACAGAAATTAGCATGACTACTTTCATTGATGTGGTGAATCATCTAAATCAAAACAGATCTGCTCAATCTCTCCTAAACAGATTAACCTTTTTTTTTTTAAGATTTTTTTTTATTCATGAGAGACACAGAGAGAGAGAGGCAGAGACACAAGCAGAGGGAGAAGCAGTTCCCCACCGGGAGCCTGATGCAAGACTCGATCCCAGGACCCAGGGTTCATGACCTGAGCCAAAGGCAGATGCTCAACCACTGTGCCCAGTTGCCCTCAGATTAATCTTTTTAAAATTTCACTTAAATGAAGTCCTAATTATGAGCCAGAAACCTTCAGTGACTCCACTATACATTGCATAAAGACCAAATCCATGAAGCTGTTTCAGAGCCCTGATATCCTTGTTATATCCAAATTAATTGCCTATTCTCCCCAAGTGAATATTTTTTTACAGTGAGATCAGTTTATTTTTATCTCTGTGCTTTTACCCTGCCACCTCCCCTCTCCCAAGTTAGTGACTTTGCTCCTGCATCTCCCACAGAGGATTCCTAGAAATCATCTTTAATGAACAAAAAATATCTTTTTTCTGATATTCAGGAGCCAATAAAACATTTTCTCTGCTTTCAGTAGCTTTGACTCCCTGATGAATATACAAAAAAATGAATCATATGTACTATGGGTTCTTTCAGCAACTATTCTTCTCATGTCTTTCTTGTAGTTTGTTAGGGGTTTTGCTATTGCTGCCATGGTGCTAGTCTCTTGAGCTGCCCTCACTTTTTTAAAGTTATGCAGCTTGTGAAATTTGAAGATGAAAAGAACTTGTTTGAAATCACTTAGCTGACTAGGGACTTGTACATCCTTACATGATCCTAGTTTTGTTTTTAAAATAGAGCAACTCCATCTGGACACCAGCCTTTGGAGGGACTTTATGCAGGTGGCAGGCCACTTAACATGGTGGAGACTTCCTTTTAATTGTGTTCAGGTTGAGTGGCTCCCACAAAGTAGGTAATCAGACTGATTTCTTTTCTCTATTGTAAATTAATTTCATACTAATATTTTGTCTTTCTTTTGAAGATTGTTGATTGGAAAAAGCAGTTTTGATTTTTAAGAATCTGATCCATTTGATCTTAATGTACTTTCTTTCCCCATAGAGCAGAGATATTTGAAAATGTTTTACATTAATGGTTTTTTATCTAAACTAATTCCTTGTAAAAGAGCAAACTGTCTGCATGCTAAAACAAATGTGCATTTGAATGCACAATTGATTAACCAATTTTCAAATAATTAACTTTTTAGATTTTGCATGTGCATTTGTTGCTCATTTGACCATATAATAATTAATTAGCCTTAATTATAATGGATTGTACCTTCAAATCTGCATGCATATTCTAATAGAATGACAGCATTTTTTAACCACTTTTTTATATTTTAGTCAAACAGACAAGCACTCACAAGCAAAGGAAGAGAATTTTAAAAGTGGGGGACATTTTACATCTGTGGTAGTTGACATTTTGATTAATGAAGTGTTACAGTTGTTTTTAATGTATTTATTTGGTCGTGCATTCAGCAAAATTAATCCTGATAGATGAAATGTGTTTAAAGTACTGCTCACAAAATGAATGGTGTCTCCAAGCTAATAGAGTTATAAATGAACAGAAAAAAATGAAGAAGACTTTAAAAATGAGTCAAGTGAAAATAAATGCCAGATTAAAAAACAATTTGCTGTGTGTGTCTAGAGAGCCAAAGGGAACTCGAGTGCAAAGAATTTGACTTATGGACTAAGTGAGCAGTTGAAATATTTAAATATCAGCCTAATGCTATTCAGTTATAATGGTAGAAAGGCTGCACAGGTTGGGCTTCTTACCTTCACCTGTGGTATGCAGAGCTGAAAGGCAAAAATCAAAATCATGTCCTGAGGGATATATTAAGAATTGAACAGGAAAGTACAACCATGTGTTCAGTCACTTGGGACGCCATGGTGTAGCTTGAAAATCAGGGAAAACAAGAATTAGAAATAGTGAGAGGGCTCACGCATCCAAAAAAGCAGTGGGGATGAGTACTGCAAACTGAGACCAAGCAGGATCATTTGCCCATATTGCCTTTTGGTTTCGAAAGCAAAATAGGCCCATTTAAAATGATAAGAATGGGGTGGTTTGGTGGCTCAGTCAACTGATTGTCTGCCTTCAGCTCAAGTCATGATCTCAGAGTCCTGGGATCAAACCTTGCCTTGGGCCCCACATTGGCCCTGCAATGGGCCCTGCATTAGGCTCCCCATTCAGCAGGAAGTCTGCTTCTCCCTGTCCCACTGCCTCTCCTCCCTACTTGTGCTCACTCTCTCTCTCTCAAATATACAAATATATATTATATAAATGTATAAATAAAATCTTTTAAAAATAATAAAATAAAATACTAAGAATAGAACAAAAACTTATCTATAAAAATTCTCCATAAAAGAGAGTTCCTATTTTATGAATGACAGCTTGAGTCTATATAAGCAATTCTCCAAAGATTTTCAGAATACATAAATAGCTGAGTTTTTACTCTTGGGAAAGGTCAAATAGGTGTATATGCTCTGTACAGAATAGAGTAGGGCAGGACGCCTGGGTGGTTCAGTGGTTTAGTGCCTGCTTTTGGCTCAGGGCGTGATCCTGGAGTCCCAAAATCGACTCTCACATCGGGATCCCTGCATGGAGCCTGCTTCTCCCTCTGCTTGTGTCTCTGCCTCTGTGTGTGTGTGTGTGTGTTTCTCATGAATAAATAAATAAAATCTTTTAAAAAAATTCCTCACAAAAAACAAAAGAATATTAAAAAAAAAAAAAAACGAATAGAGTAGGGCTTCAGAGAGAGCCACATGGGTGCCAACTCTAGATTTATCACTCGTTAACTATTTGGTCCCAAGCAAGTTAAAAAAATCTCTCTATGTCTTGGTTTTATCATCTGCAATAAAGATGAATAATATTTGTTTTCTTTATCTTTAATCTCATAAGAATTGAAGATGTATGAGGACAGCCATTTTGATGATGTTATTCACTGATCTAGCCCATGTGCTTGAAAAGTATTGAGCACTTAGTAGGTGCTTAATAAATATTTAACAAGTGAATGGATATATAAGGCATTTTTCAGACTTTCTGGCACTTAAACATTCAATAAATAAATGGTAAACAAAAGATAATTTGATAGCACCCCTACATCTAGGTATAATGGAGTGGCTAGAGCAGACTCCCCCTTCAGCTGAAAGAAATGAAGAATCCCGTGTCCTTGTCTATCCAGAATTTTTAAAATGAATTTGTCCACAGAAATCTTTTTTCACATCATGACACTCCTTCATTTACTCAAATATTTATAGAATATCTATGTACACTAAACACTATTTTCATGCCTACAAAGACATGAATCAGTCCCTGTCCTCCAGGAGTTTATATTTTTGTATGATGAAATCAGAAAGTAAAGACTAACTAAATATGTGATTTCAGGTAGTAATAAGCACCATGAAGAAAAATTAAGCAGGATATGGAGATAAACAATGACCATTGAGCCTGGATTATATGTGGTAAGGAATCCACAGAATATACTTGGGGAAGCTCTGCCTTAGATTTATACCGATGTGCGAGCCAAGGTGAAACAGATCTGTAAAAAGGAGAAGGCTTAAGAAAATCCTCAACACTTCTCTTCACTCCCACTGATGTGTGCTTTCTATAAAGATACTTAGTCCTTGAGCTTTAAAGGCCAGTGCTATTGGTAGAGATCACTGGTCAGATATGAGGGAAGGCAGTGTCATGGGATACATCCAAGAGACTCTGATTTAGAGGCCCTCATATTGTACTTTGTGGATAGTCCTTACTTAATGCACCCCTTAGGCAATTTTCCCTTCTTATAAAATTGGGAAAAGGTAATATTTACACATTTTGTTGAACTTAAAAATCTCAGCTATTCAGGGGCACCTGGTGGCTTAGTTGGTTGAGTGTCCAACTCTTGGTTTCAGTTCAGGTCCTGATCCCAGGGTCATGGGATCAAGCCCTGCAACAGGCTCCACACTCAGCGGGGAGTCTGCTTGAGATTCTCTCCTTCTCATTCTTTCCCTCTCCTCTTCCCCCAGTCTGTCTCTCTCAAATTTATAAATAAATATTTTTTTAAAAAAATCTCAGCCGTTCAATTTACCCTACAACAATTCTCATTAGATAACTGACTGGCATAATTTTTCTTTCTTCTAGACATAGAAATTGAATTGCCAGCTTCCATCTTGTTCCTCAGATGATGAAGTGGGCCAATCTAGGCCTTCTCTTATTCACTACTTCACAACACCTGCGAGATATCTTACTGTCTGTGCAGCCTTGTGTTAGGAACTAGGTATGCAAAAATGAATTTGAAGCAGAGGAACTTACTAGCACATTGATGCTAGTGAGATGGTTAGACAAATGGTTAGGTACTTTCCCTTGTGTTTCCCAGCCTGTCTTAAGAAATAAGTAAAAGCTTCAAAAAGAAGGGATATAACTCATTGGTTTCTCACTTTCCAAAGCCACAGAGAACACAGTAAATAGAGGTAGATGCCTAAGATGTACTTTGTCTTCATTCATGAAGTCTTTTAAATATTTAGGGTAATGATCAATACAACTATCTTTTGCCAATCAATAAAAATAAGATATCACAAACACAGAACTTCTTCCCATTCTTTTCATCAGGGAGGATCTTAGTAGCAGAACTTCTCAATGCTCACCAGCCTAAAAGTAGATATTCAGAGCTGCTTAGGGCAGAGAAGTTCTAATCCTCCACCTGAAGTCATATGACTCATCTGAAGCAGAAGTGGGAAGAAACAGTGAGGCCAGGAATCTGAAATTATGAGCAGCAAAGAAAGTCATAATGATTGTACTGATGAGTCATTTGCCATCTGCTTCTCATTCAGAAAAGATAAGTCAAGGTACAGATAACCAAGAGTAAAGTGATACCAAGAAAAAACAAAATGGACTGTTTTTCTGGAATGATAGAAGGAAAGATGAAGTACATAAGAAGCTGTCACAAGGGGACCAATGTATTCAGAACCCCTCTGAGCAGGCTGGGCAGATACAAGCTTTGTGAAACCTAACACCTGCAGTAAATGATAGAGAAAAGGAAAGGAGGCCTATACTAGAGAACTAGAAGCCAAAAGACTCAGTAGGTGAGTTCCAGTTCACCAATTCATTCTTCCAGCCCCACTTGCTGCCTCAATTTGCAATACCAGAGGCAGGAAAAGGCCCTCATGAGGCCCCACTCTGATGAGGGAAGAGAAGCTGACAACACACATAAGGTATCTTTTTATGGCTTCACTGATTCAGCTCTCTGATGATCCACTGTGGCTACCTTTTTATCCAGAAAAAAAAGAACTATTCTATGGAAATGTTCTATGTTTAGTGGAACTTCTCATTCTGTTGCTTTTGGTTTATATTGCTGTTTGAGAACCTATCACACCACATTATGTGGCTTTGTATTTGTCTCACTAACAGATGGTAAACTGTTTGAGAGCAGGAGCAATAGCTTATTTATTTCTGTTTCTTCAGTGCCCAGCAAAGTTCTTGCACCAGAATAGGCATTGAAAACATCTTAGTAAATTGAAGTTGACTGGGCTTCCCCCTTATATTTCACTGGTGCCTTGTCATCCTATACAAATATATTATAGGACTTTGGTTACAATTCCTGTACAGAATCCTATGAAGTTCCATTGAGATTTTAGCTGCTCTACTAAAAAACTTAGCTAAAGGAGGGCAGTGGATTGCTATTCATTGAACATATACATTTTTATTGAGCATCTATTATATGCTACGTACAATTCTTGGGCTTGGGATACATTAGTAAACTATGATTCTTGCCCTTGTGGAGCCTACATTCAAATGGGAGGAAGAAAGAGAAAATACACGTAATAAGTAAACATGCTAGTACGTTCAATGATGCATGCCGTAGAAAAGAGAAAAAGTAGAGTAAGAAATATCAGTAGTACCAGGATATAGGGTTGAGGGTTGGTCGGTTTAAAACACTCAACAAACTAATCAGAGTGTGCCTCGTTAAGAAGATAAAATTTGACCAGACTTGAAGGAGGTGGTAGAGTTTGTCAAGTGGTTATTTGAGTAAAAATGTATCACATTTTTTTCCCAGCTGCATAGAGGACTTTGAGCCAATGCTGCTTTGAGACTCAGAAGATGTGGTAAGTTTGCCAAATGGCCATAACACTTGCTTTTGGCTCACATGGTAAATCCAGTGAGTAAAGTTTTAGTCATTTTGTTACTGGTGTGTGACATGGGAGACTGAGAACAGGAACAGAGAAAGGAGAAGCACAGAACTCAAGAATGGTGTGGGGTTGGGAAAGAGAAGGAGTTCTACTCTGAGATCAGGGAAGGTTCTGGAAACCTTGTGGGTAGTATGAAGTCAAAAAGTTTGTTATTTCCTTAATGTTCTTCCCTGTAATGAGTTTAAATTCTCTATATTTGGCATTTTGAACTCACAGAGCTTCTGTGCTGCTACTAAAGACTTCTTTTTAACTGGCTTTGTCCCTTCATTCTATATTTCTGTGGCAACCAAAAGAGAGCAATCAAAACTATAATTTCTGGCCCAGAAAAGGGAATTCTAGTTTTGTTCTTTTAATCCTTGCTCTATACTAGTCTTATCTCATTATATCTCTCTGTTCCTTGGGGCTTTTTCAACATAGCTAATTAAAACACAGTTGAAAATTTATTCATTCTATCAAATATGTTTATTAGGTGATTGAGAGGTTTCAGGTCCTGTCTACATATAAAGGACACAAAGATGAGGAAGATGCAATTCTATTCCTAGTGAGAAGCCATTCTCAATAACTTGTTGGCATATTACTAGACCAGAACATAATGACCTCAAGTCACAGAAAAACAGAATTTTTGTCCTATTCTAGAAGTAATCCAGTCAAAAATAATACACATTTTTTGTCAATGTTTCCTAAAGGAGTGAAACTTAAGAATTAATTCATGGTCTTACCAATGATTAACTACTGTCATTGTCTTTCCCATAAAACTCTGAAACCCTAGCAACATTCAGCCACTCCTCCTAGTTCCTGTTAGTAAGTCTGTGTTTGACTGAAAGGGCTTAATCACTTGCATTTACCACCTATTCACTTCACCACAAAAAGAGAAGAGGATGGAAGCTTCCCAAAAGTCAATTAGGAAGAATTGGAAACAGTGAAGTGAGGTGAAGTCCTGAGTCTGGGACAGAGGACAACCTATAAGCACAGAGAGTAATGGCAGCCAGGTTGTCCATGACCACAGACCTCTTGGAGTGGCTCATTCCGATAGTGTTCTATGTCCACTGTTGATTCTACAGTGAGATCTGCCCATTTGGGGCTGGTAGTGTGACTTACGTAAGCTGGAGCGCAGTTGTCAGAGAAATAAAAGTTTGCTTCAGCCTTATAGGTCTTAAGTAAAGAATACCCCGAAATTCAAACAGCACAATATGTCAACCACATGCACGTGATGTTTGGCATCATACAGAATGTTTTTGCATTGATGAACAGGTGGCTGCTAACTTGAAAAGGGATTTCTCTTCTGCAGTGGGAATTATAGATGGGGAGAAGAGGAGGAGAAAATAAGCCTATCCTTCACAGACTGCTCTCTTTGCTTTATTCTTTCAGGAGACTCATCATTCTCCAGAGGATTTTATTTCACCTTTGTTTAATTGCTGGGCCTCTCCTGTTTCCATACCCAGATGAAGTATTCTTGGAATTTAAGGTGTCACTTTAGTAGCCTAGCCACAAGTTCCATGCTGTTTCCTCTGCTCCACTCTTGCTCTTGAATAATACTTCTCCTTTGATACTAATTTCAGTGTCCTGGTCGAAGACCCAGAGAAAATACGGAGTCCTCTGCCCCTGCATATCTTTACAGAAGGTAAGACAGTAAGAAGGCCAGCAAAGCAGTAAAATGACAGGCCCATTGTTTGAGCCCAGCACTGGGACTTCCCCTTTTGTATAAGCTGAGTCACATTTTTCCTGTTGTCAACTTGAAGCCTGTCCGTTGATGGACGATAGGGCTATCTTGCTGATGTATAAAGCCGGGCAGACAGGTTTCCTTATATTTGTTTGCCTTACCTTGGACCTTTACCAATTAGAAGCCGTCCACTGGCCAAAGGAGATAAGACACAGTTTCTTAAAGCTCAGATACTCGACAGAATGAACTAATTTCTGACAATTTTCTTCTGTTAAAATGCTATCCGAGGTTCCTGCCTTGTGCAATCTTACTGATTTTGACACAGGTCTTTTGGGATGTATATGTGCATTTTATTCTTGATATCTGTTCAGTTGACACATGCTTTAAAACCACAGATATCTTTGATTGGCTGGCAAATTGTGAAAACAGGAAGTCAAAGGATGGAATCAACTGTGAAACAACCATAACAAGTGAAGCTTTCTGCTTAAGTGCCAAGATGGGAATGCTGTTATGAGAAACAAACAAAAAAAAAAATGAAATGATAATATCAGAACAATTCCAACAGGAAGAGTGAACATCCAGAATGCTCCAATTATCATATTTTCAGGGCCTTATAACCACCAAAACGGATTATAGATCTTAATCTACAATATTGTTGCTAGGCATGAGAAAATCTCCAAAATTAGGAGAGGGGTGTCATGACATTTATTGGCTAGGAAATATTTGGGATAATATTTTTTTTGTCTGACAATCACCATCTGATTGAGCTTAAAAGAGAAGAAAAAACTTGCTGTGTGATTTAATCCCTTCATTTATTCAGCAAATAGCTGTTAAGAGCTCACTGTAGGACAGGTTCTATCGTGAACATCAGGGTTGTGAAGGTCATAGCATATTGCCTTCTTGCCTATAAGCCTTTGCACATTACACCAAGACTTTTCTTATAATTCTTCAAGGTTGCCAAATATCAGTCCTCCTGTGATATCATTCTTCCATGGTGAATTCTCAACAAAACAAAGGTTATTTATCAGCAGTTGAAAGAATAAAAAATATCCTCCCATCAGTTGATCTGAGGAACACAGGCAAATATTAGAATGAAATGAAGGACTTTTTAGACAAATACTGTAATTACTACTTCACTAGTATGTAATGAGTTTATGAAATTTACTACTTTAAAAATTTTAGAAATGTAAACAGATATAAAAAACTGGGATAATTTTTGAGGCAGGAACACTGTTGGCAGTAGAACAGGGAAAGGGCAGAGACTGGATAACATCGTAAATCCTGTTCATCCATCTTTTGAGAATTTCTGTATGAAATATTCTATATAAACGATGTCATGTGCCATCCATTCAGATAACTGACTTTTTAAAAGTATGATCAATATCTCTCAAGGTCTAACTCTGCCAGAAAAAAATTTTAAATACTACAATGAGACATTTTAATGTCATCTTGTTGGAGTGAGAATAAAGAATTAATCATAAGGACTTAGCACAATTGATTGTTAGTTAGAAGATTAGGTCACCATGCATGTATTAATCTGTTATTTAACCTTCAAACATCATTTTAAGAGACTGTTTCAGGAGGGATACTTTGGGGGCAGTTGGATATTCATTTTGGCCAGCCAAAAATCAAATTCTAGGAATTGAAAATCAAAACTGGAATGAACTAAATCTACTCTAACTCTCCCATCTTACTGAAAAGGAAACTGAGGCACAAACAAATTAAGTGACTTCTGCAGGTCACAGTAGTTTTAAAGGGAAGAAGCCAAGCCAGATACAGGTAACCTAGATACCAGAGCTTCTTTCATGTTACTGTGCTGATGGAGATAAAATAAAACAGCATTCTGGGATTATTCAGTTATCTTCTATTCCATATTGTGAAATGATCACATTTGGGGACAGAGTCAAGCACTAATTGGAAAGAAACTGCACTGACTTTAGCTCAAAATCTACCTTAAGAGGTGTTAACTCGTCATAGCTCTGTCACATCCATGGATCATTCCAGAGCTGTTTACCAACCCTAGACTAACAAGACAGTCTCTTTTTGTTGTTGTTGTTTAATAGGTAGATGAAAAGTGAAGAAAAACCCTAAATATAAAGGCTCTCCCAAAGAGAAATCCAGAGGAAATAGCAATAATAATGTAAAATATTCAACTCTATAATTTCCAAGACTTAGATTTTACTGCATAGTCAAATAACACTATTATTCATTTCACAGCTATAGATCAATTTGCTCATGTGTGAAACCTATGAAATAACAACCATTTTCTCTTCAGATGAGTGATCCTGGTTTGAGTTACCCATACAATTTGATAAAAATACATTATTCCAGATGGACTCCAGTTGTTGGGCAGATGGAAATGTTTAAGTTAAGAACTAAAAACTTTATTATCATAAATTAGGTGGTCAGAGAGAAAGGCATAAGAATATAACTGTAACCCAAATGATTTGTAAGTTCTTCTGAATTCAGGAGAAAAAAACTGTAGAAAGGAAGAAATGTATACATTTATGAAATTTGACATATTTAAGTTTTTAAAAATGTCTACTTTTACAGTCAAATATTTATCCATAAGTTTTAACTCTGCTAAATATCCTCCTAATACAGTCAGTTTCCATTCTCGCACAGTAAGCCAACTCAGCTATAAATCAAGCTCAGGTGTTTCCAGCTCTCCAGTTGATTGCAGAGTACCTCCCTGCCTCCCCCATCCCCTCCCCATAGGCAAAGGTGAAAGTGAAGGGAGTATTACTGGTGTGACTTTGTCCAGTGACATGGGGGTCTGGGCTACCTGCCCATGCAGCTTACTTATGCTCTGTTATTACTTATGACATTTCTGGATACACAGTTCTAATGATAGACTGCTGCTGGGCCAATCCATAATTATGGCTTGGCGAGCCCAACAGAAATTAGCTCATCATGGGCAACTCAATTGGCATCCTATGGTCAAGATTTCCACCTCTGATAGGACCCAATACCACTACAGGAGCTATTTTTCAAAAAGCATGTCATTTTCCACTGCAGATGGCATCAGGTTGCTGAGGATGGTATAGTGTTGCTTGCCCAAAGGCCTGCCTTAACTTTCTCCTCCTAGAGGTTGCTATAAACTCCAAACCATACCTTTTCTCAACCCTGACACTTCCAACACCACAGAGTCTGATGCCTCAAATAGTCCAAGTACCTAGACCTCACTGCAGCCTAAACCTATTGCAGAGCCCTTTCCAGCACAGATGTCCACTCAAAGCTGGCAGCCTTCTATATAACCAAGTCTGTGGACTCCTAGCTATAGAAGGTGTTGCCTCTAGAACTTAAGGAGATCTACCAGGTGCAATGATTCCTTTCTTGCCATGGAGATGTAAGATGCTGCAACTTAACTTTGGCGCAGAAGGACATATTGTACCATGTTTCTTTCTGGCCACTGGATATCTGTAAACTTCACAGAAGTGCAGGTCCCTAAATTTTATCACCCATATTCAGGGGTTGCCAACTCTTACTGTACAGGAGCAGACTATTTTTGTAAATTTTAAATATTCAGGAAGGTCTACAGAGACAAACTCCTTTGGCAGGACCTATCTAGATGTCTCCATCCCATATTTCAAGATCCCAGGTTTTCCCAATCAGGGCCCAGAAAAGACAAGTCTTGGCTGAGCATCCAAATATCTCTGGAGCGTTTAGAACTGTATCAAGTTCTGATTCTGCTCTTCAGCTGTTCGTGACTCCATAGCAGGAGAAAAGGACTTGATAAAATAACAAAGAGGCTCTCTAGCTCACACTCTTGGGTAACCTAGATACCAGAGCTTATCTGTTAATAGTCTTCAGCTTCTCATTATCCTACTGCAGTACATCAGTGTGTAGTTTAGTAATTGCTAGCCAATCCTGCTGTCCTTGCACACTCATCCCCATATCTCTCAAATGGGGAACCATCCACCGATAAGGGTGTTGTCCATTGAGATGTTTCTGTAAGCCACAGTAGTAAAATGTTCAGCAACTGGACTGCCATCTTTGGCCAGGGATTCCCTGTGCCTTACAGATGAAGTCCTCCTTGCCTGCTGGGCAGTGAGTGAGCCAAACCCCAAACCTATATTACCACCTGATTCATCAGAACACTTTTGGTATCAATTCGGTACCTGAACAGTATCAATTCAGGTCAACCCAGAAGCAGACACCAAGACAGGATTACACATGCAAGATGTTGACTGGGAGAAACTCCTGTGAGTGATAAAGAGGTATGGGGCAAGGAGAGCCCAGACTGCAGTGAGGAACTGACACCTGTAAAAAGATAGTTCGTAATCCTGGATCAGATGATCTTTAAGTCTGTAATTCTCCTATATCCATTTCTTTTGCTCACAAGGTGTTACAAGAACTGAGGGTAGATGTACATGGAAAGGCCTGGCTCAGACTCCACATAGTAAGGGTCCTTAACAATTCAATTTATATGTTCATTTCAAAAAACAAAAACAAACAACAACAAATAAAAAGGAGAATAATAAGCAGAGCCCCTAAGTGTCCCTCAAAAAAATACGGTACACCTGATTCCACGTGCAGACAGGTAGACTCGGAGGCTGCCTCTGCATTCACAACCCCTATTCCTGATTAAAAGCATTGTTTAGCACTTTATATTTTAAATAGCACTAGAAAGAAAACAGGATACACTTATCTCTTACAGACATGACCTTAAAAGGTATTCCATTTTATAATCATTATTACTAACTAAAATGCACCTCTCCTATTATTGTTTAATCAGAAGAAGAAAAACATCCTACAGGCTTGTAACATATATTAAGTGCTGATTTATGCCGGGTATTACTTTAGTCCCTTCACGGATCTTTTCTTACTTCATCCTTACAATAGCACTCTGGAATAGGAATTATTATCCACTTTGTAAGTGAAAATTGAGGCTTATTGAAGTTAAGTAACTTGTCTATGGTAACTCAGTTAATTACCAGAAATGATCAATAATAGACTCCAGAGCCTTGTATGTTTCATTAAAAAAAAAAAAGTATCTGCAAAGTAGACCTTATGTAAGAATTACCGAAAATTTTTAGTTTAAGTACTTTTATTTCCAAGGTCAGAAGGAATATTTTCCTACATTATATATTTAAGAATCTGTACTGGTTTCTGTCCCCACTCCAGTTAATATCACATTGTTTTAAGTAGTTAATTGTTCATAGATCTATTTCTCTCATTTAAATTATAAACTCCTTGAGGACAGCTATCATGTCTAATGCATCTCATCCCTAACCAAGTAGAATAAGGCCTGAATAATGTGTGTGCTTAATTTGTTGAGCCAAAAAAGGAAATCTCAGCAACTCAGTTCATTTTTCTATTTCTCCCATTTACTCTGATATAACACATTAGAATATTAGGAAATCACGTCCTCTTTTGATTTTGTGGGACCCACATCCTAATGGAAGGGCCTTCTCAAAAGCCTTAAAATTCTTCTCTTCATTGAGAATCCAAAGTCACTTAGCTTTTTTCTTGGCTAAAAAACACATATGGGTGATGGGAATCAATAGAATTCCCAAGCCCGGAATTCATCCCGAGTTCCTCCAACCCGTGGATTGATGACTAGTCAGAAGCATAAAAGTAAAGAACACCTGTGGTGTGGGGACCAGCTTAGGATAGGCAACTTCAGAAAACAGGGCCTTGGCAGTGGCTTTCTGAGTTCACCTCATGGTGAAGAGCACAGGCTTTAGAAACAGAGCACCCTGAGTCTGAATCCTGTCTTTGACATTGAGCCGTGTGACCTTGGACAAGTTGCTAAGCCTCTCTAACCACAGTTTCCTTGTGTGTAAAACAGAGATAATAATAGTGTTGCCGTGAGAATGAAAAGGAAGAGCAAATGTAAAGCACTTAGCACATGGGCAGCACATGATAAACACTCATTAAATAGGAATTTATACTCATTAATACTTTCACTATGCATGCAACTAGCAGCTTCATGTGTCTGAGCCGAATGATAACAACATTTGAACTCACGATTTTAATAGGTCTTTGCATTGCCACAGCACCTTTCATCTCAGAGGACCAAAGCCCTGGCAAATATTAATTCTTGTCTACTTTATTTATGTGAGTAAAGGCAGGAGCACATACAATAGCCTAGTTATTAAAAAGAACTGTAGTATAGAAAGCTAACTCCACATGCACAAAGTAAAACCAAGAAAACCCTTAGCAGTATCTAGGTCTCTCAACTTCTGGGATTCCTCTTTAATTGGATCAGGTTATTTGTTTCCAGTGGCTAAATATTATTTATTGGCAGTGTAAGTCAATGCTGCTGATATATTACCCTTTCGGGGAGTGTTTGTTTTTTGAAAACTGCTCTCAAATTTTCTAAATGTGAATTTAAAAGTCTGTCAGTCTATGTGCCGATAACACAAAACAGATTGTAAATGTAACGGGATGCAATCAAGTCAAACAAATCCAACGAGAGTGCCAGAAGGCTTAATATTAGGACTGCTCCTGTTCACAGGCTTTTGCTAATGACGGAACAATTGTTTGTGCTGATTTGTAGCTGGCATTGATATGCAGACAGTAACACTTTCATCTAAAATCCAGCTCCAAATTTTTTTAATGCTGTCAATGAATATGCTGTGTCTGCAAAGAGCAACTCCGAAGAACCTTTCTCAATAATAAGAAACAGGAAGATGCAAGCATCGTCTTTAATTCTAAATCCAGGGTTTCAGTTGAAATATACAATGATTTTTCTCTTTGTCATTGTCTTATCATCTACTGGGATGCTTGCGTCCAAACAACTTGTATGAATTAACAACTAAACACGGTTTTAAAATATTGGACTGGGTCAATGTGGGCGGGAGGCGGGCGCTCAACTGCAGGAGGATATTGCAAGATTCCAAACTCATCTAACATTTGCTTCAGAAAATAAAAAAATGTAAATGTGCTCTGACTGCAGTTCACATTTACTGTGGGGATGAGGTTTTTTTTTTTTTTTTTTTTATCAAACAGCACCTGCCTCTCTATTCAGAGATGTCTGCGTGCAAGGATAAGTGCAAACAACAAAGGCTTCGTCTGTGGCAGCGGCTGCATCATTTTCTTGGAACTTGCCATTATGTTTTAGGTCAGAGATTGAGGTTTGGTTCAGGGAATGGAGCTTTTAATATCAGGTGAATGGATTTTTATATAAGAGGTTGGGAAGCTTTGCGTCTTAGAAGAAAAATGGTGCTTTAAAAATAGTCACATTTCTTTTGTACTGTAATTATCAGTGCATGACGAATCATTTTTTATTCTGTTCTGTGTGGGCAAAAGGAAATATCCCCTACCCATCTCTGTGGGCTGGCCATTTTAAGGAGTCAAAATGTTCCCATATTTAATCAGTTCCTTGGGAATATGTAATTTACCTAGAAGATTGATCCCAAAACATCACTTTTAAGGGAGGATGAATAAATAGCACAGATTCATCAGTTTGTCCAGGAAGTTACTGTCACATGTGTTCACCATTTAAGCAAGTAGTACTGAATAAATTGGTGATCTGTCCATAATTCCTCCTGCAAAAAAAGGCTCACATTATATAAAAGATCAAATGATAGAAATAGGAATAATCAGCCTTGTTAAAAATAGAAAGAATTATTAAAAAAAAAAAAAAAAAAAAGGAGGGAGTAGAACAATAGCCTGAGTTGAGCCCAGCTCTGACCTTGACGGTAAGAGCCCAGGCAAATCATTTCATGTCTCTGTGCTTCCGTTTCCCCATCTATAAACTAGAACTAGTGAAATGTTCCCTTCCAGGCCTCTTGTAAGCAGGAAATAGGGACATGTTTGTGAAAGCTTTGTAAATGGTAAAACATTTTAAGAGCATCAAGAAGGAAAAAAGGAGAAAGCAGAATAATAACGGCAATAATAGTAACAATTGTAACAATCCTAATATTATTAAAAATATTATTAAAAATAATAGTAACAATTGTAACAATCCTAATATTATTAAAATATTATTAATATTATTAATAAGGAGTATTATTATTATTATTGAAAGTAGTGAAACTTATCCAGAAATGCTGAAAATTGGTAGATGGTGCAGCTCAGACTATGTTCTTCTTCTCTGAACTGTAGGAAAAAGAGACATACAGGCCCTGTAGTCTCACATAAAAAAAAAAAATCTATTCTGGCTGAGTAGACTTTAGACACATTAATACATATTCTTTGAAAGAAACTCTGCAGGTTTTAAATTAAGTCACATCGCTCTGAGAGCCTTTTTCAAAAGCAAAGTGTAGGCTGATAGAGGATCCTCTTTTTTGAAGAGCTTGAAGGATTTCAAATGACCTTTGCCCACAGGACATGGGTGTCATGCTAACTTGCCAAGGTCAGGTTTCCCCCTCAGTAGGTCAGTAGCCCACATGTTTTATAGCCTAAGTGAAGTCTCCAGGCAAGCATTCATCATCACATCTCTGCTTCAAAATTCACAGCTTTCTATTGTTAGAGCAACTCAAGGTTTTTAAACAGTAAAAAAAAAAGTTGCAGGAATTATGGATGGAAAACTGCTGCATATTTTTGCTTCTGAAACCAAAACCCCAAGAAAATAAATACACTTTTAGCACTCGATGCAAGAGATAGGCAGCTTCCTATACTTGCTCTCAGGGTGATAAGTTGTGTGGTGAGAAGGTAAGGCAGCTGGTGGCCGCTATGTAAAGTCTGTGAACACTATGGTTCCTCTAGTCAGAGACAGGAGAAAGAAGTGACTAGCATATACAGGTTGCCAATCTTTTCCCCTTCCTTGGTGGTGGTACGCTGTGACTGCTTAGATAAACTGAAACTCCATCTCCTGGGCTACTTCTAGGTACAAGAGATTTGGGAGGTGAAATAACGCAGCAGCCATTATGCTCAGATCGTGTTTGCTCAAGGCAGAGAGATTGTGTTGTCAACAGACAAAAAAGGTTCCAGTTTGTCAGACTCTCCCTGTCCTATGTTCAGCTCCCTGATTGCCTGCTCTGCTGACAAATAGCAAAACCAGGCTACCATCTGACCCTTTATAGTGAACTGACTGAGGCATTGGCCACAAGGAATCAACAATCTTACACAGACTTCTCTCCCAGTCCCATTTCCGGTTCCACTCTAGCAGCTGGATGGGATGGGCTTCCCTCAAGATCTAACTTGTTTACCCACTCAAGAGCTGATTTAAGTCCAGTTCACACATCAACACAAGTCATTTGAAGATATTTGGTATAAAGAGACAGCATAGGCTCCCAAGTCCTACAATTATATGTAGTCAACCTGAGTCTTTTTCAAGCTATGTGACCTTACTCCTCTTAAGCCTCTACTTCTATCTTCAGGAGAAATGGTAAGAAATCCAGCCTTTATCCTGTATGAAGAAAACAAAAATTCTCCTGTGAGAATTCTTATTCATAAGCTAGTCTTCATGTAGATTGGGGATTCATGTACTCTACCTGCATAAACCATAAAAATCTCCAGCTGAGCACTTAGTTTAGTGGCCTGTGCTTGTAAGTGTCTTCAAGGCATCTGGAAAGAGCAAATTCAGAAACTTTCCAAAGGAAAGCACCTTAAAACCAGGACACAAAGTTTTCCCAAATAAAATTCCAAGAAACATGAGCTCAGAAAATTAAAAAAAAAAAAATCACAAAACATCTACGGAATTAATCTGTCATTAGCAAGAGTGAGCAGAAACAATGAACAGCATCTGACTTGCAAAGATGGCAAATAGCGAATTTTAAAACAAATATTTATAGATTTCCTACTTTGTGCCAAACTATTTTTGGTGCTTCAGATCAGGCACATCAATGAGTAAAATTAAATTTCTGCCATTTTGGTGAGATTTAATATTTGCATTTATAATGTAAAGAGTGTCTGAAAGGTTTTTAAAGAAATACAAGAGGAAAAAAAAAAAAGAAATACAAGAGGATGTCACAATTACCAGGCAGATCTGATAAACAAATAGAACTTGAAGAAATAAACCAATAATGGTGGTTAAAATGAGAAACTCACTGGACAGATTAAGCCACAGGATAGCAACTGAATGGAGAACTTGACTTTTATCCAGAATACAATACAATGAGACAAAGGGACAGGGAATATGAACAAGAGATGATAGAGCATGAAGGATAAAGAGGCTTTAACATATTTCCAGTCATTGTTTCAGAAGGAGAAAATGAAGGAGAGGTGCCTCATTCTGAAAAATAATGGCTGAGACTTCTTCCAGAGTGAAAGACAGCGATCCTTACACTCAAGAAGCCCAACAAGTCACACCAGGATTTTTTTTTTTTTAATTTTCATTTGGCGACAAGATTTAATGGCAGTATATTTTATAACATTTGGTTCAGGTACCAAAAGTATATTAAAAGATGGAATGAAATTTCAACTTCTAGTAAATCGCCAAAAACAGTGAGGTGAGTGAGGAATCCAGCAAGCAAAATTTGAGGGAAAATTTAGGGATGTGCAAGTGCTGAGTTGACCCTTGAAGAAATCTGGCAGTGAGTATCTCTTTCAATTTTGTGTCCTGGATGCCTCACTTGCCCTACCCCTGTCCTCGCCCTTACAAACAATAATCTGCTTTTGTGACCTTACATTTGGAGTTATCTAATTGAATAGTTAAAACAATAAATTGAGTTATTTTAATGAAATTTATATATTGGCTTTTTAATCTGCTATATTGTGATCTAATTTACATTCAATATCATGCACCTGTTGTAAATGTATAGTTCATTGCATTTGACGGTATAACTACTTCCACAACCAAGATACAGGACATTACCATCATCCAAAAAGTACTGTGCTAATCTTTTGCCTTTATCCACACCTACTCTTCTTGGTCCTAGAAAACCACTGATCTGCTTTCTGTTATTATAGTTTAGATTTGACTTCTCACAATTTTATGTAAATGGAACAATAGAGTATTTCCATTTTCTTTTGAATAACAAGAAAAATATCTAAGGCAGCACTGTTTAAACATGTTGCCTTATAGGTATGGTTATCTTGATTTGCAATAAGTAAAAAAGTGAAATCGGATATATTTGTCTCTGCACATATTTCTCCTTTTATAGTAGTTTTGGAAATACTAAAGATTTCGGTGTGCTCTGTAAAAATTGTGATTAGGACAGCCTGGGTAGCTCAGCGGTTTAGCACTGCCTTCAGCCCAGGGCCTGATTCTGGAGACCCAGGATCTAGTCCCATGTTGGGCCCCCTGCATGGAGCCTGCTTCTCCCTCTGCCTGTGTCTCTGCCTGCCTCTCTCTCTCTTTCTCTCCCCCTCTCTCTCTCATGAATAAATAAATAAAATCTCAAAAAATAAAAAATAAATAAAAATTGTGATTAAATTGATCCAACTTAAGAATCTTGTACAGGACATCTCAGAGCAAATTAGAGAATTGCTATCATTTTTATACCCATAATTAACTTATAATTAACTTCAGTGTTCATTTTGCTTTTGTCTTTATCAAAAGTCCCATCATGGTATAAATTAAATTTAAAGGGTACTTAAAAATGAAACAGACATTTAACTCTCAAGTAATCAAAATCAACACAACGGCTACAGGTATCCAACTGGGTGAGCAAATCACAAATATAAGCCTTTTATATCAATGATTGGTGTGCATGGCCACTCAAACACACTCTAAGACCCTCAAAGCATCAGTTCTGAAAAAACAAAAAATCACATCATCACTTAGAGATTTTTTTAAAACAGAAATTAGAGATCGACTTAATTGTTTAGGCATTTCCATTTTTAATAGAGTTGTATTACATTTGAAAATCTTTTATAAACTTACCAAGTAAATAAAGAATTTTTCAAGCATGCAGAGACTTTAAAGAGGGTGACTGGCAAAAGAGACAAATTTATTTGCTGACATGCAATAATTAGTGACCCATGAGTGGCCTATAAATGTTCATTTTCCCTTCTCACGCTATGATTTGAAAATCCTCAAAGGTTTGTGAAAGTGTCATAGAGGAGTCATCATTAAAAATGGTAATGACATCTGTTTTGGGTTCTGGCTTGTGCATTGACAGACTTCTTATTCCTTATAATTTTCTCATTTCCTATTTTAGGCCAGCATCATGTTATTTCTACTCCAACCTGTCTGGCTGGTCTATCTCTGATTCTTTATGAGATCCCTCTCTCTTCTCCATGGACACAACAGGACTAAACCCTCTGCTTCCCCACCCCCACCCCCCACTTCATACTTGCTTTTCTTTGCTTAATCTACTGTACTGACCCTGGGCTTGTTTTCCCACCCATACTTCATGTTACAGGCTGCATTTCTCTGGATCCTTATCAGCTTGTTTCATTTAGTTCAACCAAAAGAAGGGAGAGGGAGGCATGGACACTGATAGCATAAAGGACTTGAGCAGCCAAGGTATTTCTCTCCCTCTCTCTCTCTGCCTTGGATACAATCTCTGATGTCTTGATTGCAGCTGGATGGTTCAAAATGGCTTCATTTGCACATCTGAAAATTTCTTTTGGCTGTTTGCTGGGTTCTCCTCCATGTGACTTCTTACCTTTCAGTAGACTAGACTGGGCCTCTTCACAGCATTGTGATCTGAAAGTTTCAAGAGGGCAAGACTTGAAGTACAAGACCTCTTCAGGCCCAAAGGTTCCAGAATTTACACAATGTCACATCTACCACCTTCCATTGGTCAAAGCAAGTCACAAGGCCCAGCCCTTCTGCAAAGGGATAGAAAAATAGACTTTGCTTCTTGGTAGAAGGAGCAGTAATATACCATTGCAAACAGCCTGGACACAAGGATATGTTCACTAGAAGCCATTATTGCAACAATGCACTTCACTCAGTCCTGCGCTGCAGAAACACCACCTCCATCCTAGCCATAGTTTAGGACCCTAGCCATATGCTGTTCCCAAACTCCGCATTGTAGCCTATTTGTCTCCTCAGCAACTTCATAACCTCTTTAATCTGTTCTTTGCAATAGATTGCTCTTAGTTTCCCTGTTGCTGATTCGACCAGAAATGCACATCTACTTTCTTTCTTTCAAATCTATTACTGGAACACAGCCATGCTCATTAACTTTTATACTGTCCTGGCTGCTGCTTTCATGCTACAACAGAATGGAATAGTTGCAACAGAAACCATGTGACCGCAAAGTTAAAAATCTTTATTATACAGCTTTTGAGAAAATACGGAAAATTCAGAAAATTTGCCAACTCTTTTCTAAACCTCTGATACCTTTTACTTTTTCATATAAAACTGATGTAAATTTTCATGTAAACTGATCATTGCAAAATACAATTTTAATTCAGTCACCTACTAACAATTCTACAGTGACTTTTATTTTTTTATTTATTTTTTACAGTGACTTTTAATATCTGATCTGTATCATAACTACAAACTCTACAACCTTTCACCAAATTACCTCAATTTACCCAACAAAATTTAATTTGCACCTTTCCCAAACCATCTTCTCCAATCTAGTGCATTTTCTTTTACTGGATTTCAGAGTCTAGGAATATAGGAATCCTGTCTTATGCACTAGAAATACAGGAATTAAGTCTTATGCTTATTCTTGCACTCTGGAACCAAGTGCAATGTCTGGCACGTGGCAACCAGGGAGTGTGTGTTAAATGAATGTTCCCCCTGAACACTACTGATTTTATTTCTACTTTTTTTTTAAAAGATTATTTATTTATTTATTTATTTATTTATTTATTTATTTGAGAAACAGAGACAGAGAGTAGAGAGAGGGGCAGAGAGAGAGAGAGAGAGAGAGTCCTTTAAGCAGGCTCCGTGCTCAGCGGGGCTTGATCTCAGGACACTGAGATCATGACCTGAGCTGAAACCAAGAGTCAAACACTCAACCAACTGAGCCACCCAGGCACCTCTTATTTCTACTTTGGTTATTTATATATATATACTTCTATCTAGGACGCCCTCTCCATTCTTTCCTATCTATACAAACTATGTTTTCTAGTCCTAGCTTCTCTCAAAACTGTCCTAATCTTAATGATCTCTTCTTTTATTCAAGTTCTGTAACACTAAAAATCCAAAACATGGGTTTTAATGATGACTCCCCCATGACACTTTCACAAACCTTTGAGGATTTCAAATCCTCAAAGGGGAAGGAAAAATTAACAGTTAGAGGCGACTCATGGGGGATCCCTGGGTGGCTCAGAGGTTTAGCGCCTGCCTTTGGCCCGGGGCTGATCCTGGAGTCCCGGGATCAGGTCCCACGTCGGGCTCCCTGCATAGAGCCTGCTTCTCCCTCTGCCTGTGTCTTTGCCTCTCTCTCTCTCCCTGTGTCTCTGCCTTTCTCTCTCTCTCTCTCTCTCTCTCTCTCTCTCTCTCTCTCTCTCTCTCTCTCTCTGTCTCTCATGAATAAATAAATAAAATCTTTAAAAAAAAAAAAAAGAGGCCACTCATGGGTCATCTTCCCACTGCCTCCTTGCATAAGTGGATATAGAATTACCCACAATATTGATTCTTGAGACAATAAGAACATGCCATATGTAGAAATATGCACATTTTGTGACATCCTTTCACATACTTCACAGTTACCCTTTGAAATATTTCTTACTAGCCTTGATTTGGGATTTGTCCAAAATTACAAGGCTAGTAATGATTAAGAGCCAAAATGATGATTCAATTTCTAAACATACAAGTTCGAAGTCCAGGACTCTAAATTTATAATGCTTTCCAGGAAATGTCAGATGAGTTGTGTATTATAAAATTTGGTTCTAATTTTTTTTTTTTTTTTGTAAATTGAGAGTTACAATTATTCAAACAGAAAAAAGAAGAGTTGTGGAAAAGAAATAGAAAACACTTATTCATAGGTTATTACTCAGAAGAGAAAAGTTCACTTAAGCCATCTAAAAATTACAACCTATCCTTGCAATGTTTGTGAACAAAATCCTGAGGATTGCACAGACATCCCTGGAAGCCAACTCTTACACTGTGTGGTTTCAAGTCTTACGTTTAAGTCTTTAATCCGCTTTGAAGTGTTTCTTTGTTTCCTTCTGGTTTTGTTTTGCATATGGTACAGGAAAGTGGCCCAGTTTCTAGTTGCATTCTTTTGCAGTTAGCTTCCCAGTTTTCTTAGCACCATTTATTGAAGACTATCTTTTCCCCCACTGGACATCCTTGCCTCATTTGTCATAGATTAATTGACCATATAAGTGTGGGTTTACTTCTGGACTCTCTCTCCTGTTCCCTTAATTTTCTTGTCTCTTTTTTTGTGCCAGTACCATATTATTTTGATTACTTTAGCTTTGCAGTGTAATTTGAAATCTGGAATTGTGATACCTTTAACTTTGTTCTTCCTTCTCAAGATTACTTTGGCTATTCAGAGTCTTTGCTGTTTCCCTAAAAAGTGTAGAATTATTTGCTCTAGTTCTGTAAACAATATTGTTATTTTAATAGGGATTGCAACCATAAAACCCCTAGGAGAAAACATAAGCAGTAATCTCTTAAACATTAGTCTAAGCAATATTTTTCTGGATCTATCTCCTCAGTCAAGGGAAACAAAAGCAAAAGTAAACATTTAGGACTACATAAGACTAAACACATTTTCCACAGTGAAAAAAAACCATCAATAAGATAAAAAGGCAACTTTTTTCTAGGAGATATTTTATGGGAGATGATATCTGCAAATGACATACCTGATAATATATAAAGAACTCATGCAACCCAACACCAATAAAATAATCTGATTAAAAAGTGGGCAGAGGATCTGAATAGACATTTTTCCAAGGAAAAACACAGATGACAAATAGACACATGAAAAGATGCTCAATATCACTAATTATCAGAGAAATGAACATCAAAACCACAACAATATATTACCTCATGATAGAATGGCTAGTATCAAAAAAAAAAAAATGACAAGTGTTGGTGAGGATATAGAGAAAAAGGAACTCTCACACACCTTTGATAAGAATGCAAACTAGAAAAGCCACTATGGAAAACAGTATGGAAGTTCCTTAAAAAATTAAAAGTAGAACTACCATATGACCCAGTAATTCCACTTCTGGGTATTTAGATTAAAAAAATGAAGCATTAATTCAAAAAGATATATGAATCCCTATGTTTATTGCAGCATTATTTATAATAGCCAAGATATGGAAGCAACCTATGCATCCATCAATGAACAAATGGATAAAGTTATATATCTCATATTTAATGGAATATTACTCAGCCACAAAAAAGGATGAAATCTTACCATTTGCAAGAACATGGATTGACCTAGAGGGTATTATGGTAAATGAAATAAGTCAGAAAAAGAAAAATACCATATGATTCACTTGTATGTGGGATCTAAAAAAATTTTTTTCAATGAAGAAGGAGACCCACAAGTATAGCAAACAAACTGGTGATTGCCAGAGGTGAGGGATGAAGGGGTGAGAGGATGGGTAAAATGGGTGAAAGGGAGTAGAAGGTACAGACTTCCAGTTATTGAATAGATAAGTCATAGAGATGAAAGGTACAGCATAGGAAATATATTCAATGGTTTTGTAATAACATTGTATGGTGACAAATGGTTGCTACTTTCATGGTAAGTATAGCATATTGTATGGAGTTATCAAATCACTATGTTGTATACCTGAAACCAATGTAACATTGTTATGTCAACTATACTTCAACAATAACAGCAAAAAAAGGAAGTTGGCAAATGATACAAATAAAAACTTTTTTTTTTTTAGTTTTCCTGCACATCACTGGATATAGACAGACATTGATAAAGGAAGAAAAGAGAATCAGAAGGTAATAATAATCACAATAGTAATTAATAATGATTGATAAAAGGACATTAATTTAGTATTTACTCTGTTCCAAGCTATGCTTTCTAAGCATTTAACATTTTTTCAGTAGTGTGCTAAAGCCAGCCAGTACCAGCTTGCAAAAGCTAATTATCCACATGTCTTTCCAACTTTGAATTCAGTAACCTCAGATTGGTACCTTGAAATTAGACAGGGGGAATATCTAAACCATGGAAATCAGCAGATACTACAAATCAGGACTTCTTACCCAGGGGAGCCAGTCATTCAACCTCAACACATCACAGGTCTTAAGCCAGACTTTTACAAGGCAGAAGAGTCACTATTGGTTTCTTAATGTATAATTCTGCATTATTTCATTGATAGGAAACCTACGCTTGAACAGAGTGAAGGAAAAATAGGAGATTGCAAAAGTAAGGAAAGACTTGACTACAGCACAACTAGTCTGTGACAGCTGAAGGCTCTGGAAGTCTTTGCTTCCATTACCTTCCCTCTGCCACAGGAGCTTCTGGAAAAAGACTGTAGCATACTCTTCCACTGACCATGCAATCTCTATCATTCCTAACTTCTGCACAAAACAGAATTATGAACAGTTCAATCACTTCACCTTAGCTTTTTGAGAGTCACTATTTCTAATGAGACAACACCCTTCCCATCTATAAGTAGGCACTTTGTAGACACAGACAATCAGCTACTAAACCATAACCTTGGGTATGTTCAAAGGGATACACCAGTGCTGATGCAGTAAGGAAAAGGGTAGGCCAAGGGGAAGAGAGCCAGAATAAGAAAAGAAATTAAGAATGGCACCTCAGGTAGGGTGAGTTCTGTAAGAACTGAGTTTCCACTTTATTAATAGGTTCCCTTGGTGATTTGAAATGATAACATGGTGTCTTTGTCACTCCTCCTTCCTTCCCTAATAATTCTCAGTATATCCCTGAGAGTAATCTGTGCCAGTGCACAAAGGGAAAATTATGACAAGTTCCTTCTGTCATATCTTCACAAAAGGATAAAATGTCTACATTTCTAGGACTCCAAAGCAAAAGGTAATTTCTAATTCAAGCTTATGCTTCCCTTAAGGGGAGAGCTGTCCAGTGAATTAGGTAATTTTCAAAATTTGCTAGCAGAAATACAAATCCAAAAACTTGAAGGAAGAAAATGAAAACAATAGCAAATGGCAAATTATCCGTCATAAACAACAACCACTGGGTCTTGAGAGGAGAAGAGGGAGGTGTACAGCTTAATTAGGAAGTGTCCTCCCAGAATACCAATGGCATCCCAGATGCTCTACTTAGTTTGCCACGGGCCATTGTTTTCCTCCATAAATTTAAATTAGCATCTGCAGCCACTCTCCTAGAAATAAAGACTTGAGCTCTATGCTTCATTTTGAACACCCACTGGTCTTGAACTAAAATTAAATCATGAATGGAGTATTATTTAAAGGTTGATAATTTTCATGCAATATCACTTCAGCAATGAAACTAAAACCCTTGAACAAAATTCTGCTATATACCCAAGAGTGTCATGATTAGGTTCCGGTTTAATAAAATTGGCTAGCATTTCAAAGTTTAAATGCCTTCAGGCAGTTTTTTCAAGAGGATATTGTAACCTATACAAAA
This sequence comes from Vulpes lagopus, assembly GCF_018345385.1. NCBI lineage: Eukaryota > Metazoa > Chordata > Mammalia > Carnivora > Canidae > Vulpes > Vulpes lagopus. Next base: position 101,943,805 of record NC_054829.1, read on the forward strand.
TTGAGCTTGAAGTGATTAAACAATACAACCTTGAGCTGATGGAGGAGGGGCGGGACAGTGATAGAATTCCAAGGAAGTGAAGTGTCAAGGTCCTGCCCAAATTGGAGGAGATGGAGAAATTCTTTTCTTTCTTTCCATTCTAACATCAAATAAGACGCAACTCCTGTCACAAAGGGGTTCTTAAAGCCTCAGCCCAAAGAAAACATTGATTGCGCTGAGAAAATTCAGTAGCCAGTAAAATCACACAACCAGAAGCACACATTCTAGGGATCAATCCAAAGTAATCACCTTGGGTAACCAATTCTTTGTTATACTTATGACATCTAGAAGCATCTGTAGATATATTTGTGATGCAGTGGAAGGGTGTAGTTGGGAGGAGGTAATCTTGTTATCACACAATCACAAACCTGCCAAGCCCCAGAGATGGTGCAGACCACCTTTTCTATTTCAGTCTACAGGTATTGTCCCCATTGCCACACCGATGATTCCTTGTAGTGCTTGGTTCCCAAAGAAGGCTAGACATCTGCAAAATCTTCAGCTAAGATGAACACTTAAAATGTGATATCTTTGATATGTTATTATGGTTTTATGGGGTAGGAGAGAAAAAAATGGGATCTTAAAAAAAAAAAAAAAAAAAACCACCGTAGGGAAGATGAACTACCTAGAGGGATCAAAGAGAACTTAACAGAAAGATTCTACTTCATTTTTATATTTCCTTCCCATTTAAAGATTTAGCCAACTCTGTAATGTTCCTGGAGCAAGAAGCAAGCATCTCAGCTCAGGGTAGACTTTGAGCTAAGAACCATCAGCAGACAGTGTTCACCTGACAAGCATATGCCAAACTTCTACACAGTCTAGAGACGTGAGCCTACCACAGATGGCCCAGATGTTCATGTGAATAATTCTGGCATCTTTCAGAAGCCCTACTAGGTATCAACTGGATTGGATTTATAGTTAATATCTGATAATATATCTAATATCTTAGAAGTATATTGTGTCATATACTGAGACCCTAATGTCTTGCTCACTGAATGTTTGGAAACATATGAAAAGTAGCTACTATGGTCTCAGAGACTGAAGAAAGCTTTAGGGATGCTGCAATAGTTCTGGGCTTTATGGAAACAGACCAGCCCATTCTGTTAGAAACAGGACACCAGCAGATCTTTTTTGTGAGTATGCTAAGATTGTCACCGAAGGAAGATAACACCAAGAAGGAAGGTTACAATCAGATCCACAAATGGTTGTGGCAGCAATAAATCAGTAAATAGTTTGAGGAACCCATGGAATTTATGACTAATAATCCTAGACATTTATGATAGATACAGATATACAGATAAAGATAGATACTGATAGATATAAATGATATAGAGATGCTAGAGAATATACAGAGATAGAGGTAGGGATGGGAGAATTATGTATATACACTCAAGGCCTGATACAAATGGAACTTAGACAAAAGCGTAACTACTGTTATCAATCAATTAGTCAAGAAACAATATGATGAGTCCACTACTACTTCTACCTCAGTTTCATGTTCAGGGTAAAAGAAAGAAGTATTCATACACCAATTGCTGTACTTCCATTAGTGATATCATTTTTTATCTTTCTTCCAAAATAGCACTAGAGTGATCTTTCTAATCATAAAACAGTCCCATAAGGCCTTATGAACTTTAGTTTCCTATGTGTTATTTAATCTCATAATAACTCTGTGAGGAAAGCCGGCTACCAGGGCCAACATAGTAGCATGAAGAAGGAAGAGGAAGGTTGGGAAAGAAAGAAAGGAAGGGGAAAAAGGAACCAAGGAGAGGAGGGGCTAACAGGATGAGAGAAAGCTGCCTACTCAGCTCTTCCTGCCATCAGATATCACTCTTCAGCCTACTAACAGTTCCTACCATCTCCTAACAAGTATTCCAAGGGTTTAGACCCACACAATCCTTTAGACTCTCCAATAATAATTGTTCTACAAATGCTGAGAAGTGATATCATCATCACCAAACTTAGCTTTCATATTTTTCATAAACTCACACACAAAGCTGAGGAACTTCAGAGAAAACAACAGTAAGAGCAAGTGAAGCACAAAATCAAGAAAGTGAATTAAAAAGAAAGAAAGCACCAAGCACTCACTTTCTCTATAGGCCTCATAATCTTTCTTCATGAGGCAATCTAACCAGGCAGTAAGCTTACATTAAAAATGGGGTGTGTAAAGAGTGAGTTCTTGGAGACCAGCCTAGAGAAGGGAAATCCCTCCCATTTTGTCCTTAGTTCAACTCCCAAGATTCCCAGCCACACCATGTGAGTCACACTGCAATTGCCTATGATATGCATCTGCACGGATGCCTTCTGCTTTAGCAGGGATTTCAAGCTTCTGCCTGCCTATAATAAGGGGGAAAATCAGTGCAACAATGTGACCGGATGCTGGAAAGCTGGCAGCCAGGGAAAACAGTAGTGCATTTGGCTAATTTTCTATTTCAGGGCTTTTTACTGTTAAGAAAATTGGCCTCTGTGGATTAAGAGAAATTCAACATTTGCATCCCTTTCTTCAATTTGATCTCTTTGTTTCCATTTTAATATGTCGTGGGAAGTTTCCTGTGAATATGTAAACAAGCTTTGTGTTTATTTTAATCACTTTTTCCTCCTGTTTCCAGGCTCTAGACAACCCAAGCCCTCACTCAAATTCTGCTGTTTCAAGTAGAAAACAACCAACTTGTAACCTAAGTCTCTCCTTTTTTAAGAGGAAGTGGTAGTGGGATAAAGAAAAGGATGGCATTTCCTACAGCAGCTGAGACTCTTATTAACTGGTTAAAGAACCAACTCCTCAATAAAGAATTAGTCAAATGAACCAGTTGAAGAAAGAAAAGAAATCTTTGCGCTAATTTATGGCTTTGGAACATGAACAGCCACCCAAGATTCTCTCCCTTTACAGTTAATCTTGAATATCATACTTCTACTTTGCTTCTCAGAGACTCATCTTAAAAGTGTTGCCATATTTTGTGTTTCTAAGCCCTACATCTGATTTATTAACCCACTGTAATCTGTCTTTTGTCCTTACTACCTTACTGAAACTTATAAAGACAGTGGTCAGAATGACTGGCTTATTGATAAATAGAGTGAATGTTTCTTAGTGCTTATTTTACTGGATTTCTCTATGGTATTTGAAGATGATGAACATTGAGAAATTTCTCTTCTTTTGTTTCCTGTGATACCATGCTCTCATTCTCTTCCATCTCAGATCAGTTCTGTCTTCTCTGAATTCTCTTCCCTGCTTCTCTTTTTTTTTTTTTTTTGAATTTAGTTCAATTTATTCCTGCTTCTCTTAAAAATAGATGTTCTTTGTGTTCTCTACCTCTTCGTTGATGATTTCATTCCTTCTTATGTGTTCAATATCACCTCTATATGATTTTCACATCTGGATCTCTAGCCTGGACTTTCTTCCTGCATCCTTATATCTTCACCCACCTATCTCAGTTGCTGCCAGCTGTGGCCATTAAGGACAATTCCAACTCAGCTCCTGCTGCCACATTCCTACCTCAACTGCCTGCTGTTGTGTGTCTTTCCAAGGTTTGCCCCCAGGACCTTCTATAATATCATGGGAGTTGGCCTGCCCACTTAAACCAGGGCAACTCACAATGGGGTAGTCAGCGGGTAAATGCTCCAGAGTCCTGTCTTTCAGATAGGCTAATTCTTGGAGGCATTCCTTGTTCTCAAAAGTCTCTTTCTTGCCCAGAGAACTGGCCTTAAAAAAGTATCCTTATATTGAATCTTTCTCCTTCACTGTCTCACTCTTCCTACTTGGTCACTCATGGTTTGTGGGATCTTTCCCCAAGTAAACTACCTGTACCCAAGTTCTTATTGCAGGTACTGCTTTTGGGGAAACCCAAAGGCATTGGGTACCAGGAGTGGTCATGGAAATTAGACTTTCAAAATGAGATTTTATAGCTAGATTGTCTCTATTTAGATGATACCTAACCCAATTACTGGTGGCAAACAGGATGGTGATAGGACTTACCACGCTATTGCATTAAATAACTGGGACTCTTCCCCATAATGGATGTGATGAAGTACAGAGGAAATGAAAAGCATTGTATGGAATGATATGGGGCAGTGGTAATTAAGGTTACCAAGTTGAATGGCTTTTCTTAAATGCCTTAAAAGCTTTGAAGTAAAAAAAAAAAAAAGAAAAAGAAAAAAAGCTTTGAAGTAATAGAATATGGAATAAAATTAAAATGCCAGGCTCAGATCAGCTGTCAACTGAGTGCACACTGTGAAGATCGTAAAGCTTCCACAGAAAGATTCAAAAAGACCTTCAATTCCTATAATCAGAGGGATGTCTATGGCAAAAGCCAAATATCTAAACCTTATGGAAAGACAAGATGTCTTTTGTATTGATAGGTCTCCTAAGCTGAAGACATAGCCATAATAGAAAAGTAGTAGAATCCTGAAACTTGATACGGAGACATTGGGTGGATTCATTTAGGAAGAGTGAAACTCCCAAGTTCTCTTGGATCCTCCAAAAAGAGAGGAATCTCCCTTACCTGAAGACCTTGTAAAGACCACACCTGAGGCAAATGCCTTGTAAGATGATGTTGCCTTCTCAAAACCCACTATCACCTCCTCCTATAGCTTACAAACCAATAACAAAGGCCATGACCCTGTATTAATTTAGGAGGGAAATACAGTCCTTGCTCCAGAAGGAAATGGCTTTTTTACTTTTTATTTTTATTTTTTACAGAAAATGTAGTGCTTATTTATATGTACTGTCAGGAATTGGAAGAGTATGTGTGGGAGTGGTTTTTAAGGATTAAGATGAGGAGGAAGTACATAAACCTGGATAGGAAGATTTATTAATCTTGAAGTATACTTTCCATGACTCAGGATTTAATGTCTCAGCAAGAATACCTGGATCCAGTCCTAACCCAAAGCTAGGAGGCGTCCATGAAGCTCAGTCATAATTTTAGCCTATAGCAATAAAGGTAGAGATACTGGAACTGCCTTGGCAGAGTATTGAAGAAGGATTTGGAAGGCTCAGGGAAGCGTAAAAGAAAGAGAAAACTCAACCCAACCACGTTTTGAAGGATACTCCCTTTACTTAGACAATAAGGAATAAATACTTGATGAAATTCCATTATATATTTGAGAATTTCAGTGATAACTCTTCTTAGTAGGCCAGAGTATGTAGTGGGAAAGTATGCCCTGGTGAAACTCATTTTCATTGTGTAAACAGGGAGGACAGAATTCAAAAAATCAGAGACAAGGTTTTAGCACTTAAATGGAAGGTAGAAGTGATTACCATAATGGGCATCCAATCCAGAATGGCAATCTGAGAACTTTACCCATCTCTCTCACTCCTAGGAACCATGGTCAATCGACTGCAGACAAAAATCAAAGGCTGGCACACAGAAGTCTGATGTTAGCCTCCACTGTGGAATATCACAATTATTCAAACAACTTTAATATTAGATCTTGTTCTCCCACAAAGAGCCAATCATTGAAGGGGGGGTGGGGAATGGTCCTCCTCAAAAAAAAAAAAAAAATCTTAAAGATTTACTTAAGGAAGTTATGTATGTTATATACTACTGCAATAACCATGTGCAACAAACATCCCCTAATTCATTACCAAAAGGACTTGTGGCAATTTACCACAGTAAATTGTTCGCTAGGAAAAGAGGAGCACTCTGACCTTTCAAGGACTATTAGATACACTTGTAGGCTGACACAAATACAAAGAGATTTGAAACTCCCTCATACCCTACTACTAGTTAGAGTAGGGTTTTGAAGGTCAGATAAATCCTGACCGAGAATTATCTCACAATCTGTGCATAGACCTGATGATGTTGTTATTTTCCCTGTCCCTGAGTGTACTAATTGATGGATACACTCAGCTAACAAACGCCCATGTGTTTCCCTGAATTGTTCAGTAAGAGCCATTAATATATGAAAGACCAAGAGTAAGACTTTGAAACAACTCTACCCAGTCAAAATGGTAAATGGGAAGCAATACCACAATCCACATGAAAATACAATGTTCATATTCCAATCAAGACATATAGGACACAAGTATTATAGTCCTTATATTGCTAATTAACATCCCTGTAGATTGTGATTGATTACCATGAACTTACCAAATGAAAGCCACAGTTGTGTGTCTATGTGAGATATGGTATCTTTACTGGAACTGATCAACACTCCTTTTGACCAAATGGTTGCATGGGGTATGTAGCTATTTGTCTGGTGAACAGATTCTTTTCAATCTCTATCAATTAATGAGGATCAAAGCAATTCACATTTATGTAGAAAGAATAGAAGTACATAAGCCAGATGTTGATTGTGTAGCTCCAATCAATTATATAATGAAAATAATATACAGGGATTCAGGCCTCAACAGATCTACAGGACACAAGTTAATCATATGAGTATATGGCCATGATCCCTCTATCACTTATCCCAATGTACCAGTGTACCAATGATTCCCTTCAGCACACAATGTTGTCCTGAGTCTTACACCTCACAGAGGAAAAAAAATACTGGTCCTATTCACAACTCAATATGTTGATGTGACACAGAAAATCCTGTCACTATACTGCAGCTCCACTCATGATTTTTCCTAAGGGACAATAATGAGACAAGATGCTTTTTGGCAGGGCTTTGATCCGTATATTTAGTAGGCCACATTTTTTTGGAGGGAGAAGTGGTCTGAGGTGGGGGATATAGACTCCTATGCAATAGATTATTATTACCAAGATGTCAGTGTAAGATTGGCCACTTACCATCACTGCCAATAATGCACTTGCAAAATTTGTGCTCTTTCCTTGCAGTTTTAGTCTTTGTTGCATTAGAGGTTCTAACTCTGAAAGGAGTGGTACTATCAGGAAATTCTTCCATAAGGAAACATTGTAAGTATTCTGTTGAACCTGAAGCTATAGTTCCTCATGCCAATGGACCAACTGGCAAATAAAAGAGATACTCTACTGATGGAAACATTCTAATGTGACTCTCTTGTGGAGCTGCAGTTGCCACAGAATAGAGATAAAGTGGACTATATCTGCAACTTGGAGCATCAACGGTAGTGTATTGCCATGGTTCCTGCCTAGTGACAATAGCTAACTGGCAATTGGAGCAATTATAGCTTCACAAGGGCAAAGTAACCAAAGACTCAGACCCCCTCAACCTGACAAGGCAAGCAATTTATATAAGCTTAAGTGTTGGCTGAGGGTTATAAAAATCCCGTGTTGGTGGTAGAAAAGGAAGATGATAAAATCAATAACAGTCTGAGGACTGATTGAAACAACAAAGACTGTAGCTTATACTACCAATTAACCGGAACATCTTCCTGCCTTCTGTCCCAGGGCCTTCTCTAACACAACAGAAGTTCCCCAAGCCTCACGGAACTGCAGTGCCGTTCACACTTCTGCAGGCTTCCTTCTACAGCACTCATCCAATCAATTCCTGCATCCAGTTGACTCTACCTCCCAAGAACGTTGGGAGGTTCTATCATTTAATAAGTGTCTCTTTTTTCTGGTCCCCATGACTACAACCTTACTGCCTTCAAACCTTTTTCTCTAATGCAAGACAGGCTCTTAAAAAGCAAGTTATGTCTCTGCTCTTCTTTAAACCTTTCAATGGTTCCATAATACCTATAGGTTAAGGACTACTTTCTTTAACATGGTGTATAAGGTTCTGGATAGCCTTTGTCTGCCTATGTCTCCAGCTTCATTTCCTGTGATTTTTCATTGTTAAGCCACTTCAAGCTCTAGAAATACCAAGTAGCTTAAACTTTCAAATACTCTGTACTAGGTATTTTAATATTCATTCTCCTTTCCAGAAACTGTAGTCTAAGTTCTCCCTGGGGACCATCCTTCCCACCCACCCCTCTTTCCAGAGTAGGTGCTTGCAATTAAGCCATAACGACTGTCCCAGGAATAGGTACTCAGTGATTCAGAGCCAGTGATTCATGATAAAATTTATTTGTTCAGGAATATTGAAAAAGAAATTCTCCAGCTTTTCTATTAAACACAAATCTGGAATTGTGTAACCTCTGGATCTACTGGCAGCCATCTAGAGATTACAAAAGATAGCCCTAAGAATAAAGCCAACACAGAGGAAGCAAAGTGAATGATGGAGAGAGAGGAATTGATACTGATTACCTCCTCTGAGACTCTGTGTGTAGCCAAACCAGAAGCCAGGTCTACTCCACACTCTTCATGTGTATGATCCAATATCTTTCACTTTTAGCTTAACCTAATTTGACTCAGATTTTCTTTTATTGACCATCAGATGCATCCTGATACACACATAGTGCTTCAGGCCTCTATATATTTGTGCATGCAATTCCCTTAATCTCAAGTGCATTATTTAAATATCTTGGCTAAATTTTATCTTCTCTTAGAAGTCTTCCCTAATTACCCAGAATATAACCATCATCTCTTTCATTGTATTCTCTCTGTACATGAATATGCTACTGTTGAATTTATCACCATATGTTATATGCATGGTTAATATTTAGGTCTCTCTCCCTGGACTATTAATTCTATTAGTTTCTCAAAAGATATTGTGTCTTCATTTTTTCAACTAGTCCAATGACAGGCATATAGAAAGCACTTGAAGTTACACATTGCTGCATAACAAAATTTTCCCAATCTTAGTGACTTAAAGCAAAAAAGAAAAAAAAAACAATTTCTCTAGATTCTGGGGTTTTATTGAATAGTTCTTCTGCTTCGTGTAGTATCATCTGGGGTACTAGAGCAACTGGAAGATACAAAATGGCTTCACTCACATTACTGACAGCTGACATGCAGGAGCTTAGCTGGTGTTTGTTAGCCAGGGTACTTGGTTCTCTTTCACATGGGCCTCTTCATGGGGCTACGTGGGCTTCTTCACAGCATGTTGGCTAGGTTCCAAACAACAAAGGCAGAGCTAAAGATTTTTAAAAGCTCAGCCTCAGAAGTTACACAGCATCACTTCTGCCAATACTGTTGGATGAACTTGCCACAGGCCAGCCAAAATTCAAGAGGAAGAGAAACAGACTCCAGTTCTCAGCAGATGAGTAGCAAAATTATTGCAGAAGAGGATGTAACATGGGAAATATCATTGCAGCCATCTCTGAAATTGAAATAAGACAATCTAAAGCAGCACTCAATCATTTCTGAATGAATAAATAGATGAGAAAATGAACAAATGATGTGCTGTCACCTTTATTCCTGCCACTATTTCTATTTTACCACCTTTTTGTCTAGGTTCATGCTGTCAGTATCTTCTTGTTGGATAACTCTCCTTTCCTTTTGATAAGAGCTACGAAAATTTTAAGCTATTAGGATTAATATTTAGGTTAATTCATATAACTTTAATATTCTCTTGATAGAAAAAGTAATCCCTCTTTTAAGCCTGTACTTCAGGACTGTGTGTGTGTGTGTGTGTGTGTGTGTGTGTGTGTGGAATTACTTATTCCATGTCCCCAACAGTCCTAGAGTGCTTTAATATTCTAATTCGAATTTTAAATTTCTGAGTTTCAAGTCCCATGCCTAATTTTATCACTTTATTTAATACACAGTACAATAATATTTAATAAATGTGAGATCATTAGTTGACTTGTAGTAAGACTGCTGAGTCTTTAATAGCCAAATAAAGAAGTTTGCTACCCTATCTCCAAGTCTGTGCTACAAAACTCCATAAAGAATATAGAAATGACTGCTAAACATAGATAGGCATTATGTTTTTTACATGCATAATAAAAGAGACACACAGTGAGTACACTCAGTTTTCGAGGAGATACAAATATTGTTTAAGTCCCCACATTCCTTCCATCCAGTGAATTTCTTTTAAGACCAGATGGCCCTGGTCAGAGGACTTTTAGTTCAATTAGTCATTTCCTGGGGACACATCTCTATGGTTTGTCCTTTTCAGTGTAGTTCCTCTTATTCTTCTTCCTTTTCTTATTTATTGGAGTTTGATCTAACTTCTCTTTTAAGTGGAGTGTTCCAAGATCTCATAAGATATTCTTTGCTGTATATCTTCTTAAATTGCCATGTTTGTGTATTTACCGTAATCTCCTCTTACTCCTTTATCTTTCTGTTCTTTTCATTTCTCCTAGTTTTGCCTCAGAAACCAAGTCCTAGATACAATAATAAATTCTCTGTTCCAAAAGTTCTTGAATAAAAAACATTAGCAACTACGTGAACCATCACTTGTCCTGGATCTACCAAACTGGGATCAATTTCTGTGGCCAAATCTGTGGATACAACTGTTTGGAGCTTAGCAGATATATCTTCACAGCATCTGTGGGTAGCTTCTATAAATCAAAGAAATTCTAATCAACCCATGATGTAGCTAAAAACCTACTAATTGTTGCACAAATTGCCACAGACCAGCCAAGATTCAATGGAAAGAAAAACAGACTCTACCTCCTGATGGATGAATAGCGAGATTATATTGCAAAAGAGTATGTAAGATGGGAAAAGAGTTGAGTTTTAAGTCACAGGTATATTTAAATTTTAAGTGAGAACTCTGAAGGTGGGAAATCAGAGAGAGAGCAGGGAGATGGTTCTCATGACAATAGCCATCTGTGTACCATGTGTAGTTGTCCAGGAAGCATGTTTTAAATGCAAGCTGGAATTTATTTTCTGAATACCCAAAATGGCACAGCTTTCTTTCATTTGCCCTAGTAGGTAAGTTCATATTACCAGGGAAATGGTACTAGTTCCCTTCTTCAGAAACTTTTAAAAGCTTCTTGGGACACTTGGGTGGCTCAGTGGTTGAGCGTCTGTCTTCAGCTCAGGGTATGATCCTGGAGTCCCCATATCGAGTCCCACATCGGGCTCCTCACAGGGACCCTGCTTCTCCCTCTGCCTATGTCTCTGCTTCTCTCTCTGTCTCTCATGAATAAATAAATAAAATCTTTATAAAAAAAGAAAAATTTTACAATCTTCTTATAGAATATAAGGAACAAAGACTTATTTTCTGTTCTAAGCACAGGGTGATATATGTAATCTGTGTTTCTAAATCCTCATTCCCACTTGAGACACCAAACAAAGTAATAATAGTTGATACTAAACATAGACTTCTTGATGCTACCTGAAATCTAGCCAGAGACTGACTCTACTTTCTTCTCTTCATCTGCTGGCCATTGAAAAAATGATATACTACCTGATTCTAATTAGCTAATGTATAAAAGGAAAAAAGAAACAAAGATATAAACCTGAAAAATCTAAAAAAAAAAAATTGAAGTACACCAGGAAATTAATTTAAGTCATCAATGCCAGGAAATAAATCCTATGCCACCTCACCATCAGGGTGCCAACAGAGCATTGATTCCCATTCCTGAGCATGGGGCAGGGGGACGGAAGCAGGAATTGGTGCTGTCTCTACTAGATCTGGGTAATAGTGAAGAAGTGTCTAGAGAGAGATCAGAATGGCTAAGAGATCTTTTGGAACTTTTTCTGGGAAATTTTTAAAAATTAAAGTAAAATGAAACTTTTAATTAAATTACAAGTAGTTGGAAAATTTGCTTTAAGCAAATCCATAAGTATGAAAATTATTCCACTTGATCCAAAGGGAGATATCAAATCAAATGTCAGAAGTAAGATATAATTTCTTTTGCATTACCCAAGAGTGAGGGGAAAGCAAGCCTTGTATTTTTAAATAAACACTCTTCCACAGACCCAAATGGACACAGCATCTGCAGTCCCAAAATATCTATACCTGATAGAGAACAACATATTACATGTCTTTCATAAATGCACAGAGTAGAGTTTTACAAATACTGAAAACAAAAAAAGAACGTATTCCAAAATGCATTTGTATATCAGTTCATTGGGATTAGGACATTTTTCCCCATTAAATCCACAGTTCAGGTTCCCAGATGAATCTGAGAAATTCCACTTAAAAATCATGCAATTGAAAATCTGGACCATCCAAATGCTGAGTACCACATTTCAAGTTATTTGAGTCCTAAACTACTGTGACTCCAAAGGTAAGGACCAGAGGAAAAGCAGGTGTCATGGTATCCCAGGAAGATGGTTCCCATGACAATAAACATATGTGTAAGTGCATCATTCATAAATCAAGAATCATCAACATGCGCAGCAAAGTATACACGCTATCTAAATCCCTAGCTGACACCTATCAACCTAAGTTTATGTAATTTCAATTACAAATTTTTTAATAGTTAATGCTATTTTGTATAAAACCGCTTCACATTTAGAACTTTCATTCAATTTTTCTAACTTGATCCTAATTTTCCTTTCTAAAACTAAAACACAAAGCCTTGAATGCAGTAGTAGTTTTCCCCAATGTTCCAGGGACCCCACTGATAAGCCCCATAATATAGCACATATCACCCTTTAAATATCAACCAACAGCCTTTGTCTACCTTTTCCTAGTGGAGGTTTTTACTGCTTTCTCCTTTATCACCTTTCCCTGGAGAAACAATTCCTGACAGCTTAACACCACCATTTATTTGAATTTAGTGAACTGCTTAATGCTTGTGTTAGGGTACATCCCTGGCTTTTGCCACAAACAACAAATTCACATTGATGCTCTTCAAGAATAAATCCTCTCAACAAAATTGTGGCATTACCTTACATGTTTAATTCATACATAAGTTTTCTCGTAGAATTTATTTCTTGATGGACATGTGGTATAAGATTCTGGAATCTTATGTAGCATTTAGAAGACCAAAAAAGGTTATATTTGGCATTCCCCTTTCCTATTAGTCTCTCTTCCTCCCTCTATCCAAGTATTTTCCCTAGAAACTTACTCAGCCTTGTATTCTTCCTGAGTTAGACTCTTACACTTCATTCTTTAAAGCAAGATATGCTATTAAGATAAGACCTTGGCTGATTTACATTCTGGCCTAAATTTAATTACTTGCTATGTATGCTGCACCCCCCACAAAAGTAGGAGGAATTTTATAGGAGACTTTAGTGATTTTGGGCAGGGGGGGACATCAGTGAGTTTTGTATAAATAGTCATTCCAAGGTTTTAGTGACCATTCTCATTCTCCAGATTACCATGAGAAATTATACATTGGTACCAAATCTGAGCCTTAAGTCTTCAGTCCTGAGTCAGTCTCAAGAGGCACCATCCCTCTTCTCAATTTGTAGTATTCTTCGCCTATTAGCCAAGACTTAGAAGGGGTTAGACAGAAACACAACCTCATGAAATATAGCCCAATTCTTCCTACTCTTTAACTATAATTTCCTACTAGTCTTAAATTTAATAGAGGGTCACTGTGATGTCACACATTATTTATCAAGTACAATATCCTACAGATCATCTTTCCAGAGATGTCTGAAACATTCAGGACTTAGGTCATCAGCTCAAAATTTATCCCACTGTTAAGTCAACTCCAACTGACAATTTAGTTCATATACCATACTCTTTTCTGAAAAGTCAATTATCTATTATCCACTTGGTTATTGACTATAATTAAGTTAAGTTATTTCTCGTCTTAATAACATTAAAAAATTTTAATAGGTAACACTTGAATGAAAATGATTAATTATAAACGCAGAGTTAGTTTAGTGATTTTTTTATATTTAAAAGAACAGCATTAGTTAGTTATAAATATCTGGTCTCTAGGAGATACAAATGAATTAGTTCTTTAAAAAAAAAAGATTTTATTTATTTATTTATGAGAGACACACAGAGAGAGGCAGAGACATAGGCAGAGGGAGAAGTAGGCTCCCTGCGGGGAGCATGATTCAGGACTCGATCTCATGACCCTGGGATCACAACCTGAGTCAAAGGCAGACACTCCACCCCTAAGCCACCCAGGTGCCCCTAAATGAATTAGTTCTGAATGGGAAAAGAAACAATTCCATTATCAGAGATGATAGAATATAAACTAGAGAGAGCCTTCTTGCCAAACCACATTGTGATAAATCAATGTAACTGTAAATAAAATTCCTGTTGGAAGTCTCACCAGTAATCCTATTAGAGTGGAGAATACAGCACTTTTGTGAAATTGGGAAAATTTCAACTTAAGGCAAAGGTAGTTTTGGATAGTTATTGGCATCTCATTGACTGGGTAAACTGGGTAAAAATAAATAAATAAAATAAATCATTCAAACATATTTATGCCTCAGTTTCTACTTCTGTGAAAGAGAATGAATCGCATTTGTGTTTGAAGCTCTTAAGACCAAGAGAGGCAATATATCATAATGATTATGTGCATAACCCTGGAAACATACTGAATGAGTTTGCAGCCCATTCTGATACAATCAATAAATAACCTTACACAAGTTACTCCAACTTCCTGCGCCTCCATTTCTGCATATGTAAACAAGGATGATGATAATAATATGCCAATTTGGGGAGATATTATAAAGACTAAATGAATGCATAGATGTCAAATACCTAGAAGACTGTCTGATACAAAGCAATAATTCAATAAATGTTAGGTCTGTAGCCATAGCCATCAAAGCATAACTATATATCTTTAAAGTTTTTATTTAAATTCCAGTTAGTTAACATACAGCGTAATATTAGTTTCAGGTGTACAATATAGTGATTCAACACTTCCATACATTACACATATTCATCTTCCCACCCACCCCCCACCTCCCCTCTGGCAATCAGCAGTTTATTCTCTCCAGTTAAGAGTCTGTTTTTTGGTTTGCCTCCCTCTCTAAAGCAAGATTATATTTTTAAAGCAATCAGAAGATACAATTAATGAAACTGTGAGTGGCCTTTTTGACATTTCCTTATCACGCTTTTCCAAGCTTTGCAATGATTTCTGTTATACATCTGAATACGATTTTTAGGAAAATATTAAATTGAAGCACCATAAAAGCAAAAGAAATAATTTTGAACTGATAATCAGGATACAGTGGCTGTTTCTGCCACCATCCAGTTGTAACTTTACGTGATTTGGGCTCTATGTTTCCTCATCTGAAAATTGAGGGCTGTAAATTCATTATCTCTAAGGTCCCTCCAGGTCTTTTGTTCTCTCTAGTAAGATGCATTTGATTGGATTATCTTGAAATAACCAGAATGCCATTTTATAATAGCCACTTATCTACAGGTATATTTGTGGAGGTAAAACTCATTTTGCCTCTTTAAAAGTTTAAATCCAAGGTTGGTGTTAACCAAAATAGAAATCTCATGAATGTTGAACCAGAAATGTACCAAAAAGCATTTCTCTACCAAAGACTCAAGGATAGGATACTACACTTTAAATAAACTTAATTTTAATAAAAATAAACCTCTAGGTTAGGGCAACCCAGAAAATGAGGACTTCAGGTTAAGATCTACATAAAGGGGAGAAAGCTGGGAAAGTGACAGAAAGCAAATGTAAGTCTTAAAGGAGAATTTAAATTACACTTGAGAAAGTATTTGTAAAACAAAGCATTTGTCTTCGCAGGAAACATGTAGTCTTAAAGGAGGTGCTAAACCCATGACAAAAATAGTATTATCTCAAGGAAACAGATGAATGCCTATAGGGAAGGGAGGAAAGTTGGTTAAGAAAAAAAAAAGAGGAAAAAATTAAATGTAAACCAAAAAAAAAAAAAAATCCCCAAAACTGATGAAAAAAAGGAAAGGGACTTTCTAAATAAATAAAGAGATAGCACAGAGACACAGGGATGGTGAGGTGGGGGTGGGGGGAGACAAAAGGAATAGATAGAGAGAAATTATTTCAAAAGTAGATTGATAAGACAATCAAAAAGACATCTTCCATATTTCAAAGAGACAGTGAGGATAAGCCTGAGAACATTCAAAAATGTCAATGTCATGGAAGATGTTTAAAAAATAAAAGTCTGAGAAACTGTTCTAGATTAAAGTAAACTAAAGAAAATACATGATCTTTGATATAATTCTAATTTTTTTTAAAGTTCTAAAGGCATTGGGACAATAGGAGAAATTTGGATATGGACTGTCTATAGACAACTAGTATTGTGTCAATGGTAAATTTTCTGAGAGTGATCATAATGTAGTTGAGTAGGAGAATGTCTCATTATTAGGATATATACACTAAATTATTTAGGGATAAGTAATGTGATAGCATGCATCTTACGCTCAACTGAGTCAGAGGAGAAAAATGTAATATAAAGAAAAGGAGACAGTAATTGTGGCAAAATATTGACAATTAGTGAATGTAGATTAAGAATCTACTAGTGGTGTTTTTTTCTTGTTATTTGACTGTAGGTTTGATACTTTTCAAAATTAAAAAACTTTCTCAAAATTAAAGAAAAAAACAGTATTCACACATAAACTTTGAGTAAATAAGTTGTGATACGGAGCCCCTGGGTGGCTCAGCAGCGTGATCCTGGGATCCAGGGATTGAGTCTTGCATCGGGCTCCCTGTGAGAAACCTGCTTTTCCCTCTGCCTATGTCTCTGCCTTTCTCTCTGAGTCTCTCATGAATAAATAAAATATCAGAAAGGGAGACAGAACATAAAGACTCCTAACTCTGGGAAACGAACTAGGGGTGGTGGAAGGGGAGGAGGGCGGGGGGTGGGGGTGAATGGGTGACGGGCACTGAGGGGGGCACTTGACGGGATGAGCACTGGGTGTTATTCTGTATGTTGGCAAATTGAACACCAATAAAAAATAAATTTATTATTTAAAAAAATGAATGAATAAAATCTTAAAAAAATAATTAGTTGTGATACTGTTTCCAAAAACTGAGTTTTCAGCCATCCACCCTTGTCCATCACCCTCCTCCCCTGGCTTCATCAAAGGAGAATGTGTGAAACCCAATCAGTACTAGCTGCTGATTAGCTCTTCACATAAAACACCAGGTTCTTTGGAGGTTAGCATTCTTCTCGTAATTAGAGCCACAAGACTTCTCTACCACCAGTAACTTTGTGGTATCTATTGGGTAACATCAAGGGAAAGAAAATAGGAACCTCTAAATGTAAATTCAGCCTATGGTGAAAAAAAAAAATTGCTAGTCCAAGGGAATATCTTTTCCTAGACTAAGGTAGCAGTGTAATGTCTCAACTGAACAAATAGGGATAATTGGACAAATATAGCCGTATGTCTCATATATCTTGAGAAGATATGGATGGTGGAGAATAGTCTGATTTTGGTAGTCTATCTCTAGAAAGAGAAGTATATTGAGCATTTTTTTCAATAATCAAAAGATTAACTTTTCTAAAAATGTGACGGATGAAAAAAGCTTTAAAAGGAACTCTCCCAAAAAGATGGAATTTTTGTGAATGAAGAAACATTCTACCATTTAAAATTATAATGAACAATTCTGGTAAAGATGAAGAGAAACAGTACATATATTACTAATTTCAGCAAAAGTTCGTACATTTTTGGTAAATTATTTGGCAAATTTTCAAGAGTTGAACATCTTTTTCTTTGATTACTTTTTACAATTTATCTTAAGCCAGAAGGTGAAGGAGTAAGAGAGACAGGAGAGGCAGGAAGGCAGGAAGGCAGGAAAGCAGGAAGGCAGGAAGGCAGGAAGGCAGGAAGGAAGGAAGGAAGGAAGGAAGGAAGGAAGGAAGGAAGGAAAGGTGGGCTATATATAAGATAGTCATTTCAGATACTTAGAAAAAAGGAGGGGGGAAGAAAAATGTTCAAAAATAATGCAATGTTTGTGTAACACACAATAACATTAAATACATAAAACATTTTGCAAATCACAAGACTATACAAGAAGAAAAGAAAATACTAATATCTAGTACCAAATAAATTATATAGAATTAAAACTTACATCTGCATTATGATTCAACCATGTAGTCATGAAGCACAAGGAAAAGTTGGTATGTTTAGACTAAAATCAGGATGGGAATAAAAGTTAATTTTTTAAAAATCCCCATTGCTATTGTTATGAGAGTAGAGTTACATTAATTGCTCTCTAAATAGGATACAGCACATGTACAGCAAAGTCTACCATATTGAATGTATCTTTTGGGGTGTCAATAAATAAAAATTCTCTCTTCACCTTTGCTACAGACTGTCTATGTGAAATTTATGTTAAATCCCCAGTACTCCTCAGCCTATTCTGCTATAAAACCATCTTTTCAAGACATGAAAACAATATTTACAAGATTTTAAAAACTGTTTATGCCAATTTGGTGAGAGGATTTACTTTAGATTCTCACCTTTACAGTGTGATTTTAAAACTGGCACAATTCTATTTCTAATTGTCATTTAGAGGATGCTTGGTTTAGAAGAAAAACAGTACAGTAGGGATCAGAATGAGGGCTCTAGAGTTGGATAAATCTGGGTTTGAATCCCCTTGTCTATACTAGGTGAGTATCCCTGAGTAAATTTTTTTTAAATATTTTATTTATTGATTTGAGAGAGAGAGAGATAGTGAGAGAGAGCACAAACAAGGGGGTGGTGGGGGAGAGAGAGAAGCAGGCTCCATGTTGAGCGGGGAACCTGACTCAAGGCTCAATCTCAGAACCCCAGGATCATGACCTGAACCAAATGCAGATGCCTAACCAACTGAGCCACCCAGGCGTCCACCTGGGTAAATTTCTTAGTATCTCTCTGTACCTTTATCTCCTAATCCCTAAAGTGGCACAAAAATTAAAAATGCTTTGGAGGGTTATCATGGATATCAAACAAGTTGATGCATATAAAGTTCTTAGCACATGGCCTGGCATGCAGTGATGCTAGGTAAATTTTAGTTATCACTGTTGGTTCTCTTTAATGTATTACTTTTACAAAGCAAGCAATTGGGTCTAGGGGTGGTCAGAACAAGACACAAGTTTAGTACTATAGGGCTTTGTTCTATAATTAGAATCATTTCCAGTATAGCCAAAATATTCACAAACAATACTCCTTGAAGACATTTTCAGTGCCCTAGTTCCATCAGCACACAAGATATTATACTAAGTAATATAGTAATAGGGGTGGGGCAGATTTTTCAGGAAAATCTTTGCAAACTTATATAAAGATACATTACTTCTTGAGACCCACAGTATATACATGCTTGAGAGGAAACTAAAGAATAAATTTTGGTCCTTCTGAAACTAGTGCAGGAAGGAATTCACTTCTCTGATGCCTCCTCTGTATTCCCCAAACCAACCCTCAGGGTTTGGACTACCCAGGAAGATATTCAGACACTCTCGATAATCTGCACTTTTTTGTTTCTCTAGAAAAGTCAATTGTGGAATAATGGAACTCATCTAAACTACAGGGAGGAACTAGTCTAATTTCTAATCTAGCCATTAGCAGGAAGGCCAAGAGCTAAGAAAACTTCTTTAGAATAAGCAGAGAACATTTGATGCTGACAGAGAAGACAAGAATGCAGATTGCATTCTGTTATTATTCACCAAGCAATTCGGAACACTTATAATGAACCAGGCTGTATACCAGCTTTGCTCACAAGCAGCTTACACTTTTATGATAAAAAGATACCCATGAATAAATCCACTATGAACTAGTAAATGCACACAAAATATGGTTCTAATAGCATGATTGTGAATGATCTTTAAATCCTAAGGGCTTTTTCCAGCAAGTAGTATTCTTTTGGTTCCACCAATAACAGGTCTTGAACTTTCAACACTTTATTAACTGAAAGAAGAGGCTGGGGCAATCACTGTCGCAAGAGCACGACTGCTTTTTTTTTTTTTTTTCTTTTTTGCTGTTTTTTTTTTTTTCTCTCAAAGCCACCAACTGATAGCTGCAAAGCTGAACCTCCTAAGAATGTATTGAGAGAATTTCCAGGCTCAGCAAAGTTCACTCTCTGGCTGTCAGGTATGCAATTAGACATTTGATGTAGCTCCCACGTTAATTATAAAGTATCTCATTGAATTAATAAATGCTACAGTCGTTGCCCTTGCAATGAGGGAAGACAGTACCTAGTAATTCAGCTAGCTCTCTCTGGTTGCCACTTGGCAATGTTAGTTATGTAGCCTGTCAACCTGACTCGGGTTATGTTGCAAAAGACCACATGGGGCAGCCGTGAAAGCAAATCAGCAATCCTAGCATAAGGGTCACACACAGCATTCTGCACACGCTTAACAAGTTCAAATACCATATGATATAAGCTGGGTTTCCCCTGTGGACTAAAAGTAAACATGTTTTGCCACTTGTTTAATTGGTGAAATATTTTATTTTGGAGGTACATTTCATTGAAAGTATTCTCCAAAAGTATTTCTAAATTCTAGAAACTTTAACAATATACTGAGAGAATAAGTCTATTCCTGGAAAAGGACTTTCAATATATGTAATCTACGTCCAATATATGTAATCTACATCTTTTGAAAGCAACTCTGCTTGAATGTATCAGAAGTGACTTCTAAGTAAATTTGGTGATTTGTTTTATTACAATCACAAAAATGGCAGTAAAAATTTCATCTTTTCTCTTCCTAGAAGATCTTGATAAATATTTCTTTAATAAATAGATAGCCTGGGGAAGTAGAATTAATTTGGCATTTATACCTAATATTAATTTCCTGGTGATTTCCACTGGTATTTTAGGATAAGTTTTGAGATCCCAGTAACCTAATTCCTTGCTTTTTAAATTTTTTTTAACTTTTATTTATTCTTTTAAAATTTTTAATAGTTTTTTTTTTAAGATTTTATTTATTTATTCATGACAGACACAGAGAGACAGAGAGAGGCAGAGACAGGCAGAAGGAGAAGCAGGCTCCATGCAAGGAGCCCGACGTGGGACTCAATCCCAGGTCTCCAAGATCACACCCCGGGCTGCAGACGGCGCTAAACCGCTGGTCCACCGGGGCTGCCCTATTTTTAGATTTTAAGCTCGATTTGCCAACATATAGTATAACACCCAGTGCTCACCCCATCAAGTACCTTCCTCAGTGCCTATCACCGAGGTACCCCAACCCCTCACCCATCTCCCTAATTCCTCGCTATTAAAGCGTGGCCCACAGATTAACACGATCAACATTACCTAGCAGCTTGTGAAAACTACAAAATCAGAATCTTCACATTCAAGTCTGAGAAAGCCTGACTTAAAACAGGTGAGGTCGTTTTAAAATTAACATCAAAAGCCCAAGGAAACACAAGGGAAGTGGCTCTCAAAAATGGTGACAGAACCAGAGGTGATTTTGGAAGACCCAAAATATTACTTGCATGTTTGGTATGGTAGATAGATGAAGCCAAATGGCTGTACCCAACTAATTATGAAACTTTGGGTAAGTTACTTACCCTGTCTTAGAATTATATTTTAAGAAAGAAAGAAAGAAAGAAAGAAAGAAAGAAAGAAAGAAAGAAAGAAAGAAAGAAAGAAAGAAAGAAAGAAAGAAAGAAAGAAAGAAAGAAAGAAAGAAAGAAAGAAAGAAAGAAAGAAAGAAAGAAAAGGGAAAAGGCCAAGATAGAAGTCTTCCAGCCTTAATATCAGTTTTCTCATGTCTTCAAGTGCCTTGAGTTTTATTTCCCACAAATTAATCTCTCTTTTACCCTAGATCACTGTTGGTTTAACCACTGCCTATGCCTACTACCCTGCCCTGTTCCCTACTCTGCCTGGTCTCTGAGACATATGCTATATGCATTCTGAATATACTTTTAGCCCATGAAATGTAAAATCAGTATGCATTCTGAAAAGCTTTTGTTATTTCAGATAGATCAGAAAAGAATCTACTCACATCTATTACATCTACTCTCAATTAGTGGCACACAATAAAATAAATAATCTAATCCTTATTATATACCAACAATATTTCCTATTATACTTCATACTATCAGACTAGATGTCCATTTTTAGCTTTATATTTTTATGTTTTATGAATTTACTAAGAGTCTTCCAGTATATTGAAAGAGGATCCCATTATTTTCTCTTATTTCTTCATGGTCTTTCTCCCATGGTAGCTTTGTTTTCTCTGACTGGCCTGCTCGTTCTGCTCTTACAACTCTTACTGGGAAATTTTCCCCCAAAATCTACAGACAAAACTTTGGAAGGAAATAGGCTAATTGGATTGGTTTTAGGGCAGAACCTTTTGTATCAATCAGTCTTATTGGTTAGTGGCATTTTAATGGATTGGCCATAGTTGGCCAGGTACACACTTTGGTCAAATTAGTATTTGACTCAAAAAAAAAAAAAAATAGCGTCTGACTCTGCACAAAGAACCTGGTGCTGCTTCCTGAGCAGCGCAGTTCACAGGCATATTAGCCATGGTTGGCACCTAACCTGATTGTTTGGAACAGTTCAGGATTAAATCCTCAGACCATTGAATTAACCAATTACTCCATATTAAAATGCTGACATTCCCTGCACACATGAAACAACTCATCAGTTGTTTAAACTTTGATACACACAAAAAGTTTCCAATATAATCTAACTGCATCAGTTTAATGTTGGAAGAGAAGTCCTGAGATCTATGGACACTGGATAGAGCAGAGGTGCTAAAAAGTCAACAAAGACTTAAAGGAAAGATTGAAGAGTCATGAAGGATAGTTCTTCCTATTTTTGCCTAGAGCAGGCCTTTGACTTTACAGTAGAGTTATAGATGAGATTTTTCTAGGTATGTTGGATCACTTGAAAGATTATATAAAAGCATAATATGGTGATTAAGACTGTGACAGCAAAGGAAGCAGAAGATGGGTTAAGAAGATACATGAGGAATATCAACAAAGGGTGGAGCCTAGACAAAGAGGAAGAAGGTAGAAATTTTGAGAAGTATAAAAAGTATAAGGCCCTAAAAAGATTGCCCACTATATAACATTCTCTGGTAAACTCAAATACTTAAAATCAACAATTGCATTGCAGACATATGTAGATAGTCATTACTTCTAAAGTTTGATGGTCTGTATGCATCCAGAGACTTCCAGGGTTTCTGAAATTGTATCCCCTCTATAATTTTTTGAGGAATTGCCAATTTCAAATGTACATCATCTCAAATATCAGGGATTTTGGTCTGCTCTGCAGATGATCCAGAACATTGGGTACAGAAAGGAACATGAAAATTACCCAAGTGGCTAAAGTCAACTAAAGTATGCTCTTATATCAATGAATTTCAGAACCTAGACAAAGCATATCCATTTCTCACTCCAGAGAAAAACGCATTCATTCCCTCAAGTTTATATAAGACAAAGGATTTAAAAAAATAATCTTTTTAGTATTAATTGGACCTAACTTCTTAATTTCAAAGACTACACAATCTGGGGATCACTGGGTGGCTCAGAGGTTTAGCACCTGCTTTCAGCCCAGGGTGTGATCCTGGCATCCAGGGATCGAGTCCCACGTCTGGCTCCCTGCATGGAGCCTGCTTCTCCCTCTGCCCGTGTCTCTGCCTCTCTCTCTCTCTCTCTCTCTTTCTGTGTCTCGCATGGATAAATAAATAGAGTCTTAAAAAAAATGTCTACACAATCAGAGAATTAAAGACTTTAATTTTAATGTTCTCTCTACAATATTTATTTTATCCATTTCATAAAACTGTAACAGTAGTGTATCATAGCACAAAAACAAATTCAGAGGAAAGGATTTCAACTATAAGTCTTGTACTCATTATAAAAAGAGCCCAAGAATCTGTCTTCTGTATGGTAGATCATCAGGAAAAAGTTTAGGGACACCAGGGAAGTATTCATATACTGGAATTTGGCGAAGTATGCATTTTGGAGATCTCTAGTTGTTTGAAAAATGTCCCTAACTCACTTAAACCCTTCAATAGCTTCTTATTGCAATGAGAATAAATTCTAAATTCCTTCCTTTGGTCTCAAGTCTGCTTACTTTTCTGACCTCATCTCTTTACACTTTTCCACACCACAGGCTTGTCCTCTTTCTGTTCCTTGAATATGTAGATGTCTGCCCTGGCTCAGGATTTGGACTCTTGCTATTCTCCCTGGCTATAATGGCCCCCTCCTCCACCCCTCAGAACTTCTTATGACTGTTTTTTCAGGTCATCCAGGTCTTGGTTCAAATGGGAACTCCTCAGAGAGGTGTTTTCTTTCCTAACTACGTGTGGTAGACAGAATTCTAAGCTGGCCCCTCCAGATTCCTGGCCCTGGCGTATAGGCATGCCATCTCCCAGTTACTCAAACAGTAACCTGGCCTCTGCTATGAAAGGATTTTGGAGATGAAATCAAGGTCCCAAATCTGTTGACTTTAAATTGGGAAGATTAACCGGATAGACCTGACCTAATCACATGAACCTTTTAAAAATAGATACTTTCCCTGGCTGTTAGCAGAAACCAGAGATTCAAAGCATGAGAAGGATTTCACATGCTGATGCTGATGAGAAGATGGAGGAAGTCAAAGAATGTGGGAGGCAAGCAGAACCCTGGCTGACAGCCTGCAGGGGAACCATAGTCTTACAACTGCAAAGAATCGAGTAGTAGTGCTGAGTTTGGGAGTGTATTTTTCCACATAGACTTCAGATGGGAACAAATCCTAGTCAACTTTGACTTTGTGATTTGTTGATTTCAGCTCTGTGAGACCCTGAGCACTGTGCCAGACTTCTGACCCACAGAGTCAGAAGATAATTAATGGGTGATGTTTAAATGGTTAGGTTTATGGTAATTTGTTGCACAGTAATAGAAAACTAATCTGCCGTTCCAATTTTAAAAAATCTAAAAAGTCACACTTCAGTCATTATTTACATATTAACCTATTATTCTTCCTTCACAATATATAAAACTCTATAATGTTGATATTATTTATGTGCTTCATTACTTGCTAAACATCTCTCTTCTAATATTAGACTCTAGGTCCAATGCGTGAATGTAAAAAGTGCTCAACTTAATATTTGTTGAACAAAAAGATAAATGCCTAAAATTAAAGCTTTTTCAATGAACTTTATTTTATCAAATCTTTTCTATCTTAAATTTTATCAAATATTTTATTAAATTTTTATCAAATGTCTTTATCAAAAGACCAACCTAAAAAATTGTGGGGGGGTTTTATGTCTTCTACTTATCAAGATTGCTATGCCTGTCTTTTTAACTTTCTTATTTTTATTTTTATTTTTTTAGAGAGAGAGTGAGAGTGGGGAGGGGGGGTGCAGAGGGGCAGAGGAAGTCAGACTTCTAAGCAGGCTCCACAGACAGCAAAGAGCCTGAGGCAGGGCTCAATCTCACAACCCCAAGCTCATGACCTGAGCGGAAATCAAGAATCCCATCCCCAATCCACTGAGCCATGCAGGTGCCCCACTGTAGCTGTCTTTTAAAGATCTGAGATAGTTCCATAATATGAATTTCAATTTATATTTAAGATCAAGCAACATGGAAAATGCATAAAAGTTAAAACTTACAATTCTAAAGGACTCAGCTGATGACTTGGTTCACTCCCAATGCTGGGGCTTTTTTTTTTTTTTTTAAGATTTTATTTATTTATTCACGAGAGATACAGAGATAGAGGCAGAGACAAAGGCAGAAGGAGAAGCAGGCTCCCCGCAAGGAGCCCAATACAGAACCTGATCCCAGGACTCCCGGATCATGACCTGAGCCAAAGTCAGACACTCAACCATTGAGCCATGCAGATGCTCCCCCATGCTGTTTTTAAAAAAAGTTAGTCTTCATTGGTGTAGATGATCTAAACAAGCATGTTAATTATTCCACAGGCCAACTATAGAAATAGTCAAGAAAAATATCCTCTCACTTAAGGCAATCTTTTTATGATAATATTCTTTATTATCAGCCTTAGCCAGATATTTTTGTTGGCCCCTTCAAGGCCATGTCCTCTCTCTATCCTACTTTCTGCTACAAGAGGCTGGCTTCTAAAGTAACTCCATCAACAGACTCCCATATCCCTTTACTTCTGATGTGTTTATCCAGTGCTCCTTAAGAAAAATGATATGATATATGTGATATATAATATATGTGATACTGTATATAAACTTTAATGATTTCTAAATATTTTCTATTTTCCAGTAGTACATTTTAAAAATTTAAAAGGTGATACTAGTATTAAAAATTATATATTAATGTTACCTATATAATAAATATGTATTTAATAATATAATTTTTAAAAGATTTATTTATTTATTTATGATAGACATAGAGAGAGAGAGGCAGAGACACAGGAGGAGGGAGAAGCAGGCTCCATGCCAGGAGCCTGACGTGGGACTCGATCCCGGGACTCCCAGATAACGCCCTGGGCCAAAGGCAGGCACCAAACCGCTGAGCCACCCAGGGATCCCCAGTTTAATAATATAATTTAATATTTAACCATATATACATTGAGTGTATGTCTCAAATTTTACCCTTCCTGTTTTTAATTAATATAAAATCATTAATGTGATGTTTCACATTCTTTTTTATACCAAAGTTTCAAATTTTGAAACCACATTTCAAGTGCTCAGTAGCCATCTGTGACCCGGCTACCACAATAAACAGTGCAGTTTGGCCCAGTGGGATTCCTGGCAATGGATCAGAAAGAAGGTGAGAAGTAAATATGGCATATTTCTTCCCTGACTCCTTCCCTGTGGGGTCATCTCAGATTGGCTTTGTCCATTACCCACTATCATAGCTCTTCTCTAGGAGCTACTCCCCTTTTGGGTTCTGGTAAACATCTTGCCCCTTCAAGCTTCAGGGTTATAATAGTGCTCTCCTTTGTGATTGCCATAAGTCTTCTCCAAACATCTATAATATCTATTCATTAAACCCTTTTTAAATTATTTGAGTATGCCCCCTGTTTCCAGCTGGGACCCTCACTGCTTCAGTTCCTTTACTGGGATTTCTCTAATGGAGTTAAGGGCTATATTTCCTAAAGTATTATTTCAGGAATGATCAATTCTGAGTATATACCTGTCAAATAATAGGATGGTATACCTAAAAGGTTAAACTAATAAGCAGAAGAATTAATTGGATTTTGCTAAAATGAGAAGTTGTTTAATGTAATTATAAAAGTCCTTAACAGAGGTATACCTTCTGTATTAAATAACTATTGTTCAATCCTTAAAAATAGCATCATGGAAAAAAAAAATAGCATCATGGAAAAGTTGTTAGATTTTTAAAAGTTGCAACAATCTAAAAACTTTAAATGCCATTATTTACCCATGTTCTAGGACTTCTGTACACAATACTGTAGCATGAATAAAAATTCTGGAAGTCCTGACAGGTCTTACATTTTGTGGATCAAAATATCTTTTTTTTTTTTTTTCAAGAAGAACGTAAGAAACAAAATTTTTTTAAAAATCCATTATGTAATAGATACTGACTTTGTTAGCTTTATATGATTGATTTCTAAGGTTTATCATGATTGTGAAGTGCTATTAACCACTTCTAGGAAGGGAATTACACATAATTATCTTTCTAAATAGTAAATGATACCTAGATTTGGTTTCAAAAAATCTTCGGCACGTATTTTTTTTTTAATTAATTTTTATTGGTGTTCAATTTACCAACATACAGAAAAACACCCAGTGCTCATCCCGTCAAGTGTCCACCTCAGTGCCCGTCACCCATTCCCCTCCAACACCCGCCCTCCTCCCCTTCCACCACCCCTAGTTCGTTTCCCCGAGTTAGGAGTCTTTATGTTCTGTCTCCCTTCCTTTATATTCCCTTTCACTATTATTCATATTCCCCAAATGAATGAGAACATACACTGTTTGTCCTTCTCCGACTGACTTACTTCACTCAGCATAATACCCTCCAGTTCCATCCACGTCGAAGCAAATGGTGGGTATTTGTCGTTTCTAATGGCTGAGTAATATTCCATTGTATACATAAACCACATCTTCTTTATCCATTCATCTTTCGATGGACACCGAGGCGGCACGTATTTTTAATAAGAAGCCTTACCGTGTACTCCTTTATGGGAGAAAAAAAAAAGGCTATCCAATTATGTAGCAAAATCCCTCATGTAAGCTGTTTGGGGATAATTTCTGAACACACTTTTGGACCTATGGAAATGGATGTCTCTTTTATAATAAACTGTGATCATAATTTTGAATTTTTATGATGTAAAGAAAATTTATTTATCCTTCTCTAGAGAAATCCAGACCTTTCAGTGAAATATTTCCTTTTGTGGAGGTTCTTCCTATCCAAGGTAGCTATCCACAGGACAGATGGAAAAATCCATGCTGAAATGAAAAGTACTTGAGTTTCATAAATTGACCTTAATCTAATGTGATGAGAATATTTTCTCCTCTAGAAAGTAAAGTGCCTATCTTTTTTCAGATATCAATATGGTAGTAATCACACTTTTGCAAAACATATTTGAATGAGATTCCATGAGGCACAGTAGAAATAAAGGCACTTAGAAAATCAGTTTTCATAGCTAAATACCATTTGTCTCACTGATGCCAGCCAATGCCCTCTATGTTTTTAAATAGTTGGCAGATGTCCTGAGGACCATGACATTATGGGTGCAGCCAATTTCTTGTGGCTAAACTCACATTTATGTATTGGTTAAAATAAAAGGGGAGTGGGAAGGTTACTCTTAAGCTGTGGTCTTCACTGATGCATATGCGGGTTCATCTTAAGAAACTCAGATTTTAAGGACAATCACTTGTAAAACCACAAAAGGGTTACCCCAAACCTCGGCCACTTAAAATTGGCCACAGAAGCCTGGTTTTGAATAACAAACTCTGTCAAACAGTAAATTAGTCTCCATGCATACTCTCTTCTGTTCTGCTCAAAGAGAAACATTTAACATGTTAAATTATGAACATGTTGAATAGTCTCAAAAAGAGTATTTCTTTTTTTTTTTTTCTGAGAATGGGTCTAATGAATTACTGAAAGCATTGTCAATATTGTTGATGCAAATATCTGTTAGTCAATCATTAAACAAAATTTCTTCCACAGAATTCAGTGTTCTAGGTTTTTAGGTCATTCTTCCTCAATAAAATGTTGATGATCATAGACAAAAAAGAACATTGTTACAAAGAAAGAAATCTTATGGCTCGGAAGTATTTGGGGATGGAATTTAACAAACCAAAATTACATGTAAAGGTTAGCATCTTGACACAGGCAGACTACAGTGGGAAGCCAAGGTAGGTATTATATCATTAGAGTTTCTAGATTTTTCTAATGATAATGAAGTCATGAGATTTCACAATTAGAATGTAGTAATTTGGTAGTAACATTATATGGTTAAAAAAATGCTGTTTTTTTTTTTTTATTTTTAATTGACTATATCCCCAATGCTGTACTTTTCATCTCCATGACTTATTCACTTTATAACTAAAAGTTTGTACCTCTTAAGCCCTTTCCCTTGCTTTATGCTACTTAATTTTGAAGTAAAATATTATATCAATAGCATTTATTCAAGGCACGCCTGGGTGGTTCAGTGGTTGAGCATCTGCCTGCAGCTCAGGGTCTAGGGTCCTGGGATTGAGTCCCCTATCAGGCTCCCCCGGGGAGCCTGCTTCTCCCTCTGCCTGTGTCTCTGCCTCTGTGCCTCTCATGAATAAATAAAATCTTTTAAAAACTAGCATTTATTTAAAAATCATACAAAAACCCACTAACAAAACCTGGCTTGCTTTCCTCAAAATTATTTTTCCTTAAAATCTTCAACCAGACACATATTATTGATGTTATGTCACACAATTATTCCTCATGGTGGTATGACATTGAGAGTATCTTTGTGTAAATACCGAACTTTAAATTTTTGCTTTGCAATCAATAGTAGATAATAGTATTTTACCCAAGTCCATCTATATAATAGATTATCAAGATATTTGATATTGTTGATGGTAGCTCCTTTTAAACTTATATTTATACCAAATAAGACTTCTGGTTCTAGAAATCTCTTTATACAAGGTAATTCTTGAGTCTCTTGGAAAGAAAACTTTATGGTCACAAATAATGTTAATCAGAGTGTAAAGTGCATTCTTTCCACTGGAATACAAACACCCAAAAAGAGCATTTTTTAAGTGTCCATTGCAGGCAAATGCTTAACTGTTAAAAAAAAAAAAAAAAAAAGAAAAGAAAAGAAAAAGAAAAAAAAAACACTAAAAAAATCAATGTGTGGAAAGTTTCACCCCTTTGCTTTTAAGTTGCATAGATGTGAAGTCCCACTTGTTTCCTCCTTTGAGTGAGAGGAACATTTTAAAAAGCGACTTGTCTGGAAGAGAAACATGCTGCTCTGTTGCTGCTCAGGCCTCCCTGTCAACTGCTTCCCACCGTGAAGAGAACATAGTTACCTTGAAGAAAAATTTGCATTAGGTCATAATTTCCCTCTTTTTATGTTTGTCTTGCATTCTGAGGAAGTGGAACAGGTTCTCAGCTGAAAAATAGACCCTTTTTTCTTCACAGAAAATATATATTAGAGGTAGAGGACACATAATTTTTTTTAAATGAGGGAGAGAGTCTTAAAAACATAGTTTGGGGGCTTCCCCCCACCCCCCGCCCGTCTGTTAGCTCTTGTTTTCCTTCAAAGCATTATCAGATAAAATTTTCTCTTAAATCTTTTTTAAACTTGAAGATTTGAAGGGACAGAAGACCAAGTATTTACTTTCCTTTTTCCTATCTGTTTTCTTACCCCTTGCTGCCTCAGAAAGTTATGGAAATACCCAAGAAACAAATACTAAGTTTGTCATCCTATCCCTAAATTGATATTTGCTTAAAGTTTAGAACCTTTATTTACTACATACAGAAATGAATATTTTAGCATGTTTCAATCATTTTTAGAAGATACAGAATTGTTTCAAGTTCTGTGTATATCTTAGATAGAATTAAATTTAAACTGATTTTAAAGGAGTAACTTTATACAATCATTACTTATAAACTGAGTAATCAAATTCAAGTTTTTCTGCTAAAATTTTTGAATTTAGAAACATCCCTTGTTATTCTATTACATATCCATACATTTCATAAGGCACACATAATTTTCTATGGATAGTGTTGGCAAATCTACACATAAGATTTCTCAGACCACTTGTATCATAGTTATCTGTAATGCTAGTTTTAAAATATAGACTTTAGCCTGAGTAGATGAGAATCTCTGGGAGTAGAATCAGAAATTTTCTTTTTAAATAAACTTCCTAGGAAATTCTTATGCATTCCAAAGTCTGACAGCTATTGCCATGGAGTGTGATCCCTCTTTATGATGAGAATAAAGGACAAGTGGACAAGTTGGGTTTTATTTACTTTTTGGTCTTCTAATCTGCTACACACACATGCACACACAAACACACACACACACACACACACACACACACCACACCCCACTGCTTATCTGGAAATATTAATCCACTGTGTTTGATGGATGTATATATAGTTAGGGTACACACTAAACTGAAGTAATAAAGAGGCACCAAAATACCATGCTTTAGATAAAACAGAGTTTATTTATTTATCATATGTGGTCCAAGTTAAGTAGGTGGCTCCAATCCAGGAGCTTGGGAATCCAAGTTAGTTTTGCCACATTACTCTGCCTCTTCTAAAGTGTTGGCTTCATCTATATGACTCATGGTCAACACTGCCTTATACCATTATGTTCACAATCTGGCCAGTAGTGGGGCAAGGAGATGACATAGAGGGCTATGAAATTCCTTTTAAAATGTGATATACAAGTTGTATCTTTACTTTTACCTACTGGCTAAAATTAAAAGATTTTTTTAAAAAATAGGTTAAAAGATTTTAAAAAAAAATAGGTTAATTTATATGATATACCAGAAGACAGCCAGACACCTCTAACTTCATTAGAAAATTCTCAATGTTTTTTTGTAGCCTTAATGAATATACGCACGTGTTGTAATCAATGCTAACAAATAATTCTTTATCTTGCTATAATTATAGCAATTAATGGGCCTATTCTCTTCCATCTTTTCATAGAAAAGAAAAAGGAGTCCTATCAACTATCTTCTCAAATTTTAACTCACAACCATTAAATGAACCAGAACTTTAGTCATTTCATCTGCGAAATGCTGTCTTGGTGAATGTATAAAAGTGTCCATAGATAGGGTTCTATGCAAAGTAAAGGGAGATTAAATAGCAAATCCTAAAGAAGAGTAGACAAAATGATGTGTATTTAATATTCATCTATCTTGCCCCCAGTAATGACCCCTAAACCACAGCTACATTTGATCTCACTATAAACATTGGGTACAAATATAGGTCAAACCAGTAAGCTGACTGATTTTTCTTCCTTATTGCCTTTAGGGAATGACAGGGAAAGGCTTTAGTGGTGTTCCTACAAGAAGAGTCACTCAAACAAACCTTCATCTTCAAAAGTCTCAAGACTGATCACATCCCTCTCCTGATAAAATCCATTTCATGGCATTCCATTTCTCTTGAGTTACAGATTCTTTCAGTTGGGAAGAAAATAAACCCACATAGACTAGACTGCACCTCCCTCCCTGGCCCAAAATGTGGGAGAGCAGGGGGTTAACCCACATAATAAAAATTTCAAGGATAGATTAGTTTAGGCTGGATAAAGTGGCTCAAATGCTATCACCAGGACTGAGTCTTACTCTCATTCTGCTTTTCGTCTATTTTAGATCTATTGTTAGAGAAGTTCTCCATTTACGATAGTTGCTAAAAGCTCCAAGCTTGTAGTCTGTATTTGCAGCAATCTCAATGGAAATAAAATGCCTTTTCCAGTCCCAGGACCACTTCATCGGTTTTGATTTAACTGGCCCATATATGAACCTATAGTTCAGATGTCCAGTAGCAATCACTAAAGTCAGAGGTTTACAATGTCTGATTGGCCAAATCCATGTCAGCACTGACCTTCTGAGGCTGAAAATGAACTTAGGTTCACCTAGGCCCATGCAATGAAAGTGGTGTGGGTGGGGAGGGAAGAGTCATTCCCCTGAGGAAATCAGGTAATGAACCTATGAGAAATAGATTCTGGATAGGCCAAAACACAGATGGTTATTATAGTTCACTTCCTGGCTATACAACATCCATGTATATTTTTCTTATACCTAAAATTTAAAAATCCCCAAGCCTACATTCAGCATTAATATCAAATGGAATCAAAAACATATGTACCAGCACCACTCAGGTTTTATCCAGTTACTGCCTCCAGCCTGAGTCCAGACTCTCCTTATTGCACTTTCCTCATGGTTCAGAAATCTGTTATAAAAGGATACATTTAACCATCTCCAATAAACACAATGTACATTTATGAGGAGGAAACAAAATAACAACCATAAAAACCTCTACTTTGAAAAGGGGAAGTGGGAGGAGGGGCAGTATGCAATATATTATTTGCGTACACACTATCCTGTTGGATAACCCCTTGTCTTTCTGGGGGATCCCTTCTGTCTGCTTTTGGACCTGTCTTCCGGGATGATTTCCCTTGTAGTCTGGTACTCTGCCCTATATGGTCACAGCTGAGAAACGCACTGGGGAATATTCACTTACTGATGATCATATCTAATAGTGCTGTTTCTGTGATCTTTAAGATCACCACTAAGTGTTGCCTTGGGGGTTGAGCAATCACCACCCTGAGTTTATGGGCATTTGAGTTTCTCTGGTAACCCAAGTTCCTTAAAAGCTTAGTAAACTCTACAATCTATTTGTTTCCAGTAAATTCAGTGAGTTAGCAACAAAAGCCAGAGTTAGTATTGAGGCCTAATCCTTGATTCTAGATTCCAATCAGGTTGTTTCTGTCTTCTAACTCATGAACTTAGTGTTCTGTCAACAGTAGTAAGGAGGGCTTCTGTTTTGAATCTTATTTTCCAATTTCATTCTTCTCTCCCCATCCCAAACACACCCCCGCCCCCAACTTCACTAGCACTAAATTTAGATTGAAGGAGAGGATCTGACTTTTCAAACCCCAAACAGTTAAAATGCTTCTGACTCTTGGCTGTTTTGGATTTCAGAATAAGGGCTAAAGGGTTGCTCTGATTGTTACTGCTTCCATGCAAGCCAGATTTAACTACAATCTGTCCCTTTCATAAAGGTTTAGTGAGGACTAAACCTCACATGAAGGACTGATATGTTCCTGATTTTCTTTTCACACATGTCCTCCAACTCCAGTCTCATAGGCCTGGGCTCTGAATCCCAAGATAATCCAGATAGCAAGTTAATCAATTGTTGTCTGAATTTCTCCGCTAAAGAAAGAGGAGTCAGCATTGCGTCTTTCTGACCTAGATTCAGCTAATTCCACATGTTAGAGTCTGTAACCTATCACACTTCAATTTTTGTACCACGTTTAAAAATAAATAAATCAAGACTCTTCCACATTTGAGTGACTAAAATACATCTCAAACAGGATTGCTTGGCAAGGGAAATTTACTGTTTCACAAAAGTGAAAGGTTATGGAGTAGATCGGTTCATTTATGTCAACTCAACCCATCTCTTCATCTCCCAGCTCAGTCTTCCTCTGTGTTGGCTATACTGTAGGAACGACATTTCCTTTGAGAGAATTGAACTTTTCCTTTTGGTTGCCCAAATAGCTTTAGGCTTAAATCCCACATTGCCAACAGTCCCCACAGAAAGAGAATACTTTTCACAACATATGCAAAAAGCTCTATTAGCCCTATTGGTCTTGATTTGGTCTAGCTTGGGTCGTATGTTTCCCTCTCTTGGCATTTCCTTTAGGGAGTCAAAAAGGTTATTCTCTCATTGGCCAAAGCTGGTTTAACAAGAGCTCACCCTTGAAGCTCATGGTCAACTAGCTCTCTGTGAGCTTCATGGTTTAAAGATCGGTTCCCTAAGGGTAGATCACAATGCCATTCATTGCCTGACAGAAGAGAGGAGAGGTGAATCCTGAGCAGGTAAAAGCAATAGATAATTTTAAAAAAGAATACTTAAGGTGACCGCAAAGCCTTGTGTTTTGACCCCCTGCCTACCTCACCACTATCATCTAGTTACATTCTCTTACTTTTTGGGCTCCAGTCACACGGGCCCTATGCCATGACTCTTTCTGCATTTGGACCTTTCCATGTGCAATTCCCTCTGCCTGAAACAAGACTCGTCTCCTCACACCTCATTTGATTGGTTCATTTCTACTTCTTTTTTCAAAAGTCAGCTTAATTATCACTTCCTCAAGGAAAGCTTAAGCTGACAAGGAAAGCTTAACTAAGTTTTTTCCTTCCTTTCATCTTCCCCCATAGCCTCCAAACTTCTCCTTTGTAATACTTGTCATAATTGCAAGTAAGTATTTAATTGTGCAATTACTTTTAGCTCTATGAGGATAAAATATCTCTGTCTGGAAATGTAAAAATATTAGGGGAGCCTTGGTGGCTCTGCTGGTTGGGCATCTGCCTTTGGCTCAGGTCATGATCTCAGGGTCCTGGGATCAAGCCCCAGGTTGAACTCTCTTCTCAGCGGGGAGCCTGCCTCTCCTTCTGCCTCTATCCCCCCCTCTTGTGCTTGCTCTCTCAAATAAATAAATAAAATATTTTAAAAAAGTTTAAAAATATTATTCATTGAATGAATAAATGAAGCACAAGAATAAATGAGCAAGCTGAAGGAATATGTGATGCTGGGGATAATGATTTATTTCCTCCCATTAATCTCTATATTTCTGGATCCAGTTTTCCTCCAACTTTCTCCTTTGTACAACAATACTAATTTTTCTTTATGTTAGTTGTTCACTATTTTCTAACAGAGAAGATATTTTAGTTGCATAACAACACATGACTATGAAAGAAATTCTGAAAAAAATCACTCTAGTTAGGTATTTCTGCAGGATGCTCATCATGTTACTCAGTGCAAAAGGTTCACACCCTGAGATAGACAAGATTGGGTTCTAATGCTAGTTGAGCCATTTACTAGCTCTTTGACTGTAGAAATTTATCTATTCTGAGGCTTTACTTATCTATAAACTAAAAATAATGATATCTACTTTGCAGGATTCTTATAAGAACATAAAAATAATATATACTTTGTACCCACACTCAGTAGACCATCAATATTTGATACAAATTCTTATTATTATTCTTGGATCACAGACCTGTCACTCTAGGAGGAAGCATGGATTAGGAATCATAGCCATCCCTGCACATCACCCAGAGGGGATTCTCTTGCCAGCATAGGATAACTTTATTTATATAGTACCTATAATGTTTTACAATACACCCTTATGTTTTGTTTTATTTTTTAAGATTTATCTATTTATTTATTCATAAGAGACACAGAGATAGAGCCAGAGACATAGGCAAAGGGAGAAGTAGGCTCCCTACCAGGAGCCCGCTATGGGACTCAATCCCAGGACCCGAGGATCATGACCTGAGCCAAAGACAGACACACAACCACTGAGCCACCCAGGCGTCCCCACCTTGTGTTTTAAAGGAAGCTCTGATTTCTAGAACTTTATATTATATAATAGACACCACTATAGCCTTGCCCAAAACATCAGCATTTAATTCATGGTACATTTCATGTACCCCATTCCTCCCTCTCTCCAAAGCAATGATAAAAAATCATGAAGAAAATCTCAGGACCTCCAAGAGAGGGAGAGATAAATCAGGGCACCATGAAATGAACTCTTTTAACCTCTGTCAGTAACTATGGACTACCCCCTACCTGAACCATAAGAAACATAAAGAAAACTCACACTGAACAAATTAGCCTTTCCTCTACCTCAGCCTGTCAACAGAATGAAAGGTCTTTTAAAAGACCTCAGTACAATAAATTTCATTTTCTTTTCTGCATCTTTAACCACCTACCTCAATTTGGTCTCTCCCATCAGTAAACATGCTCAAGTCTTTCCCATCTTAAAAAATTCTTTCCTCAATCCTCCATCCCCGTTCTTCCTTTGCTATCTCTTTCCTCCTCTCTTGAGCTAACCTTTAAATAGTCAGTTGCACTCCCTATCTCCTTATCCTCACTTCCTGTTTATCCTTCAGCCTCAGGCAATCTGGCTTCTGTTACCCTTAGTCTTCAGCTAAATGGCACTTTGCCAAAGACTGCAATGAATGCACCACTGTCATAACCAAGGCACATTTCTCATTACTTGTCTCCGGTGACAGCTCAATAGCATGTGCACTGCTAGCAGGTCAGACCTTTTTGAAGCTTGTCCTTAGCTTAGCTCCCACAATACCACACACCTCTGGCTTCCTCCTTTGGTGGCTCTTTTTCTATCAAAACTCAGGGTGGTATTCCTCTGTTTCTCTCCTAGAGCCCCACTTTTCTTCTCGCTCAGATCACAAAGTTATCTTCCTTGGCTGCTGTCTTTATGCAGATGATCCACACATTTATAACTGCAGTCTGAATCTGTTTTCAAGGTTTCAGGCTCAGATATCCAACTGCTTGTTGCACATTCTCCCATGGCATCCCTCAGGTGCCTCAAACTTAACTTTTTTTTTTTTTTATCACTGATTTATATTTTCTCCCATAGCCCCCCCCCCCCCCCAACTGCTACTTCCATGTCCTCTGCCCTTTTCTCTTCCTGTTATTTCTTAAAAAAAAAAAAATAAAGATTTTATGTATTTATTCATAAGAGTACACACAGAGAGAGGCAGAGACATAGGCAGAGGGAGAAGCAGATTCCCTGCAGAGAACCTGATGCAGGACCCCAGGATCCTGACCTGAGCCAAAGGCAGATGCTCAACCACGGAGCCACCTGGTGCCCCCTTCCTGTTACTTCTATCTCTAGTGAATGTCACCAACAGTCATCTCATTGGCCAGGTCAGAAACCTGGGTGACAGCCTCGAGCCCTGCCTCTGTGTCTACCCTTGCTTCAAAGTACAAGTTACTGTGCTCTATTTCTTCTGTGTGTGATATCCATGGACCTCTCCATTCTCTCCTTCCTATTGCCTGACCTCAACCACGGATCACTCTCATTTTTCCTAAGTGATTTCCCCTGTCTTCTCCCTGGTGTCCAGCCTCTGCTATTGTGTTCTCTCAATCTGTTCTCCCCACTGCAACTACTGAGATATTTCCAAAGTCTAAATTTGATCATTTTCTTCTCTTTTAAAACCTGTTATTGGGACACCTGGGTGGCTCAGTGGTTAAGCATCTGCCTTTGGCCCAGGGCATGATCCTGGAGTCCTGGGATCTAGTCCCACATTGGGCTCCCTGCATGGAGCCTGCTTCTCCTTCTGCCTGTGTATCTGCCTCTCTCTCTCTCTCTCTCTCTCTCTCTCTCTCTCTGTGTGTGTGTGTGTGTCTCATGAATACATAAATAAAATCTTTAAAAAGAAATAAAAAAATAAAACCCATTATTGATATCCCATTGCTCTTAGGCCACAACCAAACCCTTCACTATGATATATACTAACCAAGATGATCAGCTCCCTACATGCTGCTGAGGTCTGAGAGTTCATGCTCTTGTTTTTTACTTTCTAAACATGGCATTTAGAATGTGTTTCATTTTTTCTAATATGTCATGCTCTTTCGTGCCCTGGTTCTTCATAGACTCTTTCTTATCTCCACAAAATACTTTTCTCTTTCTACCTGGACTTAAAAACTCCTATTTATTCTTGAGATCTCAGATTAAATCTTAACTTTCAAGGGACATTGTCTCTGAGCCTTCAAATGTGAGCTAAGCACCCTTGCTATTGCAGCCCTTAACACTTTTTGTTCATATGTCTTACAATGTTTTATAGTTGCCCATTTACAAGTCTGTTTCCCCACTTGACTGTAAGCTCTGTGGGAGCAGGGGACACATCTTATTCACTATTATATCACTGGATGAGATAAGGAATAGGAGTATATTGAATCGAGAATAATGCTGTGGACCATTACTACATAAGTTTAATCTCCAACACAGAATAAGGCTGAGAAAGTAGAGAATGGGAAATGCCACCACTAATGTGGAACAAGAATAAATAGATATGTCATTTTTCTAACACTCTTTTGAGGGATGTTCTATGGTATTTCCATCCACTTCTGATCCTTCTGTGTCTGAAAATTTCCTGAGCAGACCCCCGTAATGATGCAGTTTGACTCACTTTGGTCATGCACTGATTAAACTGCCTCTCAAAAATGAGAAAATTGAAATAAAAATGACACACCAGTATCTCAAGCACCACCCGAAACTATGATAAATTAGAAATGCAGACTTGAACAACCATTTATGCAATGGAAAGTGAAACTAACAATCCTTCATTTCTAAAGTTAAAAAAAATTTTTTTTTTCTGAGAAGGTGTCCTGACTAGGTTAGTTTTCATTCATCTCAAGTCCTTTTGTAAGCTTCTCCCCAACATCAAATTCATAGTACAACCCTTTCATGAGCAACATAGTCCAAAAGGTCCCAACTAAAAATTTATTTCTCTTGTCACCCGAAGCTATGATTTTGAATTTTATGCATTACTACTGAAATCAGTGCCCTCCACATAGGCTACCATGCATGAAGTCTCTAAAACTTCAAAAGTAAAAATATATGTTACCAAGTAAAATAATTATTGTCCCCAAGAATTAACAATTCTATAATAAATTTATTCTACATTAGATTTTTTATAAAGATCTAGATATGTGATATGGTGTTTTTTGATTCACAAGCAGCCCTATTGGAGAGCATTGTTATTTGCTAGAATTGTACGAAACTTGTCTTTTCATGAAATGGTTTAGAAGAAAACCGTTCATTCAGTCCAGATTGTGTGCATGAAGTTTCATTCTGAGTTTTGGTTTCCTTAGAAAATCTGTAAGTTTGAAACTCTGACTTAAACTAAATCAACCTCCCACCCCACCCCAACGCCCCACAGCCCTACTCGATAAGAGAGATTGTTTACATTAATTTCTGATATTTAAATTTTTTTTTTTGCTTTTTATGAAAATGTGAGTCTATGTCTTTTTATTCAACAAGTTTGCTTCTTTCACAATGCTTGTACCCCAAACAGCTTTCTCTGTAGCTTGAGAAAGGAGAAATCAAGGAAGAGGTCCAATATTTTGTCCTTCATACCTTTGAGCAACTTGTTCTTTCCCTTAGAAATGTTTTTAGGGAATAGATTAGCTCTCACCTCAGGTTTGGAATGAACAGAATTCCTACCACAACGGATGACCTACTTTAAAAAAATACACAAAACACATTTTTCCTAAATGTAGCATTCTCTTCCATGTGGGTGAGCATAGGCAAGGAATGAAAATGTATCTTCCTAAGATACAATGTCACAAGTTGATAGAGCTTCTTTTCTGCCCTCAGGAAGGAATTAAAGTTGGTTTATTTGTTTCCCTTTGGTTTGTGGAAAGCATACTGAAGAAGACTTGAGTCTGAGAATTTATCACCCACTGTGTGACCCTGGGCAAGTTACTCAATCTCTCGGACATGTCCCCTCATGTGTTAAACACATGTTCTCTAGTGTTAAAAATATTTTGTTTATAACTCTCTCACCTATTTTCAAGATTATTGTAAATGAGATAACTATGCATGAGATAATTCATATAAAAGTTTTCTTGGTAGATTTTAAGTAGCAGCATCTAGACTACAATTATAAACCATGCCATTTACTTAGACTGCGTTTAACACTTTCGATAGTTATACTTTTACTAGTTTCTCTTTCTAAATTTTTGGAACATCTACTTTTTAAGTTATAATACTTTTACCTTAAGCAGCAGCCCTCACCCATCAAAATTATAGCTTTATCCCTTTCTGGGTTTTAAATTTAAAGAGAGGGCATCTTTAGTTCTTTTTCACTAGCAGAAAGTCACTATTGATGATTTATGATTTTAGGAGATTTAGGAAAGTTTGCCTCATGAAAATGTATCCATATTATCACTAAGATTGCACCCACCTGACAACCACCACTCGCATGCTAAACACACCTGTCTCCAGTAGTTCTCACTTCCTTACCTCTTCCTCCCCAGTCCAACTAGAGTCAATGATCATAATATTTCAGTGAAATAAAAATTAGGGACCTCCAATGAAATGTTCCTTTAGAATTTATTTTTGATGTTCTGATTTTGTGTGTGTGTGTGTGTGTGTGTGTGTGTGTATGAGAGAGAGAGAGAGAGAGAGAGAGAGAGAGAGAGAGAGAATGTGTTTCTTTTCACCATCTACTCTGATCTTTCTTTCAGGAACCCTTATTTTGTGATCCCTATTTGGATATAATTCATTTTCTTGGGAATAAATTCATTGCAAAATGAAGAATAGTTGTCTGAAAGTCAACCCATATTCAGCTTAGAGACATGCCTAATTACTGACAGATAAAGGAGGTCTTCTGCCAAACAGTAAAAATATAGTACTTTAAGATATAAAATAAGAAAACAACTAACAAAAGGTTGGTAGTTCAGAGTTTTGCAGGAAACCACTCAGCGTCTCCTGCTCCCATTAGCTCTGAGTTGGCATGAGTCAGATCTCATTAGGTTTTCTCACATATCTCTAGAAAGAATGAGCATACTTTAGAATATTTGAAGAGAATTAGATGTCAAGTGATGGCTACTCTACTTCCTTTTAAAATTTTTCTTTCTTTTTTTTCATACAGACTATCTAAGAAAGAGATTAACCTAACAGGGACCTAAAATTAGTTTAATCTCTATAGCTCTTCCTTTTAGAAGCATTGCACTAACAGCATGGAGCTATATAATACATTTATAAACTATTACACGGTCGTTATTTTGGGGAAAAAAAGAAATTAGAATCACTTTGTTTAGTTACCTAGATTTAAAAATGGTTTGTTTATTTATTTTAGAAAACAAAGTGTGATAAAACTCAACCAATAGTATTACCCTACGAGAATGCAAATCCCAAAATATTATTCCCAAATTGAACTCTGGCAACTTTCAACACATCTTTTTTGTATCAGCACATCAGGGCATCAATACTAGCGCTTACATTTTTCCCAATCTTTCTTTTTCACTACTGATAATCTGGGTCATTCTTTGGCTGCTAATTATTTATATTTTCCTCAAATGAGATTTATTTTTTACCTGTCACAGGAGACTTTAGATGAATTCAATCAACCTGAAATACATAAAGAAAGTCACAGGCAGCTTTGCTGGATCTTTGCAAAGGTGAGAGTGTTCCACCAGATTATAGAGAGATACACACTATTTCCTCTTTGTTATAGTATACTCTATGAATGAAAACACCGTATGCCTACTAGCTATTGATATTCACATATTAAGATACACCAATGGTTTTTAAGCAGAGTTGTGCATTTTATTGTCTGTGAATCTTTTAAAAACTACTGCTACCTCAGCCCCATGCCAGACCTCATTAATTAGAATATCCAAGAGACTAATGGGAGTATAGCAGTGGAACTTAGTTATGTATATTTTTCAAGTGCTCCGTAGGTGATTCTGATTCATTTTCCCAATGGAAAGATTTGGTGCTATCCCAGGCAGAGTATTTTATCCCCAAAGACCCATCTCCTAGTAATAATTTCAGTAGGTGGCGCTCTTTCCACCTGCCAGCTTCCCTGTTTGGCGGGAATGAATTCAAAGTCCAAGGAAGTCAGGAGCAGATCAAGGGTGCAGTTCCCTTTTGCCACACCAATATTGAAAACAGATAGCAGAACTTATCTTTCCAAACAATTTGTTAGTGGGGTAAGACATGTTTAGGTGGTAGAGGGTGGTGGACAGGGCTGTGGCGTCACATTTATTACATGAATGTAATCATTGTTTCAAAGAGTTCAAGCATGCCAACTTCTTAACATGAAATGGAAACTAAAGAAACAGATTAGAGAGTAAATGATGAGAAAAACCCAAGTAGAGATTTAGACTGAAGAGATTTAAATATATAGAGATGGGGAATACTGGTGTTATTGCTAAAAACTGCTGACTGTATGAAGAACTTCTGGTGTAAACATAGATATCTATATCCGCTAAAGTGCGGAGACAGTAGTGTGTAGTTTGCAAGAACATAAGCTTTAGAATCAGACAAACCTAGATTTAGACCCTGGTTCCAGTTATTTAGTATTTAATCCCAACCAATTACTCAATCTTTAATTCTCAATAAGATGATACCTACATTATTTGGTTTTAATAAGCATTAAATTATGAGATAATAAATGTAAAACAATTATCCATATGTTTGGTGTGTGGCCAGTATTTAATCAATAGTATTACCTTTGGAGTACTAAAAATGGGTACATGTAAATGCTGAGATTTTCTTTCTAAGTAATGAAGACTAATGGAAAATTATTGTGAGTTTTGAAGGGAAGATTCCCTATATCAGTGAGTACTGTTCATAGTAAGAACAATTTAAAGGAAGCTGAACAGGAAAAGATATAAAGCTAATTTTAGTGTAATGAATAAGGTTTAA
This sequence comes from Vulpes lagopus, assembly GCF_018345385.1. Taxonomy (NCBI): domain Eukaryota; kingdom Metazoa; phylum Chordata; class Mammalia; order Carnivora; family Canidae; genus Vulpes; species Vulpes lagopus. The sequence goes on from NC_054829.1 coordinate 101,986,652, forward strand.
ACTTGGATTCACAAAGCTTGAGTTTGTGAGGTGCTCCTTCCTCTATGTACAGGCTGTATGACCTTGAGTGAGTCACTTAAACTCATTTTTCATATTTATAAGATAGGAATTAAATTCAATGCCAACCTGGATATGGTATATGATATGAATATTAAACATAATAGCACAACTTTACCAAAGAAAACAATAGTGTAAAAAAATGCTTTGAAATCTATAAAATTCTATATAAATGTAAAGGGTGTTTTGGGAGTAATCGCCAATAGTTAAACTTTATTCCTTATTGAAGTTCATCATTAAAGTTGAAAATTACTCTCTCAAAAGAAAGTGGGGGTATAGAGTTACCAATTTTGGATGAGAATAAAAACAAGCAGTGGGGCCCAGTGGTTGTGCGTCTGCCTTTGGCTCAGGTCATGATCTGGGGTCCTGGGATCTAGTCGCACATCAGGCTCCCCAAAGGGAGCCTGCTTCTCCCTTTGCCTATCTCTCTGCCTCTCTATGTGTATCTTAAATAAATAAATACATAAATACATAAATAAATAAATAAAATCTTTTTTTTAAAAGAATAAAAACAAGTAGTTACTAGATTGTAAAATCAGAATTGATGAGGAGAAAAGAGATTGATACTGGTAACATATTTGCTATCCTTCCAAAAGCATTTCCATGATGTCTATCCCACTAATGATCCTAATATTTTTTTATAATGCCTTTAGCAATATTTTATCAGGATTAGACTTTTAAGTTTTTATCTGACATTTTACTTTGCACCCATTATATCAGTATACACATTGGCTGGCACTTGAGTTGAGTAAGTTAGGATTATATCATTTGTATCTATTTCTTAAAAATTTCCAAATTATAGAAAGAGAAGTTAGACATATGACATAAGGTCAGAAAAAAAATAGAAATCATATTACTAAAGGAGACTCTATCAAGACCTCATTATATTATGATCTCTGGCCTTAGACAGTAATGGTTTTTTATCAATAATATTTATATCATTAAGTTAGTGTTATGTCTAAATGTTTCATTCATAGGAAACTTTTAAAATTAGTGTTCTACCTATGTTAGACATTTACCTTGGGATGGTGTGCAGTAATGTCACCAGACAAGAGAAACAAGAAAGCCCCTTCACAACAATGACTGCCGCGCTGTTTGAAGGTCAATTGTCTTTTAAGCATGCAGAGCATCTTTATCATGTCGTACTTCAGAAATACGTTTTTGGAGATGGGAAACAACAGGCCATGATTTACTGTTTTTGCTGAACCACTGTAATTCTTCCAAAACAATATGGGTCACAACAATTTCTGTTAAAGAGAACACCAAGTCCTTAAAGAAAATTTCCTATTTTGCAGGTGGAGAGGAAATTAAGAATGCATTTGGGGGGGGGGGCGGGGAGGGGAGCTGTTGTTTTGTTTGTTTTGTTTTGTTAGTACACTGTAAGAAATTTGCATTGTAAAGCAAGCTGCTGTTGTCAGCTCTTTAATGGACCGAGCAGTCAGGAAGCTGCCTCCACCCTAAGAGGCTTAGAGACTGAGCAACTGAGTTAGACAGCAGGTGCCCAGGCCAATCAAGTCAATTTTCTAACGCAGAATGCATGCCGTGGAACTTGTTCTATTAGTCTTTTTTCTCTGTTGAGGAAGCGAGAATTTCTCTTTGTGGAAGCGGTGCGGCTATTTCTAGTTTGAGAAAAAAATGGTAAGGAATTTGACAACAATTGACTGGTGTTAAAACTACAAATTACCCTTTAAAATAGATTATTCACACCTATAGGAAGAATCTCAAGAAGGCACACAACTAATAAAATGTGATTCTGAATTACACATAGAAAAATGCACTAATGTCCAGTAAATAACTGGTTGTGTACACTATATCTTTTCTTTCCCAGAAATAGCAACTAAGCAAGAGGTTTTTTTCAAATCAACAATATAAAATCTCATTAACATATTTTACAGTTGGAGACCTTCAGAATTTGACTTCCTTTTGCTATTGAAAAGTCACAATGGCCAAGAGAAGTAATGTATGTTCTTTTAAATTAACAAATGTGGTGGTGGTTAAGGGTGGGGTGAGGGTGCAGAGAAAGAAGTTGGCAAGAAAAGGTTCAGGGCCTGTTGCAAAACCAACTGTAAGCCAAGTATGATTCCAGATAGACAAGAACCACCTGTTACAACAGAGGGAGAGGTTTAAAAGATGAAATGGGAAAGGGGTGACCTTAAAGATCATTTTCCCGATTATTACATAAACAACTAGGGGAACATGCAGTTATTTATATCAAACACATGTGAATACAATATTTGCCACACATTATTCAATATAAAAAGGCATATAATTTCTTATGTATTTCTGTTAAGAGAAACTTCTAGATGTAGATGGTTTATTATTGGTAATAGTAGTAACTACCCAGACATTTACCTAGTATCTTACTGAATCCTCACAACCTTTTTGTTTGAAAGGATGTTTAACACATGAGGAAACTAACACACAGAGAGTTAAGTAACATGCTCAAGGCCACCCACTCAGTAAGGGATGGAGTCAGGATTCAATAATTTCTGTCCAACTCCAAAGCCCGTGCTTTCAACAATTCTGCTGTACTGTGCACTACATAAGTATATGTCATAGCTTTGGAAAACTTTACTTTCTGGACTTGACAAAAAAAAAAAAAATAGAAGGAACCTCCCAAACAGCCTAAAGTCCACTAACAATTGCCAAGACCTCCATGACACATTAGTGTACAGTTAGAAAAGACAGAAATTCAACCTCACATGAAATGCTTAAGGAAAAATGAATGATTTTTGCCTCGTTGCAAAATCAGAAATCTGAGTTAACTCTGTCTCACAATGGAATATACAATGTTTCATTAGAACACACTCTAAACCTCTAAACGTTCTTCTTAGTAACAATGTGACACATAGAAAGAGTTTCCCTTTTTAACTCTTTTCAGAGGGAATATTCCGAGTTCATAAAATTAGGGAACGTCTTCACTTCGAAAGAAAGAAAGAAAGAAAAAAAGAAAGAAAGAAAGAAAGAGAAAATGGGCTACACAAAATAACTTGTGTTGACTTAAAAGTATTGTGATCACAATGCACTGATCCTATAGAAGTGTGCCCGAGACATCTATGTAAAAGTTGAATATCAGCACGTGAAAACTTCTTGTAGAGGACGGCGAATCTCAACTACGGATGTAATGATTCTTATGAGTTTGGGTTTTTTATTCTTATCTTCGAATAAAAATGTTGTGATTAGAAAAGGGGCATAAAAAGAGAATTAAAGTTAGTCGGCAATAGGAAAGACAATCCGTCACTGGGAGGACGTAGGTACCGACTCCGGAACGTCAGGGAATATCGAGCGTCGGTCACTTGGAATTTAGTTTTTTCCTGGGTCGATTTCTTCGTTACCTAATTATGCGCACGTAGCAACTTTTCTCAAAATAGAGGCTCTCACTGGAGAAAACGTAAGCATTTGAGAGCGCAGGTTTATTTCTTACGACCGAATCGAGCGAGAAGTGGAGTCACGGGCGAGAAATTCGCGTCGATCTGTAGGAATCCCTCTCCCTCCCGGCCCACGTGGCAAAAGTAAACAGAAGGTGGGCCGGGGCGGGGTGGAGCAGGACTCGGTCAATTTCCTAATTTGTAGAGTCTTTAAAACTACAGGCCCCTAAAGCACTCAGGGCAAGCCCTCGGCGAGGCTGGGGAGCTCTTCCGCCCAGCGAGACCACAGGGGCCGCGCGGAGGATGCCAAAGCGCGGGGCGCGGCGGCAGCGGGCGCACCTGGGGGGGGGCGCAGGTGGGTGCGCGCGGGGGCGTGTGCGGGCGCACCTGCAAGGAGGGGGGCGGAAGGGCCAGGGAGCTACCGGGGGGCGCTGGCAGCGCGCAGGGGTGCGGGGAGCGCACACACCTCGAAGCGGGTGGTGGAGCGCGGTACTGACAGAAAGTTTAAAAGGCTGATCTGGGGTCTCCATCGTTGTGCCACGCACCCGCGCCACCTCCCCGCTGCGCGCCGCCCCCCGCCCCCTCACCCCCCCCCCCGGGTGGCCACAGGTCGGAGGCTCCCCGGGGTGCCCCGGCGGCTGGCAGCGCGCCCGGGAGCTGGACCTCCCCCCCCCCCCCCACCCCCCACCCCCACCCCCGCCCCGCGCTCATCCCGGCGCGCCGCTCCCCGGGCTCCACCGCACGGCGCCAGGGCAGCCCCGGCCCCGACTGAGCGCCCCATTGTGCTGCCCCCAGGTGCCGCCGGCCTTTGTGCGGGAGGCACCGGGAGGGGGGCTGGTTCCCCGGGAGCCCGGGCTGCCCCAGGGCGGCGACGGCGGCCCGGGCGGAGGAGGAGGAGGTGGAGGAGGTGGAGGAGGTGGAGGAGGTGGAGGAGGTGGAGGGAGGCGGCGGGGGAGGAGGCGAGCCGGGCGGCGGAGGAGGGGAGGAGGGGAGGAGGGGAGGGGGAGGGGGAGGCCGGGCGGAGGAGGGGGAGGCCGGGCGGAGGAGGGGGAGGCCGGGCGGAGGAGGGGGAGGCCGGGCGGAGGAGGCGAGCCGGCAGCAGCGGCTGCGGCCAGAGCTCGGCGGCCGCCGCCGCCTCCCCGCGAGCGCCGCGCGCCCAGGCCCGGCTCGCATGCGAGTCACGTCCGCCCCCTCGGCGAGGCCGCCCCGAGACGCCGGCCCCGCCGAGTGATGAGAACAGACGTCAAACTGCCTTATGAATATTGATGCGGAGGCCAGGCTGCTTTCGTAGAGAAGCAGAAGGAAGCAAGATGGCTGCCCTTTAGGATTTGTTAGAAAGGAGACCCGACTGCCGCCGCTGGACTGCTGCGAGGCGGAGGGACGAGAACGAGGTCAGAGCGCTCCCCGGGCCGCGGGCTCCCCCGTCCCCCCCTGCTCTCCCGCGGGCCTCCCGGCTCGGGGGGCAGACCCCGCAGTGTCACCGCGAGTGCCGGAGGGAAGAGGGAAGCCTCACAAATTACTGGAGCCTCTTCAACATGGCTGACAAATATAGTTTTATTCCATCCCCCCCCCCCCCCGACCTGCACTTCTGGGCTCTCTCCTCTCCCCTGCCTATGCCCTCGCCTCCTCGCCTCCTCGCCTCCTCGCCCGGGAAACTTACCTTTGTGACTCCGGCCGGCCGGTTTCCCGGCCTTTTATCCTCAGGAAACTGATTTTTCTTTGCTTTCCTTTCTCAACTAGTTCAGCCTTGGGGGGCACCACTCCCCCCGCCATCCTCCCCGACCCCCTGCCTGTCTGTGAGCCAGACCCGTCCCGGTGTAGCCTAACCCACCCCGGAAAGAAGTCGGCACCGAGCGCTCTCGGCCCTTTGCTCGGCCGCGGGGTCCGCTCCGCTCCGCTCCGCTCCGCTCCGGCGTCCGCGCCCCTCTGCCCCGTGCCCGCTTTCCGGGGGGCGAGCCGCGCCGATGTCACGGGGACAGGACCCTGGGACACCAGGCGGGGTCCTGCCTTTCCCCTAAGTCCGCGCCTTTTGCTGGTGGTGCTGAGTGAGACAGAAGAGTTCTCTCTGGTCTCCCCCACCCCCACCCCCACCCCCACCCCCACCCCCGAAGACCAGATCCCACTTTTCTCAAGGTCCATCAGCTCCGCGATGGGCTGCGCCTTCCAGCCTGGGGACGGGGGGTGAGAGAATTTGTGGGCAAATCTGTGTCCCGGCTTTGTGCTTCTCCCGAATCAGCTTCGTTGGGTTCCCCGGTAAGTGACAGGCAGACACAAAGGCAGGCGCAGGCCGGGGGAGGGGGCGGGCGGGCGGGCGGAGGGGGCAGAGTTGAGAGTTGCAAGCCTGCAAGGTCAGGGGCGCCCAAAGAAATGAAACCCAATCCCAGCAAAGAAACCGAGAAGCAGGGAGCTGGTTTCTAACAGTCCCATCCAGATTTCTCTCTGTGTCTTGGTTGCTCTCTTTTCTTTGGTCGTTTATTTATCTGCCTTTCTCCCCGTGTGCCCCTTCTCTCCTCCTTCTCCTTCTCCTTCTCCTTCTCCTTCTCCACACACACGCGCGCACACACGCGCGCACACACACACTCTCCAGTCTTGCCAAATCTTTTCGCTGGGGCTGCTTGTCTTCTGTTGTTAAACTAACAGTTTCTAGGGAGAGTTCTCCACCTATGGCGAAATAAAGTGTGGCCTGGATAGACTCCTGGGAAGGTCAAATATGGAATATTAAGTATTACTTGCTGGCTTTTGCCTTCATGACATACTTTTAATTGCATTGAGTGATTCCCCACCGCCCCCTCCCCCTCCCCCTCCATCTAATGTTTAGGAATTGAAAGAAGGGTGATTTTCCAGTTATTTGCTTAAAATATACTGGAATATTTTTATAGTTTCCCGTGTAGGGACTAGGATACATCCATGAATTTAAAATCTAAAGTCTCATATTATGCTTTCACCTCTCCAATAAGGGATAATGATAGCAAATCCAAATAAAAAATATTCATCAACAAATGATTCCCACATAAGAGGAAGATTATTCCTGAGAGGAAGTTGGGATGTAAAGAGAAAAGATACTGTTTTGCTTTGCTTTGGTTTAAGACTGTGGGTATTGTTGCCTGGTTAATGAAATCATTATATTTGCATTTTAATGGAAAGTTGAAATACTGGAGGAGAGTTATATTCTTTTACATGTTTGCATGTGTGTCTCATAATAGGTTTGAAGTGGAATAGAAATTTCAACACAATAAATATTGAGGTGTTTTTTTTTTTTTTTTTTAATGTTATGAAGCACGGAAGTGTTAGTGAAGGGTTGGAAAGTCGAACTAAAGTTTAGAAGGCATGTATATGATTAAAAGATGGACAGGAGGAAGAGCACAGTAATGGACATTGCTCCATAAATCAGACTTCCAAAACCATTTGTCCTCAGGAGTTCACTTTGTAACTTTTTCTATTTTGATCTCTGAAAAAAGCAGGTAAGTTTACTTTAATCATTGATACCGAAGGTTATTTCACATGATTATCAGGGATTGGTATTACTCATCTCTGGAACAGAAACAGCTCATTCGGTTAATTTTTATTTGTCGTAAAATAATGAGGAGAATATTTAGGAGTTTAGCATAAATGCCTACTATTTGTTGATAAAACTATGATTGATTATTGCAGTAATTCAGGGTTTAAAGAAAAACAGTTCCTTTTGCTAACAGACCAATATCTAACTGCTTTTTTGGACTTTCCAAATGTTGTGGTTTGTGCTGTCTTCAAGTTATTCAACTAAATAAATGTAGCATTTTCCACTCATATTGGTAAATAAGAATACCTACATTGTTAATTATTTTTATTGTGACTATGAAGATTTGTTCTTTCCTATCAAACTTAGACACTTTTGTTGTTTTATGTATCCTATTTGTATGCTGAAAATAGCTGCTAATTACTATTGTATAAGGGGCTTACATTATTATAAGGAGGAGAGGCGCATTATTTACCATTTTCAATCTAAGTACCACTTTCTCTTCTATTATAAAGGAGAAATTATTTGAACTAGTATAGAATACTTGACTATTTCAAACATAATGTCCATTCTTCATTTATGTGTGATAGTACCCTCTGGATATTCTCAGAATTTCATAGCATAGGACTGTCCTTCTTGAGCAATTGAATTTTATGGAAGTGATAGTGGACAATAACAAGATAGATCATTTTCTTAAATTGCAATATTGTTTTCCTTATTTTCTTATTGAACTAATGGTTAATGAGAAATTAACTTGGAACAAAGAGACTCCCTTGTTTTGTTTAAATCCACAGATTTGCCAGCTATGACTTTAATGATATCTGGCATTATGCTGGTCTACGCTATGAGTCAAGGCGATTGATATGATTTTGATGCAGTGGCACATGAATGTAGATATTGGCAGGTCAACATCACTTCCAGAATAAGTGAAATGCACCTGCCAAGGTGTGATTGGGACAGACTTCCAAAGTCCTGTTTGGGCACTGGACTTGTATTAGGTAACAAAAACTGGAGTTAATGTTTTGGTTTCACTTGCTGAAGTTATGATTTCTCTATCAACTTCAAAGTTCCACCCCCACACACTGTTGTAGCCAGTGTCACTATTGAAATATATTTTCTTATTTCCTGATCTCCGTAAGACCTTTCTTATAATTCACAGGCACACCTAGCAGAAACCTTCTTTACCATTACATCCCAGACCAAAGTTGGTAAATTCTTAAGAATTCTTTGAAATTTCCTTTAGGTAAAATGTTATCAAAAGCTATGGATGTTTGACATTTAGAATATCTAATATTTAGAAAGATCAAATCTGCTCTTTTATGCTCAAATTCCTTGTTAAGTGAATTTAGTTGTTGTTGCTTAATAGAATTTAATAGTCTTGCCTAGCTATCTCAAATTACTGGAGAGAGACTTCTTTGTTTTATAAACAACCATATAGACAAGTTAAAACTTTGGAGCAGCTGTCAGTGTTGATTCATCAAAATAACATTTTCCTCAACTATTATGCTACCATTGCACACTAGTTCTTAAGCGTAGTAATGGCACCAAAGCCAGTAGCAGAAAAATATTTTACAAGCCAACTTTACAATTGGAGCCTTAACTGTGGGAGAGTTGGTTTGCCAAGTAGAGCTGGTGGTTATCTTGGAAATTGTGCTGAAGAACACAACCACAAATGATTTTGCCAAATATACAGTATTTAACTTGGTCTACATCCGCAATTTCTATTTTGACTCACTGTCAAATTCAGGGAATACTGTGACATTATTTAAGGAGGTTATATAGCATATCTGTATACCTTGGTATATAGTACGAAATATGTCTACTTTGGTACACAGTAGGAAAGAAGTGTTCCACAAGAGGAAGAGGGTACAGTGAGAGCCTTGAATCATTGTGACTGCAAGCCAAAAAGAGTCTTAAGGATCTGCTATTTCCAGCATTGTACATTGAAAAAAATCCCTGACTTAAGATAGATATATTCTTTTCACAATAAAATAGATTTTGGTTGCCCATTCCAAAATAGTAAATTCTATCAGCTTTGATTTATGCTTTCTCCACTTGTCATGCAATGCAGTTAAATGTGCCAGGCTTCAAGAAGAGAAATAGATAGTAGGTGGATTTTCAATATTTTGTGTAAAAACAAATTCGATGATAATGTCAACCTACCTGCAGTTTTAAGAATTTGGAACTCAATATTTCATATTTACTCAGGGTCACTATTCAAACTGACTTGAAGTCAAGCTCCAAATAATCTGAGAATTAAAATTAAGAAATGAATAAATTAGGATACAGTGTTTTTGGAGGACAGGTTAGGCAATAAAATGAACTGGTTGTTTCACTAAAAATACTATAAATAAATATTTATTTTAAATTAAAGTTATGTCCCTTGGAAAAGCGATCCTGGTTTCTATTTATTCCATACTAGAACCTAGTGGTGTTCTACTCAGTCAATATGTATTGAAGCGAGTATAAGCTTCCAGTTATAAGATGAATAAGTTCTGGAATGGAATGTATAGCACAGTGACCTGTTGTTAACAATACGTATTGTATATTTGAAAGTTGCTAAAAGAGTATGTCTTAAAAGTTCTCACCACACACATGCAAAAACTGTAAGTCTGTGAAGTGTTGGATATTTTAAGTTACCTTATTGTGGTAATCATTTCCCAATATATACATATATCAGATCTTTACATTGTACACAATAAACTTACATAATATTGTATGTCAATTATATCTCAAAAGCTGAGGAAAAAATAATGACCTGCAATTGGAAAAAATGTCATTTAATTAGAAAATGTATAATCTATTCTCAGTGGTAATGATGATGATGGTAGTAATGACTGGTTTTTCCTTAAATGTAACTTCTAGTAGGTTTGGCAACTGTCTCAGAAAAGCCATCCATTGTAAGCATATAGCTTAACGGTTTTTAGTAAATTTACATGGAGATCACATATTTTTAATTGAAATTTCTATTAAGATAATTGTAGATTCAGACGCAGCTGTATAAAGTAATAATAATTGGGCGTGTACCTTTTGCCCAATTTCCTCCCTTGGTAACTTTTGATGAAACTATAATATCACAACCAGGGTATGACATGGAGATAGTCTATTAGATTCCCCCTGTCTGACTTGTATACTTGTATATTGTGGATTTAGTTCTATACCGTTTTATCACATTATCAGATATCTTTAAATCTTTTTTCCCCGAAAACAGAAAAGTTTAACCCAATTCTAATTCATCAATCATATGATTGCTACCATTCTTTATCTAAAAGTGCATTGGAATATAGGTTTTTGTTTTGTTTTGTTTTTACCTTTAGATGTTTTTGCATAAAATGGCCTTTGTGTTCAAAATAGTTTAAGTTGTTTTAATGACTTACTGCATTGTTACTTACGTCATTTAATTCTCTTCACAACTCTAGAAACAGGTATTATTATCCTCATCTCAGGTGAGCTAAGATGCATAGTGAGGTTGGATAACCAAATTCATGCAGCCAGTGCATGGTTTAGCTACGATTTGAATTAAGCAGTCTCTAGAGCCCAGCTCTTTAACTACTATGCTATTCTTCCTTATTATCATTAATAAAAAAGTGAAGCTGTAATGTAGGGTATGCAGGGAAAGTCCTAAGAGGAAACTTAAAATGCACAGAATTGTTTATATAAAAACAGGTACCCAAACATTCATAACAGCATTATTGATGATTGTCAAAAATTGGAACAACCCAAATGTCTGTCAACTCATAAATGTATGAACTGTGGTATATCCATACAATGGAATATTATTCAGCAATAAAAAGGAACGAAGGGCTAATACATACTGCATCATAGATGGACTTTAAAAGAAGCAAATAACAATAGACAACATATGATAAGATTTCGCTTATATGATGTCTCCAGAATAGGCAAATCTAAAGAGGTAGAGAGTAGATCACTTATTGCTAGGAGCTGGGGAAAGAAGGAGGAATGACTGTTAATGGATATGGGGTTTCTCTTGGAACCTAAAAATGTCCTGTTTTAGTTAGTGATTGATGTCTAAATAAAGTTATAAAAAATGCATGCAACTGACAAGGTATTTGGTATTCAGAAAGTAATGTCTCATGCAAAGAAATACAGAGAGTATTTGCATTGAATTGTGCAGGGCTATGCATATCTTTCTAGAAACATGGCAGCAGTGTTTTTTAGGACTTGTTCCTATGAAATTAGGACTTTTAGTTTTGAACAAACAGGATGAATTACTTGGGGTTGCTTATATTTCAATTTCTAACTTAATGTAGTTCTGGATACCAGACATTTTTCTTGTTGAGCAAGGCTTCTCTCCCTTTTTATTCTGATGAGAATGTTGATTTGCTGCCAATTGGATTCCATAGTTTGGAACCACAACTATAACTAGAGTGGGAGAGATTCAACGATCTGCAAGCCTTCAGCTTTAATAATGTATACATGTTGTACTCAATAAGGAAATGCCTTGGTTTCATATAATTGCTGTAATAATTTTTTTCAAGGAATTGCTGTAGAATTGGCCAAAATTTCTACTTTTTTTTTTTTTTTTAAAGATTTTAATTATTCAGGAGAGACTCAGGCAGAGGGAGAAGCAGGCTCCATGCAGGGAGCCTGATATGGGACTCGATCCCAGGTCTCCAAGATAATGCCCTGTGGGCCGAAGGCAGGCGCCAAACCACTGAGCCACTCAGGCTGCCCAATTTCTACTTTTAAAGAGTATAATTTTAGTACTTAGCTGTAGGTTTGTCTTACGTTTGCAACAGATACAAGTTAGGCACAGTCTTTATCCTATCAAGCTGATGGAGTGATTGTTACAGAAAGCTGTAAGGTCTCGTCCTCCTTATAGAAGAAATGAATGGCTTCCTTGTTTTTTACCCTCTCTTGTTTCTCTTAATACTCTGTGAACCACCTCAGTTAATACTAGGTTTGTTTGTTTCTTTCTTTCCAAGATTTTTATTTATTTATTCTTGAGGGACACAGAGAGAGAGAGGCAGAGACAAAGTCAGAGGGAAAAGCAGACTCCCGCAGGGAGCCCAATGCAGGACCCTGGGATCATGTCCTCACAGACACTCAACTGCTGAGCCACCCAGGCATCCCAATAATAGGTTTATATGATAGCATCTTCATAATATTCAAAAGTTGTTCACTGGGTTTTAGTGTGCTACTCCATCTTTGCTTTTTAAATATACTTCCAAAAATTTTAAATTTTTTCAAGTAAATTAAAAATATGGGAGATAAGGTATTTTGATATGTTTATATTTTTAGCTTTGCTTTTTATAAATAATTTCTATGGAAGATGCCCTAGATTCAGGAGAGAAACAGGGCTGTAAAGCTTTGCTGATGGATTGCTGTCTTCAGGGAACAGAATAGTCAGGAATAGACATAGCAATCTCCCATTAAGACATGCCATACAGGGGATTGATATTTTTCATCTGCTACTTTTACAACTTTGAGATTTGTTACAGTTTGTTCTGTGAATGCTACAGAGTGATAATTTTCATTACTATTGTCATATTTCATTAGCCATTGCTAAAGCCTGCCTTTTCAAGTCCCTTGTTTTTTTGATAGGGTATTAAACTAGTTTCTATGTCCAGATTATACTTAAGGAAAACTAATCACTCAACTTTCAAGATGAGTTTTTATTATATCATTTCTCCTCAAATTGGTATTTTTTGTTTGTCTTAAAATGTAGAAGAAAAAATGTTTAAAAAATGATAGTGAAACCAGAGGATTTAACATGATCTATCCCGGAGTTATTCCTCCTGTTTTTCTTCCCTGTCTACATTAAGAAACAAGGGCAACCATTAAAAAATACCTTAATTATTAGTTGTGCTGCTTTTAAAGTGCCGGAATCTGAAAATAATACAATGGCACCACACCTAGATTCCATCCCTAACATACTGTCTTGTTCCTATTAATTTATTTTTTAATCTGTTTGTTCTTTCAGCACTTTTTCCATTTTTTGTTTGAAGTCTCTTACTTTGAAGTTATAGAATTTTCATATTTGCCATTGGCTATAAAGTTCTCTTAGCTCTTTTATAACCTCTCATGATTTTTGTATTAAAAGGATTACTTTTATATACCCTCTAATTAGTGTGGATGGTTATTAGCTTTTTGTTTGTTTTACTGCATATATCATAACAGAACAAGAAATCACTTTTGCAAATAAAGTGTCTGATCATTCATAAAATAGAATATCTTAAAAAGTGAATCCAGTTATTACAACATTAATTCACTTACATTTATATTTTAATGTACCAAAGAGAACTGGTGAAAGGAAAAATACTATATATGGATACTTTTCAAACATGAAGGAGGAACAAATTTTCCAACATAAAAATAACCACGTAAATTATTTTGTTTCAGTAAAAAAGACAAGCAGGTACATCTTAGCAGGAAAGCATATATTTTAAACTTTTTACTCTAGATGTAATCTAGCTTTATTCCACTAGAGCTACCCAAATGGTTGAAGTTATAACATATTTAGTTGAAATTAGGACAGAGTTATACTTATCTTTGAAATGTCTACCACATCATACTTGGAGAAAAACAAACTGGCAGGAAGCAAAGCTAGTAGACCTTTTAATGGCTTACCTTTTCAATACTTATCATTTAATTGTGTTTCTACTGAAAATCAAAATTGGTAAGAACATTCGGTTATTAACACTGGAAACTAAATTTTCAATATTTTGAAACTTGTTTACTCTCAAATGTGATTCTTATTTGAAGTAAGAAATTTTCTAGACATCAACTCATTATATAATTTAAAAGCATTTTTACCAAGTGTGTAGGAGATACAGGAGAGAGTGTTTTAAAATGATTTTTAAAATGCTTGAGATTTTGTTGAAATCAGAGGATTTTCCAAATCACTAGTTTAATTTACTACTGACAGTTTTGCTTCATTTTTTCTTCATTATTATATTTTGTCATACTTCAAATAAAGCTGAAGTTTCCATATTTAGGGGTAAAAAAACTTGATATTGACATTTTCCTCTAATATTGCTAAGAATTCAACCCTCTTAAATGGTTTACCTGTTGCCTGTTCACAAACCCATTGTAAAAAATGCGATGAGTGTAGATGAGTGTGAAAATTAAAATAAGGCAGGTGAAATACTTAATTGTGTTTCTCTTTACTCAGACATAGCCATTGGATACTTTTTGCCAAAATGGTCATGTAATTTTATTTGGATGCAAATTGTCACTTTGCAAACCATTTGCCTACTTAATGTATCTCTGTCTAGTGGTAGGTGAGCAAAGATAAAGAAGTCTTGGGATAAGAGGAAGTAGAAAGTGCATTCAGAATGCATTATTGGGATTTCAAAATTTGCCCGAAATTTAATTAGAAAAGGCAGTTAATTGTGATCCTGTCCTTTGGGGAGGTGCTGCTTAAAGAAGGAAAGAAATGCAATGGGGATTGGTCGTTTCTCCTGTTCTTCCTCCCATTTATATTATGTATATATATATATATTTTTATATATATATTAAATATATATTTATATATATATATATTTATTTATTTTGGAGGGGGGAGGTGGAAGGAAAGGAAAAGATAAGAAAAGTAAATCACTTTTAGAGATAGTTCCTTGACAGGCATATGCTCATTTTCAGGGCCAAAGAAAAGGGAGGTTTCTCTTTCGAGCTTCTTGATGCTTTCTCACCTCCCAATTACACGCGGTCACATCAACATTTGACACGTGGGTACCGTGCGCATGGCAGCGCTATTTACAAACACCATCCTAGGATTCCAGAGACTCTTATGTAACAGCTGAGAGAGTGCGGGCTTTGTGTGTCTGTGGGCGGAGGAATCACTTTAATTCAGAGTCAGGGAGCCCTTGTCTGGTGCTGACAGGGTCATGAACCAAAGATCAAGGTGTCTAGGTCAGGATCCGCCCAAGACACAGTTCTCCTACCAAAGTCTCAAAGGCAGTGCTTTAATACGGGATTAATCTTTTTTTTCTTCCTTCAGCAAACAGAACCAGTTATGTCTAACTTTTTTGTGGTTTTGGTAAATGTGGGCAGATTGTACATTGGTTTTGGTTGTAACTTACAGTGCCACTGAGGCTGAAGTGTGCTTGCCTGCCATTCAGTCTCACAAATGCCTTTTTTAAAAAAGAGTGTATTTTAAAATTTGTAATCATCTTCAGATGCAAGAGAATTCATAATCTGACTTGCCAGACTAGACACTCAAACCACAGAACACTCAAGAAAGTGATTAATTGATCATCCTCCTTATCCCTTCCTGCCTCAACCCCTCTCCCCTTCCTCCCCACCCCTGTTCAATTCTTCATATTCCATCTCCCTCAGCCTTCCTCCACTTTTCAACTATATCAAGACTTGGATTTAAAAAGGAGTCTCTATACCAAATTATGAAATTGCTTTTTCTTTCCCAGATAGAGTTTCAGAGTTTCTCATTTATATTTATCAATCAAAAGAAAGTCTTGAGCTTCAAAAAAAAGTTAAAGTACACAAATTTAAAGCATATCTGGTATGTGTTTACCAGTGTTTTTCATCATGAATTGTAAGCTGACTAGTTGGAATCTTTAAAATATGAGTAAACTTTGAGGGTTTTTTTTTTTTTTTGTATTGCATCTAAGAATTATTTTTGTAATTACACTATCTTTCTAGAAAAAAAGGAAAAATTAGGATCTTTGAAATGCAGTTTAATAAATGAAGGGAATTTGTTTAACTTTTAAAACTAAGAATCTTTAACTAAGAGATAAACCAAGCACCAAAAATCTATTTTAAGTCCTATTCGTTGTAAGAGAAGTTTAGATCTGAAATAATTTAGAGATTATCTCTCCAAATTTATTATTTACCTATGATACTTAGAAATTAAGTTTTAGCTGTCTAACATCTGAATTTGCTCTCATTTGGAAGAAACTGCCAAAAGAGTGACTCATTTAACCAACACAATGAAATTTAAGGATGAGCATTCTTCATCCCTGTTGCTGAGTAAAAGTTCCTTCTGGACTTGAAAAGATATAGCTTGAAAGGAGTTCCTTCTGGAGTTGAAAAGATATAAACTTGAAAAGGTTTAGTGTTTATCATTTAAAATATTTTGTATACAAAATACATTGAATTAAGATATGGTGAAAGTAGATTATAGGCTTAAAAAGATTATTTTAATTTGCATGTTTTCTTTGCTTGCTTTTTTATTTTATTGTTTTGGCATAAAGATAATGTATTCAACTTAATAACATTGGCCCAAATAGTGAAAGTTTGTTTGAAATTACTTATAAGTATCCTATTCTACGAAGAGCAGTGCCAATTCTAAGCTTTCGGGCTTTTGCAAGAATTATCTTTTTTTTTTTTTTTTTTTGCAAGAATTATCTTAACCTATATTAGAACATTAATATTTTCCTCTCATCTTACAGTTTTTTGGACAGTAAATTATATATGATTATAAGCTGAAAGTGCTCAGAATTTTTATAAAGGCCATAAATTAATCCCTTTCTGCTAAGAAAGGGATTTATTTATTTTTAAAGATTTTCTTTATTTATTCATGAGAGACACAGAGAGAGGGGCAGAGACATAGATGGAGAAGCAAGCTCCCTGCAAGGAGCCCAATGTGGGACTCGATCCCAGACCCTGAGCCAAAGGCAGACACTCAACCGTTGAGCCACCCAGGTGTCCCAAGAAAGGGGTTTAAACATAACTGTCATTTGATTGTACTTTGGTTTTATGTGAAGTGGCAAGCATGTAATAAAAATTGATTTATTCAATGGATGGACTCCCTTCATAATGATAAGATTAGTGGCAATTGTTTTAGTATTAAAAAATATCAAAACGGTAGATTGCATGTGAAAGGTATATACCAAAAAGCAATATGAAATTTTAGTTTATCCCCTTTCAGTTACTACTGAGGGTGTATGTGTGTGTGTGTGTGTGTGCATCTGTTCACATGTATTTTGGACTTTTGATAAGAATTAAGTCCTCTTGGTAGAAATGGTTAATTAAATGAACCATAGTAAAAGTTTCTGTCTATGAATATAAAATGAAAAAATAACTAATGTCAGTCATTTTTCTGGGTATCAAGAAGTTACACAAAATCCTCCAGGTCATTTGTAATTTGTATAAACTGCTTTTATAAGGTCCTTTTAAGGACCTATAAGGCAGCTGAGGAATCAAGTAGGGGCTCACATAACCAGCTGGCTTGGTGATGTTAAGAATGGTACCAGGTGTTCCTTCTTGCCTAGGAGTTCCAGGTCATCCTGTGGTCAGGCACACATGGTCCCAATGTTTACACACACTGTTCCAGAATTCTGAACACCAGTGATGCAGTAGTGGGAGTTGAAAGAGTGGTCTATCTCATCAATTGTTTAGTGACCTGGATCGTGAATATTCATACAGAGAGAGAAAGCACTGATTATAATAATATTTGACTGGGACAGAGGGAGTTGAGGTGAGGGGTCATGGTAGATGCATAAAGGAGATTCCCCCCAAACCCCTACATTCTTATTTTAAACTACTGTTATCACTCGAAAGAAGCTTTCTGCTTTGAACTTAAAATAGTAACTTTTAACCCAGACTAGTGACTAAGGGCTCTAATATCCAAGGACTGAAGGTGATGAAACTCTTAAGAGTATCACTCTCTCTCATAACCAGGCTGACTCAGACTCTTTTAGAAGCCATTGTGGCAACTTAACTATCTCTAATAATGTTGCTTCATACCTGCATGGCAACAGTTGGAGTTAGAGCTGCCATTTTTTCATGTTTTAAAATTATTCCTCACTCATTATTTATTTTATGTTTGAAAATATACCAATCCTAGTACATATCCAAATGCTTTCCAAAATCGCCAAAAATGTTTGGTTAGAACTACTTTGCTTAACATTAAAATCTGTTTAAGGGCCTCTATCTGCAACAACATGGAGGTAACCCCCTTCTTATCTCGTAGAATTATAGTAAAGGAAAGGAAAAGGTAGGTGATGATTTTGGAAAACATGTAAAACAAAGTGGTGACATTCATTCAAGTAAATACCAGCAACTATGCTTAACATGGAAATGTGCCTAGAATGGTGAGAGGAAAATATGTAAATATAAATAAAATATAAAGAGTTTTTATTTTTTTAATTTATTTTAAAGATTTTATTTATTTTTTCATGAGAGATCAGAGAGAGAGGCAGAGACATAGAGGGAGAAGCAGACTCCTCACAGGGAGCCTGATGTGGGATCAATCCCCAGACCCAGGATCACGCCCTGAGCCAAAGGCAGATGCTCAACCACTGAGCCACCCAGGTGTCTCTATAAAGAGTTTTAAATGTTCACAAATGATGAACATTCTAAAGATTCGTTTCAAACTCTTTTAACGAATTATCAGACTTTTTCATCCACCTTCCTTTGAACTTTTAATGTTTTTTTTCCTTCTGGACTGTGGGTTTAATTTCATGTGCTTGTATGTGTGTGTTTGAATATGTTTTTGTATTTTAGATCTAGCTGTGTAGACTAGAGTTGTTTCCAATTGCTTATAAGATATTGCCACCACTTTTACTTCAGCATTTTAATAAATCATTCTTCAGATTTGCAAAAATGTAGTTCATTTTCAAACATGAAATCATATGCTATTGTCAACTGAAAAGGACTTTAGAGACTCTCCAACCTATCTGTTGCATTTAAAACTGAAAAAAATAGAGCCGTAGGAAGGGTAAGACAGTTGCCTCAAATTACATAGTAGGATATCTATCATTTTAATAATAGCCAATCGACTAAGTTCTTACATTTTGTTAAGCATCATGCTAGGCACCGTACAGATATTATTTTATTCTCACATTACCTCTTTTTCTGTTCATGCCATATATCCCATTTTACTGATGAAAGAAATAGGTCATAGGGTTTTAACCTCCATATAAATTTTGATTTATATTTAACATCACCACCATTTTTTTAGGACTGTGATTTCTTCCTCCTTGATATTCTCACCTGTGTGACTTCTCTTTCCATTCTTTGCTGGTTCTTGCTGCTTTTCACCATATTTCCCCCAAAAAGGAATCTGCATTTCCTCCTTATTTCTAGTGGATCACAATGAACTCTTAAACAGCTGGCTGCCATTAAACAGTCTAGCCTTTTGGGTTAGGAGGATCTAATTTTGAATCCTAAGTTTCCTTCTTATAAACTGTTTATGTTTTAATTCAACGTAGTAGTTTTAGCCTCTCTGGATCTGCCTTCCCATCTGTGAAATAGGAATAACGAATAATTCTTATCTCTCGTGTTGCTCAGAGGGAATAAATTAATGAGTTAATATAAATTAAACATCCAGTATATTACTTGGCAAAATTTCAGTGATTGAATAAGTATATGTTCATTCCTCAAGCATATGTTGAGCATCTATGTATTAGGAAAGAAGAAAGCCATTGTCCTTGCCCTTGTGGAGTATATGGACTCCTAGGCAAGAATCAATACTATGATCTTTTAAAAGGCATAAAAAGATGGAAATTATGGGACTCAAAAACTGGTCAGGTGGAGAATTTCCAAGGATGCACCCAGCCCTCTGCTCAAAGGTATGATTCCTCAATTGCCTGAATGGTCCTAGGCACAAGAATTGGCATAGCTTCTCAACACACTCTCTCTCTCTCTGTCTCTATGAATAAATAAATAAAGTCTTAAAAAATAAATAAAAACAGGTACATGGTAACAACAAAAACAATTTAAAATATTGTAATCAGAAATACATCTTTATTACTTTTTCCTACAGTAATACACTTACATTTTCAAAGTTATCAACATCAAACCAGAGCTTCCTGACTCCCCACTATGCAGGATATAAACATTAGAATTTCTCATTTCCATCTGCTTTTTCTCCTTTGCCTTCTGCCAACTTCTGTTTTTGTTTTTTTTTTAAGATTTATTTATTCATGAGAGACACAGAGAGAGAGAGAGAGACAGAGACAGAGACAGAGACATAGGCAGAGGGAGAAGCAGGGTCCTCACATGGAGCCCAACGCAGAACTCCATCCTGGATTCCAGGATCCCACCCTGAGCCAAAGGTAGATGCTCAACCGCTGAGCCACCCAGGCGTCCCTGACTTCTGTATTCTAGACCATTCTATAATGTTAAGTTTATAATATTTATACTTTGTTCTTCATCTATAGCTGTTTCTCCTATGCTTTGTTTGTTGCTCGGTGCTAATTGAGGGGAAAAAAACACAGCATTTATAATGTTGTGATTATGATAAATAGAATTCAGTATAATACCAAGTGCTGTGGTTGAATATGTAGAGAAGGAAAAAATGATCCCATAGCATTAAAGCTTGGTTTGTTCTCAAGATAATATTTTAAGCATCAAGATGAAATAAATTACATTTTCTTACATTCCTTTAATGCCTTAAAATTGTGCCATATTTTAGTTTCTTTCACATTTGGACTTTTGTTTTTCTGTGAGCTTTACATTTTTCTGGAAAATTCTAATCTCCTTTTTGGTGTTCTTGATAGAAGAATTATATGCTTTCATCACATCACGATGATTTTTCTAATTTCTTAATTATATCACTTGGTGAATGAAATATACCTTCTTAAAGTCATTCTTCTCTATGCTGTCTGGTTTCTCTTTTCTGAATTAGAGTTTCTTTTCATTATTCTCCTGGTTAGGTGTGCTTTATTATTTCACTTTCTTGTCTTGCTCAGTATTTTTTTATAAAGATTTTATTCATTTATTCATGAGAGACACACAGACAGAGGCAGAGACATAGGAAGAGGGAGAAGCAGGCTCCTCTCAGGGAGCCTGATGTGGGATTCGATCCCTGGACTCGGGGATCATGCCCTGAGCCGAAGGCAGCACTCAACTGCTGAGCCACCCAGGCGTCCCCTTGCTCAGTGTTTGATTCTTTTTTTCCTTTTTGCATAAATCCTCAAGATTTTATTCTTGTTTTTTTTTTTCCAAAGATGGTAGGTAGGAAGCAAATTGAGTCCTTGCATATCCAAAATTCATTAATTTTTTCCTCAGAGTTAATTGATTAATTATTGTGTAATGCTCCTGGGTTTAAAGTAATCTCCCCTCAAAACTTGGAAGACTTTTATCTAGTGTTGCTTATAAGATACCTGATAAAAATTTGATTTTTTAGATGACTTTTTTCTTATTAAATAGTGTTTAGGATCTTTATCTTGTCAGCTCTGATGTTTTCCTAGGAAATTAAAAGCTTACAGGAAAATCTAAGTCCATATCTGTCTAGGCATAACTCTTTCAAAATGCATCATTCTCAGCCCTAAATGATCCTGTACAATCTAGAAACAAATGTCTTTATTCCACTTTAGGAACTTTTCTTCTATTATACCTTTGATTATTTCTTCCACCGTATTTTTTCTTCTCTCCATATGAAATTCATGCTAACTGTACATTTGACCTCCTCAATTTATATCTCTTCTTTATTAAGCTCCCTTTCATATTTTCTTCTGTTTTCTCTGTATGTTTTCCAATTCACTTGATCTTTTTTAAATATTAAGAATTGAATATAATTTCCCAAAGTTCTTATATCCTCTTTTTAACAGAAGCCTGTTTTGCAGCTCAAATCCTAAGGAATGAATGAAATTTTTTTTTAAAAAAATTAGAGCAACAAAAAAAGAAATGTTTGTCACTACAATAACATATATGTTGGCAACTGCGCTTTTTGATGTTATTATGATTGAGTAAGTATTTCAGTTACATGGTGTATTTAAGAGGCCTTCTGTGACAACTTCAAAATATAAGCATGATTTGCAAAACTACTTTAAGTTTTATTTTTTTTATTTTTTATTTTTTATTTTTTTTACTTTAAGTTTTAAACAACTGATTTATAAATAGACTTTGGAGCTCAGGCCTCCTGAAAGATGAGCACTGCCTGTGTTCTTTTGCTTCCTTTCTTTCAGTTCTGTGGCTACCAGCTCCCTTCTGGGCTATAAGAAATAGCACTGTTTTCAATATCTCTCAGAATCTACTATCATGAGGAGATAATATTTGGTTAATTCCTTAGTTATGGGTTCAAGTGAACTTGGTATTTATTTTATAGTGAAAAATACTTATGGGTAGATGATCCTTCATATGCAGGTTTTCCACTGGTTTTGAAATACATTATTTATTCATTTTAAATATGGCTAAAATCATAGTATTTTGAGTGCATTTTTCTGGCTGCTGTTATTGTATTTATTAATGATTCAAAATCCTGCAGAATTTTAAATTGATTTGTATGGGCATTCTACTTCCATTTTTTTTCAAAACGGTATCTCCAGTATCTAGCACAGTGCCTGAATCATTATAAGCTACAATTTATTTGTTCAGTGTAGGCCACTACTTCTAGAGAATTCTCGTTCCAAATTTTTAGTAGCATAAGAAATCCATAATGAGTAATGATGCTAGTGAAATGAAGTACAAACAGGCAGAGCAGCTCTTTTTTTACTTTTTTTTCCAAATATAGAGAACTTTCTGAAATCAGAGAATTGATTTATGATTTTTTATATATTATATCGACATAATAATATGTAACCAGGAAACAGAAACCAGCAATCCCTCATTGATCTTCTGTTCTTTCAAAAATGGCAGAAAGATGAGAAAAAAAATCAGAGGTCAAAAATTTTTTTTAAATAATATAACTTAGGAGGCATCTGAAATCTTTAAATTTTTCATTGTTGCAAGGTGTAGCTCTTGAGCTACAACTGTTTTTTGATAAAAGATGCTGGTTTATGCTGCCAGTGTTATATCTGCCCCTATATAGTGAAAAGTACGGTGTGGTACCCAAGATGTTGAAAAGGTTAAGGCAACATTCATACTTGTGAACAGACCTACAAAAATAGACTAGACTCTTTGAGATTGCATTATTCATTTTCATAAGGTTGTCTTTACCTCTTTTGGAAGTCTGTTTCCTAATCTTCTTCTAAGGCTTATCATTCCCTTCATATGTCCATTGCATGCATTTTTTCAGAGGCCAAACAGAATTAGTGCATGCTTTGTATTGCAAAAAGGCATTGTTGACTTTAAGTGGTTTTTCATGTGATGCTGGGCAGGAAGTTTACTATTTCCTCATTTATCAAATGAAGGAGCTGGACAAAATAACTCTTGAAATTTCATTGAACCTAAAAGTCAGCATAGTAGATTATATATTCTATATGACTACTTGTAGCATATTGCAGATGTTAAATAAATATTTGTTTTTTTGTGTTTTATGAGACCACATTATATCCTTTCAAGAAAAAAATAGTATTACATTCAGATGCCTGTATGTTTATGAGGAATATTTCAAAACTGTTAAGGTTGAATTCAGGGTTTCTTACAGATGGTCTTCGCACGTTCAGCAACATTTCTCATAATGTGAGAATATTTGTGGACTGAAGAGTGAAACTAATTAAAAAAATTCTTTCAGTGAGGGAAAAAGTATTCATCAGAAAAGTATTCTAGTAGATGATATATTTTTGGTAATGAAACTGATAGGGGTCAAAAAAAAGGAAACTAATAGGGGCAATTAGCAGTTTTTTTTCTATGTTGGCTATGCTACTACTATCTTGTTATGCAATGATAATGCTTTTCTGACAGAGCAGAGAGCAAAGTTACTTTAGTCTTATTTCCATTAACCAAATCTTAAATATCCCTTCAGAGAATAGATGTGAAAAGTCTGCTTCTCAGACCTCTTAAGAATATAGATTTTGTTTTTAAGAGGCAGTTCACTCCTGCATACCAAAACAAAGATAAAAACTTTATCTATCTTTAATCCTTAAAGGAAAATATACATAAAATTGCTATTTACTGTATACAATATATGAAAGTTATAAGATTAATACAGGTATTAATCTTTTATGAAAAAATCAAGTTCATTGAAAAACTTGAGGTAATAATGAGTCATTTTAGTTAAGTAAAGGAAATAAAATCTAGTTTTGAAAATGACAGATTTACTATGAGAATGCCAAGTTGATGAGACTAGGATATCCAAATAAATTTGCTGATTTATTTTCTGTTACTCAGTGAATACAGGAGTCCATTTATTTAGATATTAATAATATAAATTAAAACCTCTTTGAAGTCAGTGTACTATCATTATGAGAATTCTTCTGAAACTGGTGTATAAACAGGATTATAATTTAATCAGAGTTTAAATTATGTTGCTTTAACTCCCTGTCAACATACAAATTGTCAAAATTATTATAATCATGAATGTAATATGCTAATTCCATTTTCACCTAGAACTTCAATTTGTTCTATCACTAGAGTACATATATGGATAAAATTTTAGGGATATCAAAGAAAGAAAAGAACAAATATATGTACATACCCATGGTAAACCTACAGCTTATTTCATGGGCCTCAAAAGATAGCTTACCACTGCTGTTTTCTAATATATATGTATATATTTATACACCGTAAAAACCTGTTTTGAGTAATGACTCACCACACACACAGAACTTATAGGTATTGCCCTTCCTAATACATATTTGGAAAAGAAGATGATATATAACTAGAATTTCATAGAGTTAAAAATTTAAAAATACATGTATTTTAAAAAACCCTGAGATTTCCAGTGTCCACTTTAACATGTAAGGAGCTTACCATCTCAACAAGTAAAAAGCTGAAGAAACTGAAAAAAGTCAACAACTCTTCATAGCTCACTCCGAGAGATGGGGTCACAAGGCAAACCACTGCCCCCAAGAGTGGAGAGATAGGCGAATACAGAGAATCACAACTTATTGGAGCAGAAATCCACATAAGTAGAAACATCCATTGGAACCAGTGCCAGGTTAGAAAAACCTGAACTGTAAAACAAATTCCTGGAGGCTCAGTGTGGATAAGTCATAAAGTAAACAAACAAACAAACAAAAAAACAAACAGGGGAACTCAGTCATAGGAAGCCCCCTACACTTTCATTTTACCTCCAGGTGTCCTACCAGGTGCCCTTAGTAAATATCAGAGAAAAGTCCCCTTGTTCTTCAGTAGGGGGAGAGAAGAACCATTTTGAAATAAGCCAGAACATTTTGTTCTTAACAAGGCCTGCTCAAAAGAAACTACTTTACCAGAGCCTAAAGGGAAATTCCCAACTTCAGCTCCCTCCAACCTTGTATGTGGGGGAAAGGAAACAGGTACCTCCAGACCCCTCCAGCTATCCTATCCTACTTAAGGAGGCAGTGATTGGCACTGAGAAGCACTGTTGAAGTTCACAATTCAGTGGCACAAGCTGGCCAAAAGACTAATCACATAACAACAGAATGTTTCCCATCCCTTCACACCTTACCTCTACAATACTAAAGGCCCCTTTACTGCAGTTCCTTTTGTCCAGTACATTTTGTTTGCTTTAAAACAATAAATTGCCAAGCATACTAAAAGGCAGAAACTGAATAAGTATCAGACCCAGAGTCAAATATAACAGGAATATTGGAACTATTACACTGGGAATTTTTTTTTTTTAAACTGTGATTCATGTTTGAAGGGTTTTAATGAAAAAAGTAGACATAATGCAAGAAGAGATAAATAATGTAAGCAGAGATATGGAAATTTTAAGAAAGAAAAAGAATGCTAAAGATAAAAAATATAATGATGGAAATGAAGAATACTCATTTATAGACTAGATATGGCTGAGGAAAGAATCTTGGAGCTTGAGAATATGACTGGAAACTTCTAAAACTGAAAAGTAAATAGAAAAAGTACAGGTAAAAAAACAATATCCAAGAATTGTGGGACAATTACAAAATATGTGATATACACATGATGGGAATACAAGAAAGAGATGAGAGAAAGGAATAGAAGCAATATTTGAAGCGTTAATGAGTAAGAATTTTCCCAAGTTAACATCAGACACCAAACCACAGATCCAGGAAGCTCAGGGAACACCAAGTAGGATAAATACCAAATAATAATTATAATAATAATTAATAATAAAAGCAAAGCAAGCACAACATGAAAGCATATCATATTCATATTCTGAAATCAAAGATAAACTCTTAAAATAAGTTAGAAGAAAACTACACCTTACCTATAGAGGAGTGAAGATAAGGATTATGTTTGACCTCTCCTGGGACATCATTACAAGCAAGAGAGTGGAGGGAGAAATTAAAAGTATTGAGGTGGGGGGGGGGGACCCACAAACCCAACCTAGAGTTCTGTAACCAGTGAAATTATCCTGCAAAGATAAAGGAGAAATGAAGACTTTCTCATACAAACAAAAATTGAGGGAATTTGTTGACAGCAGCCTTCTGTACAAGAAATGCTTTAAAAAGTTCTTTAGGAGAGAAAGAAAGTAACATAGATCAGAAACTCTGATCTATATAAAAAGAAAGGAAGAACTTTGGAGAATAAGTAACTGAAGGTAAGATAAAGCCTTTTGTTTATTTTGTTAATTCTAACATATAACAATTCATTCAAAATAATAATGTACTAAGTGTATCAGTGAAATAAATGACAGCAATGATAGACAAGAGGAAGAATTAGGAATATTTTGTTATT
The DNA here is from genome assembly GCF_018345385.1 of Vulpes lagopus. Lineage (NCBI taxonomy): Eukaryota > Metazoa > Chordata > Mammalia > Carnivora > Canidae > Vulpes > Vulpes lagopus. Next base: position 102,012,959 of record NC_054829.1, read on the forward strand.
ATAAAGTATTTTCATTACCCAAGAAGTGATATAGTATTATTTGAAAGTGAACTTGGATTAGTTGTAAATGTATATTGCAAACTCTAGGACAACAACTAAAGAAGGTTTAAGAAGTGTAACTACTATGCTAAGAAAGAAGAAAAAATAATGGGAAATATATAAAAAGCTCAATTAAAAACACAAAACAGAAAAATATAGAAGACAAAAATACAGGCAAAGTACAAAGTCAGCAATTAGGAAACAGTAATAAATATGGCAGATATTAATTCAGCGATATCAGTAATCACCTTTTGTTTCAGTGGTTTAAATTCACCAACTAAAAGAGATAATCAGAATGGATCAAAAAAAACCCCTATATATTGTCTAAAAGACATGTTAAATATAAAAACAGACGTAGATTAAAAGTAAAGAGCTGGAGGGGTGTTTGGGTGGCTCAGTTAATTAAGCATCTGACTCTTGATTTTGGCTCAGGTCATGATTACGGTGTCATGAGATCAAGCCCAAAGTCAGGCTCTGGGCTCAGCATGGAATCTGATTGAGATTCTCTCTCTCCCTCTCCCTCTGCCTCTCATTCACATATGCTCTCTCTTTCTCTCCAAAATAAATAAAATATTTTTTTAAAAAGTAAAGAAATGGAGAAATATATACCATGTTAACATTAATCAAAAGAATAGCTAGGGTAGCTACATTAATTACAAACAGAGCAGACTTTAGAGGAAAGAAAGCTATCAGATAAAAAGGCATTGCTTAATGATAAAGAAGTCACCACTCCAAGAAGACATAACAGTCCTTAATGTGCATGCATCTAACAACAATGTCAAAATACATGAGGCAAAAACTAAAAGAACTGTAAGGATAAATAGATAAAGCCACTATTATAATTGGAGAGTTTAATGCTCCTCTGTCAGAAGTGAACTGATCCAGCAGGCAAGAAAATCAGTAAGAATATAGTTGAACTCAATAGTGCCATCAATCAACTGGATATAATTGATGTCTATAGACTACTTCATCCAACAACAGCAAATTACATATTCTTTTCAAGCTCTCATGAAGCATTTAACCAACAAAGACCACATTTTGTGCCATAAAACACACCTTAACAAGGTTAAAAGAATAGAAATGATATACTGTCTGCTCTCAGATCACAAGGGAATTAATAAGAAATCAATAAGAAGAAGACCATTGAAAAATCCCAAATACTTGGAGATTTAACAATGTACTTGATAACACATGGGTGAAGGAAGGAATCACAAGACAAATATGAAAATATTTTGAACTACTCTGGTTGACACTGATTTGTCATGCAGTTCCAGTGCTACTTATGTTTTTACTGTCTGCTTACTTCATTCAATTTTTGTGAATTTCTTGCCATCAGAGGATTTCATTGTCTGAGGACTGAGACCACAGTGTTAAAAAAAAAAAAAAAAAAGGTGCAAAGAAAGTTAATATAAGTCTGAAAATTTTTTGAAATAAATGAAAATGAAAATAAAACATCAAATTTGTGTGATGCAATGAAAATAGTGCTTAGAGGGAAATTTGTAACATTGAATGCATATATTAGAAAAGAAGATCTAAAATCAGTAATCTAGGGGCACCTGGGTGGCTCAGTGATTGATCATCTGCCTTTGGCTCAGGTCATGATCCCAGGGTCCTGGGATCGAGTCCCACATCGGGCTCCCCACAGAGAGACTGCTTCTCCCCCTGCTTATGTCTCTGCCTCTCTCTCTGCCTCTCATGAATAAATAAATAAAATCTTTAAAAATAATAAAATAAACAAATCAGTAATCTAAGCTTCCATTTTAGGAAACTAGAAAAAGAGCAAATTAAATAAAAAATAAGCAAAGCAAAGAAAAAGAAAACCCCTAAAAATGAGAGAAGTCAGTGAAAATGAAAACAGACAAGCAGTAGAGGAAACCAGCAAAACCAAAGCTAGTTCTTTGAAAAGATCAATAAAATTGATGATCCTCTAGCTATTTAAAAGAGAAAAAGAAAACACAAATTACTAATATTAGAAATGAAAGAGGAGACAGCACTACAGATCCCATGGACATTTAAAGGATAATAAAAGAACACGTCTTTGTGGACAAATTTGGTAACATAGATAAAAAGCAGCAATTCTTTGAAAGGCGCAATCTGCCTAACTCACACAAGAAGAACTAGAATATCTTTATAGGCCTATATCTACTAAAGAAATTGAATCATTAATTAATAATCTTCCAAAACAGAAAACATCAGGCCTTCATGGGTTTACTGGTAAATTCTACCAAACATTTAAGGAAGAAATTTTATCAATTCTTTATAATCTCTTTCAGAGAGATTTTCAGAGAACAGAGCAGAGGGAGTACTTCCTAACTCATTCTGAGGCCAACGTTACCCTAATACAAAAACTAGACAAAGACATTACAAGAAAACTACAGAATAGTATCTCTTTGAACACAGTTGTAAAAATCCTCAACAAAATATTAGCAAATCAACTCCTGCTATATATAAAAAGAATCGTACACTATGACTAAGTTAGACATACATCAGGTATGCAAGGTTGGCCCAACATGCAAAAGTTAATTAATGAGTCAATCATATTAACAGGTTAGAAGAAGAAAAGCCACATCATCATTTCCGTCGATGCAAAAAAAAGCTTTTGACAAAATCCAACACCTATTCATGATAAAAACTCTCACAAACTAAGAATAGAGGGGAGCTTCCTTTATTTGATAAAGAACATCTGCAAAAAGCCTACAGCTAATATCACAGTTAATGATAAGAAATTCAAATTTTTTTCCACTAAAATCCCTCTATACTACTGCTTTTCAACATAGTAATAGAAGTCCTAGCTAATGCCATAAGCCAAGAAAAGGAAATAAAAGGTACATAGATTAGAAAAGAAGAAATAAAACTGTTATTTTTCCCAGATGACATAATCATCTATGTAGAAAACCTGAAATAATCAACAAAAAATTTATAACTAATAAACAATTACAGCAAGATCACAAAGAGTAACATTAGTATACAAAAGTCAGTCACTTTTCCTATATGTCAACAATTAGTAAGTGCAACTTGAAGTTGAAAACACATTACCATTTACATTAGTATCCCCCACCCCAAATGCAATGCTTAGGTACAAATTTAACAAAATAAGTACAAGATCTATATGAAGAAAAATACAACATTGTGATGAGAGATACAAAGGAGAAAAAAGTAAATGGAGAGACAGTCCATGTTTCCAGATAGGAGGATTCAGTAGTAGCAAGATGTCAGTTCTTCCCAACTTTATAGATCCAACACAATTTTGATCAAAATCAGGATTTGTAAATATCAACAAACGGAGTCTAAAGCTTATATGGAAAGGAAGAAAACCCAATATTCAAACCTAATATTGAAGGAGAAGAATTAAGTTGGAGGAATGACACAACTCAGCTTCATGTCTTACTATAAAGCTACAACAATCAGTGCAGTGTAGTACTGTTGACAGGATAGAAAAATAGATCAATGGAACAGAATAGGGAGCCCAGAAATAGATCCACATAAATACCATCAACTGACGTTTTACAAAGGCTAAAGGACATATAGTGGAACAATGACAATCTAAACAAATTGTGCTAGACAACTGGATGTCCACATGCAACAACATGGATCTAAACAAACCTTACACTTGTCACAGAAATTAAACTCAAAATGAATCATAGACATAAACGTAAAATACAATACTATAAAACTCCTAGAGATAACTTAGGAGAAATCCTAGACAAGCCTAGGTATGGCAATTACTTTCTTGATACAACACCAAAGACGTGGGATCCCTGGGTGGCGCAGCGGTTTGGCGCCTGCCTTTGGCCCAGGGCGTGATCCTGGGGACACGGGATTGAATCCCACATCGGGCTCCCGGTGCATGGAGCCTGCTTCTCCCTCTGCCTGTGTCCTCTGCCTCGCTCTCTCTCTCTCTCTGTGACTATAATACATAAATAAATAAAAAAATTAAAAAAAAACACCAAAGACGTGATTCATAAAAGTAATAAGTTTTATGCTGAACTTCTTTAAAATGAAAAAATTCTGCTCTGCTAATTTCAATGTGAAGAGAATGAAAATACAAGCCACAGACTGGGAGAAATTATTTACAAATTATTTACAAAAGACTCATCTCTAATAAAGGACTGTTTTCCAAAATATACAAAGAACACTTCAAATTCTCAAAACAATTTTTTAAAAAATGAGCAACCTAATTTTTAAAATGGGCAAAAGACCTGAACAGACACCTCATCAAAAGAGATACAGAGATGCAAGTAAGCATATGATAGATATTCAACATCATATGTCATTAGGAAATCACAAATTAAAAACAATAGTGATACTCTACTACATACCTGACACACCAAATACTGGTAATGGTGTACAGCAACAGAAACCATTCCTTGGATGCAAAATGGTACAACCACTTTGGAAGAAAGTTTGACAATTTCTCACAAAATTATACTTACCCTACCATACAATCCAGCAGTTGCATTCCTTGATATTTGCCCAAAGGAATTGAAAAGTTATGTTCACACACAAACCTGCACAGGGTGTTGATAGCAGCATTCTTTGTAATTGACAAAACTGTCCTTCAGTAGGTGAATGGATAAATAAACTTTGGTAGTCAAGACAATGGAATATTATTCAGCACTTTAAAAAAAAGCTACCAAGCCATAAAAAAATAAAAAATAAAAAATAAAAAAAAAAAAAACAGGAGAGAAACTCATGCTTACTATTAAATAAGCCATTCTGTTTGATTCCAGTTGTATGACATTCTGGAAGAGGAAAAATATGAAGATTAGTGTGGTTTTCTTTTCACAGACTGGGGGTAAGAAAGGATGAATAGGCAGAGAATAGAGGATTTTTAGGGTAGTGAAACTATTTTGTAATACACTACAGTAGTGGATACATGCCATTATACATCTGTGAACACTCAAAGGATGTACAACACCAAGAGTGAGCCCTAATGTAAACTATGGACTTTGGGTGATAGTAATGTGTCAATGTAGATTCATCAGTTATAACAAATGTGCCACTCTCATGGAGGATGTTGATAGCGGGGAAGATTGTCTATGTGCACAGGCAGAGGTCTATGACAACTAGTACTTTCTGCTAAATTTTAGAGGAAACATGAATCTGCTCTAAAACTAAAGCTTATTAATGAAAAACATTTAAAGCAACCTGAAAAAAAAACCCTACATTTATAAAAAGAAAATAAATTAGGCAATGCAAGTATGTCTTCTCTTTCTTATGGGTAATTGTAATGTTTCAGTTCACGTCCTCTTTTGACACTCAGTTTTCCAACCTGAGATTAAGGAAAAATAACCTAATCTCCTTAATTGACATATAACCTTACTTACGATGAACAGTGAGCACCAATCCTTCATAGAAAGGTGAGTGGAAGTGGAGGTATGGGATGTCCAGAGGCAGTTAATAGGCATAATTCAAATGGCTTCGTTCAGTGCCTGTGATACATCAAATGCTAACAGCCAAATTCATGTACCTATAGACTCCATGCCTTTTCTCAGGGTGTTAAAGATGGAAGACTTGTTCAGGGGTGCCTGGGTGGCTCAGTTAAGTAAGCATCTGACTCTTGGTTTCAGCTGAGGTCATGATCTGGGGGTCCTGGGATCGAACCCCACGTCAGGCTCCTTGCTCAGCGGGGAGTCTGCTTCTCCCTCTCCCTCTGCCTCCCCCACCACCCACCTCACCACACTTCTGCTCTCTCTGTCTTCCTCTCAGATGGATAAATAAAATCTTTGAATTAAAAAAAAAAAAACTGGTTCAGTTTTATGTGACGATCTCCCCCCAATCACTCCTCAAAAAATGAAGGGTATGTATCTTCTTCATTTAGGAAATGACTGCTTATAATAGAAACTTATTTTTAGTCAACTGTTACATGATTTATGTCACCTCTGACCTGCTTTCTGATAAAGCATGACTTCATTCATGGCTCTGGACATGACCTGTGTACACTGACCTGGCGTAAACCTAGAGTGTTAAGTCATTTCATTGGCACTTGCTGGAGGGAAGATTGACATCCCACTATAAGACTGTCTGCAGTGTAAAGCAGCTGCATTCCTAGTGAGACCTGATTAAGTTTATCCCACTATTAGGTTCTTCAGCATTACTCCTCTTTCTCAAAAGGAAATAGGTTTTTAGCATGCAGCATATTTGGTTTTTAATGACCACTGAGCTGAAATAACATGCATATATGAATGATTGTTCATTTGTTTCCTTTCTCTATTTTTACTGGTTCATTCTTGGAGGTTAGAGTAGGTGTGCCTTTCCTATTAGCTGACAGTTGACCCTTCTTAGAAATGACAGTTTCACACCTCCAAATATAATAAGGAGTTAGATGCTCCAATTTTCATTTTCCTTCTCATCTACTCAGAACCCATGTAGAATCAAGACATTCTATATTGATTCCTATGGAGCTGTGTCAACTTGGCAGAAAGGGCTTTTCCCAGGCATTCTTTTCTGAAGGCAAAGTCAGTGGTTCCTTTTTTTCCCTAAACTCTACTTTGTTCAGTGATGATTTAAAAATGGTGATTTTATTCTTTCACTGTCCACATTACAAAACCTTAGTCATTAATACATAGAGGAAAATACAAATTCTGACCTACCTGCCCTTTTCTTATACATTCACAAAAATAAAATATATGCACACATGTCCTATAATTATTGAGCCATTTTCTTTTAAAATATATAGTTTCTTTGTTTTACCAAGGAGCTAACTTAGGTTTATTGTAGAGTTTGTTTTCTGAACTCAAAAAATTTTTCTGGAATATTAATATGCTCTATCATTTACCTTGCTCTGTACCATTATAACAAACAGCATTTAACATTCTAATTGATAATAGTCTCCTTATCAATCTTTATGATTCAAATCCTTATATTTATTACTCTGTGTTAAAGTTGCTTCCCCTAACTACCTCCTGTCATACTTTAATAATCATTCCTTGTTTGCCTTTATAAAAGTAAGTTCAGAAATAAAATTTTTGCTTCTATAAATTATTACATCCATATCTGTTTCTACCTAGAATATTTTAAAGCCCTTACCAAAGTTTCCATTATTGAGTCTTCTCTCTAAACTACAATCTATATACTCTTTGGTTAATTCTTCTGTTTTTTGAGGTGTGTATATGTATCTCTGTCTCTGTGTTGTTGAGATTTGTAAGCTCTCAATTTGGTTACACTTAATATGTTTTATAGGAGTTATTTTTCCTGGAAATTTCTCGATGATTTTTACCTTATCATATGATGAAAAATATGTGTCAGAGCACCATAATGTAGCATGGTGCTTTTCTACTTGCTTGCACTCTTCTGTTTTAGATGAACTGGTAGTAGACAACCAACTATTCTGTTTTGGCTTCTACAACACAGAAGTTGCTAGGTGATTTTTAATCCCTTTCAACAAGAGGACAGTAAACAACAGCAAATTCCTGCTCTTTAGATTTATGTGTTCCACTCAGGAGATCTAGCAAATAAAAAATGATTTAAAACACTTTCTAAATATGCAGTTCTATATAGACCACTGCTTACATCTCTGTAGCATTGCATCAGATGTTTTTTAATTATGCTACTGTTTCTTCCTTATCATGATTTTGCATGTTCCTAAGAGATCAACTACTAAGTAGCAATAGTTGAACACTATCTCCAGGAAATTTAATATATGAAAGTCCACCTTAATATGAATATGGTAATTTGGTGAAAAACTATTGTGTCAAATTTTGTTATTTGAATATCTATTTGGATTTCTCATCCATTTATATGACTCTCCGGTCTTAAGTGTGATTATAACTTTTTATTCTAATGGTCTTTATTTAGGGAGAAATATATTTAGATTCTGTCATCCAGGTCATTACCTGAAGGTTTAACCTCATATTTTCATTTTTTAATTATTTTAATAATGTCAAAATATTTTTATAATTTTAATGTTTCATTTTGAAAATTAAAAAAAAAATACCTTTCATCTTTAAATTTTCATTCCTTCCCCTGAACTTCCCTCATGATGTTGCTTGCTAGCTATTCCCAAAATCAAGGATTAACATTTTCTTCAGTAACAAGTAATAGATTTGCAAAAATGTAAACAATTGCTTAATGCTTTTTTAAATCTATATTTAAGAATTATACAAACAGCCAGAGCTGATATGCAGCAGGTATACATGAGTGTGGTTATGCTGATGGTTACTGAAATATTTCCCAGGTAGCCAGAGTATTCTTCTCTACTATACTGTGGATCCCTCTGCATGACTCCCTGGACCTCCCTACAATCGTGTAACTAAAATAGTAATATATGGCCTGTATGTGGCTTCTAGGAGCCTCCTCCAGCCCCATGACCCATGTTTTAACATACCAACTGTTAAATATTTTTATTAGTGCTCATGTCCATGGCAAGAGAATCATATTTATTTTTTTAACTTAATGTTTACTAAACTGTTTTTAAGAATATCTTATGATATTTTATATCATCTTAATGATACTTCAATTTGCAAAATGCATAATTTGTTTTTTAACAGTCCTGGTAAGTGTAACTTCAGAGTTTTCCTTTATGTTCTGAAATCTTTTCATTGTAATATTCCACTTTAAGGAACAAAATAAAAGAATCTCTGGGAAATTTGTGGAGTTTCCCATTTTTCTTTCTTTGCCTTTTTATTAAAAATAAGATTTGATGAAATTTCCTTGTTTAAATTTTTAGAATGCAAAATGTAGACAGTATTATAACTGAAACAATGTTGCTTTTTACAAATAGTAACAAGTCAAATGTTGGCAGTTTTATATATAGTATAAAGTTTCGTTTTATACAGTTTGCCAACTCATTAAGCATTAGAATTTTTCTCATTGATCCTTTGATGTTTGTATTGATGTTATTAATGTAATGGCTTTAAACCTTGACTCATATAGCCTGTATGACTTACAGCATTTTTACATGAAGATAGTCTTTGGGCTTTTGAATCATTTATATCATAATTAATGACTTAGAAATTTATTGTTTTACTTCCCATCTGTCCTAAAGAAACAGAAAGATGGGGTTAGTATACACCTAATAATTTTCCTAAAGGGTAAGGAGAATAGACTCATATAAAAACATCTAGGTTAATTTTGTAGATTTGAAACAGTTTTTTTAAAAGCACTTACAGTACCAAGTTATTGATCCTCAATCTATGGCTGTTATAAATGGATGTAATTAACAATTGACTTTAAATGAACCATGGTAACAGCTTCATTACTCTGAAAAAATCATCACACCACTTTATAACACGCAATTGCCAAATCTAAAGGAATAGAATATACATTGTATATCTTAGGTGGAATATACATGTAAAAATTTCTTTAAAATCAGATCAGTAATGACCATTGTGGCTATTGCTTACAGTTACATATTACATTTAAGAACTTTTTATTATCAAGTTTTAATATCCTATAAGTATTTTTATTTTATTTTTTAAAAATATTTTTTATTTATTTACTTGAGAGAGAGTGAAGGAGAGCATAGAGGGAGAGAGCAGAGAACCCCGCTGAGCAGAGAACCTGATGTGGGGCTCAATTCCAGGACACTGGGATCATGACCTGAGCCAAAGGCAGCCTCTTAACTGACTGCTACCTGACCCACTACCCAGGTGCCCCTCATATAAGTGTTTTTAAATTGAGATAATTCTACCAATATAATTTTGCTCATTTTTTATACCTTATTCACTTTTGCAATAACCCCTTTTTTATATTTGTATTTGTTCCATCCTTATCAAATTAGACAGTATCTAAGTCATAGAATCATAAAGACTAAGTTTGATTTGGAACAGAGATAATACAATTTAATATTTTATAGACTTCTTGAGTCCTCAGTTTCTTTAAGTGGCTGGCTCAAGATCATGAAGTTATGGAAGATTACTGTCAGATTTAGAACCTAAGATGGATTTATACTTTGGTGATATCTTCCACCTGCCTACTTCCTTAGTTTATTTACAAGTTTGTGAGAATTATGGGAGAGAAGTTTCTCTTTTTTTTAAAAAAAGATTTCATTTATTTATTCATGAGAGACACAGAGCAAGAGAGAGAGGCAGAGACACAGGCAGACGGAGAAGCAGGCTCCATGCAGGGAGCCTGACGTGGGACTGGATCCCTGATTTCCAGGATCACAACCTGAGCCAAAGGTGGCGCTAAACCACTGAGCCTCCCAGGCTGCCCAAGAAGTTTCTTTTAAGATCCAGCTTACATCCTAGCTCCCAGTAAAATTACTGTCCTGCAGTGAACCATATAAATACAATTGCCAGTTCCCAAAATTTTTTGTGTAAAGAAAAAAGGAAATGACAAATGAACCATTAAAATAAATACTCTTTTCTTTACCTCTTTCCTCTCTTCCACTATCTGTAATTTCTAGACAGAATCCCAAAAATGCCTGGACACTAAGAATGGCAATTTTGTTGTCAAAATTGTATTTCCTATTTTAGTGGATGACGAATAAACCATATTTCTGCTAGCTTTTTAGAGTTAAGATATTGGGCACACCTCTATTAGTTTATAATATTCCATTCTCTGAGCAAAGAGGCCAAGTATTAGTAAGTGTCAGAATGTCATAGAAATGTTTTATTTCAGATGCAATATGGTTTTTTTTTTTCTGATTTCTATTCAGTGTTTTCTTCTGTGGGTTCTCCATCTTGGTTTTTTAAAATATTGATTTCATCATAACTTCTTGTTTGTTTCTAGAAGGTATAAAAATTGATCTGATAATGTACATAGAATACCTAGTGAGGGGTGCCTGGTTGGCTCAGTTGGTTAAGCATCTGCCTTCGACTCTGGTCATGATCTTGGAGTCCTGGGATCAAGCCCCATAGCACGCTCCTCTCCTAGGAGCTCATGCTCATGCTCCCTGTCATTATCTCTGTCTCTCAAATAAATAAAATCTTTAAAAACAAAATGTCAAGTGAATTTGTACCTGTCCCACTACATTTCTGTGATTGATTCTTAAATAATGGCATCATTACTTGAAGTGGTAATACTGTGCCAAACGATTTACAACTGCATAATGCTTCAAATTTTTGTTTGTTTGTTTGTTTTGACTGTTGTTTGGAAACAACCTTGTTTGGTGTATAATTATTTTTAAGTTAGTAGAATTTGTTCCGTAAATGCTCACTGAATTCTTTTTTTTTTTTTTTTTTTTTTTTTTGGAGTCACTACTTTGTTAGAAAGTGCAAGGAATAAATATGCATGAGGACTTCCTTTAGTTTTCTTCTTAGAGTTTTAACTGTTGTAGTGATTTTTAAAAAGTATTAATAGAATAGCCATTGCTGCCAAGAAGCTGACATTCTGAAATAGCACTTCCCTTTGGGCACCATACAGTTGGGATCATTTACCTGTAGAAAAAGTATATGGGAGGGGACACAAAGGTGGGGGATGGAGGAGGAAAACCATTTTATGGGCATAGCCTGCTGAGGTCAGTAACCTGTTATTTAGTGAACTCCAGTCTGACACCATTTAGACCCTGAGGAGAATCACATGAACAGGGAAGCAACCAAGGCAGCATCACAACAGAAGGAAGCATCTATTGTTGTATGCTTTGAAGAGACATGCAGTGAGGATGGACAAGTAGCACTAAGGGGGAAGGAAGGACTAGATCCAGCAGGATAAACATAGCTTGTGATGAAAGTATTAATGACTTTTGATAAGTGATTGGAAGGAGAATGTATTTAAGGCCCCAAAGAAATATTTCTATACATGTTGCAAAGCTTGTACTGACATATACATGTTTATAGGTAGAGTAACTGGTTTATAGAGAAAAATGTTATTTTGATTTTGAGAGAAAGTGTCTGCTTCTAGGGTTTGAAATATAGAATAATTTACCTTTCACCAAAATGAAATATTCTGTTCACTGAATCTCTTACAAGCTGGTGGATGTTGTGAAGCATGGTAGGTAAGAGCACAGGCTCAGGAGGCCTGCCACATACAAAATGTGTGCTAAGGGAAAAGACTGAGCATATGATAATATTTTGAAGATTAAATGACTAAGCATGCATTCAATAAATTTTAGCAATTTTTATCATCATTGTTTTCTCATCTACGTTCTGGAAAACATTGTAGAAAGTAGATACTATCATTTTGAAACAGTGAATGTTGATGAAGATTAAAATACCAGAATAGACTTTTAAGAACAAGGAAAAATCTGTCTTTGAACCACATTATCTTCAGCAAGATTACAACTTTGACTTTGACTTTATTTCATTCAATTAAAAATGTAGATATGTGTGTGGGAGTGAAAACAATTTACAAATTAAATGTATTCATTGGCTTAAATGTATTCATTGGCTTTTTCTCTTAGGTTTTTTTTCTCTATGGCTCTTATTTTAACTTCTGTCTCCAACAGTTACCTTTGTGTTTATTCTGTTTTGTCTTTGGGTGATTTTTTTTTTTTTTATAATCCCAGTATATCAGGTCAGAGGGAAAACTCAGTGTGTAAGCTGACACTGTTTTGCATTTTCTTTGAGAATATTTACCATAGCATCCTAAATAGTATGAAACTTTTCTTTCAGAACAGGTAACCAAATATGTGAGTCATCACTGCATTGATTTCTAAATGTTACTATTTTATAGATTTTCCAAAACTGAACAAAGCAAGGATCATTGACCATTGAACTCTGTTGTAGCAATAGACTTGTGGTCTCTTATGGGTATACATTCTAATTGTTGGGATGGTTTCTTTTTTAAGGGGGCTGTTTGGGGCATAGAAAACTGGAACTTCATGTTCTCCTTGATAGTCTGCCAGCTGGTTTCCAGCCAACCAGATAACTGCTTGTAGGGACATTCATTTGTGTAGGCCTCTTGATCTTATGCCAGCCGTTAGAGGGCAATACCAGTAAGCCTGCTCACACCATTCTGAACCAAGGGCACTGCTGTCCTGAATGCCTCAAAGTATAGATAAAAATCTGATACCACCTCACGGGACTTACAGCTGAAGTTCTGATAAAGCTCCAAGTGTAAGAATATATTATTTATTATTTAAGTTTTGCATTAGTATTTTAAACAGAAAACAGGAGGGCAAACGTATAGTTCTATTGTTCTCTATTCCTCAGTGTTTGGTCCGTAAGTAAACCCAGCGTTAAGGAATCTAAACATATTTAGAAATAGCCCTTTTCTAGCTTTACCAATGCTTCTTTGACCCTTTCTCTAAACATAAGATATTTTATTGTCTCCAACCCTGACCTCCTATCTGATAATTATCTGGAATCCATAGGTTCTCAAATACATCATGTCAAGAATTTATTTTGTCACTTCAAATTTCTCTTTTAGAATTACCTCTGATTAATATATTATTTTACTATGCAATCAGACTCAAAGTTTAACTTCTATAATTGAGTCTTTTTCTCCCTACATGTACAGTGCTATTAATATCCACTCCTTTCCCTGCTTGATCATTTTATTTCCCCTGCCACCCTCTTGTTCAGAGTCATCGCTTTATATCTGAACTACTGCAATAAGCCAGTATGTTGTATGTAATAATTTGTAACAGCTAAATCGTCTACTACTCCATACCCATGAGAATGGCTTTAAAAAAAAAAGTCAGGCAATGACAAGTGTTGGTGAAAATGAAGAAAAGCGGGGACCCTCATACATTGCTGATGGAAATATAAAATGGCACAGCCACTTTGCAGAACAGTTTGGCAGTTCCTTGAAAGGTTAGATATAGAATTATCATATGTCTCAGCAATCCCATTCCCAAGAGAATTTAAAATGTCCACACAAAAACTTAAAATGAATACCCTATGTTCAAAGCAGCATTATTCACAATAGCCTAAAGGTGGAAGCAATGCAAGCCCATCAATAGATGAATAGATAAACAAAATGTGGTATATACATGTAATGGAATACTATTCAGCTTTTAAAAGGAAAGAAATTCTGACATGTACTACAACAGGGACAAATCTTGAGGACATTATTCATTGGCTAAGTGAAATAAGCCAGTCATAAAAGGACAAATATTATATGATTCACTTATTTGAGTACCTAGAATAGTCAGATTCATAGAGTCAAAAAGTAGAATTGCAGTTTCCAGGGGCTTGAGATTGAGGCCCCCTTAGTTGATTAAGGGGGATAGAGTTTGAGTTTGGAAAGGTAAAAAAAATTCTAGATATGGGTGGTGGTGATGATTGAACAACAATAAGACTGCTTAATGCATAGAATTATGCATTTAAAATATGGTTAAAATGTTAAATTTATGTTGCATATATTTTACCACTATCTCAAAGACTTGTAAATGAATCTTCATAGAAGCATTATTTATAATAACTAAAAAGTAGAAATAACCCAGATACCTATCGTGAATAAAGTATGGCATATCTATACCATGGAATATTACTTGGCCATAAAAAGGAATGAAGTACTGATTCAAACTAAAACATAGATGAACCTTGAAAACACTATGCTAAGTAAAAGAAACCAGACACAAAAAAGTCCAATTTTGCATGATTTCATTTATTTGAAATATCTAGAATGAGCAAACACATAGAAACAGAACGGTGATTAGCTGGAGGAGGGATGCATGAGGACTGACTCCTACTGGGTAATGGATTTATTTTGGGAGTGATTAAATTGTTCTAGAACTTGATAGTGGCAATAATGGCACAATTTTTTGGCTGATGCCCACAGAACAGTACCTTTAAAACAATTAATTTTATGGTGTGTGAATTATATCTCAATTTAAAAAACCCGAAGTGTTAATGCATAACTTTTGTGATGCTGTGTTTCTAGAGATAGCATGTTGTCTGGTCTTGGCTTACTATTTCTAGCCACAGAACTTTGAGAAAATTAAAGGACCTCCCTTCTTACTCTGTAAAATAGGGATAATGATAACTACCTCACCAGATGTTTGTGTTAAATGAGGTAACATATGTAGTGCATCAAGTACAGTGTCTGGCATTTACTAAGAACCCAGTAAATTTACTAAGACCCCTTGAGACATGAGCCTTCAACAGCTCTTAGTATGATTCCAGATACTATTTCTGGATATCCCAAAAAATGACGCAACTTCTTTAGCCATTTATCACCAACTGTACCTTCTGGCTTGAATCTGCCTCTCCAGATTCTTCCAGTGCTCCTTTATAGAAATACATTCATCAGAATTGTCTCTTTTGAGTGTCCCTCAATTTACTGCATATTCTTATAGCTGTATCTTTGACTGAAAATGCTATCTTTCTCTGACTCTTACCCTACCCTTAGAACTCAAAAAGACTTTCTTCTTGCATTCAACTTTCTCCCTAATTTCACTTAATGGTCATCTCTATTTTTGGAGCACCCAGGGGTCTCACTGCATCTTTGATTAATGAAGCCTTACTTTGGTTATATTTTTAAAGTATGTATCTTCTTAGGTGATCAGATTAAAATCTATATTCACTCTCTTGAGCTAAAGTCCCTGAGCACAAGGGACTTCATGTTATAATGCTCTACCTTTACCATAGTATTTAGCACATTGCCTTGCTATAGTTTATTCTGAATAAACATTCACCATGTATAAGTTAAGTTAGTGCTGCATCTCAGTAAGTACAAGGCCTTTAAATTAATGATTCTCAATGCTGACCACATCTTAGAATTACCTGGAGAGTAAGGCTCATTTTAGCCCAGCAAATCAGAATCTCTGCACATGGGGCCTCAGCTTCTCACCCAAGTGATACTATTACAACCAAGGCTGAGAACCATTGGGTTCAGCAAATGAAGTAATATAAGCCAGTGGGTCCCAAGACTAATTGATAATCACAATCAAGATATGAGGATTGCTGGTTAGGCAGAGATGCTTTGGGCATTGCAAAGTTTTCTTTACAAATGTTAGTATTATATTATGGTGCATTTAGAAGTTTTCATTGCTTTGAGAAAGATCCTATAACTCTGGATTTTTTAACAACTAATGGTGTAGTTCGAAATATCCAGTAATGGGCATCTATAACCTTTTAAACTTGACATGATAGTTTTATACCAGATGTACGTCTTATTCCTTTTAGCTAACTTAAAAATATTCTAACTCTGTCTTTTCCAGGCTGGCCAACATCATCATCAAACCCTCTCAAGATTGTCTACTTGCCCTTACTCCTGTTGAGTTACCACACTTGGAAGCAGGAGATGGGCTCAGCAGCAGCCAACAGGCCATGATCCAGGAGGAGCAGTAAGGGATAGAGCTGCTGGTAAGACATCGGGGACAGTTGGTGCTTGGTTTCTGAGAAGTATAAACTTATTTCCAATTTAATGGGCAATCTGTCTTCTAACCTTCAACTCTAAATTACTCTGTAGTCTCTCGAATACCTTAATTATCTATGCCTAGGATACATGGGTTAGATTTTAAGATCTATGAATGTCTAAAGTTTTGTGCTGGCCTGTGTTTGTGTGTGTATGTATGTATGTATGGATGGATATGTATATACATTGTTTTCTAGAGAAAAAGAAGTTTTACATTAACTTCTCAATGTCTGAATTTTAATAAAAAGATAGCCATTCAAAGGTAACTATAAGCACAGAAAAATGTGATATCTATAACCACTTGTCACAGTATTTCTCTTCTCCACTTTTATCTCACTTGTAGGACTTTGTCTCAATTTGTTGAGGATCAAAAAAAGGTGATTATTTGTGGTTATTTGTTGATCAGAAAAGTGAGCACCTCCTGAGCCTAAATCAGCCAGTTTTCATGATGCTTTGGTCCCATAGAACTATCAGAAAATGAAAGTATACAATTATATAGGAAAGCCTATGTAATTTTTCACATGATTTTTCCAAAAATATAAATAAAGGTACTGGCAGAGAGGGAGATTCCAAGTACTTTTTCCTCTACAGCTAGTGTTAATAAAAATCAATGTTTTCTGAATGCTACTCACTAACCAGCTAATGTGTATCCCAACCTAAGGGTTATTTATCAAATCATAACCATTTATATAGATGAACAGAAGTCAGGAACATCTGATAACTGATATTTTTTCCAAAATATTTAAGATGGACACCAGAATGAATTCTGTGTGTACTTTTACCTGTACTTTGTCAGTTAAAATTATGGGGACATCTTGGAAAGAAAATGGAGGTTAGATTCAAAAAAGAAGAATGAGTCTTTTTTTTTTCTGTAACTCTTTTAGCAGGTAGTTCAGCTGCAATTTCACTGAATCTTGTTTATGTATGCAGCATAACAAATCTTCTAAAAGGCCCATGTAGCTGTAATCTCTGCTCTCACTCTAGAGGCCTGAGGATATAAGAATCCACTCTGCCACTTGATACTTCTTAGAGGCTGACCTGGTGCTGAGAAATCCTTCCCAGTGTGTCCTCAGTTAAACTCCCATGATTCCTAGATGTTGCCATTTTCAAGACAGAAGGCAACTACATCTGCCTAGATTACCTCTCTGCCCTGGGAATTTTAAGTCCCTCTGTAAGGGAAAGAGAACTCAGCACTACTAACTCTCAGAATGAAAATTTTCCCCTTGCATGCTAATATTTTTAGAGTATTCATTGTCACTGAAAATAGACTTCCTCTTTCCCCTCTCTTGCTGGAAAATCTTAGGTAATTATGAATAAAGCATTCTTTGCTTTTCCCCTCCTCCTGTAATGGATGCTTTACCTCTCACTGTAAGGACTGTGGCTACTCATTCTGTACTTGACCTTTATATGAGAACAGAGATGCATTTTTAAGATGGAATTTTTACAATAACATAAGTCAGAATTTTTTTCTTCTTCGAGAAAAGTAAGTGGAGGTAAGAGGGAAGTGCAAAGTTTGGGTGGAAAATGTAAGAGAAATTACTAACAAGAAAAGAAGAAATTAAAGTATTAGCTATTTGTGTGTGTGTGTGTGTGTGTGTGTGTGTGTGTGAAAGAGAGAGAGAGAGAGAGAGATTAATTTCACAAGTAACTCCCAGAGGAGTTCTTCCTTCATATCCAAAAAAGAATATTATTTTGTATTTAGCTTTTTACATTTGGATAAGCTCAGCCTAGGAGCTATTCTCAGTCATAAATAAACCTAGGACTTTTTTTTTAAAGATTTTATTTATTTATTCATGGGAGACACAGATAGAGAGAGAGAGGCAGAGACACAGGCAGTGAGAGAAACAGGCTCCATGCAGGGAGCCCGATGTGGGACTCGATCCTGGGTCTCCAGGATTATACCCTGGGCCGAAGGCAGGAGCTAAACCACTGAGCCACCCAGGGATCCCAGGACTTATTTTTAATAATATTTACTAGCTTTGTGTTCTTGGGGAAATTATTTAACCTCTTCAAGCCTTGTTTTATTTGGCAAGGAGGAAAATAGATCATAGATAAGTATAATGGGATTATATACATATATGGATATATGCACATATGGATAGCACAAGTAAGTTCTAAATCTTATATTAGCATTTATTTATTATTATTTACTATTATTAGCATTGCTTTCAATTTATTTTATTTTATTTTAAATATTTTATTTATTTATTCATGAGAGACACACAGAGAGAGGCAGAGACATAGGCAGAGGGAGAAGCAGGCTCCTGTGGAGAGCCCCATTCAGGGCTAGATCCCTAGACTCCAGGATCATGCCTTGAGCCAAAGGCAAATAACCACTGAGCCATCCAGGTGGCCTGCTTTCAGTTTTTAAATAATAAATTCAATCAAAAAGTATTTCTTGAGTGCCTATCAAGTATCAGGCACTCTAGGAACTGGGATGCATTACTGAGTAAAAAAGTAAAAATCCCTGTACTTTAGCGTAGACTCTAGAGTGGCAGACAGATATAAACAAGATAAATAAAAATGTAATAGTGAGTCAAATACCAAGAAGTACTAAGCATAAAAAATTTAAGACAGAAAAAGAAAATTGGAGGGATGGTACGGTAGTAATTAAAGATGAAGTGGTCGGGAAAGACCTCATGAGAAGATTATTTTTTTTTTTTTTAGTAAAAACCTTTAAATGAAAGTATACAAATAGACTATAAAGTCATTTGGAGAGAATAGGTAGAGAATGCCACAAAGACCTAAGGTAGTAAAAAGATTTCACAGAATGATTTAGACAGAGTAAGAGGATCTTATACAGCTAAATCATATACTATCTGTAAATATTTACACATATAGTCAAGTAAGTGATACAGATAAAAACTTCAGAAGTTCAAGGAATAGTACGGTTCATCTAGACTAAAGCAGAGGGGGACTTCACAAAAGAAGCTGGCAAATGGTGGCCTGGATCTTGAAAGTTAGGAAGAAATTGGATAGTTGGCAAAAGGGTACAGACTTTCAGTTATAAGATGAGATTCAGTTGTCTGAGATTCAGTTGTATAATGTGATGTCTATAGTTGATAACACCATATCATAAAATTGAAATTTGCTAAGAGAGTGGTAGTGTTCTCTCTCTCACACATACACAAAATGGTAAACATGTGAGGTGATGAATATGTTCATTAACTTAATGGGGGGAATCCTTTCATGATTTATATGTATAACAAGTCACCACATTGTGCACTTTAAATATAGTTTTATTGGTCAGTTATACCTCAACATTGAAAGAAAATTGCTAAAGAAAAAGTTTTCAGTAAAGTTATTTTTATGTATCATAGTTCCATAGCCCTCACAGCCATAAAAACGGAACAACAAAACAAACAGGGAATGGCATCCTCATGGGGAAGTGGAAGGGAAACAGCATGAGATGAAATGAAATAAGGATGTTGGCTTTGAGGGCAGATGGGATAGGCAAAGGACAAGGAGGGAAGCAAAGGAAGGTGACCTTGTATAGAGATGGCAAGTGGTGAGAGAGAAGATAGAAATGCAGGTGAGGCCAAATTTTGTGAAGTTCTTAGGCCAGGCTAATGATTACTACATGCCCTCATACAAATACTGAGGAGCAGTGGAAGCAGGTGAGTAACAAGATGCATTCAGGTCATTAGCACTACTATTATTTTGACAAGTATGGAGATGGAAGAAGTGGTTGAAGTGATTCAGGAGCGAGATTATGATATTAGAGGTAAGACTGAAAAAAGAAGACAGATTTGATAGGGAAAATCCTGAGGATTTAATCACTAATTGCAAATAGGCTATAAGAAGAGTCAGAGTTTTCTCTTCAGGGTTTCAATGACAATTACATGTTGCCATTAAAGGAAATAGGAAAGTTGGGGCATATTGTGAGTTTGAATTCACAGTGAGCGAGGTGAGACAATCAGAGTAGGTATCCTTAAGACTTCTAAGGATGAAGTTCATACAATGTTTGACAGGCTGAATTGAGTTGCTAGGAGCAATTTTTTACTATGCATTGAAATCCATGTAAATAAGTTGGTTCAAAAAATTATATGAGAATATGCCTATCCAAATGTTATATTTTTAAACCAAGTTGGAAGAACAGAAAATCATAAAAGTATTGATCAAAAATGGTCAATACCACTGGTATCACCTTCCAATTGACTAATTTTATGGCAGGCTAAAGGGTACCCAGACATTATACATGACTTCCTGAAGGTCATGTCATTAATTGGCATTATTGGCAAATAATTGGCAATATCATTATTGGCAGAACCTGGACAAGAACCAGATGTCCTTATTCAGACTTACTACCCCTCTATGTCATCTTTAGGAAGTGTTAGTGATTTGTATTTTGCCATCTTGTTTGTGGAGAAAAGAGTTAGAAGGTTTAGATTTGCCCATTAGAATTCTCTTGTGGCCATTCTTCTAATTATTATGGACATTCTCACCCTTTCTTGTGAAACAGACCTTATTCATTGACAAGCTTCACTCTTTGCCTTGGTCATTTTCTCTCCCCATGATCATTGTTGATGTATCCCAATTGAAAAATAAGTCATCTTTCTATTTCATCAGTAGGTTGAGACAGACTAGTTACTTCTAATATTGTATTTTTTTCTGTTTATCTTTCAGAAGAAAATAGCTTTTTTATCTCAAATTTAAATCACCACCTAGACTTTAAATGAAGACTCCAAATGTCCTTTCCTTACAGACCAGTTTTATGAGCTGAAATCTATCATCATTACTCCAACAAACCCAGTTGATTTATCCTTTGAGTCACAGGACTTTAAAACAAAAATAGATCCTAGAAATCATCTAATGCAGTGCTCTTCAAAGTATTATTCTCCTATCCATCTGTTACTAAATGTTTTTTTCTTTTTAATAACATGTAATTATCTAGCAGTGCATGTTAGTGTGTTTAAAGAGAACAATGTTTATTTTTCTATTTACAATAGTGTTACAAATCTTTATCTTTCTTTATTCTCTGCATTACACATGCCACATTATGATACAAGTCATGGCAGAACTGTGTGAAAGCTGTGTCTTGTGTATATTTTAAGGCCCAGATTGGTTTCATTGTCTCTATGTCCCAAGAGACGAAATTATAGAAGACTACTGACATTCTCATGGGATTCTGCTGAGAACTTTGGCAATCCCTGAATTCACAAATAGCACTGTAGCATTTATTTTCATTAATGCCTATCGACATGTGACCTATACTATGAGTTTAGAACAAGGAAGCCATTCTAAAATAGACTACACATTATGAAAGTTATTTTCACCATTCTTGTTTCAGTTTCCCCATCAAACAGTGAGGTATCAATTGTGTCCATTGCTCTCATAGGATATTTTAAGCAGAAATGAAAGTCTTGGTGAGAACACTTCATATTCCAAAAGAAAGTTACCATGCAAATAAAGGCATTAGAAATGTTTACCCATCTTTACAGATGTTAATCTGACCAAAGCTTTTTCTCAAAATGTGATATAATGTAGTCAATGCATTCTCCCCATATCTGTGTATGTGTGGGGGAGGCAGTATTCCAGGACACCCAGTGGATGCCTGAAACTGTGGGTGGTACCAAACCCTATATATACTCTGTTTTTTCCTATGCATACATATGTATGATGTTTAATTTATAGGCAGAGTAAGAGGTTAACAACAATAAGTAAAAATAGGATAATTATCACAATATACTGTAATAAAAGTTACATGAATGTTCCCTGTCTCTCCTTATCCTCCTCTTCCTCAAAATACCTCATCTTTTTGTGATAATATGAGAAGATAAAATACCTACGTGATGAAATGAAGTGAGATGAATGACATAGGCACTGTTAAGGTACTAGTGACCTTCTGACCATGTGTCAGAAAGAGGATCATCTATTTCCGGATTATGGATGACCACAGATAACCAAAATTGCAGAAAGTGAAACCAAATGGGATGGGGCTGTGAGGGAGGGGGACTACTGTGGAGTGTTATTCTTGGCTTTTTAAGTCTTGAGAAGATTGGGAGAACAATTAATGGGTTTCTTGGATAATCTGTGATCATATAGTCAATGTTATATATATGTATTGCACTTTTGTAATTCTTAAAGACCTGTACAGTCCTTGAATTTTCCTGGGAGACTTACAGGGACTTTAAGGGGGAAAAAAAAAAAAAAAAACCTTGGCCATCTTCACAAGATCTTGAATCCTCCTCCATATTTACACATGTGCACACACACGTTTCCTTAATACCTTATGATGGATACCCATTGTTAAACTTTGTGAAAGCAGGAGAAGCTTCTCCCATCCCAGCCCCACAAAGTTTTTACAATTAAAGTAGGGTTAATCTGGTCAATGTAGAAATAGATGCAATGTGGGAACTTCTAGGGTCACCTGCTAACCCCTCTTTAACCAATATGGCCCCTGACAGCTCTGTGAACCATTGATACCTAAAGTACTTGGTTTGGAGAACCGTTGGCCCACAGGAAATAGATCAATCTGTGTGTTTGATACCTCTATCTAGCTCTGAATTACTCTTTAACCTCCAGGTCACCCTATTGTCCTTTAGATTCCATGAGGTAATTATTCCTTACTCTTTATAGGTCTTGCACATTCCATTATATTTCACACATTCAAGACTTTGTACTGGCTATTTCTCTCCTCTCCCCTTTCCATACAGATCCAGTTCAGGTTTCTTATCAGCAAAGCCTCATATTTGTGGCACTCATGTTCCTCAAACAGCACACTTACTATAATCATTTGTGCCTGTTTCTTTACAAACTCAAATCCCTAGGACAAAGGCTGGGTCTTCTCTTCTTATTCCTAATATCTTGCACAGTGCCTAGTTACATAGTACTCACTCAGTCACACTCTTAAAAACAATTCACTTTGTGATCTTTTTCATATCTTTTATTTTTTCTTTGTCCTCTTTGAAATATACACAACACCTGCTCCATTTGGGGATGGGAGGAACTGTGGAGGGTGATTACTTGGAATTTCAAGTGCCTAGGCATAGCAATATCATATGCAAAGTTAACATCACTGCAGAGCTTGAACCCCACACATACTCAGTTGTAACTAGCACTTGTATAAGTAACATTTGATATCTGAAATATTTTTTTTCCTGCAGTGTCCTATCCAAACTAAATTTATTATGGTTGGGATTTGTGTTTTTATTGGCTATTTGGAAGACTTTAGGAATGTATTCAGTATTTTAATTCCAGTAGTATTGATGAACATAAATATTTCACTACAGGAAGATAAATTTAAAGATGTAGTAAATGATATTTAATGTCTATTGGGTGATAAATTTAATGAATAAATACACTCAAGACCTTGTTTAGTAAAACATAAATTTGGAAAATGTTTTAGAAATTCCAGAGAAGTTCAGTTGATGATAGATTTTCTTCTCTAGCAGTTTTTGTTTTGCTCTGTTTTTCAGCCTTTGGGAGGAAGCGAAAAGTAGTCAATGTACTTCAGAACAAAGGGTCTTTGGGAGGCCATGTGTTTGGTGTTGCTGTCCAAGTGTTTTGTGATTTTAAGAAGACATAGGTGGGAATGTATGCAAGCTTTCAGGACTAAATCAATATGCTAGATCTTGAGAGCATTTTTGGAAAGATTTCTGAGCTCCAGGTTCCCTAACCAAATAGTAAAGTGATTATTAGAATCCATAGCTTTTCTAGATTATGAGAATTCACAGAGGAGAGTAAATAAACTCGTCAATTAAAATGCAGAATTGAACACTTGGGCATATTAAATGTATTTCACTTAGAAAAAAATGTATAGCCTTTTTTCATATTTATTAAAAGTATAAAACCAGGTGGTCTCAAAGAGATTTTATTTCCCTTGTTCAGTTTCATACTTTCTTAAAGTAAAATGTAGTAATTTTTTTTGTTTGTTTGTTTAACTTGTACTTTAGTTGTCCCCTTCTTAGTCTCAAAAGTTCTGCCTTGTCAAGGTGGGTCACTTTTTTATACATTTTTAAAATTGAAGATCACTTTGATACTTATTATACTAGCAAGTTTTCTTAGAGTAGCAAGGTAGTAAAGCATTATCTGAATGAATGCCTAGCACATAGCAAGTATTTAATAAATACTTTTTGATCTATAGGATTATCATCCTATCATCCTATAGGAAGAAAGATAATATCAAAATATTTTTTTAGATTTTAGTTTTTATTAATGATGTACAAGATACTTCCCTTCACTAACATGGTATATACAACTGAGGTTTATCATAAAATGCCTACTTCAAGTCTTTATCAAGGCCAGTTTAAAGAAGGCAGAAGGGAAAGAGAAGTGGACAGGAGATAAAGCAATTTACTGAATTTATGAGACTCAAAATATTTACTAAATCTGTAATTTTACAATTGCAAATTTCTTATATTACAAAATTGCTATTACTGTCATCAAAGAAAATCATTATTTCCTTTCATGCCATGCATAAATTGTCTTTATTGCCTTCCTAGAAAGGACTAGTCTAGCCCCTGATTGGGTTCTTCTAATAATGATCAACTCACTGATTGAGTACATTTATAGGAAGTCCTACATGTTTAGTGTCCTGCTGAGCTACAATCTGCATTCATTAAAGAACTTTGGATCCCTTTTTCATGCAAAAGTCCTTTAAATATTTGATATTTTAAATACCATCAGATCATACTAGGGCTCCCTTCTAGTTGTCTGGATACCTCACATCTGTCACCCTAGTCCTGAAGCACGTTTACTTCCTTGCCTGCGAGTCCATGCTGCTTCATCACACTGAATGGCAGCATACATTTCTTTTTTTCACACAAGCAGCTGATAAACCAGATCTCTTCCATCTTTACTTTGCTACTGTGATTATCTAAGTCACCGTTGAAGATTTTAACATTTAATTTATTAAATTCCATTATTTTTAGTTCCTCTTTTAAGCCTAGGCAAATTTATGAAAATCTATTTCCATTCCATGTGTTGTTTATAAACACATGCTTTCTTCTCTCTTTCTCATTTCCTGTATAATTTTGTAAAGATGACTTCTTTGATATTACTGATATAATTTCTTTTTTTTAAGTGGATAATCATTGAAAGAACAAGTCATATATTCTCAATTAAAATCTTACCTAAAATTTAGAACAACTCTATTTTTAACTTTCTTCCCTGGAAAATGGAGGTATTGGTATCTTACTTTATAGGAGAAAAGGATCTACTTTCTTGATATAACACTGTACTTTTAAAACTTTAAAAGTTAGCTTTATATTTATAACCAGCAGCATAATAGAGGTGGCTCCCAGAACCTAGAGGCAGCTGGAGAAGGATAAGATGCACTGTGCCCACCACCCTGCACCATGTCCTCCTTCTTAAACAAATGGCAGATATTGAATTGGCAAGAGGACTTACTGGAGTCATTTTAAGGTATTTGTTCAGTGAGTTGAACACAGTGATGAATCATGATCCTAAGGATGTACTAGAAGTTAGGCTTGAACATGTAGAAGCAATTTTCTCAACTCTGAATTTGTGATTCTTTTTGTCTTTACTTAGAGACGTTCCATTGGTTGTCCAGATAATGTATTTTTCATCTTATTTTCCATATAACCAATTTACCAGGTATAGCAGGACATACACCCGATAATAGAGAATAGAAACCTAAGAATGTTTAGTCTAAGTCACCTTAGAATATCATGGCCAGAATGATATAATAAGCACAGCTAGTATTGATATGAAGAATTGTGAATTTGTTTTTAGAGGACATTAGAACTAATGTATATAAGCTTTGAACATCCACTCTTGTTTCCCTAGGCCTCAGCTCATCAGGTATTTCTATTTGGGAAAATCTTTTCAATACTTTTATCAACATAGGAAAAGTTGTATTTATGTATAAAAAATATCTGCTAACTCCCTAATCTTTATATGTTCATTCAACCTCTAATTACCTTTTTACTTAATTCACATTTACTCCCTTCTGCTTTTTAACTGTTCATTTTCCTCCCTTTCTGAGAACACTCTTGTTTATCTGATATGAATACACACACACACACACACACACACACACACACTACACACACTTTATAAATACTGAGATCATATTCCTAATCAAATGAGAAGAAAGATTGACTTCATCAGGGTGCTTTTGTTGTATTTTATGTACATGAAATAATTATGTCTTAAGACATTTGGTAATATTGTGATTGAAAGACCTGTTGCTGAATCCTTCTACCCCTGGAAGATTGATAAGAATTCCCTTTAAATTCAGTTATTCAGCTGAATCATTTGAGTACTTGCAAATCAAGAGTTTATTTTGGAGACATTACATTTGATTAATTATTAAAATTTGGATGAATTGACCTTTAAAACAAAATCATTTATTCAAAAAAAGCCCCATTTTTTCCAAATATGAAATGGAGAAGAATTCTTTTCCTATTGAAGTGATTAATACTTATATTGGCTGCTCTATTGTTTAATGCAAGGGATTTCTTAAAAAATTTATGGAAAGTGTAAGTATGTTTTTGTGCATTCATAATAAGTAACACAACAGATGTGAGGCAAAAAAAGGATTTTAAAAATGATAAATAATGTGTGCATTGGTGCTATGCTAATTTCTGTTCCCATTTCAGTGCTCAATAGCTCTCTGTAAATAAAATGACCAGTTGATAACATTTAAATTAAGAACTTTAGTAAATGGAGGTATTGCTTATATATGAGCTTCTTAAAAAAAAATTACTGAGGGGGTTTCAGGACTACTAATCATGGATTACATGAAACAAAATATAAGGCAATAGAAGGTCACCTTCTGTTGGGGATAGAGTTGAATTCCTGCCAATATAGTTAAATATTGTCTTATTAACAGGACACCTTCATCCAACATCTGTACATTACCAATTCCTGCCCTCCAGATTTGTGTGACCATGGAAATTTCTGCATATTTCATGAGATATTATGAAATATGTCCCCAACTTCAGTCCTTGACATATTATGAACATAGATATATGTCCAATGAACTAGATCCCAGAGAAATAAATGAACGAATATACATACTTTTTCAAACGTTATTATAACTGAGGATTTGTAAAAACTGTGGATAAATAAAATGTATTAATCTTACTTAATGGATAGATGATGCTGCAAGTAATATGAAAATCAAATTAATTCTGTTTTTCCTTGCCTTTGCCTTTGAGAAGCCTGAGTTTTTGAGAGGTTAGGTGACTGCTTCAGGATAGCCCTGGCTCTGCCTCTCAGATCCTTGGAATGCATTCATAGCAGCTTTCTACCCACTCTTCCATATAACCTCTATCTTAAAGTCTGTAATTCACAGTTTTTAATCTTTTTCATAAACTGATACATTGTTATTACAGAAATTACTAATTTTTCTAATTACCCATTTATCTCAGATACCTTAGTGATTGTTTTTCTTCTCTGAAATCCTGTATTCCTTAAAGGCAATGAATTGTCCTCTTCTGAACGACTTAGTTTAGTAACATCATAACATGAATTGATCATTCATGGCCACATTAAGCCCTTATTTTGAACCATATTTTTACTTACTTTTTATAATGAAGCCTAAGTATTTCTTTTTTTCTTCATTACCTGTAATTTATTGAAGAGAAATTCTTTGTATTTTAAGTTCCATAGTTTTGTAATAGGATTACTGACATCAAAATAGTGGATACTGTAATAACACAATAAAGATTTTTTGTATCGATTTTTTATTTACATTGTAGTTAGTTTAACACATAGTGTAATATTGGTTTCAGGAGTACAATTTAGTGATTCATCACTTACATATAACACCTAGTGTTCATCACAAGTTCCCTCCTTAACTCCCATCACCCATTTAGCCATAAAGATTTTATTGTGAAGAAATGGAGTGGCTGTTAACTATAGCAGGCAAAATGAAAATTTAGTAAATGCAAACATTTTCTGGAATGAAGCAGAATACCAGTAAACAAAGGTACCAAATATAATTGGTTACCTGGACAAATATTTTTCAGTGTTTTAAGAAATGTCAGTGCAAACATTTGAATTGTGTAGTCATCCACATAAACTGAAAATGACTTAATGAAGTTTGAGCTCCTAAAGTAGTTGGACTTCTCTTTTATCCTTATTATGATCCCTAACATTGTGCTTGCATAGGCAATCAATAAATGTGTGGCATAACCATTATTCGTCATTGATTTACTGAATGAGGAAGAGACTTGGGAAAGTGCTGTCTATCAAATGTGACTTTGAAACATTTTATATGATTTGGGAGGAAAATTAAAGCATGCCATATGATTACACTATATTAAGATTACTTCCATTCTTACACAGACCATATAAATTTGTACTTGGCCTATATAATTTCACCAGAATACACAAAGCACCAAATTGGTTTAGAAGATAATTGGACAAGGATATGGTAGAGGAGAGTTTTAAACTATGGATTTACTGGAAAATAATCTTGTTTCTAACTGTTTAAAATCTTAAATAATACTATAAACAGTTGGGAATTGAATGTGCTTTGTGTCAGAGAAAGTCTTTGTATATATTTAATAGCACATTTCATCACACAGAAAGGAGTGCCTGGCTCTGGGAAACACACCTGCCTGAACTCTTAATTACAGTAGTGATGCTGCCAAGCAGTAGGCTTGACCAAAAAGAAAGCCATAATTGAGGATGTTGAGGAATGTTTTAGGCAAGATTTAATGAGTTTTAATTATACTAAGAAATACACAACCTCTATGAAGTCATCCCCAACTCCTTGAAGCAAATTTAGCCCCTTTTTACATCTCGAAAGCATGTTTATAAAAATCTAGTAGAAAACTAATCATGTTATTTGTTTATGATGTTTTAAGCATGTCTCTTCCTCAGGGATAAGAACCTTGAATCCTTCATACATATCAGGCACTTAATAAATATTCAAATGCATAATGGGTTACTATTGCCTAAAAATGCAGAAACCATGTAATATGAAATATACAGCCGACAGAAAAAAAGTGCTCTCAGTAATTCAGAATAATTTACTTATAGAAAGATCTTTAGTAATCCCTTCTTTTTCTGTGCTTTTTAAGATTGAAATAGAGTAAGAATTATATATTTCTTGGAAAATTGAAAGAGTGTCTGTGAGAACATTTGAGCTCTGGCTCTAATAATCGCCAGATAATAATTTGAAAGATTAAGAGATTAAAGATTAAAGATTATGTTCCAAAGGCATAAATTTATTTAGGCATTATGCATCTTTTGAGTTTATTTTAGCAATGTATATTTCCCTATACTACCCTTCTATCTATCTAGGTTTTCTAATTTGTTTGTTGAAAGTGTATGGCATTTTATTTTTTAATATTCCCTATATCTGTGTTTATAGCACATCTGTCTACACTCATTTGTGTGGGGTTTTTTAATTGCCTTAGTGATTATTCTACCACTGTATTCCTTTTCAAAGAATTTACTCTTGGATTTATTAAATCTACTATATATGTTTTTGTTGTTAATTAATTCTCTTATTATTAATTACTTTTCTTTGCTTAAGTTTGTTTTCCTAAATTATTGGCTCAGAATACTTATGTCATTTATTTTTATTCTGTTTTGTGTTGTGAAAGATTATAAGGCTGTGGTTATAATTTGGCTACAGCTCATGCATCTCAAGATGTGCTATATTCATTACCTGTTTTTCAGAAATTCTTTCTTTTAAAGTTTTCATTTTAAAAAATAAAGTTTTTATTTCTTCTTTGAGCAAAAAGTTATTTAGAAAAAGAAAAATCTGTTCAGTTTATTCTCTATTGGACTGATTTTTTGCAGTATGAACTCTTTTTTTTTTTCTTATTTTAATTCTGTTTTATATTTTCCTGTGGAATTATGTTATCTGGCTCTATTTTCCTTCACTTCTTAATTTCCGTCTTTT
The DNA here is from genome assembly GCF_018345385.1 of Vulpes lagopus. NCBI lineage: Eukaryota > Metazoa > Chordata > Mammalia > Carnivora > Canidae > Vulpes > Vulpes lagopus. The sequence continues at coordinate 102,043,011 of NC_054829.1, forward strand.
TTCCAATTTAATCATCCATCTGTTGTTTCAAAAAGTACCTGTGAAAACTTCCCTTGGCAGGACAAGGCACAGGAGATCTATAATTTATTTCTAGAACACTAAGCAAATCATTTCTGAAAGCATGCTCTTCTACTTCTGTTGAATAATAATGTTAATTTTTCTTTTAGTTGAAATTCTGGTTTTTTTCACAGGTACCATTTTGAATCTACTCCTATATCCTTGAAGGAGGGCTGATTCACCTACTATCACAAAAATGTGATATTCGAAACATTATTTTACGGGGTCATTTAGAACATTATTACTGTAAAACATTTTTTCTGTTTGTTGAAAATATAGCTTAAGATATCAGCTCCCCCCAGCCTCCAATCTGTCTTTGTATTTCTCTTTCACTTGTCAGGGTCTCTAGTCCAGGTTCATAATTTGGTTTTGTCTGATTTCTCTCCTGTCCTTCCTTCCTCTTTCCTCCCTCCCTTCCTTCCTCCCTTCATTCTCTCTCTTTTTTCCTCTCCCTCTTCTCCTCCCTCTTGCTTTCTGTCTTATTGGTGCTTCAGTCCACTTAGTTGGGAATAACTCTATCCCATTGGGCTCCCCTTCCACCAGTGAGCCCTTCTAGTTTAGGAAATTGAGCACTCTTGTCAAGATAAGCCCACGCTAAATGAGAAGCCAGGTTAGAAGAGACTCCTGCTACCCACAGGTGTTCTGTTTGGTGAGTTTGTGCATTATTTCCTTTCCCTACAGCTACCTTTGGCTGCTTTGTGATTAAATAAGACATACCTGTTTCTCCAAAGCCTCCCTCACCTTTAGCTCTTCCTCTTAGGAGGGAACCTTTTGGATGAGAAGACTGTCACAGTGAGCCTGCCCCAAGAGCTTGTAGCTCAGAGAGAGAGAGAGAGATCATAGCACTTTTGGGTTTCTATTGTGTTTCCAGTTTTCTCTTACCTGTGGTACTAGGGTGGAGAGCTTCAGTTACAAACTCCTTGTCTCCTGATAGCCCTGTCCACCCCAACCTATGCCCTCCAAATAAGGGGTACTGGGGCAGATAGTGTTTTCTTTATTTTCCACAACTGGCTTAGGAACAGGGACTGTGATTAGACTTTTAGTGTTCACCCTTAATATGGACTCATCTGCAATTTTCCATAAATTCTTCAAACTCTCTGCCTTTCAGCTGGCACTGTTCCCTGGTATTTTCATGCTGATGCAGGATATTTCCCAATCTTTGTTTTTCTTTATTTCAGTGATTCACTGGGAAGAGGGCTTGGATGTCTGCTCTTAATGTTACTACTTCTCTACAAGTCTTCCAGCCTAATTTTGTTCATGAACATGATGAAAATTAGCTCCTCAAATGGATTTAATATTGGATGCTGCTTTCAAGGAAATTCAAAATAGAAAGCAAGCTTTCAAGAAGAGAGAATAATATATCAGCCAGTCTCACAAGGACAAAAATAAGCCACATTTTCTGAAACAGGTTTTGGAGTAAAAATCTTTTTAACACTTCTAATTTAAGTTGAACTCTTCAAATGAAACTAAAGAGCTAAAACCTTTAACTCATAGGCATTCTAAGCATGAATTTATGGGAATCTATAAGCTCCCGGGAAATTTTACATAAATTTTGCTAGGAAAAGGGGACTGGTTCCTTTCATAAGATTCTCAACAGGATCTCAGAGCTTAGGAATGAATGTTGAAAATGTATAAGAAAATTAAGGCAAAAGTTCATTATCTTACGAGTTTCTAGTTTGGGTAATAAGCCTAATTCTACAAGAAATTGCGTTAGTACAAACATGAAAACTTTAAGCATGAAAACTCTTTTTACTACATAAAAGGGGAGTAAAGAGCTGAAACCGGAGTGCAGAAAACTAGACTTGGTATGATTTGAAGTACATCCAGAATAATCCACAGATTTTAAACAAGATCATATATTGTGTAGTTCCTCTGGTATGCTGAAGGGCGAAGGATGAAGGAGTTTTAAAGAAAAGTGGAGAGCACTTTCTCTTGGCTTCAGCTTCATTTTCAGTGTCTGTATTAAGGGAACATAAAAAGGAAATGATTGGTCATGATGGCAACTGTGTACCTCTATGGTTGCAGAGGGGAAAAGAGCCTAGCTATTTCCCTGTAACACAGCTTTTTCTGCTAAAGGTATTTTACTAAAAATACCTTCATTATGCAGTTAGGCATTAGCATAATGAATAAAGCATACTCTTCTAATGTATCAGAATAATTTCCTATACTTTTGTTTGTTTTGGTGGACGGGTAGAACATATTTCTACAAAAGTTGTGCTAATTTTTTTTTTAATTTTTTTTTAATTTTTTTTTTTTTTTTTTTTTTTTATGATAGTCACAGAGAGATAGAGAGAGAGGCAGAGACACAGGCAGAGGGAGAAGCAGGCTCCATGCACCCGGAGCCCGACGTGGGATTCGATCCCGGGTCTCCAGGATCGCGCCCTGGGCCAAAGGCAGGCGCCAAACCGCTGCACCACCCAGGGATCCCAAAAGTTGTGCTAATTGATTGTTCAATTTATGAACAACTGCCCAGGATTGAGCAGGACTCCTCAACATATTCCTCCACATTACATGGTTAAGTCCTCTGAAGAATCAATTTCCCAAATTTGGAAACTCTGGTTTTCTCGTTTATTTTTATCATCTAATTCTTTTTCTTACCATTAAGTGAAGCAAAGGACACAGAAAGACCTGATTTATTTCTATGAGCAACATGTTAAAGACCTAATTAGGACATTTTTATTTTACTCTTTAACCCTTTTATATTTCTTGAATATTTTCCAATCATAGAATAGTTGCTGAGCATGCTCAATTTTATTTACTAGCTTTTAGGATGAAAAAGAGTAAAAGAGACGCCTGGGTGGCTCAGTGTCTGCCTTCAGCCCAGGGCGTGATCCTGGGGCCCTGGGATCGAGTCCCACATCAGGCTCCCTGCATGGAGCCTACATCTCTCTCTGCCTGTGTCTGTAACTCTTTCTCTCTTAAATAAATAAATAAATAAATAAATAAATAAATAAATAAATAAATAATCTTTTAAAAAAAATAAAATAGGAGTGTATAGGACACAGTGGCGAGTACACAGTATTTCCAATTAATTTCAAAGTTTGGGATTAATTTAGCATTAATTATGTTCTTTAATGTCTTCCTGTTTTTTTGGGGTTTTGTTTTTTGTGGGGTTTTTTTTTTTTTGACATAGTGACCTGCCATAACAAAGAGGAAACAGCAGGAAACTTGGTACCAATTAAAAACAGTCTCCTTCCACCAAAAAACTGAACTGTCAGCAAATGTAATCTCAAATTCAAATACTGATAAGTGTTTTAGAATGAAACAGAAATAAAGGAACAAAGCTATTAAATTTTAACGTCTGCTGGAGAACAATTAAAATGCATGCCATTTTAATTAAGTTTGGTATTTAATAAGTTACAACTTGCTCAGCAGAAGTATAAATAGATACCTACTTCATGGTGCATATGTTTGGGTGGCAGGCCGCTTCCAGCCAAATTGAATACACTGGGATGAATATCTGCATGAATATTGTTTATACATTCACCTTTGGTGTTCATTCCAGCTATGAGTTATTCAACCACTGTGATTAAGTTTATACCAAAAAACATCTAAGTTAAGTTTGCATCTGATTAGCAGTATTTGAAGCTTGAATTTTTCTAGGATGAGTCAAGTATAATAACAGGTTTCTGGATCCAAACAAGTCTTCAACCTTATCTGGAAGGGAACTTAAAATTTGAACTATCTGTTCGTACTGTAACCAAGATGCTCTGGATAACCCTGGACACAACCCACCGATTTTGGATTCTTATATCACATGGTCAGTTAAATTGTCTTCCAAGGTTAGAGGTCTAAATACTCTGTGTCCATTGATTCAGGCCCATGGCTGACATGATGTGCCTCTAACAGCTCTCTTTTAACTAAAATAGTACACATGCCAACTTGGTTTGTCACAGAACAGGACAGTTTTTTGTGTGTGTTTCTTAATGAAATTCAATATGTGACTTTAGTCTTCTACAGTGAATAAAAGATGTATTTAGGAAAATTCAAAAATCTTAAACTTGTAGCTAGCTATGAAATAAGTATTTCAAATAGAAACAGAAAACCTAAAGTTTATTTCTTATCACCTGGGAATACCAAAATGCTAAGATCTTCCCTATGTGGTTGGCATAAAGTATTTAGATATAGACATTTACTGACATCTCAGGTTTGTTTATTTACAGTGGAGTCTATCAAGAATAATCATATCTGTTCTATTTTCATTCAGTCAACAGGCAATTTTTAAGTGCCTGCTGCATACCTGGGCTAGGTTTTAAGATGGGGAGGGAAGGTAGATTTGCCTGTAGAGATTTCAGAAATAACTGAGCCAGAGGACAAACCATGTTAGTGATAACTGGAGGAGTTACCAAAGGTACTTAGGCTCCAAACTGCTATGAAGTCATTGCACTTTTATCCAATGTGCTAAAAAATGAGTGAAACATTTTTATTATAGTTAAGTAGTTTTTTGAGGGTTTGTATTTGTGAGTGTTGGGATCTGAGTTGAAAATAAACATGTATGGGAAGAAATTTGTTTTTCTCGACTGCTAATTCAATGACTACATTTTATTTTTTTTCTCGGTAATACCTTATGTATACCTGACAGTATTTTTTCTCTTTATAGAAGTGTGTTGCATGTGCTAGCTTTTAGTATGCTTAGTCACTAAAATAAATTTCTATGTTAAAGGTATAACTGCTAAATGCAAATCTTAAGATTGCTAGGAACCAGTGGGAAAGTGAATGTGTTTACACTGTCATTCATTCAACGTATATTGAGTATCTGCTTCTGCCAGGTATTGAGTTAAGTATTGTAGTTATAACTAGGAAACCAGCTCTTATCCTGCAAACTTAAGTCTGAGGGAGGATGCAGGTAGGAGATAGGTAGATACAGTATAATGTGTTAAGTGCTGTGATGAGGAGAAATATTCTTGGAACACTCTCAGAAAAATCATTCAAGGTTTCCTAGAGGAAGAATTGTCCCACACTAAGACCTGAATAGAATAAGTGAAAGTTAATTTGTCCAGAATGTTAAGGGTGAATAGGAGAGAGATAGGGAAGATTTGTTACAGCGAGGGACCACATATATAAAGATACAGGGGCAAAGAGAACAGGGAATGTTAAAGGGACTATACATTATATCAATAATAGGCTAGGGCAAATGGGCATGAAAGAAAATCCCGGAGAGGTGGCCAAGGCTAGATCCTGACAGTTTTAGGGTCATATTAATGAATATGGGTGGGAAGAAAGGGCAGTGATGGTTTTGAGCACTGGGCTGTAGTATAGAGGATAGGTAGAGGATGAACAAGACCAGAAGCAAGAAGTTCTTTTAATGGACTGTTGTAGCGAACCAGGAATGATGATGACAGCAAGAGTCCTGATAGTAAAAGTGAGGATATGGATAATTTATGGAGTCCAGAAACAGAAAGTAGAACCTGTTAAACGTGGTATTTAATGGGATGTTTGTATAAAGAGAGAAAGAACTAAATATCCAAAGCTTCTTAAGTTAATGAGTAGATGATATTACTACCCACTAGGATAGGGAAGAAAATACAAAACAGGACAAGTTTGGAGTAAAAGACAATGAACTCACTTTGGGATACACAAATGACTACAAGGCTATTGCAAATTCGGACTGAGAACTCTGCTGAGGACTTGAAGTGAAGATCTGGGATTGATCTCTACCTAGAACCCATGGGACATAAATGGGTTATCAAGCAAATGGTGATTCACTCTTTTTGGCTACCTCTTGGATCACCTTGCTGTCTTTTCTCTCTATTTGCTCTCTCTAATTCAAGAGTTTTCTCAGCCCCAATTATAGGCCATCTCCTCTAACAGTATCATCACTTAAGATGATTTCATCCCGTCCTATGGCTTTAAATAGCATTGATAGGCTGGCACAGTTCGAGGTTATCTTCAGCTAAGCCTTCTTACTTAACCCTTGACTTTTATACCCAACTGCCTGTCTAATATATCCACTTGAGTGATACCATGCATTTCAAACTTAGGTTGTTCAAGACATAACTTATAATTTTCCCATCAGTCTTATTACTTCTGTTACACTTCTATCTCAGTAAATGGTACCATCTTCAACCTTGTAGCTAAGCCCAAACTAGGCACTATTTTGGTTTCTCCTCTTTCATTTATTCCCTCACATTCAATGCAGTTCCTCCAAAATGCCATCTAGCTACTTCTCTGTATTTCCACCACTGTCAGCCTAGTCCAGGATATCATGGCCTTTCTCTTTGATTACTACAGTCTCCCAACATTTATTCTTAATGCCTTCAGTTCATTCTCTACAGACTACCAAAGTGACCTTTTAAAAGTTCAAGTTAGGCCATGCAACTATTCTATATATAATTCTCTGATGGTTTCCCACTGGATTTAAATAGTAATTATAGTACTTTACTGCTATCCAGCCTTTGCAGACCTCTAACCTCATTTTAAAATCACTCCCTCTCTATCTTTCTGAGAACCAATCAGACAAGTTTCTCTGTTCCTCAGATTGCCAAACTCAGTTATGCTTCGGTGTCTTTGTATTGTGTGCTCCTCAGTTCATCCTACTGTTGGCTTTTTTAGTTAGCTCAGATAGATATCACCAACTCAGAGAGTTAACTTCTCTAATTAGCCCCATTTTGGTTGTCTATCCTGTCATTCAGATTTATTTCTTTCATAGCACTTATCAATCTACAATTGTTTTATTGCTTTATGTGTTTGTCTAAATAAGCTTCACTATTGGAGGAACCCAGACTATCTTGTTCACTCATACATCCCTCAAACTCAGAATGATACTTTGCGTATAGCTATCTGTTAAATAGAATGAATATTGGGAAGGGTCTAGAATAACTCCCTAAGGACATTAGCCTTTAAGGAGTAAGCAGAGGAAGAAGAGCTTGATGGGACTGAGAAAGAGCAATCAGAGGTAAAGGACAGCTAAGACCAGGGTGCCACTAAAATGAAATGATCTAATACAGGTCTAAAGGAAAAGAGAGTCCAAGAGGGCAATCCTTCTGGTTGAAAGGGAGTAGAAAAGCTGTATGGAGGAAGTTAATTTTTACTGAATCTTTGAAGTGGGGGAAGGAAATCTTTTAAGGAGTGAATGGAAGCACAAAGGCCTAAGGGCAGAAAATGCATGCCCGTTTGAGAGGCCGAGAGTCATCTCATTTGTCTTTCACATACCTTGTTTAGTACTTAGAGAAACCCGTTTAGTATAATATTAGTGTGGTCCCTAGATTAAATAAATAAGCCTCCATCAAATACCACACAGTAAGTGGAAGAATGAGAATTTAAGTTCACATCTACCTGATTGTGACTCTTACTCTTAATCCAACTTTAAGTCATTGATTTTCTATAGATAACTCATATTCACCCTGCAAATAACAGTATGCCAGTGGTGGAATGAGCTGTGAACAAGCATGAGGGCAGTAAAACAGATAAGCTTAACTTTGAATAGGCCCGGTATAGCCTTAAGAGAAATTGAGTTTGAGGATAAAATTAACTACAGGCATACCTTGGAGATATTGTCGGTTTACTTCCAGACAACCACAATAAAGCAGATATTCACAATAAAGTGAGTCAAATGATTTTTTTTGTTTCCATTGCATATAAGAGTTATATTTATACCATACTATAGTCCAGTAAGTGTGTAATAGCATTATACCTAAACTAACAATATATATATACCTTAACTTAAAAATACTTTATTGCTAAAAAATGCTAACTATCATCAGGCCTTTTAGCAAATTAAAATCTTTTTGCTGGTGAGGGTCTTACCTCAGCGTTGATGGCTGTTGACTTATCAGGATGGTAGTTGTTGAAAGTTGGGGTGGCTGTGGCAATTTCTTAAAATAGGACAACAGTAAGATTTGCCATGCTTAATTGTTCCTTTATGAATGATTTCTCAGTAACATGCAATGCTGTTTAATAGCATTTTACCCATAGTAGAACTTCTTTCAAAATTGGGGTCAGTCCTCTAAAACCCTGCACTGCTTTATCAGCTAAGTTTATGTCATATTCTGAATCCTTTGCTGTCATATCAACAGTGTTGACAGCATTGGGGTGCCTCAGTGGCTCATTCAGTTAAGCATCCACCTCTTGATTCTGGCTCAGGTCATGATCTCACTGAGATTAAGCCCAGCATCAGGCTTCTTGCTCACCAGGGAGTCTGTGGAATTCTCTCCCTTCCTCTCTGTCCCTCTATCTGCTCATGTGCACTCTCTCTCAAATAAATAAATACTTCTAAAAAAAAAAAAAAAAAAAAAAACCACTTCACAGCATCCTCACCAGGAATAGATTCCATCTCAAGAAACCACTTTCTTTGCTCATATATCAAAAGGAACTTATCTGTTTTGTCATGAGATTGCAAAAAGTCAGTCACTTCTTCAGATTCTACTTTGAATTCTAGTTCTCTTGCTATTTTTACCACATCTGCAGTTACTTCCTCCACTGAAGTCTTGAACCCCTCCAAGTCATCCATGATGGTTGGACTCACTTCTTCCAAATTCCTGTTCATATTGATATTTTGACCTCTTCCCATGACTCATGAATGTTCTCAATGATGTCTACAATGGTGAATCCTTTCCAGAAAATTTTCAATTTACATTGCCTAGATCCATCAGAGGAATCACTATGTATGGCAGCTTATGAAATGTGTATCTTAATTAGGATTTGAAAGTTGAAATGACTTCTTAATCCTTGGGGTATAGAATGCATGTTGTGTTAGCAGGTATAAAAACAACATGAATCTCATTGTACATCTCCGTCAGAGCTCTCAGGTCAGGCACATTGTCAATGAACAGCCATATTTTGAAAGGAAACTTTTTGTTCTGAGCAGTAGATCTCAACAGTGGACTTAAAATAGTCAGTGAATCATGTTGTAAACAGATGTGCTATCCTCCAAGCTTTGTTGTTTCATTTATAAAGCTGAGAGTACATTTAGCATAATTCTTAAGAGCCCAAGGATTTGGGAGATGTTAAATGAGCACTGGATTCAACTTAAAATCACGAGCTGCACTAGCCCCGTACAAAAGTCAAGCTATCCTTTCAAGCTTTGAAACCAGGCACTGACTTCTCCTCTCTAGCTATGAAAGTCCTAGATGGCATCTTCTTCCAACAGAAGACTGTTTCATCTACATTGAAAATCTGTTGTTTAGTGTAGCACCTTCATGAATGATCTTAGCTAGATTTTCTAGATGATTTGCTGCAGCTTCTACATTAACACTTTCTGCCTCACTTTGCACTTTTATGTTGTGAAAATGGCTTCTTTCCTTAAACCTCATGAACCAACCTCTGTTAGCTTCCAACTTCTCTTCTGCAGCTTCCTCACTTCTCTTAGCCTTCATAGAGTTGAAGAGAGTGAGAACCTTGCTCTGGATTCAGTTTTGGCTTAAGGGAATATTCTGGCTGTTTGATCTTCTATCCAGACCCCTCAAACTTTCTCCCTATCAACAATAAGGCTGTTTCACTTTCTTATCATTCATGTGTTCACTGCAGTAGCATTTTTAATATTCTTTAAGAACTTACGAATTTTTCCTTTAAGAACTTCACAAGTTGCCTGTTTGGTGGAAGAGATCTGTTTCAACTTTCCACATACCCTCCTCACCAAAGCTTAATCATTTTTAGCTTTTGATTTAAAGTGAGAGATATGTGAGTCTTTTTGTTTGTTTGTTTGTTTGTTTGAACACTTGGAGGCCATTGTAGGGTTATTAATTTGCATAATTTCAATATAGGAGAGACCCAAGAAGAGAGAGAGAGAGAGAGACTGGGAATGACTGGTCAGAGGAACAGCTAAAGCACAGACATTTATCATTCAAATTTACCAACTTATGTGGGTGCTGTGTATGATGCCCTAAAACGGTGATAGTAACATCAAAGATTCCTGATCACAGATCACTGGAACAAATATAATAATAACAGAAAAGTTGAAGTATTGTGGAAATTATCAAGATGTGACACAGAGACACATAGTGAGCAAATGCTGTTGTAAGAATGGTGCTGATAGACTTTCTCAGCACAGGGCTACCACAGTCCTTCAATTTGTAAAAAATGCACTATCTGTAAAGCTCGGTAAGGTGAAGTGCAATAAAACAAGATATGCCTGTAATCTCATTTCCGTACTTTTTATATCCCAAAATATGAGAAATTCCAAAATGTTTGAACTCTGCAGTTTCCATTGGTCAGATAGTTGACAAATTCAGTTTACTTCTAATGAGAAGCATCTCCTCTTTATCATTTTTTTGTTTTGTTTTACAAAATGACCTATACTGATCACTTGGTGTCTGATATATACCACCTTTTCTTTACCCATTCATCTGTTGATAGACACTTAGGCTATTATAAATAATGCTGTAAAGAATGTGAGAGTGCAAATATTCCTTCAACATTGTGTTTTTGGTTTTTTAATTTTTGTGTTTTTAATTTTTAAATTTTTTTGTAGTTTCAAGTTTGTATTTAAATTCCAGTTAACATACAGTGTTATCTTCAAAAGAATGAAACTGGGCCACTTTCTTATACCATACACAAAAATAAATTCAAAATGGATGAAAGACCTAAATGTGAGACAGGAAACCATCAAAATCCTAGAGGAGAACAGAGGTAGTAGCTCTCCGACATTGGCCATAGCATATCTGATAAAGAGTTCGTATCCAAAATCTATAAAGAATTTATCAAACATGGGATGCCTGGGTGGCTCAGTGGCTGAGCTTCAGGGCTGATCACCCCTCAGTGGCTGATCCTGGACACCCAGGATCGAGTTCTGCATCAGGTTCCCTGTAGGGAGCCTGCTTTTCCCTCTGCCTATGTCCCTGCTTCTCCTTCTCTCTCTCTCTCTTGGGTAAATAAATAAGCCTTTAAAAAGAGTTTATAAAATTCAACACCAAGGGAAAAAAATCCAGTTTAAAAATAGGCAGAAGACATGAATAGACATTTTTTTCAAATAATGCTTTTGTTTCCTTCAAGTATATACCCAGAAAAGGAATTGCTGAATAATATGGTAGTTCTATTTCTTATTTTTTGATAAGCTATCATACTATTTTCTGTAGTGGTTGTACCAATTTGTATTCTCACCAACAGTGCACTAAGGTTCTCTTTTCTTTACATCTTTGTCAGCATTTGTTATCTCTTGTCTTTTTGATGATTGCCATCCTAACAGGTATGAGGTAATATCTCATTGTGGTTTTGATTTGCATTTTCCTGATGGTTAGTCAGGTTGAGCACTTTTTTTAAAGCCAATGCATAGTTCATATTAAAATTTTTTAAATATTTTATTTATTTATTCATGAAAGACACAGAAAGAGAGAGAGAGGCAGAGACACAGGCAGAGGGAGAAGCAGGCTCCATGCAGGGAGTCTGATGTGCGACTCAATCCTGGGGCCTCCAGGATCACACCCTGGGCTGCAGGCGGCGCAAAACCACTGCGCCACTGGGGCTTCCCAAGGTTGAGCACTTTTTATAATGTACCTGTTTATCATTTTTACCTCTTTGAAAAAAATGTCTATCCAGGTTCTTTGCCTATTTTTAATTGAATTATTATTATAATTATTGTTATCAGCTATTGAGTTTTATGAGTTCTTTTATATTTTGGATATTAACCTTCTATCAGAAATACGACCTGCAGGTATTCTTTTCCCATTCTATAGATGGTTTTCACATTTTGCCAATTATTTATTTTGTTATGCGGAAGCTTTTTAGTTTGATGTAGTCCCACTTGTTCATTTTTCAGTTTGTGTTTCAGTTTGTTTGTGTTTCAGTTTGTGTATAAAAAAAAGATCATTACTAAGACCCATGTCAAGGAGCTTTTTTTCCTATATTTTCTTCTAGGAGTTTTATGGTTTCAGGTCCTTATGTTCAATTCTTTAATTCATTTTGATTTAATTTTCTTGAATGGTATAAGATAGGAGTCTAATTCCTTACTTTTGCCTGTGACTCTCCAGTTTCTCCAGCATCATTTATGGAAAAGGCTATCTTTTCTCCCGAATTCTTGGCTTCCTTGTCAGATATTGATTATGTATACATTGGCTTATTTCTGGGTTCTTGGTTCTGTTCCACTGGTGTTTGTGTCTGTTTTTTTTTTTTTTACTAGTACTATATAATTTTGATTACTACAGCATTATAATATTGCTTAAGATTGGAAATGTAGTGACTCCCACTTTCTTTCTCAGATTGCTTTAGCTATGTGAGGTCTTCTATGGTTTCTTACAAATTTTAGGATTGTTTTGCCTTCTGTAAAAAAAAAAAATGCCATGGAACTCTTAATAAGGGTTGCACTGAATCCATAGATGGCTATGAGTAGATGGGTATTTTAACAAGATAAATTCTTCCAATTAACGAACACAGATAATTTTCCATTTATTTGTGTCTTTAATTCTTTCATCAATGTTTTGTAGTTTCCAAAATATACAGACCTTTCATCTCCTTAAATTTATTCCTATGAATTTTATTGTTTTCTATATGATTGGAAATAGAATCACTTTATTCCTTTTGCAGCAAATTCATTATTAGTATGTAGAAATGCTGCTGAAATTTTTGCATGTTAATTTCATATCCTGCAACTTTATTGAATTCATTGATTATACCTAACAATTTTTTGGTGCAGTCTTTAGGATTTTCTATATGTGAAATCATGTCATCTGCAAACAGAGACAATTTTACTTCTTCCTTTCTAATTCTGATATTTATTTCTTTTATTTGTTGTTTGCCTGATTGCTCTAGCTAGAACTTCCCGTGCTATGTTGAATAAGATTGGTGACACTGAACACCTTGTCTTGTTTTAGAAGAAAAGCTTTCAACCTTTCACCATTGAGTATGATATTAGTTTTGGGCTTGTCCTATGTGGCTATTATTATGTTGAAGTATGTTCCCTTTATACTCAGTTCGTTGAGTATTTTTAATATAACAGATACTGGATGTTTTTTCTGAATCTATTGAAATGATCATGTGAGTTTTATCTTTCATTCTGTTAACATGATGTATCACATTTTTTTATTTGACCATGACAAACCATCTGTGCATCTCAGGGATTAATTGCACTGGATCATGGTGTATGATTATTTTAATGTGCTGCTAAATTTGGTTTGCTAGTATTTCCTTGATAGATTTCACATCTATCTTTATCAGGGACACTGGCCTGTAGTTTTCTTGCAGTATTCTTATCTGACTTTGATATCAGAGTGATGTTAACTTTGTAAAATGAGTGTGGGAGTGTTTCCTCTTCAATTTTTTGTAAGAGTTTGAGAACAATTGGCTTCTAATGTTGATTTTTCTTTTCAATGTTTAGTAAAAATCACCAGTGAAACCTTCTGGTCCTGGGCCTTTCTTTATTGAGAGATTTTTTTTATTACTGATTCATTCTCCTTACTCATTATTGGTCTGCTCAGGTTTTCTATTTCTTCATCATTCAGACTTGGTAGTATGTTTCTAGTAAATTCTAAAAGAATTTATCCATTTCTTTTAGGATATTCCAGTTTGTTGGTATACAGTTGTCCATAGTAGTCTCTTAAAATCCTTTGTATTTCTATGGTATCAGTTATAACATCTCCTCCTTCAGTTATAATTTTTTTTTGGAGTCTTCTCTCTTCTTTCTTGGTTAATCTAGCTAAAAGTTCATCAATTTATCTTCTCAAAGAGCCAACTCTTAGCTTTGTTAATCTTTTCTATTGGTTTTTGGTTACTTTTTTTTATCTCTGCTCTAATCTTTATCATTTCCTTCAGTAGAAGTTAGTAACTTACAGGGGTTTTTTGTTTGTTTGTTTGTTTTGTTTTTTTTACACAACTGTATTTTAAAATAGAATAAAATTGTTCCTTTGAACACACTAAATTGAAGTTTAGGATTCCAAAAACTTTAGAAGCTAAACTGCGAAGTCTGTCTATTTTCTAGTGCTATTTTCTCAGCTTAAATATATTAAAAATTGAATTAATTTTGAAACTCTTGATTTCTTAATTTTGTTATAATAAAATGCATTCATTATGCACCCCACTTACCCCACCAGAAGACTCCATGGAAGTTTTAGCTTACAAATGTATCTGCCCATCTAATTTCTTTTTATCTGCATAGACCAAGTTAAATCTTGACTAAAGTCTTCAACTCTTCTTCTGAAATGTAAATGTATAGCCACAGTATGAAATAGCCTACCTATAGTGACTATTTTTTAGGACAGTATGCTTACACATACTGACATAACCTGCTGAAGTTTGATAATATGCTTACTTGATTTTCATAAGGTCATAGAAGTAGAATTTAGGAAGATTCTCAGTTTTTCAAATATATTCAGAAATAAAATCTAGAAGAAGCACACTAAATTTTTAAGCCAATTTTAATCAAGTTGAGTGATTATGCATCAAAGCTTGTAACAATCATAAATAGCCTTTCTAAGAATAACATCCTAATTATGATCACATCTGCACCCTTCTCACTTTAAGATTTTATATATACCTATGTGGAACCAAATGGGTTTCTTGTTATTTTAAGATCTCTGTGTCTTAAGTCTTCTATAAATTTTCTCAAGCATTTTCCTTTACCTAGGATAGTCTTTTCTCACTGCAGCTGAAGAAATCCTTAAAATTCTTAATGTCTTCTACCAATCATCCTCATTTTGATGTTACTGTAGTTCGTGTTTATATGACTTCTTTTAACTCCACGATCTGCCTCTAAATTAAAGCATAAGCTCTCAGAGAGCACTATAGCCTATCACTGTTGTGTTTTTCATAGCATTTAGCACAGTACTCAGCTGATGGGCTCAATAAACAATGACCTGAACTATAGTTTTGAAAACAGGTGTCAAAACCTACCATTAAACATTTGCTATGTATAGTAATAAAGGTATAATGCTTACTTTCACAGAAAATACCATAGGAAACCTTTTATAAAATCCAATTTTCTTTAACTAAATAGCATTTAAACTGAAGAGAATGGGCTACGTCAGTGTCTCTTTATAGCAGCATCTTATGATCACTTGCCAGATCATAAAATATATACTCAAGAACATTAATGAAAGAGCTTTATAAACTTTGTAACGTTTGACTTGCATTTATTATCAAAATATCTAAATTTAATTACATTATAATTTCAATTATTTAAAACTTAAATTAGCTAGGAGGTACTTTAACTCTTAACAAGATTGGTAGCTCTGGGGCAGTTTTAAAGCTGGTAATATCAGAGTGGGTTCTAAGGAACGATTTAGCGTTTTGGAAGTATTTTGAATAGAGAAACAGAAAGAAATACAACATTTTCTCAGCATTGCTTCAATAATGCCACTGTAAGCATCCTCTCAAAGCATTGACGGCAGTTGAGAGGAGATCAGTCAGTTGTTTCATTTTGTTTTCTTGGGCCCAGTATTTTCACCATGTCTTCATGCTGCATTTTGCCACAAAGAGAACATTTAAAGATGGGAAAGAGTTGTGCTTGAATTGTAGGGAACTGAAAGGGGGCTGGGATGCCAATTCAGTTCTGGGATTCTAACCCATAACCCCTTTCAGAAAAGCAGTGTTGAATTTTTATGCAATACTACAAAATGAGTGGCCTAAGTAATGTTTTAACTGTAAGTCAATACCTTTGAATAGAATAGTCTGACGATTCAGAGTTCTGTTTTCTCCATTTGTGAATAAAGTAATTTTCCTATTAGGAAACTACTTACTATTTCCTTCTACCCTTTGTTTTCCCTTTAAATAAAATTATTTTACCTTCAGAGTATTTTATGATCTTTATTGCTAACTGTGGGTTTAGAAGACAGTGTAAAACATTTCCACACTGTGAACGTTAAAGTTAGTGGACTTGGAGTTTGGTTAGAGTGTCTGGGGCAGATGGATGAGGACAGATAGAGTAGAAATTAATATTTTTAAAGCCAAGGACTAAAACAAATGAATGTTTCAAATGTGTTTATTTCTCTGTAATTCTTTGCAACAGATGAAGAGGAAGAGAGTTCAAAGGAAATACTGTTTTGAATTTTAATGAAGTCCTTTCATGGGAATGTTGGTGCTTCTGCTTTAGTTCTGTAACATATATGAATTAATCTGAGAAGTTCTTTTTCTTTATCCAAATTCAGTGGTTATTTTAACTGGCAGATTTATCATATGGTGCCATATTTACAAAATGGCAATTAAAACCAGAGTTCTTATACCCACTGAAAGATGAAAAAGGGAGAAAGGGAATAAGGGAAAGCTATAACTTATAGTGAGTTGGTGACATTTTAAATGTACATTGCTTCAGATTTATATTGTATGTACCATATTTAAATATAATTAAAATATAAAAGTAATGTTTTGACACAAGATAGAAAGTTCATATATTTTTTACTAGATTTTTTTTTGTCCAGGAAATTCTGTTTGTTCTATGAAAAATGCTGTAAAATTGAATTATTCACTGATCTATTAGTTTAAAACTTCTTCAAACAAAAAACTAATCTTTTAGAGGATTTAGTTATAGTCATAAATAACAGATGCATAGCTATGTGTATTGGCCAAACCAATGGCATCACTCAGTGTAATGTATGAATTTATGATATCCCCTAATTTATACTATGATTATGTGGAAATTACTTGGCAGGTAATTAGGTCTTATTTTGATTCAAATGGTATTTTTAATACAGACATATATGGAAGTATGTTTTTAGTTTTCTTAATACTTAGATTTAGTGAATTTATAATCCTTTTTTTAAAAAAATACTTTTTTTTCCTTCTCCACATGCTCTATGAAGATATATATCAATGCAATGCTGTATTAAAGGAACAGTCACTTAGATTACACCCAGACCTTTTTGTTTAACTTTAAAAACATAACTTAAATGGTCTGTTTAGCTCATATAAAACTTTTAAAAAATAATTTCCTATGTATTTGGGCAAAGTAAAAAGTTACATGTAATAGTTTAATATAAATAAAATTTCTGCTGGGAATCTGAATTTTCCTGTTTCCTCTTAATTCTATCTTGAAAATTAGGCTTCAGGGTTATTTTATATTACATTCAGCACTAGTGCGAAAGACTATTTTATCTAATACATGGTGTATTTGGAAAGATTTAGAAGAAAAAAATTGAATCATTTACATCAAGGCTGATGAAATCTTTGATAGAAAATTATTTCTCTTTAATATATGAGCATAGTAGCATTTCTGATATTTAAAAAGTAATCATAAAAAGCAAAGTTTTCTATTCCTATTTTATTCAATAGATCCTTTATATCATTTTGTTTTCTTAACTCTAATCTGATTTTATTTCTATTGTTTATCCTTAGTATATAAAAACTTACCTTATGTCAATCCTTATGCTTCCATTATATTTTAAGGTAATCTGGTATTGGACGATTAGGAGTAGCTTTATTGACATGGCAGGTGGGAACGTAGAGATCACAAAGGCTGTGTTTACAAAATTTAAAACTAACTGCACATTTGTCTCCTAAAATATGAATATATGATGAAAATCACCTTTGGCATTAATTAAATAGCTGATACTCTTAGAATTATCAAGAAAAAAATTGTTTCTATTACAAAATTATGAATTACTATTTCAACACTCTTATTTCAGTTTGAGACTTTCTAACCACTTTTGAACATTTCTACCAGTACAAAAGATATTTTGATCTGAAAAACAAGAGCCATTTCTAAGGAAAAGTTTAAATAATTAAAATGGTAATATAACCAGAAGGAATAAGATAGAAAATAGTTCCGTTTTTATGTGTTTAATTTGAAGTGAAAGCAAGACTTGCATATATACATGTCCTTGGCTCTTGAAGATGGACTCAGGGTTCTTTATAGCTAAGTTATGAGTCGTGACATGAATTTATATTCTCCTAGGCCATAGGTTCTCATCAATGCCTAGGATCCATGTACATATTAAAACTGCATGAAATTATCATTTACATTTGAATTAGGGTTTTCCAGTATGTGCTATTCCATAGGATGTTGGTTTGTAAGACACTCCAAAATGACACTTAAAATATGCAGTGTAATTTTGGGTAATTTAAAGTATTTGTCAGGTCTTTTAGTAGAACACAGATAACCAAAGAAGATGAGAGTAACAGTATGGGGATGTATTTCTGATGAGTACATGGTTATTTGATATTCTTTTATTTATTTATTTATTTTGATATTCTTTTAAAACATCGATGTAGTTGGTGCTTCTCATTTTCCTAAAGCTTTACCCACTTAAAAATTTACTTCCTTTTTTTCTTCTGAGTAGACCAAAACCATTTTATTTATATTGTAAATAGTGTTGGCAGTTTTCTTTGGGACTGGCAAATACTAAAGTATCTTAAATTAATAGCCATTGATGGGTAATGGGTTTAATGGCATCTTCATTTTAATATTTAAGTAGAATATCCATTTTGCCCTTAAGCATAACTTTGTAACACCCTACAAGTTAACTGAAACACAGTAATTGTTCCAAAATAGGAAGAAGAAAAACAACTGCTTTTCATGACAACTATAGCAGATTAGGACTAGATTGCTATGAAGATGAGCTGTTCGAGTTGTACAGAACTTTTCAGAAACATGTGATATGTTCTTTGAGGCAATGGTAGGGAATAAAACACTTTTGAGAAGCAGATTTCATGAATACAATAAAGTACATAATTCCAAAATGCATGTGTGCAGGGATCCCCTAGTATAGTTTTTCAATGAAATGTGAGGTATGTTATTATTTTAACGTTAGTATTTTAAAGCTGCTTGGGGATGTCACAATTTAGTTGGCTCTAATATAGTTATCTTCTACATCCTAATGGTTTTGCTTTTTTTCCCCCCCATTTTTGATTTTAGGGCTTAAGACACAGGATAATGTATCCAATAATATAGAATTAACACACTGAATAATTAAGATCATCTCAGTGAATTGGGTGTTTATTATGTAATTTGGCTCCAAGACTTTGTTCAGGTCTCACTATCTCAATGAGACTTACTCTGACTATGCCATTCGATGCTGCAACCTGCAAACCCCTCCCTGATATTCCTGATACCTTACTCCCTGCCTTTTTATTTATTTATTTTTCCTTTAGTACTCAGCATCTTACTATACCATGTAATTTATTCCTTATTATGTTTATTGTTTCTCTCCCCACTAGAATATCATGTCCAGTAAGGCAAGGATTTTTGTCTCTTTTGTTCAGTGGTGCACTGCTGTTGGCTACAATAGTGCCTAGCATATAGGATGTGTTCAATAAGTATATGTAGAAAAAAAGAATGAATACACTGACAAGTTATTTTTATGACTCTGCCATTGTCATCATGTAAAAGCATTGAACGATTATGAACTGTCAGAATTTACATAAATTCCTACATATTACTAGAAACTTTTATTGGATTTATGTAACCATTTTATTGGAAAAATCATACCTCAAGGTATAAAAGTGAAAGCATTTTTCCCTATAATTGCCCCTGAAATATATTATGATAGTCTCTCCCCAACCTACTCTCCCTATGGTGTCTTCTTGACTACATTCCATGACTTTCATAGCACCTTTTGGTTATTAGAACAATTTTATTCCAGTCTTGGAGCTCAGTCCTATTCATTTGTAAAACTCCCAAGTCAAGGCTGACTCAGTACTCTTCTTCCCCAGCACAGGCTTGACCCGTGGTTCCAACACTTGCAATTGAAAGTAGGAAAACTCACTCAGAATATCCCCCTCTGCCACCTCTTTAAAGTACTAGACCCTGAAAGGATGAGCAGAACTAGGAAGGATGCAGAAAGGTTAGGGCACCAGGCCTTTTTATTTAACTGAATGAGGATGCAAGACTTTTTGGTCCTCCCATTTTGGTAGCTGATGTTGGCTGGCCATTGGATGCCCTGTATGGGGCAGGCATTCACATCCTGGCTATCTCTTGACGTATGTGGGTTCTTCAGACGGGCCCATGGGGGCTCTTAATGCACAGGTCCATCCTTTTCATCTCTTCTGTCCCCTTACCCACTTCTGCTTTGCCTACAGAGCCTACCCTACAGCCTTTTTCTGCTAGGTTGGCTTGCCCACTGAACAGATTCTACAGAAGGTGTCAGTGACATCAAGCCCAAACAACTACAGTTTCTGTAGTGTATATATTTTTAATTAAAAGTGTCAAGCATTTGATAGTGTGTAGCCTAGTAAGAATACTCTAGAGGGTATCCTAGTAAGAACAACCAGTTCACAGTTAGCCATTTTAGTGATAGGAATGGATTGAAATTGAAAAATCTGAATAGTTTTTACAATTTATGAGAAACAAATAATGCTTATGACAAATTACGTTTTGAATTCTGTTTGGTGACATCCATCAGTGTGTATTAATTTGGTGAGAGTTAGAGAGAGATTGGGAGGAGTAAGCCCAAGTTTGAGAATCCTAAAATTAACAGATATATGGATAATTGGGAACTGACAAGATGATGCCCATTTATTTTACCCATTGGGAACCAGATTGACTAGAATTGCAAACTGTAAGCAGATATGTTTTTAACTGGCAGTTGTCTCCACATCTTAAACACAGACTTCTGTCTGTAAGCCTTTTCTGTAATCTTCAGTGACATTCCTCTTGAGTCTCCTCCCTCAAATAATCTATATGTTATTAAATTTTGTCTATACTGTTCTTTTAAGATAAGGAAAAAATTTTAAGACTTCAAACATTGGAATTAAATAGTCTCTACTGAGGATTATGAAAATCTTGACCAAGTCTCCCCTCTGAGCTTGTAACACACTGCAGGAGCAATGCACGTGCTTGCCATGTGTGTTAATGCACTTCCAGAAATGCAGAACTTTCTCCGAGTTTTGATATGCTTGTGTGTTCACTGGTTCTTTCTCAAAAGATGTGAAGTGTATCTTCATAGATTCTTTAATATTAAGATTTGAAGTTCTTAAAAGATGAAAAATATGAAAGTCAATTTTGCCATGAAAATACTAATTCACCCCATATTTTCCATACTTAATGCATATATGAAGCATTCCAGCCTTAACATATATCTTGAATACATTAATTTTGCTGTTGAAAATACATGTCTTGGATTGACTGTTTTTCTTTAAAAATTTTTTGTCTTAATATTAAATTAACATTAAGCTAATAAAGAATAGTTTTTATCTTCATAAGTAATGCCCTATTAAAAAACACTTTGGTTACTAGCAGAGTAGGACTTAACAACCATACTAAAATTATCTGTTAATGAAGAAAGAAAGTCAAACTAATTGGAATTTCATAGGTGAAGAATATAGAGATTGAAATCAGTATTATGGTTAGGATTTTAGAGCCCTTCCACACAGATATTTTAATAGACAATGCTGAGGCCCATTGTCCTCATATCCTGAAATAAATATATAATTGATGCAAATTATGTCCCACTTTGGTAGGAAGATTCTAAAATAGATCTGGAGATTAGTACCATGGATGCAGGTAGAGTCAAACATATCATTTTTACTCAGCATTTTCTATGTAAAAATGAATTAATTTCATAACACCAGAATTACCTATAGGGGCAAAGCATGCCAGTGGGGGTGTTAGAAACATATACAGTTATCTCCTAAGGTTTATGCTGAAATATGGACTTTAGTAGATACAGTCCCTACAAGTACTGCTCTTAAGAATTTACCTCCAATATTTTGCTTATATCAATAAATATGACTCATCTGATGATGGTGAAAATATTTTATGCACTTTTAATATGAGTACATGAAGTCAAAGGTTTTTTTTATAGAAAGAACCTTATAGTATTACAACTATGCAGATCTATAAATTGACCCTTTTGTCTTCTTGAAAAAAAAACTGGTATAAGATTTAAATGACTGTGTTTTTTTTTCCTCTTAGAACAGTAAAAGACACACCACCAACAAAATCAATAAACCAAAAAATAAAAGCAAAAAAAAAAAAAACCCTCTTCACAAATTTTGAGCACCATCTACAGCTTTATGTGGTGAGAGATACAGCTACCATTCTTGAGTGATTCAAAAAGAGTCAAATGGTGTTGAGCTAAATTACAACCCTAAATGCATATTGGTGAAATGAGATGCTGATCCATTTGCACACTAATGTGCTATTTTTAAGTCATGCATCATAGCATCTTCAAAGAGGCCTGTCATAATTATGATGGATTAGACTGCAGAGTCAGTCCTAGATGCAGTAATTGTTTCACAGATGCTGCCGATGTGACTTGAATTCATAATAAATTATTGTCAGAGAGGCGGGAGAAGGAGCAAAATCAAATACCGAAGGAAAACTGCTGTGACTAAACCTGTTTTGGTTTTAGAAACCAAATCTTAGCTGGTAGTCGAAAGATCAGTATTTTCAACTGAGTATAAATTTGTACCTCTGACATAGAGGATGAAGGTTGACATATTGGCATTTTTAAAGTTCTCAATCTCAAAAAAAGAAAGTTCTCAATCTCTGTCTCAATATCTTTCTTTCCCTCCTTCCTTCCCTTCCTTCTTTTCTCCTTCCCTTCTCCCCCTCCCCTCCTTCCTTCCTTCTTTCCTTCCTTCCTTCCTTCTTTCCTCCCTCCCCGCCTCATTTTCTCATTCACCCACTCACTCTCATAGCTTATGAAAAATTATTCTGGAGCATTAGCTGAAATCATAGGGTGACCATAACATATTTTTGTATGTTCCTACATATATTACATTACCTGGTTATAATTTGACCTTTAGAATTTCCAACAAAATTGGTGATATTTATGGCTATTCTTTTTCATTCCTTAGAAGGCCATAGTTTATGGGAAATATTAGGCTATTAAAATAAAGGAATAAACATAAATGATATGAATAATAGGTTCTAAATTATGTCATTTTAAGTTGTAGTTTAATTGACATCTGTCATTTAGGTAAATAATTTCTAAGTCTGTCTCTTTAGTCTTTAAAAAAGATGCCAGGGACTCCTGGGTGGTACAGTTGGGTAAGCATCCAACTCTCAGTTTTGACTCAGGTTGTGATCTCAGGGTCATTAGATCAAACCTCCTGTTAGGCTCCATGCTCAGCATGGACTCTACTTGAGCTTCTCTGTCCCTCTCCCTCTAGCCCTCCCCTCCGCCCCCCTATGCACTCAGTCTCTCTCTGTCCCTCTATAATAAATAAATAAATCTTTATTTCAAAAATGCCAAAGCTGGTTGTAGAAATTGAGTATTATATTTTGTGTGTTCTTAACATTTAAGTCAGATTGTTGCCTTTTTAGGTATGAAGAAACCTCATACTGTACCACATAATCAAAAACTCTATATGTGCCTGTGTGCACACAATTTAAATAATGAGCTACTATTGCATTTTGATTAGCAAAAATAACTATTAAAGCAATTATGCGTATGCCATGTCTTTTCCTAGGTCAGGAGTTCAGTAGCTAAAAAAGTTTCCATTAAGTCATTTGTTGAGTATTACTATTTTTTAATGTACTTTACCAAGTTTTTTACATACTCTCTGCTGTACTTAATGACCACTAATATATTCTACTACTTAAGACACTAGTCCTTCTGCCTCAGGGATGTTGATAGACATATTTGATGAACATTCCTTATTATCCTTTTAAAACTAACTTTGACCTAGTCGGATATGTAATTGTCTCTTACTAAGGCAAGAGAGAATAAAGTTAAATTTCATGAGAGAGATTTGGATTGATAGTATGAAGACCCTGACAGCTAAGAGCACATTTCCCCTTTTCTGTAGTCCTGTGGCTCTTGAACGGTCACACTGCCTTTACCATAATCACAGGCCAGGGCCGTACAGGATCTGTACATATTTGTGTTAGCTCTATTCCATAGCACTTGCACTGAGGAAGGATTCAACTAATGCTTGACTGAATGTACAAACAAACTAATGAGTGTTGGACTCTAATTCTCTCAGTGGCATTACCAGGGGAGATTTATAAATTGTCCTAAAATATTTTAGAGCAAAAATCATCAGCAACCCAGCATTGATTGAAAAGGTAATATAGAAATGTGGCAAAAGAGTGGATCAGAATTAATGTGGCAACTTAAGTTACGTATACTAAATGTTTACATTTTATTTTTTATTCTATTCCAATTCAAAGACATGATACCTTGAAATACATGCAAAATGCCCCTAATTGTTCTAATGGTTACAAACTGATAGACATGTAACCAGAATATTTTTTCATCCTAATTGTAAAAAGATTCAAATGTTGGCAGAGTAAATTTATTAATGAAATAAAATTACTGCCTAAATTATGTGTTTTTCTTGATGTATGGAGCAACCAGGCTAGCCCCTGTGGGAGCGATTATTATGATGCCTAACCTCAAGAAAATTGCTCAGTTTTTACATCTGTAAAGTGAGAGAATGGAACTAGATCCTTTCTTATATCCTGAAATGTTTTATATATTGTTAGGACCATCATTATTACATATTATCACTCATTTTGGATATGTCATTATAAAATTTCTTAGCCTTCCAAAAGTTTAAAATGCAGTTCACTAATAATTCTATGAACAAGAGTTTTGTTGTCTAGTATGACTCTGGATTTAAGACTATCAAATAATATGTCCTGTACTTCATCTTAGGGAACTTTCATTCCATTTTTAAAACAAAGTAATATGCTTTGTTAATATTTTGTTAATCTACCAGTAGTTTGTTAAAACCAGTTTATAAGTTTGTGAGAGCAGATTGTAAAATTTTCAGGAATTTTGTAAGCTGAAAATTGACAGTTTGAAATCAGCCATGACCCATGAGAGCATCTCTTCAGATATATGTTAACAGCTCACCATTCATTTTTAAATTGTAACTAATTACTATAACATGAAGTGTTGGCACCATGAAAAACATTACTGGGTAAGCTTAACATTCCAGTCATCCTTGCCAGGTTTACCAAACGCTCTTTGCTTATACTCTTGCATATAAACTCATAACAATTTTAGGGAAAAATGCTTTAATTTTGATGTGACAATGTCCTTTTAGGTGAGTCATTATCCCTAGTGTAAAATTGAGACTCCGAAAGTAAAAATTCTCCTGATTTTTATAGATACAAACTTGATTTGCCGTAAACTACCGTACACAAACCTCCAAGAGTTAGCATTACTTTAAAAAAATTTTGAATATTCAGTTGCATAAAGGAATAGTATCCTGATTGGTACCGTAGCTTATTGTGATTTAATGTTTTCTAGTGTAGGACAAAATAAAGGATATTTAATCTCAATCTCAAAAAACTCAGCTATAGAGAATTCAAAATATTTCTATCACTACTCATAAGAGCAGATATCAATGAATAAAAACTATTCCTAGTCTCTGAAAAGCAAAAGGAATGTCAGCAAAAATCTCTATGGCAAAAATTTATATTCATTCAAAAAAGTTTTTCAGAAAAAGTTTTGTTTTTTCCCCTTAACTTGTAAAAACAACCTATTAACTTTAATTTCACGTCCAGCACATAGATATCTACAAAAAATTATTCTAGATTTTTTCTTTTATATATAAATTATTGACTTTTGTAAGCTTGGAAAAACTACATAAATGACTCTGTAAAGATTATAGCATCAGTGCTTTTTAAAATATTTCTACAATTCGTAAAATGTACACGTCTTATTTCTTTCTTTCTTTTATTAAAAATAAGTAATGCTTGCCAATGTTAGTATAAAATCACCAATGTCAGTATAGAATTAAAAATGTACCATGCAACTAAATTACTGGATCATGTAATACACAAAAAGCATGGTTTAGGATATTTTGAATTTGAATAAATTTTTTTCTTCCTCTACAATACTTTATTGGTTTAAATTTTCTGAATCAGATTTATAAACTAGTTGCAAGTAATCCTCAAAAAAAAAATTATCTCTTAGAATGAAAAGATAATACATAATTTTCCTACTCTCCTTAAAAGTTAACCATTATTCATACCCAATGGTTATACCCAGTAAAGAAATTGCTGTCACAGACAGAATAGTTCTGCTAGTAGTTTAAATTAGTATTTAAATATGGCTATTGTGTATAAAGCTCCATATTGAAATAAATTTCATTTTAAGTCACCTTCATTTGTTCTTAGGAGCTATTATGCTCATAAAAGATTTGCAAACTTCATCTATTGTAATTCTGCCCTTGACACTTTAAAGAATGTCCAAATTATGTGGAACAGATCATAATAGAGAATAATGTATTAAATGATTATAATATTTTGTGTCTAGAAAATTAAGTAGAACAATATATATTATATATGGAGCTTGCAAATTTTATATAATATATAACAAAATAAATGTACGTGTGTGTATGTAAATACTTTTTGATTGGTATGAATGTGAAATGATTTTACAGTTGCCAAAAGAAAGCATTTTTTGTTATAGTATTTGGAAAGCTAATTGACGTAGTCCCTAAAGATAATTTATCTAGGTTTCTTTCTATGCTCCTTAATTTTTGAACAGTGGGAGTGGCCCTAATTTTGTAGATACCCCTTACCTTAAAGACTACAAATCAATTTTCATGATTCCAGAACCTAAATTTTTTTAAATTAAGAATTATTGATGATTAAGAGTATTAGTCTAGCTCAGAACAGTCCAATAGAAATATAACATAAGCCATATATGAAATTTAAAATTTTCCAGTATTCTCACTAAAACGAGTAAAAATTTAGGGACAAATAAAATTACTTTAATGAAATATTTTATTTAAAATATCCAAAATAGTATTATTTCAACATGTCATAAATATTTTTAAAAATCAAGTTCTTTTATGTCTTTTTTTCGTTTGCACTAATGTCTTTGAAATCCAATATGTATTTACACTTATGGCACATCTTCATTTGTGCTCACCACATTTAAAGGGCCCCATAGCCATATGTAACTATTGGCTATGCACATCTAACCCATCTCTTAACATTTGTAGGAAGTTGGTCTAGCAGAAATTAAGACATCATGTTGCTCGATTGTTGTCTTTGTCTAATAGGAATTGTAACTTTGCAATTTAAGTTTTACTTACTTTTTAACTAATATACATGCCTAAAATTTACAAAAACAATAATAAAAGCAGTTTCCTTCATGGTGCTATTTTCTAGATTCTCCATTCTTTATCCTGGATGCAAAACATTATTATATTTTTGTTATATATTTTCCCAAAGCCGATTTTGTAGTTATTTTTGTAAAGGTACAGATTGTAGCATTTTTTAAAAGATTTTATTTATTTGAGAGAGAGAGAGAAAAAGCATGAGCAGAGGAGGGGCAGAGGGAGGAAGAAGGAAAAGCAGACTCCCCATTGAGCACAGGGCCACACACGTGGGATGTAGGGCTGGATCCTGTGACCCTAAGATCATATTCTGAGCCAAGGTCAGTTGCTTAACTGACTCTGCCACCCAAGTGTCTCTAGGTTGTAGCATTCTTATACATACTGTTCTGCAGCTTGCTGTTTTTCACTTAATTACTTGGAAATACTTCCACCTGAAAATGTAGAAAATACTTCCACCTGAACATATTTGTTAGATAACTTAAAACTGAAAAGTCAAAGTTTCTATGAAACTCTATAAATTATTGCTAAATTGTCCTCCATGGCATTTATATATGTTTTCATTCCCAAGAACCACACAAGAGAGTGTCTGTTTCTCCACATGCTTGCCAACATCACGTACTATCAAATTTTTTTATCTTTGCAGATTTGAGAAAAACACTATTTTATTGACGTTTGAATTTACACTTCTTTTTGTGAATGATACTAGACATCTTTCTAAGCATTTAAGGGCCACTTGCATTTCATTTTCTGTGAACTGTCCATGTCCTTTGCTCATTTTTCTATTCAGTGATTGGTTTTTCTCTTGTCAATTTGTCAGAGTTCTGTATATTAAGAAAAGTTTTATGTGATTTTTAACTTCACTTATGGGTTTATTTTTGCAGGCACAAGATTTATTGAACTTTCTTGCTTTGTATGTCTTCTAGATTTTGTGTCATGAAGAACTCACCCAGTCATTACATTATTCTTTTTTAAAGTTTTCTCAGACTATTTTAAATTTTTTAGGGTTTTGTTTTACATATTCAAGCGTTAAATAGATCTAAAATTCATTTTGGTATAAGATGTTAGAGGTAAATCCAATTTTGTCATTTTGTCATTTCACATTTGTGTGGCAGGATCTCTTTCTTGAAATTCTATTCTATTCCTTTGGTCTTTTTTTTTTTTTTTTTTTTTTTACAGATTGTATTTATTTATTCATGAGACACAGAGAGAGAGAGGCAGAGACACAGGCAGAGGGAGAAGCAGACTTCATGCAGGGAGCCCTATGTGGGACTCCATCCTGGGTCTCCAGGGTCATGCCCTTAGCTCTGAGCGGAAGGCTCAACAGCTGAGCCACCCAGGCATCCCTGCATTGGTCTTATTAACATTCTTTTTACTGATTTGCAAGTACAAGCTGTGTTAAATACAATAGCCTTTGTTCCTTTTTTAGATTCTTTCAATTTGGTTACTGCCCTGCCCAGGGCCCTTTATAATTCTTTTTCAGGTTATTCCTGACTATCCAGTTTGTTTATTTTTCCAGGTGAACTCTAGAGTCAAGTTCTTTAATTCCTCACAACATTCTGCTAGTATTTTTTATTGAGAATGCATTAAATTAATAGGTTCATTTGAGAACTACCCAAGAACGTATTATACCTTTCTGCTTGTTTTGCTTTTGTGTATATGTCAGTACTGTCTTAAAGATTTATTCCACATTTCTTTTTAAATTTATTCCTAGTGTTAAGAATATTTTTTCCTGTCATAGTATTTTATTCCACTAAAACTTCTGACTGGTTGTTGCTTTTATATATAAAAGCTACTGTTTTTTCTTATTCAACTACTTTTCTCATAAACTGTAATAGTTTTGCAGTTGATTCTTTTTGTTGGCCAGTATACAATCTTATTATCTGTAAACGATAATTTCAGTGTTGCTTTCTAATGTTTATATCTTATTTCTTCTTCTTTTTTACTTGTCTTGGTTAGTAAACAGTGACTATTTTAGTAGGTTATTTTTTTGCTTGAAGGGAAAATAATCTAGATTTTTTTACTTTCATCCTTAAAATAAATGTGATGAGAAAAACTGGGAAAATAAAGCATGACTGTACCATGAATGAGGCAGCATTCACTTTATATGATGGATTATATATGGTTTTTAGTGCCCATTTCTCCCTGCACTCCAGTCATTTGGACTTTGAAATCTCAATCAGAATTGGTCTCAAAAATATTTGAATTAATGAGTAAATGAAGAAATGATTGTAAGATGAGCAAATTTATATCAATTTTGTGAAACTGGATACTCTATACTAAGCACAAAAATGAACAGAGTGTTCTTAAGAAGTTCACAGTCCAGTGAGTAAACAAAATAAATTGAGTATGATATGGTCAGCAGTAAACCATATACAAGATATAGAAATAACATAGAAATGGGAGTGATTGGGGCACCTGGGTGGCTCAGGGGTTCAGCATCTGCCTTCGGCTCAGGTCGCAATCTCAGAATCCTGGGATCAAGCCCCACACTGGGCTCCCTGTTCAGCAGGGGATCTGCTTCTCCCTCTCCCTCTGTGCTCCCTTTCTCTCTCTCAATAAATAAAATCTTTAAAAAACAAAAAAAAGGAAGTGATTAATTCTCTTGGAAAATCAAAGAAGAAATCCTAAGAGAAGTGATACCTGAGACTTTGAGAGGACTATAGGAGTCACTGGGCAAATCAGGGGACTTAAGAAGGCATTCTAGGCCAATAAAATGACAAACAACATGGAAGACTGAAACGATTTACCACGTTTGGGTATTTATAAGCTGTTGTTATAGGTGGAGTGTAAGCTGTGAGAGGAAGTAGGAGGAGAGAAAAATACAAATCTGCCTATGAAAAACCATTTATATCAGGCAGGAGTTCTCAGGAGAGGTGGGCAGACAGCCCCTGTGGAGGAAGACATAGAATCACCTAGAAATGACATTTTATAAATGACGTATCTCACCCCATTCCATTTCCTGGAATATTAACACTAAAAGAAATTTGTCTTGTCTTTCAGGTGTGTGGGTGAAAGAGTTTGAGAACTATTAATGTAGGCAGTGTGGAGACAGCAAAGCATGTTCAGGAGGATATGACATCAGATTTGTGTTGAGAACATTCCCTTTGGTAACAATTTGAAGGAACCTTGAAGGACTAGGGAGAGAACAGGCTGGGGTGGGGAAAAACTTTCTAAAAAGCTACTGCAGGGGATCCCTGGGTGGCTCAGTGGTTTAGTGCCTGCCTTTGGCCCAGGCTCCAGCCTGGAGCCTGCTTCTCCCTCCTCCTGTGTCTCTGTCTCTCTCTCTCTATATATATATATCTATCATGAATAAATAAATAAATCTTTAAAAAAATATTAAAGAGCTACTGCAAAAGATAAAGAAGTGAGATAATATAGGTCTGGCTACCAAGCAGCAGTGGAGATGACTTAAGGAGTATAGGGAATGGAATTGACAGATCTTAGCAAGTGATTGGATGTGTAAGGTACTAGAGAAGAAAGAAAAAAAAGGAGATAATCCTTCTCTATTTCTTTTAGGATGTTGACAAAAAAAGAATTATTTGGGAAGGAGGTTGATTCTGTTTACTAATGCAGTATGAATTTCCCACATCAGCTGGTGATTTTGATCATGTTTGTTCTCCATGACCATAAATATTTGAGAGTTGCTGGGAAGACAAAAATAATCAGCTATTGGTTGTCACACTGAAATATGAAAATGAGTATCACAGTTTGCTATGTCTAGGAATTTCAGGATTATGAATGTCATGGTTACTCTCCAATATTTGTTATTACTGCTAGATATGTATTAATACATTTCATTTTCTGTTTCCATGCTCTTTAGAATTCATTCAGAGGGCAGCCTTGTGGATGGCCCCGAAGCAAGCCTGATGGAACAGGATAGATCCAACCATGTTGAGGGCAACAGACTAAGTCCATTCCTGACACCATCTCCTTCTCCCAACTGCCAGACAGAACCTCTGGCCCTCAAGCTCCAGAATGGAAGCCCATTGACTGAGAGACCTTATCCAGAAGTAAATGGAGACACCAAGTGGCAGTCTTTCAAAAGTTACCATGGAATACCCCATATGAAGAGAAGCCAGAATAGTCGCGTGAGTCCAGACTTTATCCAAGAAGGTAGAGGGTATTCCAGGTGCTTGCAAAATGGAGGAATAAAGCGCACAGTTAGTGAACCTTCTCTCTCTGGGCTTCATCAGAACAAGAAATTGAAACAAGACCAAAAAGCTAATGGAGAAAGAAATAACTTCGGGGAAAGCCAAGAAAGTAATCCAGGCAAAGGCAGCAGTCAACTAAATGTCTCCGATTTAAGCGATAAGAGAGAATCTGTGAGCTCTGTAGCCCAAGAAAATGCAGTTAAAGATCTCATCAGTTCTTCAACACATAACTGCAGTAGGTCTGAAAAACCAGAGCTTCAGATTCTGAATGAGCCGGAAGAGAAAAATGCTAACTACCGTGACAAGAACTTTACATTACTTCTTACAAACAAGGCAGTGCTAATGCCTAATGGTGCTACAGTTTCTGCCTCTTCCATGGAAAACACACATGGTGAACTCCTGGAAAAAACACTGTCTCAATATTATCCAGATTGTGTTTCCGTTGCGGTGCAGAAAACCACATCTCACAAACATGCCATTAACAGTCAGGCTACTAATGAGTTGTCCTGTGAGATCACTCACCCATCGCATACCTCAGGGCAGATCAATCTCCCACAGACCTCGAACTCTGAGCTGCGTCCAGAGCCAGTTGCAGTGGTGACTGAGGCCTGTGATGCTGATAAAGCCAGTAAGACAGCTGCAATGATAGGGACCTGTCCCTTCCAGAAACCAGAAAAACAAAAATTGCTTTTTGATAGATGCCCGTCTCGTGCCGAAAACAGTAATATCCAAGGAACCACAAAGCTGGTATCTGGTGAAGAATTCTGTTCAGGTTCCAGCAGCAATTTGCAAGCTCCTGGTGGCAGCTCTGAACGGTATTTAAAGCAAAATGAAACAAATGGTGCTTACTTCAGGCAAAGCTCAGTGTTCACTAAGGATTCCTTTTCTGCCCCTACCACACCACCACCATCACAACTGCTTCTTTCTCCCCCTACTCCTCTTCCACAAGTTTCTCAGCTTCCTTCAGAAGGAAAAAGCACTCTGAATGATGGAGTTTTGGAAGAACACCATCACTACCCCAACCAAAGTAACACAGCTCTTTTAAGGGAAGTAAAAATAGAGGGTCAACATGAGGCACAGCCATCCCCAAGTCCTAATCCATCTACACATATACCCAACCACTCTCTGATGCTTCCAGAAAGGCCTCAGAATAATTGTGTTAACAAGAATGACATCCAGACTCCAGGGATGATGACTGTTCCAGCATGTTCTGAGAAAGTGAGACAAATATCAGAACACCTCAAGCATAACCCAACAATTCTGGGTAGCAGTGGGGATCCACAGGACCACTGCCAGAAATTGATGGGACATAGAGAGCAAGATATTCTGAAGGGTCGAGACAAGGAACAAACACGAGGCCTTGTGCTCCCAGCACAGCCTTATCTGAAACCGGGGTGGATTGAACTGAAACCCCCTCACTTTCATCAAGCAGAATCCCATCCAAAATGTCATGAGGCATCACTGCGGTCAGTTCTTCAGTATCAGTCCAACCCCTCCAATCAAATGACCTCCAAACAATACACTGGAAATTCCAGCCTGCCTGGGGGGCTCCCAGGACAGGCTTATATCCAGAAAATAATGCAGCCAGAACATAGGCCACAGAGATACCAAGGTGAGATGAATCAAGGGCAGTCTCAAGGTACAGTGGACCAGCAGCTCCAGTTCCAAAAACCCTCACTCCAGGTGCACTTCTCCAAGACAGACCCTTCATCCAAAGCTCACATGCAGTCACTGTGCGCACACAGGTTTTATTTTGAACAAAGACCAGATTCCCAAACTGAGAAACTCATACCCCCAACATTAAAACAGCACTTGAATCAGCAGGCTTCAGAGACTGAGCCATTCTCAAACTCACACCTTTTACAACACAAGCCTCATAAGCAGGCAGCACAAACACAAACACAACCATCCCAGAGTTCACTTATCTCTCAAAACCAGCAGCAGCAGCAACAGCAAAAATTGCAAATGAAGAATAAAGAACAAATGCCCCAGACTTTTTCTCAATCCCAAGGCAACAATGATCAGCAAAGAGAAGGATCATTCTTTAGCCAGATTAAAGTGGAAGAATGTTTCCGTGGTGAAAATCAGTATTTGAAATCAAGTGAGTTCCAGACTCATAATACTCAAATGGGATTGGAGCAAGGACAGAATATGAATAGTAGAAATCCCCCCTATGGTCAGGTCTTGAAATCAAATGCAAGCAAACTACAGATTGCTTGTTCAAACAATACACACCTAGTTCCAGAAAATAAAGAACAGATTATAAATTCTGAACTCTTTGCAGGAAACAAGACTCAAAATTTGCATCACATGCAATATTTTCCAAATAATGTGACTCCAAAGCAAGATGTTCTTCATAGGTGCTTTCAAGAGCAGGAGCAGAAGCCTCAACAAGCTTCAGTTCTACAGGGATATAGAAATAGAAACCAAGATATGTCTGGCCAGCAAGCAACACAACTCCCTCAGCAAAGGTACCTGATGCAAAACCAACCAAACACTTTCCCTGTGTCTGACCAGGGAGGAAGTCACAGTCAGACCCCTCCCCAGAAGGACATTCAAAAGCATGCTGCTCTAAGGTGGCACCTCTTGCAAAAGCAAGAACAGCAGCAAACACAACACCCCCAGACTGAGTCTTGCCATAATCAGATGCACAGGCCAATTAAGGTTGAACCTGGATCCAAGCCGCATACCTGTATGCGCCTCATGTCAGCACAGCCAGAAAACAAAACATGGAAAAAGACAACTAAGCAAGAGATTCCACCCCCAAGTTGTGATAATGTGCAGCAAAGGAGCATCCTTGAGACCATGGAGCAACATCTGAAGCAGTTTCAGGTCAAATCATTATTTGACCATAAAGCTCTAACTCTCAAATCACAGAAGCAAGTAAAAGTTGAAATGTCAGGGCCAGTCACAGTTTTAACTAGACAAACCACTGCCGCAGAACTTGATAGCCACACCCAAGCTTTAGAGCAGCAAGCAACTCCTTCTTCAGAAAAGACACCAACCAAAAGAACAGCTGGTTCTGTTCTCAATAATTTTTTAGAGTCACCTTCCAAATTACTAGATACTCCTATAAAAAATTTATTGGATACACCTGTCAAGACTCAATATGATTTCCCATCATGCAGATGTGTAGGTAAGTGCCAGAAACGTACTGAGACACATGGTGTTTATCCAGAATTAGCAAATTCATCTTCAGATATGGGATTTTCTTTCTTTTTTAAAATATCTTGAGTCTGGCAGCAATTTGTAAAGGCTCATAAAAAACCTGAAGCTTACATTTCTTGTCTTTAAATTACAGATGCTTGTGCTGTGCAAGAGAGAACTTCACTTACATTCAGTTTTTCCAAAATAAATAAATAAATAAATAAAACAATGTGCATGCTCATTTCTTCCTCTAATCAAACCCCTTAAAATGTAAAGGTATCTATTTTAGATTAATCAATCTGTTTAACTCTTTGTGTATCATTGCCTGGAGAGACACCTAGATAGTAAAAACATCTATTAAAATGAGAAAAATAACTGCTATATGCAAATTAATGTGGAAACTTTTTAATTTGTATTAATTCGGGGTTGAACATATTAGTGTTTTTTACAACATTAATTTCTAGATAAGGGGGAGATTGTCTTCAGGCTTGGTGAGTTGGGGGAAATTATAATGCTAAAGTTCTGAATACTCATGAAGTTGCCCTTCCTGCATTTATACACTTGAAATACTGTATGATTTATATTCGTTCTGATTTTACTTTCTCTTTAAAGTGTCATCTTTTTGATAGAAAGTATATTTTTTTCTTTTTTCAAACAGACACCTTTTTGTTAAAATTCAAGCTACTTAATAGGCCTGTTGGAATAGGGAAACATTTTACTGATAGATACATATATATAAATATAAAATACATATAAAATATATATAAAGACTTTATTATAGTTCCTCAGCTTGGATACAGTAGAAGACATTTGAAAAAAAAAAAATGTTAAACTGATATGGCCAGTGGTCCACCCACCTCATGTTCTTCTTCTTACAATGGGACACCACACATTTTATAGAAGAATGGAGGGAGGAGCCATACCGCCCCTTTGTGTGGTTAATACTAGGTTGCCTCAGGGGATACCTACCACACATGTCATAGATAACATTAGGTAAGTTCTAATCATCTGCAGCCTCTTCTCCCATCACCCTAACATCCCCTCCCACTCTCCATCTTTGGTAGTTTACAAGAAACTCTTCCTTTTACCTGACCCTCTCTCCAGTATTTTCTCCATCATAAATTGTTCTAAAGTGCTACAAATACAGGTCTGGAATCAATATTCTTATTTTCAAGACACAGCAATTAAATATTGAAGGGAAATGAGAGGAGAAAAATGTACTTGGACAATAAAAACTGAGCCAATATCCTGGGGGTGAGATAAGACAGGAAATTTTATTTTTAATCTTTTAACATCCAAGTAACAGGCAGGCTTCTAGATAGCTATAAAAAAATTTTTTTTGTCAGTTAAAACACTGGATTGTAGTCGGTATTACATATAATATATTCTAAATCCCTCACTGTATTGTTTAGTTCCACTTATTTTGTTTAAATAATTTCTTATTCCGTATCTGAAATGTAATTTATTTTTTATCCAACAGCCAGCATGTACATATACTTAATTACTTGGCACATTTTCTAATAGATCAGTCCATCAATTTATTCATTTTTAAAGAAAAAAAAATGTTTAAAGTCACATTTTAGGGCCCTTAATGTGCAGGTGGGGGATAAGCTTTGTGGATGTAGCCTTTATATTTAGTATAATTGAGGTCTAAAATAATAATCTTCTATTATCTCAACAGAGCAAATTATTGAAAAAGATGAAGGTCCTTTTTATACCCATCTAGGAGCAGGTCCTAATGTGGCAGCTATTAGAGAAATCATGGAAGAAAGGTAATTAACGCAAAGGCACAGGGCAGATTAACGTTTATCCTTTTGTATATGTCAGAATTTTTTCAGCTTTCACATACAAAGCAGTAAACAATTGTAAATTGAGTAATTATTAGTAGGCTTAGCTATTCTAGGGTTGCCAGCACTACACACTGTGCTATTCACCAGAGAGTCACAATATTTGACAGGACTAATAGTCTGCGAGCTGGCACAGGCTGCCCACTTTGAGATGGATGCCAGAAAACCCAAGCACGCACAAGAACCAGCCAGCCAGCCAGCCTGCCAGGCACAAGGGTGCTGGCACAGGCTGCAAACAGAGGCCCCACTCTGGCTTTCCCACTTGATGATAAAGTGTCAAAGAAGAAAGAGGGGGGAAATGTGGTATAAGAAAGGAATCATGGAGTTAAATTAACCTAGAGTTGTAAAGAGTAGTGATCTGTAAGGAAGTAGTCCCTTAGTATGAGCAGAGGGTAAGTTAAGTGTGAGATGCTGAATAGAAATAGAGATAGATTCTATTTATAGCTGCATTTTTTTTTTTACTGTCAGTCACAGGTATGCAAGTATTTACCTGAATCTACAATTAGTCCTGCATGTAGAAGACTTATGAGAGAGACAATCAATGCAGAGAGAGACTTTCATATAGGTATCCACAGATGTGAGTTGTTACTATGCTAGGGTGCCTTTTCTTTATGAGGTAG
Organism: Vulpes lagopus; assembly: GCF_018345385.1. NCBI lineage: Eukaryota > Metazoa > Chordata > Mammalia > Carnivora > Canidae > Vulpes > Vulpes lagopus. The sequence goes on from NC_054829.1 coordinate 102,079,656, forward strand.
GCAGTGTTATTAAAATATAATAGGAGACATTGTGGGCAGCAAGGACATATTTTGTATCATTCTTGCCCAATTTACAAATTATCCATTTCTAAATTAGTAATGTAGAAATTCACTAAATAATCCTCTAGTAGCCTGGTAGATACAGGGGATTTCCCTAAGTGCCTTTTGTTATTATCAAGTAGTAAGTAGTGCCTTGGTCATAAGGGAGAATATAATCTATCTCTAGAACTATCCTATATTTTCAAAATTGCCAGATGCTAGTTTTTTGCAAGCCATCTTTAAAAAATGGTAGAGATTCTTTGAGGAACAGAGGAATAGTTCTAACTAAAATCTGTTGTGATTCCCCAAGTTTTAAAATAGCTAAATTTAGTAAAGGACAAAAATCAAATAGTATATATCTTAGAAGACTGAATTTAACAAACTTAAAAAAGTTTTGTGCTTTGTGAAATTATGTCTAAAAACAAGCTTTCCCATTTATTTTCACCCAACATATAATTTCAAAATAGTTCATTACAATTATCAATATATTTTATACCAAAGAAATACAAAGCTTAAAGTCTGTTATCCAGTTTGCTTGGCTTAGACTTATTTTTTTAAATAAATTAAACCATTCATTTCTCAGGATGTGGTCATAGAATAAAATTATGCTCAAATGTTCAGTATTTTGGTTGCCTCACTTTCATTTGCTAATTTTATGTGTGTGTGTTTCTGTGGATTTCTTTTAAGGTTTGGACAGAAGGGTAAAGCTATTAGGATTGAAAGAGTCATCTATACTGGTAAAGAAGGCAAAAGTTCTCAGGGATGTCCTATTGCTAAATGGGTAAGTGTGACCTGACAAGGCCTTTGGTCTTGAATCTTGTGCATTTTGATTCATTAATCTAACCCTGAGAATTGGGTTACCAGATCTGAGAGTCATTTATGCTAGTTGAAATGAACGTTGCGGGATCCCTGGGTGGCGCGGCGGTTTAGCGCCCGCCTTTGGCCCAGGGCGAGATCCTGGAGACCCGGGATCGAATCCCACGTCGGGCTCCCGGTGCATGGAGCCTGCTTCTCCCTCTGCCTATGTCTCTGCCCCTCTCTCTCTCTCTGTGACTATCATAAAAAAAAAAAAAAATTGAAATGAACGTTGCTTATATTTATTTTGTGTTAGCTCTTAAGCAAAAAGCATATTAGTTTTTAAATCATTAGTTTTTAAATCCGTTCAAATTGATAAAAGGTATAATTCTTCTTGGAATGTGAAGTTGTCCTTAATCCTTTAAATACCTTCCATTAAACTTTATATTGTCATTTTTGAAAGCTTTGAACTTTGTGAAAAAGACCTGCATGTTTTTTATGCAGCTCTAGCTTTAATGCAGGGAGCATTGCCTCTCACTGTACTGGTATAGTCTGCTAAACATTGAGCAGTTTTGCACCTGTCCTGGTTCTGACCCCAATTTCATAGATGGGTGACAAAAGGCAAGTTGCAGGTGCTAGTAAATGTTGCCCTAGTTGTGACCCAGACATGAAAAATATGCATACATAAATCAGTGCTCTCACCTGCCACAAGTGACCCTTGTTTTGTTTTGGTTGGGGTGGGGGTGTTGGGGTGGAATGGGAACCCTCACAGGTGGTTCGCAGAAGCTGCAGTGAGGAGAAGCTACTGTGTTTGGTGCGGGAGCGAGCTGGCCACACCTGTGAGGCTGCAGTGATTGTGATTCTCATCCTGGTGTGGGAAGGAATCCCACTGTCCCTGGCTGACAAACTCTACTCGGAACTCACTGAAACACTGAGGAAATATGGCACTCTCACCAATCGTCGGTGTGCCCTGAATGAAGAGTAAGTGAAGCCTCCCCTCTTTTTCCACTGATAGCCAAATCTGATCATTGTGTTTGGGGAAGGGAGTTGAACCGACATTTTTACGTTTATAAAATGGGAACCGAAATGCTTGTTTCACAGTCGTGCAGAAGGAAGTCGTATCTGCTAATGTGGGTAATTTGAGGTGACTTCATTAACTATTTTGTACCTTCAGACAGTGTAGACATTTAGTTAGGAGCAGCTTGCTGAGTGTCTGTACTCACATGAACTCGAATATGCCATAAACTTGAAAATATTTGTGTCCACTTGCTGAAAGTGACAACTCTTGTGTACCTGGCCACCACACTAGTAAGTATTGACACCATTTCTATGTTGCAGTGTCTGAAACAGAAAGTAAGTTTGGTAAGAAATTGGGATGCCTGGATGCCTCTGCAGTTGAGTGTCTGCCTTTGGCTCAGGAAGTGATCCAGAGGTCCCGGGGTCCAGTCCCACATTGGGCTCCCCACAGGGAGCCTGCTTCTCCCTCTACCTATGTCTCTGCCTCTCTCTCTCTGTTTCTCTAATGAATAAATAAATAAAATCTTTAAAAAAAAAAGTTTGGTGAGAAATTTTAGGATTCCCAGGTCAAGAACCTTAATGTAGCAAACATAAAAGTTTAAGGCTTATAGAATTTCTGTAGAAATAAACTGAATCATGATTCAGTTCAATCTAGTTTATTATTTCCACAATAACAATAAAAATTGCTTTTATATTTACTGCTACTAAATTAAAGCAAGAAATTAGTGGCTATGGACATTCATTATTTTCCAGGAATATAAACATTTAGAATAGGAGAGCAGGGGCATGCAGTTAAACATATTAAATGCATCCAAGTGCCAGTATGTTTTTTTTTGTTGTTAACCTCATCCAGTCTAGGAAGTTTAACTCTTCACTTGGAGGAATCTTCATTATTATTATTTTTCTTCTGCTATGCTATTCCTGTTTAACATTTTAAAAATACAGGACAATTCATAGTACTATACGGAAATCCTGCAGGAGTTATTTTACAATTATTCCTAAAATAATTTTAATTTTGCACTTCTTTAGTCTCCTTTCCTCTGTATTCACCAAACTATAATAGAGTTTACTGAATTTATGGAACTACTATGCTGCTCGTTTCAACAGCTTGTTGCTAACCTAATTTGTTCCTTTGCTGACTATTACTCTGACTGATATGGCTTTACTAACTTCATGTTAACATGGGTTTTCTCTCTGGGTCACGGGAGGTGTGGAAATCGACTATAAATAATATGTCTAGGAAAGTTACATTTCGTATATGAAAGTGTGACTTGGCTTCCTGTGGTAGTTATGATCTAAAAATTTCATGGCATGTACCTCACTGCTATAAATCCACTTTTATAAATGATGTGCTGGAAGATAGAATGCTGATTCATAACACATGACTCATAAACTCACAATGGACTACTTTAGGTATAAAATATTCAGTTTATCCTAATTTCCCTTGTTCCTTCTTTAAAAGGTGTATTTAAATGCCTTTAATCAGAAAAAAAATAAAAGTCACGCCACCTTGGAATGATGTCAGTGATAGCATTTTTCTCAGGAATTAAGTATCTGCCTTGTGTTTTTTTAAAGCAGACTTCCTCTTAGACTTGATGACTTGAACTTCTAAACCACTGAAGAACTTCTTGTGAAAATAACAGTTGTTTTATTTAAATTTCTTGAAGTGTCATGCAAACTATATTTCACATTCTTTGTAATTGATTTCATTTTCAGTTATTATGTATCTCTGGTATTTTTCTCGTGGGGGCTCTTCTATAATTTCTATAAACGCTATTTCAGTTATTCTGTATCTCTGGTATTTTTCTCCTGGGGGCCTTTTTATAATTTCTATAAATGCTATTGCCTGAAAGGGAATCTGACATATAGAAAGAAATTCTATGTTAAGAACTTTCTTAAATCGTGTTATTTTGCATTTAAAATCCATGAACAATGATTGGGCCAGGGCCTAAGAAAAATTATAGTTTAACTGGTCTAAACAGAAGGTGAGTACAAAACTATTAAAAGATATGCTTCAAATATTAAGACATTTTAAAGGCCAATCTGCATACTTTTGCTTCTCTGTGTCTGGAATTTCAAAAAGGTAAGGGTCATTATTTCGATGAAGTTTTAGCTTTGGGTTAAATGCATATCTAGAACAATTCTCCAGAAGCAAAACAAAACTTAACATACACAATTAAAATAGACACCAATGGCAATAGAGATGTCATTCAGATGAAGTTTTAGAAGTTTCTGATACCCCATAAAATAATTTTATGTGTGGCAGAATTTTATGTTTGCCAGAAACAGAATAATCTCCAGTTGGAGCTGCTGACTCAGTTTAATATTCAAAGATGTATGGGCCTCATCTCTTAAGTTCTTACAAACCCCAGTGAGTACATATACCACAACCACCCACTGTGGGTTCAGAAAAGAACTCTGAGAGTATCTCTCAGTGGGAAAGTCAAAAACGAATTTTTACATTTCCTTTGAGCCTAACCAGCTGTTTCTTCTTTAAAGATTTCCCTTTGAGATTTCCATTTCATGACAAAGCCTAACCAATACTTTTTTGGCAAGTAAGAGTTGTGGGAGTGTATCTGTCATTATAAGAAGTCAGAGCCAGAAATGTGTTCCACCGTGCTGGGTGATGTTAATTTTTTTAAAGTTGACTTTATATTATAAAAATTCTCAAACGTGCATAAATGGAGGGGTGCAGGGTAATGAATACCCATGAACCCATTACATAGCTTCAGTGCTTGTCAACATTTTATCAGTATTGTTTCATGTATTTCCCCTACAATTCCTAACCTTCACCCCCCACCCCCACCAGTGTTTTAAAGCAAAACCCGGATTCCACCTCACATACTTATACTTCAGTGTGTATCTCAAGCAGATAAGGACTTTTTTTTTTTTTTTTTTTTTTTTACAAAACCTAGTTATGGTGTCATGTCAGTGATTCTTTAAATATCATTACATGTTCAGAACACATTCAGATTCCCTAATTGGATCCTGTTTTAAAGTCATCATCATCATCATCTCATCATCATTGTTATCATCATCATCAATAGTAAAAAGATATTGACAACAAGAAAGCCCATTCCTTGTACTTGATTGAGGCTTTTGAGTGGTACCAGTCCATGCCTATTGTCTAGCATAAGTATTAATTGAACTTCCTTTAACTCTCAAAAATATCCTAATGTGGGAGATAAGTTCTATGATTCATAAGCCTCTTTCTGTTTATAACAGTTCCCCCTCTCTTTTTAATGAATTTATTTGTTAAACAGGCTGTATAATTTGCTCCATAAAATTTCCCACATTCTGGATTTGGCTGATTGCATACTGGTTTTGTTCAACTTATTTCTCTATCCCAACTGTCTTTTGTATACTCATATTAAGAAACTTAAGTTATGCATGTATACATGTATGTATATATTGGCAGAAATGCTTCATAAGTGGTGGTGAAATAATCTTAATTCTTCATATCCAGCAGGAGGGTTATAATATCTGCTTTGTTTCATTCCTAGTGATACTAAGAGTGCTTAGTGAGTTTAGGAGTTGTCAGCTTGATCTGTCCATCATCAAGTTTCCCAGAAAACTGTCAACTAATGGTGCAGCATATTCATTGTGGATCATTGCTGTTTTCCATTATTTTGTTTGAGTTTCCAAATTGATATATTTTTTTATTTTTCAAAGTATACATTTGTTACATTTAAATTATTTTGCTAGTGTTTCTAAACTTGCATATGGTTAAATATGTGATCTAATTTTTAAAGTTTTTTTCCTCTTGGAAGTCCAGATGGTAACCCAGAGGTTGAGAATGTTTTTTAAAACATTATATACATGAGTATTTTTATTACAATGGCTTTACTGACTTGTCATTTAACCATGAGCCAAATTCAGAGTCTGTTAAATGAGACTGCCGTGTGTTAATTCTAACAATGGGCCCTATAGAAATAAAAGGCCCTGTAGAAATAAAAATGCCTTTTAGTAGTAATTTCATGTGGGAAATCATTTTGAAGTTGCTCCACCTTGTTATGCAGGGATTTTTTTTTTTGAGATATAGTTCATAAACCATGAAATTCAGCATTTTAAAGTATACAATTCAGTGGTTTAGTATATTCACAAAGCTGTACAATATTTTCTTCACTCTCAAAGGAAAACCCCATACCTATTAGTCAATTCCCATTTCCCTCTCCCCTAAAATGACAACCACTAATCAACTTTCTGACTGTATAGATTCACCTATACTGGGCATTTTGTATTATTGGAATTATACAGTATTTAGTTCCTGACCTGCCTGACCTCCTTCACTTAGCATAATGTTTTTTTTTTTATTTTTTTTTAATTTTTTTTTAATTTTTTTTTTTTTTAAGATAGTCACACACAGAGAGAGAGAGAGAGAGAGAGAGAGAGAGAGGCAGAGACATAGGCAGAGGGAGAAGCAGGCTCCATGCACCGGGAGCCTGACGTGGGATTCGATCCCGGGTCTCCAGGATCGCACCCTGGGCCAAAGGCAGGTGCTAAACCGCTGCACCACCCAGGGATCCCTAGCATAATGTTTTAAAGGTTCATCCATGTCATAATGTTCATCAGAAATTTATTCCTTTTTGTGACTGAATAATATTCCATTGTGTATGTATAACACGTTTTCCTTACCCAGTCATCAGTTAATGGATATTTGGATTGTTTCCACTTCGGGGCTGTTATGAATATGGCTACTGTGAACATTCATGTACAAGTTTTTGTATGGATAGTTTTCAGTTCTCTTGGAGTGACATCGTTAGTCATATGGTTACTCTAACTTTTTGAGGAACCACCAAACTGTTTTCCAAAACAGCTGTATCATTTTTCATTCCTACCAGCAATCTATGGGAGTTCTAATATCTCCACATCCTCACCAAAACTAGTTACTGTCTGTCTTTTTTGTTATAGCCCTTTCAAGTGGGTGTGACATGTTTCTTGTGGTTTTGATTTGTTCTCCCTAATGACTGATGATGTTAGGCATTATTTTATGTACTATTGACTATTCATATATCTTCTTTGCAAACTGCCTACTTGATTCTTTGCTCATTTTTAAGTTGAGTTTATTGTTTTTTTGAGTTGTAAGAATTCTTTATATATTCCACACACTAGAACTTTATCAGATATATGGCTTTCAGATATTTTCTCTTGTTCTATAGGTTGCCTCTTCACTTAATTGATAATGTCCTTGAAGCAGAAAATTTTTCAATTTTGATGAAATCAAATTTATATATTTTTTAATTGCCTATACTTTTAGTATCCTACCTGAGAAACCTTTGCATGACCCAGGTCTTGAGGATTTACATCTATGTTTTCTTTCCAGAGTATTAGAGTTTTAGCTCTAATGTTTATTTCTTTGATCACTGCTGAATTAATTTTATGATTTTAAGAGTCCAATACCATTCTTTTGCATATTGCTCAGCACCATTTATTGAGGAGATTATTTTCTGCATTAAATGGTCTTGCCACTCTCATTAAAAATTAACTGACAAAGATGGTATGGGTTGTTTTGAGACTTACCTATTCCATTAACCTACCCACATATCTGTCCTATGGCAATAATATACAGTGTTGATTCCTGTAGTTTTATAGTAAGTTCTGAAATTGAAATTCACCTGTTTTGCTCATTTCACGTATCACCTCCTCTCTGGCAACCACCACTTCTCTGTATTTCCTCCAATGTTTTACGAATTTTTGTTTTGTTTTGTTTTGTTTTGTTTACTGCTATGGATTCTTTTCATGTCCTTGAGAATTTTAGGATCAATTTGTCAATTTCCCCATCTGGGATTTGACAGGGGTTCTATTGAATCAGCAGACCAGTAGGGTGTATTGACAGCTTAACAATATTAAGTCTTACAATTGGTTAACAAAGGATGCTGTTACACTTACTTAGGTCTTTTCATTTCTTTCAATGATGTTTTATAGTTTTCAGTATGCAAGTCCTACACACTTATGTTGAATTTCTAAGTATTTTATTCTTTTTGATGCTGTTAAATGGAATTATTTTGATTTCATTATTGGACTGTTCATTGCTAGTATACCTATACAGTTATTTTTTTTAATAAAGGTAGAGTTGACATACAATGTTATATTAGTTTCAGGTATACAACATAGTGATTTGGCAATTTTATACATTAAACTATGCCCACCAGGATAAATGTAGTTACCATCTGTCATTATACAATATTATATACAGTATGATTGACTATTTTCCCCATGCTGTAGTTTTTATCCCCATGACCTAGTTTATAACTGAAATTTTGTACCTCTTAATCCCCCTTAACCTATTTCACCCATCCTCCCAACCCTCATCTCTGCCAATCAGTTTATTTTCTGTATTTATGATTCTGTTTCTTTGGGGTTTTGTTTGTTCATTTGTTTTGTGTTTTAGATTTTACATATAAATGAAGTCATATGGTATTTGTCTGATGTATTTACCTAACATAATACTGTCTAGGTTTCACCATGTTGTCACAAATGGCAAAGTCTCATTTTTTTGAGGCTAATATTCCATTGTATCTATGCCACATCTTCATTATCCATTCATCTAGTAATGGACACTTAGGCTACTTTCATATGTTGGCTATTTAGACAGGTACCTAGTAATAGAATTACTGAATCATATATGGTATTTCTAGTTTTAGTTTTTTGGCAAAACTTCATAATGTTTTCCACAGTGAAAACACAAATTTACATTCCCAGCAATGGTGCATGAGAGTTCCCTTTTCTCCACACCCTCACCAACATGTGTTTGTCTTTTTGATTCTAACCATTCTGACTGGTATGAGGTGATACCTCATTGTGGTTTGATTTGCATTTCCCTGATAACTCATGATGTTGAGCATCTTTTCATATGTCTGTTGACCACCTATATGTCTTTGGAAAAATGTCTATTTACATCCTCTGCCCAATTTTTAATTGTTTTGAGTTATAGAAGTTCTTTATATTGGATATCAACCCTTTATTAGATATGCCATTTGCAAATATCTTCACACATTTAGTAGGGTTGTTTTGTTGTTGTTGTTGTTGTTTTTGTCTTGTTTCCTTGATGGTGTCCTCTGTTGTCCTTTGTAATTTAATGCAGTCCCAATAGTTTAGTTTTGTTTTTATTTCTTTTCCCTGAGGAGACATATCTAGAAAAATGTTGCTAAGGCTCCTGTCCAAAAGATTATTGCTCATTTTTTCTTTTAGGAGTTTTATTTCAGGTCTCACATTTAGGTTCTCAATTCATTTTGAGTTTATTTTTGTGTATGCTGTAAGAGAGCCATCCATTTTGCCTGTATCTATACATTTATTGAAAAGGCTGTCTTTTCCCTAGTGTATATTCTTACCTCTTTTTCATAGATTGACTATGTAAGTATGGGTTTATTTCTCAATTCTCTATCCTTTTCCATTGATCTCTGTGTCTATTTTTGTGCCAGTGACATACTGTTTCAATTACTATAGCTCAATAGTGTATCTTGAAATCTAGGATTGTGATACCTCTAGCTTTCTTCTCAAGATTGCTTTAGCTATTTGGGGTATTTTGTGGTTCCATAAAAATTTTAGGATTATATGTTCTACTTCTGTAAAAAAAAAAATGCTATTGGTATTCTGAAAAGGATTGCTTTGAATCTGTACATTGCTTTGGGTAGTATGGACATTTTAACAATATTAATTCTTACAATTCATGAGCATGGTATATCTTTCTATTTCTTTGTGTTGTCTTCCATGTTTTTCATAAACATCTTATAATTTTCAGGGTATGAGTCTTTCACCTCTTTGGTTAAGTATATTCCTAAGTGTTTTTTTAGTTCAATTGTAAATGGAATTGTTTTCTTAATTTCTCTTTCTGCTACTTTGCTATTACTGTACAGAAACACATTTTCTGTATATTAATTTTATATCCTGTAGCTTTACTGAATTCACTTATTTGTTCTAATAGGCTTTTAATGGGTTCCTTAAGATTTTCTCTATATGGTATCATGTTATCTGCATTTCACTTCTTTCTTACAATTTGGATTTTTTTTTTAAATTTTTTTCCTTGTCTGATTGCTACAGCTAGGACTTCCAGTACTATGTATCTTTTAATATATTGTTGAATTCAGTTTGCTATTTTGTTGAGGGTTTTTGTATCTATGTTCATCAGAGATATTGGTTTGTAGTTTTCTTTCTTTATAGTGTCTTTGTTTTTAGTATCAGAATACTGCAGGCCTCATAGAATGAATTTGGAAGCTTTCCTTTGTGAATTTTTCCTTTTGGAATAGTATGAGAAAAAATAAGTATTAACTCTGCTTTAAATGTTTGCTAGAATTCATGTATGAAGGCACGTGGTCCTAGATTTTTTATGAGAGTTTAATACTAATCCAGTTTTGTCACTAGTAATTGGTTTCTTCATATTTTCCATTCATTCCTGATTTAGTTTTGGAAGGTTGTATGTTTCTAGGAATTTATCCATTTTCTTCCAGGTTGTCCAATTTGTTGGCATGTAATTTTCATAATATTATCATAATTTTTTATAGTTCTTTGATTTCAGCTATTTCTCCTCCTTCATTTCTGGTTTTATTGGAGTCTTCTTTCTTCTTTTATTAATGAGTCTAGCTAATGGCTTATCAATTTAATCTATCTTTTCAAAGAACCAGTTCTTTTTTTCATTGATCTATTCTTGAGTCTATTTCATTCATTTCAGTGCTAATCTTCATTATTTCTTCCTTCTACTAGCTTTGAGCTTTTCTTTTTTCTAAATCATTTAGGTGTGAGGGTAGATGAGATTTTTATTTCTTGAGGTAGGCTTGTAACATTTTAAACTTCCCTCTGAGAACTACTCTAGCTGTGTCCTGAAGATTATGAACTGTTGTGTTTTACTTTTCATTTGTTTCCATGTATCTCTTTTTTTTACTTCCTCTTTGATTTTCTTGTTAACCCATTAGTTATTTTTTTTTAATATTTATGTATTTATTTGAGAGAGTAAGAGAGAGAGAGCGCATGACGGAGGAGCAGAGGGATGGACAGAATCTCAAGCATACTCCACACAGAGCGTAGAGCACAATGCAGGGCTTAATCTCATGACCTCGAGATCATGACCTGAGCTGAACCCAAGAGTAACTCACTTAACCAACTGAGCCACCCAGGTGACACACTATAAGTTATTTAGTAGTATGATATTTAGCTTCCATGTGTTCGTGAGGTTTGTGTTTTTTCCAGTTTTTTTCTTAAACTTGATTTCTTGTTTTATACCATTGTGGTCAAAAGATGCTTGATATGATTTCAGTCTTCCTAAAAGTATTTAGATTTGTTTTCTGTCCTAATGTGTGATTTATCCTGGAAAATGTTCCATGTGTACTTGAAAAAAAAATGTTCTGCTGTTTTTTGGATGGAATGTTCTGTATTTATCTCTTAGGTCCATCTGGTCTAACATGTCATTCAAAGCCACTGTTTCCTTGATCTATCTATTTATTTGAGTGTTACTATTATTGTATTACTGTCAATTTCTCCCTTTATTAATATTGGCTTTTTGTATTTTGGTGCTCCTGTGTTGAGTGCATAGATATTTACAATTGCTATATCCTCTTATTGGATTGATCCCTTTATCATTATGCAGTGCTGTTCTTTGTGTCTTACTATACCGTCTTTGCTTTAATGTCTATTATGCTAAGCGAAATAAGTGCATCAGAGAAAGACAATTATCATATGATCTCATTCTTATGTGGAATTTAAGAAACAAAACAGAGGATCATAGGGGAAAAGGGGTGAAAAAAGCAAAACAAAAGCAGAGGGAGACAAACTATAAGAGACTCTTAATCATAAGAAACAAACTGAAGAGGAAGGGGGAGGGGGATGGGTAACTGGGTGATGGATATTAAAGAGGGCACGTGATGTAATGAGCACTGGATGTTATGTACCTCTGAAACTAATAATACATTATATGCTAATTAACTGAATTTAAATTTTAAAAACCCAAGACAAAAAAAATAGTCTATTTTGTTTGACATAAATATTGCTACCCCACTTTTTTTTCACTTCCATTTGCATGGAATAACTTTTTGCATCCCTTCATTTTCAGTCTGTGTATCTTTAAATCTAAGTTGGTTTCTTGTAGTCAGTATATAAATGGGTCTTGTTTATTAGCCATTCAGTCGCCCTATGTCTTTTGATTGGAGCATTTAGTTCATTTACATTTAAAATAATTGTTGTGGGCAGCCCAGGTGGCTCATCGGTTTAGCGGTTTAGCACTGCCTTCAGCCCAGGGCCTGATCCTGGAGTCCCGGGATCGAGTCCCATGTCAGCCTCCCTGCATGGAGCCTGCTTCTCCCTCTGCCTCTGCCTGTGTCTCTGCCTCTCCCTCTCCCTCTCCCCACCCCTCTGTCATGAATAAAGAAATAAAATCTTAAAAATAAATAAATACATACATACATACATAAATACATACATACATAAATAAAGCAAACAAGCAATTGTTGTTAGATATGTCCTTAATGCCATTTTGTTAATGTTTCCTGGTGTTTCTGTAGTTCTTCTCTGTTCCTTTCTTCTTTTGCTTTCTTCCCATGTGGTTTGATAGTTTTCTTTAATGTTATGTTTGGATTCATTCACTTTATTTTTTGTATATCTATTATAGGTTTTTCATTTGTGGTTACCTTTGGGCTCATATAGAATATCCTGTGTGTGTGTGTGTATAGTAATCTCTATTAAATTGAGGACACTTAAATTTGAACACATAAAAGCACTAAATTTTTGCTTCCCTTTCATATTTTATGTATAGGATATTATATTTTACAACATTTTATTTTGTTTATCCCTTGGCTAAGTTTTGTTGATACAATTTATTTTTCTGGTTTTGTTTTAACCTCCACACTGACTTTATGAGTGATTCATCTACTACCTTTACTATATGTTTGCTTTTACCTGTGAAATTTTTCCTTTCATAAATTTCTTCTAGTTATGGTCTTTTCTTTCCACTTAAAGAATTCCCTTTAACCTCTTTCATAAGGCTGGTTTAGTGGTGATGAACTACTTTAACTATTGTTTGGGAAACTAGCTCTTCTTCAGTTCTGAGTGATAATCTTGCTGGGTAAAGTAGGCATTCTTGATTGTAGGTTTTATCCTTTCAGCACTTAGAATATATAATGCCACTCTCTTCTGGCCTGTAGAATTTCTGCTAAAAAAATCATCTCATAGCCTTATGGAGTTTTCCTTATATGTAACTGTTTTCTCTTGCTGCTTTTAAAATTTTCACTTTATCATTACTTTTTGCCTTTTTAGTTATTATGTATCCTGGTGTGGATCTTCTTGAGTTCATCGTATAGGCACTCTCTGTGCTTTCTGACCTGGATTCTGTTTCCTTCTGCATATTAGAGAAGTTTGCAGCTATTTTTTTTTCCCAAATATGTTTTCTGCCCCCTTCTCTCTCTCTTCTCCTTCTGGGATCCCTCAATGTGAATGAGTGTTATTCTCAATGATGTTGCAGAGTCTCTTAAGTTATTCTCATTTTTAAAATTCTTTTTCCTTTTGTTGTTCCGTTTGGTTGCTTTCCATCTCCTGCCTTCCAGATCACTGATCTGTTCTTCTGCACCCTTTAATCTGCTGTGGATTACCTCTAGGATATTTTTCATTTCAGCTACTGAATACTTCAGCTATGACTGGTCATTTTTTATATTTTCTTTCTCCTTGGTGAAGTTCTTACTGACTTCAACAACCCTTTTCTCAAGTCCAGTGAGTATTACCATAACTTTGAATTTTTTATAAGGCATATTGCTTATCTCTTTCAGTTAGCTCTTCATTTTCATTAGTCTTCATGCAACAATTGATTTTTATGTATTCAACTTGTATTCTGTAAACTTACTCAACTAGTGTATTAGTGCTAATTTTTTGGGTAGATTCCTTAGGAATCTATTAGTAAATCTATTAGTGATTCCATTAGTAAATCCTTATGTAGGATTGACTATATACAAGATTATGTCATCTACAAATAGAGATAGTTTAATTTCTTCCTTTCCAATCTGAGTGCCTTTATTTCCTTTTCTTGCCTAAATTTTCCTGGCTAGAACCTGCAGTAGACATACATCTGTCCTGGAGAAAGTTCCATGTACACTTGAGAAGAATACATTCTATTATTTGACAGAATGTTCTCTAGATATTGGTTGGCTAAGCTGATTTCCAGAGGTTTTCTTCCTTAATTTATATCCATTGTTGAAAGTGGAGTACTGAATAATCTATTTTTCCCTTTAATTCTGTCATTTTTTACTTTATGTATTTCAGTGCTTGGTTTTTAGGTTCATATATAATTATTACATCCCAATCGACTGACCCTTTCATTATTATAAAATGTACTTATTTCTGGTAATATAATATTGTCTTAAGTCCTACTTTGTCCAATATTATTATAGCCACTCTAGTTCTTTTTTGATCACTGTTTGCATGATACATATTTTTATATCCACTTACTTTCAGCCTATTTTTATCTTTAACACTAAAGCATGTCTCCTATAGATGACATAGATTTGAAATTTTAATCTTTTTTTTTCAGTCTTTGCCTTTTATTATTTAAACCATATACAGTAAATGTAATTACTATTGAGGTAGGATTTATGTCTGCCAATTTATTATTGGTTTCTGTATATATTTTGTTTCACTATTCTTCCTTTACTGCCTTATTTTGTGTGCAAAAGATATTTTCCTCTGTATCATTTTAATTCCCTTGTCACTCTTTTACTGTATTTTTTGGGAGTTATAACAATCTAATTTAGAGTAATACCGATTTTTTAAAAAGATTTTATTTATTTATTCATGAGACACACAGAGAGAGAGAGGCAGAGACATAGGCAGAGAGAGAAGCAGTCTCCATGCAGGGAGCCCGATGTGGGACTTGATCCTCGGACTCCATGCCCTGGGCCAAAGGCAGACACTAAACCACTGAGCCACCCAGGCATCCCAAGAGTAATACCAATTTAATTACAGTATTGTACAGAAACTTTTTTACTATATAGCTCTACTCGCCCCTTTTCCTTTGTGCTTTCATTGACATCTAGTTTTATGCATTGTATGTACATTAACACAAATTTATAATTACTACTTTATAAGTTGCTTTTAAATCATATAGAAAAAGAGTTAAAAACAACATATGTAAAGTCTTTTCTATTTACCTATGTATTTACTTTTACTGGTGTTCTTTATGTTTTCATATGGAGTCAAGTTACTATCTAGTGTCCTTTCCTCTCAGTCTGAAGAACTCCATTTAGTATTTCTTGTAGAGCAGGCCCAATAGCAATAAACATTCTCAGATTATTCATCAGGAAATACCTCAATTTATTATTCACTTTTAAAGCATAGTTTTGCTAGATATAGAATTTCATAGTTGTCTTATTCTTGCAACATTTAAGTATGTCATCCCAATGCCTTCTGGCCTTCATTGTGGGTTATGCATCATCAGCTGTTAATCTTACTGAAAAATCTCTTGTACTTGAGGAGTTCTTTTTTTACTGGTTCCAAGATTCTTTATCTTTGGCTTTCAACAGCTATAATTAGTCTAGGTTTGGAACAGTTTTTTATGTTACTTGGAGTTGGCTGAGCTTCTTGAATATGTGTACATTATGTTGTTCATCAAATTTAGGGAGTTTGGGGTCATTATTTCTTCAAATAGTTTTCCTACTTCATACTCTTACTCTCCCTCTTTTACTTTGGGGATGCTCATTATGAATATGTTGGTATATTTGACAGTCTCCTCACAGGTCTCTGAGGATCTGTTATTTTTTCTTCATTCTTTTTCCTTCCTGTTTCTTGGAATGGATAATTTCAATTGACCTATCTTCAACTTCTCTCCCCACTGCTTTTTCTCTCCCCTACTCAAATCTATTATTGAATCCTTCTAATGGCCTTTTTAATTTAGCTATTTCACTTGTCAGTTCCAAAATTGCCACTTCTTTTGTTATTACGGTTTCTACTTCTTTTATCTCATCTATTTGAGAAAACATTGTTTTCCTACTTTTAGTTCATTAAGCAGGGCATCCTTCAGGTCTCTGAACATACCTGAAATAATAAGTCAGAGTCTTCATCTAGTTATCTTAGTAACAGCTTTCTTTCTCTGTATTGATTATACTATGGTCAACATAGAAGCTAGACATTTTAAATTATGTAGTTACTCCAGAAGCTAGATTCTCTGCCCTACCCAGGATTTGTTATTGTTGCTGGTGCTGTTTAGAGGAGTGCTTGAGATATAGAGGAGATTCTGGAGTACCAGTGTATATTTGTTTCTTACTCTGGGTGCTACTTACTTGGGTATGTTTTATTTGTGAGAATTTGCAAGCTATAAAATTATGTGTAATTTTCTATGTATCATGCTACATTAAAAAATTTTTTTAAATTGTGTTTTAGGAGTGCCTTGGTGGTTCAGTCAGTTGACTGCCTTCAGCTCAGGTCATGATCCCAGGGCCCTGGAATGGAACCACACATTGGGCTCCCTGCTCAGGCGGGGGCCTGCTGCTCCCTTTCCCTCTGCCCCTTCCTCCTGCCCCTTACCCCTGCTAATGCTCTTTCAAATACATAGTAAAATCTTTAAAAAATAATAAAATAAAACAGTTCTTTTCTTATGTGGTTATGGCAGATTTAATATAAACTTCTTTTAGGACTAATTTGCACCCATTTTTATATGCATCCATCCAGAATACAAGATTGGTAGCCTAGATAAGTGTTAACCATAGCTTTGAACTTGGCCCTTTGATTCCTCAGGAGAACCTGTGCCTGTCAAGGGTTGGATCCTGAGACCTGTGGTGCCTCCTTTTCTTTTGGTTGTTCATGGAGCATGTACTACAATGGATGTAAGTTTGCCAGAAGCAAGATCCCAAGAAAATTTAAGCTGCTTGGGGATGACCCAAAAGAGGTTTGTTTACTTCCTGATATATAATCTCTCATTTTCATGGAAAATTGATGAGTACAGATGAAGTGAGCAGTCTAACATATTCTCTTAAACTCTCATTAACATAAAGAATTTCATCTCAGAGGTAAATCAAGAGTTTAGCTAAACTGTAGATACACATCTTTGATAAAGTTAGCATAATAAACATGTAATAACAAAGTAGTAAAGTACGAACAGCATAAACTTTTTATACCTATGGCCTCTTGTGCTTTTATGTTGATTCCAGAGTTTTAAAGAACCATCACTTTGGTATTAAAACTAAGTGTTAACATTTTATTATTAAAACTTTCATTTTTCAAACCTGAATTATAGAAGTCATGTTCATCACTGCAACATCACCTGAGAAAGAGTCTTTACTGAAGACTCAGATTTTCATACCATGAGATTTGCAAGTTTAAAGTTATATTATGATAACTATGAGTGCATTCAAGTAATTAAAACATATTTAGATTTTAATATGCAAGTATAATTGATATTACATATTTCTCAAAATATAACTTACAGATGGATATAAATTTTAACAACTTTTGGATGTAGCTTCTAGAGGGTGCTAATTCAATAATCAAAAAACCACCCAGTATGTTTACCATTTAGATATGACCAAATGTTTAGTGACTCTATGAACCTTATAATTATCTTTCCAAACTTTAAATGCAATTGAAATATACAGTTATACTATGTACATTATAGTATTGACATGTCCCTCTAAATGAAAAATCTGTTAGCTTTATTATTTGTGTCTCTAAAATAGGTGGAAATTTAATAAAGTACAAAAACTCTTGAAATCATATAAATTTTTTCACAGGATTATATTTTTAATAAACTTTATTAAATGGGCTAGATGTCCCTTTTCAAAGGAAAAAAATACAAATACTTAATAAGCATAATGAAGTATAACAATTTTACATGTCATCAGGCAGTTTAATTTTCCACACTGGGAAGCATTTCTTAACACTATTTTATAAATGTTTATCATTTTCACCAAATTTAATATAAAGCAAATACGGGGCATGGCTGAGAACATCCTCCCTCAGATAGGTAGGAGAACTTGGCTTAGAAGCCTTCTCACCATCTAAAATACAAATAAGAGATGTAACTCCCTGGCAGAGTTATACTTAAGATTTTTAGAGAAATGTTACTGTGAAATGAGAACTTCTAAGTATGAATGGAATAACTGGGTATTATCACCTACCATTGTATAAGCATATTACCTGGAAAATCTGTTCTTTGTACAGAGGTGAGAGCATAACTGAATATTTCTCCTTTCAAGTAAACTTTAGCACATTCTGGTTCTGAGACTTTTATCCATATTTGAAGCATCTAGTCATTTTTAGTTCAATGGAAAGACCTTTTCAAATTTTGAATCCTATTTTTATGAACATTAAAAAATATAAAGATTGGATGGGATGTCTGGGTGGCTCGGCAGTTAAGCGCCTGCCTTCAGCTCAGGGCATGATCCCGGGGTCATGGGATCAAGTCCCACATCAGGCTCCCTGTGGGGAGCCTGCTTCCCCCTCTGCCTGTGTCTCTGCCTCTCTGTCTCTAGTGAATAAATAAAATCTTTAAATATATATATAAAAGTTGGACATATATGAGTCAAACAAATCCTTTCAATAGCTCATCTTCCTTGGCAGCTAATTGGAGGAGTGGAGAATGTGACCTCTTTAAGACATATGGCTTCATTCTCCTTACCCTATTACTAGTGTAGGCTTATATTTATAAAATGCCAAATATTTGCATACAGAGTACAAAGTTAATTAAAATTATAAAAATACCAAAAAGCTATATATTCTAATAACATAAACAAAAATAGATGATATATGGTTTATATTTTTTACTTAGAAATAGTCACATTAAGGAACTTTAAGTATTTAACAAGAATAACTCTATATATTGTCATTTGGATCTAGGCTGTAGGGGGAAACCTTAACTGATAGCCTCCTTGCATATAGAAAGGATTTAGAATCTAATACATAAAATTATTCATTTTATACAGGAAGAGAAACTGGAGTCTCATTTACAAAACCTGTCCACTCTTATGGCACCGACATACAAGAAACTTGCACCTGATGCATATAATAATCAGGTAAGTTTATAATTATTGACAATGATTGGAACAGTTTACTTATTACTGATGACCCACCTACTTCTAAAAATGTTTTTAAAGCAATGATTTTCCTTTGTTTTTCTAATTTTTCCTCTTCCAAATTAGTGAAGCCACAGTGTTCTGTTTCTGGTACATAAGAATTATATAATCCAAAAAAAGCATATTTTTGGTCTTTTAATCTGTAAAGATAATGAGCTTTTAAGTTTCACAAGCTGTTCAATCTACTAATTTTGTTCTCATCTCTCTTCTGTAAGCAGACTTTGGTGATTAATTAAAATTATGTGGCCTAAACCATAGGTTCTAACAATCTATTAATATTAACTGTTTTCACATATATGTCTATACATATTAAGCTATGAGTGTACTGCTTTGTAAATGTACATACATGTGTCTAGAAAGGTCTAATTTTTTAATTTGGTTCCATGAACCAAGCAAAACATCTTTTTCCTATTTTATAGATGTGTTCTAGGCTGTACCTATTTGGAGGCTAGGTGATTTGTCCAGAAATGCTCTTGAAGGAGGAAAAAAATCTATGCAGTCTCCCCTGTCATCATAACATCAACAATAGAAGTTTTGAATGTATACAGCTAGCTGCTATATTTAGTATATATAACATATATATACATATATATATTTATGTAATAAACTAGATACTGTATTTAATCACTGAACATAAAGATGAGCAATATAGGATTTCTGTCTTTAAGGATTTCATTCTGTAGAGGAGACAGAGATCTGTAAAATAGCAGTTACGGAATAATGTGTTAACAGCTAAAATAAAGGTGTGCACATTTTTTTTTATAATAAATTTATTTTTTATTGGTGTTCAATTTGCCAACATACAGCATAACACCCGGTGCTCAACCCCTCAAGTGCCCCCCTCAGTGCCCGTCACCAATTCACCCCCACCCCCTGCCCTCCTCCCCTTCCACCACCCCTAGTTCGTTTCCCAGAGTTAGGAGTCTCTATGTTCTGTCTCCCTTTCTGATATTTCCCACACATTTCTATTTCTATATTCCCTTTCACTATTATTTATATTCCCCAAATGAATGAGAACATATAATGTTTATCCTTCTCCGATTGACTTACTTCACTCAGCATAATACCCTCCAGTTCCATCCACGTTGAAGCAAATGGTGGGTATTTGTCGTTTCTAATGGCTGAGTAATATTCCATTGTATACATAAACCACATCTTCTTTATCCATTCATCTTTCGATGGACACCGAGGCTCCTTCCACAGTTTGGCTATTGTGGACATTGCTGCTAGAAACATCGGGGTGCAGGTGTCCCGGCATTTCATTGCATCTGAATCTTTGGGGTAAATCCCCAACAGTGCAATTGCTGGGTCATAGGGCAGGTCTATTTTTAACTCTTTGAGGAACCTCCACACAGTTTTCCAGAGTGGCTGCACCAGTTCACATTCCCACCAACAGTGCAAGAGGGTTCCCCTTTCTCCACATCCTCTCCAACATTTGTGGTTTCCTGCCTTGTTAATGTTCCCCATTCTGACTGGTGTGAGGTGGTATCTCATTGTGTGTGCACATTTTTGAAGGAAGAAAAAGTTCTCCCTGAAAGTCAAGATGTAAGGTCACAAATGGGCTTGCAGATCACTTAAAGATATTTAGACTTTATCCTGTATGTACGAAGCCTACCACTGGGGCATTTTAAGTGTGTGCTGGGGGCAGAGGAGGATGAAGTGATTTAATATAAAAAGGTCACTCAACAAGCCAAATTAAATGAAATACAACTTAGGTTAGTATAAGATTAAATTGGAGAAGAAGTAAGCTAGTGCAGTCATTGGGCAAGAGATGTTAAAGTCCTAAATTAAAGAAATGGCAGTAGTGACAGAATGAAGAAAATAAGTATGTGAAATATTTGAGGTAGAACTTATAGAACTTAGTGACCAATTGGATTTGAAAATAAGCAAAAGGGAGAATTTGAGGATCCACCAAATTGCTGGCTTAGGCAGGTGGTTCTATTAATTAGTGGTTCTATTAATTAGTATTTGGAGTCAGTGAGAAACAGTAAGTTTGGGGGCAAAAGGAGGAAATGATAAATTTCATTTTGGACATACTATGTTTGATATAATTCTAGGATAATTCTATGGAAAATCAGGAGAAAAATCGAGGCTAGCAGTGTAGATTTGGGAGTTGTCAAATTGCAAGTAGTTGAAACTGAATACATAGGAGTGAATGCAGTTTTTCAGAGTAGGGATTATAAAGAAGAGAAGGAGCTACAGACGGGATTCTGGAGCACATTGACATTTTTTGACTGGAGGACAAGAAACCAGTGAAGTAAATGTTGGGGGTAGGCACAATAGAGTAAGAGAGGTTAAAGATTTAAGGGAAAGAGGAAGACTTCTAGATGGAGGAAAGGTGGAGGTGATAAAGGTAGCCAGAGCAGCGTACACAGCAACAGGGGGTACAGGGAATTATGAAGAGGAGTACATTTGGCAAACATCGTCATTTAATAACATTAAAGACTAATGAGATTAGATTAGTTTACCTAGCAGAGACAGATGGAGGGGGACCAATACTAATTTAATGATTTAGCTGTGTTTCTATTTTTTGCTTTAACACTTTCCCCAAACCTCAACTCTCTTTTTTAAAGGGGGAGCAAAGAGGCAAATTTGATAATGATGATCTGTTTAGAAAGTTGTTTTATGTCACAGCTTAGGTTTTTAGAAATGTATATGATGTCTATGAAAAATTTTTTTAATGCTGTTAATACCATTATTTTACAGCCTTATCTACTTTGGTAAGTATCACAGAAAAGTATATGGGATGTTTTGGTCCTGTTGTAAAATAATTCTGAGTGAGAAAAACAATAAGTCAAGCTATAAAAAGAAAATGAATTAAGTCTATCTTACTAGATTTCAAGTTTGGCCATTTTCTGTTGAATATATTTTATTATAGGTGCCATTAATCAAATGGCTTTAGCTGGGGAAAGGACAGTATTGATGTTCTTACTCGTTTGATTCTTATTATCGATGATGTCATACACACCTGATTTTTAAACATTTATAGTCCACCCTATTATGTTATGTTTGGAGTACTTTATATATTTCCTAAACCTATAATATCCAAAATATAACAGTACCCCAAATTTTAGTTATAACAAGATGATTAGATATAACTCTTTAGATATGTTTCAGTATTTATGTGTAAATGTACAAATAAATGGCACAAAGTTTCAATTAACCTAAGCTCTAGAGATCTGTTTGTGTACCTAGAGTCAGCAATAATGTATTAGACACTTAAAACTTTGTTTAAATGGTAGACCTCACAAAATAAAATTTACATACATACTATGGAAAGAGCCCAAATATCCATCAATTGGTGAATGAATAAAGAAGATGTGATATGTGTGTGTGCACGTGTGTATACACACAGATATGTATACAAGGGAATATTACTCAGCCATCAAAAAGAATGAAATCTTGCCATTTGCAGTGATGTGAATGGAACTAGATTGTATTGTGCTAAATGAAATAAGCCCGAGAAAGACAAATACCATATGATTTCACTCATATGTGGAATTTGAAAAACAAAATGAATGAACATATGGGAAGGGGGAGGAAAGAGAGGGAAGCAAACTCTAAGAGACTTTTAACTATAGAGAATAAACAGAGTTGATGGAGGGAGGTCAACTAAATGGGTAATGGGTATTAAGGAGGGCACTTGTGATGAGCTCTGGATGTTATATGTAGGTGATGAGTCACTAAATTCTACCCCTGAAACCAATTTTACCATCTATATTAACTAGAATTTAAATAAGAAATTGAAAAGGAAAAAATAAAAATAAAAAATAGATGTCTATATAAATTAAATCAATCAGTGACTGTGAATGGATAAGGTGTTTTTTATATTGCAAGGTAGGTACTATAGGCAATGATCATCCATATGTCTTAATATGGTTTAGATATCAAAACAAAAGCTATGTGATCTTCCCACACAGTACATGGGAAGAACTGTTAAGGTTATGGGTGCTATCAAAACCTACCATTTTATTTGTCTCTTCCCCAAACTGAATATATTATCCTTATTTCTCATATCTAAATACTCTTCCCTTGCCTTGTTCCTTGATTTTATAGTAAGTCTTATTGCTAATGTGAGCTTCACATCAGAGAAAAAAGAAAATAGAGGAGAAACATGTTGAAAGCACTGAAAGAGAAAAAAAAAAAAAAAGGAGAAACACATTTAAAATACTGACAGAGAAAAAAACTGTCAACCTAGAAATCTCTACCCAGTAAAAACAACTCTCAAAAGTAAAGACAAAATATTTCTTTTGAAATTCAAAAGCTGATATAATTTGCCATCAGGAGACTAACACTTTAAAAATGTTAAAGGAAGCCCTCCAGCAGAAAGAAAATGATACCAGATAGAAATCTGTATTGACAAAAAGGAATGGAAAACATTGTAAATAATAGATAGGTGAATAAAAAACCTTTTCCCTTATTTTAAAAATCTCCTTAAAAAATGGTAGTTTGCTATTTAAAAGCCAATGCACTTTGAGGTGTATAACATGTAGAAGCAGCACAGAGGCTGGGGAATTCGAAGTCTCTCTTGTAAGGTCATATATACAGTGGTATCATATTTCTTGAATGTAGACTGTGAGAAGTGACAATATACTGCAAACCTTCAAGCAACCAGCCACTGTAGGGGAGAGAGGGCGTGTATAGCTAATCCATCAGTAAAGAGATAAAATGGAATCAATCCAAAAATGTCTTTTTTTTTTTTTTTAGATTTTCTTTATTTATTCATGAGAGAGGCAGAGACACAGGCAGAGGGAGAAGCAGACTCCATGCAGGGAACCTGACGTGGGACTCAATCCCGGGTCTCCAGGATCATGCCCTGGGCTGAAGGTGGTGCTAAACCACTGAGCTACCCAGGCTGCCCCAAAAAGTTCTTAAAAGGAATATGGAACAAAGATAAGACAAATATATTAACAAATAGCAGGAAAAACATATATACATATATATGTATATATCTGCATAACAAATAGCAAGATGGTATATTTAATCCCAACCATATGAAAAAAACTACATTAAATGTAAATGGCTTTTAACACTCCCAATTAAAAGGCAGAGTTTGTGATACCAAATAATCACATTGATATTGAACAACTGTGATACTGAAAGAAGCAAGAACCAAGAAATATCATGCTAATATCAAAGGAAAGTTGGAATGATCATATTAATATAGCAAAGTAGATTTCATAGCAAATAATATTATAGACTATAAGAGGATAATTTAATAATAATAAAAAGGTTGGTTCATCAAAAGAACATGATAATCCTATGTATGCATCTAATAATGGCACTTCACATTTTATTAAAGCTGATAGAACTATGAAAAGAAATGAATCTGCAATTATAGTCAGAGATTTCAATACATCTCTCTCAACTGTTTGAGTAAGGAGACAGAATACTTGAACAGCACTTTTAACCAAGTATAAAAGTCCCTACCCAACAACAGAATTAACATTATTTTCAAGTGTACAAGGATGATTTATCAATATAAATTATATATTGGGTCATAAAACAACTATCAATAAGTATTAAAATTTCAGAATATGTTCTTTAGCCACAGTAAAACAAAATTAAAAGCAAAAATCTGTACCAGGATATCCACAAAGTCTCCAAGTATCTGGAAACTGAGCAACATATTTCTAAATGATTTATGAGTCAAAGAATAAATCAGAAGGGAAATTAGAAAGTATTTCGAACTGAATGAAAATGAAGACATGACATTAAAATTTGCAGGATTCAGCTAAGCTATTATGTTGTTGTTGAGATATTAATATCTCTAAGCTATTATGCCTTGCTTAAAGAGACATTTATAGTACTGAACAATTGTTAGAAAATTATAAAGTCTCAAATTAACGACCTAGAATTCTACTCTAAGAAACTTGCAAAAGGAGAGCAATTTGAGCCCTAAATGGTAGAAGGAAGGAAAAACTAAATGAATGAAATGAAATACAGAAAACAAGAGAATAAATCAGTGAAACCAAAGCTGGTACTTCTAGTCTGCTAGGAAAAAGGAGAAGGCACAAATTGCCAGGGTCTAGAGATCCTACATCACTACAGACCTTCCTGACATTAAAGGAGTAATAAAGCTTTATGCCAGTAAATTCAACAATTCAGATGAAATAGGCAAAGTACTTAAAAGACACATTATGAGGGTGCTAGAGTGGCTCAGTTGGTTAAGTGTCCAACTCTCAATTTCAGCTCAAGTCATGAGATCGAGCCCCACATTGGGCTCCATGCTCAGCACAGAGAGTCTGCTTGGGATTCCCACTCCCCTCTCAAGAGCATGCATGTTCTCTCTCAATAATTAATCAATTAATTAATTAATATCTTTAAACACACACATTACCAAAACTTTACTAAAGAAAAAATAAATACTATTAAGTCATTCTATATGTATTAAAGTCATTGAATTTGTAGTTTAAAACTTTCCTAAAAACTCCAGGCCCAGATTATTTTCCTTTCCAAATTTGACTCATTATTTAAGGAAGAAATAATAATAATTCAATGGAAACTTCTAGAAAATAAAAAAGGCGTAAACTTCCCAACTCATTTTATGAAGCTGCAAATATCCTGATACTAGAACTAGACAAAAGCATTAAAGAAAGGCTATAGTCCAGTGTTCTCCATAAATATTGATGAGCAAATTCTTAGCAAAATTTTAGCAATTAGACACAACAGTGTGTAAAAGGGATAATACATCATGACCAAATGATTTTATTTCAGGAATGCTTGCTTTGTTTAACATTCAAAAATCAATGTGATTCACCATATTAGTCAACTTAATGGGGAAAATATAATTATCTCAATAGAGAGAGGAAAAAGCATTTAGCAATATTCAACATCCATAGAACAGAACTTTCTCAGCCTGATAAGGGGCATAACTGAAAAACCGAAAGGTAACTTCATACTTAATAGTGAAACAATGAAAGCTTTACTCCTAAGACTAGAAACAAGACAAGGACAGCCATTTTACCACTTCTATTAACATCTAACTGACAATTTTAGGGCAATAGGCAAGAAAAAAAACAAGAAGCATACAGAATGAGTAGGAAGAAGTGAAAGTGTCCTAATATGCAGACACATGCTTATCTATATGAGAAGACCCAAAGAATCAACCAAAAAACTCCTAGTACTAATAATTGGCTTGGCAAAGTTGCAAAATAAAAAAATCAATTGCATTTCTATATATTAGCAATAGACAAAAATTGTAGTGAAAACCAATAGCAAATAGCATAAAAATATAAGATTCTTAGGCATAAGAATTTGACATTTGACAGAAACGTACAAGACCTGTGCACTGAAAACTAAACAACATTGCTGAAGTTTAAAAAGACCCAAACTAGAAATATACACCATGTTTATGGAACACAGGACTAAATATTTTTAAGATGTCAGTTTTCCCTAAATCAATCAATGGATTCAGTACATAACCTATCAAAATGTTACCAAGTATTTTGAAGGAATTGAGAAGGTGATTCTAAAATATACACAGAGAGAAATACAAAGGACCTGGAATAGTCAAAGAATTTTCAAAAAGATCAGAATTTGAAGATTCTACTCCCTGATTTCAAGATTACTAAAGTTCTATATTTACTAGTAATCAAGACAGTGATCTTGGCATACACACACACACACAAACCAACACACCATTATATATCAAAAGATCAGAATAGAAAGTTCATACATATATCCAGCATGCACAATCAATTTATTTTCAATGAAGGCAATTTATTGGCAACGGTTAATCTTTTTGTCAAGTGGGGTTCAAACAGTTGGGTAGCCATATGGAAAAAAATTAATCCTAACCCTTAATCTTATACCATATATAAAAATTAAAACATATCCATTTATTATAAAATTATAGAAAATGCAAAGTAATCTGTAGTGACAGAAAGCAGGTCAGTAGTTTCCTGGGAACAAAGGAAGTAACATAAATTAAAAGGGGAAGGAGGAAACTTTTGGGAATGATGGATATGTACATTATTTTGATTGTTGCAATGGTTTTGCATATATGCATGTCAAAACTAATCAAATAGTACGCTTTAAATATATGCTGTTTAATGTATGTCAAATATACCTCAAAACTGTAAGATAAAAACTTTACCATATCAAGATAGTTTGTTTTGTGTCATCCCATTGTATTTCTGGATATAAAATATGCAACATTTTTTAAGTTCTAAATAGCCTAAATACTACGAGAGTCTTTCTGACCTGTTCAGTTTAGAGGTCTTACACTTTTTTTCCTCAAATGTATGCCTAAGAAGTTCAAATGCCTAAGTACTTACATTCACACACATGCTTTTATTTTTCAGATTGAATATGAACACAGAGCACCAGAGTGCCGACTAGGTCTGAAGGAAGGCCGTCCATTCTCAGGGGTCACTGCATGTTTGGACTTCTGTGCTCATGCCCATAGGGACTTGCATAACATGCAGAATGGCAGCACATTGGTAAGTGAGGTATAGTCAGGTTAGCAGCACATCCTGTTAAAGACTGCAGTGTGCGAGGAGAGGAGTATGTTCTCTGTAGATGTCATTGCACAAGTGTTTTCATGAATGAATTGCTGTTGTAAAGGTGACCTTGTTTGGCATATCTAGTACTCTCATAACAGGTTGGCACATTATTGGAAATCTGTTGAGAAGTACATGAAAATCATGTAAATGTTGGTGCAGAGCTAAACCAGCAACTATGCATTGCCAGCTACCATTAGCTGCCAAAAGTTCTTTCAAAATTCAGTGTCAGGTATCTGGTAGGTTATAATCAGTAAAGTAAAAAGCCACATACAAGCCAAGGTGCCAGACCACTTGCTGAGAGAAGTACAAATGAAAAGCATATCATCCATGGCATAGTAACTACTATAGAAAATTCAAAGTACAAAAGAACTACATAGTATAGTGGGTGAAGTGGATTGGCCCATATAATTGGAGGTTTTGGTAAGTGGGCAAAATGAATATGGTCTTAGGGTGGAGCAGTGTTCAAAACTGAGTCTATGGTGTAGCCTTCCATGTAGCAAGATAAACTATATCAATACATGTAACTCTGGTTTTTAAAACTAATGTGTGGTATTTCATTGCATGAATATACTACACAATATATAAATCCATTTTCCTACTGATAAAATTATATTTGTATCCATTTTTTGTCACCACTAACAATACTACAGTGAACATTCAGTCTTCTTGGACATCCATGGAAGAGTTTTCTAAATATGCTGAATTTTAGTATATAATAAACATTGGCGGTCTAAAAAAAAAAAAAGTTCACGTGAAGAAATTATAAATTAATCCACCTAATGAGTCATTAACATGGATATATGATAGTTGAGGAAGATGACCAATGAGACTTAAGATGAAAAATAGAATACAGAGACCAAAGCCATAGTCTAGGTTAGAGAAGAATCCAGGGAGGCAGTAAGCAATAGAGGAAGTAATTTATGGAACATAGTATGAAGTTTTTGAGAAGCAGAAAAGGTATTGGTTTAATGGTCTAGAGCAGAGGTCAGAAAATTTTTGTATTAAAGGCGAGATAGTAAATATTTTAGACTTCACAGGCCACATAGGATCTCTGTCACATTCTTTGTTTTTGTTTTTTTATTAAAAAGGCAAAAAACATTCTTAGTTCACTGGCCATGCAAAAACTGGCTGTGTGGCAGATTAGCTTGTGGATTTCTGATCCAGGAGGACCAGCACAAGGCTTCTTGTCCATAATATCTAAAATCATCACTAATTGTGTATTGAGCACTTGCTCACTATTAGGAGGCTAGGCTAGATTCTAGGAAGAAAAAATGATAATCAGAGCCATAGTAGGTCCTAAAAGTAACCATGTTTCACTCTAGCAAGGTGATGGAGAGTAGACAAGACAGAGACAAGAAAGGTTTTGTGTAAAGAGGACTTTTCCTGTAATAGGTCACAGTTTCCATGAGGTACAAAGGAAAGCAGCACTAGGTAAGAACAGAATAGGGATAAACATGAGGGAAAAGGTGGCAAGTGCTCAGAGACGTGAATTTGGAAGTCTTTTTGTATAGGCGGTGAAAAACTCATTTAGTACCATCTGTTATCTATCAAGGTAAGTCTGTTATGATCGCATTCAAGAGTATCTTCCGATGATTTTATGTATTACGTGCACTTTAAATAATCATGATCACATTTTTTCTAAATGCTAAAAGCCAACAAATAATCTCTTGCCAACACCAATATGACTGTGGTTAACAAAAGAGAAAAAGTACCATTAAATTAGCAAAGCAAGAGGAGTAGATTTTTCCCCTTTCAGAATAGCCCCTTGTATGTTGCGATAGCTTAGAAGAGAAACGAGAGAAAGGAAGAAACTTTTAGCCACTTTTTGAAGAGGCTTCACATCTCTCACATCTATTTCTACGTGTGAAAAGTAGGCAATTGCTTCATTTTGGTGGGTGACACTTCTTTCCTTAGAATCAGAAATATATGTAAAGAACAAAGTCAACATAGGTAACATTTCCTGATGGACTCAAAAAAAGAAAAGAAAAAAAGAAAAACAACATGGACTTCTCTGTCTCCCTGCACCATTTTGATGCAATCTCCCTCAATAGCAGACAGACTCGGTTCATGGTAATAGGCATGTCACTAATCTGGTCCAAGAGACCACCACTGAGTATCTAAATACTGAGAGGGAGAAAGATACACACACACACACACACACATTTCTTTTGGACTGAAACTGAGGCTGTACTGTTTTATTTCCCTGCTAGGTATGCACCCTCACTAGAGAAGACAATCGAGAAATCGGAGGAAAACCTGAGGATGAGCAGCTCCATGTTCTGCCTCTCTACAAAGTCTCTGATGTGGATGAGTTTGGGAGTGTCGAAGCTCAAGAGAAGAAGAAACAAAATGGTGCCATTCAGGTTCTGAGTTCTTTTCGGCGGAAAGTCAGGATGTTAGCAGAGCCAGTCAAGACATGCCGACAAAGGAAACTAGAAGCCAAGAAAGCTGCAGCTGAAAAGCTTTCCTCTCTGGAGAACAACACAAATAAGAATGAAAAGGAAAAGTCAGCCTCATCTCGTACAAAACAGACTGAAAATGCAAGCCAGGCTAAACAGTTGGCAGGTAAATATAAAGTATTGTAAATCTTTGTTTTCTGAAAGTTATGTTAAAAAATGAATATCTTTATCTTTGGCCAATTATATTCAGTCATGTTAGTTTTATACCAGAATCTTCCCTGAAGTCCCAAGGGCCAAGCTTTGATCTTGGAGATGGTAATGAGATATTGCACCTTCAGCCCCAGCTTGTTGGAGAAGTTTGGATTCTAGTCTATAATAAATAGCAAAGTTTTATGATATGGTGAAATTAATGTTAATCTAGCAGTGGCAGGGAGGCCAAATTAGAGACAGAGGAGCTATGAGTTTGGAGACAGATGCAATCCAAGAGTATGGTAAGAAAAGCTTGGGTTTGGGTGGTAGCAGTGAAGATTTAGCCAAAAAATGATGGAAGGGGGACATCTGGGTGGCTCAGAGGTTTGGCGCCTGCCTTCGGCCCAGGGCATGATCCTGGAGTGCTGGGATCAAGTCCAGCATTGGGCTTCTTGAGGTGAGCTTTCTTCTTCCTCTGCCTATGTCTCTCACTGTCTCTCATGCATAAATAAATAAAATCTTAAAAAAAAGGGGGGGGGTAGGGGGTAGCAATTGTTCCTAAAATGATTCTCAATACATTGATGGCAAAACATTGGAACAAAGAAAGAAAAATTTAAGACTGACTTCAACATTTTATGCCTAGATAACCAAAACAATACTATTTGTTGAAATAGGAGGTTTGAAAATAGCATTTATGGGGCAGGGGAATAAGATACCTTTCCTTAGCCATATTAAGTCTGAGTTGAGGAGTAGTTATCTTCTAAAGCTTTTACTCATCCAAACAGATCACATCTGTGCAAGTAGTAATAGAGCATTATTTAATCAGTACTAAGTTGATACTTTCTTTTCAAATCCCCTTGTTTATGTCTTCAGTTAATTGCTATAAAAAGCCATGCAGTATAATGTCCATATCCACATTTTACAGATGGTTTTGGCCTGGCCATTAAGAAAAGAAAAATATGTATCTTTTAAGTTTAGTCTACCAATTTGCTTAGAACCAACCATCTACACTTCATAAAGTCAAATTTCCCTACCAACTCATTTCAAAACCTTAAGAAACTAAGTAATTTCGAATAATATGCTGAAGATACTTAATAAAAATCTGTGGATGGGTTGACTAACACTAAGAGAAGTAAATCCTGTTTACTCCTTAATCTCTCCTTTAAATTAGCTGCAAAGTATAATTGGATTAGAAATTTGCCTCCAGTCTTTTCTAACTGGTTTCTGTAATAATCGTTTCAATTCTCAGGGCTGCCATTACAGTTCCATTTACTTGTTCTTTTCTCATACATAGATTTTAAGTGAGGTCATGAAATAAAAGTACGACTTTAAAATTTTTAACTTACAAAGCTGAAAATTTCTTTAAAGTTTTATTGACAACTGTATAAATAGGGTTTGCCAGTTATATATAAGATGTGCGTTGAGTGTTTAAATGAATGTCACACTTTTTCTCGTAGCATTGCTGAATCTTCTGTAACAAGTATTATGCTACTGCCAACTATTTAACAAATTTTATTGCATGCCAGGCAATGGATAAATAAAGTAAAATAAGACCTGGTCCCTTCCTTCAAGGAGTTGCTTTGCACTAGCAGAAGAGGACTAACAATGCGTAATTACAGTACATTAGGGAGCTTTGCTCTATCTGACCTGTGTGTGAGGTGGGTATTATACATGCGCTAGAAGATGAAATCATAGAAGACTTCCTTGAGGACTGTGCCAATGGAGGGCAGGGAGACAGGGTGGAGGGAGAAGGCCACGTCAGGTAGAATCTGGAATGGCCAGATACATGGAAGCTCCAGAAAACATGATGCTCTCAGTGAAACAGTTTTGGACATTTGTTACATTCCCAAGTTGCACTGTCGTAGAGATCTACTATTTAACCTAACACTTTAGACAAAAAATTATGCAGGACAGGGTCAGCACCCTGACTTTGCTCTTGTCCTCATTTAATGGGTATAATCTTAGTGGGGGTTCTCACATACATTTAAGCATCCTCACTAGCTTCTATATGATAATAATCAGACATATTTGCGTGCTTTCTCATCCTGTCCACAGAACTTTTGCGACTTTCAGGACCAGTCATGCAGCAGTCCCAGCAGCCCCCGCCCCCACCCCCACCCCTGCAGAAGCAACCTCCACAGCCCCAGAAGCAGCCACCCCAGCAGCAGCAGCAACAACAGCAGCAGCAACAACAGCATCACCCCATGACAAATAACTCTCAGTCAGAGTCGGTCAACTCCTACTCTTCCTCTGGATCTGCCAATCTATACATGAGACGGCCCAATCCAGTTATCCAAGCTTATCCGAGCTCTTCACACACTTCAGATATTTATGGAGGCGCCAGCCCTATGAACCTCTATTCCACCTCATCCCAAGCTACAGGTTCTTATTTGAATTCTTCTAACCCCATGAATCCCTACACTGGGCTTTTAAATCAGAATAACCAGTATCCAGCATATCAATGCAATGGAAATGTATCAGTGGACAACTGCTCCCCATATCTGGGTTCCTACTCTCCCCAGTCTCAGCCCATGGATCTATACAGGTATCCAAACCAAGACCCTCTCTCTAAATTAAATTTACCACCCATCCATACACTTTACCAGCCGAGGTTCGGAAATAGCCAGAGTTTTTCTTCTAAGTACTTAGGTTATGGAAACCAAAATATACAGGGAGACGCCTTCAGCAGTTGTACTATTAAAACAAATGTACACCATGTAGGGACATTTCCTCCTTATTCCACTCATGAGATGGATGGCCACTTCATGGGAGCCGCCTCTAGATTACCAACCAATTTGAGCAACTCAAACATAGACTATAAGAATGGTGAACATCCCCCATCTTCTCATATAATCCATAACTATGGTGCAGCTCCAGGCATGTTCAACAGCTCTCTTCATGCCCTGCATCTCCAAAACAAGGAAAATGACATGCTTTCCCACACAGCTAATGGGTTATCAAAGATGCTTCCAGGTCTTAACCATGATAGAACTGCTTCTGTCCAAGAAGGCTTACACAAATTACAGGATGCTGGTAACCAGGAGAAGCAGCCTTCTGCTGCCGAGGACAATGATGAAGTCTGGTCAGACAGTGAACAGAGCTTTCTAGATCCTGACATTGGAGGAGTGGCTGTGGCTCCAACTCATGGGTCAATTCTCATTGAGTGTGCCAAGCGTGAGCTTCACGCCACAACCCCTTTAAAGAATCCCAATAGGAATCACCCCACCAGGATCTCACTTGTCTTTTACCAGCATAAGAGCATGAATGAGCCAAAACATGGCTTGGCACTCTGGGAAGCCAAAATGGCTGAAAAAGCCCGAGAGAAAGAGGAAGAGTGTGAGAAGTATGGCCCGGACTATGTGCCTCAGAAAACCCATGGCAAAAAAGTGAAACGGGAGCCCACTGAGCCGCATGAACCTTCCGAGCCCACTTACCTGCGCTTTATCAAGTCCCTTGCTGAAAGGACCATGTCCGTGACCACAGACTCCACAGTAACTACATCTCCATATGCCTTCACTCGGGTCACAGGGCCTTACAACAGATACATATGATGTCGCCCCTTGTGGTGGGTACCTCATTTAAAAAGACCACAACCAACCAACCAACCTGTCTGTAGTATAGTTCTCAATGACGGGGGCAGTGGGGAAAGGACACAGGATTCATGACAAATGTGGTGGGAAGAACCTCAGCTCACCAGCAAAAAAAGAGGTCATCTTACCATAGCACTTAATTTCCACTGACTCCTAAGTGGTCACAGATGGCATCTAGGCAAAAGACCAAAGCATTCTATGCAAAAAGAAGGTGGGGAAGAAAGTGTTCCACAATTTACATTTTTAAACACTGGTTCTATTATTGGACGAGAGGATATGTAAATGTGATTTTTCTCCCCCTTACAACTCTACACATCTGTGACCACTTTCAATAATACCAAGTTTGCATAGTCATGGAACACAAGTCAAACAAGTACTGTAGTATTACAGTGGCAGGAATTTTAAAATACCATCTGGTGCTGAATATACAATGTACTGAAATACTGGAATTATGGCTTTTTAACATGCAGTTTTTACTGTAATCTTAATATTAACTTTTATTTATCAAAATAGCTACAGGAAGCATAAATGAATAGACAGCAAAACACTGAATTTGTTTGGATGTTCTAAGAAATGGTGCTAAGAAAATGGTGTCTTTAACAATTAAAAATTTAATGCCTTGTATCATCAAGATGCTATCAGTGTACTCCAAGGCCCTTGAATAATAGGGGTACCTTTTCATTCAAGTTTTTAGCATAATTACCTATTCTTACACGAGGTTTTTTTTTTAAAAAAAAAATGTGGACATTTAAAGGCCTCTGGATTTTGCTCATCCAGTGAAGTCCTTGTAGGACAATAAACGTATATATGTACATATATATATACACATATGTATATGTGCACACACGTATATGTATAAATATTTTAAATGGTGTTTTAGAAGCACTTTGTCTACCTAAGCTTTGACAACTTGAACAATGCTAAGGTACTGAGATGTTAAAAAAAAAAAGTTTACTTTCATTTTAGAATGCAAAGTTGATTTTTTTTTTTTTAAGGAAACAAGGAAAGCTTTTAAACTATTTTTGCTTTTCGCCATGCATCTGCTGATGAGCAATGTGTCCATTTTTAATATAGCCAGTTAAATCCACAATGGGGCTTACTGGATTCAAGGGAATATATTAGTCCACAACACATGTTTTCTGGTGCTCATCTCACATGCTATACTGTAAGACAGTTTTATACAAAATTGTATGACAAGTTCATTGCTCAAATACATAGTTTTAGGAATTTCCTCTTAACTGCAGGTAATAAATAATGACATGCTACAGACTTAACAAAGCTAGTTCACTTAAGCCGATGCTACTTTAGGGATCTGTATGCTCTTCAGCAAACTGAATGGCAGTCTGCTTTTGTGTTGATAATTGTACATTGTGTGATGTTGTCATTTCTTAGCTTAAGTGTCCTCTTCTCCAGGAAGATTGAGCAGATTGATGCCTGCGTAAGATGAATAAACAGGGTTAGTTCCATGTGAATCTGTTAATTAAAAAGAAAAAAAAAAAAAACAGGCAGCTGGTTTGCTGTGGTGGTTTTAAATCATTAATTTGTATAAAGAAGAAGTGAAAGAAATGTATAGTAAGTAAATTAAATTGTAAACAAAACTTTTTTAATGCAATGCTTTAGTATTTTAGTACTGTAAAAAAATTTAAATATATACATATATATGTATATATATATATATATATGGATTTGAAGCAGAATTCACATCATGATGGTGCTACTCAGCCTGCTACAAATATATCATAATGTGAGCTAAGAATTCATTAAAGGTTTGAGTGATGTTCCTACTTGTCATATACCTCAACACTAGTTTGGCAATAGGATATTGAACTGAGAGTGAAAGCTTAGAGCATCATGTACC
The DNA here is from genome assembly GCF_018345385.1 of Vulpes lagopus. Lineage (NCBI taxonomy): Eukaryota > Metazoa > Chordata > Mammalia > Carnivora > Canidae > Vulpes > Vulpes lagopus. Next base: position 102,115,086 of record NC_054829.1, read on the forward strand.
ATCATTTTTTTCCAAGTCTTTTTATTATTATTATTATTATTAAAAAAGCATACCTTTTTTCAATACTTGATTTCTTAGCAAGTATAACTTGAACTTCAACCTTTTTGTTCTAAAAATTCAGGGATATTTCAGCTCATGTTCTCCTTATGCCAACATGTCACCTGTGTTTATGTAAAATTATTGTAGGTTAATAAATATATTCTTTTTTCAGGGATTTAACCTTTTTATTTTGAATCCCTCCTATTTTACTTGTATATGTCCTGATGTAACTAAAACTAATTTTGTAAAATCTGTTGGCTCTTTTTATTGTAAAGAAAGCATTTAAAAAGTTTGGGGAAATCTTTTGACTGTTTCAAGCAGGAAAAAAAATTACATGAAAATAGAATGCACTGAGTTGATAAAGGGAAGATTGTAAGGCAGGAGTTTGGCAAGTGGCTGTTGGCTAGAGTCTTTCAACACTCTAAAGGGTGAGTTTTTTATCCTGTAGCCAGTACAGTAGAGGTCCATGAGGACTTCCCTACATAAGCAGAACACTGAGGGGTGTGGCATGTAATTGTATGATTACATTTTGGTCTATGTATATTTGTGCTTACTAACATTTCAAATAAATTCTTAATGAAACAAGACCTTTTGAGTTTTACTGGTCAAGTCTTTATAACATGGCTTTTGTCTTTTTAAAAAATTTCCCTTCAGTTTTTGGCTGTGACCAATTTACACAGATTTTGAAAATGTTTGCTTTGCATATGTCAAAACACATGATTTAAATATTTTGCATATACCATATTATCTAACCCCAAATATTTGGTTACTACATGCACATCTGTTGATTTTGAGTCAACCGTCCCTATATGAATATTTGGTTTCTCTATCATCCACTGTCATTTGTCAAACTGCTGGCCAACAAGAGCAAGAAGTGTAGTTTGGGATCTGGAGAGAGGGAGGGAGGGAGGGAGGGAGGAGGAGAGGAAATCAAATGGCATATTGTAAATATCAGATCTATAATTGTAAATATCAAACCTGCCTCAGTTAGAATGAATGGAAGCAGATCTCCAATTTGCTTATATAGGAATATCAGGTTAACTATATAGCCATACTTGAAAATGCTTCTGAGTGGTGTCAACTTTACTTGAATGAATTTTTCATCTTGATTGACGCACAGTGGTATACAGTTCACTTCTAAAGCTAGTGGTTAACTTGTGTAGGAAACTTTTGCAGTTTGACACTAAGATAATGAACTCTGTGTGCATTTTTCTATGCTTTTTTAAAACTTAGTTTCATTTCATTTTCATGTTCGGTTTGTCTATAAAACCTGAGGATGGTTATAAATACTGTAAGTATTGTAATGTTATGAATGCAGGTTATTTGAAAGCGTTTATTATTATATCATTCCTGATAACGCTATGTGAGTGTTTTTAATAAAATTTATATTTATTTAATGCACTCTAAGTATTGTCTTGTTGAAGTTTCTGTTTATGCCTGAACTACTGTTACTTCGATGAGGCAAAAGGGAATGAGAAGAAATTGCTTTTTAAAGATACTCTTTAGATGGTTCTTTATTAAACTGTACCTAAAATAATATCTGGATGATTAAAGCCAAAATTTTTCTCTAGCGGAATAGCCTAGATATTCAACTTTTTTTTCCAGCTTACTTTGGCCTGTTTATTTTGTGTGTGTTGTCAGTACTAGGGATGGAGCAGTAACACTTCTGCTGACCAACTGATGTCCCTTCTGGCATGTGGCCTGTGAGGGCTTCTCAAGATGCAGGTACATGGGACTGAGCTCACATGGCTTAGAGCTAAGGCCCGCTCAGTTCTCAGACTCCTCTTCACATTCACTCTTCCCAAGGAAGATTCCTCTTCCCACATATCAAAAAGGCAGGTAGTGTTAGGCAAGAGGAGTGGGGAGAGGTGGTCTGGGAGGGACCAGATGAATGTGCCAGTCCTCATCCCTGCCACGAGGCTTCAGGGAGCCGCAAGCTGGATTGTCCTCATCTCTCCCCCTTCTTTCACGCTGATCTGCCCTCACACAGCACGAATGCCCTCCTGCTGAAACACTTTTTAGATACATATTAAGCACAGTTACTAATTACAATTACATGAATCTTCCAACCTGCCCGGTGTTCACCACCCTGAACCACCACCCCACTCCCACCTGCCCTCCCACCCCCAAATTGGCAGAGAAATAATTTAAGGGTATTCCCTTTCCTGTATTTCTAACTCTATTCACCTTGGGCCAAATTTGATTTATTTTATTTTATTTTTAGGTAATCTCTCCACCCAGTGTGGGGCTCAAACTTACAACCCTGAGATCAAGAGTCCCACACTCTGCCAACTGAGCCAGCCCAGTGCCTCCCAAATTTGATTTAGTTATTCCTGAGCCTAGGAAATGACCACCCTACTAGTAACCTTTGAGTTTGTTGGCTGGGTGATCCCTCCAGCACTCTACTCAAAGCCAGGTTATTAAGAGAAGAAGCAATGTTGCTGTAAGAAGCAGTAATCCAATTACTTTTTTTTTTTTTTTAATTTCAACCCTCTGGGGATATTGTCAACCCTCACTTCACCATCCATCCTCTGGCCGAAACTTGGAAACTCCCACTTTTCATATTTGCTAGTCACTGCCCAGGGTGAGGGAATTTGAGGTTCTGTGCACTCAAAAGTTTCTCCTGCTAGGGCTCCATACAGCCCAGGCAGGCAGGGGCTGGTGATGCTGTAAATAGAGGTGCTAGCCGACTTGCTTACTGCGAACCTGCAGGTGGACTGGAATGGGAGAGAAAGCTGGACATAACCAATGAGCCAGCACTCGTCAAGTTCTTCCTGCCCCTGGCCTCCTCTGGAAACACTGCTAAGAAGGAACTTTACAGGCAGGCAGACAGGCCCCCAGCCTCCCTGTTACACTGTGGCACTTCTTCCTTGCCTCAGTCTCCAGTTGGTTTGTCACAACCCCACCCCTGCTTGGGATAACTCTAGCTCAGCTTTGACCTCTTCCTGCCTCTTTGACTCTGTACTCCATCAGCTGTGACAACCAGTCTCCATGAGCAAAGGCCTTTTTTATCAAGGACCTTCTCACAGTGCTGAGAATTTTTAATTGGTTATGTTGGGTTAGAGAGCATCTGGAGTGGAGAATACAGCAAGAAAGGGAGGCCGGGGAAACATCTTTTCTTTCCATAGCCAATGTGAGGGGAGAGTGCCTGCTGGGTGAAGGCATAGTCACCAGCCAGTCATTGGGCTCACCACCCAGGCCTTGGGGTGCTTTCCCCTGCCCTCCTCCCTCCCCTGAGAGCACACTCTCTAGTTCTTAGAGTTCATAAAAGATGCTCAGAAGAGAATTAACTGCAATTAGAGATTGGTTCAGTGTTACCAGCACTCTTCAAAGAACAAAGAAACTTTTGTTCCTACACATCGGCAGCCACCTGCCTACATTTCCCTCTATCTTACCCAGCAATTTCTCACAAATTTCTGTCCCTGTCTGATCCAACATTCACTCCTAAAGGAGCAGCTATTTTCCTCCATGTATACACTCCATAAATACGCTTTCTTTGGGGCTTCCTTTAATACTGTTTCAAAAGGAATTTCTCTATCCAATTTGACATCTTACTCTCTAATCAATTCTTAAATCAAACTGAAATGAGGTTTCTACTTAGGTGTTGAATAAAATAGTTACAGAAAGACACTTTTTCCCCACCCCATAAGAATGAATTCAGATGATTTAAATCACTAGATTAAAAAAAAAAGTCAAGTGCTCAGTGAATGTGCCCACAAATTCTTGAAGATTTTTATTTATTCGTGAGAGACACAAAAAGGGGGGGGAGAGAGAGAGAGAGAGAGAGGCAGAGACACAGGCAGAGGGAGATGCAGGCTACATACAGGGAACCCAATGTAGGACTCGATCCCAAGTCTCCAGGATCACGCCCTGGGCTGAAGGCAGCGCTAAACCGCTGAGCCACCCGGGCTGCCCTGAGCACTTGCTTTTATGCCTCAACAGAATAGTCACATTAATAGAAATCATTAGGTGGGATGAATACTGGGTGTTATGCTATATGTTGGCAAATTGAACTATTTAAAAAAAAATAGAAATCTGGATGTTGTTGCTTGAAACTTAAGACGTTTGTGGTGCCCTAATGCTTCCCTCATGGGTAGCTCTTGATTTGGCTCTAAGGAATACAATGAAGTAGCAGCACCTGGTTTGAGATCCAGCCTTGCATTTCACAAGTTGTGTGCCATCAAGCCTCATCTTTTAAAATGAGTAAAATAATGCATCCCTCACAGAGATGTGATGAGGATTAATGAGAATGTGAAGCTTTAAGCACAAACTAGAATAGGCAGCTATTCTCACAAAATTTTTCTTTAATTTAAATTCAGTTAGACATCATTAGTTTCACAGTTGCATTTAACACCCAGTTCTCACATCAAGTGCTTTCCTTCAGGCCCATCACCCAGTTACCCCATCCCTCCACCCACCTCCCCTCCAGCAACTCTGTTTCCTATAGTTAAGAGTCTCTCATGGTTTTTTCTCCCTCTCTGACAACTTCCTTTTCAGTTTTCCCTCCGTTCTCCTATGACCCTCTGTGCTGCTTCTTCTAGTTCACGTATGAGTGAAACCATATAATTGTCTTCTCTAACTGAACTTATTTCACTCAGCATGATACTCTTCAGTTCCATCCACGTAATGTAAATGGTAGGTATACATCCTTTCTAATGGCTGAGGAATATTCCAGTGTGTGTGTGTGTGTGTGTGTGTGTGTGTGTGTGTGTGTGTATATATATAATACACACACTATCTCTTCTTTATCCATTCCCCTGTCAAAGGACATCTTGGCTCTCCCTCCCTCTCCTTTGCTTACTGCTAGAAGATCCAGTCCACTGACCAGACCTCAGTGTTCACTTACCTGACTCCTGCAGGCTCTCTCATTTCTCCCTAAGGGCAGGAGCCCGAATTACCTCACCTGACAAAATGTGTTCACATAACAGTGTAAAAGCTCTCCATGAAGCATCAATATAGGACCTCAAAGCTAGAGAGACAGTGACAAAATGAGAAGCAAGCTCCCTGTGAGGAGTCCAAAGTGGGATTCAATCCCCGGACCCCAGGATCATGACCTGAGCCGAAAGCAGATGCTCAACCACTGAGCCACCCAGGTGCCACTAAATATTGTATTTTATTAACTTTAAAAGAATTTCACTTTTGTATTCCCTAGGCCATGACATATTATAAAGAACTTTAGCTCTGGGTTCAAGTTCTGGCTCTGCTAGTTACTAGTTGTGGGACCTAAGGCTAGGGGCCAATACTCTCTCTCTTTTCCTCAATTTCTTCATCTGGAGAATGAAAATAATAATAATACCTATTTCACATGGCTATTATGAGGAATAAATGAGTTTATTTAAAGTACAACAAAAGAACTTTTTAAAAATGCCAGCTATTGGGCACCTGGGTGGCTCCCACAAGGAGCCTGCTTTCCCTCTGCCTATGTCTCTGCCTCTTTCTTGTTGTCTCTCATGAATAAATAAAACCTTTTTAATAAAATAAAAAATAAATAAATTAAATAAATAAGCCAGCTATTATAATTGTGTTCATTAGTTCAGCTGAGGCTGTTATTTTTTTTTTTTTACCATAGAAGCTTTATTTTACATATTTCCAAGTCATTAGGGAAAAAGAGGAAATACTTCTTTACTATACAAAATCATGGATAAGGAGATTTGAATGAGACCTTAGAGATCACCTTTCCCACACCTGAAAATGGTGCCAGGCACATTTCTGGGAGTTAGGCAACTGGCAATAAGCACACCAGTAAGTCCCTAACCTCTTGGGGCTTATCTTCTGTTTGGGAGAGGGAGATACAGAATAAAGTAAATGTGGAGATAATAGCCATGGGGAAAAGAAAAGGGATGGAGAAAGGGAGTGCTGGATGTTGGGAGGGTTGGAGGATTTTTTTAAAAATATAGATTGGTCAAGGAAGTTTTACTGATAAGGCAAGAATTGAAGACAGTGAAATGCCAGCCATGTGAATATTTGAGAAAGAATACATCAAGCAGGGAAAATAGCAAATTAAAGGCTTTAATATGAGCTCACGAGCACAGAGAGGCTGCAACTGTAGCAGAACGAGCTATGAAAAGAGTGGAGGGAATGAGGCTTCATGGTGCAGGGCCTTGTTCTAGAGCCCTCTGAGTCCTTCTGCCTTCAATCTGTGTAAGATGACATTACAGGGTCTCACCAGAGGAGGAGCGTGAGCTGGTTTGTGTCTTAATGGATAACTGTGAGAATGAAGAGTTCTTGTGAAGTATAGTTAACATACGATATTATATTAGTTTCAAGTGTACAACAAAGCAATTTGACAGTTATATACATTATGAAATGATCACTGTGTGGTTACCATCTGTACTATATAGTTATTACAATATTATTGACTATATTCCTTAATATTATACTTTACATTCCCATGATTTACTTATTTTATAACTAGAAGTTTGCAGTTTTTGATCCCCTTCACCTATTTTATCCATTCCTTCACCCCCTCCCCTCTGGCAGCTACTAGTTTGTTCTCTGTATTTATCAGTTTGTTTCTGTTTGTCCATTTGTTTTGTTTCTTAGATTCACATATAAGTGAAATTATATGGTATGTCTTTTTTTATCTTATTTTACTTAGCATTATACCCTCTAGGTCCATCCATGTTGTGGTGAATGACAAGATTGCATTCCCTACCAAACAGTAATTAGAACTAGAACAAATAATCCTAAGATTTGTATGGAACCACAAAAGACCTCAAACAGTCAATACCCTTGGGAAAGAACAAAACTGGAGGTATCATGCTCCCAGATCTCAAACTATACTACCAACCCATAGCAATCAAAACAGTATGGCACTGGGACAAAAAGAGACATAGATAAATAGAACAAAAGAGAGCTCAGAAATAAACCAATGTATATATAGCCAATTAATTTACAATAAGGAAAAGTCAGTCTCTTCAATACATGGAGTTGGGAAAACTGGACAGCTACATGCAAAAGAATGAAAATGGACCACTTTCTTACACTATACACAAATATAAACTCAAAAAAGATTAAAGACCTAAATATAAGATCTGAAGTCATAAAGCCTCTAAAGAAAACATAGATAGTTATCTCTTGGAACATCAGTCCTAGCAATATCTCTTTTGGCTCTGTCTCCTCAGGCAAGGGAAATATAAGCAAAACAAACAATTGGGACTACATCAAACTAAAAAGGTTTTGCACAGCAAAGAAAACCAACAAAATGAGAAAGCAACCTACTGAATAGGAGATGATACTTGCAAATTTTACATTTGACAAGGGATTAATATCCAAAATATATAAAGAACCCATACAACTCAACACCAAAAAAAAAAAGAGAGAGAGAGAGAGAGAGATCTGATTTAAAAATAGGCAGAGGACCTTAATAGACATTTTTCCAAAGAAGACATAAAGATGGACAACAGACATGAAATGATGCTTAACATTACTAATCATTGCAGAAGTGCAAATCAAAACCACAATAACATATCACCTCATATTAGTCAAAATGACTAGTATCAAAAAGACAAGAAATAGCACATGTTGGTAAGGATGTTGAGAAAAAGAAACCCTCATGCATGTTGATGGAAATGTAAATTAGTGCAGCCACTATGGAAAACAGTAAGGAGATTTCTCAAAAAATTAAAAATAGAAATACTATATACCCCAATAACCCATTTGTGAGTATTTACCCACACACAAAAAAAATGGATTTTAAAAGACAAAGATCCAAATTCATGAAATTAATAGGTCATCTCAATATTTCATTCCAAAATGTTCTTCTTCAAGACACATAATAATAAAACTCTAATACCAAAGACAAAGAGAATACTTAAAGAGACAAGAGAAAAAATTTTTTTCATACAAAGGAACCCTCATATGGTTGTCAGTGGATTTCTCAGCAGAGACCTTACAGGCCAGAAAAAAATCAGATTATATATTCAAAGTGCTAAAAGAAAAAAAAAAGCTGCCAACTAAGAATACTTTACCCAACAAAATTTTCCTTCAGAATTGAAGGTAAAATAAAGACCTTCCTAATAAACAAAAGCTGAGGCAATTCATCATCACTAAACCAGTATTACAAGAAATGCTAAAATGGAGTTCAAGTTGAAACAAAAGGATCCTAATTAGTAACATGAAAACATATGAAAATATACAACACATCAGTAAAGGTAAACATACATTCAGACTTAAAATACCCTAATACTGTCAAATGGTAATGTGCTAACTACTTAGCTCTAGAATGAAGGTTAAAACACAAAAGCATAAAAATAGCTATAGTTTCAACAATTTGTTGAACACATGGTTAAAAAATGGTAAGTGATGACATCAGAAACATTCAAGAGGGGGAGTAAAAGTATAGTGTTTTGTATGCAATGTTAAATTGTTATTAGCACAAAATAGACTTTATATGTAAAATGCTTTATATAAACCTCATGGGAACTACAAAGCCAAAATTTACAATAGATACACAAAGATTTTTAAAAAAGAAGAAGAAAGCATTCCACTATGGAAAATCATCAACTTACAAAGGAAGGCAGCAAGAAATGAAGAAAAGATAAACAGAACTTCACAACAGCCAGAAAAAAAAAAAATAAGATGACATTAATAAGTCCTTACTTACCAATAATTACTCAAAGATTAATGCATTGATTTCTCTAATGAAAAGGCACAATGGATTAAAAAGAAAGACTATATACTGCCTGTAAGAGTCTCACTTCAGCTTAAAGGACACACACAGGTTCAAATGAAGGGATAAGAAAACATACTCTATTTAAGTGAAAATCAAAAAAGAGTAAGAGTAGGAAGCTATGCTGACATCAGAAAAAAACAGACTGTAAGCCAATAATGCCAATGAGAAAAAGGTGGACATTATATAATAAAGGGATCAACTCATCAAGAAAATATAAAAATCATAAATATAAATGCACATAATGAAGTACCTAAATGTATTAAAGCAAATATAAACAGATATGAGGGGGGATATAATACAATAATAACAGTATTATATTTTTAACAATGGAGATATCATCCAGCTGGAAAGTCAACAAGGAAATATTAGACTTGAACCAAATGTTAAACCAAATTAACCTAATAGAAATATATAGAATGTCAATCCAGTACTAGTAGAATATACATTCTTCTCAAGAGCACACAGAACTTTCCTCAGGATAAACCATATGATACATCATAGAACAAGTTTTAACAAATTTAAAAAGATTGAAATCCAGTCATAACAGCTAGAAAATTCACGAATATGCGCATATCAACAACATCCTCCTGAACATCCAACAGATCAAACTAAAAAATCAAAAGGGAAATCAATAAATATCTTGAAACAAATGAAAATTGAGGTACAACACATCAAAACATGTGAGATGCTGTGAAAGCAGTAATAAAAGGAAAGTTTATCATGATAAATGCACATTAAGAAAATAAAAACATCTCAAATAATCTAACTTTGCAACTTAAGTAACTAGAAAAGGAGGACATAGTTAAGCCCAAGTTAACAGATGAAAGGTAATAACAAAGGTCAGAGCAGACAGAAATGAAATAAAGACCAGGAAAACAAAAGAAGAGATTGGTAAAACTAACTGCTGCTCTTTTGAAAAGGTAAACAAAATTGACAAACCTTTAGCTAGAGACTAACAAAGAGAATAGAAAGAGGACTGAGGACTCAAATAATCAAAAATGAAGGAGAAATTATAGCTGATACCACAGAAATACTAAGTATCTTGAGAGATTACTAAAACCATTATATACCAAAAAAATTAGATAACTTAGAAGGAATAGAAAGATTCCTAGAAACATATAATCTACCAAGACTGATGTATTAAAAAACAGAAAATCTGAACAGTCCAAAAATGAGGAAGGAGAATGAATCTGTAATCAAACTTCCCAACAAAAGTCTAGGATGAGACAGCCTCACTGGTGAATTCCATCAAACATTTTAAGAATTAATAACAATTCTTCTCAAATTCTTCTAAAAAATTGAAAAGGGTGGAACATGTCCAAATTCATTTCACAAGGTCAGCAATTACTCTGAAAATAAACGAGGACACTACAAGAAAAGAAAATCAGCAAACCAAATTCAAAAGTACAATAAAGGAATTATATATCATGATCAGAGTGGGATTCGATACCTGGGTGGTTCAGTTAGTTAAGTGTCTGTTCTTGTTCTTGGCTCTGGACATGATCCCAGGGTCCCAGGATCGAGCCCTGCACCAGGCTCCTGCTTAGCAGGGAGATTGCTTCTCCTTCTGCCCCTCCCCCTGCTGATTCTCTCTCTCTCTCTCTCATGTTCTCTCAAATAAATAAATAAATCTGTAAAAACAACAACATAGTGGTATTTATTCAGAGATGCAAGAGTGGTTCAACATCTGCTAACGAACAATGTGATATACCACATCAACAAAATGAAGGATAAAAATCGTATGGTCAGGGATGCCTAGGTGGCTTAGCAGTTGAGCATCTGTCTTTGGCTCAGGTCATGATCCTGGAGTCCTGGGATTGAGTCCCACATTAGGCTCCCTGTAGGGAGCCCTGCTTTTCCCTCTGCCTATGTGGGAAACAAAATTGACAAACCTTTAGCCAGAGACTAACTAAGTGTGTCTCTTTCTCTGTGTCTCTCATGAATGAATAAACAAACTTTTTTAAAAAAATCATATGATAATTTCAATAAATGAAAAATATGCATAACATAAGGGGTTAGTATTAAAAATATATGATGAAATCACTTCTAGGCCTTTTGGCTAAGATATCAAGTGTAAAAATATATGATGAACTAATACAACTCAATAGCAAAAAAACCAAAAGCCTAATAACCCAATTTTTTTAAAGGGCAGATGAATCAAGTAACCAGTTTTTCAAAGACATACAAATAGCCAATAGGTACTTGAGAAGGTGCTTGATATCACTAATCATCAGAGGTTTCCAAATCAAAACCACAGTGAGATACCACCTCACATCAGTCAAGAATGGCTAGTATCAAAAAGACAAGAAATGAGTGTTGATGAGGATGTGGAGAAAAGGGAACACTTGTGCACTGTTGGTGGAAATGTAAATTGGTTGTAGTGACTGTGAAAAACAGTTTGGAGGTTCCTCAAAAAATTAAAAATAGAACTACCATACGATCTAGCAATTTCGCTTCTGGGTATCTATCCAAATGAGTTGAAATCAGGATCTCAAAGAAATGTCTGCATTTACACATTAGTTGCAAAATTAAAATAGCCAAGATATGGAAATAATGTTATCTGAGTGTCCATCAACAGATGAACCGATAAGAGGTTATATATATATATATAAAATAGATATGAAATAATTATATATATATATATATGAAATAATGATATTATTCAGGCATAAGCAGAAAGAAAATCCTGCCATTTCCACTAACTTGGATGAACCTTGAGGGCATTATGCCAAATGAAGTAAGATAGAGGAAGACACTAAAAAACTGTATGATAACATTTATGTGGAATCTAAAAAAGTCAAGCTCAGAAGCAAAGAGCACAGTGGTGGTTGTTACGAAGTGCTAGGCAGTGGTGGAAATGGGGAGATACTGGTCAAAGGGTACAAACTTTCAGTTACAAGTTTAACAAATCTGGGGATCTCATGTACAGCATGGTGATTTTAGCTAACAATACTCTCTCGTATACTCGAATGTTGCCAAGAGAGCAGATCTTAAGTGTTTTACCACAAAAAGTAATAATAAGAGTAGGACAGGATGGAGGTGTGAGCTAATGCTATGGTGGTCATCATTTTACCATATATGAAAATCAAATAAATACTCTGTACACCTTAAACTTACATGCTATGATACATCAGTTTTATCTCATTAAAGCTTAAAATAAGATAAAGACGAAGATGGAAATAAGGAGACTCAATCAGAGGCTATGGTAATAAGCCAAGTGAGAGACCAGGGTGCTAGAGATCATGAGTGGTTGTACCAAGAACATGGAAGACTGAAACCGCCATTTATTCAAAAGAATGAAATTCAAATGAAAAGAACATAGAAAGAGGAGGTTTGGGGGCTTAGTGGGAAGAGTTAGAAATTTAGCTTCTGAGATGTTGAGTTTGAGATGCCTACTAGACATCCAACTGGACAAGTCACTTGGAAACAAAATCTGGAATTCAGGGAGGAATGCAGCTAGAGATTCGGCATCATCAATGTAAGATGGTATTAATGCCATTGGACTAGACAAAAGTATGTAAGAGGAGTGTAGATAGAAGAGAAGAAATGCCCAAGGACTCAACCTGAGCTCTGGGCCATTTCAATATTCAGAGACTGAGAAGTGAAAAAGAAACTGCAGAGACAACCCACTGAGAAAAAGCAAGGAATGAAGCAGTTGGGAGTGCAGGAGGGGAGGGGAGGTTTTCTAGAAAGCAAGTGAAGAAAGGGCTTTGAGGAGAAAGCCATGATCAACTGTGTTAAATTGGGCCTGAATATGGGCAGCTGGATTTAGAAACATGAAGGGCAACCATGAGCTCCCCAGGAGTTACTGTGCCCTAATGGCAAAGGTTAAAGCCTGACTGGAAATGGAGAAGAATTTTAGACAGTTTAGACAATTTTAATTTTTTTTTTAATTTTTTTTTTTTATTTATTTATGATAGTCACAGAGAGAGAGAGAGAGAGGCAGAGACACAGGCAGAGGGAGAAGCAGGCTCCATGCACCGGGAGCCTGATGTGGGATTCGATCCCGGGTCTCCAGAATCGCGCCCTGGGCCAAAGGCAGGCGCCAAACCGCTGCGCCACCCAGGGATCCCAGTTTAGACAATTTTAGAGCATAGGTGGTTCTGTCAGAGTTTTGCTAGGATGAAAAAAGAGAAGGTGGTGTTGAAGGGTGGGGGGAGGCAAGGAAAACACTTCTTAAGGTGGGGTCCCATCAAGGATCTCTATATGCAGATGGCAGCGATCCAGTAGAGATGGAGACCTGATAACGCAGGAGAAAGCATGAAGGGAAATTTTCTGACGTGGTGTACTTGAGCAGGCAAGAGGCTTCTTTAAGAAATGGATGAGGAGGGCAAGCCCAGTGGCTTAGTAGTTTAGTGCTGCCTTCAGCCCAGGGCATGATCCTGGAGACCCAGGATCAAGTCACACGTTGGGCCCTCTGCATAGAGCCTGCTTCTCCCTCGGTCTCTCTAAAAAATAAATTAAAAATATTTTTTAAAAAATTTTTAAAAAAAGAAATGGATGCAGAAATTGAGGATTAGGGAAGTAAAGCAACTTGGCTGAGGTCACTAAGCAGTAAAGGGTGGCCCAAGCCTCTCCCCATTTCCCACAAGACTCTTCCCATCCTATCACAGTAGCAGGCCCCATAACTGAAAACAGAAGAAAGTGGTAGGTAAAGCCCCCTGACTTCAGAAATCCCATTGTTGTATTAAATAAATGCCATTTTATGACAATCAAATCCTATTTCTAACTAAAGTGGGGTTTTTTTCTTAGGCAGAGGGGCTGATGGGTCTTTCATATATAAAGTTCATTTCATTATAAAAGTGTTATATAGTTGGCAGTTCACATCCCAAATTCTAAAAAGATCATTTATGAATCACAAGTAGGTAAATATCTCTCTCTCACTTCAAAGTACCTGGTATTTTTAACCAGGAAGCATTATGTATAATAGTGTCACAATGCAGTCTGGTCTGTTGTTGTAGAACCCGGATAAGGATAAATTCTGGAAACAGGGACATGTATTCCCTGTTTCATTGTTTTCTTAATATGATGCCATTGTGAACTTTAGGAAAATACACATTTGAGGGAGAATAGGCCATTCAGGGCATTTTCAGTAAAGACCTCCAGTTAAGTAAGGTTTAACTAGGAATTAAGTGTACAGCAAGATCAGGTTGTTTGGTTCCTTCTTAGCCAATTCAATTGCAGCAAATTAGTTTATCTAGTAGTTATTATTAAATATTGTCATTGATCAAGTCATCTAATCTTTTTTTGTTAAGATTTTAATTATTCATTCATGAGAGACAGAGAGAAAGAGGCAGAGACACAGGCAAAGGGAGAAGCTGGCTCCCTGCAGGGAGCCGCATGCAGGACTCATTCCCAGGGCCCCTGAGATCATGCCCTGAGCCAAAGGCAAGAGGCTCAACCACTGAGCCACCCAGGTGCCCTCATCCAATTTCTTTAAGCTTTGTTTACACATCTGATAAGTGAACACACTTGCTGCAAAGTTAATGTAGAGATTAAATAAAATTATTTACATACATACATACAACATACATACAACAGTGTGTAGTAAATGCCCAGATCAGAGTAGGTGCTGAGGGGTGGCCAGAACCCACTCCCTCCTCCTTCAATTCTGTGTGGGCAGTGGGGAGTGGGGGCGAGGTGGGGGGTAGCAGGAAGCCAGAATTCGGGCCTGCCTCTTGCCACTAGCAACAGCGAAGCGATTATGTGCTGAGCACTCTCTAGTGACAGAAAACTATACCAGCGTCTGCCTTCACAGACTGTCCCACACAGTCAGGGTGACCCGCTCTGAGAGCAGTCCCACCCCTGACCAACTACTTTCAGGGGCTTCTCTCTGCTCTCGGACTCAAGTTCAGCCTTCTGGCCAGGGCTTCTAGGGTTCTTCATGATGGTCCCCCACTCTGGGCTCTGGCCAGTCTCTTGCCACACCTCCAACAACCCCCCATCTCCAGTCCCACTTCAGGCTCTCATCAGATGGGCCTCTTTCTAGTTCCCCCACTGCAGCCCCTGTTCACGGCAGGGATCAGGCCCCAGCTCCTCCTCCTCCACGCCCCAGTGAGGGGTCCCTCCCCCGGCCTGGCTCCCGCTCACACCATTCATCAGCCGAAGACGGCTTGCCTAGCCCCAGGGTCTCTCTGGGCCCTGATGTTATACCCCCTCCCCCCTCCACGATCTAGTGCCTGGCAAGTAAGAGTAACTCAAATAACATTGAACAGTGGGGGGGGGGGCGGGCGGAGCAGGTAGCGGAGGACTAGGGTCCCCAAGTCACCAGGCCCCCACAACGTACCTAGATAACCTTCAAATCATCCTGAAAACCTATGAATTCGGCCCGAGATTTAAAGAGAGAACAGCTGGAACACTACAGAGAGGAGTTCAGGCTTTTATCAAGGTAGGAAGGTGGGAAAAAAATAAAAAAATAATCCAGTGGGGGAGGGGCCTGCGAGGAGCCGGGCTAAGACCAGTTGAGGGGGAGCCCCCAGGACAGGAAAACCCAGCTCCGAAGAAGCAGGAACTTTACCAATCTTCCCGGACGGAAAGGCACTCTCAGGGAACTCGGGCAGGATCCCAGGAGGGGCAGTGGGGCCTCCAGGATCCCGGGGCCACTAACAGAGGAGGTGCCCCGGGGAGAGCGCCCAACACCCCGCAGGCCCAGCTCCCTAAAGGGCAGGAGCCGCCCGGCGGGGCCTTGGGAGCAGCTCAGGCTGTGGCTCTGCATGGAGGGGGCTGCACGCCCCAGGAGTGCAATTCCAGCAGCGCAGGCCCCGGAGCCCAGGGCGCTGGGGACACAGCCAGGATCCTGTGCTCTCCCGGGACAGGCGGAGGCCAGGAGGACACAAGACAGCAAGGAAGCTCCTGCCCCGGGCACCCCAAGCTGTGCAGATCAGCGCCCCCGGCCTCTGGAGCATCTAGGCCCCTGCGGACTGGAAGCTGGGGAGTTACTGCGGGAGCTGACTCTAGGGCTGGAGAGTTGGCCGCCGCTAGTGGGGTTGTTCCTCCTGATGTCACCCTGTGCCTGGGATGGAGTGGAGTCCCCAAGGGACAGGGGCCTCATGGGTCAACACCTCCCCCTGAGCCGTGCACCTGGCAGGGGGTGGGGCAGCTCCCCCAGTTGCAAACACCTGAGAATCAGCACAGCAGGCCCCTCCCCCAGAAGACCAGCTGGAAGGACAGGGGGAAGGGCAAGTTCTTGACCCAGCAGCGCTAGAAAGCTCCAGGGGAAGTCGAGGGATTTATAGTATATAGAACTAGAGGGTACCCCTCCTTGTTTTGTTTTGTTTTTTTGTTCTTTGTTTTTTGTTTGTTTGTTTGTTTGCTTTTTGTTTTGTTTTTTCCCCTTTTTTTCTTTTTTTTCCCCTTTCTTTTTCCAGAACAACTCGTTTTTAGCCAATCTGCACTGAGCAAAATGACTAGAAAGAAGAACTCACCATAAAAGAAAGAATAAGAAACAGTCCTCTCTCCCACAGAGTTACAGAATTTGGATTACAATTCAATGTCAGAAAGCCAATTCAGAAGCACAATTATAAAGCTACTCGTGGCTCTGGAAAAAAGAATTAAGGATTCAAGAGACTTCATGACTGCAGAATTTAGATCTAATCAGGCAGAAATTAAAAATCAATTAAATGAGATGCAATCCAAACTGGAGGTCCTAATGATGAGGATTAATGAGGTAGAAGAACAAGTGAGTGACATAGAAGACAAGTTGATGGCAAGGAAGGAAGCTGAGGATAAAAGAGAAAAACAATTAAAAGATCATGAGGAAAGGTGAAGGGAAATAAAGGACAGCCTCAGAAGGAAAAAAAAATCTACGTTTAATTGGGGTTCCAGAGGGAAAAGGGACAGAGGACCAGAAAGTGTATTTGAACAAATCATAGCTGAGAACTTCCCTAATTTGGGGAGAGAAACAGGCATTCAGATCCAGGAGGTAGAGAGATCCCCCCTAAAATCAATAAAAACCATTCAACACCTCGACATTTAATAGTGAAACTTGCAAATTCCAAAGATAAAGAGAAGATCCTTAGAGCAGCAAGAGACAAGAGATCCCTAACCTGTATGGGGATAAGTATTAGGTTAACAGCATACCTCTCCACAGAGACCATTTCTGGCAGGCCAGAAAGGGCTGGCAAGATATATTCAGGGTCCTAAATGAGAAGAACATGCAGCCAAGAATACTTATCCAGCAAGGCTCTCATTCAGAATACAAGAGAAATAGAGAGCTTCCAAGATAGGCAGAAACTGAAAGAATATGTGACCACCAAACCAGCTCTGCAAGAAATAGTAAGGGGACACTGTAAAAGAAAGAGGAAGCCCAAAGAAACAATCTACAAAAACAGGGACTGAATAGGGATTATGATGACACTAAATTCATATCTTTCAATATTAACTCTGAACATGAATGGGCTTAATGATCCCATCAAAAGGTGCAGGATTTCAGACTGGATGAAAAAGCAAGACCTATCTATTTGCTGTCTACAAGAGACTCATTTTAGACCTAAGGATACCTCCAGCCTGAAAATAAAAGGTTGGAGAACCATTTACCATTCAAATGGTCCTCAAAAGAAGGCTGGGGTAGCAATCCTCATATCAGATAAATTAAAGTTTATACCAAAGAAGGCAGTAAGAGATGAAGAGGGACACTATATCATACTTAAAGGATATATCAACAAGAGGACCTAACAATCATGAATATTTATGCCCCTAATGTAGGAGCTACCAAGTATATCAATCAATAACCAAAGTAAAAACATACTTAGATAATAATACACTTATACTGGGAGACATCAACATGGTGCTTTCTGTAAATGACAGATCTAAGCACAACATCTCCAAAGAAACAAGAATTTAAATGATACCCTGGACCAGATGGATTGCACAGATATTTATAGAACTTTACATCCAAACACAACTGAATACACATTCTTCTCAAGTGCACATGGAACTTTCTCCAGAATAGACCACATACTGGGTCACAAATCAGGTCTTAACTGATACGAAAAGACTGGGATTATCCCCTGCATATTTTCAGACCATAATGCTTTGAAACTAGAGCTAAATCACAAGAAGAAATTTGGAAGAAATTCAAACACGTGGAGGTTAAAGACCATCCTGCTAAAACATGAATGGGTCAACCAGAAAATTAGAGAAGAATTAAAAAAGATTCATGGAAACTAATGAGAATGAAGATACAACAGTTCAAAATCTTTGGGATACAGCAAAAGCAGTCCTGAGACAGAAATACATCACAATACAAGCATCCCTCAAAAAACTGTAAAAAACTCAAATACAAAATCTAACCTTGCACCTAAAGGAACTGGAGAAAGAACAGCAAATAAAACCTACACCAAGCAGAAGATAATCAATAAAGATTCGAGCAGAACTCAATGAAATAGAAGCCAGAAGAACTGTGGAACAGATCAACAAAACTAGGAGTTGGTTCTTTGAAAGAATCAATAAGATAGATAAACCATTAGGCAGCCTTATTAAAAACAAAAAAGACTCAAATTAATAAAATCACGAATGAAAAAGGAGAGATCACCACCAATTCCAAAGAAATACAAACGATTTTAAAAACATATTATGAGCAGCTATATGCCAATAAATTAGGCAATCTAGAAGAAATGGATACATTTCTGGAAAACCACAAACTACCAAAACTGGAACAGGAAGAAATAGAAAACCTGAACAGGCCGATAACCAGGGAGGAAATTGAAGCAGTCATCAAAAACCTCCCAAGGCACAAAAGTCCAGGACCAGATGGCTTCCCAGGGGGATTCTATCAAACATTTAAAGAAGAAACAAAAAGCTGTTTCTACTATTCTACTAAAAACTGTTCTGAAAGATAGAAAGAAATGGAATAGTTCCAAACTTGTTCTATGAGCCCAGCATCACCTTAATTCCAAAACCAAAGACCACACCAAAAAGGAGAATTATAGACCAATATCCCTGATGAACACAGATGCAAAAATTCTCAACAAGACACTAGCCAATAGGATCCAACAGTACATTAAGAAGATTATTCACCATGATCAAGTGGGATTCATCCCTAGGATGCAAGGTTGGTTCAACACTCGTAAAGCAATCAATGTGATAGATGAGATCAACAAGAGAAAAAACAAGAGTCGTATGATTCTCTCAACAGATGCAGAGAAAGCATTTGACAAAATACAGCATCCATTCCTGATCCAAACTCTGAAGAGTGTAGGGATACAGGGAACATTCCTCAGCATCTTAAAAGCCATCTACAAAAAGCCCACAGCAAATATCATTCTCAATGGGGAAACTCTGGGACCCTTTCCCCTAAGACCAAGAACAAGACAGGGATGTCCACTCTCACCACTGCTATTCAACATAGTACTAGAAGTTCTGGAAGTCCTAGCCTCAGCAATCAGACAACAGAAAGAAATAAAAGGCATTCAAATTGGCAAAGAAGAAGTCAAACTCTGCCTCTTCACAGATGACATGATACTGTACAGAGGAAACCCAAAAGATTCCACCCCAAGATTGCTAGAACTCATACAGCAATTCGGCAGTGTGGCAGGATACAAAATCAATGCCCAGAAGTCAGTGGCATTTCTATACACTAAAATTGAGACTGAAGAAAGAGAAATTAAGGAGTCAATTCCATTTACAATTGCACCCAAAAGCATAAGATACCTAGGAATAAACCTAACCAAAGAGGTAAAGGATCTACACCCTAAAAACTACAGAACACTTCTGAAAGAAATTGAGGAAGACACAAAGAGATGGAAAAATATTCCATGCTCATGGATTAGAAGAATATTGTGAAAATGTCAATCCTACCCAGGGCAATTTACACATTCAATGCAATCCCTATCAAAATACCATGGACTTTCTTCAGAGAGTTGGAATAAACCATCTTAAGATTTGTGTGGAATCAGAAAAGACCCCGAATAGCCAGGGGAATATTAAAAAAGAAAATCGGAGCTGGGGGCATCACAATGCCATATTTCAGGTTACACTACAAAGTTGTGATCATCAAGACAGTGTGGTACTGGCACAAAAACAGACTCATAGATCAATGGAACAGAATAGAGAATCCAGAAATGGCCCCTCAACTCTATGGTCAACTAATATTCAACAAAGCAGGAAAGACTATCCACCAGAAAAAAGTCTCTTCAATAAATGGTGCTGGGAAAATTGGACAGCCACATGAAGAAGAATGAAACTAGACCATTCTCTTACACCATCACAAAGATAAACTCAAAATGGATGAAAGATCTAAGTGTGAGACAAGAATCCATCAAAATCCTAGAGGAGAACACAGGCAACACCCTTTTTGAACTTGGCCACAGCAACTTCTGGCAAGATACATCTATGAAGGCAAGAGAAACAAAAGCAAAACTGAACTATTGGGACTTCATCAAGATTAAAAGCTTCTGCACAGCAAAAGAAACAGTCAACAAAACTAAAAGACAACCTACAGAATGGGAGAAGATATTTGCAAATGACCTATCAGATAAAGGGCTAGTATCCAAGATCCATAAAGAACTTATTAAACTCAACAGCAAAGAAACAAACAATCCAATCATGAAATGGGCAAAAGACATGAGCAGATATTTCACAGAGGAAGACACAGACATGGCCAACAAGCACATGAGAAAATGCTCCACATCACTGGCCATCAGAGAAATACAAATCAAAACCACAATGAGATCCCACCTCACACCAGTGAGAATGGGGAAATTAACAAGACAGGAAGCCACAAATGTTGGAGAGGATGCGGAGAAAAGGGAACCCTCTTGCACTGTTGGTGGGAATGTGAACTGGTGCAGCCACTCTGGAAAACTATGTGGAGGTTCCTCAAAGAGTTAAAAACAGACCTGCCCTACGACTCAGCATTTGCACTGCTGGGGATTTACCCCAAAGATACAGATGTAGTGAAATGGCAGGACACCTGCACCCCAATGTTCATAGCAGCAGCAATGTTCACAATAGCCAAACTGTGGAAGGAGCCTCGGTGTCCATCGAAAGATGAATGGATAAAGAAGATGTGGTCTATGTATACAATGGAATATTCCTCAGCCATTAGAAACGACAAATACCCACCATTTGCTTCGACTTGGATGGAACTGGAGGGTATTATGCTGAGTGAAATAAGTCAATCGGAGAAGGACACACATTATATGGTCTCATTCATTTGGGGAATATAAAAAATAGTGAAAGGGAATAAAGGGGAAAGGAGAGAAAATGAGTGAAAATATCAGTGAGGGAGACAGAACATGAGAGTCACCTAATTCTGAGAAATGCACAAGGGGTGGTGGAAGGGAGGTGGGCGGGGGTTTGGGGTGACTGGGTGATAGGCACTGAGGGGGGCACGTGGCGGGATGAGCACTGGTTGTTATGCTATATGTTGGCAAATTGAACTCCAATTTTAAAAAAAAGAACAGTACCCTGAGGTAAAGTATGAAAGTATATTCATACAAGGATGCGTAGGCTCCAGGCACAAGGAAGGCTGCTGTCAGAAGATACGGCGCCTACAGGAAGAGGCAACCACCGGAGACTAAAGTGGCCTGGAAACACACTAGGACTTTTGTGAGTAGCAAGGAAGGGGAGAAACTCCAGAGTGAGTTCTTGGACTTGAAGGAGGGGGTGGGATATATATACATGAAAAACCATATATATGAAATAAAAGAACAGTCAGCATTTACAAGATAATCTAGAGGTGTGGTCTACTCAGTTCATCAAAATATATTCTGGGGGTACAGAGTGTTGCGAACAGTTTGAAAGTTTAAACAAAATAGGCAAAAGAACTGCCACCCACAAGAGGAGGGAATGGGAAGTGGGGATGGACCACTGTGCAAAGAATGAAACACAAGTGTGAAATAAGTAGGTGCAAGATCAAACGGGCCTCAGTTGTTCAAAGGAAGGCAAGGGTACCGGGAGGCAGCATCTCCGGGGAAGGCTGCGCAGCACAGGTTAGATCCAAGCTGGGCTTCGAAGGGCAGGGCTGTCCAGGTAGGTGAACACACAGAGAAATCCTGCCCCATTAGCCCTCGATTTTTTGAATCTCTCTCCACAAACTCTATTATGTGGTCATCCTTCTCCTCTGGACAGTATCCTTTTATAATTATCAAAAGGAAAAGCACTTGGGGCCACTAGGGGAAGGCAGACAAAATTTTAGTTTAAATAAACCAGAGTTTGATTCCCAGCTCTGTGCTTTGGGGCACAATTTCCTTATCTCTATTAAATGGTAATAGCAGCATCTCTCACAAAGGTGGCCACGAGCCTCCCAGGGGCTATGCCTGGGAATGTGTCCAGCATGGTGCCCAACATAAAATCAAGTTGGCTTTTCCAGACAATTCAGAGAGGCCACAGGAGGATACATTTGTACTTACCACCTTAAAAATCACTTTCTGAGATGAGAGGAAGTGGAACAGAAAAGGGAGAGCCCAGAGAAAGATGCCTTTTAAAGAGAGTTTCATCAGCAGGTGAGATAAGCAAAGCCCACAATCACAGAACCCCAAAGAATATATGATTTTAAAAGCAGCAGAGAGACAAAATACTGAGCTATCAGAGGGGTCTGATGGCCCTGGGAGGGCTCCTCCACTCCAAAAGGATGGAGGCTTGAGAGATGAGAATTAAGGAAAAGGAATAAGAGATAGAGAATATGTACTTTCTCCCCAAACTGGGGAAGTGAAAGCTCTAAATTAAGATTTAAATGCTGGTTAAATCTGTAAAATCAGCAAACAGAGATCCTTTAAAAAAAAAAAAAAGTGAAAGGGAATGCACAGTTAGGGTGTGGGCTGCCTCATAAAATGACAGGTCATGTTGAGACAGCGTGCACTATGAGTACAGCCTTTGCTGGTGCCAAGTGGATGGCTCTGTCCTGGATGACTTGACTTCTACAAACAAATGCAAAAGCAAGAGTCAAAGTGAGCCTGGAGTATTTAAGGCTATGAAAATGGAGACAGCTAAATATTGGCTCAAGGCAGATCTAACAAGAAAAAACTTGCATCATTCTGAATGGTGTGTTAGGAACAGCTGGGAAATAAACACAGTAAATCCCAGGCTGGGAGAGTAGGCCTCTGGGGACAAGTTCCACAGATATAGTTCACTTGACAGAGAAATCAAGTTTCAACTGGGGCTGATTCAAGTCAAGGTCACCACCTCCTACACAGAAATTGATAACAGCTGGTAGGAATTTGACTTCTAGCTGGGTCTGTGACCCACAACTATTGAGACCCAAAGAAACAATCCATGACTGGAGATGTCCTTCCTGACTCGATCCCAAGGCCCAAATCTATACTGCACAGGCTAGAGGCCAGCTCCATTCTTCTTCTCCTAGGCTCTGGGTCCCTGAGTCAGCCTTGATGACCAAAAAGCAAAGGACCCAAGGGTCAACATGTACAACATTCAGGACAGCAAAGAGGCCTGGGAAACTGTCCTATCACATGGAGCAGATGACCAAAAGACAGTCCTCTCCAAATTAGGACCAGCCTAGTCTTCTTCCACCTACTTTTACCTAAAGGTGTATTCATTTAAAATGATGTTTAGGGACACCTGGGTGGCTCAGCCATTAAAGTGCCTGCCTTTGGCCCAGGGTGTGATCCTGGAGACCCAGAATCAAGTCCTGCATTGGGCTCCCTGCATGGAGCCTGCTTCTCCCTCTGCCTGTGTCTCTGCCTCTCTCTCATGAATAAATAAATAAAATCTTAAATAAATAAAATCTGAAGGAAGGAAGGAAGGAAGGACGGAAGGAAGAGAGAAAGATGTGTTAAAGGAGTCTTATATGGGGAGGCAAATCAGAGTAGCAGTTCATAAAAGCATGGGCATGGTTGACTGCCAGGCCGGGTTCAGATGAGGGCTTCATCAATTACAAGCCTGTTATTTACTGGCAACCTAGTTAACTCCTTTATGTTTAAGTTTCTTTATCAAGAGAGAATGATGCCTACACATCAGGAAACCTGTCAAGAGAGTTAATTAAGTAAGATCATTCATGAATTCCAGTTCTCAGCATAATATCTGTTACTATGTACTCAATAAATGGTGGCTTATTGAAGGCTATTATTCTATAAATCTGAAATTTCACCTCACATTAATTTCAAAGTAAAATGTTTCTAAAGTTTCAAAAGGTAACAAAGTTCAACTACAACTTCATTCAACAACATGGATGGATCTCACAAAATGTTGAACCAAAAAAAGACCAAACTCAAAAGAGTACAGATTATATTATTTAATCTATGGGAAGTTCAAAAAGAGGCAAAACCAATCCATTGGGGTTAGGAAAATCAGGGTAGTGGTTACCCTTCAGAGAGAAGATAGGGTTGGTAGTGGGTATTGAATAGTGGAGGGCATATTGTTTCTGTGTCTGGGAGCTGGTTACCCAAATGTGTTCATGTGAAAACCCATTGACCTATATACTTAATAGAGGTGCCCTTTTCTGTATACGGTGTTACACTTCATTATAAAGTTCACTAAACAAGGTTTTGAAAAGATAAAGTCCTCATTTTCCTCTCATTAACTATAGAAAACTGGCTCCTCCCACTCATTCATTCATTCCACAAATATTGAACACCTGCTAAATGCCAGGCGCCATTCTAGATGCATAGGATACATCAGTAAATGAGACAGAGATCTTGCTTTCATCTACAAAAGAATGTTCCATATTCAGGGAGGGTGGGGAGGGGGGCAGCTTGGTAGAGTAGGAAGAAAAATCATGGCTAAAACTCCTATTAACGTTTAGTTTCTTCATGAGGCAAATGGGCATGATAAATGTCTTGCCTACTTTTCAGGGAATATTTATGTATTTTACAATATATCTGGAAAAAGAAAAACTTCTCCCCTGGGATCTCATAAAGAACACACACTAGTCATGTGAGTAATGGCCTCAATCATGTCCTCATAGCAGAGGTTAGAAAAGCTTTCTTTCCCCTCCAAACATGACTCTGCATATCCTCTTTATATTGCCTTCTCATAGAAGTTTCTAGTTATACTCATGGTTTCCAAATCCAGAAATTTGGAATAATGCCTGAGTAATGTTAGTAGGTTCCCCTTTCTCTACATCCTTGCCCATTTCTGTTGTTTCCTAAATTGTTAATTTTAGCCATTCTGACCAGTGTGAGGTCGTATTTCATGGAGGGTTTGATTTGTATTTTCCTGATGCTGAGTGATATTGAGCATTTTTTTCATGTGTCTGTTGGCCATTTGTTTTTTGTTTTGTTTTAAAAATATTTATTTATTCATGAGAGACACAGAGAGAAAGGCAGAGACATAAGCAGAGGGAGAAGCAGGCTCCAGGTGGGGAGCCCGATGTGGGACTCGATCCTGGATCCTGGGATCAGGCCCTGATCAAACGCAGATGCTCAACCGCTGAGCCACCCAGGTGTCCCTCTGTTGGTCATTTGTATGTCTTCTTTGGAGAAATGTCTGTTCACATTTTCTGCCCATTTCTTGACTGGATGTTTTGTTTTTTGGATGTTGAGTTTGATAAGTTCTTTATAGATTTTGGATACTAGCCCTCTATCTGATAAGACATTTGCAAATATCTTCTCCCATCTCATAGGTTGCCTTTTAGTTTTATTGGTGTTTCCTTTGCTGTGCAAAAGATTTTATCTTGATGAAGTCCCAATAGTTCACTTTTGCTTTTGTTTCTTTTGCCTTAGGATAGGTGTCTAGCAAGATGTTGCTGCAGCCAAGATCACAGAGGTTGCTGCCTGTGTTCTCCTGTAGGATTTTGATGGATTTCTGTTCCACATTTAGGTCTTTCATTCATTTTACTTTTATTTACAAAATTTGTACAACAGCCCAAACTGAGACAAATGGAAATGTGAGATATATAATAATAATAACATTCAGACACAAAAAAAGAAATTCTGACGCATTCTATAACATAAATAAGCTTTAAGGCATTGTGCTAAGAGAAATAAGGCAGACACAAAGGACAAATACTACATGATTTCACTTGAGGTGCCCAATGTAGTCAGCTTCATAGAAATAGAAAACTGAGTACTTGTTGCCAGAGTTGGGAGTACAAGGGAATATGGAGCTAGTGTTTAATGGGGACAGAATTTCAGTTTGTAAAACTGAAAATTTTCCGGAGATGGAAGCTAGGCAGCTCTACAATGATGTGAGTATGCTTAACACCACAAGACCATAAACCTAAAAAATGGTCAAAATAGTAAATTTCACTTTTTATGCATATTTTATCACCAAAAAAATAGTTTAAAAAAATAAAACCTAAGTTGAAAATGTGGTAGCTCTGCAAGCACAGACTTTAAGAAAAGTCAGTACCTTTGTGCTCCCTTCTAAGCACATTAACTCCCAAACCCTTCCAATGTTTTTCATTTAGTGATACCTTCAGCAAATATTCATTGACCATGAGACAAGCCCTGTTCTGGAGACTGGAAATAGCACAGTTAAAAAAAAAATCTCTGTATTCTTTGGAACACTTACATCATAATACACAAGAATCGTAGAGTTAGCAGTACCTGCAACTGGCCTCTTCTCTGCCACACAGCAGTCCTCTCTACACAAGCAAAAGTCGCATTTTCATGGTAAAGGCTCATGAGAATGGTTCACAATGCCAATTCAACTGAGCATCTACAACATACCAGTCTTTGTGGAAGAACCACAGAAAGGACTGGAAATAAGAATAAATCTGACTTGGTCCCATCCCTTAACACACTTCCTTTTAACATAACTGCAGGCAGAGAGCATCAGACTCATTGAGTAGCAGGTACTTATGGATCAGGAGGATTGTGACAGCCCGCCAAGGTACTTTTAGGCTGGTCACAGAACCTTCCAAAGACTATACTTTCATCTCCCAGGTAGGCTATTATATTACTTCTACGTTTGTAGCTTAAGAAGTTCCCAAACTAGAGGCTTAATAAGGATAATGAGAATTACTAACATTAGAGAATTATACTATGGGCCAAACATTGATCCAAGTACCTTACATAGATTAACTGTCTCAATCCTCATTAACCACC
Organism: Vulpes lagopus; assembly: GCF_018345385.1. NCBI lineage: Eukaryota > Metazoa > Chordata > Mammalia > Carnivora > Canidae > Vulpes > Vulpes lagopus. The sequence goes on from NC_054829.1 coordinate 102,141,744, forward strand.
ATTTAAGGGAAGTAATGTTATTATCTGCATGTTAAAGTTGACAAAACTGAGATATAGAATTTAAGTAATTTTTTCAAGGTAATAGAGCTACTTATTAAGTGGCTCTGGAGCCTGGCAGCAAGTAAGGCAGCTGTGAGAAATTCTGTTTTATCAGGGCAGATCATCTTTGGCTGACCAATCAGAACAGTCAGAGGCCCAGTAGGATGGCCTCGGCTAACCTCAGTTAAGTCCAGCTCTCCAATTTTTCCAGAATTCCCAGATGATCATATATATACGTAAACCTCATTTGGGACTATAGGACTGTCCCTGCAGTCCTGTGGATTGTGTCTGGGCCCCATTAATGAACTGGCTAAGACACACTGTCCACTATTTCTTTGTTCCCTGGAAAAGGGATCTGGATCAGCGGGAAGGGATGAGTGAAAGGAACCAAAAAAAAAGGGGGGGGGGCTTCAGATCCAACGACACAGCTTAGGATGGTGAGTCTGCATCGCCTACACATTACAAGCCCGTCCCTCACCCCGTCCCCCCATTCCAGCTGGGTCATGTACCTGACTCTCTGAAAATGTCAATGGAAAACATTATACAGTGATGTTACAATAGTGGGATCCTGCCCTATTCAGCACTTCCAGCTCTAAATGACAAAAGCAAAGCAGTGTGGGTGTGGGTGGGCATGTGTCTGGTTCCAAGGACACGCCAGCAGCTGATGTCACAGCACCTCGCCTACCCCTTGATATATTAAATAGTGGTGAGTCACTCGCTCTCATGATAACCACTCATAACCAGAATGTTTGAAGAGGGAAAACCCCGAAGGCTGTACATAATGACAACGGAAGGACAGAAAGACACCCAGAAGCCACTGCCTGCATCTAACTATGAGATCTTTCAGAGAAAAGAAGGCTGTTCAGCTTTCCAGAGTCACTATTAATGTGAGCCATTCGGAAACAGAAAGAATGACTCAAGAGAGCACTACCTGTCCTGGAAATGGGGTCACAGAGTAGAGGGTGGAGCAAGGGCTGAGGGGGAGTTTGAAGGAGGGAGAAGACAGACAAGAGAAGCACATTTCCTCACAGTTGATGCTCTTCTTAAATATTTAATGATGACACGGTATTTTCAAAAGGCCAGACACTCAAAAGTGGCAGATTGCCATCTACCTCAGAGCTGCAGAGAGACAGAGAGATGGCCCAGAAAGGAAAGACTTTGCGTGCAGCATCTGCATCTGAATACCAGAGAGAGGAAAATCAACTGAGCAAAGAAAAATCTGCCCCCTATTTTCTTTCCAATCCATATACATGGACTCAGTGTACCAATGTGGCTACCAGGATTAGTGAGGGAGGGAGAAATAGTCTCCTTCTCCCACTAGAAAACCAAGAAGTTAAACACTTCCTATTGGGGAAAGGGAGTTATTCCTAATTCCTCCTTCTCTCTTATATTTGCTATCCTCTCCGCAAAATCTCATGCTTGTTAATCTGTTAGAAAATGGTACTGGGGCACCTGGGTGGCTCAGGGGTTGAGTGTCTGCCTTCGGCTCAGGACGTGATCTCAGGGTTCTGGGATCAAGTCCTACATCAGGCTCCCCACAGAGGAACCTGCTTCTCCCTCTGCCCATGTCCCCGCCTCTGTCTCTCATGAATAAACAAAATCCTTTTTAAAAAATGGTTCCATGTCTGATTTGGCAGATAAAAGTTGGAGATATCACCTCTTTTGGCACTGATTAGAATCCATGGAAAATGTGTCACTTACAGTCTTCTCAAGACCTGGGAAGAGACAAGTCTGCTGCATGAGGGCCAAGAACCTAGTATCCAAAGAAAGACCATAGCATTTCAGCCACAGACATGGATTCAAATCCTAATTTTGCCATGTCTGAACTTGAGCATGTTATTTAAGTTTTCTGAGCCTTATTGTCCTCAGTCCAAAAAATAAGAATAATGATGGCTATCTCGCAGATTGGTTAGCGAATTAAAGATGATGTGAAGTTCACTACATAGTAAAAATTGTTCTTATTTTAGATGTTTCTTTTCCAAAGCCAAACGAAGCCTCCTTCATATTCTTTCCCAGGACCTGCATTCCACCCAACCAAAGAGAAATCAGAACCAAATAAAAAGCCTAGCCTAGACTGAACACATTCACATTTTTATGTGTGTGTTTCTGCTTTGTTTATATTTTCCCCACTAGGAGAAATAAAAAGGGAAAAAGAGACATGCGAATATGAAGAATGCAGGTATCTTCCATTGTGTAAGTTCAATTTTCCTGAGGTGTTGTGCATCAGGCTCTGATGGTGCCAGGAGTTCTCTTCTCAGACTTGACCAAGGAAAGGACATTCACTTTCAGTTTAGAGTAACCCCTTCCCACTTTAACTAGACTTTTCCCCAGATGGGCCTGGGCATGTTTATGCTCACCGTCAGTTGAGGGAGAACATACTCCTGTGTTCTCTGAAAAAGGTAGGATGGAGTCAAGGGCCTGGAATGCACAAAGCCATAAACCCAGCAATCTGATTCATTTTCTGACTAGTTGATTACATCCAGGGCCAGCTTCATGGTCATACAACCAGTGTAGTCACATAGGACCCCATGAGCACAAGGCCCCACACTTTGAGTATAATGTTCTTTCTGTCACTTTCTTGATAGTCTTTAAAAAGTTTCTTTTCTGTTCCTTTTTTGTAAATGAAGTCTGGTGGGACCACGGAAAATGCGCTGGGAACTGGGAACCTGGCTCATGCCACCTCCCAAGGATGGTTCTGGTGTTATAAAGTATGCAGCACAATCAATCCAGTACATTTCAGCTCCATAAGTTTCTTAATTCAGTAGGAAAAAACATTTTTAACCTCAGGTCTGTACTTCACCAAAATCTGGCTGCATTATTACAAAATAATTTCTTGTTCAAAGTTTAACTTCTCTTTAAACTAAATTTGCAATAACAGTCACAGTGACAAACTTCCAAAAGGCTTACTTTGGTTCCATGGATGAGATTTTTTTAGGAAAAGGGCCATTATTGGAAATAATTGAAAGAATCTGATTCTTGATAGATTGAAGAATCTGATTATATTGATAACCAGCATCACTGATTGAGAATTTCTCTTCTGCTAATGGAGCCAATGGTTGTCCTTCACCTTTTACAGGTACACTAGGAGGAGACTTGGGATTGAAGAGGAACGGAGCAATCATTTGATCTGTTGAAAAGTCATGTTCATAAGTGATAAGAAAACACATCTGTGTCTGTACATATTAAGTTGTGGTAGTCATACACAGCTTTCTTATAAATACTAAATTTTGTAACAGATTGGTTTTCAGTGATTTCTGTCTTCTGCTTTGCATCTGGTAAGTGATGCCATTTTGTTTAATCATTTTGTTGATCAATTAACATCAACTTTCTCAAGAAACAATAACTCTGCACCTAATTTTTCACTGAACAGGTGCTTTTGATTTTTTTCAATTCATAGCTGATGAAAGCTTTTAGTACTATATAAAAGGCCATTAAATAATAAAACCAAGAAAACAGTTTGGATGTATACCATACAATAAATGACAAAACTGTAGTGGGACTTCTCTCTTTATACCCTACAAAAAGACTGCCCAATTTCTGTTTTCTGTTCATTGTTTCATGTACGTTTAACCTTTACTGTCCTTCATTTTCTGCTGCCCATTATAGTGTCCTGTATCTCACGGGTTGGCACAACTGGCTGTTACAGAAGTAGGAAAGCAGTTTTATATACTACTCCCACCACCAAGAGCTAAAGGACTTAGATCTAGTTATCCACTGGCTCTTTTATCATGAGTGTTTTGCATGCTGTCCTTGAAAGACAGGTGCCTTTAAGACTTAACCACATGTTAGAGTGAGAATTCTGTTCACTGACATACATTTCAAATACTAGAAGAGCCCATGGAAGAAGCTAGAAGTATAAAATGGAGTTCCTAATTTGCTATAAGAAAAAAAAATGAGGGATGCCTAGGTGGCTCAGCAGTTAAAGCATCTGCCTTTGGCTCAGGGTTTGATCCTGGAGTCCTGGGATCGAGTCCCACATCGGGCTCCCTCCGTGGAGCCTGCTTCTCTCTCTGCCTATGTCTCTGCCTGTCTGTCTGTCTGTCTCTCTCTCTCTCTCTCATGAATAAATAGTCTTTTAAAAAATAAATAAAAAATAATAAAATAAAAAAATGAAAAATCTAAGACAAATGCTAAAATACACAGGACACTCCAACAGGCAGACCATACTATTTGGTTATCCAACTTACAATCTTTCCCAGTAAAGCCAGAGTGATGTTTCTGAAATGCAAATTTCACCTTGTCTCTCTCCTAATGTCCTTTTCTTTGATGACTCCTTACAGGATAATGCTCAAACCCCTTGGGATAACCCACAGTGTCCTTCAGGATATGCATCTCCCTCATCACTCACCATCCCTATCTCACATAGAGTCCACCTGTTTAGAACAAGAAGAAAGAAAGAGGGATAGGGAACATGAACTCCATTTATTAGTTCAATAAAGGACCCTGCACTGATTTCCTTGCAGGAGCCAAGATCTCGCACCAGTGCACCTCTCTGACTTTTCCCCGCCATCAGGTCACAGCCTAAATGTCACTTCCACAGGGAGGACTTTCTGCATCCTGTTAGAACCATCTATTTCCTTCTCTGATTTCCCTCTTGAACTACAATGACCAAGAAGATAGAATGAGAAACAAGACATATGCCTAGCTCTAACATCAGAAATAATACATGTAGTTAGCCTTCAAAATTATTATTTAAATACATAAACACGATAAAAGACAGTATATAATCAGGGCCAAATTAGTAGCACACAGTAACAATGATTGCCCAGAGTACAAAGGAGTGAGAGTGCTTTTCAGATACATCACACATCACCAAAGATATACTTGCTCTAGGTCTCAAAGAGCTCCAACAGGAAGAGTCAAGGTCAGGATTACAGTCAAGGTTTGGGTTAGATTAACAGAATGGGGCTCAGGAAATATACAATGGTTGGAGCAGTTTGTCTTCAGGGTTTATAAAAAGGACTGAAATAGAATTGAAAAGACCAAGGAGACCACATTACAAAGGTCTTCACTTCTAGTGTAGGGCATATTTAACTTTATCCTGTAGGCATCGGGAAGCCATTAAAAAGTTGTGAGCCAGAGTATATGATAATACAGCTAAGCAAATAAATTTTGCTAGAGAACAAACATTGGGAATCCTAAAACTCAACATTTCCAACTTCCTTAATTTAGACTCAAAACCGGACCTGCCTTCCAAAACCACAATCACAAACCCACAGAATAAAAATAAAACAGACAACAAATTTCTGGGGCTATCCCAGAGATTCATTCAGAATCAAAGCATACCGTCTAGGTCTCAAAAAATAAAATACACCCAGTGTTAGCATTTCAGTAATTGGGAAGGGAATTACAGCCCTTCCAGTAATGAAGTTTAATCTACCTCATTTTTTCAGTGTCATTCAGGCTAGTTTTTCAAATATGAATTGAAAACTCTTGTTCTAATTCTTATTAGGGGCGCCTGGCTAGTTCAGTCCGTTAAGCATCCAACTCTTGATTTCAGCTCAGGTCATGATCTTAGGGTCATGGGATCAAGCCTTGCTTCAGACTTCCCAGTCAGCAGGGAGTCTGCTTCTCTCTCTCCCTCTGCCCCTCCTCCACTTGTACTCACTCTCTCCAAATAAATTTTTTTAAAATTAAGTCTTATTATATAACTTGTTATATGGGTGTACACAAGGAATTCTCATCTATTTGTTCCTCACTCTTTTTTAAGATTTTATTTAATTATTCATGAGAGAGGCAGAAACACAGGCAGAGGGAGAAGCAGGCTCCCTGCAAGGGTCCTAGTGTGGGATTCAATCCCAGGACCCTGGCATCACGATCTAAGCTGAAGGCAGACACTCAACCACTGAGCCACCCAGGTGCCCCTATTTGATCCTTACTCTTAAAGTAACTTTCCCTCTATCAGAAATATCCTCTCGCCGGTTGCATGGAAGCTAGTGTAGAGATATAGTCAGTCTCTGTCTTCATCGCCCCATCTCCCCTCCTTGCCTTTCTTCCTGTCTCTCTCTTTCTTCACCCCACCCCCTGCACACACACCCCCAGAACCAACTGTGACTCAGAAAAGAATTATTGACTTAGTACAAACCTGTCACCAGCCATGTTATTAAATATAGTGCTTTCGTAATGACAGCCCCACTCCCTGTGCCTCCGTCCCTCCTCCCACTGACCTAGCTGCCTTTCATTTTGATTTGAAGTACCCATTAAAGGAATCCAGAATGTCTCTTTCTCCATTCATATAGGCAACATTTTATCATATACTATCTGGTTGGTTACCCACACATATCTATCTTTCCAGCCATAACACAAAGGCACATGTGGCACATCTGTCCTTGCTAAGGACCAACGCACATGACGATTTGGGTGGAGTTCACTTCGTCAATTCAAATGCCAAAGAGGATAAAAATGGTAAATTTCACAGTTCAGCAGTAAAATAATAGTAACCTGTTATTTAACTGACATGGCCAACAATTCTGTCTTGAAAATATGCATCTGACAATTTTCTCTTACTCCCCAGAACTTTCACCTTCCAGAGACGCAACCAATAATTTTTGCTCATCCTGGGACATAGCTGACAATTTTTTTCTTCCACAGTGTAGATTGACAATTTGTTCTTGAGAAAACAAAGCTCACAGAATTGTACCCATCAGTCACCACTGAAACTCAACAAAGCTAAGATAATGTAGCTTAAATATTTTTCTACTTTAAAGATAGCAGCCTTTCCCCCAAATGTTATTTTTTGCTATCTTTCAATAAAAGAAAAATGAGTCTAGAAAGGATTGCTTTTGACAACTGAGACAAATAATTCCTCATAGCTGACTTGTGCATACCACCTGTTTTCCTCAGCTGTTCTCTATTCCCACTGTTCAGAACTTGGACAGTCGTTATTTTAATGCGAAAGATGTGTTGATTGCATTACAGGAATGGGTCCTATGCAGAATCACTAAGGAAGCCTAACCTATTTCTTCTGAGTAGGATAAAAATATTCAGGACTTAGTCATTGAGCCTATCTCTTTCATCACGAAAATTCAAAATCTAAAAGATTAGCTATAACTGGAAAATTTTAATAAAAATCCAGTAATAAACACTATTAGATTTTTCCTGTAAAATTCCCAAAGGTACAGACCTACCAGTCCAGTATAATTTAGGAGACTGAACCTCTCAGGAGCCCATCTTTGACTCTGAGTCTCCTACTATCCCCATCTAAGACCAACTCCTTGACATTATTGCATGTTGTTCTCTTCTTGCATTTATCATTCCAGACTAAGGGAGACGATTGGAGAAACCAGAGAAAACTAAATCTTTTCTTTATAGAATAACATGGTTCGCTTTCATCATATACTCCTGGCACTTCCACTTCATTCTCTATATATGGAGCCTCTACATGTGAAGGCCCCCCAAAAAACTATCAAAGTAAGTCAATACATGGTAGGTAAGACATGTTAGAAACTGCCCAAACAAGTCTGATATGTTTTTCCTTTTTGGCAGATGGCTTCAAATATAACAGCCATAGTGCCTACATCCTAAATTCTCTTTAAGTAACTTATTTGATCCAAAGCGCTTTATTAACCATTTTTAATTGTAGCATGCTCAAGGAAAGCAGATGACCTTAAGAATATAGCTTTCATAAGGGCTTCTGACAAACTCCTCTTTTACACTCCTCCAATCTCTCTGGCTCACTCTTCTACCCATGTCTTCTTGCTCTCCTCCTTACTAGGAGTTTTATTTTCAATAAACAAGTCTGCTTATTATCAACACAGGAAATTAGGGTTTCTAGCCCTTGCTTTTCTTTCTCAGACAAGGACAGCTGCTCAGCATCTGTGGGAAATGGTTTTATTAAAGGGATGGGGGAGTATTGGTTTGGTGTAGTGGACAGCGGAAGTCAAAATTAGAGTCATATTAGTTCTCTTGCTGCCCCAGACTGGAAAAGAATCATGAGGCTCCTCACTCAGAGGCCGCATGAAGGCAATGAAAAAAACCACAATTACTTCCCTGAGGATCCTCTTGCCAGGGCTATAATTGGGAACCCCATGGTACTCAGTTTTAACCACAATGATGAACAAGCCTCTGCCATTGCATGTACAAAATGCATCCTGGAGCTAAAGTTGTAGGTGACTTTTGAATTGATTTCTCATAATGTAATCAATAAAATGCTTCATTGTGACTCAACAAATCCTGCAGACATTACTAGAAGATATGAATGATGCTTTACATTAGGCTCTCAGATCTTTACAAAAAGCAAATGGAATTCTATGCTTTCACCACTGATGAAAATCTGTGGACAAGAAAAAATCCAGGCTACCCCCAATGTTCCCACTATAGCCCAATTTTATTTAATCACTCAAATTTTATTTTTGGAGGAACGTTGTGCCATGTAAAATATGTATTTCTTTAAAAACCTACCCTGATTTTGTTTTAAAATTAGGCCATGTGAAAAAAGTCAGGAACATAGAGAAAATTGTACTCGATTTTAACTATTGCCATTTACAGCTTGAAACAAGCCCCACATCTCCCATGATTTTAACTTTTTCTCATCTTTCCTGATGAGATCTCAAATCCTAATCCTAAACTTCTCAAGTGCTCCTTAAGAAAACCTGAATCCCAGACCAAAACACCACTGAGACATGTTCAATGCGTTGAAAAGTGATTTATTTGTTCTTTAAAACCATGAGCCAGAAAATAATTTAGATCACAAAACCAAGCACATGGACTTTCTTTAAAAACAGGAAACCATATTCCCTTACTGAAGAAAGGAGCTTTCATCACTCTTTCTTTCCTCTTCAGCCATAGCTGAGTTGACCAACAGTGGGTACTTTTCAAAAGGAAACTGAGATACAAGAGCACAATGAACCAGATTATCTCTCAGAATTTGAGCTATGAACAGACATATCTTGCTCAACCAATTTGCCCTAGGGGGTGCCCCTTCAAAGCAGTTCCCATCCCATCATACTCAGCAGAACCAGCTCTTACCACAAAGCTGGCACACAGAGGGCTAGCCCTGTTCACTACCATGCCTGCAGTAATCATGGCCCAGCTACAACAGGAGAGTTCATACAACCCACACAGAGGACATCCATGGAGTGCCTAGTGCTGGTGACTAAGTGGGGACTGGGCTTTTCTACATGAAGTGACTTCTTCTATCTAAGGCCACTCCTACAAGACCAGGAGACATAGCCAATCTACTTAATTCACAGAAACACAGAGAACCTGGTAAGTGAAAAGATACAGGAATATGTTCCAAACCAAAGAATAGGACAAAGTATAAGAAAAAAAAAAAAACTAAATGAAATGGAGATAAGCAATCTACCTGTCCAAAATAATTTTTTACAAAGATTCCCACCAAACTTGGGAGAAGACTGGATAAATACAGTGAATATTTCACCAAAGAGATATAAAAAAAGAATCACTTAGAGTGGAAGAATTCAATAATTGAAATAAAAAATACACTAGAAGGAATCAACAGCAGATTAGATGATACAAAAGAATGGATCAACAACAATCTGAAGGGGTAGTGGAAATCATCCAAACTGAAGAGCAAAAAGAAAAAATGAATTTTAAAAAATGAGGACAGTTTACAGGCACTCTGTATAACTCTGTGTGTGTGTATATATATATATATTTTTTTTTTTCATACCAACCATTTTTTCTGACCAACCATACCAATATTCACATTGTAAGGGGTCCCAGAAGGAGGAGAGAGAAAGAGAGTGGTAAAATTCCCTAACCTGGGAAAGGAAACAGACATCAGGTCCAGGATATATAGAGAGCCCCAAACAACATGAACCCAAAGAAGTCCATACCAAGACATGTAATAACTAAAATGTCAAAATGTAAAGATAATGAGAGAAACTTAAAAGCAGCAAGAGAAAAGCAACTAGTTATTTATAAGGAAATACCAAGAAAGGCTACCAGGAAAACCTTTGCAGGCCAAAAGGGAGTAGCACAGTATATTCAACGTGCTGAAAGGAAACAACCAAGAATACTCTACCAAACAAGGGTATCATTCAGAATGAACAAGAGGGGAGCCCGGGTGGCTCAGCGGTTTAGCGCCACCTTCAGCCCAGGGAGTGAACCTGGAGACCTGGGATCGAGTCCCGCGTCAGGCTCCCTACATGGAGCCTGCTTCATCCTCTGCCTGTGTCTCTGCCCCCACCCCACGCTCCTCTGTGTGTGTGTGTGTTTCTCATGAATAAATAAAATCTTTAAAAACAAAAAAGAATTGAAGAAGAGATAAAGTCCTGTAGTACTACAGGCCTACCTCAAAAAGAAAGAGAGAGAGAAAGAAAGAAAGATCTCGAACAATCTAACATTATATATACTTAAAGGAACTAAAATAAGAATTAACAAAACCCAAAATTAGTAAAGAAGAAAATAGTAAGAATCCTGTGGAGGTAAAGACTAAAAAAATAGAAGCCATTAATAAAACTAAAAGCTGTTTTTTTTTAAGATATGCAAAATTGATGTACCTTTAACTAGATTCATCAAGGAGAGAAACCAAACAAATAAAATAAAAAGTGAGAACATATAATGTTTGTCCTTCTCCGATTGACTTACTTCACTCAGCATAATACCCTCCAGGTCCATCCACGTTGAAGCAAATGGATGTTATTTGTCGTTTCTAATGGCTGAGTAATATTCCATTGTATACATAGACCACATCTTCTTTATCCATTCATCTTTTGATGGACACCGAGGCTCCCTTCCACAGTTTGGCTATTGTGGACATTGCTGCTATGAACATCGGGGTGCAGGTGTTCCGGCATTTCATTGCATCTGTATCTTTGGGGTAAATCCCCAACAGTGCAATTGCTGGGTCGTAGGGCAGGTCTATATTTTTCACTCTTTGAGGAACCTCCACACAGTTTTCCAGAGTGGCTGCACCAGTTCACATTCCCACCAACAGTGTAAGAGGGTTCCCTTTTCTCCGCATCCTCTCCAACATTTGTGGTTTCCTGCCTTGTTAATTTTCCCCATTCTCACTGGTGTGAGGTGGTATCTCATTGTGGTTTTGATTTGTATTTCCCTGATGGCAAGTGATGCAGAGCATTTTCTCATGTGCATGTTGGCCATGTCTATGTCTTCCTCTGTGAGATTTCTCTTCATGTCTTTTGCCCATTTCATGATTGGATTGTTTGTTTCTTTGCTGTTGAGTTTAATAAGTTCTTTATGGATCTTGGAAACTAGCCCTTTATCTGATACGTCATTTGCAAATATCTTCTCCCATTCTGTAGGTTGTCTTTGAGTTTTGTTGACTGTATCCTTTGCTGTGCAAAAGCTTCTTATCTTGATAAGGGAAGGGAGAAGAAATGTGTGGGAAATATCAGAAAGGAAGACAGAACATAAAGACTCCTAACTCTGGGAAACGAACTAGGGGTGGTGGAAGGGGACGAGGGCGGTGAATGGGTGACGGGCACTGAGGGGGGCACTTGATGGGATGAGCACTGGGTATGTATGTTGGTAAATTGAACACCAATAAAAAATAAATTTGTTAAAAAAATAAAAAAATAAAAAGTGAAAGAGAAGTCACAATTGACATCACAGAAATACAAAGGCTTATAAGAAATTACTATAAATAACTGTATGCCAACAAATGGCATAACCTAAAAGAAATGGCTAATTTCCTAGAAACATACAATCTTCTAAGACTAAATCAGGAATAAATAGGAAATCTGAATAGACGGATTATAGGTCATGAAATAGATTCTGTAATTTAAAAAATTCCCAACAAACAAAAGTCCAGGAAAAGATAGCTTCACTAAATTCTACTGTATATTTTAAAAAGGATTAAAACCTATCCTTTTCAACTATTTCAAAACAATTGAAGGGCAAGAAACGTTTCCAAATTCTTTTTATGAAGCCAGCATCATCCTGAACCAAAGTCAAAGACACTACAAAAATAAAATTACAGCTCAATATCTGTGATGAGCACAGATACAAAACTCCTCAACAAAATATTAACAACAACAAAAAATATTAACAAAATTAAAAAACACATTAAAAGGATCATATACCATGATCAAGTGAGATTACTTCAGAGATGCAGGAACAGTTCAACATTTACTAATCAATAATTTGACATTCTGAATTAACAAAATCAAGAATAAAGATCATGATCATCCCAGGACATGCAGAAAAAAACATTTGACAAAATACAGCATCCATATTGTGAAAATTTTCAACAAATTAGGTGAACAAAAGGGAGTATAAAGTGAACAAAAGTGAATATAAAGTGAACATACCTCAATATAATAAAGGCCATAAGTGACAAACCCACAGCTAACATCATATTCAATGGCAAAAGGCTTTCAGCCTTTCCTCTAAGACCAAGGACAAGACAACGATGTCACTTTTGCCACTTTCATTCGACATAATACCGGAAGTCCTGGCCACAGCAACCAGACAAGAAAAATAAATAAAAAGTATTCAAATTGGTAAAAAAAAAAAAAAAAGTAAAACTGTCACTGTTTGTAGATGACATGATACTATATAGAGAAAACCCTAAAGACTCCACCAAAAAAACTATTTAAGCTATTATATGAATTCAGCAAAGTTGCAGAATATAAAATTAATATATAGATATCAATTGCATTTCTATATACTAATAAACTATCTGAAAGAGAAATGAACAGTCCCATTTACAATTGTATTAAGAAATACCTAGAAATATATTTAACCAAGGAAGTTCAAGAGCTCTCTACTCTAAAAACTGTAAGAAACTGATGAAAGAAATTAAGGATAGCAAAAATAAATGGAAAGATATATTGTGCTCATGAATTGGAAGAAATAATATTGTTAAAAATGGCCATCTTGGGGATCCCTGGGTGGCTCAGAGGTTTAGCGCCTGCCTTCAGCCCAGAGCATGATCCTGGAGTCCCGGGATCGAGTCCCACTTTGGGCTCTCTGCATGGAGCCTGCTTCTCCCTCTGTCCGTGTCTCTGTCTCTGCCTGCCCCCCCCTCTCTCTCATGAATAAATAAAATCTTTTTTAAAAATTGCCATCTTAAAGCAATATACAGATTCAATGCCATCTCTATCAAAATATCAACAGCATTTTTCACAGAACTAGAACATATAATCCTAAAATTTGTATGGAACCACAAAAGACCTCGAATAGCCTATAACCTTGGGAAAGAACAAAGCTGAAGGTATCATTCTCTCAGATTCAAACTATACTACTAATCTATAGTAATCAAAACAGCATGGCATTGTGATGAAAACAGACCCAGATCCATAGATTAATATAACAGAATACAGAGCCCAGAAACAAACCTATGTTTGTTTGGTCAATTAATCTACAAGGAAGCAATTAATCAAGAGTAGGCAAGAATGGAGAAAATACATTCTCTTCAATAAATAGTGTCAGGAAAACTGGACAAGGTGCAAAAGAATGAAAATGGACCACTTTCTTACACTATACACAAAAGGAAAGTCAAAATCGGTTTAAGACCTAAATGTAAGACATGAAGTCATAAAACTTCTAAAGGAAAACATAGGTAGTAATCTTTTGGATATCAGTCCTAGAAATATTTTTATGGATCTATCTCCTCAGGCAAGGGAAATAAAAACAAAACCAAACAGCTGGGACTACACCAAATTAAAAAGGTTTTGCAGAGTGAAGAAAACAATCAACAAAATGAAAAATCAAACTACTACATGGGAAAAGATATTTGCAAATGAAACATCCAATAAGGGGTTAACATCCAAAATAATAAGGAAATTTTACAAAACCAAAACAAAATAAACAAAAAACAAAGAACAATCCAATTTTTTTTAAGTGGGTGGAGGATCTGAATAGACATTTTTTTTCAAAAGAAGATACACAGATGGCATAACACATACATGAAAAGATGTCCAACATCACTAATCAGGGAAATGCAAATCACAACCTCAAAATAAGGTTTTATGATATCACAATGAGATACCACTTCACAGAATAGCTAAAATCAAAATGATAAGAAATAACAAGTATTGGTGAGGATTTAAGAAAAGGGAACCTTCATGCACTGTTGATGGGAATATAAATTGGTGCAGTCAGTATAGAAAACACTATAGATGCTCTTCAAAAATTTAAATGTAGAAATCCCATGGAATTCAGAAATTCTACTACTGGGTATTTATCCAAGGAAAACAAAACACTAGTTTGATTAGATATGTGCACTTTTATGTTCATTGCAGAACTATCTATAAGAACTATCTGCCAAGATACAGAAGCAACCTAAGTGTCCATCAACAGATAAATGGGTAAACAAATGTAGTGTATACACAATGGAATATTACATAGTTATGAAAAGGAATGGAATCTTTTAAAAAAATTTTAATTCAATTAGCCAACATATGGTACATTAGTTTCAGATGGAGTTCAGTTATTAATCAGTTGCATATAACACCCAGTGCTCATCACATCACATGCCTTCCTTAATGCCCATTACCCAGTTATCCCATCCCCCACACCCACCTCCCCTCCAGTCACCCTCAGTTCATTTCCTATAGTTAAAAGTCTCTCATGGTTTGTCTTCCTCTCTGATTTCTTCCCTTTTAGTTTTTCCCTCCTTTCCCCTATGATCCTCTGCATTGTTTCTTATATTCCACATATATGAGTGAAACCATATGATAATTGTCTTTCTCTGACTGACTTATTTCGCTCAGCATGATACCCCCTACTTCCATCCACATCATTGTAAATGGTAAGATTTCATCCTGTTTGATGGCTGCGTAATATTCCATTGTATATACAAACCACATCTTCTTTATCTATTCATCTGTCAATGGACATCTGTGCTTTTTCCACAGTTTGCTGCTATAAACATTGGGGTGCAGGTGCCCCTTTGAATCACTACATTTTTATATCTTTGGGGTAAATATTTAGTAATGCAAATGCTAGGTCACTGGGTAGCATTATAATGAACTTCTTTAATTATTTTAAACCTCCATACAGTGTTCCAGAGTGGCTGTACCTGCTTACAAAAAGAAATGAAATCCTGTTTTTTGTGACAACGTGGATGAACCTAGAGGTCTTATACTAAGTAAAATGAGTCAGACAGAGAATGACAAAGACTGTATGATTTCACTTGTATGTGGAATCTTAAAAAAATGAACAAAACAAAACAGAAACAGGCTCATAAATAAAGACAAACTGGTGGTAAGAGGGTAGGTGGATGGGTGAAATAGGTGAAAGGGATTAAGAGGTACAAACTTCTAGCTACAAAATAAGTCACAAGGATGTAAAGTACAGCATAGGGAATGTAGTCAATATTTTAATAATTTTATATGCTGACAGATAGTAACTAGACTTTTTCTGGTAAGCATTTCATAATGTAAATAAAGGTCAAATCACTGGGTTGTACACCTGCAGCTAATATAATATTGTAGGCCAACTATACTTGAATAAAAAAATTAACTTGAGCTAGGAAATATGAGTAATGCATCAATAATATGATCATGGATACAAGAATTATAAGAATAATCATGTAGAATTGGGCCAGGGAAGCCACATTGGGCCAGATGTTGATGAAGGCAAAACTGTGGCCCTTTTCCCCTAAACATTTACATTGGGCTATGAAACTGTGGGCCAATTCTAAGTTTTTCACGAAGTGTCAGTACTTTGAGCAAATGGCAGGAACATAAACCAGCCATGCTATTAAAACTACTGTCTTTATACTAACATCTGTCTGGGTGGACGTTTTCTCATGGTGTAAAACAAAAAGCGCAACAAATTAGGTTTGCCACTCCTTACTGTTTTTTTCCAATGTGCATTGAATGAAAGATTTAAAACAGAATTCCAGAAAAAAACAGGTGGCATGGGAGCCAGAATTGATGTTAGCCAAATACTCTGTGGCACAGATTCATCCTTTAACTGATTGTACATCCCATGAAAGCTCTTTACTATCTATCTATCTATCTCTCTATCATCTATCTACCTATCTATCAAGATTTTATTTCTTTATTCATGAGAGACACACACACAGAGAAAGGTAGAGACAAAGGCAGAGGGAAAAGCAAGCTCCATGCAGGGAGCCAGATGCAGGACTTGATCCCAGGACTCCCAGGATCACACCCTGGAAGCTGAAGGCAGCTGCTGAACCGCTGAGCCATGAAGGCATCCCAAATAAAATCTTAAAAAAAAAAAAAAAAAAAAAGACAGAGGAAGTGCATGACTTGTTGAATTTCCAGTTCTAGTTTCTGCATGGCCTTGTTCTACTTGGTTTTCTATTCTTAAATGTTTATGTCTACTCTAACTTAAGTGAGTATTTAGTCTTATAAACAGTAAACTTTAAAAAAAAATAGGGTTTCTTAAGTGATCCAGTTTACGAATTCACATGCAAAGTCAAATTGTGTACTGTTTGGGAATGAAAATACTATACAACAGAAAGGTCAAGAAAAAGCATTCCTGAGCATCATGGGTGCTTTCCTTTTTACTGCACCTAGGAACAAACAAAGCCTTCAGCAGTATTTCCATCCTCTCCCTGTCACTACTTCTGGTGTTGTGTAGCTTCTAGATCATAGAAATCATGTCTCCAAGGTTCTTTGGTTAACACCATCATATTTAATTTTACCATTTGGAGCTATTTGGTCTACTCCAGTGACACCAACAAATCTTTTGAGAAAGAGAAGAGTGTTTATTTTCCTTTTTTTAACATTATTCAGATTATTTTCTCAACCCTTTGAGAGTCTCACAAAGATAGCCTGATTTTTCAAAAATTTACCAACTCCTACTCTGATCGCCCACGTAAAAAACAGGTGACATCAGAGGAAATTTTGGGTACCATCAGACAGTCTGAATAAATGACATAAAATATTAGCAAGCTTCAGGAAGCACTGGTTTTACATTTCTCTCTTCTTTTCCCACCTACTAATACATACACCTAAGTTAATTCCCTTTCAACACACCTCGCTTTGCTGCTGAACCACTCCTACTTGAATGAACCCAGCACTGCCTTGTGGCTTGGCATATCCTCTCTTACTTTTTCTCATCATGAGGCCCAGCTTGTTTTACTCTTTTTGCCCTGTATACCTTTTACATTTTTCCCCTTGGTGTTTCCCCCAACATATCTCACCTACATCCTCACTTGGTCAAAATCCCCCATAACACGAGATGTTCAGGAAAAAGAACCAGACCAAAAAACAGAAGACAACAGCTACCAGTCCCAGCTCTGCCATCAACAAGTTATGCAATCTATTCCTTTGTTTTCTAATCTGTATAAGGATAAAGAGTTCAAACAAGTGATCATCAAGCAACTTCCTAGTTCTAATATTCTGTAACTTTATTTTTTTCAAATGAAAAAGTCTTTAAAAGGTATTTTTCTCATTACTAGTCTTTGTATCCTTAGTACTTAACACAGTATCCAGTACTTACAGTTTGCCTAATAAATACTTGTTTGGTGAATGAGAGTATCACCCCAGCCACTGGTTTGTGACATAAGTGTCAGCAACATTACACTTTCATGTCATCATTGTGATAAAATATAAATATGAAATATAATGCAATAGAAAAGTGTATTTTCCATAATTCCAGGTGTCAGAGGCAGGTGGAATAAACTGAAGAGAATATTCTCCATTAAAGGAGGAGTCAAACTGATGGGAATCAATTAGAAGAATTTTTAGAGGTCTACAGATCATGAGAAAGGTCTTTTGTCAGAGCCATGGGCCTTTAGAAGGAAGCAGAGCCTGACAAGTTAGGCAAAGAAATTGATCAGATTGTGTGATGTGATCTCTCCTAACAGCCCTTCAAGTTTTCAATAATGCTACTTAATCCACAAAATCATAACTGATTGGGTTTTTTCATGGAAAATAAAAAGAAATGATGAAGGTCTTTATATTGACTGGTATAGGCTAAATTATAATGATATAAATATGCTAGGATTGATATATAGGAGTGGCCATGAGAAATAAGTATGGGAAGGGGTACCTGGGTGGCACAGTCAGTCTCTTGGTTTTGACTCGGGTTGTGATCATGAGATGGGGCTTGGTGTTGGCCTCCACCTCAACATTGAGTCTGTTTGAGAATCTCTCTCCCTTTCCTTCCACCCCTCTCACCACCTATATGATCTCTCCCTCTGAAATAAATAGATCTTGAGAAGGACAGGAGGAAGGGAGGAAAGAAAGAAAAGAAAGAAAAGAAAGAAAGAAAAGAAAGAAAAGAAAGAAAAGAAAAGAAAGAAAGAAAATTTTGTGGAGAATTCTGTATACAGAGTAACTGAGATATTGAGGGTTTGAACGAAATTTACCTAAATCTTCCAAAAACACCAACTGATATCTGGGTTATACATTCATTTCATTTTTAATAAATGGACACAAATGCATCCCTGGTCTACTATTAAAAATGTAATTATAAGGAACTAGTATATCAAAATTACATATATATATATATATATATATATATACACACACACACACACACACACACCTTTATACCTGTGATATATATAAATATGTATACCTTCAATGTATAACTGTAGGTAGATATATGTCTACAATGGAATATTACTCAGCCATCAAAAGAGTGAAATCTTGCCATTTGCAACAACATGGATGGAGCTAGAATGTATTATGCTAAGTGAAATAAGTCAGAGAAAGAAATGCCACATGGTTTCACTCATCTGTGGAATTTAAGAAACAAAACAGATGAACATAGGAGAAGGGAAGGAAAAATAGGATAAAAATAACAGAGAGGCAAACCATAAGAGACTCTTAACAAGAGAACATATTGAGGGTTGCTGAGGGGGAGGTGGGTGGGGGATGGGCTAAATGGGGGATGGACATTAAGGAGGGCACTTTTGATGAGCACTGGTTGTTATATGTAAGTGGTGAATCACCAAATCCTACTCCTAAAACCACTACTACAGTATACATTAACTAAGTTGAACTTAAATAAAAATGTGGAAACAAAGACTAACAGAAAAAGGGAAATTACCTTATCTTAATAAGTGAGACTATGTTTGCTTTTACGTCTATCCAAAAATCCTAACTAAAATTTTAAAAATTAACTCTGGATCTCTGCCTCTTAAACTTTTATCATACCAGTAACAACTGAACCAAAGCAGTCAATGAGAGGAAACCATAAAAGAACCACTTGAATAGGTCAGCATTATTTTGAGGAGCAGATTGAAGCAAAAGATGTTCACTCATCTAATTACTAGGCAGTTTTCAAACTGCTCCAGTTCACATTCAAAAGGAGGTCTAACATAATTCCATGTGGTATTAGCCCTGCTTCATACTTCTAACCACTTTTATCAGGAGCCACTTATCATAACATCTACGATTGTCCATCTCAGGATGCACTTGACTTATCCGTGAAATCATTACTTGAAAGGGTAAAATCATACAAGTGGCTGGGAGATGACAAGCCAGAAATTTTTTTTAATGGTGTTATGCTGAGGTTAGCTTTAGAAACTTTTTTTTCCCCCGGAACAAGAAATATAACATGTTTACTATAGAAAGTTAAGCAATATAGAATAGTTTCAATAAGAATAAGGTTAAATGTCAATCCAAATCCACCAGAGATGACCACTGTGAGTGTCACTGGTGAACATCCTTTTTCACATCTCTTTACGCAAAGATGTAATTGTAAAAGCATATATAAATAACTTCATAATTCGTGTGAACTACTTTCTCCCCTTGATTTATCTGCTTAGGCTGCTACGACGAAATATCACAGACTGAGTACCTTAACAAAGGAAATTTATTTTCCCACAAATATAGAGGCCAGTAGAAGTCCAAGATCAAGGAGACAACAGGTCAGCTTCTGATGGGATCTCTCCTCTGGCTTGTAGATTCCTAACTTCTCACTGTGCCTTCACATGGCTTTTCCTTCATGCATGCAAAGAGAGAGCTCTGGTGTCTCTTCCTCTTCTCATAAGGATACTAGTTCTATCAGATTAGGGACCAACCCTAGTTACATCATTTAATTTTAGTGCCCCTGTAAAGGCCGTGTCTCCAAATGCAGTCATATTGGGGGTTAAGATTTCAACGTTTGAATTTTGGGAAGACACAATTCGTCCATAACATCACCCATAAAAAATTTAAAGATATTTAAATTCATATCAGTAACTATAGATATATATGATCATCTCAAGGGTTTCCTAATATTCCCTTGTATAGATGCACTATTGTTTAAACAATTACACAGTTGTATTTTTTTTCTTGATACCATAAAAAATGCTGCAATGAAAATATATATATTGTATGTGTATGTATGCTTGTGTTCTTTCCAACAATTTTCTTATGATAGATTCCAGGTAAAATTCTCTTTGTGGGAAATGAGTCTTTAGGAAATTGGTACCAAAGATGCTGTTGTTCTGGCTCTTGTCATTGATGTGAGTAATAGTCTTCTTTTTCTGACTCAGGCATTCATGAACTGAGACAGTCTAAACTGTTGGTTTTGCCAGTAATGTAGAATCTCAGATGTTTCCCTGCTCTTGACATTTTTTTTTCTTGACAAATTTTTTACCACAATTTATGATGCCATTCATTATCCTTGGCAATATAGGGCATTCTCTCCCTCAAACCTCATATGGTTAATAGTTTTAAAACAGTAGAATCTTGTTTTATTTGTAATTTGTACAGGTTTATTGGGTATTTCTATCTTTCTTTAAGTATTAATTTTTCTATTATGTCTCATGATTGTTGTATAAAATTGGAAGAGTTCTTTGTATGTGAGGAATATTGGCATTTTGTCATATAGGTTGAAAGAAACCAGTTTATAAGTATTCAAATGTGTGTTTCATTTTTTAATCAAATCTAAACATCTTTTGCCTTGTGGTTTTCACCTCTGTGTCATGTCCTCTCCTCTTCAAAATACATGAACACTGACTTATACCTCTCTAGAAATTCAAGTGGGTCATGGATTAGCAGGAAGAGTGCACAACAAACACACAGACACACACACACACTTCTTGATTTATTCATCCACTTCGGTGAAAGTGAGGTCACTGCACAAATGAAAAGCAAATGCTTCATATCTTAGTATAGCTTCCTTGGCCCATACTCCAATACACTAATGACAGGGAGCCCAGTGACAATATTTTGTCCATGCTAAGCCACAATCCTTTTATAGTTGGAACTTATATCCCTATTCAGGAAGACTTACACGAACAATTCCTGAACTTAATTACACTTACAGAGACCCAGATCTCATGTACCAAAACTCAGCTTAATCCTTTTAATCCCCTGTCAGAGCATTAAGCTATTCTCATACTTTCACTTGTCCAGAAAATTTTAAGATTCATTTTTCAAACTTCTCCATTTCAGTCCCCATCCCTAGGAGTTTAATTATGATTGCATTAAGTATACTATTTTAAGAAAAAATGATATCTGAACATATTGTATATAACTATACATTTTTCCCCCCATGAATCCTTTCATGTCCCTTACATCTTATAATTTTCTCCTTATTATCCTATACATGTCTTGGTAACTTTGATCTTTATTTTTTTATTGTTGACTGCTAATTTAAGTGGTCTCAACCAAGATTGTGACATAGGGGGCTCCTGAGCCTACCTCCTCCCATGAACATACCAAATCTACAGCTACATATAGAACAAATCACTCTGAAATAAATCCAGAAACTAAATGAAAGATTACTACACATTAGTGAAGCAAGCAAACACCTACATCAAAACAGTTAGGAGAGGCTGAGACACAATTTCTCCATAAACCTCACCTCTAATGCAGCAACTCACGACCAGAAGGAAACTCATAACTCCCAGCTTCTCCTTGAGGAGTGAAAGGTTACACTTACATCTGGTACTCCAACATTTCAGACTTCACTTTGAGAGAAGGACCCCCAAAATATCTAGCTTTGAAAATCAGTGGGGCTTGAGTCCACGAGGTCCACAAGGCTATGGCAGACTGTGAAATAGTCCTTAACAGGCTCCCATGGACTTACTGAGTTTATCTCCCTGGGACACAGTGCAGAAGCAGCAGACTAAAATGGGCCCAGTCATTCTGTAAAAGGGGCCCATTTTCTTATAAGCTTTGGTCTGAGGGGCAGGCTTCCAATTTAGCACACATCTAGGGGCCAGAGATTAGGGTCTCTTAATCTCCAGAGACCACAGAGGTTAGCAGTTGCCATTTTCATGCTCTCACTCCACCTCATTCCAAGTGCCAGTATCTCCCAAAAATGAATTTGTGCACATGACTCACCCTGACTTTTATGGCTGCTAAGGGAATGCATCCCTTGATTATGTGGATCTGATGGCCAATGGGGCTTAAGTTCAAAATTTTAACAGGACAGTAGCAAACAAACAAATCAAGCAAACTACAGTCTTTAACTATCCTCACCACCAGGCTCAGTGCAGAAGGAACAGACAGAAACACTCATCTCCCAGTCTCCCCAGAAAAAAAAAACAAAACGGTATATTTGCATATTTTAAAAGTGCTGCCTGGGAACTCTAGCTTCCAATCAGCATGAATCTGGGCACTGACTGAGATTCTCAACCTTAGAACACTGAGTGGTCTTGGTACACCCTCACCTACTGGGAGCCACTACAAATAAAGAAACTTGCTTGGACAATCAAAAGATTCAAGAAACAACTAAGAGTTAGGGTAGAGTTAAACAGTAAGTTTCATCTCCTGCACAAAACAACTTATTCAAGACTAGGAGAGGTCATTGTTTTATGAAATGCATAGAAACCAACACAGAGTCAAGGAAAATGAAGAAACAAAGGAATGTGTTCCAAATAAAAGAACAAGATAACCAAAGAAAAATACCTTTAATTAAATAGAGATGAATGATTTATCTGAAAAAGAGTTCAAAACAATGTTCATAATGATGTTCACGGAACTCAGGAGAACAGTGTGTGAACAAAGTGAGAATCTCAACAAAGAGAAAACATAAGAAATACTCCCCCCCCCCAAAAAAAAACAGATCTAAGGAAAACTAAATTTAAAATTTTAATAGAGGGGTTCAAAAACAGACTAGATAAAGTGAAAGAAAAGATGGGTGAAATCAAAGACCAGGCAGTGAAATTTATCCAATCAGAGAAGCAAAAAGGAAAATAATGAAAAAAAAAATGAGGAAGAGGTAGAAAAGTCATTTGATGGAAAAAATAGAAAAAAACTCCCCCCTTCAAAACAAAACAAAACAAAACAAAACAAAACTTCCCTAACCTGCAGAAGGCAGAGACTTCAGATCCAAGATACCCAGAGTTCCAAATAAGGTGAACCTAATGAGATCCACACCAAGACACATAATTAAATTGTCAAAAGTAAAGAGAACGGGAGAATCTTAAAAGTGGCAAGAGAAAAACAACTAGTTGTATACAAGGAAACCCTCACAAACCTACCAGATATTTTCAGCAGAAAAATTGTTTCAGCAGAAACAAAGTACTGAGAGAAAACCACTGCCAACCAAGAATACTCCATCTGGAAAACTGTTCTTTAAAATTGGATAAAGAGTTTTCCAGACAAATAAGAGCTGAGGGAATTCATCACCATTGTACCAGTCTTATCAGAATTATTAAAGGGATTTCCACAAGCTGAAACAATAGGATGCCAATTAGTAACAGGAAAATACATGAAAGTATAAATATTAACAATAAAATACTCTAATGTTGTAATAGTAGTGAATTAAATGCTTATAAATTTAGTATAAAGGTTAAAAGACAAAAGTAGTAGGAAAAACATTTTTTAATGGATATACAAGATGAAAAGAGGTGATGGCAACAATCAAAAACATAAAAGGTAGAAGAGATTAAAGATGTAGAACTTTAGAATGTGTTCAAACTTAAGCTGTTATTAACTGAAAATAGACTATAAATATGTTTTATGTTAGCTTCATGGTAACCACAAAGCAAAAACTTATGATAGATACACAAAAGATAATGAGTAAGGAATCTAAGCAAACCACTAGAGAAAATCATCAAATCACAAAGGAAGAGAACAATAGAAAAAAAAAGTTACAAAACTAGAAAACCATAAACTGCCTATACTTACATATTTATTAATAACTACATTAAATGTAAGTAGACTAAATTCTTCAATCAAAACAGAGTGGATGAATGTATTAAAAAAGCAAGACCCAACTATATATGTTGCCTACAAGAGACACTTTAGTTCTAAGGACACAGACTGGAAGTGAAAGGATGCAAAAATATATTACATTGCAAATGGAATCTGAAAGAAAGCAGGCATAGTTACTCTTATATCAGACAAAATAGACCTTAAGCACAGTAATAAGAGACAAAGTCATTATGTAATGATAAAGGAGTCAATCTGAAGAGAAAATATAACAATTGTAAATATTTATTCACCCATCATAGGAGCACCTATATATATATATAAAGCAAATATTAACAGACCTAAAGGAAGAAATAACCAGGTATACAATTTACACAGGGGACTTTAACACACTACTTTCATCAATGGATAGATTATCCAGTCTGAAAATCAATAAGGAAACATTGGACTTAAATACAACATTACACAGATGGACTTAACAGACATTTCCAGAATATTCTACCCAAAACCAGAAGAATACACATTTGTATATGGAACATTCTCTAAGATAGATCATATATCGGGCTCAAAACAAGTCTCAATAAATATAAGACCAAAACCATACTAACCATCTTTTCTAACCATAAAATGGTATGAAACTAGAAATCAATTACAAGGAGAAAATGGAAAACTCACAAATATATGGACAATACAAAGCCTCCTCCTGAGCAACTAATGGGTTGAAGAAACCAAAAGAGAAATAGAAAATATCTTGAGATACTTGAAGATGAAAATAAAACATACCAAAATGTATATGATTCAACAAAGGCAATTCTAAGAGGAATGTTCATAATAAACACCTACATTTGGAGAAAAGAAAGATCTCAAATGAACAATCTGGCTTTATACTACAAGAAAGAAAGAAAGAAAGAAAGAAAGAGAAAGAAAGACCTAAATTAATAGAAGGAAGGACATATAAAATATCAGAGTGGAAATTATTGAATTAGAGATAAAAAAAGACAATAGAAAAGTTAAACTAAACTAGCTTTTGAAAAGACAAATGAAATAGACAAACCTTTAGTTAGACTAAGAAAAAAAAAGAGGGGACTCAAATACATATATTCAGAAATGAAGAAGACATTACAACTGATACCACAATATAAGGGATTGTAAGAGAGTACTATTAATAATTTTATGCCAAAAATTGGACAACCTAGAAGAAAATTTCTAGAAACACACACCTACAAAAACTGAATCATGAAGAAATAGAAAATCTGAACAGATCAATTACTAGTAAAGAGATTGAATCAGTAATGAAAAAGCTCTCAACAAATTAAAGTCCAGAACAGGTGAACCTTACCAAACATTTGAAGAATTAACACCAACTGTTCTCAAAATCTTTCAAAAAATATAGAAATTCATTTTACAAGGCCATTATTATTTTTATTCCAAAACCAGACAAGGACACTACAAGAAAAGAAAATTGCAGGCCAAAATATTTGATGAACACAGATGCAAAAAACCCTCAACAAAGTATTAGCAAACTGAATTCAACAATATATTTAAAAGATCATACACCATGACCATGTGAGATGTCTTCTAGGGATGCAAATTAATCAGGGTGTAGCACAATGTGTATTAACAAATGAAAGATGGTCTCTTCAACAAATGGTGCTGGGAAAACTGGAAAGCTACATGCAAAAGAATAAAACTGGTCCATTTTCTTATACCATATACCAAAATAAAGTCAAAATGGATTAAGGATCTAAATGTGAGACCTGAAATCATAAAACTCCTAGAAGAAAACATAGACAGTAATTTGACATTAGCTATAGAAACATTTTTCTAGAGGTTTCCTCAAGCAAGGTAAACAAAAGCAAAATTAAACTACTGGGACTACACCAAAATGAAAAGCTTTTGCATAGTGAAGGAATTCATCAACCAAATAGAAAGGCAACCCACTGAATAGAAGATATTTGCAAAGGATATATCTGATAAGGGCTTAATATCCAAAGTGCATGAGGAACTTGTACAACTCAACACCACAAAAAATAAGTAAATAAAATAATACAACTTAAAATGGGCAGAAGAGCTTAATAGATATTTTTCCAAAGAAGACATACAATGGCAAACAGACACATGAAAAGATGCTCAAAATCCTTAATCATCAAGGAAATGTAAATCAAAACTACAATGAGATATCACCTCACACCTGTCAGAATGGCTAACATCAAAAAGACAAGAAATAACAAGTGTTGATGAGGATGTAAACAAAAAAAAAAAAAAAAAAAGAGTGCTCACACACTGTTGGTTGGAATGCAAATCGGTGCAGCCACTGTGAAAAACAGTATGGAGTTTCCTCAAAAAATTGAAAATAGAAATACCATATGATCCAGTAATTCCACTACTGGATATTTACCCAAAGAAAATGAAACCACTAATTTGAAAAGATATATGCACCCACATGTTTATTACAGCGTTACTTACAATAGCCAAGTTATGGCTATTCACATCCTGGCCAACACTTGTTATTTCTTGTGTTTTTATAATAGCTATTCTAAAAGGTGTGAGGTGATATTTCATTGTGGTTTTTGATTTGCATTCCCCTGATGATCAGTGACGGTGAGCATCTTTTCAGGTAACTATTGGCTATTTGTATGATATATATCATGAAGCCATTATCAGATAGGATTTGCAAATAATTTCTTCCATTCGATAGGTTGCCTTTTTATTTTGTTGATGGTTTCCTTTGCTGTGCAGAAGTTTTTTAGTTTGATGTCATCCCACTTGTTTCTTTTTGTTCTTGTTTCTTTTGGTGCCAAATTTAAAAAATCATTGCCAAGACCAATGTCAAAGAGCTTACTACCTATGTTTTCTACTGGCAGTTTTAGGCTGTAGATCTTATGTTCAAGTCTTTAAATTATGTTCACTTTACTGTGTGTGTGTGTGTGATAAAATAGTTCATTTTCATTCTTTTGAATGTGGTTGTACAGTTTTCCCAACAGCATTTATCAAAGAAACTAACCTTTCCTCATGGTATATATTCTTGGCTCCTTTATTATAAATTAAGTGACCATATATATGTGGTTTAATTTTGGGGCTTTCAGTTCTGTTCCCTTGATCTATATGTCTGTTTTTATGTCCATACCATCCTGTTTTGATTAGGATTTCTTTGTCATATAGTTTGAAATCAGGAATTGTGATGTTTGCAGTTTTGTTCTTTCTCAAGATTGCTTTGGCTATTTGGGATCTTTTGTAGTTCTATGTAAATTTTAGGATCCTTTATTCTTTGAAAAATGCCATTGAAATTTTGATAAAGATTGCATTGAATCTGTATATTTTCGAATACTACAGACATTTTAATATCCTTCCAATCCATGAGCATTGAATATCTCCACTTATTCATATCTTATTTCATCCATGTGTTGCAGTTTTCAATGTACAGGTCTTTCATCTCCTTGGTTAAATTTATTTCCAGGTATTTTATTTGATTCAATTGAATAGCATTGTATTTTTAATTTCACTTTCTGATAGTTTATTATTAGTGTATAGAAATACAACTCATTTTTCTATATTGATTTTTTTTTTGTATCCTGCAAACTTGCTGAATTTTTTTTATTAGTCCCAACAGTTTTGTGGCATCTTTTTTTTTTTTTAAATCTTTTTAACCACTTTGGCTAGGACTGCTAATACTATAAAGAAAAAAATAGTGAGCAGACATCCTCATCTTGTTCATGACCTTAGAAGAAAAGCTCTGAACTTTTTCACTGTTAGAGTATGATGTTAGCTGTGAACTTATGTTATATTGACCTTTATTGTGTTGGAATATGTTCCTTGTATAGTTGGTTTGTTGAGAGTTTTTATCATGGATGTTGAAATTTGCCAAATGCTTTTTCTGCATCTGTTGAAATGATCATCTAATTTTCATCCTTTTATTTTTTTAATCAAAGTATAATTAATGTACAGTGTTAGTTTCAGATGTATAATATAATTATTTAGCAATTCTGTATATTACTTAGTGCTCATTGGAATGAGCGTACTCTTAATCCCCTTTATCATCCATTCGCCCCATCTACCTTCCCTTTGGCAACCACCAGTTTGTTCTCTGTATATAAGAATCTATTCTGTTTGTCCCTTTTTAAAATTTGTTTTCTTTCTTAAATTCCACATATAAGTGAAGTGATATGCTATTTGCTTTTCTTTGTCTATTTCACGTAGCATTATGCCCTCCAGGTCCATCCATGTTATTGCACGTGGCAAGATCTCATTCTTTTTTATGGCTAAATAAACTCTTTTTTTTTTTAAGATAATGAGAAAGATTTATTCAAATATGGAAATTAATCATGGCATGGACATTCTGGTTGAATCTACTATCCATGTTACCTGTCTCAGAAAGCAATTTTGTAGCTTCCAGAACCTTCTCTGTATAAACACCAGCTTCATAGTTCTCCATCTCAGCATTGATGATGTGTATCACTCGAGCTGCCCGGCCCCTGATGGCCCCTATTTTTTTTTTTAATTTTTTTTTTTATTTATTTATGATAGTCATCAGAGAGAGAGAGAGAGAGGCAGAGACACAGGCAGAGGGAGAAGCAGGCTCCATGCACCGGGAGCCCGACGTGGGATTCGATCCCGGGTCTCCAGGATCGCGCCCTGGGCCAAAGGCAGGTGCCAAACCGCTGCGCCACCCAGGGATCCCTTTTTTTTTTTTTTTTTTTTTTTTTCATGGGAAACATTAATTTTATGCTGCCTGGAAAGTCCATTCCTTGGCGTGGTCCAGGAGCAGGATGAACTGGTCCCCCACCTCTCCTGGCGCCCCCTGCAGGGCCAGGAGAGGATCCCCGAGTCCATGTGTAAATACCACAGTCCGCCAGGCGCACTGAGACCCTCGGACCAGCATACGTGCCAGCTCTGATACCCCAGGCTGACCCCATGTTGGTACGTCCCTTCAGCTACTGTCTCTGAACATGATGTGGGGTGACCCAGAGCAGCCCTGGAGATACAGGGATGGAAATGGGGCCAAGCACCAGCAGACGAGAAGATATTTGGGTATTCGGAATGTAAACATGATTCAAGATTCACAGGAAGAAGGAAAAACTCTCCTCTAGAGAACAAGACAACCCTGAATCACAGGAAGGATGTGTCACAACTGAGGCAGGGCCCACAGGGGCATCACACCTCCCTAGGCGGGGCCCAGATGGGCAAGGGGTGAGCCTCCGTGTTGAACACATAGGTGTCCAGGCTGAGCAGGTCTGGGTCATCAGAGAAGAGCAGATACAGGTACTTAAGCGTCTCCCCCAGAAAAAAGCTCTCCATCTTGTCCCTGGGCTGGTTTTTTTTTTTTTTTTTTTTTAACAAATAGACAACCTCTCATTTATTTGAACACAGCTTCTGGATGGATTTCCATCTACAGGATATGTGGCCACGTGGTATCTATATGCCACAGAGGCTGCAAAGAAGATGAAGGTGGCTAATGAGGCAGCCACACGACTAACGGGCCGGTAGCAGGGATGGCAGCATTACTGGGCAAAGTGAGAGGAGGGCAGGGACTACATCCCCACCAAAGACAAGCCCAGGGTTGGTTGGTGAGCCCCCTCAGTCCTTCTCTTCTCCGTGGGTGATGATATGCACCAGGTTCTTATAGTCCAAGTTGCCAGTCACATCAGGGGGGAAGGCGGCGAACATCTGGTCAATCTCCTCTTTGGAAAATCTCTCTGCCTGTGTGGTCAGCATCTCCCGAACATAATCAGCCTTGAGCACCCCTTTGCCTTCAGGGTCAAACACTTTGAATGCGTTGAGAATGGTCTCCTCGGGGTCTGCCCCCTTAAGTTTCTCCCCAAACATTGTTAGGAACACAGTAAAGTTAATTGGACCTGGAGCTTCCTTGAGCATTTCGTCAATTTCCTCATTTTTCACGTTCACACGCCCAAGAGCAGCAAAGGTGTCCCTTAAATCATTCTTGTCGATGAAGCCATCCCTGTTCTGGTCCATGATGGTGAAAGCCTGTGGAAGGGGGCATTTGGCTGGTCAGCCCAGGAGAAGTTGGGTGGAGGAGCCCACAAGAACCCTTGTGCACTGTTCGTGGGAATGTAAATTGGCTCAGCCTCTATGGAAACAGTGTGAAGGTTCCTCAAAAAATTAAAATAGAATTACCATAGGACCCAGGAGTCCCACTTCTGGGTATATATCTGAAGGAAATGAAATCACTATGTTGAAGAGATGTATGCACCGCCATGTTCACGGCAACATTATTTACAATAGCTAAGGCATGGAAACAACCAAAGTGCCCATTAATGGATAAATGGATAAAGAAAATGTGGTATGTGTATATACACACACACACACACACACACACACACAAACACACACACAAACACAATGGAATATTGTTCAGGGGTAAAAGAGATGGAAATCTTGCCATTTGTGACAACATGGATGGACTTCGGAGACATTATAAGTAAAAGAAGACAGAGAAAGACAAATACTGTATTATCTCACTTACATGTGGAATCTAAAAACACCAAACTCATAGAGACAGAGAAAAGATTGGTGTTGCCAGAGGCAAGAAGGGTTGGGGGTTGGAGGTGGAAGAAATGGGTAAACTGGTCAAAAGGTACAAACTTGCAGTTATAAGATTAAAAGGTTCTATAGACGTAATATGTAGCATGATAATTACAGTTAACAATATGGCTTTGTATATTTGGAAGTTGCCAAGAGAATAGATCTTAAAAGTTCTCATCACAAGAAAAAAATTGTAACTATGTGTGATTATTGTTAATTAAACTTATTATGGTAATCATATAATATGCATATATCAAATCATTATGTTGTACACCTAAAACTAATGCAGTATAATATGTCCAATATATCTCAATTTAACAAACTTAAGAAGTACTATTATCTGTTACATTTTCCAACTAATTACGATTAATGTATGCAAAAGCCATTGACTTTTATATATTTTATCGCCATTTAACTTATCTTCTGCTGCTACTAATAGTTTTTCAGTTGATTAGTTGCAAATTATAGTCCTATATCTTTAGTTTTCTTTAGTCTATCTGCCAGATAAAATAAAGGACCAGTTCAGTTCAGTTGTTCAGTTATTGTTCAGTTAAACAATAGATTAAGTATTTCCCATCCAATATTTTACAAATATCAATACTAAAAAATTATTTTGTTTTTGTGAAATTCGTATTAAACTGGCTGTCCTATATTTTTATTTGCTAATTCGGGCAAATCTAGTTGCATTGCAACTACAAGTGTCATGGTAAATAATAATGATTATAGCATTGATGTACTGTTTCTGATTTTACTAGGAATACTCTATAGTGTTTCTCTACATACTTTGATGATTGCCGATTTTATAAATTCAGCGGGGTAGGGACCACTCACAAATCTGTAAACTCAATCCCAGCATAGAGCCTGCCATGCAGTTACTTGTTCAATAGATTCTGGCTCAGTGAATGATATGCTTTATTATGTTAGCAGAGTTTGAAAAAGACAAAATTATATAGCTTAAGCTTTATTATTTTGTAGAACTATGTAGGAATGTTTAGCTTGAGTGGTAAACAAGATGAATGCATAATCAGCTGTGAAAAAATATAAGAAATCAATAGCCATGAAGAGTTTAGGCTCTAGAATCAAACTGCCTGTGTTTACCTATCACCTCCATTTTTCATTCACTGCCTGATTCTGGGCAAGGTTCCTCTGAACTTTAGTTTGCACGTCTATAGAATGAGAACAATGATTGCATCTACCTCATTGAGTTAATATGAGGCAAATTCATTGTAAATAATTAGCACAATGCCTGGCAGAGAGCATTTTAGGTAAATACACCTAATCGTGTAAGTTATTATTACAGCTACTCATTACTGAACACTCAGCAAGGGCTAGGTACTCTTCTAAACATTTTACATATAATTTCATTTTAAGTAATAAAAATAGCAACCTTCACCTTAGTGTTTACTCTCTAGAAAAACAAAGCAAATGAATAAACTTTTTTAGAAGTTGTAAGTTGGTAATAAGATTTATAAAAAAAGAAGCCAGTGATTCTCCAGTTGTGTTTCTGGGACCAGCAGCAGTGTTATTACCATGTGTGTTAATTTTCTATTGCCACTCTAACATATTACCACAAATTTAATGATGGAAATAACAGAAATTTATTATCTCACAGTTTGTGTAGGCCAGATGTCTGGGCATAGCATGGCTCAGCTGGTCCTCTGTAAGAGTCTCACAAGGCCAAAATCAAGGTGTCATCAGGGATGCACTTCTTTCTAGAAGTTCTGGGAATGAATCCCCTTTCCAGCTCATTCAGGTTGTTGTCAGAATTCAGTTCCATGTAGGACTGAGGTCTCTTTCCTTGGGGTGTTTGAAGCTGTTCTCAGTTTCCAGAAGCCAACCACATCCTTGGCTTACCGCCCCCTCTATCTTCAAAGCTAGCAAGGACAGAGTGAATGTTTCTCATGCTTGAACTCTCTCTGACCTCCCCTCTTGCTTTTAAGGGCTCATGTGGTTACATTGAGTCCACCCAGATAAACCAAGATAATCTCCTATTTTAAAGTCAGTTGATTAGCAACCAGAATCCCATCTGCAAAGGCTCTCCACAGCAGTTCCCAGGCTAGATTCTAATTGTATAACCAGGGGATGGGATTCCTGGTAGGACATCTTTAGAGTTTTGCCCATCACACCTGGGAACTTTTAGAAATTCAAATTCTCTGGCCCTAACCCAGCCTTACTGAATCAGGGCTCAGAGTGGGGTCCACCAATCTGGGTTTTAACAAGCCCTTCAGCTGCTTCTGATTCATGCACACTAACATTTGAGAACAATTGAGATAAGTGGAAGGATTAAAGCATATGGATTGATTTCAAAACTTAAAGCCAAGAAAATCTGTTCTCAATTTTAAAGTGAATCTCTGGAACTTACTTTAATAAATTGTTTTTAATACATGGCTATATTAATTTTATCAACTATTACTGATTCCAGTTTTATTCAACAGTGATGGATCTCAATTTAAGTTTTTTTTTTTTTAAGATTTTATTTATTTATTCACAAGAGACACAGAGAGCGAGAAAGGCAGAGACACAGGCAGAGGGAGAAGCAGGCGCCATGCAGGGAGCCCGACGTGGGACTCAATCCTGGGACTCCAGGATCATACCCTGGGCTGAAGGTGGTGCTAATCCACTGAGCCACCTGGGCTGCCCTCAATTTAAGTTTTAATGGATACAAATGAAATTTTTATTTCCAAACGAAGTTTTGCCATGTGTACCTTCTTGAAGAAGAGTCTGGTTTATGGAGGAAAGTCCTTAAACATGAGAATAATTTGTAATTAAGAACACATGAGGAGCTCCATACAGGAGCCTCAAAACCCCTTTAAATATGGTTGGGGGGGGTGTCTGAGCAGGACTTTCCAGGCATGACTTGCTGTTTATTCACTGTTTACCTCCTTCATTTGCAATTTTTAATTTCTTCTTAACTTCTTCTGAAATATCAATTCTAGTTCTCAAATGACATGAGATTAATGTAGAAGATATGAGATACAAAGGGCAACAGGAAGGAGATAAAAGCGAGGTGCTCGGGTGCCTCAGTCAGTTAAGTGTCCAACTTTTGATTTCATCTCAGGTCATGATCTTCCAGTTGTGAGATCGAGCCCCACTTCGGGCTCTGTGCTGGGTATAGAACTTATTTGGGCTTCTCTCTCTCCCTCTCCCTCTGCATCCCCCCTTTAAAAAAAAAAAAAAAGAAGGGAAAAATTCCTCTAGAAGATGAGTCTTCAAGTTGGTTTCCCAATTGGCTGGACTGTGTGTACAGACAGTGTGCAAATATAGACCAGAGGGGAATTATTTCTTGACTAAAATATGCTAAACAGACCCTTTTATCCTATATGACTATACTAGATAATTATATCAAATGCCCTAAAGATATTTTTAAATGAAAGAAGAATAATGTAGCATGAAATATCTTTGCAAAAGAAATGGCAAAAGATTGACAAAGCTGCTCTTGTCTATAATAGAATATACTTTCCTAAATTGTAATGACTTATCTTCACTTAAATTTGCCCATTGCCCTATATAAAATTTGAGGATGTGCAGTCATAGTAGGTATTAAACTTGACATAGAAATCATTATAGAGGGCAACTGCGATGGCTTAGCAGTTTAGCTCCTCCTTCAGCCCAGGGCGTGATCCTGGAGACCTGGGATCGAGTCCCATGTCAGACTCCCTTCATGGAGCCTGCTTCTCCCTCTGCCTGTTTCTCTCTCTCTCTCTCTCTCTCTGTCTCTAATAAATAAATTTTTAAAAATCTTTTTTTAAAAAAAGAAATCATTATAGAATATTTCCTTGAATTTCTTTCCATGCACCTTGAGAAACCTACCAGAACCTCAGTGACTTTGGACATTCAATTAGTTTCTTTTATCATATCTCACACCATAGGATCCAGGTTCTGGATCAAGCTCAAAGAAAACCACATTAGACTTCTAAGTCCGCGATTATAGTTGAGCTAGTCTATCATAATTGCTGGAGACTGAAGGTTTGTGTACCCTCACATTCATATGTTAATCCCTAATACCCATCATCATGATATTAGGAGGTGGAGCCTTTAAGAAGTGATTAGATCACAAGGTTAGACTCTGGTGAATGGGATTAGTACCCTTATAAAAGAGACTCCAAATGTGAGGGCATTAAGAAGAGAGTCATCTATGAACCAGGACTCTGGCTTTCTTTCATCAGACACTGAATGTGCTGGTGCCTTGATCCTGGACTTACCAGCCTCCAGGACTCAAATAAATTTCTGTTGTTTAGAAGCATCTGGTCTGTGGCATTCTGTTATAGCAGCCTGAATAACTAAGGCAATAATGGTTTGTGGGTGCTTTTGTTGTTGTTTTGTTTTTTGTTTGTTTGTTTGTTTTGCTGTTTTAAGTTTCTTAAATACACAGGACAATTCTCTACCACCAGCCCACAAATCTCAAGAAAGAGTTCATGTAAAACTCCCAGCAGAATCAACTCTAACTCAGGGCACACATACTGGGGACTTCCAGGAATGTTGGGTCAGATATCTTGTGCAAATTATTTAAGCACACGATGGAGGAATGGACTCCCTTCAATTTGTTTTTTTAAAAATCCCCACTAAAGCAATCTCACAGCCAAACTTGTCACTTGAAGGGGGAGATTAACTTAAAATTATATGAAAGGGTCTTTCCTGCTAACCTTTTCTTTTCCCTTGTGTGTTTCTGAAGCAGAAACAGTCACAATTCGATTTCAAGCTTAAAAAAAAATAAAAAGGCTCAACCTCATGGTCCTGGCATCGGACCCGGTTTACCCCGGCCCCCGCAGGCATTTACACGGGAGTATTGCCGTTAATGTGGCATGTCAGTAAATGGAGACTCTCAGAGTTAAGGGTTAATCAAAATAATTGAGGTGATAGCAGTTAACTCTCGGGAGAATCGGAGTCCTCATCAGAAGCTGGCTGTACATGAGAGGGGAAGAAGGAAAAAAAAAATGTTAAAGCCACGGCTCTTTGAGTAGAAACCTCCAGGTCCCAGCTGGCACACGGGCTCAATTATCGGCTTTTAGCTTAGTGGAGAGTCAAGCCTCCCCAAGCCCACTGGTGCTCCAGGCATTTTATTGGCTCATTAAATAGAGGATTTTGCTTTTCAGGCCCAGCCAAATGTGATGTGCTATCCAAACAGAAAGTCTGATGAGAACGGCAATAGCTGCCTTGAGTGCTTCCTTTCCCCTGCTCCGTGCTTCTCTTTTTTCCACCCACCTCCCCTACCCTTGATTAGCATCCCGGGATTCTTAGGAAAGGAAACAGCAAGAGGCTCTACCTCTTGCTATCTTGCAGGTTCTGCAGATTCAGAAAGATGCGAACTTAGTCACTTAGTAGGTACGTTTTCAGCGTGGGTGTGAGATTGTCATTCAGTATATTTCCAACCTCAAATGGCTCAGAGACGTAGAAGGTGAGGATGAGGAAGACAGACCCAGAGGACTTCGATGTTACTAAATAAATGTCACTTCAGTGAACTAAAATGTCTAAAAGTCAGAAATCATCCATGAACTCAAGAAAATGTTAGAAAGCTGCCTAACCAGAGCTGGAAAAGTTGAAAAAGAGGGTTTGCCTCAATTACTCATCCTAATTAAGGATAACTTCTCTAGATTAATCTCATATACAACAAAAGTTCGACTCATCTTTGAAGAGTGACCTGTTTGAAAGTCCAACCCGAGGCAGGTTGGACTTCCAATGCTAAAATAATAAGCCAATAGAATGAAAGTGGGGGAGCACTGAAGAGAAATGTGCTGAAATTTCTGGATGTGATCCCAGCACACCCTGGAGGTTCCTCCTTCCCTGCACTCTTCCAGATTTTTCCTTTCTCTTTTTGAAGTAAGCAGCTTAGAAAAACTGAAAAAAAAATCTATCTAAAAACAATCTGCCATGCCATTTGCCATGCACATAATCCTACTAGATTATTTTTTAAAATAATAAATATTAAAACCATCCAACAGATATAAATGAAGTTGTGGTAATATTGAATGCATTCATATGGTACTGCTGGCATTCCGAAGTAATGAAACACTTAACTGGTGACATCCTGAGAGCAATCTGATCATATGTATTAAGAAGCAAAAGTATGTTTATACCTTTCGGCTGAGGGAATCCCACCTAGAAGAATTTATCTGAAAATGAATAAATACATAGAAGAAAAAGTCATATACTGAAATCCATGTAAAACTCAATCAACCAACCAACCAACCAACCAACCAAAAAACTACTGAACTCTGACTCTGTGCTAAATATTTACCCCACAAAGATGAATGGGAAATTGTCTTCAGTTACAAACTTCAACCTCTTTACTCTCTAATGGGAGAAAACAGGGACATAAAAAATTGCCATATGATGAAAAAAAATTGCATCACCTGAGGCATATTCCAGGTATCATAGTTAACACAGAGGAGGTAGGAGAAGAAATAAAGGGGGGGCATTTATTCCACATATATTGTAAGTGCTGCGCTAGGTTCTGAGAATAAGTAAGCAAAACAGATAGTACATGCGTTCGAGATATGGCCACAGTAGCCAGTGGTTCCAGATGCAAGGAGTGGCGTATGGCCCCCTGAGAATGAAGTACCCTAGTATATTTTGGGGAACTGTATGCAGCATGGTATTTCTGGAGCACAGAGTCAAGGGGTGGGGGAAAGTGAGTGAAGAGAGAAGAGAGGGCAGGCTGTGGGGAACTCGTGTGCCAAGAAGAGTGCTGAGACTCCATTCACCCTGTACTTGACAGAGCATCACTGAAGGATTTGTAGAGAAATGACAAAGTCAGCTCTGCATTTTTAAAGGCGGGTTTGTCACCAGTGTAAAAAATGAGCTGGGTCAGGGCGGGCATGGGAGTGAGACCAAGTGGGAGTTTGCTCTAATAGCCTAGATGAGAATTCATAGAAACTTGAACTAGATTAGTGCCAGAGGGAACAGAGAGAAGACCAATTCAAAGGACCCGGTACAACAGGCCTCAGCATTCACCAGGGATTGGTCCTTGTAAATCACCCATCTGATGACCATGGCAGTGCCTACAGAAGTACCTGGCTTTCTCCCAAATAACTTTCCATTTCCATTTAGAGCTTCCTATCCTGTGCCTGCCTAACTACTGTAAAGTAAATAATTTTTCATTTTTTATTAGATCTTGCTCTTCCACTTGAGTAGTCTTTCACCTAAGCAGGAATGCCCACTGAAATTCTTTCATAATGATAAAGTTGGTTATGGAGCTGGCCTGAAACACTGCCAAAATGACGTGCCACTAATTCATCTATCCAAGTGATTTTCTTTAGACTGTCTTCTCTTTTTCTCTTCATTCCTGTCATTAGCAATAAGTAGTTAATATTCAGTTTTAAATAGAACTAATATTTCATAAGAAGTCAAGTCTTGTTTTTGTCACTGTAAATGCTAGGACAAATAAGGAAACACAATGCTGAAGGCAGAATGGTTTTGGCAGACAGCTCAGAGCAGCGATTTGCTTCTGCATAGTAGCCTGAAACATCCTACATTAAATTTTGCCTCAGAATGTAATGCAATAATGCTTGTAACGCAGTTAGTATTAGTATCTGGTATAGAGGAAGCATTCCAGAAGTGTTAGCAATCCAATGTAATTCCGAGTCATATGACTAATTTTTTTCAATTAATGAATATGAACCCTCCACCTCAGGCCAAAAGGATTTTAACTACAATTTCAAAATGCATAAAAATATGTTTTTAAAAGGGTTACTTAGGTATCAAAAACCATATGCTAAAAACTATAGTATCCATAAAGATGCCCAATATCAACATTAAGTGAAAAAAGTGCAAGATGCTGATGTACATATAGCATGATCTTCTCCGGGTAAAAAAATATATAAAAATTTTGTCTTAGGGAAATATCAGCCTTTACAACTCTTTGCATTTTCAAAATAAAGTGATGAAAAACTTCACAATTGTCTTAGGGAAAATACTCATGTGTTATGTCCAGGATAACTAGGTTTGTATTGCCTGACGATGTTTTTGGAGTCTTTTGCTGTCCAATGGAAGCTCTCTCCCACTGAGGGTGGCTAAGGAGGTTGGAAAGTGACATTTCAGTGGCTGTTGAAGGGATTTTATGTTCACACGCTGTGAACACATGTATTCCCAGAGTGGTCTTTTTCTTTCTTATTTTTTAATCTTTTAAGAGTTCACATGTCTGTAAAATGTCACTTAATGCCACTGGGATTCATGCAAGTTGAAGCTTCTACCCTTGGTATAAAAATAGAGGTTATTACCTACCAGGAAAAAATGTGAATGGGTCATCTCTCTGAGGGATTCCCTTCCAGAGGGAAAGTAGCAGCACATTATCGCTAATCTGTAAGAGCCAAGATTGAAACTTCCTCCAGTAGGATAGAGATGATGTGGGGCAAGAATTCTTTGAAATGTGAAAGAACAGGAGCACCTAGGTAGCTCAGCAGTTGAGCCTCTGTCTTCAGCTCAGGTAGGGATCCTGAGGTCCCGGACCAAGTCCTGCATCAGGCTCTCCACAGGGAGCCCGCTTCTCCCTCTGCCTATGTCTCTGCCGCTCTCTCTGTGTCTCTCATGAATAAATAAATACAGAAATAAATAATCTTAACAAAAATAAATGCAAATGAACATAACTTTGGGTTGACAGGCTAAGGTCCTGCTACTGTAAGCGTGGTCTTCTAGCCAGCAGTCTGAGCATCACTGTGGGGCTTAGACTCAGGCCCTATCCCAGACCAACTAGATCAGAATCTGCATTTTATCAAGGTCTCCAGGGAACTTGTAAGCGCATTAGAGTTTGAGGATAGCGAAGCTTGAATCAGTAGTTTGTTGGGCCACTGTCATTAACATTTTTTTAATGAAAAAAAAAAACTTGGTACATTTATTTTTCTATAAATTCTCTGTAGTTTACATGACTACAATATGGCTATTCTAACTTATTTGGATAGATATACCTCTGATGCTGCTGCTTTCTTACAGAAAATTCATTTATATGTACTTTTAAATTTTATTTACTTACTTGAGAGAAACACAGAGCACGAGCAGGGAACAATGGCAGATGGAGAAGCAGACACTTTGCTGAGCAGGTTGCCAGATGCAGGGCTCCATCCCAGGACCCCAGAATCGTGACCTGAGTGGAAGGCAGATGCTCAACTGACTGAGCCACTCAGGCGCTCCCTCATTTGTATTTTTTTAAATGACTCACTTTTAGGAAACTAACCATCCCTTAATTAAGAAATTACTCTAGTTGGTGGACTTTAAAAGAGCCCAAGAATAGTGCAAGCCACAAAGTCACAGGTTTACTGAGAGGTAGAACTGGCCTGAGTGAAACTAAACACAGAGGCAAATAGAAGAGGAATTGCTAAGAGTAACTCCCAGGTTTCTGGCTTAGGCATGCGAATGGACACTGAAACCCATTCGTGAATGGAGGTATATGATTTGGAAAGAAACATCATGAGTTCAATTTTGGGACATGCCAACCTCTGTGGATTTTCCAACTGGAGATACCTAACAGGCAGTGAGACACACAGGTCAGGCTTGGGAAAGAAGTTTGAGTTGACAAGATAGTGGCCAGTGATATAAGGCTCAGAACAGGCCACTTGAGCATCAGGATTAAAGTCTGGTTCCTTCTCTCCATCTGTCCTCTATCCTAGCCATTTAATAACAAGAGCACCTCTGATGTTCTCCACAATGTCCATACAATACTGAACATGTCAGCTAGATGTGATGTGCCCACCATGAAACCATATCTTTACTCCCTAGCAGTGGAGGGCCTGCTAAGTCGAGTCTAACAAGGCCATTTGGGCAGTTTCAGGAAGTCTGCACTGGAGTGGATTGGGTCCAGGCAGGGCAAATATAGTTTCCTGACATTATCCCAAACCAAGTTGAAGATTGGACCTCTCCCTCAGTTTCTCCAGCCTAAACCAGAGGTAACCATAATCACTTCACTGATATGTGTGAAGTGTGTGTTTCCTC
The DNA here is from genome assembly GCF_018345385.1 of Vulpes lagopus. Taxonomy (NCBI): domain Eukaryota; kingdom Metazoa; phylum Chordata; class Mammalia; order Carnivora; family Canidae; genus Vulpes; species Vulpes lagopus. The sequence goes on from NC_054829.1 coordinate 102,182,195, forward strand.
TCATACCTCGTGTGTCCTGGTTTTCTATGAGATGTCTTCTAACAATTGCATTGGCACACTTGCTTCTAAAATAAATATTGACCTTAGACTAAAGTAGAACTTAACCCTGAAGGGTAAATTCTGGAAAGCTGCAAGTAAGAAAAGAAGGAAATGTGTTAGGTAATGTCTCCCACTATGAAATCACTAAAAAATCTTTCAGAGAAAAGTTAACTTTTCGCCATCCTTTATATTTCTTGGTTGTTCAAACCTGACAGTCCAACAAGTGAAGGTATTTCTTTCATTGGCACAATAATACATTCAAATTATCTCAAAGAAAAACGATTCAGTGTGTTTGGGTTTTTGAATTTTTTGAAGTTACCTACTATGCAGTATCAATTATAGAGCACATGTTTATTGGGATAATTTTTCTTTTATAGACAGCACCCACCTAGAAAACCCAACTGCTGCAGGTGTGAGAGAAAAAGTGCATTCATACCTATTTCATAATGTCTCTTTAATGAAAGGGAATATTTAAATTCTAAAAATAGACAACCAATTCAAGCAGGAATGAAACAGCACATCTTGGATAGTAGTTTGTGTTTCAGCTGAGCTTGGCTTTGGGGGGACTGACTGCTTCTTTCTGCTTGGGGAATACTTTCTCACAGACAAGAAGAGGGGCTCAGAAAGGATAAATACTACTTCAATGGAGCTTTCAATTGAACCCTATGTCTTGCTTCTGGTACTCTATAATTTCATCAAAATCAATGAAGGAAGAGAGAGTCATGTCAGAAAAAAAGTTAGTCAATAGCCATATGCCTTTTATATAAACTCAAGGAAAATGTCCAAATAATTTAGTCATTTTGCTAGCTAGCCTTAAAAAAAAAAAGATTTTATTTATTTATTCATGCAAGACACACAGAGAGGCAGAGACACAGAGAGAGGGAGAAGCAGGCTTCCTGCAGGGAGCCCATTGCAGGACTCGATCCCAGGACCCTGGGATCATGACTTGAGCCAAAGGCAGATGCTCAACCACTGGACCACCCAAATGCCCCTGCTAGCTAGATTTTCAAACAGCCATCTACTCACAGTAAACATCTATGGAAAGCTCCAAAGGGACTGCAGAGATGGAAGGCAGGACGGGAGTGGTCACCAGCTGGGCAGAACTTGATCACAGTAACATCAGCTGCCGAGGTAGGTCCTTTTCATAGTGGCCACTTCAGTTCCGAAAGAAATTATTCAGAGACATGAGATGATAATGTTTCTGTGAGCTTCCTTCTCTGCTAAGTGCAAGAAAATACAATTTCAAAAGATTCAGTGGATGAGATTTAATGGCCCTTGTCTATCAGCTGTATTATTTCACAGTCTCCCATTTCTTGAGCTGCATGCCAGGCCCTATTCCTCACGTACATTATCTCACTTGATGCTCAGCAAGTCAAGTTTCAGTTATAGAGAAACTTACCCTTTTCTATTTGCTCCCACACCTTTACTGTTAACATTCCATGAAGGGGTTGACCTTCATATGACAAGATCCTTATCTACCAGGTCACAGTTGACTTCAGACCTGACATTAGGTAAACTGTGCCAGTGAAATTCGTTCTGGTAAGAATTTGTAGTTGTATATAGATCACCAAGTTGGTCTCTGTTAAACGTTATAACCAATAAATGTTCTACTGGAGAAGCCATGTTGGATCCATTTTCAAGTCTTTGGAGAGAATGAAGAATGATACAAAGACCATTTGGCCTTAACTGACTCAGAAGTCACATCAGTGCCAGACTGTATTTCAGTTCCCAGATTCATTTGTTTATGAGGCCCACTACACTTCCTGTCCTTAGGGGTTCGTAAGACACCCATATCCTTACAATTATTTCTCCTTTCTTCTTAAACTATCTTGAGTAGATTTCATTCAATACTACACAGTGATCTCAAAGAGAGTATTCATACCCCCACTCTACTGATGAGGAAAGAGACTCAGAGAGTTTAAGCACATTGCCCACAATCATGCAGATAGTAACAAGTAGAATTTAAGCCCAAATCTATATGACTCCTATGTCTGAGCTTTTCACCACTAGATTAATTTAGACCTCAAAATTTCAGCATACATCGAGGACTGCTACAGCCATCTGCGTCTACTCAACTAGAGCCTTTGTGATTTTCAGAAGTCACTGCTGTGTCTTCTTGAAGTTTAATATGCAAAACGAATGTTCATTGGAAACAGACAGGCATAGAATGTCCATATTTTTATCTACATCATTACGTGGAGGGAAGTGAAACTTCCTGCTTTCTAGCTGAGTTGGCCTTCTTTCAAGGACTCCAATTCTAATTGCTTTTGCAGAACATGTATACCTCCAGTAAGTTAGACCCATCTCCTTCTATAAACAAATTTCATTTTCTTCTGATCAATTTTCTATGCACAATTTATCATCACTAGACCATCTTTATTGTTTATCTTCATGGACTGTTTCCCAGAAGAAATTGACATGTATTTTTTTTTTCTCTTTGTAACTAGCTGCAAACCCAGTACTCCTATAACTTCTGAGCAGCCCAGCTTTAGAATTTAGCTATTAGCCCTCCTTTATGGAGAAAGAAAGCTCACTTAAGTGATCCTATTACCCCTTCTGAGCTCTCTTGGCTCTTATCCTAGGATGTGAGGCCTCACCAATCCATCACCCCATATAGCTGCTTGGCTCAAAGAATCTGGATTTGGGCCACTCTGATTCAGTGATTATGTGCATGGTTTAGGTTAAGATGTTTTTATTGTAGTTCAAGCAAAAAACCATCACTTGCTGTAAATCCATCAACTTTGGTTACTTTAAATTTGTTACACTCATAATACTATAACATCAACAAGAGTTTTTAAAAAATTATCTAGATGCCCACCACTCTAACAATCACCTTCCTCAGTCTGGCTACTTTCTTTTGTGTCCTGCTTGTATAAATGTATACATTTCCCCCACTTTTAACCATAACAGATGCTGCTTTGTATTTATGTTCCCTTCACCAAATTTGTCAGGAAGCACTTTTCTGTAGTGCTAATTTTTAAAATCGTCATTTGAGTGGCCACATCCACCAATGTTAGATGTTAAACTCATCATGTTTCCAGTGACTTCTTTAAACAATTCTATATATGGTAACTACCTGGCCTTTAGGTAGCAAGCTCATTGTCATCCCCCTTACTCTCAGGATTGACAGGCATTTGCCATGCACAAGCGAAGGCCAAACTGGCAACAGGAGAGTTAATCCCATGATAATAATCAGTTAATCATTTGCCTGGCAGGGGTAAATATGGGTCTATCACTTTCTTGGAAGTAATCTTGGCAGAAGATTTTGAGAGTTTCCTTTGTAATTAATTTAGGGCCCAAAAACAACAGAAAAAGAATCTGGGGATAATGGCAATGGTGACTTTTATCCTAAGGGCGATGCAGTTCAGGAGGGGATATGCAGTTCTAATTGAAATTCACATTTTCTATGAGCACTTGAAGTTACATGCCTCAATCTTCTGTCCAAATAGGTCTCGATACGTTACAGAGAAATTGAGGATGCAGTTTTCTACCTTCTGATCACGGCTGAAGCTCAGAAGGACTGGAGGTGCCTCTATTTTTTTTTTTTAGATTTTATTTATTTATTCATAGAGACAGAGAGAGAGAGAGAGGTGCAGAGACACAGGCAGAGGGAGAACAGGCTCCATGCAGGGAGCCCGATGTGGGACTCGATCCAGGGTCCCCAGGATCACGCCCTGGGCTGCAGGCGGCACCAAACCGCTGTGCCACCGGGGCTGCTCTTGAGGTGCCTCTAGTACTATTAGTGGACATCTTTGAGTTTTTCTCATCCAGAGCCTCAGTCAGTGCTTCTAGAAGACCTGTGTGACTCTTTTGGCTAGTAGAAGACACAGTGATTTAGGCCTGCAGAAATGTAAATCTGGGCAAGAATAAAACTACTATTTATCCTAAAACACACACACACAAACACTTTTCAGAACAAATCAGTTCATCTCCTTATCAAATTCAAATACATGGAACCACACAATAACAACAACAAAAGGGAGCACAGGGAGTAAGGAGTATCCTATGTTTCTTAATGTGTGTTTTGCCGACCCTCAGTTTTACTTTCCATAAGGCGTTTCACTCTTATTTACATCAAGTCTGGTATTTATTTTTTTATTTATTTTTTATTTTTTTTTAATTTTTATTTATTTATGATAGTCACAGAGAGAGAGAGAGAGAGAGGCAGAGACACAGGCAGAGGGAGAAGCAGGCTCCATGCACCGGGAGCCTGACGTGGGATTCGATCCCGAGTCTCCAGGATCGCGCCCTGGGCCAAAGGCAGGCGCCAAACCGCTGCGCCACCCAGGGATCCCAAGTCTGGTATTTAAAAAGCTAGACAATTTGCTACTTTGTTACTTTGTTACTTGGTTGCCATCAACTACGATGTACTCAATTCACTTGTTCTGAGTCTTTTTCCACCCTCAGAGAAGCCTATCTCCCATCAGCTCCATTCTTCTGGGCCACACTTCAATCTGACTAGGGTCACTCCTTTGCCCGAAGGTCTGCATGCTAACCTTCCTGGAGCTGCCTGAAATACCCCCTTCTCCTATCTTTTGTAGTGGCCACGATGATGTTCCTTCCAGCTGTTTCTAAGCTGGTTCCTAAACTCAACACTGACTCAGCCCAGATCAGTAAACTCACCATTAAAAGATCAGACTATTTGAGCCATAACCAATGTAGATTTAATGCAGTCAATCCCTTGCCCAACAATTCTAAATTAAACACAGACACTGAACATGTGTGTTCTTAAGAACTAAAGGAGGAAACACCATTTGCCAAGTTCCAAAAAGTTTTAAAAAGAGATTTCATTACAGGTAATCTGTTGAGGATGGTAGGTATCTTTAAAATTACCAGTGGTAATGCCAAAAAAAGAGAAGCTAATCTTAATTAAAAGCTTTTTAATTAAAAGCTTTAATTAAAATTAAAATCTAAGTTCAGTGGGCCTTCCTTCGACCTCATTCTCACTGGCCACTCCAGTATTTGAGTGGGCTAGCCACCTGTCCCTCCAGTCTGACCTCAGTTCCCATGCCCCCACCCCCGCCCCAGCTTGATTTTGCATTCATTCTCATTCTCACTGCACCTTCTCTGTTCCCTTCCAGGTACTTCCTATTCCTTCAGGGAGTCCATTCACTCCAAACACCTGCAATTATCACCTACACATGGCTTCTTGGTATTAGTTGGGAATTTGCAAGTAATAACAACCAAACTTGAACCAGCATAAAAATTTAAAAGATACTTAATTAAAAGTATCCTAGACAAGAAAGAAGTTGAACCTTAGCAAAGCCTCAGATCAGGAACTCAAAACATGTAGCCTTTCTTACCTATTTTTCTTTCTTTTTCAGTATGTCAGTTTCATTTTCCTTTGTGCAGAATTTATATCTGTTTTGATACAAAGAACGAGTAGACTGGGCTGTAATGTCTTGGTCACAACTCCAAATCTCTAAAAAAAGATATTGATTGGCTCAGCTTGGGGATGGGTCTTGAATAAATCCATTTTAACTGGGAGTACTATCATGGGAAAGGGTCAGGTGCTCATCTTGGATGGATCAGCTATGACTGAGCTGTCATAAGAACATGGTATCTCCAATTGTCACCTACTGACTTAACCTTTTACCTGAACACATAAAGATACTGTCACATGCTAACACTTCAAATTTCACAAGCCTGACACTAACCTTCTAATTTCTCACCTAAATAATATGTCACCCTACCCCACCTGGTGTGGTACTGGTACTGTTACTCTTCATCAGTGAATAGCACCAGCATTCTTCCCACATCCCTGACCAAAGCCTTGAATCACCCTATCTCATCTCTTTCTCTCTCTCCTCTCTGATGCAAACATCAGTTTATATACAGTAATATTTAGTGGACATTCACTGTGTGCCACTAAATGGTCTATACATTATTGCCCTTAATTCTCAAAACAAACCCACAAAGTAGATACTGTTGGTAAAGCCATTTTCCAGTTAAAGGAGACGGAGGCCCGAAAAAATTAAGCAACCTGCCCAAGCTCACACAGCTACTAAGTCATGGTGCTAACAAGCAAATTTATTTTGACTGCAGAACCAAAGCTCTTAACAATCATGCCATATCTTATTACTTCTGAAACACACTTGTTATTTAATTTTCTGATATATCCTACAAATTCCTCTCCAATCACCTTGTATATCCATCCAAATAGCCTTGGCATTGCCATTCCCCTATAGCCACTAAGAATTGTGAAACTCTCCTAGGAACCTGGAGTTAGGTATGACACCCAGACCTTCAGTGGTCACAGTGTTATACTCCTTGACACATGTGAGTTAAAATCTCTAATAGTAGTTTAAAGTTTGGGGGCTTTTGTTTGTTTGTTTTAAAGCAGTTAAACATATTAGCTTGTTCTATCTTCCCTTTGAACGATTCATCCCTCTGTATCTTCTATGTTTTTCATGCCCCACCAGGCACCTTACAAAAATCCCAAAGCATAAAATGCTTTAGTTGGACATTATTGATTGATGACCTATGGGACAGATTTCATCTTTTCCTTGACTGGATGTCCCTCACTTTAAGACTCCTATTAGTATTTCTAGGAAAATATTTCCCCATAATAGCCTTAATTTTCTTTCTTTCTTTCTTTCTTTCTTTCTTTCTTTCTTTCTTTCTTTCTTTCTTTCTTTCTGCCTTAATTTTCTAGAATAATACTTTTTTTTTTTTTTTTTTTGAAATTCAACTCAGGTAAACCTAACAAATTCTCTGCCACAGTCCATTTTCCTTGGGAATATGGCAGTACTGACCTCCTGTCACACACAGCCTTCTGCTGGCCTATGTTGAATTTGTACTGATTATGGTTAGTGGTTGTGGGAAGCCGACTTTCATGGTGCCCAATGATCCTTACCTCCTAGTATCTACTCCCATGCTTAGTCTTCTCTCTTAAGTGTAGGCTGAACCCAGTGACTTGCTTCTAGACAATAGGATATGGCATGGTGATGTAATGTCACTTCCATGATTAGGTTCCAAAACATTGTGATGGCCATCTTGCTAGGGCACTCTTTCCTTCCTGGTTTGCCCATGGAAGAGGCAAGCTGCCCTGTTGGAGAGGCTTCCATGGCAGGGTACCCAAGGTGGCCTCCAGCCAATAGCTAGCAAGAAACTGAATCTTCCTAACAAACATGTGAGCATAGAAGAAAATCCTTCCACAGTCCAGCTTTACAATGACCCTGAGCTAGAGGACCCAGTTAAGCCCTGACTGTGTTCCTGACCACAGAAACTGTGAGATGAGCGTTGTTATAGTCTGCCAAATGCTGTGATAGTTTATTGTGCAGAAACAAAATTAATAAAGTAACAAAATTCAAAAAAATCAGTTTTTAAATAACCATTTACTTTTTATGGGTGGTAGACAATAGAGCTATTTATGTTCATTATTAGAGTGTTTCTAGTCTATGTTCTCAGTATACTCTGCTAGAAACAAAGAGGCCGATGCAAATCTGAGCCTATGTTTCCCTTGTCATGCTCCTCCACTGTTTGGAAATGGAAGCAAGCACACTCCCAACATAATCATGGGCTCCTCAGTCTAAAGGTAATCTGATGATTGTTCTTTCATGGGAGTCTTTCAATATGACTTCTTGTCATGGTCACTCAGCTAACATTCTTTCTACACCAATTTTTTTAAAGATTATATTTATTTATTTGTGAGAGAGAGGGAGAAATGAGAGGGGGGAGGGCAGAGAGAGAAGGAGAAGCAGACTCCCCGCTGATCAGAGAGCCCGATGTGGGGCTCTATCCCAGGACCCTGAGATCAGGGTCTGAGCCAAAGGCAGACGCTTAACTGAGTCACCCAGGCACTTCTTTCTATGACAATTTTTTGATGTAATATTCTTTTGCCTCAATTCTACACAATTGTGATTGAAATTTCAGTATGTAAAAATAGAGCATATTAGTTCAGAGGTCTTGAGTAAATGAGAATAGCAGGGAAAATTCTCTTTAAGATCTGAGATCACTCCAACATCAACCCCAGACTTAGTGCAAATCAGGCTGCCAAATAATCAAATTCTTAGTTGCAGTGAAGAAATTAAAATTATCAACCTCTTCTTATGATGTTGTCACAACATTGTTGTTAATGACCATGTGGTAGTAAAGTGCAAAAAGATACCCTCTCCCTACCTGAGCTTAACATTAGTTCCTTATATGTGAAGTTACTGTACTTGGATTCTCACCAATTACAGGAAGATAATTGCTTTTGTGAATTATTTTCTTGGGAGCAGAATTTTTACACTATTCTGTCATCACAGGTTTATGTCCTATTAAAGCAATAGCCAAATTTCCGTTTGTAGAGAATATAAACAAGGATTTGTTGTTTTGTCCTTTCTTTCCTCCAAGAGGCACCACCTTACACGATACATATGGGTGACCAAGAATGTCAAATATATGTTATAATAATGTTTGCCAGTGGAGGAAAGGAGGGTAAGAAGCCAAATGTCATTTGGATGTAAAAATTATCTTTCTCCAGGAAATTAGTACTAATTGAAATTGAAATTTCATTCTAAGCTGGACACTCCTGTGTGCATGTCAGTTAGTAATTGTTTGTCACAGTCCTCTCAAATATCCAACCCTGAGGCCAGCCCTTAACATTCTTCACATTATATGTTTCTTGTAATAAATTGCAAAGAGCTTTCATGGGATGGACAATTGGTTAAAGGATCAATCTGTGCCACAGAGTATTCATTCAGCTAACATCAATTCCGGCTCTCAAGCCACCTGTTTTTTCTGGAATTCTGTTTTAAATCTTTCATTCAAAGCACATTGGAAAAAAGCACCAAGGAGTGGCAAACCTAATTTGTTGCACTTTTTCTTTTACATCATGAGAAAATATCCACCCAGACAGATGTTAGTATAAAGACAGTAGTTTTAATAGCATGGCTGGTTTATGTTTCTGCCATTTGCTCAAAGTACTGACATATCGTGAAAAGCTTAAGATTGGCCCACAGTTTCATGGCCCAATGTAAATGTTAATGGGAAAAGGGCCACCGTTTTGCCTTCATCTCTTTCCTGTTCCAGGTATGAGATACTGGGCGCCACAGACCAGAAACATGACACCAAAGATGAGCAAAAAGTTTATTATCAGACTCACACACAAAAACTCAACATAATTTTGCCTGGAAAAGTGGCTGTAAGTCACTCAAAAGTAAGATTTTTCAATTTTCAATAAAAATTTGGGCTGTGGTAAAATTCACATTAGGATTTGAGAGCCTACCAGGAAGTCCATATAAATAATATTGTTTTGTATTAAAACCACAAACATTTTAAGTAACTGTTAGTTGGGAAAAAATTTATAGCCAAGAATGGCAAAATGTTACATATCTTCATTTCCACAGTCATGACAACACAATTAAAAAAAAAAAAAGATTTATTTATTTATTTTAGAAAGAGCATGAGGTGGGGAGGGGCAGAGGGAGAGAGACAGTGAGAATCCTCAAGCAGACTCTCGTCGTCTCAAGCTTGACTTGAGACTCAGCCTCAGGACCCTGAGATCCTGACCTGATCCAAAATTAAGAGTTGGACACTCAACCCACTAAGCCACCCAGGCATCCCAACAACACAATTATTTTTAAACAGACACCTCACTAAAGGGCAAATGATTACCTTTCTAGGTGTTTAAAGGTGGCAAAATCCACAGGAAAGCATGACAAAAAACAAAAGCAAAACCAAAACGCCAGGCTTGGATTGGAAAATATAAGTTCTGGTCAGTCTCCCCTACCTGCTTGCTATATGGCTTTAGGCAACCAAACTCTCTAGACTCTACTTGCCTCATCTTATATGCAAGATTCTTTCCAGTTCAAAAAGCAACCTATAGCCTATAGCTATAGTAATTTCGGCAGATTGCTGAATTACATAAAATCTATTTGTAAGCGGTCAAGTATATTCTAGAGACGATACTACTACCACTGATTCTAGTACGTGTTTTGAGGGACAGGAGGATAGAGGCTGGGGTGGGTACTGGTAAAAATCAAATCATGGCTTGAGAATCTTCCAAGAACTTCTAACGTCTTCATGAATAAATGAGCAATTTTAAATTGCTCTAAAAATCTAAACAAAAGGAGAAATCAGAGGAGCAACATTTGATATTGTAGAAAGAAATGGAAAAACTAAGTTTTCTGTGAGAAAATTATTCCCTGAAATACAGTATAGATAAGTGGAATTTTAAGGTCACCAGATGCCCTTTAAAACTAGTTTCATGAGAGTTCCTCAGCTAAACTATTTATAATAGATCCACATGGATTGCATTTTTCTAATTTCTCACTATATAATATTCTCATCTGTTCTATCACTCTCTCAAGATTATTCAGGTCTTCTAGCACTATACTTTCTCATGGTATTTCTAATCTGAAAACCAAAAATGTATTACTTCTACTTTCAAATTAGGGAGGTCAAGTTTCAAACATGGAAGTTACTATCAATAATTACACTAGAACCCATGTAGGAAGATATTCTGGAAGAAGAAATTTAGCCTTTGGGCCCTGAGCCTATTTTTATTTTTAAGTGTTTCATGTTTATTTTTGTCCCATACTCCACAAAAAAGAGCAGCAGTAAACATGTGATGGTCAGCCTTAGTATTTTCACAATTAAGGTATTGTTTTTATGTAAGTTAAACTTTTCTTCCTGAGTATTAGAGTAATCTTACTTTATGTAATTCCCCAAATGCCTTACATACTAATAAGAGATAAGATCCTTTTCAAAGAATCTTTCTTTCTGGATATCATGTATTCACTTGGAGGGAGGAAAAAAAAAAGGTAACACTAATTACTGTTTCAGAAAGCACAAGATATTCTAGGCTGATATATAGAATGCATAAAAAAACGAAGGATCAGGTTTTTTTTTCTTTTTCTTTTCTTTCCTTTTTTTTTTTTCTTTTTTTTTTTTTTTACACTGGGCAGATGTTTACTATATTCATTTGGGACTCCACAGCAAAAAAATAAAAATTAAAAAAAATAATAAAATAATTTGGAAAGCATTTCAAACTCTCAATAAAGAGTACAATTTTAGGAACCAAGAATTCCACAACTTGGCGAAAAGAAATTTAATACTTACCTTTATACCTGAGATTTATGAGGAGGTCTCAGAGTCCGGTGATCAGGCCCATATATAGTAAAAATAAAATAAGATACATTAAAAATACTGTTATATTAGATGTGTTAAATCTCCTCTTTTGGAGATCCCTAAAAGGAATAGATTGTTATATTTCAAAGATATTACATAGGCTTTTGGAAAACAGCATGGATAGCCCTCAAAATGCTTTTTTTGATTTCAGTAATGGAACGCTGAATGCAGATGCAAAAGGCCTATGATTTCCAGGCATCCACTTGACCTCTAAATTTACTTAGTGTAATAAATATAATGGAAAGAATATCTGTCTTCCTCACAGGATGTTGTATCAATATAATACAACAAACATGAATTGTTAATGTGTAAAACAAAAACTCAAAAATTGTCATTATACAATCTCTGCTCGCAATGAGTTTATAATCCAGCAGTAGAGGGATCCCTGGGTGGCGCAGGGGTTTGGCGCCTGCCTTTGGCCCAGGGCATGATCCTGGAGACCCGGGATTGAATCCCACGTCGGGCTCCCGGTGCATGGAGCCTGCTTCTCCCTCCTCCTGTGTCTCTGCCTCTCTCTCTCTCTCTCTGTGTGACTGTCATAAATAAATAAATAAATAAATAAATAAATAAATAAATAAATAAATATTTTAAAAAAATTAAAAAATAATCCAGCAGTAGAGACACTAGGAACAACTTAATGGAAGCCAGAATGACCCAGATCCTGGGCAAGAGGACTAAATCAATAGTGCCATTCTCCCTCACGGAGGAGAAAATCATTCATTTCAACATGAGGGTTGGGGAAGGTGTCACAGAAAGGCCGCATTTGAGGTAGGCTGCCAGGATGAGCTCAAGAAGCATCGTGATGCATGGGAAGGACGTCATCCCACCGTCTCGGAGTCCGCGGCCTGAGCTCCCTTCCCCTCCGCACGCCCTGGCACCAGCAGCCGGCAGGAATCTCCGCACAGAAGGGGCTTCGACCATGTGCCTTTCCCGCCTTGCTGTTGGTTTAGGCAGGAAAGAACAGCGAAGTCCACTTGCTGATTTAACTGTGGACTCGGGTGAGAACCCTTGCTCCTCAGCATAGTGATCCCTGATCCTGCCGACTGCAAGTCCTCCTAGTGGAAGCCTCTGCCATCCACCTTTAGCTGCTTTGATTGGAGAAGTCTCATTGCTCGCTACTCTTTCATGATTTCTTTTAAAATTGTACTGGTCCTGGGTGCCTGGGTGGCTCAGTCGGTTAAGCGTCTGCCTTCGGCTCAGGTCATGAATGTGGGGAGTCCCAGAATTGAGCCCTGCATCTAGGCCGGGTGTCTGCTTCTCCCTCTGCCTCTCCTCTGTTCATGCTCTGTCTCTTTCCCTCAAATAAATTAATAAAATCTTCAAAAAATTTAATAAAAATGTACTTGGCCTTACTAGATTTTATCCATTTTTAATTTAGGGTGTTAGTCTTAAAACATTTATCTTACTTTTCATTTTTAAGTTTTGACAGACATCAGGAAGCAGTAACATAATACAGTCCTTATAGTTCTGCTTGAAACAAGGAAAGTTAGTATATTTTGCCCCTGTTTCCTCAGTTACCTCAGCATAAATATTTTCAGGGCCCAGGTTTAGATGTTTTTATTTGAATGTGGGCTTACCTCTTTAAATTTGGATGCAGTATTCAGGATCCAATTTTTGTACCTAAGACTATCATGTACATGGATAAAAACATTCAGATCCAGTAGACAAATAGGTGAAGAAAATAAACAGAACATTTATAAGACACTAATACTAGTAAATATATAAGAAAAAACTCAAACCTATTCTGAACAACAATATCCTGTCATCAAAGGGTAGGAAAAAAGAAACTAGAAATCTCATCTATTGCTGGTGCTAATATGGAACAACCCTTATGAAGATCTCTTTGGTCCAAAAATGTTCTTATTCTATAACTCCATCTTATGGAACTTTTCCTAAGAAAATGATCTCAAGCAAGGAAAATCTGCCAGTTAACCAGATTAGTATGGAAACCTCCTCACTGATCTTCCTGTTTCTATCCTTGCCCTACACTGCCCCCAACCCCTCACATCCAGCACAATCTGTCTTCAACACTGCAGAGTGACCTACTCCTCTGCCTAGGACCCTGCGTGGCTCCTGATTTTATCCGGGTGTAAGGCCAAGTCCTTACGCTGGCCTTCAAGGCCCTGTTAGCTCTGCCTGTTTCCTTGGGGACCTCATCTCTGCTGCACTGGCTGTTCCTCTAGCAAGTTGGCCATGCTCCTGAAGGGTCTTTGTTTTTGCTGTTCCTTCTGCCTCGGTGCTTTTCTCCCAGAGACCCATGTGGGCCCCTGCTTCTCCTCAACCCTTCGCCCAGCTGTCATCTTCTCACTGAGGCCTGTCTTGACCTACTTGATTTAAAATTTCAATTCACACTCCTCCCCCTGAACACAGGCTGGATTGCCCATTCCCTTTACCCTGTTCTTGCTCTTCTACATACTCTATAAATTGTCTACGGTGTTCATGCTCTGTCATCCCCACAGAGATGCAAGGTCCAAAGGGCAGAGGTTTTTGTGTTTTGCACTGACACAGTCTAATAACTTGGAATAATACCTGGCACATACATAGGTAGTCAATAAAAAACTGCTTAATTTTAAAATAGAAAAAAAAAAAGGAAACATTTCTAGAAACAGAGCGTTGACTAATTACAATCATTGTAATCAGAGGCATTTAGGACTGATGTAATTAAACCCCCCTAATCTTTCAGCAGGATTCAGCCCTTTGCAACCAGGTACTTAGAAAGGGGAAAGAGTCCTTGATGTATTAGGTATTCTTCATAGAGAAGAGGTGCACTGACAGCTTTTCTCTCAGGGCATACCAGGATACCTTGAGAGTCCTGGCATTCAGGGTATTACTGATAGATGCATTGTTGGTCCTGACGGAAAGAGTTCAATAAAGATTTTTTGACTGGAGGAAAGAACAGCTTATACCTTCCATCCTGGCTGCACTGGGCTCCTGGCTCCTTTTAAGTTGGGGAACAATCTGAGAAGTGGAGTTTGTTCTCAACAGGTCATCAGAACAGGGTAAATGTCAGGTCAACTGCAGAAGCCCTGACCTGCGGCGAGGGCTCATACGTTTTACAAAGCTCTTGTGTTTCGTCGCCACCATGGTCGTCTTCACTCCTGTCAGTGCACAGCCACCGCTTCACTGTTTTGACTTCTGTCAGGCTGTCGCATCAGAAGCAGAGGCTTACCTGCCATTGTGCCTTAGGAAGACAGATGCCTCAGTGCGAGTGGGCGCTCAGTTCTTACGGGCTCAGTTACTTTATCCAACCAGTTTGATAACTCAGAATTCAAGTTATCCTCATGGATATAAATTTTTTTCTGATTTGAAACCAAAAACACATTTAATATTAAACACTAAACTTAGTATTAACTTTATTCCCTTTTGGGTTTGTTTTTTTTTCCTATCAGGAGGCAATGAGAACATTCTGTGCCTGAGCCCACTACAAAGACAGACCTCTAGTTTTCTTTCTCCTCTTAGGGGAATAGTCTCAAACAGACCATCAATGTGGAGAAATTCCCAGTATGATCTATTCCTTGATTATTTAAATCAGTGGGTTTAAATCTTTAATGGGGATGAGGGGAAAACATGTTTGGGGCCCCTGCCTCCAAAATTCTGATTTAACAGATTTTTAGGGAAAGCTCAAAGACTTTTAAGAAGCTTTCTAAGTGATTCTGAACCTGGGGTTTCAAAGACCCCACGGGTGAACCTTGATATACATGGGGACAAAATGTACAAGGAGGATGAAAGAAAGACACTACCCAGAATTTATAGATGTGATCCACTCTATAATAAAATAGTAATAATAAGTAATAAAGATAAATGAGCAGTCACAAGACATATCTTTTATCTATGACAATGCAATGATGTCTCTTCTCAGAATAAATCATCAAATGCTGCTATTAATGAGTACACAAACTACTAAAAATACATGTAGTCCTTCATGGAAAAATGGATTTTATGAAATTCAATGCACTCCTGCACAAAAATAGAGTGAAATTAAATGCACCATGTATGAAATGATTCTGTATGTGAAAAATAAAACCTCATAAAAGTTTCAGACATTTATAACAGCAAGTTTGAGAAAAGTGAATCATTGATAGTCTACCCCTTTGATTTTTCACATTCACAGGTATTGGCTGTGGGTGTTACTTAAATCCATCCATGGGTCACTTTTGGTTTCCTGATTTGTTGCAGGCAATTTTAACATTGATTTATTCTTTTTTTTTCCCCTAGTTTTCCTTTATAACTATATAGTATAAAATCTATTCAATTTAATTTTTCCCTGGGAAAGGGCTGGCAGAGATCAGGCTACTCTGGAAGACACTATAAAATGATCATGAAATAGCCATTCAATTAAATATAACTATTATAATGATGGCCATTGTAGCAATGTAGAAAGATGCCTATAAGAGAAAAATTAAAATTCAAGATTATATATTAAGATTATAACTATGTAAAACCATATACTATGCCATATACTATGACAATTTTGATTAACTGTACTATAGTGAGGAAGGCTCACTAGGTAGCAGCTAAGTACTACTGACTTCTAGAAGAAGAGTCGTCAAACGAGTTGCCCTAGCAGACATGGCCTCTCTCTTCCAATTCTCAGGAGATTAAACCACTACATGTCACAGGCCCATTTATTTGTCCTTTGATAATTCAGCTTATTGTTCACAGCTACTGCAATAATAGTTGTTCCTGATTTTGTTTCATTATTTTCACAACATAAAAAAAATCAATAGATCAATAAATAAAATAAAAAACAACAGATTCTCTCCTCACATTCTTAGATGTCCTCCAAAGAAGTTTACACATTTTTTTTTAAGATTTTATTTACTTATTCATGAGAGACACAGAGAGGGAGAGAGAGAGAGAGAGAGAGGCAGAGACACAGGCAGATGGAGAAGCTCCATGCAGGGAGCTCCATCTGGAGCCTAACCACCAGATCTGTCTCAGGGAGACGTGGGACTCGATCCCAGGTCTCCAGGATCACAGCCCGGGCTGAAGGCGACGCCAAACCGCTGGGCCACCGGGGCTGCCCAGTTTACACATTCTCAAAGACATCTCAAGTGAACATTACCATGTCACTTGGGCTAATCACTTAAACTCTGTGCCTGTTTCCCCATCTGTAAAATAGGCCTACTCTGAGCTTTTCCTACATCATAAGGCGGCTTTATGTGGGGAAAAAGCACATGTAGCTGGGTAGAAAAACACAGGATTTAGAGCCATACTGTCAAGAGTTCTAATTCTGGCTCTGAAACTTACTGTGTGACCTTAGGCAAATTACAGAACTTCTCAGAATGTCAATACGAAGTGGGCAATCTCAACCTCCTAGGGGATATGCATGCATGACGTCGAAAACAGCACCTACTACACAATAGATGCTGAAGAAATGGTAGCTATTGTAACAGTACTTTTTAACTTCAAAACATATTAGGCAAAAAAAACCAACAAACATATTATGCAAATAGAACATACTAATAATGGTATTACAAAGAGAAAAGGGGAGAAAAATACCTGAACAGGATTGGCAAGAGAAACACAGTAAGGGGAGTGTGAACATACACAGTTTGCTTGGAGAGGGGTGAGTAGCATGGCATGGCTGGAGGGTGGGGCCCCTGAGGAAGTTAGAGGGTCTGATTTTTATTCTCCACAACATGGAAAGCCATGGAAGGCATTCTGAGAAAAATGTAACAAGGCAAGACCTTTGCTTTAGGAATAACTGGAAACGTGGAGGACGTTATGAAAGGAAGAGTAGCCAGAGACAGAACAACTTATTTAGGAGACAAGAAGGCATGAAATAGAGATGCAGCAATGGGAATGAGGCAGAGGGCTGGGTCAGAGAGGCATGGAGAAGAGCTAGGAGGCTGTTGTAAGGATCCAAATGAAATAAAGGGGGAAACCAGCACATGGTGGGTGTAAAGCAGTGGAGAGAGCCAAGTAACATTTAGATGATCTTCACAAATGAAGATAGCTGAAGGAGGTTCAATATGATTTCAAGGGTTTGAGTTGGGGCCTAGGAGAATGTTCATCCCACTGCTGAAGAATGAGGGAGGATAAGAGAGTTCAGTTCTGGACCAGAGGGGTTGCAGATATTTAAAGAGATGTCCAAGAGACAGACCCCAGGTGAGAGACCTGGGCTTCTTATGGAGACTGGGGCATCATCGCCAGAGAGGAGAATTGAGACAAAGGGGACCAAATGAGAAACAGAGAGTTTAGGCCCTCTAAAATAATAAATTCTAGGAAAGAACCTTAATAAATGTAAACACATTTACACAAGACTAATAAGAGGACAGAGTCTGGCTAAAGAAAGTTTTCATCAGCAACCTGAAAAAAAGACAAAATGGTATGAAAATGAGAATAAAATCTACAAAAAACTAACTTACTAAATTTGTAATTTCTACATTAACCTATAGAAATAAAAGCTAGTAATATTGATGGGTTCCTTCAGCCATAGAAATTAGAACTGGTCAAAACTCAATGCTTCTAAATTTCTGTTATGATATTAAACAAAATCTTTTCATATCAATAAATATGCAAATAATTTTAAAATATCGGTTTTTATTTACATATTGTGTATCTCAAAAAAGGCTGGAAAAAACAATGAAGTTTCAACAGGAAATCAGTAAATCCTCATAGATCTGCCTGTTGCTAGCACATGGAGGAAAGGAAGTCGTGGAGTCCTTGGAGATGGGAGTCTTGATAGCCAAACTTCAAATGTTCCATCACTTGCCAAGGAAGTGCCACACTTGATCTGTGTTTGAATGGGAAAGAGGATGTCAGGGAAGGGGTAGAGAGCAAGGGAAGGAGGAAAGACAAATTTGATTTAGACCTTGAGGAAGTACTTAGGCAGATAAAAACAATCATAAGCTTGGTCCGACACTTTTCCCTATTTCAAGTAACTCCCCCTTTAAACTCTTGTCCTAAGTTCTCTTACTCGGCTAAAGCCTTATACAAAACTGTGCTAAACATTCCAGAGCCTTCCCATTTTATTCCCTACGTCTTTCTGGATCATTTTAGAATAACACAGAAGTTAGTCTAGGAAAACCTTGCACTGTAAAATTTGACTGCCTGTCAAATATCCAAAATGGGATAGTATTGCAAAGAAACAGTTTGTTAGTTTCCCATATAAGGAATATAGTTTGCTTTCCCATGAAATGTCTACAGATCTGCTTTTTTCTAAACATTGTAGAACTTGACACAGTAAATAGTTCTCATTTTTCCCCCGATTTTGAGAGTCGAATGCTCTTCTTATATTTTATATTAAATTTGCAAAGGGCCAAAAAGTTTGCAAAGTTTGAAAGATCATTGAAATGCACCTATGCTTATATTTTGAAAATTTTAATACACATTTTTACTTGTTTCTCAAAATGGCTTCAAATAATGGTAACAAGAAATATAGTATTTTCAATCCTACTATAAATTTTTATTTTAAGATATTTACTTAAAATGAGTGATTCAGGGGTTCCTGGGTGGCTCAGGCAGTTAAGCACCTGCCATTGGCTCAGGTGATCCCAGAGCCCTGGGATGGAACCTCATGTCAGGCTCTCTGCTCAGTGAGGAGCCTACTACTTTCTCCCTCTCCCTGCTGCTCTGCCTATTTGTGTGCTCTCTCTCTGTCAAACAAATAAGATCTTAAAAAAAAAAGTGAGCGATTCATGAAAACAATGAGCTAATAAAGAAAATCTCCCAAATTCAGATATCTTGAGTCTCTTTAAATTTATCAGAAGTAACCTGAAACCTCTCAGTATGTCACCAAAAAGTTACTAACATAATCAAACTCAGTATGTCTGAGCTAATAAAGAAAATCTCCCAAATTCAGATATCTTGAGTCTCTTTAAATTTATCAGAAGTAACCTGAAACCTCTCAGTATGTCACCAAAAAGTTACTAACATAATCAAACTATTTTCTAGCCTAAAAGTAATATATATGTTCTCCTTCTCTTTTTCTGAAATTAGGAAATAACTAGTTTCATCTGAAAATTTTAACATGTATTTTAAGAAGCATTTTGCTTGATTTATACCACCTTTAAATTAATCTATTGTACTTTTTCTGATTTCCACCACTATAAACAAATTTGCACATCTAGTTCCTCAGAACCAAAATATACCATACCTTCTGTATTACTTTCTTGATTCGGTGAAGATGACACCTGAAAGATAAAAGCAGAGAAAAGTCTTTGTTATGAATATTTAGATGTGGAAATCATATCCACAGTGTTTTTTTTTCTTTTCATGAAATTATAAAACAAACTTTATACACAATGGTTCTCCAAGCTGAAAAAAGTTAAGTACTCTTCTTTGCCTTAAATTATCATTGCTGCTTCTTTCGGATAAACAAACCACAGACTTTACAGTCAAATAAAAAAAAAAAAAACATGCTTGAAAATACTTTTCTCATTAACCCACAGGAACTAATGAGAATGCAAAGAGGAGAGAGAATGGTTTTCTTTCTCTGGCTGAGGAAGAGAGGACAAAAATCCAACATACACACATTGATAGATATGCATGTACATACACATTATATAATGTATTTAGCTGTCTTCTAGAGCATGTACAATAATTTTCCTGTTTATTTTCATCACTGAGCCAAGATTTTTTAGAACAGATGTAGTATAATCTGTGGTAAACAAGTTCAAAAGAAAGGCTTTTCTGAGATATCAGATTTTTTTTCCTAATTAAGAACAATATATTTTTTAGTTTTTTTTAAACATTTTATTGAGAGATCCCTCATCCATGGAAAGGAATGTACAAAGCCCAAGAATAAACCTCTATGTAATCATCACCCAAGTTGAGAAATGGAACAGGCCACGTCCTTCTCCAATCATAACTTTTTCTTCCCTTGGGATAATGAAGTGGAGCTCATTATACTTTATGGAGTATACTCCATCCTATCTTGATAAATGTCCTTTTCTAATGACTTGGAAGCCTTCCTCTAGCATTCTAGACACGTCAGAGACTGCCCGAATACAGAAGAGTAAGGAAAAGAGGCACATGGTCCTCAACGGGCCCTACTTCTATACCATCCCAGGCTCCTGTCTGTATTGAGAGCCTCACTTGCACAAGGGCAAAAATTCAGCCCAACATCTGTATACTTCCTGCCCCCAAAGAGCCACCCAATGGTCCCTGGAGAATTAACAGCAAGCACCCTCTCCCCAAACAGGCGTATAGGTATCTGGGCAAAAGATTCCAGGATTCTGAGTAGCTAGAGGATGGTATGGAATGGGGGGGCTTGGTTTCTGGTGAATGCACAACTTTGATCCCTTGCTCTTGCCTTGTGGGGAGGGATGTACCTGGATGATGAAGGCCAAAGCATAGTAGGGCTCTCCTTGCTTAGTTCTAAGGCAGTACGAAACAAGTCAGCAGGAAGAAAAACTTAAATTTCAGCAACATTAAGATAGTCCCTGTGATAGTTAATGTCAACTTGGAGAGTGTTTTTAGCTGAGATTAACATTTAAATTGGTAAATTCTCAGTAAAGCAGACTGCTCTCCATAGTGTAGGTGGGCCTCAACTAATCAGTTGAAGGTATGATTAGAACAAAGACCAGCCTCCCTAAGCAAGAGTAAATTTTCCCAGCAAAATACCTTTGGACTTCATCTACATCACTGGCTCCCCTCTGTCTGTAGCTTGCTGACCCACTCAGCAGATTCTGGACTTGCTAAACCTCCACAATCACTTTCTTCATTTATCGATACATCTTATTATTCCTTTGGAGAACCCTAATACATTCCTCTAAATCATAACTAGCTTAAAGTTATGTTTCCTTTTACTGTTTAAGAAAAAGGCTAATCAAATATAGTTTATGTTCTGTCATAAAAATTATGTAACAATGTAAACAAAACATCTGTCTAAATTATAAGTAAAACATCCTTGAGATTTCTAAGTACTTCATAAAAACAAGAAAAATTCTATTTAGCTTCCTAGCACAGAGAAAATACTTAATGATGGTTGGTTCTCAGGATGATAGAACTTACATAAATCTGGGTGTAAAAATAACACCACAATATAAAGATTATACTCATTGCAAGTAGGCCTTGGGATTTGATGGTTCTGTTTTACTACACAGACAAGACAGTAACTTGTTTATTCTCTGAAATTGGTATGCTCTTTCAATTGTGCAGGACATCTATCACAAAGTTTGTCGGAAAGTTAGCTGTTTAGATTTCCTGTTTAAAATAAGCAGCTGCTTCTTGCTGGAGCTGTCAAACATTTCGGAGGAAGGAAATGTATGGCATACATCATAGATACTGTGAGTTTGGTTCTGCCACTGTAATAATGCAAATATTGCAATAAAGTGAGTCAAATGAATTTTTGATTTCCTAGTAAAGGTTATGTATATACTAGAGTCTACTAAATGTGCAATAGCATTATGTCTAAAATAATATTGTATATAACTTAATTTAAAAATATTACTAAAAAACACTGTCACCTGAGCTTTCAGTGAGTTACAATCTTTTTGCCA
Organism: Vulpes lagopus; assembly: GCF_018345385.1. Lineage (NCBI taxonomy): Eukaryota > Metazoa > Chordata > Mammalia > Carnivora > Canidae > Vulpes > Vulpes lagopus. The sequence continues at coordinate 102,203,797 of NC_054829.1, forward strand.
GTGTAGGGTCTTGCCTTGATGTCAAACAATGGCTGCTGACTGATCAGGATGGTGGTTCCGTGGGTTTGGGTGGCTTAGCAATTTCTTAAAATAAGACAACAATGAAATTTGCCATACCAATTGATTCCTCCTTTCATGAATAACTTCTCTGCAGCATGTGATGCTGTTTAATAGATTTTACCTGCAGAACTTGTTTCAAAACTGGAATCAGTACTCTCAAATCCTGCCACTACTTTAGCAACTGAATTTATGTAATATTCTAAATCCTTTGCTATCACTTCAACAATCTTTACAGAACCTTCACCAGGAACAAATTCCATCTCGAGAAAACAATTTCTTTGTTCATCCGTAAGAAGCAACTCCTCATCCATTCAACTTTTACCATGAGATTTCAGTAATTCAGTCACATCTTCAAACTCATCTTCTAATTCTAGTTCTCTTGCTATTTCCACATCTGCAGCTACCTCTTGCACTGAAATCTTGAACCCCTCAAAGTCATCCATGAAGGTTGGAGTTAAGTTCTTCTAAACTCTTGTTCATGTTGATATTTTGACCTCTTCCTATGAGTCACGAAATGTCTAGAATGGTGAAATCCTTTCTAGAAGGTTTTCAATTTACTTTGCCCAGATCCATTAGAGGAATCACTTATCTATGGCAGCTACAGCCTTATGAAATGTAGTTAAGTAGTAAGACTTTAAAGTCAAAATTACTCCTTTGATCTACATATGGGCTGCAGAATGCATGCTGTTTTAGCAGGCATGAAAACAATATGAACTTCACTGTACATTAACCATCAGCTGTCTTGGGTGACCAGATGCACTATCAATGAGTAATAATATCTTGAAAAGAATCTTTTTTTTCTAAGCAGTCAGTCTCAACTGTAGGCTTAAAATATTCAGTAAACTTTGTTGTAAATAGATGTGCTTTGTTGTTTCACTTATAGAGCACAAAGTAGATTTAGAATAATTCTTAAGGTCTGAGGATCTGTGGGATGGCAATGAAGTCACCAGCTGCATTAGCCCCTAACATAACAAGTTAGCCTGTCCTTTGACACTTTGGAAGCCAGGCACTAACTTCTCCTCTGGCTAGGAAGGCTGTAGATGGCATCTTCTTCCAATAGAAGGACTTTTTCATCTACACTAAAATCTATTGTTTAGTGTAGCCACTCTAATTATCTTAGCTGGACTTTCTGGTAATTTGTAGCAGTTTCTGTATCAGCACTTGCTGTTTCACCTTGAACTTTTGTGTTAAGGAGATAGTTTCTTTGCTAAAACCTCATGAACCAATCTCTGCTAGCTTCCAAATGTTTTTCTGCACCTCTCTTTTCTTCCTCACCTCTCTGAGCCTTCAGAGAATTGAGAAAAGTTAGGACCTTGCTCTAGATTAGACTTTGTCTTAAGGGAATGTTGTGGCTGGTCTGATTTTCTGTCCAGAGAATTCAAACTTTCTCCATATCGTCAATAAGGCTGTTTTACTTTCTCATCACGTGGGTGTTCACTAGAGTAGTCAAGAACTCTTCCTTTGCATTCACAATTTGGCTAATTGTAGGAAGAGGCCTGGCTTTCGGCTTGCCTCAGCTTTCGACATGTGCCTTCCCCTTAGTTGGTTTTAGCTTTTGATATTTATATCAAAAAGGATGGAAGGACGTGGGACTCTTCCTTCCACTTCAATACTTAGAGGCAATTATAGGGTTATTTATTGGCCTAATTTCAATATTGTATTGTCTTGGACAATAGGAAAGCCTCTCTTTGGGTTAGATGGGGGAACAGCCAGACAGTAGAACAGTCAGGATACACACAACATTTATCCATTAAGTTCACAATATTGAGTGTGGCTTGTGACACCCCAAAGCAATTACAATAGCAACATCAAAGCTCCCTGATACAGATCACCATAACAAATATAATGATAATAATCAAAGTCTGAAATATTATGAGAATTACCAAAATGTGACAAAGTGAGCAAATGCTTTTAATACACCGTTACCACAAACCTCAACATGTATACAATGCTTATCTGTGAAGCACAAAAGTGAATGGCTTGCCTCTCTGTGTGTCTCTCATGAATAAATAAAACCTTTAAAAAAAAACACTTAAAAAAAAAAGTGAATGGCAATAAAATGAGGTATGCCTGTACAAAATAGAATAACTGAGCAACTTCTCATTAACCAAAAAATACTACAGGACAGAAATGGACAAACAACTCTAGCCAAAACATTTATCATTACATTTTATTTAAAAGATAATTTCCAGAATGTTATTTCTTCATTCTTTTTTTCAAATATTATTTTTCAGTAATCTCCACACCCAATCTGAGGCTTGAACTCACAACTCCAAGATCAAAACTCATGTGCTCTACCAACTGAAACAGCCAGGGACCCCCTTATTTCTTCAATCTTAAAATATATTTCTTGGTTAGTAGAATATATTCAGTATCTACAATGCCTTATATAAAAGAAAACAAACATCAACAATAAGTCTAACACTCAGAGATAAGAACACTTAAAGTCTGGGGGTCATCTTATTTTTCTACATTTTTCCATATTAATATATGCCAAAAGAGAGACTAACATTTACATTCGAACAAGGGGTTCATGATACACATCTGTTCTTCACCTAGAGGCCATAGCTTCCTGAGTCTTAAATGGAACAACAAACCACAGCTGCTTAAATAAAGTGAAAGAACTAAGAGAAGCACAGAGCAGCACCTAAAAGTGACCCAATCCCAAATCTCACTGTCAAAAGTCACCATCATGACATTTTCAGGGTAAGAAACAAAGAAAGGATTTTCAGTTACTTGGAAAAATGTGGGCACTCTAATCATTTAATATAAATTCTCCACAGAACAGTATTACTTTATACCCTTATTCTAAAAATGCTATCTTCTCTCCTTTTCCCACTCCAAAAATACTTCTCATGAATATTCATATCTTTGATTTCTTTCAAACTAATCTAGAGTTTGTATTACCAAAGTATTCCTCTTTCTTTTATCCACTAAAGAAAGCTTACTCTAGCCTCTGTCCCTATTTATGATTAAACTGTATTTTAAGTTTATATGAACCATTAATACAATCACTCTGTACTTAGTGTCTCTCCCTCAACCCCACCACGTCCCTACAAGCATCTTCACTTGCAGTTTACATTTGTTCAACTTAATTAACATGATACATTGAAACAATATAAAATTGTGCTTTTACTACATGAGAATTTATATTCTTTCACTTTATTTTAAGGGTTCACAATTAAAGGGAAAGAAGTTCCTGGTTTTTCATTCAGGTATAGCAGGGTTGTAGTTGAATTAAGTTATCTTGAATATTCTCCTCTTGCATTGTATTTCTATAGTTCATAAGGTAGTTGCTGTACATTAATTTTACTTTTACATTTCTTTTCTGATTTTTTGCTTTAGAAATCCAGCTAAATATGACCAATTCTTAGTTACCCATAGACAGGATGTAGAAGTATTTTAAGTTAAGTTTAATCTACTTCCTCTTCCTTTTAATAATGTATATAATTGGCTAGAATCAGACAAAATGATTTTATTTTCATTTGTTTTGTCCACCTTTGAATAGTGATGCAGTTAGCTTTTAAGAAGCCAAAAAGGAATATCTTTACAGCAATTCATTATTAACATTTTTAAAAATAATGTCTTTTCTTGATAAATCGGGATCTGATTCTAGTGCAGTTGCTCTTTAACATTCAGCCAAGAAGTCCTGACATCGAATAGAAAATCATCATCCCAAATTTCACACAATGCTACGGATATTACTGCTTCACTAAAGAAATAAAGTCTACCAAAGGTAATCAGCACATTTTTAATTAAAGTAGAAATTTCCCCCTTGCTCTTCTCCTTCAAAGCACTACTCATTTAGCATCCATGAACCGTCATCACAGCCATCTCTGAGTTTTGTGTACTCCAGGTTTTCCCGAGACTGCTTTTAGGGGAAAACTGGCCAAATGAAGGCAAAAATAAAGTCAGACTGTGACTGCTGAGACTTCACTGGGAGGTACTCTCTCCTCCCAGTTCCAGAAGTTTCTAGTTTCTTTAACTCCTGTGAGTTAAAGGTTCACTGTATCAGGAGATTGGGCCCTGCAACTGAGCAGGAGTGTGCTTGCTTATTCTCCTTGCCCTGAATCCCAGGTTCTAGAATTTTAATCCCTGTGGCTACCAGGCTGTGAGGGTCTGAGAATTTCTTTAGCAATGAGTGTGGTTCTTTCTCCATCCTATATGCACTGAGTTTTTGTGTGCAACCTTACAAAGTTCAATTCCTTTCTTTCCCCCAGTAAAATGACTACAGTCACCAAATACTAAAAAACCTTACAAATTACCTAATTCAAATTTTCCCCAACTTCACATGATGCCTAGAGGTTTTCCATTTCCTCAGAGAGCAGAATACAAGGAAAGTGCTTAAATAGAAGCATGTGGGAAAATTCTGGGGAAAAAAATCCCAGATGGGAAAAGTGGTTAAGTTTTAGAATAAGTTGCTATGTTGTGGAACCTAACTTTTTCTTTTTTCCCTTTCCCTTTTTACTGTGTCTCTGAATATTGGACTAATTCTCATTGGAAAATTAAAATTATCACAATGACTTTTCCAATATCCAACAATGGGATGGGCTATCTCATGAAGCAGTGACATCTTCATCACTGGAAGTATTCAAGAAGCTGGAATAGAAGGGACTTTTCTCTCTGGTCAATTTAATTCAACATCAATGCCAATAGTGACAATAAAACCCAACATTTATGAATACTTTCTAGCTGCTCCACATTTTACGTGGATTATCTCATTCAATTCTCTACAATAACTCTTATAAGGAATTTGTTATTAGTTCCATTTTATAAATAAGGAAACTAGGCATAAATAAGTTAAATAATTTGCCCTAAGGTATGAATAAAAGACCTGGGATTTGGACTTAGTCTAACTCCAGAACCCCCCCCGCCCTTTTTTTTTCCCATAAAGAACTCCACTGGACTAACACTGACTAAAATAAATGGTGCATACAGTATTTTTAGTATAGTTTAGTAAGTTTTGACATATATACACACTCATAAAGTCATTATCACAATCAACATAATAAACATACCACTATCCCCAATTTCCCCGTTCTTGTACAAGACATTGTGAAATCTTTCCTTCCTGGCTCTCTCCCAAACTCCCCAACCAATGATGTTCTGTGTCACTCTAAATAAGCATGTACATTTCCTAAAATTTTATATAGGTGATATAATAGGTATATATCTGCCTTTTTTCACTCAATAGAATTATTTTTTAAATTCAGCTATGTTACATAGCAGATATCAAATATTCACTTTTTATTACTGAGCAGTATTCCCACTGCTAACCATATGGTCCGAATATACCACAATTTATCTATCCATTCATCTGTTGATGGACTTTTGGGTTGTTTTCACTTTTTGTCTATTATAAAGAAAGCTGATATAAACATTTGTGCACAAGTCTTTGTATGTACATATATTCTCATTTCTCTTGGGTAAATACCTAAAAGTAGAATGTCTCGATCATTTGGTAGGTATATGTTTTAACTTCTCCAGAAAATTCCAAATGGTTTACTACAGTGGTTGTATCATTTTTCATTACAACCAGCAGGCCATGGATGTCCAGTTCCTCCACATGCTTGCCAACAACTGGAATGGCCAATCTTTTAAATTTTTAGCTAAAAAGTGTGCATAAGCATGTTATTGTGTTTTTTTAATTCATATTTCCTTAATGACTAGTCAAGTTAAGCATCATCTCATGTGTTTTCAGTATGTCTTCTTTGGCAAAGTGAACATTCTTTGCACATATCCTCTGGGGGTGAGGGGATGTTTTATTTTATTAATGAATTGTGAGAGTTCTTTATATATTCTAAAACAAGTCCCTTTATCAACTATCTGATTTTCAAATATTTTTTCACAGTATGTGGCTTCTTTTCATTCTCTTAAGAGTGTTTTTTTTTCCAGAACAGAAAATTTGAATTTTGATGAAATTGAATCTATCATTTTTAAAAATAGGTTACGCTTTTAGTCCCATTTCCAAAAAACTTTGCCTAACTAACCCAAGATCAAAATAAGTTTATAGTTTTATGTTTTAAATTTTGGTCTCGGACACATTTTAGACAATTATCACATATAGCACAAGGTATGGATTGAAGTGAGGTTTCTTTGGTACCATATGGAATAACCAACTGTTCAAGTACTACTTGTTGAAAAGATTATCATTTTAAAAATCAGTTGTCCACATACATGCAGTTCTATTTCTGGATTTGGTTTCATTAATTTGTCTAGTTTTACAGCATTACTAAATGTTCATGATTATTGTAGTTTTATAAATGTCCTGAAATCAGGAAGTTACTATTCCAACTTTCTTCTTTATAAGGTTGTTTAGTTTATTCTAGGTCTCTGGTATTTATATACATGAATTTGTTAATTTCAATAAAAAAGTATATTAGAATTTGATTGACACTATACTGAATCTATGTATCAGTTTGAGAAGAATTGACATCATAATAATGTAGTCTTCCAACCTATAAACATGTCTTTCCTTCTACTCAGTTCTCTGATTTTTTGCTGGCAATGCTTTATAGTTAACAGGTTCTTCACATATTTTTTTCAGATTTATCCCTAAGTGTATGTTTCATATTTTTGATGCCATTATAAATAATATATTTTAGTTACCAACTGTTTATTGCTAACATATAAAAATAAAATTTTTGTATATTGTGTTTTGTATATTGATCTTATACGCTGCAACAAACTTGTTAAAGTCACTTATTCTAGTAGCTTTCTGGTAGATTTTATTAAATATTCTACATAGATATTCATGTCATTTTTCTTTATAAGCTGGGTGTCCTTCTTTTTATTGCACTAGCTAGAGCCTACAATGCTGACTAAAAGTATGGGAGCCAACTAGGCCAACTATTGTGTTTATGGAAAGATTTTAAGTACACTTTAATTTGTTTATGCCTATTTCTTTTTCAGTGAACTCTGGTAATTTATGTATCTCAAGGAAGCTATCCATTTCACCCAAGTTGTCAAATTTACTGGTATAAATTTTTCACAATATTTTCCTATTGTTTTCCTAGTAACTGTAAAATCAGCAGTGAGGTCCCTGGTCTCATTCCTGATGTTGAAATTTGTCTTCAATCTTTTCTTTCCTGATCATTCTGGCTAAAGATGTAGCAATTTTATTGATCATTTCAAAAGAACTTCTTTATTCAAATACTGAAAATTATGAATACATCAAACATGCAGAAAATGCAGAGAGAATCATGACACATGCTTACACCCTACACTTTTTTTTTTTTTTTTTTTTTAGATTTTATTTATTCATGAGAGACACAGAGAGAGAGGCAGAGATACAGGCTGAGGGAGAAGCAAGATCCATGCAGGGAGCCTGATGCGGGACTCGATCCCGGGACTCCAGGATCACACCCTGGGCCAAAGGGAGATGCTCAACCGCTGAGCCACCCAGGTGTCCCCACTTGTAAAAGAGTTCATGTTATTTCAGAAACTTTACAACTGAAGTCTTTTTCTCACTACTCATCAGAAATAAAAATCGTATTTATTTCCCTTCTCAGAAGTAATATCTAACCACAATGCTAATGCTGGTATTTACTGTTCTTATTTATGTTTCTAAAATGTGAATATCGTTATCTATTTGTATCCATTAAAAATATATGGTACTGCTTTGGGTGTTTTGCATACTATACACTATGTCTTGATGCAAAAGCTTTTTCTGCCCAACACTGCACTTTCAGGTTTTATCCATGTAGAGCCACACAGTTCTAATTTACGTATTTTGCCTGTGGCATAGTATTCTACCATATAAATATACTATAGTTTATTTACCCAGCTCTTATCCATAGACTTTTATTCAGTTTCCAATTTTCCCATGTCTGCTCACATAAACACACGTATTAGTGTCTCTGAGAATGTGTATGTAGGAGAGTTAATTTCTGAGTAGTGCATTATAAGTACCTTCAACTTTACTTACAATTACTTAATTGCTCTTCAAAGTAGTTGTACCAATTTATACTCCCAACAAACGTATCAACAAGTATGAGAGGTGTCCTTTCCTCAATTGCTTAAAAACACCTGGAAAATCAAACTTCTAAATGTTTGCAAACCTGGTGACTATGAAATTATATATTGTGTCTTAATTTAATCTCAGTAATCATTGGTGAGATACAGGAAATCTTCACGTTTACTGGCCATTTCTGTATCCTCTTTTGTGAACTGTCCATTTATATTGTTTGTCCATTTTTTTCCTACTAGGTTATCTTTTTCTTGTTGATCTGAATAAATTGTTAAATCTTGTCATTTATATGTAAATATCTTCTTCCAATCAATGGTTTACGTTTTAACTCATTTTATGGTATCTTGTAACTGTTTACAGCTTTGTTTTTAAAACTTCATTTAAATTTATCAATTCTTTCTAAGTTATTCCCAGCCCTGTACTATTCCACATAAATTTTAAAATCATCCTGTCAAATTCAATTAAAAACCCCATTAAGATTCTGATTAAAAATCAACTGATTTCATTAATTACTAGGGAGAAATGGCCATTTTCGGGATAAGTTACGTAAATTTGTTTTCTGTTTTTTTAAAAAAAATCCCCTATGCTGTATTTTTCTACTTATTCTTGATTCAATATTGGTAATTTATCTTTTTTTTTTTTTTTGGTAATTTATCTTTTAAACAAAATGGTCAATTTATCTGTATTTAGAAAGATATTGCCAAAATCATCTCCTAGTATTCCCTTCTGATTATTTTTAAATATTTCCTATGTCCATAATTATTTAATTCTTGATATTTTTATTTGTGCTTTCTCTTGCATCATCCTTCCTATAATAGCTTTGTCTAATTTTTTTAAAAAATCAGCTTTTGTTTTAACTGATCCTTGCCATTATCTGTTTTCTTTCATTAAACATTTGCTGTGGGGGGATGTGAGTGGCTCAGCTGGTTAAGCGTCTGACTCTTGATTTCGGCTTAGGTCATGCACTCAGGGTCATGAGATCGAACGCTGCATCAGGCTCCATGCTGGGTGTAGAGCCTACTTAAGATTCTCTCTCTCCCTACTTCCTCTGTCCCTCCCCTCCCTAAAAAAAATAAATTTGCCCTACTTTTTGTAATTTTCTTTCTTATGTTAAAAGAAAAAGAACAGAATCATTGTTGAATCCAGTCTTTGGCCTCTCAATTTTCATTTCTGCTATATCATATTACTGCTCTCAAAAACTTTTTGCTACATTACACAAGTTTTGATACATAGCAACCCAGTTGTCATTCAAATTTAAGTTATTTCACGATTTCTTAGAATTCGTTTTTTTGAGGCATGACTTACTTAGAAGTATTTTTAGTTTCCAAACATATGGATTTGGGTTTTTTCTTTTAATATTTTCATAATTGATAAGTAACTTTATTATACTATACACAGAGAATGCTGTCTACATGACATCAACTCTGACATTTTTTTTGCAACTCTCCTTATGGACTAATAGAATACTCAATTTTTGGAAGTGTCCACATGTACTAGAAAAAAACTATGCATTTTCTAATTATATGTCTATTAGATTAATCTTGTAAACTTTGCTTCAATGACTCAAAATAATTTCAAAAAAAATTTACCTACAGTAATGGATCCTAAAGGTAGCATCTTAAATCTCAGTAGCCAAATAAATTGTCATTAATAGCAACTAATATTAGAACTGAAAGACAAATCACATCTGTGCACATACATACCCAAACACAATTTTCTTTGTTCCCTATAAATGCTCTTGCTCTTCCCTATCTTGTTCCTGGAAATAAAGTTCCAATTTCTAGTTATACCATCCTTAGGAATTGGGAAAAAGTCCCCGATTTTTGGCTATAAAGGTTAAAAAAAAAGTTGACAAAATATCCCCAAACATGTAACTGTGTGGTCCTGTGGTTGAACTATTACAGAATGTTACTCCTGTTGCCAGAGACTCATGCTGTGGCCTGGGCATCCAGAGTAACAGGGCAGTGGTCGTTTCCTCTATGGATCCCTAGTGTGTTGAGATCTGCCCAACAAGCATTGCTTTTGACATAGCCTTGCCTTTCTGGTTGTAAATAATTCAAACATCTACATTCATAAACAAAATCACATAATTATTTTGATCATTTCCATTCTCTCTATATTCCTCAGATCCACTATCCTTAAGACCTGACCATGACAATTTACTTCTTTAGCTATTTTATTTCTCAAATGCTTCCAAGTAATACTTGTCAAATTGTTGGCTTCTATTTTACTCTTCTTGGTTATGACAGTATTTTTCCTACTTGACCTGTACATACTATCAGGTGACTATTTATGATTTTATCTCAACGCTATTCCACTTAATTGTGCTTTGGTCAATATATATTCATAAGTATGCTTCCTCCAACAGTTCTACTAATCACTCAAAATTTTAATCCATTTCTTTTTCTTTTTGTATTTTAAAAGTATCCATTCACCAAAGCAGTGAATTTATTCTAAAATCTCACCTAACCAACTCATCTTGAGTATTCTATCAATATAGATCTTTTTTATTAAACTGAATTATCAGAATGCATTCACTCATTCCAGTAAATCCACTAATAAACTTTGGAGTTATAATCTGATTCCACATACCCAGGATTGATGTGGTTAGAATATGAACAAGTTTAATGAATAACTTCAATGTCTTAAGTTTGAAAAACCAAAGAACAAACAAAAACTAATAGTACTTTGACATCAATGCAATGCTCAGTAGATAGCAAAACAGAAGAGATCTGGAATATATACCAGGATAATTTTGATTCAAACATCTCAGTGTGGCTCTGAAGAGATGATATGCCAAGTCAAAATACTGTGACTACAAAGAATTTCATTATTACAAGTTAATAAAATCTTCACAAGAAAGTATTATTATCTATTCTGGCTTCCTGAATCACTAGATGCTGCTAATAGAGCAATTCTTTGACTTATACATTGAAATCTCGTATAGGGCACGCTCCATTAGAGGTAGTAAAAATGGACTGAGTTCTCTGTATTTTGATTTTCTACTGTGGATTCTCAGTGAAAAATCATTTTAGCACTTTCTTCATTATTATGAAGCAAAACAAAGTTACCATACATATAATTAAAGCTGGATGTTAATGTTCTGAATTCTAATCTTCTTCCTCAGATCTAACTATCTAGACCACATCCATATCTTCCAATTAATTTTTTTCCAAGAGGATTACTTTCCTACTAACATAACAGGAAAAAAAAAAAAAAACCCAGGATGTAAGATAGAAACTTTAATCTTGTAGCTAATTTTAAGACAACAACGTATTATATCTATTACTTATAAATCTTAAACGTAATAGTCTTAATCTGAGATTAGTGAAAGACTACTTCGACAAAGATAAAATTTTTTGTTTTCTTTTATTTTTCACCTTAAAGAAGTAATAACAAATATTGATAAGAACTAAGTTTATGGGATCCCTGGGTGGCGCAGCGGTTTGGCGCCTGCCTTTGGCCCAGGGCACGATCCTGGAGACCCAGGATCAAATCCCACGTCGGGCTCCCGGTGCATGGAGCCTGCTTCTCCCTCTGCCTATGTCTCTGCCTCTCTCTCTCTCTGTGTGTGTGACTATCATAAATAATAAATAAAAGAAAAAATTTAAAAAAAAAAGAACTAAGTTTATATATAATCTACATGTATACAAAATTAAAAACTTGGAGAAAATAATCTGATACTGTGCCCTACTATAATGGCTTCTCTGATCTTCCCTTACCTCCCTATTCTCTGTTTTTACCAATGCAGCCCGAGTGATCTTGTCAGAATATGAGTCAGTTCATATTCATCCTCTGCTTAAAACTAGCTAGTGGTTCCATACCTCATTCAGAATAAGAAACAAATTTCTTAAGACAGTTTTTACATACTGTTGTTTTACAGGGTCTTTTATAATAATTTGCCACCACTTCCACCCCTAGATCCAAACATTTCTATCTCACCTCCTTCCGTCCCCTTCTATTTTTTTTTTTTTTTGACATTTCCGTCCCCTTCTAGACTCTCTTTATACCACCAATTACTGTGGTTTTTGGGTTATTTCTTGAACGTGTCAGGCATCCTCTTGTCTCATGGCCTCTAGGATCGTGGCCTGGGATGCTCTTCCTTCAGATGGTCACTTGGCTAATAATCTTACCTTCTACAAATCTTGACTCATGTCAGTCTTCTCCTAGTGAGGCTGCCCCTGACTTCCTTTATAGTAACTACATCTCTAATCCCACTCCTGGCACTTCATCCCTTCTGCCCTACTCATTTTCCATAAAAGCACTTCTTGTATTCAGATATATTACATAATAGGGGTTTGAATTGTGCAAGTCAATTTATATGTGGATTTTTAAAAAATAACTACAGTATAATACCATAAATGTATTCTCCTTATGATTTTCTTAGTAACATTTTTTCTCTAGTTTATTATAATAACAAAATATAATTCATATAACATACAAAACACATTAAGCAACTATTTATGTTATCAGTAAGACTTCTCATCAAAAGCAGGCTATTAGTTAAGTTTTGGGGACTCAAAAGTTATACATAGATTTCCAACTATTTAGAAGGGTCAGCACTCTTAACCCCCTGCATTGTTCAGGGTCAACTGTATACATTTTACCTGTGTATTTATTATCCATTTCCCCAACTAGAATGTTAATTACATACGGGCAGAGGTTTTTCCTGTCTTTTCTTTAATACTGCATCCTCAATACCTAGAATTTTACTATAGAAGATACTAATTAAACAGCTGATGTATTAGTGGGGAAAAAAACTGAAAACAGCCATAGTGAGTAAACATTTTTACTGCCCCTGAAGTAAAGATCTAAATTCACCAGTTTTGATCTCATAATTAAAGATCAAAAAGAAAAACGTTAATTTATAAATGGGATTTCTAGCCTAAGACGGCTCCTGAACACACTATATAGCAATGGTATCTGATTATCTGAATATGAATTTTCTTATTTAGTGGTCTCTAAATCAAGCATTAATTTCCTAATAGATTGTTGCTTCCAGGTAGCCTTATCACTAAGATATGTAAAAATCCAAGGATATCATCTTAGCTAGAAGGAAAGCTTGCAATACAGCCCAACTGAATGGACAAATAAGGAGAAAGTCTTCTTTCATTTTTCTTGAGCCAAAATGCACCCGTACCTGCAGCCAATCACAATTTAGACACTGGTATTGGATCACTCATGGCAACAGGACAGTAAAGGAGAGAAAATGCATATAAACAATAAATTAGTGATATTAAGAAAAGGAGCTTCATATTGAATTATTTAAATGGTTAATCTACCTTTTTAAAAATTTTTATTTGAGAGAAAGAGAGGCAGAGAGAAAGAGGAAGGAAGGGAGGGAGGGAGGGAGGGAGAAAAGGAGGGGGAGAGAGAGAGAGAGGGAGAGAGAGAGATCTCAAGCAGACTGCCTGCTGAGCACAGAGCCACAACCGAGAGATCATGACCTCAGCCAAAGTCAATAGCTGACACTTAATCATCAACTAAGCCATCCAGGTGCCCCAATGTGGTTAATGTACTTTAGAAAAGAGAATTTAAAAATTCAACTAAAAGATTCTTAAGTTTTTTATTTAAATCCCCTGATTTAAAAAAAAATAGATTCTTTTTTATAAAACTATGCTTCCCAAAAGACTTGATATTATTTCATTGCTAGATTTTTCAGAATTTCTGCCAGAGTTCCCCATGATGTTTGTAAGATTAAAGGATGCTTTAAATATTTGCCCCTTACCAGTTCAACTATTGATCTTGCTTCCTCTTGAGTGCAATGGAAAGGGCTGTCACATATATGCACATTTGTGCTGGAAAAGAAAGGACAATGTTATTAATTGGGATAAAAAAGAAACAAGTACAAAAAAAAAAACAAAACCAACTCCAAATATTACAACATTGAACGTAGAATTCCAGTTAATATAGTGCTCCACAGCAATGCACATTCTAGAATTTTTAAAAAATTTAAATAATATTCAAATCTATATAATCTCCCAATATATAAAAGACTATACACCACAACTACACTTCACCTTTACTGAGGAGAAGTAAAACCAAATTTGACCCCTGGAACGATGACTATAAGGAAGAATTTTCATCTAAGTGAGGTGATACACTGTAATTGGACAGTGAAAGATGCTACAAAATCTCTTTCTCAGGTATGGAAGGCTAAGCTAAGAGTGGTGAGAGGAAAGCATGTGAACATGAAAACTCAGTTTTCTCAAGGGGAGGGAAGGTCAGGGAGGCGTTAAGACAGGAGCCCCTTCCATGGTCAAAGCCTTCCCACACAATGGAGAATGGCAAGCTATCTCCACAAGCATGTTGCCCATTGTGTATTTCCTACTTCCTGGATGAAGCAGAGGCATCATTCCTCTCAAATATATTAAGAATGATTTTTTAAAATTTCATCAAAGAAATTACATTAAAATGGAAAAGAGGCAGTAGAGAAGGGAGGCAAAGCCAAAGAAAAAGTAATTAGCAAATCCTTAGAAAAGATGAAACAAACACATACACACATACACATACACACACACACACATATGCCCTCCAAGTGGACCTAAGAGATATATATTGTCAAATGCATTTTCATAATGGCTTTTGTGAAATATTTTGGGATATACTGATAATAAGATTTATCTAGTTATTTATCTTTGTAATTACATCTGTCTGTAATCAGACATTGGGTATATAGCAATTACAGTTAAGTGGCTGTTCTGCTTTCTATCCAGACTCAAAATGTGGGATTTATTTTCATTCTTGGCATGAATAAAACTTGATGCAAGTTGGCATTATCTTTAAGACTATTTTGTGTTCTCTTTCAACAGCTCATATCTAAGCAAGCTAAAAACTCAAAAAGGTAAGGTCTTAAAAGTCAGATGTTTCCCTAAAGAATATGAAAACTAGATTTTAAAAGAACAAGGCAGAAAATTAAACACTGTGAAGTCTTAAGTGCTAGACCTCTGAAGAGAGCATGGTATATGCTAACTATACTATGCACTATCTTTTTTTTTTTCCACTATGTTTTTAATGTTATAACTAAACCAAATTAAAACATACCTTGGAAATTCTGGGAAAATTATGATAAGAGAATAGGAGAGTCTTCTCTAGAATAATGCTGCCAGATAAAATACATTAAATTTGAATTTCAAATAAGATCAAACTATTTTTTAGTTAAGTATATCTCAAATATTGCATGAGACACTTGTGTTAATAAGATGTATTGCTCTGAAATTTAGATTTTACTGGGTATCCAGTATTTTATGTTAAATCTGATAACCTATTTCTAAAGTAACCCTCTGTTCCTACAACAAAGAGTCAATATTAAAGCCAACACTAAGTTTTAAAAATTCTGAATAACTTCTAAATATCTCCAGTAAAATATCTTGACAAGTAACCAATGGAACCAAGGAAAGCCAAGAGGCTCTGCCATTCTCACTTTGCACAAATTATCAGGATGGCTGTTTCAAGAATGAAGTGGAAGGTACACACAAATAGACTTAAGAGAATCTTGCAAGACACACCAATATAAAGATGAGAGATTACAAAGCCTCTTATATACTATTTCTCTAATAGGCTCTTATACTAGCATTTTGTTAGCTTAAAATAGTGCCAACTTCCTCATCAACATCCTTTTAGTTAATAAAGTATACAATCTGGGTTGTAATATATTCCTCTTAGGATTTAAGGTACTTTGAATGTTTGAAGGCATGTTATCAAGAAACATTTTTATTTTCTCTAAATTGGCCCTTATGTAAAAATAGTTGATTCATACTTAATGATTCAAACAATTCTTACACTAAATGTTAGGGACATTTGTTGATGATGGTAATACAATAATGAACCAGGGAGCCCGTATGGAGGTTATAATATTTGAGTCCTTTTTAGTCTTAAACTATGATTATGGCCTGTAAGATGAAAAGCAGTGTAATCACTTAAAGGAAGGATGACTAAGGTGAAGGTGTCTATTATAAATGAGATTTGAGAACAGGACAAAGGAGAATGTTCTGCTTTCCATTTTATAATAAGATACTAAATATTTTGTTCTTAATTTATAAACATTATATACCCTATTCAAAATCTTGCTGACCCAAATAAGCAGACATGACATTAGATGATCAGCAATACCAAAAATCTGTGGATGACAAACCAAACTGCATCTAAAAATAATAATAATAAAAAGGTATATTAACAGACATATAACAGTGCAAAATAAGTGACTAAATAAAAAGATACAGAAATAGAAAACTGCCTGCAAATAAATAATAAACACATACAACATGAAATTTACAAAGCTAGTAATTGGTATTTTTTAGTAAAGAGAAAATTATTTTCTTCAAAACAATTTCAAATCAGACAAAGGCTCACACTCATGAAGGTCTTCAAAGACAGTGTTCAGGATACAGATTTGTCAAAGCTTTTCATTCTAAAGCAAAGTAGTCAAGAAAAAAGGAAAGAAAAATTTAAAGAGATAGGAATGACAATGATTTTGCATCACAACTTCCAGAGTTTATAGAAAGAATACGGACATGGAAGTAAATCTATAGAAAGCTCAAAGAATTGGAGCTATCCATACATAGATCAAGTCCACCTTCCTCTACAAAGGTAAAAAAGAAACAATTTAAAGGCCTAAATAATCTGGAAGAACACATTTTTATATATGTAATATATCTGGTCATGCAGTAAGCATGTATAAACTACCAACTATGTGTCAAGTTCTTTCACTAAGTGCTCAGATACAAACTCAATTTAGAGCAAGAGCAAAAAATAAATAAATAAAACACTCCCAGGTTCTACACAGCAGTGATATGAGAGTAGAGGTAATCTAGCCCAAAAGAAATAAAAATTCTTGGCAGAGGTAGCATTAAACTGCTTCTTCAGGCACCTGGGTGGCTCAGTCGGTTAAGCGTCTGCCTTCAGCTCAGGTCATAATCCCAGGGGTCCTGGGATTGGGCTCCCTGTTCAGTAGGTAGTCTGTTTCTCCTTCTGCCCTTTCCTCCCTCCACTCATGTTCTCTCTCTCTCAATCATTCTCTCAATAAATAAATAAAATCTTAAAAAAAAAAAAAAACCCACAACTGCTTCTTGAAGAATGAACAGGTATTCATGAAGAGAAGACAATGAGAAAAGAGAGGACAATGAGAGAAGAGAAGACAGAACAGGAGGCTGGATAAGTAGGTCTGGACATGCTGTTTAATATACAAAAGACCTGGATTATATCCTATGATCAAAGGGAGCTACAAGGAGTTTTTAAGCCAAAAAAATGATAATCACATTTGTATTTTTCGAAGATAGTTCTGACAGTACTAGAGTATATTAAACAAGAAAGAAACTGCAATATAAAACAACTTCTGAGTAAATAAATGACAAGTAACTGAATTAAAGTAAAACTGAAGTAATACTGAATTAAAAATTGAGCTAAAAACCTCAAATATTCTATAGGGGCTTCTAAGAATCAATGAAAACATGAAAAACTTGGAAAATAAATGGGTCAGATAATAAATGGTTAGTGAAACTGGCAAAAGGAACAGTACATTTCTGATTTCTTTTTTTTTTTTTTTAAGATTTTATTTATTCATGAGAGATACAGAGTGTGAGGCAGAGACATTGGCAGAGGGAGAAGCAAGCTCCCAGCAGGGAACCTGATGTGGGAGTCAATCCCAGGACCACATGAATATTTGACTTAGAATATCTTAGAATGGGATCCCTGGGTGGTGCAGCGGTTTGACGCCTGCCTTTGGCCCAGGGCGCGATCCTGGAGACCCGGGATCGAATCCCACGTCGGGCTCCCGGTGCATGGAGCCTGCTTCTCCCTCTGCCTGTGTCTCTGCCTCTCTCTATCTCTCTGTGACTATCATAAATAAAAAAAAAAATTAAAAAAAAAAAAAAAAAGAATATCTTAGAATATCATAAAGAATAGCTAGGTCTACTAATTTCTAGGATAGTCAGAATTAGAAGGTATTCAGTTATATTCAAGTTTTGTTGTTAATAAATTGTATTACTTAAATTAGAAACAATCACCTAAATTTTAAGACTATGCTGAAAGAAACAGTGGTCTACATAAGCAGTAAGAAGAAAGAAGATCAATGAGTTGACAGTGTTACTTGAGCTTACAAGGGAACAGAATCTGAAAGTATAATGACTAAACATTTATGTGTAGACAAGATGAACATCTCGGTGACATGGATATATTATTTCTTGAGACTATTTACCTGGTCATTCATTCATTCATTCATTTATTGGAAAGACAGAGCAAGTGTGTGAGTAGACGCAGGGAGAGGCAAAAGGAGAGGGAGACAGAGAATCTCAAGCAGACACTATGCTCAGTGTAGAACCCAAAGCAGGGCTCAGTCTCACAACCCTGAAATCATGAGCTGAGTTGAAATCAAGAGCTGAACACTTAACTGAGCTACCCTGGCATCCCTATTCTAATGATTTCTTTAATGTCTCTCTTGATTCCCAGACTTCATGTCCCAAAAGGGCAGAGACTCTATTTATTGTAGTCACAGCAATAATCCTAGTATCAGTACAGTGTCTGGCAACAGACTCTCCAATCAGTATTTGTTGAAGAGTGAATAGCTTCCCAATTTCTCCCAATTCAGAGAAGACGACAATGAAGTTGGGTAGTACTCTACAGAATGACTAAGAGTATTTGCTTCCTATAGTTAGGCTTACCAGGAGTTTATCGTTTTTGTTTCTAAACCTGTTTAAGTGAGTTGCCCTTGTTACTATTTCATAATTTAAGCAGTAATTATGCTCATCAAAGAAGGGAGTGTGGAAAGAGAACAGATTCTATGAACACTAAGTAAGGCTGTAAAACTACTAAGGCTAAAAAGAAAAAAAAACCTCGATAAAGGTGACTATAATAACTTGGTGTCAAAGTAGGTGTGGCTTAAGAAAACTGTAAAGAAAGTTTAGAAAAAAGAACCTAAAAATCTGTAAGGGTTTAACTATAAGAGTTTAAGGATCTTTTCTTGGTTTTCTATTCTATATTATGTTAGAATATATACAATTTATTTGGAACCTATATAGATAAGGCCTTATCCAAAGGATAAATAAATATATACTTAATGGTTTTAAAAGAGAATAAAATGTTTGTGTATATGTTACTATCATTTGACTCCCTTTCATTAATCAGCTAGTGATCCATATCACGTTGGAAAAAAATGTTTATTACTATTTTGTTAAGAAATGAAGTGGTAGTTACACATAATTAAAATAACTATGTTTACATATAGCATATTAAAAAATGCTAATTTTTCTACTCCATCTTTGCACATATCACAGTGTATTATAATTAAAGTGTCTTTTTACTCAACAGTATCCCCTACTAAACTATAAATCCCTTGGGAAAAGGGACAATGCCAATTCCTAGTTTCATAGTGTGCAGCACTTGGTATTACTTTCCATATTGGTACTCTGTAAGTTTGTTTTTTTTTTTTTTTAACAGAAAAAAAAACCCTGCAATTCTCTTTTAAAAAAAAAATCAGATCTGACTAGTGTAATACGGCTGTCTAGTGGCATTAATAACAAAGTAACATCACATAGAAAAGACAAATTCTTACCACTTTATAGCTCCTCCATCACACTTCTTCATAAGCAATGCTTTCCAGCATTCATGAGTAGATTTAATAACATCAAGAGCAAAAGCCTGGTTCCAAACCAAAAACAGACATAAAGATCACATCATTATACTAACATGGAACTATTCTCACTATGACACCGTATTTTTTTAGAACATGAGCTCTGGAGTCTGGCAAACCTGAGTATAAATTCTGGCACCCTTATTTACCAGCTGTGACTTTTGAGCAAATTACTTAATCTCCCTAAGTCCTACCTTCTTTATCTACAAATGGAAGGTAATGAAGATAATTTATAGTTGGGATTGTCAAACTAGGGCCTGTAGGCCAAATCTAACTCACCACCAATGTTTGTAAATAAAGTTCACTGAACACAATCATGCCCATTCATTCGTGCACAGCCTATGACTGCTTTAGCACTATAATGGCAGAAGTGAGTAGTTGTGACAGAGACCATAGCCCTACAAAGTCTAAAATATTTACTATCTAGTACTTTACAGAAAAAGTTGCCAACACCTGATTTAAGTTATCCAGTGGTTGAGAGATATCTGGGTGGTGAAGCGTCTGCCTTCAGCTCAGGGTATGGTTCCAGAGTCCTGGGATTGAGTCCTATATGGGGCTCCCCTCGAGGAGCCTGCTTCTCCCTCTGCCTATGTCTCTGCCTCTCTCACTGTGTCTCTCATGAATAAACAAAATCTTTAAAATAAATAAATAAATTATCCAGTTGTTGAAAGGATAAGCTGTATGCAAAGTGCTTAGGCTAGTCCCTTGCCTGTAAGTAAGCATAAACCTATTAATTTCATCATCATCAAAATTGCAATCTAACTGCATAATCATTTTAGAGTATCCACTGTCTAAAGGCATTTATAATTCTCAAATATTTTCTTGGTATAAATTCATATAATGTCCCCAAATGCAAAATCAACAATATATACCTCTTAAGTGTGTCTAAAGGAACACTTATTAAAGCAGTATATTCTTTTGTTTTTTTTACCTCCAAAGATTGCTAATTTTCTAATTTTCCTTAATAAGAGTCCTTATATATTAATTAATTCATACTACCTCCTTTCTCCTTAATTGACAACACATGCTAAGAAGTGAAGAAAATCCTTGGTTCCAAAGGAACCAAGATGTAATAATAATGAGAAATTTACTGCTGAAAAAAAAGCTCTCTCAGCTCTCTAGTTGCCTGAGATGAACAAGTATGGCTCAGTGAGGTCATGTTGGGGAGTCTCAGCCAAGATGTGGGATAAAAAAGACAATATTGTCCAGATAATATAAGAAAATATTTTTAACCAAATCATTCAGATAATTATGATTATTTAGAATCACTTTCCCAGTACTTGCTTAAAGAGGTCAGGAGGAAAAATCTAGATAGCACGGGAATCATCTTTTCAAACATGGTGAAAAGATACAACTTAATTTTCCTGAGATAGGCACTGTATTTTAAACAGAAGTGGTAAAAAGCAATGCATAAGATAATTATGCTCTAAAAATTAGGTTGTATAAATGATCTAGTCTTCATTCAGAAAGAATTAATATTTATCAAAACCAAGCAAAAAAAACCACCAAAATCCAGCAACTCCTAAACCACCTGACTCTATAAATTCATGATTTAGCAATCATATCCTGAGGCAGAAAGAGCTCAAATATAAAATACAACATTTTTTACAGGAAAAAAAGATAAAAATACAATTTATCTTATAAATTTTCAATATTTTACTTTCAAGTAAGAGTATCCAATTGAAAATAAGAGTTTTATAACCACATTGAATAAATCTTAGACAAACCCCTCAAAATCTTAAGGCTTCTTTTAATGTGCCTTTTCAAAAATCCTAAGTCAAGCAATAAATTCTTATATAGCAAAATATTTATTATAATTTGTAAGTTTCCATTAACATGGCTCATTTTACTTACAAAACATATGTTACTTACGAGTACCCACTTAAATGTTGGGGTATACATAACGTAATTTATATAGTGGTGATAATTTTTTAAAAAATATTCTATGTCGGGGATCCCTGGGTGGCTCAATGGTTTAGCGCCTGCCTTTGGCCCAGGGCATAATCCTGGAGACCCAGGATCAAGTCCCATGTCGGGCTCCCTGCATGGAGCCTGCTTCTCCCTCTGCCTGTGTCTCTGCCCCTCTCTCTCTCTCTGTCTCTGTCTATCATGAATAAATAAATAAAATCTTTAAAAAAAAATATTCTATGCCTTAGACTTGACGTCTTTGGCCCATTTTCTCCATTTGTGTCACATTAGAACACTTCATGGTAATTTTGTAGTATTCTAATAGAAAAATCCTATGACAGTAACATAATTCAAGTGCTTTCCTAATTGTTAAACAGCTTAAGTCAGAAATGGTAGAATGTACACTTAAGGGGGAAGCCCTCTTTGGATTTACATTATGGTAAGTAACTTTCTCCTGTCCAGAATAGTAAACGGAAGGTTCTTCTTCATACACAATTTGCAGTTAGACTGATAATAGAAATCCTTCATTTTCTGAGATGAAGGAGATATCAATAAAGAGACGAATACACATATGTATCAAGTGTTACTGATTCACTTACATCTCCTGAAAAAAAATCCTTTTAAATAAATATGATAAAATAATGCCCTTAAATATTAGTCAGTATAAAGCACTTTTGTTACCATGTTATATACAAATACTCACATAAGAAACTCTCACAAACTTCAAGTATCATACAAGCACCACAAGGTAAAATAATGTCATTAGAGTCACTATAAAGCACTTTTGTTATGTTATATACAAATATTCACCTAAGAAAGCCTCTCAAACCTAAAGAAGTATCAAAGAATCATCACAAGGTACACTTTATAATAAAGATCATTATCTTTACCTTGTTTTTGAATTCTCCATTAAAAGCAAACTGGTTTTCTGGTTTTCCTTCTGGCACCTTATAAAATCTAAACCAATTAAGCGTAGCTTCCAAGTAACCTGGTTTGTACTTCTTAACATCATCAATATCTGCAAGTGAAGAAACAAGATACTTTCTGTTAAAAACTGAAATTCATTCTTATTAATGGTAGAACACTGGACTGAGGGAGTCCACCTTTATGGCTAACTTGCAGCATAATAATCAACATGTATCACACCGCCTCTGGACTTGAGACTTTTTTCCTATGTAAATATATTACTTCTTCATTCTACAAACATTTCTTAAGCACCTTCAGATACTATGTTAGGTAGATAAGGAGATGAAGACAACATAGCTTTTCAAGAAGTTCAGAGGTCTAATTAAAGAGACAACAAATAGCAATGTAGTAAGATTAAGTGAGAGATACTTAAGGACTGATGACATTCTGTGAGCAACGGAAGGCTTAAGAGTAAGGTAAATTACATCAGGACGTGTTTCAGAAATATTAAGCTAAAGGACCACTGAAGATAAAATGGATAGGACAGTCCCCAAAGGAAAACATACTAAAGTCAGATGAGAAGGATTTTACATACTTACACACCAAATACTTAATAAGTTTCTCATTATGTGTCAGACATTGTTTTAATCAGTAAGTAAAAGAGTAAACAGAAATAAGCCCCTAATCTCATGGTTTTATATAGTAGGAAGAGACAAACAGAGAAACAAATATACAGTGTTAGGTAGTGAAAAGTCTGATGAAGAAAAATAAAGCAGAGTACGAAAAAGAATGCAAACACGGCAATTTTAAACAGTGGTATCTGGATGGTTCAGTTTTTCATTTCAAATTCTGTAATGATTTCCAGGATTTATTTTTAAGTTCTATTATAACAAAAGCAGCTCAACCATCACATTTTGAGAACATTCTTTTAAATATAATTGGAAATATTAGTGTAGTAATAACAGACCCTTCCCCAAAAGAAGTCTCCAAGAAATGTATCCCTTCCAATAAATATCAATTCAAAAAACATGCAGAATATCTAGAATAAAACTAGCAGTCTTTACTCTCTGTCAGACTGATTTACTTGGAAATTTAGTAGTCCTTTATGGACAATATAACAGACTTGACAGCACTTGAAAAATTAGAAACTTGTAAAAATAGGAGATGACACAATGCACTGCGATAATTTAAAGATCACTGATTTCAGACTTGCCCACCCAAGTCTTGCAGGAATCCCCTCACTAAGCATAATAGAGAAAGGTAAGCATTTTGTAGGCATGAGTTAGACAAGAACTATCATTTTGCTTTTAATGTTTGCCTTTTGCCTGTTATGTAAAGGCTCAGTAAGAGTTACGTATGTCTCCAGAACACAGATATTTCACGTAAGTGAAATTAGTGTGGAAAGGCTGAGAGCACAAAAATGGTAGAAACCATGGTAAACAGAATATTGAGTATGCTGTCTAAAGGCACTCAAATTTAAAATTTTAAAATACATCAATGGGCCACACATCTATTTACAGTAATTCTGGGGCAAATAAGAGAAATAGTACAACTAAGGGAAAAAATAATCGCTTGAAACTGAACACAGGGCACATCTACTCAATCATAGTCAATACATACTTTTTAAGTAATGGAAGATGTTTAAAATAGTGAATTCTAAGACTAAAATCTTTTTAGTATTATACATTGTATCTTAGGTCACAGTTCTTTGTCAAGATCAAAAGAGAACATTCAATATGTATTTCACTTAATATACACTGTTTCCTCTTCAAATTCTTATTTTCTTGTTACAGTATTAAAAGCGCTTCTTTCTAAAGTGAGCTGTCTAGTGATCATTTTCCCACATTCTGTATTTTTGCAAAATAGCTCTTACATTAACTAAGTTCCTCCAACTTTTCTAAGTTCCTCATTGTTTTCTCAGAGGGAAAAACAATCTTTTAGTTCACTAAAGGTGAACCATCAGAAAATCAATTTAATCATTGTTCAAAATAATAATTTTCTATTACTTAATTCTGATTTATAACTTTATCATTGTACCTTACCCAATCTACTGGTCTCTTTTTTTGTTGTTGTTAAAAAAAAAAAAAGTGACTTCAAAAAAGAAAGGAAAAGCTAAGTTATCCAAAATCTATCTTGGCTTAGGGGGTTTCTTTTCAGACATTATGATGAGGGCTTATTAGGAAAAGACACCAATAACAGAAACCCTGAAAACTGAATACTGCCTAATGAGACTCTCCAAACATAAGATAAACATTTCATTCTCAATCACAACCTGGGGAAAAAAATAGCTGTATTTTCATGCAAAAAAAAAAAAACACCCCAAAATTCAAAATATGCAGCTTAAATATTTTAAAAACTTCAACAGCAAATGCCTCAAGTCAAAAGTCTTACCCAATACCAATAGTCACTTCAATTAATTAACTATTCTGAAAATATGAAAAGTTATACCTACAATCTATAAACTGATTTACAGTTTAAAGTCCTCATTTGTTCTTCAGAAAACAGAACTGAGAAGTATATTCGTATTAAATATAAGAAAACTACAACTAAGAAAATGTGAAAGACTTGCCAAAATGTATCCAATATATTCATGGCATAATTAGTATTATATAAATACAAGTCTTCTAAGTCCATGGATTGTTTTTTCTTCTATACTATACAGTTATACTGTCACAGGTTTTCTTTATGTTAAAAGAATATAAGTATAAATTTATTTTTAGGTTTTATTTATTGTGGCAAAATATACATAACATAAACCTTATCATAATTTTTAAAAGTACAATTCAGTGGCATTAGGCATACCCACAATGTTGTATAACCATCACTTTCATCCATTTCCAGAATTATTCATTAGATGTATTTGTTACAATATATATTATGAAAAGCTGCAATTCTCTAGGAGTCATTTATTCCCATTCTTGGAGTTAACTTTACATGGTCTATTATAATAATTATACAATGTATTTTCAAGATGAACTAACCCAACAATAAAATCAGAATAATATAGAAGAGTTGTTTTATATAATCGTGCTAAATTTATTTGTTTTTAATTAAAAAATCAAACTCTTTTAACTGAGATCTATTTGATCAGCTCCCCAGATGATTACCAAAGGCTTTCCACTTCTGTAATATATTCTGACTGATGTCCACAGTGGTCTGTAGGTTGAGTCTGTTAGGCAACTCTTGAATGAAGCCTATACGTTGTACCAGTTAAGTTTTAGCTTTATCATCTATCAGATATGTTTATTCCCAAAGCATTTATGCCAACTGTATCGGTCATTATAATTACGAGAATTAGTAAGATATTATATAAGGCAATGATTTTTACCAATACAAAAAAGATTTTGTTTCTGTAAAATTAGTTTGTCTTGAAAGAATTCAATAAGACAAGTTGCTAAAAATATCTGCTGACATAATAGGCCTGAATAAAAAAAATAGTTGAAGATGAGAAAAACACATAAAAATCCACAATTATGTATTTAGATTGCTCTGCAAGTGAGGAAAGAGGATTTTAAATATGAAAAGTCAGGGATAGACTCTGATAAAATGTATTTTAGCAAAATCTTGGATAGAGTGTGGGAATAACTCATTCAAATATCTAGAAGAGGAGGAGTCCTAGGAGGAAGATAGGAAGTGAGGTATGAGTGTTCCTAAAATGTTTAAGGTAGACAGTAAGAAAGCCCTGTGTTCAGAGCACAGTGAAGAAAGAGTGTTAGGAGATGAGATGAGAGAAGCAGCCACAGGCCAGCTATGAAGGGAGTCCTTTGAGATGAGAAGCCATTTAAGGGTTCTGGGCTGAGAAGTACAGGTTTTATGAAGATCATTCTTTTTGCTATGTAGGGAAAAGACTGCGTAGAGGAAGTGGAAGCAGCAAATCCAGCAACAGGCTGCAGAGAGTATACACGAAGATGAAATATGACAAGGCCCTAAATAAACAGTTGCATAGAGGTGGTGACAAATGGTCAATTTTAGTTATTTTTAGGAAGCAGAACCGAGAGGAACTGCCAATGGAAGAAAATAAAATTACGTAAAATTTAAAGTATCCAAGAGCTAAAAAGTCAAAATTAAGTAATAATCTAAATTACAGTACAATTAAAAGCAGTCATCTATTATCACCTTTGTTTTTTAAAAGCTTCATAAAAGCTTTTTTTTTTAAGCTTCTACAAGTAGTGTACAGCACTATTTACTTTATAACAAAGCTGTTTCCAAACTTGAAAGTTTAATTAACGAAGATTATACGGAGTTTCCTTAAGATAATTTTTATATTAAAACTAAAGATACATAATTTATAAATAAGCATAGTTCTATGTAAATCCATTAGAAAACTTATAAATTTCTTTATTAAGTGCCAGCTATAAGGCAAAACAAGATGATGCAATATGATAAATAAATTTTAATGTTCAAATTGGCTTTTCCAAGTTCAGTGCTCTCCAGTTTAATTTACTTTTAACTAATTTTGATTTAGGAATTTATAAAAGCACAGAAAATAATTTAAAATATCTTAGTCAAAGCCTATCATTCTCCCTCTGTAGACATGAAAGGATTCTAACACTTGACATTTTTTGAAAGCAATCTTCATGACATCTTTCCTTCATCAGAGACACTGGTATACTTTTCATATAATCAGATTTCTTTTCAGTATAAACCAATTCACTTGTTTCTAAAACCTAAAAGAATATCACAAATTGTGATCTACCAAACAAAAAGGAAAAAATAAAAGAGGTTTGTGAATTGAAGTTTCTTCTGTTCTTTTTAAGCTAAAAACATAACTCTTTCACACAAGGGGGAATTTCTAGTCACATGTACATGCCAAGACTTCAATTTTACCCAGATTTCAGAAATAAATGCTGTAAAAGAGGTGAAAAAATTGAGCTGATAAGGTTCATTTCACAGACAGCTCATCAAGAGTGAGAGAGAAATACTTAAAGCATGAGATATTTTTAATCGAGACATATTAAAGCAACGATGAACTTTAAAAGTGATTACGCATTAAAAACAAACAGAACTTTAAGAAATTTTAAGCATGAGAAAATGAGGACAACGCACCCAGTAAGCAAATATAATAAATCTGAAGATCAACAATAAAAAGTTTTAAATAACTCTCTTGCCTACCAAAAAAGAAGCACACCCAGTCTACTCAATTTTTTGTATAATTAAAAGTTGGAGACTAAAAACAACCAAAAACCATATTCTTTGCTATTGACAAAAACCTTTTTGGGGGGACCCAGGTTGCTCAGTGGTTGAGCATCTGCTTTCGGCTCAGATCCTGATTCCAGTGTCAGGTCCCATATCAGGCTCCCCATGAGGAGCCTGCTTCTCCCTCTGCCCCTCTCTCTCTGTATCTCTCATGAGTAAATAAAATCTTTAAAAAAAAAAAAAGAAAGAAAGAAAGAAGGAAATCAACAACTTTTTTGGCCCAAAAGAAAATAATAAAAACTCGAAGAATATTCAGAAAATGATGAAAATAAGAACACTCAAAGTTGGGATGACTGGGTGGCTCAGTCGGTGAAGCTTCAGCCTTAGGCTCAGTTCATGATCCCAGGGTTCTGGGATCAAGCCCCATATCAGGCTCCCTGCTCACTGGGGAGTCTGCTTCCCCCTCTCCCTTTATTGTTCCCTCCACTTATGCTCTCTGTTCTCTGTCAAATAAATAAAATCTATTAAAAAAAACCCCTCAAAGTTTATAAGAATAAAGTAATCAAGGAAAAACATTCCATTTGGAATCAGAGGGCACTAAGTTTAAACTCCAGTTCTGGCACTCCCATATTGCATCATCTTGGGAAAATATATTAGTCTGTGTGTTTCCTCAAAAACAAAATGGAGAAAATTAACCTTGTTGTGAGGATTAAATAAGACAACATATTAAAAATCATTAAATAAAAAATAAGGGATAATTCTTAAGAAATATTATCATCCTTTCAATCCCCTGAAACCTTTTCCATGGAATGCAGGCAAAGTTATATTTACAGACAAACCCAGAGCCTTACATGCTCAAAAATAAACTAATAAACATGAATTTATAATTTAGAAAACTATTGGATATATTTTCATTAATACTGACAGTTACTTTAGGTTTAATGTGTATAACTCTATGGAGAAAGTAGCTAGGCACAGATATAAACACTGTAAACAAGCACTAAAAATAACATAAAAGGCATCTGGACATACACATACATACACATAGCATACCTAATCATAACACTTTTCTACAAATGTGCTTTTCCTTATGTTAAAGGTCAGGCCCCAAATGAATTTGTAATTTATTTCCTATTTAATGACATACACATTTACTTTTATTTCTAGTATTACTGCAGTTTAGTTTTTACAAAGTTTTTTCATTTCTTTAAGTTTAAGTTTAAGTTAAATTTAAACAATCATTTTTTAAGTTTAAGTTTAAGTTTAAGTTAAATTTAAACAATCATTTTTTAATTGAGACTCATTCAGTTCAAGTACATTAACCAAATTATCAATAATTAAAAACAATGCCTAACTTTCTGAAGCATTTCTCTTTACAGAAAACAGAACCCTCTGACAAAGATGAGAAAGTATGTTTCAACAAATTCCCTCAGGTTTACCTACACCAAGACAGAAAACACAAAAATTGAAAACCAAAAATACTCAAAACAAGATAAGCACCCTGAAGACTAAATATGGAACAAAAATACCTCAGGTAAAAGCAAGATGACCATATGATTTATTGCACATACTAGAATATTTCTGGGACTACTAATCAAGAAAAAAAGTCAAGAGAAATCAATCCTCAGATGACCCATGCAAATGAGGATTTTAAAGTATTTTTAACAAATATGTTCAAGGACTTTTAAAAAAATATGGTTATGATGCATTGAACAAGTGGAAATTTCCGTTAAGGGGGAAAATTATAAAACTATCTGAAAAAAAGAACCAAATGAAGGAGTGTATGAAATGAAAAATCAGAGGAGTTTAATAGTAGAACTTGGATATGGCCAAAAAAACAAAATCACAGAAGTAGAAAATAAAAACAATAAAAATTATCATGTCTGAAGAATAGTAAGGAATAAAGACTATAAAGACATACGAGAAGCTTAGTGACCTGTGAATTAATTAAAAAGTAGTCTAAAATATGTGTATTAGGAATCTTGTAATAAAGATGGAGAACGGAGTAAAACAAAAGTATGGCAAATAATTACCCAAATGTGGTAAAAACATGAACCCATAGATTCACAAAGTTCAGTATACCTTAAGCACCATAAATATAAAAGAAATGACACCTTATCACAGAAGAAACTGCTGAAATCCAAAAACAGGAGAAAATCTTTAAAATAATCTTAGAAAAACATTATATTATATACTGGGTAACAATACATTAACTACTGATTTCTCATCAGAAACAGTGGAGACTGAAAGAAAATGGAACACCTTTACAAAAATCCCTTTAACTCAAAATTCTGTATCTAGTGAAACTACACTTCCGAAACAAAGGCAAGAACAGAGGGGCACCTGGGTGGCTCAGTGGTTGAATGTTTGCCTCTGGCTCAGACTGTGATCCCAGGGGTCCTGGGATAGATAGAGTTCTGCATCAGGCTCCCCACAGGGAGCCTGCCTTCTCCCTATGCCTATGTCTCTGTGTCTCTCGTGAATAAATAAATAAAATCTTGAAAAAAAAAAAAAAAGGTAAGAAAAGACAATATAAGATTGATGAAATGGAGAGAATTCGTCACCAGCAGAACTGTACTACAAAAAAATGCTGAAGTCTTCAAGTTGAAGGTAAATGACACCAAATGGAAACTACAGATCTTCAGCTTCTTACTCTGTAACAAAATATATGGGTGTGGACTTGGCAAATATATGGGTAAATGTAAGGAAAAAAAAAATAACGTGTGTGTGTTTCTTCTAGTTTCTTTAAAAGACATTGTACTATTTAAGACAAAGATGGACAAAGGTTCTGGGAGCAATCAGATCTCTCATCCAACCGCTGGTAAAAGTGCAAAATGATACAGCCACTTTGGTAAACAGTTTAACAGTTTCTCACCATGTTAAGCATGTAATTATCATATGACCTAGTAACCCTATTCCCAGGTATTTCCCTAAGAGAAATGAAAACATATGCTCACACAAAGACTTACATTTAAATGTTCATAGAAACTTTATTTGTAAAAAAAAAAAAAAAAAGAAACTTTATTTGTATGAGCCCAAAACTGGAAATCCATATTTCCATCAAGGAGATGAATGAACTGTAGTATATCTATACAATGGAACACAATTCAGCAATCAAATGGAACAAACTACGGATTACACACAGCAATACACATGAATCTCCAAAGCACTAAGCAAAGACTACATATCTACAGTTATAGAAATGTATACATTACTCCAAAGAAGTAAAACTGCAGTTATTAAAAATTCCAGGATTTTAACTATAAACATTTTTTCCCTTTAAAATAAGTGAAAATTCACCTATTCTGGAGTTATTTTCAGACATTGCTCAACACATTCATCTTTTTATCAAGTATATGTATACATTCATTTATTCATCAACTTTAAAAAATTATTGAGCACCTATAATATATCAGGTGCTGTACCAAGCTTTTGTAATGGAAAAATCAGTATTAAATTCCTAGACACAGATCTTCGCAGTAATCTACAAGTACTTTACTAAAAGAAATAAAAGAAAGGCTGAATAAATTGTGAAATATATCAATATACTCATTGATGCAAACAGTATCTTAAAGACAGCAGAAGTCCTTGACAACCTGATTCCAAAATTTGCACAGAATAAAGCATAAGAAAAACCAAAACAAGTCTGAAAAAGTAGAACAAAAGATTTGCCTTGTAAATATTTTATTAAGAGGCTATAAAAATTAACATGATATGGCACTGGCACAGAAATAGATCACTGACACTAAACAGAATCCAGAAACAGACTCTTTGTATAAATAAGAATGCAATACATGATAAAGGAGACATTTCGTGGGAAGAGAACAGATTTTTCTGCTAAGTAGTGATGGGAAAATTATACATATGGAAAAAGTAAAATAAATTCCATATAAATTAAAGATCCAACTGTAAAAAAGAAAATTAAAATACAAAAGAATAAAAAGAAAAACATCTTTCTGACCAAGGGGTAAGAAATCCCTAAATAAGAATCAAAATGTTAAAGTCATGTATAAAAATGATAGATAAAATGGAACACATCAAAATTGAAATATCTAGAAGCCAAAGGCAACAGTTTTTCTGCAATGGGGAAAAATATTGGCAACCTAAATAATAAAATATTAGATTTCAAAATATCCAAGGAATTTCCATATATCAGAAGAATATATCAACTCAATAAAAAAATGATGAGCAGTATGCATAGGCAATTCACAGAAAGGAAGATACAAATAGCCAATAAATATATGAAAAAGACACTCAATCCCAGCATTAAATAGAATAATGCAAAATTAAAACAAGATACATTTTTCATCTATCAGATTGGCAAAACAGTGAAACTTCTCCCTCTGCCTATGTCTCTACCTCTCTGTGTCTCTCATGAATAAACAAAATCTTAAAAAAAAAAAAAAACAGTAACATAAATGTAATGCCATATCCCTTTGCTTGTAAAGAAAGACACTAGGAAAGAGTCACATGCTTGAAATTTTGTCCAGAGAGGGTTTAAAAAAAAGGGGGGGGGGGGAGTTTCTGATTCTGAGATCTTACCAAAGGAAATGAGCAAAATGCACAAAGCTCTCATTCCAAGAGTGAAATATGTGCGCAACTGCCCTCTAAACAAAACCTGTGGGAAGCAAGAATGTATGTTTCTGATATCTTATCCACATGCAAAAGAAACAACAGTTCCATTGCATAACACTCACTGTATTTTCTATATCACCAATACAGGCTCTCAGTGAATTAATAGTTTGAATAGTTTCTATTTACTCAGATCTGTAAAAGATTTTGTTTTCCACACTGCCCTACACATCTATGCTAAAGAGTACAGAGATTGAGGGAGAGTAAACCACATTCTGACCTTTCCTTCTCCATTACCCCATTCTACTCTTATCAACACCTGTACTAAGCTATATACATATATATATATTAATATCAAGAAAAAAATGGAAATTAACACACATCGAAATAAGTAATACGAAACAAGGTAATTCTTCACAAAGGCCAATTTGTATTGTATCAGCAAAACCTGGAGAAGAACTGGCAGATTTTTTTCCAAAAATGTAAATATTCATTGCCATTTCACAAGAAACTTTATATATCCAGTAAAATAAAAACCAACCTTGTACATAGCAGAAATTCAATATTTTTCTAATCTAACCTTTGAAGCACGTAACAAACGGGCTAAAAGCTCAGGTTTTGAGTTGGAAAGACCTCTAAAGAAGTTCCAGCTCCATCATATAAGAGCTACCCTAGAGTCCTTAAAGATGTGCTAGGTGCCTGGGTTGGGTCATTTGGTTAAGTGTTGCCTTAAGCTCAGGTCCTGATCTCAGGGTCCTGAGACTGAGCCCCAGATAAAGACCCCTGCTCAGCAAGGAATCTGCTTTTCCCTCTGTCCCCCACCCTCCCGCTCATGCACTCTCTCTCTCAAATAAATAAATAAAATCTTAAAAAAAAAAAAAAGATGTGCCAATATCTCCAAGAAATCTATCTCATAATCCTTTAATTTAAGCTGTTTCCTTCAGCATTATCTTTGAAGATAATTTAATTAGGTGTTTCTACTTTAAAGAAGAAAGGCTAAAAATAATGAATTAAAAATATTTCCTAGAACAACTGAAATTTAGAGATGGGAAAAGCACTATGAATCATTTGCCAATTAGAGGATCAATCCTGCACCTTTAGAGATGAAGAAACTAAAGCTCCCAGAGATTACATGACATTTCCAAGGTCAGATAACTTACACAAGAGAGGATTTTAGAATTTAGGCCCCTCCTACTCTTCACCACATCACAGGAATATGACTAAAACTTAAAAAGCACTGGAAGAGGTCAAGGTTTTAAAAAGAAGCAAGAGACTCCCAGTAATTTTATTCTTAATTATAGTACATTTCACCCAATTTATCACTATTCCCCAAACTGCCTCCTCCCACTCCCCACCCTTACACACCCATGCCTATTAAGGTGTACCAATTAATGAAATTAAAGGAATGAAGATCAAAAAAAGCCATTTTTTAAATTGGGACCTCTAATCATAGGTATCCCAATGATGCTAAAATTATTTAAGAGCAAATGGTCAGTTCTCCCAGAAAGCAACACTGTCCAAGGCCACAGATACACTCAACCACCCCAGTGGGATACAGTGGGAGGGGTGGTGGGATACAGCATCAGCTCTGGAACCCAAGTGGATTCCAGTGGCTCCCTCTAGGACTTCAGACAAGTTACTAAAACCCAACCTCCCCCTCTCCTCTCAGTGCCTCAGTTTCTTAACCTGAAAAAAAGGGGGTGAGAACACTACCACATTTTGCTTGAGCTTGCATAAACATTAAACTGATATGCCAGAAAAAGCACTCAGAATAGTTACTAAGACATGTAGGAACTGTTGCAGAAATGTTAGGGAATTTTATAATGTCAATGGTAACATGCCAGCCTCTTTCTGTACCAAAGACTACATGCAAAGAAAAGCAAACT
This sequence comes from Vulpes lagopus, assembly GCF_018345385.1. Lineage (NCBI taxonomy): Eukaryota > Metazoa > Chordata > Mammalia > Carnivora > Canidae > Vulpes > Vulpes lagopus. The sequence goes on from NC_054829.1 coordinate 102,237,860, forward strand.
GAACTCTATTCTTTCTGGTTATAAAGGTAAACACAAATATCTTCCTTCAAGATTTCTATGTTATTGTCTATTTTCCCCCCTAACTAACAGTATTAAATTGTGTTTTAGAAAGGAAGGAAATCAAACATCATGTTAATTTGCTTACTTTTAAAATAATGATTACAGGGACACAAGATGTTTAGCAGATGAAAATTTGAGCCAGATTTGGTTTTCACATGTTTATTATTACTGCCTTAAAAGACTCAAAAGAAACTAGTAGTTTTATTTGACTTTTAGATTTTTTCTTAATGTAGACTGAAAATCTACATATAGGAAATACATATAAATTCTAATAATTCTAAGATAGGTACAATGTGGACTTTGAAAAATTCCCAACAGACTCATTTTATTTTTTTTTAATTTTTATTTATTTATGATAGTCACACAGAGAGAGAGAGAGAGAGAGGCAGAGACACAGGCAGAGGGAGAAGCAGGCCCCATGTACCGGGAGCCCGATGTGGGATTCTATCCCAGGGCTCCAGGATCGCGCCCTGGGCCAAAGGCAGGCGCCAAACCGCTGCGCCACCCAGGAATCCAACAGACTTATTTTAAATAATTTTTTTACTCATGCAATTTATTCATCCCAGAATGTATCTACATCAATATAATTGTTCTGATTTCAATTTTTGTTTTCTAATTTTTCGTTTTATAAAACTGTAATATCACTGCACAAGCAACATTTAAAAATAGGACAACAGACAATAGTTTTCATTTATTTAAAGACCAAACAAAAGAAATCTTTAACACTCTGTAAGCTGAAGTAGCTTCTAGGCCTAAATTACCTCCTAAGATGTTACTTCACCTGACATAAAGTCCTTAGGCATCACTGAAGTGAGTCTGAAGAGACTCAAACATCTGTTTGGTGAATCTGTGAAGCTTTAGATTATAGTAGGTGGTTAATTTAACCGAAAGAAAAATTACACATGCCATAGCATTTCAATCTTCTTAAAAGGTTCTGAACTTGAAAAAAAAAAAAAAAAAAGTTCTGAACTTGGGTTATTCCATAACCAAGCACTATTATCCCTAATGGCCAAGGTATTCCCTAGTAACAATTTAGGTGCCCTGGGAATCTTATTAACTCTTTCAGGCCATTAAGGTTCCATTAAGAGCATTAGAGCTAGGAACCTAATTACAGTGTATTAAATGGTCTTAGTGCTCTTCAAGTGTTAATGAGCAAGCCAAAGTGACTGATTTTCTAACAAAGAGTGCAAGGAATTTGTTTTTAAATGCTACTGAGACTATTTTTAGATTTTCACAGTGGCTACTCCTGTTTCAAAAGGCAAAACTTCAAGATTTAAATAATAAGATTAAACTTATAGAAATGTAGCCAGCAACCACAGCTTCTTCCTAACTGAAACATGTTTTCTGACGCAATAGCTAGTTTTAGTTTAGTCATGTCAAAGTTAAAAACTATAAATATTAAAACAGGATATTATAGTCTACTAAAGACTGCACATGTTAATTTGGATCAAAGAAGTTATTTCATAGTAAAACAACCCTAAAAGTTCCTTGCAGAATCATAAATTAAGTGAATTAATATAAAAATATATATGGAAATATGGAAGGACATACCGTCTATAAATTAGAACAGATTTCTTTGTTCTCAAAAAAATATGTACTTATGTCAAAAAACAGTTTATTTTTCTTAAGGTAGTGGAAATTAACAAGAGGAATTTGTTTTTTTAAATGTCTAAGTAACCATGAAAATGTATAAAAAATAAAAATTCTCTAAAAATTTCTGTATTATACACATCCTCAGGAAACTACAGAACTAAAAAAAATTCCAGACAGCCACCCTTTCCTACATGGTTTTAATCTTTCCCTCTGTTGATCTATTTAATAAAAATGCCAAGAAATATAGATAACATGTTTAAACTGTTATAATATCACCCCTCTGTGATTAAAACTATCAATTCATACACACTAATTTATATTTAAAGTTACTGCATTATATATCTTAAAGTTATTTAAGGAAAAGGTGACCAAAAAAAAAAAAAAAGACATTTCCAACATATATGGACTCAAAATCCATCTCCCACGCATTTTCTGTAAAAATTTTGGAAAATGTATATTGGCCAACAATGAAAATGGACAACAAAAAAGAGGACATGAAAGAATTTAAGAAAAAATAGATTAACCCAGGGCAATGAAAAGAAACCCCATGATGATCGCTGTGCAGCAAGCTGTTCTCTTATATCCATAATCAGTCTTTAAAAAAGAAGGATAAGATAAAGGAGGTAACTAATATTCACATAAAGACTATAAATGCTAGTTGTTATTTTTCAATTTTCAGACTCAAGAGATAAAACAGGAAAAACACTAAAGGGTAAAATTTAAATATTATAAATTTAGACACTATAGAGCTAACATATAGTTCAGAGAAGCTGGTCTGTAAAGGAGAGAGAAATAGTACAGAACCTCAATGTCCCATTATTATACTGGGCAACCACAAGTTATTGTTAGAAATTAATGAAGCAATAAATAGAGCTCAAAGTGTAATTCTTAGAGTTACTAAGATAATTGAGGACGAAATATAGTAACAAAATTTAAAAATGTATAAGAAGTTAAACTCCTGAGTTTTCAAAGCAGCAACCTGAGTTAAAAGGGAAAAGACAGAAATTAAGAAACAGAGGTGTAAGCACAATGCTTAGAGAAGCAACTACTCAGGAGAACTAAAAACATAGAGAAGTTGTTATGAGAAGTCAGGCTGAGGGTGAGAAGTGGGAAGGAAAATTTTACTTTTTATTTGATTTTTTTGTTTACACTTCTGAGTTTTTTATTTCTAAGTATATGATTATTTTTACAATTAAAAATGTCATCCAAAGTCCTATGGTTGTGATTTTAAAAGGGACACATAATAAAATGTTTAAATGCTGCCAAATTTAAGATTAAATAGTGTTAGATTTCCAAGATGTACAGTAAAGAGAGAAGAGCAACAAAATTTTAACATCTGTTAGCTAATATTATTGTTAGCTAATATTTAATCATATGAATCCAAGTATACAGTTTTCTCTAACTGTAATAAAATCATACGTTGTTATATGAAGCATTTCATCTATCTCAAAATCAAGAAATGATTCCTTTATTTATTTCTAAGGTCTCCTTCTCCCCTACCAAGGTTCTATTTTTAATCTGTAACATCATATAAAATAAGCTATGTGCTTACAATATTTAAGCTCCTACTGAATTATAAGTTACATACCTTTAGTAGATAGATTAATTATTGAAAGACAAAGCTATTAAATAGTGTAATCAAGTCACATAAACTGATCTTTTAAAAAATTCCTTCACAAATTTAGGAAGCTTTCAACCCCTGCAGTTCCTGAGCATCTCTCTGTTCTCATCCTCTCCAATGCCCCCTTTAGTAGGTGCTAATGAAAATAGACAATACCTGGCTAAGTAGTGAAGAAAAAAGTTAAGATGAAGAATGATTTCTGTTCATTAACATTTGCTTAAGCAGGACAACAAAAACTCTTTTGTCTGAAATAGTTGAGAGAACAGCTGGATGACATTTGAGAGAGATGATAAATATAAATCAAAACTTGAGTTTAAATTAAAAATAAAGGCTCCCACATAGGATCATCTAGTATTCTATGACTCATGATTTAAGAAAAAAATATTTATATTACAATTTCTTCAGTCTTTTACTTGGTACCTACATCTATTTTTAACTTGGGTCCCTATAAAATGAGAGAGAAAGAAAATTCAATAAAGATACATAGAATATATTACAATAATGTGAAGGTGAAAGGAATAGGAAGTAATAAAACACTTGTAACTCTTAAAACTACAAAACTAACTTTACAAAATCTAGATATATAAGAGTTATTAATTAAGGTGCTACCCACAGTGAACAATATGCAAATATCCTTAAAGTAAATAATATCCATTTTTTAATGTCTATCTTACTCATTTAGGATATAAATACAAAACACAATGTCGGCATACCATTTCAGAGCAAAATATGTCAGTAACACTCATTTAATCTTTTAATTTTAGGATTTTAAAAAACATTATGAAGAAGCACTGTTGTATTTATCATGATGAAGAAAACATGTGTTCCTTTTAGCCGAATGGAAAAAAGTCCTTTTTTTCCTTTCAAAACAAGTTCTTGTAATTATTCTAGTCTAATGTCACCTCAACCTAAATAAGCTTCAGTATCTCTGCATGTCTTTTTGTACAAACATATACACCAAAAGAATTTAGAAGATGCCAAAGTGCAAAGTCATCTCTATTCAGGATAGAAGCAGAATTAAAGTCAAAAGAGAGTTAACATTTTTCATTCTAACCCTTAGGAAACTCAAGAAGGAGGTAAGGTACTTAGCCTTACGTAATCTGGTTTCAATACTGCTAGTTACAGAAACCTTATTACTATAATCAAGTATGCATTGCTCATTACAGTATTGTAGATGGACCATGGAATTTTTAATCAGAAAATGAGTTCAAATCATGGTTCTACTATTAATGGATGTGCAAACTTGAGCAAGTTATTTAAATCCTCAAGTACCTTTGAGAATAATAGTATGTACATAACAGGTACCAGTGCTTTGCATATGGTGAGTTTAAAATGTTAAATCATATCTCCAACAATACTGGGCTAAAGAATAGTGTATTCCACCTAACAAATAGTTTCATTCAGGTTCTCAGCCTTTCCAGCCTAAAGGGGGAATCCCTTAGCAGAGTTTCATGACTTCAGTGTGTTACATCACAAATCAATTAGAGGACTCGTTTTGGCTGGCTGTTGCATCATTACATTATCAGTTCTCATCTGAGGAGCAGTTAATACATTAAAAACACTTTGTCTATTTTACTCTTCTTACACACTTACATATGAGAAATATGATAATAAACCTAGCGTAAAAAGACAGACAAGAAATCTGTATGGTTATGGACTCAAGGCTCATATTTTAATTGGAGTTTTTATGCTTTTTATGCTTTAGTTTTGTTCCTCAAGTCATTCATACTTTACCTTATCAGACCCTTTCCTTTCTCAATTACATGCAAGAATGGCATCAAATCTCTGGCTGTTCCATGTGTAAGAAAAGGTTTTAAATGCACATAAATTAAGAGAGGTTAACACATAAGTATCAACGAGTTTCAGTCAATTCAGAAATGGTATATTCTCCAAATAAGAATTGAGATCTAGAAGGAACCAGGAATCTGAAAAAGAATCAAACTGAAAGAAAAAAGATTAGAAAAATAGGGGGGGAAATAGTCAAAGAATAATATAATAGGGGCCATATTTTCAACACTTGATATATGACAGCCAGATGCTTTAAGTAAATCATCTCTTTCAACAAGCTCACAAGTAGGTGTAACTATCTCCCTTTACAGGTGACCAAACTGAGATTGAGGAAGGTTAAATGATCTACTCAAAGTCACTCAGGTAGGAAGGAGCACAGAACTCTAACTGAGGTCCATCTGACTCCAAAGAAAGTCAACTCTATCATATAAAACTATTTCTGAGATATCAAAATTTTGTCAAAGGGCAGTTACCTTTTCCTCCCATTTTTGCAACCAGAACAAAAACTAGATATAGAAACTGCTTATGTGCTTGATGAACACTTCCCCCTTAGTTCCTGTTACTCAAATGAACAAAAGAAGAGATTAAAGAAAAAACAAAGAAGAAAGAAAGAGGGAGGGAATGGATGGAAGGAAGAAGGAAATGTACTTTCTTAGTCTGAAATACCACCTGTCTGCCTATATCCTTTTCTCTCTTGCTCTTCCTAGCACTATGACACAACTCAGACACAATAATGGACTGCCCTTTATATTCTGTGGATGGAGAGAAAACAAAAAAAATAAAACACATAAATTTAACTCCCAAATATACACACTGTATTTTAGAATATGCACTTTTTAAATTCTAAGAATTCTGCTGACACATTATTTACTTCTATTTCTAGAAAGTTACAGACTTACCATGAAACTTTGAGGCTTCAGGATCATTCACATTGATAGCAATTATTTTCCAATCTGTTTCACCCTGATCAATAAGAGCCAAAATTCCAAGGATCTTCACAGGAATAACCTCTCCACAAGAAAGAACCTTTAAACAGAAAAGAAATTCAGTATTTTTCAAAGCTTTGGAGAAATATACTCATATATCATAAAAACCCATATGAAAGATTAAAGCACTATAGGCTGCAATTTAATAAAGCTTTAATAATTAAAGATAATGTAAAAAGTCATAAAGCCTTTTATGATATCCCTTTTAGAATTAAGTATCTTGATCCCTTTTTGGAAACTGAAGTTATTTATAGATCTTGAAATTTAGTGTACTAGGCCTAGAAATTCATACTAAACAGAAAATAAACCTATGTATATCATTATATAGTATAAACCTCGCTTTTGCTGCTGGGGATAAAAAAGAGACCTGAGAATCCTTCTAAATTACTTTTTTTTTGCAAACCACATTTATCAGCTACTAGTGAAAAGTAGATTTTTAACATATTAGAATATAACCTCAAGAAGATAATGAATGATAGTGAAAGAATTAACGTTAAAAATACAGATAAAACAGGTTTCAAAAAACGCTTTAAAAAGATTTTAAAAGAAACCAAGAAATGCATTATGTTGAAGCAGATGTTCCATGTGTTAAAGTGATTTCAGTGGTTCCCTCAAGTTGCCAATGACAAGTTTATATTCATGCATTCTTTCTATATCCCTTTATTTTTAAAGGTTTGGTTTGCTCTACAGAATTCCATTGCAGGCTAAAATTTGAACACATGCTTCAGAATAAATCCCCCCATGACTCAAAATGCAGCTTTACATATGGAAAGCAAGATATGCAAAAGAAAATCACTTTTGTGTCTTGAAATCTGAAGAAAAAAATAAGATATCTAAAACCATAAAATCAAATAAATCCTTTCAGAAGATGTGCAAAACGAATCTAAAATCTTAAATATACAAGAACTTGCAATTAGTTAGAATTATATAAAAGATCAGTGTGACAATTTATAAAGTAAACAAAATCTCATTTTTAGGGAAATATGCACAATTATATTAACCAGACTCACATATTTAAGTTCTATTAAATACCCATCACTATATTAAACACTATGTATATAAAAAGAAACAGTCCCTGTTTCTCAAAGGTTTCCAGTCTTATTGGAGAGACTCACACAAATAATGCAAGGAGATCCTCTATAAACAAAAATATTCAAATGTGAAGTTATCACATAATTACCAGTGTAAGGCTGGACACGCTGGTTAACTCAGTGATAAACTAGAACACTGGTTCTCAACCAGAGGCAATTTTGCCCTCTAGAGACTATTTGGCATGTCTGGAGACATTTTTGATTGTAAAAAATGGGGAGGTATTACATTACTAGCATCTAGTGGAAAGAAGCCAGGAATGCTGAACAGGACAGTTCCCTATAATAGAATTATCCATCCAAGATGTCAATAGCGCCGATTGAGGACCCTGCAGAAGACTGGTGGCAGGGGTGTCTTATCAGAAATCCTAGGAATCATGTATAGTTTTAAAAGCACATTGTAAATTATTTTATTTTTATTCACAAAAATTAATAATTTACTTTGAAATTTCATACAACATAAGAGCAGACTTGAGATGTTTACAGTTACAAGGGCAAGCAGGAAACATGTCTGGCGATTGTCAATTCATCAGAATGAAACATGCTCTCTGATCTCATAAGCAACATAAAAGGATTAGATAAACCATTGTCTTGGTATATAATACCTTTAAAGACTGGAAAGGAAATTCTCAATCAAACCAAAAACTCGGAATAAGATACTTAAGAACAACTGGTAAAATTCTTATGAACGCCCTACAATTCAATTTATTCTAAATCAATTCAACAAATTTATGCAGAACACATGGTGTTAGATATCAAGTGAATAATACATAATCCCTCAAGGAATTTCAATAATCTTAAAAATATATAAATATGTTTTTAACTCTATTATCAACTTCCAGGGCTTTGCTCCCTTCCCTTTGTCTATTTACAACATAGTGTTCAAAAACACTTTCTACTACTATGTTCCTTAACAGATGATTTAAGGACTCTTCACACAACCAGAAAGAAAAGAAAGAAGCGCCCTACCAACAACAACTAAACTATTCTTTACATGGTGACTGACACTTACTTCATATTTACTAAATGTTATTTCAGGTCTCATTATCTAAAGGAATAAACTGCACTGGCTATAAGATGAAACCTATTTTCCCAGTTCAGAGTCTGTCACTGATTCTTTGGGAATCACAGAGTTCGCAATGTTTGAAAAATGAGTTAAGATTCTGAAACAACAGAGATGTGCCTCAAATGTTTTAGGTAGAATCAGACTAGGGTTATCACCAACTTTTCTAGCTATTATGGAAAGGCTTCAAAAGATAGGCTTTTTAAGTCCTAAATACTATGAAGCTGAATTCTTTCCCCACCATTCTTAAAGGCGACCTTAAGCAAATTACTTCACATGGTAGTTTAGAATTTGGTTTCTCAACAGTGAAATGGAGACTGTATCACTTATTCCTTGAAGTAAAAAACAAAGGCTATAACACATACATGAACTAGAACATAAGAGGTCTTCTACAGATATTAATATTTTTTTCTCTCTGGTCTCTACATAGATGTATCAGCTCACACTTATCAACTGTGAACCTCTCAGGAGCCTGATATGAGCAGAATATAAGTAAGTGATCTACAACAGAAGTTCTAGGTTGATTCTGAATTTCAATGAAGTAAAACTTCAACTGGACCTACACAATACAAGAAAACCATGGAAAGTAAAATTGCTCAAATACTGTTATCCTGTGTTTCTACTGTAGTATAACAAATTATGACAAACCTAAAGGCTTAAAATAGTATAAATTTATTATCTCACAGTTTCCACAGGTTAGAAGTCCAAGCACAACATGGCTAAGACTGATTACAACCTGACAAGGCCAAAATCAAGGTCATAATCCCAGGATCCTGGGGTCGAGTCCCATACCGGGCTAACCACAGGGAACCTACTTCTCCCTCTGTCTATGTCTCTGCCTCTCTCTGTGTCTCTCTCATGAATAAATAAATAAAATCTTTAAAAAGGGGGGGAGGGAGAGCTATATTCAGGAAGACCTTTAACTATATTAAGTGCAGAACAGAAAATAAACTGGAAAAAATGTCCAACAAAATCAAAATGTTTATATATTTATCCCAAGAGGAAAAAACATGGGAAGATAAAAACTGTATGACTTACTAGAATAGAAGGATTGTGAGGGAAGGTTTATGCTTGATTTTATTTCCATTAATATAAGTACAATTTTCTTGAACAATAAATAACACTGAAAAAAAAAGTTCTAAATGCTGAAGGAATTTGAGTCAAAGAAAAAAAAAAAAAAAAACAAAACAAAACCAGGGAAAAATAAAAAATCTGTTCTCAGAGAAGAAAAATCAAAGGAAATCCAGTTAGAGAAGAGCTGGACTAAGGCATAAAGTCCTCAAGCCAAATAATACCTAAGAATTAGAGAGAAGGAGCTTGAAAAGAAACCAAGAAGGAAGCAGAATTAGAGTACAACCAAGACAGTATGATACAGTAAAAGTAAAGAGACAGTTTCAAGAAGGAAGACAAAGTGAACAGTATAAAATGCCACAGTGAGTTCAAGTTAGACAAAACCTATAAAACAAGCCTGCTCGATCTGGCTAAAAGAAAGTTAGTAGACCTTGGTGAGAGCAGTTTCACAGAAATGCTGGGGGCGTGGAAACAATTTTGAAATAGGTTGCAGATTAAGTGGAAAGTGCAGATGAGTGTTGAAAACTCTTTTTATGAGTCTTCATGTGAAGGGGAAGAAAGCACAGAGGAGGGTGCCAATAAAGAGAAATTGTGAGTATAGAACAGGGAAAGGATAAGAAAATACTATCACTCATGAGGCAGGAAGGGACAGGATCCAGAGTACAGGTGAAAGCCTTGGTCTTACACATTAAGATAGTTCTCATAGCAGAAGAGATGGAAGATACAAAGTTTGTAAACCCAGGCAGTTTGACGGTCCAAAAAGAAAAGATGAGGGAGCTCTTATCTGCTCGTTCCTATGGCCTCTACAAAATTACAAGACAATCTGTTCTGCTGTTAAGTGAGAACAAAATGCAAGGAACTGAATGTCTGCAAAGAAGAACAAATATTTGCAATAAATGCAACAGAAAATAGAAAAACATCAAAAAACACATAGAATTCTATAAATAGTAGCAACCTATGAAATTGTAGGTTTTGTTCTTCCCCAGTAGGTCTTAGCAACCTGGAAGCAGACACAAAAACAAGAGTATGAGTTCGCTTTGTTCAGTATTGAATTTCCTGTCTGGATAATGTGCAAGGAAGCTGAAAACAGGACTCAGCAAACCTTTTCTGTAAAAGTCAGAGAGTAAGTTACTTTAGACTTTGTGGATGGTATAGTCTCTGTGGCCACTTGTCAATTTCAGTGCAAAAGCAGCCACAGACAAAAATACAAGTGAATGGGCATACCTGTGCTACTGACAGAAATAGGTGGGACACTCTATTTGACTTGCAAAGGGTTGCAGTTTACAAACCCCCAGTATAAGAGAAGGAAATAAAGATACAAAAAGGGACTCATATCTCAGGGAGCAAGAGGCTAGACCTTGGAAGAGCTGAGGAACCAGTTCCTTCCAAAGAGAACTGAAATTTTATGGCATGAACAGAGTAGAACACATAATGGAATAACATAGTCTAGAAAACAAACCTTTGAGCCTATTTCACAAACATCAATAGGATCATTATCTCCACAGCAGTCTGTACTCTTATCTTTTCGATGGGGATCTTCCCAAGTCTAAAAAAAAGGAGAGAAGAGAGGGAGAAATATAAGTTAATACCCACTATAATATATCTTAATCTTTCCACATGATCACAAAGTTTTAAAGTTCTAATCCAAAGGGAAAATTCTCAAAAATTGTACAGGCTCGATGTCAACATGCCAGGACAACCCTAAATATATAATAATTATCACAGATTTACAGCATTTCCTCCCTCTGGTCTCTCATTTTTCTGTATAATCACATCTGAAAGTGGGCAGTATTTCCAAACATACTCTTCTTCCAAGTTGAGTCAGCATGTAAATTCATGCTCTTTTCAAGTCTCAGTTCAGAGGTTTCCACTGTCTGCACCACTTCCACAGGCTCCCTAAACTGTTGCTTCTATCATTCATTGCTTCCTTGGGCATGGTAATAGCATCAGGTCTGCCTCTCTGGGTATGAAAATAAGCTTCTTATTCTTTAAGTAACTTCTACTAGAAGAAACCTAATTTTCCCTTTATAAAACTAAAGAACAAGACAATCTACACCAAACAAAAGAAAAATCTATTTTTGTCTCATTTTATTCCATTTAAAAAATCCTCTACTTTGTCATCAAATCTCAAGACCTTGACAAAAGCATGAAAAGATGTCAACTTTTAAGTTTACTGTAAAGATTATACCCTGTTGGTTACAAAATATACCCATGGGCATTTTTATAAATGAACAGCATAACAGAAATTTGTTACCAAATTTAAATATCCCTTAGGCACCATCCTTCCCAAAAAGCCTAATAATTACTGGATTCTAAATGGAACTGTAGAAGTTTCCTAAAGTTATTTTCCTAAGATTTACATTATAAGATGTGCAGAGACGGAGTTACCTCAAAATTGTTATCTAGAGATAACTTCAGATTACCCAAGTTTATTGCCTCTAATTCTATCCTGATAATTAAAAAAACATACTCTTATTTACAGCTAATCGTAAATATTTTCCTTCTGGTCCAAATTATAATATATTTAGGAATAAAATGAACCCCACCTTGCTAAAAAAATAAATCAGTAAACCAACATTTCACTACTTCAAATACTAATATTAATAGTAAAATACAAGAATAAACAAAATTGTTAACCTCATATACTGGTTATAGGTGAGAGACACTTTCTAAGTGATACAACCAAACACACACACATATACATACACACACCACCCCATGAGGAAGATACTATTGTTGACCTCATTTACAGACAAACTGAAGCACACAGAATTTAAATTTGCCCAATGCTCACATTTTCTAAATGGTGGCAATGGGATGAGAATTCAAGGTATTAACCATTATGTTACGATATCCAAGTTTTGATAACAGCAGCAACTGAATGGCAATTACTTTCAGATATAATCGTATTCTATTTCATGATTCTCTTCTCTTAAATACTTTCTCTTACAGAATCTCCTAAGTACGCATCCATTCACACAGCAAATATTTATTGAGTACCTAGGTACTCTGGGACAGAAGTTAGAAACAGAGATGAATTGGAGGACATAGCCATACTATGAAGGATGTCAAGTTAATAAATGGTACAGCATTTGTCAAATATGCTATAAAATTAATCTTGACGTGCTGGAGAAACCAAGATGGGATTGAGTGAAGATTGAAATCAGAAAACCTAGAAGCAGAATCAGAAAATATCTGAGAGATTCTTCCTTCCTGATATGAGAACCCTCTCTTGAACTTCCCTTAAGTTTACTTCCACTCTCAGAAGGGGACAAATGTGATAGGTAAAGTCATTCTGACCTAAAGGAAGATACCTAGACTCCAGTTCTCCTTCAGTCACAAATTACCTTGGCCCAAATATCCAGACCTCAGTTTCCTCACCTACTAAAAAAAATGACCCAGGTAAGACAATTGCTAGATACATCCCAGCCCCGAGTTCTATGACTGTTAGTGGTCATTTATCATCCACATGAATATTACCAGTGAATAGGAAGCTTACAAATTCATGAGACAACTTACTCTATTTTGATCAGCATTAATTTTAAGAAACTCCTTCCTTTAACTGAGACAAAAACAAAAAGCTTCATATAAGCTAGACTTCATTTGGTTTCAGTGGGTGCTCCCTAATTATTAATCAGTTCGTCTATATCCCTCTCAGAACTCCACTTTCAGTATTATCTATCAATTTATTCCTCCCGTCAAGGAAGTAAGTACAAAATTGCAAAATTCCTAAGCTATATAATCTTGACACTTTAAAGGCAAGTTCTTCATGATTTCCCTTGCAGCAAAAACACCAGACTGTTCTATTTCCAGCCCTGCCTTTAATACTTTATGCACAGGCCTCTGTTGTTATTACAAAAGCGATTCACACTAAATGACTTCTAAGTTAACTTGAAAATATAGTATAATTTTAAGCAAGCACCAGGAGAAGAAATCTTGACAAATTTACAACTTTGATTACGCCCTCTTGTGGAGCTTTAACTATATAACTAGGCAGAGAAACAACTAAAATGGCTCAATATCCACAAGAGGAAATTCCAAAATTTATTATTTGCTTCACAAAAGTAAGAAACAGATTAGCAGCCAAAATTTAGAAATAACTTCTACAACTAAATAAGAAAAAGGGCAACCCAATACAAAATGGGCCAAAGACAGGAACAGGTAATTCAAAGAGAAAACATAAATAACTTATAAATATATAAGAAGAAACCTAGTCTGATCAGAAAAATAAAAATTAAAACCTTAATGAGACACTATGTCAAAAACCTAAAATCCAATAATGCCAAATAGAGCTGACCCTTGAACAACTCAGGAGTTAGGGATGCTGAACCCTGCACAGTTAAAAATCTGAGTATAACTTTGACTCCCCCAAAATTTAACTAACAGCCTACTGTCGACAGGAAGCCTTATCAATTACATAAACAGCACTATTTTCTATGTTACATGCATTATATACTACATTCTTAAAGTAAGCTAAAGAAAAGAAAACGTTATCAAGAAAATCATAAGGAGGAGAAAATACATTTACAGTACTGTACCATAAAAATCTGTATATAAGTGGATTCAAACCCATGCAGTTCAAACTCATGTTCAAGGATAAGGATGTAAGGCACTTAGGACACTATATACTGCTAGTAGGAGTGTATATCAATACAATTTCTTTTGTAAGCAATTTGGGAATTCCTAGTAAAAAAAAAGTGAGTAACTCACAATTAAGCAATCTGACTCATAAGCATACACCTACCAATAAATACCTCTATATACTACATATATAGAAAAATTTTAGAATGGACCCAGGAAAAGCATTTAAAAAAGAGAAAAACTATCAACAGAAATATAAATAATGTTAACCTCATACAAAGAATGGTTATAAAGCTATGAAAATAAATAAATTTGAATATACAGATTATTAATCTAGCCATACAGATAAGAAAACAAATCTTTCTCATCCTTGTGCAGACATTTGAGATCATTACCTTACAATCTACAAATATTAAGCAATACATTTGCAATCCTAATACTCTGGTCCTTAAGTAAAAAAAAAATCATTGAACTATACAGAGCTGTATATACAGGGCTTCTCAAGAACTACTTCTTGATTAATCAGGATTCCTATAACCCAGTCAAGGGAAGTAGGATCCACCTAGCCACTACCTGTACTTTAAGAGATTCAATGTGGAGCAAAAGCCACTACCAGTTGTTTCACTATTAGCAACAAGTATCAACGGCAACAGTAGCATCATCAAGAAAATACTGAGAACTCACTACGAAGTTAAACATTTTGCCTTATCTCATTCAATATTGACAATAACCTTGTGGGGTAGATGGTATGATGATATAGATGTACAAATAGGCTTAGAGAGAGTTAGTCACTGGTCCCAGGTTATAAAGCTAATAAGTGGTACTAAATGATACTTGGGGTCAATGAACCAAATTTATAATGAAATTGAAAATAAAAACAGAACCATATTACATTATGACTGAAGAAATTTTGGTGGGGGGCTGGCATACAGGGTTGGCAAAATGGGTAAAGCGGAGTGGGAGAGGTATAGGCTTCTAGTTATGGAATGAGTAAGTCACAGTGATGAAAGTACAGCATAAGAAATAGAGTCAATGGTACTGTAATAGTGTTGTATGGTCACAGATGGTAGCTACTCTTGTGTTGAGCATAGCATAACCTACAGAGTTGTCCAATCACTGTGTTGTACAGCTGAAAGTAATGTAACATTTTGTCAACCATACTTTGATTTAAAAAAAAAAATGTTCAATTGCCAAGAAAATAAAAAACACTAATAAAATCTTAAATTTCATGATTCTAGTCCTTTAACATTATTTATTCCATTAACATTAATGGGTCTTTTAACTATTCATTCAGAAGATGTAACACTGAGTAATCCATTATACACAGAAATATAACTGTGAGAAAACAAAATTTTTGCTCAGGCCAAACCCAAATTTTGGGGAAGGCATTACTGATAGTGAGGAAGAAGTTATTAAGGTTCAACAGTATAGACAGCTAAAGATCTGAAATAATGACAGCACACTAACAAATCACTAAGGAAGAGAGACTGCTACTTAAGCAAACTGCTGTTTAATGTTCTTCCAAGCGCAGTTGGCCTGGTAACAATTTTGAACAAATTTCCTTCTGTTAAAAGACAAATCATAAGAAAACAGAAAAATCCAGTACCTATATGTACCTATGAAACAAATATAATACACACAATAAATTCATCATTCTTTCATCAAGTATTGATTAATCACCTATGCCGTGCCAGGCACTAAGCTAGGCAGTTAGTTGGAAGACACCAATGAACAATACAAACAGAATCCTTGTCCTCCTGGAGTCTGTATTCTAGCTGGAAGAAATCAACAATAAACATAATAAATAACTAAATTATGGAATATGCTAGAAGTTGGTAGGTTCTCTATCATTTACATTGACGTGGATGGACCTGGAGAGTATTACGCTGACTGAAATAAGTCAATTGGAGAAAGACAATTATGATATGGTTTCACTCATGTGTGGAATGTAACAAACACTGAAAGGGACCATAAAGGAAGAGAGTAAACTGAGTGGGGAAAAATTGGAGAGAAAGACCATGAGAGACTCACAGCTCTGGGAAGCAAAGGGTTGAAGAGGGATAGGTTAATGGGGGTATGGGGTAACTAGGTAATGGGCATTGAGGAGGGCACATGATAGGATGAGCACTGGGTGCCATACTGTATGCTGGCAAACTGAATTAAAAAAAAAAGTTGGTAGGTTCTATAGAAAGTGGCAAAAAAAAGTAGGGAAACAAAATATGAATTCAGGAAGCAGGGTTAAAATTTCAAAGGATTTTCAGGGCAGGCATCACAAGGAAAGTGATTTATGAGCAAGCATGTAAGAAAGTAGAGCCATGTTCCCAGCAGAAAGTGTTCTAAGCTGGAGGACACAATAAATATTGTGAAGGCCTGCAGCCTAAGTGTGCCTGGAGAACAAGTGGAATCGTGAGAAGGCCAAGGTGGGAGTGAGGGAGCAAAAGAAGGATGAGAAGCTGGAGAGGGAATAAAAAATATAAACAGGACCAGGAGCTGGCTATCTGGCTATCATTTTAATAGATTCATTCTGTCTTGATACTAACAATGAAGTGAAAAGATATTAGGTACAATTATTCTTTCCCATAAACAAATGGCCTAATTTAAACTTTTCATAAACATTAATCAGTTTAGTTGTTGTTTGGTAAATAACTTCTATGCAATCTACAGTGTATTCTTTTGCTGAAGACTAACACACACATACTCATACATGCACTTATGGGTGTGGGTTTAAAGCTTTTTTTTTTTTTAATTTTTATTTATTTATGATAGTCACAGAGAGAGAGAGAGAGGCAGAGACACAAGCAGAGGAAGAAGCAGGCTCCATGCACCGGAAGCCTGACGTGGGATTCGATCCCGAGTCTCGAGGATCGCGCCCTGGGCCAAAGGCAGGCGCCAAACCGCTACGCCACCCAGGGACCCCTTGGGTGTGGGTTTAAAATGATGGTAAGGATTCTGGTTAAAAACGGCAGAGAAAATACAGGTCTATTTTCTCTTCCTCACTTCCATTCTAGCCACATTGGCCTTCTTTCTTTCTTTCTTTCTTTCTTTCTTTTTTTTTTTATGATAGTCACAGAGAGAGAGAGAGAGAGAGAGAGAGAGAGGCAGAGACACAGGCAGAGGGAGAAGCAGGCTCCATGCACCGGGAGCCCAATGTGGGATTCGATCCCGGGTCTCCAGGATCACGCCCCGGGCCAAATGCAGGTGCCAAACCACTGTGCCACCCAGGGATCCCCTGGCCTTCTTTCTGATACTCAAACACACCAGGCCTACTTCCACCCTGGGGCCTTTACACGTGTTTCTTGTTGGATTCCCTTAGATATGCATACTACTTGTCCCTCACTTCCTTGAGGTCTTGGCTCAAATAACACCTCCTCACTGAGGCCTTCTCCTTATCAAAATTACAACATTCCCAATATATCCTAGCCCCATTCCCTACCACTATCTGACACCTTACACATTTTTTTACTTTTTGTCACTCTGTCTAGAATAAAAGACCCAGAAGGATTTTTGTCATTCTTATCACTACTTTACCTCAGTACTTACAACATTGCCTGGCAAACATCAGGCACTAATATAATATGTACTGAATGAGGACCTCCATGAAGGTTCGGTATAAAACCTAGGGAAATTAGAAACACTAAAGAAGTCACTGTGGTAGAATGGAAGCAAGGAAAGACAAATGCTGTAAAAGTTTACAGAGGCCAGATTAAGCAGGGTTGAGGAGTCATGTTAAGAATATTATATTTTACCCTTTTGGCAATAGGAAACCACTATTTGGTACTCATATGACCAAAATTATAGCAGATTTAAGTTTTTCAAATGCTATTTTTGAATGCTGGATGGAGTAGTAAACTTCAGTAGGCAAGAGTTCTGGATGCTTTAAGAGACTGCTACAGTCTAATTCTGTTGTAATTAATGTAATACTATACCTAACAGACTAATAGTAGTTGGAACATCTTGAAATTCTAACACATCCAGAGGAGCACAAAAATTCTCAGGACTTTAGATAGAAAAACTACAAAAGCTCAGAATTAGTACATGGATTAACAGCACTTATGCTCCATGGTAACCAGTGGTTTGGTTGTTGATTATCCCCTCTAAATTCCTTTAGAGGAAAGACCATATAATAAAAGTACCAGTAGCGGGATGTCTGGGTGGTTCAGCGCTTAAGAGTCTGCCTTTGGCTAGGGCATGATCCCAGTTTTCGGATCGAGTCCCATGTCAGGATCCCTGTGAGGAGCCTGCTTCTCTCTCTGCCTATGTCTCTGCCACTGTGTCTCTCATATATAAATACATAAAATCATTAAAAAAAAAAAAATAGTGCCAGTAGCTATAATAATGTGATCACTCTCCTCTTGGCACTCTTCTAAGATTAATGTGTAATAACTCATTTAACCTCAACATGACCATATGCACTAGGTACTTTATCATCTCTATTTAACAGATGGAGAAAGTGAGGCACAGAAGGACAAAGTAATATACCCAAGGTCACATTACTAGTAAATGCTATCTGCTCCAAAACCCACATTCTCAGTCACTTACTATGCTTCCTTGATCTTATATTTGTATATTGTTTTTCTTTGTGTACCCAACATCCATACACTGCCAAGCACATAAATCCTTAATAAATGTTTCACGAAAAAAATACATGAACTTGAGTTTATCCCTTGCCTATTCTACTTTATATGTCTCTGTTTTTGTCTTTCTCTAATTCAACTGCTTCTTTGGCCTTCCCTTCATCCATATATCCTCTCCTACAAACAGTATCCCCTAAGCTTAACAATTTTTTTTTTTTTACCTTTTTACTGATAGGTCAAACAGAAGGTCTACTTAGGCACCTGGGGAGTCAGAACACCTGCATTCATTATTTCAATAGACATTCTCATTCTTAGTACATCATTTTAGAAGTGCTTGTTTTAACCAAGAATCTATCCACGTGGATGGTCTAACTGAATCAAAGGCAGGCTGACCCATTAGAAAACAATTTTCTTTCTTCTTTTCCTATAAATATTTATTCTACATGGGTAGCTGTTTTCTTGAGTGAGATAAAGCAAGACTCCTTTTTCTCAGCTATTTCCCCAAAAGCATTTTAAAATCTCACACAAAATATTAAAATCAATAAATAAAATATAAAGTTTAAATATCCAGATACATGGTCTGATATAGATGGGTTTCATAATCATAAAAATAGATGCTTTTCTACATCCCCTAAACCTAGACTTTTCATTCTGACTTTTTACTCTGAGTTTAGATCATAAACTCCATAAATAAATAATATGGAAGGAGATACCATCTCCTAGGAATGAGGAAACTTTAGAAGAAAACAAAAAGGGATAAGATAGGATACTATCATATATGAATATATATAAAAGTATAACTTGTCACATTCAAAGACATGACTAAAGATAAAGCAGGTAAAACATTTTTCACTGACTCTTAACAGCCAAGCCCTCCCACCCCCACCCCAAAAAAAGTGTTTAGAGATGCTTGGGTGGCTCAGTGGTTGAGCATCTGCATTTGAGCATCTGAGCATTTGGCTGAGGGCATGATCATGAGGTTCTAGGATCAAGTCCTGCATCGGGCTCCCTGTGAGGAGCCTGCTTCTCCCTCTGCCTATGTCTCTGCCTCTCCCTGTGTCTCTCATGAATAAATAAAATAAAATCTTTAAAAAAAAAATTTTAAATGCCAAATATAAGTGTTCTATATGCCTAACTCCAAGAACTTGAGTATAGACATATATATAGTTTGAAAAAAATTTATTGATACAATAAAACCCCACATTAAAAATTTTTTAATTTACAAATCTCTCAAACTGACATGCCCTCAGAACCAATTTAAATTCAAGTAGTTCACAGGATTTACAAGGCAATTTTTTTCAGAAGACAGAGAAGTTTTACCATTACAACAAAAATGTTACCTGTGGGAGGGCACCATAATTCCAAATATAACCCTTGTGAGGGAAGATATTTGCCACGTAGCGTAGCTTGCCATCCTTTATATCTTGTTTAATGGGATTCAAAGGCTCCTTTGTGGCAATCTAAGCAGATCATGGAAAAAAAGAGGGAGCAGAGGATGAGACATGATTAATCCTATATTCAAATTGTATGTTTTAAATCTGCTACTACAGGCTAAATATTTATATTCCAACTTACTGATCAAAGATACTTTCAAATAAACTAAGCCAACTCTTATTTCTACTTTAGAGTATCGTGTAAGGAAAAAGTGTCCAAAAAAGGAAACATCGGATTATATATTTTGGTACTCTATATTATATATGCACTTATTTTCAATGCAAATAAGAGAATGAAATGGCAAAAGGATAAAGATTAACCTACTTGCTATTTGTTACTAATCTGGGGTGTGTTATCAATCTTAAGATAATAAGGTTGATTTAAAGATTTTCAAGTAATTTTATTTCAATTACCTTTCTATAAAATATACTCAAATTGCTTTGCAAAAAAAAAATCTAGGCTATAAATAACTTAAGCCATTTTTTAATGAATACACACGGCTTAAAACAGGTAGAATCTCACCAATTCTTGATTCTATACCTAATTCAGATAGAAAGTAGCCAGAATGCTAAAATGTTCTGAAGGAAGACAAAAAAAAAAAAAAAAATCTATTATTTTTACTCTTCCCTAGTAAAATATTAACCAAAACAATTCTACTAGAACCTGGTTAAAAACACTGACAATTCTCTAAATATAAATTCTGAAAAATATACAGCTATCTAGCAATCCTTTTTCAAAAAATATTTTTTAATCTATTTATTCATGAGAGACACACACACACACAGAGGTAGAGTCATAGGCAGAGGGAGAAGCAGGCTCCGTGAGAAGAGCCCAATTAGGACTCAATCCTGGACCCCAGGTTCACAACCTGAGCCAAAGGCAGATGCTCAGTGATTGAGCGTCTGCCCAGGTGTCCCTCTATCTAGCAATCCTTAATTAAAATACTTGAGGGGCACCTAGGTGGCTCAGTCAGTTTTGCCCAACTCTTGATTTCGACTCAAGTCATGATCTCAGTATCCTAAGACTGAGTCTGCACTGGACTTCAAACTCAGCACAGAGTCTGCTTGAGATTCTCTCCTCTCCTTCTGGCCCTCATCCTGCTTGTGCATGCTCTCTCAAATAAAGAAAGAAAATCTTTTTCAAAAATAAAAAACTTCAAGTAATACTCGCCATCTCATCCAAAGCTATAGAAAAAAGACTTAAATAACTAAAGAAATTAAATGCCATAAATTAAATTTCACTCAGAACTATAAGGAATCTTACCTAACTGAAGATATAACAATAAAATTCTGAAGGACAAAAGGGAAAAGTTCTTGATAGGTTCATGTTTCAAGGAAAAGATACAAAAGGGGAAAAAAAAAAAGGTAACCACGGGAACAGCAGATGCTCTTAGATAGCACTTATCAAGAGCTGGCCAGGAAAATGCTTTCATTCCTGGTAGAGTAAAATCTAAAGGACAATTTAGTCTTTAGAAACTAAACTTGACATCAATCCCAAATGAATATATTTCAATTATATTTGTGAACAAAATATATCTCACAATCTGTTTAAATAAACCTTGAAAATTTTTATTATTTTCAAAGACAGAAGAGTTAAATAAAACTAAATAAATATGATATATGTATAACAAACTAGAGAGGCAAAAATGGAAAACATACTCTTTAAACTATAAATTCAGCTTTGAATAACATCTTGCTATTTGAAATTAGATTCAAAATCCACAAAAATGCTTTTGTTTTTATCATAAAGAAGATTGTTTACCATCCTAAATTCAAAATATTATGTTAAGCAACTTAAAACAAAGTTTTTATATCATTAATTATAATTTCTACTTGATCATAAAAGAATATATCCATACCTCCATTTTAGCATTTGTCCACCGAGGTACTTCTACAACCATATTAAACAAATTCTGCAGTTAAAAAAATAAAGGGAGAGATCATCTTTAAAATGTTACCTATCTTTTATCACTTCTCTCTTATGCAAGAATGCTGTAGTTTCCTTCCCTATAAAAATGTGTGGAGACAGCATCATACATCTGCATATGCCTTAAATTTCTTCTGAAAAATTAGACAACTTTTCTAAAACACAGTAGAATTTAAGCCATCAGGTCACGTGAATACTACTGAAGTGTTAGAAGTTGCTTTATTTTTGGAAATACGTTTGCAAAATAGTGACAGAACTAGAATGGAGTCAAGAAACTTGTTTTAATTTTTATTTTCCAACTAAAACAGAAGTGAGAGACAGTATCCATTATGTAAGCTAAATGTCTCATTTTTCCAATCTGTAAAGTAAATGGAATAATCTCTGTCCTACTCACCATATAAGGTTTTAATAAAACCAATTATATAATTTAAATGAAAATACACAAAAATTATTATGAAGTAAAATATTTTGAAAATCATAAAGCAATATTTAAAGCCAAGTTATTATGATCATAATATAAAATTAAGGATATCAGCATAGGTAGATATCAAGTTTACAAAGAGTCAGATAGAGGTCTTTCTACATTTAGCTTGCTTATCTAGTGGTCTCTGATTTCCTAAAGTTACAAAAGGGCCACTGCTTCTTTTTATCATTTTTGAAATTTGCAGAGTGTTTAAAGCAAAAGAGACTCTAGTTCAATGGTGAGTAAAAATCCTTTCCTGGAGTACTTAGGAATGTAAGTCTATAATTTCCTATAGTTTGGGCCTTACAAAGAGAAAGTCTCAAGGTTAAAGCTGACCTGCATGCTATTTTGATGTGAGTAATTAACAACTTACCATAGCAAAGCAATGGCTTAATACAGTGCTACACCAAGTGTGGCCAAGAACCAGAGCTAATATGCAAGTTGATTGTTACTGATTCATTTAGAAACATTTATAGCAATTTGATGGAGTAATTTTTAAGTCTGTTGAACTCTGAATTACAATTGTCTAATAATTCATTTTTACTGTATTTTTTAAAGTATATCAGTTCACAACAGATAAAAAATAAACAAACAAAAAAAAACTAATCCTTTAGCACAGATCATTTGAAAAAGCAGTGATTGAATTTGAATATACTTATTCTCAATCATGCCATACATCAAAATCACCAGGATAGCTTTGATCAACTAAAAAAAAAAAAAAAAAAAAAAGGTTTCCTAGGCCCATCTCCCACATATTTTAATTCAATAGTTTTGGGATAAAGCCAGGGCACTGCTTATTTTTAAAAGCTCTGCAAGCAATTTTAATACACAACCAGAGTTGCAAACCTTTGGTTTTACAGCATTGCTAAACGATATCTGGGGGCTTTCTTAGTGAAACATGTATGCTATTAATTCAAAGAATGCCACTTACAAAATTAAATATAAATTGAGCCACAAACGTAATGATGATTGTTAAGTTTTTCTGGTTAAGACTAAAGTTTGCCAATGACAGAAATGCAAATCCATAATGAGATAAAGAACAAAGCCAAGAATAAATTCTCAACAATTGCTCCATAGAAGTATGTCTCATACCTATCTTAGCAACCTTATACACAGTCTTGCTGTTGTTTCATTTTCTATGCTCTTTTATGAGATACCCCAGCACCTGTTTAAATATTTCTCAAGTAGCTGTTAAAAAGAAAAACCTAAGTAAATGGCAGATGTTCGCATAATTTATTCATCCCTGAAAGCCTGGCTATAAGAAAACAAATGCATACAGATGAATACTCAGAGGTGACAGAGAAGACCAGGCTAGGGACAATTGTTTTACCCAATGACACCTACCAAAACCACTCATAGTGACTTGAATTAGGCCAAAAGAACAAAAGATAAGGTTTGAATTTTAAGCCTGCAAACCATCTCTCCTTTATCATTTTTTCCTGATCTCTGAAGGGCGAATTTCAGCCTGCTTTTTTTCCTCTCCAGCTAAAATGTATATTACGCGTAATTTTTTAAAGCCAATGTTAGTCTGGTTATCCTGACATTATTGTTAATTATAAACCAGTAATGGTCTGCTGAAATATACTGGAAAATTAGAAAGATACACGGAGACACATTTCAAGTAGAAAGCTACATATGAGCAAGAACCATTTACTTCCTCCAAATGTTTTCTTTCCCTTCACTTTTCCCTTCTATTTTTTTTTTTTTGCAAAAACCAAAAAGAAAAACTCATAAGATGCAAAAAGTCAGTAACTTTTATTAACTTTGGGAAAAAAATGGGAGGAAATCACCCCTCTTTCCTCAAACTCTTAAAAGATCAAATAAACCTTGGATTTGATACTAAAAGCAAATGCAACAAAAGCAAAAATAAACAAGTGAGACCAACAAATTAAAAACCTTCTGCACAACAAAGGAAACCATTAACAACATAAAAAGGTAACCTATAAAGGGAAAAATAGTTGTAAATCACGTATCTCATAAGTATTAATATCCAAAACATAAAGAATTCATGCAACTCAGGAGAAAAAAAAAATCTGATTAAAAAATGGACAGGGGATGCCTGGGTGGCTCAGTTAAGCAGTTAAACTACTGACTCAGTTTCCACTCAGGGCAAGATCTCATGGGTCATGAGATTGAGCCAGGCCAGTGGGCTGGCTCTGCACTCAGCAGGAAGTCTGCTTGGAACTCTCTCCCTCCCCTCTCCCCCAATCCCATGCAGGCAAGCATGCATGCTCTCTCCCCCAAATAAATAATCTTAAAAAAAAAAAAATGGGCAGAGGAATTGCATACGTGGTTTTCCAAGAGACACTGTCAAAAGGTACATGAGAAGGTGCTCAATATCACAATTATCAGAGAAATGCAAATCAGAACCACAATGAGATATCACCTCACACCTGTTGGAATGGCTGTCATTATCAAAGGACAAGAAATAAGAAGTGTTGGTGAGAATGTGAAAAAAGAGGAATGCCTGTGCATTGGTGGGAATGTAAATTGCTGCAGTCACTATACAAAACAGTATGGCAATTTTTAAAAAAAATAAAAACAGAGCTATCATGATCCAGCAATCCCACTTCTGGATATTTATCCAAAAGAAAAAAAGAAAAGAAAAGAAAAGAAAAGAAAAGAAAAGAAAAGAAAAGAAAAGAAAAGAAAAGAAAAGAAAAGAAAAGAAAAGAAAAGAAAAGAAAAGAAAACAGGATAGTCACGAGATATCTGCATTCCCACATTCACTGGAGGATTATTCAGAATAGCCAAGATGTGGAAACAATCTTAAGTGTCCATTAATGGGTGAAAAGATAAAGAAGATATGCTTAATATAAAATGGATTATTATTCAGCCATGAGAAAGAAGGAAACTTGCCACTTGTAACAACATGGCTGGACTGTTAGGGCATTATGCTCACTGAAATAAGCCAGAGAAAGACAAATACTGCATTGTACCACTTATAAGTGGAATTCTTTTTTTAAAGAAGAAGGAGGAGGAGGAGGAGGAGGAGGAAAAGAAAGAAGAAAGAAGAAAGAAGAGAAAAGAAAAGGCCAAAACTCATAAAAACTGAGAGTAGAAAAGCTGCTGCCAAGGGCTTGGGGTTGGAAAAAATGGGAGAAAATTATAAATAAACACACTAACTACAGACTAAGATCAGGCAGTCTCTGACATATGAATCATGTTCTAAGAATTAAATTTTAAGTTGGCTGTATATAAAATCAGAATCCCACTGAAAAAAAAACTATTTGCAGGTTAATACACAAAGTCTCCAGGAACCTATAAAGCCTTGAACCCTTCAATATCTATTCTCTCCCATCTAGGGCAGCGGTTCTCACACTTCAGTGTATATAGAATGCCCTGAAACACTTGTTCGATATGTGGACTAAAGAGTCCCCATCAAAGATTCTGGTTTAGTAGATATGGAACAAGCCCTGGAATCTGAAATTTTAACAAGTGCTCTATGTTATTCCAACATAGATGGTTTAAGGACCATTTTAATGGAAACCAGTTTAAAATATAAGATGGATGGCAGGCAAAGGTGGTAGGGATTAAATAGCAGCTATTTTTGGAAGTAGATTCAAAGGCTGGGGTCATAAGTTTCAGTTAGAGTAGAGAAAAAAATGGAAATAAGGTTGAGGGGAAAAGAAGGCTGAGGAAGGTGGCAGGAAAAACTGTCTGGCATCAGCAAGATAAAAAGGCATCAACAGCATGAGATGGGATGACAGACATCAATCAAATGTTCTGGTCCTAAGTCAAGAACTATTAAAGGTTTGACAGTCACATATTTAAAAGATATATATAGAACACATGTATTTTAACATATAGTTGGTGTAACTTTTTTTACTGCTCTATTCCCAAAAGACTTGTTCCAGAATTCTAAAACAGCCTCTCAAACCACTTTTTCCCTTACAATAAAAAAATGATACAGTGACCAATTTTCATAAGTACCTTTATTTTAGACTATCTACCACGATAAATAACTTGCTACTAAAATCTGGGTTCATTTCCTGATTCTCTCTGGTTTTTCACTTATAAAATAAAATAGTAAAGAGGTTCCTAAAATAGATTCATAAACAGAAAGTAGAATAGCAGTTACCAGGAGCCAGACAGAGCACAGAATGCACAGAGTTAGTGTTTAATGGGTAGAGCTTCAGTTTGGGAAGATGAAGTTCTGGAGATGAAGGTGGTGATGGCTGCATATGTGAAAGTGCTTAGTTACACTAAACTGCACACTTTAAAAATTGTGCAATAAATAAAATGGTAAATTTTATTTTATGTGTATTTTACCACAAGAAAAAAAGTGAAAAGATCAGATCAGCCTTAGCTGCCTTAAACAGATACTAGAAGAAAAGAAAACATCAGAACACACACAAAAATCTTGTAGGAGGGAAACTTTAGAAGCACTTTACAAATGCAAACTATCATCAAGGTCTTTAATGGACAATAGAAATGACTCACAAAAATAAAAACCTTTAAATATACCTCATACTCATCACTTCGTGCTCTCTTTGTAGGAATGCCATTTTCCTATAAAAGAAAAAATGGTATTTATAATTGTAATATTTCAGCAAAGAATACAGCTGTATTGCAAAGCAATGAAAGTAAGCCTACGACAGAAACATTCCATTACAGAGGCTGTCCAGAAACTTGACTCAACAGAGAACCTACCAAATGCTCAGCTCCTTTTCTCTCAGCACTTGCATTCCCAGTGCATGAGCATCAAAGTATTTCATAAGATAAATTATCAGAAAAGTTAAATCTCTTTCAAGAATATTTTCCTAGTTTTTATCAAATAAGCAAAGGCTCTTTGGTCTTTAAGGAAAGACTGTCACTTTCCAGTGATTACACTTAAAACAGTGATTTCATTATTGAAATGAAACTCTAGGGAGCGCGACTAACAAGCCATGAAAGTACTCAGCTGCACACCTCCTGCCTGTAAATTCCACCAAGGTGTGATTACTATGCCACCATCAAGCACTTTCAAATTAAAACAGAATATGTGACGGATTGAAAAGAAAAATTATGCCACTCACAAATGCTCTTACATGTAACTCTCACACACCAAAAAAACCACTAACGAAGGAAACAAAACAGAAAAATGATTATTCCCAGTAGACTGTGAAACATTATTTCTATTCCTAAAATACTGCATCCCAAAGTACCATATGCAAGAGTTCTAACCATCATGGTTGAGGATGGAGGAAACCTAGTCACACAACCACCGTGTGTACCGATCTCCACATGTCCAGAATTCACTGGCATATCCTGTTCTATTTTGCCCTGCCCTATTCTCAACTCTCACTAACCCCAATCTCATATTCCCCAAAACCTACTCTCCTAAGGCAGAATATCATGCCCACTGGGATATTTCTAGTCCACTCTTTGTTTCAGCTCCCCATCTACCTACTAGAGGATTCCCAAAAATATTATTTTGTTAAGTAAACAGATTTTGTCATGGTACACCCCCACATGAAGCAGATGACCAGTTCCTCCTTCTTTCATTACCCTATGCCAGTTTTATAGCACTTCACATTACTGATCCACTTGTTTTCTGGTTGTCTGTTTCCTCCAATCAAGTACAAACTAGATCTATGACTCTCTTATTCACCACTGCAACCCTAGTACCTGGAATGCTGTCTAGCTCCTAATGCTGCAATGACTGTTTACTGAAAGAATAAATGAATAAATGAATGCATGAGCTTTTGGCCAAAAGCAAGGAGAGGTGTTGGAAGATATGAGATATTTGGGTTGGACTGTTCTTTGGCCAAAATAAAACACACGGACACACGGAGACGGACACACACACACACACACACAGAAAAATGGAGTTCTTTCTGCCCTATCTTTGGCTTCCTTCTCTCTCCAGATTATATGACCTCCTGTCCTGTAGTTGACTACTACTTAGAAGTAATGAGCTGGAAGGATTACAGAAGAGCAATTAAGAATACCACCTTTGGAGTTAGAGCACCACCTAAATTCATATTCTACCTCCCACAACAGACAACAGATTTGTGACCATGGGCAAAGTACCGAACCTCATTAACAAAATAAGGGTTATAACTGTAGCCCTAGCCATACTCAGAAAATGCAAGTCAAGCTCTCAGTACACTGTTTGGATAAGCCCACCATGAGCATTTAATAAATTTTCACTATCATTCTATTGCCATCATATTGACAGTCCAGTCCTTTGAAGGGCTGGAAGGCAGCACAAATCCTACATCAGAGTTCCATATCTTCCTCCTGTAAGGATCCTATTCCCATACTAATTCTAATTCATGAAGGAGACTTACTATCCTATTATAACTGTTGTCCTTCTTGACTTCCAACCACATTCTTTCGTTTCAAGATGCTTCCAAAAAGCATTTTGTGATATTAGAATTATATATTTTCACCCCCAAAACAAGTTAAGACAATACCTCTGTTGAGTCCACCTTCAGAGGAATATCATGAAAGGGGGAAATGTAGTGACCAGCTACATTCTCTGCAAAGGGAAAAAACAAAAATAAAAATACAGAATTAAAGCAATAGACTATTCCACTCTTCAGAACAATTATATCCTTATCCATTTTTAAACTTTTTAAAAAAGCTATTAAAGATTTTTCAAATTAATCTAAACTCCCAATTTAAAGTTTAATTCAACTTTTAAAATTTGCCCCGATAGGATGACCAAAAATAATACATACCAATAAACATTTTGGTTTGCCAAAGCAATGTACAGTTGACTCTTCAACAGTGTAAGTTTGAAATACATAAGTCCACTTATACAAACTTTTTTTTTAAATACTACAAGTGTAAGTTTGAAATACATAAGTCCACTTATATACTTTTTTAGATACAATGTAGTACTGCAAATATATTTTCTCTCCCTTATGATTTTCTTAATATTTTCTTTTCTCTAGCTTAATAAAATCTTTTTTTTTAAGATTTTATTTATTTATTAGAGAGAGAGAGAGAGAGACAGGCAGAGGGAGAAGCTGGCTCCATGCAGGGAGCCTGACATGGGACTCCATCCGGGTCTCCAGGATCATGCCCTGGGCTGAAGGTGGCGCTAAACCGCTAAGCCACCAGGGCTGCCCTCTCTAGCTTACTTTACTGTAAGAATACAGTATATGATACATATAGCATACAAAAATCTCTGTTAATTGACTGTTTATGTTACTAGTAAGGCTACTGGTCAACCTAAGTTATTAGCAGTGAAGTTTTTAAAGGTTTATACAAAAATCTCTGTTAATTGACTGTTTATGTTACTAGTAAGGCTACTGGTCAACCTAAGTTATTAGCAGTGAAGTTTTTAAAGGTTTACACAGACCTTCAATTGTCTGTGTACAATTGAAGTCGCCCCTAACCCTGTATTGTTCAAGGGTCAATTGTATTTAATCTCTGTAGCTTAAAACATCCAAAGCAGAAAATGTCTAAAACTAACACCCAAATATAAAAAATCTCACTTTTGAAAAGAAATTCATTAATAAGCGATTGGATTAAAACTGATCTCAATTTTTCTGAGGAGAAACCTAACAGGAGAATTCCCAGTTTCTGTCTACAATTCACATGAACAAAGATGTAAAGATCCTACCCAATTAAAAGAAAAGAAACAAATCACTTGTTCCCACTCAGTGATAAGAATGCTTATATTAAGGTAAGCTTAAAACAAAAATGAACTTTAATAATAGAAACTATCTTATCTTCATTGCATATTTTAAATACTTCTAATAGCATATATTATTTAAACAAAATAAAACAACTTAATATGCACTTTTATTGGAATGCATCTCTTTCCAAAAGCTGGGCTTAATATAGCCATAAAATTTTTTCAGTTTATAATTTCCTAAGTCAGGTTATGTTTTATTTCTGGCCTGTTACCTCTTTGGTATAATTTTCAAATTCAGACTTTAAAAATATTTTAACAAAATAAACATGGACTGGCTGACAGCCCATTAGCAATGAGTACACCTCAAGCACCCAAATCTTGGTTTCCAAATACCATTCTCCAATAAAAAAGAACTAGGGACTTCTTAAAGAAGGCTGGGACAAAGAATACACAAGATAAACTTGATGGATCCTGTAGTACCAGCAAGCAAACAAGTGCTGAAAGAAACAAAAGGTTGGTGGTATGTCAAAAGGAAATGGAGCCAATGTATAAGAGATCCCAAAGGCCAAAGATGTAAAAACTGAGCAACAGATTAATATTTGATTATAAGCCAAAGTATAAAATACACATAAGACCACTCTAACACAAATAAATGCATAAATAAATAAATAAAGGGGAAGAGACAAACCTTCCTTATAGAAAAATTCCGAGATACACACACACACACACACACACACATATCTGTCCACCCTCCAAAAAGTAGAGCTTACCCTGCTCTCTCTGCATATGGACTGGACTTAATGACTCACTTCCAAAGAACAGAACATGGAAAGGGGGAAACAGTAATATTACAATAGAGAACTTTGGCAAACAGCATCCTTAGCCAAATGATCAAGGTTACCATCACCAGTGAAAAATCACATTGATAGCATGTACCTCTTGATATGCTGTGATGAGAAGGGTACTCCATTTCTGCTGTATTTCCCCCCAAAACCCATAACCCATCTCATCATAAGAAAGACAGCAGACACCTTAGGGACATTCTACACCATAGCAAATAGTTACTCTTCAAAAATCTCAAGCTCATAAAACAAACAAGGAAATACTGAGTAATTGTTAGACTGGAGGGGAGGAAGGAAATATGACTAAGTGTAATGTGGTACCTTGAACTGGATCCTGGAACAGAAAAATGACATCAGTGGGCAAACGAGTGATTTCCAACTAAAATCTGGAGTGAACAGTAGGTATCAATGTCGGTTTCTTTTAACAAATATACATTGGAAATGAGAAACGTTAATATTAGGGAAAGTTTTGGTAAGAGATAGATACACTGGAATTCTGTACTATCTTTGCAACTTTGCCAAATCAAAAATTATTTCAAAATAAAGTTTAAACAAAAACAAGCCATGCTTCAACCCACTAAAATTAAAGCATATAATTTAATGGCTCTGGCTTCACCAAAACTGTATTTCTTCTTCTCATGCTCTGTAGGTTTTCCTTAGCACTTATTTTAGTAATACACCTTGAAAGAAGGTGTTTTGTTGTTTGCTTTTGTTTGTTCTGTTATACTCTGTACTGGGTCCCCGGCATCCAGAAAGTACCCAGCACTTAGTAGACATTCAATAAATATATTTCTACTACTGTTTCATTTTTCCCTCCAAACAGTTCATGAAACTTTTCTTTTCCACTCTAGCAACAAGGTAACTTCTGAAGGACCCATTCACAAGGTAGGATAAAGATGAGAAGGAGCACACACGTGGCAAAGTATATATAACCTTGCTATGATCTACAAAGTTCTTTTTCATTAGTTAAAAAAAAAAAGATGCACCTTTAAAAATAACCTTTTGCATATCAGATCAAACTTCAAAATCTCTGCCTGAATTTGAAATCATCTATGAGCACAAGAAACAGAATGATCAGTGTGTTTCATGATTATTTACTTTTCTATAAGTAACACAGTACTTAAATGGGTAACATTTATTTTCTATTAAAATATGGCAGTGGGAATTGAAAATGATACAGTCCCTTTGGAAAATACTTTGGCAGTTTCTGATAAAGTTAAACATTTGATCCAGAAATCCTACTGCTAAGTATTTGACCAAGAGAAATGAACTAATGTTCCAGGAAAACCTCTAAGTGAATATTTATAGGTGGCTTTATTTAAAATCACCAAAAACTGGAAGCAAACTAAATGTATAAACAGTTAATGGATAAGTGAACTCTGCTACAACCATAGAATGGTGTTTTGCACAACAAATGATATATTAGTGCCCAATAAAAAAGAATGAACTATCAATATACACAACAAAATGGATAAATCTAAAATGCATTATGCCATGTGGAAAAAGCTAGACTTAATTCCATTTGGATGACCTGTTAGAAAAGGCATAAGTATAGGCACAAAGAGCAGGTCTGTGATTGCCAGGGGTTGAGGGTAGAGGTTAAAGGTGACTAAAGAGAGACCATATGGAAACGGTTTTGGAGTGATGAATTGTTCTGTACCTTGATTGTGATGATGGTGTTTAAACAATCTATATTCTATCAAAACTCAGAACTGTTTACAAAAAAAGACTGAATTTTATTGTATATAATATTAAAAATAAATAAATACAAAGCAAAAAAAAGAGATTAAAATATGTATAAAAGTATAAATGTAATAAGCTCTTGTTCCAATGAACAATTACCAATCTGTGATTCTTTTCTTAGCTTTACGTCACAAAGGTAAGGTAGTTTTGAGGAAAATACAATCTTTTGGAAGGTTTTGTCAACTATTACTTTTGAGACCTATCACTGTGATGGGAATTAACAATAATCTCAGCTTTAAGAATTCAGAAAGTTGCACAAACCAGGGAACTTCATTATTAAAATTGAGGAAATATAAGAAATTTGACATAATAGCTGGGAAGCCTTTGTAATTAAGAGTAAATGATACCTCCAGCACACTGATTTGCTGTTAAATTTCTCTAAAGATCCAATGCTCTTGTTAACTGGACACAAGCCCCAACAAACTTATTAAGATGAAAGCCATGTTACTCCAGCCTGAGGAAAAAATAGGACCAGCCTAAGTTGTGATCACTAAAAGCTAAAGATCTATGAAATGTGCTGAGGTATCTATCTCTTTAAACCAGGATCTAAACATGATATTCAAATACTATGGTAATGCCAATACATGGGTTTAAGTTGTTATCTGACTGGCATCTTGGAAAATTAAGAGTATTAGCAAGAGAATGGTCCGACTCAGATAACTAATACCTACTAGAAGCCATTTGGATCACAAAATAAACAAATGAAGAAAAAAGAATAGAAAGAATCACATCCGCAAAAATAAAATATGGCTTTAGATGTCAGATAATGAGAATACTTTGATGGGCAATATACCAAAAACTCACACAGAGCAATGAATACAGAGACCAAGAACCTGACTTCTAGTTACTGAGCTTGATAAAGTCACTCAGTTTCTCTGGAACTTAATTTTCTCAATTTTTTTCAATCAAGCAATATGTAATTTAGTTTGTAAAAGGTAGTGTATTAGATGTCGGAATACAAAAGTGCTAAAAAGTGAGCTATGCCCATAGCCAAGACAGGGCATGCACTACATCATCCACATCAGCATCATCCAGTAAGTGGAAAGACAAAGGAGTCCTCTTGGCATAATCAGGAAGCTAATCATTGACCTAATGCCGAAAGGAAGGATTAGAACCCATTAAAGTTTTCTAGGGTCAGTGCTATTTGTATACTAGCATGCTCCATATAGAATATTGAGACTATCTAAAGGTAGATTTAAAGATAGGTGCCATCTATCCTGACCGTCTATAAAATGAAAAGGGTAATATATATTATACATATGAGCCATAGACAGAGAGATGTGATACATGTAGCAAGCATTGGAGTAATGTGTGCCACTTTGTAAAGTTGACAGACTATAAAGCACACAGTATAGACAGCCCTTTCTCAGAGCCTCAAAATAAATCAGTGATAAATCCTGAGTTAGAACTTCATTATTTGAAGCTCAGACTGGTTGTTTCTTTAGATTTGAACCAAGCTGTTGCTACCAATTTGCTTTTTAAAATTGCTCGTTTGCTGTTTAAACAAAGCAATTTATGTTCATAGTTAAAAAAAAAACTCTGTCTCCACCTCTCTCCAATCCAGATTCACTCTCAGAGCAAAATTTTTAACTTTAGGTCTAGTGATTATCTACATAACTCCAAATAATGTTTCTATCATTAGTTTTTACCTTATCAATTTTTAAAATTATCTACTGATTCCAATTCTAAGAGATAAGTTTATTAGTTCATTTGACCCCCAACCTATTCCTCTTAAATTTTCTAATCTTAGTACTTTAGAGCTTTATTCCTTATTCCACCAAACACACTATATTTGACCCTACCAACTGGCTTTTTTACCTCATTCCCTTCATCCTTCTCTCTCTGAATTTTTATCTTCTTCACTTTTATTTTTTAATTTCAAGGTTGATATTCTATAATCATACTGAATTTTCTATGCTCTTCCTATTAGTATATTTCCAATTTTTTTCTAAGGATAGGAAAAACCTGGAGTGTTTGCTAAACAGGTCTCTGGACCTTCCATATATCTAGGGAATCAGAATCTTAAGAAATCTGGATAACTAGATTTTTAACAAGCACCCACAAATACTTCTTACACTGAAGTAACTTTGAGAAGCATTATCTATGTATTGAGTTTTGGCCAAGTACAATGTTTTAATTAAATTTCCTCTCCTGTTCAGCTTCTGTTTTGACTTGTGCTTCTAATTATGTTTCCTTCATTGTCAGTCATAATCATAACTATAAATTATTCAAATGTCTCACAGATTCCACAGACTATGGAATTCTCTCTTTACACAAACAGCTCCCTTTGGAAATCTCTATCCTCTAGCTGCAATATGGACTGGATTTTTTTGGCATCCTAAGACTTTGTTTCTTTGGTCTCCAGCTTAGATCTGTTTTCTAGATCCCATACATTCATCCTTTTTGGTTTACTTAGTTGTTTTGCAGGAGCACATCCCTAACTTACATTCTGTATGAAAGGATGCATATAAGGTAAATTTCCCAAGTCCTTAAATGTCTGAAATGTCCTTATTTGGTCTTCACCCTAGATTGATGGTTGCCTGGGCAAATTCTAGGAAGAACATTATTTTTCTCTCAAAACTCGAAGGCACTACTCCAGTCATTAAGCATTCATCTGTGCTTGTAAGTCAAATCCAGTTTGATTCTCATTCCCTTTCACGTGACCTGTTCTCTCTCTCTCTCTCCTGCCCCATGCCCTAGGGCTTTCAGGATATTCTTTATAAAAGCCTCAGTTTTCTGAGATTTTTATAATGTGTCTGGGACTCAGAAGACTGAGATCCCAGAATTCTTAGATCTCTTCTACTAGCTCTTTGGTAATGAACTCTCCATTCCTTCTGGCACTCATATTAGTCCAATATTGGACTTCCTACATTAAATCTCCATGTCTCCTCTTTCTACCTCCTTTTTCTGTCTCTTTGGCATTGTGTTATATTTTCTGATAGATTTACCTTATATTCTAACTTTCCTGTATTAGTTTTCCAGGAGTGCCATAACAAATGATCACAAACTCGGTGGCTTAAAACAAAAGAACACCATTTGTCCCACTATACCTTCTACTGAGTTATTTGTCTTTACAATAACAATATTTTAGTATGTCTGTGATTATGATTTCCTCATAGCTTCCTCTTCCTCTTTAATGGATACAAGAGTTTCTAAAATCTCAGAGACACTCATCGGACTTTTTAAAATTCAAATTCTCTTCTTTCTACTTTCTTTTTTTTTTTTTTTAACTATTGATAAAATTTCCTCAAATTCATTCACATGTTATTTACTGGACACGTAAGTCCTGGGTATACAAATTCCCTATTCTTACGGAACTTATATTCTAGTAGGAGAGGCAGGTATAGAAGCAATGAATAGGACTATATTCTTACTATACTGGATACAATAAGCCCCATAAAGGAAAACAAATGAAGGCAAGAAAGGAACGAATAAGGGAAGGGACAAAATTTAAATGGAAAGGACAGGGAAGATCTCCCTGATAGGTAATATTTCAGTACAGACCTAAATAAAGTAGGGAAGCAGGTCAAGCAGATATCAGGGAGGAACACTGCAGAGGCCAGGATGGCTGGAGCACACCAATCAAAAGGAAGAGTGGTAAGCAAAGAATTCAGAGAGGAAGCCCAGTATTAGATCACACAGGACTTTGTATACTGTGGTGAATATTTAAAATTTATTTTGAGCAAAATGAAAAGCCACTGGGGTTTGAGCAGAGCCTGGACACAATCTAACTTACATTTTAAAAGGATCGGGATCCCTGGGTGGCGCAGCGGTTTGGCGCCTGCCTTTGGCCCAGGGCGCGATCCTGGAGACCCGGGATCGAATCCCACATCGGGCTCCCGGTGCTTGGAGCCTGCTTCTCCCTCTGCCTGTGTCTCTGCCTCTCTCTCTCTCTCTCTGTGACTATCATAAATAAAAATTAAAAAAAAAAAAAATTTTAAAAGGATCAAGGTAACTCCTGTGTGGAAAGCAGTCTACAGGGGGACAAGATGGCAGCAGGGGAAGAATCAGGAGGCTACGACAATTGGTCAAGTGAAAGATGGATAAAGTGGCAAGGATGGGAAGTAGAGAGAAGTGACTATCTCCTGAATGTATTTCAAAAGCATAGCTGAAGGAGAAACTACTAAGCCAGAAGTGGGGTTAAGATAAGAAAGGCACCAGGAAGGATTGCTAAGTTACTGACTGCAGAAGTTGAGAACAGAAACAAGTGAGTGTGGAGAAGAATCAGTTTTGTAGGGGGATCCCTGGGTGGCTCAGCGGTTTAGTGCCTGCCTTTGGCCCAGGGCACGATCCTGGAATCCTGGGTTCAAGTCCCACATCGGGCTCCCGGCATGGAGCCTGCTTCTCCCTCCTCCTGTGTCTCTGCCTCTCTCTCTCTCTCTCTATCATAAATAGATAAATAAATCTTAAAAAAAAAAAAAAAAAGAATCAGTTTTGTACATGGTAACCTTGAGTTGTCTCTGAGACATTTAGGTGGGAAGACAATATGTTTATTGGATGTGTAAATCTTGAGTGCAAGAAGAGATTGGGGCTGTTACAAATCTGGGAGGCACAGATGGTATCTAAAGCTATGGGACTGAAAGGCATCACTTAGAGCAATAGCTATGGACAGCAAACTTTGGTCCATGGCCTGTTTTTATTTGTGTAAATACAGTTTCCTTGGAACAAAAGCCACATTCATACTTTTATTCTCTCTGGTTACTGTTGTGCTACAAAGGCAGAGCTAAGTAGTTGTGGCAGAGACCCTACAGCCTTCAAAGCCTACTATTCACTATCAGGGCCCTTTACAGAAAACATTAGCCAACTTCTGTCTTAGAGAATAAACAGATATGTGGGCTAAGTACTGAACTGTGGGGCATTTCAAAAGTTGAGTTCAGAAGTAAGAGGATCCAGAAAAGGAGACTGCTGGAGAAGCCATCAAAATAAAAGAGTGCTGTCCCAGAGACAAAAAAAAAAAAAATGTTTCAAGGAAGACAAAGTGATGACTGTGAAAGGTTCTGCTGATAATTCACGTAAGATAAGAACTTAGAACTGATCATTTTCTTTGTCACGTGGAAGTTGCATTTTGACAAAAGCAGTTTGGTAGAGTAGTAGTGAAAACCTGACTAAAGGTGATCCTTGACAATTTGGTTGATATTTAAGATTACACTAGAAAAACTGACGTGTACATGGGAAAAGCTTATTGAAGGGTCAGCTTCCCAAGGAGACATATGGGTAAGAAGTTGGCTATTCCACTGGGAGGTTTCCTAAGTGAGAATGCAGAGAGCTCTGCTGGAGCAACACCACTATTGGGCGTCTACTTTCCTCTTTCTTCAATTTCTGTAGAAGAAACCAGCCCATTCCACAAACGCCAAACCTGCATGATAAACATCTGCATGCTATTCCATAATAAAAGTTACATTAACTACCCCCCCCCCCCCCTAAAGCACCACATCCCACTCTCATCCTCCTCTCTCCTATCTGACATCAACAAGCCCACAACCACTCTGAGGTTATGCAAAGCAGTTTGGCTTCTTCTTATACTACAGACCTTTCAGCACATATACTTAAGGTGGTACTTCCTCCACAGTTTCATCAATAACTGCATCTCCGACTGTTCATCAAATTCTATAAATATTTTGAAATCTCCAGCTCTGATGAGTCCTCCTTATTTGTTGTTTCAGGATTATCCTTTTTTATTCACTTACTATCACTATAATAGGATATTCACTAGAAGGAAGAGCAAACAATTGTAGTCACCCTTACCATCTTGTCTCAGTATTTCACTTTGTCAAAAATAATAAACTAATTAATTCTTTCAGGCCCATCTATATACACTGGACATGGCTAAACAGTGTCAAGACTTTCCCTTCAACTAGACTAAAATGAGATTTTATTCTATTATTTTGCAAATTATCTGTATTTTTCTCTCATAACAGCAAGTTGTATTAGGATGAAAGTTTATTAATGGTAGTAGCAAGTGAGAAAATTGAATGGAGTGCAAAACTTGCATTTGATAATATGTATATACACCAAACAGCTACATGTATGCCAAATACCATCATACTACTGCATATCATTACTAAAACCATTTATAGAGATTCTCACTAGAGCCTTAACAATGACAAACACCAAATAAATACAAATAATTTTTCAATGTTCACATAATAACCATTATGTTCTATATATATAATTCAAATTCTGTGATATGAGTCAACTTAAAAAAACGTTACAGGAATTCATACACTTTAGACTCAAACACATATTGTATGGATTATTCTCAGGAAATTTTATTACATCCAAATGTATGGTACATTCAATGGCAGATTCCATCACCTACTACTCAAATGATGTACTCAAAAAAAGAAAACCTATAGTAATTTCAACTTAAGCATACATTATGAATGATACAACAAATTCATTTTAAAGAACTATAGGATTCATTCTCATTCCAAATAAAAGCAACATGAATTACCTACAGCACAGTGTCTCTAAGTGAACCAGTCACCTACACTATGTAACAAAAATGCGAACTATGAAAAGCATAGCTTCAACTCATTTTTTTTGAGAAAAACGCAAAAAAAAAGTGTTCTTTTTTTTTTTTTTTTAAAGTGAGACAGGGAAAGTGGGGGAAGAGGGGGCAGAGGGAGAGAGAGACAATCTTCAGCAATCTCCATGCTCTGCATGGAACCTGATGCAGGGTCTCCATCTCAAGACCCTGAGATCATGCATGGCCTGAGCCAGTATCAACATTATCAAGAGTCAGAGACCCAATGTATTGAGCCACCCAGGTGCCCCCATGAATTTTCAAGTTATTAAGAAAACAAACAAGGACATACAGACTATCAAAGTAATACTGACATGCAGTACCGCCTTTGGTCCTATATAAACAAGTCTAACTTCATTATGATTTCACAATTCAGAAGACTGCAGGGCAGTATCCATTAAAACTGAGATGGGGTGGGGGGCACCTGGGTGGCTCAGTGGGTTGAGCAACTGACTCTTATATTCAGCTGAGGTCATGTTTTCGGGGTTGTGAGATCGAGCCCTGCAAGGGGCTCCATGCTCAGAAGAGAGTCTGCTTCTCTCCCATTATTTTTACCCTTCACATAATATGACAAGACCTTTGGTCTGTCTTGAAGTCAAAAGGAAAAAAGAAATGACATTTATTAAATATTTACTATGTGCCATGTGTGAGACACTGATAAATCTTACACACTTGATCTCATTTAACTGCCACAGCAATTCTACATTAGTAGTGCTATCCCTATTTTGCAGATGAAGAAATTGAGCTGAGGGATGTCAAGTGATGCCCAAGACAATCAAGCTAGGCCTACCATCTAAGTGTTTTGACTATTAGTCTAAAACTCTTTGATACACTTGTTTTTTAAAAGTTTCAGAAATCATCTCACCCAGCACTTCCTCAACTGAATTGCATGAAACTCTAGAGTCACTAAGATATTAACAAATGTTCTGAGAGATAAGGGCTCTGGAGTTCAAACGTTTAGGACAAGTTACTTTGTATCAGGATTTCCCAGAAAATTCTGGGAAATTATGCACATTGTGCATAATTTTTATATGCATAGTTTATTATGCACATTGTGACTCTCTAAGAAGGTGATAAAATGGGAAGTGTTCTACTCATTTCTCAAATACCATGAAGGACTGTGTTTAAAGAAAACCTAATAATATTCTATGGTATGTTTTTGCTCAACTCAACACACTTTGGAAAATGACCATCTAGTCCAATCTCCTCTTTCCATGGTTTAATAAAATTGAGATACAGATAAATGACTCAGTCAAGGCCACAAAGGAAGTTAATAAATGGCCAAGGCTGGTACCAAGGAGATCTGATGATTCCTGCCAGGACACTCTTTCCCCTCTATCATCCTGTCTCACTTCAATACTGTTTCTACAAACTCCAACACCAAGTAAAACCGGGGGGGAAAAAGTATTAAACCTATCATTTATTCTGGTTCTTCTGAGTGGCAGTATAGAGAAACCATTTACAGAAATGAAGCTCAAAATGGTCTACCTCTGAGTGTACCGGTATTTCAGAGAACTGGGATATATTTGGAAATGTGGGAAAAGATTCCACTGTAATAAGCTGAGTAACACTTTTCAGCCAAGTTGTGCTACATTCAGGTTTTTCTTTTTAAGATTCTACTTATTTATTCATGAGAAATACATTGGGAGAGAGAGAGAGGCAGAGACACAGGCAGAGGGAGAAGCAGGCTCCATGCAGGGAGCCGGACGTGGGACTCGATCCCGGGTCTCCAGGATCACGCCCTGGGCTGGAGGCGGCGCTAAACCACGGAGCCACCCGGGCTGCCCAGGTTTTTCTTTCAAGTCCTGTAGAACTACACCCTAGTCCTGCGTGCGTCTACATGCAGGACATTTTGCCAAAGTTCAAAATATCCAATTTGAGACCATTTTTATACGAAACTATTTGTTCAGTTTTCCTCTTACTCTTTTACCTTAAAGGGGCTTCCTTTCACTTCGTCCTCCCCTGCCAGCAAGCAGTAAACAGCCCCAAGCCAAGCGTGCCCCCTGGCGGTTTAGATCAGGAACTGCTTAATGTGACATCCCTTCCAATTAGTAGCTCACCTCCTGGCCCCTCCCCCAAACCACACTCTTCTAATTCTTACCATTTGCTTCAGTAAAACCTTCTCTTTTCTATCATTTATCCTCAGTGAAAAAAAAAAAAGGCACTTTTGGCATTCTAGTTACTTAAAAATCGTCTAAGTACACTTGTAGCTAGAGAAACAAACCACAGTGAAAGGCCAATATAGCCTTGGAAATGCCCTAAGAGAAGCCCTGCCCCAGGGCTTTCGAGGATAATTGGCACTGAGAAGGACCTTGAAGATCACTGCTAGGTCTACTGCATTATTTTACAGGTAAAACAAACAAACAAAAACCAAGAAATGAGGGAATTACCTGCCCAAATAACACAGAGTTCATGGCAAAGTCAGGATGAAGGCCTAGGAGTTGTCATTTCAAAGCCAGTGCAATGTCAACTAGGCCATATGCCCCAGGCTCCTCAAGACTGTTTTTCTTATTAACATTCAAGTAAAATATTTTTTAGTGTTTACATATTTTTCCTTAATTATTTATATTGATATTATGGCTCTCTCGAGAGCAGGGCCCATAAATCTCCTTAGTGCCGTGTCCAACAGTATCTAGCACGCTTCATAAATATTTACTTTCTTCATCCATTATTGCTGTACTTATTGCAAATCTAGAATATTTTCCCCATGTTATGCGTTTAGACGAGCTAACAACCTAACTACCATTTCACAACACTCTTTCTATAGGAAACTGTGCCCCAAATTGATGGGGAACAAAAGGCTAGCTGAGGACAAAGCAGAAGCTCACACCCTGCAGCCCCCCTTCTCCACCCCCACCCCTACCCCACCCGTGCGTGACATTCCTCAGGCACTCCTGGAAGTCCTAAAGCTAAAGGAAAGGAAAAACAAATAGTTAACTTAGGGCTATTATAGTCCTAGAGACGGGAGTCTCCCACAATTTACAAAATGCCTTAGTGATTTACAAGAAAAAAGCATCCTTACCTAAATTCCAGAAGGAAACTCCCTACAGTCTTAATGTAATGATTTACTAGAGAGAAAAACAACCTTAACTTGACTATGGCAAGAGCTCCAG
This sequence comes from Vulpes lagopus, assembly GCF_018345385.1. NCBI lineage: Eukaryota > Metazoa > Chordata > Mammalia > Carnivora > Canidae > Vulpes > Vulpes lagopus. The sequence goes on from NC_054829.1 coordinate 102,279,905, forward strand.
GATCTTCTAGGTCCTCTTTAGCATATGAAAATCCTTTTGAAACTTCCCTTTCCTTACCTCCCCCAACTCCCAGATACACAATCAGCTACCCCTCAAAGCCCAGGACAGCAGTCCTTCCTGCCCCAGGGTCCCTCTCCGTGCTTTCATGAAAACCACCATTTTGGACCAAAGATGCCTCAAGAAATCTTTCTTGGTCCTCGCCTGGGATCTCACTCCTACCAAACCTCACCTATATTCCAAAACCACATTCAAATCATCACACCATACATAACCTACTGGAACACATTCCATTCAGAATTTGGGACGTCTTGATAAGGGTTCCTCTGCACCACCTGATGAGTCCGGACTGGACAAGAATGGGAAAGAATATGCACCATAGAGGGAAACAGCAATCAATTTTGAAGACCCTGGTTATTTTAGCATCAGTTGCATTCATAATCGCAAAGCTATACTATCTCAGTTTTCTCTCCCATAAAATACTACTCTTCGATCCTAAGTTCATGTAAGAAACGTCAAGCATTTTATAAATCACAGGTATCAGGAATGATTGCAGGTATTACTTATAATACCTGTAGTATAATTTATATTGTGGACGCTCTGACTAATCACCTGTAATATAATTGGTATTACAGGCACTGACTCATCACTTTCTAGACGCGTTATCATGAAATTCTTACAGCCCTGTTTTGCAGATAAGAAAAAAAAAAAAAAATCAAGGTGTGGCAGGTTAAGAAACTCGTCCGGGGTCGCTGGGTCACATCACAGAGCTGAGAGCTGAAAACTTCAGGATTCGAGCTTCGCTCTGAAAGCCTCCAAAGCTGGTGCTCCTAAAAGATGGGAATTAAGGCAAGAAAAGATTTTACAGGAAAAAAAAAAAGGTGGGGGGGGGGGGACGCCTGGGTCGTTCAGTGGTTGAGCGTCTGCCTTTGGCTGAGGTCGTGATCCCCAGGTCCCGGGATCGAGTCCTGCATCGGGCTCCCTGCGTGGAGCCTGCCTCTCTCTCTCTCTGTGTGTCTTTCATGAATAAATAAAATCTTTTTTTTTTTTTTTTTTTTTTTTTTTTTAAAAAAAGGTACTACTCCCTTCAGGGCTCGGAAATCAGTGAGGCACGAAAGCAAGTCTTCCAATCTGGGTATTGTCGCCTACACACAGTGAAATATGTGGGTGCAAAGAAAAATGAGAATAAATGACGGCGACCTGGGTCCTCTCCGGCCTCGGGCGGCCACCGCGGCGCCCCGCACTTGGCTTCGCCCTCTGGGGCGCGCCCGTGAGAGGACGGGGGCGCGCAGCCCGCAGCCAGCGAGGTCGCACAGCGCGTGCAAACACGGGACCGCAGAGCCCAGCTTCTGGGAGCGGATCCCTCGCGGGAGCCCCCCGCCCGCGCCCCCCGCCCCCGCCCCCGCCCGCGCGCCCCCGCCCGCGCCCCCGCCCCCGCCCGCGCGCCCCCGCCCGCGCCCCCGCCCCCGCCCGCGCGCCCCCGCCCGCGCCCCCGCCCGCGCCCCCGCCCCCGCCCGCGCCCGCGCGCCCGCGCCCCCAGGACGCGCGCTGCACGCGGCAGCCGCGGGGCTGCGGGGCCCGGGGGGAGGCGCGGGGGGCCGCGGCTGTCTTCCGGGAGCCCCGCGCCGCAGCAGGGCGGGGGATGGGGCGCCCCCGCGGCGCGGAGGTGGCCTCGGCCGCTCCGCCACCCCCGCGGGGCCGGGGAAGGAGCGAGGAGGCCGCCCGGGCGGCCCAGGCCCCACCCCGCCCTCCCCTGCGCGCCGCCCGCCGGGGGCCCCCGCGAGCTACTTACGGAAGAAGAGGCGGTACCCGGGGGAGCGGGGCTGGCCGCGCTCCTCCGTGCGGTAGGAGGCCATGGCGCGGTGCGGGCCAGGCCCTGCGCGCGCTCCCCGGGGCGCGCGGGCGGCAGCGGGGGGCCCCGCGCGCCAGCCCCAGCCCCAGCCCCAGCCCCAGCCGGCGCGCAGGAGCGGCAGCAGCGCGCGCATGGCGTCCGCGGCCGTCGGGCTCCGCGCAGGGCGGCGCTGGGGGACCCTGGCCCGGCCGCGCGCCGGCGCCCCCTACTGGCCGGAGCCGTCACTCCCGCCCCGGGCTCGGATGGGGAGCCCCGCCCGCCCGCCCTCCCGGGGGTCCCCTGGTGACCGCGCGGCGGGGTGCCCTGTGCCCAAGCGGGGCCAGGGTTCAAGGCTGAGCCAGAGAACGCCCGGCACCGCCGAGGAGCTCGCGGCCACGTATGACCGCAGACGTGCATCCGTGCCTCCGCTCGTGCGCTCACTGTTCACTAGCACAACATTATCCTGATTATAATGATTCAGTGTTGAGTGATTGTGCGCAGCCCGGGTGGCCAGAGGTTTAGCGCCGCCTGCAGCCCGGGCTGTGGTCCTGGAGACCCGGGATCGAGTCCCACGTCGGGCTCCCTGCGTGGAGCCTGCTTCTCCCTCTGCCTGTGTCTCTGCCTGTGTCTCTCTGTCTCTCTCTCTGAATTAAAAAATATATATATAGAGAGAGAGAGAGAGAGAGAGAGAGATTGTTCTGTGCCAGGCACTGGCCCAGAGCCCGTCTAACGAAGGAGACAAGCTTTACACCCACAGAGACGTCGTTGTAAGACATCAGACCTTGTGAAGATTTGACCTTGACGCTGACTTCTAGAACAACAACAACAACAACAAAAATACATGAGTAACTTCAAACGCCGTCTCCTTCCTTCATGAGGCTTTTTCCTACTAAACCCAACTAGAGGTGATTTATCCTTTTAATTAATTAACTTATCCTTCTGACGTTTTCACTTCTACAATGGCACTTAATGAGCCAGACACTCAGAAATTAAGATTTAGGGTCCTTGCAGGATGCAGCAGCCTGCCCTGCCCTGCGTATAATGGCTCCTTTGTTGTGGCCGTAAACTGCTCCTGGAAGTCCCTTTTACCAAATCTTTCTATTAGCATGTGACATTTTGATTATCCACTTTACAGAAAAACTTGGAAGAAACAGTTTTCCAAAGGCAGTATCTCCACTTCATACTCTCTCCCCATCTCAATTCAAATATGCTTCCTCTACCTTCTCCAGATCACATTGTGAAGTCCAAGTCTTACAATAAATCTTTCTTTTCCAGAAGAAAGCAGTAAAAATAAATAAATAAATAAACAAACAAACAAACATCTAAAGAAAATTTAATACGTTATTCAATCTGAAAGTGAAAGCAAAAATAGCAATTTTGCAAAAAATAGGCCAAAAAAAAGTGCACCTATGCTCTTTGCAAAAATTAAGTGGAATGGTTTTAATTAAAAGAGAAAGCATCTTTTGGGGTCCTTCAGTGGCTCAGTTAGTTAACTGTGCTTTCAGCTCAGGTCATGATCTCAGGGTCCTGGGATGGAGCTCTGCATGGGGCTTCATGCTCAGCAGGAAGCATGCTTCTTCCTGTCCCTTTGCCTGTGCTCTCCCTGCTTGTGTGCTCTCTATATATCAAATAAACAAATAAAATCTTTTAAAGAGAGAGAAGGAATTTTTAAAATAATCTTTTAAGGTACTGTAATAAAAATTGGCTTCTAAGTGAAATGTTAATATACACAATGAATACATAAGTTCATGAAAAATATAATTCTAACTTAAAATCCTGGCTCTTGCAACATAAGACAAACATATTTGCAAATATTAATTTATATTAAGTCATGATATGGATCTGATTTTTTAAAATTAGTTGAAACAAACCTTTACTTACAAAATCTGCAAACAGAAATCTTACAAAGATGGTTCTATAGCCACCATATAACTTACATAGGTTAATACTTACATCTAGGTAGTGGTCAGAATTTTGATCAACATAAATGTCTGGTTGTAGGTGATATAGGGCTCTCCCATGTGAGAGAGCCAAGTTATTTCTATTTGTTACTCTTACATGTTTAATTTCCATTGCTAAGGTCACCCTCATAGTTCAAAATGGCTGCTACAGCTCCAACCATCACATCTTCATTTCACCTAGGAAGAAAGAAAGAAAGAAAGAAAGAAAGAAAGAAAGAAAGAAAGAAAGAAGGCTGTGCCCCTTCCCTTAAGAACACATCCCAGAAACTGTAACATTACTTTTATTTGCATTATATTGAGCAACACTTAGTCTACTGGCCACAACTAACTCTAAACTAGCAGCTTTTTTTCTGAATCAACAGAGGCCTAGATAAAAACTGGATGTCATACTACTACAGAAGAAAGGGAAAATGAATACTGGAGGACAACCAGCAGTCTGCCACAAATGTCATTTTCTTTCCCTATTGTCCAACTTCCTTGGAAAGATCTGTGAGAATTCTACATATTTCTACTCCAACTGTGAACTGGGTTCACATTCTTCCCAACTAGACACCTGGCTTCTTTCAATTTCACCAATTACTTCATGGCAGTTAAAATTAAGAGACTGGTTTACCCAATTTCCAGAAAGGATCTCTGGGAGATATTGTCAGTAACCCCTTAGACTCTACTTAGATTGCAGATCATAAAATGTTTTTGTTGACTGTGGTGGCTTCATATGTAAGTTTGATTAGGTTAAACTGTGAGTCAGACTCTCCCATAAAGGGGGGGCGGGATTTCTTTTGTGCATATGTCATAGCGGAAATTCAATTTTGTTTCCTCATGTAGAAAAAAAAGCTTAATTGTTCTATTAACCTTTGAAGTTCAGATGTTTCAATGAGATAAACCCTGAGACCAAGTTGTGGCTAATTTCTAATGATCTGTAGATTCTTAGGATAAGACCAAACCTGGCAGAGTGTTCTGGAGCTGAAGTGGGTTGTCCAGTGAAGAGCCTTTATAACTCCAATGACTGGATATGGGCTTCCCTAGAAAGGGTATGATATGGATGAAGCAGCAAAGGCCACCCCTGAGAAGACTGGCAATCAAATCAAAAGTCTTTCATGAAAGGTGGCACAAAACCAGCGTCTCCCATAACTATGAAACTGTAGTAGAGATAGGAGTTGGTGCTAGCGAAAAATGAGATAATTATTGAATCCCAATTCTGTTTCTGCTTTTAGTTTTGGTAAATGTAACACAAAATACAACTTGGATAGAGGTGTCATTTTCTGAAATGCTGGATTATCCTGATAGGACATAAAAGAATTTTGGAATTGTGGAGTAGTCATTTATGTGTGATATTGTGTAAAAGCAGCATGTGTCTCTACAATTAATTGTTATCCTTACCTAAAACATGATAAATAAATAAATTTTAAAACCTGCTAATTGCCATCGCTCACGCTTGCTAGCCAATAGCTAACTTTAGGGCCTGGGCTATGAAACAGTCGGATTCAATATAAGTAATGAGAATTTTAAAGTAATTTTGAATATTTTCTAATTTATCTGTTTAGGAACATACAAAATATTTCTCTGGCCTTTTGAATACTTTATCTAAAGGACAACTTTGAAAATATTTTCATGTTACCAACTATTTAAAACATCTGTCATACTATCTAATAAATGTTGCAAAAGTATGTCTAAATGTTACTTAGAGTTCATGTTCATCCTCCATTTGTGAGCCACATTTTTCCTTCTAAATACATGTCGAAGTTCCAGATCACTTCTCACTTAAAAATTGACTATTATTGTACTGAGGAACAAAGTTATTATCATGACAATACAACGAAACAACAGGATTTTTATCTGCTAACTTTAGATCTTGAAATATCTTATATTAAATGCTGTCTTGATTTTATATCAAGATTTATGGTTTTTTAAAAGATTTTATTTATTCATGAGAGATACAGAGAGAGAGGCAGAGACACAGGCAAAGGGAGAAGGAGGCTCCACGCAGGGAGTCCAATGTGGGACTCAATCCCAGGACTCCAGGATCGCGCCCTGAGCCGAAAGGCAGAGACTCAACCGCTGAGCCACTGAGGCGTTCCTATATTTAGTTTTATAAAAGCTATGATACCTCAAGAGAATAAGAGAAGCTGCAGATGGGAGAAAATATTTGCAAAAGATATATCTGATAAAGTACTATGACCAAAATATACAAAGAACTCTTAAAAATGAAATATAAGAAAATAAACAACCTAATTTTAAAAATGGTTAAAAAGGGATGCTTCGGTGGCTCAGTGATTGAGCATCTGCCTTGGCTGAGGGAGCGATCCTGGCGTGCCAGGATCGAGTCCCAGATCAGGCTTCTCACAGGGAGACGGCTTCTCCCTCTGTCTATATCTCTGCCTCTCTCTGTATCTTTCATGAATAAATAAATAAAAATTTTAAAATAAATAAAAATGGTTAAAAGAAGGAAATAACAAAATAGGGAGAAATACTGCAGTGATTAAATAAGTTTGTGGGTGACAGAACCTATTAGTTGCCCCCCAACATCAGTACTCTTCTTTTACAGCAAAAGAATGTTGACTTTTCCAAATAAAAACTATACTTTCCAGCTTCCCTTACAATAGGTATCACCACATAATTAAAGTCCACCAATGGGACATCTAGGGACATTCCTTAGGAAAATCTGGTATACACACACACACACACACACACACACACACACAAACACACACAGAGCAGAATATTGTTCAGTCATGAGAAAGAAGGAAATCTTGTCATTTGTGACAACATGGAAGGAACCTGAGGGCATATTATGCTAAGTGAAATAAGCCAGACAGAGAAAGACAATACTACATGATCTCACTTACATGTGGAATGAAGAAAGAAAGAAGAAAGGAGAAAGAAAGAAAGAAAGAAAGAAAGAAAGAAAGAAAGAAAGAAAGAAAGAAAGAAAGAAAGAAAGAAAGAAAGAAAGAAAGAAAGAAAGAAAAGCTGAATTCACAGAACCAGAGTAGAATAGTAGTTGCCATGGACTAGGGTCTGGAAGAAACAGGGAGATGTTGGTCAAACATCACAAATTTCCAGTTGTTAAGTTCTAGGGCTCTACTGTACACCATGGTGACCATAGTCATGCTAAGAGAATAGATCTTAAATATTCTTAACACACACACATAAAAAAAAAAAAGGAAATCATGTCAGGTGATGAAGCTATTAACTAACATTATTTTGGTAATGGTTTTGCAATATATATGTATGCATCAACTCATCACACTGTACACCTTAAACTCGCACGATCTTAAGTGTCAGTTTTATCTCAATAAAGCTGAGATGGGGAGGAGACAGAGGCAGTTAACTGTTCCTTTACATCTTCCTCTTCATCATTTCTTGCATTCTGTTACTTAGAATTTAGATACTACCTTGTCCATAAAAAAAGGGCCATCCCCTTGATGAACAGAGCTGTGAGCTGAAAGAAGTTTACACTCCAGAGGATTTTGTGAAGCAAAGCTGCCACAAAGCTCTAGAATATATACCTTTGAACTTTAACATGAAAGAGAAATAAATATCTATCTTATTTATCCACCAATATTCTTTTCTTGTTTGTTTTCTGGTTCTCCCAGCTGAATTTAATTCTAATCTTAATTTTTTTCTTCTTGCATAGAAAATATGTTGGGAGAAATTCTGACTAATTGAAAGCCCCTTCTTTACTACCTATATAATTTCATTCAAAATGTTGCAAAAATATTGCCTGAACTGTTGCTTATGAAGTATTTAAACTAAGTTACTTGTATTAATAAGAAAAAATATGTAATAAGTTCAATGCTAAAAAACTAACTGAAATTATATTAAATTTTTTTTTAATTTTTATTTATTTATGATAGTCACAGAGAGATAGAGAGAGAGGCAGAGACACAGGCAGAGGGAGAAGCAGGCTCCATGCACCGGGAGCCCGACGTGGGATTCGATCCCGGGTCTCCAGGATCGCGCCCTGGGCCAAAGGCAGGCGCGAAACCGCTGCGCCACCCAGGGATCCCTGAAATTATATTAAAAGAGCATTTTAGTTGAAATCTTAAGCAGACTGGCAGAAAATTTTTGCAAGACTCATATGTGATATAGAACCAGTATCCGAAATATACCCAAAGGACCCAAAAACTTAACAACAAGAAAATAAATAACCCAACTAAAAAGTAGGGAAGAGCTCTGAGGAGACACCCGACCATAGAAAAGATCCCCCACATCATTTGTCATTGGGAAGATGCAAATTAAAGCAACAATGAGATACCACTACACTCAGAATGGCTAACATCCAAAACACTGACAACACCAAATGCTTCCAAGGTGTGGGGCAACAGGAACTCTCATTAATTGCTAATGGGAATGGAAAATGCTACAGTGACTTTGGAAGATAGTTTGGCAGTTTCTTACAAAACTAAACATATTCTTACGATACAACCCAATAGTCATGCTCCTTAGTATTTTTCAAAATGAACTGAAAACTTACGTCCACACAAAAAGTTGCACATGGATGTTTATAACCACCTTATTCATAATTGCCCAGACTGGAAAACAACCACGATGTCCTCCAAGAGGTGAATGGGTAAAGAAACTGTGGTCCAAAATAATAAATAAATAAATAAAATTTAAACAAGTGTCCTAATTATACAATTTTACCCACCTTTTTTACCACCCCCAACTCCGATATCTTAATAGAAGAGCTTAAATTCTCAGAGGTCCATTTCTGAAGAGTTACTGAACATCTACTTTGAAATATACATTTTCCTCCTACATATACAGCTATTAAATAGCAACTAATTTTAGCTCCCACTTTGAAGGCTTCTTAAAATGGATTAGATGGGCTTCTGAATGAAGCAATAATTCACTGGTAATCATTTTTCTCTTCATACTTCACAAATATCAGATATATCGGCCAGATCCATACCAGTTGGATGGATCCAATTCAGTTGGATGTTTTTATGAAAATTCTCGAAAAGATTGTTCAACTCAATATTAGGACATAGGTCTGGTACCTTGGATCAAGGGAGTATACTATACATTTGGTCCAAGTGAAAAAGAAATTCCCAGTGGATTTGGCACCTCTCACTATCCCCAACAGAGAGCAAATGGCAGCAGAGCTCTGCAACTTTAGTCTTGGGAGCTCAGCCTTTGGGATGACTAACGGCAAATTGTATGTTTTTGTTTTTGTTTTTGTTTTTTTTCTGAAGTGACATTGTTTCAAAGTTCTTTGCGTTAACTTTCCACTATCAGAATAGTCACTGAGAACAAATCTGTTGGTCTTAAAGCAATTTTTAAGCAGCTACTTGGAGATAAGGACCATCGGGTGTCAACAGCACAGCTTCTTGCACATCAAACAAGCCAGGACTTTGGAGGAGGCCCAGGCAGGGCTGCAGAGGGCCACTCCAGGGTCCACGTGTTCCTAAAGCCCAGAAGCCTTGAAAATGAAATCCCAAGTGCCCAAATACCTTGCTAGTACCAGGAAGCAACAAAAGGAAACAAATATCAAGATACCTCCTTGAAGAGTCTGCACCCCTCTGGAGGGGGAGACCAGGAAACTTGATCACAGGATTTTATGTGTATATTGTTTATTCTGTTGGTAGGAATGTATTAAGGTACAAGACTTAGAAAGAATTATAGAAAGATCTGAAGCCAGTCTGGCAGGAAAAGCTGAAGGATACATATCTGGGGCAAGAGAAGGACTTTTGTAAAAAGAGCAGAGATTTAAAATGGATTTTTTTTATAAATTTTTTTATTGGTGTTCAATTTGCCAACATACAGAATAACACCCAGTGCTCATCCCGTCAAGTGCCCCCCTCAGTGCCCGTCACCCATTCACCCCCACCCCCTTCCCTCCTCCCCTTCCACCACCCCTAGTTCGTTTCCCAGAGTTAGGAGTCTTCATGTTCTGTCTCCCTTTCTGATATTTCCCACCCATTTATTCTCCCTTCCCTTCCATTTCCCTTCACTATTATTTATATTCCCCAAATGAATGAGAACATATAATGTTTGTCCTTCCCCGATTGACTCATTTCACTCAGCATAATACCCTCCAGTTCCATCCACGTCGAAGCAAATGGTGGGTATTTGTCATTTCCAATGGCTGAGTAATATTCCATTGTATACATAAACCACATCTTCTTTATCCATTCATCTTTCGATGGACACCGAGGCTCCTTCCACAGTTTGGCTATTGTGGACATTGTTGCTAGAAACATCGGGGTGCAGGTGTCCCGGCGTTTCATTGCATCTGAATCTTTGGGGTAAATCCCCAGCAGTGCAATTTCTGGGTCATAGGGCAGATCTATTTTTAACTCTTTGAGGAACCTCCACACAGTTTTCCAGAGTGGCTGCACCAGTTCACATTCCCACCAACAGTGTAAGAGGGTTCCCTTTTCTCCGCATCCTCTCCAACATTTGTTGTTTCCTGCCTTGTTAATTTTCCCCATTCTCACTGGTGTGAGGTGGGATCTCATTGTGGTTTTGATTTGTATTTCCCTGATGGCAAGTGATGCGGAGCATTTTCTCATGTGCATGTTGGCCATGTCCATGTCTTCCTCTGTGAGATTTCTCTTCATGTCTTTTGCCCATTTCATGATTGGATTGTTTGTTTCTTTGGTGTTGAGTTTAATAAGTTCTTTATAGATCTTGGAAACTAGCCCTTTATCTGATACGTCGTTTGCAAATATCTTCTCCCATTCTGTAGGTTGTCTTTTAGTTTTGTTGACTGTATCCTTTGCTGTGCAAAAGCTTCTTATCTTGATGAAGTTCCAATAGTTCATTTTTGCTTTTAAAGAAGTTTTGCTGTAGTTGTAACCCTGTCCTAAGACTTTCTTGTCCTAAGTTACAAGGAGGTCTGTGTCACTAATTAAGGCTGTTGGAGTTAGACTTGTGCTTTAGGAAGGAGATGCAATATACTCAGACTGGCCCCAGTGTAATTCAGTTATACGAGAGTTACATGTGTATTCAAACGGGAACACTCTACTGTATTCTAGAACACATATATGCATTTAATTCTAAGGATAAAACATGAATCTTCAGAGAAATGTCAAGATTCAGGGAGTAAACTTTGGGTCATATGGTCTCTATGGATCACTACTGCTCCCAGGGAGGCCTTTTTGAAATTGCCAACGTATTTTCTGATGTCAAATTGATTGAGGAACATTACTGCCAGGTAGTGATACTGTATGTGCTACAACAATTAAGACAGCCCTACACAAGAAAGTGTTATCCTGTGCTTTTCATTGCTCTACAATGTCTCATAAGACATTTGTGTAAATTAAAATCTATTTCTTAAAAAATTATGTCAGCCTAAAAACTAATGACATTTTGTATATAACAAAGTATATTGTTTTAAGGTGTGCATGGTATCTGAGACTGATTACAATACACTGTATTAGTCTGTGTTTATAGCTCTTAATTCAGGGTGATTCTACAGATGGATCCAAGCATATGACTGTTTAATGTATCTTTAGTACTAGTGCCTGAGCATTTGCATATTGAAATACATATAATTGTATTACAGATTATTTTTCTTTTATGTTTTCTTGATAAGACAGCCATTACATTGATATTTTTCAAATTATATGCAGTATGTTTTGTTATCTATCAATTTTATTTCAAGAGAGTAAAGATGCTGTTGCAAAAGACTTCTTATTAAAAGAAACTTTTAGGTTATCCATTCACCCATGAGAAGAAATGAAGTTCTGATACATTCTTGGATAGACATCAAAAGTATTCATGCTAAGCGAAAAATGCTAGGCACAAAAAAATCACATGTGTGATTCCTTTTGTATGATATATCCAGACTAGGAAAATCCACAAAGACGGGGAAAAAATTGGCAGTTGTCAGAAGAATGGAAGAAACGCAGAATGAGGAGTGATTACCTAAAAGGATATGGGGTGTTTTTCTGGGGTGATGAAAATGTTTTGAAACTATAGAGGTGGTGGTTGCACAAGACTGTGACTGCTACATGCCACTGAATTTTACACTGTAAAATGATTAATTGCATGTTATATGAACTTCACCTCAATTTTTAAAGAAAGTCAGGTCTAATAACTTCAAAAATAACTGCTTTAGGAGTTCCTAACCATTTCTGTTCTATAGATCCCATTTAGCAGCCCTATGAAGCCTATGAAACACTTCCGAAAGTAATGTTTGTAAATACTTAAAATATATTGTTAAAGAGAAAACCAATTATATTGAAATATAACTATAAAAATACTTTCAGAAAAAATGTTGTGATCTAATAACATACTCAGTTCTTCACTGAGGCATTAAGTGACTAGATCCAACAGCAGATTTAATAACTACCATCATTTTGATGTAGTGATGGATGTAAATGACAGAGACACCTACAACATTAGGAAAATGAAGTAACAATTATATATCATTTCTCCTGGAAAAAAAAAAAGCATAGATAGTAGTCACACTACTAAAGGGTTTGTTGTTTACATTTATAAATGCTAAATTTTAGTTAGAAGTAAATGAAAATAAAGGTGCGATCTTTTTTTAAAATCCAAGTTTACTGACCCCCTAAATTCTCCCTCAGAACCCCTGGTAGTAAACACCTAGTAAAGGGAAGGGGTATATATTCTTTCCCTTTTGCCCTTAGAGGTACTTTGGTGGATGATTAAGAGCTGAATAGAAGAATAGAGGACAAAGAAAAAAGTATGTTGGTGTTCTGGATTTCTCTTTAAGACTGTCATGATTGAAGAAGAGATAAGAGATCCATTTATCCTCTACTTATTTTTAAAAATGTTTTTCTTCCCTACTTTAAAAGATAGTTTGGGGGCACTTGGGTGGCATCAGTTAAGCGTCTGACTTCAGCTCAGGTCATGATCCCAGGGTCTTGGGATGGAGTCCAGCATCAGGCTCTCCACTCAGTGGGGAACCTGCTTGTCCCTCTTCCTCTGCTGCTCCCCCTGCTTGTGCTTTCTCTCTCTCTCTCTCTCTCTCTCTCTCTCTATCTGTCAGATAAATAAATAATTTTTAAAAGATATTTTGATCCAAGTTTTGGTGAAACAAATGGCCCGAGAAGCAAACTCATCCAATATAGACATGATTGGCTGAAAGATGAAAAATTAGTTTTATTCCCCCTTGTAGGGGGTGGGGGGAGGGGAGTTGTTAGCATGTAGAAATTCTTTTCTGAATAATTGTGAGTATATATGTGACAATAAGTCCATGTTCTGAGGCCCATATATCTCTTAAGAGAAGGAAAGAGTTGTTTTTTAACCAAGGCCCAATGATATGCAGAATACATTTGGTATTAAGCTTTCAGTCTTTCTGGCTAGTTACTAAATTGGATGTAATAAAATTCATCCATCATACAAGAATCACATGTGATTTAACTACACATTGTTAAATGGCATAAAAAAAATAGAAAGTTTTGCTTGATTAAGTATTATTACTGCTTCTAGGCTAAAATAATCATGAGAAATTTCAGCTGCAAATGACACATTATAAATCCCTTGTAATATTATAAATATAGTAATCATGGTAATACTCTAATCCAATTCAAGGGTGAGCTACTAAATTGGTAATAATAGGTCCTGAACAAAATCTAATGAGACAACCCATTTTCTCTGCCCACTTTCTAGATTTTCCCTTTAGGCCTTGAGCAGTGGGAATTAATTTTGTTTTTAAATGGTTTAACCATAAAACTCCTATTTTTTCCCCTCATTTATACTATTCTAATTACACAGAATAATGGTTTTAAAATTGGATTCAAAAGAACCCTGGGTTCCAAAGGCAATTCCTTGAAATAAATTTCAAGTAATCCATTGCAAGAAAATATGGACAGGATTAATTTATAACCAAACCTCAGGCCCACACCACAGAAGAATTTCAGGGTCCCCCCCCAAAAATGCAGAATGATTTCATAATGCCAGTTGGTGATGTTTGTGTTAGAAACTCAGTAGCCAAGGAGTTTTCCTTATTTGAAAATCATGTCTTTAGAAAGAGAACTCATTCTTGCCTTCACCACTTTATTCATTGCTTAATTCATTGAACTAATATTTACTAAAGATGCTGGGAAGTCTGATAGTAACTAAAAATAGAATGATGAAGAAAGTATTTTAAAATATATCTACCCTCATGGTATTTATAGTCTGGTAAAGGATTCAGGCATTCAACAAGTAATCATATAAATCTTTTGATAAGATTAAAAACGAAATAAGTGCTGTGGAAAAAAAAAATATAAGAAGCCATGACAGAAAGTAATAGGAAGACTTGATTTAGGTTGAAGATCAGGGGATGTCTTGGTAAGGATATGACATCTCAGCTAATACCCAAGGAAGTAGGAGAGAGTCAAGGGGAAAATGGCATAGGGAAAAGAATGTGCAAAGGTCCTGAGGCAATATTTGACTAAGAAAATTTTCTAAGAAAATATTTGCTGCAATATAAAGTATATATTTTTCACAGATTGGGTCCTCCAAGAAGTAGAAACTAAGACAGAATATTTTTTTAGGAAGTAGCCCTAGGACCAATCCCCGCAGAAAGTAGGGGAAGGACTCAGGATTTGGCTGAGGGAAAAGTCCAGATGCAATGCAGACCCAAACAACAGTTTTGGCTGACCACAAAGGGAGTTCTGGAGATAAAATGGGCTGTCAGAATTGCCTTCTAATGGGCCAGAATGGCTGGATCTTTATAACCGTTCCTCTATTATGCCAGTCATTGGAGTTAGCTATTTGGGTAGAGGCTGTGACCTTGGGCAAGGTGGCTCTGCAGCTGATGTCATCCCGCAAGAGACTAACAGCTGATGGTTTTCTGCTAACAGTGCTCCTAGCAGATAGCTGGGGAGACGAGTCCCTCCTTAAAGGAGTTCTGAGTGGCACCTCTCCACGAATATCACGATATTCAAATTTATGAAAAGCTTTACAAATCAATAAAAAGAAAAATATCCCAATAAAAAACTGAGTAGACAAAAAGTAGGCAATTTACAGAAAAACCACAAATTATCAATAAAGATGTAAAAATATGCTCAACCACTGTTAGCGATAGGGAAAATGCAAACTAGAAAGAGAAGCATTTAGCTTTGTTGTGCATTGCATTGGCAAAAATTTAATGACCGATAATACCCACAGTCATTGGAGGTTACTTACTTACACTTACTTACTTACTTACTTACACTGCCCCTCCTCCTGGGATTCCTGGACAATGGTCCCTCTCAACATGATCTAGCTCCCTCAGTGAAGGAGCATCTCTGTTAGATAGATGAAAACCATATCATGGTTTTCACCCAATGAAGGTGAGTTTCTGCCCTGGGGGGTAGGGGTGGGGAGCCAAAATTAAAATAATTTTTAAATGGACTGATTCATGGGACAGTCTCCATAGCCAGTGGGAAAAGCAAACATGATTCTACAGGGGCTCATCATAAATGCATCCCAATTTCTAACTTTCTATTCTTTTTTCCTCCCAAATTTTGTTTTAATAATATAAGGAGCTTAAGAAAGATGCCAACAATGTAGCTCCTTTGTCTCAGATTATCTTAGGTAGGTCCACACATGGGGTTGCCTTTTAGACACAGCTTTGCTGAAGTCTATAGTCTTTCCCCTCTTTTAGAGCTTTCAATTGGCTTCCCTTTGCAATCAGGGCATCTACATTTTTTAAAAAAGATTTTATCTATTTATTCATGAGAGACACAGAGAGAGAGAGAGAGGCAGAGACACAGGCAGAGGGAGAAGCAGGCTCCATGCAGGGAGCCAGACGCGGGACTCCATCCCCAGTCTCCAGGATCAGGCCCTGGGCTGAAGGCGGCACTAAACCGCTGAGCCACCTGGGCTACCCAGGGCATCTACATTTTTAAAATCAAGTTATTTATTTTAATTCCAGAATAATTAATATACAGTGTTACGTTAGTTTCAGGTGTACAGTATAATGATTCAGCACTTCCATACAATACCCAGTGCTCATCACAAGTGTCCTCCTTAATCCCCATCACCTAGTCCACCAATCCCTTTCCACCCACCTCCACTGTGGGAACCCTCAGTTTGTTCTCTATAGTTAAGAGTCTGTTTCTTACTTTGTCTCTTTTTTCCTTTGTTCATTTGTTTTGTTTCTTAAATTCCACACACGAGTGAAATCATGTTATCTGTCTTTCTCTGACTTATTTCACTTAGCATAATACTCTCTAGCTTTGTCCATGTTGTTGCAAATGTCATGATTCCACTTCTTTTCATGGCTGAGTAATATTCCATCACACACATGCGTGCGCTGCATCTTCTTTACCCCTTCATTTATCAATAGATCAATCGACATAGGCTGCTTCCATAATTTGGCTGCCGTAAATAATGCTGCAATTAATATAGCAGTACATATACCCACTTGAATCAGTATTTTTGTATTCTTTGGGTAAATACCCAGTAGTAGAATTACTGGATGAAATGGTAATTTCATTTTTAATTTTTTGAAGAACTTCCCTACTGTCTTCCACATGGCTGCACCAGTTTGCATACCCATCAACAGTACAAGAGGGATCCTTTTTCTCCATGTCCTTGCCAACACCTGTTGTTTCTTATTCTAGCCTTCTATTCTGAGGTTCCGTTATTTCTGGGAGAGGAATTATAGTTTTTGTTTGTCCAAAAACAGAACTTACCTGTATTTGCATATATGCTAATAAGTGCAGAGAAACATCTGGAAGGACATCTTCTATGCTTGCTTTGGTGTGGCTTTTCATTATTGTTACAATCAGCATGTGTTATCTTAGTTTTTTAACAAGGCTTTAGATGATCTTCCAGCAAAAGGGATGCCTTCCAGTATAGCTAAACCACTTTCAGAGCTTCATCCACCCCCATGGGGACAGTCTTCTTTTGAACATTCATTAAGAATCACTACACTCTGACCCTTTCCCCCTCCAAAAGAAAGAAACAAAACGAAAGAGAGAAAACAAAACAGTACCTACTGGTGGATCACAGTGAGTAACAAAGGAGAGTAGTAGATGGGTCACATAGAACCTTATGGGAGATTTTAAAGACTTTGGAATTTATACCATATGCAATGGGAACCCATTAAGAGGTTTTTAAAGTACAGAGTCTAAGAGGAAGAAAGACAGGAAGACTGAGTAATGGAAGGAGGGAAAGGAATTAAGAACTGTGAAGCTGAGAAAAAATGAATTAAAAGCAAAATGAAAATAAGGTTAAGAAGCTAAACCATGTAATTTGGCAGCCATGAAACAGTAGTGCTCTATATCTTTAAACACCAATTAAGGAAAAATTAAAATGTTTGTGTACTTTCAAAACAACTAAGTATTATATCTTCTTAAAAATTTTTAGTAGGAAAACCAGTATCTGCCACTATTTTAAGCATGTTTCATTTATTCCCCTTTTGTCGAAGAGTTTCTCTTTAATTATAAAATACCAAAATAACATAACTCACATGCTCCATGGTGCCTGGTATGATGCAACACGTTTGAACAAATTTTGTAGTTAGGACAACACTTCTAAAGCTTGTTTATTGTGTCTTTTTTGACTTACCTTCCAAGGTACTTTGTTCTAGAATATTTTTCCCATGGAGACAATATTCTATTCTTTAAGATATTCTTTAAGACTTTTCTATTGCAAATGAGATAAATGGTAGTATCTTTAACAGGAAGAAGTATGCCTTCATCAACATACTTTGAATTAAAAGACTTTCATGGCAGTAGTTGTACGTGGAGATATAAATTTTATGTAATAAATAACTCTCCTGGACCCATCTGGATCTTGGGTTAGAAGCCTCCAAGGAGAGGTGTCCTAGAGCTTAGGATGTGAACTCTCAAAGGACCTGGAGCAAGGGAGCAGCAATCACATGTCCTATTTATGTGATGGAAACCAGCTTCAGTTATCAGAGTGATTCATGGGTCCTGTGCTCACCAGCCCTTCTCATTAAAGACCAGCCAGGGCTCAAAACCACCTATCAGGCTGCTGCCATCCATATCCTTTTTATCTGCTAGAGGAGCCAGCAGCTCAGTCAGTGGGGACGTGAGCTGTCTGAGCTGTCTAGGACTGAGTGTTGCCTCATCTGAAGAAGGGCAGAGGGGAATGGTCAACAGAAATCAGATGGAGGCCTTGCCCGCAAAGCCAAGGAGACCATAAGCCACCCAAGTATCACTGGTAGCTGTTCACTGCTTTTCAAGTTTGACAAGAATTGAGTGGGTGTATAATGGTCATTAGTGATCTTCTTAGGAAAATGCAATCAGCTAGAATGTTAATCCAGTGTGTAATTCTAGAATATATGCTTACAGAAGCTCTGACCTAATTCCAGTATGTATGTGTGTCCTATTATATATCGCTTATGTGAATTATTATTTATTATATGTAATTTCATTTTTTTATCTTATTCTTTTACATTTTCTCTCCTTTAAAACACTTTTTTCGAGATGCCTGGGTGGCTCAGCAGTTTAGCGCCTGCCTTTGGCCCAGGGCGCGATCCTGGAGACCCGGGATCGAGTCCCACGTCGGGCTCCCGGTGCATGGAGCCTGCTTCTCCCTCTGCCTGTGTCTCTGCCTCTCTCTCTCTCTCTCACTGTGTGCCTATCATAAATAAATAAATAAATAAATAAATAAATAAATAAATAAATAAATAAATAAATAAAATAAAAATTAAAAAAAAAAAAAAAAAAGCCCAGGGCGTGATCCTGGGGACCCGGGATCGAGTCTAGCGTCGGGCTTCCTACATGGAGCCTGCTTCTCTCTCTGCCTGTGTCTCTGCCTCTCTCTGTGTCTCTCATTAATAAATAAATTCTTTAAAAAAATAAAATAAAACACCTTTTTCCCCTAAGTTTTACTCCAAAAGAAAATAATATCAAAATTGCCTAACTAGTCTTCCGAGACTCTTTTTTTTTTTTTTTCTGGCTTTAATGTCACGGTGCCATCAGTTTTATCACACGAGGTTTCCCCAGAGAAAAACAACCACTACCATATGCCTTTAAGAAAGAAAATGCTGGTAACTGATGAGCTCCATTTGCTGAAGTCACTTTCCTTCTTTTTAATTATTTTTGTTTCAGTAACTAAGAAATCATTTTTTGAAAATAAAAGAAAACTTCAAAAAAAGTAAAAAAAATAACTTCCCATTCATTGTCTCCAAGATTACAAAAAGAAGAAAATGTGTAATTAAAAAAATATCTAAGTAATTGAACCCTAAAAGATAAATTTAAAAGTGATGATTGCAAATGCCTTTCTCATGACTTTTGGAAATCTACAGCTGGTCCTTAGCTATCAATATAATTATCTCACTTAATCCCTGTTGGCTTTTCTTTTAACTGATCCCCAGTAAAATTCAAATTTCCCCATCCTAGAAATGAAGCTTGCTTGAGTCTTTCCTCAGACACTGGGCAAGAAAAAAGATAAAGCATTTAATCCTATTCTTAAACATTCAAATGAGTATTTATCCTGCATTTGCAGCTATCATATGGTTATTTCAATTCCCCTGCCTTCTCTCAAAACACTTTCAGTAATCTTTTCTTGGAAATGTCATCCAGACCAGGTTACCAGCCATTTTAAAAATATCAGTCTCATCGTATTATAATGATATCTCATTTTAGACGCCAAAATGCTATTACCCACTGAAATCATGCTCCAAAATGACCTTCACATTTTTCCAAAAACCAAATTATTCAGAGGACAAAGATTTGACATTACTGAGAATATTCCAAAAAAGAATGCCATAGGCTCTGAAAAAAAGGATAAGAATGCCCATAGAAGTCTGCCCTTTCAAATTTTCCAGACATCTTCGAGTCTTTCATTTCATTGATTCTTCATGACTTTACTTAGGTGTTATTAGTCCCCAGGGAAGAAACTTGAAGCCTGAAGAAGTCATTCTATGCCATTCATTCATTCATTTGATATTTATATGATACCTACCATGGACCAACACTGGCAGATCAGATAATGTCTAAAATTACACAACTAGTGAGTGGCTAACCAGAACTAGGACACAAGTCCAATCTTCTGCTCTATCATACTGCCTATGGAAGATTATATTTTTTAAATCAAAAATCTCTCATTCCATATCCCCTAGAAGTTTGTCTCACCTCTATCAAGAAGTGAAGTCTACTATACCTCCTTTGGAGCCTGAGTAGGCTGTGACTCACTTGTAACTAACAGAATACAGTGGAGGAAGTGAAGTTACAGAAATTCCAAGGCTTGCTTCAATTTCACCACTAGACTACTTGCTCTTAAGTCTTGTTTTAAAAATTAACCATCCATATGCCTTAAAGTCAGCATGTTGTGAGGAAGCTCAAGCTAACCCATGTCAAAAGACACATGGCTGGGACACCTGGGTGGCTCCAGCGGTTGAGTGTCTGCCTTTGGCTCAGGGAGTGATCCCAGAGTCCCAGGATCGAGTCTCACATTGGGCTTCCTGCATGGAGCCTGCTTCTCCCTCTGCCTGTGTCTCTGCCTCTCTCTCTGTGTCTCTCATGAATAAATAAATAAAATCTTAAAAAAAAAAAAGACCACATGGTAAGTCTCTGAGAGTGAGATATCCAGGCGGCACCCACCTGCTTCATCTTTCATTCTGTTCCAACCCCAGCCATCATCTGACTGTGACTGCATGAGCAATTGCATGAGCCAGAACCCTTAGGTGAGCCTTTTTTCAGCTTCTAATCCATGGTAATAATTAAGCAGAACACTGTCACTAAGAAAAATCATTTGTGATAACTATCTGTGTGGTAGATGGCATTAATTGCTCCAAATTCTTCATCCTTTCCTGTCTCCATGCCCTTCCCATGTATCTTTGCAGCTCCTTGAGGCGGAGTATATTTGACAACCCCCTTGACTGCCAGTTCAGCTATGTCATTTCTTTTTTTTTTTTTTTTTTTTTTTTAAATTTCACCTTTTTTTTTTTTGGTTGGTGATCCTGCTGTTTATTTATTTTTTTTTTTTAATTTTTTTTTTAATTTTTTTTTTTATTTTTTATTTATGATAGTCATACAGAGAGAAAGAGAGAGAGGCAGAGACACAGGCAGAGGGAGAAGCAGGCTCCATGCGCCGGGAGCCTGACGTGGGATTCGATCCCGGGTCTCCAGGATCGCGCCCTGGGCCAAAGACAGGCGCCAAACCGCTGCGCCACCCAGGGATCCCCCAGCTATGTCATTTCTTTTGGCCAAAAGGATATTAGTAAATATAACACAAGTAGAGGCATAAAATGAACTTACATATTTGGGTCTGTTCTCTGTCTCTGCCATCAGCGTGAGAGGATTATGCCTTGATTATAGCCAGTCCACTGGCCCAAGGAGGCCAAATAACATATGGACTAGAGCTATCTCAACTCAGCCTAGCCTAGATCAGCTGACCCTCAACTCATCTGCAGTTTCATGAAAAATAATACATTATTATTGTTTCCAGTCATTGAATTTTTGGATGATTTGTTTTGCACAGTGGTTAACTGAGACACTAACCTTTGAAAAATATATATCCTCTTCAGACATGAAAAAAAAATACTTATTACTCTGCACAAGTCCTATTTTGTTCTTTGAAAAATCATTCTTTATCTTATAGTCATAATTCATTAATCCTCTGTTTTGGAAGATATGGCTGAGGTTAGCTGGGGTGTGACTCCTGTCTTTGCTATTCATAAGCTGTTGATCTGGGCAAGGCTCGAACCTCTCTAAACTTGGTTTCCTCATCTGTATAAAGGGAATAAATAGTATCTACTATAAAAGATTAGTGAGAGAATTGAATGAGATAATCCATGGTGTTAGTTTTATGCTTTTGTTATAAGGAATACAATCTAAACTAGTCTAAGGAAAAAAATGGTGATTAGTTGACAAGATACTGTATATAATTGAAGGAAATACTGAGCAACAGAACTGCAAGGACACAGCTAGTTCTTAAAAATAATTGAAGCTCAGGTCTTTAAGTAACTCTAGGGTTCTTTTTCTCTTTCTTTCTCTCCAGATATTGTACCTATCTCTCTTGGCATACCGTTATTACTCTTCCCTACCAGCTTCCTTAGTAAAGCACAACCATGGCTGCTAACAACTCCCAAGTCTGACATTCCTACCACCATATTCTCTCTGGTCTTAAGCTCAGAATTCTCAGTGGTGGTTCTAATTGCTGTTCTTGGGTCAAGTTATCAATCTTGAATCAACTAAATGTATCCAGGGGCATGGTCTGTGAGATGGCAGCTCTTGTATATACTACATTGCAGAGAGAGGAGGATAGTAGATTCCATTAGAAAGGGCACTATTACCCAGAACAGGTACAAGCATGATATAACAATTCCTTAGATGGCCACTATACATGTTAATCATTTAGCACAGTGGCTAGTTTACTGTAAAGGCACAGCATGTATTACCATCTTTTGACTCAAAAATTGTAATAATTATCACTGAGATATTATCTAATATCCATATACCTAATTTATAACCCATTTTTGCAGCACAGTCTAATGTAAGTTTCTACTGACATTCACCTTCAGCTTCAAGCACATTGATAGACCTTCCCTGGTAATACATGATTTGACAAGTCAGTAAAACCTTGGGATTTTTCTTCCTTTTCTGAGACATCTTTCATCAAAATTCCCTTTATAGGCCTTGTAATGGTGAATTTTATGTGTCAACTTGACTGGGTTAATGGATGCCCAGATAGTTGGCAACACATCATTTCTGGGTGTGTGTCTGTGTGTTTCCAAAGGGATTAGCATTTGAATCAGTAGACCAAATAAAGAAGATGCCCTCACCAGTGTGGGTGGGCATCATCCAAACTGTTGAGGATCTCAAATTCTATTCTACACAATAGAACCAAAAGCCAGAGGAAGAGTGAATTTGCTCTTTCTGTTTGAGCACCATCTTCTCCTGCCTTTGGACATTGGTGCCTCTAGTTCTTAGGTTATTAGACTCAGACCACGATTTATACCATTGGCTACCTGGTTCTTTCCTGGATCTCATACCATTGGACTGGAACTACACACCAGCTTTCCTGTACCCAGCTTGCAGAAAGCACATCATGGGACTACTTAGCCTTCATTATTGTGTGTGTCAATCCATCATAATAAATCTCTATCTACATACATCCTATTGATTCTATTTCTCTAGAGAATCCTGACTAATACTAGCTTGAAGCCTGTTTTTATCACAGAAATAAATGAAATTATCATATGGCATCTTCTGTCTACTGTACTTGAATTACACTAAGCTGCCTGTGCACATACTGCAGAAGGGAAATTATACACATTGCAATAAAATGGACTGCGTCCTAGAAGATGTATCTTCCAACATAAACACACTTAAACAAATAAAAGAAAGAAACTTGCCTTTTCTTTTACAAAAATTGTGAGGAAAGTTCCCAAGTGATAAAGTCCTGTCCTCCCAACCGTGAAAGTAGCAAGTAAACAAAAGTCTCTCCAGCTATCAGATTCCACTCCTACCCCTCCTCCCCTCTTAGGAAAGCAGTAGCTGTATAACTAACAAACAGATTTTCCTCATCTTTCTCTGAGGAAATATTTGTCTCTCTGGCTAGTTCTCTCCAAAAGGTGGGTGAAAAGCAGATAATGTAGTATCAGGGTGCCACGTGGCTCAGCTGGGACCCAACTCTCCTGCCTTTCTCCTTTCGCTATGAGTTAGGTGGGACCATATGAGGATAGTCTGAAACTCAGGTTTTACAGATGTTCTATCTTCAGGTGTTTATTTAGAATCCTGAGAGAGTTTTCTGCCCCTCCTTTCTGAGTATTATAATTAATACTGCCTGGAAAGGTGAATTCTTCCAGTCAGAAAAAATTTGGAGGTTCTTCAGGAAATAGATGTAGAAGACATTAACTGGTATGATCACCTGGCTTCCAGGGATCTCCCCAGTAGTCAGTCTTTGATAATCCTCTTCTTTAAGGGTTGTTACTTCTGTGCCCACTCCCACTCTGGCATATGGTCCAATGGAAGCTGTGTGGTCTTATCTCCATGGTTGGGGAAGTTAAACATGGGCTCACTACTCAAGCTAGGCCAGACAGAGACCTTCCCTGGGATTGTTGACACTGGAGCAGTAAGTAATACATGTATGAGTCTAGAGCCATGCCCCACCACTCTACAATACACAGAAACCTGTCCACAGCAGTGAGAAGCAGAAAGAACAGAAAGCACAGAGGGAGAGCTGATGGCATTTTAATCTTTGATTCCAATTACTGGAAATCCTGGAGCTGCACTAATTCCTGTCTTTCCAAGAGGTGGTTGTTTAATCTTGCATTGGCTCTGGGAGACTCACCTGTTCCCTGCCAACAAATCCTCTTTATTATTCGCACTTCAGTTATGTTTCTGTTACTCACAATCAAGAGTCCTAACTCCCTAGAAAGCAAGTAGCTGCCTTTAATTCAAACAGTGTGAGAGTTCAGCATGTTCAGAGCCCCCAACCCTGGACCTTGCCAAACCTCTGTCACCCTCAGTGAAATCAGGGATCACCCTCCCACATGTAATCACCTTGTCCTGGGTAAACTAACATTAATCCTAAGGGCCCCTGTCTATAATCAGCTTCTTATTTCAGAAGAGGAGAACGATTTGTCTACCAAGTTCTTTTTTTCCCTCATAGGGTTGAAATTATTCTTCATTTCAGCCCTTTCACCATTTCTTTACCTAGTGGCTTAAATTTTTTGGAAGAGGTCTCATGATGGTGTGCCCCCTTTGAAAGCTACTGGTCACTACAGACTAAATGTTTATGTTGCCCCAAAATTCGTATGTTGAAATCCTAATGCCTAATGTGATAGTATTTAGAAGGCGAGGCCTTTGGGAGATGCTTTAGGTCATGAGAGTGAAGCCCAGTTAGTGCACTTGTAAAAGAAGCCCCAGAGAGCTTGCTAGCCCTTTCTTCCATGTGAAGACACAGTGAAAAGGTGCCAGCTATGAGCCAGGAAGAGGGCTTGTACCAGAATGCAACCATGCAACACCTCAATCTCAAACTTCTCAGCTTCCAGAACTGTGAAAAATAAAAATCTGTTGTTTATAAACTACCCAGTCTGTGGTATTTTGTTATAGCAGCCTGTATGGACTAAGACACCAGACATCACCAAAAGCAAAACTAATGGATAAGCATTTTTCTCCTCAGAGAACTGAACAGCATTTTGATTTTTGTTTCTCAGACAGGAGTGCCTGTGGGAAGAAAATAAATATTTATATGTTCTTTCCAGAGCCCCAGGCCTGTCTGAGGAGCCTTCTGACCAAGTACAAAGGAAATTATTTATCCCAATCCTTGCAACTCTGCTTGCTGGGGTTTTGACTTATTTTGTAGTAGGGGGGCAGAGGATGAGGGAAGTAGACGTAGGGATAAAATTATATCTGTATCAAATTTAGTTCTCCAAATATGAACTGGTGTCTTCCAACAACACCAGTTGATCTGCAATCTGGAAGCCATGAATGTTACTTCCTTCACTGACTTCTATAGAATGACTCTTACGGATCAGGAGAATATTGGAGGTGGGGAGAGGGAAGTATCAATATTCATAAAAAGTGGGTCTCTTTATTCTGGCTCCTTATGACTAAGTCTCTGTGAGTGATTAGTAGTGTTGCTCCAAAGGAACCTAATTTTTCTAAACTGTGTTCCATAAAACCTATGTTTCACTGCAGGAGTCTCTTGCACATTTGTAGTAATATTTTCTCCTTTCTGTTGGTTGATACATGATCAGAAACTTAACATGCAACTTTTAGCCTCTCCCAACATAACTGAAAACCACTTCCTTCGACTGCCATAAGGGCATTCTATTTACAGAGAAGGAGGCATTTAGGTATCAGGTCCTTGGTGCTTCAAACAGTGTCTGACACATAATAGACTCAATAAAAATGTAGCAATGAATGAATTTAATGTTCTGTGACTGTGTATAATTCTTAATGCTAGAAAGAGGCCCAAAAGAGAGAAAGCAGGCTGTATATGTCTTGTTTTAGAGTTAGTGGGCTCAGTCTTTTTTTGAGTTACAGAACCATTTCAGAATCTGATGAAGCTAGAGACCTTTCCTCCTGCAAAGTACATTATACCTGCAAAAGTTGGCTTAAAATTTTAGGAGGTTTGCTGACACAAGTGTCTATGGCCTTTACATTGAGAATGTCTGATACAGTAGAATATTAAGTAATGCAGAAAAAACTCATAATTATTGGAGAACGGCTTTGGAACTAATTTGTGTTCTGACAGCCTTATCAATTCTTCCTAGCCTATTGTCATGATGATGAAATTGAATTAAGCAATCTTTAAACAGTCATTAAAAAAAAAAAAAGAAGATCTCTATGATTGGACAGTAGGCAAAAAAAGGACACATAGAAAGAATATTCCTCCTCTGTATGGACTCCCACTCCTAGTCCCAATTTAGAAGTTTCTTATCATATCTACACTGTCAGGCTGGCTATGACTGTCACGATATGTGATGTTAATGATCGTCTTATGACAAAATTTACCATCTGAATCTGAACATTTACATGGACTGTGCCCTCTATTTCTTTTAAAGTTAGGAGAAGAAGGAGGAAACAAAATATTTCATAGGGGAAATTCCCTGATAGACCTGCTGACATCCACTTTATCCTTCCTCACTTCAAAGTTCAATAACTCTAATAGGTACTTTAAAAACAACAACAAAATTTCTCTAGTAATATGCTTCAGTATATCTCTGTTCCCTGAGAACAAGGAAGGTTTACAGGATGACACAGAGTTATGGCCATATAAGTTTAAAGCTAAACAGAGCAGGTTATCTAACCTGACACTTTGGTTTCACAAATTAAATACCAAGACACAGAGAGGCTGAAGTAACCTTTCTACAATCTCTATAACTTTTTCAAGGTCTTCATAACAGATTCATCCCCTCCCTGTTAGTAAATTATTCATCTACACGCATTACCCTGTGTAATTGCAATTTCTCTCAATGGAGTAAATGGCAGTATATTTTTCCATCTAATTGATGTTGAACTTGGTCATGTGAATGAAATGCCAATAAATGTTAGCAGAAACTTTAAATGTGTTTGTCTGATTTGATTTGTCCTCTTGCACTTCTGCCATTCTATCGTTAGAAATAGATAGTTCAGGTAGCTTCTGGGCCCAGATGATGACATGTGGAACACACCTGATCCTGACTTGGAGTCTGGTGTTTAGTCAAGCCAAGCCAAAAGCATCACCGTGTTCAAGATCAAATGAATAGCAGCCAACACACAGACCCATAAGGAAGAAAAGTCTTTGCTATTTTAAGCCACTGGGGTATTAGGGATTGTCTGTTAAGCAACATTACCACAGTGAAAAAGCTGATAGAGTCTTAGAATTAGCAAAAGTAGAATATTCAAACACTTATCCCCAAATGATTGTATTTGTTGTGATTTGAGACACATGCATATAATAGAAAAACTCAAGTAACCATGACTTAATCAAAATTGAATTTTATTCTCTATTAGAAAAATTGTTCTAGAGTTAGGCAATTCAGACCTAGTTTAGTGATTCTATGAGGTCACCAGGCTCTTTCCTATGCATGGCTCTGCCATCCCTAGAATATGGGCCTTGTTCTTAATGGCCCAAAATTGCTAGTAGAACTGCTTTTAAGATTCAGGAAGAAGAGTAAGGAAAGGAAGAAAAAATTATGCATGCTCTCTCTTTTAAGGAGAAGTTCTAGAAGTTCCAGAGACTCTCTACTGGGATTCTATTGGCCAGAACTCAAATTACCACATGTTAATCTACATGGAGAGACTGAAATAGAGACTTCTGGCTAAATAGCAATGTGTCAAGCAAAAATTACAGGGTTCTATTACAAAAAGAAGGTGAGAATAGATACTTTGAGACAACTAGCAGCTTCTATCATAATGAACAAATAGTTGCTGCCCTACAGAAAGTCCCCAATAAGTGTTAAGCAGGTAACTTAATGAAAATATGAATTAATTTTTATGATCTCAATCACCAAAAAGGAAAAAAAGGTGAGAAAATTTACTCTCTTAATAGCTAACCTATACATCATACATCAGTGTGCATATCAGCCATCGTGTTGTGCATCATATCCCTTGTACTTCTTTATCTCATGATTGGAGGTTTGTATCTCGACTAACTACCTGCCTCCAACTCCTTCCTTCTCTCTCTCACTTCACCTGCCTGCAAGTCTGAACTCTTTTTCTATGACTTTGGTTATTTGTTTGTTTGTAGATTCTACATATAAATGATGTAATGTAGTACTTGTCTTTGTTGTTCTGACTTATCTCACTTAGCATAATGTATCTGAGGTCCTTATATGTTGTTGCAAATGGAGAATATCCTCTTTTCTGATGGCTGATAATATTTCACTATGTTTATATACCACACCTTATCTATCCATTCATCCATAGATAGGCATTTAGGTTGTTTCTATATCTTGGGTATTGTGAATAATGCTAGGATAAACATGGGAGTGCATACACCTCATCGAAATCCTGTTTTCATTTCATTTGGTTATAGACCCAGAAGTGGGATTGAGTGGTAGATTTATTTTCAAGGTTTTGAAGAACTTCCATATCTTTTTCCATGGTGGCTGGACCAATTGATAGTTCTATTAACAGTGCACAAGTGTTCTCTTTTCACCACATCCTCACCAGCACCTGTTGTCTCTTGTTTTCTTGATGATTGCCATTCTAATGGGGATGAGGTGATAGCTCATTGTGGTTTTGATTTTCTGTAGAATCCTCAACAAGTAGCTTTTAGAAAGCTCTATATTCAGATAAATAATATTTTATTAGATCAGAAGGCATCTAAGTGAAATATTGTTAAATAAAGAGGATACTAAGTGGGTTCATTCCACCATTAGCATCTAGTCTTATCCATCTCTCACGATATCCACCAACTATCACTTCTCCCAGCCATTCTCATGCCCTCGTTATCTATTCTATTTTTCTAGGTTACTTAACTAGCTTCTGGTGGTGGAGGCTTGTAACTATCTCCACAATAACCATTTCTAGTTCTTCCTTAATGACAAAATCCCAGATTTATTTGGAGTTGCATGTGCCCAGCTGAATGAATCATTTCCCAGCCTCTCCCATAGATAGGCATAGCCATGTGATGAAGTTCTGGCCAATGAAATGGAAACAAAAGTGTTGGAGGAGACTTCCTGAATGTCATCTTGAAGTTGCTTGGCTCACTTCATCTTGAAGAATGAAGTGAGCCCCCTTTGCCTCCTTCCTGCAGCCTAAGCAGTGAAAGTAATGGTCAATGTTCCAGTAGCCTACTGGGTATCTAACACTGATATGATAAAGGGAAACCATCATATTAGCCCTGGACTATTAGCTTCCTTAACTTCTTTTACTTAAATGAAAAGTAAACTACTGAGTTTTAAATACGATTGTTGGAGTTTTTTCTACAGTACACAGTTAGGTTCTTAGTGGCCAATGGATGGCAGGCTAAAGCAGAGTTACTGAGGACAGTTTACTTAAGGGTATAGGCAGAATTAAGGCACAATAACATTTTTACCCACTGCAAGGAAGCCTGTTCAGCCACTAAGCATAAAGAATCAAGGAGAGAGCCATTATTGGGCTCCAGGTTGCTATAGAATTTGGCCTCCTGATTGGAGCACTGTTCTTCTAGCAGATGTATCCATCAGAGAATAACTCAGGATAACAGTCACTCTGTACTCACTCTTTACCGGCTCTCTTTTCTCCTGCCATATGTCTTCTGTTGGCCAAATTCAACAATAAATTAGAGGATAGAGGCAGTGAATTTAAATAGTCCATGAAAGTCAGCCTTCAGAGACACCAGACAGAGTAAAGTAGTATAGACAGTGAATCCAGAGGAGCAAAGGGAGAATGTCCAGCACCACTGCCTACTTACTTTCCTGCCTTCAACTCCATTGCCCCCTCACCAATCCATCCCACCTTCCATAGCTATCTTCTTAGAGACTAATATTATCATTTTCTCTTTTGCTTAAAATTCTTCAATGTATCTTAGTTGCCTAACAAGACAAGTCTAAACTAACTGAGTGACCAAAGCCATCACCATCTTGCTTCATCCCACTTTTTTAAGCCTATTTTTCTGCCATTTGCTACAGTATCCTATGTTGTAATCAAATTACAACAATCACCATTGCAAACAATAGCCCATGCTATTCCTGTTCCCGTGCTTTTGCTCTTCAAGCTCAAAGGGCAGGGCACTCCTTTCTCATCTGTGAAAACTTCATCCATATATTAAAGTATAGCTTAAAGACATGAACCCTGTGGAAACTTCCCTGACATCTTTAGGCAAATAGTCTTTAATATTTTTGTGAATATTAGCACCTTAGTGTCTGCCCTTACCAACTACCAATTGGACCAGTTGGACTACCAACTGCCAATTCCCTCCTCCACTGCTCACAACATAGTCTTTCTCAGCAAATGGAATGCCAACTGCCCAAGCCATGCTTAGGAATCTTTTTTGGCTCCTTTTTTTTACTTCCCATTTCCCATATCCAATCTTCCAGCAAATCCTAGCAATTATATGTTCAATATATATCCATAATTCAAAGCCCCCATCCTGGTTGCTCCCCACTGTTGTCCAGCTGTTATCCAGTTCTTGTTGTGCTACCATAATAGTCCCCTTTTCATCAGTTTTTATGCATCACCACTCTTATCAAAGTGATAGAGTCATCCTTTTTTTTTTTTTTTTATGATAGTCACACACACAGAGAGAGAGAGAGGCAGAGACATAAGCAGAGGGAGAAGCAGGCTCCATGCACCGGGAGCCCGACGTGAGATTCGATCCCGGGTATCCAGGATCGCGCCCTAGGCCAAAGGCAGGCGCTAAACCGCTGCGCCACCCAGGGATCCCTCATCCTTTTTTTTAAGATTTTATTTATTTATTTATTTATTTATTTATTTATTTATTTGACAGAGAGAGAGAGGCAGAGACACAGGCAGAGGGAGAAGCAGGCTCCATGCAGGGAGCTGGATGTGGGACTCCATCCCAGACCACTGAGCCAAAGGCAGACGCTCAACCGCTGAGCCACCCAGGCATTCAGAGTCATCTTTTTCTTTTCTTTTTTAAAAATGCTTTATTTGAGAGAGAGAGAACAAGCACATGAGTGGGAGTAGGGACAGAGGAATAAGCTGACTCTCCACTGAGTGAGGATCCCAAGGTGGGGCTTGATCTCAGGACCCTGAACAGATGCTTAATCAACTGAGCCACCCAGCAGCCCTCCCCCTCTTTTTTTAGGCATCATCCTTTTAAAATAGAAATGAGATAAGGTCACTCTTTTTGTTCAACTTTTTCTAAAATTTTTTTTTTTTAAATTTTTATTTATTTATGATAGTCACACACAGAGAGAGAGAGAGAGGCAGAGACACAGGCAGAGGGAGAAGCAGGCTCCATGCACCGGGAGCCCGACGTGGGATTCGATCCTGGGTCTCCAGGATCGCGCCCTGGGCCAAAGGCAGGCGCCAAACCGCTGCGCCACCCAGGGATCCCTTTTTTTTTTTTTAATTTTTTTTTTAAATTTTTATTTATTTATGATAGTCACACACAGAGAGAGTGTTCAACTTTTTCAATTGGTTTGTCATCTCCTCTAGAGTAAAAGCCAAAGTCCCTTCAATGTCCTACAGTTATGATGCCCCTCACCACCCTACACACACACCCCCCACACAACTTCTTACTTTGGTAGCACTTTCTTTATAACTCCTTCCCTCACCACCAGCATTCCCTCTTCTTTTTAACACAGAACTATCCATATCCTGCTGATGTTCTATGTTCTTGCTAGTTTATGTATTGTCTCTTGTCACAATAGTGTTAACTCCATGATGACAAGGACTTTATTCACTGCTACCTCACCAGTACCAAGATCAATGCCTGGTATGCAGCAGCCACAGAGTACACGGAAAAAATAGCCACATAAGTTTCTCTTCTTTTTGTAGTTATGTAATTCCCATGTCTTTCTAGTAGAGATGTAAAGTGAGGTGCACAAGAAATTTAAAATTTTTAATTGCCACATTTTAAATGCTAAAAAGAAATAAAAATAATTTTAATAATATATTCATTTAATTTACCCAAATAATTTTCATTTCAATATGAAATCAACATAAACACTATCAATGATATATTTTAATACTTTTTTCACACTAGGTCTATAAATGTTAGGATAATTTTTACATGTATAGTACATCCCAATTTGGATGAGCCAGGTAATAGGTGCTCAATGGGCACATGTGACAAGTGGCTACTATATTGGACAGTGTAGCAATATAAATATAAAGGTGAAGAAGATGCAAGGAGGAAAGAAAAACGCTCAATAATCCAGTATTTCTGAAGCATGTAGCAAGCAGGAGAATACAGAGGCTTCAACTTGAAAAAGCCATAATGAAGAGGGTAGTTGGGAAAAATGGGCTGGATCAGTTAAGGCAAGCAGGTTGTTTTATAAAACATCTGAAGTTGTAGCTGGTTGTCGTTACAAGGAGATGGATGTTCCAGGGACAGAATGGGAAGAGTGGTCAGGAGAGATAGGAATGGGGACATGAGCACAGGATGAAGAGCAGAATGGCAGGCCTGCCTTTTGGGTGGTGTGTAAGGTCAGAAAAATGAGAAACCTTACAGAGCTTCCTGGTCAGAGTTTCCCAATGGAACTCTAGTGAGGTGTTTTTTGTTTTTTTCCTTTCTGGTATCAGTAGAGGTTAATGAATGGCCCAGTAAGCAAATCACAGAACTTTTCTCAAAGGTACAAGTTAATGTTTGGTCTTCCAGTCCAAGTTCATAGTTTGAGAGTAATGTTACACTAGAAGTACAACTCAATGAGAGAGAGTAAACTGATCAAATGTATCTCCAATATTAAACGTTTAATATTCTTTACAATGCTTCTTTACTCATTATTTAGCTGAGAAGAGTGTCATGGCCTGTAGTCAGAAGAAATGCAGGGTAATTTTTTTGGTGATTCTTTCAGAAGCTTGGGTAAGAAAAAAATATATATATGTTTGCATAAAGAAATAATAATTCAATAATAATATTATTTGAAATAATCCAAATTTGAGGGATAGGAAACTTTTATTACTTTTTCTCCTACTCACTGTGCTGCCTATGGCTTTTCCAGAGATGTTATAGTTTAGAGGAAAAAGAAACAAAGGCAACACTGTTGTTTAGTTCATATAGTTTTTGCCATTTGGCCTGCCAAAAAAAACTACTGTTTTTCCCATTGGACAATGTTCTGGGTTTTTAAGAGACCTTCAGTTGGGGTCAGCTCCCCTTCCTAGGAAGTTATCTTGGGAGAGTCCCTTTCAAAGCAGCCCAAGCGATTCATACGAGGCCCACATGATTTGTGTACATCCCTGCCCTACCAAATTGCCCCCTCCTAACCCTGTCTTTTCTCTGCTGTGATAACCAGCCTCTACTTTCAACATTTGTTGGGATTTAATAAAGTATCAGTCCCCAGGGCTTTTGACTATAGATAAGGGTGAAATGCTTCTGTTCTGTCCCCTAGTTTTTTGGGGGGGATGTCTTAATACTCTGGAAATAAATGAAGATCATCTAAGTAAGAACTGAAGCTATGTGATCGGAGCCTGCTATTCAAAGGGAATCAGGATCATTACTTGCATTTGGCAGAGACTAAAAAGGCAGTCAGGGGACGGGTATTGCTTGAAGATTAACAAAGGAAAGCATTCAGGTGTGCTCTGGGTAGAGGTGTCGGTGTGGAGAAGCTAGAGCAGAGCTAACTAGAGCAGAGAATCTTAGATGATGGGTTTGAGGTGCATGTTTAGCTTTTCCTGGCTGGTCCTGAGTTGAAAATGAGGGCAAAAAACAGGGAAGCTGGCAATCATTGACAATGTCCTAACTGTTCCATCTGATTGCTACAGAGGTTGTGGTTTGGCTTCCGATTGCTACAGAGGACGTGCATCAAAATTCTTTTGACATACACTGTCTGGTCTTTGTTCATTTGTATATTCAATCTGTCACAGTTATCCCTCTAAAGTAGTCCTATTTATCCATGTCCATTAATTTGCAAACTTCCCCTCAAAATATCTTCAAGGTAGGCTAAGGTCAAATCACCTGATTAGTTTTTAGGCTGGCTCTTTTGAGTCACCCTTTGATTTGAAGAGTCTTCTCTTATATTAAACCTTTATTTATATATTTTGTGTATAATAAAACATTTTGTTCTTAGGTTTACAGCCTCACCAAAAACTGAGAAAATACTTGAATGTCCTATTACATAGGTTTCAGGATAGAGGACTAATTTGAGAAGTTTGGCAGCAAAAAGAGGAAGAGAAATTGGATAGCAGCTAGAATGAACCATCAGGCAAACAAGAGTCCCTTTTCTTTTGGTTCTCTTTTTCCCTTCTCTTCTTTTTATCCTTCTCCACCTCCCCCACTCACCAAAAAAACATAAGGCCTCACAATCAGTCCAAGCTCCTTGGCATGGCTATATTCTTCAGCCCTCAAGACTTGGTCCAGCCTTGTCCTTCTCATCTCACTTTCTACCATTCCCAAACACTATCTTGTACTTCCACTACTACTTGTGCTTTCACAGGTGCTATGAAAACCAGCATAGTAAAGACAGGAAGAAGGTATGATATATCCAGATTAGGAGAGTGCCTCTAATATAAAAAAAAGAGGGTCTATTAAGATTATAAATTGGGGAGCACCTGGGTGGTACAGTTGGTTAAGTGGTGGACTCTAGGTTTCAGCTCAGGTTGTGACCTCAGGGTCCTAGGATAGAGCCCCACATGGGGCTCTGTGCTTAGCACAGAGTCTGCTTGAGTTTTCTCTCTCTCCCTCTGCCCTCACCCTGTGCTCTCTCCCTCTTTAAAATAAATAAATAAATAAATAAATAAATAAATAAATAAATAAATCTTTAAATAGAAAAAGACTATAAATTGGCCTAATCAATTATAGAGCAGCAATTACTGCAATAACTTCCATTTCTTTAGTTTCTGAATTCAATAAAATAATAAAGTTGGTGACTCCTCACTCAGGCTAACCTCATATGAGAGTAAGCTGTGGGAAAAATTATGAATGTCAGTAAATTGGTACAAATATAGAGTATGAACAAAGTATTTTACTTGGAATTCCAGAGAAGAATTTCTAGAGTTCTCCATCTTAGTGTTCCCAGGCCTGACTTTGAAATGAAGTGAAAAGATCCTGACCTTTCAATTCATGAAAGTTGCTATAAAGTTGTGATTTATTTTTGGTACTGGGAAACTTTACCAAAAGACCTAAGTATTGATATGGTTGCAATCTAAGTAGCAATTTGAGTGATGTAGTATAATATGTTCCAATATTTGTTTGTTTTTTTCCTAGGTTTGAGCAACCACAGGCAAGCTAAGTGGAATACTCATAGATATTAGCCCAACAGAGATTTTTTCACAATTTACCATTATTTAGAAAGGAAATGTTCTATTGTTTCACAAGTTTGTTCATCACTTCTGAAAGGCTATCAAAGGATGCAAATAACCCATTAATACAGTCCCTCAGCAAATATTTATTAAACACCAAGTACGCACAAGCAGTGTTCTAGGCAGTGGAATACTGAAGTGTATAAGACAGACTCCCTATGATGAGCTTCTAATCTCTTGTAGGGATTTCAAGAAGTGCAAAGAGCTAAGAAGATAAAACATGGAATTGCCATTCAGAGTGAGGGGAGTTGCTTTAACTAAGGCAATCAACTCTAGGTACTTATGCTTGAGTTTAGATTTGAATGAGGAGGAGGAGACAGACATGTGGAGATCTGGGGAAGAGCAATCCATGTGTGGGGAAAAGCAAATGCCAAGGTCCTGAGATGGAAAGAGTTGATGCATCTACGAGGCAGAAAAGCCAATGGGGGTGCAGAGTACAAACAAAGGGGAGCACAGAGGTCAGGAGAATAAGGACAAATAGACTAGCAGTGATCTCATCATGTAGGACTGGTGGGCAGTAGAAGGACAGGGGATTTTTTTTCTGGTTGTACAGAGAAGGCATTGGATGAATTTAAACTGAAGTATGGCATGATCTGAATCAGATTCTCGAAAGCTCACTTTGGCTTCTGTGTGAAGGATGGACTATTAAGGAGACAGGAATTCCCCAAAGTACATGATGTTACTATTTGAAGATTTGTTCTGCTGGAAAAACAATTTAGGGTCACCTTGGTGGTTCAGTGATTGAGCGTCTGCCTTTGGCTGAGGTCGTGATCCCCAGGTTCTGGGATCGAGTCCTGTATCCGGCTCCTTGTGGGAAGCCTGCTTTTCTCTCTGCCTGTGTCTCTGCCTCTCTCTCTCTCTCTCTCTATGTCTATCATGAATAAATAAAAAAAAATTTAAATATTTAAAAATAAATAAAATCTTTAAAGAAAAACCAATTTAGAGGTTATTGCCATAGTCTGGGCAAAAAATAATGGCTGACCAATATTCATGGCAGGATATATTTTGGAGATGGAACTTGCAAAGCCTACTGATGAATTCAATGAAGTTGTGTGATAAAGAGAGGAATCAGGATGACTCTTCAGTTTGGAGACTGAGCAACTGGATGGATACATAGAGGCTGAGAAAACTTTAATTTAATTTGGAGGGCCGGCAGAAAAATCCAAAGCTCTCTTTGTCTAGTCCAGTTTAAGATGCCTGTGAAACTTATATATCAAGAAGCAGTTGGACATACACAGTGAGAAATATCAGTTGAGTTATACAGCAGTTTGGATTTCAATCCCATTCCTGCCACTCAGAAGCTGGGTTTCTTTGGTTGACTTAGTTAATTTTCTGAGCTTCTATTCCTTCATCTGTAAAACTGACATAATGATTCTGAAAAAAGTAATATTTAATCCCAAATCTTAGTTCAAAACTCTTTTCAACTGCACTGTTATCCCCTCATTCTACAGCTTCCTTTTCCGGCTGTTATTTGAACACTCTTCAATTGTGTAATTATGTAACCTGTTTGCAAATGTGGCCACATTGTGTTATTTTTCCAATCAATCCCCAAGTATCCACATGCCTAGTAGCTTCCCTCACCCTTAGCTGACCAGGGGCTCCCGAGAGCTGTGTAGCCCACACTCCAAAGTCACCCATGCTGTTTCTTATCAGCTCATGTTGTCATCAGTTGAAGACTTGTTCTGTCACTTTGGCATATACCACAAGAACAACCTGCTGGGGTCAGTTTGATGGCCAGGCCCCAGGGGGTCAATGCTGAGCACCAAGGTTATCACTTTTTACTCTATATGCAGGCTAGGATATTTTTCCTCAAAGCTCAACTGCTGTGTCAGGGTTGTCGAATCTATAGAAGTTTACAATGTCATCTTTCATTTAATTATGACTTCATATTTATATAAAAATATTCTTGCTTACATGTGTAATATCCATGAAATAACTGTAAATTTCCAAGTAATATAGCAATATATAATTTATGATTGTAACTTTAAAAATGAGAAATATTTTAAAAGCTGTGTCTGAGAACTCAAGACAATACTTCCAGAAAAAAAGGTGCAAATTTAGAAAACAAGTGAATAAATTAACATGTATTTGCTAATATTTATAAAGAGGAAAGTATTTTGTTCCTTATAAACGTTGGCCTTTTCATACCCTGCTGAATGTTTTATGACTTAATTATCTGTGGAGATGCAGGTCAATTGAACAGATATTAATTAAAGGCCTCCACTTGGCCCAGCAGTACAGGGGCTCTCAGAAAAAGAGATTTGCTAGAGCCTTCTAAAGAAAGAAGTTTCCTCATTTCTTACAAAAAGCTTCTGTGTCTCCTTGTTCATGGATTAGGGAAACATTAAACTTTGTGTATTTGGTAACCATTCGATACCACAAGGGGGAGCCAACAGTAGAATGAAATTGAACTGACCCCCAAGGATTGCAGAACTGAGGAAGAAACATTTGCCATAGGATGATGTTTTTTAGCTGCTGAATCAAACCTGTTCTGATCTCTCTTTAAACTCACCAGTTATTTGAACTAATACATCCCTGCACATGTTTCAGCAAGTTTCTGCTACTTATACCCAAAGTTATCCTAACCAGCATAGTGGTCCTCTTAGGTATTGCATAATTACTATGCACTTTTCTATACCGTCATTTTTCTTGTGGTGTTGTGATTATCAATTTGTACTTGTCTGTATCCTTTTTAAATTTCAAGCAGGACTTTTATCTGTCTTGTATATCAGTCTATACCTACTCAGTACAGTGCCAGGGAAGTCTAGATACCTCAGATATTTGCTGAATGCATGAGAAGAAATTTTGCTATCTGGAAACCTTACATTGTTTGATTTCTAACTTTCACTTATGCAATTTTCCTTCATTCATTTATTCTTTTTGTGTAATAAAGATTCACAAAACATCCTGATCCATGTACATGCCACCTGCAATAAACAAATTATTTATATTGCATATTCCCCATAGTCCCCAATTTCTTCTCTTTTTACTGAGAAACAAATATTATCATTACCTACCAAGTAGGCAGACCAAGTTTTTAAAATGGTATTGCTTTGTATGGTTTTTAAAATACATGCAGAAAAAATTATACTGTATTTAACATTTAGCAACCTATTTTTGACACTCAACATATGTGTTCTTGACATTTATCAGTATTCATTTCATATAGAACTACCTCATTCATCTTAACAGCTGTATGGGTTTTCATTATGAGAAGACACAACATGTTATTTACAGAGTGACCTGTTACTGGATTTTTGCATTGGTTCCAGTTTTCACTATTAATCAATACTTCAGTAAATTACCTGTTAATGCCTTCTGTGAGAGGTCTTCTATGATAATAGGCCTAAGCAAGAAATTGAGGGTCACAGGATATGCACATTTTTAAATATATTGGATATTGCCAAACTCTCTTCTCTCCAAAATTGCCACAAATTTTCAAATTTTTCTGTATTATTAAATTGATTTCCAAAATAGATGTACCATTTTATGCCTTCCACCTACAATTTGCCAATTTATACCTCCACCAACAATCTAAAAGAGTAATCATTAGTCCATATGACTGCTATCATTTGGAATTATTAGAATGTTTACATTCCACCTAACTTTCTCATTATTATTGTGTCATTCTGTAGTTTCACATTTAAGCACAAAATAGTTACCATTTTTGCAATCAATTTTTAATTAGTTTTGCAAAATACTTTGCTTTTTTTTGTTTGTTTTTTTTGCTGTCTTTTATATATCCCGCCTTTCCTCTGGAATATAGTCTTCTTCATGAAATACATCTTGTAGTAATTATCATGGACCTAAAAATATATTTTACCCTCACTCTTGGAACACAGTTGAGCCAGGACATTTATTTTTGATTTTCTTCTCTCCATCAAACTTCAAAGATGTCACTTTCTCTTAAGAAAAATGTAAATTCTACCTGAGTTCCAATGGTGAGACTCTTCAATCTTATTCACATAATTCTTCTGAGCAGTTTCCCACATTCCCATCACTGCACTTCAGTAATGATCAATTCATGGTCAATCTCGTTTAATCTATCTCCCTACTCATCCCCCCCCCCCTTATATTATTTTAAAGCAAAATCCTAACATCATATATTTTATCCATAAATATGTTAGTATGTATCTCTAAAATTAAAGACTATCTTCTTTTAGCTTAATACTACTATCACAGCAAAATACAGCAAAACTAAAAATAATTGTTGAATTATCAAATATCTAGTCAGTGTTCAAGTTTTCAATTGCCTTACCTACATCATAATTTTGACAATTCTTTTGAGTCAGAATCCAAGTAAGGTTATAACATTGCAGTAGTTAATATATCTTCTAAGTCTCTTTAAATCCTTAGGTTTCCCTTGCAACTCAAGTTTTTTTGTAATTTTTTATTAAATAACTCAAGTCGTTATTTTCCTGATTGCTGATGTAATTTAACATGTTTCTTTGTCATCATTATTTCCTATCAGCTGAGCCAGATTTGTTAACTGTGTGTGTGTGTGTGACAATGATTAGCAGTCATTGATGGTCAATACCTAAATCTGTTATGCTTTTTCATTAGGAAATTTTAATGTATTAAGGACCTAAATATAGACCAGTCATTTTATCAAATTTCACTGAAGCATTTATAATTTACCATTCTCATAACCTGAACAAAAGAATGGTTGTTTTGTTACTGTTTTTTCCCAGCCCCTGGCCTTCCAACAGTTTGGCTACATGGATGTCTGAACCACCACTCAATATAACTTTGTGATTTGGGCTAACACACTAATGCTCTCATGACATCCCAGTGGATGAATCGGTAACAGGCTGGGCTCAGCTACATCGAAAACTTTCAGATCTCTGCAATAGATAAAAAATGCACTGAAAATTGATGTCAAAGCAAGTGCTGAGAAAGCTTTTGGCAGCAGTGTAAAAAATGGCAAATGTAAAAAAGGAATAATGTTTCCTGGCAAAATCTTGAAATGTTATATTTTCAAGGTAAAGATATATGGGCATCTATTTTGGCAAATTGAAAATACTCTCACTTCATAAAAAAACAAAACAAATCAGTTCATCCTAGATTGACAATGCCAATAAACTAAAGTTTGGTTCAAAAAAACAAACCAAAAAACTCCCTCAAAGTAGATACTCTGCTTCCTCCAAAGTAGGAAATAGAAGAGACCAAGCATGCTATTGGTTTCCTTGTGGGGAATTTGGGATTAAAAAAAAAATGGTTGAGAAAACTTGGAAAAAGCAACAGAGAGAGCATGAAGAACCAGAGAAACTGTTCTTATCACAAGAAAAGAAAAAAAAAAAAAAAGAACCAGAAAAAGAAACAACCAGAGAGATGTTGAAAGTAGGAAAATGTGGGGGATGGGGGTTGGGAAGAGACGGCATAAATAATAAGTCTGAAGTAAGAAAGAAAACAAAGGTAAGACATAATTCAACCTCCTGGTGAAGTAGCCTTGCATGATTTAACAAGTAATGAAAGTATTAATATCCTTCAATTCAGTTATTCTACATTTAAGAAGCTATCCTAAAAAAAAAAGTCTGAAATTGAAAAAATAACTATACCCAAGCTGTTCAGCCATGATTAATTAAGTACAAAACTTAGAAACAACTACCCCAAGATATAGATCTGGGGATGATTAGAGGAATAACAGCATATAGTATAAAAGCAGTCATTCAGAATGTCATTTGTAAAATATTTTATAATCTGGGAAACTGGATATGCTACAGCATTAATTATTTTATATATACACATATGTATATGAAAACATGTGTATGATATGGTATTGATACATATACAATGATAAAGATGTGTAATGATCACCATGAGATAAAGTGAAGGTGTGGCTGTACAGTCCTTTGGTAAAACCTCAGAAAACTCTAAGGGGAAAATTTCTGTCAAACAAGAGTCTTTTAAGAAGCATATGGTATTTTACCTAAGCAGTTTTAGCAGAAGCCTAAGGTAGAGAAGAAGGGTTTATCTCAAAAATGATTTTTGTGTGTGCCTTTTGTCTAATGAGGCAGATCCAAATAAGATTCAAGGAAAACAAAACAAAAATTTAAGAGAATTGTATTGTAGAAATGCCAGCAGTTTGAATGGGAAGGGATAGAAATAACACAAAATGAAAAGAGACCTTACATGATCTCAAATTTCTAGAGAAAGATGATATTCTCATACATATAAAAAAACACACAAAAGTGTCCTAGAGGTTCTGAAAGAGAATTCTCTAAATAACCCTGTTTCTGGGTGGTGGGACACTGAATGGTGTCTTTTTTTCCTATTTCTTCACTCTTACCTGTACTTCATAAATTTAAGTGTAAATTAATTGATGAGCCCTCCAAAAAACATAAAAACAATCTCAACAAAAGGCAAAAAGTTCAAAGAAACCAAGAGTCAGTACCTGTTAGACATATGGGTCAGTAATAACCATCCCTCCTTCTAAGCTTTTGTCCCCTTTCACCACCTTCGTTGACAAGCTTCGTGAACATGTGGTCTATGTTTAATCCTGCATTTTTTTCTTAGTTTTCTCTTTGAGCCCTTGAAATCTGGCTCGAGTCACTCCAGTCTTCTGAAAATGGAGTCCAATCCTAACTTTCTGCTTTCTAACTAACATTCTCTCAGCTTGTGATAGTATAACTTTCTTCCTTTTAAAAATGGTAGGAAGTACTTAACCGCAAAGAGAATGGACATAAAACTGTTTTCATCAGGGAAGTCAATATGATTCTTTTCTAGAAAAAATACTCTGCAATCCACTGGAAAAGTAAACGTACCAGAATGACCATTTGTATATCTGTATTTCCTTTTCTGTGACATCTGTTCACAATCTTTTTTTCTTTTCTTTTTTTTTAAAGTTTATGTTTATTTATTCAGGAGAGACACAGAGAGAGAGGGAGGCAGAGACCTAGGCAGAGGGAGAAGCAGGCTCCATGCTGGCAGCCTGATGCGGGACTCGATCCCAGGACCCCAGGATCATGACCTGAGCTGAAGGCAGACACTCAACCACTGAGCCACTCAGACATCTCTGTTTATGACCTTTGACCAGATTTTATTATTAAGGTATTGGTGTCCTTGTCAATTTCTTTGAATTCTTTCCAGTATGATGTTGTTAGAAATCTTATTTCTTTTTCATATGTATGATTAATTTCCTTCCAGTTTCTTATTTGTCTTATGATTTTATTTTATATATTTGGGTCTTTGTTTTTATTACAAATGTAATAGATATTTCCTGTAACAAATTCAAACTGTACAGAGACATGCATTAAATATAAAGCAAAAGGTAGGATAACATGATGTAGAAAATCATCCTGTACTTAAACCCTCCCCCTTTCATGCCTTCTTGGTTTGTTTATAGAATTTTAAGATTCTGTGATGTATCTGTGTATTTTCAAGAGGTTTTTATCTCTCTAGGATGCATGGTGCTTTGGATCTGAGGAAGAGAAAGGGAGGCTCGTTTCCTCCACTGAAGCCCCAGTATCCCTTCTGCTCAATATTCTGAGAGGACAAGTCACTTATTTCAGAGAGGAAAACTTACTGATCCTTAGTCACACTTTTCTAGAACTTCTATAGCAAGTATGACAAAATATTTTGGTGACTGAACGGACAATATGAGCTTACCCTTTGTTTCTGATGAAATCTGATAAGTCTTCTATAAGAACAAATAACAAAAATCTTTAAAAAGCATCAGGGAAAGCTATGTAAGCATAGCTTTATGAATACAGCTCCTCTACGGACACAAAAACATCAAACATCTGTTTCCACAAGAAAGCAT
The DNA here is from genome assembly GCF_018345385.1 of Vulpes lagopus. Taxonomy (NCBI): domain Eukaryota; kingdom Metazoa; phylum Chordata; class Mammalia; order Carnivora; family Canidae; genus Vulpes; species Vulpes lagopus. The sequence goes on from NC_054829.1 coordinate 102,322,667, forward strand.
TGATGGGCCTCTTAATACTAGTATCTACACTTCCATCCAGTGCATTGTTTTCTGCAATCCAGGAACACTCTAAAGCTTGGCAGCCACATAAAGCCAAATATATGGTAGCTTTAGACGGCTAGCATTTGCTGATCTTTGTTTTCCTTGTGAAAGTTAAAAGGGGGAAAACACAGATTTGTTTAACGGACTCAGATCAACAATTTTTTTTACCTAGGTTTAAAACTTTCATAAATTTCCTAGTATGATGATTTGTGTTTGTATTGTTGAAGTCCATACTGTTTGTTTAACCAAGCAGATTGTGTATATCAATTCCCTGGACACAGTGAGAGTCATTGGAGTTTGTCTGTAGACATAGCTAGAACTTCCTCTTTTTCTTCTTCCTCCTCCTCCTTTCCTCCTCCCCCCCTTTTTTTTTTTGACAGTTCATTCTTTTCAGGCAAAAAACAAAAATCCAGGAGTCCAAGCAATACATTCTCCTAACCTTTTCCCCTTGTTCCTAACTATCAGAACAGTAAATATAACCTCTTTTCAGAATTGGTAGACTTTGCCATTCACTTTTTCATTCATTCTATAAACATTTTTAGAATCACTTTTATATGCTAGTTCTCTTTTAGTCATCAGAGATAGAGATGAATAGAGTGCAGACCTTGCCTTTAAGTACCTTCTAGAGGACAAGTCAGGGCTACAAAATACTGTTACAGTGATGTCAAGCATATATACATGAAGGAAAAAAGCAGGATTTGTAAAAAGTGGCTGCCAGTATACACATAGAGCCACTACAAACACCTGAGGGGATGAGGGAAAGCTCCCTAGGGAGGTGATCTTATAGTGAAGTGTAAATTTAGAAGACTGAATAACGTTTATTCAGGTAGACAAGGCAAGAGCACGGAAATAGCAAGAGTGAAAGAATAATGCGTAAAAGAAATTTTCCCACTTTTTTTGTTTCTCTGTTCTCTCAGTCAATAAATTCTTTCCTGCTAGTTTCTTTCAACCTGTCAGTTAAAAAACTGACCCATTGAACAACAGAAAGTAAGTTTTAATGTATATAAAACTGCTCAAAATGCTCAGAGGAAGGATACTCCATAACTATCAATGTAAACAGTTTATAAAATATCATTAGATTAACAGATTAGTGTTTCTGGAATCCAATTTTAACTTTCAGAGGGTGCCTGAGTGGTGCAGTTGGTTAAGCATCCTACTCTTGGTTTCAGCTCAGATTGTGAAATCGAGCCCTGCCTGGGGCTCCACACTCGACGAAGAGTCTGCTTGGATTCTCTCCCTCTGCCCCGCCCCTCCACACTCTCTCTCTTTCTATAAATAAAATAAATAAATAAAATAAAATAAAATAAAATAAAATAAAATAAAATAAAATAAATAAATCTTTAAAAAATTTATGGAAAGGTAAAAGAAGAACATGCTTGCAAAGATTTATGTACAAGGTATTTAATGTCATTATTTATAATGAAGAAAAAATGGAAATATTTAAATTCTAACTTGAGACAACCATTTATATTAATTATACACATTAATATGTGATATAGAGATATGCTCATTACTCATCCTGCATTGAAATATTTACAAAAGACTGCAAAATATGGCCTCATATTTATATAGAAATGTATATAGAGAGATATATAATTGGAAAAATCATCAGAAGTATATGCTATCTGCAAAGAAAAAAAAACCCACCCAGTGTTCTTTCTAGCTTTTGGAATTATAAATAATTTTAATTTTTGGTATCTTTTCTATATTTTCAATGCTGTCTATAATGAACGTGTCTCATTTTATAATCACAAAAAAGCACAGTAAAATTCAGTGGTAGAGTTTGGAGGATAAACATATTCATTAATAGTTTAATGAACTTAACAATATTTCAATTCTAACCTTTGTTAATTTTCTAAATTAAAGGCCAAAGCTAAGCACAAGGAACACTTGCTTGTCTCATAAAGAAGAACCATGAAATTGAATTTTAATCTGTTGGATAAACACTTTCTAAAAGTAAGGGAGACATACAGATTCAGATACTTCTGCTTGAAATCAAAATTTCAAATATTTTACTGCCTTCAACTTTGTATAAATGACTTTTTAAAACATCACACATATCTCGAATTAAACATGCTTACTTTGTATGAACTTTAATACATTAAGAGATTTCTGTGATGGATAATTGGGATTGAATTATTATTGGGTTAAGGACAATTTTCCTTTTTTTGTACCATACTCTCTTGTACCATGGGTTAGCAGCCAAATACAGACTAGCATTTATCAATAAGGTGACCTTTGCTCTATCGATGGTGTTGCTTAGAAATAGGCTATTAAAATTTGTTAGTAACCGTATCGGTTCTGATTTTAAAAGCAAAGTTCCTGTGTGGCTCGGTCAGTCGAGACTCTTAGCTTTGTCTCAAGATCTTGGGGGTCATGATCATGATCTCAGGGGTCCTGAGATCAAGCCCCATGTCTGGCCTATGCTCAGTGAGGAATCTGCTTGAGGTTCTTTCTTCCTCTCCACCCACCCCCCTCTAACTAGGGCACTCTCCTTCTCTCTCAAATAAGTAAAATATTTACTTAAAAAAATTAAAGTTTCTAGCATTTTGCTATTATTATTTTTAAGATTTTCATTTTTTTATTAGTGAGAGACACAGAGAGAGAGGCAGAGACACAGGCAGAGGGAGAAGCAGGCTCCATGCAGGGAGCCAGATGTGGGACTCGATCTTGGGACTCTGGGATCACATCCTGAGCCGATGGTAGACACTTTTCTTTCTCAGATGAGAAATATGTAATCAATGAGGAAGTGACTTACTTATTTGTTGAAAATCATAGTAATTGTATTTCTTCACTGTTGGCTACGTGTCAGTGTCACACACATGGTAAAGGGGGGGGTGCCCTAATTATAAGAAGTTGAATAGGCAAAAATCATTAGAATGCAATTTCTTTAAAAAGGTAAGTGTCTGGGGCACCTGGGTAGCTTAGTTGAGCAACTGACTCTTGATTTCAGTTCAGGTAATAATCTGAGTCATGGGATCAAGACTTGTATGGGGCTCCAAGTTCAGCAGAGAGTCTACTTGAGATTCTCTCTCTCTCTCCCTTTGCCCCTTCCCCTGCGCACACCCTCTTCTCTCTCTCAAATAAATAAATCTTAAAAAAAAGATAGGTGGGCTTTTTTCCCAATAATATGTGTATATAGTACAATGGTTAAAAAATTATACCCGAGTTTGAATTCTGACTCATCACTTACTATTTGTAATGTTAGAAAATTAATCCCCTTAACTTGAGTATCCCTCTCTGTAATACAAGAGTTGTACCTATACAACAAGGTTTTTGTGAGGATTAAGTGCCGTGATCCATGAGAAGCACTCAGAGTGCCTTGCACATAGTAAGTGCTCAATAAATGTTAGCTAGTAATACACTTCCATAGCATCTTGCCACTGGGTACAGAAAGAAGTAGAAAACCCCCCATTTTGTTTTGACTCTCTTATATTCAATACCTACTAACAAGATAACTTCTCTCATTCCTTGGAATGTACTAAATAGGAAAGGTGAGATATTAACTTTCTGTGGTAAGTATTAAAAGCTCTTGTGATTTTTCTACATCTCCATTAAGATGTTCTTAAACCTGAGTTAAAAGATTGAATATTTTCAAATCACCCAAATTGAACTTACTCATGTGTAACAGTGTTGAATAAAAGCCATAAGGGTATGAGAATGTGTCCCTAGGATTGTGCCATGATGTCATATTTTCCCCAATTAAAAAATATAATAAAAGTTTAGCTTACCTTAGAGACACATTCTATTCTTGCATCCATCTTATATATTAGGTACACAGGAAATTTTCTTTAGGAAAAAAAAAAAAAAACTTGCCTACCCTCCACCCTAAACCAAACCAAGCAAATAATTCAATAAGCATGCTAGTTCAGGAAATCACACTTTTGGTGCCAACTTGAAGGTATATTTTCAGGAGGTCCTGAAGCCACAGTAGAGGTATATTCCTCTCTCTTTTATCCAGAATGCCTTAACTGACAAGTGGAGGAGAGCTTTGGAAGCTAGTTTTATTTGGAAAAAATCACAGATTTGATGTAGTAAGATAGCTGAGCCACCAACTTTCATGTCTGTTCTATCTTGAGCTTTCATTATTGTCCCAATATTCATCACTGCTTTTGCCCAGGACCCAAATCAGATGGTATTTCAGATAATATTTCATTTTCTCTTTTGAGTTCATATTTAGGCCTATGTCTTGATTTGTTCTTCTGTGGACAAACATGTGGAGAACGTGCCTTCAAGTCACAAGTTGAAGAGAAAGAGAAGTTACCAGTCTATAACCATTTTCTTCTCCATTTTGTTTACAGTTAAAACAGTACTTTTCTCTAGATTGTTGAAGGGAGGAAAAGAGAACTTGGTGACTATTCTGGGGAATAAATCACTCCAAAGAAGGGAACTCTTAAAATTAAAAGTTTTACTGTGAAATGAGATTGAGTAACCCAGCAATTATATTTAAGGGAAACATTTCATTGACTAAGAAAAAAGTTATTGATTTTGATTTAATATTATCAATATACTTCTGGAAATGTTTTACCTATTATGAGGGTTAGACATATTCGCTGGTAGAGTTGAATGTACTCCATTTTGTCTATTCATTCTAATATTTTAATTAACTGTAAAAATATAACTTAAGGGCAATTTCATCATCTAAAACTATTAGGTACAATCTTCTAGTTTCTATAGCTCCTAATAACTAGAGGTGGAGAGGTTTACAATGACAGGTCCTACACCAAATTCTATCGCACACACACACACACACACACACACACACACATTTTATTAAACAAAATCTATTGGCAAATAGGCTAATAACAGTAAATACAACTTTGTAAAAATTGGGTATGTCCACATTATCTTTACGTTGAGTGCTCCAAACACATGCATTAAAGGTTTACTGGAGGCAGATGCACGTATTCTAGGGGCAAGATTCAGTTTACTTATTATTTGCATAAAACAAACAGAATACTAAGAATCAATGACTGGATGTGGTAGTATGTAAGGGTCAAGGCTAAGGCACCATCACTAAATACACTTACTGTAGGATTTGCTAGATTCTTACTTGCTGAAGAGACTGGACAATTTATCCTATGGAATGCCCTCATTTTCCAAATTTTCCTCTTTCTGGTGTCATTTATTTTGTGCCTTCAACTAGAATTCAAATCTAAAGTCTGGGTTAGAAGCTATCATTGGTGATGTTGTGTTTTTCTTTTTGTATCACATCTTACACCAAATTCTCTCTCTCTCTCTCTCTCTCTCACACACACACACACACACACACACACACACACACATTCATGCTCACATTTTATTAAATAGCAGTTATTGACAAGCAGGCCAAACTATGACCTAATTTTGGTCATTCTATCAATAGTGACACTAAGACCAAATGAAAGTGGTAACAGTATGACCTTAGAGAAACAGTGGTAAACAAAGCAGAAAAGATCCCTAATCTCATGGAGCTAAAATGTTAGTGGGATAGATATACTATAAACAAATAAGTAAATACGTAAAGAGAATAATTTCAAATGGCAATAAAGTTATAAATAAAACAAGGTAATCAGTCAGTGAGATAAAGAGTGTAAAAGGCAGTCCAGGAAGGTCTCTATAAAGAGGTGGCATTTGAGCACAGCCTGAAAGACAAGAAGCAGCCACCAAAGTGAGGGCCGAGGAAATGGGATTCAGAGAGAGTGGAAATATACTTCCATTTGTGGCATAAGTGGAGTGAGTTTGGGAAAAGAAAGGGGCATTAGTGATTAGGAGAAATGTATTTCCTGCTACGTGGTAGACCAGATATATTAATTCTTTGCCATCAAATACATAGAAATAATAAATATAATATTAACTGTTTACTTTTAAGTGGATTTCTACCAGGTGACTAGAAAAATTTCCCCACCAGCAACACAAAGACATCACACCAAAATCTAACTTTCATGAGAGCAAAGGCTTTGCCTGCTTAATTCGCTGCTACATTTCTAGTCCTTAACACAATGCTCGCATTTGGCAGTAACTTACTAAATGTTTGTTGAATGAATTAATTAAAGTCTTAGCTTGAGGTCTAAGCGAAGAAGTCTCCCCTGTGAATTTGTAACCACTGGCCTCCCCTCACTTGAATTTGAGGACTTAGAGTTGAAATTTGAGAATATATGTGAAATTTGCTAAACTCTGAGATGAAAAATTAACAGAAAAAGTGATCCCAAATTCTGACACCCCTGGGGAGCCTAGAAATAGCAAAAGGACACACTTTCAATCAAGATTTTCTACAGAAAAAAAAACACTAAAAATAAGCTTATAATTTAAAATTATAAAGCATACAAGGAAACAGGACAGGAGGGTAAGAGTAGATTTATGAATTTCAAGTAGTAGAAAAAGCTGAAAAGTAGAATAAATGTAAGCAAGTTTAAAATTATTACAACTACAGAGGTGCCTGGGTGGTGCATCTGACTCTTGGTTTCAGCTCAAATCATCATCTCAGAATCATGAGATCAAGCCCTGCATTGGGCTTGGAGCTCGGTACAACAGAGTCAGCTTGAGATTCTCTCTCCCTCTCCCTCTGGCCCTCCTATTCATTCTCTCTCTCTCTCTCTCTCATAAATAAATAAATCTTTCCAAAAAATTATTACAACTATTTAAAAAAGGATTCACAACATGAGAAAAGAGTAAGACTTTATTTTTTTTTTTTTAGGATTTTCTTCATTTATTTGAAAGAGTGAATGAGAGAGAGAGCATTAGTGGAAGGAGGGGTAGAGGCACAGAGAGAAGCAGATTCCCTGAAGAGCAGAGAGCCTGACACAGGGCTGAATCCCAGGACCTGGGATCATGACCTGAGCTAAAGGCAAATGCTTAACTGACTAAACCATCCAAGTGCCTCAAGACTTTGTTTTAAAAAGAAAGACCAGTAGATTTGAAAAGGGCCAAAACTATATTTTAGAATTAAAGAAATGGTCATTCAAAGTTCAAATGGATGAATTTCGTAGCAAATTAGATGGGTCTGAAGGGAGAATTTGTGAATTGGAAGCGAGAGTTAAAGAAATTAGCCAGAATGCTGCACAATAGACAGAAATTAAGAAATAGGGGGAGGGGCGAGATGGCGTAAGAGTAGGGTCCCCAAATCACCTGTCCCCACCAAATTACCTAGATAACCTTCAAATCATCCTGAAAATCTACGAATTCGGCTTGAGATTTAAAGAGAGAACAGCTGGAATGCTACAGTGAGAAGAGATCGTGCTTCGATCAAGGTAGGAAGAAGGGGAAAAAGAAATAAAGAAACAAAAGGCCTCCAAGGGGGAGGGGCCCCGCGAGGAGCCGCCTGAGGCCGGGGCAAGTGTCCCCAGGACAGGAGAGCCCCGTCCCGGAGGAGCAGGAGCTGCACCAACCTTCCCGGGCGGAAAGGGGTCGCAGGGAGTTGGATCCAGGGGAGGTCAAGGGACTTAAAGTATACAGAATCAGAAGATACTCCCCCGTGTTGTTGTTTTTTTTTTCTTTTTGATTTCCGTTTGCTTCCCCCACCCTTTTTTTTTCCCTTTCTTTCTTTTTCTTTCTCTTTTTCTTCTCTTTTTTTCTTTTTTTCTTCCTTTTTTCTATTTTCTTTTTCTCTTTTCTTTCCTTCTTTCTCTTCTCTCTTTTTCTCCTTTTCCCAATACAACTTGTTTTTGGCCTCTCTGCACTGAGCAAAATGACTAGAAGGAAAACCTCACCTCAAAAGAATCAGAAACAGTTCTCTCTCCCACAGAGTTACAAAATCTGGATTACAATTCAATGTCAGAAAGCCAATTCAGAAGCACTATTATACAGCTACTGGTGGCTCTAGAAAAAAGCATAAAGGACTCAAGAGACTTCATGACTGCAGAATTTAGATCTAATCAGGCAGAAATTAAAAATCAATTGAATGAGATGCATCCAAACTAGAAGTCCTAATGATGAGGGTTAACGAGGTGGAAACAACGAGTGAGTGACATAGAAGACAAGTTGATGGCAAAGAGGGAAACTGAGGAAAAAAGAGACAAACAATTAAAAGACCATGAAGATAGATTAAGGGAAATAAACGACAGCCTGAAGAAGAAAAACCTACATTTAATTGGGGTTCCCGAGGGCGCCGAAAGGGACAGAGGGCCAGAATATGTATTTGAACAAATCATAGCTGAAAACTTTCCTAATCTGGGAAGGGAAACAGGCATTCAGATCCAGGAAGTAGAGAGATTACCCCCCCCCCCTAAAATCAATAAAAACCGTTCAACACCTCGACATCTAATAGTTAAGCTTGCAAATTCCAGAGATAAAGAGAAGAACCTTAAAGCAGCAAGAGACAAGAAATCCTTGACTTTTATGGGGAGGAGTATTAGGGTAACAGCAGACCTCTCCACAGAGACCTGGCAGGCCAGAAAGGGCTGGCAGGGATATATTCAGGGTCCTAAATGAGAAGAACATGCAACCAAGAATACTTTATCCAGCAAGGCTCTCATTCAGAATGGAAGGAGAGATAAAGAGCTTCTAAGACAGGCAGGAACTGAAGGAATATGTGACCTCCAAACCAGCTCTGCAAGAAATTTTAAGGGGGACTCTTAAAATTCCCCTTTAAGAAGAAGTCCAGTGGAACAAGGACTGAATAGATATCATGATGAAACTAAACTCCTATCTTTCAATAGTAACTCTGAACGTGAATGGGCTTAATGACCCCATCAAAAGGTGCAGGGTCTCAGACTGGATAAAAAAGCAGGACCCATCTATTTGCTGTCTACAAGAGACTCATTTTAGACAGAAGGACACCTACTGCCTGAAAATAAAAGGTTGGAGAACCATTTACCATTCAAATGGTCCTCAAAAGAAAGCAGGGGTAGCCATCCTTATATCAGATAAACTAAAATTTACCCCGAAGACTGTAGTGAGAGATGAAGAGGGACACTATATCATAAAGGATCTATCCAACAAGAGGACTTAACAATCCTCAATATATATGCCCCGAATGTGGGAGCTGCCAAATATTTAAATCAATTAATAACCAAAGTGAAGAAATACTTAGATAATAATACACTTATACTTGGTGACTTCAATCTAGCTCTTTCTACCCTCGATAGGTCTTCTAAGCACAACATCTCCAAAGAAACAAGAGCTTTAAATGATACACTGGACCAGATGGATTTCACAGATATCTACAGAACTTTATATCCAAACTCAACTGAATATACATTCTTCTCAAGTGCACAAGGAACTTTCTCCAGAATATACCACATACTGGGTCACAAATCGGGTCTGAACCGATACCAAAAGATTGGGATCGTCCCCTGCATATTCTCAGACCATAATGCCTTGAAATTAGAACTAAATCACAACAAGAAGTTTGGAAGGACCTCAAACACATGGAGGTTAAGGACCATCCTGCTAAAAGATGAAAGGGTCAGCCAGGAAATAAAGGAAGAATTTAAAAGATTCATGGAAACTAATGAGAATGAAGATACAACCGTTCAAAATCTTTGGGATGCAGCAAAAGCAGTCCTGAGGGGGAAATACATCACAATACAAGCATCCATTCAAAAACTGGAAAGAACTCAAATACAAAAGCTAACCTTACACATAAAGGAGCTAGAGAAAAAACAGCAAATAGATCCTACACCCAGCAGAAGAAGAGAGTTAATTAAGATTCGAGCAGAACTCAAAAAAATCGAGACCAGAAGAACTGTGGAACAGATCAACAAAACCAGAAGTTGGTTCTTTGAAAGAATTAATAAGATAGATAAACCATTAGCCAGCCTTATTAAAAAGAAGAGAGAGAAGACTCAAATTAATAAAATCATGAATGAGAAAGGAGAGATCACTACCATGACATGATACTCTACATAGAAAACCCAAAAGCCTCCACCCCAAGATTGCTAGAACTCATACAGCAATTTGGTAGCAATGAAGGATACAAAATCAATGCCCAGAAATCAGTGGCATTTCTATACACTAACAATGAGACTGAAGAAAGAGAATTTAAGGAGTCAATCCCATTTACAATTGCACCCAAAAGCATAAGATACCTAGGAATAAACCTAACCAAAGAGGTAAAGGATCTATACCCTAAAAACTATAGAGCACTTCTGAAAGAAATTGAGGAAGACACAGAGATGGAAAAATATTCCATGCTCCTGGATTGGCAGAATTAATATTGTGAAAATGTCAATGTTACCCGGGGCAATTTACACGTTTAATGCAATCCCTATCAAAATACCATGGACTTTCTTCAGAGAGTTAGAACAAATTATTTTAAGATTTGTGTGGAATCAGAAAAGACCCCGAATAGCCAGGGGAATTTTAAAAAAGAAAACCAGAGCTAGGGGCATCACAATGCCAGATTTCAGGTTGTACTACAAAGCTGTGGTCATCAAGACAGTGTGGTACTGGCACAAAAACAGACACATAGATCAATGGAACAGAATAGAGAACCCAGAAGTGGACCCTGAACTTTATGGTCAATTGATATTCGATAAAGGAAGAAAGACTATCCATTGGAAGAAAGACAGTCTCTTCAATAAATGGTGCTGGGGAAAATTGGACATCCACATGCAGAAGAATGAAACTGGACCACTCTCTTTCACCATACACAAAGATAAACTCAAAATGGATGAGAGATCTAAACGTGAGACAAGATTCCATCAAAATCCTAGAGGACAACACAGGCAACACCCTTTTTGAACTCAGCCACAGTAACTTCTTGCAAGATAAATCCACAAAGGCAAAAGAAACAAAAGCAGAAATGAACTATTGGGACTTCATCAAGATAAGAAGCTTTTGCACAGCAAAGGATACAGTCAACAAAACTCAAAGACAACCTACAGAATGGGAGAAGATATTTGCAAATGACGTACCAGATAAAGGGCTAGTTTCCAAGATCTATAAAGAACTTATTAAATTCAACACCCAAGAAACAAACAAGCCAATCATGAAATGGGCAAAAGACATGAATAGAAATCTCACAGAGGAAGACATGGACATGGCCAACAAGCACATGAGAAAATGCTCTGCATCACTTGCCATCAGGGAAATACAAATCAAAACCACAATGAGATAGCACCTCACACCAGTGAGAATGGGGAAAATTAACAAGGCAGGAAACCACAAATGTTGGAGAGGATGCGGAGAAAAGGGAACCCTCTTACACTGTTGGTGGGAATGTGAACTGGTGCAGCCACTCTGGAAAACTGTGTGGAGGTTCCTCAAAGAGTTAAAAATAGACCTGCCCTACGACCCAGAAATTGCACCGCTGGGGATTTACCCCAAAGATACAAATGCAATGAAACACTGGGACATTTGCACCCCAATGTTTCTAGCAGCAATGTCCACAATAGAAGAAGCCTTGGTGTCCATCGAAAGATGAATGGTTAAAGAAGATGTGGTCTATGTATACAATGGAATATTACTCAGCAATTAGAAACGACAAATACCCACCATTTGCTTCAACGTGGATGGAACTGGAGGGTATTATGCTGAGTGAAGTAAGTCAATCGGAGAAGGACAAACAGTGTATGTTCTCATTCATTTGGGGAATATAAATAATAGTGAAAGGGAATAGAAGGGAAGGGAGAAGAAAAGTGTGGGAAATATCAGAAAGGGAGACAGAACATGAAGACTCCTAACTCTGGGAAACAAACTAGGGGTGGTGGAAGGGGAGGAGGGTGGGGGGTGGTGGTGAATGGGTGATGGGCACTGAGGGGGGCACTTGACGGGATGAGCACTGGGTGTTATTCTGTATGCTGGCAAATTGAACACCAATAAAAAATAAATTTATTATTTAAAAAAATGAAATGCAAAAAAAATAAATTAAGAAATAGACATTAAATATAGACAAATATAATTATCTTAATTTGGCATGCATCTCACTGGAGTTAGAGAATGGGAAAATAGAGTGAAGAATAAGCAATATTTGAACAGATAATGTTGGAGTCTTTCCAAAATGATGAAAAACGTTGAATTCTCAAACTTGGGAAGCAAAGTTCTGAGTATCATCAATAAAATAAATTTCCCTTAAAGTGCATCAGAATGGAAGAAATCTGGAGAAGAGTGGCATGAGATGAAATTGGAGATATAGGCAGGGACCAGATCAAATGGGGTTTGGATTTAAGTGGAGGACTGATGGTATGTCATTTGCATTCTTGACAGATGGTTCTAGCAACTATTGGAGAACAAATTGCAAAGGCCCAGAATGGGAGCAAGAATAGTAATCTAGGGCAGCCCGGGGGGCTCAGCGGTTTAGCGCCGCCTTCGGCCCAGGGCGGAATCCTGGAGACCCGGGATCGAGTCCTACCTTGGGCTCCCTGCATGGAGCCTGCTTCTCCCTCTGCCTGTGTCTCTGCCTCTCTCTCTCTCTTTCTCTCTCTCTTTCTCTCTGTATCTGTCTCTCACGAATAAATAAATAAAATCTTTTTTAAAAAAGAATAGTATAGTAATCCAGGCCAAAGATGTTAGTGGGAAATAAACTGGGTGTGATGTGGTCTAAGGTGAGGTATCTTTGGGGGACAAATGAAGGTCATGAAATTCAGAAATAAAGAGAAATTAATTCTCTGTGGCAAATTTTGACAAAATGAAAATCAGAGGAAAGAGGAGGCTGGGCAAGTGATACCTCCTTCCTTTTTCTTCTCCATGGGATTCTCAAGGCAGGGTTTCACCGTGCAGCCTGACCCCAGCCACTCCTTATGCTGAACAGCTGCATCTATTCATCCACCTGGTTTGACATCCCAGCTCATTGTAAATATGAGTGGCTTTTAGAACATTTAACCTCAATAGTTAAACTACACCTTTTTTTTTCTAAGACTATGATCAGTATATTGGAGATATACAAAGTCTTCTTAAAACACAGAAGTTAGTTATTGTCTAAAAATGAAACTATGAAAAGTCTATAAGTCATTGATGTGATCAGATAGTTTATATGAGTAAATTCACCTCAAGCAATTCTTGATAAATGAGTGGTTTATTAATTGAGAAACTCTAAAATTCTAATCAAGGTATAAGTTTTGGCACAAAACACCAGAAAAATGTAAAGAATTATTATTAAGGTCACCAGTAGAAAATGTTACAGAGAAAATGACTTTTTAGGAAAACTTCAGACCTATTATGGAGGTAGGCCAGGGGGACCCAGAAACGAACAATTTGACATGAGCATTTTAAATCACCTTGGACTGCAACTGAATAGGTCTGAGGATAGGTCTTAAGTAATTTGAAAAAGTCTACTCCCCTCTTCTATATTAGCATTCGGGTATGCTTTTATGGAAATTAGTGCTTATCAGAGCGGGAAACACTGAATCAGCCTGCTAAAGAGAGGCACTTCAGTAATGAGGTAGGAGACCAGATAAGGCATAATATTAGTAAATTGCATGTTTCCAATTCACACTTTTCAGTAAAATATGGTTTTGGAACACCCATGCAAGGCTTAATTTGTGGATTAATGATTAATGATGAAAAGCAATGTCTTGTTATGGTCTGGATCCAATTTGTTTTTGACCGATAATGTGTATTTATTTTAAAAAATGGGACCAACACAACCAAGGCCACGGCACTAACTGTATGTCACCAAAGTCAGCAGAAATGCAGAGTATTTCACTATATCATTGCTCACTGAGATCATTTTGGCACCCCCCCAACTGGATCAGAATTCTGGAAAATTGTGGTCTATTCCTTGCCTGGAAGCACTCCTACCGTGAACAGTAAACAGCAAGGCACTCAATAAGTGTTCATTGACTGGCTTAGTGACTTCACCTTTCATCTTGATTTACCTTCAGAAAAAAAATTATTTATTTTTTAAAAGATTTTATTTATTTACTTTGGGGGGGGGAGGAGCAGCAGAGGGAGAAGGAGAAGCAGTCTCTCTGCTGAACAGGAGCCTGACGTGGGGCTCAATCCCAGGACCCCGAGTCGAAGGCCAATGCTTAACCAACTGAGCCACTCAAGTGCCTCCAGAATAAATAAATGATATAAATAATTTCTTGAAACTAAAGTCAAAATGAGTCTCAGCAGAAGTGATAAGATGAAGTACCTATATACATGCTGGTTAATTCACCCTGTTACAAGTTTACGATTACATAAGCCTCCCTTGTGACTTTTTCTAAATCATCACACACATTGCGACATCATCTTTCTATCTGCCCTTGAGCATCCCCACTCCCCTCTCCTACCTCATGACACACATGGAGTCACACATCTTGCCATAATTAGATACAAAATGTTTCTTTTACAGTTTTCTAGAGAAGTCAAGATTCCTTCCATTTAGATCAAGCTTCTTTTGCTGGTAACAGCTTAAAGCAGTAGGTATCCCATAGTCTGCCCAAGACTGAATTAAATATCCTGTTGAATACTCTGCTTATTGAATTTCAGGGCACACTTCTCTTTTGAGGTGCATATAGTCCCAGATCAGAGTCTCTGAGCTATTTCTCCTTTCTTGCCTTTTATAGTCTCACTATTGTTGCCTTCTAAAGTCTCTATTTTCTCAACCTACTCACATTCTAAAAAAAAATTATTTTAAATCTAAATTGCCAGCTTTCTAATCCCACTCCAAAATGGTCTGCACATTTTTTATACATTACCTATACTAATATTAGGACAAAATTTAATATGTTTTTTTAATTTAATACATTTAAAATCAAATTCCATATTTGTCTTTTGTTTGTCTGCAGGTACTCTGGGTCACTCCTAGTCCACATCTACATTGTCATCAGGAAAGGAGGGGAGAAATGTTTGTGCAAAGAATGCCCACAAAGTGAATTTGCAATAGTGAATTAGGGAGTGAATTAGGGAGATTATGTCTGCAATAACAACATGTACTATTAAGGGGGGAGAAAGTTTAGGCATCCTGTGTCTCCATTCTAGTTCTGGATTTGTGACTAACCCACAGGATGAGCTTTCACAGTCATGTAAGCTTTATAGATCTCAGGTTCCTAAAATGGGAAATACAGAGGTTAAGGCTGGAAATCTAATTCAACATTCACTGGCTCTGACAATCAGACAGTATTTTCTTTGGGAATCACTCAGAGACTATAGAAAAGGCAGGGACTACTCATATATGAAGAAAATGTGCTTTGGTGGGAAGGCCACAGGTTAGACCACCTGACACCTGGACTGCAGTTCTCTTTTCTGCCCTCCACTAGCTGAGCTAGAGTGAAATTGTTTAACTTCTTTTAGTCTGAGTTCTGCATCTGTATAACATAAGATTGTTCTGAGGATTGCATGAGCTACAATATTCAAATGGCATGTGCATAGTAGGTGCTCTATGAAAGGTAATTATTTGTTTGTTTGTTTGTTTGTTTATTTATTTTAAAGAGAGAGAATGTGAGTGGGGAGGGGCAGAGGGAAAGAGACAATCCCAAGCAGACTCCCTGTTGAGCATGGAACCTGACTTGGTGTTTGATCTCATGACCCTGAGATCATGACCTGAGCTGACATCAAGAGTTGGTCTCTTAACCGACTGAGCCACCCAGGCACCCCAACCCAATGGTAGTTATTACTAATGCTGTTGTTTTACTTCTTGGTTTGAGGAAGAGACAGCATTTTGCTTGGGTGATGTGAAGGAGAAATCAGTCAATTGATACTATAGACATACTAAACTAATAAAGAACTTAGTAACTGGTAGCTTGTTTAAAAAGGTCCACTACAAACAGAATAGAGAATCCAGAAATGGGCCCTCAGCTCTATGGTCAACTAATATTTGATAAAGCAGGAAAGACTATCCACTGGAAAAAGGACAGTCTCTTCAATAAATGGTGCTGGGAAAATTGGACAGCCACATGCAGAAGAATGAAACTGGACCATTCTCTTACACCATACACAAAAATAAACTCAAAATGGATGAAAGATCTAAACGTGAGACAAAAAAAACATCAAAATCCTAGAGGAAAACACAGGCAACACCCTTTTTAAACTTGGCCACAGCGACTTTTTGCAAGATACATCTATGAAGGCAAGAGAAACGAAAGCAAAAATGAACTAGTGGGACTTCATCAAGATAAAAAGCTTCTGCACAGCAAAAGAAAGAGTCAACAAACTAAAGACAACCTACAGAATGGGAGAAGATATTTGCAAATGATGTACCAGATAAAGGGCTAGTTTCCAAGATCTATAAAGAACGTATTAAACTCAACACCCAAGAAACAAAGAATCCAATCATGAAATGGGCAAAAGACATGAACAGAAATCTCACAGGGGAAGACACAGACATGGCCAACATGCACATGAGAAAATGCTCTGCATCACTGGCCATCAGGGAAATACATATCAAAAGCACAATGAGATACCACCTCACACCAGTGAGAATGGGGAAAATTAACAAGGCAGGAAACCACAAATGTTGGAGAGGATGTGGAGAAAGAAGAACCCTCTTGCCCTGTTGGTGGGAATGTGAACTGGTACAGCCACTCTGGATAACTGTGTGGAGGTTCCTCCAAGAGTTAAAAATAGATCTGCCTACAACCCAGCAATTGCACTGCTAGGGATTTACCCCAAAGATACAGATGCAGTGAAACGGCTGGACACCTGCACCCCAGTGTTCATAGCAGCAATGTCCACAATAGCCAAACTGTGGAAGGAGCCTCAGTGTCCATCGAAAGATAAATGGATAAGGGAGATATGGTCTATGTATACAATGGAATATTACTCAGCCATTAGAAAGGACAAATATCCACCATTTGCTTGGACGTGGATGGAACTGGAGGGTATTATGTTGAGTGAAGTAAGTCAATCGAAGAAGGACAAACATTAAATGGTCTCATTCACTTGAGGAATATAAAAAATAGTGAAAAGGAATAAAGGGGAAAGGAGAGAAAATGAGTGAAAATATCAGAGAGGGCAACAGAACACAAGAGACTCCTAACTCTGGGAAATGAACAAGGGGTAGTGGAAGGGGAGGTGGGCAGGGGGTTGGGGTGACTGGGCACTGAGGGGGGCACTTGACGGGATGAGCACTGGGTGTTATGCTATATGTTGGCAAATCGAACTCCAGTAAAAAGAATAATTTAAAAAAATGTCCAATACAAAAAGCTTAAAGTAAAAAGGGAAAATTCTCCTCTTCTCCCCTCCAGCACCACTGTCCATGTATATATCTAAGTTTTTTCTAAATGTGAAATTATATGTACATAAGTATAATAGCTCTAATAAAAATCATATTGTGTTATATATGCTGCTAGATAAAAATACTTAAATGATAAGTGGGAAGGAACAATGGCTATTTCTTAATTTAATTAGAAAACAGCTTTTTTTTGAGGGAAACATTAGCTATAACCAAGGTAGAAAGGAGACATCTCATGTTACTCCAATTCTTTTTACAGAATTAATTAATATTAATAATAATATTTATATATATTATTTCTTTGAGTTTATTTTTATTAGACATTATTCACAATATTTTAAAAGATAAGTGAAGCTTCACTACTAAAAACCATTATTCAAGTATTATGTTGTTTGCGTGCAGTAAAATCATATCCACATTGTTTAATTTGCATGAAGTTTTCTAAGTGTGGATAACAAATAAATATGAAAAATACCTCTTCCAGGTGCTACCCGGCACTTTTCTGGCAAAGCCACTTACTTCCAGCAGCCTAACAAAGTTTTGCAGGCACAGAGCATAGTTGGAAAACGATATAGATTCTCTGTGTTATTTGTTACTCTGAGAGCAAACTGACCTAGTTATGGTTGCTATGGATACTATAATTTTGAATTTAATAATATTCTCTGAAGGAGTAGTAATACAGATCTGCAAAATGCTGAGCCCAATCTGAATCTCATACTTGAAAGGTGAAAAAAAAAAAACTGCATCAGAGAGGCTGAATGACAAGAGAGATATCAGAAGATTTGCAGAGAAATCTCAGAATTAACCAGACTGATGTCTATGATTAGTTGAGTGGCCAATGTGCTTTTCAGAGTCACTCAATCCACAGAAAATGGTTTTTACTTAAGTGATTCCCACGAGCCCTGGTGGCACTCATTAGAGACATGCCCTTTCTGCTGGGCATTTACAACTAGTGCTTCTGCCTCCCACTGAAAAAAGCACAAACATCTACTTGGAGCCAACATACTGAGCTCTTGTGACAAAACAGTTTAGGCACAAAAGAAAACGAAGTGAAATGAGAAAAGAATGCCTTGGAGGTAGAAGAACAAAGGATCATTTTTTTAACCGAGTCTCCAGGATCATTTAGTAGCCATATATTATGAGTGTGCAGCATATAGTCTTGCATATAAAATATGGCACAATGATGTGTGAATTTAACTACTCAACCGTAATATTAAGATTTTATTTTTCAATAAATGTTTCTGAATTATTCATAAGTACAATAAAAGAAAGAGGGAGCTGGCTGCTTACAACTAAAATGAAAAGTACAGGGATCCCTGGGTGGCGCAGCGGTTTGGCGCCTGCCTTTGGCCCAGAGCGCGATCCTGGAGACCCGGGATCGAATCCCACATCGGGCTCCCAGTGCATGGAGCCTGCTTCTCCCTCTGCCTGTGTCTCTGCCTCTCTCTCTCTCTCTCTGTGACTATCATAAATAAATAAAAATTAAAAAAAATAAAAAAATAAAAAAAATAAAATGAAAAGTACAGGGGGACCTGGGTGACTCAGGGGTTGAGCATCTGCCTTTTGTTCAGGTCGTGATCCCGGGGTCCTGGGATCGAGTCCCGCCATCAGGCTTGCTGCAGGGAGTCTGCTTCTCCCTCTGCCTATGTCTCTCCCTCTTTCTGTGTGTCTCTCATGAGTAAATAGATACAATCTTTAATAAAATAAAATGAAAAGTACATATTGTTCTATCTCCTGCTTAGAAGCCAGTTAACTACAATGAGGTCTAAATTTTGGTAAGTAAAGAAAGGAGAAACCAGAGAGAGGGACAATTAAAAAGCCTTCTGGATTCTCCCTGGGAAATAAGAATAATTCATCTCCCATATCAAGTGTTTTGACCCAAGCTGCTGTTCTGCTGGAATAGCTGTTAAATGAGTTCTGGAAGATGGTGAACTATTAGAAATTGAATCCAATGCTCCAACTTAGATACTAGCATCATTAAACAGATAGTTTTCAGAGATTCCAATGGCACCTTTTCTTGTTTACGTAGCTGGTTTTGATCGTAGTTGGGCTATCCCATGTACTCACAAAGATTCTTCCCTTTTCCAAGATAAGTCACCCCCGCACGCGCCCCCCCCTCAACACCCGCGACAACCTTGAAAATCTTGTAATGGATGATTCATTACAGCTAAGACAAAGACCCAGGTATGATCATATGTCATTGCTAAAATTACTTCAGTCAAGAGGATGAAAACATTAGAAGGTATACCTCCTTCCAAACCTCAGCTCCCATCCATTGTTTCCTGACAGGATTATTATGCTGCTGCTTGGTCAGTGCATTAACAGAAATTGTTGCTTTCAGGAAGCATAGCAGCGAATATAAAAACCCAGCTACAAGATAGCAGGGCCACTATGAACAATTTGCAGTTGAATAGGGAGCTCTCAAAGCTGGCTTTATGGTCATCTCACACGTGCATTAATGACCTCATCTTTGAGGAAGTAATATTCTCTGTTTTTCTCTTTTGTTTCCAGATCTATATCATCCTTTCCCAGGAAAGGAGATACTAATCAGAGAGAGAGAGGAAAAAGAATACTGCTGCTTGCAGCTCAGCCTCTTCTCATACATTAGTAGGCCACACAAGACCTTAAGCTTCTATGTCTGACCCCCATAACAACAAACATTTATTGATTTCACATTGCTCGTCATGAGGGTTTCAAAGGCAAATAGCCTGAAGAGCTCATAATCTAACGAGTCGCAGAATCTACAGAGCTCCTTCTGCTATGATAGAGGTATGCTGCTATGTGGTCCCAGAGGAGGGTGGGAATGATTGTTCTCAGGGACAGAAGGGAAGTGTCTCTGAGGAGGGAACATTTAAACTGGCTCTTGAAGGATAAGTAAGGATTTCATGGATGGGGAGCAATATTCCAAGTAAAAGACAAAGCTTGAACAAAATCGATCTTAAAAGAAAATATAATATGGAATATGTGATGGGCAGATGAGTCAAATTGCATTTCCATAGACGGCCACAGCAATTTCTCCCATGCTTCGGGCTCTTCTTACAACGTCACTTTGATACTCCTCCCCCATCGAAAGGTGGGGTCAACGTTCCCTCCCCTTTGATCTGGATAGGCTTTGAAACTCTGATAGAAGTGATGCTGTGTGACTTCACAGGATTGGTTGTAAAAGAGGATATGGTTTCTGTTTGGTTCTCTTGAGATCCTCCCCTTTGTAGCACCAAGCCATGATATCAGCAGGCTGACTTCCCTAAGACTGCCATACTGTGAAGGAGGCCCAAAGTAGTCCACAAGGAGCAGTCAAAGGGGCCCTGGAAGTATATGAAAAGACACAGGTGTCTGGTCACCCTGCAGTTGTTTTACCTGCCCGCCATTTTGGCTTTAGCCAACATCGACCTACAACCACATGAGAGACCTGAGTCAGAACTGCTTAGCTGAGCCTTTCCTGAATTTCTGACCCACAGGAGCCAGGAGAGCACACTAATAATCATTGCTTTAAGCAACTAAGTTTTCAGGGGTGACTTGTTATTCAGCAATCAATAACTAGAACAGCAAGCAATTGGAAATGAAACTGGACAGTCTGATTGAGGCCTACAGAATATTTGGATTTCCTTCTACATGAGATGGGAAACAATCCATCAAGCTTTTTAATCTGAAGGATGACATGATCTGATTTATGGTTTAGAAAGGAAATTCAAGAGGCACTTGGCAAGATGAATTGGCATAGAGAGACACTGGAGACCAAGAGATGCTTGCAGGAATTCTCGGAGTTAAATTGTAGGTAAAAATCACTCAAGACATTGATAAAATTTCAGATCTTTCAGATTGACCTCCCCCCCAAAAGACATGTAATAGGGAATTCTTCCTAGATGCCTTGAACAGACAAAAGAAACACATGTTTGTGGTCTGTTCGCTGCATATGAGGCAATTTGCTGTGAACTTTAGATACAGCACTGAGGCCGAGACTGTGGGTGTTGCTGCAAGAGAGACCTGAATCTGTCCTTACTCCATCATTTACTAGTCCTGTGATCTAGGGAAAATCATTTAACTTCTCTGAACCTGTTTTGGGATCTGTAACACATGGATAGGAGTCTACCTTCACTATTTTGCCAAGGTATAATACTTACATATAATTGCTCAGTAACAATACATCATAGCATACTTTCTCAGAAGTGTCATTCTGGGTGCCTGGGGGGCTCAGTCAGTTAAGCATTTTGGTTTTGGCTCAGGTCATGATTCCAGGGTTGTGAGATCGAGCCTGAGGGCTCCACGCTCAGCAGGTAGGTAGTCTGCTTGAAGATTCTCTCCCTCTGCCCCTCCCAACCCTGCCTCAAATAAATAAATCTTTTTAAGACATTAAAAAAAAAAAAAACCACAAAGAAGTGTCATTCTCACATGATTCAACTTCCTTACCTCCTTCCATTTTGTATTCTCTCTCTCTACCACTTTACTGAAATCCTGAAAAGTTTATAAATGACCAACTTTGTACCAAATTAAAATAGTTATTTTTTATTTTCATTTTGTCTGGCTTTTCAGCAGACTGACCATTCCTGAATTTTGGAAAATGCTTGGGATGCCTGGGTGGCTCAGTGGTTGGGCGTCTGCCTTTGGCTCAGGGCATGATCCTGGAGTCCCAGGATCGAGTCCCATATCGGGCTTCCTGCGTGGAGCTTGCTTCTTCCTCTGCCTGTGTCTCTGCCTCTCTCTCTCTGTGTGTCTCTCATGAATAAATAAATAAAATCTTAAAAAAAAAAAAAAAAGAAAAGAAAATGCTGCCTCCGGCCCTGTGATGCCACATTCTTCCACTTTTCTCACGCCTTCTATAGCTGCGTGCTTCTGCCTTCTATGCTGGGTTTTCCTCCAGCCCCACTTCTAAATGTATTGTTCTTTAGGGCTTGACTTTGGTCCTTCTTTTCTGGATATATTTTCTTCTTTCTTTCTTTCTTTCTCTTTCTTCTTTCTTCTTTCTTTCTTTCTTTCTTTCTTTCAACATTTTATTTATTTATTCATGAAAGACACAGAGAGAGAGAGAGAGGCAGAGACACAGGCAGGGGGAGAAGCAGCCTCCATGCCCGGAGCCTGATGTGGGACTCAATCCTGGGTCTCTAGGATCATGCCCTGGGATGAAGGCAGGTGCTAAACCGCTGAGCCACCAGCGATCCTCGATATATTTTCTTTCTAAATGGTCTCATCCATCCCCGACTTTAGATAGTATGTATATTCAGGGGCACCTGTGTGGCTTAGTCAGCTAAGTGCCTTTGGCTCAGGTCATGATCCCAGGATCCTGGGATTGAGCCCCGTGGCATGTTTCCTGCTCAGTGAGGAGTTTGCTTCTCCCTCTCCTCCCTGCTCATGCTCTCTCTCTCTCTCTCTCTCTCTCACACTATCTCTTTCATAAATAAATAAATAAATAAATAAATAAATAAATAAATAAAATATTTTTAAAAAATAGTATATCAGAATATATTCTGATGACCAGATTTTTTTCATCTAAAATCTAAATAGTTTCCCCAAATTTATAAATCCAAAGGCTACCTATTTGATATTTCCTTTGAATATTCACAGGCATTTTTTTTTATTTTTTATTTTTATTTTATTTATGATAGTCACAGAGAGAGAGAGAGAGAGAGAGAGAGAGAGAGAGGCAGAGACATAGGCAGAGGGAGAAGCAGGCTCCATGCATCGGGAGCCCGACTTGGGATTCGATCCCGGGTCTCCGGGATCGCGCCCTGGGCCAAAGGCAGGCGCCAAACCGCTGCGCCACCCAGGGATCCCTTCACAGGCATTTTAACCCTAATGCATCCTAAATGGAGTTCTTGACAACTCCCTCAATTTATCTCTCCTCTGGTCCTTTGTTTCCTATTGCAGCACACAACACCAATATCCTCCCAGTTATCTAATCTTAAAACCTAGAATTTATCCTTCATTCTTCTTTTTATTCTTCTGCCTCAGTCAAACCACATACAAATTATGTCAGTTCAAAATTTAAAATATATTTAAATTAATCAATTTTTCTCCTTCCCTACCACCACTACCCTAGTCCAAGCATATCTCACCTGAACTTCTACAATGAAATCCTAACTTATAATAAATTATTTTCCTTCCTCCAATCCAATTTATTCATGACATTATTTAAGAGATGTTAATTCTGTTTAGAATGAGGATTTTTCCAATCCAATGGCCCCCTGGGATTAGAATCCAGAAGTCACTTAATGCTGGACTTGAAAAAGATATATATATATATCATTTAATCCACACCCTACAGCAATAAGGACAGTCTAGGTTATGCTGCAGTAATTTTTTAAAAAGCCCCAAATCTCAGTGGCTTAAAGCAACAAAGAGTTCTCTCATGCTCAAATTACATAACCATTATAGGGTGACTGGGGGCTCTGCTCAGAGTCATCCTCATTCCAGGACTTATCCTGATAGAGCAGCCACTGCCTGGAATCTTGCCAGTCATCATAAATGAGGGAAAGAGAGCTATAGCAAATCAGATGCTGGGTCTTAACACTTTGCCAGAAGTGACATATATCACTTTTCTCAGGGACACGGGGTGGTTGCAACTGCCCCATAAGATCAAGTTTAGACAAAAGGGGAAGTTTGAAGCCAGCTGTGACAATATCTCTGAGAAGCAAAAGCTTTCCCAGAATCAACGCACTTCCCTCTGTTCTAGCACTTGGCCCCTGAGGTCTCATTTGGCAGGCCTGAGAATACATGGCCACCCCTAGCAGCAAGAGAGCCTGGAAAAGAGGGAACAAAATTATCATTAGGATTGGCCAAGGCTACTTCTGCCTTGAACAAAAAACGTGTTCGGTTGGCAAGGAACGCCATGGGGGTAGAATGGGCTGCGATGGATATTAAAGCAACTGACAATGCCTACCTCATTTGTTGATCGATTAAAAGGTAGTATTATTTTTAAAGTTGATAGAAACTTTTATTTAAAAAAAACAAAGTATAGATCAACACTGAATCCATAGTAGCAATATTATGTATCTTCTCTACGGATACAATTTAAGAATACAATAAAGCTTGTACAGTCAGTTCTGCTATAAGGCTTGTTATGAAAACACAAACTGGTTCCAATAAGACTGATACCTTAAGGAACTCTTTGGACATTACACAATTTCACATTTGCTGATGTGTGATTTCAACCACTTAAAACATGAGGTGAATGCAGAAAACTGTATCCAGATGCCCTGAGCCACAAAGGAGTACACAAAATTCACACATGCACAACCCTCAAAATTACCAGTAACCTCAGGTCACTGCCTGGGCTGTGAGCCACACTCATCCACATCTGCTGGTATCTATTTCTATCTGATTTCACAGACAGCTTGTTTTATGATCTGTAAACTGTGACCCTTCTAAAGCCCACTTCCACGAGTGTCCTTCAGTTCTTTTTCAGTGTAAAGTGCCGTATTTATTATACGATTTATGTATTTCTTAACCATTTATCACATGTAAAACTGTGCTACCATTTTTTTTTATAGTTTTCTATGGGTCACTGACAAAGTTTTGGAGTGCTGTGTGCTTAATCCCATATTTCCCGTAAGTCCTACAGTTTTAATGGGCCAAGGCTGCAGGACTGTACCCGAATAGTGTATCTCTGTTATTTACCAGGTGAACACGGGCAGACATATTATATATATATATGTATATATATATATATATATATATATATATATAATAATATTAGAATACAAGTGAGACTTTTTAATGGGAATCAAGAAAGCTCATTTTGCATCTTGGTAGTGAGTGTGCCTTTTAAAGTATTTATTAAATGCACTTGGGAGTGCTTGTTTAAAAAAAAAAAAGGCTATCAATTATATTAAATAAAAACCATTCAGTATGCCAAGCTATATATAGATGTCTCTACAGTGGGTGAAGATTTGTCATTTATCTTTTAAGGTAATTATGCAAATTATATTCAGCCCACACATCTTGAATCGGAAAAAGGGTTTTCATCTTTTTTCCCTCATTTATAAACCTCGTCTAACAAGAGTTAGCCACGATCCAGAATGGGCAGCACAAAGTTGAATTTTGGCAGTAACTTTACAATAAAAGAAAATTTACTTTCCTCTTTAGAGTCTCTCTTTTCTTTAACGAGGGCAGACAAAACACTCAGCACATTCCCAGAGCTTCTGTGAATTTCCCCCTTGAGAGATCTCAGTAACTTGGAGGAAAAACAACTTCAAACAAATTAATGAAAGGCCCGACAGTATTTGCCTTCCTCCCTCCCAGGCCCGGCCCCTGTGCTTTCCACTCTCTACACGTCTCTTTTCAGTTTCAAGCATTTTCTCTTCCCTTCTTTTCCCAAGGTGAGCTGCTGCGTCCTGGCACTCCCTCTGCGAAAAGAGAAAAGACCTTCCAGAAGTCCCCCCCTGATGCCACAGTGCTTATTTTCCTAAACGCCAGGACAGAGAATACAGGGCTGGGACCGTGAAAGGGTTGATTTCAGGCAAGGGTCCCGGGTGGACAGGAGACAGCAAAAGACTCCAGGATTCTGTGGACATTTCCTTCTCGTCTTGGGCCTGCTGCCAGGCAGGCCTCTTAAATGCGATCTCTTGTTGCCTCAAGAATGTGGATCAGGGTCTGCCAAATATATTTTTTAGTAAATAATCTAGGAGTGCTCAGAAAGGCGGAAGGGTGACCTTTGAATGCACACGGTCATCCTTAAAAAGGATTCCGTACCCTATTTCTGTATCCCATTGGTTGGGATGCCAATGTACAGCCTAATCGCCCCACACTGACTCCGGGGGCCGGTCACACATGAGTGACTCTGGCTGAAAGTCCCACGCAAGCCCACGTCCGTCCCAGGCACAGAGGGCAAGGCCCTGTCCCAGTGCACCTGCACCCTGGGGCACACAGAACACCCACAGGCTGCAGGTCACGCTCCTGTGGCTTCCCTTCGGCCCTGCCCCACCTTGTTCTTGCTTTCTCCCCCACCCCCCAGGCCCTCTGCACACAATGGGATTTTTGTTTGCTCCCGTAGCAGGTGACAGCGCACTCTCTGCTTTGCCTAGCTCTGTGCTGCTGGTCTCTCAGGTAACAGGTGGCAGCTTCCCCTGTTGGATTCTAGGTATAAAAAAGAATGACCTCATCGGGGTGGAGCTCTGGGGCTCGGCACAGGTGGCAGTCACAGCCAGGTCACCCCGGATCCGGGCAAGCCGGGGAAGCCGTTTAGTAGGAAGGGGGCAGTTCAACGGGTCACTCTAGTGGCTTCAGCCCTGACCCTGAGGCACTTGGGCAAACAGCCGTTGCCTGCAAGCCTCACGAGCTTGCCTTGGCCTCAGATGGAGCCCAGAGAAGCCAGTGGGAAAGAGAGCATGGGCACCAAGAGAAAGAATCTGACTTTCCTGAGGCCCAGGCTCTACATGCTGGAGAGAAGGAAGACGGACACCGTGGTGGACGGCGGAGCCCCTGGGGAGCACTCTGGTGCCTTGAGGAGGAGCCAGTCGGACAGGACGGAATACAGCCAGAAACTGCAAGGTAACCGGCGCGGCGCGGTTGTCCTAGGTCACTGCGCTCGCAGCCCCGTTCTCCTATGCCTCCACTTGCAAAGAAATCACTTAAGGCAAAGCAGAGAAATGGAATAGGACCTTCTCGGTAAACAGGGAAACCAGGCAAATAAGAAAATTAAAAAAATAAATAAATAAATAACAGAATGAAAGTAAATGTCATTCATAAATTATAGGAAAAAAATATCATGTGCTTCAATACTTAACGAACCAATTCTGATTTTTTTCTGAATATATGTATTTTTTCCTGGCAAGGGTAATATCTCTTCTGCGATCTTCCTCCCTTCCTTCTCCCTCCTCCAGCCAGTTTAAGAAGTGGGAAGCGCTAGAAAGCAAATGATTTAGAAACCGACAAGAGATGGTTTCTCTCAATAGATAGGTGTGGGATGTCGCACCGTGAGATCTATCTAAGTAATTGTAGTGAACTGTGATTGTGGTTATCCTAAAGAGGGGCATGGAACTGCAATCATGCCTGTGAAAAACGAAGAATGTTAGTCATTGGGTTGGTATAATGGGATTTGTTGAAAATCACAGAGGTGTTCATTCCTTTAGAGTGAATCGAGCTGTATCCAAATATGGTAAGAGTTGTTTAGCATGCTTAGATTGAATGACTTTTGAGGAAATAACTTCAGTTTATTTTGTGATGGTTGTAAGATAGTTTGACATATAACAGTTATTATATAAAATGTCCAGTTTAAGGCCCTAAATATCTATCCCTTCCCATCCACCCTCTCTTTTTCCTCCCTTTCTCTTGAAGGTCACTTGTTCAAGCAAACTTCATTTTGATGTTGATTGTGCAATGTTTTAAGTATCCACTGCAGTACCTGTTATGTGATCCCCAGAATCCGCCTCTCCTGCTTTGAGCACACTGTGTGTTTGAGCTCTTATAATCCCATTGTGAGCTGTCATTCTGGACTGACAAATTATGATGAAGCTAGAAAGACCAACAGGACACACTTTTACTTAGTAGGTCTCTTTTCCAAAAGAGAAAGGAAGAAAGAGAAGAAAGAAAGAAAGAAAGAAAGAAAGAAAGAAAGAAAGAAAGAAGAAGAAAGAAAGAGAAAGAAAGAAAGAAAGAAAATGCTCAGACTTTGTAACACAAATTAAGTAAATTAAACACATTTAAATGAAATCTTTAAAGATTCCTAGTATGATTTAATACTTAAAAAAAAAAAAAAACCTGGTAGTTCAAGATTAAAAAGCAGTCAAGTTGTATCCTTAAAGGACTTTTCAAAAAATGGGAAAGGGGTATTGTTCTATCTTTGAAATTAACCTTTTTCAAGGCAGTGTATACATTGGAAGGAATGCAAAGTTTAAAGCTATACACATTTGTCTTGCAATCCTGGCTCTTCAATTTATGACCTACAAGCTTTGGAATAAACTACTTCTAATTTCCCAGCCGCAGTTTCCCTGTTTGTGAAAGTGGGACGATGATACCACTTAGTATTTCTGGGGGAATAAAATTAGGTAATTATATGAAATATCTCGCATATTGCCTGACACAGGATATGTGCTCAATAAATATTTTTTATTTTAGGAATAATGGGAACAATGCTGATAAAATAAGACTTTCCCCCTATTAATCAAATTTACTAATCTATTTTAATTCTTCTTCTGTCTTTTGATGAAGAGACCACCTAAACAAATTCAGTAAAAAGAAACCCTGGCTTTATCTCTAATAACATGTTTATTCTGTCTGAGATTTGCTACTTCAGCATCTTTTTGGTTCAGATTTTTCATTAACAAAATAAGTGGAAAATTTTGCTACTCACTTTCTAAGCTTAATTAAAAAAAATTCATCTGTGACCACAAAAGAAGGCAGATGTTTGTTGGTTACTTGACAGAAGACCTCAGGCTGCTTATGTACTCCATCAGATTTGTGGTTTCCCTCTGCTTTGTAGGATCCTATCTTTGAAGCTAGAAGAAAAGACTCAGGAGTTAACCAGGTTCCTAGAATTGTCTATCTAGGAGACACATCATCATGTAAAGATAGGTTGGCCCCCTGATAAATAACATTTTTCAGATGTAACTCTTAATAAAATCCAAGTCTGATATGTAACGCCTCAGAGAACTTTTAGCATGATTCTCCTGTAACTGCTTTGGCAACAATAAAAAACATTTTCATATTACCATTTAAAGCAATCAGTTTTGTTGGGTTTGTACTCTGGTCTGCATTATGCCCATTATCATACAGATGAATACAAATCACTTTAAGAAATTTTTTTATTATTGCAATGCCAAGAGTTTTTCCTCTGCCTACCTTGGAATTGGTAGTTCCCTGGGAGGCACTGAATATGGATCTGAGCTGGTTAGAGCTCTCCGATGGATGGCCCAAAGCCATTGTGAGATCACAACATGCTTTTCAAAGCTGGAAGGAAGCCTTAGATTATTTAGCCAGTCTTTCAGGGCTGTGTTGCTATTGGAGTAATACGGTTCACTGCTCTCTCTCCTTGACCAAGTTCTCTGGGTTCTGGGAAATCTTAGACCTTTTTTTGTGGTGCCCCTGGGCTCACCTCTTAACTCATACCACACAGTCTACTTGTTCATTCACTTTCTGGCTGACATCACTTTCGTGTGAATCCTGAATTGTAATTTCTTTAAAAATCACATACTGTTTGAGAGCTACTAGATTAAACAATAGAACATAGTTCTAGGGGCACCTGGCTGGCTCAGTCTGTAAGGGTCCAACTCTTGGTTTTAGTTCAGGTCATGGTAACAAGGGTCGTGAGATTGAGCCCCACATTGGCTCCTCGCTCAGCATGGAGTCTGCTGGAAAAATTATCTCCCTAGGGGTGCCTGGGTGGCTCAATAGGTTAAGAATCTGCGTTCAGCTCAGGTCATGATCCCAGGGTCCTGGGATGGAGCCCCACATTGGACTCCCTGCTATCAGCAGGGAGCCAGCTTATCCCATTCTCTGGGCTGTTCCTCCTGCTTGTGCTCTCCTTCTCTCTGTGTCAAATAAATAAATAAAGTCTTTAAAAAAGAAATATCTCTCCCTCTGTCCCCCCATGTGCACACGTGCATGCTCTCTTTCTCTCTCTCAAATAAATAAATAAACCTTAAAAAAAACATGGTTCTAATGAGAGTATCATAAAATCTTTGTAGAAGGCTGTGATCACAGACTTATTAGTCATTAAGCCTCAAGTTGTACAATAATTCTTTGCTAGCCTATTCTTAACGGCTCTTTTATTCCTTCAACAGATTTGTTCAGTTAATTGGCATTTATTGGATATGCTATGTGGTGAGCAAAACCAGAATATGTGCCAGGGATTACAACTACAAAATCATTAAGAAAAAAAAAATGTCTGACCTTTACTCCAAAGGGGCTTAAAGTCTCATTGGGAAAGATAAGACAGGTAAACAAATGCAATAAAGTGGCATGACGGAATACAGGTGGGATCAGCGGGTCCATAAAAGGAGGAAATGGTCTGTTCAGAATTGGGCAGGGGAGCTTGGTGGAAAACACTGTCGCTAAGAGTTGATAAGGTGGGCGGGGGGAGAAAAAGCAGAAGGGGGAGAGAAGTGTGTTTTAACTTCTTCATCGTACTTACCTCTGTCTGAAATTTTGTGGTTTGTTTTCTTGTTTATTGCCTATTATTGACTTCCATTTCCTCTCCCATCTTTCATCCCCCACTCCATGAAAGAGACCTTATCTGTCTTGGTAACTGTTCCATCTGTGCACTTAGAATCATGCCCAGCACACCATAAGCACTCAGTATCTTTCAAACAGAATGAATGACTTGAATGAACTGGTCCAGGTAGGGAATCAGTGTGAGGAAAGGCATTGGAGCCTGAATTAATAGCCCTTGTATCTTCAAATGTGAGGATACATGTCTCTATTAATAAAGACAACTCTCCAGTAAAAAGAAATAAACATATTAGGGATGAAAATGTACAGAATTGCCTAGATAATAAATAATTCCCAGTGGGAGCCTATTTCATTCCTGACTCTACCTTTTAGAGCACAGCAGACCCTCCTTTGACTCATTCCTCTTCTTCCATTCATCACAAGAGCTTGCATCACCTTAACTTCCCACCTAGCTCAGCTACTCATTGCCATTTTACCAGGAGTCACAGAGAATGATCAAGGCAGGGGAAACGTACTGGCTAATTTATTCAGACTCTTTCTTTAAGGAATGATTTTGTGCATGATTATATGTGTGAGCTCTACATTTGAAATATGCCTAATTTAAAGTTATGTTTGTACAAGTGTGCCTGTGTATATACAAATTACCTATCTATCTAGAGTATGTAGATACAGTTGTGTATGTACTTGAGACATTTCTGTAATGATTGAAACTTATTGTACAAAGGTCATTGTTTAACATTCAGCAGCCTTTTCTGAAAACCCTACATGACTGATATAACTGACATTATAGGTTTCCTCTCAGTGTGGGTGATCTGGAATGACTATTTATAACCCCTCCTAATTCACGTATTGAAGCCTAATCCTCAATGTAGTATTATTTGGAGGTGGGGTTGGGAAAGATAATCAGGTCATGAGGGTAAAAACCTGCTGAATGGGATTAGTACCTTATAAGGACAATATGAGAGCACTTGCTCCCCCTCTCTCTCTGCTCTCTGCCATGTAAGGATTTGAGAAAACAGCCATCTACCAGGTAGGAAGGGGGGCCCTTACCAGACACTGGATTGGCCTTGAACGTGGACTTCCCAGCCTCCAGAAGTATGAGAAATAAAATGTTTGTTTTTTAAGCTACCCAATCTATTGTAGATTTGTTATAACAGCCCAAACTAAGACAGTGGGTCAGTTGCTTTTATTCCATATGGCCACACTAAGCCTCTGGTTAATTTTTTGGCTAATGCATATTCTTGCTTGTCAAGTATCAGGTGAAAGAGTGACATTTTATGCCATTACTGTTGCTGATAACACAAGTCAAATCCACATCCCCAATTCATAATAGGTCTGTAGTATTTTCTTGTCTTTCCTTTTTTTCTTTTTTTGCAAAGACTGTCGTATCATTCTCATTAAGAAAGGATTGCCTTGGGACACCTGGGTAGTTCAGCCATTGAGCGTCTGCCTTTGGCTCAGGGCGTGATCCCAGAGTCCTGGGATCGAGTCCCACATCAGGCTCCCCTTGAAGAGTCTGCTTCTCCCTCTGCCTGTGTCTCTGTGTCTCTCATGAATAAATAAATAAAATCTTTAAAATAACAAAGGAAGGATTGCTTCATTGTTTTTATAAAAGTTTCAAGTGTTCTTACTATGGTGATGATAAGGAACCAACCTACCACATGAACGTGTTACAGAATAACACATATTGCAAGTACAAGGACAAATGTCTCAAATAATAAGCTAGATATGGTAAGATTATGGGAACATTTAATTTGTTATGATTTTTAAGAATACAGACCAATCTGTAAGTGAACAGGAGGAGCAGTTACCATTGGGAGATTTGGTGGTTTCTGTTCTGGGCCTGGTGAAGGATGGAATAAAACTAATTGTGCGGCTGTCTATGCACGTTTCTATCCCAGTGCTATAGCCCTTTGTGTGCCTCCTGTTCTCTGAGTATGGAGGAAATCCTTTTTTTATGGGCCTCCATACACCCTTTAGTGAAGCAGGAAATACTTGGATCAGGGGGGTAACACCAATATAAATAGGGTGTTTTTCATGGTTTGAAGGGTAAATCTCTATAAAAGTCCAAAATTTTCAGGCCATTGTAAATCTACATCATTTCTGCCTCATCACACTCAAAGAAGCCAAAAAGGAGCATGATATTTTACTTCCCTCTTTTTTAGTAAAGATATTTTACAGTTTTGGGGGAGAGTTATTTGAATTAAATAAAGGGTGAATCCCAGGAATCAAGGAGTTGGAGCTATTCCACTACAATCAAATTGTGATAAGAAAATTTATTCCTGTGCTCTACTTCTGGGACTTGAGATATAACTTTTCTTAAAGGCAGCAAATCCAGCTTCTAAGTGTGTTTTTTGATCCACAAAAATTATGGATTTATGGAAACTAGAAATGAGAAGTCAAGAGGGAGGGAGGGAAGAATGGAAGAAAGGAAGGAAGGAGAGAGGAGGAGGGAGTGGGAGAGGTATGAGGGGGAGGGAAGAAGTGAGGGATAAAGGTATTTTGGGGGAGGGGAGAGGAGGAAGGGGAGAGAGAAAGAGAGAAAAAGAGGGAACTCAGATGTACAAAGCATGAATAGAAATATACCTTAAAATAATGGTATAGTTGGGAAAAGATGTCTCAGAAAAAAGGATTTAAGCTACATTCCTCTTTGTTTCTGCAAATACAGGAAAGGAAAAGACTTTTTATAGTATTGCCTTTCTTGACATACTCATGCTAACTTCAGTACTTCTGTGGATATTGATTTCTTGGTAAGGGTGAAACTATTGCAGGAACTCCTGAACTTGTAAGCAAATATCAACCCTTAGAACCAGGCAAGACTTGGCTTCAGGTTGTGCCTGAAAGTGCTCTTCTGTGGCCCCCTTTCCACCAGGAAGATGAGGAGTCCATGGGGCCAGAGTTACTGATGCCGTGAGACCTTTACCTTATTTCTAGACCAAGTTCAGAGTCCCTGGATGATGGAACTTCCTGTTTCAACAGGTGCCAATACTGATTCTGAGACCTGCTGGGGCCTCTTCCATAGCACCCTCCTTGGGGCAGACTGTGGTTGCTGATGTGCATCCCCTTGGGTCTGAAAGGCCATTAATTATGGAGGTGTGTCTAGAGGTTGATCAAACTGAGATATTCACACTAAGCCTACCAGGCCCCTGGTGGGAGGGAGAGAGCAGAGAGAGGGAAGAGTAAAGATTCACCTCGGAACTTGGGAAGAGTGAATGTGGCCCAGGGCCTCCTGCTGAAAAAAAATCTAAATTTGAACTTGGCCTTCCAGATTATTAGGAAGGTATATTTATCAAAATAGAGAGATACATTTTATTTAACAGTTTGTCAGCTTGACTTACAACTGTTAAATATGTAGACATGATGTGTGAGCCTCCATTTGGACATTCAAGGAAGGCTATTTAGGAGTGGCTTTTGGTTATAAGCTATGTTTAGGAGATGGCCCTTATTCTACACTATGTGTGAAGAGCAAGAGGGAAGGAAAGGCAGAGACTGAGTGACTGATCTCTTCAAAATGGCACTGGCCCAGGGACTTTCACACACTATTATTTAATCTCAGCACCTTTCCAGTTCTGGTTTCATAGTTGAAAATATAGGTGGGTAGGGGAGGAAAGACTTCCCTCTACTCTCCCTGATTCACTGGTTGGGCCTATGAAATAAAGTGGCAACAGGCAGATTTAATAGGAGAAAATTATAGAAGCGTTTTCATTTTAAATATTACCTGCTGGGCAGCATCACAGGAAAAAAAAAAAGACCCATGCTCCCCAAATGGTGAGATTGAGAGCTTATACAGCACCATAATAGGGACGGGAAAGGGAAATGTAGGGGAGGGTAAATCATTTTAGGAAAGATAAATGGGTTCTGAGAAGAATAGAATGGGGATATAATAGTTTGTGACAACGTTTGTCTGGATGTGGTGTCAACTTCTAGTTTTCTCTCCTATGATAAGAGTCAATGTTCCCCAGTTGATGAAACTCTTGAGGAGGAGATTTATGAATCTTTGGAGGATCCATCTTTAAGCAGATAGAGGGAGTTCAGAGAAAGCCTCTCTCCACATTTACTGTTTATCAAGTACCTTCAGCCTCAAATAATCTATACCAATGCAGTGTATTTTCGGGTGTCACCTCCTAAACTCCTTCAGGTAGTAGAGCTTGGATTGGAACTCTGGTGCTTTATATATTTGCAAATAAGATGCATCTAAGTCATTCACTTAGAAGGTATTCATCTAGATGGTTTATTAGTAACAAGAAGTCAAAGCAATTTGAGAGTTGGGGTATATGTTTTCTAGTAGTGACATTCCTCTGCTATGATGATAAAGCCTGACACTTCCCTGCAGAAGTGTTGCTGTTCAATAAATATTCTATTTGTTTAATTGTAAGGAAACAAAATTACAAAGTTAGGTTAAGCAAGCCTGGTCTATAGTAATAGCTTGATGATCTCCGTTTCCCACTTTCTTGATTATCTTGACACTATTTTTTATTTTTTTATTTGTTTTTAAGATTTTATTTATTTATTCATGAGAGACACACACACAGAGAGGCAGAGACATAGGCAGAGAGAGAAGCAGACTCCATGCAGGGAGCCCGATATGGGACTCGATCCCAGGACTCCAGGATCACACCCTGGGCTGAAGGCAGGCGCTCAACCACTGAGCCACCCAGGAATCCCTTGACAGTATTTTTAAAATTTTGTTCTTGCCATCATTTTTTTATTTGCGTCTCAAAAACTAATATACAACCCAAACCCTGAGAACCTTATTCTACAGCCATGGGGATGGGATGGGTGAGAGTAATGGTGGTGGGGTACGCATGTGCAAATGAAAAAAAAATGGAATTATATACTGGGAACAAGCAGCTCATTATGTGGTAGGTGATATTTCCATAGAATTCTATGAAGTCAGTCTAAATTGGGAATCTTAAATGCAGCAGGAAAATAGTGTTATGATTAAAAAGCCTTTGTCCTAGGTTGCTCTGAACAATTTCTGTCTTGATTAATGAATCAGAGAATAAAGGAACACTCTAGGATACCTGAGCTGAGGCCCTTGATAGAGAATGTAATCTTGACTGTCTGACATCCAGTTCTGACTCAAGGGAGAAAACTTAAAGGTCATGTCATCAAGCTACTGATCTGAGAACTCTGAGTCACCACAGCCCCTCACAGAATTGTCTTTCCTGAATGCTTCTTAATGTTAGGCCTTCAATGTCACTACAAAAAGCTGTCACAGATTTCTGCTTCTGTCTTTGTTGTGAAATAGTTGATGAAGACATTGTTTACTTCTCTCGGTGTCATCCAGTTTTATTCAAGGAAAAACTCTGCCTCCTCTTAAGAATTAGAACATGTCTCCCTCCCACATAAAAACAAGCAATTTACTGTATTTATCTTCCTGGAGCTTGGAGTCCAATTTGTACTGAAGGCTTGGGCTTTAGAGTGGCTATTTTGTTTGCCTAAAAGTTTCTTCCCTAAAATCTCTCCACAAGGGTGGATTCTCATCATCGAGGCCTCTGCTCTCTTTTTGGAAGAGTCCTTCTCTGACCATCCTACCTAAAGAGGTGTAGGGAAGGAAAGACATTTCCTTTATCCTCTTAGCTTCTATGCCTGCAACCTGTGAGTTGACATGACAAAAGACAGATTGACAGGAAAAAAGGATATAGATTTTATTTGATGTTAACATTTTGACATGGCATGGATGGCATCATAGAAGAAAATCCCCAAGAAACAGTTAGACCCATGGTTAGATACCATTTTATCGAAGAGTGATAAGTTGTGGAGATGTGAGAAGACAAAGGGAAAAAGGGCTTGGCCTAATGGTGTGAAATTGTGGGAAAGAGAACATGAAATATGTGGGGGAGAACTCATGGACCATAAAGGTTATTTTTAGTGAGGTTTGTACAGACTCACCTTGATGTCAACTCCCTATCTCTGGTAATAAGAAGGTTTTCTTCCTGATACTGGGAGAGCATCTTGCTCACAAGAAATGTATACTTTGTTCTTAGGTACAAAGTGGGAGGAAGGAGAGCTCTTCCTGCATCTGGTATTTCTCAGATCCCTTCAGTTCTCAAAATAATCAATATGCCAAAATGGCATATTTTCAGGTGTGCAGGCATTTCTGGGGCCTTTGTACCACCCTACTATGCTCTAAAATTATGCTGTTTCATTTTCACTTTTCTTTCTTTTTTAAAATATTTTATTTATTTATTCATGAGAGACACACACACAGAGAGAGAGAGAGAGAGAGAGAGAGAGAGAGAGGCAGAGACATAGGCAGAGGTAGAAGCAGGCTCCCCCTGGGGACTCCATTCTAGGACCCTGGGACCACGACCTGACCTGAAGGCAAACGATCAACCACTGAGCCACTGAGATGCCCCATCTCCTTTCTGTTTAAATGTAATTCTCCTTGGAGATAGAGATTTAGTCTTATTTTAACATTTAAGCAGTGCCTGGTATATGATGCTCAGCTCAATGACTAAAAAATATTGAGTGACTAATTACAACTATGTTGATCATTATCATTGATATATTCGTCTTTACAATATTGTTATTCCTATTTCCCCATTATTTAATTGTTGTCAGCTTTTAGGTTAGCTGCTCTAAATTCCTTTACTGTAAAGGGAGAGAGACTGTAAATAAATAAATCTAATTTAAAAAGAAAGGAAATAATTTCTTGGCCAAAGAAATGAGATCTCAGTTTTAATTTATTCAACGAACATTTGCTTGGTATTCGTATGTGCCTGATATTGACTAGATCCTGAGAATATAAAAATACATCAGAAGCAAGCCCCATCCATTTAGTGACAGGCAGTGAGCCAATAATTGTAGAAATGTGCGAAGTGCCTGAGGTGTGGCCGCAGGTCGAGTTTCTGGGTTGCAGGTTCCGAGATGGAGATTAGGGTGTAGGAGCTTCTTATGTTCTTGTGACCAACCACCTGGGGAAGAGTAGGGAAAGGCAAAGAGCTGAGAGAGAAGCAGTTAATACTCTTATCTAGTCTCAGTGGAAGCCTTAGCCAACTTTAAAGGCAAGTCCTAAAGATAACATGATCCTTCGGAGTTGTCACCAGTGGTATGGAGGACCTGAGCCTTTATATCACCCTTCAAGTTACCTGCTGGGGCCACCTTGGGAAGGAGGTAGGACCTGGGAGATATTCTTATCTGAGACAATCCCTGAAGAGGGGTTGTCTGCTGGGGGCGCTCCCTGCAGCTAGGGCAATAATTTTTTTACTCCTAAAGGGGAACTAATCAGCTCATCACAATATCCACATCATATTAAGTAGTTATTATGATATTAGAAACACAATAAAGCAATGTAAGAATTGTGATGAGAAAGAACTTTATTACACCTCTAAAATGGTGAAAGTAGAAACATTGAAATCTGAATCTTGAAATCTAGTGTGGATTATTTAGGGGCACAGGGGTGGTAGGCATTCCAGACAGAGATTAAATGTGTTCTACTACATGGGACAAGGCATTAAAACTGGTTTCCCTGTTAGAGGGTTCATTAAGAAATGAAAAAGATGGTACTAACACCACCTGAGCATGTGTACTAGGCACATAGGTACATTATGTTATATTACCCTCTAAACAACTTGGCAAAGAAAGTATTGCCCTGATAATGTTCTTTTTTTCCCCCTTGATAATGTTCTAACAATATGAGATCCTGACAGGGTCCAAAACACAACAAGACAAAACCCGAAAAAATCACAAAACAAAACAAAAAAGGTATTGTCATGTATTTATAGATGATAACACTAAGGTTAAGGGAGACATAGCCATCAGGCCCACAGTCACAGAGCTAGTAAATGATGAAGATGAAATTTTACCAAGGTTGACTTGCCTCCAACATACATGCTTTTTGACCACCATGTAGTCTCCATTATTCTACCCTTAGCTTTTAGCACTGGTACCTGTTTTGTGATTTACTTTTAAGGAATTTACTGATTTTGATTATATTTTGAAAAATACTCAAAAATATCAGGAGACTCTTGGTTTCTGCCCCCACATCCATCTACAATCTTGAAGTAAACAATGATCAACAAGTCTATCTCAGGGGGAATCCGTGGGTAGCTCAGTGGTTTGGCACCTGCCTTCTGCCCAGGGCGTGATCCTGTGGTCCCAGGATCGAGTCCCATCGGGCTCCCTGCATGGCAAACGATGCTTCTCCCTCTGCCTGTGTCTCTGCCTCTCTTTCTTTCTGTGTCTCTCTCATGAATAAATAAATAAAATCTTTTAAAGAAACAAAAAAAAAACCCAAGTCTATTTCAGTGGCTGTATTATTTTACGCTTTTCAACAAAATGTTATATGTGGAAGTTAGAAATAGGCACAACTGCAATGATGAGGAATATACTTGATAGATTCACTAGAATGTTCCACTCTAAGAATACAAATCCGATTATTTGAATTATTTAATCTTGAAAACTACTACTCATCACTAACAACAGAGCACATAGCAGGATGAGGATGTTTGATGAAAAACTGGGTTAGAGTGTCAAACCGTATTGCTCCTCTGGCTTAATAGTCCTCAGTGCTTTTCCATGTTCTATAGCAATGGTATCCAAAGAGATAAAGATATCCCAGGAGTTTTTCAAGACAACCCATTATGAAAGAAAAATATAAGTTTATTTTTCAGTTTTGTCCTTTGAAAATATTTATTTTTGATTTTTCATTATAATGTACATGATACATTAATACTATCCATATACTAGAGATTCATGCTCAAAACAGTTTGACATATGATCAAAAAAAATTGAGGATGAGGGGTGCCTGGGTGGCCCAGTCAGTTAAGCGGCTGCCGCTGGCTCAGGTCATAATCTCAGGGTCCTGGTATTGAGCCCCACATCCGGCTCCATGCTCAGCGCGGACCCTGCTTCTCCCTCTTCTTCTGCCCCTCACCCTGCTTGTGCTCTCTCTCTCTGTCTCTGTCTCTCTCTCTCTCTCTAGCTCTTTCTCTCTCAAATAAATCAAATCTTTAAAATAATTGGGGATGAAATTATGACCATATTACAAGAATGAAGCTTGAAGACATGATACTAAGTGAATTAAGCCAGACACAAAAGAAAAAATATTGTATGATTCCACTTACTTTAGGTACCTAGAGTAGTCAAATTCATAGAGGTAGAAAGTCGAGTAGTAGTGGTTAGAGACTGGGGAAAAGGGGAGTGGGGGTTAATGGTCAATGAGTACAGAGTTTCAGTTTGGGAAGATGAAAAAAAATATGGAGACAGATGGTGGTCATGGTTGATGTGCATGTACTTAATGCAGCTGAGCCGTACACTTAAACATAGTTAACCAGGGTAAATTTTCTATTATGTATAATAATAAAAAATAATAAAGGTTGGAGATCTCTTGTTGTCACAATGGATATAAGGTCTAAGTTACAACTTGACTCCATCTTTCCATGCTCATCTCTGTGGGCAGTTTTTCTTTGGACTGGTATACCTTGCTACATGCTATTTCTTTGGCCTGGAGTGCTCTCCCTCACCCTGTTTGCTTTACAACCCCCCTACTCATCTTTTCAAGTCAATTCTTCTGAGTCATTTCACACAAAATATATCACATCCTCTATACATTTCTCATATTCACTATTTACATGCTGATGTCTTTTACTTGATTGAAACTCCCAAGGACAGGAACACTTATATCTTCAAGACTGAGGAAAAGGTGGCCAGTACTCAATGATCATATTTGTTTAATAAATGAGTGAGTAGACGAATAAATGCTAAACAATAAGTAGGTGCCATAGCAGTTGTGTAATGAACATCCTGAATGGGTAAAGGAGGCCCTTCCCTGTGATGGGTTCCTTTGAAGCCAGGTCTTGATCACCTTACTCACTTCAGGGTCACAGCTCTTGGGTGCGGATTTAACCTAGATGATATTTAATCCAGACAAAAATTAATCAATTTTTATCTTATTTCATAACCCTCTTCTCTATATTGCTGGTTTTTTTTCTTAGATCACCTTTACAGTTCTGCCCTCATTAGCAAGGGCATACAAAAATCACATCTACTTCATGATGGAGGATCTACACGTTATTCCTTGGAATGCAATCTCACATGCTTACAACCAGATATGGATAAAAAAAATTAAGTTACTCTTGATCTGGACAAATGAAAGGTTCTAAGAAGTGATTCTCCCCTTTTCTTTGTTAACCAGTCTACACATCTAAAAATAGAAATAATGCACTTAAAAATAGTTTAGAGTACTGACCAGAGTTTGACTTGCTTGTGAATGTCACACCAATGAGATATCTAGAATTGTCCTTATGTTATAATGGTGCTCCAGTTTTTAAAATATTCAAAACTCAATCAAACATTTAAAAATACTACAGTTATAATCTCACAGGATGCTTTTACTTCATTACTCTGAGCATTTCTGCATAAAGCGAAATTTTAAATTAAGATGGGAAATTAGATTTCTTTTAATGAAGGAATTCTTGGAAGATGAAATCAATACTTCCTGACAAAATCAAAGCTTAATTATATTGTAGTTACAAATAAATTTTCTTATGTATTTGATTTTTCACATGTAGAGTATAATCAACATTTAAGTGTAATTAAATTTTTTTCAGTGAATCATTAATCAAATGAGATTTTGGATTGGGATAAACCTATCAGGAAAACTCAAGCCTTATATCATTTTTTGTATGTGTTATAAGTATGTACAAATTCACAGTGCAAAAACAATTATACCAAGCAAAACACTCAAGCCACAATTTGATCTTATTTCAAAATATTCTTCTTCATGTTAACGCTTGTGTCAACCTTGCTGACTTTTCCTGTTCTCAGATTACATCATGTGTAATAAAAGCCTGTTCATATACTCACAGTATACACTATGTGCACATATACCACACATTTATGTATACTAGATACATCTATACTTGTACATGGCTCACTCTTTTGTGTATGATATTTGGAACCAATCTGTAATAATTAAGTTGAATTAAAAGAGTCTCTTTCAGACCTGCTTCTCATTTGTCTAAGATATATAAAAAATGGAGAATGGTGTAACTCCTATATCTAGGTCAGCATAAAGTTTTTGGTGATAAAAAGAGGGGAAGAAAGTAATCACACTCTGATAATTTGTCCACAGATTGCCTTAAATTTTTCTTTACCCTAAATTCATGCACAATTAGCAAATTGATTTTTTTTAAAGAAGACAGTGATGCTTCTTATCTCTTGTACCATAACTTTCTTCCCTTCAGAATTCTGCTCAAAAATGACCTTAGTAATGAGACCTTCTGTGACTTCTCTTTATACAATAGTAACCACAGTCTACCACCTGCTTTGTTTTTTTTTTTTTCATAGTGCCTTATTACACTCTGGCATGATACATATTTCTTTATTAATCAGTTTACTGTTTTTCTTCCATCACTAAAATAGAAGTTTCATAAGAGCTGAGGTTATTCTCTTTTTTCACTGCTGTATTGCCAGCATCTAGAATGGGACTTCTCAACATTGGCACTACTGATATTTTGGACTAGATAATTCTTTGTTGGAAAGGCACTGTCCGGGATCCCTGGGTGGCGCAGCGGTTTAGCGCCTGCCTTTGGCCCAGGGCGCGATCCTGGAGACCCGGGATCGAATCCCACATCGGGCTCCCGGTGCATGGAGCCTGCTTCTCCCTCTGCCTGTGTCTCTGCCTCTCTCTCTCTCTCTCTCTCTCTCTGTGTGACTATCATAAATAAATAAAAATTAAAAAAAAAAAGGAAAGGCACTGTCCAGTACATTGTAGGATTTTAGCAGCATCCCTTACTTCTACCCAGTAAATGCCAGTTACATTCCTACTACCCCCAGCCCTGACAGCCAAAAATGATTCCTTCCAGATATTGCCAAATATCTCTGGGGGTGAGGGGTCGGGGGAGCAAATTGCCAGTTGAGAATTACTGATCTAGAACAATGCCTGGCACAGTAAGCACTCAATAAATATTTGTTGAATGAAATAAATATTTGTTGAATGAGCAAACAAGTGGATAAAACCAGTATTTCTCATCCAGCCAAAATCTTGCATTTTCAACAATAGAACAATTACAACAGAAAAATTGAATAATACAGTGAGAACTTTACAAGTAAAGTTCTCTTTCTATCTAGGGCTTAAAATTTGTCCACTTTGACTAATCTTCTCCTGCTAAAGACTTTGAATAACGATATTTCCAGAAAGTCCCCATTTATTTAGTTCCTAATTATTTGGGCTGCACTATGCTACTTACTGTAGGGACCTGTAAAATTCAAACCAATGCCACTTAAGTATTTTTTCAAGCCAGGTAAGCTTTGTTGCATTCCTTTTTGAAACCCACTCTTTTACTTTCTGCAGCAATTAGCAGTCAGAGGAAATAAATCACGTGCCCTTCAAATGAGAATAAAATATTTCCCTGCCCCAATGTTTGAGCTTTCAAATTCTGAGCAGTGGAGGGTCTGCTCTTTCACGTTTTCACTTAATACTTCACTGGCTCCTCTCCAAAACCTGTCTGACATGCAATTATTTTCAACCTATTTCACAGAAGGCCTGCTCCATTCATCTTCCTGTGGGTCAAATTTCCATTGAAACTGATAAAAGATTTTACTGTGTGAAACTTAAGTCAGTAGGGTTCAATGCAATGCTAAGCCAAGGTTTTTTGGGTTTATGGGGGCAGACATGAAATATGGTACAGAGAGGGATGAAAGAACATCCATAATCATATCTATGGGGTTGGTAATGATCTGTCTGGAATAAAACCCTGGATAGAATTATGGGTGGTGTTTACACTTATGGGGAGAGAGGGGCCTGGCCAGGTGGGGGTTGGGAGGGGGTGATGGTCAAAGTCTGACCTCAATTTATAACTCTGGTACTTAAGGTAAAAGACTTTCTTCTTTAGAAATTAGTTCCCTTTTCTCTATAATGAGATGGAACTGGATAGACTTTATCACCTTGTCTCCCTTATCTGCTTTTTCCCCATTGTTCCCTATTTCTTTAAATGGCACCATTACCCTGTTAAAAGGCAGAAATCTATAAGTCAGCTTTGACTTTTCTTCTCCTTTACCTCATACACTGATTGGTCACCTGGTTTGCCTCTGAAATTTCCCTTGATCTCTTCAATTCTCTCTATCCTCTTGGTAACCAGCCTGCCTAACTGTAACTGCCTCCATCTCTCCCCCCATTACAAGACTGGGTTCATGGCCACTTCACGGTCTCCCTGCCTTCAGGCTTGCTCCCTACTTTCTTTCTGAAATCTGTTTCTACTGAGGCCAAAGTGATCTTGCAAAGAAAATCTGATCTTAAGAATTAGGAGTTCTTAGAAATTCCAGATTCCTTAATTAGGCCTTCGAGATCTGTCTCCTGATCATTTTTCTAGACACATCCCCTTACCACATTCTCTGGTGTTTGTCCTGAAGCATTTTTCAAATCTTCGTTTGCTGCTGAGCCTTTGGACACACTACTCCCTTTGCTCAGGGCACTTTCCCTTCTTCGTAGTCTAAAATTTTCCAATTTCATTTCTGTGTCACTTCTCCAGCAGGCCTGAACTCTATACAGGTTGTACAGGTCACAGTTTGTTGTGATTGTATTTGTACACAAGTTTTAAAATATTGAACTTTAAAATTACAAAGGGATTTGTTTGCACACCCTTTCTAGAGTAATTTTTCTCTAAAATCTTTCACAGTTGTCACATTCAACTCCTAATATAGCAACAATATTTTGGTAACCTGACTTTATCAAATAATTTCAAAGCATTAAAGCAGTTTTCATGAAAACACACATACCCTTACTCTCATATTTCATCAATTTCAGTTTAATTAAATTAATGTAATTACAATAAGAAGTACAACTAAATCAGGTTTGCTGTTGCACACGACCAATTCTTGGAAAACACACATCTTAATCATTAAGTGAATAAGCGCTTGGTCATCATTTGGTATGTTTTAGGAGGGGAATGGGAAGTATTGATTTATTCTGTGACTTTAATAATCTACCTTTACTTGTATAGTTACATTTCTTAACAGAAAAGACTATTATTTTATTTACCATTGCACTCAACATAAAGCAAATCTAATTATGTAATTTTAAAAACTGATGTTAAATTAAATACAAGTTTTAAGGGACGCTTGGGTGGTTCAGCAGTTGAGCATCTGACTTCGGCTCAGGGCGTGATCCTGGAGTCCCAGGATCAAGTCCCACATCGGGCTCCCTGCACGGAGCCTGCTTCTCCCTCTGCCTGTGTCTCTGCTTCTCTATCTCTCTGTGTCTCTCATGAATAGATAAATAAAATCCTTAAAAAAATATATAAGATTCAACTCTGAAAACCATAGAGCTTATCAAATTGCTAACACCTTCAAATTCTGATAATTTTTATTTGTATTTAATTGTGACCACACTTATGGTTGTGATGAAATTATGAATTAATTCAGGGTCAGGTTCTTGTGTTATATTAACCTTGTATTCTTCACAGTCAAGTGACTTTTCAGGTTGCTCAGTGAATAAGTGTTGAGTGGTGTATATGTGCCTGCTTGGTCTGGTCTTAGGGATGTGGGGGCGGGTGAGGGCTGGTGTGAAGGCTTTGGGCAACAACCTTAAAATTGATGTGTGAAAATATTAGTTCTAACTCTTCTTTATTAAGAGATAAGTGAGATTACAGAAATCAAAATCCATGAGTATTTATTGCTAGTCATTGATAAATAATATCAACTAGGAGCTTTAATCCAAGTAAATAAGGACCTAGGATTTTAAAAGTCATAACTTATGTACTTTAGCAGGATGTCTATCCTATTTTAGTCATCTGCTTGCTCTTTCAACTCTCCTGAGAAGCACAACATTTTCATTGAATTTCTCAGAAACTCATTTGCATTGATGATTTCGCTTCTGG
This sequence comes from Vulpes lagopus, assembly GCF_018345385.1. Classification (NCBI taxonomy): domain Eukaryota; kingdom Metazoa; phylum Chordata; class Mammalia; order Carnivora; family Canidae; genus Vulpes; species Vulpes lagopus. Next base: position 102,367,652 of record NC_054829.1, read on the forward strand.
GTAAATGGGAAAAAATCAGATTTTTAAAATTCGAGGGTTTGTATTATGCCGAACAGTAGGCAAGGGCTATATCCCCACCTCATTTGAATTCAGCCTAAGTAATAAGAGTGCACGTTTGGCCTGGTCCTGAAATGACTGTGTCGAAGTCCTCGCCGTATTGTGTTTTTTCCCAGCACAGGTCCAGAATGAAGGAAGGTAATTTCCTGAAAGATGTTCAATCTCTCTTCCTACCCGTGGAACATTTCCAAGAGGGGGGAAAAAAAGAGGAAAAGCAGGTGCAGCCATTCAGAACCAGATATAGAAAAATGGCAAGTAAATCATGGTCATAAAAATAATGACTGGCATTTTTTGAGAGGTTTTCTGTGTGTCAGACACTGAGTTAAGCAATTTGTACACTTTATCTCAATTCTCATAACCTCCCAGCAGTGAGTAGTGGTTAAAATGCAGGTTTAGGAGCCAGACTGGCTCAGGTTTGAATCCACTCACTGTGGTATGACCTTGGCCTTAACCTCTGTGTGTCTCAGTTTCCTTCTGTGTAAATGAAAGGAAGGGAATTTAAACATCTACCTTATAGTGTTTCTGTGAAGATTTAAGAGCTAATACAAGCCAAGCTCAGTATTTAGCACAAAGTGAGTACTCAAAAAATGTTAGCCCTTATTACCATTACCATCACTATAGTCGCTATTCCCTCTCTGCAGATGAAGCAGTTTTGTGAGGCCAAATGACTTGGCCAAGGTCACTCAGCTAGTGGACAGCAGAGCCAGTACTGAACCATATGTCTGCCTGTCCAGCACAATTCCACCACACATAACACAGCACACCCTGATCATGACATAAGAGGTCAGGCCAGAGGGCAGAGGCCCCAGGTTTCAGAGCTAAGCACTTCTGGTTCAGATCCCAGCACTCCCGTACAGTCTGTGAGTCACTCGATGAATTTTACTTACATTTGCCGTGTTCAATGTATTCATCTCTAAAATTAGGTAGTGTCCCATTTTTAGTGTTGCGATGAAGATTATAGATAAATTTATATTTTGGTGAATGGATACACAATAGGTACTTGATAATGGGTGCCCCTATGTTAGGCTATCACAATATATGATAACTGCAGTAATATTGTTAAATGCTTTAACATCAAAAATGATTTTTAAGGATATATGCTTGTATAAACAAAACATGGTATATACATATAATGGAACATTATTCAACCTTAAAAAGGAAGAAAATCCTGACATGTGCTATAACATGGATGAACCTTGAAAACATTATGCTAAGTGAAGTAACCCACTTACATAAGGGACCGAGAGCAGCCAAATTCATAGAGACAAAAAGTAGAATGGTGGTTGCCAGAGACTGGAGAGAGGAGGAAATGGGGAGTTGGTGTTAATGAGCATGTAGTTTTAGTTTGGGAAGATGAGAAAGTTTTGGAGATGGATAACGATGATGGTTGCATGCCAATGTGAATGTACCTAATGCTGCTGAACTGAACTCTTAAAAATGGCTAACATGGTGAGTTTTGTGTTATGTATATTTTGCTTCAAGAAAAAATAGGAGAAAAATATATCCTTCTGTAAGAGGAAAATATTTTTTTTTAATTTTTTTTAATTTTTTATTTATTTATGATAGTCACAGAGAGAGAGAGAGAGAGAGAGAGGCAGAGACACAGGCAGAGGGAGAAGCAGGCTCCATGCACCAGGAGCCTGATGTGGGATTCGATCCCGGGTCTCCAGGATCGCGCCCTGGGCCAAAGGCAGGCGCCAAACCGCTGCGCCACCCAGGGATCCCGAGGAAAATATTATTATTAAAATCATTAAGATAAAAATCACAGTCTTAAGATCGACTCCTGCTTGTCATATTTTTGGTATTTTATGTTAATTCCACCAAGAAGTCACTTTAGTCTTTATATTTTGTAAGACTGAGAGGGTACGCTTGACTATTTTTATCCACAACATATGTTCCTATTTGAATTGGCAGGTAAGTATTAATCAATGTAGATATTCTAACAATACTGTCAGAGGAGAAATAATATTGTTGTGATACCAAGAGAACATTTTTATTATACACATTACCTTGAAATAACATTTTTGCCAGGAAATTTGATGCTGCGTACATGTGATGCATGATAGAAGAAGCCCAGCTAAAGTACATTAGTCATGTGTGCCGCACATGATATATAGCCCAACAGCCTGTGAGATACAAGGATATAATTAACTATGAAGGTCATTCCATCACCAGGATCATATTTGGAACAAAGATGTATTCAGTTATGCTATTTACTCTATTTATACTTCAACTCCTCATTTTTATAAGCTTTCCTTTCTATGTGATTTTTAAAACTCCCATAAGGCCTCCTTTTCTTTTCTTTTTTTTTTTTTTTTAAGAAAGAAAGTCTTTTTTTAAGAGTTGTCTTGCATTCCAAACCCAAATCAAAAGCGTTGTGAATTTTGAAACATGACTTGCTTCTGACATTGAAACTTTTTTCCTTTCTTTTTTTTTTCTGATTACTATAATAAATCTTAGATTTGGGGGAACATTTTTGATACTCAGAAGGCCTTGTGTATGTTTGTTCTACCTGCATGTGCCGTACTGTTCATTACATTCCTACTTACTGAAGCTCTTTTATTCTTGCATTTGTTCTGCCTCAGTAAAATACCAGCTCTAATTATTCACCTTCATCTCTCGCCCTTGAGTTACATCAGACCCTCTTGGACAGCAGGAGGAAGAGCTGATCTTTGCGCTAAGCTCCTCCAAGCCCTTGCTTTTTTGCCCATCCCTGCTCTTCCAGAGAGCTCTTAGCCTCAAAGCACTGAGATTTCTCAACTTTCAAGCAAAATCTTTTCATATGTTGAATGTTTTCATCAGGAGTTCGGAGAAGAGGAAGTCTGTACGACTGCTTCTTTTGTATCTTGTCTTCCGCTATCCTGAGATGTTTGGATCCTATTTTTATTTCCCTGGAATTCTTACTGAGGTAACATTTTCAGAGAGATTACAGGCGTGGCTGCTTCCCAAGTTCTCCTATACTCGAAACCAATGGTCTTTTGTCCTGAATAGAAATAACAAGGGGGCCAAGATCAAAGTCTTTTTTCTCTCAGAATTCTTCACACATTATTACCATGTCTTCCAGCATCTAATGTTTCACATAAGAAATCTAATTCAAGTCCTAGTCTGTTCCTAATGTGTTCATTCAAGAAGCTTGTAAGAGTTTTTTTTTTATCTTTGGAATTTAGGAATTTCACTAGAGTAGGTTTAGGTATGCTCCTCTTTCTGTGTTTCCCATATAATGTGAAAGGCAATTTAATATTCCAGGACTAGAAAATTTCGTCGGTTTCATGGGTTTTACTTTTTAGTTGTTTATTTCTCTCCACCAGTTTGAGTGTCCTTCCTAGATTAACCTTCCATATGATGCATGTTTCCCTCTTCATTTCCATCTTATGCACTTCAATCTTCCATTTGGGACCATTTCCTCTCTGAGCAAGGGATATCTTTTGGAATTATTTTTAATGAGGATATTTTGGTGGCAAACTAAGACCTTGTTTTTCTAAAATATGTTAATTTTACCATGATTTTTGGGAAACGTTTGCCAGACATACAGTTGTAGGGTATGTCAGTTTTTTTCTCTCAGCCCTTTGAAGGTATTATTCTACTGTCTTCTGGCTCTGCCATTGCTGTTGTGAAGGCAGCCATGAGTCTAATCGTTGCCCCCTTTTTAGGTGATTTGTCATTTTTTACTGCCTGTTCTTAAGATCTACTCATTCTCATCATATTGAAGTTTCAAACACTATGTCTAGGTGTGATTTTCTAATTTTTTCTATCTCGTTTGGAATTCATTATAATTTCTGATTCCGAGGATTAATGTCTCTCAAAAGTCTGAAAAGTCCTCAGCAATTAGTACTTCACTTCTTGCCTCTCCCTTACATTCTCTCTTATACCTTGTGAAACTCCAATTAAGCATTTATTAGATGCTCTCGTTCAATTCTCAGTGTCTCCTATGCTGTGTTGCATTTGGACATCACATCACCTCTCTTTGTTAGATTCCCTGTAACATCTTTGGCTTGATTCATTAATTCTGCTTTGTATAATTTACGATTTTACCCCTTTATTGAGGTTTTTATTCCACTCAGTTTTAAAACTTTCATTACAAATTTTAATTTTCAAAGTCATATTTCATTCTTTTCAAATCTACTTGGTCATTTTTATAATTTCCTGTTTCTTGCTTATAACCTCAAACCACCTTTTGTTTCTTTAGATCTATTAAATACACTTTAAAAAATACATCTCTAATAATTCCAATATCTTAAGCTTTGTGGGTATAACTGTGCTGTTTTCTTTCCTTATCTGACTCATGGCATCTTGTTTCCTTCTGTGTTTTAGGACTTTTTTGCATGTGATCTCATATTCCCTGTAAAATATCTGTGGGAATTATACAAGACCTAGGTTGAAGTTCTACTCAATTTCATTGTTTTGTTCTTAATTTTCTTTCTTGTATTTTCTTTTGCTGTACTGTATTCTCCCCACCCCCATTTTTTTTTTTTTTTTAGATTTTATTTATTTATTCATGAGAGAAAGAGAGAGGCAGAGACACAGCCATGGGGAGAAGCAGGCTCCATGCAGGGAGCCCGATGTGGGACTCAATCCCAGGATCTGGGGATCAAGATCTTAGCCAAAGGCAGACGCTCATCCACCGAGCCACCCAGGCGACTCTCCTCGTTTAATTTCTTATTTAGATTGTTATGTCATTAATTTTCAATCTTGCTTCTTTTCTTATACATGAATTTCAGGCTACACATTTTCTGTAAGCAATGCTTTAGCTACATTACACATGCATGTAATAGTTTTCTTATCTTTTGAATTCTGTATCTTCTATTTGTTTTTATGATTTCTTCTATGGCCTATCAGTTTTTTATTTAATTCCAAAACAAATAGGACTTAAATTTTTGTTGTTGTTATTGATTTCTAACTTAATCGCTTTATTGTGGTCGTGGCTCTTAAGTACTGAGTCTTTGAAATTTATGGCCTAGAATATGTTGTATTTTCATGAAGATTGTGCTTATCCTTCAACAGAATGTGAAATCTCAAATTATTGAGTACACATGTTTTTTCTACCCTAACTGATCTGTTACTGAAATGTGTTTATAAAACCATTACTACAGATGATTTGTCAAATTGTTCTTGTAACTCTTTTACTTTTTTCATCACATTTTGAAACCATGTTATTCAGTACACACAAAATTAAAATGTTCATGTCAGGAAGAACAAATCATTGTTATAGAGTGCTCACTTTTTACTTTTGTCTTCAAGTTTGTCAGATATAAAAACAGTTCACTATCTTTCTTCTAATTAGTATTGGCTCAGTAACTTTTTTTACTTTTTACTTTCAAACCCTCTTTGTGTTTATTTTCTCTCTCTTGTAAACAACACATAGCCACTTGCTTTTTAAAACCCAGTTTGGTATTCTGGTCATTTGATTCACTCATATATTTGGCTCTACTCTCTTGTACTTGTTCCTCTCTGTTTTCTCTTTTCTTCTTCTGAATTGCTTTTTTTTTTTTTCTCATTACCTTTTTTTGTATCTGAGGGTTCTGCAAAATCATTATTTCTGTGATTTTAATGGTTGGCCTACAAATTTTAACACAGTTTCTTAATTGAAAAGCATCTAAATTTTGTCGATACTTTTATCTTTCCTGCAACACTTGGAAGATGTTTACGTGTTCAAAATACTGCACAATTGTCTCTCACCTTAATTTGAGAACTTCCCCACCATTTTATTTAAAAACACACACTTTTTGAACACTTCCTAGAGACCTCATTGCTTTACTTTTCTCCATACCACTTTTAGTACACTAAATAACTCTGTATACTAAAAAACTAGAATTTAAGCTCCATGAGGAAAGGGATTGTTTTTTGATGTTTTTTATACTGCTGTGTCCCAGCCCCTAGGATGCTTTGAGGCTCATAATAGGTTCTTAATTATTTGTTAAATGTTCAGTGATCACGAGCCCCAAATTCAGATGAGAGCTGACCGATGTCCCCAAGTTATTGGGGAATCTCGCCCATTCTGCTTTTTTTTCTATCACTACCCAGAACCAAGGCTGAGACAAATGATTTTTATTGTGGTCTCTCCCTTCTGGAGGATTATATATATTAGCTCACCTTTTCCTAAGTGTGTCTCCTTTCTGCTCTGGGCTTTATGCTGTTTCTCTAACTAGGCTCTGTGCTCTTCAAGATCTTGTCCAGATTCCAGTTCCACCTGTCCTGCCTCCTTACCACAGACATACAAATCCTCACCAACTTCCATAGATGCGTTCAGGTGGTTTGGAGGTTTTAGCCTCCCTGAAGGAGTATGCTTAAAGTTTGTTCCTGCCCTTGGGAGGTTTCTTACATATTTTTGAAGGTTTGTCCATTTATTGGAAATACTTTAGGATAATTTTTAAATTTAATTTTAAATGAATCTTTAAATGTTTTATCTTGCTTTTTCCAATGCCTCTGAATCTCCATCAAGCAAGTTTGGATTCCTTTTTCATGGTCTGTGAAATATATCTGGCATGTCCTTTCTTCCATAGTCATCTATCTATTTCTTCTCTTCACTGGTTTGTTTTTAAAATTTATCTCATTGAAAACTTTTGTCCAACTCTATCTTCCAAGTGTGATTTTTCTGGCCTGTACTAGAAACCAAAACATTGAACAAAACCTAAGAAATAGATTGAAGGAAAAAGTCCAACAGGCAATCCATGCTTGTTTTATTAGCAAAGCCTAAGTTGTCAGCAGGGGTAGCAGCCATTTTTCCTGCAGTGGAAAATTTTGGAAATATTGCTTTAACCCTATTCATTCAGTTACACTTGCAGAGCATCCTGAAAAAGCTGAAGCAGGAGATGGCAAGGTGAAACAGCAGCTTGCAGAATTTCCTGGCATAAGATGAAAACAGGAGCTTTCAGAGCTTCCTGGTAACCACAAAATGAGAACAGCTCAATATCACCAAGCTAAGCCTGCTGTTCCCGGAGACACTACTTTGGGAGCTATCCCCAGTGATCTTGCTTGCTGCAAGCAATAACCTCTCCCTTCTTGAAAGCAGCCTTGGTCAGGTCTTATCAGTTATTCTCACCAAGTGATGAACTCCTTGTGTTGAATCACAAAGCTACTATGGCACAGGCAATCTTGAATGAGTATTTCAGGAAGATTTACTGAGGATCCCTGAAAGGTGGAGGGGTCTTACAAGCATGCTCAACGTTCTTAAAAAGAGCAGTCTAAGCATGGGAACGTGATATTTTAGGGATTAGTATATGGGGGATATTCATTTCCTGTTGTTGCTGTGCCAAATCACCACAAATTTAATGACTTAAAATAACACAAATGCATTCTCTCACAGTTTCCCTTAGTCAAAAGCTCAAGTGCCTGAGTTGAAAGTGGCTTAGAGCCTCACAGGCTGAAATCAAGGTGTGTATACACTTGTATTCCTTTCTAGAGGTTTGAAAGGAAAATCCATTCCTTACTCTTCCAGCTCATTGGTACCTATTTCCTTGAAGGCTGACAGCCAAAGATTGTCCTCAGCTTTCAGAGGCCACCCACGTTCCTTGGCTTTTAGCCCCCATCCTCCATCTTCAAAACTAGCTATGGTGGGTAAGGTCTCTCTCACTTTAACTTCTCTTGTGTTCTCTTCTGCTTGCTTTTCTGCTCTTTAGAACTAATGTGATTGGATTTATTTATTTATTTATGGATCTGGAATTATCCACATAGATAATTCAGGATATCTCTCCATCTCAGAGTCTGTAACCTTAATCATATCCAAATTTCCCTTTGCCATGGAAGGTAACTTTCCAGTTAAAGGTTCTGAGGATTAGAATGTGGACCTCCCTCAGGGGACCATTATTTTGCCTACTACAGTGGGCAAGAATCTAGATTATAGAAACCAAGAAAAAGCCTATTAATAGCATAAAGGTAAGTCAGTACCACTAATGTCCAGAGATGTTTTCCAAAGCCCAGAAGTCTCTTCAAGCAGAAGTACAACAGGAGATTTGCAGAGATCCACAAGTCAGACTAACGGCTGGGGCTCAAGTAGGCAGGATTTGGCACTAGTAGAATGCGCTTATCCTAATGGCCACTAGTAGTCTTTCAGGTACCACCCACAACTTTATCTGTGCTGGTGTGTTCTCCCTCTCTGGAATGGCAAAGAACTCTGTAGAAGAGGAAGGCACCAGTCTCATCACCTGCTAAAGCTATCTCTTGGGCTTCTCTTGGACTTCACTTTGAGGATGGAAACAGTTGACATTTTCAATGCAATTGGCACTCAGTCTATTTAGATTATAAATCACTAGCAGAATATCTTTTTTTAGCTTTTCTTTTTCTTCTATCTCACCTTGTAGATTAACTAGCTGTGGTTGAGTTCAAATCTCATTTGTATGATTGTGCTGAAAGCAGCAAGAAAAAATCAGTGCACGCTAATATTTTTAATTTTTTCTACCACTTCCCCTAATTATATGTCTTGGTATGCAGAGATATAGATTTGACAAATATTTTGCTATTGAATAGTGATGGTTACCCACTCCCCAGACTGCAAAATGTCTTCCTAATATCCTTCCTCCCCTACTAAGCTGGGTTTCATATTTTAGGTTATGTTACTTATAGCACTTATACTTCCAGACACCAAAATCTCTATCAGATAGGAAGGTATTTTCCTTAAAGCAATAGCAAAATGTGGCTTAACACATAGAAATTTATGTATCTCAGGCAAAAAGTCTAGCAGTTAGAAGACTCTATATGTTTCCATGCTGCCATCCTTTGTACGTAGGTCTTAATCCCCATGGCGATCACACCATGATGCCAGCATAGCTACTGCAGGACTTACATCCACATTCCAGACTGGAAAAAGAAGGCAAGAATAATGAGATGTAGAGGAAGAAAGAAAAGGTATTCCAGGCAAGTTTTCCTTGTCCCAAGTCCTGAGAGCCCTTCTCAGAGATTTTTGCTTATATCTTATTGACCATAAATCGACAATAGATTGAAAAAGAATCTAAAAAATAAGAATTTTTATCTGTTCAGCATTCAATTTATAAAAGACAAACAGGAGATTAGATATTGGGCAGGCAAGTGACAGTGCCTGACAAGTATTCTGCTATTATAAAGAATAAAGATATATGTATATATATATATATATGTGTGTATATATATATATACACTGAAGAAAAGATAGCCACTGAATACTGTAAAGTTGAAAAAGCAATTTCAGAAGAATATGCACATGAGTCCATTATTACAAAACAAAAACAAAACAAACAAACAAAAAAAACCAAAACTATCTATTTTTGTAAGTACATGGAAATACTTGAGGAGAATTATCCCCTAAACAGAAATACAACTAATAATACGGTGAAAATTATATTATAGGTAATAAATAACAGTTACATCTAATAATTATAACGAACATATACACAATATCTACTATATTAGATATTGCCAAGCACCACTGTATTTAGCAAACATTAACTCATTTTATCTTCATAATCACTTTATAAGATTTTATTAATGTTACCCTTAATTTACAGATAAGGCAGGACACAAAAAGAGTTAAATAACTTGTCTAAGGCCACAGATCTGATAATGTTAGAGGTGCATTTGAAACCCTGAAAGTCTAGGGTCACCTGGGTGCCTCAGTGGTTAAGCATCTGCGTTTAGCTTAGGTCGTGATCCCTGGGTCCTGGGATCAAGTTCCACATTAGTCCTGCAGAGAGAGTCTGCTTGTCCCTCTGCCTATGTCTTTGCCTCTCTCTGTGTATGTCTCATGAACAAATAAATAAAATCTTTTAAAAAAAAAACCCTGAAAGTCTAGTGCACAGTCTGGGAATTTAATCCCTACAATATGTATAATTTTATCATACAGGGAAAAAATAAATCAATTATCTCTCTTTAAAATCCACCCCAAAGGGGTGCCTGGGTGACGCAGTCAGTTAAGCATCTGCCTTCAGCTCAGGTCATGATCTCAGGGTCCTGGGATCCAGCCCCACACTGGGCTGTTCATTGAGGAGTCTGCTTCTCCCTCTGCCCCTCCTCACTACAGGTACTCCCTCCCTCTCTCAAATAAAGTCTCAAATAAAACTCCCCCCTCCCCCCCCCCTTTACAAAAATAAAAAAAAAATAAAATCCACCCCAAAGCAGTAGTAACAATAGCGATGGCAACAAAGCAGAAGGAGCGTACATGAACTCTAAGCGAAACCTGGGCTGTCACTGTCTTCAGACCTCCCCAACTATATTCTTACCTTTGGGTGCCTTTTCATCTTCCTAAAAACCAAGGTTTTCTCCATACATACATCCAACACAGGGAAGTTACTCAGGATGCCAAACCCCAGCCTGTGTCTTACTTTGCCTGGACAGCAGCACCCCTATTTTATCTCTTTTTCCTTTCTCATCTGAACATGGCTGTCCCCATACTTCAGAATCATGCGGTTTTCTTGACAAGTTGATGGCTTTAAAATGGGATAATTGTTTGCCTGAGGTGGTGGAACAGTTTGAGAGTACAGAGAAATGAAGCCTAGCATTCCAATGTCTATAGACATAACAAATACTTAGGTTGTTTCAAAGATCCCAAGGAGCTTCTACATGGCTCATTTGATTCAGTCTTCTTGATGACGCTATAATGATTTTCATTCCTATTTTACAGATGAGGAAACTGAGTCTCCATAGGGATAACTAACTTGTCCACCATGTTCTTACTGCTAAGATTGGCAGAGCTGATACTAAGTCTGATTATTCTTCCCCCAAATTGCAGCCACCTCCTTTTATATAAACTTCCTTGGCCAGGAATTTCCATATAAGTTCCCAATGAAATCTGTTGCTAGAATAATGAAAATTGATGATCACTGCTGGAAAACTGAAGCTTGAAGGTGAAAGAAATAGAGGGTAGGAAAGGCATGCCATTTACATGCAAATGTTTGCATACACAGTGGCATTTTTTTTTTTTTTTTTTTTTTAGATTTTATTTGACAGAGAGAAAGGGAGAATGAGCAAGATTGGGAGGGCAGAGGGACAGGGAGAAGCAGACTTCCCACTGAGCAAGGAGCTTGACTTGGGGTTCCATCCCAGGACCCTGGGATCAGGACCTGAACTGAAGGCAGATGCTTAACTGAGCCACCCAGGCGCCCCCCACAGAGGCATACTTTGATTAAAACCATCTACATAGCCTTTTGGCCTATCTCACTTTAATTTTGACATAAGTTTTGTAGTTTATGCTAACTGCTAGAAAATATTCATTTCTAAAGGTCTGTTTTTCCTTCTTTCGTAAATGCTTAACTCCTCTGTTGCTGTATAGAGAAAGAAAAGGTTATTATAGCTGACTGCTCTTTGGGTGATCTATGCTGGTAATAGTCATGTATTACAAATAGTTTTATATGTAAAAACATAGTATAACTAAAAGATGCAAGTTTTAAAGGTGGGGAATGATCTTATAAAAATAAGACTTGTGTCCACAGTGCATTGTATAGTTTGTTGGTTTCAGAAAGGCAAATAGAGATCGGACCATGAAATGATGCAAGCCAGGCCTTTCTTTGTTCCTGCAGTAAACTTGAGTCAAAAGAGCAAACAAAGGTATCTCATGAGATTGCTCAACTTCAAATTCTCTGAGAAGGTTTTATACCTGTAGGGAGAAGTTTCTGAAGATGAATATCTTGACTGATATTTTATTTCAACCACCATGACCCCCTAACTTGGTTCTGAACATGTTGTAGAGCTGTCCTACAGTATCTAGGCAGTTTTTAATTAATAAATCTGATGTTGGACATTCAAAATGCAGCAACTGGAACTGCTGTGAAATAACTTGAATTGACATAGTAATTGAGTCCTGGAATTCAGAACTAAAGGGAACCTGAGAATGTATTTTAGGGATATTTCTTTGCTCACGCTTGGAAAAGACTCCTTTCTCCTTGCTAGACCCCCAAATAGTTGATAGATGATTTATATTATGCACAAAAAGTTTGGAACTTAGAAGAGCAGATTATCAGAACAGTCTTTCAACAGGTTCCCTTTTATTTTCAAGGAATTGGGTAAGAACTGAATACTATCCGAAACAGTTTGTCAGCTCTCTACTAGGGAAGTTTCTTTCTATGAGTTTATTCATATAACCCAGGAGAAAAGAAGCCCCACCACACCCCCCTCTGCCCTGTCAAGGAGGCTCACAAAGGTCAAGTTGTGTATACAATCTGCTCACTGCATCTGTCCTCATCAGTGACCTGCCTTCCTCTTTTATATACAAAATAATTCATAGTAATGATGCCTCACTGTAACTTTTCCTTTCAAATGTGGGGTGCTAAGAGGCAGGCTCCTTCTACTTTCCAATAAAAATATTAGCAAGCATCCAAAAATTCTCATAACATCACTCAAGCTATGAAAGCTGAAGACCACCTCATGCATTCCTTCTCTCTCCTTGTACAGACTTTCTCTTCTTAATAGAACTTATGGAGATGACTTCTTTGGCACCAAATGTCCCCAGCCTTGTAAAACTGTGTGCTCAGATGCCATTTGTTAAGTCCATCTTCTTTTCTGATGAGGGAAGAATAGTTACTGGGCAAATGGTCTGGAAGCATATTCACCTGCAAGTCAGGATTGCTTAAAGACCAGTCTAGGGCACCTTCCAAACAAACACTGGAAATACCTTCACAGCATCCTCCACAGATGTGTGATTATTGAGCCTCTGCCTGAAATCCTGGAATGAACAGGCCAGGTAGTGAGAAGTGCTCATTACTTCTGAAGGGTCTCTTCACACTCTAGGAGCAATCTCTTTAACGTTGAGCCATTACGTTGAACCCTCTACTATAATGATTCTCCAGTCCTGTCCTTGTTTCTGGAATTGGCCAAGAGAATATCCTCTTTTTATTTCCATTTCCATACACTGTGACCTGTATACCATTTCCCCTACAGACTCTTTACAAGCCCTTTTGTAAAGCTCTACATTTTTGGAGGTGGTGTCAGCATTGAAGGTGTCTCACATATCAGTTACTAGAATCATATTAACTTTAAAGGAAATAAAATTACTTCTTTGATGGCAGACACTAGGATGAACACGGAGTTTGTGATGACTTCAAGCTTGAAGAAAATTCATTTACACACACATGCACACTGCTTTACTATCTATCACTGCTCTGATTTCATCTGTGACCTAGTTTGTGACTTCCAAAATTCTACATTGCTGTGGGAAGCTCATTTTTGAAGACATTTAGCTTTCTCACATTATACTTTATATAAAACCTTGGCTGTATGTGAAGCTTCCCATTTATCTCAGTGTCTCCTTGGCACTGGGGTTTCTTTAATTGAAATTTCCCATTTGGCAGTTCAAGAATTTTGAAATAACGAGATATGCACGATAGTGAAGATGCACCATCAGAAATTCTAGTTGACATGTATCCCATTCCACCACTTCCACACTCCTCATGGGTTTGGATTGTGAACTGAAAGAAAAATTTCACTCACATGAATTGCTTTCCATTTCACTGAGGTTTGCATATTACTCACTGAGAATGAGGGGCAATTCTTTCTAACAATAGGGACAAAATGGGAAAATGTCCCATTTACTAGTTAAAAATCATCCCTTGATTTAAAAGCAAATGTGTCTAGAAGAGGTTCTGAACTGGTTTTTATACATTTTATCTCTGGCCTGAAGACCAGGTTTATAACTTAATATAGTAGCAATGGGATATTTTAAAGACAAGCCATGACAGTCAAGTGTCATTCAGCCAACTTGTTAGAAGGATCTATTGTCACGTCCCTTGTTGCTCATAGTTTCATGGGATTCCAACCTTAGGGCAAACTACCACACATTTCTTCCTAAGAACATACTCTGAAGGCACTATGCCTTTCTCCCTGCTAACAACAGTCCCACAGCGGATCATTTGTAAGGATGGAACAAGAAACTGCAGCAGAATGTCTCACGTGTACATACATGTTTTTATTTAACAGAAAAGATGACTCCACAGGCCGGGGCTTCTGCCACTGAGACCCTAACTCAGGAGGAGCATCGGATGCAGAGAATGATGGCAAAGCGTTCGAAAATCATCAAGGAACTGATACAGACGGAAAAAGACTACCTCAATGATCTCGAGCTGTGCATTAGGGAAGTGGTTCAGCCCTTGAGAAATAAACAGGTAAATGCAATTTGGAGGGTCACCCCATCTCCCAATCATATCCTAAATAAGACCACCAGCACCACGAAATGAAATCACCCAAGTAGTAGTATCTGCTGCAGTGAGGGTGGAAGGATGGGCCCCGTTCACTGAGTCCTGGGTTTGGGGTGGTGGAAGGTAGCATCAGATTCATACTTCCTATGTCAGCAGAGGGACACCCAGATTCTCTCCATTTGGCCAAGAAAACTGTATCCTAAAATATGGGGAAAAGGAAGCTCAGTTTCTGCCACTTTGAAATTTTTATGTGTTCTTTCTTGGATTATTCTGGAACTGATAAAACATAAGCAACAGGTTTTCAGCAGTTTATGAACAAAGCACTTAATCTGATTCAGAGGTGATCAAGGATTTGGAAGAAAAAAATCATCCCTTGAAAAAAAATGTGCTTCCCCCCTACATTGAGAGCTCAACAAAACAGGATTAGCCAAGTAAAATTCAACAGAGAAATTAACCTGAATGTAAGGTAACACTTGAAGTGTTCATAAGTTAATTATTCTCCTCCTTTTTAATCAAGGACTTTTCAGAGATATTCTTGCAAAGAATTAAAGTACAGACAAAAAGACATTTGAATCATATATATGTGTGTGTATATACACACCCACATATGCACACACGTAAACCCACATACATATCTGGTTAACACATGTATTAAGTGCCTAATAGGTAATCAACCCTGTTCCCAGCACTGGGGTTATAGTTCAGTACAAAACAAAATCCTGCCCTTATGGGATACTTTGTGGTGGGAGAAAGGAAGCATGAGACAATAAATAATAAATAAATAAACACATATAAATTAAAATACATCAGATGGTGTTAAGTATAGCAGAGAAAACCAAAGTGGTGACAAGGGTTGGAGCCTGGGCACAGAGGAGTGATGTTTCTATTTCAAATACATTTTGCCATGTTTAAGTGATCAAATATATTTAACCTTATAGATTCTGGGTTTGGCATCTTAATACATACCCCATGATTATAAAAATATTGTCAGCCAGTTTTCACAACTTCAGTGATCACATCTCTCCCCCAGTACTTACCCAAAAGCGGAGTTTATTCTTGACACAAGACTCCTCTAAGAAATACTAGGAAAAAACATCTGGCCTACAAATTAGGGATAGCCAGGGTAGATCAAGGTGACCTTAGATATAAAAATTGGGGGGCACCTGGGTGGTTCAGTGGTTGAGCATCTGCCTTTGGCAGTCCAAAGACGGAGTCCCTCATCAGGCTCCCCACAAGGAGCCTGCTTCTCCCTCTGCCTACGTCTCTGCCTCTCTCTCTGTGTCTCTCATGAATAAATAAATAAAATATTTTTTAAAAAGATATAAAAGTTGAGTTTGGTTTTGGTTTTGGTTTAAGACAATGTAGAAAAAGCGGTGAAACAGACTTAGAATTTTTCCTTCATAGGTGGTCACTTTTAGTTTGACTCCCTCATGACTTTCAGTAGGTACTTATTATTTGTCAGGTCCTATTCCAAATAATAGGAATTGGTGTTATCATTTAATCCTCTCACAGTTCTCAAGTTGAAATGTAACTGGCCACTTTCTGAATCTGAAAATTTCTTATTCATCCTGTAAGATTATGAATAACTTTAATGGTCATGATACTAAGTTGCTCTCTGGTTTCGTTGCTAAATATCTAAAAATATTTTTGATTTTTTTCATTTAATATAAACTGACTCTGTTTGATGTAACCTCTATTCTGGCAGGCATTAATGGTCATTAATAAAATTTTTATTTACATAATTATGAAAATGTTAATTTTAAATGCACATAGCATCAGACTTGACCACCAACTACCCTCCCTTACCAGGTGAGGTGTTACCAGTCACTCCTACTCTCTGAAAAATTTAGAACCTCGCCCACTGCTCCATACCTTTTCCCTCTTTCCAGATCTGACATCAATGTCAGGTGATTTCAAGAATCTGGCAAATGGCCCAAGCAACCTGCAGGCCTCTCTACCAGTTCCTTGACTTGCTTGCATCCTAAGGTCTTTCCTTCAATTCCATCTCAGCCCCTCGCTGCTGGCCCATCCCTTTGAGCTGTCATTCTGTTACTTCACCCCCTCAAAATCAGAATTTCAGGCTTACCATTCTCTAACCTTCTGGCCCACTCCCACTGGTTCTCTCTCCCTGACAAGTTTTTGATGCTATGAGGGCTAGTGTCCTTTCTCATCATTTCATTGAGAAAACAGACACAATAAAAAATGTGTACCTTCTCCCGACACCACATCTACCAACCTACCTGCAACTCTTCCATGTAACCTGGCTAGTGGTTCTACTTCTAATCAAGGGCAACCTCTTTACTAATGCCATGGATTCCATCTCCTCAGGCTTCCTCAAGGATTTCAGTCCTGCCAGTGTCCTTTCTTCCTCCTGTACATTGATTTTTACCTTTCCATGGATCATCCTCATCACCATTACCCGTTATCTTAAAAAAGCAAAAACTCTCTCTTGACTCTAAAAGAATTGTCTATATTCTCTTTCCCTTTTTAAAGTTGGATATGAAATATTTAATATGTGTAAAACCACATGTAATTAAGACAGTTCAAAATAAGCACAATTTGGGGCACCTGGGTTAAGGGTCTGCCTTCCGGTCAGGCCATGATCTCAGGGTCCTAGGACTGAGCCTCAGGTTGGGGCTCCCTGTTCAGCGGGGAGTCTGTTTCTCCCTCTCCCTCTGCTGCTCCCCCTGCTTGTGCTCTCTTTCTGTCAAACAAATAAATAAAATATTTGAAACAAAACAAAACAAAAAACCAAAATAAGCACAATTTATCAAAAATCTGTCCTGGTGATGAATTAATGATCAATATATTTTTAAAAAAGACAATATGGAGCACCTGGGTGGTTCAGTCAGCTAAGCAACAGAATCTTGACCCGACTTTTGATTCAGCTCAGGTCATGATCTCAGGGTTGTGATATCGAGCCCTGCATTGGCTCCAAACTCAGTGTAAAGCCTGTTTAAGATTTTCTCTCCTCCCCACCCCGGGTCCCCCCCCCACACACACACACACACTCCAAATAAAACGGCAATATATAAGAAATGCCTTCCTTCAAATTAATAGCACATTTTTGTATCAAATGGATTAAGAAGTTTATTCAGTATGCAAATGTTCTCAATTTTAAACCATCTATCACATCAATGAGTTAAACTGGCCCCACCAATATAACTGCCATTGCTAAGCTGTAATCTCATATACATGCTCTGATCTTTGTGTTCTTGCTTTTGCTATTTTTTTCTTATTGTTTGCTTCCTATGTAACTCTTATGAAGCAATTCTCAGAACTGGTGTTTCAGACCGTGTACAATAAAGCGTTTCGGTCATGATGACATGTGATTTATTTGGCATGTTTAACGTTTACTCTCAATACTTTGAATTACCGTTCTCACACTTTTAACTCCCATTTCCCTTGTTATTCTATTCAGATTGTTTATAGCTTGTTGATTTTTCACATCTGGCACTTCTTTTTGTTTAGATCTTTCAGTGCTCTCTGTCTGCCTCCTTGTGGAATTTGGTTCCAGTCTAGTGGTCTACTTGTCTTCTCTACTAATGTTGAAAGAGTACTTAGAGGTTTCTCAGAGTCCTCATATCCAATCCACCATTCCCCCATTTCTTGATACTTTTAACCTTGATAAAGCAAATGGATGCTCAGGAATTCAGATGAAACATTTTTACAAGTGCCTCAGTAGTTAATTTTTGCCATGAGTTTATTAACTTTACCACCTTTTCAATGTTCATTAGCTCCTTCTGTCCTTACTTCTCCTCTGTGTAAATACCATGGTCTTTGCACACAAACCACCTGTCATTGGCTAGTGTCAAAATTTATAAATTAACACATACAGTGTTTATGTAACCATGGGAGTAATCTGCAAACCATGCTTAGCTAAACCTGAGGCAACATAAGTAAATATTCTATATGCACTAGTTGGTCTGGAAGAGACTTTAGAAAGTCATCTGTTCCATGACTTTTCTCTTTGCCTCCATTGCTGAAAAGGCTATCTTTGCTGCATTGTACTGCCTCCATGTCTTCTCTCTACACATCTGGTTCATGCTTTTCAGTCTCAGAAGAGACAAGTTAGTGTATGGAAGTTACAATTGGAAGAAGGAAGTTGAGGGGCACCTGAGTGGCTCAATGGTTGAGTATCTGCCTTCTACTCACATCGTGATCCTGGAGTCCTGGGATCGAGTCCCGCATCAGGCTCCCCACAGGGATCCTGCTTCTCCCTCTGCCTATGTCTATGCCCTTCTGTGTCTGTCATGAATAAATAAATAAAATCTTTTTTAAAAAAAGGAAGAAGGAAGTTGAAAAGCACTAGGTTATTTGAGTGAGCTTGCATGAGGGAATCTGGAGACTAGTGAATGTCTAGACCTAGCCCTTGAGTTGACAACTATCCTGCAACAATCATGGTTACAAATCTTAATTGTAACATCAAGGCTGTTGTATAAACAAAACTTCACCTAACTGAAATCGAGGTCAAACTCAGCAGTCACATCCCCTTTAAGAGCAGCATTGTGAGAGGTTTTGCAAAGAAGGCAAAAATTATCGACAACATTCAGTGTTGAAACATTTAGTGGAAAAACAGGTTCTAGTTATTTATTATCTAAACACGGCAACAGGAAAGATTGTACATTTTTGGCAGTAAGTCAAATCAAAACCAGAGCAAACAAATCTAACAATGGAAAAGAGTTTTGTGTGTAAGGAAAGGACCAAAAAGTGACTGAAAAGAGTAGTTGGAGGAATCTAAACCTATGTCTTTAGTTTTCCTTGTTTTTAATTATTTCTTGAATTTAAAAAATTTACATAATACAAAAGTACCAAAAATCTCAAAGACACAACAGTGTCTTATAGTTATTCATTTCCTACTCTAGAGACAAACACCATTACCAGCTTCTTTTTACCCTTTCTATTCATAAGTGCTTTTGTTTGAATGTACGTTTGGTAGATTTTTATTTATGTAATATTATATCTAATATTACATATTATTTTGGATTTGCTCATATTATCTAATTGTGTGAATTATTAAATTTTGTGTTTTCAAAAAAAAATTTTGTGTTTTCAGAAAAAAAGGGCAAAAATAATCTATAACTTTGTGTTGATAAGAGTTCAACTGGAATTTTCTGTTAAAATTTGGGTACCCGTGGGCAGCCCGGGTGGCTTAACAGTTTAGCGCTGCTTTCAGCCCAGGGTGTGATCCTGGAGACCCATATCGAGCCCCACGTCAGGCTCCCTGCATGGAATCTGCTTCTCCCTCTGCCTGTGTCTCCGCCTCTCTCTCTCTATGTCTCTCATGAATAAATAAATAAAAATCTAAAAAAAAATTTTGGGGGTACCCTATATAGCAGTAATTTTTTATAGCAGTAATTTTGTAAATAATTTTTATTAGACAATATGTAGAAGTAAATAATCACCCATAGCTCTATTACTTAGAAGTTAGTACTGTAAATATTTTTGTTCATTGACTAAGCACATACAGACAGACTTAAATATTTTGTATACTTGGCATCATACCCTATATATCATTATGGAGTCTTTTCTCCCTGAAAAATATATTTTCATGTTTCTTTTTCTTTTTAGGATTTATTTATTTATTTATTGTAGACACAGAGAGAGAGAGAGGCAGAGACACAGGCAGAGGGAGAAGTAGGCTCCAGGCAGGGAGCCCGACGCGGGACTCGATCCCGGGACTCCAGGATCGCGCCCTGGGCCAAAGGCAGGCGCCAAACTGTTGAGCCACCCAGGGATCCCCTCATGTTTCATTTTTAACCACAAGTAACAAATATTAATTTAAATGAATGATGTGGGGCACCTGGGTGGCTCAGTAGTAGAGCATCTGCCTTTGGCTCAGGTCGTGATCCTGGGGTCCTGGGATTAATTCCTCCATCAGGCTCCCTGTGGGCTCGGCCTCTTTATCAGTGTCTCATGAATAAATAAATACAATCTTTTTAAAAAATTTTTTTAAAAAGAAAAATGTGGGGATCCTTGGGTGGCTCAGCGGTTTGGCACCTGCCTTTGGCCCAGGGGATGATCCTGGAGTCCTGGGATCGAGTCCCACATCCGGCTCCCTGCATGGAGCCTGCTTCTCCCTCCTCCTGTGTCCCTGCCTTTCTCTCTCTCTCTCATAAATGAATAAAATCTCAAAAAAAAAAAAAAGAAAAGAAAAATTTATTTTTATTTTATTTATTGGGAGACCATAAATTTGAGGAAAACAATATCAATGCTCTCTCGTATGCAGAGCCCTCAGTTGGATAGTGGTGCCACCAGTGTTATCATGCAGGTCCGGGTTAGCAGCAGGCCATTCCATGTCATTATGGCAGGGACTGCACTATGTCTAGCCATTGTTCTGTATAACATATGTGACATAGCACATATGGTTCCAAAGAGGGTGAGGCAAGTCCTAAAATATGGAAACATAAAAGTCAGGGAATTAGAGAGGACAAATCCCTAACTTGCTCTTTTTTTTCCCAAAGGGGCAGGGAAGGGGAGGGGATCACAGAAGCCAGGGCATTCAGCTTTCTGCTCTGCCTCCCACCTGAGTGAAGTTGCTATAGTTTCAACTATATGGTATCAGCCGTGTTACAGAAGCTTACGTGAAAAGACAGCTTGCCAATCTCGCAGAGCACAGTGTAGAAAAAAGCCTCTCAGAAAGGAGACTGGGAGGAGGGATATAAATGCATTGTACTAATGAAAATATTGTTCAAATATTGTAATACCAAAAATATCTATATACAACAAAAAGCTGGCCATGGCCCAAATTGTGTCCTATGATTTTAAGCTACATTTTCATTGGTAAATGATTTTTATATTCCTTTGGAATTTGCTGTGATTTTAATGGAATCCTCCTCACTAGAGTGAACCCACTGATATTCTATATAAAGGGGATTGTAGCTTCAGCACATGTTCTGGAAATCACCTAGCCTTCTATTTCCCACCCTCTCTTTCGTGGTTTCGAGCTGGATGTTGGTGGTGTCTGTCTTGATAGCTCAAAGCTGGGTTCTATCTCTGCACGGTCTAGCCTCTGGCTGCCTCACTGCGTGTCCAGAGCTCCCACGAGTTACACGGTACACAGATGCTGTGCAGCAGCCCAGCTGGACTGCCTGCGTGGCTCTCAATTTTAGGTTTGCTCCTTGGATGCACTCTCAGAGATTACACTCTGTTCTGTCTGAATGTCCTCCTACCCTCCCGCCCCAGCCCCTGCTCCAATAAGACAAATTCAAACTTCCCACTTCCCCACAAGACGAATTCAAACAATGTAATGAAATTTTGCTACTCTCTCTGAACAAAGGACAGAATTACAGTTCTAAATTACAGTTCATTTATTGGAACACAAGAGGAAAGAACCAATACTGAAATATTTTATCTAGTAATTATTAAAGTATACTTAGCTTTCAGAGAGAAAGAGATGATGGATAATTAGGGCTTCTTAAAGCTATTTTCTAAAACTGGCTACATAACAAATAGAGGAAACTATAGGTGAACAAACTACTTTGTCATGAATTTTTAAGTGTCATAGAAGGACTCTTGTCAAATTATCTTCTCTAGCTGTCACCTTCCTAAATTACTTTTACTGTTGCCAGAAGTCATAGACATTCATTTTTGCTTATTAGGGAACCATGCAATCTCTTCCCTCTTGCTTTTTTTTCCCATCACCTAGTTACTCTTTTTTTAAGACCTAATTTCCTAGAGCAGTTTTAGGTTCACAGCAAAATTGAGGGGAAAGGTACAGAAATTTCCCATATAATCCCTGGCCCTACATGTACATAACTTCCCCCATTATCATATCCCCCACAAAAATGTCCCATTTGTTACAGTTAATGAACCTACCCTGATACATCATTATCACCCACAGTCCATAGTTTATGGTTCACTCTTGGTATTGCCTATGGTTTTGTAGATATAGAATGACATATATCCATCATTGTGGTATCATGGGCAGTATGCTTACTGCTCCAAAATCCTCTGTGCTTTACCTGTTCATCAATCCTCAACCCCAACCAATGGAAGTCACTTATCTTTTTATCATCTTTCATAGTTTTGCCTTTTCCAGAATGTCACAGGGTTGAAATCATCCAATATGTACAGGCATACCTCATTTTATTGTGCTTTGCTTTACTGCCCTTTACAGATCATGTGTTTTTTTAATAAAAATGTGTTGAGCTAGTCTATGGATGCAATTTTCCCATTAGTATTTGATCACTACATGTCTCTGCGTCACATTTTGGTAATTCTTGCAATATTTCAAATTTTTCATCATTATTATTTTGTTATGATGATCTGTGACCAGTGATTATGACTCCCTGAAAGCTCAGTTGATGATTAGCACTTTATTAACAATGGTATTCTTAAATTAAGGTAAATTCATTATTTTTTAGACAGAATTTCTTAGACACTTAATAGACTATAGTATAGCATAAACATAACTTTCATATGTATTGGGAAATAAAAAAATCCACTTGACTCATTTTATTGTGATATTGACTGTACTGTGGTGGTCTGGAAGCAAACCTGCAGCATCTCTGAGGTTTTACTGTAGCCTTTTCAGACTGGCTTCTTTCACTTAGTAATATTCCTTTTTAGTTTCCTTCACATCTTTTCATAGCTTACTAGCTAATTTCTTTTTAGGGCTGAATAGTACTTCATTGTCTGGATATGCCATAGTTTATTTATCCATTCACCTATCGAAGGACATCTTGATTGCTTCCAAGCTTAGGCAAATATGAATAAGGCTGCTATAAACATCCATGTGTTGATTTTTATATGGACAAGTTTTCAGTTCATTGGGTAAAAACCAAGAGGCACAATTCCTGCATTGTAGGTAAAAAATATATTTAGTTTTATAAAAACCTCTCAAACTATCTTCTAAAATGACTGTATCATTTTGCATTCTCACCAGCAATGAACAAGGTTCTTGTTTAACACTCTCTGCAGCATTTGATGTTGTGAGTGTTCTAGATTTGGCCATTCAAATACATCTATAGTGGTAAATCATGGTTGTTTTAATTTACATTTTTCCTGCTGACTTATGATGTGGAACATCATTTCTTATGTTTATTTGCCATCCATATATCTTTTGTGTTGAGGTATCTGTTAAGGTCATTGGCCCATTTTTAATTCGGATGTTTCTTTTCTTATTGTTGACTTTTGAGGGTTCATTGTATAATTTGAGTAACAGTCCTCTATCAGATATGTCTTTTGCAAATAATTTTTCCCCTTTGGGGCATATCTTCTCATTCTCTTGACATTGTCTTTCACAGAGCAGAAGTATTTAAACTTAATAAAGTCCAAATTATCAATTCTTTCTTTCATGGATCATGCCTATGGTGTTGTCTCTAAAAAGTCATCCTTATACCCAAAGTCATCTAGGTTTTCTCTTATTTTATCTTCTAGGTGTTTTTATAGTTTTACATTTTACATTTAGATCTGTGATCCATTCTGAGTTTTGGTGAAGGTATAAAGTCTTCATTTAGATTCTTTTTTTTTTTTTACATGTGGATGTCCACTTATTACAGCATCAGTTTTGTTTTTTTTTTTTTTGTTTTTTTTTTTTTTTAATTTTTATTTATTTATTTATGATAGTCATACAGAGAGAGAGAGAGAGAGAGGCAGAGACACAGGCAGAGGGAGAAGCAGGCTCCATGCACTGGGAGCCTGATGTGGGATTCGATCCCGGGTCTCCAGGATCGCGCCCTGGGCCAAAGGCGGGCGCCAAACCGCTGCGCCACCCAGGGATCCCTACAGCATCAGTTTTTGAGAAGACTACCTTTGCTCCATTGTATTGCCTTTACTCCTTTGTCAAATATCAGTTGACTACGTTTATGTGGGTGTATTTCTGAGCTCTCTATTCTGTTCCATTGATCTATTTGTCTTATCTTTTGCCAATACTACACTGTCTTAGTTACTGTAGCTTAACAGTAAGTTTTGAAGCCAGGTAATGTCAAACTTCCAACTTTATTCTTCTCTTTCAAAACTGAGTTGACTATTCTAGGTCTTTGCCTCTCCATATAAACTTTTTTTTTTTTTTTTAAGATTTTATTTACCTATTTGAGAGAGAGAAAGAGTACAAACTAGCAGGGGAGGGGGAAGAGCCCCCGAAGCCCAAGGCAGATGCTTAACCGACTGAGCCACCCAGGTATCCCTCCATATAAACTTTAGAATTAGTTTATCAATATCCACAAAATAACATGCTGGGATTTTGACTATGATTGCATTGAATCTATAGATCAAGTTGATAAGAACTGACAACCTGACAATCTGAGTCTTCCTAAACATAAACTTGAAATAGCTCTTCATTTATTTAGTTATTTAATTTTGTTCATCAAAGTTTTATAGTTTCCTCATATAAGTCCTGTACAGATTTTGATAGATTTATATCTAAGCATTTCAATTTTTGAAGTCCTAATGTAATGGTATTGTGTTTTTTTATTTTAAATTCCACTTGTCCATTGCTAGTATACAGAAAAGCAATTGACTTTTGCATATTAATTCTATATTCTGCAAACTCATTGTAATCATGTGTCGGTTCCTGGAGGTTTATTTTGTTTCTGGGGGTTTTTTCTGGATTTTCTACATAGACTATCATGTCACCTGGGAGCAAAGAGAGTTTTATGTCCTCCTACCCAATCTGTGTATCTTTTGTTTTCTTTCTGGTTTTTTATTTATTTATTCATGAAAGACACAGAGAGAGGCAGAGACATAGGTAGGCAGAGGGAGAAGGAGGCTTCCTTCAGGGAGCCCCATGTGGGACTAGATCCCAGGACCCCGGGATTCTACCTGAGTCAGGGATCACTACCTGAGCCAAAGGCAGACGCTAAACTGCTGAGCCATCCAGGTGCCCCCATTTGTTTTCCTTTGTGTCTTATTGCATTAGCTAGAGCTTCCAGTACAATGTTGAAAAGGAGTGATAAGAGGAGACATCCTTGCCTTATACCTGATCTTCCTGAGAATGCTTCACATTTCTCAACATTAAGCATAATATTAGCTGCAGGGTTTTTGTTGAAATTCTTTATCAAATTGAGGAAATTCTTCTCTATTCCTAGGTTATTGAGAGTCATTATAAATGGGTTTTGTCAAATGCTTTTTCTGGATCTACTGATATGATCCTGTAATTTTTCTTTTTTAATTTGATGATGTGACGAATGACATTGATTGATTTTTGAATGTTGAGCCAGCCTTGTATATTTGGAATAAATCCCGCTCAGTTGTGATGTATAATTCTTTATATACATTGTTGGATTCAATTTGTTAATATTTTGTGGAGGATTAATATTTTGCATCAGTATTCATGAGAAATATTTCACGTTGGCACATTGACCATTTATTATTTCTTAAAGTCAACTACTTTCTAAAACTCTGTTTCCTCCCTAGAAACTGCCCTGAACTAAGTGGAATCAGGATGTTAATTTCTCGTATACATGTCTTATTTATGCAAATAGTCATCATACTCCATCCTTAGTATGTTCTTTGATACCATACCAAAATCCAATGCATGTGTACTATACTCCTGCAAGTTATTACAATTGGGGAAACTGGTAAAGGAGACACAGGATCCCTCTGTATTATTTTTTTTAATGCATGTGAATCTACAATTATATTTTAAAATTAAAAGTTTAACTAAAAATATAATGCCATTATTTTTTTCTCACTTCCTTTCCCTTTTTAACCACATGATCCTTTTAAATAAATACATAAAAAATTAAAAATAAATAAATAAATACATAAAATTATATGTGTAAGAACAAAATCATTTCCTCTGACTCTACCTTGATTTCTGTCAAACTTTTCAATTCATTCTCTTTTTATTGTAGTTTCAGAAAGATAGAAACTACATTTTTAGTTAAGGACATGCATTAGGTTGTTTAGAAGAAACTCTATAGTATATAATAATTTCCTGTATATCAGGGCACCAGGGTGGCTCAGTCCATTGAGTGTCTAACTCTTG
Organism: Vulpes lagopus; assembly: GCF_018345385.1. NCBI lineage: Eukaryota > Metazoa > Chordata > Mammalia > Carnivora > Canidae > Vulpes > Vulpes lagopus. Next base: position 102,393,734 of record NC_054829.1, read on the forward strand.
GTTTCATCTCAGGCCCTGATATCAGGGTCATGAGACTGAGCCCCATGTGGGGCTCCATACTTAGCACAGAGTCAGCTAGAGAATCCTCTCTCTCTGCCTCCCTCTCTGCTCCTCCCCCATTGCCACTCCTGCTCACATGCTCACAAGCTCTCTCTCTCTCTCTCTCTCTCTCAAATAAATAAATAAATAAAATCTTGAAAACAAATAATTTATTGTGCGTCTTGGATCTTTCTCGTGCTATGCTTGGAATACCAGAAATCCTTCTAGATTATAAAACAAATGTAGGGGAAAGCCAACTAAATCCTTCTTTCACTTCCCTGTCCTACTTAATCTAGTCCCTTCTCCCATATGGTCTAGCAGTTCCTGAAGTCAAACTCCTCAGTCACAGGACTTCACAGACTTCAGAGGGCAGAGATCAAAGAAAGCTAGGCTGATAATATGAAAACAAAAGCTGCTCACAGAAAGTCAGAAAGCAGAGCATAAACAGGAATTCTGGTCATTATATCACCGTAAAAATGTGAGAAAATCAAAGCAACTCAAGCTAACTATAATTGAGATGCTGGGACCAATGACTCAGAGAAATACATTTGAATTGCTGATTCTTCCTCTTCTTGGCTTTTCTAAGCTAATGTGCTTATTTTAAAATCTTATACTCTTGCTGGAAGTCTGCTTTAAATATCAATACACATATTTTTCAGTTAATTAAAATACTAATTTTCATGGTTAATGAAAAATCCCATGATCTAAATGGCCACACCTTTATTTATTTTTTTAATCAAAGACTTAGTTTTCATCCCCTTTGTAAAACTCAAACACTTATTACATAATGAGTCATTGTTATCCCATGATAAGGTTAGATACTTGAAATCATATTAGAAAAGTCAGAAAAAAAAATCAATGACTTTTTAAAAACTTTTAAAAACATTTATTAGTAAAGGAAGTTTCTTGGGGCACCAGGCTGGCTCAGTAGGTGGAGCATGCAACTCTTGATATTGGGGTTGTGAGTTTGAGCCCCATGTTGGGTATAGAGCTTACTTAAAAAAATAAAAAAATAGAAAGAATAGTTTTTCTGTGCTGGTGAAGATTATAGTTATGCAGTGTTAAATTTAAAAATAAAAATCACACAAGTAAAAAATGGTGCTGCCAACCACAAAGTGACTGCATTAATATATAATATGTAACTGGCCTCTTCCTCAAGTACGGACAGAGTCATCACTGTTCACTTTCCTATTTTCCTTGGGAGGGAATTTTCTGTCTTGTCATCTTGGAAGGCTGTCAGATTGGATTCAGATTTAGTTGGGTATGGAACTGATATATCAATATTCTAGTATGTGAAAATTCTTTTTATGGGTAGGAAAACTCTTATCTTTGTTCAGAAAACCTCGCTCAGCTCAAAAAATGAGGGATTTTTTTTAATCCTTGTATTACAGTTTTATGTTGGAAGCTTTCCTCTGTGTTGTTACATTTATAAGCACCTCATAAGCTCCATTTTTAGAGCAACTTCAGTTTTCTCTAATTTTTATAATCTATATTTCTGATCAAAACCTGCTGGGCTAAGTGAGGAGATAAATGAATGAATTTTCCAGTTCAGTGCAGAGATTGGAACATCCAGAATTGAAAAAAGAAAAGAAAAGAAAAAAGAGAGATGTGATAGACAGATGTTGTAATATCTAGGAAAGTCATCCCTTCAGCCTGGGTAGCATGATCTTGTGCTCATCACCTCATTTCTCAGAACTGAGTTGCATAAACCACTATTTTAATTTGCTTTTATTTGTGAAGATAAACAACAAAAATTCAGTGGCTATAATTATTATAATGATTCTATAAACCTCGAAATGAAATGCCAGAGATGGTGGAGAGCTTTGCTTAGGCAGAGATCAATATGACTGTGCAAATCAGTACAGGGCCATAAATCTTGTACTCCAAAGACTGTGCTGGGTCAGAAAGAAAGCACATATTGGGGAAACAAGTATTTATTAGTAAGCACTGATTTAAGGCACTTTGGATACAGACAAGGTTGATGATTACATGAATTAATTAATTAATTAATTTTAGACTATTTAGAATATATAAAGACATGTGAAACTCATTCTTACCATTGAAGACTAAGGATCCCTAGTTAGAGGTGACAAGACTCACAGCTATGAAAAGATAATGTGTAATGCAAAGCAATAATTGATAAGTGCAGACAATAAGTGCTATTGGAGTTCACGGAAGGGACAGATCACTTTCAGACAGATTAACTAGGCAATATTTCATGAAGAATGTGGTATTTTAGTTGAAAATGCAAATGAAAAGATTAAATGTTTGTCAAGTGTCTATTGCATACAATGCCTCTGCTGAGTTCTGCATGGGAATCAAGGAAATTTATGTCATAGTCCTGCCCTAGAAGAGTTTATAACCTGGTCAAGAAAATGACTTATAAACACATAAAAAGCCAAATAACAATTAAAGATATATTTCAAGGCGATGCTAGAAATGATCACAACAGAAGGTGGTTCATGATTAGTTATGCTAATTAGTTATGCAGCAAACAATTGCTTTAGACATTATCAGAAAGAGACACTCACTTCCCTGGCCTCTTAACAGCATTTGATAGAAAAATTTTCTTTTTCTGCCTCCCAAGACTCCACATAAATCTGGTTTCCTCATACTACTCCAACTTCTGTAAACACCAAACTAGATCAAGGCTCAGCCTGTGGCCCTCTTCTCTTTTTTGTCTACATTCACTCTATGGAGGATCTGATTCAGTTTCATGCCATTAAATCCCACCTACATGCTAATGGTTGACAAATGTTTATCTCCAGCCTAGATGTTTTCCCTGAAAGTATGTTGAGCTTATAGCCAACTCCCCAGTCAAATCTCTATGTCATGGTCTACAAAGTGTCTCCAATTTAACATTAGTCCAAAGATGAACTCCTAAATTTCTCTTTAAAATGTGCTCACTGTGCAGTCTTTCCCACCTTGGTAGATGGCAGCTTTGTTCTTCCAGGTGCTTAAGCAAAAAACCCTGGTGTTAACCTTGACTTTTCTTTCTCTTAAACTCCATATTGGATCTACTATCAAATTCTGTTAGCTCTGCCTTCAAAATTTATGCAGAATTAGACCACTTCTCACCTCCTCCATTACTTCCACTCTGATTCAAGAACCCGTCAGTAACCACCTACCTGCCTCATGACCCATCTCTCTTTTTCCATCCTTGTCTCAAATGGGCAGTGTGATTCTTCTAAAAATATCAGTCAGATCATGTTCCTTTTCTACTCAAAACCTTCCAATAGCTTTTCATCTCATTCTGATTAAGCTTAACATTCTTATGATGACCTATGAGGGTTTACATAAGCTGAAGCTGATTCCTTCAGCTCTCCTATTTCTACATTTTGGCTTTCTCCGTGTTCAATGAACAAACCAGGAACACAATTGTTTCAAGCCCTTTGCTCTTTTCTTTGCCTTGAATGTCCTTCCCCTAGAAAACTTCATGGCTTGCTCCTTCTCCTCCATCATGTTTTCACCCAGTAAAACATTCCTTGGTCACTTCACTCTGTCTTATACTGCATTCCCTCAGAAGCAGCTCCAAATAAAAAGCATTTTAGACTGAGTCATTTATTTGAGAGATGATCCCCCTGAAATAGCAGTAAAGAAATAACGAAATGAAACAGAGAAGAAAAAGAAGACAATACAGAGTCTATTCAGAAACAGATTGTTTCTGAAACTCACTGGGGCTCATATCCCATTGGCGGCTCTAAGGCACAACACAGAACACACCTCAGAGTTGTGTCATGTGAAGGGTATTAATCCATCAATTCCTGTTAGTCATTGTTTGAGAGATGAGTGATGTTTCTGGAAGTGTTCATTCCCAACATCCTGGACTTCTCTGTGTGTAGACAGAGCAGGAATCTGTGGTCAGAGAAAACTTTTAGATAGAGAATCAAAGATACTAGCAGCAGGAAGCCCTCCAATGTATGTAAGAACATTTAGGACCAAGGGGATTTGAGTAAGGCATTTCCAGTGCTTCAGCTTTTCCCAAGTTCCCCATCTCCCTTTCTTTGCTTTATTTTGTCCCTATAGCATAAACCCTAGCTATATACCATATATTTTTCTTATTTATCTCTTTTACTTATCTCCTTTAAGAGGCATGGATTTTTGTCTCATTTGCTCGTGGCTGTATACCCAAGACCTAATACAGTGTCTCAGACATGAACAGAAATAATTGCTTTTGACTCTTTATGAATGACTTCAGGTTGTGTGAATGGCCTGGGAAGTTCTGGAGAAGGGATAGAATCTATACCAAATAAACACTGGTTAAGCAAAGGCATGGTCAGGAGAGCAGTACAAGAGCCCGAGAGTTGCAGGCACAGAAGTTGTAAGTGAGCTAGCACATGGCAAGTGTGAGGACAAGCCATTCCTTTTGATTGGGGCAGATGGTTCTTATAAAATAAAAATAATCAGAGTAAGACAAGATAGTCTTGGCCAGACAAAACTGTCAATCTGAGGAATCTGGAGTCTTTCTGTAGGCAACTGGGAAGAACTGAATGTTTTAAAGGAAGAGAATTCAGGATGCCTGGGTGGCTCAGTGGTTGAATGTCTGCCTTTGGCTTGGGCGTGATTCTGGAGTTTTGGGATCGAGTCCCACATTGGGCTCCCCTCAGGGAGCCTGCCTCTCCTTCTGCTTATGTCTTTGCCTCTCTCTGTGTGTCTCTCATGAATAAATAAATAAATAAAATCTTTTTTAAAAATGAAGAGAGTTCATCATGGTTGTAAACCTCATTAAATGTATGGTTATGAAAGGCTGAAAGTATCAGGCAAGCTAATTTGGAGAACCAGGAATAAAGATGAGTTTAGAGGCTTTTTTAGAGGCACAAAGTAGAACCTGGTAGAGTTCTATGGAGTCACAAGAAAAGGCTCACAGGAGATAATGTGGTTAAACTATTGATATCCAGAGACCAAGTGACCCAAGAGTGAATTTGTCATGACCTTGAGGTTTGGAGTCTGGAATTCGGTGGTTCAGTCACTACATAGAGTGCCCTTTCTCACAGGCCCCGGGAATTTCTTAAATTTGACCAGTCTCTGGCCTGACTTTCCCTCACCTCTGCTTTTCCTCTGGCACAAGCTGAATGAGATCTCTGTCCCAGAATCCCAACTTCATTTTCTGCCAAGAAATTGACATCTCTGATAGAGGTCCGTCCACATTATGTCTTCTGGCCTGGAATGTTTCCAGGTAGTTATCGGGTAAGTTGGGCATTTAGCTGCAAGATTAGTCCTAAGACTTGCTGTCTGGCCATGATATTGATTCAATTTGTAGTTTGACTCAATTAGCCAGTTTAGAATCTAGTTTCACAGCAGGAAATCTCACACACACAAATCAGTAGTTTTGAGAAACCTGATGAAATAATGGCTAGTTTACCCTGAAAAGCTTTGTAATCTAGAAGCCAACTGTCTGAGTAAATGCCCTGGTAATTAGATAATTATCCTAGCCCTGTGGTTGCCAGGGCCTTCTGCCAACATCCTCTCTTCCTCTTGCTGCAATTTCTGTCTCACAAGCCTTTCCTTCTCAATTGTCTCACTAAAAAATAAAACAAGACCTGGTTCTTTACTCTCAGAAAGGCCCCATTGGGTTTCCACTTCTTGTAGGTTTTTACATTTTTTCAGCTTTCCTCCATCTTCCTCTTATTTTTTACAGTTAGCGTCTTAATATCATTTGGCTTATAGCTTCCAAGATTAATAATGGGGCAAATTAATCTAGGGAACACACCTAGGTCTCTTCATAATACTGTGCATGGAAATGCCTTATAGAAGGGGTGCATGGGACCAGTGTTCTGTTAGATGGAGCCAGATCATGTTCAAGGTGGATTTTCTCAATATTAATTCTAATTAAGGGCATGATATTGGAACCTATGTTGAACCTAGATTTACTGCATCAAATAGAAACCTTGAAGTCTTGTCCAGAAACAGTTTCCAGAGAAATATTTGACTGATGGTAATCACCATGACCTGCAAAATCAATGCTATTTATTGTCTTCTCTCTTCTACAATTGTCGTGTGTGTTTGTAATTCTAAAATTGTGTGATTTTGATCACCAAAATAGAAGCTTAAAAAGATATTTCTAAATTGAGGTCAGGACAGTAATACCCAATTGAGGGCTTTTAATCCACTGGTTATTAGAAGAAAAACAATGTTTGTAGTTGCTGCTATAATTCACCAAGACTTGCTAAAAGCCTTAAGAAATACTAACAACTTTAGCTCAGTAGTTATACTTATGCAGTTTATCAGATGGAAATAATCATGTGTGTAAACCAGGTTTTAGCTAGGAGAGCTGCTTATAATAATGAAAGTGACATTCTATTTAGATTTCAAAGATTTAGTGACTGGTTAAATAAAGTATTTCTACATAATGTTGACATTAAAAATGGTGCAACTGAGGAAGATTAATGACATAAAAAGATGTTCCTGTTAAAGTTTAAATAAGACAAATTTTATTTTAAAGATTTTATTTTTATTTATTTATTTTTTTAAGATTGTATTTATTTTTTCATGAGAGACACAGAGAGAGAGGCAGAGACACAGGCAGAGGGAGAAGCAGGCTCCATGCAGAGAGCCCGATCTGGGACTCGATCCCAGGACCCAGGGATCATGACCTGGGCCGAAGGCGGTGCTAAACCGCAGAGCCACCCAGGCGTCCCAGATTTTATTTGTATTTAGTTGAGAGAGAGAGAGACCACAAGCAGGGGAAGCAGCAGAGGGAGGGGGAGAAGCAGGCTCCCCACTAAGCAGAGAGCCCCACATGGGGTTCCGTCCCAGGACCCTGAGACCATGATCTGAGCCTAAAGCAGATGCTTAACCAACTGAGCCACCCAGGCACCCCTAAAAAAGACAAAATTTAAAAAATTATTTGAAGTATATGAATCTTTTGTGCAGATGCACACACTGAGAGAGAGAAAAATAATTTTAGCAGGACATACCTCAGAGTATCAGTGGTTCTTGCCATGCAGTAGAATTCTAGGTGATTGTGTTGTCTTTCATTTACTTATCTGCCCATCTTTAATTTTCTACAATGAACATGAACTACTTTTATAATAATAGTGGGGTTTTTTTAAGAGTTTGTTCCTAGATTTCTTTTCAATATTCACCTTTAAAGGTGTCTGTGGTTGGAGGTCTGCATGACACCTAAGAATGTTTAGTTATTCTTCCTGTGACTGGGTTGTAGACTGAATGTCCCAGGGCTCATTAAACAGAAAACAATAAACAGGCATTTCCCAAGTGTAAACTCAGGGGAAATTTGGCCTTTGTCAGCAAATTTTCCAGGTATACAAATAACCAAACCTAGTACAACAGTTGGGCTTTGTAGATAAAATTAAGTAGAAAGTTATAAAAGATCCACTTCATGTGATATTTTTAACAATAAAATGAGGTGATTTTGATTTGTCTTCTTCAAACCACTTTTGATCTTTTTATACTGTACTTGTTATTCAGAGCCCAGTAGAGTGATTATGAGGAACATTTATTGATGACTCCCACAGAGTAACTACATCATTTGAATTTAGTGATTAGATTCCATTTAAATGTTCAAACCTCTATTTGGTAACTAGGTATGTGCCTAGTAGTACATTAGATACAGTGGGGGTATTCAAATACCTCACAAAGACAAATGTCCTGGAGGAGCTCAGTTTTGACATAGAGACAGATAAATTAATAAATATCCCTGCATATATGGTGGGCTTCATAATCAGCATTGAGTCATGCAAAGAAAAAGTCATGGAAGCAAAGAAGAAGGAAACGTTAATTTTAATCAAAGGAGCAGGAATGTTTTCTTAAGAGGAAGTAAGATTTAGGGCTAGAAATAAAGAAAGTGTATTACTCCCTTGTTGGTTACAGGTAACAAATAAAAATCAAACTAACTTAAATAAAAAGGTGATTTATTAGCTTCTGTAATAAGGATGTCTTGCTTTAGGCAAGGGAAATCTAGGCTTAGCCTTCCCTCTCTCTCTATTGACTTGATCAGAAACTTTCCACAAAAGATGGCTGCTAAACATGGAAACTTACATACTTAAGACTTACAATCCAGGCCTTTCTGTTTCCCAACAACCATTCATTAAAAATCAGGGAAGTTTCTCATTGGCTCTGCTTGGGAAACTGCCCATTCTGGGCCAATCCTTAGGGCCAGCTAGGTCACATGCCCACCCTGCAGGGAGTGGGGAAGAGGGTAGGCATCATAATTGACAATTCCATCAGATCAGATAGAGTTAGGCACCTGGAGCGTCCCCCCCCAAAGAAAGCAACAGAGAGGACAGAGAGATGGGCAAAACTACTGGACGAACACTATCTTTACCATCTTCATTTCAGACAAGTAGAATGTTGCAAGGTAACATGAGGGCAAAGCATTTGCGAGCAAAAGGGAGAGCTCAGGCTAGGATGTGAATGCAGGAAAATGCAAGGAATGTTTTGAACACAGTGGGTGTAAGGTGCTGGTGGGGTACCAAGTAATTCTACACCAGTGATTATGACCTCTGATTTGATAAAATGTTATAGGTATGTTTTCCTTTACTTGGATATTTATACCTGGGGAGTTTTGCATACATGAAACTGTAAGTTCAGCATTATTTAAGTGTAATGAGAACTTGCCATTTGAAGCATATCCTGTGATGAATATGTTTGTAAAGCATTCAGTTGCCACCAGAAACACTAACCTTTAATTTTTCTGTTTTGTACTTTTAAATTATTATGTATTGGCTTTGCTTAAGATAATGTATACTTAGACTAAATCTTTTTTCCAAAAAATAAATTTTAATCCATTTAAAATTTAACTCAACTTAAGCTTTTAGAGCATTGCCTGTTTCTAGTAAATGATTAATAAATGTATATAAATGCTCCTTTGAATTTATATCAATAATTATAAAGTCATCTACCAGTTTTAAAAGCCTATTTGGATCAGACATTTGTTTGTTCCTGGCAAAGCAATAACTGAATGAAAATTTATTTTATGATTCACAGAATCCCCAGGGGCCCAGGGTGATACAGGCCAATTGATGTCTTAATCCTTTCTGTCCTTCAAAAAGAATGACAGTGATACTATATTTTTGTTCCTTAGTATTTGCTACATTGAACTAAGATTATAGATAGAATATAGAATTAAATCCTTGCAAGATGAATTTAAAATCTAAATTAGACAGATATGCAAGATTCTGACCTTGAGAAATAAATTGTAGAAGTGACAACCTAGTGAAAAACTCAGAAACAAACCAAAAAATCTAGGGATGGCAAAATATTCTATCAGTATTTGCTGGTAATGGACTAAAGTATAGGATTGAAAGGTCAATTTCCAGTTCCAGTTCTCTCCTGCACTTCATAATTTTGAGCATGGCACCTCTCTTCACTCCATATGAACTTCTCTATCTTCAAACTAGTTCATATCTCACAGAGAAGCTGCAGTGATATATGAAATAATAAATACAAAGTATTTAAATTTTTCAGAATAACATTTTCACAACAAAATGAAATAATTTCAAAATGAAATAATAATAAACTGTATCAATTACAAAAGCAAGCAAATTGAGAAAGAAATTTTTTATTAGAAGGATTCATTTCAAAATATGATTTTAAGAAAAATTCAACCAGGACATCAAAATGACCCAATCTGGGGCCACCTGGGTGGCTCAGAGGGTTGAGTGTCTGACCCTTGGTTTTGGCTCAGGTTGTGATCTCAGGGTCATGAGATGGAGCACTGAGTCAGCCTCTAACCCTCAGCATGGAGTCTGCTTAGGACTCTCTCTCTCTCTCTCTCTCTCTCTCCTTCTACCTCTTTCCAAAAAACTTGATTCATATACAATTTTTGGAAGACATATTTTTCACTATGCAAATTTACCCCATTGCAATTTAATTAAAACCCAATGCATAAGACCATTCCTTAGAATAAATAATGTGTTAAATCAGTGGTACTCAGAAATATGTGACATTTTTAACTATTTAAAAATATAATTTAACAAGAAGAGTGATGTGACTGTTAATCTGCCCTTTTGATATTTTGTATAATATTAAATATATTTTGTAAAATAGAAATTGAAAGTCTTGGATATCCACAGATTTCAGACAAAAGAGCCATATGTGCCCTATCCAATTAAAATGAGTACTTAAAGGAATATTTTGTGAGATATTTAGATACCTTAGGAGCTAATAATGATTGCAATGTAATAATATAGTGTGGAGATATGGTTTCTTTTAGAATACATAAAAAGTTTTTTAAATTTAAAATTTTAAATATAAAATTAAATAATACTTAAAACATTGAAATAAACCCACTACATAGAATCACGTGGAATTTGATTACAAATGAGGCTGAGAGTTTTCTTGAGGACAAGACTGATGATAGGAAGGTGAGGAATTTCCCAAGATGGTTGGGAGGAATGTGGATAGCTAGATCATATTGCATAAAAAATAACTGACACAGTCACCAAATTTTAAACAAGGTGGAATGCGAAGCAATACTTCACATTTAATAACAAATTATCCTTATCAAAATAATATTTCTGTGGTATGGGGAATGACAGATGAGTCAACGCCAAATAAGGATCGAATAAAAAGATGAGCAACCTGCCTCCTCCCCCCACTCTCCTCACCACAGACTTAGCACACCCAAAGAGAAGATGCTGAGAGCCTGAGGAAGAAGCTAAGTGTCAATTTTCATCTGCAGATTCCTCCACATTTGCCTTTTCCCCTCTATCCCTTGTCCCTAAATTCCCTTAATTTCTTGGCCTCCTTTTTTGGTCCTTAGCTGAACTCGCTGTCTCTCTCACTCCTAATATGCTGATCTGGTCTGGAACCAGCAACACTGCTTTCCACCTGTGAAGCCCTTCCATTACTTGATGATTGATGACTGATTATATATCTATGACCTCACATATAGCAGTAAGCGATGGAAAAAGGCACCTACTCCTATTCCCTGTGGTAGCCCAGTAGAGCCTGTACTATCTCTTCATGAGCCAGCAAGACACTATTTGATTATGAAAGATAAGACTTAAACTCGAGAAAAAGATTTAGAATAAGATCCAGCAAAATGAGGACACATGTCTCACTTAGATAGGTTAGGGTGGTTGGCCATCCCTCTACTAATCATCCAGTGCCTATGACATAGTTTGGTTTCTATTACAATTCTTGATACATAGAAGGCCCTCAGGAAATATTTAATGAAGGAGAGATGAATGAATAAATAAAATATTATAAGCACCAGCTCTATCTAGGAATGATTATACTGGTTTTTGAGGCCATGCATGGGTTACAAAATATGATGAATCTTTAATTAGTAGAACATGTTTGGTGAAATTTCCATTCACATTTCTTTCAAGAAAAAAGGCAGGAAGCAACTCAGCACATCTACTTGTCATCGCTTTTAGAACATCTGTGGTTTTAAAACAGCTTTGAAAATAGTTACTTGCCTAGAGAAAGGTCTGACTTCTGCTGTATAAGCATTAAAGTGTTCTAAATTCATACACACTAGTACATACTCTCATAGATGGCAGTTAATAAAAATACTGATTAGGTGGCTTAAATCTTCATACTCTGGTTTTATAGGAATATGTATATGTGCATTTGACTCATTAAATACTTGGTCAAAATGAAGAAAAAGGCAGATGGAACAGATACAATATCTCCCTCCCCCCCCCTTTTCTTGCATGAAAAACTGCATATTTACTTTAAAAATCCCAAATAAGAATGTTTACTGCAGTGGTCAATGGAAGCAGCATGGGCTGGCATATAAAATGCTGACTGTTTAGCAGGAGAAAACATCCTAAATACAGTGTGTCTCTCTCCATCAGCTGGTGTTCAGTGTTTGTGTTTCTTCAGATTGATCGGCTGGATGTGGATAGCTTGTTTAGCAACATTGAATCTGTGCATCAGATATCAGCCAAGCTGCTGTCATTGTTGGAAGAGGCCACAACAGACGTGGAACCGGCCATGCAAGTAATCGGTATGTTTATTCTCTTCTCGAGTTCTACAATACAACAGGAAATAATATTTTAATAACCTCCCTGTGCTTTGGTTTTATGTTTCTGACTCACCAAGCTTCCCAGGAGATGTATAAATGCTAAACCCATCTTCAGGCTCATTGTAATTACACAAACTCTGTATTTGTCTTCAAATGGGTTTCTATCCATTTGCTGAAGTCCCACAGTAGCACTAAGCACACCATTTGCTTTTTAATTTTCAATCTTTCAACCTCTTTGCCTTCCAGATGTTCTCTCATTTTGTTTTATGGCTAACACTTACTCGATCCTTAAAGAATTAAATATTTAAATACTTTAATAGCTTTACTGATTTTAGTCACAGTGTTTTCCAGATCTTACACTTATGAATCCATTGACTTTGGGATTGTAAAATATTTTGCATGAAGGGTTTTTATAATTTATAAAACACACAAGTTCTACTTTTCCTTTTTTCTCCATATTATTTGCTTTCCAAATATATTTTTATTCTCAGTCATAGATTATTTCCTTACTCTGGTAAGATTTTGGAAAAAATACAAAGATCATTGAAAAAGCATTGAGCCAAATTTTTTTTTTTTATTCATTCTATTTCTTGGGAGTTCCAAAAGGAAAACTATTGTGGACTTATTGAAGGCAAAAGCCACATCAGGGTGCTATGGAGACTAAGACTTCTTTGAGGTTTTCTTTCTTTCTTTCTTTCTTTCTTTCTTTTTTTTGTATTTTTCTATTTCACATATAACATGCAATGTATGTTTCCTACAAAGATATTAAAATAAATCAGGAGTAGAAGAATAAAACACCTCCATCAATGCCACTATCTGTCATATAAATGATCACAGTTATCAGTTTGATGTGGATCAACTTTCTTTGAGACGTATACAGAGACACAAACACACACTCACACCTTATACTTTGTTCATTGTGTCTTTATTTGTTAATGGAAGTTAGAGTTTCAAAAATGAAATTGATCTTGGTTTGTATTTATGGAAGACCCAAAGCAAGACTGATTATAAATGCAAAGGTGAATCAACCTATTTGTAGTGTTTTATAGACAGAAAGGTCAGCTCACTCAAAAAGATTCTCCCATAGGAAGGGTTAAATTTAATCATTATTTGTGACTAAGTGCCCCTATTATGTACTGAATGTTTGTGTTCCCCTAAAATTCATACGTTGAACCCTAACCCTCAATGTAATGGTATTTGGAGGTGAGGCCTTTGGGAGGTAATTTGGGTTTAGATGAAGTCATAAGGGTGGGGGGCTCCCCCCATAATGGGATTAGCACACTTATAGGGAAAGAAAGAGACCAGTGTTCCCTGTCTCCCTCTTCACTATGTGAGGACACAAGAGGGCAGCTCCCTGCAAGCCAGGATGGAGGCCCTCACTAGGAACTGAATCTGCTGGCACTTGAATCTTGGACTTCTCAGCCTGCAGAAATGTGAGAAATAAATGTCTATTATGTAAGCCCTTCCACCCTTCAGTCTTTTGTTATGGCAGCCAGAGCTAACGAAGTCTTCAATAAGCTGTAGATATGTTTTCTAAAGGAAGGACTCTATTCATTATTACTTTAGTGTGGATTCATTGGCCATTTATTAATTCACTCAATGAATAGTTATTAAATAGCAGCATATATAAAGGTACTGAGTGGCATTGTGAGGTATCAAAAGATGAAAAAGATCATTCTGTCCTTCAAAAGTTTGCCATTGAAAAGCTCCTTGTATTGAAGGTATTTGTGTAATACACCATCAGACTATTTTCTACACTACTGGACAACTTCAGAGGATAAAAAGAATATTTCTAGATGGGGAATCATAGAAGGACCCTTGAAGATATAACTTGGGCTTGCAGTTAGTCCAGATTTCAACAAGTGAGGTCCAGGTCTAAAAAACTAAGTGAAAGCAACAGCATGAACAAAAGCATGAACAGCAAATGTCAAATGGCTAGCATGCTTAGGAAATGGCGAGAGATAAAGCCAAACAGGAGTGAAGGATAAATCTGAAGCAGAACTGAATCAGAAATGAATCTGGGGGCGTCTGTGTGGCTCAGTTGGTTAAGCATCTGCCTTTGGCTCAGGTCATGGTCTCAGGGTCCTGGGATCAAGCCCTGCATCAGGCTCCCAGCTCAGCGGGGAGCCTGCTTCTACCTCTTCTCTCTGCTCATGCTCTCTTTCTCTATCTCTCTCTCTCTCTCACTGTGTCTGTTTCTCTCAAATAAAATCTTGGGAAAAAAAATTAAATGAATCTATAGATGCACCTGGGTAGCTCTTGGTTTCAGCTCATGTCCTGATCTCATGGATTATGAGATCAAGCCCCAACTGGGCTCTGTGCTCAGTGTGGAGTCTGCTTGAAGAGTCTCTCCCTCTGCCCCTTCCCCTACTCTCACAGGAGCAAGTGGACTTTCTCTAAATAAATCTTTAAAAAGAAGAAATGCATCTGTAAGTGTAGAATAGAGACAGACTATACTTGGAATCAAATTTGGAATTTACTCTACAGGTACTGAGGAGCCATTAAAAGATTTTTCAGCAAGGGTGTGATGAGACATACAAGTTTCTGGAGAAGGAAAACTATGGTAAGTATGAAGAGAATGGATAGAAGGAGAAAATGAGTCCTAGACTAGTAAATAGGTGGTTATAAATAATGCAGGCATATGGTCACAAGTATCTAAGCTAAGGTGGATACAGTGAGAATAAAAAAGAAGGGTCAGATTCAAGAGAAATGTTGAATAAAGCATAAATAAGATTTAGGGGTAGTTTCATATGCTGGAGTCCAAGACAATTCCAGGCTTAAGGAGACAAATAACCTAATTTACCTAGAACATCCTGGTTATAGTCTATTGTTCTAGCATTCAGTCCAGTTTAGCCTTTGTTCTGGAATGTCTCCTTTTTAAGGAGGATCATTATTAATCAGTGTACTACAAGAGATTCAGGAAGACTTCTACATTGCACTCCAATTTCTAACTGGTCTCTCCTAATAGAATATAAGAGGCAGGTGTATTTAATAGAGTTCTCACCATAACACATGGTAAACTCTGAAAGACGGTCTATCTCTCCTATCCCAACCTTTTGAAGTACAGCAAGCACAGCACTGGCTGATAAAAAGATAACATTTGGGCATGAAGCTAACTGCTTCCTGTTTCAGTGGTGGCAGGAGATGTATCTGATGCTACAGATTCTGATGTCCATGGGTTATAGCAGCTAGTATGGCATGGCCTATGATGGGTGGCCCATGCTGTGACCTGTGAGAGGCATGAAGCCACCAGGATAACAGCCAGTGGGTTTTAGTGGGACATATAGGGAATTAAAGAGTAGATGTGGGGCACTTGTGTGGCTCGGAAGGTTAAGCGTCCTCCTTCGGCTTGGGTCATGATCTCAGAGTTCTGGGATTGAGCCCTGTGTTGGACTCCCTGTTCAGCAGAGTCTATTTCTCCCTCTCCCTCTGCACCCCCAGCTCATGCACACTCTCTCTCCCTATCTCTGTGTCAACTGAATAAATAAAATTTTTAAAAAAGATTAGATGTAAGTGAAATTGTTTGAGAAATAGAGGCTTTGCAGTTCTGCTACAGAGTATCTGGATACTGTTGCTACAATAATTTGGTAATTTATCTTATGATACAAATCCATAACTTTTTAATTATCTGGTTATGCTTACTTTGTTTTGCAATAAACCCTTTCAGAAGCAAGTGTTTAATCTATGCATGTTTAATAAAAATTAAGTATTGATTTTCTGTTGCTCAAGAAAGTTGATCATGAACACATAACACACAGCATACTCGCTATCCACAATGGGGTTCTTAATGCTATGACTGACCTGAAGACAAACAGAAGACAGAAATGGGCTGGAGAAGCAGCAATGCCTACACCAAATTTTAAAGCCTTGGCATTCGGCATTTGCTGACCATGCTTCTGTTCATGCTGCTACTTCTACTTGGAACCTTCTTCCTGACCTTCTTCCCACTTCCCACTTGGTGAAATCTTACCTATACTTTAAGCACAAGTGCATGTGGTTTAACACGTGCAGCTACAGAGGCGTGTTTACACCGAGCACTTCATGCAGCATGGCTTCATGAGGTCAAATGACAGTTATCCTAAATTAATCTCTTTATTTTTAATTCTGAGTTACCTTGGGCCCATGAGAAATGTAAGGCAATGGCTATTAATGAGTCGACAACAATAGCAGAAGAGTTTACAGTTAAATTATGACAAGTTTATAATAGTGTGAGCTTATAAAGAACCAATTAATTCCAGTAATGATTTAAAAATGTTTAGCCAGGGGCATCTGAGTGGCTCAGTGGTAGAGCATCTGCCTTTGCCTCAGGTCATGATCCTGGGGTCCTTGACAAAATAATGGATTGATATTCTTCTAAAATGTCAAGGTCTTTAAAGATGAGGTAAGACTGGGGCACCTGGGTTGCTCAGTGGTTGATCATGCCTTTGGCTCAGGGTGTGATCCTGGGGTACTGGGATTGAGTCCCACATCGGGCTCCCTGCAGGAAGCCTGCTTCTCCCTGTGCCTCTATAAACAAACAAACAATAAATAAAGCAAGTGGAAGCCTGGATAGATTCTAGAACAGTAAAAGAATGTAGCATTGAAATTCAAATACAGTGTTTAATTTAGGTAATAATAATAAAGAAAACTTTATTTCCCTTTCTGACAACTGTACTGTGGTTACACAAGATCTTTTTTTAAATTTTATTTATTTATTCATAAGAGATGGAGAGAGAGAGGCAGAGACAGAAGCAGACTTCTTGCAAGGAGCCTGATGCAGGACTCGATTCCAGGACCCCAGGATCATGACCTGAGCTAAGGGCAGATGCTCAACCACTGAACGACCCAGGTGCCCTGGTTACACAAGCTGTTAAGCCTAGGGAAGCTGAGTGAAGGATATCTGTAAACTACCAGTACTAATTTTGCAATTTTCTGTTAAGTAAAAAATAAGTTCAAAGTAAAAACTTAAAGATACTATAGTTTACAGAGAAAACTCAATCAAATGTATCTTTTTTTTTTTTAAAGATTTATTTATTTATTCATGAGACCTAGACTGAGAGAGAGTCCTAGACACAGACAGAGGGAGAAGCAGGCTCCCTGCAGGGAGCCTAATGTGGGACTCGATCCCGGATCCTAGGATCATGACCTGAGTCAAAGTCAGGCGCCTAACTGCTGGGCCCCCCAGGCGTCCCTCAATCAAATCTATTCACAATTTTTGAATTTACTAATCATAAGTTGCAACTTTGAGGAAGATGATAGAAAAATACATAAAGGAAGTTATAACAATAAGGTGTATATGAAAGAGAAACGGTTGGAGTCATATTTTAATTTTTCTACCCTTGACATCTGGGCTAGCCTTGTGGCTTGATGTGACCAATAAAATGTGGCAAAATAATGTTCTACAACAGCTTTGTGACATCCACTCTCCTGAAGAAGAGGGAAATCTCAAACTACCCAATCATTTCAATCAACACAGTCAAAGCCTTGGACTTTGATGTGAGCTTGGCCTCCTCAGCCAGGTGGCCTCTGGTTACAAATTGCAAACACATGTATAAACAACACCTGGAACAAGCCAACCCAGCTGAGCCTTGTTCAAATTGTCAATCCAGAGAATTGTGAGCAAACAAGAGTTTTAAGCCTTTAAGTTTTGGGTGATTTTTTTTTCCTGCAGCAATAGCTAACTAATACAGATGCACAGACAGCGATTCATTCAATTTAGATAAAGAAAAACTTGATTTGGAAAGTGGATTTTGAGCTTGAACTCGAAGGACTTAGAAAGGTGAAGATTGAAGAAAATGACTCTTTTTTTTAAGATTTTATTTATTTATTCATCAGAGACGTGGAGAGAGAGAGAGAGAGGCAGAGACATAGGCAGAGGGAGGAGCAAGCTCCATGCAGGGAGCCCGATGTGGGACTCAATTCTGAGTCTCCAGGATCATACCCTGGGCCAAAGGCAGGCACTAAACCGCTAAGCCACCAGTGATCCCAAAAATGACTTTTTAAAAAGATTTACTTATTTATTTAAATGAGAGAGAAAGCATGAGTGGGAGGGGCAGGGAGAGAGAAGGAGAGAATCTCAAGCAGACTCTGAGCTGAGTGGGGAGCTCAACACGGGGCTCAATCTTGCAGGGCTTGATCTCACACAACCCTGAGATCATGACTTGAGCAGAAACCAAGATTCAGATGCTTAACTGACTGTACCACCCAGGCACTCTGAAGCAAATGACTTTCTAAATGACAAATGACATAGAGGCCCCAAGGCAGGAGATTATAGGAAATTCTTATAAAGACAGCATAGTCCTGTCTAATGTGGCTGGAGCATAGCACCAAGGAGACCTCCATGACCCATACATGGTAGCCATATCAATCCAGAGTTCACTGGCAATCATTAAATCTTTTACCAAAGCTCTTACATTTTACAGTATAACCTGATTTTTGGTGAGACATTTCCTTTTTTAAAAAATTTTTTATTTATTTATGATAGTCACACACAGAGAGAGAGAGAGGCAGAGACATAGGCAGAGGGAGAAGCAGGCTCCATGCACCGGGAGCCCAACGTGGGACTCAATCCCTGGTCTCCAGGATCGCGCCCTGGGCCAAAGGCAGGCGCCAAACCGCTGCGCCACCCAGGGATCCTTTAGTGAGACGTTTCCAAACTCATGTTACCACAAAATGAAAAGCACAGGAGTCCCATTTCTCTGTCCTTAGATGGCACGAATGAGAGGTTGTGATTCATAGCTCTAGTGCCAAAGGGAAAATTTCCAGATACCCAGATAAACCAGGCAGAGGATTTTACTCAATAATAACCTTGGGGTTTGGATGAAGTTCAAGTTTAAGCACAGAAGCATATGTTTGTAGATATGAGAGCTCTAGGGAATTGTCTGGACTATCATGCCAAGGTAGAAACTGCATTTTAAAGTCTTGACTTCAGCAGACTGTCTAAATATGACATGGGTTCTAAATCTTTAGAGGTGGGAGTATGAGATGTGGCTCTTGTTTCCCCTTAAACTGAAGATTACTCTGTAACGATTTAAGAAAATAGTGAGCAAAGACAAAACAGGTAAAATGGTAGTATAGGGTTTAGAGGTTTACATCCTGGCTCATCTGATTACAAGATATTTAATATTAGGCAAGTTACAAAATCTCATTGAACTTTGGTTTCTCATGTAGAAATTTGAGGTAATAATACCCACCGCACAGAGTATTTGTGAAGATTAAGTAAAATCACGCATAAATAATGATGGCCCAGGGCCTATTCTTAATAAATATTCAGTGTATGAGATTACTAATTTGTTATCCTGAGAATATCAAATTTACCCATCTATTTACAAAACTAGATCTCTGATGTATGTAACCATTGAATAAAATGTGATTTTTCCCCCAGAGGTCTTGATCATGTTTTTCAAATAATCAGATTCACTGGATTTGTGTAGTTTCTAGATGCTCCCAATATCTATGCATCTTGATGATTCATAGATATAATAAGGTAACATGCTTTCTTCTATAAAGCATAATTTAACATATCAAGTATCATTTCCACATTTGATATAGTGAGCAATGAAGCAGACACTTTCCAAAGATGGCCCTCAATGGCCCTCCTGATATTCACGCTGCCATGCAGCCTAGTGCCATATTGACTCTGGGCTGGCCCTAAGACCCACTAATTCATGCAATGCAGTGGAAGTGATGGTGTGTCAGTGACTGGGGGCCTAAGACTTAAAGCTTGGCAGTTTCTACTTTTGTGATTTGAGCAACTAGCCATTTAAGAAGTCCAGCTGCCCTGCTGGAAATGCCACATGAAGAGGTCACATGGAAAAAGATTAGACCTGAGACTGTGTAAAGTGAGAAAGTGCCCCAGCTGTCCCAGCATCCCAGCAAAGGCCAGTCTTCCTGCTGTCCCTGACAAGGCACCAGATTTGTGAATGAGCTGTCTCGGAACGTCCAGTCAGTTCAGCCCTGGGATGACCGCAGCCTCAGCAGGCATCAAGGAGAGTAGAAGAACCACATGGTTGCTTCCAGCCAACCCACACAATTATGAGAGAAAAATCAAAATGGTTGTTATTTTAAGTTACTGAGTTTTGAGGTGGTCAATCACACAGGCAGATAACCCAAACGGAGCTCGCATTCTCTTATATACATTTGCAACAATGCTATAATGTTTCAAAGCATTAAAAAAAAAGAGCTATGAGTATGTTTGAGTCTACCTTATGGGCCTACCTCCTGCACACTATACTGAGAACCAGAGCTGAAGGGAGCTTATGGTAAAGGAATTGCCATTTTTTATGTGCCTTTTCCTGAGGGTGAGTTTATCCTTTGAGAGAAAGACAATTTAGAGCTTTCTGTTCTTTGAAGATGTAGTGGGTGATGCACTGCTGTTCTACGGCAGTACTTTGTTCTCCTAAAGCACTGTCTCTTGTATGTCCCTGAAGCAGGAATCTGTGCCTTTAGCAGTGATTTTTGTGAGAAGAGCATTAGTCACTGATAATTCATGTCATGTTGCCATGTGGGAAACGCCACAAAGTAGCTCACCTGAATAATTTTCCTACAGTGTGTGTGTGTGTGTGTGTGTGTGTGTGTGTGTGTTGTACTTAGGACACAAGTAGGCTCAACGTGATGAACTCTGGCCAGCTGGGACAGGTTGAGAGCATCCCAGACCTGCAGCCTGGAATATGTGAGGCCAGTAGGAGTAAGACCCTGATGCAGCAGCTGAAAGGTCAGGGCACTTTATCCTACATGTTAGCACTAACAGAAAAGCTATCAGCTTCAGGGAAGATGACAGGAAAAAAGGTTTTTGTGGTTTTTTTTCGGGGTCCAGCATAGGCAAATCCATACAGGAGAGGAAGAATCAGCAGGAGGCAGTGGACAGCAGGATACAATGTGGGGCTGGGTTTACAATCTCCTGAGTGCTGTCAAGCTGGGTCCCAGGGCTACAAGGACTTATTTCTTGTAATGAAAATAAAGCCAGGATGGCTTAGTAACAAGTTCTATAGTTCTGTTCTCTGAGGAGAACGTGACATTACAGGATGCTATGCTGTGGAGCTGCTCACAGAAGTCAGCGGCTTAGCTGTGTAGGCAGAACTGAATGGAGCTGTGAAAAATCAAATACTGTGCAGAACACATGTAGAAATTAAGTCCTCCAGCCTACAAATGTAAGAGTTCCATGAACCCCCGAACACTTTCCCAATACCCAGGGACTGAAAGTGAGAAGTGTTCTTGCAGGCATGCAAACCTCAAAGTTGCAAAGTAGCCCAGAGAGAGCATGGGCCTTGGGGGGAGAAGATCTGGGCTTTCATTCTGGCTCTGTCACCACTAGCTCTGTGGCCGGGGCCGAGTCAATCAGACCAGTGAGGACTGTACTTGCCTACCTAGGACAGAAACCTCACCAAGAGGACTTAACCAAAAAGGGGTCTTTTTCTTCACATGACAAGATATCCAGAATTCAGTAGTACAGAACTGGGGCAGCTGCTGACCAGATGCTCACAGTCTTTCCTTCCTAGGACTTGACTGTGTGGTGTTTGGCCTCCTGGCCTCACATGGCTACTCCACTACTAAGCGTGGCTTCCTGCAGGCAGTAAAAGCAAAACTACCTCTTACCAAAGCTTCTTGTCACTTGGAAGGAAGTCCCAGAGACTTCAACCTATATCTCATGATTTAATTTCCACACACACATTATTATCTCATTTCATACATGAACACATTCACACACAAATACACACTTGCCCACATCCTTGACCACCTCTAACTAGCAGAGAGTGGAGAAAGGTCAGTATTTTTAAGTGGGTGCATTGCTGGTCTAAATTTTGTTAGTTTGGAACAAGGAAGAATGGATAAGCAACTAGTAGTAGATGCCACATTTCATCTGTTCATATGTTTTTTAAAGATTTTATTTATTCATGGGAGACACACAGAGAGAGAGAGAGAGAGAGAGAGAGAGAGGGGCAGAGACACAGGCAGAGAGAGAAGCAGGCTCCTTGCGGGGAGCCGATGCAGGACTCGATCCCAGGACTCCAGGATCACGCCCTGAGCCGAAGGCAGACGCTCAAACACTGAGCCCCCCAGGCATCCCTCATCTCCAAGGCATTAGAGTCCAAGACATGAGGAATACTCCCATTAGAATGTAAGCTCCCTGAGGAGAGGAATTCTTATCTGTTTTGTTACTGATGCTTCACCAGCATCTGGAACAGTGTCCTCAGTAGTGCTGAAAGAATGAAATGAATGCTGGGGATGATGAGGAGTGTCCAGTACCCTGGCTGGCACACAGAAGGATCGCGGTGATCATTGTTGCTGGGGTTGTCACCAAGCCTGCCAGTGGTTTGTCCTATGTCATCTTCAGAGGCTGGTAGGCAGTATAGAGCAACTAGCTGTAGCAGAGGTATGTACCTCAAGAGAGGTACATAGTAGGGTGAGAGAAATCGAGTCATGGGTTCGTTGGTTTAAGAACAGGGTCATAGGTGCTACCCACCTCAAGGAGGGAAAAGTTATAGCTCTTCCTAATCCAGCCAGTGGAAACCTAGCTTTCAACTCTCAAAGAGCTAGTGTTTTCCTAATGTGCCACTTGTTATAAAAATCCCCAACCAAGGGCACCTGGGTGGCTCAGTTGGTGAAGCGTCTGCCTTAGGCTCAGGTCATGATCTCAGGGTCCTGGGATTGAGCCCTGCATCGGCTCCCTGTTCAATGGGGAGTCTGCTTCTCCCTCTCCCTCTGCAGCTTCCCCTGCTTGTTCTCTTTCTCTCATATAAATAAATAAAATATTGTTTAAAAAAAACCCACCTAGAGTTAAATATCTAGGAAATCAAAAAGGTTCAGGAAGAGATCATGAATTATCATCAAAATAAGGAATGGTATTCTAGAATGTTAGCACTGGAGCAATACTTAAAGAGCATCACTCACCACTTCACTGTGAGAGCCTGATTTGCCCCAACTGCCATCAAGAACTCTGGACACAGAAGGAGACCCTAACTCTTCCTTATCCAGGTCCTGCTAGGTATTTACCCAGTCCATCTCCATGCCCACTGATGCCCCCCAGTCAATCCTGCCCTGCTGCCAGGTATCTCCAGTTGCCAGATATGCTGCATGGATGCTGCCTCAGCTGTAGAATGGCCTCTCCTTTAATAGATCCGTCACAATGATCGCGTTGTCCTCCCAGCACTGGACACAGCCGTGGCCTGGGGACAAGACCCCACACCTCACTGTGGCTCCCTTTTGTTCTCTTTTTTTCTCTTCATGGTTTCACTAGCCTCACTAGCCTCACTGGCCCCACTTCCTCACCTCCTCATCCCCTTCACACCATCCATGCCTGTGCAGTTGCTGTTACCATGTCACCAGAGATCTCAGACTTGTCAAATCTCATTGCTAAATCCATTTTTCTAAACTTACCTTACTCTAGAGCTTTGGAAAATTTTTTTACCAAAATATTCCTGATATCAGAAGAGAAATATGAGCCCCAGGGAATGTAGAGTTATTACCTGAAGCCACTGCCACAGACACGAAACAGCTTGGAAATCTCATTTTATCTTAAGAACTCACAAAAATTTCCCATTCTACTCTTTTCTGTGAAAATGTTTTTTATTCCAAATGTATTCATAAAATCAATACTCCAGGGATTATTTGTTTTAATCTCATGGTTCCCCACACCCCTTGGCACCTAAATTCAGTGTGAATTCCATAACCCTAATCAGGGTCACTAGGGTATCCTCAGTTGTCAGTTTTATTCCCAGGCTAGGTAGAAACTAAATGAGACTAAAGGCCAAGCATAGTGATTTCTGTAGGCAGCATTTACTCTTCCCATCTTTTTCTTCCCACTTCACCTCTTCACTTTCCCCTGTCCTGGAGAACAGAAGCGGGCTAGGAAAGGAAGGAAGGAAACACATCCATGATCTGGCATTTGACTGACTAATCTACTGTCTCGTTCAGACCCAGCAGCTGGGCTTTCATCCAAGGAGGCTAAGCAAACTGGGGAGCTCTCCTTGAACCTCCTGGTGAAAGCTGCCAGCAAAGCTCTTTCATTTGGGAATGGCAGGTTTACTCAGTTGTGAGTATCCCTCATGGGAGTGACAGCCAGAGGCTCCTATCATTTTACCCAGATCTTGGAGTAGGTTCTATCTCCACCTTTATCCTCAAAAGCCTTCATGCCCCCTTCTCTGTAGTGTGAATACTCTGTCTTGACAAACAAGTTTTTCTTAGAACTACAGAACTTGGGGGATCTTTGGCCATAGTTTATGCTTAAAATTATAACTAAAGTGCTCTTTAAACATCACTGTCGTTGGGTTTAGAGTTCAACTTATTACATATTTTTTCTTGGTAATACAAATAACTTTGTACTTTAAACTCTGTGTCTCCGTCATCTCAGGCTGCCATAACAAATAACCATAGACTTGGTGGTTTAAACAATAGACTTATTTCTCACTGTTCTGGAGGCTAGGAAGTCCAGATCAAGGTGGCTGATTCCTGGTGACAGCCCTCTT
Source organism: Vulpes lagopus (assembly GCF_018345385.1). Taxonomy (NCBI): domain Eukaryota; kingdom Metazoa; phylum Chordata; class Mammalia; order Carnivora; family Canidae; genus Vulpes; species Vulpes lagopus. The sequence continues at coordinate 102,418,151 of NC_054829.1, forward strand.
CCTAGTTTGCATACAGCCGCCCTCCCATTGCATCCCTCACAGGGTGGATAGAGAAAGCTCTGATGTTTCTTCCTCTTCAGGGCACTAATCCCATCATGACAGGTCCACACTCATGATCTAATCTAAACCTAATTATCTCCCAAAAGTCCCACCTCCAGATACCATCACACTGGGAGTTAAGGCTTCAGCATATGGATTTTAGAGGGAAATAAATATCCAGTCTGTAACACTGTTCATAAGTAACAATTTCTGTAACATTTCATACAATTTTTGAGTTAGATTTTATGGGTAGTAAAGAGGGTTGCATCAACTGCCATGAGTTCTCCCAAAATATTTACTTGTGGAAGAAGAAGAAACAGTGTGTTGATTAGAATTAAGTTCATCCAGGAAAAACAGCAAACAAACAAAACATTATTATCCTAAATACAAGATGCCCATTTTTTATTGTGTAATAGTCTAAAGGCCTGTATTTTAGGTCTATATGGCAGTTCTGCTCTGCAAAGTCCTGTAGGCTACATACTTCTTCCAGGTCACACTTAGCCTTATCTTCACGTTCCGGGTAGCAGAACAAAGAAAAATATGGAGAAGAAGGGATAAATGATGAGCTACCTGCCTCTTAAAGTTCCCAGCTGTTGTCACTGGACAACTTTTGCAGGCTTTAGTTACACAGCCACCCCTATCACAGGAAAGGCTAGGAAATGTAGTTTTTATCTTGCTGCAGACAAAAATGTTGTTGCTTCAAGGGGAGTATTGATACCTGGGGACAATGGCTCACTCTGTCATCCAATGACTTATTTTCCATATTTCTCACTATTTGGCCCTTGGCTTGACTGACACCAATCCTAGTTTTCCTCCCTTCTTTCTGACTGAATCTTCTCAAGCTTTTCTGCAGACTCTTTTTCCTCTAGGCTCCCCTCAATGTTAGCATGCCCCCAGCTTTTGGTCCTCAGGCCCTCTTCTCACTCTGTACTTTCCTGCATGATCGTATCAAAGTCACGGCTTCTGTTTCCTGAGTTTTACATACCTACACATCTTCTTCAGATCTTTTTTTCTTAATCCCAGACTCCTACATCCAATTCCACAAAGAACATCTCCATTTAATATATTTTGGGTAACCCAAACTCAGTACATCTAAAATTAAACTCTCTTTCCACATAAGGTATCCATATCTTATCATCATTGTCTATTCACATGAGTACTAAAAACCAAGATCATAGGATATGCTTGGAATGACCCTCTTCATCTTGCACATATGTCAATGTCCATTTTCTTGCCTTCTTCTCCATCCCCCCTGCCTTTTCTTCAGTGGTTATATGCCCAACATCTATTGGGCATTTGCCAGCTATGGATATATTATACATTTTAACTCATTTAGTCTACAAACAACCCTACTATTATTATAGCTCCATTTTACAGATCAGGAAATTAAAGAACAGAGAAGTCAGTAACTTACCCAAGTGTTCACAGGAGTAAATAGTAAAATCAGGATTTGAAAACAGGCAGTTGACTTTAGAGCACTCTACCTTAAGTGCCAGGACTTCCTGTATGAGCCCTCATTATTTATGTCTTGTATTACTATAGAAGCTTTTTAATTGGATTCTCTTTTCTAGTTCCACTAACTCCTTCCTCAAATCCTGTCTTTCGTAGGACTAATTCGCAGAGTAAACTTTCTAGAATACAGGCTAATCATGTCAGTCTGCTGCTTAAAATCAATCATCAGTGCTTCTCCATCATCTGAGGCTAAAGTTCCAACTCCTTAATGACACACCACATCCTTCATGATTTGACCCCAGCCTGGAACTTTACCAGAAAAGCTGACCCCAGCCTACAAGTTCAGCTTCTTCTGGAACTGTCCAGCCATTCCAGACCACTTGTACTTTCTGAGCAGACCTCACTCTCTCAGTGTGGCTCTGTGCTTTGCATTCATTCATCAACCCTATTTCAAGGGCAGGCTGTGGCAGAAATCGCTAATAAATCCCCAACAGCAGAACAGATAATCTTTTGTGTTTTATACAAAGTACGGTAAATAGGAGTTTACTCTTACTGGCCTTCATAAGTTCATGGAGGGAAGTGTTGATTCTTTGTATCCGAGGTACCCACCAGAGTGCTTGGTGTGAAATAGTCACTCATTAAATTGTTGTGAGACAATGATGAAATAACTGCTTCATTCCTTTTTAAGATTTTCCTAAACAAAGCCTAGGACAAGAAGATCTCTTGAATATCACTATTTTTGTACCCTGGTATACTGCCTTGCAGGGGAAATTCACCTTGCAGTGGGGTCAGAATAATAGAGAGGCCATATTATTTGGTCTGGCACATCTTGGGGATGGATGTGAGGATCTGGAAGTAAAGAAGAGGTGGGCCAAGAAGGGAAACATAAATATATTTATGTTAGTGTTGGGAACAATTTGCAATACCTGAATAATGACACCAGGACATAAAACATGTTCAATATTTTGGGAAGTTGTTTGTGGAAGAGATAACTAAGGGGGAGAAGGTGCTTTTTTCCCCCCCTGCATGGTGATTGCTTTTGGGGAAAGCCAATGCAGAAATTCTTGGGTTGTAGAATTTTTTTTTTCAAGTACACGATAGTTATATTTATTTTATAGTGTTCTGGCGCTTTTGTGACAGGCAGCCAGAAGTGAAATTACCTTCACTGGTCTTGGCTCAATCCTTCCTCCACTCCTAATCATCCCTTCAAACCCACATCCATTAGACAGAGCAGTTGTCCTTCACCACGAAAGAAATGCAGCTCAGAGTTATGTTACCGTGGAAACAGAATCACTTTTTTGCTGCAAGACACATCGCTTTATCTGCATTATTATGAAGCAGAATACATCGGTAGGGCTAGAAGGGGAATCAAATACCCACCAGTGTTGTACTTGGCCTTTGGGTGAATAAATGACTTTCAATTAGAGTGCTTAAATATCTTTTAACTTCAATAATTGTTATTAGAGCTCCAACAGAATTTTACTTGGAAAAGAGTAAAAAATTTGACTCTGCTGTTCAGAGAGAGCTACAAATTCTTTCAAACTGCACCACTTCTGTTAAAAATGTGTGCGTGTGTGTTAGAGAGAATTTACAATTAATGGTTTCATTGTGTGTGAAATAAATGTGTTTGTCCCTTGTTTTTTGACTTTCTGACTTGATCCTATTGCAGATTTATGAGGTTGTCCTTCCCTCTTCCTTTGTTTGTCTCTACTCTAAACTGCTTTGTAGTGAACACATATATTTACAATCCCATCTTCGGTTGGGCGGTGTGTATTCAGATCCTCTCTTCTTGACTTGCTGCTGAGCTTCTTCTGGGCCTGCCACTCATTCCCGCTTCTGGGTCATAATAGTCTCCCTCAGCTAAGACCCTTGCTCTCATTTGCCTGCCTGGCTCCATTACCAGGAGGCTCTCCTCATCTCATACCCAACCCTAAATTTAGTTACTATCTTATTTTATTTTCTCTTCTTGTAACTGCTCTATTTCTTATTGTTTGTGTTGTTAACTGTCTTGAAGACCAAATCTGCAAGAATTACACTGGTAGAGGAATCAGTTCAGTAAAATTCCAGGAACAAAACAAAAATCCATCATCCCTTCATTTCAAAGTTGCTCATAGACATTGAGTTTCCTTACAAGTCTAAAGAAAGCACTATTAAAAAACAAACAAGGGCAGCCCGGGTGGCTCAGCGGTGTAGCACAGCCTTCAGCCCAGGGCGGGATCCTAGGGACCTGGGATCAAGTCCTGTATCAGGCTTCCTGCGTGGAGCCTGCTTCTCCCTCTGCCTGTGTCTCTGCCTCTCTCTCTGTTTCTCTCATGAATAAATAAATAAAATATTTAAAAAACAAACAAGACACATGTTCACCTGCACACACACGCAATCTAACTAGAATCACAGAGAAGTCTCATATAATGGGAAAGGAAGATGAGTCTCTTACTGGCTAGATATAAATGGGAACAGAATGTGATACATTAAAAGTACTAGTGTCTTAATTGTAGAGATAACAGGGTAGCATTAAGAGACAAGTGATACTTAATGAGCAGCTAGTCAGTTCCAGGTGTTTTTTAAATGCACATTCCATTTAATTCTTAAATTCATCCTCAAGAGTGATGAGAATTGAGACTCAATTGCCACCCAAACCCTAGATAACAGTAATATCTGATTCTGTGTTCTTTCCAACAGTATCACTTTGTACTGCAGCAAAGCTCTGACATGTGGAGGGCTAATAACACCTAAGTTAAACTGAGGAGAATATAGTCTCTGATCCTGGCATTGCCTCCCCTGGACAGAACTTTGGGAAAGTCATTTATTTATTTCAAACTCTAATTTGTCCATCCTTATCTAATAGGGATAAATAACCTTTTATCTCCTCATACAGGGAATTAAGTGGTTAATGTGGGCAAAGCACCTTGAAAATACAAAGGGAATCCTATTTCTGTAGGAAGAATGAGTGACTATTGTTACTATAATAGTAACAATATAATAGGTACAGATTGGTAGGTTCATGTAACTCACAATCAGTTCAGTCCCAAGTCATTGTCAATCCCAAATTTGTAGTGTCTTTGAGAGCAGATCCCATCATGTATTTCTTCTGTGTCTCCCAAATATCTTAACACAGTGCTAGGATGTGCAGTGGATGCTTAATATACATTTTCACATAATGGAGTGAGTGATTAAATCCAACTATTGTTCAATATCTTCTTGAGTCATCAGTTACAGATGCAATTTTATCATAATATCAAAAAAGATTTCTTAAATGCCTAGACATAATTAGCCCAAGTTGCTTTTTTTTTAATTTTTATTTATTTATGATAGTCACAGAGAGAGAGAGAGAGAGAGAGAGAGAGGCAGAGACACAGGCAGAGGGAGAAGCAGGCTCCATGCACCAGAAGCCCGATGTGGGATTCGATCCCGGGTCTCCAGGATCGCGCCCTGGGCCAAAGGCAGGCGCCAAACCGCTGCGCCACCCAGGGATCCCAAGCCCAAGTTGCTTTAAGAAGATACAGTCATAACCCTGGTTTATAGTACTATCCAATTGAGGGTTTTTTTTTTTTTTTAAGATTTATTTATTTATTCTGGAGAGAGAGACAGAAAGAGAGAGTGAGAGAGAGTATGGGAAAGGGGCAGAGGGAGAGGGAGAGAGAATCTCAAGTAGACCTCATGCTGAGTGTGGAGACCCACACATGGCCTGGTCCCATGACCCTGATATCAGGAACTGCATTAAAACCCAGAGTTGGATGCCTAACCGACTGTGCCATCCAGGTGCCCCTATCCAATTGAGTTTTAACAGGAATAATGGCCAATACTTTCTATTATGACATATAAGGAAATATTTTATTTCCCTAAACTCCATTGCTTGCCTTTCAGAGAATCTTGGGAAATGTCAGTGGAATAAATAGCAAAAAATAATTTACCTAGAACTGAAATTTCACCTCTCATAAATTAACAATAACTGCTCCATTTTGAGCATTTACTGTGTATGTACTGTACACACACTATCCCTTTAATCTTTATAATGACCCTATGAAATTGGATCTATTATTGTTCCCATTTTATAGACAACGAAACAGATTCAGAGTAGAAATAACTTGTCTAAGTCATAACCTGTCGAAGTCTGTAGCACAGCCTGATCCAAACCCACCCAGGCTGAGTCTAAAGTGTTGCCCTTAACCAGGATCTTGCACACCAGCCAAGCACGTAGAAAGCCAACTTTCTCTTGCTTCCTATCTCTGTCAAGTTCTTTATCCTTCATTTTTTACAAGAACGGAAGGAAGAGAAGAAAAAAGGAGGGAGGGAAGAATGAGGGAGAAATGATGGGAAGGGAAGGGAAGGGAAGGGAAGGGAAGGGAAGGGAAGGGAAGGGAAGGGAAGGGAAGGGAAGGGAAGGGAAGGGAAGGGGATCCCTCCTAAGTAACCCAGGGAGAAAGTGGGACCTATCCAACTTACCACTGATCAACACTGTCAAAGAATAAACATATGGAGTGGCCACTTGGTCTGATTTGATGTCATTTTGCCTTTGTTTTGCATTTATCAGGAGAAGTATTCTTGCAGATTAAAGGACCACTGGAAGATACTTATAAAATCTACTGCTACCACCATGATGAGGCACACAGTGTACTGGAATCCTATGAAAAGGAAGAAGAGCTGAAGCAACATTTGAGCCACTGTATCCAGTCCTTAAAGTAAGGTCTTTTCAAATGATGATTTCCATGCCTAGCAGGGAACATTTTAACTGGATGTAGATGAAAGTTCTCACATAAATCCTAGATTTGATGAGGCTTGCTGGGAGCTCTACTTTGTGTTCTCTTTATGAAAAGCTGACATGCCAGAAACCCTGATTGACTTTTTCCTCCCCCCCTGTGAGCATGACTAAAAATAACATAGGAGATGATTCGGGGCTCTGTAAAGATGGAAAAATGCAATATCAAAAAAATGAAATGTGGAAGAAAAGGCCCTTCTTAAAGCTGTTGTTAGCCGCCTGCCCCCACATGAGACAGCAGTGGAGCATGTGGACTAATAAAGTTAGTGGAATGTCCTGTGACTCTCTGAATGGCTCTCACCTTCCCCCGGATTAAAGAGGGGAGATGGGTGAGGACAGGTCAGACCCTGTTAAAGTTAGTTTCGGGAGAATTAGTCATGCCTTCCTTCCTCAACTCTAAAGTCTTGGCACTACATAATATATGTTGTTTTTAACCTGGAAGAAATGATTCACTATAAAAATCTGAAAAACATAAGGAAGCACAAATAAGATAAAAAAAAAAAAAAAAACCTTGCTAGCCCATGCATTAGCTCCTTGCTAGACCATGTATTAATGACCACAGCTTGGTTTTCTTTTTTATTTTTTTCATGTGCATGAAATATGGACATGTGTTCGGGCTGATCCTTTGAAATGGAATTGGTATCTTACTGTATATATTGTGTTCTACCGCATGCTGCTTAAAGCCAGAATTTCTGCCCTACTCCACTTCTTAGTGGTTCTACTGTGGTCTTTCATTTCTGAGGAATATCCATTCTCAAAGATTTAACCAGAGAGGGTTGTGATATCTAAATCAAAGCATGCCAGCCAGTCTGAGCACTCCCCCCTCCTTATATATTTTATAGTAGGGGGACAAAAATTGGGGTCCTAATGTGGTCCAAGAGATGGATAGCTGAATTAAAGTGAAATTAGCCGACTAAATGAGACTACAGTAGTCCCCCACCTTATCCATGGGGGATACATTTCAGTGGATGCCAGTGGATGTCTGAAACCAGTCATAGTACCAAACTCTATATATACTATGGTTTCCTATACGTGCTGACAATTCAGAAGGAGGAGCATCTGCTTCTGGATCACGATTAACTGTGGTAATTAAATCCCCCAGATAGGGGAACTACTGGACTCTGGAAAATGTCTTTCAGGAGAGAACTGGGACTGAAAGTGGCCTTAAAACAGGGCGCAGAGAATTTTTAAAAATTAACTTTATCACCTTCTATGGGTCATTAAATTGCTGCAGTTCTTTACCCATTTTCATATTATGGAAAAGAATATATTCAAGTCACAATGTCACAAGCATTTATTTATGCTTGTGCTATAGCAAGCATATATCTGGGTGCTGCAAATTCAAAACTAAATAAGAATTAGACCCTGTCCACAAGGAGCTTGATATGATCAGGTAATTCTTAAAGATAAGATGTGACAAGTAACTCCAGTTCATTATTTCTCCAGTATTAGCAATTTAGTGTTAGAAGTCAATTCAGAGAAACCTTAAAGTTTGAAGTTGTATCCACCTTAATAAATTCATGAATTAGGAGCAACATCTTCTAAATATACAGATACTTGCTTTCCTGTGGACAAATAATGATGTCATACCAGGTGTGAATGAATACTTTTCTTACCTTAATTGAGTGGCAAGATCTGATCCAGTAATGTCTACCTTAAGTCATTGTCCTTCTTCAATTTCTAGAAATAAAAGAGAGGAAACTCACAGCAAGTGCACGACTCACACCTTTGGCCACCACTCCAACTACAACCCCAGGAATGGAGGTCCATACCGGGAGCAGAAATAGTTAACTTACTTTGGCTTGTGCTCCTAACAGTTGACTGGACGTGTTGCTGTCAGTTCAGTGGGGGTGAATACTAGTTTATTATTCATTAAGACTTCTGACTTCTAAGAGAAAGAAATGGACCCTACCAGAATATTCCACTTGGCAGTGTGGTTCAGTACCATAGTCCCTAAAAGCAGCTAAAGGCAGAGGTAACTTTGAAATATCAAGAAGTCTCAATTACTGAAAATGACTTTCAGACTCAATGACTTATTTGATCTTTTTATGAAAGCCTTGAGTTATTGCCTTGGTGGGTGTCCCAAATCTGGTGTATTCAGCACTATTCTGATTTTAGAGAATAATTTCAGGCACTGGAAGGTGCTAAGGTTTAGAAAGCACGAAATCCAAGTGAAGTAATATTGGCACAACTATTTCTTAAGGGAAAGAAAAATCAAAATAAAATAGCTTAAGTTAGAGCTATTTTCCCAAAAGTTGCCTTTCCATGAAAATAAAGTTGATGATGAATTGTACTGGTCTGCCTGAAAGCTGAGAGCAGAATTATTGACATTACTATAATACTGACCCCAATTGAGCTAAGCTTTAAATTCTGAGAAACAGGTTTTTAAACAGGTTTATAGGCCAAAGAGAGCCTGGAACACCCCAAGGGCTTGGCTTCCCTTGCCAAGTAATCAGTCAGAGCTATTACTATGGCTCTGCCTTTTCCTTGTGGCTAAATAACGGAGCCCAAGTGCACAGTTGCCAATTTCTAATGAATATTAGGTGTGGCCTCCATTTTCTACCGTGCAAGGGGATATTGGAACAACAGGGTTTGAAGCAATATCCATGAGGGAGGTAGCTTCAGGTCTCAGAAGTTAAAGCAGATTTTTAAAGCTTAGGTTGCATTTGAACTAAAATTAAAACATGTTTATTGAGGGCCTAATAAATATTTATTAAGAATGCTAGATAATATTTGAAAAAAAATATGTATGCGTAGTTCTTGCCTCCTAGGAACACACCTTCTACTTGGGTAGATAAAACCATCTGGAAAGTTTAATAACAATATCAGAGTTAATTTAAATAACACACCAGAAGCTGTCACGGTGAGGTTCAAGGCTAATTTCCAAAAGGATGGTAGAGAGTTTCCTGGTTTTGTAACAGACTTGAGCTCATAACCTTTGGCTATTCTTTGAAGCCCATTATCTTTCAAAAGAGAAGATAATATTTGTATCTAGAAAATAATTTTCAATCCCTTTGAAATGTTAGGACAGCACTTCTTGTTGTATGAGTTCCCCTGTGTCAGATCCACAGGAATGTGTATTAAAGGTGCAGAGTCTCATGTTCTGCTTCAGATGAAAGAGGAAAGAAAGAAAGAAAGAAAGAAAGAAAGAAAGAAAGAAAGAAAGAAAGAAAGAAAGAAGAAAGAAAGAAAGAGGAAGGAAGGAAGGAAGGAAGGAAGGAAGGAAGGAAGGAAGGAAGGAAGGAAGGAAGGAAGGAACTGTGGGGGTCCAGTCCACGAAGCTACATATTAGCTACATATTAACAAGCACCCTGTGATAATTGTGGATACATACTCAGCTTAAAAGAACACCTTCAGAGAAAGAAGCACATGGATTTTCTTCATGACTACAGATACATTCAGGGCTTGGAGATCTTAAGAAAGAAAAGACTAAAAGTATCTGGAAGCACAATATTACATTTACATCTGTAGCCTGCAAACTGGAAATCTGCAAGTTTTTATTTGTTCAACAAGGAGTATTTACAGATTCTCAGTAGTGACCCCTTAGACTGCATGAAATGTTATTAATACAGTCTCTAAATTTATGGAAGTCATTTGCTAATGCTCTAGTTACTTAGCCTCTTTGGGGTTATTTAAGGTTTCTGATCTGAAGGAGGAAAATGAAAAAAAAAGCTATAAATGCAAGTGCTACTATAATTAGAATAGCCTGTCTGCTACCTCCTTTTTCTGTTTTTCTAGCTATAAATACCACCAAATCTCTGCTGCCTTTCAGAGGCCCTAGAGATCTGTTTATTTTGTAATAGGAAAAGAACTAAAGGACTTTTCTGAGTTTTTTGGTAGCTAGAAGACAAGTTTCTAGCTTTATGCCTCATTGTTAAAAATTTATATGCATTTTTCTTCTTCCAGACCGAAGCCACTATCCTCAGGAGGAAAACTAACTCTAGTCATGGGGGTATTTTGGCTGTTCATATGACTACTACAGCTCCTCCATTCAGAAGGAAGCTGAAAGCTCATGCAAAGCAGAACCTAAAAGAATAGAGTTCAATATGTTTGCCACATTTTATATTTCTTAATGTTATTCTAATGGAATGTTCCAAATTAAAATTAAAATCGTTTTTGGAAATTTTTTCAGTTCCTTGTTATGTGGCACCATGTTTGAACAAAACTATAATCATTAAGATATAGCCACATAAGAAACGTGTTCATTGTAAGTCAAGTTATAATGATCGCATGAAGGTAGGAGGTGTGGAAGTATTCATATTAAGTTACTTTCCCCATAAAGGGATAAATGAACACAATCTAATTTCTTCCTTCCTGAATTGTCCTTGGCTGGGGTTAACTTCAAAATTTCAGCCTAAAAGGGAGACTTTAAAAAAATGATGAGCAAGTAAGGAGACCCTATAACATAATACTACTATGCCATTACTCCAACAGGTTTTCCCTGTTAGAAAATCTCTGAGGTTCTTTTTTGTACAATGCTACACTTACGTTAAACACCATGCTAATTTATGTCATAGTATTTGTTTTATTTGGTTGAAATAAATGAAAAAAAAAATCTATATCTTTTTTAGGAGTTAAAAGAATAATCTTTTCTTTCAACTTCAAATTTCGTGTTTTGGCTCCCAAACGATCACATTGTTCACTTGTTCTCTTCCATAGAAAAATGCATTTATATTTTTATTCAACTTCTCCCCAAAATTTTCTGATCTATGATCTACAGAGCATACTAGGAAAATGAAATTCTCATTAGAAGGGGACAGAGATTAAGACAAAAATGTGAGCTTAAAGGAAATGAATAGAAGGAAATACAGGGTTCAGGGTGGCACAATTTCTTTCATTGACATAGAAGAGTTCTTCAAACAACAATAATTGCTTGAAGTGATAGCAGCCACTGATTTTTTAAACATTAGAATTCTTTACTTGATTCCAACAAGAAGGTCTTAAAGTCAGCACAACCTAGTTATTTTGGGGTATCTAGGAATCCGTTCATATAAGATGTCTGAAGAGTGAAGGAGTAATTGTTTTTACATATACGTATACCATTGTTTTTTGCATATATGGAGTACTGGGATTGATTTTTTCAAACTTAAGTCCATTAAAATTTATGAAATTCAAGCTACATATTTATCATGGATTTTCTCAGTGAAAATGAAAAAAACATCTACTCTTATGAGATGGGTATGACAGTATTTTTTTTTACACTGAAAATATTCAGGGCAAATGGGTGGCTCAGTAATTTAGTGTCTATCTTCTGCCCAGGATCCCAAGGTCCTGGGATCCAGCCCAGCATCAGGCTCCCTGCTCCGTGGGGAGCCTGCTTCTCCCTCTCCCTCTGCCTGCCAGCCCCCCTGCTTGTGTGCTCTCTCTCTCTCTCTCTCTGTCAAATAAATAAAAACTTTTTTTTTAAGTGACAGTGTTATGGAGAAAAAATAAAACAGGGAATGAAGATAAAGAGAAGCATAGGAGGCAAGGCAAAATTTTTTAAAAATTGGTCCAGGAGGGATCCCTGAGTGGCGCAGCGGTTTGGCGCCTGCCTTTGGCCCAGGGCGCGATCCTGGAGACCCGGGATCGAATCCCACGTCAGGCTCCCGGTGCATGGAGCCTGCTTCTCCCTCTGCCTGTGTCTCTGCCTCTCTCTCTCCTTCTCTGTGTGTGTGTGACTATCATAAATAAATAAAATTTAAAAAAAAAAAAATTGGTCCAGGAACGTTTCATTGGGAAGAAGAAACCTTTGAGCAAAGACCTGAAGGAGATACAGAGGGCACCATATAGATACCTAAGGAAAGAGCAAGCCAGCAGAACTGCAAGTGCCAAGACCTGGAGGCAGAAGCCTGCCTTTGGACTTCAGTAAGATCAAGGAGGCTGTGTGGTTACCATAGTTTGGGGGAGTTTGTGAACAACAGGAAATGAGGTAGAGAAGAAATCAAGAGAGACAGATCAAGTTGCCTTGGAAGGACATTCGTTGTACTGAGTAAAATGGAAGCCACGAAAGCTAGTAATAGTTACTGGAAGTTTTTGTGGGAATTACCTTATTAAATAGGTGAATTGTTCATAACTTGCATTAATACTGTATATAGAGATATTCTGTAGTGCCTGATGGTCATTTCCAGCAAGTCATTTATACTTTACTCTGGAGTCTTGTAATCTATTTAATGGATTCTCTTTTTTTTTCATGATGTAAACAAAAAAATTGATGTTTAAATCCATTTTTGCATAATCAAAAACAATAGTTCTAGGATCCAAATCAATAGTTTTTTTACCCTAGACAGTATGAAACAAAGTTAGTGTATGTATGCTACAGATAAAATTTTAGGGATGTGATTATAAAATAATGAGACCAATTCTATAAAACATTCATGGAAAAATAACACCACTTTATTTAGTGAAAATTTAAAGATTTTATAATGTTTGCATTTACCTCAAATATGCAGATTTACATTAATTTACTTTTCTCCCCCTCTCTTACAGGAAGATATATATGCAAGAGTAAGTACCTTGTTTTAATAATAGAAATCAAATGTAACTATAATGGGAGAGTGGGGGAATGGCATAACTGGGTGACAGGCATTAAGGAGGTCACTTGAAGTAATGAGCACTGGTTGTTATATGCAACTGATGAATCCCTGAACTCTACATCTGAAACTAATAATATACTATATGTTAAGTAAATTAAATTTAAATAAAATTTAAAATATATATATATAATGGGGATAAAGCTGTTGAGTATTTCCAAAAAGTAGAAGTTTTGGTTTTTACAATTATGTCCATTGCTTGTAATACGTTATTTCCATTTATCTGAGGTTATCCTACATATTAAATTATCTCATGTACTTTACAAAATGTTTTTGAAGACTCCTGGTATATAATTTATTTAAATCACAAGTTTGTTGGTGCCAGGAACTTTTTAAGAACTTCTCATCACATATATTATTTAGGAATATTAATGTGTTCAAAAACACACCTTCTTAAGAACTACATTAGACTTTAAAAAATCTTAGATAAATACTCTACTGGTTTTGAAGTTTCTGTAGATTAATGTACAAAAGAAAAGATTCTTTGTGCATTATAGTAAATATTGGGTTTCTTCTAATTTGGATTATTATATGATTTATAGAGAAAAACAAACACACACATATATATAATATGTTCAATATACCTAAAATATTAATAGGAAATAACTTGTCACTAAGACAATATATTATAGACAATATATATAGACAATATATAGACAATATAAGACAATATATTATATTATAAATATATTATATTTATATATATATTTATATATATAAATATAAATTATATTATAAAGTAGCACACATATACACACACTTTGGAAGATGTCCATTTTTATAGAAGGAAAGCATAGTCTAGTCTAGTACTGAATGGATGATACTAGCTTAAATACAAACTCATATTTATAAGGACTTTTAAAAAAGCACATTTGGTTTAGCATGGATAGCAATAATCTAAGGGCCTGAGTTCCTAGTCTGTGTGTTTGTTTGTGTACATGTGTTTGTGTGTGTGCCTGTGTATTCTAAATTCCTGAAACTGTACATCAGGAAATAAAAAGCCTACAATATAAAAATTATATTACTTAATTTAATCTGTAAACACCTGTCATTCATGCTTTGTTACAGAGCAACGATGAGGAAAGATAGAATTCCAGAAGTGAGGTGCAAGAACCAGGCATCCATCATAAAGGGAACTGAGAAGTTAGTTTTTGACATAGCAAACCGGCACCAAACGCAACGAGTCCTCTCACTTTATGAGTCTTTTCTTCCAAAAGTAAAAAAATATGTATATGTATATATACACATGTGTGCATATATACATGTATATATGTGTGGGTATATATGTGTATATATGTATATGTGTGTATATATATATACACACACACACATCCTACATTGCAAACAAATGTAATTTTTTTCAATGAGTTCCCAATTCTGAGACAATTGAATTTGAAAAAGTGAATAATGGGTGGGGGCCTTTGTCCTTTCACACACTGGCGTCTTCCTGGCTTCTCTTCAGTGATAGCTGGTGTGGTTGGAGGGGGTGGGGAGATTATGGTCTCATTAAAAACCCTGTCCCCCTGGCATTGTGCCTTGGACCGGAGATTTACATAGAGGAACTATGTGAATTACAGAAGAACTTCCTGTGCTACAAATTCTGCTCAGGTTTCTTTTCCTAAAGCTTAGGTCTTTATAACCAAAAGACCAAAAAGAGGGAGAGAGATTCAGAGCAGAGTGAGAGATTCTTTTAATATAGTTAGCATGCACAGGCTCCTACACACAGAATACAACAAACAGTACATTGTATTGAAATGCTTGCTGAAAAAAATCTCAATAGCTTTTAGGACAATCCCGCTGTGTGGGAGTTAGCAGGCTTTGTATGCCCCCTCTAGCCTATTCTATACATCAAGAACTGGAAAAGAGGACGAGCAATCGCAGCATGTGGCTGGATGAACATCAAAGCTACATTTGCCATGAGTTATTTTCCTTCCTGCTTCTCTCACTCTGGTCATGAGGTGCACATGCTGCCACATAAAAGGGTAAAAAGCAATGTCAAGTGCTTTGTAATTGTTTGGCTCCTTAGCAGCTAAGGCCAGGAATATTGCAGCCAAGAGTGCATTTAGGAAATGTGGGTTTTTTGATACTTCAAAAAAAAAAAATCTCCCTACTTATGGAAACGGAAAATTGTGTGTGGGTTCTTTTTTTTTACAGTTTACATTTTAAAAAATGCAGAAAAAGACAAGAATACTTATAACTCCTAAAATGTTTATTTTGAATTATAATCTTATGCAAGCATCATAGACAGTATTAAAGTGACAAGAATCATAGAATCCTGCACGAAAAAGTCCCCCTAAAAGCATTTGAAAGTCCCATGTTTGAAAGCAAGAAAAACATAACTATTCTAAATTTAACTATCTGCAGAAATGCAGTGTTTCATCTTTATGCTTTTACACTTTTTTTTTTTACATGTGCTCTCTGTCTTGATCAGATATTTCTACCTTTGGATTCAGGGTTTCTATCGATCTCAAAATGTTATAAGTTATTTCTCCTTTCTTAAGCTTTATATTTTTAAAATTATTAAAGAAACACTGTGAAATATATTTTTAAAATTATTAAAGAAACACTGTGAAATACAGAAAATCAAAATGAAGACCGTGGAGACAATCGGTAGTCACATTCCACAGTTAACTGTTGTAACATTTCATGAGTCCCTCACTTCATAGCAATTTTTTCTCCACACACATGCATATTGACTAACATGGGACCACTATATATTTCCTGTGTGTCAACTTACTACCTCATTCATCAGTATATCATGGACACCTTTCTATGTTAGTAAATATAAATCCACATTGCTTTATGACTGCATAATATTTTACCTGATGTATATACCATAATTTAGTTTACCAAACCCTTATAGATACTTGAATGGTGTCTATCTGTCCTGTAAAGATTGATGTTTTGTGTTCATTCTTATAAATGATCTCCGTACAATAATTTGATTTTCTTAGAAGGAGTTTCTAAAAGTGGAATTGCTAGATCCAAAGGCTCTTGATACTTAGTGCCAGAAAATTTAAGAAAAGTTGAACTAGGGATGCCTGGATGGCTCAGGGGTTGAGTGTCTGCCTTTGGCTCAGGGAGTGATCCCGGGAACCGGGATTGACTCCCACAATGGGCTACCAGCAAAAAGCCTTTAATGTTGTGTCCTGCTTAAAAACTGTAAGATTGTTTTAAAGTGTAATCCCTGTTTCCTTTATATTCTTGTGTAATTTCATTTTTAACATTAAAATCTTTGATCTATATGGAAATTGTTTTGGTGTAAAGGATTCATTTTTGATATTTTCTTCTATATAACTAGATAATTATCGCAATGCCTGATACTGAATAATTCATTTTTTCTATTGAGTAGGAATGTCAAATTTATTATGTACTTCATTTTCATACATATTTGTATTTATTTCTTGATTTTTTTATTTTGTGCTACTCTTCTATCTATATATGAACCCATACCAAACTGCTTTCATTTCTACAGCTTTATATTTTAGTGTAAGATATAACTATGGTTGACCCTTAAACAGCATAGGGTTTGGGGTGCTGACTCCCATGCAATTGAAAAGCCATGTATAGCTTTTGATTCCTAAAAAACTTTACTAATACTCTACTGTTGACCAAAAGCCTTACTGAGAATATAATTAGTCAGTTAACATATATGTTGTATGTTCTATAAATTATATACTGTGTTCTTATAATAAAGTGAGCTAGAGAAAAGAAAATTTATTAAGAAAATCATAAGTTGAGGGCACTTGAGTAGCTCAGTCGGTTAAGCAGCTGACTCTTGATTTTGACTCAGGTCATGATTTCAGGGTCTTGGGATCCAGCCCCTCATTAGGTTCTGCATTCAGCAGGGAGTTTGCTTGAGGATTCTCTTTCTCCCTCTGCCCCTCCTCCCAGAGCTCGTGCTCACTCTCTCAAATAAATAAATACATTTTTTTAAAAAAAGATAAAAACAAAGAAAATCATAAGGAAGAGAAAATATACTCAGTATTGTGCTGTATTTATTTAAAAAATCCATTGTATAAGTGGACATACACAATTCAAATCCATGTTGTTCAAGGGTCAACTATAATCTCCGCTCAATACTCCTCAGAATTTTCTTGAATATATTTGCATGTTTCCTTCTTTAAAACTTTTGTGTTTTTTAAAACTATATGTACCATCGTTTAAAAAGCCACATAGCTGGGGACCTAGGTGGCTTAGTCTGTAAGTGTTTGCCTTTGGCTCAGGGTCATGATCTCAGATCTTAGACTAGAGCCCCACATTGGGCTCCCTGCTCAGCTGGGAATTTGCTGCTTCCTGCCCTGCTTGTTTTCTCTCTCTCTCTCTCTCTCTCTCTCTCTCTTTTCTCTCTCTCAAATAAATAAAATCTTTAAGAAAAAAAAGTCAAATAGTTCTATAAGATTTAGGAAAATTAGCAATTCCCTCTTCTCTCACCTGCTTCTAAAGAACATAGGCATTTTACTTAATATTTTGGTACTTAATCTTCATGATGTTAAAAACATGTTTGGTTTTTCCCATTGTAAGTATTATGTTTTGACTTCCATCTATGGAACACAAGAATTTCTCTCTCCCTATGCCATCTCGACTACACACACACACACACACACACACACACACACACACACACCTCCACACACCCTTCCCATCTCTCCATTTTTCCCATGTGATTACATTGTCATCTGGATTAGAACAATAGTCAGTGTTTGATTTATTATATTTGAGTATATCTGAGTAAATTTTTTTTCAGAGCTAAACCTTGGAATAAACTGATTACTTGTTTTTCTGGGAGTTAACTGTTTATTTATTTTCATTTTCTTAGTTTTCTTTGTTTTAATCATTAATGCCACACTCACAGCCAGTTATCTCTTAAGACAGATGGATGCATTATGGATGCTATCAATTTCATCTCCCTAAAACAGCTTCTCTCAGAGCTTTCTAACCTGTTGAGTTTGGACCAGGTGACTGGGCACAGCTGTCTTTGAGGAACTCTTGTCATCCTGGAGAATCTCTCTTTTTTTAATAATAAATTTATTTTTTATTGGTGTTCAATTTGCCAACATACAGAATAACACCCAGTGCTCATCCCATCAAGTGCCCCCCTCAGTGCCCACCACCCAGTCACCCCCACCCCCCGCCCTCCTCCCCATCCACCACCCCTAGTTCATTTCCCAGAGTTAGGAATCTTCATGTTCTGTCTCCCTTTCTGATATTTCCTACCCATTTCTTCTCCCTTCCCTTCTATTCCTTTTCACTATTATTTACATTCCCCAAATGAATGAGAACATACAATGTTTGTCCTTCTCAGATTGACTTACTTCACTCAGCATAATACCCTCCAGTTCCATCCACGTTGAAGCAAATGGTGGGTATTTGTCATTTCTAATGGCTGAGTAATATTCCATTGTATCCAGTCATCCCGGAGAATCTCTTTACCTCCTTCCTGTTTTTAGTGCATCCTTCAATAGGTTCCTGTGTTCACCAAGAATACATGGGAAGTAAAATTTTAAGAAATTTTATATCCAAAAATCTTTATTTTACCCTCACACATGATTTATAGTTTGATCAAGTATAGAATTCTAAATTAGGGAATCCCTGGGTGGCTCAGCGGTTTACTGCCTGCCTTCGGCCCAGGGCATGATCCTAGAGTTCTGGGATTGAGTCCCTCATCAGGCTCCCTGCATGGAGCCTGCTACTCCCTCTGCCTGTGTCTCTGCCTCTCTCTCTCTCTCTCTCTCTGTGTGTGTGTGTGTGTCTCTCATGAATAAATAAATAAAGTCTTTAAAAAAAAAGAATTCTAAATTTAAAATCCTTCATCTTTAGAACTTAAGGGTATTTCTTCATAATTTTCTAGTTTTCAGTGTTGCTATAAGACATTTAAAGTTTTTTCTCATTCTTCACCATTTGTTTGTACCCATTTGTTTACATATTTCTCTGAAGGATTGTAGGGTCTTCTATTTGTCCCCAGTAGTCTGAAGTTTTAGGAATTCCCAGGTGTGAATCTATTTCATCCATTGTGCTGGGTTCTCAGCTAGTTCTTTCAACATGCTAACTCCTGTTCTGTTCTTGAATTATTTTACTGATGATTTCCTCCCCATATATACTCTGTTCTCACTTTCCGGGACTCTACTTATTTCAATATTGGATCTTTTAGACCAATCTTCTAATTTTTCACATTTTTGTTCTCTTTTCTATCCCTTTGAATTTTGTATCTTCTTTCTGGAAAGTCCCTGAACATTTTCTTCAATACCTGTGAGATTTTATTTGTTATTATCCTTTTAATTTCCAAGAGCTCTTTCTTAGTTCTCCAAATGATCTCCCTTATTTGTACAGCACTCTAAAAATTAGGCTGTTTTGGGGCAGCCTGGGTGGCTCAGCGGTTTAGCGCCACCTTCAGCCCAGAGCCTGATCCTGGAGACCTAGAATTGAGTCCCACTTCAGGCTCCCTGCATGGACCCTGCTTCTCCCTCTGCCTTGTCTCTGCCAATTTCTCTCGCTCTCTCATGAATAAATAAATAAAATATTTTTTAAAAATTAGGCTGTTTCTTCAGCAGGTTTCCAACTAGTCCTTCTTATTCTAATTCCCACCTCCCTCTCTCTCCACTTCCACAGTTTCTCAGGGTCTAATTAATGAATCTTTGGAGAAATGATTAAATTATTGTCTCTCCATATTACTGGTTCTCTCCAATTTGAATCTCTCTGGTAATAAATCAATTACCATTCATTCATGTTCTTTACATCTTCTGAAATTTCTTAATGGTTCTGTATTTATTTTCACAATTTTTTATTTGTGTCAAATCCTATTTGTTTATTATTTGTATAGTGATATACAGTTTTTTCTAAAATTGACTTAAGGTGTTTTAAAGGGAGAGTGAATTGAAAATAAACTCAATAATAGTGTACATGTTTTGTGGCTACTGTAAAATTAATATTAAATTTAGGATACTTGTGGTCATAGAACAAAGGAAATTCAAAGTAATATGATCAATAGTTAAATGATTATTTTTCCTTCCTCTGTTTTCTCCCTCTAATTAAGATATATTGGTGTATCTCAGTGTTGTATATCTGATTCTTCGTCCTCCACCACAGTTTTTACATTGTTTAAATGTCATTTTTACTTTCATTGTGTGACTGTTTTCTTGTTTCTGATGCGAAGCTCTTTATAGCAAAACTGGGTGCTGCTAAAACAAAGCCAGCTGTGTTTACTTGACTTTGTAAAGTCCTAATAATTCACAACAAGATTAGTGTAGCTACTTATGGTACTAAATATTTGCCAAAGTATTCATGATAAAACTGAGGAAGATGAAACAGAATTACAAATTAATGACTACCTTAGTTTTTAGCCTAGTGTATATGGGAAATTGTTACTTTTTGTTGGGGATACATGTGATAATGGGTGTTTGGCTGAGCTGGGTTATATCACACATACAACTCATTTGCCTCTTGCAGTTATCAGAACTTAATCTTACCCAAAGGGATTAGATGAGGTGAATGCCTGGAGTGTCATTATCTTAAAAGACATCCTCTATCTTTTCTACCATATTGCTTGTCTGTGTGATGCAGATATCAGAACATCATTGCTCATCACTTGGGCTGTCCAAAGTACATGCCTGAAGACAAAAGTGTCTGGGAGATTTCTCATTTTTAAGAAAGCCTTTCTAAATATTTGCATTTGTGATACTTTTAAGAGAAACAGTAATCATTTATAATTGGTATTATTATCGTTTGAAACAGAAAAGGGAGGTAATAGAACTTTGATGTCAAAACGGAATGGAAAAAAAAGTAATGATAAGATAGGCACACAACTAAAGGGTTGAGGCTGGTTTTTTGAAAGATCTTAATAAGGAAGAAAGAAGGCAGCTCAGAGATACTAGACTGTCCTTTAATGTATCTCGGGATGTTTTTAGTAGTTAAAAAATTTAAATATGCATATAGCAATAGACCACACTAATAAACTACCTTATTAAAATTGAATTTTCTTTGAGTTGTTTGATTATATTTTGATAGCAT
The DNA here is from genome assembly GCF_018345385.1 of Vulpes lagopus. NCBI lineage: Eukaryota > Metazoa > Chordata > Mammalia > Carnivora > Canidae > Vulpes > Vulpes lagopus. Next base: position 102,438,977 of record NC_054829.1, read on the forward strand.
TTCAGTGATTTTTAGAAGATTAATTAAACTAATATTTGGTGACAAAGGGAAAATGCAGAAGAAATTCTGATTATATTCATACAGATAATATGATTTCTTCTAATTAAGTTAATACCTTCCATATTCCAGACCTGTTTTTATTTAAGGGAATAATTTCTACTCAATTGTCTAAACTATTGTATTGTTGAAGAATCTCTGCTTAAGATATATAAGAAAATGCCGTATTTCATATTTGAATATTCTGCTTTTGATACACCATTAGTTAGAAAATATATTTTTAGTTACTTTTTTTTAGCATTCATAATAGATTTACAGTTTTTCCCATCCACTTCACCCAGTCCTCTGGGAAACCAAAATATCTCTCTCTCCCTATCTCCCCCATTCCCTCCTTGCCATCCTGTCTCCTTACATACCTTCCTCCCTTCCTTAATAGATTTGGTATAAATGGGAAGAAGGCACAAGATAAATCATATTAAAACAACTCTTTACTCCCTTGCAGACCTTTAATACTTACTTTGATTTTCCTTAAAAAAAATATTGCCTTTTGGTTTGCTTCCATCTTTTTCTATTATAGTATCATCTTTTTCTCAGCATGTGATAAAACTCCTCAATCTATTATTCAGGACCATTGTGCAATTTTTTTTGGCAAAAAATTCAATGTAAAATAAAAACACATTACAGAAAATCTGAAATCTATCATTTCAATCTCCAAATATTCATTGAGAAAATACTATATGTTGTGCCAGAGATGTAGTGATGACAGAGAATTGCGCATAAACTGGTAGGGAAACATAATGATTCCAGAGGGTTAATAAGTGCTATGATAAAAATAAAAATGAGGAGATGTGGACAGAGTGACTAATGTGTATGTGTGTGTACACATGTGTGCGCATGAACATGATCATTTAAAGTTTCTTAGTTTCTCATTTATCAAATGAAGAGTTCAAATAGATGATCTCTAAGGTGTTTGCAGACCTTTTCTAATGATAAACTTTTCTAATCTTGTCCAAAATTTTTTAGATCCATTTCACCATTCCAATGATGTGGTATGTTGTCTATCTATATTGATATTTAGAAATAATAATTGAAGAATTAAAAATTTAAACTATTAGGATGTGAAAACTGTCAATATTCTTATCTACTAAAAAACCAAATGAAAACAAAACCCAAAAATCAAAATCCAAACAAACAAAAAACCTAAAAGAAAATAAATGTGTATATCTGTCCACAAGAAGGGATTCAAAGCCCAATTTGTATCCATGCTCATTTATAGTGTCTATTTGCCCTTTTGCAAAAAAAAAAAAAAAAAATCTTTTAGAAACTACTAACTTCTTACTAAAAAAATGAATGACAGTGGATTGGACAATGACATGACCAGTTCACTTTCTATGAACTGCTTGGCTAGTTGGAATGGTTGTAATCTCACCTCAGAAGCTCCTAAAGGAAGAGTCAGGCATGAGCGTTCACTTTTGTGTAGCCATTTGAAGATCTGTTGGTTAAGAATTCTACGTGGAAAGTCATGGAAAGTATCATGTGATAGCAATGATTAGTAACAGTGGTGGTATTAATAATTAATTTAGGGAACTATTGCATTTATTATAAATTTCTTTTGGAAACCGTGGTAGAACCTCTGAAACACAATGAATTCAACTATTCAATTTGGTAGAAGAGAGGAGACAATGCTTTCTTTTAACGATACTTGGCAAGTCATCTTTTTAAATAATTAATTTCTTTTCCTCACTAATAATCACAAAAGTGCCATCAGGAAAATGCATTTTTCTTGGTTGTCATGGAAAAATGCATTCTGAAATTGTTTCCAACTATTGTTATGAATTTTGTTATTTAAAAAAATATATAAATGGAACATGGATAGAAATCCTGCTTTGAGTTCTCAATGGACAGATACACTCACGTGTTCTTGTAAGCTTTTGCTTGGTAGTAGGGTCTTTCAGCCTGGCTTCTTTCTGTCATCCATCGCTCTTGCTTCATTTTTAGAAATGGTATGCAGCCACATGGAGGAAAAATAAAGGAGAAAAACAGTTTCAAGATTAATCATAAAAATCACAAAAATGAAAAGGAGTTAGTAAGACAAATGTCTGTGAAACTGATATTAGTTATGTCTATTGTAGAGGCAAGCCAAACCTACTGGACATGGGCTCTTTGATGATCAAACCAATCCAGCGTGTAATGAAATACCCGCTCTTGCTGTGTGAACTCCAGGGCTCCACCCCTCCCTCTCACCCAGACTTTGGGGCGCTGGGGGATGCCTTTACTGCAGTGAAAGACATTAACGTGAACATCAATGAATTCAAAAGACGGAAGGATTTAGGTAAGAAGAGACATGATGAATTGAGTGTTTACTGTGATTGAAGTGTTCTGCTTATGCTCCTGAGAATCAGAATATCTAAGTAGTTACAGCAGTTTTCAGTGATCATGTTCGCTTGATATCTAGAGTTAGAGGTTGGGAGCAGAGTGTAGCTTTGCCTGGCCAGCTGAGTTCAGGAGATCATGAGGCAAAAAAAAAAAAAAAAAAGAAAAAGAAAGAAAGAAAGAAAAGAAAAGAAAAAGAAAAAGAAAAAGAAAAAGAAATTTTAAAAATCAAGCAGCCCTATACTTGAATTCTTTTGACCCCCTCATGCCTTGTGACATACTGTGGGCTAAAGATACCATAGCACATTGTTCTCCTGTCACTGGTGATATGTGTGGTAAGAAGGAGACATGGCATGGCCAGGAAGCTAGAGTAGTGAGAATCTAGAGCCAAATCAGTGATCAAACAGGCCCAGCTAATACATCAAGCTCATCTGGTTCTGGCACATAAAGAATGGAGATTTTGTAGCAATAATATAATATAATAATCCCTCTATTGAAGGGAACAAGTATATTTCTTTCTCAAATTAAAAAATTATTGTTACGAATTTGTTAGCCAAGATGTAAAATTCATGTCTGAAGTGGAATGTAGATTTCAAAACAGGAGGCACAATTATAGGGTTCCTATCATCCCAGATGTAGTAATGTACTGGGATAGATTGTGTGTGTCCTTTGTCAGTGTGATTTGTGTCCATAAGTTCTTAATTGGCTTTGTACTTCTAATACTAAATCTCAATTCAACATTAAAGCAATGGTAGGACTTTAGAGCTAACTGCTCCAACAACTTCATTTATTTACATTGTTTTTCTTTTCTAAATTTATATTTAAAAATAGTATGTATTTATATTTATAAATTAAAATTACAAAGAAGGGACTAGAGAAAAAAAGTAAAAGTTGTAGAGGAATAGACACCATAAACAAATTAAAAGACAGTCCATAGGCAAAGGATTACTATATAGAATATATCATTACTGATATTTAATCAATAATAAAAACATTCTAGGGACGCCTGGGTGGCTCAGCGGTTGGGAGTCTGCCTTCAGCTCAGAGCGTAATTCTGGAGTCCTGGGATCGAGTCCTGCGTTGGGCTCCTGCATGGAGCCTGCTTCTTCCTCTGCCTGTGTCTCTGCCTCTCTCTCTGTGTCGCTCATGAATAAATGAATAAAATCTTTAAAAAATAAAAAATAAATTCTAATACAAAAAAAGGTTAGTAATAGAAGGAAGCAGTTCAGAAAGACCAATACATTTCTAAATGTTACGCTTCATTTATAATCAGAGAAATGCAAATTAAAATCACAATGACACATCATTCTCATCCTATCAGATTGGCAAAAAAGATTTTTAAGGGATTTTTAGGTGCTGAATCTCAATCTGCAGATGAGAAGTCTTCAGACTGTCTACGTCTTTTTTTTTTTTTCTATTTTCTTTCTTCTCTTCTCCTTCTTTCCATCTTTCCTGAACACGTGTGGCACTACAGTTTGCTGGGGTTTGCTTTTAAACTTAATTACGTATCATGAACATTTTCTAGTTAATATTGGCCTTCAGTGGTTCCCTAGTTTTCCATGTCTGAGTATGTCATAATTTAGTTCACTTTTCCTCTATGGATAAACTTTTTGATTGTTCTAAAATTGTGCTATTGGAAAATGTGCTGTAGGGAACAAAACGTTGTATGCCTGATATGGAAAGCAGCTTCTCTGCACAGATTTCCTGTCATAGACTATATGTTTAGAAGGTTCTGCATAAAAAAATGTATTGGTTTAATCCTCACCAATGGTGTGTAAAATTGCCCATCGCCCGGCACCCTTACCGGAACTGAATTGTAGAAGTATTTAACATTTTGAACAATAGGAGAAGTGAAAATGATCTTAAAGATAAAAAGATAAAGCTCAGAGAGGTGACTCAGCTTTCCCCAAATGTCTCAGCTAGCGGAGAGCCAGCTACTCTAGAGTCTAAGGTCTCCTTATGTTGGGTGCAGTTTCCTTAGCTAGGTCTTGAGGCTTCATTCTAGAGACTGAAGACAATATACTATCTGAGAAAAGAGAAAGTTTTTCTCCAGTGCCAAGTATTTTTTAAATGTGATAAGTACATGGATTTTGAGCTTTGAGGAACTCAAGTCCCTGGACACCTGAGTTTCCAGTCAGTGGGTTGGGCAGCTGGGCTTATGCCTGGGGAGTGGGGCCAGAGCATATTGCATCTGCATCAGAGGGTCAAAAATCACTTGGAATTCTATCTTAAATATGGATCTTGAATTCTTTGGATGAAACATACACTTCCCATGTTGCACATGTTCAGATATGTGATTGCATTCTTCCATTTCAGTTCTAAAATACAAGAAGAATGATGAGGATGAATCACTTAAAGATAAATTGTCTAAACTAAATATTCATTCAATTAGCAAGAAATCAAAAAGAGTGACAAATCATCTAAAGATTCTGACCAGAGGAGAACCACAGGTAATTTTTCTTCTTGGGCCACATACATTCTTCTGGGGCATATGAATGCTGATATTTTGCTTATTATCAGAGCTGTTTCTAGAACACTGAGAATCAAGGTAGTGGCCAGATGTTGATCTTTTCTTTTTACCTCTTTTAGGGGAAATGGAGTGTGGGTGGCTTTGACACTATTTTAGCTATAGTGCTTCCACTGAGGAAGCAAAGGAGAGAAAAGGACATGAGGACAGGGCTCAACATGAGATGCCCCGAAGTCCTGATACTCACCATCAAGTAGCATATAATCTCACCCAAGGCCATGTCTTTCTTTCATCCCTATCTTATCTCTGCTTTTAAAAATCTCACTTTTCTTTTGGGTTCCCTTAATGTTCATTCGATCTTCACTTCACCTATTTAAAAAGGGGTGGTTAAGTGCATCCCTTATTTTGATTTTTTTTTCCTATCCTAATCCGCTCCTCCCCCCCCCCCCCACCAGCACACACATTATGTCACTGGGCAACTGTTCTGTGTCACCTGTTTAGCCTGGTTTGAACCACATTCATCTCAACCCCAAATAAATAATGGATGAATTAGCAAAGGCTCTCAAACTTTAATGTGTGTAACAATTAGCTGAGGAGCTTGCCAAAAGATTCCAGGGTTCCACCTAGTTCAAGGGTGCAACCTAGAAGCCTGGTATTTTTGCAAAACTCCAGGTGTTTTGAAGCTAAATGACCTTCAAGTGAGTGACCAATGGAACACAATTGAGAATCACAAGACGGAAAGCTGACAGCCTGGATATGGAAATTAAGTGGGCTTCTAACAAAAAGTAGGCAGGACAGTTCCTTTGTTACCATATAGTATGTTTTTCTTCTTCTCATTTGCCTGATTTCATCCCTTTTTGTTAACATCTCTAAGGTTTTTAGTGTGAACTAGAGGCAACCATATGGTAGTTCAGTCTTGGTTGGCTTTGTTGGCTTTCCTTCGTTCTTTAGCTGCCATGGTCTTTTTCCTTTTTCCATTAAGTCTTTGCAGTTTTCTGACCCTAAAATGGTAGTGGCCTCTTCCTCTTCTGAATGCCTAACAAACTTGCTGAGTGTTTTCCAATCTTGGCATCATGAACATTTGCTGAAGTTAGCACAGTGCAAAAATTAAGAGCAAAATTTTTGAAGTCATTCAGATCTGAATTAGAATATCACTTCTGCCATTTGCCTTGGGGCACATACCTTAAAGCCAAGGTGGTCATCAAGATTATAAGGATCTAACCGTGGAGGGCTTGTGAGAATGAAATGCGGTGATGCATATGAAGAAAGTACCTAACACAGTGGGTAAACATTCAGTATATATTGGCTGTCATCATCATCATCATCGTCATCCTCATTCCATATCACTACAGTGCTTACTAACTTTTAATGTACAGATTTCTTACTACTCTTGTAGATGTAAACTCATTTATGTATGGTGTATTAATCAGGTCTTTTAATTTCTGTATTTTATGATGTTTAGACAACTTGAAAAAGCTTCTGGCCATGACAGATACTCGTCCCAGGACTAGTCAGTCCATTCTTAGAGATAGCAAAGGGCTCAGCTGGGATCACTTCTTTCATATGTGAACCAACCAATCCAGCCCCAAACACCTTCCAATCTATCTCTCACACACCAAGCCAGTGTTCCTCTGTCTTAAATCATCCTAGGGCCAGGTATCAGGCAAATAGAGACTACCACTAAAGCCCAAAGCCCAGGGGAATTTCCCAAACTGGCCAATCCTAAACTGTTTATCCTGACCCAGCTATTTCTATAGGGTTTCCCACAAAAACCACAATCAAGGCTCTGGCCTTGACTTTCCCCTTTCTCCTTTCTGCTACCTGACCAAAACCCAGTGATTGCCCTATGGACCTATATGGCACAAAGTAACCTTCTCTTTAGGACTTGTCAGTATATCAACTTCTTCCAAGCCTTGTTTCTGTTTCCTCTTGTGGCTGCACCTATTTTACCATTCCATATCCAATACGGACATTCTTAGAATCCGTGGCATGTATCATTCTTGTCAGTACTTCTTTATGCTCTTCTAGGGGCTCACTGGGTCCATTGCATGCAGGAAAAAAACTCCAGGCCCCTCTCTCAATGTGAAACTATAATGTGAGACGTTTGGGTCATTATGGTGTACGGTCATAGATCAGGGAAAGGAAAATCAAAACATTTGAACTAAAAACAACAATAATAAAATTGGATTGGGAATTCAATTTGAGAAGAGACGATAGCCTCCATAGGCATGTGTAAATGTCATGCACACAATTCTTCCCTGCTCTTTAGGTCTTTGCTTCTGACTTAAGACAATTCTGTTGAGGAACAATAGGTAGGTCTTAATTCTGGGCAGGTTTTTGTAAAAGCTGTTACATTCTTTAACATATTTATCATCAGCTTTTGATATTTTCCATTGTGAACTAAAAGTGAATTGTAGGTAAAGTGGCCTGAAGGGATATTAATTAGATTTTTCCCCCTTAATCTTTTGAGAAGATGTCCTGTCAGCAATGAAGCATTTCACTGTTAATCAGAAAATCAGCTGCATAGGCTGAACTGCAGAAGAGATAAATCTCAAATCAGTCAATTTTGCACTTGTCAGCAGCTCAAGTGAAATATTTGGTGGAGTTAGGGTATAAAACTATTACCCGAGAGGAAGATTCTATTCAATTCATCACACATGTATTGAACTCTATGTACCAGACACTGTGTTAGAAATTGGAAATACAAAGAAATTCTGAATTCAGACTCCTCGGGTTTGAATCCTGGTGTTACCTACTAACGTGAGTAAATTTCATTAATTTCCTATATTATTTACGGTAAAGACCAAGCTCCTTTCAAAGAGATTCCAAAACAAAGTAGGTTAAGCCAGATAGTCATTTATTTCTCTCTTATAATAGTCCTAAGATGTGAGTTCAGACAGGTGCTGCTGCACAAAATTGTTCAGGAACCCAGTTGTCCCCAATTTTGTACTGTGCTGTTTCCCCAAACATACTGTCTTCATATGCTTGGTTGAAATTGGGTCACTGCTGTGTCTTCAGTCTTGCCCTAAGGATAATGCTGTAAGGCCAAAGTTCAGAAGTGAAATACAACCTTTAGCTAACATCCTGTGTATTCAAACCAGTTATGAAGGCAGAACCAGCTGCAGGAGAGACTGGAAAGGGTAGCTTCTAGCAGGGCAGCCATGTGTCCAACTTAAACTAACCATGTGTCCAGGAGGAACATCAAGCTATGTCTGCCACAGCTCCCAAGATTCTGTTTTTCTCTAAAATGGGATTAATTGTGGCACCTCTGCCATAGAGTTTTATAAGAATTAAAATGAGAGCATGGAAAGCAAGTTTTAGCATAGTGTCTGGAACAGAGTTAGTGTTTAATAAATGTTAGCTATTATTATTATTGAGACAAAAAATACTTAATCTCAAATGCCTGCAATTGACCAGTGGAGAAAATCACTTAAATAATTAATAAGTGTTGTGAGAGGACATTGGGGAGCAATTAATTCTCTGTAGTGAAAAGAATAGGAATTCAAGGGAGGATTCACAGAATGGATGACAGTTGAGTCCTCAAAAAAAAATTAAACAGAATTTTGTAAGGCAAAAGAAGGGACAGCAGCATATTCCAGCAAAAGGAAACAGCATAAGAAAGGCATGGCTCTAAGAATGTAGAACTGGACAATATTTCTCATACTGGGATCCTGGATCTCTTACTTTAGAATCATCTGGATCCCTGCCAAGATGCACAAAATAAAACAGCTAGTGATGGGTCCTTGAAAACTGCATTTAAAATAATCTGCCCCAGCATATTGTTCTATACATCAAACTAGATTAGCACATAGACACCCTAAGGCAGAGGGTTTTGAAATTCGTGTGAATTACAAAGAACTGTGCACCTATTTAATCAAAAGCTTCTTAGATAAACAATATTATGGGGTTTAAAAATAAAATAAAATATCACCATTTTCTGTACATCCAGTTCTGAGGTCAACCATCTCCCCCCAACCCCCTCAGGTCACTCATCTCCCCCACCCCCATCCCACCCCCTCAGGTCAACCATCTTAAATGAACAAACCTATGCACTGAGAACAGCTATGGTTACTAACCAGTACCAAACTGAAGAATATCCACCATATTCCACAAATCATTTGCATGTTCACATAGATTTTGCCAGCATGAAGCTGGTTCTGCCCTTCTTTTGTCATAATTTTGATAGTTAAGAAATACTTCACACCATTAATAATAATTATGGTATTATCAAGAAATCAAGATAAGATATCAAGAAATAACTGAACACATGTGACCACTATCTTAACTCTGCTGAGTTTTCCTCACAGAAGGAATTTTTGCTAAGATTATATTCAATTTTTCAAATTTGAGCTGGGTAAGAATTACTGCCTTTCTTTAGCCAAGAAGCTAAGCATATTTGCTAAATAACCACTGTGAAATTAACTGAGATGAGTCATATCAACAAGACAATAAGTTTCCGTCAACAGGTCAACTTTTCATTTTAATTTTTATTTTATTAATTATTTTACATACCCACAAATTGAGCATAATTTAAGAGTACGTATATAATGCAGGCCATTAAAAACTGTAGAGAAAAGTTTTACCTCCTCCAGCTACCATCACATAGATGAAACTCTGTGAAAGCTGAACAGCAGATTAACCTGCACTATGTGGCTCTGCTACAGTAATTGAACAGCAGTTGTGCTGTGTGCTGGTACACAGCAAGTACTGTGCTAAGGCAGTCAGCATGACATGAAAGGTTTTCATCTACACAAGGAGTTCTTTTGTCATGTGCTGGGCTAATACAGTCTGTGATATTTTTTTTAAAACATCAGATCTGCTTGAGTTATAAAAATAAATAATTTCATCTACATTTTAGGTGAAAGACAATACCTTTAATAGAGAAGAAAAGCTATTTAGATCCTTAGAAAAGACGGTGAGGCATTGTGTGAAGAACATTTCACTCTGTCTTCAACACATACAGGTAGGTAAGACACAACTGTTTCCAGCGTTTCTACAAGAAGGTATTGATGTCCATGGTTATTACGAAGAGTAAATGTGAATGTTCATTCATTTATATGATCTAATTTATAGGATAAATTTCATTTATACTGTATCAAATTTGGGAGCTGAAGACTGCAGGTGAGGGAAACCAGTTTAAAGATTTAGATTTTGTTCTTTGCTTCCTTATCTGCTCCATCTTTCTCCCAACCAAAGTCACCATGTGGTGAGACATTAACTCACAGGATTGCCATGTGGTGCTAGACTATTAAAATGCTTTTCTTATAACAGAGCTAAACTCATTAATGCAAAATTGATTCAGCAGAAATTTTCTTTATTGTTGGATTATACTAACATACACTAACTATATGTTATATAGTTATATTTATATAATTAACATATACTAACATATACTAACTCTTGTACCCAAATCACAAATTTGCAATTTTAAAAGTGGGACTGAAAGAAAAAAAAAATCAAAGGAGGACATCACATGAAATTAGAGAAAGACTAAAGAGCATAAAGCATAACATAAAGGCCATATAAAAAAAACACAAAAACCCACATGTGGATCTCAAATTCAGCTGCAAGCCTTTGAGAAGCCAACTTAAAAAAAGATGTACTATCTCACTAGTCTAGATGAATAGAGCACCTCTATTTATTTTATAACCAGTGTTTCATAATGCCCCCTTTACAGTTCTGAATGAAATTCACATGTAATTCAACCTTACATAGGTAGGTCTATATAAAAGAAAATCAATGTGAAGGATAATAAATTCTTTTGTTTTAATTTTTAAAAAATATTTTATTTATTCATGAGAGATACACACACAGAGACAGACAGAGAGAGAGAGGCAGAGACAAAGGCAGAGGGAGAAGCAGGAGAAGCAGGCTCCATACAGGGAGCCTGATGCAGGACGATCCCAGTTCTCCAGGATCAGGCCCTGAATTGAAGGCCACGCTAAACCGCTGAGCCACCCGTGCTGCTGAGAAAATAAATTCTAAAAAAATAATTGGAGAACTACAATATGCAGATGTTCCCACACAACCATAGTAGTGTGGGACAAAAACACCCCCACAAATTCCCAGTCACCCAGGAGGTTTTTCTGCTAATGTTAAGAATCATAGACTTAACCAAACCAATTTGAAGTGTGGTATAATTATATTCAGTAGAGAAAGAATGGATCTCATAAAGAAGATGTGGTGTCTTCAACAACACCTTGATCATGGTTAAGACTGCAAGACATAGTAGAATTCCATGTAACTCAGGTAACAAATGACCCCCTTCCCATTTTCCAGTTTTTACCTTGGATATCTATTTTTGGAAGCAGATGTTTGTATGCATAGGTAAAATATCATACCAACAGAGGATTAGGTTAACAGGTATCATGATTTGGAGAAAAGATTCTGTGTTATGTTGATTCTGTGCTATGTTGGTTTATTTTTCTGTTGGTTGGTTAACAAGCCACATTCTTTTTTCATTTATTAACTGATGCAAAGCCTGATTTTACAATCAAGTTTGCTAATCTCTTCTTAAAGCTCTGCTTTCTGTGAAAAGAAAACAAAAACTTAGTTATAACAGCCAGAGAGCCGTGGGAACTCTATCCTTCATATATATTTCACGAAGTGAATGCATCTTGGGAACATCTACAGGAAAGTCTTCTATTTCCACTAACTGATTCAACAAAAACATGAGCATCTTCTTTTAAAAAGAGCATTACATTCACTAAGGAAAACTGAAGACATAAATCAAAGAGGAGTGATTTCTAAAATAAAGGATTTGTAAGAACTGAATGGTCAGTAAGATGAAGTCCACTTAATAGAATGTGTCATACAGAGTAGTAGGAGAAAGTGACAGAGGGCAAGTAAGAAAATAATTATTACAAGTAACCTCATTGTAAAGAAGATTCATGAAATTTTTTTCCTTCCTTTTTTAATCTCTCAGTGGTAATGGAGGGTTATGATGATGAAGTGTACATTTGGGATCATTTAATTATAATGAATTTCAGAACTTTGCCTATTTTGTGATTTTGTTTTTGGTTTCAGGATGCCATGCCCTTAGCACTGCAGAGTATGATGGAGCTCCAGGAGGTTTCATGCAACAAAAATAAGGAGGAAACGAGCCATTCAGAGGCCCTAAGTAATGCCCCAAATCCCTGTGGTGACTTTGTAAGTTATTTATATTCACAGATAAACTAGGTAGTGGGGTTACAAGAAAAGCTATTTTTTATTTGTTTTTCTGGAGTTAGAAATAAAACATGCACTAAACCAAAGATGAATGTCAAAATCAGTAGATATAAACAGGAGGGTTTTTTTATTATTGACTATTTTAAAGTGAATTAGTGAAGATCTCAATTACTATGATTAAAATTTAAGAGCGTCCCAGACTGTGTTTCTAAGAGTAGTTAGTGTCTATGTAGCTTTTAAAATCAACATCTAGCTTAAGTCTGCATGTGATAGGTCATGGATTTATTAAATTGGCAAGCTATAATTTTCCTAAAGCAGTCTCTGGAAAAGTCTGGAGTCCTTACAGGAGGAGCGAAGCTACTCTCTGATGATGTGACTTTGATTAACACACTATAAGTAAAGCCTTCTTATTGAGAAAGGGCTTTTACCTATGAGTCATACGTCTTCTATGCTGTGGTAAAATATTTGTTTCCTATGAGTTCTGTAAAATATACAGAATTACCAAACATAGCCCAGGAATCATAAAAACATGCTTGAGCCAAGAAAATATTTGGCTGGTAAAGTTTGAGTAGTGCTGATGGGGGAACACAGGGCTAGCTGAGGACAAAGCACGAGCTCTGGACAGCACCTTGACAAGTCCTTGAAAAAGGCAAAGGGGCACTCCTCTACGGTCTCAACTACCTCAGTGTTAATACTTTGCTAAGGGCAAAAGGCAATCTTAGCCCGACCCTCAGGAGCCTGTAAGTCTACTCTAACATTCAAAAATTCCTTTATAAATATCCTTTATCTCTAAACCCCCAAGTTACATGTTGGCAATATCCCCCAAGCACCTGGCCCACTGTTATATATCTGAAGGGTCTCATGACTCAGGTTTTATTAGATGGTAATAAGCCACCTTTTCCCAACAAAAGCTCCCCCCCCCCAGGTCCTGGAAACCTTGCTTCCAAAATTCCTTAGAGAGTACGCTATCCTGAAACCCCTCCCAACCCCCAGGTATATAATGAGCCACCCCTCACAGGCCTGGTGCAGCAGCTCTTCCTGCCTACGGGTCCTGTCCCTGTGCTTTACTAAAACCATCATTTTGCACCAAAGTTGTCTCAAGAATTCTTTCTTGGTCGTTGGCTCTGGACCTCACTTATATTCCAAAACTTCATCAGTACTAATTTTAACTTAGTATCTTGTGTTCCAAAGGTATTATTATTATATCATAGTAGTATGTTATATAGAAGCTATAATAGACTCCTTCATCATTTTGAAGATCCTTGAAAGTGGCATTTTTGTGTCGGCATTATGGCATTCTGGGTCAGATAGTTCTTCATTGAGAGGTCCTTGTGTTCCTGGAGGATGTTTAGCATTCCTAGGAAACCAAGCTCTAAATCTCAGTAATGCCCCCTCCCCCCATCTCAAGTAGTGACATCCAGGGAATAGCCTCATGTATTTCCAAATCCTAGGAAGTGATGCAGCCCCACCCCCCAGTAGAAACCTCTCAGAAGCATCTTATTTCGTGGCACTGGGGAATGGAAACTCAGGATTACATCTGAACTAAGATGATCGATTAGATAAATGAGAATAAGAGAGCAAGAGAGAGAGAGAAAGAGGTTTTTACAATGGATGTTAAATGGAAACAGTGTGGCTAGTTCTTTATACATTTTCTGGGCTTAATTACGGAGAGCACATTTTAGAAAAGTCCTTAAGGGTTTGCTCTTTAGCTTAATTCCAATGTATTAAGTCAAAAAGTATTTATTGAGCACCATGTAAGAGCAAGGTATACAGCTGCTTCAGCATGTCCAGAATTTGATGGAAGAAAGCAGTGTTCTCCACTTTGCATGAAACCATAAGATGATAAATTAGGCTAAATTAAAATAATTATCATTGTGTTCCTGAGTGGCTTAGTTGGTTAAGCATTTGCCTTCAGCTCAGGTCATGATTTCAGGGTCCTGGGATAGAGCCCCTCTGAGCAGGAGCCTGCTTCTCCCTCTCCCTCTGCCTGCCTCTCCTGCCCCCCAGCTTGTGCTTACTCTCTCTGTCAAATAAATACATGAAATCTTTTTTTTAATGAAATAATTATCAAAATGATCAGTATAAAAGCAACTCTTTAGCTTATGAAGTATATTAAACTTTTTATTTTTTATTTTTTTAACTTTTTAAAATGAAATATTAATAAGAATTCAAAAATCTATCTAAAGGCAGAGCAGTGTTTTTATCTAACCTTGAAAAATACTTACCTACCTTGAAAAATACTTGTCTACATGCTTTGAGTAGGAAAAAAATATTAAAAGAAAATCTGATTCTTATTTGCTCCAATCATAATTCCTATGTCCAGGTGAATTGGAATCCGTTTATGTCTAAGGTCACAGGATATAATCATAGACATAAATATATATATGCATATATATAAATATACACACACATACATATACACATACATAGTATAGGGCATATACTATGTGTGTATGTGTGTGTATATATATATATAGTAACTATGTTGTAATATTGTAATTATATTACCTGTAGAATCCAGTCAAGTTACAATACTGTAATTTATCAGAACAGTAAACAGATTCTTTACTTAGTCAAAGGACTCATTAAACAGTCTGCAGGTGTATATTGATTATCTTATAAGCTAGACATCAAATTTGATCTGTTTAGTCTACTGCTAGTGTCAGTAAGAGATTGGTTTCCCTTTTCTTGTAGATTTCCCATGAGTTCAGACAAAGTTACCAGAAGCTGTTTAATTAATAAAAGCTGCTGCTCAGATACTGACTCCGTAGGACATATTTAGGGTACAAAAGAGAAGCCTACTTCTAAATTGCTATAACATAATCATGTAACCGACACATATATGATAAAGCATAAAGTCGGCAGTCAGCAAACATAGGATACTAGTTGCACTTCAGAATAGAGGGGGAGGGAAAAGAAATAGGAGAAAGTAAAGCTAGGATGTTCTGCGGCTGGCATGGGGTTGGCTGTTAAAATGAGGTTCATTTTCAATGGCTTGGACCTAAAAACAGAACCAGCATTAGCTTAGTCCTTCAATGTATTTAAAGAGAAAGCAATAACTGTTGTCATTTCTATCATAGGAGCAAAATAGCTATAATAAGGAGGTACTTATCGGTATAGAATATAAAGTTCCACTACCCAAAATGAGCCAGTAGCGTAGCCAGGGAACTGGGCCGATGTGGGAGGAACAGAATACAGTCTCTTCTAGGACTACCTTCCTTTTATTGTCAGGAAAGGAAGGGAAGGATACGGTGAATCATTGGCACAGTCTTAGTGGTCAGAGACTGAGTTTGCCTCCCACCCCAGTCCTGGAGTAACTGCGCTTGGCTCTGGGATTAGAAAGGAGAGGAAAGGGAAAATGTTGAAGGAGATGACCCCAGTGACAAAACTAGGGGCTGGAGAGAGAAAGGTGGAGTGTATTTTGGACCTGCAGGCTTTAAGGTTTCTACTCCTCTTCTTGCTCACTCTACACGCAATGTTAGAGTCTCGAGTCCCTGTTTCAAGTCCTTGAGCAGGTTTAGCGAGGCCAAAAACAGATCACATCCTCCCTTAACTTGGCCGCAGACTTTCCTGTCCTGCTCTGCGCTCCCGCAGGGAGGAAGTAAGCCTACTGGTGACAGCGCAGGACACGTACGGTTGTTCTTACTCGGTCACAGGACTGCTCTTCTCTCTCGGCAGGCAGCCCATGTGCAGCGGCTGGTCCTGATGCCCCTGTCGGCCCTGCTGTCCCTATTCACCGGGCCTCAGAAGCTCATCCAGAAACGCTATGACAAACTGCTGGACTGCAACAGCTACTTACCTCGGGCAGCAGGAGACGACTCAGACTTGGCCAAAAAGGAGTATGAGGCCCTCAACGCCCAGCTTGTGGAGGAGCTCCAGGTGTTCAACCAGGCGGCTCGGAAGATTCTGCACAACTGTCTGTGCAGTTTCGTAGCTCTCCTCAGGGACCTGACCCTCGCCGCTCAGCAGGTTTATTCCACGGTGGCGCCGGTAAGCGTGTGGCTACCTAGGCCTGCAGCACCTGCTAGAAACCACAGCCACATGGAACAGCCCTGTTCGTAGTGTGCATGCATGCAGGGTGTGTGTGTGTGTGTGTGTGTGTGTGCACATGCGCGCGGAGGTGGGGGCGGAATTTAACTGAAGCCCATAGTCCTTCAGTTTCTTTCTGTTTTCTCCACAAGAAAGTTTCCTAGTTCAGGTTATTGCACATTTGTTCTTTCTGGAGGTTTCTTTTCAAATGCCAAACACCTTTTAGCTCTACCTGCTTGATGCTTTGCTGAAGCTTATCAGTTTGTATTTTGTATTCTCTTCCTAGTCAACTGTTCTTCAGTGCTCACCATGACTATTTAAGGTGTGGATCCCAAAAGGAGGCCATCTCAGTGTAATGACAGAAACAGGAGAACTGTCAAACCAGTCTTTTTTGTTTTTGTTTTCCTCTATGGAAAAAAGTCTAGTGTGTGTGTGTGTGTGTGTGTGTGCATCTGTATGTAATTTAGCTTTCCATTAGGATATGATTTTATGACTACTTTCCTGAAGAAGGAAGATATTTACAACTTAATATCAACTTAAAAAAATCAGTGTGGTTTCTTTGCCCTTCATTTCAGTTAGTTCTTATTCAGCTGGTTAGATATTTAATGGACACCATTTGGAGGAAAATTAATTGTCCTACTTTATTTTTTACTGTGTATTTAATTAACTTTTAACTTATCCTTTGAATTAAATTAAGTTGAATAAGCAGGTGCTACATTTACATGGTTCAAAAGGCGAAACTACATAAAAATGTGTAAGCAGTCTCACATAGACTTCTGTTCCCTAACCACCCATCCCCCAACTCCACCCCATTGTTACTAGTTTATCCATTTAGAGTTTCTTTATGCTATTAGAAGTAAATGCAAAATGCATATATTTTTCCTAGAGAAAACTAGGGTATTACAGCACCATCCTGCAATTTGCTTTTTAACCTCCTTAGGATGCATACATGTCAGCACACAGAGAACTTTCTCAGCCCTTCTACAATTTTATACTAGTCTACTGCATAGCTATACAATAGTATATAACCAGCCCCCTATTTTTTGGATAACAACTTTATTGAGAAATAATTCACATACCATATATCCCACCCATTTAAAGTATGCAATTCCATGATTTTTAGTATTTTCACGAAAGTTGTGCAATCATCACCACAATCAATTTTGGAATATTGTCATCACCCCCAAAAGAAACGCAGTACCATTAGCAGTGAATCCACATGTTCCCCCGACCACTCTCCCACAGCCCTAGGCAACCCCAATCTATTTTCTGTCTCTAAAGATTTGCCTATTCTGGGCATTTCATATAAATAGAATTATATAATATGTGGTTCTTTGTGACTGGCTACTTTCACTTAGCATAATGTTTCTGAGGTTCATCGATGTTGTAGTGCTTTAGCACTTAATTCTTATTATTGCCAAACAATATTTCATTGTATATATACACCATGTTTTATTTACCCATCATCAGTGGATGGACATTTAGGTCATTTCTACTTTTTGGCTGCTATGAATACTGCTGCTATGAATATTCAAGATCTTAGTAGATGTTTGTTTTCATTTCTCTTGAGTACATACCTAGGAGTAGAATTGTTGGATCATATGCTAACTCTGTGTTTAACCTTTTCAAGAACTGCCAGACTATTTTCCCAAGTGGCTGCACTATTTTACATTCTCAACAGTGATGATTGAAGTTCCAATTCCTTACATCTATCTGTCTTTTGTTTTATAGCCATCCAGTGGGTGTGAAATGATATCTCACTATGGTTTTGATTTGCAGTTCTTTGATCATCCCCCTATTTCAAACTTTTTAAATTGAAGTATAACTTATATAAAGTACATCAGTCTGAAGTATACAACTCATGAGTACTTGCAAATATATATACATCTGTGTAACCACCAACCACATCTAGATATTAGCCCTTTCCAGTTCCTCATAAGGACCACTCATGACCATTCTTCAGCTCTAGTCCCTCGAAGGTAACCATTCTACTGACCTGTGTTACCAGAGACTGTTATGTTTGGTTTGTATCTCATAAAAATGGAATCATACAGTATGTACGGTTGTTTTGTGTATCAACCTGTTCCTACTGATGGATATTCGGATGATTCCAGTTGTCTGTAACTGCATAACAAATTATATCAAACATGGCAGCATGTGGCAACCAATGGTCATTTATTTCTATTGTCTTTCATAGTTCGGGAGGTTCCCTGGGCTCAGGGCAGTTATTCTCAGTGTCTCTGTGAGATTGCAGTGTGATAATAGGCTAGTCATCTCAAAGACTTCCTCAAGACCTCAAGATGAGATGATGATAGAAAACTCAAATAGTTGTGGATGAGGACAGTTGAGGCTCCAGAGACCTCCTCCCACCTGATCTTTCAACACAGTTTTGATATGGCAGCCACATTGCGATTGGACTTCTTCCATGGCTACAAAAGGCTCTCAGAGTGTCCCAAGAGAAACCAACAGAAACTGGATAGTCTCTTTTAGCCTAATCTTGAAAGTCAGATAGCATCACTTCTGTTGTTCTGTTCACTTCTACATTCTATTCATGGAAGCAATTTTTAAAACCCATGCACTTTTGAGGAGAGAGGACATGGACTCCACTTCTTGATGAGAGTCACGTCAAAGAATTTACTGATTTGTTTTAAAACCACCACAGGAAAAAAAAAAAAAAACCAAGAAAAAAATAAAAATAAAAATAAAACCACCACAGGCTCTTAACTAATGCTTCGTGTTTTAGCCTTGTTCTCCTTTCCACTTTCCCACCCAACCATGTTGGAGGACCCTACTGCCATCAATTCCTGAGCCCTTCTTCCAAAATTTCATTGCTTTTTGTTTCTCTTCTATTCTTTTATTTAAGCTTGAAGCTTTATTTTTATTTTTTTTAAGGATTGTATTTATTTGAGAGAGAGCGAGCACGAACAGGGGATGGGGCAGAGGTAGAGAGAAAAGCAGACTCCCCACTGGGCAAGGAGTGTGATGTGGGGCTTGATCCCAGGATCCCAGGACCATGACTTGAGCTGAAGGCAGACACTTAACTGACTGAGCCACCCCAGTGCCCCTAAGCTTGGACCTTTAAAACAGTTATCCCTATCATTTTAGTGAGGCTTTTGGAGATAGCAAATTAGACCATTTTTATCCAGAAGTTCTAATATTGCCCTAATTTTTTTGCTGTGGAGCCATCCTCTACTTTCTCTGTTTGTCATAACTCTACTAAATTCAATACCTAATATAGTTAAATAGTTGAGAACAATGCTGTATCATTTCTACCTATAGGTACCACTGTTGGCCCCGAGAATCTCTGAAATTCAGAATCGAGTACTGGAAGAGGTTCAAAATCTTAATTTTGTAAAAGACAACAGTGCCACTTTTATTGAAAGGAAACTTAGTTTTGAAAAGAAGAAACCTTTGCAAATTCCGGTGAGTTTGGTAGGATTTATGACAATGACTATCACTTCTTTTCCTTGTTCAAGTCACATTAAATTATTTTCCACATCACTTACCTCATTCTAATATCCTATAATTTACCTATTATATATAGGATTTCTTGTCTATGAGTTCTATAAGGTCATAGATTTTTACCCATTTTGTACATGATGTATTCCAAGCTGCTAAAATGATGCCTGACAACAGATATAAATATCTGTTGAATGAATAAATAGAATTGTATAGAGCAAAATCATAATAGTTCAAGTCTTTCATTTTTCTAGATAAGAAATCCCAGGCTCCAGAGACAAAGTAGCTTTCTCAAAATCACTAGAGGCAGAGCAGAGAGGGGTCTAGGCCTCTTGACCCTGCCCAATTTACTGATATTATTTCCCAGAAAAAGACATGCACATGTACAATTTACATTGTATTGTACAATGTACAATAATTAAGTATTATTAAGTATTATTAATTATTAATTAATTATTAATTAAGTATTATTAATTAATTAAGTATTATTTATCAAGTGTTCAATATGCAAGAGATTGTCTACAGTATGGAAAAAAATTAAAAATTGTTCCATCCAAGAGGGATTAGAACCTCTGCTTTCTTATACTCAGTTGAATTTTCTTTTTTCTCTGCAACACTGCCCTCATGTGCTAACTAAAGAATTTTTCACTGCATAACTCAGCCGGATGCTTCACAATAATAACTCCATCAGTGCTTCAACATTGAAATAATCCCAAGTCAATGTGTGGCTTTAACATTTAAAAAATCTCCAAAGAAGAAATATTTACTGGCTCAGTGACAATTTTATTGTATGTATACATCTATCTAAACCAAAGTTTTTCCTTACTTCTCCCAGCCAGAAGTGCCACGTCAAACTGACATTCACCGCTCCAAACTTCTATCCACATATGGTAAAGAAGAACTCTACCAAGCAAAGCGCAAGTGCAATGCTACACAAGAATATGACATCAATCTTCTGGAAGGGGAGTTGGTGGCTGTGATGGAACAGAAGGATCCACTGGGGAGTACAAGCAGGTGGCTTGTTGACACAGGAAGTAAGTTTTTTGTGTAAAATGCACAGAACTACCACCTCTTTTCAAATTGAGATTTGTCCCAGGGGCCTCTCTGCTTCTCTAAACACAAATGTTTGGTAAGGGTATACAAATGACCTCGTTTCTTCTTTCTTTTTATTCCTATCCAGTTATAAGAGGCTATGTGTATTCTTCCTTCTTAAAACCCTACAATCCAGCAAAAGTGCAGAAGGTGGATGCTGAAAACAGGTTCGGTGATGATGATTTTGATAACATCAGCCTCTTTGTGTCCTCACGGCCAGCTAGTGACAGTGTCACAGGCACCCCAGAAAGTAGCATAAGTGATAGCAGCTCATCTCTTAGTGGTACATATGGAAAGTTTGAAACAAACGGCACTGATGTTGACAGTTCTCAAGAGGTAGATGAACAGGTAAGAGTTTGAACCTTGATGTAAAACTGCTTGGCTGTTCAAATCATGAAAGGTCTATCTCTCTAATAGCATTCTGTCTTACTGTAAGACTTGGCGGAAGAGTGTCAGCTTTGACAGCAAGGAGACCTCGCTTTATGAACACTTATTCTCTGTGCCCCTTTTTGCAAGGAATTTAATTCTCTGAGCCTATTTCATCAAATGAGGGAAGGAGGATGATAATTCCTTCATTGCAGACTTGATGTGAGGATTAGAGAAAATGTGTACATGTAAAGTACCCAGCACAGAGCAGACACTCTGTAAACAGTAATCATTATTATTACTACCCTGCTGGCATGTATTTAGAGTGAAGCAAAGATGGTCTTCTCATACTCCTCCATCACAGAAAGTTTAATACAACAGATTGCCACCATAAAGAACATGTGGGAAATTGTCCATGATTCCTTCAAGAGCAGTATCTTCATTAAGCTATCTATATAATTGGCCATTTTTAATCTCTTGTATAATGACATTTACTATATATTGAAACTTTTGAGAGCTGCCTTTCCCATGCTGCACCAATGCAGAGACTATGGGGACCATTCTTTCACAAAATAAGTTGACTATGATGAAGGGTTCCTTTTGCTTACCTCAGAAAGTTTCAGTATATTTAACTGTTAATCCTCAAGTGGTGACCAACTAACAGTTTCTCTTTTTAACTCAGTTTTGCTTTTTTCTTTAGCGGATATTAATTAATTTACTTTCTTTATAAGAGTAATACATGTTACTTCTGAAAAGTTAAAATGGTATAAAGATATATGTAAACTAAAAGTAAAGGTCTTTATTCCTTTCTCCCCTAACCCTACCCTTCAGAGACAGTATTAGGATTCACATTTCAGAGATTCTCTGTGCATATACAAACAATGCAAGTGGGAATGTGTATATGTTACATAATTTGCTTTCTTCCCCCACTTAACAATGTATCTTTGACACAACAGTACCTAAATATCTACCTTATTCTTTAAAAAATTCTGCATAGTAATTTATTTTGTGGATATATCACAATTTATTTAACTATTACTCTAATAAGACATTTAGACTATTCAGGTCTTTTTATAATTTCAAACTATTTCAAGCAAGATCCTTGTTTATCTATTTTTGTGCACTTACATGAGTACATATGTAGGAAAAATTCCTAAAACTATTGGAGGGTCAAAGGGTATATATATCTAAAGTCTTGATAGACATTGCCATACTGCCCTTCAAAAATAGTTTATCTACTTAGTTTCTTTCATTGCTGATACATTGATTGTTGTCCAATTCATGACCAGTTCTTTTTAAAAAAAAATATCTAGGGATGCCTGGGTGGTTCAGTGGTTGAGCACCTGTCTTTGGCTCAGGTCGTGATCCTGGGGTCCAGGATTGAGTCCCACTTTGGGCTCCCTGCGAAGACCCTGCTTCTCCCTCTGCCTGTGTCTCTGCCTCTCTCTCAGTCTGTGTCTGTCATGAATAAATAAATAAATCTTTAAAAAATATATCTTATTAAGGACTTATTTACATACCATAAAATTCATCCATTTTAAGTATATAATTCAATGACTTTTGGTATATTTACAGAGCTGTGCAACTATCACCCCAATCCAAGTTTAGAATATTCCCTTCATCATGGGATGCCTGGGTGGCTCAGTGGTTAAGCGCCTGCCTTTGGCTCAGAGCATGATCCTGGAGTCCTAGGATTGAATCCCACGTCGGGCTCCCTGCATGTAGCCTGCTTCTCCCTCTGCCTGTGTCTCTGCCTCTGTGTCTCCCATGAATAAATAAATAAAATATTAAAAAAATATATTCCCTTCATCCCCCAAAATCCTTTGCACTCATTTGCAATCTGTTCTCTTTCTCACCCCAGCCTAAGGAAATTACTAATTTACTTTCTTTCTCCATATATTTGACTTTACTGTATATTTTGTATTAATGGATTCATACAATATGTGGTGCTTTGGAGCTGGCTTCTTTCACTTAGCATAATATTTTTGAGATTCATCCATGTCGGAATATACAAATGTACTTTGTGGGGGGGGGTTGTTTTTAAGATTTTATTTATTTATTCATGAAAAACACAGAGATAGAGAAAGGCAGAGACACAGGCAGAGGGAGAAGCAGACTCCATGCAGGGAGCCCGATGTGGGACTTGATCCCAGGACCTCAGGACCACACCCTGAGCTGAAGGCTGATGCTCAACCCCGGAGCCACCTAGGTGTCCCTGTACTTTGTTTTTTGTTGTTGTTGTTGTTGTTGTTGTTGTTGTTTTTATCACATAACAGTATTTCATCCTATGGCTATAGCATACTTTGTTTATCCTTTCACCAGTTGATAGACATTTTGGGTAATTTCTATTATGAATAATGCTGGTATAAACATTTATGTACAAGTCTTTGTGAGGATTTCATTTCTTTCGAGTAGATATCTCACAGTAGAATTGCTTGTTGATATGGTGAATTTATGTTTAACTTTTAAGAGAAACTACCAGACTGTTTTTCAAAGTGGCTGCACAATTTTACATACCCACGAGCAATGCATGTGGGTTGTGGATTGCAGTTTCTTCACATCCTCACCTTATTGTCTTTTTATTATTATTATTATGATAGCCACTCTAGTGGCTGTGAAGTGGTATCTCATTGTGGTTTTTATTTGCATTTGACTAATGCTGTTGAGTATCATTCATGTGCTTACTGTCCATTCCTGCATTTTCTCTGGTGAAATGTATATTCAAATATTTGCCCATTTTATAAATTCGGTCATTTTACTTATTATCCAATTGTAAGACTTCTTTATGTACTTTGGATGCAAGTTCTTTATCAAATATAATTTGTAAATGATTTCTCCCAGTCATGACTGATTCTTAATTCATCTGGACATTGATCTATGTTTTTATCACTCTTTTGAAGTTTCAAAACACTATTTTTCTATTACTTGTTCACTCTTAGTTTATTCAAAGTTTCTAGAAAAGAGAATAATATTGTAATACCAATAGATTTTTTTTTTGCCTCTGTATTCTGTGTATTCAGAGAGAGAGAGAGAGAGAGAGAGGCAGAGACACAGGCAGAAGAAGAAGCAGCAGGTTCCATGCAGGGAACCCGACACAGGACTCAATCCTGGGTTTCCAGGATCACACCCTGGGCTGAAGGCAGCACTAAACCGCTGAGCCACCGGGGCTGCCCAGTAATACCAATAGGTTAACGAAATTTTACCAGTGAAATCTATTTGGGATTACATATCCTGGCAGGCTTTGACTTATCCCAATAAGTCAGGATATTATTATCCCAATAATAGAAGGGCAGAAATTTGAGGACAAAATTTGTCAAGACATCCTAAAGCTGGCTTAACACTGAGCTCTAATTATTGGCTACACAGGGACTTAAGTACCTCAAGTAGGCTCTTTGGGCATGGGATTTGTAGTCTACTTCCTAATAGCTGCTACTGCAAAGTAATTCCCTTTGAGTAATCCTATCAATATGTTTCATATGAATCAGGTCCATTAGAAGGTTCCATTACCAAGAGAGGAAAAAAATGAGATAATTTTCTTTTGCTCAAAACAAAGTATATTGATAGTATCTCTTCATAGAGTGCTACTTGCTTTTTCCCTCCGAGTTTGGAATCAATTCAAAATAGACCTTGGGGTCAGGGACATACATATAAGCATTATTCCTAACAAAACTGGACTAGAAAATGCAGCTTGGATCAATGTCCACGTAGGATCCCTGAATAATTGAGGGATCTTTTCCTTTTTGTTAAAATAATTGAGTCCAAATTGCAAGACTCTCACACATATGAGCAAAGTCTATCCCAGTAAATTTTTTTTTAAGAATTTCATCCATTTATTCATGAGATCCCAGTAAATTTTTTTTTAAGATTTCATCCATTTATTCATGAGAGGCACGGAGAGCGAGAGAGGCAGAGACATGGGCAGAGGGAGAAGCAGGCTCCATGCAGGGAGCCTAATGTGGGACTTGATCCTGGGAATCCAGGATCATGCCCTGAGCCAAAGGCAGGCGCTAAACCACTGAGCCACCCGGGTGTCCCAATATCCCAGTAAATTTACTATAAGTTGAAGACAATGCACTTGTTAGAAACCCCAGTTCAAGAGAGAGAAGAAAAGACCACATAGGAATATTTCCCTTAATGTCTTAATTCCAGTCAATACAGGTACATGGGCTAGTGGTTTTCAGACTTTTCCAATTATGCAACTACTGTTCAGCCCTCGAAACAGAAGGAAAACCTTGGATGATCTTCCTAATCCTTATCAGAAGGCTGATATTTTCATTCTGTTGACTCCTAGAAGGTGTGAAGAAGAAAATGTTTAACTCTCATACCTATGGTGTGACAATCTAATAGAACAATGAATGCATTATAGAGGTTCCTATAAGGTGATTGAAAGTGGGAGTAAATTGTATCTTTTTTTTTTGTGAACAGTGAGAATACACTGTATATTGTAATATGCACATTTGAGGTGCACTACAAACTAATTTTCTGTGTGGCTATTTAGACTTTTGTTCTTGGTTGTATTTTATTATCAGGAACATCAACTGAAACATTGGTTTAACTGAATGACAATTTGAGTCACCATTTCTTCCCTATCCTTTCCTACTATGGCAGTAGCACTTTTTTTTTTTTTTTTTTTTGCTTTCTTCCAGAATTGAAATAGCATATTGCCATTGGTGTTATAGGCTGTAATCTAGTCTTATTGATGGTTATAGTGGACCCTGACAAGAAGGACAGGTAGATGGGTAGTCTTGACCTATACCTGATATTCAGGGGGCATCACTGGGGTCCTAAAAATCAGTCATAAATAGGCAAGTTCAGACTGACTTCGGAGTAGTGGCTCTGAAATTAATTTTTATACTCAAGCTGAGTTTTTAATGTGGATTCCACAAATAAATGGAATCTATGAATGGGCTTTGAAGGATTTATAAATCCCCTCAAATACATTGGAAATTTTGTGCTTATATGCATAACTATAGTAAAAGTCCATAGCTTTCAACAGATTTTCAAAGGGGAATTTTATTTTAAAAGGTTAGAAACCATTGCTCTCAAGACTTAGCTTGCTTATCCATTCTCCCACCCACTCAAGAAAAAAGATTGTTGGATTAAGAGCCTCCTGCATTTCCTAGAATGGTTCTAGTGGATCAGAAGTCTTATGTGCAAGGTGAAAATATAATACTTATTTTCTATAATGGGACACTTTTGTTAATGAAAGAGAGTGCTTACTGGATAAGGTAGCTATGACAGGTGTAATTAGGAGGTATGGTCAGTTTGCTTACTGGGGCCTAAGGACCAATCAATTCAGATTCCTCCATGCATATCCCACACAGAGAGCATACATAGGCTTTCCCTGGATGTTTTAGAAGCTCCCTAAATGATGATCCAGCACCTTTGTAGAATAATGGGAAATGAAACCTGGCATTTATACTAAAGGACTTAATCTTTAATTTCTTTACTCACTACTTTATGTTCTATCAAAAAAATTAACAAAAGCCAACAATTATGCCATCCTACTCTAATGTATTCTCAGACCAATGACATGATTTGTATTAGTTTTCTCTGCCATGTAACAAATTGTCACAAACTAAGTGGCTTAAAGAACATAAATGCATTATCTCACCATTTCTGTGGTCAGAAGTCCAGGTACAGCTTAGCTAGGTGCTCTGCTTGGCATGTCACATAGCTGCAATCCAGATGCTTGCTGGGCTGTCATCCTTTCTGAAACCCTGAGTTCTCTTCCAAGCTTGTGGTTGTTGGCAAAACTCAGTTCCTTATTTTAGAAGGACTGAGGCCTCCATTTTCTTGCTGGCCATCAGCCAAGGACCATTTTCGCTAACTGGATGCTGCTCTCAGACCCTTACCATGTGGCTATGTCTGTAGGCAGTTCACAGAATGACTGCTTCTTCAAGGCCAGCAGATGAGCATCTCTCTGGTTTTAAATCTTTCCCTTCAGAAATGGCCTGAATTCTCTCTTAAAGGGCTCACCTGATTACATCAGGCACACTCAGCATAATCTTTGGCTCAAAGTCAGTGTATTAGGGACCTTATTATGTAGGACATGTTCAACAGGCAATGTCTGCGTTAGAGTTCTGCCTACCACAATATCTAAGGTGCCTTGCTTGGTAAGCAAAGTATAAGACTAACATGATGCAATTTTCAGCACTTCTCAAAGTGGACCAGATTTAATAACAGCTAAACCCAGTTTTAGAGGGAGGTTTAATGTCTGAGAATCAGTGCTGCTTCCTTTTCATGTAAATAATACTGAGAACATAAGTTTTGAATTAGGAACTTCTAAAAAAGTTAGTTGTTATGGCCCTAATCCTAAATTCACTGTCTGGTCCTTCATCTTTACATGTTTCAACTACTTTTGATGATGATGCTACATGTCTAGTTTATCACTGTTTTAGAAAGTGCTTAAAAGCCAGCAGGTCATAACATAATGTATTTAAATAGTCATTAAAATGATGCTTTAGAGAGCTATTTTTTGACATATTTTAAAGTAAAAGGCAGGCTGCAAAAATTATGTATACTATAATTCTGTGTTTATTGGCACTTTAGGTAGGTAGGCAGAAAGAAAAGAAGGAACAAGGGATGGAAGGAAGGAAGGAAGGAAGGAAGGAAGGGAGGGAGGGAGGAAGGAAGGAAGGAAGGAAGGAAGGAAGGAAGGAAGGAAGGAAGGAAAAAAGGGAAGAAATACAAGGTATTAATAGCAGTTGGGTGATTTCTTCTTACCTTTATTAAAATCATTTCTTTATAAAAATTACTTGCATAATAACAATACATAATTGATCACTGAAGAATGTGAAAGCTTGCTCCTGGAGAGAGGAAGAGAAGAAAGAGCATTTTTCATGCAATATAACTATCTTGGCTTTCTGAACTACATATAATACTATAAATACTGGTTTCATAGCTTTTTAGTTTTGGAAAGGAAGATTAAAATATTATTTTTGTTAATTGAAGAACTGGGATGAAATCAATAAAATGAGATTCACTGAAGACAGCTAATGTGGCTCACTAAGGGAGGAATAATTAAGTGCACAAATATAGAATAAGGGAATACTGAACTGTCAATGCTACTACAGGGAAAGATCTCGTGGTTATAAAAAGTGGCTAATAAATTGAATATGAGTCAATAATACAATACAGAGTGTTATTTAAAAAAATTAAATGCCATAGAGAACTGGGTTGTATTCATAGATTATTGTACATAAAATGAACCAGAGCTTTAGAGAATGCAAAGAAGCAACTAAGAAAATATATTTTAATAAATGCTGAGGAAAGAGGAAGGATCAGGTGTTTATGGCTTAACTTAATAAAGTTTAATTAATGTGTCTGGACCAAAATATTAACACTGAAGGTTAAAAAGATAGAGCCTAGAACAATTAAAATATTCCAAAAAATAAGAAATTTTTCAGCTTTTACGTATAACAGACTGAAAACTTCTAACTTGTGGTCTAATGTTATCAACTGCTGTCTCTTTAAAATTTAGTATCTATCTTATGTTAAATGGGAGGCATAAACATAAAACTAAAATATGCTCATCCTAAATTAATTTTGGACCATGATCCCTCAAAGTATTTAAAGTATGTAATTTTGTGCTTTAAATTCACAATTTCATGAGGATTTATATTTAGTGTTTAAAAATACATGCTCTGCTGTATTTCATACCACATAGATTTTTTAAAGACTTATTTATTTATTTATTTATTTATTTATTTATTTATTTATTTGACAGAGAGAGTGTGAGCAAGCAAGCATGAGCACACAAGTGGGAGGAAGGGCAAAGGGAGAGGTAGAGACAGAACCTTCAGCTGACTCCCCACTTAGGATGGATCTGGGCACAGAGCTGTATCTTACAACACTAAGATCATGACCTGAACCAAAATCAAGAGTCAGATGCTTAACCAACTGAGCCAGCCAGTTGGCTCAGTTAAATCATATAAATAGATTTAAGTGGAAGATTTTATATTCCCTTTGAGAGAACATGTGCCAAAGTGAAAGACCACCACAAATATTTAGGAGTCATATATTAGTAGGTAATTCAACTTGCTAAACAATCTATAGCTGCATTGGCAATGCATATATGTTGTGCATGAAAATTATAAAATTTGGCTAAGCAACTGTTAACATGGTCTCTTACAGAGAATCAGAAACTGTATTATGGCACATCATATTCCTGAAAGCTTTTGCCCACCAAATCCCCCATTCTGCTCTTGTGACCCTAATCAATTTCTTCATTTTCTAATCAACAAAAACATTAGCAGCAACATATTAGAGACCTTAGTCCCTTTCCACAAGAATATACTATGCATATCCTTTCTAGAAAAAGAGTCTGCTTCCTAAAGTAATATGAGAAGTAGATCAAGCACAGAATTTGGAGTTAGAAGATGCAATCCTAGCAGCACGAACTCTGTGACTAAAGTAAGTCACAACTCACAATGAGGGTATAGCACATTGGACATGTAAACTGTCATGAGCATAGAAAAGTGGTTATTATTGCTGCCACTTCATTACTCAAGAATTTATAGCACCTTCCTTTTTATTTTCTTCTTTAATTTTTATTTTTAAAAAAAGTTTTAAAGATTTTATTTATTTGAGAAAGAGAGAGAGAGCAAGCTGAGTCAGGGGGAGGGGCAGAAGGAGAGAGAGAATCCTTAAGCAGACTACTCTCTGAGCAGGGAGCCTGGGGGGACTCAATCCCAGGCCCCTGGGATTATGACCTGAGCTAAAGGCAATCACTTAACTGAGCCACTGAGGCACCCCCTTTAATTTTTAAATTATAAAATAATCCATGCCCAGCCATCTCTCTTGTGTGTATCTTCTATGATGCAAAGTTATCTCTTTTACATTCTTGTGTGATATGACTTTCAGCCTTTTAAGTCAAATTAACATATATCTGAATTCCTACTGTGTACCATCATTGGTCAGTAGAGAAAAGTTTAAATGTTCCTTTCTCACTCTATCTCTCTTTTTTTAGGTAAGTTTTACACCCAACCTGGGGCTTGAACTCATAACCCCAAGATTAAGAGGCACATGCTCTAAACTGACAAAGCCAGCCAGGCACCCCATAAATGCTCCTCTCTTTGAGGTGGAGCTCATGAGAGTTGTTGAGATAAAATCAGTGATATCAAAATTTCATCAAAAGTTAAATAACAGTTCAACATCTATAGAATAACTTAAGCTGCTAACTATATAGTGCCCTCTCAACATTCCCGTCTCTTTTCCTACTCAGTGAAGTCATCTTAGTTCTTACCGTTTCCTTTTAATATTGGCTCTCAATTTTGAGAAAGTTAATCTACTTGCCTTTCCCATATACTGTTTTCATTCTATGTACCTTGGAATATTACATTTCCACCCCCTTTATCAACTTTGTCACGTATACAAAGTTACCTCTTTAAAAAACTGGCTCATGTATATTACTTATGTGTATAGGGTGTTTTTTGTTGATTGTGTGTGTACCTTTTTGGGGCCCCATTTTTTCCCTAGCTGCATTGTAAGTTCTTGGATAATATAATATCTGGTACTTATAGGTACTTAATAAATTTTGATTAGATAAATGAATGAATAAAATGTTGTTAGTCAATTGCTTAATTTTATGATATAACATTTCTGTTATCAATCTTATGATCTTAGTGGAAGTGACTAAACACTTACTTAGGGGCTTCTTATGTTCTAATAATTCTGAAGTATTCCTTTGAGGTTAGAGAAAAATTCTTTTGACAGAAGTATGTTTTATTAATTTCTTCTAGGCCCCTTAAGATAATTTAAAAGTTATAAATTTAATCCATTATCATGATAAAGGTTTAGAAAACAAGAAAAATGAAAATCATCTCTAATTCTACTACTCAAAGGAACTAATACTACTAGACTTATATTGTACATCTGATTTTATATACTTTTTTTTTTTTTACTTTCTATTTCATCATAAGCATTTGCCCATGCTATTGGTCTTAGAAGACAGCATTATTAATGTCTACAAATTTCCTTAGCGTTAAAGATCTAGAATAGATTTTAACTATTCCTCTCTTACTGAACACTTAATGCTATTCCCATTTCCCTCTCACTTCTCATTTTGTGAATGGGCACTGCAGCAATATTATTGTGCAAAAATCTCTGCCAATGTTTCTATTTCTGTAGGAGATGATGCACTTATGCTGAGTGCAGTAAGTCAATCGGAGAAGGACAAACAGTGTATGTTCGCATTCATTTGGGGAATATAATAGTGAAAGGGAATATAAGGGAAGGGAGAAGAAATGTGTGGGAAATATCAGAAAGGGAGACAGAACATAAAGACTCCTAACTCTGGGAAATGAACTAGGGGTGGTGGAAGGGGAGGAGGGTGGGGGGTGGGGGTGACTGGGTGACGGGCACTGAGAGGGGCACTTGTCGGGATGAGCACTGGGTGTTATTCTGTATGTTGGTAAATTGAACACCAATAAAAAATAAATTTATTATAAAAAAAAATTCTTAGAGCTATTACTGAAAAAAAAAAGAATTAACATTTTAAAAAGTCTTTTAGGGGTGCCTGGCTGGCTCAGTCAATAGGAGCATGCAACTCTTATTAATCTCAGGGTCATGAGTTTAAGCACCACGTTGGGTGTGGAGCCTACTTAAATAAATAAATAAATAAATAAATAAATAAATAAATAAATAAATAAATAAATAAATCTTTTAACAGAAACTGCCAAACTGGGTGCCTGGGTGGCTCAATTAGTTAAGCATCTACCTTTGGCTCAGGCCATGATCCCAGGGCCCTGAGACTGAGTCCTGCGTCGGGTTCCCTGCTCAGTGGGCAGTCGGCTTCTCCGTCTCCCTCTGCAGCTCCCCCTGCTTGTTCTCTAATAAAATAGCATCTTAAAAACAACAAAACAACACACAGAAAAACCCCTGCCAGATTGCCTTCGAGCATGGACAGTTTAGACTCTTCCTCAGAGAACAGTAAGAATGCATGTTGAACTATATTCTCATCTGGGTCATGGTTTAGCAAAATAAATCCAGCAGAAGGAACTGGGGAATGTGATGTTGAAAAAATAAGAAAAACTTAGCCTTCTTTCTAAAAGCTTGGATATCTTTATTATATTTGTCTAAATATTTAGGTTCTGCTTCCAATAATGTCATTTCCTTTTTTGTCTAGATTTTCTATGCAGTTCATGCCTTTCAAGCACGAAGTGACCATGAACTCAGCCTTCAGGAATACCAAAGAGTCCACATACTTAGATTTTGTGACCTAAGTGGTAATAAAGAGTGGTGGTTAGCTGAAGCTCAGGGGCAGAAAGGTTATGTGCCAGCTAACTACCTTGGGAAGATGACTTATGCTTAAGAAAAGGGGCCCTGACATTTGTTTTCTGGCAAGTTATTGATTGACTACCTCATAAAACTTACATTACAAAATCTTGGTCTAGAAGTCAAGAAACCTCCAAACTACATGAACTGATCCTGTATCAAGTTTTAAGGAAGACTGTGGTTCCTAAAAAGATTATTTCAAAGTGTATTTTGAAGAACATGTTGAAGGAAACACTTAACAGAAGCAGCAAAACAAACACCTCAAGCTCAAAAAACTGCTCAAGCTCCAACTATCAACTACTTAAAAGTGGAGATCTTTGAAGGGATAAATGTGTTATTAACATGAAAGGTTGGACTTAAGAATAAGATTTTTTCAATTTATTATGTATTTTGCCTCAAATATTTTTTCTATTTCTCTTATTTTCTTTTGCATATGTGCACATATATACTTATATACATATAATCCTATTCATTATATGGTTTATATGTATATATGTATACTATATGATATAGATTATATACATATATGCATAAACCAGGGAGTATACTAAATACACATAAGGATAGGAATTAACAGCCAACTAGAAAATCTTTGATGTGGAACATCTCTATAAGTTTTGAATTGAAAAAAAAAAAGCCGGAATAACATTATAACATCTAACATTTACTGAATGCATACTACATGCCAGAAATTGTTCTAAATGCTTAAATAGGGTAACTTTTTTGATGCTCACAACATTATGACAAAACTGTTCACCAGAGAGGTGAAGTA
The DNA here is from genome assembly GCF_018345385.1 of Vulpes lagopus. NCBI lineage: Eukaryota > Metazoa > Chordata > Mammalia > Carnivora > Canidae > Vulpes > Vulpes lagopus. The sequence continues at coordinate 102,471,976 of NC_054829.1, forward strand.
ATTTATCCTAAGTCACACTGCTAGTTAAGTGGTAGGCCTGGACTCAAACCTAAGTCTGATTCTGGGGTCCATACTCTTAACCACTATGGTGTACTAACCTTCCAGAAGTGTATACATTCGCTATAGCAAAGCACCTAGTGATACAAATACTGGACATTGATATGGACCATTTTTCTCTCAGGTCAGGTCCATATTTAAATATTGAGTTTTTGAAAATCAAGGGCTATAAGAACTTTTATGATGTTAGTCTAGAGAAAATGAAGTATCTAGGTTTATTATTTATATTTTTGGCTGTTTAAACATTTTTTATTTTTTATTTTATTTTTATTTATTTATGATAGTCACACAGAGAGAGAGAGAGAGGCAGAGACATAGGCAGAGGGAGAAGCAGGCTCCATGCACCGGGAGCCCGACGTGGGATTCGATCCCGGGTCTCCAGGATCACGCCCTGGGTTCCAAAGGCAGGCGCCAAACCGCTGCACCACCCAGGGATCCCCTGTTTAAACATTTTTTAAAGCATAATTGTTTAAAAACAATCCTACATGATCACTAATGTTACTTGAATGAAGAAGTATTTTTGGATCGCTCAATCATTTGGATGATGAATGGGGAATGTGTGTTCCATGTTCTGAGCCAAGATGTAAATATTTTTGGTTGCTGATTTATACTCAAACAAGGCAGGCATTAAGGATAACATTTGCTGAAACACAATGTCCTGGGACACTGAACTTTAATTTGGAAATAGCTCAAAACTGTCTGCTAAGATTTCAGGCATATCTTGTCAAGACATTTTAATTGACTGGTAGATGCTTCTTTAGAACATCAAAAAGATTATTTGACTTAGTGGTTTTCTTTAAAAACCAAAGTAAGGTGGACTTTCAGTGTTCAAATAGAATGTGCTAATATGACATTAGATTTTAAGATTTGATTGTTACTTTGAAAGATTTCATCTCTATAGTATATAGTTACATATATTACTAGGGAATATAAACAAAATGAAGTGGTGCTTTTCAGAGGGCTGTTTAATGCATGTATATGACATGTACAACCCTAGAAATTCATAAGACATTTACATGACAGAAAAATTTGCATTTTAAAATTTTGTTAAATTTAAATTTAAATACTTAATCTAAAGGTGATTTTATAAGGTTTTAATGTTAAGTTGTTTTTGCATAACATTTTCTCATTTTGAGTTTGGATACCAAAAGAAGATTCTCTTTTTTGGATATACAGGGACTTTTTATGTCTTAAATAGTGCTTTGTACCCAATGGTTAAACATAAGTAAATTCCAGTTTGCCTAGAGTAAAGCAAAAGGAAATCCAAACTTGCTACTTCTGGTAACTATGAATATATCCAATAACCAAACTAGTGGGGAAATTATATATATGTATATATACACACACACATATACATATGTGTGTGTATATATATATATATAGTTACATTTTTGGTATATAAAAGTATATATTTAATATATAACAATATATATATTATGCTCCCCTCAAAATGAAAAATTATGTAAGTAGCACATATCTACTTCTCTGGCTGAAATAAGTGACTAGATGTATATGAGAAGCTTTGTCTACTTGTGTGGTCCTAGGATTGATGCTTCCTGGCTGACCTTTTTAGAAACCACACCACTAAAATCATAGCTGCAGTTAACTGCTGAGCAGGTGTTGTAATGAAGCCACCTACTGCAGTCCATCCCTATTGTGAGGAACATATGTTACTATAAAACTATGTTTTTTTGTTGCTATTTTAAAAATTCACCTACATTTCTTATGCCACTTTGGCTTTATTTTTTTAACATCGTACAATCCCTTCCTTTTCCTCATATGTTGTTGTTATATTTTTGAGGTCAGACATTATTTTGTTGGGCCTAAGGGAAATAAAATCCACAGATAGTTATGGTGTATGTAAGTCTTTAAGAAGTTTAAAAAGATGAAACTATTGGTGACATCATTATAATTAAGGCATTAAGAAATAATTTTTGTATTTAAAAATTTAAATGTTATTTACAATATAGAATTCTCTGAAATAGGTATTTTTACCAAGAATGAAGGAGAAATTTTTGTGGCTGTTTTTCTTTGTAAAACAAATAAACAAGTGTATGTATACATGTTATATAGTATTTATTTTTAAATGGAATGGGAATAGCATTAAGTAATATTATGCACAATGTTTGGAAATCATAAAAAAATCAGTAATACAAAATTAACCATGTGTACTTAAATCATGTGAATAAGTCACAAAGCTAACTGAACATTCCTTGTATTTTAGAAAAATATCCTCTTTGGAGCACTTGGGTGGCTCAGTGAGTTAAGCTTCTGTCTTCAGCTCAGGTCATGATCCCAGGACCCTTGGGATCAGGCTCCCTGCTCAGTGAGGAGCCTGCTTCTCTCTCTCTCTCTCTCTCTCTCTTTCTCTGCCCCTCCCTCTGCTCATGCTTCCTAATAAATAATTATGTAATCTTTTCTTGAAAAAGAAAAATAACTTGAGTTTTCATTAGTGTAAAATAATTCTATGAACATTGAGCTATGCAGAAAATAATGCACAATGTTAATCATAAGTATGTAGCATTGCATGAAATACTTTAAGTGCTGATATAGTCCATATTTTGCCTGAAATATAATTTGGACTTTTAGAGATGGCTATTAAGTGCCTGTCACTATTTGTGATGAATAATTCATATGATTTACAAAAATTAGTTTTTATTACTGAAACATGAAATTGAAACTCTTCACTTTTCCCATAAGCTTCTTAGATTTTTGTCTATTGCAAAACCTTCTCAGAGCCATATGAATAGAGATGAAATCTTTATATTTGAAGATGGAGAGAAAACTAATGAAACCCTATTTGCTGTAACTATGGCTTCTTAAGGTACTAAACGTACTGCTCAATACTGAATACATCTAGCCCTCACAATATTCAAGCCAAATTAGACATATAAATCTACATTACAGTTGATGAAGAAGTAATTAGATTTCACTGACTGGGAGGACACTAGATTTTACATTATCTGGGGAAATACTACAATTTATAGAATGTTACTATTTTTAAAGTATAATTTTTTGTTACTTCCCTCCTATATACACTAAATAATATATATAAAAACTCAGCCATTAAATTATCTGTGATCTAAAAAATTATCTAATATAATGCATCTTCACTCCAGGACTACTAGAATTCCAGTTAAGTCTACAGGCAAGATTTGCTTCAGTTTTTCAGGAATACAGATCATACTTTAGCATATACTGGAATTAGATGTTCTTGTTCAAAAATCTAGGGAGTGTATTCTTAATAAAGTTTATCCTACTTTAAAAGAAAACTATACAATGGTACGTAAATGTATTTATGGCTTTTTCTAATTGCTTATATAATTTTTATAATTATTGCATTAATATAAATTTATTTTTATAAATGTATCTCCTATATATCCTATGATCACAATATAATGTATAATCCGAGTTACTAATAATCAATACTACCACAACCTTGTTAAGCATCAGAATCAGAAACCTAACCTTAGAATATTAGATGTCTTCTTTTTATCTCAATTATCATCTATGTTTTATAGAGGAGGAAACCAAAGAAGATACAGCTCAAACACAGAGACTGGGATTCAAAACCAGATCTTCTGGGGAATCCCTGGGTGGCTCAGTGGTTTAGCGCCTGCCTTCAGCCCAGGGTGCGATCCTGGAGTCCTGGGATTGAGTCTCGTGTCAGGCTCCCTGCATGGAGCCTGCTTCTCCCTCTATGTCTATCATGAATAAATAAATAAAATCTTTAAAAAAAACAACAACAACAGATCTTCTGACTTTAAAAGTCAGTGGTCGTTTAGTGGTAGTTTTGCTTTTGTTTGGTTTTTGTTGAAGCCACTAAAATCCACCAGAAAGCACAATATGTAAAAAGTGCTATTGATCAAATTTCTACTAGAATAGGATTTGAGCTTACAATCCTAAAAGTCTACCATGGTTCACCTACTTATCTTCCAGTCATTGGCATAATAAATATTTATTGAGAAGGGCTGCAGTGGGAATACAATCGCATGCAAATCAAACAAGATGCTTGCCCTCATACAACTTAAATTCTAGTGCAGGGGGAAAAAAAACAACTATGTATAATAAAATAAATTAAATGATAAGTACTATTAATATAAAGCTGTCTACTTTCATACATGTTCAGTTAAAAAGCTTTATAGTTCACTTAAGTATGGAAAGATCAAGATCTAAGATCTACCTGAAGACAAACTCTAATATAAAAGTACCTGTATAAAATATCAAACTGCATTATATACATTACTCTAGATATATGCATACTTACATATATACAGGTTCCAAATATATATTTATACACACATATAATCTATACAAAGAGCCAAGCTCAATGAAACATAACTTCCTAAAAAGTAATCTAACATCCTCTCTGAAATACGGCAGAAATTAAAAGTTTGTTCTCTTTCAACTCTATCCAGCACATATGTTCTGTGATGGGATAAAATTTTTCACTTCAAGTGCTAATGTGCAAACTGTGCATTACTGTGTTAGTATCTCAGAGGTACTGAGGTCACATGAACTGTTAGTTCTTGAGCTGAGTTTGTATCAGATCATTTTGTCCAGCTTAGTCCAAACTGGCCCTCAACTATAAAACTATCATAAAAAATAATGATGATTTTATGGGTTGTTTTTGGTTCTTTGAGCCTAAAGATTTGAGGTTCATGCTAAATGATGTTTAAAATCTTTGTTTCTCACAACACAAACATTTGTAGGCAGATTTTAAACATGTAAATAGATGTTTACTCCACATGCAAACAATGGGATTATCTCAATCCAGAATTCTATTTTACTATGAATAATTTAGTGTCATTATTTAAGGGTAGTTTAAAATAGTATCTTTCCTTAGAAAAAGACCAAGTTTATTTAAACAGCTTTATCTTCACAGAAATCTTTTATTTCTCAATTTATTTTAGAAGATGTTAGAAAAATTTATTAAGGGAAAGGGCTTGAGATTAGAGGTTTATAAAGATTCAGTAGCACACATCAAAGTTGAAGGAATAAGGCTGTTCATCGTCTAACGAATGTAGGAATTTTCTGGACTTCTAGTTTTTGGATGAAATGAGGTATTCATGAGGTACAAAATGGCTGTTTTTTTTTTTTTTACTGTAGTGCTAAACTGTTTCTCTGGTCCAGAAAGCCTCATTTCTTCTGTCAGAGACTATATGTAAAACAGTGGTAGAATAATTTGTTAATTTACCAAAAAGGTTACAACTCAGACCCCTGAGATTTTATGATTTAACAATGTGCACAGACATATTTCAAAACAATTTCAAGATTTAATCATGATATAGGAGCTTTTTTATACAAAGTTAACTAAAATTAAAATACTGTAACACTTTTGGGCAGTAAAAACAAAGCAGCCTTTTTTTTTTTTTTTATGATACAGGAAGAAGCTATCAGTATGTAAACAAGTCAGAAATCATCCAACCACAAAAATTCTTGGAATGGGTATTTTGCTCAAGAATTCTCAGGAATGTATATAACCAGGATAAGTAAAAACTTAACATTTTTAGGAACATACTATGTTTGTATGTTAGACTGGCAATGTGAGGAACAGTAGGTAACAGGAGAAAAGTACTGCATTATGGGAGTTTGCAATCTATTGGAAGAGATAGACCCCTAAATAACTGATATGAAGTAATAAGAAAGGTAAAAATACAGAAATGTGAAAAATCAATTATTTAAAATTAATTTTGAAAATAGGGAGATGAAATATTTGAGGGGAGAGGGAGGATCAATCTATATGAGGCCAGGGACTAACACTGAATATCTGGAATATTGGGGGGAAAGCAGAAAACTACATTGGGTCATTCCTGCCACTTTGTAAGGCACTTTATTCAGCAGGAGTAATTCTTGGGACTTTGCTAGTAGATGCACTATTTCTTTTTTATAAAATTCATGTATGCTACCAGTGTCTTGGGATTCCAGAAGTTCTCATCAAAAATTAATCAAATTATTGTTTTCACACACTATGGAAACTGTTAAAATAAAAATGTTAAACAGACTTAAAGTAGATATCCAAATTTTGCTTTAAAACATTTAGCATTTTAAGGTAAGAAATAATAGAAATTTCATTGTGATTTTTTTTTCATTGTGAAGATTTTTATTAAGTTATAGTATATTACAGTTTATGTCTTAATAATAAGATCTTAGGGTAATTTGATATAAAAACCTACTTGGCCACACTACTTCTTGAGTTTCTTCTGGGCAGCTTTCTTCTTGACCATCTGTAATCGTTTCATGGCATTGAGCTGTGATTCTTGTGAAGTTGGACCTTTAGGGCATGCTGAGAGAGAGCTGCTTAATTCTGAAGTGGTTTTGCTAGTGGTACTTCCACTAGGTCCTGATGTCCCACTATTTCCATTCCCACTGAGTTGGCTGGTGTTTCCCGGAACTAAACTACTTGGACTCGGAAGACCTACTTTGCTAACATTGTCACAACTAACAGAGCGACTCAGGCCAGTTTTGCCCAAAGTTAGAGGTGGAGGTGGTTTCAATGGTACAGCTGGTGCAGTGCTGTTACTAGCACCTATTTTGGAACCTATTCCACCTTTAGATGATGTTGCCAGACCAGTCAAACCCACAGGCTTCTGGTTAGTTGATGAGGTAGCAGGTTTCCCACTGTTGTTTTGGGTTGCTGAACTCAATTTTGCTGTTGATGGACCAGCAGAGGAAGTTTTAGCTGCAAAAGCTGCCCATCCAGTTAGGCCACTAGTTACTGAAGAGGAAACACTGGTACTAGAAGAATTTCCTGAAATAGCCGTGGACGTCTAAAAAAAATAAGATAAATACTGCTTAAGAGTGAAATGTAATTAACACTTAATTATATCTTTATAAATATATGATGTTTAATTATACAAATAAATTTATATATATAAATATATATAAATAAATAACAGTTAATTGTTGGACTTTACATTACATTTATTTTATGTTACAAAAGTAATGACTTGGGGAAATTTAAATCACACCACCAAAATTAAGTTCTTATGAAACTGATCTGAAACAACACAAACAATAACATTTATCCATAGCTAATAGACCCTACCATTTCCAAAGCAGAAATTCTGGGATGTCACTTTCTTATTCTAATGATTCCAAAAAAGAAATATATGAAATTCCTTTTTGGGAATTGCTTTAAATTCACTTATAAGCTCATCAGAAAATCAGATTTAATGCTATAACTTGTTTTTCACCAAAAAAAGGTATTATCTATTTCAGTAAAGTACCCTATTCTTTACACATTGCTCCAACTGGGTTGTGAATTATTTCAAAACACTCTTTTTTTTTTTTTTTTAATTTTTTTTTTAATTTTTTTTTTATTTATTTATGATAGTCACAGAGAGAGAGAGAGAGAGGCAGAGACATAGGCAGAGGGAGAAGCAGGCTCCATGCACCGGGAGCCTGATGTGGGATTCGATCCCGGGTCTCCAGGATCACGCCCTGGGCCAAAGGCAAGCGCCAAACCACTGCGCCACCCAGGGATCCCTCAAAACACTCTTAATGGACAAAAATGTTTGTGCCCAGGTCATTTAGAAAACATCTGAGATAAATAGATTCATTTGATAATTACTTACTGAGTGAATGTGTCAGATTCTGAATTCATTTTTTAAAAAAAATGTTCCAACTCCAATTTTGAGCAAATAACTCCTGCACTGCAAAATATATATGGAAATCTGTGTGTGTGTCTCTGTGTTTGTATGCATGTATATATAGTGTAATGTTAACTATTTGGAACTGTACAGCTCTGGTGATGTATTGAATAGGTTTCATAACCTTATTTTCACAATTTGTTCATGTTTCCATTGAAACAAGCATACAAGAGATCCCTGCTTCTGTATAAAGGATTTTATTAACTGCCTCATAAGCTATACAGTGACATTTTAAGCAGGCCTGTCTTGTTCCCAGATGAATTTCTTAAAGATATAACACCTTAGTTTCTCAAATTAACTTCCTTGGCCAGTCAAAAGCTAACAATGATACCAATGTCATTATATAAATAAGTACTGCTCTTATTCACATGAGGATAATTTTTTTTTTAAACTTCATCAGGCAAAACTTTTTTTTCAAGTTAATTTTAAACTGAACTTCTCACTAGCTCTCTTTCTACCTTTATATTCTTAAGATTCACAAAAGTGTTAAATTTACATATTGGTAAAATATTAAGTTTTACAAATAGTATTTTACTCAGAAATATGGCAATTACCATGCCTAAAATACATGCAGTTGTACTTCAGACCTGAACTCTGAGTCGATAAAAACATTGCTAGTTCTTACAAAGTAGCCTTCAATATTATCTGCATGTAAACGCTTGCAGACTCCTTGCTGAGGATGGAGCCTGACACGGGGCTTAATCCCAGGATCCTGAGATCATGGCCTGAGATGAAATCAAGAGTTGGCCCTTAACTGACTGAGCCACCCAGGCACCCCTGCATGTAAACATTTTTAATCAATGTGAAAAGTAATCACAATAAAGTGCTGAGATATTTATAAGAGGAAGTCCAGGTTTTAGTTTACATACTCTAAAAACTAGGATTTTTTTTTTTTATAGTAACTATCTCATAAGGTTATCCAGAGAAGATAAGCCACACATAAATTATAAATTCCTGGAGGAACACACACAGGTAATGAGAAAAAGTTAGTAAAGGAAGCAAAAGGATACAAGTGTAGTAAACTTTTAATTTTCTTTTTAGGAAAGATCTAATTTTTTCCCTTTTCTATTAAACATAAAACTGTCTGCCATATGGCTAAATGATCTTTCAACAAACTTCACAGAAGAATATCCATCTGAAGTAATTAAAAAGACCAACACTTATGAAGTACAAACAGAAAGCAGATTTTGTATGTACAGCATTTTAGTTTATTGGCTTGCAGTTACTTGTATTGCCTTTCAACAGAATGACAGATGGCTTATCAGGGCACGAAAAAATAAAATAACACAAACAATGGAAACCAAGAAATTTTTTAGCATTTCAGCATAGATAATAAATTTCTCAGCTATTTTTCAATTTTTATCTATTAATATTTTCTTGCCCATTATCCTAGTTAGAAAGCCATTTGTTTTTATTATTATTTTTTCCATGTTTTTTAATATGTGAAAGGAAACAAATTTTTCCATAGTAAAAATGTATTCACTTTCATCATAAAAACACCAAGACTTCTAAATCAAAATAAACATGACAGCCGAGACCTTAATTTATTTTCCACAAAATTTCATGTTGGATTTCTTAAAATTATACTTTAGTAGTAACAAGTTGGTATAAAAATCTATCTAAAAGTGATTTAAGTATAAAATACAGCAACTCTAATTACTTTCAATAAATTATTCTTCCTTCTATTCCAATTTGCTAAGTTTTTACATGGCAAATGCAGATATCCTTTAGATATTAACTTCCCTGGCAAAGTAAGTTTTAAAATGATCTGCAAATAAAATTATCAATATCTTTCTCAAAGTACTTTATATTCATATATTTTTTTATTTGAGAGAGAGAGAGAGCAAGGGGAGTGGCAGAGGGAGAGGGAGAGTAAGACTCTAGATCAGACTCCCCACTGAGCACACAGCCCAATGCAGGGCTCATTCCTATGACCCTGAGATCATGACCTGAACTGAAATCAAGAGTTGGATGCTTAACCAACTGAGCCACTCAGGCATCCCTTTACATTCATATTCTTTATCATCACACCAAGGTTCTTGAACTTTGCTACTTATAGTCAGTAGAACAGGGTAATACCTAGAATTTTCTGGGATCAACTTTTGAGAAATTGGGGCTAATATTTTCTAAAATCTTTAGTACTCTGCTTAAAACTGGAATGTGTAGTTCAGTAAAAATATTGTTTTCGTTATAAAATTAGTTTACAAAAATATTTTATTCCATGATACCAAAATGCCAGATATTATATAGTGTGATTTCAAAGATGTAAAACTAAGAACGAGAAAGGTGACGCTTTCAATAGATAATATGGTCCCTTAGTATAAAAGATAGGTACCATGAAAGTTCATGATAATAAAGGAAAAAAAATAAGATGAAGAAAACTTCTTCAATAGCCAATAAACAGAAAAAATGCTGCAAGGCCAATCAACACAAGTAATGTGAAGAGCAAAACTGTTGCTACTGAGGGCAGAGGTATTTAGAATTAAAAGAAAATTCCTGATTGGAGATAAGTGTCTGACTACATGGAAATGATAAAGAATACAACCTTGGAATGCTTATAGATGATCTTTCCTAATTTTGATAAAAAGAGAAATAGCAGAGTTAGATATTAAATAATTATAGAAATGCTCCCTTTCTAACTACTGGTAATAGAAATGCAGTCTTTTCCCAACATATGGCCATTTAGTATATAAAGTTCCCTATCAATATTTTTTTTCAAGTATTTTTTATTCAACTAAATTAAAATCCAATCTTAGATAAAAATGAAATGTACTGTACCTTGACCTCTGTTCTCTTAAATGCTAGAAAAGTTGTCTCTTGTTTGAGTTTAGTTTCTGGTTTCTTAACCAATGGATCTTTGACAGCTGGAGCTACAGAAACAACTGTGGGTGCTGGTTTCTGTGGTGGTTTCTGAGTTTTCTGAGCCTGTAAAAATCAGTGGATTAGATACAAAATCTTAATTGAATGCACAAAAAAAAAAAAATCTGTCAAAGGACCCTTCATTGAATTGAAATACAGTTGAACATTTTTTTAAAAAAGATTTTATTTATTTGAGAGAGAGATGAGCACTGGGTTTTCTTCTATATGTTGGCAAATTGAACACCAATAAAAATAAATTTATTAAATAAATAAATAAATAAATAAATAAATAAATAAATAAATAAAAGACAGAGAGAGAGAGAGAGAGAGAGAGAGAGCACCAGAGGGGGGAGGATGGAGGGAGAAGCAGATTCCCTGCCCAGCAGGAAACCTGATTGTGGTTGTGGTACTTCATCCCAGAACTCCGGAATCATGACCTAAGCCAAAGGCAGAGGCCCAACTGACTGAGCCAGCCAGGTGCCCCTACAGTTGAACATTTAAAAAATATTGTGGTGATACTGAAAATATAGATTCTTGGACAAATTATTTTTATCATCATCCTATGAATGGTTTTACAGATTTTATTCATTTCTAAACAGTAAAGGTAATATTAAGCTTTTAGAAATAATGCAGATTAGGTTGATTTAAATATCATTTTAACAAGATAAATCAAATTGTTTCTTTAAAAAAAGGAAAATCACAAATTATTTGTAACCAGTTAGCTTCATTTGTAATGAAGTATATTTATTTATTATGGTTGGTCAAAGACTTAGAGGAGTTTTCTTCTTGATGTTCAGACACAAACCTCTAACAGAGGGTGAGTTAAAGAGGTGATTCAGATCAATTATATTATTTCAAATACAGAATGAAGATAAAAAACTATTAGTGATAAATGATGTATCTTTTTGAGGTTTTCCCACACTGCAGAAGAGGCATACTAAACCTTTTGAAAAAGTCCACAAATATAATTTTCTATGTTATCAAAGAGACTTCTGTATCTACACTTCCTTTATAAGCATTTTAGGTTTTATTTTGACCAGTAATTGATTTTTTTCTTTATAACTTGGTAATTTATTAAATTCTCTTCTGAACTCTAATCATTTTTCAGTTTATTATTTAATGTTTTCCAGGTAAATAATCATAACTATATAAACAGTATAGTGTAGTGTTTAAAAGCAGTTTTTAGAGTCAAATAGATATAGGATTAAAACCCAGCTCAACTACTTCCCTAGCTATGTTACCACAGAAAAATATGTAAATCTCTAAAATCTTCATTCTCTTTGTCTGCAAAATAGGGATAAGACTACCTGCTTTTAAGGTGGGTTATGAGGATGCATTATGATTACATATGTGTCTAGTATAATGTCTGGCACATGTTGAGTGCTGACAGTAATAGTTTTTATTTATTCATCATCATTTATATAGGATAAGAAAACTGAATCTGGAAGAACCCCATGCATACTAGATGGGGAAAGATGCTCCCAGCCAGTCCACATCTTTGACAATCTTCATATAACCATACAGAACTATATCAGGAAATTAATTAATTAATTAATTAATTTTTTATTTATTCATACAAGACACACAGAGAGAGGTAGAGACATAGGCAGAGGGAGAAGCAGACTCCCCATGGGGAGCCTGAAGCAGAACTTGATCCCACAATCCTGGAATCACAATCTGAGCCAAAGGCATCTAGACACTCTACCACTAAGCCACCCAGGTGCTCCTATCAGGAAATTTATTAATAATCTGTTCCCATTTCTGGTAATTTCAATGCAGTCTTTTTGCCTGAACTTTCTTGCATAATCTTGTGCTACAGTTTGCTCTACTATATAATTTTGGCCTTTATGTTTCAATTAATCCCATTTTTTATATTACATGTCTTGCATATGAAAGTATAGCTACTTTCAAACATCACTTATAAAACAACATTCAGGTCAAGAATATAATTAGGTATGCTAGAAGACTACCTGTGGTAAAATAACTCTTACCAGCAGGAAAAGAGGACCATCTTATCCTTTATTGCAAAACCATGTTATGAGAACGCAGCCCTCAGTAAATCAGAAATTCATGGTTTCATAACCATGGCTTTCAATCTTACACTTCCTTCAACCCACATCTACTATTCCAGACGTTAGACTCTGAAGACTGACCTAACTTATTCTGGTGTTAGCAGATGAAGACTCCAACTATGCCCAGAAAGGGCCTTTGCCTAGATCATGTTTGGATCATTTTCCACTTTTTCTACATCACCTAGCTATCTTATGAGTTGAGTACAAAATACCCGGAACCCTTAGTCCTTTGCTGATAATACTAGTTTCGGGAATGAGGATATTATCATTGACTTGGTGCTGCTCAACAAAGGTACTATAATTTTTCATTGGCTTACTGCTTCATACATTGCAGAATGTATGAAATTTCCCACTCAAGGCAATAATTGCCAATATGAAATCAATAAAAAATACCACATATTTCTAAATGCTGCTGAGTAGGTGTGTTATTAGCTTAGATTGAAAACCACTGCAGTAAGTCATGAGTCTCTGACTTAGTGCTGAGGCAAAACCCATTACCTGGTAAAGAGAACATTACAGAACTGAAGAATGATCTTGGAGCCTGTCACACACTATCACAACATTCTTAACTAGGTCTTCCCATAATAATGTGTACTGAGGAACCTGCCCTAGTTGGAAAAATTAATGTAAAGAGAATGGGGATATAAGATGCTATTTATAGTATCTCTGAGATACCTTGAAGCAATAACCAACGCACATATCAGAACTGCACTGAAAGCAATTATAGGAAGAATGACTAAATTTAGCATCCGCACTATTTCCAAATTCCTTTCTCTCATTAAATTTTGTGTTTACTGGATCCTGATCATCAGGCTCACTTCAGATAATAACTTTTGTTATTTCTCTGAGTCTACTCTTAGTGAATTCTACTCATGTTTTAACAGTAGTCATGGCTCTCCATTCAGTACTTTGACTCCTGGACATACAGATTGAACTTATTCACTATTTCTGGTACTAACCTACATTTCCTTCATTTACATACCTTAAGCACGGAACAGAAAGTAGGATGTGTCCATTCCTGAGCTCTGCTCTGATGCTATGCCAATAAATCAGACATGGTCTTACTGATAAATGAATTACACACGGAATTTGTAAAGCAGATAAAGAATAAAGGATATCCCAGATGAAGAAAAGCTGAGAAGCAAGTGATATGAAAACAGGAAAGTTCACCCCATATTCAGGAAATTATACACTTAGTCTGGCATGGCCAAAGTGTATGGGTGTATGTGGTGAAGTGGTGAGACAGATGAATACAAAGACACACTTGGGTCAAAGAGAGAAGGTCCATATATTCGCCCTAATGAGTATAACCTCATTATATAAGTAACTGAGAACCACTGGGCATATTTAAGCAGATAAAATTAGACAAAAATTTTAGAGGAATAATTCTAATTGTTTTAATTGAAATGAGTAAAGTGGATTCAAAGGAAGCAAGGAGACTTTATTTTTTGTAATTTTTTTTTGTAATATTTTGGAGCCCAATGCAGGGCTTGAACTCACCACTGTGAAATCAAGACCTGAGCTAAGATCAAGAGTCAGATGTTTAACTGACTAAGCCACCCAGGCAATAGACAAGAAGTGGAATGGGGTAATAAGGGCAAAATGAATGGATTTAAGAATTGTCTAAGAGGTATAACTAGCAAATTTGGTAAACAAAGGGATATGGAATTAAGAGATGCATCAATGTATCTAGTTTAGGCAACTGGGGAAAAAATTGAGTGGAGAAGAAAAATAATTTATTTTTAAAGTTACAGTAGGATATCTGGTCAGCTGCCAAAGTTCATTCCATAAAGAGGGCTAGAACCATAAATATAGATTTGGTATAAACTGTCACAAAAAATGGAGGAGAATACACTTTGAAGAGAACAATGGTTACTTTACTGAGACTTACAATAAAATAACATTAAAAAAATCTTTGAAGATACACTAAAGAAAGATTACTCTCACAAATCACTTGTTTTTACTATTATCAATTCTTAGCGACCACTTCTGTCAATGCCCTAGAACGCACTATATTGCTCACCCATAATCATTTGGTTGAGGTCCTGGGAGACTAGCACAAGCAATAAAATAAATAAAAATCAGAGTGAGCCAGAAAAATTATACCTTGTCACAGAAATTCCCTGTCACAACTGAAAATATACATATTATTGAAATTTTACAACTTTTCATAGTAATAGAAACATTTCCTATTTCTGATTTAACTTATTGACAAGTAAAATAGGTACTTTGAATTTTTAGTTTTAAGTAAGTACCTCTGACTTTAAAAAAGATGTATTTGGACAGAAAAGTCTATGTAGAAATTTATTTAGTTAAGTGAAAACTCTTCTATCAAGAGACCCTAATCAAGGCTGGGGAGGAAGGAAAGAAGTCATTAAAGTAAATAACTTCTTTATTTCTTTAAAGGAAAATGATAAAGTTCATTTATCTGCTTTTTAAATGAATAACAGTTACAAAAGTATCCAATAAAAGTGAAAACACATTTCAGCATGATGTAAAAGGCAGTTCCATTAGCAAGCCGTAAAAAGAGAAAGTACATTGGAAAATGAGATAAATGGTCACTCGAGGACAATGAAGACAGAATGAGGAATAAAGAAACACAGATGGAAAGATAGAGACGCATATACAAATAATGCTGCTGTACATAGTTTGTGAATTTGAGGGTTTAAGCCCATTCAGGGATAGACATTTTCAATGTGTCCTTACCAGACTCACCAAAAACGAGGGCTTTGTATCTCACCATTTCCTAGTGTCTTATAGTATTTCTAAATGTTTATAAATACAGTGACATACTAGCAAGGAGTATTTGTATCTTGTGGGTTTCTAATCCTGCTTATGTTACAGCAAGCTAAAAGCTGAACAGAGAAAAATGGATACAACATGGTCTAGTCTTCAGGCATAGATATATAAATCATACATGTACACTATACATACAAACATTTAAATCATCAGTATACATTATTTCTTTCAATAGTTTAAATGTTCAAATTTTTATTTTGAAAAGCACCCATCAACAAAAAAATGACATAGACCATTTAAAATAGAGAAAAAAAATGATTCCTACCATTCTTTTCATTTGTCTGGTACATCGGGCACAATACCACACAAGACGAGGGTCATTCACTTCCTTGTCTGTCACCTGGGGCTTATGGCAATCTTGGTGGTAGAGATTATGGCACTCC
The DNA here is from genome assembly GCF_018345385.1 of Vulpes lagopus. Taxonomy (NCBI): domain Eukaryota; kingdom Metazoa; phylum Chordata; class Mammalia; order Carnivora; family Canidae; genus Vulpes; species Vulpes lagopus. Next base: position 102,487,798 of record NC_054829.1, read on the forward strand.
TGACACTCCACTAATTGATTACCAGATGCCACTGTCATTTGCCTGAGGAAATATACATCAAACATTGTACTTATTTGAATAAAACAATTTAAAACTATTCTATGGTTGTTTTGGTAAGTGTGATAGGTAAAAGAGGATTAAAACCCCAGACAACCAAAGAGCAAAACAACAAATTCTACCATGTAGCTTACACAATCATTCCATGTTCAAGCATCAAAGTAAGGTACGCTAGTAACTGAATTTGGCTATATTCTCCTAGCCATTTCTCATTGTAATTTTTTTCTTTCTCCCAGAAGGGAGCAGACTTTGGCTACTACTCCAACAGTCTCATAAAATTTTCCCTATCTTCCTATTAAATTCCTTTATATTTGTTATCTACATGTTGTTCTGTCTTCTTCATTAATATATAAGTTCATTAAAAATAAGCTGCCTATATATTTAAATTGACTTACATATGAAAATAGAAATAGGACCTAATTATCTACAGTGTTTGGCATATTACCTTGCAGATATCGGTGTTCAATAAATACATGTGTTATCAAGTGAACAGAATGTAGCAATATGTATATCAAGAAAACATAAATTCTAACAGCACAAAAAAGCATTCACCACAGCCTTAGACTGTCATAAGTCTCCAAATGGGGGGTTAAAGTTACTAGTTCTCTCTCCATTATTATCTTACCATTCATTTATTTAAAAAATACAAACTTCATGGTAGATAAAGGTTGAAATAAATATATGTGTAAACAATGAAGCTGTAACGAATGATTCAGAAGTACATTAGCTCATTCTCTGTCTGGTTCATAAAGGCTTATAGTTATTTACTCAGTCCCAATGCACTTGAATGTAACATTTTCATGACAAAACAGCAACAAAGATGGTAATCCTTTTGGTTGTGCCAGGCAGTACAAGCCATTAACAATTAAAAATATAGCCTCTGGCATCAAGCAGTTTAAAATTCAGCTTTTCTGATTTTTGCAATTCATCTTCTAATGAGAAAAATTATCCATGTTTTTGTAATTATGTATCCATGTTTTAAAACAATGCCTAGAATAACCCACACAATCCATTAATTTCTTTTCCATTACTTGTAGGAAAAGATGTTGAGTGTTTAGAAAACATGCAACTGTCTATTTTATAAGTACTATCAACAATTCAAAGAAAAAAGCAACACAGACTTCTTAAAAAGAACAGAATTAAATCTGTTGAACAGACTCTTCTTCGTTAAATAAAACAATAATTGCTTTCCCTCTAGAACCCAAGAATGCAGGAACTGTTACTATGACACAATAAACATGCCACAGTGAGGAAAAATATTTGACAATTTTCAAGATGCTAAATTGCTACGTAGGCATCTTACAGAGAATAATCTACTTATTTCCTATCCACCTCCAAATTACAAAAACAAAATATAAACACCCAACAATTGATCTGATTTTTTTCCTCTTGTTTGCTCTTTACAAAACAAACGAATCTTTCCACAGAAAAGTACAACTTACCTACAAACAACACAGGCCAATCCCATCTCCATGGCAAAATCATCAGCACTAGTCTCCTCAAAACTGGAAAGGTCAGCCATAGCTAAATCCTTGCTAGTTTGGACGGTAATGGGAGAAGACCTTGTCTCTGGTTTCTCCAATCTAGGTTTCTTTGGAATATCAACTCCTTCTGTGATATCTGATTTCATCTATTAAAAGCACACAATCAGAAAGTAACATGTTAGAATAAACCTTAAATCATGGAGAGATGGATAAGACAGACAAAGTATGATGACCAAGTCCACTTGCTAGATATTTTGACATAAGGGACAGTCATAAACACCAAAGATCTGCAGAAGATTTATAGTAAATTCATAATCAATACATTATAAGAAACTAGCAAGGTAGAAATAAAAAAATCAAAACATCTTAGTATGTATCTGTATTTGTCTTTGTATTCTTTTATCCATTAAAGAATTCTTGAAGTTCAATGCACTTATATGGCCTTTTCCCCCCTTCATCATATGCTTTGAAATGAGAAGCCCCAGCACTAATAAAGCTATCATAAGTCTACTTTTTATTTTAAATATTTTAAATTATAAACTACTGATATTGGGAGTGCCTGCGTGGCTCAGTCGGTTAAACTATCTGCCTTTGGCTCAGGTCATGATCCTGGGATCCTGGGATTGAGTCCCACGTCGAGCTCCCTGCTAGTAAGGAGTGTGCTTGTCTCTCTGCCCTCCCTCCCTCCTGGTCCTCTGTCTCTGTCTCTCTCTTACTCATTATAAATAAATAAAATCTTAAACTACTCATATTTGAAATATATTGAAAAGAAGTAAATAACAAACCATCTACCGTCATCCAGACACTGCCCTATTTGCTTCAAAGCAAATTCTGGCTCCTCTCTTTAAGATATAAATGTTACAGACATACCTGTCAGATTGGCAACAATGAAAAAGTCTGATAAGACATGGAGAATTTGCAATTCTTATACTTTATTGGCAAGTGTATAAATTTAGTATATGCACTTTGGATAGCAATTTGGCAATGTCTAGTAATACTGAAGATGTTACTATCCTATTACATCTTTTTATAGGTATACATCTATAGAAATCATGTGCTCAAAGAATTTACCTTTAAAGCAGCTTACTGAAGCTCCATTGTAATAGAAAAAAAGGAGAAATAACCTAATTGCTCATCAGTAGGGGAATGGATAAACTGATTTATTCATTAAATAACTATTATATGGTAGCTGAAAGACTCATATCTTCATATATCAGCACAGGTGAATTTCAAAAGCACATTTCCGGAGGTGAAAAAGTTGCCAAAAGATATACATGTGTACCTGTATGATACCATTTATATAAACTTAAAAGCACAGAAAACAATACTATATGATTTATGAATAACCAATATTAAGAAAAAGTATGAAAGCATATGAGACTAATATACTCCATCTTAAGGAAAGCAATATCAAATTTTTTTTTCTAATATCAAAATTTTTAATGTATTTTTTACTAAGTGCTAAAATCTTAATAACTAACTATGTGCAAAAATCATTCAAAATAGGCAATCCAAGAATTATCTGTATCTCTGTTAAGGTACACACCATCCTATAACAAATTTCATATTTAGTCACTTACATCTTTATTTTCTCCTGTCTTTTTTTCTCAATAACTATTTCATCTAGAATATTTAAGTTATGGATTAAAGTTAATGCTTGAAATTAGCACATCCCCTAGAGCTCAAATATGTATTGAAATGACTTCAGTAAATGGTTAAATAATGTTTCTAAATTTTACTCACTTTTCAAAAAAATAACATCTATAATTATCAAAATATATTTACTGAATAGTTATTATGTATTTTACCTACTATTATGCAAAAGAAGTGAGCACAGAAAGAAACAATGTTCCTGTCTATAAGCACAAGTGATTAACTCCTTTTAAAGTCAGATTAAATTAATTCTTACTTTTTCAGCTGGTCTCTTTTCAGCCTCTTTCTTTACTTTTTCAGTTGTGAGGGCCTTGCCATTATTATTACCAGAAGGAAGACTGGATGACGTTTTGGGCTCTTGCTTAACAGAAATAGCTTTTGTGCTTGAAATTTTGGGTGGCTCCACATCCTAAAAAATGGAAAAAAAAAAAAAAAAAAAAAAAGGAATGTCTGTAATTAAATGTTCTAACAAACTGTAAAAAGCAGATCGTAAATGTAAATAATTTTCAGTTAAAAATTAAGATATGTTTTGACCAATGTAACATCCATTTCTTTAAAAGATTTATTGAGAAATACCTGATATACAAACTGTATCTATTAAAGTGTAAAACTGGTAATTTTCACATGAAACTATCACTACAACCTATATAATGAATATAACCACCATCCCCCAAAGTTTCCCTGTGGCTTGCTATAATTACTCTTAGAGGTATACATCCTAAAGAAACTATGTCTCCCTCCATCCTCAGGCAACCACTAACCTGCTTTCTGTAACCATAAATTAGTTTACATTTCCTAGAAATTTATATGAACAGAATCATATGGTATATACTCTTTTTCTAACTTCTTTCACTTAGCCTAGTGACTCAAGTTATTGAGTATATCAACAGTTCATTCCTTATATTACTGAATAATATTCTACTGGATGGACATGCCATTTGTTTATGATCTATTGGATATTTATTGGTGGATATTTGTTTATAGTTTGGGGCTATTACAAATAAAGCTATTATGACCATTCAGGCACAAATCTTTGGACATTCACTTTCATTTCTCTAGAATTAATGTCTAGGAGCAAAATGGCTGAATCATATGGTAGGTATATGTTTAACTTTTTAAGAAACTCCCAAACCATTTTTCAAAGTGGTACCATTTTACATTTTCACCAGGAGTATATGAGAATCCCAGTTCCTCTGCATCCTCATCAACATTGGTAATGGCTAATCTTTTTAATTTTAGACATTCTATTTGGTATATAGTGGTATATCACTGTGAACTTCCATTTTCCTAACATCTAATGATGTTGAACAGGTTTTAAAGTGCTTATCTGCCATACATATATATCTTCTTTGGTAAAATGCTCATTAAAACTTTTAAAAAAATAGAGTTTGTTTTTTTTTCTGACCCTAAAATGTTCTTCATAGGTTCCGGATATAAATCCTTTATCAGACACTAGATTTACAAATATTTTCAGTCTCTGGCTCGTCTTTTCACCCTTGTTCTTATATTACCACTTTGTTGATATTTATACTTGCTATCTACTGCTAATAGTATAAAAAGTTTATGTATATGATAGGTCCTTGGAATCAACCTGTAAAAGAGGAGGGCATTTCCTCCCATTCTAAATAAATCAGAAAATCTGAGAGCAGTCTGCTTTTCTGTGATAACACATAAATGTATAAAAATACAGGAATGATATACATTAGCTTCAGAACAGTGGTAATCTCTGAGGAGGAAGAAATGGAGAGGGGGGAAAAAGAATGGGGTTATAAAGGGAGAAGAAATGTGTGGGAAATATCAGAAAGGGAGACAGAACATAAAGACTCCTAACTCTGGGAAACGAACTAGGGGTGGTGGAAGGGGAGGAGGGCGGGGGGTGGGGGTGACTGGGTGACGGGCACTGAGGGGGGCACTTGACGGGATGAGCACTGGGTGTTATTCTGTATGTTGGTAAATTGAACACCAATAAAAAATATATTTATTAAAAAAAAAAGAATGGGGTTATAGACTCATTGGTAGCTATACTTGATTTACTGTGCTGATTGTCTAGACCAAGTGCTGGAAAACTGAGGCCTAGAGGCCAAATCTGGCCTACTGCCTGGTTTTTATAAAGTTACATTAGAACACAGCAATACTCATTTATTTATGTATTGCCTATGGCAATTTCATGCTACCATGGCAAAATCAGATTGTCCTAACAGAGACCATCAGCCCACAGAACCTGAAACATTTACTATTTGATTCTTTACAGAAAGTTTGGTGACCACTTGTGTAGACGTGGGAAAATGATGGAAAAAATGTTGGTAATGTAGATTAAACTTAAAAGTGTATCATGTCTATAACATAAAAAACTAAAAAACAATCTTGCAGGATTTGAAAACTATTATCGAATTCAGCAAAAGAGTTACAAGTCTTGATGGATGAGTTAGGTTCTAAGTTCATTATTTCTTTTTTCTTTCTTTCTTTCTTTCTTTCTTTCTTTCTTTCTTTCTTTCTTTCTTTCTTTCTCCTTCCTTCCTTTTCCTTCTTTCCGTTTTTCTTTCTTTTCTTTCCTTCCTTCCTTTCTTTCTCTTCTTTCTTTTCTTTCTCTCCTTCCTTCCTTCCTTCCTCCCTCCCTCCCTCCCCCCTCTCTCTCTTTCTTTCTTTTTCTTTTCTTTTTTTTCTTTCTTTTCTTTTTTTCTTCTTTCTTAATAAGCAGACTCCATGCTTCAGCGCAGAGCCCAACTCGAGGCTTGAACTCATAATCCTGAGATCAAGACCTGAGCTGAGATCAAAAGTTGACCTTGATCAATGCTTAACTAAGCCACACAGGTGGCTCTCAGTTCATTCAGATTCAACGTATTCAATGATGCGAATGAAAATATCAACCAATTTTTATGTTGAAACTTTATTTGGAGAGTTGTTAATATTTGTAAGCATACCACTGCCTCCAAGTGATTTTTACTCTAGAGATAGAAATGGGACAGCTAAAGGCTACAATTAAGTGAACCTATACCTTTTAAGTACCTAACAGAGTATTTTCTCTTAAGTTGATCAAAAGTAACTCCAGTTAGAAATCTAAGGACAGGAAGCTTTTTAATCAAACTTCTCGTGTACTTTAACAGATGAACTTCCTTCTGTTTTAGAATCTCAAAATACAGTATTGTTTCTTTAGTAATAATAATTTTTTCTTGTTGAGATAGTATCAATATCCAGAGCAGAATGAACTTACTAGTGTATTGTGTGGAGTTGTATAATTTGGTGAGTTGGAACTCACTGAACCTACCAGAATGAGGATGGTAGAAGAAATAATGACACATTGGCTCTACTATTCAAAAGACAGTAAAAAGGCTTGAGAATACAAGAGCTTGTGTTGAAAGGAGACTGGGGGCAAAATACCACTGTTTACTTGGGCACTGGGTCTGGGATTTGGCTGCTAAATCTGGGATCTGGGCCTGTTTTTAGCTTGAGATTGGGGATTAGACTGAGCTAGTGATGTAGTTGTTTTCCCTTTCTCAGTTTGGTATCTAGGTCCAAGACCTGGGTAACTTGGAGTTTCAGGGCTCTAGAGCTTTAGAAAGGTCTGAAAGAATGTATTATGTATTATAGAATATAGTAAAAATTGCCATTCATGAAAAGCCTATTATGTACCAGGGAGATACTATACTAAGTGACTTACATACTTTATGTTCTGTTAATTTTCACAATTTTGCAAGGTAATTCTTATTATCCCCATTCTACTAATATAGAAAATAGGGGCTGGCTGGAAAAAAGTTACTATGCACCTCAGTTTTAAAGATTTTATTTATTTATTGAGAGAGAGAAAGAGCATGAACAGGGGTAGGGGCGGAGTGACAAGCAGATTCTTTACTGAGCAGAGAACCCTACATGGGGCTTGATCCCAGGACCCTGAGATCATGACCTGAGCCAAAGTCAGACACTTAAATGACTGAACCACTCAGACACCCATCAGTTTTCTTATTTTTAAAAATAAATAATACTATCTTAAAGAATCATTATCACGGTTAAAATTAATTATACACATACACCATGCAGAAAAGTACCTGAAACACAATAAATGTTCAGGATATAGCATCTACTACCACACAACTAATAAGAGGCAAGCTGGGATTTAAAACAGGTTTGGGTGCAAAATGTTTCTTCTTTTTTTTTTTAGAGAATTTTTTAAAATTTTATTTAAATTCAATTTGTCAGCATAGAGTACCAAAATGTATATTCTTTTCACATAAAGCTTTGTTACTATCAAAATTGAAGCCACATAGTTCTCACAATTTATCCACACATCCTTTTTCCCTTAAATTACCCTACGCATATCCAATCCACTTCATCTCAAAATCCCTGTCCTTTCACTTCATGATTTTTGCCCACAAAACATTAAAGGATAATTATAAGTTATAGTTTCAGCCAGTTGCTTAAAAAATGTTTTGATCCTAAAGAATTAGAAATTAAATCAAATAAAAAATAAATAAGTAAATAAGTGGGTTTCTCTACACAAAAACTAGTAGAAGAGAATATCCCTCCCACCCAGCTAACTTTTCTATGTAGTGTAACAGTTCTCTGAAAGCATGAAGGAAGAAAAGAACACTAAACAATATAATTCCTTCAACCCTTAAGGAAAGATTATTTTGGCCAGGAGACTGTTTTGAGATGGTCTAAATATTAATACTATTCTACTATTGGCCTTACAAAACTCACCCCCAAGTTTTTTATTTATGTAGGTACCTTTTGAGATGGACGATAACTTGAATCAATGCCTCGAGCCAATGATTCATCAAGCAGTGCCTTGAGCTTTTCAGCAGAATCCTTACTCTTTGAATGTAAGAAGCCTAGTGCTTTCAAAAAAATGGGATCAAGTTCCAAGTTCACGGTAGCAGCCATTGCAAACACCTGAAGAAAAAAGAAAGGGGAGGGGGGAATTAAAGACAATGAACAGTTATCTATTTTATTCTTTTATTTATAATAGGCAATATTGTGCCCAAGATACAAAATCTGAAATGTCTAAAAGGTTATTACAGGAAAAAAGTAAATGTCTTTGTTATCCCTACCAAATTCTTTTTCCCCGAAGCAAGAACATGATCAGTTTTGTACGTATTCATATCCATGGCTAAATTTTAAATCCAGATAAACTCTTCCCTGCCACAGAGCCCCCTCCTGTTTTAAAATATACACTTACAGTTCAGTATACAGGAATTTGATGTGTTTAGGTCTAGCTGACATCAAAATTTCTTCTCTCAAACCTGATTTCCACTGCCAAAAAAAGAAAAAAAAATTGGTGGGGATGAGGTATCACAGGAGGGCAATGGTTAGAGGAAGCACCAAGTGATGAGCTATAAAGGTCACTGCTACAGCTTTAACTTCAACTATGTATTTTTTTTAATCTCCTTAGTCCTCAGCTCCAAACTTGAATGCCTCAGAAAACATTCTAATGATAATCTTAATTGGATCACACTTAGATTGTGGTATCTCGTGCATTAACCTATTTTTAGCAAGGTTTCTGAGGAATGGTACCATAGCTACTATAAATTATAAATAAAATTATACATATATATTTATATATATGATATAAAATCTCCCCATAGGGCCTATGGTAATGCTCTGTGTCATTAGAAGCTTGAAATACAGTGAAGATGTACATCAAAGGCTTATGAAATTCCAAAACATTAAAAAGTTTTGTTTTCAGTTAATACCAATGCTATCATGTGATTCTACTTCTTGTGTCACTTTTTCAAATACTTCTCCAGGCAAGGAATTATTAAAATAAAAGTGTATACTTTGTGTTCAATCCTTTGATCAATATTCTAGGGCTTGAAGTTGTCTTCTATCCTTGAGGTTAATATTGTAATAATGCAACACACTTGCACTGTTAGAGTTATGGATCTGTCAGCAAATTCCACAGTAATCTCTCATTTTCAGGGGTTTATAAAGCCATTAAAACTTGCTGTAGGTTGAATCTTGGCATATGAAAGTTCCGACTGAAAACGAATTTTGTTTGTTCCTTACCCATCTACTTCTCCCCAATTCCTCTACAACTTTGACAGGAAATACACACACATACACACACACTCACACCCTTACGCTTTTTTTTTTAAGTTTTCAAGAAAGTATTAGATACCTATCTGATAGCCTCAGAATAATTGTCAAATTCTGTGCTCTACTAAAATATTTGAATCATTCATGAATCCAAAAGCCAATACTAAAAGAAAAATAACCTATCTCAAATAGCTGTACTAGTAATTTAACGAAAATCGAGACACAACCTCTGTCACTTCTTAAAATTGTATTATTCTATACATCACTTATATAGATAATAGGTACAGAAAGGTTATTTTTAAATTTACTCAGGTATAGGCTGGTCACCATACATATTCTCAGGAGAAAACAATTCCCCACTAAAATGTCCATGATGAAAAGAATAAACCTGCCATTCCTCCTGAGTGCTCAAGGGGAATACAGCCTAATCTTTTTATTGGCCTAACTTTTTATGGCTAAAGACCATAGTGTTTACTCACACAGAACAATGTGTTTTATGAGGCTGACCAAAGGGTTAATACTTAGAAGACTCCCTTTAATATGCTAGAAAAATCATTACTTGAAATTCTATGCTGACAACCAGAAGTGTTTACTGTTATGTATTTCCATAATCACATACAAAAGGTTTGCATTACAGATTAGGTGACAAGAGTCAGCATGTAGATTATAAAACTATAGAAGTAGTATCATCAACACTAACATTCCAATTGGAACCTTTGAGTCAGTTCTTTTTATACAACCCTGCAATTATAAACCTGAACACGATTTGTACCCATGTCCTAAATTACTAACATGTCCCTCCAACCCAGTGGTCTTCATAATGGAATATAGGGGGAAAAATGTGAGAATTTTTAATTAAAAAAATAAGCTTTTAGTATGCAGAATGATAGTAGTATATGCATATAATTGGTAACTAACATATATATGAAGTATGCTCAATTTTATACACATGGAATAATGAAACAAGTTTGAAGGCCACTGCTTTTGTCTATCTAGCAACTTCTAGTTTCCCTTTCCCTATTATGTATACATCAAGGCTGCTTTATGGCACATACTACCTTTCCCTTGAGAAGCCACCCAGTACTATCAGCTTAGATCTTCTCTCTCTCCCCACATTAGCTTCATTAACTTCATTGCTAGCTGCCCATCATCTTCTAGCCCCCAATCATTACCAATATATTCCCCTATTTTTCTACTTTTTTTCTCAAGCGCTCCTTCTATCTTTTTACCTTTGCTATTTCCCCTTGACATCACCTTTTTACCACCATCTCCCAAATGGTGTTCCTTTAACTTTGTATTGAAAGAGCAAAGAGGTCTATGGAGACCTTATTCCATACTGCTGTTTTTGGAAAAACATTCCGTGACCACCAATCATCATCATCTTTCCTTGAAATATACACCTGCACCTTCAAAGTTGCTAAGTATGGAATCATGCTCATTTTCTTCCTCTTCCCTATCTTCATATTTGGCAATGCTAAAATTGCATCTATATTGATGATCTTCTCTAGCTTCTTGCACTCAGTTTACTTGGATCTTCAGCCCTCCAGGAGCTTCATCTTCAGCCACTGAAACCTGAAACTAGCTACAACTATTCTTTTTGACTATAATCTTCCATCGTTCTATCCCTTCCACTCTTCTGATCCAGAAGCCTCTTCAGGGTACCAGGTCAACCCTCCTTTTGGGTTTTTTGTTTGGTTGGTTTTTTGCCCCATGTCTTTCTTCCCATTCCACCTGCACTTTGAATTTATAGAAGCCTCCAGTTCCTTGTTCCCCCTGCTTTGTCCAATAATGGTACCTCCTTGCTCCAAGTCTTTCCTTCATCACAGAGAAAACAGTAGTTGGGCCTAAAATACAACATTCATAGTTATGTGTTTTATTCTTTATATTTTAGTTTTCTATTTTACCTTCCTTCACCCTTTTTCTATTGTCTTCTCTGGTTTCTATTCTCCTTTTTTACTGGCAAATGCACACATAATAAAATTTATTTTTCATCTATTGATATCCTCAAAGAGGTCAGCAACTAATTTATCAAATATCTCCTTTATTATTTCCAAAAATATTTCCCTGGAGTTACACCAAATGATATTACTTTTATACAATTCCTTCCCTGTATATTCCAAAATCCATGATCAAAACAGACTGGAAAAGAGCCATATCACTCTTATTGAGGATTAGAATTCAAGAAAAAAAAGTCCTGTGTGTGTGTATTAGTATACAGATGTATGTATATAGATATAGATACATGAAAGAAACTTAATTCTTTAAATGTAGGTTTAATTTAAAATCTAGGTATTGCTTTAAAAAAAAAGGTCAGAAAATTAGCAATTATTGTTTTAAAAATGCCAATGACATAAGAATGTGGTAGCAGTAGTACTGGTAGGAATGAATTCTTAGCTCATAGTAGGAATCATCTATGGCAAATGCTTATAACACAGAAATTTCCAACTAATAAACAATGATCTATTTTCTCCATCTCTTTTTCCTTCTTGATTTATTTTCAGTCTGTCATTTTACATCTCATCCAGCACATATTCCAAGGTCCAGACTTTCAAAGACTCTCTTTCCTAAGCACCCTTGTTCTACAGTCCTATGGTTTCATCTACTCTGTAGCCAACCATCCTGCTATTTACCTTCTCCCTGCCTGCACCCAAACTAAGTGCAGAGGAGAGGAATACACACACTGTATCTTCAGACTCACCAGTCTTCTCTAAGCACTCTACACAGTTTAGCAATCTTGTCATGCTTCTCTTGTCAACTCACTTCCCTACTTTCTGCCAAGACCAGTTACACTTTCCATTTTCCTTGAAACTGCTACCCTATCTCAGCAGATGTATTAGCTGACTTCACAGAGAAAAGAGAAGCTGTCAGAGAGACACTAAATCATCTACAAACTTATCTGTACCTATCCTTTCTTTTTTTTTAAATAAATTTTTATTTATTTATGATAGTCACACAGAGAGAGAGAGAGAGAGAGGCAGAGACACAGGCAGAGGGAGAAGCAGGCTCCATGCACTGGGAGCCCGACGTGGGATTCGATCCCGGGTCTCCAGGATCACACCCCGGGCCAAAGGCAGGCGCCAAACCACTGCGCCACCCAGGGATCCCTGTACCTATCCTTTCCTTTTTCCACCTGATAAATGTAAAGGTGGCTCTCCATGTACTACTACCTGTACCTGGATCCTACCTTTTCCTTCTCCATCTGGACCCTGCACTGTGGATTATTTACTAGGACTTCTCTACAGCCCACCATCACAACCCCTTTCTACCAGCATCTTTTCATTAACATTTAAATATATTCAAGCCTCTTGTACCCTGTATTCTTCATTTTATACCAAAACTTCCTCAGATAGTCATTCTCATTCTTTGTTCCCTTTCTTCATTCTTCTATTTATGCTGCATTTCCTGCAATTTGGCCTTTATCCTATCATTCCATGTTCTTACCAAAGTATTCATAGCTTTAGATAAATATAATAAATCTTGTTTTCTCCTCCTACTTTTTTCTTAGTCTTTTTGTAGGTTCCTATTCCACTTCAACTTAAATAAATTCCTCAAGATTAGGTTCTGGGTCTCTTTTTGTCTCACTCTGCATGTGATACCTGGATCAGCAGCACAGAAATTACCTAGGAAACTGTTGGAAATGCAAACTCTTGGTCTCTACCATGAGATCAACTGAAGAAGAAACTCTGGGAGTGGGCCCAGAATCTATATTAAACCTTCTAGCTGATTCTGATTCACTGTAAAGTTTGAGAATTACTGCCCTAGACCATTTGATCTAGACCCTTTTGCCACTGATTATAAATTTATTTCCCCAGCCCATCCATCTCTCCCAAGATCCAACTGCCAGCTTGACTTGGCTGTTTCACTGGTGCCTCCTATTCAACATGTGCCTAATAGAGCCACTCATAACCTCTTTGTCTCCAATCAGATCTCTTAGGATTCCCTTTCTCAAATGATACTCACCCCATTGCTCCAGCCAGAATCTGAGTGTCCACTTTAACTTCTCCTACTTCATCACCCCCACCCAGCCCAAGTATTCAATCACCAAACCGCCTAAATATATCTCAAATTAATCTGCCTTTTTCTTTTCTTTTTTTAATTGACATTTTTATGTGTATTTTATTTTTTATTTTTTTTACTGGTGTTCAATTTGCCAACATATAGAATAACACCCAGTACTCATCCCATCAAGTGCCCCCCTCAGTGCCCGTCACCTAGTCAGCCCCACCCCCCACCCACCTCCCTTTCTACCACCCCTTGTTCATTTCCCAGAGTTAGGAGTCTCTCATGTTCTGTCTCCCTTTCTGGTATTTCTCACTCATTTTTTCTCCTTTCCCCTTTATTCCCTTTCACTATTTTTTATATTCCCCAAATGAATGAGACCATATAATGTTTGTCCTTCTCCGATTGACTTACTTCACTCAGCATAATACCCTGCAGTTCCATCCACGTCGAAGCAAAGGGTGGGTATTTGTCATTTCTAATGGCTGAGTAATATGCCTTTTTTAAACCTTACTACCACCACCCTAAACCAAGCTACAATCATCCATTGTCTGCCCTACCATAATAGCTTAATCAGTCTTCCCACAACCACTCTTGTCCCCCTCCGCGTCCCCATCTGTCTATATCACTCACTCGGTGAAAATGTTTTCACCTCTCTCTGTCCAGAGGTTAAAGAACAACATCCTTAACAAAGTTTCTAATGCCCTACAAGATCTGGTAATACTTGCAAAGTAGTTACAAGAGTATCTAGCACAGAGTACACATTCATTAAATGTTACTAAGTATCTCAGGCTATTCCCACTCTCTGTTGTAGCCACATAACTTAGTTCAAGTCTTTCAACCTACCATACTTACTCTTTCTGCCCTCAGCAATTCAGTTAAAAGTGTCCCATCTTACTCATCCTTCATATCTCATTTTTTTTCACATTTCCCCCAACAAAACAAGAAGTCTTACTGTTAGATGGTACCCAAACATCCTGCACTTATTTGTAAGAGTAACTACACTGCTAATTATGTGAACAGATCTTTCTCACTAGAATGTAAATTCCATGACAACCCGCACTGGATTGATTTTCCTATTCCTGTTAGCTATGTGCGTAGCAGAATGCCTGGCAGGTAGCAGGTATTCATTAAATGCCGGCCAAGTGAATACATACTATTCACTTCTTCAGTTAAAAACTTTCTCCTTGATTTCTCCTACACTTAGCTTTTCTGGTTTTTCCTCTTCTATCTCTTGACAACTCTTACTCTGGTTCATCCTCAGCTCTGTCACTCTTGGTATTATCCAAGTATCTGTCTTTATCTTCTTTAGTTCTGCTTCCAATTTCTTCCTTGGTTATCTTCTATAGATCATGTTTTTAACTACCATCTCTAGGCAGATGATTTCATTTTTATCACCACACCAATCTCACTTAGGCTCAAATCCCACATTTCCAATTGCTTAGTAGATATGTCTACCTGGTTGCCCTAATGGTATCTCAAATTCAGTTATGGCTAAAATTGAGATTATGAATACTTTCTCCCAAAAGTTTGTCCTGTACTTTTTCAATGAATGACACAACTCTCTGCTAATCCAGTCTGAGGCCTAAATCCTTCCCTCACTAAATCCTCTCTTATTCTGTATAACCAATCAGTAGGCCTTCCCTATGGTTTCTGACTTTGCAACATTCCTCACATTTGTTCCATTTTTCACTTCCACTGCTACTACTCCAATTCATGTCTTTTAAGTTTTGTGGTATAGCAGTAATTTAGCTATTCTCCTTGACTTCAGCCCTACTGCCATACTAATGTTCCCAAAACACATTTCTTCTTTCTTTTTCATTTTCCTCCTCAAAAATTAAAACTTCCTGGGATGCCTAGGGGGCTCAGCGGTTGAGTGTCTGTCTTTGGCTCAGGGTGTGATCCCGCGATCTGAGATCAAGTCCCACACTGGGCTCCTTGCAAACCTGCTTCTCCCTCTGCCTAGGTCTCTCTGTCTCACAAGAATGAATAAAATCTTCAAAAAAAATTAAAACTTCCTACTGTCTTCAAAATAAAGCCCAATTTTGAAAAGACTCTCACTGGCACAAAAACTTAATTCTTATACAGAAGAGCCATTCGCTTGTCTTGACACCTCTACTTATTTTTTCTCTGTCCGGGAAGCTTTTTGCCCATTTTTTAGATGTCTAAATTTTATGTTCAAATATTATTTCTCATGTGGATTCTTCACTGCTGGTGTGTCCTTATCCATCCCAAACACTACTAAAAATCTCTCCCTCCCAGGATACATCATACTGCTTTCTCATGGTACTAGGACTTTCTACCTTGAGCCATACTTTTGTTGTTGTTTTGCACAAGAGTTATATTCCCTATAAAACTATTGAGTACTTTAAGGGAGGAGAATCTACATTTCTTTTTTACTATCACGTTGCTACCTTGCAAAGTACCATAAAATAACAGCTATTGGAATTATTAGGGATCAAAGTAAAGTGTAATGGTCTTTTCCCTCCTACACAATTCTAACCAACTTACAAAGTCCCTTTGCAAAGAGCAGTAAGAAACGCAAACCCGTCTTCCCTGTACCTCCTGCGCCTCCACCAAACCTCTCAAACATCAAAAAAGCAACAGTAAAAGAAACATAAACAAAAATCACCTCTTTGATGACCAGAGACTTGTACAATGTTCCTCCCTGCAGTACTCTCTTCCCAATCCTTTCCCTGGCTTAACTTCATTAATTACACTGGACTGTAACTTCATGAGGGCAAGAAAGTTATTTTATTCAGTTATGTATCTAGGGTTTGAAACTTAGCCTCTCAAAAATATTTATTGAGTGAATGAACTAGGTTTTATTTAAAAATCACTTTCTGGGGCTTCTGTGATCTTTCCAACCGAAACTGGATACTCACAATGCTTTCCCCAAATCCCCAATTTCTCATTCTACATGCTAATCTTTTTTCAAAAAACAGCCCGGAGTTGGGACGCCTGGGTGGCTCAGGGGTTGAGCATCTGCCGTTGGCTCAGGTTGTGACCCCGGGGGTCCTGGGATGGAGTCCCCGCATGGGGCCCCGCGCAGGGAGCCTGCTTCTCCCTCTGCCTGTGTCTCTGCCTCTCTGTGTGAATATATAAATAAAACCTAAAAAAAAAAAAAAAAAAAAAAAAAAAAAGTCCAGAGTTGATCATCTGCAAGTGCAAGGACACAAGATAAAGGAAACCACGTATTCACACCGAGTGCAATATTAGGGTTGCCATCTCCCACCAGCTCTAGCAAGCTTTGCCCTTTTCATGTCTTTGGAAGCTCTTGCAAAAAAACCCTTTTTTAAAAAGATTAAAAAAAAAATCTTTTAAAGCTGCTGCCCGTTTCAATCCTCTACTGAATTCTTGGCCCTGGGTTACACTGATATCTTAGGGACATGTCTGGAAACGCAGGGGAAGCGGAAAGACCACGACTCCACACCGACCGAGTGACAAGAGAAGCTGAAAAAAAGGGGCCGAAGACACTCAGAAAAGGGATGTCAGCCCTTTGATCAAAGCAGGACACCGGGGGCCTAGCATGGGAGAAGGTCTTCGAGGAGCAAGTCCGAGAGGACAGGCGAGGCGGAAGGAGGGAGCTGCCCAGAGAAGTCGCCCAAACCCTGGTGGAAGGTCGGACACAGGGCTGCAGGGCCAGTCCCCGGGGCCGCGCCGAGCCGGAGAGCCCCAGCCCGCAGCACTGCAGGAGGCTCAGCACCACCCCCCGCCCGCGCCCCCGCCCGCGCCCCCGCCCTCGCCCCGCGGAAGGCAGACGGCAGCCAGCCTGGGGCGCGCGGCCGCCCGCCGATGACGACGCTTCCCCATCAGCAGCGAGGGAACTAAGACCCCACGAAGCTACTCTCCCACCTCGCCCCTCGCGGAGGTCTCGAGCCTCCCAGAGGCGGCTGGGAGCCGGGGAGCTCGTCACAACTCACCGCTCCGCCCCGCTGCTCCGTCCGTTCCCGGGGGCCCCTTCCGAACCGCTCCCGGAACTCGCCGGCTCCGACTACGGGGAAACAAAGGTTCCTGCCGCGGCGTGAAGGGGGGAAGTTTTCGGCTGTGCGACGGGAGGAAGTGACGTAACCCCGGCTTCCGGTCCGCCGGATTATGAATGACGGCGGACGCGGCTGTCTCCAAGACGGCGTGCCTGCTGTTTGTCGCTTCCCGGCCTTTCCGGCCGCCAGCGGTCCGTGGGCGAAGACTCGCAGAAGCTGCCTCGGAAAACTCACGCGGGGTGGGAAGGCGCAGGCGGCTCGTGTCGCTGACACACTCACGCCCCCTCCCTGCCTGGCCGCGCCTCTGCGACCAGGTAAAGAGGGAGCTCAGGCTGCGGACTCCGCCGTCCCCCTGACCGCCCCGACCCCCCCCCCCCCCCCCCGGGGCCAGTCTTTGCATCCGGAGGCGACCCGGCTGATGCTGCGAGACGGGGATGGGGAGGAGGCGGGGGGTCGGGAAAGGCAAGGGCTTGCAATGAGTGTCCCGATGTTTCTCCAGCGCTGGGGCCCCTCCTGGGCGGGCACAGCCTCTGAGGGAGCTGGTGGAGGGCCCCGGGCCCCTTCTCAGGTTTCCCAGGGCCAGTCCCCGTGGCTTCCTCTGCTGATGGGGAATAGAGCAGCTTCTCTCTGCAGGAGTCCGTGGAGTCGTTTACCGTTTGCTGCTCAGTGTCGCTTTAAGACCTTTTTGGCACGCTTTAACTTTTTTTTTTTTCCCCCTCTCTCTTTGACACTTAGTATTTTATTCCGTGCCTTCCGGTTAGAGAAAGCGGTTGTACGTGAGTGCTGCTCAACAGTTGCTTTGCGGCTGTCTGTCTTCTATTACACTATCAAAGCAGCGTTTCAGTTCGGTTTTGAACAAGTTCGAGTTTGAGTAGAAAGTTTGACTTGCATGAAAATTGCTTCGGTTTCGGAAACGTTCACTAACACCCGTACTTCCCACCTCGACTCTACCTCGTTTGGAATGAGGGGACTTGTTTTTTTTTATCCCTTTATTCTTGAGCCCGGGATCCCATTTCTTGTCCTAAATTCTTGAATGTTAGCATTTGATAATCTATCTTGTGCTAAGTTATTGATTATTTAATAGCGTAGTACTTTTTCTAAGCCTGCCTATAGAAAAAGCATTAGAGAAAAATGAAAAAGCTGGCAAGAATGTGGCGATTTGTAAACATGGTCATTGAATATTGTGAAAATAAATTCTCTTACAAATACAACTGAATGACTTGCTGTCATATTTAATAAATCAAACTTTAAGCCATGTTGAGTTTTTTTTTTTTTTTTTTTTTTTTTTTTTGATTTAACTGCCTGGTAGGGAGTATACGCTTACTAAGAGGATTGCCTTAAGGCATACTCACATACTCACAATGTGAAATCATGTTTGAGTTATACCTGAAGACATTATTTTAAGAGGTCTAACTTTAAAAACAAATCTGTGATGAGATCGGTGAGATTTGAGAATTGTTTTATCAGATTATTTTATTATTATTTTTACACTTCTACATGTTTGCCTACTTTAAGCAAAGTTAGATCGGAACTTCTGTAATATTGGCCCCATCAAGTTTAAAAACAACGGCAACCTGTGTTTACTTTGTAGCTTTGGTATCACCTGTGATTTGAAATAAGTACTGAATATCCAATTAGCCTTTCTCATAGCAACAATGTAGCAGATCTTGAAACTTAAATTCTCTAGGCCAGTCCACTACAACATCTATAGTATATACCATTCCTTATTATAAATTGTTTTTTTTTTTATCATCAAGTATTCAAAGTAGCCCACGGAATTCTGTTAGGATTAGTACTTAGACTATGGGGATTTAAAGCATTTAGATCATAACCAGCCTAGGTATTGTTTGCTATGGGGATTCAGTCCTTTTATTTCAGGCTTGCAGGCATTTCTGTTTCTAACATGTTAGCATTTTATGCTGTGGTCCCCGTTAATTATGAGGTCAGGCTTAGCTGCAAGCATTATGATTCTGTGGCAGCAGATGATTCTCTGATTCTCCAGAGAGATGACACACTTCTGTTATGGCTAAAGTTACTGTAAACTTTTTCACTTTTAAGCAGTTTCCCCTCACCTTTTGCCCATTTTAATTATTGAACTCTGTCCTCTAGGACTTAACTATATGTATCCCCACATTACATAATCTAATAAGCACTGAAGCAGCTCAGCTTTTTTTCTTTTTTAACCTTTAACGTCCAAGGTAGTTAGCTGCTATTGAACTCTGTAGCGGTAAGCTTTTATATAATATAGATAGTAAGAAAATAAGGTGAGATTTGCAACCAAATTGTGCTATTTTGTGAATTGTACAAAACACAATCTAAGTTCCAATATTCCTAATGAACATTTGACATACTAAGGAACTTGAGTTCAAATTTTAATCTTTAATAAAAATGTAATTTCATACCTGTAAACTGTTGAACTATTTTGTTCAATATAAGCAGTTAATATGCAAGTAGACTTAAGGTATCACATATCCTACCTTGTGTGACTTCTTGTCATAGTTAACAGGTTTTTTCGGTACTTGTAGGGGTGGGGAGCCTTTTCATTTTCACATAAATTCCTTACCTTTACTGAGAAGTTTGGAAATATACAGCATAATTTGTGGCTTGCCAGTGAAAATTTGTTTACTAATGTTAATGGATAAGGAATTTTGAGATAAATTACAAATGAATAATAATAGCTAGTATTTATTATAGGCATTGTTAGTTTCTCACAGCATACTATATGGTAAATCTTCTTGTCCCCACTATAAATGGGAAAGCTAAGGTACAAAAAAGTTTTATATTGCTATTAAATATTAGAACCAGGATTTGAACCCAGTCAACTCCAGAGTCTAGGCTCTTAGCCATTACTTTATATTTCTGGGTATATAACTATTCTATTTGTTAAGAATATAGACTCTAGTAAGGTTCCTAGTTCTCTTGACTATCGGTATATACAAAAACTGTATTTTCTTTATAAGTTTAGATGGATTCAAGTGATACTTTTTCCAAATCAGCTTATGGAGGTCATCTTGTTTCTTCATTTCAATTTATACACAGTTGGCTCTTAAAATAGATTTATTCATTTGGAAGAATGGTGTCAAGAATGAGGCTAATGTACCAAGACTAAAGTTCTCAGTAGTATTGTCATTAGAATGATTACTGATATTTATGTGTATTCATTCATTTCTTGAGTAAAATTTGGGTACTCATATGCATTGGAGTTATAAGTCAAATAGTAATATAAAGGAAAAAAGGGGATAAGGGGTCAGGAGGTGATGGAAGTGCTTTTTCTATTCAGGTTGTCACATAGCTCTTGTGTTACTATTTAGAGACATCAATGAAATGAAGGAACAAGCTAGGCATAAGGAACAGCAAGTACAAAAAATTCTCATGCCTGGCTTCTCTCAAGAACAGTAGGGAGAAGTGGCTGGAGAGGAGTGAGCAAGAGGGAGCAGAGATAGGGGGTCAGGTCAGAAAAGGATAGTTAGGGGAGGCACCTGGGTGATTCAGCATCTACCTTTGGCTCAGGTCATCATCCTGGGATCGAGTCCCACATCCCACATTGGTCCTGCTTCTTCCTCTGCCTATGTCTCTGCCTCTCTTTCGATGTCTCTCATAAATAAATAAATAAAATCTTAAAAAAAAAAAAAAAAAAAAGATAGCTAGGGTCATGGCAGCCATAAGCCATAGCAGGAAATTTGGAATTTATTTTAACTGTTTCGGGAAGCCATTGGATGATTGTGAGCGAAGAGTGTGAACTGACTTTTATGTTTAAAGGTCACCCTGACTAGTGGAGAGTGGGGAAATATTGTTAATGGATATTTGTAGTAGTCTCTTTAAAGCTGGTGATAACTTAGGATGATAGAGGTAACGGTACTAAGAAGTTGGATTCAGCATATATTTCAAAGGTAGAAATAGTAGCTTAGGAGAAAAAATGAGTGAGACTTCAGAATTAAGGACCTGACCGTCTGGGTGAATGATGTCATTTTATCAATAAAGGGACTACTAAGGGATGGGGAACAAGTTTAGAAAAATGCCCAAGGGAAGATGGCAAGTAGCATGTAAGAAGTCTGAGGTTCAAGGGAAAGGATGTGACTGAGATAAAAATAGGAGTCATTGAGGATATTTAACCTGTGGTACTGGAGATCACCAGAATAGTACTGTTATATTGTGAGTTGGCCCATTAATGGATCGTGAAATCAATTTAGTGAGTACTAACCAGCATTTATTTTTTTAAAGATTGATTTAAAGATTTTATTTATTCATGAGAGAGACAAGAGAGAGGCAGAGACATAGGCAGAGGGAGAAGCAGACTCTCCACAGGAAACCGGATGCCAGACTTGATCCCAGGATTCTGGTATCACGACCCGAGCTGAAGTCAGACTCTCAACCACTGAGCCACCCAGACATCCCAAGATTGATTTATTTATTAGAGAGAGAGAGTGCACTGGAGCCTGTGCACGAGAGGGGCAGGGAGGAGGAGGAGGGGCAGAAGAAGAGGGAGAGAAAATCTCAAGCAGACTCCTCACTGAGTGGGGAGCCTGAGGCAGGATTCGATCTCATGACCCATGAGATCTTGACGTGAGCCGAAATCAAGAGTCAGACCCTTAACCAACTGAGCCACCCTGGTGCCCCCTAGCCAGCATTTAAAAAGTGGAGAGGGAAAAAAAAAAAAAAAAAAAAAGTGGAGAGGGGAGGAGGAAAGGAAGGATGAAAAGCACAGAATAAAAAAAATATATATCAGTTTTATCCCATGTAGTAGGATATTTCTTCATGATCCTTTTTATTCAGTATAATGAGTTGCATTATTAAAATCTTATTGTGTGGCATGGTGAAAAGGTTGAATGTCAGTAATCAGCAATGAGTATAGTTGAAAATAGGGCAAAGCACTATTGCTAAGAGGTCTGTGGAGTATCGGATAAAGGGAATTAGGGAGAAGCTACCAAAAATCTTCATTGTCAAATGATTGTTTTTAGAACAGAGGTTTTTATCAAGGATTACTGAGACCAGCACAATTGCTTCGAATAACATGATTTCTGATGAATTTCACTTTGGTGAAATTGTTGCTGCAATAAGATTGCAATATGCTTCACTTTCTGAAATTTTAGTTTATAAAATAGTGCTATTTATATAAGAAAAATAGCTATTCCTAAATATTTTCAGATAAGATCCCTTTATAAATTCAATTAATGTTTTTGTATTGATGGACAATTCTCATCTGTGTAATGGAATTAAAATGTAAGGATTGTGAGGATTAGAAGTAATGTTTAAAAGTTGTATGTGTTATAGCACATGGTTGGTGGACAATAAAATGTATGTGATATTAGAATTGTATTCTTTGTTCAGTCATTTAACATTTATTAGCACCTGTTAAATTCCAGGCACAGTGATAATTTCTTATTTGATGTAAAATAATATTTTGTTACAGTGGCATACTCTTTGATCTTTATGTACTAGGTAATATATAACTTAGTTGTTTATCCACTATGTAATATTTAGTTGCCCCAGATCCAGACTTTAACTGAACACAAAACTCAAAAAAATTTTTTCAACTTCTGACCAAGTATGCTTTTCTTTTTTCTTTTTTTTAATATTTAAAAGAGTGAGAAAGAGAGCATGTGTGCGTATGAGCATGAGTGGGGAGAGGGCAGAGGGAGATGGAGAGAAACTCCAGCTGACTTCTCACTAAGCTGAGCAGGCATAAAGCTGGATCTCACAACCTTTGACTCATGACCTGAACAAAACCAAGAGTTGGTCACTTAACTGACTGTGGTACCCAGGTGCCCCAAGTATGCTTATTTTCAATACATTTATTATATTTTTTCTTTGTCTTTCTTTATATAAACATATGCATGAAGAGAAATAGTAAAATATCTTTAGATTTTAAAATCATATGAAGCTCATTTACCCTTTCATATGTGAAATATTTCAATTTATCAACACCAAGATATATTAATTAGAATGAGAATACCAAAAAAAAAAAAAAATGGTGTAGATGTCTAAAATGTTAAACCAGTCACTACTTCAGTTATGTTTTAAAATATCTTTGAAGGGGCACCTGGGTGGCTCAGTTGGTTAAGCATCCAATTTTTGATATCAGCTCATATCTTGATCTCAGGGTCATGATTCACGCCCAGTGTGGAACCTACTTAAAAAATATATCTTTGAAGATTCACAAGTAATGAAACCAGGTTTAATTTTTTTTTTACCTATATATTCCCTGAGCAACATTCCCAAACAAATTGGCATGTCCAGGGAAGAGAAGTATACTCCATTAGCTCTTTTCAGCTCCTAAGTCTGTGGATTTATATGCTGCTTTCCCACTTTATCTCAGGAGTAGTTGCAGTGTGGCACCTGTCAAAGCTAAGCAAATGACACTACTTCTGAGCGTGGCAGGAATGTAATATGGAGTAACAGGAGCTGCGCCCAAACCCTAGAGACCCAGAAGATGATTCTACAGTACCCACCTTTTTAAAGTTCATGACATAAAAATAATGATAGAAGGAATCTCTAGATAGATACGTAGAAGAAAAAGGGGTTTCTTTTGAGTATGACGGTTGCAAACTTAAAGCAAAAACTATGTTTTACTCTCTTGAAAAATTAAACACATAGTACAAGCCAAAAACATCAAATTTGTACAGGTTTGCTAATATTTAATATTTATTTTAGAAATTACATTAGTATTTAATGGGAAGAAATTGCCCAGGGAGAGTAATTTTTTTAACTCCAAGATCATTAAGTAACATTTTTAATCTCCCAGAGGGGGGGAAAAAAAAACAAAAAAACACCAACATCTATATTGGAAAAATAAATTATGTTAAGAATCAACAGTACTTTGCATTTTCTCTCCGGCATCTCATTAATTTTTAGATATCTCCATGGGCAGGTTATTGCTATTCTATTTTGTTGACATTTAGCATTTATTAAGTGTTCACAGTGACAAAAGTTTATAGAATATGTAAAAGCCTATTCTCAAGGTTCTTATTCTTATAGGCCTTGGAAAGTGGCAAATATACACGTATTCTAATTTTTAAAATATTTCTTAAATTACAAGCTGTAAAATAGCATGACATTGTTTTCAGTTTTGTTTGGCTTTTTAAAGAGTTAGCAGGACTAGACTCATAATTACTATTTCCTAGACTGCTGGGCAAATGAGGAAATCAATCACATTTTCTTTCAAATCTGCTTCTTGAAGCACTTAGGAATCTTCTGTTATAGTATACCACTATCAGAGGGAGTTAAGAAGATCAGTAAATTATCAGCAATAGATTTACAGGAGCAAACTCCTCAAATAAATTATTAATTACCTAGAAAATGTGGTCTCTTTGCCTGTGAGCTTTAATAAGCACCCCTTAATACTTTGTTTTAAAGTATACTGTAAGTACAAATAAAATTTAAAAAAAAAAAAGACAAGCTAGGGAGAAAATGGTTCCCATGGGTTAAAAAGTTGTTGCTTTTTAATCACATGAAATAATTTTCCCCTAGAGATCTTTTAAAGAAGTAACAAACCAAGGTGCAGATCTGTTTTAATAAAAGAAATATAAAACAGTAATGAGTACTTGCATGATCAAGAGGTTCTCTCAGTAATTTACTAACTATATCTTTTTGTTATAATGAATAATTAGCTCTTTAATAACAAAAGAGCTGAGGACCAAGACACTTAAAGATACTCAAGTGTTTTGCTTTTGATTAAAATGAAACAATAACTAAGGAGTTTAGAATAGAAAGGAAATTTAGAATGTTAACAGTTTCCTAAATTTCAGAGTACACTAATATTTCAAATATACTTGAAAGAGTTGCAAGTATACTTTTTAAAGGCTTTTGAAATAATTTTTTCCTCTACTGTCTTTCTATTACAGGTTTCCATGGTGAATGCTTTTAAAGAGTGCCATCTAGTGTTAATTTTGGAATTGTGATTTATGGGATCAGAACACGGGGAATTTTAGACCTAAGGAAAGTAGAAATCAGTTACCATAATTGACAAAATTTTTAAGAAATCTGACTTGAAAACACCCATCAGTAATTTGACCTCAAGACTGTATGTCTGCATCCTTAAAATAACCGTGTGTATTCATACGTGTAAAATACATATATCAGGCCATGTTTATATATGTTTTATATATATGGTATATATAATATATAATGTTATAATGTTTACATGTAATATGTATAATATATATAAATATATTAAAACATATATACATATCAAGTGTTTTAGGCATAGTAGTAAATAAAATTCCTATTCTTATAGAACATTCTATTTGTGGGAAACAAAATATATAGTATGTTACCACAGTGGTAAGTGTGAAAGAAAAGCATAGAATAGTGTTTTCAGAGAGGGTGGGGGTTGTGATTTTCAATTTAAATACAATAGCCACCGATTATCTTAATGAGAAGCTGACATTTAAGTAAATACCTGAAAGAGGTGAGGGGGTGTTCCAGGCACTAGACAGAACTGCAAAATGCCAGAGGTGGGAATGTACCTAGTATTTTAAAGGAATAACAAGTCACTTTGGCTGGAGTAGTGAATGATGAGATCAAGGAGATCTTTAGGCCTTTGTAAGAGCTTTGCCTTTTCTCTGAATAGGATGGGAAGCTATTTGTCAGAGTAGCGATGTGATCTTACTCCATTTTTAGGAGGGTCCCTTTGGATACTATATGGAGAATAGACCAGAGAGGGAGGTAGAATGGAAAGCAGGATTAGAAGATTAATTGCTATAATTCAGAGATAGGTGATGGTGGCTCGGATTATGGTGAAAGCAATGAAGATATTGTGAAATAAACACTTTTGATATATATTGAAGAGCCAAAATAAGTCTATAATGGATTGGTTATGGAGGTGTGAAATAAAAGAGTAAATAAAAATGACTCCAGATTTTTGGCCTGAGCAGGTAGGAGAATGATTATCCATTTACCGAGATGGGGAGGATACATGAGCAGGTATAGGTAGGGATGAATGTTTCTGGACATGTTAACTTTGAGATATCTCAGTTATCAACATCTAAGTTATGGGGAACTTCAAATATTTTTCTCTTGTGATTCAGCATGCAATAGCTCATCGTATCAAAATCCATTTACTTTAAGAGAATCCATTTCTCACGAGGGAATGAATCCTCCACCTCCTCATGACTATTGTATTGTATAGTCATAAAAGACCAGTGGTGTGGGAAGACCAGTGTTGCCAAAGCTTCTCCAGACAACTCCTAGGATTCTTGATTATTTATTTCCCATTCTATTAATCTCTTGTTCTTATCACACTTCTTGATTGGGACTGTTCTATTGCTAAGCACCTGAGGTATGCTTATTTTAAAGGAGCTGGGTGTAAAATCACCCCCTGAGACTAGTTAATTGCACAGGGTAGAAATATTTCTTTTGGAAGCCATGTATTCAGAAACAAATTCTTGCAGAATTTTATCTATCACAAATCGTTGCTGATTTCTAGACAAAGTTTTAAAATATTCATCTTTTATTTCAGCTTCTAAATTGTAATACTGTAAGTCCTATTTAACCACTTCAATTTATGCTGCAGGTGACCCAATAAAAGAAGAAAATGAAAGGCATTAAGAAAAGTCTTAAAGAAGAATACCTATACTTGGACTTTTTTCACCAAATAGAAGGGTGCATCTTTCCTCTTCATACATCTGTAACTTTATTTTTGTTGTCATACTGTGACTGTAAAATCTTTAAAGTTTGCTTAGTCCTCACTGGAGAAAGTAGAGATATTTCACTAGAAAATGTAGTGCCTCAGGAAGTTGAAGTACAGATTATTTCAAGACAAGAGCTTCCACCAATAGTCCAGAATTGCTGTTTACCTGCAGTAGTAGAAAAACCAGACAATTTCTGTAGAGCAGGACTTGCTGTTGTACTGAGACATATAATCCAGAAATCGTATGAAGCTGACTCCTCCAAGAAAGAGATTTTGGAACTTCTGGGTTTTAAGAAGACTTGCTTGAAAGCCTGTGCTGAAGTAAGTATGATGGCTCTCTTGTTACTTAAAGCCATAAAGTGATTACACATTCATTTGAGCATTCATTTTAACTTTCCGTGGGAGACTAAAATCCTGCTTACTTAAAAAATCTATAGTAAATAATGAAATAAGCCCTTTATGTATGCTAGTACTTCAGTACAGCATTGAAAAATAAGAATTCAGCATTTAATTTGTGAGGTTTGGAGACCTTGGTTTTAGAGAATGACTTTTTTTTTATCTTTTTTTTTTTTTAAAAAAAGATTTTATTTATTTATTCATGAGAGATAGAGAGAGGCAGAGACATAGGCAGAGGGAGAAGCAGGCTCCATGCAGGAAGCCTGATATGGGACTCGATCCCGGGAGAAGCCTGATATGGGACTCGATCCCAGGACTCTGTTATCATGCCCTGAGCCCAAGTCAGAGGCTCAACCGCTGAGCCACCCTCTTTTTTATCTTTTGTTTTAACTGAGAACTTTTAAAGGAAATTTTACACATGAACAGGAGCTCAAGTAGCAGTGCCTTGAAAACCATACTTTTTTTCAGGGGTGGGAGTATGAGTACTTTGAAGGCTTTAGGAAGGAAGGTTTTATTCAGTAAGAGGATACAAGAGGATAACATGTATTCCAGGCATAAGAATCTCTAACTGTTTAGTGTTAGCATTTTTGAAACACTGTAATATGTCCCTTGATAGAGCATAAATCTTAACCCAGGGATGGCTTGGCTTCAATTGTCAAAACTAGTCTTATTTCCCAATAGAAAGTTTTCTTCAAGCCATATTGAAAGTAAAGGCTCCTTTCATTTCTTGTATTGTTTTGTTTTGCAGGTTAGTCAGTGGACCAGGCTTTGTGAACTCACCATCCCTTTAGCTATTGAAAATTTTCTCAAAGAATCTTCTGACCAGCACCCAACTATCCCTGCAGAAATACTACAGTTAGAGAAAAAGCTTAGTGAGCCTGTAAGAGTGCATAATGATGACAAACTCCGTCGGCAGAAGCTGAAACAACAGAAGGCTGCTGGGGTCGGGCCTTCCCTTGCTAAGGAAAAAACAAAGAACAAGGTGCATAGACAAGAAATGTCTGAAGAATTGGACTCATCATCCAAGAGCCTGGAACTTAAAGTGGCATTCTCAAAGCTCACAGTACATGAAGAACCAGCTACTAACAACAGAGAGCCTTCTCACATCAGAAAAGCAAAAGCCTCTGACCTTCCACCTCTGGAGCACGTGTTTGCAGAGGGCTTGTACTTCACTTTGGCAGACATCGTGCTCTTGCCTTGTATCCATCATTTTTTGGTAAGGTTTATCAGGAGTGGATACATTACTATAAGTTTCAATCTATGAAATTGCCTAGGTTTGCATTTCTATTCCATTTCTTACTATCATTATGCTCCTGGGCAAGGAATTAATAACTGTCTCCATTTTTTTATCTGTAAAAATGAATAGTATCTATCTCATAGGATTAGTGTAAGGAATAAATGACAATTCGTGTAAAGCATGAAGTGTTTGGCATATAGTAAGCTCTCAATAAATGTTAGTAATTATTATAACTTCTAGTTTTGAGTTGCTAAAATTTTGGCAATTGTTATGATTATTAATTTCAAATTGCTCTTTTGATTACCTGGAAGGTAATATTGGAAGTTCCAGTATTAAAATACTAAAAAAATTATGCCAGCTGTATTTTATAATTAAGTAGTCAAAGTACTAATTACATTATGTTAAGCATTATTAAATCAGAAATATTTTATCATCGTGTCTGTACATCTCTGTTCCTTATAAGATCACATTCAGTAGCTGGCTGTGCCATAATCATTGTTGTGGGAGAATATAAATACGAAGTTTTCTTTGTTAATATGAGTATGTGTGTGTGCGCCAGTATGTGTGTGTGTGTGCTTTTATCTCCTGGTGGAGAAAAAAAGAACAATGTAAAAATAATATTAGAGTTCAAACATGGGAAACTATAGTTCTCTTCAGCTTTCTAATTGGTTTTCAAGAGCTGCATTTTTCTTGCTTTGAAGCACTTCACCTTTCTCCTAAAAAGGAATCAGATACCAAATTTCATTCTTAATATATCACCAACACTTGAGGTATCTCTACTAACAAATGAGAAATGATTTCTAATGAAAATCTCTTTGGAGGCTAATGCTTCACTAATAAGTTAGGTGGTATTAATCAGTTGGAATTTTCTTGAAGAACATTTCTTTTTTTTTTTTCCAAAATAGTAATAAAATAAGATTAGAAACCAAAATAACTTCAGAATTAAAGGATGTTAAAGAGAGTTTCAGGAATTGTTTAGATGTTGATTAGCATTTTAAATGTCATATGTATTCATAGTATCCATGGATCTGGGTGGGGAGAAGACTTTTTTTTACTTTTTACTTTTTTTTTTTTTTCTAGTCAAATGATTTCTAAATTCTCTTATTCCTGACCTTCCCCTTTATTACCAACTTCAGGCATTAGAGCAGTCATGTGAAATACTGTTGATGTTTGTGGCTTCTTGGTCTTCTTGGATAACTGCATTTGGTTTTAATTTTGTAAGGATTAAATCCGCATGTCACATCCATTAATGATTCATTTGAGAAATTTATTGAAAGCTTACGTATGTAGCAGATGCTGTTGTAGGCACTGGCAATAGAGTGATGAACAAGATGAAGTCCCAACCTTCATGGAGTTAATATTCTAGTAGGGGAAGATAGATATGAATAAGCAAACAAATAACTAATACATATTTAAATAATAGTAAGTAGTACAAAGAAAATAAAAACAAAACCGATAGAGTATCTGCTTTCAAACTCAACAAAGCAAATATAAAACTAGATTTACCTGTATGCAGTTGATTTTAGATCATTAACCAAACATCCATTTTCAGCTAGTTTGCATTTGATTTTTGCTTAATTTAAATACAATTTACCTAAATTAGAATCAATAGAAGCTGAAGTATTTTTAATTGAGAAGGAATTTTTTCCCCTCTTCAATCAGGTAGGATATCTACTAACTGCTGTTAAGTAAATTTACCTAATACTACTGAAGAACTTTGTTTTTAGCTTGAAATAGGGGAAAACTTATACACTCTAGCCTTTATTATTACATGTATTCTAGGTTTAAATTTTTCTCTTTTGACACTTATATGTAAACTAATTCTCATATTTTCTTTTATATTTTTCTTGGATCTGCACAATTTCTTTCAGAATTAATCTTTTTTTTTGCCAAAGAAAGATATTATTAATATTATTTTTGTTATGTTTATTTTGCTCCTTTAAGTCATCTTGGATTATGAAGCAGTTGTTACAGTTCAGATAGTGGCTATGATGCATAGCCTTTATAGTGATGGAGTGGCCATCCAAATGGTCAGACTCATAATCAAGTTGGTGATCAGGAATGAAAGTCAAGTTACTAGGTTTGGATCAGAAACATAGAGCTGAACCTAGAGCAAGGATATTTGGCCACAGAAATAAGGCCAATAATATGAGAGAGCAGTCAATTTTGCTAAGTCAAGATTTGGAATACCAGAGGTCAAAATTAGAAGAGCTAGGGAAAATACACAGTTTTGCTAAACAGAAGAAAGCCAAACATGCAAAACAGTAATAGGTAGAGTGGCCAAAGTGCTGTGTCTAAACCTGCTCCATGTTTTTCTTCCTTTTCAGTGGATATTAGTTTGCGAAGGTAACCCAATAGCCCAGTACTTCATTATGGAAGGTACCTGACAAAACCCTCTCCTCTAGAAAATTTTAGGAATAGATTTTAAAAGGAATAAATTAAATGCACACCTCTTGTAATTTCCCTTCTCTAAGTCATTTGCTAGCATCTTCTAGTAGTTAGTAGAGCAAGCATAGGGAGACAGCAATGAATAACTACACTCAGGCAAAATCCTGCTGTTAGCTGATACCAGAAAATTGTATAGTTATTTTTAAGTTGCTACTAGTAAACAGGTATACTTTGATAGGACTATGTAAAAGATTATTCTACTCCCATAAGGAAAAATTTGCTATTTTATAAAATATTTTTGTAATTTGAACACTTTAGGATTTAACTTTTTACATGTTAGCTTCAAATGCTTTGAATTGAGTTTTTAAAAAGTATGACACATTTATTGCTAAAGTAAAATTATTGTGGAAATTGATTTTTAAGCAAAAGTACTTATGTTAAATGTCTCTTTCACTGTCCCTGTAGACGTAGCATTAGGAATAAAATAAGAATCTATTAGCTGACATTTTGCAAAAACCATAGATGACACTTATTTAGTGGTTAGTTTGTATATTCCATATCCTCTCCTATGCATTAGGTCCTTCAGAGTTTTCAGTTTTAACCCACCAGTTCTAGTCTATAAGTAAAAGCAGAATTTAGATTATATTTCCAGTTAGTTTACTGCTTACACTGCTCACCTAAACATTTGTTAGTTATGACATATTTTCAAAAGACTAAACATGACTAAGGAAGTGATATAAAGTAAATACAAAATATTTGCTTCTCCCTCTGCCTGTGTCTGTCTCTACCTCTGTGTGTGTGTGTGTGTGTGTGAGTGTCTCTCATGAATAAATGAATAAAATCTTAAAAAAAAAGGAGGGGGGGCAGCTCGGGTGGCTCAGCAGTTTAGTGCTGCCTTCAGCCCAGGGTATGATCCTGGTGACCTGGGATCGAGTCCCACATCAGGCTCCCTGTATGGAGCCTGCTTCTCCCTCTGCCTGTGTCTGTGTCTCTACCCTCTACCTCTCTCTCTCTCTCTCTCTCTCTCTCTCTCTCTCTCTGCCTCTCATGAATAAATAAATAAAATCTTTTTAAAAAATACAAAATATTTCATATAATAAATGGTTGGAAAGTGATGCAGAGGAGGAGATATTTTGGATAAATGTAACATCTTGCTTCACTCCAGGCAAGTTTTGCTGCCCCTTGTTACAGTTGACTAGAAAACCATTAGGGTTTCATTTTATGCTCTTGGTAGCAACAGTTTTTTATCATTGTTTAAGAATAAATGATCTAATTTTCCTCTCTTTAACTGTGATATTTATAATGGTTTTGATCTTACCAGGCAGGTAACTTAAAAAAATCATTTTTTAGGAACAAATATAATTTTCATCTCACACATTCTTCATTAGCCACTTCTTTAAATATATCTTCTTAAGTATAATGAATGTGGTTCAGTACCTCCTGAGCTGTCTTTATATTAGCAGGGCAGCCTGGCATGTTGATGAAATGGGATGACCCATCATGCAGAGTAAATCTCAATTTCTCTTAAATATGAATTATTGTTACTTAATCAGAACTTATTTTCCAACGGAAGGAAAGATGCCATATGCATCAAAAAAATAAGAACAAGTCACAAGGAGAGGAAAGGAAAGGTGAAGAAATTAGAGCGTTTCTTAATTAATTTATCATGAACTAAACTCAATTCACTTAGCACATGAGCTATTTCCAGGCAATTAAATTGAATTTTGGTGGGGGGTACCTGGGTGCCTAGTCCGTTTTAAGCATCTGACTTGATTTCAGCTCAGGTCATGATCTCAGGGGTCATGAGATCAAGCCCTGCCTCGGGCTCATACTGGAGCCTGCTTAAGATTTTCTCTTTCTCTCTTCTTATGACCCTCTCCCTGTTCACTCCATTAAAAAATAAATAAATAAATAAATTAATTAATTAATTAATTTAAAAAAAAAAAACGTTTGGCTCCCAAAGTGCCATTTAGACAACATATTTTAAAGTCTCTAACTCACAGTAAACAATGCGTTTTGCAGGTGATTGAGCATCCTTAATACAAATATGTATCTTGTATACATTAAATATACTTATAAGGATTATAAAGCAACCCACTTTACTACATGCTGTGGACTCTGCTATTTTCTGTTTTATGCCATTTTTAAAACTATGTTGATTTCACAACTTCCTAATGGGCTATAAACTGCTGTTTGAAAAATGCTAATTTAGGAGATTATTCTTTGAAGCTAATAGTTCCTTGATCATTTGTTCACTCAACAGACTATTGTTTGCAAGGTAGAATATTATTTGCAAGTGCTTGCCATATACAAAAAGAGTCCAACATAAACCTTGTTCTTATAAACAATTGCTTGTGTTTATTTAAAGTCCAGTTAAAATAGACTAAAACATATATGCATGTGAATTTTTCATTAATTTTCTGTCCTTTCTGGCTTCTGCTTTGGGACTCATTATTGCTAGATATATTTGTCAAGATTTTCTTGATTTGACCTTTTTATTCATCTATTTGTTCATCATCACCAGTCATAATCTGTTTGTGACATTATTACTGTTTCTATGGAAACAACATTCAGTGCTTCAAAAAGAAATAAGAGCATTGTAATTTTTAAAGAAATTGAAGTTTGATGATGATGGTAGGAAGAAAGCATCTGGCCAAGAGAAAAACAAAAAGATAATTTAAATCAGTAGTAATGGTTTCGCTTTTTTTTTTCTTTTTTTGGTTTCACATTTTCTCATTTCAATAAAAGCCTTACTTTAAGTGCTGCTTTATAAAAAATGCCCTCTAACTAATGCTAGTTATCTTTTCACTTCTAAATATCTATAATTGTATCTTTTATCTTTTTACAATTTTACTTCAGTGAAATTTCCTCCTTACTCCATCAAGTCTTTTTTTAAAAATATGGTTCTGAGAGTGTTTCTTACACTACTTTTAAATAATACTACTTTAATTCTGTGTTATGGTTCATACATTCAGGGAAGGCTTCACTAAAAAAAAAAAAAAAGAAAGAAAGAAAGAAAGAAAGAAAGAAAAGAACTTTAGATCACTATTAAAATAAGAGTACACCCTCTCCATTTCTCTCATTCCCATACTTCCCCAGTGAGTGCATAACTTCCATTGAGATTTCTCAAAATAAACCAGTGAGTATAGACTCTATATAGATACCAAATTATGGTCATTTAAAATTATCGCATAAGATACTTTGAGGAAGTCAACACTTCAACTTATTTTAATTCTTTCTCCATTAACCACTTAAACTAGTGTTCATACATAAATATAAAGTATTTTAGGTTTTTGAGCAGTGTCCACTTATTCTCTATATTCAATGTGTTGAGACTTATGAAACATAATGAGGATCAGGGACAGTGGAATGTGTTCTTGCCCAGGAATTATAGATGAAGGGGTTTCTAGATTTGAAGGAAATTGACTAAGAAAGAGTTTTTAGAGAGGCATAAAAATATACAACAAAGATGATAGAAACTAGAATTTAATATATAATAAATATATAAATAAATAATGAATGTAATAAAAACAAAACTGATATAAAATTTTCCAAAATGATTTTCAACTGCTATTTCAAATGTCATGTTCTTTTGATTATCTTAGAATAATCTATTTATATTTTTCATCCTTTTTCTGCTAAGTATTGGTCTTTTCCATTAATTCTTTTTTTTTTTTTTTTTTTTTTGGCTTATAAGATAGTATGTGAATACATTCTTAGTTTGTGTGTATATAATATTATTATTATCCAAGTAATTCACAAATACCTTTTGGGCCTCCTATTATTTCTAAGACATTAGTCCTTTGTTAGTCTTATTTAAAGAATATGTTTTGATTTTTAAAATATCTTTTAAAAATAGACTTTATTTTTTAGAGTAATTCTAGGATTAGAGTGAAATTGAACAGAAAGTGCAGAAAGTTCCTATATATCCTCTATCCCCCCATCCCCACAGCCTCCTTTACTATCAACATCCTGCACCAAAGTGGTACATTTATCACAATTGATGAACCTACATTAACACATTACTATAACCCAAACCATACTTTGTATTAGTGTTATATGGGTTTCGACAAATGCATGATATGCATCCATCATTATTGTATCATACAGAATAGTTTAACTCCCCTAAAAATCTGATAAATGTAACTTCATGGATGAACCTCAAAAACTTAATGCTAAGTGAAAAAGACATTTTATGATTTCACCTAGATGAAATACTAGAAAAGGCAAATTATAGACATGAAAGCAGATCAGTGGTTGCTTATAACCAACTGGGGAAGCAGAGATTGACTGCAGGTGGTCACAACCGAATTTTTTGGTGTGATAGTGTTCTAATACTGGATTGTGGTGGTAGTTGCACAACTATATACATTTGCTAAAATTCATTGTTTGAACTATACACTTAAAATGTGTGAATTTTATGGTATGTAAAGGTACCTCAGTATAGCTATATAAACAAAAAATATATAATAACATGTTTTGTTCTTTGCCCACCTAGGTAATTATCTGCAAGAAACTTTCTGAAAAGCTGATAGAATTTCCACTGCTGGCTGCTTGGTACCAGAGGATTCAGGAAGTGCCACGAGTAAAAGCAGCAGCTTCTCGGTGTGGGATCCAATTTCTCCATTTACCAGAGTTGCTGACCACCTCAAATGAACAATATTCAAACTTAAGTGAGATCCCAGGTGTAGAGGAGCAAAATGATGCTTCATTTATAGGAGGACCAAGACCCACTATGACCAAGTTAATGGTACTTAAAATGTTTTTATTAAAATTTTCTTTGAAAAATTCCATGTGATAATGTTCCTGAGCATTCTGCCTCAGCTTGTAATCATTTATTGACATTACTTTTGCTTTAAATTTTATTTATAACTATTTTACATCACCCTTACCCAATTAATATTTCTATGTCTTTTGCATATAAATGAGGTACAGTAAACTGAAGATTTTTAATACTGTGTGTCTTTGGAGTCAAGTAAGTCAAAAAAGGTATTTTTCTCAAAACTTTTTTTTTTTTAATATTCAAGACCTTGACCAACGTCATATCATGTCTGTCAAATGTATTGTTTTAATCTGATGTTTCCCTATTGCAAGGTTTTGGTCTCAGCTTTTAAATTTTGAGATGATTTGAAGTTAAAGAATATGAAAATGAATATCTCAATTTACTTTTGAAAGTTAGGTCTAAATTTAAGATTTTTTAGTTCTTTGAATTTTGCTTTAATGCCTTTTTATGTAACACATGTGATGTTTCCTCTTTCCTGCAAAGTTTCTTTTCTTTTTTTTTTTTAGTTTCATTTATTTATTCATGAGAGTCACACAGATAGAGAGGCAGAGACATAGGTAGAGGGAGAAGCAGGTTTCCTGCTGAAAGCCTGATGCAGGACTCGATCCCAGAACCCTGGGATCACAACTTGAGTCAAAGGCAGATGCTCAACCACTGAGCCACCCAGATGCCCCTACAAAGTTTGTTTCTAATAATACTAATTATAGAAATTTTCCAAATAGGTTTTGTTTTCTCTATTATTCTAAACAGTTTACAAAAATGTTTTGCTTTTAACTTCAACTATTTGAAGATTTATTTGAATAGAGGGAAAATCAGGAAGTCATTTGAGCTATTCATCTCAGTCATACTGGAAAAATACATTATATTTTCCCACTTGGATTAGGAAGAATTTGTGTTCTATGGTTAACAAAATGTTTGCTGAATTAGAAAAGCACAAGATTTTAGTAGAGACATTAGCCCCTTATCTTATCAGTTAAGCTTTGTTAGCCCAATGATGAAACAATGAAATAGGATTATATAGTGAATTTTGGAAGAAAGTATCAAAGCATGTCCAAAAGCTTGATGTGTCTGATCAGATGACCATACTGTATAGAGATCTCATTTTCACCTCCTGAGTTTTTAAAAATAATCATCAGTAGAGTAAGTTGCTTTGTTTTTAAATACTAATTTTTTAAATTTCAACAAACTAAAAAGCTAGTTTTAATTCACACTTACACAGTCTTGGAAGAAAATTGGTTTTCTTCAGATTCAGATTTTTCTACCTATGCTGTTCTAATAATAAAATGACATTAGGAAAAACATTTGTATTTTGTATATCTTAAAAAATATATTTATAGGGCAGCCTGGGTGGCTCAGCGGTTTAGCGCCACCTTCAGCCCAGCATATGATCCTGGAGACCTGGGATGGAGTCCCACATCAGGCTTCCTGCATGGAGCCTGCTTCTCCCTTTGCCTGTGTCTCTGCCTCTCTCTCTCTCTCTCTCTCTCTCTCTCTCTCTGTGTGTCTCTCATGAATAAATAAATAAAATCTTTAAAAATATATATTTATAAACAATGGGAAATAACAAATTTAAATTCAGGAAAAGTTAACAAATAATTGTAAAAAGAAGCCATCTTGTAATAACAAAGAAGATAAAAAGGAATCGTGAAATTTTAATTTACAGGGGGGTGTGTTAGTTTAGATCTCCTAAGCAGACTCCAAGATGGGATTAGATACCCCAGAGTAGACGTCTACTGAGAGAAATCTGTGAGGTAAAGTGGGGAGTGAGACAGAGGAGGCTTGGGAGAGCCTTCACTCTGTGATGCAGTTTTGACCCCTGTGCATGAGACAGGAAAGGAAGAAACATTGGATTAGAAAAGTTTTAGACTTTAGTGCAGATCTATAAAGTTTTGGCAAGCCAGTTCGGGAGTCCTTGAGCCCAGATCATCCGTCAGATAGTTCCATGTTTCTCAGGAATAGGCCTGACATGGTATTTCAGCCACTTTAAGTTATTGGCTTGGGAGCAGCCCATGGAGAGAGTACTAGGGATCAGGTGATTTGGATTCTAGTCCCAACTTAGTAGCTAAGCTAACTTGGTATGTTGTTTAACCAAAGGGTCTTAATTTTTCCATTTACAAATTAGGAGAGTGTAATAGATATTCTGTAGGATCCTTTTCTGATTTCACATCTTATGATTATATAAAAGATGACTGGGACAGTACATCAACAGTTAAAAAAAAATAAAGGTTCAAATCTGAAAATAAGTTAAAATTTCTATTTTCATTTAATTCCAACTTGAAAGTATATATTAGATACAACCAAAGTGCCTTTTAGCAAGACATTGTTTTTGCTACTTACTAGTGAATTATTGAATTATATTTTGAAAAATAGTAAATATTATATCAGAATAGTAAATCATAAATTATGTCAATGTATGATTTTATTTATACAGCAATTATTAGTTTTTGTGTAATCACAGTATTTTGTGCCAATTACATAAGAATAAATGAAATTGGTGCCACGTGGAAGTGTAACATAGTAAAATATTTCTTAGGAACACTCACATCTCGCTTTTTTCCCCCTTTGGTTTTCTTTGGCATACTCTTGCCTCTAAAATTGCCCTTATTCTCCAAAGGTTTTAAATTTATTTATTCAGTCAGTCCAAAAAATGTGTATGTTTAGTCATTGTTTTGAATGTGGGATATATGAAGAACAGATTGGATGACTTCCATGGATAGGCCTTCTATTCTGGTGGTGGAGGTAATAAAGAAAAAACACAGATGTGTTAACATATTAGGTAATGATAAATGCTACAAAAAGTAATGTGGGTGAAAGGGGTGGAGGTTATGTGAGTTGAAGTCCTTTTTGAATAGTGGTCAGAAAGGCCACTCTAGTTTCATAATTTTCAGTAATTTTCATAATTTGAAGTAATTTCATGAACTGAAATTAGTGATAGTTCTCAGAGATTTTGCTTTTGAATACAATATTTCTAAAGATAAAAAAACCTGAACCATGGATACCTATCCTGGGGGCTATATACCCAGTATGTGATTGCAAGGGGTCTAGGAATCCATATGTATGTCACACAACTATCTGCAGATCAAATAAAAAAGGTACAACTTTTGACATGGGGAAGGAGCCTGAGATTTTTTTTTTTTATATTTTGAAAAGTGGTCCTCAGTTTTGAAAATTTTGGGAACCATTTGGTTATGACAGAGGAATCCTTTTTTTAGAGGCATTATAAGCACTTATAAAAGATTGGTATGGATGATGTTTTAGGGTGTTATGCTGAAGTTGGGCTTTTTGTCCTATAAATATAACTCCTAGGCTGTGCTATTTTCATATATGTAATGACAGATCTTGATGGAGATGCAGAATCAGTTTTTTATTATCCTTGAATGTTTTTGATAAAATTTTTAACTTCAGGTGACTTTTCTTTTTGACACCCAATTTATATCTAAGTATGAGTATATTTATTTCTATGTAGTTTTAGGTGATAATTTTAAAATATCATTTTTTTTATTATCTCAGTATTAAAAAAAATAGGAAAGTGTGCTATCAAAAAGACATATATTTCGGGATGCCTGGGTGGCTCAGGCTCAGGGCATGATCCCAGAATTACAGGATTGGGTCCCACATAGAGCTCCCTGCATGGAGCCTGCTTCTCCCTCTGCCTATGTCTCTGCCTCTCTTTCTCTGTGTCTCTCATGAATAAATAAATAAAATCTTTAAAAAAGAAACCCATATATTTCGTATGTTACTAAATGTTTTGAGGATCATGTAATGATTATTAATATATATGTTCCTTCTTGCCACTGAAGAAAAGAGAAATTTGACCTTCTAAAACACAAAAGGGGGGATCCCTGGGTGGCTCAGCAGTTTGGTGCCTGCCTTCAGCCCAGGGTGTGATCCT
The DNA here is from genome assembly GCF_018345385.1 of Vulpes lagopus. NCBI lineage: Eukaryota > Metazoa > Chordata > Mammalia > Carnivora > Canidae > Vulpes > Vulpes lagopus. Next base: position 102,527,328 of record NC_054829.1, read on the forward strand.
GGAGTCTGGGGATCGAGTCCCACATCAGGCTCCTTGCATGTAGCCTGCTTCTCCCTCTGCCTATGTCTCTGTGTTTCTCATGTATAAATGAATACAATTTATTTATTAAAAAACACAACAGGATTTTATTAATTCATTAATTTGTAAGGAATCTATTTCCTATTTCCAGGAAAAAGGCATTGAAGTGATGTTTTCTCCCCACCCTTGCCCTACTTGGACCCTTGATTGGAATAATCTTCCTACAGCAGTGAGCCCAAAGGAAGGTGAGGTTTTGGGTGTTTTTCTCCTCTAAATTTTAATCATAATCTAGATGCCTTCTTTAGATCCATCCTCCAATTCTCTAATTCTTTCTTTGGCTTTATCTAATATTCTGATTGTACTATCCATTGAGTTTTCTCCCCTCCCCCCATTATTTCCTTTTTTAAAGTTTTTATTTTAATTCCAGCTTGTTAACATACAGTATTATATGAGTGTCAGGTGTACAATAAAGTAATTTAACACTTCCATTCGTCACCCTGTGCTCATCACTACAAGTGTACTCCTTAATCCCAATCACCTGTGTAACCCATCCCCAACCTATTTCCCCTCTATAACCATCAGTTCTCTATAATTAAGAGTCTGTTTCTTGATTTGTCTTTCTCTCACTTTTATTTTTTCCCCTTTGCATGTTTGTTTTGTTTCTTAAATTCCTTGTGTGAGTCAAGTTTTCCTTTTATTTTTATTATAAAAATTTCACATACACACATTGTTCAGATTCAACATTTCTCACATTTTCCTACATTTGTTTTATCTATTCCATTTTCTTTCTTTCCTAAAGTATTTTGAAGGAAATTCTAGATAACATGTCATACTATAAGTACATACATCTAAGAAATATGGCCATCTTAATTGCCATGCCATTATCACACCTAATAAAAATTAAAAATTCCTTGATCTTTTAACAACCAGTACATAATCATTTTCCCCTAATTTTTAAAAATATTGTTTGAAAAGAATATTTCATAGTTTTTAGTTAAATAATTATATTTTTCATTGCTAGAAAATTATATTTGGATTATTTTTATAATAACCCTTTCCTTGCTCATGTTTCAATTTCCTTTTTTCATAATTGTTTTAGGCATTGTTATTTTATATTCTGTATCTGTTATTTCTCATAGCTATGTCCATAGAGATCTAATTTTGCAGTTTCTTTTTCTGTTGATTTCATTCCTGGTATTTTATATCCCTATCAGTTTTGTAATTATATATTTTGTATTCATTTTGGGGCTACTTAAAACTGTGGGACTTTTGTGGGGCCTGGGTTAAGAGTACATTTCCATTAAAAGGATTTATATTTGCTTATGCCAGCATCTCAAGGTACTAGAACTTAAGACCAGTTAAAATTATGTTTTAAGCTTAAGATTACTTTAAACTTTTCATTTGGAGCTGAGGTTTAAATAGAAGTTATCCTTTATCATCTTTCCTTGCTATTGAGTAGGACTTTTTTTTAATGTATCTTTTCATGAGGAATATAGCTTTTCAAGGTTTCTACTTTCATGTAGTGAAACTAGTTCCAGCTTTACATACTGCTAGGGATCCAGGACTAGCCTCCTTTCTTTATCTTGCTATTAAAGTTTAGATCCCTATTAGCAAATACCCTTCTGACAGCTGTGGTGTCAGTTCAAGATTATTACCCTACTTTTTAGTTCTTTCCCCTTTGTTAAGGCCCTGTGAGTTTCCCTTACTCTCAAAAATCTCTTTAGATAGTCAAAGGATGATTGTTGAGTTTTGTATATCATTTTAGGTGTTCTTAGGTAGAGAACATTTTCATTACTCAATGTTCTACTTCTTTAATTGTTCACTTATTCTTTAGTTTTATACCAAGCCAACTATAACTTTTGATTTCCAAATGCTCTTTGAAATTGTTTACCTACTTTTTTCATATTCTTCTCCTCTGTGATGCTTCCTAAGTATCGTCTATCTCACTAATCAATTCTCTTCAATCAAGGAACTAATTTAGAATTTTTCCAGAATAGAATAAGATTTTGTTGAGCATTTAAGAACTCTGCCTCAAAGATGTTTTATAAAAACTAAATTAAAAAAAACACCTAAATTCATTTTTCAGTCTTTGTTAAATATATGAAACATAGTCACTATTGAATTTCTTAATGTTTTAATTTTAAATATTTTCTGACATTTTGATAATTTTGTATGTTTGTTTTTATTGTCCTTGCAATTGGATTGTTCTATGTACTCTGGTTATAGTAGATTTTGGACAGGGTAAAACTGTAGTAAATGAAAATCAGATTTTCATTAATATTTATATGTACCAAGAAATGAATACAGAGATTTGTTTTTGTTTTTTAAACATTTTATTTATTTATTCATGAGAGACACTGGGAAAGAGAGAGGCAGAGACACAGGCAGAGGGAGAAGCAGAGAGAGAAAGGCAGAGACACAGGCAGAGGGAGAAGCAGGCTCCATGCAGGGAGCCCGACATGGGACTCGATCCCAGGACTCCAGGATCACACCCTGGGCCAAAGGCAGGCGCTAAACTGCTGAGCCACCCGGGCTGCCTGAATACAGAGATTTATAAATGCCACATGTTTTGCTTTACTCATAATTAATTTCCTATGAAGCCAAAATAATATTTTCAGTTATTAATTGAGCAATCAATTACATCTGCTACCAATTCAGAGCTCTAACATTAAGCATTCATGTCTGGTCGTCTTACTGGTTAGAACTGCATATCTAACAGTCTTTATGGAATATATTACTCATTATATCCCTTTAATTGGATCACCTAGTTTTCATAAATATTATGACAAACAAGGAGCTATAGCAGCAGAGCTACATGATTTATTTACGTTTCATTCTCTGTTCTTAGAAGGTTTATATAGTCTGTGTTAAACTAAGGCAGAATTGTTGCATTTTAGATGGTCTGTTTTCAGTTCTGGCAATTTCAATATTGCACAGTAATAGGATCATTGTAATGAAATTATTATACATACAGGTGTGGAGGTCACTATGAAAGTGTTCTCATAATTCGTGTTCTGATATTTTTAGAAGAGATTAAATTGTAATAAGATTTTATTGGTACTAAGTTCATTTGGATGTCACAAAGGCCGACTCCTTATGTGGAATCTGTTGAGTTACCTTAAGATTATGGTACACGTAATAAGAATCATTCTCTTTACTAACAAAGGCTATATTGATCCTCATGATGCAGGCTTATTTCTTAAGCTTGTGTAATCTCCCAACCTCTGTTATTACCCATTTTGCTCTTCACATCTTATATACCATTCCCTGAACTTTTCAGTTTCCCTTATATGACCTATATCTATTATCTCCTGCCTTAACTTTTATTTTTCCTCCCGCCTTATATATTCTTCTTCCCACTTCCCATTCTGTTGAAGTTATACTCATCTTGTAAGGATCAGTTTAAATGCTGCTTCTTCATTAAGCCTTCTGCATGTGCTATGGAGTCAGCCTTCCTAAATTTCATACCTGAATTATTGTACTAACTGCTAGAAAATCTATGGCAAGATTCTCGACTTCTCTATGCCTCAATTGCCTCACCTGTAGAATGGGGATAAAATAGTATATACATTAGTGAAATTGTTGGTGCATTCAATTAATTATTATATAAAGTACAATATATTAGAATTAGTCACTCCCTGTCAACATTCTTCAGTACTTTCTTATACTTCATTTTCTGTATTTATCATATGCTTCTCTTACGCTGTAATTATTTATATGCATGTTTTCCTTCTCTAATAGACTGTGAGCTCCTTATAAAATAGGTACTCAATAATTTTTTATTCAATTCATTTGAGTTGAGACTATAGATCCTTTTTGTTAACTTCCCAAATTTCTGCTTAAACCAGGCAACTTTGAATTCTTTTGTCTTATATAGATTTAATTTACAGGGACACCTGGGTGGCTCACTGTTGAGTGTCTTCCTTTGGCTCAGGGTGTGATCCCGCAATCCTGGAATCGAATCCCACATTGGGCTCCCTGCCTGGAGCCCGCTTCTCCCTTTGCCTATGTCTCTGCCTCTGTCTCTGTGTCTCTCATAAATAAATAAATAAAATCTTAAAAAAAAAAAAGATTTAATTTACATCATCATTATTACTACTGTCATTATTATTACTATTACCACTGCTAGTACTACTATTATATTTTATGGACTGTTTGAGAATAAGTTGACTTTATGCTACTTTACCTCCAACAGCTAAACTGCTTTACGAACAAAGACATTTTTTTGGTGCTTTTCTCATAGCCATAGTACCATTATTGAAATAGGCTATGTAATTCGGTATGTACTATTATCTAGTTCACAGTCCAGCTGATTGTAGTACATTTAATTGTCATGTCACTTTAGTCTTCTTTCATGTGAAAGTTTCTTAGCCTTTCTTTATCTTTTACATGGACTGTTTTGAAGAGTTCAGGCCAGTTTTTTTGTAGAACATTCCTCAATTTCGATTTGTCTAGTTTCCTCATGCTTAGATTCAAGTTAATGCATTTTGGCAGGGACATCACCAAAAGGAAGTTGTGGCCTTCTCAGTGCATCATAACAGAAGGCACATTACATCAGTTTGGGCCTGGTGACGTTAACTTTAATCATTTGGTTAAGGTGGTATCTGCCAGGTATCTCTACTGTAATGTGACTATCTTGCTCTTTTGAATTAATAAGTATTTTATGAGGAGATACTTAAGATTACATAATGCCTTATTTTCAAAATTTCACTCACTAGTTTATATTCATTTGATGCTTCTTGCCTGTGATAGTTACAAGATGGTGATTTTTCAGCTCCATCATTCTTCTATATGTATTAGTTGCCATGCTATTGTAAGAACATTTTTCCTATCTATAATCTATGTATCTATTATTATTATTGACTCAGGAATTATTTTATTTTGTGAAGAATATACCTACTAACTTGAATTCCAGATTGAGTTATTTTCATTTTTATATGTATATGGTCAAAGTTCTTGTACAGATAGTTGTGATTAAATGCTTCTATATAAGATGAATTATACAAAAATAAGAAATGAAACATGTAAGTTAATATTAATCATATGCCCTGATAGAAAAATCTTCAACCATCTCCTACTGCATTATATATACATAAAATATATTATACTATATTATATATTATATTATTATATATTATTATTACTTCTGATCTCAAATAACTGTGTAATTTCTCTTCTAATGAACTAGGATAAATACTTGTGAAACTGAGGAGTCCTTTTGTTAAGTCTAGAGACACTTTTGTTCTTCCCTTCTAAATTTTTGCCCTCTGAGTATGAAAGAGAATGATAGAAGACTAAGAATAGAGCTACCCTAAGCCACTCCATGCAATATTTCCCTATAGCTGTCTCTATTCTCCAATAGTTTTTAGGTGAGTAGTTCCTATATTAGTAGTTGCTCCTAGCCTAGAATAACCATATCAGTCATATGAGGGGAGGAGTCTCAGAAGTATGACCTTATAGAAGATAAAGGTAACAAGAAGATGATTGTTTCAATTACAATCTGTTTCAAAATCACACTGTCTTAGAAATATGGACCAATTAGGTTTACCCAAGATCTTGGTTTTGCTGTTGAGCTACATGAGAGCATCATCTCCTGGGGAGACTGATGTGAAGGTAGTGCATTATTAAAAACCTTAAACATTACCACTCATTCACCTTCCCATCCCCCCCACCCCACCCAGTGTAGAATATGTACTTACCAGTTTGAGGTAAAAGAAGAAAACTAATGGGAGCTTTTCCATAGAAGGATATCCTAAATTCCATCTTTCTAGAGGGCTTTAAGCCCTGTAGATTTTATTTGCTTGAGGTAGATACATATGAATTCTTAGAACAAGAATGACAAACTGATATATTCTAGCTCCTTTTATATAAATTATTGCTGAATTTATAGTTCTAAGAGAATATATAATTTTTCAATCCTAGTGGATCTATCTTAGTACCAAAATAGTTCTATCAACATTACAATCTGTTTGTATTACAAGCATATTTTAAATAAATTTATATATTCATTTGCATATTTTAATATATTATTATATAATTATATTTATATATAATTTTTATATACTATATATAATATACATACTATAATGTATTACATAATAGCATATGTAGTATATAATATATAATATTATGTAGTAATATCATAATTACATATTTACTATCTATTATATATTCATATACTTATATATGTAATATATGTATAATAATATGTAATATAATAATTTAATACTACATAAGATAGACATGATATTATATAATTTTGTAGTTATATACAATATGTAATTATATATAATATAAATATATATAAATATAAATGATTTTAAGTTTTATGATGAAATACCCAATTTTAGGTAAATATCCAGTTTTTTCCCACTTAATTTCTTTCTTTTTTAATTTTTATTTATTTATGATAGTCACACACAGAGAGAGAGACAGAGACAGGCAGAGGGAGAAGCAGGCTCCATGCACCGGGAGCCCGACGTGGGATTCGATCCCGGGTCTCCAGGATCGCGCCCTGGGCCAAAGGCAGGCGCTAAACCGCTGCGCCACCCAGGGATCCCTCCCACTTAATTTCTATAAAATATTTAGAATTGGAAAGAATGAATTGATCCTTGACATTGGGGAAAAAATATAAAATGAGATAGTGATATATGGTATAACTAGTAAAATTGGCTTCAATGCAGTCTGTGCTATCACTACCACCTTTTTTTTTTTTTTTTTTAAGATTTAATTTAGACAGACACAGAGGCAGAGACACAGGCAGAAGGAGAAGCAGGTTCCCTGCTTTGGGAGCCTGATGTGGAACTTGATCCCAGGATGATCACCCCCCTTTGTCGAAGGCAGAGGCTCAACTGCTAAACCACCCAGGTGTCCCTACTCCCACCCTTTTGTTGTATGCTTCTAAAAGCCAGCAGGATCACCTTTCCTTTCTTCTTCTAGTGGAAGTGATTTAGGTAAGGAAGGGAAGAATGTGGTCAAACAAGGTCTTTGGAGAGGATTGGATCCCAGGTGGAGAAAGGAAGGACTAAATAGCCTTTGCCCCTATCTGTGATTCTTAACAAGTTTTTTTTTTTTTTTAAGAGTTGTATTTATTTATTCATGAGAAACAGAGAGAGAGAGAGAGAGGCAGAGACATAGGCAGAGAGAGAAGCAGGCTTCATGCAGGAAGCCCGATATGGGACTCAATCCTGGGACTCCAGGATCAGGCCCTGGGCGGAAGGCAGACGCTACCGTGGAGCCACCCCGGCGACCCCTTAACAAGGTTCTTAACAACCCCAGGGGACAAGGCAAATAGCATTACTTATTGCTGTTTTTGCCAGATGGCCAGGGAAGTGCAACATTTACCATAACAAAGAACTGTCTCACCCACAAGGCTGGAGTAGTGCCCTCCTTGGGGGAATCTAGAACATAAAAGCTTGTTTTGGGGCCTCTAGACAAGGTATTGTGAAATTTCATTGTTTTAAGCCATTGCTTTTCAAACGAGGACATCCATCAACATCATTTGGAAAGCTTATTAAAACAAGTTCCTGGGCCCTAACCCAGAGTTTCTCTTGCAGGTCTCAGATAGGACCATAATTTGCATTTCTAAGAAGTATTCAACTAATGCTTCTGCTGCTTTGGGGATCACACTGTGGAGTAATTACCATAGGTAACTGATATAGTACGTGCATTGGCTACTTTGATGCAACTTTTGCCACCAAAATAAGATGAACAACAAGATTAAAGCTTTCTAAAAATTTTCTTTACAAACTGAAACATTATGTTTCTGCTTTTTGTATGTATTGTATCAAGTACAAGAGCTTGTACCCACCTCTGAACCATTTGGTGACTATGAAACTTCTACTTTAAGTCAGGTATACTAAATTATACTAGCAAATGTAAATGAAAGTAGTATCTTATAATAACTGTCTCTTTTAAGAGATTTTTTCTGAAATATTAATCTTAGATTTTTATATTTTCTACTTCACCACACTAGATAAGACATAATTCGCATATTTTCTTACTTAAAAAAAAGTATTCTCTAGGGAGAAAATGTAAGGATATATATCTCCTAACATTTTTCTTTTATATTGAACAGTTTTAGATTTTAAGGCTATTACATTTTGAACTTTTTGGCATTTAAAATACTAAAAGCACACGAAGAGAATGAGATCAAAGGTTTGATTTTTTCTTTTCCTCTTTTCTGGGAAAAAAAAATTCCTAACATAAATGTTTTTCATTTTCCTAAGTTATACTTAACTGTGAAATCTGAAACCTGACCATATTTGACTCAGAACCATACAAATTTATAACTGTTTTCTCTTCTTTCAAGGGTAAAGTTCTCAACAAGCATTTTGGTGCTTTACCAAAAGTAATACGACTTTTATTTAAACTGCAATTTAATCTGAAACTAAAAGCCTCTAGAAGATAATACATATAAACATAGACAGAATTTATATGAAATAGTTTATAACAAGGTTGCAAAGAACAAGTTTGTTATTTGCTTTAGTAGTACTTTTTTGAATGAATGCCAAACACTAATGTACAGGTGTAGAGATAGAGAGATAAACTACCTATGTATTATAAGTTACCTAGTATCGATATGAATGATATAGAACAAACCATGTGTTAAATTCCTTCTTTTTCTTTTTTTTTCTTTTCTTTTTTCTTTTCTTTTCTTTTCTTTTCTTTTCTTTTCTTTTCTTTTCTTTCTTTCTTTCTTTCTTTCTTTCTTTCTTTCTTTCTTTCACAGAAAGAGTGAGCATGGGGGGTACAAAGGGAGATAATCTTGAGCAGACTCCCCACTGAGCACAGAGCCCCATTCAAGGCTCCATCTCACAACCCTGAGATCATGATCTTAGCGGAAACCAAGAGTTGGAGGCTTACCAACTGAGCCATCCAGGCACCCCCATCTCCTTTTCTAATAGAAAATTAGAGAAGTCAGCTACAATAAGAGCAGAAGTAATTAAAGTGGGAGAGGTGGGTAAAATTTTACCAGGCAAATTCTTCCAATTATTATAGCATTAGACATCTCTTATATAAAAATGGTCTTTTATAGAATACTGATTATATAGAGGTAGTACTGGTGGTAAAAAATATCTTTGTATAGGTTTTAATGAGCAAACATGAATTTTTTAATTGGAAAGAAGGTAATGTGCTATGTTGCAATTTTTATTGAAAAGGAAACTAATATAAAGTAGGGAGAGGCGCATGGGTGGCTCAGTTGGTTAAGCAGTTAAGCATCTGCCTTTTGCTCAGGTCAAGATCTCCAGGTCCTGAGACTGAGCCCCACATCAGATTCCCTGCTCAGCGGGGAGTCTGCTTCTCTCTCTCCCTGTGCTCCTCCCCAATGCTTGTTCTCTCTGTCACTCAAATAAATAAATAAAATCTTAAAAAACAAAAAAAGAATTAGAGAAATAAGGGTGCCTTGGTGACTCGGTTATTTAAAGTGTTGAACTCTTGATCTCAGTTCAGGTCTTAATCTCAGGGTCATGAGTTTAAGCCCCACATTGGGCTCCAAGTTGGGCATAGAGCCTACTTAAAAAAAAAAGAAGTGGAGAATTAGTAGAAAGGTATCTTTATTTTTCAATGTTACTTCATGTGAAATTTCAAAAGGTTTAAGGTTTCTTCGTGGAAGTGTTCAAAGTTAAAAAAAAACCATATACAATACAGAATTTTATTATAATTATATAGTAATAATACATTGAGTTTTATTTATTTAAGCCTTTTTTATTTGCACCTTTAAAAAAATAAACCTTTTAAAATTTCACGTGAAGTAGTACTTAAAATAATTTGATCCAATTCTCCTCAAATTATCTACAGGTTTAACATAATTTTAATTGAAATCCCAACAAGATCTTTTTGTAGATATAGACAAGCTTATTCTAATTTTATATGGAAAAGAGAATTTGAAAAAGAATAGTAGAGAAAGTCACTCTCCTCAATGTTAAGATTTACTGTGTGGCTACAGTAATTAGAGATATATGCATATAGATTATTGGAAAAAAATGGAGAACCTACAAAAAGATATAAAAGCAACTCAATGGAGGAAGGATAGTCTTTTCAATAAATGTTTTTGGATCAATTGGACATCCCCAGGCAAAGAAAAAGAATATCTAAGTATGAAAGTCAACTCAAAATGGACCAAGGATTTAAATTTAAAATTTTGAACTATAAAACTTTAGAAGAAAATGTAAAGTTTTTTGTTTGTTTGTTTGTTTGTTTGTTTTTAGATCTTTGGGACTGGGGATAGAAAAAGTGCTCTTACACATGACACCAAAAGCACAATTCATAAAAAAATTTTTTGATAAATGGGACTTCATTAAAATTAAAAATGTTTGCTCTGCCAAAAACTCTGTTAATAGCATAATAAAACAAGCTGAAGACTAGAAGAAAATATTTGCAAACTACAAGTATAAACAAATCTGACACAGAACTTGGATCTGGAATATGCAAAGAACTCTCAAAACTTGACAGTAAAAAACAAAAAATTCTTTTTTTAGAGAATTAGAAAATGGGCTAAAGAGGATGAAGAGGTATTTTACCAAAAGGAATATACAGTTGGCACATATGCACATGAGATATCATTATACATCTATCAGAATGGGTAACATAAAAAAATAATAGCAACAGCTCCAAATGTTGAGGAGGGAATAGAGAAACAATCATTCAAGCATTGTTGGTAGGACTGTAAAATGGTAAACCCCTCTGGAAAATAGTTTGGCACTTTCTTACAAAACTACTCAACAGTTACCACAAAACTCAGCAATTACACTGTTGGGCATTTATCCCAAAGAAATGAAAACTTATTCGTACAAAAACCTGCATATGAATATTCATAACAACTTTATTCTTAATAGCCCCAAACTGGAAACAACCCAAGTGTTCCTTCAGTGGATGGGTGATTAAACGAATCCCAATTAGTCCATACCATTGACTATCACTCAGCAATAGAAAGGGATGGACTATTGATATCTGTAACAACCTGAATGAATCTCAAGGACATTATGATTAATGAAAAAGCCCATCTCAAAGGCATTTATCTAATGTTCTCAAAATAATAAAACTAGAGAGATGAAGAGCAGATCAATGGTTGGTAGGGAACAGGGATTGGCATGGCACAATGCTACCTGTAAAGGGAGTTCCCTTATGATAAGGTGGTTATTTCAATATATACATTGGATCAAATTTCATAAAACTGTACATACACTCACAAATGAATGCATATAAAAACTGAGCAAAGTCTGTAGTTAATAGTATTTAATAACAATAATTTCCTAGTTTTGATATTCTACTACAATTATATAAGATGTCACTATTGGGGAAGCTGGGTGAAATGTTCACAGGACTCTATGCACTATTTTTGCAACTTCCTGTGAGTCTATAATTATTTTTTTAAAGATTATATTTATTTATTCACGAGGGAGAAAGAGAGAGAGGCAAAGACACAGGCAGAGGGAGAAGCAGGCCCCATGCAGGGAGCCTGACATGGGACTCGATCCCAGAGTCTCCAGGATCACGCCCTGGGCTGAAGGCGGCGCTAAACCGCTGAGCCACCTGGGCTGCCCTGTCTATAATTATTTTAAAATAAAAAGTTAAAAATATAATTTAAGTAAAAATATTAGAAAAAAATCAAGAAATAAAGAATAGTGAAATACTTCTTAGCTCATCTTTTTCAAAAATACTAGAAAACTTCTGGAGATCATTTAAATCAAATCATAGTTTGATGAAAGGCTCAAACTACAAAGATATCTTGATGTATTTCCTTTATAATGCATGGTAAAATGCTAATATACACAGATAAATATTGACTTGACTTTGGCAGTCCATTTCACAGGCTGCTATTCTCAAGCTCTGAGAAAAATGGAGAAAGCCAAATTGACATAGCATAATTTGAGTTTTTTTAATACCAATATTACTTCAAAATAGTGATTAGTATGGTCTAGGAATAGCTCAAGTATTAATCCTGGCTGAGTTTGCATTAGGGCTCCTGCTGTTCCACCAGAAAACCTAATGGTTCTTTGAGGATGTCTTCTTGTCATATTAGTTATACTGATATGGATGTTACCTTTATGAGAGAGGTAGAGAGAGTTCTTTCATACTGAAAGCTTAGCAGTATCCAATTTCAATTATACATTTGCATTTCAAAGTACTGAAAAATGGGACTGAGTATTTTGTTTTGACTGTCAAAATGGTTGAGTAAGTTTTATTTTGAACTTTAAATCAGTTCAGTCACATGTGGAAATGACATAGTTGTATAACATTGTACTACTAACTAAATCGTCTGGAACCACTTTGTATAAACAAGGCCTGAAAAAGAGTAGCAGGATTAAATTCAGGTTTTATTACTTCGACATCCTCAACAAAAATAAGTACAGGGCCAGTACCTACCATAGAGGTTGTGATTCTTTAGCTATGGTAACAGTAATAAAATGTGTTCATAGCTTTGGTACCTTAAATTCACATTGCATCAAGCTCACTAGGTTTTGTTTTTTCTTTTTTTTTTAATCTCTTTTTTTTCTTTTTATGTTTTTAAACCATGAAACCAGATTGTCTTCTTAGGAAAATACAGTACTTTTTTTTTTTTTTTTTAAGTGTATTTAACTGTGGCATGTGATTAAAGAAAAAAAAAGTTTAAAAAGTCTTTTTTTCTCTTGGAATTAGATTTGCTGTAATTCTTCCCAGTATTATGTTATGCTTTGTTCTATTCTCTAGGGTTAGACTTCAAGAACCCTATTTATAGACCATGTTTTTAAGTACTTTGCAAGCAGACCCCATGATGACTGATTACCAAGAAAGATTTTAATGGCCAGTTTATCTAGAATGCTAGAATGGATTACATAGACTCTTCTAAGAATGTTGCTTTTAAAAATAAAATAAAAGTATTTGACATGAAGACATATCTGTGTGATTAAACAAATTTATCTGAATTTAAATTGATTCGGTCATATGTAGAATGTAAAAATTACTTAGAAAATTTTTTGTCTATATACAAATGAACAAGCTTAGAAATTTTTTGTCTATATACAAATGAACAAATTGAGAATTTATTGAATAGTCGAGGAGATTTGTGTCCATTCCTGACTCCACTAAGTCATTTGTAATAGCCCTAGGCAAGTTTGAAAGTTATCATGGTTTGTTTTAGGAATATTATAATTCACTAATAAGAAACCTCAAATTACCTATTCCAGTGAATATTTTTAAAAATTAATATGTCTCAGAGATTGAATACTTATTTCTGAAAACCAGTACCCAGCAATCTCTTCAGTTGCAACATAAACTGAAGTTGGAGTGGGACCATTGTAACTTAGGAAGACCTTTCTGGTAAACAGATCCGGAGTACTTTACTAGTCCTGCTGTGTTTCCAAAAGCAACTGAGTTCTCTTAGGGATGGAGATGTGTACCCATTTTAAGGGAAGACTTTTCCTAAGAATTTCTTTCAGTTTTTTTCTTTTAGAGTTTTTCCAGTAATCACTGATAATGGGTACTGTAATGATAGGCTTTGATATTTTAGAACAAGGCAGATTTGGGTGAAACTTCGCAGGAATTTTGCATTGTTATTGTTATTAATGGGTGAATTTTCAATAAGTGCCCATTTTAAGTGGGCTAAATTTACTGTTGGTGTCATCTAGAAGCAATGAAGAATAGGGAAGAATCTTTGCCACAAAACAAAGATATCTGCAATATTTTGTTTCATTGTTTTACATCATTTCTAATGAAAAATGAACAAGCAACCCAAAACACAGTTATTTGCAGTCATATGTAAACTTGATCTATATAACTAATCTGAAATCACTGACTTCTGTTTATAAATAATGTAAAACTAGCTCTGTATTAAGACTATTATATATATTTGCAAAAAGGTATTTCCACGTAAAATTTAGTTTCTGGATTGCCTTTCTAGACTTAATTTGAATATTTCACACTAAGTAACTTAGTTTGTAAGCTTAAAAATTCTTAATATTGCTTAACTTTAAAGAATTATGTTTTGAAAAGTATAAATGTTTATAATTGCATTTAAGAGACAAAGAGAAAACAAATGATGTGGATCCTTATTTTTCTGCTGATGGAAACTAATTAGTATTATTCATTTCAGCTTAAATTGGCATTCTCTGTGCTAGTCCCAGACATTTATGATTAAAATCAGCTCGACGACACAATGAACTATTTTTTCCTGCACTTTAAACCATCTCTTCTCAGTGCACAAACCCATTCATTATTTTTATTTAATTAGGTCTAATTCACATTGGAGAGATACCTGAAGCAAGGAAATTTCCCTAATAGCTATGCATTCACAATAGCTCACAGGCTTTGCAATAATATAATTATTCAAGATCGAATCATCAGAAGAATTAAAAGAAATTATCCTTAACCATAGGATAAAAGTGTGGTCATAAATAGAAAACTATCATTATTTAAATGGGATCAGTATGTAGTATTGGTAGTCAATAGTTTAATGTTTCTAGATGTGAATTCTATGTACTTATTTGTGGAAAATTGTAAAATTAGTTTTTATGTTGAAGCCAGTGACTACATTAGAAATTTGACTGTATACATGTAAGTGCAAACTTTTATGCTTCCTAAGACAAGAAAATATCTAGGAATTTTTGGATATGATTACATAGTAAATATTTTATAAAACTAGGTTAAAGAAGTCACTTCCCAAGACAACTCCTTTTTTTTTTTTTTTTTTTTTTTTTTTTTTAGAGATTTACTTATTTATTAGAGAAAGAGTGTGCATGACAAAGTAGGGACAAAAGAAGAGAGAAACTCAAGCAGACTCATCACTGAGTGCAGAGCCTGACTCAGAGCTGGATCTCAGGACTCTGAGATCACTACCTGAGCCCAAACCAAGAGTCAGACGCTTAACCGACTGCACCACCCAGGCACCCCTGGACAATTCCTTATCTTAAAAACAAGTTATATGATGGTTTTACTCTAACTTGTCTGCTGCAGTGAGAATACAAAACTGTTTTTGTGGCAATGTGCACATTTAACAAACTAGACATGAGAAACTATTTGTCGGGTTTTTTGAGGAGGAAAGATGAGATAGAGCCAAATCATATATATATATTAACAATGTTATTGACTAAATACTTCCATGCCCTTGGGGATATATTCACAATTAATTTTTTTCTAGCAAAACAGGGAAAGAAAAGAAAACCAAGTTGCCAAAGGCAGTATTAAAGAAAATTACTTAGAAAATTGTTTTCTAGTCATGCCTATCTGCTTTCATCTAGTCTAGATGGTTTACTGTAAAATTCAGTAATTGTTGGATTAATCAGACGATGATCTAAACAAAAAGGTGTTTTTAAATTATTTTCTGTTTACAGGGATCCCTGGGTGGCGCAGTGGTTTGGCGCTTGCCTTTGGCCCAGGGCGGGATCCTGGAGACCCGGGATCGAGTCCCACATCAGGCTCCCGGTGCATGGAGCCTGCTTCTCCCTCTGCCTGTGTCTCTGCCTCTCTCTCTCTCTCTCTGTGACTATCATAAATAAATAAAAATTTTTAAAAAAAAGTATTTTCTGTTTACAAAATAAGTGCTTTTTAAAAGTTTCTTTCAAGTGACCTTAAAACTCATTGCTTTAGCAATATTCAAATTTATACACCTACTTTTCATTAGTTATTAGATTGTGTTTTGCACCCTTGAACCTACCTTTTCTTTTTCTCTTTCTTTCTTTTTTTTTTTTTTTTTTTTAAGAGAGAGTGAATGAGGGGGAGAGGCAGAGGGAGACAGAATTTTCAGCAGGTTCCATGCCCAGAGTGGAGCCTGTGGGCTGGATCTCACAACCCTGAGACCATGACCTGAGCCGAAATCAGGAGTTAGATGCTTAACCAACTGTGCCACCCAGGCACCCCTCTTGATCACGTTTCTTAGAAAGCAATTGTATTGACAATTCCCAATAGGAGAAGATGGGCACATTCAAATTGGGATCATTTAGTGACAACTTATAGGTAGAGAGATTAATTACCAAGTTATAGGCAGGGTATCTGGACCATAAAGAGAAAGGGCAGAAGCTGGGGGTTAGAAGCTACAGAGCTGTTTCCACCTCTAGGCCTGGAGAGGAAGCAGAGGAGAGGTCCCATACAGTAAGCTCCTTGAACAGCTAGTTGCTGTCTTCCTCAAATAGACTGAGCTCCCTTAGGGTGCAGAGCAGATATTCGTGTTTATAACTCTTATGCCTAGCTGAGTGACGAGCACAAAGAAGACAGATACGTAATGAACACTTGAGTGCAATAATGAGAGGCATTTGGGGTTGAAAATATATTACTGAATCTAACCAATGAGTGTCCTCAGAGGAAGAAAATGATAAATTAAAATCCTAAGATCTGATTTTTAAAATCTTAACTGAAAGTAACAACATCTGCAAACATTAATGTCAACTCAGCACATCAATGGAGATTTTTTTTCATTATTACCACGTGAACTCATGTTTTTTTTTAATGGAATGGTTAGTGAAATGACATCAGATTAATCATCAAAACCAGTGTTTTCGGGCAGCCTGGGTGGCTCAACAGTTTAGCTCTGCCTTCAGCCCAAATTGTGATCTTGGAGATCTGGGATCAAGTCCCACGTCGGGCTCCCTGCATGAAGCCTGCTTCTGTCTCTGCCTCTCTCTCTCTCTCTCTCTCCCTCTCTCTCTCTCAACCCCCCCCCCCCCCCCGCTCTCTCCCATTCTCTCTCTCTCTCTCTCTCGCTCTATGTCTCTCATGAATAAAGTAAAACAACGACAACAACAAAACCAGTGTTTTGAGATAACTCAGTCTTGGAATAGTGCCACCAGCCAACAGAGCATGAGGGTTTTTGCACATCTTCAGTGGGCCATCTTGCTGGGCCTGGGAAGAGATAGGAAACATATGTGTTCACTATCTTCAGAGTATGGAGACTGGTTCAGCAAACTGTGTGATGCAACCTAATAATTTAGCCAGTTAACAGCACTAGCATTTTGCTAAGATATGAAAAAAAAAAAGTAAAAAAGGGAGAATTCAGGTACAAAATTACAGTGAATTCTAAGTCAGTAAGGGTTGCCTCAAAAGATAATAGCCTCCTAATATTAAACTTGGAGAATCTGCTTCAGCAGCAGGGTCTCCTATTTGGAAGCCCATCGGAGAAGATAACTCCAATAAATCTATATTGTTCTGTAATGTCATGTAGAAGTTTCTTTTTAAGGAAAACAGATTTAAAAGCATTATTTTTTTCTTAATCCCTTATTTTCCATGCGACTTTGATCTTACCAGCTAGATTTTGCCAACTATATTACATTTAGGAACATAATTTCTGTGGTTGTTAAGGGATTACTGAATTGGAAAGACTGAAACAGTAGGTGTAATAAAAGACCAGAAAGGAAGGGTATTGATTTTTGGTTGGAAAAGATTTCAGGCAACTCAAACGGATCTTGAATTTGGCCTTGAAAACAGAGTAAACTTTAGATTAGAAGAAAGAAGAATATAAAGGATTTTAGTGAGAGAGAAGAGCATTAACAAGACTAAGGTGATAGGTATGGAAAGGGAATTTCAAGTGAATGTCAGATAACTAGTTTTATAAAGTAATGCCAACTATGGATTAATCAGTAAGGTGGGATCAGCTCACTGAGAACCTTCAATGTCATAATCTATGCTTTTTTGTTTTCCTATAATAAAGATCAAGTTTTGTAGGTGTTATTGTGAGTGTGGTGGGCAGGGAAGGGTGGAGATGATAAGGATATGGTTTTCTTCTGATTTCAAAAACATTTTCCAGGGGCGCCTGGGTGACTCAGTTGGTTAAGCGTCTGCATTCAGTTCAGTCATGATCCTGGAGTCCTGGATTGAGCTGGCACTGTACTCCCTGCTCAGTGGGGAGTCTGCTTCTCCCTCTCCTTTTGCCCTCCCCTGCATTCGTGTTCTCTCTCTCTCTCTTTCTCAAATAAATAAATAATCTTTAAAGAAAACCATTTTCCATTGTTTAAGAACTCTTCATAAGAACAGATAACAACTAACAATTTTATGTATTCCTTTATACACATGTACGTGTTCTTTCCTAAAAGTGAACTTTCCAGAGAGAACAGAGGCATTGGTACTGATAAAATCTCTTAATTTTCTGACTCCAAGTGCCATTCTAGAATATGAGTCATGGGAAACCAGTCAGTGCTTCTCTATTTAAATAGCCGAATAGATCACCTTTCCTTGAGAGCAGGCTATAGTATATTTACTGTATTTATTGAATATAAAGTACAGTTTGACCTCTTGATTCTGCAGTCTTTTGTTTAACTTGCTTGTTGTCTTTCACCAAAGGGCTTTTTTATGGACCTCTCTTTGACCACCATTTTGGTCAGAATATATAAAAAACCTGGTATTTTAATGCAGCTTACTGCTAACTGGCTTATCTTGTCATTTGCTTTTGGAGTGTAGCAATGTGGGCATAACACCATGGGAAGAAACTTGACCAAAAGCACATCAAGAGATTTCTATTTATTACTTTTTTCAAGTGTTCATTAGCCTCTTTGCATGCCTTAAATCTAAGTCACCTTCTGTGTCTGTGTGCTTTATTGCCCTCAATTAAACCTGCTTGAATTTGAAAATTCTATTTCTGCAGTTGCTCTTTATTTGCACATTACTGACAGACCTCATTTACTCCTGTCAGGGAGGGACTGGGTGGTACTGAGTGTCCCTAGCCCCACTTTCCTGGAGGGAGAAAAATCCCCAGAGGTTCTGAGTAAGACAGGAACACGTTCTTATGCTTTGTTGTCAGATAAAGGAAATGTCTTCGCCTTCAGTCCCTGAGGCCAGATTTCATGTGTTTTCCCAAAGGAATTTCTCATATGGAAAATAGTCGTCCCCTGAATAATTTTTATCACCTAATAAATGATTCAGATTGATACTGTCAGCACTGTGGTGGGCACCTGACTGAAGGGGACATATGAGTGGCAGCTCATAGCAATAGGTTACGTATTTCAGCCGTCAAGCTGAGATCCTAGATAAATCTGTTCTAACTCACTTAGATTCCCCTCACCTGCTTTTTAAGGATATTCTTAGCATTCACTTATACCATGCCAAACTATAGTTTATTTGGAATTAGTTGCTTTTTCTAGGGCAATTAGCACATCAGAAAAAGAGATCAACACTGAAACAGATGGAAAATGATTCCTGAGTGGGTAGGTGTAAGTGGATGCAGTTTCGTAACTGACCTGGCTAATATGTCTGACCTATTACTTCAAGGAAAGTAGTAGCAGGTGTTGATATTTTTCCAGACATCAGTTTGGTCATGTTTGGTAGGATATGCTTAGTGCAGTGTGAAATTGACATTTCAGAGCTCCAGGTTGCCATTTACAGTGACCGGTTTCTATTGATGAACTTTTGCTTTTTTTTACTTACAAGCCCACCTAAGCTTTTAAAAATTGATTCTCAGTTTTAAATTGATTCATGCCTTTATTTCGCATGAGATTATTTGAATTTGCTTGCATATCTTTACTTTTAAGTGTAATATCTATTGAGGAACACTTCCATTTTACTCTTTCCTGTGTGTTTCTAAGTAAAAAGAAATTTTACAGTTTGAAAGATCCATTAGTTAAGAGTAGCCTTAATTCATCCCAGAAAATTACAATCTATTTTTTTTTAAGATTTTATTTATTTACTCATGAGAGACACAGAGAGAGGCAAGAGACACAGGCAGAGGGAGGAGAAGCAGGCTCCATTTAGGAGCCTGATGCAGGACTTGATCCCAGAACTCCAGGATCACGTGCTAAGCTGAAGGCAGACTGCTCAACCACTGAGCCACCCAGGCATCCCACAATCTATTTCATTATATATATAATATATAATATATATATATTATATATTCTAAAGTTAAGCGAGTTAAAGAATAACTGTTTGCTGAATATTTTGCATGACAACTCCCTTGCTTACATAATGAACAAGACAAACTAAAAAATGTTGGTACCTTATCAAACCTGTCACAATTTCTTCTTTTATTATAGAAGACTCCTCAACTTGGAAATTTCACATAAGTAGATCAGAATTTAAGAATACAGAGGATATTAAGATTCTTCCTAAAAATTTATTTTATGTGAAGCCTTGCATTGTTAGTCACCATAAAAAACATCTCTATAAGGATGAAGCAAAACAGAAATAAGGAAAAGAGAATAATTATACTTCAGGATGAGTTGAACATTTTTCTTCTCAGCTTTTACTTACATCTTTTTAAAAGCATGTTGTTATAAAGTACTCTGTGTGCAAGACACTGTCTTAATATTATCTCATATAAACCATATAACAACTCAGTGCTGTATTATTATCCTGCACTTACAGATGAAAAAATTTAGGTACAAAAGAAATTAGGTTATTTGCAAAGGGCCCCACAGCTAGCAAAATGCAGAGCTGGGATTTAAAGCCAAATTGTGATTTAAAGCATGGCCTCTGGAGCCAGGCTATTTTAACTGGGAACTCTATGCTGCTCCTCCGTGTTTGCAAGTAAGAGACTGCATACCAATTTTCAGTGTTCTTCTATATCATGCATTTTATCATGCTTTACCAAAGGCACTACTATAAACATAACAGTTATTTTGCTATTATTAGAAATATGAAGGACACATCTGAGATGTACCAGAGAATTAATAAGAGCATTAAGATTTAGAATCAAAGTTGTATCTTTCTGAGTTTGCTGACCACATTTCTCCCATTTCCAGCCATTCAAAGGTTTTGATACTGAATCAAAAATATTTGTTTAGTAATAATTTGATGTTTCCTCAGAGTTAGTTGTGACCCTGTCACTTCCAGGAGTCACTGAAAAAGACATCTCAGAATCATTATTGGCCCCCAAAAAACAAGCCTTCTCATGTTTACAGTTTTGGTTTGCATTTGGCTGCTTTCTTTCTTACATATATTCTTTAGTTTCTCATCACTCAGAAAACTTTTTCTCTAGAAGTGATAAAAATTAAAAGGGGTGGATTATAATGAAAACAAACTAAGACAGGAACTCACATCAAGAGTTTAACAATGTACCTCTAAATTATACATAGACTATCAATCAGTCAATGTATTTACTGTATTTATATTTGAAATATTTACTTATATGTTTATTTGCAATGAAAAAGTGCAAGTTTTATAGAAAAATAAACTATTGATGTTTCAAAAGTAAAAAAGCAAATTTTTAATATTTTTAAAATACTTATGCTGCTGTCACATATCGAACTTAGATGTGCTAAATGTAATCTTGTACAACTGCTAATTTATGCTGTAGAACATCTGTCCAGTTGATAATTCTTAGTTTTAACTGTGTAGTAATTTGTTCATTTGTGAGTGGTTATCACAGGGTGAGAGAAAGACGTGTTTATAATTAGTGTTATAAGTCTCCTTAAGAAGGGAAAAGAAATGTTGGGAAATATCAGGAAGGGAGACAGAACATAAAGACTCCTAACTCGGGGAAACGAACTAGGGGTGGTGGAAGGGGAGGAGGGCGGGTGTTGGAGGGGAATGGGTGACGGGCACTGAGGTGGACACTTGACGGGATGAGCACTGGGTGTTTTTCTGTATTTTGGTAAATTAAACACCAATAAAAGTTAATTAAAAAAAAAAAATAAGTCTCCTTAAGCTGCCATAACAAAATACTACAGACTGGGTGGCTTTAATAACATTTATATTCTCACATTTCTGGACACTAGAAGTCTAAGATCAAGGTTCCCGAAGAGTTGTTTTCTGGCGAGGCCTCTTTTCCTGGAGTGTAGACAGCCTCCTCACTGTGTTGTCACATGGCCCTTCCTCTGTATTTACCCTTCTAGAGTCTCTCCTCTTCTGATATGGACACCAGTCCTATCAGATTAGAGCCCCACTTTATGGCCTTACTTAACCTTAATTATAATTTAAAGGCCCTTTCTCCAAGTACAGTCACATTGGGGTTAAACCTTCAGCATATGAATTTTGAGAGGATACAACTCAAAACAACATATAGCATCAGTAGTATCGGTGATCTGCCAGGTCCTACTAATCATATTTCTTAATTTTAACATATTCTTCTTTAACTTAGCCCACTGAAATTGTGAGCTGTTTTGTAATCACTTCATATCTTTTAGGATTAGGGAAAGGATATACTATTGTGGTAGCTTTCAAAAATTTTACTTGACCTACATATAGAAATAGATTGCATAGGAGGCACCTGGGTGGCTCAGTTGTTTTAAGCGTCTGAGTCTTGGTTTCGGCTCAGTTCATGATCTCATGGTTGTGGGATGGATCCTAATGTCGGGTTCTGTTCTCAGTGAGGAGTCTGCTTCAGATTCTATTTTCCCCTCTCACTCACTCACTCTCTCGCGTGCAAGTAAATAAATAAAATCTTAAAAAAAAAAAAAAAAAAGAGGGACGCCTGGGTGGCTCAGCGGTTGAGCGTCTGCCTTTGGCTCAGGACATGATCCTGGAGTGTGGAATCAAGTCCCACATCGGGCTCCCTGCATGGAGCCTGCTTCTCCCCTCTGCCTATGTCTCTGCCTCTCTCTCTCTCTCTTTCTCTCTCTCTCTCTCTCTGTGTCTCTCATGAATAAATAAAATCTTAAAAAAAAAAAGATTGCCCACCACAAACCAATTCACTTGTACCCATATAATTACATATACACATGTACTGTATTAACTGAAATGAGTTTATGTTTCAAATCTCACCCTCTTATAAGCAATGCACCATGATATTTTCTATTCTTTTCCATTCTTATATTATGTTCTTTCATTAATTTTTTTTAAATAATGCTCATGACCCATTCAATTGCTACGACCCTGTAAATTGACTTATGGGTTGCTACCAACAACTTGAAAAATTATTTAAGTAAGAACTCTTGTTTGACCAGTATTCTCTCTAAAGGTGGCATATTGTTGAGTATGCATTCCTAATAACTTACTTAGCATGTAACCACATAGTATATTTTTAACAAAGAGTTTGGCTATGCAGTTGTTGGCCACTCCCAAGGACTCAGTGGCTAGAAGAAAATTCACTAGGAAGTGTAACCTTTCATTTGGAGAATAACCTAGTTTCTTTCAAATCTTGAAACAGATCAAATAAGAGAGCCAGGAGCTTCCTACATTGGTGGTGTTGGCCCTTGAAAACCAGATTCTTGTAAGGATCAGGTGTAAATGCACAGGATAGGGCAGCCCGGGTGGCTCAGAGGTTTAGCTGAGCCTTCAGCCCAGGCCTGATCCTGGAGACCCAGGATCGAGTCCCATGTCGGGCTCCCTGCATGGAGCCTGCTTCTCCCTCTGCCTGTGTCTCTGCCTCTCTCTCTCTCTCTCTCTCTCTCTCTCTCTCTGTCTGTCTCTAATGAATAAATAAAATCTTTTAAAAAACTAAATGCACAGGATATAAGCATTTAACAAATATCTTGATATACTCATTGTCATCAACCATCTGTATCCCTTTTACATTAATTAGAGATACTGTTTTATTCAAAGTCCTTTCAGAAGATAGAAACCATTCCAAGTATTTTGTACAGGGGTAATTTAATACAAGGTGTTAATTGCATGGGTGGTAAAAGGTCTAGAAGCCAAACCACAGGGTGGTGACTTGTTCCAGCAACAGCAGGAAGTTGCTGGAAGAGACTGTGTTACTAGAACCCAGGGTCTGGGGTCACCTAGCAAAAGCTGGAACCATGGAGAGAAAGATTGCCTGGGTGAGTTAAAGCTACAAAGATTACGACCAAAAGTAGAGAAGGGAGAAAAGAAATACTTGGGCTCTCTTTTCCTTGTACCATCTGGTCTTCTGCAAATACCATTCATTGGTCAAAATTGCTGGAAGCCAGCCAGAGAGCAGGTGAAAGAAATATGATTCCCTACCATACAGATCAGAGCCAAGGGAGGGAATGGATCTCAGGCAAAATAATCAAATGACTGGCACAGATACCAAGACTAACCTGTTTATTCTTATTTGATTGATTTCATTTTATTCATTATACCCATGTAACGATTTACAATTGTAAATCACATTCATGTCTATAGATTCATAGATTGAGTTTTAGGTTTTTTGAAAACCCACCTTTCTCTCTTGTGTTCTCATTGAATAGATATTCCATGATTTATTTAACTTTTTTTTTCTTGTTGAACATTTGATATTTTGCTATTATAAATTACTCTGCAGGGACGTCTGGGTGACTCAGTGGTTGAATGTCTGCCTTTGGCTCAGGTCATGGTTCTGGAGTCCTGGGATCAAGTCCCGCATCAGGCTCCCTCTGAGCCTACTTCTCCCTCTGCCTGTGTCTCTGCCTCTGTCTATCTCTAATAAAAATCTTTAAAAAATAAATAAATAGGGCAGCCTGGGTGGCTCAGCAGTTTAGCGCCACCTTCAGCCCAGGGCGTGATACTGGAGACCCGGGATCGAGTCCCACATCGGGCTCCCTGCATGGAGCCTGCTTCTCCCTCTGCCTGTGTCTCTGCCTCTCTCTCTCTCTCTCTCTCTCTGTGTGTGTGTGTGTTTGTCTCTCAAAAGACAATCTTTAAAGAAAAAAAAAAAAATAAATAAATAAATAAATAAATTACTCTGCAGTAACTATGTTCATGCATATGCCCTTTCTCCCATATTGTTCTATTATTTTAAAAGTTATATACCCAGAAAATGAATTACTGTGCCAAATGCGTGAACAGATTTATGACTCTTCTTATTTATTACCAGTTTGCTTTTCTACCGCATTATTCCAGTGTATCAACACCAACATACGATAGAACCAATTTTAGTGACTTGTCTACATTAGAATAGGGTCATTAAAAAAAATCTTATTGCCCAGTTTAGTTGGTGATTAATGGCACTGGGTTTTAGTTGTTGGCTCTGATTACTAGGTTGTTTAATACACTTTTCATATGTTTATTAACTAGTGGTATTTTTTTTTATGATTTGATTTATTTATTCATGAGAGACACAGAGAGAGAGAGAGAGAGAGAGGCAGAGACACAGGCAGAGGGAGAAGCAGGCTCCATGCAGGGAGCCCGACGTGGGACTCGATCCCGGGTCCCCAGGATCACACCCTGGGCACTTAAACCACTGAGCCACTGGGACTGCCCTAACCAGAGGTATTTATTCTTGCATATTCTTCTAACAAGCTTTCTTAGACTAGAAGTAAAGAAACCAGAAAACAATTTAACATCAAAACAAAATGAAACAGAACAAAAGCTATAAGCCTTGTTTCCATCTTTAAGTCATGTAGCCTAGTTGATAGACTAGAAAAAAACATTGAAAGGTCCTTTAAAGACTCTTCCCTAAAACATCCAGCCTTACTGGTTCCCTTAGTAGTTCACAATTACAGCATCCTTTGTTTCTTTTCTTTATCTTTAGGACTGGGGATTGGGAAGTGGTCCCTCTTTCAAAAACTAAGCAGTTAATTGCTTGAAGTCTGGTCTTCTGTTTTACAACCACTTTAACACATTACTAAGGTTAGAGAAAATAAAGTGTTCCTTTTCTTTTTCATGAGAGCATTTTATAGTTCTTTACCTTTTTCTCTTGATTTGAAAACACATATATTCAAAAATGAAGACAATTGTGTTTTGGCAGGAAATAGCATAATAATTTGTATATGCTTAAATCTGTATCTATACGTTTTCATATATAGTATGGGCTCTTGATTTATTATGATTTTGAAAATTAGTTCTTAGTATTCTGCAGGCATGAAAGTTTTCTTTTAGATTTAGGAAGAATCTTAGGGATTATCAGTCCTACTTTTATTCTTCACACATTCACTAACATGGGAAAATACCTTAAGAGTTTTAAAAGAAAAATAAAACTCTTTCTTATCAGGGCTTACAATAATAAGAGGTTTAATTGATCTCTTTGCAAATGTTTTAATTTCTTTGAGAACATTAGACAGCATACTTTCAATTCACAATAATTATTTAATTAGAGCTTATAAGATATATAATGTGGCTGGCTAAGGATATGCTGACTTTTACCTAAATGTTAACATGGTTAAGATTTATTTCATAGTATTGGCTATCACAAAGTATTATTTATGACTTATCCTTTTGTTGAGAAAATTATTTGGGATTTATACTGTGGTCATATAATCTATTCTGTAAAACAAGCACAGAGCAAAAAGGATGAAGGATAAATATACACATTTTCTAAAATGTTTAGTTTAAATGAGCAAATTATTTTACATTATTAAATATATCTGGAGAGGATTTATACCAACTAATTAAAAATCAATTTGTTTAAATATTATTAAACATAAGTATCCATCTTTCCTATTTACTTTAAGAAATAAGAAATTATTTTTTAAAATACATTACATTATACATAACTAATTGTCACTCCCTGCCATGAGGATAGAGAGCCATCGTTAAGTCCAGGTCTATGGAGGGGTAAACTTTGAATGTCTGATGATGAAGGAAGCAGCCAGGAATGCATGAGTGAAATTAACAAACCCTCCCTGGCCACATTTTATAAATCCACAATTGGAAGGTGCAGTTTTGATCTGTTTCAGCTTCATCTTACACTCTCCCTGTCTTCCCCAGATTTGTATTTTATTTTATTTATTTTATTTTTTTTATGATAGTCACACAGAGAGAGAGAGAGAGGCAGAGACACAGGCAGAGGGAGAAGCAGGCTCCATGCACCGGGAGCCTGACGTGGGACTCGATCCTGGGTCTCCAGGATCGCGCCCTGGGCCAAAGGCAGGCGCCAAACCGCTGCGCCACCTAGGGATCCCCTCAGATTTGTATTTTAAATTGCTATTTTTAGTTCCTTGAAAGTCCTATATGATTTTTTGCCTCTGTGCCTTTGCAGTTGCTGCTTTTTCTTCCTAGAACCCCCAGAATTGTTATTATTTCTTCATGCCAAATTTTTAATTGTTGCAATCTTTGGTGAATTATATAGCTGATTCCCTCATTGTCTGTGTGCGTGTGTTTGGTTGGTTGGTTTTTCAGATTTTCTGCCATTGATATGTATATGTAACTTTTACAATCAGAAAACAGATTTCATTTGTTTGTTTATACCCATCATATATTTTTACGGAGCATAACAGAAATTGCCAGAAGGGAAAATCTTATGAAAAGTATATTTTAACTTAACTTCAGAGTAGCAAATTGAGTAAAATATGAAGCTTAGGTAGGTATTAAAATTTCAGTGCATGTATATCTGTTATTTCTCTGTGCTATTTCTGATATTTTTCTTGTATACAGCCTTTATGCTGAGTATATTCTGTTTTAGCATTTCCCCACAGAGTACCTTGTGGAGAATTTTGCTTGACAAAAATTAACCATCTGCCACTGCTAATTTTAAAGATTCTAATTTTATTTATCTTGTTTGAATTTCTTCTCTGGGATAAAGTAATTTTCTTGGATGATCTTTATAAGGACCATCCATCTCTAGTACACTATAGGATAGTGTAGAACACTATAGGATATAGTACTATAGGATACTATATAGTACACTATAGGATATTATTAAGTGCTTTCTTATCTCCATTTTCTTCCTTCCAGCCCACTCTTAAATTGTTACCAGATTAATCTTCATGAGGTATAATTGATCAAATCTAATATCTTCTTTCTTCATGCATTGGGATTATTATAGATTACCTACTAAAAGCCTACTAAATACTTGTAAAAAACATGTCTGGAACATTCTTAGAACTAGAGATACTGAATTGATTCCAAATTCATTCATCTCACAGTAGTGGGGATATTCAAATCCTATAATTTTGTATTTAACCGTCTTAGTTGGTATATGTACACATATCTTCTAATGTTAATTTCCCTTATGCAGAATATGGATCTTCCAAGCAGAACTAGTTTCTATTTCTCATGGTCATTTCCAGAATTGCCAACATTTCTCCATCACTGCCAGTTTATAATGGATTTCCTCCCTTTCTCACATATCTATCTTTCAATACTAAGCTGTTAACTAAAAACTTTTAGTCAACTCTCTCCTTCTCTTTATATGGCAAATTACTTTTTCACTTTGTACTATAAGTTATTTTGGTGCATATGTTCTTTATTAATTAGACTGTTACCCTCAAAGGTAGGAGGTAGTTTAAAAGCATAGGCTTTAGAGTCAGATACACTACACACTATCATTTACCAGTTATGCCTACTTAGACAAGATACTTGTTTTCTCTTAAGGCTTAGTTTTCTTATCTGTAGAAGGAGGATGTTAATAATGACTTCTTCACAGGGCGACTGTAAGGCTTATATGAGATAATGTTTATGAAATACTTAGTACCTTACTTGGCATGTTGATAAGTATCCAGTAAATTCAGTGCATTCCTAATAACACCATTGTTTTATTATATAATTTAAATTATATTAATGATCCCTTCTAACCTGTGACCTTTTACTAATAACCTACTACTCTTTAATACATATTTCTAGAAAAAAATTAACAAATGTTGAATGCTGGGTTATAGGAACTCAAAAGAGGGAGTGATTAATTCTGATCATGGGATTGAAGAAGACTTGGTTGTAGTTGGCATTGGACTTTTCACCTCTGAGGTATGATTTTGACAGGTAGAAATGGCAAAAAGGGTCATTCAAGGCCAAGAGAATAGCATGCAATCTCAGAGATGCTGTCTTAGTTAAACATTAATAGAACCTACTTCATAGGCAGGGTTTTTGTTTTTGTTTTTGTTTGGAGTATAAGTACATCTAAAATAGTACCATAGTAAGAATGTTGAAAATGTTAGCTGTAACTGCATACATAGACTATACGTTGAATAAAAAAACTCGTGTGTGTGTGTGTGTGTGTGTGTGTGTGTGTGTGTCGTATTCTTCCATATTAGCTTGAAGTACCTCTGTGGCAACATTTCCTTAATGTTGTTTGCAGTACGTGTTAGAGAATTACAAGATAGCATTTATTTAAAAATATTGTTTATTTCAGCTACATATTATTCTTCCTGTTTGAATTAGTGAGATAGTACTTTGCAAATAGTTTTCAAATTATCAGCTGTTAGGGATTATCATGCCATTGTTTCTCATTGGTTTAGCTTAATTTGAGAGAAAACAATTTAAATGACAGCTTACAATAGCTGCAACTGCTTGATGTGTAAAAACAATCAAAGGATATATGTTATGTGAAATCCATGGTCACTTTTTTTTTAATTAAACACAAGTCTTGAATTATAGTAATTTCTATAGCAATGTAAGTAAGATTTTTTTTTTTTTTTTTTTTTTTTTTGGTCATATTCTCTTTAAACTTTTTGCTTTGGTATACTTTCCAGACTTAGAAAAGTTGTAAGAATAGTACTAAGAATTCTCATATACCCTTTACCCAACATTAACATTTTGCCATATTTACTTTATTTCCTCCTGCTCACCCCCTTCCTCCTCTCTCTTTCATTTTCTGTTGACTGTTTAGGTTGTTGCAAGCATGATGTCCATTATTTACTCCTGAATTTCCTGTGTTTCCTAAAAACAAGGAAAAAAGTATATTTTCTTAAATAACAAAAAAATAATGATCAAAATTATGATGTTAACATTGATAGAATACTACAGGCCTTATTTAGATTTTGCCATTTGTCCCAATAATGACCTTTTTAAAAAGATTTTATTGATTTATGATTTTTTTGAGTTAGTGAGAGGGAGCATGAGCAGGTAGGGGACAAAAGGTGAGGGAGAAACAGGCCCCACAGTGAGCAGGGAGCCGGATATGGGGCTTGATCCCAGAACCCTGTGATCATGACCTGAGCTAAAGGCAGATGCTTAACTGACTGAGCAACCCAGGCACCCCTGTCCCAATTATGACCTTGATAGCAACAGAAAAATCCCACATGATGGATTGTGTGTAGTTGTTCTATCTCTCCTCAGTCTTTGTCTTTCTTGACCCTAACAGTTTTGAAGAAAATAGGCCAGTTACTTTGAAGAATGTCCCCCGATTTCAATTTGGCTGATTTTTTTTAAATGATTAGATTCAGGCAAAGTACTTTGAGCAGAAATATTATAGAAGTGATATTGTTCTCTTTTAAAAGGTCAACAAAAATGACCTGATGTTAAAAGGTCAACAAAAATCTTAACAGATGAGTATTAGTTTGGAAAAGAAACACTTATAATTCTTTAAAATATTTGCAAATTTATATTTCTCAGTTTATTTTATGGTTTTCATTTGTCAGCCTATCAGTAAAATATTCAGTAAACAATAGGACTTTCCCTGCAGTGTTCTCTGTCCAATTATCACTGTTTGGCAATATATTTATTATTAAATGAAGATAAATACAGAGACTCTTTATTAAGAAATTTAGTATTTCTGCCAGTAAATGATGACATGGGTTTGATATGAAACAGAGCATCATAGCACTTTTTCTCCTTTGTTTTTGTTGGATATAAACAAAGAACTTGAAGTAAATAGTTGGTTTGAGAGATTTACTTTTGCCAAATTTTGCCACCAAAGTCTGAGACCACTGAAAGAAAAAAATTGAGGCATTTCCTAGTAGCATTAACTTAGTATTGGTTAACTTTTCAGACATTGAAGGGAAGTTGTTCTCTGTTAGGTCAAAATTAATTTTAAATCAGCAGTAGTCTTTATATAGATAAATACCTAATACTCTGACCTTAAACCTGATCTTTCCTTTTAACTTATTTCCCCTATACAGAGAAGAAATGCTGCCTGAATACAAAACCTGCTGCACAGATGTTGTATCTAATTACATGTTTCAGATTGCTCTTTGCCAACAAATACATGTTAATAATAATGAATAATCAACCTTGCTTAACAAGAGCAGCACAAAATGTGCTTCTGCCATTTCCCATGATGGATAGACTCAGGGGTACTTCAGAGATGGTATCCTCACCACATTGGTGGCCCATAGCTTATTAACAGCAACCTGCTCTAGATGATGAAGTGTGAAATTGATGAGCCCCACAGGGAATTTGATCTGTGCTTTCCAGGCTGTCTTAACAATATTCAATTGCTGTGTTCATTGGCTCACTGGTTTCCCTAAGGCCTCTCTTCATGATGCTCTGGAAAATTTTTCCTGGCTAAGTTAACATATGTGCTACTGTATCTGGCTAGCAACCAGATTGCTAGGATCAAGCTTCTAGGAAATTTTACTAAGTTCTGTTCCCCAGCTGGTAACAGGAAGTCTGAGCCTTTTAAAAGCTGATTGGATGGAGACAAATGGATAAAATATTTAGTGGATCATTATGAGAGAGCAAGATAGATTAGAGGAGAAAATGTATTGTTATCACCTCTACCCCTTTTTTCAAAGCTCTTACAAATTAGTTTGTTAGTGATTCATATTCTTATGTTCCTATAGTATTAGAAAAATTCCAGGGAGGCAGGAGAGAAGCATGCAAATATAAACTTAGTTTTTAAGCAGGCCTGAATATAAAGCCATCTCTTAGCTGTACAATCCCATGCAAATTAGCTAACCTCTCCAAGCCTTAGATTTCTCAACTCAGAGAATTAAATTTATTTACTTCCCATCAGTAAGAAACATATGTAAACTATCTTGCACAGCGCCTAGCTTTACTTTCTCCTCTTACCCAGTACCTTGATATTTCTGTTGAGACATAGACAATGGAAAAGAAATGTTAGCACTACCTCATAATTTTATTTCATCATGAGATTTTGTTTTTCTTTGGACTTCTGAAATTTAATTTTTCTTCCTTTTGAAACAAAAATGGCTCCGTGGATCTATTTGCATTTTTTAGGGAATATTCTGCAGCAGAAGAGAAGTTGAACAAGCAAGCAGAGAAAGGTGAAGATATTTCTGTAGGTGAGGGAAGGAAGAATTAAAACACGAACATATGTTTGGTAAGGTTTTTAAAGATGAAATCTACATTTTCCATTTTTTTTCTTGGTCATTTATAACCCTGACTCTTAGATTCTGAAACTATTTATGTTTTGCTTTGACGAAGTAATACAGGTTTGGGAGAAGCATCTCTAAGTCAAAACTGAGCCTTTCACTCAGCTGCTGGGGATTGCCCTGAAGAAAGGTGTGCAGCATCTCAGTGGGGGGCACTTCATATTCTGAAGCCCAGGGACGCTTCCCAGCAGGAATTGTTTTTCAGTGAGATGCCTTGAAACATGTTTTTGCTTTGTTTAAATGCCCTGTCAGAATAAATGTGCCACTTCTTGCACAGGCCTTGTACAAGGTCAGCAACCTCTAGAACTCTGATTGCCCCCAGCAACAGTAAGCAGTGGTCATAGGTAGCCAGCACAAGCAAAGTAGTTGAGAGAAAAAGAAAGGAAGAGGAGAATAGAATGAGTAGAGGAAGAGAAAGAAATAATCAGGAGATAGACAAAGTTAATTCGTGGCTTTGTAACACATAGGAATTACCATTGCTTCATGATTCTTAATAATCACCTCTGATCTTTTGTTTTAATAAATACACAAAGAATTTATTTCAGATTTTTCATTTCAAGTTATATGGAAAGAATTACTGTTTTCGTGTGTGTCTTGTGTATAAAAAAAGGACCCTACCAATTTCATCTACCCTCAAGTAATTTTTTTTAATGTCAAAGTCATCTTGTCGTTAATAGCAACTGTGCCAGAACATAAATTCACCTTATTTGTACAGAGCACTTTTCACATTCTTTCCTTCTGTTTGAGATGGACAATTTGTTCGAATTTTGACCTTTCCTGCTCTTAGAGGCATAAGTTTGGACTGATTTATTTGGATAAGATTGGATATTGCACCTGGTGTGGATAATACTAGATTACATCTTCAGGAAATTGAACTTTTCTTTTTACCCTTTAGAACAAACAGCTTTCTGAAATGAATATGTTAGGGACAGTGTTAGGTTTGTTTTTTGTTTTTTAACTTTTCTCTGTTACCTAGAATCATTTAGTTTTACAAAAAAAAATAGTTTCCTATTTTTTTTAGCAAGATGGTATATACATTTTCTGAGGCTGAATTTCCTGGTATGTTCTTGATAAAATTCAGTGGTTTTTTGCTGTGGATGTGTATGCTTTAAAACTTATTTAATACAAGTCAAACTTAATGGAAAATTGCAAAACTAGTGCAAAAACTCAGATTCACCAAGGTTTACATTTTGCCTCATTTGCTTTATTCATGCTCACTTTCCCTTTCTCTTTCTTTCTATCTATCCATATGTTGTTTTTCTTGAACCAGTTAAAAGGCAATTATAGGGGTTTTCTTCCTTTAGCCCTTATATTGTTTTACAGAATCACAATATAATGACCAAAATCAGGAGCTTTTACACTGATACTACTATATCCATAACCTATGTTAAAATTTCATCAGTTGCTCCAATAATATCTTTTATACTTATTTTTTATCTTGTTCAGGAATGCAGTCCTGGATCATATTATATTTAGTTTTCATGTTTCTTTAGTTTCCTTTAATCTGGATGATTACTAGGATTTTCTTTGTCATTTATGACCTTGATATATTTTAGAAGAGATATTTTTTAAGAGTACAGGCAAGTTATTTTGAAGACTTCTTCCATCACTAGGTTTGCTTGATATTTTTTAATAATTAGCTCGGATTAGAGATTTGGGGCAGGAATGCCACAGAAAAGGTACATGATGTCAGTTTATCTCATTATGAGTAATGGTGATGTTGGTTACCTGGTTAAAATGGCATATGCCAGGTTTCTCTTCTATAAAGTTACTATTTTTCCCCTTGTGATTAATAATTCACGGGGAAGTATTTTGAGATTATGTATCTTATTCCTCATCACATTTCTTTTTTAAAAAAGATTTTATTTATATATTCATGAGAGACACAGAGGGAGAGGCAGAGACATCGGCAGAGGTAGAAGGAGGCTCCATGCAAGGAGCCCAATGTGGGACTTGATCCCGGAACTCCAGGATCACACCTGAGCTGAAGGCAGACACTTAACCGCTATGTCACCCAAGTGTCCCTCTTCATCACATTTCATTTAACATTCATTGATGATTCTTGCCTGAATCAGTTGCTATTAATTACTGCAAAGTTTACAAGATGGTGATTTTCTAGTATTCATCAATCTTCTATATTTATTAATTGGCAAACTAAGGAATATACCTATTTACTTATTATTCCCTGTGTTTATATCAGTATGAATTCCTGGATTCTTATTTTTCAGTAAGTTACCTTCCATTATTATTATTGATTTTGATACTCAGATTATCCTATTTGATCAACAGGAGCCCCTTCCAACTGACTCCTAAATCCTTTTGACATGTCCCCATCATTCGTGGAGTACTTCATTAATTTCTGTCACCATGAAATGATCCATATGCCTAAATATTCATGACCCTGGATTATGCAAAGCCTTTGGGATACAACACCAAAATCATAAGCAACAAAAGAAAAAAATAGATAAATTAGACTTAAGATTTAAAAACTTCTGTGCTCCTAAGAACATCATCAGAAAAATAGATACGTAATGCTAGACATAATGGGAGAATATTACTGCAAATAATATATCTGATAGGGACTTGTATCCAGAATATATAAAGAACTATTTTCTCAATAATAAAATAGCCAATTAAAAATGGACAAAGAAAAAATAGGCAAAACATCTGAGTAGACATTTCTTCAAAGAAGATATATGAATGAATAATTAGCACATAAAAATATGCACATCATTAGTCATTAGGTAAATACAAATCAAAGCACAATGAGATACCACTTTCCACCTAATAAAATGGCTGCACACAAAAAACATAGTAGCAAATTTTGGAGAGTACAGTTGATTGTTGAACAATATTAGGAATTAGGAGCACAGGTCATCTGTGTGCTCCACCCATCCCACCCCCGCAGTCAAAAATCCATGTATAGTTTTTGGCCCCCCCCAGACTTAACTACTAATGGCCTATTATAGACTGGAAGCCATACCAATACCATAAATAGTTGAGTAAGACATATTTTGCATATGTATTATATAGTATATTAGTACAATAAAGTAATAAAGAAAATGTCATTAAGAAAATCAAAAGGGGGCAGCCCAGGTGGCTCAGTGGTTTAGCGCCACCTCCAGCCCAGGGTGTGATCCTGGAGACCTGGGATTGAGTCCCCTTCAGGCTCCCTGCATGGAGACTGCTTCTCCCTCTGCCTGTGTCTCTGCCTCTCTCCCTCTCTCTCTCTCTCTCTCTCTGTCTCTCTGTGTTTCTCATGAATAAATAAATAAAATCTTTAAAAAAAATCAAAAGGAAGGGGGCATCTGGCTGTCTCAAATCAGTAGAGCATGCAACTCTTGATCTCAGGGTTGTAAATTTGAGCCCCACATTGGGTGTAGAGATTACTTAAAAATAAAATCTTTTAAAAATTTTTAAAAATGAAAACCAAAAGGAAGAGAAAATACATTTATAGTACTGCTAGATTTATTTTTTAAAAAAATCCACATATAAGTGTGCCAGTATAGTTCAAACTCATGTTGTTCAAGGGTTAACTGAACATAGAGAAATTGATATCCCCCTATACTGCTGCTGGGAATGTAATGGCGCAGCTACTCTGGTAAGCAGTTTGGCAGTTCCTTGAAAGGGTAAACATGGGATCCCTGGGTGGCGCAGCGGTTTGGCGCCTGCCTTTAGCCCAGGGCGCGATCCTGGAGACCTGGGATCGAATCCCACGTCAGGCTCCCGGTGCATGGAGCCTGCTTCTCCCTCTGCCTGTGTCTCTGCCTCCCCTCTCTTTCTCTGTGACTATCATAAATAAAAATAAAAATAAAAAAAGAAAGGGTAAACATGATCATATGACCCAGCAATTCTACTTTTATGTATATACCCAGGGGAAATGAAAACAGATCCGTATGAAAACTTATACAATAAATGTTCATGTGTGTGTATATGTGATCTATGGATTAACAGTATACATTTATGTTACTTATATATATTAAGAACTAGGAACATGCTTACAATATTTTTTATTGGTAAGGAATTAAGTGTTCAGAAGGGTTAGGAGAGTATGACTTTAGAGCAGTGGTTCTCATACTCTTGCATACACCAGATTTAACAAGGATGTTTGTTAAAATACAGATTTCTGGGCCCCAACCCCAGTTTCTAGTTCAGTAGACCTAGGATGGGGCCTGAAAATGTGCATCTAACCAATTTCCAAATGATACCAGTGCTGGTCCTTAGAAGGCTTGCTTTGAGAAATTGGTTTGTTGTCTTTTGTTATGGTAAAGCTTACGTAGAAGGCTTGTTTTCAGGACCCATTCCTAGACATTAAGAATCAGTAGGCCAGGGTTTGGCTTTAAGTTTTGCACTAACAGTGACCCCAGGTGACTCTGACTGAGCAGGCCAGAGGATCATCATTTTGTGAGAAACCGTGCTCTTGGGCTCACAAAGTGGAATGATGGGATAACAATGTCAGGCAGGGAGGAATAGCAGGGAACCTGGGAAGAAACTGGGAACGTATTCTTCAGATGCCCTCACAGCCTGGGAATAAAGTCAGAGTCAGGAAAATTCTCTTTAGATTTCCTCCTAAACAACATTGAAAGAAACATAAGTGGGCAGCCCGGGTGGCTCAGTGTTTTAGTGCCGCCTTTGGCCCAGGGTGTGATCCTGGAGATCTAGGATCAAGTCCCATGTTGGGCTCCCTGCATGGAGTCTGCTTCTCCCTCTGCCTGTGTCTCTGCCATTCTCTCTGTGTGTCTCTCATTAATAAATAAATAAAATCTTTAAAATATATATATATATATATATATATATATATATCATATATACATCTTTAGTTTATCACAGTCTACCTGCAAATACTATTTTCAGAAAGTGCATTAGAGTAAAATAAATTCAGGCACATAACAGACATATAGTTTGAATAAAATATATCTTGTTGACTTAGGATATAAGACATTTTGTATATTGTTGACATTTATAATAATAAAATAAATATGTTCCTTATGTAATTACTGATTTTTTTAAATACAAAGGCTACTAAACCAGTTGTATTCCTTAACCCAAATATGTCAAATTTCTAAAGTGAACAATGTGAATTTTGGAATATTTAATTAGTCTTTATAGACATCCCATTAACAATACATATTCTATAAGGAAAATGTATTTCAAGTTTTTCTTCTTAATTGCAGTGTTGCTAATAAAGCAGACTTGGGGCCATAGCATATCCAGAGGCAAATGAACAAAGCTTGAGTCTTACTTCAAAACTACCATGGATTTTTTGAACTGTGAATTTTACTATAAGAACATGAATTTGAAGTTTGTATGTCTGTGTGATTTCTCTTTTTATGCATTTACTACCAACATAATATAGTCTTTGAAACTTAGAACTTCTAGAAAGGAACTCAAAAAATCATTTAAACTTTTTTTAACAGAGAAGAAAATAGATTGTACCACTAGTTACTTATTGCTGAACCCCAAAACTTACTGGCTTCAAACAACTAACATTTATTATCTCAGTTTCTGTGGTTCAGGAATCCTGGCAAAGCTTAGTTGGGTCCTCTGGCTCAGAGCCTCTCACAGGCCTGCAATTACTGTGTCAGCTAAGCTGTGGTCTCACCTCAAGCTCCATTTGGAGAAGTTTCTCTTCCAAGTCCATTTGCATGTCTGTTGGCAGGATTCATTTCTTGAGAACTGTTGGAATGAGGGTCTTGAGTCCTCACTGGCTCTTGGCTGGAAACATTAGTTCCCATAGGCATCTTCATAGGGCAACTCACAGCATGGCAGCTGGTTTTGCTCAGAGTGATTCAGGAAGAAAGCAAGCAAAAGAAGGAAATCAGTCTCTTTATGACTTAAACTTTGGAATTACATCCCATCACCTTCACTGTATTCTGTTCATTAGAAGTGAGTCACTAGTTTCAGCCCACGGTCTAGGACTAGGGGAGGCAATTACACAAAGGTGTGAATACCAGGAAGGAGGATCATTGAGAGCCATCCTGGAAGCTGCCTAGCTCAGAGACCCAGAGAAGTGCAGTACTCAAAGTCACGCATACACATTCTTTAGTTGCAAAGCAGGGTCAGCTGTCTGATATCTCATTTCTCATGAGATACATGCTTTCACATTTTGGTTATGAAAAAGGAATTGATTAAATGATAGCCCTTTCTCTTTGAGAGGAGAAATATAGAACTATCTGGTTATTGATGAGTAAAACATCTTTTTTAAAAAATGCTTTTGAATGGTTCTCTTTTGTCATTGATATGTCTAGGTGCAAAAGTTACCTTTTCAGAAGGACATTCCCTGACCACCCTGTCTATACTTGCTCCTTCCCTTACTACTGTCATTGTCAGGTTCTCCCGTGTAATTTTTCATAGCCTGATCTATTTTTTTTAGATTGCCTATCATCTTTCCTCTCTCCCCACAAGAATATACACGCCATGAGAAGAGGTACTTTTTCTATTTCGTGTACTGCTTACTGCATTTCTAGAACTTTGTTCCTGAAACGTAGTGGTTGTTTAATACTTTTTATTTGTTGAATGAATAAGTAAGTGTCACAAATACATATAGTAAAAGAATCTAGATGTCAGAGTTTTACAAACTTTTAACCTTAGTGTGTCTGTAAGTTTTTTTCACAGTACCCCCTAGACCAATGAAATGAATGTGCAGGATTTATTGTTGAAACTTATGATCTTATCTAATGGCTTGTGTGGTACCCAATAGATGTTCATGCAGCTGTGTTTCCTTTGGACATTTAAAATACCTTACAGTACCCCCTATGAATTTGCTATAGCTCCCTGGAGAACCATAATCTAAAATGTTTTTTTTGTTTTGTTTTATTTTGTTTTGTTTTCAATGCCATAAATTGAAAGCCCAGATGTTCAGGGAAGAGGCTCAGTCTCTTCTATGAAGTCATGAGGTACAGAGAACAATCCAGGATCAGAATCATTAGCAGGTTAGGGTCAGAAACATCGACCTGGAGGAATCAATCACAGTACTTAAGAAGTTAGAATTAGGATATATTTAAAAATACTAGAGTAGAGGGATCCCTGGGTGGCGCAGCGGTTTGGCGCCTGCCTTTGGCCCAGGGCGCGATCCTGGAGACCTGGGATCGAATCCCACATCGGGCTCCCGGTGCATGGAGCCTGCTTCTCCCTCCGCCTGTGTCTCTGCCGCTCTCTCTCTCTCTGTGACTATCATGAATAAATAAATTAAAAAAAAAAATACTAGAGTAGAGTCAGTGTATGCAATAAAGACAATTCTGAGCTTTTTTTTTTTTTTTTCATTCAGTGGCTAAGGAGTACCTAGCACTTCATTTCCTAGTGGGCCTTCTCTTCCCTAACTTTTTTTTTTTTTTAAGATTTTATTTATTTATTCATGAGACCACAGAGAGAGAGAGAGAGAGAGAGAGAGAGGCAGAGATACAGGCAGAGGGAGAAGCAGGCCATGGAGCCCAACATGGGACTCGAGCTCCGGTCTCCAGAATCAGGCCCTGGGCTGAAGGCGGCGCCAAACCGCTGAACCACCCAGGCTGCCCATCTTTTTTTTTTTTTTTTTTTAAGATTTTATCTATTCATTCATGAGAGACCCACAGAGAGAGAGGCAGAGACATAGGCAGAGAGAGAAGCAGGCTCCATGCAGGGAGCTCAATGTGAGACTCAATCCCATGACTTCGGGATCCCACCCTGGGCCAAAGGCAGATAGTCAACTGCTAAGCCACCCAGGTGTCCCTTTCCCAACTCTTTATAGATATTTCACCTCAGATTGTTCAGCACCACCTGGTTCTGCACAGGACCTTGCTTTGGGGTGAGGATTAAGATAGGTACAGATCGAAATTGTTTACAAAACATAAGAATTAAATAGTTTATATTTCTAAGCACTCTATAACACCAAGAGCTTTTCAAGACATTTTTTCGCCTGTATTCAATTTTCAGGCTTTAGTAAAATGTCAAATAAATATTCTGCTTTGTACTCAAAGAACTTTAAGCTATTTATAGTTTCATTTCTTTCCCTTCTGTTTAATTGCTAAAGTATCTTTCGGATTATATTAATATATAACTTAATAATTATATTAATTTATCTATATTAACTTAATGTATATCTTAACTTTTCTATGGATAAAATATGACTCATAAATATGTAGTATTTTAAAGATTCAACTGCACTGAGTCAAGACAAGTGAAATAATTTTAACTCTTTGTCAAAGTTAAGTTATAAATATATTTTGCTAGAAAAAAAAGAACTTCCAAAATTATAATTTTCAGACAGATGCACACTGATGTGGTCGGAGTGTTGTAGAAGACAGAAAATCCATGTCCTAGCTCAGATCTGCTGCTCATTTGTGGCATAACCTGGGGTATGAGACTGTAAGCTTGCATACTTTTTCTCATTTGTAAAAACTGAGGACAGTTTTCCTACCTTCACATGATTATTTTAATAATTTTTTGAAGTTTCCACTGTGTTTAATAAATGACATAAAATATGATCTTAGAACCATTAGAGAAGTGACATTCTTTTCCACTTACCTTGTAATTGAATTGAAGCTCCATTATCTTGTGGAGCCTCAGTTTCATATCTGCAAAATGGACATGCTAATTGTATTCTCATAAGCCTATTGGCAATAATAGTTGGGAATAATGCCTTGTAAACTGTACTGGAGTAGACTAGCATGAGTTGATTTTAGTATCAAAACTGTAGTCTTAAGTATACAGTATTGTCATGTCGAGCAGGATTTCCGGGCATTGAATATGAGCCAGATGACCCATAAGATCCTTTGTAAATCTCTTGTAAAATGATCTATATAAAATAGCACTATATTTAGACTCATGAACTTTTACTGCTGGAAGGAAACTTAGAAATCATCTCCTTAAATGTCCTCTACATTATTCTGATGCTCTGTCCAGCAGCCAGTTTTATGTGCAAAGGGAAAACACTCATTCTGAAACTCAAAATTCTTGTTTTTGTGAATAAGAAAAGCCTACAGTTTTCATGGCATAAAGCTTTTTAATGTTGAGATCAATGGTATAATAAAATCTGTAATTTTAATGTATATAAATCTAAATTAGAATTTGTTAAAACATCCAAGGTGATGGTGAATATTTTTTGTAACAGCATAAGAGCACTGCTGATACGTATTAAATTCTTACCATATGTG
Source organism: Vulpes lagopus (assembly GCF_018345385.1). NCBI lineage: Eukaryota > Metazoa > Chordata > Mammalia > Carnivora > Canidae > Vulpes > Vulpes lagopus. Next base: position 102,568,183 of record NC_054829.1, read on the forward strand.
AAGCTCTAGAATTGTTATCTGACTCTTAACCCTCCTCTAATCAGTCACAACCTGTTAATTGGAGGTGAAACATTCCTAATCTGTAACAACCTGTAACAATTAGGTGCTCGCTAGTATATTTAATATGGGTTAACACCAGACTTCTGTAATTTTAGCAAGACTTTAAAAAGGCTGCTTATGTTCTCTTAGCTTATTGACTGACTAAGCTCTGTCTCTGATCAAAATGTATATAAGTGTAAAACAGATTTTGAGTGTCTAAATCACTTGGATCCTTGAGCATTCTTTTTTCTAGCCACCTGGTAGCTCAGTAAAATAGGGCAACAAAAGATGGAGAGGTTAAAAGGTAGCAGTTTTTCTCCACATCACTTTTTATACTTGGGAATTCAGAGACTTTATCCTCAATACTACTGTCCTTTAAGAAAATTTCCAAATGGTACCTCCATTGTCATCCTCTGGAAAATGAAGAAAAGGTAAGAGAACAGAATAATATTTTGTTTGAAATGTTGCCTTGACTTCTTCTCTAAATGATAAATCATTTGGATGCAAAGTGATTTCTGAACTACTTGGAAGAGTAACTGTGGAGTTACTGGAAGAGTAGATAATCAGAAAGCATGAATGGCAAAAGCCAGAGATATTATTGTCAGTTGGTTCCTCCAGCAGTATAGTTCACTTTTATTTGAAGTGTGCCAAAAATATCTATAAGAAAAATGAATAGTAAAAAACTTAGCCACTTAAGTGAGGGAAGAAAAGGAATGGGAGAAGTGGGGAACTATTGAACAAAAGATAGAAGAGGTATATGACAATCAACATAAAGAGCTCATTTCAATCTTGACTCAAGTAAATCTATTACAAAGGGATATTTTTTTAAAATAAATTTATTTTTTATTGGTGTTCAATTTGTTAACATACAGAATAACACCCAGTGCTCATCCCGTCAAGTGCCCACCTCAGTGCCCACCACCCAGTCACCCCCACCCCTTACCCACCTCCCCTTCCACCACCCCTAGTTCGTTTCCCAGAGTTAGGAGTCTTTCATGTTCTGTTTCCCTTTCTGATATTTCCCACCTATTTTTTCTCCTCCTTTCCCCTACAAAGGGATATTTTTGAGATAGCTGAGAATTTGTACACTGAGTATTAGGTGATATTAAGAAATTATGACTAATTTTGTTGGATGTGATATCATAATTATGTTAGAAAAAAGAAAGCCTTCATCTGTTAGAGATACATACTGAAATAATATGACTGTTGGGGTTTTCTTTAAGATTACCTCCAGGGAAATATTCAGGCATGAGATAGATGGAACAAGATCTGCAAAATAATGCTATTTATTGAAGCTGGGTATTAAGTAACATAGAAATTCATTATACTATTCTCTCTACTTTGGCACAAATTTTTTAAATTCTCATATTAATTTTTAAAAAATCAGGAGAGAAACAATGTTAGCCACTTTCTCCCAGCAAAATATTGATCATGATTGTTGGTGACTATCAGTTGCAAAGTTAATTATTCTACTGATGGTTTCAGAGTTAAAGAATCTTGCCTCAAATTTTCTACAGCATTCTTTTGTGGAGAATGTCTAGTTTTTTCTTTAACAGCCCCATATTCTTGGTGGAGAGCAGGATCAAAATCCCAACTATCAACTCTGTATGAAAATGTCCTCTCACCTATTAAGTAAGTTTTCAAAAGCGATCTCTGTGTGTAATCTTTTCATATTCAAGTTTAATATGGATAAAACAGAATAAAATAATAGACAAAATTATAGTTAATGTGCAGAAAGGAAAAACCAGAACAGATGGGAATGCATGGTGAAAGGGAATTAAATTGCACAGGGTATCACTGACCAGAACCAAGTGTTAACTATATTTTCAAGGGGGAAAATTCTCATGAGGGCACTAATTTCACATGTAGTAAAACTATAGACACATGATAAAAAATGTTGTGGAAGATATTACCCAAGGCCTTCTTTGGTCAACTCAAAAATTAAGCTTAGCTGCTATCTTGCATTCTTTCCAAAGAAAATATTTCCTTTCCCCCCAAAAAAATGTATTTCAGGTTTTATTTTGAAATTATGAAAGTAACGTAATAGTATAAGAGAAAGCTTTGAAAAGAGACATATTATGCAAATCCAACAACTGGTGTCATTTGTGTATCATTCTTTCCAGTCTTTTTATTTGCCTATGATGCAGTCTGCAGACAGAATACATGGCCTGATTTTTTTGCACATAAAGTTAATTAATTAGCATCTTCTGTATTAAAGTCTTAAATCCTTTGCAATCTCACAGACTCTCTGAAAAGTATCTTTTGTTCATGAATACAGTACCAAAGACATATTCTCAGAAGTCCTAATTATGCTTTGGGTCTTAAAGTATAATTGTCCATTGGTTTCTTAGTTTCCTTTAATATATTTTATTAGGACTAACTCTGACACCCAATTCATATGAAATATATTTGCTTAAAATGGGTATGTGCATTAGCAAGAGCAACACAGAGGGAAGATTAAAAAAAGGAAGAAGAAGAAGGTGGAAGTGATGGAATTGCGCTCCATTTTGTGCATTAAGTCCTGTGCTTTGACACGTTCATTTCTTACACTATCTATAGTTAGAAAGTTTTCATTCCAATACTCTTACATAAGAAAAACCCCTCTTGAATATATTACATGGTTCAACTGGTCTTACGCAAGAGATATCACTGAAACCAGTGGTGTGATTCACAATTCAATGATGCACATTTGAGATTTGCCTTGATAAGCTCTGAGTAAGAAGATGATAAATTCTCCACAAGGGCAACCACTTTCCTTTTTATGTTGGAAGACAGCTGCCCATCTCATCTTTGGAGCATTACTTATTTGCAATTAAGTAATAATTTATATAAATAATAATTTATTTGCTGAGCCACTAAAAATACTTAAATAGTAATCCACTGCCAAAAAAGGTTCAAAAGAAGTAGAAATTGTGGTGGGAAAAATTAAAGCCAAAATCATTTGTCTTTTGATTCTAAGTTGGCTCTGACAGATGAGAGCTACCACCCCCTTGTTACAGTTTTAAAGACAGAGATTGTTTTCTCTTGATTAAAATTTCTAAATGAAATATTCTTTCTTAGCTTAACTTGTTAAGCCCCTCAAAAAAGAATTCTGTGTACTGCATATTTGGCCATACTTGGAGTTGATACATCAGCCCCATTCTGAAAAAAACCTGTCACATTAAAACAAGTCTCATGAGAGTTGAATTGTATATAAATATGGCAAAATATAGCTTTCTTATATCTAAAAGGTATAAAAGGGTTTTTTTTTCCTCTTCTCTTAAATAGATCTTTCACCTGAAAATTAGAATTTGCACCAAAATCGTTCTCACAAGAACCAAAAACCAAAAACAATAAATATTATATCTGACATTTCAAAAACATAATGACTCATTACAGTGGTGGTATCCTTTTGCTCTGGTGGTGCCACATTTTCCTGATGTTCCTACTGCCTCTTGGTAGTTCCTTCTAGATGTCTCTTGCTGGCTCCTTCCCTGCAGGGTGCTTGTCCTTGGCTCTCTTTGCTTCTAATCTTGCTCTCTCTCTCTCTCTTTTACTTCACAGCTCAATTCATGAATCTCTCAAATCTGTATTTTCAACCAGATCTTTGAACTCCGGGCCAAATATCCAGTTGCCACATGGAATTTCTCACTGATCCTCTACCAAAACCGCTCTTCTGTGACCCCTGACTGTAAATCACTCTTTCTCTTGAGCCATACCAGCATCCTAGTGGTCAGGGCACAAGATTGGGAATCTGTCAAACCTAGGTTCACTTTTGTCTTGACTACTTAGGTGTTTGATCCCGGACAAATTGTGAGCCTGTGAAAAATGAGACTTAATCCTAGCTACCTCAGAAGATTGCTATGAGGCCTACATGAGAAAATGTACATAGAACACACAACCCTTAGCATATGGTGAATACTAGAGAAGTGCTGTTACCCTTGCTTTACCCCCATCCCCTCACTTCATTTTACTCCTATCCAATTAGTCACTAAATCTTATGGTTCTGCTAGGTTTTAAATTATATCTCTCATAGCTTTTCACACCCCCACTACCTTGTTAAAGGCCACCATCGTGTTTCATATTGATTGTTGCAACAGGCTGCTAATAGGTTTCTCTGCCTATATTCTCTACCTCACATCTAGAATGCTTCTTAAAAGCACAAATATAGATATCTCTTACTTCCACTTCAAAATTTTTCAATACCTTTCCGTTGCCTTTGGATAAAGCCCTGCTTCTTCCCTGGCTTCTAACTTCCACCCCTAACTCTCACCATTCCCTGACTATCCCTGTGTTTTATCTATAATCAACTATTTTCAGCCCCACTGCCTGAAACATTCTTTCTCCTCCTTCACCCCGTGTTTGGGTTTGATTCTCCTAGAAGCTCCCTTTATTCTGAGTATTTTTGTTACCATAGTTCTAAGTACTATATATTTTAATTATTTGTTTACTTGTCAGTGCTTTATCCTCTCCAAGACTATATAAGCACTTTGATTAGGGACAGTGTCTGTCTTATTAGTTAGGAGCTTAATAAGTATTGGAGGAGAAAAGTAAAGAAGGGAGAGGAGGAAGGAGGGGAGAAGAAAAGCAAAAGAATTCATTCTAGGTGGGGCCTGGGTGGCTCAGTCAGTTAAGCATCTAAGGGTCCTAGGATTGAGCCCCTTGTTGGGCTCCCTGCCCAGGAGGGAGTCTGCTTCTCCCTCTCCCTCTGCCCCTATGCCTGCTTGTGTTCTCTCTGTCTCTGTCTCTCTGTCTCTGTCTCTGTCTCTCTCTCTCTCTCTCAAATAAATAAATAAATAAATAAATAAATAAATAAATAAAATATTAAAGAAAAAATTTATTCACACATACACACACACCCTATTTTGGTGTTAGTGAACTGAGTTGAGTTGCAAATGAATTTTGCCTTGATTTTAAATTCAACTTCTATTTCACATTTTACCCTTCTTAATACCATACCTATGCTTTTACATGCGTAATTAAGGGGTGGCACTTTATAATATGCACCTTCTATCTCAAATCTCAGCCCAATGAATGATCTTGTTTCTCATTCTCCTTGTCTCACCACCCCAGCCAAAATCTGCCTCTTTTCTACAAGCCAGTAAAAGGGATTAATGGGTTTCTGGTTATTTTTTATCTGTATAAATTATGTGAGCAGCATGAAGCCCACCCTGACAGAGCTATGCTGTGCTCTTTTTGAAGCTGGATTAAAGGCTCAGTAAGCAGGGTGTGCCTGTTAAATTAAAATGTTGTAAAGCTTGAAGCCTGGAAATACGTACTGTCGATATTTTCAGTTTTAATAGGATTAGGTCTACTATGAAAGAATTCAAGAACATATGTTATGTTCCTATAAAACTGTGTTTGTGGGTTAATTTTCTTTGAAAAGAGATGAGTTGCTTTCCCCTGTATTTCCAAAAGAGATTTGTTTGTTTATACTCTGGGAATTTGAGAAATATACAGAAAATTATCATCTTATAAGGTATTTTAATCCCTATTAATCTATATAATAATGTTACTCATGTTCTTTTTTTAAAAAGATTTTTTATTTATTAATGAGAGACACAAAGAGAGAGACATAGGCAGAGACATAGGAGACATAGGCAGAAGGCGAAACAGGCTCCCCACAAGGAGCCTGATGCAGGACTCAGTCCCAGGACCCTAAGATCATGACCTGAGCCAAAGGCAGACACTCAACTACTGAGCTACCCAAGTGCCCCTCTTATTCATGTTCTTGAAATAAAACATTAAAAATTGTGACATTCTGGAAAAGGTAAAACTACAGAGGTAATAAAGAGATCTGTGGCTTCAAGGGGTGGGGATGGGGGAAGGATGAATACATGGAACATAGAGGATTTTAGAGAAGTGAGACTAGTTTGTATGACACTACAAGGGGGGATACATGTCATTACACGTTTGCCAAAACCCATAGATTATATGACATTGAGAGTGAACCGTAATGTAAGCTTTGGACTTTGGATGATAATGATGTGTCAATGATGAGATGAGCATTGGATGTTATACTATATGTTGGCAAATTGAATTTAAATAATATATATATGTATAAAAATAAGAATGATGATGTGTCAATGTAGGTTTATTAATTGTTACAAATATGTCCTCTGGTGCGGCATGTTGATAGTTGGGGAAGTCATACATGCAGAGGGTTTATGGGAACTGTGTAGTTTTTGCTTAATTTTGCTGTGAACCTAAAATTACTCTAAAAAACAAAGCCTATAAAAACCATATTCTTTTTACTATCTTTAGTATGTTTTTTTCTAAATTGTCCAAATGTTTAACAATTCTGTGCTCTACAGAACATATTCTATTGTAAAATATAGCTCTGTCAGCAAAGTATATTCATATATGGAAATGTTTTATTGGAATATTTCACATTTCCAGAATTTGAATTGGATTTTTCTTTTTATCTCACGATGGTTCCTTTTTTTAGTTTATTTTTTCTCCTTTTGTCTTATTTTTTCCTTATATATTGTGTTTTTTTTTTTTTTACTTGATTTCTTGGATCAAATGCTTAAGTCATTTATATTTCAATGCTTCTTATTTTCCAATAGATGTAGTTCAAATAAAGGTCTAAACTTCTTTCTGAAACCTGCTTTGGCTATATTTGATATATAGTGTTCTTACTGTTATTCATTTCTTAAGAGTATGTGGTTCGGTTTTGAGTAATATTTTCATCCTATAGTTTATGGAGTATTTTACATTTCTAGGTGCTGTTTGTTTGTTTTGATGGCTTTATGACAGTTTTTATTGCATTTTTATCTAATCCAGTGCATGATCACTTTTATAAAATATTCATTTAAAAGTGTTTATTTGGTCAATATCAGACACAAAGTTTATATGTATACAAGTATATGTCTTAATAAATACAGTATCTCAAGATTTTGAAACCTCTGGAAACATTAGGCTTGTAACCTCCTGGCAAGAACTGGTTGCTGCTGAGCAGAAAGCCTGCCCCTACCTGCATTTAAATAGGGAGCCATTAGCTCCTCAACTCCAGCTAATTGACTATACATGCACACAAACATATTAACATGTATAGGTATTCCCCTTGTTCATTATTTAAACACTCAGTCCCCTTATTTTGTTGATCGAATTGGCAAATATGTATTACAGTATCCACTTTGATAATAGCTTGTGAAAGTCTTCCTTCTTTATAAATTATTTGATACATTTTGATACTTTGTTATTCTATGCACAAAAACTCACAACTACTGCATCCCAGTAGAGTCTACCTTTCATTAGGGTGCTAGTTGATTATTTTGGCACTAAATCCTTTTATCTGATATTAATATTGTAACTTTTTGCTAGCTTTTTATCTGGAATATTGTTATTCACCCCTTCATTCCTATTTTTTCTCCTATCAATTTATGTTGAGTTGTCTTTTTTATTATTATTGGTTTCGAGCTTCATATCTTATGTAGCCAAATATAACATTTACCATGTTTGATCTTATTTAGGCTTTTTATCTTTTACTATTATTCATCACGGTTTCTTATACTTGTTTAATCTTCTTTTTTCTCAGTTTTGTTAGATTGATCACATTTTCTTGCCTCCCCCAACACCCGCCCTTTTTACTTTTGGCTTGTGTAAAGGCCACAAACTAGTGGCCCTTAAAACATATAACAACACACTTGTATTGTTTGGCCTACACATAGCTAAAACATTTTTTTTTTAAATATTTGCCAACTGTAAAAAAATTAGGTATGTGGATATTTTTTGGATCTGGCTAAGAGGAAGTTGGGTTGAATATACATTTAGTTTGGATTTGGGGGGCTATATTTTGTGGCTTATGTTCGCTTCTATATAAAGTTGAATTCTTGCCAGCCATCCTGATGGAGGCTTGGCTTTCAAGAAGTTCCTACAGCCCACTGTGTTGACTCCATTCCTTTCTAGGCAATAAGTTTCCAGCACTTCAAAAAGATCGATTGGGGTAGGAGGAAGGTAGACGAAGGGTAGTAAGAGAAGGGAGATACATGTGCATGTGTGTGTTTGAAATCGAGCAAAGGAGGCCTTATTTGTCAGTATAGGTTCACAGGCAACAACACATCTGTCAGGAGTCTGGTACTCACACTGAGTTTGTTAGAGAATGTAACTCTCATGTTCTTTCCTACTACTTCGACTTTTTTTCTTACTTTTTACTTTCCTACCCTTCCCCCCTTTGGAAATATATGAATAAATAATTGGGGTAATAGCACCTGAGGGTAGTTGTATTAACATACTGTACTTTAGAAAGGAATGAGATTCTAAAAGTTTGCTAAGAGTGCAGAGCATGAGATTAATATATGGAAAAACAGGAACTCCCAGGGCGCCTGGGTGGCTCAGTAGGTTAAGCATCTGCCTTTGGCTCAGGTCATGATCTCAGGGGTTCTAGGGTGGAGCCCCATGTCTGGCTCCCTGATCAGTGGGAGTCTGCTTCTCCCTCTTCCTCTGTCCCTCCTTCCCCCTCATGCTCTCTCTTAAGTAAATAAAATCTAAAAAAAAATAAAAATAAAAATAAAAAGAGAGAAAAACAGGAACTCCCTCACCTGCATGTCATTCCTAGTTCATAAACAGTATCTTCTGTCCCATGCTAATCCCATCAAGTAAGCTCATGTTGCATCCCTATCATTTCCGGGGTGTCTTATCATCAAACTTCTCTCCTGTGTTTCACCTTTGGCTTCAAAGCTTAGCTGTTTGAACATGGAGTCTATCCTTTGTCTCTACTTCCTCCTCTCATTTACTGTTAACCCTCTGCAGTCTGCCTGCCATCTGCATCACTTTACTGAAACTAAGCTGTCTAGAGTTGTCTCTCTAGGGTGACGTTCTCTCTGTCAAAATCACTGTATGTGTTTCAGTCCTTGACTCACTAAGCTTCTTTGCACAGCGTATCAGTATTGTTTAGCCCCTTCTGGGAAGCAATCCAAGTGCTTGCTCTTGCATCTGTATTAGCATTCTCTCCTGGTTGTGGCTTTACCTTAGTCTTTGGTGACTTCTCTTTCTCTCCCTACTCTTTAAATTTTGATATCCCTGGGGCACCTGGGTGGCTCAGTCAGTTAAGCTACTAACTCATGATTTTGGTTCAGGTGAGGATTTCATGGGTTATGGAATTGAGCCCTGCACTGGGCTCCATAGTCAGTGGGGAGTCTGCTTGGGATTCTCTCTCCCTCCCCTCTCCCTCCATTCCCAAGTGTGTGTGTGTGTGTGTGTGTGTGTGTGTGTGTGTGTGAGCGTGCACGTGCTCTCTCTCTCTCTCCCTCCCTCTCTCCCAAATAAATAAATGTTTTAAAAATATATTTATATTCCATAGGGTATCTCTAACACTTTCTTCTCTTCTAAATCCAACATTCTTCCTGGGTCCATTTCCTCTTACTTGCATGCCCTTCATCACCACATATGTGCTGATAACTCCTAAATTCATGTCCCTCCTGAGGTCCTGAAGCTCTCTAGTTAGAGAGACCAAAAATGGGACCAAAAATAGGACATGCCCCAAAAAACTTATCCTTCCCTATTCCCATATGGTCAGTTCCTTTCCTGTGTTCTGTCCTTCCTCTCAAAACTGTTTCCCTTTTATCTTATTGGAGAGTACAGGTTAATGTCTCCTCAATTTCCCAAGTTAGAAACATGGAAGTCCTCTTCAGTTCTTCCCTATTCCTCATTCTCATTTAACCCTTCTGCTTTCTAAATATGTCTCAAATTCTTCATCTCTTTGCTATCCTCTCTAATGCTTTTCTGTCTAGGTATCACTTGTTCAGGTTTAATCGCCCTCCAAAGTCCAAGATTTTCCTCCTTTTCTCTCATCCCTTATAGGCCACCCACCACCACCACCACCCCCACACACACACCCAGAAGAGAGTACTTCTCAGATGTGCTTCACAGCACTCATTATGTCTATGTTTTAGGACTCTTCACAATGTTTTATAATGATCTGTTTACCTGCCTGTTCCTGTACGCTGCCTTCCCTACACTTTGAGATCCTTAAGGATAGTGACTGTATCATATTCATCTTTGTGATCTCCAGTACATAACACAGCACCTGGTCCATGGTAGAAATAAAATTAATGCTCATGGAATACACTATTAAATTAGAAGCAATAGATATAAACCATTAAAATTGGTTTTGTAAAAGCCTGTACAATCCATTTTTTTGAACTTATATAAAAATTTACAAATACCACTTAGGCATTTTTGCCAGATGTCGCTGTGATTTCTTGGGGACTTTTCTACACTTTAAGAATTGTCAATCTGAAATTTTGCCAGGTATGGTTATGAAGAAAAAGTGAGAAATATAAGTTTCATTTTTATAAAGTAAAAGAATGATTTTTATAAATTCACATGGCACAAAATGTTAAAATATTTTAACTTATTCTACATAGAGGCAAAGCATGGAAGGGAATATTAGAAATGATGTCAGTTGCTACTGATGTATAATAGTTGCTCAATAAGCATGGCCAATTCCATTATTTATGATAGTTATCTTCTATAAAATCATTGGGAATATTGAAGTAGGCAATACTGAACCATTGCTTCTAAGGAAATAATCTGGTCACATTTTCATCAACCAATCCATACATAACTTTATGTGTGTTTCTGTTTAAAGGCCCCTTATTTAATAGATTGTTGATTCACTAACACTGAACTCACAGCCAAGAGCACTATCCTGTGTAGCTGAACAAAGCTAATGTGACATTTTCTGTATAAGACACAATTATAATCTTCTCATACTTAGTATCACTAGACAGCACTTCAACGCTATGCTTGGGGGCCATTTTAAACAGCAAAGTCACCAACAATAAAGCACCAACATCTGAAAAAATATGGCACTAAATTTGAAAAGGACACTTATTTACAGTATGAAACCTGATATAAGAAGGCAAAGTATTGCTTTGTTCAACCTCAGTTAAGAACATGTGTCTCAGGGCACTCAAATTTTTTTGCTGCTCTGTGCATGTCCACAAATGACCATGAAGACACCTCAAGTATTGATTTTTGAGGTTACAAATAAATTTTAGTGAGTAAGCAAATTCACAAATACAGAATCTGAATAATGAGGATTGATTGTATTTCATTTTCTCATTCTACTCTACACCTTGGGATATATCAAGATGAATGAGTGCAAACCTTGTTAAGTGAATTCTGTTAGGATTTGGGGGTTAAGGGATAAAAAGTGTCTTTTTAATCTTAGAAATTTATTTAATGTAATAAAAGAACCTAAAATGACAATTTAACACTCTGATCTAATTTTATAAAAATTGAATTAAAGATGTAAATAGTTACCTATTATGGGTAAAAGGATTTCTGTATGAAGTTCATCCATATATTACTTGATTTATCTTTGAGCTATAGTGAGCCTGCAATATTCTCTGAATTTTTAACAAAGGAAAAATGAGTCAAGAACAAAAATTGTGTCAAGTAAATAAAATTAGAAGTAAACTTCTGATGTCTGATTTTTTGTTTTTTTTAAAAGATTTTTATTTATTTATTCATGAGAGACAGAGAGAGGCAGAGACATAGGGAGAGAGATAAGCTCTCCCTACTGGGAGTCTGATGTGGGACTCAATCCTAGGACCCGGGATCACAACCTGAGCCGAAGGCAGACACTCAACCACTGAGCCACCCAGGTGTCTCTGATGTCTGATTTAGAACAGCTACTTACACTAAGACTACATAAAACCACCTGTCATTTTCCTGTAGTAATTTGTTTACTTTTCTATCTTTTCTTTTTAAAATTTTATATTTCAAGGTCCATTGTATAAGTGCTTATAAAGCCAAATTTATGGAGTCTGACAGACATGGTTTCTATTACCTCTTTTTTGTACTTATTAACTATGTGACTTTGGGCAAGTTAATAAACTTTTCTGAGCATACTATTTCCTCAACTGTAAAATGGGGATAAGGAAGGATATCCCCAGTTGTAAAATGGGAATCATGAAGGATATAATTTATCCTCAGTGTAAAATGAAAGTAGTGTTATGAGGATAAAATAAAAATCATACAGACTGTAAAACCTATTTAGACTAGGGGCACCTGGGTGGCTTAGGGGTTGAGCATCTGTCTTCAGCTCAGGTCGGGATCCCAGAGTCCTGGGATTGAGTTGCACATCAGGCTTCCCGGAGGGAGCCTGCCTCTCCCTCTGCCTGTGTCTTTGCCTCTCTCTGTGTGTCTCTCATGAATAAATAAATAAAATCTTAAGCACACACACACACACACACACGCAACTATTTAGACTAACTAAGGCCTGGCATATAATGATATTGCTTACTTTGTTTCATTTCCCCAGAGAGGATGAGTATTCTCTTTAAACGCTTGCATATTAGAGAAGATGGTTCTGTTGCCTTTGCCTTCATAGGTAAACGTAGCTGTGTAAAGATTTCTTAAGCCACAACTATCTTCTGTCAAAACTCTTTGAATAATGCTCCACTATATGGCATGTAGTTGCTGTCAAGAAATCTGAGGCCAGCCTGTCTTCTCTCTGTAAGTAGATAACCAGTTACCCTACCTAAACGTGTTTCTTCTGATCATATTCTTTTTGAATTCAATTTTTTCCCAGAGAAGGCAGTGTCTTTTCACTAATTTTGCTGTGGCAGGTGAGTTTTTTCCAGATATAATTCATGTTTATTTTCTGTCTTGGGAAGTTTCCTTCCCTCAAGAAAACATTTCATTGAATAATATATTCATTCTATCTATTATGGTCTCCTCTATAGGAGCACTGGTTATCCATAAACTGACTTTCCCTTATTTCTTCACTACATTCTTCATACCTCTCATCTCTTTAACTTTTTTTCTTTGCCCTTCTTGTTTTCCTTTGAGAAGTTGTTTTTTTTTTAAGTCATAGTCTAGTTTTTCCATAGTAGAAATTCTGGCTCTTAACATTTTTAATGAGGTACTTTCTGTGATTTTTGAAGCAATAATACCTCCATGAAGGTCATGTATCTGGAACCATGGAGAACACATCTGTGAACCAGGAAGTATGCCAAAAAGTCCCTGGTCTTTTGAGGTAGTTAGGCACCAACCTCTAATGTGAAGGCCAGGGGCTTAGCTGGGACTATGCTATGGTGCTATTCATTTCTCACAATAGTCCTATCATATAGGATTGATATGTACATTTTACAGATGAGAAAGCAGATACTCAGAAAGATTTGGTAACTTGACAAGGTCAGAGAGCTAATAAATGCCTGAGCCAGACTTGAAATACCAAAACCTTTGTTGCTTCCATAATACCACTTTATCTCCTAGTAGTACACATTTTCCCTAGAAAAGCTCCCATTTGGTTTTTCAGACATAATCTATTTCTTCTTTTTGTTGGCACTATACTCAAATTTCATTGGCTGGGCTCCAGGTCTACAGGGAGGAAATTGAAAATAGAGAATGTTAGAATAAACACTGTAGCAGTGAGAAGTTTCTTGGCAATAGTTAGAGTGAGAAAGAACTATCAAAAGCAGACTAAATTTACTAATTCTAGTAAAAATTAGAATATACATCTCTATAGCCTCTGAGGACATTACTATAATGCTGTATTGTTTATAATTGATATTCATAAATATGTCTTAGATTCATTAAGGAAAGATTAAATTATATTCAAATCTTTAAAAGAAGGCTAACAAGTATGCAGCTGTTGTAAGAAATTTCTAAATCATAGAAATGTTTTCAATTGTTTATAATTTCAAAAAAAAAGGAAACATTCCAAATGACTATCAACAGGAAAATAGATAAACTATACTATGACTCTACAATGGAAAACTTAGAATAGTGAAAATAAAGTACAGATTCATATATCTACATGAATGAATGTTATAGTGAAAAATGCATTTTGCAAAAAAAGGTATATAATATATTTCCACTTATCTGAAGTTTAGAAATATTCAAAACTAAATAATATAATGAGTATATATTTATGTTCCACAACTAAAAAGAAAAGTAATTTAATGGTAACCACAAATTCAGGATAGTGGTTGTCTTAGGGCAGTGAAAGGTATATATATATACCTTACTATATATATATAATATATATATATATTATATATATGACTTCAAAAATATAAATAATATCCTATTTCTTAAGCTGGGTGTTGGATATCACAGTATTCATTTTATCATCTGTGTTATGTGTAATTTATGTGTAAAATACAGTTGTATATACAAAATGTTTAATGACAAAAATTTTGGTTCCTAAGAAGGGTATATTTTAGTTACCTAGAAATTTTTAGTTATAAGAAATATTTCCAAAGATATCAAATATAGATGGTTCATTATTGTTACTGTTACAAAAGAAACACAAAAATAGATGGTATATCAAGGAGTTCATTTAAAAACAATATTTATTTACCTAAAGAAACTTTTTTATATTGGAATGTTGGATACTAGCACATAAGGCAGTTTTTATAAGGGAATTTTTGAAATAAAAGTCAAATCCCTAAACTATGATGCCTTCTGTCTTTTAAAATGTATAGTTACTTTGGCTTAATTCAGAGTGCAATTCCAGTAACAAAACATTATATTAAATTCTAAAGAGAGTATCACCTAATTCAAAGAATTTACATGTCATTATATTTAATGTTAAGCCCTGAGAGTGTTTTAGAAATTCATGGTAGCATTTTGCTCCTCTAATAATCATGACTGAGTGTTGACATGTTTCAATAATATTCTATTATAAAAACAGTTTATTTTACTTCTTAATATTATAGCTAAATAATTATTTAGATTACATAAACTGTATTATCTTTGAATTTCATTTCAATATAGTTAAGGGGAATATTACAAAATATTGATAATGGAAGGGGTGTCAGAACTATTAGGGCTGAGAAAAAATAATCTGTGCCCACTTGGAGTATAGGGACAGACTTGTCTGAAGGGTTACGATGAAGACAGAGGTATCCAAAATAAAATAAAATTGTATGAAGATTTAGGAAGCTTTTTGTATTTCCCCATAGTGTTTGTATTTTCATTGTATTATAATTCATAATTAATAATCTAATGCTGATTGACATCCTTGATTAAGAAGAAAAACCTATGAATTTTCACCTCTTGCTTTGGAATAAAAGGATTCAGCTTCCTTCTGGTTAAAATCTAGAAGGCATACACATATTTTGAAAAAATATTTTTCGTTGACAAATGTTTTTTACACAAAATGATTTTAATTTCATATGTAATTTTGGGAATGAATATTGAATTCTGTTTTGTTTTTTATTCTTTTTAACAGGTGGTTTGGAAACAGCACACTATGATGCCTTGTATCAAGAGGGTCTCTCTTTATATGCAAAATGCTTTACTTTTCCTGGAAACTAATCTCCTTAAAAGCTAATACCCAAATCAAACAATGTACCCTTTTCAGTGCTGAATAAAAATAGGTCAGGAAGGGATTAAAAGACTGGCACTGCACTAAAGTGAAGCAATGAAAGTTTCACTCTTTAAGCTCCCCCTTGTTATGTGAGAATTCATAAATTACTAGTTAATTCAAACCCCTTCTTTCTGCCTCCTCTTCCTTGTCCCTCAGTATGTAAGCCCCTATTGTTCATATATGTATGAAACATTGTTTTCTCAGAAATTTTTCCATTGCATCTGTTAGAAATTGTTTAATATCAATCATCATTGAGTCGCGTTTGCATCATCTGTGTAATTAATCAATGAAGAAACTTAAGATGGATTGTTGCGTACCATTCATTTCCTCAATTTCTGCCATGTGTGGTTCCTTCTTTATCGTTCCTCTTGCCCTAAGTATCTAATGATCAGCACTATGCCCTGAGCCTTCCTAGGGCTCTTATCAGGCTTCAAGTTACTGAAGTATTTGAGTCAATAAACTTATTTGAAAACCTATTAGGTACAAGGAAGTGTAGAGTCCATGTAGAGTAGGGTAAGATACAAGAATTGGAAGTCTCATTGAGAATCCCTTAAAATAAGATGGTGGTAACAGGAGTACAAATGTAAATTCCATCTATTCATGAAGATAGCTGTGTGACTCTGGGGGTGCTCCTTAAGTATTTTGAAACTTTTTTATTCACATGGAATGCAGAAGTTAATATACATGCCTTTTTATATAAGTAATTTTCACTATAGGAGTTAACAGATACAAAGTTCTTAGCATGGTACTGCCATGTATAAGAATTTCTAGAAGTGCTTTAATATTCCTAGTACTATTGTTTTATTTGGCCAATTAACCATGTTCATTATCTCTACATTATCTGTTTTTCTCCTAGTCTCCATTTCCTTGCCTATAAAATGACTGGATTAGATGATGAGTTCTAGGGTTTCTTCCATCTTTATAATTACATAGATCTTTGTTTAAGGAAATCCTTAACTCATAATTCTCTGCTTTGTTTTGTTTTTAAATATTTTGTTTATTTATTCATGAGAGACAGAGACAGAGACAGAGACATAGGCAGAAGGAGAAGCAGGCTCCATGCAGGGAGCCCGATGTGGGACTCGATTGGGAACTCCAGGATCATGCCCTGAGCCAAAGGCAGACGCTCAACCACTGAGCCACCCAGGTCCCAACTCATAATTCTTATATAAGATTTTCTAAGTCCACGTGGTATATACAACTCTTTCATATCATCTTCTCTCTTCATTCAATACTGCTTCCCTTTTTCTCTTAACTCATAGGTTTAAAATAAAAACCGCCAGAAGTTTCTACATGCTTCCCCCAGCAGTTGAACCAACATACCAACTTCTATAGCCATCCACAGCAGGTTCTCCTGCTATATTCTTGTTTAAGCCTGAGCCTTGCACTGTGCACTGTATCTCTTCCTCTTACACCCTCAATTGTTTGTTTGTTTGTTTGTTGTCCTGGATCATGCTCATCAGATATCAATAATGCTGAATTACCACCCAGTTTTTTAAATCCTCTTACCTTACTTAGCCCTACAGCTGCCACTCTTTTTACCTGCTATGGTTTCATCTTATCTTCCTCCACTCCCTTCCCAAACTTTTGTTAAAAAATTGCTAACCTTATTTTTTAAAGCTGCACAAATATACCAGGACTGAATCCCCATGTAGCATTCATATTTTTATGAAGGCTATTTTTTACTATTTTGTCTTACTTACATTATCTCTTTAATATATTCATTTCTCCTGAACCGTTTGAGAATTCTTTGTATACATTATGACATTTCACCCCAAATATTTTCTCATATATCTCCTAAGAACAAAGGCATTCTCTTATATAATGACAATCCAATAATTACACACAGGAAATTTTTAAAAAGATGTTATTTATTTATTTGGGAGAGAGCATAAGTTGAGGAGGGACAGGGGGTGGGGAGAGGCAGAAGGAGAGGGAGAAGTAGACTCCTCACTGACCAGGGAGCCTGATGCAGGGCTCCATCCCAGGACCCTAGGATCATGACCTGAGCTGAGGCAGATGCTTAACTGACCGAGCCACCCAGGTGCCCCTACATACGGGAAATTTAACAGTAATACAATACTATTAGCAAATTTACTGACCATATTCAAATACTCCCAATTATTCAATAACACTCTCACTCTCTTTAATATCCAGTATCCAGTCAGGGACTGTCCATTGCTTTTCGTTGTCATATATCTCTAGTCGTCTTTAATCTAGAAGCCTGGGCTTTAAAATCCTTTTTGTTTTTTATGATATTGACTTTTTTTCTTTTTAAGAATCTAAACCAGTTGTATTGCAGAATATGCTCAATTTAGATTTATCTATTTCCTCTTTCAGATGGAGGCTAAACCATTGGCAAGTTTACAGTAAAATGACTCCTAAACATTTTTTGGCAAGCATACTACAGAATTGATGTTATGCCCCTCCAAGTGCACCACAACAGCTAGCACATATCAGTTTGACACATTATTTATAAATTTGATCACTTGGTTAAGTTGGTTTCCCTCAGATTTCTCCATTGTAAAGATACTGGTTTCCCTTTGTAATAATAAATAATGCTTAGAAAGCTACTTTGAGCTGTCTTATTCCCTAATAGTTTTTCTCCAGTAGCTTTAGCATCCATTGATGAGTCTTACCCAAATCAATTATCACAAAATCATGATTTTCTATTTCTATTATGCCTTATACTTATTAGTTGTCCTTCTCTTTTGAACCCACAAAAATTAATCTTTTGCCCTACCACTCCAACAAAACTACTATTGTCAAGGTCACCAAGGACTTCCATTTACTAAATCTAAGGGACAAGTCGCAGTCCTTATTTTCCTTAATATATCAACTGCACTGGACAAAATTAATCATTCCCTTCTCCTAGAAATACTTTTTTTAGTCGGCCTCTGAGAAACCTATTGGTAGGAGGATGCCTTATCAATCTTCTTTGCTGGCTCTTATTATAGCTTCCAAATCTCTGGGCATGAAAAAAAATACCTCAGGATTTAGTCTTCATACTTCTACTACAACTCAACATGCAGTAATGTGATTCTTTTAGTTTGTTAGGCTCAAAATTCTGGAGTCGTTCTTGACCCTTCTCTTTCTTTTACCCTCTATATCCAAGTCATTAGCAAATTCTGTCAGCTCTATTTTAAAAACATATGCCTAATCTAATGATTTCTCTCTATGTCCATTGCTCCATCCTTAATCTAAACAACTATCATGTCTGGCCTTGACTATTTTTGCAGTAGTATCCTAGTCAGACTCCCTGCTTTTACCCTTGCTTGCCTATAGAAATCATTTTTAAAAGTCAATGTCATAAAATCCATCCATCCATGCAAAATAAACCCAAAATTCTTACATAGATTATAAGGTCTTCCATACTCTGGCCTTTGCCTACTTCTTCCATCTTCTTCTCTGCCTGTCTCCTATTTGTTATCCTCCTTGTCTGGAAAACTCTTCCCCCAGATAATTCATGTACTTCATCACTTCATTCAGATCTCAAATAGCACCTTATCAGGGAGCCCGTTCAGATTTTTTCATTTAAAATAAGTCTCTCCGTCACTATTTGTCCTCCTCCTCTGTTTACTTTTCTTGTTAGCCCCTGATGTAGTATATGTTTATTTGCTTTGTGTGTATCATATGTCTACCCCTTACTGTGTCCTGTGACAGCAGGGATTGCTATATCCCCAACCCTTAGAGCAATGCTTAGCACAGAATAGGTACCTAATAAGTGTTTCTTAATTGTCTGTTGGATTTCCTCTTCCTCTTCTATTATTGATACAAGAGGAAGAGGATTTTATCCCACTTTCAATGAAAGTTTTAGTTTATAAACTGCTCTTTTTTCCTCTTCAAATATTGAATACAATGTTCCAAAGTATTCCTTAGCAAAGAAATTATGTTTTTGTGAATTGTATAAATTAATGGGTTATTTATAATTTTGCTATTTGTAATTACTAATTGCAGTGTGTTTTTCCTTGGTGTTTGGATATTATTCCTTAAAAGACAACTAAAATTCTCATATGATAGCCTATTATTGCTTGTATTTTATTACTAATGAAAGTACAAAGTCTTTTACTAGATCATATATGAATTTTAAAGCCCATCAGTACAGGAGTATTCATTTTAATGTTCTACATACTTCTCTAGGAAGTCTTTTTTCTATTAGTTGATGAAATAAAGTTTTGGCTTCTTTTATTAACTTGAAAGTAGAAACTAATCACATGTTATAAGATTAAACTAATGGAAGTTGATGAAAATTCTTGGACTAACCACCATTTCCTGGTGTTTTTTGTTCTATAAGTTTGTTTTTTTGGTGTATCCTAGATATGGTATGTAAATACTGGGGGGAAATATATAAGACTTCAAATCTGATTTAGTTCTTGGAAGTGACCAAGATATGCATCCTGTTTTAAAGAGTGAGGAAATTGCCATAACTGTTTTGTGTGTATACAGAAATGTAGGTATTCCTCATAAATTCCTTTTTGCTACCATGTCTGTATCTTCAACATCAGATAGAGACTGGTAGATTTTAGGGGTATTTACTAGGGAGGATATTTAGATTTTCATACTGTATATTTCACTGGGTATCTAGAAATGTTAAATTTCAAGCATTATTGTCGAGTTCTTATAATCACTTAGCTATTTCAGTACATATAATTAAATAATGCAACAATTTTAACTGTGATGGACACTATGAGTCCTTGTTCTCAGAATATTTCAGAAGTTTACATTAAATATGTTACATCACTTTCCTAAATTAATATTTAAGAAGAAATATTATGATGGCTGATGTCTTCAAGCTTTCAAACATAGCTTTTATAACTCATTCTCAAGAAAAATGTTTTTGGTGCCTTTGGTTCCTTTTTATTGATGACTCAGTCTCTTGAGACTAACTAGCATGTGACTGGGTTTTGTATATATTCTGTGTAATTTCTGGAGGCTCCTAGGAGACAGATTTGTCCTGAAGTGGAAAGTTTTGAAGTTTGCAGAATCTGGTTTTGTGTCTTTGTTGACTCACTGCATTCACTGGAACTGAATTTGAAGGAGTAGTAGTTTTTTTTAAAGATTTTGTTTATTTATTTGAGAGAAAGAGAGGGAGAGAACACAAATGGGGGTGGTACCAGGAGGGGCAGAGGGAGAGGGAGAAGCAGACTCCCCAGTGAGCAGGGAGCCTGACGTCAGGGTTCAATCCCAGGACCTCTGGGATCATGACATGAGCCAGACACTTAACTAACTGAGCCACCCAGGTGCCCCTTTTTAGCAATATTTCCTAAAATGGTTCCTATAGAAAACTAGATAGTAATAACATTCAGTTGTCAGATGATTTTGGGAAACATTGTGTTTCTATACTGATTCTCCTTAGAGCCTTTATTATGCCAATGGGCATTGTGATTCTCCAAAAAAATTGGATAATGTGTGAATTTCCTAAGACTATCTGATGGTGGAAGCCACTTTTTCTCCCTCCCAATATCTCTTAATATCTGGAGGGACCAGTGTTCCACAATCAAAGTATAATCAATGCTAATTCTTCTGTGTCTTCACAGCTCAGACTTGTAGGTGCAAATGTAGTGGTCAATAGCTGATTAAAAACTATAGTGCATGGGTATGCACAAGTGTATATACAAAAAAGTAAAGAACCAACCAAACAGAAAACTAAAATAATCACAGCACACTTGACATTGGCTTGTTCAAGGAATGCTTCTTAGATTCAATCATTAAAAAGAATTTTCAGAAACACAGAACAGAAGAATCTGAAGTAAAGCTGAAGTAATTTAGGATAGGTAAACTTTCTTTTTAGAAAGATACATCTCCCTATGTCTCTCTCTCTCTGCCTCTTTCTCATGGAGCACTTACCCTGAATGTACAGTAACCAGTTAAGTCCCGAAGAATTTTTTTTTTTTAATAAGTGAAGCCATTTATCTACATAGGCTTCAAGTCCAGCACTCCTTATGTTTGGTATTTTTCTGAAAATTTGACTTTAGTATGACTTTCATACTGATTTTGAGATTAGAATTAGGTATATTACCAAAATATAAAAGAACAATGTTCAATAATGATGAAAATTTCTCTGGTGTCAGAAATTAGATGAAACATATCTATACCACACAAGGAAGCAGCAATAATGCATACTGAAAAAGTTTCTATTTTTTTCTAAAACAGACAATAAACTTTATTAATATGTAACAAATTGGTAATCCTATATATATTTGGGTCCTGTTCAAAACTATTTTACTGTTAAGAATTTGTGATTTCTGGGGTAGTAGATAGAAACACAGGCTCTGAAGCAAGACTGGCAAAATTCAAACCCTGGCTCTACCATGGAGTAACTATGTGACCAAGTGAGTTACTTTATTATTTTAGTTCACATTTATTCATCTGAATTGTTGTAACAGTACCAACCTCATGACAAAGGACTGAAATAATAAATAAAACATCCTTAGCACATTGTAATCATTCAGTAGTCCTAATACCAGTAAATAAGAATATCCATTCAGTAACTATATATATGTATATATATACACACACATATATGCACATATATACACACATATATATGAGAGTAAATATAATTGTAATTGTCTTCGTTAAATATCCCTGCCTTCTCTCTACGTGATGGCTCCTTTAAAAGTTCCTTTCGTATGGAGTACTTTTTCACTTACTTCTCATGGCTACTTCTTGTCATTCAGATCCCAGTTTTGTTACCTGCTCAAGAAGGCATTTCCTTACTATCTAATCTAACAATATTCACCAAGTTAATTTCAACCATATTTTATTTTAATTTTCTCCTTATCATTTATCATTTGATTTTTTATTGTCAAACTCCTTTCACTGCAATATAATAATCTCCTTTGTTCTCTATTGTGTCCTAGCACCTTGGTAAATGTTTTTAAAATATGTGCTAATTTAATAAACTAATCTGTAGAGGTGATAATGAAAAAAATCAAAGAAAAGGAGGGAAATCCAAAATTCCAGTTTAGGAAAAAAATATCAATTCCTGCCTTCCACTGTCCTACTCAGGCCCTGAACTTATATGTCAGTAAACTTATCTCCCAAGTGGCTCAGTTCCATTGTAGCTTAACTCTTTTAGATCTGTCATCTCTTGTGACTTAGGATAGGGCCTGACCACCTACATGTTATCAATGGTATGACCTTCCTTTTTCTTTTTTTTTTTTTTTCCTTTTTCTAACCCTTTGTGTTTCTTCCCTTTTCCTACACTATACTGGCTGGACCACTGCTTAAGACTACTGTTGCTAGACCTTTGTGAATACCAATACT
This sequence comes from Vulpes lagopus, assembly GCF_018345385.1. Classification (NCBI taxonomy): domain Eukaryota; kingdom Metazoa; phylum Chordata; class Mammalia; order Carnivora; family Canidae; genus Vulpes; species Vulpes lagopus. The sequence continues at coordinate 102,590,801 of NC_054829.1, forward strand.
TGACCAGATTGAGTTTCTTCAGAATTCTAATTTGGATCACTGTCTCCATCCCCTACCCATGCCTATTGCTGTGTGTTAGTTCCCACAGTCTTTTTCTCTCCACCATCCCTTGCTGTGGAAGTCCAACATTCTTTAATGTTCTATCCTTGTAAGTTAGGTTCACAAGGTTTGAGACCATTAAAAAAGAAAAGGAACAGTAGAATTGAAATTTAAGACTGCCTTTGAGTTTGTATGGTACCTATGTAACTTGTAATGAATACCACTGCCTTGGAGTGTTTACTTTTACGTATAATAACCATTCTTTATATTGGTTATTGTCATTCTACCTAGCACCATTTCATGATAGGTAAGTGCCTTCATAATACTTTTCAATGATGATAATCCTTAAAAGCCCAATGGTAGGATGTCATTCTAGTCATCTATTTCTACCTAAAAAATCACTGCAAAGCTTAGTGCCTTTAAATAACAACTATTGATTTTATTCACAAATCTGCATCTTGGAAGGGCTCAGTGGGAAATCTTGTCTGTTTACACAGCATCAGCTGGGCAGGCTTAGCTTCCTAGAACATGGTGCTGTGTTCCTAGAGCAAATGCCGGAAAGGCAGAGCAGTGGAAGCTGCCAGAAATGGACATTGTTGTTTCTGTATTACACTGATCAAGCAATCATAGAGTTCAGATTCAAGGGAACAGGCATAGAAACCACCTCTTAATGGGAATTCTATAATGTAGAATTAATATTATCAAAGAATTCGGGATCATGTCACCTTAGATATTCATCATTTTCATCTTTTCAATAAAAAAATCAAATAAGAAAAATCTGTAGGTATATCATAGCAGAAATTAGAATATTATGCACAAAAGAAGCTGTTTTTTGAAATTGCTTGACTCTGGGAAAGTTAATACTCACCATTTTGAGCTACTAGAGTATCACTTAACCTAAATATTGTGAAACATACCACATTTGCCAAATTGAGGATTATTTGAATGATTTCAAAAGTTAATAAAACTATTAAAATACCTTACCATTGTTAACATAAGCCTCTGAAAGAGGAAGAAATAAATACCTATTTTCTAGAGTTAATGTTTTTGTTCTAAAGTATTTCTACTTGGTCTTGTGGGCAACTTGGAAGATATTGTGACTTTTAAAAAAAAACTGAATTCCAGGACAAAGTAATGTTTACTTTGTGTGGTGTAAATAGCATTTAAATGGAATGAAAATATATGTGTTCAATTAACTCAGGATCTGGTATTCTGAAGTCAAAATGTTTTATTCATCTTAGAGAAAAAAAATAGCAGTTTTTAAAAGGTTTTAAAATTTCCACTGTTTACAGTATTTAATCCCTTCTATAAACAAGTTTTGATTTGAAAAATAATGTAACTGTATTTTTTCCAACTTTGTCCCTTAACTCAGCATTTTGCTTAAATATTTTTTTTAGTTATCAGTTTTTTAAAGATGCTCTAGAACTGGATATAGAAGAGTAAAGGTGCATGCCATATTTGGACAGCATCTGCAGTACTGTAACAGGAAAAATCTTTCCAATCTATTTTCATTTCATTCCTCCTGGATAATCCGATTTTGCAACAAATTGATTGCTCAACCTCCTCATGTCACTTTTCTATAAAATCGAAAAGGTTGGTACAGTCCCAAGGTGAGGAAATGGTCTCTTTCTGGGAAGGGTGACCCTCAAAGGTCAATTCATTAAACAGAGTGACTTATGAGACCTCCAAATAATGCCTCAGTGATATATTCCAAAATATTGAGTCCAAAACTTAATCTTCTTTACTGGTAAGCCTGTGCTTGGAAATTTTACTTAAAGGAAAAACTGAAATAAACTGCATTTTATGACTGATTCTAAAGAACATTTTACCCCCTAAGATGGAATTTTTAGGGAAATCCCTTATTTTCCTCCTAGAAAGCACTTCATTTCCTTGAACTCTCACACTAAAAAAAAGTACCAGGGAATCCCTGGGTGGCTCAGCAGTTTAGTGCCTGCCTTTGGCCCAGGGTGTGATCCTGGAGTCACAGGATTGAGTCCCACATCAGGCTCCCTGCATGGAGCCTGCTTCTCCTTCTGCCTGTGTATTCGCCTCTCTCTCTCTGTGTGTGTCTTTCATGAATGAATAAATAAATAAAATCTTTAAAAAAATAAAACAGTACCAGTGCTGAAATTCTGATATCACAATTAATCGAAATCATCTGTGTAAGAGAGATCAAGTCATAGCAGGAAGAAGACTGAACCTGGCATATAGAAATTTTTGGTGGGAGTACCAGCTTTACTACTTACCAGGTGTGTGTCTTTGAGCAAGTGCTAAGTTTGAACAACCTCCTTAGTGCTCAGTGTCCTCATTTGTAAAATAAGGAAAATGCCATCCACTCTGACGACCTGACAGAGTTTTAAGATTAGATTATATATCAAATATGCAAGCATTTAATAAACTGCAAAATATCATATAAACAAAAAGTGTTATCAACCATTTTAGAAACTTTGATGAAATATAATTGTATTTTTGTAAGTTATAGCTGTTAAAATTTCATTAAAATATCTTGTACAATGTGGTTAATACAATATATTTTTCTAAGCTCAAATCAAACATTTTGTACTAATTATACAAAACATAACTTTACTAAGGGCAGAGACCAAGTATAATAGATCTTTGTGTCCCTAACATTGTCTAGAACAGTTCTTTGTAGGTCAGGTCCATTGGTTGTTTCATTGTCAAATAATTAAGGTATTTGTGAGGTCATTATTCTTCAATTTAGAGAAGAATAAATTGGTCTCTTTTTAGCATTTTGAATTTCTAATAATTTTTGAATGCTCTAATACTGTGAATAACAAAATTATCAGAGTGAAAATAACCATCACATTGTTACACAATTGTTGATTTCATAGCCAGCACTGTGGAATGTGTGAACAAGTAGGGAAAAGAGGAAAAAAGTTATCAGATAATTAGTATCCATTGTTGCAAGAAAGTTGTCACTGTGAGGTTAGCATGGCTAAGAGGATTAGTGATGCTAGTCTGCAACTAACTTTGAAAAATGTAAATCAAAAGGACTATTTGAAATGTTTAAGATTTCCAGTAAGTCATGTCTAAAATTTAAAACAAAATTGCACTAACCTAAATTATAAACTTTATGTTGCTGCTTAGTTTTACACATCAACTCAGGAATTTCTTTAGGAATTTAACTCCTGCCTTTCTAACTTTTTTTTAAGATCTTATTTAAATTCCAGTTAGTGAACATGCAGGTGTGATATTAGTTTCAGGTGTATAATTTAGTGATTCAACACTTATATACCACACCTGGTGTTCGTCCAAACAGGTGCCCTCCTTAATCCCCGTCACGTATTTAACCCATTTCCCCCACCCACATCTCTCCAGTAGCACTCAGTATGTTCTCTGTCAGTAAGAGTCTGTTTCTTGGTTTGCTCTTCGTTTTTCCTCTATGCTCATTTGTTTTGTTTCTTAAATTCCATATGAGTGAAATCATTGGTATTTGTCTTTCTCTGACTTATTTCATTTAGCATCATATTCTCTAGCTCCATCCGTATCATCACTAATGCCAAGATTTATTTTTAATAGCTGAGTAATATTCCATTGTATATACTTACCACTTCTTTATCCATGCATGAGTCGATGGACATTTGGGCTGTTTCCATAATTTGGCTATTGTTGATAATGCTGCTATAAACATTGGGATGCATATATCCTTTTGAATTAGTATTTTTGGATTTTTTGGATAAATACCCAATAGTGCAATTACTGGATGATAGGTAGTTCTATTCTTAACTTTTTGAGGAATCTACATACTGTTTTCCAGAGTGGCTGCACCAGCTTTCATTCCCACCAACAGTGTAAGAGGGTTTCCCTTTCTTAACATCCTCACCAACACCTGTTTCTTACGTTGTTGATTTTAGCTGTTCTGACAGTTGTGAGCCTAGTACCTGTCTCATTGTAGTTTTAATTTGTATTCCCCTGATCATGAGTGATGTTGAGCGTCATTTCACATATCTGTTAGCCATTTGGATATTTTCTTTGGAAAAATGTGTGCTCATTTCTTCCCATTTCTTAATTGGATTATTTGTTCTTTGGATGTTGAGTTTTTATAAGTTCTTTATATATTTTGGATACTAATCCTTTATTAGATATGTTATTTGCAAATAATTTCTCCCATTCCACAGGTCACCTTTTAGTTTTATTGATTGTTTCCTTTGTTGTGCAGAAGCTTATTATTTTGGTGAAGTCCCAGTATGTTATTTCCCTTGCCTTAGGTGAGTTATCTAATAAGAAGTTGCTGTGGCTGAGGTCAAAGAGGTTGCTGCCTGTGTTCTCCTCTAGGATTTTGATGGTTTCCTGTCTCACATTTAGGTCTTTCATCCATTTTGAATTTATTTTTGTCTAGCTTTTTTGATATAGCTTTAAGTAGCTATCTTTTTATTCCCTCACCAAAGTTCTCAGAAACTTTTACATTTCCATATAAAACAGTTTCGTAGTTGACTTCTTTTACTTTTCAACAAGCACAGCATTGATAGCTAACTTGTTTTCATGCTTAGGACATGCAGAAGTAAGCATATGGCCTTTAAAATCCAGCTTGTCTTAATTGCACAGAAAATAAATTCATTAAACTTATTGAGCACCTGTTATGTGATCTATCAGCCTCCTCTTTCCATTTAATTGGACCCAAGTTTCTGAATCTATTTCAGGGAGACAGAAGCAATTTTAGCTAATAGTTCTTTTGGTAGTTAATATAATTAATTGTGCCTACGTATCATTTAAAAAAGTTTGAGTTATAATTGACAGAATTATTTTAGTTTCATGTGTACAATATAATGATTTGATATTTGTATATGTTGTGAAATGAGCACCACAATAAGTCTAATTAATTAACATCCATCACTACACATAGTTAATTCTTTTCTTGTGATGAGAACTCCTAGGATCTATTCTATTAGCAACTTCCAAATATGCAATACAATATTATTAACTATGGTTGCCATGCTATACATTACATCCTCATGACTTATTTATAACTGGAAGTTTGTACCTTTGACTCCCTTCTCACATTTTGCCCACCCCTATCCCTGCCTCTGGCAACCACCAAACTACTCTCTTAGATTCCAGATGTAAGGAACATCATATGGTACTTATCTGACTTACTTCATTTAGCATATGCCCTAAGGTCCCTCCATGTTATTTCAAATGGCAAGATTTCATTCTTTTGTATAGCTGAATAATATTTAATTGTGTATCTGTCTACCACATTTTATCCATCACTCGTTGATGAACACTTAGATGTTCTTCATATCTTGATTATTGTAAATAGAGCTGTAGTGAACATAGGGGTGCAGATATCTTTTTGAGCTAGTGTTTTCACTTTCTTCAGATAAATACCCAGAAGTTTATAATAAAATTTTTTCACTATTTAACAATACTAATACTTTATAGTATAAAAGATTAATTATTTTGGGTAGTAAAAAATGTTTGAAAAAGTAACTTTGTCTTTTTAAAAAATTTATTACAAAATACTAAATGTAAATGTAATCAGGAGCATGGAAAGCTAGCAGGTAAGGTTCCTGAGGTTCTAAAGCAAGAAAATAGGTTTCGAGCAGAGAGAACAAATTTGTAAAAGGCGCCACCTCACTGACCTTGATAAATTCAAGGAACTATTCATTGTTCAGAAAGACTGGAATATAGGAGATATATAGGAAAGTTCCCAAAGGTGAGTTTGCTCAAGTAACAGGGCTCAAGTCACTAGAGGTCTTGTTTTCTTGCCAAGAAATCAAAAACTTTTTTCTTAAGACAGAGAGGTGCCTTTAAAGGTATTTCAAGCAAAGAAGAGATATTTAAGTAGGTACATGTGGAAGGGACTTTAGTTTTGTAAACTGGAAAAGCATGGTCAATGACAAGCTATGGCACAAAAGACAGGACCTAGTGAGCATAGCATTTCAGAGCAATACCAAGAGAAGAGACCCTGGGAAGGAGAGTGAGAAGAAGAGCTTTCTTGATCTAGAACACCAGGTTCAAAATGAGTCCATGAATTCCAATTAGTTGATTCTAGTTCATTTTCTTAATTAAATGACATAATGACAATTAGCATCAGTTGAGGTTGAATGCTCCAGAGAATTCTATTAATAATCTGATTTGATTTCAGGGTATACTCTATTCTGAATAAAAATGATGCAGGCTAGCACTGTAAAAGAACATCTGGGGATGAGCACTGGGTGTTATACTATATGTTGGCAAATCGAACTCCAATAAAAAAAAATATACATAAAAAACAAAAAAGAACATCTGTAATATGTAATAATGTAAAAATAACCATGCTGTCTATTCAAGTAGAACTGGTCTCTAAGGAGCTCTAAACACATCAAACATTAGAGGCCACGTTCTCTCTACAGCGCAAAGAGGCAGAATAACAAGCAAGCTCCTTCCCATCTGGTCTTGCCCATGTTTTCAGGTCTGTCTCATGCTTTGCCACTTCTTCACCAATCCTCATTTTCAAGCACATGAGCCAATTGTGGTTTTCTCCTAAATATATGCCATCTTGTTCTTAGTATGCTTTCCCTTGCCTTTCTATCTGGCAAGTCTCTGTTCCTCCTTAAGACTCGGCTGAAATGCCTCAAGTCTCTGTAAAGCTCTCTGTGTTGTCTCAATTAGTCCTTTATTTTCAGCACACATACATTTGCATGTAATGAACACCCACAAGTCCCTTTTAGATACTCTTAAGAGAGCTCCCTAACGGACAGGGACTATGTTGTATTCACTTTGAAGTGTGTCCTCAGCATACAGACAGTTCCTGAGAGTAGTAGGTGCCTAAGTATGAAAACCATAGCTACCCTGGGGATGGGACCTGGGTTTCACTATTGCCCTGCATAAGGGATGCTGGTGTTCTTTTTTAAGATTTTATTTATTCATGAGAGAGAGAGAGAGAGAGACAGGGAGAGGGAGAAGCAGGCTCCCTGCAGGGAGCCCCACATGGGACTCAATCCCAGGACTCCAGGATCACGCCCTGGGCCAAAGGCAGGCGCTAAACCACTGAGCTACCCAGGGATCCCCTGATGCTGGTGTGGTTTGTTTGTTTGTTTGTTTGTTTATGTTGGTGTTCTAATGTGCTAATGTTCTAATGGTGCTCTTCCTTTGCTTAGAAATTGATTCCTTGACCTTCATATTTTCTTTCTGGGCAATGCAAACAACATGAAGTTGTCTAAATAATCAAGTTCCTCCAAACTTGAAGTAGACAAGGGGAAGACTTCACTGTGGGAGAATTACATCACAGAACAAATGAGATCGTTTGTATTTTTTAAAAAAAATCTGGTCATTTGGTTCTTGGGTTTCTTTTTCTATGATGACACTTAAAGAACCAGCATTTTTAGTCAAATTAAAAATAGATTATAAATTCATGCTTGTAAGCGGTGTCTTAGGCACAAGAATGTTGAATATAGATAGAGAGTAGGACTTGATTTTTTAATTAATACTATATCTCAAAATACTGCTTTATTACCTAGCTCAATGTATTTGAGATCCTCTTCATGTTTCCTGGAGCCTCATAATATTTATAAAACTAGAATGGGAAGGACGAATGTTTTATTAGAGTTGGCTTTTCATAAAGCATCTGAGCATCATGCTACTGTATTTTTAGCTCAATCTGTGAATATTATGTGTAGCTTAATAGTGTCTATTTTTTTTTATTTATTTATGATAGTCACACAGAGAGAGAGATAGAGAGAGGCAGAGACACAGGCAGAGGGAGAAGCAGGCTCCATGCACCAGGAGCCTGACGTGGGATTCGATCCCGGGTCTCCAGGATCGCGCCCTGGGCCAAAGGCAGGCGCCAAACCGCTGCGCCACCCAGGGATCCCCAATAGTGTCTATTTAAACACAACCCTGAAAATCACCTCTTTGCCTTCAACCTTCATATCAACATGAATTCTATATATGCAATCTTAGCTAGAAAAACATATTTTCATCAACATTTGCTTTTGAAGCAAACCTAAGTTAGATAATTCTAAATGTCTAATAGAAATGTGATACCAAACTTGATGTTAGTTATTCCATTAAATAAATTTTCTTTTCTCCTTGTTCTTAACAAATGGTAATTCCTTTTGACTTTATAAAGATCCTTTGGCTAAGAAATGTTAATCCACAAAATGAAGACTAAAATGTTTATGCTCATTTCTTGCTTCTCAGTGGCTCCATCAAACAGCAGGATTTGTGACTCTAGCTTTCTGACAGGGCTCAAAAATACTTTTCCAGTTTTGCCTTCTGACTCCCTCACTCTCCTCCCCTTCCTGTTGTTACTCTTCCTCTTCCAAATCAGAACTGCATTGCCATAAAAAATTAGGCAGATTTATGAATGGTTGGATAGATGGATGGATAAATGGATAAAAATGTGATAAACCAAGCTTGGTAAGCTGTTAATGGTAGAATCTAAGTGGAGGTTTTAGAGGCATTCATTGTAAGATTCTTTCAACTTTGCTGTGTTGAAAATTGTCATAATTTCTTAGGAGTTGTAATCCAGGAAGGGTAGGATGACAAGGGGCTTCACTTATTTTGTTTAAATTTTTTTACAATATATTATTAGGGAAAAATGGAAAGAAAGCTATATGAAACTGTCTTCATAAGTCACCAGACTATTGGTTTAAATGCCCTTCATGTTTGAAATTCACATTAGGCCATGCTAAATAACTAAGAATGTGTACAATCATTTAGTTATATAATAATAAAATCACATCATTATAATAGGAAATTGGATATGTAAGTGTGGTAGATATAGTCAGTGGAATACTATGCAGCCATTAAAACTTATAGAAACAGATACAATGACATGGAAAGATTCATATATAATTTTTTATATGTGTCTATAACATTGTGAATTTATGGACACACCTAGAAGTACATATATACAAAGATATTATCTTTGAATTATTATATTATGGATCTTTTTCTCTCATATAGATTTTTGTATTCACATTTTCTATTTTTTTCTTAAAGGTGTTCCAATGTTTTTATTTTAGTAACCTAAGAAAGAAGGAAAACAGAGAAGAGAAGGAAAGAAAAAAGCCAAGCTATTTTTCTGTGAAAATGGAGTAGAGAAATGTTGGTATCTGTAAATAATTTTTGATCAAGCCAAAAGATTATCTGGGTTTTCCTTTTATCTATATCAATGAAATCTGCTCTCTTATATTTTCTTAATCTTGCTCTTACAAAAAGTGCATGTGAAATATGTAAAAACAAATAATTTCATTCATTCTTCTGAAGTTATTTTCATGGACTTAACTAGTGGCTTTGAAGGAAAGTTAAGATGTTTTCATGCTGCTAGGCCCAAGGCATTTCATACTTGGAAATTCCCTATCTTTAATCTCCAATTGCATTAGATTTCTGTGTCTGACTCATGAGGAAAAGAAGCTTCAAAGCCAAAATGGTAAAATCTAATTTCTAACTATACTAACTATTGATAGATTTCAGACAATGTGACACCTATGTTCCAGTAGTCCTAACCAGAAGAATTAAGAGTTCAAAGATGCCAGTTAAATAATAAAAATGTTTTTGTGTATTATAGATGTCTTTTGTCCAAGGAGATTTAAAAATGCACTAGAATTAGGTAATCTTTAGCAATCAATATGTCTCTGGTAGGGTAAAAGGAAGTAACAGTCATTACTGTTAATTTTTATTCATCCAGTGAATTTATTGAACATTTTATGGCTCTGCAATTAATATTTCACTTATTGTTTCCTCTCTAGAACATTTTTTTCAATAGCTACTGCCAGAAAAGTTGGACATGAATAAATGTAAAAATATGTATAGAAAGAGTTCATTTCTGGATTCCAGTTCTCTGGTCCTCTTTTGGTGGATGATGTGGAATTTACAACTTATACATTTACCCTGTTCCTGGATGCCAGTGTTCTATTCTATGAATGTCTTCTTACTACCCCACAATGCCTAACATTTCATTGTCTTCATCTCTTATCTTCCCTAGGTAAAATGTCCAGTGATCGAGCTTTGAGGAAGCAGCAGCAATTAAACAACCTTGTTTATGTGGTGACAAATCAGGCCAAACCTGGTGACAGAATTGTGGATTTCTGCAGCGGCGGGGTATTATATCTCTCCTTTTATTCTCTTAAGCCTTTCGCTATGTGACTTTACTGTATTATATTCAAAGTCATGTTTTTATTTGGCAAGGCTGCTGTCTCAGAATGAGAAAAAAGCCTTACAGACCAAAGTTGTTTCTTTTTCTGCCTTTTCCAGGGCCATGTTGGGATTGTCCTTGCTCACATGCTACCATCATGCCAGGTAAAACCTGAATAACCAATAAAAAGAAACGATGGAAAACTACCCAGTTCACTTAGCTGGGTCTGTCTTACCCCTGCTCTTTGAATGTATAATCATTCACTCAGGTCACATTTTATGGCACACATAAATTTTTTTTTCTTTGAACTAAACTTCTAAAAATCTTCAAGTAGGATCACAGTAGAGTTTTCAATTTTTATAAAATGGCTATATTTTAAAATAATTTTTAGAAGGAAACACCATTCTGCTGTTAAATAAAATAGTTAATAGTAAAACTAGTTTAATTGTCCATATATTTTTATACCAGAAATACTAGCTTCTGAAACTTATTAAGCATATTCTTTTAGTATCTTGATTTTTATCCATTTTACCAAAATTGTAACAGAATAACAAAATCTGTTAAAGAAAAAAATAAACTCCAAATTTACCACAGTCATCCATCAAATGCTTTTCTTCCCCTGTTCTCATTAAGTCATTGTCTATGAGGATGCTTATTGCTGCAAATGCTAAAAATGTAAATATAATTTTAGTCACCAGCTTTAACTCAGTATTGTAGCATAAATGTTTTTTCCCTATTGCAAATAGTTTTAAATACCATTATTAAAATATCACCAAAATGTAAGTACACAGTATGTTTTTAAGTAAATGTACCATAATTTATGCAGTCATTGCCGCCATTTGTTAGGAGTTTATTATTTTTAGTCTTCTGCCATATGAAATCATTTCCTTGCAGTGATCATCATCTTTTAGCATAAAAGTCTAGAATTTGATGACTTTTAAAAAAATACAAAACAAACAGGGCATATTCTTTGCTCATGAACTCCCTGGAAGGTGCAAAATAATTATAGTGACTCCTCACAGAAGAAAATGGTGAAGAACTCATAGACTGGCCAGAATGACATGTAACAGACAACTGGGGGGCAAGGGGGTATCATTCTTTTCTTTTCTCCAAAAATAAAGGGCAAAATAAATAAGGAATCCTGGGGGAAACTAGCAGCTGTTTTTGTTATCAAGGAAAGCAACAATCTCGTGGTTGGAGTTAGAGGAAGAAAGCTCATAAAGAAGAACCCTGGAGAAGCAGGGTCAAGGATATGGTGTTTTTTCCCCCTTCTCCACAGTTCTAGAAACTCAGAGATGTTGAGACTTTAAAGGTGAAATCTTGGCTAGAATAATGGCTGGAAAGCCTTTGATGCCAAGTATACTCTGATAGGTTTGTATACAAAGGAATGCAGGATTTTTCCATAAAGACAAGCATAAGGACAAAATAAGGGTAGAACTAGGAATGATAGTGATTATAGTGATTTAATTCTGCCCACTTTTCTTTGTCAAAACCAGTAATCCTCTCCAGTCATCATTGGCCTGGATTCCTAGAGACTCCTAACCATTTGCCCTTCCTTCTGAAGGTTGCCCTTCACCCCAACCAATCCATAGTATACATTGCAACAATGGAACCTTCTTTTATCACACGATCTGGCTGCTATTACCTCTCCAGAATTATGTCTACCCTCCATACCCTGTCCCCCCATCCACCATCACCACCACACACTGTGCCCCAGCTACACCAATTTTCTCAGTTCTTCAAACACACCCTTGGGCCTTCTTACATGTTTCTCTCTCTGCCAGAAATACTCCTTCAGTCCTCTAGCTAATTTCTATTCTTTTCTCAGGCCTCAGTTAATATGTTATTTTCCATGTTAAATTACTAAAACCTTCCTTAGTCATGAAGTCTGAGTGCTCTGATAATGCAATATGTCTTCCATTACACACATCACTATATTATAATTGCCTGTTACACTTATATCACTCCATTTGTAAGCTTTAAGAGTTTGAGGACCTTGTTCATTTTTATACCACATTATTGGACATACTTCCTGACAGAGGATAAGGATCAGTGTAATATGTTCTACATTAAAGCTATGAAATACAGTAATAATACTTTGCCCTAATGTCTGAATTATGTTACTGAATATACTGTTGTTTCCTGGGTGAAATCTAGGTTACATTAATAGAAAACAAGGAATTATCTTTAATCCGTGCTAAGAAGAGAAGTGATGAACTAGGTTTAAGCAACATTTGGTTCATTCAAGCAAATATGGAGTATTTTACAGGGATGTTTAATATTGGGGTAAGTAAGCAATTTCAATTTCTTTAATTAAGAAAAATTATATGCCTCAGACTAATCAGATAAGATACTTTTATATTCTTTGCTAAGTAGGTGTATAACTTTTTATTTCAACTATCTCTAAAGTATAGCATATTAATGAATATTATTTCATTCATAGCACTTCACCAGTATGTGGTAGAGGTAACATTTGTTCCTCTCCCAGATATGAGCTTTATTTTCTTCACTGCAGAATACCTGGTGCCTAAAACAATGTTTGACATATAGCAAATGCTTGAAAATAGTTCTCAATCGAATGAACGAATGAATTCTAATGACAATGACCTCCCTTAGTTTATTTTACATTTTTTAAAGATAACAAAGAAAAATAAAGAAATGTTGCTGTTATTCTTTGTATTTGTTTTAAATATTTTTTCTTATTTTTAAAGGGCTATATGTTTACTATAGAAAAATACATAATAATACAAAGAAGAATCACCAGTACTACCATTAAAACCCTTTGGTCATTATATTTATGCACACATACAAACGTATATTTACACATATGTTAACATTACTGACATACTATCATACTACATGGATCTTGCTTTAACTCAACATTGTCATAAATCTTTCCCCTACTCATTGATCATGTTTTTTTTTCATGTTGTCATAATGCATAATAATTACTATGATGGGCATCTTATGCATTGTTTAAGACTTGGTTACATTTGCCAAATCTCTTTCTAGGGACGTTGTGCTAATCTGCATTCCCAACTATATGTGTTCATAAAACATACACAATAGGCTAGTCTAGCTGGAACTCTTTTTCAGAATAAAAACTCAGACTTTCATAGTTCTTATGATCTTTCCAGTGAGGTCCATTTCCTAAACATCAGCTACTGGGAATTTGTGGGATTTATTGTTATCTTTTACAGGGAAAAATATATGCAATTTGTTTCCATTGCAGACATGATCTAGATTGGTTATCTCAAACCAAGCCGATACGAAGAGAAAAAAAAGCCTATTACTGAGGAAATTCAGGAAAATGCAGACATCTGAAACAGTGAATTCAAATTAACTATATGTTTATGTACAACTTAAATTTTACATAAATGTCGACATAAAATCAAAGCTTCTCCCAGGAAATGAGCCATTAAACCAGTTGCCCATGTTACCAGTACACCAGCAAAATATTTAAGGTGGCAAGAAATTGCTGCCCATTTACTCACCTTTCAAATCACAAAATTCCAGTCTTATCAGCCATATATCTCTTTATCTTTCTGTGGTTTATAGGTGCTAAATCATTCTGGCATATTCTTATAACTTCCAAGGTCATAATTCACTAACACTACCTGAGAATGTGTGTCTTTTTTATGTGATATTTTTTCTACATTTCATAATAATATATTCATAATGACTTTTTTCTTTCATAATTACTTTTGTCAAGATATATAGAAAATGAATTAAAATTACTTGGAGGATTAAACCAAAATTAGATTTACTCTCAAGAAAATAATTTTCCCTAGGAGGATAATTGAGGCATTGTTACTAGATAAATCAAGCTGAATGCATCAGTGGCTCCAACTCTTATATTAAATAGATTACAGTGAAAATAGTGTAGCTAGAGAGGAAATCAGAATAAGTATTGGAAATGCATTAAAATTGCATTAATCCATGATTTTGTGATATTTCAAATAAAGGTTTAGTTAGCATTTATCTTTGCTTAGTAAATATTTTTTTCTTTTACTATTTTTTTTAAAAATAGTAATGTAAACCAGATTTTTTTTTTAAGATTTTATTTATTTATTCATGAGAGACACACACACACACACAGAGGCAGACACACAGGCAGAGGGAGAAACAGGCTCCATGCAGGGAGCCTGACGTGGGACTCAGTCCTGGGTCTCCAGGATTACACCCTGAGCTGAAGGCAGCGCTAAACCACTGAGCCACTGGGGCTGCCCAGTAAACCAGATTTTAAGGAGAGAATTTTAAAATTTAGAATCAACTATGTTTAGGAACTTTTAGCAAATCATTTATATATAAGAATTAAAATACTAATTATTAGCCATACTTCTGTTAATATAACAACCTACAGCAGGCAAAAATGAAAAGATTTACTAACTTTGTTAAACTAGTTGGATCTGAAATAAGGAAAGGAACAAATCTAAATATTTTCAGATCTTTTAATTAGGTCTTCCAACACTTCCACCTACTGCACCTGCCAATATAATCAGAATGAATGAGATGACACTGCATTTGTTCCAAAGAGTCAGCATGTAGTTTTTGGTTCTTTAGAAATACAAATGCCTAATAAGCTTATAAAAAATTCAAAGTAAATTTTAACTTGAACAACAGTGATATGCCATCCTTGCTCTTAAATTTTGCAAAAGTTAAAAAAAATATTACTACTCTTCGATTGCAGAGCTTCCATGAGATAAGCCTAATTATACAGGAGTTTTATATTTTTTACTTTATATGATATTTGCAATGATTTATTAATGACATGAAAAATTAGTTATAATGGTAAACAAAGAAAATAAACATAATGATAAAGAGTGTGGATTTTAACATTGGGTAATTTGTGCCAAAATCTCAGCTTGGCACTTACTAGCTGCATGACTCTGGGCAACTTATTTAAACTCACTAATCCTGGGATCCCTGGGTGGCGCAGCGGTTTGGCGCCTGCCTTTGGCCCAGGGTGCGATCCTGGAGACCTGGGTTCGAATCCCACGTCAGGCTCCTGGTGCATGGAGCCTGCTTCTCCCTCTGCCTGTGTCTCTGCCTCTCTCTCTCTGTGACTATCATAAATAAATAAAAATTTAAAAAAAAATTAAAAAAAAAACAAACTCACTAATCCTAATCAATTTTTCCATATATAAACTAGGCATAAAATAGCTGACTCATAGGATATTGATATAACGTATGTGAAACACTTAGCAGGTTGTCTGCTATTTAGGTAGCACTCAATAAATTGGGCCGCTTTACTGTGTACAGTGTGATCTCTGCACTTAAAAAAGATGGGAAGAATATGCTAATATGGATTTTTTTAAAGGTAGCTATCTCTATATACTATGTGATAATATTTTTTTCTTACTTTCCATATTTTCAAAATACCTATAATTTAACATGTTGCTTTTATATTCATGATAATGTAAGCAATAAAGATAGAAGAATAAATATGTGTTTAATATTGTAGAGAGACAGATAGCTTATTTAGCCAAGAAAGGCTAATAGATCCCTAAGGATTAGTATACCATATCTAAAAGAATTCTGAACATATAAAATCTATATCTTTTTCTTTCAAAACAAGTATGAATTTTTTTTTTCTAAAGATTTATTTATTTGAGAGAGAGAGAGTATGTGCAAGCAGGGAGAAAGGTAGAGGGAGAGAATCTCCAGCAGATTCCCCACTTAGCACAATGACTGAGCCACCCACCCAAGCACCCCCAATAGTTGTAGTTGGCTTATTCTCATTTTGATTATAATGACTATTCGTGTCCTGAGGAAAATTTAAAAGTTTTTTCAAAATTAAGAAACATCCAAGAAGGTATTTTTTCCTCCCAGTTTCAATATATGCTGAATTAAGTATGTTATGAGTTGAATGTTAGTGTCCTCTTTGAAAAAATGCATATGTTGAATTCCTAACCCTTAACATAATGGAATGAAGACCTGGGGCTTGGGAGGTAATTAGGTCATGAAGGTGGAGCCTTCCTGAATGGAATTAGTACTCTTGTAAGACAAGAGAGCTTCTTTCATCCCCTCTATCTGCAAACCACAAAGGGGTCCCTCTCTAGACATTAGATCGCCAGCACCCTGATCTTGGACTTTTCCACCACCAGAGCTGCAATAAATGTTTGCGGTTTAAGCTACCTACTGTATGGTAATTTTTTTTAAACAATAGACCAAACTGAGACAGTATGTATTGATTACCAACCTTTAAAGGAAAATTTAAAAATTGCTTCACAAGTGGCCTTTTTAAGGCTGTTTTTTTTTTCTTTTTTAAATATTTTATTTATTTATTCATGAGACACAGAGAAAGAGAGAGAGGCAGAGACACAGGCATAGGGAGAAGCAGGCTCCATGCAGGGAACCCAATGTGGGACTCAATCCCAGGACTCTAGGATCTCGCCCTGGGCCAAAGGCAGGAGCTAACCTGCTGAGCCACCCAGACGTCCTAATTTAAGGCTTTTTAAAAAAAAGAGGTCTGTGTATTGCCTTCTTATCTAATGCAGGATAAACAATCTTCATTTTTGTGAAAACCTACTTTACAAGATTATGCTTTTTAAGACCTAACTTACAATGTGTATTAATACAAATGCTCTCAAACAATATTACAAAAAACCTGTTGTCAAACAATATTATAGAAAGGACCATGACTATGGAAAAACACACTGCACTAAAAAAAAAAAAAAAAAATGTCAGTGTTAACCTTGCCATCAAAATGTTTTAGCTGGATAATTCCAACAGTAACAGAGTCTTCTGAACCAGGTGATAAGGTATTGATTTCTAACAGTATTGGTGACTATCTTCTATATCGTCAATATATATAAAAATCTCAAAATGGTTTATTTTTGAGCTATGTATTTATGTTTTTTATCTTACCCATAACAATTTTAATATGATTGTTTATGGTTTATCAGTGCTGAGTGCTTAATTACAAGTTTATTTCTAGTTATATATGTTACTTTACAATTAGAAGCATATGCAATTATACAATGTGATTCAGTAGCACCTTGATCAGTAATTTATATAATCCTTGTTTTTAAAGTAAAAGGAACTTGAGGAAGTATATAGTCTACAGACACAATTTTGAAAAATCATTTAGACAAAATGGAGGACTTCCCAGGTGAAGAAAGCAGATAGAAATATTTTAATCCCCTTGTCTCCAAGGAAGATCAGATCCCCAAATAACAAGAAGAACAAAAACCAGAAGACTCATACTCCCATTTTTGATGAGCCAACATTCAAGATTCTGTAACTTGAACCACAATAGATGAAGGCAGAAAGCAGACTAAAGAAAAATGGTAAGTTGAGTAGAAAAGAGGAAGATCAAACTGAAATGCGTGAGGAGATGGAGTGACTATCAGGAAGCAAGTCACTTTGCTCTCAGAATCCCCGAAAATGTCAAGGATTCAGAATGCCAGAAACCTCAGAGACAGGGGATAAGAAAGAGCTGAAATCATGTTTAATTAAAAATAATATTTAGAGACCCAGATTCCTACCTCTATCTTGTGTATACTCCCTGACTCCTGCAAGAAACTAGAGCTTTTTTTCTGTGAAAAAACTGAGCCAGAGATGCTCAAAATACAGGGATACTGGGCATAGAGGAGGGCAAGGGTGCTGTGCCATACTGAAAACAAGAACTCAGTGAGAATCTGCACACTAAATGATGGATCTCTTTATAGCTGTAATTAAAAAAAGAAAAGGCAGCTAGCCACCTGATCATTCAGTCACTAGTGAAGCCCACCAGTCTTCAAGCCTTTCATTTAGTACTTCCAGTCAACCTTTTAGTTTTAGTGATCACTCTTTAATATGAACTGACAGCCAAGGAATATCAAACGTGGAAAACTTCCAAAATAGAAGATAGAGACCAAAGCAACAAACATAACAAAGGATCTCATTCATGGAGAGATCAGAGAAGATATTACATGAATGAAACAAGGATAGAATGAAGGGGGGTGGGGGTGGATAAACCAACAGAGAACAAGAAGGGACTTCTTGGAAATTAAAAATATGTTAACCAAAATTGAAAAAAAAGAAACCAAAACCACAAGTAGAAAATCTAAAAGATGAAGTATAGGATATCACCTATAAAAATAGAACCAAAAAAAGAAATAGAAACTGAAATAAGCATTTTAAAAAACAATTAGAGATTCAGTCTACAGAGTCGAGTCCAATACCTCAGGAATAGGACAACTAGAAAGAAAAAACATAAAATGGTGGGAAGGAAAATATCCAAGAACTAATATAAGAAAATGTGTCAATAATGAAGGGTTTCTCTTGATTAAAACAGACCACTTTTGGGGCGCCTGGGTGGCTCAATTGGTTAAACGTCCAACTCTTGGTTTCAACCCGGGTCATGATCTCATGGGTCATGATATTATAGGTCATGAGACTGAGGCCTTTGTTGGGCTCCACACTCAGCTTGGAGTCTGCTTGAAGATTCTCTCCCTTGGCCTTCTCCCTGTGCATGCACATATGCACACATATTCTCTCAAATAAATAAATTAAAAAAAAAAACACTACCAGAAAACTATAGCAATCAAAACGGTATGGTACTGGTACAAAAATAGACACATAGATCAATGGAACAGGAAGAGAGCCTAGAAATAAACCCACACTTACGTGGCAAAACAACAACTACAACAAAAGAGACAGGAACATATAATAGGAAAAAGACAGCCTCTTCAAAAAACGCTGTTGGGAAAACTGAACAGCTACATGCAAAAGAATGAAACTGGACCACTTTCTTACACCATACCCCAAAATAAACTCAAAATAGATTAAAGACCTAAATGTGAGACCTAAAACCATAAAACTAGAAGAAAACATAGGCAGTAATCTCTTTGACATTGATCATAGAAACATTTTTCTAGATGTCTCCTCAGGCAAGGGAAATTAAACTATTGGGACTACACCAAAATAAAATAACTTTTGCACAATGAAGGGAACCATCAACAAAACAAAAGACAACCCATTGAATGGAGAAGATATTTGCAAATTGGCACAGTGACTGTGGAAAACCATATGAAATTTCCTCAAAAATTTAAAAGTATAATTACCATATGATCCATTAATTCCACTACTGGGTATTTGCCCAAAGAAAGTGAAAACACTAATTTGAAAAGATATATACAGCCCTATGTTTATTGCAGCATTATTACAATAGCCAAGATATGGAAGCAAGCCAAGTGTCCATTCATAAATGAATGCATAAAGATATACACACACAGGGCACCTGGGTGGCTCAGTCAGTTGAGTGTCTGTGTTCGGCTAGGGTCGTGATCCCGAGGTCATGGGATCAAGTCCCATGTGGGGCTCCCTGCTTAGCAGGGAGTCTGCTCTCCCTCTCCTCCCCACTCATGCTCTCTCTCTCTCTCTCTCTCACTATCTCTGTCTCTCTCTCCCTCAAATAAATAAATAAATAAAAATCTTAAAAAAATATATATATACACAACACTTATACATAATGGAATATTACCAAGCCATAGAAAAGAATGAGATCTTGCCATTTGCAATAACATGGATAGATCTAGAGGGTATTATGTTAAGTGAAATAAGTCAACCAGAGAAAGACAAATACCATATGATTTCACTCATACATGGAATTTAAGAAACAAAACAAAAAAATAAAATAAACCATAAATACAGAGAGCAAACTGGTGGTTATGGGAGGGGAGGTGGCACAGAGAGAGGTAAAATAGATAAAGGGACCAAGAATTCACTTATCTTGAACACTGAGTAATGAGTAGAATTGTTGAATCATTATACTGTACACCTGAAACTAAGGTAACACTGTATGTTAGTTATATTTCAATAAAAATAAATAAAAAGCCTATTTGAAAAATGACAAACCAAGGTGTATTGTGAAATTTTAGAACATCAAGGATGAAAACTTCCTAATAATTTCCAGATAGAGGGGGAAAAAAAATGGGGAAGCCATATAAAAAAAATTGGAATCAAAATACCAACACAATTCTCAATAGCAACAATGGAAGGCTAGAAGACAGTGAAACAATGTCTTGAAAATTCTGAAGAAAAATATCCAACCTAAGATTCTATACCTAATCAATCTATCAAATGTGAAAGTAATAATGAAATGTTAATGTCTCAAGAAACGTACTTCAGGGCAGCCTGGGGAGCTCAGCGGTTTAGCACCGCCTTCAGCTCAGGGCCTGATCCTGGAGATCTGGGATCGAGTCCCACGTCAGACTCCCTGCATGGAGCCTGCTTCTCCCTCTGCCTGTGTCTCTGCCTCTCTCTCTCGCTTTCTGTCTCTCATGAATAAATAAATAAATAATCTTAAAAAAAAAAAAAAAAGGAAACGTACTTCAGGAATCTCCTAGAGGATGTGCTTCACTAACACAAGAGAGCAAATAAAAAAAATAATAAGTAGTACCTAACACAAAAGGAGGTGAAGAGAATCCTCAGTATGATGGCAAAGGGAATCTCAGGATCAGAGCTAGGCAGAAGGCCTAGAAAGAAAGCACTGAGTCATTACTTAAAGGTCAGAAAGCCCAGGAAAATGTCTTCAGGAAAGAAAATTGAGAGTGATTGATTAGTTGGCAGTTTTCATAGAGCAGAAAGTTATATGATAGGGCATTTTACAGAGTTTGGGGTAGAGAGAGGCTTGGATATATATATATATACATATATATATATATATTTTTTTTTTAAATCGTACAACACACTTAGCTCAGCAGTGAATAGTATATATACAAAGCAATAATAATAAAACATTATGTAAACACTTAGCTAGAAATTGGAGGTAATATTAAGAGGACAATAAAAGGAAAAAGAATGTAAATTAAAAAAACAAACCAAACCACACAAAAACAAAACTCATCTCCTATAATGGAAGTCAATAGTAATGTCTAATATTTAAAAATAACGGGAGAGCAATATGTATTTATTATATAGAAAAAGTGCTAGATTTCAGGAAAGAAAGCCAGTGAGTTGAAAAGCATTGGCCTTGGTTGCCAGATGTTCTTTCAAGGGTGGAAGAGTGTACAGAACAAGGACCCTTTGTTATTACTGTACATGCCTTTTAGCATTATTTGAATTTTCAAGCCAACTATCTATAACATAATTGCATGAAAGTTTTTAAAGGGGTTGGGGGAGAGAACATGAGTGCATAGTTGGCACCACGCCTACTTCCGTCTAAGATATTTTGGTTAAGAATCCTTTGAGAAGCAAAGGTTCAGAGCCTAATTGGCTGGGCAAATTTAGAGATCATCCAGTTCAACTTTTTCATTTCACAGAGCAGTTGAGGCCACCTGTATCTGCAGAGAGGCATATCAAGTTAGTGTGAGAGCCGAGCCTGGAGTCCAGTCAGTGCCCTTCTGTTTGCTTCTTACATCTCAGAAAGGAGCAAATAAGAACACAGAGAACTAGAACAAAGTTTGGTATCAGGCAGTAGGAGTTCAAATCTTGGCTTCATCACTTGTGACGTTAGACCAGGTCTTGCTGGCTAGGGACTTTGGACATGTGATTCCAAATGGAGACAATAAGAGCTACTTAATATATTAAGACAATAATTAAATGATTAAAACAAAAAAAAATCAATGTAGATTTTGACATCTAGCAGATACTGAATACATGCTAGTTCCCTATGGTGTTGTAATTTCAGAAGATAGTAGGACCAATGAAATGAATAAAAAGAGAGGGGATATATTTGTAAAGAGTAGGTATCTAGGATGGAGGCCCCAAACTGAGTTAGGGTCCTTGATTTGCTGTGTGACCTGCAACAAGTTACTTACCCTCTCTGGGCCTCAATTTCCTTATCCTAAAATAGTACCTACTTAGTTGTACACTGCTGTTCACAGCAGCAATATTCCCAATAGCCAAGAGGTGAAAGCAACTCAAGTGTCCATGGACAGATAAACAACATATGATGTATGTATATATTATTTAGCCTTTAAAAAGAAAGAAATCAGGCAGCCCGGATGGCTCAGCGGTTAAGCGCCGCCTTTAGCCCAGGGCATGATCCCGGATCTCCCGGATTGAGTCCCACGTCAGACTCCCTGCATGGAGCCTGCTTCTCCCTCTGCCTGTGTCTCTGCCTCTGTGTGTGTGTGTGTGTTTCATGAATAAATAAACTTTAAAAATCTTAAAAAAAAAAGAAAGAAAAAGAAATCTTGTCATGAACCTTGAGGTTGCTAAGTAAAATAAGCCAGTTGCAAAAAAGACATACTGTGAGATTCCTCTTATATGAGGTATCTAAGGTAATCAGTCACCTGCATAAAAACAGAAAGTAGAGGGGCAACTGGGTGGCTCAGTCAGTTAAACATCTGCCTTCAACTCAGGTCATGATCCCAGGGTCTTGGAATCGAGCCCTACATCAGGCTCCCTCCTCAGCAGGAGCCAGCTTCTTCCTCTCCCACTCCTGTTCCCTCTGCTTGTGCTTTCTCTGTCAAATAAATAAATAAAACCTTTTAAGGGCAGCCCCAGTGGCTCAGTGGTTTAGCGCTCCTTTCGGCCCAGGGCAGGATCCTGGAGACCTGGGATCGGGTCTCGCATTGGGCTCCCTGCATGGAGCCTGCTTCTCCCTCTGCCTCTCTCTGTCTCTCATGAATAAATAAAAATTAAAAAAAACCTTTTAAAAAACTAAAAAACAAAACCAGAAAGCAGAATGGTGGTTTCAACCTATATGATTCCGAAATTGAGTTGATTAATGTATTAAATACTTTGGATTCAGTTATTACTGTCAACAGCATACAAAAGGAATCATAGTTTTGACCTTTGCATTCTTAGCCACTACTATAATATTAGTATATACACAATGTCCAGTGATTGTTGAGTGAATGAATGAATCCTACAATTTCTAGAACTCTAAGTAGTACTTATAGGCCTTTCATTATTAATAAAAAATAATAGTAGATTACTCAACAAAACCACCTTCATGTTGCTGTAGAAGCTCTCTACACCAGTTGTCTCATGATTTTTTACAGTGTATTTCTTTTAATAAAGGTTGAAATAAGACATAAAAATTGAAATGGCTAATGTGAATCTTAAGGCTTAAAATTTATAGGTTTTCATCTGCTTTAGTTTTGTTAAAAAAGAAACAACCACAAATTTGGCAGTTTAAAATAACACAAATTTATTATCTCACAGTTCTATATACATCAGAAATCCAGATGGGCTTGACTAGTTTCTCTGCTTCAGGTGTCATTAGATAAAAGTCAGCTGTTGGCTTGATTTGGCTCTTATCTAAAAGCTCTGAGCGAGAATCCACTTCCAGGATTATTCAGGTTCTTGGTAGAATTTAATTCTATGCACTGTAGGATTAAGGTTGCAATGCCCTGGCTGGCTCAGCCAGGATTCAGCCTTTAGAGCTATCCATAAAAGCCAGCAATGGTGGTTCATGTCATTCTCATGCCTCAAATCTGACTTTCCCATGTGTCTCATCTCACTTGCTTCCTGTCTGAGAAAGTTCTCTACTTTTAAGGCCTTATGTGATTCAGTTGAGCCCACCCATGTAAATGCAGAATGATCTTGGTATTGTAAGGTTCTTAATCTTAGTTACAGCTGAAAAACGTCCTTTTTGCAATGTTACAGGTTTCAGGTATAAGCATGTAGACTCATTCCTCCTATTACACCATCCCTGTCTCTTTTTCCTCTGAAGTTTGTTTATATGAATCATGTCATTTTTTTTAAAGATTTTATTTATTTATTCATGACAGACACAGAGAGAGAGAGGGAGAGGGAGAGGCAGAGACACAGGCAGAAGGAGAAGCAGGCTCCATGCAGGGAGCCCAACATGTGACTTGATCCGTGGTCTCCAGGATCACACCCCAGGCTGAAGGGGGCGCTAAACTGCTGGGCCACCGAGGCTGCCCTGAATCATGTCATTTTTTCTTTAGAGTTTCCTACAATTTGGATTTGGCTGATCATACCCCCCTGGTGTTGTTTCACATATTAACCTGTTCCCAATATTGCTTGGAAATTGGTAGTTAGATTTAGATTGTAGAGACATAATCAGATCAGGTTTACTTTGGGGTAAAATTTCATCATAGGCAGTGTTGTGTTCTATCAGTAGGCATTTATGTCTGGTTGTCTCCAGTGCAGTGTTGGCAGCATTTGTGATCATTGACCTTAATTTTATTTACTTTAGCAAGGATTGCAAAATGGTGATATTCCAATTTTATCATTCCATCTTCCCTTAACTTTCCTTTATTAACCATTTGGTTATGCTGAGGTACAGTTCACATAGGAAAGGCTGGATAAAACTTGATTCTTTCCCTGGGTTTTCTGGTTTTCAAAGTGGAGTTGGTCATCTACTGAAAGTGACCAGTTGTTTTTTTTGTATGATTATTGACCCATCAATTTAATGTTTGAAATACTTCAACCCATTGCACTTATTATTCTTACTAATGCTCAGTATTCCCAGGTTTATTCAGCGAGAACCTCTTGGGGTTGGCTCCTGAGTCCTGTTGATAGGATTTCAATAGTATTTCACAATGTCTGTGCTTTCAGTATAACATGATATTCCAGCTCATCTTATGTATTTCTTGCCTGGCAGCAGCTATTTCTACATAAAGCTCTAGATTCTTTTAAAGGAAAATGGCTATTTGGATTACTGCCATTTAGGTACTGGAGATTGTCATTGCTACTTGTTTGGTCTTTGTTTCCAGGCTTTTTGTGGTCTGAGCAAGACCAAAAAAAATTTTTTTTAAATCACTGTGGTACACACTGACACTTCCAATTTAAATTCAGGACTATGGGATTTTAATTTAGCCTCACTTAGCTATCTCATATCTCTTTCTTCTTTCTCCTATGCTTTAAAAAAAAAATCTGCTTCCTAATGGCACCTAGCATATTTCTTACTTGCTTTTTCTCACAATATATACATTTGAGTCCTAAAACAAAAATACAACCACTAACCATGATTACTGAAAATAGTTTGAGAATTTTTTAACAGTATTTTTCATTTTTTTAAAGATTTTATTTATCCATTCATGAGAGACACAGAGAGAGAGAGGGAGAGAGAGAGAGAGAGAGGGAGAGAGAGAGAGAGAGGGAGAGGCAGAGACACAGGCAGAGGGAGAAGCAGGCTCCATGCCGGGAGCCCGACATGGGACTCGAATCCCGGGACATGGGACTCGATCCCGAGTCTCCAGGATCACACCCTGGGCCAAAGGCAGGCGCTAAACCACCGAGCCACCCAGGGATCCCCTATTTTTCATTTAATAATGTCTACCATGGCCTTGTAGAGAAATATTCCTCATTCTTTTTCAGAGCTACAGAGTAAGCCACCAGTCCTCTGTCAATGGAAAATTGGCTTGTTTCCATTTTGTTGTTATTTCAAATATTGCCTCAATGAAGAAATCTTTTTTTGTTTTGGCCAGTGTATCCCTTGAACAGATCTTTAGAAGTGAGATCACAAATTACTCATGTAATTTTGCTGGATATGCTAAATTTTTCCACCATAGGGTTGTGACATTTTTTATATTCCCACTACCAATGTATGACATTGTCTGTTTTCCCACACCCTGGCCCATAGAATGTCATCAAATTGTAGAATTTTTGCCACTTTAATAGGTGATGAGTAGTATCTTAATGTACTTTAAATACTTATTTCTCTTATTTTGAGCAATATTGAACAACTTTGGCTTAAACCATATTTACATATTTTTGTTCCTGAATTATCCAAATCTCTTGTACACTTTACTATCAGATTATTACACTTTTCTTTATTTTCAGAAACTTTCTATATGTTAGGGATATTAATCCTTTGTTTATGCTATAAGTTGTCAATTTTTTTTCTTACTTTGTCATTTGTCTTTTACATACTTTTTTTTGTTTTTGTTTTTTTGCCATTGATTTTTTTTTCATTTTTACTTTGTCAAATTTATTAACCCTACCCTTTATCATATATAGAATTTCAGACATAGTTCAGTATTGCCACTCCCCTAGGTTGTAGAGGAATTCACTCATGGTTGTTGTTATTGTTTTGCATTTTAAATCTCTAATCCATTTGAAATGCACTATGTGTGGTGAGAGGAAATGATCTAGTTTTATTTTTCATGAGCTATCAGGTTAACCCAACATCACTTATTAAAAAGCCCATCTTTGGGGCTCCTGGCTGGCTCAGTTGGGAGAGCACATAACTCTTGATCTCAGGGTTGTAAGTTTGAGCCCTACATTGGGTATAGAGATTACTTAAAAATAAAGCCTTTAAAAAAAATAAATTAAAAGTCCATCTTTTTCCCAGGGATCTAAAGTGCCACCTTTGTTTTATACTAAACATTCATATTCAAATTGTTCCATCCATCCATATCTCTCTTCATTTTTTAGCCTGTTATTTCTGACCTGCATTTGAGAAAAAATGGAAATTAGGAGCATATGAAGTAATAAAACCTTTTAGGACAAAAATCCATTGTGCAAATACTTTTTAGATTTAGTTGTTTTGTTTAAATGAGGGAAATAAACTCTTTCTTTTGTATGTAACAAAGAGAATGTGAACGTAAGTAAAGAGAGATTTATAAGAGTGAATTGTCTAAACTTTTCTTTAAGAGCCTTAAAAGAGTTTTGCAAAGCAGCCTGATGTAATTAATTAATGTATGGGTTCAGGCTCTGGGATCAGGATCCTGCCCCTCAGGAGCTGCTTTGTTGTGGGCATGTTCTTAATTTCTCTGAGCCTTAGTTTCCTTACTTCTAAAATGGAGATAATAAAAATCTTTTTAGGGCTGTTGTGAGCATAGAAAAATCTGCATGCCTTTACCCAGCATAGTGCCCCCACACAAAGGGCACTCAAGGAGTGCTGGTTCTCTTTTCTTTCCCTCCAAGGGAAAATGCTTCTATAACTTTTATGGTGAGGTTTTCTCCAGCTACTCATGAAAATAAGAACTAGCCTGATTTTTACTCTGCAAAGCTGATTAAATAAAAGGAGCAGATGAGAAATTAAAATTCTTTACTCCCAATTATCAAGTAGTGGCTGCCTTCACCGGATGGCAGCCTTCCCAGGCTCAGTTTTCAGAATGAAACAGGAAAAGTGGATTGACAACAACCACAGGGATTGTTGACTTCTAAACTGATGTAAGCCTGGAAGGAGGGAAGATTCAGAAGAAGGGTTGAGAACAGAGATCTGGCTATCCTCTTCCCAGTATGACATTGCTTTTGGTTTTCCAGTTCAAGAGGGGACTCTAGCTTATGATACTCACATCCAGAAATTTCCAGAAAATCTCCTCTTCATTCTGAAAGCCCCCTTCCTACCCTGAAGTTGTCAAGATCTGAGGATTTTTCTGACAAAATGTTTTATTTTTTAAGATCCCATGTCTGGGGATCCCTGGGTGGCGCAGCGGTTTGGCGCCTGCCTTTGGCCCAGGGCGCGATCCTGGAGACCTGGGATCGAGTCCCACGTCGGGCTCCTGGTGCATGGAGCCTGCTTCTCCCTCTGCCTATGTCTCTGCCTCTCTCTCTCTCTGTGACTATCATAAATAAAAAAAAAAAAAGATCCCCATGTCAGATTTTCTTTCATAGGATCTTGTTTTGCTTATTTAGCTAATAATTTTCATAATTGTCTAGATTGGACACAATATAGATATAGTTAAGGAATTTGTTTTAAACATTTTAAGATCACTTTTAGAAGTTTTTTAATGAAAAACTGAAGCCCTAATCAGATTCCAATTCATAATTTTATTCCTTCCTTTATAAATAAACCCATTGAAAGTAGTTCATGCAATTTATCAATGTTATGAACTGTTACATGAATATGAAAAGGAGCTCCATAAATATGATTGATCAGTTTTCATACAACATTGATCAGATTATGTTCATACAGCATTTGAAAGAAAATTTTGAAATACATATTTATTTAATTTTTGCAACAGCGTGCTGTTATATGTATTATTAACCACAGTTTGTAGTTGAGCAGACTGAGGCCTAAAGAAGTTAAATTTTACATGGCCCCAGATCTCATAGGCAACTACAATGTGAGAGTAGAAATTCAGATTTCAATCTATTGTTCTTGCTACAATGCTACAATGGAACTAAATTCATAATCAGCAAAAAACACTAGTTTAGACTTGCATACATACTAAATTTTCCATATTTAACATCTTGTCAGATTTTCCATTGAATGAATCTTATGCTTCATTTGCAATATTCCATTTGTAATCTTTCAACCTTGCTTAGTTTTCTTAATTAATGTGAATAGCTAACTAGTTCTTTGGTATGTCCAAATGAGAACTATTAAAACTATTATGGAATAATATTCTGGTAACTTGAAACCACCAGATGATCAGTCCTCACAAAAAAGTTAACAACAACAAAAAAGGACAGAAGTAGCACTGTTAATAATAAAGAACTTAGTGCTGATGTCTGGTTTTGTTTTCCAGGTGGCATTGCATGCTTGTGGAGTGGCAACAGACATGGTGATTGAGCACTGCATCAAAACACGGGCTTCCTTTGTCACATGCCCTTGCTGTTACGGTTTCATTCAGAACACCTCAAAGTTTAATTTTCCCAAAAGGTGAAATTTAGTATTCTACCTAGGGCACCAACGTGGGGAATATAACTAAAGCATGAAAACCATTTGATACAAAGTTGCAATGAGATTTTGGTTTTGAACTCAACGTCCTCTTTCCAGAAAGTCAGGTACTGTTTATAAGTTATATAAGGAAGAGAGGATCTCCTCTATGGATGCTTTTTGATTTTTCTCCCTGACTCAGCTCCTGAAATTTAGAAGCAAGTCCATCTGAGAGTGAGCCAACTATAAATCTGATAGTTTTAGCACTTCTCATCACCTATGAAAGGCAGTAGGTGTAGTGGTATGGTTAAGTGCTTAGGACCTGGAAGTCTTCCGCCTAGGTGCAGATAGGCTCCTCAGACTTTTATATGTTGTTTCACATTAGGTAATTTACTTCAACTCTTTTTGCCTACATTTTTTCATCTACAAAATGCAGGTTATAATAGTAACTACCTCAAGGTTTTTGTGAGAATTGAATGATATATATGTAAAGCACTTAGAAGCAGCATGGAGTAAGCAGCCAATAAAATGTGAGCTGTTGCCAGGTACAGTAGTATTTATATATACTGCCCATAGGTGGTGAGTAATCTGCAAACTGGACAACCACTTTTACAATCCTTCTTATCCCACCTATGAGACATTTTAATTTTCAACATTTCAGCTTAACTGGAGGGCTATTATCTTGGTGTTGATGACATTTCACCCTCTGAGTCATAGTTATTGAGAATCATGCTGATCATTTTAATTATAGGATAGATTAAATATGTTTTGAAAATTCTATAATGTGTCAAAAAAAAAAGACTTTTCATCATTTGCATTGTTACTTTTAAGAAATCTTAGTAAATTTCCATCTGAATTTACCCTTCAAGGCTTCTGAGTAAGGTAATAAAATACAAACAGTAGCCTTCTTTTTCTTTGTCTTTGATTTTTCTTTATTTCCTTGTTTTGTTCTTTACCACAGTTTGCAACTAGTTGAGAGAAAACCAAAGGAACTTTGGAAAAGCAAAAAATAAAATAGAACTTCAGGTTTATTCAATAGCTGAAATTTCACTCTGTTCTGAATCTATACAGATAAAATGTATATTTTACCACCCAGCAAGAAATCTGTAAGTCTAGCACTAGAAAGGTTCTTAAGAATATTAATTTGAGTTACTCAGCCTGTGGCTTTACTTAATTGATTTTAAAGTCTTTAGTGTATGTGACCATTTTCAGGTCCCTGTAGATTTATTGCTATTTTTCTCCTTCTGTCATTGGAAGACCACTCCCAGGCCATTATCCCTCTGCACTAATCACACCAGACCACTAGGGATGGCCCCTTTCTCGAAAGCCACTGAATTCGTCAAACTAACCTGTCCTAGCTTGTTCATCCTGCCTTGCCATTTCTTCCTATGGAACCCATAATAATGACTCTTGCCCACATTTTATCCCACTCCCTCTTCCTCCTAACCAGCCCTGGTGCTGTGTGTGCCATGTGGCCCCATGTGGCATAGCATGACCTCTATCTCTCCAATGGCAAACATCTGATGTGATTGCCTCACCATACCTGAATAGTAGTAAAACCTACATTTTAAAACACCTGAATCTGTGTGCACCCATGTGGGGAAAAGGAAAAAATATCTCTAACAATGCAAATAATCTTTGAAAAATTCTTGAAAATTAATAGCATATTGATAGTATGCTTTGAGCTTTTTATAAAGACATTTCAGACTGTCACAGTTTGTAGTTTAAGACAGCTTATATACTCCTCAGATAAAATACTTAGTTTTTTTTTATAGTTTCTTCTATATTTCCGTGCAGAGATATAGGCTATTCTGCTCCTAATCTTTGACATCTCTACTCCGAATATTTGGCATTTAAGATAATGATTCTTTTTTCTTTTCTATTTCAGTGAACAATTCAAGAAAACTTTATCATATAAGGTAACCTTAAAAAGTTCTAGATGTCTTGCTAATATACTTTTTATTCCTTCTTCCCCTCCCCAATTTCTATTGGGATATATAATCTATAGTTATCTTGGAATTACACATCATCATGTAATATGGGGGGTGAGTTTGGGGGGGTTTTTTGTTTTGTAAATCAAGATTAAAGTCCAAGTAGGTGGCAAGATTTGTGAAGGGTCTGAGAGTTTACCCCACAAGCCAACATGCTAGCCTGCCACAGTTTCATGGATGCTGGCAGATGGGAGACTTCCGAGTCAGAGTCATGGCAGTAGGAGTAGCCAGACTGTCATCATTTTCATTGTGACATCCTGAGACCCAATTCCCACAGGGCAGCAAAAAAGAGCCATGTAACACCTATATACACAGTGAACTGTATTACAGGAGAGGGAAACTGAATTTAGGAAGCCCAAATGTTTTAAGATTTAATCTTTAAGCAAGCATCCCTGGCCTTTGCTCCAGAGGGAGACAGTATGTATTTGCCAAAGTTCCTCACTATATAAACATCTTTGAGAAAACAATCTAAAACACAAGCAAATTTTTTGGTCAAAGGTCAGATAGTAAATATTTTAGGTTTTGTCAGCTACTTAAAAATCTACCTACCCTACTTTGTTCTTACCATTGTTGGGCTTTTGTTGGTGGTTTACAATCCTTTAAAAATGTGAAGAATGTTTTTAACTTGAGAGCCATGTAAAGAGAAGTCATAGGCTGGATTTGGCCTGTAGGCCATAGTTTGCCAACCCCTGGTCTGGGACAAAAGCAGCACTTCTACTCATAAGACATGAAGAAACCAAGGGACCCACAAGAGAACTGTTTCTCAATGGTCATGAGAACATTGCATAGTTTTGAGGTGCCAATCTGAGCAAAATACTTTCCAGCTTTCTGAATATCCCTACTAATTGGTCAATAACATGACACAATGCAATCTAAAAAATGGTAACGATATTTGCCAGAAATATATGAATAATCCCACTAAAACTTGATAAATTAGTTTAGATTCTTAGTTCACTTCTTGCAGAGACTCACTAAAAATACATAGTCTCATTTTACACGACAGCTCCCACCTTTCAAGATTTTTCCCTTCTCCATCCAACAGTCAAGTTAGTGGGGGACAGTGACCTCAAAATGTTCATTTCCACCACCTTGGCACATATATCTCCTTCACCTCTACTCTATAACCTTTAAACAGGTACCTCCAACTTTATCTCCCAACCATCACCCCCTTCCCACCCTCACCCTGCTCAGAGCATACACAGAGACCTATGGAGGGAAGACTGTTGATGCTTTCATCCAGAACCAGACTTTCCTGGTCTTTGACTAACAGATTTTAAGTTTGTATGTCTGCCCTTTCGTTGATGCCAGTTCATGGCTGCCAAACACAAGTTACTCATTGAACCTTTTTATTAGTATCCTATCTACTGGCCACTAAATTTTATAGTGAGCATTAATTACAGTGTTGCTGTTTTTTTAATGCATAAAAGCTGAGAGAGGAGTAACCCTTCAAAAAGAACTAACTTCACACAGTCACTTCAATTACCTTAAAAAAATGAAGGCCTCGGGCAGCCCGGGTGGCTCAGCAGTTTAGTGCGGCCTTTAGCCCAGGGCCTGATCCAGAGACCTGGGATCAAGTCCCACATCGGGTTCCCTGCATGGAGCCTGCTTCTCCCTCTGCCTGTGTCTCTGCCTCTCTCTCTCTCTCTCCCTCTCCTCTCTCTCTCTCTCTCTCTCTCTCTCTGTGTGTGTGTGTGTGTGTGTGTGTGTGTGTGTGTGTGTCTCATGAATAAATAAATAAAATCTTTAGGAAAAAAATGAAGGCCTCAAATTGAATGTACAAAAGACTAAGGGGAAAAATGAGGAATCGGAGTTCAACCCTTTGGCTGATCTGTCAGGTGAGATCACTTACACACTTGGACACTGCAGCTGTTCTGAATGAACAGCTGTCATGAGAGCATTGCAGTATCTCCACTCTGCCGATCACTCACCTTTGGTGGCTTGAGGATCTCAGAGTGCCGTGCAGACTCGTCAGCTCTCTGGCCCTATAAAGCCTTGTTCTTCTTGCATGAAAACAGTCTTTCCTAAAATTGTTAAGCAGAACAATAATTTTCCTCCCACTTCCTCAGGTCATCATTAAGGTTCCCCTTAAAGCAGAAGTAGATACACTTTAGCAGCCCCTTGGAGTAAGAGAAGAGTGAGTGAGCTGGCTTCCTCTCCTCTCAAGGGACAAAGAAGAGTTCAGAAAAGCATAGGAGTAGCCAGCACTATACTGCTCGGTATCCCAGAGGACTACGGAAGCCACAAATAATGGTGATCTTCTACAGTTCTTCCTCTTCCTCTGGTGGTAGAAAGAAAAGCCACTTACACTGTCTTCTTGGAGCCATGTTCCTGAGATTCAAATTTTATTAAAGGAAAAATATAAGTGAATTTTGGGTCTTTTAGTTTAACACATGGTACCAAATCACAAACTGTAACCATATTTTTACTAAAAGCAACAGAGAAAATGGCCCTGAGAATTTTCCTGGCATCTGTTCTTAAGAACTGCATCGAGAGAACTGAGCACCTGGGTAGCTCAGTGGTTGAATGTCTGCCTTTGGTTCAAGGCATGATCCCGGGGTTCTGGGATCAAGTCCTGCATCAGGCTCCCCAAAGGGAGCCTGCTTCTCCCAATGCCTATGTCTCTGCCTCTCTCTCTCTGTATCTCTCATAAATGAATGAATGAATGAATGAATGAATGAAAATAAAGAATAGTCTATTTGAAGAGGAAGAGTTACTGAGGGTACCACTTTCTGAAAACTTGTTTCTTTCAGAAGTATTATTTGTGCAGTACATTATTCAATTAAACAATGTTGAACTCCAGGAAAATGAGGTTGTTTTATAATTTTTACAATTTTGAAGCAGAATATTAAAATAGAAAAAAATAAAAAATAAAAAAATAAAATAGACCCACATTCTATTGCTTTTTCTTTTAGGAACACATGATTCTGTGCAGATTTGCGGATCAGACAGCTGTCCAGCTTCCACCCCAACGAAGACTCATAGGTATGTGTTTTCACAGAGCAGCTGGTGAGTAGATTATGTACAATATGCCTTGGAATGAATGAACTGGCTCTATATGGGGAAAACTGGTCATTTATCAACAAGAAACTTAAGTATGTTTTTCCCAGAAAAGACAATCCATTTTGAAAAGGGCTTTGTAGGTATGCGTATTTTATCCCATTTTTGTTAACATTAATACTTTTAAACTCATTTTCAGTATTTGTACATTGAGTAGAATTATGTGAAATCTCTTTCTTACTGTTATGAACAAACTGAAGGATCTACCAAAAGCCACAGAAAAAATATAAAGATGGAAAAATCAACTATGCATGCCAAAGTTAATTTGTCAAAATATGTACATGCATTTTTTCTTGGAAAAAAGTATACTTGTATATTATTAATCATAGACTAATTTATTCAACATCTGTAATAGTAAATATTACCTTAATTGGAAGGTCTGCAATAGTATTTTGTTTAAGTAATGAATTTATCCAAGACTTTGCTTTAGAAAAAGAAACCACATTTAGAAGGACAATAGCAGCTAACAGTTACTGCACATTTAGGCACTAAGCTAAATCCTCTTACCCATTATCTCAGTAAATTCTAATGAAAATACTAATGGGGTATGTATTATTACTTAGGACTGGGACAAAAGCTTGTCCAGGATCTTTCACCCAGTAAATGATGGAGCCACACTATGTACCCCTATTAGGCCAGACATGAGGCTCTTACCCACTTTGGCAATGCCTCCCAGTGATGGAGTCACATCACTGGAAGGCCAGGTTCCAAAATTAGGGTTTGAGAAGATTGAATGGAGTCAAAATAATCTTAAGAATTATTGAGAAAAGCCCCACATTGGAGGCCATCATAGTATATTGGAAAACAGATTGCCATTTCTTTGGCTGAGCACCAGGTATGATAATTAGCTCACATCCAGGGATTGTGTTGTATGAGGGGTAGTTATCTTCAAATTCTGAAGTCAGGGCAGCCCTGGTGGCGCAGCGGCTTAGCGCCATCTGCAGCCCAGGGTGTGATCCTGGAGACCCTGGATCGAGTCCGACGTCAGGCTTTCTGTATAGTGCCTGCTTCTCCCTCTGCCTGTGTCTCTGCCTCTCTCTCTCTCTCTCTGCATCTCTATGAATAAATAAATAAATTCTTAAAAAAAACAAAAAACAAACTCTGAAGTCAAAGTCAGCATAGCAAGATACCTACAGAAAGACCTTTGAGACCTGAGGCTGAAGAATGAAGTGATTTCCTTCCATTTCTCACACTCTGGAGCATAAACATATGAAAAACTCTTCCTCTCTCCTGAATGCAACCTCTCTCTCCTTTTCCACTCTTTTTTTTTTTTTTTTTAAAGATTTCATTCATTTATTCATGAGACACACAGAGATAGAGAGGCAGAGATACAGACAGAGGGAGAAGCAGGCTTCCTGCAAGGGGCCTGATGTGGGATTTGATCCCAGGACCCTGGGATCATGACCTGAGCCAAAGGCAGATGCTCAACCACTGAGCCACATAAGTGTGGCTCCCACTCTTTTTCTCTTCCTCCTCCCTTCTCCATTCCTAACACTTTGAGCTAGTTGAGTGTACATGTGAATGTTCAGGGAATGCTAGAAAGGAAGTCACTGGAGTTGAAGAGGAGGAGCCTTTGGCATGATCACTGGCACGAGGGGATAGAAAGTCACATTCAGAGTTATAGAGTCCTTCACATGTCAACATCTGTACTCTGCATGTGCCATACTTTTGTTCTGTGAACATTTTAGGCATCTGCGGCCCCAAAAGGTAGACTACCAACAACTGAATTTCAGTTGTAAAGACACTTCTTTAACATGTGAAAACAGATTCCTTTACGTAATAGAAAAGGAAAAATTAACTGGACTGGGATCAAAGCCAAGGGTAAATGAGCTGCAGTGTAAACCTAGGGTGGGTACTGAAGGAATGCAGGGCATCTTTTCTGACAGAGAATGTTTCATTTTAAACTGAAGAGTAGATGGGGGTTGGGGAGCCTTTACAGATGTCTTAAAAGATGAATAGTATTTTAAGGGAAAAAAGGTATGTCCACCTCACAACTGTTGATGAAGGGGGGGGGGCAGATTTCACCTAAATCGAATTTAAGACGTTTCTTTTTATATCATCTCTAATACTGTTCATCCTTTTTGGCATAGGAGCTTTTAAGGAAAAAGTATAAAATAAACATTTTAAATCTGAATGTCTCATTGCCAATTCTTACCTACTGATTTCACCTTCCACAGTTTTTCTGTGAGCATTCTGCCTTCCACAGAAGAGCTTCTCTGGGAACTTCTCTGGGTGGCTCAGTGGTTGAGCATCTGCCTTTGACCCAGGGCCTGATCCTGGGGTCCTGGGATGAGTCCCACATCAAGCTCCCCGCATGGAACCTCCTTCTCCCTCTGCCTATTTCCACCTTTCTCTGTGTCTCTCATGAATAAATAAAATCTTAAAAAAAAAAGAAGAAGAAGAAGAAGAACTCTGTTTCAGTTATCTGGCTTCCCTTCTGCAGCTGTTCAATTTTAGCAGTTTCTGTAGACAAATAAATTACTTAAAAATAATGTTTAGTCATTATTATAATTAGGAGGGAAAATGGAATGAAGTTCGGCATAGCCTTTTGGAGGATGAAATTTGTATATTGAATTTAAAGAAATTGAATGTATAAGAGTAAACCATAGCTTGGAATATATTCAACCCCAAATCATTTTTATTTCCAGAGCTACCTTTAGCATAGAAATTTGCATTTGCCAAAGGAACACAAATTAGCTGCTTTGCTTGCCAGTCAGGTTTTCTCTTTTGTTTTCCAAAGATTACAAAGAAAATTGAATGCCACTGTTTTATAGGGGTGCAAATTGATTATATTATATGCAGTATTACACATCCATCTGAAATAACCAATGTACAGTTAAAATTTTTCTCAAATATTTTCCATTTCTCATTTTTCTTTGTCCTAAAAATTCCAGGTTCAGATGTAGTCTTTCAGATATCTCTTTGTTAGCACCATACTTTAAATATTATTAAAGATAGATGTTATTTTTCTCACAATATTACAGGTAATTCATAGAGAATGCAGATGCAAGGTCTTTGAATGTATTTTTAACCAAAGTGGGAAATAGGATCTGTAGTCTATATTTGAGATTTATTTATAAATACATTTTAAAAAGTTAGCATTCTCAAAAAAGAAAGTTAACACTCTTTAAATTATTAGCAGAAACAAATCAGTGAAATGTCATATGTAATTGTCTTTTGTCCATGTTGATCGGGAATTAAGGTGACAGAGACTAAACAGACCTTGGGGGCAAACAGCAGTTTTCATATACTTGTAGCTTTTTGTCACTGTGTAGAACACCTTAGACAAATGGAAATTGTACTGTTTCTTGTAGGGTGTCTCATGGTACCATTGTACTGTAATTTCAGGAAAACAGTGCATGTGCCTCGTGGATCTGGATAGAGCAAGAGCTGCAGAAGAACATGGTTACTCCGTTCAAGTGATATCCATGGAGCCAGAGAGCTGCTCTCCCAAAAATAACATGATTGTGGGAGTCCCCATTTAGAAGGAGATACTCACATTTGATGTTTGGCCATCCGTCTTCATGATGAAAGCCCAATGGCATCTAGGAAGTTCTTGGCATAACTAGAAAACAGCATTAGCCATCTTGAACTTATTGTGCTCAGGAAGGAGAGCAGCAGGAAAATCACGAAAAAAAAAGGCTGCCTGCAAAGCATCACAAATGCTCTTGTAATGTCTGATTAAAGGGCCGCTGGCTTTCATAGTGAGAATCCCCTGAAGTCTCAGCTGCTGACAGAATAATCCTCACCAGTGGAGGTTCCATCACTGGAATAACAATTTCCTTCTCAGTTCACAGCGTTTCTGATCTTGCCAATTTGATGTTCAATTCAAAACGATGAATTGGAGCCTTTGTCATCATTGCAGCCTTTACAATCACTTAGGCATTCAAATGGAGACCAAAACTAGATTCAGTGGGGTTGGTTGGTTGGTTGGTTGTATTTTTAACAATTGTACTTTTTCTATAATTTTTAAAAATATCCAGTCAGGCAATTACAGTATGGTTAAATTTTTAAACCAGGTTGAGTTAGACTTCCATTTCATTTCATATATTTTTTTAAATATGTGTCCTGTAAATTACCAAATGAGATCATCACTGGTTCAAACACTTTATATGAAGAACATTAAAATAACTGCAGGAAATTTCCTGTTAGGGGAGCATGTAATTTGGACATAACTTCTAACTAATCAGTAAATACATTAATTAATCCCAGTTTATGAATAATTATTGAGGATCCTTTATTTTCAAGACCCTGGGCTAGATTCTTCTAAGGATAGAAGGATAAGTTGCAAGAGACATGGTGCCTTGCCTATGGAATAATCATACAAAAGAAAAATTAATGAATTTAGTTCTATATGTCATAATATAATATATGGCCATGGGATTTGTTTTCCAGATATCAGTAATATATTTTAGTTACATTATTTTGGTAAAACCTATTGAATGTAGATTGGAAGTAGGAGGAGTACAGAGTTTGTAAGCTTATTTGACTATTTCTCCTTCTCACATTTCTCCTCATTCCACCAGCCAAAGTTTTTAAAGACATGTGACATGTCCTTTCTTACATGCTGCTACTTATTTAACTTGTACATGTCCTAAGTTATTCCATTTGAGATAAGATTTATTTCATTGATTTTGATGTTTTCAACCCCTGTAAGATACATATCATGAGGAAAAAGGAGTTTAATAAACAACTCTTTCATCATAGTGGGTTAAAATGTAGGAATAATTTATTCAGGGGAGAGGGCGTTGAATTCTTGTTTTCTGAGATAAAATTTAAGAAAAGAATTAAACATCAGCCCTCAGTATTTGTCATTTTTACTATAGACATACCATACTCTTTTATCCTGGACTTTCTTTTTTAAATGGAGGTATAATTTACAGACAGTAAAATAACAGGCTTTAACTGTTAAGTTTGAGAAGTTTTGACAAGTGTATATACTCCTGCAACTGCCACCAGAAAAGAGATATAGAATACTTCCACCAGCACAGAAAGTTCCCTCATGTCCCTTTCTAATTAACTTCACCTACGCCAAAGGCAGAAATCTCTGATTTTTATCACCCTCCATTTTTTCTGCCTATTTTAGTCCTTCATATACATGAAGTCATTTAGTATGTAGTCTTTTGTGTCTGGCTTCTTATGCCCAACATAGTATTTTTTGAGAAATATCCACATTGTTACATGTATCAGTAGTTTCTTCTTATTCTTAAGTAACATTCTACTATATAAATTTATCAAAATGTATTTATTCATTCTCCAATTGGTATTTATTTAGATTATTTCCA
Organism: Vulpes lagopus; assembly: GCF_018345385.1. Lineage (NCBI taxonomy): Eukaryota > Metazoa > Chordata > Mammalia > Carnivora > Canidae > Vulpes > Vulpes lagopus. The sequence goes on from NC_054829.1 coordinate 102,629,714, forward strand.
CTGTGAAGATATTACAAATAAGACCTATAAATATTCTTGTCCAAGTCTTTCTGTGGACATGTTTTCATTTCTCTTTGGTAAATACCTAGTAGTAGAATTTCTGGCTTGCTGAATAAATGAATGTCAATTACCAAACAATTTCCAAAGTGGTATACCATTTTATATTCCCACCAGCAATGTATAAAAATTCTAGTTCTTCACTCCACCCTCACAACATTTGATACTGTCAGTCTTTTTTATTTTAACCATTCTGGTGGACATTAAATGGTACCTCCCAGGGGCTTTAATTTTCATTTTTCAGATGACTAGTGATATTAAGAATCATTTGTAAAGTGAACGTTCAAGTCTTTTACTCATTTTTAAAATTAGGTTTTTTGTAGTTTTTTTAATTGTTGGTTTATAAGAGTCCTTTATATATTCTGGTTAAGAGTTCTTTGTCAGATATATGTATTAAGAATATTTTTCCCAGTCTGTGGCTTACCTACTCACTTTTATAATGAATGTTTTAATTTTCAGGAAGCCTAATTTATCTGTTTTTGCTGGTCAATATTTTCTGTATCCTCTATAATAAAATTTTATCCACCCTGAGGTTATGAAGATTTTTCCTGTTTTCCTACAGAAACTTTATGGTTTTAGCTTTTTACATTTAGGTCTATAGTCCATCTTAAATCAATAATTCACATAGAGTAGGTAACTTTTGAAGAATATGCATTTATTTTGGCACCATTTATTTAAAACCTTTTTCTCTTCCTATTGAATTGACTTGGCACCTCACTTGAAAATTAATTGATGTATATATAAGTCTATAAGGTCTCTAGCATTAATTTGTTTGATTACTGTAGGTTTATAGTGTCTTGAAATTAGGTGATCTTCCAATTTTATTTTTCATTTTCTAGATTGTTTTAACTGTTCTAGATCCATTGTATTTCCATATAAATATTTATTTTTATTTGTTTGTATTTATTAATTTAAGAGAGAGAATGAGCGAGAGAGAGAGAGAGAGCACATAAGCAGGGGTGGAGGGAGAGTAAGAAACAGACTCCTCCTCTGAGCAGGGAGCCTGATGCGGTGCTCGACTCCAGGACCCTGGGTCTTGACCTGGACTGAAGGCAGACGCTTAACCAACTGAGCCACCACATAAATTTTTTAATTAGCTTATCAAATTTCTTTTTTTTAAAGATTTTATTTATTTATTCATGATATATATATGGGTGAGGGGGAGCAGAGACACAGACAGAGGGAGAAGCAGGGTCCATGCAGGGAGCCCAACATGGGACTCAATCCCAACACTCCAAGATCAAGCCCTGGGCTAAAGGCAGGCGCTGAACCACCGAGCCACCCAGGGATCCCCTCAATTTTCTTTAAAAAAAAATAGCCTGCTGGTATTTTTAGTATTGTCTGGAATCTTTAGATCAATTTAGGGAAAATGAACATATTAGCAATATCAAGTCTTAAAATCCACAAACATAATATATCTTTCCACATATTTAGGTCTTCTTTAATTATTCTCAGTAAAATTTTCTGATTTTCAGTATAGATGTTTTCTTTTATTTATTATTTGTTAGTTTTGATACTGTTACCTTAAGTTTTTGCATGTTGTTCCCACAATTCAGAATAGCCTCCTCTTATCCCTCCCATTAACTTAAGCTCATTCATCCTTCTGCTCTTAGACTGACCTCCTAAAGAAAAACTTTCCTAACTTCCCTGGAATTAGGTACCTCTTAACAGATTGTGCACTATCCAGAAGAGTGTTCTGTAATCCACCTCAGGTGACTCAAAGCACCCTCGCCCCCAAAAAAAGCCCATATGATAAGGATCCAGAATTTAAAAAGTGACCCCTTGTTCTCAGGCATGGAATTCTCCAGCTGTGATGAATGTGGCTAGTCATGGATATGGGTGTTAATGATTGCCCTCAGGACACAATTTTTCTGTGTAAATCCTTTCCAAGGCTACTTAGCCAGGGCAAATAAAAGAGGTTGGATGCAAGCAGCAGGAAGGTTGTTGCAATGACAATAATCCCAGCAAGTGACCTGGTTTCACCCCTGCACTTGTCTGTCAAAAGCAAAGCTGCTCCTCACTGATCTCTCAACCCCACAGTTGTAAGATTAGAAGCCAGAGATCATCTTTCAAGCCTGGCTCAGAGATAGAGAGGTATAATTATTAATGACTAAACAATTTTATCTTATTTAGGGAGACATTTCAGTCATATTAGAAATCAAAATATTTTCAGAGCACACATGCAAAATAGCATGTGAATAAGAATAATTGAACATTCAACCTCATTCTCAAGATTTTGGCTACAGGTGTTATCCACTCCATGGTTCAAGAAAATCACCATTAATTGAACTTCCACATACACCTGTTTTTCCAGTGGCTTTCATAATAAAATTAGAGATATGTTCCTGTGGAAGTGATATAATTAAATCATTAAAAGGAAGCCATACTTTTTTAAGTCACAATTTTTAAAAAACAGATTCTCAATGAAAGTATTTAGGCATTTTCAAAAGATTTTTTTATACACCAGAAATACATGTCTGTTGAAGAAAACTAGATGACGTGGCTAAACAAAAAGGAAAAAAAAATTTAAGTTGCTGTTAATACTGCGTTTTATATCTTCCTAACTTTTTCTATAAACACAGGCACACACAGAGAGAGACTAATTTAACAAACACTAATATAATATTTAATATTTGCTAAGCTTTCCTCTAAGTCCTTTGTAAATAACTCATTTTCAATCCTCATAATGACTCAAAGAACTAGATACCATTAGTCATCTCATTTTATAGAAACTAAGGCCAATGTTTCATAGTAAGAGCAGACCCAATCTGAACTAAGCTAGTAGTTGGCAGAGTTTATATTCTATTTCAGGCTCCTTAGCAATCCTATTGGGATTGGCTGAGATATACTATAGTAAAAAATCTCTCTGCCTTCTGAAGTTCTACACAAGAAAGATGTATGTTTCATTCATACTACATACCCACCCATGTCAAATATGACTCTGACACATTATCTTCACACCTGACCAAGAAGCTTCTATTAGGAGGATAGCTGGTCTCCTGGAAAAGGAAAATAGACACGGCAAAGTATCACCTAGCTAGTAAAGAGTCTTTTTTTTTTTAAGATTTTATTTATTCATGAAAGACACACACAGAGAGAGGCAGAGACACAGACAGAGGGAGAAGCAGGCTCCATGCAGGGAGCCTGATGTAGGACTCGATCCAGGGACTCCAGGATCACGCCCTGGGCCGAAGACAGATGCTCAACCACTGAGTCACCCAGGCATCCCACTACTAAAGATTATGCTCAAATATGATCTACTTTACTTCCCCATTTTGCTGAGTAAACTACATAGCCCCTTCTGAGTTTAACAGAGTGGGGATGAAAACCCTTGGAGAGAGGTTGCAGATAGTTGCAAACAGCAATGTAATGTACCACCAACAATGTAGTTGAAGGAGGAAGACAAGAGGAGGAAGGGGAAAAAGGGAACAGAAAAAGGCCATTGCATCCCCAGTTCAGAAATGGAGATTCTGAACACAATTGACTTGGAGTAGGGCATTGTATTGAATTCATCAAGGAGGGAAGGCATATGCCATAACATTTCTTGTCCTTGCTCTGTGGATCCCTCACACTGACTATTGGAAAGGAATTTTCCAGAAAAACATGAAGGGAGTTATTTTCTATCATTGTACAAGAATGGAGAAACTTTTATACTAAAGCTGTTTGGAAAGATAGAAAGAGATGGAGTACTTCCAAATTCGTTCTATGAGGCCAGCATCACCTTAATTCCAAAACCAGACAAAGACCCCACCAAAAAGGAGAATTTCAGACCAATATCCCTGATGAACATGGATGCAAAAATTCTCAACAAGATACTAGCCAATAGGATCCAACAATACATTAAGAAAACTATTCATCATGAACAAGTAGGATTTATCCCCGGGACACAAGGCTGGTTCAACACTCATAAAACAATCAGTGTGATTCATCATATCAGCAAGAGAAAAACCAAGAACCATATGATCCTCTCATTAGATGCAGAGAAAGCATTTGACAAAATACAGCATCCATTCCTGATCAAAACTCTTCAGAGTGTAGGGATAGAGGGAACATTCCTCGATATCTTAAAGCCATCTACGAAAAGCCCACAGCAAATATAATTCTCAATGGGGAAGCACTGGGAGCCTTTCCCCTAAGATCAGGAACAAGACGGGGATGTCCACTCTCACCACTGCTATTCAACATAGTACTGGAAGTCCTAGCCTCAGCAATCAGACAACAAAAAGACATTAAAGGCATTCAAATTGGCAAAGAAGAAGTCAAATTCTCCCTCTTCGCCGATGACATGATACTCTACATAGAAAACCCAAAAGCCTCCACCCCAAGATTGCTAGAACTCATACAGCAATTTGGTACCATGGCAGGATACAAAATCAATGCCCAGAAATCAGTGGCATTTCTATACACTAACAATGAGACTGAAGAAAGAGAAATTAAGGAGTCAATCCCATTTACAATTGCACCCAAAAGCATAAGATACCTAGGAATAAACCTAACCAAAGAGGTAAAGGATTTATACCCTAAAAACTATAGAACACTTCTGAAAAAATTGAGGAAGACACAAAGAGATAGGAAAATATTCCATGCTCATGGATTGGAAGAATTAATATTGTGAAAATGTCAATGCTACCCAGGGCAATGTACACATTTAATGCAATCCCTATCAAAATACCATGGACTTTCTTCAGAGAGTTGGAACAACTTATTTTAAGATTTGTGTGGAACCAGAAAAGACCCCGAATAGCCAGGGGAATTTTAAAAAAGAAAACCATATCTGGGGGCATCACAATACCAGGTTTCAGGTTGGACTACAAAGCTGTGGTCATCAAGACAGTGTGGTACTGGCACAAAAACAGACACATAGATCAATGGAACAGAATAGAGAACCCAGAAGTGGACCCTCAACTTTATGGACAACTAATATTCGATAAAGGAGGAAAGACTATCTACTGGAAGAAAGACAGTCTCTTCAATAAATGGTGTTGGGAAAATTGGACATCCACATGCAGAAGAATGAAACTAGACCACTCTCTTGCACCAGACACAAAGATAAACTCAAAATGGATGAAAGATCTAAATGTGAGACAAGATTCCATCAAAATCCTAGAGGAGAACACAGGCAACACCCTTTTTGAACTCAGCCACAGTAACTTCTTGCAAGATACATCCACGAAGGCAAAAGAAACAGAACTATTGGGACTTCATCAAGGTAAGAAGCTTTTGCACAGCAAAGGATACAGTCAACAAAACTAAAAAACAACCTACAGAATGGGAGAAGATATTTGCAAATGACGTATCAGATAAAGGGCTAGTTTCCAAGATCTATAAAGTACTTACTAAACTCAACACCAAAGAAACAAATAATCCAATCATGAAATGGGCAAAAGACATGAAGAGAAATCTCACAGAGGAAGACATGGACATGGCCAACACGCACATGAGAAAATGCTCTGCATCACTTGCCATCAGGGAAATACAAATCAAAACCACAATGAGATACCACCTCACACCAGTGAGAATGGGGAAAATTAACAAGGCAGGAAACCACAAATGTTGGAGAGGATGCGGAGAAAAGGGAACCCTCTTACACTGTTGGTGGGAATGTGAACTGGTGCAGCCACTCTGGAAAACTGTGTGGAGGTTCCTCAAAGAGTTAAAAATAGACCTGCCCTACGACCCAGCAATTGCATTGTTGGGGATTTACCCCAAAGATGCAGATGCAATGAAACGCCGGAACACATGTTTCTAGCAGCAATGGCCACAATAGCCAAACTGTGGAAGGAGCCTCGGTGTCCATCGAAAGATGAATGGATAAAGAAGATGTGGTCTATGTATACAATGGAATATTCCTCAGCCATTAGAAACGACAAATACCCACCATTTGCTTTAACGTGGATGGACCTGGAGGGTATTATGCTGAGTGAAGTGAGTCAATCGGAGAAGGACAAACAGTGTATGTTCTCATTCATTTGGGGAATATAAATAATAGTGAAAGGGAATAGAAGGGAAGGGAGAAGAAATGTGTGGGAAATATCAGAAAGGGAGACAGAACATGAAGACTCCTAACTCTGGGAAACGAACTAGGGGTGGTGGAAGGGGAGGAGGGCGGGGGGTGGGGGTGAGTGGGTGACGGGCACTGAGGGGGGGCACTTGACGGGATGAGCACTGGGTGTTATTCTGTATGTTGGTAAATTGAACACCAATAAAAAATAAATTTATTTAAAAAAAAAAGAATGGAGAAACTTCTATTAATTGGGGTTTCAGATTTGCAAATCCTGCCTCATATATTGAAGTGTTTGATCTGTAAGGCCAAATATTCCTTTAGGAAGGTATGAGATTTTACTACTAGGAATGTATGATTATTCATATTCCTACACCCTAACCAACACGGGTATTATCAGATTTTTATTTTAATATTGGCCAATTTGATGGGTAAAAATGCTATTTTGTTTTGATATTCATTCTTGAAATTATTCATGTGATTGCATACTTTTCACATGGTTTTGACCATTTGTATTTTGTGAATTGCCTTCTCATCCATTTATTAATTTAATCAACACATATATTGAGCCCTTGCTTTGAGGCCAAATAATTGTGTCCATATTTCTTATTCATTTTTCATCTGGCACTTTGATTTCACATAAGGATTACTAAAGGTTTATTTGTGGATTAAAGTCTGTTAATCGCATTACAATTTTTTAAGTTGGTTATTATGGAGGAAGGTGTTGTTTTTGTTTTGCTGTTATAAAGTTAAAAATGCACATTTGGTCACATATGTCACTCTTTTCCCTGTGATTTCTGCTAGATTTTTCCCACTCAGTGATAAAAAACAATCCTCCTATATTTTTGGTATTCTAGTTCTTTAATAGTTTTAGTTTTTACACTTAAATCTGTAACCTAGCAAGTATATCTTCTGGTGGATGGTTTGAGGTAGAAATCTAATACTTATTTTCACATTAGTTACTTTCACATACTATTATACAAATCCAGCTTTTCTATTGATTTGAGATGCCATTAATAGGATAAGTATACTGGGGACTTTCTTCACTTGTATTACTTTCTGTTGATTTTTTTTTTTTTTTTAAGATTTCATTCATTCATGAGAGACACACAGAGAGAGGGAGAGACAGAAGCAGATTCCCTGCGGGGAGCCTGATGTGGAATTCGATTCTAGGACCCAGGATTACAACCTGAGCCAAAGGCAGATGCTCAACCACTGAGCCACCCAGGCACCCTCTATTGAATTCTTATACCAGAATCACATTCACTAAATTATTACAGCTTTATAATACATTTTGACATTTAAAAAGGTAAATTTTATTTTGGGTGGTAATATAAAGGGTTTGTGACCTGCAACATAGAGAAGATTGTGAACTTCTCCTCCAATTACGCCCTGTAGCTAAAACATAGTGCATTTTCCTAAAGAGAGTGCATTTCCTAAAACAAGAGTGCATTTTCCTAAAGAGAGGGACCACAGTTTTAATTAGATTCTCAAAAGGATCCATGATCACAAATAACATTAAGTATCACCTGATCTAAAGAAAGTGAAAATGTAACAGAATTCAATGTTATGCACTAAAGAATTAGCCAGAATATTTTTTCAATATTTACAATAAATGAGTCATTATTTGCTTTTTCATAGCACTCTAAAGAAGCCAGGTTCTGTTCATTTGTGTTTGTTTGCTTTTAGGTCTAGTTTATGTGACCCAAGTAGGAATAGTTTATAGTCAAGTAAAAAAATAAAACATTCAGCAACAAAAAGGAGAATATTTACTGGATGACTGATCCAGAGGGTCCTGAGAATTTTTATAATAGGAGTTGGATACTGTGTCAGCTGGTGTCCCCTCCTTCAAGAAGGCTTTCTGCCCAACTAATCTCAAGTGGCCTCTCCCAGTTCCTCTGTCTCCCCACAAAACATGTGTGTATATTTATTATGTGTTCTTCAGTAGAATCTAGGCCTCAAGCAGTCTGTTTTATCCACCATTATCCTTTCAGTACTTACTCCAGCATCAGGCACATAGTAAGAACTCAGTAAATACTTAGAGAATGAATATGATATTTTAACACCTTCCACATGGGGTAAAAATTCATATTAGGTTTTCCTTTCCCCTCTGCAGACATATATTCAGGCATCAGGCATGAGGGGCTTTTATATTGTTTGGGTTTGTATTGTCTTTGTTTTGTTTAATACTTTAAGATAGGTTTAGCAAATCCAGTGCTAATGAAAACTAAGAAGTGACAGTTACTGCCTATGTTATCTTAATAGTTTTTATGAAAAAGATACTGGTAAGTTATTTCCCTGTTCATGGAGCAAAAGTAAAAAGGGAACGTGCTTAAAGAGATAAAGTGTTCAACAAAGTAGTTTGATATTTTCCATGATAAACCTGTCCCAGCATAGAGCATGGCTCAAACAAGGTGCCTAATAAATATCTGTTAAGTGAGTGATATTGAATGACCATAAAGAACTAAAATAGTGGAATGTAGGAACTATAGGGATGTGTAATTCCTCTGTCACTAGAGGTGTTTCAATGAAAAAGAGAAGTTTGCTCTTCACACATCTGACAACTGGGCTCAGTCACAGATCATTTTTCACCATCTGCCTGCATTTCAGTCAAAAAGGAAGCATATGCAGAGGCTTGCAGTCCCACAGACTATCTTTCCTGTACAATGCCTACTCCTTTGTATAGAATAGTTCACCCAATTACCTGAGAATAATAGATAGCCCAGCATCTGGAATGCAGCACATATTTTGTTGAGAACAACAACAATATCCTATAAGAAGTTCTTAGTAATTAAGAAAAGTAAGCTAGAACTTCTTGGGTAGGTAAGGAAATCCAATGTAGGGGGAAAATTTACCACAAGTAGTTAAAACTGCAGTTTATACACTTAATCAATTAGGAGTTGACTATCATAGTAGTAAAGGTGAACTTTATACATAATCATATTTATTTCACTGCATTTTAAAATCATCTTATTTCTTTGATTTAATCCTGTCTATTCATATTGGATCCTTCATAAATCATCTACAGTTTACTTTGAATTTAATGAGACTAAAAATATACAGTACATTCCTGGCTAGATGGCAACTGTTCTTCGCTTATTATATTTTGAGTGTAGAACTGCTGCAATGCGGAGTGATGACAATGAGACTCTGAGAGGACGTCTGACTATTTGAAGTCACGTTTGCTGCTGAATTAAGAGCATATACTTTGGGAAAGCATCTGTGTGTGTATTTGGAAAAGTGAAAGGAGGTCATGGGGAGAGAGGAAACAATGCCTATAAATTAAGATCGCTCAATTTCCCCTCCATCTCATCCTAAAAAGAGCATCTGTACCTTATTTCTAAAGTTGTACTAGCAATAGTTTATGTAGCCAAAATATGAATTTCAACACTTAAACTCCCAAATTTCATGAAGATTAAAGTCAAGCTGATTTTTCTTAAGACATCCAGAGCAAGAGATCTTCTTACCTTCTCTCTCAGTAAATCTTTGGTGTATTTTCTTAATCTCACCTCAAGAAAATTCCATTTTAGCCAAATTCTTCATGCTACATTTAAAATGAATTTCAGGTGCTATGTCAGTGGAAAAGAATAACAGCTAGGAACTAACTTTCCTTCTTTTAAATCTGAATGTACTTCAAAAGTGTGACTTTTAACTTATGTTTTCTTTATTATTATTTACATAGCATTGTCAGAATTAGCATCAGACTGAACAGTCTTAATTTTAACTTCTGAGTCTTATTTCCTTAGTCTTTCAATATTTCTAAGGCTCCCTCCCAAACCTAGCCCAATTTCCACCTCCTCCTTCAATGTAAATCTTGGATGCATTCTAGAAAAAAGTAGGTGATGTGAACAGAATAATGAATGCCAATGACTCTCTTAATTATCTAAAGCTTTCTGAGTCTTGATATCTGGCAGAGGAAGACCCTGCTTTGTTCTTCCTTAAAATAGTCTTGGCTATTCCTATCCTTTTGCTCTTCCATCTAAAGTTTAAGATCTGCTTGTAGTGGTCCACGAAAAAGCCTTATTGGAATTGCACTGAATTTATAAATTGCTTAGGGAAGAATTAACATCTTAACAATGTCTAGTCTTATTTCCATAGCACTGTATATGAACAAGGTAGCTACCATCAATTCATATACAGCTTTATCTTATACACATTGCTGATTTTAGCAAATGCTTTTTCTGTATCTACTGAGGTGACCATCTGTTTTTTCTCCTCCTCATATGTTAATGAGGCTAATTCCATTAATATATTTTCTTTTTTTAATAATAAATTTATTTTTTATTGGTGTTCAATTTGCCAACATACAGAATAACACCCAGTGCTCATCCCGTCAAGTGCCCCACTCAGTGTCCGTCACCCATTCACTCCCACCCCCCGCCCTCCTCCCCTTCCATCACCCCTAGTTCGTTTCCCAGAGTAAGGAGTCTTTATGTTCTGTCTTCCTTTCTGATATTTCCTACCCATTTCTTCTCCCTTCCCTTCTATTCCCTTTCACTATTATTTACATTAATATATTTTCTAATGTTAAAGGGAAAAACTTAAATTGCTCAAGATCAGTATTTTTCCAGTTACTGTTTTATTTTTAATTTTATCATCTTTGTTCATAAGTGCTTTTATCATGTGATTGTTGCTTTCTGATGTTACCCTGATCTGGTTTGGGTAGGAAGATCAAGACTATTCTAGCACCATTGACCAATTATAAAAAAATATATTTTTTATGTTCTCTAAAACTATGTTTATAAGATTGGGATTGTCTTTCTTGAATGCTTAGCTCATGGGCTTATAAAACCATGTAGTATATTTGGGGACAGAACAAAAGAAGAGGTGCTCATTGCATTTCTTTGATGATTATTGGTATATTCATATTTTCCATTTCTTCTTGAATTGTTTTTCCAAGGTGTATTTTTTGAAGACGTTGTCTGGGTTGGCTACTTTATTTCTTTAGCTAGGCTAGTGATGAAAACTTAAAAGAGAAAAAATCTAGGCTCCTAAATGACTTTGAAAAACACCTTGTATTATTTTTGGCCCTCTAGCAATTTGTATTCTCACTTAACAGTTATGCTGTCTGGACCATGTTTTCTAAATTTATTGCCTCGTGCAGCTGAATCACCTAACCTTCCTAGAGCCAAGATAAATTAGAACTATCTCTTTTTCTTGATCTACCTGGGACTTTTATCCTAATAGATCAGGTTAGCCTGACAGCATTTATTCTTCACGAAGACTTGCTGGCAGCTATCAGCAAGGTGCTTGCCAAGTTTTTCCTTTCATTGATTTTTAAGTGTGTGTTTACTATATAGAATTTATACTCATATTGCTATATATATATATATGTAAAGTAAAGTCCTCCAAAAACTATATACATATACATATATATATAGTTTTTGGAGGTCTTTACTTTGAATATCATCAAAGGTGCTTTCCAAGAATAAGTTTTAGAAACACTGTAATAAAAAATAAAATAAAAATAAAAAACAGACAATAGAATGGAATCTCAAACAGGTTCCTTAAAGGTTCCTGTTGTCCTTAAGAAGATATGTGGAATGTAGGTAGAGAGAAATGTGTACAAAATCTTAAGTATTTTCCTATTTCCCTAGTCATAAATTAAAATGTACTATAAATTTATGTCACTGGTAAGAAGCACTAATGGATAGCTCTGATGATGTTCCAAAACAACTGTACGAAGACATAAGTTGCCATCAGAAGCAAATTAAAAAATTATTAACAAATATGATGGGAGAGGAGGATCATCTCAGTGGTTTCTTATCCCATGCTAGGCATTCCAGAGGAAAAGAGATATAGAAGCTGCTGCTTCTTTACAGTGCATTTGTCTGGCCTTCATAGCATGTGTGTGTGTGTGTGTGTGTGTGTGTGTGTGTGCGCAAATTTTTCCAGTTCGTAGCTACTGTAATTCATCAATTTTTTGAAAGAATTAATTCATGGATTGCCATTCATGGTCCTGCATCCAAGGGCCAAAACCAGCCCTTTGCCTGTTATTACAAATAAAGTCTTATTGGGACACATGTATTTTCTTAATGTGTTATTTATTTGAGAGAGAGAGTGGGATGAGGGGCAGAGGGAGAGAGAGAGAGAATCACAAGCAGACTCCTCACAGAGCCCAATGCGGGGCTCTATCTCATAGCCCTGAGATCATGACCTGAGCTGAAACCAAGAGTTGGACACTTAACCAACTGAGCTATCCAGGCATCCTGTTTATGTATATTGCATAGCTGTTTTTGCACTACAAATGCAGTGTTGAATAGTTTCAAATGAATCAAAAATATGTACTCTCTTGCTCTTTAGAAGAAAAACTTTCCAATCACTGAATTAAATCTTTAGATGTCAAAAAAGCCAGAGAATAGCTTAATCTAGGGCAAGTGACCTTAAACTGGGATTTATAAATAGGTATCAGGGGTCTATCATTCTAAGAAACAATTTGCATTATTTATTGTATGTGTGTATTTTACTGGTTAGAGGGTCCCAAGTCTATCAGATTCTCCAAGGAGTCTTATGACCCAATATGTATTAAGAACTAATGGTTTAGGTGAATATTGCTCATTTGTTCTTTGGAAGGCTTTTGGAATGGGGCAAAAGAAAAAGCAGTTCATAAAACTGACTCAACACAAGGAGCTAACACCTTACACCTGTTAGGATGGCTATCATTAAAAAGACAAAAGAGAAGGGATGGCAAAGACGTGGAGAAATTGGAACACCTGTTCCCTATTGGTGGGAATGTGAAATGATTCAATCCTATAGAAAAGTGCCTCAAAAAATTAAAATAGAGCTACCACATGATCTGATTATCCCACTTCTGGGTATATATCTGAAGGAAACTAAATCAGTATCTCAGAGAGATGTTTGCACACACACGTCCATTGTAGCATTATTCACAGCAGCCAAGATGTGTAAACAACCTAGATGTCCTTCAGTGAATAAATAGATAAAGAACATGTGGTAGGGGCAGCCCCCGTGGCTCAGTGTTTTAGCGCCACCTTGAGCCCAGGGCTGATTCTGGAGACCCCGGATCGAGTCCCACATCAAGCTCCCTGCATAGAGCCTGCTTCTCCCTCTGCCTGTGTCTCTGCCTCTCTCTCTTCTCTGTGTGTCTCTCATAAATAAATAAATAAATAAATAAATAAATAAATAAATAAATAAATAAATAAATAAATAAATAAAATCTTAAAAAAAAAGAATATGTGGTGTATATGTATACAGTAGAGTATTATTTCCCCTTCAGAATGAAGGAAAACTTGTGATATGTGACAACATGAATAAACCTGAGGATGTGCTAAGTGGAAATAAAGGAGTCACAGAAGGATAAATAGTGAACGATTCCACATATATAAGTTATCTAAAATAGTCAAACTCACAGAAAAAGAACAGAATGGTGATTGTTAGGGGATAGGGGGCAAGAGGGAATGGAGAGTTGCTGTTCAACAGGTACAGAGTTTCAGTTATGCGAGATGAACAAGTTCTAGAGATCTGCTATACAATATGTGCCTATAGCTAACAACACCTTATCGCGTACTTAAAAATTTGTTAAAGGGTAGATTTCATAATGAGCATTCTTATCACAAGAAAAAAACATGACACAAGGGGTTGTTTTTTTTTTTTTTAAAGGATGGGACAGTAAGCAATGTTAGCTAAGGGAATTTTGTGTGTGTTTGTGTGTGTGTGTAAAAATTTTTTTATAACTCTCTGGAGTTAGCTCTAAGTCATTTATTTCTTTTGACTCGGTACCACATATTGTTCATAATATCTTATTTTCACAACATTTCCCAAGGAGTATTCATCTCTTGTTTTACAGATGCATGAGCTCAAGCTCATTGAGGATATATAATTTATTCTAAACAGCAACTAGTAATAGTAAAGATGTGAAATGGAGTATGATTCTTAGCACTGTGTATCGCACACTGTGCTCACCAAAGATTCATATATTATCAGAACTGTCTGTGACATGTAATTAAGGAATTTAATGCCAGTTTTAAATTGAGAAAAATCTTCAGTTGTTGCTCCAGGGGAAGTCTCAATGCTCAAGGTCTATTCCCACTGGATACGTTACATAGCTCTTCCCCCTGAACTCAGAACAAAGAGCTCACTGACTTTCCATAGTTCAGGGAAGATTTTTCTCTTGCCTGTGGCCTTCCTCAGAATCATCCTTTTCTCTCCTCTCCTGGTCCTTGATACATAGCTTTGCCTTAGCAATGAATACAGACTTGCAAAAGGATAGCTGTTTTCAAGTTGCTTGTTTTAGACACCGAACAGACCTTTATGTCAAGAAAAAAAAAATCAAGCTTGCTCATTCTGTGTGTGTGGGGTGGGAGTGAAGGTAATAAGTGAGGGTGGGTGAAGAGAACCAAACCACAAATGAATTTCTAAATATATTATCTTCTGGCAGTGAGAAGCCATTCAGTTCTTTGTGGAGGGAAGTGATGGATGGAAGCACTGCTTTATCAAATGGGAAACTTACACATTTGCTGAAACCTAGAATCAAGATTTGGCCTTCTTACAACATAATACAAATTACCTCAGAAGCAGTGGCTGGTGCTTCCAGAGATCTCACTACTTTCGGCTGGAATAAAAGGGCTAAAACAGGTAAAACAGATTAGGTAATGAATATCCAGATTTAGACCGGTTGGGGATTTCATCAGGCAGCAGGGATTGTAGAGGCAAAGGAGGAACCTAATGGGGAAAGCATATTTTTCACTGTTTCAATCTCTAGTTTCTTCTAAGTCTTCAAAGTACCCAAATTTTGTATCTATGGTGAATGCTGAGATTATGATGAAATAAAGTCTACTTAGGTTACTTGAAAAATAACAATTGCAAATTCACAAATGGCCACCATTTACCTTAAATGGTAACTTGCAAATAGAATGGAGTGGAACAGGCTTTCCTATTGCCCATCCCCTGCCTTACACCTTTGGTGACTTTGGCACATGAGAAAAATAAATGAAAATTGGAAAATGTAGCTTTTCCACTATAAAATCCCTACTGTATTAAATCACCCTTTGAAAACTAGTAACTGGTAAATTTCTTTGTGATACTAGTGTTCCAACGCTACCTTTTTCAAGTTATTTTCTGGGAAAGGCATTCTGCTTCCTGGATGTACAAATCATTTATATGTTCAATCTATCATTCTGTATTAAATTGCCTTTGGTCTTTTTATATCACTGTGCTCGAAGAACGTAAGGTCCTGGCAATGACATTTGTACTTCCTGAAGTGGGTAACATCCCTTCTGGGTAACCTTTTGTGAAATCACATGAACAGCAGCTAGCCTAACACTGGTTGTCTTCCTTTAGGCAATGACATTTGAGCTGCTGCGGTTTCATCATGCGATCTCAAAGCCAATTACTCATCCAGGTTTTCAGCAGCATTAACGATGATGACTCTTTTCTTGCTGAATTTATGAAATGTACCTTGGCATTTTCAATTACCCAAGTATTCAAGAAGGCAAGCTCTTGTGTGAGTGTTGACTCAGGCCCACACCCATGCTGATGATAGAGGTCCTATAACTGTACAGCCAACTCCCCATAATAAGGGAATGTTCAGCACATAAACTGAATCGGTTTCTAATCCTATTATTTTAATCACCAAGGTAAAATTCTGGATTTTTCTCAGTAAATTAGAGGAGCAATTTACAGCTAATCCAAAGTATCTTTTTTTGGTATTCAATTTGGCTCCTTGCTTACAATTTACTACTAATAATATAATAACTGATTAGAGGAGGCAACATAAAAGCATGTTAATTAATTCTTGCAGCTAGAACTTAGTTAAAACATAGAAAATAAAAATTCATTTGCAACCCAAAACAGGGTTTAGATTTGAGAAAAGTCATGGACCCACAAAATAAATAATCTATGTATAAAGAATAGGGGTGCCTGAGTGGCTCAGTTGTGAAGCATCAATCTCTTGATCTCAGGGTTGTCAGTTTAAGCCTTACATTGGGCTCCATGCTGGGGTAGACTCTACAGAAAAAAAAGAAAAGAAAAAGAACGGAGCATAGTAGGATTTTTTAAAGATTTTACTTATTCATGAGAGACACACAGAGAGAGGCAGAGACATAGGCAGAGGGAAAAGCAGGCTCCATGAAGGGAGCCTGATGCAGGACTGGATTCCAGGACCCCGGGAGCCCAGTGGGGCCCAGGATCACACCCTGAGCCAAAGGCAGATGCTCAACCACTGAGCCACCCAGGTGTCCCTGGAGCATAGCTTTAAATGCCTCCTCTAAATAGTAGAGACTCTGCCAATTTAGAGGCTTAGAGTCTGGGCTTTCCCTTAAGTTGTCCACACACACCCTAACCCACGTCCCACCCTACAGGTGTCCTCAGGCAGCCGACACTGGGGAAGCAGGCGCAGAAAAGCAGAAGGTAGCCGGTATTGGTACTACTGTCTGCCTTCCTCTTCAGGGAAGGAGTCTCTGGTACTCTGGTGCTTTAACAACCGCAGCTCCTTCCGGGGCCCTTTGCTCTTCCTTGTGGTTCCAGTCTGGGCTTTGGTTTCCTTCTCTTGTCCCTGTACACTCAAAACTGTTTACCTGCTTCCCGCTTTTCTGAACTTCTTCTCCATTCCCTTCCCCCAGCCTACACCTGCTGTGGTTCCTGCAGTCAAGGCTCTTCACTTGAATCGCCTTCGAGAACCTCCGTGATACAAAGTCTAGAAATGAATAGAGACAGACAGCTTGGAATGGTATCTTTTTATTTCTCATTGACTATATTGGAATGTAGGTGTTGACAGGTGAAAAACTTACGACAAAAGGTCTAAATTACAAATTTTAACAATTAAGGGTTAGCTCCTAATAGCCCTTTTAACATTTATCCTCGTGGTCTCCTAGAGTTACGCTGCCCAGACAGAGATCAAATTGTCTGTGCTTATAATGTGATGGCATAGAAGACGGGATTCTTTCATTTATTTCATTTTGGTAAGTTCTCAGTCTGGTATTCTTTAAAGGAAAATGAAATTGTATAACCTTAGCAAGCATAGACTGCTTGTTTGTAAATCTCAGCATTCATCAGTCATCAAGTCAAACACTTCAGCAAGTTTCAAACTGTTATACGGTAAAGTAGATGACGTTTAAAAATTCCAAGAGCAAATCAAAAAGCAAATCAAAGTAAATAAAAGAACTCAAAATAAATAACTCATGTATTTGCATATGCAATCTGAACTTGAACTTTCAACTTTTCAGATCAAATATTACTTTCTTTTCACTTGTGCAGATATCTAAGTTAATGTATCAGCCATCCACGTTAATTTGTTATATACTCACCCAATACCAGCATACTAGTAACTACATCTGTTAAGTGTGTGTTTTCTTCTTGTTAACATTACATTTCAATATATGTTTACATGCATATGTATATATATATGTTTATATATAATATAATATATATAATGTGTTTTAGAGAAGCTATTTAAAAGTTTTTTCAATGAAAAATGGTAATATTTTGGGACACCTGGGTGGCTCAGTGGTTGAGCATCTGCCTTTGGCTCAGGGCATGATACTAGGCCACACTGGGCTCCTGGCATGGAACCTGCTTCTCCCTCTGCCTATGTCTCTACCTCTCTCTCTCTGTGTCTCTCATGAGTAAATAAATTAAAAACCTTTTACAAAAAGAAAAATGGTAATATTTCTCAGAGTATAAAGTTTAGTCCATCCTAAGTAAAATAAAACGGTCCCTCAGAAATGTCTTTTCTTTGCATTTGGTCTCAAACATTGGTTCTCTAAACAGTCTAGTTATCAGAATTGCCTGGAAAGCATTTTTAAAACAAAGATTAGTGGGTTGAATCTCAGCTTCTGTAGAGACTGGGGCATGATGATAATATGTCTGTTGTATTTGTCATTATGTACCCTAGAATGTAACACAAGGCCTTCAATAATCATTTATGGAATGAATGAATCAGAAAGTCTGAAGGTAGGGTCTAGGAATCTGTATTTTTAGAACTGCCCCCAGGTAATTCTAATGACCAATCACTTCCAGAAATGCTGATTTTTAACTTAGAATTTCAGACCTGAAGGAGGTCGTAGTCATCATCTAATTTAACTCACTTGCTCTGGAAATGGAAGAACATGAAGTCTGAGACATTATATAGCTTGTCACATATAACCATAATATGTTCATAGTTAGCCACACATTTTAGGGAAAATGAGACGAGAAAATGGGACTAAATGTTAGTTTTTACCTTAAAAAGAAGCCATTTTGTAACTTGGTCTTAAGGCCTATGAGAAGTCAGCTTCTATGGAGTGAAGGGCAATCTTAAGCTGGACTTATGATGGTGCATGCCTACCTAGATTCTTGGTCAGGATGCTATGTCAGGGATAAGTGAGATTTCCCTGCTCTGCTCCCTTTCTCTCCACAGGCTTTCAACCAGTTATATCAAATACTGGCAGTATCTATAGTGGCCTTCTCCTCTGTAAGTACTTCTCAAATAACTCTCATCTTCTCCATACATCATGAATTAGACAAATAGTAGTGAGGTCATTTTCCTTCCAAAGAATCTGCCTGTAATGTAAAATTCACTTGCTAACATGATATTTTGTGCAAATACACAAAAATGTTTAATACCCAACCTTCTTACTTTGGCCTGCATAATAACACGATTAGAAAATATTTGTGGCTAGATAGTCATCGGAAAGTAAACATTTACTCACCTAGCTAATATTCACAAAATTATTTCACTATGTTTAAATGGAATTCACTGCTAACCACAGTAATTCTTATCTCTCTTTAAAGGAGTTATGCAGTCAATGTCTTTAGAAGTACTCAATATGCCAAAATAAAAGTGCTGGCATAATTTTTTAAAACATTGCTAAAGTAAAATTAGGTATCTGCTAGAAAATGATCCTCATTCTTTTTTTTTAAAAGGGTGTATATTGTCTCAAAGACTGTAAGTAATAATGATAAAACAATAATAGTAATTAACATTGATAAGGCACTTACTAAGTACTAGTTATGTGTTAAGCACCATGCATAGAGCATTTCATTTACCACCCCCCCAAAAAAGTAAGATACTTAGGGAAGTATAATGTGTGAATATTTGTGTGTATATACATATTTATAAGCATATATATGGCATATCTACTTTTCAAAAAATATGTACTTAAACATATATAGAAAATTTCTGGGCAGATGTTAAGACATAGTTTACCATTTTCATTTCGGCAATCACTAGCGGTAGTCTACCGAGTACTCATTCCCCATTCCCCTTCTTTCAGGCCAACAGAATGCTAGTTCTGCTCAGGCAGCCTTGTGCCTGGCCCCAGAGAGTGAGTCCTGATTGACCCAAACTAGCCACGGTAATCTGTTTCTATGATAGTCTAGGGATAGGCAAGTGACTCAGTTTTTGCCCGGGAAATAAGAGATAAATGCAAGTCTACTTAAGACTTCTGGAAGAATTTTCCTTCTCAGAAAGCAAAGATGTGCATGAGGAGAAAGCTCTTCTATTGCATGTACCCCTTCCCTTCTCGCTTAGGAACCTTTCATTTGAAAAGGTCCTGCCTAGAGCTGTGTTACAACCTTGGGAAAATGAGGTGTGATATTGTGAGTGAAGGGTGGGTAGCTCCTTGGTTGTGTCATGAATTAGAGCACCAGCCCTAAGAGGCCCACCTCTGAACTTCATGTAACCGAGCCAGGATTATTAGAGGGTTGTGACTTGCAGCCAAAGCATCCATAATGTATTTACTGGTAGAGCTACTTCTGTGGAGTGGGACTAGGGGTACAGGAATGGAAAACAGAGTCTTATGGGTAGTTGCATATCTTGTGCTGCTTTAATTTGTTTTACCATGTATGGGCAATACTTTTATTTTTGTAAGAATGTATTTCTTTATTAGAGAGAAAGAGAGCAGAGAGAGGAGCAGAAGGGGAGAGAGAGAGAGAGAATCTCACGCAAACTTCCTGCTGAGCACCGAGCCCAACCCCGGGCTGGATCTCAGGACCCTGAGATCATGACCTGAGGTGAAATCAAGAGTCGGCTGCTTCATTGACTGAGCCACCTGGGCAATACTTTTAAAACTATAAAGCAACTAGGTAAATTTTTTTGCATCTGCATTTCTGAGCAACTGGTACATTAACCTCGGGAAAACTGAGAGTCAAATATTCCAAATAGCACCCTTACTCCTTAGCCCACAATTTATACTCAGGCACTCTCTGCACCAATATTATACATATATATCATCACTTGGAATATTTGAGCTCATCTGAATTTTAACATAAAATTTTTCTTCTTTTCAAACTTTGTAAGCATTTGTATATCTCCCAAACCATGCAGTATAAGAGGAATCCCACTAGCATAGGTTTGTGAGGGAGGTGTTTAGTGGTGTGCCTAATATGATTTACTTCAGGCCCCATGGTTTCTTTCAGAAGTAAGAGCACAAATGAAGAGTTGCATCCACTAGCTGGGGCCAAGATGACCCATTCAGGTAGATAGATATGTTGACTGGGATGAGGAAGAAGGGCAGAAGCATCAGGGAATGCCAGCTAACGTGCTCGTCAGAGTTCCTCCAAGGTAGGACCGTTATCTTTGTACAACCTAATTGATGTTCACATCAATTCAACAACCATTGGACTATAAGAAGGGTTATAATCCCCATTTGGAATATGCTTGTGCAGGATTCCTGGGGACTAGGTTTTCCAGGGAATCCATTACTTCATTCTCATTTCCCCTCAAGGGTCTCACATAATCAGGCTTCTTGTGTTGGAGAAGTGAGATTTACAGAAAGTGAACAGAAGTTGGTACTCCAACACTACTACATGGAGAAATGACAAATGACTGTATCACAAAAAGCTGACATCTTTGAAGTCATCAGCAATATTTACATTAGGTGGATAACGGGTGAAAAATCAGGATCAAGGGGATCCCTGAGTAGCTCAGCGGTTTGGTGCCTGCCTTTGGCCCAGGGTGTGGTCCTGGAGTCCCGGGATCGAGTCCCACATTAGGCTCCCTGCATGGAGCCTGCTTCTCCCTCTGCTTGTGTCTTTGCCTCTCTTTCTCTCTCTTTCTCTCTCTCTGTGTTTCTCATGAATAAATAAAGAAATTCTTAAAAAAAAAAAAAGAATCAGGATCAAGAGAACTGGAGCAAAGCCAGACTTAATACTGCCACTACTATAAAACCTCCCATGTAGCAGTCCTTCAATTCAGGATTGCATTTACTTCATGTATTTATAATGCCAAGACCTGTTGAATTGTTCTTAAAGTTCTTGAAAATCTCACTTGTCAACTCCTTATAGTCTCATAACTACAATATCCTTCTTTGCAGATCTTTACTTCTCCAATGCATGTAGAGAGAGCTGTTACATTAATCTTTCTCAAACACCTCTGTCTTCATTGTACTCCCTATTTAAGATATACTAAGAAATAGAAACAAACATTTGAACAAATGGGGAGATCCAAAAATCAATCATTTTAGTGACAAAGGAGGGGATCTCCATTTTTTCCTACAAGATATTCCTTCTTTCACTTATCTTGTCCCACTCGTACATATCAACGTTTAGGGATATAGATAAAATAACCATGAACCTATTTAAAATATTTGCTTTATTTAATCGTTTATATACCTCATGACTTAACATCACAAATATAAGACTATAGATTAGCTTAAAATAGTTTTTCACCATGAAAGGCAAAAAATTATTTGAACTCTAGTAGCTTCTACATCAGTGTCTTTGTCATCTCTACTTTTTTGTCATCTACCAAAAGCAAGCACGCACATGCTCTCCCTCTGGGGGATTTACTTCAGAGGAGGATGAGAACTGAGGATCCTAGAGCTAGGCTCTGACAGGAGATCAGAAAGGAGAACTCGAGTCCCTAGCGCAAGACCCTCTGTAGGAAATGCTTTGAGTAAGGCATCTCCTGACACTCGCCCCTGGGTCTGTTGTACTATTCCAATTGTCACTTCTATGTTTCATTTTGGTTGAGACGCCATAACAAAGCCCTCATTCTAACTAATTCCATCCCTGACTCCTTTTTTAAGGTTTTATTTATTTATTTATTTATTTATTTGAGAGACAGAGTGAGCAAGAGAGAGTGCACACAAGCAGAAAAGAGAGGCAAAGGGAGAGGGAGAAGCAGGCTCCCCTGCTGAGCAGGGCACCCGACATCGGGCTCCATCCCAGGACCCCGGGATCATGACCAAAGGCAGGTGCTTAACCGATTGAGCCACCTGAGTACCCCACATCCTTGACTTTTAACTTCTAGAAGATGCTGTGACATACCCCTTTCTCTTAGCCCTTAGTCTTTACCCACTTGGCTAAGGGCAAATGACTATAAGATCTTTTCCTAGTAAGAACATCCCCAGAATCCCAAAATATAAAACAATGTTCCTTTAACCATAACTTTAATACCATCAACCTCAGAACACTCAGAAGCAGAATAGCTTTTATGTCACTACTTTCTTGTAATCACGGTACAAAATCTGTGGGTCTCCTTTAGCTATAATTCAAACCTAATGAGAGTTTCCTGCACTAAGGCTCTATAACCAATATATTACCAGCTACTTTCTCCTCTTTTATGGGGGAAAGTAGGGTTGTCATGAGGTCACAGAGAGTGTAATTTTGTAGTGATGAGGTGAGATAATCACTTCCCTACCAACCCAGCATGCCCCTACGTGCCCATACTCTCAAAATGGAACTTTTAAACTGAATTGGTTTACAACTAATTGAAACATACATTTATGCTGCCCTAACCGTACGTGCCGTACGTGATATGAATCTATACCCTGTGAAACCATCAAGTCCAGGAGTGCCACAGACAGAATGTGGTTTTGGAATGAGACATCCCAGAATTAGAAACCAGACTCAGCCACTTACTAGCTGTGTGATCTTCAGTGAGTTACTTAACCTCTCTAGATCTCAGATTTCTTATCTGAAAACCATGAATAACACTGACCTACCAGAGCTGTTGTTTTTCCTGGAAAAGCAACTGAAAAATTCTGCTTAGTTGTCCATCTTCCTTTACCTCTCTGCAAATAAAGGCCAAGGATTAAGTGTCTGCCAAGTGTTAATGTCCAATCAATTACAGATGCATTTTCTTTCCCCTCTGGGAAAAGATTAAAAACTATAGTTGGATTTAAAATAAGAGTTCTTAAAGTGTTAGAACCATAGAAAAGATTTAACTTTCTTTTAGCTTTAGGCTGAAAATGATAGCCATCAGTTATACACAAAAGTTTAATACTAAAAGATTCAAACTTAAAACAATGCAGTAATCTACTACCACAGAAACTGGATTCCAACGGTTCTTGAGTGGCTGAGGTCATGATCCCAGGATCCTCGAATAGAGTCCCATGTCGGGGGTTCCTGCTTATCGGGGAGCCTGTTTCTCCCTCTCCCCCTCACTCATGCTGTCTCTATCTCTCTCTCCCTCAAATAAATAGACTAAATCTTAAAAAAAAAAGAAACAAACTAGATTCCAGAAGAAAAATGATCAATAATGCATGCTTCAAACTGAATACAAAATCAAAATGATAGACAAAATTAAATTTTCGTTTTAATTATATCTGAAAAATTGGGGGAAAAAATCCAAATTTCAAAACCCTCCAAAAATTTTTACAACTGTAGTGTCAAACAAATGATTATTTTCCTTGAATAAAATAATCATTTATTTTATAAACTGAGGTAAACATTTTAATATTTAAAAGGTTGCATGTCCTACCTTTTCATTGAAAAATTAACTGTTAAAAATAATTCAGTAATTTATAAAAATGAAAATATTGTGCCACTAAACTATTCCACTGCCAGAAATAAATTCTCATCCTGAAAAGATGGCCTTGCAAAGTTAAAAGTCAAACCAGTTGATTACATCTCTTGAGGTTCCTGATGTCTGGCCCCCAAGTCATGGTGGGACCAGGTTTTGACTCTGAGCTTAGATCCTGTTTGGGGAGATGGTAGCAAAAGAAGCCATCTCTCTAAGAGCGTCCTGATCCAGGCCCTGCTCCAATTTAGAAGCTAACTCTAACATGGTTAGGTGAAGGTATCCAAAGACAAATGAAAATGGTACTCTCTGCTGACTTTCCTGAAATTTTTCCCATTGTCCCAGTCAAGCTATGGCACAATAAAGTGGAAGTTTGCTTCAAAACTGTGTATTGATAATTATTTATTGTCTGCACCTGAATTAAATATCTCTGCCTAATGTATCACATTATGTTGATCTTGTTGATCTTAGATATACAACTTAACTTCATCAGTGTTTACCCTAAAAATTGGTTAATGTTCAAATATGTCACTAAGTTTTATTTCTATTTTAGAATATCATTTCATTGGTGGAGAAGAGGTTAAACCTCGTTTAGTGGAGTATAATTTATTTACATACATATATATAAAATGTCCATTTTTCCCTCCTAATGGCATTTTCCCAAAACCTGTCCCAATATTTGGACTTATTCTTGGCAATTCTTTCAGACATTGTGGAGATTCCAGGACACTGAAGCATTGGATCCAGATCACAGAGATTAGAGACACCTTTGAGATTTCTTCCCCAGGCTCTTTTTTTAAGAAAAACCCTCTCCCTCGCTCAACCAGAGCACCAGTTGTGAGCCTTTCCCCCCACCCCATGTTTATATCAAATAAACCTAGCTCTCCTAGAAAAAAGGTGACACCTGACTCATGAACTGGACCAGCTTGATTATTTTTC
Organism: Vulpes lagopus; assembly: GCF_018345385.1. Taxonomy (NCBI): domain Eukaryota; kingdom Metazoa; phylum Chordata; class Mammalia; order Carnivora; family Canidae; genus Vulpes; species Vulpes lagopus. Next base: position 102,654,391 of record NC_054829.1, read on the forward strand.
TCTTGACAATTTGAACTGAGACACAGGCTGAGAGTCAGGTGGTGATGGTCACCAGAACTGCACGCCCCTGCCTAATGGGAGACTATCCCAGCTAGTGAGGGTCATGCTGTGCCTGTGAGGAGCTCACAGAGAGCCAGTTTGCAGGGCAGGGCTGCACAGGCAAGTGTAGGTAAGAGAAGAAAAGCTGCATGGCTCCTGAAGACTTACCAGAGTCCAAATCTAATTCCTCATGGGGCCTGGCTGTACTTTCTTTGAATTCCATGAGGAGCTGCTGTATAATAAAGCCTCTTTTACTTGAAGCCATCAGAGGCGGTTTCTGTGTTCTGTAACCAAATGAGCCCTAAGGGAAAATGAAGAATTTCTTGTATAAATTCTACAGGTCTCACTCCATTCATAGCAAGGGAGGATTTGATAATGACCTTCTTCCTCCCAAGATTTGTGGACTCATTCTTCGGAAACTACTGACTTTCACACTTGATGTTAATTACACTATTGGATCAGATATACATGGCCCTATAGCAAGTCAGACCATCATATTTTGTCATCCAATTCCTTTGTAGAGTGAGTTGTAAAATTTATGACTCACTTTACTTTTGCCCTATTCTCTTCCCTGTGAAGGTGTTTCATCTTCCTTGATAAAAAAGAATGGTAGCAGTTGAACAGCTTTGCCTTCTTCCTGGCATCTATTAACATTTACTATCTTCCCCAGGCAGTAGGTCTGTTCTTTTCTCTGTGATTTTTCTCCTTTTAAACATTGCTAAACAAGCTCTGATGGCTTTAGCATTTTTGTCAAGCTTCAACTTATTTGAAATCCAGCAAAAAAAAACAAAAAAAAAAACAAACAAAAAAAACTATTTCTGATATGAAGCCAGTTTAATTACTCTTTAACCTAAGGGATATGGTAAAAGCAAAATGAATTTGGGAAAATAGAAGAAAATAGGAGAAAAAATATGTAATAAAAATAACTGTGGTGGGGATCCCTAGTGGTTCAGCAGTTGAGCACCTGCCTTCGGCCCAGGGCGTGATCCTGGAGTCCTGGGATCGAGTCCTGCATCAGGCTCCCTGCATGGAGCCTGCTTCTCCCTCTTCCTGTGTTTCTGCCCCCGCCCCGTGGTGTGTCTCTCATGAATAAATAAAAAAATCTTTAAAAAAATAATTATGGTAAATGGATGAGTTGAGTTCATTCTCTGGGGTGTCTGCATTGCTCGGATAAGTATCTGATTCTTGACTTTGGTTCAAGTCATGATCTCGGGGTCCTGAGATCTAGCTCCGCTTTGGGCTCCATGCTCAGTGTGGAATCTCCTCGAGATTCTCGCTCTCTCTTTTCATCTGCCCCTCCCCTGCTCATGTGAGCTCTCTCTCAAACAAATAAATAAAAATCTTAAAAAAAAAAAAGAAAAGAAAAAAAGAAAAAAAAAAGAATTCACTCTGTGGGGAAAATGCACACGACTGCATAGGTTCTGAAGTGTGTCCTTTATCTGAGTGGATAGCTCGAAACTTCCAATGTGATCATTTGCCTTTTCTTAGCATCTCTTACAAACAGGGTCTTTCAAGAACAAAGTATGTGCTGTTTTGACCGTCATAATTAGGATGCTTCCAATCTTGTCCTGGGGACACAGATCACTCTCTCTCCCTCTGCTGTTCTTGCTAATGAACAACAGTATAGCAAGAGCAGTAAGTGTGATGATTTCAAACAGGCTCTAAAGCCAGACTGTCCAGTTTTAGATTCCAGCTCTGCTACTTAATAACTGTGTGACCTTGCAAGTTACTTAACCCCTTTGTGCCTCAGTGTTTTAATATGTAAAATGGGCTAATACTAGTACCTACTTAGTATTAGGCAGAAGGATGTGAGAAGTAAATGAGTCCTGGTATAATGTACCTGCTCAATAAAGACCCATTGCTAGTTCTGTTGTTATTAGTGTTATTTGAGCAAATCACAGGATCTAAGGCATTTAAGGGTAGGCAGTGTGAGAGATAACAGAAAGTTGAGCCATGATCTTCCCATGGGGGCATCTACTATTTCCACTGGGTGACATAAGTGAGGGAGTTATGAGGAAGGACCATGAAGTCAGGCTTTACTTCTTACTAGCCTCATGACTTTAGCAAAATTACTTAAATTCTCCAAGCCTTGGTTTGCTTGTCTAAAGTCAGGTATAATAATAGGGCTTAGCACATCATAAGTGCTCCAAGTTTCTTACACACATAATGCATAGCAGGCTTGGGATGCCTGGGTGGCTCAGCGGTTGAGCGCCTGCTTTCAGCTCAGGGTGTGATCCTGGAGTCCCGGGATGGAGTCCCACATCGGGCTTCCTGCGAGGAGCCCTCTTCTCCCTCTGCCTGTGTCTCTGCCTCTCTCTCTCTCTCTCTCTCTCTCTCTCTCATGAATAAATAAAATATTTTTTAAAAATGCATAGCAGGCTTTAAATCCAATTGACTATGTATTGTCCTCAGGTAAATGCTATAAGCATTTTGAAAATGATGAATGCTGCCTCCAAATGTTCCCCAAAGTAACTGACAAGAGACAGAAACACAGAGTAAAGCAACCCCAAGTCCTCTTGCCTATGTTCCACACAGGCTCTCACACAATGCTGTTCTCTTAAAGTGCACGTAGGAAAGGAAACAACCAATAAATTCTGTATGACTTTTTTTTTTCTTTTGGCTGCTTTAAGATTTTGTCTTTGGTTTTACCAGTATTGTCTGGGTATGGTTTTCTCTATTATGAACACCCTGCTTGGGGTTCATAATGCTTTTTAAATCTGCGACTTGATACTTTTCAACAATTTTGGAAAATTCTCAGCCGTTATCTGTTCGTACCTTTATTCTGTCCCATTCTCTCTATCCTGATCTTTCTCTCCTTCTAGGATTACAATTACACATATTTTTGACATTTTCACCTATCCCATACATCTCTTACTCTTTGGTATGTTTTTCATCCTTTTGCTGATCTGTGATTCAGTCTAAATATTTTCTTCTGACTTATCTGATTCTTTTTCAGCTGTGCCGAATCTGTTATTAAGCCCATTCATTCAATTCTTAATATCAGTTATTGTGTTTTCAGAATTCCAAAAATTCCTAGAATTTCTTCTTTCTTTTTTAATTATATTTTCATTTCCTGTTCTCTGCCAAAATTCTCAATCTTATTGTTTAATTTCTTAAATGTACTCATCATAATTTTTAAAAATTCTACTGAAAAACTCCAGTATCTATATTCCCAATGAGTCTGCTTCTATTGTCCTTTATTTTCCTTTCTTTCTCATCTTATGTGCTTGATACTTTTTAATTGATTGACAGACTTTGATATAAAACATTTAATGATAACTTGTGGCCATAGGTTATGTTATCTTCCTCCGGAAAGGGTTTGTTTTGCCTCTAGCAAGCAGCTGGGCTACAACTGCTAGTTGACGTAAATCACCTAATCAATCAGACTTTGTTCTTTGAGAGGGCTAGTCTGTATCCAGTGTACTCATACTCCTGGGGTTACCCCCTCAGGATTCCAGCCAAATACCCAGGGAATTTACCAGGTCCCATTCCTCTTGGTGAGCTATGAACTCTAATTTTTCTCCCTCACCCCCGACCATGTATCTGTTGAAAGTCTCCTCAGTAGCCCACCTTCAGCTCCCACCTTTAGAATTGGTAGTCACCTAAAGAAGAAGAAGAGCAGTTCAAGTTTAGACTCATTTCTTTGTGAAGAAAGACTTCCCTGTGTCCCTGTATCCAGATCCCACAAACCCAGTTCCTTATCACCTAGATAGCTTTTCTAGTTCTCAAAGAGAAGGTTGGTTCAAAATATCCTAGTCCACCATCACTAGAAGCAGAACTCTTGCGTATGTTTTTGTTATATATCTGGTGACTTTACTTTTTAGATTTCAAAGAGCAGAGGGATTTCTTAGAAAGTAAGTGCTAGGGTTCCAAACAGCTTGCCAAACAAACCTTTAGTGGAGAAAATGGGTTTTAAAGACATGGGTAGGTCAATGGGAAAAACTGAAAACATCCCTAAAGAGATCAAATCTTTACCACAGATGGCACATCCAACCATTATTATATATGCTACTTTATGTTATAAATCATATCATCAGTACCTTGAGGAATCTTCCGTGGGATCCCTTTCAGTTTCCAGGGTGTTACTCAAGTCCTTGGGAGCCATTATTCCCAACCTTCTAGGTTTTATTTTTTTTATTTTTTTTTTTCCTTCCTTCTAGGTTTTAATGTCCTTTCTCCTAGCCCATAATCCCAGGGTTACTTTTGATGAGTAAAAAAAAGATTGATTTGTTACGATAAAAATGGCAACTGCCCAATGACAATAATGGGTCTTGCGTGATGCTGCTGCTGTTGGTTTTAGGAAAATAAAACCAAACTAAATGACTGCAAGGGATGAAGCTGACAAGGTTGGATAGGACTTAGATGTAACATAGTACAATACACACAAGAGTTGTGCAAAATATAACCTGTTAAATTATTTATTGGAAAAAATAAATCTCTCTTCTTGTCTATAAAGAAATTTGAGCTGATCGAACCAAGGGTTGACATGAGCTGAGAGGACATGTCCTGCCTAGCAGGGAGCATCTGGCACAACTCCTAGAAACCAAACCAGGATATCAAATCCAGTCAATGCTTTCTTTTCCTTCTCCTAAGTTGGTATGTATCATTTTCATCTTTATTTCATTAAAAAATAACAAACTCTTTATGTCTCTAGTCCAGGTGAATCCCTCCCTCTCTGGAAGCTTAAATTGGCTATTCTGTTGGCAGAATTCATACCTGTTGTTGAAAGACAGGAGCCTCTAGTTCTAGTCTCTATCACAGTAAGAGACAGGAAATCCCTGTGGCAAAAAAAGAAAAAAAAAAAGGCATGTTCATAAGAATGCAGATGTGGTCCAGCATTTCTTTCTATCTCAGATGCTCTGGAAAGAGACAGAGGTGCAGACACCCCATAGCTTTCTTTACATTCAGATATGCCAGAGCATAGAGTGTGATCCAGATCATAAATGTTGGGGTTATGCATCCTATGTAGACTTACTTTTACTAACAGCCATCATTACTTGAATGTTTTCTTTATACCAAGCACTGAAATGATGACATTATATTTTAACTCATTATATTTTCACACTAGCTGCAAGACACATGTTGGTTGTTTTATATTCTTATAATATAAGAATAAAGAATATGTGAAAGTCATTCAAGTGTGGCCACAAGAGGATATAAAAGAGAGGCTCAGGAAAAAGCAGGTTTATTCTAGAGACAGGAGGCATGCAGAGTGGGGCCATATGGAAAACACCAGGGGTGATCAAGAGGCAGAAGACATGGGATGCCTGGGTAGCTCAGCGGTTGAGTGTCTGTGGAGTTCTGGGATCGAGTCCCACATTGGGTTCTCTTTGAGGAGCCTGCTTCTCCCTCTGCCTGTGTCTCTGCCTCTCTCTGTGTCTCTCATGATAAATAAATAAAATCTTAAAAAAAAAAAAAAAAGAGGCAGAAGACAGGAGTAGGAAGGAGTGCTTAGGCCCCGGCCTTCATTGGGGTTTCTGCGGGAAAGGCAAGGCAGGACAGAGTAATGAGTTTAGGATTAACTAGTTTGAATAATTTTGGTGGGTTTTGGTCTATAGGGCTGGTCCTTAGTTGCCTGGCACCTGGTCCTGGGATCAGGAAAAGTGGTATTACTTCTGGGATGCACAGGCCAGAAAGAAGAGGTTCTGGATCAGTTAGTTTGCATGTCAAAGTCCTGCTCCAGGCTGGGCCGTTTTGCTATCTCTAAGAATTAGCTAGGAGAAGGGTAGTTTCTTTCCAGCCAGAATGGTTTCCCATGGTGTCAAAACAATATAATATACAGAAATTATATTTATATATATATATACATATATAATATATTAGTATTCCTATATGATGAAAGGAAACTGAGGTTCAGGAAGGTTTGGTCAGAGTTCACCTAGTATTTATCAGAGCGGGGTTAAATCAGAAGTCTGACTGACCCTAAGTGCTATCCTGCATTAATTTTTCCTTAATTAAAGTTTTGCCAAATCATAGTGTACTCCTAGACCTGTCTTTAGAAAAATGAGATAATACCTCCAAAATGTTTTGATTTCTTTGGTGGATTATTTTGCAGATTAATTGTAGCTAATACACACATTTACCAAAGTTGCAGAGTTGGAGACACTCTGTAATTAAAAACATTAATCTAAAAACCAAACAATTAATTAATAATTAAACATTAATTTACAAATATCCTTCAGTTGTTTGATTTCAATGAATTTTACACTTCTGCTTGTTGGCACTGGGGAGTGAGGCCTTGCTCATTCAATAATCCATATAGCTTGAGATGTATATAATATTGTGTTTCATTTTTTCCACTTGGGACAGAACAAGTAAAAGGCTATACATAGCCTTTTCAACAAAGCTTTTCAACAGAGAGTTGTAAGGTCTTAGGGATTGTATTTTGCATCTCCATTTAAGAAAAAAACAATCTATTCTATGGGAGACAGATCTTACTGTTTGAACAGAGGGGGCAAATGAGAATATAAAGAATGTGAACCACCTATATAGGGAATATAGTACAATTAGTATAGTGATAGAAGCAGAAAAGAAAAACTTTTATGGGAAGTACTAAAACAACAAGCAAACAAATAACTATGCTAAAGCTTTTAGATCAAGCCTAAACGTTAATAGTTGGGAGACTAGGTTTTTACTTTTTATTTATTAAATTTATTTTAGCTCTGCTTCTTTCCAAAATGGACTCAGAGAAAAATCTCAAGAAATGACAGTATAAAATAAGGGTAAGAAAAGAAAACTGTTTTTTTTCTACTTACCACACTTAAAAAAATATTTTATTAATTTATTCATGACAGATACAGAGAAAGAAGCAGAGACATAGGCAGAAGGAGAAGCAGGCTCCTCCCTCGCAGGGATGTGAGGAGCCCTATGTGGAACTCCATCCCAGGAGCCCAGGATCACGACCTGAGCCAAAGGCAGACACTCAACCACTGAGCCACCCAGGTGCCCCTACTTACACACTTCTGATACCAAATGTGTGGGTTTTCCATACCAAGTAATTCTCCAATTCTCTGGGGACACCAGCTGGGTATCCTACAATTTAATTCATTATGACACCAACTGCCCCACAGGCTAAGGGCTCAGTCCTTCAGACACCAATCACAAGTCGTTGGTTGTTACTGATACTTGTGACTGACCAGGTATAAATCAGGGGTTCCCCAAACCATCTCCTTAGGTCCAATACTTTGCTAGAATGGCTCACAGAACTCAGAGAAACATTCTTACCAGTTTATTAGGAGGGATACAACTCAGGAAAGACCAAGTGGAAATAATGCAAAGGGCAACATGTGGCAGGGGGCGCCCTCTCCAGGCTGCCATCCTCCTGTCACGTGGTTGCACTTGCCAACCTGGAATCTCTGGATCCAGTCCTTAAGGAGTTTTATGAAGACACTTCCTTACCTAGGTATGATTGATCAAATGAAGCATTGGTGATTGTACTCAATCTCCTACCCTAATCCCTTCCTCAAATGTGTAGGATTGGGGCTGAAGTTTGTAGGGCGCAGCAAGAATCACCTCTTAATGTAAACTCAGCTATGGTTGAAAGGGGCTTATTATAGATATTATGAATAACAAAAGATGCTCCTCTCACCCATGTCCTTCAGGAAAGGGTAAGGGTTTTAGGAGCTCTGTGCCAGAAATCAAGGTGAAAACCAAATATCTATTTCTTATTCTATCATAACATCGGAGATAATATAACAGAAAGGGAGGGGCGCCTAAGTGGCTCAGATGGTTAAGCATCTGCCTTGGGCTCAGGTCATAATCTCAGGGTCCTGGGATGGAGCCCAGCATCAGGCTCCCCACATCAGGCTCCCTGCATCAGCATCAGACTTCCTGCTTGTTAGGGAGCCTGCTTATCCCTCTACCTCTGCTGCTCCCCTTGCTTGTACTCTGTCTCTCTCTCAAATAAATAAATAACACCATAAATAAATAAAACAAACAAACAAAAAGAGGAAAGGAGGGCCAGTGAAAAGTAGGAAAAGAGCACACATGGTAACCAATCCTAAGAGTTAAAATGACTCTTGTGGTAGAATTTTAACTCCGGACTTCCTGGGAGATTTTTTAAAAATACATTTATATAACTACATTTATGGATATAGTTATTTTCTATGGGTTCTTCCAAGTTTATGAGAGATTTTAATTATTGTCCACAATTTTAAGTAAACAACATGAAACCCAACTACCATACAAAATTTAGATTATTGGGGAAAACTCATGGCAAATAGATATACTCTTTTTTTAAAAAAAATCATTAATAGAGTTTATTTTTCAGAGTAGTTTTAGGTTCACAGCAAAACTGAGTGAAGTTACAAAGATTTCTCCTGCTCCCACACCTGCATAGTTTGTCCTATTATCAACATTCCCCACCAGAGCAATTTATTTGTTAGAGCGAAAGCACATACATTGACACACCGTAATCATCCACTGAAGTCCATAGTTTAACACTAAGGTTCACTCTTAGTGTTGTATATGCTATAGATTTTGACAACCTATAGTGACATGTACCCACCATTATAGTATCCTACAGATAGTTCCCCTGACCTAAAAATCCTCTTCCCTCTCTTCTCATTAACCCCTGGCAACCACTGAGTTATCACTGTCTCCATAATTTTCTGCTAGCCTCTTTTAAAAGGGAAACTTGAGATCAAAGTAAGTTTTCATCAGAAAATAAAAGACGTAACATTTTCTTAGAAGAGACCTTTTTTTCTTGGCCCTGAAGTCTGTAAGAAACTAGTTACCTTATGGGTTCAAGATAGACACATCAGATAACATCCCCATAGTCTTCCAGAAAGTATGGGTGCAGATCCTATAACTATATTTTGAAATAAACTCATAAAAGCTGAAAGTCCAACTCAGAGTCTTCCAGATTCTAAGTTAAGTTCCAAGAGACTAACCGAATGCAAGGTTAATATTTGGGAAATCCAGAGTTGATATAACACATCCCCTATCTAGGCTGCCTTCCATAAATATCATTTATTTTAACAAAGACTTTTATAAGCACTAAATTTTTACCTAAAGAACTGGTCTTCTGTGTTGTCTGAGAACAAAAACAGATCCATGTTTAGAGACTAGAAGATTGATCATTTATTATGAAAGGTGAAAAACTTAACTAGTACTTCCCCCATGTGGCAGTGGGATGCAAGACTATTTAGGCAACTTTGAATTTGCTCAAATACTATGACAAAGTCAGCTCAGTTGAGATGAGATATTCATAATACAGCATGTCAGAGTTGGTTTAGGCATGGAAAATGTTCATGCAAATGTTTCTAGTTGCCTACCTTGGACATAGAAAAGTCTAGTAGTGAAGTATTTCATTCCCAGAAGTAAAACTTTTCCTTGAAGCAATCAATACTTGTCCAGCTGTGCTACTTGTCCTATGTGCTGGACTATGTACTTTTTACAATTTACCTAATTTAATTGGGTGAATTATATGTTTGGGATCCCAAATATATTGACTTGCTGTATGACGAAAATCAATGATTAAATGAATTTCAGAGAATGATTTTCAAAGACAATGATTTTTTTTTTTTTTTTAGTATTGTTATAATTAATGTTAAGCTTTCTTTCTGGCTGTAATTAAATACTAAGTTCACTAACTTCTTCAGGCCACAACAAAGACAATGTCAGATATTCAATTTAAAATTTTCATTTCCTCTATGGCATACTGGAAAAATACATTTTTCAAATTTTCTTGCAGTTATGTTGGAGCCATCTGTCTAGGTAGTGGACAATGGAACATCCCCAGGTAGGCTTGCTCGCACTCTCTGTCCCTTATCCATGTGGCTAGATAGGGAGAACTCTAGAAAGACAGAACCACAGGATAGAGGGAGCCTCAATCCCTTAATAGCCACTTGTAAAGAACGGCTTATGAGACTGTCTAACCTGTGTTAAATTTTGCACTAATGAAAGGAATATCTATTGTGTCAGGCCAAAGATATTGGAGATGATGTGCTAGAGAAGTTAGCTAGTGTTACCATCCCTGGTTTTCTGATCCTAAAAATTCATTATCAACATAAAAGAACCTTTCTGTTTTTAAAAAAGATTTATTTATTTGAGAGGGGGAGAGAGAGAGTGGGGAGGAACAGAGGGCAAGAGAATCTTAAGCAGACTCAGCACGGAGCCCAACATGGGGCTAGATGTCACAACCCTGAGATCATGACTTCAGATGACTCTAAGAGTTGGTTGCGTAACTTACAGCGTCACCCAAGTGTCCCAACTTTCCATTTTATACCTAAAAACATGAATCCAAATTGCGTTAGAATTTGTATAAAAGCACTAAGACATAATTTTTAAAGGGCTGAAAAGTAGAAGACTAAAACATAACTCTATAACTACTGAAACTGCTTTCTAATTTGGTCAGCCATTTGTGCCCTTTTCAGTTCTTCCAGTGATATTAAAATAAAATTAAAGGCCTATCAAATAAAGTCTTCCATTGTGTTTGGCAGAATTATTTTAAGGTGGATGAGAGACATCAACAGTAATAGTTGTGCCTGAAGCTTGTCAGTGTCTCATGTGTGCTATATAAGACCAAACACCAATGCCTTTGGTTTGTAAAGAGAAGGCTGGCATAAAATTTTAGAGCTCAATCTTTTAAGTTGATATTTTTTTAAAGATTTTTTTATTTATTTATTTATTTATTTATTTATTTATTTATTTAATTTATTTATTTAACAGGGAAAGAGAGATCACAAGCAGGCAGAGCTGCGGGCAGAGGAAGAGCAGGAAGCAGAATCCAGGAGCCCGACGTGGGGTTCATGGGGCTCGTGGGGCTCAATCCCAGACCCTAAGATCATGACCTGAGCCAAAGGCAGATCCTTAGCCAAATGAGCCATCCAGTTGCCCCTAAATTGATAATTTTTAAATTACATTTTAAATTTTCTCATAGGTGTGTGTTTATATATTTAAATTACTATTTTTGTAATTATCTTTCCAAATATTCTTTTTTCCAATAATTAAAAAAATACTATTCAGCTATTTTAGTTACATAATCATATCACCCTAATGAGGACTTTGCTCTTATTTTCAATAATTCATATTTTTCCTTGTGTGACTGTATCAAATCATATTTCTAGAATATTACATAAGTAGTGATATGGGCGTTCATCTCTCATTCTTGACATTAATAAGAATTTCTCAGTATTTACATTCTATGTTATTCTGACTTTTCATTTTTATTATTTTATTAATAGTTTATGGGTTTTTAAAATCAGGAATCAGCAGTACTGATTATGGAGTTTGCAGCAACCCCAGGTCTTCTTAGGTTTAAGTAAACATTCAGAACATTTAGGCTCACAAGACTGTCACGGTCACATTTGGCACATACATACTCAAAAGGATAAGGGACAGGGACCACAGTTTGCCTTCACAGTTGCTTCAAGTGCTCCTCTTCATTGGAACTTCTCACACAGCAGAACAGCTCAGGTGCTTCATGACAAACTCTTTACACAGATGTGAAACTTGGTTTCACAGCCTCATGACCTCCTGGAACCAATATCTCATTGACATAGTGTCCAAAGTCTCTTCAAGGGACAAACCCATTTTTAGGAGTCACTGAACTCAAGTTCATCCAATGCTATGGTTTGCTATCGGGTATATTTTGTTCTCTGTGTCTAAATGCAGTTTATCAATCAGGGGTCCATCCTTACCAGCAACATAGCAACATAGTTCACAAACCACCTTATCAGGTTGCCAGGGGAACGGAGCTAGAAAGTTAACATAAGGTCAAATTCTCATGCAGAAGGGGAAAGGATTTTGTTAACCCCTTCCCCACAGAGAGGTTTTCTGTCAACTTGATTGTAATGGGTTATTTTAATATGTTAATAGGTTATACTTCTAATCATTTACTTAGGGCTTTTGCATTTCTATCAGAAATGAGCTATGCATATGTGCATATGTTTGTGCCCACGTGAGAAAGCTATTTTTTTCCAGACTTAAATATCAATGACTTCTCAGGAATAATTGGAAGCACTCTTCTTTAGATATTTAAAAGAGTTTAAGTAGTATTGGAATGATCTGCTCTTTGAAGGGATATGCTCTGTGGTACACCTAGAGCTGCTGTGTGTAGGGCTAGAAAGGCACTAGACTAGACACCCTATTTCATAAAATCATTACCTATGATCACATGAATGACACAACACAAGGGAATATCATTGTAAAAAAATGAAAATGATAGTGTATTTCACTGTTCCTGTTGCTTTGACAAGGCACCTTATGAAAGAGATGAGCTCAGCCGAAAACTGGCTGCTTTGCAAGCAGGAATGGGAAGAAATGAGAATGTCCAGAAATTTGGGGCCTCCTAGGGTCGAAAAAGACAACTGCTTTGATGCCCCAAACATTAATATCAATAAAGGGATCTAGGCCTTGGGGTGCAGATCAGAGTAAGGGTGTTGCCCTTCCAGACAACCCTATTTTTTCAGCTAGCTTCAAGGTGGCCTCCATTAAGATGAAAGAGTAAGGTATGGACACCAGGAAGCAAAGAAATAAAGCAGGCTTAAGAACTAGGAGTAGAAAAGATTTTGGTTATGGTTATTGGTACAAGAAACTGCTGGAAACAATTAGATCAGAAGCCTATTAGGGTTTGAAAGAAATCTGGTAGCCACAGAAACCATGAGTTTGGCCTCAAAATATCTGTCTCTGTGAGCCCCTTAGAGCAACACTCTAATCCTTACGTTTGTACCAGTAGAAAAGGAGCTGTAAGTGATATACAGCCTCAAAGGAAGACACATGCTCCGACAGTCCCTTCTGGTGTGGCTATGGAAGATGAATGGTCAAGGTTGTAGGAACAGAGGTGACCCGACAGTCTGACCAAGGCACTTCTTCCACTGCTAGAGCAGAGGATCTCCATAATTCTTGCTCAGCTGAGAATCAGAATTGCAGTGAACAAGCAGCCATATGTTCCTTATCCTTCTTTCTTTCTTATTAGGAGTTCGTAAAGCAGCTATCCTGTCCTTTTGCAGCCACTGTATGTGGGATGAGAGGGAAATAGCTTGCTGACAGCCGACTATGATAGAGAGCACGTATTTTCTCCCTCCTTTGCCTGGACACCACCCCTACCACACAGCCTCACCTTATTCAGTCTGTTTAAATGGCCCCTCCCCAGGGGGGACCAAATCACTGTACCTAAAATCACACCCCATCTCTTATCACCTTATTCTTCCTTTACCCTCTCTTTATATCTGTATCCTCTCTTCACAGCACTTACACCCCGAAGTGCTCCCCCACCACAGTGTAACCTCTCTCGGGGCACAACATTGTCTTTTTCCCAGCTGAAGTCCTAGTACCAAGAAATGGCCAAGACATTGTATGCTCTCAATAAATATTTGTTGAAAAAAAAAAAAAGACAAAACAGTTGAGAGATTCTAATGTTCAAGCATTTATAGTTGTGTTTGTTTGGTCCTATTTTATTATTTCTCTGTATCACATGGTGATTAGTGATCATTACTTGTTAGTGAGAACAACTGAGATTACTACTTGCAAGGTGGCATTATTGGGTGGGAAACCATACCAAAAACCTATCCTATTGTGAAAGTACAGCTATTGCTAAAAGCAAGCTGTTTTGATCAGGTTGTTTTTAAGACTGAGACAGCAAAATGTCACTCCCATGAGAACTTCACCTTGTTTCTGGAATAGTGGCCATAACTGCAGCATACTAACTAGTTAGACCTTGGAATTCCTTTAGAGTCTCCTCATTCCATGATTCAACAAAGACTGATAAAATCGGCTACTGCTTACTCAAAGGAGAGGCTAAAGTTCACCAGGAAGAATTCAATTCAATCCAGTCCAACATTTAATATTTACTGAATTTAAGCCTCGTGCCAGGACTTGAGCCCTTGCCTTCCTATTGGTTCCTGCCTCGAGGAACTTAGAGTGGTAGAGAAGCTATGCATTAAACACACTGCATTAGGAGTTACAATATGGGATGCATGGGTTGTAATTATACCACAGGATTCTCATCCAAGCAAAAAATCAGAAAAGGCTTCCTGGGTAAATGTCAGCTAAACTTGGACGCAAAGGGCAAGTGGAAGGCATCCAAATGAAGAAGGAAGATGAATGGAGTGTTTTCTAAGCCAAAGGAAAAGATATGGAAAAAAATTTAAAAGGCATGCTGATGGGGCATAACACTTTTGCTTCAGATATTGTCCTATTTTCACCTATCACCTGTCCTCCTTTCCTTCTATCTCCAGCTTTTAGCCTCTAAGTTAGCCCCTTCTCGATAATCATCCATTGCTCTGGTGGGGCTTATTTGCAAATCCAATCCAGGAATCAATAAACAAAGAAAATGGCTGAGGAGTAGCCACTGGGGCCTGGAAACAAGCCTACATTACACTTACAAAAATTTGATTTTCTGCAGAAAAAATATTTTGACTCCTACATTTTTTGGACTTCATTAGAAAGATCTGAAATAGATGACACCAAGCTGTTTGCCTAAAATAATGTCCCAAGCCTGAATTGGCATGGATATTTCCTGAGATTAAAATAGAAACTTGTTTTGCTAACAGAAAACAACTTGGAAATCAAAGAGTCGTTTAAGTTGAAACCATTATTTTTCCTTTTCTTGCATAAAACTCCTGTTTTTATACACACTAAGAAATCAGGATAGTGAGATCACTCTGCCACAGAACTTTCCATTGAAGATTTGAAGTTTCAGAAACCTCAAAAAGAAAATAAAGACAGAAAAAAGTTTGTCATGAAACAAACTCATTCAACAAACAGTTACGAGCACCTACTACATGCCAGGCACTGTTCTAGGACTAGCAAAGAAACCTTCCCTTGAAGAGTTTGCATTCTAGCAGAAGGAAGACATACAAACAAGAGACAAATTGTATAGGACATTAGAGGATGAGTGGTATGGAGAAAAGACAAAGGAGACCAAATCCTGGAGCATCCCAAGGGAGCTGGTTTGCAACTTTATTATTTTTTAAAATATTATGTATTTATTCATAAGAGACACTGAGACCTAGGCAGAAGGAGACCCAAGTTCCCTCCCTCCAGGGAGCCAGATGTGGGTGCGGGACTCATCCCTGGATCACACCCTGAGCTGAAGACAGCTGCTCAATCACTGAGCCACCCAGGCGCCCCGGTTTGCAACTTTAAATTCGGGTGGTCATGGTTGGATTCCTCAGAGAGGTGACATCTGAGCAAAGTCTGAACAAGTGAGAATGTGAACCCCGTAGGTATCTGGGTCCAGGCAGACGTATCAGCCAGTCAATGGCGCAGAGACAGGGCCATGGCCTGAGTGTGTGAGAAAGGCAAAGAGGTCCTGGGCTAGGGGAAGAGAGAGAATAGTTTAGGTCTGAGATGTATGAGAAAGGGCCCATATCTGCATCGGGGAGTCTTTGGGGCAGAGTTTGAGAAGAGGGGTGACTCCATGGGTATATGTTTTAACGTGCATTTTAGGATGATCTTGGTGTGTTTTTATTCGAGCAGTCTTAATACAGTATGTTTTACTCCGCAACAACAGAACAGTCATTTAAAATGGTTTCTAGGGACACCTGGGTGGCCCAAGCAGTTGAACGTCTGCCTTCAGCCCAGGTCCTGATCCTGGAGACCCGGGATGGAGTCCCTGCCTCAGGCTCCCTGCGTGGAGCCTGCTTCTCCCTCTGCCTGTGTCTCTGCCTCTCTCTCTCTCTCTCTCTCTCTCTGTGTGTGTCTTTCATGAATAAATAAGTAAAATCTTTAAAAATAAAATAATAAAATAAAATAAAATAAAATAAAATAAAATAAAATAAAATAAAATAAAATAAAATAAAATGGTTTCTGAAGGATCTCCCCAAGACCAGACACCACAGATTGCTAAGTAGTAACAGCCCGCCCTGGCTGGCCTGCACGTGCCCCCGGAGGGGCAGGCATTCCTATGCTGCTAAAGTGCTCGAAGTTGCGCTGGCAGGGACAGACAGTCTGCACGTTTCTTCTGCAAAACTCCGCTGGAGAGCCAAACGTTTCTTTCGGTGGTTACAAAAAAAAAAAAAAATCTGCCTTTGCCAACTCTGCGGGAGAAGCAAACTCCCGGAGCTCGCCTTTGCTAATTTGTCCAAGTCGCGCAGTCGTGCTGCGGTTTCACCCAAGGCGGACGCTGCTCAGCTCCAGCCCCAGAAGCGTCTCCCGGCCCGGGCTCCCCCCCCCCCGCCCCCCGGGGCAGCTCCGGCTCCCGCTGCCGTCACCACCTGTTCGGGCGGAACCCGCGGGGCGCGCACCTACGCCCCGGGTCCCCTCCCTCCGCGGCTCGCTCAGCCGGGCCGGGCTTGCAGCCGCGCTCGCAGCCTGGCGCCCGCCGCCCTCGGCGCCCCGGCCCGAGCTCTCCGCCGGGGAGCGCGCTCAACCCCGGCCCGGGCGGCCTGGAGCGCGGCCGGGCCGGCGCACGCGCGCCCCTCCCCGCAGCACCTCCCCTCGAGGGGAGGGCGCCAGAGGGGCCCCCGGCGCCGCGCCGCAGACCTGCTCGGGCTGCGCGCTCGCCGCGCGGTTCCCCTCCGACAGCGGCTGCAGGCGCGGCGGGGAGCCCGGGGACCCGCACCCGCACCGCACCGCACCGCACCGCCCCGCCCCGCCCGCGCCCGGCATGGGTTTCCTCCTGGCGCTGCTGCTCGGCTCCTCGCTCTACCTGCAGGCGGCCGCCGAGTTCGACGTGAGGTGAGCTGGGCCGCGGGCCCCCTCCCCGCCGGCTTGCGCGTCCGTCGAACCGCGCTCGCGAGCAGGGGCCGCCCGGGGCTGCGGAGGGGGCGCCCCCGACCCCGCCGCGAGTCCCCGAGCCCACCCCGCGGCTCCGGCTCGGGAACTGGGGCGCGCGGAGGAGGGGGCGGGGCGGGCGATGCGCCGAGGTGATGCGCAGGGCGGCCCCGGCCACGGAGCTCGGGCGCGAGGCGTGGACGGCTCCGCGGGCGGCGGGGAGGCTCCGGGGGCCGGGCCGGGTCGCAGCTGGGGCCGTCGGGGCGTCCCCACAAAGGGCGGCGGCGAGGAAGCCGCGGCGCCCCGCGAGGACGGGGCCGAGACGGGGCCGCGCTGCGAGTGTGTGTGTGTGTGAGCGCGCGCAGCCCCGGGACCTCGGGCGGGCGAGCCGGGCCGCTGCGTGCTCCGACAGGTTCCAGCGCCCCCCGCCGCCGCCCCGCCGCCCCGCCGCCGCCCCTCGGCCGCTCCTCCCCGCGGCGCGCCGCGCTCCTGCTCCTGCCTCCGCGGGATGCGCTCGGGCGCGCGGTGCCAGACCAGGCCCGCCCCGAGCTGCTGCTCCCAGCAGCTCCCGCGGATTTTTTTTTTTTTTTTTTTTTAAGATTTTATTTATTTATTAGAGACCCAGAGAAAGAGGGGCAGAGGGAGCCGGCTCCATGCAGGGAGCCCGACGCGGGAGCCGATCCCGGGACCCCAGGATCACGCCCTGGGCTGAAGGCGGCGCCAAACCGCTGCGCCACCGGGGGAGGTGTTCAGCCGGGTCCCCTGGCTCTCAGGCTTCCCCTCTCCCAGAGACGCCCCCGCCCCGCCCCGGCCCGGCCAGGCGTCCCCCTGCGCAGCCCCCAAGACAGCCGCACCTGTTTTCCTTGTAATCTTGGAACAAATCAATTCCACGATTGATTGGCTCTTGTACCTGGAGGGGAACGGCAGCCCAGGGGCACCAGAGGAGCGCTGGTGGGAGGAAGTAGAAAGTTCGGGGTTATTTTGTACTTCGGGCTTGCGGGGGGGGGGGGGGGTGCAGAAGGGCAGATAAGAAACTGGGAATTGAAAAGAGCAGGAGAGCTTTTAAGAAAGCGTGGGTAGCGGCCAGAGGCGATTCTATTTTACTAGAGCACTTCTTTGCTCACATTCGGGTACGTTGTACGTTTCTGGCACGCACATTTGCAATAGGAAATACATCACATGATGATGCGGAAGATTTTTAAGGTGGCTTTGATTTTAAAACAGCCAGTTAAAAGTTTGAGCCTCCCGGGTAAAAACTCAGGTGTGAATCTGAACAAAGAAACGGTTTTACCAAAGAAGGTGCAAAGTGGAATCTGGTCGATAAATTGGCATCCTGAAATTGAATACTTTTAGTCCTTATTTACATTAGATGATACGAATTGTTGATGCAGAAAAGGTTTTCAAACCACAAGCACGCTCGAGATTTAGCCGCACTGTAAACTGTTCTCGGTTTTATTTAAACTTCTTTTTCTAATACTTTTATTTCTTCTGGGAATATTTTTTTTTGCCAAAGAGTCCTATCTTGAAAAGAGGTCTGTTTCATTTGATTTTGAGGAAGCTCCCATCTTTCTGCCCCTTCCCACATCTGCCTCTTTCCAAGGCAGAAACATAAGGCAGAATTTTTTTCTTTCCGCTTTGACATGTCATAGTATTTAATACTTTTCAGTTTATGATAAATCAGTCAAAACTGGTTTTCCCCCAAGTAACAGGTGTGGGTCTTTGAGGAATCTGTTTTATTTCAAGCTTCAGAAACCACCCTGTGAGTGTCAGCCTTGAGAATTCTCAGTTTTAGCTGTTGCTATTTCCATTTAAGAAAGGATCTTCCCTTCCCTTTCCCCCTACTCCTGTGTGTAATGTGTGTGTCTATGTGTGACTCTCTGAAACTTGAAATTAGATCACAGAACTATTTTCCTGAAGGTGTTTTAAATTTAAATTTCTGCAAGCATGAAGAAATGCAAAGAAAATCGTTGGGTGTGATTTAATTTTTTAAAAATAATAACGGGAAAATATATTTAACTTCGAAAATGTCTTTATTTATTTTGAATCTTTTTGTTTGGTAGGTGGCCCAGGCAAATAGTGTCATCAATTGGCCTATGTCGTTATGGTGGGAGGATTGACTGCTGCTGGGGCTGGGCCCGCCGGTCCTGGGGACAGTGTCAGCGTGAGTATCATCCCTGGGGACTTCAGCTCCCTAGGAGGTTCGGCTTTCCACCATCATTCATGGCTTGACTCTGCACACCAGTGGGCTCATAACTAAGCGAGGCTTGGTGGTGTGGTTCTGACATAGAAGTTTTCTATGATTCCTTATCCTGCCCTTTTTCAACGTGAGTCACTTGTAGTAAGGTACAAGCTTTGTTATGCAGAGAGCCACCTATGATGCTTATTGTAGCATTTGTCCCCACTATCTCCAGCTCCTGTTTTCTCATCAGGCTTTTTCTTTTCTGTGTTCCAGACTCTAAGATGGGGGTAAGATGAGTCTAGACTGTATTTACACTAAACACATTCGGAACCTTATAGCACTAATAAAATCCTTAACATACCTGTTGTGGAAAGTCGCCTATTTGTAAACCTTTTTTTTTTTTTTTTTGAAGTGAGATTGTATTGACTGTTCTGTGTGTTCTAATTGGACCACCCACCATAATCAAATAACTCCTCTGAAGAAAAGATCGCTTTTAAGTTCTAGAAATAATCAACATCGTGTAATCAGCACCAAATCAGAGCACTGATTTTTACCTTTTCCATGGATTATTTTAACGGTAGAAATTAGAGCCGCATCATGGAAGTTTGAGAAATTTGTTCCTCGCCACTTTATCTGGACCTCAAAAGTGTATTCCACTTCCCCTGCAAAAAGATCCGCAAATGATCAAGTGAATTTCTGGGGGCATTGTGCTATGTTGGGGTGTCTGGTGAGATGATAGGAACAAAGTTGGGTTCCTTACATGCCAATGTTTTATTGCTCATGAGGAAGGGGCTTAGAGGAATAGAGAAGTGAAATGAAGAAGGCTGGAGCTGGACAGGGTGGAGCCAGCCTTAGATACGGGCTGACAGTGGGAGCAGTTGGGTGGATTTAAGTTCAGGAAAGCTAGGAGTTCCCACAGCTGTTTTCATCTTTGAGAATTACCTGCATGATATATGCCCTTAACTTTGCGGAGGAGGGAAAGTAATAGTCACAGGTTGACATCCCTGGTTGGAGATGGAAAGGGTGAAAGGACTAATGCTTGTCTGTTACCTGCAAGCCACTGGGCCAGACTTTGTATGGTTGGGCCGTCGCATCTTTTTGTAAGGGGAGAAGATGGTAACTGCAGTTTCCAGTAAACAGAAGAACTAGGCAAAGCTGCTTTGCCTTACTGGTAACTTGTTTTTAAGGGAAGATGGTCGAAAAGAAGAATGATACCTGGCTGAATAGTCTTCTGGCAGTTATATCGCATCGTCAGACGTATTTGCACAGCTGGAGGCTGCAGGTGTGGAATCTGAAGGGCAATCAGACTTTGATAGTTGGAGGGTGAAGACAGGACCCTTCTCTTGGCCCAACACACACACACACCATTCCAAAAAAAAGAGGATAGTTTCTTTACAGAGGAATGGAGATAATTTCCTCCTTTGCTGTCTTAATTGGCAGGACACTCCCAGAATGCAAGTTGAAGTGCTTTGGGGTGCGCACAGCACCCAAGCCCTACCTAGGACAGAACTGTTCTGGCACAGTGCCCCCGGCACAGTGGAAAACACCTTCTCCAGAGGCAGAGGGTGGAGGAGGATATATGCACGCTGCCAGATGTGCTGAAAGAATTCCAAGGAGAAAACTCCTCTGTCTCTGAGAGGTTCATCAACTGTGGAGTTCCCCAGAAAGAACCTCTCAGAGCTGTTCTTTTTACATGCCATTAAATTTTCTCTGGTATACACCAGCTTGGTGATTATAAATTTGAACGAGTGTAAAAGACCTTGCAGAGTTACAGTGACATTGCTGAATTTAAGCATCCAAGTAAGTTCCTAGCAAAGTAGCTCTCCCAGCAGATACGAGACACCATTTTATTGTTTTTTTGTACTTTCATCTTGCTGCTAACAGAATGTAAAGTGGAGAAGTATAGTATTTGATAGTATTTTCCTTTTTCTTTCTTTGTATTCCTTGAGAATCTGAGGAAGCTGTAAGAATACAAGTCAGTTATTGGAATGGTAATGTTATAAAAACATATAAGATGATGTACAAATCACAGTTTATGTTAACTTAGATTTGGTGAAAGTTTGAGAGGCACATGGACTCTAGCTAGACCACCTGGGTTTAAATTTCATTTCTACCTCTTATTAGCTGTGTGATCTTGAGCAAGTCATTCAGCTTCCATGTGCTTTTTTTCCCCTCATCTCTAAAACGGATATAAATAGTACAATACCTCGTAAGACCCTGAATGAGGTGTAAATGAGTTATTCATAAAGCACTTTTAATACAGTTCCTGGCAGAGTATATACTATTATGTGTTTGATGGAAGTAAAGAAATATAAGGGGGAGAAAAAAAAGAAATCTAAGGGAATACTGCTTTTGAAATAGTGTGATGGGATGGGACATACCCATGCTATCAGATTTTTTGTTTTCTAGGCATGATAAATGTAGTTTTGCATTTTGCTGCCCAAAATAAAAACAATGGTTCTAATGTTCTCCATATCACAATAAAATAAAATGCCTTTAAAAAGAGCCAGGTGGATCTTTACCATTAATGTTGTAGATGGCAAAGCTGTAAAAATGATCAAAGATGGATGTTTCCTTGTGTGTGTTTTTTCAGAATCTCAGATGGTCCAAATGTCTCTTGTCAGCTCAGAGGTCACCTGTCTTTGTTTTGCTATAAACAGGTAGAGGAATGTAGGGGTGAGAGGTCAGGTCAAAATGAGAACAACGTGAAAGAGAGGCTTGCTGGGACCCAAGGAGAACTGATTAATTTTTAAAGGAAGCTTTTATGAAATTGAAACTTTTGTCAAGGAAAAATGCCCTGCTATTCATTAACACTTGGAGCTGGCAATGGACTACCTATAAAAATTCCAAAGAGAAAAAAAAATTCCAAAGAGCTTCTGGGAAATTTAATGTGAAAATTGTTTTTGCCTTTCTGATAAAAGGCAGATAATTTCAGAGTTCTTACCCATGAAGAGCATTCTCCTTTCCTTCGCAAAAGTCCCCTGCTTCTTGTTTTTCTGAATGATTCACTTAAGAATTTTCCTTCAAATTAGCACAGCAAAGCAAAAGGAAACTATTCCCACCTAAACACAGAACCTCCCAATGTATTCCTTAGAAGATGTGTAAGTGGGGGAGGCCATACCCTCATCATATTTTTTATCATACCTCGTGGCCCAGTGCAGTGACCCTTTGGCGTTTAATCCATTTGGTTGACCATACGTGAGACCTTTTGACTCTCTTCCTGTGAGTCAAATAGATACGTTTATGTAGAACATTCTGTGTTTCATGTTCACTTGCTACTCCCCTTTACATGGTCTTGTCTGGAGAGGCCAGTTTAGTCTGCAGGGAGCTAGTATTGCTCAGCCTCCGCTCCTGGTCACAGTGTCTTACCACAAAGCCACTTTCAGCTGGGCTTATCTTTCCCTCAGGGACGGAGGGAGGAAGGATGCTACCCAGACAGGCCTAGGAGCGCTCTTCTGCTTCCTGCCCATGCCACCTGACATTCTATCCCAACATTCCTGCCCAGCTGCAGAAAACAAGACCTACTCCAGAAACAGGCAGCTTGTGTTTTCATAGTTATTTTAGAGGTCATCCCCTTGCCTTTTTTCTATCCTTTGATTCTTTGTTTTATATTCTTTTTCAAAGTTTTTATTTAGATTCCCGTTAATAAACATGCAGTATAATATTAGTTCCAGGTGTACAGTATGGTGCTTCAACACTTAGGTACGTCACCTGGTGCTCATCACAAGTGTCCTTAATCCCCATCACCTGTTTAACCTATTCGCCCCCCCCCCCAACCTCCATTCTTGATTCATAAACAGATCTCTCCATATTGAGAATTCAGAACTTGATTTTCTGATTGTTTGGGGCTTTATCTTTAAATGTGGCTCTTTATGGTAAAGTGAAATTTTCTGAATCACAGCACCTTAATTACTCTGATTGTCACAAAATACTTGTTTCTTATTCTGTAATTATTCTGTTCCTTCACTTTTCCATCATATTAATGGTACATTTCACTTTAATGATTTTAATAGTTTCTCCTACCAAGTGGAGGTCTCTGTAAAAAAAAAAATTCTCAGGATTTGTGTATTTTATTAAAAAAAAAATGAGTAGGCTGTGTGGAACCAGCTCTTAACTGAAAGCATTAGATAGTTTGGGACCTGTGAGTGTCACTGACTTTTATACCTGGTTAGCTATTTAAAGAGCTTCCTTAATGTAGAAAGAGTATAGAGGATCTAAATATTATATGTCTGTATGGTTGTTTTTCTATTTACTTACAGATTTGGCTATATATGTGCCTATGACAGTAGTGTTTCCATTGAAAGCACTTTTTAGAGGTGTGAAGAAAAATTCAAAATACAACAAGTTCCAGGTTTCAACAAAGCTATTTAGTTTCTGAGTTCTTTGGCTGTCACTGAGAAATTTGTGGTTTCTGAAGGAAATTATGTGAATTAGAGTGGTTTTGTATCATTTTTCCTTAAAACCAGGCAAATGCAGATGTTCTGATATATTTTTCTGAAAATTTTGGAAAGACGTAAAACCTAGAGTTTGACTTTGCTTTATTAGTTCTAAACCTCATTTCCTCCTCCCTGAAGTTAAAGGCTACAACTGTACGATTGTCATGGAAAGTGAGACTTTTAAATTCTTATCAGCATTAAATAAATGTATAGGTTAGTGCAACAGAGGAACGGAGAAATGTATTCTGAAACTATCTTGGAGTTGCTAAATAATTTTGCTGGATAATATATATTACTGGCTCAGGATTGTGTACCCTTGAAAATTGAAGAGCAAATTCTTAAATTTCTGTATTTCAAATGAAAAGGTTATTAGTTAAACTAACAAAGTAGAGATTTTGATTTTGTAAACAAAACATTTAAATGTCATGTTTCACTCATTACTTTTATCTGGGTTTAGAAACTTAATCTTCAACATGGAACATAACTTACTAAATTTTGCTCCCTATACTGGTTTCTTGTCCCTAGTCACAAAATTATGTAGTTTACACCTTTCTTTATTTAGATTTTGAACATTTGTCTTTATTTTTTAAGTTTTTAAAAAAGATTTTATTTATTCATTAATGAGAGACACAGAGGGAGGCAGAGACATAGGCAGAGGGAGAAGTAGGCTCCCACAGAGTCTGATGGGAGACTCCATCCCAGACCTGGGTTCATGATGTGAGCAAAAGGCAAATGCTCAACCCCTGAGCCACTCAGGCGCCCCAAACACTTGTGTTTAAAATTATCAAGAATAAATGAGAAATACTGGAATTGGCTTTGAAGACCACATATAGTGTTCCCCCACAGAAAAGTTATTCCTAGTAAGTGCCTTCCTGTTTTTAGCCAACAGCAATGGTGATCTCCATTGAATGTGCATTAGCATTTTATAATTAAACCTTCTTTATAGTCATAGTCACACCTACCCCAAGAACACCTGGGAGTCTCAGGTGGGCTTTTCGGCCAGAGCCATGTTGAAGATGGCCCTCAGATTTTGGGGCCACCTTGATGGAGCTGAGCCCACTTGACTGTCTTAATGTTGTTAGCTTCCTTCTCTGTTTTGGGGGGTTGGAATGCAGATTCTGGTTCTGTTTTTTTTTTTTTTGGTAAGAATAAAAGCAAAGCAGTAGACAATCCCATAACTACTTTTAGCACTAATCCTGCATCTCCAAGTCCTCAGGAAGTGTAGTTTTTGATTAAGACTCTTCAACTACTGGGACTCCTGGGTGGCTCAGCAGTTGAGTGTCTGCCTTGGGCTCAGGGTGTGATCCTGGGGTCCTGAGATCAAGTCCCACATTGGCTCGCTGCAGGGAGCCTGCTTCTCCCTCTGCCTATGTCTCTGCTTCTCTGTCTCTATGAATAAATAAAAAAACTAAAAAAAAGATTCTTCAACTACCACTTTTCGTGAAAAGGTTATTTAAGAACACCGTGTACTTTGGGTAACTTCAAGTGGTCTTGGAATGCAGATTCCAAACTAAAATCAGTATCTGAAGAAGTTTGACCTTTTCAAACAGGTAGTGTTTGAGGATATGTAGTCTTGAAAGTTAAGTTTCACAGAAAGTACTTGGTTCTTTATTCTTTTCTCCCCTTAGAACTGATCTTCATATAATAGTTTTAAGATTTACTGATTTTCTATAATCCCCTCATAAAGTTAATCTGGGAAGGTTTTAACCTTTATGGATTAGAAATGTTAGTACTTCCCAAGCTGGGAGGTCAGGTCACTTAAAGGGAAACGCTCTAGTCACTGCAAGGTCAGCTGCTATATAGGCCTTCAGATACTGGCTGCAGGGATGTGCTGCTGCAGAGTGCACCTGCCTGTACACACTGGTACCATGGAGGCACTTATGGCCCAGAGGCAGCTCTGTTTTTCTATCTGAAAACTTTCAGATAAGCTTTGAAAAACATAGTATGTTTTTCCTCCCTTACTCCCTGTTAGAGCAAGTGTAATAGCATTTTTGAAGGGTACTTTTTATCTGTAGAATTCATGTTATATGCATTTTGAGTCTATTGAATTCAACTGCTTGCTTTTAAAGTGATAGTCCAGTGATGTTGAGTGATTCCATGCAGCATCCCCCAGTGAGTAATGGAAGATATTCATCACCGGGGTTGGGTCTTCATGTGGGAGATGAAAGGGAATGAGAGGAGGGTTCTGATGGCCTAATCCTCATTACTCCCACCTCCTTCCCACCGCACAGATATTTTCACCCCTTCCCCAACAATTTGATGCAGGTTTAAAATTTTTTCCCATCAATCCTTTTAAAATATTCACTTTGTAAGAGAAAATGCATTTATTCAAATAATCCTCCTCAGAGCAATGAATATTATCAGCTTTCTGTGTACCTTTCAGGAAGATTTTACATACTAATGGGCAAATTTCTAGGTCTTCTCTACCCCCATCTCTTTTATACAAATGAAAGGCATAGTGTATACATTGTTCTGTACCTTACTTCTTTTCTTTAACAATGTATCTTGGAAAGCTTTATCATCAGTACATGAAGAGCCTGCTTACTTTTTCTTATGGATTTGTAGTATTCCATTGCATGGCTGTACTGTAATTTATTAATTAGCTTCTTATTGATGGGCATTTTTGTTGTAGTATTCCATTGCATGGCTATACTATAATTTATTAATTAACTTCTTACTGATGGACATTTATGTTCATTATCCTTTACTAATACAAACAATTCTAAAATAAGTAACCTGGAAAATCTAGTATTTCTGCAAGATAACTTTTTATGTGTGGTCAAATGGCTAATACATTTGTAGTTTTGATCAACTGGCCAATGGTTTTTTACTTGGTAGTAAGTAGTAATGGAAAATACTGGATTGCAGTGCTGATGTAAAGGTCTGCCAATTCCACACCCAGATCTGATCTGTTGCTTAATTCTAGGATACTCTGATCCCTACTCTTCCCCCTCCAACCCCTTCTGGTAGGTCAGTGGACCTTTGACCCACTTTTTCATCTGTTTCCTCTTGGACCAGAGGTAACTGGCTGATATTAGGAGGACGGAATGCGGTTTGTCCATTTGCCAGGATTTCTGCCAGGCATCCTGCCTATTATCAGTTGTGTATTTTTTATGGATGTGAGGTCGTTTTTACTTGTAAGAAAGATTTACACATTCTCTAGGAGTTGCTTAATTCATTGATCTTTTATTTATAGGCCAGTCATAATTTTTATCACTATGTATAGAGGATTTTCTTTTTTATTATTAGGATTATGTAGAATTTTGATTTCTGAATAAAGTTTTTTGGGAGACATGTCATGATAAAAAGATTTTCAGAAAATACTAAAATATTGTGTCAAAATACTTTTTAAAAAGTGACTTTAAAACCGTAGAGGCATAACTTATCCATTATTCTAATCTTTGTCTTAACTGTATATTAAAATCATTTCATTTAAAACAAATAAGTGGATGCCTAAATGAAAAATTGAAAGACTTGAAGAGCGAGAGGAGGTAGTGAAGGTAAGTCTAACTTCCCTGTTTTCATGACACCTAGTTCCAATCCCCAGGAACTGTTTCCTGTTGATCTTTGCAGAGATTTGTAAGCATTTGCAAAATCATTCTTGTTTATAAATTGATAGCATAAAATAAGAACTACTCTGTATCTTCCTTTTTCATATATTACATTTTGGAAACCAGTCCTTATTAGTTTATGTAAACTTGACTCATTCTTTTAAGTGGCTGTATAGTATATCATTATGTGGATATACCTAACTTAAAAATCCCTGTTTATGCACATTTAGGTGATTTTCAATATTTTGGTTTTATGAAATGTGCCACAGTCAAATATCTTTGAATATTTATCATCACTGTTAAATACATTTAGATATGGGAGAGTTAGGGACATCTTATATTTATGTAAGTACAGTAATGGAAGAACTCTATTTTTATAAATTATCTTCTATAAAATATATAACTTAAAGGAGTTTAAATCATGGATATTACATAGTGGAAACCTCCTATTCAGCCACTTTTTATTTTTGATTCCTTAGAAGAGAAGTTTAAAAGATAAATAGAATTGGTTTCTTCATTTCTATGTTTGTGGTCTACCTTGTTTGGTGTTTGGGGAAGTATATGAAGTGACTTCTAGGAATGCATGCAATAAAATAGGAAAACAGAAATAACCAGGGCTGGGGGAGGAAAAAAAAGGGTAAAATAAAAGGGAAGATGTCGGGAGGAGAGTTCTTAACATGTAGATATATGTAAAGCCTAGGATCTTAAATGTTCATTATAATTTGGGTGTTAGCTTCTGGTAGCCGAAGGAAAAAGAAAAGTGTTATTGCTCATATAATTCATGATATTTGTTAGGGGAAACCAGACCAGTTATTTAGGGGAAATTATGGCTTTTCCCTCATGTAGTTCTAGAAGAAGACTTTCATGTGGTCCTTCTCAGAGTGGGGGTGAATGATAGAGTGGAAGGGGCCACACAGAGCAACATTTCTGTCATGAAGCCGGTGGTGGTTTTACAAAGCTATCTCATAGAAGATGCTCTGAACTAAGATCAAGCCCCTACTCTAAAAGTGCAGTTCATGGAAAGTTTAAGAAGCATTTTCTACATACTTAGCTTTCTAAGATCTCGGCTCAATCCAGCCCAGAATAGCTGTGATTCATGAACTCTCTAGGGCTTTATGGAAAATTCCAGGTTGGAAAAGACAGTTTTAAGTTAGATCTCTAACAACATTTTGAAGTTTGCTGTATTATTAAAATCTAATCCATACCCTCCCTCTTCCCTCCTTCCCTCCCTTCCCCCCCCCTTCTTTCCTGTGTATTTTAAAGATCAGTAAACAGTTGGTAGAGTTGGTATCCAGAGACATTGTGAATGGAGTGTAGATAGATATCTCCTATGATCCAGTATAAAGAAGTTCTGCATATAAATCAGTGGGAAAATTTTTATATCAATTTTATATGAATTACTTTTGTAGTCATTGGATATCAGTATAAAAGCTTATCACCATTTTGCTATGGTTTTATTCATTTCTAAGCAAATTATGGCTTGGGATAAGAGATGAGGCACAAGCTTTGCTTCCAGGCATCACTTACCCTTCTCGAGCTGTTACATGAAATAGGGCCAGTGAACACAGGAAAGACAAACTCCTTGACCAGTGCTCATTTCTCCAAAGATAAAGATCTGCAAAGGAGCTCAAATGACCCTTCTTGTTATCCTAGTTCCCCTGGGTCTCATGAAGGGCTGCTTTAAGCCACTTATACCTGAACAGACTCAAAGCAGAGTCTGTGGTAAGTACTCTTCATGTTCCTAAACAGACTCAGTTTTAACTCCTTTTCACTGGGGTGTGAGGAACCACTGATTGTTCTGCAGTCCTGAAGCCCCAGGGACGATGGAACCTAAAACCCTGATACACTCTATCTTCAGAGAATCTCTCTCTCAAAGAAAGATAGCTCAGTGTGTGTCTTGAGAGGGCACCAGTCCACTAAGTACTGCACTTCTTGGGAGAAGCAGACAGAGAAAGGGGTTTTGAATACCTTTCCTCAGAGATTAGTACCAACCAAGAATCTAACCTGTCCAAGAATTGTTACCCTCTGTCAACAACCTAGGAGGGAGTTAAAGAATTTATATTGCTAGAGCCAAGCAATATTTTTTTTTCATGGGAACAAATAAATGATCAGTTCTCAAAGAACATAGAATGCAGCGAAAGTAATTTGGCTTGAGAAATTTCGAAGTGATATCAGTTACTACAACGGAAGAAAAATACTAGTAGCATAGCCCTAATGTGATTGACAGTACATCCTTGGGAACCTGCCAGGCCAAATTAGTTTCAAAATGTACAACCATTTCCTAAAAATTGATTTGTTACAAAGTATAGAGTTCAGTTAAATAATGTCAGATTAAAGAAATTTTCCATTTTAATGCCCTAAAGCTTTTCAGTTTTCTAATTTCATCACTTAATTAATAGTAGTGCATAATTAAAGAGACAATTATGGTCATAATAGAATAATGACCAATAAAGCCAGCATAAAGAAATACATTAAAGCCTAGATAGGATAAAGTTCTGTTATATGTGGTAAAATAGTGACATATCTATGTGTTCACTCCATGTTCTTTCATAGATTCTCTCAACAATTGTAGTTTTCCCTTAATCTAAGTGAACTTGTTATTCTTATTATGGAAGGGAAAAGATATGAATAGACAAAATAGTTTCTTAGCTTTAGGATATAGTATTTGATTTTGGAGGAAACAAAACATTTTTTTCTAGTTATACTTTATTAGAAACCCTCATTTTCTGCCATACATTTAACTAAAGACTGGAGAGACATCCTTGGTATGTACCAGACATCAGGGGAGAGCCAGTTTGAGACTAAAGATTTGCCATCAGTTATTTGCATGTGGATAATCTAGAGTCACTTAAATTCTAAAACTGAACACTTCATTTGTAGATTAATGATGTAAATTCTGTAGATTAATGATGTAAATCCTCCGGAACTGACATGTTTTCCTATTATAACATCATCAGATCATAAGGTTAGGGTTGCCTTTCATAGATATTAGTGATTTATGGTGAAATTTTACAAAATATGTCATCATGGTTTAAATTTGTACTAATGTACGCAAAGGAAGAAACAATTTGGAATTTCCAAATTTATTCTTCTTTGACAAAAGCATTGCTGCTTTTCAAAAATCTTTCACCTTATTTTCATCCATTAGGGTTCTCAAACTCAGTTTCTAGGAGAGATCTCTAAATGGTCAAAGGTATATGTTGCAACATTTACAGAAACTAATTCCACAGATAAACTACCCAAATATAAGCTTCCTGCCACCCAAAATATTTTTCTTTTTTTTTTAATTAATTTTTATTGGTGTTCAATTTACCAACATACAGAAAAACACCCGGTGCTCATCCCGTCAAGTGTCCACCTCAGTGCCCGTCACCCATTCCCCTCCAACACCCGCCCTCCTCCCCTTCCACCACCCCTAGTTCATTAGGAGTCTTTATGTTCTGTCTCCCTTCCTGATATTTCCCAACATTTCCAAAATATTTTTCTAAAGCCTTTGATACCTTCTATTTTATTTCAGGGTTAAAATATGTAGGTACTCAGTAATTACCTGCCAAATGTTTGCATGCCAGAAAACAGCAAATAGAAAAACACAAATGGCCGCTCAGACTTAGCTGTATTTTTTTTTTTTAACATTCATGTATATTTAGAGTTGATTTTATATCATTATACACTTACTGTGGTAATAGTTTCTTTCTACTGGATAAATTGTCTCATGTTCATATGATTACATAAATATTTCATGGTGTTTCACATAGATAATGGTGGTTTCAAAGTCCTTTGCCTCTTGGATTGAGTTTTATTTATTTTTGGATTGAGTTTTAAAATCATTGATGAATTAAGAGATTCATCATATCTTGGTATCTATATATGGCCACGAATAGGTATTCTCTTATATAGTTTCGTTTCCCAACTATGGCAGAGTTGTGCTTTTTTTTTTTTTTTTAAAACTATTGGAGAGATTAGGGAAAAATTATAAAGAAATGATTTGTAGATATGTTAAATGTTCTGTTCTCTAATCTGATGAGTTCTGTAGCTTGAATACTTACCTATAAGTAGTGGTTTGAAAGTTGGGATCATCCAAATTACTTAAGATGCTATTCATGGGATATGTTGTCCTGAATGTTGGTGTCTTAAATGTCCAGTGTTGGATAGTTGTCTATGAACAGAGATTGCCAGGCTAATATGAACTTTTTTGACAGTGAGAAGTACAGTGTGAAATTTAAGATTGGGGTGTGGGAAATTTTTAGTTACTTTTTCTAGCTACAGATGAGAGTTGAGTGGTAGAAGGACAGTGTCAGGTAGGACTTTTCCCTTTCATGCATGTACCTGACATTTGTCACTTGTGAAAATGTGCATATGTCATGCTGTGCTCTTTTCTTAAGAGGCTGTGTGACTCCTATCAGGGTCATGTGGCAATTTTATCTGTCTCCTTAGTCTGGGACATTTCATTATTCCCTTTTCAAAGGTTATACTTGGCCTAACATTTGGGCATTTTATAATTAAATTTACAGTAAATTGTATACTAGAAGATAGGCATACCTTTGGATAATAGCTGGGCCCAGTTCCTTAAGATTTTCTTATCCCTCATTTTTTTAAATTTCCAAAACCCAGGATTGACTTCAAATCTGTAAGCCTGTGTTTTGCAGGCTAGAAAAACTAATCTCCAAATAGTTGTTTCTATAGATATTAGTCACAATTTCATTAAATCATCAGAGTGCTTATTATTTTTAACCATGCTGATGTCACTGACAACCCTCAGCAAAGTGCATAGTATCAGCATTCAGATGAACTGAGGCAGTGGTTCTTGGGCAAGTCTCAGAAGAGAGTTCTAGACTCCTAAACTATGAGTGGCTTTGCTTCAATATTGCATGTATGTACTACTATGGCTGTTTTATAGTGGCTGTGAGAAACAGATTATCAGGATAAGATGGGACAGATTTTTTCTATATTACCTGCTACTAATGAATCCTATTTTAATGATTCTCACAGTTTATACCACAAAAAATACATGTAGGGCATTTATTTTTGGCAGCTTTCACAAAAATTGTGGTGATGGTTGCCTGTGAAAATTTCCTTATGCATCAATAGAGAATAGGCCCCAGAAACTTCCTGGAAATAATCTATTCTGGGTTTAACATTACTTGGATTTAAAATGCAGTTTTGTATAGTTTTAAATGCAAATTTAAAAATAGAAGACTCGGGCTAAAATTTCATGCTAGAAATCTTATTAAATGGATATACATATTGATAACATAAAATATACTAAATCTATGTGTGTCAAGGCTGATTTATATTAAGTAAGAGAAATGTGACCCAACTTTAAGATATTATAAGACAAAAATAAACTATACAGAACTGTTTGGCTGCTTAGTACTAATATAACTCATTAGAAAATAATGATGTTTGCTATTCTTTATTATTTACCTTTACTTAAAATCATTTAATATATTTTTCTTGATAAATTAGATTATTAAAAATTGGCAATTAAAGAGTCTTAAAGAAACGGTATCCTTTTATATATTTCCCTTTTAATACATAACCATAACCTTAAGCAATTTTCCTTATTATGTGATCCAGAATGTAATTTGCAATTTATGCTTTGATTTATTTTCAGCTTTTTGCTAAGATTGTACCTGATATATTTCATTATTCTATTTTAAGAAATGTGTCAACATCAAGATATGGTGAGTTCTTTTAAAGTAACAACATCCGTAACAATAAATACAAAATGCTAATTGTTATGAACTTAACCAACGTGAAAAACATTTCTACCAAGTAGATAATGATGTGTGTATATATATCAATATGTGTGCCTTTAAAAATACAGAACAATCATTCTGGATCAATAGTTAAATTATTACTTTAACTGAATCAATTTGGTCTTGGAATATTTCTCTTCTGCTATTACCCCAGAGAAGGCTCCATTCACCTAATCTTAATTTATGCAAGTAAACGCACAAATAAAAAGTGAATATTTTATGCTTTAAAGAGGGAAGGTAGTAATTCACAAGAAGTAATAAATCATCTCTTCCCTTACCTCTAGGACATCTAGGGTGGTCAAGCCCTAACCATTATTAGTATTGTTTCAAGTTTCTTCCATTTACTTTCATTAAACTGGGTTATTTATGTATCTTCAAGTGAAATGGCTGAGCTTTCACGGTAATTCTTGTTGCTATTGACAACCAAAGCAGCCATGCAAGAAGAAAATGCTGTGGAAGGAAAGAAAAAACAAACCTTAATATTTCCTCCCCAGAGTTGGAGAGAAAAGGGGATACAAAGTATGTAAGAAACAGGTAAGTAAAGATCTACCAATTAAAAAACTACCAGCCTTCATTACTAATTGATCAAAAGTTTTAATTTTTTTCAGATATTTTGTCCAACACATTTAAATAAAAGGATACTGTCTCTTGGAACCAAAATTAATATTCTGAAAATGAAAAATTGGATTGGAAGGTACAGTGCCACAAGAGGTCTGAAATACTCTAATTTAGAATTTGGACTATGAAAGAATAGCACAACTTCAATTATTGGTTAATATTTTTGTTACAAAATGTTTTTGAATGACAAAATGGTGACTAAAATATTACTATTTTAAACATGTCCTAGATTTTTTTTTTGTTTCAGAAAAACACTGAGCGTTGAATATGTGTAAGTCTCCGGGAATGTAACAAGTTGCTAAATACCCAAGTCCAGCCTCCTTACAGAGAAAAGATCTGGAATTTCTTTTTTTGGACATTTGTTTTGCAGCTTTCTACGTCTTAAGGCAGAGAATAGCCAGGATAAGGTGCCAGCTCAAAGGTTAGATGAACATATTTCTTGAAATAATTTTGGCTAACCTATGTCTTGAAAGGCATAACTTCTAAATAATAACTTTACAAAGCTATCAATAAAACTTAATATTAGTTGTGTTTTTGAGTTGCCTATTTCGGGGAAAACTATATTTTTTAGAGATCTGCTTATTCTGTTCATAATTATGTCAGTTAATTTTATTTCAGTTATTACATTAAACTTTTCCCTTTCAGTTTATAATTCCTTTCTCCTGTCTTATGAACCTAATAAATTGATCTCCATTCTAACCTAAAGGACAGTTTATATTTTTAATACTTAAAGAAGGAAATTTTTAAAAAGTCCACCAAATGAAATTACTAACACCAGCTTATCATTAACCTGAGGGAATTGTATCTCATATTCATTAATTCTCCATGGAAAAATTCAGGTAAGAAATATTTTTATTTGTATGAAATATACAAAATGTTATAATAGGATCTATGAGTATTTCTGTTATATTGTTTTTGTACTTAAAAGGTTCCTTGTGTGCAATATTTTTGGAAGTGAATAGCGTCACTTAACAAATCACCCTTTTGACACGTTAGTGGAAAATTTTGGAGAAAGATTTGAAATTCTATTTAATGAAATTGGGGCCAAGAAGACAATGTACTTTGATAGGTGAAAGATATTATCACATGTCATAGAAGATGTTTTTAAGAGAAGAAAGGATTTTAACAAAAACATTTGGGGAAAAATTTTGATAGTGCTAGAAATAAAAGTTAAGGAATTTCCTTGTTTGGGGAGACTTTAAAAAAATCAGAGTGTATGTCTTAGAATTAATAAGAGCAGTAGGAATAACTAGCAGAGCTTGGCTGAGGTTAAGGAGGCAGTGCCAAAGAAAGTACAATTGACTCTTGAACAGAGTTTTGAACTGCATGGGTACACTTATGCATGGATTTCTAAAATATAGAGTAAAGCACCATAAATATATATTTTTCTTCCTTATTTTCTTAATAACATTTTCTTAACCTTGCTTCATTGTGTGAATGTAGTATATAATACATACAGAATAAAATATGTGTTAATCCACTGTTTATGTTATTGGTAAGGCTTCCAGTCAACAATAGGTTATTAGTAGTTAAGTTTTGGGGGGAGTCAAAAATTATACATAGATTTTTGACTGCACAGGGATTGATACCCCTAACCCACATGTTGTTCAGGGGTCAACTGTAGAATGTGGGCTTTGTCATCAAGAGATCTAGGTTTAGGACTTAGTCCTGTGACTTACCAACTGTAAGATACTACATGTTTTGTTTAACTTTTCCTGAGCCACAGTTTCATAATCTTTAGCCCTACTTTGCAAAATTATTGCTGGCCATGAGTAACTCATGCAGAACAGTTCTTGATAAATGTTTGCTATTAGTGTGGGGTCAAGGGTTCCCCGGGTGGCTCAGCAGTTTAGCGCCACCTTCGGCCCAGGGCGTGATCCTGGAGTCCTAGGATCGAGTCCCACATCGGGCTCCCTGAAGGGAGCCTGCTTCTCCCTCTGCCTGTGTCTCTGCCTCTCTCTCTGTCTCTCATGAATGAATGAATGAATGAATAAATAAATAAATAGTGTGGGGTCAATATATAGACTATATAGAGAGAATAATATATAACAATAAATAGAATACTTTGAACACCCTCTTATTTGACTGGGGTCCATCCAATCCACAGTATAGCATGTTTTTTAATAATTTGTTTATACACCATATTTTTTTCCCCAAAAGATTTATTTATTTTAGAGAGCATTGGGGTAGGAGGAGCAGAGGGGGAGAGAGAGAATCTCAAGCAGACTCTGCACTGAGCGTGGAGCCCGACTCAGAGCTCAATCCCAAGGCCCTGACATCATTACCTGAGCCGAAGTCAAGAGTTGGACACCTACCCCGCTGTACCACCCAGGCACCCCTATATGCCCATCTTTTGAAAGTAATCAATTGGAAGTAAAAGATTCCTTGCATTATTCATTTCTAAAATAAAACTTTCATTGAATAGCTATGTTTCTGAACCATTCCTTTTCTACTTCTCTAATAATATCTATTTTGCAAACCTCAGAGTGGAGTATAGTTTTGGTTAGCTAACCAAAGGAAAAGGAACCAGAAGGAACTAGAATTGAATTGTAGAATTACATTTAGAGTTACTATGATTTGACAAACATTTGAGAGCTTACTAGAAGCAAGGAGCTAAGTTAGGTGCTGGGAGAGGTACAAAGATTAGTAAAACACAGACTCTTGTTTGTGAGGAGCTCATTTGGCAAGATGATTGTCTCTTATTCCTTCCAGACTCTAAAGTAGGAAAGAGGGAGAAAGAGTTGAGGTTGTTCAGAGGAAGAGACACTTCTTACTGGAGAGGATCAAGGAAGATTTTATGGAATTGGTGGTATTCAGTTGATTTTATTCATCAAACAGATACATATTGAGTGCTATCTGTACTGCTTGATAACCCTGCAGTACAGATAACCACTTGCAGATATCATCCCAATAAGATGAAGCTCTGGGCATCCATGTTATTCACTGTCAGTATTGAAGGCCCACATATTAGGACAACGCTGGGTGGAGGTGTGTTTTGATCTAGGGTACTGTAAAAGCCTATCTTGGGTGCAGGATCCCAGCCCAGGAGTGATGGAGTGGTGGCCCA
This sequence comes from Vulpes lagopus, assembly GCF_018345385.1. Classification (NCBI taxonomy): domain Eukaryota; kingdom Metazoa; phylum Chordata; class Mammalia; order Carnivora; family Canidae; genus Vulpes; species Vulpes lagopus. The sequence continues at coordinate 102,690,699 of NC_054829.1, forward strand.
ACTAAATCCTGAGGGATTAGGAAGTCAAGTGAAGGGTACCCTGGCCAGACAGAAAAATCCATTGAAACTTTAGAAGCCAGAGCGAGGGGGCACACTCTGGGAAATGTAAGCACCTTTCTCTGGCATTGGGGTATATGTTTGAAGGGCATCAGATAAGAATTTCAGTGGGTGAAGTAGCAAAGGGCTGACTCATGGAAGGCCTTTGAGGTCACCTTTAATTAGCCTTTGTCCCAAAGTTACAGAGGAACATTGTCATGATGCTAAAAAGGAAATTACATAATTGAATTGATATTTCAGAGGTTGGAAGCTGTGCTAATAGGTCAGATCTAGCAAACAGGTGACTTTCATTTTGCTCACAGAGTATTTTCACATTGCTTGAAATAGTTGACTGTATTTCACAGGAAACATGGATATCAGACTTTGTTGAAAAATCAGTAGTCCTGCATTGCTGCAAGGAATTGGTAGGCTGGAGTTGCTTAGCAGCTGTCCTGTTTGGAAGAAGCATGTACTCCATTTTGCCTTGGGGCTCACCCCTTCAAGGCAAATGCCTGGGACCTGTAGGCATTTGATGATGTGGGGCTAATTTCTGAATGTTTTCCTGATTGACAGTTTAGAGAGTAGCTTTTTGAGGCTTGGGACTCCAGGATATTACAGTAAACCTGGGGAGAGATCAGGCTTTATCTTTAGTGGTGGTGAGAACATAGAGAAGGATAGATACTTTTAAAAGATAGATGCTTTAAAATAAATAAATAAATAATAAATAAATAAATAAATAAATAAATAAATAAATAAATAAATAAATAAATAAAAGATAGATGCTTTTTTTTCAAAAAAGGAAGGAGAGGGGATCCGTCGGTGGCTCAGCAGTTTAGCACCTGCCTTTGGCCCAGGGCGTGATCCTGGAGTCCTGGGATAGAGTCCCATGTCAGGCTCTCTGCATGGGGCCTGCTTCTCCCTCTTTCTGTGTCTCTGCCTCTCTTTCTGTGTCTCTCATGAATAAATAAATAAAATCTTTAAAAATAAATAAATAAGTAAATGAATAAATGAATAAATAAATAAATAAAATCTTTTTTTTAAAAAAAGGAGGGAGAAGCATGCAGCATTAAGACGGTGGGGCGCCCCTTTGTAGACAGCCACCACTGGTGTGGCAGCTGCTGCCACTGTGAACTATGTTTTTGAGAAACGTCCTGCACCTTTCTGAACAATAGCTGCTTTTTTGGGCAAAATATAGCAAAGAGCCTTACCTCATTGGGTTTTTATAAGGATAAAATGAGAAAATGGTCACAGAGCACTTGTCTCAGTGATCAGCTCGATGTTAATTCAGTACAATGATGGCTCGTGGTGATGATGATGGTTGTGGGAAATGAGGAAGATGGAATCAGGGATGATGCCCAAGTTTCTGGTGTGTTATTCAGAGACCTAGAGAACATTGAAGAAAGTGCAAATGGTGAGTTCCACATTGGTCGTGGTATATTTGACGGGCTTGTGAGACTTTGCGGTGGAGGATGTGGGTGGATTGAGGGTCTGGAGCCCGGGCGAGATCTGAGCAGAGCCCAGGCTGTGATTCATTTGATAATCTCTCCACCACTGTCCTATGGAAAGCTTATTTCCCCTCTGCCCACTTCTTCAGTCAGCATTGATAATCATTGCTCTCTGCCCATAGAGGATCAACTTTAAATGGCATATGAAGAATGTAGGAAAGGTAAAATAATGTGTGACACGTCGGCTGAAATGTTACCTACTCGTTTTAAGTTTTTGAAAAAAAATCCTTTCCAGTTTACCATTTTGGCTGGGAGAAAACCACCCTGCACAATTGTTTTCCCCTTTCAGTTGGCTTTTTCTGTGTGATACCACTGTGACTACTAATTCTAAGCAAATATTCAACTAAGAGTGAATCATTGTTAGGAATAAATGACCATAACTTGGGATCCCTGGGTGGCGCAGCGGTTTGGTGCCTGCCTTTGACCCAGGGCGCGATCCTGGAGACCCAGGATCGAATCCCACATCGGGCTCCCTGCATGGAGCCTGCTTCTCCCTCTGCCTGTGTCTCTGCCGATCTTTCTCTCTCTGTGACTATCATAAATAAATAAAAATTTAAAAAAAAAAGGAATAAATGACCACACTTATTTTTGAAGTTTGTATTCTTTCTTAACTGAACGTACTGAAAACCAGCCCTGCCTCAAGTCTTGGCTTAGATGCTGCCTTCCCTTCTCTGCCTTCCTTCCTGTAGCGGGGAAGGTCTGCATTCAGTTGTAAGATCTGCATGGAGCCTATCTCGCACTGTCCTGCACTGCGGTTATTTGTGGATCTGTCTTTTGTTCTGCCAATTTGTTAGTTCCATGAAGCTGGTGACTGTGTTTTATGCATCTTTATGTCCAGTGCAGTAGCTTCCAATGTTCCTTGTCCAGTTAAGCTCAGCTCGGGACACTCTTGAAGATGTAAGGACCAGGCACTTCTGTATATAGGGGACAAAAAAGATGAACAGGATGTAATTTCAATAACCCGATGTGGCTTTCAGGGAGGACAATTGGGAAAATGAATATATTTAATTTGCCTATCTTAGGACCTGTTTTTGTATTTTGTGGATCTTAAGTCTTGATTAAGGTTACAAAAAGAAACCAGTTTACATTCTTGGAAACACATTATCATCTGATGTGGCATCTGCTGCATTGCATTGGTTGCCCATTGATTGTTTGCAGTGATGGATAGACTTCTGATGCTCTGAGTACAAGGCCTTCCAGGCTGACACTGCCTTCATTATGAAGGACTGTTTTCTGCCCTTTGGGCCTTGTGCCATCACTTAATTAGCCAATCTTTTATTGATGGTCATTTTGGTTGTTGCTAAATTTCTGTTTAAGGTTCTTCATAGCTAAATTTAGAACAATTAATGAATAAATGTTTTCCTAAAAAAAAAAAAAAAAAAGTCAGGAGGCCAAACTGATACATGCCTCACATCCTGTAAGTCTGTGCATAGTCACAAAAGTAATTCCATTCTTTTTAATAGTAAATATATGGCTTAACTCATTATGTATTAGTGACTTTGATTGCTAAAAGAAGTGAGAAGAGTTATATTAAACTTTTCTTGCCTTTTGTGATGATCACTCAATAAACCTCAAAATTACAGTTGAAACAACAATTTTAACAAAAACACACACTTTAATGTGCTTCATTGTATTCTGAAGAATTCTTACATTACAAAATCAACTGTCTTGTAAATTTCTTTTTGCTCCTTTCCAAAACCTTTTCTCTTTTAAACTATGTAATTGATCATTACCTCTTCTGTATCCTTTACATGCATCTGTTATGAAGACATCTTTACTTCTTTCTCTCCTTACTAGATTTGCCCTCTTGAGGATGAGGAATTGGCATCTTACTAATCTGTATTTCCTCAGTTCTTAATACAGTGTCTTACACACTGGAGCTTTTCCTCTTTGCCATCCTTATAATTCTCATTATAGCTAGCATTTTATTGGGCTCTTACTATGAGATGGGTACTATCCTAACCACTTTATTTGGTTTTTTTCTCGGTGACTCTCCCAACAACCCTGTGGATATGTAGGTTTACTATTTCTTTAGTAAAAAAATGGGAATTCTGGCTACTTTCTCTGGTCCAACCTATGATATGCATTTTAGAGCAGAGAAGCTAGGTAATCTACATAGGTCATATGTTTCCTAAGAAGTAGAGCTGGGACGCCACAGTTCCAACTCTAGCACCTGCATTCTTAAACCCTTCTCAAGAGTGTACTGATCATTGAACAATGGTTCAGAAATTAAGTAATAATATTTGTCAAAGTGTGCATATTATTCTACTGGTATATATATATAAATTTTTCCCATTTTTGTATTTGAAAATTTTCAAATCCACAGAAAAATTGAAAGTATAGGAACAACAAACACCTGTGTACTCTTCATCTTCTACAACTGTTAACATATTGTGTATTTTTTTCCTCTCTCTCTTTGACCGAATCATTTGAAAGTAAGTTAGAGACATAATGGCCCTTGTTGCCTAAATATTTCAGCATGCATCTCCTGAGAACAGGATCATTTACCTACCAACCACAATATAATTATACTCAAGAAATTTAACACAGGGCAGCCCAGGTGGCTCAGTGGTTTAGCACCACCTTCAGCCCAGGGCGTGATCTTGGAGACTTGGGATCGAGTCCCACGTCGGGCTCCCTGCATGGAGCCTGCTTCTCCCTCTGCCTGTGTCTCTGCCTCTGTGTGTGTGTGTGTGTGTTTCTCATGAATGAATGAATAAATAAAATATTTGAAAAAAAAGAAATTTAACACAGATACGATAATATCATGTAAGAAACAGTTTATATTTAGATTTCCCCAATTATTCCGGTAATGATTTTTATGAATTTTTTTCTTTTGCATCCAGAGCCAGTCAGGGATCACTTAGTACATCTAGTTGGCATCCTTTTTTGGTCTCCTTTGATTTAGAACAATTCTGCCATTTTCATTTTCATTTTCTTTTCTTTTCTTTCTTTCTTTCTTTTTTTTTTTTTCTTCTTGTCAATGACATCTTTAAAAGAGTCTACATCAATTGCTTGGTAGAATGTTCCACAGTCGACTCAAGTTAACCCTCTTTTTGCAAGAATATTACATAGGTGATCATATATTACATATATCCCTTTGCACATAATGTAGTTCTTGGTGATGCTACCTTTGATCACTTGATTAAGGTTCTGTCCTTCAGATTTTTCCATTGAAAGGCACCTTCTTTTTATAATTAGTAAGCTGTCGGATAATACATTGAAACCGTTTGTTCTGTTTCCCAACAAACTTCTAACCAGTGAAAGTTTTAGCATCTGTGGATAATTTTTGCTCAAATTAGTTGTTTCAGTCGTGATTATAAATTTGCGTTTTTCAAATTCAGTCATTTCTTCTACATGTTAGCCGGCATTCTTCTGTAAAGAGGAGCTTTTTCTTCTTTTGTAGAATCACTTTGGACTTAGGATCCTTTTGTTACTTAACTGTTATCAATTACTGTCCTTATTTTTCTTGGTGCTCAAATTATCTCATATTTGGTTAGTGGGAACATCCCCAGGCAAAGTCCTATGTCCTTTTCACATGTTTCCATCATTCTTTGAATATGTCTCTGCTTTTTGTCACAGCAAAATATTCCAGCTTCCCTAACTCAGCCCTGATTCCTTTAATTGTGGAATGGTATTTAAATAAGAAACAAAGATCTGGGGACTAGGTGTGCTGGTTGCTGCTGTTAACCTACTTAAAAAACAAAACCGACTTCACACTTCCAAATAAACAGTAACAATTTCTTACATGTTCGTTAAGTTTCATTTGGCATTAATCTAAATTCCACCCTTATGTCACATTAGAAACATCAGAATTGCAAGTAACCTCAAAATGATGGCATCCTTTAGAATAATTTTTTTTTAAGATTTTATTTATTTATTCATGAGAGAGAGAGAGGGGCAGAGACAGGCAGGGAGAAGCAGGTTCCATAAAGGGAGCCCAACACCGGACTCGATCCTGGGACTCCAGGATCATGCCCTGGGCCAAAGGCAGGGGCTAAACTGCTGAGCTGCCCAGGGATCCCCTAGAAGATTTTTTAAGTGGAAAGGTATAGTGCTTAATTATGTTAAACAAGTTGGTTTGTGATACAAAGGTACAGATTCAGGCACTTATTTTCTTTGATCTACTTCAGGAATTAAAAGTTAAATAGTGAGTGATGAAAGGAGTGATTACTAAATATCCCTGAATTATTTGTTCCCAAAGACAAAAATAAAGTTATTGTTAGGTCTTGGAAGATGACATTATATAGACCAGAAACCCTTGGTTATTTTAACTTCATGCGCTAAATGATCACTTGATTGATTGACTTAATATTTGGTTATAGTTCATGATTAAGGTCTAAAAAATAATATTGGACAAAACGTGAGAGTGAAAAAAATTATAGATGGAGCAGTACTTCAGAAGAGAAAGTAGTTATACACTTCATCAGTGATTCAGACTCTGGAATCTGTCACAGAACAAGCAGTGAAGTGAAGATTACTTTATGTCTGAATATTCTGGCAAATATAATTTTAAAGTTATAGATTGTATTCTTAACTTGCAGCTTTTCTTTCCCAAAAATACAACTTAAATACCTTTACACCTGTAATCACTTTGGCCTTCTCTGCCCCTCTCATCCTTTCCTGCTTGGGGTTTTCCCTCTCCTGTCACTTCCAAAGCACCTCAAAATCCTAGGTTTTTTGGCCTTTTAACACAAGAAGAACTGGTGGATTAACCATGAAACTGGGATAATAATTTTTTTCTGAAATTGAGCAAGTCACTTTCTGTGCTTTCACTTCTGTGCTGCTAACCTGAGGATAATGTCTTTTTTCCTGCCTTGTGTGGTTATTGTGAGAATGAATGTAAACAGTCCTATCAAATGAGTTCTGTATCACTGAGAGCATTTAGTACATAATATTTTATGATGGTAACAATAAGAGGCACTTTTATTTGAGTTTTTACTACAGCAGGAATTTAGATTTGAAAGTAAGATAATGGACACCAGGATACTGGGAAGGCTGCAGAGTTATTTTCCTCTGAAGATCTTCAAGTCTGTAGGAATCTTTCCTCTGGATTTTGTTGTACCTGTACCATGGGGTAGCTTAAGGCCCTTTCCAGTGAGCCCTATACAATTCCGCATCCCTTCCTTCAGGGCTCGTGAGTATAGGGCTCAAGGCCCTTTCCAGTGAGCCCTATACAATTCTGCATCCCTTCCTTCAGGACTTGTGAGTACAGCACTGAGCTCTTTCCTGCTGTTTTCAGTAATTGTGTCTCTTCCAAGGCCAGTTGCTCTGTGAAAAAGATATTCTTCCTCAGAGGTTCCTATTCCCCTCACAATGAATTTTTCCATAGCTGGGTTCTCTGAAGCTTGTTAGAGGTAATGAGAGCTCTCTGAAATCTCAGAGATTCATTTCCGTTCATTCTCCTGCCTATATACTTGTATACTGTGTCACCTTTGTTTCTAAATTACATACCCTGGAGGACAAAGATCCTTGTTCTTCTTTTAATGGTGCCATATTTGACAAGCAACATGTTGTAGATGGCAAAAGTTACAAATGATTCTTAGGACTCTAAAAACAATCTTACTTTCATTAGAAGATCTTTCTCAAGTTACTAATAACACCTGAGGTTGAGTTGATTTTTTCCTTGTCACTCTCCAGAGCCATCACCTACTTGGGCATCTCAGCATGTCCTTAGTTTTTCAAGTGTTGACACTTGACTCTCTGTGTGATTAGTTTACATAAGAAATATTATATAGAACTGATGGGGAAGTTTAATTGTCCCCTAACTTATTTGAAAACGCATTACCTGGCAATATTAGAAAACTGTTCAACTCTCAGAACCCCAGTTACATCAGGATAAATTTCCAAGAGTAAAATTGTAAATTGCAGTCACACAGAAGAGATGTGGGCATGTGACATGAAAGGGTTATGTCCGCCTTGCCAGTTGAGATGTATTTCTTTTTCTAGTTCAAAAATGACAGAGAAGTTATTTTAAGGACGCTTTGGAGATTATACTGTGGGAATATTAGAGAGTAAATTTTGAGTGTGATTTGCCCATTTGGGCTTAATTCTGGCATTCAATTTTGGGGGTAAAATCTATTATTCGTTGGCTCTCTGATGCTCACTTGACTTTTATTGACTGAGCTGCTAAACCATTTGTGATAAAAGAAGAGAGTGGGCCATCAAATATGGCCCAAAGTTTTTGTCTCCAATCCATGTGACGGTCAGAGAATCAGTGCTGCTTTTTCTGATTAACCTTTAGCACCAAGAGACACATTATTTCCTCCAAATCAAGTGTATCATCTGTTTTTGATGTTTTAGAAGACCACTCTAAAGTGGACCACTAAAAGTAGACCACTTACTCTTTTGATTTGTTTTTTTTTTCCCTTCCTGGTCTGCCATCTATAGCAGGTTGTAAGGGTTCATGTATGCTGGCTCCTGAAATCTCATGTTACAGTGGAGACAGTTACCAAAAGGAGGGCCAGTTTAACAGAAGTTGGAATCATATTTCTCTATCTCAAGATGAATACGTATTTTTTAATCTAATTCTTTAGATTTAGAAATGAAATTCTTTAGTTACTTCTGTGATTATATGGTATTATAGATATAAAAATAAATTTGACAAGTTGTATTTCTTTACCAGTATCTACTCATAACATTTCTATCCTGTGTACCAAAGAAAACATTTGCGAGCTTGATAATAAACACAGATAAAGTCAGATTCCACAATTTTGTGTTTAAGGGCAGTCAATTAGGAATTGTATTTAGCTGCAAGAAACAGTGACACGGGATCCCTGGGTGGTGCAGCAGTTTGGCGCCTGCCTTTGGCCCAGGGCACGATCCTGGAGACCCGGGATCGAGTCCCACGTCGGGCTTCCGGTGCATGGAGCCTGCTTCTCCCTCTGCCTGTGTCTCTGCCTCTCTCTCTCTCTCTCTCTGTGAGACTATCATAAATAAAAATTTAAAAAAAAGAGTGACACAGGAATAGTGCCCTAAATTGCTAGGATGGTAATTAGGGTTAATATTATGAGTTTTTGCTCTGTACTCCTCTCCCTTCTCTGGATCACCTCAGGGTCATAAAGTGGCCACTGTAGTTCAATGACTACTCATCCCCCTTTTGGAGTAGCATTCCAAAAGCCCCACCCAGTAAATTCTGTTTCTGTACAAGCAGCCGGAATTTTGTTACTTGGCTACCCAGATCTACCAGGGAAGATAGGGAATGTAGTTTTCCATTGCTAACTCATTCTTCGCTCCCAAAATGAGCAGACGGAAAGCCATTCTAGTTTTAAAAAGAAGGGAAAATAGATCCTGGTACGCACCCAGCGATCTCTGCCACCAGTACCTTTTATGATCTGCCTTAAGCTTTCTTTTGAGCTCCTCTGCTATTGTAAGCACTTGACAGTGTAGTTCTGCACCAAGACTTGGCACTCACCGGGAACCCCTTCTCTTCCCTTCCCCACACTTCACGCATTTTCTGAAAGGCTTTGTCTTCCATCCCAACTGTCTCAGCCTCTTAGGTTGCTCAGATCACAGTTTTCTTTGGGAGGGGGTGGAGGTGGGGTGCTTTCCAGGACCTGCAGTAATAGTTGTGAGTATAATATATTATGACCATCCTGCCCTCCCCCTCTCTTCTTTCATCCCCTTTCTTTGAGTTCTTGGTAAGTTTTGGCCAATATATTCTAGTTTCACAGCTAATTTTTCATATCCTCAATGACTCGCTCATCTCCCCTCCCTGACACTAGTCTAGTATAATACATGTATATAACAAATGTTCGACACATGCTTATTGAATTCCATTGCAGACCTAATGCTAGCAAGATAATAGGAGAAAGTCCTTTATGCAATGTTTTTCCGAGTGTTTTCTTTCTGTAAGAGAAAATAAATGGTGATATCAGCAATTTGAGTATCCTATTCCACTAGTACCTGTTGGCTGATATATAGGTCATTGGTTACTTTAGTGAGTAGTCTATTGGGTAGAAATGCAAATAGCAGTTCATCTGAAAATTACTGACACCCTAAACATGTAAGAAACATTAACAGTCTTGGCCTCATGGAATGTGTGCATTTGATGTGCCCAAGATTAGGGCACTTCACTGAGAACAAACAACAAGAAAGGGCGGGGGATAATAAAACTTTTGTTCCTCTACAGCACCTGAAAGTATGATAAATGGTCATCAGGCTGGCCCGGGGGTCAAAAGGCAATACAGCCTACACATCTAGAGTTTATATTATAACATGTCCTCTTCTAAATAAACTTTTTCATGTTTTCAAGTAGTACTTCCTAAACTACCTTTTCATGTTTTTAGAGATATTCTCAAAATCTAGCTTTTTGGGGGATTATTACCTCAACTTACTTTTACTGATTTTGAGGTGTTTTTTTTTTCTGAATTATTACACTCTAGGTGACTCAGTAATAATTGATTCATTCAAACATTAAAATTTACAGAAGATCTTTTTTAAGATTAAAAATTTTTAACTTGCATTTCTTGATTATGGGGCCTGGAAATTATATAAAGAATGGTTTATTTCTGGGACTTATTTTAAAAGCTACATATAAGTCATCTACTGGTATGCAATTGGCTGAAGAATAATATTGGAAGGCCCTTCTAGATAGTCCATTTCTTCTCACAGATCTGAACAAAATTGCTTCCTTTTGAATTTCATGCCATGTCTAAAATCAGATTTTAAGAATTATTCAAGGCAACCCTGGGTGGCTCAGCGGTTTGGTGCCGCCTTCAGCCCAGGGCCTGATTCTGGAAACCCGGGATCGAGTCCCATGTCGGGCTCCCTGCATGAGCCTGCTTCTTCCTCTGCCTGTGTCTCTGCCTCTATCTCATAAATAAATAAATAAAAATCTTTTTAAAAAAAAATTATTCAAGTGCATTTCTCTACCATCTACATCTTAACACTTTGTTCATCCCTTCTTCCTACAAGCTTTTAAATACTTCCTGAGCAGCACTAAGGATTAGTAGTGATACAGGGTCCATTTGGGGTGACAAGCAAGGAGGAAAGGCTTGAAGTCTAATTGGTGAATAAGCTCCGTGGGGTGCCAGGTGAAGAAAAGGTCAGCGAGAGTCAAGAGAGGAAATGTAGAAACAACAGAAATAATTGGCACATCAGTTTTACAGGAGTGTTCAAGTTTTAAAGGAAATGAAGTTTGAGAATGGTGAGAGAGGAAACTAGAAGCATATCCCAGAATGGAAACAGGCTTGGCTGATACAGGAAGTAACAGGTTTCAGGGCCTTTAGAACTCAGGATCATTGTGGCCTCCATTCCACTTGGTCTTCAAGATGTGTCTGCTCTTCACTCTGTGCTTATTGAAGCCTATCTTTTCCTGTAACAAACAGATTGTGCCTTTCTCATGTCAACTAGACTTTTTCTTTTCTTTTTTTTTTTTAAAAGGATTTTCTTTATTCATGAGAGAGAGAGAGAGAGAGAGAGAGAGAGAGAGGCAGAGACACAGGCAGAGGGAGAAGCAGGCTCCATGCAGGGAGCCCGATGTGGGACTCAATCTTAGGACTCTAGGATCATGCCCCGAGCCCAAGGCAGATGCTTAACCGCTGATCCACCCAGGCATCCCCAACTAGACTTTTTCTAGTCCATTCCCCATATCACCACCAGGTTAATATCCCCAGAATTTTTATTTTTATGATCATTCTCCTGATGATGATGATTAGCTTCACAAACTTCCCATGTCCTGTAGATGAAGTATATATTCCTCAGTCTGACATTTAGAGAACATCATTTGATCCCACTCACCTATGATTGTTTACATCTCATTTTCCCACTGACATTCAGCTATCTCTTTAGCTTGACTCTGGCTTGGTGCCCCCTGAGTAAATGATAGTCTACTTTGCTGTATAACTCCTCTTATCTTGGAGAGTCTTTGCCTTCTCTGTCTACTCATACTTTAAGAACCAACTCAAGTCTCTTCTGAGGCTTTCTCTACAAATCTCTGTGAATATGCTTATGTGATGATTTCTTCACAAATTTCATATGTGCTACCCATTTTGCTCATAAACAAATATTGCCTAAGTGAAAAATGATTGTTTTTTCTCTTCATCTACGTTATAAGCTCTCTGAGACTAGTGAGAGTGCTATACAATGAATTTTCTTCAATTTTAATATCTGGCATAGCACCCTGTGCCTATTTGGTGTACAGCAAGGTTTCTCATTCTGGCACCATCACAGTTTGGGCGGCATAATTTGTTTTGGAGGGGGCTGAGTATTATAGGATGTTCAGAGTATCCCTGTATTCTATCTTCTAGATACCAGTCTAGAAGCACCCTCTCCCCAGTATGATAACCAAAAATGTCTCTATGTCAAATGTTCCATAGGGGGCAAAGATAGCCTCAACTGAGGATCAATAGTGTATCAACAGAATAAATTCTGACTAGTATCTTGGCAGGAATGAAAGACTGAAAAGCTTTGAGTGATGTTTTATAGCATTTCGGAATCCTGAGGAAAGACAAACTCAGCTGATAGAAGATAATAAATGTAAAATAGAACTTCCTATTTCCTGTGAGAGGCCATAGCAAGGGTCAAGGCAAGTGTACCATACCTAGGGTTAAGAAAGATCAAGAAGACACAGTACTCTTAAGTGAAAGTTCCAAAAATAGTGAGTTTTGGGTTTTATTTCATTTAGAACCATTTCATACTAGAAATAGCATTTCTAGTACAATAAGTATTATTTGGTGGGAAATTTATCTGGAGTTCATATATACCCGTCTTTGGACTAAGAATTACTTTTCGAACCATATTTGGGGGAACGAGTTTGAAATTACAGATACAAGTTACTGCAAAATTGTAACTATTGACAAACATCAGTTGTGTTTATTCTTAGTTTTACCTTTTTTAAAAAACTATTTTAACATTATACTTGAGTTTAGTCAATTTATCAGACTCAGTTGATACACACACATACACATACACATACACACGTATGTGAGAGTATTTAGTCTGAACAATGCTTACTACTCCAAAGCACAGTGATTTTACATATTTCTGCTACCCTGTTGTAAGTTCTTAGTCTTCTCTATTATTAATCAAACTACCACATGATATAGATGCTGTATGGCTGATATTCTACTGACCTAGAAATAACACATCCTCTTTTCACAGCTGTCTGCCAACCACAGTGCAAACATGGTGAATGTATTGGACCCAACAAGTGCAAGTGTCATCCTGGATATGCTGGAAAAACCTGCAATCAAGGTAGGAGAACAGTCTGACACAAATTAAAAATAAGCCCCCTCTAATTCCACCTAATATGAAAGTTTTAGGTTCTCATGCCAAACCACTTTGCAACGGCTGTTGTTTCTGAACTGTGTGAACTGCCATTTTCGGAAAGATAAAAATATAGTAGTAAATCTTAAATATACACTTCATTGGAGGACAGTTAAAAGAATTTCATCCTCTTATTCCTAGTCACTGATACTAATTAAAATGTCTTTTAAAGAAGAGAATCACAGCATCAGTAAAGTAGAAGCCTTATATTCTGCTAGTCTTTGTTCTTCCACGAGCTAGTTGGGAAGCCCCTGCAAATTGTTAGCTTCCTCAGACCCTGGTGAGATGGAACCCCTTTAGTACTCAAAGTCAGGTAGGAAGTCTGACTTGAAATTTTGAGGTCCCTTCAAACTCTGAGCCCTTTGATTTTTGAGATTAAATTCTCTTCAACTGTTACTGGTTTGCAAAGTTCTCTGAGATATATGATTTTGACAAATTTATTTTTGTTTTAAGTTACTTATAAAAGCAAACATTTAGCACAGTGCCCCAGGTATTTTATATATATTATCAATCTTTTATCTATTATAATGTCAGGAGGGAGAGTGCTATTTATGGTAATTAAGTGATAAGTAATAGCTTCCTGTTATTTTTTTATTGAAAGAGATATCAGGGATATTAAGTCTAAGCTCACAGGATTAGTTGGTAGAAGACCTAGTATGTCAATTTAGAACTATTGTCCATATAATTCATATTTTCTCTGAATTTAGTCTTAGATGAGAAAATATTATTGCAAATGTGATCTTCTAGCTTGTGCTAACAAATCGGACAAAGGTTGTCTTTTTAATTCATTTCAACCCCACATGTTCTATTATTAGCAGTAAAAAAAAGAACAAACAAACCCAGAAATAGAGAAAAGCTGGGGTTAGATTTCACCAGAAAGATAGAAAGATAAAAGAGCCCATTTTTTACTTATTTCTTAAATTAAAATAATCCTTTCTATCCTTTTCAGTTGTAACAATTACATGGGTCCTGACTGTCCCATTGATAACTTACTTGACCTCATCAGATATGGAGATGATATTGTGGAAACAGTCTTGTACTTTAATATCTGATGTTCCTTGATGTGTCTCATGTAAACTCATGATTTATGGGCATAGTTTCCACAGCCGTCCAGAACACTGGTGTTTTAAAAAGTATAAGGAATTGTTTCTGAACTATCAGATGAAATCCATGCTAATGAAATGTGACAGGCCTAATGGTAAAAGAAACTGTTATTCTCAAGTGTGCTCTGTATTACCTGTTATTTGATTAACTAATTTTTTCTAATGCTTCCTTTATAATATTTTTTAACTTGGAATTTACCAAACATACCCGGGTAGTCTTTTTGAAGTAAGTAGAGTTTTTGTTATCTCAGTTTACTCTTTTAAAAATCCATTTGACTTTCCTTCCCCAGTCTCAGTTTACAAGTAGTGACATGTCCGGTTCTGATTATTGAGTTATCAGTGTTCATCTGAGAGTTCCAGCATGCTTTCTTTTTTAAAGTGGAGAACATAAACCATCAGAGGTTTCATTAATATGTCAGTGCCATAAGCCTTGTTGTCCTGATGCCAGGAACTTATACAAAGAAGGTTATTATAATAAGCCAGTGTTGAGATTGCAGAGAAACCCATTTAAATTTATTTGCTTGCAGGAGCTACATCAACTTTAATATGCTTCAAAGACACTGAAACTATTACTGTAACAAGGATCTATCTTTGGGTATCTCCTGTTTTCAGAAAACCAGTTTATCATGTACTTTTTACTGTAATACATACCTGTTTCTCTAAAGAAAAATTGAAATATACGGAGTTGAAATCTTGCCTCCTAAAACTATATTCCTTAGGGGGAAGAGGATTTCATTAGTAGCAAAACGGGATTTTATACCTGCAAAAAATAGTGTTGACACTGAAAATGTAATTTCAAGTCTAATCTTGAATATAAAACTTTAACTTCCAGTAAACCTGTATGTTTTGATCATCTCTTTCTTTGTCTTCCTTAAAAAAAAGCAATTGTGAGGAATTCCCAATGGCATGATTTATGCTCTTTGAGAGCAGATTTATATACTCTTTGAGACTCTTTATGGTCTCTGATTTCTGAGTCCTGAAAACTATTATAAGAATGACTTGCACATGCTACGTGCACATTAAATATTTGCTCAGTGAATGATTGTTTCACGTAATGGTTCTTGGTCCAGGACACCATACTTGTAAGGGTTCCATGGAGGCATCCAGGCAGCACCTTAGGCAGCCTCTGAATCTGTGGACTGAGAGCCCTTGTCAGGGAGACGGGTGGCTGTGAAAGAGCTGGGGACATGGGACAACTGTCGAGAGACACCACGAAACATGAATAGAGCAAATCCTCTGTGCCTATAACATAGCAAATCAATGTAGACTCTTTTTTATCTGGGCCATACATCTTAATAAACTGGCAAATAATCCTTCAGAAATATGGGAAATCAAACAGATTTATTTTTTCTTGAGGAGAGAGGTGTTAAGAAGAAATACATTTGATATGATTTAACAGAACTGGAAATTAGCTTTTGGTTACAAGTTGGTTTCCGGGTAAGGCAAGTATTTGCTAAACGATTTGTTGCAAGTTGTGTACAATAAGAAATAACCTTCTGGAAACTTGATTGGTGAAGTGAACAGCTTGTGTAAATGACAAGCTTTTAACCAGTGCTTTCAGAGCTGCCTGGGGGGCAGCCAGAAGAGCAGGGCAAGCCCACTTTGGAACTGGCTTGATTTAACAGCCTTGTCTCAAGATTAGTGTGAATCTGCTGTTGGTGCTTGCCTTTCCCTCTGAGTCATTTCTGGATTTGCTGTAGCTAGATCACATATAAAATCAGAGGCTTGGACTGATCATTAGCATATTCTGTACAGCATATGATACCTTTCACAGCAATGAAATTCTAACCCGGACTCTGGCAAGATTTGCTTTTTTTCCCCAAATTTTTCTCTGGGAATTTTATGCATAGTCTCCCCTTCTTTGAGTCTCTGTATCCATACAAATTCTCTTTCCCTTCAGCCAAAAAGGGATACTGTTACAGATAATTTTTTTT
This sequence comes from Vulpes lagopus, assembly GCF_018345385.1. Taxonomy (NCBI): domain Eukaryota; kingdom Metazoa; phylum Chordata; class Mammalia; order Carnivora; family Canidae; genus Vulpes; species Vulpes lagopus. The sequence goes on from NC_054829.1 coordinate 102,706,545, forward strand.
ATAACTTTCCCATTGGGGGATGTTTTTATTTTTATTTTTTAAGATTTTATTTATTCATGAGAGACAGGGAGAGAGAGGCAAAGATACAGGCAGAAGGAGAAGCAGGCTCCATGTAGGGAGCCTGATATGGGACTCGATCCTGGGACTCCAGCAGCACGCCCCGAGCTGAAAGGAGGCACTCAACCGCTCAGCCACGCAGGCGTCCCAGGGGATGTTTTTATTGTGTAATATGTCTTGTCATTGCATATTTTCAGAAATGAAAGACAGGTTTTTTAATGCATGATGTGCTTTGTAATAATTTTAGAAGATATAATTTATAAATATCAATTCCTAATGTTTGACAAAGGTTATGTTTCATATGTTGAATTCCTCACCCCAAGAAAAGAACCGGTATGTTGTAGCACAGAGCCAGACAGTAAACTTTGGTGGCCTAGGTTAATCTGAAAGTTGATTGCCTTTCTTACCCCTAGTATTAAGGTAATTTCTGACAGCCTTATTTTTTGAAAGATGTGTGGCTTCAACCCAGAAACCAATGTTCATTTAATTTGACTGTTTAATTGGCTGTTAATACTATGAAAATCTTAAAACAGGAGTGAGTGCCTTTTGACTCTACTTTTGAGTCTTAAATATCTTACACTATTTTGGTAAAGTTTTGTTTTTTGTATTTTGGTAAGTTAATAATGGCAATAGTTAACCTTCTTTGTAGGAAGCTTACTGTATATTCTTAATAAATGTGACAAACATAAGTTCTTACATTTGAATGAAAACATTGATGAAATATCATGCTATTTATTTAAATAATCTCTATGCAAATCATAAATTTGTGCATAATTTTGGAGTATTTTAAACTATTAGAGGAAAAGTTCTTAAGTTGAATATTTAGGACCTCACTGTCACTAAACAGAGCAGATTGATTGTAATCAATATTCATACAATCTGTTTTCTGAGTTTTCTTTGTCGATGACTAAAATAATGCTTTAAAAAATGGCCACCTCTTTGGTGATCTAGAAGATTGGTGTGAGAATGATGCATGTGTATAAAATGTACATGTGTTTTGGGGAGGCAAGATGGCTGTGATAAATTTTAAGGAAAATAGATATTCAAATTTTGAGAAGAGAAACTGGAAGAACTAGAAATCCATTTTTAAAAAGTATCTGAAGCATTCTTTTTTAAATCCACCAACTTTGTGTAATTGTTTAATATATACTTATAAAGATTTTTAGGGGTAAAAATGACATCAGTTCAAAGTTGACTCTTATTACCTTCTTCCTGGTGTGAAGATGAACACTTCTACCCAACTCCTCTTGACCAAGGCAGTGAACAGCCTCTTTTGCAACCCCTGGATCATCAAGCCACAAGTTTACCTTCAAGGGGTGAGCGTGCATTATCTCAGGTGGTCTGCACTCCCACCTGCACAGCTTCCTGCAGTTTTGTCACTTCTTGCAAATGTTCTGTAGACTAGCCTTGGAGTACGTAGCCTTCAGAATCCTGAGCATGTTAAACAAGTGGCAGGAATACCTGCTGCTGATTCTCTGTGCTCTAAAACGTCTGGAGCCTCTACTGTCCTTTTACTGCATCAAATACTGCTTCTCTTCTTCTTTCCTGGGTTTCAGAATGTTTTCTAAAAATCAGATAGCAAAATAACTTTTATTTTCATAGGTGAAGTCAGGAATTCCAAAGCAACAGAGATTGGGGTTTTGATGGCTCTTGCTTAGATTTTGGAAGTGATGAAGTCCTCTTTCCCACCTGCAGTTTTGTCACTTCTTGCAAATGTTCTGAAGACTAGCCTTGGAGTACGTAGCCTTCAGAATATTTTGAGTTACCTGGAAATCAGACCATAAGTTAACTTCTTTCTTTTGGTGTACATTTTGCAATATTAGATAGCCTAAGTTCTGGTTCCGTATAGTTTTTAAGTGGCTGTGTGATTATGAGCAAGTTATTTAACCTTTCTGAGTCTTAGCAAACCAGTTATTAATAGGGGGGGGGGAGAGTAATTTCTGCCCTATTCACCTGCCGGGCTGGTGTGGGAACAGGAACATCAAAAATACTAATGTTCTCATTTTGATGGAAAGTTTTGTACAAAAGTCAGGTGGCAGCATGATTTTACAGTTTTTGTTCTAGAAGATCATATGCTTCATCCACTCATAGACTTAGGAACTTAGAATGATTGAATTAAAATAGTTTAAATTATTAATTATTGTCTCTGCTGATAGGGAACTTAATGCACTTGTTTACCTTCTGCATAGAGAATTAGGACAATAGGATTAATTTCAACATTGATAATTTAAAAATAAAAAGTATGGCAGTTGACATCTGTTTGCCCGTGACCTCTACTTTAGACATATAAAATGTAAAAGGTTGAATTTCTGAGACATTGCCCAGTTTAAGGTTCAAAGAAGAAAAAAGTCCAAATGTGTTAAATGAATGAAAGATTATTTCCCTTAAAAATTCATTGGGTTATCTTATTCAGTGAATCTATGCTAGATTTTTCAAGCTACTTTTCAGTGTCTGCATGCTAATAAAATTTCTGATTCTTCTTTTCCTAAAATGTAATTATAATGCTGTGCAGCTTGCATTTTTTGTTCTGGACTAGCCCTCTTCTGACTCTCCTCCCTCCCCCCACCTCCCCAAGCTCCTGAATCCATCAACCTGCTTAAATATACTCCTCACTGTCATAGGTGTTCTTTAAGAATGTGTACATAATAATTAAAGCATTCAGAATTCAAACAGTTTAATTGTACAATGATACCTTTGATGTGGTAAGATAGGTACATGACAAAACTCATTAATTTTATTATAGATTCTCTTTATAATTTATGTTATAAACTTCTAGAGAAAGAGCAAGATAAAAGTGATTTTAAGTAAATACACTAAAGTTTTCTTTCCTATGTTCTTATATCAGCTTTTTTTTTTTTTCTTATATCAGCTTTTAAGATTGATTTGAGAAAGTGTGATCAAGGAACATGTTCCTTATATTGTTCTGTTTATTATTATTATAGGAGAATTTACTATGAATTGGAAATGTTTTTGAATTTCTGACTTGATAGTAACACAAGCATTACTAGATCAGTAGTCTATGAGATTTTGAAAGCAGTACTTATTAACTCAATTTTATAAGGCATTAGGTCAATAAGAAAATAGAGTTAGAATAATAATAGACTAGAAGCCCTGGAGAAAATTTAGAAAAAGTTCATCACCAGGACACCAGATGCTTTTAATCTTTTGAAGCTCCCTGCTTTTAGCAGAAGTCTTATATTTGGTAAATATTGATAACATGGATTATTGTGGAATTCTATTTCATAATTTCTGCAGTGGTTTTTGTAAGGGTCAGTGTGAAGTTTTTAGGACACACATGCCTGTAGCAGATGGGTAATGATGGCAATCACTGGAGATGTCAACCCCAACCATCTCTCAGGGAGTATCGCCACTCTGTCACCAGCTGTTACAGTACAGCTTTCTCAAACTGTTTTAAATGTATTTGGATATTTATGTGTCAAACTAATAAATAGTAAGAGAGCCAACAAATGTCTCTACATTTACCCATCAAATGCTTCATGTTTCTATCCTCTTCCATGGTATTTCATAGAGTGATTCCCAGGTGGGAGTTGTTTTTGTTTATTTTCCAATTACGATGTCTTGTTTTTCATTTTGTTTCAATTTCATGATACTTAACCCCAAAGTGCTTTTTCTCATGGGAAAGGATGAGTATGGACTGAAGACCACTAGCAGCCCCAGTCTGGATCACGAAAACTCTTATAGCAATCTTGGGAGCTTCTTTATTGGCTGAGACTAGAGCTGCCTCAACTTGGCTTCAGCTTCATTTCATGGACAGGGTGTCTAAAGAAATTTCCATCAGCATAAGTGTCCCTTACATATGAGCTGCTTAGAGCTACAAACCTCTGACCAGTTTCTATCAGGAACTCACAGAAGTTTGTGTGGTTCTTTAAAAATAAGCCTAAGGGTTCTTAATTGATACATTTTCTATCCATCAGTATCCTTCCCTTAAGATACAGAATTCAGTCTTACTCTGTGGCTTTGTTGTACTGTTCTGTTCTTTATTTGCTTAGTGCAAAAAATATTTAAAACAAAGCCTTTCTCTAATAATGTGCTCAGATTTAAATACCTTTTAATATCAATCCAGGACTTAACCAAAGTCAGGTGTGAATCTGTAGGGATGTATGGATGTATTAGGAATGATAACTAATTTCTCTTAGACCATGAGAAGAGAGTCCCTGACTAATTTTTAGTAAATATTGAAATACAAGGCAGAAGAATATGAGAGGGAGAGTGAATTTTTTTTGTCTTTCTTCCTTGATTTAAGATTTTTACTTCATTTAACAGAGGGAGAAATCAAATTTTGTTGATACTGTAACCTACAAGGCACTTTCTTTGAGAAAAAATTTTAAAAATACATTTTAAGATGTGATTCTGTTTTGAATGCCCTTGACTAAGCTCGAGACAAGAAAGTAAAAAATTGAAGAAAGCAAAGGAGATGTTGAAGATCTCTAGTTTACTTAGCCTTCCTAGGATTTGCCCAGCTGGGGACCTGCTCACTGTTGGGTTAAGGTTAAAAAAAAAAAAAGACTCAAATTGGAAAGTCAGTAAAATATGAAAACATTTATAAATGTAATAGTTATGAGGTGGATTTAAAACCATGTAATTTGGTGGTTTAATTAAGTGAAATATATAGATTTCCAATTAATGGGCAGGTCAGATTTAAGTTTGATTAGATTAAAATATCTTGCCACTAGATATATCTATATTTCTGATTTCGTCACAAGGATTAATAGATAATGAAATTATCAGGTGCTAACACTGGAAGTTCTGGAAAAAATAAACATGTCATATTTTTGTAAAATGAAGTCTATATTTTGGGCATTTCTATTTTAGTGTTTGTCATTATTTTGGTTCACTTGAAGCAGTATTCAACTTGGGTTAGAAAATTTTTATGTGGAGTTTTTGATTTATGTTGATATTTAACCCAAACAAACCCAAAATACATAATAATAGTCCATTATGTATCATTTGTTAGTATTTCCACATGCCTTTCTTAACTGCCAAATGAATGAAAATATGTGGGAGGGTAGGTTTTGTGGTGGTTTGTTTATGATTTGAATACGTCAGAAAAGCAGGAAACTGAAATTTCTTCTTTAATCTGAGATCAGTGTAGAATCTGTAAGATTGAATAAGAGAAACCACAGTAGTGATCACTCTAATTCATGTAGCTTTTACCCTCTGAAAATAGAGCCTTCCTTTGGAAAGGTCAAAGCAGTTGAATGTTTTAAATTACTTCCTGTAAACTGAGATAGGCTCACAGAGTATCTTTTTAAGAACAGAGATGGAAGGAATTGAAAGAGGAAGATCACATAGTCAGAATGAAGTTGGTAGTAAACCCAGATATTTGGAGGGTATTGGAGTCAGGTAGATAGCAGAGGAGCTGTACCCATGAGGAGGATAGTAGGGATGATAAGGTAGGCATGTGTCTGTGAGGAGAATTTTTCTAACTGTCCTTTGTGGACAGAGACCACAGGTACTGTGTAGTCTAAATTCCAGAAGTTCACAAAACCCTCTCATTGTTATAAAGCATTTGGTCATTTCTGATAGAAAGCTCTTGGTCGCCCCTAGAGTAACGAGCATTAAAATTAAGATGGGATAAGCATGCTCTATCTCTTATGTTAACTACTGGTTACTATAGCTTGTCCTACTTTCCTTACTCATTCTTCAATATAGAGAAATATTTTAAATTTGTTGACATTAGCATTGAGGTCTTCTCATTTTGCTGCATCAACCTCCACTCTTTTCAGATCTAAACGAGTGCGGTCTGAAGCCTCGGCCCTGCAAGCACAGGTGTATGAACACTTACGGCAGCTACAAGTGCTACTGTCTCAACGGATATATGCTCATGCCAGATGGGTCCTGCTCAAGTATGTCAAGAATCTTAACTGTTTTATAAGTGCTCTGGCTTGATTTCATGCTGTGCTCTGATAGGGTGTGTGAAAATAGCCTCCCAGGCCCTCCTTACCAGGATGTGAGCATGTGTGCCTAAGGAATGGAAAATAAAAGTTGCCCATTTTACACGTCTAGCATTATATTACCATGGGTGTCAGTGTTAATTTGATTTGGAAGTGGTATTTAAGAAATGTAAAACTAAATGTATTTTCTAATCTTTTTCCCAACACATTTTTGCCTGTCTTCTATCTGCGCCAAGAACTATTCCAGCTAGAAGAACATTAGTGCCTATGTAAGGACTGTGTTGCTGTTCATAAGCATAGACACTAAACTCTTAGCTAGTAGAGAATCCATCAGGTCTGTTGATTGAGTGCAAACCATTCATAAGTACCTTCTCACTTCACTTTTACAGTTCTTTATAATAGTCTAAAGACTAAGATATCACTTTTCTAAAAAACAAAATGTACATCAATTAGAAAAAATAAATGATTCCAGTAACATTAGATTTCGTGTGTCTTTTTGAAAAAGAAATGGATCATGCTTTCCTACTATCATTGGGATGTGTTTCTAAGATGGACACTGCCCTGAAATTTTCTGTAGGCTGAACATTGAATTAAGTTTGTGTTTATATGATCTCTGACAATGGATGACTTGATTTTTATTTTTCCTGAGTTATCTGGTAAGCTAGTTATCAATTAGGCAATTATCAGTTATCTCTAACTGGGTTGTATTTTATTAAAAAGTTCAGCTAATCTTATTTAGCATTGCATATTTAACATGGAACCTTTAGAATTAGCTAAATTCATGTTTAATACCATGTGGCAGTGATGTTAGAATCCTCTAGCATACAACCTGGTAGGAAGTCTACTACTGTCCCTAGAAAAATTTAGTGGGAGATTGAGAAAGTGAATTGAATGTTTTAGTTAAGACCAGAATTTAGCATAAGTAATCTAGAAAATTACCTCAATCCTCCACTTTCCTTGACCACTGGAAGCATTTCCAGATAATCTATGTGAGATAAAGTTTTATATTTGTCTTTTCATTTTTTAAATGCATTAAACGTCTTCCTCAGATATTAACAGAACTGGTTCACTTCTTAATCTTCTTGCTCCCTGGGGGGGGAGTGAGGTCTTTCTGTGCCTCTCTCTTATTTTTGGCAGTCTTTTGACTGTTGAATAACTGAGGCCTTTTTGTCTTCATTGTTGATTCAGTGCCTGGTAAAAAACAAAAAACAAAAAACGTTTATTTCAGTCATAGAATTTGTCCTCTGCCTCTCTGAATCAGCCAGTCACACTCTTTCCAGGTACCCTGACATGCTCCATGGCAAACTGTCAGTATGGCTGTGATGTTGTCAAAGGACAGATCCGGTGCCAGTGCCCCTCTCCTGGCCTCCAGCTGGCTCCCGATGGGAGGACCTGTGTGGGTGAGTTGTAAAATCAAGCATCTTTGTCACCAGCCTCTCTGGGATAAAAGGAGAAAGTGAAAGATGATGGGAGTAAGGAACAGAGGCAGCTGCCTACATCAGGCAATTGGCTAACCTTTAGAAGATAGCACATGTCTCAAGAGGACCTCTCTCTTGAATGGTTGATGCAGACCTTGTTTCCCTAAAAATGAGGGACAGGAAGAAGCTTCAGGAAGAGGAAACCCCATGTGCAAGGACTCTGAAATTTAAAAGAGCACAGTATCTGGGGAAAGCAGAAGAGCAGAAGGAAGCATTGAGTGCTAAGGCTGAATAGGTAGGCACGGCTAGATTGTACCTACTGCATTAGAGTTAGATTTTTTTTCCCTGTAAATTGGGAAGACAGGATAGGATTGTGGTTAATAGTCTGGGCTTTGATTTCAAATCTAGCATTGCCATGTGCTTGATATGTAACCTGAGGCAAGAGACTTCCCTTTGAGCTTGAGTCTCCTCATGTTTAAAATGGGAGTAATGCCACATAGAACCATCATCGTAAGGAAGGATTGAATGGGATTATGTATACAAAGGGCTGAGGAGGGCAGCCTGGGTGGCTCAGCGGTTTAGCGCTGCCTTTGGCCCAGGGTCTGATCCTGGGGACCTGGGATCAAGTCTCACATTGGGCTCCCTGCATAGAGCCTGCTTCTCCCTCTGTCTATGTCTCTGCCTCTCTCTCTCTCTCTGTGTGTCTCTCATGAATAAATAAATAAAATCTTTAAAATAAACAAAGGGCTGAGGAGAGTACCTAGCATGTAGTACATACTCAATGAATAGAGGTAGTGATTCAAGAGAGATTTATTTAGTACTTTCTATGTTTCAGGCGCTGTGCCAAGTGCTAAGATATATAGTAGTGGACAAAGCAGACAAGATTTGATCCTTGTGAAGCTGATACTCTAATGGAGAAAACAGAAAAGAAACAAATATCTAATAAAATTATGAACAATGCTAAATGTTAATGTGAGGTACTAAGGGGAAATCACAAAGGGTCTATTTTAGAAAGCAATGGTCAAGGAAAGCCCTTAGGTAAGACTTGGACCACTGGTCATGTGGATTATCACCGCGCAGGTGGAAATAGTGCAGGGTGCTGCAGTGAAAGAGACCAGAGGCTGGCCTGTGTGAGGTTTAGAAAGAAAGGCCAGTGTGGCTTCAGTGCTGAGTGAGCATGAGGGCAGTGGCTTGACATCTAACTGGTGAGGTACGTAAGGACTACATAGTTATTGCAGGGTGTTCATGGACATCCTGAGGAATGAGGATTTAGTTTAAAAAAAAAAAACAAGTAGAAGGCGTGTCTGAGTGGCTCAGTCGGTTAAGCATCTGCCTTCAGCTCAGGTCATAATCCCAGGGTCCTGGGATTGAGCCCCATGTCTGGCTCCCTGCTCAGCAGGGGAGCCTGCTTCTTCTTCTCCCTCTGCCCCTCCCCCCTGCTTGTATTCTCTCATTCTCTCTCTTTAAATAAGTAATTTAAAAAAATTAAAAGCAAGTAGAAAGAGTTGAGTAGTTTTAATATTCCAATCTTAAGGTTTCTTTTTAAGATTTTATTTATTTATTCATGAGACACACACACACACACACACACAGAGAGAGAAAGAGAGAGAGGCAGAGACACAGGCAGAGGGAGAAACAGGCTCCATGCAGGGAGCCCGACATGGGACTCGATCCCGGGTCTCCAGGATCAGGTCCTGGGCTGAAGGCGATGCTAAACCCCTGAACCACCTGGGCTGCCCCCAATCTTAAGTTTTAATAAAACATTGTGACAGTTGAATGAGAATGTTCTAGAGGGGTTAATTGGCAGGGAAAGGACTAGTTCAGAGGCTCTTGTAACAGCCAAACCTGGAAGATGGTAGCTAGGGTAATGGTAGGGGATGAAGAGAAGACTAGGCCTGATTAACTGGTCCTGATGATATGAGTTTAGGGGAAATGGGGTTGTTAAGGGTGCCTCACATTTGCAGTTGGAGCAACTGGTAGATAGAGGTGCAGTCTGTGTGGAGATGCCAGAAAGCTCCGGTCAGGAGGATGCTTTGAAATTTGGAGATGTGGAATTTATGTCACCTGTTGGGGCAACCAGCTGGATAACATTTATGATGAGCTGCTCTGTGCCAGGCAACCGTTTGCTAACGTTTATTTTAAAATCTGTTCCATCTGAACATGCTGTTGCACCTTCTAAGGCACAATTGATTTCTGTTTCTAGATGTTGATGAATGTGCTACTGGAAGAGCCTCCTGCCCTAGATTTAGGCAGTGTGTCAACACTTTCGGGAGTTACATCTGCAAGTGTCATAAAGGCTTCGACCTCATGTACATTGCAGGGAAATATCAGTGTCACGGTAATGAACCTCAACCATCACTTTGTTTTGCTTCTTCCTGTGATGTGGAAAGATCTCTTCACTGTGGTGGTGTTGGGGATGTCAGAGGCAGGGGAGGGTACTGGCATTACATTGAACAGAAGTGCAGTGCAACCATTTGGTAGTTCTGGATGCATATGTCCTTTGTTTCTTCTGTTTATCTGCTGGTTTTATGTGGCCCTTCCAAAAAATTGTTTTGGAAACTATATATTTTTGATGGCATCATACATATCTTCCAAATAAACTTCTTCTTTTCCACCTCCTGATGTAGATATAGATGAATGCTCTCTTGGTCAGTATCAGTGCAGCCGCTTTGCTCGATGTTACAACATACACGGATCCTACAAGTGTAAATGTAAAGATGGATACCAGGGGGACGGACTGAACTGTGTGTGTGAGTAATGCTCATCTCCCAGCTTTGAATTCTAGCAGGAAATACAAGATTACACAAAGGCCATTACTAGGGAAAAGGAAGAACAAGATTACTTATCAAAAAAGTATATTTTTTATAACTAATAATGTTAATCTGTATTTTCTACAAATCACTTGCCCAGGTATTTTTTAAAAATTAAAGACCAAGGGGATCCCTGGGTGGCTCAGCGGTTTAGCTCCTGCCTTTGGCCCAGGGCACGATCCTGGAGTCCCGGGATCGAGTCCCGCGTCGGGCTCTCGGCATGGAGTCTGCCTCTCCCTCCTCCTGTGTCTCTGCCTCTCTCTCTCTCTCTCTCTCACTCTTCTCTCTATGTCTATCATAAATAAATAAATAAATAAATAAATAAATAAATAAATTAAATAAATAAATAAATATTTTAAATAAATAAATAAATATTTTTTAAAAAATTAAGGACCGAGTAATACATTCTAATCTTAAAACATTCAATTCCTTTACTAAAATCTCTCAGAAGCTTCCCTTTGACTGGCAAGAAATTATGGGGCTATCCCTGAGAATTTGATTTTGTTATAATCAGAAATAAATTAGCATTTGATTATGACAAAGGGAAAATCTGAACATATTATATTTTTTTGTTCCTCTGTTTTAGGTCTCCTAATTCTATTAAATCATTCTGATATTTATTTTCTCTAAGTTTAGGACTGTTTTGCTTTTTAAATCCTTACGAGCTCTGTTTGGAGTATGGCTATGTTAGTAGATAAACATAAAAAAAATAACCTCCAAGATGAAAGTTTTACAAATTAAAGGCCACAATTTAGCATACCTTTCATGTGACAATAGCTAATTTTTAAAGTTTTGGAATAAAATATTTACTGAAAATCATGAGCCATAAAATCATAGAGATTAAAGGATTTTTGAAGGGTCATGTAGTTATACTCCTAGCCTAGAGTATATCATTTCAGGAAGATTAAATACTAATTCCTTTTGGTGAAGATAATCACAGAAAAAGGTTCCACAGATAATCATGGTGACTTCTGAAGTTTTTTTTAAGCAATACACAGAACATTTAGGTGGGTGCTTGAGTCAGTTAAGCATCTGACTCTTGGTTTCAGCTTAGATTATGATCCTCAGGTCTGTGATCTCAAGATCACGAGATTGAACCCTGTGTCTGGCTCCTTGCTCAGTGCGGACTCTGCTTGAGATTCTTTTTCCCCCTCCTTTTGCCCTTCCTGCTGTGCTCTCTCAAATAAATAAAAACCTTAAAAAAATACAGAACATTTAATGAAAATGTTTTACATGAGTTGAATTAATATAGAGTATGGAAGAGAAAAGTATTAATCTTTAGACAATCAAAACATGATTTTCTAATAATGTGTGCTCTAGGGACACCTAATTTAGATTCTGAACATACAGTTCTCATATTCTAAAAAAACGTAGAATGTTTCTGCATTTTAAAAATCTCAAGGATTGTTGACTCCATTTTACAAATACTTGAAATTCTTTGTGTTGTAAATAATATATATCCATTATAGAAATACCAGTATATCTTTTGCATATATCCACATATGTGTATGAATATGTATCTATGTAAGATATATAGGTATAAATAAGTTATATAGATACATATTCATACATATACATAGTTGTTATTTGAAAAACAGCATTACTTATGGTAGAGGAATATTCTAAATGTGAAAATAAGCCTAGTGGGCATGAAATTTTTTAAGGTGTTTTTCACAGTTTGATTCCATGACCAAACTTCTAGTGAGAGATGGTTACACACTAATTTGAATCTTTTGACTTTTTCAGATATTCCAAAAGTCATGATTGAACCTTCAGGTCCAATTCATGTACCAAAGGGAAATGGCACCATTTCAAAGGGTGATGGAGGACACAGCAATTGGATTCCTGATGTTGGAAGTACAAGGTGGCCTCTGAAGACACCATATATTCCACCTGTTATTACCAACAGGCCCACTTCTAAACCCACAACAAGACCTACACCAAGGCCAGCACCAGAGCCTACCCCACCTCCACCCACAGAACTCAGAACATCTCCACCAGCAACAGCTCCAGAAAGCCCAAGTGCCAAACTGACCCCTGTAGCACCAGTTGCCACTACATCTTCAAGATGGATTACAGTTGATAACAGGATACAGACAGATCCTCAAAAACCCAGAGGAGATGTGTTCAGTAAGTCATATATATGTTAGCACATATTTTGGAGGTTTTTTTTCCCAGTTGTGTTGAGATGTAATTGACATACAGCACCATATAAAGTTTAAGGAGTACAGAGTAATGGTTTGACTTACATATATTGTGAAATGATTACCACAATAAGTTTAGTTAATATCCATCATCTCACATCAGTACAAAAGAAAAAAGATTTTTCTGTGATGAGAACTCTTAGGATTTACTCTAACAACTTTCATATAAATCCTATAGTAGTATCAACTATAGTAATAACATTGTACATTATATCCCTAGTACTTATTTATCTTATATCTGGAGCTTTGTATCTTTCGACTACTTTCCTCTAGTTCACCCTCCCCCACCCAGCACCCTTAATAATCACAGATCTGATCATTTTCTATAAGTTTTTAAAGATTCTACCTATAATAATGTGAGAGTATATAGTATTTGTCTTTCTCTGTCTGACTTACTTCGCTTAGCTTAATGCCTCAAGTGTATCCATATTCTCTCAGATGGCAGGATCTTCTCATTTTTTTAAAGCCTGAATTGTGTATACGTCACATTGTGTATTTATACACCTTCTTTATCCATTCATCCATTGATGGACACTTAAGTCGTTTCCATGTCATGGCTATTGTGAATAATGCTGCAGTGACCACAGGAGTGGTGATTTATCTTTGACATAGTATTTTCATTTTCTTTGGATAAGTACCCAGAAGTGGAATTGCTGGATCATGTAGTAGTTCTAGTTTTAATTTTTTGAGGAACCTCCATACTGTTTTCCATGGTGTCTGCACTAATTTACATTCCTATTGACAGTACAAAGGGTTCTCTCATTTTCTTTTCTCCACTTCTTTGCCAGCATTGATCATCTCTTATCTTTTTAATGATGCCCATCCTACAGACACAAAGTAGATATCTCATTGTGGTTTTATTTACCTAATAATTAGTGATGTTGAACCTTTTTCATGTGTCTTGCCCATCTGTGTGTCCTCTTTGGAAAAATGTCTATTCAAGTCATCTGCTCATTTTTAATCAGATTACTTGGGATTTTTTGCTATTGAGTTATAGGAATTCCCTGTGTATTTTAGATATTAGTCCCATATCAGATATGGGATAATGTTATTTTCAAATATTTTTCTCCATTTCATAGGTTGTCTTTTCATTTTGTTGATGGTGTCTTTTGCTGTGTAGAAGCTTTTGTATTTGTTGCAATCCCATTTTTTTTTTTATTGCTTTTGCTTTAGGTCTCATAGTCAAAAAATTATTGCCAAGACCCATGTCAAGGAGTTTTTCCCTGTTTTCTTCTAGGAATTTCATGGTTTCAGATCTTAGGTTCAAGTCTTTAATCATTGAGTTAATTTGTTTATGTTATATAAGATAAGGGTCTACTTTCATTCTTTTGTATGTGAATATCCAATTATCCCAGCACCATTTATTGAAAAGACTATCTTTTCTTAGCTCCCTTGTCAAATATTAGTTGACCATTTATGCTTGGGTTTACTTCTGCACGTTTTTAATAAACTCTTTACGAGGACATTTGAATCATAGGCCATGCCTTGAATAATAATGAGACATAAAAAGAATTAGCTGTACAAAGTATAAATCATATGTTCTTATTGTTAAATATTATAAAGAACTGCATAAAAGGCAGTCAACTGGGCCGATTACAATGTGTGTATAATATCACAAAGTCATATAGTGGATCTCAGTTCCTATCCAGTGTAAGAATTCTAACATGTTCAGATTTACTCAAAAACTCTCAGATATTTGGGCAGCCCGACAGAGTCAGGCTCCCTGCATGGAGCCTGCTTCTCCCTCTGCCTGTGCCTCTGCTTGTCCCTCTGCCTGTGCCTCTGCCTGTCTCTCTCTCCCTCTGCCTGTGCCTCTGCCTGTGTCTCTGTCTCTCATGAATAAATAAATAAAATCTTAAAAAAAAAAAAAAAAAACCTCTCAGAGATGGGAAACCTAACTATATCACATCCTATTTAACTTTTAATCTAATCATTCATTTAATCAGTAAACACTTTTGAATGTGTTTTAGAATTCCAGACCCTGAATTAGGCAGTGGATTTACAAAGATAAAACAGAAAAGGTATAATAATCTAGTGGGAAGGATAGTCGCCCAGAAGATAACTGGAATACCATGTTAAGAGAGATTTGTGTGGCAACTTATGGAAGGAGAGCATCTAATCAGTCTCTGGGCAGGAAGTTAGGGTGGACAGGGGTGAAGAGCTTGAGGAAAGTTGAATACTGTAGTTCATAGGGACCACACACATCAGAGGCACAGAGGTAGGAGCAGCCCAACATCTGCAGTAACCTACTGGTACCCTGGGGGGTTGAGGAGAAAACCAGACAGCTGTCCCTTTTGACCCTCAAACTGTTTCTATCTTAGGACTTTTGCTCCAACCGTTCCCTCTCCCTGGGACACTCTTTCCCCAGCTCTCAGCTTGTCTCACTCTCTCACCTCTTTATACAAATGTCAGCTTACCAGGGAGGCCATATTCAATACTATGACTTTCAGTACCCTGTATTCAATACTGAGACTCCTACCAACCACCAGCAGCATTCCTCTCTACTGCCTTTCTCTTTTAAATAGCATTTATTACTTTTTAATGAATCGTATTAATTACTTACTTATTGTGTCTATCGATGGATCTCCCTACTAGAATACAAATTTTTTGAGGGCAGGGATCTTTGTTTTGTTCATTGGTGTATCTCAAGAACCTAGCATAATGCCTGGCTCATAATTGGCACTTGAACATTAGTTATGGAACAAAGGAATGGATAGATTACTCATAGCATTTTAAAATAAATTATCATCACATAATCAGATTTTCCATACAAAAGCTAGTTTGGTATAATAACACATTAAATATATATTTTAGAATTAAAAAATATTCTTTTCTGATTGTTCCTTAGTTTTTCACTGTGGTTTTGCCACCATTATCCTCTTTATTCCCTCCCTCCCTTCCCCCTTTCTTTTTAGAGATTGGCATTGTATTCAGTGGATTATTAAATCTGAAAATTTGATAGGAATGAGAAGGCAAGTGATGTCAGTTTAGATATAATGTCTCAAGCTATATATTGACTAGCTCAAATAATTTTTGCTTTATAATTTTATTGGTTAAAAGTTGGCCTGTGTGAAGGTAGGCACATCTTTTTAATGTGAGAAGGATTTAAGAAAGAGCTCCTTAAAAGAACATTTTTTGTAGGTGTAAACAAAGTATCATTGAAGCTGGAATTTTAGTCCTTTTACTACTACAAAAGAAAGGTGTTCAAGGGACTCCTGGGTGGCTCAGCAGTTGAGCATCTGCCATTGGCTCAGGTTGTGATACTGGGGTCCTGGGATCAAGTCCTGAATTGGCCTCCCTGTAGGAACCTGCATCTCCCTCTGCCTATGTCTCTGCCTCTCTGTGTCTCTCTCATGAATAAATAAATAAAATCTTAAAAAGGGGGGGGGGTTCAAAACAAACAAAAAAAAGTTTAAATTTTCAAATAAGCAATCCAGATGGGATGATTATCATACAGCCTTTTCACATTTTAATTTGGGGCTTAAAAACTTTCATCTAAACCAACATCAATTAATTACCCAAGTATGATGTCCTTATTATGTTAACTCAAAGAAATCATCCTAGTTATATCCCACATCTCTAAGGGTGACTAAAGTCCCTCACAATAACCCATCTTACTGTTGGGATATTCTTTCTTATGTTTAATCTAAATTCTTGAAATTGTAGTTTACACCAGTGCAGTAGTGTCAGATAATTGTGGCTGATGGACACAGCTGGTCAGTGTCTCCAGACCCCATACTCCATGTATTCAAAGAACATTCTCTGGAAATTACTACACTGTCTCTTGTTTGGACTCGGTAATTTCTATTTCATAAACCTCTTAGACTATTCTTCAAAAGAAAGAGAGAGAGAGAGAAAGAGACTGTTTTCAACCCACTTAGCTATCTTTTTGGGTTCCCCTTTGGGTCTAGGGTAGGACTGGAGACTCTGCATTTCTAACAAGCTCACAGGTAATTCCTAATCCCTACCACACATTTTGTTTTTCACATCTGTCTCAAACGGTGGGGTCTAAAGATACGTAACAGTCACATCTGACCTAATATTGACTGCACGCGGAATTTCTTTAAACGTGTTTTTTCTCATCTAAATCATTTCCCTCTGTTGCCAAGTATATTATGGTGTAGATTTGTGGGCAGCCATTTACTCCCCAGATGTTTTTCTCTGAAACAGTCACGCAATGGCTGGGATATAGTAGGCACTCAAAAATATTTATTGGCTAGAATAAAATTTTATGTTGGAATCAACATTTTCTCAATCTAAAAAAAAATTTTTTTTTCTCAATCGAAGTTATTCTTCAAATGTTTGAACTAGCTAAATTTAACTTCTTGATTCTGATAGTTTGTCCCCAAATGATCAAAAGTTATTTCACATTATGGTCTTTTTCTTATCCCAATACAGCTTAGTTTAGTAATTGAAAACAAACATTCCTGGAGCACCTGGGTGGCTCAGTTAGTTAAGCATCTGCCTTTGGCTCAGGTCATGATCCCAGGATCCTGAGATCAAGCCCCACGTCAGACTTCCTGCTCAGTGGGGAACCTGCTTCTCTCTCTCCTTCCTCCTGCTGTTCCCCAGCATATGCTGTCTGTCTGTCTGTCTGTCTCTCTCTCTCTCTCTCTTTCTCTTCTTTCTCTGTCTCAGGTAAATAATCAAAATCTTTAAAAAAAAAAAAAAGAAAAGAAAGAAAAAGAAAAATATTCTCTAGAAAACTCCAATATACCTCCAGATTTTGAGCATGATGTAGGGATTTCCCTGCATGAAAAGGCATTAAGGGGAAATATGACAACAAGGTTGAGGCATGTGAAACCTAGGAGAGAAAACATTGAGCCAGAAGATTTAATTTCTATTCTCACCTCTATTATTTATGAGTTATTTGACTTTGGACAAATTACTGTGCATTATTAGCTTTCATCTGCCTGGTTTCTGAGACCAGTGGGTTTGATCTTGGGCTCTGGAAGAGCCTGGTAGAGGGGTTAAGGGAGAGTGGAAAGATGCTGGGCAGACTTAGAGCAAATAAAAAGATTTAATTGGTAGGATGCCTGTTTGGACACCAGAGATATGCTGCAGGGATTGCTAAAAAGTTGGAAACTGAGCACCAAAGACAAAAATCTAGTATTAGAACAGGTAGGGGCTATCCCAAAGCAAATTCAAAAAAAAATTTATGGAGAATCTGAAGTAAAGGAACTTAGGGAAAAATGCAATTCTAGTCTAGCAATACCATGAAATACTATGCAGTGATGTTTTTTGAAAAATATTTAGTGCTTTGGGAGAATACTGATGTTATAAAAAAGGGCAAATGAGAAGAATATACAGAATTGTATATACCATTTGACCCCAATTAGGTATAAAATAGATGTCTGCATATTGTCTGGGTGAATTTAAAAGTTTGGAAGAAAAAAGAACAAATTAGTAATTGTGAATCTGTCCAGTTTGTGGTCCTTGTGATGATTTTTTTTGTCCTTTTGTTGTCGTCAGTCACTGATGTTTACTCTTCCCATTGCTGTTGGTCACTGTTATTTATTCTAGGAGTGATTCTTTAGGAGAGGCATCAGCGGTCATGGAATCTCACTCTCCCCAGGGAGAGAGTGAGCTGTGTGTTTTGAAAAAGTACCCCATGGAATTCTGATTCACATATTTTATTTAGAACGTACTGGCTTTTTAAAATGCATTAAAAGTTTTATTAACTTCTATTTTTAACTTTTCAAAATTGTCTTTACAATTGAGTGTGTCCAGTATATCCAGTTTTAGCTAGGAAGCTCAGGTTACTGCAAGGAATATAATACCATTTGGACTAGGAAGCAGATTTTTTTTCGGAGAGTTGTCAGAAGCTCTTTTGAACCAGAATAATCTAGGATGCTTATTTAAGATGGAGATTCCTAATCCCTACCACACGTTTACTAAATCCGACCTTCCAAGGAAGTACTTCTCTGTCTTCAGTGTGTGTGCGAGTCATGTGGAACTTTGTTAAAGTGCAAATTCTGATTTTAGTGGGTCTAGGGTAGGACTGGAGAGTCTGCATTTCTAACAAGCTCACAAGTAATGTCCTTGGTCTGCTGACCACACCGAACAGCAGGGCTCTCTAAACCATAATGGGAGCTCCAACCAGTAGAACAGTGTCTCTCAAATGAAGACAGAACAAGCCAGATGTGGAATGTTTTGTTTTGTTTTATTTTATTTTTTATTTTATTTTTAAAGATTTTATTTATTCATTCATGAGAGACAGAGAGAGAGGCAGAGACACAGGCAGAGGGAGAAGCAGGCTCCATGCAGGGAGCCCGATGCGGGTCTCCAGGATCACGCCCTGGGCTGAAGGCGGCGCTAAACAGCACTGGGGCTGCCCAGATGTGGAATGTTTTCAATGGAGCAATTGTGCCTAAAATGTGGCATGAAGCATCTGGCTCACATAAAGAAGTGTTGCCGAATAAAGATTATAGAACATAATGTAATGTGTATCAGGTGCTGTTATGAGCCGCCTTGTCAGAAAACCAGACTCGTTGTTGCTTTGTTGTTGTAGATCCTGAGAATGTGTTGGAATTCCAAGTACCATGCAGTACAAAGAAAACTTTCCATTTTCGTGATCGCTGCTCCACTGCGTGCTGTGTACCATTTCTTTCTCTCATCTTATTTCTGTGGCTTTTACAGAGTCTGTGGCTGGTGTGATCACATTGTTCTTAGTCATGAAAATAGGATCTCTCTTCTGATTCTCTGTGGTAATGAGTAAAAAGATTGCTTCTGCTGAGGGGTGAAAAGGTCTTCAAACTAGTTTGCTTTCTGGTAAACAGCAAGGCTCTAGAGAGACCCCGAGAAGATGCCCGCTGTCTCCCTGAAGATTACATTTCTGCTAGCGTTTTGAAGGAGTGAGTTGTCACTGCTTACAGCTCAGGATGTGGTGCTGTGAATTTTGAAAGTTTTCAAGATTTTTGATTTATATTTTAATTTGATTTTATGGTAGCTGGCAAAGAAAAAAACATAGTTCTCTCTGGAAGGTACAAATTGAATTCTTGGCGAAAGCGACCAAAAGCAGAAATCAAAAATTTTGTAAGTTGTATGCACATTTGTCTATCATGTTGTTAGGAAAAGTATTGTGCTCATAGCCACTCTGTGATTTGGACCATGTTATGAAATCTTCCTATGCCTTAGTTTCTTCATCTGTAAGGGGGAATAATAGTATCTACCTCATTGAGCTGCTGTGAAAATGAGATGACGGGGTGCACCATAGTGCTTGGCATGTAATAACTCAATACATCGTAGCTATTACTACTGCTGTTGATATTGTTGAATTCAATTATATGCTAATGATACCTACCTTAACTTTCCTACTTAACGTAAAAAATACAGCTCCATTTTGTGTGCAGTTCTGAGTCTATATTTTTATGATGCTTTTTTATTATGGTTCATTATATTTTAATACTATTTTCAGCTAACTAGGTCCTTTTGAACCAAATTGATTTGCTAGTGTGAGCTATTGGGTGAGCAGAGAAAACACAAATGGAAAGCTGCTACTTCACATATCATTTACTTTTTACCAAATAACGGGAATCTCCTGTTTCATTTAGGTGTTTATAGTAACTAAGGGAACACTTGTCATGTTGAGAGAGAGACAGGATCCTCTCAACTTCTCTGCTGTGCAGATGGTAACAACGTTTTGAGAGAGGAGTCTATCTTGGTGGGAAACATATTACAGGATGTGTGTGATACATATCAAAAATCAAAGCTTTTTTTCCTTAAATGTGATTTCTGTGGCCCGAGGGCATTGACACTTGTCCTGCACAGCAGGTGGGCTTCTGCATGGCCCTTAGGTGTTCATGCAACCTCCACTGCCCACCTGCTCTGCAGGCTCCTGGCAGGGCCACCCTTCATGGTTTCCTTTGGCTTTAGAAGAGGGAAAGAGAACAGAACCTGGCAAGTATTCTCTTGTCCCGGAAAAGTTGTGTTATCATCCTTATGGTTGTACTTAGAAAAGAACCATCTCAGATATTCTGTTCTCCTGGGATTGCTTCAGGCAGTGCTTTGAGTTGTTCTGAAACTTTATCAAAGGAGAAATAGGTGAGCCATGTAAATTGGGCTCCTTACTGAGTACTGGAGGGGTGTCTCTGTTCTACCTTTCACCAGAGATTTCATTTTTTCCACTTCTGCTCTTTACTCTCAGCCCAAAGGGCTGTCTTTTGAACATTTTAGATTCTTCGTGTGGGATGAAAGCTTTGGCAGACAAGGACTTCTTTCTGTGGAGCCCAGAAACCCTTTTCTTTTTGCTAGTAATCAGTATATGGCTAAGAATTTTCTCTAATGTGGTTAAGGAAATTTCAGAAACTCCTTTCCAATCCTTTTATTTGCTTCTCTCTGGTCATTTAAAGCTATAATGCATATGTTCTTCATACACAGAGGGAAAGAAGGGTAGGTGGGAGGGGGGTTGGGGGACAGGAGAGAGAGACAGGAGACTACCTCATAAAACTCCCATCATTCATCCCCATTCGGTAGTCTATAAAAATCCCCTAGGTTTTGTTTCTAGAAAGAGCCTTCAGAATATTAGGAAATTTGCATATGCACCATTCTCTTCCACTGAACCAAAGCCCTAACCATAGAAGCAATTTAAGCAGTGTTATCTTTAATCTTCTAGTCTCACAACAAATGCCATCTAGCCTTGGTAATGTCATGGTAGCCACCTGGAACAGAAACAATTTGCAAAGCTACCTTTAATGAACAGTGCTTACATTTTGCTACAGTTAATTCTGTGGAAGAAGTCTGGCAGTGGGAGGTGTGTGTGATAATATTTACATTTACTTCACTGTGCCTACTCCTAATGTAATGCTTTTTGGGTAACAGTATAGTTGACTGTTTGGGAAGCCTCACTTACGTACACAAGCTATATATTAATATCATCTTCCTGGGGAAAATATATTTCATAGAAAGGGTTGGGACAAAGTATCTTTTTTAAGAGATTTCCTGCTTATTCGTGTGGCCGATTCTTCTCCCGGGGCCCTGGCCCTCCAGCCACTATGAAAGAGTACCAGGTCCCTAAGCACAACCACGTTTCTATCCAGCTGTCTGTATGCCTCACTACCTGTACATTCCCTTTGTTTTAGTTCATGCTGAAGGTTGTAAGAAGCATACGGCATGTGATATTTTTTGGTGGGCAAAACATTGGCCAATGGAAGGAAAAAATTTAGGAAATGAATCTTTTAAAGAATATAGGAGCACTCTTCATTTTATGTTGATTTTGGTCATAATCACTCTCTGGCCTCCACTTTCACCTGCCTCCTATTCATTCTCCAGTTCATTCTCCAACTAGAATTGTTAGCATTTCTCCTATCCTTTTTTTAATCTCTAAAATTACACCTTCTAAAAATTAATGATGCAACTACTACACAGTATCAGATAAATGTTTGTTTTTATAAAATATATATTACATATTTAAAGTGACTATTAGCTTAAATACAAAACAGAGAAAAATAGAAAAATCATGTACAAGTGTCTATCCTGGTTATGCTTCTATTTTTAGGCAAGGCTAGTCATTTACCTTAATTAACATTTTCTACATTGATTAAGGTAGTTCTTTTGAATCAAAGAGTGTTCAAATTCGCTAATATATTTCAATTTCATAACCTCACACTTAATAGCAGGTACCAAGACTATTCAAAATTCTTTTTGAGGGCAATGGTGGCTCAGTTAAATGCCTGCCGTTGGCTCAGATCATGATCTCAGGGTCCTGGGATTGTGTCCTACTTGGGCTCCCTGCTCAGCAGGGAGTCTGCTTCTCCCTCTCCCGCTGCTGCTCCTCACTCATATGTGCATTGTCTCACTCTCTCAAATAAATTATAAAAAAACAACAACAAAGTTCTCTTGAGCAATCAAAATACAAATAACACACGTATAGTTGCTATGGGGTAGGAGTCTGTATATGTGCTTTCACATAATTCTCTTTTCTTTCGATGTTTTAGGTATGCTTTTTCTTCCTTAACAGAAATTTTCTTTTTATAAACCTTAAAATATACAGTTACAGAAGACAAAGCAAACCAAACAAATGGGAAAACATCGTTTCATTTCCAATATTCAGACCACTATAATTAGCATATTGGTGTATTTTTTTTTTACTTGATGCAAAATTGACCTACTACGTTATACTAGTTTCAGGTGTACAACACAGTGGTTTAATATTTGTATGCATATTGAATAACCACAACTCTAGTTAACACCCATCATACTTTTCAAAGATTTTGAAAAATCTTTTCTTGTGATGAGAACTTTTAAGATTTACCTTATTAAATCTTAAATTTCAAATATGCAGTGTAGTACTATTAATTACACATTTTGGGTAGTAACCTCTTTTCAGATACTATTTGCAGATATTTTCTATTTAGTAATTTTGGTGATGGTTTCCTTTGCTGTGCAGAAGGTTTTTAGTTTGATATTGTCCTACTTGTTTATTTTTGCTTTTGGAATCAGATCCAAAAAAATCACTGTTGAGACCAATGTGAAGGAGCTTACTGCTTATATTTTCTTCTAGGAGTTTTATGGTTTCAGGTCTTACATTCAAATCTTTAATACATTTTGAGGTCATTTTCGTGTATCCTTTAAGATAGGGGTCCAATTTCATTCTTTTGCTTGTGGCCATCCAGTTTTCCAACACCACTTCTAATTGAAGAGACTGCCATTTTCCCATTGCATATTCTTGGCTTCTTTGTTGTAAGGTAATTGACCATATATGCTTGGGGTGGGGTGGGATGTTGATTTTGTCACTCTTTTTTCTAGTCTTTTGTTTTGTTTGCTTGTTTTTCTTGTACATAGTTGAGATCATACTGCTTGAATGACTTTTTCCCACTACTCATTTCACTTAGTATTTTCACATAAACTGTAAAATATGGGGTAGTGAACCTTCTCTTGACACTTCAGTGGAATACTCTTAACAATCCATAGTGGTATGTGTGAGAAAGGAGAAATAGTTTAACAACTTGGCAGAGTTACAGAATGGAGTACACAGAACTGTAAGAACTAATAGCTGCTGAGCATTTTAGGTTTCCAAATTCCTTGGAATGTTTCCCAGTGACCTGCAGTGAAGGTGTGCTTGATCAACTGCCGCTGAAATTAGTGTTTTAGGCACTTGGTTTCCAAGAACTATTAATGAAACATCTGGCACTTTGCAAGTCGTTAGATGACGAATTCTCCGAGTTGCTATCCTCCAAATGTGTGATCTCTTCCCTTCCTTTTTCTTCAAACGCATCCCATGTAGTTTTCCCCATTTCTCAGCGTCCTTCCTCCAGGTACCATGAATTCCTTTCTCTAAATGTTCTGAGCACCTTCTTTGTAACTGCTGCCTAAAACATCCCACCCCTAACACCCCTAACACTTTGCTTTTTGCTTGGAAGTTTCCACATTCTTTTCTTCTTGGTCTAAATGGTGTTTCCTTAGGATCCCCTTGATCTGCCTTTATGACCAGTTTATTATGGTGAGGGGAAGTAACCCTCATTATATAATGCATGCAATGAATTGTTTAAGAACACTTCTAATAAGATGTTTTTAGGATATTTGCAAGCTGTGTTCACATAGTGTTATATCAGTGATACCCACTAAATAAGCATGAAGTGTCAAGAACATTTGTAATGCAGAGATTTCTTTTTTTTTTTAAGATTTTATTTATTTATTCATGAGAGACACAGAGAGAGAGAGAGAGAGAGAGAGGCAGAGACACAGGCAGAGGGAGAAGCAGGCTCCATGCAGGGAGCCCGACATGGGACTCGATCCCGGGACTCCAGGATCTGGCCCTGGACTGAAGGCAGCGCTAAACCACTGAGCCACCCGGGCTGCCCAATGCAGAGGTTTCTAAGAACACATCTTGTAAGCACTATAGAGAATAGTGTTATATAGGTGGAAGCTGCACTGAATGCAAGTGACACCCATTCTGTAAAGAATGAAGTGATAAGTTCACTTATAGCATAGATGTTTCTCTTTTTTTTTTTTTGACATTTTACTTGTCAATTGTCTCATTTGAGACAGTGAGAGAGAGAGAGAGAACACGAGCGGGGGGAGTGGCAGAGTGAGAGGGAGACACAGGCTCCCTGCTGAGCAGGGAGCCCATGTGGGACCCTGGGGTCGTGACCTAAGCCAAGGGCAGATATCTAAGCATATGAGCCACCCAGGTGCCCCAACATAGATATTTCTAAGACAGCTACTTGCAAGCTTCTTATGACAACTGTTACATCAGTGACTGGAAGTTATCCCCATGTGGTAGTAGATGGGTTACAGTGTTAAGATCACATGTAATAAAGATGCTTCTAAGAACAACAATAACAAAAAACAAGCCCACTGTGCCAGAAAACCTTTGTACAGTCCTCCCTGTCTATACCAAGATGTGTTTACCATTTGACAGCCCTTCAGCTAGAAAAATGGGGGCCGACAGACTGCCATAATGTAGCACCATAATAGGCTACTGTATGATTTGAGCTGTTCCAATCCAGAGATGATTTGTATGTTACAACAAGAGAACAAAAATGATTGTTCTATAGAATATTTTGACCTTCTTTATATCATGGGAAATGAAGCAGGTTTGCGTACAGCTTTATAGTATTTCTCGTAATTAAGGGGCAGTCTCCCTCTTAGAATCCTAAAGGAAGAAAGGAAAGCTCTAAGTAGATGTCCCTGCCATCAGTCATTTGTGTGTAAAAGAAGGTGGCCAGTTACCTCACCCCTAGGGCACCTGTGCAGGGATGTGTCCCTAGAGCCTGACTAGCTTCTCTTCTCCCATCCCTTTTAGGCTGGGTATATGGGTCATCACTGTTTGGACTTTTGAAACAAAAAGGAAAAAACTTTAAAAGCAGTAAGATAACAAAAAATCAGTGCAAATATTATGGGACTGTTATTTAACTTAAAAAAAATCTTGCTAGAAATAATAGGAATAGTGTTGAAAAAGAACCCTTCTGGTTCTTCCGTTCCTTAGTGTTCGACATCTTTTACTCCCTGCCTTATAAAAATAAAAATACAGTTAATGAAGTTCTAGTGAGGAAAAGGGAGTAGCTCTGGTCTCTGGCCAGGAATTCCCCTTCACAGATATTCCCACATACTCCCCACTCTCCAACCCAGTTACTCTTCAGTACATCATCTGGTGTTTTTCCTTCGCAGCCCTCATCAACATTCAGAATTTAGTGTGGATTTTTCTACATGTTTAATGTTTGCCTATCTACTTAGAATGCAAGCTCCCTGAGGGCCAGGTCCTTGTTAGTCCTGTTCACTCCTTTAGCTGTCTCCTTGGCCTGCCATGGTATGGGGGGCAAATATACATTGAATAACTAACTAATGTTTTAAATGAATGACTTCATTTTTAAAAAAGTAGATTCTGTTTTGTTTTGTTTTGAAGGATTTCATTTATTTAGTCATGAGAGACACACAGAGGCAGAGACCTAGGCAGAGGGAGAAGCAGGCTCCATGCACGGAGCCCGATGTGGGACTCGATCCCGGGACTCCAGAATCAGGCCCTGGGCCGAAGGCAGACGCTCAATCGCTGAGCCACCCAGGCGTCTCAAAAAGCAGATTTTTAAGCACTGTCCCAGTTGGCTCCTTTGAGGAAAAGGGTTGACAAAGCATATAGGTTTCTGACAAGATTTTCACATTTGTGCAGTAAACACTTACTGAGGGCCTGTCACCAGGTCGAGCCCTGGAAATGCCACGTGAATAAGGAATGATCACTGCCCTCCAGGTCCTCAGAAACTAGCAGAAGGACAGACACACATATGTGAATAACTGTAATTCTCTCTTGAAGAGTATAGTAGAGTGTACACATGGGTCTTTGGAGAGTCCAAGGGGGAAAGATTTAATTCAGCTGGGGTATGAAAGTTTTTACCCAGGCATGCACAGGAAGTTTGGCAAGTTAATTAGCATAGGAACTAAAGGATCCCAAGCTGGTGATGGGGGCAGAGATGTGAAAATGAATGGTGTGTTGGGACAGTATTGTGTGTTTGGGGGCGGGGGGTGCTGTAAATGCTGCACCAAAGAGTTTGGATTTAATCTTTAAGGAGCCAAGGAACCTAGCTGTGGTAAGAATTGTGGATGGGTACAGCAGCAGGCAGCGTCCATTGGAGGGGAGGTGATGCTGTAGTTAGAAAAGTCAAACCATTTGGGAAGCCCTGGTGGCTCAGCAGCTGGGGGTCTGCCTTCAGCCCAGGGCATGATCCTGGAGACCCGGGATCGAGTCCCATGTCGGGCTCCCTGCATGGAGCCTGCTTCTCCCTCTGCCTGTGTCTCTGCCTCTCTGTGTGTCTCTCATGAATAAATAAATAAAGTCTTAAAAGAAAGTCAAACCATTCACTGCTTTGCAGGCATTTTCTGCTAAAACGGCCTTAATTTAGAGTTCATAGTGTATCTTTCATAGAAACAGATTCTAAAATTTGACAGAGATGAACATTTTGCTAGAAATTTGTAGCTCTTTTAAAATGTATTTTCCAGGCAAAGACTTCTTAATGTATTTTTATGTTGAATTTTAGAAACTTTTGGAAAACACTTTTAAAAATTGTACTTCGATACATGTTATAGTATGAGTCCCTCCCTATAGAACAAACATAATGAATCTTTTTTTTTTCCAAACATAATGAATCTTAATGTGACATGTAATTAAATACTTTGGATTCTTCCAGGTAAGTGAAAGACCTAGGTCTTCTCCCTCTATGCCATAGTTCAAGGCATGCCTTTTTATCAATACATCGTCAAAACCGAACCAAACGTTTTTCTCTTGCAGTTCCACGGCAGCCTTCAAACGACTTGTTTGAAATATTTGAAATTGAAAGGGGAGTCAGTGCAGATGATGAGGCAAAGGATGATCCAGGTATATACTTATGCTTTTAGTATGTTATAATGACATTTTATTGTATCCTTCCATTTCCTGAAAATGACTTTTAAACTGTATATTGTTTAGTTACATCTAGGAAAAGTGTACTCTTTTTTTTTTTTTTTACAACTTGGTTTCCTCTGTAGTTATACAGTTATCAAATGAAAATAATTATATATGATCATTATTTTCTTTTTAAAAAGTATTAAAGCAGCACTTAAACTGTGAAGAGGAAATCATATTTTGTACATGATGACATAAGAAGGTCATAATTTGGCAACATTCATGTGTTCTATTTTTACAGCTGAACACAC
The DNA here is from genome assembly GCF_018345385.1 of Vulpes lagopus. Classification (NCBI taxonomy): domain Eukaryota; kingdom Metazoa; phylum Chordata; class Mammalia; order Carnivora; family Canidae; genus Vulpes; species Vulpes lagopus. The sequence continues at coordinate 102,734,072 of NC_054829.1, forward strand.
ATGCACAATTGTTCTAAGAAAGGATTCATGTGATTTTCCTTTGATCTCATGGAGAGAAGTTCTAGTGGGATAGTTAAGTGTGGCTAGATAACCCTTGTTCACAAATTTGTTTTTACTGTTAGTCATTGAGTTTGCGGTCTACTCATCTTTCTGATTGTTTTCTTATAGGTGTTCTGATACACAGTTGTAATTTTGACCATGGGCTTTGTGGATGGATCAGGGAAAAAGACAGTGACTTGCACTGGGAACCAGTCAGAGATCCAACAGGTAAAACCAGTTCATCTTTATCAGTTTGATCCTGTCTGAGGACCCTAGTTTTGACAATCTCTCTGTTTGCCCTCTTCATTCAGTAAAGAAAGATCTCATCTAGCATTTCATATTCTACTTTTTTTTAAAGTGAACTACACTTGTCAGCAATAAACTAAAATTATATTATGGGAAGACAAGTAGTTCATTAAAAGGCCAGCTAAATTTCTCAAAACATTTGGTAAGTAAAACATTTAGACTCATACTAACATATAATTTTCAGGTTACTTGTAGTGCCCCATTCCCAAGCATGAAAGAAATAATGTTACATCAGCCATGGTGGCCATCCCTAGTTGTTTTCTCAGTTATGTCCTTTTTTTTTTTTTTTAAGGATATGACACATAGCAAGAAGAGACTGCAAGTTTTTGTGAAGTTTGAATTTTTTTCTAGAGAAATATTCACATCTAATCTAGACATTGAAGAAATTAGTTATGAATTACCACCACTTATTCCCCAAGAGAATGTTTTTAGAGAGGTAGATTTAGACATAGTTCCTTGGAAAATTATCAGATTCATAAATAGCATGCTTCCTAATGTTAGAAAGTTTCAGAGCTTACATGATGTTTTGTCATCCTGTTTGAGGAAGCAAAGTTACATATTGTTGTTGGTTTTATCCTCCCCTCAGTAATTACATCTTTAATGGGTGGGGCCAACTTAATGGAAGGGTGAGGAGTGAAATTTCTTTTCTTTCCTTTATATCCTGGTTCTAGACTTAAGAATGAAAGATACAAGACATGAAGACAAAGTGTGTTTTGTGTTTTAAAAAATTAGTTCTAGAGTAGCATCTCAGGTATATAGTTTGAGCACAAAACACTGAAAGTTAACTTGAGAGAGGATATGCTCTGTTAAACCAGTTCTTAAAATTCAGTGTGTATACAGATCAGCTAGGGGCCTTGTTAAAATGGAGATTTTGTTGCATTTCTAACATGCTCCTTGGGGATACCTGTGGCATTAGTCCTTGTTGCACAGTTTGAGTAGTAAGTTATTAAAAAAATTAACCCAAAAATATATTCATTAGGTCCCTCTAAGGTAAAAACAGAGCAGATTTTTAAAAATGAAAATTTGAAGGCACCCGCGTGACTCAGTCAGTTAAGCGTCTGACTCTGGATTTCTGCTCAGTTGTAGTCTCCAGGGCCTGGGATCCAGCCGCTCAGAGGGGAGTCTGTTTGCCTCTCCCTCAGCCCCTCCCCCACCCATACATGTGCGAGCGCACACAGGCTTGCTCTCTGTCTGAAATAAATCTTTAAAAAAAATTAAAATTTGAGGTAAGTTTTTAAAAATACGAATACTCAGTAAGTTCCAGATGGGTTTTTAGATTTATCTTAGCTATAAAATAAATTTTATTTTTTTAAGGTTTTATTTATTTATTCATGAGAAAGAGAGAGGCAGAAACATAGGCAGAGGGAGAAGCAGGCTCCTTGGGACTCCATCCCAAGACCTCTGGATCAAGACCTGAACCAAAGGCAGACACTCAACCACCGAGCCACCCAGCTGCCCCTGAAATAAATTTTAGTGCCGCCCCCCCGCCCCACACACATACACATTTAAAGTTGACTCTGAGCAGGACATTATTATTAATGTCATAGATATCTATGGCTAAGAGAGAAATCATTTATTTAATATCTGCTGTAGTCCTGATTCCTTCATCATCTCAATGGTTCAGCTCAATCCTCTTACCTACCCTGTGAAGCAGGTGATATTGTTTATGTTTCACAGAGGAAGTACTGAGGCCCAGAGCTTGTATACATTGCCTGAGGCCACAGAGCTGAAGAGTGGACTTTGTATCTAGACCTCCCTGTACTGCATGTGGCCTCCCTCCTTTCATAGTGTGCTGTCTGCTGAGCAGATCTCAGGCCTGTAGATTTGGCTGACCACTGACCTGAAGTAGTTGGCTACAGAATGAAGGATCTTTAACGGTCATGTAGGATAGAATGGTGAGCATTGTTCATGGTCGTAATGAATAACTCAAGTAAGATACATTGGTAGAGTTATTCATGCTAATAAACACAGAGGAATTCAGTATTCATTATACTTCCATGTGAGCATCCTATGTAGAAAATCTACGTAAGATGCTTGATTTTTACAATTTAGTTACTATATTTTAGAACCAGTTTTATATTTTAACATTTTTTATTATTCGTTACATATGTAAATGTTTAAATTTGTTGTGACCCAAATTCCACTTGCCCTCTGATAGAAAGAGAGGTTTGGAAATTAGAATTGTAAACCAAAAAATTTAAAGCAGTGATTTGGCTATGATAGCATAAAATAAATTGAAAGAAGTGGTGACTGTTTCTGTGACTGGGTAGCCCGGACAATTACTTCTGGCCCCCGAAGCGGGGGGCATTCTTTCTCTGCTCTTGTCCCTTCTCCTCCTACCTTCTGCTGATAGCTACTAGGATGCAAGGGAAAGTTACTCAAATAAGAGGGGTGAAAAATTATTAATATGAGTGAAACCTGTGTCAGCACTGCCAAAAAGTGGGGTCATTTCCATAGAAATATGGTATTTTTTTCCCAGAATGGCAAATTCACTTTGGTGGGTTCTTTCTAGTCTGAGAAGAAGAGAGAGAACTGTAGGTCCCTTCTTAAAAAACGACCTAGTTGGAAAGGTATCTCAAAGTCTGTGGGAAAACAAGTGAAGAAAAGAATGTTTAGCTTGGAGAAGAAATAATGGAGCAAGACTGCTTATCAAATATTTGATCAACAGTTATTCTGGAACCACAAGCAGATGAGAAGTCAGATCAGTAGGTGAAAGCCATAGGGAGATCAATTTTGGTTCATTCTCAGAACTTCCAAGCATCAGAGCTGTCTAAAAAGAGAACAGGATGACATGGAAATAGGGAGCTCTCCGTTGTGGAGGCATTTTGTGTTGTTTTGAGCATTAGATAAGGGTTGGATTGGAAAATCTGCTACACCACCTCGGAGAGCCTCTGACTGAGAGTGGCGTGCCCCTAGGCCTTCCCAAAGAGATTGCTGAACAGCTGGACTCACCATTGCTTGGGCAATGGGTGGGAGGCCCGGACGATGGCAGCCCGGACGATGGCAGAGGGGAAGTGGGGATAAGAGTGCATGGCATATGTCAGGCTAGAATTGTTGAGCTTTTTAGAATATGTTTGGGAATTCTAACCAAATACTGATGGAAACCTACTAATAAGCCTTATTATGGAAAGTGCCTATTTTTCTTCTAGGAAGTTCAGGGACGTGACTGTGTGTACATCACAGGCTAAGACCAGAGAAGAATATAACCAATTTAATAAATTATTTCTGTTTATTATCTAAGTATCAAGCCAACTGTTTCTATTTAGACTATACCATATTTGTAAAGGAGCATATGTTTGGATTTCCACGGTTATGACTGATTTATAGTGCATTTCTTGTGTAACATCCAGATTTGCAGATATTCTCATGCTAATATCTCTAAGAAAACCATCAAACTTACAACTTTGAGAAACAGCTGCGAAGTACTTTCAGTTGCTAGCTGCTCTTCCCGGTGCTTACTAGGTTGTGTTTACCGCATTCAGTCTTGAAATTAATGGTGAGGTAGTGAAATTAATACATGCCTCTAAGGAATGGAAGATTCTGCTGCTGACAGATGTGGTGACGTGCTACAGGCCTGTGGCTGTGGCCCTGAAGACACACCCTTCTGTAAATGTCAAGGCTGGACCTCTGGGCCCCTTTTCCTGAAACCCTGAGGATCAGGGTTAAAGGAAACTGATTCAGGGCTATGTCTGCTACTGATAGCTACAAGGTACTCGCTTTAAAATAGCAAGCAAGCCAGCCTGTACATGCAAGTATGCCTATTACAGCATTAAACGTTATTTTGAAATATACGCAAATGGAAAAATCAACAGCAAAAATAAAAGCTTCCTCCCCCAGCCCTGACTCCCAGTCACCTTCCCCAGATGCAACCAGTTTCTTGGTTATCTTTCCAAAAACACATTTTTTCTATACAACAGCACCCTGCTCTGTAGCTTGATTTCCTCACTGAAATATTATATCCTGTAAGAGTTAACACACGCGTGGACTTTGAAGCCAGAAGGCTTGGGCTGAAACCTAGTGCCATCACTCACTAGCTTCGACCTTGAGCAAGTTGTTTAAATGGAAATAATAGTATCTATTAAACATATGTGTTCATTTAAAGCACTGCCTGGCCCACAGTTACCATTAAAATAGTATTAGCCATTTTTTTAAAAGATTTTATTTATTTATTCATGAGAGACCCACAGAGAGAGAGGCAAACAAAGAAGCAGGCTCCAAGCAGGGAGCCTGATATCGGACTCGATCCTGGGACTCCAGGATCATGCCCTGAGCCAAAGGCAGGCGCTCAACTGCTGAGCCACCCAGGCTGCCCCAGTATCAGCCATTGTTGTTGAAGGTTGTCCTGCATCAGTACATACAGAACACCCTTATTCTTTATGGCTGTTATTTCATTCCTTCTTAGATGTAGCACACTGTATTTAACGGGCCATCCACTGAGGCACATTTCAGAACAGTGCTGCAGTTAATAGCCTCGTACATGTATCATTTCATATATACTTAAATATATCTGTAGCATGAATTCCTAGATGTGGAATTGCTAGGTCAAAGGGAATTTGCATTTTGACTTTTCATAGTTTTCTAAATTGCCCTTCTTAAGAGTTGTATAAATTTATGCTCCCACCAGTAATATTTAAGAAGCATCCGCAGTAGATCTTATTAAACTATTTTTTTTATCCTTGCCAAGCTTGTAGGTGAAAAGGCATCTCCTTTTAATTTTTCTTTTATTGTGAAAAGTTGACCATCTTTTCATATATTTAAAGTAATTCTTTTCCATGATACCCTCTATTTTGTGTGTTATTATTAATTTGTAAAGTTCTTTATGTTAAAAGGGAACTTAGTCCTTTTCATGTGTTACAACTATTTTTTTTTTTTGCTTGTCTTACTGTTTTATGATATTTTATCTTAGAAAAGTGAAAGTTTAGAGGCCACTTGTGATGAGTACTGGGTGCTATATGTAAATGATGAATCCCTGAACTCTACTCCTGAGAATAATATTACGCCGTATGTTACCTAACTGGAATTTATTTTATTTTTATTTTTTTAAGATTTTATTTATTTATTCATGAGAGACACAGAGAGGCAGACACACAGGCAGAGAGAAGCAGGCTCCATGCAGGGAGCCCCACGTGGGACTCAATCCTGGGTCTCCAGGTTTATGCCCTGGGCCAAAGGCAGGTGCCAAACCGTTGAGCCACCCAGGCATCCCACCTAACTGGAATTTAAATAAAACTTGAAATTACAAAAGAAAAATAAAATTAAGAAAAATTTGCTAAATTATTAATGGCATACTTGGAGCTAGAAATATGTCTATATTGTTGACATAGAAAAATGACTGATATATTTAATGAAAAAGGAAAGTTATTACACTGTAAAAAATGTTCATATTCAAGTGCATTAGTGTTCACATAGTTACATAGAAGTTCAGAAGTTAAAATGTTAGTAATTATCTCTGGCTTTTGGGATCATTGCATATTTAAATTTTCATTATGCTTTTCTATTTATCTCATTTTTCCTGCAGTGAGTATTACTGTATTACTTCTCTTGAAAACAAAAAACAAAAAATTAAGCTTTTTGCATTAGAGAGGTAAATACCAGCAAACTGTAATGATATTTGTTTTACCTGGGCTGGTTTCTCAGCTAAGCGAAGAAATATATAAAAAAAAAAAAATCACTGTAAAATACTCCCTTATTTTTTGACCACACAGTTAACAGATAAAGGAATGGACATTATGTTGTTCTCTTTGTAAATTGAAATTTTAAAGGCATGAAGCAGTCGAGTTAAAAATAAGTACATTTAAATTTTATCACTATGTACTATTTACAAAAACATCCAAAAACAAACTTTAGATATTGTGACTCTTTAAACCGAAACCATGGAAATACTTAATTTTATATTTAAAACAGTATCTTGGAATCAGAAGTAAAATTTTTATGTAATAGGTAACTTGTTGGGGGTGCTAGATCAGTTTTCCCCTTAGCTACTGTTCCACCCTTGTAACACTTCCTTTTATTAAAAAGGGAAAGAATTCTTCATGGTAAAACAAAAACCTGGTGCCCACAGAGCAGCTCTACAGAGAAAGAGCAATTGTAGCCTCATTTGTCATGATTTACATTTTAGTTTTAAATACCTCTACAGAAGGACTATTTGGCTCTTGTTAGGATGCCTTGGTTTGTTGTGTTGTTTGCAGGCCGTGTCTGGCATAGTGATGTTAGTGTACATTCCGCAGGGTCTTAAGGTAATCCTTGTTTTCTTAAAACTTTCAGGTTAGCTGTAATAACCTTGTATCTTAAGTCTTAACCCAAATACCTGTGATGATTCAGAGCCGACTTATGAGGAGACGTTTAAGCCCCATCTAAATGTTTTGGCCCACAGTATTGTTTGGATTAATTTGGTGGGGCACAGGGGTGGGAGGAGGCTAAGAAATTCTGTGTGTGTTTTCGGTGGGTCAAGTACATGCCTCAAGGATCTGTTGCCCTGAAGTGGTTTTTTTTGCTATATTCTTATGACATAATTTATTCAACAAATGACATCAAAGCCCTACCATATGCTAGGATATAAAATGGGGTGATGTGAGGGGAAAGGTTAGTTCTGATACCAATGAGTTCACCGTCTCTGTCTTCTGGAGGACAGAAACCTATAAACCAGTGATTCCAGTCTGAGAGGAGCCAGGGCTGAATAGGGAGTCAGGCAGTTCTGAGTTCAAACCATTGCCCTGCCCCTCATTGGCAGGGCGACACCTTGGGTGCCTTCACCTCTTCAAGCCTTAGCTTCTGCAGGTGCAAAACAGGCCAAGCCAATGTTCCTTCAAAGACACATTAGTGGGATGCCTGGGTGGCTCAGTGATTGGGCACCTGCCTTTGGCTCGGGTCGTGGTCCCGAGATCTGGGATCGAGTTCTGCATCAGGCTCCCTGCAGGGAACCTGCTTCTCCGCCTCTCTCAGTCTGTGTCTTTCATGAATGAATCAATAAACCTTAAAAAAAAAAATGCAAAGACATGTTAGCAGGGCCCAAGCCGCTTCCTGTTTAAGAGCCTAAAGAGTCAGCCACAGGCAGAATATACACAGATCCCCCATTTGGTCGGGGACTCAGAGAAGTCACTGGAAGAATAGGACATCCCCCAGATTATCATGCCTTATACAGAGTAAGCATAAGAAAGAAAGGACAGTTTATCTTCTAACTGACAGATAAGTAGCGTTTCTACCAAAACAGGTACATGTGTTCAACATTCCAACCACAGATTTCTTGTGGATAATTCAGTGCTGAAACGCAGTGTTATTTTTTCAGTTGGCTGTAATAAAACAGTTGGGAATATCATTTGTACATGGATGGACTGAGTTTCAAAATACTACTTGCCACTTTCCCTCTCTCGAAAAGCAAGAGAAGAGCACTTCATGGCTGCTTAAACTACCCCACCCACCCCTACGCCACAATGGCCCTTTCCTCAAACAATTTAAATTTCCACAAACAATAGCCCTGGAGATCTGAAGACACCATCAAAGTGACCTGTCCAAAGTGAAAGTTTTTAATATTTTGTGTACATGTACATGTAATAAAAACTTACATATTAATTATATATAATGGTATAGATTTGTTTTGATGTAAAAATGTCTTAAACTACTTACCTACAAATAAAATTGATGCTCCAGGAAGATGTAGAGGATTCCAGAACACCTCTGCATCTTCTTGGGGTTAGGGGTACTCCAGTGTAAGAAACATAGCAAACTTACCTTTTCAAAGGCTCTTTCCTGCTTTAGATTTTTTTTTTTAAGTGGAGAGAAGAAAGAATAAACATATTTAGTGCCCCTTTAGATTACTGTGTCTTCTACCGCCTGGGGGTTAATTATCCACATAAAAAATTCTCCCTGGCAAATTAGAGTCAAGCAGGCAGCCAGCTTGACAACATAATCATACGTTGGTGAGGATCAAGAGAGTGTGAGCTTGTGTCTGCCTGTGTATGTCTGACCATATTCGACAGGAAATAGTCATAGTGTTAGGATCACGAATTATTGTGTCCTTGCCATGATTTGCATTCTCCATGAGCCAAGTGTTTTCCTATACACACAGCCATAGACTATAAGGGAGGGATAGAAGTAAGCCCTATTTTTCTCCAAAAATCTGGAAGTTTGCAGTTGCGTCAGTCGAGCTGCGCCCGTGCTGTGCCGGAGAGCGCTGCCAGCACGCACACACAGCCCTGCTTTTCCCATTCCAGGTGGACAGTATCTGACAGTGTCGGGAGCCAAAGGCCCAGGGGGAAAAGCCGCTCGCTTGGTGCTACCTCTCGGCCACCTCCTGCATTCAGGGGACCTGTGCCTGTCGTTCAGGCACAAGGTGACTGGGCTGCACTCCGGCACGCTCCAGGTGTTTGTGAGAAAACACGGTGCCCACGGAGCAGCCCTGTGGGGAAGAAATGGTGGCCATGGCTGGAGGCACACACAGATCACCTTGCGAGGGGCTGACGTCAAGAGCGTAAGTAGAACCGCAAAGGAGGCAGAGCTGGGGGGTTCTCCTTTCATAGGAGAACTCTAGGGTCCGGGCTTGAAGAAGCCTTGTTCTTTTCATTAATTCAGGCACGAAGGTTTGGGTCTTTCTGGGTATGAGAACCCCATTCATGACTCTTCCTATAATCCCTTTTTGCTGCTGCTTCCCTTCTTCATTGCAACCTATGACCACCACCGCTCTCCCTTCACGCTGGTGAAAATCCTCTATTTTTAATGAAAAAAGAATTCAGGAATTGAAAAAAGTGAACAATTTGTAAGGGCGAAGGTGGTGAGCTTAACTGCACCTGCTTTCCCTTTTTCTATAAACGTCTTTACTTTTCAGAGTTACCCTAAAGTATTTTTTTCTTTTTTGAACTATTTCTTTAAAGTCTAATTTTGCCTCAGAGATCATAGTTAAGCAGCCTTGGGTGGAAGCGCAGAACAATATGCTTGGGAAGTCCTATTCTATTCAGGACAGGGTGTGGGAAAAGCTTTGACGGAGTATATAAATTTTATCTGAAGTAATCAAGTCATCGAAAACAATTAAATGATCTATTGCATCCCACCGAAATGAGGTATTTGGAAGAGCATCTTTATGCTCATATTCATACTTGCTATTAGAAGATTGTGCATCTATGACGATAGGTTCCTAGAAACTATGTTGAAAGGGATGGACTCCGCTAATATAGCTTTTATCTGTCTTGGATTTGTTTTACTCTTCAAAAAACATTTCATATTGTTTGGAAAAATAAAGGCATTTCAGATCATTGCATTGAAAAGTTTAAAAGAGAAGGGACCCTCTGCAGAAGATAAAATACAAGAAAGTGTGTGTGCTTTACAGAAGTCAAGCAGCACCGTGATTAGATTGGAGTGTTAGTTGGAATCCATTTTAGGCCACAAAGCCGGCTCAGCCCAAGGAGGAAGGAGCCAACGGCTAGGATGGGCTGCATGATTATGATCTTTCAGATCTTTGGCTCTTATTTCTATACCTTTATATTCCATTGCATTTTTCACTTCTAATTTTGGTAATCTTTGGCAAAGTGTCCACCTCATAAGCATTCGAGGTTGAAGTAGTCTGTCGTTCAGAACAGCTTCTTTAAAGAGTAACTGCTTCTGAGTGACCTGGTCTAAGAGTTTACCACTTTTAGTTTGTACCCAGAGGCGAGCTCCCGTGACACCGGCTCTGTTCCAGTCTTCCCTTCTGTTGAGGAAGTTCACAATTGGGTTGTGGGGAATAGCTTGCCTTTATTTCGCGAAATGAGCGGGTGTTGGGAAGGGGCAGAGGAGGCTTGACCTGTGTGTGCGTTCTCTCCCCAGGTCATCTTCAGAGGTGAAAAGAGGCGTGGCCACACTGGGGAGATTGGATTGGATGATGTGAGCCTGAGAAAAGGCCACTGCTCCGAGGAACACGAGCAACTTCCCAACTAGCAATGAATTGCCCTGTTGCTCTTTTCTTTTTCCAATCTTCACCTCCTATCCCCTCCTCCCTCTTATCAGGCCTAGGATACGCAGGGGTCAGTGGGTCAGGAGAAAGTCGGGTGGGTGACCCACACCTTGCTGGCCTGCTTTTGTGCAATTCCAATGAAAAGTGACGTCCCCTTGAAATACAAGGGGTGCCTGTAGACACGTCCAAGCCAGCTTTGGGTGTTATCCTCCATCCTTGTCTCTTTAGGAAGGCCTTTGACATGTGTGCCATCCTTCGTCCCGGTTAGGAGGTATTCCTAGTAGCAAATGATGGGAGAAGTTTGCAAAAGAAATCTGTGCAAATGGCCATTCTGTTAGCTGTTCAGTGTTGTACCACGAGTAGTATTGACTTCCCCTAAGATATGTTGTACAATGTGCTTGTGAAATTGGTTTCTCCCTTTAGCCTGTTAGCTCTGGCCTGACCTGAACTCTGACTTTTACTGCCATTCACTTTATAAAAGAAGGGTGTGTAACATATCAAGATGCATTTATTTCTCGTTATCTGTATTTTTCTTTTAAAGACGATTATGTAGAGTGGGCACGAAATCCCTCGTTAGTAGTATTGTGTTTTGTGTAAATGTGCTATTGGTATTAAGTAGTTATGTCTTCCTAGTATTTACAGACTCTAGTTGCAAGGGAAAAGGCAGCTTGTGATTTCTTGAATTAAAAACTACCCAGTGAAATGTCATCCAGCTCCATGACCTTATTTTGGCCGCAAGAGAAAATTGGAAGAGATGTCAGGGGTGGTAGTGGAGGGATGAATTTTTTTCATGGCCTTGATTCTGATCACTGTAAAGGATAGCGAACCATTCAGGTAGACGAGAAGCAGCAGTTAACATATAAAACCCTCACTGTTTCAGGTTATACTTTAAAGCCAACAGTTTTTACAATAACATGGCTCTCTTTGGTCATCTGTAAAAAGCTTTGTAAAAGTTCTGATTGTTTCAGAGAAAAGATTCTGTTTATGGAAGGGTGAGGGGAAGCATGGGGGAAGCTCTGTGGGAACAGATTTTCATGCTACCTTTTAAGTCCATATACATTTAGGCAGGTCTAGCTCATTACTTATGTGCCTCTTGTCAGACGGGGATAGGAAGCAGGTCCTATGCTTGGAGGCATTATTTTGTTGGATTCACACACACATTGGAGCAAGAGGACAAGATTGCAATTCTCAGATCTAGGAACCCCCAACTACATTTCCTTCCTGGATATTTTACCTTTATATTAAAAAAAAAATACACAACTTTAATGAGGCATCTTACTCCTGAGGCTTTTCTTCATTTCTGATTAAGTAATCAAACTATTTTCTGCTGTTTTTGCCAGGAATCACAAAGATGATTAAAGGGTTGGAAAAAAAGATCTATGATGAAAAATTAAAGGAACTGGGATTATCCAGCGTGGAGAAGAGAAGACTGAGGGGTAAACCATTGCTGGTTTTCAAGTGTATGAATGGTTGGTACAGAGAGGATGGTGACCAGCTGTTCTCCATATGTGCTAAGAATAGAACAGGAGGAAACAGGCCTAGACTGGAGTGTGAGGGGCCATTTCCTGGCAGGGACAATTATTAAATTAGAATACTTTGTTTAAGAAAAAAAAAAAAGTGAATCTCTGTCTCTCTCCCTCTCTTTCTCTTCTGTCTCACTTTCTTTGAGGCTTTTTAAAAATTAGATAAAAATCTGTTTATTTAAGATGGCTACAGATGTTCTTATGTCAAGGTGGAATAACAGATTACGGAATCTTCCAAAAGACGTTTTGATCCTCTTACTATGTAATGAAAATCTTCAAAATTGAGTCATTCGGATGAGGCCAAGGTCTAATTTAGGCATTTACCCCTTGGTCCCTAATGGAGGAAAATCAAAAGGGGAAAAAGCCCACCAAATGCAGAGCTCACTAAAAGATCTATGGCAAACCCAGCAGGATTAAAACAGGAAGACAAATCTCAGTATTCTTAAGAGTATGATGGACATGTATTTTAGTATCTTAATAATATTGTAATGTGTTTGGGTTCATTTTTTTTTTCTTGATAACCCTTTCATTTGCTTAGTGGATGGTATTTCGGGTTTTTAAAGATACCATAATAAAGAACAGAAGTTGGAGAGTTTTTTGTTTGGTGCGTTCTCTCTGCAATGTGTGTGACCACTTCACATGGCCACTGATGAAGAGTGCCATGTTCAACACCTCTGTCAGGGTCTTTGCTTCACCTAACCACTGTGATTCAGTTTCTTTATCAATTGGAATTTGCCAGGTTCCACAAAATGGTAATTTTTTTTTTAATAGTTACAGTAGGGTATCTTTGGTCATTTAACTTGGTGGAGGCAGGACCGGAGCTGGATGTAAATCAGTGAGCCTTTGAGTAGGGGCCAGGCAGTAGGGCTTTAGATCCATTGCTAATGATTCATTTCCTTTGTGGTCCTGTAACTGCACAACTGAAAAGGAAAAGGGGGAAATCATTGAAAATGTCACTTTTAGGTGCCAATAATACATTGCACTAAACTGACAGAAGTTATCCAGAGTACTGTATGACATCTTGTTTATTTAATGTTTTCTAAAGTGAAAATGTTAGTGGTTTTCCAAACAGCCAAATAAAAATAATTCTTTGTAAATAAAAGCACTATTAAATGATACTTGTCTGTTATTATTTTGAGTTTTGTTTTTGATTGCAAGAATATTGGAGTAGTTTGATGTTTCCCAAAAGTCATCTATTCTAGAACTGGGAAAAAAGATGGTACCCACATGAGGATGCCTTTTCTCATCAGCATGCACAGGAAGAGATCAGAAGATCCCTATAGCAAATGTCATACCTTGGCAAATTGCTTTAGTTATGTTTTCTTATATCACTTAGTTGTAAACATTAGCCTCAAGTCCTTTCATAGGAAGGCAGGATAAGCTAGAATATATAAATATATATGAATTCCAAGTGAAAAGTCTTTTACTAGTGTTGGTTTTGTTAACTTACAGTAGTTTACTCATATTCCAACAACTTTTCCTGATGGAGAAGACAAATATAAGGAAACAAACCTAATGAAATCATGCAGGATTAAAAGTCCTCCTGATGAGGTAATGAAGGGAACCCCCACTCTAGCACTGCAAACTGCAGTGGGGAGAGAGAGTACTGGGGGACTCTGAACAAATTTTCCTGTTCCAGGGCACAGAAGAAACATTTTGGTTTAAAAGAGCAACTAGTATACAAAAGATCCAGCCCTAGCCAAGTATGCAGAGAGGGGGGGACCCTCTTACACAGTTGGTAGGAATGCAAACTGGTGCAACCACTCTGGAAAACTGTGGAGGTCCTCAAAAAAAGAATAGAACTACCCAACAATCCAGTGATTCTACTACTAGGTATTTACCCAAAGAATCCAAAAATACTAATTCAAAGAGATCCACACACCCTGATGTTTATAGCAGCATTATCAACAATAGCCAAATTATGGAAACAGCCCAAATGTCCCATTGACTGATGAATGGATAAAGAGGTGGTATATATGGTGTATATATAGATTACATATTATATTTAAATATATAATGGAATATTACTCAGCCATGAAAAACAGTGAAATCTTACCATTTGCAAAGACATGGATGAAGTCAAAGAGTGTTATGCTTAGCAAAATAAGATAAAGACCATATGACTTCACGCATACGTAGTATTTAAGAAAAAAAAATCGGGAGGGAAAGAAGCAAACCAAGAAACAGACCCTTAACCACGGAGAACAAACTAATGGTTACTGGAAGGGAGGTGGGTGAGGGGATGGTTTAAATAGGTGACGAGGGTTAAGGAGTGCACTTGTGATAAGCACCAGGTATTGAAGTGCTGAATCACTAAATTTTACACCTGAAACTAATATTACACTGTAGATTAACTGGAATTTAAAACAAAAAGAACAAAGAGCCAGCCTCAGAATGTTGCCAAATGGTGGGAGAGCTGCCGGAACCTTCTGCTGGTCAGAGGGGCCGCTAAGTGCCATGGCTTACGTTCCCCATCCGTCTTGACAGCATGGATGGAAGCAGTCCACATGCCCAAGGCAGCTCCCATGTCAGGAGCCCTGGGCCCCTAGCCAACACCAGCCCCAGCAACTCCACACCAAGTCACCCCAGCACAGTACAGCAACAGTGGGACACCCCTCATCAGCATGCACTACAGCTCCATTTGTTTCACTAAAGTAACAGGTAAGACACACCCCGAAACACTCCAGGCCTCTACCAGTTTAGCTCCAGACAACTTCCTAGGGTGTGTGTGGAGCACCCCAGGACCCCATGGCCCACACTGCACCCAACTCTAGCTGCTCTGCCAGGGAGCAATCTCTGCAGAGAGCCTCAGGACATACTGGTTTGCACCCACCTCAGCTTCAGCTATCCTGCCAGGGTGCCCTCTGTGTGGAGAGCCCTGGGACCCTCACCCCCACCTCAGCCCATACTAGAAAGTACAAAACACTGCTGAAAGAATATAAGACCTAAATAAATAGAAAGTCATTCTATGTTAATGGATTAAAAGATGTAATGTTATTAAGATGGTAGTACGACCAAAAGTGATCTGTATATTCAGTACAATCCCTATCACAATTCCAATGACTTTTTGAAGAAATTGGAATACCAATGCTCAAATTGATATAAAATTTAAATAAGCAAAATGATCCTGAATATGAAGACAAAGTTGGAAGATTCATACTTCCCATTTCAAAACTTACTACAAAGCTACAGTAATCAAAACAGTTTGGGACTGGCATAAGGACAGACATACAGACTGATGGAATAAAATTGAGAGTCCAGAAGTAAATCCATAGTTAAGGTTAACTGCTTCTTGACTAGGGTTCTAAGACCATTCAATGGGGGAAAGAATAGTCTTTTCAACAAATGGTACTAGGACAACTGGATATCCACATGCAAAAGAATGAAGTTGGGATTCATACTCTTCATACTATTACCAAAATTAACTAAAAACTTACCAATGACCTAAATATGATAGCTAAAACCATAAATCTCAGAGAAGAAAATATACAGGTAAATTTTCATGATCTTCATATGTGGCAATTCTTTTTTTTTTTTTGTGGCAATTATTCTTAACTATGATACCAAAAGCATGAGTAATAAAAGAAAAAATAGATTAAATGGACTTCATGAATATTAAAATATTTTGTACATTAAATGACATTATTCAAGAAAGTGAAAAGACAACCAATAGAATGGAGAAAATATTTGCTGATTGTTTACCTTATAAGGGTCTAGTATCCAGAATATGTAAAGAACTTTTAGAACTCACCAAAACAAAAAACCCAATTAAGAAATGGGCAATGGATTTGAATAGACACTTATTTTTAAAATGATCTATATGAATATCAAAAAACACATGAAAAAATGATCAGCATAATTAGTCTTTTGGTATTCTGAGGCTTAATTTCCAATGTGTGTGTTGGGGGGGGAGGTGGGTGCAGTGGGGAGGAAGGTATTCCTCACACCAGCAAATAATTCTAGGAGACCAGCAGGGTATCCAAGAAGTCAACCTAATTCTGGCACTATCTGCCCAGAGAAAACATCAGGTTCCACAGGTCAAGTGTTCAATCTTACAGCACTGCCCTCCAGCCTCACTTCAGACACAAGTTGCAAGCCCAGGCTATAAATCAGAGGTACTCCCAACCCCCTCCCCTGGGGCTTGATTAATTTGCTAGAGCCCCTCACAGAGCTCAGAGAAACATTTTACTTTCTAGTTCACCAGTTCATTATAAAAGAATATAACTATAAAACAATTAGGTGGAAGAAATGCATAGGGAAGGGGTGGAGAAAAGATATGGAGCTTCTTTGCTCTCCCTCTCTAGACTTGCCACCCTCCAACACCCCCCCACCCCCCCACCCCCGCTCCCACCCCTGGTCACTAACCTGGAAGTTCTCCAAATTCAGTCCTTGCAGGTTTTTGTGAAGGCTTCGTTACCTGGACGTGCTTGATTAAGTCATTGGCCACTGGTGATTGTTTCAACCTCCAGCCCCTCTCCCCTCCCCGGAGATCAGGGGGATGAGACCTAAGGAACATTTCCAACCCTCTAATTACACTGTTGGTTCTCCTGGCAACCAGCCCCCATCCTTAGATGTGGTCCAAAAGTCATCTCATTAACATAACAAAAGACACCTTTATCACTCTCATTACTTAAGTTTCAAGTGTTTTAGGACTTCTGTGCCAGAAACAGACTGAAGACCAAATATCTATTTATTATAAATCACAGTATTCCAATTAGTCATTCGGAAAATGCACATTAACACCACAATACAATATCGTTTCGCACCCACTAAATAGGTGATAATCAAGAAAATGGAAAGTTACGCTTTGGTGAAGATATAGAGAAATTGGATGTTGCTGGTGAGAATGTAAATGGTATAATCACTGTGGAAAACAGTTTGGCAATTTCTCAAAAAGTTAAAGACAGAATCACTCTATGACTCAGAAATTCCATTTTTAGTTATGTACCTAAAGTATTGAAAACAGGTATTTAAACAGATACTTGTACACAAATTTTTATAGCAGAACTCTTCACTAATAGGCAAAAGGTAGAAATAGCCACAATGTTCATTAACAAATAGATAAGCAAATGAGGGTACATCCATACACAGAATATTATTGAGCCATTAAATGGAGTGTTACGGTGTTGATGAACCTGAAAAACATTATGTGAAGTGAAAGAGGTCAGACAGAAGAGGTCACATATTCTATTATTTCATTTATATGAACTGTCCAGAATAGGTAAATCAATGGAAACAAAGTAAATTGAAGGTTGACAGAGGGGAAATGGAGAATATTTAATCGGCAAAAGATTTATTTGGAGTGATTAAAACGTTTTGGAACTACACAGAGGTAGTGGCTGCACAAACTTTGAGTGTAGTGAATGCTCACTGAGTTGCTCACTTCAAAATGGGTAATTTTGGGCAGCCCCGGTGGCTCAGCGGTTTAGCACCGCCTTCAGCTCAGGGTGTGATCCCGGGGTCCCAGGATCGAGTCCCTTGTCGGGCTCCCTACATGGAGCCTGCTTCTCCCTCTGCCTGGTCTCTGCCTCTCTCTCTCTCTCTCTCTCTCTCTCTCTCTCATATGAATAAATAAATAAAATCTTAAAAGGGTAATTTTATGCCAGGTATGTTTCATCTTAATAAAATATTTGTTTTCATTTTCAAATAATACAGCAGAAAAAAGGAGAAAGAACAATAGAGAGGTGAGACAGAGAACAAAGAGCAAGTTGGTAGATTTAAACCAAACTCTAACAATAATCTTATTATATCTAAATGATCTAAACACCCCAATTAGAAGAAAGAGATTGTCAGATTGGATAAAAGCAAGAGTTAGTCATGTTGCCCATAGCACACAAATAAGAAACAAAAGGAAACAACATTTCTGGGCATGGAATATTTAAATTTGCTAACCTGGTATAGAACATTGCTTTGTGGCATCCCTGAGTGGCTCAGCGGTTTGGCGCCTGCCTTTGGCCCAGGGTGTGATCCTGGAGACCCAGGATCGAGTCCCACATCAGGCTCCTGGCATGGAGCCTGCTTCTCCCTCTGCCTGTGTCTCTGCCTCTCTCTCTCTCTCTATCATGAATAAATAAATAAAATCTTAAAAAAAAAAAAAGAACATTGCTTTGCCAAACAAATGGCAGGGCCTTCAGAATAAGGAAGTCATAATTGAGGGCACTTAAATAAAGTTGAGGCAATGATCCAGGAAGCCTGTATTTTAGAAGACAAAGCTACATTCATGAATTGGGGATAATTTACTAGATAGGATTTTCAGGGCTCCAGAATGCTGAAACCTGAAAACAACTTGGAATTATAGTGGAGGTTAGTTCCAAGTTGATTTTCTGGGGCTAATTCACTAAAAGCTAATATTTGAGACCTCATTCATAATCTGGAATTTAATTTCAAAGAGCACGGGTTACTACACAGAAGGCTCTGTTCCATTGTCTCATGCATCTCTTCATTTTCCAGACCAAACCCCCTCCCATATTCTGGATTTACCTGCAGACAGTGTTTTTCAGATGTGTTAAATGATCTAAAGCAGTCGTTCCCAACTGGAGGCAATTTGACCCTCAGGGGATATTTTGGTAGCGCGTGGAAACCTTTTTGGTTGTCACAAGTTGTGGGTGCTACTTGCATGTAGTGGGTAGAGGCCAGATAGGCTGTTAAACATCCAATAAAGCATAGGACAGATTCGCACAACAAAGAATTATCTGGCCTAAAATGTCAACTGTGTAAGGTTGCAAAAACCTGATCTAAATCAATAATTCTAAATCGATGATCCCCACGGACCTAGCAGCATCAGTAGCAGGAAGGTATTAGAATCATAGATTTTTTCAGGCTCCATACCATCTACAGAATCAGAAGCTCTGGAGGTGGAGCCCAATAATCAGTTAGAACAAGCTCTCGACGTGATTTTTTAAGTGTCTAATTGAGATTAAACATCCTTATTCCATTTTCCACTCTCTAGAAAGACTGATTTATTTTATTCATGAGAGACACACACAGAGAGAGAGGCAGAGACACAGGCAGGGGGAGAAGCAGGCTCCATGCAGGGAGCCCGATGTGGGACTCAATCACGGGGATCACGCCCTGAGCCCAAGGCAGACGCTTAACCATTGAGCCACCCAGGGGTCCCAGTTCATTATTAATCTTCCCCAAACCTTCTTCCTTCTCCCCAAAACTGCTCCCCATTGCTAATCACTCCTTCTCTGAATGAAAGCAATATCTTATCAAGGCCATTAATCTTTGAAATCTGCCATGTTTTTAAAATGTATTTTTATGTAACTACATCATTGACAAATTTTAATAGATCTACCTCTGAACTAGTTCTTCTGCCTTTGTCTCTCACCAATCAAAAAATGCTTAATTTGGGGGCCCCCACCTGAGTGAGTGGTGGAGCCTCCCAACGGGCCACTGGGAGTAGATGAGCGAGTCCCGCTCTGGGGAGTTCAGCTGGGCCGCAGAGCAGCGCAGTGCAAGGCCATTTTCGCCTACCTTATAGGGGCCAAGACGCCAGAGGGAAGAGCCAGTGCCCAGACTGTCTGCAGCCCGAACCAGCTGTAAGAGGGGCTGAAGCATGACGGTGAAGGATGTGTGTTCCTTTACTGCCAAGTAGGAGAAAAAACCTTGTTGGAAAGATCCAAATAGTGATTCCAGAAAAAAACTTGAAAGTCACTGCATTGTCTGTGCTCCCTAACTCTGGAACACCTACAAAACTTGTCAAATCTGAATGTCTTCAGACCAACCTCCTAGAGATGTTATTCTTTGAAGATTAAGACTTGATGATGGCAATTGTGTTTTAAATCCTGATTGGCTGCAGTATAAAAAACAACTGCATACTTGCTTTGAACTCATGTTAGCAATCAATCGATAAGTAAAAAAATGGTATGTGACTAAATAGAAAGTGCTATTAAAATGTTCACGAGGGTGCCTGGGTGGTTCAGTGGTTGAGCGGCTGCTTTTGGTTCAAGTCATGATCCTGGGATCCTGGGATCGAGTCCCACATTGGGCTTCCCATGGGGACCATGCTTCTCCTTCTGCCTGTCTCTGTGTCTCGAATGAATGAATGAATGAATGAATGAATGAATGAACTCTAAAAAAGTATTCATGGGGGATCCCTGGGTGGCTCAGCAGTTTAGCGCCTGCCTTTGGCCCAGGGCCTGATCCTGGAGTCCGGGGATCGAGTCCCACATCAGGATCCTTGCATGGAGTCTGCTTTTCCCTCTGCCTGTGCCTCTGGCTCTCTCTCTCTCTCTCTCTCTGTGTCTATCATGAATAAATAAATAAAATCTTTTAAAAAAAGTATTCATGAACCGTCAAAAAAATTGCAAAATTTGAGGGATGTCTTTTTCTAATATGAAGTTAAGAGAGAGAGTGATGATTTAATTCACTGGGCATTTTACATGACGGGTCAATAGTACCCCTCTCCGGAAGGCATTTTGTCTCTTGGGTCGGCAAGAGCCATGAATGCAGAGCAGAGATTTCTCACCTATCTTTCTGCATTGTACGTACTTTTGTAAACTCATTTAAATCTATTATCAGTTAACAATAAAACAAAACAACTAAACATACCTTCGTTCCTGCAGGGTTGAACTCACCATCCAAGTAATCTGAAGAGCTGCTGGCCGGGAGCAAGAAGTTTGGGATATTTAGGAATAAATAGGGAACAGCTTTTCTACTTTTTTAGTAGAAATCAGATGCATAGCCATGAGTTGTGCTTTTCATCCTTGTTACTCAAAGTATAGTCAGCAGACCAGCTGCAAAAGCTTCACCTGTGTGCTTTTAGAAACAGAATCATGAGCGCACCCCCAAACCTAATGAAGAAAAATCCATGTATAAGTGATTTGTATGTGCATTTAGTTTTTTGAAGCACAACTTGAGAGAGTAAAGCTTTTATAAAGCTTAGCTTTCACCCACGTGCAAACCCCTGGAAACACATCTGCCCAGCTTTACCGTGCTTTAGAGCAGTAAGTTCTCAAAGTGTGGTCCTGAGACCAGCAGCTTCAGCATCACCAGGGAACTTGTTAGAAATGCAGCTTCCCAGGCCCATTCTACTGACTGAGATGCTGGAAGCAGGGGGGTGGGGCAGCAGTCTCAGTTTTAAACAGCCCAGCAGGGATCTTTTTTTTTTTTTCTTAAGATTTTATTTATTTATTCATGAGAGACACAGAGAGACACAGGCAGAGGGAGAAGCAGGCCTCATGCAGGGAGCCCACCGGGTCTCCGGGACCACACCCTGGCTGAAGGCAGCGCTAAACCCCAGCAGGGATTCTGGTGCCCACTAGAGTTTGAGAACCACCGCTTTAGAGATGGCAGTTCTGGATCACAGAAATGCACAGAGGCCCCCTGCCTTCTCTAATGATTTACTGAGTACCTGCAAACACCAGCACTGCCGGGGGCACCATCAAATACCTAAAAAAAGATTGAACATGGTTTCAGGGCTAATTCCTAATTAGGAGGAGCTGAGTTGATGTTATTCCATTGGTACCATGAATACTGGGGTTACATAGAAAACATGAAGCATTTTCTATGTTGTTTAACTTAATCCTTGCTGCCACCTAAGGATATAGATGTAATTACCTCCTGCAACAGATGAGGAAACGGGAATTTGAGAAAGGTTAAGTGCCTTTTATAAGTTATAGTAAGAGCCAGGGTCAGTCTTTGAAACTAAAAGCTGTTCTAAAAGTTAAATGGAAAAGTTTTAAATACTGCTGAAAACCCCAAAATGTTTTTTACCTTTTGGGGAGCAAATTTCAGGTTAATGAAGAAGGATTCATAAAAAGTAAGATTCACAGCTTCTGCTCTAATGATTCAGCAACAGCAAACACTGAATACATAGACAGCAAAAGCAAATGAGGCCAAATGTTAACATCTGGTGAATATTGGTGAGGGATTTATGAGTTTTTATTGCACAATTTCTGCCATTTTTCTATAAAAACTAAAACCCTCAGGGCTGTCCACATTGGCCTCTGTGGTCAAGTAGGTGGACACTACTTACCTGTCGTTGCACATGTTTTCAGGACTCTGTCAATAGCTTCTCAGTACAAAAAAGCTTATCTCTGCATTGCAGGAAAGCACAGAATGGATGTATGAAGAACAAGCGAGATACAGCTCCATTTTTTCCCTTTTGCAGTGCAGCTTTATTCATTTATGCTAAAATCCTTTATTGAGGTCAATAATTCACTGTCAAAGGGCAACTCTGGGTTGCAATTTTATTAATATGGTTGTGCTCTGTTTAACCCCAGCCAGAAGACTGGTTTCACACGGGGACGCCTTGGGGATTTTCAGAGAATCTGGTTTTCCATGTGCTGCTTGAACCCTGGTGCTATAATTCTCAAGCACAGTAGCCAGTGACTCCATTTGGCTACCTCCCAGATACTTCAGAGACTGTTCTACTTTCCATACCACTTCGCTCATTTTTCACAGCTAGTGTTTCTGAAAGCTGTTTTGATTAAATACTGGATTGGGGGGAATAAAAAACTAGAAAGACATTGTTGAGATGAGAAGGATTTATTTTTTTAAACATTTTTATCTATTTATTGATTTGAGGGAGAGAGTGCCCACGAGCTAGGGGAGGAGCGGGGGCGGGGAGGAGAGGGACAAGCAGACTCCCTGCTGAGCACAGAGCCTATAAGGGGGTCCCATCCCACCACCCCAGGATCTGACCTGAGCCAAAACCCAGAGTCTGAGGCTCAACTGACTGAGACACCCAGGGGCCCTAGAACTGACTTAGATAATAGCATTTCTGTCAAAAATGAATGATTACAGTTCCACTCTTAGGGAGCCATCCTGCCCCACGGCTTGGGTCCTCTTGACTCCTGTTCCTGAGTGGACAGCAAGGAGAGCAGGGTAAGAGCCAACAACTGCGGATTGCTCACGGTTGCCACATACTCTGGCATTTGCTGCCCCACTTGGCCTCATGATACTTGATTCCCTCATTTGACTGCAGCGCTTGAGTGTAGGTAGTATTATGTTATAGACAGGGAATCCGAGCGTCACCGAGTAACCAAACTTCCAAAAGTCACTTGGATAGTAGGTACCAGTGCCGTGACCACCCCCCCACCCCCCCACCCCACCCCACCCCCCGGGACTGATCTTTAAAGTTGTCTCCTCTGCTGCAGAGCCAGAGCGGCCAGTCGCAGAGGCCCTGCGGTGCATCGTGCACCCCGGGAGCGGGAAGAGGCTTCGAGGCCGGGCAGCCCCCTAGTTGCCCTCAGACCACTCAGTGCACATTTTTGAGGATGCCAAAAATAATTAATGCTGATGGTGGAATATCAAGAACATTTCAAAAGAAGGGGAGAAGGAAGGAAAGTGCAAGGGAGGGAGAGAAGAAAGACTCGTATCTCAACCTGGAAATCACCGTTGCTACTACTTTGGTGTACGTCTTGCAGACCTTCCGTTGTTGCCTGCACCTCTGCTATCCAAACCTACAGGTAAAGGCTTATCATTAACATCGCTTAATGGATAGCTTTCCTGAAGCTGAACACGCTCCTAGCACCTTCCTCATAGTATTCTATTGATCCCTTCCTAAACGCTGAACTGCTACTCCAGGACTTTGGGCTGCCTCTGTGGACAGGCCCTCTAGGGACTCCAGAAGCCTAATTATGCTGCAGGAAATGATTCACAATCTGTTTGTAATTGCTGGCTTCTTTCCTTTCCTTCACTCGCTCCGCTGAACCATGGAAACATTCCCTGGAGGCCTGGGATGTGATAATGCACGAGGTTAGGTTCTCAGAGAAGCCAGAGATGAGCAGTTGGTAGTCCTTCAGAAATACCTATCAGAAAGCGCAGGCCAGTAGGAAACTTCTATTTTTAGATCATTTCATTTATTTATTTTCTTTTTAAGATTTACTTATTTATTTAGTCATGAGAGATATAGAGAGAGAGGCAGAGACACAGGCAGAGGGAGAAGCAGGCTCCCGTGGGGAGCCCGATGCGATGCGGGACTTGATCCCACGACCCTAGGATCACGACCTGAGCCAAAGGCAGACGCTCCACCTCTGAGCCACCCAGGCGGCCCCCAAACCATTTCATTTCACAACTTAAGCAAAAGTTTGCTGCTCTCTCCCAGTGGCTCGGGGAGGGGGGCACCTGACCGGGAATTAGCAGTGGGCATTAATGGAAGGCCGAGATCTGGGGGACTCGGTTCATTTCAGTGAATTACTCTTCTAAGGCTTTGGCAAAGTATTATCACAATGAGGCTAAAGAAGAAGCGCAGGTGCCATTGTGGAGAACTCAGCTTTATTCTGGAAGCTTACCACAGCAGGCAAAAATGCCCATGAGCCGTACAAGAGGTGAAAATCAGGTGCATTGGTGGCCAGGCCAATGTCAGTGTTGGAAAAATAACCTGTGTTGGGCCTGCGGATCAAGGGGGATCGGGAGGCACCAACAAAGTGGCGGTGGACCCCCCACCTCGTTGCCCCACCTCAGAACTTGCCCACCACCAGCAGACCGCCCGACGACACGTCATGGGGGGCCAGGACCTATGCAGGAAACAGGCACCGCACCTTACCCAGACCCCATGTAAGGGCATGAGCAGTTTCACCCCTTTCGGACACAACCCCTTACCCCTCCCCCCTTAAGAAGCTCACCTGTTTCCCCTGCGTGACCTCCCCGCTCTCTCCCTCCCCCGCGGCCTGCGGAACCTCGCCGGAGAGCACGTCCCATTACAGCTTGCCTAGACCAACTTTTGCCCGGCCTCTCTACTCCACTTCCCTACGGATCCGATTAAACCTGACGAGCTGCAGTTGTAGCTCCGAATGACTATGCACATCCCTTCTGATACACAAAGTACACTATATTATTCTCTACTTTGGGTTGGCTCTAAAATGGCATCTTACTCAACTGCTACTTAAAACTGCTAAATGCTTGAGAAAATTAGGCTATTTAGATGTAAATGCTGAAAGAATTCTTCATAAAATACCAAAAATGTCCAGGGACTTCTGGGTAGTATATGAAAACAAAACAAGCAAAACAAACACAAAAAACACCTTGCCTCATTTCGCTTGGAAAGCTGTTGCTCTTTATTTTTTTTTTTTAATTTTTTATTTATTTATGATAGTCACAGAGAGAGAGAAAGAGAGAGGCAGAGACACAGGCAGAGGGAGAAGCAGGCTCCATGCACCGGGAGCCTGATGTGGGATTCGATCCCGGGTCTCCAGGATCGCGCCCTGGGCCAAAGGCAGGCGCCAAACCACTGCGCCACCCAGCTGTTGCTCTTTAGATCGGATGGTGTTCACTGAATAAAACAGGATTCCCAACAGAGCTTAGTTTAGAATCATTTGGGAGGCGGTTTGGTCCCTCCCTGAGGGGCTACTTGAGTGAGCAGTCCTGGTGTGTCCTGGGACATGTGGCCTAGCTCCGTGTCCCCGGCTCTCGGGCCCTTGGTTTCCAAGCCCAGATCACTCCAAACAGGGTAGATGCCTCTTTACAAATCAAAGGTCCTGATTCTCATTTGGAAATGGGGTGCCATCAGGCTTTGCAACAACTCTTGCCTGGCTATCTGTTGCCCCTGGTGGGGGGGATGTGAGCTGAGGGGCTCTCCGGGCCTCCACC
This sequence comes from Vulpes lagopus, assembly GCF_018345385.1. NCBI lineage: Eukaryota > Metazoa > Chordata > Mammalia > Carnivora > Canidae > Vulpes > Vulpes lagopus. The sequence continues at coordinate 102,759,398 of NC_054829.1, forward strand.
CTCTCTCTCCTTGTGGGCGGCTGATGAGAGGCTGCAGCTGTACTGGATTGTTCCAAAGGATCTCCTGGGGAGCCAGCAGTGCCATTAACATGGAGAAGTCAGGCTCTGGAGGCAGAAGACAAAATAGGGTGAAGAAAAGTTTCCCCACAGCATGTTCTGCTGCTAACAAAGAAGAAAAGTAATGACCTTTGAGCCTCCGTTTTCCCAATGTCTGTCCTTTGTGGCAAGGAATGAGAAAGATGTACCAACTGTTTTCTATATTTGCATTACGGTTAATCTTTAAAGGTATCTTTTTGGTCTAATAAGAACTATGTGGAAAATGGACTTCTTCCAATGTCACCTCCAAGCCTGCTGAGAACACACCGCCAAGTCTACTGTCTGGTTCCTTGGGGCACAGAGAGCTCTGTGGCTCCTGGGGGGGAGGCGCCCCGCGCAGAAGAGTGAAGACCTTCCAGGGCCTCGCCTTCTCGCAGTCTGCGCGGTGACTAGGTCCTGGTTTGAGTCAGACCCTCATGCTAACTGGGACTTGAGGTATTTACGCTACCATCTGCTCATGGATTTTTTTCACAGACTTCCTTCAAGACATCCCCTGACACCAATCCCTGATGGTTTTCCCCCCCTAAGAAATAGCTTCTATCTTTTGTTGCCATCTCACAACATTTCCACAAACCTGGCAGCCTGAAAAGGCTTTCCTTTATTGTCTCACAGTTTCTGTGAGTTGGGAGTATAGGCTTGGCGCAGCTGGCTTCTCTGCTGCAGGGTCTTACAAGGGGGCAGCCAGAGTCCTGTTCTCACCCAAGACTCAACTGTGGAAGGATCTACTTCCAGTCTCATGTAGTTGTTGGCAGAATTCAGTTCTTTTTTTTTTTTTTTATAAGATTTTATTTATTTATTCATGAGACACACAGAGAGAGAGAGAGAGAGAGAGGCAGAGATACAGGCAGAGGGAGAAGCAGGCTCCATGCAGGAAGCCCGAGGTGGGACTCGATCCCGGGACTCCAGGATCATGCCCTGGGCTGAAGGTGGCGCTAAACCTCTGAGCCACCCGGGCTGCCCCAGAATTCAGCTGAGTCCACTTCATTTTCTTGTTGGCCGGATGCTGCCCTCAACTCTTTGAGGCCTCCCACAGTTCCTTGCTGCTGGGGCTCCCCCAGTGACCGTTCGCTTTCTCAAAGTCAGCAAAGGACAGAGAGAGCCCAGCAAGATGAGTCCTAAAATCGCCTGCCGTATAAGCACGTACACACAATCATCCAGAGGTCCATCTGAACACATCCACTCCGCAGTGCACTGAGCCTCCGAAGCACTTCACTTTTAATATGCTTAAATGTACCTTGTGCCTATAGTACCTGAATGGGAATCAAAATCTCGAATTCTTCCTCTGTTTCCTCTAAGATTATAAAAAAAGTCCCTGTGAGCATAACAGATTTTCAAAGTGCTGTGCTAATTCTGGAAGGGAAACTTTGCAAAGGGCTTCCACTTTGATGTGGTAGCTTTTACTCTATATTCAAAAGCAAATGTCTCTCTATTCATATTTTTATGAGATCACTGCCGGACTGAGCTGCCATTAATTTCTGCTTTAACGGATCACACTTGTATGCAAAGAATTCCAAGTTCTTTTTATAAAAATGTTAAGTCTGTAGGTATTTTTAAAAATAGCATTAATGGGCAATCCTGCGGCAAGTGTGCATTGCTATTCTTACCAAGTCTGTATCTTTTCAAGTTGATTCCAACCTGATTAATCCAGGAAGATTAGCCAGCTGTCCGAAACAAGTTCAACTCCAGAGTTTGTGTGGCCTCATTAGAACAACTCTGGGAGGCCTGCGAGCACACACTGCTAAAAACTGGCTCGATTCCCACTCTCCTGTTCGCCTACTATACAAAATCTGTGGTTTCCTTGGGCATGAAGGAAATCCTCTCATTGGTGGGAGTGGTTGGCAGCTCCTGATATGAGATCACTGGCTATTTTGTCCAAGGTGTAAGATTTCCCTTTGACCTCACAATGCCACTTCAAACACCCAGCATTTTCAAAGGAAATGAAAAGTGCCATATGGAAAAAATAGTTAATCTGGTTATTTTAGCAATTTTAAAATCCTAAGCTACTTAAATAATGAAAATACGATCTTAGTTTATATTCCATGAGGCTCTTAGCTGCTGTAATAAAAAAAAAATCAGTAATTAAAAAAAAAAATTCCAGCCTCAGCAAAATTCATGGGAGGTGTAGTTCTGAGTATACAGTTTGTGCCTTGAGCGTGTCCACATTCTTCCCCTGGCCTCCCTACCTGTAACCTTGGTATGTTTAGGTCATGGCGCATAATGTTTAGTAATTGAAAGACTGTCCATAAGATAGCAGACATTGCGATCTTTGTTTTCCAGGATGTCTCTTATTTGTAATATTTTTCTTCTATTCTTACACTTTTTTTTGGTCCTTGTCAGTCTCATTTACCTCCAGAGCCTTTTTTCACTGCTCATCCATACAAGTCTTCGGTGTGCGGAGGAATGTAAGGGTTGGGAGTTATTGCTGCTTCCCCTTCCCTGGATTCCCACCAGCCCAGCAATTCAGGAACTTCTGCATTCTCTGAAGTAGAAAGGAAGTCACTGCATCGTCTATTCTTTCTTCTCTCTTCCCTCTGCCCCCAGGAGCAGTGACTGGAGTCAGGCCTGATGCCCAGTCCATGATTGTCTGTTGGCGGAGGTTCATGGGGCCTCCCTTGTGTCTTTCTCTACCGTGTAAGCCCACTGGGGAAGACCTTGCCCCTGGGAGGGGGAGGGGAGACAGCCTGTAAGTGTCCAGCTGCTCTGGCTAAGAACATGTCTTGGATAAATGAGGGGGAGTCATTTGAGCTGCCTGTCCAAGCTGCCTTCTCAACACTTGCTTTAGCAGTGATACAACTAGTATTTTTGGTCTCCATCTGACAACTGGGTCTTCTTAGTTTATTCCTCATTTAGAGGAGAGAGGGATGCTATGAATTAACATCCTCAACTACCAGGAAAGTGCTATGAAAGTGCTATGAACCTGCCTCTGTCCTCTCCTTTAGCTCATAGCGAGAGAGACTGGAGGCAAGGGAATGGGAGTGTTTTAGGCAGCAGAGCTCATGAACAACTTCACGAGGCCTGTTCAGGAAGGCAGACAAAAAGCCGGATGTCCTGTGAATTGAGGGCACTTGGGATGTGGGCCACCAGGCCAAGTTTAGTTCTTCCTGAATCCAGCCAAATCACAGGAGGTAAGCTGAAGTTTCAGTGGCAACTCTGGGCAGGAAGCCAGGCTTGACAAACCTGCTAAAAACATGCCTGGCAAGTGCCCAGGGCACAGTTCAAGAGACCCAAAAGATGGACATCCTCAGTGAGTCATGCTGACAGAAAAGGATGGCCGGCCATGGCCTCTGAGGGGAACAGCGCTGACTTGGCATCTGTATGGTGATTTACCATCTATTTGAGGCAGGTGGAAAGATATGTCCCCAGATTGCAATCCTCAGATGAAGAATCATGACTTTGACCAACTCAGACTTCAATAAGGTGACCATATTTCTATATTGGACCTCACAGATTCCGTTAAAAAAGAAGGGGGGACCCTGTAGACCAGGAGAGCAGTATGGCCAATGGCATGACTGGCCAACTGACTATCCACATAGAATCTGAAATGTCCTGCTTCACCCAAAGTGCACATCCACAGGAACTCCCCTCCAACCTCCTGTGGTTATCCTTGGTTGTGGTTTTGCCTTAGCAAAGCTGAGTTTCTTGTACAGGTAGAGAAAGAAAAGGCACTGTTATTCTGTCTTTGGTGATGAAACAAGTTTATGGCATGAGATGCCTCAGGCTGAAGGAAATGAAGTGTCTGCGCCTGAGTGCTTTAGTGAGACCGCTGTCAGCTCCCCGAGCAGTGGTGGAGTGCTGGGTCAATGTTGCCATGGGCAGTAACCACACCTACACAAAACCCACATTTAAAAAAAAAGATTTTATTTATTTATTCATGAGAGACACAGAGAGAGACAGTGACATAGGCAGAGGGAGAAGCAAGCTCCATGCAGGGAGCCTGACGTGGGACTTGATCCCAGGACCCCAGGATCACACCCTGGGTTGAAGGTGGTGCTAAACCACTGAGCCACCCGGGCTGCCCCCAAAACCCACATTTTTGACTCTCTCTGCAGCCTTGTCCTTTCTCCTGTAGGTGTGCGCCTGCCTTGAGGCGTGTGGGGTGGATGGCCTCAAGGAGAAGGGGCTACAGGGGAGGCTGCCCCCACGGGCACTAACTGTGCTCATTCATCTCTACCTGATGATCCTCATCCTGCCACCAGTCCTCCCTGCTCCTGGGCCCAGGTGGTTTCCCATTATCGATCATCATTGTCACAGCCCTTTTTCACAACATAGTAATGACCTGTCTGCCTAGTACCAGCTGTGCAACCTTGGGCAAATTAGTCAACCTTTCTGATCCTCAGTTTCCTTATCTTAAAATAAGAGATACAGTACTTCCTTCAGGATTTATGTGCAGATTAATTTGAATAGTATAATATTTGTATAGCACTTAACACAGCATCTAGCCATAAGAGACATTCAATAAATAGGAACCATTATTACTATGATCATCACTATTATCATTGGCACATTTTTGTTATTATTACTGGTGGCTTATTTAGATTGCCAAATGCTAACATTTTTGTTACACACACACACACACACACACACCAGTTTATGATTCCAAACACTTAGATCCATGAATGTCTAGCACTTACTTTATGAGGCATATCAAATGTACTTTAAATATAAAATATATCTGTTATTTTGAGGGCAACAGGACCAACATGCAATGAAATTTTATTCCGATAGCGAATTCTGGGATAAGAATTCTGGGATAAAAAAAAAGAATTCTGGGATAAGTATTTGGGATTAATTTTCTCATTTTCATCATACAATTGGCTTGGGGAGAAATAGGGACTGCCATTGTGTTGGTCTGATCAGGCAGCTATGACAAAATACCAGAGACTGTGTAGCTTAAACAATAGGAACTTATGTCTCACAGCTCTGGAGACTGGGAAGGTCAAGGTGCCAGCCAACTGGGTTCCCTAATGAGGGCCGACTTCTTGGCTGGCAGATAGCTACCTTCTCACTGTGCCCTCACATGGCAAAGCTTTCTGGTGTCTCTTCATATAAGGACACAAATCCCATCATCAGGGCCCTACCCTCATGATCTCCTCTAAACCTAATTACCTCCAAATACCATCACCTCAGAGCGTTAAGGGCCTCCCAACCATACCCTTTAAGGGGGACACAATTCAGTCCCTGGCAGACATGTTCAGCTAGCTCTAACCTAGGTATAGATCAGCCCAGCAAAGGATTTGGGGGTCCTTCAAGCTAGACAAACCAGTGTAGAGTAGAAAGAGCCCTGGGACACATTCTCTTCAGGAAACAGATCTAGGGCAGAGAAACTCACTGACTGGTAGTTATGAGACCGTGACTATTTACCTTGGAACACTCATACATCTTAAAAAACCCTTGAGTCAAAAGGCATTCAAACCCCATCTGGGACAACAGGCTCAGATTCCTAAAGAGTATAAACCTTTGGCATCCAAACTAACTAAAATCATTAATTAACCAATAGAACAAGATACCATGTTAAAAATGAGTTACACATTTTCATGTTGTAGGAATTCAGAAAAGGTAATGTAGGGACAAAGTGAATGCAGCCAACACTGGCAAAGAGCCAGAGAAAAATTAGGAAGCCACCAGAACACAAAGAAAGAACAATAACTGATTATTGAGTCTGACTATGGCTCAAGCTGCTGAGATATATTGTTTTATTTAAACTTCAAGACAATCTTTTTTTTTTTTTTGCCCCTCCCCCCCAAGACAATCTTTAAAGATATATTATAATTCAATTCTACAGGTGAAAAAATTGAGGCCCACAAAATTTATTTTTTTATTTTTCAAATATTTATTTTTCTGTTTCTTTTTCTTTCTCTTTTTCAAGATTTTGTTTATTCATGAGAGACACACACAGAGAGAGAGAGAGAGAGAGAGAGAGAGAGGCAGAGACACAGGCAGAGGGAGAAGCAGGCTTCCTCTGGGGAGCCAGATGCGGGACTCGATCCCAGGATCCTGCGATCATGAGACGCTCAACCACTGAGCCACCCAGGTGCCCGGCCCACAGAGTTTAAACAACTGGTCCAGAGTCTCATTAATTAGTAAGTGGCACTGGGGCTCTGGATTTCACATTTTTTAAATAAACCACATGCTACTCCTCTGTTTATTTCATTAGAGCCATGATGTTCTAGTCGGTTGTACAGACAAAGCCACTTTAAAGCTCAGTCACAGAGGCAATGTCGAATAGGAGTGGGGGTGGCACGTGGACAGGGCCTTCAAATGACTCCTTGGGATTCTCCCCTGCTGGAAATCCTGTGATGGGTTCCTTGAGCCACATTTTCATTAGCATGTATGTCTTGTTGACCACCAACCCATCAGCCGTATTTTAAAATAATACCTGGGTATCGTGGACATTGCTGCTATAAACATCGGGGTGCAGGTATCCTGGCATTTCACTGCATCTGTATCTTTGGAGTAAATCCCCAGCAGTGCAATTGCTGGGTCGTAGGGCAGGTCTATTTTTAACTCTTTGAGGAACTTCCACACAGTTTTCCAGAGTGGCTGCACCAGTTCACATCACCAACAGTACAAGAGGGTTCCCCTTTCTCCACATCCTCTGTGGAAGGAGCCTCGGTGTCCATCGAAAGATGAATGGATAAAGAAGATGTGGTCTATGTATACAATGGAATATTCCTCAGCCATTAGAAACGACAAATACCTACCATTTGCTTCGACGTGGATGGAACTGGAAGGTATTATGCTGAGTGAAATAAGTCAATTGGAGAAGGACAAACATTATATGGTCTCATTCATTTGGGGAATATAAAAAATAGTGAAAGGGAATAAAGGGGAAAGGAGAAAAAAAATGAGTGGAAATATTAGAAAGGGAGACAGAACATGAGAGACTCCTAACTCTGGGAAACGAACTAGGGGTGGTGGAAAGTGAGGTGGGAGGGGGGTGGGGTGACTGGGTGATGGACACTGAAGGGGGCACTTGACGGGATGAGCACTGGGTGTTATTCTATATGTTGGCAAATTGAACACCAATAAAAAAAAAGTGAAAGAACAAAATAAATTGTGTAGAATTGCTCTGGTCATGAATGGCTATTGAGCACCTGAGATGTGCTGTAAAGTATAAAATTTACTCTAGATTTTAAACGTAGTATGAAAACTCAATAAAACATCTCAAGAGTATTTATATTGAAATGTTGAAATGATAATTTGCATATATTGGATTAAATAAAACATCTTTTAAATTAAAAAAATAATACCTGGGGTTTTAGACAAGTTGACACCTTTAAAGCAATAGCAACACATTTCTTTTTTTTTGTTTTTTAAGATTTTATTTGCCTATTCATAGAGACAGGGAGAGAGGCAGAGGCACAGGCAGAGGGAGAAGCAGGTTCCCTGTGGGAAGCCCAATGCGGCACTCGATCCCAGAACTCTGGGATCACAAGCTGAGCCAAAGGCAGACGCTAAACCACTGGGCCACCCAGGTGCCCCTCAATAAATTTCTTATTTAAAAGATAGTATAATCTTCAGAGCTAAAATTCCAAAAGACAGTAATGAGTCTGTCTGACACATCCCCATTTAAACAGCTCACCCCTCAGAGCTTCAGCAAATAAAGCCCCGCTCCCTGACCCCGTGTGCCAGGAAGGGAGTGAAATACTTTCCATGGAACTTTCCCCACAGCCACCCTGCCAGGGATCACTGCCCACACCCTCCTCTGCAGATGAGGAAACAAATTGATGCTCAGAGAGTTTCAATAACTTGTCCAAAGTCACAGGGAGTGGCAGGGGGGACCTGAAGTCACTCCCAAACCATGGTCTCTACACTACTGTACTGACCACATGCTGGACCTCATGCAGAAGGGACCGGCATGCTCCTAGGTGGGGCAAGAACTTCCTGCAGGGGAAATACCCAGAACCTGGAAGGACTCTTCCTAGTAATTGAAAATTTTTCCGAAAAAAGTTTTCATTCCACACAGAAGCTGATGCATGTGACTTTCAAATTCTTAGGGTAGAAACAACAGCTGGTAATGAGGCAGGAAATCTTCCAATAATAGTAAGAAGATTGCATCTGTCCACCCTGCCAGCCCTGGCTCCCCTCCGGGCAGCGTACAACCTTATGCCACCGCCTGTCCTGTCCTGTCCTCCCAAAACAAGTGGAGCAGCTCCATCACCTGCCTGGGGAATTAGAAGCTGGGGTTGGCCTCCACATCTTCTCCACTGCCTCAGCTTCCATTAACCACCTTCACTCCCCCAGTGGTCTGCCATTCCACAGACATAACGCCACCTGTCTTATATCCACCAGGCAAGTAATCAGTGCCATTTAAAATATGCATTCATTTGTACATGGGAGCAAACTAACATGTAGCAAGATTCTATACCAACAGGGTGCCTGGGTGGCTCAGTGGTTGAGCGTCTGCTTTTGGCTCAGGGTGGGATCCTGGGTCCTGGGATTGAGTCCTGCATCGGGCTCCCCACAAGGAGCCTGCTTCTCCCTCTGCCTGTGTCTCTGCCTCCCTCTCTGTGTCTCTCATGAATAAATAAAGAAATCTTTAAAAACAAAATTCTACACCAATAATAATAAGGATTATTATTTCTTTTTTACAGAGAAGGAAATTCAGGATCAGTGAAGCTAAGTAATTTGCTTGAGCTAAATAGGTAGGAACTGTGAAGCCACTGACTCCAGAGCCCACCTGTTGACATTGCCTCAAGTGAATCAGTGGCATAAACCAGATTAGAGGCCGAGCCTTTCAGCTTCCATTTCAAAGCTCTTCCCAGTTTTTACACCACTTTCCTCCCTGAGATGAGCTGAGCATGATGTCACCTTTTCCTAATACACCTCGGTGCCAACGTTATGAATATATTATTAACGTGTACTGAAGCAGGAGCTGCCAAGGTAGGTGCTGTGGGATGTAGAACAATTGGACTCTGGCCCTGGTGGTAGCCCTGCAATCTGACTGTCCTCAATCAGCGATGACTACAACTTGCTTTGTAGTTCCTCGCTTCTATCACTCCAGGGAGAGTTGAACACATCTTTTGTGGCACAATTGCTTCCTATAAAATTAGCCCTCTGACTGAAGATGAAGCAGCCCTGTCCACTGTGCATACCCTCACCATGGCTAATGTGGCACTGCCAGGTTACTTGCACAAGGTCAGAGACATCATCTGTGGCACCATAATAACTCCTGGCCAGGGACGCCTTTGAGTTGATCTCACCTTGGTCTTGGAGTGTGGGGGGTATTTATCAGTTAGTCCCTTACTTCCTGTTTTTTTTCCTCCTCCAGACAGCCAACAGAAGCCTGTTGCTAATGAGGTGAACATGCTCCTTCCCCTTTCTGTACCCACACTTTGGGTGGAGTTGATCCCATCCTGCTCACTTAAGCTGATCAATTAGTAAGTAGTTAGCGGTTCAGACCCAGACCTGTTACCACAGACCCAGGCTAAGCAGAGTATTCCCCTCGCTCCAGTGGCTGCTTCATCTGTGGGCCCGCCACCCACACTAATCAAACCACGTAGAACTCCTCCTTGTTATTGCCCAGACTTTCCCTTCCCTGGATGGTACAGTGTGAGACTGACAGTCTTGCAGCAGTGGCAGCCCCTTGCCATCATCTGAGGCTCCCACAAGCGCTTTGGAAGCTGTGGAAAACAGATCAAGACTGAGAATGGAGGTTCTTAGAGACAAGGCTGAGCCACTATATCAAGCTTCACTTAAAGCCAGAATTTTCTCTTGGCCTTTAAGCTGCATGCGCCAGGTGGGCATCTTCATGGTCTAAGCTGGGTTTCTCCCCTGGTAGCACAGTCCTGTTCTTGAGAGCTGCTCCCATGACTACGTGTCTTCTCTGGATCTGCTAACAGTGTGCTTTGTCCATCCTAGGTGCTCAGTGAATGGGTTTTGAAGAACTCAGACATGCTTCTGCAAAATAAAAATATGTTGTTGTTCATAACTCAATGCCGCTGTGAAACTGGCCTGTGTTGCTGTTGCTTTTATAGAGCTTCCTGATGCACAAAATGTTGTTCAGAGCCAGACCTGTGACACTAACTTGCCACGACAAGGCTGAGAATATTTAGTTCTCCAACAGATGCTGCACGCTGCAGGTAGAGAATGTGTAATTAAAGTGACATTTGTGAGCTGTATGTTGTTGCCCTAAACAGGAATTATTTTCCTTCTCCATCAAGCACTATTGGGACCACTCAGAGAGCTACAAGTGAATTTTTATTTATTTCATGGATTCTTTGCCCCCTAAGGAATTGTCATATGAAAAAGGATTCCCTGAGAAACTTCTAATTAGAATTTTCTACACAACTTAAAGAATTAAATGCTTCGAGTCTATTACTGTGATGGAATCTAAACATGTAACTATTTTACTGATCAATGTATTTTTTATAGTGCCCATCACTGAGGAACACAAAAGCTTTCATAGCTTTTTACACAGAGGACTGCAATTTTTATTTTATTAGAGGGCTGCAATTTTATTTATTTATTTTTTTTTTGCAATTTTAATTCCTGCAAAATACTTGTGTCACCTTGAGCAAGTCATTTAGCTTCCCTGGGCCACAGCTTCCACTGGAAGGTGAGCAAGTGGGTCTCAGCAAAGTTCTGTCTTCATGCTATTTAAATTTAAAAAAATTTATTTTTTCATAACAGACACACAGAGGCAGAGATATAGACAGAGGGAGAAGCAGGCTCCCTGTGGGGAGCTCGATGCAGGACTTTTGATCCCAGGACCCCAGGATCACAACCGGAGCCGAAGGCAGATAATGAACCACTGAGCCACCCAGGTGCCCCTCTTCATGCTCTTTAGATGCTCACTGCACATAACATTTTGAACATTTGGTGGTGGTTTCTCCAAGTGACTCAGAAGTGATTGGAATTATCCTCATTCATGAAGTGTCTTTTCTGGAGACTGGATGAAGGGCCCTTCATCAATGTCAGCTGACTGAATTCGAGCCAGAAGGGAAGAACCAGCTCTGTTTGAATCGACTTGTGCAAAGAATTGCTTGAGCAACTCTACCTCTGTGCTTTAACTCTGGCTCAGGGTGGAGGCAGAGGTATATCCGGCCCTCACCTCAGGGCATGTGTGTGAAGTGTACGTGACAGTTCATGAGATGACAGGTCACAACGAACTAGCAATGTGTACGTCATAGACTGAAGTGCTGAAAGACTTTAGAGGGGTGGGATATCTGAGAGGATGGAAAAGGTCAGGGGTTTATGGAGGACAAAGATCCTGGGATGGTCCTTCAAAAAAAGGATTTGCCATACAGATGTGTGTGCGCATGCACGTGTGTGTGCATACATGTATGTGTGGGTGCGTGTGTGCGCGTGCATGCATGTGTGTGGTGGGGTGGAAGGCTCAGGGAGTGAAGACAAAATCTAATGTTTGAGGCTCTGCTCTGCCTTAGCTTCTGGTTCAGTAAGCTGGGACTCCTGCCGCTGCTGTATCTTAAAGCTTTTTTGCTGCTGTGGAAAATCACGGCTCACTGGGGTCAGATTATTATGGCCCTGACTTAAGCCTCAACCCCAAAGAGTGTGCACATTTCCCGCATGGCAAGACAACATCATCAGTAACATAACCTGCACATTAGGGAGCCAGTAAATAAATAAACCTTTACATTCCAGATCAATCCAACCAGCCTCTGACAATGGCTTATGGCTTGTACTGCTAGGTTAAATATTAGTCCAGGGTGCCCTAGGCAGCTCACACACTGAGATTTCTGGAGGAAAAGTCATGAGCCTGGTCTGTGAACACAGTCTGGGGCCCTAAAATGAGATATCTTGGAAGGAAGCACTAGAAAAACTGGGGAGAAACCATATGAGTAAGATGTCTTCAAAACAGCAAATTCACTCATCCAGATAAAGTAGAAAAACATCCATATCATTTTGGGCATTAACACAAGCAAATGGAGAGGTCCTCAAGAACTCATCATCTTCAATTTATATTCTAACACAAGCGCAGGAGTAATCATCAAAATATGATAATACCAGCTCCATTTCTAAAATGCTTTATAGTTTTTTATATTCCTTCATTGATGTTAGTCTTATGACCTTGACGGAATAGGCTCCATTTCCATTTTAAGATGAGCAAAACAAGTATCAGAGAAAAGAAATTTCTTATTCAAAGTTGCACAGCTGGAAGGGCTGGTGCCCATTTCTATCACGGGATTTAAGAACAAACCCAAGAATGCATCTGCCTAACTATGTACCAAGATGCTGTTTGTAATTGCAGAACATTGTCCCACAGCTGGAGCTTTCTGAGACACGTTATGGTACATCCATATAATGCAATACTCTGCAGCCATTAAAATCTATTTTGAGGGCTTATATCTCTTAACATAAAAAACTTATACTATTATCGCTTAGTTAGAAAGCAGTTACCAGGTGGCTCATTCAGTTGGGTGGTCGACTCTTGGTTTCAGCTCAGGTCATGATCTCGTGGGACATGGGATGGAGCCCCACATGGGGCTCTGTGCTCAGCGAGGAGTCTGCTTGAAGGTTCTCTTTCTCTGCCCCTCCCCCACTTGTGCAGGCGCATGGAGGCATGCTCTCTCTCAATCTCAAATAAAAAATTAAAAAATTAAAAAAGGAAAAGAAAAGCAGTTACCAAACTGAACACGGGGTAAGATTCTCCATTTGCAAATATTTGCGCAGCAAAAAAACCCACTGACATCTATATCTATCTATCTATCTATCTATCTATCTATCATCTATCTATCATCTATCTATCATCTATCATCTCAGGATTATTAGTAATTGTGAATGTTTTTATGTTTACTTGTTTCTATTTTACTGTCTTTAAATTTTTCTGGTTTGAGATTTTGCTTTTGAAATAAGAATCAAAAATCAAAACAAAACAAAAAAAGCAAGATGAACTCTATAGAAAAAGCTAAGAATTTACCTATGCTGAAAGGTTCATCCTACTACTATATGCCCATGTCTGGCATTCCTACCATTATTTCTATTTTTTGGATAAGAATTTCAAAAGATGTAAGTTCCTGGGGCAGTGCCACTAATTCCCACTCTCAGATACCCCGGCTGAAAGACAGATGAGCCAGCTCCAACCAGAAACACTCTAAGCAGAGCCTGGTGGGAAATTCACATTTGCATCATACACAGGAGCTGCTCTCAGGGAGATCGGAACCTCCCAGATGGAGCCCAAGATGCATAAACGCTAGGATCTTAGGAGGGGCTAAAAGGAGATGGGTAGGGGAAGCAGGAGGAACAGTCGGATGTTTCCTAGTGCCTGCTCTTGGTGGTGGTGGGAAGGGAGGATGACCCCATACTCAGGAGGATCAGTCCACAGAGACTTGGAGCTGTCTCAGCAACCACTCTGAGCCAGTATTACAGGGTTAATGAAGTTTGTGTAAGTGAATGCATCTCTCTAGCCTTCTGGTAAAGTTGAACCCCTGACTTAGGTCCAGAACTCTTTGGAGTATGTGGAACGGGGCAGGGATTAACCTCTGTCAGGAAGTGTCCCAGTGGGAGGTGGCAAGGTGGAGACAGGAGTGGATATGGCCCCTGAGACCTTGAAAATTAACTGTGAATTGACTGTGGAGACACCTGAACTTTGGTCTTATTATTTGACATAGTACTTTCTGCTGTTCTTTAAACTAGTTGAATCCAGGTTTTCCATTGCTGGCAAGAAAAGCCTCCTTAAGGAATCCACCCACATTTAATGAGCACATGTATGTGCCAGGCATGTATGACTTCATTCGATCCTCACAGAAGCCCATGACAGGCATACTATTGTCATCCCCTGTTGGAAAACAAGGAACAGCAGCCTGGAGAGATTTAGGAACATGCCCAAGGTTACACAATCATGGAGGGACAGGTTTGTGGTTGAACACGGACGAGCTGACCATAGATCCCCAATCTGAGCCACTCACAGTAGCTCTATTAATGTTTCTGATTTATTATCCAGTAACACGTGAGATTGTTAAGTTGATATATTTCATCTAAGAGTTTTTAGTAAATGAAAAGAAAGAATTCAAGGGTAATTCCAGCCACAATTCCAAAACATATTCCCTACTCCATACATACTAGCCTCCTTTACAAAAGCCAAACTCTGTGCAACCAGTTCATCCAGAGAGAGATGTAGAAGGGGTGGGGGGCTGGTGATGGGTAGGAGGTAGCTTCAGAAATTAAACTCCTGGCTCTGGACTTAATGGCTATGAGACCTTGGGCAAGGTACTAGATTCCATGAGCCTCGGTTTCCTCGTCAGTAAGGAGGGGATGGGAGAGACCTATCTCCCAGAGTCAGTGAATGGTTTAAGAGGGATACAGTGGGTAAAGCACTCAGCACAGCACCTAGCCTGCCACAGAGCAGGCACTTGCCAGGAACCATGGTCCTGTGTTGATAAGGAGCACAGGCTTGGGAGCTCCTTATTAGTTTTCTATTTTCTCTCTACGACGAGAGAAAATTATTTATGTATCCAGCGAATCTATATTTTGGCCTCTGTTATTGACCATACACTGAGGTAATGCCAACTTACAACTATAAACAAATTAGTCTCCGTTATCTTGGAAATTCCACTCTAGCACAGAAACAGAGACAAAAGGACATTGCAGGAATGTATGTGGAGATCCACAATGGGGAAGTATGGGGGGCAATGGAAAGGCATGAGAGTTAGATTCAACCTGGGCTTGGGAGGTCAGGGGAGGCTTCCTGGACAAAGAGGCTTTGATGGTGACCCCTGAACCATGTGTAGGAGTGATCTAGGTGAAAGCAGGTGGGGGAAAACAGAGAGGGGAAATAGATTCGGGTCTCAGATTGTTGGGAAAGTGAAATGCAACCATCTGTCTGAATTGCTCAACACAGAGCCCAGCAATTTGTGTGCTCGATGAAGAATAGTAATTTCCTGATTCTAAAACACTTGTAATACATGCGTTTTTCTGTTTGCATTTCCAACTTCAGAATGAACATTCTCTGTTAACTCTCAAGCGGTTCACTGAGTCTCACCAGCATTATTTTATTATATATGATCTTCTAAAGAACCGCAGTCATACTCTGCTTGGAGTCTTCAGAGCACCAGGAGAAAGAAAGCTGTTTTCCCTTCTTCACAGATGGTGAGTGGCAGGCAGGGCCGGGCCCTACTAGGTGAAGGTGGCAAAGATTGGCAGCTTGCTAGGCCTGCAGAAGCACACTCATAGCTGCCTTTCCCCGCAGCTCCAATATGGTTTAGTTCATCAGAATGGAAGGGAAATCCTAGAATTTCATAATAGTTAAGCAATTGAATCATATTTGAGTCTTTGCAGACAAAGCTTGGTGAGCCATGTCTTGCTTCTGCTTCTGCTTCTGCTCATTTGACAAGTATCTTGACATACATTTATGATGCCTCAGGATTTCTCCTTGAACTTGATTCTCCACACCATGACATCATCAGGGAAAGACAATATTGATTTCTGAGAATAACATCTTAAGAGAGGCATGATCAAGTGAAGTATATGCACAGGAGAAGATCTCAAACCATGAAAAACTTTGGCACCACATTAAATGAAACCAAGTGCTGGGCCACTTGGTCATTTGGATGGAAGGGGGCAACGGTACTAACAAAGTTTCTTGTTCTGTTAGCCTGTGCAAAGAGGGTATACAGTGAGGACATTATCCTGAGCTTTATAAGCTCGTTTCATTAGAAGTTAGGTAGAAGCTTTTAGAAAAATCCAGTCTTATGAAACACTGTTGGCAAAAATGTAGAGCCATGGTGCTCTCAGCCACTGCTGGTTAAAGTACAAGTTAGCACAATTACTTAGTACAATGGATTGTCTGGCAGAGGTGAAGGTCTGTGTCTTCTATGCCTTCTGTCACTTTTTCCTCTTATAGAATCTCATGCCCCAGAAACACAAATGCACACATGCCCCAGAATATATGTACAAGAAGGTTTGAAGCTGCGTTGTTCATGATTGCTCAGTGCTAGAACCAACCTAAATGTCTACCAAAAGTAGAAGGGATAAATAAGCTGTGCTATAGTCATACAGTGGAGCACTATACAGGAATGAGGGAAAAAAATACATTATAGTCATAGGCAACCATGTGTATTTTTTTAATAAAGATTTTTATTTACTCATGAGAGACACACAGAGAGAGAGGCAGAGACATAGGAAGAGGGAGAAGCAGGCTCCATGCAGGGAGCCTGATGTGGGACTCGATCCCGGGTATCCAGGATCACACCCTGGGCTGAAGGCGGCGCTAAACCGCTGAGCCATGCAGGCTGCCCCCCATGTGGATTTTATAAATATAATGTACAAAAGAAGCAAGTTCAAAATAATCCATATCCCGTGATTATATTTATATAAAGTTGTAAACTAGGGCAAATTAAATTATGATCTCAGGGATGCCTGAATACATACATGGTGAAACTCTAACAAAAATCAAAAAGGCATCATGATAAATGTCAGGATAGTGGGGACCCGGGTTGCTGGGATTGGGAAGAGACACACTGGGAACTTCTGGGTCTCACATACTCTAAGCTTGATCTGAGCAATGTTATGTGGGTGTTTGTTTTATCATTATCTGCTAATTGTACATAAATTTATGTTTTATCCATTTTTTTTTTGTACTTAAGAAATGTGAAAAAAAATTCCATGACCTTCTGAAAAAACACAGTGGCCAGTAGAGCAGATCATTGATAAAATCATTCTCTAATGGATTTTCAAAGAGAAGGCTTTCTCCAAGGAGCCTCTGTTAGGTGCCTAATTTATCTCTAAATCCAAGACCTTTGGACACGCTGGTTTTGCTATAACCAGGAAACACTTCTTTCTGGATACATCAGATAAGCTGGCTCTAACTCTCTGAAAAGCATGTTGGAGCCCTGGAGGGAAGATTTTTCCTCTTTGATAACCTGTTGCTTGTGAACAAAACTGGTAGGATCTGGTATAGAGTAGAAAGCCAATGTGTTCTGAAATGAAGGTAATTGTTTCTAGGGAAACTTGGAAACATTAACCAGGATCCCCCTGGGAGGGTTGCCCAACAGATGATGTTTTGCTTCTTATTTGCACAGATTAGGAATAAAACCTGACATGTGCCTAGAGTGTCAATCTTTTCTATATTTCAAAATATATTAAGCAACTAAGACAAAAGAAAAAATGAAAGTAAATGAAGATGGAGGTAAGTTACCTACCTAAGGTGCTGTGCATTTCTTATTAATGGGGTTAAAGATCCCATGGCTTTATGAATTTAAGTGGATAGAAATTTTCAGCTCGGGTTATTGATTATTGGACTTCTTCCATTCAGAAGCTTTAAAAAATAGAGATCAGCATCTTACACCTTTTAACACACTCACATTTATATACAAATTTCATGTTTACAAATACAAAAGACAAACTACCCCAAAGAATCAAAGCAACTGCATTATAAGCTCTATTCAATATAGATAATACTGTTCCTGTTCTGCATTTTTTAATTTTGGAAGAAAATTGTCAATGTTGTCACCCTGGTGGACTCAGCTTTTGGAAGCAGGAGACTGCTTGTGATCTGCACGTATCTGAGTTTCTACACAACTGACACTCAACTGTGTTCCAGATCATGTCTGCCAAAGAAAGGCATTCATTGCTGTTTGAGTTTTATAGTTGATGAAGAATGAATTCCCCAAGCTTTTATTTATTTATTTTAAAAAATATTTTATTTATTTTCATTTTAAAAAGTATTTTATTTATTTATTCATGAAAGACACAGAGAGAGAGAAAGAGAGAGAGGCAGAGACACAGGCAGAGGGAGAAGCAGGCTCAATGCAGGGAGCCCAATGTTGGACCCGATCCCGGGACTCCAGGACCACGCCCTGGGCTGAAGGCAGGCACTAAACCGCTGAGCCACCCAGGGATCCCCAGATTTTATTTATTTATTTGAGAGAGAGAGAGAGAGAGAGAGAGAGAGAGAGAGAGAACACACAGTGGAGGGGCAGAGGGAGAGGGAAAAGCAGGCTCCCCACTGAGCAGAGAGCCTGATGCAGGGCTTGATTGCAGGACTCTGGGATCATGAACTGAGCCAAAGGCAGATGTTTAACCACTGAGACACCCAGGGGCCCCTCTCCAAGCTTTTAAAACCAGTATTCATCGTCTGTGTTTCTATTCAACAGAACTTTGCTTTCTAAAGCAGGTGTATCTTTAGCAGCGAAGATTCTTTTTGTTTGAGTTTCTATGTTGGAGGAATCAATGCTCATGAAAAAGTTGGAGTATTTCAGCATACTTCACTGAGGCAGATGAGGGCTACTGTTTAACCAGGGGGTGAAGTCTGTCTGTGGATGGGTATCAAACATTTTTAGACATAGGTAGTTAGAATTTCCCCGATGGCTGTAGAACTGAGTGGAGGGACCGGCAAGTAAAAGTCAGTTTAGGTCCCCAAGTCTAGTGATTCTAAAACTTGTTTGGTGTGCACACAAAATTCACTCTTGGGATTTAACATTGGTTGTTTTGAGGCTGAAAAAAACTCTTTGATAGAAAATTGATTCTGGGATTTCAGTTGGGCCAGATGGGAACATCTACGTCAGAGCCGATTTTGCTTATCCAATGCCTGTACACACAGGTTAATTGAAAAGATCATGGCTTTATTTGGCAACTTCTCAGTGTGCCTGAAGCTTTTCATTTTCCTTGTCTTGCCAGGCAGATCCCTGTGTTTTACAGGGACTTTAAACTTTTGCAGTAAATGTGTGACTGTAATGAAGCTCTGCTGGCCTCAAGGCAGCCACATATATAACTGGAATGTCTTCCCATAATACTCTGAAATTTTCTCCTCTCATTCTGTCCCATACAAATTGCTGAATTTATGGCATTTATGCTTCATTCCAGCATGTATTTTCACAAAGTGCAGTTTCATAAGAGAATAGAGTGTTCTGGGCTTCTAGGGCATCCTTCAATAGGACAACAGTAGAATTTTCAAGTTCTCAGTCTTATGGTTGGATTTCTTATGTCATCCTGCAGATGGTGGCTCTTTTACCAGGGACACTCTAAGCTGAATCACACACAGTGCACAGGGCTACAGGGCATTGGTCCCTATGGGGCTGGGATAGGGCACCCAGTGCTACCCGGAGCAGCCCCTAAGCCACTTTCCCCTGCTTCAGGGGACACTGTGGATTCTGGAAATAACCTTGGGCCTTCATTCTCTCTATAAACACTGAAACAAGAAATATTTAACTCAAGGAAATTATTTTAACAATTAAATGTTTCATTTCTCTCAACACTCTGGACCCATGTAACAGTTTGCAGGAAATAAGGGTAACACAGAAACATGTTAAACAGTGCTGTGGGAATGCAGTCAGCAAGATCCAGAACTTAGGAAACTTACAGACCAAATAACTTGGTTTGTCCAACAAAAAAATACATTTGCAAGAAAAGAGAAAGAATAAACAGAAAGTGGGGGCCTTTAAATTAGAAAAACCTTTAGAGCATATCAACCAAATGTAATTTATAGACTTTGTTGAGATTATAATTTAATGTGTCAACTATGAAATAAAACAGTAAGACTACCAGGAAATGTGAATACTGCCCAGATAGAACTTGGTTAAGTTACTTAGAAAGATTTTGATCCTTTTGAGGCTTGCTTTCAATAGTGCATACATTTTACTTCTTCATATGTCCTATATCCCACACTATGTTGTTATCTTTGATTAAACCATCGACCATATTTTAAAAGATATTTTTTAAATGAGGAAAAAGGATTTTGTACTTTGCCCAATTATTTACTACCCAGAACTTTTATTCCATTATTTATTTATTTATTTAGATTTTATTTATTTATTCATGAGAGACCCAGAGAGAGAGAGAGAGAGAGAGAGAGAAGCAGAGACACAGGCAAAGGAAGAAGCAGGCTCCATGTGGAAGACCAATGTGGGACTCCATCCCGGGGCTCCAGGATCACGCCCTGAGCCAAAGGCAGGCGATCAACCACTGAGCCACCCAGGTATCCCTTATTCCACTATTTAGATCCAGATTTCCACTTGGCATTGTTTTCTTGTTGCCTGTGAGACTTCCTTTGATACTTCTTGTAGAGCAAGTCTGCCAGTAATGAATTCCTTCAGGTGATCTGTATTTTTTTTTTTCAGGCTTTATGTATTTTAAGTTTCCTATTTTGCCTTTGTTTTCAGAAGATATATTTACCGGGTATAGAAGTCAAGAGTTTTTTTTTTTTTTCTTTTCAGTCCTTTAAAGAAGGTGACCCACTGACTTTTGGCTTTCAGTGTATCCAAACAGAAATCTACTGTCATTCTTATCTTTGGTCCCCTGTACATCTTTTTTCCTCTAGCTGCTCTTAAGGTTTTCTCTTTACCAGTGATTTTAAATCATTTGATTTTGATGGCCTGATGTATTTTTCTTCATGTTTGTTGTGTTCTCAGTTTGTTGAGTGTTGGATCTGTGGGCATATGGTTTTCATTAAACTTGTGAACATTTATTTATTTCCTTAAATATTTTTTTTTGAACTCTCCTCCCCTGCCTTTTTGGAGATCTCCAATTATATGTACATCAGATCTCTTTGAATTGTTATTGTTTCTTTACTGTTTTTGTTTTGCTGTTTCACTTTTAAATAGTTTCTGTTGTTTCCTTCAAGGTCATTAATTTTTTATAATACAGTATCTAATAATTTGCTTTTATATGGTATATGTTCGATCTCAGGTATTGTATTTTCATCTCTAGAAGTACCCTTTATTTTTTTATATCTTCTGTATCTCTCCTTAACATTCTTATGCTTTATTTTCTTGAACATATAAACTGTAGCAACATTTTAATAATTACATCTAAAATTTTTAAATGATTATACTATTTTAATTCCTCTGTGTACTAATTCTATCATCTGTATCATTTCTGGAATAATTTCAAGTCACTGATATTTCTCTTCATTATGGGTAACAAATTCTGCTCTTTTGTATGCTTGTTTTTTTTTTTTGTTTTTGTTTTTGTTTTTTACTAGAGGCCAAACATTGTAAATTTTACCTTTTATGGGTGCTGGATATTTTTATATTCCTTTGTATAGTTTTGAGTTTTGTTCCAGAGTTTAGGTTACTTAGAATATTCTGATCCTTTTGAGGCTTGCTTTCAAGTTTTTAGGTGGTAACAGAGCAGCCTTTCATCTAGGGCTGTTTGGTTTACTACTGAGGTAATAACTCACTGAGTACTCTGCTTGATGCCCCATTAGTGATATGGGTGGTGGGAACACAAACTGTGACCCTTATGAGCTCAAGGAATTGTTCCACATTTCTTTCTGATTTTTTTCCCCTGGCCTTTGGTAGTTTTCTCAAAAGCATGTGCTAATCAGTATTTAGCTGAAGACTCCAGGCAAACATTCTGCACATCTTTGGAGTTCTCTGTGAGGCTCTCTCCTTTCTTCCACTCTGCCTTGTGAATTCTATATTTTGCCTCCCCAAATACTCAATTCTGACTCCTGAGCTCAGGGACACCACAGATTCTGTTGCAGCCCAGAAACTCTCTAGAGGGTCGTATTCATCAGTTAAGTTGCTTAAAAATTTTTAGTGAATGCCTAATATGTGATAAAGACATGAGATTGAACAAAATATCTTTGCCCTCAGGGAGTTGACATTCTAATGGAAGGAGACAGATGGTAGACAAATCAAATATACAGTCTTCACATGGCGATGAGGGCTATGAGAAAAAAAATAAAGCAGAGAAGGGGCATGAAAGGGATTTCAGGAATAAAAGTAAAGTGACAATTTTAAATAGAGTGGGCAGGGAAGTCTAATTAAGAATGTAGTATTTGAGGGGCGTCTGGGTGGCTCAGTCAGTAAGCATCTGCCTTAGGCTCAGGTCATGATCTCAGGGTCCTGGAATCAAGTCCTATGTCAGGCTCTCTGCTCAGTGGAGAGTCTGCTTGCTTCTCCTCTCCTAATGCCCCTCCCCCTTGCTTGTGCACATGCACACATCGTCTCTCTTTCTCTCTTCCTCTCCTTCTCTCTCTCAATTAAATAAATAAAATCTTAAAAAAAGGAATATGGTATTTGAGTAAAGATCTAAATGAGGTGAAGGAGTGAGGCATGCACATATCTGGTGAAGATACTTCAGGCAGATGAAATAGTACATGGGTCTTGACATGAGAGTGTGCCAGCAAGGTTTGAGAAACTGTTAGGAGGCCAGTATCAGCTGGAGCAGAATTAGCCACACTGAGGGGCCACATCAAATAGGACATTGAAAGCTATTTGCAACAACTTTGGCTTTTGCTGTGAATGAGATAGAAAGCTGCTTGGAGGGCCATGAGATAATTCCAGCTTTAAAAGGATTCCTCGGACTGTGGTATTGAGAACAGATAGCAGAATGTGAAGCAGGAAGAGATGTTAGGAGGCAATAATCCAATGAGTGGAGGGTGATGGCTTAAATTAGGAAGATGGCAATGAAGAAGTGAGAGGCCATTAGATTTGGGAATATTACCAACGTATATTCTTTTGGGATTGATTGCCAAAAGAACCTACTGATGGATTGCATGTGAGGTGAGAGAAAGAAGGACATCTAGAACAAATCTGAGATTTTAGGCCTGAGCAATAGAGAGATGAAGTTGCTAGTAACTGAGATTGGAAATATAGGGGAAGGGGCAGGTTTAAGAGGGAAGATCAGAAGTTTCTTTACTGGCTATTTATGTTTGAGATGCCAATTAGACATCCAGTTGAGATGTCAAAGAGACTATTGGATATATTGAGTCTGGCATTTAGAGGATAGTCCAGTTTAGACATACAGTACATACGATAGTAGTCATCTGACAACAAATGGGAGGGAACATAATACTATCACTTCAATTAGGGAAGGAGTAGGTATCTTCAACCCTCCTTCTTTTACCCTGAGGGATTTTGTAGAAAATGTTTCTAAGCACATAACTGTCCTATCTGTTCAGTGCTCATTGACAAAACTGAGTTTAAAATATGAAAGAGAGGGGATCCCTGGGTGGCTCAGCGGTTTAGCGCCTGCCTTTGGCCCAGAGTGTGATCCTGGAGTCCCGGGATGGAGTCCCACGTCAGGCTCCCAGCATGGAGCCTGCTTCTCCCTCCTCCTGTGTCTCTGCCTCTCTCTCTCTCTCTCTCTCTCTGTCTATCATAAATAAATAAATAAATAAATAAATAAATAAATAAATAAATATTTAAAAAATATATGGAAGAGAGAAGAGTATAGAATTGAATAAAGGTGTAGGAAGTGAAATCGTTAGTGAGAGATATTTGGAATTTATCCTAAATTAGATCTTAAATTCTCACAAAAATGGGTATTACTGCCTCTATTTTATGCATAGGGAAAATGACTTTCAAAAGAGGTCACATGAAGGCACATGATTTCAGCTCAGGTCGTGACAAGGATTGATCCTCTTTGCTCTCTAAATACATAAATAAAATCTTGAAAAGAGGTCACATGGCTTGCCCAGAATCACAGAGTCTTTGAGTTATGGAGTTGGGAATTGAAGCCCCACCTGGCTAACTTGGAGTCCAGTTTCTTCCTATGACCCTATAAGGCCTCCCAGACAACCAGTTACTTTAAATGGGAGGAATCATGGCATCCTGAGCCTTGGCTCAGGCTTTACTTCTTTATTCATAAGATCAAACTTTCTGTCCCAGGAAAAGTTCTAGACTGGTTTCTGTGAGATGGCTTGAGGGAAGTCGTAGGTGGAAATATCCATAACTTGATAACTATTTCCACTATTAGTCAGAAAACAAAGGATGCTATGTATCTCAGCACTAGGTTACATGAGATCAGGAATGAGCAAAATATGACTAAGACTGATTAGGAAGAGAAACATGGAAATAGGAAACTAGTCCATTAATTAACATTACCACTATTGATAGTAGGCCAGAAAAACTTTCAACTCAGGGGCACCATATTAGCCAATTTAAATAAAGTTTCTCAAACTCTAAGATACTCCTCAAGGCACCCCTACCGCTCACCTTTATCACTGTGCTCTCCCAGATTATGGAGGCCATTTGTAAGGAAGGAAAAGCATCCTGGTGAATAGGCTGCCTTTCTGTCCACAATGAGCCTACTTATTCTTACCATCCTTTCTTCTTAGGTCCTCTATAAAAGGTAAAGTTGTTTATCATCTATCCTAATACCTCAGAATCAAATGTCAGTGACATCGATATGGGAGGATAAGAGAGCGCATTCAAGGTGAAATGGATGATACTGTTTGGTTTGTTTATCACACTGTATGAAGGGAGGAAGGAAAGGGAAACAGGGAGGATGGAGCAATGTCCCTCACAAAGGGAGAGGGGTGAGCCATGCCAACAGCCTTCCCTTTCCAGAACACCAAAGGAGGCATTGTTATCAACTCTATTTTGGCCTCAACAGAAGATACCTGATCCCAGGGTGGCGGGTTATTTCCATGGCAGAACTAAAGCAGTCTGTCCTGACACAGAGGAATCTAGAGAGTGCCAACCCTGTGCTGGGGGTGTGGGGTTTCTATTACAAGTGGCATAGGCTATACCCATGGGGTGGTCTTTGCTGGGAACTACAACTCTTGGGTCTTCAGGGGTTTACTGTGGAGTTTATGATGTCATGGCTCACTTTCTCTCTCTGGATCCATTTAATTGAGTTACTTGTCCAGCAAAAGGCCCTGTTAGAGAAATGACCAAGAGAAAGACAACAAGATAAGAGACTTTTTTGCTCTGGGTTCTCTGGCAGGTGGGCAGTTGGAAAGGCTGACAGGAATGAGTTATGTCCTTGAGGCTACATGCACAGGGAGCGTGGCTTTAAACAGATCTTGGCATTGGAAAAGATTTGTATTCTTCGACTTTCCTGTTACTTGGTGCAGGAAATTCAGTTGAGAGTTGGTAAGGAAAGATAGCAGGCAAGACAAGGTTTGTATTACAGGGCTCAGTGGCACAAAGCCACAGGGGACAAGAAATAGTGGGCATGGAGCCACTGACAAGAATTGTGGTATCCTTGTCTCACTGGGTCTGATCTCTTGATGCCCTGGGGGAAGTGATACACTCACTAGGAACCAGGGCTGACAAATGCCCAGAGATTTCATTTTCAAGCTCATGGTGTCTGGGTGAATTAATATAACACATGATATCTACGCCCTCCTCCCCTAAGTTATTTTTCTAGAAAAAATTTTTGGAGAATGAAATGCCCAGATACTCAGTAGCTTGAAAAAGTAAAAATATGAGTGTTAAGCCAACATCCTGGAAAGGAGGCATCTCCATAAGAGAAGCAGACATTTAGTGAGGGTTCCAACCATGCTACGCCAAATAAACAGGCTGTGAACTTCCCGGCAGCCTAGCCAGAGCCATCACCAGCTCTTGTGTTTAGTGAAATTAAAGGGTGCAATTAACAATTTCCATGACTTGGGCCTCACTGCCTTCAAATTACAAGAGGGTAAACAAGAAGGGAGGAATAGGGAGATGCCAACATTTCAGAAATTATGACCTTCAAAGGAGGAAGAGTAGATCCAACCGCAGGGAAAGTGGTCAGAAATGTGATACCCTTTGTGAGAGCCCAAGGAGACCCCAAATTGCCAAACCGCTGTATCTGAGGAGGCATTGCTGGGGCTGAAGCTTCCAGAAACCTATGAATGGCTCGTTTATTTTACTGAGTCTGAAGCTGATGGGGTAATTGTCAGGCGAGGCTGTGGATCTGATTGATGCTCAGGCAGGCAGGCTTTCAGAAAGCCCTCAGTAATTACCCACTGCTGTGTGCCATGCTGATCTGTGTGTGTGTGTGTGTGTGTGTGTGTGTGTGTTTACATGCACTTGTAGGCATGTGTATGTGTGTGTGTGAGAGGGTTGCACAGGGGGAAGGATGGCTCTTCTGTGCTTTTAAATCCAGGCCAATATTTTTCTCTGTTTGGTGTTTATACCACAGAGTCATCAGAGAGAGGTGATATCAAAATTTTCAATATGCTAAACCTTACACTAAAAATAATTTCCATTCTTCCTGTAACTCAAGTTCCCTAAGCCTCATCAGTCTAACAGAATCAGATTAATAGTCCAAACATCACAGCCTTCTCCTCCACCTCCGTCCCTCCCCCAGTTGCATGGCACACAAACTCCTGCTCCGTGAACGTCTCACCCAGTTTTGATACTCCCCCAGGGTGTCACACATGACCTCAGAAATAGCTGTTGTATGCTATTCTGTTCAGGGTTTCCTAGCTGGGGATCAAGAAGCCACCTCAGGGTGGTTGTGCCTCTCCTTACCTTTGCACAGCTCTGGAAATCTTCTTGATAGGCCAGAGGTCGACTACCAGGAGAGGTCCCTGCTTCCAGTGGCCCAAATCAGCCACCCATAGGGTGCTAAGGAAGGACTATACCTTCTGGAGTTCTGACTAGGCTAAAGTCCGCCATCCTGCCACTCTTGCCTACTAGGTAGCTGTGACCTTGTTGCCAGGTCATGCATAACCTTGTGAGAACATACCTTTCATCTGTTACCCAGGGCTCCCTTTCTTCCTGCAGTGCAGGTACAAATTCAAGAGGCCAGGCCACCTGAAGGCTTTGCTAAAAACTTCTGGGTTTTAACAGCAGATTTTTGGATTTAGTGAGTCTGGCATAGGATGCAAGATTTTACATTTCTCATGAGTTCCCAGGTGATGCTGATGCTGCTATCTGGGGACCACATTTTTGAGAACTATGTTCTAGATTAGCACTATGCAACTCCTGGGCTCCTATGCCAACATCCATCTTGGAGCTCCTGCCCACCAACAGGACAAACATAGCTAGACACATAGGAGTCTTAGCAGAAGGCCCAATTTAGCTTTAAGGTGGCACCTCCATTAATTACCATCATAGAAGATGAGAAAATACTGATCTTCCTATGTTTTGCTTTTATTTTATTTTATTTATTTATTCATGAGAGACAGACATAGAGACAGAGAGAGAGAGAGAGAGAGAGAGAGAGGCAGAGACATAGGTAGAGGGAGAAGCAGGCTCCCTGAAAGGAGCCTGATGCGAGACTCAATCCCGGACCCTAGGATCACACCCTGATCCGAAGGCAGATGCTCATCTGCTGAGCCACCCAGGCGTCCCCTATGTTTTGCTTTTATTAAAGCAGAGATTACTTGCCTGCATTCTTGCCATATAGGATTTGACTTAGGAACTTCAAATGTGTACATCCCTTATGTATGAAGAGTTGACCAACACAATTCTGGGAGTGGGAATGGGGCTCCCTCAAATGCTGAAGAATGGCATTTATTCTAACTATAGAAACCATTGTATTTAGAGGATACACATTTTCTTTCCTTGGTGAACCGGTAAAGTTACTTATGGGCTGGGAGGTCTGGAGGATGAAATAAGAGGGGCTGTAAAGCCAGGGAGAGGAAATGGGGGAGATGGATGTCTTCCAAGTTTAGCCTTTGAGGAATACTCTTAGAATTATAGTTTCATTGTGGATTAAATGGGCTTTCAGCAAGGAGCCTTCCTGGGAGTCTAAACGATGTCAAACGTTTCTATGGGAAATGTATTATAAGATACAAACTAACTTAACCTACCAACTGGAACTCCACTTGTGGCAAATGAGTGATTCCAGCAAATGGGCTAAAGGTCTTTTGTCATAGATGAACATTCTTTTGCTCTCATATATTTATCATCTGTCATGCTAGTACAAATATGTACATACAAGTATAATTATATCTGGCATTTGCTAGACCACCGAATTATTGCTGTTACAGTTGGGCTTCCATGTCTTTCCCATGGAATTACAGAGATCATCATTATGGCATCTTCTGGGCCTGAGATGGATCAAAGCTGAGGTTAGAATGGAAAAGCCAGGCCTCTGGGGACAGCTCATACATAGTGTGAGGGTTGAGCTTTTGGTTTGGTCCAGCTTCTGAGTTTGGCTGGAGGTGGTTCTTGGCAATGATGGGACAAGAGCAGAGCTCTGGGGGAAGGGAAATGTGTGCAGGCCAAATCTCCCAGATTTCATAAAGTCTCAGGATTTTCCAGTTAATCCCATTCAACTCTTCCACTCTACAGATGAGAAACTTAGGTCCAGAGAGTTTGACTAACTATACCATCCAACTATGGCCACCTGGGATCGGCTTAAAGCTCCAGTGTTAGGGTTGCCTCAAGCCAGCCTCCTGCAGAGCATTCAGTAGACTACCAGCGCTTGAGGAAGTAGCAGGTGCTAGCTGAAATGAGTTTGGAAAATACTATCATTAACAAATCAGTAAATGGAGACCTTGTTATGTAGCAAATGATGACCCAGACGACATTCACTTACTCATTCAAAGAATGCATATGCTGAGCACTATTCTAAGTGCTGAGGATCCAGGTGTAAAGAGACAGGAAAAGTCCTTGCTCTTGCAAAGTCTACCTTCTAGCTGACTCCTCCCCCTAAGCATGCATTTCAAATCTTCATTATTTCCTTAAAGCCATCATTCCCCTTTTTATTGTGTAGAGAAATTGGAAACTATTAGGTATGAGTTCTTCCAACTTCTTTCTCCTACACCTACATTTGCCCAGATTTACACCAGCTCCTCTCCCCTTCCCTAAGCTCTCCTCCACTGCCACTTATGGTAGAATCATCTCTTCCCAGGTCCCTTGCCAGTCAGTGCTCCCAGGCTGTGGATCCCAGCCTTCTTCTCATTTCATCTTCGGCATCTTCAGCCCCATGAGCTCCATTCCTTCATAATGTAAACAGATTCCAGTCTCTTTAAAAAAAAACAACAATAAAGACCTCCTTTTAACCTTATAGTTTCCCTCCTTCTGCCCTCCCTTTTCCTCTTCACAGTCAAGTTTCTAGAAATTATAGACTTCTCACTTTTTCACCATTTACTCATTTTTCAGTTTACTCCTCAACCCACTGCAACCAGCTTCGGCTCCAGTGAAATTACTCTCAGCAAAGTCACTATATATTTATTGAGCACCTACTATGCCAGATAGTGAGTGGAGTGCTGAGGATATGGAGGGAAAGAAGATAGGCATGGCCCTTGCTTGCTTGCTTGACTTATTTATTTATGAATGAGAGAGAGTATGAGCAAGGAGGAGCGTCAAGAGGGAGCAGTAGACTCCCTGCTGAGCAGAGAGCCTGATGTGGAGCTCAATCCCACGACCCTGAGATTTTGACCTGAGCCAAAGGCAGACTCTTAATGGATTGAGCCACCCAGGCGCCCCAGTCCTTGCTCTCTTGCAGCACATATCCTAGCTGGGAAGACAGATTTTAATCCAGTTAACATGGAAGTAGATACATAATTACAAATGGGAGTAAGTACTTTGAAAGCAAATGGAGGGTGTTCTTGAGTAGAATGTTAAGGAAAGTCTCTATAAGAAGGTGACATTTTAGCTATAAAATAACTATTTCTAAATTCCTTATATTACTTGATCTTCCAACACCATTTGACACTCCTTTTTTTTATTTATTAAGATTTCATTTATTTATTCATGAGACACACACACACACACACACACAGAGAGAGAGAGAGAGAGAGAGAGAGAGCCAGAAACACAGGCAGAGGAAGCAGGCTCCATGCAGGGAGCCCGACATGGACTCAATTCCAGGACTCCAGGATCATGTCCTGAGCTGAAGGCAGATGCTTTACCGCTGAGCCACCCAGGCGTCCCCCATTTGACACTCCTACCATTCTTTTCTTCTCCAACTGCACTCTAGGTTCTTCATCTCTTTCTCCAACCCAAAATCTCTGTCCATTCTCTCTGCTTATCCCTCATTAGGTTCAACATTCAGGGTTCAACATTCAGCTTACTTGTCTTACTAACAACCTCCCTAGCCAACCCTGTCCATATGCATAGCTTCAACCATGACCAATGTGCTGAAGCTCCCAAACCTATATGTTCAGCTCAGATTATACCCCAAAACTTTAGCTCATTTAACCAGTTTCCTTCTAAGTAATTCCATTTGGGTTTCCTCTAGGCAGTTTAAGTCTAGATGTGAAGCCAATCTCCTCTTCCTACCACTCCATTTCTTGGTCATCACTGCTTCTTGATGACACCTAAAATCAGATAGTGAACCTAGATTTCTCTGTCTTCCTTACTGCTCCCTCACCCACACACATAGACATTTTTCTAAAAATGACTAAGTCCCGATGCCTCTGTATCCTTGATATCTTCTGTCTTTATTCTTCCATTTCCATCCCGATTGTTTTTCCTTTTGTTCAGACACTTGGGCACCTCCTCCCCACTTTCTGTCTTTCCCTCTGCCACATGGACAGAAGCCTTATTGGACTCTTTCGTGAGGTCTTTCCTCCTTCAAGCAACCCTCTTTTCCGCTGTAAGAATGACATGTCTAACATTTGCAGTTGATCAGATCATGCTGCTGTTTGGAATTCCTCAATGGCCCCTGCTCTGGCTCTTGTTCCATGCTTTAGTCCGTGCCTCCCTCACCCCCACCCCCTCAGTCCCTTGTCTGGTCATTCCCTGGGACTAGAAGGATGCACACAACTTGAGCTTATGTTTTGCCTACCCCTTTTGTCCCAGTCCAGAAATCCAGAATGCTGGAATTCCCTGTGCACAGAGTTCAGAGCAAGGGCCTCCATCTGTGTTCTTGCATAGTCTCAGGAAGTATTGGAGAGGGCTGTTTGCCCCCTCATACATTACCCGCTACTTTTACCTCCCTTGTGTTTCTACTTCCCCTCCTCTCCTAGGGTCTGGGCATTCACTTTCCTCTACTTGAAATGCCCTCCTCTTGGACTCAGAGTAAAAAGTCCTACTCCTCATTAGGTTTTAGCAAAAGCATCTCCCTGCCACCTCAGCCAACTCAGGCATGCTTCTCTGCATTGTGACTCACCCCCCTGTGGTCATCCTCTAATTCTTCCAGAGCACTGCTGGAAGCTTCTCCATTTTCTTTGTATTTCCTGGCCCATCCTGGGCCTTAGACACCATGAATAAAGGACACTGCCTCTACTAGCCAAGAAATGCACTTGCTGGCCTAATTTCACTATTGCTTGCATTTCAGTAGCACAAGAATTTAGAAAAGGCATGCACCAGAATAGGGTGTGGCATCTTATATAATCAATAGTATTAGCTACCTCATGCGTTGAGTCTTTCCTGTGTGCCAGACACTGTGATAACTGCTTTACATATATTACCACATTTATCTTCACTATAACCCTGTGAAGCATACATGATTATTAAACCCACTTTACAGATGTGAACACCAAGGCTCAGCAAAGTTAGGTTAAATGTTTCAGGTCACACAACCAGGAAGGGAAAAGCTGAGTCCCCACCTAAATACTCTAATGCACACACTCTTTTGCGGTACCTCAGGCGGTTCTACACACTGCATTAGAGCAACCTATCAGTGAAAAATGTGCAGTCACCCCTCATCCAACATTACAAATGCATTTAAACATATAGAAAAATGTACTTAGGAACATGAAGTTCCTATATGACCAGTCAGTATTTTCCCATAAGGAAAAAATACAGAGTAACCATAAAAATAAAAATGAACAATCAACTGCTAAATTTTAACTCCAAATTTTATTTAGTATGGGTGTTTGTAATAAAAGACACATTTAAGGTAGTTTTAAAAGTCCTAGGGCACCTGGGTGACCCAGGCAGTTAAGTGTCTGCCTTCGGCTCAGGCCATGATCCCAGCATTCTGGGATCAAGCCCCTTATTGGGCTCCTTGCTTAGTAGGTAGTCTGCTTTTCTCTCTTTCTCTGCCTGTCACTCCCCCTGCTTGTGCTCTCTCTCTCTCTTTCAAATAAATAAAATCTTTTAAAAAATAATTAAATTAAAAGTCCTAATAGAAAACTTGTTCCAAGGAATTATTAGGAGTTCTTTCCCCCCTTGTTTTTAGGTTAAGTAATTAGGCCACTTCTAGAACAGACACTGAAAGGGAGCTACACTCTCATGAATTCAAATTTCCTCTTGTCTGAGGCCATGAATCCTCAGATAGCTAAAATAACTTATTACTAATATCAATAATTAATCAGCAGAGGAAAGATTTATCATGGCATTGTGTGCTCAGCGGCATCAGAATCGTGTACTAATCAGTGCATCAAGATAAACTCCCCGTCTGAGGGGAAGCTGTGCCATCACCACTGGCAGCAGAATGAACTTGCTGTGCTTTCAGAAGATGGACGCGAATTAAGGACAAAGACTAGAGAACGTGTTGGCCACCGGCAGAGGCTTAAAAGGAATTTCAGCTTGCTACTCCATACAACTGACTCAAAATAGGATCTTAGAAAATGAACAAGTCAGAGCTAGTGCGGTAGCTCCTCAAGGCAGCATTGCCCACATTCACAGTCTTGGGTAAATTTTCTCTAAAGGTTCAGTGGGGTGGCAGGAGCAGCTGGCTATTGCTGTGCTTCTTCCAACAAGCAAATGCCTGCTGGCTCTCAGGAGATTTGGCACATAATCCAAGCAAACAGGTGCCATTTCCCTAAAGATCAGCAAGTATTGCTCCAAATTCCATAGTGCCCAGCTCATGGCTGTTAAATAGTCACAGCCCGCCCCAGGACTCTCGTTTTAGGGTTAGCTTCTAAAGGGAAGGGCTTTATTTCCTTTTTCCTCTCTGGCCCTTGATCATGCCCACTGCAAGCATTAGCACTTTTTCTGCCTTGGCTGGTTACTTCTCACATAATGGGTGGAAAAAGACCTCAAGCATGGAGACATTATGAGATTTATTGTGCTTTTAAGGACAAACTAATAGTAAGGTGAAAAGCTCTCCTCTAGTAGTTTACCAAAAAAAAAAGTATAAAAATAGCTACCTCTATTTTTATGTGCTCTGTATGCTAAGTGCTATATGCCTTATCACCATTTTTGTCTTTATTTCTCATACCACCCCTGTAATGCAGGCAGTGGTCAATTCTATTTAACAAATAAGGAAGTACACTCCCAGCTTTTGCTGATCGCACAGAACAGTTGTAGCCTGCGCCACACAGTTATGTTATTGTTCCCTTTTTAAATTCCTTTGTATGTGCCAACCCTGAAAACAGAGTTCTTATACCATGTGCTATCTCTTTAATATCACCCACTGCTTATCCCAGGGGATGGGCATTTACCTGGCATTTAATCATTGTTGATTAATGTTTTATATGTTGTGAATACTCATTCTCTTCATTCAGTCAATAAACTCATTGAAGCCTACTTCTCTGCTGACAGTATATTAGTTTCTATGGGAAATAGAAAAATAAAAATGCCACCCATCTTGACCTCAGAGAAATCTAGAAAGGGGGGAGAGTTCTAAATGTAGGAAAGAGAAACTCTACTCACATTTTGCCTATCCCCTTTCTTTGTTCCTCTCCACAAAAGGAGGGAATACTAATCTGACTCATCTGGTTCTAGAACATTTGTTTGGGTCACACTTACTGATGGGCAGGTGTGATGGTTAATTTTAGGTGTCAACTTGACTGGGTCGCAGGGTGTCCAGATACTTGGTGAAACATTATCCTGGGTGTGTCTGTGAGGCTGTTTTAGGATGAGATCAACATTTGATTTGGTAGCTATCAAGCAGATTGCCCTCCCCAATGTGTTGAATCCAATCAGTCAAAAGTGGGAACAAAACAAAAACTGATCCTTCCCCCCTAAAAAGAGAATTCTTTCTGCTTAATGGCCTTCAGAACTGGGACATCAACCTTTTCCTGCCTTCGGATTTGCACAGATACGTTGGCTCTTTCTGGATCTGGAACTTGCTGGTCTTTGGACTGGAACAACCCCATCAGCCCACCTGGGTTTCCAGCTTGCCAACTTACCCTGCAGATCCTGGGACTTGCCAGCCTCTGATATTGTGGGAACCAACCCCTGATATAAATATCTTATATATATTGATTCTGATTCTCTGGAAAAACCATGCCCAATACAGTAAGATTACTGTATTTTAAGAGTTTTGCCCTTCTTTTATTTCCATTGCATGTGGTACAATCAGCAAGCTGACATAATGCCCTTTAGTTAGCAGGCCTTTATTTTGTTTTTCTTATCTGTTTATATGCATACTTAACCTTATTAGCCTTTTTAGTTCCCATACCAAGTAATAAATTAGAAAATGGGATTCTAAGATTTAGATTTTTTTAAAAGAACATTATTCATTTATTTATTTATTTGAGAAAGCGAGCATGAGTGGGGGTGAGGGGTGGCAGAGTGAGAGCGAGAAGCAGACTCCTAGCTGAGCAGGGATCAGACGTGGGGCTCCATCCCAGGACCCCAGGATCATGACCTGAGCTGCCCAGGAGTGCTTTAAATTTAGATTCTGCCTTGGAGCACAGAAGATACTCCAGAAGCCTTAAGTTTAAGCTATGGGCTTTAACCCAGGTTTAGCTCTGAATTGGAGGGTAGTGGTCACTGGCCCAACCATAAAAAGGTACTTTGTTTTGCACCTGCCTTTGGACTTGCACTGATACATTGGCTCTTTCTGGATCTGGAACTTGCTGGTCTTTGGACTGGAACCACCCCTGTCAGCCCACCTGGGTTTGCAGCTTGCCAACTTGTCCCTGTATGTAAATTTTATTCGGGAACT
This sequence comes from Vulpes lagopus, assembly GCF_018345385.1. Lineage (NCBI taxonomy): Eukaryota > Metazoa > Chordata > Mammalia > Carnivora > Canidae > Vulpes > Vulpes lagopus. The sequence continues at coordinate 102,793,790 of NC_054829.1, forward strand.
TGGTGGAGAGGGGGGTGACTGGCGGGGATTTTTAGGTTCCTGACTTTAATACCATCAAAGTATACTGAAACTTTATTACCTGACATAACCCACTAGCTATATCACAGGGTCAGAACAAAGTGTTGTCATGGAAGCAAAAGCCATACACTCTGGGACCTCAGGGCAGCACACAATGACTTGAACGTTGGGGAATATATGTGCTTTTTTTAGGTCTCTTCTCGAATACTGGTTCAAGAAACATCCTTGGAATATAAAGAACATTGGGAGCTAAGCAATGCATATGATGGGACGAGGTTAGAGAATGTCATCATTGTTTGAAAAGAGACTGATGCACGATGTACAAGTTGGCTAAGCTAGGCCAACAGCTCTGGCCATATCTGTAGTAGGAAGAGTGCTTCTTATTCAGGTACAAATACCTATCCACACTCCTTGGTTAATGCCAATCCTGAAAGCCTGCTAAGTTCAGATACTATCTCAGGTGCCTATTAGAGAAGGTGATAAACTATATAGTTTTGTCCCCACAATACATCCAGGCATAATTTAAAAAAATCAGGGTCACAGTCAGGAGCCCTCGAAATGTACACACCAGTACTCTGAAATTCTACTTATTATTATAAATACTTTTGTGTTTTGATGTGATCTTACCCATTTAAAATGGGCACCACTCTCTCCTTATAATAGTTTCTGGGTATAATCCATTCACATCTCCCCTCTGCAAGGAAAAGTCGCTGTGGATCTCACAGATGCTACTGAGGAAAATGACCTTCAGCAGGCAGAGATAAACAAGTCTGCTTTTCATCTTCCAACCATTGATTTTCTGCAAGGCAAACCACAAAGCTGCTTTGAAGTCCGGGGGAAAGCTGCAAGGGACGAGGGAGATAAAACTGGAGGCAAGAGTGGATTTGAAATAAAGTCAATCTCTGTCATCTAGGTGTAGATGGCTATTGGCAAAGCTGAAACTGCCAGATTTTATCAAGAGAGAATTTAGATTATTGTAAAAAGAGGGTGTTTTAAGTTGGTAAAACTGGGTTGGAGGAAGGTGATATGTAAAACAAAGAGAAATCTGAAAGGATCTTGGATAAAATGTATCCATTTAGCAGAAACAGTTGCTTTTAATCAAACAGTGGCAAGTGTGTAGTGTATAATCTATTTTAACACTGCTGGGGAAGGCTTCCCTCCTGTTTATGTTGCATTATAGGACCAAAGATACAACTGTAAGAGTATTTTTTGTGTCAAAATTTCTTCTAAAAACAGTACAATAGGGGGATCCCTGGGTGGCTCAGTGGTTTAGCGCCTGCCTTTGGCCCAGGGTGCAATCCTGGAGTCCTGGGATTGAGTCCCGCGTCGGGCTTCCTGCATGGAGCCTGCTTCTCCCTCTGCCTGTGTCTCTGCCTCTCTCTCTCTCTCTATGTCTATCATGAACAAATAAATTAAAAATCTTAAAAAAAACACAATAGGTCTAAATTTTAGCTTGATATTTTGATAGATCAGTTATGACTTTTACAAAAATTGTAAGCATATTACATTAAAAAGAAAGATTTTATTTGAGAGAATGTGAGGAATGGGGAGGAGCAGAGGAGGAGGGAGAGAATCTCCAGTAGACTGTGCTGAGCAGGGAGCCCGACTGGGGGCTGGATCTCAGGAACCTGAGATGATGACCTTAACCTGGAACCAGGAATCCAACGCTTAACCAACTGAGCCACCCAGGTGCCCAAGCAGATTACATTTGAATGATACTTTTCCCTTTACAGAATGCTCTTCCATGAGCTTCATAAGCCTGCGAGATGGGCTGGATAAATGCTATTATCCCTGAGGGAATTGCACAGGGCACACACACTGAGAGAGGGGGCTGAGGAGAGGCCAGAAGAGCAAGGTTCTTGGATTCTTGCTCTCTCCCTCTTTCTACAGGTTCTCTCTAATTCGTGGTTTCTTAGGGGAGAGAAACTCTAACTCTTGCTTCTTTGTCCTCTTTCTGAAATGTGTATTGTTTTTCTCTGTGTCTTTTGACAACTTACTCTTAATGTGTTAGTGCTGGGATTTTGACACGTTTCCCATTCTCAAGGTGTCGGGGAAGTTAAAGTCTGATGCACGAGTTGAGGAGGCCCTGCTCTGGAGACAGCCACAGTGGAGGCTGAGCTTCCTGAACCGTGCTGCAAGAAGTGGGATTGACCGTGATTCTGGTCGGTGTAAGGGTACTTAGTGTTGTGAAAGGAAAGATCCTTGAGAAAGTTCAATCCCTCTCTCAACCATGAGTACAACAATTGCCAGCCAACCTGAAATCACAGCCCACAGTCCTTCCTCATTCCAGCTCTCTAAGAGCTGGGTGAGCAAAAACACACATGCCATTTGAGGGGAAAGCATCATGGAGGAGTTAAGGTTCCACCAACCTTTGAGATAGCTGAATCATTCATGTGCTCTCATGGAGCAACAAAAACATGACCTAGAGCCAAGATATGTCAAGTAGAGGGTCTATGTTGGGAATAACAGCTTTGGAGTTTCAGTAAGACTTTTTAAAAATCTGTTTTCATTTGGTTATTTTTAACAACTAATTTGTACCAGATATTTAATTTAGCATTTTGTTCAGATCCTACAAATCAACTTTTTGTTCTAGCTGATTAAGTAGTAGAAGTACATACCCAAAAATCCACTCACATAAAATTTCAATCAGGCTTTACAAAAAGCACCTACCAGCTTTTAAAACGGTTCAGTTAATGTCATAGACAGGACCCATTAATTAAAAGAACTAAATAATTACAACAATTAATTTCCTCATTTTTTATCCTTTAATAGAATAAAAACTATTCTACTGATTTAATAGAATTAATTTGGCTGACAATAATGAACTTTAATATGAATTTTGATATTACATCATTTAATCAAAAGGGGTAGTTTTAAAATCATTTCAGAATGTCACATAGTTAATTATTTATGGGGCAATTAATATAGTCAGCTTCTGCTTGACCTACTGTCATCTATGGGTAGTTTCTATACAAGTATATAACATCTGGTTTAATGTAAATTTTATAAGTCACCACTGAAATTTTAAGTTGTTGTTGTCTTGCTGCCGACGATTCATGTTAAAATGACATTGCCAGAATTGATATTGAAATAAGTGGGTTAAGATGTAATGTCTTTTTTCAAACTATCTCCTTTAATAATTTCATTCATCTCTACATTTACACTTTAAAAATATGTGATTCACAAGTAAATATATTTTGGAGTGTGTGCTTCAATGTCCAATAAGCACACTTCATTCCATGGTTTTATAAAATATTAGTTAACTAATAGCTATATAAATATTTATATATATGTTTATTTCTGAAATCTGAACTAGTTCTTTTCTATTACCTGGGATACTGTTAGACTTAATCTGCTTAGGATAGTTAAATTAATATAAAAGGTAGAGGAGTGTTTTTAAAAATTTCCTTGCTACCAGGAAAATGCTCATCTCAGACCTCTTTTCAGGCATCAGATGGTAGCATAAATCAAAATGATTTTCTGATATTAACAATAAGGTGTGTTGATACAAAAAAAAATCTGTTACAAACCAAACATAGATAAATCACAGTTTAGGGGGACTATAGAGTCATTGAGTTATATTAGCCCCAAAGGAGGGTTGAAAACACTGAGCAGTCTCTATCAGATTAATTTAAGAAAGTAAATAATTCATAGGAACCTCCTACCTCTGAATTGATATGGTGTGATAACTTTTTTTGCTACACAGCAGTAAATGGATATGTCTCTGAAAATGAATTCTGTTTATAGTAGTTTCTCAGGGTAGGCCTTCATCCCAAGGCAAATCTCAATCATGAGCAGAGCACAGTCAAGCTAGGGCAGATGGGGGGCAGGGTGTACAACACTTTTGGGACAAGAACCTCTTGAATCCTTTGTAAACAGGAAACAGACTCAGAATAAGGAGTTAAAATGGTCACACTGGACACTGCATTAAGTTAGATGCTTTATCCTGTCTCTATATTGCTATATATATTTAATAATAATGTGTGAATGCAGAGATTGTTTTTAATTCTCATTATCCATTTAAAAAAATTCTCCTTGGTGGCATGACACTATGCAAATTACTCTGTGTCATTTGGCCTCAATCCAGTAGTCATATTCCTCACATGCCTTTCAGATTCTTAATGACCCTATAATGGTGTCCATGGCAATGAATACATGGTAGATGGGATTATTAATCGTCCTATAGATAATTTTAGAAAAGATATGTTATCTGACAAGTAATAAATTATCAGGATAGTTTATCTCAGTGCATAAAAATATATTTTTTTAAGTTAGCAAATGACCTAAGTGACCTGTTTCTTCTATGATTAAAAGACCTAGAAATTAGGTTCCCTTTGCCCTCCCCAGATAAATCTTCTTGGCTTTTCACATATAACTAGGAGGCTGATACAAGGACTTTTCCAATCCTCTGAGTCTAGTCCCTAGCTATGGACTAGAAGGCAATGATTGAAGGCCAGTTGTGACCTTGTATATAAAGGACTTGACTGTAGATGGAGACAATGTGGTTCTCTACCAGGGATGTTTTCTGGGTAATGTTTTATTGGAGGTTAGGAGGTAACATTAACAAGAGTTCCTCACAGTGGTTCTATCCTTAGCTCATATAGTTAGCTACATTGTGTGTGTGTGTGTGTGTGTGTGTGTGTGTGTGTGTGTGTGTGTGAGGAATCTTTATTTTGGATGGTGAATATGATAGGGGCAGTGGAGCAGCATCTCCTAGGAGCTGATGTTAAGTGGCACTTCTATGTCACATAGTCAACAGTGAGTTTAATCAACACTTGCAGTTGTTCAATTTTGTATCTGATGCATCATCTAACACAGAGCCTGACCTAAAACTGATCTGTAATGAATGTGTAATGGGGTGAAATTGGTGTCCTTTTGCCTTCTCTGTCTATATGTGATGGACTGAGAAATGGGTTAGGAATCAATCACGAAAGCAGAATTATAATTTTGGATCCTTTACTGGCTATGTGATTTTTTGCAAAATCGTTTCATTGTTCTTATTGTTTGAAACAATGATGCTTGGATTGGATGATCTTTAAAATTCCTTTTACCTTCATGATTTGTAATCTATAGACAACATAATGACCATAGGATGGTAAAACCTATAGTTTGCTGGTGAATATAACTAACTGGCTTTTTAAAAAAATAACAAAAGGAAAACCATGATTTGTGATATTTGCTGTTTCTATGGTGTAAATACTTCTGCTGTTGCCAATTTTAAGTTACCAGCGTGAGATCATTAAACATAGAGTTGGGAAGAAATGGGTATATTCAGCTGTCCCAAGCCACTAGGAGCCAGTTCCAGCACACTATAAGCCTTAAAATAATATGTTATTCTTCTATAAAGGACTGAGAAGTATGCTAATTAAATTGAAAAAAAGTAATAAGGATGGGAAACAAGAATAAATTTCAAGAGTGAATGATACAATTAATGCTTGGATTATACTAGATTTTAATGCTTTACCTAGTGATCACACTATTACAGTTTTCAAGAGAATATTAGGTCATGTACTGTTTTTTTTTAAAGTCACATTTCTATATAAAGATAGTAATATTTTCAAAAGCTATATCTTTTAGAGTGGCAGGATGCAATATTTAGAATCTGATCTAATGCTTTAAATGCATTTGTTATAGCTCTAAGATTAGTCTTAAGCCAAGACTGGACAGGATTTTAACCTCCACCACCCAAAGGATTAATATATAATATTCAGGAATGTTGACAATACAATGCAATGAATACTTGGTACTCATCCATGCACTGTTTACTGGTCACAGTGAGCATTAGAACAGAACAGTATTATTGCAATGTTGCAGAGAATGCAAACTAAAAATGTGTCCTCTGAAGGAAGGAGAAAAAAATATTAAAGAATGTCAGTCCAAGGAGACATGAAGCCTGGAAGTCATGGTAGAAGCTACAAATACCACAGTCTATCTAAAGAACACTGAATTTTCCAAGATACAAGTTTAATCTTCATGTGACAAGCATCTATCATAAGACATTAATAAGAAAATTACTCAGAAAAGATATAAATACATGCAACTTAAAAAATATGGCTAACTTTTAAAATGGCTTATTTGTAATGTGTACTGTTTCTAATATTAAATGCGATAAAACTGGGTTGCAAAACCTAAAGTTTGTGTGTGAGCACTTCCTAGTGTCCGACAGTGAAGGTTTTTAACACTCCGGTTATTTTTCCACATAAAATCTAAGGTGGTAGTTGTGAAGTTGTCTCAGGATGGAACATCCAAACAAAAATCTATCATAAATATTATTGTTTTGCTTCCCCTCTTTGGCTTAATGAATGTTTACCAAGAAGATTGAATTATTTGGTTAACAAAAGGCATATATGAGCCACGTATACCCTTGAGGTGACTATGTATGACTCCGATACAGTAAAACATTCACCAACTCTACAGCACTCTAGGCAGCAGTCCTATATCTTTAGAATGGGTTTTATCAGATGATACTACTGCATAAGATCTTTTAGAGAGGCTGTACCATACTTTTGATATTAATCTATAAAGAAGTACAATTGACCCTTGAACAATACAAGTTTGAACTGTGCAGGTCCACTGACATGAGAATTTTTTTCAATAAGTACAGTACAGTACTCTAAAGGTATTTTCTCTTCCTTATGATTTCTTTAACATTGTCTTTTCTCTAGCTTACTCTATTGTAAGGATAAAGAATTTAATATATATAATATACAAAATATGTGTTACTCAACTGTTTGTTATTGGTGAGGCTTAGGGTCAACAGTAGGCAGTCAAAGTTGTACATGGATTTTTGACTGTGTACGGATTGGTGCCTGTAACCCCTGTGTTGTCTAAGGGTCAACTGTATTTATGTAACTATTTGGAGAAGGAAACAGAGGAGTCAAAGATCCAGCACCATCTATGCTTTCCAAAAGTCTGACATTATTTATTGTTCTCATTTTTAGACAGATGAACACATGCCTAAAAACCTGTTCTAATTTTAGGACTTACCCCAACATTTCTTTCTTTTTTTTTTTTTTTTTTTAAGATTTAATTTATTTATTCATGAGAGAGAGAGAGAGACAGAGACAGAGACAGAGACATATGCCGAGAGAGAAACAGACTCCATGCAGGGAGCCTGATGTGGGACTCCATCTTGGGACTCCAGGATCACTCCCTGGGCTGAAGGCAGGCGCTCAACCACTGAGCCACCCAGGTGCCCCCTTACCCAACATTTCTATTGAATACTTCCATCTGTCTACAACAGATTTGTCTTTCTTCACTCAATACCAGGACAGTCCCTCCTGCACCTTCCCTGATTTGGTGGGGTTATTTTTAGTCATTTCATGGAACAAAGAGTTCTTTGAGACTGTCACTTGTTTCTAGTAGTCAATATAAACTCCCTACTGGAAGGCCCAAGGCTGTGTCTTTTAATCCTATGTGCATTAAAACCACCATTCCTAGGGCCTATATTGATACCGGATATTCCATGGGCCTGATAGCATTTCAGTTCTTCTTCAGATCTGACATCAAGAAATTGGTTAAGTATTAAGACAGTTTTAATCTTTTTAAATTTAGCATTTTGGGACAACTGGGTGGCTCAGTGGTTGAGCATCTGCCTTTGGCTCAGGGCGTGGTCCTGGGGTTACGGGATGGAGTCCCACATTGGGCTCTCTGCATGGAGCCTGCTTCACCTCCTTCTGCCTATGTCTCTGCCTCTCTTTGTGTGTCTCTTGTGCATAAATACATTTAAAAAAATTAGCATTTTTATGTTTTGGAAAAGATGCAGCTAGCTTAGTTTACTCTGTAGTTAGAAGTTACTTGTTCCAACATATAGAATTACAGAATTTTAGAGTTGGGTAGAACATTAGAGATTTTTTTCTTCACTCAGTGAATTGAGATTTCAATATATTTATATATGACCAGGTACCAGGTAAGTTTGCATTGGAAAAAAATTACCTCTTTTTCCCTATCCATATAAATTCTAAAATCCCTAAGTAAGAGACCCAAGTTTTACACTTAACAAGCATCTCCAGTGTAGTGGGTTGCTGAATACAAAAAGAAGTACAAATTATGGTCTTTGACCTTAAGGAGCTCATGTTTTAATATGGGCCCCAAATGTGAACAGATAATTGCAAAATGATGTAATAAGTCTATTATTAGAAGTATGAATGGAATGCTTTGGGTATTGAGGCTTTTAATGCAGTATGAGGAAGACTGAGATGACTGGAGATGCTGCTGCTACTGGATTATGAAGGATTTATAAGTGTGAGTGTTTGTGCATTTTTGGGGCTGGTGGTGGTAGTAAGGGCATTCCAGGCAGATTGAAAAAGAAACATAGTGCTAATAGTGATAGTGTAGGAGTCCATGATATATTACAAAGGGCCTCTATAGAGATGCCTGGGTGGCTCAGCGGTTGAGCGTCTGCCTTTAGCCTAGGGCATGATCCTGGGGTCCTGGGGTCGAGTCCCGCATCAGGCTTCCTGCAGGGAGCCTGCTTCTCCCTCTGCCTATGTCTCTGTCTCTTGCTGTGTCTCTCATGGATAAATAAATAAAATATTAAAAAAAAACCCAAAAAACAAAGGGCCTCTACAGTTATGGGTCATATAGGTTTAGATCAACAAATAGTTGTTGAGGTTAATTTTGTTGGAAATATCTGCCACCGAGTATCATTCCTAGCATGTAAGCACGGAAGTGACTGTATGTTCTTTCTTATTTTACTGTTGAGAATATTAAATATTCATAATTTGAATGTTTAAAAAACTCATTAAAAAATAAATCTAGGGACACCTGGGTGGCTCAGAGGTTGAGCTGTTTGCCTTTGGCTCAGGGTGAGATCCCGGGATTCTGGGATCGAGTCCCACATCGGGGTCCCTGCATGGAGCCTGTTTCTTCCTCTGCCTGTGTCTCTGCCTCTCTCTCTCTCTGTCTCTCATGAATAAATAAATAAAAATAAATAAGTAAAAATAAAAATAAATCTAAATGTATTGAGTTTTAAGAAAGATCAAATGCAAAATTGTGATGGAGGTTGGCTACTATTATCTTCTTACACAACTCTCCTTAATACCCAGGTCTTCATCTTCTCCTGCTACCTTCCAATTCATTCAATTCTCCACTCCTCATCCTTCTCTGCTTTCTCAGTAAGGCAAACTTAAAACTCAGAACCACTCCTTTCAAGTGATCAACAGTGCTGCATTATGTCCTCATAGTCATGAGGATGAATAAATCACAAAAGGTTGAAGGAAAGGATAAGAGGACTTAATGATATTTCTCTTACTATGGTAGATAATGATCTCAAAATACTATTAAGGAAATGGTGGAAAAATTTTCTTACTATTCTTAAATTTTTCTTTGTATATTGTGTAGGGGTCAGAGAATGATACAACCACTAATTATGTTAGTGTCTTGCATCTAATAGGTATTTAAGACATACTTGGTGAGTGACTAAATATTATTCAATGAAGCAAAACAAAATGACATAGCCTCTGGGACAGCTTAGTATCTACACGCAAGAATGTGTTTGGATTCCCATTTTACACCATACACAAACATTAAATCAAAGATCTTGGGAGGGATTAATGGGGAATAACTGCTAATAGTTACAGAATTTCTTTTTTGGAGAATAAAAATGTTCTGGAATTAGACAGTAGTGATGATTGCACTATTTTGTGAATATACTAAAAACAACTGAGTTACACATTTAAAAAGGATGAATTTCATTGTATGTAAATTTTATCTCACTAAAAAAAGTAGATGCAAAAAACCAAAACCTGTAGAAATAAAAGCACAGCAAGAGTTGAATTGAGGCTCTTATTGAAATGTTCTACATCTAGTAGTCCTAACACTGAAGAGGAATATAAGTTAAAGAGGAAAAAAAAACCCCACCACTGTTCAGTTAAAATTGAAGATAGTCAAGAAAGATGCTATATTTCAATAATTGTAAGATGGATATTTTTTCACATTTCTGAAATGGGAATGCATCTTATAATTGATGGTATGTCCAGTTAAATTGGCTGCATTTTTTCTTTCTTTACAATATATACAATTATGACATGTCTTAGATTCAATGAAGTACACTACTTAATTTTTAGAATAATGTGGTATAGGGTGCTAATTATCTTCAATATTAGTTTTCCTCTTCCCACACAGTAAATAATAAAAATTTTAATAATAAATGTTTAATAAATTTTTTAAATAATTAAAGCTCAAAAAAATAAAATTTTTACCTGGGTAAATGATTGCTCAGCCAAAGGTTATATTCCCTGTTTTCTTACAGCTAAGTGTGGCCACATGTCTAAGTTCTGTCCGATGGCATATAAGCAGAAGTAATATGTGCAACTTCTGGTTTGTGCCCTTAAAGAGAAAGAACATTCTTTTCCTTCTCTCCTTTCTTCTATGCTCCCTCCCTTTTTCTTTGCTTCTCCCACACTCTCTCATTCCTCCTTCATTCCCTTCCTTCTAAATGGCATATGTGATGGTGTGAGCTGAGCAGCCATCTTGATCCATGAGACAGAAACCATGTACTCAGGGTGATAAAGCAATGTACAGATACCTGAGTTCTCTTTTTTTAATTTTTAAAAGACTTTATTTATTTATTCATGAGAGACAAACACAGAGAGAGAGGCAGAGACACAGGCAGAGAGAGGCAGGCCCCATGCAGGGAGCCTGATGTGGGGACTCGATCCTGGGTCTCTAGGATCACATCCTGGGCCAGAGGCTGTGCTAAACTGCTGAGCCACCTGGGCTGCCTGATACCTGAATTCTTAATGATTATACAACCAGTATACTAGCCCTAGACTCATTATGGAGACTTTAATGTGAGAAGTACAGTTCCAGTTGGTTTAAGTCACTCTTATTTTGGGTTTCTCTGCTATAGGTGATAAATAAATGTTCTATCTAATGTGAATGGTTCTGACTTTCATTTTCCTGGAAGTAAATTATTATTACTTTTTTCAGTGGGCTAAATTCTTTTCAACAAACCATACACACACACACACACACACACACACACACACACAATCTGTTTGGGCCAAAAATGAGTCACCAAATATAGCATTCACTTATAAGGAATATATTGTGAATAGCTTTTTACTTTTCATTATCATGGAAAGATGACTTCAACCTTCATTCAGTCTATGGTTTTAAAGAATACCTTTGTTAGGACTGTCTGTTCAGTGCAATGGGAGACAGATTTTTCAGTGCAACTGAGATTTCTTGATAATGCTAAATCTGCCTTGTCAGCTGAATTCCTCTGGCTTTGTGTTGCACTGTGGTAAAAATACATGATCGGATTTCACTGTTAAGGAAATTCTTTCAGCAATACATGTACAGTCAAGTTTGTTGCCTGGATAGCTGAACGTGTGGGTTATGAGATTAAAAAAAAAAAGCTTCAGGACAAAACTTTATGGCAATGCCGCAATGTGGAAGTCTAGCTGTTTTAGAGTGGTGAGGCTATGAAGATTGTGCTGTTGAGGGCTGATATCACTCTGTCCTTTTCACAGTCACAGTCCTGGTTCTTCATATTTGAGGAGATGGGACGGTGAGGAGGCCTGTTGGCTTGATCTTATTAATGCCACCATCTAAAATGCAGATTCTTGGATATTTCATCTTCACAAGATGAGCTGCAAACTAAGAAAACAAAAAGGCCAAATTTATAGAGGATATACAAAATCTCTATTTCTCCTATTCCATTTTTTTCTCAAGCTGTGAAAGACGAAACTACTTTAATAATACGATCACTGATGTATCAATGAATATCATTAATCGAGTATTTAATATAAATCAAATCACCATTTAACATATTGACAGCTCCTTTATACTATGGAATAAATGTGTCTCTTTAGTTCTCTTTTTAAACTTGTCAGAACACACAAAGAGATGGAAAAATATTCCATGCTCCTGGATTGGCAGAATTAATATTGTGAAAATGTCAATGTTACCCAGGGCAATTTACACGTTTAATGCAATCCCTATCAAAATACCATGGACTTTCTTCAGAGAGTTAGAACAAATTATTTTGAGATTTGTGCGGAATCAGAAAAGACCCCGAATAGCCAGGGGAATTTTAAAAAAGAAAACCATAGCTGGGGGCATCACAATGCCAGATTTCAGGTTGTACTACAAAGCTGTGGTCAAAAAAAAAAAAAAAAAAAAAAAAAAAAAAAAAAAAAAAGCTGTGGTCATCAAGACAGTGTGGTACTGGCACAAAAACAGACACATAGATCAATGGAACAGAATAGAGAACCCAGAAGTGGATCCTGAAATGTACGGTCATCTAATATTCGATAAAGGAGGAAAGACTATCCATTGGAAGAAAGACAGTCTCTTCAATAAATGATGCTGGGAAAATTGGACATCCACATGCAGAAGAATGAAACTGGACCACTCTCTTTCACCATACACAAAGATAAACTCAAAATGGATGAGAGATCTAAATGTGAGACAAGAGTCCATCAAAATCATAGAAGAGAACACAGGCAACACCCTTTTTGAACTCGGCCACAGTAACTTCTTGCAAGATACATCCACAAAGGCAAAAGAAACAAAAGCAAAAATGAACTATTGGGACTTCATCAAGATAAGAAGCTTTTGCACAGCAAAGGATACAGGCAACAAAACTCAAAGACAACCTACAGAATGGGAGAAGATATTTGCAAATGACGTATCAGATAAAGGGCTAGTTTCCAAAATCTATAAAGAACTTATTAAACTCAACACCAAAGAAACAAACAATCCAATCATGAAATGGGCAAAAGGCATGAAGAGAAATCTCACAGAGGAAGACATGGACATGGCCAACATGCACATGAGAAAATGCTCTGCATCACTTGCCATCAGGGAAATACAAATCAAAACCACAATGAGATACCACCTCACACCAGTGAGAATGGGGAAAATTAACAAGGCAGGAAACCACAAATGTTGGAGAGGATGCGGAGAAAAGGGACCCTCTTACACTGTTGGTGGGAATGTGAACTGGTGCAGCCACTCTGGAAAACTGTGTGGAGGTTCCTCAGAGAGTTAAAAATAGACCTGCCCTACGACCCAGCAATTGCACTGTTGGGGATTTACCCCAAAGATTCAGATGCAATGAAACGTCGGGACACCTGCACCCCGATGTTTCTAGCAGCGATGGCCACAATAGCCAAACTGTGGAAGGAGCCTCGGTGTCCATCGAAGGATGAATGGATAAAGAAGATGTGGTCTATGTATACAATGGAATATTACTCAGCAATTAGAAACGACAAATACCCACCATTTGCTTCAACGTGGATGGAACTGGAGGGTATTATGCAGAGTGAAGTAAGTCAATTGGAGAAGGACAAACAGTGTATGTTCTCATTCATTTGGGGAATATAAATAATAGTGAAAGGGAATATAAAGGAAGGGAAAAGAAATGTTGGGAAATATCAGGAAGGGAGACAGAACATAAAGACTCCTAACTCGGGGAAACGAACTAGGGGTGGTGGAAGGGGAGGAGGGCGGGTGTTGGAGGGGAATGGGTGACGGGCACTGAGGTGGACACTTGATGGGATGAGCACTGGGTGTTGGTAAATTGAACACCAATAAAAATTAATTAAAAAAAAAAAGAAAGAAAAAGCGTCAATGTTGAGTTTTCAGATAAGGATTTTGAGTTCTGCTCTGCTTGTGGCTGCAATCACCCATGTTAAATACTGGCCCCTAACAGTGAAAGCAGGTCTGCATCTTTTTCACTCCTACCATGGCAGCAGTTCCTCTTTTCCATTTATTCATTTATTTATCAAATGTTTTAGTGAGCACCTACTGAGTACTAGGCATTGTTCCAGTTTTTGCAGTGCTTATAGATCAGTGGAGAGAGTAACTAACAAACAACAAGTAGTATGGCTATTACACAAGCAGAAGTTCAGGGTACCTCTGAATTCAACAGGGGCTAAGGGAGCTGTTCCCCCCTCTCCAGCCCTCTTTTCTTGATGCTTGAAGGGAATGGGAACCCAGATGTGATGGCCACTTTGTTGATCAGATAATATACTCTGTGGCTATAGTTTGAAAGGGAGGAAAGAAAGGGCTATGTACAGGGGTGGTTTCCACCATGTGAAAAAAAGCCATGCCATTCATGGAGAAGATATGTGGTAGAACAGAGGAGAACCAGGCAAGTAGAGTTCAGGGTCTCATCCATCTTTTACTCTTCATCTGGCAGGGCTTTGGCAGGGTTAGGGTGTTAACACACAGGGTACTGGACTTCAGTGATTAAGGATCTAAGGTAGCTTGCAGCTGCAGCTTTGGGAGAGGCCTGACCTCAAAGAGAAGTCACAAACCTAGACTCACTGAGCAATATCCTTGGCAGAAGTGGCAGGATGTCATATTGGACCAGTGGTTATAGAGCTCTCAGAATCTTCTGGGTGCTTTTAGTAAACAGTGATACCCAAGACCCACTCTAGATCAGTAATAAGTAGAATTTCTTGGGATGTAGCTCCAACATCAGGTTCTTTGTTTGTTTGTTTGTTTGTTTGTTTTAAAGACTCCTAGGTGATTCTATTGTATAGCTAGCATTGAGGATAATTTAACTAGGTAACGGGATTCATTTGCTGGTCAGGTTTGTCTGAGATCTCAAACTACAATTTTAGCAGGTATGGTCTTGTGTGGAGAGCAAGTTACTTTGCACTAAAAATGCTGTCATGTTTGCAGGGCTGGGATTTGTGAGACCAAGTCCTATGTGGAGAGAATGGGGTTCTGCACAACCAGCTGAGATCTATAGGTCAACATTCCATATGGAGTTGGCAGGGTCTGATATTTGCTGGAATAGGATTTGGGGACTCATAAATGGCAAGGTGGCTGCATTTCTTATGGGAAATATTCCCATGTGGAAAAGGCAAAGCTCTTACATTTTTGTCATTCCTCTGGTTAGTAGAATCTGGTGGTGCTTTTCATTTCTAGGGTTTAGTCAGACACACCTCAAAACAGCACTGTCTGAAAGTGGCAGGCCCTTATGGGTGGCACTCCATTTTGTTTTCTCTGTCTTTCATCTTAGCTTGAATTAAGAGGCTGGCATGTTTGTCCACGGAAGTCAAGTTCTATTATAGGAGGAGAATAAGTGGAGGAAAGGGATATTTTGACCTGCACAGAGTAGTGTAGCTTAACTAAGGCCAAGAAATTAAGGCTGAGTATGGCTAATATTTAAGAGAAGCACAGAACAGGATCATGTTGTTTCTTATTGGGTGTCCTAGGACGCAGGTTTGGTAGAACCCACAGGCAGCTAAGAAAATTTGGCTTCTGCAAGATTCTGAAAGGAGCACATTGTAGGACAATTAAGTTTCTTGATGTGAAACTTTGGCCTTGTGAGTTTAAGTCTGTATGGGGAACTGGACAATTGCCATAAATTGACTAACACTCTAGTGAAGCTCAAACTGAGGTCTTTTTCTCTTCCATTTTATTTGTCCATTCCTTTCCATCCAAATACTGCTAAATTTGGGATATGGAAATACTACTTTTAGTTGGACATAGAACTGAATAAGGGAGCTGTAGTAATTTCATTTTCTTGGTTTTATGGATACGAGTTTGATGCTATATTAATCCTATGTATCCTCTTGACTCCTGCAATTCTGAAAATATGGTGTCCATTTAATATTTCTGACACTGTGTCATTGGGGCTGGACTGGTACTTCATGCAAATTATATACCTATTTCTAAGTTTGGCTGGACAACTCAATAAGTGTGGGATGAAAAAATATGACAAATAAAATATGGGATAATTTCTATATTTAGAGTACAGTGTGGTCTTTTGTTAAAAATAACCCAAGTGCTGTCTTGTTCTGATTATTTAAGAAATTCTGAGGTCATTAATAAGGGTCTTGATCATTTGAAGGGGTTATTTTTTGTGATTCCAATTAGAAACACAGTTGGGAAATTTGGTAGTATAAAGATTGTATCTTTAAAAATTTTTTTAAAAAATAGTTTGTGTTACATAAGGGGATATATAAATTAATTGTAGTTTTTTTCTAAATAGCTGTAGTTTTCTTGTTTTAATTTTCGGTTTCCTATACAGTTTCCGTTTCCATCTTATCTCTTCTCATTCTCTCTTTTTATTAGGAAAAATGTCAAAGATCTATATAAAAATAGACAAGAATGGTATAATGAGCTCCTAGGTACCCAAAACCCAGTTTGAACAATTACAACTCAGACAATTTATTTCATTTGTTCCTCCTACCCACTCCTCTTGACCACATCCATTATTTTGATGTAAATCCCATATATCATTTAGTACATAAATATGTATCTTTGAAATAAAAATACTTAAAAGATATAACCACAGTACCATTATCACACCTAGAAAATATTAATAATAATCCCTTAATATAATTTAGTAAGTGTTCAAATTTACAATTACTTCATAAATGTTATCTTTTCCTCCATTCATCTATCCATTCATCCATCCCCTACTTATCTATATTTACAATCTGTTTATTTGCATCAGGATCCAAACAAGGTTCATACATTGTGACTAATGGATGTCTTTTAGCCTCCTGTAATATACATATTTATTCTATCTCTTCATTTCTTTGCAGAAAGCCTATTCTCTCTTGAATCTATTCCAATCAGACTTTTGTCTCTATCACTCCCCTAAAATACACTTAAAAAGGTCAGCAAGAATATCCACTTTGTCACACTGCCAAATTCAATTTTTAAGACTCAATTTGGATCTGATTTGACCCATCAGCATTATCTGACACATTTGATTATACCTTACTCTTTTCAAAACTCTCTTCCATTGGCTTTCAGTAGGTCAACCTCTCCTAGTTCTCTTACCTCACTAGCTGATCTTTCCAGTCTGCTTTGGTATATTTTCCTTGTCTTCATGACTTCTGTCCCATTGCTGTTTTCTGAGTTCTCTTCTCCATCTCCATTCTTCCACTAAGTGATATCTAGTCCCATGGCTTTAAGTCTCATCTGTACACTAATGCCTTTAAATTTATGTCTTTAGCCTCTTCCCTGAACTCTAAACTCATGACTCTCTTTCCTCAATATCTCTAGTTAAGTTTTCCAAACTTAACAGTTTCAAAGGAAAACACTTAATTTCTGCTTTTATCTCTACCTCTAAACTTCTGCTGAAGTCTTCCACATATCAGGAAAGAGCAGCTTTACTCTTCCAGCTATATAAGCAACAAATATGGATATATATTTCTTTTTTCTACCAAAGCATCATGTAGTGTCTAACTTTCAAAACATACTGAGAACATAATCACTTCTCACCACCTCTGCTATTGCCACACAAGCCCAAGCAATCATTATTTCTTAAATAGATTACACCACATATTATTCTAACTGGTCTTTCCTACTTCCATCCTTGCTCCAGTGGTCTATTCACCACACAACATGAGTGATCCTTTAAAAATGTTAGATCATATAACCTCTCTTTTCAAAGCATTTTAATGGCTCTTGGTTTTATTACTTTTTTTCAGAATAAAATCTAAAGTCTTTACTTTTATCTATGAGGTCCTACATGAGCTGCCAACCTGCAAACCCTTCCTCCACTCCCCATTTTCAGCCTCTTTAATCTCATCACATCTTAGATTATAGCAATAACTTCTTGTCTGACTGCTTCTCTCCTCATCACCTAAAGTCTTTCACTATATGGCAACCATAATGATTCTATTAAAATAAAAGTCATGGGATGCCTGGGTGGCTCAGAGGTTGATCATCTGCCTTCAGCCTAGGGCGTGATCCTGGAGTCCTGGGATCGAGTCCCACTTCGGGCTCCCTGCATGGAGCCTGCTTCTCCCTCTGCCTATGTCTCCCATGAATAAAGAAATAAAATCTTAAAAATAAAATAAAATAAAATAAAATAAAATAAAATAAAATAAAATAAAATAAAATAAAGTCAGATCATCATTGTTTCCCATGTTCTAGTGGCTTTCCATCTCATTCCAAATAAGGGCTTTCCTGATCATCTTATAAAGAAAATAAGCCACTAGCCTTCTTTCCCCTCATCCTACTTTATTTTCTATTTCAGCATTTATAACCCCTTGATATATATTTACTGACTATAATTGTAAGTATATTGTAAGCTCCATGAAAATAGAGACTTTGTTTTACTTATTACTGTTTCTCTAATGCCCAGAAGAGTGCCTAATACACAGAATTTGCTCTAATATCTACTGAAGAACTGATTCATTCATTCAAGAAATGCTTTTTGAGCATCTACAGTGTGTTAGGAAGTATGCTTGACACTGGTTAAACTGCTTTATTGCCAGCAGAGAAGGAAAAAAGGATTTTAGAAAATAGTAAGGAAACTAATTGGATCTGGTAAGAGTCAAATATTATTTTCTCTTATCCTTTACTAACAGAGTCTTTGCTCAACTCTTTTAAGTTGAAAGAGGTAAGATGATTTCTAAAACTTATGTTTTTAAAAGGTATCTACATAAGAAAAACAATTTATACAAAAATATTGATGATGAAGTTTATGAATATGTAAATAATAAACTCTTGTGTAATAATTTTGCTGTAGAAGTCCACAGAGTAGTCAGATGACAGTTAATTTTATTTCCAGTTAATTTCCATAGTTCAGGAACTGAAATAGATAAAATCATTTGAAAAGGATGCAGTGGAAGTTTTACTTTCTACTCTTGGGCTCCACATGACTTCTCAGCCACTGTTCTCTCAAGAAGCTTGGCAATTTCTAGTGGTATGTGGGCCATTTGTTTGTGAAAAACAAGTAAGTTAATATTTTCATGTGCAATGATAAATTTGTCTTTTTTTTTAAGATTTTATTTATTTATTCATGAGAGACAGAGAGAGATAGAGGCACAGACACAGGCAGAGGGAGAAGCAGGCTCCATGCAGGGAACCCGACGTGGGACTTGATCACACCTGGGCCGAAGGCAGTGCTAAACCAATAAGCCACCCAGGCTGCCCTCTTCGTTGTCTTTCTTATATGTAAGTCTAAGAAATCTCATGGGGGTTAAAGGAAGATAATTTAAATTTTTTAAAGTATACATTTTGATTAGAAATGGTAACAAAACTAGATATTTCCTGAAGGCAGGGGTGCCTGGGTGGCATAGTCAGTTAAGCATCTGACTTTTGGTTTCAGCTCAGGTCATGATCTCAGGGTCATGAGACTGAGCCCCACATCAAGTTTGGTGCAGTACAGAGTCTGCTTGAGATTCTTTCTCTCCCTCTTCCTCTGCCCCTCTCCCCACTTATGCACACACTCTATAATAAACAAATCTTAAAAAAAAATTTCCTGAAGGTGCATGATATCTCAGCATACTATAAGTCAATGCAACTTTTTTTTCATTGTTTGCTTTGTTGAAATCCCAATAATAGTCCTTTTCCTCCTCACACGTCAAAATGTTTTCCTTTCTTCCTCTTCCATTTTCCTTTGATCTCTTGTTTTCTTTGTTGATGTCCTCTACCAATCATGTGCTCTAAAGCAATTTAAAAAAAAAATTATAAGCTAGGGGCATCTGGGTGACTCAGTCGGTTAAGCGACTGCCTTTGGCTCAGGTCTTGGGAATGAACCCCACCTCAGCCTGGGTCTTTTGTTCCCAGGGTCTTGGGAATGGAACCCCACCTCAGCCTCCCTGCTCAGTGGGGAGCTTGCTTCTCTAGCTTCTTCCACTCCTGGCCACTTGTGCTCTCTCACTCTCTCTCTCTCTCAAATAAATAAATAAAATCTTAAAAAAATAAACTTGTAAGCTAGTTTATAATGGAGGCAATGGATTTATACAGTTTCTTGAAACAAATTTAAGCATCTTTAAAGGGTCTTTTGGCAGTCTATTGTTAAGCCGATTACCTGGAATTTGTCTTCCATTCTGGAATAATGCATTTATAAGCTATTAAATTTAATCACAAGAATGAAAAACCCTACTTTTTATTGTATTGTAAAATACTAAGGTGCTTATTTCATATGTGGAAGGATTGTACGTATACACATCCTGTTTTAACTCTTTGAATTCTAGTCTGAACTTCTAAATCCTTAACTGATGTTTTCATACTCCTGTCCCATTAGCACTTCAAACTCCCTATGTCTAAAATTCATCACAGTCTCTCTAAATCTACTTTCTCTTCCTATCTCTGTTGAAGGTATCAGCAGTCCCCGCTGCCCCCCAGCCCCGACCACCACCAAAACCCAATCTGGAAATTTTAAGGTTATCTTTGACTTTTAAAGGTTTTTTTTAAGGTTATTTTTGACTTTTGACTTTGACTCCATGTTCATTTAGTCACAAAGCTGTGTCAGTTCTCTCTGTGCTTGTCTTGGATCCATTCCTTTTTTCCGTTCCTCTGCTCCTACTCCATTTTAGATCCTAATTACTCTTGGATTAGTTCCTAAATGGTTCTTGTGCTTTTAGTTTTTCCTTTTCCATTTGCCTGGCACTCTGCTGCCTACACAGAGCAATTTGGGAGACCCTCAGAAATCCTGAGACCCCCCTAACACTATTGTGTAGACTTTTTTCTTTCTAAAGGCTATTGCCCTCAGGCAAGGTGATTCAAGATCTGTGGATCCTTTCCAAGGAATGGCTTGCTTCTTTATAGTCAGGAAGGACAATATATAATATCCAAAAGTCCTTACGGAAAATTTCATTTTGATAATATTATCTAAAGTTTCTTTGTATTTTGGGATCCCTGGGTGGCGCAGCAGTTTGGCGCCTGCCTTTGGCCCAGGGCGCGATCCTAGAGACCCGGGATCGAATCCCACGTCGGGCCCCGGTGCATGGAACTTGCTTCTCCCTCTGCCTGTGTCTCTGCCTCTCTCTCTCTGTGACTATCATAAATTAAAAAAAAAAAAAAAAAAAAGAAGTATTAAAAAAAAGTTTCTTTGTATTTTAAGGACAAAAGAAATTCTTCATTTTAGATTTATGCTTATTTATTCTTTATATAAATACATGCATCTATTTACATGTAAATTAGAAATTAATGAGAAGACAGTCTTTCCGTGTCCTGAATAAAGTAAGAGAAGATAGTGACAGAATGCTACCAGATGCCTTGAATCATATAATAAAAGCAGTGAGGCCATTTCCCCTATGTTCTTTGGAAAGTTGCAGGGCTTTGCCTATAATTCTCAGACAAACTCCTGTTTCCTTTTCTCCACAGCCATGATAGCTTTGCTAAACGGGGGCTTAGAAACTATTTAGACAGTGGGAGATTGCAAGCTTAAGACAAGATCAGCATAAAGGCAGAATCTGGGAAGAACCTAGCATGGAAATAGACTGGGAACATAGAGAAATTCTTTAACTGGTCTCTAGTTTTTGGTGTTTAAAAATTTATATTTTATTGCGATCAAGGGCAAAGGAGAGGGAAGACACCAAAAATAATTTGCCAAATGACTTTCTAAAATACAGCTGATATAGTATCACTTTTCTTCTTAAAAACCTTTAATAGTGCCCCATTGCTAAACGTAAACTCCTCAGTATAGTATTCAAAGCCATCTGTATCCAGACTCCTCACCTATCTTTCCAGACTTGTCTGTAGCTAAAAAAATGCTCTTCAAAGAAGCCCTGTGCTTTCCAATCAGCATGTGCTATTTGCTTTGTCTGGAATATTCTCTCCTGACGATGGCTCTCCTCCCAAGACATTTCATTACTGAAATTCTACTCATAATTCAAGGTGTATTATCATCTTCTCCATGAAGGAACTTCATTTAACTGGAAGAAATTTCTTCCTTCTCACTGATTTTCTAGAACTTTAATTATAAATTTCACACAGCACATGCTACATTCTGCTTTGAGTTTTAATTGGTTGTATACATGTCTTATCTTCCTAACTAGAAGTTGTTGATGGCAAGAGACCATATCTTTCTCCTTTCTGTTTCCTCATAATAGTTTCCATCAGGGAACTGGAGGGTATTATGCTGAGTGAAATAAGTCAATCGGAGAAGGACAAACATTATATGGTCTCATTCATTTGGGGAATATAAATAATAGTGAAAGGGAATAGAAGGGAAGGGAGAAGAAATGGGTAGGAAATATCAGAAAGGGAGACAGAACATGAAGACTCCTAACTCTGGGAAACAAACTAGGGGTGGTGGAAGGGGAGGAGGGCAGGGGGTGGGGGTGAATGGGTGACAGGCACTGAGGGGGGCACTTGACAGGATGAGCACTGGGTGTTATTCTGTATGTTGGCAAATTGAACACCAATAAAAAATAAATTTATTATTAAAAAAAAGTTTCCATCAGAAAGAACTTTCCATCAGAAAGAACCATAAGAACTTAATGTTTGTTTTCTTGAATTAAACTAGTAGTTGATATTATTATTTTTTCTTTTGCCTTCCCCTTTTCACTAATTTCTGCATATGTTCAGTCTATAGTAAATTATTATTTTTCATGTGCTCATTCATTAACTTAGTCATTAATTCAAACATCAAATATTTATCAAGTGCTTTCTACTTCAAAGGCATTATGCCAGGAGCCAGGAGTACAATGAATATAATCCTTGTCCTCAGTGAGCTTGGAGTTTAGTTGGGGATACAGAGAAGTGAAGAGGCAATTAAAATGCCATTTGATAAATGCTCTATAGAGCCATCATTTATAGTTGTACAAATTATGTCTTGCATGAGAGAACCTGGAAAAGAGGTAAGTGCAGCATGAAATGTAGCCCCTCTTTTCTCTTCCAAACTTTGTGTCCTTACCTGTTGCTGTGTGTCGCTAAAGGAAGGATGGGTTTTTAAATAAAACACACAGAAATTCTATATATGATAGTGGTGCCATTGTCATTATAAAAGCAAAAAAATATCCTATGAGCCCTTGGCAAGGGTACTTAGTCCCAGACTTGAGGAGTTAAGATAGAGTTCCTTGAAGAAATGGTATATAAACAGTCTTTTAAGACACATGGGAATTACCTAGGTGAACAGAAGTAGGAAGAATGCTCCAAGTAGAGAGAAATACAAAAAGATAGTACATAAAGAAATACAAGTAGTTCTTGCAGTGGAACCTAAGAGGCTAAGGGAAGAGCTGTGAGGGATGAGCTTGTTTCACAAAGCAGAGTCCAGATCATGAAGGGTCTTGTAAATCGTGAGTAGGATTTGAATTTTATTTTGAAGGCAACAGAAAGTCACAGAGACATTTTGACAAGGATCAGTTTACATTTCAAAAGCTTGCCCTAGTTGTGGGGCAAAACTGGGGGAACGGGATTGCAAGTCAGGCATGAGGTACTGGTGATCTGAGTTAAGACAGGTGGGGAGTAGGGATGAGGGAATTCCAGACCTAGTTAGCAAGGTGATAAGACAAACAATAATTTTCTATATAATTTGTCATCACTAGTTGAGAATGTGAGATAATTCACTATTTCATTCAAACAGACTGGGTGGTATAGAAAAAAATGTAGGAACTTTGTAGTTAACACAGAGTTTGAGTCAGGGTTCTGCCACTGGTTAGCTGTGGGATCCTGGGTATGTCACTTAGCTTTTGTGGCTTTAGTGTCCTCACCTGTTAATATGTAGTAATATATTGAGTAGTATACTTGAGTATTGTTGGATTAGATATAGTATGTATAAGTGCTTGATTCATAGTAAATAGTATAAGCTAGTTTTCTTCTTTCTTTTCTCTTTCCCTAATTGATCCATTAATAGGAGAGCCATTTACAATACCTTATACAGATTTAAACTTAAATAGCAGATTTGTCTCCAAATGGGGTATCAGGTAGGGTTTACAGTATTTATGAACTGTTTATAAAACAGTAAGTGCTACTGTTTACTAGGTTACATATACTTTGAGCAATTAGATGAAAACTATGGATCTATTCTCTTTCAAAAAATGACACATTTGTACATCACTTTACAGGTAATTTTAATTAGTTCAAATTCTAAAACTCATGATGGACTCTTGGTTTAAAAGTTTTCCTTTATACTAATCTAATTTTTAATTTATGATAGTTGATTGTGTTTATCCACATGGCAATTGGGATCTAGTGTTTATCCATATGGCAGTTGGGATCTTCCTATAGATTTACAGATTAGGTTTAACAATAGCTTATACTTTCAAAGAAGGCCTCTTAAGAATGGCTATGTGGATTTTTTTTTTTTTTTTGGAAAGCTGATATTAAGAAAATAGAAAACGTTTTTAGACATGACAAAGTTTTTTTGAAAACAGTTCTTATTCTAATAGGAAAAAAGGATACTGGCTTATATTAGAGGATAAGCCTCTTCTGATAAAATTCCATCATCTAATATCATCATGTATCAGGAGCCCTAATGAGCCTTGTGGTACATTTTCCTTTGATCTGTGATATTTGGGACCAGAATTTCAGCAACAAATCATTTATCAACTTGTGTTTATACTAGACAACTTAGAACAGTAAACCCATACTGTGTCTTAGCCACTGGCCATATTATACACATAGTATACTATGCTCTGAAAAGAATGTATACAATAAAAACTCAGATTCAAAACAGTTGGGGCTATGATGGATCATAGCCAAGTTCCAGCCTCTGTAGGTCAAGTGGGAGGGCAACTATGGTTAGTTTGTTAATCAGCCACAGACATTCCTGTGGTAAGGAGTAATTAATTAAATGGTGGGCCGTGGAGGGCAGGGTGGGTACGTAGAATAACACATACTGAGAAAAGATAACTTTCATCTTGTGACAGGTCATGAATATAAGGTGCCAGAGATCACAAGATTCAGAAGATGACTTGGCAGTTTTTCCTGAAAATTGGAAATGTGTTCCCTCTGTCTTTTTAAAAACTGCCTGTACACATAATACATCTAGTAAAGATGTTTAAAAAACAAAGTCTGGTTAGGTGTTTTAAGGCTCCCACGGTGCTTTTTACTTCACAAATCCTTTGAAAAGCTATGAGAACAGGGACTCTATAGGTCAAGTTTTAGCTGGGTGGTCTTTTAAAGTAAGTTATACTCCATCATTCAACAAAAGTTATATGGAAGACTTTTCACTGTTACTTGTAGGTCTCATATTATGTCTAGTGTGTTCAAGCCACATTAATATCTAAAATGTTTCCTTATAATCTGATATAAACCCACAGACCAAAACATTTGCTGACAAGAAGGCAAAGAATAAGCCAGGAAGAAAGCCAACTTTAACCATAGCCAGTGCTTATGGGTCTAAAATGACCAAGAAAGAATTCCTTGCATATTTGGAACTCATAAAAGAGATTCACTTCCCATTCTTTACCAAAATGCTTAAGGCACAATTATAAAGAGGCCTAATATATTTTCTGACAGGTAAGAGATCTCATACAAAGAGGTTTAAAAGTATTATATTAATCTGAAGACTAGGTAGATACTATCTGGAGCCAGAGAAGTCTACTGTGGGGACAACATATACTGAATTGGCTCAAAGTGTTTTCAGAGTCACCTGGTCCCCTCTGAGCACTCTTGCCAAGGGATGACAATGTGGAAGCCTTACATTACTGTAGTACAGACCGACTTTCAACCTAACATCCCAAACCAAATAACACTGGCTTCCAGAGGAGGGTAAATAAACACAAATGGACGGTCATTTTTTTTAGAAAAATAGTTGCAACGGCATGCTTTCCTTTTACGAATATGATTATTTGCAGTTGATAACATGCCATTTTATAATTTTAATTCTTACATGGGTATGTAGAATTTATCAGGCACTCACACTCTTTAGTCATAGAACGTCCACCAAAATCATTTCTTGTCTAGGTTTCTGAACCAACTGTTATTCGAAAATATATGTTTGGCTCTTTTCTTTTTTCTTTTCTTTTTTTTTTTGCATTGTTTTGTTTTAAAGGAAAGAATAATAGCAATAATAGTACACATGGCTGATTACTGTCACTGACTGGCTCTTATATTCTCAGATGAGTATTTCTTTTGATGACAAAAGAAAAACACTAATTTTATGCCAAGAGTAAGGCATTTTCAGGGAAAGACAAGATGTTCCTTATATTTTCTAAAGGGTTGACAAGACAGAGTGAAATGCAAAGATTTCATTAATTTCTTTCTTAGATAACCTTCAGAATGTGGTACACTGGCAGGGATGAAATTCTTGTGGTCTTATAACTACAAAATATGATCTGGATAGGGTAATTATTAAGTCTTACACATTTCAGTGACTAATACAACAATACAATATTTAGTGTTTTTCTAAAAGACTTAGTAAAGGTAGAGAAACACCAGCTGGAGTTTCATTTTGTTCTGGTCCATGTTGTTGGCCATTTTCCAGTCTGATAGCCATCACTAGCTCTAGAGCTGGATCTTACTACATTCTTTCCCCACAGGGGAGAAAAAAAAGTAACCCCATAACACATTAAAGCATGCTACCGTGCTGTTAACATTCTCCTTAAACATTATAATTTACTTCTAGGAAAGATGTCAGTGCATGATGGTATTTTGTCCAGCAGAGATACGAGACTTGGACCTTATGTTGGGAGTGGGGTAGTGTAATGGTATCAAAACAAACCATACATTTCTCCTTAGGTAATATTTGATTAATGTTAAAAATAAAAATTTCCTTTAATCTGAGTAATCTGCTCAAGGATATAACAATGATTCTTCTCATGGGTTATTTAATCCATAATTTGGATGGTGGATTTATCTCTGCCTCTCCCTACTGATCTGAATATACACAGATTTATACACAGGCTGTCTGAGATTAATTCAGCACCTTTCAGTTTTGTAAGGGATGTCTTTTTTGGTGCTTTCTGTACAGATCATGCTGGCATGTTTTCCTTCTATGCCCAGGAAATCTAATTCTGGCTTACCAAAGTGCAGTTTCTCATGTGAGTTTTAAAAAGATGATTATCTCTGCAGTGAGACAAGAATGATATCTTGCCATCTTTTTCATTTCAAATGTTACACGAAGCCTGAATTGACTTTACCCTTCTTTTGATACAGAAGTCTTCCTACTCCTATTAACCCTACTAACTATGCAGTCTGCATTTGTTTGATTTGTCAAGTTAAACTCAGTCACACAGCAGCAAGGATCAGCACAAAATCTGACCCACCCTTTGGAGCAGCAGTACACAGTTCAGAGACTCAGGACTCCACTTCAATTACCTGAGAACACCTGACATTCCTTGATGCTGACATGACATTGTTCTCAGAATATCTGGATGTGCTTAATTATGTAATAGCTCACTGCTTAATTTAACCTATAGCATAAGGTGAATTAAAGATGACCTGACAAGTGAGATTGAGTAGGACTTAGAAGGAGAAGCCCTATGTGGTACCCTAATTACACTAAGATCTTGTGGTCCTCTTTTTTTGCCTTGTTCAGGGGAAAAGCGATGTTTTAGCTAGGTAAGAAATGGCAGATTCTAAAAGTTTCCTGGTGTATTTAATGTGGAAGCTAGGCCAAATACAAAAGCCCTATGAAGTAGTAAGTACAAAGAAACCAATAAATCCCTAATCAATTGTAATTACAGGAAATAGTGAATACATACATAAAACAGGATCATATATTTTCCAATTTTTGTCAGGTAGACAAATGAGCTGTAATTCTCAGATCTGTTTTGCCCTCTCCTATGTCATTTTAGACAACATATTCAATACACTTGGACATTATAGAGTAAATTCTTCATATCTGTATTATAAAAGACACTCTGGTCCTAATTCATATGTCAAATGGGTGATTTTAATACTGTTACACACTAGGTTAAGAGGCTCATTTTTTTTCTTTCTTGCAGTTGCTCAGTGATATTTTGCTACATGTTGAATTAAATATTGAGAGCCATTTTATTTTATTGAGATACAATCTATTCCATTTAATATTTTTATTTGTTGGATTTCCAATTTAGTTCTTTTACTAGGTCTTAAAAGAAGATGTAAAACCAGAAGAATTACAATCAGTACCTACTGTTTTGTAAGTAAGAAATTTCCTAGTCCAAATATGGGTTTGACATAAAAATCATAAACTTTTGCAAAGATAATTTGTAACTGTACTAACTAGAATTGGTACCTCTGCTTTCTTTTCACAGTGTTCAACCATGGCTTCCTTACTCTTTTCAAAATAGGACCCTGCCAGCTGCAGTGTACTGATTTTAACTTAGAAGAAAACCTGTTAGTTGCTTGGAAATCACTGTGTTTTGTTTGTTTTCTTTTTTAATACTCACAAGGGAAGAAGATATGAGAACTCTTATGAAAGAGTCTCTACTACTGTTTGACTAAAAATTATAGGGCTCAGATGAACTGTGTAAAGTAGGGTAGTCTGAACATACCCAAACCTAGAACTTTTTAAAAATTGCTATTTTAACCATTTTTAGGTGTTACAATTCAATGGCATTAAGTACATTCACAATGATATACAACTGTCACCACTAGTTATTTCCAAAATTTCTTATCATCTCAAATAGAAACGCTGTACTCATTAAGAAAAACTCAGATTCTCCCCTCTCTCAGCCCTTAATAACACTAATTTACTTTCTGTTTCCATGAATTTGCCTATAACAGATAGTTCATTTAAGTGGAATCACAGAATATTTGTCCTTTTGTGTTTGGTTTATTTCAATTTAGCATGAGCTTTTTAAGGTTCATCCACACTGCAGTATGCATCAGAACTTCATTCCTTTTTATGGCTGAATAATATTACACTGTATGTATATTCTATATTCTGTTTATTCATTCATCTGTTGATAGACACTTGGGTTGTTTCCACCTTTTGGCAGCTATAAACACTGGCATACAAGTATGTATCTGTTTGAGTTAGTGTTTTCTATTCTTTTGGGTATTTACATAAGGGTGGAATTGCTGGTCATAATGTAATACTACATTTATGTTTTGAAGGAATTGCCAAACTGTTAAACTGATTTCTACAGAAGTTGCATCATTTTACATTCCTACCAGCCTTGAGCCAGAATTTCTTTCCAAATTTTCCATATCCTTGCCAACAGTTAGGTGTGAAGTAGTATTCCATTGTGGTTTTGATTTATATTTCAGTAAAGACTAATGATGTCAAGT
This sequence comes from Vulpes lagopus, assembly GCF_018345385.1. Classification (NCBI taxonomy): domain Eukaryota; kingdom Metazoa; phylum Chordata; class Mammalia; order Carnivora; family Canidae; genus Vulpes; species Vulpes lagopus. The sequence goes on from NC_054829.1 coordinate 102,822,629, forward strand.
ATCTTTTCATGTGCTTATTGGCCATTTGCATGTCTTCTTCATACCCTAGAGCCAAAGGGATTAGGAACTGGAAAGAGAGTAGTTAGAGAAGGCTTTCTGGGGAGAAGTGTTAACCTTCAGTAGAGGAATTCAGCAAACCTGAGATGATTTTTGAGGGAAGAATACAAGAGGATAAATACCCTTGACTTTTTCCCTCCCATAACTTGTCACAACTTCCCATTAGCTCAATAGCTGGAAGCCAGCCTCCTAAGGCAGAGAGAAGGGTGAAGAGGTGTGGAAAATGAATCTAGAATGAAAGGTGGAACAAATGGAAGCTACCTACTACCACGAATACACAGAATTCCGGTAAATAGACTTTAAACTGAGATGCTTCCAATTTATGTGGTGGTGGTGGGGAAGCATTAGTAAAGTCATACAGATCTGTACAGTAGATAAACAGCATAAGCAAATATCTGAAGTTTTTAACCCTATAGTGAGAAAAATTATGAAAATACATCTCTATATAAATATTCCTTTTTAAAAAAGATTTTATTTATTTATTCATGAGAGATAGAGGCAGAGATGTAGGCAGAGGGAGAAGCAGGCACCCCATAAGGAGCCAAATATGGAACTCGATCCCGGGACCTAGGATCATGACCTGAGCCAAAGGCAGATGCTCAAATACTGAGCCACTCAGGTGCTCCCAAATACTGAATTCTTTTCTCAAAAATAATTTCCTGATGTTGGATTGAAGCATGAATAGTTAAGCATATAATTTGTTTGTTGTCTACAAGTACTAATGACCATGCAGTTTGAAGAAGAAGGAATTATTCATAAGTTTCTGATAAGGAAGATATTGGCTAATTTATTCATGTGATGGCTCTTCATTTATCATTATTACCATATATTGTTATTATTTCATCCAAATAGTCATGCTTCCAGATTTCCTTCATATTTTGAACTTTTAAATTTGCACTATGATATAGCATTTCATAGTGTTTTGCATATAACAAATGACAAATGCTTTATAACTGATTTAATGAAATAAATTAGTTATCTACATATTTTTATATATGTTTTAAACTTTATGGTAAAGTGAGAACACAATTCTAGATATTAGTACAATGAGTAGGATGCTTTAAAGCATTCAGCATATTTAAGAAAATTAAATCATACAGGGTCTACTTATTAGATAACCATCTTTCAAATGGTGAATGCTTTATAAAAATAGAGCCTTAAGCTTGTCAGCCTAAAGAGCATGGAAGTTTATTTCAGGTCTTGGTTTCATATACTAAGAAGAACTACTGTGATTAGTTAGAAGTCAGAATAAGTCTATTTAAAAACAAACATACAGAAAACAGGACCGATGGCAGCATCAGACTCAAAAGCCTTAAGAACTTACTAAGAGGGTGGCCTGTAGAGTCATAATGGAGTTGTGTTTCAAACCTGGCTCTGAAACAGGCAAATTAAACTTTAAGTCTAAGGTTTACTCATATGTAAAATGCGTAGAATGCCTCCCTCATAGAAGAATGTTGTGTAGAATGAAATGAGATGACATATGAAAAGTACTTGCTACTTACAAAGACAGTCAATAACTATCATTGCAAGGACTTCTCCCTAAGGTTGTTTATCACTTGGAACCCAGAAATACGTGCTTTTCAATAGTATTTCTGTGGCTTGAATGTATTGATATGCATTGTAATTGAAAATTTATATTTTTCATCGGAATGCTATGGCAGTATAGATTAATGCAGCAGTAGGATTATGGTAGTAATAAAATAAGAATGGTAATTATTATTGTCTAACAATTTACATTAAAACAATTTAGATATCATGACTTTACTTTTAAAATGTTCTCATTTACTTAAAATTGCACATTTGTCATTTAGTATACTTTCTCTGAAATAGGTGTATTTAAATTGTTCCCTGTCAGATGCCTGAAATAATTATATAAAACATGAGTGAGTGATATATGTCATAACTAATAACCACTCAGATACTTCTTTAGTATGTTCAATTAAGGTTCCTCATCAAGGATGACCGTCATTTAGTGTCAAAAACCATTGTTACCATTAACCCCGTACTTCTGAGATAAGGATTATTGGATGCTTAAAATGGTCTAGGACCAAAAGGTTTAAAGTTTTCATCTCACTACATTTCTAGATTATTCAGTATATATAGACATTAAGGAATGCACATGTTAGAGTGGAATATTTTATCTCCACCGCTGGATACTTTGAGAAGTTTTTCTAGGTGTATTTCTAACTTTCTTTTTGTCCCTCTCTTCACTCTGCCCAGGGTAGTGGAGGAGTGATTTACTTGACTGGTAAATTTGGGAAGGCTCCGCCTTACCTTTCTTCATTCTGGAAATAAGCTACCTGCAGGAACAAACTACTTCTATTACTTTTCCAGGAACAGATTCGTCCCTCCTTTAGAAAAAGGGTTTATCCTGGTTCAGTGTTGCCTGTATCTGGATTATGTTCACCAATTCTGGGGGATTTGTGAGCAAGCCCATTTGGCTCTCATATTAAATTATATTTTCCAACTTGTCTTTTATAAAAAAAAAATAAGTGATATTTTTGACCTCCATATGCTACTCCTTGTTTTATTTTCAATTCACTTAGAACATAGGGAAGAGGGAAACATTTTATTTTTTCATATTCTCGTATATGAAAGTTGATATCCTTCCTGAATTCTCTATCATCAAAAAGTTTTGAGCCTACAGTAAATAAAATCTCCAAATCCAATAAATTCCATCATGATAAGCTTTCAGAGAACCCAGCCAAGCCCCAGTGTGCTTTTCCCATGGAAAGAATAGAAGCTATTTCTATGCGATTTCAGAAAGAAGTTCAAAAATAAAAACAAAAACAAAAATGAAACACCATAGCCTATCATTTGGATCTAAGTTTACTACTGATCTTGATGTTGCACACTGAGAAAAAAGCATTAATTCTTTTACTTGGAAAAGGTGAATAAGCTTTTCAGTGTAAGAATATAGTCAGATCTTGAAAGCTCGTTTGATTTGTGGCTAATTCCTGTGGAAATATACTCTTCCGGGTATCATTATGATGTAGGAATGAGTTAGGGGCAGACGGGGCTAGGCAGGGAAAGATAAGGAAAGGCCCCAGAGTCAGGTTCCTACCCAACCCAAGAAAACAGAGGTGAGACAGAAAAATCAGAAAAAAATAAACCTGGCTCCCTAGCTCTAAATGTTAGGAAGTATCCCTCCTTAATGGCTACTAAGTAATGGCTACAGAAGTCCCAGATGTAGAGAAATGATAGGAGGAGATATTAATCAGAAATAAGGGAACACTGTGTTTGTGCTCACCTTATTTATTTATTTATTTATAGACTTATTTACTTATTTATTTATGATAGACACACACCCACAGAGAGAAAGAGAGAGAGACAGAGAGAGAGAGAAAGAGGCAGAGACACTGGCAGAGGGAGAAGCAGGCTCCATGCCAGGAGTCCGACATGGGACTCGATCCCGGGACTCCAGGATCACGCCCTAGGCCAAAGGCAGGCACCAAACCGCTGAGCCACCCAGGGATCCCCTGTGCTCACCATATTAAAAAAAAAAAAGAAATCTTGCTTGTTACAAGTCCACCATGTTTGTTCTAAATATCCACCCTGATATTGACAAGAAATTTGCCAAGTTCCCTGGTCAGTTTCCTATAAAAGACAGACTGTAAATGTCCTCAGTGGCAACCCTATTGGGACCCTCTCACTTTTGAGAGCTTTCTCTGTCTTTCTCTGTATCTCTGCTTCATAAACTTCTATCACTTTGCTCATTTTCTGTTGTCCTTGAGATTCATTCTTCTACTCCGTAAGACAAGAACCAAGCTCTCCTAAAACAATTATGTGCATATGACATTTCTGCATACACTTACCTCTGCTGTGTGCTTTGCCACATGCCCCACGATGACAATGACCTTGCCTTTGAAGCTCTGGAGCACAGTAGTGAAAGGGCCCTGGGTAAGCTCTCCTTCTGCAGTGAAGGCAGCACTGAATGGAATGTTGATGCTGCCTGAAATATGACCCCGAATAAAACTGAGAAAGAAAGCTTAAGGAAAACATTTGTGTGTAGAAGTGAGTGTGTGAGGGAAACTCACAGAGGGAATTGATTCACAGAAGACAGTACATTGAAATAAATGTACAAACAAAACCAGATTAAAAAATTCCCTGAGCAGACAAAACTAGTTTAGTCACACAAGCAAACTTTAGTTTGACTTATTTTGCAAGACAAGTGAGGCCAACTTAACCTTGGTCACTTCTGGCTTATGCCTCTGAAAATCATAAAACTTAAATTGTTGCCCCAAATTGATGAGGTAACCCCTAATCAGTTCCTTTTCATTTAAGAAAATTCTAATATTGTAACCAAAGTGAAAAATAAACAGTAACTGCCTCCACATTGTAAAAGCTGCTTTATAACAATATATCCTTGAGCCTCATTTCACACTTTTGTTTGAGTGCTCCTGACTTTTTGGTATGTGCACAATAAGCTTTTACTAATTACTACTTCAAAGACTTATTGATTTTACTTCTAGTTTTTAGTGTTTTATCCCCCCTGAACTTTTTTTTAAAGATTTTATTTATTTATTCATGACAGACATACAGAGAGAGGCAGAGACATAGGCAGAGGGAGAAGCAGACTCCTCGAGGGAAGCCCAACATGGGAGTCATGCCCTGAGCCCAAGGCAGATACTCAACCACTGAGCCACCCAGGCATCCTACCTACCATCCCTCCCCTTAAGAACTTTGACAGTTCTTAACGTCTTGAATGCTCTAGTGAGTATTTTATCTAAGTGAAGTAAGGTATTGCTACAGAAAAAAAGTTAAATATGAAAATGTAATGAAAAAAGGAAAGGAAGAAGATGAGTTGAAAAACTGAAAGACTTCACTGATTAAACAAAGTATTGCAAAAGTGATCAGGATGCAGCAAATCCATGGCAATCCCATGGGTTGCACAATATTCATGGCTTTCAGTTCATTATTATTACCATGATTATTTTACAGCTCTGAAGTAATATAGTCAATCATATATTCTCAGACTTAACTTGATACTACAAAACCTATCTACTTTAGGCAAGTGACTGCTAACCAGGACCCTCTTTAGAGTTGATTAGGTATTAGCACTGGTTGGAAACACTTCTGTTGTTGTCCATTTCTCAACTGAATTTAGCTGATATTTCTATTCTTTCCAATTTTATGCTCTCTAAAGGGGTAATGTATTATTATATTTGCACTTTAGAATCGTTCATATGACTTCACTGAGTATTACTTTTAATTTTTGAATTAAAAGCATGTATTAGTAACATCATATGGTGTTAAAAAATATGCCCCCAACTAAGGCATAGCATATTTAAAGAAGTGGCAGATGATGAAACCAGAGAGGTAGATTAAATAATAATTATGATCTTAGTCCTTCAACAATTCCCAAGGTATTTAAATTTATTTGAAATGTGGGATCCTGTTTAATGTTATTTATTATCTGTCAATAATACCTGTTCCTGCCAATAGATGGCATGATGTTTAACAAATTATGCTTCTTGGACTCTCCATACAGAAAATTTAAAAATAAGGGTCCATATATCATATATATGTATATATAGGGGGATATATATATATCCCCCAAAATAAAGTACAATTAAAAAGACAATTCTTCATATAGAGAGTGTATAGAGGAAGGTTTTTTAAAAAAGATTTTTATTTATTTTAGAGAAATTGAGAGAGAGAGAGAGAGAGAGAGAGAATGCACAAGTGAGAGGGAGGGTCAGAGGGAGAGGGAGAAGCAGATTTCCCATTGAGCAGGGATCCTGAGGTGAGGCTGATCCTAGGACTCTGAGATCATGGTTAAGGTAGACACTTAACCAATTAAGCCACCCAGGTGCCCTGAGGAAGCCATTCTTAAATGTTATTATTAATCAAATAACTCTTCAAATAAACATAAAATAACTGAAAATTGTTCTAGAAGAGAGGGATAAGATACTCTGATAGGATATATCAACTTGGGGAGGACAGCAAAGGTTTTCACTGAGAAAGCAAGTGACAGCTGAGTTAAAATTGGAAAAATTAATGAAAGTTAATTAGACAAAGGGATGGAGTGGAGGTGGGACAGGGTAGTGGAAGGGATAAACATTTCAGGCAGAATATTAGGCTTACAGAAGTGTTAGGCACATGGCCCATAAAGAGAAACAAAGGCCAGTGCCAGCAGAATTTAGAGAGCAAGTGTAGCATGAGGTAAGATGAGCTGAGAAATGAATTCAGAGGCCAGACCAAGCAGGGTCTTGTAGGTCATGTTGATAATATTAGTCTTTATCCTAGAACAATGAAAATCAAAAATTATTTTAAGCAGAGAACTTACAAATCACATTTGTACTTTGGCAACAATGTGAAGAAAGGCTATTATGTGAAGACTAGTTTATTATAAGAAGTCTAGGCAATCTGTCTTCCCTCCCTCAACAATCGCTGACTGATGACCATGGAGGGGATATTTATATGCTCAATAGAGACATTTCCCTTAGATGTCTCTTGAAAAATGGAAGAGCAATAGAATTTTAAAAAGTTATGCCACAAGCAACTAATATCCCTTCTCAAAACTCATTAGTCATCATTGTAGAAGGGGAAAATTATAATTACTTATTGACATGACAGTTTCTCAATTGCCCCAGTTTGTAGGTTCATCTTTAGAATTCTACTTCTCTCTTTATGTTTCTCTGCCTCTCTTTCTCTCTCATTAATGGTGAGAGGAGAAATTGAGGCTCCCACTCTCAAGAATGATGGCATAGATTGACCATATATCTTACATTTGAAATTTTCTACTCGGTTGATGCTTCATCATTTTTTTTTGGCATTAGTAACAAAGGAAAGAACTATAAAAAGTTTTGAAAAATTAGAGAAGAAGTCAAGTAAACACTAGCATCCCAGTGTACATTGTTTAATTACAGTCTTCTAGATTGGACAAATAATTTATGATTATGGGTGGATCACCTCTGGATCTTATCAGCACTAGTTTCTCAAACATTGACAATTACTGAATATTCTCAATTGCAGTTTTCATCAACAGTCAGGGCTTTCTTCTCAGCATATAATTACTCTGATAGTACTTTTATATTCAGGTAGGACATGTCTTAAAATGAAAAATTTGGATATCATAAACTAAGAACCTAACAACTCAAATGTTTTCCGCAAATGATTCTACATCTGCCAGTCTGAATCAGTTGCAAGAGAGTTTGTGTTTATCAAACAGCCCTTATCAACTGTGAACATTTTTTTCTTTCCAGTGCTTTTATAGTAGCAAAAACAGTACAAATCTATCCTAGATATATTTGGGTTGCTTGCCCACCTCCCAGTTTGTTTGAAAGAGCCTCAACTATTGTACCCATGAAAGGGTGAGCCTAGATTACCATGTTTGTATCAGATGATCCTTCCACAATCATGGCTGAACAGACAGTAGAGAAGGGAAGGGTGAAGGTGAATATCTGATGCTGGCTGAGCCAATTAGTTTCTCTCCCTTGAAAATAAAAAATAAAAGATAAAAGACAAAAGACGATGCTTAAACTGTGTTAAGCTTTACAATGTAAGTTACATTTGAAAGCCTGCTATATATTTATTTTTTCATTTTTTTATTTTAATTTTTTTAATAAATTAATTTTTAATGGTGTTCAATTTGAAAGCCTGCTATATACAATTTGTTCAGCTACATATTAGAAAATTAGTGACTCTAAAAATAATATTTATTTAACAAGATAAATTCTACAAATACTTGGCTTAAAAAAGTACTCATGTGTACCCAAATACCCAATATCTAAAATCTGTATCTAAATCATAGAGGACCATCTAGATGGTTTTATCAACTCATCACCAATTTCTTACGTGCTTTTAAAGATTTCAGTCCAAAATGCTTTTTAGTTACTAGATGCAAGTCATAAACTTGTTACTATCCTAGGATTTTCTGTTGGTTGTGCTTTATAGTTTGATTTAAAAAAAAAATCTATATTAAATGTTAAAATGCTTGACAAAATATGATGGTAGCAGAGACTTTTTGGGAAAAAGAAAATTATAACCCAAAATGCATAAGTATTCCAAACCTTTTTAAAGCTATCTTAACATTTTTTTTAAAAAGATTTATTTATTTATTTATTCATTCAGAGAGAGAGAGAGAGAGAGAGAGAGAGAGGCAGAGACACAGGCAGAGGGAGAAGCAGGCTCCATGCAGGGAGCTCGACGCGGGACTCGATCCCAGGTCTCTAGGATTGTACCCTGGGCTGAAGGCGGCACCAAACCGCTGGGCCATTGGGGCTGCCCGAAATGTAGGTTTCTTATGTGAAACCTATATCATAATGATGAAGCAGAACTCTGTTATGCAATTTCTAAACATGTGAGAGGCTGCCAGATTATATTGTAAAGGTAGGTATTTGAATACTTTTCTTTACCTTCTGAGTCCTCCATAATCATAATAAAATATTAAGTATCTGAAAACTGAGTGAAGCACAGATTTTATATTTTGTGTTAATTAGACAGAATAAGAGTGTGATAGAAGGCAGTTTCTGACATATAGTTACTAATTAGTAGTGGGCAAAATATGGCAAGGAGAGCAAAATGTTAGAGAACACACATCTGAGATAAGCACTTTCTCCATGCTTTAAGAACTTCAGTTTGACTTCATTGTACTGCAGTGGAAGACAAGTGTGTATGGGTTCTTAATACTAAGGCAGTATTAGAAATCAGCATGCACCAATACATATTTGAGGATTACAAGTGTCACTTCACTGCTTTCCTCATATTCTAGACAGAAATTTGGATCCTCTACATTTGCCTTTTGTATTTAAAAAAGCCATTGTTTGTCAGCATAAACACAGATATGGGGTAAACAATAACCACACTTGAAGTTCTGTAGTGAGTACTCTACCCAACAGCCAGACACTCTGCTATTTTAGAAACTAAGAACTTAAAAAGTTTCATCTTCAAAGTACTTATTTAGAATCTAGAAGCCAAAGTATTTATGTGGTAATTGCCTCCAATTATATATACATCTTTATAGTGTAACAATGTACATTACAATTTTCAGATTGGTTTTGACAAAAGTGGCAGTGGCTCTCATAAACAGTAACTTTTTAACCTTTCAGTGTTCATAAAACATTTTTACTATTAGGATTTTTTATGACATTCTTGAAAGAATTAAAAGATAAAGGACCTGATTAAGGAATCATTAGTAATTACAATGAAACCTCTGCTATAGAACAATAGTAGCTATAAAAATAGTATAGCAGGCACCTAGTCAGGTATTTGAATCAAGTTGTTTATTACACTGATTGCGCTCTGTGATATATTCCAGTAAACGTGATTTTTCATTGGCAACTGGTGACCCTGCAGTAAGCTCTTCCTTTCTCCAAAACACAGCATTCAACTCAACATTCCATTTGGTAGACATTACCAAAAAAGCATTCAAGTGTGTACTTATAATAAAAATAAATTTTCACATTAAACAAAATCTGGTATTCCAATGTATAAATAAGTCAGAACAAGTATTTTAAAACATGTGTGAGAAAAGACTTGGATTATTAGAATAGTATAAACATATAAGGATGACATGCATCATCTTTTAGGTTTCTAAGATATGAAGACCTTCCTATATTTATAAGTCAGTCTATATAACAAATATTATAAGTAAATGCACCATAAAATATCCCTCTGAGAATAATATAGGTATATTAAATAGGTAAATGTTCATAATCTAGAAAGATTGTTCACTTCACAAAAGGATTTAATAATGGATTTAAAATATCTAACAGCTCAAAATTTAACCCAGAAACAATCTCATATTTTTCTAAACACTAAAAGACCACAGCATTTTTGCTGGGTTACCTCACTTAGTGACTTCATACCTCTATAAACGAAACACACCAGCATTTCATCAAACCACTTTGTTGGCTTTGTTTGGTTGCTATGCTAACTAATTATAATTAGTGTTATAGAGTCCAAAGTAAAGGCTATACCTTTAATATAACAATAGCCAAAAGAGAATATGGAATTAAGCCCGTAGTTTCCTCATATAGAGTGTAATTAAATAGCATTAATCAATAGAAAATTATATCTTTAGAGATCACCATTTCTCCTTGCTAAATCTGTTGCTGCTTTCTTTGAATGATATCACCATCCACCAAATCAGTTTAAACTTCATCAGTGGCAACATCCAACATTTTAAAGCACTAATAAATCTCATCTTCCTATCTCTGTTCCCATGACTAACTGCCTATTTCAGATACTTCCTCCCTTGAGCACAGACTATTATGGTAGCTTTTTGTTTTCTTCAACTCTTATCGTTTTCCCTTAGAAATCCACTCTCTTCACAATACTGTTAAATTAAAATTTAAAAAACAAACTTCTGATTATCATATCCTTGTTAAGAAACCTTTCATGGTTGCCTATAAGACAAAGCCCAAATGTCTCAGGTGAGTCCACATGAATAAGACCTAACTACTTCACTTCCAACCAAATCAGATCACACACTGTTTCCAGTATATGTCCTGCTTAGCTCCTGCAAGCTTTCTCTGCCTAAATATTTTTTCTCCATTTTTTGAGTGTTCAAACAATATCCATCCTTCAAATGTTTCCTCCATGAAAACTTGCCTTCCCAAAGTATCTGTACATCTCTCATGACAGCAGTTTGATCTTATATAAAACATCCTAATGCTAATATACTTGACTTCCATCAAGACTTAAAACAATTTATAGGACCTGTATTTATCTCATCTATGGAACTCTCATAATGCTTTATTTAATACAGTGTTTAGAATACATGTTGTATATTTGCTGAGTAAATGAATTTCAGAATTGTGTCAAACCTAGAATAACTTGTATAAGCACAAATATGTTAAATATTTCATAGCCTTCCTAGCTAGTGGCACCACCACCTATCAACACTTGTAAGTGCCATGATGCAGAATTACCTTTTTTAATACATAGAAAGAGAAAAGGGAAAGAAATAGCACTAAAATGTATTTCTCTGAATTTTCTCCAGCATAGATATTGGCCCAAAGGGTTTACTAAAGCTGATTTATTTTAGGGCAAAGCTAAAGATCTCCCCCTTTATGACTGCAAATATGGAGAAATGTTTATGCATATCAAAGGATTCCATCCTTCTGGTCTTGCCTGTTCCTTACCTCCACTCTCATCTTCTTCCACACGCATAAATCCCTACAAGATAGAAATGTGAGCATGCTACTTATCTGATCAAAATTCTTTAATACTTTCTCATAGTCTTTGGAATAAAACTCAAATTTCTTAGCATGTTATGCAACATTCTCCATGAAGCTACCTTTGCCTACTTTGGTGTCATTTCCTACCCTCATGTTTTCCAGCCACGCATATCCAGAGTACTTGTAATTTCCTGAATGTGTCTTCTCACCCTCTCTGTGCATGCATACAGTATTTTTTTTTCAGTCTAAAATGTCCTTTTCCTCTTCATTTCTGGGGTAATTACTATACGTCTCCCAAGACCTGCCTCAGATCACCTAGCATGGGTGATCATCCTTATATTCCCATGGTCTTCTGGGTGTGTCTCAAACAAAAACCATTTCACATTGAATTGGAATTATCTATTTAATGTGTCTCTCTTAGCCATAAAATTGTGAACTCCTGGTCAGCAGGGGTTCTGACTTAACTCTGTTTCCCCACTGCCCTCAGATAGGATTGGCGGACTGATTGAATGAGACTATATGGCACTCAGGAACTAGGGCTGTGGATGAGTCTCAGAACGAATAGGGGCTCTTCAACAGTTAATGTACCTTAATTCAGCTCTGAACACCAGTATCTCTAAATTACTTTGAAGAAATTTTTAGAAACTAATTCTTTAGGACACAGAGACAAGAGCAACACTAGCATTTACTAAGAATGAATAATGTGGTATAATAATAAAAACAACGGAGTTTATGTGTTTTTCAAATTAAAAAATTTAAGCCTGAGGTTCTCTTTTCAAAGCTTCTGATATTAAAAAAAGTAAGTGCTTTATAAAAAAAGCTGCAAAAACCTCAGCCTTGAATTCAAGGATATGAGAATAATATTCCTTCAAAATACCTCTGTTTACAGATAGTATCAGTTGGTCCCACATTTACATGACTAAGACTACTCTTAATATGAACTCCAGAAAATTTGAAACTCTATTTAGAACCATTAAAGAAAACAACAGTTTGGTTTGTGTATTATCTTTGAAACTATTAACATTACTTATGAAATTTATGCCACTATATGAGAAACACGTTCTATTGCCTCTTTATGCAGTTATTGTTTGCTCAGAAATTCCTGTAACGTATTAGAATTTAACTGACTTAAACCTTTATGTAGATTAGCATTTCAAGTTTCTTTCTTATAAAAACAAAAATAATATGATTTCAATAGAAACTTAGCTGTTAGCTTCTCTGACATAAACTGTTCAGCTTTAATATTGAATTTAGATTAGATTATCTCTAAATTTCCTTCTTACTCAAAAGTTGAGATTGTCTTTATTGTCAGGTGGGTAAAGTCTGTTTTTATGTTCTCCAGATTTCCTTTTCTGTGTTCTTTACCCGTACTACTGGGATCCACAGAAGTTAGGGGTAGTTCTCTCAGACTTAATAGGCTTCTCCTTACCTTATCACAAAACTTGATAATAGATTAAAATAGTCTTCTTTCAGGGTATTTGTATTATTAACTGGGAATACTTGTATCATAAGCTAAATGACTAAAGCTTTAGCAGAATTTCAGGTGATGGGGTTCAAGATACAGTACTCTTAAATATGGCATCTTGGTATACTGAAAATTTAAGCTGAAGGAATTTGAGAAATGGCATGTGCAGAGGATGGTGATATCTGTATCTCTAAGACAGGGGGACACTGAAAGTAATGTGAGCAAATAGGCCTTGCTAAGTTTCCTTTAGTTTAGCTAAATTTAACTCATACTCCCTTTTGCCCTATCAAATGTTCCTGCCACTCTCCACTCTTCATTAAGACTCACATAAAAACTCTCAGTTTAACCATTTCTTCATTTATTTCCTTATTAAGGCTTCTTTCATTTATTTCCTTATGAAGGCTCCCATGTCATGTAAAACTTACATTAAATTGATTTGTATGCTTTTCTCTTATTAATTTGTCTTCTCTTACAGAAGCCCCAGCCAAGAATTTAGAAGGGTAGAGGGAAAATATACTTTTCCTCCCTTATATGCATAGGAGGGATCTAGGGGGTGATAAGGCTATCCCTTATATTCATTGGTAGATAGTAACTTATTTTGCTGAAAGGTAATTGCCTCCCTCTCTTTCATAAACAATCATTTCAATTATTTTACATAGGTAAACAAGATGAGATTAAACTTTAGATTCTTAATCTCCTGAAGGAACAAATTAAGAAAAAATTTTCACCATTATGAAGATAGAAGAAACGTGTTAGCCAAACTTTCCTGTTTAAATGATCTTATTATAAAAGCAAAAGAGAGGATAAAAATTATATACAGAGACTATAAACAATTTGAAAAATATTATAAACAACACTTCAAAAATAACTTACCTTCTTTGGGAAAAGGTATTAGAGTTTTGTGTGTTTTTTTTTTTTTTTTGGTTTCTACTGTATAGGATTACATTTTGTTGGTGTGGGAAAAATAAATATTTTAAGAATCTACTAGTATTAAATATTTATTAACTTCATAAAAAGAGAAGTAAACTCACTTGATTCCAGGACCCCAGGATCACACCCTGAGTCAAAGACAGACATTCAACCACTGAGCCAGCCAGGCATCCGGGAAAATTTAATAGAATATTTTTTTAAAAGACATTTATTTATTTTAGAGAGAGAGGGATGGAGAGAGAGAGAGAGCTCACACTAGCATATGAGTAGGGGGAGGGGCAGAGGGAGAGAATTTCAAGTAGACTTCCCAAAGAGCATGGAGTCTGATGTGGGTCTCCATCTCACAGCCCATGAGATCATGATCTGAGCTGAAATCGAGTCAGATGCTTAACCAACTGACCCATCTAGGTGCCCCAACAGAAGAATATTTTTAATGGATTAAATGAAATCATGATGGTAGGAAAAAACCTTTCTAACATGTCTCCCTCAAAGTGTTCCAACTTTGCTTTCCAATATTTAAAACAGTTCAGTTTTCTCAAGTGGGATTTATTTTGGAAATGCAAGCGTCATTCAATACTTGCAAATCAATCAACATATACCAAATATGCCACCCCCAAACCAAAAAAACCCCAAAACCCTAGAAACAAGCTTAAACAGGTAAAAGACCTGTAATTTTTGAAAACTATAAAATGTTGATGAAAGAAATTGAAGATGATGCAAACAAATGGGGGACATTCCACACTCATGGATTGGAAGGATTAATATTGTTAGAACGTCCATACCACCAAAAGCAATCTACAGATTCAAAGCAATCCCTATTAAAATGCCAGCAGCATATTTCACAAAACTAGAACAAATACTAAAATTTGTATAGAACCACAAAAGAACCTGAATAGCCAAAGCAGTCCTGAGAAAGAAGAACAAAGCTGGAGGTATCATAATTGCAGATTTTAAGATATACTACAAAGCTGCAGTAACCAAAACAGTGTGGCACTGGCACATAAATAGACACAAATATCAATGGATCAAAATAGAGAGCCCAGAATTAAACCCCCAATTATATTGTTAGCTTATCTATGACAAAGGAGGCAAGAATATACAAAAGGAATACAGGCTTCCAGTTATGGAAAGAATACACCATGGGAATAAAAGGCACAGTATTAAAAAAAAGAAGAAACATCTAGAATAACGTTTGACCAAATATCTGGACACCATAACTAGCCAAGTTGGCACATAAAATTAACCATCATATGATTATTGATAAATTACTTAATAGCTGACTAACTCATTTAAAAAAATAGTTCAATTGGCAGAAAAAAAAGTTCAGTTATCCCTGAATCTGTGGCTGTGTCTATATAAAGACAATTACTGGCACATTTGTTTACTAGAGATCAGGCCCCCCCATACAAGGCACTGAAAGTAAAAATTCAGTTTGTGTGTAAGATTTGAAGGAACATGTATTGCATTTGAACATGTAATTTGGAATCAATGGATGTCTCATTCAGTCATTAATTTATATTCACTTGTTAACTGACTTATTTATGCTTAACAGCCCTATGCAGAGGCCAATTAGTCACTTGGTTAAAATTTAGGAGCATAAATCTTAGGAGCATGGGTTTGTCTCTACCAACTGCCATTCGTAGGGGCTTGGGGAAGCTGCTTAGCCTTTTTAAGCCTCAGTTAAGCATCTTCATCAGTAAAATAGAGGTTAAGCATCTGGTTAAGCATCTTCATCAGTAAAATAGAGGTATTAGCAGAATCTACATTGTAAGGCTAGCATCATGCTTTGTATGCTGGGAGAGCTTAATTATAGCTTAATTATATAATTAAGATTATTGTAGATTATAGATTTTTAGGAATTAATGATTATAGGTATCCAGGAATTGAGGGCATGTTACTAACTCTAAAACTACATTACAGAGATTTCTGACCATCCTATAGTTTCTCTTGACTTAAGTGATTCTTTTCTCTTTTGACTTAATCTCTTACATTGCTGGTGTCTTTGGTGGCCCAAAATGGCCAAGCAAGTTCATATACTAGGTTGCTGCCCTTGTTTGTCCTTCTGCCTAGAATGTTCTTCCCTATATAATTTGTAGCCTGCCTCTTTACATCATTTAGTTAACTGCTGAAATATTTTTTTGAGAAGGTTTCCTTGAGTACTTTATAAAATTTTATTATTTTCCTTTTCCCTGCTTTATTTTCATATATAGCATTTATTGCTGTTTAAGGTCCTATGATAGATATATTTATCTATCTCTTCAATTAAAATGAAGTTACCTTGAGTGCGGGAAATTTCTCATTTTGTTCACCAACAAATCCTCAAACTCTAGTACATTACTGACTAGAATATACTGAGATAGCCAGTAAATATTTGTTGAATGAATGCATATTAGATTTGATGAATGCTTCAACCTCTAAATTCTGACTCTACTGACTTCTAAGTAGTGTCTTGCTTCTGGGTTTTAGGAAGAAAGGCCTCAAAAGTCACTGGGTATATATATACATATATATACAGAATGTAAAATGCCACTGTTTCTTTATGTTATAACTTTGAAAGGTTATGGTAGGACACTGGCACTGTGTCCTCCATCCTGTTGTTTTCCTTATAAAAATATTTTCTGGGTACTTTCTAGGAGCCAAACCTGGTGCTGGGATTATAAAGATTAAAAGGATATGACCCTTATCCCTGCCCTGCTTCTGTTATCTAGAGATTACTTCTTTACTGATACATTGTTTGTACCACTCATTTGGCACTTTTAATACATCATTGTCTTTACTATTTACTTATTTTCCAAATAAATATTTTCATGTTTTATATTCTTTATACTAAAAGCAACCTAGTGAATAAGAACTATATTTTATACCTTTTTCTTTAAAGAATTATCCACAGCACTAATGAGAGTAAAATTTATTGGTTGCTATTAATGATGACATCTAAAAAAGTCAAACACCACATTCTAATATATTACTTTGTAGCACTAAATTTATGAATCTCTCCATTACCATTAAACACACTATTCCTTTGCCGTTAATTGCCTGAGAACAGAGTTTCAGATTAACAGAAAAAAAGTTACTTATTTCCTCATAATATAATCAAATGGTGTGCATCATTAGAGATTATAAAAGGTTTTTCAGTCTTGGAAGGCCATAGGTAGGTAGTTTAGATACTTCATTGAGAGGGTTTATAGAACCCACAGTTCTCCATTATTCATTTTGCTCTTGACACTAGAAGAGACCTAATGACACCCAATGACTCTTGGAAGAGTTTAGCCTGTGGTTCTTCTCTAAGCAGTGTGATTGATACAACGGTGCCAACATTTGGTATTTAGAGGTGAGACAAAGTAGATATGTGATAAAAGAAGAGGATATTGGAAAAAAAAAAACACCACAACTTAGAAATGTTGTGAGGATAAATAACTCAACTTTAAGTACACTTTGGTTTTAAAGCAGGCTTTCAAAAAGGGGATTTAGAAAATTTCACAAGTTCGGTTCTTTGGGAAGGTTATAAAAGATAAGTGACTTTAATCAGGAACAAGACAGGGATGTCCACTCTCACCACTGCTGTTCAACATAGTTCTGGAAGTCCTCGCCTCAGCTATCAGACAACAAAAAGACATTAAAGGCATTCAAATTGGCAAAGAAGAAGTCAAACTCTCCCTCTTTGCCGATGACATGATACTCTACATAGAAAACCCAAAAGCCTCCACCCCAAGATTGCTAGAACTCATACAGCAATTTGGTAGCGTGGCAGGATACAAAATCAATGCCCAGAAATCAATGGCATTTCTATACACTAACAATGAGACTGAAGAAAGAGAAATTAAGGAGTCAATCCCATTTACGATTGCACCCAAAAGCATAAGATACCTAGGAATAAACCTAACCAAAGAGGTAAAAGATCTATATCCTAAAAACTATAGAACACTTCTGAAAGAAATTGAGGAAGACACAAAGAGATGGAAAAATATTCCATGCTCATGGATTGGCAGAATTAATATTGTGAAAATGTCAATGTTACCCAGGGCAATTTATACGTTTAATGCAATCCCTATCAAAATACCATGGACTTTCTTCAGAGAGTTAGAACAAATTATTTTGAGATTTGTGCGGAATCAGAAAAGACCCCGAATAGCCAGGGGAATTTTAAAAAAGAAAACCATATCTGGGGGCATCACAATGCCAGATTGCAGGTTGTACTACAAAGCTGTGGTCATCAAGACAGTGTGGTACTGGCACAAAAACAGACACATAGATCAATGGAACAGAATAGAGAACCCAGAAGTGCATCCTGAAATGTATGGTCAACTAATATTCGATAAAGGAGGAAAGACTATCCATTGGAAGAAAGACAGTCTCTTCAATAAATGGTGCTGGGAAAATTGGACATCCACATGCAGAAGAATGAAACTGGACCACTCTCTTTCACCATACACAAAGATAAACTCAAAATGGATGAGAGATCTAAATGTGAGACAAGAGTCCATCAAAATCATAGAAGAGAACACAGGCAACACCCTCTTTGAACTCGGCCACAGTAACTTCTTGCAAGATACATCCACAAAGGCAAAAGAAACAAAAGCAAAAATGAACTATTGGGACTTCATCAAGATAAGAAGCTTTTGCACAGCAAAGGATACAGTCAACAAAACTAAATGACAACCTACAGAATGGGAGAAGATATTTGCAAATGACATATCAGATAAAGGGCTAGTTTCCAAAATCTATAAAGAACTTATTAAACTCAACACCAAAGAAACAAACAATCCAATCATGAAATGGGCAAAAGACATGAAGAGAAATCTCACAGAGGAAGACATGGACATGGCCAACATGCACATGAGGAAATGCTCTGCATCACTTGCCATCAGGGAAATACAAATCAAAACCACAATGAGATACCACCTCACACCAGTGAGAATGGGGAAAATTAACAAGGCAGGAAACCACAAATGTTGGAGAGGATGCGGAGAAAAGGGAACCCTCTTACACTGTTGGTGGGAATGTGAACTGGTGCAGCCACTCTGGAAAACTGTGTGGAGGTTCCTCAAAGAGTTAAAAATAGACCTGCCCTATGACCCAGCAATTGCACTGTTGGGGATTTACCCCAAAGATTCAGATGCAATGAAACGTCGGGACACCTGCACCCCGATGTTTCTATCAGCAATGGCCACAATAGCCAAACTGTGGAAGGAGCCTCGGTGTCCATCGAAAGATGAATGGATAAAGAAGATGTGGTTTAGGTGTACAATGGAATATTACTCAGCAATTAGAAACGACAAATACCCACCATTTGCTTCAACGTGGATGGAACTGGAGGGTATTATGCTGAGTGAAATAAGTCAATTGGAGAAGGACAAACAGTGTATGTTCTCATTCATTTGGGGAATATGAATAATAGTGAAAGGGAATATAAAGGAAGGGAAAAGAAATGTTGGGAAATATCAGGAAGGGAGACAGAACATAAAGACTCCTAACTTGGGGAAACGAACTAGGGGTGGTGGAAGGGGAGGAGGGCAGGTGTTGGAGGGGAACGGGTGACGGGCACTGAGGTGGACACTTGACGGGATGAGCACTGGGTGTTTTTCTGTATGTTGGTAAATTGAACACCAATAAAAATTAATTAAAAAAAAAAAAAAGATAAGTGACTTTATTTTCTTTCTTCATTCCCTTGGGACCACTCCCCCCCAAATGACCCAAAACACTACCGATTCTCTTCTTTAGGTCTGTGATTATAAAGACTAAAACAACCAACTCAGGTCTCTGCCTAGTTGTAACTATGAAACATGTATTGTGGGATGACATAAAGGTATTCCGATGTTAGGCAACTCATCCATACTCCTCACAGAACAATGATCAGGCTAGCAACTCTGCTTTCTGCTGTTCCATTTATATTTATTCTGAAGAAAATAAAAGAGAGTAGCAATTTAAAAATCAGACAATGAGGTTTGAAAAACTTTGGACTGAATGTCACTTTTATATTGTGTGTATTTTAAAATTTCAAATACCTATTTAAATTATTTGAAAGGAAGTTTCAGAAGAGTGCTGGGCATAATGCTATTTTAATTATTTTACGAGTAATCCTTAAAATTAAAATAGGCTAGGGCACCTGGTGGCTCAGTTGGTTAAGCATCTGGTATTTTTGGGCTCAGGTCATGATCTAATAGGTCATGGGATGGAACCCTGCCTCCAGCTCTGCACTTAGTGGGAAATCTGCTTGGAGACTTTTTCCTCTCTGCCCCTCCCCTCTTCTCTTTCTTTCTCAAATAAATACACAAATCGTTAAAAAAAAAAAAATTAAAATAGGGCACTATAATGCTACACTTTTTCATGGTTTTATGAGACACTATGACTAAAGGCTCAACCAAAAGAAACAAGCTAAAATTTTTAAAAATTAAATGTATTTTAAACCCTTGAAATAACAGATAAGATCTTTTACGGCAAGAGTTCCTGACTTGTCAACTGGAATTTAATGCTTCTTTTGGGAATCCACTCATCTACTCCACTAAAGAACTTCCAGTATCCCTGAAGATCTAATAACCAGGGACATAAACATTTAGGCTCTCTCCAAATTCAGTTATCTTTCATAAGTGAGGGAAAATAAAAAGTAGTTACTTTTCACAAAAGTAGTGGGGATATATCATTTTAAATAGCAGGCTTCCAAAATGTATTCTTAGTAATCTGAGATTCTATGGATTGCTTCATGAGTTCAGCAAATGTAGTTTAAATCTCATTCCAAAAACTGTAATTGCAAATATATACATGAAAACTCATATGCTAGGGGCACCTGGGTGGTTCAGTGATTGAGCATCTGCCTTTGGCTTAGGTTGTGATCCCAATGTCTTGGGATGGAGTCCTGCATTGGGCTCCCCACAGAGAGCATGCCTATGTCTTTGCCCCTCTCTGTGTGTCTCTCATGAATAAATAAATAAAATCTTAAAAAAAAATGCCAATTTTAGCTTATAAGAAACCACTAATCTGTTAAGCCTTATTTTCATATAACTCATTTCTAGTTAGTAAATGATATAAATACTAACCTACGAAGAAAATCATTTAAAATTTCTTCATTTATATTTTATATAATGAATTTCTAAGACAGAATTTATTTAAAAAAAAAGAGTTACCCTGTTTTAAAAAGTTTGAATATCATTTACCTAGATTCTAGAGTACAGAGAATCAAGGCATATTTCATGAGAATCTGACAGATTAAGATATAGGCAGAAAGATTAAACTACTACTATTTTGTAACTGTTCCTACTTTACTGCCAAGCAAAATCCCAAGAAGTTATGGTACATTAAATGTAAAATATCAGTAAAAAATACTTTAATATGTTTTCTAAAGACAATATTTTGAATATTATAATAAATACAAGTTCAAAGTTGAGATCTGTCAATCTTTCTTTTTAGGCCATGAAATAGACCAGTTAAATACTCTCCATCTTCACCAAAATTTTATCTATAGCGAGAAGGATTCAAATGCCTGCAAGAATAGCAATATACACTAGAGAAACATAAAAACCAAGAAAATGTCCCAATATTCTGGTGTTGTCTGGAAACCATTTTAAGGTCATGCAATGTTATCTTATGAAACATTATACAAGTCTATTCCGGCATCTAGTATGAGAGTTATTTAGCTATTTCAATTCAGAGGAACCCCCGATATGTTCATTGTTTTTACCACATACCCTTAAAATGGAAAGGAAACAGTATGAGTAAGGCAGTACCACCCTCTAAAAGCGCATATGTAAAGGATACTCTTCACTATTCCGGATGTCAACTACCAGGAGCTTTGGTTTACTGGACTTTGTCTTCTTGGTAGGTGTTTTGAAATGGCCTGTCACTGTGAGTTCACACAAGTCAATAAGGTCCTCTGCTGAAATTCGGGGTGATACTTCTGACTTTAGGTCATTCAATGGGATGGATTCTCTTGACTGAAAAAAATATACAAACAGTACAAATATTGAGAATAATACAGAGAGACAAACTATAGCCAATATAGAATATCTGTAGGCTCTTGATATCAATCACTGTAGCATATAGGAGAACAGGAAACTGAGTTGCACTTTAGTGGTCTACTGTGTACCTGTATTCCTTACTATTAAGGTTTACTTACACACAGAGGAAAGCATTATTCTTTTGGTTCACTACAAGCTCCTGGTTCAAATGTGATAGAAAGAGATGAGGCAGATTTTTCTTTATGAGAGCACATTTCACTTTTCTTCAAGTATAATTACTATTGTTGTGTATCACATTAATTAAAACTCTGATAATAGAAGAAATTGCACTGTAACTCAGTAAACATACTAATGAAAGAATGTGGTTCTAATATACATACTAGACTTTTATAATATAATTTATATCACATATAGATAGTTGAACAGAAATTAGATTCTCAGAGATGAATGCAGAGCGATATAACACTTTCTTAGATAGTAAACAAAATTGACAGTGTATCTTAATTGTGAAGGAGGTAAAATGAGACTCTAGACAATCAAACCAGTACTTTGGTCTATGTGATTGTGATAGGGTGTAAGACTGATTCAGAAGAAGGGCTGTTTACAACTGCTCTCCATGTTATTCAAGAGGGAGAGGGAATTCCCCCCCCCCCCACCGCCCCGGAAAAGGCAACAAAATACTACTTAACTAAATTCAACATAAATTTATGGAGCATTAATAGTCACTCTTGAAAACTTATTTAACATTCCTCGAGAATTTAAGAACTTTCAAAATTCATTTGATTGAAAAACAGGGATTCAAAAGAAAAATATATATTTAAGCATATAAATATATATGTTTTCAAAACAGAGTCTATTATCTCATTTACTTATTTTCTCTATTTTCACAGTTCCATTGTGGGATATCACATTTAGAATTTCCAATTTAGAATTTCTAAGCAGGAGTGAATATATGGATCACTTAACAGACAGACTTTTAAAAAAAAGTTTTATTTAAATTCCATTTAGTTAACATACAGTGTAATATTAGTTTCAGGTGTATACTCAACACTTCTATACAACACCTGTTCATCAAGACAATCCCCATCACCTATTTAACTCATCTTGTGTGTCTCTGTGCCCCATCCCCACTCCCCTACCATTCAGACAGACTTTTTTTGAAAAAAAAAAAAAAAAAAAAAGGTTTGGTTGTAGTTTCAACTGAAATGTCAGCTCTCATCCCTTGGGTTCCCCTGATTATGCCATAAATTCTTTCTCCCACTTCATTAGCTTTTAAACAGAAATGGAAATTGCTATGCTTTGTGGATATTTATGGGTCTTAATCAAAGATAGACATTAGAAATTTCATTTTTTTAATATTAAGAATTAAATCTACTTAAATATTCTGAAATTTAAAATGTTTCAAAAAGATAGAACTTTAAAATCAGCTAGGTATACAATCAATGCTTTGATCTCTTTTGTTAGATTGCAATCTCAATAGGTATTTTTCCCACGCTTCACATGAAGTCGTACATTTATGAAGATAAAATAAAGAACTTTCGATTACCCTAGTACTGCTTTTAGTCATTTAGTGAAGAATGTAGCATTTCAAACAGAGGTTTCATCTGAATGAAAGATGTGCCCTGGCTGATGAGAATTTGACAGAGAATTTGACCAACGTATTCTATGTGAAGAACTGATTGATTTAAGAAAGATCTGACCTTGGTATTGATTCCAATCAAATGTATTATACATAAAGAGTTTCTCAAAGGAAAGAGCAATTGTTACATGAAATGGTAAGAGAAGAGGAGAGGAATCACTAACAAATGCATAACTTTCTGAACTTCTGTGAGTATATATCAGCAAAGAACTTTAATATGATACATGTAAATTCCTCTGCAAATTAATTTTAGGAGATTAGTAATTAGTAATTTTAGGAGATTAGATTTAGGACAAATTATACTACTTTGCTTGATGAAGAAAATAATTATAATATTAAAAATTATGGGGGATCCCTGGGTGGCTCAGCGGCTTGGCGCCTGCCTTTGACCCCGGGCGCGATCCTGGAGTCCCGGGATCAAGTCCCGCGTCTGGCTCCCAGCGTGGAGCCTGCTTGTCCCTCTGCCTGTGTCTCTGCCTCTCTCTCTCTCTCTCTCTCTCTCTCTATGTCTATCATTAAAAAAAAAATCTTTAAAAAAATTATGGAATTTAGTTTCTCTTTTTTTAAGAATTTTGCATGCAATTTTACTATTCATTGTAAATTTCAACTTAGAGGTATAAAAATAAAACTTCCTCTTAGTACTATTGACATTGGCATTTTCCTGTGTGACTGGGTTTCAAATTCATGGGACTTTGTTTACGGACTGTGGACAAGAATTTAAGATAACTATAGAACAACTTTGGAAATACTTATTAGCTTATCATTTCTGCCCAAGAACCATAATATACAATGCATATTACGCTTAGATGTGCAAATATCACAAGCCAATTTGTCCGAGAACTATTTCTTTAAAAAAAATTCATATTTTTTGTGAATTTCCATTCATAGCCAACCTAGAGTCAGAATTTTTTTTTTTTCAAGTCTGTATGGTTTACTGAATGGGTGGGCAGAGAGGAAAGTAATGAGAAGCTACAATTCAAGAGAAAAAATCTTGGTCATTAAAGTCGTTCCAGGGATAGAAGAGGGACAAAGGGCTGGCCTTCCCTGTCTAGGGCCTCTCAGGATACTGTTGTCAAGACTTAGGAGGGTATTATGCTGAGTAAAATAAGTCAACTGGAGAAGGACAATCATCATATGGTTTCACTCATATGTGGATTATAAGAAATAGTGAAAAGGATTATAAGGGAAAGGAGGGGAATTGAGTGGAAAAAAATTAGAGAGGGAGACAAACCATGAGAGACTCCTGGGAAACAAACAAAGGGTTGTAGAAGGGGGTGTGTGTGGAGGGTTGGAGTAACTGGGTAATGGGCACTAAGGAGGGCACTTGATGGGATGAGCACTGGGTTACACTATACGTTGGCAAATTGAATTTAAATAAAAAAAAAAAGATTCAATAACAAAGAAAAAAAAAAGACTTAGAGCCTACTGAAGTAGACCCCAGTCCCAGCTTTAGTACCTTCCCTCTGATCTTCTATGGGAAGAGTTGATCCATGATGCTCTAAGTGGAGAGCAGGAGGCACTATGGAGATGCTTCATGTGGGGATTCCTTCTCCATTCTGTGTCCCCCTCGTGTTCACAAACACTACCAAGAGAATCTTGGGGAGGAACATCAGCAAACCCAAGGGTCACAGACTCATGGCCTTGAGACTTACTTTAGTAGCCTCTGGATCTAAGACTGATCTTGAGGCCTCATGGCCTAATGCCTGGCTGATAAGGTGATACCTCTCATGGTACCTTTGCACATGTAGACCTTCCTGGGACCTCCTGATTCAGTTTCTCCCTGAGGCTACCTCTCACATGGAACAGCAGTCACGAGACACTACTGCAGATAGCAAGAAGTACTTGGTACTATTTATATGCCCAAGAAACTGCTATAATCACCAACAGGAAAACATCTGGGTCTTAAGAGGTGAATGCACTGAAAGCATGCTTCCCTCCATCAATCTTGTGCTCAGTCACCTAAGGCTTTGGAACCTCTGAACATAAAGAAAACCTTGTAACTTTTCCTTAGCACATTACCAATGGCCAGAACACAGGCAGCCTGTAATCACCTCAAATGCAGGGGCAGAAAAGGACATAAGGCTGCTGAAATTAAGAGATCAGTGTCAGAGGATCACAGCTGTAGTTCCACAACCAACTCAGACATGTACTGAGGCAGGATCCACTCTTGTTCTCCTTTTTTAAAGCCACACAGAAACCACACTGAACGTGCAATAAGACAACAGGTGCCAGTAGTCACCTAAAGGGTGGTGGGGATGAGGAAGTGTGGGAAAGGTCCAAAGTTTGGAAGGTATAAGAGTGGACCCTCCTGTGCCTTGAGTCAAAAATAAAATCTGATCATGTAACTTTTATAATTAAAAACACCTCAATGGCTTCTAGGGCATTGAAAGAATAAAGTTAGAATTCCTTAGTGTAGCATATAGAGCCCTTTATGAATTAATCTGTGTCTATAGGCAGGAAACCATAGACTTTGGAGTTAAGACTACCTGGATTCAAATCTTGGCCAGCCCACTTATCAGTATGTGACTTTGGATGTGATATTTAACCTCTCTGCCCAATTCCTTTATTTATAAGTAGGGAAAAGGTGTCAAACACATTTTTCCCCCAAATAATTCTGTCTCATTTTCAAAGGGATAAAAAGTATCCCAGGGCATTTTTTTAAAAAAGATTTATTTAGTTATTTATTCATGATAGATACAGAGAGAGAGAGAGAGACAGAGACAGAGACACAGGCAGAGGGAGAAGCAGGCTCCATGCCGGGAGCCCAACGTGGGACTCGATCCCGGGACTCCAGGATCGAAGTCCGGGCCAAAGGCAGGCGCCAAGCCCCTGAGCCACCCAGGGATCCCCTCCCAGGGCATTTTTTTTTTTTTTGCCTCCCCTCCCCTCCTCCCTTCCCAGGGCATTTTTATGAAGCTACCTTAAACTAATACTTAAAACTGACAAAGACAGCACTAAAGACACACACACACACACACACACACACACACACACCACACACAATTTCTTATGAATAAAGATTTTTTTTAAACCTAAAAACTAGAAAAAGGAATGTAGTGTCAATTTGAAAGAATGACATACTATAATCAAGTAGGGGCATGTTCCAGGAAGGATGGTTCAATATTAGCACAATTTTAAAAATAGAGTTCATCACCTTTAATTAGTCAAAGGACACAAAGTATAATTGGCATAAAGCCATACGTGATAAAACTCAGCGTTGGTTCTCAATTGTAAAAAAGAAAAACTTACGCTAAGATGTATCAGAAAGAAAGTTTGATGATAAAAGATGTTCTTTATTTCCAATATTTGACATTCTACTTAATGATGAACCACAAAGATAGACTTATTAAAATGGAAATGCAGAAATACAACTATAAGCATTATTACTATTATTATTATGGAAGTTGCTATTGAGACAATAAGAAAAATAAGTAAAGGGTATAAATGGTGGAAAAGAAATAACTTCTTTTTATTTTTAGGTGATACAGTAGTCTTATTAGAAATCTGGAATAATTAAAGGAAAATCCAATTAAATTGGTAAGAATTTGGTAAGGTTTTAGTTACAACATTCATACCACAAAATGATTAGTTTTTCTACATGGCAGCATAAGCAAGTCAGAAAATACAATGAGCAAAAGCTTTCATTCACAATATCAAAATATTTCTCCAAAATAAAACATTTAGAAATAAGTGGATCACATTTAAAGAAAACGAGAGTTTTGTGATGGGCATTTGAAAAACTGAGAGATGGAAGTTGCTATCTGGAAATAAATAAGTCAATATTATAAGAACTTCATTTTTCTTTGGAGCATTATATTAATATATAATAATTTAATCCCATTTCTAAAAAGGATATTTTTTCAATTTTGAAAAGCAAATTCTAAAATTCATTTGACAGACCAAATAGGAAAGAATGTCAAGAAAATATTGACAAAGAACAGAACACATTAGGCATATTAAAACTGTAAAAAACCAACAGTATGGTACTGCACAAGAAAAGACCAAAAGATTAGTAGGACATAATGGGATAACAGAGACAGATTCAAATACACAAAGTATTGGCTAAAAGAATATGATGCCACGTCAATCACTAGGTCAAGGATCAGCAAAACTTACTAACTGGAAGAAAAGAACATTATGTTTCTATCTTCCACTATATAGCAAAATGATTAATAGTTGGAATAGGAATTATGTATAAAAATGTAATCCTAATGGGATGAGGAAAATATTGATGATGAGAACAGTTGTTAAGTATATAGCAAAAGCAGAACTCTTAAGAAGAATATATGTGAAGGGGATCCCTGGGTGGCGCAGTGATTTGGCACCTGCCTTTGGCCCAGGGGGCGATCCTGGAGACCCGGGATCGAATCCCACGTCAGGCTCCCAGTGCATGGAGCCTGCTTCTCCCTCTGTCCATGTCTCTGCCTCTCTCTCTCTCTCTCTCTGTGTGTGACTATCATAAATAAATAAAAATTAAAAAAAAGAATACATGTGAAAAATAAAAATTTAAAGTGCCCTTAATGTTTAAAAGAGCTCTTTACTTAAAGAGCTCTTTTAATCAATAAATAAGAAAAAAAAAAAACAAAAACAAAACCCTGCTTATTTTAAAAAGGAGCAGGGATGTAAACATACCCTTGACGAGAGAAATACAAATGGGTAATAAAAAAATTTAACTTCACTAATTTTGGAAGTATAAAAACATATTCACAATCAGAAATGCAAAAAGTAGGTAAGTGTTCTGGATATCTTCTATTTGCCCCTCCAGATTCACTATCCGCTGGTTTCCACTTTAGTCTCTGCTCTGGTAGGTAACTCATTTGGACTACATCAAAAGAGATTCTAGCTCCTCTGGCTTCTAAGTGGGCACAAACAGGAGAGTGAGAATATTTATGCCTCTGATTCCCTACTTGAGATGTCACCCCAAAGGTCACTTTTCCTCTCAGGATGGCTTCCTCTGCTTTTCTTTTTTCACATTCTGGTAACCTCTTCTTCCCTCATCCTTTTCAGTCTTTGGATGGCAACAGGACCAATGATAGTATACATAATTTACTGCATTATCTTTTATATTTTCACCAGCATTCCACCATCATCTTTGTAATTATTATCTCTGTAAAGAGAACTTTCTTGAATTATCCTAATTTGAGTGGATTTCTTTTGCTTTATTTTTCTCTTAATGCTTTGCTGTGGTTAAGTTTTATTGATTCAGCATAAGATACTTTAAAATTCTTTAAATTTATAAAAATGAGATTTGTTTTCATATAGATTATATAGCTTTAATACTTTATAACTATGAATCTAACCTATCTGAAAAAAATTATTATCAAATGCTTACAGCAATATAAAAAGACTTTATAAGTGAGAACTTATGGCTATATTCACCATTATAGGTAATCAGATCTGGTACTGGAAAATGTGTAGAGGTGCTAAAGAAAAACAATAACATCGCTATTATTCTTAAATTCAGATAAAATTTTAAAACGATAAAAAAAGAGATCAGCAAGTAGGATAGACTTTCATGCATTCAAACTTGGGAAGGAGACACACAAAAGTTAATATAGGCAATTAGACAAAAAATGTTTGAATTTCATCAAAGTGTTTCATTGGTGAGGACTATTCTGGCTTTTGCATGAAGGGATATTTGAATAAATTGATGTTTATCTAATCTTTTATCAAATGTATGAAGAATTTTGAGAAAAGGGCCTGTTGGACACTTGGAAGACTAATTATACTTTCCCTGACTTGTACCAACACAAATGTAAATTACATTATCACTAAATAACTACATATTTTCCATAGTTTAACATAAGATAGTATAAATTATTCAATGGATTGCTGCCTAAAAGGCTGGTATTTTTCCTAGCAACAACTTTGTTTCCTTTAAGAATAATATATTTTAATTTTACATTCAGAAACAAGTTCATATGTGATCATACTTAAAATTTTTTATTAGAATAGAAAGTTAAAAATAAAAACAACAACCCAACCAAAACACTCTTCTTATGGAAGAAAGCAGTTTTCATATATAATGCTATGTGTGCGGGGTGCTTGGGTGGCTCAGTCAGTTGGGTGTCCAATTCTTGATTTCAGTTCAAGTCATGATCTCAGGGTCATGAGACTGAACCCGGCATCAGGTTCCATGCTAGGCACGGAGTTGGCTTAAGATTCTCTCGCTTGCCCTCTGCACCTTCCTGTCCCTCTAAAAATAAATAATAATAATAATGAAAATAATGCTCTGTGTGTATGTGTGTGTGTGTGTGTGTGTGTGTGTAGGGGGAAGGTGAGGAAGAGAGAAAATCTCAATAAAAAAAATTAGCCTCTCTAAAGCCATTTGGAAATTAAGGATTCTAAAAGCTATTTATAGTACTGGATTATAAATGAGGTCAATTGTGCTGTTTCAGAAGGCATGTAATAGATTTGATAGTTTCTTGAAGCTTTTGAGAGTTTTCCTCAGGGACAGGATGATGCTTAGAATGGCTACAGTACTGGTTCTTTGAATCAATCTAAAGTCTCTTCACTTTGAGAGAAAAGTATCATTTATTAAATATCTCCTTTATAATTCAAGAACTTAAATAAGATAGCACAGAAAGTGACATACATTGTATACATCTATAGAGATCAATCTGAATATTGAGCAAAAATAATTTTTTAAAAAGACTATGAAACTTCACTAAATAGTTATAATTGGAACGGTAACTGAAATACAAAATAATCTTCTAAAAGGAAAGTAGAAATATGAATCAGAAAGTATGAACAGCAAAAGTAAGCATACTTACAAGGCAAGGAATATCATAGGCTAACCATGTATTAGTAATGTATATTTCAACACAATAAAAATATACTTCTTTTGAGGATACCTTGTACAAGTGAAAGTCTATTCAAAGGTTTTTTTCAGGCAACATACAATATTTCTAGAAGAGAGACTGGAGCAATATAAACACACTAATGACAACACAGAATCAGGTATCTCAATAGCTTAAATTTCTTATATTTCTTTCTTATCTCCCATAACAAATATAATAGGGCCCTGCCCACCAAAGGTGCTAGAATGTTTGATAAATAATTGCATGAATGTGTAACAGAATGAGGAGTGATGTTGTCCCTATGTTGAAATAAGAAGGCTTTATATGCTGTGAAATAACAGAAGCCATCAACAAAAGCCAACACTACCGGGACACCTGGGTGGCTCAGCAGTTGAGTATCTGCCTTCAGCTCAGGGTGTGATCCCACGGTCCCTGGATCAAGTCCCACATCGGGCTCCCTGCATGGAGCCTACTTCTCCCTCTGCCTATGTCTCTGCCTGCCTCTCTCTCTCTGTCTCTCATGAATAAATAAATAAAATCTTAAAAAAAAAAAAAAAGCCAACACTACCTGCCCTACAGCTAACTGAAAAGGAACAAAAGTGACTTTACTATTTTAAACTATCATGCAACCCCTTTCCTCCCAGTCTACATAAGGAGATTTAGTTGGAGGGGGCATGTCAACTTTGTGGAGAGCACAGTGTTCAAGATCACATGTACCACCCTTTTCATTCCACAGGATAGAAAACCACCTCTCACAAGGCAAATGAGGGTGAGTGCTGATGACAATGATTTGTGGAGATTTGGGCAAACCTACAAGAAGGGGTGGCTGACATTCTGTTTTGTAGAATAATGTCTGCTTACACAGAAGGCATTAAGCTGGCCTCTCTGAGCAGGCAAGAAGTAGGGAGACGTGGCAGTGCTGAGAGAAGGGGTGGTAGAAACCCTCTCTGACCTTAATTTACTAAACTGTATAGTGAGTATAATGACACGTGTCTTCTTTACCTCACAAATTTACTGTAAGGAACAATTGGTATAACAGACATAAAAATGTTTGGTAGACTGTAGATCTTTATATATAAAATAAGTTGTTATGAAAAATTGGATCTCAAATGAAGCAGCTTGAATTTCATGGTAGTCTAATTTTGAATAAATCATCAATTAACAAATATTTAACTAGCCTGTCTTGGCCATCTTGAGAGAGCTAAAATAACATTTCTACCTCAAAGAACCCACAATCTGGTTGAAAAGGCCAGACTAACATAAATGAAGCAGTAAACTATACAATAACAGACAATTCTTATATAGTGCCTACTCTGTGCTAGTTCACTGTGATAAGCATTTGACAGACATGAACTCTTTTAAGTCTTGCAATAATCCTATGAGATAGTTTTTATTATTTGCTCACTTTACAGATGAGGAAATTGGGGCAGAGAGGTAAAATAATTTAATCATTAAGTAATATATATAATCAGTAAATAACAGAGACAGGATTCAAATTGTGTCAGTCGGGCTCTGGAGTTTGGGCTCTTAACCATAGGATTCCATGTATGGAATCACAGGTACATAGTATGAGAATTCAGACAAAGGGAGAAAGACAATACAGGCAGAAGTAGTTAGCAAAATATTGGTGAAGTAAGTAGGACTTGAGTTAGAAGAAATCATCAGGGTTTAGATAAGTAGAAAAGAAAAAGAAGAATGGTGCATAAGTGGATAACTCTTAGAGTTCTGAAGTATGAATAAATAAGTAAATGTTCTATAAATAATTATTGAGCACCTACTAGGTACCACACATTGTGCGTGGAATACAATAATGAACAAAACAAAGATATTTGTTCTTGTAGAACTTACAGTCCGTAAGTACGAAAAACACAATGAACAGACTAGTCTTAACAAGCTGAGCATGCACCCACCCTGGGAATTAGAAGGAAACAGTACTGAATAGATGGGAAGGGGATAGATCATGAAGGATCTCAAGGATAAGGAAGCTTGAGGATGTAACAAATAGGTAAGTACTATAGGATTTTTGGAAGAATGTGTCACATGTTAACAGCAATATCTTAGGAAGACTAATTTGGTTGTATTTGGGAGGATGAAAGAGATGAGAAAAATGATAGTTGGAAAGACTTGTTAGAAAGTGAATTTTATGAAGATTTAGATTAAAAGATGACATTGGAAACAGAGAGTTTTGCTTTATTCACTATCTTCCTTTTTCTTTTAGTCTTTTCCTTACTACTTGGCTAATTCTCTCCCATCCATGGTGAAAGATACATTAAAACAACAAATAATAAATAATAAAATTACTCTCCAAGGGGTGAGTCCTTGTCTAGCTACTATCCTTTTTTAAATTATTTTTTAAAGATTTTATTTATTTGAGAGAGAACGTGCACACAAGCAGTGGGGGAGGGGTGGTGGGAGAGGGAGAAGCTGACTCCCCACTAAGCAGGGAGCCTGGATGCAGGGCTCCATCCCAGGACCCTGGGATTATGACCTGAGCTGAAAGCAGACGCTTAACCAATGGAGTCACCCAGGCACCCTAGTTACTATCCTTTTATCTTCTTCTCATCTCTACCTTCTTCTTGTCATTCATTCTTGAACTCATTGCAACTTAATTTCTGTCATGATTTAGAAGAAGAAATGGTTCATTTGTCCAGGAGACAGTCGACAAGTTGGGAATATTTCGTTGGAAAGGTAACATTTGTGTTTAGAATACAAGGATAAATAGGAATTGGCCAAGTAAAGAACTGGGGGTTTTCACCCATATTCTGTGTAAAGCCATTCTATCACAAATATTGGAAAGGTGTTTTGATTTTACTTCTAGGGTTTTGGTTCTATCTTTAGGAGATATACTGAATAAAGACAGTGTCATTTAAAATCCATTTTTTCTTCAGTTCAGCCTGGAATGAATGGGACAGAAATTTTAGCCAGGATGCTAATTTCATTTTTAATAGTTGCCTTCACAAGTATCTAACCAGAATTTCTTAGGTTTAAAGTCCCTACCTCATATTAATAATGGTCTCTTCTAATATGCCATGAGCTCTGTAAAAGCAGGGACCAGAATTTGTTTGTTTTTACACTTCTACTGCCTAGCAGAGAGCCTAGAAGTCAGTTCCTGCTTAGTAAAATTGGGTGTATTAATGAAAGGCTAAAGGAAAAAAAGACATGAAAAGTAGTATAAGAAACTATATAGAAGATAAAGGACAGAGGAATAAATGATGGCTCTTAAGTTTTGAATATGGGTGATTAGGGAAAAAAGGATGGTCACAGTGGCAAACAGCAAGTAAGGGGAAGAAAAATTCAGACTCGGATATGTGAAATTGAGGTTGCATAGGGTCTACTAAAGACAAAGTGATGAAAATGCAATTAGAGACAGATATTGGTATTTGAGAGAAGTGAGGCCAGAATTACATTTTTGGAATTATCAGCATAAAAATTAGTTTAAGTTATGAGAAAAGATAAATAATTTGAAGAGAAAGGAAAAAATGGTAGAAAAAAATTCCTAGTATGGTAGGCACATCTATCCACTGCTGAGAAAAATAAATTATATAAACTATTAATAAGGCTTTTTCCACATGTCTACAATAAATAGACTGCTTGCTTTCTTAGAGCTAGATATTTTGAACTTTTGTATGAAGAAGGACAGATTTTTACAAATGGCATAGGCGACATTAACTATGATTCTCAAAGGAATTTTAACAAAGAAAATCATCTTCAAAAGCATTATCAATCTACAAAGATATTTTTATCTTAAATATTTAAGGCAATAAATTGTTTCTGGGGGCATTTTGGTGTTTTCATTTCTCCCTCATGTTTTTATTTATTTTATTTATTTATTTATTTTTAAGACACTTTTTAAAAAATTTTTATTTATTTATGATAGTCACAGAGAGAGAGAGAGAGAGAGGCAGAGACATAGGCAGAGGGAGAAGCAGGCTCCATGCACCGGGAGCCTGATGTGGGATTCGATCCCGGGTCTCCAGGATCGCGCCCTGGGCCAAAGGCAAGCGCCAAACCACTGCGCCACCCAGGGATCCCCTCCCTCATGTTTTTAGAGAGAAAAGGGAGAGGTTACTCTTTCTAAGATATAGAAATATAGCATCAGAAATTGAGTTTGAAATAAAACCATCACGCTCTGGAAGCTGCATGATACAGCTCTCACACTAGACAATATTTTTCTCCCTTAAATACAAGAGGTAATGTATATGAACATGAAGCACAAAGAAGAGTGGATAGAATTTTTTTCAGTGATTAGGGATTTTATGCTAAAATTTTCCCAGATGTGCTCCTGAAAAACTGCATGTAAGCTAAATTTCTATAAAGAGAGTAATTCTCCCTTTTATATACAAGATCATTTTGGAGATATTTCATCTCTCTGGGTCACAGTTTTCTCATGTATCAAATAAAGGGGCAGGAGTAGATATCTTATGGTTCTTTTTATTTATTTATTTATTTTTTATTTATTTATTTTTTTTAAAATGATGAGTGCTTTTTTCCTCCTTTTTATTATTTTTTTTAAATTTTTATTTATTTATGATAGTCACACAGAGAGAGAGAGAGAGAGAGAGAGAGAGAGAGAGAGAGAGAGAGAGGCAGAGACACAGGCAGAGGGAGAAGCAGGCTCCATGCACTGGGAGCTTGACGTGGGATTCGATCCCGGGTCTCCAGGATCGCGCCCTGGGCCAAAGGCAGGTGCTAAACCACTGCGCCACCCAGGGATCCCTTATGGTTCTTTTTAGCTCTAGAACTCCATGACCTTATTTCTGATAGATTTTTCAATTAGCAATAGGTCCCAAAACTTTTGCTTACTTCCTGGGACAAAAGTTAGACATCTGTAGGTAATACTTAATGACACCAGAGGAGTTTCTACTTAAAAAGATTCAGGAATGCTTCTAATTGTGAGGCTTAGTAAAGTGTTGCTCATAAAGCATGACTAGCTTATGCAAAGTTAGATCAGTGAGGACTTACTGTATTTCATAGACAGGTAGCTGGGAAATATTTTTTACTTCACATAGGTTGAAGTGGGGGCAGAAGAGATGGAAGTTACAATAACAGAAGAACTCTCATCTCAGTGATTTATGGGACAAAACCAATATCAACATAGCAATGTGTGAGAGATGGTGGTGTTGATGCTGTTGTATATAAATTTCTAAAAGCTTCTGGAAATAATTTTTGAAATAAAACCAGAACCTGATAAATTTCCTAGTCTGAGGTAAACAAGATGAAAGTTAAACCTGAGCATGGCTCCTCTCAGCTGCACTCCTGAAACTGGAACTTACGACACCTTCCTTCCGGAATGTGATTGAGCTGCTATTCCACATAGGATGTTAAGGTCAGCTTTCAATGGCATCAGAGATTCAGGGAGTAGAGCCAGCTGGTGACTAAGAGGTCACAGTATTTTAGTTAGTCCAATGGGTATTTTCACCTCAAACTCTAATGTCAAGGTAGCCTTCATTGGAACTGGGTTGCTGATTTCATTACCCTTCTCTCTCACTCTTAACCTTTTCCTTATACAGTGAGGTGATTACACTGCTATTTTTGTTCAGTGTCCCTTGTGGCTTGGGAAATTCCCCCATCATTCCCCTCACTATACAACGAATGCATGACAAATAAATGACCCAAACACTCTCTGGCTGGAAGCCTCAGTAAATCTCTGTGGAGGAAAGTCTGGAGATCTGCCTCTCTCATCCTTATTGCCCTGCCAAGGACAAGGTAAATGAGCTCTCTAAAGTGCTTGTGGTATTAACAGTTATTACCATGATTAATATCTAGTGAAATGTTCAGCTAATATCATGCATCAGCCAACCATTTTTATCTTAATATAATTGAGATGTCCCAAGTGAAGGGAAATTCAGTTTCCCCTGTGAAGACAGAAGACTGTTAAAAGTTTTATGAGGAAGGGGATACTCAGTTGTCTCTAATCTCAAACCATTTATTTTAATATACTATAAACCATCCCAGACAATTCTTATGAGAATATAAAGAAATATTAATATTCATAATATGCTTACTGTATTGTATTTCAAACTTTTTTTCACACAAATGAAGAGATTTAATGAAATTAGAAAGTTTACATACATGTCACAACCAATCTAATGCCAGGGTCATGGAGATGTACTTTAGGTTTATAATACATAACACTGATTATGGAATATGAATTGATAAATCTGAATGGTTTCTTTTCATGTGAACTTTTTAAGAGCCCACTTTTTCATATTTCTGATAGAAAAGAAGAGTATTTTATGGATAAACTAATTTTTCAATTAATTTAAGATCTAACTAGAGTTCTAGATTCTGAAACATAAATTGGGCATAAATAAACAGAATTTTATAAGAAAGCCTAATAAATTATTTGATGTACAAAAAAACTGTATAAATATAACAAAAGTCTATTAAATGTAACAGCAAAAGTCTGTTAGATGTAACAGTTAGTTACAACTAAAATTACCAGCTTATAATAATGGAATAAATTAGTGCAATATTTATTCTAGATAGAGTCTATTTTAAAGTAGTAACTTAAAAAAAGTCTTCATAGCCTCCATTTGGCTTAATATAACATTACATGCAGTTAAAAATTTACATAAGAAGTGGTGCCTGGGTGGCTTAGTGGGTTAAGCATCTGACTTTTGATTTCGGCTCAGGTCATGATCTCTGGGTTATCAGATTGAGCCCTCCTGGACGTGAGCCTGCTTAAGATTCTTTCTCCCTCTCTTTCTGCTCCTCCTTCCCTCTAAAAAAAATAGTTCTCTAAGAAAAGGAAAAATATTTGATAAAGGAGTTACAAGCAGTATTTCTTGGGGTGAAGTAAATCTTCAAAAAAACTGTAATGACTATCAACATACAGATATAATTCAACAATTGTACACCCTATTACATTAAAAAAAATCTTTGGCACTTCTGGCCACAGTGACAGACATTTGGATGTGTTCAAAAGTATATATTTATAGAAAAATAGTTATTCTATTACAAAACCAAATGAAGTTAATTATTAAAACACATGAGGTTACTTTAATTGAAGTGATAATAATGGTAAGAATACCATATAGAATCAAGAATTAACAACAAATGACAAGTGGATATACAAATACACAAGTTGGTACTAACCTCTCAGGAAAGGTAATTTAAAATTACTTATGATTGCATACTACTAGAAATAATTATCTCCTTTCCAGTCAAACAAGATACAAATAATCTCTTGGTATCTTAAATTTAACTGAAATTTATGTTTTAGCTTTGGTTGATAAGTTTTCAGTAACATGTCATTGCTCTTCAAATCCAGTCAATTTCTTTTTTTCAACTCCGTCTCAAAATCACAGGATTTCCCATTCCGTGACTTCTTATAGTATTTATATCCAATGATGAGCAAGGACTTTCAAATATCTCTGGCTTAAACTAAAGGTTTGATGGTTTCTGATAAGACTGATACTCTCTATGTAAACAGAAATTAGGACTGACCCTAGATTTAGAAGGGGCTCCAAAGGAAACAGGTCACATAATTGGTATGGCAAAGGTGGGATTCAAAAATTTGATGCTGTATTCTATTTATTTATTTATTTATTCCGGGAGCCCGATGTGGGATTCGATCCCGGGTCTCCAGGATCGCGCCCTGGGCCAAAGGCAGGCGCCAAACCGCTGCGCCACCCAGGGATCCCTGATGCTGTATTCTTAATCACTATGCCAAATAGTTAATAAAATCTTTCTATTTGTATAAAAAAAACCTAGCTAGAAAATACGATAAAATAATAAAATATCCCAATTATAATAGCAACAGAAAGGTTAACATAGAAATAATCCTATAAAAAATATGCAGGAAACTTTAAAATGCCACAAAGGAACTTAGAAAGAAGACAGGAAGATTCACTTTGCTTTTGCAAAATATAAAACACAATATCATATGCCAGTTTTTCCTACTTTGTAAATTTAATTCAATGGCAATATAAATACCAAATGATTTTTCTTTCCCTAGGGGTGGGGGGAAAAGCCAATTTTACTATTCATGCAGAAACAATGGCAAATGTGTGATATAATTATAATTTTAATAACCTCTTGCTACTGGAAAATAATCTGAATGAGATGAATATAACTGAAAAAAGGATTCAGAAATAGGCATAAATTCATGTTAAGAATTCAGTGCTTTTAGAGAATAATAAGAAGAATAAGGGCTTTTAGAATCAATGGAAAACATTTAGTTTATTCAAGTAAACGAACATGTTGTTAACAGACTAATTCAAATATCTATTTGAGAAGTATAAAAGTATAAAATCTATTAAGTCAAGTCTTTCAGGACCCTACTTATCTACTCTTTGCTAAGGATTTATGTAATTTCTGTAGGATTTTTGAACAATAATCTATAATTCATAATTCAGATAGATGTATTCTGGAATAATACCAGCTTAACAAGGGTTTCTAGTTGCTCATTTTGGCTTTGCGGGGAGGGGGAATGAAGAAAGAAATAACCTTTAGCAATGATTCTCTAGCAGATGTGAGAACGCTGCATATAAAAGCTGCCTTTTCTTTTGCATTATGCATCTTTGTTAAATTCTGTGTTAGCATCTGTATAAATCAGGTTAACAAACTGAATTTTCAGTAGCTTTATTTCTAATATGGCTTGTTTATTTATTTTGCATATTTTATAGGATATCCTGGAAGAAAAGCTGGAAAAAAAACAAGGACATTGATACTTTGGGATTGTGAAAATGATTAGGCTCACTGAATCCTGTATATAATAATGGGTCTGTTGTTGCTAGCCTTTCGACATAATTGTGCCAGAATCCATTTCTCTTTAAATGCCATGGAATGTCACTGATACATGAAATGACATCCCTGAACTTTGAGGTTGCATAAGGAAGACCTCAGAGACTGCAAGACCCCAGATATTCATTAGCAAGTTGGAATTGTGGTATCTGTGCCCATCACTCTTCATGGAGAAAATATATTCTATAGACTTACTGGTGGAAAAACATTGCTACAAGAGCTGTCTCAAATCAATACTGAATTAAATCTGGTTGCAAAGGAATAAATACTGTCACCAGCATACTTTCCGAGCAACTGCAATGTGGGTATGTTAATGCTGCGTCAAAGCATCGTTCTGATGTCTGTAGGGAAGTGTGCCATTGTTTCAGATCCAATCAGCTGCAAGCATGGGCCAATCTTAAGTAGGATACTCTATATCATGACAATTGTTATTTTCATGAAAGGTGACAATAATTCATATTTACTTTCGTGCTTCCCATCAAGAAATCCACCCCAACACCCTCCTATTAACTTCTAGATATCTCTTGTCCTTCTCAAGAACACTCCCCTCCCCACTGGCTCTCCAATCTTCTTTAATATAGTACACTCTAGAAATCTCTTAGTGCTCCTTCAGTCATTATGTGATTTTTTTATCTGGCTATGGAAATTTTTTCTGTTCTTGTCTCACTTGCTTTGTTTACAGGGCACTGCTCTATTCAGAACTGGCTTGTGTGTACTGAGATCTCCATATTCAGAGAAGTAGAATTTATTAATTTGATGATTTAGGATGAGGAAACCCATGGATTTCTATATTCAGAGGAAACAAATATCTTTAATATGTAACTATGAATTTTGACTTCCTAGGATAACTTTACAGAAAAAGGATAATAGTAAATGTTTAAGAATATAGTGACAAGATAAATAACATGTAAATGTTTCAAGCTTCAGAGAACAGTGAAACAATTAGATTTTTTTTTTTTTACTGAGAAAAATATGAAGGGTTACCAAGAAAAAAACAATGATAATAATAATGCATCACTAATTTAGTTTCTTGACCTGGAAATAAAGAATTATCCTTGAGTCATTTTGTGACATCTATTTATTGATTCTGTTTCATTCCACAAAGGATTTGACAATTTGGTTCAGTTTACCCTTCCAAACAATCTAATAACATGTTTTTATCCCTACCTGATATATTATTGTCATCTGCTAAAATAGTTTTCTGGTTTGCTGAATTAAATTACACCCCAAATTTGTAACTGATATACTGTGGGAAAGAAAGTTTCTATAAAATGATAATAATCTTGTTAACTCTGAACTTCAGCTTGTCTTAAATATACTTGAGACTGGAAAACTAACAATATGTTTGTAATGGGGGCAAGGCTGGGGCACTGCTGATATTCTTTCCCTTCATCTGAACTGATGTGTTCTCAGCCACCTTCCTGCATGCACCCTCAATCAGTAAACTATTTTGAAAAGATGCAATAAACACTACGAGGAAATAAGGACTGTGAAAACTTCTCTGTAACTGCAAATCCCTTAGTAAATTAAACTATCAAGTGCTCAGGCTGTACTAGATGCTCAATAAATGTTTGCTGAATGAATAAAAGTTAATCAGAAGTCTCTTAAAATGAAAAAGAAAATAGAAGAGTAAAATAAAAATTAAAAAAAAATCTTTACATTTGATATTGATTTTTATCCCCTCCAACCTTTCTCTTGCTTCTTTACATTTCTTTTGTTGAAGAAAAACTGTTCATATTTTTCAGTTTTTAGGGGGGGATATTTTGTCATTTTCAATTCCTGATGCTGTCCATGTTATATGAAAACCATTTCTGTGTTTATGCTCATACGTGAGCATGTCTTGATACCCTGTAATTATTACTTCAAACATGACACACTTTCTGAGTTGATTTAATAGGGTTTCCTTTTACTGACCTCAAGAAAGAAAATACCAGAAAGTATTAGGGAACATAAGTTTTTTGAGTCCTGGATGAATTTCTATTTTTTTTCCACATGAATGGCCTTTGAAATTCCACTGTTGTAGGTCAGTACCTCTGATTAGGAACTTCTTTCAAAAGCAGGACAAGAAGGGGGGGAGGAGCCAGAGAGATTTTGAAAGCAGTCAAGACAAAAAAAAGAGGCTCAGAGAGTCAGTAGGCTGAGATTGCTGAGTAGTGAAAACATCACCTGATGGTTGTAGTTCATGAAAGGTAACTTGCCAAAAGAGGTTAGACATAAATAACTAGAACACAAGTATATTAGTATAAAAAATATACAAAGGATCAATACAAAAAATAACACCATCACCATAAATATGAATGTCTTATCATTGAAGTTTTTTCCCATTTTGAATGAGTATTTCTGTTTACCTGCAAAGTCATGAGAAAATATTATGCACATATCATGTTAAGAATCACCCAAAGGCCTTAGTAAAAACATAGATTCCAGGAGCCAACTTTTGGAGAATTGATTTAGTAGAAATAAGATGTTTGTGAAGTCTCAAATACATATTTTCAATAAGTATTATAGAAGATTTTGGAGACCATTCTTCAGATATCTTGTCTTACAGGAAATAGAGTAAGACACTGGTTAATTTGAATTAACCTTTTGTTAATTCATTCAAAAATACTGATTACTATTTATTGATATGCCGAGTATAATAGGCATTGAAGATACAGGGGAAAATAAGAGATAAGCATATAATACATAAATATGTAATTATAAGTACAATGCATTCTATGGAGGAAAATTAGGTAGCATGTCTGATGAATAAGGAGCTGTGACTAAGCAATAGAGAGCTTTGTTCAACTGAGAGCTAACTGGTATAACCTTAGTTTTGGTAATTAATTCAACTAAATACACGTATGTTGAGAATACACTATTTCTCAGGCACTGAATTAGGCCCAGGGAGTCCAGAGATAAAATGATTCTTTCCTTAATGTACCCATAAGTTAAGGTAGAAGTATGTGTGAGGTATTCCTAAAACTGGGAGAAATCTAAAGCATAGAAAAATATGAGGGAAAGACACCTACGGAAGAACTTAGTAAGTAAGGTAGGCAAGGGAAAGATCATGCAGCGCCTCATAGATAATGTTAAGAAATTTGAATTTTATCATAATAATAATGAGACGAGTCTCATTATTATGAGTCTTATCAAGACTCATAATAAGATAAGAATTTTGGTTATAAAAGATTACTAATAATATATGTTGGTTAATTGAATTTAAATAAAAATAAATTTTTGAAAAGTAAAAAAATAAAAAAAAAGAATGTAAAACAGCCAACATACAAGACGATCTGGAAGAGGAAGAAAATAGTTGAAGGACTTATATTGTCATATAGTAGTATTCAACACAAAGTTTCAATTTATCAAGGCAGTGTGATTTTGATGTAAGGACAGAAAAGAATTTGAACATTTATGATAAATGTTTACATTGATGTAATTTAGATTCTGATTTCCTGAACAAAATATAAACTATTTTTATTGTACCTCCCTACCTCGAAAAAAAAAGATTATGTTGAATGTGGGCCAGAATCCAATATGGCTGGAATCTTTCTAAAAAGGGAAATGAAAAATGTGGATACACTGACAGACATTCAGAGGGAAGCTGATGAGGGAGAAGATGGCCATGTGGCTGGAATGATGCATTTACAAGCCAAGGAACATCAAGGATTATTGGCAGATACCAGAAGCTAGAAGAGGCAAAGAAGGATTCACCTGTTTATCCATCAGAGAGTACATGGCTCTACCAACATCTCAATTTTGGATATTTAGCCTCCAGAAGTGTGAGATGATGAACTGCTGTTGCTTTGAGTAAAAGAAATTTAAAAAAAAGTAACAAGATTTTGCTGGTTGAAGTCTGAAGAATAGAGAGGAACATGAATGGATGCAGGAAATTATTGTTAGGAAAACAGGCAAGAGATGATGGCAAGCTTGTCTAAAAAATAATTTGTGACTTTTGTCAGGGGGATGGAGAAAGTAGAGCACAAAGTGAAGTGACCATAAGAATGATAGGTGTTGGGGTGCCTGGGTTGCTCAGTTGGTTAAGCATCTGCCTTCAGCTCAGATCATGATCCTGGGGTCCTGGGATTGAGTCCCTCATTAGTGGGTTCCCTGCTCAGTGGGGAGCCTGTTTCTCCCTCTGTCCCTTCCCCTCCCACACTCAAGCTTTCTCTTTCAAATAAATTAAATGAAATAAAAAAAGAATAAGATAGATATGATAGAGAATAAGATACATATGCTCCTTGTGTGTGTGTGTACATAATGGAGTAATTTAGTCATGTAAATTTAAAAAAACTATTGTAGAATGTGTTATTCTCTATCTTTAGATCTACATGCCTGGAATTGAGACAAAAATGTAATAATCTTGCAATCATTTATTCTTTTTTTAAGGATGCGAGGATATTTATCACCAAGAATTTAAGAATTTGCCTGGGAATTTTAATTCAGCTCTCAGGTATAAATAGCTAATTGAATAATAACGAAATAATCTGGTAATCTCCTGATTATGGTGAATGGATTAAAATATAATGACAGACTTTTATAAATGATAAAAAGATTAATTATATGTAAAGAAAATAATCAGCTATACTACTAAATACTGAGGAATAACAGCATAGATTTCAAAAATAGTAAACCTTTATCCATTAAACTTCACTTTCTTTAATATAATGATACGGCTTTTGCAGGTAATTTTAACCCAAACAGTTCTTGATGAAGTGTCAGATTCTGACCAATGTTGTTCTCTTCCTTAACTTCAGAAACAAGTTCTCATCAGCTCCGTCCAACTTGGAGGAGTTCACTCTTTGACTAACAGAAATAAAAACCTGACTTAGTTTAGAGAGAGATCAAAGAAATTCTCTGATGATTAGCTCTGCTTAGGAATGACTGTTCATATCAAGATTTTGTTTCAACATTAGCAGACTTCAGAAATCTTGCTAGTGGAATTATTGTCCTCTCAACTAAGGAATTTCTTGCCAAAGACTAAGAGCTTCCACTAACACCATTCTTCTCAGAATAAGGGGTCAAAATTACTTAAAATACAGACCCAATAAAGTCAGCTGAAGTTCAGAGTACAAGGATATGTCGTCTCCTTGGCTCTGCCCTTTCTTTTGATCTTCACTCCTCTTCAGCAACTTATAGAGCTTCATTTTATTAATATGAAGTTATATGTTTTTCCCTATGATATTTATGACAGAGTAGAACATATTATTGAAATGGCAAAACTCATCATTAAATAAAGTGTAATAAAAATTAAATACAACTTGCATACATAATATGATGATGTAACCAACAAGGAGAAAGGATTTCTGGTAGGCTTAGACTATAGAATTCAAGAAAGGTACATTCAAAGCAAAAGATGGCTA
The DNA here is from genome assembly GCF_018345385.1 of Vulpes lagopus. Lineage (NCBI taxonomy): Eukaryota > Metazoa > Chordata > Mammalia > Carnivora > Canidae > Vulpes > Vulpes lagopus. The sequence continues at coordinate 102,866,691 of NC_054829.1, forward strand.
GATGCAGATTAGAATAACTACATTAAATTATTAAAGATATAATTTCAGGTCTGTGTATTTAAGAACTCCTTTATTTTATTGTGTATAATTACAACTACCCTGCTTCTTCAATCTCTTAAGAACTTAATATCCATAAAGTTATAAGGTGTGTATTATAGTAAAATCTTGGCCTATATACTTAATATACCAGAACATTAACAGTAGAACTCCACAGTATTGCAAATTCGCTTGTTAGCAGAGGAAATGTGACCTATTCCAGTGAATGGGCTCTTTACCAAAGTTCAGTATGCATTAGAAAGAATAAGTAAAACAAAATTAGATAAATATGTAATATTATTTTTATTTTCCATACACCTTTTATTGGGAGAGTATTGAGATTGTTCATGATAATGAAAAATGAATTTTTGATGTCATTTACTTACATAAACCCTATATTTCAAAGGCTCATTTAAATGAGTTGATAAGGACAATCACAAAATATCTATTATGTGTAAGGCATTATGTGTTAAGACAAATGTCCACTTTAGCTGTATCCCATATGTTCTGATATATGGGGTTCTCATATTATTTTCTAGATACTCTAGAATTTTCATTTGGAATTTCTTCCTTCTGAAGAATTAAGAAGTTGTTTAATTTTTTTTAGTTAGTTTTTAATTTCTAAGTAGTAAGAAGTTATTTTTATTACTTTCCGATTTGACTAAATAATGATCTGAGGAATGTCATCTGAATTATTTCCACTTCATAAAATATACTGAAATTTACCTGTGGCCTAAAACTGTCATCTTTTTTTTTTTTTTTCTTTTGGTGAAAGTATCATGATCACTTAAATAAATTTATTTCTGAGTACAGATGTATAACAATATCTTAAAAATAACATCTGTCCAATAAGTACTATACAGATAACAATAGGAATGGCTTTTCATTACATGTAGGTGGTAATAATATGAAGACATAGAAGAACTGAACTTGGGTATATTTTGTAAAAGCTGCTAACTTATTCTATGATATTTTGAATCTCAAAGAGATGATGGAAGACAGTAGCAAAAATACAATGTAGTAGCTTTCACTGTGGTGATGTTACGTACTTTCAAAAATAATCTACATCTAACAAAAAAGTGTATGTAACCAAACAGAGAACAAATTTAATGATAAAAGTAGCCTTTGAAAGCACATAGTCACTCACATTCACAATAGTTCCATTGGATTCAAGAGACCTAATGTCTCTGATATACTTTTTCTTTAATATGTCTATAAATTTCTTGAGGAGCTGAAAATTGCACATGCAATCCTACTGCTTTTTAAAGCTAATACTGAGATTGAATCAGCAGCAGTTTTTTTTTTTAAATATATTCATCAACAATTCAATAGTGATAATGAGGCATGGCCAAATATCTCAACTGAACAATTCTAAGAATTTCCTACCTTCCCCAAATCTTATAGTCAAAGCACTAAGTTATAATGCCCACTTTCCTTCCAATTATTCCACTTAATGCTTAAACATTTATTAGAAAAAAATATATATATACACACAAAGCAGAGCCTTGGCAAAGAATTCATCTCAGAATAAGAAAAAGAAAAAAAAAACCACTCAGCTTGGCTCAACCATGCTTCACTCTCCCTTGGGTGTACATTTTCGAACATGGACATACTGAAAATAGAGGCCAAAGAACAACTAAAAAATGAAATTTTAAAAAGTAAATTGGGGAAAGGATAGGAAGGATAGGAAAGAAAGGTAAGGTTGGTAAAGGATATTGATAATTATATAAATTACTTATATACCCCAAAGAAACTTTGGTGGTGAGAGACAGAGTTTTGTTACAAATTGAAAATCACTATACATATATTGTACCTCTACCAAAAGAGAAAATAAATGTTGAGATCAATTGTCATAGCTTGTACCACAAAATTTCCCCCAATATGGAAAATTATTAATTTAATCATGAGTATTTATTTTCCCAACCTTAAATGTTCTCGAGTGTGTGATTTTTCATTCCTCTCCCCATCCTAATTCCCTTATAGCTTAAACTAATTTTCAAAATAATGCCACTAATCTATTATCAACCTACTAGTTCATTTATCTCTTATAAGTAGGAATTTCAAAATATATTCAGTTTCAGTAAATCCATTTCATTCTATTTGTCAGTTACATACCTTTATATATACATTTATACAAATATATATTGCATATATATTTGTATATATATTTATATATTTACACAATATATTTATATATTTGTATTTATATATTTACACATTTATATTTATATATATTTGTATAAAGGTAAATAAGGTAAGATATAAAGGTGTACATATAAATATATATGTACACACATATAAATATATGTATTTTTACACATAAATCTGTCTACCTATATTTTTTTAAAATTAATAAGCTGTGGTCAGAATTGTGAAGCAGAATCTTAGCTATTTAAGGAAAAGTTGATGGGAAAGACATTGGCACTAGATGAAATAATTCTTTTGGCAATTCTTTAGTAGTTTCCAGATCAAAATAGTATTAAAACTAAGAAGTAAAGGTCAAAGTGAAATCTTAAACTGAAATTACTGAGGTAAAACTGCCAGAAAGATTCCTTTTTTGGAGAGCCGGCCTCCCTCTCCCTCACTCCCCTTAGTGTCTGTAGTGATTTCTAAATGTAAAGTTATAGAAATAAAGCTAGCATAGCTGAGTGGAAATGGAATATCAGAGCATCTTTTGTACATATTATTTAGATAAAAAAGATGGTCATAAAATTCTTGGGTAGTTTTCAAAGTTGAAACATTTAATCTCTAATTAGTAAATATGTAATAATAATTGTTACTGTTTTTGAGTGCTTATTACATATTAGACACTGAACTATTTTACATATATCACTCCTAAAATAATTTTGCAAGGTGGGAATTATTATAATTATGTTCACTTTTTCAGACAGGAAACTGGATTATAAGATTTTATGGTTATAAAACCAAAGGAGCAGGGTGAAATTTAAAACCAAGTCCATCTAACAGCCAAGCTCATGCTTTATCTACTACAATGGGCCTACTTCAGGGAATAAATATGATAGATGCATGTATAAATTAATGTTAATTAGAATTTTCCTCTCATAGCTATTTTCAAGCTTCCATTCTACTAGTCAGAGTGCAGTTTATGTTTCAGTTTTAAAAAGCTATTTTTTACCTGTTTAGAATTTGACATATATAGTATAAAATCTGAATTATGATTATCCTTAATTTAATGAATATGCTTTTATAGACATGCATACATTATCTTTTTGTATCTACTTTCTATTACATTAAACATCTGAACAAGAACACTTCAAATAAGCAGAAGGATAGAAAAGGGTGACAAAATTTCAGATAAAATGTAAAAAAAATTAAAAATATTTTGAAAGAATAATTATATAAATATAAAAATCCAACAAAATAGACACTTTAAAAATAATTCTGATAAGTTTGGCATTTAAATGGATAATTTTAAGAAAAACCCATAAGGTAACATAAATTGACTCAAGTAGAAGGAATAATCAAGTATCTCCCTATTTAAAAGACAATAGGCTCAGATGGTTTTAGAGACAGGTTTTACTCAATCTATAAGAAACAGATAATTCCTCTTATACAAACTGACTGGAGAGTAGAAAAAGGGAAAAAGAAATATCATCTTTTTTAAAAAAGATTTTATTTATTTATTTGAGAGACAGTGTGTGTGAGCACACAAGTGGGGGGAGATGCAGAGAGAGAGGGAGAACTAGTACCCTGGGATCATGACCTGAGCCAAAGGCAGATGCTTAAGTGATTGAACCACCCAAGTGCCACATAATCTTAAGAGTAAAGACTGACAAGGACAGACAAAAAAATTTTAAATTTATTTCACATATGAATATAGATGCAGAAATTCACTATAAGGAAATAATAGCAAATAAAATATAGTCAGTATTTCTTTTTTTTGTAGTGACCTAGTAGAGTCTATCTCAAATGCAAAGACCACTTAATATCAGAAATTTTAATAAATAATGTTACACATTATTTTTTTAAAAAAGATTTTATTTATTTATTCATGATAGATACAGAGGAAAATACAGAGACAGGCAGAAGGAGAAGCAGGCTCCCAGTGGGGAGCCTGATGCTAGACTCAATTCCATGGCTTCTGGATCACGACCTGAGCCAAAGGCAGCTGCTCAACCACTGAGTCACCTAGGTACCCCACACATTGTTGTATTAAAGGAGAAGAATGGGTGATCCTAATCAATCCTTACCAGTTGAATAAGCATTTGATAAAATTCAACACTCATGATAAGCACTCTATTAAGAGAAAAAGAAAGGGAAAAATTTCTGTATAAAATAAATCCACCACCCAAATAGAGTATTTATCAAAAACATCAAACTTAGTGGTGAAATTATAAGAATTTTCATTAAATTTAGGTAAAAGCAAATCTATCCACTCTCATCACTTCTAGTTTACTTTATACCAGAGGTCTTGTCCAATGCAATAAGACAAAAAAAACCCAAAAACGTAATCATAAAAATAGTACCTAGAAAGATATTATATATATATTTATATGATTTAATTAGCTTTGTAAATATCCAAGAGAATCCACAATCTACTAGATTTAAAAAGAAAATCAGTTTCCAAGATCTATAAAGAACTTATTAAACTCAACACCAAGAAACAAACAATCCAATCATGAAATGGGCAAAAGACATGAACAGAAATCTCAGAGAAGACAGACATGGCCAACATGCACATGATAAAATGCTCTGCATCGCTTGCCATCAGGGAAATACAAATCAAAACCACAATGAGATACCACCTCACACCAGTGAGAATGGGGAAAATTAACAAGGCAGGAAACCACAAATGTTGGAGAGGATGCGGAGAAAAGGGAACCCTCTTACACTGTTGATGGGAATGTGAACTGGTGCAGCCACTCTGGAAAACTGTGTGGAGGTTCCTCAAAGAGTTAAAAATAGACCTGCCCTACGACCCAGCCATTGCACTGTTGGGGATTTACCCCAAAGACTCAGATGCAATGAAACGCTGGGACACCTGCAACCCGATGTTTCTAGCAGCAATGTCCACAATAGCCAAACTGTGGAAGGAGCCTCGGTGTCCATCAAAGGATGAATGGATAAAGAAGATGTGGTCTATGTATACAATGGAATATTACTCAGCCATTAGAAATGACAAATACCCACCATTTGCTTCAACATGGATGTAACTGGAGGGTATTATGTTGAGTGAAATAAGTCAATCAGAGAAGGACAAACATCATATGGTCTCATTCATTTGGGGAATATAAATAATAGTGAAAGGGAATAGAAGGGAAGGGAGAAGAAATGGGTAGGAAATATCAGAAAGGGAGACAGAACATGAAGACTCCTAACTCTGGGAAACGAACTAGGGGTGGTGGAAGGGGAGGAGGGTGGGGGTGGGGGTGAATGGGTGACGGGCACTGAGGGGGGCACTTGACGGGATGAGCACTGGGTGTTATTCTGTATGTTGGCAAATTGAACACCAATAAAAAATAAATTTATTATAAAAAAAAAGAAAATTCCATAATACTTGGTATTTACTCAAAGGAGTTGAAATGTTTTGTCTACACAAAAATTGCACATGTATGTTAATGAAGCTTTATTTATAATTGCTAAACTTTAGGAGAACTAAGATGTCCTTCAGTAGGTGAATGGTTAAAAAACTGGTACATCCAGACAATGAACCATTATTCAGCACAAAAAAAATGGAGCTATCAAGACATGAAAAGACACAGAGGAAACTTAAATGCATATTACCAAATGAAATGTCAGTCACTGTATGATTCCAATCTATGACATTCTGGAAAAGGAAAAGTTATTGAAATAGTAAAAAGATCTGTGTTCCTAGTGTTTGGGAGAGAGGGCAGAATGAACAGGTCTAACAGTAAAATTTTAGGGCATTGGAACTACTCTATGCTATAATGATGCATACATGTCATTATATATTTGTTCACACCCATATAATGTATACCACCAAGAGTAAATTCTAATGTAAACTATGGACTTTGAATGATAACAATTGTCAATGTAGTTTTATCAGTGGTAACAAATGTACTACTCGGTGGAGGATGTTGATAATGGGGGAGACAATGCATGTGTGGAGGCAGGGAATATAAGCAAAATCCCTGAGCTTACTGCTCAATTTTGGTGTGAACCTAAAACTGTTCTATAAAATAAAGTCTCTTAAAAACAGAAAATCAGGGGTGCCTCGGTGGCTCAGTGGTTGAGTGTCTTTGGCTCAGGTCATGATCCTGGGGGTTCCGGGATTGAGTCCTGCATCAGGTTCCCTGCAGGGAGGCTGCTTCTCTCTCTGCCTTTGTCTCTGCCTCTCTCTCTCTGTAGCTCTCATGAATAAATAAGTCTTAAAAACAAAACAAAACAAAACCAGAAAATCAAACAAGTTTGCTAGCTATAAAGTGAATCTAAAATAAATAATAATCTTTCTATTATGCCAGTAATAATCAACTAGAAAGCATAAAGATATTATGCATAAAACTAATAATATATTTATTCTTTGTTATGGACAATTAATAATTGCTAAATCCGTATGTTCAAAGTATTTTCTACCTTCCAACCTACTCCTATGGTCTTCCTTAATCAGTAAATGAAAACACCAAGACACCATCCTTTTAGACGAGGCCAAAAACTTTGGAGTCCTCCTTGATTCTTCTCTCTTTTATACCTCACATTCAGGCAGCAGAAATCTTAGTATTGTTTTCAAATATATTTACTTCTCATCACCTCCAATGTTAGACCCTCGGGTCCTAACCACTGTACTTTCTCCTTGGTCTCTGTTTTGCCTTTGTCTTTCTATAGTCTCCTTTCCATGCAGTGGTCAAAATAATCCTTTCATATGTAAGTCACATCATGTCACCATTCTGCTCAAAATCTTACAACAGCTTCTCATCTTATTTGGCATAAAGTCAAAGTCTTAAGGGTTACACAAGATCTTATCCATTGATATCTTTCTAAGTTTGTTACTTTCTACTGTCCTCTTCACTCATTCCATTCTATACATAGTCTCCTTACTTTTGCCCTACAAAGTATGCCACCATCTTTGCACCTGCAAAATGGAACATTTTTCTCCAAGAAATCTATGCAACTTACCCTCTCACTCCCTTCTCTTCTTAAATGTCTTATCAGCTAGACCTTCTTTGAGTCCCTCATATAAAATAACAATCCTTCTTTAATGTTATTCCAACTTCTTCTCTTTGGCATTCTCTATCTTCCTTATTATTCTTTACTTTTTTCAGTGGAACCTATTTCCAAGTAACATATCAAATGTTTATTTTTTCTTGTTGTCTGTATATCCTCCATAAAATGCAAATTCTATGGAAGCAGGTACATTTTTTACCCCATTGTTATATCCCCAGCAACTACAAGGGTGTCTGTTTTGGTAATATGTATTCAAACATAATACTGAAAAAATAATGTATTGGTCTTTACGTCATTCACTATATTTTTTTTTATGGTTGAAACATATAAAAAGGAATAAAATAAATTCTAAAGAAAAATGAACTAATACTTGAGTATTCTTCAGATAGGAACATTTCATGTAAATAATGTAATGTATTTTCTCTTCATTCTTACTATTGTTGTTGTTGGGGATAAAATATCTGATTTAAGAGTACATATAAAAGTTTGTTTTGCATGACAAAGATTTAGAAAATGACTTACCATCATTAGGAATACAAAAAGCAATTTGGGTTTAGTCACATTCAAACTATTAGACCATTTAAACAAAAAAAATCTCATTTCACAGAGGGTGTAGGGGTAGGGATTTAAAACCACTTCCTCAAGTTTAAAATAAGAAGCAACTTTTCTTAGTAAAATTTTACTTCATCACAAAATGAAAGTCTCATATTTTCTGAACTGTTAATATTCCTTTCTGATCTTTATTTTTCTCTTTTAGATTTTATTTATTTGAGAGAGAGAGAGAGAGAGAGAGAGAGAGATATTGAGAGAGAGAGAGACAAAGATAGTGAGAGACAGCATGAGTGAGTGGGGAGAAGAGGGAGAAAGGAGTGACAATGAAGGACTCAATTCCAGGACCTGGAATCATGACCTAAGCCAAAGACAGACACTTAACTGACTGAGTCACTCAGGTGCCCCCTTTTCTGATCTTGAAAAATCAATGATCTCTCAACCATTTTGTTTCACTCAAGAATTAGAATGCAGAGGACAAACAGCATAGGATATGATTGGGGTCAGTGAGAATGGCAGAATAAAAATCTCATAAAAAGTACTCCTTCAGAGTGGAAGCAGGTGGCCCAACAGGAGGCCGCTGCAGTTGCCCAGGCAAGACGTGATGATGGTGGCTTGGACTAGATAGGGAGGAGTGTTTGGATTTTGTAGGTGGAGCCATTTGGACTTGCCACAGGGCTGGGCGGCAACAGGCTCTTGGATGTTGAGATAGTTCACAGAGTGAAACACAGCAGGTGGTCAGTGCCCCTCAGAGCCATGTTCCTGAGCTTTGATGTGGATGGAACTGGAGGGTATTATGCTGAGTAAGTAAGTCGGTGTCCATCGAAAGATGAATGGATAAAGAATATGTGGTTTATGTATACAATGGAATATTACTCAGCCATTAGAAACGACAAATACCCACCATTTGCTTCAACGTGGATGGAACTGGAGGGTATTATGCTGAGTGAAATAAGTCAATCGGAGAAGGACAAACATTATATGGTCTCATTCATTTGGGGAATATAAATAATAGTGAAAGGGAATTGAAGGGAAGGGAGAAGAAATGGGTAGGAAATATCAGAAAGGGAGACAGAACATGAAGACTCCTAACTCTGGGAAACGAACTAGGGGTGGTGGAAGGGGAGGAGGGCGGGGAGTGGGGGTGAATGGGTGACGGGCACCGAGGGGGGCACTTGACGGGATGAGCACTGGGTGTTATTCTGTATGTTGGCAAATTGAACACCAATAAAAAATAAATTTATTATTAAAAAAAATTAAAAAAAATGGGCAAAGGATTTAAATAGACATTTCTCCAAAGAAGACATATAAATGGTTAATACATGAAGAAATGTGAAACATGATTAGGGAAATGCTAATCAAAAGCACAATGACATACCACTTCATACTCACTAAGATGGCTATGATAAAATAGGTATTGGTAGGATGTGGAAATGGAGGAACCTTCATACATTGCTAAGATTAATGTAATATAGTGCAGGCGGTTGGGAGAACAGTTTTGCAGTTCTTCAAAAAGTTAAACATAGAGTTAGCCTATTACCCAGGAAATCTACTAAGTATATATCTAAAAGAAGTGAAAACAAATCATGAAATACTTACATATGAATGTTTGTAGCAGTATTATTCATAATAGCTAACAAGTAGAAATAAATCGAATGTCCATTAACTGATGAATTGATAAATAAAATGTAGTATAACCACACAATGTAATATTATTCAGCCATAAAAAGAAATGAAGTACTGACACATGTGTAGGCTTTGAAAACATATGTTAAACAAAAGGCCATGTTATTGTATGATTCCATTTTTATGAGATGTTTAGAATAGGTAAATCCATAGGGATATAAAGAAGGTTAGTATCTGCAAAAGGTTGAGAGAGGTGGGGAGTGACTCAGCATGGATGCAGTTTCTTTTGGGATATTGAAAATATTCTGGAATTAGTAGTGATAGTCGCAAAACTTTATGAATATTCTAAACTCCACTGAATTTTACACTTGAAAAGGGTGAAATTCATGGTATGCAGATTGTATATAGTTCAAGTCATTAAAAAAAAAAAAACACGTCCTGTGATGTCTTAAAGACCTGGTGTTATATGTACTAGCTATATAAACTATTAATCTCTTTCTGAGTTTAGTTTCATGCTCCCATTATAAAACAGAGATAATCATACTTCATTATAGGTTCTTAATGAGGATTAAATGATGGGTCTACATTTAAAAACTCTAGCATTTTTTAAAGGAAACACCAAATATTTAGATATATTAGTTCTCTTATACTTTTATTTTTACTTAATTTTTCCAACTCCCAACTCAGTGTTATCTTACTAATTTTTATAATTACTCAGGTTTCCCTTCATTAAATGCCATTAAAGTTTGCTAAAAACTGCTCATCTGCCAAAGGATAGCTCTCTAGTATGAAGTTGAGAATTAATGCGTTTCTGTTGTGAAGATACTTTACAATTTGAAAAAAAGAGAACTATAAATAAATTTTTATATAGAATCATTAAATTTCAGAGTGTCAAGCTATACTATTATTTTTTAGATTTTATTTATTTATTTGAGACAGAGAGTGCGAATGAGTAGGGGAAGGGGAGGAGGGAGAGGCAAATTCCCTGCTGAGGTGGGAGCCTGACCCAGGGCTCAATCCTAGGACCCCCAAGATCATGACCTGAGCTGAAGGCAGATGCTTATTAATCAACTGAACCACCAGGTGCCCCAATTTCAAGCTATCTTATAGGTCATCTAGAACAATCCTTTGCTGGTAAGTGAATTCCTGTACCAAAATCCATTAGGTGGTAATATTACCTGGAACACTTCCAGTGTTCGAGAATTTATTTCTCCTTGGGTGGCTTCATCTACTTTTGGAAAACTGTAACGCAAATATTTATTTGCTAGTATAGGTTCTTATTCTAATTTTATCTCTTATGATGTTTGAAATATCTTACCATAATTTTTCATGTAGCTGCTTTCCTCTTTATCATCTATATTTCTGGAAGCAAGGACTGTAATTACTAAAACTACTTTGTATTCAACTCCACAGTCATGTTTATATAAGTCATGTTTATCTTTAATAAATACAATTTGATCATGATGGGATAATGTGAAAACAAGGATGCCCTCCTATTTTGGGAACATGAAAAATTACAGAAAGAGCAAAGGGGTGAAAATTGCAAGTTCTTGCAAAAACATTTAGTTCCAAAAATATCTAGCAGCATATTCTATTGTTTAACATACATGAAAGAGAATTTGAAAATGTTTTATCATTAAAATGTTCCTTTTTACAATTAGAGCCTATCCTATTAAATTTATTAGGGTATCTAAAAAGTTCTCTATATATGTTAATTGAAATTCACCTTCATGGAAATAATTAAGATATTGTGGTAATATTGGAATGTTTGAAATATATGAATTATTATAACAGAAACCTTAGTCAACCATATTTATAAAGCCAAATAAGAACAATAATGTTGAAAAACCTGACAAGTTTTTAAAAATGCAATTTTTTTTTGTCAATCAGTGCTCAGTAAGTATACATTCTTATTCTTATATACTAAGACCTCTGTCTCCATTCATTTATTTATTTATTGTGGGGGCTGGGCGGAGAGAGCAAGTGCAGGAGCAGGAAGAAGGGCAAAGGGAAAAGCAGATTCCCCTTCTCCCAAGCAGTCCTACGTGGGGCCCAATCCCACAACCTACAAATCATGACCTGAGCTGAAGGCAGACACATAACTGACTGACCCACCCAGGCGCCCGTCTTTCTCTATTTTTATAATTCTTCCTTTGCTTCTGTAATTCTTTTAGTATAGAATAAGCTGAGATACTATGATTACATAGACAAAATGTGAAACTTGCTACCTGAGGGAATATATCTTAACTGTAATAATATAATATAATCTTAATATATATAATCTTCACTGTATAATATAATCTTAACTGTAAAACTAAATGGACAGACATCAAGGTTTTCTGAAAGCTGCATAAATACAATCATATTAGAAAATAGCTATGCTAAGAGGACAAAAGTGATAACATTATGAGCAATAATCATGCAACACTACATTTTTAACATCCATCTTCCTTCAGAATTTGTAACTTAAATCTGCACATACATACCAAATCTGTTTTTGGAGGATCTGGACACTCAGTGGAGAAAAAAGGTGTCGAACTTCTGATACCATTGCTATCAGAAGTTGGCTTTGGAGGTTGAGCATGCTGTCTGTAAGTAGCACTTTTAGGAGTCCAACAGAACAGGTTGATTGATTCTCGCACACAGCGTTCAATGTCGATTTCTAGATAGAAATTTTTTTTAAAAAAGTAAACATTTAGAATTTGAATTGCTATGTTCATGTAAAAATCACACTCTTTCCTAAATGCATATATCCAGTATGGCTAAGATGATAACCCAGTTAGAAAAGATGTCAGTGAAAATATAATGTAGGTATGAATCAGCATATATGGACTACTATGGTGAGACTGATTTACTCTGATAATATTTTCACTTTTTCAAAGTAAAACAGAGGTTGGGGAGGGGAAGGCTAGAGCTTGGGAGTGGGCAGGTAAAAGATTCAGCTCACTATGACTTTTAATAAAGTATACTAAAAGTTTTATTTTCACCTATTAAAGGAGATATAAAATAAGCAGGGCAAAATTTATTAAAATATCAACTCTCAATTTTTATTTATTTTTATTTTTTATTTAAATTCAATTAGCCAACATATAGTACATCATTAGTTTCAGATGTAGAGTTCAATGATTCATCAGTTGCATACAAAACCCAGTGCTCATCACATACACGCCCTCTTTAATGCCCATCCCCTAATTACTCCATCCACATCCTCTCCAGCAACCCTGTTTGTTTCCTATAGTTAAGATTCTCTCATAGTTTGTCTCCCTCTCTGATTACTTCTCACTTAATTCTCAATTTTTAAAAAAGATTTTATTTATTTATTCATGAGAGACACACAGAGAGAGGCAGAGACATAGACAGAGGGAGAAGCAGTTTTCCAGCAGGAAGCCTGCTGGGCAACTTGATCCCCGGACGCTGGGATCATGACCTGAAGAGAAAGGCAGATGCTCAACCTCTGAGCCACCCAGGTGCTCCTCAATTTTCAATTTTTATTTTTTATTTATTTTTATTTTTAATTTTCAATTTTTAAAATAATTTCCTGAGTTAAATGAAGAAAGGTGTAAGTGAAGTTTCACATATAGAAAAATTACATGCACTTGGTTAAAATGGTTAAAAGAACATTTTCAAAGATTTCCTTTTCTTTCTCAGATTTGAAATTTATACATCTTTGATACAGAGCTAATATATATATATATATAGGAAGGTTATTACACTTTCACATTATTGTTTGTGTGTTTTGATGATACTATAGCTCTTCAGGAGATAAATATTCCTGATGGAGATAAGCTGTTCCTATATGGAAAAAGTGGACAGATCCCAGAAAGGCAGTAGAAATTCAAGAAGTTGACTAGGATGAAGGAGTTTAGTGTGGACTAGCTTTTCCCTACCTATATTCCTAACACTAGTAAATGGCAGATATTCTCATTTTCTTTGCAGAAGTCCAAGTGTGTCAGCTCATGTAAACAATGGAAAAAAAATACTTCATATTTTAAATTACAAAGGGATGAGTTCCCTATTTCTCTTTTTGAAACAAGGAACTTATATATAAGGAAAAAAAGATATATGCATTTAAGCCAATTCTGTGGATGCTGCATTCATGATTACCTACTTTTATGAGGAGGAAAACACTCGGAAAAGATAAATGAACACTTATTGAGCATCTATTATATGAGAGGAATTTTATACTTTTGCTTAAAACATATAATTCTTAAAATGATTTTTGTATTTTTTTTTAAGATTTTGTTTATTTATTCATGAGAGAAAGAGAGAGAGAGGCAGAGACATAGGCAGAGAGAGAAGCAGGCTCCATGCAGGGAGCCCAATGTGAGACTTGATCCCAGGACTCCAGGATCACACCCTGCCTTGAGGCAGGCGCTCAACTGCTGAGCCATCCAGGCATTCCACAATGATTCTTCTAGACAGATATTGTAATCCCCCTCATTTCTGTTGAAGATGAAGAAACTAAAACATAAGGAAGCTACATGATTTAATATGGTAAATGCATTATTTTGAATAGAATGTCTGAGGTTTCTAAAGGGTTATAAGGGTTTATTTCTCAATTCATTTAGATTTGGTGTACGGCCAGGAGGCCCGGAAAGACCAGTTACTCAATTAAGCATTCCTTTATCTGTTATTAGTGATGTTTGCCAACTTCACAGTTGGTCACTTCCATGGCTACATAGAGGTCAGATTTCATCACCCTCTTCCTAACACAAAATATATAAATAAAAAAACCTCAAACAATTAAACATGTTTTGAGACACGAGTCTTTTTATTTGAGCAATGGTAAATATAGTGAAATGTATTTTTAAGAAGCTCTGTAACATTATCAACCTGATACTTCACAAAGAGAAGCACACAGACACCAATCAGAAGAAAAATCAAAGTTCAAGATAGGTTCTCTACTCCACTTAAGAAAGAGATATGCTCAATTCATTTTAGAAAAATTCCAGTTAATATGGTTAAGATAAAAAATTCAAGCTAAAGAGAAAAAATTCCTGTAATTTTTTTAAAAAGTTGATCCATTTAACACTGTTAATCTCCAAAGAATTTCAGACATAGGTTTTACATCTACAGTGCTCAAATCAGTCTGACACATCTGTCACCCTGTAAAAGCTTGAATTCAAGTCAATGATCCAGATCAGAGGTTGTAGTTCAGTCATTAAATCACTAGCAATGGAAAAGTCAGTTGTATCTACTTCAAAAAAACACCCTACCAATACCATAAAAGGTTTATATTGAATCTTGAGAATTTACTGGCATCCACCCCAATTCCACCCTGATTATTAGTACTGGCAGATATCCCATTCTCCATTCACTTGACCCATGTCTCCTCTCCATCTCAAAATCCTTCCAAAGTCCTTTATCATAACCAAAATATTACGCAAACTGTACTCTGCAAAACTGTACATCAAAATATGCAATTATTCTTAATAAGTAATCTCTTATCCTAGGGTACTACTGTTTTTTATTTTACATTATAATTTTGATTAATGCATTGTGAATGAAGCATGTACCCTGGATTATGGTTTCCTAGGTTTGATTCCAGGCTCCATGAAGAACTTTGTGACTCTGAAAGAGCTTCTCTAAATCCTGTTTTCTTTATCCTCATCCATTACTATCATATCTCTCAGAAAGACTAAACTATTTCCAAAATAATAAAACACATCTCATATTTCATTTGTGCCAGAATAGGTGGGAAATACATCTCTCCTGAAGATTTCTGTTCTTTTGCTCTAATAGCTATGAACTGCTTCCAAGACCTAGTTAACAGCTGTTGTCCTGGCACTTCTCTTTACTATCATCTAATTCCCTCCGGCTCTCCCCTATATTTGATCCCTAATTTCAGAGACAAGATATTATTTACTCTTTCTTGATTTACTCCACCATTTTGGTGGAATGCATTTTCCAGCAGCTTCTATGAAAGGGTGCATAAGAGACAATTTATTCTGAAATCTTCTATATCTTTTAATATATTTATTCTGCCCTTGACTGATAGTTGGAGTAGGCATGGTATTCTAGGGTTGAATTTTTTCCCTTCAGAGTTATGCAAAATAGTGCTCCCTTGTCTTCTGAGAAGTCTGATGATTCTGAATGGAAATTATTTGTATGTGATTTTCCCCTTTTCTGTAAACTTTTAGGATCTCTGGTGCTTTGAAATTTCATAATAATATATGTAAATATGTGTCACTTCATTATGCTAGGTACTTAATGGTCCTTTTGTAATCTTTCACTTAACAGAGAAAGTTCTTGTTTAATATCTGCAATAATTGTTTTTTCCTTTTCATTAAAAAAATCTTGAACATCTTGAATTAGTTTTCTAATAATTTTGCCTTTTCTTCTTACTTTCCATTTGTATTTTTGTTTTATTCTCAGAGAGATTTCCTAAACTTTATCAACTAACTCTTTTTTTAGAAAGCTCACTGCATTTCCACATCATTTTTAATTTCCAGTAAATCTTTTTTGTTCTTTGTTACTTAAATCTGATTTGTCATAGTTGCCATATCTTCTCATAATTACCTTTCTGAGGATATTCCTTTATTCTGTTTGTACCGGTCTGTGTTTTTTAGTTGGAGGTTTTCTTTAGAGGTTTGATGATCTAGGACTCTACATATTTTAAAACATAGCACTAAAAACTCAGATTGGAAGTTCTGTATATGTGGGCAGGTATTGGTGACTGGTAGATCCACTATTGGCTAGCCTGGAGACACAGTCATTTGTTAGAAGAGGCCTAAGTAAAATATTTCTCCTGGGGACATTTTACCTCTCCAGGGAATAAGTCTCTAATCTGGTTAACCCCAATTTCAGTAAGTGCCAGTTAGCAAATCTTGGATGGGTTTCACACGGTCCTCCTTCACATTTTGTAATTTTTCATTTCCCTGAATCTTTTGAGCCCCTCCCCATCCCTAGTCCCCATATATCCTCATTTTCTCTTTAAAATGGCCAGTCACCTCTGTACAAATTGTTTAGTTCATGCTGAACTTTTTTTCTAATATCTGTTTTTGTTTTTTAAGATTTATTTATTCATGAGAGACACACAGAGAGAGGCAGAGACATAGGCAGAGGGAGAAGAAGGCTCCCTGTGGGGAGCCCCATGTGGAACTTGATCCCAAGACCCCGGATCATGACCTGAGCCGAAGGCAGATGCTCAACTACTGAGCCACCCAGGTGCCCCTGAACTCTCCTCTATTTCAACAGTATATCACTGATTAAAATCTGTCTTTACCACTTTAACTAGTATCTGGCTTTGTTTATGTTTGACAGCATAGTAAAGTTATTGCTCTAGAAATACTCCCATTACCCACCATACAGGAGCAGAGGTTGTAAAGCAATATGATGTATCCCAGCACCAGAAGTTTATGGATAGAAGAAACAGTTGAAATAAACACAGCCAAAAATCAGACTTAAAAATTCTTCCAAACTTTAAACACATAATACTGTTAAGCAGAGAATCTGGTTCTCAATAATGCCTGATCAAAAGAGAAATACTCTCCTTCTAGTAATATACTTGACAATGTTACATATACAGTTATAAGTGCATCATTAACTTTTTTCTTTTTTGATAGGCATTTCACAAAATAGCATTTCTCTTTTTATAAGAAAGAAACCTGTAGCATCACAACAGAGGGTATTACCTGTGTTAAGTCATGTTTCATGCATTCTTACTATCCATAATAAAAAACAATTTTCGACCAACACTGCCAGTGGACACACTGATTATCTATTTTTTTTGTATAGAAAATATGTACAATTATTGTCATATGAAGAGATCATCAATTAATATGAAGCAAAAAGGAAGGAAAAATATAGAGGCATCTGACATTAATAATTAAAATATGTTATTTTTCTGTTTTGTAATTTGTTATGATCTCTTTACTCATTCTCGGTGTTCTTCTAGTGGTCTAATTTTGTAATGTAATATAATCTTCTTAGAGAGGGCTACTTCTCTACATTGCTTAGGCTTCAGGTCCATATACTCTAAATCTTCCTCCTATCTTCCAGTGTTCTGCTAGGTGGCAGAAGAGTAGACACTTGGCTAGCAAGATGGGTGCAAAGATCTACAGGAATGGGAGAATGAAACTACTCCTTATGCATACATTGAATTAATTCTTCTCGTTTTTTTGTTTTGTTTTGTTTTTTCTGTCTCATTTTCATTCCACTTCCAATTCCTGAGGCTTTTGGTGCTCTGCATCAAGAATTGGCTTGCTTCTGGCTAGTATTCTCCTTTACAGGAAGGTTTCAGTTGTCTTTACTTTTTATTAAGTGAGTTATTATTTATGTAATTGTGTTCTATCTTCTAAATTTTTGTTGATGTTTCTTGTTTACTCATACTTTTCTTACATTCTCTTTGTTCTTAGGGTTATATTTTTTTCATTCCCTTAGTGTTTGTCTTTAATGATGTTTCAGAAGGGAGTAGGGATAGACATGTGTACATGTGTACATTTTAGACATGACAAAACTTCAAACTTTGAAGATTCTGGTTTAAAAGGGGTGGGAATGAATTTAGGATATGAGTATGGTGGGCTTGAAGCCTTGCTCCCATGGTCTAGCTCTTGGTCTAGTGGCATTTAAGGTATTTACTTAGAAAGTGATATAATAATAATGGCATACTGGAAAGAGCATTAACCTGGGAGGCAGTATGATCTGGGTTTAAATTTCAATTCAGTTACTTACAAGTTGTATAGCGCTGGCCAAACCCATTTTTCTGCCTCTTTTTTTCTCAATAATAAAATAAGGATAAAAATACTTAATTCTTGGGAGCATTGTGAAGTACAAATAATATTATTTCAGCACATGGTAGGAACTCAGAGATATTACAAACTTCCAGATAGAATGCATGAAAAATTTTGGCACTTCACCTGAAATTTTTAAAAAGCATTAGCCTTAGATTCCAGTTAGTCTGCCTTCTTGTTTTAAACTCAGTTAAGGATCCCTGGGTGGCTCAGCAGTTTAGAGCCTGCCTTTGGCCCAGGGTGCGATCCCAGAATCCTGAGATCAAGTCCCACATCAGGCTTCCGGCATGGAGCCCGCTTCTCCTTCTGCCTGTGTCTCTGCCTTTCTCTCCTCTCTCTATGACTATCATGAATAAATAATAAAAAAAAAATCTTAAAAAAATAAACTCAGTTACAATTTTGCACTTGGTAGATTTTTATTTAGAAAGAGATTGCCTTTTAAAAAATATTTTTTACCTTTCAAAATTCCAAAATTTGAGATGTTATTTAGTGATGAAAAGTAATGGGCTATCAAGCTATATGCAGACACGGAGGAAAAAGTCTGAAAAGCCAACTACTCTATGATTCCAATTATATGACATTCTGGAAAAGGCAAAGCTATAAAAACAGTAAAAAAAAAAAAAAATCACTGATTGCCAGGGTAGAGTGGGGTGGGGAGACTGAGAAGGAATTTATAGTTGCAGCATAGCAGATATTTAGGGTGGTAAAACTGTTTTGTAGAATACTGTAGTGGTAAATACATGACATTATTCATTATTCACTTGTCAAAACCCACAGAACTGCTCAAAACAAAGAACGACCCCTAATGTATACTTAGTTTTTTTTTTTTTTAAGATTTAAAAAAAATTTATTTATTAGACACAGAGAGAGAGGGAGAGAGACAGAGGAAGAAGCAGGCTCCAGGCCGAAGGCGGCGCTAAACCGCTAAGCCACCGGGGCTGCCCCTAAGCCACTGGGGCTGCCCTAATGTAAACTTAGTTAATAGACCTTAGTTAATAATAATGTATCAATACTGACTGAACAATTGTATCAGATGTGACACATTAAGGCAAGATGTCAAAAATGGTAAGTTACACACAGAGGAATGGAGAAATATGGGAACTCTGTACTATCTGTTCAAATTTTTTTGTAAACTTAAAATTGTCCCTCAAATAAAGTCTATTAATTAAAAAACTAAAGACCAGTGACAGAAGTGACATCAGTAAAAACAGCAGAGTAGATAACTCCAAGGGGACTTCTAAATGGAGTTTTTATTTTAGACTTTTTTGTTTTCTTTAAAGAACTAATGAGGTACCTGGTGGCTCAGCTGGTTAGGCCTCTTGATTCTTGGTTTCAGCTCGGGTCATAATCTCATGGGTTGTGGGATCCAGCTCTTGGTCTCCACGCTCAACACAGATTCTGCTTGAAGTTTTTCTCCCTCTGCCCTTCCCCCCACTCACTTGCTCACATGCATGCCCTCTCTCAAATAAATAAATCTCAAAAAAAATTTTCTTTAAAAATAAAGAACTAATGAATGACGTTAAAAATGTGTAATCAAATCATCCCTGTAATTATATTTATTTCCTGACTAGGATAACAAATTATAACTTTTTATCCACATGCAAAATACATTCCACACCAAAGAACATTATCATTAAGAAAAATCTCCTTGTGTATTACTGGACATAAAGCAGAAACTGGATTTGCAAGAGTTAAAATATTAATAACTTTTTCCTAATCCTGTAATTATAATGACAAGAGGGGCCATTGAAACTATTGTGGAATATCTTGATTTAGATAGGACATTTAACATATTGGTCAATTTGAATCATTTTGTTTCCCACTCTGAAATTTTCATTTGTAGTTAACAACAGTATGGTTATTATTTCATCCCAATCTGTGTCTGAGATAATATGCCCACAATTGTCTCTTTGAGGCAGCTAGAAAATTAGGTAGCAAGGAGAACTACTAAGGATAGGAAGTAAATAATATTGTATATTCAAACTACTACCATAAAACATGGCTTGCTTAAGTAAGAGCAGACAAATTGTAGAGACTATGCTTTGTATTTAAAATGAATTAAAAATTTTATGAAACTGAGTTTTTATTTGCTGTTCACTGAGAAAGGAGTAACATATGGGGGAAAAAAATGAATGGCCAATAGTTCCCTAACATCAGGTTTTTATCTAACACCATGCTTTGTCATTACAGTAGTTAAAATGAGATTCCTAGAAAGATAGAACTAAACTTCTGAAGATACTAGATTGAATCGTTTGAAATTGCTGATCTGGAAACTTACTTTGTAAACAAATAACATGTTCCCCCATATAGTAAAAAGTATTAAATTTGGACTCCAAATACCAGTTACCAATTTATATAATAATGAGTATTTCATAAAATCACTGTGCCTCAGTTATTTCAAGAGCAAAATGGAGATAATAAGAAAATCCACTTAACATAGTTGTGATATTTATACAAGATAAAACATTTTAAAAAGCTTTGTAAACCCTAAGTGATTGATGGCTATTATAGAGGTTATTTACATTGCCCAAATTTTCTATTTACAATGTAGCTGTAGAAATGAAGCTTACTATAGAATTAAAAATGTACAAAATTAGTTTTTTTATAAAAGATTTTATTTATTTATTCATGAGAGACACGAGCAGAGGGAGAAGCAGGCTCCATGCAAGGAGCCCGATGTCGGACTCAATCCCAGGACTCCAGGATCACGCCCTGGGCCGAAGGCAGGCGCTATACCACCAAGCCACTCAGGGATCCCCTAAAATTAGGTTTTGATTTAAATAATGTTCCTCTGTGCCACTGTGTCCATAAAGGCCACCTTGCTATTTAATTAAATTGAACTAAAAGTGAATTCTTACAATGCTCAAAGTATGGTATTGAGTAGTGAGGCATCAGGAAGATAATTGCTGAGTGTTGGAGAGGTGGCCCACTCACAGGGACAGTTCCCACTGAACACTTTGGGTATTCATTCACTCAAGGACATAGACATGCCACATTCTCTTGGACTAAATAAAAAATTAAGAGACCTACCTTAATAAATAAAAAAATTAATATGAACCAAACAACCCATCAGCTATTTAACTGTCTAGCAAAACAAATCTTAAAACCCTTTAAAGGAAGTTGATAAAATCAAGATTCCTTTTAATGTATCTTTATCAATATCCACCTGTATAATCAACAAAGCTACGTATGTAAAGCAGAAAAATGTGACTTATAATCAAGAGAAAGATAAGTTCATACAAATAGACCTATAAGATGATCCAGAACTAGAATTATTAGACAATACTTTAATTACTATAAATATGTTCAATGACTTAAAGGAAAATATTGTCAAGTCAATGGCCAGAGAAATGCAAACAATAAAAAAGTTGAAACACTAGAACAGAAAAATACATTGTTTGAAGCAGAAATTTACTGAAAGGTCTTAAAAGCAAGATAAAAATAAAATACTAGGGATGTCTAGGTAGTTCAGCAGTTGAATGTCTGCCTTTGGCTCAGGGCGTGATTCTAGAGTCCCAGGATCAAGTCCCACATCAGACTCCCTGCACAGAGCCTGCTTTTTCCTCTGCCTATGTCTCTGCCTCTCTCTCTCTCTCTCTCTGTGTCTCTCATGAATAAATAAATAATATATATATATATATTATATATATATTATATATATTATATATATATATATATAAACCTATATTGGGGCTTAACAGAGTCAATCCACTAAAAACCAAAAATAAAGAGGAAACATGAATCTACAAGAAAGAATGAAGGGCACTGATAATGGAAAAATATGGTGGAAAATACAAAAAAATGATCTTTTAGCTTCTCTTAATATCTTTAAAAAGTAACTAGCTATTTAAAATCAGAATAATGACAGTTTATTGTGAAGTTTATCATAAATGTAGATGTAAAACATATTAAAACAATGCCAGAAAATATGGAAAGTAAATGGAATCATACTTTTACAAAATTCTTAGATTTTCTATAAAACTATAAAATGTTAGCTCAGTGAAAAGTAGGTAGGTCAAGAAAACAGACCATAGTTCCTAGAGCAATAACCAAAAACAATTCAAAAGGCAAAATAAAAAGTCAACAAAAATATTAAGATGAAATGTTAAAATTATTTAATTAACATAAAGAAGTCAGAAAAGAAGGAGGAGAAATACAGCAAATGGAACAATTAGAAATATGCCTAAACCATATTAAAGACAAGTGAACTAAACATTCTATTCAAAAGGGAGTATCAGAGTGGATAAACACAGCAAAAAATAATATATGCCTCAATTATATGTCTAGAAAACTATATGTCTGAGAGTAATACATTTAAAGTAACAGAATATAAATATATATTTTAAATATTTCTAAATTTAATACTTAAAGTCACAGATGGGTTGAAAATAAAATGCAGAAAAAATACTATAAGAACAAAGCATGAGAAAGTTCATGTGATTACATTCATATTACACAAAACAGACTCTAAGAAGTATTACTGAGATAAAGAGGCACATTTCATAATGATAAAAAGTTCCTCCATAAAGATGACATAACAACCCTAAGTGTATATGCATTTCATAAAAAGCTTTAAAATATAAGAGCAAAAACTGACAGAATTAAGGCTAAAATAGATAAATCTGTAATAATAGCTAGAGTTTAATATTTCTCTCCAATAATTCACAGAACAAAGAGAGGAAAAGCCTATTTAGGATAAAGAAGACCCAAATATCATTGCTGACTTACTTGAAACTTATAAAGCATCTCACTCAAAAAATTTAAATAAACATTATTTTAATATGCACATGAAACATTTAACAAGATAGGTAACAAGTGTCACATAAATTAAGTTTCAACAAGTTTTTAAAATTGAAATATTGACCAAAAAATATTTTTTACCAAAATAAGTTAAAGGGAAATCAATAATTATTCTTAAAGCAATAATGAAAAGACAGTATAACAAAATTTGTTGTATGCAGCAAAGGAAGTGTTTAGGGGCAGTCATATTAGAAAGTATGAAAGTTATAAAATCAGTATTCTGTTTGGTCTCTAAGTAGTAAGAAAAGAGGGCACATTATATTCAAAGAATATAAATGAAAGAAGAGTTAAGACAAAAAACCCCCAGAAAAACAATAATAAACGTTAAATTAACAAGGAAAATATTAATGAAATTGATGAACTTTAGCAGAATGATCAAGATAAAGAGCAAATTATTAGTATAAGAATGAAAGGAAACATTACTACAGATACCTCAGACAGTAAAACGATAGCAATACAGTATTATGAACAATTAAATACCAGTAAATTTGAAAGCAGATAAAATAAACTCCTTGGAAAAGCACAGTTTACTGCTTGACACAAGACGTTAACTTGACACAAGAAGAAATAGTACAACTGTGTAGTCACACATTTTTAAAGAAGTTAATTTTTTTTAAAAAAAGATTTTATTTATTTATTCATGAGAGACACACAGAGAGGCAGAGAGACACACGCAGAGGGAGAAGCAGGCTCCATGCAGGGAGCCCAATGTGGGACTTGATCTCAGGACTCCAGGATCACACCCTGGGCAGAAGGCAGGCGCTAAACCACTGAGCCACCCAGGGATCCCCCTAAAGAAGTTAATTCTTAATACAAGAATTCCCACAAAGAAAAGTACAGGTGGAGATGGTGGAAATTATCAAATATTTAAAGAATTTCTAACGATCTTACACAAATTCATTCTGAAGATAGAAGAGGGAATACTTCCATTTGTTTTAAGATTATAACCTTAAGTAACCCTGATATAACCCAGTGTAAACTCTGATACAAGTCTGAGAAAATATTTGAAAATTAAAACCCAACATTTCAAACAAACAAACAAACCCCAACATTTCTCATGAACACAGACATAAAGTTCTTAACAAAATATTACTTAAGTGTGGTAGGATGAATAATGGTCCCCAAAGATATACATATCCTAAGCCTCGGAATCTATGAATATATTGTTTTATGGCAAAAGAATCTTGAAATGTGATTAAGTTAAGAATCTGGGGATAGGAAGATCATCATGAATTATTCTGGGGGACACAATGTAATGCAAGTAACTTTATAAGAAGGAGCACGAATTTATAGGAAGTGGAAAGAGATGTGACAACATCATGCAGCTGGTGTTAAAGATGAAGGAAGGAGCCACAGACAAACGGGGCCTCTAGAAGTTGGCAAAAAGGAAATGGATTTTCCCTTCAGAGCTTCCGGAAGGAAAAAGCCCTCCCAACTCCTTGATTTTTGTCTAGTCAGACTGATTTTTAACTTCTGACCTCCAGAAGTATAATTCATAAATCTAGGGGCACCTGGGTGGCTCAGTGGTTAAGCAGCTGCCTTTGGCTCAGGTCGTGATCCCAGGGTCCTGGGATCGAGCCCCACATTGGGCTACATGCAGGGAGCCTGCTTCTCCCTCTGCCTATGTCTCTGTCTCTTTCTCTGTGTCTTTCATGAATAAATAAATAAAATCTTAAAAAAATAAGTCATAAATCTGTGTTGTTTGTGGTAGCTTTTACAGGAGCAATAGGAAACCAATACACAGGGGTATACCCTAGGAGTAAACTGTTTTTCTTCACAATATTTTTTAAAATTTTCTTCCTTCCTTCCTTCCTTTTCTATTTTTAATTTTTTTGAGGAACCTCCAAAATTGGTACAGCGGTTTTCCACATTAGCTGTACCAATTTACATTCCTACCAGCAGTACACCAGGGGTCCTTTTTCTCCATATCCTTGCCAACACTAATTACTTCTATTTTTTTTTTTTTTTTGATTGCAGACATTCTCCTACTGTAAGGTGATAATCTCACTGTGGCTTTGATTTGCATTTCCCTGATGATTAGTGATGTTAACCATCTTTTCATGTACCTATTTGCTTGCCATTTATATGTATTCTTTAGAGAAATGTCAATTCAGGTCCTCTGCCCATTTATTAATCAGGCTTTTTTTTTTTATGTTGCTTTGTATAAACATTCTTTATATACTTTGGATATCAACCCATTACTGGAAATTTCATTTGCAAATATCTTCTCCCATTCAGTAGTTTGCCTTTCAGTTTTGTTGATGGTTTCCTTTGCTGTGGAAAAGCTTTTTATTTTGGTATAGTCCCAAGAATTTATTTTTTGCTTTTGTTTCCCTTGACTGAGGAGACATTATTGAAAAAATGTTTCTATAGCCTATGTCAAAGAAATTATTGCCTATGTTTTCTTCTAGGCATTTTATGGTTTCAGGTCTTACATTTAGGTTTTTAATCCATTTTGAGTTTGTTTTTGTGTATGGTATAACAAAGTGGCCCAGTTTTATTCTTTTGCATATAGCTGTCTAGTTTTCCCAGCACCATTTATTGAAAAGACTGTCTTTCCCCCATTATATATTCTTGCCTCCTTTGTTGTAGATTAATTGACCATATAGGCATGGGTTTATTTCTGGATTCTCTAATCTGTTCCATTGATCTATATGTCTATTTCTGTGCCAGTACCATGTTGTTTTGATCACTAACAGCTTTGCAGAATATCTTGAAATCCGGAATTGTGATACCTCTGGCTTTGTTCTTCTCTCTCAAGATTGCTTTGGCTTGAAGTCTTTTGTAGTTCCAAAAAAATTTTAGGATTGTTTGTCCTAGTTCTGTGAAAAATGCTGTTAGTATTTTGATAGGGATTGCATTACATTTGTAGATTGCTTTGGGTGGTATGGACATTTTAACAATACCAATCCTTCCAATCCATGAGCATGGGATATCTTCTATTTGTTTGTGTCATCTTTAATTTCTTGAATCATTATTTATCGTTTTCAGAGTACAGGGCATTCACCTTCCTGGTTAAGTTTATTCCTCGGTATTTTATTCTTTTTGGTGCAACTGTAAATGGACTGTTTTCTTAATTTATCTTTCTGCTACTTCATTATTATTGGATAGAAATGCAATGGATTTCTGCATATTAATTTTGTGTCCTGCAACTTATTGAATTCGTTTATTACTTCTAATAGTTCTTTTGGTGGAATTTTTAGGGTTTTCTCAGTATAATATCATGTTGTCTGCAAACAGTGACTGTTTAACATCTTCCTTGCCAATACAAATGTCTTTTATATTTGTTTTTCTTGTCTAATTGCTGTTTTTAGGACTTCTAGTACTATGCTGAATAAAAGCGATGAGAATGGACATCCTTGTCTTGTTCCTGATGTCAAAGGAGAAGTTCTGTTTTTCAGCATTGAGTATGACTGTTAGCTATAGACTTTTCATAAATGGCCTTTATTATGTTGAGGCATGTTCCCTCTAAACCTACTTTGTTGAAAGTTTTTATCATGAATGGATGTTGAATTTTGTCAAATCTTTTTGTGCAGTGTTAAGATGATCATTATGATTTTTATCCTTCATTTTGCTAATGTATCATGTTGAATGATTAGTGAATACAAAACCATCTTTGCATCCCTGAAATAAATCCCACTTGATCATGGTGAATGATCCTTTTAGTATATTTGTTGAACATGGTTTATTAGTATGTTGTTGAGGATTTTTGCATCTATGCTCATCAGGGTTATTAGTCTGTAGTTTTCTTTTTTTTGTGTGTATCTTTGCTTTTGGTATTAGGGTAATGCTGGCCTTGTAGAATGTATTTGGAAGCTTTCCTTCCTTTTCTAATTTTTTGGGATAGTTTGAGGAGAATAGGTATTAATTCTTTAAATGTTTAGTAGAATTCACCTGTGAATTCACCTGCTCCTGGACTTTTGTTGTTGGTAGTTTTTGCTTTGTTTTGAGAGAGAGAATCTTAAGTAGGTTCTGTGCTTAGTGCAGAGCCTAATGTGGGGCTTGATCTCACGACCCTGTGATCATGACCTGAGCCAAAATCAAGAGCTGGATACTTAACAGACTGGGCAATGCAGGTGCCCCAGTTGGTAGTTTTTTGAATAGTAACTTATAACTGGTTTGTTCAGATTTTCTATTTCTCCCTGATTCAGTTTTGGAAGATTCAGTTTTTAGAAATTTATCTCTATCTCTATAGTATTTCTGATACAACAAATATGAGGATTTTCTCTTATACCAACAATTAATTTTCCAACTCTCTGGATACCAGCTGGGTGTCCTACAATTTAATTCAATTATGAACAGAAAATACCCAGAATTTGCACAGATCCCACAAGTTAAGAGCTCAGTCTCACAAGAGTGCCTCCATTTCAGATGCTGGTCACAAGTCCTATACTTCTGACCAACTGGCTATAATCTCATTTCTCAGGTTAATTTGCTATAACAGCTCACATAATTCAGGGAAATATTTTAATTATGTTTACCAGTTTATTATAAAGGATACAAATAAACAGCCAGATGAAGAGGTACATAGGGCAATGTCCAGAAGGATCCTAGGTGTGGGAGCCTCTGTTCCTGTGGAGGTAAGGTGAACCACCTAGCATGTGGATATATTCACCAACAAAGAATCTCTCTCAACTCTTCAGATATTTTTTATAAAGGCTTCATCACATAGGCATTAGTGATTATTAATTCAATTTCTATCTCTTCTCTTGTCCTATGAAGACAGGGGATGGGGCTGAAAGTTCCAAGTTTCTAACCATAACTTGGTCTTTCTGATTACCAGCCCTCATCCTGAAGCTCTCTAGAAGCCCACAAAGATTCATCTCATTAAAGCAAATGCTGCTCCTATCACCCAGGAAATTCCAAGGGTTTAGAACCTTTGAGTCAGGAGCCAAAGTCAAAGACTAAATATTAGAACAAAATATGCTCTTAGCATCCCTGTCATTCAGGTAATTATAGGTACTTTAGGAAATTTGTGTCAGGAAGTGGAGGAAGAAAACAAATATATAGTTCTTATTCTGTCACACATGGGAATTTGAGGTTAGTTTAGCAAAATGGACTATTAATTAATGAAATTCTTCAGATTAACAGACTAAGGGAGGAACACTAAATGAGTAACATAATAGATGCTGAAAAAAACCGTGATAAAAATTCAATACCCATTAATCATAAAAACTCTGAACAAACTAGGAAAGGAAGGGAACTTCCCCAATCTGATAAAGGACATTTATAAAAAATCTACAGCTAACATAAAGCTTAATGGTGAGACATCAAATGCTTTTTTCCTTTTCCCTCCTAAGAGTGAACCAAGACAAGGATATGTTTTTATCAATTCTATTCAATGTGGATTGAAGGTCTTAGTCAGTGCAAAGAAGCAAGAAAAATAAAAGAAAGGCATAAAAATGGGAAGGGAAGAAATACAACTGTCTTTCTTCTCAGACAATATAGTTTTTTACATTTGGAAAAAATTCTAAGTAATCTACAAAACTATTGGAACAAAAACTGAATTTAGCAAGTTTGAAGGTATCATGGTTCAAAATTCAATTGAATTTCTATATATTATTGATACATGATTGGATAATAAATTTTAAAATATAAAGATATTTCCTCCACTCTGAGTGCTAAGTACTTTTCCACTCCAGTCTGTTGCCACTCTGCCTTCCCAGGCCTTCAGGTCTATTAGACCACAGGAACCTTCTGCTCCATGCTCCTTTGTTAGACCTCCAAGTCTGTGCTGATCCACTTGACCCTGTACTATTCCATGTGGAAAAATAAAACATGGAAGAGTTGGTGGTTTCTTCTATTTAGCTTCTTGCTTATCCTATTGTACTAAGTAATTATAGACTTGACTGCTAGTTTAATTTTGGCTTATTGTCTTAATTAGCTACTAAAACAGCTGGCTACCAGCCTGCTTGAGCTCAGTCTATCCCCTGACAATATCCATAAAAGAAAAAACTGATAAACTTCATTGAAATAAAAAATACCAACTTATTGAAAGACAGAGTTGAGAAAATCATCAAGAACAAATAAAACTCATACACATTAATAGAACAGTGGTTGCTAACAGAGGAATAGAAACTGACAGAGGAATGACATGAAAGAATTTTCTGGGGTAACAAATATTCTGTATCTTGATTTGGGTGTTGTTTATTACTGTCAAGATGTATTGAATTGTACAATTGAGGCTTATACTTTTCACTATCTGTAAATCTTATATCAATTAAAAATATGTCTAAAAATATTGAGAGAAAAAACAAAAAGAGGAAGCACAAGGTAGGTCTTTGTATCTTCCTACAAAGTATTTTACGTAAAATTTTCAGTTAGACTAGAATGGAGAGCTTAGGTACTGAGTTACATTCCATTTGTTCAGTTACATAGCATAATTTATTATCTATTAAAAATTTTAGAACATTTGAATAATTTCATTAAAATCCAAAACCACAAAGGAGATCTGTAACCTATTAATCTACCATCTCAATCACAGATATTTTTGACACAAATTATTTATAAGAAGAAGATGAGAAGTATTCTAAGTATTGATGTTCTAAGACATGAAAACATCTCAACAATAATACAACGAGACTCTCACTGCTTAACAAACAACTATAAAGTTGCTTATCTTACTGATAGAAAACAAGGTGAATGGGATAAAATATGCTTATTATGAAGCATTTTCTATAACGTAAATCATAAGGACAGTACTCTCTGACATTCTCAGGCTGACAGACCTAACCATCATTTAATATAGTGAGATGAAGTATGTTATAGTGGGTAGGGAAGCACAGATTCAAGACTCAGTAATCTTGAGTAACTCACTGATTCATATTTTAATACTGATTGTAATGAGTATTATCTGTAGTCCAAGCAACACATGGATATAATGTTATTACTAGATAAGAGGATTCTAAAACATAAGAAATGTGTAGTGAGAGACCAATTTACTCAAATTTTGTAGGTGCTAAAGAGAGATAGCATCTGAAAATTCTCTTAAGACTTTGCCTTGTCAATTACCTTGGTAAAGATCAATAGGTACTCTTTTAGCATATTCTTGAACTTATCCCTGGCCAGTTGCTCTCTGTCCATTCTTTGGAATCCTAGCATTTTAGAGGTGTCTAATGCATTTTGCACTTTATACCCAGAATCATTTTTCTAAAATATAAATCTAATTATGTCATTTTTCTGTTTAAAACTTTCCAATTACATACAGAATAAACCCCAAATTCCTCAGCATATCATTTAGGTTCCCCATAATCAGGGCTCTATTTCACCAGTTTTTATCACCATTATCAGTGCTATTACCCTAGTCCATTAACTCCAATTATCTTTATCTCTCATCCTACCCTCCAGTCACTCTATTAGTATTCTACTTAGTGTAAGATGGTCATGCAGTTGCACACCTCTGGTCATCCTTATGCTACATTCTAAGCCTCCAGTGCTTTTTCCTCATCTTCCTATGGGGCTAGTACGGTCTTATCCTTATATTTATGGCCACAGTGCATAAACATGTCTCTGTCATATAATTATTTTTATTAGACATGTATTGAATAAATGACTTAACTTATCCTAAGGTCTCACAGAAAGTGGTCAAAATTTCCTGACAACCAATTCACTCACTTTAGGTGCTTCACTGCTCAAAAACATTAAAACAAAGTTGCTAAGTCTTATTGATCAATATTATTGAATGTTTCCAAAAAGTAAGTCTACTCTTGCCTTGACTTTTTGTTCTAAACATGGTATTTTTCACAAGTCCACATTTACTGGAGTTTAGCTTTACTAACACCATTGTTTATCTATATAATATTTTTGGATGATTGTCCTTGTTTTGTGATCCTTTCACATTCTTAGTTCAATTCAGATGGACACTAGAGCAGAACAGTGTAAGACAGGGCCAAATGAAGTCTGACAGATATCATCCTGTAATTGAGCTTAAAAAGTGGTAACCTTGGAAACTGTCCTCATAACACCAGTGGCCAATATCCAGTATTGGATGGCACTATGAAAAACTGAGTATTCCTTCTAAAAATACCTGCCACTATTTGAAAATTGTATAAGAAATGGCAATGTACTGCTTTCATATTTATTTCCTCTAGTACTAAAATGCCATACATACATGTCAAGAACTTTGAACAAAATTTTCTAGTACATTTGTATTTCCTCAGAAGGTAACATCCCACTATATAATTTATTAGAAGTGAACAGAATTTGGGAACAATTTTTGGCAAAAAACAATATCTTTCTATGTTCTCTTTTTAAGAATTAAAGAGTATAAAGTGACAGGAGGGAGAGAAAGGAGAGGGAACTCCTGGAGACTGAATGTTATATGTTCTTTATGTATTTTTAAAACATTAAATACTACATGTACTTTAAGAGAATAGTTATGCACACTATGCGTACTCAGTACCATATTTTGCGTCAGGTGCATTATGTATATTATCTTTAGTGCTCATTGTAACACTAAGGCAGAAATTAATGTGCCAGAGCTGGAGTGTGAACTTACACCCCAGCTGTCTGTAGATAACATAGATCAGCAGGAACAGTGCTCCTTTCAGCAGGAGCATTGCACTGAAAGTTTCCCAGTTCACACAGGCACTTATCTGTCTTGACTGCAAAGTCTGTGCTGTCCATCTACTATACTACATCATCTCTGAGCAATGAAAGGAAATATTCTGCTTAGTCACAATATTCACTCAACATAGAAGGCTTACTTGACTTCTTAGGTAATTCCTCAATTACTTTTGCTAACAAGGAAATCTATATGATTGATATCTGCTTTAATAATTTATAGAAAAAGCCAAATGGGGTAATTGCTGCATTTATAATATCAATAAGAAAGCATGTCATGATAGAATGGAAAAACGAAAAAAAGCATAATAATGAAGATGACAACATTAATAATCAGTTACATGGTATTTGCTCTGTGCCCGGTACTCTAAGTTGCTTAGGTATATTTATTTTACACAGCAACCCTATGAGGTAGGTAGTATTATCATTTGCATATAATCAGAGTTAACGGAAATAAGGAGATTAGGTCATGACCCTAAGGTCACATAGCTATAACTGAGAGCCAAGATCTGAACCCCAGGTGATCTGGTTCCACATTCTATGCTCTTAACAACTAGAGCTATTGAGTGTCTTTTTGTAGAAAGAAACTAGAAAGGATAACAACAACAACAACAGAATGCAACCCTATTTTGTTCACAATGTTACCAACTAGGCAGCATTTCCATTATGTTACTGTAAATAGATGTCCTAAACAGTGAATTTCGCAATCTGCTTCAGCAAAGAATTTAGTTAACTTTGCTGTTTGCTTATGCAAACTTAAACTCAGTTAAGTGGGGATTTCAGTAAAGTACAATGTATTTAGTGAGTTCAAATCAATGCTTGATCCTATCCTGTCTTTATCTACAAAGTTGGTCTCAAGAACTAAACTGAAAAATAGAGTTCGTTTCTGTAGGCTAAAAAGATTGTTTCTCTTAAATATGTTCCAAGCTTATGTCACATAATATTTTGCTTAGAATGGGTACATTCAGTGTGTTTGTGTATGTATTAATCTGGATTCACTTCTTAGGACTTCCCATGATCACTTCCAGTTCTTTCAAGCATCAACTATAGTTAGGAAGCTCAACATGATGAAAAAAAGAGATCTCTTTAGATATATTTAGGAAAGACATCCCAGGGCAGCCCGGGTGGCTCAGCGGTTTAGCACCGCCTTCAGTCCAGTGCCTGATCCTGGAGACCTGGGATCGAGTCCCACGTCAGGCTCCCTGCATGGAGCCTGCTTCTCCCTATGCCTGTGTCTTTGCCCGCCCCGCCCCCCCTCTCTGTCTCTCATAAATAAATAAAATATTTTTAAAAAATAAAGGAAAGACATCCCAGGGGCACCTGGGTCACTCAGTGGTTGAGCATTTGCCTTTAGCTCAGGTCAAGATCCTGGGGTCTGGGATCAAGTCCCAGGGAGCCTGCTTCTCCCTCTGCCTATGTCTCTGCCTCTCTCTGTGTGTCTCTCATGAATAAATAAATAAAATCTAAAAAAAAAAAAAAAAAAAAGACATCCCAAATAAGCATCCTTTGATTAAAAATAAAATATAGGTGCACTTTAGGGCAAAGTCTGCATTTAGATTCCTCCCTTTTTTTTTTTAAAGTCATATTTTTATTATAATCTCTTTCTGTCCCAACAGGAATTGTACAGTGACCAAGCAAGTGATGAGCCAGAATTATGGAACTAGGGATCAAGACAATTCACATTAATAGAAGGCATCCTATTTTCAAAGGTAGGTAGAGTTTACCTTTTCAACAGATCAGTTCTAACAACGTATTCTTACTTTCTGATTTTGGAAATAATAATGAGTTACTGTTAATAAGCCTATACAATCTGACAACAGATTCTTTCACCATTGTTTAATGATGCATTTATGCATGAAATTGGAAAGACATTACATTTGCTTGATCTCAAAATGCACAATCTGCATTTCTGATTTTTTTTAATAACTGACCAGAAAATTCTTTTAATCCTAATTAATCATTCTGTTTACTTTGGCAAGTTGTGAAAGAGAGGAAAACATCTGCAGGGTACAGAAAGTGTTCCGAGTTTATGAAACTAGCTTCTTTATTATTGTCCAACACCAAAGTATATGTGCTGCCGAAGCGAGCACTATTGTCCAACACCAAAGGAAAAAAAATTGAAAATTTGAATTTCAAAAGGAATCTTCCAGAAACAAATAATATAAGAACTAAACTACTTGTTTGCTCATATAAAGACTAACTTAAGTTTGGTAAGTTAGAAAAATGATGTGGTACTTTGAATTTGGGGGAAAGAAGGAGGAGAAATTTTAAATAAATCGAAGCATTTTTGTTATTATTTTCCCCAAAGGATGAAAATTTTCAATAACAGAGAAATGGTGAAGTACCAGATATAGATTATCCACTAAGTATAAAAATCAGGGTAGATAGCAGGTTTCTTATTCCTCCTGAGTGCTTAATAAATATGTAATCTTAAGGTAACTTTCTTTTGCTCTTTGTTTTTTTAGGCAAATTTATCTCTTGGATAACTTTAAGTGCATGTATTATCAGCAGTCACTTGGGCCTGCCTAAAGCTATGGAGAATAACAATAAACTCAGCAGAAAGGTTAGAGCTAATGAAATGCTGTTTAAAGAAAGTAAAATTTTTCTATTGGAAAAACATTTTTATTTCTGCAAAGAACATAGTTTTTTAGTTCCACAGATTGTTATATCCTAGGTAACCACATAAATTTCATCTTTGCAACCACAGCAGCAAAGCTTAGAACATAGCTGCATTCCCTATTTCCACACTTAGCATTTAACACCTAGATTTCCAAACTCCTCACTTGTGAGTATAATATATAGCTTAACTTACTATTTCATACCATATGACATAGTATTTCCCAGGATTGTAATGTGCTCTCCGAAGGGCACAGAGTTTCTTTTCCTCAAACTGCCAAATGGTTACTAGGCAGCTACGGATAGGAGAGACCAATTTCCATGTGGGTTACACCTTTGTGAAAATACAGATTCTCAAACACCTAAACAAGTAGCTCTTATTTATTCTCTATCAGTTGAAAATAAATAGGCCTGTCCTAAGCTTGAAGGCAAATATATCACTGCCCCCAGCTCTTTTACCCTTTGATGGCATCACTGACTCTAAAGTAAACCACAGCCACCTAGTATGCCCCAGGTTTGTACTTAAAATGCTGGAAGAGCAGATGTGGCAGTATATGGGCGAGGGAATCCAGAGAAGGGAGTCAATGCTCAAGAAGAGATTTTGGAAGCTTGGATGACTATTTTTGCCAATTGCTATTAGATTGTCTCATTATCTTATAATTACATTTCATTTAGTGATTCTATTTATTTATATCTATACCTGGTAAATCAGAGAAGAGAAGAATGCACTCGTTAAAGCCATTAGCCAAAAGCCGGTCCCGTAGCTGCTGGAGAATTGCTACTCCAATACAGAACGGGAAAGAGGAATTCCCAAGGAGTAAGGTATCCCAGAGGTGGAAAATTTTGTGCAGTGGAAATACATCTGTAAAATAACAAAATGTAAATACATTAATTAAAAAACCAAAATAACAGAAATTAAAACAATAACAAGCTGTTTTACTAGACATATGACAAATGCCTTATGGTCGAAACTGTTTAAGAACAAATACTACCAAACTGTTTTTATAAAATGTTTATGTGGTTTTATAAAATATTTATAAACACTATTTTTGGTTTGGTTTCATAAAATGTTTATAGAACTTTTTATACAATATTTATTGCTTCCTAAGGCATCTTTAAAAACTGGTAATCAAGTTGGTCAAATAGATGACATTTTCTATCCTCCATCATCAATCCTGGTATAGTTGTTCCATTTATTATATTTCTTCCTAGAATTTTCTTGTTATACTATTCTCACAAGTTTATTTACCTAGGTGAAATTTAGTCTTGTTTTGGATTCAGTATTGTTACATTTTTATTATGCATTCTAAATACTTGCTTTATTATTTTATCCTATTTTTTGCAACTTTATTTTTTTACATTTAATGAGACTGAATATCTTTCCAGGCCAATGAATACAGATCTACTCTAAATATGGTACTCTATTTATCCTATATACCCACTTAAACAGAATGTCCACTATATTAACACTGTAATTGATTAAACTATTATATATCTACATAATATGTTTCATTCCTAAAGGAATTCCAGGTTTGGAAATAGCAAAAGTATTAGTTATTAAAGGATCTCTAAAAATTGACTCCCATTTGATTTGTAAAAGTTGCCTTCCAAAATTATATGTACATACTATATAGTTAATGTTAATTTCTTTTTCAATAGAGGGCAGAGATTGTATGACTGTCATGACATGTAAGATAGGCATCCTATATATCACTATACAACATTCACCCTATGCTATACTCTTTGATATTCAGTCCTCAAAACAATTCAAATTTCTCCCTACCCAACTCTATTACATTAGAATTAAATAAGGATACTCATATAATTATATCTGTTTAATATCACTATAGCAATAATATACTGGGGTAGAACAGAGCTGTCCTTTTACCAATATGATATTGAAGAAAAGGGAAAATAATACTTACGAGTAAACATGGTGAGAAACCAAGGTATGGCATAGAGCTATGGGTGGAAGAGGAAAAGGGTGCCGGGATGGATAAAGAAAAAATAAAAGATAATTACAATGATTATCAATAAACTGAATGTTAAAAAATATTTGATACTTTGGTCTACTCCACTGATTAAAATAAGAGTAAATGTCAGTAATTATTACTACAAATACTCTTCTAAATAATATCTCTTACAAATGCTGCAGATGACACTTTTGCCAAGGATTATTCCACAGAATGTCTTCATTTCATCAAAGAAAATACTCAAGGCAATGCCTAACCCAAACACAATACTAGCTTGCCAATTCCAAGGGTATACTTTTAGGTTGTACAAAAATATTTCTGAGATTATAATGGTCGTTATCAGTGTTGAGTTACCCTTGGTATTTTTGAGAATTGATAAGATGGTATTTGAAAAATGTCTCATAAAAACGTACTATGAAGCACATGCTTTCTATTATCAATCTCAAAATTAACAGGAAACTTCAAAACAGACTAAAAGTAATAAGATCTAGAAATGAAATAATTCGTGTCTTTAGCTGAGTGACAAGTTTGCTTTCCTAAGTTTATTGTCTAGGAATGAATACACACACACAGTCTCGTATATACACTTTGAATTAATTTTTTGACATTTTGAAAGTGAGAAATTATTCTTAATTTCTAAAATAGTAAAAGCTCTTTTGTCAGTAGCAAGTATCAAAAATCAATAATAATTTATAGAAAAATTAGAAAAAACTCTAATTTTATTTTACTTTCTGTATCAGTGCAGTCTACATTAGACAAAGATTTCTATACTACCTATAAAATTTAAATAAATATCCTTTCAACGCCTATCAATTACGAATTCATGAGTAAAGTTGCATATGTCTTTGAATAGCACACACTGAGTATTTATATTATCAAAATATTGGTCAAAAACCTTAGATATAATTATATACTATGTTAAAATCTAAGTACTGTATGAGAAATAAAGCCCAATGCTCTCCACAGATCATTTACATACATTAACACACAGTTCTTTCAAGTGACATTATAAAAGGGAAAACTGAGGAGTACAAAGGTATGGGACTTCACTGTAAAGAATATGTATTGTAGAAAACAATAAAATATGACAAAATCTGAATTCTTCAGCTTAATTTAAGTTTAAAAATAATCAGTAAATATCAGTTTCATCACTATTGTTTAGCTTTTCTTTCTTAAAAGTATGTGACATAAATTATATTACAATACCTCTACCCTTCTGATCAAAGCCAAGTATTTCCCATTAGGAATCTTAACTGAATTACTTTGGTAACAAGCTAACAATCTGTTTTCACACATAGTGTAGAGGGCATTGTATGAGGAACCTACACAAAGTAGAGAAGGAATCACTTCAAATGATCAGAGGGAAAACTTACCAGGCTCACACAAAGCCAGGAATAGTTCATCTTACCACCAGTCAGAATAAACAAGAAAACTAATAAACAAATAAAAAATCTGTAATAAACAAGAAATTGGATAGAGTACTTAAGAGTACTGCCTTAGTAATATTAG
Source organism: Vulpes lagopus (assembly GCF_018345385.1). Taxonomy (NCBI): domain Eukaryota; kingdom Metazoa; phylum Chordata; class Mammalia; order Carnivora; family Canidae; genus Vulpes; species Vulpes lagopus. Next base: position 102,904,237 of record NC_054829.1, read on the forward strand.
CAAAATTATGCTCCCAAATTATGCTGCTGTGGTCTTATTTAATAAACCTTAGAAACAAGCTTTGAAAGGATCAAACTGTTTCAATGTTAGTTAGCTGCATCCCAAAATGAAGTTCAAGATACTTGGACTTCAAGCTAAGGATGTCTATGTTAAGTAGAGACATGGCAGATACAAAAGACAATTCCAACAAATCAAACTTTTGGAGATGAAAAGTATAATGTTTGAGACCAAAAAATATATACTGGATGGGATTAAGAGCAGATCGGACATTGCAGATGAAAAAAATTAGTGAACTTGAAAACATCAAAATAGAAAGTGCTCAAAATGAAACAATGTTAGGGAGAAAAAGGACCGAAAAAAAAAAAAATCCTAAGCATCAGTGAGTAACTTCAATCAGCTAAATATATATATTAGAGCTACCCAAAGAGAAGAGATGAGAACAGACAGAAAAAAATATATTATTTATTTATTTTTCAGAAAAAAATTTGAATAATAGCTTGAACATTTCCCAAATTTGATAAAAACTATAAACTAATAGATCCAAAAATCTCAAGATCCCAAACACAAGAACCATGAAGAAAATCACACCAAGGCACACTGTACTCAAATTTCTCAAAATTAGTGGTAAAGAGAAAAAAATCTTACACTATAGCTACAGAAAAAAGCCATAACATTATATAAGAGCATCAGTAAGAAGATTCTTCTCAAAAATGTTTTCTTGTCAGTGCCCAACAATAGAGTGTAGTAACATTTTTAAAGTATTAAAAAAATTGTCTCTTTAGAACTGTACGGTTAGCAAAAATATCTTTTGAAGACAAAAAGTAAAACAAAGACTTTCATACACTGAGAAGCTGAAAAGTTCATCACCAGCAGTCCTGTACTACAAGAAATGCTGAAGAAGTCCTCTAGGCAGAAGGGAAATGATACTAGATGGAAATCTAGATCTACACAGAGGAATGAAGAGACAGGGAATTGTAAATGTGTATGTGGATGTATAGAAGACTTTTATTTTTAAAAAATCTTTAAAAATGGTTGATTGTTTAAAGCAAAAAGAGTAACTTATTGCGGGGTTTATAACATGTAGAAATAAAATTTAGGACAACTATAATGCAAACACTGGGAGGGTAAAATGGAAATATATATTATAAAGTATTTGTACTATCTGTGAAGTGGTATAATAATACTTGAAAGCAAACAATTTCTTAACTGTATCACTGTTCACATTTTAGATTACATAACTTTTGGTTGGGAATGTCCTTTGCATTTTCAGATTACTGAAGTGATCCAGCCTCTACCTAGTAGATGCCAATAGCATTCACCCAGCTTTGTCAAAAACATCTCCAAACATTGCCAAAAATCCTCTGGGAGGCAAAACTGCCTGTTTGAGGATCACTGCATAAATCCTAAGGAAACCAATAAGAAAACACAACAGAATCATAGTTAACATGTCAACAAAGGAGATAAAATCAAAGGAAAAAAAAAAGCAGATAAAAAGGAAAAAGAACTGATAAGACAAAATAAAAATATCAAATGATAGATTTAAAAGCAACCGTATCAACAATCACAAAAAAAGGCAATGCTTCTTGTGATGGTTGATTTTATGTGTCAACTTGATTGATATGGGGTGTCCAGATATTAGTGAAACACTAATCTGGTTGTGTCATGGAGGGTGTTTCTGGATTAGATCAACATGCGAATCAGTAGACTTAGTAAAGCAGATTGCCCTCCTAATATGAGTGGGCCTTATGCAATTTGTTGGAGGTCTCAAGAGAACAGAAGACAGAGTAAGGGAGAGCTCACTGACTGACAGGATATAGCAGTGAACAAAAACATAGTTCCAGCCTGTAAGGAGCTTACAGTTCATTAAGGGCAGTAGATATTCACTAAATATTCTTTCAATTCGCTCCAATTAGGTTCTTGCCTCCACCTCACTACCAAAACTACTCTTACCTTTGTTATAAAAGAGTTCTATGTTGCTAAATCTAATAGTGAATTCTTATTCTCAATGCTTCTTTACCAATCCTCAAGGGTGTTAATTATTCTTACCTTCTCACCTTTCACCCCCATATGACTTCTAAGACACCACATTCATCTACTTTTCTGCTCAATCTCTTTTGTTGGTTCTTCAACTCCCTGACTTAAATATTGGCATGTCTTGTTCTCAGTCCTTGGACTTTTCCTCTTTTTTCTATTTTTTTCCCAAATGATTACATACATCTGTCCCCGGCAACCTGCTGCGTTTACCTTCAAAATTATGCATAATGCAAAAAACTGCTTACCACCCCTACCACTAATTTCCTGATTCAAGGCACTCTTGTCTAGATTATCACAATAGTGCATGACTAACCTTTTCAAATTCCATCCTTGCCCTCCTTGAGTTTCTCTTACCATAACAGCTAGAATGATCCTGTTGCAATGTTAGGTGAGAACACGTCATTCCTCTGGTCAACAGTATACAGTGGCTTTTCACCACTGTAAAAGCTAAAGTCTTAACTAAGCAATCTGGTTTGATGTAAAATCTGATCCTCTTTGACTCTCATCTCTCTGTTCATTGGGATCCAGTCACATTGGTCTCCTGGCTGCTTCTTCAGCATTTTTGGCATGCTTACATCCCAGGGCTTTAGCTCTTGCTGTTGCTTTTGCTTCAGTTGCTCTTTCTCTCAGTTCCTTAAGGCATTTATTCAAAAGTCACTTTTTCCATGAAAGCTTTCCTAGACTGACTTCCTCCTTCCATTCCCTTTCCTTTTCTTCCTCCCTCCCTTCCTTTTTTCTTTCTCTTCCCCCACCCCCTTTTTTCTTTTCTTTCTCTCTCTCTCTCAAGTTTTTAATTCCAGTTAGTTAACAGTGTTATATTAGTTTCAGGTGTACAATATAGTGATTCAACACTTCCATACATCACTTGGTGCTCACCACAAGGGCATTCCTTAACCCCCCATCCCCTATTTTAACCTATCTTCCACCCTGCTCCCCTGACCACCTTATTTAAAAATTTAATTTCTTCTTCATCTGAGCACCTCACATTCATCTCCTTCCTTAATTTTTTCTTTAGTACTTATCACTAACCAACATACCATATATATATTTACCTGTTTTATTGTTTATTCCCACTAGAATATAAATTTAATGAGGGCAAAGATTTTGTCTGTTTTTTTTTTTTTTCCATTGACATACCCATGGCCTTGGAAAATGGGCAGGACATAACAGGCACTCACATGTTTGTTGAAAGACAGAAAAAAATATATAATGAAGACAACTGAAAGAGATAGATTAAAAGATCCAAATATGAGATTATACATCATACTGAGAAATTTTTCAATAAATAGGAAATAATGAGAAAATCAGCTAATTTTCCTTGGATAATATATACCTGTGTGTGTGTGTGTGTGTGTGTGTGTATCTCCATATTAAATAGTGGAAAGTACTTAAAAAACACGAAACTTAAAATTCTGAATTATATACTTATACTTTGATAACAATGATAAAGAATTATTAGAAATAAGTGAAATGCATATTTTAATAATATTTGAAAAGTAATAATTAATTCAAGTTGAAAATATTTCTTTAATACAGAACAACTCCCAGGTGCTCACCAGCATCAGTCATCTTTTATCAACTGAAGTCAGGTAAATAGTTAATATATTCTGTGAAATAATAATGCATGTTATTTATTCTTACTTTATTTGTACCTTTTAAAATTTTAACTGATATTTTAGTCTTAAATAATTCCTTAGGATATTGGTACATCTTCACAATACAGTCTCATGTATGAGAAAAATAGCAGTATAACATAATTTTGAATACTAGGCTGGTTCACATTTTATTTTATTTTATTTTAAAAAAAATTTTTTTTTTTTTATTTATTTATGATAGTCACAGAGAGAGAGAGAGAGAGGCAGAGACACAGGCGGAGGGAGAAGCAGGCTCCATGCACCGGGAGCCTGATATGGGATTCGATCCCGGGTCTCCAGGATCGTGCCCTGGGCCAAAGGCAGGCGCCAAACCGCTGCGCCACCCAGGGATCCCTGGTTCACATTTTAATTTAAAAAATAACAAATAATGAAATATTTTATTAAAATATAAAAAAACATAAAATTAGCCTTATTAAGTTAGAGATATTATTAGCTTTTCCTGACTTAAAGATGGGTACTGAAACCCAATAAAAAAAAATCATACATGCTTTAGCTATTTTTTCCAGATGATTAAATTATTTTGCTTTATTTGGCCTAGTGGTAGTTAACTAAGTCAGCTGAGTAAATACTGCCCCCTAGCTACATCAAGAAAGAATAGTGATATTTAAGCATTTGAGCAGGTCTTTCCAACGGCCTGGTAATATCAAAATTACAAATATCAATAGGAAAAGCAAAGGCAGGAAGCTCATTAACATTATTTCAAAAAGTAGAAAATTGTGGTTTAAAAAGTTGTGAACTTATACAAATGTAAAAGATTTAAAAAGGAAATATTTCTTATAAACTGGATGAATCTTCGGACAAATGTAATTTACATATTGCATTGTTTCTCCTCTCTATTAACATTTTTAATTTATATTTTTACTTATTTTATGTATTATAAAAATTATTTTAATTATTATATTTTATACAATTATTATTATAAAAGGGAGTTCCTTCTAGTTGAGTTTCTTAATCTACCTCCTTATAAGCACACTATATTTTGTTTACTTCAAGTCAGAAGTATGATTACATTTAAATTACTTTTAAGTTAAGCCTCTTCTATGAAATTACCTCCACTTTGCAATTACCTAGGTATATTTATCCTTTTCCATTTTATTCTGCATGAGTTCCTCAAAACCATTTGATGTCATTGAGTGGGCTTACACTTTCATTCTAGTTTTCACTATTTTAATGAGTCTACTATTAATATAATATTCTCAAATATCTCTGGGCTTCATCAGTTCACTTTTTATCTCCTTTTGGTAATCTATATATTTTTTAGCTCCTTATTTTCTTCATTTTTATTTTTATTATATATATTTTAAAGTTTTTATTTAAATTCCCATTAACATATAGTGTAATATTAGTTTTAAGTGGTTTATATATTTTTTAAAAGATTTATTTGAGAGAGACAGTGAGAGTGAAAGCTGGGATGGGGTGGATATGGTAGTGAGGAGCAGAGGGAAAGGGAGAGAAGCCGACTGAGTGTGGAGCCCCAAGCAGGGCTCAATCCCACAACCTAGAGATCATGACCCGAGCCAAAACCAAGAATTGGAGGCCCAACCAACTTAGCCACCCAGGAGACCCAACAGGTCACTCATTTTTTTTTTTTTGGTCGCTCATTTTTAAAGTGAGATCATGTTGGGTTATTTTTGTGAGGTAACAGAAGACTTTTTCATTTGCTTTTATTAGTGATTCTTTTATTTCTTTTCTCCTTTCTTTTTCTCTCCGTCTTTTCATTATTTATTATCTTCAAATGGGTCCAGCTTCCTAGTAAAGAATAAATGTTAGTATGGCGGAGAGGTAGAATTTGGGGAGGGTAGTTCATAATCGCCATTCAAAACTGTTGCCTACAATAGATTTCATTAACACTCAGGGTATATTGGACTCGATTACAGTTTTTGATATGCTTTTTTGAGCATTTCTAACCATTTGTAAGGATTGATATTTTATAATATTTTATTACTTTTAACGAAGAAAAAATAAAGAGAAAATTTATATACACTTTTGAAAAGAAGATTAAAATCACCATATGAATCTATTAGGTCCTTTTATAGATCTGTGATACATTACTGAAAATTCAGTGATCTTATTCTTCTTGCATCATGAAATATTTTGTTCTTTTATCAAAGTAGGAATCATTTTATTATTACTTTTCAATTATTCCCAACTATGCTAAAAAATGGTTAAAACAAAGGAAAAAAGAAAAATGATGGAGTCACTAGAATTTTTTAATTTTTTAATTCATATTAAAATAAATGATCATTATTACCATTTTCTTTTTTCCTACTGAATCATCTAAGGTATGACATCATCTTTCAAGAAGATATAAAAGATTCATGAGACCTAATTACAGTGTGTTTTTTTTTTAAGAGTTCAATGAACACAGTTGAGAATTCAGAATTTCTCATTTTCCACCCTCACTAGCAAAGAGAAAAAAATACTGATAGAGGATAATGTTTCACAATTATTAGACCAAGCAGAAGATTGGCAGTAGCATTCTAGATTCTAGTGAAGTGGTAACAGTGTTACACTGGTTATATAGTGAAATTTCAAACTGAATGCTCAGGTGATGATATCTTAAATGAATTTCCTCAAACACAAGAATCGAGGTAAACAATAAGTTGGTCTCTCACTGGAAAGGACTCATTATCCAATATTTTGTAACAAAAATCTGGACCATCCTATTTTGCTCAAAAGATAAATGAGAGTGAGCTTTAATCTTAAAATATTTCTACACCAAAATTTCATACAATTTAAGTGGATAGGGACTGGGACTCCTGGGTGGTTCAGTGGTTGGGCAGCTGCCTTCAGCTCATGTCTTGATCCCGGGGTCTGGGATCGAGTCCGCATTGGGCTCCTGCGAGGAGCCTGCTTCTCCCTCAGTCTCTCCTGCGAGGAGCCTGCTTCTCCCTCAGTCTCTCCTGCGAGGAGCCTGCCTCTTCCTCAGTCTCTCCTGCGAGGAGCCTGCTTCTCCCTCAGTCTATGTTTCTGCCTCTTTCTCTCTCTCTCTCTCTCTGTGTCTCTCATGAATAAATAAATAAATCTTTAAAAAAAATAAGTGGATAAATGCTAAAGGTAGGCATGTTTACAACATGTTTGGAAGGAAACATAATTAGAAAAAAATCATTAAATTTATTAACCTGTGTTCATTTATCTAAAATGAAAACATTTTGCAATTATCAAACAAAAAAGATGCTGTTCTCCAACAAAGTTATGAGGCCTATTAATGTTTTGTTTTGATAACTGCAGGTTTTGAACATGCAGGTGCAAGAAGAAGACCCAGAGAAATGCTAGAATCTATTAGAAATGTATTTGAAATCTAGAATCAATATTTATAAGATAGATATGCTCCAGGTTCATGCATGATAGATGAGCAGTAAATTCAAAGCATTCTGTACATTTCAAGAATACATACTTTCAAAATGATGAATATATGGAATAAAATTTGTGGTTTGCAATGTTCATAGTCTTACTAAATTTTTAATAAAATTATTTTTTGCTATGTCTTCATTCTACTTCTGTAAATTATTACAAAATGATTTAAACATATAAAAATAATTTAAAAGTTCCATTGGATTCAGATGGTAAATGGTTTTCTTTCTCTTGTATACAAAAGGTTATATTATTACATCTTTTGCAGGTAATGATTTCCCTAATTCTAAAAAAAGAGGCAAAAGATCAAATTAAAATTAAATAACTGTATAATCATTTCTTTTATTGTTTTTACTTGACTTATAATATTGAACTGAAAAAGTATAAAGTAGAAATCAGTAATAAAACCAGCTGGAGAATTTAATAGCTCTAGGATCCACAGTATCATTTTAGGGAAGGACTAGGTACTTTTCAATTCCAGAGTGCCTTTCAATGATCTGAGTACTAAAAAGCTTTTTAAAATTTTCCCGCAAAATTAATTTACCTTAAGTAAAGGACAAAAAGACATGTTATGTAGCACTTTCTGGAAGAAAAACACCTTAAAAATCTAGCAAATAAAAAAATCAAGGAAATAAAAAAGGTAAAATTCAAAGTGGTGAGTGCCAATCTTACCAAGTGGGATATGCAAGAAATTCTTCATTGTTATTAGTACTATGTTGCCTTTGGCAAAGAATTCATTTTTAAAAAAATATTTATTCATTTGTTTATTCATGAGAGACACAGAGAGAGAGAGAGAGGCAGAGACGGGCAGAGGGAGAAGCAGGCCCCATGCAGGGAGCCGGACGTGGGACTTGATCCTGGGTCTCAAGGATCACTCTCTGGACTGAAGGTGGTGCTAAACCACTGAGCCACCCGGGCTGCCCTGGCAAAGAATTCATTAACTGATACAGCAAAATAATATATGCAGTACAGCTTGCAATAGTATGCTTTTCTAAATGTAAATCATATTCATATAACCAAAGAAACAGTATGTGATCAGACTCTAACAATAAGTTAGAACAAGAACACTAATAATGGTTAATTCCTTAACACTGTGAACCTAGAACTATACTGAGTAGTTTATATGTATTATTTAATCATCACAATGTTCCTTTGAGGTAAGATTTATTATAATCAACACAAACACTAACAGGACTGTGGATAAGAAACGAAGAAGTATTTAGCTAGTAAGTTGAAGAGTCAGGATTAGAACTCTGGCTCATTTGACACCAGTGTCTGAGTGCTTTCTTTCTATACCAGTTTTCCCAAATTGTGGTCACAGACCCCGGGGGATCTTCAAGACCCTTTTTGGGTCAACATTTCAAAGCTGTTTTCACAACACTACTAAGGTACTTTGTGTTGTGTGCAAAGCCACTGGTGGATAAAACTGCTGGTACCTTATTACAAATCAAGGCCATGGCACTAAAGTGTAATAGTCATATTCTTGTAATGGCTTAAATTAATAATTGTATTAAGTATCTTTTTAAATGTTTTATGAGACAAAATGGAAAGCATGCATAAAACTCTTATATTGTATACTGAAGTGTAAAGATTGTTTTGAGGAAAATCATTTGGACAATCATTTGAGCTGTGAGTCAAGGCAGGTGCTTTTTTTTTCCCCCTCGAATACCATTCTTTTTTTCCTTGCAAGTATGACATATAGACAATTATTTTTTCCAGACTTTCATATTAAGCAGGTATTTCTCAAAAAAGTGAGCCTGCCACTTCAAGAAAAAAATGGTAGCAGTCAGGTGAATATTAGAATTTTAGAAAACTTGTTTCTGCCACTGTGAGCTTGGCAGTTTTCTAATCCTTAATGGTTTTTTGGATGAGATCAGTGATCATATTAATGAAAATTATTTTTAAAATATTGTATAATGAAAGGTTTCATAGTTGAAAGATTTGCATAATTCAGTAAACCAATATTTTAAACGATCAATGCATGACATTATAAAATCATGTGTGGATAAAAGCCATTCAAAGTGCAAGACAGGGATGCCTGGGTGGCTCAGTGGTTGAGCGTCTGCCTTTGGCTCAGAGCATGATCCTGGAGTCCTGGGACCGAGTCCCACATCCGGCTTCCTGCATGGAACCTGCTTTTCCCTCTGCCTGTGTCTCTGCCTTTCTCTCTCTCTGTGTGTCTCTCATGAATAAATAATAAAATCTTAAAAACAAAAAAACAAAAAAACAAGTGCACGACAAACTGATCTATTTGAATGGAATAGAGTATGAAAAGTTCATAGGTATGGTTTTAGACTGTACATTGTAACTAAGCTGTAAGAAACTACAACTGTCTGAAAACACCCTTTGCCAACTACATGTCTATATAAGTCCTAGTTTTCTTCATACACTTCAAACAAAATAATGATTCATAACAGACTGAATTCAGAAGTAGATATGAGAATTTAGCTTTCCTCTATTAAGTGGAGACTGCAAAAATATAAAACAATACCACTTCACCATTTTTTTTAAACAACTATTTTTTAGAAAAACGTGTTATTATGGTTAACATGCAGTGGCTTTGCTGTCATTTTTATTTATTACTATTTTATTATTATTTAAAATATTTTATTTATTTATTCATGAGAGACAGAGAGAGAGGCAGAGACATAAGCAGAGGGAGAAGCAGGCTACATGCAAGGAGCCCGATGTGGGACTGGATCCCGGATCCCAGGATCACACCCTGAGCTAAAGGCAGACGCTCAACCGCTGAGCCACTCAGGCATCCCTTGCTGTCATTTTTAAATAAATTAATACATTTAAATATTTTTAAAAAGTGTTAGTAATATTGGTAGGTATAACCCACATAAACAAAGACTCTTTGGTATCCTTGATCCTTAAAAAGGTCTCAAGATCAAAAAGTTTGAAAACCACTATATATTAAGCTATACTTCCTTTCACTTGTCTCTCAACCAGTAGAGGAATACGTTGGATTGGGAACAGAATGGGGTGGAGATTCAAGTAAGGATTTACTAAACAGAGAAACTTGCTGGATATTTAACTTGTGTGTATGTGTTCTTAGCTAGAAGGTACCAAAATATTACTTTAAATTACTTTATCATTCCCTATGAAATTAATAAGTCTTTGAATTTTAAGATTTGGACCATTTCTGAAAGGTAATTAAACTCTCTTGGGGAAAGGAGAGTTCAATAAGCCATTTGAATTCAGCAGCCTTAACAAATCCAAGGTCAGTAAAATGGGATTAGGACTAATATTGGGGATATCATAGCAGTAGCCAGACAAAACGGCACAGGCTAGCACTTTGCAGATGGGCTAGACCAGGTCAGTGGGGACTCTTGATATGGGAGATTCTAAATAAGGTATACTTTCCTAATTTATTTTGTAACCACATCTTGGTAAAATATAAAAAGTTTATTACCAGTAGTCTCTTTATATTAAAATCTAAATTTTTTTCTGTAGCACTAACAAAATAAAGACCAGGAATAAATGAAGGAACAAATGAACAAACAAAACAAACAAGTAAATACATAAATATTTCTTAATAGAAGGCAGGGCAAGATGGCAGAAGAGTAGGGTCTTCGAATCACCTGGCCCCACAAACTTACCTACAGGGCTTTCAAAACATCCGGAGCACCTATAATTTGACCTGAGATTTAAAGAGAGAACAGCTGGAATGCTACAGAGAGGAATTTTTTTGCTTCTAACAAGGTAGGAAGGCAGGAAAAACATAAATAAATAAAGAATCCAGGCAGCCCTGGTGGCGCAGCGGTTTAGCGCTGTCTTTAGCCCAGGGCCTGATCCTGGAGACCTGGGATCGAGTCCCATGTTGGGCTCCCTGAATGGAGCCTGCTTCTCCCTCTACCTCTGTCTCTCCCTCTCTCTCTCTCTCTCTCCCCCTCTGTCTCTCATGAATAAATAAATAAAATCTTAAAAAAAAAATAAAGAATCCAAGGGGGAAGGGGCCCCACAAGGAGCCAGGCTAAGGCTAGCGGTGAAAGCCTCTGGGGCAGGAAAGCCCAGCCCTGGGGAAGCGGGAACTCGGGCAGGATCGCAGGAGGGGCAGTGAAGCCGCAAGATTCCCGGGTGGCTCTAAGAGGAGAGGCGCCGGGGACAGCTCACAGCAAACTGCGGCCTGATCTCGGTAAAAGTCTGGAGCGCTGCGGCCTTCAGGGCATTTGGGAGCATCTGCTCTGTTAGGCGGCCCGGCTCCAGACGGAGGTGGCTGTGCCCTGTTCCCTTCGGGAGAGGCGGTCCCGGGGAGTGCAGTTCCAGCGGCACAGGACCCGATCCCAGGGCGCCCAGTGGATACAGCCGGCGATCCGATGTTCCCCCCAGGACAGGTGGAGGTGGGGAGGGCACAGGACAGGGAGACTCTCCTGCCACGTGGCACCCCGAGCTGTGCAGGTCAGCGCCCCCTGCACCTTCCTCCAGGAGCGCATCCAGGCCACTTCGGACTGGGAGACTGTGGTAGTTACCGGGGGAGCTGACTCCAGGGCTGGAGAGCTGGCCACTGCCATTGTTGTTCCTCCTGGTTTCACCCTGCGCCTGGACGGGGCGGGGCCACCAGGGAACAGAGGCCTCACAGGGTAAACTGCTCCCCCTGAGCCTGGCTCCCTGCAGGGGGTGGGGCATCTCCCCAGGTGCACACACCTGAGAATCAGCACAGCAGGCCCCTCCCCCAGAAGGCCAGCTGGAAGGACAGGGGAAGGGCAAGTTCTTGACCCAGCAGTGCTGGAAAGCTCCAGGAATGAGGGAAAATAGTATACAGAACTAGAGGGTCCTTTTCTTGCTCTTGCTCTTTTCTTTTTCTTTTCTTTTTCCATTATGAATCATTTTTATATCAGACTAAAAATTTCCAATGTTTTTTTTCTTTTCCCACCTTAACTACAATATTTTACCAGCTCATTTTTAATTTTTTTTCCTTTTTGACTTTCATATTTCTACAATTATATGTCTTAGATATATTTTTAACTTCTGCATTCCCTTCAATGTATTCAGTTCAATTTTGGTAGATATATGAGATATATTTTTTTTCTGCCTCATTTTGTTTTACAATGGCAGAAGTTAGTACCTGTAAAATACGACCAACATATACCCAGAACCAAGTGGAACACCGTGTTGGTTCATTCTGTGAGATTATATTCTCTCTTCCTTTCCATTCTGTCCCCCTCTTTTATCTTGTTTATGTTTTGGTGGTCAGTGTTGGGGCTTTCTATAAGTATTGCTGGTTTATGTAAATATGGGATTGAGCATCTTCTAACATACAGAACAAAATACACTCAGAACCAAGAGGATCACCCTCTAGAACCCATAAGGGAGAGACTACATTCTCTCTCCATTACCACTACTTCACCACCACCATCCTCCGTCCCCCCTTTTTTCTTTTTCCTCTTTTCTTTACCTTTTTTTTCACCTCTTTTTTTTCCTTCTTCTTTGTTTTTGGCTTATTATTTTTACTACTTTGTTTTAAAATTTGTTTCTCACTTTAATGGTTCTTTTATTTTCTTCTGTTCTTCTTTTTCTTTTATTTTCTGGTCTCTGATCTCTTCGGAATCATCTACGGTGTATTTTACTTACGTTGTGGTTGATATTTTTGACTCAGCCTGCTCATATGGCCACTCTGCACTGCACAAAATGACTACAAGGAAGAATTCACCACAAAAGAACTGGAAATAGTACTCTCTACCACAGAGTTACAGAATTTGATTTCAATACGATGTCAGATTCAATTCGAAACTACAATTATATAGCTACTGATGGATCTGGAAAAAAGCATAAAGGACTCTAGAGACTTCATTACTGCAGAATTGAGATATAATCAGGCCAAAATTAAAAATAGATTAAATGAGATGCAATACAAACTGGATGTTCTAACTGCTAGAGTTAATGAGGTGGAAGAGAGAGTGAGTGACACAGAAGACAAATTGATGGTAAGGAAGGAAGCTGAGGAAAAAAGAGAAAAACAATTAAGAGGTCATGGGGAGAGGCTTAGGGAAATAAATGACAGCTTGAGAAGGAAGAATATACATCTAATTGGGATTCCAGAAGAGGCTGAGAGAGAGAGAGAGAGAGAGAGAGAGAGAGGACCACAAAGTATATCTGAACAAATCATAGCTGAGAAAATCCCAAGTCTGGGGAAGCAAACAGACATTCAGATCCAATAGATAGAGAGGACCCCCTCCCCTGCCATATAAATCAATAAAAAATGCTCAATACCTCGACATTTAATAGTGAAACTTGCAAATTCCAAAGATAAAGTTATTAAAGCAGCAGGAGACAAGAGATTCTTAACTTATATGGGGAGAAATATCAAATCAACAGCAGACCTCTCCACAGAGACTTGGCAGGCCAGAAAGGGCTGGCAGGATATATTCAGGGTCTTAAATGAGAAGAACATGCAGCCAAGAATACTTTATCCAGCAAGGCTCTCATTCAGAATACAAGGAGAGATAAAGAGCTTCCAGGATAGGCAGAAACTGAAAGAATATGTGACCACCAAACCAGCTCAGCAAGAAATACTAAGGAGGGACCCTGTAAAAGAAAGAGGAAGTCCACAGAAACAATCCACAAAAACGGGGACTGAATAGGTATTACCATGACAGTAAATTCATATCTTTCAATAGTAACTCTGAACATGAATGGGCTAAATGATCCCATCAAAAGACACAGGGTATCAGACTGGATAAAAAAGCAAGACCCATCTATTTTCTGTCTACAACAGACTATTTTAGACCTAAGCACACCTCCAGCCTGAAAATGAAAGGTTGGAGAACGATTACCATTCAAATGGTCCTCAAAAGAAAGCAGGGGTAGCAATCCTCAGATAAGATAAATTAAAGTTTATCCCAAAGACTGTAGTAAGAGATGAAGAGGGACACTATATCATACTTAAAGGATCTATCCAACAAGAGGACCTAACAATCATGAATATTTATGCCCCTAATGTGGGAGCTGCCAAGTATATCAATTAATAACCAAAGTGAAGACATACTTAGATAATAATACACTAATACTGGGAGACTTCAACACGGTGCTTTCTGCAAATGACAGATATTCAAAGCACAACATCTCTAAAGAAACAAGAGCTTTAAATGATACACTCAACCACATGGATTTCACAGATATATACAGAACTCTCCATCAAAATGCAACTGAATACACAGTCTTCTCAAATGCACATGGAACTTTCTTTAGAATAGCCCACATACTCTGGTCACAAATCAGGTCTCAACCGATACCAAAAGACTGGGGTTGTCCCCTGGATATTTTCAGACCGTAAGGATTTGAAACTTGAACTCAATCACAAGAAATTTGGGAGAAACTCAAACACATGGAGGTTAAAGAGCATCCTGCTAAAAGATGAAAGGTCAACCAGGAAATTAGAGAAGAATTAAAAAGATTCATGGAAACTAATGAGAATGAAGATACAACCTTCAAAATCTTTGGGATACAGCAAAAGCAGTCCTGAGAGGGAAATATATCGCAATACAAGCCTCCCTAAAAAATTCGAAAAAACTCAAACACAGAAGCTAACCTTGCACCTAAAGGAACTGGAGAAAGAACAGCAAGTTAAACCTATACCAAGCAGAAGAGATATGATAGATAGATAGAAGAACTAATATAATAGATAAATCCCTAGCCAGCCTTATTAAAAAGAAAAAAAGATTCAAATTAATAAAATCACGAATGAAAAAGGAGAGAACACAACCAATACCAAGGAAATACAAACAATTTTAAAAACATATTATGAGCAGCTATACGCCAACAAATTAGGCAATCTTGAAGAAATGGACGCATTTCTGGAAAGCCAAAAATTACCAAAACTGGAACAGGAAGAAAGAAAACCTGAACCAGCCAATAACCAGAGACGAAATTGAAGGAGTCATCAAAAACCTCCCAAGACACAAAAGTCCAGGGCCGGATGGCTTCCCAAGGGAATTCTATGAAACGTTTAAAAAAGAAATAATACCTATTCTAGTAAGGCTGTTCCAAAAGATAGAAAGGGACTGAATACTTCCAAACTTGTCTTATGAGGCCTGCATTATCTTGAATCCAAATCCAAGAAAGACCCCACCAAAAGGAGAATTATAGGCCAATATCCCTGATGAATACATATGCAAACATTCTCAACAAGATACTAGCCAATAGGATCTAACAATACATTAAGAAGATTATTTATCATGACCATGTGGGATTTATCCCTGGGATGTAAGGGTGGTTCAACGCTTGTAAAACAATCAATGTGATAGATCATGTCAACAAGAGAAAAAACGAGAACCATATGATCCTCTCAATAGATGCAGAGAAAGCATTTGACAAAATACAGCATCCATTCCTGGATAAAACTCTCCAAAGTGTAGAGATAGAGGGAACATTCCTCAATATCTTAAAAGCCATCTATGAAAAGCCCACAGCAAATATCATCCTCAATAGGGAAAAACTGAGAGCCTTTCCCCTAAGGTCAGGAACACGTCAGGGATGTCCACTCTCACCACTGCTAATTCAACATAGTAGTAGAAGTCCTAGCCCAGGAATCAGATAACAAAAAGAAATAAAAGGCATTCAAATTGGCAAAGAAGAAGTCAAACTCTCCCTCTTCGCCGATGACATGATACTGTATATAGAAAACCCAAAAGACTCCACCCCAAGATTGCTAGAACTCATACAGCAATTTGGCAGTGTGGCAGGATACAAAATCAATGCCCAGACATCAGTGGCATTTCTATACACTAATAATGGACTGAAGAAAGAGAAATGAAGGAATCAATCCCATTTACAATTGTACCCAAAAGCATAAGATACCTAGGAATAAACCTAACCAAAGAGGTAAAGGATCTATACCTTAAAACCTACAGAACACTTCTGAAAGAAACTGAGGAAGACACAAAGAGATGGAAAAATATTCCATGCTCATGGGTTGGAAGAATAAACATTGTGAAAATGTCAATGCTACCCAGAGCAATTTACACATTCAATGCAATCCCTATCAAAATACCAGGACTTCCTTCACAGAGTTGGAATAAATAATCTTAAGATTTGTATGGAATCAGAAAAGACCCCGAATAGCCAGGGGAATATTGAAAAAGAAAACCAATGCTGGGGGCATCACAATGCCAGATTTCAAGCTGTATTACAAAGCTGTGATCATCAAGACAGGTCCTGGCACAAAAAAAGACACATAGATCAATGGAACAGAATAGAGAATCTAAAAATGGGCCCTCAACTCTATGGTCAACTAATATTCGAGGTAGCAGGAAAGAATATCCACTGGAAAAAGGACAGTCTCTTCAATAAATGGTGCAGGGAAAATGGACAGCCACATGCAGAAGAATGAAACTAGGCCATTCTCTTACACCATATACAAAGATAAACTCAAAATGGTTGAAAGATCCAAATGTGAGACAAGAATCCATCAAAATCCTAGAGGAGAACACAGGCAACACCCTTTTTGAACATGGCCACAGCAACTTTTTGCAAGATACATCTATGAAGGCAAGGGAAACAAAAGCAAAAATGAATTATTGGGACTTAATCAAGATAAAAAGCTTCTGCACAGCAAAAGAAACAGTCACCAAACCTAAAGACAACCTACAGAATGGGAGAAGATATTTGCAAATGACATATCAGATAAAGGGCTAGTATCCAAGATCTATAAAGAACTTATTAAACTCAACAGCCAAGAAACCAAAAATCCAATCATGAAATGGGCGAAAGACATGAACAGAAATCTCACAGAGGAAGACATAGACATGTCCAACAAGCACATGAGAAAATGCTCTGCATCACCTGCCATCAGCGAAATACAAATCAAAACCACAATGAGATATGACTTCACACCAGTGAGAATGGCGAAAATTAACAAGACAGGGAACAACAAATGTTGGAGAGGATGTGGAGAAAGGGGAACCCTCTTGCACTGTTAGTGGGAAAGCAAGCTGATGCAGCCACTCTAGAAAACTGTGTGGAGGTTCCTCAAAAAGTTAAAAATAGAGCTACCCTCCGACTCAGCAATTGCACCACTGCATATTTATCTCAAAGATACAGGCGTAGTGAAATGGTAGGACACCTGCACCTCAATGTTCATAGCAGCAATGTCCACAATAGCCAAACTGTGGAAGAAGCCACGATGTCCTTCGACAGATGAATGGATAGAGAAGATCTACACACACACACACACACACACAATGGAGTATTACTCAGCTAGCAGAAAGGATGAATACCCACCATTTGCTCTGATGTGGATGGAACTGGAGGGTATTATGCTGAGTGAAATAAGTCAATCGGAGAAGGACAATCACCATATGGTTTCACTCATATGGGGAATATAAGGAATATGAAAGGGATTATAAGGGAAAGGAGGGCAACTGAGTGGGAAAAATGAGAGAGGGAGACAAACTATTAGACACTCCTACCTCTGGAAAATGAAAAAAGGGTTGCGGAAGGGGATGTGGGCAGGAGTTTGGGGTAAGTGGGTGACAGGCACTGAGGAGGACACTTGATGGGATGAGCACTGGGTGTTATACTCTATGTTGGCAAATCTAACTTCAATAATAACAAATGAAAAAATATTTCTTAGTAATCCTTTCACATTTTCTGTTAGTATAAACCAAGCTGAATATAAATTTTGAGAAGAAAGGAGTCAGTAGTAGTATAAGCATCCATTAATATTGCAGTTAAATGACAATGGTTTGCCACCATACTTGCTTACCACTGAATTTGTTTGCTTTATCTTTAGAAGTGACGGTAGGTTCAAAAGGCACATATAGAACTGAGATACAGCTCTTATCATTTATCTTAATGGCCACCTGACAACTTTTCATAATTTGTAAGCTGAATGCTATTCATGGCATTTCAGAAAAATAGTTTCCTTAGGAATGAAGAAACATACTTTTATGTTCTCATTTCAAAGGCCTTGTATATTTTCAGAAGCAGAAACATACACCAAAACAAAAATGATAAAAATCACCCTGGCCCCAATTTTGCCAAATACAAGTTACTCACACTATTTATATGTAAATCACATAACTACCATGACATATATAATCTAAGCATCACATCAGTGCACAGTATTCCTAACTATTCAAGCTCCAACAGTGCTCAATATTTAGAATTCTGTGACCCACAGCAAATGGAAAGGAGCCAGAAATCAGTCTTTCCTGCAACGAGAGCCTGCATTTCAATGATGGGAGATTAATGAGGGCTTACTTTGATAGGATTAGTTACTGAGTAGGAAACTTGGTTCAGAATCTTACTACAAAAGTGCCCACCCCTGCCCTCAATGAACCTAGCCTATACTGTTAGTGATGCAGAAAGTCACCTAAGCAATTATTTTAAAAGTAGAACACTGAAGATAGTAATTCAAGGGGAAACAAAGAAACAAAACCTACTGCACAAACTACTGAAATGCAACTAAAAATATGTGATTATTAATAAAGTAAAATGTTAGAAAAATCCTGCATATCGGGGATCCCTGGGTGGTGCAGCGGTTTGGCGCCTGCCTTTGGCCCAGGGCACGATCCTGGAGACCCGGGATCGAGTCCCACGTCGGGCTCCCGGTGCATGGAGCCTGCTTCTCCCTCTGCCTGTGTCTCTGCCTCTCTCTCTCTCTCTCTCTCTCTCTCTCTCACTGTGTGCCTATCATAAATAAATAAAATTAAAAAAAAAATCCTGCATATCATCACATGCTTTCCACCAGTATTCACTATCAACACTCTCTGTATTAAAAATACCAAATCTGTTTTCACAATTAAACTTAAAAGTAGTCTTAATATTTTCATATTATCTACAGATGAGAAACAGGCCAACAATAAAAAAACAAAACAAAAAGCAAGATAAAAGATTTAGAAAAAACCCTCAATCTTCTATTAAAATTTTATCTTTGCTAAATACCTTGCAGTTTGCTTAGTCTCTGAGACAAGAGAATTGTAAAAAGACATTTTTTTCCCGGTGAGATATATTCTCCTTTCCCTTATTTTTCTTTGTTTAATCTAGGATCCTCAATATTGAAAAATGTATTCTCTAGAGGGTGTTTGGAAATATATGTAGAGTCACTTTTCAGAAATACATGCAAGCATTTAATTGTCATCATAATTAGGGGATTACTACAATCAGTGGATGGGGGCCAGTGAGGCTCAGCACTTGTCATGTACTAGACATTCTCATCACACAAGAAACTGTTTCCCATCCCATATGACTTGTATCTCGTAAGATTAATCATAGTACATATATAAATCAGTATTACTTCATAATAATACCAGTATTAAAGAATTTTTACAAGAAATTACACAAAAAGGGCAGCCCAGGTGGCTCAGCAGTTTATTGCTGCCTTCAGTCCAGGGCCTGATCCTGGAGACACAGGATCGAGTCCCATGTCAGGCTCCCTGCAGGGAGCCTGCTTCTCCCTCTGCCTGTGTCTCTGCATATCTCTCTCATGAATAAATAATATCTTTAAAAAAATAAATTACACAAAAATGCCCCATTAATTATTGAGGGGGGTCATAATAAGAGGGAAGCATAAATCAAAGATATCACATATATATTATTGAATAATTACCTCACTCTCTGTAGCAGCACATTTAATAAACACCAATATATACTCTCCATTCAGATTTAACAGAAATTAACAATTTTTGACAATTGTTTTGGAAATTTAAAAAATCAAAATAATACATTATCAATAGAACAGAAGGCTCCTTTGTATCACTCCTCTAATTTTCTCTTTTTAAAATATTATGTTTGTACTTTCTGTAACTTCTGTGAAAATTCCTTCCTAGATGTAAATAATGAATATGACACTCCTTAATTAGGTCTTCTAGTCAATCTAGAACTTATTTTTATATATCATATGAAATTGGCTTTCATTTCCACCTCCCTTCCATGTAGTTACCCACTGTATTAGAGCCATTTGTTTGACAATCTGCTCTTTTCTAAATGATTTATAGAGCCATTTCTGTCACATACCAGTATCTATTTATGGGTATGTCTGTTTTATGTTTTTTGTTTTACTAGTTTATATTAATATCACTGCATTAGTTTTCTTTGGGTTAATATTTGCCTAACTCATATTTTTTATCTCCTTCTTTGACCAATATCCTTAAATTTTTATCTCATAAATAGCATACAGATGGATTTCTTAAATGTCGGAAAATTTCTTTTATTAGGCAATCTAATTAGCTTACATTCTATGATGTTTTTATAGTTTCGGTTGACTTTGCTCCACATACCCCCTCACCCCTCCCATTGATTTAGAAGTTATACATTCTCTTTCTATTTCCTTAATGATTACCATTAAAATTTTAATATGCATTCTATACTTCTGCATTTCTTGTGAGTGGAGACACTAACTGCCTTTTATTCTGGAAAAAAAATATATATGTATATATATATATATTTATTTTGTTGTTGTTGTTAAAGATTTTATTTATTTATTCATGAGAGTCAGAGAGAGGCAGAGACACAGGCTGAGGAAGAAGCAGGCTCCCTGCAAGGAACCCAATGTGGGACCCGATCCCAGGACCCCGGGATCACGCCCTGAGCCAAAGGCAGATGCTCAACCGCTGGGCCACGCAGGCATCCCTGGATTATATTTTCCAAGGCTGTTTTGATACAAACATATTAGAAAATGTATTTATGGTTAGAAAATCAAGATATATATGCTAATACTCCTGCTGCCTGCTGTGCTATGAGGGATAATGTCCTTTGTCTCTGAACCAGGAGTCTTGGGTTTTCTGCTAGCAGCTATGAAACTGTAACAGGCTTATTTATTAGTTTTCAGTGGAGTTAAATCAAATCCCAGATGTGAAAAGATCCCTGACTTGATGTTAAAGTATAAGGAGTATATTTATTTTTCCTTCATATAATATAAAAACATTACAACACTTTTAAGCTGAGTTCTCACCTACTCTTATCTTTTTCTATTACTGTTAGTTAAAATTTTATTTCCATTCAGCTATTAGCCTTTTCTAAATTAATTTTATGTATAAATATTTAATAGTCATTGTTCAATTAGATTTATAAGTTTGTGAGGATTAGATAAGTGGCTTATTTAAAGAGGGTGGAGCAGGGCTTGGCACACAATAAGCACTTAATATATGTTAGCATTATTTTTTTAGCAATATTTTTTGCTCACCATCCTCATACTATACTCATTCAGAATTCAATTTTTCTGATTAACTAAAGCAAATATAGACTATATATTTCCTTTGATGAGTCCTTTCTTAATATCATCTATATTCATGAATATGTCTCAAAATTTTATCAGGCTGTCTTTGTAATTCCATATATATTTTTCTGCATAAATTTTTTTTTTTTTGTCAATCACCAACACGCCTGGCCCAGTGCAATTTTCTGTTTATTACTGGGCATAGTTAGGTACTTTCAAGAGAATTCTTTGAAAATAATCCCTTCTTTTAGTCTTTGTTTTAGCTATTAGTATTCTTTCCCCCTCAAATACTTTATTCCATTACCAACTTGGCAGTCAGATCCTCAATAATTTCCTCAACTCCAGCCATAATATTTAATGTAGTTTTGTCTTATACCTCCTATTATGTGAAGTAAGAAAGGTGGGGTTATGTAAAAACTGAATACTTAACATGATAATATGTATACTGGTTAATTTTTTGTTTATAAGGTCTTTTCTTTTTTATTTTTTCTTTTTTTTCCTTTTGTTTATAAGGTCTTTTATCACTATATAATTATAGGGCTTGTCCTTATTTTATTTCTTAACCTGTACATGTTCTTTTTGGAGCCCTCACAGAATAAACCAGGTACTTAAGTAAAAGGTATTTCTCCAGAAGCCTAGAAGCAAAAGACACTGTAAATGTTAAGAATGGTTACATTACAGAATAATACAAATACACAATACAAAGAGAAATGAACTAGGAATAAGTATACCTATGTTTTAGTCTCTATTCTCCCAATGGAAGATAAACTAGACTAGGGGCAGAGGGTTGTCAAATGATGTAAGTTAAAATTTTAGTTGTGACTAATTAGTTTTGTCATCTTCTCAAACATTATATTTCTCAAATGCTGAAATTATCTGCTTCATATGTCTTGCAGGTTTGTTTTTGAGAATTAAATGATGTTAATGGAAATATTTTTAAACTTCAAAGTACTCTGCAAATATTCATACTATAATTATTATTAACACTTTAAATACATTAGTTAAGTGTTAATATAAACATTTTTTCACCTCTAATCTTACCATTAATATACTGGTCCCTGAATAAGAGCCTTAAAAGGAAAGGCATGATCAAGAAACAAAGAAAGTTAAGATGGAATGAGGAGATCTCTATCTCAAATATGTTTTTTTTGGGGGGGCAGCCTGGATGGCTTGGCGGTTTTGTGCCTCCTTCAGCCCAGGGCGTGATCCTGGGGACCCGGGATCAAGTCCCACGTCGGGCTCCCTATATGGAGCCTGCTTCTCCCTCTGCCTGTGTCTTTGCCTCTCTCTATCTCTCTCTCTGTCTCTCATGAATAAATTTAAAAAAAATCAAATATGTTTCTTTTGAGGTTTACAAAAACCTATGATATCATGCTCCAGAAGACTTTTAAAAGAGGTTTGACTCCACATCACATAACACTGATGAGTAACAGGCTAACCATGACTAATCTTTAAGAGTCAACTCTGACTTTTGGGTTGACATGGACTATTAAGAAGCTAATGAAGTAAGCCAAAATCTGGCAAAGCTTCTGAGGGAAATATATCAAGAAAAATACAGAAGCTGCTACTTAAAAATTCACTAAAGTTTAAATTTCCTACTGCTTCAAAAGCAGGCCTGAATATCATAAAATTCAAATGAAAACACTTATAGCAGCACAATTACAACATTTGAACTAAAGGATTTTTCAAAACAATTTGATAGTGCCAAAAAAACAACATACTTTCCCTTTACTTAAAGTGGGAATATGTAAGGTAATCACACAAACTTTATAACAGAAGGCTATAATTAGTAATAGGAACTGGTTTAGACATATGGACTTCTTGGAACAACAAATTTTTATTTTTATTTTTTTAAAGATTTTATTTACTCATGAGAGACAGAGAAAGAGAAAGAGAGAGAGAGAGAGAGAGAGAGAGAGGCAGAGACACAGGCAGAGGGAGAAGCAGGCCCCATGCAGGGAGCCCAACAACAGACTTGATTCTGGGACTCTAGGATCATGCCCCAGGCCAAAGGCGGCACTAAACCGCTGAGCTACCCGGGGATACCCGTAACAACAATTTTTTTTTTTTTTAAGATTTTATTTTATTTACTCATGAGAGATACAGAGTGAGAGAGAGAGAGGCAGAGGGAGAAGCAGGCTCCACGCAGGGAGCCCGATGTGGGACTCGATCCCCGGTCTCCAAGATCAGGCCCTGGGCTGCAGGCAGTGCTAAACAGCTGCGCCACTGGGGCTGCCCAACAACAAATTTTTAAAAACAGTACCCCTTTGTGCTACCAATTTTTGCTTTATTTTTTATTTCATGTTCTATTAATGTACCAAGTACTTACATCTGGAATAAATCCAATCTCATTGAGATGATTGCTCAACTCTGGATCATGGAATGCAATCATCTGTGAGAACACAGTCAGATACTCTGGAACGACAATGAAGTTTAAGACAACCAACATTTTTACACGATACTTCAAAATAAAGACATCAAATTAATAGAAATTACTGTTTTATTTACATTTTGAATGATATTTAATTTCTCCAAGAGGAAAATATACTTTAATAGGTAATTTTCTGTTTTATTAGCATTTTAATCACTACTAATTATTAAACACACCAAAATGCTGTGGCACAATTTATTTTCTACCTTCTTAACTATCAGTTCATTTCTTAAATCACAGATTATATACGTGATATTTTCCTATTAAATTCAACATACAGTTTCTCTAGCAATATTAAATCTGTATTGCATTTACTGTATATTCAGAAAGTGGAACAGATACTTAAATAAAGAACACTTTATAAGCAATCAATAGAATAATTATGCTTCAAGTTTGTTTATATATACAGAGATAGGCCTTTGTTCCAGTTCTAACATATTTTCATCTAAGGGCTCTACTTTGCGATATTTAGGATTAAGAATGAACAAGATGTTAATCGGGATATAGACATATGGGTAAGCAAAAATACATGTTGTTGATTCTAATCCTATTGTAATTCATAAAGTTCAGTTAAAATATGAGGATTATTTCCTTATTTTTTCCACTCTTTCAACAAATCACTGTTCTTGTCAATTTACTCACTGCGTTCTAATCTGAACAAGATTCTGGCAACCATCACTCAAGGAAATAATATTTTTACTACGTAAAAAGACAAAATTAACATACCTCAAGGAGCTCAACTTTTTTTTTTCTTTTTGAAATTAAAATGACTTTTTTCATTTTAAACTACAAAACCATGCCTCAGGCAATTCCCCACAGCTATGCTCTATTTTGAAAATAAAGTGAGTAGAATGCTGCCTTACTTAAATCTGATGGTTATTGTGAAGATACATAATAATAAAAGACTGAATAAATGTGACTTATATTTTGCAGTTAAGAACAGAGGACTGGGGAGTTTTCATGACTATTTAGGATTATTCTCTAGTTTATGACATAGCCAGCCTCATAATTTAGGTTTTCAGGTTCCTAGCTGAAAAGGTTTCTAGCTGTATGTTTTTCCAGATGTGCCACAAAGAGGGATATCTCAAAAGAGCAGAAAGTAGGAGTTGTAGAAATATTGGAGAATATGGTAAGAAAAATTCCAGGTTATCTGTGTCTTTCTGAAGGAAGACAGACATTCACTACTTCTCAGGGATTCCCCTGGAAATGACATGGAAGATGCTGAAGAGTTCAGAATGATGGAATGAAGCATTTGTAATGCTGAGAAGAGAAAAAAAGACTGAGGTGGGAAATTTTTAAGCTTGTTTTCAAATTCAGTTTTGTTATGTGAATAAACCGTACCTTGTTTATATTTGGTTTAAAACAGTAGTTCTTTTAAGAAAATAAGAACTATATAAAATTGCATTTTAAAACTCTGATAAATCAATCATCAAAACTGCTTTTCCTTTATCAAATAAAGGTCAATACTTGGAACTACTACTATTGCTATTTTTGAGCCATCTCCCTATTCAAATCTACACTATGGTTAGGTGTCTGTAAATATGGCTGTTATGTGGTGTCACATGATAAAGTACTTCCCATAGGTTTAAAAAAATGACAATAACTCAATGAACATTTTCTCTTAGTAATTTCAACTTCTTCTTTCAATAAAGTAGATCAAACCAATTACTTGGTGAAAATAACCTATAAAAATATTGTCTGCTTTTTTTGGTTTTAGTTTTTAAAGTACCTTATTTTTAATATTTAAAGAAATAGTACTAAATCTATGACATTCTGTTAATATAAGTTGCCTTCCCCCTCTTTTCCTCAATTAAAACTTTGCTTCTACCTGGGTGTTTTTTGTTGTTGTTGTTGTTGTTTTTAAATTTTATTTATTTATTCATGATAGTCACACAGAGAGAGACAGAGAGGCAGAGACACAGGCAGAGGGAGAAGCAGGCTCCATGCAGGGAGCCCGATGTGGGACTCGATCACGGGTCTCCAGGATCGCACCCCGGGCCAAAAGCAGGCGCCAAACCGCTGCGCCACCCAGGGATCCCTACCTGGGTGTTTTATGTAAGGGATGAATTACTGAATTCTACTCCTGAACCTACTATTACACTGTATGTTAACTAATTGGAATTTAGAGTAGTACTTGAAAGAAAAACAACAAAAAAATAAAATTTTGCTTCTAATGAGCGTATTGTATTGTATAATTATTTACCTATAAGCAACGATACATATTTTATAAAAAGGAGCACCAAGAAGCACTAGAAAGAAAAGATGAGGCGGTGCTGTTCTCAATACCATGATAAAGCTGAATTCTGGATCTAATTTGAACTTTTACCCATGGGTGTTGGGTAAAGAATAGGTATTTGATTAATACTTTTCTTGACTTGGTGTTTATAGCAACAGAATACATTCTATCCACTGTCTCATCTTTTCTCTGAAAACAAGAAAGTTACAGTTCACATCAGCTTCAAGAGTTACAGATTGAAGTGAAAACTCAGGTCAGATCCCAATGCCCCATTGTTTAATTTTCTTTCCAATTCTAATTAGCAAAGTAAGTTTACAGTCCTAACTTACCTAGGAGCTAGAGGTACACAACATCAATAATTGTAAGCATTCAGCTATATGTTGATGAAAGCATATAGTTATTAACTTTTAAAAAGTACACTTTGTTTTACACTACAAAACCATGCCTCAGGCAATTCCCCACAGCTATGCTCTAGTTTATTAAATATCATTCTTACCTAAGCCTGATAAAAGATAATTACTATGTGGTATTATGTGGCTAAGTAAGGATGGACTGAAGAAACCTAATCCATCATGAAAACATATTCCTTGTATTCTGCCAAATATCCATAGTGGATTTATGATATATGATACGTGCTAATAATTGCATATATATGTATAAAATATACACAAATACATAAGTATTTATATAAAATATACACATAAATATGTATATACATTTATATTATTATATACTACATATCATCTCATGGAAATATGAGTCATAAGGCTGGCAAAAGTTTTGGTTGCTCAGGACAAACTTTGGAATGAGATATACTATGGTTTGTTTTATTTGGAAAAAAATTTTTTAAGGTAGGATATAGTAGAACTGATGAAGTCAGCACTAGGTGATATTTTGAGTTATTTCAAAAATGTATTTAAAGGTTCCCTAAAGTAAATTAAAAAAAAAAGTGAAGTGTGTATGTCCTTTGATTTAGAAATCAACTTCAGAGAATTTAAGGGTAGTACAGATAAATAGACCAGTAGTCAAAATAAAACAAAGAATTTCAAGGAGAGGTACTTGGGTGTCTCAGTTGGTTAAACATCTGCCTTTGGTTCAGGTCATGATCCCAGGGTGCTGAGATCAAGCCCCACATTGGGCTCCCTGCTCAGCACGTAGCCTGCTTCTCCCTCTCCCACTGCCTGCTGCTCTCCCTGCTGTGCTCGCTTGCTCTCTCTCTCTGTCAATAAATAAGTAAAATCTTTTTTTAAAAAACAAAAAAATTTAAACATAGAGTGAGTGAACTAGCTAGATATTTAAAACAAAAATTCAAGGATATTACTGCTGACTCTTAAAATGTTCATAGAACATTCTAATTGTGATTTCTAATAATGAAGATATACATCTAGAACCATGATAATATCCCTTAAATAATATTTTCTAACAGGTGACCTATGTAAGGGTAAATGTTATGTTATTCTTTAAGAAGAAAATCAAGATATTTTTGAAAATTCCCCTTAGACTTCTTTTTTTTTTATTATTTTTTCCCCTTAGACTTCAAGTGAAGTTTAATCTTGCACTACTGCACAAAATCATGTGTAATATACATTTTTTTGTTTTAGTGAAACTTTATACCTTTTAATTTTTTGCAATGAGATATAAAATAAAAATAGTTTTTTTCCCTTTTATTCCTTCCAAATTAAAAATTCTTATACCTCTCTTTAAAACAGATTCTTAATTCATTACATACTTTTCAAATGACAGTGTAAGGATTTTGTATGACACTCATATTTTTATGCAGCTATTTATAAATAAGTCATCTGTTTGTTCTCAAAAACAATTTCAGAATATGGATACAAGATGAAATTTAGAAAGTTCCTACACATGGGAACATTACTTGATTAGTAACAAATAATCAGCATACTGTTTCACCTCCTTCTTTAGTTTTTTTGGATTTCACACAATAGACTTGACTACTGGCTGTTTTATTAACCCATTCTGGATGTTTTTACTGTAGTTCTCTTCTTTGTCCTCTGTCTTAAGGATATTTTAATCCTTTTCTGCCAAGTAAATTCCTACTTAAATTTCCAATTCATCAATACATATTCTCTCCTTAATGAAACCTTTCTAGACATATTCTCTCTTCCCTTTGCTACCAAAAAGAATAGAAAATTTGAGAAAACACAAAATTACTTCCCAACTTCATCCTCTGTGCTAATATAGTAGTATGTAATGTTTATTTCATTGACTTACAAGTATTCATTTTCGTATTTATGAGAAAATTATTAACACAAAAATAAACTTTAAATAATAGTGTAGTCTTTTAATTACAATATTAAATGTTAAAATATATTACTGATTAACAAACTAAGAGTAGTTTTGGCCTTTCTAAGTCCCTCCAAATTCATGTTGTGTACACTATGGTTTCTCTTGTACTTATATGAAACACGATCTTGTCCTGTTTATCTGTTTAATAAGCCTTTTTAAAGTGTATTTTAAAAGTCTGCAGTTAAAAAAAAATAAAAGTCTGCAGTTAAAAAGTATAAAAACTCATTTTTCTCAAGTTGGAAATTCATTATCAACATAAAATATCTGTATTATAAAACAATTACTAGAAAAAACTTTTTGGAGGTAAATAATTTCTATATTTTGAAATAGGAATCTATACAGAACTAAAAGAAAAACACATGTAATAGAAACTATGGAATATGGCCCTCTAAGAGCTAGCTAATTCATTTTATAAGTTCTGATTTAATTGCCCCCCCCCCCTTTTTTTTTTTGAGGATTCTCCAAATATCTTCATCTTTCTTAAAGTATAGGAATCTAGCTAGGTGCTGTTGCTTTAACAAAGGCCTGATAAATTTGGGAAAAGATTATTTCCAGGCTTTTGATATGAAAGTTCAGTTAATATTATGGATTCATGTTAGCTTTAAAAATAACAGCATTATTTCTGACTTTACTTAACTAAAGATTAAGGAATCACCTTTTGTGATACACAAATACTCACCTGAATATTTTCTATCTTTAATTGTTTAATTGTTTCAATTTGTTTTGGTCACTATTTGACAAGTTATTTGCATTGCATAGTCTATGAAATCTTGGTATCATCCAAAGTGCTGTTATTAAAAACCACTCATTTTGGTATTGCTGGAATCTTAAAGAGTATATGCCAATTCTATAATAAATATCACTGATAAAGGTAATAAGGAAACTATGAATAAGTATGGAACATATCTCAATAAGATATAAGATATACTCTTATAACACATAACTTCATAAATTCTCAGAAGTTGACATTACATGACTCTTGAAGTTGGATTTACTAAATTAACATAAAAGCAAAAAGCAACTTCCTTCCTATAAAACATATTTGTCTTTGGTTAGTAGTATAAAAATATCATAATTCTCTATAGATTTGGAAGAAAGACTAAACTTAATGGTCTCTTTATCGGTTTTAGTGATGGGTTATCATCATATTTTATCGGGTCACCATCATAAATGTAACTGAGTATTGTTACTTTTGACATAAGCACTTTCTTTGTAAAAAGGCAAGTAAAGACATTTGCTTACCTTGTATTACGTGTGAGTTGTCTTTCAAGAAGAAGTTATACAGGTATTTGGGGATAAAGGCAGACATACAAGCATAAGCCAAAGCTGAGAAAGAATAAGGCAAAGATATATAGCAAATTAGCCAATGGGGTAAATGACTAGAAGCCACTCAGCACACAATCCTTGAATCTACTATTAAACAAGAGTCATGTTAACAATTGATGGAAACACAAAATTAAGTGGGGAGGGGAACCCTCTGTCTTTAAAACAGAAATATTTTGGGCAACAAAAAATAACCACCCTAGTAATTTTTCAGTTTCAAATGAGAGTGGCAATCATTATCCCACAACAATAAAAACTTTTATTACCAGAAAAAAAATCTCTAAACTTCATCATCATTAATGAGCCATACAGACCTCAAGATCCTTAATTTTTGTTGATACAAACAAAAGAGTCTGAGAACTTTGGATTTAGGAACTCTAGTCATAAACTGTTCTTTGAAACACAGATCTCATTTTTTGATCAATGTGTTATAATAGACTATGCTTGACTAAACATAGCAAAATCTCTGTTCTAGATTAATGAGTATTGATGTCAGAGAAGAGTGCATTTTAAAAAATCACTCAAATAGTGAAATTATAGCTCTCTGGAATTATGCTATCTCTACTAAATTCCTGAAATCTTTGTAAATTCTGACATGAAATAGAATTTGAAAAAGATGGGAGATTTCAAGATTGAAATTTCTGGAGATTCATGATATATAGGGTAGCAGCCTCTCTATGTGATATCATTAGTGATTAGAATCAATTAAATTTAACAAAGAGTTTTTGAAAAACCTTCTATAAAAGAGGCATTATAAAAAGGGGGCAGAAAATTAAAAAACTTGCCATAAAAAAAAGCTACTAAACAAAGAAAGGGTTACTATATTAGTATATAAATAACTAAAAAACATACACAAGATACATTTCCAGAAATACAAGGTGCTGTATGCATTCAAGAGGGAGAACAAGAAAAGTCTTCATTAAGGAATGACTGAAATGATCAGCTTTGGAGATACAAGACCACTATTTGTTTCTTTATAAACTATTTAGAAAGTATACATAGACTAAAGCTAATCTCTAAAAAAGTTAAAATTTTCTCCAAAGTTTCATTAAATGGTCATCTCAGAAGATGAATTCATATTTAGATTCTCCCTAAATTTCTAGTCATTGCCGGTCACAACTGAAACTCTAGTGACAGATTAATCTTACATCCTCTAAAATGAGTCTAACATATTATTTCACAGAAATTTACAGTATCTACTATGAAGAGTCAAGAACCTTACAACAAAAACAAAAACCTTTCCTGTCTGAATAAAATATTTTGGAAAATATGTACAATGATTATTTAAATGATAAACAGGCTTACCTTCATTATTGAAATTTAAATATAGGAATGGAGCACAAAGTGAATCAAGACCTGATTACAAGGGTTTGGGGAGAAATAATTCAATAAATATAAATCAATATAAGTATATACACATACCTTATTCAGTTCCCCACATTACTTTTATATAGATTAAGCATTATAAGTATTACCCATCCAGAAATATATTACATCATTGGGTAGTGTGAAGCATAATTGATAATGACTGGTACATAGTAAATGCCCAATACAAATCAGCTATTGTTATTATCAATATTATTTTTTTTTAATTTTTTTTTAAATTTTTATTTATTTATGATAGTCAAAGAGAGAGAGAGAGAGAGAGAGAGAGAGGCAGAGACACAGGCAGAGGGAGAAGCAGGCTCCATGCACTGGGAGCCCGACGTGGGATTCGATCCCGGGTCTCCAGGATCGCGCCCTGGGCCAAAGGCAGGCGCCAAACCGCTGCGCCACCCAGGGATCCCTATTATCAATATTATTATGAGTTAAAGAGAGAAATATAGTAATCAAAAAATGTAAAATTGATAGAAGACTTAGAATATGGTCTCATCTCTGACGCTGTGTGATTTTGGCAATCATTTTAACATCTCTAAGCATATTTCCTTATCCTGGAGATGGAAATTTGTCTTACAAGTTTCTCTGAGATGATGAAAAGCAATCTTTTAGAAATTGTGAAGTAAAATACAAATATATTACATATTTCTTTTATTTAAAAAAATTTTAATAATACCTATTTCCTAGAATTTTTTTTTTAAGATTTTATTTATTTACTCATGAGAGACACAGAGAGAGAGGCAGAGACACAGGCAGAGGGAGAAGCAGGCTCCATGCAGGGAGCCCGATGCAGGACTCGATCCCGGGTCTCCAAGATCACACCCTGAGCTGAAGGTGGAGCTTTTTATTGATAACAATGCTATTCATATGTTGTCATGTTAAAGGAAGGCACATAAATCTATCTGATAATTGTTAGGAAGAAATGAAACTCTACAATGGACAAGGCTAGGAAGAATAATAGCTTCACTTTAAGTTTGGCCAGATAGATATTTAGATTTAAAAAATAAAAACTATTGTTCATAACAACAAATTAAAAAATAGAACTGGGAAGAATGGGCATCTTATTCTTGAAAATGAGAAGGGCTAAAAATCAAGGATATGGAATATCAAAATTATTTTTAAAAAAGAAGAGATAAAATGAGCATTTAGGGTGGTATCCTATTTTCTAATTCCTAATAACCGTGATAACCAAGTTATAAATCATTCAATGACAAGATTATCAATTAGCTCCAAATTATTTATGGTACAATATTATTCTATAATGTACATAAGGAATAAAAAAGTATCCCCGAAGATTACAACAGCACAGAATATTCTTCCTACTTTCCTAATCAACATTATGGCAAATTGTTTAATTAAATATCATACATTTAAATGATATCCACCAGGCATTTAGACAAAATTTAAAAAAAAGTTCTTTCAAAAAATGGGTAACTTCAGTATCAACTTTCTTGAAAGCAAGGATATTTTGATATTTTGTTTCAATTTTTCAAATTGTTAGTCATGCAACATGCTCCAAATGCTTCAAAAAGAGTCTTAATAATTGGGGGTGGGGAGGAAATTACCTTGCCAATATACAAGATCAGGATGAGACACGACCCAAGCTTTTAATACACGCCTAAATTTTGCATGACCTTCTGGTGATGATAATAGTTCATCATACTGATGACACCGAGGAATGTCCACTTCAATCTGTAAAACAGTGAAACAATCAGGTAGAACTGGAATAGAGTCGTGATCTCCAATAGATGTCAAGATAAGGAAAAGGAAAGACTGTCTTGAATTTCAGAATAGAGCACTTACATAATCTTGGTGTCTGAAGATTTTAAATTTATGTTAGTCCTCTGGAAGCACCAAAAAAGTTGTACGTATACTTAAAAAAACAGACCATTTCTAATGAAAAGGTATATATTAATATAGTTTTCAAAAAACCTTCCTTTACAATCTGGTCTAAATAAAGGGAAAATTCTTCAGATAAAAAAGTACATTAGGAAAAGTTACCTGCTCTTAACTCTTAAGAAACAGTTCTGAGTCACTAACTTGTGAATAAAATAAGAGCTATGCTTACTCTAATACTATATACATATGATGGCTGCTGAGTATTCATAATAAAATTTCTATTTTCCTAAAATTTAAAGATTTGGCAGAACTATCTTAGGATGTTGAAGAAAATCTAAATCATACTTGTCTATCTGTAGGAATCGGAGTATCTTTATCAATTGCATCATACTTGGCATGAATAGCCCCCTGCAAAAAATAAGAGAAGATATATTATTATATCTAAATTGTCTAAATCACTGACTTAGACAAAATATAGTTCTTAGAAACATCTATCTTTGAAAATACAATCAATTAAAGATAGGCACATTCAAACCGAAAGCATCCTCTTGGAAAAATTCTTCATATCTTTGACAATCTGTGATGAAAGTCTGTGACATTTTGCCATTTTACTAAGGTGTCATTTGAATTGTACACACAGGAAGACAAATATGTTAAAAGAGTCACTTAGCTAACAGAGTATGCTTAGCTAATCTCCCAGCCCCCACAACACAGCACAGCCTTATTGTGCTCTATTCATTGTTATCCCATACATAGTACATTTCATGAATAAATTTAAAAAAAGGGGGGAAATTTTCCTGTTAAAGTTGGAAATAAAAACAAAAATAAAATTAAATAAAATTGTTTAAGGGAGTTCAGCACCTGGAGGAAGAGGTTTGGGATAAATTAAAGAATGAAATACCATGTGGAATCCCTAAGGGAATCATTAAGCAATTAAAAAGATAATTTACATTTTCCATTTATACCACTACGGAAGGAACAAGTGAATATACCATTTCAAATTTTGGTCATGTTGTATAGAATCAGGCATAGAACAATTCTTGATTCTCTGGTTTACTGTAATGGTAGAGAAAGAGCTAGGAATTTGGAATTTAATCTCTGATATTACACACTATTAGCAACATCTCTGACACATCTACTTTATGAGACATTTAGACAACTTGATCTTGGAAGTCCTCTTGAATTTCAGCACTTATATGGTTCTACAATTCTAATCATTACCGTATGGTAGGTATAATAGGCATTCTTATCAAGCAACCAACCAAACTCAAAGATACAGACTTTCGCCAACAAAATCAGTAATAAAGCAAGGACTTCTTTCAATAGAGAATTAAAAGGATTAAAAATTCTTGGGAGAATTCACACACACAAAGATAGGTGATATATATCCATAAGCTATCTGTAAGAGAATATAGGAAGGCAGGATGACAAACTGACAGGAAATGAATAAAAATTGGCAATTATTTGGCCCATTATTGTGATTGCTGTCACCAAAGTGTATTAATACTGCAAGTAACTCTGATAATATGAAACCTCTCCTCTTCTCACTGCCACAGATATGGTAGTATAGAAGAAAAAGGAGTTATTTCTCTTGACAGCATGGTTCTGGTAAGATACATATGCCAAAAGGCACTAAATTACATTAACAATTTTTGAATAGATTCAAATTAGATTGGAGAATTTCTTCTTATAAACAGGCAGTCCTGTTTCTAAATGAACATACTATATAAGCAGTACTATATACTTATAACTGATATATATTAAAATATTCTAATTTGGGGCGTGGGGCAAGATGGCAGAGGAGTAGGATCTCCAAGTGACCTGGCCCCACCAACTTACCTAGATAACTTTCAAATCATTCTGAAAACCTACGAATTCGACCTGAGTTTAAAAGAGAACAGCTGGAACACTACAGGGAGAAGAGTTTGTGCTTCTAACAAGATAGGAAGGTGGTTAAAGAAAATAAAGAATCAAGCGGAGGAGGGATCCCCCCACAAGGAGCTGGGCTAAGGCCTGGTGGTGAAAGCCTCCAGGACAGGAAAGCCCAGCCTGGGAGAAGTGGGAACTTTAAAAATCTGCAGTGGATTTTTCCCGGACAGAGGGGCACTTAGCAGGGAAATCAGGCAGAACCGCAGGAGGGGCAGTGGGGCCTTCAGGTTCCCAGGGTCACTAACAGAGGAAGCGCTCCCCTGGAGAGAACGCCCCACACCCTGGGGGGCTGAGCTGGGTAAAGGACTGGAGCAAGTGCCTGGTGGGGCTTCGGGAGCAGCTCAGGTGGCGGCTCAGGGCAGAGGGGGCTGCATGGCCCAGGAGCACGATGCCAGCAGCGCAGGCCCTGGATTCCAGGGCACTGGGGGACATAGCCCAGGATCCTGTGCTCCCCCCGGGAGGGCAAAGGACAGCGAGGACACTCCTGCTGCCAGGTGCCCCCAAGGTGTGCAGATCAGCGACTCCACCCCCAGAGCACCCAGGCCTGAGTAGACTAGGAGACTGTGGTAGTTACTAGGGGAGCTGACTCCAGGGCTGGAGAGCTGGCCGCTGCCAGTGGTGTTTTTCCTTCTGGTGTCACCCTGTGCCTGGGACAGAGCGGGGCCAAGAGGGAACAGGGGCCTCATGGGGTAAACAGCTCCCACTGAGCTGTGCACCTGGCAGGGGGCGGGTAGCTCCCCCAGGTACACACACCTGAGAATCAGCACAGCAGCTCCTCCCCCAGAAGAACAGCTAGAAGGACAGGGGAAGCACAAGTTCTTGATCAAGCAGTGCTGGAAGGCTCCAGGGGAAGTCGAGGGATTTACAGTATATAGGACTAGAGGATACCCCTCCTTTTTTTCTTTCCTCCTTTTTCCAGTACAACACATTTTTAGCCACTCTGCACTGAGCAAAATGACTAGAAAGAACTCACCACAAAAGAAAGAATCAGAAACTGTACTCTCTGTGACAGGGTTACAGAATTTGGATTCCATTTCGAGGTCAGAGAGCCAATTCAGAAGCACAACTATAAAGCTACTGGTGGCTCTGGAAAAACGCAAAAAGGATTCAAGAGACTTCATGACTACAGATTTTAGATATAATCAGGCCGAAATTAAAAATAGATTAAACGAGACGCAATCCAAACTGGAGGTCCTAACAACCAGGGTTAATGAGGTAGAAGAACGAGTGAGTGACACAGAAGACAAGTTGATGGCAAGGAAGGAAACTGAGGAAAAAAGAGAAAAACAATTAAAAGACTATGAGGAAAGGTTAAGGGAAATACACGACAGCCTCAGAAGCAAAAATCTACGTTTAATTGGGGTTCCAGAGGGTGCTGAGAGGGACAGAGGACCAGAAAGCATATTTGAACAAATCATAGCTGAGAAGTTCCCTATTTGGGGAGGGAAACAGGCATTCAGATCCAGGAGATAGAGAGGTCTCCCCCTAAAATTAATAAAAACCATTCAACACCTTGACATTTAATAGTGAAACTTGCAAATTCCAAAGAGAAAGTCCTTAAAGCAGCTAGAACAAGAGATCCCTAACTTAAATGGGGAGAAATATTAGATTAACAGCAGACCTCTCCACAGAGACCTGGCAGGCCAGAAAGGGCTGGCAGGATATATTCAGGGTCTTAAATGAGAAGAACATGCAGCCAAGTATACTTTATCCAGCAAGGCTCTCATTCAGAATACAAGAAGAGAAAAAGAGCTTCCAGGATAGGCAGAAACTGAAAGAATATGTGACCACCAAACCAGCTCAGCAAGAAATACTAAAGGGGGACCCTGTAAAAGAAAGAGGAAGTCCACAGAAACAATCCACAAAAACGGGGACTGAGTAGGTATTACCATGACAATAAATTCATATCTTTCAATAGTAACTCTGAACATGAATGGGCTAAATGATCCCATCAAAAGACACAGGGTATCAGACTGGATAAAAAAGCAAGACCCATCTATTTTCTGTCTACAACAGACTATTTTAGACCTAAGCACACCTCCAGCCTGAAAATGAAAGGTTGGAGAACGATTTACCATTCAAATGGTCCTCAAAAGAAAGCAGGGGTAGGGAGGAGGGGCAAGATGGCGGAAGAGTAGGGTCCCCAAATCACCTGTCTCCACCAAATTACCTAGATAATCTTTAAATCATCCTGAAAATCTACAAATTCGGCCTGAGATTTAAAGAGAGACCAGCTGGAACGCTACAGTGAGAAGAGTTCGCGCTTCTATCAGGTAGGAAGACGGGAAAAAAGAAAGAGAAAACAAAAGGCATCCAAGGGGGAGGGACCCCGCGAGGAGCCCCGGGCAGTGCCCCCAGGAAAGGAGAGCTCAGTCCCGGAGAAGCAGGAGCTGCACCAATCTTCCCGGGAGGAAAGGCGCCCGCAGGAAGTTAGAGCAGGACCCCAGGAGGGCGGGGATGCCCTTGGGCTCCCTGGGACACTAACAGACACCTGCTCGCCCAGGAGAGTGCACCATACCCTGTGGCCGAGCTCCCTAAAAGACTGCAGCGCACACCGCTGGACCCGGAGCAGCTCGGAGGGGCTCGGGCGGCGATTCTGCACGGAGGGGGCTGCGCGGCTGGGAGCAGCTCGAAGGAGGCTCCGGCAGAGGAAGAGGCTCCGCACGGAGGGGCTTCGCGGCCTGGAGCAGCTCGGGGGCGGCTCCGGCAGAGGAAGAGGCTCCCTGCGGAGAGGGCTGCACTGCCGGGAGCAGCTTGGTGGGGCTCGGGCGGCGGCACTGGGGCGGGGGCTGCATGGCTGGGAGCGCGAATCCAACAGCGCATGCCCCGGAGCACTGGGCGCCCGCACACAGCCCAGGATCCTGCCTCCCCCTTGACAGGCAGAGGCCAGGAGGGCCCAGGACAGCAATTACGCTCCTGCGTAATTGAAAGAATATGTGACCTCCAAACCAGACGGAGAGCTCCGGAGTTACTGCAGGGGCTGACTCCAGGGCTCCAGAGCTGGCCGCCACCACTGTGGTTGTTCCTCCTGAGGCCTCACGGGGTAAACAACACCCACTGAGCCCTGCACCAGGCAGGGGGCAGGGCAGCTCCCCCAAGTGCTAACACCTGAAAATCAGTACAACAGGTCCCTCCCCCAGAAGACCAGCTAGAAGGACAAGTTCCAGAAAAAGTCAAGGGACTTAAAGTATACAGAAACAGAAGATACACCCCCGTGTTTTTTTTTTTCTTTTTCATTTCTCATTGCTTCCCCCACCCTTTTTTCCCCTTTCTTTCTTTTTCTTTCTCGTTTTCTTCTTTTTTCTTTTTTCCTTTTTTCCTTTTTTTTTTTCTCTTTTCTTTCCTTCTTTCTCTCCTCTCTTTTTCTCCTTTTCCCAATGCAACTTGTTTTTGACCACTCTGCACTGAGCAAAATGACTAGAAGGAAAACCTCACCTCAAAAGAAAGAATCAGAAACAGTCCTCTCTCCCACAGAGTTACAAAATCGGGATTACAATTCAATGTCAGAAAGCCAATTCAGAAGCACTACTATACAGCTACTGGTGGCTCTAGAAAAAAGCATAAAGGACTCAAGAGACTCCATGACTGCAGAATTTAGATCCAATCAGGCAGAAATTAAAAATCAATTGAATGAGATGCATCCAAACTAGAAGTCCTAACGACGAGGCTTAACGAGGTGGAAAAACGAGTGAGTGACATAGAAGACAAGTTGATGGCAAAGAGGGAAACTGAGGAAAAAAGAGACAGACAATTAAGAGACCATGAAGACAGATTAAGGGAAATAAACGACAGCCTGAGGAAGAAAAACCTACGTTTAATTGGGGTTCCCGAGGGCACCGAAAGGGACAGAGGGCCAGAATATATATTTGAACAGATCATAGCTGAAAACTTTACTAATCTGGGAATGGAAACAGGCATTCAGATCCAGGAAAAGAGAGATACCCCCCGAAAATCAATAAAAACCGTTCAACACCTCGACATTTAATAGTGAAGCTTGCAAATTCCAGAGATAAAGAGAAGAACCTTAAAGCAGCAAGAGACAAGAAATCCCTGACTTTTATGGGGAGGAGTATTAGGGTAACAGCAGACCTCTCCACAGAGACCTGGCAGGCCAGAAAGGGCTGGCAGGATATATTCAGGGTCCTAAATGAGAAAAACATGTAACCAAGAATACTTTATCCAGCAAGGCTCTCATTCAGAATGGTAGGAGAGATAAAGAGCTTCCAAAACAGGCAGGAACTGAAAGAATATGTGACCTCCAAACCAGCTTGGCAAGAAATTTTAAGGGGGACTCTTAAAATTCCCCTTTAAGAAGAAGTTCAGTGGAACAATCCACAAAAACAAGGACTGAATAGATATCATGATGACACTAAACTCCTATCTCTCAATAGTAACTCTGAACGAGAACGGGCTTAATGACCCCATCAAAGGGCGCAGGGTTTCAGACTGGATAAAAAAGCAGGACCCATCTATTTGCTGTCTCCAAGAGACTCATTTTAGACAGAAGGACACCTACAACCTGAAAATAAAAGGTTGGAGAACCATTTACCATTCAAATGGTCCTCAAAAGAAAACAGGGGTAGCCATCCTTATATCAGATAAACTAAAATTTACCCCGAAGACTGTAGTGAGAGATGAAGAGGGACACTATCTCATACTTAAAAGATTTATCCACCAAGAGGACTTAACAATCCTCATATATATGCCCCGAATGTGGGAGCTGCCAAATATTTAAACCAATTAATAACCAGAGTGAAGAAATACTTAGATAATAATACACTTATACTTGGTGACTTCAATCTAGCGCTTTCTACACTTGATAGGTCTTCTAAGCACAACATCTCCAAAGAAACAAGAGCTTTAAATGATACACTGGACCAGATGGATTTCACAGATATCTACAGAAGTTTACATCCAAACACAACTGAATACACATTCTTCTCAAGTGCACATGGAACTTTCTCCAGAATAGACCACATACTGGGTCACAAATCTGGTCTGAACTGATACCAAAAGATTGGGATCGTCTCCTGTATATTCTCAGACCATAATGCCTTGAAATTAGAACTAAATGACAACAAGAAATTTGGAAGGATTTCAAACACGTGGAGGCTAAGGACCATCCTGCTAAAAGATGAAAGGGTCAACCAGGAAATTAAGGAAGTATTAAAAAGTTTCATGGAAACCAATGAGAATGAAGATACAACCATTCAAAATCTTTGGGATGCAGCAAAAGCAGTCCTAAGGGGGAAATACATCGCAATACAAGCATCCATTCAAAAACTGGAAAGAACTCAAATACAAAAGCTAACCTTACACATAAAGGAGCTAGAGGAAAAACAGCAGATAGACCGTACAGCCAGCAGAAGAAGAGAGTTAATTAAAATTCGAGCAGAACTCAACGAAATCGAGACCAGAAGAACTATGGAACAGTTCAACAGAACCAGGAGTTGGTTCTTTGAAAGAATTAATAAGATAGATAAACCATTAGCCAGCCTTATTAAAAAGAAGAGAGAGAAGATTCAAATTAATAAAATCATGAACGAGAAAGGAGAGATCACTACCAACACCAAGGAAATACAAACGATTTTAAAAACGTATTATGAACAGCTATATGCCAATAAATTACGCAATCTAGAAGAAATGGACACATTCCTGGAAAGCCACAAACTACCAAAACTGGAACAGGAAGAAATAGAAAACCTGAACAGCCAATAAACAGGGAGGAAATTGAAGCAGTCATCAAAAACCTCCCAAGACACAAGAGTCCAGGGCCAGATGGCTTCCCAGGGGAATTCTATCAAACGTTTAAAGAAGAAACCATACCTATTCTACTAAAGCTGTTTGGAAAGACAGAAAGAGATGGAGTACTTCCAAATTCGTTTATGACGCCAGCATCACCTTAACTCCAAAACCAGACAAAGACCCCACAAAAAAGGAGAATTACACACCAATATCCCTGATGAATACATATGCAAACATTCTCAACAGATACTAGCCAATAGGATCTAACAATACATTAAGAAAATTATTCACCATGACCAAGTGGGATTCATTCCCAGGATGCAAGGCTGGTTCAATGCTCGTAAAGCAATCAAAGTGATAGGTCATATCAACAAGAGAAAAAACTAGAACTATATGATCCTCTCATTAGATGCAGAGAAAGCATTTGACAAAATACAGTGTCCATTCCTGATCAAAACTCTTCAGAGTGTAGGGATAGAGGGAACATTCCTCGACATCTTAAAAGCCATCTACGAAAGGCCCACAGCAAATATCATTCTCAGTGGGGAAGCACTGGGAGCCTTTCCCCTAAGATCAGTAACAAGACAGGGATGTCCACTCACCACTGCTATTCAACATAGTACTGGAAGTCCTAGCTTCAGCAATCAGACAACAAAAAGACATTAAAGGCATTCAAATTAGCAAAGAAGAAGTCAAACTCTCCCTCTTTACCGATGACATGATACTCTACATAGAAAACCCAAAAGTCTCGACCCCAAGATTGCTAGAACTCATACAGCAATTTGGTAGCGTGGCAGGATACAAAATCAATGCCGAGAAATCAATGGCATTTCTATACACTAACAATAAGACTGAAGAAAGAGAAATTAAGGAATCAATCCCATTTACAATTGCACCCAAAAGCATAAGATACCTAGGAATAAACCTAACCAAAGAGGTAAAGGATCTATACCCTAAAAACTATAGAACACTTCTGAAAAAACTGAGGAAGACAAAAAGAGATGGAAAAATATTCCATGCTCATGGATTGGCAGAATTAATATTGTGAAAATGTCAATGCTACCCAGGGCAATTGACACGTTTAATGCAATCCCTATCAAAATACCATGGACTTTCTTCAGACAGAACAAAATTATTTTAAGATTTGTGTGGAATCAAAAAAGACCCCGAATAGCCAGGGGAATTTTAAAAAGGAAAACCATAGCTGGGGGCATCACAATGCCAGATTTCATGTACTACAAAGCTGTGGTCATCAAGACAGTGTGGTACTGGCACAAAAACAGACACATAGATCAATGGAACAGAATAGAGAACCCAGAAGTGGACCCTGAACTTTATGGTCAACTAATATTCGATAAAGGAGGAAAGACTATCCATTGGAAGAAAGACAGTCTCTTCAATAAATGGTGCTGGGAAAATTGGACAGCCACATGCAGAAGAATGAAACTAGACCACTCTCTTTCACAGACACAAAGATAAACTCAAAATGGATGAAAGATCTAAATGTGAGACAAGATTCCATCAAAATCCTAGAGGAGAACACAAGCAACACCCTTTTTGAACTTGGCCACAGTAACTTCTTGCAAGATACATCCACGAAGGCAAAAGAAACAAAAGCAAAAATGCACTATTGGGTCTTCAGCAAGATAAGAAGCTTTTGCACAGCAAAGGATACAGGCAACAAAACTCAAAGACAACCTACAGAATGGGAGAAGATATTTGCAAATGACGTATCAGATAAAGGGCTAGTTTCCAAGATCTATAACGAACTTCTGAAACTCAACACCAAGAAACAAACAATCCAATCATGAAATGGGCAAAAGACATGAAGAGAAATCTCACAGAGGAAGACATAGACATGGCCAACAGGCACATGAGAAAATGCTCTGCATCACTTGCCATCAGGGAAATACAAATCAAAACCACAATGAGATACCACCTCACACCAGTGAGAATGGCGAAAATTAACAAGGCAGGAAACCACAAATGTTGGAGAGGATGCCGAGAAAAGGGAGCCCTCTTACACTGTTGGTGGGAATGTGAACTGGTGCAGCCACTCTAGAAAACTGTGTGGAGGTTCCTCAAAGAGTTAAAAATAGACCTGCCCTATGACCCAGCATTTGCACTGTTGGGGATTTACCCCAAAGATTCAGATGCAATGAAACGCTGGGACACCTACATCCCGATGTTTCTAGCAGCAATGTCCACAATAGCCAAACTGTGGAAGGAGCCTCGGTGTCCATCGAAAGATGAATGGATAAAGAAGATGTGGTTTATGTATACAATGGAATATTACTCAGCCATTAGAAACGATAAATACCCACCATTTGCTTCAACATGGATGGAACTGGAGGGTATTATGCTGAGTGAAGTAAGTCAATTGGAGAAGGACAAACAGTGTATGTTCTCATTCATTTGGGGAATATAAAT
Organism: Vulpes lagopus; assembly: GCF_018345385.1. Lineage (NCBI taxonomy): Eukaryota > Metazoa > Chordata > Mammalia > Carnivora > Canidae > Vulpes > Vulpes lagopus. The sequence continues at coordinate 102,947,058 of NC_054829.1, forward strand.
AATAGTGAAAGGGAATATAAAGGAAGGGAGAACAAATGTGTGGGAAATATCAGAAAGGGAGACAGAACATAAAGACTCCTAACTCTGGGAAACGAACTAGGGGTGGTGGAAGGGGGGGAGGGCGGGGGGTTGGGGTGAATGGGTGATGGGCACTGAGGGGGATACTTGACGGGATGGGCACTGGGTGTTATTCTGTATGTTGGTAAATTGAACACCAATAAAAAATAAATTTAGTTAAAAAAATAGAAAGCAGGGGTAGCAATCCTCATATAAGATAAATTAAAGTTTATCCCAAAGACTGTAGTAAGAGATGAAGAGGGACACTATATCATACTTAAAGGATCTATCCAACAAGAGGACCTAACAATCATGAATATTTATGCCCCTAATGTGGGAGCTGCCAAGTATATCAATTAATAACCAAAGTAAAGACATACTTAGATAATAATACACTAATACTGGGAGACTTCAACACGGTGCTTTCTGCAAATGACAGATATTCAAAGCACAACATCTCTAAAGAAACAAGAGCTTTAAATGATACACTCAACCACATGGATTTCACAGATATATACAGAACTCTCCATCAAAATGCCACTGAATACACAGTCTTCTCAAATGCACATGGAACTTTCTTTAGAATAGCCCACATACTCTGGTCACAAATCAGGTCTCAACCGATACCAAAAGACTGGGGTTATCCCCTGCATATTTTCAGACCATAAGGATTTGAACTTGAACTCAATCATAAGAAATTTGGTAGAAACTCAAACACGTGGAGGTTAAAGAGCATCCTGCTAAAAGATGAAAGGTCAACCAGGAAATTAGAGAAGAATTAAAAAGATTCATGGAAACTAATGAGAATGAAGATACAACCTTCAAAATCTTTGGGATACAGCAAAAGCAGTCCTGAGAGGGAAATATATCGCAATACAAGCCTCCCTAAAAAATTCGAAAAAACTCAAACACAGAAGCTAACCTTGCACCTAAAGGAACTGGAGAAAGAACAGCAAGTAAAATCTATACCAAGTAGAAGAGATAATAAGATAATAACGATTTGAGTAGAACTCAATGAAATAGAGACCAGTAGAACTGTACAACAGATCAACAAAAGCAGGAGTTGGTTCTTTGAAAGAACTAATATGATAGATAAATCCCTAGCCAGCCTTATTAAAAAGAAGAGAGAGAAGACTCAAATTAATAAAATCACGAATGAAAAAGGAGAGATCACAACCAATACCAAGGAAATACAAATGATTTAAAAAACATAATATGAGTAGCTATACGCCAATAAATTAGGCAATCTAGAAGAAATGGATGCATTTCTGGAAAACCAAAAATTACCAAAACTAGAACAGGAAGAAATAGAAAACCTGAACCAGCCAATAACCAGAGACAAAATTGAAGGAGTCATCAGAAACCTCCCGAGAGACAAAATCCAGGGCCGGATGGCTTCCCAAGGGAATTCTATCAAACGTTTAAAAAAGAAATAATACCTATTCTAGTAAAGCTGTTCCAAAAGATAGAAAGGGACTGAATACTTACAAACTTGTCTTATAAGGCCTGCATTATCTTGAATCCAAAACCAAGAAAGACCCCACGAAAAGGAGAATTATAGACCAATATCCCTGATGAATACATATGCAAACATTCTCAACAGATACTAGCCAATAGGACCAAAAGTACATTAAGAAAATTATTCACTGTGACCAAGTGGGATTCATCCCCAGGATGCAAGGCTGGTTCAATGCTCGTAAGGCAATCAAAGTGATAGATCATATCAACAAGAGAAAAAACCAGAACTATATGATCCTCTCATTAGATGCAGAGAAAGCATTTGACAAAATACAGCATCCATTCCTGATTAAAACTCTTCAGAGTGCAGAGGTAGAGGGAACATTCCTCAGCATCTTAAAAGCCATCTATGAAAAGCCCACAGCAAATATCATTCTCAATGGGGAAACTCTGGGAGCCTTTCCCCTAAGATCAGGAACACGACAGGAATGTCCATTCTCACCATTGCTATTCAACACAGTAGTAGAAGTCCTAGCCTAGGAATCAGATAACAAAAAGAAATAAAAGGCATTCAAATTGGCAAAGAAGTCAAACTCTCCCTCTTCGCCGATGACATGATACTGTGTATAGAAAACCCAAAAGACTCCACCCCAAGATTGCTAGAACTCATACAGCAATTCGGCAGTGTGGCAGGATACAAAATCAATGCCCAGACATCAGTGGCATTTCTATACACTAACAATGAGACTGAGGAAAGAGAAATGAAGGAATCAATCCCATTTACAATTGTACCCAAAAGCATAAGATACCTAGGAATAAACCTAACCAAAGAGGTAAAGGATCTATACCTTAAAACCTACAGAACACTTCTGAAAGAAACTGAGGAAGACAAAAAGAGATGGAAAAACATTCCATGCTCATGGATTAGAAGAATAAACATTGTGAAAATGTCAATGCTACCCAGGGCAATTTACACGTTTAATGCAAAATACCATGGACTTTCTTCAGAGAGTTGGAACAAATAATCTGAAGATTTGTATGGAATCAGAAAAGACCCCAAATAGCCAGGGGAATACCTAAAAAGAAAACCAGAGCCAGGGGCATTATAATGCCTGATTTCAAGTTGTACTACAAAGCTTTGATCATCAATCTTCTTCAGAGAGTTGGAACAAACAATCTTAAGATTTGTATGGAATCAGAAAAGACCCCAAATAGCCAGGGGAATACCGAAAAAGAAAACTAGAGCCGGGGGCATTATAATGCCCGATTTCAAGTTGTACTACAAAGCTGTGATCATCAATACAGTGTGGTACTGGCACAAAAATAGACACATAGATCAATGGAACAGAATAGAGAACCCAGAAATGGGCCCTCAGCTCTATGTTCAACTAATATTCGAGAAAGCAGGAAAGAATATCCACTGGAAAAACGACAGTCTCTTCAATAAATGGTGCTGGGAAAATTGGACAGCCACATGCAGAAGAATGAAACTAGACCATTCTCTTACACCATATATAAAGATGAACTCAAAATGGTTTAAAGATCCAAATGTGAGACAAGAATCCATCAAAATCCTAGAGGAGAACACAGGCGACACCCTTTTTGAACATGGCCACAGCAACTTTTTGCAAGATACATCTATGAAGGCAAGGGAAACAAAAGCAAAAATGAAGTATTGGGACTTATTAATCAAGATAAAAAGCTTCTGCACAGTAAAAGAAACAGTCAACAAAACTAAAAGACAACCTACATAATGGAGAAGGTATTTGCAAATGACATATCAGATAAAGGGCTAGTATCCAAGATCTATAAGGAACTTTTTAAACTCAACAGCAAAAAACCAAACAATCCAATCATGAAATGGGCAAAAGACATGAACAGAAATTTCACAGAGGAAGACATAGAAATGGCCAACAAGCACATGAGAAAATGCTCCACATCACTGGCCATTAGGGAAATACAAATCAAAACCACAATGAGATACCACCTCACACCAGTGAGAATGGCGAAAATTAACAAGACAGGAATTCACAAGCGTTGGAGAGGATGTGGAGAAAGGGAAACCCTCTTGCACTATTGGTAGGAATGTGAACTGGTGCAGCCACTCTGGAAAACTGTGTGGAGGTTCCTCAAAGAGTTAAAAATAGACCTTCCCTATGACCTAGCAATTGCACTGCTGTGGATTTACCCCAGAGATACAGCTGCAGTGAAAAACCGAGACACCTGCACCTCAATGTTTATAGCAGCAATGTCCACAACAGTGAAACTGTGGAAGGAGCCTCAGTGTCCATCGAAAGATGAATGGATAAAGAAGATGTGGTCTATGTATACAATGGAATATTACTCAGCCATTAGAAATGACAAATACCCACCATTTGCTCTAACATGGATGGAACTGGAGGCTATTATGCTGAGTGAAGTAAGTCAGTTGGAGAAGAACAAAGATTATATGGTCTCATTCATTTGGGGAATATAAAAAATAGTGAAAGGGAATAAAAGGGATAGGAGAGTAAATGAGTGAAAATATCAGTGAGGGTGACAGAACATGAGAGGCTCCTACCTCTGGGAAACAAAGATGGGGTGGAAGAAAGGGAGGTGGGCAGGGTGTTGGGGTGACTGGGTGATGGGCACTGAGGGGGAACTTGATGGGATGAGCACTGGGTGTTATGCTATGTGTTGGCAAATCGAACTCCAATAAAAAAATATACAAAAAAATAAAATATTTTAATTTTAAAATGAATAATCAAGATAATTTCTGAATCCCATTAAATGAAATGTTAAATAGCATAAATCTAATAAGACCTCAACTATATTTTTCTATTCTATGTAGTCTATTCTTCTCCTCCATTCCTTTCACTAAAATTTGTCAAATAATCTTAATATTCAAATTTTACTATATAAGTTTCTAACAACTTGGAAAATATATTCAGAAAGTACTTTCCTTCTTTCTTAACACTATTGATCAGCTTCTAACTTCTTTTCTTTCTTACCTCAACTCCCAGAAGGGCAGCCCAGGTTAAACCTCTCATTAAAGGAGGAATATCAATCCTCGCTTCTTTCCAGATTTGATTTTTTTTATATGGATAAGCCTATAGGTAAAAAACATATGAAAAATATCTCAAGTTACCAAGTACCATCTTTTTAATCTAAATAGTTCTGAATATACCAGTGATATAATTCAGTGAAGGTGACCTGCAATAAATTCCAAGTACCTGAAATTATTTTACCTAGCTTATTAATACATGCAAGTTAGTAGTGGAATAGTTTCCTATCCTCTGCAAATTGTATATAATATTATCAAAGAAAGGAGCTGAATCTACTGTTTTTAACCATTCCTCTCTATTTTGTGCTCTGAAAGAACTGTGATTAAATCTTAGAGAATAGTATTATAAGCTTTATATGGATTAAATAACATAAGTAACAAATTTTACAAATAACTTTGTTAAATACCTAGTGATACAGAAAGTATTCAATAAATATTAAGTTATTATTATGGTTACTTGTATATGCTTGCATATAAATTTGTCTTTTTAAAAATTTGTACTTTAGGAGGGATTTCTAGAAGAGAATTAATAGAACATAGGATAAGGATGTTGTTCAGGCTCTTAACAAAATTTCAAATTCTATAAACATTCTATAGAATGTTTTAACCAATTAACACTTACTCCAGAACAATGAGAGTTCTAATCTCAATATACATTTATTCACTTTGCTAATTCAATATGGAAACTTTCTATTATGGTTTTTTATCCATTTCTCTGTTTCAATGAAAGTCCTTTTACCTAATGATTTGTAAGTGTTCTTTAAAAAGCAAGGATATTTCTATTTTGTCTAATGCGGTTTTGCATAGATTCCTTCATTTTGTTTTTGCTTTTATTTACTGTGAACATGTATTATTTTTATTAGTCAGATAAAATAAGTCATAAGAGTTAGTGTTCCCATGACATCTAGATTCCCTAAGAATTACCAATGAAATAAAAAATAAAGATTGTATATGGATTCTTTGCACTTTAGAATCCCTACCTTTAGCAGTCTGTCAAAGAGAATGATTCTGTTTAGTTGGTACTCTGTGTCCCTCTCTCGGATGATTAAAGGGAGAGTGGCAGCTGCAGACAATTCATTATTGCTGTTTGAATGAGGTAAATTAGACTGGCTATAGAAGAGAAACAAAAGCAGAAAAATTGACAAAACATCTAAAATTAAGAAAACCCAGAACACCACATTTTTTGTATTCTATTTAGGAAACAATTTTCAAAGAAAATGTGTAAGCTTCTTATCAATTTAATATAAATGTAAAAGAAAAGTAATGGTAAAAAGTATATATCTATATATCTATATATCTATATATACTCACTCATCTTCAAGTAATGGGTAAAATGCTTCTCCACCAACATCTTTTAATCTCTGAATTGAAAGAAAAAATATTTATGATATTTAAGATCTGAGACGGAGACACTAAACTTTCTTTAAAAAGAAAAATGATGAAAAATTATATATTCATAAAGATAACAAGAAAACTATAAAATAGAATTTAAAATTCATTCCTATCATAAACATGCAAATATACCATGCCTCCAGGGATTGAGTTTAGCTGTAAAGAATATTGTTTTTTTACCTTCAGGCATTTCTCATAAATGTTAGACACCTATTATGATAGTTTTCCAACACAATGCAGAATTACTAAAATTAGTATAAAACTGAATAAATGGATAAAACATCTTTAAATTACATGATTATATGGAAAGGTACTTTTTAATACACATCTCTTAATTAAAAACGAGTCCAATTTATTTTTGCCTTGACATTAACACAAACTAAGACAAAAGTAAGGTGCTAATAAAAGGATTCAAAAGAATTTCTCACATCATACTTTGAACATGCATGACTCAAATAGCTGGTAAATCAACTGAAAAAATTCAATTTTCTTAAATATCTTTTTCACAAACTCATTACAGTAAATGTTACTCCAAATAATAACATTGCCAGGATTACAGATATTCTTCAAAAACATAAGAAGGCAGGCAATAGTAAAGTGAAATCTTAGACACATCCTAAGTAGGGTGATTAAAGTTAATGCCATCTTGCCTGCTGCTCTGCTCTTCAGTTCAACTTCCAACTTGAAGGCAGAGTATCTGCTCCTGTGGGGATTGACACAGAAGTTCAAGCTCTGTGTGTAGCCAGCATTAATCTTCTGTGTACTCACTCATGTGAGTTATGCTCAGAATTTTTAAAAGGCAAAGAAAAATCTTTTACCCATAACTGAGAATATGGCAAACATTGAATTTATGCCTAGCTTTTCTCTAAAATTTGATGTGCTGTAGATTTATCTCATTTTTGCCTCTAAACTTTTTGGTACTTCTTTTATGGGTTAAAGTTCCAAGGAGAAAAATAAGATTTTCTCAAAATTTACTGTATTATTAATATGTACATTATTTTAAAGTTTGGGTTTTACTGTCCTGAAAATCATAAACATTATAAGTAACTTCTCTGCATTTATTTGTTATTAAAAATTTAGCATATTAAAAGTAAAAAAAGAAAAGCAAAAATACAGAAAAGAAGGTAAAAAATATTTTGTTTCCATATTATTTTTAAAATCAGCAACATTAACATTTTTTCTTAATAATTATATTAAAAGGTACTTTAAATTTCAAAAGTGGAAATGTAAGTTCACTGAGAGGGTAAAATTGAAGCCTTGTATTCATTTAACTTATCTTCATATACCTTGGATTATATTTAAATCAAAGAAACAAATTAAGAGTAAAATCAAATCAGTCAAAACCATATATTTGGATGTAGTTTGTTTGTTGTTTTGTACTGCTACCTATTTCATTCATTATCCACATTCCTTCTTTCCCAAGACATAAATTTAGTGCATCATATGGTAATAATTATATATTTAAATTATCTATTCCTTGCATTATGGCAGGGAAGAGATTCTAATTCCCTCCTACTACATAATATATAAAATATTAAATCACAAAAAAACCCTCAAAATATAAGGAAAATGCAATGATATGAGACCCAAAGCTGGGCTTAGAGAGAGGATATAAGCTAGTAATAAAGTATATTGATAATTGTGGCCTAGGGTTTTAAGTACAATGGGACAAAGACTTGGGCATCTGATTAACATGCAGCCAGACTGGAGAAGATCCTGCTATATTCAAGTAAACAAAGAACTGTGTGTGTCCGGGAGCAGAGGGGAGGATATCCAACTTTACCTGCCTCTAGTCATTGATGTGGGGAAGAAGAATATCCGATACTGATTCTCTGTGGCTGTCCTGTCTCCACTAATAAGGTAAGGAGGAAAGCTAAGAAGCATATATAAAGGTCACAGCCCAGAGACACAGGTTCACTAAAAGGCTGAGACCAAACCAAAGGCTTATAGAACTCCTTATCCTTACTACCTTACCTCCATGTCAGTAGCGCTCCTATATAAAAAGGGATTCCAGCTGAAAGAACTGGAGGCCTCAGACCTCCAGTCTCTAGGGAAACCGAAAAGACACCAGGGGAAACAAGAACAATGGCAGTTGAGGAAACTTTAGCCTCTGACAAAAAAGCTACACCAATAGTAAACAACTAGATAAACATGACATCTTGAGCTAAAGGTCTATTTACTGTAGTTGTTTTTACAGATAAATCATGTTAGGGTTTCAACAAAAAATTGCAAGACATGCTAAAATATGAAAAAGACACTCTGAAGAAACAAAGTAAGCTTCAGAACTAGTCTCAGATATGGCAGAGAGTTTGGAATTATCAGGCCAGGAATTTAAAATAATTATGATTTAAAAAAATAATAATAAAATAACTATGATTAATATGCTAAGGGGTCTAAGAAAAAAGTGGACAGTATGCAAGAACAGATGGGTATTATAAGCATGGAGGTAAAAATTCTAATAAAGAATCAAAAGATGTAATTTATGTGTTAGAGAAACATCAGAAGAAGGAGAAATATTTGAAGTAATAAAGACAGAAATTTTCAAAATTAAAGACATCAAACAACAAAGGTCCAGGAAACTCTTAACATCAAGCAGGATAAATACCAAAAGAAAAATCTATACCTAAGAATATCATATTTTTTAAGGGACATCATCAAAAGTTAAAGGAAAAGCCACAGGTTAGAAGACATATGCATTACACATAGCTAACAAAGACTCTGTATTTGGAAATATTTATGAAGTCAAATCAATAAGAAATCACCCAGTGGAAAAAGTTGACAAAAGATATGAACTAGTAATGTACAGAAGAGGTAAACAGGCTACCAAGAAATATGAAGAGATTCATAACTGTGTTATAATCAGGGAATTAAAAATCAGTATTATAGCAAAATACTATTCTCTACCTTTTAAAGCAATAATATTTTTAAAGATTTTACTTATTTATTTAAGATAGAGAGTGCACGAGTGGTGGGGAGGGGCAAAAGGAGAGGGAGAAGCAGACTCCCTACTAAGTGGGGAGCCCAATGCAGAGCTTGATCCAGGACCCTGAGATCATGACTTGAGCAGAAGGTAGATGCTTAGCTGAGCCACCAGGAGCCTCTAGAGCAATAGTTTTTTTAAATTTGATAATACCCTGTGCTACCAAGTATACAGAAAAGGAGAAACCTTATATCCAGTGATGGTAAAAAGATACAAGTACTTTTGGGAATGACTGAACAATATATACTAAAGCTGAAGATGTAGTACAGATCCTGTTTCAGAATAATGTCACTTCTGGGCACATGCCTTAAAGAAACTCTGACATATTTTATGAGATTAGGGAGGAGTTCAAGGCTTCATGTGTATCTGTAAGATTTTATTAAGAAAAATCATTTGTTAAAATACCATTCTTACATTTCTTAGCTGGCATAATGACAATGTCACAGTTGTGTCATCTAATAGTGAGCTTCTATCTCGACCTTGTCCAAAGCTTTCACCATCTTCAAAGAGAAAACTGAAAAGAGATTGAAAAAAAAATAATTATTTTAATGAGCACACAAAATCTAATTTATTGCTTCTTCTAGAAATTAAAGTTATTTTAAATCATCATTTCCTCATCAAAGAAGGAAGGACTTTTTAGACTAAACAGATTAATTGAAAATATGCGACTGCTGGTTGAAATTTCACCAAACAATTCTCATTTTTAAATATAAATTGAGTTGGTATGAATACAATATATGAAATATAAAGCATTTTAGGAATATAGGAATGTGATTTATCTTCTTTGTTCATACAAGTTCAATGCAAAATTACTCTCTTGACAATATGTGTATGTGCTCCTGAGGAATTTTATTTGAGTGAGAAATGATAAAAGAAGAAAGAAAAATCATGATAGTATCTTCTTGGGAGAAACAACAGTGAATAATAAATGCATAAAATTTCTTTAGGATTTCAGAGAATTAATTTTGAGAATTTACATATACCTTGGAATTTCCATCATCTTATTTCCTGGTGTTTGCTTAATCCAATATATGAGAAATATAATTGACTTAAAAATCAGTTCAAGGGAGAGAAAAAGTAGAGACCCAGTGATCTACTCAAATAATTAACCTAAAAATTTAACATGTGAAGAAAAAATAATCATAGGTGATTTTTATTGTTACAATGATCAATCTAGTCCTAAAATCTAAAATTAAAAATTTAAAGCATTGGTGGAAATTCAAGAGATTGAGGTTCACATCTTTATGAATAAATACAAAGAGCAATGGAACAGTAACAATTTTGGTCCTTAGAGTTGTACTATTATTTAACTTTCAGTGTAGTTTATATGAGGATGTCCAAGATCTCACGGAGTTCTGCAGAGTTTTCACAACAGTGATTTAGCACTATGATGATCTCTAGGATAAACAATGAGGCCACAGAGTACATTTACATTTACAATTGTAATTGGAAATAAACAATAGTTACATATAATAGGCACACTAGTTTATTAACTCTTTTGAATATTACTATTCTTTCTGACTTATACATTTTTCATTTATTAAACATCAATTATTATAAGATATTCCTTAATTATAAGCCTACTTCAAATAGATCATAAAGCAAATTATTAAAAAACAATATTTATTTAAAATAATAAATTTTTTTAAAAAGATTTTATTTATTCATGAGAGACACAGAAAGAGATAGAGGCAGAGACACAGGCAGAGGGAGAAATAGGTTCCATGCAGGAAGCCCAATGTGGGAATTGATCTCAGGACTCCAGGATCACGCCCTGAGTCAAAGGCAGACGCTCAACTGCTGAGCCACCCAGGCGTCCCTGAAATAAATATTAATGGGAATTCTTTAATTAGAAGTCTCAGCCAAGAAAACAAGGTATTGGCTTCCAGTTGCTTTTATAATCACTTAGTTGGAAGGTCTACCAGAGAAACCCCACATTAAAAAAAAAATGTTATTACTATATTTTTTTTATTTCCAAGAGAAACTTTCTTTCCTTACTTGGGAAGTGTGCAGATAGGTGGTTTGGATCGAATGATTTCCTTGTTGACAAGTTCTTTCTCCAAGTCACCTCCAGCTAAACACCAAAGGTAATATACTTCTTCAATAGATCTTTCTGCCAGGTAATCACTGTTTATATCTATTAATGGCAAATGGAAAAGAATCAGAGCTATCACACTTTCTGTTTTTATTAAAAGGCAACAGCTAATATTCTCAAAAAAAAAAAGTAATTGAAGAACATAGTAAGAGTCCCTTTAGAAAATTCATACTATAAACTGCACAAAGGATGAAATGAAGATATACATATTGGATGTACATTCAGTTTCTTTGAGAAAAAGTGAAATTTTTACCCTCAATATTAGAGATATATGGGATATATATTCTATACAGATACCAGATATATTGGGCTCTGTGGGAAAGGGATAAGGGCAAAAAAAGCACTTGGGTAGGTAACTAACACAAACTATCCCATCCTTCATGTCTTGAGGCAATTGCTGCTTCTTCTGAAGACTCTCATTGTCCCAGGCACACTAGGATTCCACCACACTATGTTCTTATTGACCTTTATTTATAATAGTAACATAAATGTTTATTTGCCTTTCTTTTTGGTATGAATGTTACTTGCAGTTATAGTGTGTGGAAGAGCAGAAACTCAAAAAAAGATTTGGCTGAATAAATGCTTAGTATATATTTCCTGACATGACTTACACATCATAACTTCAATATGAGTATTTTATTGGTGTCACTAAAACACACATTCTGAGAGTTGTAATGAATGAAAAGAAGAAAGCTGATATTCCCTGATAATGTGGAATATAATCATATGGAGTTCTACCAATAAAACAATTTTTAGAGATAATTTATAAAGAGATAAATTATTAGAGATAAATTAGAGATAAATTATATAGAATATATGTATATTGATGTACTGGATATTCTACTAGGAATTAGAAAACAATTTTGGTATTAAGATTTAAGATGAAAATAGGACTTTTGTTTGTATAATAAATTTTTTTGGGTGCCACTTCCTTTTCTCGATTCTTAAAGTTCTCGGTCCAAAGCAATTTAAATTTAAAAGATTAAAATGTTAGGTTAGTTATATTTTAAGCAAATCCAAAATTATCTCTTCTCAGATAGGTATTGATAAAGCCTCACTAATATAATATACATATTGTTGATAAATGTAAAACAAAAATAGGATAAGGGTATTTTCTTTAAAAATAAGGCTTATATTGTTTTTTGTCTTATTTATCATTACCTTTACAGAGCTGACTGATATCCTCAGGCAGAGTTAAATCAGCACATCTCAGAGAAGATGAAAACAGACTGGCAGGTTTGGTAAAGGGAGTATACAAAGGAGACACGTCACTAAATACCTTGTCTTGCATTAATTCATCTGCAGTTGGCCTTGGGAAAAATTTAAAACAGAGTACGAATGAGATACAAATTTCATCATTAGAAATTTTTGATATCACTTATTTAAAAAGTTGTAAGATATAGAAAATTAATTTTCAAGTTATTCAGTTATAATTTATGTTTACCAGGGTATATCAACTTTCTTTTTTCCTTAAATTGCTTTGTCATGCTGACCTTTTAATGTTTATTCCCTGATTTGTGTGTCTCGTTACTCTCTTCAAAAATAAAACTTCTGTATATCACAGTGGTGCCTATTAGCCAGTGCCTTACATAATTTCAAAAATAGTGCTGTGAAAAAAGACTGTTGGAAATATGAAAACTCTTATATTGAGCAATCTAGTAAGATACTTTGTAAAATTTTCATAATACATGGCTTTTGTAGTATATGATGTAGGCCTATTTCTGAATATGGTATGAAATCAATTGTGGTTTTGGAAAAAATTAAAAGAAAGATAACAAATTTCTACAGAGTTTATTAATGTAAGAAAAAAATGATAAAAGCATATAGTTTACATCAGGAGTCAGAAAATTATGGCTCATGGGTCAAAACTGCCTACTCTGTTTTTGTATGGCTGATGAGCTAAAAATAGATTTCACATTTTTAAATAGTTGAAAAAATAAAAATAACGTTATTTTGTGATATGTTAAAATTATGTAAAACACAAGTTTAAGTACCCAAAAGTAAAGTTTTACTGGAACATAGCACCACTAATGCATTTAAGTATTGTCTTTGGCTGTTTTTCAGCTACAAGGACAGTGTTAATAACCATGACAGAAACTGTATGGTCCATGAAGTCAAAAATATTTGCTATCTGGTCCTTGCCATAAAGAGTCTCTTGATCGGAGTTAAATAAACACAATGGGACATCACTGTTTTTTGTTTTTTTGTAAAAATATAATTCAATAATATATTTTATGGTGGGAAGCTTAATATACCTATGTTTAGAAACATTTGCATCTACATTTATAAGAATATGTTTCAATATGCAAAGAAGAATCATACTTTGCAATATTTCATGTGCATTTTTCTTTTTAGTCTAGTTAACCATGATTTATTTCCCTGGTGATCTGCCAAAATTTCAATTAACATTACTGTCAGTGGGTCAACCGAATTACTGTGGCAGAAGGTACTTAGAAACTTGTGTCATGGATGATGCTACAGCATATTAAAGAAACTATTCACTAACTCAAATTGGCCACTAAGTAACCAGCAATCAACCATAACAAAACGAATGTTTCTTTAAGTTACTTACACATAGTTTGTGTCTGAGAAATGTAAAGTAAATATAATCATAAATATTGATTGGCAATTTGTTTGATTTTTTTCCAAAGCATACAAATAACACTGGGAAATGTCCTTCAAAAAAACTGGCTAGAAAAACGGCAATCAAGGGGATAGTTAAAAGTCTTAAATACATTACCAGTACAGAAAATAATAATAAAACTCTCCTTAGCAGAGTCGAGATGTGTATTTGTACATAAAAATAAAGTGACTGTAAGTAAATGCTTATTCCCTTATTGTGCTTTTGTACCTTATAATCAAGATTATTATATATAAGCATCCCCATTTTTTACTTTTGTCTTGATTATGACGTACTATTTTACTGAATATCTTAAAATTCTAAGCCAATAATACCTTTAGCTTTTCTTCCTCCTTTCTTAATGAAGCATGTTTACCCAAAATTATGTTTTTAATACTACTCCACTCTTCCTAACATGTATTGATAAAGATGTCTTTCTAAGTGAGAATACATTATTTTCAAATATCATATTGTCATATGATTTCACTTAAGGAGTTTAGGAGAGACAACTGTAAGGCTAACAGTGATAACATCAAATGAAAATAAATAATAATAGTTCCAAGAAATCCTTTTATATTTTAAACAAACGTTAGCTGACCTCATCATTTATCCAAGTTCTATGCTTAAGACACTTGCCAATAAACTTTTGTTGTCATTTCTCTCATGTCATTCATGTTTAGGAATATCTACAATTTAGCTGATTTTCTAATTGGAGATTAGGAAATGAACCAGTAACATTTTTGAAAATATGCCAGCTTTCCTGATTGTGGTTTAATTATTTTTTCTTCTTTAATTAATATACATCAGAGCTATAACTAACAACTATGATACTAATGTCAATTATGTATTCCTATATATATGTAAATATTCTCATTTAATTCATTAATATTATAACTAATAAGGAAAAAACACTACTTATATATTAAAGATCTCAGTATAATCTCTAAGTCTTAATAATACCAACCTCTTGGAAGGGTGGAAGGTGAGACACTTCTTCAAAAGATTTATCACATTTTCAGGAAGGTCCTGATAAATAAAAAAAGAAAAGAATTATTTTAAATTATCCATTAAAAAAATATTTTATTCACACCAGTCAGAATGGCTAAAATTAACAAGTCAGGAAGCAACAGATGTTGGTGAGGATGCAGACAGAGAAAGGGGAACACTTGTACACTGTTGGTAGGAATGTAAACTGGTGTAGCCACTCTGGAACAGTAGGGAGGTTCCTCAAAAGTTTAAAATAGAGCTACCCTACCACCCAGCAATTGCACTACTGAGGATTTAGCCAAAGGATACATAGTGATTTAGCCAAAGGATACATAGTAATACACAGTGATTCGAAGGGGCACATGCATGCCAATGCTTATAGCACCAATGTCCACAATAGTCAAAATATGGAAAAAACCCAGATGTCTATCAATAGACGAATGGATAAAGAAGAGGTGGTATGTATATAAAACAGAATATTCCTGAGCCATCAAAAAAGAATGAAATCTTGCCATTTGCAATGACGTGGATGGAACTAGAAGGTATTATGCTAAGCAAAATAAGTCAATCAGAAAAAGATAACTGTCATAAGATTTCACTCATATGTGGAATTTAAGAAAAGAAACGGAGCGAAGGGGAAGGGAGGGAAAAATAAAATAAGACATAATCAGAGAGGGGGACAAACCATAAGAGACTCTTCCATAGGAAACCAACTGAGGGTTGCTGGAGGAAAGGAGGGTAGAGGGGATGGGGAAACTGGGTGATGAGCATTAGGAGGGCATTTGTTGTAATAAGCACTGGATATTATATGCAACTGATGAATCACTGAACTCTACCTCTGAAACTAATAATATATTATATGCTAATTAAATTGAATTTAAATAAAATTTTTTAAAAAGTAAAGAATTATTTAAAATGATCCATTTAAAAATATGCATTACTCAAATGTTTGCTATTCTAGGACATTTTGATTTTTCTATTAAGTCTTTAATTGGATTTTATACTAATTTATATTAGCTTGTCACTCTATGAAAAGAAATATCTGAACAGAAATAAACAGCTTTAAAATAGCTTATTAGATCTCAAATACAAAATACATGAATTTTCAATAACAGATTAATGACAAACCTTTATAATGTCCAGACAACCATGTTCTTCAGCCAGAACTATTATAGTGTCATCTACACAACCTATAAAACAGAAAAATTGCATGAATTAATGCTGTTTTCCTATCAGAACTGAACTCTAATTTTTTTTTTTTAAATTGTGTTATGCAGTTTTAGAACTTGGAATATTAAAAAGCTTGTCATTGGAGGAGGGGCAAGATGGTGGAAGAGTAGGGTCCCCAAATCACCTGTCTCCACCAAATTACCTAGATAACCTTCAAATCATCCTGAAAATCTATGAATCCGGCCTGAGATTTAAAGAGAGAACAGCTGGAATGCTACAGTGAGAAGAGTTCGTGCTTCTATCAAGGTAGGAAGACGGGGAAAAAGAAATAAAGAAACAAAAGGCCTCCAAGGGAGAGGGGCCCCGCAAGGAGCCGGGCTGAGGCTGGGGTGAGTGTCCCCAGGACAGGAGAGCCCCGTCCCGGAGGAGCAGGAGCTGCACCAACCTTCCCAGGCGGAAAGGCGCCCGCAGGGAGTCAGAGCAGGTCCCAGGAGGGTAGGGAGGCCCTCGGGCTCCCGGGGACACTAACAGGCACCTGCGCCCCGGGAGAGTGCGCCGAGCTCCCTAAGGGCTGCAGCGTGCACGGAGGGACCCGGAGCAGCTCAGAGGGGCTCGGGCGGTGGCTCCGCGGAGGGGGCTGCTGGGCGGGAGCACAGGGCGCCGGGACACAGCCCAGGATCCAGCCTCCCCCGGGACAGGCAGAGGCCGGGAGGGCCCAGGACAGCAAGGACGTTCCTGCCCCGAGCTGAGCAGATCAGCGGCCCCGCCCCGGAGCCTCCAGGCCCTGCAGACAAGAGCTCCGGAGTTACTGCGGGGGCTGACTCCAGGTTTCCTGAGCTGGCCCCACCACTGTGGTTGTTCCTCCTGGGGCCTCACCGAGTAAACAACCCCCAATGAGCCCTGCACCAGGCAGGGGGAGAGCAGCTCCCCCAAGTGCTAACACCTGAAAATCAGCACAACAGGCCCCTCCCCCAGAAGACCAGCAAGACGGACAAGTTCCAGAAAAACTCAAGGGACTTAAAGTATTCAGCAACAGAAGATACTCCCCCGTTTTTTTTTTTCTTTTTGATTTCTGATTGCTTCCTCCACCTTTTTTCCCCCTTTTTTTCTTTCTCTTTCTCTTCTCTTTTTTCCTTTTATTCTTCCTTTTTTTTCTTTTTCTCTTTTCTTTCCTTCTTTCTCTCTCTTTTTCTCCTTTTCCCAATGCAACTTGTTTTTGACCACTCTGCACTGAGCAAAATGACTAGAAGGAAAACCTCACCTCAAAAGAAAGAATCAGAAACAGTCCTCTCTCCCACAGAGTTACAATATTTGCATTACAATTCAATGTCAGAAAGCCAATTCAGAAGCACTACTATACAGCTACTGGTGGCTCTAGAAAAAAGCATAAAGGACTCAAGAGACTCCATGACTGCAGAATTTAGATCCAATCAGGCAGAAATTAAAAATCAATTGAATGAGGTGCAATCCAAACTACAAGTCCTAACGACGAGGCTTAACGAGGTGGAAGAACGAGTGAGTGACATAGAAGACAAGTTGATGGCAAAGAGGGAAACTGAGGAAAAAAGAGACAAACAATTAAAAGACCATGAAGACAGATTAAGGGAAATAAACGACAGCCTGAGGAAGAAAAACCTATGTTTAATTGGGGTTCCCGAGGGCGCCGAAAGGGACAGAGGGCCAGAATATGTATTTGAACAAATCATAGCTGAAAACTTTCCTAATCTAGGAAGGGAAACAGAGAGTTAGAACAAATTATTTCAAGATTTGTGTGGAACCAGAAAAGACCCCGAATAGCCAGGGGAATTTTAAAAAAGAAAACCATATCTGGTGGCATCACAATGCCATATTTCAGGTTGCACTACAAAGCTGTGGTCATCAAGGCAGTGTGGTACTGGCACAAAAAACAGACACATAGATCAATGGAACAGAATAGAGAACCCAGAAGTGGACCCTGAACTTTATGGTCAACTAATATTCGATAAAGGAGGAAAGACTATCCATTGGAAGAAAGACAGTCTCTTCAATAAATGGTGCTGGGCAATTGGACATCCACATGCAGAAGAATGAAACTAGACCACTCTCTTGCACCATACACAAAGATAAACTCAAAATGGATGAGAGATCTAAATGTCAGACAAGATTCCATCAAAATCCTAGAGGAGAACACAGGCAACACCCTTTTTGAACTCGGCCACAGTAACTTCTTGCAAGATACATCCATGAAGGCAAAAGAAACAAAAGCAAAAATGAACTATTGGGACTTCATCAAGATAAGAAGCTTTTGCACAGCAAAGGATACAGGCAACAAAACTCAAAGACAACCTACAGAATGGGAGAAGATATTTGCAAATGACGTATCAGATAAAGGGCTAGTTTCCAAGATCTATAACGAACTTCTTAAACTCAACACCAAAGAAACAAACAATCCAATCATGAAATGGGCAAAAGACATGAAGAGAAATCTCACAGAGGAAGACATAGACATGGCCAACAGGCACATGAGAAAATGCTCTGCATCACTTGCCATCAGGGAAATACAAATCAAAACAACAAAACCACCTCACACCAGTGAGAATGGGGAAGATTAACAAGGCAGGAAACCACAAATGTTGGAGAGGATGCCGAGAAAAGGGAACCCTCTTACACTGTTGGTGGGAATGTGAACTGGTGCAGCCACTCTGGAAAACTATGTGGAGGTTCCTCAAAGAGTTAAAAATAGACCTGCCCTACGACCCAGCAATTGCACTGTTGGGGATTTACCCCAAAGATTCAGATACAATGAAACGCCGGGACACCTGCACCCCAATGTTTCTAGCAGCAATGTCCACAATAGCCAAACTGTGGAAGGAGCCTTGGTGTCCATCGAAAGATGAATGGATAAAGAAGATGTGGTTTACGTATACAATGGAATATTACTCAGCCATTAGAAACGACAAATACCCACCATTTGCTTCAACGTGAATGGAACTGGAGGGTATTATGCTGAGTGAAGTAAGTCAATCGGAGAAGGACAAACAGTGTATGTTCTCATTCATTTGGGGAATATAAATAATAGTGAAAGGGAATAGAAGGGAAGGGAGAAGAAATGTGTGGGAAATATCAGAAAGGGAGACAGAACATGAAGACTCCTAACTCTGGGAAACGAACTAGGGGTGGTGGAAGGGGGGGAGGGCTGGGGGTGGAGGTGAATGGGTGACAGGCACTGAGGGGGACACTTGACGGGATGAGCACTAGGTGTTATTCTGTATGTTGGTAAATTGAACACCAATAAAAATTTAATTTATTAAAAAAGAATAAAATTCAATGTTCAGAAAAAAAGCTTGTCATTTGTTAACTTACATGTTTTGATAAAAATAAAGATTTTAAACACTAAATATTAATTGAATTACAGATACTGGAAGATAGCCACATAAATAGTGAGATAAAGCAGTAGTTCAAGATGAAGATTCTCTTGTTCTTTCTCTCTTGCTCTTTTCTCCATATATATGTAATGTACATATGCATACTACTCTTTTGTGTTTATATAATTTGAAGAATGTACACACATCTCTGGGGATTTAAAGTGTAAATCTCTGTATGATCCCTGTCAAAATACCAACAGCATACTTCACAGAACTAGAACACATAATTCTAAAATTTGAATTGAGCCACAAACGACCCTGAATAGTCAAAGCAATCTTGAAAAAGAAGAACAAAACTGGAGGTATCATGATCCCAGACTTCAAAATATACTACAAAACTGTAGTAATCAGAACAGTATGGTACTGGTACAAAAACAGACACGTAGATCAGTAGAACGGAACAGACATCCCAGAAATAAATAGCCAATTTATCTTCCACAAAGAAGGCAAGAATATGAAATGAGAAAAAAGTCTCTCAGGAAATGGTCTTAAGAAAACTGGACAGCCATATGCAAAAGAGTGAAACTGGACCACTTTCTTATACCAAACACAAAGATAAACTAAAATGGGTTAAGGACCTAACTGTGAAATGTGAAAGCATAAAAATCCTGGAAGAGAACACAGGCAGGAATTTCTCTGACTTGGCTTAGCAACATCTTTCTAGATATGTCTCCTGAGGCAAGGGAAACAAAAGCAAAAATAAACTATTGGGACTATATCAAAATAAAAAGCTTCAAAAAAAAAATTTCTGCATAGTGAT
Organism: Vulpes lagopus; assembly: GCF_018345385.1. NCBI lineage: Eukaryota > Metazoa > Chordata > Mammalia > Carnivora > Canidae > Vulpes > Vulpes lagopus. The sequence goes on from NC_054829.1 coordinate 102,967,024, forward strand.
GGAAATAAGCAACAAAAATAAAAGACAACCTACTGAATGGGTGAAGATACTTGCAAATGACATATCTGATTAAGGGTTACTTTCCAAAATACATAAAGAACTTGAACAACTCTTGAATCACTGTATTGAATATTGGAAACTAATATAACACTGTATATTAATTATATAATTTAAAATAAAATAAGAACTTATACAATTCGATAAAAAAAAAACTAAACTAAAAATGGGCGGAGGACATGAGTAGACATTTCTTCAAAGAAGACATACAGATGGCTAACTGGCACATGAAAAAAAATGTTCAGTATCACTCATCATCAGGGAAAAATGCAAAGTAAAACCACAATGAGATACCACCTCACACCTGACAGGCTAATGTAAAACAAAACAAAACAAAACAAAACAAAACAAAACAAAAAAACCACATGAAATAACAAGTGTTGGCAAGGATGTGGAGAAAAAGGAACCCTTGTGTACTGTTGGTAGGAACACAAACTGTGCAGCCTCTGTGAAAAAACAGCATGAAGATTCCTCAGAAAATTAAAAATAGAAGTACCATATGATCCATGAATCCAACCAAGTACTGGATATTTACCTAAAGAATATGAAAACACTAATCCAAAGGATATATGCATCCCTATGTTTACTGCAGCATTATTTAGAATAGCCAAATTATGGAAGCACCCCACATGTCCAATGATAGATAAGCAACAACAAAGATGTGGTATTTTTATACACAATGGAATAGTATTACTTAGCTATAAAAAGAGTATATTCTTGCCATTTGCAACAACATTGATGGATCTAGAGAGTATAATGCTAAGTGAAATAAGTTAGAGAAAGACAAATACTATATGATTTCACTCTTATGTAGAATTTAAGAAACAAAACAAATGAAGAAAAAAAAAAGAAAAAAAGAAAAAAACCCAGACTCTTAACTATAGAGAAAAACTGATGGTTACCAGTGGGGAGATGGATGGGGGGGGGGGGGGGGGGGAATGGATGAAACAGGTGAAGGGAATTAAGAGCATATTTATCATGATGAGCACTGAGTAATGCCTATACGTTGTTGAATCACTATATTATACACCTGAAGCTAATATAACTAATATAACACTGTTAATTACACTGGAATTAAAATAAAAAAAAATAACAAAGTATAAATTTAGTCTGTAGACCTTATTAAGGAATCTCTAAGACTTCTTAAAAGCCTTAATATCAATCTTCGAAATTAAATGTTGTAAATACAGTAACATTTAATACAATTATATATTATTATTCAATATTTGTTGATACCTTCTGTACACATTCTTATTTGTAAACCCTATTAACATGGACACCAATCTTTCACTCTTTCATATAAAGTGCTCTATCAATCTTTCTTTCCTTCACCATATGTACTTAATTTATTCTAAATTATAGATTTAGATTATATAAATTTTTGTAAATTTGAATTAAATATTAGGACCTAATATACATGTAAAATAAATGAGCTTGTTATAGGGAAAAATAAATGTTCTTCTCAGTCATTATTCATACATGGTTCATCATATAGAAAGCTCAAAAGTTAAGATATATTGTCTGAATTTAAACTGCTACACAGAAGTATAATTTTATATTCTCATATTTTGCATTCACAATTTAGTTTACTGGGCTGAATCATGAAGCTAAGATAATATTTGATCCACATTATAATTCCTTAATAAGGAAAGTGCTATAATAATATTTCGAAGGCAATTTTAAGTTGTCCCATTAATGCTTACCATTGATCATTAGAACATTAAAGAAATTCAGGATATTTCAGTGTATTCACTATTTTAGAACACATTCTTAATATGCATGACTATGAACGGTCACTAAAGATTATATTTGTAATTGAAACTAATCAATTGTGAGATACTTACCTAATGTAAGCAAAAATTTTAGTCTTTCAGAAATATCTAAGCTCTGAAATAATTTTCTTCCCTGAATAAAATCAGAAAAGAAATTCATGTTAACATTTCATCTTTTTTCAGGGAGGTATTTTCCCCCCCAGAAATGAAAATGATTTTGTTAGGTATCTCTTTCTCTTCACAGGTTTTATTTGACTTTTAAAGTTAGTTTCACTAAAGAAAAATCATAAGTTTAACATTTAAACATTTTATGTATCTAAGGATCATTACATTCTAGTTTGGTCTCAAGCATTCTTCACTTTTGATACCAACGTGTACCTGGTTGCCTAGAGAGATCCCAGGCCACCAGGAGTCTTACTTGATTAAGGGACTAAGATGGCCCCTAGGAAAGATTCATATTATCCTTACATTTACCCAACTAATTCTTACTTATATATCATGATCCAGGTAACCTGTTGTCTCCATTAAGAAACATTCAATGACACTCCTTCCTCCTCTCATAATGAATTAGACAACCATTCTTTGTGCTCCCATAGCACCTGGTATATTTATTTTAAGATACATACATTGTATTTTAATTGTTTCCTTATTAGTCAGCTTTAGGGGGCTGCTTGAAACAGAGTCCAACCAGTTATAACTTCAACAATTATGTGCTGAGCTACTTAATGTGCCAAATTTGACTTTTGACCCCAAGTTACATAACCTGGGCAAAAACTTAACCATCTTAAGTTTCACTTTTCTCATTTATAAGATTGGGACATTAACTGTACATGCCACACAGGTTGCAGTAGTGATTATATAATGTATAAAAAAGTGCCTCACATTTTTTGCACAAAGATGTTGGCTATTATTCTTTTCTTACAAACAAATTAAATGTATAGGATTCTTTAAATAAACTTAGAAAGAAAGGCTTAAGAAGATAGGCTGGTCTTTTTGTGGAGAAAAAAAAGACTTCTTTTTTTAATAAAGAGACTGCAAAAAGCTTTCTTAAAAATTTATGAAATTAGAACTACAGGTGGAAAGATCATTGAAAAAGTTGCCATTCCTCTCAATTTTTTACACTATTATTAATCTTTTAGAAATATAGGTTTAATTTTATCAATATCTTGTTTAAAAGCTTAAGTGGTCCCCCATACCTTATACAACCAAATATAAACTTCTCAATTTAGCATTCAAAGTCTCCCATGATATGACTCTATCTTTTCAATCTAAGTGCTTACTACTTATCTACCTGTGATGAACACACACACACACACACACACACACACACAAGGCAGTTCAATTTGATCACTTGCATACTTTGATTACAGTGACTATACTCTCCCTGTTCATGCATACTGATGGTATGATATAACTGATGATATCATATGATCATATGATCTTGACTCATGTTATTTCCCTACCAGTAATTTTTTTCTTCATGGCTATCAAAATTTCATATATAGCCTTTATTTCATTCCCACTGCTGAATGTTCATTTTGTGAGTTAAAGAATTAAAAATTCAAATTGCTTTCTCAGCAGTTTGATGACACTGTGCTACTGTTGTTTTACATCCAACCTAAAGAACACGTATTTCTATTTTAAAGTCCTTTCATGGTGTAAATTTTTTTGTCTGTTATTTCTTTTTTATTGTAGATGTATGTATTTTAAATTTCTTTCTTTTTAATAGCATCTTAGTCTTTGCCCTAATAAATACAGAGGATGTCTGGGAATGGTCTCATAAAACAACTCAACTACAAAGTGAGTCTTGTAGATAACAGAAGAGAACAGAAGAGAACAACGTATTTAGGGAAGAAAGAATACCACAGAAAAGGGAGAACAAGAACATATCAAAGAGTCTGTAAGCAGTTTTAGTGTAAGCCTTTCTAGAACTGCTTAATTTTTTACACTTAGTACAGCGTAAATTCTTTATACTTAGGAAAGTACAAATGCTTCTAAAGATACCAAGATGAGGGGCACCTGGGTTGGCTCAATGATTGAGCATCTCCCTTTGGCTCAGGTCATGATCCGGGGATTGAGTCCCACCCACATCAGGCTCCCGGGAGGGAGCCTGCTTCTCCCTCTGCCTATGTCTCTGCCTCTCTCTGTGTGTCTCTCAAGAATAAATATATAAAAAAACTTTAAAAATATAAAGATACCAAGATGATATGCAAATAAATGTTCAAATAGGAGTTTTTAACAAGTCAAATTGAGATTTAAACCTTTTTCTTCTTCTATCTAGTCAATCCACAAAGTAAAAACACATTAGCCTTCCTATCTGAAAAACCTATTCTAATAAGCACACAATTTCTCTTTATCAGCTTAGTATTTATTTATACATACCACACAAAGCTCAAATAAAATGATTCCAAGGGACCACACATCTGATTTGGGGCCAGAAGGCAATGGTTTTTCACTTGGCACATGATCAGTGGTTTTGAAAATTCCTTGTGCAATTACCTCAGGTGCCAAATATGATGGATACCTACAATGACATATTAAATAAATTAATAATTACTACAAACTACAAAGGGGATAGTAGTACTACAGTTTCACTAGCTGTATGGTAAGACCTATGTAAAAGTCTAGTGCAATTAAATTAACAATTAACAAGTAGGAAGATTTTAAACTAACCATCATTATATAGGTCTTCATGTCCAGAAATCAAGAGAAAATATATATGAGTATCAAATAATTTTAAAACTATTGTGTCTGTCTGAAGCATTGGTTCCTTTCTTTGCTGTCCTCTCTTTTAAACATACTGCTCTCTTGCACCATTCTGTTTCCAGGTGTTTTCCTTTTCTCCCTACTACTGGTCTTCTCCCTATACTTAACTATTATTTAAAGTACTTTTTATCTTTGAAAATAGTATGTATTCTTTTGAAAAGTAGGAATGTCAAAGTCTTTAAAAATATATAAATTAAAAAGTAAGACTCTATTTCATCTCTGTACTCCAGGCATCCATACATATTTATAGATATAGATTAACTTGACCATCCATCACCATTGCTCACAGGGCAGCAGACTACACACACTATTTTGCCCTCCTTTGTTTTTTCACTTAAAATATATTTTAGAGATAATTCTATAAAAATAAGTATACTGACTTATTATCTTTGAAAACTGCCAATAATTTCATTGTATTAATGCACTTTATTTATTTGATCAAACTCTGAAGAACATTTTGGAAGTTCCATTCCTATATGGATAATCAATTGAGCCTTATTCCATTTACTGAAAACTCTAGCCCTTGCTGCACCCCCCCGACAAAACTAGTCCATAGTACCAGTTTCTACCACAAATAAAATCTGTATATATTATGTTGGCTTGCATCTTGGCTCCTTATTTTGTTCCACTGGTAATCTTGCCTGACACTGTACCATTATACTATTTTCAGTCTATAACATTATATAATTGCCAATAATTGCCAAGATAAGTCATCTCAAAACACATGCACCTTTTCCCAAAATCTATAAAGAACTTATCAAACTCAAAACCCAAAGAACAAATAATCCTGTAAAGAAATGGGCAGAAGACATAAACAGCCATTTCTCCAAAGAAGACATCCAGATGGCCAACAGACACATGAAAAAATGCTCAACATCACTCGGCATCAGGGAAATACAAATTAAAACCACAATGAGATACAACCTTACACTGCTCAGAATGGCTAAAATTAACAAGATAGGAAACAATAAACATTGGTGATGATGTGAAGAAAGGGGAACCCTCTTACACTGCTGGTGGGGATGCAGTCTGGTATAGACACTCTGGAAAACAGTATGGAGGTTCCTCAAAAGCTTAAAATATAGCTACCCTATGACCCAACAATTGCACTACTAGGTATATACTCCAAAGTTACAAATGTAGTGGTAACCTGCACCCCAATGTTTATAGCAGCAATGTCCAAATAACCAAAATACGGAAAGAGCCCAGATGTCCATTGACAGATTAATGGATAAAGGAGATGTGGTTTATATATACAATGGAATATTACTAATATTACTCAGCCATCAAAAAAATGAAATCTTGCCATTTGCAATGATGTGGGTGGAACTAGAGGATCTTATGCTCAGCAAAATAAGCCAATTAGAGAAAGTCAATTGTCACATGATTTCACTCCTATGTAGAATTTAAGAAAAGCAAAGGGGAAGGAAGGGAAAAATAAAACAAGACCTAATCAGAGAGGGGATAAACCATAAGAGATGGTTAACTATGGGAAACAAACTGAGGGTTGCTGGAGAGGAGGTGGGTGGGGGGATGGGGTAACTGGGTGACGGACACTAAGGGGGGTATGTGATGTAATGAGCACTGGATATTATATGCAATTGATGAATCACTGAACTGTACCTCTGAAACTAATAATACACTATATGTTAATTAATTGACATTAACTGAGTTCCCCCCGCCCCCCAAAAAAAACCCACACACACACCTTTTAATTTCTCTGTAGAAGTCTCTAGGTACTTTTCAGATGTTTGTTCTAAATATATATATATATAGAGAGAGAGAGAGAGAGAGAGAGAACTATCTTGTCAAGTTCTTTTTCTTTCTCTTTCTCCTTCCCTCCCTCCCTCATGTCCTCCCTCCCCACCCGACCCCCCACCAGAGTTGGAATTTGTATTGAAATTAGATCAAATGTAGAACAGGTTGCGAAGAATTGGCATTTTTCTCATTCCAACCTTAACAATCTATGAACGTGTATCTCTGTTTATTGAGGCCTTTCACAATGTCTTCTAAAAAAGATTTATATTTGTTTCACAGAGATAAACATACCTGCTTAGATTCTTATTAGGTTTATCATATTCTTTTGCTGATGTGTAAACAATTTCTTTGTATTAATTCTGTATCTAGCAACCTCACTAAACCCTTGGCATTTATGAGAGAATTCATTTGAGTAATCTTTGTCTTTCAGTACTTTACTGTATTCTGGTGATGTTATAGAAACTTAGTATAGGTTAATGTCAGTATATTTCACTGAAGATAAAAATTTGTATTTATAAAGTACAGGAAAAATTTTAGCAGAAAATTCAATGGTAAATATAAAGGAATTGGCAAAAAAAATTATATCATTGTACAAAATATTTTCCTGTCAGACTAAAACACTGTTAATGTTTTCTGTCTTCTAAACTCATAAATGTAAGTCACTTTATTTAATAATAAATAGTCTTTCTAAACAGTATATTCTATAAAATATATCAAACTTCAAACTGTAGCTTTCTAATAAATTCATTTTATGAATAATCCCACAAAGTTGATTTGCTGAGATGGAAATCATTTCTCCTCTCAGTGAATTCCCATGGTATTTTTTCTGTATCTTTTTTACAGTTCTCAAATGATTATATTTATTTTGCCTTTATAAATATGTTATGTAATAGATTACACACAATATGTAATACTACACATTTTTGTGTTTTGTTTTGTTTCTGTTTATATTTAAGTATACAAAAATGTACCCTCCTGTCAAACAAACATGAGGGCGCTGGTGTATCTTATTCATTTTATAAGCAACTACCAATGAAATTTAAATATTAAGATATACTCAGTAAATTTTTGTTAAAAAAAATAACATTTCTAACAAAAATGCCAATGAAGACTGCCTTACAATTTAAGCAGATAGTATATAAATATCAGAACATATTGATAATGACTAAATTTAAATCCTATAGCCCAGAACCAAAAGAAACAAAAACAAATTTAGAAGAGAAATGAAAATGAGTGGAATTCTGCCCTACTTATTGCTTATGTACATACCCTTTCTTCATTTATCATCAGATTTAGTCATGAGCACAATTATCTGGATTTTTCAATTCCATGGACATTAGATTATTATGGCACCCTGCAATAATTATAATCAAAATGTATTTAAGTATATGGAACATCTATGTAATATATATAATGTAGGCACTCAAATATTCCATTTCTCTTCCTGAATTATTCTGCAGCTACCTCCTCACACTATGATTGCCAGTACTTACATGTAAAATATAAGTCAATTAAGTCAAAGAATATAACTTAAGCTTAAATGGGTAAATTAGGCTTTTATATTTCTTTCCATTTTAATGCAATGATGATGATGATAATAATGTACACTTTTAATTTGCTCATACAAATTTGTATTTTGTCATTTTACCCTAACGTGATCATATTGCTCTTCTAAATGACATCTCTAGAGAAAACTGAAGCCTAGTGGAAGAAGTATGGACTTGGTATTATGATACTTGTATTCTAGTTTTAATTGTAGCACATATTCTATATGTGATCAGGGTTTCTTAACCTGAAAATAGGAATACTAATGTTTACCTCACAAACTGTTATAAGTATTACTGAGTACTGTTTTTATAAAAATGGAAAAAATGACATAAATGAAATGTGATATTTTTAATCATCACCATGATACATCTAGAAGGCAAAATGTTTACTTTTAATCCTGATTTCACTTTACCTAAAAATAATAGTGTGGGTAGTGAAAGGCCAAGCAATACTATAGGTAAATCGTTATATCTATAATTTGATTGGTGATCTCTAGAAGCATAGAAGTGACCCTGGTTCCAAAAATTCTAATTTCCCTTCTAATCAAGAATTCCTTTAATTAATTAATAAAAATAATAAACCCTAGGATTGTTTTTAAATGTAAATTATTTCCTTTCCACAAGTGTCTCTTCTTTAGCATAGAATTTTAACACTCAAAGGAAATTATCAGAACTTTGCTGTGAGTATGACTGGTGAGGCTTTCATCATCTGTTTGATGTTTTAACAAGGTATTAAGCTACTGGCCAACTGAAATGAATGTCCAATTTCTAAATCTTTACAATATTTTGAAACAGATGTTAACATTTTACTTTGTTGTTCCTTAATATTTGTCTTTTGAATCAACTGCAAGTTTCTTCTGGTGTAAATATTTTCTTTCATGCTTTAGCTGTTTGATCACTTTATTTTTCCTGGCTAATGTTTCACATTTTGCTCTTTGATACTTTCTGGTCAGATCCTTTGGGTCCAAGACATCAAAGTAAACCAGACCAAATGACACACAAGCCCAATTCTATCCAAGCATTTTAAATTCAAATGCAGTTCTTCAAAATGCTTAATGTGCTTTTTGAAAAATCACTTCTGTTCTTCTATTTATCACAAGCAAACCTAAAGCACCTTTAAGTAAAAGGTAAAAAGGTAAAAAAATTAAAGTGATTTTTGTTTGTATTATGTTTTGGAGTTCTTTGTCATACAGCTTGATTTAGACAACATGAAGAAGCAGCAGCAATCACATTTACTTTCTGTCAGACTACTGCTTCCTAAAAGTTACTTCAAAAGGCAATTATCACATATAAGAGAAGATCTAGAGCTTTACTGTGAACTTATTTTTATTATACTCAAAAGGGATTTTTTTTTAAACAAATAAAATGTAGGCTATTTTCACAGAATATTGTTTTCAGGCTTGGACAACAACTGTTTGTTTCCTATGACCACAAGTTTTGGTATGTGAAACTGTAAGATTATTAATTTATGTACCTTCAGAAGTAGGCCATCAAAAGAGAAAATTTTCCCATTAAACAATGAGCTTCTTGAGGACAATAACCTATCTTATCCATTTTTGTATATCCAGCAGCCAGAAGAGAAGGTACTAATAAATATTGTCTTAATAATTAAAGGAAGGACTAAGCAATTTATTTTAAGATTATTAGCAATTGTCTAACTAACAAAAATTTTAGGTAAGAAACCTATAATCTACCTTATAAAGATAAAGGTTATTTGTAAATGAGTCCCTTTTTAAAAACATCTAATTAAGCAATGTTCTCCTGCAGAAACACATTCCATGACTTCCAACCACAATTCTTGGTAATGGAGTGACAGAACTGATTTTAGAGAGCCAGAGGAGCAAAACACAAATGGATATTACTAAGAAATAACAAAGCAATTGAATAACATAATTAAGATCTTTAGATGAGATAATGGTATTATATTAATTTTAATTTCCTTGTTTTGACATTTGTTTTGTGGTTAATTCCTTACTTCAGGAAATAAACTGAAATATTTAGGGGTAAAAGGGCATCACATACATTAGATACTCTTATATTAATATTTTTTGAATATATATAAACCTATGTGTGTAAAAAAAGATACAAAGCAAATGTAGTAAAACATTGGCATTTGGGGAATTTAAGTGAAGGCTATACAGGGATTCTTTGTACTATTTTGAAACTTCTAAGTACTGAAAATAATGCTAAAATTAAACACTCAAAAAATAAAAGAATTATATTATTTAAAGGTCTAAAAAGCAACCACATAATACATGTAACACAAAAATCTGTATTAAAAGTATCCATTAAGAACAGAATAAAATAAACTTCCCTCTCTTGGAGGCCAGCATAAACCGGAATTCCATATCAGAAGTGATCAAATACACCTCTCCTAACTTAAACATATACTTTCAGGTACTGTCTCTATTCCATTACCTCTGATACCTAAAATGACTTGAGTCTTAATATACAGTTATATCTTAGAGAACAAAGGATTAAATTTAGAAACAGTAGAAAATACTATGAGAATGATTTTTCAAAAATAAAGAAAAAGAAAAAGAGAAGAATGATTTTTCCTCAGTCTTTTAAGGAACACTCATTATTACTAAGTGAGAATCTGGCCAGCCTTCTTGCGTTAAATTTATCTAATCCAGGATGAAATTAAATTAATTAGTAAGCATTATAAGGTGAAGAAGGTTAATAATCTGTTAGCCTCTCTGCCCATTCAATGAAATATCAACATTAGATATCTTTTGGACACTGGGAAAAACTCACTGTCTATTCTTTTAAAAGTATACAGAAAATTAAAATATGTCAATAAAGCAAAGCTAGTTTTGTATCAGAAAGTAATATCACTAGTAATTAACAAAATATACATTTTATCAAATATTACAAAGTTGAAGACACAACTCAGAAAAAAGAAAACATATTCTTACCCAATAGGGAAATCAACATCATCACCGTGAGCTGTCATGTGATAAAGTCCAAATTTAGCCAATTTAACATGTCCCTACAATAACAATAATAAAAATCACTATTAAACATTTTGCTATTAGTAGCAGGAAAAAGTATTATTATACATTCCATAAGTAAGGAAATCACCAGTCAGGTACATTAAGAAAAAAATTAATTTACCATAATTTTACTATAATTTTATTAAAAACTATTTGCCAATATTTGAAATCTGCTTTATACTTGTTGCAAATATATGTATATGCATACATATATGTATGTGTATCTACACATAATACTTATAGATCTCAAAACAACAAATAACACTTAAAATTTTTTGTTTATATTTTTCCAGGTATTTTGACAAAAAAAGCAGAAATGTTCTCATTTGTCTTGAATGCTTAGAACATTTTTTGGTAATTTTCACAAAAGAATTTTTTCAAGAACTTGCAAGTCCATTCATAGTTATAATTTAACTGACATGAGAGTTCTTAACTTAAAAAGATGAGCTCACAAATCAAGATATTAGTGAATATGCTAGATTTCTAAGTATTTTTATATTCTTTGAGAAAAAACATAATTATCACAAAAGTGAGATTCTTAGTAAAAAGCAAATATAAATTTTTAGAAGTCTCTTAAGTTTTCCTCCTTTTAGATGTTTAAAACTTTAAAAAAGCAGATTTTAAGATGTTTCCTTTTTCTCAAGAACTTTACTTCTCAGCACTACAAAATGATTATTAAAACAACACAGATTGGTTAGATACTTCACTGCCAAAAAAATGATATTAATGAGAACCACTTTAGCTACTATGATTTTTAATATCATAGGGTATTTGTAGTAAAAGTCTGGAAGAGAACAGAAGAATAGAATAATCCCACTAAGACAAAAAATAATTTCCCAGAAAAAATCCCTCAAAACTATTTTATATGCTTATGAATTATGCTACCCATAATTCTCTTGACCTACTTCTTATTAATCCTCCACAAGATTTCCAAGTAGAGAAGTAGCATTCCAATAAGAAAAGAAGCTAGGTATGAACAGCTGGTAAAAAAAAAAAGAAGATAAATGGAGAATAAAATTTAAAAAAAATAGGGAAAAGAAAAATAAAGAGAAAATAGAATACAGCTGTGTTATGAGAAAAATACTCTATGTAAATAGAGAAGCTTTCTTAAAATGAAAACAAATTCAGAGGAGGAATGGACTGAGAAGCTACCATGCTTATTTTTCAGAAAGCAAATGAAAGGAAAAACCAAATATGAAGTAGGAAAATGAATCTTGGGAAAAAGAAGAATAATGCATGTGAAAAACATATGGATTTATATAATTCAAAGATAGTTTTTTTTTCTAACCACCACAAATATATCACTTTCATAGAGCTATTTCACTATAAATATTATTAAACCATATTTGTATTCTATAGTCCTTCTTATTGAGTGGGTCTGATTTCAGTAGCTTCCAACCACAAATAAAAAACAAATATTTAATGTATTATCTGACAATTACCTTTTGGTCCAAAAGAATATTATGAGGAGACAGGGCCCGATGTACTATACCATGCTTGTTCATATACTGCAAACCCTGAAGTACTTCAAATGCTATGCACAAAACCTTTGAATAGCTACAAAAAAAAAAAAAACCAAAAAGTCACAGAACAATAGATCAGTTACAAAGCAGATACAGAACCTGTTTTAAAGAATGAAATGAGGTTATAAAAATTCAGTTACATTTTTATTATTCCTCTTACAGTTCAGAGAAAATACAATCTATATATTTTATGAAATATATATTATATACATATTTTGGATTTTCTGATTACAACAGAATTGATCTGGTAAAGATTCTACAGTTTCCTAAGGCTAATCTAATAGCAGTATTTGTTTTTCCAGGGAGGGAGTTGAATTTTGGTGGTGTGTGATTAACCTTCCGCAGGTTTGACTTTGTCAAATTATCAGAAAAGTTTCAGATGTATGGCAGAACTAAGTCAAGGGAAACCACCTTTCTTGCTCAAGACAAAATACCTAAGTCCCTGAAAAATAGCTAAAATATATTTTATAATATATATATACATGAGTTTACTTTGCATATCAATCCACAACCTCCAGCAATTTATGATTTACAGACATTTTTCTTTAATTCTTTCTAAGCCATCTTCCACCATGATGCTCAGTTTTTCTCTCTCTCCATCTTTTTTTTTTTTTTTTTTTTAATCAAGCACCATTCATGTGGGAAGTCAGGAATGAAATACAGAAAAATAGGAAAGACTAATCCAAGCCCAAACTAGCAATATTAACATTTTGGTATAGATTTCTTTTCTACCCATTTTTTCCCATTTTAAATTAGACTTTCAAAAATTAAATTAATATCTGCAATCACTAACAGTAATTTTAAAAAAAAAGGTTTAAGTAAGCCAACAGCAGAGATAAAATGGAGTTATTAAAAAAAAAAAGTCAACTCCAAAGCTGGCAGAATAAAAGGGAAAAAAAAAGAACATAGAACAAATGGAACAACTAGAAAATAACAGATTTTAATTAGGATGTATCAATCATTATAGTAAATATAAATGTAAACATCTAAAAAAAAAAAAATAAATGTAAACATCTAAACTCACTCATTTAAAAGCTAAGAATTATCAGACTGGAATAGAAATTAAGACTCAGTTATAGGGGATCCCTGGGTGGCGCAGTGGTTTGGCGCCTGCCTTTGGCCCAGGGCACGATCCTGGAGACCCGGGATCGAGTCCCACGTCGGGCTCCCGGTGCATGGAGCCTGCTTCTCCCTCTGCCTGTGTCTCTGCCCCTCTCTCTCTCTCTCTCTCTCTGTGACTATCATAAATAAATAAAAATTAAAAAAAAAAAAGACTCAGTTATATTCAGGTTATAAGCTACCCACATTAAATAAAAGATGTAAATTAAAAGTAAAAGGATGGAGGGATCCCTGGGTGGCGCAGCGGTTTGGCGCCTGCCTTTGGCCCAGGGCACGATCCTGGAGACTCAGGATCGAATCCCACATCAGGCTCCCGGTGCATGGAGCCTGCTTCTCCCTCTGGCTGTGTCTCTGCCTCTCTCTCTCTCTCACTGTGTGCCTATCATAAATAAATAAAATAAAATTAAAAAAAAAAAAAGTAAAAGGATGGAATAACAGGTCACTGATTTTCATGGGCTTGCTTGGAGGGACAGGCTGACTTCAAAGGAGTATGTGGAACTGTTATCTTGATTTTGATGATGAGTCTGTCAAGCTTACTGACCTGTGCGCTAAAAAGGTTATATTTTAAAATATGTAAAGTACAGCTCAATAAACATGATGTTAAAAAAAGTAAGCTGAATAAAATTTTCAAAAAAAAAAAAAAACCTTGCAATATGACTCCCTCCTCTAAATTAAAACCATAAGAAAGAACAAGACATGAAAAGCTAAAATCCCTCTCCCTTCATCCTAGTCTGACTTTCCAGAGGTATCCACCCTTAGCAGTTTCTGTTTTCAATTCTTCTGGTGGTTAGACCTTTAGTTAATATAATTAAGGCTTTGCTATGCAAGATGATATAATTAACATACTTTTACAACTTTCCCATTTTCTTTTCTCAACTTCTGATTTTCATTAGTCATATTATTTTTACATTATCAAATTTTATAAGTGAAATAGAAGAAATCTACATTCCTTTCTTGAATGCTAAACACACAAGTAAATATATAATATGACATAGTGACAAAGTGCTAAGGATAAAAAATAGGGAAGAGAGAATGTGAGGAAGCAGGTTGCTAATACATATAGAGTGTGATCAAGGAAGGTCTCACTAAAGTGACATTTGTTAGAAATCTAAAAGAAGTGAAAAAGATATGCAGCTCTTTGAGAAATAAGTGATTCTGGCAGAGGGAACAGTAAGCAAGTCCTGAACTGGGAGACTGCACAGCAGTTCAAAAAGTGTAATAAAGACACTGTGCATGCAGGAGAATGGGCCAACGGTGTTAAAAGATGAGATTAGAGACACAGCAAGAAGCCAGATTATGTTAGGCCATTTAGGCCATTTTAAAGACTTCGGCTTTTACTCTGAGACAGATGAAAAGTGACCATCACATTTCCATACCATCATTAGTAAATATTCACTGTGAACTAAGAAAAATATATATACCTAATCCTAACCCCTAGTTCTCAAGAGAAAATGTCTCAGTCATCAGGATTTAATAGATACTATAGTTTTATAATTATAACTATTCATGAAGATTGCCATCAGCTACCATTTTTTATACCTCCTATTAGTCGTTTTGTATTTATACTCTTATTTAGCTAGAATACATCTATGAGAAAATTCTTCATAAAGGTGGGATGAGTAGGACATTTTAAAGCATGACAGGTCTTAAAATGTTTTATCCTCATCTTTAAACTTAGAAAAAGATTTCTCCATTATCTTCGAGTGTTCTTTATTCATGGTAAGTTCAATATCATTGAACTTGTTATTCCTCTGGAAGCATGCGATTCTTTTACACTTACAAAATTTTAGTCGAGTATGTCTAGAGTGTGGGCGGCATTTGTGCATGTATGTTAGTAATAGTCTTCTTTTAATCTGAAGACTCACATGTTCCATTAGCAGAAGAACAAAGAAGCTGACTTGTTAAGTCTTTGGCTGTTTTCTCCCTCTACTATATCGTTTAGTTAGAACTCTTAGTGGGCAAGTAAAAATTAGATCCATTCTCCAGATGAATGTTCTGTTTTATTTCTCATGAGGATGGCCTTTAGTCATATCTCTTCTATTATTTAATTTCCAGATTCTTTGTTCTGTTTCCTAGTCGTTCCTTTTCAATAGATCCTTTTCTCTGGTATGGGTATATTATTCTTTTGAATTTCTGAGGATAGTTACCAGAATTCTGCTAATTCAGGGGGGAAAAGTGTTATCTTCATTTCCTTTAGGATACGTTTTTTTTTGTTTTCTCCCTTGGCTCTCTTTCTCTCAGACTATTTTTTCCCTCAAATGTCTGATAATACCTGGTTGTCAGCCATATTCAAGATAAATTGATATTCTCCATGAAATATGTAAAAAAGAAACAATAAAAATTACTATTTAAAGAATACTTATTTAAACTACTTCTCTTTTATTAAAGGGCCACAATAGTCACTCTTAAGCAAATAGGGAATGTGTGAAACAAAAACAATTTTAAATTAATGGAGTTTTCATAAACATCTTCAAAAAAGAAACCAATTATGTAAAGGAAGATTCCAAACTTTAAAACAACTACAGTAACACTGATAAATATATGCATATGAAAGAATGCAAATGTCTCTCCTTTTAAAAACAAAGAAAAACTTTCCTTGAGATTGACTAACAAAACATAAGAACCTAGTTTTCTAAGTTCTTCTGGCTCTTTGAGTCAAGTTTACAGTAATAATCTCTCTTGTCCTTGTTCTTCTCTTTTTCTGACACACAGACACAATTCACAAAATATTAAAAGTTGATGTCATTTTCAGCTGTGACACTAGAGGACCTCAGTCGCACACTGCTTTAACATAAATGTCTTCCTTTAGAAATGAAAACCAAACCTTTAAAGCAATTTTTCCATTAAACCAGTTCTGAAACAGCTGAACACAGAAGACTGCATGTTCTATTTTGTCTACTTGCTTTCCCTGATTGTAAGATATAATTGGAAAATATTTCCATGTCAAAAAGCACAGTCATACTTTTTTTGTTCTTTTTAATTTGAGAGGTACAGCATGGGGGAGGGAGGAGGTGCAGAGAGAGGGGGAGAAGCAGACTCTCTACTGAGTAGGGAGCCCAATGTAGGGCTCAATCCTGGACTCCA
Source organism: Vulpes lagopus (assembly GCF_018345385.1). Classification (NCBI taxonomy): domain Eukaryota; kingdom Metazoa; phylum Chordata; class Mammalia; order Carnivora; family Canidae; genus Vulpes; species Vulpes lagopus. The sequence continues at coordinate 102,983,646 of NC_054829.1, forward strand.
AGATCATGATCTGAGCTAAAGGCAGATGCTTATCTGACTGAGCCACCCAAGTGCCCCCACATTCATGTTATTATCAAGTTGATGAGGATGTATGCTGAAATAATTTTTAAAAATTCAAATATAAAGCTGAAGCTCATGCCAAACCTTTTCTTAGCTATTACTTGAGACTATTACATGAATTATAGCGATTTGACTCAGTAGTAGTCAATATAAATCAGAGTAAATCAGATTTGCTTATCTGCCCTTTTGTACTCTTAGGATTTAATTAAAAAAAAAAAAAAGATTTTGTTTTTATTTATTTGCCAGATAGATAGAGCCAGAGACTACAAGCAGGGGGAATAGCAGAGGGAGAGGGAAAAGTAGGTTCCCTGCGGAGCACGGAACCCAGTGTGGGGCTCCATCCCAGGACCCTGAGATCATGACCTGTGCCAAAGGTAGATGCTTAACCGACTGGTTCACCCAGGTGTCCCACTTAGGATTTAATTTTAAAATTTATTTTAAAATATAAGGTATAAGAAAAAAAAGGGCTATTTTCTAGAATGAGAAGAAATCAGTATTTGTGAAGTTCTGTATACCTTTTGCTTTTAAAACTGTATTCTTTAATACTGCTAATAGTTTAGATCACAGAATCTTTTAAACAATTATTTTGGTTTTTTTGTTTTGTTTTGTTTTTTAATTTTTTTTTAATTTTTATTTATTTATGATAGTCACAGAGAGAGAGAGAGAGGCAGAGACACAGGCAGAGGGAGAAGCAGGCTCCATGCACCGGGAGCCCGATGTGGGATTCGATCCCGGGTCTCCAGGATCGCGCCCTGGGCCAAAGGCAGGCGCCAAACCGCTGCGCCACCCAGGGATCCCTAAACAATTATTTTGAAGTAGCTAAAGTAATTATTACATAATAGCAAGGTAAAAAAAAAATCACATGTCCAGTAATAGCATGTCACAGTTAACCAAAAACAGACTCCAGAAGGAGAGTTAGGATTAAGAAAGTGGGATTCACACAATTAAAAAATATATATATATTGTCAGGGGATAATAGGATTTCATCCTACACAATTCCCAAGTTAGAATCTTGTTAATAAAGAAATCCATCACTAATCTAGAAAATGTAAATGAAAATTCAAGTCAGAAAATACTCTCTTCCTTTTGAAATTTTCAGTTACTACTGTTACTACTAGAGACTGGGAGGGGAGCATTTACTTTGTTACCACTGTCCTTAACACTCTGAAAAGTTTAATGAGCAAAATAATCTTTGGTGATTATAAATACATAGATATGGCCAAAAGGTAGCTTTCAAAATAATATGACTAATAATTTTTAATAAAGCAAGAAGACATTTCAAAATACTTTCCTTTATATTTAAACACATCAATTAAGTGGCTATTAGCTGGTATTGTGTTTTTAAACCACTATATTTTTAGGTTCCACGGATATCAAGAGAAAGAATTAATCTCCACAGTCAAGAAACCTACAGTATAGTTGGAAAGACAGATTTATAAACTGGTAATTTTAATACAACTGAATTCAATAGAATTGCAATATAATTCAACACTTAAGTTAGCAGAGAAGAATTAATCATCCATTTCTTCTGTGTTACAAGAAAAAGAAAACATAAATACCTACTTATTACACTGGTGAACCCAAAACAGGTCTACAAAAATAAATCTTGGGAAAGTATAATTAAAAACAAAACAAAACAAAACAAAAACCACCACTAACCACGAGCAAGAACAATTGACAATACTATTAAGGCATGAGTTAACCTGGCTGTATCTGAATTTTGTTTTTTTGTTTTTTTATTTATGATAGTCACACAGAGAGAAAGAGAGAGGCAGAGACACAGGCAGAGGGAGAAGCAGGCTCCATGCACGGGGAGCCGACGTGGGACTCGATCCCGCGTCTCCAGGATGGCGCCCTGGGCCAAAGGCAGGCGCCAAACCGCTGCACCACCCAGGGATCCCTGTATCTGAATTTTGAACACGGCTTAATGATTTTCAAATCTAGTAGGTTAGTAAAATACCAAGTATATTTTGTTCCTCCCATTACAGATGTATTTCAAAGGAGATTTACACTGTGCTTCTGTTTCAATCATCCCTAAATTAACTATAGTTGTTTAGCTTAGTTGGTTAAAGCGTATTGAGGCCAAGATCATGGGTTTAATATCTATAAGGATTGGTTTGCTTCACATGTTCATAGCCATAGATTTTCATCCTAACTACAGTCAGTATTGCCAAATTCAGATACTTGTCACAATGAAACAGTGCCCAACCTATTTACTTAAATATCCTGATATTCAATGATAATTTCCTATACTTCTCTGAGGACCTGCTCTTTAATCTCAGTAAGCCCTTGAGATCCCTATTCTCTCTTTTTTTTTTTTTAATTTTTTTTTTTTTATTTATTTATGATAGTCACAGAGAGAGAGAGAGAGAGAGAGGCAGAGACACAGGCAGAGGGAGAAGCAGGCTCCATGCACCGGGAGCCTGACGTGGGATTCGATCTCGGGTCTCCCGGATCATGCCCTGGGCCAAAGGCAGGCGCCAAACCGCTGCGCCACCCAGGGATCCCTTTTTTTTTTTTTTTTTTTTAATTTTTTTTTTTTGAGATCCCTATTCTCTAAGCCTCCCCTGTTATCTCAACCAGACCCCTTTTGACATCCTTCTTTATTTTAGATCTATTCTGTCATTTCAACCTTTTTTTTTTTTTTTCCAGAATTCTTAATGGATTCTCATCTGATGGCCTTACCTCTGGGAGAATTGTACTCCTCTCTATATTCTGACAGTATAGTTGCTGAGCTTATTAATTCCATAGTAATAATTTCCATATAGGTTTTTCTCTCTCAGTGTACCTTGAGGCAGGTACTAACTTATTCATCTTGCAATCCCTATCACAGTGACTGTAAGGTAGGGGTTCAATAAACATGTATCAAATAATAGGTGTTCAATATATGCACACAATGACATCCTATGATGGTGCAAGAGGGTGCAGATAACAAGATTAAATTCTTCACCATTAATGAAATAACAGCTCAAAATGTATATTATGCTTCCAATGGATCAACACTGTCAACCTCATTTATAGAAGGTTCATTTCTTGTAAGCTGACTTAGAGTTTTTTTTTGAAAGAAGGAAAATTCTGCCATTTGCAACAATATGGATAAATCTGGAGGACATTAGGCTAAGTGAAATAAGCTGGACACAGAAAGGACAAATACTGCCTGATTCCACTTACATAAGGTCTAAAAAATAGTAAATTTATAGAAGCAGAGAACAATGGTTACAAGGGACTGGGGAGAGAAGAAAATGGTTACCAGGGAGAGAGGAAAATTAATTGATTTAAAGTTTCAGTTGTGCAATATGAGTAAGTTCTGGAGATCTTCTGTACAACATAGTGTCAGTAGTTAACAATACTGTATTGTCCACGTAAAATTTTGTTAGGAGGGTAGATATCATTTGTTAAGAGTGTACATAAGTGCTTTTATTACGCACAAAACTAAAAAAGACACAAGGAAATTGTTAGAGGTGGTGGATATGTCTATTACCTTGATTGTAGTGGTGGTTTCACAGGTGTATTCATATATCCAAACTCAAATGCATACATTAAATATTTATTGTTTCCTTCTATATCAACTATACTTCAATAAAGGTGTTAAAACATTAATAAGGACAAATTCCTATCAGCCTCAAACCATCAGTTCTTTTTGGTATTTGCAATGTTTCCAAGAAGAGATGTTATTCAGATTGCAAGAAATAGAGGCCAAGAAAGAGAAGAGAGGTCAGGGTTGCTGAGATAGATTTGGAAGTCATTCACAATAGGTGGTAACTAAAACCACACATGCTATTTCCTCTGATCCATAATCCATGATATTTCTAAGGGCCACTCCACAAGCCAAAATACCCATACTGTCAGCAAACCAAGAGAGGAAACACACTTCTGGATTCTATGAGTTCAAGATGTTCTTTCACCTTATAAAACCTGATCACTCCCACAGAAATTTTCCTTTTGGTCTAAAATTTTCCTAACTTGGTATCAGCCTGAAGTAAAATATTAAAGGAAAGTAAACACAGATGAAAATTAGTTAGCTACTGTGTGATTTAAAAAATGGAGAAGAAAAATGAAATACTAATGACTAATGTTCAAATAATAATATAACTGCATAACCCTGTGTTATCTTCAACCTAAACTCTCCTTCTGTAACTTCAAGACATAAGAACTCAAGAAGTATATAATTTTTAATGGCTCACTGATCTATAATTGAAATTTGGAGAGGGGGTATTTTCAGTGGTGAGCTAATGTGTTTGAGGCTCTTATAATTTGCCACTTATCACTTAACATTTAGCATAATGTTAAAATTTAGTAAGTTTAAATTTTAATAATTTTAACAATGTTAAAATTACCACAGTATTTAACAGAGTAATTTTTTTTTCTAAAAAAGAAAGAAAGTTTTTAGAGTTGAAAAAGGAAGTAATTTATTTCACTACTGGGTACACATGTTACCCAGTCATGCTAAATTTAATAGTTCATTTGTTCAGAGTCAGATGTTTTGAAATGGAAGTTGTATTAATTAACTATTTACCTAAAGATTATTTTGTAATAGATCTAAAAAAAAAAATCAGTCCTTCTGTCCCCGTATTGTGCGATTGGGCATATTTTACAATTTGGTTCTCATTCAAAAAAAAAAAGATGTTGAAAGCCATAAATCTGGAATGTGACTAATACTCAATGGGATACAATAAACTGGGGGATTAATTTTTCAACCTGAATACTAGATAACTTTCATTTCTCATTACAAACTTAATTTGATAAGATCAAAAAACATATGGAAAGTATAGGCTAGAGGCTTGAGGTTCAGACATAAAGCCAGGAGACTCTCACTAATTTGCTTTGCTTGGAGAATGTTCCAATTTCATCCTGCCTCAGTCTGCTAATGTATAAAGTGGAAATGTAACACCAAAAAGGGGCTGAATGAAGATCAATGAGCTATTGGTCCTGCACAGAATCCTGGCCAATTGTAAAAGTAGAACAAAATAAACAAAAAGCCCAAGTCCCTCTCAAAAAAACAAGGTTTCTATAATAAATTATAAAATAACATTTTGTTATTCTATCTATCTATCTAATCTATCTATCTATCATCTATCATCTTCCATAAATTAACAAAGATTGTAATCTGGGCTAATCAAACTATTTGCATGAGTAAGATAAGCAAAAATGGTTTCCTAATTTATCTTTGAGAAAAAAAGATTGACATTTCATAAGAAGGATTGGAGGGTCTCAGGGTGAGCTGGTTATTTCTGCAACATGAATTTTTCTTCTTCCAAGCAGACCTAATATCCTGGGACAGACACTCCAAAAACATTTCTTTCACCATAGTTACTGATATTGGCTGTACGAACACACTGGGCAATAAATCTCACTTCCCATGCCCTGGCAGCATTTGGGACTACATAAAATTGTAACTTTTCTCTAAGACAGAACCTATGGTGGCTCATGTTTGTTTCAACCTATGCCCTAGCTCATTCTACATTTTTTTTTATTAAGCTTAAATTTATTTACATATTACTATGTGAAAAAGAATGAATAAATTTCTATTATTGCTCAGAATTTTTATTTGAGACCAACATTTTCCTTTTAGGGAATCTGCCACCCTACCCCTAACTCATCACTACAAACCAGTGAACTGGAGAGGGCCTACATTTTAGGCATGTGTTTTACTTCAGTGTCTGCAAGATAGCACAGTGCAAAGAATAGTTTGTCAAACTATAATATTCAGTTCAATGATGTGCTGGTCTATCTTAAGCAAATTATAAGAGATTTGGTTGATGAAAATTTCCTATTCACAGTTTCTATTCTATTTATCAGAATTGGGTGATGCAGTGATGATATTTTGACCAAAGAATCCAAAAAATTCAAATTTTATTCTTAACTATGTCTATCAATCTTGCAAAGTTCCTATGATACAGGAATTGTCTATATAGGAAATTTGCAAGGTTCCTATATCATAACTTTATCTTGCCTTATTCAGCCATCAAGGAGACAGAATAAGGCAAGATAATATTAATAGTTGGGCCTTTGTCTCCAAAACTAATGTAGAATTCTAGAGAGCTTTGCTTACCTACATAGTTCCTTTTTTCTAAGACTGATCCACCTGAATGAGTCGGTTCTATTTCTCCTAAACTTCAACTAGAGTCATAGATCTCTATGATACAAGGAAAATTAGATTAATTCCAGGAAGCTATAGGAAAGAGAGTAGTATGTATATAAAGATACATAGATACCGTATGTATGTATATAAAGTATGTATATAAAGTATGTATAAAGTATGTATACACTTTAAAAAAGTATACTTTTTAAAAAAGTAAAGGACAATTATATTTTACTAAGTCATGGAAAAGCATTATATTAATGAATAATAATATCAGTTGATGTAGTCTAAATAGGGCCCCACTCCCTTTGCCCCAATATGTCCACATCCTAATCCCCAGAACCTATGGATGTTACCTAATTTGGAAAAAGGGTCTTTGCATATGATCATCATGGATTATCAAGATGGGCACAAAATCCAATGTCAAGTGTTCTTATAAGAGACACACAAAAGAGGAGCTATAAAGACGGAGACAGAGATTGGAGTAATGTGGTCACAAGCCACAGAAGCTGGAGAATGCTGATAGCCACCCAGAAGTTGGAAAAGGCAAGGAAGGATTCTTTCTTTCCAAGAGCCTCTGAAGAGAGTGGGCCCTGTCAATACCTTAATTTCTGACTTCTGGTCTCTAGAACTAGGAAAGAATAAATTTCCGGTGTTTTAAGCCACTCAATTTGTGATAATTTGTTGCAGCAGTCATAGGAAACTAGTATACTTGTTTATAAAGATGCACATGACATCAAGGTGACTTGTTTTTCCCCAACATAATCTGAGTATAAGTATTCTCCTTTTCTTTAAATGATCTTTATTTAGATTAAATTACATGCAATAAAAAAACACTTATTTAAATATACTGTTAGAAGAGTTCTGACAAATGTATATATGACTGCAAGCACTGCCACAGTCAAGAAATCGAGCACTTCCATCACTTTGAAAGGATTCTCTTGTCCTCTTCCTGGACGGTCTCCATATCCCACTCCTGGCTCAAAGCAACCACTGGTCTGTTTTCTATTACTCTAGATTAAGTTTGCCTTTTCAAGAGTTTCAAATAAATGGAACACCACAGCATTATTTGTGTCTAGCTTTTTTTCTTACTCCACATAATATTCTTAAGATTCATCCATGTTGTTGCCTGTGCTACCAGTCCTTTATTCTTTTTTATTGCTGAGTAATATTTCACTAACTTGTTTATCCATTCATCTGTTGAAGGACAATTTTCTCCTTCAGACTTTTAATAGCTAAGAACAATATAGTATTTTGCCAGGAAAGTGGTGGACATATTTACAATGAAACTTCACAAGAAAATAAACAATACAGAGTCCCAGATTTTGAGGAGTGTCATATTCTTAAAACGTCATTATGGGAGAACAATTGAAAATTTGTGGCATAAACTAATAAGGATTCACATTAAAATATGCAAATTGGGATCGGTATTTTTTTTTTTTTTTGGTCTAAAATGTATATGGCAGGTATGGGAACATCCAGTCATTATCATGATGATTCTGAAGCACTTGTCTGCATTTGGACATTGATGTAAATGCTGTAAAAAACAAAGAGACATGAATTTTTTTTAATGTCCTATCACCTAAGACAGATGACACCAACAATTGACAAAATGTCTAGCTAGTGAATAAACTAACATGTGAACAGAGAAAGTAAAGTACAGTTAGCATATTCACAGATACAGTATGCATTGACCTGAACCAGACTGCTTGCAGAAGAGAGTTATGATTTTCATTGACTTAGATGATTAAAAGAGAGAAAACTGCATTTCTCTTTTCTAGGTAATCCAGGAGGAATTTGTAAGTAGGATACCAGTCATTCTTCACATGACCACTTGGTTTCATTTTAAGTCACTGTCTGAAATAGCAACCTATATTTACAGCAACCTATATTTCCTAGTTAGAGATCTAGCACCAAACAGTTAAACAAGCTGTAAATGCAGATGAAAACAAGAGCGCCCCACTTCAACCTTCCAAAACTGTTTCATAAAGAAAAATAGAAGAAGCAATCTCATTGCTTTCTAATGGATGCTTTTACTACTTAACTCTTCAAGTTCATCTCCTTCACCTCTCATCCCATGGACCCTATGCATCTGCTTTATTCATTTGCCTGCATATCAATGCTTTTTTTGCATATGCTGTTTACTCTGCCTTTCTATCTGGTCCACTTGGATGACACCTATACATTCTTTAAAATTCAACACAAGCATTATTTTCTTATAAAACTTTTCTGGATTCTCCTGGCTGTGAGGTATTCTGTCTCCAAGATAACTTGCATATTCTTCTGGCACATATTTATCAAAAAATGCTAAATTGTAATTGTTTATTATGATTCTGTCTCCTCATTAGCTAGCAATTTCTCTAAAGATTGGGAGTCTATATTTTCATCTTTCGTCCCACTAGCACCTAGTCCAATGTCTGAGATACATATGTATTTAATGAAGGAATATGGAATGGTTACTGCATAGGTTAATCCTAATTTAAATCATAATAGGTCATCATAGAAAGGCTATACCTAGTCCACAGGGAATGCTAATTGATAATATTCAAAAATCATTTAGTATATTATAGTACTTACAATAATAACACTATTGCCACAACAGCCACTAATAGGAAACTTAGATAACCCATACTGTATCAATGTTGTTACAAATAATTCACATGAATTATTTCACTATCCTAGAAGGTATATTGAAGCACAGAGGGGTTAAGTAAATTAGCCAAGTGAGTAAATGGTAGAGTTGAGATTCAAACCCAGCAGGTTGGTGTTAGAGTCTGTCCTATGTTATATCGCCTCTCAGTGTTTAACAGTATAGAAAGTGAAGTCAAAAGAGAGGTTCTGAGCTCCAGCTATAACACTGTGATAGGCCTGGTAAAAGTAATTGCTCTAAGCATCAGTTACCATACCTAATTGTTATGACCATTTTGCCATCATTAGGGGAGGATATGGATAACTTATTACAGGCATGTCTCATTTTATTGTGCTGTGCTTTATTGCACTTCAGATATTACGTTTTATCTAAGCTGAAGTTTTGTGGCAACATTGTGTTAAGCAAGTCTATTGGTGGTGTCATTTTTTTCAACAGCACTTGCTCACTCCATGTTTCTGTGTCGTGTTTTGGTAATGCTCTCAATTTTCCCAACTCCTTCATTATTATTATATTTGCTATGGTGACCTATGATCAATGATCTTTGATGTTACTCTTGCCATTATTTGGGTGCCACTAACTGTACTCATATAAGATGACAAAAACAATTGATAAGTAGTATGTGTGTTCTGACTGCTTCACTGATAGGCCATTCCCTGTTTCTCTCCATCTTCTTGGGCCTCCCTGTGCCCTGAGATGCAATATTGAAATTAGGACCTTACAGTTGCCTCTAAGTGTTCAAGTAAATGAAAGAAGCAAATATCTCTCACTTTAAATCAAAAGCTAGAAGTATCAAGCTTAGTGAAGATAGCATGTTGAAAGTCAAGATAGGCCAAAAGTTAGAGATCTAGCACCAAACAGTTAAACAAGCTGTAAATGCAGATGAAAAGTTCTTGAAGGAAATTAAAAGGACTACTCCAGTGAATACATGGATGAGAAGATTGTTTTGCTTTATTGCTGATATGGAGAAAGTTTCAGTGGTCTGGATAGAAGATCAAACTAGCTACCACTTTCCTTTATGCCAAAGCTTACCATAAAGCAAGGCTCCTTACTGTTCAATTCTGGGAAGGCTGGGAGATGTAAGGAAGCTGCAGAAGAAATGTTGGAAGCTAGCAGAAGCCCAAGAGGTTTAAGGAAAGAAGCCAACTCCTAACATAAAAGAGAAAGGTGAGGATGCAAATGCTGATGTAGAAACTGCAGCAAGTTTTCCAGGAGATCTAGCAAGATAATTAATAAAGATGTCTACATTAAATAATTTTCATTGTAGATGAAATGGCCTTATATTGTAAGAAGATACCACCTAGGACTTTCATAGCTAGAGAGGAAAAGTCAATGCCTGGCTTCACAGCTCTAAAAGATAGGCTGACTCTCTTGTTAGGGGCTAATGCAGGTGTTCAATTTGAGTTGAAGCCAATGTTCATTTACCATCCTGAAAATCCTAGGATCCAAGAATTGTGCTAATTCTACTCTGCCTGAGCTCTATAAATGGAACAACAAAGCTTGGATGACAGCACATCTATTTACAACACGATTTACTGAATATTTTAAGCCCACTGTTGAGATTTACTACACAGAAAAGGATTCTTTTCAAAATATTACTGTTCATTGACAATGAACTTAGTCGCCAAAGAGCTCTGAAGGAGATGGACAATGAAATTCATGTTATTTTCATGCCTGCTAACACAACTTCGATTCTTTAGCCCATGGATCAAGGAGTAATTTCAACTTCAAGTCCTATTACTTAAGAAATATATTTTGTAAGGCTATAGCTGCCATAGACAGTGATTACTCTCATGGATCTGGACAAAGCAAATCGATAATCTTCCAGAATGGATTCACCTCTCTAAATGCCATTAAGAACATCCCATGCCCCTTCACGGGAAGGGCATGTCAAAATACCAACATGATAAGACATTTGCAAATACCTTCTTCCATTTTGTTGGTTGTCTTTTGGTTTTGTCGACTGTTTCCTTTGCTGTGTAAAAGTTTTTTTTAGCTTCATGAAGTACTAATAGTTCATTTTTCCTTTGTTTCCCTTGCCTTTGGAGACATATCAAGCAAGAAGTTGCTGTGGCTGAGGTCACATAGGTTACTGCCTGTGTTCTCCTCTAGCATTTTGATGGATTTCTGTCTCACACTTAGGTCTTTCATCCATTTTGAGTCTATTTTTGTTTATAGTGTAAGGAAATGGCTCAGTTTCATTCTTTGGCATGTAGCTGTCCAATTTGTCCAGCACCATTTTTTGAAGAGACTGTCCTTCTCCCATTGGATATTCTTTCCTATTTTGGTAAGATTAGTTGATCATAGAGTTGAGGGTCCACTTCTGGGTTCTCTATTCTGTTCCATTGATCTATTTGTCTGTTTTTGTGGCAGTACCATACTGTCTTGATGACTACAGCTTTGTAATAGAACTTGAAGTCTGGAATTGTGATGGCATCAGCTTTGGTTTTCCTTTTCAACATTCCTTTGACAGACACAGACACATAGACAGACAGGAGGATGGTGAGGATGTGGAGAAAGGAGAACCCTCTTACACTGTTTCATTGGGAATGAATGCAAGCTGGTGCAGCCACTCTGGAAAACACTATGGAGGGTCCTGAAATAAGTTTAAAATGGAGCTACTCTACAACCCAGCAATTACACTACTAGAATTTACCCTAAACATATAAATGTAGGGATGCCTGGGTGGCTCCGTGGTTGAACGTCTTCGTTTGGCTCAGGTCGTGATCCCAGGGTCCTGGGATTGAATTCTGTAACAGGCCCCCTGCAGGAGCCTGCTTCTCCCTCTGCCTATGTCTCTGCCTCTCTGTGTCTCTCGTGAATAAATAAAATCTTAAAAAAAAAAAACTACACAAAAAAAGCCCGCACATACAAATGTTTATAGCAACAACTTCCACAATAGCAAAACTATGGAAAGAGCTCAGATATCCATCAACAGATGAACAGATAAAGAAGATGTTAAATATATATATAATATATATAGTAATATATAGTAAATATATATAGTAAATATATATATTATATATAAAATAATATATAATATAGATATATATTTACAATAGAATATTACTCAGCCATCAAAAAGGAGAAATCTTGCTATTTGCAATGACATGGATGGAACGAGAGGGTATTATGCTAAGCAAATTAAGTCAATAAGAGAAAGACAGTTGTCATATTATTTCAATCATATGTGGAATTTAAGAAACAAAACAGAGGATCACAGGGGAAGAGAGGAAAAAATATCAGAGAGGGAGTCAAACCACAAGAAATTCTTAATCATAGGAAATAAATTGAGGTTTGCTGGAGGAGAAGGGTTGGGGGGATAGGGTAACTGAGACATTAAAGAGGGCATGTGATGTAATGAGCACTGGGCATTATATAAGACTGATGAATCATTGACCTCTACCCTGAAATTAATAACACAGTATATGTTAATTGAATTTAAATTTAAATCAATCAATCAATCAACATGAGTCAGTTTGGAAGAAGTTGATGCCAGCCCTCCTGGATGACTTTGAGGGGTTCAAGATTTCAGTGAAAGAAGTAAATGCAGATGTGGTAGAAATAGCAAGATAACAAGAATTAGAAGTGGAGCCTGAAGGCGTGAATTGCTGCAATCGCATGACGAAACTTAACTGGATGAGGAGTTGCTTCTTATGGAAGAGCAAAGAAATAATCTACTTCTGGTGAAGATTCTGTAAAGATTGTTAAAATGATAACAAAGCATTTAGAATATTACATAACTAAGTTTATTACATAAACTTTATAAAAGCACTGGCAGAGCTAGAGAGAATTGAAAGAATTCCTACTGTGGGTAAAGTGCTACGAAACAGCACTGCATGCTACAGAGAAATCATTCATGAAACAAGGAGTCAATCAATGTGGCAAACGTCATTGTTGTCTTATTTAAAGAAATTGCCACAGCAACCCCAACCTTCAGCAACCATCACCCTCATCAGTCAGCAGCCATCAACATCAAGGCAACACTCTCTCCACCACAAAAAGATTATGACTTCTAAAAGTTCACATAATAGCATTTTTTAGTAATAGAGTATTTTTAAAGTAAGATTTGCACATTGTTTTTAGACATAATGCTATTGCACTCTTTATAGTATATGGTATAGTTGTAAACATAATGTATATGCACTTATGCACTGGAAACCAAAATATTATTTGACTTGCTGTACTGAGGTGGTCTGGAACCAAATCCACAATACCTCTGAGGTATGCCTGTAGTTGTATGACCAGGAGAAAATTACTTATTAGATGCCTTATAGGGGCATATGTTACCTCACACAGAAAATGGAGGTAATAGTAATAAATTCCATCATAGAGCTCTTGTGAGAAAGAAATAAGATAATCATTGTAGAGTGCTTAGGACAATGTCTAGAATACAGTTATGTTGTTATCATTATTTTTGTTTAGTCCTTCCTCTTTGAGGTCCTGAATATTTATAATAAAAATCATTTCTAAAGTAAACTTTGCATTTGTACAAATATTTGTAATAGGTAGCTGAGAAGGCTAAGATGACATAAGAATTCATAAACCCTATGTATATTCTTTTGTAGTATATGCTGTTTTCATTTCTTCACTCCTAAAATCTTACAAGAGAACCCATTTTGCCAAAAGTATACAGCTGACCTTTGAACAACACAATTTGAATTATGCCGCCCACTTATACAAGGATTTTTTTTTCGATAAATATAATACAGTACTATTAGTGTATTTTCCTTACAATTTAATAACATTTTCTCCTCTCTTACTTTATCATAAGAACACAGTATATAATTCATATAACATACAAAATATGTGTTAATAAACTGTTTATGTTACTGATAAAGCTTCTACTCAATAGTAGGCTAATAGTAGTTAACTTTTTGGGGAGTCAAAAGTTATACATGGATTTTTGACTACACAAGGGGTCAGTGCTCCTAACTCCCGAGTTGTTTAGGGTCAACCATACTAAAAAGATTTTGGTTATAATGAAACCATTTTTGCTTGTTTCTTTGTATGCCAAAATAAAAGTGGGTTCTCTGATTTCTGGCTTGATAAAGATGTCAAGAAACAAAGCAATCCCCATAAAATCAGCAAGATAGGCTGATAATTAATTATAGGACTCTGAACTTGGCAATTTAAAGCAGCTTGTTGCCACAAAAGATATTGTGCTTTTGGAATAGCACCTATCAGAAAAGCAGATTCTGGAATACTATTGTTCAAAGAAAGGCCACAGGGATGCCTGGGTGGCTCAGTAGCTTTCAATTCAGGTTATGATCCCGGGGTCCTGGGATCGAGTCCCACATTGGCCTCCCTGTGGACAGCCTGCTTCTCCCTCTGCCTGTGTCTCTGCCTCTCTCTGTATGTCTCTTGTGAAAAAAATGAATAAATCTTTAAAAAACAAAACAAAACAAAAAAGAAAGGCCACAGTGAGAAGAGGCCAATTGGAGTCATAATTCACTGTTTATGCTATAGTTGGTCTTGGCTTTTAACATTTGAAGACATTTGCTGTTCTGTAAACCTTAGATAACTCATTAACTAGGATGAATAACTCTAAGGCTACCTATGAAAAGCATGTAGACAGGTAACTAGAACACAGTATGTATTTAATAACTACAAGTGTCACAAGTGTCCCTTCCTTTTTCCTATCCCTTCTGTTCATGAATGATATTATTAAATGTTTTAATTTAAAAGTGCTCCACTTAGGGGAGGTGGGTGGGTGGATGGGGTAACTGGGTGATGAACATTAAGAAAGGTACTTGTAATGAGCACTGGGTGCAACTGATGAATCACTAAATTCTACCTCTAAAGCTAATCATACACTCTATGTTAATTAAATTGAATTTTAAATAAAAAAAATTTTTAAAGTACTCCATTTAAATAATTTCTTAAAGTTCCTAAAATTGCTACTAATGTCATTAACTTATTTAACTCCTTATATTCTATTTCCTCAGTGTATACTGAATGTGTAGTACAGACTTCTACAAATGTAGAGCTCATTCAGATAGCTCCTAAAAAATTCTGCCAATTAATTATAAACACAGTTTTTCAAATGTAAATTTTAACAAGAGGAAAAGAAAAAGTTATAGGTATAAATACCACACCTACCAACCATAATCTTAGTTTCAATTAAAATCAGTTTCTGTTAATAAATTTTTTGGTAGCATTTTTGATATGTCATCTGCTTTTCTAACACCAACAATGATCAAATGACCAAACCATATGACACAAATATTATCTCAGGGCTTTTTAACATTCCTGAAAAAGCCTTTAAGGAAATATTATCGTTAAGACAAAGAAAAAAATGTGCACTGAGTAATGTATAGAATTGTGGACTCAATATGTTGTATACTTGAAACTAATATGATGTATGTTAATTATACTTCAACCAAAAAAAAAAGAAAAAGAAAAAGAGTTCTCTCCCTCAGGGCAAACATCTGCTTTAAGAAGAAAAGACAAAGAATTAGGGATAGTCTTTCCCCTGTTAGCTTGAAAAGCTTTTAGATGAACTAGATCTATGCCTCCTGACATTACAGAGAGAGGTCCTCTAACATACTGATGACAGGACCCTCCATCCAGAAATAGCTTCAAGAAATTTGGCCAATTATTGTTTGAAAAGAACTTCTAACTTTTAATTATACCAAAACTGAAATAGTTTTGGAAAGCAAAGTGACATCTAGACCAATAATTTTAAAAAACGCCTTTCGACCTGTTAACTCATTTAGGTATCTGGGGGATAGTTTTGATATTTTGACAAATTCACTAAGTAGACTTGCTCAAATTTTAAAATTTTATGGGGGACACATTTGGCTTATTCTATGATAGAGAAAGACATTTAGCAGTTTCTACTTTCAATTTTGTTTTAAAACAAACAAAATTTCTCCCATGTTTTATTTTGCTGTCCAATGGTGCTCAAAAAAAGCACTTGTTCAAGCAATTGATCAGATCTAAACTTGCTTTCTGAGAAAAGTTCTATGTTAGCAATTATGACTATAGCATACATCTATGCAAAGATAGGATCATCCTCCATTCAATCAAAATGATTATCTTTGATGAAAACATGAAATATTTTTTTAACTTTTTGAGGAAACTCTATACTGCACCATATACTGGCTGCACCAGTGTATATTCCCACCAACACTGTAAGAGGGCTCCTCTTTGTCCATAACCTCACCAACAGCTGTTGTTTTGTTTCTTATGTTGTTGATTTTAGCTATTCTGACAGATGTGGGGTGATATCTCATTGTAGTTTTGATTTGTATTTCCTTGATGATGAGTGATGTTGAGCATCTTTTCATGTGTCTGTTAGTCATTTGTATGTCTTCTTTGGAGAGATGTCTGTTCATGTCTTTTGCCCATTTCTTAACAGGATTATTTGTTTTTTGGATGTTGAGTTTAATAAGTTCTTTAAATTTGGAAACTATCCCTTTATCAGATATGTCATTTGCAAATATCTTGTCCCATTCTGTAAGTTGCCTTTTAATTTTGTTGATTGTTTCCTTTGCTGTGCAGAAACTTTTTATTATTTATTTATTTATTTATTTATATTTTTTGGAAACTTTTTATTTTGATGAAGTTTCAACAGTTTATATTTGCTTTTATTTCCTGTGCCTCAGGAGACATTTTTAGAAAGAAGCTGCTACGGTTGACTTCTAAGAGGTTACTACCTGTGTTCTCTAGGATTCTTATGGTTTCATGTCCCACATTTAGGCCTTTAATCCATTTCAAATTTATTTTTGTGTATGGTCTAGTTTCATTCTTTAGCAAGTTGCTCTTCAGTTTTCCCAAAACCATTTGTTGAAGACACTGTCTTTTTCCCATTAGATACTCTTTCTTGCTTTGTCAAGGATTAATTAACCATATAATTGTGGTTTATTTCTGGGTTTTCTACTCTGTTCCATTGATCTATGTGTCTATTTTTATATTAGTACCATACAGCTTTGATCACTACAGCTTTTTGATATAAGTACCCTATAATCCAGCAATTGTACTACTAGGTATTTATCCAAAGAATACAAAAATAGTCATTCAAGGGATACATGAACCCTAATGTTTATAGCAGCATTATCTATAATAGCCAAACTATGGAAAGAGCCCAAGATACACACACAGACACACACAGACACAGACACACACACACACACACACACACACAAATATTACTGAGCCATAAAAAAGAATGTAATCTTGCCATTTACATGATGTGGATGGAGCTAGAGAGTATAAGTGAAGTTGGTCAGAGAAAGACAACTACCATATGATTTCACTCATATGTGTAATTTAAGAAACAAAACAAATGAGCAAAGAGGAAAGAGAGAGAGAGGCAAACCAGGGAACAAACTCTTAACTATAGAGAACAAACTAATGGTTACCAGAGGGGAGATGGGTGGGTGGATGGTGGAACAGGTGATGAGGATTAAGAAGTGTACTTGTTATGATGAGCACCAGGTGTTGTATGGAAATATTGAATCATTATATTGTATACCTGAAATTAATATTACACTGTGTATTAATTGGAATTTAAATAAAAACAAACAAAAACATTAAAGAAGTATTTATCTACAATAAATAACTTAAAAAACTTCATATCAAAACAAACAACCCGATTAAAAAAATGGGCAGAGGACTTGAATAGACATTTTTTCAAAGAAGATCTATAAATGGCCAAGAGACACATGAAATGGTATGCAAAATCACTCATCATCAGGGAAATGCAAATCAAAACCACAAAGAGATACTACTTCATACCTGTCGGATTGGCTATTTTTAAACAAAAAACAAAAAATAACAAGTGGTGTCAAAGATATGGAGGAAAGGGAACCCTCATACAATACTGTTGGGAATGTAAATTAGTTTTACCACTGTGGAAAACAGTATGGAATTACTCAATTAATAGTAAAACTACCAATGATCCAGCAATTCCACTTGTGGTATTTATCTAAAGAAAATGAAAATATGTATTGAAAGAGATATATACACCCCTATGTTCACTGCAGCATTATTTACAATTGCCAAGATAGGAAGCAGCCTAAGTGTCCATCCACAGATAAATAGACAAAAAAGATGTAGTATACACACACACACACACACACACACACACACACCAGAGTATTATTCAGCCATGAAAAAGAATAAAATCTTGCCATTTGTCACAACATGGATGGACAACATGAAGGGTATTATGCTAAGTAAAATAAGTCAGAGAAAAACAAATACAACATTATTTGTATTTCAATCTAAAAAACAAAACAAATGTACAAACAAAACAGAAACAGACTCATAGGTACAGGAAATAAACTATTGATTACCAGAGCAGGGAGGGGTTTAGGGTTGAGTGAAAGAAATGATGAGAATTAAGAGCAACAAACTTCTAGTTATAAAATAAATAGGTCACGGGAATGAAAAGTACAGCATTGGGAATACAGTCAATACTATTATAATAGCTTTGCATGGTGGCAGAAGTTAACTAGACTAATTGTGGGGATGACATTATAAGCATACAAATATCAACACCTGAAACTAATAGGACATTGTCAATTACACTTCTATAAACAGAAAGTATGATCCTCAAAAACAATGGCTTTATCATTTTTCCAACTACCTCATCTCAGATGACCATTAGATAGAACTTGTTGAGTCACTTTTTCTATAGCACAAGCCTTCAATTTGGTGATTTCTGGCACTCCGTTTACCTAAAACAGTTTCCCAAATTCTAGGAAATATAGGCTGGTAAATCTGCCCTAGGCTTCAAAACTATTCAAACACTATATTATTTGATTACTCTCTACCTCACTGGATCACCTGATCTTCCAAGAGGGAAAGTTCTTCTAATACACTTAGGAAAAAAGTTAGATGCTAAGTAGTATGGGTGATTTACTGCTAAATAACCAACATATTCTAACATCTTATTGCTGATACTTTTATATTGGCTTTGTTTCCTGTTACTCACTTATTAATTCAAAGAGTTCTTTTGTAAGTGCTGTAGACAACCAATGTGTACACAACCACAACATCATTGAATAGAAATAGATCTACAACTTTTCCTTCTCCTCCTCTTTCTCCTCTTCTTACTCTTCTTCCTCTACTTCTCCTCCTTCTTAAAATCTTTATGCCTTATATTTTTTCTTGAACTATTTCATGCTTGTATTTTTATATTATATGCCTATGCTGTTTGCAGTTTTGTATACTAGCTGTAAATAATTGGAAAACAAAATATAATTTTATGTAAAATCATATCAAAACATAAGATACTTAGGGATAAGTTTTAAAAAGCAGCAAAAACTCTACATTGTAAATTATTAAATATTGCTGAGAGAAATTAACGTAGACTTAAAACTTTGGAGAGAAACAACATGTTCATTTACTGGAAGTCTCAAAAGTAAGATTTCAGTAGTTGCCAAATTGGTCCATTGATGCAATATAATCCCAATCAGAATACCAACAGACCCTATAAAAACTGGGAAGTTTATAAAATTTACATGAAAATGTAAAAAACCAAGGATCACTAAAGACTAAAGCCATCTTGAAACAAAACAACAAAGTTGGAAAACTTGTATTTTCAGACTTCAATATTTACTATAAAGCTAGAGTAATAAAGACAGTACGGTGCTCACATAAGAATAGAAAATGATAAATAAAACAAAGTAGAAGGCCCAGAAACAGACCTATATTTACATAGCCATTTAATTTTTAATAAAAGCGTCAAAGCAATTTAATGGAAAAAGGAAAGTCTTTTAAACAAATAGAGCTAGAACAACTGGATACCCATATGGCAAAAACAGAGTTAAATACCACATACAGATATTAAATTGAGAGAGATCAGAGATTCAATATGAATTTTAAAGCTATAATGCTAATAGAAGAAAACATATGAGAATATCTTCATGACTGGGGAGAAGCAAAGATTTCTGAAAAAAGATAAATGGTAATAACCAGAAAAGAAAAACTGGATACATTAGCCTTCATCATAAATAACTTCTGCTCATCAAGCTATACATTTAAAAAATAACTAGGCAATGCAGACTGGCAGAAATATTTGTTTTTGTTTTCAAAAAATTTATTTATTTATTCATTAGAGACAAAGAGAAAAAGAGAGAGGCAGAGACACAGAAAGAGAGAGAGGCAGAGACACAGGTAGAGGGAGAAGCAGATTCCATGCAGGAAGCCCAATGGGGGACTCGATCCCAGGACTCCAGGATCACTCTCTGGGCTGAAGGCAGACGCTAAACTGCTGAGCCACCCAGGCATCCCTGGCAGAAATATCTGTAAAAATATATTGTAAAAAGTACATGTATGGAGAATATAGAGATTATAAATTAATGCCTATAAGTCAATAATAAAAAGACAAATGATCTACTTAAAATGGGACCAAAAGACTGATCAGATATGTATGTCATGAGATGAATGCCCAATGAATACATGAAAAGCACCCAACATCTTTAGTCATCATGGAGACACAAATTAAATCTACAATGAGATCTATTTTATATTCATTACAATGGCTAAGAGTCAAAGAATAAAAACACTAACTGCTAGCAAGGATATGGAGGAACTATAACTCTCATCCATTGTTATTAGGAATGTAAAAGGTACAATACTTTAGATAAAAGTCTAGGGATTTCTAACAAGAACAATCATATATGTATACCCTATAAGCCATCAATTTTATTGCTACATATTTATCCAGGGATAAGAAAAAATTTGCTTACAAAAAGAGACTTCTAGGAACATTTACAACAACTTCAGTTGTAAAAACCAAAAACCTGGAAATACCTCAAGAGTTCATAAACAGAACTAAACAAACTATGGCATATTCATAAGCTGGAATACAGCAATAAAAAGAAATAGATTATAATACATGAAAATATGTTAGGATGTGTGAAAGAAGCCTTATATAAAAGGGTATATACTGTATAATTATAATTATATAAAGTGCTAGGAAAAAACTAATCTAGGGCAAAGAAATGAGAAAACTGGTTGTCTCTGGGAGTTGTGTTGAACAGGAAAGATTTACTGGGAAGGGGTTATGAGGGGAATTTCTAGGATGATGGTGGTGATCTAATCTTGATGTGTATTTGGGTTACACAGGTATATACATTTGTCAAAATTCATCAAATGATATACAAGTTTTTGTACTTTCACTGAATGTAAAGTTTACTTAAAAAGAAAACAAACACATATTAGATTCTAGTTAATGATATATGTGCTGAAAGATTTAATACGGAAGTGCACTCATTATCTGCAACTCACCTTGAAATGCACCAAAATAATAAGATAATAAGCAGATTGTAGCATGGATAGATATGTGATAAAGCAAAAACTGGCCAAATGTTAATTGTAGAATATAGGTATATTTCATAATTCTTTCAACTTTGTACTGTTTTGAATTTTTTTTTAAAGATTTTATTTATTCTGAGAGATAGAAAGAGGCAGAAACATAGGCAGAGGGAGAAGCAGGCTCCCATCAGGGAGCCTGATGCTGGACTTGATCCCAGGATCCCAGGATCACACCCTGAGCCAAATGCAGATGCTCAACCACTGAGCGACTCAGGTGCCCCTTAAAATTTTTTATAATATAATGCCAGCCAAGAAAATAATTAAAGTGATATAAAGATATTTTTAGATAATCACAATTTGTAAGAATTTGTCCACATTGGAGATGCACTAAACGACATTTTAAAGAAAGTTTTTCAGGCTGAAGTAAAATAATACCAGATGAAAACCTGGATCAAAACAAAGAAATAAAGAGCTCAGGAAATGGTAAATATATGGTTAAATGTAAAATAATTTTTCCTCATTTCTCAAGGTCTTAAAGATATCTTTTACAGTGAAAAATGATAATAATGCATAGTCATATTTATAATACATGCAAAAGTAACTATAAATTGCACAATGAATGATAATATCTACAGGATGGGAGGAAGGTGAACTGAAGCATATTATCTAAGATTCCTACCTTATATGTGAATTGCCATATTAATTCATGGAAGTTGGATAAATTAAGGTTATATAGTGTAATCATATATATTATACCACAATCATATATATTATATACATACAAAAACAAATAAGACAAAATAAAATAGTAAAAAACCCTCTGAGCCACTGACTCCAAGCACTTATTTAATAGTAGTTCTTTTATGAGTTGACACTTTATAATTTATCAACTCAACAGTTTCTGCTTTTCAAATATTTCCATATAGGAAATTGTACAAATTTCATCACTGTTTTGTTGCTCTTTTGTCTTTTACGAGTGTAGATAATACCACAGCATAAAATTAAAAGTGATCCCTTGAAGTCAGTGCAATTGCTAAGTTGAGTTAGTTTACTAAAGAGTTCTCTTCTCACTTACTGAAAGAAATAATTTGTTTAGTAGGGGGCAAAACAATGAATAAATGAAAAAATGCTATAACATTTGGCCGTTGAGGTTATACACAGGTGACTTCTAAATAGAAAGTTTTCATAGGTACAAATGATTTCCCCACACAGCTGACTTCTATCATCTCTCAGATGATTCCCAAATTCTCAGTGCTATTTAAAAAAACAATCTTTCAAAAGTATATAATTTCTTACCTCAGTTGTAAAATTAGGATATGCAGATATTTCACCTTTTCTTTCCAAGGTGTTAAAATAAAGCTTAAAAACTACTACTTTTCATTCCTTTTCACAATGACCTCATCCCTTTAAAACAAAGCATAGAAGAAATATATCTTCCTCCACCAGTTATTTAACTTCTTATATCAGATAATTGCAAATTGGCTGTTCAATGGCTAAACTTAGCCCATTATTTTGTTTTGTTTGGATCGTGATGTTTTAAAATTTTTTAATTACTTGAAAATGTTTAAAATTGAGAGCTAGTACCACACTGATGAATGAAAAAAAAAAGTCTTTACACAAACCCAACTGAACAAGAACAGCAAGTATTAGTTTACAAAGTCACAAAGTCATACTTCACAAATTGCTGGAAGTGGCTATAAAATCTGTTTTAATACCTCTTCAAAAATGAATCTCATTAGTCTCTTTGTGTATTCCCTCAAAGTGCCTATTTTCCTGACTGGACTTTTGTGGCCTCCTGGGAACTGTGCTCTTGAAAATGTTCTGATAAGAGTGTTTTGTCCTTTTGAGGCTCTGAACTACTCTAGCTTTTCTAGAGAGATAGTTTGTATAAACAATATGATTTATGTGGAACACTTGCTTTCCTTTCGAGGGTCTAAAGCATCATTAACTGCAGTCGATCACACAGGCACTATGTGCCTTTGTGATGAAACCCTAATAATCCTCCACTTCTAGACTCAAACAAGCTTTTCTAATGGGCAATACTTGGCACGTGTTGTCACAACTTGTTGCTTTTGCAATTAAGTACATCCTCTACATCTCTCCCAGAGAGGAATCCGGAAAGCTTGTGGCTGCTTTCCTTCATTCTTTGCCCCTTTATTTTCCCTTTATTGATTTCGTTCTGTCTCCTTTTGCTATATATATATAAAAAAAATAATGTAACCATTGAGTATATGACTTTCGAGTCCTGTGAGTGCTTCCAGTGAATCAGTGAAACTGGGAATGGTCTTGGTGATCCCTGACACACCACAGTTCCCACCATCTCAGCCACAATAACTTACTAATATAGAAAAGAACACCAAATATCATACTTCCTAAAGACTATAAAATTTTCCCCAATAACCAAACTATGTTAGGGAGAATTCTAAGATGGTCCCCAAGATCCCTGCTCCCTGATACACACCCTGTATAACCCCTAGGCTATGAATATGATGGACTTTACTCTCATGATCAAGCTGTTACATGGCACAGTTGACTTTAAAAAAGGGAGATTGTTTGGGTGAGCCTGACCTTATCATATGAATCCTTGGAATCTGGATCTAGAGATTAGAGACAGAGGAAATATGAAACATTCTAGGCATGAGTGAGATGTGATGAGGGAGATTCTCCATTGCTGACTTTGGAGATGGAGAGGGCCACATGACAAGGAGTGCAGATGGCTTCCAGAAGCTGAGAGCAGCCTCTGGTTGATAGCAATCAAGGAAATAGGGACATCAGTCCTATCATAGGAAGGACCTGGATTCTGTTAATATCCTAAAATGAGTTTAGAAGTAGATTCTTCTCCAGAAGAATTCCCCCCAGAACCACGAGAAAGGAAATGAACAATTTGTTTATTCATTCTGTTTAAAAAATATTTCCAAGAAAATAATAAACAAATCACCAAGATAACACTTACATCAGACTATCCAACCAAAACTCATCTGCTTGGGAAATAAAATTATGGCACATGATTAAAAGGAAAATAATAGGGAAATATAGTTTGAACTGTATGACTAAACTAAAAGCATAATCATTCAATTGTTTATTTACAACACTTTAACTATATGCAAACTCCTTTGCTGACAATTTTAGGAGACAGAAAAATTTTAAAATTATAGTATGCATGTTAAAAATTGTATGGTTGGTTAAGGAAGGCAAATCATAGCTTCCTTAATTTTAAAATTACAAGCAAACAATTATTTTTATTTATTTATTTATTTGAAAGAGAGAAAGCGGACACACATGCAAGTGTGAGTAGGGGGAGAGGCTGAGACAGAGAGGAAATCTAAAGCAGACTCCCCATTGAGTGTGGAGCCAGATGTGGGGTTATCTCACAACCCTGAGACTGTGACCTGAGGTGAAACCAAGAGTGGATGCTCAACCAACTGAGCTATGCAGGTGCCCCTGCAGACAATTAAATTATAAGCTAAAAGGGAGAAGGCACCTTACAACTGGAGAGATACAATGTAATAAAGAAATTTGGAGTAGGAAAATAAAATTTTTGCTTTGGTTTAGTGGTATGGTATAGAGATCGAGGTAAGTGAACAACTTAAAAAGTGCTATACATCATGACAAAGATTGGAGATATACTTTTAGACAAAAAGATAGCTCTTCATGTTGTATTTCAATTGTCTGGCACTCCGTCTTCTCAACGATCTATGGGTAACAATAAAAACTACTGGCATAATTCAGACAATATTTCAAAATAGTTTAGAGAGTTCGACTGAAGTCAGATCAAATGCCTATAAAATGCACTCCCTCCCACCCCCGCCCCACACACAAATGGAGAGCCACCTAATGTTTTATAGCAGGAAATGGACTGATTTTTAAAAATAATACAGCAGCAGAAAGTAGTAACAGTATACTAACGACTAATGGCAGGAAGACCAGTTAGGAGAATGTTGTCATGAGATTGTCAAGCAGTTTGTTAGTGAAGGCCTGAACCAAAGAATGCAAAAGCAGTAGAGATGTGAGAAATACCACCAAGGTTGTATTAAAGATACAGGACGACTGATATGATATAGAGTACAGGTGAAGGAGAAAGCAAAAGATAGCTGCAAGATTCCAAGCCTGAGTGAAGAGCATTTTTAGCATTATTTTCCATCCTTAAACAAAACAAGTAAAATAGGAAGAAAAATATACATCAGTTATATAAATCTCTAAGTTACTTGACTACACTATAATGATTTCAAATGAATTTTGAAACTAGGGGCCTTGAAAGAAAAAAAAATGTATGAAAGCCTGAACTTCCACCGTCAGGTTATTTTCTAAAATAAGAATATCTACTATCCATTTCTCATGACTGTGACCTGTGGCTCATTATCCATCTGTAGACTGTACTCTAGAATATGTCCAAAATTCTTTGTGGAGTATCTAATTCAGTGAGTAGACAATCTTTTAATAGGGACAAATAAAACTTACTCATCCGAGTAAGTCTGATCATGTTTTCCATCAAGCTAGGGAACAGCTGCAGACATAGCCTGCTTCCCATCAAAGTCTCCATGTATAACCATGTATAACCTCTGCTATGCTGATGGTTCTCTGGTAAATTTTCAAAACCATAACCCTAAAAACATATGACAAACATTTTATTAAAGAAACATGCCTGCACTACTCACCCTGCCTTCACTTGCAAATTTAAGGACAATGCAGAAACTTTACTCCAAGTGCCAAAACACTGCTGAATATCTGTCTATGAACTACACTTGCTGACACTGTTACAGATTAAGCAAAAGTACATGCTCTGAATAACACTAACACAAAGGGGAAATACTTTCCAAATAGCACCTAGTGTTAAAAGGCAAACCATTTCCTCATGCTTGCTTTAATAGAAGTGATGAAGGTATGTCTCTCTTTTTTAACATTCTCGGAAAATATTTCAGAAAGAAGTTGAGATTTAAGTTTCCCCACTTTTCAGTATCTTGAATATGGCTTTAGGGTAGCAATTAAATAGATTCACAGGCACCAAATATGAGATGACTTCAAACAAACCTTCCAAATGCTGTACTTTGTTTCTTGAAACCTACTGGTTATAGGAGTTTAATTGAATTCTATGCTTCTATGTTTCCAACAAATAATTTTGATCATTTAACTGAAACTGGAGAGAAATATTGGCAAGATCAAACTCTGGCACAAGTAACATATAAAAGCCACTGAAAAGAGAGCAGCATTCTCCAAAGATTAACTCTTCATATTCAAGCTTGAATAAACTATAACGAAAATGGTGAGTTTTCTCTTTCAAACCAGATCAGCAAACTATCTGTACAAATAACAGTATTTTATAAGAGACTGACTTGATAAATACCTCCAGGTCATAGCACAAAATCATTATTTTCTATTTGGATAACATGAACACTTAAAAAGAGTTTTAGAGCCATTAAAATGATAGGGAAAAAAAGAATACTTGGTTTTCTAGTAGGATCTTAAACCTCAAGATAGTCTGAATACATTTGTAATATGAATTACTACTATGATGTTTTAGTCCAAAATTGCTTAGTTCAATGATATTCAATGTGTTATGAAAAAAAGTGAGTAAATTGACATTAGGTGCTTCACTCAAAGTTTCTAGTTTTCATTTTCCTACTCCCCATCTCACTAATTTTACAAGAGGTAAATTTTTCTTCAAAATATAAATCTGTAAGATATATGCCTAGGATGATGTTTAAGTTTAGACAATGAACTGCAAATAACTACCAGACAACTGGCAGCTTACAGTTTTACAACAGTTAGAGACAGATGGACAAGTAAAAACCATGGTCTCAAATTGCAAACCCATCTAAGTAGATTTCCTGTTTACTTTGTATCAGCCTCTCTTACAGGTGCAGGGTGCTTACTTCTGGCAGTAGGGGAAATTTATATGATTTGTAAGCCATCAGAACATCTCACTTTCCGTAAACAGGTTATAGAATTAATTAAAATTGCAGCACAGCAACTCTGCACATGAAATCTGTTCTGTTACTAGTGACAAATGTAATCCAAATATGTGGAAAGTCAAATGGTTTTCAACAAAGCTAGTTTAGATGGATGGATCAGATAACAACTTGGATCTGAACCTGACAGAACCATGTCTACTCAAAGGCAGTAAGTGCTGAATGTTATACTCTAAAATGAATGAAGAAAATACTGAATTTTAGTCTGTTACCAGAATGATTAGAAAATAGTACTTACAAAATGTTTAGATATATCTTACTTGAAGAAGTCACAAAGATCCATAAAAACTACTGTATGTTACATGGAAAAGACTATTAGAAATATAAATGGCACGAAAGACAATATGAAACCTGCATTTAATCCAATCCTACTCCTATTTATCTATCTACCCAACGAATATGCTTCCATCTGTAACATTTTGTCCTCATGAAGACACATAGAAAGGCATTAAAGAAAGGTGGCTTCTTTATACCTTCATATTATTCAAACTACTATCAGGGTCATCGGATTTATCTCTAAAACAAAATAGAGGATGATGAACACAGAAAAGTAAAACTTTCCACAAGCTTATGGATTTAATCTTATCGGCAAAGCAGTACCAATTGTATTCTTATATAGTAAAGTAAAAAAAGTAAAAGGAAAAGTAAAAAAAAAAAAAAGTAAAAGGAAAGAATGAGGTAAAATTATGAACATGGAAATTTGTCTTCTGAGTCTCCAGCTTTTTCTCTTCTGTCTCAGTTTTTTTAGTAAGCAAAGGAAGGACAAGTATGGGCAGAGAGGGAAATTTCAAGATCAGAAGGAACATTCTATGGTTACTATCACCCTGATGACCAGAGAACTACTCTAGTTGTAGCTTATAGGATCCTCTAGAATGGCTGGGAGCACAAGCCCAGGGGTAACATCAATTTTCAGAATGTAGATCAATTCTGATCTCAGTAAAGCCATGTCTATGAAGACCATATTCTACCTTTAGTACTTCTGGATATTCCCTTAATTCTCTACCTTCTCTTCATAGTACAAACATCTTCCTTTCTTCTGTCTCAACTAGCCTAAACCAATACCAAATAATTTTAAGAACTTTATTTTTCAATTAGTGTTCATTGTTCGCTAGTATTTCACTCCCATTTTTGTTTGTTGTTTTTAAAGTACTTGTATGATCTCTAAGACTTCTGTGATAGCCTGCCTCTAAGGAGATCCCCAATAAATGCTGACTTCTGAGATTCACATTCTTATGTAGTCCTCTGCCACAGTCACAAAATGCACTGAAGCTTCCACTTTGTTTTCTTTTCTCTCTTAGATTGCTCACTCTGAGACAAGCCAATCCCATGTTGTAAGGATACACAAGAGACCAGTGGAAAGACCCGGAGATGGGGAAGAATTAAAGATTAAAGTAAAAAACTGGCACCAAATGAGTGTGCTATCTTATTAGATCACCCAGCCTGTCAAGCTTTCAGATGACTACAGAACCATTTGAGTGCAACCTCATGAGATCCTGAGTTAAAACCACCTAGCTAATTCATTCCTGAATTCATTCATTCTTGACCCAGAGAAATTGCATGAAATGATAAATGTTTTTAAACCACTAAGTGGTGAAGTAATGGTTAAGCAGTACAACTAATTCATACTATTTCTTCTTATTGAAAGAAAGAAATACAAATAGGTATGCCATTGGATCAAGCACCTTCTTTAACAACATAATATTGTTGCTATATGAGGGATTTAGAACTCAAGCCAAATAAATAAGGAAAAAGGTTGTTTTTTTTTGATTGAGGCATAATTCACATAGGTGAAATGCACTGCACACATCTGATGTGTATATTTCAGTGAATTTTGAGAAGTTTAAAAAAAATTTTTTTTGAGAAGTTTTGCAAGAACATGTACCAGACAAGTAATACCTTGATCACGATGTAAAAAATTTCCATTGCTCCAGATAGTTTCCTCAAGACTATTTTGAGTCAGTTCTTTTACTATCACTTCCCCCAACCAGAGTTGAGTACTGTTTTTATATTTATCACCATAAATTTTGATCATTCTAGAACTTAACATAAACTTTCATTATTCATTAAAGGGATATTTTTCATGATTTTTAGTTAGTTTCACAAAATGTGTAAAGAAATTCATTTAGTAGTATATCTGTAACATATATACCACATACTCTTCTTGCCAGGAATGCCTGAGACAGAAAGCAAAGTTCCTGAGTCACTGAAATAATTGAATTTAAACTATATCATTAGATTCCACCCAAGATATGATTATTATTTCTCTCTACTCTTCAACATGGCCTTTCCTTAACACAGTTCATTGTGTTCCTAAGAATACCAGCATGGTAGTTATTAGATACCACTCCCAGAAAAATACTCTTAATCTCAGCTAGAGAAATGCTTAGTACTAAAAGCATTTCAAATTTTCATATATATCATCTCTTTAGGAATTCTTTTTATCAAGTACTTTGGAGAACTCCTACCTCACAAAAACTAAATGCTGGACAATGTCAATTTTGGATTTCTTTGGGGCCTGTGCATTAAATTTACCAAAATAAAAATTTGCACCTGGATTTTATCATTAAACAAGTAACAGAAGAAACGAAAACTCTACCGTTTCTTGTTACATCTTTTTGTTTGCCAATTTCTGCATTTCATTTAATTGTCCTGATATTACACAGTACCTCACGGGTTTCCTTTCTCGAAGCAAGTCTTCTAGACTCCGTTCACAGTGTTCAGCTACCACCACCAGTCTTTCTGAGTAAAACAAAGCAAATCCACTTTATATCTGATTAACAAAACATTTAATAACAAAATAATATAGTTCATTAAAAATACAGTATTAGTAGTACTGTAAGAGTTTTTCAAACTCTATATTAACTACATAATTGTCAAATCTATAGAACACAATAAATGTGTAATAAAACAACACATTAAATAAGAATTGCATGTCATCTTGTTTTTTTTGTCTAGAGTTTCTCCCATGTGCATCAGGAAAAACAGATGGAAAGTTTTACCTTCGGAAGAAAGGAGTAACCCTTCTTCTGACACAGATTAGGAAAAGGAAAAGCTTGGATGAAGATATAAAGAAATTTTGAAGTGAAGGGGAAATTGGGAGCTAGGGACAAATTGTTTTGGCAGTCTGGTTCAAACACAAGGTTTTGCAACTGAGTTCAGAAACCTGAGAAAAGTAGAAATGTTCTGAATCATGACTATGAAGAAAAAACAGAAAATTGATTTGGGATTATTTGTAACATCATGGAACCTGCTGAGATTAAGTAATAATATAAAATTTTGGTGGGCACCACCAATATCATGATGTAACTTTTATTTTCCAACAGATTAAAGAATAAGATAGGATAGGTCTGAAGATCAAACCATACATTTCTTTTTTCTCATCAGTTATCCTTAATGACTAACACATTGTCTGACTTTTTTGTTGTTGTTGTTTAATGAATGCATGTATGAGGAGTAAGAGGAAGTACAACTGGGCCTCCAAGTGGTTGGAAATCTGACAAGGTTATTTCAGGAGAGATCAAGGGTCTAAAAGAAATTGGAGTTCTGTGAATATCTATGCAAAATGGGTTTTAAGTTAGTTAAGGAAGAAAGTTTACACAAAATATAGATGGCAGACTAGGATGAAACAAAGAAGAAAGAATGCAAAGTGGTTGGGAATAGTGATCACTGCGAAGAGTTTTGATGAAAATGAAAAGTAGGAAAGGTAGAGAAGGCCAGAGAGCAGAAGATGGAAAAGGAGAATTCCAGAGCAGTGATCCAGCAAAAGGGATAGCTATCAGTAACTACTAACTCAAGGTATAGTCTTGCATGTGGGAGCAGAGATGAAGGACAATGGTACACAGGTGATCATGTAAGGTATGAGCACAGTATATTGCATGGGTCAAATTTTGGAAGCTTGAAGCTGTGAAGTGGTAGCATTATACAGAATGATCTGAAACAGAAAAATTAAAAATGCTTTAAATGAAAGTGAAAGACTCCAAGTGATCTAAACAGGAACTTAAAGGAAATTAAATTTGGAAGAACATTTAATGGGGGGGGGGGGGAGGAAAAAGAGAGTAAAAAAGAAAATCAGTTCAATAAAGAAAAAAAGCACACAAATTGGAACTTGAAGCAATTGAGTACAACTATGAAGTTCTCAGAGGAAAAAGCAAATACAATCAGAAAACCAAATGGGAAACTGCTGCATTCCTTCACTTTCATCTTACAACATTTAGTCAGTTTTCCTAACACCTATCTGGCTGCTTCTCCTCCGTCTCCTCTGTACAATGGCACTTCTTCTACCCAAACTGAAATGCTTCTAGTTCCTCCACCTTTGATTCTGGGTCTTTGTACTGTGTTTCCTCATTTATTCCCAAGGCTGAAAATCTGCAAATTTTATTCCAAGTCCAGAACTCTCTTCTGCATTCCAGTCTTTTATAGATAATTTTTTGCTTTGATATAAAAGTCGCCTCAAACTAGATAACTCAAACTGAACTTACACTTTGCTCTCCAAGCCTGTTTTTGAGTGCTATTTCAGACCATCCTGCCAGCTGCTCTGGCTAGAAACTTAGGAGTAATCTACCTTTCTCAAATGAAAAAAAAAAATTAAAAAAAAAAAAAGTCCCACTATTCCTATCTCCCAAATGCTTCCAGAATCTGTAGTTTGCTCCACTCACCACAAAGTGGGTCCAAGTCAGTATCACCTAAATATTAGATGAGAGTACAATGTGCCCTAATTGATCTCACATTAATTCTTATTACCCTCCATCATATTTTCACACTAAAGTCTACGTGATAAAATAATAATAGTAAATCTGAGTACCATAACTCCCTCTCTAGCTTCATCTTTTGTTACTTTGGTTTATCAACTTCCGGTGCTGGCCTTCCCCCCCTGCATCTTGCTGAAGGTACCAGCACCCGTGTTCCCATTGCCTGAAATGATCTTCCCCATTCTCCTCATGATAGGAGCCATGAAACACAGTGGTTAAGAGTAGACTCTTCTGTTTAAGCTCAAATCCCAGGTTTACCACTCATTAGCTCATTAGGTCATGTGACCTTGGAGAAGTCAGCTATCTTTCTATGCCACAGCTTCCTCTTTAAAATGAGGGAAACAATAGTGTCTATCTCACAGAGTTGTTAGATTGAAGTAAGTTAATACATAATAAGGATCAACAATAGTACCTGGTGGGGCACCTGGGTGGCTCTGTGGTTGAGTGCCTGCCTTTAGGCTCAGGCTGTGATCTACGGGTCCCAGGATTGAGTCCCACATCAGGCTCCTTGCAGGGAACCCGCTTCTCCCTCTGCCTATGTCTCTGCCTCTCTCTGTGTCCCTCATGAATAAATAAATAAAATCTTTAAAAAAAAATAGTGTCTGGCACGTAACAATCACAATCTAAGTATTTCCAATCATTATTATTCATTCTTAGTTAAATATGACTTCCTTAAGGAACTGCTTTACTGGTGCCCCCAAATCAATTTGCTCCTCCTGTAATATAATATATTCTACACTGTATTTTTCTTCAGCAGCACTTATTTCAACTCCAAGGATTTGTATACGTTTTTATTTAATGTCTTTTTTCTCCACTACATAATATGTTTCATTATGGCAGGAACATGCTGGTCTTATTCCAAATGTATCACCAGTATCTAGAACTGGCACCTCAAACATACAAGTATCTAATCTAAAAATACTTGTTAAATAAACTTGAGCAAAAGCACAATGTAGTTATTAGAAATGAGTAAGAGTCCTATATGATCTAAGTCATTATCTGAATAGAGATCTGTTGGGACACCTGGGTTGCTCAGTGGTTGAGCATCTGCCTTTGGCTCAGGGCATGATCCTGGAGTCCTGGGATCAAGTCCCACATCAGGCTTCCTTCATGGAGCCTGCTTCTCTCTCTGCCTGTGTCTCTGCCTTTCTCTCTGTGTCTCTGAATAAATAAATAAAATCTTAAAAATAAATAAATAAATAAATAGAGATCTATCCTATGTAGAAAATTATACGCCTGCATTGTAAACTAGGCATAATAATGCCTCAATAGTGTTGATTTAATTATAAAAACCTCACAATTTGTTAAAATGTGCAAGTTCCATTAATTTATAAATCTAAGTTGGATAGTCATAAGTCTCCATATCCATGAGAGACTTCCAAAGTGTTTGGCACTAGCCTAATTTGTCAGGCTTAAAATAATTTAGAAAAAAAAAATTGTCAGGCTTCTTCTGGAAACTCCTTCAAAATATCATCAACCAGAGATTGCCAAAGCTTCAGGATTCTATGGAACTTTGAACCATTATTTTAATACAGCAGAGACTTAATCCTTGGCAGAATATCAAAGTTTCTCCCAGAGGTAATGGAATGTACACCAAAACAATGTTTCTAATATGAATCATTTTTTCAAGAAATCATTAGAGAGTCTTCATCCTGAAACTCTGGACCACTGTTTGAAAATAACTTCTGTTTGTTATAAAAACAATATAGTTTCACAGAATAAAATATGACAAAAATATCTGGGAATCATAATGTGCCAAATATAAGTCAGCAATGTAGTGGCATTATTTATAAAAAACAAATGTGACACTAAGATGAACTTTAAAGAGTAGAAGATGCAAGAACTGTGAAATAATCTTTCTTCTTACAAATATTTGATGAACGCAAGTATCACTGTGGTGTAAATACAGCCTGCACTGTATGTCTTAAGTCACTGCTAAGAAACTGAAGAGAGTACAATATTAAGCAAGAAAGACAATAAAGGAGTTGAATCAGGAGAGGGACTAAAAGAAAGATTTAAATTAATTTTTTTTAATTTAAGAGAAAGATTAATGGTGAGTATGTTAAATGGAGGTTATTAGAATACAGTTACTGCATCATTCTTTTATTATTCACAATAAAAACAGACTGGTTCAGCAGGTTTAAAATATAAAAAAATATTTATTTATTTATTTATTTTTAAATTTTTATTTATTTATGATAGTCACACAGAGAGAGAGAGAAAGGCAGAGACACAGGCAGAGGGAGAAGCAAGCTCCATGCACCGGGAGCCCAACGTGGGATTCGATCCCGGGTCTCCAGGTTTGCGCCCTGGGCCAAAGGCAGGTGCCAAACCGCTGCACCACCCAGGGATCCCTAAAAAAATATTTAGATAGTAAAAGTGACAAATATAAATTGTGCTTAGATTTTAACTTAATTAAAATTTATTAAATTAAAGTAACAATATTGTTACTAGGTCATCGTGATGGTTAGTTTTACGAGTCAATATGACTAGGCTGGAGTTTTCAGTTATTCAAACACTAATCTAGGTGCTACTGTAAAAGTATATTGTTATAAATGATCAGGATCTATAATTACTAATTACTTCAAGTAAAGAAGATTATCCTAGACAATCTGGGTGATTCTGATTCAATTAGTTGTAAAGGCCTTAAGAGCAGAATTGAGGCTTCTCTGAAGAAGAAATTCTGCTCATGGACTGTAGCTTGTCCAAGAGTGATAGCCTGCCTCGCCCCATCAGCCACAGAAGCCAATTCTTTAGTAACTAATATCTTAATATGAATATCCTACTGGTTCTTTTTCTATGCTGGAACTCTGAATTGATAGACACACTTAGGTTGAAAATTGCAGCTAGAGATATAAAATAAATTATAAGGTCCTTAACAATTCTATTATTCTCCACCTGAATTTCACATCTATTAATTAAAATAACTTTTTTATTTCACTACTAATCGCCAAAAGATTTCTGGGTAAATAATATCAAATAAAATGGGATGCATTATACCACTTATAATCCTCATTCTGTTTCTAAACACTGCTGAGATTTCAAGGTCAAAAGAAAAAAGAATAAATTTGTTAACTTACATATTTTCATGCTTTATTGTTTTTTTTTCTTTTAAAGATATTTTGTTCAACTTTTCTTTGAATAAATCAGGTTCTGAATTCTAATAAAATGTCCCCTATTCTTGAGTTTCAGTACTTCATTCTGAGTTAGGAAGAAACTAACATTATCTTGAATCAGTTTTGAATAATCTACAGAAAAAGTGAAAGCTTGACTTATGAGCTAATCTAACATGAGAAAACATAATGTTACTAAAACAGACCACATGTCACACATAACCCCAAGTGAAAATGGAAAGGTGGGGGAATTGACAATGCAAGATATGTGATAACTATGCAGCAAGAACAAAATAAAAGGGGGAAAGAGAACCAAAATCAAAATTCTTTGATGAGACAATTAAGTGGAGTCCAAACCAAAATCATGTGGTTTTACATCATTGAGAAATATCTATTGTTCAAGGATATTGCTGAATAGAGCATTTTCAACTAAATGTAACTGAAATCACAGGAATGCTTTGGAACAAACAGACCCTTATATAAACTTATCAGTGATTTACTCCTTATGCATACAAGTTTTCAGGACAATGAATACCGCCAATATAAACAAGATAATCAAATTCCCTAACCTTTTGACAATCACTGATATTTTCATTCTAAGCAGCCAAACTTAAAATATACAACTACTATACATATCCATGACCTATGTTACCCTAGAAAAGAGGGCTGCTGAGATCTAGGAGCAGGGCAAGCAGGGGAAGGAATGTAACCAGCAATATGGTGGATAGGCCTAAGGGGACAACCCAGATTGTTGAGCTAGCTTCAACACTAATAGAGTCTAATAGTTTCTACGGAGATCAGTTTCTGACACTGATAACTAGAAAGAATGTTCCTGTGAAAGTTAGTAATATTGTTCCCCAAAGGGATAATGTCATAAGGTTCTCCCAAGTTCACTGTTTACAGGGGCTCATTTAGGTAGAGGGTGGAAAACAAGGAACTCAAGAAATATCTAGGACGACTGACTCATTATCCCAAGAAGAGGAAGTCTAGGAAGAACTGGATAGAAGCGAAGACTCCAGTCACATGATGTGAAGGTCTGAATAGTCTTCCAGACTTAGTAGAAAGAAATAAAAGGCACTTTAGGATACAAGAATGAAGAAATCCTAAGAACTAACTGGCAAGAGTTTGGGGAGATAGGCATACTTCAAAACTGCAGATGGAAAACAGCAACACTAATTATGGTCAACTACAAATGATAACAAGGATCTACGATATTGCCAAGCTTTGCTCCGAGTGGTTTTGAAACTGAGTCAATGTAATAATTGTAAATTATTTAGAATTTGTAATTAGATTGGTAGTGGCGGGAAGAGATGTCTGAGGCATTCAGGGATTGACAATACCTACCAATTGTTTGGTGATATAAAAGCCCCAAATTTTTCCTATAATTTAAAAATATTTAGTTAATGTCATTGAAGCCATTCATCAAATAAAAGCTTTAGCTAAGAAAAAACATTTTTTTAAAAAACAACAAACTTGCCAAAAGTTCCCTTCTAGACTTCTGGCAAATGGCTAAAGCTATCTCTAGTCTCCTGTAGGTACAGTTACCACTCATCTTCATAGCTATACATAGGCAAATTAGAAAAAGTACCTCTCCTCTCCAAATGAATTAGAGAAAAAGATTTCAGCTCCTCCTCATTGCATTAGTCAGAAGGTTTTGTGCAAAGCTCTATACAGTGTCTCTGAATGTGGATCTCTGGATTGGTATACATGTGATATGGCATACCTGTAGAAACAGGTCAAATCAACTTTGGAGGGTTTATTGTCTACATTAGAACTTCTCCAGATTGTCTTTAAATAAAGAAAAAAAATTCTCCCCTTTCTTTACATTATGAATCCTTCTTAAGAATCTGATTAAAACTATGGACTCATTTTCCAAAAACTGCTTGTGCATACATGTACAGACATAAACAAAATTGCATCTAATTTCGAGGTTCGTAGATCTCCTGCTGACCATTCAAAGGACCCTGTGGCTCTTGGGTGTATTTTAAACTGTCAAATTTAGTGTACCTAGACGTTCACCCACAGAAAAATTGGGACAAGAAGCTACAGAGATTTCCACTAAGAGATCAATACAAAAAAGAATAAAGCAAATTTAGCCGATGTGTTGAAAACACTGTCCATAACAGCAAATGCAGGATATCTCAGATCCCATCCCCATACCACAGAAATTTATATACTAATGTCTCCATATAATACCTGAACATACAATATATTGTATGAACATTATAAAGCTTACAGCTGATCATTTTTCCAGATTTAAGTAAAAATTTAAAAATCAATTTAACATGTTGACTATTATTTTTTTTTAAAGATTTTCTTTATTTATTCATAGAGACAGAGAGAGAGAGAGAGGCAGAGACACAGGCAGAGGGAGAAACAGGCATCATACAGAGAGCCTGATGTGGGACTTGATCCAGGGTCTCCAGGATCACGCCCTGGGCTGCAGGTGGCACTAAACCGCTGTGCCACCAGGGCTGCCCAACATGTTGACTATTATGAATGTAATTTGAAGCAGATTTCCTTCTTTGCCTTGACCTATGAAAATTCTACAAAAAAATGTATGGTCCATGTGAAGAAACTATGTACTAATTATGGTAACTTAATATCCAATTCTTTGTTTCTTTTCTCCCCATGCTGATTATATATATTTTTCACATACATACTGTATACATAAAATATAATGTGTATGTATATATAATATTGTATATATGTCAACTTTTTTAGAAAAAAGTTTATAAAAAGTTAAGAAATGTAAATTCCTTTAAAAAGAATAAGAATGATTAATTAAAAATGATATTAAGATTTTCTTAGGAATATGTCAACAATAAAGGGCCAGCATATCTCTTAAAAATCTGCTATTCCATTTAGGCCACTGGTACCATTAAATGAAAGTAAAAAAACTTCACAGACAGAAAAGCTATCACTCTGTGTTCTAAAGTCCCCTATCCCACTAAAACTCTCTATATGGGAGTTTGATGAATATTTATATTCTTCAGTGTAGAACTCAACATTCTTTCCTTTGTACTCCCATGGCACAGCACATTGTACATCATCTGCTATAACAACTATTACTATATGATAAATATGTTTTTATTTTTCCCTCTACTACTTCTAGAGCTGGGCAACTGGGATCCTATCTTCCTCATCTTCATATATCTGGCATCTAGCACAAGGAGGGCCATAGTATTAGGCAAGGTACTGTTAAAGCATTTTAACACCAGTGGACTGATGTTACTTAGGTGTATGACAAAACACAATATAAGAAATGTCAGAGTAGACAAGAAAGACCGGTTCCTATACAAATCTTCAACTCATCAATATCTTTATAACTTAAATCTTTATTTCAATTCTAGTTTTTCATCAGCTCTGCCCTCCAAGTTTATTCCCTGTGGAGAGAGAACCTTATGGCCTTAATATGGCCCAACTACATTCTCTCTAGAAAGGTTAGGCTTTTGTTGAATAGATCAAAGGCAAACTTGCAGAGTAAAGGAGTTTCCTATAGAATAATGTATACTTTAATATGTCTGTGTGTGCATGAAAGCATATGTGTACATACATATAAATATGAAAAATCACAAATGTTTATTATCTGCAAAACAATTAACTCTTTTTATCACCTTCTTTCTCATGTCTCTTAGCAGGCCTCCTGACATACCTAAGTATTCAAGACACTAGGTATGTGATAGAGCTCTAAAGTATTTAAGGCATCAAATAGCTCTGATTTCTTGAAGTGTCAATATTTGCATTAACATACACTTATCTTAGCCTTAAAAATCTTCAGAAATATAATAAAATGTATTAGCATTCCACCTCTTTACTTACTAGTTGTATGACCTTAGATTAGTTACCTAATTGCTCTGTATCTCAATTTCCTTATATGTAAATAATAATAGTCCCTTTCTCATGGTAATGTTATGAGGATTAAGTTCATTAAAACATGTAAAGCACTTAGAAAACGGCCTAAAACACAATAAATATTCCATAAATATTAACTTAATAATATTTGTTATACAACATTTTCTACTCAAAGTCTGTAACATGTAAATGTTTTCAGAGCAAATATTTTTTGAAAGCCAGACTACTTGAAAGTATGATTTAGCCTATTTATCAGCAAAACAAAGAAAACGTTGTTTGCATTTTTTGTAATATTAAGTTCAAACACACAAAAATGCCATTTTTATAGGAAAAAAATGTCTACATCAGCAAGTATATAGTTAACTTTCTCAAAGTATTTTGTTGGAAAATTAAATACATTTCACTAAGATGCACTTAAAATAATTTTCAGCAATGGAAGCTTAGCATGCAATTAAGTTTCCAAAAACAATTTTAAAATAATTAAAATATTGCCATCATAAACACCTTTAGGAGTCATGTAGATTGTATATTTGTGTCTTCCCGGATACCCCATTAATATGCTGAGACCTAATCCCCAGTGCAACAGTGTTTGGGAGTGGGACCTTTGGGAGATAATTAGGTCCTGAGGGCTCCGCCCTCATGAATGGGATCAGTGCTTTTATAAGAGACTGAGAGAACTTCCTGGTCCCATCCACCATGAAAAGATGGCTGTCAAGGAGGACGTGGGACTCACTAGACACGGACTCTTGTGGTGCCTTGATCTTGGACTTCCCACCCTCTAGAACTGGGAGAAATAAATGTTTGCTGTTTATTTGGTTTATGACATTTTGTTATACCAGTCCAAATGGATATGGAATATGGAAGAGCCTGACTATACTACTAAAAAGGTAGTAAACATCTTCCTGGTGAAACACTGACTTTTTAACCAATAGGATTCAACTTTTCTACTTTGATTTCCTAAATGTAATTTTGTATGAAAAGACTAATGCACCTCAAAAAAAAAAAAAAAATGAGTGACTCCTTTTTCATTTGAAGACAGCCCAGGTTAAAAAAAAAAAAAAAAAAATGAAGACAGCCCAGATTATTACTTTCAATAATAAAATACAATTAAATAGTTACTTCCAAAGTTTCGGACAATTAGAACTGACATTTTCTTTTTATAGAAGGAAAGAAATACACTTAGGGAGAGGTGATTTCCCTGAAAGAGAAAATTAAAAATCCTGATTCTCAGATCTGAAAAACATGAATCCCTCAAATGTAGTCATTCAATACTTTATTCAGCCAACAAACATTTACTGAATGCCTCCTGTGTGCTCAGTCCAGTATTGACTCTGAGGCCAGAGGTAAAAGTCATTAGTTCTTTTTTTTTTCCATAAGATTTTATTTATTTTTTTATTTTAGAGAGGGAGAGAGAGAGAGAGAGAGAACACACATGAGGCCTGGGGACGGGGAGAGGGAGAGAGAGAATCTCAACTAGACTCACTACTGACTGTGAAACCAAATGTGGGGCTCAGTCCCAGAACCCTAAGATCATGACCAGAAGCTGAATCAAGAGTCGGATGCTTATCTGACAGCCACCCAGGTACCCCATTTTGTCCTTTTCTTCAAGAACTAAGAATTCTCAGAAGAGACAAATTAAATAGAAATGAATAATAAAATATGATAAAAGTTATAAAAGAATCTAGGAAAGTGACTAAACTCAGATTGTAGGGAATGAAGCACAGTATAATCCAAGAAAAAAAAAAAACAGCAGACTATAAACCCAGGCACATGTGAGCGGTCAAGACAATCAGGAGAGCTCAAAAGACTCAGTTTGGCTGGACTGAAGGTGAAGGCATACATGCACACACATACTGATCACTGCGTGTATTCAGTGCATATCTGTAACGTAATCAAGGTAACCGAATAAATACAAAAACAAAAAAGAAAAACTTACCATGCTTTCCTCTAGAAATATCCACATACTGGCAAAGTCTGGGATGGGTGATGGTCTTAAGGATTTGAAATCGCCCTAAAATTTTGATGGAATTTGGTGTAAGAGGAAGTCCATTACTTCCACAAACGTCATGTGGCAGAGCCGAGGCAAAGAAGGTAAAGGCACCCATTTCAGCATCCTTTAGGGGAAACATTTCAGAGTCCTACGTCTTCCAAGATGATCTGGAAAAGGAGAGAATTTTATGACACTTCAACCAAAAATTAAGCCAGTGTTTTCTAACCTTAAATATGATTAATATATAACTTGGAGAAAAATGCCAATCAGAACACCATAAAAAATATCAAAGTTAAAAAGTTCCAAGATAATATCAAAGAGGAAAAATCACCTAATCATAAATTTATATTATAACTCTAAATCATCATCAAAGATTTTCAATGGCATAAAAAGGAAAAATAGAACATTTCTTCTTCAATGACACCTGACAGTTTTAAGAGTTCAGAGGAAGTCTGTTACTGCATATTCATATCATAAGGATCTTCTGTTTACCTAAAGCTTGAGTAGAGAATAGACCATAAAGAACTTTTCCTTCTCATAGAGTGAGTAAAGTCAGGAAAGTGTCAATAACTTTTCCTTCTCACAGAGTGAGTAAAGTCAAGAAAGAGGAAATATAAATACCAACCATTAACTTTAAATTATCAGCGCCACTATTTTAATAGTAGTAAAAATTAAACTAGGCAACAGAGGCCTCTTAATTATTGATTGTTACTTAACAATCAATATTTGCTTTTGTGCTAGATATTTTATATGTGACCTGTTTTATTTATTTATTTAAACATTTTATTTATTTGAGAGAGAGAGAGAGAGAGAGAACGCAAGCATAAATGGGTTGGGGTCGGGGGTGGGGAGGAGAAAAGCAGAGGGAGAGGGAGAAGCAGGTTCCCGGTGAGCAGAGAGCCTAACACAGGGCTCAATCCCAGGATCCTAGAGATCATGACTTGAGTTGAAGACAGACACTTAACTGACTGAGCCACCCAGGCACTCCTACAAGGGACCTGTCTCAATTCTCTCAACAACCTTCAGAGATGTTATTGCCTCCAGCTTACAGATGTTTCATGTATATTTATCCGGAATGGTCCTATTGACATGGCCTGCAAAGCAAATAATACCCAAAGTAACCTGGAGATTAAGGAACTTGTTCCAAATCAATATGAATTGCATTAAGGCAATCACAACAACAAAAAAAGGACAAAAAAAAATCTTTCTCTCACCCAGGTGTCTCACTAAAAAGACATTCCATTGGTCAAGTACTGCATGCTTCCATTCTGAGCTTTCAAAATAAAAAATGCTGGAATTCTAAGTTGAAGTAATGGACCACTTTTCATGTCTGGAGAAATCTCATTAAAAACATTAAAATGATACATTTTAAAAATAAAGAAGAGAACTGAAAAGGGCCATGAGCTAATGAAAGACTTCAAAAAAACTCCAATATAGCATTTTTCATTCAGGGGAGTATTGTCAAAAGAAGCAAAAAGAAAAAAAAAAGAAGAAGCTACAACCTGTATTATAGTCAAGAGGTCTGTTGGGCCTCTTTGAATTCAGAGGCTTCAGATCAGAGAAGCAGAAATAATGGGGAACATAAGTCAGAAGAGGATTTGAAATTAGAAAGATAATTTAAAGGGCTGAAGAATAAAAGACTTAACTCTTAAAAAAAAAAAAAAAAAAAAAAAAAAAAAAAAAAAAAAGGGACCCTGGGTGGCGCAGCGGTTTGGCGCCTGCCTTTGGCCCAGGGCGCGATCCTGGAGACCCGGGATCGAATCCCACGTCGGGCTCCCGGTGCATGGAGCCTGCTTCTCCCTCTGCCTGTGTCTCTGCCTCTCTCTCTCTCTCTGTGACTATCATAAATAAATAAAAATTAAAAAAAAAAAAAAAAAAAAGACTTAACTCTGCCACTGGCCCTCCCAATCCTGGGTAGCTATTTATCCTCAAAGGAAAAAAAGGTAATATATAATGGGCAAAAAAATAAATTTAAAAAAATGTTGCCCTGGAGGCAACTGAAATAACATATGGAAAAGAAAACAACAAAAACCAAAACTGGGGACGCCTGGGTGGCTCACCGGTTGAGTGTCTGCCTTCGGCTCAGGACGTGATCCTGGGATCCAGGATCAAGTCCCACATTGGGCTCCTGCATGGAACTTGCCTCTCTGTGTGTCTCTCATGAATAAATAAATAAAATCTTTAAAACAAAAACCCAAAACTGGCTGAAACACATTTTGAAAGATTTGAGACGACATTACATCAGGAAGAATGGCAAAACATATTTCACAAAAGAGTAAAAAAGGAATTGCTGATACAGATGAACAGCCTCATTAATATTCAAGAAACTGCATGGGAATTTATACTTGCCAGATAGTAAAATTAAGTAAAAATTAAGATATTTGATAATATATAATGTTAGGGGGATATGAAGAAATAGAATGTAAATTAATATAGTCACTTTGGAAAACAGTTTGACACTATTTTGCTATTCCCTCTGCAGAAACTCCTACACACATATAGAAAGGGACACATATGAGAAAGGTCAGCATGGTATTGTTTCTATTATTCACAAGCTGGAAATTTAAATGTCCAAAGACAAGTGAATGGTTATGTAAATTGTGGTACATTCATCTGATAGAA
Organism: Vulpes lagopus; assembly: GCF_018345385.1. NCBI lineage: Eukaryota > Metazoa > Chordata > Mammalia > Carnivora > Canidae > Vulpes > Vulpes lagopus. Next base: position 103,026,999 of record NC_054829.1, read on the forward strand.
CAGTATACATGAAAGAAAATAAGTAAATTGCAGCAACATTTAGCAGCATAGATGAATCCAGAAATATAATGTTGAATAGGAAAAAACAGCATATAAAATGTATGTCAATATTCATAATATTCAAAAATAAGAAAAGCTAAATAATAAGTAATTCAGGAATACATTAATATGATGTAATATTTTTTAAAAGTACAGGAATAATAATAATAATAATAATAGTAGTAGTAGTAAAACTTGAGAATAGAGTTACCACTGTATGAAAAGCAGGAGTGAGATTAGGGGAGAATCCATAAGAAGCTTCAAAAATCTTGAGTAATACATTAGTTCTTAATCAGTGGGTAAATACGTGCTCATGTTATTAATATGCTCCATAATTTCTATATTCCATATCTATATATGTGTGTGCTATATATCATGTTTCATATATCCTTTAAAATTCTGAGATGAAAAATTTTAAAAATACAATGAACTGTTTTTCCACAAAGGCCAAGAAAATCAGTAGAGAAAGGACAGTCTTTTTAGCAAATGGTCCTGGAACAACAAGATATACATATGGATAAAAAAATTAACTCTATTCCTACTATTATATCCATGGAAATCTGCAATGGATTATAGATCTAAATATAATGTAAAGGAATATCTTTGCAACCTTAGGGTAGGCAAAGACTTCTTAGACAGTATTAAAAAGAAAAAATTGCTAACTATAAAAGACAAACTTGATAAAGTAAACTTCATTGACATTAAAAACATCTGCACAACAAAAGGCACCCTTGAGAAAATGAAAATCCAAGCCAACGATAAGGAAAATGTTATTTATATTTATAAATACATATATATTACATTATATATATATATATATATGCTGTTTTTATCAAATACGTGTACGTGTATATATGTGTATATATGAAAGTAGACTTGTACCTAGAATATATCAACAATGCTTACAACTCAATAATGAAAAGAAAATAAGTCAATACAAAAATAGGCAAAATCTTAAACATATATTTTCCAAAAGAGAACACACAAATAGACAATAAGCATAGGGAAAAGGTCTTAATCATAATCATCAGGAGAATGCAAAATTAAAACCACAAAACCATGCAATTTTACACCTACCAGAATGCCTAAATTAGAATGACTGGAAATACCAAGTGCTGAGGAAAATGTGGAAATGGAGGCTATATATTGCTGCTGGTGGGAATGTAAAAATTACACAAGAACTTTAGAAAACTTTTTGTAAAACTATTCCAAGGTTAAAAATACCCTCAGTTTATGACTCAGAAATCCCACTCCTACTAAATACTTATCAAAGAAAAATGAAAATAGCTGTCCATAAAACTACTTGTATGAGAATGTTCATAGCAGTTCTATTCACAACATCCCCAAATTGGAAGCAATGAAAATGTCACACAAGTGAATGTATAAATAAGTTGCTGCTTATTTATCTAATGGAATTCTACTCAACAACAACAAAAAAGAAGCAAACATGCCAAAATATATGTATCTCAAATACATTATGTTGATGAAAGTAGCCCCAGATCAGTTCACATTCTACAACTCCCTTTAAATGTAGTTTCAGAATTACACTTCAAAACTAGAGTGACAAAAATGATACATAGTGCACTGGGCAAGGAAGATGGGATTGGGTAAAGAAACCTAGTTTCTTTTGGAGAGAAGTGAAAATGTTCCACATCTTCATTGGGGTGGTGGCTGTCACATGGATGTTTACATGTATCAAAATTCATCAAACTACTAATTAAAATCAGTGCATTTCAATATATATACATTTTATCTCATAAAAAATAAAACAATGAAATAAAATTAAGAGACGAGAAAGGAAAAATTAAAAATGAGTGGTTGGAAATTAAATTATTACCATGTTATATAGAAGTGTTGGAAAAGAAAGTTGAGACAACTTCTCAGAATATGGAACAAAAAGCAAATAGATGAAAACGTAAGAGAAAAGATAATAGACATAGTGAATCAAACCAAGAATTCCAAAACCACTTTACAGGAGTTTCAAAGAGAACAGAGGAAAGACCAAGGAGAATAAATTATGAAATACAGAATAGGAGAAAATTCCCCACAGTTGAAGGAAAATATGTACTTCAAATTAAAAAGGCTTATAATATTAAGGAGGATAAATAAAAATAACCACACCGAGACATTTGTCTTAGCTCCTTTGAATGAATTCATTGCAAGAAGAATAAAGTCACAAGACACGTCATCATAACTTTTCAAACCATCATACAAAACTAAAATTTTTTAATCACTCCAGAGAGTGGTATTGAACAAACAGTTCAGGTACCAACAAGTTAAGATTAAGACTGTCATTCCCATCTTTTCATGAGCAATAGTGAAAGAAGACAAGGAAGCCTTCAACGACTTAAAGCGACATAATTCTGTTTCTATACCCTGCCAAACTATCAATCATAATAGCAAAAAACAATTTACAGCCATACGAACATTAAAAAATAAAATTACCATCCATATCTTTTATGAATGAATAAGTATCCTTAGGATGTATTCTATCAAAAGAGAGGAGAAAAATAACAGAAGATGTGTGGTTAAGAAACAATGTAACCTACCAAAATATAATATGTTCAAATTAAACAGAAGGTGGGCTTCAAGAGGTACATCTTCAAGCAGAGAAATGGAATAGAAGCTTCTCATACAAAAAGTGAGAGGACATGGTGAAGAAAGCCTGATGGGAGCACTTGGTAAAAAAAAAAAAGCACATGTACCTGTCTCCCAAAAGAAAACAGAAAGTCCTTTGTAAAAGTGAGGAAGGTTAAAAACTATATAGGAAGTATGTGATCCAAAAAATAAATTACACTTAACTATGGCATAATTTTTTGTCATCATAGAGGAAGAAAGAAGAAATCAATTTGATGTTAATATTACAAGTCTTCTTAGCGTGGCATAGAAGTCACGAAATTAATACATTGGTAAGGAAATGTATCATGGCATACTTTTTGGCTCTGGAATTAGAAATACTTACAAAGCCATAGTATTGTAACATTGTATTGGTTTCTAGCACATAATAAAGCAAAAAAAATTATAGTCAAGAAATATAATGTAAATATTACTCAATTGACAATGTATAAGGAAAGGTTCAGATAAGGGAATGTAAAAGTGGTGGATGTAGTTTTTGCAGTGCCAGAAAAGAAGGTAGAGTCATTACTTAAGGACTTTATTTAAGTCATTACATAAGGAGCCAAAATATATTTTTGAAAATTGACATGAAAAAATAATTTTTATACATTATTTAAAATTATAACATTGATCAATATGAAAACTAAAAATTATAATAACTATTCAAAACTTTGGAGAAGAGAGGCTGAGGATTGTATGGGTTACCTTAAGAAGTCAATTTAAAAAAAATGGGCAATTTAACTTATTACTCAACATATAGACCTAAAGTTAGAAAAGGTTAAAAGTGGTCATTTCTGAAAAGGTCTAACGGTAGGAAGGGAGACACTAAATTGTTGCATTTTATTACGCAATCCTTCTATATTATACTATTTGGTTTTCAATTAGACTGCCTCTATCCAACTGAAAAGCAAATAACCAAATATAGAAATTGCAAATTATTCAAAATGGTAAGACACTAGTGAGCATAAAACATTTCATCAATGTCCCACTTCAACTGCCTTCTAGATGGGTGCACATAAAAAGGCTCACGTATAGGAAATATACACATGGACTTGCTCACATTTGGTGGGTAGAAGAAAACTAGTAAGAAAAAAAAAAAACAGAGCTGAGGTGAGAGATTGAGTAAAAACAACAACGTGAGCAGAGGGATTGAACATTCATTCATTCAACAAATATCCTGAACCTCGTTCAAGTCAGGTGTTTTTTTCAGCTGCCCGGCCAAGGAGAGTGAATGAGACCATCTCCGCCCTCAAAGAACTTGGGAGTCCGAAATAGGAATGGGGACGGAATAGGACAAAAGCCGCCAACTTCATCATAAATAAAAAGTTCACATATTTCTCCAGCGGGCAAGTAATAACTGGTTCGTTTACTGCATACACCTTCCGTCAAAAAAAAAGTTGTCTTTGTGGCCCACATACAAAGAACCAAGGGGCCTTGAAAAGCAACCACTGACCCCTCCAATGGTCACATCCTCCCACCCCGCAGGGAACGTTCCCTCTCAACCGTTGACTAAGCCTTTGAAACCAGAAACCAAACTAAGGACTTTGTATCGACGGTGAGTATCGGAGCGGTGACTCCACATTCCCTAACCTCTTCTTTAAACCTTCCTTTGAAACGGGGCTGCAAGGGTTCCTCTGCCTACAGTCAGCCAGCAGGGACTGCGGGGTAAACGTGTGCAGGGGGAAGGCTGACGTTAGCGAGGGATGGGCTCAAGCCCGGCAGCAAGCAGCTCCACACGTTGGCTCCTCCTACTGTGGGCAAGTGGGGCCGCTCGCCGCACCTGCCGCTCCTCCACCTCCCGCCAGCCCCACCCACTACGACACACGGAACTGACAAACCCAAATACCTGCCTCCGAGTCTGCGGACGCAGGCGGACACAAAACACAAGGGGATGGAGCTTCTACGCAGGGCCCCAGGTTGTCGCTGTGGCTCTTGCCGCCGCTGCGCTACTGCTTAGTGCACCAGACCCTGCACTTCAGGTGCTTCTACAAAAGAGGCCGCTCCGGGGAGCGCGGCGATTGCCCTCTGCCTGCGAGCTAGAGCCGCCGAAATTTCCAGCTCGGAATCCGGCCAGGAGCGCGAGTCCCACTCTCCCTCCACTGACAGCTCGCAGCTCTCCCCGCCCCCACCCTCACTTCGGCCCGGCCGTTTCCGCTGACCTCACAACCCCCACGACACGTTGACGAAAGACCCCGACGCCCAGCGTTTTGCCCCTTGCCCAAACTGGTAACAAAAATGTGGCCACCAAGGAAGAAGTACAGGGTGCGGGTGGAGTTATTGGCGAAGGACACAGAAGATGAAGAGCTTGAAGCGGCTGCACACAGGATCTGGGAGACAGAATTTGGAGTTAAATCCGCGGAGCGCTCAGGCGTTCGGTGGGGACGCCTCGGTGGGTCCTTTCTCACTGCTGTCGCCGGCGGGAGGGCGTTCCTAGCTGCTAGGGACGGAGGCTGCCCGGGTGAGTCCTCCTGGGTCGTGCTGTCCACCGATTCATGTGAGTGACGCCCCTGGAGGGGTCCTGGGTAGGCGGGTTGAGATCGAAAGAGTACCCCCCCCTTCCCTTACTCGTCTAGGCGACATAGGACCTGGCCTGCACATACTAGTGGAAGGTACGCTCATGCCAGTGCCAGTCTTGGCATGTGGAAGCAGGGCACAGCTTGGGACCTTTTGAAGGAACCACGTTTGAGAAATGGGATGCGGGGGCTGGGGAAGGGATGCTACTGGAGAAAAGATATATTCAGCACACACACGTTTACTTTCATGTGTGCGCGCGCACCCATGTGTGAAAGGACTGGGGTGAGGTTGGGGCAGGAATCCCTCCTTCGATTAGTTAAGCGACCAAGGCTTCGGGTATTGGGTAAAGAGCAACGAGCGAAACAGAAGCCCCTAGCTTCCTGAGGTTCACATTTTATTGTCGAAGACACGTAGTAGACAGAATTTTGGAAAGCATGCCATGTTGCAGGTTGTAACAGGCGCTGAAGAGAAAAAGAAAACAATAAAGCAGAGGAAGATACAGTTTGAGATTTTGGTGTGGCCAGGGAAGGTCTCACTGGAAAGACGACTTTCGAGCAAGAGCTTACATCACTGAGAAAACTAACCCTACAGATGTCTTGGGGAACTGCAGTCAGGTAGAGGGACCAGCCGTTGCAAAGGCCATGAAGCGGAAACTCCCCTGAAGAGCAAGGAAGATTGGATTGGAGCTGAGTTAAAGGGTTAAAATTGGAGACAAAAATCATAGAATGAAGGAGTCATGAAGGGTATTGAGGGCACCTGAGTTACTGGAGAGCTTTGAGCAGTGGACGGTCGGATATAATCTGGCTTCCTTTTAAAAAGGATCTTACTGGCAGCTGTGGAGAATAGATTGAAAAGGACAGGGTGAAAGAAAGACCAGTTTGGAGGCTTTTGTAGTAATCTAGAGGGGACACGATCGTGGCTTCAGTTAGGGGTGTGAGAAATGGCTGGCCAAGTTTTTCGTGCTCCTAGTTTAGGTGTGCAAGAATATTGGTGGATGGTGAGTTAATCTATTTTAATTAAGGTTTTGGGAAACACTTTAAAAATGTAGTGTGAATATTGGAGTGGCTAACACAAGTCGAAAATCGTAGCCTTGCCATTTAATATTTGAGTTTATAATGTTTGGATTCAGACGAGTCATGTAATTTCTCTGAATTTTCCTATGGAATGGAAAATGTTATCCCACAAGGTTGGAAATCTCAAATGAGTTCATTTGTAATGTGCCTGGCCCATTAAAATAGTGGCTGTTGTTACTAGCTGTGTTCTTGGGTAAGAAACGGGAAAAAGTACTGAGTGTTTCTGTGGATGGAAAGGGATGGTTAAACCCTATTGAAGAAAATCTGAGAGATCTAGACATACAGTTTTTAAAAATGTTATGCGTGTTTCACTGAACAGAAAGTTTTTCTCTGTTAATGGCCATAGTACCAGAAATATATGGACTGTCTTAGAGCAATCCTCTCTTACCCATCCTTAAAGCCCTCTCGGACCCCCTGTGTTTTTATTAGTAAAGAAGGAGGAGGCATTCTGTTGAGTAAAGAAAACAAAATCAAGAATAAAAACAAATTTCCAGTTATAAAATGAGTAAGTCAGGGATATAATGAACAGCCCAGTGACTATAGTTTAAAAAATACTGCATTTAAATGTTTGAAAGCTGGGAGAGTGGATCTTCAAGGTTTTCATCACAAGAAGAAAAATAATTTTTTTAAAGATTTTATTTATTTTGGACAAAGAGAGGGTAAGGGCCCACAAGCACAAGTGGGGAGAGGGTAGAGGCAGAAGAGGAAGCCAACCCTGCTGAGCAGGGAGCCTAATGTGGGGCTGAATCCCAGGATCCCAAGAACATGACCTGGGCTGAAGGCAGATATTTGACTCAGGTGCCCCCCCAAAAATCTTTTTAACTATTTATGGTGAAGGATCTTAACTGGGCTAATGAGATCATTTTGCAGTATATATAAATATCTAGTCACGTTGTGTGTGCATCTAAAACTAACCTGATGTTGTGTCAATTATACCTCAAAAAATTTTAAATAAAAAAAGTAATACAGCCAATAAGTAGCAGAGCTAAAATTTGAATCCATTCCTTGAACACACAACAAATAAAAATAAAAAGAAATAAAAAAGAAACATTCAGAAAAAGAACAGTTTTAGGTTGATTTTCTATATTTTGGCAAAAGTTGCAAAAACACCCCTGGAGTTACTGCCAGTTACCACTGTTAAATGAGTTATCTCTGGGATGCGTCGTTCTCAGAATATTTAATTTTATTTACCTTTTTAAAAATTCTGACTTTTGACACGTTTTAAATTGTAATAGTTTTAATTTTAACCTAGTTCTAAATCGTACCACATTATGTAGCATGGTAATAAACATATTCTTCATATGGGGTGATTTGGCAGTTAGATTACAAAGCAAACAGAGGAACGAAGATTGGAAGTTTAAATGAAGTATTGATGGTAGTAGAAAAAACTGATTAAAGTTACTATATGACACACATGCTTTTCTCATATTTACTGAAATAGTGGTGCATTTTACAATTGTTGATGTCTTAAAATCACTATGAAGTGGGACTCCTGACATGCTTGTCAGTGACCATACTTATGCATACTTGGTCATAATTGTTAGTATTGTCATCAGTTTAATTATATATAGTATTGGTATATAGTAGTTGATTGTAATCTCCATTTTAAGTATCCTTTTTATGATGACTTACCATTAAAATGAAAAGTTGCTGTGTATGAAGAAATACAGGGAAATAAAAAGTGATACAAAAATCGGGCTAAATTTAAGAGATTCTTCAAATATTACAGGATGTGTGCTTTTTTCTTAATGGTACATAAAATGACAGAGCATCTGATTGGAGCAATTTTACAATTGGTGGCATTTAGATTTGATAAAATATAATACTTATAGCATCTAGGAAGAGTATAAACTTCTACCTAACTGAAGTTCTGAAACAGTGAAATCAGGTGTTTTGAGAAGTTAGACACTTCCAAATTGTAGTAGAATTCCTATATTATAAAATAAAATTGAAAACTTGAACTTAAAACTTCCATTTCAAAGCAATAGCTCATTTTTTAAAAAAGATTTCATTTATTTATTAATGAGAGACACAGGGGGCGGGGGTGGGGAGTTAGAGGGAGAAGCAGGCTCCATGCAAGGAGCCCGACGTGGGACTGGATCCCGGGTCTCCAGGATCAGGCCCTGAGCTGAAGGCACCCCTAAACCGCTGAGCCACCTGGGCTGCCCAAGCTCATTTGTTTATATTTAATCCCTAACGTTGAAAACGTGAGACAGGGAACTTGTTATTTAAAAGGAATTACTGGATATAATACTGATGAATCCCTGAACTCTACCTCTGAAACTAATAATATACTATATGTTAATTTAATTGAAAAAAGTAAAAGGAATTACTGGCAATTTAGAATCAGTGAGAAAAGACTACTGAGGAAATTGCTGAGGTAAAGGAAAGTCATTTGGTAATGACAGAAATCTCAGTCTTTTGTGTATCTTTTAATGATTAAGATGTCTAAGTTCATGTATTTCATAAAATCAGCCTCAGCTTTTATGGTTAGTGGCATCTTAAAATGGCTTTTTTTGTAACCAAAATTAATGTTAAGAGGCAGAATAATATAGGTAACATCTTTCAAATTTGTCATAAAAATTAGGTCGTCATTTTTTTAATTTAGTAAAGGGGGAAAAAACATCTGTATTTAAACTCTCCAAAAACTCTTACTATCCAAACACAACATAACTTGTGTACTGTTTTTTTCTCTGTGTGTTTTACATTTGTAATTACTGTGCGTGCAGTTAAGTATTATTTCTTTTTTCTTCTATGTGTTTTACATTTATAATTACTGTGCATATGATTAAATATTAAACCTGTTCTAATGCCCTAATCATTAAATGAAATTTAGTACAGATGAAATCAGTTTTCTCAACTGTTTTAGAGGATACTAGATCTAATAAATGTTAATAGGTGTTCCTTGGTTAGCATTCTGTGGTTAAACACATTTGGAAACTCTACATAATTATGTCTTCTTTAGAAATTACAGCTTGGAAGTTAAAAGAGCTGACTCCAGAATCAGACAGACAGGACATTTTAATCCTGTTATTTACTAACTCATCACATGACCTAAGGCAAATTGATTTTAATTCAAGTTTTCTTCTCTGTATAAAATAAATAGTCTTCATATATGATCTATGTAACACATTTAGCCAACTCATAATAAATACTCTGCTAATGTTATCTGCATATTGTTAATGATAATGTTAATAATATTGTTATTTAACAATTATTATATAATAACAATATTGTTATAATAATAACAATATTATTAACATTATCATGTGTGAGAATCCCTAAGTCTGTTAGCACATTAAAAGCTCTGGGGAGACTAAGGGAACTTAAAAGTTATGAAATTCAGTAAGTACTCAATGTAAAATTGAAAGTCACTGTGGAGCGGTTGGCACACAATAATGAAATGAGCACTGGGTTGAATGGTACAAGATTTGTCTGAGTTTTAAGTTACTAAACTAGCACCGTTGCCCTAAATAGCCTTGTTTAAATTTTTTTTTCCAATTTAATGTGTTTACCTCATTTGTCTGAAAGCTTAGTGAGTACAAAGAACATGTTTATTTTTGCTTTTTACCGTAAACTAGGCACATGGCTCAAAATCAGGAAAAATTGGGGTCAGGAACTTGAGTTTTTTTATAGGGGCCTGGCAGGTAGCATAAATGAGACAACAGAGAGTTGTACACTTTTGCCTTGCTTTATTTTTATTATTTTTTAAAAGATTTTATTTATTCATGATAGACATAGAGAGAGAGAGAAAGAGAGAGAGGCAGAGGGAGAAGCAGGCTCCATGACAGGAGTGGGACTCGATCCTGGGACTCCAGGATCACGCCCTGGGCCAAAGGCAGGCGCTGAAACCGCTGAGCCATCCAGGGGTCCCCTTTTGCCTTGCTTTAAATGGCACTCACCTTCAACTGTTTTAAACATTGTTAACCCTGAAACACAAAGGCTTCTCTGATCACTGTGGTGATAGTTTGTAAACTCTAGAATTGACTATTGATCAGGACCAAACTCTGAAAAACATAAGGATTTAAAGGGACAAGTCAAGAAAAAGGAGCCCTAGAAGGACATGCCAAAGAAGTAGAAAGTGAAATCAAATGAAAGTATCCTCATTTTGTAAATTAAGAAAATGAAACAGAGAAGTTATGCAGTTTTGCCAAGGTCACACACAGCCTCTTAGGTATGTCATTCGACCAAGATTTGTTGGCTGTAAATAAGGGGGGGAAAAAAAACCTGCTCTGGTGTTAGTAATCAATATCTGCATAAATTTCTGCATCCTACTTATATATTTGAAAGTTTAAAGACAGTTAAACAAGTACTAGAAAACCTATTTCCAGAGCGTCTAATTCTAAAAATAATAAATAACTCTTAGAATTTGAGAAGTTTGTCAACATATAGATCTGACTACAACCTAATCCAAAATATCTCAAAAGGCACGTTAATTGTGATATCATGAATAATATTGCCAAAATAACCAGTTATCTAGGAGTAAAGAAAAAGTAGAGGAGGAGGGGCAAGATGGCAGAAGAGTAGGGTCCCCAAGTCACCTGTCCCCACCAAATTACCTAAATAACCTTCAGATCATTCTGAAAATCTACGAATTCCGCCTGAGATTTAAAGAGAGAACAGCTACAATGCTACAGTGAGAAGAGTTCAGCTTCTATTAAGGTAGGAAGATGGGAGAAAAAAATAAAAGACATCCAAGGGGGACGGCGCGAGGAGCCGGGCTAAGGCTGGGGCGAGTGCTTCCAGGACAAGTGCCCCGTCCTGGAGAAGCAGGACCTTCACCAATCTTACCCCGGCGGAAAGGGGCTCGCAGGGAGTTAGAGCAGGACCCCAGGAGGGCGGGGATGCCCTCAGGATCCCTGGGACACTAACAGACACCTGCGCCCTGGGGACAGTGCGCCGAGCTCCCTAAAGGGCTGCAGCACGCACGGCGGGACCCAGGAGCAGCTCACACAACTGGACCCAGGAGCAGCTCGGAGGGGCTCCAGCGGAGGCTCTGCGTGGCGGGGGCTGCACGTTTCCAGGAGCAGCTCGAAGGGACTCAGGCGGCAACTCTGCGGAGAGGGGGCTTCCCGCAGGGAGCGCAAATCCAACAGCGCAGGCCGGGGAGCACAGGGCGCCGCAGACACAGCCCAGGATCCGGCCTCCCCCGGGAGCAGGCAGAGGCCAGGAGGGCCCAGGACGGCAAGGGCACTCCTGCCCCAAGCTGAACAGATCAGCGGCCCCGCCCCGGAGCCTCCAGGCCCCTGCAGATGGACAGCTCCGTGGTTACTGCGGGAGCTGACTCCAGGGTTCCAGAGCTGGCCGCTGCCACTGTGATTGTTCCTTCTGGGGCCTCACGGGGTAAACAACCCCCACTGAGCCTCACAGTGGCCTCACAGGATAAACAGCTTAAATATCTTTCGCTGAGCAGCTCCCCCAAGTGCTAACACCTGAAAATCACAGCAGACCCCTCCCCCAGAAGACCAGCTAGACAGACAGTGGAAAAACAAGTTATTGACCAAGCAGCACTGGAAAGGTCCAGGGGAAGTCAAGGGACTTACAGTATACAGAATCAGAGGATACTCGTCCTTGTTTTGTTTTTGTTTGTTTATTTTTTGTTTTGTTTTGTTTTTTGTTTTGTTTTGTTTTTGCTTTTTCATTTCCATTTGCTTCCCCCCCTTATTTTTTCCCCTTTTTCTTCTCTTCTTTTTTCTTTTCTCTTTTTTTCTTCCTTTTTTCTTTTTCTTTCCTTCTTTCTCTTCTTTCTTTTTCTCCTTTTCCCAATACAACTTGTTCTTGGCCACTCTGCACTGAGCAAAATGACTAGAAGGAAAACCTCACCTCAAAAGAATCAGAAACCGTCCTCTCTCCCACAGAGTTACAAAATCTGGATTACAATTCAATGTCAGAAAGCCAATTCAGAAGCACTACTATAAAGCTACTGGTGGCTCTAGAAAAAAGCATAAAGGACTCAAGAGACTTCATGACTGCAGAATTTAGAGCTAATCAGGCAGAAATTAAAACTCAATTGAATGAGATACAATCCAAACTAAAAGTCCTAATGATGAGGGTTAACAGGGTGTCACGAGTGAGTGACATAGAAGACAAGTTGATGGCAAAAAGGGAAACTGAGGAAAAAAGACAATTAAAAGATCATGAGGATAGATTAAGGGAAATAAGTGACAGCCTGAGGAAGAAAAGCCTACGTTTAATTGGGGTTCCCAAGGGCGCCGAAAGGGCCAGAGGGCCAGAATATGTATTTGAACAAATCATAGCTGAAAACTTTACTAATCTAGGAAGGGAAACAGGCATTCAGATCCAGGAAATAGAGATCCCCCCCCCCCAAAAATCAATAACCGTTCAACACCTCAACATTTAATAGTTAAGCTTGCAAATTCCAAAGATAAAGAGAAGATCCTTAAAGCAGCAAGAGACAAGAAATCCCTGACTTCTATGGGAAGGAGTATTAGGGTAGCAGCAGACCTCTCCACAGAGACCTGGCAGGCCAGAAACGGCTGGCAGGATATATTCAGGGTCCTAAATGAGAAAAACATGCAACCAAGAATACTTTATCCAGCAAGGCTCTCATTCAGAATGGAAGGAGAGATAAAGAGCTTCCAAGACAGGCAGGAACTGAAAGAATATGTGACCTCCAAACCAGCTCTGCAAGAAATTTTAAGGGGGACTCTTAAAATTCCTCTTTAAGAAGAAGTTCAGTGGAACAATCCACAAAAACAAGGACTGAATAGATATCATGATGACACTTAACTCATATCTTTCAATAGTAACTCTGAATGTGAACGGGCTTAATGACCCCATCAAAAGGCGCAGGGTGTCAGACTGGATAAAAAAGCAGGACCCATCTATTTGCTGTTTCCAAGAGACTCATTTTAGACAGAAGGACACCTACAGCCTGAAAATAAAAGGTTGGAGAACCATTTACCATTCAAAATGGTATCCTTATATCAGATAAAGTAAATATCAGATAAACTGATATCAGATAAACTAAAATTTACTCCAAAGACTGTAGTGAGAGATGAAGAGGGACACTATACCATACTTAAAGATTTAAATTCACAGCAAACTTGAGCAAAGTATATAGTGAATTTTAATTTTTTTCTCATCCTTAAGCCAGAACATCTTACGTCATTTTCATAAAACAATTTTTCTCTTGGTATTCTTAGCCACTTTGTGCCTTTGGCAAAATGGTATGTATGGCTCTTGCTGGATTGCTTTGCCTTCTGAGCTAAAGCTGGGAACTATTACTATTAGTCCTTTGAAGGCTTTGACAAAGCATTCAGAGTGAAATCTATATATCATTGAGTGTTCCTTCTTTGTGTACCATTTGTTTAAATAATGTTAAGTGTTACTTTAGGGTTTTTGTAATTATGACAGTATCTATTCCTAGGGGAAGGGACAAAGATTTTTCAGTTGTCTGTTGTCTTATTGTATTCCCCTGTACAGGAGTCCTTGGATATATTTTGTATACTATTATAAACACAAAATTTAGAATTAATGTAAATATATTATCACCCCCATAGACTGTATACCACTCATAAAGAAATTAAGGTGTGTTTAGCCACATTATATGGTTTCATTCATACAGGGAATATAAAAAATAGTGAAAGGGATTATAGGGGAAAGGAGAGAAAATGAGTGGGAAATATCAGAGAGGGAGACAGAACATGAGAGACTCCTAACTCTGGGAAACAAATAAGGGGTGATAGAAAGGGAGGTGGGCGGAGGAATGGGGTGACTGGGTGACGGGCACTGAGGGGGGCACTTGATCTGATGAGCAATGGGTGTTATATGTTGGCAAATTGAACTCCAATAAATATTCCAAAAAAAAAAAAAAAAAAACAACGGTGTGTTTAGCCAAATTATCTGAATATATCTTTAATATCAATGTGTATAATTTATATTTTTATTATTTGCTATGTTCTTAACCTTTAAGAAAATGTAAAAATCATACCTAAAGATCTACAAAATATCATGCCTATAGGAACCCACACTACTGTGAGCTTCTTAAAGGTGGGGATTGTACATACATCCTTTTTTGTGTTCCCAAAATTGTGCTTGATGCCTGTCATTTTTCAGCTACAGTTCATAGTATCCTATATAAGGAACACGTTCCTTATGTACCTCATGGTGTTGTGGTAATTAAATAAGTTAATATTGTGAAGTGCTTAGGAAAGGACCTGGCAAATACTAAAGACAAATGAAACAGTAGGTATTATTATTACCCAATAATACCTATCAGGAAATTTGAGATGGCTTCTGTCATCCACAATTATTTTATATATATTTGAGTGGTTTATTAGGATCACTGTCTTCTCTCTCTGTTCTCAACATTTTAAGACTTCATGGCATATAGGGCTCCTATGTGCCGTAGTCCTTTAAGTATCAGACTCTTAATTTTGCTTCAAGTCTTGATATCAGGGTTGTGACATGGAGCTACACGTCAGGCTCTGTCTCTCTCCCACTGCACTACACCCTGCTCCTGCACTTTCTATCTCTAAAATAAGTAAATAAAATCTTTTTTTTTTTAAAGGCCTTCATGGCTTAAGTATGTTTTTCAGTAACACATCTCTTTCTTACTAATATGTTTTTCCTTATTTTTCATGTTCTATTTATATACTTTGGCTAAAAATGAATCCATGTTTACTGAATATTTCAAGTGATAACATTTCTCAATCCTAGTTTTATTTCACAGTTTAGAGCTAGACCTTAATCTACGTATTTGTAGAGTTACAGCCAAATATATAAATTTTATTCCTTTTATATACTTAATAAATATCTAAAATATAGAGGTACACATTTTTCATCAGTATCATTCAAAGTATTACCACTTCCTCTTATCTTACTGTTTCTTCTTAGTGGCTCTATGTATGTGTTTAATATTTACAGCTCACTTTTGTAACTGTATTTTGCAGATAGTTAATAGATTTATCAACTCAGTAAGATTGTATCTGTTCTTTCCCTTAGCCTAGGTTTCATGATCTCTATTTTGTGAATTATTGTGAGTCATATTTTTGAGATTTTTTTTTATGTGAGTCAGGACACAAATTTCATGTTTTGCTTTATTACCACCTTAGCTGATACTTGTGAGATGACTTTGTACCCATTGGCAAATTCACAACAGCTATTTTACACTTAAATCCATTTGTTTCTGGCAGCCCAAGTGGCTCAGCGGTTTAGTGCTTCCTTCAGTCCAGGACCTGATCCTGGGGACCTGGGATTGAGTCCCACGTCGGGCTCCCTGCATGGGGACTTCTTCTCCCTCTGCGTGTGTCTCTGCCTCTCTCTCTCTCTCTCTCTCTCTCTCTCTCTGTGTGTGTGTAAAAAAAATCCATTTGTTTCTTATCAGTTATTTACTAGGGATTTTTCTAAAGCATATCATTAAGATCACACTTATTTTAATATCAAATTTTTCTTTGCTATAAAAATAAAAGCTAACAAATTATGCTAAATCAAATACTCATTACCTTTCTAGGGATAGCTATTTTCACATATTGAGTATACTTGATTGCTATGTTAGACTAAAATATAAAGACATTAAACTAAACTATAAAGACATTAGACTAAAACATATAAAGACATAACTAAGTCTATGTTAGACTAAAATATAAAGACATTAAACTAATGCTGTAAGGAGGATACTAAAAGTCCAGAAGAACATAGCTTTTTTTTTTTTTTTCCTTTAACTTTCTTCATCCGTTCATTTGTATTTTTCTCTAAAATTCTAAAACAACATTTGAGGAACAATAACAATATTCAGTATTCATGTTGTAAAAATTGGCTAAATATAAAGCTGGTTATCTTCATTTTCAATTTTGTATTTTTTTTTTGCCTGTATTTTTTTAAACTGTTAAATAATAGCTCATATAGAAAATGAGCAGTTTACTATGTACTTTTTCAGATTAACTTCATTTATATTTTCTTCACTTACTACCATTTTTATTTTTTTCAGTTTTTTTAGTGATTCTGTATTATAAATTGTCGACTTTAGCATAAAGTTTTTTGAAAATTGGTTCTTTTTTTTTTCATTAAAAGGTAAACATTTCAGAATGTTCTTTTTTATAGATATTGCATAATTTGAAATGTTCAAACGATCTTGTATTTGTTCATTATTAGCCAATTTTTTCCTTTATCAAAAAATTTCACCATTTTATTGTATATCACTTGTTTAAAGTCAGAATTACTTCAGCAACGTTTGTCTCATTACATTTTGTATTATAAATTGAAGCTAAACAGGTAAAAAAAGAACAATTTGTAGTATTAATGATTAATCTTTTTGTCAGTGTGACTATTTAATAGCAGTTTATACTTTAACATTGTGAGCTAACCTCAGAATGTTTGCTTATATGCATTTTTCTACATACTGACAGGATGTTTTCTAATTTCTATGAATTATTATAAAATTAAAATCATAACTTTTACAAGGGTCACAGTATATATGCTGACATTTCTGAGTAGGCATGTCATTAATATTGATATGTTCTTAATTGATGACATTTTTCTTCTTTCCTAATTCATGTGTTTCTTCTTAAAATTGTACATAGGTTAAATAAACAGTAGAAATATCCAGTATACAAAAAATAACATATAAAGAGGGAATTCAGCAATTCTTAACTTTGGAACACTTATAGTTTAGTTAAGGTTATTGTTATTCTTTTAGTATTTTTGTTTTGTCATGTTATTCAGCTGCATTTTATTATTTATTATTATTTATTTATTTATTTTTTATTCAGCTGTATTTTAAAGCTTTCCAACCTAAAATGTGGTTAAGTAACATCTTTTTTGCATTTAGGGAAAAAAAATTGCCTCTTCCAAACATATTGAGGAATTAGTTGTTTAACATTTCTGCCGTTTGGTTTATTGCTGTGTATAGGAAAAGTGTTTTTCCTAGTATATTGATCTGTTAGAGTAGAAGATGGTTTTCCTTTCAGACTCCTTGCTTATACTGTCCTGTACAATAAATTTATTCCTTCCAGTGTTATTTACCACTTATTTTTTTCACTTAGGATTTCCTGCCGTTTCTTGGCAAAAATGGCAACTAATGGTACTGTTCTGAAGAGACTGGAACAGAAGGGTGCAGAAGCAGATCAAATTATTGAATATTTAAAGCAGCAAGTTGCTCTTCTTAAGGAGAAAGCAAGTAAGATTTTGCATTTTTGAAGAAGTTACTTAAAATGAATTCCTATGTTGACAGGACAAAAACTGTGTTTACCCCATAAATATACTTCATCATCTTGATTGTAACTTTTAGATTCCTTTAATATTTTCATTTTGAGTAAAATGATATTCTGGGATTAGGATAAATTAGAATTGGTATATAGTGAATGTAATATAGAGAAAACAAAGTATTATTTTAAGAATGCTAAAGGAAAATTAATGTTTAAAATAAGTTAGTTATAAAATTAGAATGTAAAATGAAGAAAATTGGATAAAATCAAATATGAACTCAAATTTATCTCTTCTAAGAATATACACTTGTATCACCCTCTGCTAAAGCATTTTCTGAAATGACTTTTACATTTTTTCCAATACTTCTTTAAGTTTACGTAGAAATTGCTTATGTACAAAAATATGTACAAAAATAACATCTGAATTTCTGCCTCTAGGATTTACATTAATTTTTGTTTACTTAAAAGCAATTTCTCAGTGGCTAATGTTAATGATATAATGAACATTCCCAAATCTTTTACAGTAGCTAATAGAAATCAATGATTTTCTTTGCTGTATAAGATTGTGAATTGCTTACAGAATCAGTTCCTCTTCAACATAATTTTTATTTATTTTCTTTATTAATTTTACAATACTGCTTTAATTATTTCTTTTTTATAATGTTTTAGAAGTGTTTTTTTTCTTAAAATTCTCATGAATTTCTCTTATTTAGAATTTTTAATATTGTTTTCCATTAGTAAGAGAAAGAAAGAGATTAATCAGTGCTTCTGTGAATTTTTTTTTTTCAGATGGATGGCTGTTAGTGGCTATTAGCTTGACTAGCATTTCATTTCTGCTAATTGAAATAAAAAGGAACCCTCTTATATTTATTGTATATTTATTCTTTACCTTTATTATTATTATTTTTTGGTAGCCTATCTTGGATGGTTCTCAGTCTCATTGTTCCTGTATTATAGTAAATATTTCATAAAATCTCTTAATACTCTGTAAAGAAGATATTTCTTAGATAAAATGATCTACCTATACTCTTAATTTCAAAACATACAGTAACTATGTAATATAGAGGAAAATTAAAAAGAAAGTAATTTATAAATAGTAGTAATAATAAAAACATGCCTTTTAATGAGTAAATACTTAGGACTGTCCTACAATGCATATGAGAGAGTCATATGCAATGTGATTCCCATACATGGAATCATCAAGAATGCAATAGAAATGCTAATTGGGATGAGTGTGTATTTAGTCTGCCTTTATGTAGGCAAGTCTGATGCCAGAAGCAACTTTCAGTTGTGCTATTTATTTACTCAGAATGGTGGATAATTCTTAGGGAAAACTGTGAACAAAACAAAGTACAGTCTGCTCTTGATTTATATGATACCTGATTTATAGAAAATTCAGGGTATAATGAAAATGTTTAATAATATTTTGTGTTTATATATAAAAAATAGAGTCTAGGCTCAAATAACAGGATTTTTACCTATACAAATGTACAATGGGTTACTAGAAAATTCTGCAGAATGTGAGACAGCTTATTATTTCAGAGGTGTATCTAGCATATTTCAGGATATCTGACATTCCTGACTTCTGCCCATTAAATGCCCGACATGACTCTATTATTTGTGACAACCAAGAATACCCCCACAGATTTTAAAAGTCCTACCTAGGGAGCAGTATCAATCGCACTGAGAATCATTGGTTTTCTTTTATTCTTTTGTATGCCCTATTGCTCACCTTTAACACATATCATATTTTGAG
The DNA here is from genome assembly GCF_018345385.1 of Vulpes lagopus. Taxonomy (NCBI): domain Eukaryota; kingdom Metazoa; phylum Chordata; class Mammalia; order Carnivora; family Canidae; genus Vulpes; species Vulpes lagopus. The sequence goes on from NC_054829.1 coordinate 103,046,165, forward strand.
GAAATCTTTGAAGCTATTTCACTCATTGAACGTTTGGCCAGCTCAGTCTGAGACATTAGGAGTAAAAGATTATTCAGGTACTTTTAAAAGGTAATGATTAAAAAGAAAGAATAAGAATAGTTTTTTTATGGTTTGCTATTAGATCGTGGCTTTAAAAAAACTACTAATGTGTCTAATACTTGCCTCATGCTGATAGTTTATGGTTGACACTTTTAGTCTGTTTCTTAAGTTGTCGTTAGCATCTTTATGGAAGCTAGGAAATGATTCATAAGCAAACTTTTCTGGTCCATTATTATTTCACAGATAATAATCTCTTTTTCTCTTTTATCATGTTTTCTAATAAATACTAAATGATATAAAGGAATTGGCAAACATTTGGTTATTGGTATTATCCTAATTATGTTAATATAGCTATGCCCTTCAAGTAGTATTATAAGAAAACTTTTAGAAAACTTGGCTATATCTTACTAAGATTTTCTTAATCCTAGTTTTGCAGGCAACTTTGAGAGAAGAGAAGAAACTTCGAGTTGAAAATGCTAAATTAAAGAAGGAAATTGAAGAATTGAAACAAGAGCTAATTCAGGCAGAAATTCAAAATGGAGGTGATTAAATATAGGAATAATAGGTTATTTTGATTTATGATAATAGTATTATATCCTTGATTGTTAAGTTAGATATTATGCTTGATTTTTCGTTATCCCCGCAGTAGCCCTTCTCATGCAATCATCTTCTTTTACAAAAGAGGAATTAGAGACTTAGAAAAGGCAAATGATCTTGCCTGAGCTCATGCAAAAAAGTGCAGACCTATGCTTTTAGTGATGTTGAACATGTTTTCATGTGTTTGTTGGCCATCTGTATGTCTTTGGAAAAGAGCATTATTCTGGCATTCCTGACTTCTGCCCATTCATGTGCCTGTGCTTGAATTCATTGGATTATTATTTTTGTTTATTTTTGGTGTTGAACTATAAAGTTCTGTGTGTATTTTGGATATTAAGCCCTTAACAAATATATCATTGGCAAATACCTTCTGTCATTCAGTTGGTTGCCTTTTTGTTTTGTCGATGGTTCACTTTGCTGTGCAAAAGCTTTTTATTCTGGTATAGTCCTAATAGTTTAGTTTTGTTTTTGTTTCCCTTGCTTCAGGAGACATATTTAGAAAAATGTTGCTGTAGCCAATGTCAAATTACTGCTTATGTTTTTTTCTAGGAATTTTATGGTTTCAGGTTTCTATGTCTAGGTCTTTATCCATTTTGAGTTTATTTTTGTATATTGTGTAAGGAGTTTCATTCTTTTGCATGTAGCTGTCCAGTTTTCCCAACACCATTTGTTGGAAGACTTTTTTCTGTTGTATATTGTTACCTCATCAGGGAAATCCTATTGTATGCCTGAAACTAATAGAGAGAGCTATATATTAATTATACTTGGATTTAAAACAACTATGCTTTTAATCTCTGTGCTATATACTTCAACTTGATCATCACTGTTCCCTATTAAATAGTTATTGAAAATAAGTTGTAATAATATGTAGCTGACATTTATTATGTTTTACTATATGCCAGGCACTGTGTGCAAAGTGCTTCATATACATTATATATTTTATCCTTGATATTTTGTGTACACAGATGTCCTTGTTTTATACATGAGGAAATAGAAGCTTACGAGTAAAAAGTAATTTGCCTGAAATCATAATTTTTAAGTTAGCCAACTCAGCAGATAATTATAATTTCAATTATTATATTGTAAATAAAAATTTTAAATTTACTGACTTATTTTAAGGGAATCTAAATAAATTTACATCATTTTAAAACAACGATAATAATAGCTCCATTACAATTTCAAAGTACTTCACAGAAAGGCATGATTGTATTATAGAAAATCCTTCCTAAGTGAGTTAAGGAGGCCCAAGTATGGTGAAAGTCTCTTACTACTTCCTTTTGAACTATCCTGTCAGTGAGTGAATTATTTTGAATGCTGTAGTATGAGCTCTATCCCTAGTGAGCTAGACAAAAATAAAGAAAAATCAATGTGTGCTTACAACTATCAACTAAAGAGAATATTATTTGTCAGTGGAAGATCTGATCCTTTCTAAAACAAGATTTGGAATACAGGTACAGAATTAAACAGTTTAAATATTAACAATGTAAATTGCTTTTCATTTTATCAGTTGTAAAAGATTGCCCTGGAATATTTTAAACTCTGATCTTTTTAATGAAGTACTAAAGCAGATCAACAATTTGAATTAATATATTGCATTCTGTTGAATGATGAAACATAAAATAAGGGTAGGGTAGATGGAGGTCACATTACTAAAAGAAGCAAGAGCCTCCAGGGAACTTAAAAATACCTCAGAAAAGTGGTCTGAAAATTGGCCAGAATTTAAGCCACATCAAAATCCCTCACAGGATTATGTTTTTCCACTCACTAGGCTATGAGAGTGTTTTTAACATTGCTGAAGAAGTTTTCATCCTTAAAAAAGTTGTTTTTTTGACATAGAATTATGGACATGTCTCTCCACTAATTCTGATATTAAAATGACTATTATTTAAACACTTTCCCAGTTGTTTGTGCAATATAAAAGAAAACCTGAGTGAAATGCATGCTATCTTGCCAAACTATGAAAGGATAGTCTCAGAAGACAGGCTGCTTGAGTATAAATTCTTATTTTCCTACTGACTGTGTGTATGATGGGCCACTTTTTTAACTTCTGTATGGCTCATGTTGATCATCTGTAAATAAGGATGTCAATAGAAATTACTGCTTTTGGTGAATTTATGAGAATTACAAGAGTTAATTCATGTAAAAGTTAATTCATGTAAAGTGTCCGGGACATAGTCCATAATAAATATTAGTTATTGTTGTTATCTATGTTTTTCTCAGTTATTAGTGATTAAATGAGAATCACTTATTTAACTTTTATCTTGGTTAAAATGTACTTAATTTCTTGGCAGCCATTCTACAGTCTTGGTAGAGACTTGATAATCAAATGCAGTGAATTTTTCTTTCATAATGATTCTATCTTAATTTATTTTCTGTTTCAGTGAAACAAATACCATTTCCATCTGGTACTCTGCTGCAAGCTAATTCCATGGTTTCTGAAAATGTGATACAGTCTAGACCAATAACAACTATATCTTCTGGTGCCAAAGAGCAGATAGGAGGAGGAGGAGCAGAAGAAAAGAAGATGAAAGAGAAAATTGAAGTGAAAGGTATTTTTAACCTTTAAGGTTATTTGGCTCTTGACTGATTTATCAGATGTCATCACTTTTGATAATTATAGTGGTGTCAAAAAGAAAGTTGAAACCTTTATTAACTAGAATAAAGTTAGGAATAGTATGATACTACAGCATGGAAACTGGGCTCTAAAGGATGTGTGAAGATTGACCAAGTCGATAGGGTAAGAATGTTGTATTTTAGGTAGAGTATATTTTAAGATAACTAAAAACATAGAAAGTAGAGATTAAGCATAGAGGCCCATAGTTTGGTATGACTAAATTTTAGTGTGTATTTCAGTTTCAGAGAAGTCACAGGTAGGAAGTTACCTTGGGACTAGTTGTGATGAAAGGAAAGGGATAGTCTAGTCAAAGGAGAATGTCTGAACTAAGGTATAGGGCTGTAAACATTTTAGGAACCCATAAAAACTGGAATGGAAAGTATATCACCATCCACTTAGATTGCCAGACTAGAAATGTTATAGTTAACCTATTGCCCTCTCTCAATTTCCATACCTAATTGACCACCAAAATATATAATTCCTATCACCAAAACATATCTAGAACCCAGTTCCATGGCTCCATTTTGTTAGGTGCTACCTTTGTTCAACTTCTCATGATCTGCCATTTGAATTAATGTTAAAGCCTCATCTTTTCTAATTTATTCTTACCTTGCTGCTAAAGCTATTCTAATCATAAGTCTGACTCCTTTTTTTTTTACCTCCTCTCCTTTACTCCTTTGGAGATTTCATTTTTCCAAGAATGTCTAAAAAAAATGCTTTTATAATTCATTATATGTACCTCTCATAACACACCCACTTAAGAGTTTTTGGAAAATATAAAATGGCTGAGGAATTTGTGAGTTAACCTAAGCCAGTTTAGCATCTGACACTTGTCAGTTCCTTTTACTAAACATCAGTAACCTTTCTTAGTAGTAGGTAGGGACTATATACCTTCTACATAACTTCACCACTAGGTGGTATGGTTACAATGAAAGCAAATCCAGCTAATTCTTTCACTTTATAAACTTTATTAAGAAGTACATAAAGACTCCTAACTCTGGGAAATGAACTAGGGGTGGTGGAAGGGGAGGAGGGTGAGGGGTGGGGGTGAATGGGTGACGGGCACTGAGGTGGGCACTTGACGGGATGAGCACTGGGTGTTATTCTGTATGTTGGTAAATTGAACACCAATAAAAAATAAATTTATTAAAAAAAAAGAAGAAGAAGTAGTCACAATTGGGCCACCCGGGTGGCTCAGCAGTTGAGTGTCTGCCTTTGACCCAGGGCATGGTCCTGGGGACCCGGGATCAAGTCCCACATTGGGCTCCCTGCATGGAGCCTGCTTCTCCCTCTGCCTGTGTCTCTACGCCTCTCTCTCTCTCTCTCTCTCTCTCTCTCTCTGTGTCTCTCATGAATAAATAAAATCTTAAAAAAAAAAAAAAAGTCACAAAACAGACAGCCTGTTCTAAATATGATGAAGTTCATAACCCAAAGGAAGATATATTGCGTTTGTGACTACAGGATTAATCTTTTATTTATATGAGACAATGGAGTCTTCTTTGTGGGAGGAGATACCACATAAGACCAAATGGAGCTCTATGTCTAGAATGCCTCTGTCCAGTGGTACTTTTCTGTAATGATAGAAATGCTGTATAACTGCATTATCCAACATAGTAGCCAGTAGTCAGGTATGGCTATTGAACATTTTAAATGTATCTAGTATGGCTAAGGAACTGAATGTTTATTATTTTAAATTTAAATGTAAACTAGCTGTATGGGGTTGGCATCTATCCACATATTGGACAGTGCTGGAATAGAAAGCTGTTCCATTGGTGTTTGGCTGCTAGAATTGCCAGATTCCAAAATTCTGTTCATGCAGAGGCTGTAGATATGATACAGTCTTTCTAGTGAGCATCACTCATTTTTTAATTAAACATTCCTAAAATTTTTTATGATGACTACGTTCTTGGTAAAGATTTTGATACAGTTACCTCTGGAATGTGGGTTCCTGATAAAGGTATTTCAAATGCCTAGGAAGTAGATTAAAATTAAAAAAATATATATAGATACATTGTTATACTGCATTTTGTTAAATATATAATCACCCAAAGGTAACTTTTACTAAGATTTTGGTTTATTTTCTTCTAGTAATTTTGTATATTTATTTCTATATCATTTGGGTTTTTTCCATTAAAAAAATCTTTGCTAATATTTTACATGGAAAATGGGATTTTAAAAAATTCATTAGATTAAAAATTGCCTGTTATTTTGAGCTAGCTCTACCTCTTCTTTTGTAAACTGTCTTTGTATAAATTGTGAATGTCCTTACATAAAATGATTCTTTCCCACTTCAGGTACTGTCTCTGTATTTCTATATTTCTATGTGTATGTAATGTTTGTCACGTACTCATTATATATACCTGCCTTAAAAGAGATTTTCAGTGCATTCATAGTATGGGCTGCTCACCTTACTATTTCCAGTGCCTTAGATTTCAGTAAATACTTGTTTAAGATTAAACAAAGTTGAGAAGCAGGGCATCTAAGTCACAACTACATGCTTATCTCTACCCAGTAGATTGCAAGTAAATAAGTTTTTATTTTGTTTTACGTTTTTTCCTGCCAGAGAAGCTAGATGTAAACTTCAGGAATATGAACTCTTTACAGGTTGCATTTGACTCAGTGGCCAAAGTAGTCAAAAGCTAATAAGAGTTAGGTTATTGACATATATAAATAAGCGGAGGATTTTTAGAACATAATCAGAATAAAATGTTCTCTTCTGCTCAAATAGTTGCTCTGAATAATAATGTGCTAATAAGTCTTCTGAAAAATATAAGAAGTGGAGAAATTCATTGTATACTTGTTGGTGTGTTTAACTAAAGAGAGAAACATTTTATCAGTGAAATTATATTGTACTTCATACTCTTAGCTGGTGCTAATTATGGTGTTTTTCCTAAATAAAGGATTTTTCACTTTCTGAAGAGTCACAGTAAAAATTTTTATGGATTTACTCCAGCTCTGTTACAGGGAAAGGCAAACTTGCTCAATAAAGGTCTATTTAGTAAATATCTTAACCTTTGCAGACCATAAAGTCATTGTCACAACTACTCTGCCACAGTGCAAAAGCATCCATAGACAATATGTAAATGAATGAATATAGTTTACCCATCTCTACTTTATGTCTTTAATTAGAGATTCAGGCAGTTCTTGAAGAGAGAAATAGCCAAAATAGGATTCAAGATGTTGTGACTTGAATAATTCTTTACTTTGTTATTATTTAATTGAAAGTAGGAGATAAACACTTTCTTTTTTAAACTCATCAGTATTGATGTTAGGGAGTTTTTCATAGTTTATTTTTGTTTTACTTCTGATGTTTAACCATTCATAAATATTTAAAAAAATAAATATTTTTTAGGAGAGAAAAGGGAGAAAAAACAGCAATCAGTAGCAGGAAGTGCTGACTCTAAGCCAGTGGATGTATCTCGTCTGGATCTTCGAGTTGGTTGTATCATCACTGCCAGAAAACACCCTGATGCTGATTCTTTATATGTAGAAGAAGTGGATGTTGGAGAAACAGCTCCAAGAACAGTTGTCAGTGGCCTGGTGAATCATGTTCCCCTTGAACAGGTAATCTGTACAGTAAAACTTACTTTTTCATACGTGTCACTTTTTCCTACTGTTTTTCCATATAATTTTGTTAGGTGACCATACAACATGAGCCAATATTGATTAGTTCATGTGATTAATTTTAATGCAATAAATTTCACCAAAAAAGTACATAAAACTACTAAAAACTTGCAAAAGAGTTGCAAGTTAGGATCAAGTTCATGAGGATAGAAAAACGAAAGATGCATTATTTTTTCTCAGTTTTTTTTTTTTTTTTAAGATTTTATTTATTCATGAGAGACACAGAGCAAGAGAGGCCAAGACATAGGCAGAGGAAGAAACAAGCTCCCTCTGGGGAGCCCAGTGTGGGACTCTATTCCAGAACTCCAGGATCATACCCTGAGCTGAAGGCAGACGCTCAACCACTGAGCCACCCAGGCATCCCTTTTCTCAGTTTTTAAAATGTTTTTAGGTTTTTGTATGTAATACAATGTAAGTATTTTTATCATTGTTCTGTCATGGAATTTTGTTACTCAATTTTTTTAAATCACTGTTACACAAACCCAGAATGCATCAACCTAATAAGTAAGAGTAAAAAGTCATGTTTTGTTTTGTTTCTTTTAATAACTCAAATATTTTTATACTTGAAGTAAAAAGATGGGCTCATAGAGCTTGAACTTGTAATTTTTAGTGTTTTTTTTTTAATAAAAACTGAATGTTTTGTATTTTGTTGTTAGGTATTTAAAATATGTGTATGTGTATATAGACACACACATATGTATTTCCAGTGACAGTGGAAAAAATTAGGCAGTAATGGTTTTAATTTGGTTTTTCAAGATGTCTTCTACAGTAATTTGAGTTACCTGTCTCTTTCCTCTACCTCATGGTGCTTCTGAGATACTGCAAAGGCTGTAGACTTTTTTTTTTTTTTAATTTTTTTATTCATGGTAGACACACAGAGAGAGAAAGGCAGAGACACAGGCAGAGGGGAGAAGCAGGCTCCACGCCGGGAGCCCAACGTAGGACTCCATCCCGGGACTCCAGAATCACGCCCTGGGCCAAAGGCAGGAGCCAAACTGCTGAGCCACCCAGGGATCCCCGCAAAGGCTGTAGATTTTCATGTTAAAATAGTTCTTCTTTGTTCATTGCCAACTCCATTGCTTATTGGCTTTGTGAATGTGGATAAATCCCCACATTCATTCATTCATACTTTCAGATGCAAGTCTTTATTGGATACCTGCAGTGTATAGGCACTATTCCAGACAAGGGATATAGCAGTGAGTTAAGATGATAGATAGATAGATAGATAGATAGATAGATAGATAGATAGATAGATTTGTTTAGAAAAAAAACAAAAGAGCTCACAACCCTATGGAGAGTCAGAAAATCATGATATATAATATATTAAGTATACTATAAGTATGAAAAGTAAGTATAAAAAGAAAAAGTAGGAAAAGAATCTAGGAGTTGTTGGAGTTAGGATGATGTCATTTTCTATAAAATGGTTAGGGAAGGCATCATAAAGAAAGTGACATTTAAGGAAAGGTCTAAGAAAATGAAGAGAAGCAGTATCACTACAGCAAAGTAAAGAAGGGGAAATGTCATGCAATATGAAATCAGAAATAAGGATGTTTAATGATACAGGATCTTATAGATCACTGTAAAGACTGGCTTTATTCTGAGTGAAAGCCATTAGAAAACTGTTGAGGTAAAGGAGAAATGTGGTCTGCCTCATATATTAATAGGATCATCTGGCTGCTCTGTTGAGGGGAATAAATGGAAGTGAGATTAGCGAAGAAGTTTCTCTTGTCCTTAAAAAATGATAGACGTGGTTCATGTGTGTGCTTTTTTTTTCTTCTGTTTAACATTCGTCTTATGTAGGACCAGGACTTTTTCATGACTGCTTATGAAATTAGTTTCCTTAGAAGCCCTGGAGAAAAGTATTAGTTGATCTTGAACCAGCTCAAATTGGAAAAACTCCTCCCTTCGGCTTCATCTTTTTTGTTTCCATAACTTGCAGACTGTTTCTTCTCTTCCAACAGCTGTCATTCATAGCCTTAAGCAAAGCTATTTATGTACACATCTGTATGTAACCTATCAAGGCAGTGGTATTAAACATTCTATAAAGCAGGAGCACTTTGCCCCCACAAATTGGATACTACGCTATGTAGACTTGTGTATTTTTCTAAGGTAAAGGTCCATGAGTATCATCTGGTGCTTTAACAATTGCATCTAGCTCACCCCATTGTTTTTTCTTATACATAGTGGCTGTAATTTTTTTTTTTCTAATGTGATATTTTAAGTTATTTGTGTGAAGATCTTTTCCATGAAGACCTCTGAAAAGGAGGCCTTTTGAATTTGAGTCTTAGGTCTACTGCTGTTATTTTAAATCATAGGATTTGGGGTACATTTGCCATAACATTTGTTTATAAAACCATCTTTTATTTAGAATATGCCTTTTCCTTTTCCTTGCAGTGATAGTTCTCTTGTATGCTATTTTCTTTTAAGCCTATTGAAAGAATATAAACAACTATGTTCCTTATTTTTGCTAATTGGGGAAAAAATTAAGACATTTAACTTTCGAAGATTAAAGAAATTTCTATTCATTTCTAAAGCAAATTGTAGGGATCCCTGGGTGGCCTAGTGGTTTAGCGCCTGCCTTTGGCCCAGGGCGTGATCCTGGAGACCCGGGATCGAATCCCACGTCGGGCTCCTGGTGCATGGAGCCTGCTTCTCCCTCTGCCTATGTCTCTGCCTCTTTCTCTCTCTCTCTCTCTCTCTCTCTCTCTCTCTCTGTGTGACTATCATAAATAAATAAAAATTAAAAAATAAATAAATAAATAAAGCAAATTGTAGAAATAGCCCTGCATGTTAATTGCAGTGTATATAATGCTTGAATAGTTAAATGATCAGTAGTATATTTTTTTAATATTTGTTGAAATATAATTGGCTTGCCATATTATATTAATTTCAGGTTTGTGATTGTTTAACATTTCTGTGCATTATCAGTGCTCTCCACAATAAGTGTAGTCACCATGCAAAGTTAACTAAAATATTATTGACTATATTCCCTATGGTGTACTTTTCATCTCTGTGATTTATTTTATAACTGAAAGTTTGCACCTTTAATCTCTTTCACCTATTTTACCCATCTTCTTATCCATTTCCCTTCTGACAACAAGTTTGTTCTCTGTATTTAAGAGTCTTATTTATTTCTTTGTGTTTTAGGTCCTACGTATAAGTGAAATCATATAGTATTGTCTTTCTCTGTTTTATTTCGCTTAGCATAATGCCCTCTAGGTCCATCCATATTGTCTCAAATGGCAAGATTTCTTCCTTTTTTTTTGGCCGAGTAATATTCCATTATATCTGTGTTCCACATTTATGTACATTACACACACGCACACACACCTTTATCCATTCTTCTTTTTTTTTTTTTTCTTTTAAAGACTATATTCATTTATTCATGAGAGACACAGAGAGAAAGGCAGAGACACAGGCAAAGGAAGAAGCAGGCTCCATGCAGAGAGCCTGACGTGGGACTGGATCCCGGGTCTCCAGGGTCACACCCTGGGCTGAAGGTGGTGCTAAACCACTGACTCGCCCGGGCTACCCTTTATCCATTCTTCTATCTATGGACACTGGGATTGCTTCCATATCTTGGCTATTATAGATAATCCTGCAGCAAATACAAAGCTGTATATATCTTTTTGAATTAGGGTTTTCATTTTCTTTGGGTAAATAGCCAGTGGTGGAATTACTGTATCATATGGTATTTCTATTTTCGATTTTTTGAGGAACCTCCATTCTGGTTTCCACAGTGATTGCATCGGTTTACATTTCTACCAACACTGCATGAGAGTTCTTTTTTCTCCTCATGCTTGCCAAAACTTAATTTCTTGGCTTTTTGATACTAGCAATTCTGCTTCGTGTGAGGTGATGTCTTATTATGGTTTTGATTTGCATTTCCCTCATAAATAGTGATGTTGTGTGTCGAATTGTAGAAGTTCTTTATATATTTTGGATATTAATCCCTTATGGGATATATCATTTGCAAATGTCTTCTCCCATTCCATTCAATAGGTTGCCCTTTTGTTTTGATGATGGTTTCCTTTGTTGTGCAAAAGCTTTCTATTTTGGTATAGTCCCAACAGTTTAATTTTGCTTTTGTTTCCCTTGCCCCAGGAGACATTATCTTGAAAAATGTTTCTATGGCCCGTGTCAAAGAAACTACTGCCTATGTTTTCTTCTAGTTTTATGTTTCAGGTCTTATAGTTAGGTCTTTAATCCATTTTTTATTTTTGTGTGTGGTGTAAGAAAGTGGTCCAGTTTCATTCTTTTTTTTTTTTTTTTAACTTTTATTTATTTATGATAGTCACAGAGAGAGAGAGAGAGAGAGGCAGAGACACAGGCAGAGGGAGAAGCAGGCTCCATGCACCGGGAGCCCGATGTGGGATTCGATCCCGGGTCTCCAGGATCGCGCCCTGGGCCAAAGGCAGGCGCCAAACCGCTGCGCCACCCAGGGATCCCCCAGTTTCATTCTTTTACGTGTAGTTGTCCAGTTTTCCCAGCACCAAATAAAGACACCACTCTTTTTTCCAACCATTATGTATTCTTGCCTCCTTTGTTGTAGATTTTCTGGGCTCTTCATTCTGTGCAATTGATCTATGTGTCTGTTTTTGTGCCAGTACCATACTGTTTTGATTACAACAGCTTTGTAGTATATCTTGAAATCTGGGATTATGATATCTCCAGTTTTGTTCTTTTTCAAGATTGCCTTGGCTGTGGATATGCTCATGGCTAGAATGCCTTTCTTTGCACTGGCAGGATTTACTTCCAGTGCTGTTGAGGGACTTGTGATCTCACTGGTGTGCCAGCATTCATCTTAACTGTCTGCAGTTAGACTCTGCAATAGCTGCAGGTGTATAAAGGGCAAAGCTTGCTTCCTGTACATGCTGTGAAGAGGCCTCATTGCAGGAATTGTGGTTGTGCTGGTGTATAGGGTTATCGCTCCTTTTTTCCAAGGCAGTAGTCACTTTGGAGTGATCTAAACCCTGCCTGCCTGCTATGTTTGACATGATAGGATCTACTTTGGAAGGGTGCTTCCTGATGCAAGTAGATTGGGTGGTACTTGTCTGTGGTGGGGGATGCTGGGGTAGGAGGCATATGATGCTGGTAAGTTAGATGGAGCTAAGTAGCTCCTGCAAGCTTCAGGCCATCTAAGTGGGAGAGGGCAAGAAAAATGATGCTCTCTAGCACTTCTTTCTTTCCCAGAGATATTTCCTGTAGATTTCTGTCCCTCTAGCTCATCCTAGGATTAGTTAGTATATCTCCTATACATATACCTCAGGCACTTATCAAACTGCTGCTTTTGTACTGTGTCTGGTGATGACTCTTTTAGTGTGGGAACTTAATTTCTTGTCACCCCCTGGTTTTCCCAGGTAAGCCTTGCTAATTTTTAAAGCTTCTGGAGCTAAGTCCTACTGATTTTTGGAGCCAGATATCATGAAGACTCATTCTCCCAGTTTGAGTTGGTCTGTGTTTGTGATACTCCTCCTGTTTGTGGTTATTTGCCAGGATTCCTGACTGTGTTTCCACCGTCCTATCCTTTTCAATGTTCTCTTCTTGCTAGGTGTAGATGATGTGTTCTGTCAATCTTCAGGTCAGTTTCGGAGTTGCAGTAGATGTAGTTGTTTCATTGATGTGTCCATGGGAGTAGATGAGCTCAGGTTCCTCTAACTCTGTACCTTCCCAAGAATGATAGACTCCCAAGAGTAATTTTTAAACTAAGAAATGAATCTTGCAATCTTGCATAGTATTGGAAATGACTAAATATGTAGGGAGAAAAAGAATTGTTCACTTATTTTAGTGCTAACGCTAAGCTAAATACTTTACATACATGTTACAGTTTAATCCTAGAGATGGCTCTTTAAATTTGATATCATTTTCCTCATTTTGTGAGGAAAAACAATTCATTTTTTTTAACATGTTTTTTAATTTTTATTTATTTATTATAGTCACACACACAGAGAGAGGCAGAGACATAGGCAGAGGGAGAAGCCAGCTCCATGCACCAGGAGCCCAACGAGGGATTCGATCTGGGGTCTCCAGGATCGCGCCCTGGGCCAAAGGCAGGCGCTAAACCACTGCACCACCCAGGGATCCCAGGAAAAACAATTCAACTTTAATTTCATTGCTAATATACATGGTAGCTAAATTCAAAACCAATCTGTTTCAGCCTAAAAATTACTTTACTGAAAAGTCTTGCTCTGCTCCTTCAACTATAATGCACAGGTAGTTCATGGAAATTTTTTTTTTCATGTTTATGTACAACTTCATAACAATAAAAGAATTTGGATACAGAGACAAAAATACATCTACAAGAGTAGAACATTTTATATTTATTCGCACATTAGATGTACCTTACTGTATTCTGGGTATAATAATTTAAATCTCTGTGCATCTTTAATCACCAATTTATGTTTCACACAGATGCAAAATCGGATGGTGATTTTACTTTGTAATCTGAAACCTGCAAAGATGAGGGGAGTGATATCTCAAGCAATGGTGATGTGTGCTAGTTCACCTGAGAAAGTTGAAATCTTGGCGCCTCCTACAGGGTCTGTACCTGGAGACAAAATTGTTTTCGATGCTTTTCCTGGTAAGTTTTTATTAACCATTACTTAAAACATTTTGGGAACCGTTGTTTCTCTTGTTACGTTTAGTTTAAAATCAATCTTGTGTATGACTCCAAGGCTTTACCTTAAGTGACCATTATTGAGAATTTATTATTGAGTTTGTTGAGATTGGTTCAATATTGCACATTAAGCACAACCCATCTAACCAGCACCCTCCCTATGGATGCACACATTGCATAAAACACTAGGGAGAGTTTGCTGATAATACTTACATAGCGGAAGAGTGTGATATGGATAGAGAACCAATTAATGTGCTGCAGAGTCCTTGAAGCTGTAAATTATCTCAGAATGCAGCATAGAAAGACAAAAAAAGAAAGTTCATACTTGGGGAAGAAATGTGTAATTCTCAAACTCCATCGGATAATCTACTTGCATAGGCTTTTACTTGACTTTAGGATATAAAGAAAAACTGAGTTAAAACTTGTATTTCTTGTAATAATCTCAAAGGAAGTTGCTTTTCATTTTGCTTGTTTTTTCCTATAAAATGCTCCTGAGACAGATCAAGCTTCATAATATGTGAAAAAGTTTCTTCAAATAAATCTTTGAAGTAAAAGAGAAAGGATATTTATGAGAGAATAAATATTGGAAATAGTTAGAAATTAAAAGATTGCCTTTAGCTACAGGATGTAGAGATAAATTAGGGTAACAAGTAGAATCAGGTCTAAAAATTAGAATTGATTTGGAGATATATTTGTAGAAATAGCTGAATTTAAATAGCATAGCAAGTCTGATGTGATTAGATGGGCCTGCTTTTTTTAAATCCTGTGTTAACTGTGATTTTTGATAAAATACCAGGATATGAAGGATTTTAACATTGAACTAAGATAAAAAAATATAGATGAAAGCATGGGTTAATTTCCTTGAATTCAACTCCCCCTTCCTAACCAAAAGTAGACTAATCTAAAAAACACAGATTGTTTAGCAAGTATCTGTGACTTTGAATGCATGTATATGTCTTGAACTTTGGCAGATTGGAAACCATAATGATCTGTGCTCTAAGAATCTTTCATGTTAATCTAGGTGTTAGAAAAATCCCATTTAGAATCATTTCTTAAAGCAGCATGATGGCTTTTGGTTCTTGGAGCCTTATGATCACCATTCTGCTGCCATAGTATCAAAACATTTCCCCAAATCTCAAACTTGGGGTTCATCATCATTTATATACCTGACAAACCTGAAATTCTATTGAGGTCTTAATCACTAAATTGGAATAGAATGACAGTAAAAGTAAACTTTCTTTTAAGATTCAGCATGCATTTTTTAAAAAAATGCATGTTCGTTAATATTTGCTTTTCTATTTAAACACTTAAGATTTAGTATGTTTTAAGTTTTATTTTCTGATGTAAATTGTAGAGTTATATGTTTAGAACTAGAAGAAATAATCTACTTTAACCCACTATCTTACAGATTTGGTTTGAGGCCCAACAAAATTTAGCTACTTGCTTAAGGTTATACAGGGTTAGTGAAGAGATGAAACAATAAATGTGCCTGAATTTCTAATACTGTAGCATTTTTGTTTGTTGATGATTGCTTGCTGTGAATTAATATGGACTATTTCATTAATGAAGGCTTATAATTCTTTTATTGCTATGATGGCTTTCATTCCCTCATCTCAAAGAATTACCTGGTATTATTTTAGAACTAGAATCAGGTTTATCTGGATGCTTCTGTTGAGTAAAGGAAAGTCAGTGACTCAGCATTAAAGATGCTAATAGTCCAGTATGAATTTCCTGTCTTTACTTACTCTTTATCTGTTTGGCTATTTATGTGTTTATATTTACATTGTTCCCAAGTCTGGTATTTCCTGCAAATTTGTAGTTTCCCCTTGTGCCTCAGCACATGAATATGTGAAGAAGGTACAAAAAATAGTTGTAAAGTGAAAAAAGCAAAACCCTAACTTTTAAAATGGCCTATGAGGTTATTTTCTTATCACTTATAATAGCTTAACCAAACTGAACAGGATCAAATAATTGGTAAATTTTAGGACATGAGGTCTGTTAATGCTCACCTTGCTTATGCTTCAACATCAGTTGCTTCTGTAGCAGTAAATCTGAAAGGAAATAACAGTTACTACTACACAACAGGCCATTAGTTTTGCTGTTCTTTTTTTTCCTTTTTCCAGTGAGAGCCATGATTTATCAGTGCTTTATTTTTCAGCATCTGTTTTACATTTTAAAGCTTAAGGTGTCTGCTGGTACATTTTGATGTTCACTTGATATGCTCAGTGTCTGGAGACTTACATTTCATGTTGTATAAAGTGTGGTATAGAAATTGCAGTTGGGGCTCAAACATTTGAAGCGCGATTTGGCCTTGCAAAGGCTTTTTACCCTAACAACTGTTTATTCAAGCTACAAATCCAAAAAGTACATAGAGTTTAGAGGATGCCAAATAATAGAACAATGGCTAGAAACCCTCCCCACCCCAGTACTTTTTAAAATTTTCAATGTGTGAAGCTATGTATTTTAGTATTTAAATGTGGTAACTAGTCCCAAAAGCACTAAGCAAAAATAACTTGAAAATAATATTATAGCTAGAAGACAATGGCAATAACAGCCCCTTTTTGACAATGCACTGTTTTTGTCTAATAATAGAGAATTTGTATTCAGACTTCTGAATAAGCATGAACAAGATCATGCTTATTTCTATTAATATTGAGCCTTATTAATAAGTATAAGTTAATGGCTAATCACAAAGCATGTATGATATATGCAGGAGTGTTGAATTTTTTTTTAAGATTTTATTTATTTATTCATGAGAGACACAGAGAGAGAGAGAGAGAGAGAGAGAGGCAGAGACTCAGGCAGAGGGAGAAGCAGGCTCCCCACAAGGAGCCTGATGGTGGGACTCGATCCCAGATCACCAGATCACACTCTGAGCCGAAGGCAGATGCTCAACCGCTGAGCCACCCAGGTGTCCAAAGAGTGTTGAATTTTTTGATCCATTTATTATTTTAAAAAGTAAATGTCTTAATTTCATTTTTCAAACTTGTCTATATTAGATTCTTCCCTCCAAAACTCATTTTATCAGGTTCCTCTGCTCAGTTTTCCCAGAATTGTTCTTATCAAGATCAAACATTACTCTCTCTGGCTAAATATCCATGTCTAGTTTTTAGACTCTTTCTTAATTAACTTGGTTTCTGGCACCACATTATCCTGGTGGTGATCGTTGGCTGCCCTTTTTATCTGCCTTTGCTGATTCTTCCTTACCTCCCTGACCTTTTAACATTGGAGTATCCCAGGCCTTGGCTTTTGACCCCTTCTCTTTTTCTTTCCACAGTTGGCATCTTCTATTTTCCTTTCCATGTTCGTTTTCTTGGATGTTTTATCCAGTTAATTATCCAGCTCCCTACTAGATATTTTTACTAACCTGTCCCAAGGGAGAATACTTATCCCATCTTTCCCCTAGAATTCCCTTTTTCCATAGTATTTCCTATCTTAACTGACAGGAATTCCATTCTCTCAACTTCTTTGTATTTTCTCACATATCTTCTCCTTCAAAACGTCCTAGTAATTGCACCTTCTGGGCATATCTAGAATCATTCGTATCTACACCACTACCACTTTGGTCCTGGTGCCAACATCTCTTATTGGGAAGTCAAAACCTTCTAACTGATTTCCCTTGCCCTTCTATCTATTTTCAGTGATAGCAGGGAGATTGATGTAAGTCAGATTGTATTACTTCTCTACTCAGAACTATTAGAAAGCTTTTCATTTGATCCCAGAGTACAAGCCCAGATTCTTACAATAGCTTCCCATTATCTCTGTTAACCTTATGTATTCCACAGATCTTTATTGATCATTCCAGTTGAGCCACTGGCTCTTTCCCCAGTTAGCTACATGGCTTGGTCCCTTATCCTATTGAAATCTTTTAAAATGTTATCTATTTTTTCTTTCTTCAAAACACTTACCGTCATATAACGTACTATATACATTATTTATTGTTTGCCCACACAGAAATGTAAGCACCATGAAATCAAGACTTCTGGTTTTTTGTTTTTTTTTTTTATTGTGGTGGTTATTCACTGCTATATTCCTAGCATCTAGAAAAATGCCTGGCATAGAGTGGGAGCTCAGTAAATTGGTGTATGAGTAAATAGAAAAGAACATACTAGTAAAACATGGGAAAAGAAGAAAGAAAGAAAGAAAGAAAGAAAGAAAGAAAGAAAGAAAGAAAGAAAGAAAAGAAAGAAAGAAAGAAAGAAAGAAAGAAAGAAAGAAAGAAGAAAGAAAGAGAAAGAAGAAAAGAAAAGAAAGAAAAGAAAAAAGAAAAGAAAAGAAAGAAGAAAGAAAACAGTATTTGGAGAACAGGTCTGAGTGTCTGCCTTCATTATTGTCAAGATTATTCCTCTCAAACCACCAAACCACTTTTCTCTGTTGATTAACTTTTAAAATTAATTGACTTCTTTTTCTTTTAGATTTTATTATTTGAGAGAAAAGGAGAGAGGGCACAAGTGGGGGGAGGGGCAAAGGAAGAGGGAAAGTTAGAGTCATCGTCCACCCCCCACCCCTCTGAGTAGGGAGCCTGACACGGGGCTCAGTCCCAAGACCCTGAGATCATGACCTGAGCCAAAGTTAGTCAGTTAAGCGACTGAGCCACTCATGCACCTCAAATTAATTGACTTATTTACAAAGTTATACTTTAGTTTTTGTGCCACAATTGTCAATAGTTACAGCTAATTGTATCTCAAAAACTCAATCAAACATAGTGTAATTCAGTTACTGTTAGGCTTTTTATGGACATGGCAGATACCAAAGAGAAGCTGATAATCAGTGAGCATTCTGTACAAAAGAATGGCCTAATTAAAACAAAGTTTCTGGTCCTTAATCCAGAATTGTTAATGCCTGGGACTTTGGAATTTGTATTTATTGCTTTTTGTAGGTTTTAAATTCTAAGAAGGTGGTCACAGCTTCTTACATCTGTAAAAACTCCTCTCTGAATTATTCCCTATTCCCTGTATGCTTTGTTTACAATGAGTTGGCCTAAAATAGTCTCTGAGGGATTAGTTCTCTTACATTATGTGTAACCGTTTCCAAATGGTGATTATTGGCATGTGTTTAGCAATTGCAGAGGCTCTGCAGTTTTTAACTTTAAGAACTTTTGTTGTTGTTATCATTGAACTTCCTTGGATAGCCATGTCAAAAAGAAAACAAAAAGAAAAATAGGAAAAGAAGATTAGAAGGGCATAATACACAGGAATAATACACAGGGCATAAGACACAGGAATAATGAAAGCCTTCTCTGGAAAATATAGTTCATTAAAAAACAATTGTTTAACATATTAGGTATGTTTTTCATGGCAGTTGATGTAAACATTCATTTCAAACTTGTTATATACCCTACTAAATAATATATTATTGAGAAACATTTTGAGTAAGCTAGAAAGTTAACACTGCATCCAAGACTGTTCAACTCTTATAATCAGGTATCATAATGTGACAAGTTTTAATTATAATCTCAAAATTTATTTGTCTGAATCATGGTTCATTCATTAATTAGTCTTGTAGCTACATTCAGAGTATTCAGGTATTGAATCTGGTACGTTAAAAGCAACAGTCAAGCTTTAGAGGTCCTTTTTAGTAGTTTCTAGTTTATATTTAGTTCAAAAGTTTGTTACTGGAAAATTATTAGTTAAAGCTTTCAGATCTTGACTCCACAGTGCTGGGTGACCTGGGAACCTTTCTGAGGTTCATCTTTTTCATCTATAAGAAGTTTTTAATGGTATCTATTCTGTGTGAGTTTCATGAGGTTTAACTTTTGAAACACTTCGCTACCTGCCTGGTATTTTTAAGTTTTTAGCTGTTACCTTTGTGCATCAATTTCCTCATCTGTAAAATGCGGGTAACTAATAGTATTTATGGGAACATTTTGTGGCTCCGTTGGTAAAGCATCTGCCTTTGGCCCAGGTCATAATACCAGGATCTTGGGATCAAGCCCTACATTGGGCTCTCTACTTAGCAGGGAGCCTGCTTCTCCCTCTCTTCCCCACTTGTGTTCTCTCTACCTCTGTCTCTCTCAAATGAATAAATAAAATCTTAAAAAAAAAATAGTACTTATACAGTGTACTGAGAGGATTGAATGAATAAATATATGTAAAGCACTTAGTATAGTGGCAGGCCCATGATAAGCACTATGTGTTATGTATTATAAATATTATTTTCTGTACCAGTTTAATATCTTCCTAGATCTGAGAGGCTTAATTTTGTGCTGCATCACCATTCTTTTTGTATTTGGGGCTTATGTCTGCATTTAGCAACAACCCATAAAATCTATGATCTTGATAATCTGAGATTCTCTGCTTCTTGAATTAATCCATTATCAGTTTGGTAACATCTTTTGGTGGTGGTGGTGGGGGGGGGGTGGTAGGAATTCAGAGTTAGGACTCAGGCCTCCCTGAATAGTATCTCTATCTCCAGCTCTCTAGGATTATGGGATGCCCACTTCCTTCCCTACTTGGTCTGTGTACAAGGAAAGTAGGATTATGTTTGTAGACTAACAAATGGTTTAGAAACAAAAAATAAAAACTTGTAGATAATTTATATATTGATTTTTTTCTATTCTGTTTATTAATTAGTTCTCTGTTGTCCAAATGCCCTTAAAAGAATAAGAGACATCCTTATCTTTTATACTAGTCTTTCAGTTTTAGTTTCATTGTATGTTCTTCTAGAATAGATACATCATTCAATGAACTATTCTGTCATCTCTGAAAACCTGCATATCAAGGACAGTTTTGTATCTTCTTGCCAGTTTCATGGCAGTTTCCGAAGCACTAATAAAGGACAAAACCACTGTGGCCAATTTACTCAGTTTTGTTGTTCCTGTCATATGAAGTAGAGAATAAAAACTAGTTTAGATAATAAGGTGTAATCAGAATATAGAATATAATTAGTTCCAGTAATGTTAAAAGTTTCTTTTTTTCTAGTTCCAGAAGATTTGAACTTGGTAGTCACTTAGAAAAGATCTAGAAAGTTACATATCTGTCATTATTGAATTATACTTCAGAGAAACTTTTTATTACCTTTGGAAAAACCATTTTTATTTCACACTAATGCTGGAGAGATATGTTACTTTTCATAGTTTCTTGAACTGATTGTTTATTTCAAATGTCATTGAACATCTCTAGCTACTAAAATGATGTTATGTCAAACTTTACTTTCTACTTCTTTATCAGTCATTAAATAGAGGGATTGTCTGATATATTGGTAGCCCTTAAGTCTAGACCAGATGTATTATTCTTCAACGTATTTGTCTTTTGTTGACTATAGACTTTCAGTGTGTGTTATGATAGAGAGAATGGGTTATGATCCACATGTAAAAATGTTTTTTTTTTTCCTAAAGGATAGTCTATCAAGAGGCAAGATGCTATACTAGCAGAATAAGGGTTTTGCTGTCAAATTGTAATTCCATTTGTTGATCATGTAATTTTGAGCAGCTTATCATCTCTAAACACCAGTTTCCTTATATTTAAAATTAGAGTGTTATTAATGTACATTGCATGCAATAGTATATATTTCTCATGTTTGGAAAATGCTTGTACTTGTCTCCTTACTACCTCTGTCTCTCCATCTCACCAAATGGAATGGGCAGTAGATGAAACCCAAAGTAGTTATTTTATTTAGCTAGATAGTATGAACAGTTAATCCATTCTACAGTATCAATAAGAAATCTTTAAGCACAATAGCAGCAATCTCATCATTTATATTGTACATTGAAACAAAGTAAAGCATAAGCTACTTCTGCCACATGTAAAAGTATAACACATAAAATTACAATCTCATCTCTTCACAATTTTTCTGCAACAAAATGAGTATAGTATATTTTTGTTTTAATAATTTGGAGGATTCTTTTAGCTGTATTACTACATGCAAAAATATTTTTGTGTGTGTACATATTTAGTTTTACAAAGCAACTACACTTTTAATGTTTAAAACTAAGCATCATCTCTCCAGTGAAACAAATAAAAATATTTTAAATAGGAACAAAATTACAATAGAGAATATCAGTTCCAAATAAGATCCTACAGGTTCTGCTGATCCGTCAGCAGGGTTCAAGTCATCATTAGGAGAGACTTTTGTTTTAAGAGGGGGCCTAACCTTAAACTGTAAGGGTGTCCGTTAAACATCACAATTAAACATGCCAAAGGAGAAGCCATGTTAGGAAATGACAAAGTATTTTATTTTACCTGTCAAAAATATAAACTGACATCACAAAAATAAAGTAAATGTTAAAAGTTAGTGTTAAAATTCTGATCAGGTCTAAAGATCAAAAGATGTTGCCTACACAGTTCACTATGGATAATTTATTTAATATGTTAGCTATGCAACTTTTATTTTTTCCTCCAATAGGAGAGCCTGACAAGGAGCTGAATCCTAAGAAGAAGATTTGGGAGCAGATCCAACCTGATCTCTACACTAATGATGAGTGTGTGGCTACATACAAAGGAGCTCCCTTTGAGGTGAAAGGGAAGGGAGTGTGTAGGGCTCAAACTATGACCAACAGTGGAATAAAGTAAAATAAATTAAAATGCTTCATTTACTGAAATACATTGGAGAAAACTTTAATAACAATAAAAAGAAATATATTTGTCACTTGTACCTAAAATATAATTGGCTTTTGTGTGTGTTATTTCTCTTGTAGACTTGACAGGGTATATGTTGTTTTTAATCGGTTAGTGAAACATTACATTCTTACTTACATTAAACGAGTTTGTGCTCATTTATAATGTAGGAAGGAAATCAGTAACGTTTTGTGATGATTTATTTTTTAGCAGGGATATTGGTTAGCTGATTGTTTTTCTTGATATATTTAGATAACTTGAACTAGATGAACATTTAGAATCCTCTTTGTAGGCACATGGTGCATGAAATTCTAAGCCCTTAGGTTTTTAGTATATTGTGTATCTGTATTATAAATGTCTTCTCCTCTTTAGAAATGACAAGCTAGAATTTTTGTCAAGCTTATTAACTACTTGTATTGTTGAAAATGACCAGCTGTTGCTTTTAGAAAGCCAAACATCGTAAAAGTAGGAGATGTGAACATTATTGTTATTGCTTACTGGGATACTGACAACTGTATACTGAAGGTGACTTTTTTAAAAGAATGAAATTTTCAACTGTGTACTGAACTTTTTCTTCTATTTGACAAAATAATTAGTAATAAATTTTGACTATAAAGAATAAATATATTGCAAAATGTTACCAATACAGTTTCCAATAAATTGATGTAAAAGCATCAGACTACCTTTTTTTCTAGGTGATTATAAAGATTCTTTAGGTACCTAATTAAAGATTATTTGTAAGTTCTTACCTTTAGAAGAGCATTTAAGATCAATATATTTTGATTTTTCAAGAAAATTGTTATCAGAATTAACATACATATATATTAAGGTGTCAAATGCCTGTTTTCACTCATCTTACAGATACTGTAGGAACCATGAAAATTAACATAGGAATTATGAGCTTTGAGGTTGACTAGCCTTGAGTCAACTGATAGTTTCGGCTACCAAAAAGAAATACATCTGTGGAGGTAGGAGTATAGATATTGTTTAAAAGAAATTTACACAATATTCTGTTTATTGCCTCCAGTAAGTAGGAGAGGCAAAACAAAGAAATTGAACAACCCTGCATGCCAGATTCTAAAAGGTGTAATTAAATTTCATTTATTTAAAAGTCCACAGAGTTCTGGTAGCCAGTTTTATCTTCTTTCTGAAAAAATAAATATTAACAGAACATCAATACCAACTGTTGACAACTAAATATAGTAAATGTCAAAAGTTATTTTGTACTCAGGATATATTATTCTTTTGGAAATAAGACTGTGACAGAGTTTCATGATTGTGTATTTTCCAATTTTTCCCAATTACATTAAATTTCTTTAATATAAGGAATGTTTTAACTACTTAGATAGTTGGAATATTTATTCCCAATTTTTTAAAGTTACATAAAGCATGAATCAAGTTATCAGTGCAACTTCATTATTAGTCATTGTTTTTACAGAAAAATAATTCTGGTTAATTTTTATTGCTGGGATAAGAGAGCTCTTATGGAATCAACAACAACAAAAAATGGCATTGTTCATGAACTGGACATAAACCTTTTGACTTTAACTGGTATTCAGCCCTTTAAGGATTTCAAACAGAAGATGATGTTAGGTCACGGCCTAAACAGTTAGTGCCTCTTGACTTCTATTTATGTTTTGGTAACTAAACCAAAAAAAAAAAAAAAAAAAGTTGACCCTCCCTCGAGATGTTTTCTTTTTTTTTTTTTTTTTTAAGACTTTATTTATTTATTCATGACAGAGAGAGAGAGGCAGAGACACAGGCAGAGGGAGAAGCAGGCTCCATGCAGGGAGCCCGACATGGGACTCGATCCCGGGTCTCCAGGATCATACCCTGGGCTGAAGGCGGCACCAAACCGCTGGGCCATCAGGGCTGCCCCTAGAAATTCTGTGTATTCTTTTGAGATGAGTCATCTTCAGGACATGTTGATTTTAATATAAAATTGACATTTTTCCCCGTTTTGCTTTTACCAAGAATACTAAGTACTGTATGGATATAAGAACATTAAGTGCCCACCAAACAGATACTTCATTGTTGCTTTTTTAAAAATATGTAAATTCCTATTTAGCCTATTTACAAAAATATTCAGAGTAACTCATGGAAGTTTAATAGCTTGTCAGCAAGGTAGAGGATGTGGATAGGCACCTGTATAGCAACATTAGTGAATTTAACCACGTCCAAGAGTTTTGGCCTTGGCTTTGCAGGTCCAAAAACCTGCATTTGTAGATGACTCTTAGAGATGCTAAGATATCCATATAGTTTAGTGTTGGTTTTGAAGCCAAATCACCTACCTAGTTTTGATTCCTGGCTCTACAACTTAAATGTGTATGTAAGCTTGGGCAACTCTTTAGCCTTTACTTTACTCACCTCATTTAAGGTGGGTATAATACTTACCTCATAATACCTATCTCAGAATTACAAAGATTGTAGGAGTTAGCACCAACAAAGTACTTAAGATAGTTCCTTGAAAACAGTAGATATATATTATGTTGATATTACTTTATGGTAAGACATACTTACTACATTACTGAAATTTACTCTTATTCATGTGTTCCCACTGAAATCTATTGTTTAGATATTTAGATACTGACCACTCCCATTCATCCATACCCTTTGACTGGTTTAGTATTAATGATAATTTTAAATAGTTTTGCAGGTTTTTTTTTTTTTAAGATTTTATTTATTTGAGAGAGAGAGAGATCATGAGCAGGGGGAGGGGCAGAGGGAGAAACAGACTCCCTGCTAAACAGGGAGCACAGAATCATGGCCTGAGCTAAAGGCAGATGCTTAACCAACTGAGCTACCCAGGCACCCCTAGTTTTACAATTTTCTTAGACTAGGAAGATAATATTTCTCACTATTATGTTTTAGCTTAATATAAATAGAAGCAATTCTGTTTTTAAGTTCTTGGTCAGTGGGGAAGCACTTGGCTATTGTGTATAACAAGAGCATTAAAGGGACATAAGTATATTATACCTCAGCTTTCCAGAGAAATTATATGTTGAACCTTTATAAATATAAAAATATCAGAAGTACTCAGTATTAACTATGTACTTTACATAAATTGTGACAAGTTCTGGTTCTAAGTGCTATGCAGCAGTGTGAAAACTAAAACTTTACCACCAAGATACCAAATAAAAACTAGGAAGGAAAATTAGTATAATTCAACTAACAATAATACTACAGATTGCTGTCCTGTGGGGAAAGCTTTACTCTCCAAAATTTCTTGGTGTTTTTTTTTTTTTTTAAGATTTTATTTATTCATGAGAGACACACAGAGAGAGAGAGAGGCAGAGACACAGGCAGAGGGAGAAGCAGGCTCCATGCAGGGAGCCTGAGTCTGACGTGGGACTTGATCTCGGTCTCCAGGACCACACCCTGGGCCGAAGGTGGTGCTAAACCTTTGAGCCACCCGGGCTGCCCTGCTCTCCAAAATTTCAATTAAGAAATAAACTATGCCATTCTCCAACCAGAGTTAGAGGGAATATATTAATAATACCTCTCTTCTTCATGGATTTTATTATAGGATTATGATTAAGATATTTAGTGCTTTATAACTAACAAAGTACTTGTATACATTGTGCCTATTTCTTTCTTAACTCTGTTGAAGTAGACCAGCCATTTCATTTTACCCCAAAGAACCAGCAGAAAAGTCAAATGCCTGTGGTATGGTATAACTGGCTGAAACCTGATCTTCCAGCTCTTACCAATGCTGTGCTCTTTTCCATTATAATATGCTTTTCTTCCATGTCAGTTAAATGTCATGTGGTTTCTTTTATTTGGTTGAGAAACTTAACTTTGTTTAAACTTCAGGGAATGATAGTGATAAAGTCCCTAAACTCTAGTAGTTCATGTAAAGAAATTAGGATGACTCCATTAGTAGAGTATTTAAGAGATTCTAAAGGAAGAGGCAAGATCACTAAACATTCCTTTGGAGTGATTGATTACAAAGATAACTTATCAACCTTTTTGTTGTCATTGCAGAAATTCTTAGGATTAACCTCTTGGTAAAACCAGACTGCTGGTGCTGGTAGCAGTTCCCTTTTTAAAAAGCCTTGTGCCTTGATCCTTTGATTATTGCACCATTGAGAGCCCTGATCCTGACACTCTGTCCCAAAAGCCAACCTATGACAGAAGTCACTGAATTCCAGATAGATAGATAGACAATATGTATTTAATCCTGGAGCAACTCTACAGTTATGCTTCATTTGCAGTACTACTTAGATGATAACTCCACAATTTGCAGTAATAATGAAAAGAAAGATAGTCGCTGATGCCTCTATACAAACCAATATGCCTCTATACAAACCAAATCTTCGGATACCAACTTGTTGGAATAGAAAAGAGTTAGTGACTTACACATTTTTGCTTACTGTACTTTTTATAGTTAAGGGTTTTCCTTTGGATAAGTCTTGGCAGAGATAATTCATAGGAGTATAACTCCAAAAAAAAAAAAAAAAAATTGGAGAAAGGACCCAGAACAGTGAAATAATTTGAAAGTGAGCCATCTGGAATTTTGGAGTGTGAATTAATTATTGTAGATTATATTTTTTTCACTCATATGTATTCCCTGGTTTAATTTTTTTTCTTCTCCTTCCTTATTCCCACCCCCTCCTAACACACTATTCCCAGTTCTCTGGATTTTTGAGTAAAAATATGTGTATAAGTGTTATTTTATGTCTTCATCAACATCATTTCCTATCTGGCAGGCTATTGTCCCTAGCAACAGCAGCAGAAACAAGCCTGAGGCTTAATAATTGCAAGAAAAAAAGAATAATCCTTTTTAATGAACGGGCTAGATACTCTTCTTGCCTTTCCCATTTCTACATAATACCTAATATTGTTCAAATAGCAATTATTAATGTCTGCTCATTGCTACAATGGCATTTTTGAGATGAGCCTTCATATCAAGGCTGCTCTAATAAAATTTTACATTTGTTTTTGTAAAATTGCCTCATTAGAATATTATACATCCCAGTAGAGAAACGCTCCCAATATATATTCATCCACTTAACTTTTCATCTCTAAGATTGCTTATTTGTCTGATACTTGTTAATTTAGAACCCATTCAGCTTTTTATAGCTGGGGAATTTGGAAAGAATAGTGCAGGAGTTATCCAAAATCAACACCACAATTTGATTTCTCTTTGAAAAAGATTAAGAAAAATACAAACTAAAAGTCACTTTCAGTAGGTTTAGCAAAAGAGAATGATGTTGGTAGAAATATTCTATAACCTCAGTTTTCATTTAAAGGATAACATTTCCTCTTAAAACAGCACATGCATTGGGAAAAACTTCAGGTGCTTGTGAAAACACTACTTTTTAAAATAAAGTTTGAAAATTTGGGAAATAGCAATGCCACTTAAAAACATTAGCCTTTTGTAAAGAATTATAATATGCCTGAAAATCAGTAGAACAGAAATCTTTATGGAAAACATGGCACAGTATAGATAAACATAACTAATAAAAAGTATGAAATTGCTAATTGAGGTAATATATTTAGAAGAATAAATCTAGTAAAGGTTAGAGCTAGTGAGTATTAGAGATGAATCACCAGTGCCCCAAGATGATATGTGCTAATGAGACTCTAACCTCAGCTGCACAAAAATATCAAGTATATTATCTTCCAGTCCTCCAAAAGTTAACACTTTCAAACACAAAGTTCAATAGAGATTTTTGCCTTCCAGGTGAGAATAGCATACAGACTGGGCCTCTAAAGGGACATAAGGAAAGATTGCAAATTATAGACTAATGGGATAGGTGGCAGGATACCAAAGATGAACTTTCTGGACATCCTTTCTTTTACCTAAAGCTAATTTTGGTAATGTTCTTTTGTTGCAAGTTGTAGTTATCTTCAGTTACAGTGAGTTTATTCAATGGATACACGTGTACGGTTATCCAAAAAAAGCCAAACACCACAACTTCCTCCGGTAGAGTACAGCACAGCAACAAGATGTTCACTTCAGTGTCTCACCATTCTTGTTATTCAATTACCTGACTACAAACTAACAAATTAGTTTTTTACATCCACTACATCCCAGGTGCCCTAAGAGGACTTTTGTACAGAAGGGGCAATCTGTCAGGGAAGTCTTTAATTAAATGTCTTAGCAAAATCTGGTAATAGGGGGAAAGGAAAAGCATTCCAAAGCCTGCTTCCCTAGGGAGGACATGGGAAGAAGAAAGGGATTAAGAGAAGTGAAAGTGTTCTAACGGTCTATTTTAGTAGGCCAGGGCAGGATGCTGTGTGGAAAGATCTTGGTTAGGGAAATAGTTATTACCTTGTTATCAAACAATAGTGATTGATTCTGAACTCAGGAACAAGGAAGTAGTCCTTAAAGCGTATCAGTTAGAATAAAACTTTCAAATTACCAAGGATCAGTGAAGCTGATTTGGTAAAGGAAAAGAAAAATGCAAGAAATACAGTAATATAAAATAATTAAAGGAAGATGGAGAAACACCCTGGATACTTGCATGGGTGAGTCTTCAGTAGGAAAAGGGTGAAATATTTAATAAAAAGAGAAAATATAATTGGCTTCTCATCTGGAAGGAAGTGAAACTAAAACCATATCTTGTATCATGAACATAGAAATATATGAGTATAAGAAAATTCACAAATTTAGTTTGGCAAAAGTTCTCATAAACAAAATTAAGGGATAGATAATAGAATTGAAAAAGAATAGCAACATAAGAGACAGATGGAAGACTGATATCTATAGCATACATAGAGCTCCTCTATTTTGCCAAGCACAGTGTTAAAAAAAAATTTAGTGACACTTGTTAAAGGTGGTAAGGGAGGAGCACCTGGGTGGCTCAGTGATTGAGCCTCTGCCTATGGCTCAGGTCATGAGGTCATGAATCCCACCGTCCTGGGATCAAGTCCCACATCAGGTTCCCCACAGGGAGTCTGCTTCTCCCTCTGCCTATGTCTCTGCCTCTGCCTCTCTCTCTATGCCCCTCATGAATAAATAAGTAAAATCTTAAAAAAAAAAAAAAAAAAAGTCAGGGAGACTTCATTCAGGTAAAAGGACTACTGCAGTGGGATTTTAGAGTTAGGACAGAGACTGGGCTCAACTCCAAATGTAGCACAGGCAAGTGGTTATTTACAGCCAAGGAGAAGAGTGAGGATCAGGGGTCACTTGGAGGATTAGGAACCTGATCACATACTGAGAGTGGAGGGTTCTGGTTAACTAACTTACCAGGGTTCTTGTGGAGACTAGATTTTATCAGGAAGTGCATAGGTGGGGCTAGAAGTTTAAGCCTAACTAAAGTTTTGGTCAAGTAAAGAATCATTGTTAAGAAGTAATCCAATAGAAAAATTATAAAAAGGACAAAGTGTGAAGAGGCAATTCATAGATGACCAAATCTAAATGAGTAACATTTCTAGAGATAACTCTGGAAAATGCAAATTAAGATGATTTTTGCTTTATCAAATGAGTGTTAGCAGTAGGTATTTAAGATAACAGGGTAGATGGCAAGAATTTAGGAAAAGAGTACTCAAATATTGGTGAAAATAAAATTTCTTGTACTATGAAAAGAAAATGGGTAAGATATATTGAAATTAAATTGTACATACACTTCAACCCAGAAACTCCACTCTTGGGGATTTAACTTACAGGGAAAAAGTCAGCATTATATAAAAATACATATACAGGAATAGTTGTTAGAGCATGACGCTGGGTGGCACATCAATAGAGAAGTAGTTGCATAAATTGTTAAAAATACACCGAAGTGTTAAAAAAAGGTGAATTTAAGCTACATTTTATGTTGGAGGGGTTTTTATGAGGTGGTATTAAGTGAAAAAAAGATGCTGTAGTGAGTAAAATATGAAAATGTTTTTTTAAAAAACCAAAGTCAGAGCATCTGGGTGGCTTAAGTCAGTTAAGCGTCCAGCTCTTGATTTAGGCTCAAACTGTGATCTCAAGGTCGTGAGATGGAGCCTTGCATCAGGCTCTGTGCTGCACTTGTAGCCTCCTTAAGATTCTCGATTCTTCCTCCCCACCCCAAATAAATTAAATAAATACATAAAAATAGACAAAAGTCCTCCATATGTTTATATATATATATGTACTCTGTATGCGACTTACTTGGACTTACAGAAAATAGGAACGGTGCATATCATGCTCTGTTGACATGAGCTCTCTCTAATTGGCTGATGTGCATGAAGAGGAGAGATGGAAGGAGAGCGGTAAAGGCGAATCAAAAAAGCAAAATACAACTACTAAAATAAAGTCAAGTATGTAATATCACATTTAGGGAGTTATTTAAATAGATATATATATGCAAATTTATATAATAATAATAAAAATAAGTAATTCAGGTCAACATCACAGAAGTCTTCCTTTTTGAAACTGGAGGCACCTTTCCTCTATTAATCATTAACACCAGGCCAGTCTTGGAGATCTTGAACCCTTAATGTTCTGCACAACTTATCTTTCTTGAAACTAGTATTTATATTCTAGAAGAGTTAACTGATATCACATGAGTGAAGAATATGAAGGACTTAAAACCTGCATTTTCCCCCTCTCTTCAGCACTCACTTCAATTTTAACTTCTGAGCCTCAAATCTCATTCTTTGTCACCAAGTGACCAACCCCTGGAGAAGTGTCAATTCCTGTTTGGTTCTTAAATGAGTCCCATTGTTGAAGCTTTCACTTTACAATCCTGGACCCATGATAGAAGGGGCACTGCAGAGAAATGAAGAGGGATATGGTTTCAAGTTGGAATTTGAATTATGCTTTCTCATAGAAGCATTTTATAAATTTTGGTTATATAGGCTTTCTAATACCATTTGTGCTGGAGTTCAGGTAAAATTAAGCATTAAGTAGGCTTTTGAAGGCCTAACAGAATAATCACCAGCTATAATTCTGTTGCTAATATGAAATACAGTGTATTGCACACTTAAAAAATATGAAACCAAGCTGTTTGTAAATTGGGAACTATCCTAGTGAAAGAATTTTATAAGTTCTAAAGCTCATGTACAAATGTTAAACATGAGGGTGATCCAATTTTGATTTCGTGGTAGTCTTGGTTATTAGTGTTGACTAGAATTATCTTCCTTCCATCCTACCTGCTGTCTTGGATACCATCCTGGAGCTCTCTACAAAGCCAGTGACTAACCTTCAAGGTAGAGAAGCTGCTTCTTCAGCCAAGGCTCTATTCATATTTGGTTATTAAAATTGTTACCTTATTTCTGCTGTAAGGCTTGGCTGTGAATCTTTACCTACATTTCCAACCCTAAATAGGAACCACAGATCATCAGATGGCAGAAAAGAAAGTTAACATTTATTGAGCATCTACCATGAGCCAAGTTGTTTAATCATTACAGTAACTATCAAGTATATACTCCATATGAGGATTTCACAGGATTAGTTTTCCTCGTCTAGTATCAAGTAAGCAGTGGAGGAAGTTTTAAAAATATAGATAATAATTTATTCATTTTACTTGTATTTAGATAAAAAAGATATACTAAACAGTTTATGAATCAGAAGTGTTTGTTGTTGAATTTTCACAAAGCTAACACACTGAAACCAGCCTCCAGGTCAAAACCAAAACGTTACCAGAATCTCAGAAGCTGCCCAGTGCATGCTTATTATCCCCTCCCCAAGAGTGACCTTTCCAGATTTCCAACACTTCTAACATCAGAGTAGTTTATATTACATCAGTTTTGACTGTTTTTGGACTCTATACAAATGGAACCATATAACATATACTCTTTTATGTCTGGCTTCTTTAAACTTTTGTTTGGGCAGTTCATTGATACAGTTGTAGTTCGCTCATTCTCATTACTGTATAATACTCCATTGTGTAAATATACCTCAATTTGCTTATCCACTTTACTGTTAATGGACATTTGGATAATTTCTAAAAGCTATTTAGCTATTAGCAAAAGTACTGCTATGAGTATTCTTGTACATACATGTCTTTTAGTGCAGAAATATACACATTTCTGCTGAATATATACTTAAAAGGGAAGGCAATTGCTGTGTCATAGGATTTGCATTAGAGGTCTTGATTATTTTATATTCTTCTTAACTACAAAACAGTTGTCCAAAACTGCTTATACGAATGTACACTCTTACCAGTAGCCTGTGGGAATTCTGACAGTCCTCATCCATTCTAACAAAGCTGTTTAAAACAAGGTTTCTGACTCTAAAACCCAAAGCTCTTTTCCTTTTATCTAAATTTTATTTAAAGGTAAGAACTTGGTAACAATTTTCTTTTATAAATCCCATGATTCTTTCTAACATTTTTAATCTTTGTTCATTAAATGAATTTTCTTTTTTATACTGGAAAATATGTCTGCACTGAATAGAATTTAGCACGGTTCGCAGTGTTTCAGGGGCCTCATGCAAGTATTCATCTTCACTGAACCCAGCCTCTTCTATTTTTTCTGCATGGGTGAAAAGAATGGCAGTGTAATTCTTCCAAGCATGTCCCAGAAGTTCCTGAAAGAGAGAAGAAGTTAAATGGCTATTTGCCTTGGCCTATATTCCTCAAACACAAGCAAAGGAGTTATTATGGTTCAATATAGACAGTCAACAGATCTGGATGTCATTATGTTACTAAAATCTGATATATGTAATGGGAAGTGAAGATGGGGTCAACTAATGTAAGTAAATGGAGAGGACTGGGTGGATTTTGTTTTTTTAAAAAAGGCTTTAGGGACCTTGGGTGGCTCAGCGGTTGAGCGCCTGCCTTCGGCTCAGGGCGTGATCCTTGGACTCCCAAGATCGAGTCCCACATTGGGTTCCCTGCATGGAGCCCGCTTCTCCCTCTGCCTAAGCCTCTGCCTCTCTCCTTCTGTATCTTTCATGAATAAATAATAAGATTTAAAAAAATAAAAATAATAAAAGTAAAAAAATTTTAAAAGGCTTTATTTCTCCATTTTATTTTGCTTTTATACTTTACATATACACAATTTCAGGACTGCATATTATTAATGCTGCACGTGATACAATTTCACTTACAACAGTCAGTAATAATTCATATTTGCCTGCCAACCTGAAGCTGTTAGAACCACAATTCCTTTAAATCAAAGGACTTTGGCTAAGGGAGTTGTCATATCCTTTTTTGTAGGAATGTTGTTATATTATTGTAACTAAAAGTACCTTCTAAGGATTTGGCTACAATCTATTGATTAATCAGATGACATGTAATGGAAAAGCTAAGATCAAGTTACAATTAGTGATTTGGAATGACTATATTACTGTGATTCGCATCTTCTTTACTTCACATGCCTAGAATCAATGCCAGTTTATCAGATAACTTCCTCTAATGTGGTTGCAAAACATTGAAGACTCATGTTCCTTTGTTTAGTAATATGTGGAAGTTGGTTATGTAATAAACTCTTGTTTGATTAGTGAAAATAAGCTGATACAAAGTGGAAGTAACAGCATGTGGCAAATTGTTCACACAATATGAAAGGTGTCTAGAAATAACCATTTAATTTTTAAAAATATTTCCAAAGTTATATGAAATCATTACATTGTGAAAGTAAAATGACATTCCTTTCATTCCAGATATTTTCATTACCAAAATATTTTCAAAGGTGCTAGCAGTTTATAATAGCAATATGGAATTTCGACCCTCATCATCATCTCAAATACAGGGTTTAAGGGTTTATTTATTTTTGATCCTTCAGAAAAATATAAAATACTTATGAATAAACATAACAAGAAATACCCAGGACCTCTAGTAATCAGAAGAAAGAAGGGAGGACAACTAATATTTAGTGCTAGATATTATTCTGGGCAATTGAAATGCTTTATTCCTTTTGAAAGTCAACATAATGCTTTGGGGGGAGATACTAGTGTTCTCTCCAGTATGATACAGAGAAACTGATGCATAGAGAGGTTGGATACAAATCTGTAGAGGGATATCAGTACAAACTGGTTTAAAAATAATCTTTAAAAATTGAAAGTCAGTTTTCTATTTCTATTACTATTTTCAATGTATGTAAGAAGTATAGGATTGGTATTTATAAGACTGAAAAACAAAATGAATAGAAAGGAAGAATCAAAACATGTAAATAATATGAAAATACAGCAACTGTAGGACAATATATTTAAACATCTTGAGACCATGGTTACCAATTATAATTCCTAATACAATCTGTCACTTACCAGTGCTATTTATTTATACGTTTACTCTAACTTGACTATAAGCTTTTGGAAGGCAGAGTCTATGTCTTTCTATATCAATCAAAGCCTCTAAACTCTCAACAGATATTGGTTGGATTAATTTGGAATTTGGGCCCTCACTGTCATCTCAAACAGAAGGTTTTATTTATTTGTTTTAAATCTTTAGTTTGGAAATTTGATCCTTGGGACACAAAATTTACCTATAAAATTTCTCTTGTCTTATGGTTCATTCTCATGGATTTGCAGGTAGTCTGCACTTTTTCTTTTGCATTCAAAAAGACTTTATCAATGAGTAAGTCCAAAATTTTCCCTCATATCTGTTTAAAATTTGTCCACACCATAGAATAATTGTAAATTTCTAGTTCTCCTAAAAGTGCCCTATCTGAAAAAAATCTGAAGTTTCAAGATCAGTACATTAAATGAATAATTATTTTTAACAGATTCTGACCTTTACAAAAGAATTTTTTAAAAGGTACTTTAATTGATATATTTTTATGTGCCTTCAAAACACAAATTAGCAAAATTATAATTAACCCTCCTTTTAGGGAAAATAGCTCTTACGTAAATCTAAGTATATATGTAATGTCAACATTTTAGCTAGTATGACATAGCAAAATTTGTCATATTCAGTATGTTGAACATATTTCTTGAGATCAGAGAGTCACAGAATAAACTGGCATTATGGTTTGAATTGTATATCCCCCCAAGTTCATACATTGAAATCCTAACCTCTAGTACCTCACAATGTGACTTAATTTAGCAGTAGGGTTGTTGCCAATGTAATTAGTCAAGTTAAGTCAAGTTAAGGCCACTAACGCAATATGATTGGTGTTCTTATAAGACAGAGAAATTTGGACAAAGATATGAATACATGGAAAATGCCATGTAAACATAAAGACAATCGTCCATAAGCCAAAGACATAACCCTTAGATAGATTCTTCACTAAACAGCCCGCAGAAGGAACTGACCCTGCTAACATTCATTTCAGAACTGAGAGAGAATAAATTTCTGTTGCTTAAAAGCCACCCAGGTAGTACAGCCTTGTTATGGCAACCCTACAAATTAATGTAAACAGTTGAAAATTTAATGAAGTGCTAAATTTAGATTCTGAGAATAAAAAGATTCCTGGGTTATTTACATCAGAACCACTTGGGATGCTTGCTAAAAAGGCATCAGAATCTTTAGGAATAGAATGTAGGAATTTGAATTTTTAAAAGAATTCTTGGTGATTTATTCCTTCTGCAAATATTTATTGAGGGTTATTTTGTTCCAGGGACACAGAGTGGACCATGATATTCACTTTTCTGCTTATGTCCAGTGGAGATTTTTTGGTACTAACTGAAAACTGAGGAGGAGGGACAGACAGGGAAGAAAATACTTTCAATTCATTGTAATTGTAGGTGTTGTGATAGAAAATATACTGGTGCTATAGAGGCAGACATTTGGCCCCGTTTGGGGTGGGAGTGGAAAGTGAGGGTAAAGGGAAGAGTCAGGAGAGGTTTCTAGCTATGCCTCTATAATGCTCTAGCATAGGAATCAACAAGAGAGGTATCAGGCAGTGAAGACCTACACAAGAAAAGAGAGTGATTAAGCCTTATTGGGGATTGTATAGTATTGGGACTTTACTTCTATAAAGTGAAACTATTGATCCTTGAACATTCTTGTCTCTGAAAGTTTCTCAAATTTAGAGCCAGTTCTGATATTCTGAATACATTATTGATGTGTTTATTTTGATTGTCATAATATTGAAATGTGTACTATAAGTTAATAAATAGACATTACCTTTAACCTCTTGAGTGCTACCCCCAGGCCTATACCCTAGGTATTGGTTGATGCATGAACCACATTTGTCACTAAATATTTTTAAAACATCACCATAATAAAAACTCACGCTAAATAAACTGTTTGGCCCAAGTGATCCCTTCTGGAGTTATATATTATAGAATTCTTCTCTTGCTAGATTAGTACTTATTGCATTCAATGGTGTAACTTTTACACCGTGTCTTTAGTTCCTGTTTTTTGGGGTTGTAACAGTAACACATTCCCTTTTTGTCTCCACTAGACATTTCCTATACTTTAAACTATAATAAATAGCATTCAGGAAAAATGAGTTAAGCCACCTAAGGAAAATAGATTTGTAAGCTCAACACCACTTACAACTCCATGTGTTCAGCCACTGGGAAGCTTTTACATGTTGATAATTATTTATGAAAGGATGCTCATGTCCTAAACTGTGAGAGAAATTGCACTTTTGAATTACTGCCAAAAATAGAAGAGAATGGTTGATTTAGCTTATAATCTTTAGATTGATTTTTGGCTGGAAAATAGTTGACTATTTGAAAGTAGTGTCGCTTGGTGTATAGTCATTGTGTTAGTGGCCAAACATGTTCTCTGTGGACCCAGAGAAAGGATAATCACAGTTGATTGATACCTCACATAAAAATCCAAGAGCAAGATAAGTTTAATGTAAGTTATCTGGTGTTAATAATTTAAATATAGTACTAAGTTAGATGGAAATTTTATAATCAATCATGAATTGTTTGGTTTCAGAGTGCTAATGGGTATGAGTCCATCTAGTCCTTTTGGGACAACTAGTTAGGATATAAACTTTGTTTTCCAGGAATTATGTTCATTTTCCCAGGACCTCACCAGCCCTGCCCCATTTGTTTGTGGTTGATGAAATCATAGCATCTGGACTTTTTAGGGGGAATTTTTTAAAAAGCCAACTATTACATCAACTGAGAAAAAAATTATCATGGAACAGGAGGACAATAAGGACCATTCTTTATATTTCATACTATTCCCTTACTCTCATCCCACTTAAACACCACATTTCCGTCTCAGAGAGCTGAATGATAAGACCTTGTTAGATCAGATTCAGTGAACATTCAACCTTAGAGATCTTCTGTCCAAATGGTCTTATTTTACAGATGAGGATATTGTGGGCATGTGATGTTAAATGGCCAAAGCTGCACAGCTGATTGTTGGCAGGCCTGGGCCTATAACAGAGGTCCCCTAACTGTCAGGACCATCTCCTTCCCACTAAATTGGGGCTTTTCATTTTAACCTTAACTAAGCCAGTGAATTTTCCTCCCAGATTGTTTTCTAAATCAGGAAGTTCTTATGCATCAGGAAGTTTTGTAAATTTAATTTCGCTCTGATTTTCTTCTGAAGCCTATCAAGATAATCCCGAAGAAGGCTACAAATAAAATGTCCTAATTTTAGCATAAGACAAACACAAACAATAAAATTATAATGACCATAGCTGACATTTAGTGTGTACTTGTCTGTGCTAATGTCTGAGTTAATTTACTGTTAGGTTAATATGAAATTAGTCCTGAAAAAAACCCAGTCAAGTGGATACCGTTATCTGTCCCAATTTTACCAATGAAGGGATTGAAATTTAGAGAAGCTACTTGCCCAAGGTCACAAAACAAGTAAGTAACTAATTAGGAGCTTGAACACAAGTGTAACTTACTCTAGAACCCATGCTATTAACCTCTACAGTAAATTGCTCGTATCTAGTAATCCATTTGAATAGGTGCTCATCACAATCTGCGTAGTGACAATAACAATAAAAATTGTAACAATGATAATAATTTTCTGTGAACCTACTATTAAGTCAGGCACAATGCCAAGCACATTGCATTCATTAAACATAACCCTTAAAACTCTTTAACATAGGTAAAATTATCCTCATTTTGTAAGTGAGGAACTGAAGCCAAGAAACTTGCTAACATTTATAGTCACATACCTAGAATTATAAGAAGGCTTATTTTTCAACTAAATTCTGTCCAACAACTAAGCCCATTATCTTTGTTAAGTATTTTCAGGCTTTGCACTGGCCTTTCTGAGCCTTTTGTATACACACCCACCTATAACATCAATATTTGAGTTATTCATTCCAAATAAAAAATACATGCTTGAGGCCTTATTATGTATAGTAATAATACAGGATACTATGATAGTGGGAAGAATTTGGACTTTAGTCAATTACTGGGATTCAATTCCTAGTGCACTTCAGCTGCTTGCTAGCACTTTTTTTAAGGTGACTATTTTGTCTTCTCTGTTCATTATATGTGGATTTTTAAATAACATTCAAATGATACTCAGATAATCTGTAGATGAATCATTCCATTTGTTTCCCAATTTGAGGGAGATAACTCACTGAGTTCTCTACCATTTTGCTATAAATTATGAAGGCCTAACATAAATAAAGAAAAAGGGATCATTTAGGAAAATGTTTCATTTGTTATAGCTGGCAACCAATAGCCCCTCTAAAAAATATTAGAGCACAAATAAAAAAGAGATTTAAAGAGACCACAGGGAGGTACAGGAGAGAAGAGGTCACTTCTCTGATGTTGGCCTTGTAGACTCCTTCCATGGCAGGCATCAGTGCCCCTAGAAAGGAGGAAAGGAAAAAGAAGAAGGCTAATATTCCATTCCCCATTTTGCATCAGCCAGGAAGAAAAAGAAAGCCAGGGTGTGTCTGGAACCAGAGGACCTTAACAACTCTTTGCTCCTTCCTAACAGCTGTTGGTCCTGTTGAATATTCAGACATTCTGCAGCTGCTCCCAATCTGTGAGCATATCCAGATGGCTACCACCAGTAACTGAAGCACCTTCAGGAAGAAGGTCATAAACAGCCAGCTTGTGCATAGGCGATCTTCAACCAAAAATTATGATGGAAGCCCAGAATAGGACTGCAGTTCTTCCCAGGGGTTATGGGCCCCTCTGAAGCTTACTAAATCTTGGCTGCTGAGTTTTCCTGAGAGGGAAAAGATATTTATTTTAGAAAAAAAAAAAATTCTGGATCTGAGTTTTACTCTAGCCCATCTTCACTCTGCCTTTAAGTCATGAACTGGACACTGAATTAAGGAAGGCAGTGGTAAAAGAAGGCAGTTGTATGCCAGATACCTTTTAAAAAGATCAGAGATATGTATGAATCAAATTCACTTTTATAAAAAAAGTTAGGGGATTACAATAGAGTTCTATATCCTAAAACTGGAAAAGAAATATATTTTAAAATGTATGTCTTTTAAAAACCCTTTTTGGCTAAGCAAAGGACCAGCATAGATAAAAATTTAGAGACATATAGAGTCAGGTTAGTTTTTGAGAAATATTTGTGCATTTACTGAATTTGCAGACTTATATCCATCTACATGTTAAATTAAATGTTTATTTAATAGCATCTTTAAATTAATTTTAAAATTTGTTTAAAAATTATACTGATGAAATGGCAATAGGTTTCCCCTCCCTTGATTTCTACCATAAATGTTGTTTGAAGTGCAGGCTTTAATAGTTTGGGGGAGGTTTGTAGGGTTTCTTAGATTCCATATTGTTTCTTAATTGCAATCATCTTCTCTACTTTTGTTCAGTATGTCCTTGATTTTTCAGGAGTTGGATGATGAGGATTAGCTTTTATACTCTTTGTCACCCTAATTTTTTCCACTAGTTTGTTGTGATTTCACATATGGCTTTTTTTTTCATTTTTAGAAACATGCACAGTTACTGAAAAAAAGTATGTCTGTCACTTAGAACAATCGTATGCCTTTACTAGTTAAAGGGAAAAGATATTTCTTTGAATCTAAGTATACTATATTTCTAAGTGTAATAGATCCTACATCGAAGTGATCATAGACTAGGCCAAAGGAAGAGTAGCAAATTCTTGAGTGAGAAATGTCTGCTGTCTATTCTCCCTATAGTTCATATGTGGAGCTTCTAGTAGTGATGAGTTCTCTTATCTTGGTGACTTAATGAGGCTACTGAGTAATACTAGACAAATCCAACAGTTAGATTTGCATGACCGGAGACTAGAGAATCAAGAGATTGAGTAGAATGGAGCAGCTCAATGAGCAGTTTCTACGAATTGTTGGTTATACATGGAACTGGCTTATATATGTATATATATCATATGCAAGTATTACTCCCTCCATCCCCCAGTTATAGCCATACTCAGAACTCTCCCTATTCCCAGGTCCTCACCTATACTGACTGAACAAGCTTCCAACTTAGTGACTTATAATAAATGAACAAACAAACATGGATGGACCACTAGGCAAATGTGGCATATGTTATTCATGTTCATACTGAGTCCCTGTGGTCTTTTCTTGGCTACAGTGGATCAGTTGCTGACCCTAAAGATGATGAGGCACTTAGAGCATCTGAAATTCCTGATTTCTTTCCTATACATAAAACATAGATCTTCCCTACATGTTGACCATGATTTAAGACACAGTGAAACCTCTTTCCCCCAACCCATATGTTATATTACTCTGGTACTTAATGCATTGTCTTATACTTATCTGTCTCTTCTAGATTGTATGTGAGAGCAGGGCTCATATATTGTTCACCAATCATTAAGCTCTGTATAAGTACCTGATACAGTTTGCAATGACTGAATCAGTGAATGAATGAATACCTATTTGTTGGTGAACTATAAGAGATTACCCCTGATGTTAAATGGGTGCAAGTTTTAGTAGTTCTTCAACTTTACCATATATACAGAAAATTTATGCAAATGCAGATATGCAGGCTCTATTCTTGAAATTCTGATTCACTAGGGCTTAGATGAATATGCATTTTTAACAACAACCCAGTTGATTCTGATGCTGGTAGTCTGGAGACCACATTTACCAACTTATTCAGGGGTTAGCTAACCTCTGAAGTCTAGCATCTTATTTTGGGGTGGGGAGGGAGCCTGAAGGGTCTATGATCTAGTTGTAAAATGACTAACTGAATTCCTCTAAAAGAAATTGTAAAAATGACTCTTGGTGGGAAAAATCAAGTATTTCTACCATTTCTGTGTGACCAGCACTTGTTTTAAACTTGTTCTAAACTACTCTTTTAACCAGATTGTCGTAGTTCTTTCCTATTAGGATAATGTCCTCCAAATAGAAATAGTGGCATTAGTGTAACTGCCTTTTTGTATTACCTGAATCATCTGGACTAAGGAAGATGCTTCTTGTTCGCAGAATGGCACGTCTGCTCTCTGGACCAGCAGTGCAAGATGGAGACCTTCTTGCCCGAAGTGATGTGCTAGGGCGTGCTTGACCTCCTGTTTCACATGCTCCTGATTCAACTTGCTGTGTGGGTAACCTGGAGTGTCCAACACCTGAATCTGCAGGGTTATCTCTTGTCCCCCTCGACGCATGAAGCCACAGAGGTGACAACTGCGACCCAGACAACAATCTTTGGTCACAGAACATGGAGAAAAGCTGCTGTGGAAGTCAGAGCTTCCCAGCAGAATGTTCCCAACAGAACTTTTTCCACTCTGAGTCATGCCAAAGAGGGCCAAGTTGATGATCATCTTGTTGGAGTCTGTCATGTCTGTGGGTAAACAAAGTTTCAGGATAAGCAGTTAGGCATCTATATTCACCCAATGTAAGGTTTCTTACTTGCCCTGGAGTACTCCAGGTACTATTTTTGGCTTACTTAACCCTCATTTATAGTAACTAAAGCATGGAGGGGCATTCCTCTAAAGTGTAGACACCCCAGTGACAGTGGAAGATTGAAATAATATTGGTAGTTTACAATGGGGGAAGAGAGAGAGAAGTCAAATACAGATAAGGAAGAAATGAGGAAGCAATAATTGCAGGAAAATGAAGGGGAAAAAAAAACCAAATTACATGAAGATAATGTAAACCATGTTTAGGAGAAATATGTTAACTCATCTGTGTGGTAGGTGAGTCAGTTTAGCAATGGGTGCTGACGTTTCTAAATTCATTAACAAGGCTAGCAGCAGTATTTGAAAATCAATCATTCTTGGAGAAGAAGTAGGAACAGAAGAGTGGAAGTAATGGATCTTTCTTGCATTTTAAATAACATCCCCTCCTCCCCACCTCTCTACCCCTGTAATACACAAGTGGCATCTGCAAAAAATTATCTTTCTTGACTTCCTGATTGTTTGTCTCCTATGAAACATGAATACTGTTAAAGAAGATTTCTGTTTTTGTTTACTATTTTTTTTTTACAACCAGGCAACATTCTGATGAAAGTGAGAACTGCTTATAATTTCTGTTATGAAATAATTAATAAATCATTTCCATGGTCTATCATAGTAACTTATTGGCTTTTGAATAAAGGAAGTAAAGCCCAACACATTGTGTAGTTCAGTTAGGAGGGAGGAGAATCTATTCCATTTACAACACCCCTAAGTTGGAGGTAATCTTTTGTGCAGAACATAAGCGTTTTAAGGTCATTGATCATTTTCATTAGATCAGTAAGGTAGAGCTATAGGCCAATTGCCAAATTAACTCAACCTGCTGATTCAGAAGTAAGGACATTTAATTAAAATTGCATATTTATTATTTCTGCTTATAACTTGTACTTCTATTATTCAGTTTTATGTACCTCTGGCCTTTCTTGTCCTCTAATATTCCTCACCCCAACCTCCTTAGACTCTAATATGAACATTTTGAAGGAAATTCACACTCCCACACAAGAGACATTCATTTTTGGCGTCCCACAAGGTGACCCCAGTTCACCCAGCCCATTCAGCTGTGTCAGCTGAACTATAGTCACTTAGATTTCTTTTTACTCCTGAAGCAAATGCATGATTAAAAAAATAATAATCACACAATCCCAGTATACTTGCTGTATGTCACCTACCTTTTCCAATCTTCAAAATACATTTCAACAAAGACTTTCCTGGAGCTAGTATAGTTGTTCTTTGGTATGAACTTTAACCTTCTGACAGTATTACCGTACCACTCTGGGACTGATACTGTATGCATTTTATTTAGTTAATCTATTACCAGAATCCTCTCTATAAATGATTAGTTGTCTTCCTTTAATCAGCAC
The DNA here is from genome assembly GCF_018345385.1 of Vulpes lagopus. Classification (NCBI taxonomy): domain Eukaryota; kingdom Metazoa; phylum Chordata; class Mammalia; order Carnivora; family Canidae; genus Vulpes; species Vulpes lagopus. Next base: position 103,089,172 of record NC_054829.1, read on the forward strand.
TGACTTTCTTTTTTTTTTTTTTTTGTCACCTGACAGCCTGGTCATTTCAACAGGGTACTTCCTGAAACCTTATTTTTAAGATTAAATTGTTTATTTTAAGGCATTGCTGATAGGTAACAACTTATCTATAGCATAAAGAAATGCAAGATTGACAACTATTAAACACAAACTAAACATTCAAAAGCAATGGTCACATTTTTTTCCATTGTGAATGATGGAAAGTTCCTCATTTATTTCATCAAAAGTTTCAACAAATAGATATACAACATACATGCAATAAATAGATATTGAGTTCATAACAGTATTTCATAAATTCTAGAAGAAAACTCTTGACTATTTCTATGGAATTGAATTTATCTTTTCCTAACTGATGTAATCACAAACATACTCATATCTACACATGCAGTTTCTATATCAATTAATGATAGCATATTTCAGAAAAGGTGTACAACTAACTGTAAATTGAGGCCAAATATGTTTTGCTTAAAATTGGGGTTTCATTTTGTTATTGAAAGCTTTGATTTTTTTTTTTCTATATCACCCATACTTCTCCAAATACCTTTCTAGTGTGTAAGATGTAGAAACCTTAGTATGGTTATATTCTGGTTCATCTTCTCCTATACCTCTCAAAAGTCTGTAAAGTATGTATTTCTGTGTGAAGGAATCTGGGAGACATCTGGAATGCCTTATGACTTCATGAGCAGAAAGTTAAAAAGTCTTCCTGTGGATATAACAAGGAAAACATGAACCGATTTCATTCATCTGACAAGCACATTTGGTTTTCTTAAATGAAGCAGAAAGAACCTCCCCCAGATGGCAGTAGTAGCCTGTTTGCTAAGAAGTGATTATGAACCAGAATTTATTTTCATTTTCTTCCTCAAACCATAAACTGACATTCCTCAAATCATGCAACTTACATCAATACATATTAATTGTGCAGAAGATCTTTTGAATAAAGGTAAAATGAAGCCATCATTCCTACGTTCCTTATAAAATGTGACAAGTGTAGAAGGTTCCAGTTTTTAAACCTTCCACTTTGAAATCATTATTTAAATCATTTGCTGAATGAAACAGTTGACAGTTTAACAAATAAGGTTCTGAGATCATATGTGTGGTTTAAAGTTCCAATGAGATTTCAAAATTTTAAAATAATTTCCAACAGGTTTAATAGTGGTTTTAGATCTAAGGCAATGTAGAGATTATATAGAAGAGTAATGAACTGATATTAGATGATGTTAAATAGTTAATGTTAATCATTTTTAGGTCAGAATGAAAAAAAAATTGAAAAGTCACCTTCACTCTTTACAGAAACTTGACGAAATATAATGTACCTGGGATAAAACTGTATTACTTTAATGGCTGGCTCCAGGATTTCTCTGAGGAAGGGTATTATCTTTGAGAAAATAGATTAGCTACTTGAAGTAGAAAAAAGGATCTTAATAACATAAGTCAAACTCCCAAAAAGTGATCGCCAAACTGCTGGAAATGGCGCAAGAGCCAAGAAAATAGTAGAAAAGATCAGGGTATATCAAGAATGAATGGAGAGAAGGAGAAGGAGAGACAGAAGTGGAAAGGAGAAGGAGGTAGTGGGGGAGGAAGAGAAGGAGAAAAGGGGAGGGAGAATAAGAACTATAACATTAGAACATGTGGGAATCTGGATTTCCCACTTGTGCAAATGGCTAAGGGACTATGTTAGAGCAGAAATAGCTAATGTTCAATTTTAAGTTCTTTGCATTTCTGGGATCTAAAGTAAGCTATGTTACAATTTTTACTTTTGTTTTGATTTTGATTGTTGTTAGTATTTTACTTTACTTTGTTTTGATGGAAATTAATGGAGAAACCTGAGGTCCACCTTAGGTTAGCAGAGGATAAATTGGAGTTTGGAAATGACATCTGAACTGAAGTTACTGAGGAGAGGCAGGAGGTTGAAGCTAGAAGGACACTAGTCCCTAAGATCTTCCAAGAGTCTGGGGAAGAATCTTAGACTTTTCAGTTTCCGAAATGAGATATTATGTGGTAAGGGTGACTCTAGTTGACAGAAGTGACAATTATATTTCACATTACACACATATTAGTTTGCCAGGACTACCATAGTAAAGTATCATAGACTGAGTGGTTTAAATAACAAAAATTTATTTTCTCACAGTTCTTGAGGCTGAAAGTGTGAGATTAGGGTGTCAGTGGTGTTGGTTTCTCCTGAAGCCTCTCTCCTTAGTGTGTCCAAGGTCATCTTCTCCCTATCTCTTCATATGGTCTTTCCTGTGTATGTTTGTATCCAAATGTTTTCTTCTTATAAGGACACCAGTAATAGCGGGAATAGGGACCACCACAATGATTTCATTTTAACTTAATTACCACTTTTAAGGGTCCTGTCTCCAAATACAGTCATATTCTGAGGTATTAGATGTTAGGATTTTAACATATGAATTTGAGGGAGACATAATTCAGCTCATAACACACATATACATTATAATTATATAAATTATACATCTCCATAATTACTAAAATTGTGTCTCTATACTCCATAAAATTGAGGTTTACTATAAACAATCTTTGACTTATACTAATTTAACTTAACAGGTACTCCTATAGTTTTAAACAAATTCCAATTTTCATTGGCTTGAACTGTGAACACATTACTCATATGTTATGTCTTTCTGTAATAAAGAAGACCCTTAGAATAATAACCAGAATCTGTAATTATGGTGTCTAAATGACCTTAACCTTGGCCAATACTGTTATAAGTCGAGGGGAGCACTCATAAACTGGCTGCAGTTGGTAGTAACATAATTAACTCAGTCTAAACTGATCTTAGAATAAGACATCAGATCTTACCTTTCCAAAAACTTCGGAGAGCACTGGTCAGCAGCTTAAATTTTGAGGACAGTCTTAATTTGAATGCATTTTGAAGGTTTTTGGAGCCTTGAAGAATGACCACACCAAAATAGGAATACCTATGGGAACAAAAGAAGGCTTCAGTTCAAATTTGGTTGGTTTCACATTTTAAAAACTGTACCAGTCTCGTCCTCACTCAGGAAAATGTATGATGTTATTTTTTGTTTGTATGATATTTGCTTTCCTTCTCAGTATTTCTGATTGATTTTTTTAGGATTATAAATGAAATATGTGTATTTCAAAACATCTAGGAAATTCAGGAAAGAAGAAGGGAAAATAGAATCATTTAAAACATTTTATTTCCTAGCCCCCATGGGACACTGGCTCCTCTTGCAGAATGACACAGTAAGCACATTTCTTTTTCCAAATTACCCATGTCCTCCACCTATTTACTCCTCTTCCTTAAGCAACACTACTGGGATGAGAGGCATTAATGATGGGATTATGTTTGGCATGTGAATGATGAGGGGGCAAGACTAATTGTTGGCAATTACTTAGTGTATAGTATTCTTTTGCTATGCTACTGTATTCAGTTTTCTAAGATTTACTTATAATTTTAGCCACTTTATTAATAGCAAAATTGCTTTATAGATTTCTACGTTTTATCTTTTATTTGCCAGGTTTTCAGATCAAGAATATGCTAACCTCTTGAAATGAATTAGAAAAATCTTTTTCTTTTGTGGTACTCTGCAATAATTCAGATACCTTGGCAATTATTTATATCTAGAAGGTTTAAAAAAACGTTCACAAAAACAGCTAGATCCAGCAGCTTTCTAGAAGTCATTCCAGGACAACTTTAAAATTTTCTGCTATAGTAATTTGTTCTTCTTTTGTCAATTTTGACAATTTTTATATTTTAGTATTGATCCCTCTTCTTGTTCTGTGATGGCTTATATATTGGATTTGACTTTATATACTTAATAAATTTTTGTACATGTGTGTATGTATGTGCAAATATATACATACATGTGCAACTTTTGTACTTTTATAGTTTCAAATGAATTTCTATTAACATAAATGAAATTTATAATTTGACACCTCGAGGATATAATGAATGGTGTGACTTACAATAACTAAACTTTTGGACGCCAGCCTTGAGCCCTTTAGGTTGAAAATTAAGAATCACAAGTACATTCATGGTATGATTTACAATTATAGTAGAGTAAGTCATCCTATAAATCTATGTCATTATTGAAGAAATGAATACAATCTTAAAAGCAAGAGAAAAATTAGTAGGCTTTTTCTTTTTTTTAAGTTTTTTTTCTTTTTAAGATTTTATTTATTTATTCATGAGAGACACAGAAAGAGAGAAAGAGGCAGAGACACAAGCAGGCTTCATGCAGAGAGCCCAATGAGGAACTCGATCCTGGGGCTCCAGGATCATGCCCTGGGCTAAAGGCAGTGCTAAACCACTGAGCCACCCAGGCTGCCCCTAAAGATTTATTTAATCACTCTGTGCTCATCTCAAGTGCACTCCTTAATCCCCATCACCTATTTCACCCATCCTCCTGCCACCTCCCCTCCCCCAAACAGCAGTTTGTTTTCCAGTTGAGAGTATATTTCTTGCTCTCATGCTCTCTCTCTCTCTTTTTCTCTTTTTTCCTCTGCTTGTTTGTTTTGTTCCTTAAATTCCACAAACATGTGAAATCATATGGTATTTGTCCTTATCTTAGTGACTTATTTCGCCTAGCATTATACTCTCTAGTTCCATGTTGTTGCGAATGTCAAGATTTCATTCTTTCTTATGGCCAAATAGTATTCCATTACACACACACACACACACACACACACACACACCATACATCTTTATTCACACATCAATAAATGTAATTTTGGGCTGCTTCCATATCTTGGCTATTGTAAATAATGCTGCAATAAACATAGGCTGCATGTATTCCTTTGGATTAGTGTTTATATGCTGTGAGTAAATACCTCATCATGTGATTGCTTCTCATAGGGTATTTCTATTTTTAACTTTTTGAGGAAACTCTATGTTGTTTTCCAGAGTGGCTGCACCAATTTGCATTCCCACCAACAGTGCAAGAGGACTCCCCTTTCTCCACATCCTCACCGACACCTTTTGTTTCTTGTGTTTTTGATTTTAGCCATTCTGACAGGTGTGAGGTAATACCTCATTATAGTTTTGATTTGCACTTCCCTGGTGATAATGATGTTGAGCATCTCTTCATGTGTCTGTTGACCATATATATGTCTTTTTTAGAGGAATATCTATTTGTGTCTGTCTATTTTTTTAACTGGATTATTTTGGGGGGTAGTGGGGAGTTTGGGTACTAATCTTTTTTGGATATGTCATTTGCAAATATCTTCTACCATTCAGTAGGTTGCCTTTCAGTTTCGTTGTTCCCTGTGCTGTGCAGAATCTTTTTATTTTGGTATTGTTCCTATATTTTATTTTTGCTTTTGTTTCCCTTGACTTGGGGACCTATCTAGAAAGCTGTTGCTGTGACCAATGTGAGAGAAATTACTGCCTGTGTTCTGTTCTCTTCTAGGATTGTTATGATTTCAGGCCTCCTTTGCTATTTATTTATTTATTTATTTATTTTTGTGTATAGGGTAAGAAAGTGACCCAGTTTCATTCTTTTGCATGTTACTGTCCAGTTTTCCCAATAACATTTGTTGAAGAGACTGTCTGTCTTTTTTTCATTGGGTATTCTTTCCTGCTTTGTTGATTACTTGACCATATAGTTGTAGGTCCATTTGGGTTTTCTATTCTATATGTCTGTTTTAATGCCAGTACCATACTGTTTTGATTATTACAGTTTTGTGACATAACTTGTAGTCTGGAATTGTGATGTCTCCAACTTTGCTCTTCTTTCTCAAGATTGCTTTGGCAATTTGGGGTCTTTTTTTGTTTCATAAAAAATTTAGAATCATTTGTTCTAGTTTTGTGAAAAAAAAATTGTGTTGGTATTTTGATAGAAATTGCATTAAATGTGTAGATCACTTTATGTAGTATAGACATTTAAAAATATTTGTTCTTCCAGTCCATGAGCGTGGAATGTCCTTCCATTTCCTTGTGCTGTCTTTAATTTCTTTCACCAGTATTTTATAGTTTTCAGAGTATAGGTCCTTCACCTCTTTGAGTATCTTATTATTTTTGGTATCTTATTATTTTTGGTGCAATTGTAAATAGGATTATTTTCTTAATTTCTCTTTCTGCTGCTTCATTACTGGTGTATAGAAATGCAACAGATTTCTGTACACAGATTTTGTATCCTGTTTCTTTAGTGAATTCATTTATCAGGTTATTTTGTGGAATCTTTTTGGTTTTCTATATCATGTTAGCTGCACATAGTGAAAGTTTTACTTTTTCCTTTCAGATTTGGGTGCCTTTTACTTCTTTTTGTTTTCTGATTTTTGGTCTAATTGCCATGGCTAGGACTTACAGTACTATGTTGAATAAAATTGGCTAGAAGAGACATCTTTGTCTTGTTCCCGACTTTCTGGGGAAAGACTCAGTTTTTCCCCATTGAGGGTGAGGTTAGCTGTGGGGTTTTTATATATGACCTTTGTCACATTGAGGAATGTTCCCTTTAAACTTACTTTGTTGAGGGTTTTTATCATGAATGGATGTTATGCTTTGTAAAAGGCTTTTTCTATGTCTCTTGACATGATCATATGGTTCTTATCTTTCTCTTGTTGATGTGATGTATCAAGTTGATTGATTTATGAATATTGAATCACCCGTACAACCCAGGAATAATTCCCATTTTGATCATGGTGAACGATTTTTTTAATGTATCATTGAATTCAGTTTGCTAGTATTTTGTTGATGACTTTTGCGTGTGTGTTCATCAGAGATACTAGCCCGTAGTTCTCTTTTTTTGTGGTGTCTTTATCTGGTTTTGGTATCATGGTAATGCTGATGTTACAGAATGAATTTGTAAGTTTTCCTTCCTTTTCTATTTTTTGGAGTAGTTTGAGAAGTATAGATATTAACTCTTTAAATGTTTCATAGAATCCATTTGTGAAGTCATCTGGTCCTAGACTTTTGTTTGTTGAGAGGTTTTTGATTACTGATTCAATTTCTTTGCTGGTAATTGGTCTGTTTAAATATTCTGTTTCTCCTGTTTCAGTTTTGGTAGGTTATATGTTTCTAGGAATTTATCTATTTCTTCTAGGTTGTCCAATTTGTTGGCATATAATTTTTCTTAATAGTCTCTTAGAATTGTTTGTCTTTCTGTGGTGTTGGTTGTTATTTCTCCTCTCATTTGTGATTTTATTAATTTAGGTCCTTTCTGGTTTTTTTGTTTTTGTTTGTTTGTTTGTTTTTGTAAGTCTGGCTAGAGGTTTATCAATTTCATTGATTTTTTTCCCCAAAGAACAAGCTCCTGGTTTCATTGATCTGTTCTATTGCTCTCTAGTTTGTATATCATTTATTTCTGTTCTAATTTTTATCATATCCTTCCTTCTGCTGGTTTTAGGTTTTGTTTGTATTTTTCAAGCTTCATTGGGTGTAAGGTTAGATTGTTTATTTGAGACTTTTCTTTCTGCTTGAGGTAAGTCTATATTGCTACAAATTTCCCCCTTAGAACCACTTTTGCTGTGCCCCAAAGGTTTTGAGCTGTTGTGTTTTCATTTTCATTTGTTTCCATGTAATTTTTTATTTCTTGGTCTTTCTAGATTTTTTCTTGTGGTTGACTTCTAGTTTCATAGTGTCGTGGGCAAGAAAGATTCATGGTAGGGTACCTGGGTGGTGCAGTTGGTTAAGTATCGAACTCATGGTTTCAGCTCAGCTCATGATCTCAGGGTTTGGAGATCTAGCCCCACATCAGGTTCCATTTTCAGTGCAGAGTCTGCTTAAGACATCTCCCTCCATCTCCCTCTGCCCATTCCCACTACTTTCTCTCTCTCAAATAAATAAATAAAATCTTAAAAAGAAAAAAAAAGATTCATGGTATGACTTCATTCTTTTTGAATCTGTTGAGGACTGTTTTGTGGCCAAGTATGTAATCTATTCTGAAGACTGTTCATTTGTGCTTGAAAAGAATGTACGGTAGGTTTTAGGATGGAATGTTCTGAATATATCTACTAAATCCATCTGGTCCAGTGTGTCATTCAAAGTCATTATTTCTTTGTTGATTTTCTGTTAGATTATCTGTCCATTGATATAAGTGGAGTGTTAAAGTCTCCTACTATTATTGTATTATTATTGATTAGTTTCTTTATGTTTGTTATTAACTTTTTAATGTATTTGAGTGCCCCCATGTTGGGTGCATAAATATTTACAGTGATTATATCTTCTTGTTGGATTATCTCCTTTATTATCATATTGTGTCCTTCTTTGTTTCTTGTTAGAGTTTTTGTTTTAAAGTCTATTTTGTTCAATATAAGTATTGTTGCTCTGGCTTTCTTTTGACATCCATTTGCATGATAAATGTTTCTCTAGCCCCTCACTTTTATTCTTCAGGTGTCTTTAGGTCTAAAATGAGTCTCTTATACACAGCATAGAGATGTGTCTTGTTTTTTAATCCATTATGTCCCCAATGTCTTTTGATTGGGACATTTAGTCCATTCACATTCAAAGTTATTATTGATAGATATGTGTTTATTGCCATTTTATTACTTGTTTTGTTTCTGAAAACACTCTCTGATTTTTTCTTGTCTTTCTCTTTTTGTGGTTTGCTGGTTTTCTTTGGTAATATATCTGGATTTCTTTCTCTTTATTCTTTACATATTTATTAGTGGTTTTTGATTTGTGGTGACCATTAGATTTGTATATAACATCTTCTGCATGTATCAGTCTATTTTAAGTTGATGGTCATTTAGGTTTGAACTCATTCTTGGGGCACCTGGGTGGCTCAGTTGGTTAAACATCTGACTCTTGATTTCAGCTCAGGTAATGATCTCAGGATTGTGAAACTGAGCCCCACACTGGGCTCCGCACTCAGCATGGAGTCTGCTTGAGATTCTTTATCTCTGTCTCCCTCTCCCCTGCTCTTTCTTTCTCTCAAATATATAAATAAATCTTTAAAAAAATTTTGGACCCATTGTTTACTCCTGTCCTCCTCATGCTCTAGGTATATGGTGTCATATTTTATATCCTTTTCTTTTGTGAGTTCCTTGATTGATTTTTTTTTTAGAGAATTACTCATTTTTACTGCTTTTGTGTCTCCTACCTTCATACTATTGTTTTTGGTCCTTCCTTTCCAATCAGAGAGTCTCCTTTAATATTTCTTGCATGGCTGGCTTAGTAGTCAGGAACTGTTTTAGTTTTGTTTGTCTAGGAAACTACCTCTCCTTCTATTCTGAATGATAGACTTGCTGGATAGAGTATTCATGACTGCAGACTTTTCCCATTTAGCCCTCTGAACTTATCACTCTACTCTTTTCTGGCTTGGAAATTTTTTGCTGAAAAATCCACCAATAATCTTATGGGGTTTTCTTTGTATGTAACTGTTTTTTGTCTTCCTCATTTTAATACTTTTCTTATCTATGTTGCCATTTTAATTACAATATGTATTGGTGTGGATATGCTTTGTTGATTTTTTTGAGGGTTCTCTGTTCCTCCCATATCTGGATATCTGTTTCTTTCCCTAGATTAGGGAAGTTTTTGGGTTTTATTTCTTCAAATAAATTCTCTGCCCCCTTTTCTTTCTCTTATTCTGGGACTTCCATTATATGAAGGTTATTACATTTGATGAAGTCACTGGATTCCTTAAGTATATTCTTGTTTTGCATAATTCTTTTTTCTCTTTTTTATTCAGCTTGATTCCTCTCCATTGCTCTGTCTTTTATATCATTAATTCATTCATTCCTCTGCTTCTTCCAGCTTGTGGTTCATTCTATCAAGCATGTTTCTCATTTTGTTTATTGAGACCTTTATCTTTGCTATGTTATTCCTTTTGCTCTGTGCTAAATCTCTAACTGATATCTTCCACTCTGGTCTCAATTTCAGTGAGTATCCTTATGATTATTGCTTTAAATTTCCATCAGTCATGTTACTTATATCTGTTTCACTTAGATCTCTGGCTGTGGCCTTGTCCTATTCTTTCACTTGGGACATATCCCTGTGTCTTCTCATTTTGTCTAAGTCTCTGTACCTGTTTCTCTGTATTAGAAAAGTCAGCTATGTCTCTGTACTTGAGGATAGTAACTTTATGAAGATATCTTATCGTGTCTTGCAGTGTGTGTCTCTGTTCTCTAGGGCCTGGCCCTTCTGGAAGTGTCTCCAATGTGTGCTGCATGCACTCTGCTATTGTGTCCTGGCTGCTTTATCCTTCAGGCCAGTTGTCTGCAGAGACTCTCTTTGCCTGATATGGGCAGTGGTTAGTCCCTGGCCTGAATGCTGTATGTTTTAACTAGGTGTGCTCTGGTTGTGAAATGAGACCAGCTTGTGAATGAGAACACTGCTGCCACTGGAACCAAGACCTTGAAAAACTCCTGGGTCAAGAGATGCAGTGTTGGCAAGGGTTTGGGCCAATCTTCTGCGGGAGTAACCCATTGCACTGGGACTGAGGCATGACTGAGAAGAATAGTTCCACCAGAGTTCTGTGGGGGCAGGACTTGTTATAAGCAAATTAGGTAGCAAGTGTGGTGCTATGCTGGTTCCCACAGGTGGCTCTGTGTTTATGCTGATGAGCAGGGGAGGGAAACAATGCTGGTCAGTTCCTTTGTTCCCAGAGCCCTCTTTCCACTAATGCTGCCTTTCTGATACACACTCTGAGAAGAGCAAATAACTTCTCCACTGTGTGCCCAGGCACTCTTCAAATTGCTATCTCCATGCTGTATGTCTGCAGTCTCTTTGCCCTGCCTTCTCTCTAAGAGCAGCCCCAGTGTCCTCTGAGCTCTGCCAGAGCCAAACACACTGACCTTTAAAACTCCAGGCTTTAAGCCCCACTGGTTGCAAGAATTCACAAAAATCTGTCTCTTGCTCTTTCCTATGACTGAAGCTCCTTCCCAACAGCAGCAGCCATGATCTCCTTCTCTTCCAAATCATGTCCTCACACTTCCTATGTTCTTCAAGGTGGCCTCTTCTCTACCTTTTTTGTGGAGTTTGTACTGCCAATTTTTAGGTCAATTTCTGTTGTTTTTTTTTTTAGGATGATTTGATAGTTATTTAGTAGATTTCCTGGGACGAGGCAAGCTTAGGGTCCTCCTATTCTGCCACCATCTTCAAAATTTAGTAGAGTTTTAATTCAAAGGATTTCAAATTTCCCAAGATTTATTCTTAAAAAAACTTCTGCTAAATTCTGTTACCCTAACTTAGATCCTCTTTTATAGAAGATTTTTCTTATTCAATCTTGAAAAATAATATGATATAATATAATATAGAATATTATAATATAGAGTATTATTGAAAATATATTCATAAAAATAATTTTATATGTCAAAAATTTTATATGCTTTATTCTTCTTATCTAGGAAATAACATGCACTCAGCCTTTGTGGATAAATATATATATTTTATTAGCCAAATGCACAGAGGCATTGGGTCTCATAGTGATTAATGCTAATAACTCCTTAGCCCTTAAGATAAGATACTAGGTTGACTTCAACTTCTAAGAGACTCTAATTTGTCATGCATTATTCAATTTCGAACATTTATGTGTTATGAATTCTTCTAGTAATGTCTTGGGAAGCACTAGAAAATCACTTACATAATACAAAGAATCATAAATGCCATGGATATTGGTTAGAAACAAAGTTATAGCCATGGATATCAGATGTCACACCTGATATCTCCTAGGCTTGATGCCACAAAATCTGCCCATTTTATTTTTTTCCCCCAAATAATTGAGAATCTCAAGTCAAGAAAAATAGACCCTGCATAATAATAACTCCAACTTATTTAATATGTTTATAGTCTTCCTACTAGGAGACCTAATTTTTCTTTTCCAAGAAAATGTAAACTTTTCTTCTCCCTAGAAAACTGGTATGGAACTAACTTCACAGATATCATCACTAGAAATTGGAGACAAAATGTCTGAAACCCGGAACCAATAAAAGATACTGCTAATTACTTTAGAAAGGTCAGAAATCCTCTAACTCCCTTAGTATTTTCCTATCCCATACTGAGGTTAGGTAGGGTATGTGTGTGTGTTGCTTGCCAGTGATGGACTATTATCATCAACTAAGCTATGTAAAAAACATAGTACATGACAATAGGACAGTCTTATCAGGCTCCTATCAAAGAGTGTCAGCTCCATGGGAGGTATAGTTATTAGTATTAAATTCAGGTCTTGAGTGACTTCAGGGGATGAAATACTAGACAGCAAAATTTTACTATATAGTAACCTTTATTAAACTTTAAAAGATAAAATAGCAGAGAACTACAGGTACTTGTGGCCTAAAGCAAGAATTTTAGATTTCCAAATCCTTAACAATACTGAAGAGTAACTGAGATACTGAAAGAAGGAGAATCAAATGAATGTCATCCTTTGTAGATTTCTGTGCAATGCAGATTACCTAGGGACATAACACAGAGAGGTAGTAATAATGTAGAAAAGGAAATGTCAGTGTAGTGTTTGTGTGTATGTGTACATGCATGCTATATATGAGTTCAGAATACTGTAATAGAAAGCTAAGACTTATGTAGTATGTGTCTCAGGCACTGTTCTAGACACTTTTAATACATTAAGCAATGCAGCCCTCTGAAGTGACTAGTATTATTAACCCCATTTTAAAGGACATTCAAGCACAGAGAGGTTAGGTAACTTGCTCATGATCATATAGATGGTAAGTCTCACAGTTAGAGTTACTCTTATTCTCAGTGCATAGTTATTGACACTCATCTGCTCAACTAGTTATTATTTTTATTTCAGCTGTAGCACTTGGCTAGAACAATAGGATTATATGCCAGAGTGTAGAGAAGGGGAAAAAGCACACTGGAAGAAGGCAAAGGGACATGAGAGAACAATTTATTAATATATGTAAACTAGTGCTTTATTTTTATACTTTGTTCCCTAAAAAGTTTTGGGAAAACATTTAAAACATAAACAAAACAATGGATTTTCTAAAAGAAGAGTTAAAATTGTCCAAAGTTAGTTGACATTTGGTTAATGTGCTTTGTTTTTGTTTTGGGCTAAATCCTTTTTTTAAAAAATAAATTTATTTTTTATTGTTGTTCAATTTGCCAACATACAGAATAACACCCAGTGCTCATCCCGTCAAGTGCCCCCATCAATGCCCATCACCCATTCACCCCCACACCCCACCCTCATCCCCTTCCACCACCCCTAGTTCGTTTCCCAGAGTTAGGAGTCTTCATGTTCTGTCTCCCTTTCTGATATTTCCTACCCATTTCTTCTCCCTTCCCTTCTATTCCCTTTCACTATTATTTATATTCCCCAAATGAATGAGACCATATAATGTTTGTCCTTCTCCGATTGACTTATTTCACTCTGCATAATACCCTCCAGTTCCATCCACGTTCAAGCAAATGGTGGGTATTTGTCGTTTCTAATGGCTGAGTAATATTCCATTGTATACATAGACCACATCTTCTTTATCCATTCATCCTTCGATGGACACCGAGGCTCCTTCCACAGTTTGGCTATTGTGGACATTGCTGCTAGAAACATCAGGGTGCAGGTGTCCCGGCGTTTCATTGCATCTGAATCTTTGGGGTAAATCCCCAACAGTGCAATTGCTGGGTCGTAGGGCAGGTCTATTTTTAACTCTTTGAGGAACCTCCACACAGTTTTCCAGAGTGGCTGCACCAGTCCACATTCACACCAACAGTGTAAGAGGGTTCCCTTTTCTCCGCATCCTCTCCAACATTTGTGGCTTCCCGCCTTGTTAATTTTCGCCATTCTCACTGGTGTGAGGTGGTATCTCATTGTGGTTTTGATTTGTATTTCTCTGATGGCAAGTGATGCAGAGCATTTTCTCATGTGCCTGTTGGCCATGTCTATGTCTTCCTCTGTGAGATTTCTGTTCATGTCTTTTGCCCATTTCCTGATTGGATTGTTTGTTTCTTTGGTGTTGAGTTTAAGAAGTTCTTTAGATCTTGGAAACTAGCCCTTTATCTGATACGTCATTTGCAAATATCTTCTCCCATTCTGTAGGTTGTCTTTGAGTTTTGTTGACTGTATCCTTTGCTGTGCAAAAGCTTCTTATCTTGATGAAGTCCCAATAGTTCATTTTTGCTTTTGTTTCTTTTGCCTTCGTGGATGTATCTTGCAAGAAGTCACTGTGGCCGAGTTCAAAAAGGGTGTTACCTGTGTTCTCCTCTAGTATTTTGATGGAATCTTGTCTCACATTTAGATCTTTCATCCATTTTGAGATTATCTTTGTGTATGGTGCAAGAGAGTGGTCTAGTTTCATTCTTCTGCATGTGGCTGTCCAATTTTCCCAGCACCATTTATTGAAGAGACTGCCTTTCTTCCAATGGATAGTCTTTCCTCCTTTATTGAATATTAGTTGACCATAAAGTTCAGCGCCCACTTCTGGGTTCTCTATTCTGTTCCATTGATCTATGTGTCCGTTTCTGTGCCAGTACCACACTGTCCTGATGACCACAGCTTTGTAGTACAACCTGAAATCTGGCATTGTGATGCCCCCAGCTATGATTTTCTTTTTAAAAATTCCCCTGGCTATTCGGAGTCTTTTCTGATTCCACACAAATCTTGAAATAATTTGTTCTAACTCTCTGAAGAAAGTCCATGGTATTTTGATAGGGATTGCATTAAACGTGTAAATTGCCCTGGGTAACATTGACATTTTCACAATATTAATTCTGCCAATCCAGGAGCATGGAATATTCTTCCATCTCTTTGTGTCTTCCTCAATTTCTTTCAGAAGTGTTCTATAGTTTTTTGGGTATAGATCCTTTACCTCTTTCGTTAGTTTTATTCCTAGGTATCTTATGCTTTGGGTGCAATTGTAAATGGGATTGACTCCTTAATTTCTCTTTCTTCAGTCTCATTGTTAGTGTATAGAAATGCCACTGACTTCTGGGCATTGATTTTGTATCCTGCCACACTGCCAAATTGCTGTATGAGTTCTAGCAATCTTGGGGTGGAGTGTTTTGGGTTTTCTATGTAGAGTATCATGTCATCGGTGAAGAGGGAGAGTTTGACTTCTTTGCCAATTTGAATGCCTTTAATGTCTTTTTGTTGTTTGATTGCTGAGGCTAGGACTTCCAGTACTATGTTGAATAGCAGTGGTGAGAGTGGGCATCCCTGTCTTGTTCCTGAGCTTAGGGGAAAGGCTCTGTTTTGGGTTAAATCTTATTGATCATCATGGGCATTTTAATCATAAAGACCCCACCACCACCACCAAAAATAAAAACTAAAATATAAACCCAACCAACAACAGCAACAATAGTGATAATAATGACAACAGGTGTACTTTTTTTGTTAGGCAAGCATGTGCTTGCTAAGTGTTTTATGTGAATTTTTTCATGTAATTCTGAATAACAAATAGGTGTGCTTGGCACAATTATTGTGACTTTATCTGTAAAGATGCAAACTCAAGACAAGAATCCTCCCAAGGTTACACAGCTTAGAAGTAGCAGAAAAGTAACTCCAGCCCAGGTCTACCTGAGCCCGGAGACCATATGCTTATTCATTATACCATAAAATGGATAAATACAAAAGAGAAATGTTAAATGCTCTGCACAAGTCTTTTGCTTATGTTCTACTTAATTCTCATCATACCCAGTAACTATCATAAATAGCCACTTTGTTAAAATTGTACACTGACTTGGTATTGTACTTCTGTGATCATAGCCCCACATAGTACTTCACATCCTGCTTGTCAGCCAAGTCTCTACAGAAATTAACAAGCATGATTTAAAAGTCAGAGGCAGAGCAGGCGAGAAAGTGGGTGGTAAATTTTAAGAATGGTTTTCAGGTGCTCACCACATGAGCTAAGTGCAAAAACGACAAATGCTAAGGTCTATGTGTTGTGTGGTCTATGACAGATGAGGTCAGTAATATAACACTGTAGTGTAGTGGTAAATTTCAAAAAGAGACATATGATATTTACATAATTCCAAAAAGGTGAAATTAAATAGGTCTGGATAAGAGCCACTATCTGTGCCAAGCATGATTATATGAAATTTAAGTCATTGCTTTACAGTATTACTATAAAATTGCTGGGCTAAAAAACAAACCATAGGCCCACAGTATTTGGAGACATTCATCTGAAACATATTGTTGTAAGCTTAGATGTGGTGGAAGAGTTGAATTTGGTCTTCTGACCAATTTGGGAAGAAGGTATACAGGATGTTACAGAATAGGATAAAGATCATGTTCACATAGTCCAATAGTAAGTTTAATTTGGCAAAAGAAATGGCAAGAAGTAGATTGCATATAGAAGTGGCAATACAGCTCTATGGTTCAAAGTGGTCCCTTGTATGATATTAGTTTTATTGTCAGTTGTATTTTATAATACTTTATTTTTAAACTAGATATTCTTTATTATTATTATTTTTTTAAGGATAATGTAATGAGTTTTCTTTTTTTATTTACTTATGATAGTAACAGAGAGAGAGAGAGAGAGAGAGAGGCAGAGACACAGGCAGAGGGAGACGCAGGCTCCATGCACCAGGAGCCCGATGTGGGACTCGATCCCGGGTCTCCAGGATCGTGCCCTGGGCCAAAGGCAGGCGCCAAACCACTGCGCTACCCAGGGATCTCTAAACTAGATATTCTTTAAAGCAATCTCTAACTCTGTGGTGTGCACAAATTTACGTTATAATCAAAGAGCAAAATATAACATTTTGAGATAATATTATAGAACATAAATACATAGATGACATCACAACCTGGTGTGACAATAAAGTATCATGAATGGTGTTTATAGCACATCATATAAAAATGTTTCTTCCTATGGTTGTCTCTTATGTTCACTAAAGATAAATGAAATAAATGTTGCTATTATTCAAGATAAAGGTAATTATTTTTAAAAATGAAATATCATGAAAATGTGTTTATTAAAATTTATGCCAGTACTATGGATATTAAGGAACATCTGAAGCTTATTCAAGTTGAGCCCCCAAATAGGTAATTGATTAGTAATTCGAAACATATTATTGAGTGACTAATTTGTGCTGGGTACATCATTTATTTTCCAGAAATCAGAGGTTTGATAATTATAAGGCAAATTAAATTCTACAGGATCTTTTTTAAAATTTTGAATATAGTTGATATACAATGTTAACATTAGTTAGCATTTGTAAAATTAAGTGTACAACATAGTGATTCAACAACTCTATACTATTATGCCATGTATTTCTTTTAATATCATATTTGGTTCATAATGTAGGAGTTACCAAAAAACTCAAAAGTGAAAACTTTTCAGAATCTGGACACACTTAGACTCCAAATCATTGCCATAAAACTAGAGGATTACATTGCTTTGTTTCTCTCCTTTATTAGCACCTAAAGGAATAGTTACAGTCACTCAAATAAATGTTGAATGAATGCCTTTCTGTGAATGTGTAAGAATTAGAAACAAAGCAGAAAAAACTGGATTGGAAATCAGGAAAGCTTCTGAAAAACAAGAAATGATCTACTTCAGAAGATTTTTGTAGAGCTTAAGACAGATAATCTATGTGAATATAGTCTGCAATATGTCTTACTATAGAAAGTGTTTAATAAATACCAATTGATTTTGAATCTATCTTTACAATAAAGCAGATTTTAAATATAAGTCTTTTCCAATATTCACCCCATCCAAACTATATTTTTGCATGATCTTTATAAATATGACAGTGGGGGGTGTTAAAAGTGATTACAGGCAGTAAAGAATAGGTTAGATTTCCTGTATTGAACTTACGCATAGTTTATTTCTTCCCAATAGCCTTCTAGGATGAAATGTAGTCATGAAAGGTCGTTTAAATTGGTATAGATATTTAAAAACTATAGATCTGGGTTTAAATTTCTTCTCCATTACTAACTAGCTATATGAAATAGTTTTGTATCTTTCCTCAGCCTTAGTTTCCTGTTCTGTAAAATGAAATCAGTGAAACCTTAAGTGGCTGCTGATATACTGCATGTAAAATTAAGTGAAATACTGTATGTGAACATATTCAGGAATATTCAACATGTCCCAAACGGAAATGATTTTATTGCTCTCAGCCTTCCTCTTGTGCTCTGTAACTTCTTTTTTACTATATACAGTGGGTATTTATTGGCTTGCTGTTTGTGATTATCAAACATGGTACAAACATGAGAAAGCAATGACAGTGGAATAGAAGTCTTGTATTTTGAATGCTAGGACTGTCACTTACAAGCCTGAGACTTTGGGCAATTCACATAACATTTTTGGATCTTGATTTTCTCATCTGTAAAATGAGGGTTATAATATGTATTCTATTATATGTTATGGCAGTTGAATTCTTTTGTTTATGTATAGCACTTAGCTCAGTGCCTTGACACAGGAGTGTTCATAAATGTTATAAAATATTCTGCTATATATTACATACCTACATGTACCATATTTGAAAATATTCCTTGAAGGCAAGTAGAAATATACAATCAACACACATGTGCTTGTCAAACACACTAGTCATTTAGATTGGTTTTTCAGTTGCAAGTTAGGAAATATACCATTACATCAAAATTTTAACATTTTTTCATTTTGTCAGTGAATTTACAAGCTGCATAAAAAATGTTGTCCTCAACAATTATCTCTCCAATTGTCTTTCCTTTTTAGAGTTTACTTGGGGAAACTGAGGATTTTGGTCCCTGATTGTACTACTTGTGTGTTAAAAACAATAATGCAGTGAGTGGAATGAATACTGTATAGCAACTTTTCATACTGTAGTCAGATTTTTATCAGAGTTGTGTTGCATTTCTTTTCAAATACAGATGCCACTGCTAAATTTTTTCTATAAATCAGTACTACCAAATAGCTAACTAGTCCTTAAATAAGATCATCAAAACCTTAACAGTGTGCATAGGGAATTCATTCTGTAGTGTAATGAATATAGTCAGATCTTAAACTATTTCATTCATCTTTCACCTGAGAAATAAATGAATCATTTAACTGATTTTCAGTGAGAAATGACTTCTCAAGCTTCTTGCCTTGTCCCCTTATCTGCTTGTTTATTTATTTCAAGTTGCATCCATGATAATAGAATGATGCCAGGGGATGAATGTGAAATTCATTGTTTAGCCACTCAAAAAACATGCTTCCAATCTTAGCTGCTGTAGAATGGCAGAGATAATTCTAAGGATATTGACTCTTGTCTGTTACTTTAAGCCACTCATGGTCTAGTTTGGGACTTTCATGTTCCTGGAACAAAGATGTCTGAGGAGAGTAGAGGGAAAAAAATGGCTTCTCAGAGGGCTTTTTTGAGGATTCTAAAATCACATCAGAGCTGAGTAAGGACAAGTGCCTTGACTGATTACTGATGTTTGCAATGGCTGTGACAAAGGGGGAGTAGAGGTACTTGAGCCAGTTCTTTATTTTCCATCTTAAGAGGTATGTCTTAGGTCTTCTGTATAAAATCAGCAATTTTGAAATCAATCTATTTTGATTCAGTAATTCAGGGAAGAGTTGGAATAGAGAGGATGGGAAAAGAACTTACATTTATTAAACATCTATTACGTACAAGCTGCTATTAAGACACTTTGTATTTAATCCTTACAGTAACCCTTTGGAGTAGGTATTGTTGCCCCACTTTAAAAAGGTTGATACTCTTGGTAATTTGTGTCAATTTATTTAATTTGTATTTGTACCCTTGGCTTATATGCAAAATCCCATGCTCCTTCTCCTTAAAAAGATCAGACCAGCAGCAGGAAATAGATGATGTACACAAATGGGGTAATTTAAGAGAATAAGGAGACTACTATAAGAGAAACAAAACAAAGATGGAATGGTACCCTAAACTATCATGAGTGGGGGCCCCTGAAACTGTTAGGGAAGGAAGTAGTTATTAAACTCAGAGAGAAGCTACCTGACAGCAACTGTGGCCTCCAGCATGATCAAGAAAACCCCAACTGATGATGACCTAGAGGGAAAGAAGAAGGAGTAGGTACTCATTCTTACTTTTTCCCCCACCCTATTTTCTTTTTTTGGTGATTCCCAAGCACTGAAACAAACTGGGAGTCTGAGGCCAAGGGACTCCATTGAGTTCATAACAGTCAGCCATTTGGCAAACACAGAAGGATGGAATAGAAGGGTCAGAAGATCCAGAGGACAAATATACTGCATAACACAGTATCCCATTTTTCATAAGATAAATAGTGCTCCATGGTGGCATGGGTGCTTTCTTTGGACTCTTGTACTGATAAAATAACTGGTCAACAAAACCCAATGTGATTCATCAAAAGAAAAAGATGTGAGGATGCAAATAACAGAAAACTCAGTGAACAATGGCTTAAGCACTGAAGACTTTTAATTATCTTATATTTGAAGAAGTCTGGAAGCAGCAGTCCAGGACTAATTTAGCAACTTATTGAGGTCATCAAGAACATTGTCTCTCTTTCCATCTTTTCTCTCTGCAGTTCCCATTGCGTTGGTTCTTTGTTTTTGTGACTTATTGCTGGACTATAATGTGTCCACCGTAGTTCCAGGTCACAGAAATGCATTTATAGGAAGTTGGAAGCAAAAAGGCAAGGGCTCTCTATTTACAAAGTTTTGTCTTCTTATGCATGAAGCAAAATCCTAACAAAAACCCTCAGGAAGACATATTCTTACACCTTATTTTTCAGATTTAGGTCATATGTACATATCCACTTCAATGGGATTTTAGAAAGCAAGTATATAACAAAGGGACATTGGAGCCTTTATTACCAGCATTGGGCCACAGCAACTCAGGGGTAATTTAAAAAATCCTATTCACCATCCTCTTTCACATTTCATAAATTAAAAAAATTGAGCTGTAAAGAAACATCCACAGTCACGTGAACTAGGGTTCCAGTCCTATACTGTCTGGCTCAAAAGCCTCTGTATAAACCACAATATTGTATTGGCATTGCAAGGAGATGATTTCTCAGAATGTAAAGAAAAAAGGGCAGAGGACTGAGGGCTATGTAATATCCCACACATGTTAAATATTCCTTCTCTTTACTCTATCTTGCTTCATGAACTAAACTATTCATTTAGATTACCCTGACCTCAAACACTGACAACTATGGACACTGGGAGTTGAAGAGTGAAGTGAAGCACCTCATAAACTTTTCATGGAAATTCTTTTTAAAAATGTTCAGTCATTCATGCTCCAAAAAACCTGAAATGTGCATGGAAAGTTTCCATTTTCTAATTGATACATTGAGTGAGGCTGAGACTGACAATGTAGAATAGAAATCACAGTGCCCTGGAAGAAATGAACATCTTAAAATTTTTCTAATGCTCATCCCCCTAAAGCTCCCTATTATATTTCTAATGCATTCCTACATGTTCTACATGTAGGCATTCTACATGTATCTCTCAATTTTATAAATCTGCAGAAGTCCAGTATTCTCCAAAATCAGTGAGGATTCTTCTAAAATTAGTATTTTTTCTCTAATTTTGAGAAGTATAATACTTCTTTCTTTTGAGAAAACATATCATTCTATCTGCTTCTGGACTCACCCACATGTGTTTCTGGAAACCATGTTTTATATGTCCTAATTTGAAGAACTCAAGAGAAAAGAAGAAAAGAAACTCTAAAAGTAACTGATCGTAGTCATCATTTTTAACATCTTAATTTTTAATTCCACTGTAGAAGAATAGTACTTTCTGTTTCAAATTTGGGTAATTGAATAGTGACTTAATGTGCAAATTGACAATGATTGTCAAAAAAAGAATTCCATCATGTTGATGATTAAAGTTCCACTGATTTTCTTTTAATTTAATCTGTCCTTTGCAAACTCTGCCAATCCTATTAGCTTTTTCTGATTCTCTTAGTTATAGGTGGGAAAGCTTTTGCTACCCACCTCCCCATTGTTTGTTTTGAGTAAGCTAAGTCTTCATTATGGCAATAGTTCTAAGAGTATTTTTTTAAAGCTTTGTATGATGCCCTAAAATAATTTGAATCATGATTAATATTTGTGCATGCTTATCATTCCTGCTATTTTAGTTACATCATCACTTAATAGATCTTGTTAAAGCAATATAATAACAAAGTACTGTTAGGATAACCACTAGCTAGCTTTCTAAACCCTATTCTTAAAAAAATTATTCAAAGCCAAAGTATTCATTTTCTTCAATTTTATAGTGTAACAGATGCCAGAAGTCCTGGATTTTAGCCCTAGTGTTTCTACTAATATGTCCTATAAACTAAGGCAAATCACCTGACTTTTTTGGATTTGACTTTCCCCAATAGAGAACTTGAAAATTATGGACTTGATGTTTCTAAGGTTATTTCACGGTTTAGAATTACAATTCCAATATTATAGAAAGAGAGTGATTATTCAAATTCAGGCTCAGAAATTAATATTGGCTGGTTTTATTTTTATTTTTTATTTTTTTCATCTGGCTGGTTTTAGTCTCAATAAATTGCAGTGTCTAAGATTAATAAGCATGTATCTAGAGTAGGTATATGGAGAAATCCTGATTCCCACAAGGAATGTAACTTAACAACTCACTGGCTCCAATTGATACCAATGCCTATTAAATAGAAGGGGGAAAGAGAGATGTCTTTCTCCATATTGGAAAATGGTAGAGGGGTGAGAACTTATAAACTATTTCTGGGGTTTTCTCCCTCCTCTATTGGCCTCCTCTTTCCCACCCATCTCCCATTAGCATCATACTGATATGGAACTGTTAGCTGCTAGAAGTTAGTGGCAGGGCTAGGATTTTGCAAATGAGCTCACCTTGTTTTGAATTTCCATTTTCCGTCTGTTTTTGGCAAACATTCTTGCGTTTTTAATAAGTCCATCTACTTTAATATAATTGATGAGCATTTAATTCTCTTTCTAGTGCAATACTGAGATTATTTCATACTGAGGAACAAGGAAGCCTGGCTTCCTTCCCCATCAGGTTCCACAGGCCCTTGCTGCCATTCATGATAAGAACTCTTTAATTTACTTTTGCCTTTATTCCCACTTAGGCAGTATAAACCTTTTCTTGTGGACTTTTCTCTGGTTTTCAGAATCTCTCTCATTCTTTTTCCCCTTCTATTTCTAGTTTTTGCTATAGAATAAATGATGTGTGGGGCCCATGGAGCTCTCACCAATTCTTTCCTAGGGACAGATTATACAGGGAGCTGGCATCAGCCAAGGGAGTCAGCCCTTCCAGTTGAGGATCTTTCTTGCTTTTTTATGCCTCCTGCCAGGTGGGAGGAAGAACCAGTTTTAGTCATTATCTCAGAGGTTCTCCTAATGTTTTTTCCTGATGTTTAATTCCCACATCACTTCTTTCCCTTTCCTTTAAAGACTTTCAAGCTAGTGAGTACACAGGATTTATTTATGTGCCAATTATTGTTGGCTATAGTTGCTTGGAATATTGTTTAAGCAATGACTATAGGCTAAGCAAGGATGAATGCTGTGATCTCTCTAGGTTTAGCTATGGGAAAGGATGGGAGTGGAATCTTGAATCAACAACTTTATTGGTCCTTACTTTATACTCAGAATGGATCCCAATCCTACTTGTAACTGACTGTTTATTCTAAGAATTATATCCTACCACATTTCATTGCTAAAGAGTTCTGGGCCCAAAATCCAATTTGGTAGTGGTGGTGCTGGTGGTGGGGTTTTTCCAGGGCACCATGCAAGTCTCTAGCACCAGTGGGATGTCCTACAATTTAACTAAATTTTTACACTATCTATCTGGAGATAGCATCAAATCTCACAGGATAAGGGCTAAGTCCTGCATTAGATACCAATCCTGGATTTCTGACCAACTGCCTATAGATCTGAAGTTTCATACGATCCCCTCCTTGGGTTCGATTAATTTGCTAGAGTGGCGCATAGAACTCAGAGAAACATTTTATTCATTAGATCCCTGTTTGCTATAAAAGGATATGTCAGGAGCAGCTTAATGGAAGAGATGCATAGGGCACAGCATGGGGAAAGGGCATGGGTTTCCAGGCTTTCTCTGAGTGTACTACTATCCCTAAATCTTTAACTTAGAAGCTCTCCTAAACCTATTCTTTTGAGTTTTTAGGGAGGCTTCATTACATAGGCACGAGGGATTAAATCATTGGCTATTGGTGATGGATAGCCCCATCGATCAGGGGGATGGGTCTGAAATTTCCAACCTTCTAATCACATTGTTAACTCCAGTGGCAACCAGCTCCCATCCTTAGGTGAGGTCTAAAAGTCACCTCATCAACATAACAAAAATCACCCTAATCTCTCTCATCACCTAGGCTATTCCAAGAGTTTTAGAAGTTCTGTACCAGAAATAAGATGAAGACCAAATATATGTTTCTTATTTTAAATCACAACATTACAACTGTACTTGCTTTTAGAAAGTCTTCTTGTTGGGCAGCCCCTGTGGCACAGCGGTTTAGCGCCGCCTGCAGTCCAGGGTGTGATCCTGGAGACCCAGGAACGAGTTCCACATCCGGCTCCCTACGCGGATCCTGCTTCTCCCTCTGCCTGTGTCTCTGCCTCCCTCTCTCTCTGTGTCGCTCATGAATAAATAAAGAAAATCTTTAAAAAAAAAAAAAAGTCTTCTTGTACCCCTCCCCATTGTCCCAACACACAAAGTTTTTAAGAACAATGACCATATATTTTCCATATTTTTATTCTTAGGTTCGACCTAATATTTGGCTTGGCATATAGAGAATGCTAATTAAATTACACAAATGTAGAAAATGAGATTGTTTTGTTTTTCTTTAGTCTTTTCCCCCCTCATCTCCCATATCTGATCAGCAAGTACCATTTCACCTTCAACTATCTCTCAGATCTGTCCATGCTTCTTCATGCAGCCTCAAAGTTTTCCTTCCTCTTCTCTGGTGAAATCCTACTTTTCTTCAAGTAATGTAGATCAGCTAAGAATAGTTTTCTCACACCTATTTGTCCTTACTTCAAGTCATGTTAAGTTTCCCTCCCATGTGTACCTATTGAACTCTGGGTATAAACTCTCAGAGCAATGATTACTTTGTGCTACTACTTTTGGTTTTCCTGTCTAGCTCTTTCCTACATCC
The DNA here is from genome assembly GCF_018345385.1 of Vulpes lagopus. NCBI lineage: Eukaryota > Metazoa > Chordata > Mammalia > Carnivora > Canidae > Vulpes > Vulpes lagopus. The sequence continues at coordinate 103,114,061 of NC_054829.1, forward strand.
TGAGCTCCTTAAAGGCAGGAGAAGTATAGCACTTGGTAATATACTAGCTCTTAATAAATGGTTTTTAAATGAGTGATAAAATTATTCTATGTTAAGAGGTAGAACAGTGAAAAAGTCAAATATTTTACTACCCAAAATGTATCCAAGACTAACTTCTGTTATGTGTGACATTATGGTCCTGACAGTTCATTAGATAACATTTTAACTTAACAAAATATTTTTCTAGAAGATGCGCTGCCATGGGTTTGATTACTCCACATTCGATTTTCATTATCATCCTTGTCTTCATTGGGAAAGATCATTCCTTCTTTTCTCTAGAGAGTATGCAATGAGTAATTTTATGCCATTCTGATAAACTTACACAGTTTACAGGAAAGAAAATTCTAGCTAGAAATTCAAAAGGCCAAAATGAAAAATTTCGTAACCCACAGTATAAAATTTTTCAGAGAGAGAATATGGTAGATTTCTGTGTACTCATTAGTTTTCCCACGCCATAGAAAACTGCTCTGAGTGGTGATCATTTTCTATAACATCATTTCCATGAAAATGAATGGAAAGCATACATAAGAAAAGCGAAGAAAAAAACAAAAACAAAAACAAAAAAAGAAAAGCGAAGAAGACCTGAGAAGCACTCTCTCCTGTACCTTTTAATCACTGCCCTCATGAAAGTTGTGTTTTACAAATGATCTTGATTTTATGCTATGTTAGAGATTACTTAGTTGAATGATGTGAATATTTAAAGGCAAAACATATGCTAAAGAAATATAAAAACAATTTTCTGTATTATTCTCACTTATAGTTTCTCTCTTTTGTAAAGTGAACAGATGAAACCAGTTGGGAAAATTGAGAGAAATAAATAAATAAATGTATATATGTATAAAGTTTGAATCTTTGCAATGGTTCATAGGCTGTTCTCATTTCTTTTTCTTGATTGGGCTCAGATTTAAAACAAACTACACTTCCAAAGTCCAAACAAAACATATAAAAAATTGCTTACATGTGCTTTCATTTTTTCTTATTTCTCCATTATTCCTCTAAAGAAAATAAAAATAATGCCATTGTTAATTTATATTTCACATACTATAAAAAAGTGATGTCACTTTAAACACCAAGTGTAATTTAATGTGAAGTTATTTTAAATGACTCTTTAGATTCTACTACCACACCCTCATGTGAAATCTAACATGATATATGCTTTATTATGATTTGAGTTGTATTCCTACTTAAATTCAGAGGCTAATTAATCATAGAAAGACTTTAGGAAAAATTTTTTGCCACTCCTTCAGTTAATGATGTCACAAACTGCATCTTTGTTGTGTGTCCAAAAACATAATAATTGTGTTTTTAAATACATTAATCTCTTTAATTATATAGAAAACAATATGTGGAGTTACATACTATTATTATAATAATACTAGTTTTTATAATTTCCCATATATTTACATTTACTAAGATCTTTATTTCTTCATACAGCTTCTAATGTTCAACCTGCACAACTCCCTTTAGGATTTCTTGCAGGGCAGGTCTAGTTTTAATGAATTCCCTCAGCTTTTGCTTATCTGGGAATTTCTTCATTTTTATCTCACTTTAGAAGAACAGTTTTGTTGGATAGAGAATTCTTGGTTGACAGCTTTTTCTTTTAGCACTTTTAATACTTCAATTTAGTGTCTTCTTGCCTCCAAAGTTTTTGGTGAGAGATCTGTGATTATCTTATTGAGGACCCTTTGTACATCCCTTGCTGTGTTCAAGATTTGCTCTTTGTTTTTCCTTCAGTTTAATTATAATGTGTCTTGGTGTGGATCTGTTCATTCTGTTTGGAAGTTGTTGAGCTTTTTGGGATGTTTATAAGATGTCTTTCACCAAATTTGATGCTTTCAGCCATTATTCCTTAAATAATCTCTCTACCCTTTCTCTTTTTCTTCTCCTTCTGGGACTTCCACCATACATATGTTGATTTGACTGATGATATTCTCCAGATCCCTGAGATCTTTTCACTTTTCTTCAGTTTGTCTTCTCTCATTTCTTCAGACTCAATCATTTCAATTGTCCTATCTTCAAGTTTGCTGATTCTTTTCCCTGTTTAAATTTGCCTTTGAATCTTTCTAGTGAATTTTTCATTTCAGTTATTATATTTTTCAGCTCTAGTATTTCTTTTTAGGTCTTTTATCTCTTCATTGATATTTCCATTTAGTTCATATATTGTTATATTGTTTCTCCAAGTCTTCCTTTAGTTCTTTGAACATCCTTAAGACAATTGTTTTTATTATTATTTATTTGTTATTTATTTATTTATTTATTTATTTATTTATTTATTTATTTATGATAGTCACAGAGAGAGAGAGAGAGAGAGAGAGAGAGAGAGAGAGAAAGGCAGAGACACAGGCAGAGGGAGAAGCAGGCTCCATGCACCAGGAGCCCGATGTGGGACTCGACCCCGGGTCTCCAGGATCACGCCCTGGGCCAAAGGCAGGCACCAAACCGCTGCGCCACCCAGGGATCCCCAAGACAATTGTTTTAAAGTTTTTGTCTAGTAAGTATGCAATCTGGTAGTTCTCAAGGACAGTATCTATTGGCTTATTTCTTGCTTTTGAATGGGCATAATTTCTATTTCTTTGTATATCTTATTTTTGTTGTTAAAAACTGAACATTTGAATCTAATAATATGATAACTCTGGAAGTTAGATTTTCTCCTCTGGAAATCAAAATCTCTCTAGGGTTTGCTGTTTCATTTCTGTTTTCCTTTTGATTGTTGTAGGTTGTCTCTGTGCTAAGGATCAGCCTAAGGTATAAACATAAGGTCTTCTTAGGTCTTTTTTGAGCCTGCACCTTTCCCTGGACATCCATGGTGACTTTTAATTTTTTTTTTCTTTTGAATGTCCTGATCTTTTATGTCTAGCTTCCAAAAAGAGAAAAAGAGAAAATAAAGGGAGAGGGGGAAAGGGTGCTAGCCCTTTAAATTCTCCAGAAGTAACTTCATCCAGTGCAGTAGGGGCCTGAACAAATGAGTGGGAATAACAATAGTTGTCTGCCTCTGTGTCCACACCTCTGTGATCAGAAGCAGTTATCAGTGGCTCGAATATAGATCCCAATGTTTGGAAGACAGGGTATTTATTGCCCATGGCTCTTGCAAGCTGTGTCTGTGCAAAGTGTTCCAGGAAAACATGCACAGATACATTCAATGGGTTAGAAGTGGGAGATGGATAGCCACTGATGACCAAAGAGCTGAAATTAACCACAATTTACTGTCTAAGCCTTCCCTGGAAGTGGAAAATCTTTAGTAGACTCCAGAGTTCCAAAATAGTTACATTAGACAGACTCTACCCATGCAATTGTTATCTAGGAGGAAAATGGATTCCTGGTGCATCTTATTCTGTCCCAGAATGCCCTTGGGAAATTAAAAAATGTATATAATACACTCTTAGTCTGTTAGTTCAAATCATATTTCTCATAAATGTCAATATCTTATACTCAGTAGGTAATTTCTTTTTATACTTTGCACACATAAATATATATATTCCAAAGATTTTTCAGGGACAAAACTTTTAAAGTCATTTTTTTCTGAATATGATAGGGGGAAAACTGTTCAAACTCCATTGTTATTAAGATTTCATTAACTGAAAATGAAAAGTGAAATTGAAAAGGAATATGAAGATATGTACTATGGACTCATGAATAAATGTGTAAAGAGGGGAAAATTGTGAAGTGAGGACTGTGCTGTCATCTAAATTATTAAATAAAAAACAGTGACCATTATGATCTTGTAGCTAAGTCAAGCACATTTTTTAGTTTGAGAACATACTTTATTTCATAGGATTTAACATATAATTATTTTTTGTATATAAAATCTTATTTACCCTCTCCCACACAAACTAGAATCATGAACTCCAACTTGCTCTTTAAAATATACAAGATACAGCTTACCTCTTATGATGTAACAGAATTAAATAAAACATGAAGTGTTTCTAAAATAAAAAATCCAATGGTAATTTTAGCCATAGCCTAGTAACATTTCAAGCAGAGACATCAAATCATGGATGGACACAAATTTATTAATGATAAGGCATTGCATTGGTGCAAATGCAAACTGGTGTAGCCACTATGGAAAACACTATGAATGTTCGTTAAAAAGTTAAAAACTACACTACACTAGCAATTGTACTACTGGCTGATTACCCAATGAATGAAAAAACACTAATCCAAAGGAATACATGCATGACCTATGTTCATAGCAACATTATTTACAATAGCCAAGATATGGAAGCAGCCCAAGTGTCCATAAACAGATGAATGGATAAAGAAGAGGTTATATATATATATATATATGCAATGGAATGTTTTTTTAAATAATAAATTTATTTTTTATTGGTGTTCAATTTGCGAACATACAGAATAACACCCAGTACTCATCCCGTCAAGTGCCCCCATCAGTGCCCGTCACCCATTCACCCCCACACCCCGCCCTCCTCCCCTTCCACCACCCCTAGTTCGTTTCCCAGAGTTAGGAGTCTTCAAGTTCTGTCTCCCTTTCTGATATTTCCTACCCATTTCTTCTCCCTTCCCTTCTATTCCCTTTCACTATTATATTCCCCAAATGAATGAGACCATATAATGTTTGTCCTTCTCCGATTGATTTATTTCACTCTGCATAATACCCTCCAGTTCCATCCACGTTGAAGCAAATGGTGGGTACTTGTCGTTTCTAATGGCTGAGTAATATTCCATTGTATACATAGACCACATCTTATTATCCATTCATCCTTCGATGGACACTGAGGCTCCTTCCACAGTTTGGCTATTGTGGACATTGCTGCTGTAAACATCGGGGTGCAGGTGTCCTGGCGTTTCATTGCATTTGTATCTTTGTGGTATATCCCCAGCTGTGCAATTGCTGGGTCGTAGGGCAGGTCTATTTTTAACTCTTTGAGGAACCTCCACACAGTTTTCCAGAGTGGCTGCACCAGTTCACATTCCCACCAACAGTGCAAGAGGGTTCCCTTTTCTCCGCATCCTCTCCAACATTTGTGGTTTCCTGCCTTGTTAATTTCCCCCATTCTCACTGGTGTGAGGTGGTATCTCATTGTGGTTTTGATTTGTATTTCTCTGATGGCAAGTGATGCAGAGCATTTTCTCATGTGCATGTTGGCCATGTCTATGTCTTCCTCTGTGAGATTTCTGTTCATGTCTTTTGCCCATTTCCTGATTGGATTGTTTGTTTCTTTGGTGTTGAGTTTAAGAAGTTCTTTAGATCTTGGAAACTAGCCCTTTATCTGATACGTCATTTGCAAATATCTTCTCCCATTCTGTAGGTTGTCTTTGAGTTTTGTTGACTGTATCCTTTGCTGTGCAAAAGCTTCTTATCTTGATGAAGTCCCAATAGTTCATTTTTGCTTTTGTTTCTTTTGCCTTCGTGGATGTATCTTGCAAGAAGTTACTGTGGCCGAGTTCAAAAAGGGTGTTGCCTGTGTTCTCCTCTAGGATTTTGATGGAATCTTGTCTCACATTTAGATCTTTCATCCATTTTGAGTTTATTTTTGTGTATGGTGAAAGAGAGTGGTCTAGTTTCATTCCTCTGCATGTGGCTGTCCAATTTTCCCAGCACCATTTATTGAAGAGACTGTCTTTCTTCCAATGGATAGTCGTTCCTCCTTTATCGAATATTAGTTAGTTGACCATAAAGTTGAGGGTCCACTTCTGGATTCTCTATTCTGTTCCATTGATCTATGTGTCTGTTTTTTGTGTCAGTACCATACTGTCTTGATGACCACAGCTTTGTAGTACAACCTGAAATCTGGCATTGTGATGCCCCCAGCTATGATTTTCTTTTTAAAAATTCCCCTGGCTAACCGGAGTCTTTTCTGATTCCACACAAATCTTGAAATAATTTATTCTAACTCTCTGAAGAAAGTCCATGGTATTTTGATAGGGATTGCATTAAACGTGTAAATTGCCCCGGGTAACGTTGACATTTTCACAATATTAATTCTGACAATCCCGGAGCATGGAATATTTTCCATCTTTGTGTCTTCCTCAATTTCTTTCAGAAGTGTTCTATAGTTTTTTGGGTATAGATCCTTTACCTCTTTCGTTAGGTTTATTCCTAGGTATCTTAGGCTTTTGGGTGCAATTGTAAATGGGATTGACTCCTTCATTTCTCTTTCTTCAGTCTCATTGTTAGTGTATAGAAATGCCACTGACTTCTGGGCATTGATTTTATATCCTGCCACGCTACCAAATTGCTGTATGAGTTCTAGCAATCTTGGGGTGGAGGCTTTTGGGTTTTCTATGTAGAGTATCATGTCATCGGTGAAGAGGGAGAGTTTGACTTCTTCTTTGCCAATTCGAATGCCTTTAATGTCTTTTTGTTGTCTGATTGCTGAAGCTAGGACTTCCAGTACTATGTTGAATAGCAGTGGTGAGAGTGGACACCCTGTCTTGTTCCTGATATTAGGGGAAAGGCTCCCAGTGCTTCCCCATTGAGAATGATATTTGCTGTGGGCTTTTCGTAGATGGCTTTTAAGATGTTGAGGAATATTCCCTCTATCCCTACACTCTGAAGAATTTTTATCAGGAATGAATGCTGTATTTTTTCAAATGCTTTCTCTGCATCTAATGAGAGGATCATATGGTTCTTGGTTTTTCTCTTGCCGATATGATGAATCACATTGATTGTTTTATGAGTGTTGAACCAGCCTTGTTTCCCGGGGATAAATCCTACTTGGTCATGGTGAATAACTTTCTTAATGCATTGTTGGATCCTATTGGCTAGTATCTTGTTGAGAATTTTTGCATCCATGTTCATCAGGGATATTGGTCTATAGTTCTCCTTTTTGGTGGGGTCTTTGGTTTTGGAATTAAGGTGATGCTGGCCTCATAGAACGAATTTGGAAGTACTCCATCTCTTTCTATCTTTCCACACAGCTTTAGTAGAATAGGTATGGTTTCTTCTTTAAACGTTTGATAGAATTCCCCTGGGAAGCCATCTGGCCCTGGACTTTTGTGTCTTGGGAGGTTTTTGATGACTGCTTCAATTTCCTCCCTGGTTATTGGCGTGTTCAGGTTTTCCATTTCTTCATGTTCCAGTTTTGGTAATTTGTGGCTTTCCAGAAATGTGTCCATTACCTCTAGACTGCCTAATTTATTGGTGTATAGCTGTACAGAATATGTTTTTAAAATCGTTTGTATTTCCTTTGTGTTGGTAGTGATCTCTCCTTTCTCATTCAGGATTTTATTAATTTGAGTCTTCTCTCTCTTCTTTTTAATAAGGCTGACTAATGGTTTCTCTATCTTATTAATTCTTTCAAAGAACCAACTCCTGGTTTTGTTGATCTGTTCCACAGTTCTTCTGGTCTCTATTTCATTGAGTTCTGCTCGAATCTTAATTAACTCTCTTCTTCTGCTGGGTGTAGGATCTATTTGCTGTTTTTTCTCTAGCTCTATTATGTGTAAGGTTAGCTTTTGTATTTGAGTTCTTTCCAGTTTTTGAATGGATGCTTGTATTGCTATGTATTTCCCCCTCAGGACTGCTTTTGCTGCATCCCAAAGATTTTCAACGGTTGTATCTTCATTCTCATTAGTTTCCATGAATATTTTTAATTCTTCCTTAATTTCCTGGTTAACCCTTTCATCTTTTAGCAGGATGGTCCTAACCTCTACGTGTTTGAGGTCCTTCCAAACTTCTTGTTGTGATTTAGTTCTAATTTCAATGCATTATGGTCTGAGAATATGCAGGGGACGATCCCAATCCTTTGGTATAGGTTCAGACCCGATTTGTGACCCAGTATGTGGTCTATTCTGGAGAAAGTTCCATATGCACTTCAGAAGAATGTGTATTCAGTTGAGTTTGGATGTAAAGTTCTGTAGATATCTGTGAAATCCATCTGGTCCAGTGTATCATTTAAAGCTCTCGTTTCTTTGGAGATGTTGTGTTTAGAAGACCTATCAAGTGTAGAAAGCGCTAGATTGAAGTCACCAAGTATAAGTGTATTATTATCTAAGTATGTCTTAACTTTGGTTATTAATTGATTGATATATTTGGGAGCTCCCACATTCGGGGCATATATATTGAGGATTGTTAAGTCCTCTTGTTGGATAGATCCTTTAAGTATGATATAGTGTCCCTCTTCATCTCTCACTACAGTCTTCGGGGTAAATTTTAGTTTATCCAATATAAGGATGGCTACCCCTGCTTTCTTTTGAGGACCATTTTGAATGGTAAATGGTTCTCCAACCTTTTATTTTCAGGCTGTAGGTGTCCTGCTGTCTAAAATGACTCTCTTGGAGACAGCAAATAGATGGGTCCTGTTTTTTTATCCAGTCTGACACCCTAAGCCTTCTGATGGGGTCATTAAGCCCGTTCATGTTCAGAGTTACTATTGACAGATATGAGTTTAGTGTCATCATGATATCTATTCAGTCCTTGTTTTTGTGGATTGTTCCACTGAACTTCTTCTTAAAGGGGAATTTTAAGAGTCCCCCTTAAAATTTCTTGCAGAGCTGGTTTGGAGGTCACATATTCTTTCAGTTCCTGCCTGTCTTGGAAGCTCTTTATCTCTTCTTCCATTTTGAATGAGAGCCTTGCTGGAGAAAGTATTCTTGGTTGCATGTTCTTCTCATTTAAGACCCTGAATATATCCTGCCAGCCCTTTCTGGCCTGCCAGGTCTCTGTGGAGAGGTCTGCTGTTACCCTAATACTCCTTCCCATAGACGTCAGGGATTTCTTGTTTCTTGCTGCTTTATGGATCTTCTCTTTATCTTTGGAATTTGCAATCTTCACTATTAGATGTCGAGGTGTTGAACGGTTTTTATTGATTTTAGGGGGGGGATCTCTCTATTTCCTGGATCTGAATGCCTGTTTCCCTTCCCAGATTAGTAAATTTTTCAGCTATGATTTGTTCAAATACATATTCTGGCCCTTTGTCTCTTTCGGCGCCCTCGGGAACCCCAATTAAACGTAGGCTTTTCTTCCTCAGGCTGTCGTTTATTTCCCTTAATCTATCCTCATGGTCTTTTGTTTGTCTCTGTTTTCTTCAGTTTCCCTCTTTGCCATCAACTTGTCTTCTAAATCACTCACTAATTCTTCCACCTCGATAACCCTCGTCATTAGGACTTCTAGTTTGGATTGCATCTCATGCAATTGATTTTTAATTTCTGCCTGATTAGATCTAAATTCTGCAGTCATGAAGTCTCTTGAGTCCTTTATGCTTTTTTCTAGAGCCACCAGTAGCTGTATAATAGTGTTTCTGAATTGGCTTTCTGACATTGAATTGTAATCCAGATTTTGTAACTCTGTGGGACCGAGGACTGTTTCTGATTCTTTCTTTTGAGGTGAGGTTTTCCTTCTAGTCATTTTGCTCAGTGCAGAGTGGCCAAAAACAAGTTGTATTGGGAAAAGGAGAAAAAGAGAGGAGAGAAAGAAGGAAAGAAAAGAGAAAAAGAAAAAAGAAAAAAGGAAGAAAAAAAGAAAAAAAAGAGAAGAAAAAGAGAAAGAAAAAGAAAGAAAAGAAAAAAAGGTTGGGGAAAGCAAACAGAAATCAAGAAGAAAAAAAAATACACGGGGGAGTATCTTCTGATTCTGTGTACTTTAAGTCCTTTGACTTCCCCTGGAACTTGTCCGTCTAGTTGGTCTTCCGGGAGAGGGGCCTTTTGTGCTGATTTTCAGGTGTTAGCACTTCGGGGAGCTGCTCTGCCCCCTGCCTGGTGCAGGGCTCAGTGGGGGTTGTTTACCCCGTGAGGCCCCGGGAGGAACAACCCCAGAGGCGGGGCCAGCTCTGGAGCCCTGGAGTCAGCCCCCGCAGTAACTCCAGAGCTCTCGGTCTGCAGGGCCTGGAGGCTCCGGGGCGGGGCCGCTGATCTGCTCAGTTCCAGGCAGGAGAGTCCTTGCTGTCCTGGGCCCTCCCGGCCTCTGCCTGTCCCGCGGGGAGGCCGGATCCTGGGCTGTGTCCTGGCGCCCTGTGCTCCGGGGCCTGCGCTTTTGGATTCGCTGCCGGCCGCGCAGCCCCCCGAGCTGCTCCGGGTCCCGCCGTGCACGCTGCAGCCCTTAGGGAGCTCGGTGCACTCTCCGGGGGCGCAGGTGCCTGTTAGTGTCCCAGGGAGCCTGAGGGCATCCCCGCCCTCCTGGGTCCTGCTCTAACTCCCTGCGAGCCCCTTTCCGCGGGGAAGGTTGGTGCAGCTCCTGCTCCTCCGGGACGGGGCTCTCCTGTCCTGGGGACACTCGCCCCAGCCTTAGCCCGGGTCCTCGCGGGGCCCCTCCCCCTTGGAGGCCTTTTGTTTCTTTATTTCTTTTTCTCCGTCTTCCTACCTTGATAGAATCGCGAACTCTTCTCACTGTAGCATTGTAGCTGTTTTCTCTTTAAATCTCAGGCTGAATTCGTAGATTTTTCAGGAGATTTGAAGGTTATCTAAGTAATTTGGTGGGGACAGGTGACTTGGGGACCCTACTCTTCTGCCATCTTGCCCCTCCTCCCTCTGCAATGGAATGTTATTCAGCCTTAAAAGAGAACAAAATATTGCCATTTGCAATGACATGGATGGAGCTAGAGAGTATAATGCCAAATGAAATATAAGTCAGTTAGAGAAAGACAAATACCATATGATTTCACTCATGTGGAATTTAAGAGACCAAACAAATGAGCAAAAGGAAAAAGAGAGAGAGAGAGAGAGAGAGAGAGAGAGAGAGAGAGAACAAAAAGCAAAAACCAAAACAAAACCGAAAACAGACTCTTAACTATAGAGAACAAACTGATGGTCAACAGAGAGGACGTAGGTGGGGGATGAGTGAAATAGGTGATGGAGATTAAGGAGTGCACTTGTGATGAGCACTTCTGATGGAAGCACTTGAAACTATCTGGAATTAAAATGAAAACTTACAAAAGACATAAGGCATTTCTTAGTGCTAGTTTGTTTATTCATTCGTCCCATTTAACAAAGTGCTTTTGATGCTTATTATCTGATAAGAGTGGAAGGTACTGTGTATGGATGTGTGGTAGGTGACAAATTTGAATATAGGTGAGACTCCCATTTTTAACTTAATTTTTAAAATTTGAGTGTAGTTGATACGCAGTGTTACACTAGTTTCAGGTGTAAGTTGATACGTAATGTTACACTAGTTTCAGGTGTATAACATATTGATTACACAAGTTTAGTTTATACATTATAGTATGCTCACCACAAGTATAGCTACCGTGTCATCATACAATACTATTATGATATCATAGACTATATTCCATATGCTGTGCCTTTTGTTCCCATGATTTATTCACTTCATAACTGTAAGCCTGTATTTCCTACTTCCCTTCATCCATTTTGCTCATCCCCGGCCCCCTTCCCCCTGTCTGATATTTAAATTTTGAGAAGCCTACATTCTTCTACATTATTCATTGATATTCCCAAAATGTCATTCCAAATGAATATAGATATTGATGTGTAACCTGATAAACCAATCCCACAATACATACAAGTCAGTGTTCAGCATTCTCCTCTTTAACTTCTGACATACACAGATATGAATTATATATGAAAGTAGCAAAAAAAAAGTAGCAGAGTACTAGTAAAAAAAAGTCCTACAATCATTGTCATTGTATATAAAAGGTTAGATTTATATTCTGACAGTTACAATGCAAAGAAATGTATGAGAGGCCCATGTAGATTGAATAATGACAATAGTAACAACACTTAATGTAGTACATACTATATGGCAGACACTGTTCTAAGCACTTACTCATAATAAATCATGAAATTCTTAAAACATACGAGGCAGTTACTATTACTACCCCCATTTTACCTGTAAGAAAAATTGAAGCACAGAAAGATAAGAGTTTGTCCAAGTTTATATATCTTGGATATTTTAAGTTTGTGATTCAAACTCTGGCATTCTGGTTCTAGACTCTGCAACTCACTTTTGGCTAGAATGACCAGAGGGAATTTCATAAAATAAATGGACTCTGAGTAAGGAAGTAAACAAAGATTTCATTTAAAGGAATTTTGTGGGTTTTTAAAAAAATAATTTTAAGACTTACATGGAGGTTGCAAAAATATATAGATAATTTCTATATACCCTTCACCGAGCTTTCCCTGAGGTTAACATTATATATAACAATAGCACAGACATCAAAGCCAGGAAATGAACATTCCTATAATGCTATTAACTTTCTTTCTTTCTTTCTTTCTTTCTTTCTTTCTTTCTTTCTTTCTTTCTTTCTTTCTTCTTTCTCTTTCTTTCTTTCTTTCTTTCTTTCTTTCTTTCTTTCTTTCTTTCTTTCTTTCTTTTCTTTCTTTCTTCTTTCTTTCTCTTTCTTTCTTTCTTTCTTTCTTCTTTCCTTTCTTTCTTTCTTTCTTTCTTTCTTTCTTTCTTTCTTTCTTTCTTCCTTTCTTTCCTTCCTTTCTTCTTGTATTTATATAGAGAAATTTAATTTGAGGGATCCCTGGGTGGCGCAGCGGTTTGGCGCCTGCCTTTGGCCCAGGGCGCGATCCTGGAGACCCGGGATCGAATCCCACGTTGGGCTCCCAGTGCATGGAGCCTGCTTCTCTCTCTGCCTATGTCTCTGCCTCTCTCTCTCTCTCTCTTTCTGTGTGACTATCATAAATAAATAAAAATTCAAAAAAAATATTTAAAAAAAAGAAATTTAATTTGATTTTTATGAATTGTTTCAGTAATATCCTTTTTCTGGTCCAGAATCAATCCTGGCTTCCATACTGCATTTATTTATTTATTTATTTATTTATTTATTTATTTATTCATTCATTCATTCATTCATTATTGTTTTATATATATATATATATATATATATATTAGAAATGTGTTCTTTTAAAAATATTTTATTTATTTATTCATGAGAGACACACAGAGAGAGGCAGAGATACAGGCAGAGGGAAAAGCAGGCTCCTCAAGGGGAACCTGATATTGGATTCCATCCTGGGACTCTGAGACCATGCCCTCCCAGGTGTCCCTCCATGCTGCATTTAGTTGTTACATTTACTTTGTCTCCTCCAAACTGTGACAGTTCCTCAATCTGTCTATGTCTTTTGTGACCTGACACTTATTTAAAGAGCAATTTGGGACATTTTATAGAATGCTTTTCAATTTAGGTTTGTCTGATTTTTTTCTCAATATTTTAGTGAGACTATTCATTGTTCACAAAAATACTACAGAAAGGATGTGCTCTTGGTGCATCATATGAGCAAGTATCTGATGTTGATATATCTTCCTACTAAGTGATACTAACCTTGATGGCTTGTTAAAAGTGGTGTCTGCCAGTTTTCCCCAAAGTCAAATTTCTTTTTATTCCTGAGAAAGATACTTTGTAATAGAGACATACATTGAGACTACAAATATCCTATTATCATTTTGCTCACTGATTTTTGTCATTCATTTATCATCTGCCTGCAACCAGTTGTTAATATGGTATTTACTTAATGATAATTTGTTCTCAAAAGTAGCTATTCCTTTTGTCCTCTTATTCATTTATTCAATCATTTATTCATATTAGTATAGATTACAATCTAATAGTATTATTATTTACTTTGTTGCTCAAATTGTTCCAGTTTTGACCATTGGGAGATCATGTGTATTTTAACATGTCTTCATCATTTCTTGAGTGTTTCAGGCTTTTGACAGAATTAAATCAAAGCAGTGGAATGTAACAGTTTAGAAAATTCCTTTTATGTTTGTATTGAATAAACTTCAAAAACTATTTTTCTCAAAAATAGCAATGCTTGGGCAGCCCAGGTGGCTCAGCGGGCTGAGGCCTGCTCCCTCTGCTTATGTCTCTGCCTCTCTCTCTGGTCTCTCATGATAAATAAATAACATCTTTTAAAAAAAATAGCAATGCTAATAAAACATTTATTTTTTAGTTAAAATTAAATATTTTTCATAGCTCATTGCTGACTTGGATCTAACCTAACTCTAAGGTTTATTTATGCCCCAATGTAATACTGGGTTGGCTAGTACTCCCTAAATGGGGGAAAATAAGACATAGAAAACTTTTTGAGTTATAGATACATTGTATGGTGCTTTCTTGCCTTATTCCAGCTATTCCATTGAAACTGGAATCACCAAATTCACTTCATGCAAACCCTAGACCATGAATGTGGAATACCTTAGGCCACATCAAGCCACAAATAAAAAATTAAACACTTAGCAAACTTTTACTGAGTGCTTTCAAGTACTAGTCATTGTGCCAGGAACTATGTATGTATGTATGTATGTATGTATGTATTTATTTATTTATTGGCTCTATGCATTTATAAAGAATATATTTGAAATAAGTTAGTTAGAAAATTAGGAAATAATACCTGCATTTAAAAAAAGGAATCATAAACAGTAGATCTGTGGGCAATTAAAAATATTCCATAGCTAGGGGCTCATAAACATAGGGAAAAATGTACATCAAATAATAGATACATTATTTTGAAGGTACATGATATTATATACATATTTTAATGGATTTCATAATAGAAATATTAACAAAACCATGAGAATCATAAGGAGGGAAAACCTAATTCTACTATGAAGATGAGTGATGTGAAAGAAAGCTTCAGAATTCAGGAGACTTTTTAAATATAAGTAAGAAATCACTTGGTCAGGAAAAAATGGAAGGACTTTACAGGTTGAAGCAAAGTTTGATTGAGTATGTACATAATTACGGAGAACAATAGGATTAGGGAACCACTAGGAGATTGAAACTCCAGTTGCATTGTTAGAAGAGGAGTGGGAACACTGGGAAATGGAAGGCTGGCTTGGTAGGTGAGAGCCAGAATCTGATGTGTCTTATAGATCAAGGTAAGGAGTTTGGCTTTGTCTAATCATTGGAAATTTTTGGACAGCCGCATTTGGATATTTTTGTGCCAGAAAGATAACTGCAACAAAATGAAAGATGGAGCGATTTTATGTTATTATCCCAAACAGGCAATTGAATCAAACATGTAGATCTCCTTCCTGGCTCTATTTATCTTGACCTCATATTATCCTGTGGTATTCTTTTTCAGGAGAGAGATCTTGAGAAAGATGGGAAATTGAATGAAATTGAATATAATCAAATAATGAAAGCGTTCTCTACACTCAATGTTAAAACCACATTGTCCATAATTACAGTATTTTGGTCATATAAAGGAATTGTGCCTGATTTTTGGTGTAGAAGTATATATACATATGGAAAACTATATGTAGCATGCACTTAAACTAAGGAGGAATTGACTGATTTTGGAATCTTCTTTTAAATTAAATATAATCTTAATTTCCTAACTAATATTTTTTTCAAAGATAGCATAGCTTATATTCTTTATAAATACTAAATGTAAGACAAGTCAACCAATGTATGTATTAAGGGCAGCCTGGGTGGCTCAGCGTCTTAGCGCTGCCTTCAGTCCAGGGCCTGATCCTGGAGACCTGGGATCAAGTCCTGCGTCAGGCTTCCTGCATGGAGCCTGTTTCCCTCTGCCTGTGTCTCTGCCTCTCTCTGTGTGTGTCTTTCATGAATAAATAAATAAAATCTTCATAACAAAAACAAAACAAAAGTATGTATTAAGTAGTTGGCTTAAAAATTTAAGAAATTCTTTTATAAGAAAAATACTTTCTCATGTTAGTCAGAAATATCCAAGTGTGACTATAGTTAGGGGTTTAAAAAAAAAAGAACAACCTAGTTTTGCCTTAAGAACATTTCAGTGACTTTACTTTTAAACATGGTTTGCCAAAAGGACATGGAACTAGTAGAAGTACTTAAATCATCAAATACCATAATTTGAAAGCACAAGCCATCTCAGCGATGACTGAGATAGAATAACAATGTTTACGTTGTCTTGGACCTCTTACTATAATGGAATATTTGTGGAATGATTTTGCAAAGAGCTATACATTTCTTATTCTTTCAGAAAATGAATAACTCAATGAGTTGTATATATAAATGAAAACTGAGTGTACATTAATAATTTTATTTTATAAAATTTCAATTAGGCCAAACTCTAATATGTGAAAAATAAGGCAAGATATTATGTCTGGGAGAACTTCTAATTAAAGTTTGGATCCAAAGTTATATTTTTGAGAATAGGTGAAATTCTGAATATAATAGTCCTTTGGATTAAGCCCATAAATTTAATCATATTGATGATTCCTGCCATTTGGGATGATATCTGTGAATAAATGAAGATATCTATCTAATCTATATCTGTATCTATCTATCTGTATTTCTTCACAAATTTGGGGGTTATTGGGATTGAAATTCAAAACACTGAAAATGTTCATAAGCTGTTGCTTTGATACTTTTTGGAATGTTGAAAGGCATATTAGTGTTAAACCAATATTTTTCCTCCTGGGCTCTGAATTCATTAACTTGATTGATGTCTCTAAAATAAAGGAAAAATTTAAATTAACAGTTGTGAAAAGTTATATAACTACACTGTATTAAATCAATGCAGCCATGCTTTGGTGGAGAGAATGCTAATGCATAGCACTCTGAACCATTGATGTAAATTACAGCCTATTTTGGGAAACCATAGAGAGATTAACAAAAAGGATGAGTAAACTTTCTAGGATTCTGACCTATAGTTGCTCAAAGACTGAAGAATAAGCAGTCTATTAAAATATTTTATTTATAGATTCCAAAAGCACCTTAGGGTAAACTTAGTTGAATTACCAACTTGGTCAGTAATCACTTAGTCTATAGTCTTAAAAGAAGATAAAAGTTTCATTAACCATGATATCCCTCATTTTCTTAAGATGACCAAAAACTAATTCTATGTAATTTTCATTGATGTGGAACTTCATGAGTTGGAAGAGTTTGAAGTGAACATTAATTACTTTCCTCCTGTTATAAACCATGTAAAATTAATATTTGAAATTTATCTTATTTACCTTCTTCCAAAATGAGGAATGATTCCCAAAAAACTGTTTTATTATGGAGCTCGGATGTCTACCCAGGTTAACTCACTGGTACAGGAGAAATGTTTCCCTGATACTTAGTATTGTGCTAGGAGAATATTTCAAATATAAGTGCCTGACCATCCTGAGATAGGAAGAGGAATTATAGGACAAGGTGGTAGGGTGTTTTGCATGACCCCATATTCCCAACCCTTGCCTAATGTTTTATGTTCTACTGTTGGACCCTGGCTCACGGGTTCCAACGTGTCCCGGTGGACGCCCCAGAGACTCAGACCCCAGACAGGCAGATGCAATTAGCAAGAGGGTTTATTGGACGTTTGCGCAAACGGGCTCCCCGCCTCCGAAGAGGAAGAGAGCCCCGATTAGCAATTACAGGTATCTTTTAAAGGTAAAAGGAAAAAAAAACCCCCGCTTAAAGACAAAAGAACCGCGGGAGTCGCATAGCATCCAGGTTGATTTCTCAGAAGGTCAACATGAACCTATTCAGGGACATTCCAATCAGGGTGTGGGGGGAAATGGTTTTCTTATCACAAACAGAATGCTTTTTGTTGCTAAAACTTCAGGAAGGCACCTGGATGGGCTGCCTCTGGATTAGGGCTGATCCTACTTACAGGGGGGGTTTCTTCACTACTGTTAACAAGCTTCCTGTAGGCTCATCAACCTAATCCAGACTCATTTTTACTCTCACCACTAAAAAAGTCTTTTATATTGCTATCGTCTATTCCCTTACTGTAATTTAAGAACATTTTGAACCAATTTCCTCTGGTTTGATTCTCAACAGAAAAGAAGAACTAATTAACAATTTCTGCATAACAATTCATTAGATTTCCTTTTCCATGGTACATAATAGAGCACAACTTTGTTTTCATTCATGTTTTGACTAACAGAAATTTCCTGCCTATTTCATAAAGATGTTGAAAGGATTCATCAATTAGCGTACATAAGACTCAAATTCCATTGAAAAAAAGTTATTACACATAAACATAAATTTCACTGGGAATAGAAATTTAGAAGAGAATGTCCCTTTTTATCATATTAACATGGTCAAAATTAGTTGTCAAAGTTATGGGCTGTATTTGTATTTTTTACAATAGGGATTTCTAGAAAGTAGAAATGATGAAGTAAACAAAAGTGAGATAAAACCTATATTCTCTGTAACAATAGGTAACAATCATACTGATTTCAATGATATTTTAAGTGATACATAGATTTTTTTTTCATCTCAGGCACAATGCAGTGTCATTTCTTGAATGTTATAAGAAATGTTGTCTTGGTTACACAAGATTGGAAACATGTGCTTTAGGCCTAATAGTATTGCTATTCTGTAAAGTCAGCTCCAAAGATTCTATACAAAATTTGATTGATTTAAAATGAAACAGAAGTAGCTATTGTAGGGAATGTATCATATAAGCTCTCATTGAAGTTTTTATTTTACGTCTATTTAATTGTGTATTTTGGGGACGCCTGGGTGGCTCAGTGGCTTGGAACAACTGGGTAGCTCAGTGGCTGAGCCTTTGGTTTAGGACCTGGTCTCAGATTTCCAGGGATGAGGTCCCACATCCGGCTCCTTGCATGGAGCTTGCTTCTCCTCCTTCTGCCTGTGTCTCTGCCTCTCTTTCTGTGTCTCTCATGAATAAATAAATAAATTTTTAAAAAATGTGTATTTTGAAAGAAAGAAATAAAATAAAACCTGATTGTAACTATACTAAAATAATGCATGAAATTATAAAATTCAATTGTAATCTTTTCCTTTTACATAAAGGAACATGGATTTGTTGTTGTTGTTTTGCAATACAGGTTATTGTAATCTTTTTTTTCATGATAGATTACAAAAAAGAGTTAAATACTGAAACTTATATTTTAAATCGTACCACTTCAAGATGGATTTGAGAAACCAAAGGAAGCTACATTGTCTTTTTATAGGTTTAACTACTCTTTTCCAAAACATGCAGCACAGAGCTTAATTACAACCACAAAGGTATGGACTAGATGACACATTATTTAGACAATTAATCAACCAGATCTTAAAAATGGATTGGTATGGCACTTTCTTGATTTCAAGTTAAGACCTATCTTGGCTCCCTCTCTTTTCCATTCTTTTCATATACACACACACACATCCTATATGTATGTAGGATATGTCCTATTTTACATATACATAACAATGTATATATACACATATATACATATATATAGCATATATGTAGAATATTATATAGAGAGTATATTTTAGTGTACTGTATGAAACATAGATATCCATCTCAAATTTTTTTGAATTTTACATGAAGAATGTGTATTTATTTTATTACTAGATAAAGTAAAGATGAATGTAACTGCCACATAGATTTAGAAATTATTTAATAATTTTTTAATAATTTTTTTGCATAAATCATAATCATTTAATCCACAAGGATTGAACTAGCCATATACATGTGATTAGTTTTAATATTTTGAAGAATGTTTTCTGGGATATGAGTGGTGATATAACTCACAACACTATTATTATATTCTGCATATATTGAATTATTGAATATCTATGATATACTTCTGTTAATAACTGATTTCTTCTACGATAATATTTTGAAGATTGTAACTCTGAATGAAACCAATGCCTCAAAACAAATAGAAAATATTTTATTATTTTATTTGACATTTCTATATAGAAATATAATCTAATTTGGATAGTGAGGTTTGATTAGCCCTATATTGCTCAAATGGTCATGAGATGACAGTATAGAATCTAGAAGTAAATGTTAAAGACAATGAGTTAGAATATATTATGATGATTATGTAAATATTTATGTCCTGAGTGAAATAAAGACCTATGGCTAGATAAGTTTACTCAAATAATGTTTTAAAAAAGTCAGGATGAATTGTTTGTTTCCATGATCTTATTCCATTTTGCTCTTTATGACATCCACGTTTCTCGGGTGAAGAGTTGGGGTGTTAGGAGAGCAGTAATAGGTACAGACTCTCCTCATTCACCTCTTAGAGCAATGATCTTGGAGAAATGTTACTATTCACTCTACTCTTGATTACTCTGAGTGCTTGTAATCAGTCCATCTTGGGTGTTTTTTTGGTTTTTATAGTTGTAGTAAACTCTTCCCTAAAAAAATGTCATCAAAATGACATTGAATCTAGGTTAAGCTTATTTGTTAGGAGTTTGGACTTCCAGGGTGTTTGGATTGTTTTCCTGCAATAAGATGAAACTCTAGTTTCATGTGTTTATAAGAAAAATATATTTCAAATATTTTTTATCTATTTTTTTAAAATTTTAACTCATTAAAATGTAAACATGTAGTATTATATATTATATGTCATGCATATAATTCTGCATACTAGTGGATTTAATAGTGAACAAAATTGCCAAAAATCTCTGTCCTGGTGAAGCTCGTACTCTAGTGGGGGATAAATGAATCTGGAGTTTAGGTCAATAAACAAGACAATTAATATGGGAATATGTAAAGAGGATAATGTTAAGGTTGGGGGAAGAGGTTGCAATTTTAAATAAGATGATTAGGATAAGACTCATTGAAAAGTTGACATTTGAAAAAAGATTTGAAGAAAATGAATTATGTAAATGTCTGTGGGCACTGCTTTCCAAGGCTCTAACTCAGGAGCTTGCTTATAAGTGTTGAAGAAATAGCAAGACCAGTGGAATATAACAGGGGGAGTGTGCAAAGATATATGGTCAGAGAACTAAAAGAGATGATGGTTAGATTAGGTAGATCTGATAGGACCTCTGCATCATATTCATATAGAATTAAATGACCTTATTTATATCTAGGACATTTTAAGTTCATTGTTTTTTATAGCTTAGGGAAATGTGGAATCATGGAACAATTTTTTTAAGTAGAAGAAGTTACAAAATCTGACCTACATTAATTAAGATTGCTGTGTTCAGAAAAGGCATTGCAAGGGGTAAGAGTGGAAAAAGAGAAATTATTTGAAAGGTTGTTAACTAATCTAGGACATGGATTATTGTAACTCAGACCAGAGTTGTAGCAGAAGTGATAAATGGTCAGATTATATTTTGAAGGCATAAACAGCAGGATTTCTTGAGAGATTGATTATTCAGTGTGAAATGATAGGGCTAGGGCTGAAATGGGTTGGTGAGGCACTAGCAGGAGTTCAATTAACATGTTAATTTTGAGGATCTTTGAGATAGCTAAATAGAGACATCAAGTACTAAGTTATATATATGAATCTGGAGTTCCAGAACCAAATTTGGACTGGAAAATTAAATATGGGAGTCATTGTTGTATAGATAGCTTTTAAAGTTATGAAACTGTATGAGATCACTAAAGGAAAGGTATAGATAGAGAAAGGGATCATAGAGTAATCCAAAGCTGCTCCAACATTAAGAAATCAAGAGAAGAGAACAACCAACAAAAGAATTTGAATATGAGAGATAAGTGATTTAGGAGGAAAATCAAGAGAATGGTATTTTGGAATTGAAATGAAGAAATTTCCTTTTTAGGAGGGACAATCAACTAAGTCAAATGCTGCTTATAGGTTCAGAAAGAAGAGGATGAGCATGGACAATTGGTTCTAGTATCATCGAGGTTTTATTAGTCAGGATTCTCCAGAGGAACAGAATGAGTAGGATGTATTAGTATGTATGTATGTAAGTATTGAGAGATTTATTTTAAGAAACTATCTCCCACAATTGTGAGGGCTGGCAAGTCCAAAGTTACCAGGAACTCGCATCAAGGACATATGAATAGAGTGGCCATAATGGCAGAGATAGAGGCTCTATGTGGATCTAACAGCCTGAATCCCCAGTAAGGTTGATCTAGTTACTACGTCTCTGAATGTCTAAACTACCAGCAATAGAGACTAAAGTAAGTCCTCAATATACCACTATTAGAGAAAGCAGAAAAGTCACTTTTTGGCAAGTCAGCTACATTGGATATCCTCAGTCCAAGAAGGGCTAGTAGTTCATTCTTCCTGACATAGATGCTTATTCTGAATATGAGTTTGCCTTTTCTCCTTGCAGGGGCTCACCCAACACCACTATCACAGGCTTTATTAAATGCTTGATCAACAAGGCAATATCTCTTCTCAGGCATTACCAGACAATGATTACTTGGGAATCCCATGCAATATAACATTACACCAGGGACTCACTTCATATTATAGAAGGTGAGTTCATGACCATGGAATCAACAGGTCAGATGTTACCAGATAATAATATTCAAATTAAACCACATTCCTATGGAACACAACATGAGTCTCTTGAATCATACACTATGGCTGCCACCAGGGTACTTTGGATTCCTTCTATTCAGAGATTAACAGGCATGAAGAGAAATCACCATATTGGCAGGAGTAATTGACCTTGATCAGTAAAAGCAATGCGGAGGCCCCTTCAGGATTTAACTTTCACTTTCCCTCCTAGCTATATAGCTAGGGTTAGATCACAACTGATGTGCTAGGCTTGATAAGAGATGCGCTAGACCTGACAATGGAATGAGCTACAGGACCAGCCAACATATACTGGCAGGAGAAAGGAAGAGTGATACTACATATATGGTAATAGATATACTAATATTCTAATACTACACACATTTAAATATATAGTACTAGATTCTGAGAGTGTAAGAGCAAAAGGTGTGGAACTTAAGTTTAATTATGGGAGAATTTATTGATGTGGGAGTATTCTCACATGATGAGATATAGCACTAATGTGTAGTGAGAACAGTTCTTTAGAAAAAATGATGGCATACCCTAGGTGAGACAATTAGCAGAACTCCATGGCAAATGCTAGAAAGGAACAAAAGGCTCAGAAAAGTGGGCGTGTTGGAGTGGAAGTACTACCTAAGATTAGAAAACCCATGGCCTATCTGTGTTGTGTGAGAGAACCTGGAACATACTCCACATTGTAAAGTGGTAAGGACTGTGCTGGTGAGGTGGTGGCTGTCTACTATAGGCCAAGGCCAATGGTAGAAGAAGCTGTTACAGAACTGGGTTCCCAGATACCCCCGCTTAAAGAGATAGGGTCTTGAATTAGAGAGGCCATATGCCAGCACTTACTGCTAGAAGCAATGTATGGACAGTAATTATAAAAGATGGCTGGGTCAGAAACAACCAGGGGATCTGATCCACAGAGAGCTGTGGATATGGTTAATAGAATAAGACATTCCTAGCGGCAAGACAAATGGGCAGTCAACAGGAGCATTTCTGAATCTATATAACCAAATAAAGTTGAGGATGGATAAGGCTAAGGAAAGCCACTCAGTAATCATCATCCCTTGCTTGTTCCTTGACATGAGTGAGATTTCATAACTGACCCACTGAATAAAGAGAAGTCTCGTTCCCTTAGGAAGTATCTTAAGGCATCAAGACAAGTGAGTATGGTAGTCATTCCCTAAGTTCATCCTCCCAGAAATTTTTGGTCATTTTACTGGAAAAAGAGCTGTTGGCACAGGGTCCAAATTGATCCTGATACCTGGGGACCTAGAAGATCTGAAGGGAGATCCAAAGTGGTGTATATATTTTTCCTCTGGCTATTTGAAGATTTCTTTTCTCTTTGTCTCCGGCTTTTAGAATTTTTTCTATAATGCATGTAGTTGTGATTTATTATGTATGTGTTTATATTGCTTCAGATATCCTGCTTCATGG
The DNA here is from genome assembly GCF_018345385.1 of Vulpes lagopus. Lineage (NCBI taxonomy): Eukaryota > Metazoa > Chordata > Mammalia > Carnivora > Canidae > Vulpes > Vulpes lagopus. The sequence goes on from NC_054829.1 coordinate 103,137,555, forward strand.
ACAGTTTATAATTCATTTAGCAGTTTTGGATAATTCCTCACAATTATCTTTCTTTTTGTCCCCTCTTGGAATTTCAATTATATATATATATAAAAATTTATTTATAAAATAAATATATATGATTTAACATATAAATGTTACATATATTTCAATTAAATATATATGTTAAATCTATATACACATATATATATTTAACATTTTTTCCATGTATCTCTATGTTGTCTTCTGTATTTTCTATCCTTCTATTTTCCAGTACTCTGGTATGGACATTTCCTTTTCTATCAATTTGGTTGACAAAATACTCCATTTATAATTATTTTGAAACATGTAGTAGGAACTGTACTGAATGAATGAAACAAAAGTTTTGAGTAGCATAAGTCTACCTTTTTATTCATGTGAATGTGGTGATGTTTACTGTTACTACTGAATTTTTATTTTTTTTAAAATCATATTTGTGCTACATGTCTCATATTGCAGAATTCTGTACCAGAAGCCTTAGTTACTGTGCTTTAGCAATGTAAACTCTCTTAATTTTAAACAAAAAACCTTGGGCACACAAAACTTGCATCTAAGTTTTAATATAGCTAAGTTAACAAGTCTCCACCTAAAACGGCTCTAATGATTGAAAAGTAAATTAAAGAATCATGAATAAACCACTCCTAAGAGCAAAAAGTAAATCAATTTAGTTAGTCAGTGGCTCATATTTTCCATGGCAGGCAGGATACCAAGTAGTCTTGGTTAGTTGACAAAAATTTTGCCTCCACCTGGCTTGCTGCCTTGCACATATTTGTGCACTAACAAAAGCCATGTTTAAGGCTCAGAGTATTGAACAGCTTGACATAGCTGTTCCAGAAATACAAATAAGTTAAACAGAGAAACCTTCTTCTACAAATGTAGAAAAAGATGAAATACAAAAACTGTATTCTTTCAGTTGGCTGTCTAGGGAAAAGGGAGTGTAGTAGGCTAAATAGTGGCCCCTAAAGATACCCAAGTTCTAATCTCTGGAACCTGTGAATATTACTTTATAATGCAAAAGAAACTTTAGTGATGTTATTAAATTAAGGATTTCAATTTTGAGAGGAGATTATCCTGGGTTATCTAAAGGCAATCACAAGTGTCCTTAAAAGAGGGAGGCTAAGGAAAATATGACACAGAAGAAAGGGTGGCCATGTGACAGAAATTAAGGGAGGGAGAATCAGAGAGAAATATGGTATAATGTTGGCTATGAAGATGGAAAAGGGGCCATGAGCCAAGAAATGCCAAGAATGCACTTCCAGACACTAGAAAAGATAAGGAAAGAGATTATGCTCTATAAGCCTCCAGAGGGAGCTTGGCCTTGCCAATACCTTGATTTTAGGCCTGTCAGACTCATTTTGGACTTCTGGTCTCCAAGACAGTAAAGGATTAAATTTTTATTGTTTAAAGTCACTAGGTTGTGGTAATTTGTTATAGTGGTAATAGAAAACTACTATATGGAGGTTTCTAACTAAGCTAAATGTTTTCTAAGAAAACTTGTACCAGTGTAATACTATATAATACTTAGTGAAATTCTAAAAAATATCTCTAAATTGTAAGATCATAATTGTCCAAGATTACTCGAAACAAATGTTTCTTATTTAAATATTCCTAAGCTTATCCTTTTCTTTCCCATATCCAATTAATAAAACTTTCTACTAATATCTGTGATCCATAATTCATTTTACTTTAAAATATTGTAGTTATAAAACTTAGAGCTGGAAATAACTGTAACTTTCCACTAGTTTTAGATCAAGTGTCACATGTGGATGGAAACTCTGAGTAATGGTAATTTTACACTCATAAAACAAAAATAACAAATTTTAGAAAGTTGTAATATGACAAAATACATGTTCTAGAGATCCACAGAGTACCACTTTGATTACTTTAAACAATAGTTATGCTAGTTTGGCAACAGACTATCTATCCATTTACCTATACATACATTCAGTTACACAGTCATTCCTCAAACAACTGGTCTTTAGAGGTTTTAACAGATAAACATGTATTATGGATTTTTTAAAAAAGATTTTATTCATTTATTTGAGAAAGGGAGAGCACGAGTGAGGGGAGGGGCAAAGGGAGAGGGAGAAGCAGACTCCTCACCAAGCATAGAGCCCAATGCAGGATGCCAGGACCCTGACATCATGACCTGAGCTGAAGGCAGATGCTTAACTAACTGGGCCACCCAGGTGCCCCTGTATTATAGATTCTTGAGAGTAACTATTCTAAGCATATTTGATCCCAGAACCTCCTTCTGTGGAGCATTTTATAGGACCAAGATTCTGAAATGATATCTTAAATATAATCTATGCTGTCTTTAGTATATGCTTTAAAAACATATTAAATATTTGACAATATACATCCTTTATAACACTCAGTATAGTATCTCATTATATCTCTAGTCACTTTGCTATTCATAGCCCCTTCTCTGTATTCTTTCTGGTATTTTATTATAGTCTTAATCCTCCTCCAAATTGTATTTATTTATTTTATTATGGGTGATAGAGTCTTTTTGATGAATTATAGGCAGAAATCTCTCTCTCTCTCTCTCTCTCTTTCACATACACACACACATATACACAGGTAAAGGTTGGATTAATTTCCTGAATTATTTATTATTTACCAAGGATACAAAATCTTATCTACATGAGGTGGTTACTCAGGACAAGTACTATGCAGCATATTTATTAGACTTTTAAATTTGTATGTGAAGTAGACAGTTGGATTTGTAATGAATCTGGAGAATAATGGAGAGGCAAGGTCCAGAAATACAATTTTGTAAATCATTTGTATGTGAATTGTAATTGGAGATATGGAACTAATGAAATCACCTAGGAAGGATGTATAAAAAGACAATAGGAAGGTGTCTAATGAGTCCTGGATCACAACATTTGGCTATTGGGCAGAGGAAGAGTCATCAAAGAAGACTGAGCAGTTGTGATCATTGAAATAGGAGGAGAATCAGTAGAATGTATTGTCACAGAAGCCAAGAAATGAGTGTTATAAGGAGTGTTTGTTTTGGTCACTGTCTTGAATTCTGCAGGGAGTTCAGGAAATATAAACATACTTCACCCCTGGAGGCATTATTAACTGTGACAGAAACTACTTTGTTATTTTCCTTTTTCTTCTCAGGCACTCATTTATACTTCATCTCCCAACTTCCCTTGTAGTTAGATATGGCCATGTAAAGGAGCTCTATACAATGGACTTCTCCCACATATGATTCTGCTTCCCCATCCTGCAGATGAGCGGAGGTCATATGGGTCCTCAGAACTAGAAGGGTCCTGGGCCCTTGAGTCTGTGGAAGAGAGAGATTCAGGAGAACTTTTGGCCAGGAATTCCTCCTTTAGACTGCTGTATGAACAAACAGTAGACTTTTATTGTATTAAACTGCTGGGATTTTGGATCCATTTGTTATAGTAGAACCTACATGACTAATGCAATAATCTTGACAGTACTACATTACTGGGAATGGTAGACTCTGAAGTCAAATTAGAAATGTGTAGAGCATCTAGGGGCATTTGTGGACTCAGTTTTGATAACTTACCAGGTGGCTATGGCAGCTTATAGTTAACCATTTTGAATGCTTTAATTTCCTCATTGCTTAAAATAATGCATCTCTGTGAGTGGTCTAATCAAATATTAGCCAAACTAAATCTATCTAGTTGTTTTCTCGTACTTTCTTTTCCTCTTGATTAGTTTACGTGGTAAGTCTTAACAGTTAAAATGTCAAACAATTCAGTAACTTGTACAATAGTAAGCAGTCTGCTTGACAGTAAGCACTCCAGCAAAGATTATCTCCCCTGGCCCTCCAGTCTATCAGAAACAAAGATTCCCTGATACCAGCTAGCATTTACAGACAAATTCCATCCATCATGATGATAAGAGAGTTTCTGTTCTCTCTTTCCTACCTTAAAAAACATCAGTACATTCCGTCTTGTTTCCAAGCTTCACAAGAAGGGATCGGAGAGTAGAAAAAAAAAGTTCTCAATACATTTTTGTGAAATAAAACTTGGAAAAAAGACCATTGTATTCACGCATTTTAAGATGCCCATTTTTCACATTTTTAGCATAGCAAACTGAGATGCCTCTTACACTCAATGTAGTTAGAAAGCTTTATGTCATAATTCAATTGGCACCAATTTGTCTTTTTTACTTGTACTTAAAATAATGATCTAACAATGAATTGAGACTTTCCCCCCTTTCTTAGCTGTGCTTAAAATAATGGTTTGTCTTAAATTGACAGTGTCTTTGAAATACAGTCATCACTGCATACTTTGTGGATTGTCAACCTGTCATTTAAATTTATATATTGAAAAAATTTGCTGGGCTATTTTTTTTTTTGTTCTTACATGTATGAGCCACATTTTGCAGCATTATGTATTGTTTCAACATTAAGCAGACTTCTACATATTTGAAGTTCTAGTGTCTTTCCTAGAACAGTGTAACCACTTCGGTGATTATTAAAATAGTATCATTTTTATTGAGGGTAGCATTTTGGCTTCTGAATATGTCATATTTATGAAAAAATCTCACGCAAGTCCTCACATCACCTCATTAATTCTTTTCTCCAAAAAGAAACAAATTTCCCATTGCTGTTTCTTAGAAACAACATTTGACGATGTGATGAGGTGACAAAAAGGGATAGTAGTCTTCTCAATGAGTTGAGATATTTGAAGTTACTCAAATAGCTTTAAAACCAATATTTCAAGCATTATGGTAAAGCAGAATATGGGATATTCTTTTTTTTCAACATTCTGGCTGTATTCATTATGACTACTGGGTCCATATGTGGTTTGACCCACTGTGAGGAAAGACATTTTATCACAAACCAACCCATTCATGCTTAAGCATTAAGATCTAAGATGAAGATAAACCATTCCAATCTGAATATAGAAGGCATATTCACAGTTCATTTATAATAAATGGTGGGCTAAATACCTTTCGGGACACTAGTATCATTTCTATTTTGAACATGAGAAGATAGATAAATCATTCCATTGAGAGATTAATCAGATTTCCCAAAGTTATACAATGAACCAGTGTCAAAAGTAACTCATCATTTTTTAACTTCCTCCCAGCTCATCAATCATATATTTTTTAAATTATTTATTTGAGAGAAAGGGAGAGAATGAGAGAGAGCACAAGCAGAGTGGGGGGCAGAGGGAAAAGTAGACTCTCTACTTAGCAGGGAGTCAATAATACTTGCAAACCAGAGTCTTCTTCCATCTAAGGTAGATGATGTATTATTACCTTGTTAGCTTTAATCTTTCAGGAAGATCAAACTAAAATGTTTACAAAGGTACAAAAATGGAAATTCAAAGATATCAAGAAATCTCTGGAGAAATAACATTTTGTGTAACACGTGTTTCTCACTTGACAAATGAGAATGACAGCATGGCAACATAGTTTTAAAATGCTGATTGAGAAGAGGGAGGTATTCACCCAAATTATTCAGGTTTAGTAAAAGTAGATTCACTTAGACTCAATTTCAGCCTATGTAGGGGCTAGAGAAAAAAAATCTATGTGTTTTATGTTAGTTATGGTTTCCTTACAGTGTTTTAGAATTTTGGCAGATTAATCTTTTCAAAAGTCCACAAGTTTGTAAAATTTAGTAAAACCAGTAATGGGGAGGGGTAAAGAGAGTAAAGACAGGAAAAGAGGAGACAGGATATGAGAACTGAAACACATGTCTGAGCTGTAAGCTCTAACGGCAAACAAATATCATAAAGAGAACAGGGCAAAAGAGAAACTGCTCTGTGCCAAAAGTTTGAGAGTTTAGTTCCAGATTAAAGAGCCTAAATGTATATTGACATGAAAATGGAATTTTGTGTGAGAGGGACAGTGTACCACTGGCTGAAAAGGAAACATAATTTTACTTTTTCTCAAATATTCAGAGTGATTCTTAACATCATAACTCTGAATTAGAACAAAATGGAACAAATATTTTCATGCTGCTTAGTGAATTATTTATCATTACTGCTCATTCAAATACATTTCCCTTTCAATAAACAAGATGGAAGTAAACATATTTAAGGCATGATCTGGAGCAGAATTTCTCATCCTTGTCACTGATGACATTCTGGACCACGTAACCTTGTTGTAGGGGACTATCCTGTGCCATGCAGATGTTTAGCAGCATCCCTGATTTCTAGATAGCAGCAGCAGCCTCCTGCAATTGTAACAATCAAAATGTCTCTAACATTGTGAAAGTGGGTGGTGGAGGATGGGGCAAAAACCACCCCTGGATGAAAATGACTATGCGAGAGGCAAGTCTAACAAAATTAGTGTATTGCCTTTAAAATTTTTTCCATTATCTCCACTTCTACACATTTTTTTTTCTAGAATTGGAAACATATGAGAGCCCATCTGGTCATATAAATGGTCTTATAATTTTGTAGCTACCCACACATGGGATCTAAGTTCTCTAAATTCACACAGAAGGGACTAGAGAGTACTGAAATGATCACTCATGGTACGGACAGAGAGGGTGAGTTGGGAGTTGAGGTGCTATATGGGAAGAAATGGGTAAAAGAATTGATGAAACATGCAAAAGGAAAAAAAAAGAGGAAAGGTCTATATTAATTTCTTAGCGCTATGAAAACAATGTGCTTCAAAACTGGATGGCTTAAAACAGAAATTTATTCTCTCTCAGTTCAGGAAGCTAAAAGTCTAAAATTAAGATATTGTCAGGGTCATGGTCTCCCTGAACATTCTAAGGGAGAAGCTGTTCCATGCAATTCCTTAGCTTCTCATGTTGCTAGCTTGGTGCTCCTTGGCTTGTAGACACCTGACTCCATTCTCTGCCTCTGTTGTCATATGATACTTTCCCTCTGTCTGTTTATCTTGTTCTCCTCCTCTTCTTATAAGGACACCAGTCATATTGGATTAGGGCCCACATTAACTGAAAATTACCTCATCTTAATGGGATTATATCTGCAAAGACTATTTCCAAATAAGGTCATTCACAGATACCTGGGGGTTAGGACTTCAGCATCTTTTGAAGGAACACAATTCAACCAACAACAGAGTCCAAAGGTAAGAGCTTTGTTCTCAAATGGTTCCAAAAGAAATAGCCATTAGGGAAGCTTCAAAAGCATTAACAAAGACCAGACCCATTCAGGAAATGGGTAATGAATAAAAGTAAAGAAGATAATGCTGAAGCCTATGATATCTCTAGGGATTGAAGGATACAACACAAGTTGGAAATTTTGTACTTTGTGACTTTCATGTATGTGTGACCAGCTTAAGGGAAGTTGATTAATGATGGATCATATCTTCTTCCTTTTCACTACTAGGGATGGCAGATTGAAGATACATAGGTAACAGATGGGTATTTAAGTTAGGATATTTGAGGAGACTTAAAAGTAAGACTATTACAAAGGTATGGAAAGGGTATGAGAAAATCAAAAGGATTGTGTGGTAGTTTAGAATTCGTAATTAAGGGCTTTGTTACTATCACTTGTAGATAGACCTGATGGGAGGAAGTGTTTCTTTGGAGAGAGAGAGACAGAGAGAGAGAGAGAGAGAGAGAGAGAAACATTTTGTGGTGGTGTAAGCCTGATAGGATACTTTGGTCAAGTGATACAGCTATCCCATGGACACCCTGTGTGGGAGCAGCCTGAGCTAATAAATATCCTGATCTCTCCCCTTTCCCTGCCACCCCCACCAGTGCTACCCTATTGGTCAAACCCAACCAAATGCTGGAGGGCAACCTGTTGATACAGTGCATATGGTTAGCCTGCTGCCACTAGTTGCCCCCTACTCTCATGCTCCCACCAAGCCAGTGCATAGCAAGTTTAAGAAGGTTGAAGAATGGATCTGTAAGTCCAAATGAAAATATCTAGAACACATAAGAAATTTGTTAAGATATATTTTCTCTATATTATTTTGTCTATTAAAAGTAAAATTCAATCTTTATTAATCTGGCCATATTTTGACCTCTATATTTGAAAGGGATCTCCTACTTGGTTAATGTATGTATTAGTCCTTGAATAAAAACAAATTAAAAATTCCACAGTGGATCAGTGGATGAAACCAGTATAAGCATGGGATATTTTGTAGAAAAACATTGTAGCATTTTATGATGCTACTGACATATTTGAGGGATGCATCTCAAATAAGGACACGATGATAAGAAAGAGCCAGGAGACCTTAATTCTAGCCATAGATTTACAGATAATTTGAGGAGTGATGTTCATGTAAGTCACTTAATTCCTTTGTTTTCAACTGTAAAATAAAAAAATTTGGCATTTCTTCCAGCTAGACTATTTTATAGCCTCTAACTTCCCTTATTTGGGGTTTATTCATGATCATTATCACATTTATCAATATATTTGCCTTGATAATATATATTTTCCAAAAGAAAAAAAAACAGTGAACAAACTTTATCAATTTGTGAAATTGTTTGTAAAGAATGAGAAATGTAGCCATTTGTAGTTAGGAGTTTTCACAGAGAATTTGAATGATTCATGACAAGGGGACAAATGTATTCCAAAATCTAAAATGTTTAGATGGCTCAAGCTCTTTCTGACCTTAGAACCCTGAAACATGCTATTTTCTGTTTTGGAAAGATTCCTAGCCTAGCTAATTTGTCCCCTTCCTTTAGGTCACAGTACAGCTATCAGTCAAGAAGCCTCCTTTAATCTTTCTCACCCACTTTCCCACTTTTTAAATAAGATCCCTTCAGTTATTTTTATTCTTAGAATCTATTTCATTTATTGCACTTATACATAGTTTGTAGTTATATGTTTATTTATACAACTTTTGCTTCTTTGTTTGCCTTCTATCTTTCTTATTTGACTATAGATTCCTGAAAGTAGAGATCATATCTGGATTTCTTTTAAATCTTTTCCTCCAGTCCTTATCACAGTACCTTGCCCAAATTAACCAGTTTTCAAGTGGTCAAATGAATAAACTTAGCTGTGTTGCAATTACTATATCATGAGGAGGAATTTGGTCTTGTGAATCTTTATAACTTAATATAGTATGTTTTATGTATTGTACAGGGATTTGTCAAAGGAACAGATATTGGGGGCTAGATGGCCAAGGGGTTGAAGGTGGCCAACTTCCCTTGCTTGGCACAAGGAATATCCTCATAGATGTGACAAGGAGATAAAAATATATAAAATACATTTATAGAAAAAGCACATTGAAAATAAAATAATGAAAATAAAATGATGATACAATAAATAAAGTACTCTAAAAAGTTTACCATTCTAAACCAGGATTTTTCAAACTCTGCACAGTTGTATTATTTTGAAACAAATAACTCTCTGATGTGGCAAAATGCCCTGTGTATTGTAGGATATTTAGCAGGATTGTTGGCTTCTATCCAGTCAATTTTGGTAACCCACCTTCAGTTGTGACAACCAAAATCGTTCAGATATTACCAAGTGTCCCTTGGGAGACAAAATTGCCTCAGTTGAGAACCACTGCATCTCAGAATTAATAAACAAAAAAACAAAACAAAACCAATCAAAATAAGCACTTTAACACACTATGCATTATCATTTCACTGTCCCAAGAGCTATAAAAATCTCATAAAGAAGATTAGTATTGGGGCACCTGAGTAGCTCAGTGGTTTAGTGCCTGCCTTCGGCCCAGGGCATGATCCTGGAGACCCAGGATCGACTCCCATATTGAGCTCCCTGCATGGAGCCTGCTTCTCTCTCTCCCTCTCTGTGTCTCTCATGAATAAATAAATAAATAATCTTAAAAAAAGAAGATTAGTGCTGTCTCTATTTCTTATATAAAGAATAGGAAAAAGGACAAATTAAGCGATAACTACAATGCCACATAGAGGCAGAGCAAGAATTATGAATATGTTTTTTTTTTTTCCGAATCTAAGTCTTTTAATCCTGAAACTTGTCCTGTTTCTACAAATCTATTCTGTTCCTTTAGTAGAAACACCTACTGGAAGGGTTCCAGAACAGAGATGAACACCAGCCCCTGGAGACAATGAGGACCCCAGGAGGTGAATGGGCCATAGCTATACTACACACCATCGCTCCCAAGCCCGAGTATCACCTCTAGAATTTCCAGAGGTAGAGGCCTAATTTGGGATACTTGGTGGCCACTGTCTGAGCTCTCCCAACTACACATTCTTAAACCTGAGAAGATAATTTCCAAATCTTTCCTGACCCCTTCTTTTATGAGAGAAACTTAGGAAAAAGGAGTTTGATCTATTTTCCTTTTCAATATATATTTGTATTGAAACTCTAACTTTTAAAAGCAAAATTAATAATATCAGTCGATGTGCTTTTAGAAACATTAAATTTATTTTATTTTCTACTGCATCAGGAATGGTTTGGGGAAGAGGGAAGGGAGGAAGAAATAGAGAAACACACATAGTCATAGACCAAGAGAGATTGAAAGAAAGTCAGAGATAAAAAGGCAGACAGAAAGAGACACTTAAACACACAGGTGGAGCCACAGAGAATGGCACATAGACACACTGTGGTTAGGAGGGAGATAAGAGAGGGGGTTTTGGGAAGTGGAGGCTGAGGAATGGGAAAGGACCCTGGTATGTAGGGTCTGAGAGGGAGTTGGTAAAGGTGGAAGGTGACTGGTTACTCTCTAAGGACTTGACCAAGTAACAGACCTGATTTCTGTAATGCTGCAGGCATTATGGGTGAGCATATTGAGGATCATTTCTCTCATCCTGAGAAACACAGTGAGTCTGTACAATGTCCTAAAAGAACTCTCAAACTTATCCAAATGATAATCCCTTGAGGACACAGGACATGAAAACCCCTGTTTCCCTCTCTCTCACTTTTCTGTCCCCTCCTTTATTTCCCTCTGGCCCTACAAATCCAAGAGCAGCTGACTTAAGTCTATGTCAGGAAAGGTGGCTACAAGCAGCTGCATGCAGCCTGGGTGGGGGTGGGGGCAGCTGTGAGCTCTGTGTTTGGGAAGGCCTAAAGGTTTGCTCCCCTGGGGCCATTTGGACCACTCTAGACTTCTAGACTGAGGCACACAGCACTGAAGCAGCTACTATCCAGTTTATAGCATCACAATTACAGTGGAAACCTGACTATTCTGGGAAGGGTTTTAGTGCCTGATCCATATAATATTTGATACCTCCCTCTGGATCAAAAAGGCCCAAAGTCAATGTCCAGGATCCAAATATTTTCTAATGGGCTTCTCAGCCGACAGCCAGAGCCAGCCATCAGAGGTTTAACCAGACTGTGTGCAGCTGACAGTTAGACCACAGAACAGTTAACCTTCAGGTGAGAAATTGAGTTGACATTGAACATGGAGGAAGTAGTTGTCATAGTTTATGATAAAAATAATTTCTTAGTCTATGGCTATGGTGTTCACCCCCAGTGATTTGTGCCTCCTCTCAGTCAGTGGATGTTGAAATCAAAATATTTTGTGGGAATTGTCAAGAGCACAATTACCACTGGAGACAGAGCTTTAAGATTACATCATAACAGTGCACTGTTCTATGAAAAAGTCACAAGCCCAGCACCAGAAGAACCTTAATAGTTTCCTAGTCCAACTGTTTCCTTTACTGAGGAGGATACCCAGCACCACAGGAATTAAGGGACTTGTCTAAGAACATACAATAATTTAGTGGCATAAACTATGATTAGAACCCAAGCTTCCTAGTCTTCATCCTGTGCTATTTTCACTTAGGGCACATGATAAATAATAATATTTTCAATAGAAATATATGGTCTTTTTGAAAATTTTCAATTAATAGTCAAAAGAAAGTCAATGTATAGAGTGAATGTTTAATAGACAGAATTAGAGGGAGAACTAAAAAAAGTATACAGCATCTAGCCTAATATGTTTGTAATCAATATTTATTGAATGAAAGGAATGAGGTCAAATTGTTAGTGCTCTTCTCAGGAGGTTCCTGTTATGAAACGGCCACAGATTTATTTGCTTTAGTTAAGGATATAGGGCTCAAAACTCAAAAGGCACTATTTTGGAAAGGTTTTTAAAAAAATTATTAAATAATTAAAACTAATAGAAAATGACTAAATAATGAAATGTTAAAGATACAGGGCGCTCGAGAAATGAACAGATACAAACCATATGTAACTACTTAAGAAAGCACACTCTCAGCAAATGCGAAGCTCCTCTGTTGTCCCTGCAGAGTGAAGCAAGTCCTATTTCCCAAGTCTCTTTGTTTTGGATTTTCTCCCAATGTAAAAAATCCTTCTTCCATGTAAAATTCAACAGCATAGACTACAAAGCCAGATTTCATAGAAATAGTAGGTTATTTGAGGAGAATTATCCTCCTCCAATACATTACTCTTAAATAGAACATTTCATTAAATACTGCCACTAGAAAAGTGGGGCAGGGGGCAGTGTTCCTCCTAGAAGCTGAAATAGCATTGAAAGTTTGAATGAGCCAGATTTATACTCACATTTTTCAGATAACTAGATTCTCTGGGGACTAAAGAGTGGTAAAGGCTTAATACGATCTCAATGAATCTCTCAGGTCTCCTTGTATTTCATTGTATTCTGACCATGAATCATGCAAAAGTTCATCAGATCAATTCATTTCTCAGCTGTTTGCATCTTAAGACCTTCCCTCTTGTTTGGCAGATCTGAGTGTGATGATCTGTCTGTGGTTCCAGGTCACCTGAGCATTTAGGCTGCTGTTCTGTTTACAGCTCCCCAAATGTCTTCTTTTCCCAGAGGCTACATCATCCTGGTTTTTTGATGTATTGGAAGGATGGAGATACTGCAAAACAGCTCTTTGAGCATCTCTATTTTAGGCTATAAATTGCTAAGTAGAACATAAAAGGCCAAGGATCCCCCTTTACAATTGCTCCCTGTATTAACACAAGCCAAAATAGTGCTTGCCAGGGTCATTTTTGCCTAGTCTTTATGAATAACAATTTCAATCCAAAAAACTTAATATACAAAAAATAGTTTTTTAAGGTTGTTTAGAAGAAACTCAATTAGCCATTATAGTAAACAGAGTGAAAACGTAATTTACTGATAAAAAAATCAAAGATTCCCATGGGATATTTTATATTTTGGCAATATATACTTTAAAGATTCCTATGTTAAATGATTCTAAAAGTATATAAAAGCATTTTAAAGTATATGAATGTCCTAGATTTTTAAAAGCCATACCTTTTGTCCGTATAACACACAAATTGAACGTTACTAAGGCTTTATCATGCATTCTACTGTCTAAACTCATAACCTTTGAGAAGGGTATAATTAGATGCATCCTCAAAGTAAAAAAGATGTCTCAGAAAGATTAAGGGGTTGGTCTCAAGACATAAAAGCTAAGAAGAAACTAGGAAGACAAGCTAGAAAGAAACAGGTTAGGTGAATCTTCTAATTCAAGCACTTCAGGACAATAAAACTATTTAAAAATATTTTTTGTAGCATGTTGCCTGCTAAGTGCTTGATCCCTCAGCAACCATCTAATGCTTTTTGGGTTCGCATTAGAAAGAAAAGACCTATTTATCAAATTATATAGGGCTGGGAAATATATATTTTTGTGAAATTTGTATTTATGAACTTGTAGACTGAGATCAGAAGATAAACTTGAAACTAATATATTTCTTTGCCATTTAATTGGATTGCTTGTAAACCATCCCACAAGAATCAATTTAAGATCTAAAAAAAAAAAAAAAAAAGCACCTTTTTTTTGGTGTCAGCCATCTCACTGCTTAACAAATCTACTGAATTTATTTATTTATATGTCTATTCTTTGTTTAATTTAGAACAATTGACCTGTGAAGAAAGATTATTGGTTATTAAACTGAAATCTGTTAAGAAAAAAGTCTTTGTCGAATCTTCCCAAAGCTGATCTTTAGGTTACTTGATCTTTATATTGTTTCTAATGCTTGATATTTATTTAGATATGGTCCCCAAATAAGTAAAATGTTATGCTTCCCCTTAATTCCAAAACTTTAGACCTTACTCAGTATTAAAGTAGAAGTTCAAAAAGTACTGAATGCAATAAAAGCATTGTTTTATAGGTCAAGTGCATATGTATTTAAAGATTATGGTCTTAAAATATTAATGTATTAGTCAACCCATTGTCTGCAACCATCATCTACACTGTTCCATCTTTTTGCTACTGTCATTTTCTCAAATCTTCACCATCTGGCAGACATTTTAGCTCCCCAGGTACCCCTTCTCTGCATTTGTCCTTAGTCTACAGAAGTGATTCTCAAATGTTAGCAAGTTTCAGAATCATCTAGAGGGTTTGATAAAACACAGGTTGCTTGGCTCCACCCCTAGAATTTCTAATTCAGTAGGTCTAGAAAAAGTCCAAGAATTTGCATTTGGAGCTGGTTCCCTGATAATGCTGATGCTACAGATCCAGGGCCCACATTTTTGTGACCACATATTCTGTGTCTTTCTGGTTATTTCTATTTCTTCAGTTTGCCTTTTGGTCATTGGAAAGACATTTCAGTTTCAATTATCCAAGGTTCATTGGAAAAACATCTCAGTTTCAATTATCCAAGGTAACAGAATTTTCATTCATCCATTTGCCCCCAAGCAACATCATGATCTAGTAGAGCCATAATGGCTATTCACAGAGAAAAGAGATTCTCCCTTAGGCCGTTCTTAATATAAACTACTTCCTACCAAGTCTTGTCCCCTGCCTTCTGGTACCAAGAAGGACTTGAAAGAACAGCTCTTCCTTCTTTTTAGAATAGTCTCTCAACAAAATCAGGTAGGATAGCTAGGGGTGTATGGGATCTTTGTGCTCTGTGTGACTTTTGCCTTTATATATTCAGAAGTATGTGATCAGTTATTTCTTGTTTCCACTATGGACAGATGAGGTGTTACTGTCAGAGCAGAAAGCTGTTGAAATTATTGGAGTGATTCCTCTCATTGCTTACACTCATAGTAATTTAACTTCTGGAAGTAAAATCATAATTTTAATCCATTAGGTTACTCATTAAAGAAGTGGAAGAAATGAAGAAGATTTAAATCATGTTTGGATTGACATTGGTGGAGCTGGAGTTAGTCTTAATGTAACATCTAAAACTCTAGCTGCTTTTTCTTTGGTTATAGCAAGTCTTATTGATTTTTCTATTGAAAAGACTCTTGGCTTCCGATTTTTATGTTCTTTCTCTTGAATTGTATAAAATCAGAGTTTTCACAAAAAGGTATTTTATTTTACTCTGCTTTCTGAGCATCAATCATATGCCAGATAATAGAGTCAATGTTTAAAAGACAAGACTCTTGCCCTTGGAAGCCTATATAAAATGTAGACACGGCTGAGCAACATTAGACATTTTTCTACGTAGTTAGAGCTACCTAGGGAAAGTGTATCTCATCACACATCTATAGAAGATTCTTTGGCTGAGGCCTTTTCATAAGGGATTAACCTTCAGATGCATTTTCCTTCCTCCCACCAGATGTGTGTTTCTCTTACAAACACTCCCAAATAATTCAATACTTTATATAGTGAAATAATTTCATTGGGGTAGAGGATCCTTTCTCTGTCCCGAGGATTGATTTTTCTATGAAACACTTAGTCACAGGAGGTCAATATCCGTGTTTCTGTAGATGGTCAGAGTACTGTAAAAGAGGCAATGGGGACCATAATGCAGGACAGGCAGCAGTGCTGGTAAAAATAAATAAATGAAACTATAGACAAAATAATTCCTTCTTCAAGCCCTTGCATTTGCTAAATTGTCAGCTGTATTTACCATATACTGGTCTTGAGCTCATTAATCTTTAAACACATTAATTATCACTATTTTGACTGACTCTGTGGGATATTTACATGCTGTAAACAGTTCTGGTGTTCTTTGCGGAACACATGCTGTGAAGGACCCCTTGGGTTCTAAGTGCGTTGCTTTTCCTTACCAAACATTTGTTCTTTTGTAAACCAAGAGCATGACCAGTTTCCTTATACCACTCTCCTGTGTATGACAAAAATAAAGACACATACCAATGGGAAAGATAAATTAAAGTGTCTTTCCTCCATTCAGCATCGTTACACAGTAATAGGTAAACTCTGGGTCTCTTTTGCATGCCATCAAGAAAGTCTTATCATCTCTCTGGAAGGAACCCATTTAGACTTACTGATTCCTCTAATTAACATGGACTCTGCAAAGCAAAAGTCTACTTTTTGTCACTGCCACCACTTTAGTCCCCAGCATACCAAAATCCAATTCTACCATCCCTGGCCACATTGAAGACGTTTCTTCCATCTCCTGCTCACAATGTAAACTTACGGGCAAGCAGCCTGAAAGGAGAAATGCAGGGGATGCTAACATGGTCCATATTTGTTAACGGGAACCTCCTTCTGCTGAATGAGGGAAGCTTAATCCCATGGAAGTATGGTTTCAATTTTTCATTGAAATTACAATCAAACAAGTTGCCAGCACACATTTTTCTTTGTCAGATGTTTCCCTTATGGTAGATTTGGAGTACCCTTGGGCCCGCTTATAAACTTTATCCTCTGCCAGTGTTGCTACAGACTCTTCTCTTTGTTTTCAAGTTAATTTTGCCTTTTTCTCCAAGAGATGGATACATTTGATATACAGTAGTACCTGACAGGAAAATGTCTCTTCAACACTGACTTTTTGCAGGACTCTGATGGAAAGGATGACACATTACTGGCTCTTCTTTCACTCTCTGTAGGGAACTCAGTATGATAAAAATTACAAGAGCCAAGGGCCTGCAATTTCCTGATTTTCTAGTGCTTATTAAAATTGTATTTATCAAGGTTGACTCTTGGCTGCTGGTTGAACTGGCTCTTGTTGATGGAATGGCTTTTAGAGCTCTGCTTTGGGAGCAGGGGATCCTATGCACACTATTGGACAAAGTAGTCTTGGGAATGACTGCACTGTTTTCAGACTCATGAAACCACAAGCTTCTCAGGAGAGCTGAACCCAAGTTGGAAATCATCCACCTCCTTTTCTTTGAGCAAGCAGTGTCAGAGGGAACAAGCAAAGGATAATAAAGACCAGTGTTTTTTTGATCTCTGGTCCCAGAACTGTGTCCCTAATGGGTGAGAATCTACATCAAAGAAACTGGAGTAAAACTGGGAATTGACCATGTTTTTGTTTTCAGCCCATCTCCAGGCAAAGGTGTGATGGAATTGATCTGGCCTAGAGTTCTGGCCATGTGAATCTTTTGGCAACTGCCAAACATTACCATCTGGACCAAATCATTTTTTTCTCTATCTTTGCAGGTGTTATTTTCTAAGGTGACTGTCTCTGCTTTAACTGGGGAGAAGGTGGGACCTAAAAACAGAGATAGTGTAAGTACTATTAAAGCTATGTCTTACTGGAGGAGGATTATTCTCATAGGCACTTATTACCACATATAAAAAGGACCCACAAGAAGAGAAAGAAATGTGTATAAGTTACTGTGATTTTGTGAAGGGAGAACTAGAGAGGGAGCATTAAGGCCTGAGCTCCGTCTGGTCTCTGGTCCTCAAATAGTTGGTGACTGAAGTAAGGCGTCTTTGGAGGTCCGTATTCCTTTTCACATATAATTGTGCCTCACCAGCATCATAACATCATTGAATCTTAGGAATGAAGGGACCTTGGGGTATTAATATTGCTACCTATTTTAGTATTATTTTATAAATCAAATGAATGTTAAGATGCCCTTCGACTTACTTTATTTTTCCTCCACTGTTACAAAGAACCTTCAATGTAGAAAATATTGGGAGATAGACAGAAAAAACTAAGGTGAAAAAGGCATGAGCCCCTCCTTCCAAGAAACCCACCATCTTATAGGAAACATTCATTCTTTCTTTCACCCAGGGATTCAACAAACATTTATTTCACACTCTGTGCTAGATATTGGGAATACAGGGATGAAAAAACATAATTTTTGCCTGTTTTCAAGGATCTCTTTTATTTACTGAAGAGATAGATAAATAAATAGTTTAAAACTATGATAAATGCTTGGTGAGAGGAAAGCCCTGAGAACAATGGTGCATTGGGTATCAGGGGAGGCTTCTCAGAAGGAATGACTTTTGGTTTGAAGTCTCTACATAAATAGTTAAAGGGGTGAATGAAAGGGTGATGTGTATGATCTGAGGATTGGAAGTGAGAGGCATATGGCAGCCGGCATTCAGTAAGATAATTTTAACAGGGCACCTAGGTGGCTCAGTTGGCTAAGCATCTACCTTGGGCTCAAGTCATGATCCCAGGGTCCTGGGATTAAGCCACATCCCCCATTGGGCTCCCTCTCAGCTAATGTTCCCTCTCACTATCTCCGTCTCCCTCTCAAAATGCATTTAAAAATCTTAAAAAAAAAAAAAAAAGAAATGATTTTAACAGACCTGAGTTCCATATTTCTGGGCACTGTATCACCACAGTATGAACAGAAAAGTTTTTCTTAGTATTAACTGAATACTTAGTTTTTCTTGCATACTTGTGGAAAAGTGTTGTCAGGGGCTTGTTCAAAGGTTACCCCTCATAGGGGCAAACCATAAACCATAAGAGACTCTTAATTATATAGAACAAACTGAAGGTTGCTGGAGGGGATATGAGTGGGGGGGGGGGTGGGCTAAATGGGTCATAGGCATAAAACTGGGCACTTGTGATGAGCACTGGGTATTATATGTAAGTGATGAATCACTAAATTCTACTCCTAAAACCCATACTACACTATATATTAATTAAATTGAATTTAAAAAAATCTTGGGAGAAAAAAAATGATGAATGAATGTTGAATTATCATTAAAAAAGTCAACTCTCTTAGAAATAAGTCAGACGGAAAAAAGACAATTGTAATTTCACTTACATGTAGAGTCTAAAAAAAACCAAGAAGGGCAAAAGGAAACAAAAGGTGCAAAATTCAACCTAAAGAAAGGTCTGGCCCTATACAGAGGGCTACTTCTGCACATGACTTGGTGGATTGAGATGGCCACCTTGGGAGACATGCCTGGAGGGTGGCAAGGCCATCTGAGAAGAGAGAAGGTCACTGTGCCACCCCATAGCAGTAGAGTTGCCTTCTTTCAGGAACACTTGGATTAAATGGGGGAAAAACTGGCTCCACTTAAAATCCATAAAATTTTGAGAACTTGCCAAAGCAAAAGAAAAAAACAAACAAACAAAAGCCACCTCTGTTGGTCTTGCTTTGAGTCTCTAAAATACTAAATAGAAAGAGTACTACTACTCTATCGATCACTACCACTGTCAGTATTACTATCACCCCATAAAACAACCACTAATACCATTACCACCATCACTATAACCATTACCATCACATCACCACAATAACTACCACTAAATTATTAGCACTGTTACCACCACTACCAACACCACTGCCACTACCTTGACTTTAACTATCACTATCATCACTATCACTCCCACCACCATCAGTCCCACCATCACTCCTATTCTCATTCCTGAAGTAATTTTGCTAGATCTTCTCAGACATCCTAATGGCCATCTATGCCCCAGGTCATAGTTCTTGCATGTGTTAAATGGGTGATATTTGTAACAATAAAAGCCTTTTGTCACAACAGCTAAAGAGAATTCTCCAGGTTCACACAGGAGAACTGAATTTTAAACATATTCTTCCCTAAAGGAACAAACAGCAACAACACATACTGCTGTTATTTGTTTAAGATATATTAACACGTGGCTCCTCAACATTTTGAGAGCTGTTTGAAATTTATTCCCTGGAAAAGTAGAGAAGATAGGATGGCATATTACTCACCTATGGTGATACTCTCATATTACTCTAGTACTTAATTTTATTCTAGAAGCTTGTTCTTTCTGAAAACTCTGCAGTTGAGGCTGAGAGTAAGAGTAAGTCTTCTAAGAAGTTAAGAGTTCCATGGTTAAAAGTGTCTCATGGTTTCTGTCAATTCTTATATACTAAGGGATTACAGAAGTACCTAGAGTCAAAAGAAGTGTGCCCAGAACAGAGTTGATAATGGAGGAAAAATAAGAAATGGCTGGAGGGTAGTGATTTTCAAAACATGTGTATGTAGTTAAATGCCAGACAGTTGTGTTTTAAGTTAAATTTGGAGCATTTTTTTCCCAAGAAAAAGATGGGAAAAATATACAATTTGTATGCAATATAAAAGTCATAATCACAAGCATCTATGGAGGAAACACTACTGAACCACCATAATAATTCTTTTCAACTTTTAAAGATTTGTCTGTAATTTCTTCAGTTGTTTTATCATCTGTTAGCATTCTTTCATGTCACTCAATAAAGATTTCTTAAGGCTAGTAGGTCACATTATTGAATGAATGTTAGCTCCTGAGGACACCACAAAGACCATGCCTTCAGTATCTGCCTTGGAGTTTGTCACCTATCAAAAACAATAGTAAGCAAGTAGTAGCATTACAAAGGGATCACGCCACAGTACATGTATGCACCTGGTCCAGTGAAAGCACCTGAGATAGGTGTCCAAATCAAGTTTGGCATCATAAAGGATATAGTCAGAAAAGGAGGCCAAGATTATATGTCATCTATTTTGTCACTTAACAGATAGAAAGGATTTTGTTAGAGCAGGGAAGGTGGGAAGATAAGAAAAGAGGAAGGGATATTTTAGGCAAAAGGATAGTGTGTGCAAAGACAAAAGAGTATAAATTAAAGTATAGTTTTTTTCTAGGAATTGCTAAAGAGATCAGGATAGTAAGGATATCAGGGTAGATAAATAGTAAAAGCTGCAACCATTATGAAAAATTATCTGAGGAAAACTAAACATTGAGAACATTCTGTTTGTTATCAGTGTTTTTCCCACTATAAACTGAAAAAAAAATCATTGTTTTTTGGACCATTTTGATCCAGTTAACCGGTGAAACACCAGTATTTCATGGGGCAAATATAACTGAGTCAACTAGTCTAGGGCCAATATGGCCATATCTGGTTTTAGGATAAAGTCTAATTTGGAATTAAATCCATGACTACCCTGAGGTTTGGACTGAAGGCAGAGTTAGAAGGAAGTTGCAGTGAAGATGGGAAAGTGATAGTGGAGTTGTAAACATATTTTAGAAGATATGTGTGGGTGTGTCCTGTTATGTCTTTTACTGTCTTAGCATTCAGATCTGTTAAGCACATGCAAAATGAAAGAGATATTCATAATGAGTTTCTAGGATCTATTAGAGGTTAACGACAGAATCCTGGTCTTGTATATATTTTATTCTTGTTATAACTACAAAAGCATGGAAGGAGAAGCAATATTAGTAGTAGAAAGTAAATGCTGAACTAATCAGCTCTGACAGTCCAATTTTAAATAGCACGTTTTCAGATATTAGATACTAAGTAGCCATACTTCCATTTATTCTAAAGGGAACTATAACTTTCTTGACAAAATGAAGATACAGATTTTTTTTGTAAAAAATAAATAGTATGATGTTTTTCAATTAATTTCAAAATATTTCCCTAGCTTTCTTTAAAATAGTATTTTCTTATTTAGTTGAATTGTCATTTCTTTTTGTTTGTTTATTATTTTAAAAGCTATCTTGCATGATAGAGCCAAGATTTTTAGAACATATTTAACTGCCAGAGAGAATGGCTCAGAAGCCCAAGTATCAGCTTCAGCACACATAAATTCTCTGGAACAACATCTTCAAATCCCAGCAGTTTTCTTTTCAGGTTGCCAAAATAAGGTCAAGGAAACCATAAAATTTCTCTGTTACTGTACACACACACACACACACACACACACACACACACATTCTCTTTCCTGATTTATCATTGTGAGACATCTTATAATGTACACTGAAGCAGATTGTTTTTGAGGTCAATATTGGTAATACACACTATATTCAAGGGCCTGAAAAGTCAAGCTTTTGCTATAAGAAGACAAAGGGCAATAATTTTGGGCTTAAAAGGAAAGTTGTCACTGATTTTATTGAAGTTTTTCTTCCGCTATAAAATAAAATGAGTAAAATGCAAATTCAAATAGGACAGGCTTTAAAAATATGGATTAGAAGCATGGCAGTCACTTTGAAAAGTCAGTTGTTTCTTTCCTCTTGACATGTAAACTAAAATATTCTATCAGTTATTTTTAAAAAGTGGTAATAAAGAAGTTAGTATTGGCTCCATGGTACTATTTCAGCCAATTCATGTCAAGGCAAGAAAAGAAAAATCATAAGTAATATGGTTATTATAATTACATGATAATAATAATATAGCTGATACAGGTGTCAACTATTGACCAAGTTTTATATTTGTTCATCATTTTTTTATTGGGAAATATTCCCAGCACATGAATTTTAGTAAAATTTTAATTTAAATTTAATACTTCAAGAGAGAGAAAGGGAAACAACACTTAATATGCACCTATTGTGTCGGGCCCTGTGTTACATGCTTTGTATACAGCATTTAGTTTCCATAAGAATACTATGAAACCTATATTATCAAATACTCTTTATTTATGAAAAATAGAGGCTCCAGCAGGTTAAATGAATGGTCTGTGGTCACAACTAATAAATGGTAGATTTGGGATGTGCAGATTTGTGGTTTGGTGTAGGTTGGGGTTTGTAATCAGATTTTTCTGACTCCACTGAACTTGATATATGCACTTTGTTACATTTCTAGAAAAACTTCTGGCACGTTTTCTGAGGCTTTACAGAAGAGAAAAAATTGTCCTTTGTACATATTTAAATAAATAAAACTTTAGGTTGAAACTTCTGTGCAATTCTATTTCATTATCAAGAGCATGAAATTTCAAAAGTCCCCACTTGGGATCTTGCTACTAGGTTTCTAATAGCATTTCATTTTTAAAATAAATGGTTCCATAGGATTAAGAAAAAAACACTAGCCATTAATCCTAACCTGATTTGGAGGGTACAGAATGCAAGCCCTGAAGGAATAATTTTTCTGTGTATAGAATTTGATTATAAGAAATTCTGAAGTCATTTTTAACTTTTGAAAGAATGAGAAAGTTTTTTCTTTTTTCCTTTGTTCTTTCTAATTAAAGCCATACTTTTAATTTTTTTAAGAACAGGAAATTTGGAAAATAATTAGTTCATACTATGGTCCAATTATTTAAAAGTATGTGAGAGGAAAATGTAGACAAAAGAGAAGGTAAACATTATAGTTTTTGCACAGGATGCAGTGGAGAGGGCAGGGAATAGAGAGTCCAATTTCTTTATTTGGCTGTGTCCAGCCATATTCTACTCTATGGGATGCATCTTGGAAAATTTGCCCTAAGAGCCACAGAAACTGATTTTATTTGGGATGGAAGCTACGAGAGAGGATTTTTAAAACAATTGTTTCATCTAAAGGCAGATGTGGAGAAACTTTTAGGAAGGACACTTCATTGGTCTTTCACTCTTTTGTTCCAAATTGCCTCTAAATTCACATATTCATTCATCCAACAATTATTTTTTGAATAAGCAATGAATATGAACAAGAAAGTATCTTCTCTCTGTAAGATTTATTAGTCCAGTAGAGGATTTCTCTCTCTCTCTTTTTAAACAACAAAGCTACTGTATACAAAATTTTGGAGAGCAGAGATGGAGTACCTACCTAGCTCTGTCTGGAAAAGGGGGCAAAAAAAGTTACAAAAACGTGAAGCCTCAGCTAAATCTTAAATCAGATATTTTTCAGGTACATAAGGCAGAGGGCTTAATCACAGGCTCTAAGAATGGCTGTGGAGTAAGAAACAACATAGGATGGGGTGGCTGGCTCTCATAATTTTGCCCCAAGATTCACCTTTAAGTTGGGCAATGGATTGACACTGCCCTGAGAATTCTCTCTTTAACTCAAAACCAAGTTTTGACACATTGACTGATTCTTAGTTCCCCACATCTCTGCAGAAACCAGATAGCTTTCTCTCCTGAAGATATGGTGATAATGGCCTTTCAAATAAGAACATAACCAACAATTGAAAGCAAAACAGTCTGTCTTATCAGATACCTTGTTCCTTGAAGACCACTGAATCTGTCCTATCTTTATGTATCTTTATGTATCTTTATGTATTCTAGGGAGAGAGCATAGGGAGAGAGTCTCAGTTTTTGATTCTAAGCTTTAGTAAAGTCTTCTTTAATATTTCTTGATCTTGTGTCCAGCTGTGCTGGAGAACCTAGGAAAGTGTTCAAGTTTGTAGGACGGCAGTATCCTCTGAACCTAAAAAGCAGGAGGATTCATCATTCGTGGTATGAAATTACAATATAACCTTCCTATTGCTCAGGGTGACCAACTTGTTTCAAGTGATTTTTTTTTAATTGTGATAGAAAATATGTAATATAAAATTACCAACTTAGCCATTTTTAAGTATATGGTTCAGTTGTGTTAAGTATATTCACATTGTTGTGAAACAGATCTCTAGAGCTTTTTCATTTTGCAAGTCTGAAACTCCATATCTATTAAACAACTCCTCTTTTCCCTCTTTCCCTAACCCCTTGTAACAACCATTATGCTTTCTATTTCTATGGATTTGACTACTTTGGATACCTCATGTAAGTGGAATCACACAGCATTTGTCTTTTTGGAATTGACTTATTTAACTTAGCATAATATCCTCAAAGTGTATCTATGTTGTAGAATGTGACGGATTTCCTCTTTTTTTTTTTTAAGGCTGAATAATACTCCACTATATGCATATACTATATTTTGTTTGAGTCATTCACTCTTCAGTAGACATTTGGGTTGCTTCCACCACTAGGTGATTATGAATAGTGCTGTCATGAACATGGATGTACAAATATCTCTTTGAGTTCCTGCTTTCAATTCTTTTGGATATATACACAGACGTAAGATTGCTGGACCATATGGTAGTTCTTTTCTTAATTTTTGAGGAATCGCCATACTGTTTTCCATAGCAGTTGCACCATTTTACAATCCCATCAATAGTATGTAAGTGTCCTAACTTCTCATCTTCACAGTTATTTTTTTGCTTTTTTGGTAGCAGTCACCCTCTGTTGGTATGAGGTGATATCTCATTGTAGTTTTCGTTTCTCTGATGATTAGTGATGTTTAGCATCTTTTCAAATGTTTATGGCTATTCAAATGTCATTTTTTGAGAAATACCAAGTTTTTTGCCCATTTAAAAATTTTATTTATTATTATTTTTTTAGTATTGAAATATAGCTGATATACAATGTTATGTTAGTTTCAGGTGTACAATACAGTGGTTTGACAATTCTATACATTTCTCTGTGCTCACCATGATAAATGTCATTGTCATCTGTCACCAAAGCTATTACAATATTATTGGCTATATTTCGCAATGCTGTCCTTTTCATCTCCATGACTTAATTATTTTATAGCTGGAAGTTTGTACCTGTTAATCCCTTTCACTGATTTCACCCATCCCCCCACTCATCTCACTTCTGGTTACCACCAGTTTGTTCTTTATAAGAGTCTATTTTTGTTTGCTCATTTGTTTTGTTTATTAGATTCCACATATAAGTGAAATCATATGGCATTTGTCTGATTTATTTCAATTAGAATAACACTTGTTATTTCTTGTTTTTTTTTTTTTTTTGATACTAGCCATTTTGATTGATGTGAAGAGATTTCTCATTGTGGTTTTGATTTGCATTTTCCTGTTGGCCATATGTATGTCTTCTTTGGGAAAATATCTATTGAGATCCCCTGTCCATTTTTTAAACAGATTATTTGTTTTTTTGGTGTTGAGTTGTATAAGTTCTTTATATATTTTGGATATTAACCCCTTATTGGATTATATCACTTGCAAGTATCTTCTCTCATCCAGTAAGTTGCCATTTCCTTGTGTTGATGATTTCCTTTGCTGTGCAAAAGCTTTTAATTTTGGCGCAGTCTCAAGAGTTTATTTTTGCTTTTGTCTTCCTTGTTTCAGGAGACATATCTAGACAAATGTTGCTGAGGCCAATGTCCACGAGGTTATTGCCTATCTATTTTTTTAAGGGTTTTTATATCAGGTCTTACATTTAGGTCTTTAATCAATTTGAGTTTATTTTTGTGTGCGGTGTAAAAATGTGGTCCAATTTTATTCTCTTGCATGTAGCTCTCCAGTTTTTCCAACGCCATTTATTGAAAAGACTATTTTTGCTCTATTATATATTCTTGCCTCCTTTGTCATAGATTAATTGACCACATAAGCATGGGTTTATTTCTGGGCTATCTATCCTCTTCCATTGGTCTATGTGTCTATTTTTGTGCCAGGACCATGCTGTTTTGATAAATACAATTTTATAGTATAACTTGAAATCTGGGTTTGTGATACCTCCAGCTTTATTCTTTCTCAAGATTGCTTTGGCAATTCAAGGTTTTTTTGTGATTCCACATGAAATTTAGTATTATTTGTTCTAGTTCTGTGAAAAATGATATTGATATTTTGAGAGGGATTGCATTGAAACTGTAAATTGCTTTTGGCACTATAGATATTTTAATAATATTAATTTTTCTAATCCATGAGCATGGAATATCTTTCCATTTGTGTCATCTTCAGGTTTTTTTCATCAGCGTCTTATAGTTTTCAGAGGATAAGTATTTCACCTCCTTGGTTAAATTTACTCCTAGATATTTAATTCTTTTTGGTGCAATTATAAATGGGATTATTCTTTTAATTTTTCTTTCTGCTACTTTATTATTTGTGTATAGAAATGCAAAATATTTCTGTATATTAATTTTGTAACCTGCAACTATACTGAATTCATTTATTCCAATAATTTTTTGATAGAGTGTTTAGGGTTTTCTATGTAATACTGTGTCATCTGCAAATAGGGACAGTTTACTACTTTCTTATCACTTTGGATGCCTTTTTTAAAAAAAAGATTTTATTTATTTATTCATGAGAGACAGAGAGAGAGAGAGAGAGAGACAGGGAGAGGGAGAAGCAGGCTCCATGCAGGGAGCCCAATGTGGGACTCCATCCCAGGACTCCAGGACCACGCCCTGGGCCGAAGGCAGGCGCTAAACCGCTGAGCCACCCAGGGATCCCCTCCTTTTTTTTTTTTTTTCTTATATGATTACCGCATCTAGGACCTTCAGTAATTATGTTGAGTAGAAGTGGTGAGAAGTAGACATACTTGTCTTGATCCTGATCTTAGAGGAAAACACTTTTGGTTTTTCACCATTGAGTATGATGTTACTAATGGGGTTTTCATTTGTGACTTTTATTATTTTGAGTTATTTTCCCAGTAAACCCACTTTTACTGAGAGAGTTTATCATGAATTAATGTTGTACTTTGTCAAATGATTTTTCTGCCTCTCTTGAGATGGTCATATGGTTTTTATCCTTCCTCCATTAATGTGATGTATCATATTGATTGATTTGTGATTATTGAACTACCTTTGAATTCTCAGAATAAATTCCATTTGTTCATGATCAATGGTCCTTTTAATGTATTGTTGAATTTAGTTTGCGAATATTTTGTTGAGTATTTTTACATCTATGTTCATCAGGGCTACTGGCCAATAATTTTCTTTTTTTTAAGATTTATTTATTTATTTTATAAAGACAGAGTAAGGGAGACAGAAAGAGTGGTGTAGAGGGTGATGGAGAGAGAATATTACACAGACTCCCCACTGAGCATGGGTGAGATCTGGTGCATGTCTCCATCCCACAATCCTGAGATTCTGACCTGAGATAAAATCAAAGGTTGGAAGCTTAATGAATTGAGCCACCTAGGCTCCCCTATAATTTTCTTTAATTGCAATGTCTTTGTCTGTTGTTATATCAAGGTAATGCTGGCCTTGTACAATCAAGCTGGAAGCATTGTTAGCTTTTCTATTTTTTGGAATAGTTTGAGAAGTATAAGTATTAATTCTAAATATTTGGTAGAATTCACTAGTGATGCTATCTGATCCTGAGCTTTTATTTGTTGGGAGTTTTTTTACTATTGACTCAATCTGGGTACTATTTATCAGTCTGTCTGAGTTTTTATTTCTCCTTGATTCAATTTTAGAAGACTGTATATTTCTAGGAATTTATTTCTTCTAGATTGTTCAATTTATGGGCATGTAATTTTTTTATAGTAGTCTCTTATAATTCTTTGTATTTCTGTGGTGTTGTATGTTATTTCTTTCTGATTTTATTTATTTAAATCCTTTCTCTTTTTTCTTGATATGTCTGGCTTGTCAATTTTGTCGCTCTTTTCAAAAAAACCACTTCTTGGTTTCATTAATATTTTCTTTCAATTTTTAGTCTCTGTTTCATCTCTAATCTGTATTATCCCCCCCCCCTTTTTTTTTTTTTTACTAACTTTGGTATTTGTTTTTCTTTTCTAGTTCCTTAGTTATAAGGTTAGGTTGTTTATTTGAGATTTTTCTTATATCTTGAGGTAGGCCTGTATCACTTTAATTTCTTTCTTAGAACTATGTTAGTTGCATCCTCAAGATTTTGGACCATTGTGTTTCCATTTTTATTTGTCTCCATATATTTTAAAAAATTCCTCTTGATCTCTTAGTTGACGTATTGATTATTTAGTAGCATGTTATTTAGCCTCCATATGTTAGTTTTCCAATATTTTTTAAAATTGATTTCTAGCTTCACACCATTGTGGTTGGAAAAGATAATTGATAAGATTTCAACCTTAAGTTTATTCAGACGTGTTTTGTGGCCTCACATGTGATCTAACCTGGAGAATGTTCCATGTGCACTTAAAAACAATTTGTATTATGCTGCTTTTGGATAGGATGTTCTGCATATATTTCTAGGTCCATATGGTCCGTGTTCTTCAAAGCCATTAGTTCCTTGTTGATTTTCTGTCTGAATGATCTATCCATTAGTGTAAGTCAGGTGTGAAAGTTCCTACTATTACTATATTACTATTAATTTTTCCCTTTATGTCTCTTAACATTTGCTTTGTGTATTTTATTCCTTTTATGTTGAGTGCATATATATTTACAATTGTTATATCCTCTTTATGGATTGATCTCTTTATCATTGTGTAATAACCTTCTTTGTCTCTTGATACAGTCTTTGTTTTAAAGCCTATTTTGTCTAGTACAAGCATTGTTACTTTGGCTTTTTTTCATTCTCTTCCATTTGTATGAAATATCTTTTTCCATCCCTTTACTTTCAGTCTGTATGTATCTTTATGCTGGTTTGGTGGTGATGAACTCCTTTAACTTTTTTTTTTTTGTCAGGGAAACTCTTTATCTCTCCTTCAATTCTGAATGATAGCCTTGCTGGGTAGAGTATTGTAGACTGTAGGTTTTTTTCCTTCAGCATTTTAACTATATCATGCCATTCTCTCTGGCCTGCAACATTTCTGTTGAAAAATCAACTTATAGCCTTATGACTAGTTGCTGCTTTTAAGATTCTCTATCATTTCCATTTTAATTATTAGGTGTCTTGGTGTAGACATTCTTGGGTTTATCTTGTTAGGCTCTCTCTTTGCTTTCTGGACCTGGATGTCCACTTCCTTCCTCAGAATTGGGAAATTTATGGCTATTATTTCTTCAAATAGGTTTTCTGCCCCCCCTTCATTTCTCCCTCTGGGATCCCTATAATGCAAATATTGTTGCACTTGATGAAGTTGAAGAGCCCTTAACCTATTCTCATTTTTTAATTACTCTTCTTTTTGTTGTTCTTCTTGGTTCCTTTCCATTATTCTGTCTTACAGATTGCTGTATCATTCTTCTGCATCCTCTAATCTGCTGTCAATTCTCTCTAGTTTATTTTTTATTTCGTTATTTTATTCTTCAGCTCTGACTAGTTTTATCCTATGTTTTCTATACCTGGGTGAAGTTCTCACTGAATTCACATCTGCTTTTTTTCAAGTCCATTATTTTTATGACCATACTTTGAATTCTTTATTAGGTATATTGCTTATCTCTATTTTATTTAACTCTTTGTCTGTGATTTTTACTTGTTTTTTCATTTGGGACATATTTCTCATATATATTCATATGTATATATGAATATATGTAGATCAGCTACATATTCTGCTTCATAGGAAAATCCACCCTTATCACCAGAACTAAACACTCCAGGAGTTTTCCTGCATGGCCTGTGTGTACCACCCTGCTGTGGCTGAGCATGATTGCCTGGCTGCATGACCTGCTTTGCTTGCTGTGGGCATGTTGGGCAGGGTTAGCTGCCTGCACTGTTGAGAGGCCTGCCTGCAGTCACCATGGGTTCATTAGTGGCAGGGTAACACTTAGCCTAGTTGTCTTCAGTTAGCTTCTGCCATTAGCTGGAGGTGCACTGAAGGTAAGAGCTTGCTCTCTGCAGTCAGCTAAGAGGTTAGACTACAGAAACTGTGGGTACATTGTTATACACAGTTATCTTCCTTATTCTCCAGGGAAGGAGTCACTTTGGAGTGGTACCTGTCTTGGCTGATGTTCTGCTGGGTTTACTAGGATGGGAGCTGCTTTGAAGGATGCCTGCAGAGTTGGGTAGGTTGGGTGAAGTGGGTCTGCAGGGGAAGGCCATGACGAGGCTCATGGTGCTAGCACTGTAGATGGAGAGTGCTTGAACTGACTCCCACAAATGTCCCACTATCTAGGCTGAGAGAGGACAAGAAAAATGGCACCTATCAGGATTTTTGTTCCCAGAGAAAATTAATTTCCTGTAGGTGCCTGCCCCTTAAGCACATGTTCTAAGATTAGTCAATAAATCTTTCACATATATCTCAGATGCCTTTCAAACTGCTGCTCCTCAAGCTGAGTTATTTAGCTTGTGGACTCTTTAAGAGCAGGAATTCAATTTTTTTCCCTTTGACTCTCCCCTAGAATTAAGCCCCACTGATTTTCAAAGCCAAACATTATGGGGTATCATTTTCCCAGTATGGGCCCTCAGGAACAGAGGTGCCCAATGTGAGTCTGATCCCCTTGCTACTCCATGCTAGTAATGTCCCTCCTATTCATAGTGAGCCACAACGGGGATTTGGCTTGTGACTGTGTTTCTACCTCCTCTCCCCTTTTAAATGTGGCTTTCTCTCTACAATTAGCTGTGGAAGATCTGTTTTGCCAGTCTTCAGGTCATTTTCAGTTAGATGTATAAATGTAGTTATTGCCTTGGTGTGTACATGGGAAGAGTAGAGCTCAAGATCCTCCTACTTTGTTGTCTTTTCCTCTACATTCCTCTTTGCTCATTATTAAATTAGGTTATTTGATTTCTTACTATTGAGTTGTAGGAGTTATTTATACATTATGGATATTAATCTTTTGTCAGATATACATGATTTATAAATATTTTCTCCCATTTCACAGGTCGCCTTTTCACTCTTTTGATTGTATCCTTTGATGCAAAGAAGTTTTAGAGTCTGATGTCATCCCACTGTCTCTGCTTTTGTTGCCTGTACTTTTGGTGCTATATGAAAGACATCATTGCAAAATTTATTATCATAAAGATTTTTCCCTTATGTTGTTCTGTTTCTGCAAAAATGCTGCTGGAATTTTGATAGAAATTATGTTGAATCTGTAGATGGCTCTGGGTTATATAGGCATCTTAATATTAAGTCTTCCAATCCATGAGTTCTTTCCATTTATTTGTGTTTTATTTAATTTCTCTCAATAATGTTTTATAGATTTTAGTGTATAAATCTTATACATCTTTGGTTAGATTTATTCCTAAGTATTTTATTATTTTTGATGCTATAGTAAATGAAATTATTTTCTTAAATTTTTTGGTAGTTAATTGTTTGGGTATAAATATCCAACCAATTTTTATATATTATTTTATATCCTGTAACTTTGCTGAATTTGTTTATTAGTTCTAAAGTTGCTTGTATGTGTGTGTGTGTGTGTATTTGGAATTATATAGCATACAATTTGGGGGGATTTACTATTTTTCACTCACTCAGCATAAACTCTAAAGATTCATCCAAATTTTTGTCAATATCAATAGTTTTCCCTTTTTATTGCTGAGTAATGTTACATGGTATATGTATTACATGGTACTGTAGTACATGATACCAGTTTTTTAACCATTATTTCCAAGCTTTTTACTTCATATAACTTTTTCAGCATAATTATGAGATATGTGCAGGTCCCCAAGATCACCCCCAGGTTTAATGATTTGCTGAAGGGCTGTATAAGCTACTAGAAAGAGTATTGGATAGGGAACTGGAATTGGGCCCAAGCAGAAACTCATGATTATGAAAACAATTTGGCTTCTTTAAGTTATTTTTATCTATGGAAAATCAAGCTATCAAATATGTGCAGGAAAAGAGCAAGCCTGGTGCTATCATCAGAAAGGTCTGCTTATAGGATGACCTTTGACTGGTACCTGGGAACTTGGATTTCAGGAAATTTCCCACCATTCCCTCATAAGAGTGGCTCACTGTGTCAAAAATGCTTGTAAAATGTCAAATACCTGCATGAAGTTTATCCATGTGATTACACCAGGAGATGACTCTGGAAGCTCATGCCTGGCTTCCCGGACTTTACTCCATTTGCCTTTTACTTTTGCTGATTTTGCTTTGTATCATTTTGTTATAATAAATCATAACCATGAGTTAGACTATATGTAGAGTTCTGTGAGTCCTTCTAGCAAATCATTAAACCTGGGGGTGATCTTGGGGACCGCCACACATCTCATAATTATGCTGAAAAAGTTATATGAAATAAAAACCTTGGAAATAAGTTTTATTTCCAAAAAGTTTTTATATATTTCCAGTATTATTACTAGTAATTATAGTGAATCTGCCAAAGAAGTAAAAAACCAGAAAAAAAATTTATTAAAAAATGTAAAAAATAAAATGGTTTAAAATGATACTAAAAATTTATTGAATAACTTATATTACTAATAACATTACTAATAATATTATAAATTATTCAATACTTATAACTAATAACATTGAATAAACTATGTCTAAAATATTTAAAGCACCATTGTTGTAATTTTGCTGATATTAATTGGAAATACAACATATTGGGACTAGGGAAGATATAACCTGGTGAAAAAGAGAGGACCCCATGCCATTATTGGACTTTTGAATATCCTTGGAAAAACCTTCAAAGCTGTCCAGAAATGTGAACTGCAATGGCTAAGATTAAGAATTTCAGTGAAACAGAATAGCAGCCATTTTTCCTTGGATCAAGTTTAAAGAAACTGAAGAGTCATCTTAACACAAGTCCCTGGATATGAATTTGTCTTTCCACAACAGGTTTAAGTGACTAAAGATCTCAGACTTGACACATGTCGGTGGATCTTGGCAGCAGCTGAGAAATATGGCCTTGGCTTCCAGTACTGAAGTGGGAGCTAAACTATCTCCTTCATTTTAAAAGTCACTTTTATAACATATCTTCTTGAGTGAATTCTCTTCTAGATCAAACATCATAATCTTTACACAAACATGAAAATCTTTTTTCTCTTTGTTGTTCAATTCAGTCATATCCAAATTCCAAATATCAGATCACCCTCTCTTCTGATTTCTACCACCCATTTTCTACAGAATGGCCCCACGGAGAATAAATGCTTGGTTTCCTACAAAGTTGTCTGATGATAGTTCTTGGTCCTTCCTTCTTTTTTCTCCCTCTTCTTCCATCCACAAGGGTTTTTATTCAGACAACCAATTTTTAAACTAGAAAGTTTAGATCAAAACACTCCTGAGTATCAAGCATCTGGGGCCTAAATTCATATATAGACTGTGTCTGGGGAATACTCAAAGGTTGTCCTCATGGCCACAGGGTCATTTAAAAGTATAACAAAGGGGGATAAGAGAAACAAGAACCAAGCCTTATAGAGCATAAACTAGGATGGAGGTTGAGGCCATACATGAATGGAACCAGACTGCTAGGATTCAAATTCCACTCTAAGTATTTCTGTTTGACCTTGGACAATTTTCCTAACCACTCTGTGTTATGATATCCTTCTCTATAAAACAAGATGACAACAGCATCTATCTTATTAAGATTTTATGGAGATTAAATGAGTAAATTCATGTAAATTACATAGACTACCTAGTGTTACATAAATATAGTGACCATCTAATTGGTCACCCAAACTGGGATCATTTGAAGATGAAAAGGGGTATTTTGAAGGGGAATTATGCTAGGACAATAAGTATAATGTAATTATAAATGTTTTGGTATTATTATTTTTAAATTTTACTTGAAAGCAAACTCAGATTTTTAGGAAACCAGGTCTTCTACAGATAGCATACTCACTGATATGAACTTCTCCACTTATAAAAGTGCAGAATGTGGTAAAACACACACACACACATGCACATGACTACACCACTGTGTGATAGGACTCCAGAAGGATGAATTCAGTTGGCATAGGAACACACATTGAACTGTATATGCAAAGTATATATGGTAGATGCCTTTCAATGTGGTTTACATATGTTTTTCAATTTGACCTTCACAACAGCCCTATGAAATAGGCATTGTTTTATCTTGGACATACAGGGAAATTAAGTTGTTTGCCCAGGGTCTCACTGCTAATAAGTGGTGGAGCAGGTTCAAACTTCAGAGCTCATGTCCACAACTCTTGTTCAATTTTGACCTTATGACCATTACCAGAAAGATGTTTGAACTCATATCTTAGATTAATGCTAAATAACTTCTAATACTTGGCATAACAAAAGCATCTAAAGACAGAATGCCACAAAATCCTGCTTTTGTTGAACTGACTTACAAGTCCGATGTGGGTTTAATATAATTTTTTAATGAGTGTTTATGTATTTGTGTCAGCCAGAAATAGAAGCAAGTAGTTAGTATAAGAACCAAAGCCAGGGAAATCGAAGATGCTAGCAATAACCACAAGTGCAGGATGAATTATACCATTTCTTTAAGGCTCACTGGGATATTTATGGAGGATGGTTCCAGTTTGACTCTCAAGACACTAAACTCTATATAAGTCTTCAAATAAATAAATATAGCACTGCATTATTTAGTGGTATCTGAGAATTTTTTTTTTTTGAGAGGCAAGCCTTTGACATCAGGTTGTATTCTATTGTTTTATTTATTTTTTTTAATTTTTATTTATTTATGATAGTCACAGAGAGAGAGAGAGAGGCAGAGACACGGTAGAAGGAGAAGCAGGCTCCATGCACCGGGAGCCCGATGTGGGATTCGATCCTGGGTCTCCAGGATCGCGCCCTGGGCCAAAGGCAGGCGCCAAACAGCTGCGCCACCCAGGGATCCCCCTGTATTCTATTGTTTTATAACTGGCTTGAACTACAAATACCTTATAAAAGGTGTATAATTAGATAAGCAGACATCTTAGCTAATTAAATGGCTTGAAACAGTGTATGTAGAACCATTTCTTTAATGAAACCTTATTTTGAGTCCAGGGCCTATCACGGATAAAAGCAGAACTGCTCTGGATGAAGAGAGGAAGAGATAGGGACCCAGAACTCCAGCAACTAGGTCTCCTTTTCAGCTCTCCACTTAGGTAGCCCCAAAGGCACCTGCGTTACATGGCTAGGATGTCCACAACACAGTTTGGAAGTAGAACCCATGAGTGGAAACAAAATCAAACTTCAACTAAAAAAATTATAAATTTAAGCAGATAAAATTTTAACTGACTTTATTTAGGATTCCACTTCATTGGATTTCTACATATTCCCAAATTGAAGCTCTCTGTGTTGCTATATAAGGAATCAAATTATGTCCATGAAAAACAAAAAAACACACAAAAAGATAAGACCAGTGTTACCTTACCTTCTTTTGAAGAAATGATATTACTATGCCATTGGTAAACATTATTGAAGCCAATCTTCAAATCACCAAGGTATCAGATCTCCATCTGTATTTTATGGAAGATCAAAGGAGGAGGTTAGCTAAAAATTATATGGAAATGCAATTCCACTGCTGACTCTTGAGTATAGACTGAACTTAACCACCTTCTTAGGCTTTGGTTTCCTAATACAAACATAGAAGTTTTTGTAGTTTTAAAGAAAGCAATTATTTAATATGAATTTGAGTCAAATAGGGTATCAAGTTTTTAAAAGTCTTAAAAGTGAATCTAATTGTGGCTGTTTCTTCTCATTTCTATGAGGTGTATATGGAGATAGTGCAAATTTAGGGGGAAAGAAAGTTTCTTTTTTAGTTATAATCACTTATAGTGAAGACTACAACTAATATAAGATCAATCTATATATAGGAAATCAAAATATTGTACCAATGTGGTGTTAGGAACTCAGTGGGATGCCCTGTTATCTCCAGAATTATGGTTAAGCATCTGCAGCTGAGAACAAAAGGCTAATATTTCACATTTTGAGTTCAGAGAAACTTAAAAGGCTGCCACTTTCCAGCAGTGTGCAAACTAACCTCTGCTCAACTTTCTCACCTTCTTGTGAGGATTAAGTGAATTTAAACCATAAGATAGGGGCACCTGGGTGTCTCAGTGGTTGAGTGTCTGCCTTTGGCTCAGGTGGTGATCCTGGGGTCCTGGGATCGAGACCCGCATCTGGGTTCCTTGCAGGGAACCTGCTTCTCCCTCTGTTTCTGCCCCTCTCTCTGTGTCTTTCATGAATAAATAAATAAAATCTTTTAAAAAAACATAAAATAATGAGAATAGTACTTGACACATAAAAAAGTTTAGTTACTATATTATTGTCAACACTGGTTTTACTGAGGTTACTTTGTGTTTCTGAGAAGACAACTGTGTTATAAACTTGGTGACAGCAGGAACTCGTGTGATATTTTCTCCCTAGTACATAATACTATGCTTTTACAAAGTGTTGGCTCAGTACATTTTTTGCACAAACTAAACAATATTGGTATTTAATATGCTTTAAAATGTAACTATTGGGCAGCCCCGGTGGCCCAGCGGTTTAGCACCGCCTTCAGCCCGGGGTGTGATCCTGGAGACCTGGGATCGAGTCCCATGTCGGGCTCCCTATATGGAGCCTGCTTCTCCCTCTGCCTGTGTCTCTGCCTCTCTCTCTCTCTCTCTCATGAATAAATAAATAAAATCTTAAAAAATAATAATAAAATGTAACTTCTTAAATTGTGTTTCATAAAACTGAACAGTTACAATATTATATATATATAATATTATTATTTAGCACCACAATAATTAGCTTGATGAATTAATATGTATGGTATATCTATTATATATATTATATACATTTGTGTATATACAAGGATATATATTATATACATGAAGATGACACACACATATAATCACACAACAAATACTGAAATTACTCTTTTCAAGTACACATGACATATTTACAAAAGTTGATCTTGTATCAGGCTAAAATAAGTTCTCAATGAATTGCAAATAGTTGGAAAAAAGAAATTCCTATTTGCTGAGCATAATGCAATTAAACTGAAACCAATAAGAAAAAAATAGGAAAATATTCCATACGCTTAGAAAATAAAAACAAACTTCTAAGTAATTAATTGGTTAAAGAAGGAAGCAAGGAAATAATTTTTTAAAAGTGCACCACAAATTGAAACTTGTGGTATGTACTCAAAGCACCTCTTAGGAAAATTTGTAAAACAGGGTAGTTCAGTGGTACCTCGAAGTTAATTTATGTGTATATAATAAAATGAGAAGATTGAAAGTTAATGAGCCAAGATTTTTCTATAGAATCTAAAGAAAAAGTCTGAGCCCTATAAAAGGAGAAAGAAGGAAAGAATAAAAAGTAAAAGCAAAAATTAAAAGGAAGCAATTACAATGATCAATAAGACTAACAGCTGAATCAAAGAAAAAGAAGCACTAATGAATTAGAAAAATATCTGGAAACCTGATTAAGTGAAAGAAGGCAAAATAAATATAAGGAAAATGGGGTTAAAATTATAGCTACCATCTTTTTTACCTCTCGAATATTATGATCAGTTTTATGGCTACATTTAGATAAATTAGATAATTTAAAATAAAATTTACCAAAATTGATTCAAAAAAACAAAAAAGCATACCTGAACATACCAAAAACCATTAAAATACTTATTTGACAATCACAATTCACACCCATCTAACTCTTTCCACAAAGGCACCAGATCCAGAGAGTTTTAGAAAATCTTTAACTTAAAAATAATTCTGCTTTTATGATGTTTTCAGAGTAGAAAGGGGAAAACTACTTGACAACTTATTTTTTAATGGTAGTAAACTTTGATAAACTTGATATCCAAATTATATAAGGCATGTACAGTAAGAAAACAAAGGCTAATCTCATTGTAAATATAGATGTGAAATTATAATACTTTATCTCTTTCTCTGTGTCAATTTTACTAGAGAGTTGTTAGGCAAATCGAGTGTACCATTGTTATCAAATAGCATTTATCCTAGCATAGATGAATTGTTCAAAAATAGAAAATATATTTATGTATTCAGAACATTAATAGCTAAAATGTGATAAAAGCATATCTTCATCTCAATACATGTAAAAAAAAGACATTGAATGAAATTCAATATTCTTTCATAATAAAAGCTACTATTAAACAATTAGTAAACATAAGAAATGGAAAGGCAATACGGTTGGCCTTCTTCAAAATCACTGCTCTCACAAGGGCACCTGAGTGGCTCAGTTGGTTAGCCATCCAATGCTTGATTTTGATTCAAGTCATGATCTCAGGGTCCTGAGGTTGAGCCCCACATCAGCTCATGCTCAGCTGGGAGTCTGCTTGAGATTATCTCTCTCCCTCTGCCCCTTCCCCACCTCTCCCTAAAATAAATAAATAAATAAATCTGCTATTACTAATATTTTTATTTTTTATGCTGTGTCAGTGGTTTTAATAATTACAATAAGAAAAAGAAAGGAGATAAGAGGTATACAGATTACGTACAAAAGACAAGGTCATAATTTTTATTTTTAATTTATTTTTATTTTTTAAGTTTTAGTTTTTTTCAAGTTTTAGTTTTTTAATCTTCTTTACTTTTTGTTTTTTTACATTTAGATTTTTAAAATTTAATTTTAACTAATTAACATATAATGTATTATTAGTTTCAGAGGTAGAGGTAAGAAGTGATTCATCAGTCTCATATAATACCCAGTGCTCATTATATCATATGCCCTCCTTAATATCCATCACCCAGTTATCCCACCCCCCCAGCAACTCTCAGTTTGTTTCCTATGATTAAGAGTCTCTCATGATTTGTCTCTCTCTCCCCCTTATTTTGTCTTGTTTTATTTTTTCCTCTCTTCCCTGATGATCGTGTTTTGTTTCTTAAGTTCCACATACGAATGAGATCATACAGTTGTCTTTTTCTAATTGACTTATTTAGCTAAGCATAATACCCTCTAGTTCCATCCATGTTGTTGCAAATGGAAAGATTTCCTTCCTCCTTCCCTCCTTCCCTCCCTCCTTTCTTTCTCTTTCTTTCTTTCTTTTCTTTCTTTCTTTCTTTCTTTCTTTCTTTCTTTCTTTCTTTCTTTCTTTCTTTCTTTCTTTCTTTCTTTCTTTCTTTCTTTCTTTCTCTTTCTTTCTTTTTCTTTTTTCTTTCTTTCATGGCTGAGTAGTACTCCATTGTATACCACATCTTCTTTATCCATTCATCTGTTGATGGACATCTCATAGTTTGGCTATTGTGGACATTGCTGCTATAAACATTGGGGTAGAGGTGCCCCTTCGGATCACTACATTTGTATTTTGGGGGAAATCTTTAGTAGTGAAATTGCTAGGTTGTAGATTAGCTCTATTTTCAACTTTTTGAGGAACCTCCATACTATTTTCCAGGGAGGCTGCACCAGCTTGCATTCCCACCAAGAGTATAAGAGGCTCTCCTTTCTTCCCATCCTTGCCAACATTTGTTATTTCCTGACTTGTTAATTTTAGCCATTCTGACTGGTGTGAAGTGGTATCTCATTGTGGTTTTGATTAGTATTTCCCTGGTGCCAAGGATGTTGGCATTTTTTCATGTGTCTGTGGGCCATTTATATGTCTTCTTTGGAGAAACGTCTGTTCATGTCCTCTGCCCATTTCTTGACTGGATTATGTGTTCTTTAGGTGTCGAATTTGATAAATTCCTTATAGATTTTGGGTACTAGCTCTTTATCTGATGAGATATTTACAAATATCTTCCCCCATTCTGTCGGTGGTCTTTTGGTTTTGTTAACTGTTTCCTTTCCTGGGCAGAAGCTTTTTATCTTGATGGAATCCCAATAGTTCAGTTTTGCCATTGTTTCCCTTGCCTTTGGGGATGTTTCTAGTAAGAAGTTGCTGTGGCTGAGGTCATAAAGGTTACTGCCTTTGTTTTCCTCTAGGATTTTGATAGATTCCTCTCTCACATTTAGGTCTTTCAAACATTTTGAGTCTATTTTTGTATATGGTGTGAGGAAATGGTTTCCTTTTTCTGCATGTGGCTGTCCAATTTTCCCCACAGTATTTGTTGAAGAAACTGTCTTTTTTCCATTGGATATTCTTTACTGCTTTGTTGAAGATTAGTTGATCACAGAGTTAAGTGTCCATTTCAGGGTCCTCTATTCTGTTCCATTAAACTATGTGTTTTTGTGCCAGTACCATACTATCTTGATGATTACAGCTTTTCGATAGAGCTTGAAGTCCAGATTTGTGATGCCACAGCTTTGATTTTCTTTTTCAACATTCCTTTGTCTATTTGGGGTCTTTTCTGGTTCCATACAAATTTTAGGATTATTTATTACAGCTCTGTGCAAAAAGTTGATGGTATTTTGATAGGAATAGCATTGAAGGTATGGATTGCTCTAGGTAGCATAGACATTTTAAAAATATATTTATTTATTTGAGATAGAGAGCAAGTGAAAGAGATAGCATGAGCAGGGGGTGGGAGAGAAGGAGAGGAAAAAACAGGCTCTCCACTGAGCGGAGAGCATGACATGGGGCTTATTCTCAGGACCCTGGTATCATGACCTGAGCTGAAGTCAGATGCTCAACTGCCTGAGCCACCCAGGTTCCCTGGTAGCATAGACATTTTAATAATATTTGTTCTTCCAATCCATAAGCATGGAAGATTTTTCTTTTTCTTTGTGTCTTCCTTAATTTCTTTCATAATTGTTCTATAGTTTTCTGAATGCAGATCCTTTGCCTCTTTGGTTAGGTATATTCCTAGGTATCTTATGTATTTGATGCAATTATAAATGGGATTGAGTCCTTAATTTCTCTTTCTTCTGTCTCATTGTTAGTGTATAGAAATGCAACTGATTTCTGTGCATTGATTTTATATCCTGTCACTTTGCTGAATTCCTGTATGAGTTTGGGGTGGAGTCTTTTGGGTTTTCCACAGACAATCATGTCATCTGCAAAGAGGGAGAGTTTGACTTCTTTGCCAATTTGAATGTCTTTTATTTCTTTTTGTTGTCTGACTGCTGAGGCTAGGACTTCTATGTTTAACAATGATGGTGATAATGGACATCCCTGCCATGTTCCTGACCTCAGAGGAAAAGCTCTGAGTTTTTCCCTGTTGAGAATATTTGCTGTAGGCTTTTGTATATGGCTTTTAGAGTACTGAATTATGTTCCCTCTATCCCTACACTGTGAAGAGTTATAATCAAGAAAGGATGCTGTACTTTGCAAATGCTTTTTATGCATCTATTGAGAGGATCATAGGGCTCCTGTTCTTTTATTAATGAAGTGTAGCACATTGATTTGTGGATATTGAACCATCCTTGCAACCCAGGAATAAATCCCACTTAATTGTGGTGAAGAATTCTTTTAGTGTGCTGTTGGATCCTATTGGCTAGTATTTTGGTGAGAATTTTTCCATCCATGTTCATCAGGGATATTGGTTGTAATTCTCCAATATTGGTGGGGTCTTTGTTTGGTTTTGGGATCAAGGTAATGCTGGCCTTATAGAATGAGTTTGGAATTTTCCCCTCTAGTTCTAGTTTTTAAAACAGATTCAGAAGAATAAGTGTTAATTCTTTAAATGTTTAATAGAATTCCCCCGGGAAGTCATCTGGCCGTGAACTCTTGTTTGTTGGGAGATTTTTGAATACTGCTTCAATTTCCTTGCTGATTATGGGTTTGTTCAGGTTGTCTATTTCTTTCTTTTTCAGTTTTGGTAGTTTATATGTCTCTAGGTATGCATTCATTTCTTCCAGATTGCCTAATTTGTTGGCATACAGTTGCCATATGTCCTTATAAGTGTTTGTATTTCTTCAGTGTTGGTTGTGATTTCTCCTCTTTCCTTCATGATTTTATTTATTTGGGTCTTTTCTCTTTTCTTTTTGATAAGTCTGGCTGGGGGTATATCAATCTTATTAAGTCTTTCAAAGAATAAACTCCTAGGTTCATTGATGTTTTTTACTGTTCTTTTGGTTTCTATTTCATTGATTTCTGCTCTAATTTTTACTAATTCTCTTCTTCTCCTGGGTTCAGACTTTATTTGCTGTTCTTTCTCCTGCTCCTTTAGGTGTAAATTTAGGTTGTGTATTTGAGACCTTTCTTGTTTCTTGAGAAGGGCTTATATTGCTATGTACTTCCCTCTTAGGACTGCCTTTGCTACATCCCAAAGATTATGAACAGTCGTATTTTAATTTGTTTCCATGAGTTTTTAAAATTATTCTTTAATTTCCCAGTTGACTCATTCATTCTTTAGTAGGATGCTCTTTAGCTTTCATGTATTTTAATTCTTTCCAAATTTCCTTTTGTGATTGAATTCAAGTTTCAAAGCATTGTTGTCTGAAAATATGCAGGTAATCATCCCAATCTTTCAGTACTGGTTGAGACCTGATTTGTGACTCAGTATGTGATCTATTCTGGAGAATGTTCTATGTGCACTTAAGAAGAATGTGTATTCTGTGGCTTTAGGATGGAATGCTCTGAATATATCTGTGAAGTCCATCTGGTCCAGTAGTCATTCAAAGTCCTTGTATCCTTCTTGATCTTCTACTTAGATGATCTGTCCACTACAGCAAGTGGGATGTTAAAGTCCCTTGCTATTGTATTTTATCAATGTGTTTCCTTAATTTTGTTATTAGTTGTTTTATGTCATTGGCTGCTCTCATGTTAGGGGATAAATATTTACAATTGTTAGATTTTCTTGTTGTATAGACTCTTTAATTATGATATAGTGTCCTTCCTCATCTTTTGTTACAGTCTTTGGTTTAAAATTGAATTTGTCTGTTATAAGGATTGCTACCCCAGCTTTCTTTTGATTAGCATGATAAGTGGTTATCCACTCCCTCACTTTCAATCTGGAAGTATCTTTGGGTCTAAAATGAATCTCTTGCAGACAGCATATCAATGTCTTGCTTTTTTATCCAATCTGATATCCTTTGTCTTTTGATTGGGGCATTTAGCCCATTTTCATTCAGAGTAACTATTGAAAGATATGAATTTAGCCACTGTTTCTGAATATTGTCTCTGTTCCTTTCTGGTCTATGTTATATTTGGGCTGTCTTTTCACTTATAGAATCCCCTTTACTACTTCTTGCAGGGCTAGTTTAGTGATCACAAGTTCTTTTAGTTTATGTTTGTCCTGAAAGCTTTTTACCTCTCCTTCTATTTTGAATGACAGCTTAGCTGGATGAAGTATTCCTGGCTGCATATTTTTCTCATTTAGGACTCTGAATATATCATGCCAGTCCTTTCTGGTCTGCCAGGGCTCTGTGGCTAGGTTTGTTGCCACTCTAGTGTTTGTATCCTTGTAGGTTTTGGACCTTTTGCCCAAGCTACTTTCAGGATTTTCTCTTTGTCTCTGAGATTTCCAAGTTTCTCTATTATATGTCAAGTTGTTAACCTATTTTTATTGATGGTTTTATTGATGATTTTAATGAGGGTTCTCTGTGCCTCCTGGATTTGAATGCCTGTTTCCTTCCCCAGATTAGGGAAGTTCTCCACTACAATTTGCTTCAGTATACCTTCTGACTCACTTCCATCTCTTTCTTCTTCTTCTGGGATCCCAATTATTCTGTTTCACTTTATGGTAGCACTTATTTCTCAAATTCTCCCCTCGTGATCTCGTAGTTTTTTATCTCTTTTTTTTCTCAGCTTCTTTATTCTCCATCAAAGCATAATTTTTAGGCAATATGATTTTCACAAAAATATGCAAAACTATATCCAGTTAAATTATTAACTGGTGGGGATAAGATCTATGTATAAAATCCATAATGTTCCTATATAACAGCAACAGATGCTTTGAAAATCTTATATATATATTTTTAAAAAAGGATTTGCTATATAACCAAACATATAACAAAAAATAAATTGAAAACAGTTATTTAAGTTTTACATGGGTAAAATTATAAAATAGTTTTGAAGCATTTACAGGGAAACTTGATTAACTGAAATATGCTTTGTTCATAGGTAGGAAGATAAAATACCATAAAGATTTCAAATCTTCCCAATTTATCCATAAATTCATTGTGATTTCAATAAAAATTTCAACAGTGTTTTTCATGGAGTTTGAGCAACTGATTCTAAAATAAATATGAAAGAGTGTAAGTCCCCCCCACCGCAAAAAAATCACCTGAGTTAATTATGAAGAGAAAGAAGGAGAAGGAAGAGATACTTGCAATGCTCATTATCAACACTTGCTTATATACTTATGGAATTATATACTTATTTATATACTTATATAAGTATAGAATTTTTATTCTTATGGTGTTAGCTCAGGAAAGGGCAAACACATCAAAAGGACAAAAGAGAAAGCAGAAACAAACACAAGACCAAAACCACACAAACCTTACAAATGGGATTTCAGTTCATCTCTCATATTTCATTACTATATGTCAAACTATAACAAATGATGATGGAACTATTACCTATCCAAATATGAAAAATAATACATGTATTCAATTCTATTCTATTAAAGACTTTACAATCTTTTTTTTTTTTTTAAGATTTTATTTATTTACTTGAGAGAGAGAATGAGCGGAGGGAGGAGGGGCAGACAGAGGAGCCCAATATAGGGCTCAATCCCAGGACACCTGGATCATGACCTGAGCTGAAGGCAGATGCTTAACAAATTGAGTCATGTAGGCACCTTACAATCTTTTCAAAGAATATAATGAATATCTTCATTGCATTGAGG
The DNA here is from genome assembly GCF_018345385.1 of Vulpes lagopus. Classification (NCBI taxonomy): domain Eukaryota; kingdom Metazoa; phylum Chordata; class Mammalia; order Carnivora; family Canidae; genus Vulpes; species Vulpes lagopus. The sequence goes on from NC_054829.1 coordinate 103,182,241, forward strand.
TAGAGAAGATATCTTCAACAAGTAACTAAAAAAGAATAAGTCATAAAGGAATGTATTGATACATTTAACTACATTGAAATTATAAAGTTCTAAACAATAAGAGATACAATAAACAAGAAGGAGAAAAGATATTTATGACATGGAGAACAAAGTATTAATATCTAGAATACATATAGAACTCCTACAAATCAATGAGTAAAGACAACAAAAGAGATAATTGTGAATGAGTAGGGATGCCTGGGTGGCGCAGCGGTTTGGCGCCTGCCTTTGGCCCAGGGCGCGATCCTGGAGACCCAGGATGGAATCCCCACGTCGGGCTCCCGGTGCATGGAGCCTGCTTCTCCCTCTGCCTGTGTCTCTGCCTCTCTCTCTCTCTCTCTCTCTGTGTGACTATCATAAATAAATAAAAATTAAAAAAAATTGTGAATGAGTACCTGCTTGCTTTGCTGGATTGAATAAAAATGATTAAGCTCACATATTCTTTCAACAAATAAATTATTTATCTTTCTTTAAAACGGTACAGAAGCTGCTCTTAGAAGATATGGAAAAGAAATTGCTTATCTGAAATAGCCTTTTTCCCCTTCCATCTCAGATTCCCACAAATCTATGTTTCTGGAAGAGTTGAAGAAGTCAGTTCAAAGGATAGAAGGGAATTTGAGTGCCATTCTGGGTAGTACAGCAATCTCCTCTGAGTGTGTGAAGCACAGGTAATGCTAAACAAAGTTATAAGATGAACTTATCACATTTAGCCTAAGAATATGCATGTTAAAATTTAACAGATACATCTGTGCATGTTTAACTTATTTATAACAGCTGATCACTGCTAATTTGGTTTATAGTTCCAATCTGTGCTCCATATAAACTCCTTTTCAACCCCATAACAATGAATAAAGGACATGAAGAGGGAGTTTAGGAAAGAGGAAATTGAAATGGCTATCGACTTTGGATAGTTTAGTGATAAGTAAAATACAAGCTAAAGTAATAATGAAATACAATATTATAGCCATTAATAACAGCTTCAAGATCTGAAAATTCTAAATGTTTGAAGTCTGAGAATATTGGGTAAGGATCTAAAAAAAATGGGACTCTTATATAGTGATAGTAGGAATGTACATTTTGGAAAGCATTTTGACAACAATACTATTAAAAATGCACTCACCTGACAGTCTAGCAGTTCTACTTCTTAGTATATATCCCAGAGAAACTTCTGGCATGTGTGCATAGGGAGCATTGATTTTACTAGTGAAGCCTGGAAGCAATCTAAATACACATCAATAGAGGAGTGAACAAATAAATTGTGGTATATTTAGCTAATAAAATAGGTTATTGTAATTTTTTAAAAGGGGCTATATATATGTATTGATATTGATAAAGCAAAAAAATCTAATGAGTAAAAAAGTAAGAAGCATATATATATACTGTGATAAAATAGTCCTAACCATTGGAACTGGTTACCTTTATTTCAATGGAGAGAAGGAATCAAAGCATGTATGGGAAAGATTTACACCAAATATGAGATAGAGATATCCTGTAGGGAGAGAAGGAAAGAAATATAGCAAGATAAATATACAATGAAATTTTCAGCTAATGAGTTATTTTCAAATAATGAGTTATTTCCAAGTGATAAATCATTAAATTCTACTCCTAATATTATGTTATATGTTAACTAACTGGAATTTAAATAAAAACTTGAAAAATAAAATAAAAAATGTCTCTCTCTCTCTCTCTCTCTCTCTCTCTCTCTATATATATATATATATATATATAAAGAAGCAAATGAATAACAAAAAAACCTTATATCTTTGTTTTGTTTCTTAAATACCACATATAAATGAAATCATATGGTATTTTTCTTTCTCTGACTTATTTTGCTTAGCATTATACTCTAGTTCTATCCATGTTGTTGCAGATGACAAGATTTCATTCTTTTCTATGGCTGAATAATATATATCTTCTTATTCATTATCTATCAAAACCAAAAAAACAGACTCTTAATTATAGAAAACAAACAGATGGTTACCAGAGGGGATGTTGGTGGGGAGATGGGTAAAATAGGTGATGAGTTTTAAGAGTACACTTAACACTGAGTAATATATGGAATTGCTGAATTACTATATTGTACACCTGAAACTAATATAACAGTGTATGTTACACTGGAATTAAAAAAAAAAAGACTTATATCAACAGAGCTATAGTAAACATATTCAACTGTTAACATTTATTAACTGTTTATGGGTATTTGTTATTTTATTCTCTGTAATTTTACAAATTAAAGATCAAGAAAGAAAAAAATATATATAGTATAAGGAATTAGCCTATCTTTGTGAGTGAACTGTGGAGTGCCCTGCTTGGCCTGACAGCCACTGGCACATTTTTTCCAGAATATATCCTAAGTAGCTGATGTGTTTTCCTCCCCGATACCTTTCTGAGGAAGAAAATTAATTACAGTGGTTAATCCAGAACAAAGAGTGAAGGTGCTGGTTCCAGGATAGTTTTTTTACTTAATGTATCATCAGTATGCGATTTTTCACATTTAAATGTTAAACAAAGAAAAGCACTTTTTTTATGGCTGGATTAAACTGTGAAGATAATTATATGACTTCTTTATAATAAGTAAAATAGAAAAAAATAAGTAAAATAGTTTCCCATAGAATTATGAAAGATGAAAACATCGAACAAAATATTTTAATATTTATAGATATAGGATCCTTAAAGATTATAAATAAATTTGGGGGACAATTAACATTCTTGAACATTTATAGAGTACTTTAAGATGTTAAATTTTCCATATTATGTTATTCTCTAAATGTTGTGCACGGATCCCTATACTTGATATGTTGATATTAATAGGCATTAAAATGAAATGTCCAGATCTAATAAGTTAATACAAAGTTCTCCCATCTCTCAGGCTCACTTAGTTTTTCAGGTCTAATTAAAATCCAAAATAAAATATTCAAGGCATGTAGTGTCTTAGAGTGAGTCTTGACAGCAGGACAATTATCACTTTATTTTAAAAGAAATAAAAAAGAACAGGAGCAAAACCATTTTGCAATGCACTAATGGCCTTATGATTAAATTGTTCCATGTTTAAAAAAAACAATTGATGTACTGAGTATTCTGTTGTGTAATAAAAAGTACTTTCCAAATATCACAATATTTTAATTAAGACTTTTTGTGTTCTTTCCTTTATACACATTATAGAGAATTTTATGTTCCCACATGGCTCTGTAGTGTTTTGAATATGATTATTTTCAGTAGTGCTGAGAGTAACATTCTTAATGAGTCAGAATCTCAAAAGATGAGGTCTTGAGAGTTTCTTCAAAATGAGGGTATTATAATATTGAATGATGGCCAAAAATCTCAACAAGCTCTTTTGGGAGAGTTTCTCATGGGATTACCCTACCACTTGTTGCTGTGTCATTCACAAGGCATCACACCTCTTGGGATAACTCAGCTGTGTCTTCTGTGCTGATGTGATATTTACAGGAGGGGCACTTGCAACTTTGATTTTCCAGTCTTAAAAGATGACTTCATGATATCATATCAGAGGCTAACTTGAAGACTAGAAGGTGATGACCTTTTTCTACTCAAGGATTAATGTGTTTCTTGCTACTTAATTGTTTAGTTTTTATCTTACTTTGGTAATTGTTGCTAGGACTTGGATCTTCACAAAGTCAATTATTTTCCAGTTTCTGAGGGACTCTGGCCAAACAACCATGCCCAAACATACTTAAAGGTGAAGAAAGGTGAAGAATGAGGATGGCTTCCACAGGGATAATATTGGATTGTAAATAAACAGGGCAACCTTCAAGTTGTTATTCTAAAGATTTAGATAGTTTAGTGTTAAGAACAGGGAGGCTTGCCTTATCTTAGTAATATGCTGGGACTCACTATATTCTCAAGGGTGTTCCTTGTATTTCGACTCTTTCTGCCAAGATCAAGTTGTTTCTTCTTATGCATGATAAAATAGTTCAGTGATTCATCTGAATCTTTAAGTGAACAAATGTAATCATTTCTTTTTAGTCTTTCTTAGATTCTGATGTTGGATGAAATGCAAAAGAAGTACTGCTAATAAAAAATGCATATTTTGCCATTATGAATCTTTGCTGACTCTGAGAGATAGAGACAAGAAGGAAGGTAAAGACAAACAGAGACAAGGGAATGGATCTTAAAAATTTTCATCACAAGAAAAAAAATTATAACTATGTATGGTGGTAGATGTTAATTAGACTTATTGTGGTGATCACATATTATATACCTAAAACTAATATGATGTTATATGTCAAGTATACCTCAATAAAAAAAATAAATATTGAAGTAGAGAAATATGAGAGATGAGAAGGGGAGAGGAAGGGAGAGGATGGGAGGGGAGATAGAATGAGAATCTGAGAGACACTTTTGTGCTTGTGCACACATGTGGACGCATCTAAAAGATTCCACAACTTTGTTTGTTTTCCAGTTAAATTGAATGTTTTAGTCTTCATCATGGTTTGTCAGGCATTTTAAGTCTAAGTAGTCAGACCACTTCAGTTGTTTTAACACCCCAAATCCAAATGATTGGACAGCTTAAACAATCCAATTGGGTCAATCATTTAGCAATCCTAGGGACTGAACAAGTGATTGATGTGGTATATGAGGCAGACTCAAACTGTAATTTGTTACTTCAGAGAAAGAAAGCTAACAAATTCTTTTGGGAAACCCAAGAGGAATTGAATAAACTTGTGTTAAATGATAGGATAACAATATTACATTACTGGGTGGTTAGTCCTAAGAAGAGTCTTCCACACATGGAAGGAAAAAAAAGACTACAAAAGTAAGCCTGCCTAAATATATTCCCAGCCCTGTCTTTCTGAAAGAGACAAATAGCCTCCATATGTTGGGTTTGAGGGAATTAATCACATCCTTTGCCCTCAAAATGACAGATTGAAAACGAGGCACAGGAATCAGAAAATTGTAATGTCAGTTTTATTGAAGGTAAAGCTGGATTGGCAAATACAGCTTGAATGTGGCCTATCTAGCTTTCTAATATTTCTTTCCAGAGTTATGTTTGAATTCACTTGAGCAGTAAGACCTTCAGAGTAGTAACTCATCCAACCAGCAATGCCTCACCATGTTGAGCCAGGAAACTCAGGTCAGGGACATGAGGAGTCTTCCTGTATGTGTGCAGTGACTTACCATGTTAAGCCTAAGCACCAGAAAAATATGGATCAGTAAATAACAGACTCTTCAACATATCAAACAGATAAATCACAGCTCCTTCTGTAAAGAGGAACAAATGAGGGGCAGCTGGGTAGTTCAGTCAGTGGAGTGACCAACTTTTGGTTTTGGCTAAGGTCATGATCTCAGGGCCATAAGATGGAGCCCCTCATTGTGCTTTGCACTGAGTGTGGATCCTGTTTGAGATTCTCTCTTTCCCTCTTCCTCTGCTTCTTCTCCCCCCACCACACACACATAGAGGAACAGATGAGATGTAGAAGGGAAGATAGATGCTTCTCATCAACACCTTTGAAAGAACAGAAGCTCCTATTTTATAGACCAGTAAGAACAGAGCGAAGGAGACAAAGTGGCTTTCTCTAAACCATTCCTCGAAGGGTACACAAAAGGTACTCTTATTTTATTCACAATCTTGAAAAAACAATCCATGTAAATATGGGAAGTTTTGGCTCAGCATTTTGAGGTGGTGATAAGAGGTTCTGAATTTATTAGAGAGAACAATGGAGCAAGGACAGTAGAGTGGGGATATACATTTATGGAGCATCTACTGTGTCACATACCATTCTAGGCTCTTACTACCAGAAAGTACAAGGTTATTATCTAAGGTCAGGCAGCTCAGAAAAGAGAGAAATTAGGTATATGTCCAAGTTATTTTGGGATCAAATCTGATGATTTTTCCACATACTACTCTGTTTCTATAACATATAGTAACATCTTTGGACATATCCTTCTAACTACCATTGCAAGAATGGGAAGTCCTACTAAAATTATTCACAGTATCCAAATACAGAAAACAGTCCAAATGTTCATAATTTGATAAATGGATAAGCAAAGTGTGATATATCAATACTATAGAATACTGTTCAACAACCAAAAGGAATGAACTACTGACATATACTACAACATGAATTGACCACTTAAAAATTATGATAAGTGAAAGAAACTAGACACGGAAGATCAGATATTGTATGATTCCATTTATATAAATTCTCCAAAAGGCAAATCTAAAGAGGCAGAAAACAGATGAGTGGTTGCCTGGGGCTGACTGTGGGGTTGGGGATTGACTGCAAACAGGCATAAGGGAACTTTTTGAGATGATGGAAATGTTTTAAAATTAGATTATGGTGATGGTTGTAAAACTCTATAAATTTAATAAAATAATTTAATTGTACGCTTAAAATGAGTATGTTTTATGATATATAAATTATAACTCAATAAAGTTTAAAATATATTTTTAGCAAAGGGGGTGTGAATTGTGGGTGCCCCCTGTTTCCTCAACTTAATTAATATTTCTATTAAAGTTTGCTTGAGAATTCTTGATATCTACTTTTTTATATTATGCTAAGCATGGCATTTAAGATTGTGTGTAAAAGGAGATACTTCCTTAAAATTTATTGCTCTCATATGAATGTTGGATAGTTATTCTGTTTCAATAATGTTGAAGAAGTGGAGTTGGAAAAGATCTGGGTTTCTACTTATAGGAGGAGAGAGCTGGAGAACCCTTCTAAGATCAGCTCTCATCCAACCAAAGAGGCAGAAATCACTCTGAACTAGATGGTAGGATAAAGAATAATGGTGTAACCTTCCCCTTATCCTATACATGCCTGAATTAATGACAACACCACTTACTGTAGCAGGTTTTGGAGTAAGTATCTTCAACTGTTATCTCATCTAATACACCCAATAGTCCCTTTGAAGGAAATTAGTCGTGGTGAAGACTGATCCATCTGCTCACCAAACCCATTTCTTCCTTTTACTTGGGCACACTTGAGAGATCCCAGCCCCCTTGTAGTTAGGGGTGATGGTGAGACAAGAGCATTTGAGTTTATCAGGGAAATGAGAATAGAAATGGTTGTGCTGCTTCCAGGCCCACCCTATTAAAAACTCCAAACCAGGGGATATCCAGTCATCAGAATAGGCTTTAAGCCGCTAAAAAATCAATGGAAATATATTAGTATGGAGGACATTATATATAAGGCATCCTTTCAGAGATAGTACTGTAAGTGATTGGAAAGAAAAAAAATGATAAGCCACTTATGTAGTGAAGGAAGAGGAGACCCTTCCATGGCTCAAGTAGCTCCAAACCATCTTTCAAGGAGGGTGGCACAGGTTAACCACAGTCCTGAGTATTGCTTAGCAGAGCATTGCTTAATTACTCAGGACAGCAGGGTGGAGGCCACAGCTGCCATTAATTACCTATCTTCTTTGATCTTACCACATGCAGTACTCAGTCCCTCTTGTAAATAAATACGTATTTATTGACTCTCCAAATATTTATTTAGCACCTACTGTGGCAGACTCGAGTACTGGGTATATAGCTGCAGATGAGAAAAAGTCCTTGTTTTTGTGGAGCCTACATTCTTGTGGAAAGAGGCATTTTATGAGTAAAACAAAATAAATAATACTTAGGATATTGACGTGAGCTATGAAATAGAGTGACATGCTACAAAAAAGGGCAGTGAGATACAGAGACATGGGAGCGGAGGGAACAGGATGGAGCTTTCAGCCATAGAGTGTTGTTAGCAAGGGATTCTTTGAAGACATTCTGTCCAACCTAAGGCCTAAGGGTTAGGAAAGAGGTTGACACATGAAGATATGAAGGAAGAACATTCCAGGGTGAAGGAGTACAAGTTCAAAGGCTGGCATAGTTGTGTGCTTGGCAGAGACAACAGAAAGAAGGCATGCATAACTGGATTGTGGCGGGAAAAGGAGAGGTGCATTTGGAGATGTGCTGAGGTCTGAAGGGGTAGGGTTTTCCCCGTCATTGTAGGGAGATTATATTTAATTCTAATGGCAACAGAGAAACTTTGGAGAGTTTGAATGTAGAATAATTGAAAACTGTTATTTTGAAACTGTGCCAAAGCAGCCTACAGAAGGCTGCTTCATGTCGCAGTCTAACATTGCCTGCAGATTGCCACACTTGACTCATGGGAGAGAGGTTGCAGGAATCTAGCTGGCCTTATGTTTATTCATGGAAAGAAGCTCTTATCACAACTTGGAATTATGTCAGGGTGACTATAAAGCTGGGATCATACTTTTCTAAGGAGTTTCAACTAACTGAATGGTGTTAGGAAGAAATGTCTAGTTTTATTTTATTTTATTTTTTTAAAGATTATTTATTTATCCATGAGAGAGAGATAGAGAGATAGAGAGATAGAGAGATAGATAGATAGAGAGGCAGAGACACAGGCAGAGGGAAAAGCAGGCTCCATGCAGGGAGCCCGACGTGGGACTCGATCCTGGGACTCCAGGATCACACCCTGGGCTGAAGGCAGGCACTAAACCACTGAGGCACTCAGGCATCCCAAATGTCTATTTTTTAAAACTGATCTGCTTAAACAACCCACCAAATAAACCCAAATGGCTCAACTGACATTCAACACAGCATTAAATGGCTAAGCAAATTTCTTTTAAAAGAAAGCAATTTAATGATCCACAGAAAGCAATCAAATACACTTGACATCCAAAAGAAGATAGTCTATGGTTGGGGAGGCAGGTCCAAATCACACAGCGTGATAGAGAAACTATAAGTTATCTGACAAAAAGGTTCAGTCTTATGATAAAATACAAGGTAATGCAAACTAAGGAAGAACATTAATAAAATAGCAATGTAAGCTCCCAATTAATCAAATGTCACTTGACTTGGAAGAACCAGGAGGATGATCAACAGTTGTGAGGATAGAATGCCAAAAGGAATTTATAAACAGCTCAATCTCCTAGTCTTTGAGGAAGCAATGTTTGGGACAAACACATTAGATAGCTCTTGTATGAGCAGCTTATTACCAAGTCTAGAACAATTACTTTTCAAGTCTCCAAGATACTGAGATATCTTTGTATTTCTTCCCCAGTGAATGGTACTAGGGGAGATGAGTACAGGAGAATCTGAAGAATAGGGATATATAAGACCTAAGTTTTACACACACAAATTCAATCCAAAAATATTGGGACTCCTTCACTATCAATTGCCTAACCCATTGAGTTAAACAAGTTTATTTGCTTTCCCCCCTTCCCCTGGCTATCAAATGTCAACTTAAGCCATCTTTAAACAGCCCTGCTATTTTTCTAGATGGTACCAATTAGTACTGATTTTTTAAATTTATTTTTATTTATTTTTATTTCCAGATGAACTTTAGTCTCCTACACCAAGAAGAGGCCACTGGACAGATGTTTCAAAATCTCTCAATATGTCTCACACATCTCTTTTCAATCTCTTCTATTTCAGCCCTTTATCATTGATACGTTTACAAACCATTGACTAAAATGAATAATAATAATAATAATAATAAAAGCAAAATGAATACCATCATTCCAGACTAAACTTCTTCATAAATCTACGGTAGTTAAGGCTAGAATATTTGTAGATTACCACATTAAAAAAATTACCTCTTAAAGAATTTGTCTATTTTGATTATCAACTATAGTATTTAATCCAGGGATTATAAACCCAAGATTAAAATTAAAAATATGTTTAAAACTGTAATACGTCACAAGGCTGATTAAAAATTCACAACTCTTTTGGCTGTCTAATGCAGAAGGATAGGAATCCTCATTTGGGGATTGCACATAGAATATCCTTTTCACCACATTTTAGAATACAGCAAAATAGTAAGATTGTTTGAAGGCAATTTATGAGATAAGAAATGCTCTGATCTTAATCCTGAAGATCCTTGCTTCTACAGATAGACTCAGGTCTGTATATTCAAAAGAAATACATAGTTACCATGGGTAACACATGTGTTCCCAAAAGCTAGCTCTGTGAGTTTATACTAGTGGTAGTGAAGGGATACAGAATCTAAGATTTTCAGTCCACACAAGCAAGAGGCAATGAGATTTAATGGAAATCATTGAACTCTCCACGCCCAGAGCTTGTTCACTTGTTTATAGTCTCAGTCTGTTGTAAACTCCATGAAGGCATAGAGTGTTTCTGGATATATGGCCCTAACACTGCGCTTGGTACAAAAAAGGTACTCATGGTAATATGTGGTAGTTTGTAGAATGACTTTTAGTCAAGGGATCAATATTTTAGTCCAGTGCTTCTCAAACTATCTATGGAGAACTAGGTTGTTTTTTGACTTTGCATCTGTCTCAGATTGATTATTTTATTTTATTTTTTTTAAGATTTTTTTCTTCTTTATTCATGAGACACACAGAGAGAGGCAGAGACACAGGCAGAGGGAGAAGCAGACTCCATGCAGGAAGCCAGATGAGGGACTTGATTCCAGGACCCCAGGATCACTCCCTGAGCCAAGGGCAGACACTCCACCACTGAGCCACCCAGGCATCCCATCAGATTGATTATTTTATAAAATGCCAACAAGTGAATCACTACAAAATAAAATTTAAAGACAAAAAAGAGTTCTAAGTTTTAATTATTGGATGGAATAGATAAAAAACTGTCAAATTGCTTTCACAGTTTCTAAATGCTTTTTCTTAAATTCTTCTCCTATTGAGAATGAGAAAGTTTTCATGAACCAGTTACTATCAGAGAACCACACTTTGATTAGCACTTTTTAAAGTACTTACTCTGCCACTAATTAAACTTGGTGAATTTGTTTTAAACCCTTTGAGGTCTGTTTGATCATTTGTAAAATGGGGAACAGAGCTGCTTTCCCAGACGCTGGTACCTGAAGAAGTCCTACTTTGTTCTTATATCCCCAGATTAGGTCTAATCAGTACTTCTGAATGTGGGTTATTGGCCAGTGGTGAACCAATGTCAGGCTCAGGCTTCTCTTTCACCACCTCCTAATCTGACATAAATCCATAAAGCCTTGATCCTGGGACCAAGGCTACTATAACCCTGAAACTGACCATTCACTGGACTGATCTTAGAAAACTGATAAACAATTTTAGCATAGTAGTGATCTCTCCCTCCCCGGAAATATTTTATATTCCCAGTGCTGCTGTATATTATCTTTGTAGCACTTAGCAATAGCATACTATGTATTTTGCTTATTCTGTTTATAATCTGTTTGAATGTAACTTCAGTCAGAGCTAAAGTTTTAAGCCTTTTTTGTTCATTACTGTGAAAAAACCCATCAAACTGTGCTTGACACAAAATGGACAGCAAATGAATATTTTTTGTTAAAAAATAAATAAGGGAATTAACTCATTGATATTGTCTCAGTAATTTAATGTGAAGGTTCTTCATGCTCACTAATTTAAGAATATGCATTTTACTATAGGTTTAATGGAAAACTCAGTATTTGAGGTAATTTGAACACAATTCTGTAGCTTTTTCAGCTTGACTATTTATACTTTTAGACGTATTTTTTCCCTCATATATCAAAGAGGATTTTAATGTAGGTCAAATTCAAAGTTCTCTTTCAAAACCATGGTTTGGGCGCATCTAAATACAAAAAAACAAATGCACATCAAACTTACTTTTAATGTAAAAAATATGTTTTAAAAATAATCACAAATGATTGAGTGGAATTTTTTCCCATTTTCTAAAATAATTATACCTTTAAACTTAAAAATGAGCATGGGAATTTCAGCCCTAAGGATGTATGTGTATATATACAAATGTATATATCATTCATGAGAAAAATTCAAGTACCTGTTTTCAGGTACTTAATTTTTTTTCAACTGCAATTACACCATCACATTATAGTACTGTCAGCAGTAAAACCAAACTGAATTTTATTATCCTACATTTATAGTATGTTGAGAAAAAGCCCCAATCTTTTAATTCACGTTAAGCAGTCTTTACTTATCCTTTCAAGAAATTCAAACAATGCAAGTAAATAAAACACAAATCTGCCTTATGATGTTACCCACTACAGAGACAAGGAATGCAAATATATTTAAAAATATACAAACTTTTATATTTAAGTTTTTGGCCACATATGCCTTAATAATTAAAACACACACACACACACACACACACACACACGCACACACACACACTTTCCATATGTTTTCTGTTCTTTCCTGCTCTCATCTTGCCAGTCAGCTTTTTCAACTTTTCCCCTCTATTTTCTGATTGTTTCATTTCAGTATTTACATTTTTAATACAGTTTTTATGTTTAGCTATACTTTCAGCTTCTCCACAGAAGGAAAATTTTTTATGCTCATTTTAAGATTTCAAAGTTAAACATTGAAATGTAGAGCATAGGTGGGACCACATTTTCCTTCTTCCAGTGCTTCTGCCCACATGTACTCAAGAAGTAGGAACTCTGATCTTTCCATAACAAATAAAAAGTGAAACTTGACCTTTCTTCCATTTGCTTCTCACCCCACCCTCCACCTCAAGAAGACTGACATAACTGGTGAAATTGAGACGAGAGCCCTTGCACTTGTTTCACTTAAATATACTTCCTCCTCCCCTATTTGAGATCTGTTTACCTTAAGGAGGTGTGTGTTTTTTCCTAGGCTTCTCCATAGGGTAAATGTCCTTGGTTCAGGGCATGCAACCAGGATCATGCATTTCAGAGGTCCTGGCTCCAGGGCCTAAAGGGTATAGGAGGGGTTCTGGATGAGCGTGTCTATTCTGAAGACCTCAACTCTCCTTTAGAGGACTAGTTCTGATCTGTAGATCTGGGAGAAATGAATTAAAAAAAAAAGACTTTAATTCTGGTCATAGATCAAGGTACATTGATCCAATATTACAAACTAATATTAGTTTTATTATTATAAAAATGTTTAAATGTCTTTTTGACTAAGTATGTGTCTGAACTGATTATCGTATCTATTCTCAGTCATTTCAGTACATGGAGAGGAATGCAGAGTTGGGATGAATAATCATTCTTATGTCAGAATAGTGAGTAGAATTTGGGTAGGTGGATATAAGGAAGGAGGTGTTTTAGATGTAGGGGATAATGTGAGTAGAAGTGTGTAGAATGGTTGCCCACTTCTGCAGTATGTGTTTGTGAACAATATGTCCTTTATCGCTGGAGCTTAGGCTGTTTTTTTGGCTTCAATGGGAAAAAACGCTGGATAAAATAGAATGGGAATAAATGTTACAAGTAAGGACCACAGAGGCTTTTAAATTGATCTGGTCAGATGCTAAAAAGCTAAAAAAATATGAGTGATGTGAAGGAAAGTCTGCAAAAAACGATAGGAATAATGAGAGAAAGTTGGAGGGAAGAAAAACAGGAGAAAATTATTGCTTGATTGATTAATTAACTCAGGGCTCAGAGAGCTTGAGTAACTTTCCCAAGGTCACCACTGGCAAGTATGGGCATTTGTGTTGGAACCCAGATCAGTCTGAATCGGAAGATCATGCTCTTCATCTTTAAAGGGAAACTGTTTATTCACAGCACTTCTGACACCAAATGTATTTATTTTCCACACCAACAACCTTTCCAATTCTCTGTGGACACCAACCAGGTATCCTACTATTTAATTCCTTCTGAAACTAACAACCCAGAGTTGGCACAGACCACACAGTTTAAGTGGTCAGTCCCACAAGACTCCTCCCCACTCCCTCCTTTAGATACCAATTACAAGTAGTGGATCTCCAGGTTACTCATACTTCTCTCTGCCTTGGCTACAATTGGGGGTTCCCTGATCCTTTCCTTAGTTTCTATAATTTACTGTAATGGCTCACAGAACTCAGGGAAATACTTTACTATTACTATTTTATTATAAAAGATATTTTAAAGGATACAAATAAACAGCCAGATGAGAAGTACATAGGTCAAGGTCTGGCAGGGTCCTGAATGCAACAGCTTCTGTCCTTGTGGAATTTGGGAACCACCACTCTCCTGGCACATGGTTGCATTCACCAACCTGGAGTCTCTCTGAATCTCCTTAGAGTTGTTTATGAAGGTTCCATTACTTAGGCACGATTGATTAAATCATCCGCTATTGGTAATTAACTTGATCCCCAGCCACATATCCCTTTCTGGAGGTCTGGGGTGAGGCTAAAAGCAGGTTCCAATCCTCTAATTTCACCAGTCAGTTCCTTTGGTAACCAGCCCCCATCCTCCAAAAGTCACTTCATTAGCATAAACTCAGGTATGTTTGAAAGGGAATTATGAATAATAAAGAATGCTCCCTTTACCCTTAGCACTCAAGAAATCCCAAGAGTTTTTAAAGTTCTGTGCCAAGAAGTAGAGATGAAGATCAAAAAATATTTCTTATGTCACAGTAGCACATCCTTTATATGACAATCCTATTTTTATAGGAAAGTGATTTCCATGTGCGGTGCCTGCAACACTACAGAGAAACGCAGTAAGCTGTTGGAAATGTAGGTTTAGGTGCTCAGTTTGGTATCATCTGTGGAAAAAGTGAGAGTAAAACTATGGGAATGGGTGAGATCATTAAGAGAATGTCTACAAAGTAAGCTAAGAAGAAAAATGCCTATGCAAGGAACTTAGGGAATGCCTAAATGGAAGGGCCAGGATGAACACTCACAATTCCTTGGGGAATTTCTAGTGATTTAGTCCTTGAATCACTGCATCAATTATATCTAATATGGTAGAGGATTTAAAAATGCTTTTTTTTTTTTTAAATGCTTTTTTTTTTAATCCCAGAGAAAATTTACTTGGGATTAAGAAATTACTGAAATGCATTTATAGTAAATAAACCTCTGCACTTATAGAATTACTAGAAGTATATTTAGTTATATAAAATTTATATATAATTACACCATGAACACTGGCATGGTGGAGTGTTGCGACTTGAGAATTGTCATGCCATTAACAAATTTATTTACTCAACTTATTTCATTGATTAATTCATGTCTTTAAAAATATGAACTATTTATTGACTTCATACTCTGCTCGACAAGAAATCTATGTATTGATGAAAAGTAAGATTTCAAAGATATCGTTAATCAACAATATATAAACTCCTGTCTATTTTTTAAATGTGAAGTTCCTCAAGATATATCTGATCAAATGTTTGTCTGGCTACAACTCCTGGGATGGAGTGTGTGTGACATCAATATAAAGAAGTTCAATCCTGTGTTATGGACTGAATTATGTCCCCTCTCCTCGAATTCATTTGTTGAAGTTCCAACCCACAAATGTAACTATATTTGGAGATAAGATCTCTGAAGAAGTGAATAGGTGAAAATGAGGCCAGAGATGTGAGGCCCCAATTCAGTAGGACTGATGTCCTTCTAAGAAGAGAGAGAGAGAAACGAGGCACTCCTGCATAGAGGGTAGACTGCATGAAGAGTACAAGTGAAGGAGGCTTCAGGAGAGTCAACCTTGAAGGTGTCTTGATCTTGGACTTCCAGCTTCCAGACTGTGAGAAAATAAATTTCTGTCATTTAGTCCACCTAGTCTATGGTATTTTGTTATGATAGTCCTAGCAAATGAATATACTATGAAACTAGGAACTTACCTTTACAGAGGGTCAAGCTCCAGCTAATATTAGAGGGGATTTTTAGATTGAGAATATGAAACAAATATTGATTAGATGCTGACAAAATAGACCAGCCTTTTCAAAAATTTAAACTGAAATGTAGGTCTTGTGATTCACTGGGTGGAAGAGATGGGCAGCACCAGGTCTCTGGGTCTCTGACCAATTACATTGGTTTTGATTATTGAGACAGTGGGCAGAAACTATATTAATATTTAATTGTGAAATATCTTGCCTTTGGTGCATGGGCAGGGGGGAAGCCATTAGAAAGACTTTAGCTTCTCCTGATTTTATATCTATGGTGATAGGCAAGGCTATTTTGAAATAATGAACATATAAAATGCAAACCACTCACATTTTATCCTTGCACAAGAACTTGTAAAGATGCCTGACAAGCACACAAAAATGCTCCTTTTAATGTTTTTAGGAGGATAGCTTAAGGTTGTTTTCAAAGTTTCAAGATCCAAATGCAAAGGACTCCACTTCTTTACAAGTGGTTTAATCCCATGGGTAGTGTGGTTATAATCCAGATGACTCTCTTGAGGGGCATGGAGAAGGAATGCTAATTTTGTGTGTGTGTGTGTGTGTGTGTTGAAAGGACCATAAAGGAGAAACAGATCATACTTTGTGGGTTGATAAACAGCTCAACACACACAACCAGCAGAATGAACACTATGCACATTGCACAACTACCTTTTTTTTTTTTTTTTAAGGCAGAAATGGGGGAGAAGAGTTCTGGATTTTATTTCTCTTCTCTGACCCCTCACTTGGTGAGATGGCAAGGATAAATAGGATATATCAGAATTTAAAATGTGACATTGAAAGAAAAAGTTTAGAATATGATAAATATCTAGATATGGAGCTTAATTTACTTTTTCTTCAATTTCTGTTTTAAAATGAAAAAAATTGAAAATGGCTTCAGAAATTACTAGACGCAAAATTTTGATGGTCTTATTTAGATGACCTGTGAAAGGAAAATTGCAGTAGAAACAAAATCTGAAAGTTCACTTTGCTTGGGTTAATTTTATTCTTGATAGATGACTTTGGGACGGTTCTATTTGCACAAGAGCTCAATCTAATACTGAGTAGGGAGTGCGGGATAAGAGAATTTGTAAATAATAAAAGTATACCAGATGCATGTGAAAGCCTCAGTCATGAATTCTCTGAGAAGTTCAAGATTATTCACACAAACCCTTTCTCTCTCTCTCCTTCTTTTATCTTATCTTCCTTTTGTTGTTGTTGTCGTGTGAGGCATTCATTAATAGTAAGGGAACACACAATCACTTTTAATAGACATGATCCTTGTAACCCTGGGGAAAGATCAGTGGTGATACTGCCTTCCCTCTTATCCTTAAGAATTGTCTGTTCTAGATTGGGCTGAATGAAATTTGTATTTTCTCAATAAGTGAAAACACTGTTTCTTAAATACATCAAAGCCCATTTGAATTGGGTCACATATTTTATCAAACAGATTTTAATTTTTCCCACATTTAAAAAATTTCCAGATTATTCCAAATTTTACATGCCAAATTCTGCCCTCAATTAGGCACATGCAGCTAATTGCACACACATAACTGAGGGCAGAGTTTGGCATTTGGAGTTGAAGGTCTCTGAAGCTCTGATTTTTTTTCTTGGAAAAGCACAGACTTTAATCTATGAATTTAAAAAAACTTCAAAATTATTGACATCACTTTTCCAAAGTTGCTTTCAAGCACTGATTAGTTAATCCACCACACCCTGGTGTAATCACTTTTTATTATCTTTTTTGCAATGATACAATAGTCATACAAATGACCTTTTAGTTTTTTTGCAGCCACGCAAACAAAACTGATAGAATTAAGGTTAAAATTTAGCATTCTAAGTCTGTGCTTCATGATGATAACTGGAACTATTCATTAGCATTACATAATTGTATAATAAATTTGTTTTTTCTTGATTATTGCTTCTTTTCTTATTCAAAATATTATTGCTTTGCTATACTTTTTCCAAATTATAAAGCTAATATTGGAAATAATGTCAGCAATACAGAAAAATGTAGGGAATGACATAATCACTTGAATTCTCACTACTATGAAGGTGCCATTTATATTTTATTGCATACTCTTTTAGGAATGTCATCTGACTTTTTCCTCTAATTCTATATTGATAGAAAAATATTTATTGTAACCAGCTTTTTCTCCAGGAAATATTGGAAATATTTTTATGTGAAGGAATACAGATACCTCTTTTAAGGCCCACATACTATCTTGTTGGACTAGCAAATCTCCAGCAAATCAATTATTTTCACAAAACAAATTGTGGGGATCCCTGGGTGGCGCAGCGGTTTAGCGCCTGCCTTTGGCCCAGGGCGCGATCCTGGAGACCCGGGATCGATTCCCACGTCGGGCTCCTGGTGCATGGAGCCTGCTTCTCCCTCTGCCTGTGTCTCTGTCTCTCTCTCTCTCTCTCTCTCTCACTGTGTGCCTATCATAAATAAATAAAAATTAAAAAAAAAAAAACAAATTGTGCTGCATTGCTGTGAACTCTATTATTATGAATTCATTTGTTTGTTGTGATTAATAACTGGAACTCTGTTCTCTTTTAGCTATGCCAAAGGCTATCTAAACCAAATCTACTTGTTCTTTTTAAAAACTATCATTTTGAATTATCCATAGAGTTATACTCAGATATGGAACTTAAGAATGTCTTGGCAATGGAAACATAGGTATGTAAAGTCCTCGGAAAATTGTTAAATGTATTTTATAAATAGTCTCTTATTACCCATCTTTAATCTGATGACCTGCTAAAAATATTCATATTGATATGGATTTTGAACACTTCTTTTTCTTACCAATTCTTAGGAGGTTAGAGTAAGCAGTGGAATGGAAAATGCTGGGTCATCTATACTTCAAGTAATCAATTGCTGAATGCTAAATCTAGAGTGACGTGTTTATGCTTATATGAATACTGTTTGAAAAATTGAGAGAAACTCCATCCAGGCTCTGCACATTACCATTCTATTCTTTGTTGCTCCCACACTTCATCTCCTAAAACCTTTCCAGTCTCCTGCCCTCATAAAAACTCAGATGCATTACCAGCCTTACATTCTTCAGCCTTTAGATCTTATTCTCTGTTGCCTATTCAAGGATATTGCTCTAACAATATTCCTTTCTCCCTCTCTCATCATCAAATTTTTCTTTTGTCTTAGAATATTCCTCTTCACCCATTTTCTACTCCCTTTACCACTGCATTTCTTGGCTCCCCTTTGGAGCAAAGGAGTTATCTTTACTCTTTGATTTCAATTCTTTTTCTTTTCTTTTTTTTTTAAAAGATTTTATTTATTTATTCATGAAAGACACAGAGAGAGAGAGGCAGAGACCCAGGCAGAGGGAGAAGCAGGCTCCATGCACGAGCCCGACGTGGGACTCGATCACAGGCCTCCAGGATCATACCCTGGGCTGCAGGCAGCGCTAAACAGCTGGGTCACTGGGGCTGCCCCCAAAAATTGTTCTGGAGCTCACCGGTGACTTCCATAATCTTAAATATGATGGTCAATCTTAATCTTCATCTAACTTGATATGTGAGTCTCATTTGATACATCTGATCACTCATTCTTCCTTAATAAACTGCTCTCTTGGTTTCAAGAATGCCATTCTCTCTTAGTTTTCTTCCTTTTGGTGCAGATTGCTCCTTCTCAGTCTCCTTGACTGAATCCTCTTCTTTTTGGCTTCTTAATTTTGGAATATTAAGTTGTTTTCTCTTTTTTTTTTTAATTAATTTTTATTGGTGTTCAATTTACCAACATACAGAAAAACACCCAGTGCTCATCCCGTCAAGTGTCCACCTCAGTGCCCGTCACCCATTCCCCTCCAACACCCACCCTCCTCCCCTTCCACCACCCCTAGTTCGTTTCCCCGAGTTAGGAGTCTTTATGTTCCGTCTCCCTTCCTGATATTTCCCAACATTTCTTTTCCCTTCCTTTATATTCCCTTTCACTATTATTCATATTCCCCAAATGAATGAGAACATACACTGTTTGTCCTTCTCCGATTGACTTATTTCACTCAGCATAATACCCTCCAGTTCCATCCACGTAGAAGCAAATGGTGGGTATTTGTCGTTTCTAATTGCTGAGTAATATTCCATTGTATACATAAACCACATCTTCTTTATCCATTCATCTTTCGATGGACACCGAGGCTCCTTCCACAGTTTGGCTATTGTGGCCATTGCTGATAGAAACATCGGGGTGCAGGTGTCCCGACGTTTCATTGCATCTGAATCTTTGGGGTAAATCCCCAACAGTGCAATTGCTGGGTCGTAGGGCAGGTCTATTTTTAACTCTTTGAGGAACCTCCACACAGTTTTCCAGAGTGGCTGCACCAGTTCACATTCCCACCAACAGTGTAAGAGGGTTCCCTTTTCTCGGCATCCTCTCCAACATTTGTGGTTTCCTGCCTTGTTAATTTTCCCCATTCTCACTGGTGTGAGGTGGTATCTCATTGTGGTTTTGATTTGTATTTCCCTGATGGCAAGTGATGCAGAGCATTTTCTCATGTGCTTGTTGGCCATGTCCATGTCTTCCTCTGTGAGATTTCTCTTCATGTCTTTTGCCCATTTCATGATTGGATTGTTTGTTTCTTTGGTGTTGAGTTTAATAAGTTCTTAATAGATTTTGGAAACTAGCCCTTTATCTGATATGTCATTTGCAAATATCTTCTCCCATTCAGTAGGTTGTCTTTGAGTTTTGTTGCCTGTATCCTTTGCTGTGCAAAAGCTTCTTATCTTGATGAAGTCCCAATAGTTCATTTTTGCTTTTGTTTTTTTTGCCTTTGTGGATGTATCTTGCAAGAAATTACTGTGGCCAAGTTCAAAAAGGGTGTTGCCTGTGTTCTCCTCTAGGATTTTAATGGAATCTTGTCTCACATTTAGATCTCTCATCCATTTTGAGTTTATCTTTGTGTATGGTGAAAGAGAGTGGTCCAGTTTCATTCTTCTGCATGTGGATGTCCAATTTTCCCAACACCATTTATTGAAGAGACTGTCTTTCTTCCAATGGATAGTCTTTCCTCCTTTATCGAATATTAGATGACCGTACATTTCAGGGTCCACTTCTGGGTTCTCTATTCTGTTCCATTGATCTATGTGTCTGTTTTTGTGCCAGTACCACACTGTCTTGATGACCACGGCTTTGTAGTACAACCTGAAATCTGGCATTGTGATGCCCCCAGCTATGGTTTTCTTTTTTAAAATTCCCCTGGCTATTCGGGGTCTTTTCTGATTCCACACAAATCTTAAAATAATTTGTTCTAACTCTCTGAAGAAAGTCCATGGTATTTTGATAGGGATTGCATTAAACGTATAAATTGCCCTGGGTAACATTGACATTTTTACAATATTAATTCTGGCAATCCATGAGCATGGAATATTTTTCCATCTCTTTGTGTCTTCCTCAATTTTTTTCAGAAGTGTTCTATAGTTTTTAGGGTATAGATCTTTTACCTCTTTGGTTAGGTTTATTCCTAGGTATCTTATGCTTTTGGGTGCAATTGTAAATGGGATTGACTCCTTAATTTCTCTTTCTTCAGTCTCATTGTTAGTGTATAGAAATGCCATTGATTTCTGGGCATTGATTTTGTATCCTGCCACACTACCAAATTGGTGTATGAGTTCTAGCAATCTTGGGGTGGAGGCTTTTTGGTTTTCTATGTAGAGTATCATGTCACCGGCGAAGAGGGAGAGTTTGACTTCTTCTTTGCCAATTTGAATGCCTTTAATGTCTTTTTGTTGTCTGATTGCTGAGGCGAGGACTTCCAGAACTATGTTGAACAGCAGTGGTGAGAGTGGACATCCCTGTCTTGTTCCTGATCTTAGGGGAAAGGCTCCCAGTGCTTCCCCATTGAGAATGATATTTGCTGTGGGCTTTTCGTAAATGGCTTTTAAGATGTCGAGGAAAGTTCCCTCTATCCCAACACTCTGAAGGGTTTTGATCAGGAATGGATGCTGAATTTTGTCAAATGCTTTCTCTGCATCTAATGAGAGTATCATATGGTTCTTGGTTTTTCTCTTGCTGATATGATGAATCACATTGATGGTTTTACGAGTGTTGAACCAGCCTTGTGTCCCAGGGATAAATCCTACTTGGTCACGGTGAATAATTTTCTTAATGTGTTGTTGGATACTATTGGCTAGTATCTTGTTGAGAATTTTTGCATCCATGTTCATCAGGGATATTGGTCTGTAATTCTCCTTTTTGGTGGGGTCTTTGTCTGGTTTCGGAATTAAGGTGATGCTGGCCTCATAGAACGAATTTGGAAGTACTCCATCTCTTTCTATCTTTCCAAACAGCTTTAGTAGAATAGGTATGATTTCTTCTTTAAACGTTTGATAGAATTCCCCTGGGAAGCCATCTGGCCCTGGACTCTTGTGTCTTGGGAGGTTTTTGATGACTGCTTCAATTTCCTCCCTGGTTATTGGCCTGTTCAGGTTTTCTATTTCTTCCTGCTCCAGTTTTGGTAGTTTGTGGCTTTCCAGGAATGTGTCCATATCTTCTAGATTTCCTAATTTATTGGCGTACAGCTGTTCATAATATGTTTTTAAAATCGTTTGTATTTCTTTGGTGTTGGTAGTGATCTCTCCTTTCTCATTCATGATTTTATTAATTTGAGTCTTCTCTCTCTTCTTTTGAATAAGGTTGGCTAATGGTTTATCTATCTTATTAATTCTTTCAAAGAACCAACTCCTGGTTCTGTTGATCTGTTCCACAGTTCTTTTGGTCTCGATATCATTGAGTTCTGCTCGAATTTTAATTAACTGTCTTCTTCTGCTGGGGGTGGGGTCTATTTGTTGCTTTTTCTCTAGTTCCTTTATGTGTAAGGTGAGCTTTTGAATTTGAGATCTTTCCAGTTTTTGAATGGATGCTTGTATTGCGATGTATTTCCCCCTCAGGACTGCTTTTGCTGCATCCCAAAGATTTTGAACGGTTGTATCTTCATTCTCATTAGTTTCCATGAATCTTTTTAATTCTTCCTTAATTTCCTGGTTGACCTTTTCATCTTTTAGCAGGATGGTCCTTAACCTCCACGTGTTTGTGGTCCTTCCATACTTCTTGTTGTGATTAAGTTCTAATTTCAAGACATTATGGTCTGAGAATATACAGGGGACTATCCCGATCTTTTGGTATCGGTTCAGACCCGATTTGTGACCCAGTATGTGGTCTATTCTGGAGAAAGTTCCATGTGCACTTGAGAAGAATGTGTATTCAGTTGAGTTTGGATGTAAAGTTCTGTAGATATCTGTGAAATCCATCTGGTCCTGTGCATCATTTAAAGCTCTCGTTTCTTTGGAGATGTTGTGCTTAGAAGACCTATCCAGGGTAGAAAGAGCTAGATTGAAGTCACCAAGTATAAGTGTATTATTATCAAGGTATTTCTTGAGTTTGGTTATTAATTGGTTTAAATATTTGGCAGCTCCCACATTCGGGGCATATATATTGAGGATTGTTAAGTCCTCTTGTTGGATAGATCCTTTGAGTATGAGATAGTATCCCTCTTCATCTCTCACTATAGTCTTCGGGGTAAATTTTAATTTATCTGATATAAGGATGGCAACCCCTGCTTTCTTTTGAGGACCATTTGAATGGTAAATGGTTCTCCAACCTTTTATTTTCAGGTTGTAGGTGTCCTTCTGTCTAAAACGAGTCTCTTGTAGACAGCAAATAGATGGGTCCTGCTTTTTTATCCAGTCTGAAACCCTGCGCCTTTTGATGGGGTCATTAAGCCTGTTCACATTCAGAGTTACTATTGATAGATATGAGTTTAGTGTCATCATATCTATTCAGTCCTTGTTTTTGTGGATTGTTCCACTGAACTTCTTCTTAAAGGGGAATTTTAAGAGTCCCTCTTAAAATTTCTTGCAGAGCTGGTTTGGAGGTTACATATTCTTTCAGTTCCTGCCTGTCTTGGAAGCTCTTTATCTCTCCTTCCATTTTGAATGAAAGCCTTGCTGGATAAAGTATTCTTGGTTGCATGTTCTTTTCATTTAGGACCCTGAATATATCCTGCCAGCCCTTTCTGGCCTGCCAGGTTTCTGTGGAGAGGTCTGCTGTTACCCTAATATTCCTCCCCATAAAAGTCAGGGACTTTTTTTCTTTTGCTGCTTTAAGGGTCTTCTCCTTATCTTTGGAATTTGCAAGCTTCACTATTAAATGTCGAGGTGTTGAACGGTTTTTGTTGATTTTAGGGGGGGATCTCTCTATTTCCTGGATCTGAATGCCTGTTTCCCTTCCCAGATTAGTAAATTTTTCAGCTAGGATTTGTTCAAATACATATTCTGGCCCTCTGTCCCTTTCCATGCCCTCAGGAACCCCAATTAAACGTAGGTTTTTCTTCCTCAGGCTGTCATTTATTTCCCTTAACCTATCCTCATGGTCTTTTAATTGCTTGTCTCTTTTTTCTTCAGTTTCCCTCTTTGCCATCAACTTGTCTTCTATGTCACTCACTCGTTCTTCCACCTCGTTAACCCTCGTCGTTAGGACTTCTAGCTTGGATTGCATCTCATTTAATTGATTTTTAATTTCTGTCTGATTGGATCTAAATTCTGCAGTCATGAAGTCTCTTGAGTCCTTTATGGTTTTTTCTAGAGCCACCAGTAGCTGTAAAATAGTGCTTCTGAATTGGCTTTCTGACATTGAATTGTAATCCATGTTTTGTAACTCTGTGGGAGAGTGGGTTGTTTCTGATTCTTTTTTTTGAGGTGAGGTTTTCCTTCTAGTCATTTTGCTCAGTGCAGAGTGGCCAAAAACAAGTTGTATTGGGAAAAGGAGAAAAAGAGAGAGAAGGAAAGAAAAGAGAAAAAGAAAAAAGAGAAAGAAAAGAAAGGGAAAAAGAGAAGAAAAAGAAAGAAAAAGAAAGAAAGGAGAAAAAAGAAAAAAGGGGTGGGGTGGGGTGGGGGAAGCAATCAGAAATCAAGAAGAAAGAAAGAAAAAAAAAAGCACAAAACAAAACAAAACAAAAAAACACACAAAAAAAACCAAAACCAAAACCAAAAACAAAAACCACGGGGAGTATCTTCTGATTCTGTATACTTTAAGTGCCTTGACTTCCCCTGGAACTGGTCCGTCTCCTTGGTCTTCTGGGGGAGGGGCCTGCTGTGCTGATTCTCAGGTGTTAGCACTTGAGGGAGCTGCTCTGCCCCTGCCTGGTGCAGGGCTCAGTGGGGGTTGTTCACCCCGTGAGGCCCCGGGAGGAAGCCCCAGTGGCGGGGGCAGCTCTGGGACCCTGGATTCAGCCCCCGCAGTAGCTCCGGGGCTCTCGGTCTGCAGGGCCTGGGGGCTCCGGGGCGGGGCCGCTGATCTGCTCAGCTCCAGGCAGGAGCGTCCTTGCTGTCCTGGGCCCTCCCGGCCTCTGCCTGTCCCGGGGGAGGCCGGATCCTGGGCTGTGTCCCGGCGCCCTGTGCTCCGGGGCCTGCGCTGTTGGATTCGCGCTCCCGGCGGTGCAGCCCCCTCCGCGGAGCCGCCGCCCGAGCCCCTCCGAGCTGTTCCCGGAGCCGCGCAGCCCCCTCCGCGGAGCTTCTTCCTCCGCCCGAGCCGCCGCCTCTGAGCTGTTCCCGGAGCCGCGCCGCCCCCTCCGCGGAGCTTCTTCCTCCTCCCGAGCCGCCGCCTCTGAGCTGTTCCCGGAGCCGCGCCGCCCCCTCCGCGTGGAGCTTCTTCCTCTGCCCGAGCCGCCGCCGCTGAGCTGTTCCCGGAGCCCCGCAGCCCCCTCCGCGGAGCCGCCGCCCGAGCCCCTCCGAGCTGTTCCCGGAGCCGCGCAGCCCCCTCCGCGGAGCTTCTTCCTCCGCCCGAGCCGCCGCCTCTGAGCTGTTCCCGGAGCCGCGCCGCCCCCTCCGCGGAGCTTCTTCCTCCTCCCGAGCCGCCGCCTCTGAGCTGTTCCCGGAGCCGCGCCGCCCCCTCCGCGGAGCTTCTTCCTCTGCCCGAGCCGCCGCCGCTGAGCTGTTCCCGGAGCCCCGCAGCCCCCTCCGCGGAGCCGCCGCCCGAGCCCCTCCGAGCTGCTCCGGGTCCCGCCGTGCGCGCTGCAGCCCTTAGGGAGCTCGGCGCATCTCCCGGGGCGCAGGTGCCTGTTAGTGTCCCAGGGAGCCCGAGGGCATCCCCGCCCTCCTGGATCCTGCTCCAATTCCCTGCGGGCCCCTTTCGCGGGGAAGGTCGGTGCAGCTCCTGCTCCTCCGGGACGGGGCTCTCCTGTCCTGGGGACACTCGCCCCGGCCTCAGCCCGGCTCCTCGGGGCCCCTCCCCCTTGGAGGCCTTTTGTTCCTTTATTTCTTTTTTCCCATCTTCCTACCTTGATAGAAGCGCGAACTCTTCTCACTGTAGCGTTCCAGCTGGTCTCTCTTTAAATCTCAGGCCGAATTCGTAGATTTTCAGGATGATTGGCAGGTTTTCTAGGTAATTTGCTGAGGACAGGTGACCTGGAGACCCTGCTCTGCCGCCATCTTGCCCCTCCCCCTAAGTTGTTTTCTCTTTTTTTCCCTCCTTTTTATTTACACTCATGGCCTTAAATGTCTTCTATACAGTAATTACTTTCGTATTCACACCTCTACGACCATATTTTTCCCACACCTGACATTCATGCATCCAACATTATTTCCACTTGGATGTCTAATACCTCTCAAACTCAACATGCCCAATAATGAGCTTCTGATCCTAATCCATTAACAATCATGCTTCACTAATCTCACTTCTGGCAACTTTATCCCTACTATTGCTTATGACTAGAAAGCCATTGTGGAGTACTTTTGTTCTTTCACGTCTCATATTCATCTTTCAAGTAATCTTGTTAGTTCTAATTCCAAATTTATTCAGAATCTATCCATTTCTCACCGTCTCCACTGAGTCACTAGAATCTCTAATCAGGTTTCCCATTATTCTGTACCTTTAGAATCTGTTGTCAAGAAATAAGCCAGAGAGCCTCTTAAAACTCAAATTATACCATGACACTCTTCTGCTTAAAACCCTGAAATATCTCCCTATTTCATTCAAGGAAGGCAAATACTATAGTCCATACAATGGCTAAAAGGCTAGAACCTTCTACTCTCTTCCTTGTTCAGTCTCCAGTAATCACAGCAGATTCCTTGCTATTCCTCACATATGCAAGGGACTGTCCCATCTTGAGATATTTCCTTTGGATATTCCTTTTACCTGGAAGGTTCTTCTTCCAGATATCTGCTTGGATAACACTTTTGTCTCTTTCAAGTCTTTGACTAAATCCCATTCTCAAGATGAGTCCTATTCTGACTCATTTAATTAATACTACAGCCTCTCTTGCCCATCTTTGTCATTTCCTAGCTCCCATATTCTGGTGTGGTGGTGGTGGTGGTGGTGGTGGTGGTGGTGGTGTGTGTGTATGTCTTTCAAAGCATTTCTTATCTTCAAATGTTCTTTGACTTAAAATATATTTTAGAATATTATTGTTGAACATATCCTTGAGGACAGAAATCTTTTGGTGAGTGGCTGAACTATGGGTAAATATCTCATCATTAAAATTATAAATGAAATAGCTAACTAAATAAATCCAAACTTGAATAGACTAATGATGAGACTATGCCATGAACAATAGGTTTGGTTAATTCAATTCTATGCACATGAAATGGAAAAAAAAAAAAACCATAAATAACAAACATGAACCAGGGTGAAAGGGAAGAATATTGGGATAAGAGGAAACATAGTGTAAACTTTTTAGTTTATGAATTTTCCTCCTCTTTAAACATTTTGGGAAAGCAGTGAAGAAGAGGCTACAAATGTTGCTGTTTGAACCTTGACTGAAGATTGGTTAAGGATTATGCTAATTTGAAGATAAAAAGGGAGAATTTTTGGCTTTGAAATATAAATGTATACATCATTGGCCCATCTCATTAACGCTTCTGAAATTTCCCTTCAGCTGTAGCTGATTAGCAAGTAAAAATGTCAAGGTTATTTTGAGAATATTGGAGACTACTCTAGGGCCTTGAAACAATTAGTTGCTCAAGGCCTCATTAAGAAAGAAAGTATATATATATATATATATATATATATGTATATATATATATATATATAAAGCTATAAGCCTTGGCTAGTCAAGAAAGCAAAATGCTTTTGAGTTTTTTATTTTTTGAGTATTTTATTCGGTGAGGTAAATTAATGTGCTTTGTTTCAACTGGTTAACCAAATGTTGAAAGTATGGCCGTCTACTTCTGGAAGGAATGAAAATTTCTATAATGGAGAAGGGGAAGCTGGGCATTGAAATGTCAGGACCATATAAAGTTATTTTGTTGCAGAGACTAGTTGCTATGTCTATCGACTTTGATGCCAATTACTTGTAGTAAAAAAGAGTAGTCTTTGAGAGCTTATTTTTAAAATATTATTTAATTCCAGCATTTGATGAAGCAGCTAGTGATTGAAAGTAAGAAATCTTAAGACATATTAGTTTAAATGTTGGTTATAAAACAAGATAAAATATTTAGTTCTACAACAAATGAGGGTAAAATTCTTTTTTAGACCCTTAAAACATAGGGCTATTTTGAATACCATTTGTTGGGGTTTGTGAGGACCCCCAAGTAAAACCACTCTCTTCTCCTTTGTAAATATAGACACAGGAATCATACTGATGGAAATCAAAATGCCAGCTTTATTACTAATCAATATCTGGTCTGATGACTGCATTTAGGTATACAGCTGCAGTGGTTCCTAATACTTCGCTTTGATCAGACACACTTACCTATCAGGCATCAAGAGCAATGGTGACTGCTGACCTCCCTGAAGGCCCGGACATTTACCACATGATATGGAGTCAGACCTTAAAGCAGGGTCCTTGGATAGATGCCTCTAGAAAGAGAGAAAAAGAGGGAAAGGCTGCAGTAAACTTAATCAGTGATTTCTCTCACATCCACTACATAGGGAGGGGTAAACTGTGATAGAAAGAAAGATTGAAGCCCCCCCCCCACCTGGAAACAGGAGGGATGGAGAATATACACTCCCCTATGCATTTCTCCACCCTCAATGAAGCACGTATCATGTATGTGTGACCTATTTATGCCATGTGTTTCAAAATGTGTGTGCTAGCCGGTAACAGGAGTGGGGCTTATTGTATTTCACAACTTCCACCGCTATTTTTCAAATAATTACAGAGAATTGCAAATCGGACACTCACACATTGTTAGCATGTACACTGCTATGAATTAACGTTCATGAGTTGATGGTTCAGCCATGGATGAAGGAGAAAGAGGGAGGTGCAGCAGTGCTTTTATTAATGAGCAGAGGCCAGAATGTTGATAAAACGTTCCGCCTCCTCTGAAGACAGCACTGCTGGCATCTGCTGGACTGTGAGTAGGTGTAACCCAACCGGAAGGAGTCAATGCTATTTATCTCCCTCCCACTTCCTAGGCATTACGTTGGGTGCCATGGAGGGAGAGAGCATCCTAAGATAGCAGCACATGGTCTCTGCCTTCAGTGAGCTGGGAATTCAGCAGGGCAGAGAGACCTTACTCAAGACACTATGATAACGTCTGGCCCTGATGGGAGGGCCATGAGATGGTGGGATCCACTGCCACGTGGAGTAACAGACAAAGATTTAAGAAGAGGTGACCTGACTTTAGGTTGGAAGCAAACAAAGGTAGGGTTTGACAGGGAGAGATGGAGAGAAGGGAATTCTAAGTGGGCACTGCTTCAAATAGCTTTATTCTATTGGCTCATGAAGAGTCTAATGAGAGTTCCTACTCTTTTTAGGAATACTCTCTTTTATTCCTCTTTTATGATCAACCTCTCCCCAGGCTCTAATCGTTCTCAACCATAGATCAGACCACTTAGGGGTCCTAATCAGAAGAAATGGCTCTCTAATAATTGAAGTTATGGGGATGCTATAACAGGCATGACATGTCCCTCCCTCACAACACCCTCGTTGGGTTATTTCCCATGCTCTGCCCTGAAATAACAGGAAACTTCATTTCAATGAATTTCTTTGGTTTACCATAGCATAAGTTTATGAGGTTGAGCTTTACAAATTCCATTTTAATCAGATAGTATTTTTGCCCTAAGGAAATTGTAAATACCATGAATAAAACTTTCACCAATTTAGAAACCATCTATAACTTATAAGTGTAATTAGGTTTAAAATGATGCTGAGATTTCGCACAATCCTTGTTCAGAACTTGTGATTTTTATACTCTGTGTCTCTAGTCCCTGAATAGTGGTCAGCTGGATATTTCCCTGCTGTAAACTGTGATATGTTAAGGATCCAGCAAGTTAAAAAATAATAACTTTTGATTTGGCAACAGCAGAATAAAATGTGTATACAACAGCAGAATAAAATGTGGATAACTGAAACCTTTGTTAACATCATGTTTGACATATGACAGATGGTACTTTCAGGTTGCATATATGAATGTGCAAAGGAGCTATTCGATCTGAATTTCATTGGACTTTTCTGTGGTGGTCAAAATGGGTTTCTTTCAATCTTTGTGTCAGTGGAGGTTGGTTTGTGTGGGACTTGAATGATAAACCTGTCAAATACAACAGAGCTTGTGATTCCATTGGCCCTATCATAGAACTCAGAACTAAAAACTGCCAAACTTAGTGAAATTGGCTGATTCTGGGGCAAGGTCTTATTGCATAGATTTGGATAATGTCTGTACATATGTTTAAAAAAACCTTTTGTTCTAAATATGTTTGTGTTTAAGACTCCTTCAATGAAGGATTTGTAACAGTAAATAAATACAATGGAAAACAAGTTTAAACAAACATTTTAAATTTATTTATCCACTCTAGTATTTAAAATACTCTATTCTCCACCCAAAGCTACATTTTCTTCCACTGCAATCTCTTCTTTTTAAATTCAAATGTTCTTAACATTAATTTAGAAGATGTGTAAAGCCAGGCCATGGAAGGTGAGATGAAACTATAAAGTCAGAAAGTGTAAGGAAATAAACCAAACTAGAAGCAATGTTAGCATCCAGGACAATGTGGAAAAACTGGACAAAGAAGCTGCTTTGGAGAAGTAACAGACTAGAAGTAATGGCATCTTCCTGTTGAGCCACAAAGAGGAATAATATTATCCTGACCTTGCAGTTTATCTGAGGAGATACAGACTTTTCAGATGTAAATAAATGATAATGGAAAATAACAGGCACTGGGTGGTGTAGGTAGCAGGTGTACATCAAGGGCTAATGTAGTTGGCAATGGATTGTGAAGATAGCGGGGCTTAATTTGAGTCTTTCTCCCTCTCAATTTTTACTTCTAAATTATGAAATATTATAAATTTGGGGATTGAAGAATAGTGCTTACACAGAACTGATAGTAATTATCTCACAATAAGTACCACTTATTAAATACTATGTATCGGGCATTGTGGTCAAGTGCTTTATATGAATTATTTTACTCAATCTTGGCAATTTTTCTATGACTTAAATACTATTCCCCCCCCCCCCAAATTACAAATGGCAACTTCAAGGTTAAACAAGGTGTCCAAAGTCACATAGCTATTACATGGCAGTACCCAGACTCAAAGCAGAACCTGTTTGATTCCAAAGCCCAAACTATAAACCATGGAGTTAGTGACAGCATATAGCTAATGATCAATTATCTACATGTTTTAATAAGACAGTCAAGGTTATGGTACCAAGAATTTTCTTCCTAACATGAAGTATATGTTAGTTTGAAAAGGAATTCCCCAATGGTAATTGTGGAAACTATTTAACAAACATAGAAGAATGTTTATCATATAATGTCAAATATGAAAAGAATAATATAATAAAAGTGCTCACTGTATTTGCAATAATGTCAAAACTATGTATGCATATAGATAAAACTCTAGAAGAGAAATTTAAAAGGAAAACAGTTTTGTTGAAATGGTCAGAGTCATAGCTAAGTTTTCCTTTAAAAATCTCTTCTACTGTTGAAATTTTTTCATTAATATTTTTGAAATTAGGTCAGAAAAATTAAAGCTATTAAACTAACTCAATGAGAGAAACTTACAGCTTGGTGCTGGAAAGAAATCATTCTCAAATGAAAATTAGAACTTGTTTTAAAACATTAAATCAGGGATCCCTGGGTGGCGCAGCGGTTTGGCGCCTGCCTTTGGCCCAGGGCGCGATCCTGGAGACCCGGGATCGAATCCCACGTCGGGCTCCCAGTGCATGGAGCCTGCTTCTCCCTCTGCCTGTGTCTCTGCCTCTCTCTCTCTCTCTTTGACTATCATAAATAAATAAAAATTAAAAAAAAAGAATTAAAAAAACCCATGAAATCAGTGTAGGAGGTCAGGAAATAAATGAAGATTTCTAGCAGATAATGTTTAGTTTATGAAAAGGAATACTTAAATTGTGTTACTAGAAAATAGTTTGTTTTTCCTCTTCAGAAAGTTAAAGTTACCATATCAGTAGATGAGAATGTTTATAGAATAGGATCTCATACTCTAACCTCCCTCTTTCCACACCTTGCTGTGTCCCATCCTGCTCCATTTTGACAAGCAAGAATCTTACATTTTTATTAAGTTCTTGTCCATCACACCATTTTCTTAGAAACTCTACTTGACCCCTGGGACTTACAAAGGAACAAGAACTTTCCAAAGGAAGAAGGAAATAACATGAGCTTATTTTTTCAGGCCTTAACAGTTTCTTGAGTGTGAGAACTGATTGATGGTTCTACATGTTTGAGGGAGGTATGGTTCAAAGGTCTCAATAAAGCTAGAGATCAAACTTGTAGGTAGTAATAATTAGTGATAATTTACTGTTTTGTTTTGCTTTCGTTCGTTTTTCTGTTGGAATAGTAAAAAATTGTAAATTCTCTTATCCTACCTTCTTAACTGACCTACCGGATTAAGGGTACTTTCTATTCCCTTTCCAAATATTCTTACTTACACCTACTCCAGAAGGTGCAAATACCATATTCACTCTAGTATACCTCCTCATTTCTATTTCATTCATCAACAGTCAAGTGTGATGTAAGTAGCACTTATTGTTGAGATTGTATAGTTTAATAAATATATACATTCATGAAATATTAGTGGAAAGGAAATGAAAGTTGATGAAAATGAAATTGAATACTTCAAAAAAGGATAAAGGCATGTGGATAAAAGGAATGATGATGAATTAGTTGTGGGAGAGATGGGTTTCTAAAGAACCTTTAGAAGGATTATGTACTCAGATTGCATTTCTAATTTTTAAAAGTTTTTGTTCTGCTTTAAAGAAACTCAAACTGAAAATTTCAGAAGAAGTGCAAGAAAACCATTTTTTGCCATACATTCAAAGAAAGCGCAGACTCCACATAAAAAGATTGGCCAGTGAATGTATATTTGTTTTACGCTAATAGGATCTTTAAGATATGTATTTTTTATTATGATTCACCAATGTAACTGACTTTTTAGAAAATTATTAACCAATCGATTGTCAGTCTCATACACAAGAGATTAGAGCACTTTGATTGTATAATCTTATATTCAGTTATAAAGGCACAGAACATTCAGTGGCAAAATTAGAAGAGTACTATTTTGAATGGTCTCTAATAATTTTGAACCTTTTTAAGAGATATATACAAACCCACTTTATTTCTCCCTTTCCTCATTAATTCAAGCCTTTTCCTTTTGTGGTAGAAACTAACTGTGGCACAAATGCACATTCTCTCCATTATTTTTCAAACAAACTGACTCAGAGTTTTCAGCTGCATGTACTGCACATAGCTAAAGAAAACTAAAACACATTTCCCCACATCTATTACTGCTGGGTGTGGCCAGGTATATTAATTTTATATAGCTGACCAGATATATTAATTGTCTATGGCTGCTGTAACAAATTAGTACAAATTGAGTAGCTTAGAGCAACACAAATCTGTTGTCTCATGGTTCTGTAGGTCAGAAGTCTGGGTCAGCTTGTTTGGTTTCTCAATACTTAGGGTTTCACAAATCCAAAATCAAGGTGTTGACAACTTGACTTTTATAGAAAGGTTCTGGGAAGAATTCATTTCCAAACTCATTCAGGTTGTTGGCAGAAACTAGTTCCATGAATTTGTAAAACTAAGATCCTATTTCTTTGCTGGCTATCAGGTGCAGGCGTTAGCACTTAGAGACCTCTTGCTGGTCCCTACATTTCAGGGCCAGAAAGGTGTGTGAGTCCCTACATTTCAGGGCCAGAAAGGTGCATGTGTTGAATTATGCTTGGACTCTCAGACTTCCCTTTATGCCATTGCCCTCTTTATGTATTTAAAGTCAATGAACAAGTTACAAGTACTGCAGTTGTGCTTAAATTAAAACCTCAGGTAAGGTAAAATTTTGTGAAAATGATAAATCTTAAGAGTAACCTATATGGCATCTATATTCAGACAAGCAAGAGGTGAACTGAAATAAAGGATACATTTAAAGAAGCTGTGGTTTAAAACAAAAGACAATTGCAACAAAAATAACGAAACCAAACCAAAACATCACAAAAGTGGTGAAAATCTTAAGTTCTTTTAAATACAGAGCACACATTATTGTTTTAAAATTGGAGAATTACCATTTAAGATCACAATATCAATCTTATAACCTTGAAAATATAAGATTAATAATATATCTTTTAAAAAGATATATCTTTCAAGAATGGGAGAGGGGAAAAAAAAAAAAAGAATGGGAGAGGGAAGATGGGAAAAAGTTGTGGGTTTATTTATTACTTTTTCAAAACATGGAGACAGTTGATCATGTCTCAAAGCAAAACAAAAAGCTCACAAAAAACAAAAGGCACTTAATGATTTCCGTATCTTAATTTTTTTTATAATTTTGTTTCTTAATCTCAAAGGACTCTTTCAAGAACTAATATCTATTGGTCTTGGATCCTCCAGAAAATATCTGAAGTTCGGTAATCTATGTTCCTTTCAGTTCTTAGTTCCGTTACATTTAAATTCAGTTAAATTTGTTGTTTTTATCTTAGAATAAAAAATAGAAGGGTACTCCTGGAATCGGAGTCCCGCATCAGTCTTCGTGCATGGAGCCTGCTTCTCCCTCTACCTATGTCTCTGCCTCTCTTTTTGTGCCTCTCATGAATAAATAAGTGAAATCTTTCCAAAAAACGGAGTGTTTCTTATTTGCAGAAGACGATTTTGGTGTCCTATGTATTTTTTGTATGTATGTGGAGTTTTTTTTCTGCATATGTAAAAAGATGCCAAAATAATGTTTAGTCATTATTAAGGATGAAAATTTATGTAAGGTGGACTTAATGTGATTTTACTCTCTTCTTCAAACTCTTCTGCATTATATAACTTTATACTACCATGAATACTACTAAATAATAATGAAAATGATAACCAACTTTTCTTGAGCACTTGACAAATGCCCAGCATTTTTCTGAGTACTCCATAATTAACTCTATCAGTTATCAAAATAACTGTTATTTTCTCCACCTTACAGATGAACAAATGGAGGAACAAAGAATTGAGGTGATTTTCTGATAGTCCCACAGCTAATTAGTGGTGATAATCAGGATGACCAGATATCATAAAAATGAACATTTGGAATATTTCACTAAAATAACTAAATAATTATTCTGCAAAAAGAAGTCATGAATTTATGTAACTTACAGGAGTCTTATAACATTTGAATGCATTGAATATGTGAAACTAGAGCTTTCAGCATAATTTCTTTCTGTTATTGCAACTCTGCTTCTATTATCATTACCTCTGGGAAGTTTCTTAGAAAAACTGAACTATGTAGACAAAAACATAATAGGATTTTCATGAGTCATTCTATTATTCTTTTCCTTCTTTTCTCAAAGTATAATCATTACCAATTTTGTCCATCCCCTACTGAAAAAGATGTTCTGAGGCATTAGAAGGAGCTACATGACACATTTTCAGAAAAATCCAGTAATTGACTTCAGAGTCCTAGTGAATACATTTTCTTAGAGTTGTACTGAGCTGTATAATGCCAGAAGGCACTGAGGCCTCAACTGTTTGGTACTTAGGTATATTTTAGAACTAGGTACAGACGGTGGTTAAGACATTTGCTATTTTTCTATAAGCCAAGAATTTCTCCAGCATGCCTTTATGTCTAAAATTTCCAGTTTCTGGGATGTCTGGGTGGCTCAGTTGTTGAACAGCTACTTTTGGCTCCAAGTGTGATCCTGGGGTTCTGGGATCGAGTCCTGCACTCCCCACAGGGAGCCTGCTTCTTTCTCTCTCTGATTCTCCCTCTGCCTATGTCTCTGCCTCTCTTTCTCTATCATGAATAAATAAATAAAATCTTTAAAAAAGTAAATAGAATAGAATTTTCAATTTCTACTAATCAAAAACCTCTTTTGAAAGTTCAGGATGAGCCTACAACTTTGTGTTACCAGGTAACTTGTGTTACCACGTGGAATCTATTGTCCACAGTTACAACTCTGCACAGCTCAATACTGGAAAACAAAAATGGCATGTCAATATCTAATTTTGATACTCAAAGTTATCTGCCACTGTATGCTTCAAATTGTATGACACCTTCACACAGATGTATCTGAAAGGATTCGAGAAAGAGAAAGGATTCGAGAAAGAGAACTTGGTGCCACATGAGACTCAAGCAAATCTAATGAAGAAAAGATCATGAGGAGCATGGGTATACCACTTGACACCTTTTAAGGTGCTAGTTCAGATTCTCAGTTTACCTCTCTCTGGAGCCCTTGACCCTTTGTTCAGTTCTAGCTGCTGCTAAGGAGAGCCACTCAACATGAAAGCTTGGGCACTTCCATTGTCTGACCCCTCAAAGGCAAATTGGAACTCCCCATGGGCAAACACTGACCAATGGAAGATGTAGAAGCAGACAGAAAAAGTCTCTCTCCATTTTCCCTTCTTTGTCCATTTTGGAGCATAGTGTTGTTACTCTATAGTTTGTCTATTGATGCTGCAAGTAATAGAGGGAAAGTTTGTGACTATTAATGAAGCACAGTTTTCTGGGTAATGCACTGTTTGTTTCCTATTCTTCCTTGCCTTATTTTGCTACTTTTGCATTTTCTAATAAAGCATCAGTACTCAAGTTTTGCCTCAGGCTCTATTTGCTAGGAAACTGGGGTTAAACAGATGTTCCAGTGTAGATTTTTAGAGCTGAATGATAGATAAGATTTGTGTTTTTCTTATTTTCTCAACATGTTTTTCATGTTCAACAACAGAAAAGGGAAAGAAGAGACGAGAGAACCAGTTTTTAGCCAATACTAATTCTGCATTGATCACTCTGCTGGTTGTTTTGCACACATATTTTATATAGTTGAAACTACCTTACAGTTTAAATAACTTTATGCATATTTCATAGGTGAGGAAACTGATGCCCAAATAGGTTTTGTGTTATATGTAAATTCGTATAGCTATTAAGTGCAGGCATTGGGATTGAAAGCTAGGTTTAGATTTGGACTTCCAGCACTATAACTGTTGCACAAAATCTATGTATTGATGGTCCAATGTGTAGCTTTACCAGCATGGTCTTGGCATTTGCAAGAGAGACATTTCTTCCAAGTTAACTTGACAGCTGCAATACCTCTAGACTTATTTGTCATTTTTTGGTGGTGTTGTTTTGGTATTATCTCCAAATCAGAAAATTTGAAAATTCTAGTATTCTTCCCTGGTGAGTATCTTATGTAATACTACATGTGATTTTAATTCAGATTAATCCTGGATTATATTTTTTGATGTATAAGGGTTATATGCACTAAGTGAAATTAATATTTTGTATTATAGGGGTCCTGGTTCAGTGCTAATATAGAGAGCTTCCTTGAGGGGAGCCTGGCTGGCTCAGTCAGGAGAGCATGCAACTCAAAATCTCAGGGTTGTGATTTTGAGCCTCATGTTGAGTGTAGAAATTACTTAAAAATAAAACAATCTTGAGAACTTCCTTTGACTTCCTGCTGAATATTTGGTCATTTGGATGTCTTGTGATTTTATGCTGCAACATTTTAAGATGGGGTTGCATAGAACTGATTAAACAACTCTCGCCTTACTTATCATTTACCCATTTCCATTCTGAAGTCAACCCAGGGGTTAATTTAAGTAATGCATAATGCCCCATAATTTTTCCTGAAATATGTTGTCTTATTTATGAACTCACATTCAAAAGAGCAAAAGCACTTAGAAGAATTTATTCCCAATAGTCTTGATGGAAGGTGCAAAGTCATAAATTAACAATAAGCATGCTCTAGAGAAATACTATAATCATGCAAGGGATTTCCATGTTATATTATCTATCCTTCCTTGGCCAACTCTTGCAAAATTTGTCTTTGTGAGAAAGATTAACAGATGTATTTAAATGAATCCTCCTTTTGGAATAGCATGGGATCAGGATCAGTCCTTTCATTTAGAATGTTTTGTGTGACATTTTCTTTCTCTCTGGGAAGTGAAATAATTTATATTGAGTTTACACTCGAAATGATTCATTATCCTTTTATAAAGTTTTAGAAGTCAGGAGAAGCTGTGAATTATTGAGAAAGTTTAGAAAAGGGTACCAGAAATTGTGAATAGATATTAGTAATTCACATTCTTCAGAAAGAAGAGGTATTAGTGAAAAATCTAAGATGTTTTAACCATTCAAAAATATTGCTGTTTCAATGTTCAATGGACATTTATGATATCTTACATTCCTGACTAGATTTTAACCTAATTCTCCAATGCCAATTTTTGAAATAGAAAGTCAAAAAGACAACTTTTATGTGTACCCTGAGACGTATGCTCTCATTCTAGTTTTCAAAGATCTAGGAGAAAAAAAAAAGTAAGGAGATTACATGTGGAATATATAAAATCAGTCCTTTTTTCCCCTGCCTTCTAATGCATACAGCTATTCTTGTCTCCTTAACTATCCCCCAGTGATATAGGTGTCAGATCACATTCTATACTAGATGTTCCTGGACCTAATCCTTACAATTTCTCTTGTTTCCTGCCCAAATACTTTGCTTATAACCCCTCATTTGACTCTACAACTACCTATAAAACATAAGCCATGCAATTATTTTGAAAGAGGTTTCTGTCTTGGTCTTATAGAAAAAAATATGTTAAAGCAAGTGTTATGGGGTATGATTATTTGAAGTTTTATCAGATGTGCTTGCAATTCTCTGTACTTATTTTTCTTACACCTCTTAGTATTTTTCCTATACAGTCAGAAGTATTCATCTCAGTTGAGAAACATGAAGCAGAAAAAGAAAAAAAAAAAAGCTCTCTAAACTTAATTTTGAAGTGCAAAAGTTTAGTACCAAAAATACTTAGGAAATATAAAATCCATGATGCTATAAAATATAATCCTTTTATCTACATTGAAAAACATCCCCCAGGACAAGGTGGGAGAAATGGGAGAACTAGGGAGAATAAATCAATTTCTGCTGACAGATCCCATTGAAAGGGTTCTGCTGTATTCCAGGAGGAGGAGAAAGGTATCAAAAATCCTCAGATAAGTTGAAATATCTGAAATCAGAAGGGTCCCCTGTGCTTACCTTGCTCAAACCATCCCAGGAAGAGCCTGGGAGAGTGGAAACACTGTGGAGGCAGATTTTCAAGTTAGCCTCATGGTTTCCTCAGACTTAGAGCTGTTGGGAGCATTAGAATATTTCTCATGTGGCAAAGATGGCCAGTGGTGACCTGAGTAAATCATTATAGGGAAAAAAGATGAGAATGAATAATCCTTAATGGATGAGATGTCATTATGAGTATTTGATATTACCAGTGATCAGTTATATGAACACCTCCAATCCACACTGACGTTATGGACTCAAATTAGATGTAACTCCAGGTGGAGGGTGATGAAGACTGAGGTTAAGTTTCTGGAATTTGATGTAATGGGACTCAAAAGAAAGATTAAATTCAATTACAGGGAAAAATAATATGATTTTGTAATTTTATTTCACATTAGAATCTATGCCGTGAAATTTTTATCCATTCCACATAGCCCCACCCCACTCCCAAATTTACCTTCTTAGACTCTGGGCATCTGGCCTCCCAACACCATCCTCCAGCCCCAGGTCCTCTCAGCTGAGCATTTTCTGAGTCCACAGGTTCCCAGCATTTTCTTCTATATGAGGAAAAGTGCATTGGCCAGATATGGCAGGGTGCTTGGCCATCTCATGATTTTTACAGTTTGTTTAAAATAAACAGGAACTTGGAGTGCCTGGTTGGCTCAGTTGGTTAAGTGTCTGCCTTCAGCTCAGGTCATAATCCCGGGATCCTGGGATCAAGCCCAGAATCATTGGCTCCCTGCTCAGCAGGGAGTCTGCTTCTCCCTCTCCCTCTGCCCCTCCCTCCACTCATGTTCTCTTTTTCTCAAATAAAAAAAAAAAACTTTAAAATAAACTGGCACTTAATATACAAAAAAAAAAAAAACTCAGAAGAAGGGAATAATCACTAGGCTATTACAGTGTATGCTAGTTTTTAATACCACCAGTTGTATAATAAGCAGGTCTCCAAAAAAAAAGCCCATAATTTTAGCATATGCCAATGCCAATATTCATCCATGGGGTGATTTCAACCTACTTAGGATGTATGTAGTAGATGTAAATGGATAATATATATTTTATATATATATACATATATATATATGTATATATGTAAGCAATTGAATGGGTGGATGGATGATAGGTGGGTGAGTAAGTGCATGAATGGAAAGATAGATGTATAGATGAGTACTTGAATGGATGGGTGAGTAGGAAGGTGGATAGATCAATGTATGGAAGGAGATATTGGCAGATGGATGGATGGTTGGGTAGTTGGGTGATTGAAATAAGAATCTCCAGACACTGTTCTTAACCAGTGACCTGCCTAATCCTAAGCTACCGATTGTTACTGAATGTTAAAATGAGAAGGAGATATTCAAAATAATTTCTCCTATATTGGTACCTTCTAGTTCCAGCTGATCATTGGCTCTTTTCCATTGTGCATGAAAAGAATACCTTCCTTTCTCAGTGATTTACAGGTTCAAATGTAGAGCTCTGACAGTTTCACTGATGGGTGTAGGCTATTTATTTATTTTTCACCACCATATCAAATTTATTATTCCAATGGCACTAATACAGCTGGAGGTGCTCATGGTGACACCACACAAAGTTCCCTGCCTTCTAGCTTCTGTCCAAAAAGAAAGGTCTACCCACTTGTTCCTTCCCCCTTTCTGGGGGGAAATCCACTACGGGCCATTTACCCAAATAAATCTCTCAATGTGCTTTTGTTCTTTTTTTGACATTTGAGTTTCTGAAATGTCCCATCCTGCCTCCCCCGCCCCCACCAGCCAAATAAATCCCAGCTGCTAGTTTGTTGCCTCTGAAATCTTGAAATAAATATTGAAAAAAACGGCATCAAGTGTTCATGTTGAGTGACGGCACTGAGTGGGCCCCAGAACCTGTCAGGTAGAGCATCACTGGACAGTCTCGAGGTGTCATGGAGAATGGGAGGGCTTGTTGCTGTGGTCAGTCGTCAGCCGGGTGTAGGGGCTGTGCTGAGTCCCAGCTGGGGTGGTGGGCTGCAGGGGAGGGCTACCTACAATTTGTCCAGGAAGTTGTCCAGGGCAGGGATGCCTTCCTTCAAGCCTTTATGCTTGGGTGTTTCAGCCACCACCTGGCTGGGGCGGCTGGTGTTGTCGAAGGGATCCGGGGCAGGATCTGCCAGTGGTCAAATACACATTGGGGGAAGGCCTGGCCACTGCTGTTGGACCTCAGGTCAGCAGTGAAGCCAAAGGACTCATTCACAGGCAGGTAGGCCTTCACAACAAACATGGGAGTGCCTGCCACCTGGGACTCCTCAAAGACGTGACCCAGCTCCCTATTCAGGACACCATAGATGCCACCAACCACTTGTTCTGGACACTGAATCTCCACAAGGTAGATAGGCTCCATAAGCCAGGGCTGGGCAGTCAGCACACTGGCGTAGAGGCAGCGCCGGGGGATAATCTGGCCACCCCCACGGTGGATGGCGTCCACATGCAGGGTCACATCGTGCTGATGGAAGTGCACACCACTTATGTTTTCCTCACACAGAGCACCCTCTTTGGTGGCCCATTGGAAGCCAGCTACCACGCTATTCTTGATCTCATTGAGGTACTGCACACCCTTAGTGATATCAGTGAGGATGTTGGGGCCAGTGCCGTCAGGCCTGAAGCACTAGATCTTGCGGGCCTCAGCCACATCCCACTCATACTTCTCGGCCAGATAGCGGGCCTGCTGCTTGAGCTCCTGGTGGGCTGACACCTCACCCTTGTCAATGTCCTCAGCCAGGCCATCAAGGAAGGGCTGTGCCTCATGTACAGCCAGTTGTGCTTGTTGGGGGACTTGGACAGGCAGAGCACATTCTACTCCTCACTGATGGTCTCATGGTAGGAGACTACAGGGTCAGATTTCTTGATGGGAATGCATGCAGGGTCCTTCTCCAGGTCCTTCGGACAGATCTCCAGGTGCAGCTCCCCAGCCCCCTCGATGATGTGCTCCCCTGACTCCTCAATGATGCACTGCACCATGGGGTCTGACTTGGCCAGCCGTTTCAGACTTTCCACTAGCTTGGGAAGGTCAGATGGATTCTTGGCCTCCACAGCAACCCGGACAATGGGGCTCAAGCTGAACTTCATCACCTTCATGTTGTGGGCATGCTCAAAGGTGGTGATGGTGCCAGTCTTTACCAGGAACTGGTCCACTCCCACTAGACCCACAATGTTCCCACAAGGCACATCTTCAATAGGCTCAGCATAACGGCCCATCATCAGGATTATTCTCTGGATGGGCTTTAGGTACAGGTCCTCCTTCTTCCCAGGGGCGTAGTTGGGCCCCATGATCCTGACTTTCAGGCCAGTGGACACCAGCTCCGAGAATACACGACCAAAGGCGTAGAACCGACCTTTGTCAGAGGTTGGCACCATTTTAGGAATGTACATCATGAGAGGGCCTTTGGGGTCACAGCTTTTAATGCCCATGGCTGCTTCGTTGTCTGGGGGGCCCTCATACAAGAGCTCACAGCGATATTTCTGGGCTGTCACAGGGGAAGGCAGATGGATGGTGATCATCTGCAGCAAAGCATCCCCAGCAGGTAGCCAGCGGCGCATCACAGCCTTCAGAAGTGGTTTGCCTTCCTTATCTTTGCCTCCACTGTCCAGCTTGATGTCCAGCTTTTCAATCAGCTTTGCTGTCTCCTCTTTCTTGAAATTCGTGATGGCGTCAAACACCTTGAAAACAGG
Source organism: Vulpes lagopus (assembly GCF_018345385.1). NCBI lineage: Eukaryota > Metazoa > Chordata > Mammalia > Carnivora > Canidae > Vulpes > Vulpes lagopus. Next base: position 103,224,885 of record NC_054829.1, read on the forward strand.
GTCCAAGATGAGCTGGCAAAACGTCCGCCATAGCTTCTTTTTTTTTTTTAATTTTTAAAATTTTTTTTTTAAATTTTTATTTATTTATGATAGTCACAGAGAGAGAGAGAGAGAGGCAGAGGCATAGGCAGAGGGGGAAGCAGGCTCCATGCACCGGGAGCCCGATGTGGGATTCGATCCGGGGTCTCCAGGATCGCGCCCTGGGCCAAAGGCAGGCGCCAAACTGCTGCGCCACCCAGGGATCCCCCGCCGTAGCTTCTTGCCATCAGGGCTGGTGGCTGACTTGCTGAATTTGCTGTTGGCTGGATCAAAATACCGGTCACCCCACAGCTTCTTCACCATGTCCTCCACTTTCTTGGCCCGCTCAGCAGGCCCCAGCTGGCCCTCGCCCTTGGTAGCAAATTTGGCCACATACATCTCTGCAAACTGCTTCAAGGCCCACCGTGGAGTCCGGACCCTAAACCAACGGTCCCAAGTACAGGGTCGATCCTGATGTTGCCCATGGGACTGCTCTCGCCCTCCCGGTAGGTAGAAATGATGACGCTGACGTTCTCCACAGTGCGCTGGAAGGTCTGGTAGAGCTCCTCAGGCTGCAGCTGCAGCTCCGGCAGAGCCCGGTCCATCTTGTTCATCATCAGCCCTGGCTTGATGCGCTCCGCAGTGGCCACACACCAGACACAGTCCACTACCCCCAAGGCACCGTCGGTGACACGGAGGGCGGCAGTCTCCTCCTCCTCCAAGTCCACGTGCCCTGGGGAGTCGATGAGGTTGATTAGAAAGCCAGAGGCATCCTTACTCTGCTTGATAAAGTTCAAGTCCTTTTGTGGAGAGCTCATAGAAGAGTGAGACAGCCGTGGACTTGATGGTGACGCAGCGCTCCTGCGCGTCCTACCTGGTGTCAGTGCAGCGGGTCTCCCCAGCGCGGGCGGAGGCAATGATACCGGCCTTGCACGCCAGCGAGTCGGTCAACGTGGACTTGCCGTGGTCCTCGTGGGCGATGACAGACATGTTTTGGATGTTGGCCTTCTTGTCCATGATGGCCCGGATCTGGTCTACTGTGAAGTTCACCATGGTGGCGGATGGCGGTGGATTCTCCCAGGTAGATCTGAGCGAAGCGAGTGGCGCCAAGGATGGCGGTGACCACGGCGGAAGAGGGTGTAGGCTATTTCTGAAGCAAAGTAAGAGACTAATTTAAAGAGTTAAATTTTGCAAGAACAATATCCTTGCAAGAAGACTCAGGCACTGTCTTCTTCATCTGGAGGATAACTATGAATTTTGTTTCCTTTCACTCTTCCCCCCCCCCCCCCCCCCAGAAACCACATTCAATGATAGCATTACATTAGGAAATTTCAGGAAGAAAGAGTGAACAAGATTCACCCTGGCAGGGTCTAAACTCATGGTCAACGTAGCTGGAACTTGCACAGAAATCACAACGATCAGGATGAAAAGTACAGAAAATGGGGGAAGCTCAAGAAGGAGATGTTGCTGTATTTCCAGTGCTTAAAGGAAACATGATATAGAATCTATCCCAAGATATTAAAGGTCTAAACACCTAGAATTTATATTTGTTAGGTTGTTTAATTATAACCTAGAGACAATACAACATATTGTAAGGCTTTCTTTTAATATTTTTATTGTATACTTACTCTTTGCCACTTTTCTAAGTGTTTTATTTGCATTACTTAAGCAATTATCATTTAGAAGCAATATATGATACAGGTACTATTATTATCATCCCCATGTTAAAGTTGAGAAACTAAGGCCTAGAGAGGCTAAGTAATTTGCCCAAGTGTCACATCTTTCTGCCCTCTCTTGAATATAAGAACAGCTCCCCAGTGATAGAAACAATAGTGTTCACTCATTTTTCTCTGGAGGAGAATATCATAGAATGAGTTTCTGCTCATCAATTTACTCTATCTTTTCCTAATACATGGTGAGGTATTCAGTAAATACATGTTGAGTGAATGAGCTAATCCTTTGCTTTATTCTGGCTTTGCCCATTTGACTATTTGACACAATTATTATAGTTTATCATCTTTCTATCATTTGATTTATAAAAATTGATCTACAAAAATTCATGATGAAATTGTATTCTCAGAACTTGCAAAGTTTAAAATAAAAACAAATGAAAAAATTATTTTAAAGCTACTTCCACCATAAGAAAATTCTATAGATTATGGAAATGTGTTTTTTTAATTAATACAATTTTTGGATGGAATTATTTGATGGGACTAGGTAGCAACTTGAAAGATTAATGAAGATGAGAAAAAGCAAATGGAATCCTTATAGTTTACTGTTCCTTTTATACATAGTGGTCCCAAAGTATGGTATTAACATGTATGTTTCAACATTCTCAATTTCTATGCCTTCTGTAAAGCCATAGCATTAAAGATTTATTTTTGAATCTTTGAACCATCTATGAAGTTAATGCAATTAGAGAGAGCACTAAATATTATAGGAGAAAGAATTAACTTCATACCACATAAAAAAGGAATTATGTAGAGGTTAGACAAGAAAAAGGATTCCCATGACCAATTCATACTGATCTGTTTATGTTGACCACATGTACTATAGTCAGCTCATGGAATTTAACCACAAAGAGCTTGATGGACACTGATTGTAGAATATAGTCATAGGAAGCCGAATATGAATCATGCTGTCACATCAAACTGTACCCTGAAATCTATGTCATGTGTCTTTTTTTTTCCTCGTACATTGATACAACATAAGTCAACAGAAATTATTCTTTATTTCTTTGCTAGCTGTTCTCCTAAAATAAAGTGAATCATAAATTTAAAGCTAAATTCAAAATCTTAAAAACATAAAATAGACTCAAAATATGAGTAATTTCAAAACACTTTCTAGCTAATCCATTTCTCATTGTCTTGCAACTCTCTGTGCCTGACAAAATTCTCTTCCTCTGCTTCCCAACCTTTCCTATTTCCACTATGCAACTGAAGTTTAGGAATGCATGTTTAGGTAAATTATATATTCTTTCTGTCTTTGCCTGGAACTTTCCATCATCTTTGCCAGTGACCTCATTCCTGTTAACAAATCATGTCTACTGTATTTCAGATATCCAGAATAGAAATTTTTGGATCCAGCATATGATTAACTACTGGATGCTATTTGCAGAAATTTTACATTTGTGTTGACATGTCTTGTCATCTGAGTGAAATCCATTGCTACCCTAATGACAAGATTGTTGGGTAAATCAATTACAAGAGACTAATTCAAACGATAAAATAAATGGGTCTTTAATTATTTTCAAATGGGAAATAAGCATCAGATGTTTAATAGTTCAAATGAAAGTTATAGCACACCATTAATGACTTATTTCATGAACTAAATGATGCTAAGCTAAAACATCAGCAGCTTTAATTAAACAACACACTTCCAAATCACCATGGGCCAAAGAAGAAATCTCAAGAGAAACTTTAAAATTTTTTGAACTATGTGAAAGTGAAAACAGAACTGGTAGAATGCAGCAAAAACAGTGCTTAAGGGGAAATTGATAGTATGGACTATATATAATTCCATAAATGATATCTAGAATATAAATATTTGGAATATATATGGATTATATTATACTAAATATATTATTATATTTTATATGATATATTGTTATAAATATTATTTATTTTTATTTTTGTTATGTGTCATGTTTTTATTTAAATTCTAATTAGTTAATACATAGTGTAATATTAGTTTCAGGAATAGAGTTTAGATTCAACACTTCCGTACTACAGCCAGTGCTGATCACAAGTGCACTCCTTAAATCCCTGTCACCTATTTAACCCATCCTCCTCCACTCACATCCCCTGCAGCAACCCTCAATTTGTTCTCTATAGTTAAGAGTCTCTTTCATGGTTTGCCTCATTCTCTTTTTTTCCTTTCCCCTATGTTCATCTGCTCCTTAAATTACATATATGAGTGAAACCATTTGTCTTTTTGTGACTGACTTATTTCCCTTAGCATAATACTAACTCCAACCACATCATTGCAAATGTCAAGATTTCATTATTTTTTTTTTTTAAAGATTTTATTTATTTATTCATGATAGTCACAGAGAGAGAGAGAGAGAGAGAGAGAGAGAGGGAGGCAGAGATACAGGCAGAGGGAGAAGCAGGCTCCATGCAGGGAGCCTGACGTGGGATTCGATCCCGGGTCTCCAGGATCGCGCCCTGGGCCAAAGGCAGGCACCAAACTGCTGCGCCACCCAGGGATCCCGATTTCATTATTTTTATGGCTCAATAATATTCCTGTGTGTATGTGTATACCACATCTTTATACATTCATTAGTAGACAGAAATTTGAGCTCTTGCCATAATTTAGCTATTGTTAATAATGCTGCTATACATATCGGGATGCATGTGTCCCTTTTAATCAGTATTTTTGTATCCTTTGGATAAATACCTAGTAGTGTAATTGCTGGTTGTAAGGTAGCTCTATTTTTAACTTTTTGAGACACCTCCACACTGTTTCCCAGAGTGGCTGTACCATTTTGCATTTCCACCAACAGTATAAGGGGGTTCTCCTTTCTCTGTATCTTCACCAGACTGTTTTTTCTGGAGTTGTTAATTTTAGCCATACTGACTGGTATGAGGTGGTATCATTGTAGTTTTGATTTATATTTCCCTAATGATCAATGATGTTGAGCATCTTTTTATGTGCCTGTTAGCCATTTGTATGTCTTCTTTGAAAAAATGTCTATTTGTGTCTACTGCTCATTTCTTAACTGGATTATTTGGTTTTGGGTATTGAGTTTGGTAAGTTCTTTATAGATTTTTGATACTAGCCCTTTATCTGATATGTCACTTGTAAATATCTTCTCCCATTCCAAAGGATGCCTTTTAGTTTTGTTGATTGTTTCCTTCACTGTGCAGAAGTTTTTCATCTTGATAAAGCCCCAGTAGTTCATTTTTGCTTTTGTTTCCCCTGCTTCCAGTGATGTGTTGAGTGAAGTTACTAAGGCTGAGGTCAAAGAGGTTGATGCTGACTGTGTTCTTTTCTGGGATTTTAATGGATTCCTGTCTCACATTTAGGTCTTTCATCCATTTTTAATTTGTTTTTGTGTATGGTGTAAGAAAGTGGTTCAGTTTCATTCTTCTGCATGTTGCTATCAAGTTTCCCAAGACCATTTTTTGAAAAGACTGTCTTTTATTCATTAGATATTGTTTCCTGCTTTGTAAAAGATTAGTTGACCATATAGTTGTGGATCTATTTCTGGGTTTTCTATTCTGTTCCATTAATCTGTGTGTCTGTTTTTGTGCAAGTATCATACTATCTTGATGGCTACAGTTTGTAATATAGCTTGAAGTCTGGAATTGTGATGCCACCAACTTTGCTTTTCTTTTTCAAGATTGCCTTGGCTATTTGGGGTCTTTTGTGGTTCCATACAAATTTTAGGATTGTTTGTTCTAGCTCTGTGAAAAATTCTGGTGGTATTCTGATAGGGATTGCACTGAATGTGTAGATCGCTTTGGGTAGTAGAGACATTTTAACAATATTTGTTCTTCCATCCATGGGCATGGAATGCTTTTCCATTTCTTTGTGCTATATTCAATTTCTTTCATAAGTGTTCTACAGTTTTAAGAGTACAGATTTTTTTACCTCTTTGGTTAGGTTTATTCTTAGGTGTCTTATGGTTTGGGTGCAATTATAAATGGGATCAATTCTTTGATTTCTCTTTCTGTCACTTCATTATTAGTATATGTAAATGCAATGGATTTCTGTACCTTGATTTTTTACTTTAGTGATTTCATGTATCAGTTATAGCAATTTTTTGGTGGAGTCTTTAGGAGTTTACATGGAGTATCATGTCATCTGCATCTTTCAATAATGAAAATTTGACTTCTTCCTTGCTGATTTGAACCCCTTTTTCTTTTTGTTGCCTGATTTCTTAGTCTAGGACTTCCAGTTGTATCTTAAATAACAATGATGAAAGTGGACATCCCTGTCTTGTTCCTGATCTTAGAGGAAAAACTCTATTTTTCCCTTTGAGGATTATATTAGCCATGAGTCTTTTGTATATGGCCTTATGATGTTGAGGTACGTTCCCTCTATCCCTACTTTGTTGAGGATTTTTATCAAGAATGGATGCTGTACTTTGTCAAATGCTTTTTCTGCATACATTGAGAGTATCATATGGTTCTTATCCTTTCTTTTATTAATGCAGTGTATCACACTGATTGATTTGCAAATATTGAACCACCGTTGCAGCCCAAAACTAATCCCACCTGATTGTGGTGAATGATTCCTTTAATGTACTGTTGGATTTGTTTTGCTAGTATTTTTTGGAGAATTTTGTATCCATGTTCATTAGGGATATTGATCTATAATTCTCCTTTTTAGTGGGATGTTTGTCTGGTTTGAAGATCAAGGTAATGCTGGCCTCATAGAATGAGTTTGGAAGTTTTCCTTCCTTTTCTATTTCTTGGAACAATTTAAGAATAGGTATTAATTCTTCTTTAAATGTTTAGTAGAATTCTCCTGGGAGGCCATCCAGCTCTAGATTCTTGTTGTTGGGAGATTTTTGATTACTTTCTTTGATTTCTTTGATTACAATTTCTTTGCTCTTCAAGTTTTCTATTCCTTCCTATTTCAGCTTTTGTAGTTTCTATGTTTCTAGGAATGTATCCACTTCTTCCAGTTTCCCTAATTTGTCAGTTTATAATTGCTCATAATATTCCTTTACAATTGTTTGTATTTCTTTGGTGTTGGTTGTGATCTTTCCTCTTTCATTTGTGATTTTATTTATTTGAGTCCTTTCTCTTCTTTGTGATAGGTCTGGGTAGGGGGTTTGAATCTTATTAATTTTGTTATTTCAGGGCAGCCCAGGTGGCCCAGCGGTTTAGCGCTGCCTTCAGCCCCAGGCCTGATCCTGGAGACCTGGGATCGAGTCCCACATCGGGCTTCCTGCATGGAGCCTGTTTCTCCCTCTGCCTGTGTCTCTGCCTCTCTCTCTCTGTGTCTCTCATGAATAAATAAAATATTTTTTAAAAAATTATTATTTCTGTTCTTCTGCTGGATTTAGACTTTATTTGCTGTCTTCTTACAGATTCTTTTTTTTTTTAATTTTTTAATTTATTTATGATAGTCACAGAGAGAGAGAGAGAGAGGCAGAGACACAGGCAGAGGGAGAAGCAGGCTCCATGCACCGGGAGCCTGATGTGGGATTCGATCCCGGGTCTCCAGGATCGCGCCCTGGGCCAAAGGCAGGCGCCAAACCGCTGTGCCACCCAGGGATCCCCCTTCTTACAGATTCTTTAGGTGTAAAGTTATGCTGTGTATTTAAGTCTTTTCTTGCTTCTTAAGGAAGGCCTGTATTGCTCTATACTTCCTTCCTCAGACTTTCTTTGCTACATCTCAAAGGTTTTGAGCTGTCATATTTTCTTTTTTCATTTGTTTCCATGTATATTTTTTTTCCTTTTTTTTTTCCATGTATATTTTAATTTCTTCTTTAATTTCCTGGTTAACCTATTTACTCTTTAGTAGGATGTTCCTTTATCTTCATATATTTGTGGTCTTTGCAAATTTTTTTCTTATGTTTGACTTAAAGTTTCATAGTGTTGTGGTCAGAAAGTATGCAGGGAATGATCTCAATCTTTTCACATTCATTGAGGCCTAACTGGTGACCCAGTACATGATCTATTCTGGAGAATGTTCCATGTACACTCTAAAGGATATGTACTTTGCTGCTTTAGGATGAAATATTCTGAATATATCTGTTAAGTACATCTGATCCAATGTGCCATTCAAAGCCATTGTTCCTCATTGATTTCCTGCTTAGATGATATGTCCATTGCTCTAAGTAGGATGTTAAAGTCCCCTACTATTATTGTATTATTATCAATGAGTTTCCTTATGTTTGTTATTAATTGTTTTAATTAATTGGGGTGTTCCCAAGTTGGGGGCATAAATATTTACAATTGTTAGATCATCATATTTATTTTTACCTCTTATTATAGTCTTCAGTTTAAAATCTAGTGTGTGTAATATAAGTATGACTACTCTGGCTATCTTTTTACATCCATTAGCATGATAAATGGTTCTTCATCCCCTCACTTTCAATCTGCAGGTATCTTTAGGTCTAACATGAGTCTATTGTAGGCAGCATATAGAAGGGTCTTATTTTTTTATCCATTCTGATACACTATGTCTTTTGATTGGATCATTGAATCCATTTACATTTAGAATAATTATTGATAGATATGAATTTAGTGCCATTATATTACCTGTTGAGTCATTGTTTCTGGAGATTTTCTCTCTTCCTTTCTAGTCTTTGTCTCTTTTGGTCTTTCTTTCCCACTCAAAGAGTTCCCTTTAATATTTCTTGAAGGACTGGTTTAGCGATCATGAACTCCTTTAGTTTTTGTTTGTCTGGGAAACTCTTTATAACTCTTTCTATTCTAAATGACAGCCTTAATGGACAGAGTATTTATTGCATGCATAGTTTTTCCCACTGAGCATGTTTAATATATCATGCCACTCTCTTCTGGTCTGCTGTTTCTGCTGCTAAACTTATTTGTTCACACTTGTCCCAGAAAGACAGTTGCGGGAGCTTGGAGTTTAGACTAAAGCACAGCAACAAGCCTGAGGCCAGGTTACCAACTTTCAGCAGGTGTCTCTGTCCCTATGATTAAAGGGTGGGGGAGTGCAATGGCCTAAAATTTGACAATTTACCTGAAATGGACTAATTTTTTGAAAGACACAACCTGCCAAAAGCTTACTTAAGAAGAAATGGACAATCTTAATAAAGTCTATAGCTATTTTTCAATTGAAACATTAATAATCTTCCAAAACAGGAAGTACCAGATCCAATTCAATATCAAATATTTAAGGAAGAAATTATATCAATCCTCCGCAATTTCTTTCAGAAAGTAGAAGCAGAAGGACTACTTCCTCGCTCATTATATGAGGCCAGCATTACCTTAATACCAAAATCAGACAAAGACATTACAAGAAAAAAATCCACAGACTAATATCTCTTTAACATAGAGGCAAAAACCATCAACAAAATATTAATAAATCAAATCCAAGAATGTATGAATAAGATTATACACCATGATGAAGGGAGATTTATTCCAGGTGTGCAAATTTGGTCTGACATTCAAAAATTGAATAATATGATCCATCGCAATCACAGACTAAAGAAGAAAAACTCACGATCATATCAATAGATGCAGAAAATGCATTTGACAAAATCCAACACTCATTCATGATAAAAACTCTCAGCAAACTAGGAATATACAAGAATTTTCTCAACTAGATATTTTAAATTGATAAATTAAAAAAAAAAAAACAACCTTCATACTTGATGGTGAGAAACTCAAAGTCTTTCTGCTAAAATCCAGAACAAGGCAAGAGTGTTTCCTCACCACTCCTTTTCACTAGAGCTCTAAAATTCTTAGGTAATGCAATAAGACAAGAAAATGAGACCAAAAGTGTGTATGTGTGTGTGTGTGTATGTGTATATATATATATATATATATACATATATATATAATAGAAATGAAACTGTGTGTGTATATATATATATATATAATATAAATGAAACTGTTGATTACATGATTACATCTATATAAAAAATTCAAAAGAATTAACAACAGAAGATAAAAAACTGGAGCTAGTAAGTGATTATACTAAGGTTGCACAATGTAAGGTTAATATACAAAAGTCAATTGCTTTTTTATACCATCAATGAACAAAGTGGAATTTTAAATTAAAAACATTACCATTTACATTAGCATCCTCCCAAATTAAATACTTAGGTGTATATCTAACAAGATATATACAAGATCTATATGAGAAAAACTATAGAGTTCTGATGAGAGATACCAAAGAACTAAATAAATGGAGAAATATTTCACATTGATGGGCAGAAAACCTTAATATTTTCAAGATTTCATCTTGATCTATAAATTCAATGAAATCCCAACCAAAGTCCCATGAAGTTATTTTGTGGTTATTGTTAACTAAACCTAAAGTCTATATAGAAAGGCAAAAGATCCAAAACTGCTAACAAAATGTTGAAGGAGAAGAGAAAAGTTCTTTACAATGTTAATTATTCTCCCAACCTTCTCTAAAAATAATCTTTTACCAAGGTAAGTATACAATGGAGAAAAGGGGATAATCAGATTTTAAGGGACTACATGACACTGACTCTGAACTGACACTAATTCTGCGAAACCCAATACGTCACTGTGATCCACCAACCAAATAGAAAATAAAGGTTAGGTGATCAATGGTGTTTCAGCACAAGTCCATCTTACAGTGCATCTAATGGGTCCTCAAACCCATATGAGTTATTTTTCCAGATCCAGAATGCATAATCAGAATCCCCCATTAGTTTCCTAGCTGTGAAGTGAGGACCACTATGAAGGAAAGGCCAGGTAGAAGTCATCAGAACAGCCTTTACTAGGAAAATAGTAAACCAAAACCAGAACCACATTCCTGGATGGATTGTAGAGATGATTTCCACCATGAAGGACTTGAAAGATGCAGGGGTGGTAATTCCTTTCACATTTCTATTAAACTCTCCTACTTGGCCCATGCAGAGACAGATGAATCTTAGAGAACGACAGTGGGTTATCCTAAGCTTAAACAGCTGATGACTCTAATTGCAGCTGCTATACCAAATATGAGTTCATTGCTTGAGCAAAATAACATACCCTGGTACTTGATATGTAGGAATTCTGGCAAATGCCTTTTTTCCATACCTGTTCCTAGAGTCCACCAGAAACATTTTGCTTTCAGTTGGCAAGGTCAGAAAAACACTCACTACCTCAGGGGATATCAATTCTCTATCCCTAGGTCATATTTATTTTGCAGGGATCTTGATTACCTTTCCCTTCCATAAGATATCATACTGCTCCATTACATTGTGCTTATTGGACCTAGTGAGAAAGTAGTAGCAATTACACTCAAATTATTGGTGAGACATTTGTATGTCATAGTGGGAAATAAATCCAATGAAAATTCTGGGGCTTTCTACATGAATGAATTTTTAGGGATCCAGTGGTGTGGGGCATAGAAAGATAACCCATTTAAGGTAAAGGTAAAATTGTTGCATCTAGCCCCTCCTACAACCAAGAAAGAACACAACACCTAATGGCCTCTTTGGATTTTTTGAAGGCAGCATATATGGCCCGTTTTTTGCTGCTAGTTTTAAGTGAGGCCCAAAACAATAGAAGACTGCATTAAGTCCAAGATACTGGGCAAACTTCTCTACCACTTGGGCCATATTAATTAACTATTAATACTGCTGCCATAAACATTCATGCACAACTTTTTATGTAGACAGGTTTTTCATTTCTCTTGAGTGCATAGCTAGGAGGGGAATTGCTACATCATATGATATACCTATGTTTAGCTGTTTGAGGAATTGTTGGACTATTTTCCAACGTGCTTGTATCATTTTACTTTCTCATAGACAATGGTTCTTAGACACAACACAAAAATATATTCCATAAAAATAAATTGGACTTATTCAAAATTAAGAACTTCTGTTCTTTAAAAGATACTGCAAAGAACACTGAAAGAGAAGCTAGAGTGCAAAAGTATATTTGCACAATTTACATAAAGAATTTGTATTAAAATACATAAACTATCAAAACTCAACAATAAGAAAACATACAACTGAATTTTAAAATGGATTTTAATCATACCAGGTGTCTTTGCTCAGGCTTCCTTAACAAAATACTACAGACTCAGTGGTTATAAACAGAAATTTATTTTGTCACAGCTCTGGAAGCTGGAAATCAAGATCAAGGTGCCAGTATAGTCTAATCTAGTGAAGGTCTCTTCCTGGCTCATAGAGGGCCTCCTTCTCACTATGTCTCATATGGTGGGGGGGAGACGGCAATGGGAAAACACAAAAACTCTCTACTGTTTCTTCTTATAAGGTCATTATTCCCATCATGAGGGCCTCACCCTTATGATCTTATCTAAATCTAATTATTTCCCAAAGGTCCTATCTCAAAATATCATCACCATCATTGGTGCTTAGAGTTTTAACAATGAATTTTGATAGGACACAATTTAATCCATAGTACCAAATATTGGCAAAGATGTGAAACAACTTGAAATCTCACAGCTGATAAGAATAAAAAATATTATAATCACTATAGGAAATAGTTTGGCTGTGTTTTAAAAATTAAACACATAGGGGATCCCTGGGTGGTGCAGCGGTTTAGCGCCTGCCTTTGGCCCAGGGTGCGATCCTGGAGACCCGGGATCGAATCCCACGTCGGGCTCCCGGTGCATGGAGCATGGAGCCTGTTTCTCCCTCTGCCTATGTCTCTGCCTCTCTCTCTCTCTCTCTCTGTGACTATCATAAATAAATAAAAAAAATTAAAAAAAAAATACTTCGTTTAAAAAAATAAATAAATAAAAATTAAACACATACTATCTGTGTATGTATACAACAGAAATTTCTAACTCTTTGCTCCAGAGAAATGAAAGCACATTTCCATACAAAGAATTGCACATGAAAATTTATGACAATTTTGTTTTTAATTGCTAAAAATGGAAAATGACCCAAATATTTCTCAACAGATATATCATGTTATAGTATAACCACATGTTGGAGTACTACTAAGCAATGATTACTTGTTGTTAGAACATATAAATAAAATTGTTCTTTGCATATTAATCCTGTATCCTGTAAACTCACTAAACTCACTTATTAAAGATGGACTATTGATGTGCACAAAAGAGATGAGTGTATACAGTATTGTGCTGAGTGAAAGCAGCAAGGCAAAAGAGAGCTCATGTTTTATATTCCATTCATATCAAATTCAAAAAAGTTCTATAATGGTGGACGTAAGATTGGCAGTTCCTCATGGATAGGAATGGGGTGGAAAGCAACAGGGGACAGAATGTAAAGGGTAAAATGAAAGTTTTGAGGATAATAAATATATTCATTGTTGTGAGTGAAGTGATGGTTTTATGAGTTTATACAGTTGTCAAAATTTATCATGTTTTATACTTTAAGTATATGCACCTTAAGTTATTGAATTTCAATAATTATAACTTTTAAAAAATATATAGATTCTTTAAACATTTTTTCAACTTTTCTCATGTTTGTTTACCTCTAAAAACAAAATTCACATGGAAAAGGAATCACTATATTTACCAGCCATGAGAATAAACGTAATGAGAGTATATGGTGAGCCCAAGTATACGGTCAATCTAAATCCAATATTTCACTGCTTTGAACTTAAATATAATCTTAATACTGGCAGGATAACACCTTAGTACTAACAAATATTATAAAAATTTTAAAACCTCAAGTACACCAAGTATTTCTCACAAATTTGATTAGTTGATGATTATATAGAAAAATATAAGTTTACATAAACATAATTATATATATCAAAGAAAACATAGAGGTTGTTTTACTTAATATACACCTGCGTTTTAAAAGGGGAGCATGAACTTTATTTCTTGTATGGAATGTTTCCTGGATACTTAGCATTATTTTCACTAACATCCCAGAGATTGAGATATTACAAAAGAAATCGAAGACAAAATTTCCAATTATAATTGAGTTAATTTCCACTCCTGGATTAAATTATTCATTTGGCCTATATTAATTTTGTTTTCAGTTAAACTCTTAGACTTCTTCTCCTTGGTCTAGGAAAAGACAATGAACCACATCCTTGTCCTCACAGATCTCCTTTAAACTCCTCAGTACTTTATATTTCACCACACTATCAGAAAACAAATATCCAGTGTAACATATATCTTAATACTGGCAATTACCATGACAAGAAAAGTAGATAAACTTATTTTTTCTAAAGAATTTATATTTACTGTTTTGTGAATGAGGTCGATTTTGGTATGTAATTGAACAGATAAGTATCATTTACACCAGTTAGACAGCCAAATGAGTGACATGTCTCCACTAAACTTCTAGTACATATAATCATACAGGAAATTTAAAAAACAAAAGATAGTAGGAAGAAGTTTAAGCTTTGAATCAGAGAATATGAATTTGTGTTTGATTCTGCTGGTTTTCTAATTTTGTGACCTTGAAAAGGTCACAGATTTTGTGTTTATTCTTCCATTGGGAAAATGAAAATAATAAACTATATCATAACTAATTGTGCATATTTAATCATTTTTAAAGATTTACTTATTTATTCATTCATTCGTTTATTCATTTATTTACTTGAGAGAGCATGAGCAGAGGGAGGGGCAGAAAAGAAGGAGACAAATCCTCAAGCAGACTCCCCACTGAGCACAGAGCCCAATGCAGGGCTTGATCCCAAGACACTGAGATCACGACCTGAACCAAAATCAAGAGTTGGATGCTTAACTGATTGAGCCACCCAGGCTCCACATGTTATGTTTAATCATTTTTAAACACAGCACCATGCATACACATACACAAACTTTATCATCTGATTAGTATAGGAAACAAAAGAATGTGGATTCCTATTTTGAGTCTTCGTAACTTCCTTCATTTAATAGATTCATGAGTCACTGCTTATTTCTTACTAAGGATAACTCCTATATTCCCCCTAAAAAGTAGCTTCAAGGCCTAAGATGAAAGGTTCTCCTTCCCAAATCAATTCACATCTGAAGGGATAGTCAAACTTTCAAATGAACTTGGACAATCAGTATTTACCACAAAATTATAGACTAGTAGTCTACTACTTTACAGCCAGGATGACTTATGAAAGCTTTTTCCCACATACTTTAAGTTGCACAACTGACATGAATAATCCTATGTTGACAAGACTATCTTGAAAATGAATAATAAATACTGAAAATTTGAATTACTAGATAAAAAGATTTATTTTTAAAGCTATGGCAATTAAGACAGTTGGCATTGAAATAATAAATACGCAGAACAATAGAGCAGAGAGCATAGAAATAGACTCATATATACATCCATTTTGTGACAAAAGTACTATTGCAGTGTGTTAGAGCAATTTTTTTTATTTTTCACAATTTTTTTCTATATCAAGTTTTTATTTAAATTTCAGTTAGTTAACATATAGTGTAGTATGTAGAATTTAGTGATTCATCACTTACATGGAACACCCAGCATTCATTACAAGTGCACTCCTTAATACCTGTCACCCATCTAGCCCATCCCTCTGCCCACCTCCCCAAGATGTTTTTGTTAAATAAAAGGTCTTGAATTAATTGCATATTCATGCAGTAATGAAATTTGATCACATACTTCACAGCATATATCAAAATATGAAAAGTACTAATAGTTAATATAGGAGAATATCATCATCACTTTAGGGGTAGGCCAGGACTTCTTATATAGTACATAAAACAGCGAAGGAAAGAGTAATACATTGGACTGCATCCAAATTACCAACTTTTGTTATTCAAAAGACACTCATAAAAGCACAAAAACAAGTCATGGAGTTATGAAGATGTGAATATATTTAACAAAAGACTCATTTCCTTTATGTATATAAATTCCACAAACTAATAAAAAAAAGACATTAAAATGGACATAAAACCTGAAGAGACACCTGATTAAAAAAAAAAAATCCATACTTAAACTATATGTGTGAAAAGATACTTTTAGTATCATGACTTACCAGGGAAAAGCAAAATTTAAAAACTCTATGAGATGCTACTACAGGTCTACCAGAATGGTGAAAATTAAAAGAAAAAAATATATGTATTCCAAATGTTGGCAATAATGTGGAGTATCTGGAAATTTCATACACTGATTTAAAAGTCATTTGTGAAAGTAATGTCTGGCAGCGTCTGGTAAAGCTGAACTTACATATATCCTATGACTCACCCATTCTACTCTTAGATGTGTATCCAATAGAAATGAACACATACCTGCACCAAGAGTCAAAAACATTCATAACAGCATGATTCATAATGGCCTAGAACTAAAAATGACTCAAATATCCATCAAAATTAGAATAGATAAATAAACTGTGATGTACTCATGCAGTGGAATACGATATAGCATGGGAAAATAATGGATTTCTAGGCATGTAACAACAAAGATAAATCCCATAAATAATGTTCAACAATGAAATTCAGACACTGAAATTCTTAGCTTAGATGCTGGTGGTGAAAACAACTGAGGGCATGAGGCTGCTGGTAATGTAATATTTGGATCTGGATAATACATGTGACCACTGTAAAAATTTGTACAGCTATATACTTAATGTTTGTGCACTTTAAGAATATGAATGTACGTTATGCTTCAACAGAAAAAGTAAAATTTGGAGAATATAGTTCTTAGACTTGCCAAAGTACTTTTGGAACTATATTTTATATTTTTATAGCAAGACTGAAAAAAGAAAATTCTATATCTGGTTCTTACAGAAAAGGATTCTTTTGTATTCTCTGCAATGTTTTTCTACTTAGAAGACTATTTTAAGAAATTATGATTATAATTTAGTAAATTATCAGTCATATAAATAAGTCTATTTTAGTTTTATAGTAGTAAAATAAATCAAATCCTGTATTTATTTATTTTTTAAATTTTACTTATTTGTCCATGACAGACATAGAGAGAGAGAGAGGCAGAGACACAGGTAGAGGGAGAAGAAGACTCCATGCAGGGAGCCCAACGCAGGACTCGATCCTGGGACTCCAGGACCGCACCCCGGGCCAAAGGCGGGCGCTAAACCACTGAGCCACCCAGGGATCCCCTCAAATCCTGCATTTAAGAAAGTCGGAGAAACATCTCAAGGGAAACAATAACTACTAAATAGTGGCTTCCCTAGTTAATGCATTTCCCAAAATACACTCTTCATAACCAAGGGAATAATTATTCATGCTGAACTTTTCTTTAAATTTCACTAGTGTAATTGAATTGTAATTAAAGGCCCATTGCTTTTTTCCATCCCTCTTAAAACACTTTCTGGAAATGAAAGAATATTTTCTACATGAAAATAGCAGCCAAGTATTATTAGTGTTATGATTGCAATAATTTTAAGTGTTATGGAGTTTCATTCAGAAAGAATTTACCATAATATCTTAGGTTTATATTACAAAAGGGAGAAACCAATGCTTTAAATTTAGAATCCAACAGAAAATTATGAGCTATAAATTAAGAACAAAAATCTCTCAAGCTCCTCATCCTAAATGGCCATCAGAGTTCCAGCTCTGGAATGTTGCATTAAAAGAATTTTATCCCCCAAATTACTTAGAATAACTTTTGCTGTTTGCTTTAACAGAAGCTTCTCTTTACCCAAATGTTCAAAATCAAGTTTCCTTTGAAAAATAATGACTTAAAACAGAAGAAAAAGTTTTCATTGCTCACAAAATTGAAGTGAAAAGGTATTAGAAGTTTTATGAAACTTACCACTTCTAAAGTTATTCCATTTTTGGTAAAAATTGCAGATACAGCTTCTTTTTTTTAAAAATTTTATTTATTTATTCATGATAGTCACACACACAGAGAGAGACAGAGAGGCAGAGACATAGGCAGAGGGAGAAGCAGGCTCCATGCACCGGGAGCCCGACGTGGCATTCGATCCCGGGTCTCCAGGATCGCACCCTGGGTCAAAGGCAGGCGCCAAACCGCGGCACCACCCAAGGATCCTGCAGATACAACTTCTAATCAGAGTGAATTTAATTTGACTGAGAGTGATTTAATTTGGAGGTGCAAAGTTATTTTTTTTTTTGGAGTTTTGACAACTTTAAATAATGATAGTATCTAAGGAAGGAGATTTAAACATATTTGCTTTGATGGAGGGATAGTCTCATGCTACTTTTTACTTTGAAATGAGATCCTGATGAATTCATTCAGCTTCTAAATCATAGGTTTTCTATAATTCTCAAGGATTCCTTCAAAACTACATTTTTAGTGATACTTAACATGGTAATCAAGGAAAAATACTCTGTCATGATTATAAATGAAAACAATAGATAGAAAATATCTTTTAGCTTAATATAGTGATTCTTTATAGATAATATACAACAGGCAGAAATATTTTTTCTTAATAAGTTGGTTAACTAATGGAAATTACATATCCACTAGAGTCAGCTAAAAAACTCTTTTAACTATTATATAGGAATTTTTTAAGGATATTTTTATGATATAATATTTCAAGATGTAATCATTTAAGATATTGGTATTTCCTGATCATTTCATTGTTAATTCTAGTAATAAATTATATGAAAGATGTGTTTTTAATATGTGCATCTTTGATTTCCAAAGATAAAGGAAATATACTTAGAAATGATTATTTACTTAGTAAATATGTTCTTTTGTAAAGTTGTGTCAGTATGGTGTGTATGTGTATCTATGGGTACCAGTATAAGGTGGAAGAGAATGGGAGGTGATGAGGAACTGGATCCTTACTCTACAACTGCTTTTTCCCCAATTGACAAGAACTCTAAGCAAAAGCACGGTTCTGCAATTTCTCCTGTGTGGTCTCCTAGTTTTCCTTCTAGTTATTTTGTTTTGTTGAGGGATATTTCATGCTTTAATATGATCGGTGTCAAACAGCGATATTTGACCAGTGATGTCCAATTTTTGTAAAAGTGTGTTGTTAGTTTGTTGTCATGAATCCAGAGGTCTTCACTGCTGTCTGATGTCCTACACAGAATTTCTCCAAATTAACATAGCAATTGTTCTACTTCTCTTTAATGGCATGAGTTCATTTATTTTAAATTATTAACTATTTGCTTATTTTTCTTATTTCCTCTCGCATACTAGAAACTTTTAGAGGATAATATCTATACTAGAAGCAATATTAAAAACTTCTAGAAGGCAATTTCTCTGCTCCATTCATCTTGTACCCTTAAGTACTCAGCCCAGTGCCAATCTCATATTAACAAATAACATATCTATCACCTATGTATTTATCAATCCAAACATTTTCAATTCACAAGGAAGGAGTGCTTCAAATGTTCATTTAAAAGTTGATTTCTAGGAATCTGATTATTTTATTTCTAAGCTGGCTTTACTCATTTTCTGAAATACTTCTGATTCCAAAGAAAAAAGTAAAAACAATACTATTGCAGAAATGATGAAACTATGGAAAAATAAAATTGAATAAGAAATTGTACTTAATCTGGAGCGGTTGTATTGTATTGTTGAGAAATTTGTTAATAAAAAACTGAAAAGCTAAGGGAGCTTTTTGAAAATTTCTCAGCATTATGTTTTTAGAGGTTAATGGAATCAGCCCTTTATTGTTTCTTCTTCTTCTTCTTTTTTTAAAGATTTTATTTATTTATTTGAAACAGAGACAGAGAACCCAAGCAGGGGAAGCAGCAGGTAGAGGGAGAGGGAGAAACAGGGAGAGGAAGAAGCAGACTTCCTGCTCAGCAGGGAGCCTGATGTGGGGCTCCATCCCAGGACCCTGGTATCATGACCTGAGA
This sequence comes from Vulpes lagopus, assembly GCF_018345385.1. Taxonomy (NCBI): domain Eukaryota; kingdom Metazoa; phylum Chordata; class Mammalia; order Carnivora; family Canidae; genus Vulpes; species Vulpes lagopus. The sequence goes on from NC_054829.1 coordinate 103,244,217, forward strand.
CAAAGGTAGACACTTAACCAACTGAGCCACCTGGGTGCCCCCTGTTTTATTGTTTCTAATTTAACTTCAACGTTTTGGGGTTTTTCTTTGTTTTATGTAGTGAATTCTTATTGTTCTCCTGTTCTGATGAATTTTAGCTGTGTGACTTTGGAAATGTTACTTAACTTCTCTATGCCTCAGTATGTTCATTAAAAAAAGCAAGGGATATTAGTAATAACTATCTTAGTGGGTAATTGTGATTAAATGAAGTAACAAATAAAAAGCACTAGAGTAGCATTTGACATGTATGAAGTTCTCCTTAAACGTTAGATATTATTATTGTTGTTACTCATTATATCTTTCTGAATGTTCTTATACTAAGCATCTCTTTAACCTAGTTTACACACTCCATCTTATTTTCTAGTTATTAATGTAATACTCCATTTACCTTACAAGCTTTTAATCTCTCTGTAGGTAGAAGGTAACTTCTGTTACACGAAATGTAAAGCCTGATATAGCATCTGCCCTCAGTAAATATTTATTTCAATAAATTGCTGTCATTTCAAAATAAAAGAAAAAAACAGCAGAAGGACAGATGAGTTTTCCTAGGGAATTATGAAAGTGTGGTCTGATCGTTAATTTTATATGCCAATTTGACTGGGCTAACAGTTGCCCAGATAATTGGTAAAACATTTCTGGGTGTGTCTGTGAGGGTGTTTCCAAGACATTGGCATTTAAATAAGTAGATTGAATAAAGGACATTGCCCTCACCAACTTGAGTGGGTATCATCCAATCCATTGAGGGCCTGAATAGAATAAAAAGTCATAGGAAGGACATACTGGCTCTGTCTTTTTAAGCTAAGATATCTCCTTCCCTTGGACGTTGACCTTCCTGTTTCTTAGGCTTTCTGATTCAGAAGTTTATTAAGCAAGGATACAGACAAAGCTCTCAGAAGTGACGGGGATCTCCCAACTGGGTTGCCACTGAGGGCTTGTAGGGTTGGTCTTTTATTGGAAGCTAACCTGCATTCCTAAATCCTTTTATTTTTTTAAAGATTTTATTTATTTATTTATTCATGAGAGACACAGAGAGACAGAGACAGAGGCAGAGGGAGAAGCAGGCTCCATGCAGGAACCCCAATGTGGGACTCAATCCCAGGACCCCAGGATCACACCTTGAGCCAAAGGCAGACATTCAACCACTGAGCCACCCAGGCGTCCCTCCTAAATCCTTTTAACATTATCTACTGATGTCACCATTGAGTAAGGACTAGTGATAACATCCTTAATGAGTTACTAGTAATAACATCTTTAATGCCTTACTTTTTTGGGGTCTGATTAGTCTTTGTGGATCACAGATGACTGTCATAAAAAGGACACCCTCCCCACCCACCCCTAGGGCAGATTGGTCTGGCTTGTTCCCTTATCTCTGGTTTCCTTACACCTCAGCATTTTGGGGACTTTTGTAAGCCTGCATCGGTGGCCCCTTACCTAGCCCTGCCTGGCCCCATTTGTCCCTAACCCATATGGAAGTATTTGTGCACACGTGGATACAACTTCCTAATTCATACTTGTAAGTCTAACCTAAAAACTCAAGATGTTTCCAACCTGTGAACATTAATGAGGTTATATGGATGCCAGCTTTCCTCTCATAGGAACATGGTCCTTTCTAAGACGTCTTGTAGGTCTTTAGGGGACTTCTCCAGCTTTGGAGTTGTCATTAATGACCCAGTGTCATCCTGCTACCTCTGTCTGCTCCTGGTGAAATCTCGCCCCACAGCCAGGCTACCAGCGGCACCTGAGCATAAGATCTATAGTACTGAAGTCAGGAGGCTCAAGGAGGCAGACTCTGACCTTTCCCTACCTTTCTGTTGGCTTACATTCCCTGGGCCCTCAGGCCCTACTCTGTATCCTCAATGTCACAGTTGTTCATTCATACAATTCCTAAAGCCATGTCTTGAAACTCTTATAAAGGCTTAAAATCTGCCTGTCAGGCTGGTCGCAGGTATAAGAATAAAAGCCTACTCTTCTCTTTTGTTATTCCCATTCCCGTTTCCTTCAGTTTCTGCCCCCCAAATTTCTTTCTCTTCTTCCCGGTCAAAACAAAACCCCATGCACGTTGGCAGTCAAATGGATCCTTGGCAAAGAGGCAGTGCTTACTTCCTACTGCCCAAAGCACCCAGACCACAGCTGCTGCTCATAAGCCAAGGCATTCTGTTGCAAATATTATTCTGTAGTTTGAAGAGTACAACAATAATACTAATTTTTAAAGCAAGTGTAACAAAGTGTTTCTCGCACATGAAATGGTTTTTGCTTATTGCTTCCATTTATCCTAGTTTCTTATAAGCTTGAAGTGGAACATAAGAAATAGTAATGGTTATCTTCCTCTTCGAATACCTAGTATAGGGATGTTTATGGATTGGATTGAAAGAGATTGGCTATAAGCCAGATGGACTGCTTATTTGCTAATTCTGGAATATGTTACTGAAAATTCTCTAAATTTTACACAGGACATGTTTCTATGAATCCACCTCTAGCAAATTCTTTTAAAACAAAAACAGAATAAGTACATTTTCCTGGAAAAAAATGTATTTTGAAGTGTTAACTTACATACTAGGTGCTGGTGACAAAGATCAGGGGAAACTCCCTCCTTCCCATACCCTGACTAATTAATAGTTTACATTGCAATTATATTTTATTAGAGACAAATGTATCTGAAAGGATTTTCGGTGAAGTCCTTTTATTATCTATGTAAGATACCTTTAAATAATAAGATATCTTAAATAATAATAATGTATTACCAGCCCTGGTTCTCTGGTCCTTCCCATGCGAGGGTGAGGTATTTTCTTGAAGTATCTCAAATGTCCTAGAATGACTGAACACTAAATTTAATATCATCCCATCTTGGTGGAGGGGATGAAGAGTCTTGTCTACCATGAACCTCTGTGAACAGGACCTAGACACTTTTTTGTCAATTGTGAGATAAACTTTATTTGACACAAGGTACTTGGAGTTAATGATAAAAGTTTTAACTCTTTCTCATTTGAAGAATTGAAAAGTGGACTTCCTTTTCCATATTTCTTTGGTGTTCTAAAAAGAAAAGGTCTAAAAGAAAGAAGTCATTTTATAGTGTAGAAAAAGTGTTCTAAGGGGAACATAATATATTGGCATTGGTTTGTCTATGGGACTCTTCAGAATTTCCATGGACATCCATTGTAGGTGATAGTGAAGAAAATCCATGTTAGGATGTTTTCAGTTTAAATGTAAAATAGGGGGAGGAGCAAGATGGCAGAAGAGTAGGGTCCCCAAGTCACCTGTCCCCACCAAATTACCTAGATAACCTTCAAATCATCCTGAAAATCTACGAATTCGGCCTGAGATTTAAAGAGAGAACAGCTGGAACGCTACAGTGAGAAGAGTTCGCGCTTCTATCAAGGTAGGAAGACGGGGAAAAAGAAATAAAGGAACAAAAGGCCTCCAAGGGGGAGGGGCCCCGCGAGGAGCCGGGCTGAGGCCGGGGCGAGTGTCCCCAGGACAGGAGAGCCCCGTCCCGGAGGAGCAGGAGCTGCACCAACCTTCCCGGGCGGAAAGGGGCCCGCAGGGAGTTAGAGCAGGACCCAGGAGGGCGGGGATGCCCTCGGGCTCCCTGGGACACTAACAGGCACCTGCGCCGAGAAGTGCGCCGAGCTCCCTAAGGGCTGCAGCGCGCGGAGGGACCCGGAGCCGCTCGGAGGGGCTCGGGCGGCGGCTCCGCGGAGGGGGCTGCAGGGCGGGAGCACAGGGCGCCGGGACACAGCCCAGGATCCGGCCTCCCCCGGGACAGGCAGAGGCCGGGAGGGCCCAGGACAGCAAGGACGCTCCTGCCGCGAGCTGAGCAGATCAGCGGCCCGCCCCGGAGCCTCCAGGCCCTGCAGACGGAGAGCCCCGGAGTTACTGCAGGGGCTGACTCCAGGGCTCCAGAGCTGGCCCCGCCACTGCGGCTGTTCCTCATGGGGCCTCACGGGGTAAACAACCCCCACTGGGCCCTGCACCAGGCAGGGGCAGAGCAGCTCCCCCAAGTGCTAACACCTGAGAATCACACAACAGGCCCCTCCCCCAGAAGACCGGCTAGAAGGACCAGTTCCAAGGGAAGTCAAGGGACTTAAAGTATACAGAAGCAGAAGATACTCCCCCGTGGTTTTTTTTTTTTCTTTTTGATTTCAGTTTGCTTCCCCCACCCTTTTATTTCCTTCCTTTCTTATCCTTTCTCTTTTTCTTCTTTTTTTCTTTTTCTTCCTTTTTTTCTTTTCTCTTTTTCTCTTTTCTTTCCTTCTTTCTCTCCTGTCATTTTCTCCTTTTCCCAATACAGCTTGTTTTGACCACTGTGCACTGAGCAAAATGACTAGAAGGAAAACCTCACCTCAAAAGAGAGAATCAGAAACAGTCCTCTCTCCCACAGAGTTACAATATTTGCATTACAATTCAATGTCAGAAAGCCAATTCAGAAGCACTATTATACAGCTACTGGTGGCTCTAGAAAAAAGCATAAAGGACTCAAGAGACTTCATGACTGCAGAATTTAGAGCTAATCAGGCAGAAATTAAAAATCAATTGAATGAGATGCATCCAAACTAGAAGTCCTAATGATGAGGGTTAACGAGGTGGAAGAACGAGTGAGTGACATAGAAGACAAGTTGATGGCAAAGAGGGAAACTGAGGAAAAAAGAGACAATTAAAAGACCATGAGGATAGAGTAAGGGAAATAAACGACAGCCTGAGGAAGAAAAACCTATGTTTAATTGGGGTTCCCGAGGCCGCCGAAAGGGACAGAGGGCCAGAATATATATTTGAACAAATCATGGCTGAAAACTTTCCTAATCTGGGAAGGGACACAGGCATTCAGATCCAGGAAATAGAGAGATCCCCCCCCCTAAAATCAATAAAAACCGTTCAAAACCTCGACATCTAATAGTTAAGCTTGCAAATTCAAAAGATAAAGAGAAAATCCTTAAAACAGCAAGAGACAAGAAATCCCTGACCTTTATGGGAAGGAGTATTAGGGTAACAGCAGACCTCTCCACAGAGACCTGGCAGGCCAGAAACGGCTGGCAGGATATATTCAAGGTCCTAAAAGAGAAGAACATGCAACCAAGAATACTTTATCCAGCAAGGCTCTCATTCAAAATGGAAGGAGAGATAAAGAGCTTCCAAGACAGGCAGGAACTGAAAGAATATGTGACCTCCAAACCAGCTCTGCAAGAAATTTTAAGGGGGACTCTTAAAATTCCCCTTTAAGAAGAAGTTCAGTGGAACAATCCACAAAAACAAGGACTGAATAGATATCATGGTGACACTAAACTCATATCTCTCAATAGTAACTCTGAACGTAAACGGGCTTAATGACCCCATCAAAAGGCTTAGGGTGTAGGACTGGATAAAAAAGCAGGACCCATCTATTTGCTGTCTACAAGAGACTCATTTTAGACAGAAGGACACATACAGCCTGAAAATAAAAGGTTGGAGAACCATTTACCATTCAAATGGTCCTCAAAAGAAAACAGGGTAGCCATCCTTATATCAGATAAACTAAAATTTACCCCGAAGACTGTAGTGAGAGATGAAGAGGGACACTATATCATACTTAAAGGATCTATCCAACAAGAGGACTTAACAATCCTCAATATATATGCCCCGAATGTGGGAGCTGCCAAATATATCAATCAATTAAAAACCAAAGTTAAGACATACTTAGATAATAATACACTTATACTTGGTGACTTCAATCTAGTGCTTTCTATACTCGATAGGTCTTCTAAACACAACATCTCCAAAGAAACGAGAGCTTTAAATGATACACTGGACCAGATGGATTTCACAGATATCTACAGAACTTTACATCCAAATCAACTGAATACACATTCTTCTCAAGTGCACATGGAACTTTCTCCAGAATAGACCACATACTGGGTCACAAATCAGGTCTGAACTGATACCAAAACATAGGGATCGTCCCCTGAATATTCTCAGACCATAATGCCTTGAAATTAGAACTAAACCACAACAAGAAGTTTTGAAGCATCTCAAACACATGGAGGTTAAGGACCATCCTGCTAAAAAGATGAAAGGGTCAACCAGGAAATTAAAGAAGAATGAAAAAGATTCATGGAAACTAATGAGAATGAAGATACAACTGTTCAAAATCTTTGGGATGCAGCAAAAGCAGTCCTGAGGGGGAAATACATTGCAATACAAGCATCCATTCAAAAACTGGAAAGAACTCAAAAAGCTAACCTTACACATAAAGGAGCTAGAGAAAAAACAGCAGATAGACCCTACACCCAGCAGAAGAAGAGAGTTAATTAAAATTTGAGCAGAACTCAACGAAATCGAGACCAGAAGAACTGTGGAACAGATCAACAAAACCAGGAGTTGGTTCTTTGAAAGAATTAATAAGATAGATAAACCATTAGCCGACCTTATTAAAAAGAAGAGAGAGAAGACTCAAATTAATAAAATCATGAATGAGAAAGGAGAGATCACTACCAACACGAAGGAAATACAAACGATTTTAAAAACATATTATGAACAGCTTTATGCCAATATATTAGGCAATCTAGAAGAAATGGACGCATTCCTGGAAAGCCACAAACTACCAAAACTGGAACAGGAAGAAATACAAAACCTGAACAGGCCCATAAATGGAGGAAATTGAAGCAGTCATCAAAAACCTCCCAAGACACAAGAGTCCAGGGCCAGATGGCTTCCCAGGGGAATATTATCAAACGTTTAAGGAAGAAATCATACCTATTCTACTAAAGCTGTTTGGAAAGATAGAAAGAGATGGAGAACTTCCAAATTCGTTCTATGAGGCCAGCATCACCTTAATTCCAAAACCAGAGAAAGACCCCACCAAAAAGGAGAATTATAGACCAGTATTCCTGATGAACATGGATGCAAACATTCTCAACAAGATACTAGCCAGTAGGATCCAACAGTACATTAAGAAAGTTATTCACCATGACCAAGTAGGATTTATTCCTGGGACATAAGGCTGGTTCAACACTCGTAAAACAATCAATGTGATTCATCATATCAGCAAGAGAAAAACCAAGAACCATATGATACTCTCATTAGATGCAGAGAAAGCATTTGACAAAATTCAGCATCCATTCCTGATCAAAACTCTTCAGAGTGTAGGGATAGAGGGAACATTCCTCGATATCTTAAAAGCCATTTACGAAAAGCCCACAGCAAATATCATTCTCAATGGGGAAACACTGGGAGCCTTTCCCCTAAGATCAGGAACAAGACAGGGATGTCCACTCTCACCATTGCTATTCAACATAGTACTGGAAGTCCTCGCCTCAGCAATCAGACAACAAAAAGACATTAAAGGCATTCGAATTGGCAAAGAAGAAGTCAAACTCTCCCTCTTCGCCAATGACATGATACTCTACATAGAAAACCCAAAAGCCTCCACCCCAAGATTGCTAGAACTCATACAGCAAAGTGGCAGGATATAAAATCAATGCACAGAAATCAATTGTATTTCTATATACTGAGATAGAAGAAAGAGGAATTAAGGAGTCAATCCCATTTACAATTGCACCCAAAAGCCTAAGATACCTAGGAATAAACCTAACCAAAGAGGTAAAGGATCTATACCCTAAAAACTACAGAATACTTTTGAAAGAAATTGAGGAAGACACAAAGAGATGGAAAAATATTCCATGCTCATGGATTGGCAGAATTAATATTGTGAAAATGTCAGTGTTAACCCAGGGCAATTTACACGTTTAATGCAATCCCTATCAAAATACCATGGACTTTCTTCAGAGAGTTAGAACAAATTATTTCAAGATTTGTGTGGAATCAGAAAAGACCCCGAATAGCCAGGGGAATTTTAAAAAAGAAAACCATATCTGGGGGCATCACAATGCCAGATTTCAGGTTGTACTACAAAGCTGTGGTCATCAAGACAGTGTGGTACTGGCACAAAAACAGACACATAGATCAATGGAACAGAATAGAGAATCCAGAAGTGGACCCTCAACTTTATGGTCAACTAATAGTCGATAAAGGAGGAAAGACTATCCATTGGAAGAAAGACAGTCTCTTCAATAAATGGTGTTGGGAAAATTGGACATCCACATGCAGAAGAATGAACTAGACCACTCTCTTTCACCATACACAAAGATAAATTCAAAATGGATGAAAGATCTTAATGTGAGACAAGATTCCATCAAAATCCTAGAGGAGAACACAGGCAACACCCTTTTTGAACTCGGCCACAGTAACTTCTTGCACGATACATCCACGAAGGCAAAAGAAACAAAAGCAAAAATGAACTATTGGGATTTCATCAAGATAAGAAGCTTTTGCACAGCAAAGGATACAGTCAACAAAACTAAAAGACAACCTACAGAATGGGAGAAGATATTTGCAAATGACATATCAGATAAAGGACTAGTTTCTAAGATCTATAAAGAACTTATTAAACTCAACACCAAAGAAACAAACAATCCAATCATGAAATGGGCAAAAGACATGAACAGAAATCTCACAGAGGAAGACATAGACATGGCCAACATGCACATGAGAAAATGCTCTGCATCACTTGCCATCAGGGAAATACAAATCAAAACCACAATGAGATACCACTGTGGTCATCAAGACAGTGTGGTACTGGCACAAAAACAGACACATAGATCAATGTGAGATGAGATCAATTTTCCCCGATGAGAATGGGGAAAATTAACAAGGCAGGAAACCACAAATGTTGGAGAGGATGCGGAGAAAAGGGAACCCTCTTACACTGTTGGTGGGAATGTGAACTGGTGCAGCCACTCTGGAAAACTGTGTGGAGGTTCCTCAAAGAGTTAAAAATAGACCTGCCCTATGACCCAGCAATTGCACTGTTGGGGATTTACCCCAGTGATTCAGATGCAATGAAACGCCAGGACACCTGCACCCCGATGTTTCCAGCAGCAATGTCCACAATAGCCAAACTGTGGAAGGAGCCTCAGTGTCCATCGAAAGTTGAATGGATAAAGAAGCTGTGGTCTATGTATACAATGGAATATTACTCAGCAATTAGAAATGACAAATACTCACCATTTGCTTCAACATGGATGGAACTGGAGGGTATTATGCTGAGTGAAATAAGTCAGTCGGAGAAGGACAAACATTTTATGTTCTCATTCGTTTGTGGAATGTAAATAATAGTGAAAGGGAATAGAAGGGAAGGGAGAAGAAATATCAGAAAGGGAGACAGAACATAAAGACTCCTAACTCTGGGAAATGAACTAGGGGTGGTGGGAGGGGAGGAGGGCGGAGGGTGGGGGTGAATGTGTGATGGGCACTGAGGGGGGCACTTGACGGGATGAGCACTGGGTGTTATTCTGTATGTTGGTAAATTGAACACCAATGAAAAATATTATTAAAATATTATTAAAAAAATAAATAATTAAAAAAAATAAAATAAAAAAATAAATAATTGTAAAATAGAAGCTAACTTCAATTTCTACTTAAGAAGATGGCTAGTATACTTTAAGTGCACTTTTATATAATCATTTTGGAATTTTGATTCTAGAATCAAAATTAAATCTAAATCAGATATAGTCTTTTGCAAAAAGCATCAGTTAATTGTACCCCTAAAGGGTACCACATTAGAAATAATTCCAAACCTTGTGGTTGCTCTAGACCTGCTTAGCAATGCCTAGAATCAAATTCTGACAGGTTCACCATGAACCATAAGTAAATTAACTTCTGCCAGAACAAAAGAACATTCTTTAAAGATAAACAACACAATCCAGACTTACTGGATTGTGGAGGAGGGAGCTACCGGACTGAGCAACCAGAGCTCTATTCCCATGGACCCTGAACATGTGGAGCTGGTGAAAAGGATGATGGCTGGAGTAAGCCTGCCTGCACCAGGGGTTCCTGCCTGGGCTCGGGAGATCTCAGATGCCTAGTGGGAAGATGTTGTACAGAAGGCCCTCCAAGCTCGGCAGGGAGCCCCAGCCTGGAAGTGACTACTCTAAGAGCTGCCTTATCTCCCTGCATTCCAGGCCAGAACCAGCACAGGACTGAACACATCCCTGGTTGTAATGTCCATCTCCATCTTCCTCCTCTCCCTTTCCACATCAAGGCAAATCAGACTTCTTATCAGAGATCCACTTTATTCAGTTCTGTAGATATGGGGACATCGACCCAAGCCCAACCCATCTTAGCATGTATCACTCTGTGGAGAATAAAGCACCCTATGTAAACCAATTAATCTCGAATCCTGGATTGTGAATAACATTATAGAGATTGGAGATTCTGCTATGTTTCTTAGAGCATTGATTCCTTTCTGCTTTATCAGAAAGTTAGCATAGATAGACTTAAAGTCCATATTCTGACTTCCCTACAATGACCAATAGCTGAAATCTCTACATTTCTTAGCTGATCTCTTTGGAGTTTGTCTGGTGTATGGATAATTTAGGAATTTGGAACAGAATTTATACACAGAATTTGAGGGTCCTAATCCCAGTTTCTCTCCTTTCTAGATTCTCTTCCTCAGTTTACAGTTGTCTTGATTCCCCTGAATTCTTTTGATTCTTCATATGAATAAGACTATTAATTTTTCCTCAAATTTTATCTACCTCTAGCACTTTAGGCTAAAAGTGCATTTAACAAGTCATGAAATACATGACCAATACAATTGACCCTTGAACAATGTGGGAGTTAGGCATGCTGACACTCATGCAGTCAAAAAATTCAAACTTTTAACTCTCCTAAGCCTTAATTTCCTAATAGGCCACTCTAGACTGGAAGTCTTAACTGATAACATCAACTGTTGATTGACAACATACTTTGTATTTTATATGTACTACATATTGTATTCTTACAATAAAGTAAGAGAATAAAATGTTATTAAGAAAAATCATAAGGAAGAAAAAAATACACTTACAGTATTGTCCTGACTTTACTGAAAAAAGGTCACATATAAGTGGACCCACACAGTTCAAACCTGTGTTGTTCAAGGATCAACTGTATATGAAAATCAATTGTATTTGTGTAGATCAGTAACAAACAACTAGAAAACTAAATTTTAAATGTGATGTATAATAGCATCCTAAAACATAAAACATGGAATAAATTTTTAAAAAAAATATATGGAAGACTTCCATGAGAACCACAAAACATTATTGAGAGAAATTGAATAACATATAAATAAATGTAGAAATGTAGAAAAACATGCTATATTAATGAGCTGTTAGATATCAGTTCACCTTAAAATCATTTATACATTTAGTCTCATATCAACAGAAATCCCAACTAGGGGTACCTGGGTGGCTCAGTGATTGAACATCTGCCTTTGGCCCAGATTGTGATCCTGGGGTCCTGGGATCGAGTCCCACATCAGGGTGTAGGAAGCCTGCTTCTCCCTCTGGCTATGTCTCTGTCTCTCTCTCAGTGTCTCTCATGAATAAATAAAAAAATCTTAAAAAAAAAAGAAAAGAAATCCAAACTAGATCTTTTGTGCATTTGAAAACAGATTTTCAAAATTTGTATATAATTCAAAGAACATAGAATTGCCAAAACAATCATGAAAAGGAATAAAGTAGTCGACTTGCATTGTTTGATTTGAAGACTTAAAATAAAGCTATAGGTAATCAGGATATTATAATGAAGACAAATAGCTCATTGGAACAGAATAGAGTCAAGGGATATATATATATATAAAATTATATAATTATTATTATAGATCTATAATAATCTATTATATAGATTATTATATAATCTAATATATATATATATATTAGATTTCCAATAAAGGTGTTGAGGCAATTCAGTTGGGAAAAGAAAGCGCTTTTGGTGCTGAATCAACTGGATGTCCATCTAGAAAAAAAAAAAGTGCTGACAGATATTTCACAACATGAACAGAAATTAATTTGTGATAAATCATAGACCTAAATGTAAAGTTAAAACCATAAAGTTACTAGTATGAAATGGGAAAATCTATTTGCAATCTTGGATTAGGCAAATATTTCTTAATCAAAACTTAAAACCAACGATTAAATGAACTTCATCAATATTATAGCTCATTAAAATTTGCCTTCACAGAGGCACCTGGGTGGCAGTTGGTAAGCATTGGACTCTTGATTTCAGTTCAGGTCATGATCTCAGGGTCATGAGATCGAGCCCTGAGGTGGGCTCTGAACTCAACAGGGAGTCTGCTTGAATTCTCTCCCTTTCCTTCTTCCTTTGCCCATCCCTGCATTTTTCCATAATCTCTCTGTCTCTAAAATAAATAAGTCTTAAAAAAAATTGCCCTTGCAAAGATGAGTACAACTATAGGCTAGAAGAAAATATTTAAAATGCATATATCTGAAAAAGATTTATGATCAAATATGTAAAGAATTTATATTATTCAATGATAGATAATAAAGATCACCCAATTAAGAAGTGGGAAGATTGAAATATGTATTACAAAGTAAACTTAATTAAAAAAATTTCAGCTCATTTATTCATCCAAGGAATGAAAACTAAATCCTTGGAGAGAGATTTCTTTACAGCCACAGGATGCTGAAATATTAAGAAGATCAAATACTGTCAAGGATAAGAACAAATGGTACTCTCATACATTACTGATTAGAGTGTAAAATGGCACAGCTACTTTGTGTAACTATTTAGCAGTTACTCATCAATTAAATATATTCAGGAATTTCTGTAATCCAGCAATTCCACTCTCAGGCATTTACCCAAGAGAAATGAAAACATATGCGTACAAAAAGATAGCTTTATTCTAATAGCTAAAACCAGGAAGAAACAAAGTGTCCATCAATAGAAGAATAGATTATTAAAGAGTAGTATATTTATGCAATTTAATGTTACAGAGCATTAAAATAAATAGACAAAAATGAATGAATAGGCAAACAATGTAAATAAATCTCAAAATGTTATACTGAGTCAAGGAATCTATATACAAAAGGAATACATACATTTTGCATGAAGTTAATAAAATAGGCATAGCTAATCTAAGGTGATGGAAACCAGGACAGTGGTTGCCCCTGGGATTGACCAGCAAAGGGCCTGAGGGAACTTTGTAGGGTTACGCAGGGTTTTTTTTTTTTTTATCTTGTTTAAAGTGTAGATTAATAGGTGTACTTTTTTCTCAAAACTCATGGAATTGTACTTAGGTTTGCACATTTCACTATAGGTGAATTAAATCTCAATTAACAACAGAAAATAACACGTTGGCTAAATGGCAAACCAAGGGCTAAAATTGAAAGTAATATGCACACATTTAAGCTATATTTAGAAATTTGATATTTAATCTAGTAAACTAAAGAAATTATTGCCTCATGAATGTTTATTTTCTTACCTTCAAAGAAGGCATATATACAGAAAGGATACATATTTTATAAGAACCTAACTAGCATAGGGTTTTTATTTTTTCAAGTTGGGAATATATACATGACTTATTCGTATCTGAATTTAAATTCTCAGCTAGTTTTAATAAAAAAGAATCAAACTGTCAATAAATCCAGAGCTGTTACACAGATGTTAATTCTTTAAATATTTTAGACTTCAGTAAATTGTAAATTAGGTCAATTTGTAATTAAATAGGCAAAGTTATTGTAAATGATATATTTCAATAATTTAAAGGGCTTTTAAAAATGATGTGTATGAAAAAATCTTTCATTTTAATTTTGGATAATTTATTTTATTATTCTGTAATTTTAATGAACTTTCTCATTATGAACAAATTGAGGCGATCTTGGATATCTGTAAGAAAATTTAGGAGTAATATAATTTATTTTTTTTCTCTGTACAAGTGGTTGAAGAAGCACATATTTCCTTGGGTTAGCAGGCAGATGGAACTGTAACTGCTGCCAATGTTTATCTAGAGTTGGTTTTTTTTTTTTTTTTGATAAGAAAAACATTACATACATTTTATGGAGCTAGTTATTCTCTGCATAGCTTTTGCCAGCTCCACAGATGTAACTGAGTCGATGACAATTTTCCCAGGCTAAATTCCTGGGATGCAGGTGAAAGCCAATGAAAATTAGATAATATATCTGAGGTATGTTATAGTTTATTTGGAACCCAACCTGCATGTTATCAATGAATTTTTAAATTGTCTTGCACTTGAAGGGATGAGCACTGGGTGATATGCTATATGTTGGCAAATTGAACTCCAATAAAAAAATTTAAAAAATAAAAACATAAATAAAATTATAAAAAGGAAAAAAAAGGAAGGAACTTCTGAGAGGGCTAAGCAATTTACAAGTTTGGTAACTGATTGATGTTCTATATTTATTCTTTCAAATTTCATTTAAAAAATATGCAAATATGAGTAAGATGGTGATGTGTTCATTTAAGATATGTGATCACTTAAGATAGTCTAGGGGAGAGACATTTTTTTGATTGGGAACATTTATTGATTGACTATTATGTGCCAGGCACTGAGAATACAAAGACATAACCATAGCAAATGACATATTTTCATTTCAATGATCTCTCAATTTGAATGGAGAGACACTAACCTGACAGATATATAACAGAGTGCACAGTGCTATGAAGGAAATAAGCACAAGGGCAAAGAATCTAAACTAGATTTTGGTAATGGGTTTCATGGGGATTTTTAGAGATGTATAACTTCTTACACAAGCTTTAAAAAAAAATGCATAGGAATTCAGGAAGTAGAAATGAGGGTGGAAACATTTCAAGTGAAGTGAAAAAAAATAATTGTAAAACCAGGAAGACATGAAAGGAAACTAGGTAGTCTGAAGTGGTAAAGAGTTTCATCGTGGCTGGAATATGGGGTACTCAGAAGGGATGTAAAGAGACTGAGGCCAGCTGCTATGTTGGGGACATTAGGGTATTGTATGTCATGCTATAAAGCTTTGATTTTATCCTGTAACAAGTATAGAACCAGCTGAAATCCATGAGTAGGGTGGGATAAAATCAAATATGTTTTTTTAGGATGATAGTGTGGAAAATTAGTTTGAGGAGAAAAAGACTGATGTTAGGATATATAGTTAAGAATCCATGATGATAGACCAAGAGATGATGAGGGGTGAAGATAATAGAAGCAATGGAGAGGAGGAAGTCAATTCAGAATAACTAGTGGGTAGAATCAGTGGAACTTCATGATTATTTTGGTATGGTTGGTTAAGGGAGTTGAAAAAGTCTAAGATGGCTCCTTTCATTCTGGGGTGACTGGATACACAGTGATATCACTAACTAAAATAAGGGGATATGGAAAGAAAACTAGGTCTGACAGAAGAAACTTATTTGGTTAAGTTTGAGATATCAGTAATAGAAGTTCGAGAGATGATTATACAAATTTTTTTATTTTATTTTATTTTATTTTTTTTTATTTTTTATTTTATTTTTTTAATTTTATTTATTTATGATAGGCACACAGTGAGAGAGAGAGAAGCAGAGACATAGGCAGAGGGAGAAGCAGGCTCCATGCACCGGGAGCCCGACATGGGATTCGATCCCGGGTCTCCAGGATCGCGCCCCAGGCCAAAGGCAGGCGCCAAACCGCTGCGCCACCCAGGGATCCCTTGAAGACAAATTTTTTTATTAACAAACTGACACAGTTAGCATCTAATATTTCGGTCTCTTTTATCAACACCAAGCTAAAGGCTATTTTAATCCTATATTATTAAAAGGCTACAATGGAGCCAGAGAAGAGTGCAAAATATCCTAGGTAAGTACAGTTTATGGAAAAAACATGTTACTATATGAACATTTAGAAAAGTCACTCTTTTTGCAGGCTCTACTCTATGAATTCCAATTCCTCGTAGACTCTTTTATTTGAACTTTTAATCTTTTCTGTTGCTTTTTCTCTCATTCCTTTCCAAGTTTCCTTATCCTTCTTTAGTTTTTGGACCTCAAACCGGATAAAGTACTCTAATAAATGCCTGACTAATGCTCAGTGGGACAATTGTTTCAGGGTTCTAGCATGTTTTGTTCTTGTTAGTACATTCCTCTACCTTGCTGGTTTTTAAAATAATAGCAGTGTGCTGACTCATGTTCAGTTAAGGATTCAAATGGCACCTCTTAGCCTTTGTGGCAACTCTAGTCTTCCCCATCCTGAATTGATATCACATATTTTTCTCCCTTGACTGTCTTCTCACCAAGTATTCACTTTTATTTAAAGTTGTTAAGATCATTTTGGGTTACAATTTAGTCTTCAAAAGAAGTAGGTATCTTTCTTACTGTGTGTTAATCCAATTCCAAAATGTAGTAGGTATGATTTCTCAGTCACTCCAAGTCACTGATAAGCAGATGGGGAATGAATCCTAATGACTAGGGTGAGATTCTAAAGGCTTTTCTGAAGGAACCTTGGAGAAGTAACTTCACTCATTGTTCTTTTGTGATATACCACAGAATGAGAAAAATGAATTAGATATAATCAAATGTTTTATGCTATAAAAACAAAAAGAAAATGCTTGTCACATTAGAGTGTTCAAAAACATTAGTTTCCTTCTCTTTTTACTCTTGAATAAGCAATGTTATTTAATCTCCACTAAAGAAAAATAGGTGTTCTTATAAGTCAGAAGTTAAAATACTTTGAATCACTGAATTTACAAGCTGTCAGAATAAAATTCATTTTGATCTATAGGTAAATTTATACCATTGGAAAAGAAACTGTGCTTCTCATTATACAGGTAAACCAACAATCAGAAAAATTATGTTGTAGCCAAAGTCACAGAAATATTATGTGACAACATATTAGAGGGTATTTTTTTCAAATGCATACTTAAACTATTTTAAGCATTTCTAAATGGGCTTCAAAATTTAGCTCTAAATAGATATATAATATTTCGATAATTGTTTGTTACCTAATATTTTGACATTGAGCTGATTTCTAGTTTTCAACAACTATAAAAAATTGTACAGTAACTATTTCTAAAAGAGGTAGGTGTTATGATTCCATTGGATAAGTTATTATATTGAATAAAAGACATTTATTCTATTTAATAACAAATTTGCTACCTGCTCTCCTGTACATAAGAATCAAAATGTACACTAACATATCTCAGATGAAAATTTTGTAACTAAGTATTATCTTTTCCACAAAATCTTTGGTAAGCACATAAAAAGATCATTTATTCAACAAGTTTTTCTTGAGTACTTATTATGTCCTAGACACTGCAAAGTGTCAAGGATGCAAATTTACATAAGAAAGAGTCAGGGGATCCCTGGGTGGCGCAGCGGTTTAGCGCCTGCCTTTGGCCCAGGGCGCGATCCTGGAGACCCCGGATCGAGTCCCACGTCGGGCTCCCGGTGCATGGAGCCTGCTTCTCCCTCTGCCTATGTCTCTGCCTCTCTCTCTCTCTCTCTGTGACTATCATAAATAAATAAAAAAAAGAAAGAAAGAGTCATCACCTCTGAGGCACATATGGTCTTGTAGGATGATGTACATATGTTAACAGATATTGAAATAAAATATGATGAGTGCTATAATAGAGACTTGTGCAAGGGTTATGGGAACATCTTTGTGAACCTTTCTTCATGCTCGTCTTACAAAAGCCTAAGGCACAACCTACACCTTTCACTGGCCAGAGTACCCAAACACAAGTATTAATGCTCACTAAGCTCCCAGTTATTTTTCTTCCTTTCTTCCAACATTCACTTCTTCCCTCCTTTTTTTTCTTCAAAAAGTCTTTATTAAAACTATGGTCAGGCACTACATACGGTACTCAGAATATTAAGAGGAACAAGTCATGAATAGGTTTTGTCTTCATGATCTTTACAATGATGTGGGAGAGTAAAACAACTAAACAAATGGTTATAATAAGATATAAGAAGGAGGACAAAACCAGGAAGCACAGGCCCCTAGTCTTGATTCCATAAGACTAGTTCTATTTTTATCTGCTTCAGAGATAAAATTTTTACATTTTGTTTATGATTTCATTCAAAAGCAATGGCATGCACACATCATTCTTTTGCTTAAATATAAGTTTGAGAACTAGTACATGGGACTATTTAATTTATTTACAAATACATTTACATTATAGCTATACTTATGATGAGCATAGCATAAAATATAGAGATGCTGAATCACTGTGCTGTACACCTGAAACTAATGTCACATTGTATGTCAATTAGACTCAAATAGAAAAAAATTTCAAATAAAATAAAATAATAAAAAATAAATATGGTAAAAACCTGAATATAGTTTTCAGTGTTAGCAGAGATCCCAATCAATTGAATTGAAATATTGCACAAATTTGCTGATGCTGTATTTTGGGTTTCATTTCCCTTCCACTTTGACATTTAAATTTCAGTCATTCAAAGAAAGTCAAACTTGTTAAAATTGTTGCTATATGGTTTCCACATGGTAGAAGTGCTTTGACGGTTATGCCTGGACAAAAGTCTCAACAACTCAGCTAGAGATGCAATTGTGGCATCACTGCAAGATCTGTCTCAGTAACATCTCCTTGGTGTGATAAAGAGGGCAATGCCAATTCTTGAGTCCATTCTAGGTTCTGTTTTCTGATTTCTAAGCTTTGCTCCACACTGTGCTAGTTTCAGAGCACAGAAAGATGAGAAGACAGACTTGATCATTTTCATTATTTAACCACACATCAAAAATATGCAATTTATTTGCTGAGGTTTCCTTGTTTTCTTTAACTTTATATGAAGAGGACCCAAACATTTAAATGTGGACTTTAATCAACACCATGAATTGGGTTTGAATCAAAGATTCCATGTAGAAATACTCTGAGATTAAGATGATTTATATACTATTGCACTATTGTTAGGAAAAAGTACCTCCCATCATCCTCAGGTAAATTGATAATATAGTTAATTGTCTAATTAACTTCTTACTAGATTTTAAAAATCTTTCTTCTTTTTATTCAATATCATGATTTCTTTTTTTAAAAGATTTATTTATTTATTTTAAAGAGGGAAAGATAGCATGAGTAGGAGGGGCAAAGGGAGAGGGAGAGGGAGAAGGAGAGAGAATCTCAGGCAGACTACATGCTGAGCATGGAACCTGATAGGGGCTCAACCTCAAGTGCACCATTCCTTTAACTCTTCTACTTTCCCCCATTTAAAGCCAAAAATTTCTTTGTATTAAGAATGAAATTATTCAGCTTCCTTTACAGAAGATATCTATCTATTGACTTTTGTTAATTTATTTTGAAACATGATTAAAATAAATCAATGGACACACTGCTCTTGGCCCTGCCTCAGTTGCTTGGAGCTGCTTGCAGACTTGGAATTAGTCCTGTGAGCTGCAATCAGGAGAGGACTGGCCAGGAAGGGCATGTTCCTGTGACTCTTGTCCCAAACTCATAAAACTCTCAATGATACAAAGGTTTATACTTCAAAATACTTTGCAACTGTGAATTGGTTAATCACATCTACATCCCTAAGGGCTCTGAGTAACTTAAAGTTTTGTTTTCCCTTTGTAGCTTGTGGTATTCATTATAGCACTATTTATTTTGAGCTCCTGATCTTGGTTTTATTTGGATATATTTCTCTTGGATGTGTTTGTAGTTATTTTTCTTTTTCCTAATTTTGTTGGATGCCCAAGGGGCTTGGGACACGGCTGCCTATAAATTAATCTAAAAATGAACTATATTTGTATTCTTTGTCATTTGCCAGAATGCCATTTGGAATCTTCTCTTGGAATATGAGTCTCCCAAATACTCACCACAGTGGAATTCAGGTGCAAAGTAAACACAGCAGTTCTAGTATCAGCATCCATTTAGCCGGAGGGAGGGGGGCGGGGGGAATTTTTATGTCTATTATTATTGCAAACAGATTGTTCACTATATGCTGTTTGAAACAGAGAGGGAGTGAATGATTTAAGAATCTGTATTTTAAGTAGACAAATAACTTGCACACCCACAGTATGCCTTCAAGGCTCTGAAACCACAGCCAAAACAGAAAGGACATCTTTGCCAGGCCAAAAAATAGTACGATGGGCAATAGGTGATTTTCTCTTTTCTAATTCGCCAAGATCTTTCTCTTGCTGGTTCACACTTACACAAACATCATGAGAAGATGGCTTCTTGGTGAGTGCTGTGGCTACTTAACAGCAGTGAAAATAAAACAGAACAAAACTTTTACTTTAATGCTGCAAATGCTATATGTGTGTGTGTGTGTGTGTGTGTGTGTGTGTGTGTATTTGTGTGTGTCTCTATATGTATACACTTTAGCACTAATTGGTGGTATAAAGATGACCAGATGGCCTTTGGATCTCTCAGCACTGTCAGGTTATAGTGAGCCCGTGCTGCATCCCCTTAACTCCCCCCCCTCCACCCCACATACACAACACCCCTCCCCGCCTAAATCCATTCCTGCCTGTAGTGTGGATCTGGCTGTAGCAGCATTTCCACATCTGCTGTGTTCACACACATGATCTCTGTTCAACAAATAGTTCTTCCAGTTTCTGGGCCTGGATTTTAAATGTGTGTTGTAAGCAAAAAGGAGGCCTCGTTCCAGCTGGCAATGGTGGGTGAATTGCCAATGCAGAATTTCATCTGAACTGGGACTAACATTATCTGAAGCACATTTATGTTGGTGCGGGAAGACTGGAGTCACAACAGATAAATTGAAAGATTGTTTCATGATGGATTATACAAGACACTGTTTTTCCAAAAAATGTTTTCTATCACACAAAGGCCAGAGATCACATAACTCCTGTTCAGGACCATCCATCAAACAGGCTTACTCTCACCAAAAGGCTAAATTGCCAAAAAAATGGAGTGTTGGAAGGGCTTTAGCATTTGGGATTATATGTAATACTTATCATAATCCATTGACACTGAAGATGGCTGAGTGCCCTGCACCTCCGACTGAGATCTTGTTTTATTGAAATCAAGTATAAAGACACCAGAATGAGTTGACCGAATTCAACAAACAGTTGTTTAATGGCCATCTCAGAATAAAAACCTCTTTTAAAAGGTGATTTTGGAACAAATGAAAGAAAGAAGTGATTCAACTTCCAGGGCACTTAGATTTAGTTGAATAAAGATATCGACAATGATATAGAGGAATTGCAGTTAAATGTGTTTACATAATAAGCTCAGGGTCCTGTGGTAGTTGTGGCAATGCTAGAAACTTGAGGACAAACTTTTATCAGAGCTGGTGGGAGCTTAATTAGAGGGTTTTGTTATATATATATTTTTTGTATTCACAGTTATTAGTAGTGTTACACTGCAACTATAATGTCACTAAGCAGTAAAATAAACTAGTCAGTAATGTTACTGAGTCCACTGCAAGCCAATTTTAACAGTTGGAGCAATAATTTTGAAAGAAAGAAGAAAATAGGGTGACCTCAATTATAAAACTAACTTCTGATGATAGCTTTGGAAGCAATATATGTTCAAAAAAGTGTTTTTCTCCCATTGTCCATTCAACATTTTCAATGACTGTGAAAATTTTATCTTTACATATATACATGTCCTAACAGACATTTTAGAGAAAATAATAAATATGGGTTTGCTCATTTGCTGACATTACAAAAGACAAATTTTCAAGAGGGCCATTAACAAGGTAGGGTGGCACTGTATTTTATCAATTGACAAAACTGAGAAGTAGGAAATATATATGATGACTGCAAAATAATGTTTATAGCCCTGCCAGACCAAAATACAAATTCGCTCACTAAATTGCATAAATATCCTGGTGTAACCCACTTACTAACACCATTTTAAGTGCTGTCAAACACTCTATTCCAAATCAGCAATAGTTTCATATTTCTGTAAATATACTTGGGGCTCAAGCAAAGATAACCAAAATTACTTTCTATAATGAAGAACAAATAATTATAAGAGTTGCAAAATGTCATCTGGTTTGACAATAGGTTTTTTTGTTTTTGTTTTTGTTTTGTTTTGTTTTTGCTTCTGGGTACCTATCTAGTTTTCTTCTGACCTTGTACTTGAAGTTTGATTTAATTAACGGGAATTTAAATGATTGATCTATCTCAATATCCTCAAAACATATGTAAAAGAAACTATTAACTATTTTCTTCTAAAAAGTTCAATTCTTGATATTGAATGATTTTAATACGAGGAGCCAGATTATAACAAAAGATCTGAGACCTTCTGTCTCAAACAGACAAGGCCTATTTCTTATTTCCATCTTCTGGTTTCCATTGACTGAGAGAGATCTTATTTCAAGATATCAGGAAATTCTGTATGACTCAACCTGGAGGGTTTAAGGCAAGATAAAGGGAGTCTCTATTATTAATAAATCAATTCATTAGTGGCTTCAGGATATTAGAGGACCATTTTTAATACCTAGCTTTAGAAGTCTTAGGATCCTACAAATTCCAGCCTTTTCCTTAATTCATTCTCTGTAATTTTTACCACATTTTTATGTTGGGACTAAATGACTTAGGAGATAGTTGTGGCATAATAGAATGCCACTGGACTAAAACATCAAAGACCTGAATTCTAGCCCCAATTCCCTCACTTAAAAACTTGCTTGTTCTTGGGCAGGTCTCCAAACCTCTCTGTGACTCAATTTTACCATTTAAAGCAAAAACGTTACTACTTACTCTATATGGCTATTCCAAAGTTAAAGTATGTAGAGTGTTCAAAATGAAGTGCTAGGCAAATACTAGATATTTTTTTCTTTGTAGAATGAATGGCAAATAAATATAACTTCAGTTAAAACTAAAGCAATAGACAGATACATCCTTTAGCATCTACTGTAAATATTTAGTCAACATATCAAAATCTAGTTCCTTTTTCAGTCTTGAGATCAGTGTTTTGAAGTCATTTCTTAAATGAAATCTGCTGCCCAAATTGAGACATACTATCTTCTCTCCTCAGATATTCCAATCTCTAACCCATTCTCTTGTAGCCGGGGATAAAGTGATGAAACCACAAAAAAATTTAACAAAGACACTCAACTTTGTATTTCTCAATCCACCTGCTACACCAGCTTTTAAGGCCAGAGTTGTTGAAGTGGGTTAGAAGGAGGGAAATCCATAAGCCTATTTGACTGAGCTATTCACTCTCAATGGCTGGACTCCAGAGTTCTCTGAGGATTACTGAAATATTGGCTTTAATATTCAGCAACTTCAGTTGCCTCTGTGACTAAAATCTGGGCTAAACCTCCTAAGCTTTTAGACACTTGGTGGTATTTTATGGAGGGTTATATTTTAGAAATAAATCCTTGATACTAGAAGCAAAGGAATGAAATGAGTCTTTCTTAGGTGTTGTGTTGGACTGAATTGCATAGAAAAACAGATAAAATAGGAAGATAAACATCTTGAGTGAAAGAAACAGTTTCTATCTTTGGAGAGGTTTTCCTGCAGTGGAACTTCTATGCTCTTGCTATCATCTTGGTGAGAGTACATTATACATTCCCCTCTTTAGTGTGTACCCTGGCAATGTAATATTCAGAATCTTTGGCTATCAAGGACCTCTTAAAAAGGATTTGTTTTGGAAAAAAAATCCTTGTACTTTCCTATCATGAACTTCCAAAATATCATCCTGCAGTTGACCCATGAGCCAAAAGCTCTGTCATCCCTTCTAGGAATGCCCAGCTGATATGTCTGGCATCAGATTATACTTGGTTAAGCCATGTTGAACTGAATACACAAAACAAGTATAACAGAGTTTTTAGTTAGAATTATTTTCTGTGAGTTGTACTCTACTAAATGCAATACATATAAAGAAAATACAGGCATTTTGCTTCTGTCATTTCAATATACAGCAACACAACTCCACGAAAACCAGCTGCTGGCTAGGTTACTATTTATCAACTTGTTAATCAAGAACTTCAGCTTTCTTTCTTTCCATGTGTGAATGAATGCGGCTTATGGATTCCTTTGGGCACATTCCAGTTTGCCAAAAAAATTAATCTGGAAGGAAAAAATGTACTTGTTCTTCTTTGGAACCTTGTAGAAGCTTATGAAATGCTAAATGAGAATATTAAATTTGATATGTGAGGGTCATGGTTGTGCTTTGCTGAAGAAAGTATTCAAAACTTCTTCCGTTTTTGGCATCAGAAACCTATGAGGATGAAAATCCCCCCTAAAATTGTCCAAGTCCTCTGTCTTCTGGCTGTTCTTTTTTATTTTCAGAACCAGCCTCTTAGCTGAAGAGCAGGCCTTGAAAAAACTCTGCAATTCATTTTTTTTTTTTAACTCTGCAATTCATTTTTATACCATCATCCACAGGAAGCTTATTTAAGTAGTTTTTAAGCTATGCAAAATTGTTTACCATGTTTTTAATGTTTCTTTCCTTTTCCACTTTTTTCTCGCTAATTTTTATTAACTATCTCCTTTGCTTTTCAGCAAGCTGAAGAAAGGCAAACAGACAGCTGTTATTTCCTCTTACCAATGCTTGGTAATCCTTTCAGAGAGAACTGTGGTCCATACTGCTTTTATTAGCATTTGCCATAAATTTTGAAATAGAAAAATATAAAATAACTATTATATAAATCTATTCTGTAACCCTATCTCCGATGTACTGTGCAATTCTGTTATAAACACAGTTCACATAAGTCACAGTTTATCTTATGCAGATTGTATTTTGTAAAATCACTGGAATTTATTCCACTCTTACCATCCCTGTAGAATAATTTCCAAAATATATTAGGTCTCAAAGACAGCAGATCAATGGTTGCCATGGAGGTGGGTGGAAAGGCTGACTTCAAAGTAATAAGGGAACTTTTTGGCATAATGGAAATATTCTATATTTTTACTGTGGTGGTGATTATACATTAGACTAAATTCATAGAAATCTACCATTAAATAGTTTTAATGCTTTATGACTAGATTATGCCTCAACAAACAAGAATTAAGGGAAAGAAAATCCCTGGATAATGGAGAGAATGATCCTATAAATGTAAGAAAGAAAGTAACACAAATCATCTATGTCTATGCCTATAGTCTACATCTATGCCCACCTCTATACCTCTACTGACCTCTTTCTTTACTGTCAAATCCACATGTGGCCAGTATTGGTATCTCTGCCTCTACCTCCACTTGCACCCTGGCTCTGTCATTTTGTCTACTGAGAGATGGTATTATATGGTATTTAAACATAGAATCTGGAATAAAAGTGCTTGGATTCAAATTACAGCTGGGTCTCTCACTAGCTGTGTAACTTGGACAAATCACTTATTTTTTCTGCAGCTCAGTTTTGTTATCTGTAAAATGTAGGTAAGAATAGTTTCTATTGGTTTATTATAAGAAATAAGTGACTTAGCATCTATACTAGTGCTTGGCACAAATCCTGGCACATGGCAACTATTATATAAATTTTGGCTATTACTGTTTATTATCTATCTATCTATCTATCTATCTATCTATCTATCTATCTGCATAGAAATGGTAAGAGTTATTTCTGGTGAGGACTGTGGTATTGGGGAAAGGTGCCTGTATCTCTATCTATATCTTTTTATAATCAGCATTTATTACAATTGAATTAGAATAAAAGAAGGGAGCAAGCAATTTGTACTATTTGGTCAGAGAACATGTATTTATCTTTTGGTAACAGGAACTTTCTGTGCTTTTGTGCTTTGACCAGATTAGTTTCAGTTTTCCTGGAGGGCCAAAAACCAGCTTAACTTTGTCTTTGCATGATGCTAATGGGATCTGGAGCTTGGGGGTTCCCAGGCAGTATAGCTCTCCAGGGGTGCTGCCTCTAGCAAAGTGATTGCCACTGCTGCCTCTACTCATTTTGGAGGGACCTCTTGCAAAGGCTTTGCAGTTTTAACCAGATAGCTCTATCAATGTACACATTTGGACATATAGGATTCTAAAGTCCATGCAGCCCTGAGGATAATGATTTTCAGAAACAAAGTGGACTAGATTAGGCTTGTGTCCTAGACACGTTATAGGAAAAATTTCCCATGCGAAGAAATCTTCTTGAAAACACTAGGTTGGAGGAAAGCCTCTTTGGAATAAGATGGGAGAAATTCCCTTTGGTCTAATGGTGATGTGCTGATGAGCCACAGAGACGGAAAACTGAGCTTGACTTTTTAAGTAATTTGATATCACATTTAATCATTTTGTTACGTATATATGCATAAAATCCATTTATATTATATATCTACTGGTTGAAAATGCTTAAAATGCTTCTTTTCCATTTTAAGAAGAGTTACATAGCCATATGTACTTCTCACTTTCAGAATTCAGTGGAGGAAAAAGGATATCTAAGAAAGAGGAATACAAAGAAATGACAATGTTCCACAAACAGATTAACAAGAACAGTATAAAGATAACATGTGATTCAGCTAACCTTTCACATAAGAAGACTGCTTAATAATCAGTCTTTTCATTTGCCTAAAATGAGAATTTTCAACCAGTAGATATATAATGCCCAAAACATGAAATTCTTGTGGTAAGAAGCTTGACAGTTTGATATAACAGATGATCATTAAAATGTGATTGCAGTTGATCAAAGAGCTTGATGATGATGATGATATGGTTTCAAGCCCTGTGTGCAGAGAATGGGTTCAGAAGATGCACACGTTTTTTTTTTTTTTTTTAAGATTTTATTTATTTATTCATGAGAGACACAAAGAGAGAGAGAGGCAGAGACACAGGCAGAGGGAGAAGCAGGCTCCATGCAGGGAGCCTGATGTGGGACTCAATCCGGGTACTCAGGATCATGCCCTGGGGCCGAAGGCAGGCACTAAACCACTGAGCCACCCAGGGATCCCCAGATCCATACGTTCTTCTTGGATTTACCGTATGCTACCTCTAATGGCACAGTTTAAGCCATTTGGGTCTTCCAAGGGAGGCTGTGTGTCCACAGCTTAATATTGCCGTTAACTCCAGTGAGGAAGGAGAGAGGGCTTGCTTCATGATGTTATGTGTCTTACAAAATAATTAGGCTGTGGTGAGGCAGCACAAAGAATAAAGAAGAATGGAATAGGTAATCTCTAGGAAACCATAAGACTTTCATAACTTCTACATTCAAAGTCTGGGTGTCTTCAAGGGCTTTGAAACAAATCACCTTAATTTCTAGGCATAATTTCATTGAATGCTCCAAACTTTGCCTGTGTGTGGGAAATGTAATGTGTTCTGAATGAGCTGAAAATATTCTATTGCACCAGGGTAAGATATATAATCTTAACTTTCCGTTTTGGTTAAAGTTTATCCTGTTGTAGCCAATGGGTGGCTGGACATATCAGCTGAGCAGGAACTGAGTGGAAGTGGAAAAGTTAGTCTACTTTCAGCAGTAAGAATTATCTTAGAAAATATATAACATTTAAATAAGTCTAACATAATTATGTATTCAAGGGGCACTCATAAATATCAATGATTAATTTTCATTAAAAGGACATATCTCATATTTTAAGTGCTTCTATATTTTCATTGAGGCATTAAGGATGAGTCCTACAATCTCAATCTGTTTTTAGCTACATGTAAACCATTCAGCCATTACTTGTTGATTAGTAATCAACAGCACCAAGTGAACAACTCTTAAGTTCCTATGAAGGTTAATTGAACAGTTAGTCTTTACCAGCAAGACTGAATTTTTATAACTGTCTCAGAATTTATTTACACATTTGCAAACTAATGGGAAACTCACATGTTAGAGGCAATCCTAGTTTTTAAGATATTGACCTAGACTGATAAAACAGAACTATTTTTGCTTTAAAGTGATTTATTTGGTGTCCTTATTCTATTCTTGTTTTTGATGGATCGTGCAAAATGTAGCAGATTGTCAGGAACTCAAAAGGATGTGTTTTCTGTCGATTCACAGCTAGTGCAGAATTGGTTGAAATTTGAGCTCCTTCATTTGACCTTAATGTAACCCTGACCTGGGAGGACAGTATGTCTCTAGGGGTGGAAGATAATTTAATTTCCATGCATGTCAAGTCCTCAGTTTCTTCTGTGTGGAGGCTGCCGAGAAGTGTCAAATTTTGCAGAATCAGGTGTTCTGTGTTGGAGACGTGGAATACATTCTCCAGGGGTTAGAGTTGAGACCACCAAGTAGACTTCATTTTAAAGCCTTAGGGGAGCCCTGAAACCATAGATTGTGAAGATGGAAAATATTTCTTTACCCTGTAAACTATTCATCTTCCATTTCACTTTTAATATGTGTGCCCATGATAGCATCAACAAAGAAAGCTCCAAAGGCCACATTTAGAACATCTAAGTTTATTATTTTATACTTTTCCAGCTGAAAACAATGGTTGAAAATTCCAGTATGTCAGACAGTGGAATTTAAGTTTCTAATGTGTTCCCCGTGTTTTTCATCCCCAAGGTTGTAACACACTGCTTATAAAGATTAAATGTAGGAAACCCTGCAATATCTACAAGATAAGGCTAATTCCACTCAGCTACTTGAATTTCCTTTTCTCTCCACATATCTCTGATTTGTGGAATAGTTTATTATACTGTAGAGCAATGAAAATTTCCAACAAGACCAAAATTAGTGACATAACATATTTAACACTTCTGTGATTCGGAAATCATAGTTATATAGTTCAGTATAACGTGATCTCATTTCTGTTTCATACTGCCAGCCTCTCTGTGTAACTCCAAGGTCATTATCCTCTTGTAAGGACTTCTCCATCCTTGTAAGTAAATTATAGTAGCGAGAATTAATGGTTTTAAAGTAGTCATTGGATGAATCATGAATGAAAAAGAAGCAAAGAATAACTCCAGCTGAGAGGCACTTTGTAAACTTCCTGTTGATTTGACCATGGTAGATTCTTTCCATGACAATAAAATAATTAACAAAATATTTTTTTTAGAAATTCAAAGGGTAAGACAATATGCTTGACTGTGACAATGCTTTATGGGGGAAATTGCTTAATTAGGATATGCTAAGTGCTGTAACAAATGACCTCCAAACCTGAGGAAACTTAATAGATTAAGAGTATATTTTCTGCTTTTGTCAAAGTTCAATGCCAGCAGAGGGACAGAGACTCTGTTCCGTGTGGTCACTCAGTGACCTAGCTCCCTTTCATACTTTGGCTCTAAATCTCTCATCTAGAAACTTAGAGGAGTTTGCTGGGTTTCCTCCAACTCATGGTCAGAGAGAAGAGAAAGCATGAAGAAGACACACTTTTCTTAACAGTGTGTGAGAAGAGATGAAAAAACATTGCAAGAATTCTAGAGAACTGAAGTGTAGATTTAGTACTTAGGCAAAGGGAAAGCATCAAGTGAGCATATACCAATCTCGGTCACAGCTGGCATGTAGCATAGGAAGTAAAGGATTTTAGAAAGAGTGAGCTTTTTCCTATGGGTATAGGATAAGTGGATGGTGCCGGGAAAATATTGTGTATGTTTTCTTTTTCTCCAGAACTATGAAAGTGTTATAAGCTTTATCTCTGAGCTAAATCTTGGCCATTTAGGGTGGCAGTACTTTTTTTCTATGGTAATCCTTTCAAACTATGGCCAATATTTTTTGGTCAGATTCATGTAAACCCCTTCTTACTTTTGTGATCCCTGATCAAAAGTTGATGAAGACTCTGCCATTTGTTTGGTAAACTTATCTTTTCAAATACCATTAAGGCATTGACTTACAAGACCAAGACCTGGGAATGGATAGAGACAAAGCCTTTCTATACATACCATGGGTTGGTGTGGCCAGAAATAAGAATTTTGGTGAAACCATCACTTTTTGAATGCCCATATATACATGTTAAGCCTGAGGTTCAACTGAGGCCTTTCTGGGAAACAGCCCTTGAGGAAGACAAAGGGACTTATTAAGTGTGGACTTTCAATTCAAAAATAGCAACTTTCACAGCTGAGGAAGGGTTGGATCCAGATCTACCTCTTTCAAAGGATTCTGAAGCTAAAATGAGTGGAAAATGTTATAATGCATTCTGATTTCAAATAGAAAATAGTAACTTTCCCATTTCTACATAGATGTTATCTCCTCATGAAACAAATTTGAAATTGCATAGATTCTTTCTCTCATCATTTTCTAATTTAATGTGCTTACAGAAGACTCAGTGATATTTATCCAGTGTCACTAGAGAAGCATTTTAATCCTTTACTTTTTGGTTGTTGAAAGTCATTGGCGTTTGATCCTAAAAATTAAGAATTTGAATTATTTATTTGTAAGGTGCTGGGGACATTGGAATCTGTTTAAAGATACCAGAATATCTACTTATTTTAATTACAGTTTTCAAACATCAGGATAAATGTTCTGAAGTTGTTGATGCTGTGGAAAAGTCACCTTCAGTAAAAATCTTATGTTTTGGGAAACTAATCTGATTAACTATTTTTTCATCATACATATGTGATTTAGCAAGCAGCTGTGTGCCTTCATGTGGTCTCTAGCACCTGATTTTTGGTAACGAATATACTTTTGCTTTTTGGAATGTGCATTTACTTTTTACATGTTAATGGTAATTCAGTTTTGAATATTAAATTAAAAACACCCCGTTTAAGAAAAAAAGTCTCACTTTTTCAGCTATCTAGTATCCTGAAAGCCATAGATGTTATAAATTGAAGGGAAATGTATTTTTGGGGATGCAATATAAAAATATTAGACTAAAGAGTTTTAAAAGTAATTAATTTAAACAAATCAGAGATTGTTATATTCATAATGAAGTCATTTTTACTTACTAGAATTGTTTAATATCCACATCATTGGTGAGAAAGCAATAGGGTTAAATTTGGCCCAGGGAAAAGAGCACATAATTCAGATACTAGGTGGTACATTTTTTTACAGCTATGTAAACTTTTTGAATTCTTAGCAAGAGACAGTGACTGAGAAAATCATTGTTACAACCTGGCTTATAAAATCTAGGACTGGTAATCGTGTTGTGATATTGTTTACTTTTTCTCTCCACATTTTTTTTTCTTCTATTGAAGTCTGTGAGTAAGTGATAGGTGTGAAGATTATCTATACTGTGTGTCATTTCAGAAAACAGATCTGGACCTGCTACTGTAAAATAGATGTTAGGTTTCTGGGAATGTGACTTCTAGAACTGGAATTGGACTTTAAATGGACAACATCTACTATGCTTCTGTGATTTACTTTAAATTATACTCCTCAATAAAAATGTTGATAGGCACTTTATTTTCATTATCCTTTTTTTTTCTGTTGTTGATTATAAACAAAAAGATTTAGATTCATGTGGAAACCAAAATAAAGGAAGTATAGCATCTTTGAAATATGTTAAAATTGTCTTTCCTTGTGGATTTTTAGAAACCTACTTCTACATACATTTCCTCTTTTAAAAAATTATATATAGCTGCATAGACAGAAAACATTTTTATTTAGAGGAAAAATGCAAAAATTCAAAGTAAAGATAATGAAAGTACTTACTATTTTAAAAGTTCCTTATATTTATCCTATTTTAAGTCCTAATTTGATTATTTAAAAACCTAATATTTATAAAGGTAAAATTTCCTAATGAAGTTAAAAATGTTATCTGTTAGGGAAGCTTACTCAGAAAAACCAGCAGCTAAAAAGCTAAAAATGTATTTAAAAAAAAACATTTTTAGAAATGCCTTTGTTAAGTTTGAGTCAATTCCTCAAACATTAATAATTTAGTTATGGAAGTAAATTTTCATTTCTGGGATTTTTATATTTGTTTTAACAATCTTCTCAAATTACCATAACTTTATACCTAATGTGAAATACATTTGTGCTGATTATAAAATAGAAACCTCTTTAATTGCTGATTTGCTGCATGGCAAATAGATAAATAAGGCCACCCCCATCCTAGTCATACAGATGTAAGGCTTCACTTGGCATGAGATATCACACAATATTTAAATGTAATTAAATATATTTATGTGAATAATGTTTAGTTGAAAATGACTGAAACATTTTCAGCCTTACTGACAGACTCAGAATCATTGGCTGAAAATGATAGCAACATTTTCCTATCATTTTCAGCCATGATAAAGCATAATATCTAGAGAGGGAATATATGCTGAGGAGCTCTATAAACTTTAAACTTTCATAGCAACCATTCTGGTTCATACTATTGTTGCTCAGGACAATAAAGAACTTGGTGCCAAAGCCAGTTTTCTAAACAGCTAAATGGAACTTTGATTTATACAGTTTAACTTACGTGGTTTCACATGTTGTCTTTGGTATGCCTCCTGATACTCTTCTGGCAAAGCTAACATTTCATTCCAGTTTTTCAGGCTTTCTTCATGAGGCAGATACCCTTGTAAAAGTGGTGTGACTCACATTTTCTACTGTGAAAAGCACTCATCATCAAATCCTGTGAAGTGTTCATCCAAACACTTACAATTTTACAACCACCATCTAGAGGCCCAGAGGTGCTAGTTAATGCAATACAGTGACTTTATTGGCCTCTCAACAGGCCTTGAGATGAAGTAACTGTTTTGCATTATCTGGAATATGGAAATGAATGGTCTGTTGTCTCTGTGCTGCTGATTAAACTTAAACCCAGAAAGGCATTCTATCATCTCTTGAGACTACATCAATATTTAAAGCAGATATGCTTTTAAATAAATTATTGCCTTATTTAGGCCTGAAAGAAAAAGTAATTGTGTTGCTTCGACTTGCATCCTTGAAGTATTTTCTTATTTTTTTAATGCAATTTATTCAAATCTAAATTACAAGTCGTTATACTGTAGGTCTTCCTTAAATCACATTTATTATTTTCAGATAATTCATGGATTGTGTTTTAGAATATAAAGTTAAATGGACTTCAATTTAAATAGGCTGTAAATACTAAGAGCTTCTTGGCATAGGTATTGTGAGATGCAAGGGCAAGTGATCTTGGGATACATGGAACTTCTTATTTTGATAAAGGGTGAGGATAATATTGGTTGTGGTGCTATAGGACTGATGCAGAGGAGGCCAGTTGTCATGTAAGATAATTGAGGTATGGTCTTGCATGAATCTACAGAAATGGGGTTTTGACTTAGGTCATTACTAGTTCTCTACCCTTGGGGCCTTATAAATGAGACTCAAATTACATAAACTACCTCTTTCCTTGGAATTTTACCTCCTTAGAGGGCTGGACAGTTTCAAATGTCCCAACAGAGTAGTTCTCCCCCCTGGTTCTCTGGTAAGCTCTCACCCAGTTTGATTCAGGCCAGATGGATTCTTTGCTTAACCAGAGCTTTTTGAACATTAACTGAATCAGATGCTTGCTATTATTCAGTGCTATGAAATCTTCAAATTATATGCCACAGAATCAAGAACAGGGTGATCATCTTGCCCCAGCAATATAATTTCTCTGGTGCCAAAATATAGAACTTACAAAAACAGAAATGAACCGCTGATTCTGAGTATTTTTCTATTTTTTTAAAAAATATTAAATTTTGGCCTCTGTTGTGCCTCTTGAAGTGCCATTGAAAGAAAATAAAGTCACATGTCTTTGCCAAGCAGGGTTTGGCATCTTTCTTCTGAAAACATTCAAAAGCACTTGGTTCTCATTGTATATATTCTGTTACATGCATATTTTCCAGTATGTTTTGTAAAAGAAGTCTAAAACTCTTGAATCATTTAATCAGACAGTGCAAAAGAATTTCTCAGCAGCCACCATATGAATTAAGCACATGGGTGTGTGGCATTAAAAATCATATATGGGGTCGTCTGGGTGGCTCACTCTGGTAAGCCTCCAACTCTTGATTTCAGTTCAGGTCATGATCTTAGGGTTATGAGATTGAACCCTGAGTTAGGCTGCACACTGGGTGTGGAGCCTGCTTAAGATTCTCTCTCCCTCTCCCTCTCCCTCTGCCCTTCCCACCGTACCCTCCCCCCACCTCTCTTTCTCAAAAAAAAAAAAGAAAAGTTAAAAAAAAGAAAAGCATACAACATTTCTTCTTGCCAGAGCCTTACAGTTTAAAGGGGGAGATTAAAAAACAAAACAAAACAAAAAACAGAAAGAAAACTATCATCCAATTTCTTTCTTATTTATCTGTTTATCTATGGAACAAAAAGGAGTGAGAGAGAGGAGGAGGGGAGACAGAGAGGGAGGAAAGAAAATGCACAGAGAGAAATACAACATAGCATTTGCACAGATAGGTGGAGGGCTCAGACATAGCATTGGTAGTTTGGAGCATGGGAAGGATGCATTTGAATCTGTGCTGATTATAGATTCATAACTAGCTTTTGGATGTGCCTTTCTAAAGAGACCAGTTGAGTACCATGATTAGTTTCATAAGAATTTCTACCTCCCACAATTCCTTTGTGGATCCACAGATGATCCTGTTTAAAATGAGGCACTTTTGACACTTTGAATGCACTCTGGTTCTGAAACAGGATCTTGAGCCTGTCTTGAGCTTCCTCCCTGGAGCTGCCACTCCACTTTGTCATATTCTATCATCTACTGACTCCCTAGTGAATGATTTATTTTGAAGTTTTTATTTTAATTTTTCTCCTCTCACTTTAGCTTTAGATTGATAGTCCTCCTCTCTTGACATCTGTTTTGCCTCACTGAAAAGGCTGTCCAAATGGAGCATGTTACAGTGTTTCTTTATTATCTTTATAGAATAACAGAGTGTAGATGTGTGACCTTGTTGGAGGGTGCTATGAACTATGGGGAAAAGTGCAGTGCATCAAGGACACTAGAAAGCAGCTGACTGCATGGTGTGGCAGAGAGAGAAAATCCAGTACACTTACCAATCATTTCCCAGCACCACCCCCCCACAGTTGTCTGACCTTACCAACAGTGTGGAGAAGTTTCCTGAGTCTTCCCTCTATGTAAAAGGAGAAGCATCACATGCTAACCATGGTAGGCATATCCAGCAGAGATCAAAGTGTTTTCCCAGACATTTCCTTTGTGACTCCTCTATTGGCCAACAAAGCTACTCTTTAGCTACCACTGTCTCATTTTTGTTTGGTGGTTGAGACTTACTTTTTTTTTAATGTGGCAGAGAAAAGTTTCATCATATTTTATGCTGAATAAATAACTTAATAGCTCTTTTTATTTTTTAACTGTGTAGTTAATGTTGGATAGAGTTGTAACAGGCATTTACCAAAGGACACTGAAAGGACACTAGATGAAAGGACATTATTAAAATACTTATAAGGAGCTACGATCCTTGAACGATAGGCCATATGGAAGCATATGTTAGATATATGCAAACCTCACTGGTAGGTGCTGGGAATTATGAAAGAAACACTTAAGTAGTCTGACAGAGTATTTCTTTGGTAATAGTTGGTAGAAGTAAATTCCTTGCAGGTATAACATTTTAGAGGTTTCAGATAATGTTGGCATAATTAAAAACAAGTTATACATCATATAATATAACTTCTTGTATTAAAACATGGGCCAGCATTTATGTATACCTATATATTCATATGTACTCAAATATTTCAATTTGTTCTTGATTATGAGGAATAAAATAGTATATAATCTTGGTGTTTATAGACTTAATATTCTTGGTTTCAATTTTTTTGTGTTGATCCCTAAAGTTAGGTTGTGTAGTCATCAGCGATTTGGCTGAGCCCTTCATTGAATTGGATGTTTGGAGAGACTTGATATGTAGGAAAAAGTCATTCAACTACTGAGCGCATCTAGTTGACCCCCTAACTTCTTGGTTGCTTTATGGTATTATGCTGTCTTTGTTGTATCTACTCATGAAATAACTAAAGTGAAATGAAGGGAGAGCAGTGTCATAAGTTTGTGGAGTAATGTGTGTGTAATAAGTCTTTGTGTATAAAAATGGCTTTGAAAATAAAGCCAATTACTAGTCCTCATAGTGGACAAGATTAAAGGGAGGAGGTCTAAGAAAGTATTGTTTTCTTATTTTTCTTAACCAGAAAAAAAAATTTTTGCATAAATTAAAAAATGGAATGTTAGGTTTGGTAGTAGCTCTAATCTGGATTATGAGTAGTGAAGCATATTTTATCTTATGGAAAAAAATTATATGGTTATATTGTATCATGAATTTAGGGACTTTTGAAAGACTTAGAATGCATCCATCTAATTGTAAATTGACTATGAATTTAAATTTATAATTTAACAAGATATAATTCAAGTTTTCTGATTTTCAATTGTAATGGAAATTACATTGACATGCCTATGCCATATGTTACATAGAACCTAACCTGGTCTGGCATTGAAAATGGACCAACCAACCAACAATTAAATGAGCTGTGGTAGATTGAAAAAGTGGCTATAAATAATCTTTCTCCTTTTATCCATACCCATTGGTAGTACCTCCTACAGACTCCAGGCTGGCCTCATGACTTACTTTGTCTATCTGGGCATTAACAAACATTATACAGTCAGGGATTTGAAAAGAGATTGCAAACTGGGGCTTGTACTCTCTTGCTTCTCTTCAAAATCTTGTAACTGCCACCATTTGAAGAAACTGAGCTAACCCTTAATTAAGATAGACACATTTTCCAGTTGCTCTACTTGTTCTGGAAAACAAAACAAACAAAACAAAAACAGCCAATGTTAGGCAACTTCTCAGTTATCCATGAATGCAGTACTGACCCCAGCTGAGACCAGTACTAGAACCATCCAGGTAAGCCCAGCCCAAACTGCTGACCCACAGAAATTACAGATAAATAATTGGTTGTTGCTTAAAGCCATGAAGTTTTGGAGTAGTTTGTTATTCAGCAACAGATAACTATTGATAAAATGTATTTGCTACCACTTAATACTACATTTTTGAAGGAAATGTATGAGATCCTATTTAAAAAAAAAAAAGGAGTTGGAAAGCAGGTAGTATCTATGGTACCCCTAATTTATTTTTTTATTTATTATTTTTTAAAGATTTTATTTATTTATTCATGAGAGACAGAGAGGGAAAGAGAGGCAGAGACACAGACAGAGGGAGAAACAGGCTCCATTCAGGGAGCCTAATGTGGGACTCGATCCCGGGACTCCAGGATCACACCCTGGACTGAAGGCGGCGCTCAACTGCTGAGCCATCCAGGCTGCTCTATAATATCCCTAATTTAATACAAATTAGTTTCTGTTCATTCCTATATAAACTCCATAAATTCAGGGACTTTGCCTGATTTTTATTTTATTCACTACTATATTCATATCCACATAACAGTGCTTAATTCTGAGATTAGGAAGATTCCTCTCCAAGGCACATTGGTGAAGACTTGGTGAGAATCAGTCTACTTCATAGGTGCAGGCTGAGAGATCTTAATTCCATCTCAGAGAAACAAAATAGACAATAATATGCAATATCCCTTTGGGATTTTGTAAGATTATTAGAATCAAACGTCTGACATATATCTTTAATTATTCTTCTGAGATTTAGGCTTTTAAACAGAAATTTATTATGTGTTACAAACACAATTGCATCTTGATTGAAATTTGGCTGCCTAAATCCTGTATCTGAGATAAATCTATCAACTCTTCAGTGTGAGGTCTTTCTTGAATGACACATTCAGAACACTATTTTTGTAACATTTACTATGAGATCCTTTAGACGGAGACTGTTAATGATATAAAGAAATGAACTTTGGACTTCAGATTAGAAAACTTGAGTCTGCTCCCAGTTCTGACATTTGCCAACTGCGTGACTGGGAAATTCATTTAACCTCTGTAAGCCTCAGTTTCCTCACCTATGTGATATCAACAACAGAGTAATTGATATATTCACAATTTTCTTATACAATATGAAGTGTTGTAAAATGGAGGGCATTATTATTATTTTTTTGGAGGGCATTATTATTACAATGTCTCCTGACTCAACAAAATTTAATATTTATAATGGCCAAAAAAATGCCCTTGCAGTGAAACTCTATCACCACATGTAAGAAAAGTAAGAAGCACATTTTCTAATATAAAATTGTTTGTAGTGTACAAGAAAAGCAGAATTGTTCCAGATGAACCACAGGTTGATTCATGTATTTCAACACCTTCCTTAGGCAGGTAATAGTCCTTCAAACTCATGGATTTTATTCCATTCAAATGTACATGAGAGCAACATCGTTCAGAAGACTGTCATGTTTATGACAATACTTATAAATGTCCAGGAATGAAATCCATGTTGATTTAAATTATTGTGTATTGTGTTAGTTGGAGTTCTTTGGCTAAGTAAGTTTAAAAAAGAAATGAATTTATGGGAAGCATATGGGGTAGTCTTTGGAATCTAAGGAAGAGTCCCAGCTAAGCCTTGGGACAGATAGGCTCCAGGTCACTCCCTCTCAGATGGGGCAGAAAAGAGAAAGGATAGTAGAGATGTCACTTATCATTTTACTAAAGTCATTTGAGTTGAGAGAAGATGGTTTCAAAAAGGTAAATTAGGCTGCTATTTCCGCCAGAAATGAACAGTTGCTGGACAGGCAAAACCAGAAGATATTAGATATACTTGTCACGATTAATAAGGATGACTGTAAAAAAAGATTTGAGACCCACATCATAGTTATTTAAGCTACTATATGATATTTGTTTCAAAACTTACAGAGTCAGTACTAGATTTTCCAAAGCCATTTCCACAGGGAATGGGAATTTTCTCAGGAAACTCTGTCATCCCAACTGGATCCAGGTACTGCACTGGTTTTACTTGAAAGCTTGGGATATTCCATTCATATAAAAAATACAAATTAAAAATGGTTTAAACAAATAAACAACAAGGACTTTTTGGTTTGGTGTGGATTACATGATAACTTGCCCAGTATTATAGTCTAATGTAATAAGATAGTTTGTGCGGATGATAAAAGTACGGTGAACTGGGCACTAGATTGTATCCACATTCCTGCAGAAATAAAGTATATTTCTCATTTTTTTTTTTATTATGGAAGGCCTTTGAAAAATTTTATATTGCTCAGATTTGTCCACAGTTGATTGTCAATGATACCATTGCAGAGGGTTGAACACTAATCTGTCCTTTAAATACTTTCCATGTTAATCGCCTTTAGTTTGGAATCTCTAAGGTCCCTGGAACTTTTTCATGTCCTTTTGGAGATATTATGTTTTATGATTTCATGTTTGATTCTACATTTTGATATGGAAATGGATCATGGAATCAACAAAATACAAACTAGCAAAACAATCATGAACTCACACAAAAAAAAATCTTGGGAAGTCACATATCATTTGATACAAAAAAATAATTGAAGCAAAAGCAATGAGAAGACATAGCTTCTGAAATCACCCTATGCTTTTAGGTCATTTGTTGAACAGTTCATCGAATTTGTAATTCTTGAGTAAAAGTATTAAGTATTTATTTATTTATTTATTTATTTATTTATTTATTTATTTTTATCTTAAGCATTTCTATATGCAACTTTAATTCCATCATATTTTTATACTGAAGAATTACAAAGCATAATTCTATATTATTATATACCAAAATGAGAGTATTTCTCCTTAGGTTATAATTAACATCTGAATCTATGTTCACTTTTTATAATGAATACATAGATGCAAATGTGGTTTTTAAGAAAACTGATAGAAAATGCTGTAAGACACATTTTACAGAATGTGTGTACTACAGCATAATGTGGCATATAACATATAATTATATACGTTTACAAATAAATCTTTGCTATTGTGCCACTTACCAACATAAACAGGAGTCAGCCTGGTTGGGATAACATTTAGTAAGTGATACTACTTACCTCAGCTACCTTTTTTCGGTACCAGCATTGTGACAGTCATTGTCACTTGGGATGTGCCTGATATCTAAGGCATGACGTGATAAAGCTGAAGGTTTTTTTTTTTTTTTTTTTTTTTTTTAATTTGTGATCTCATAAAACGAATTACTTAGAAATAACCAAACCGGAGCACCTGGGTGGCCAAGTCAGGTAAGTGGCTGAATGTTGGTTTCAGCTCAGGTCATGATCTCAGGGTGCTGGGATTAAGCTCTTTATCAGGCTCTGTGCTTCAACATTCTTTCTTTCCCTATGCCCATGCCTTCTCTAGTTACTCTCTCCTGAACATGCTCTGTCTCATAAATAAATAAGTAAATAAATAAATTTTTAATAGTTATACTGTTTGCTATATCACTCACTTTAAATAGAATATTTAAATTATCTTGAACTATTCTATGTATTCTTGATATTTATTCAATTCATTTAGTCTAGCAATTGGTGATGGTTTTTAATCTCCATAGGAATTGCTGAAATCCTTGGTCAAATGTGATGAGGGAATATGTCTCCGTTTAGCTCTCGCATACTACAGCGATTCATCTTTTTTGTTCTGGCTCTCCAAACTCCATGCCAATTAGACTTAGAATTATTTCTGACCTACATAGAAGATATAAATTCAAGTTTCCGAGCTTAGAAGTACAATGGGGCTAATCTTCATTTTTCATGTAACTGAATTATAATAAGCCTCTATTCAACTGCATAATGAAATTAAACTTTGCTTGGGTCTTTTTACATTATCTCAAAAATTTTCCACGTTTTCCAGTGGAAGCGGGGTGGAGTATTGGGGCATATGTCATTTTGAGTGTTGATAAATGGGTAAATGAGGTGAAGTAGATATCATGTCTGAGTCATCATCATTGATTTGTTCTGGCTTTTTCTGAGATACTCTTTTCAGAATGGGTTTAGCTATCTTCCAACAGATGGTGTCTATGTTTTCCCTTATTACCATCATCAAAGTTGTGATCTTCAATTTTCTGTGCCATGTCAGTGTTGTTCTTGAGGGTAAGGAATATATTTAACTGCTCCAACACCACATTTGGCTTCAGGCAACTCTGTAGAGCTTTCTCAGGCGTCTCTGCCAGAAAGTGAAAACCACTTCTACTCTACCACCCTGCCATACTGGGCACAAGAAATCCTGGTCTGGCTGCCTCCCCTGGTCCTATGTAGAAGTGGAAGGCAGAAATCCCTTCTAAATACAGGAAAATATACTTCTTGATACTACCCCTCTCGGTAAATGCCACCATCATTTGCACAATTACTCAGATAAAAACTTAGATTTATCCTTGATTCTTCTCTTTCCTTACCCCATCCAATTTGTTATGAAGTCCTTTTAACTCAACCTTAAACTTATCCCTAAGCCACTTCTCAACACTCCATTCCTATCAGTGTTAATTCAGGCCACACATGGTTCACCTGGCTTACAATAACTCCTTTGTTGGTTTCTGTTAACTCCCTGCTTCTACAACTGTTGCCATCCTGCAGCCCCCAGAGTAACCTGTTAAAAACTAAAATCAAATCATGCTACTCTTTTGCTCAAAACTCTTCAGTGACTTAGCATCATATATGGAATCAAAGCCATGTTTCTTACAAA
The DNA here is from genome assembly GCF_018345385.1 of Vulpes lagopus. Taxonomy (NCBI): domain Eukaryota; kingdom Metazoa; phylum Chordata; class Mammalia; order Carnivora; family Canidae; genus Vulpes; species Vulpes lagopus. The sequence goes on from NC_054829.1 coordinate 103,285,227, forward strand.
GGTCTACAGTGTTGGCCATTCTGTATCTTCATGTCTGGGCTTCTTGTCATTTCTTAAATATGCCAAACTCATTCCTTCCCCAAAACTTTAAAATTTCTAATTTCCTGCTCTCCCCCACATTACTCTTAAATCCTTCAGATATCTTCTTAAATGCCACTTCTTCAAAACTTCATCTCTCCATTCTCTTACCTGACTTTTTTTTTTACCCAATCTATTACTACCCCAAATTAATTAGTGTTTATGAATTAACTGCCTGCCTTCACTATTGATCTGAACTTTATCCTCCCAACTGCACTCTGTAACATTATACTGCCTAGAACATAGTAGGCCATCAATTAATATTATTTTCAGTGGTTGAATGCACTTGATGTTGGAAGTACAGTGAGAATAAGATTGTGCTTTATATTCACTATATTTTTTTTGAGATGAAATAGTTTCTAGAATAAAACTGAACTCAGGCTCATTTACTCACTTGATAAAAGATATAGAAACAGATACCTCTTATGGGTGATATATGATTTTACCTCTGGCTTTAGCAGAATGTGATTTTTCATTATTGAACTATATTACGTACACAATTGTATAACATCTAGGAGGCAAGAAGATATACATTACCCAAAGTCCAACACTAATGATCAAGAACTGTTGACAATATCAGAAAATCAAGAAATCAATGATTTGGAAATCTTTCTACAAACTGTAGTAACTGATATGTTCACCAACCTTGCTGAGCACGTGCGACAATACTGGCATAGCACATCAAGAATTTCTGGAAAATGTGAACAGCATACATTAATCATTCATCATTAAGCTGAGGAGGCTTTGTATGACTATCACCTGTATCCTGTTAATAATGTTTGACATTTATATAACCCAAGGTTCTTTCAGTTGTAAGTGACTGGAACCCAATTTAAACTAGCTTAAACAAAGAAAAATATTTATTGGCTGATGTAACTGGCAGGTAAGGCTGGAATCTGCACTCAAATGATGTTTTCATGGCTTCAGCTCCTCTATCTTTTGGTTCTGCTTTTCACAGCTTCTGCATATGTAATTGGCCTCTTCTACATGGACAGTCTCCCATCATGTAGAAGAAAGGTCTACATCATTAAAACTTGTGAACCAACTTTTGCAGCAGCTATAGCTAAAGTACCCATGAGTGGTCCAGGTTAGGCCAGTTCTACACTAACTCTATCATTGTGTTGGGGAGATGTTGTATTATGATTGGATAAAAAATCATCATGTTCCCACCCCTTTGGCAAGGAAAGGAAGGCTGGAGACATGATTGACAGCTCCTCCAGGAACACGTGGAGTGGGAGAAATGTTTCTCAGATGCCACAGAAGGAGAATAGGAAATCATATAGAGCAGGTAAAACATTAAAATTACCACCATCCATACACCAACATTGCTTTAGACATTGTTAGGACAAAAAAGAGCAATGCATTTGTGAAAGAAAAAAGTTTAAGTGCTGTGTCTTATTATTCATGTTATTGATCTCCTTCAGGAACTGGAGATAATGCACTGGAAATGTCAGATGTATAGTGTTGGCTAATTCTAGGATCCCAACATCATCATCATCATCATCATCATCATCATCATCATCATCGAGTCAAGCTGTCATAGAATTAAGAATGGTCAAGAAGATAAAAATAGATGAAAAACTAATAGAAATGGAGGGTATAAATCAGAATACTAGGTATTTCTGAAGGAAAGAAAGTAGCAAACAGAAGAATAATAATCATAAATCTAGGATAAGGAAAACTTCTTGAGTTATGGTTCTTAAATTAGGCAAATCATATTTGCATTATATTTTATGTATGAGAAAATGTAGCCTCCACTTTCCAGCAACCTCTTCACATTTATTCATTGACTCTCCACATAGGCTTGTTTATATCTTGATTTTCTTTTCTTTTCTTTTAAAGATTTTATTTATTCATGAGAGACACACACACAGAGAAGGACATAGGGAGAGAAATAAGCAGGCTCTCTGCAGGGAGCCTGATGTGGGACTCGATCCCAGGACCCCAGACTCACACCCTGAGCCAAAAGCAGATGCTCAAACACTGAGCCACCCAGGTGCCCCTATATCTTGATTTTATATCTGTCATCTACCTAGTTATCTTGACTTTTACCATATTTCCCTGTGGAATTGGTATCCAGGCCTAAACCTGAATAGTATAATAGAGGCTATATTTTTCCTTCTCAAGTCTGGATCTTGATCCTTGTTTCTTATTCCTCACACACTCTGCATTTTCTTTGTGACCATCCCGCGACCAAAAGACAGGTCCTATTGAACACACAACAGCTCAAATGGTTTCTGTAATATTCTTGAGTCTTGATCATTAGAATAACTTCATGGCAATAAAGAAGTTTAGAATAATATTGGAGTAATACACCTTGGCTCTCCCAACTGTGTTCCCAGAACCATCTCTATAGCTGCTCATTTTCTCTGCCTGGCAGCAGGGCTGGTTGTAAACTGGTGTGTTTCAGTGCAACAAAAAAGATAAGAGTCTGCTCTGATCCAAAAAGGAATGCCCCAGCTCTGAGGGGGCTGGGGCATTTCTCTTTGGAAGTTCCTGTGTCTTCCTGCTTCTTCTTAGAACCATGGGGACCCTGGGAAACTGGCCTATACCCAATCTTTTTTTTCTTTTCCTCTTTATCACCTTTAGCACAATTTATGAAGGCTCAGAATGCTTTGCAAGCTAATGGGGGTCACTACAGGTCATTCCGGAGCCTTTCTCTTTTCTCCAAAAATAATAGAAATATTCAGCTTCCTCCTATTTGGTAAGATTATCTTCTGACTTTGGAGGTGGAGTATTCTCAGTAGGTTCCATCTCAGCATCAGACCTGTTGGGCCTGTTTCTGTAGGCCAAAGCAATGACCAGGACAATGAGCTGCGTGTGACTCCTGCTGATGGCTCTTTCTGGAAATGGGCCAGCTTTGTTGGCTCTGTCTTGATTCAAGTGGTGATAACCAAGTCTCACACTGGGGAAAACTTCTTAAAGAGTGAGTTTGAATTTGCATGTGTTTTTCCAAACTTTTCTTATTTCAGAATGAGGGAGTTGGAAAATATTCACTGACTTTTGGCCCATTTTACTTGTTTAAAGCTGAAGAGGTACATGAAATCTCTTATTACTTAAGTTATGGTAAAGCTAGATGCTGGAACAATTAATTGAAAATATATTCCATAAATCAAATAATGCTTTTTATATCACAGATTGAGCTCATTCTTCCTTTTTCTGTTAAGTTTTATGGATAGGCCTCCTTAGTTACACATTTCACATCTAACCTCTCTAAGCTACAAAACACACTTTTTTTTTCAAGTTTTAAAAGGTAATTTATGGTGTTATAATTGTCAGGGTTCAGAGGACTTGGGAGTAAGGGGTAGGCTAGATTCACCTTCCCTCAGGAGACTGGAAATGCACCATGGTCTTGACAAGATTTTGAAAATTTTTTTCCCATAAGGCAAATTCCAACAGACACACGGTAATGAGCCATGACCAAATACAGACAATACAGTCCTTGCATATGCAGCACAAAGTAGGAACTTATGACCCTTGCCTCCAACACTCCACCCTCTAATAAGTGTTTTGTTCTTTAAGTAGCTCAGTTTATTTATTCATTTATTTTAAGATTTTATTTATTTATTTGACACAGAGAGAGAGAGTGAGAGACAGAGCAAGCACAAGCTAGGGGAGTGGCAGAGGGAGAGGGAGAAGCAGGCTCTCCACTGAGAAGGAAGCCAGACATGGGGCTAGATCCCAGGACCTTGGGATCATGACCTGAGCCAAAAGTAGACACTTAACTGACTGAGCCACCCAGGCATCCCAAGTGTATCAGTTTAAAAGGAAGAAGCTTCCTATGTACTAACAGGGTTTATATCTCCCTTCAAGGCAAATAACTGGTAGAGTGATCTCCATTGGAACTCTCCTTCAAGTTAAATATGTGGAAGAGGAGGGTCACAAAAATCCACATGTTACCCACATAAAGCTCTTCAATTGTCAAGCAAAAATTGTGGCATTGTTCTGCACAATAAGGATCTTTTCAGATTTTGTATTTCTTCTCATTCTTTTCCCAAATTACTGACTTAGCATAGTTAAAGGAAAATGTTTACATTGTAATAAATTGATCAAATAAGTCATAGAAAAGGGAAACTGGATATTATCTTCTCTGTGAAACCTTTGCTAGGCATGTGGTGTTCAAGGATAAGACAGCTGGGTTAGAGTTACTCTGACAGTCCTCCACAGTTTATATTAATGGATTCATATGCATACACATAATATGTTGTGTATTTATTAGCCTGCACTGCTGACAGTTATATTCCATAAAGTGCAGCATAGGACCCAAGTGTAGAGCTCCAAACCAGCATTTTAGAGCAAAGGCTATATATTCAATTAAACTCAAATTATCTAGTACCATCCTTTATCCTATAAAATAGCAAAACCAAACAAAAAAGGCAAGTTGATACCTACAATGTTTTGCTGTTGCTTGATTCAGTGATTCTCTAGACAGCAATAAACTGAGATCTTGTTCGTGATACTTCTCTGACCATGTGTTCCCTAGCAGCCCGAATGAAAAGAAAAAATTCAAATGTTATAGTGCTAAAGGTCAGCTCTTGTAAATGGTAGACTTCAGATCCAAGAGTATACTTCGATTCTGAAAGCTCATGCAATGGATTCCAAAGGGATTCTTTGCAGATGTTATTATGCTATTTATGACATAATGTCTTTCCAGTGTAGTCAGATAACTGAAAGTGACCAACGAAAGGAGGGTGATGTTAAGAGAAGAGGGAGGATTCATTGTGTGCATGAGTTCATGAACAGAGTAATTGGAGCATCACATATTACAGAGTGAGGGCCAAATAATACATTGGGCAGAACCACTTCTTACTTGCTCTTCCAAGAGAACCTGAAGTACAGATGTTACCAGTGCATTTGCAACAAAAATATTCCTTCCCTGAAAATGAAATTAAAGCCGAGGCCATTGAGATCCATGAAGCTCCAATTCTTTGTGGTCCAGCTTCTTTGAGCAATTTTTATAAACACTTCCTAAGCATTTTATGAGCTGTGAAAATAGTGGGAGAAACTGTGCAGCTACCTGTAGGTCCCATACTAAATACATTGCTAGAAAACAAAGCAAAAATGAGGAATCAGTGGAACTTCCTGACAAATGCCGTGATCCTAATGCAGAGTTCTGCCTCAAATTGTGCTTGTTAACCAACAGGAACACTTTTAAGGTTTCTCTTGTCACTTGCAATACAATTAATAAGTCACAGGTACACAGGCAAGAGTCTTCCATTTGTGTAGTTTCATTTTGTTAGCCTTGTAATGTTTAAAGTAAGAAAGAAAGGTATTTTCACTTTTGAGGAGGAGGTTTTTTCTTCTGCTTCTAACATATTGGTCTTTGTTTAATTTCATAGATAAATTATTTGGCAGTAAATTATGCAGTAGCTTTTTTCTTTGTATTTATGATTTATTTTCTGTAATACTATGTGTTTTGTTCCCTAGTTAATTTGTGAAATATTTTGTTTCTTGAGGACCTCTATATATCTTTCATGTCTCTAGATTAGATTGCTGTGGTGTTATTTTAGGATTCAGAAGCTTCATTTAAGCAACGCAAGTGGAGATACATTGCAGAATGCTCATCTTAGTCATTTGTCAGCAGCTTAAATTAATTTCTTTTCTTTTCAACGATTTTATTTATTTATTAATGAGACACACACACACAGAGAGAGAGAGAGAGAGAGAGAGAGAGAGGCAGAGACACAGGCAGAGGGAGAAGCAGGTGTGGGACCCAGGAAATTTAACAAAATCCCCTACCCCTGGACAAGCAGAGCAGGACTGACTCTATTTTGTGCTGCACCCGCCTTGTGCTGACCTGCTTATTGCTTAGGGCACTGCCCCACCCTAGTCAAGCCCAGGGCACACCCTAATCGGAAATCGGCTCAATGATAGGCCAATTCAAATGGATACTCTAGGGTGTAATTCAATCGGCCACCTGCGAGTGGACCAGCGTGACTGAGCAACTTTCTGCGTATCTCATTGGCCACTGGCCCCTATAAAGTTGCTAAGCCTCTTAGTCTCGGGGTCCAAGTCCCTGCTCCGCTGTGTCGGGTATACTTGGACCCAGGCTGGAGCTTGTAAATAAACCCTCGTGTGCCCTCGTGTGCATCGGTGTTGGCGGTTTCTCGGATTCGCAATCTTGGGCACAACAGCAGGCTCCATGCAGGGAGCCTGATGTGGGACTCGACTGGGGACTCCAGGATCACGCCCTGGGCCAAAGGCAGGTGCTAAACCGCTGAGCCACCCAGGTGTCCAGCAGCTTACATTTCAAGTTTGGCTGGCATCACAAATATGCCAGAGAATGTGTTTTGATTTGGATGGTAAGGAACAGTTGAGGGAATTGGAACTTTTAAAAAAAAATCTGGTTTAGGATTCCAATATCCAGTTCCTGTGCTTGGATGCTTCTCTAGAATCCATGAATCCCGGGCAGGAAACTAGATCTAATAGACTTTTGGGGGTCCTAAAAAGCCTTTCCAACTCTATCATTTTATAGATGTGAGAACTGAGGGTCTGTGAAGTAAAGTGATTTATGCAAGCATTACTTCTCACAGATGTTTTGAGATATGATTAATCTTTTAAATGGACTTTGAAGAGGATTCAGTATTACATACAGTTTTTCATAAAACCAAGTACTTAAGTTCTCTGGGCAGCCTGAATAGAAGAAACAGTTTTGGAAAAAGCTCACATTAAAAACAACAACAACAACAACAACAACAACAACAGTAAGATTAAATAATACAGCTATACTGTTATAAGAAGCAGAGGTGTATTATGAAGTTAACCTGCAACACAAAATGTCCCAACCCAGTTCTTTGATCAGAGTAGCACAAAGCTAATCTGTAGTGAATGTTATTATTCTTTCTAGGCGTAGGGCTTAGTCTGTTTTAAAAAGGACATTTGTTCCCTGTTAGTCTTTTCTGTAAGCTTGTTATTCCAAAGGACTGCCCAAGATGTAAATAATAAGGAAAAGAAGAAAAATTAAATATTGTAAAAGAAAGCAAATTAGTTCTGAAAAAGAGTCATGATTGGGGTTAAAATTGCAAAAGGAGTAGTTAGAGATGAAGTTTCTTTGATGAACTCATAGTGCTGAAGAGACCAAGATACAAGTGAGCTTTACAGACAGGAGACTGTCCAGTAGCCACAACATGAAAACCTATTCTAAGCAGAAACTCCCAGATATTTACCCTTAGTTTTAAATATAAACTAATGAGAGAACATCTGTGACAGCATGAAGCCTGTCATTGGCAAAACTGGCAAAAAAGTTTTAAAAGCACACATTCTACTGATTGTATTATTCTACTTCACCAAGAAGGAAACTCAAGAGTAAGAGATGGATGGGGGAAAGGAACAGGGAGAATTTTTGGTTTTGTTACAAGCTTGATAGCTGACTGGTGGTGTCAATGTTCTGAAAAAGCTTAACTCCAGTTTTTTGTTTTCAAAGATTTATTTATTTATTTGTTCATGAGAGACACACAGAGAGAGGCAGAGACACAGGCAGAGGGAGAAGCAGGCTCCCTGCAGGGAGCCCGATGCAGGACTCCATCTGAGGACCTCAGGATCACACCCTGAGCCAAAGGCAGACGCTCAACCACAGAGCCACGCAGGGATCCCTAAACCCAGTTTTAAAGTCTTTCTTCCTGTCTCTTCAGGGTAGGAAACTTAGCTATGGGGAAAGCTTTCTTTGGAAAACATGTCTGAGTTTGTAACCCGCTAATTTCTTGGAATCCAATTATTTTTTCCACTCTGAATTTCCAGAAAATATATGTAAATAAATAAAAGATCTTAGACTATAGAAGAAGACAGTATTTTAGCAAATAAAAGGAGTTTCCTTTATATAAGTGTGAAGGAATACTGGGGGCCATGGAGTGGCTCCTAATATAGTGAAAATGATCCGATTCTACTGATCATTTATTCTGATATTTAAACGCTTCTTCATGAGTATTCCCCTGTTGGTGTCCTGATATCTCTGAGATCTGGATCCAGAACATTTGGTTCAAAAAGAAGTCATTTTTTTCTCTTTGAAGTAAATTAAGAAGAATAAAAATTTGAGAAAATCCTGGTTTTCATGTATTTTAATGAAAATCATTTTCTATGTAGATGCCTAATCCTTTCCCCATTTACCCAACTTGAATCCTGGGTTAAAGGACTCCACTTAGAAGATAGCGGATACAGTATAGGATACTACTGTAACCTGGTGATGGGTCTGAAGTGATTTTCTAGTGAGGCAAATATCAGATAAAAAGGCAAAAAAGTAAAAAAAAAAAAAAAGGCAAAAAGTAGACTCATGCAGTTTAAAATTAATATGGTAAAGTTGTGTAGTTTCCCTCGATATTCGTTAGGAGAGCCCAGAAACAGAACTCCTACAAGGGATGTTAAACACCTGAATATAAATTACTTTGCAAGTGATGCTCAGGGATCAAAGTTCTACCGAGAGAGGAGTGATGGGAAAACTGCACACTAGTGGGAGAGCCAGAGCTGTTTGGGTCTTGGCTGCCACACTTATGCAACAAAAAAGCAAATAAGTTGAAATTGCTGGTTCTGGCTTACTTTCCTACCACCTCCCACTCTCTCCAACCTCCCAATATCACTTTCTGGAATATGGATACAAACTGATTCCCTCTGAAAGAAAGAAGAGATGGTTACACATATCTTGCAGATGAAATAAAGAGGGAATCTGGCAATTTTGGAAACTGATGATATTCTACTAATACCTTCTTGAAAGGAACCTAACAAAGCAAGAAAAAAGGTGGTGGAAATATAATATGTGTGTTACTCTAAGTGGCTCTAGGCTTATAAAATCACCTTTATTATTTGTATAGATTCTTTTTTTAAGATTTGTTTATTTATTTATTTATTTATTTATTTATTTATTTATTTATTTAGACAGAGTGCATGCACATGAGTGTGGAGAGGAACAGAAGGAGAGAATCTCAAGCAGACTCCCCACTGAGTGCGGAGTCTGAGATGGGGCTCAATCTCTCCACCAATGAGATCATGACCTGAGCTGAAACAGAGTCTGAAGTTTAAACAGTTAAGCCACTTTGATGCCCCTATTTGCATAGATTCTGATGAGGTGGATCCACCTTCAGCAATATCAGGGCTTGTCTCTCCAATATAAAAATAATCAATAGTAATAATATTATATACTTTAAGTTGATGTGAATATGTCAATGTATTTGTTTTCCACTGTATTATCATACATTTTATTCTATCTTCTAATGGAACTAATACAATACTCTACAATACTAGTGGTGATGGCATTGACTAACTTGTCAATTATTCATTTGTCTGTTTTTATATACAATACCAATGCCAGCATATAAGTATATCATAGTCAGTAAGATACCCAAATTCTTTGCCCTTACAGAGCCTAGTATTCTTATGAATTTCATAAACTCTCTGGACATCCATGAACAAAGGAGTTTAATTATATGATTTTGAATGAATTTCTAAAGATCTAAAATGGAATGCTCCTAATTTCTGTCATTAATATAGAAGGGAGATAGGAACTGTGATTTCTACATTTGCTCCAATTCCTTCCTTTCCCAAGGTCATAAGGAGGCTAAAAGGAGAGACTTGAATAAAAGGTCAGAGGAAGCATTTCTTTTCAGACAGAAAGAACTGCTAGACAAAAGAGTAAGAAAAAAGGAGGAAGAAGTCCTAAGCCATAGGATTTTAAAACCTGTGTTTTCAATTTGGAAACTTTTAAAAATCAGTAACATATTTCTTGGTGTATCTCTTCATGCTGCCTTCAACTAGTATTAATCCCATGCTCTATTTGCATAACTGTGTTCTCTTAAGCTATGATTAAGAGGCTCATCACTAGCACTTCCTGAGTTTCAGGCACTGCTGTAGTATTTTACTCTCATTAATTCCCACAATCACCTTAGAAAGTAAATACCATTATTACCCTCAATTTCCAGAGGAGAGTTGAAAAGTTCAAATAACTTGCCCAAGGCACCTAGTTAGTCAATGGTAGGCCCAAGATTTGAATGTGGATGCCTGGCATCTCTGCCTCACGCTGCTTCATCTGTCCATTACCTAGCCAAACTGCTACTTCTGTTGCCTCTTGATTTTTCATTACTGTTCATTACAAAATGCTATAGTGAAAGCTTCCTTTATAGTCTCTTTTCATCACACACTGATGAATGGCCAGTTGAGATCTTTCCTCTTTGCCATTATAAGAAAGAGTAAGTTAAATAATGATGATGTCAACTTGTTTTTGTTTTAGTTTCCTAGAGCTGATGCAACAAATTACCACACACTTGGTGGCTTAAAACAATAGAAATTCATTTTCTCCAAGTTTTGGAAAGTAGAATTACAAAATCAAGGTATTATCTGGGTTAGTTCTTTCTGGAGGCTCTGGAGGGGCTCCATTCCATGTCTCTCCCCTAGCTTCTGGTGGCTGTAAGGAAACTGGTGTTCCTTGACTTGCAGATGCATCACTTCAATTTCCACATCAATCTTCATATGAAGTTCTCTCAAATGATCCCTGTGTCTCAGAACTGCCTCTTCTTTCTTTTATAAGAGCATCATTCATCAAATTTAGGGCCTACCTTACATGCAGAATTATTTTTTAACTTAGTTACATTTGCAAAGACCCTATTTCCCCATAAGGTGGCATTCACAGGTACTAGAGATTAGGACTTGGATGGCTTTTGAGGGGATTCTGTTCAACCCAATTTAGCTCTATTGAATGAAATAATTTAATAGTCGAGAGATTTTCCTCATGCTGGCAGTCAATGCCTATTGCATTCTACAAATTCATTGATTCAACAAATATTTATTGAAAACTTTAGCTATGTTCAGGTTATAGAAGGTAACAGGACACACTGCCTGTGCTCTTGTGGCTAGTATTGTGATTAAGAGGGAGGTTAGAGTGAGAGCTACAGCAGGCAGGACAAGTAACTAATAAATAAACAAGTCCATTACAGAGAATGAAAAATGATATGAAGGAAATTAAACAAGACAATAATTCTGACTTATGAGTCCTAAGTATCTCAGTGAGTATCAGCTATTGCTCTTGATACTTTCAGTAGCTGTATGATTTATTTTCTTTTTTCTTTTTAAATATTTTATTTATTTATTCATGAGAGAGAGAGAGAGAGAGAGAGAGAGGCAGAGACCCAGGCAGAGGGAGAAGCAGGCTCCATGCAGGAAGCCCAACGTGGGACTCGATCCCAGGTCTCCAGGATCAGGCCCTGGGCTGAAGGCAGCGCTAAACCACTGAGCCACCCGGGCTGCCCCTATGATTTATTTTCTTAATTGAATTCTATTTTGAGTTTTATTTATGTTGCATAAAATTCATCTTGGTATGATAAAGTGGTCAAAAGAAATGACAGACTTATTTGTTGTTACTCATCTAACATGTCAAAGTATTCACTTATGAAAGGAATAACATACTACAGTTTCTGATTTCCCTAGGGAATTGGAGGAAATTGAATTGGGAAAACATAACTAAAGCATCAATTCACCAAGCATCAATTTCCTCAACTCCCAAGCAGTACAAAGTTGTAAGATTCCTACCAAAAATGTCCTCAGGGATGTTTTTCTATAAGAATATGCAATTTTTGGAAAAAATCAACTTGCTGTAACTGCTCATACTTTACTTATAAGTTACAATTGCAAGATTTCCACAAAACATATTGCCAAATGGGTTGGGTGTTGTTATTCAAGAAGTAATTCACTGAGTCTAAGGTGACTTCTTAAAACTCAGTTTGAGTTCAAACAGTACCAATACATTAGTCTCCATGATGCATCTGTCTTCTCAGGACGACCTTATCCCATGGCTGTATAATCAGTGGTTCAAAGAAAGACCTTTGGTGATGTTTTGGAAACTGCTGAGAAGTTGTTCTGACATTGCTTTTGGATTTGGGGTTGTTATATATTCATCTTGTTTCTCCACAAATTATATTTCTTCTTGTTCAATTTCAGTAATTGGGTACAAGCAGCTGGAGTTATTTAATTTAGTTCATGTAGACTTTTATAATGCTAGAAATTAAAAAGGCACAAGCATTTTTTTTTTCTAACTTGAAATACAAATTCAAGTGAAGGCCTACTTATTCTGATGAAAGAGATTTGGCTGTGCTTAAGACTAAACCAATGCCTGTTTCAGCAAATACTTCAATTCCACACCTGCTGATTTGCTGGAGAACTCGTTTTCTTCATCATGTGGGCAAGAAAGAGAGAGGTTGAAGTCTATCCTTTTATTAGGAGTTTAGACATCCACTCCCTATAGATAGTGAGGAAATGTGTATTTGGAAGTTGTTTAATAATAAAATTTTAACAAAAACCATTGCAAGAGACATTATCATTTCAGTTGTTTTTAAAAATCTGCATTAACAAAAGAAAGTAAAAGAAGCAATTAGGTGCAAAAAAAAAGTAAAAAAAAAAAATAGCGGTATACAAAAGAGAAATGGAACTAACTCAAACTGTATTTAATGAGTTTATGCTGCTATCCCGTTGGCCAACCATAAGCCATGATGTCTGTAAAATTGTGATGTTTGCAAATTTGGCTAGGTCTACCTGTTGCAGAACTTCACTCTGTATTGAGTTGATCTACAAAGAGTGTCTGCTGTGTGCTCAGTGCTGTAGTATATACTTGATGTATAAAGGTGAATTAAACACATATGGTATCAGTGGTCATAGAGTTGGGTGGAAGACACTAAATGAAAACATACATGAATAAACAAGCGAATACATTTATATTGTGGTAAGTGCTCTGAAGCAATGAACAGGTTGCAATAATGGACTAACCAGAGGAGACCTCTTCAGATAAGATATTAAAGGAATATTTTCCTGGGAAGGAGTCATTTAAACTAAGTGCCAAGTGCTAAGGCTAAGTGCCAATTTAATTTATACATTAGAAGTTCAGCTGGATTTTCATATAACTAGTCAGGGTAGGGATTATTAACCTGTAACCTTGGAACCAAAGGAGGGTAAATCTTCTGTCCTGTGGCAGGATTAAACATGTGGAGATTATATATATATATATATATATATATATATATATATATATATATACCATCATTTACTTAGTAGACTGTTTCTATGAAATGGATTGTAGTGACTTTCCAGCTGGGTTCACTCACATTATTTGCCTTTGATCTGCTCCTTTTTGCCTTTCTGATGGTAGAAATTTTAACTCAACTGGAAATTTGCACTATTTAAACTTTAAGAGTTAATCCATTGACCCATGTGTTAAATCACACCCAATGAACCAAATCTTTTTTTGAAGGTATGTATGTGTGTGTGGGGGAGGGATTCAAGAGTATTGAAAGCATTACTGGATGGAATTTTCTGTTTTGAGGTGTCCATTTAGTACAAAACACTTTTCTGTGAAATCTTTAAGATTCTCAGTATCTTTTTCTTTTGTCCTTCATATTTTTAATCTGTACTATGGATATGAGATTATATACTTACTATTTAGTTATAAACTATTACTTGTATTTCTAAGAACCCTTGAGTTGAGTTGACAAACTGTATTATAAACAATTATTTCAATGTAAAAAGGGGAATCAAACCTGAGTTTTAGTCTTGTAGTTATCGGTTATTTTTCTTAGAGTAATTTGTATAATAGTTTTATATTTTTATAATTTTATACCTATTTATACACAGCTACAAGTCAAAGCAGCATTGAGCAAAAACAGTCTTTGAATACAGAGAGCTTTTCCTTTTCTTTCTTACCACTCTTCTAACACTATTGTTGGCACACGACTTCTTACACTTTCTAATGCCTGCACTGTTTAATATTGGCCAACATTTGTTAAGCACTAACTATATCCCAGTGTCATTGTAAGCAGGTCACAAATATTTTCTTGTCTAATATTCATAGTGACACTATAAGGCAGGCATTTTAATAGCCTCATTTTCCAGATAAGGACATACAGGCATAGGACGTTTAAGCATCTTGCCCAAGTTCACAAAATTGGCAAAGTGTACCTCTAGATTGTAAGAGCCAAAACTCTCTAGCCTGCAATTGCTATATTTCTGGTTCTTGATTAAAGGATGGAGATCTCCTCATAATTGATTAAGGCAAGGGTGTCAGTACAATGCAAAGAATGTTTCCCCAGAAGCTCTGTCATATTGTATCCATATGCTTTATGAGAAGCAGACTGGAAGAAACTCCTGTAAAAAACAAATCATTAGTAGTAATAAGATATGTTTATAAGGGGCTAAGAAACCCATTTATAAATACATAAAAGGTACCTCTTGGGTCTCTTTTCACTGAAATTCATTTATAAAAGGACATGACCCTTCAGATATGCCTTTCCTGTAGATAAACCTCAGAGTGGGGTCAGGTGGTATAGATTGGACTAAAGGCATGGGATAATCATGGATGAAAAGGGTTTGTAGGCAAGTCAAAAGGGGCCTAGCTCATTTTTATTTAAATAAAGACCATAAAACTTAAAATATGACTCTAATTAGATGGATTATTATTCAGAATTCTGATATGCAGGAAGTGATTACTCTGAAATACTCATTGTGCAGAATCATGCATTCCAAGGGTGATGGTTTAGCTTAACTATGAAATTCCTCCTCCTTTTAAGATTATATACCACTGATATAGAGTTTAAAAATACATAATGGAAGGAAGTATTACATATTGTTTATACAATTTGAAAAATATGCCCCTGAATGTTCTGCCAATAAAGCTTGCATTAGATGTTTCTCTGTTTATAATTTTAAAAACTCACCTAGGGATCAGAAACCATTTTAACACTTGGGGAGTTTTCTTTCCCTAGTCCCTTGAAAAATTGAGCTCTGCCTGTCAATGTGGCTAAGTCTGCCCTGACCTACTCTTGATGATGGAAATCCTAGAATAAACATCAAAGATGATGAAAGGCAACCTGAACTGGATTTCTTCCGAGCTTGAATGAGGTTGAGAGATCATTCTACAAATTTGTTCCAAGCTGAAAATTTATTTCAGTTGGTCCTATTGCTGTGATCCATCTATGCATAAAATGAGAGGAAAATTAATCATAAAAAATGACTACTTTATAAAAATGTAAGGAATATGAACATTTGGAGAGAGCATTATCAAGGTCTAAGGAAACGTTATGAGATGTGTTACAAACATAGACACACATTGATTTGTGTTAGTGATATCCACTTTTGAGAACTTCATTAGTAGAACCACCTCATTGAAAGGCATATCTATCACTTGAAACACCCCAGGGCAAATCCGAAAAAAACTAAAGGAAAGAAATTCTATTGAATTTCTATTCTAGCTGAACATTTAGGTAGTATGTCTGTAGAGGTATGTAGGTCATTGGAGTTCTCTCCCCTTATTTGTATCCAATATATTTGAAGGTTTTGTTAATAGAATATTAAATTTTGTTGAAGTCACAATTTATCACATTGCCCTATGTAGTTCTTCCTGAATTTTTTTTATTTTTTTCATGTTCTCTACTTAATCATAATCTATTTTCCTCTATTAGAATATAATTCTGTAAGAACAAGGCTTTCCAAATCACTCAACCCAGTATCCTGAGGGTCCTGGGAACCATAATTGACACAAAGAAGGCCTCAGTCAGGAAAGGAGCAAGACATTTCTTCCTAGCACCTCCTAGGACATCTTCATGTACTTTGTATGTGGAAAGTCAATAACCATCTGTCAGGCAAATAAAATAAATAAAGATTATAGCAGTTCTGTCACCATCAGAGTTAACTGCATGCTGATGATAGGAAAATAACCCCAATGAGAAATGCATTTTAGAAGGAATCAATGGGTATTCAGGCTTGTGTTTGTCCTTTAGACTATAAGTCACTCTACAATAGAGTATAGTGCTTTGCAGAAGGAAAGACGGTAAGTGCTTATCAATAAATAACAGTGACCAGCAACTTGTTCAAACAAAAAAGTGTTTGGGTGGCCACTCTCTATTGGGTGGCCATGGAAGGCATTTATGAATAAATGGTGTTTAGTCTGAGATCTAAAAAAGAGAGAGAAAGACATTGGTAAACATGTGGGAGGACATTCTCCTTGGGAATAGCAGCTGGTACGAAGGCCTGCTGACAATGTGACAATGTGAGAGGTACATTTGGAGAAAACAAAGAAGTGTTGCCTTGGATTTAATTACAGTTGTGATCAGAAGCCCCGGGGCGGGGGGGGCTGGGGAAGAAGCCACTGGAAAACTTTAATAACATGAATCAGATGATATAATTTAGGTTTATAAGATCATTCATTGGCTGATAAGTGGACTAGACCTTTTAGAGGGTTAATTAAGAATAGAAGCAAGGAATCCTCGCTTTGGCAGCACATATACCAAAACTGGAAAGAATAGAAGCAGGGAGAGCATTTTGGAGACTGCTTTGATAATGGAAGTGAGAGAAGATGGTAGTTTGGACATGCGTCTTAGTGGTGTAGCTAGGAAGAAGTAGACAGATTCAGGATAGGTTTGGAATTGCTTGACTGGATATGGAAATGAGGGAGGGAGGAATTCTTAGGCATCTGAGATTGGAGCTTGAGTAGGAACTCCACAGTGACTGTAAAAAATCTAGGAAAACTTGAGAACAGCAGAAGGATCAACATGGATATTACAGAGACTAATCAGAGATTACATACTAAAATACTAATAGTAAATATTTATTGAGTTCTTACTGGACTGGGCATAGAGATAAGAACTTCATGTATATTATCTCATTTATTCTAAAAAATCATGTGAAGTGGATATTATTACCTTCATTTTACAGAAGAAAGAACAGAGGCTTAGATATGTTAGTTAATTTGCCCTGATCATACAATGGAGACTTTCCTGATGCTCTTGAACACTTCTGTAGGGAAACATATGAATAAATCCTTAGAGAATGACTGAGAGGGATCCCTGGGTGGCTCAATAGTTTAGTGCCTGCCTTCAGCCCAGGGTGTGATCCTGGAGACCTGGGATCGAGTCCCACATCAGGCTCCTTGCATGGAGCCTGCTTCTCCCTCTGCCTCTTTCTCTCTCTCTCTCTCTCTGTCTCTCATGAATAAATAAATAAAATCTTTTTTTTTTTTTTTTTTTTTAAAGAGAAAGAATGAGAAATCTCACAAAAGAAGCTCAGGGAAAGTTGCTGTAGCCAGGCTCACACATAAGTCACCCCATAAGTTCATTCTACTTTCAATAATGTTTTAGAGTATTATGGAATTAATAATATGTATAGTGTACACACAGCAAGACACTGAAGGTGTCATTGAAAGGGATGAAAAGATGAAAAAAATACTACTTCGAAGAGCTTATAAGCAAATGTGAAGGTGCTTAACAACAGTCTCTTGTAAAGAAGGCATTCAACAAATTATGTGTTGAATAATCACCAGTGCCCCTGCCATAAAAGGCTGAGATTGTTAGTAAGGCGGTCAACAGAGATCAGTGAGGACTTGAAGCATGGATCAAGGCTTACAAGATAGATGTGAACTGTTCTAATATAAACAACAAGAGAAGCATTGCAGATAGCTGTGGGAGCAATTACTTTTACAGCCCTTGCTGAATTACCATGGTTGATGGCTCTAAGGGAGACTAACACCCCCTGATCCTATTTCCTAGGCATAAACTACACATTATTGAATTAATAATATTTTGCATGCTCCTATTTTGGGTTCACCTAATGGTGCCGACTTGTCTAAAATGCTAAGCAAATTGAAAGTAAAAAGCAAAGAGGAGCTTGAAGGCGAATCGAGACTGGGTAAAGTCACATGCCTGTGCAGATTCCAGCTTTCTCTTACCTGAAGTATTGTGTTCTTTCTCTGGCTCCATCAGCAGAGGATTCCCTTCTCTCCCTGGTTCAGGTAACTATTCTCTCTATCTGGGTTAAGGATGCTTCCTGTTCTAGGGAAGAGATGGTTGATGAAATCCAAGACTATTGGATTTCCTCTCTGATTTTGCTAAGATTTTATTATACTCGCTTTTCAAAAGCAAGGCAATTTCAGCAGGCATCAATGGCAGTGTCCTACCACAGGAAGTTTCTTTCACAACATTTTATTATTTCATTTGTGACCTGCATCAGCAATCATGAGCTTCCTGTTCTCTGTAGTGAGAGGGGGAGGTCAGAAGGGAAATTGGCAATGAGGAAATTTGGTATGATCCAGGGACTCACAAGTTCATCCCTAACTTTCATTGTCAGATAGTATTTAAACACTTCTTGCTTTTGCCTTCTCTCTGGGATTACCTATAATTTTTGTTCTAAAATTCCTTCATCCTTTACCTCCCCGTGCATTCAACATCTTCTACTCTAACTTCTGTTGGGAATGCAAGATGTCAAAACATACTACTTAGATGAAACTCTGTTATCTTTCCTTGTATTGAGTTTGTTATTTCCTGTTGTCTGTCCATACAAATAGCCATGCCTATAAGGCTTTGACCTACTTCTGTTCAAGTCACATTATTACTTTCCTTTTTTTTTACCTCTTGTCCCCAAATCAATAGATCTGGATAGACTTGTCAGTAATATTATGCAACCTGGTTTGTAATAACCCAGATTTTCCTAGAATTTTTGACATTTCTTTAGTTGCTTCCTTATTATCTTAAAGCCGAGACTTTTTATGAGTTTAAGATCTGTCTAATCTCAAAATACAAAGTGTAGAATTTGCTACTGCCTGGAACTCTTGTACATTTAATGATTTTATTAAAATTACATTTCCTATCTGTACAAGAGATTTCTTTTTTTCCTTCCAGTAGAGAGACTTCCATTCTTCTTAGTTTGCTTTTGAACTTCAGCATTTCCATGGTCTTTGAGCTGTAATTTTGGTTTATTACTGTGATCAGATTTCTTTTATTGGAGTCCATCTCAAGGCAATTATGATAAAATTGAGAAGTAATCTCAGAAACAAGGTACATAAGGATGGAGATTCGCTTTATGAAGAGAGAAAAGACACACAAGGCAGTGCCCACTCTCTCATATCATGGTTCATATGTAATTGTTCAATAAAAACAAGCTGTAATTTTCTAAACCATACAGACTTAATCCAATTATCAATTATAACCTACCCTAAGATGAAAAATAAGCATATGTCAAAAGTCATTGTACTGCCTTCTAATGAACCAGCGCATACTGGTCAATTTGGTCAAATGCTGTGGCAGCTGCAAAGGAGCAAATTTTTTAAAAAATCTAAGTACAACTCTGACTTTTCCACTTAAGCTGTGGTACTATAATAGGAGAGAAATTCACAGGTGTACCTCGAAAAACATAACCACTGCTGTGGACTGAATTGTGTTCCCCTAAATTCACATGTTGAAGCCCTAAGCCTGAATGTGACTTTGGGATAGGGCTTTTGGAGGCAGGTAAATTAAATGAGATTATATGGATAGAGTCTTAATCCAATAGGATTGGTGGTTTTATTAAAAGAGGAGAGTGAGATCTTTCACTCTCTCTCTATGGCCATACACCATGAAAAGACCATTTGAGGACATAGCATGAAAATAGCTGTCTACAACTTAAAGAGAGATCTTTCCAGAAACTGACCTTGCTGGACCTTGGTCTGGGACTTCTAGCCTCCAGAATTGTGAGAAAATAAATTGCTATTGTTTAATTCACCCAGTCTATAGTACTTTGATATAGCAGCATGAGCAGACTATTAAAACTACTTTTAGGAAGAACCATGTAAAAAAGAAGATATGATTCTTCTAGAAATGAGGAATATAATGACAAGGAAAATCTTCCTGTAACTTTTAAAAAGATTTTAAAAATCTATTTGAGAGAGAGAGAGAGAGAGAG
This sequence comes from Vulpes lagopus, assembly GCF_018345385.1. Taxonomy (NCBI): domain Eukaryota; kingdom Metazoa; phylum Chordata; class Mammalia; order Carnivora; family Canidae; genus Vulpes; species Vulpes lagopus. Next base: position 103,304,976 of record NC_054829.1, read on the forward strand.
AGAGAGAGAAAGAGAGAACAAGCACAAGCAGGAGGAAAGGGCAGAGGGAGAAGCAGACTCTGCTGAGCAGAGAACCCAATGCAGGACTTGATCCTAGGACCCTGAGATCATGACCTGAGCCAAAGGCAGACACTAAACTTCCTGAGGCACCCAGGTGCTCCTTGTAAGTTTTTTTAAGGAACCCTTTCTTCTATCCCTTCTCACTGTATCTATAATTTATCTTTCTGATAAATATATGTTCATAAAATTTATCACCTAAAGGGGTACGGTTTTTACAATACTCTGGGACCATCTAGGGCAAACTGAGAATATTGTCACCCTGCTTAAGAACTATAAGATGTCAAGATGTCTTTCTGCTCATTTCCAGGGCCAAAAAAAGAGGACTATACCATATTAAATGTCCAGTGATGGCTTTGTTTGGTAATACTGGGTCATTGTCCTCCATAGGTTCTGTTAATCTTCATTTTCCTGTGGGTATTCATATATTCAACTGTTCCTCCACATTCACTGCTTTCCATCATCATCACTTAAGCACATACAGAGCCAATTTTCCTTTGACGTTGGCTTAATGTTTACAGTATCTTTAATTCATTCTAATCTCTAACTATAAGACAAGTTCTCTGAATTTCACTATAATTTCTTTAAAGATATCTGATATATTGGTTCAGAGATATTTAGGCCATCTTTTTTTTTTTAAGATTTTATTTATTTATTTATTTGAGAGAGAGACAGAGATAGTGATGGAGATAGCAAGAGAGAGCATGAGCAGGGAGGACAGAGAGAAGCAGTCTCCCCACTGAGCAGGGAGTCTGATGAGGGGCTCCATCCCAGTGTCCTGACCTAGGTGGAAGGCAGACACTTAACTGACTAAGCCACCCAGGAGCCCCTACTTAGGCCATCTTTTAGAGTCAATGATCAGGCAAGAAGCATGATATTCACTACATAAATATATAAATAAATGATTTTTAAATGTAAAGAGTAATTTATAGCTTTGCTATTCCTACTTCTTCATTATTTCTAAGGAGTATGGGTAGAAGATGAGGGGCGAAAATCTCATTTCATGAGCTCAAGATCCTTAACAATGCCTGTAGCTGGACTGTGATCTCTATATTCCAGTCTTGAAAAATAAAAGTTATATGGGGTTATTTATGACAAAAGTAGTTTTTTGAAAAATAATATCCTCATTTCCTCCTAAATAACAAAAAATTATTTCATTTGATTGAAATGTAATTGGTATATATTTTTATTATTAATGTATTTGTGAATTTTCTATTTCTTTTACCTTAAGAGATTTATTTTTAAAATATGTTAGAGGATATTGAGTGGAAAATAATGTGTGTCCCAGAGTTGTGGTTAAGGCCTCAAATTGTGGACAAGAGGTGCTAAGTATCTTACTTCGAAAGCCAGTATGTAATAGAAGCCAGCCATATTCCCACAGGGCTTGTTAAGAGGTGAAAAGTACACACTACCCTCTGCCAACAGTGACTAAGAAGAGAACTGGGGAGAGGAAAGGGAATCATCAGCCTTGTAGGGTGTACTAGTTGATAGTGATGCTAACTGCTATAACTGACAAAACTTTATACTTCAGAATAAAATAAAATTTTATTTTTTCATTCATGTAATTGAACAGTGTGGGTGTTCTTGGTTGGATAGTTTTCCTTAAGGCACTCTTTTTAGCTTGTAGCTTTGCCATTTTTAGCACATGGCTTCCACACTAGTTCCTGGGGTGAGGAGTATCATCTCCATTCCAGCCAGGCAGAAAGGGAGAACATGGAAGATTGCACATGCGAGGATTTCATGGGTTGTGTTATTTTGCTAGGGCTGCCATAATAAAATGCCACCATAGACTGGGTGGCTTAAACAACAGAAATTTATTTTGTCACAGTTCTGGTGGCTATAAGTCCATGATCAAGATGTCAGCAGGTTTAGTTTCATCTGAGGTCTCTCTTTTGCTTGTAAATGTCTGCCTTCTGGCTGTGTCCTCACATAATCTTTCTTCTGTGTGTATGTATCCCTGATGTCTCTTTGTACGTCAAAATTTCCATTTCTGATATGGATATCAGATTGAATTAGGACCCACCCTAATGGCCTCGTTTAAACTTAATCACCCTTTAAAGGTCCTATCTCCAAATATAGTCATATTCTAAGGTCTTGGGAGTTAAAGCTCCAACATATAAGTATGAGGAGGATATAATTCAGTAACATAGGCCAAACATTGAAGTGATGATATATATCACTTGCACTCAATGGAATCTTTGGGTAGAACCTTTACTTACGAGTCTGCCTAATTGCAAAGGGATCTAGGAACTGTAGCCTAACTGCATACTCAGGAAGAAGAAGGAAAATAAATGGATTGATTAGGGAGCAATCTCTTCCAGGTTCTGTTCACCCCCTGCTTCCATATATAATCATGAAGCAGAGACAGGATAACAGCAATAAACTGTCCAAATGAGGAAAAATGAAAGATACACAGCTGTGTCTGGTAAATAGTAATAGTGAATTCCTGCAGGGCACGCATTATAAGGGCCTTATTCTGTGGCAAATCTTGATTAGACCCTTATTCTGACCTTCAGGGGAACCACTACTGAACACTGCTCCATAAGGCCCCTTTCTCTCCTCCTTGGGTGGTTCCTTCTTGTGTTTCATCCTTCGTGACCACGTCTTAAGTTGTCTTTGGGTATATGTTCATTGGGAGTTGTTCAGATTTTGCAGCCCATTTCCTCTTCAGTTAAATCTGAGCACCCATGGATTGTCTGAAGACTTGAAAAGCCAAAGGCATGTATGGTTTCTTTGGTAATACAATGCCCTCAATACCTTAAGGAGATTTTGAATCTCTTGCTTTTAATCATTTCCATGTGCTGATAAGCACCATCCTAAATTCTTCAAATATAACTCTCAAATCTGATTTGTGCCCATGTTGCCTCTTCTCCATGCTTCTCTCAGCTTGGAGCTTAAGAGAAACTATGTTGAGGCTATAGGAAACAGCTATTTGGGGTAGAAATGCCCTAGTCTTAATTCAATCTCAAAGCAGAGCTGAGTTCTTTGTTCAACTAAGTCTTATTGGGCCTCAGTTACTCAAAGGACCTATCTTTTGTTTTTTTTTAAAAGATATTTAGAGTTCAGGAAGAATTATCTCTTCTGAATTTTTGAGAGTCTAGAATTCTGGATTCTTTCTATTCCCTTTCATTTCTGTTTGCAGACTACACAAGTCTTTCCTGATCTCATTTCTCTCTGGCAATATCTTGTTAAAAACACTTAGTAAAAGCCAAGATACTGTACTATTCTTACTCTTCCAAATTGCTTCTAGAATCTAGGATGACTGGGTCAGGTGCTATGTTTACCTGTTTACAAGCAGGAGATGGTTCCTCCAGATTATTTGGCCACTGCATTCCTACCATGAGTCTCCATCTTTCTAGCTTTAATACTGTTTGTTACCACTTGCTGCCTGATTAGACAATGTTTTTGTTAAAGGCAATATTATACTCCAATACCTCTTTTGTCCTAGCTATGCTAGGTTAACTACTATAACAGATATAAAAACTTTAGAGTTTTAAAAGAATAAAAGCTTATTTCTGCTGGCTTAACAGTTATGTGGATTGAGTTTGGGGAAAAGGGATTTGGCTGTATGTATTCAGTTAGGGACCCAGGTTCCTGAAGGCTCTGCTATCTTCTCTGCTCTCTTGATATCCAGCCTAAAGGTGGGGAAAAGACATAGAAAGAGATTTCTTAGAGATTTTCATGGGCTTTGGCTAAAAGCAGTTCAGTTCACTTCTACTTGTAAGGAACTCAGTCTCATAGCCACACATAAATGCTAACAATTCTGGAAAATAAGAAACAGTTTTGTGTCCAAGAAAAATTAAGAACAAATCTGTTAATCAGACTGCTGTCAATGCTACTGTGGAATAAAATACTTGTGGGCGAAAGATCTTCCTTTACTTCCTTACTGAAGCTAAGTGAAGAGGAACCCAAGAATATAACTTATGAAAACTGGTGGTATCTTTAAGAAGGTGAAATGGAGCTCTCTTACCTTAATAGGTGCTTTCTGAGCTTAAAATTCTCCAGAGTTCTGGGGAAAAATTTAGAGGGGCCAGGAGTATAATATGTAGTCTTAAATTGCTCTCCTTCCACTCTGGGAAGGCGAGAGTTTAATAGCCTAGATAATGAAGAGTCCGGTGTCTGCTTTTTAAAGGCTGAAGACTCCAGGTGCCTGGGTGACTCAATCAATTAAGCATCTGCCTTTGACTCAGGTTATGATCTCAGGGTCCTGGAATCAAGCCTTTCATTGAGTTCCCCGCTCACAGAAGAGTCTGCTTCACCTCTCCCTCTACACCCCCCTCACCCTCTGCTTGTGCTCATACTCTCTCTCAAATGAATACATTCTCTCTCTCTCAAATGAATAAAGTAAAAAAATAAAAACTAAAGACTGGGGGCTCTCAGGAATATAAGGGATTGCAAGACAAGTGGCATATAATGGTTTGTCTAGAGAAGAAAATCAGGACAATTGCTTTTTAATCTCAGGTCTGCAAGGGTTTTGAGAGGTGGCTTCACATGGAGGAACGTAGAGGGTAGTGAACACAGGGTTGTTTAACCTGTGTATATTGCATAGGTAGTAACTGAGGAAAGTGAAAAATGCCTAACTTAGAGTTGTTGGGAAATATGCATTATTGCCAGTGAATGCAAAAACAGACATGGCTGCTCTTCAAGCAGGTCCCTTGAGCAGTGGAAAAAGCTGAAAATCAACAGCACCCTGAGGAAGCCACACACACTATCCACATGGAGATACTAATAGCAGTCTCCAGTGTCAGATGAAATCAGAATCAACCAGAATGAAGGCAGGAATATCAATCAACTGTCAACAAGAGGGAAGTCCTACAAAAAGGCCATGCCTTCTCTTTTCCTTATCTTTGCCTCACACTAGAAGAACTAGAACTTTCCCCCAGCCTCATCTACTCCATGTACTTGAGGCTTCTGGTTTAGGCTACACAGGAGATGGAGATGAAAGTAATTTTGGATCAAGTTCATTTATTTATTTATTTTCAAATAATGGGTTTATTTTTTTATTTTTATTATTTTTTAAAGATGTATTTATTATTTATTTATTTATTTATTTATTTATTTATTTATTTATGTGAGAGAGAGAGAGAGAGAGAGAGAGAGAGAGAGAGAGGCAGAGACACAGGAGGAGGGAGAAGCAGGCTCCATGCCGGGAGCCTGACGCGGGACTTGATCCTGGGACTCCAGGATCGCACCCTGGGCCAAAGGTAGGCGCTAAACCGCTGAGCCACCCAGGGATCCTCAAGTTCAAGTTTCAAGTTTCAAAATAAGTAAGATTAATTCTTTGTTGTTAATAGCCTTATTGATACATAATAATATACTATAAGTTGTATTTATTTAAAGTATATTCTTTGAGATCTATCTATCTAAAAAATCAGTAAGATCGATATCCATCACCTGCACTATTTTTTCTCATGTCCCTTTGTAAAGCTCTTTTTTGTAGGTTTTTTTTTTCATTCAGCATACTTACATTGAGATTCATCCATTTTGTTGTGTAAATAGTTTATCCCCCTCCCGCCATTTTCTTAATAGTTTATTCCTTTTTACAGATGAGTGGTATTCCATTGTTTGGATATTCCATGATTTGCTTATCCATTCATCTGTAGAATAAACAGTTGTACTGTTTTCAGTTTTTGCCCCACTTCCTTAATATTAATACATATCATATGAACAAGGATTTAATTTTCAAATAATAGGAAATACTGGGTTAAACTGAGTTGAATAAATTTGTTTTTGTAGAATTTTTCATATTTTTAAATATTACATTGTGCATCTTTATTTTCCATGAGAGATATAAAAATATACTATTTCCCAAATTTATTTGATCTTTTAAAATTTATTTTTAGTTTTTTTAGAAGATTTTATTTATTTTTTCATGAGAGACACAGAGAGAGGTAGAGACATAGCAGAGGGAGAAGCAGGGTCCATGCAAGAAGCCCAATACAGGACTTGATCCTGAGACTCCAGGACCATGCCCTGAGCTGAAAGCAGATGCTCAACTGCTGAGCCACCCAGGCATCCCTATTTGATCTTTTTTTAAATGGAGCATCTAGCAGGACAAGAATAGGAAAACACCTTTTGGAGAATGTTAGGTTGAAAGAGCTTAAAGTGAAACTAATTTAGGTTTAAATTCTTACCCCAGGACCATTTTGATCCTAGCAAGTGATTTAAAGCCTGTGGGGCTCAGCTCACCTTCAAAAAGGAATATTAAGTTATCTTTTGGTGTGTTGGGAAAATTAGAAATAATGACTATTAAGTACCTGCCATGATGTACAGCACATAGTGCATTATCAAATATTGATAACAATATTATTAATAATAATTTCGTTTCCAACAATACACAGGATACCAAAAGAGACAAAAGGTGCTTCATTTCTTTCCTAGTGCGGAAATAAAAGCATTTTGTATAATGTGGAATAATGATTTTTATTTTCTTAAAAAAATCATAACTAACTCATCTTTATACCTAGAAATGATACCCAGTTAAGAATGTAACATAATGTTGGGGCAGAATTGAAATGAATGTTGGTTTCTAGGAAGAGTATCATGAACTTTAGCATATCTATCTATTGCTGACTTCTTATGTAATCTTAAACAACTTAAACTCAGGCTTTGGTTTCCTCACTTATAAACTGGATCAATTGGACTGGAGTTTTCATAATTGTTTCCTTTGTAATACTGATATGTGAATATTCTTGAAAGATGTCTTGCCTTTGATTTAATCTCATTTATTGGGTGTTTTTTTTTTAATTTTGTTGTCTTAATTTAGATTTTCAATCTATGATCCTTACCCCCTCAATACTCTACCCATCTCTTCCCCTAATTTTAGCCTTTACAACTCTAATAAAGTTACCATTACTCTAAAGATGACTATTTTGGTCGTCTATTCTTCTTCCTAATAAAACCTGGATTTAGGTTTACAGCACTTCCATATGCAGCCATGTGTCTCCAAGAGAAGATGATCCCATCCTAGCTTCAGTAATGTAACTACTTCCTCTAAGGGTAAGCTAATTATCCTTGCTACTGATTGGTCCAAGAATAGAAATGTGACCCTATCCTAGCTAATGCACGGAAGTGAAATCTGTTGGTGCATCTTCTGGGAGATCAGTCCTAAGAAATATCTACATCAGAGGATGGTCTATTTTATTGTCCGGATGGGGATTTGATTCTGTCTCAGCCATCTGTCAGTCTGTGAATGAGGTCAAACCAAGGAGGAAAGAAAGAAGAGATGGCATGAACCTGAGTTTTGATTACATTGTTCATGTGCTTAAATAATTTGCCCTGAAACCTGAACTTTCTTGAGTTTCTATCATGTGAGTTAAGAAGTTTCTTGGTATTTAAATTTCTTTAAGGAAATTCTTTTCCTTTGTTACTTGTGGCCAAAAGCATACTAACTGGCAAATGTTTAGAGTCATAACCTGATGGTTCCTAATTTCATTTTAATAATCCTTGTTTTCTTGCTTCTGCTAATAAATGGTAATGGTAAACAATTGTTGAGGTTAAATCCCATGGGGTGTTACCTTATGTCCAGGTTGTATGTGTTCTCCATAATGCTGCAACAAATATTTATGGTGACAGGCAGATAGGCTAGGAAGTACAATCTGTGTAATCAGTACTTTATTAAGGAACATTACTATTTCACCTTAGAAATGTTTTTGTTAGGTAAACTTTTATTAGAAACTCACTTTGACACTAGTTTTAATACATTTTTCTTCTAAGCTATATATATATATATATATACACACATATTATATTATATTGAATATATATATTCAATATATTATATTCAATATATATATTCAATATATATATATATATATATATATTGAAGACTATGCGGCAATTAACTTCAAGTTTTTGGCTAAAATGAGAATTTCCATGAAAGTCTTCTTACTTCCATGAAAAAGAAATGCATATGGTGTTTGAAAATACTCTTCATTGTTTATAGAGCCAGTGAACAACTCTTGTAAAATGAGTAAATTTTATAATCCAGGACTTAGGTCTGACATTGATTAATGTCATGGATCAAACTGATAATTACAATGAAAATGAATTTCATGGACACACCATATTTCACAGGAACAATAGTGTAAAACTTAATTTTAGCATATTTAATATATTGGATCACTATTTAAATGTATTGGTGTAAGATAATTTTGCCATGAATCCTGCTACGGAAGAGTTAGCCTTTAACGTTCCCACAGCCATTAAACAGTGATTTTACTTACTTGAGAGGGTTCCAATGGTATATTTCTCAAGGATGGAATGGTTTTTTGCCACTAACTTACTGCATGTGGAGCTGGATTCTTTAAGTGCTTAAGTGATTCTCACTTAATGCCTTTTTATAAATTACTTGGTGTAAACTGTGTAATAATTGTGTTTCACCAGTCACTGGTGAGAACTCACTTCCTCTTTGGACAAGGTTTCCCTTAGAATGAGATATCTTTCACTATCAGATGATGTTGAATGGTTGCCATGCCAAAGATGAACATGATGCCTTGATAATAATTCTGTACTTGTCTGTTGTAGCTCACTCAAATCCTGTCATCTAATCCACCAAGAAACATTCTTTGATCCTCATTATTAGGATGAGTGATCATACAGGTGGTCTGAGGTACTTTATGATTAAATCCAAGAAGGTTTGGAAATACCATAATTCCATGTTTTTCCATGATAGACATAGTCAGATTTCTTAAGAATTTTTGTCTTTTTAAAGACATTAAACATGTCCACATGTTTCAATGCTTATTCTGTTAGAAATTCAGGATTTAGCTGATCCTTTTTTTCTTTTTCTTTCTCTTTCTACACATCCCTCAGAAGCAAGGTTTAATATCTAGTTGGGGGTCTAGATTATCTCTGTGACTGCTGTTGACAGAGAGTGTTTCCTAAATTAAGGTTCTTTCTTTCCACCTAGGGACCCAGACTGATACATAGAATTTGAGATGAGCAGCAGTTTCTTTTGGGAAACGTTGTTGGCCTTCTTTCTTTTGGAGTAGCTTGAGTTTTTGGGTTTTTTTTTTTTTTTCATTTCAAAATCTCAATTGGGGTATAATTTCCTTTTTGGATTCTTGGCCAATCACTTTGCAATGCTGAGAGCATTTGCCTATGTCTAATTGACTTGTTTTGAGGGGTTGTGCCAGAAACCACATAGAATCCAAACTGTAACAAACACGTCTGTATTATTTAGGAACACATTGTTCTGTGGTACTTTTTTTCTTTTTGCACACCCTCTCTCTTTTCTCTCTTTGCCTTCTTTGGCATTATCTTCCATCACCTTCCCATGGTGGCAATTCACTCAAGTGTTGGCAGGAAATGATGGTGCCTGAGAGTTACCCTGAAGCCACGTCTGAAAAGTAGGAATTACATCAGCTCAGAACTTGGCATGCTACATTTACAGAATTAACCGAGGACTATTTTGCTAACTTTTTCAAAATATATACTGGACTTCATCTTATGACTGATAATCAGATTTGAAGGCTATACAATAATTGTCTTTTACTTAAAACTATACTTTCGAGAATCTCTGCATATTCAGTATGTGGGATAACCTTTCTGCTACTTGGTAACTTCTGTCTTTGAAACACCTAATATTTATATCTATTTCCTCAATAGCATGCTATTAATGCTGGTAGTATCACTTATCATGTTATATATTTTTTTTCTTATTTACACTAGATTCTGATCTAGTGAAAAGAGATAGTGTCTTATTCTTTAATTTCCAAATACTAGCAAAGTAATTGGCACAGAGTAGGTCTTCAATAAAAGATGAATGATTTAATGTGGTTACATGTCAAAAATGCATGAAGCCTCACTCAGAAATGGCCTTGAAAAAACAGTAGTGATCAAAATTCTCCCAATAGGGTCTTAAGAAGTGCACCTCACTAGAATGTATATGGATTATGGGCAGAAGCAAGTGGCCTACCAGGAGTTTGGAAAGAAAAAGATTGGAAGATTGGAGACAAGGTGGTTTGGGGTAGAAACTTGTGAATAAACACAGGACTGGGTACCAAGTGGAAAGTTCTCTATATCAGTAGTTCATGCCCACCAGAGAACTTTTAGTACAGAAGAGGCATTAAACAACCAAGTGGACAATATGACCTGACCAGTTTTGATGTCAGCCAGCTTCTATCATTGCCTGCTCAATGCTGGTAGGTTGGGAGACCTAAGTGCCAGTGACAGAGATGGAGGTTACACCTGGGCCCAATGTCATGTACTCCCACTTACCAAAGTTCATCTAGTTATTGCTTCTGATGAATGTTGCCAGCAATGAGATAAGAACTGAACTCCAAATATGGCATAATATCTTAAGGAGATAAATCATCCCTTGTTGGTAAGCTGATTATATTATTGGGCTCTTTCCATCCTGGAAGATCCAGTAGTTCATTCTCACAAGAACATATATGAATTCCAGTTATGCCATTCTCCAGGACAAAGTATATGTATTGACTCAAAGACCTTGTACTCCCCACAGCTAAGGAAAACAAGAGGTAGAAGAAGGAGTGGCTCCATGTACCATGACTTTTTAACCCACTGGGGCCTTTGTGATTCATACTCTTACAACCCTGGGTTCTGAAGGATTAGAGGTCGTAGGCTTCCAAAAGGGCACACTTTTAGCAGGGGACATAACAAGAGTACTATTGAATATTAAGCTACGTGTTTTGGACTCCTTGTATCTGAGGACCAGCATGCAAGAAAAGAGGTCAAAATCTTGACAGGAGTGATTGACTCTAATTATGAGCAGGAGGTGGTCCTACTGCTACATAATGAGATAAGAAGGAATATGTGTAGAGCCCAGGTGATTCCCGTGAGTGCCTCTCAGTAGTCCCTTTCTCAGATGTTACTGCAAGTGAATATATGCAGCAACTCCAGGCTAAGGAATGCATGGCGACCAGGCAACCTGAGTGCTCAAGCATGAGGGTTTGGTCAATGCACTAGATAAACCACCAAGGCCAGAAGAAGTAGAAGCTCAGTGTGAAGGAATCTAGAATATATCATGGAGGAGGGAAATGATGAGTTAGTAGTTGTGGACTTGGGACAACTCTAAAAGCGAAGACTATTTTTCAGCCCACTAAACTCTCTTTTAAGATTTCCCTTTGGAGATGCCTGGGTAGCTCAGCTGTTGAGTGTTTGCCTTCAGCCCAGAGTGTGATCTTGGAGTCCTGGGATCCAGTCCCACATTGGGCTCCCTGCATGGAGCCTGCTTCTCCCTCTGCCTGTGCCTCTGCCTCTCTCTCTATCTCTCTCTCTGTGTCTCTCATGAATAATAAAATCTTTAAAAAAAAAAAAAAGGATTTCCCTCTGGAAGAGAGGTCCACTAAAATCCTGAAAGAGTTGCTCCCCAATGTACATGGAGGATTATACCTGAGTGCTGCAGGGGATGACCTATGGTAAGGGCCTACACCACCCAGTTCCTCCTCCAAGAAAGTTCTTTGTCACAAATGTGGGGACTGAAGTTAGCAGACAGCCTGCAGGTCCCAGCTTCTTGGGAACTGCCTCAGCTGCATTGAATTGTTTCACTTGTGATCGCTTTCTTCCTAGGACAGCTCACATCCGATGACTGATTGAAGTTAGTGCATAAAGGCTTGTTCCAATTTTCCTTGATGAAGGATGGCTCTAATGGGAAATATTTGCTTCATGTGTCCCTTTGAAGGTTGACCAAGGTTTCACGAGACCTGCATCGTAGTTCAACTTTTCCCTATCTTAATTTTCCCTCCCTTCTCTCATAGGTGTAGATACTTAATAAACCTCCCTAGCACAAAGTGAGATTGGAGGGATATAAAGAGATTTGATTGAGGAGTCTTTCTAGTTCATATTAAGGAATTTGATTCCATCTGAGGGCAATTAGCATCTATTGAAGGATTGTAAGCAGAGGCGTGACATGATCAAATTTACATTTTGACAATTACCTTATCTGCAAGAAAGAAATGGATAGGAGTGGGAACATCATTAATGTCTCAGAGGTGGAGTCAGTGAAACTACAGAGACCAGCTATGTTGCTGCTGCAGACATTTAAGCAAGAGATGTTTTGACTTGGGCTAATACTGTAACAGTGGCTATAGATTTGTTACTTTTTGGTTGAAAGAATGCAAATAAAGTAAAGTCACGGCCTGGGCATCTAAGAAGAGACTCAATAAGATTATTCTGCAAAAATGATACAATTGAATGGCTGCATCTACAGCCAATAGGACAATTTCTAGAAAGAAAGTCTTTATTACTGAGATAAATGCCAGGATTACTGTGTTTTGATGTCAGGCTTTTTGTTCTTTTGTGTCACTGTTACTGACTTATCACTATTGAGTTGTAACTTACATCACAAGATTTACGGTAAAGAGATCTTTCCCCCAGAAGGATTGTGCCTGAAGATCTGATTCCTTTCGAAGTCCTGTTTTGCTTCCATATCACACTGTCTTGGTTCTGGGGCTCAAAGCAATACAATAAAATGATCATTTGTATTAGGATCTATCCCTAACCAGCTTTATATGATTCAAAAAAGGGAATTTCTTTTAAATCTTAATAAAGACATTATATCTGAATTTTAATTCCACATCTGACCCATTACCTCTCAGATCAAACTTTGATGGAATTGAAAACAAAATTGCCATAGCAAATTATATTACCTCCTTCAAGTATTGACTGATGATGAACAGACCACCTCTTTAATGAAATGTCAAGAATTTTTATTTTATAATATCTATCTTGGAATGCCTTCATCTTATTTTTTTCAGTTATTTTTAAAAATTTACTTCAGAGGATGAGGAGATTAGATGGAAAAAAGAGAAAGTGCTAGAGACAGCAGCCAATTCATATGTATATATATAAAAACCTGCTGTAGGCTCTCTGGACAGTGAACTAGTTGGTAACAGGCTGGAGTGAGAAGTAGAGAGGGATGGATGTCTTTGATTCATCATGAATTTCCAAGAGAAAAGCTGATGATTTCTTCAGATGTTAGAAGCCAAGAATCATTATCTTCTAGTCATGAGGAAAGACTAAGTGATCCATTAAAAAACAAAATGTTCCATACAATAGGAATAAACACCTAATATTTTAGGTATGTGTGGTATGAAATGATCCATGTAAATGATTTTTCCAGATAGCTTATCTGCATTAAGTGCTGAAATTTAAATTTTGAGGGAACCTTTTTAAAATGTGTTAAACATTTCTCTAGCTTTTCAAAAGAAATGTATTTGGTATTATTTAAACATTTTCTTACTATTTCAGGACTATCACAATGAATGACAGTTAATGAGCCATAATGGGACACAAAAATATCCTCACTGATTATTTTATTTGGGTTGTTTTATACTGAATAGCTAGCTTCAGGTTGCTATGTTTTTCAAGTTCTTGCATCTACTATTTTAAACTTTTCTCACTTTTTTGAATTGTATATTCACAACAGTGAACAGAGTTCCCATGGGTAAGAAATTATAGATTTGTTTTTTTTCCAAAAGATTTTATTTATTTATTAAAAAGAGCAAGCATGAGTAAAGGGAAGGGTAGAAGGGGAGGGAGAAGCAGACTTGGGGCTGAGCACGGAGCCTGATCCGGGACTCAGTCCCAGGGCCTGGGGATCATGACCTGAACCAAAGGCAAACACTTAGCCAACTGAGCCATCTGGGTGCCCAGAAATCATAGATTTAAATTATGGATTTGTTCCTTCTCTTTGGCTATTTATTTGTTCACTATGTATTCATTTTTATTTAACTTTTTTTTCACTTGCCTATTCTTCATAACATTACATGTATAGGTTATAAGATAAGAGATCCAAGTGGTCTCTTGATGGGACCATACATTGTTCCAGCTAAGCTGAGAAATAATTTTTAAAAAAACCTTAGAAATGTTCTGGCGTCAGATATTGTCTTAATTTATATTGTGAAACTACACAAGAGTTAGCATTGGGTTAGCATTGTTTCAGGTATGAATTATTACATGAAGTAGGGGTTAGTTCAGCCTGTTCCTCTTGTGTACACAAATTCTCTAAGTAGTTAACTGGCCTTCTTAAAGCCTGAGTTTTCTCTATGAAGTTCGATTCTTGAGGAGCAGAGAAGGAAGCCAATGGGGGAGATCACCATCCCATAGCAGTCAGTGATTGAAAACATATATATGCTGGGGAAGTGAGTGTATCTCTAGGAGAACATGGGCTGGAGCTCAGGGGTGTTGGAAGATAGAAATGAGCATCACAAATGGCACCTGGAGTCTAGATAATTTTAAATCATTGCTGGGAAATGATTTTGTAGCTGATCTTTTCTTTCCCTTTTGGAAGGAGGGAAGAAGGAGGGCCAGGAGATACCTTTTGCTATAATATTTTGTTTTCTCTCATCTATTTTTGCAAAAGAATTTAGAAAAGCAAGCAAAACCCTGTGGTTATGAAGATATCAGGCCCAAAAGCTTTGAAAAAGAATTCCCTAGGGATTGTGATATGCTCTGAGAGTACTGATCTTGAGGGTCCAACAGATTTGGGCTTTAGTACTGCTTCTGTTCTTCCAAACTATATAACTTTCAGGAAACACTCAGCCATTCTAAATTGCAATCTCTTTATCTGTGAAGTGCAGCTAACAATATCTACTTCATAGATTTGAAGGATACTAAGCACATGATTCAATAAGATCATATGCTTATTACTCCTAGGGTAAGCATTCAAAGAATTATAGCATTTATAAATAATGTACTAACATTCAACTTAATGTCTTGGTTTGAAGGCTCCAGTTCCTTTGTAAATCCAATAGATCAATAGTCATTATGAACTGCCTTCTTTAAAAGAATACTTCAGTGGCCCAGGGATCATCACACTACCATTTTACCCTCCTTTTGAGACTGAAAGAGTGTTTTTGAGATATCCTCTGTGGTTGCAAGGCAGGGAATTAAGAGGAGAAAAGAAGTTATTCAAATTCGTTATTTTTGCTCTAACAAGCCCTGGATTTGCAATAAATATCTTACTTGGAAAAAAATTATCCTTGGAAAGTTTTGCAAGGCTCTGGATACCACATTTCTATTAGCATCTTAAAGATTTTACTTTTATTTATTATAATAATTCATATTTATCTACTCAGCATGTATGCACATATATACATTTTCTTTACTATCTTATAGAACAGTTTTAATAAGAAGTCAGGGCCTGTAACCTCGAAGGATCTAAGTCTCAGATGCTATTTAACTTTTGTGCATGCTAGGGACTGTGGTAGGTACTGGGCTAATTCTATGCAGAGGTTTTAGTACATTGGTCAGCATAGAGTAGACATTTACCAAGGTGAGACAGTTGAACATAAGACAAGAACAACTTCAATGTCTCAATAGAGAAATGAATAAATGATAGTATTTCCACACGTGGAGTGAATGCAGCTATTAAAAAGAATGAAGAAAAGCCATATGAACTGAGTTGGAAACATCTCTCAGACATATTGAATGAAAAAAAGCTAGTCTGAAAACTACGTTTATGGTATGACCCATTTAGGTTAAAAGAAATACATATATAATATACATATGTCAAACATATACATTATATATGAAGATTTATATCGATCTCATACATAGACAATAGAAACTGGAAGAATATACATGACCTGTGACCCTGGGAAGGGAGATGTTAAGTAGAAGTCAAGGAAGAATTTATTACTTTGGTCTATCAAGTTCTGCCTTGCTTGAATCTCTTACATATTTTACATATTTTAGGAAATATTTTTACTTCTATATATTTAAAAAACTGGACAACAAATAAATGGAGTAAGATCAAGAAAACATAAATCTTTAAAAAATATTTTTAATTATAGTAAAATTTAAATAACATGTTTAACATCTGAAGCATTTGTAAGTGTACCATGGCACCAAATAGTCCCAGTGGTGTGCTACCATCACCACCGTCTATCTCCAGAACACTTTTCATCTTGAAAACTGGAACTCTACTCATTAAACAGTAATTCCCCATTCCCTCTCTTCCACAACTGCTGGGGAACACCGTTCTTTCTGCTCCTATGAACTTAAAAGAAATAGTTTCAATTGTATTTTTCTTTCTATAAGGTAACACCACTTCCCAAGAAAATGATACAGTTTTGCACATTATTTCACATCCAAAAGAACTACATCTGTCTCTGCTTGTACTTTGGGTTCATTTTGCAGTAATGAGCTACTGCCCTCACCTCTTCACTTGGAAACAGTCTCTACAGCATCTGGAGCTGAGGCAGTTGGTCTGGAATCCCAGGCATGCTGTAGGCGCAGCATGAAGAGACTGGAGAGCAGTGAGACCCCTGCTGTGCTGCACTTTGCACAAATTGGAACCACTGTGGGGTGGGGTGGGGGGCAGAGGAGGGTGAGGGCCCTGCAGAAGTTCAGAGAGTGTGCAGAGGGGTTAGTTGTACCTGACTCAGTTGTAGGAGAGGGTTCACAGCAGAAGCCATCATTTTCTTTATAAAAACAGTTGCAGTGTTTTACTTGAATCTGGAAAGAAGGAACCCAGCTCCTCCAGGAGCCCACTTCCTGGGCAGCCATGCCTCCATCCTTGCCCTCCACTGCACAGTGGAGCTCCCAGACTGAGCTGGGAGTGTCTGCTAACCACTCCTATGAATCTGACTACTGTATGTCCCTCATATAAGTGAAATCATACAGTATTTGTCCTTTTTGTAACTGTATTATTTCACTCAGAATGTTCTGAGTCTCTCTCATGCCCTCGAGGTTCATCCATATTGTACCATGTGTCAGAATTTACTCCATTTTCAAGGCTGAATAATATTCCATTGTGCCTGGATATATATGCATATACACACCTATATATACTTCACATTTTGTTTATGCATTATGTAAATCTTTTAGGATGATATTTCAATTGGCTTTAATACAATATAAATGTGGATAAGGGGTGACATTCTGATAGAAAATTTAAAGAAGATTGAACACTAGAAAGTAAGAATTTAACAAGAATTTGTAAATCTATCACCCCATAGACAGTAGAATAGTCTGAGAGTTTCAAAAAGCCTTTATTTGGGGGTCACCAGGAATATGAATGAAGAAAGAGCTGGAAAACTAAATACTTGCCCTTGTAGATTAGAGAATAATCTAAATAAAACCAGACAGGTATGGTATAATTTCCCTATTTCAGAGTCTCATGTCAAACATTTTGTCACATGTAAATTTTTTAATGCCCTTCCATTTAAACTTCTGAAGGAACCAATTAAGTGGCCTTTTAGAATATTTTACAAGATGAGTAATTAGGAAGACAGGGCTTTAAACTTTGCCTAATTTGCCCTGTATCCGCAGGCATAACTAACATTTTATTATATAAAAGAATGGAGGAAATTGAAAACAGGGTATTGCAGAATGTTAACAAAACATCGTCCCCATACACATAATATTTATATTGCCAAATGCCAGTAGGAATTTCTCTTACATCTTATTTTTACTTAATTAATTGTGTCAGGAATTCTGAAACAATTAGGAGCCAAAATGGGAAGAAGGGGGGAAAAAAGGCAAAATTTTCCAGTGTTCTTTGTTGAATAGTTGCAGGCTAAGTGTCTCTCTGATCCACCAGTTTTCAAAGGATGTGTTCAAGGTATTCTTCAAAACTAGTTACAATCTTTTGTTTTCTTTTTGTATTAATTTAAAGCATCTCTAATAACTTATTCCCACATATCAGAATGGTATGTAATTTCAGACCAGAATTCCATTCTCTCTGCCAAGGTCACTGCCAGAGTTCATGTCTTTATTCTTTGTGGCATATGCCTCCTCTCCTTTTCCTTTTT
The DNA here is from genome assembly GCF_018345385.1 of Vulpes lagopus. Classification (NCBI taxonomy): domain Eukaryota; kingdom Metazoa; phylum Chordata; class Mammalia; order Carnivora; family Canidae; genus Vulpes; species Vulpes lagopus. The sequence continues at coordinate 103,322,756 of NC_054829.1, forward strand.
CTGTTTCCCTTCTTATTGTGCTCCTTTCTGTTTTTCTCATTCAGCCACGTAGTTATATATTTTTAGGCTGTGATTTTCACTGGCAGCAATAGTATAATTTTTCACTTGTTTTGGCTTAGAGTTCATTCAGTTTTTCAGACTCACTAATCATTTATCATTAATAATTGTAGCCTTTTCCACTCTCAGAGAGGATATGAGAAAAGACAGATGAAAGTACTCAGAATAGGAAAATGGCAGCACTGCAAAATTCAAGGAAAACAGTAAAGACGTTGTACAAAAATATGACTATAGGTTTTCTGATTAAAATGGTCTTTTTCATATTTGCACTTTATTATGTAACAGTCTTAAAGAATGATAAATGGAAATATGGATACATATATAATAAATATATGCTAGTGTTACAGCATGTAAATTTATTGTCCTTTAGTAATATGAACCTCAAATGGAACATATTTCTCAAATTTCAATACTGAGCTGAAGAACAGAGATAATAAATGTATATTAAGTTGATTTGGAAGTTAGAGATTATCTCTTTATAACATACATAATAACTCCACATGAAATAGATAGGATTAACAGTGTAAGTGATATGTATTGGGTCTTAAAAGTTCTCATCACAAGAAAAAAATATGTATAACTATATATGGTGACATATGTTAAGTGGACTGTGATTATTTTACTATATTTACAATACTGAATCATCATGTTGTATACCTGAAACTAATATAATGTTCTTTGTCAATTATACCTTAATAATATTAATACTGATAAAAGAATGTGTTCTGAATTCTTCATGAAGAAGTTCGAGGGACTTTTTCCATATCTTTTTCCAGATCTTTCATGGTATATTGGGATGCATACCATGCTCTTTCACCAAATCTACATTGGTGCAAGTTGTTCTTGATTGCACCTTGGTCTCATCATTGCACCTGCCTCATGTCCATCAGTCATCACATTTCTTAATTCTGTAGGCCAAATCACTCACAAAACAGCCTACTCTACTCTATTCTTACTACTACTTCCTTATTTTAGTTCCTAATCATCTCTTGGCTGAGTTACTACAATAGCCTCTCAACTCAACTTTTTGCTTATATTTTATTCCATTCCCAGCTTTCTAAGTGAAAATATGGCGATGCTACTGCCATGTTGAAAGTCCTTCAATGATTCTGTAATGCTTATGCCATTATCTTCCATTCTTTTCTGATTGTGCAATCTTATTTATCACTGAGATAAAACATTTTTATATAGAAAAATAGAAGGATAAAAATGTAAAAAAAATGTAAATGCTTTGCCACTTTAATAAGCTAGTATATCAAGAGCAAAATTGGGTCCCTGGGTGGCTCAGTCAGTTAAACGTCTGCCTTAGGCTCAGCTCATGATCCCAAAGTCCTAGGATTGAGCTTAAATCGGGCTCCTTGTTCAGCTGTGAGGCTGCTTCTCCCTTTCCCTCTACTGGTCCTCCTGCTTGTGTGTGCATGCTCTCTCTTCTCTCTGTGTTAAGTAAATAAATAAAATCTTAAAAAAATTGTTTTAAAAAAAAGAGCAAAATTAACCAATAATGATAGTGGATATAAATCCATATTTCAAATAACCTTATTAATTTCAATTTATTTGCTTGACTATGTGTCAAATCTTTTTTCATTGAACACGTTTGACAGATAACATTGTATAAGTTTAAGTTGTATATGTTACCTTGATCATTTATATATTGTAATATGGTTGCATTATAACAATATTTATCACAGTGCATAATGATAACACATATTGTTGTTTGTATTCATTATACAGGGCATTATATATCTATGGCTGATTTACTACTCATTTCAAGATTGTACCCTTAACCATTCTTATCCCTCCCCACCTCCATCACCTGGTACCTACCATTTTACTGTTTTTATGAGTTTGATTTAGTTAGATTCCACATATGAGTAATATCATACAGTACTTGTCTTTCTCTGACTTATCTCCCTTAATCTAATGTACTGAAGGTCCGTCCATGTTGTCACAAACAGCAGGATATTCTCCTTTCTCATGACTGAATAATATTCCATTGTGTACATATACCACATCTTTTTTTTATCTATTTATTGGTTAATGGGCATTTAGGTTGCTTCCATATCTCGGCTATTGTGAATAATGCCATGGTAAATATGGGAGTGCAGATATCTTGTCTTGTTTTTCTGTTTTCACTTTCTTTGGGTATATATCTAGAGGTAGAATTGCTGGATCATGTGGTAGATATATTTTTAAATTTTTGAGGAACCTCCATATTGTTTTTGATAGTGATTGGACCTATTTAAATATTCACCAACAGTATATTAAGGTTTCCTTTTAACCACGTCTTTGCCAGCACCTGTTGTTTCTTACTTCTTGTTGATAGTCATTCATATAGGTGTGAGGTGATACCACGCTGTGGTTTTGATTTGCATCTTCCTCAGAGTTAGTGATGTTGAGATTTACATGTACCTATTGGCCATTTTGATGTTCTCTTTGGAAATGTCTATTTCGTTTTTCTGCCCATCTTTTAAAAATTGGATTGTTTGTTATTAAGTTGGCTGAGTTTTTAATATATTTCAGATAATAATTCCTTAGCTGATTCATGGTTTGCAAAATTTTCTCCCCTTAGGTAGATTGTCTTTTGTTTTAATTGTTCCTTTTGCAGGGAGAAACTTTTCAGTTTGACAAAGACACAGTTTTTGATTTTTGCTTTTGTTGTCTGTGCTTTTGGCATCATGTCTAAAAAAAATCATTGCCAAGACCAATATTGAGGAAATTACTCCCTGTTTTCTTCTGGAGATTTTATGGTTTTAGGTCTTATGTTTGAGTCTTTGATCTATTTTGAGTTACTTTTTATGAGTAGTGTGAGGTAGGGGTTCAACTTAATTGTTCTGTTTGTATTTCTCCAGTTTATCAGCACCATTTACTGAAGACCGTCTTTTCACCTTTGTGTGTTCTTGGCTCTTTTGTTGACTATTAGTTGACTGTTTATGCTGGGGGTTAATCTTAGACTCTCTGTTCTGTTCTATTGATCTATGTGTGTATTTTTGTACTAGTACCATACTGATTTTATTACTATGGCTTTGTAGTATAATTTGAAATCAGTAAGTGTGATATCTCAAGCTTTGTTATTTTTTTCTCAAGATTACTTTGGTTATTTGGAGTGTTTTGTGGTTCCACACAAATTTTAGAATTATTTCTTCTATTTCTGTGAAGAATATCTTTGATGGAGATTGCATTGAATCTGTAGATAGTTTTGAATATTATGGGTATTTTAAAATTAATTCTTCCAGTTCATGGACATGGGTTGTCTTTCCATTAGTTTGCATTTTCCTTGATTTCTTTCAGCAAAGTCATGTAGTTTTCAGATCTTTCACTTCCTTGGTTAAATTTATTCCTAAACATTCCATTGTTTTTGATGCTATTGTAAATGTGATCATTTTTAAGTTTTCTTTTCCAGATGTTTCATCATTAGTGTAAAGGAACACAGCTAGTTTCTATACTCTGTTTTTGTATCCTGAAACTTTATGAAAATTGTTGATTAGTTCCAGCAGTTTTTGGTTGACTCTCTGGAATTTTCTATATGTAAGATATTATAAGCAAATAGCAACAATTTTACTTCTTTTCTGATTTAGATGACTTTTATTTCTTTGTCTTGCCTAATTGCTTTAGCTAGGACTTTTAGGACTATGTTGAATAAGAATGGTGACATTGGATATCCTTATCCTGTTTCTGATCTTAGAGGAAAAGCTTTCAATTTTTCATCATTGAGCATAATGTTAGCTGTGATGAATTTGTCATATATGGCCTTTATTATGTTGAATGAAGTATGTTCCTTCTATACCCTATCTATTAAGGGTTTTTCTCAAGAAAGGATGTTGTTTTTCTGTCAACTACATTTCCTGCCCTTATTGAGATGATTGTTTTTATTTTATTTCTGTGATGTATTATATTTATTGATTTTTGTATATTGAACTATCTTTGCCTCCAGGGATAAATCCCACTTGGTAATAATGTATATGCCTTTTCATGTGTTCTTGAATTTGGTTTGCTAACATTTTGTTGAGAATTTTTGCATCTATGTTCATCAGGGATATTGGTCTATAGTTTTCTTGTTGCATCCTTATGTAGTTTTGGTATCAAAACTATAGTGGCCTCATAGAATGAGTTTGGAGATGTTCCCTCCTCCTTGATATTTTGTAATAGTTTGAGGAGGATGGGTGTTAATCTCTCTTTAAATGCTTGGTAGAATTCACCAGAGAAGCCATTTGGCCCTGAAGCTTTTTGTGCTGGAGGTTTTTAATCATTTCTTCAATCTCTTTGCTTGTTACTATTCTGTTCAAATTTTCTATTTCTTCTTGATTCATTCTTGATAGCTTGTGTGTTTCTAGAAATACATTTATTTTTTATAGGTTATATAATTTGTTGCCATATAATTATTTGTGGTAGTCTGGTGTAATTCACTGTGTTTCTGTAGTATCAGTTGTAATGTCTCCTGTTTCATTTCTAATTTTATTTATTTGACTCTTTTTTTTTCTTCTCTAGCTAAATGTCTTGTCAGTTTTGTTTTGTTTTGAAGAATCAGCTCCTAGTTTCATTGATCCTTTCTATTGTTTTTCTGGTCTCTCATTTATTTCTATTCTGATGTTTATTATTTTCCTTTCTTTCTGCTAACTTTGGGCTTAATTTGTTTTTCTTTATTTTCTTGAGGGGTAAAGTTACATTGTTTCTTTGAGATCTTTCTAATTTCTTAATTTATGCATTTATTGCTATAAATTTTCCTTTCAAACTGCCTTTGCTGAGTCCTACAAGATTTGATGTGTTGTTTTTTAATTTTCACTTGTTCTGAGATAATTTATTTTTATATTTATGCTATGTGTGTCATAAATACTATAATACATTTTACAGTGTTACTATTTTCAGTACAATTACTATTCCTTTTCTTGTAGAGTGCTAAAATTCCATCTGTTATCATTTTACTTCTGCCTAAAGAGTTTTCTCTAACATCTCTTATTGTACAAAGCTGCAGGTGACAAATTCTTTCTCTTTTTATTTACCATAGAAAGGACTATTTTTAGTTTGTCTTTTGCCTTTATTTGCAAGAATTCTTTTTTGCATATGAAAATTATATTTGCATATGCAAATTGTATCTTTCAGTACTTTAGAGATATTGTTGCATTTTCATCTGGACTGAATATTTTGTGATGAGAAATCTATGATCATTTTTCTCTTTTTTTGTAGCATATTATTCAGGGTTCACTAAAGAAACAGAACCTATAAGATAGGTTGATAAATGGATGATAGATAGAAAAGGATATTTATTATAGGATATGGCTCACATTATCATGGAGGCCACGAAGTCCCACAGTTTGTTGTCTGCAAACTGGAGGGCCAACGAAGCAGGTGGTGTAATTTCTGTGTAAATCTAAAGGCCTGAGAACCAGGCGAACCAATAATTTAAGTCCCAATTTGAGTCCAATCATCTAAGAATCATGAACATCTATATCTGAGGGTAGGAAAAGATGGATATCCCAATTGAAGCAAATGACAAATTCTTCTCACCACCTTGTCATTCCATTCAGACCCTCAGTCAATTGTATATCTATCCATGTTGATGAGGCTGATCTTTACTTAGTCTATCACTCCAAATTTCATCTGAAAACACCCTTACAAACACACTCAGATATGTTTTACCAGCTATTTGGGCATCCCTTAGCTCAGGCAGGTTGATAGATAAATTAACTATCACATGAAAGTAAGATGTCTATTTTCTCTAGCATTGTTTTCTTTTTTCTCTTTATTGCTGGTTTACCATAATTTGATTATGATATGTCTTAGTGTAATTTTCTTTGTGTTTATCCTGCATCGGTTTCATTTAGTGTTTTAATTTTGTGAAATTATAAAATTCATCCACTATGAAAATATTTTCAGCATTATTCTTCAAACAGATTTTTTTTGTCCTGTATCCCTTCACATGTATACATTTTGCAGCTTCAAATACACATATATTAGATAAATTAGACATATAGGAGGCCTGTTGACATTATCCCATAGGTCACTGAGAGTCTTTTATTTTGTTTTCAGGGTTTTATTCTCTTTGTTATTCAGCTGGACAATTTCTATTGCTATGGTCCAAGGTCACCAATCTTTTCTTTTTCAAAATGTAAGTTCTATTAGTGTCATCAGAAAAATTTTCACTTTACGTGTTTTATTTTTCATCTCTAGAAGTTCCTCTTATTTTCCATATCCCATGTCCCTTACGTTCATACTTTCTTCAAATATTTAAGCACATTTATATTGGCTCTTTCAAGATCCTTTACAGCTAATTCTATCATCTTTTCCATCATTTATGGGAATGTTTTTATTTTCTGATTTTTCTCCTGGCATGCTTATTGACATATCTTATTTTTTCATTGAGTTTGGGACATAGTGAATGTTACATTGTTCAATGTCTGGATTTTGTTCTGGCATATTTGCTTGTAAATAAAGTTACTTGCAGATTAACTAAAACTCTTTAAAGTTTATTTTAAAAAATTTTTAGAGCAAGCTTAGAATGCCCTATTAATAGTTTATTTAATAATTTAATTAATAATCTGAAACACATGTACCACAATGAAATAAAACTATTTACTTAATAAATTTCCATTCTGTATTAAATTATATACACTTTTTCACCAGGGTTCATTTTTATCTTATTTTTATTTATTTTTAATTTTTATTTATTTATGATAGTCACACAGAGAGAGAGAGAGGCAGAGACACAGGCAGAGGGAGAAGCAGGCTCCATGCACTGGGAGCCCGACGTGGGACTCGATCCCGGGTCTCCAGGATCACGCCATGGGCCAAAGGCAGGCGCCAAACCGCTGTGCCACCCAGGGATCCCCCAGGGTTCATTTTTAAAAATTTTTTATCTCTGTGCTTAATACAGGATAAGATACAGGGTAGATAATAAATGTTTTGAGTAGATGGATAGTACTTCAATATAAATGAAATAAAGCAAGAGTACTGTTAGACATGTGAGGAAATAATACAAAGATTAGTGAGGGTGTCTATGAATTCTAGAAAACGGAGACTCAAAGATTAAAAATCTATCAGCAAAAAAATTTCTAGATTATATTTCTCTCAAATACAATCTAGGGGAAAGTTTTCCTAATTCTAATTTATATCTTAGATATGTAATCTGATAACTTTAGGTGCTAATGGCAATCGGTTACCTACTGAGAATAATGTTACTCTACCTACTATGTAATATTCTGATAGAAATTTGGCTACCTATATAATTTTGGAATTCATATTTTATGTGTAAAGCAATACATTAGTGTTCTAAATTTGCCCATCCTGATAAAGTGGGTCAACTAATAATCAAATTTCTGAATATACAGAGTTGAAAATTCCATGCTGTACTTGTGAGGTACTTGAGGTAACCTCACAAAACTATTCTAGTCTTTATAAAATGGGACACAATATAATCCGGTAGTAAAATTCCAAGTTCTAGAGCCAGGGCATATTTTTTAATGTGAAAAATAAAGTAACATAGAGATCATGGCTTTTGCACAAAGCAGGAGACTTTTTCCAGTTAGCATTTGAGCCATGTGTAAGCTACCCTGTTTTACTTACAAAAAAGCAACTAGAATACCTATAAAATGTGTCCTATTGTTGCTGCACAATTCAGAGACAGGGTCCCAATATCTAGACTGAATATGAGAGAGCATTCAAAGCTGAGAGCTTAAGTTGGGACTGCTCTTGTGCAGAATGTTTGGTGTGGGGGACATAATTAATCAAAGGACCTGCAGTTGAAAACAGAGACAACTAAAGCCAGATAAATCATTAGGATTACTATTTATTTATGATGTATTTATTTATTTTAAAGAGAGAGAGGGTGGGAGGAAGGGCAGAGGGAAAGCAGATAATTTTCAGCAGACTCTTCACTGAACACAGAGACAAACATGGGGCTTCATCCCAGGAACTTGAGATCATGGCCTGAGCTGAAATCAAGAATTGGATGCTCAATGGATTGAACCACCCAGGCACCACTGAATCTCTATTTAAAGCCTGACACTTGAGCACGTACAAACAGAGAGACAGAAATAGCTTTGAAATAGGTTTTGAAAATCATGAAAGAAAGAAATGTCTATTTTGGCTCAGAATGCTATGGGTCACAACAGAGGTCTGTGAAAAGACAGTGGAGAGCTAGAAGGTGACAAGACATTTTCCTTAACTATCACTGGCTAATGTTTCAAAATTTCCCAGGGGGGAAGTTTGAAAAACAGTGCCAAAACCATATTAGCACAGTAGTTTATTACACACACACACATGCATCTGCACACACATACAAAACACACTTAAATATTTGTACTAAAGTTAAGTATTATATACCTTATCATTAAAAACAACCTTTCTTTAAATATAGTTCTGAGTCAAAAGACAACTTTAGGTATTGTTAACTGAATTATCTAAATAAGAAAAGAACTCAAATGAAAATTTCAAGCAAAAAATAAGATGCTTTTAATTGATAGACCCAGGAAGCCTCACATCTGGTGTTTAAATAGTTCTCTCTTCAACTCCAGGCCTATACATTCAGTGTCACTTGGGCATCTAATGGAGATATCAAATTTTCTTTTCCATCAAGACTGCTTCACCCAAATTCTAACCTCCTTCAGTGTACAGAGACTATATCTTTCCAGTTGCTGAGGTCAAAACTATGGATTTGTATGAATTTTTTAATAAGCTATCTGTAAATTATTAGGAAATCCTGTTGATTCTACTAAAATAAAACTAGTATTGGATGACTTACCTCCACTGCTACCACCCTGTCAAAGCCACCATCATCTTCCACCTCAATTATTGCAATAGATTTTTAGTTGCTTTCCTTCATTCCCCCTTGTTTTAGTAATAGTTTCACAAACACTTAGAACAATGGCACGTAATAGGTGCTCAGTAAATATGTATGGATGAATGAAAGAATAAGTGAAATATCCATATTTGCTGCACCAAATGTAACACGGGCACTCATGTTGTTACTAAGATCCTCTCAATCATCACTCAGCGGTGACATTGACAGTTAACTCTAAATTTTTGATATTTAGGGGACCCCTGGGAGGCTTAGCAGTTTGGCGGCTCCCTTCAGCCCAGGGCATGATCCTGGAGTCCTGGTGTTGAGTCCCACATCGGTCTCCCTCCGTAGAGCCTGCTTCTCCCTCTGCCTGGGTCTCTGCCTCTCTCTCTCTCTCTCTCTCTCTCTCTCTCTGTGTCTCTCATGAATAAATAAATAAGTAAATAAATAAGTAAATAAATAAATAAATAAATTTTTAATATTTAGTTAAAATTTACAATAAAATATTTCATACACAGAAGTATATAAAATAATGTCTATATAGTTTTAGAAAACAATAAAATATTTAGAAAACAAAACATTACTAATAGCTCTGAAGCCTCCTGTTCAGCTTTCCATAACTATATCCCCCTTTTCCTCAAGAAGTAGCCACTACCCTGAATTTTTGTTTATCATTTCCTTTCTTTTCTTGTTGAATCACAGACATATGCAACTCTGAAAAGATAGAATTTAATTTTGTAATTTTTACTTTGTATAAATATAATTATCTTCTATTATTTCTATTATTATATAAATATATATAATATATATTATTATTATGTATAGAATTAACTTCTATTATTTCTCTGCAATTTATTGTTTTTCACTAGCTCTAGTTTAAATGTCCTCTGGTATGCAAATTACTATATGCAGACTTTCCAAAGGATACATTGTCCCTTGTTAAAACTGACCTGCTTATAATAGAGTTTTAGGTATTACTTTTCCACCTCTACTTTTGTAATAGCCTCTTTTCCACATCAGTCCTTACTATATCTTATAGTGTCAAAATCTTCAGGGATTCAGAACAGGAACAGTTGGAAATAGTGGACTTGAGAAAGTGACAAACTATGCTGAGTCTGAAACTCTGAATGGTCCGAGTTGCACAGCTTTTTATATCTCTATATCTACACACATAATGCGTGTGTACACACACACAGAGAATCAGAAGACCTCAGGACCAGAGATAGATTTTTAATTACTCATGGAAAATTCTGCATCCTCAGTTCCTTCTGCTGCAATGCCCTATAAGGAATTAAGGTTGATTGTAGGTATCACCTGAGCACACAAGGGAGTTTGTACAACAGGAAAGAGACCTCAGTGTTATAAACCTAGAAGCTTAAATAGGGCAACTGGCACAGTTGATCCTTTTGCCCTTCAGAGATAGAGACCTTTGCTCTAGAATGTACTCTAGGAAGAAGAGGGGATGTTCTTTAGGTTTACCATTCCTGGAATGTAAGCAAATGTGTCCAAGGGAGAGGTCACTAAAGCTCACTAAAGTCTCTCACTTTCATGGTTTGTTTACCATTCAGTCATTTTTAATCCGGGTTGATGATAGGGTAGTTTTTGCCCTTAATAGGCAAAAATATGAAATATTTATAGAGCATTGTTGTTTGGCAATGTGTTGACTGGAAATAAATTAATGTAAATCTTTTCCTATTTTTACTTTTAACAAGTTTGGAGGAATATCCAAATTGTCATTCAACTGTTCATTAAAAATTATTTTTCACAATATATCACGAGGTGATTTGGGCATATGACCCAGAAGTCTGAAAGGAGTTCAAAGAGTTGAATGATATTACTATTACAAAACTTTTTTTTACTCCTGTCCACTTGTTTAAAGACCACATGTTGTCTTATTTGTATAAAAATGAAAATACAAATAGAATTGATGTGGACCCATGTCTTATTTTAGTAAAAAATAATATTAATATGGAGAGACATGAACTTATTGTAAACAATGTCTGAGATCTATTTCTAGCAAAATACTGTTATTAATAATTATCAACAAAGTGTGTTATACATTTATGTTGTTAAATCAGTTGTGTATTGTTAATAATTGTCTGATAACCCTATTGAGGGAAAAATTTTTAACTTAACCTCACTTACTACCTCTTAAAGAACTTTTTTCTAAGTAATTTTTCTCTTATCTTCACCTCTACACATAAACAAATAATACACATTTATGTCTCAATTTATTTTCTGTCTTCCTACTCTTCCCAGACCTTGGTGACCGTAACATTGAACCTTTTGTTTTGTTTATCCTCGGGGCCTAGCACAGTACCCTGACGGAGTATGCATGCAATAAATGTCTTGTTAAAAGCATATGTACAGATATAGGGAAATTACAGTGGCTGAAGAAGTCTGGAAGTTAAGGAGGAGTCCCAAGAGAAGTAGAACTTATGTTGGACTTGTATTGGAGCTTATAGTTGGATTAATTGGATGCTCATAGAGAGAATGCACATTCCAGAGAGGGGCAAGGACAATTTTTAAAAAATGATGCTCAACTACTGAGCTACCCAGGTGCCCTGGGGCAAGACAATTTAAGCTTCTTTCTTGAAAAGTAGTCATAAATGTATAAGGGAGTAAATCATGCATTTATATGTCACCTCCATTTCCATCATACTGATGTTCTGGTGGGAATATTTGAAGGGAAAGGAACTGCAATGGTGTCAGTTAAGTCAAAAGCTGCCCCATTTTTACCCATCCCCAAAACAGGCATTCAGCTGAAGCTCGTTCTTTCATTCTCTTGTCTTCAAAAAAAAAAAAAAGTATTATGGTATTATGGGTCACCTAAATTAATCTTTATTAGAAGCACACATTGAAATGGATTGTCCTTTAAAAATAAATTGAACTTCATTGAAACCATGGGTTAAGTAGTAGGCATTAAATCATGAACCAAAAAGCTCAAAAGGCCAGAAAACCACTAGCTGAACCAGCAAATTATTAAAATGGCATCATGCTCATGGCTCCAATTAGTAGTTTACCTACATCTGTGATCAATTAAACTAGATCCTCAAATTAAATCCCAATCGTATTTGTTTATTTCTCTTTAAGGGGTGGTCTGTAAAGTCCAGCTTGCAACACAGATATTTTTTCCCCCTAGGCACTTCAGCAATCCTTTAAATTAAACAAAATTTGGTTATTTGGTAATAATGATTAAAACGCCCCTCTATTTTACTTATTTTTATCATTCTTTTTTTATTTTTATCATTCTTTAAGCTCTATTCTAGGTATTTAGGTAATAACATATACAAAATGACTTATTTTTTTTAATATGGCTTTTGATATCAGGACCTTTTTATTTTAGTTCCTAAGAGAATGGTCCCCAGAGAAGGAACTGCAGGAATGTTATCATTGTACCAAAGAAATAGATTTGCCTTCAATAGTGCCAAGATACAGTGGTATACAAACGCATGGAAAAGCAAATATTCTGTAAAAATATTAAAGATTTTATTCTTTCAATCAGCTGTACTTTCTCTTCTTCTGAGCCTTCCTGCTAAGCTAACAAGAACTTATGGAAAAAGAAGAATAATATCAGCTATTATTAACATTGTTAGGATATGCTAATACTTAATAAAAGATTCAGATAATCCCATAAAATGGTATATATTTTCAAATATAAAAGTAAATATAAAAACCTGTGCAACCTGGATATTTATTATTTATACTTAATATCAAATTAGTAAATATTTTATTCATGCATTCACTTAATAAGCAGGAAGCACCCATTATTTCTTTGGCACTTAGGATACTTTCTTGGCCCTTTTAGGTAGAAGTACAAATATAAGACAAATTTCTACCAAAAAGGGAGCTACCATTATAGGGTACATATAGAAAAAGCATGACATAACTTAATTATAAGAATTCGATTTGCATCATGAGAGATGTACTGACATCTATCATTAGTGCTATAAGGAATTGCTGTGTGGAGAATTTTCATCTGGTTGGGGTAATCAGAGAAGACCTATAACCATACTGCTGAGCTTTAGCACCATCTGACTGTCAACAACAATTTATGTGAATGTCTCAAAAACATCTTAAACTAAAAAAAAAAAAAAAAAATCTAACATTAAATCCACGACCTCCCATTTTATTTTATTTTTTAAAAAGATTTTATTTACTCCTTTGAGTGAGAGACCACAAGCAGTAGGGGAGAGAAAAGCAGGCTCCCTGCTGAGCAGGGAGCTTGATGTGGGGCTCCATCCCAGGACCCTGGGATCATGAACTGAGCCTAAGGCAGATGCTTAACCAACTGAACCACCCAGGCACCCCTCACAGCCCCTCACTTTAAACTAGTTCCTTCTTCAATAGTTTTTGGTGGCATAACCTTGTGCTCATTTCCTTGAATTGAAAATCTGGAAATTATCATTGACATTCCATCTTTTTATGCCTGCATTCAACCATTTATCTTCTAACATGTCTTGACTCTTCTCACTAATTCTACTACCAATGCCTTGTTGGATACAGCAATCTTCTCCTTGAACTTCTTGCTTCATATCTTTGATTCTTGAGCCATATGATAAACAGCCATCAGACTGATCTAGTTAAAATGCAGGAAAAAATAAATAAAATACAGGAATAGTTATGTATTTCCCTTTTTGAAATTGTCAGGTGACTAAACATCTGCAGGATAAAGTCCCATTCCTTCACATTTTGTGGTGTTTCTTTATAATCTTGTTTTTGTCTAACTATCCAGCCTCAACTCTTAATGACCATTGCACAAAAATTTATGCTTAGCAACATCAAATTGTTTGTAGTATGATTTTACTTAAAATTCCTTTATTCTTTTCAGGGGTCACCAATTCCAATAAATCTCTCTGTGGCCACTGCCAATCAGGTAAATGATGTTATTTCTGTTACATCAGAGTACTCTGTCGCACTGTGTTCCTACATTGTTTTATTATAACTTACAGTAGTTGACTGTCATATCTGCTTCACCCACCAGATTATAAGATGTTTAAGTCAGGGATGCTCTGTTCAGCTTTGTGCTCCCAGTATCTAGTACAGTACATGACACAGAGTTAGCATTTAATGAAGTGAGCCTTGAAGAATGGGAAGGGTTTTAATGAAAGCAGCCTTTCGCCTTTCTGTATTGTATTAGCAAGATAGGATGATGTGCCCTGGAATGGATTAGAGGATAAACATTTTTCCTTTGTTCCTATAAAAACAAGGGAAACATTCTCTAAAAATAGTTTAAACCACTAGAAGGACTCAATGAGGCTCATAGTCTAACCTAGATTAGAGAACCAGGTTGATAGAATTCTCTTTCACTGTTATGATTGTATAGTACTCAAATACCATGTTTATCATGGTATTAATTATTAACTAATTGTTAATGCTTAGTGGCTAATAAGGTATTTTGTAGGATGTCCCTCTGTTAGAATCTGTCTGATGTTTTTTTTTTCCTCATGAGTGGATAGTAGTTATGAGCATTGGGAAAGAAAACCAAAAAGGTAAAATGCTAGTCTCACCACATTGTATTCAGGGTGTGTGCTATCAACATGATTTATCACTGTTGATGTCAATCATCATCACTTGCCTGAAGTAGTGTGAGTCAAATTTCTCCACTGTAAAGTTCCTATATTTTCTCCCCTTTTTCATATTATAGTCACTAAAAAGAAGTCACTATATACAACCCATTCTTAAGTCCCTCTTGAGAATGGAGTATCTACATAAATTTTGAAGAGCTTTTCTTTGAGTAAATTTTTCTTATCCCTCACATACTTATTGATTCAATCATTTATTTATGTAAAGTTATGAATGTTTATTGCATATGTTGTGTAATTATCCAATACTTCTTTATGTTGCTTAAATTGTTCCAGCTTTGGCCACTGGGATCTTTGTTTGGCTCTCGTGCCTCTTCATCATAGCCCCATCAATGTAAGGTTTTGTTTTTCTTTTTTAAAGCTCATTCTTACTTTGTGGCACCATGAGATATTCTAGGCTTATCTTGTATATTTCCTGTCCCAGTCCTAGAATAAGCTATTTAACCAAGATGCCCTGGTTCTTTTTATTGGAAGATATTAGAAACCAAGATTTGGATTCTATGCATGCTTTCTGTCCCTGAGGTATTTATTTTAGGCCCCCTAAGCACCTAAAAGCAAAGAAATATGTGTGTATATATGAGTCCATCTATATACATATACCTATAAATATTTCTATATGTAATCATCTGAATGTATATTATACTAAACATTAGTTCCTATTGATGTCTCCAATTCTAACTCATTACACATGTATCATTCAAAGCTCTCCACTTTGCTTATATGTAAATTCCTACTCCAACAGTGAGAAACCTGGCTACCATCTGGTACCCATTTAATTGTTTGATTTCCAGTTCACATGTATTATAGTATCAGACTTGTTAGCCCATACCCCCTTGTAAAACAACTTAATAACTAGGAAATAGTGCTTATGTTCAACTCATTTTGTCATAAGTTTTATAGATTCCATGCATTCCCAAAGTTACTTGGGTACAAATACCCCAACCCTCTCAATGATTTCTTTTTTCCTCATATATTTGGAATACAATTAGATTCTCTTTTCACAGTGGTCACTCCGTCCTGGGATTCCATAACCTCCTAATTTATTTATTTTTCATATGTCTACAATAAGGCTCACCTTTTTACTGAAGTTCTGTTGGGTCTGACATGCATTATGTCATGTATTCACCATGACAATATCATGCAGAATAGTTTCATCACCACCAATAAACACATTAAAAATTATCTTGTTTTTGATCACACAGATTCATTTATAGCCTTTTTAAATGCTTAACTTAGAGGATCCAAATCGTCACAGGATTAGAAAAAAATCAAATAGAAAAAAATTCCTAGATACATCCAAAATACAATTGTTTTAACTACTGATCTGAATTCACAAAATAAAAAATTTTCACTTCCAAAATTTAGTTCCCAATTCTTCACATAAAACTTCCTTGTTTTTCCTGGTAAATTGAAAACTCCAGGGACTTATTTTTTTCCACCCTCAAATCCAACATGCCCAGAGGTCAGCAAACCAAAATGGAAACAAAGGTACATCCTGTACAATTTCAAGTTGTTTCTTAACATTGTAAAAACACACCCAGATTGCCACAATACAAATGTTCTATAGTGCTTAACATTTTTTTTCTAATTTTGGAAAACAATAGACAATATATTTACTGTAACTTTTTTTTCATAGCAATAGATCTCAACAAGCAGAAAAAAATGGAGATGTCATAGTGAAATCCAGTCACTGGTCTATACTCTACATATATTAATAGTCATAGTAACTGATTTAATATCTCCAACAACCATAAGATGTGGGTACTATTTCTATCCTCATCTTAAAGATAGGAAAATTAAGGCACAACAAAGTTAAGTACTTTGCTCAAAGTCACTGATATTTATTTACTCAAGTAAGCAGTGGGCATGAGTACTAGAAACTCCAGTGATGCTCTTCTTCTTTCACCAGAGAAATAGTACCCTGGAAATATTTTCTGGGCTAAGAAATGTCTCAACTTTTCTCTCAAGTAGGACTGTGGTTATATGAGAGAGTATTTGGGGCAAACATAATGGCTCTTTTGGAATATTGACAATGACCTTCTTTGTGTGCCAGATGTGGTTATGGTCTGGAGAATATTGCACAACATCTGTCAGACAAAGATTTTTATTTGAGAGAGTGGAACCGGAGCATGGATATCTACTAATAACCAGATATCCGGCTTCCCAAAGAATTATACTTCATTGCACAGGAAGGACAAGCAGCTGGGTTTTGCATTGTGCAATGTGCTTATACTGCACTCCAAAACAACCACAAAGCATTAGATTGTGACAGCTCTTGAAATTTAACTGTCTCTACTAATAAACATCAATTTTTTAACAACCAATACAGATTCATTTTAAAAAGTGCTAGTATTAAACAAGTGTGAGCATTGGTGTATGCACTGTGGATCCATGCACGCTTAGTAGTGTATATATAATCCAACCATCAAGCAAAAGGTATTCCTCATATTCATTCTACAAAGTGAAATAAAGATTAAGTGAGTATGAGAACAAGTATTAAAAACAGTAAGAAAGTTGTAATAGATGTGTTAATATAGAAACAGATCTAAAAATAGAAATTCCTTCAATGGAATACCAGGTAATGATGTTTAGAGAAACACAGAAATGAGAAGATACTTACAATAATAATTCTAAAACATATCTTTCTTGAACTCGGCAATTCAGATTGGCAACTTGGATTTTATCAGACATGAATTACCTCAACATCACTCCCTTTTTCTCTAATTTTATTTTTTATCTTTAATCATTTTATTCTGCCCTCCCATCTCAAGGGAAGAAATGTGTACTTTATCACCTGAGAAAGTTCCCTCATATCCTCTCTTTGTCAATTCCCAAACAATGTATATGGAGCCCTTTGACCTCTGAGTCTGCCCTTTTGGGCTAGCCACAGTCACCTTATGCTAGGTAAATTCCTATTTAGGAGTCCAGCTTTAATATTATCTCTTCTGTAAATAAGTATTTTCCCTTTCCTAGCTTTGAGAAAGAATCCTTCCTCTTTCATGTCCACATTGCATTTTGTTAAAACTATTAGCATTTCACTTAGGAAAGCACTAGAAACAGAAATTCTCAGACCCTATCCAAGACCCACTGAATCGTAATCTATGTGGATAAGACCTAACAATATGTAAGTGATTCTCAAGTTTGGGAACCTCTATGTCAAAGTTCTGTGGCTTTGCAAAAGTAGTTTGATTTGTCTAAGCCTCAATTTAATTATCTGTGAAATGAGAATACCATCACTTTCTTGTAGTTACAGATATGATACTATGCTAGTCAAATAGTAGATGAGACTATTATGTCATTTATTATTAATGTGCCACTGGGGCTTTATAGTTTCTAAAAAAAAGTTGTAGAAGAGCCAATGGTAATGGGTGAATAATTTTGTAATCTTTTCTAAATATACAAAATATAAAATCATAAAAGGAAAAGAATGATGAATTCAACTTCTGTATAGCAGAAACTCCATAAATAAATCCAATAAGCAAAACTGTTATCATTATGCTAGTCACATTTTGTAAGAATAACTGTATGTCCTTTAGTCTGCATGTCTCCTAGAATAAAGCCTATATCTCTTAAAAGATCAGTGCTTAGCATAGTACCTAGTGAGAATCTACAGATACTTATTCAATGAATAGATAAAAAGATAAATAACCCATGATGCTGATTCTCAATTTGATTCCATTCATCACAATGTCTTAAAAATTATTTTAGTGTCTTTTGGAAATTCATGGAAAATCACCATTGCTTTGGCATTTGCTACCATTTCCATTTATATGCTTAAGTGCCAAAACTTGCACCCTCATCTTAACTTTTTTTCTATTCAACCCATTCATGACACCTTGGAATTTCTGAAAGGGATCCATAGGAATTTGCTCTAAGTTGACTGCCTTTAAGATAGTTGACATGAAACAGTGCTCAAATGGAGGTGATAAGTTGGGATCTGAGATGCTAGATAAGACTGCTATGTCTCCTTCTTGCCTTAATATTCTAATGTGAGATAGCCCACAGAATATTGGGCTTAACTTAACTCAATGTTAAGGATGTTCCACCAGCTTCTATGGGACTTAATGAGAAGACATCCATTTTTTTTCTTTTTTCTTTTATTTTTTTTAATATTTTATTTATTTATTCATGAAAAACACAGATAGAGACAGAGGCAGAGACAGAGGCAGAGGGAGAAGCAGGTCTCATGCAGGGATGAAGGACTCAATCCTCGATCCCCAGAATTCAGGATCACGCCCTGAGCTGAAGGCAGGCACCAAACTGCTGAGCCACGCAGGGATCCCTATTTTTTTCTTTTTAAGCTAAACTTGTACTGCTAGAGTTTTCAGCTAAAATGATAATAAAAAATGAGAAGCTTTATGTAAAGAACATGTATTATCTGTTTTTTCTAACAAGGAAAGTTATGAATGGCCTTCAGTTTGGGGTGGGAGTTTGAAGATGGGGTCCTTTCTTGAGCTTTAGAGTCTTTTTTACAAAAAGCCTTTCCTTGTATTATTAGTTTTTATTTTTGTTTGATCACCATTATAAAGACATAGTCTGTTTTTAAATTCTTGAGGAAACTCCATACTGTTTTCCAGAGTGGCTATACAAGCTTGCATTCCCACCAAAAGTATAAGAGGGCTCCCCTTTCTCCACACTCTTGCCTACATTTGTTACTTCCTATCTTGTTAATTTTAGCCATTCTGATGGGTGGGAGGTGGTAACTCATTGTGGTTTTTATTTGTATTTCCCTGATGCCAAGTAATGTGGAGCATTTTTTTCTTGTGTCTGTTGGCCATTTGTATGTCTTCTTTAGAGAAATGTCTGTTCATGTCTTGTGCCCATATCATGATTGGATTATTCATTTTTTGGGTGTTGAGTTTGAGAAGTTCTTTATAAATCTTGGATACTAACCCTTTATCTGATATGTCATTTGCAAATATCTTCTCCCATTCTGTAGGTTGTCTTTTAGTTTTATTGATTGTTTCCTTTGCTGTGCAAAAGCATTTTATCTTGATGAAATCCCAATAGCTCATTTTTGCCTTTGTTTCCCTTGCCTTTGGGGATGTGTCTAGTAAAAAGTTGCTGTGGCCAGGGTCACAGAAGTTGTTGCCTTACTCTCCTCTAGGATTTTAATGGATTCTTGTCTCACATTTAGGTCTTTCATCCATTTTGAGTGCACCTCAATGTTTATAGCAGCAATGTCCACAATAGCCAAACTGTGGAAAGAGCCAAATGTCCACTGGCAGATGAATGGATAAAGAAAATGTGACATATATACACACACACACACACACACACATATACAATATATATAGTTATATATTTACAATATATATTATGGTATATATATATATACACACACCATATATGGTATAATATATACTATATTACATACCATATTTATATACTATAGTATATGCTATAATATATATATACCATATATTGTGTAATATATGTTACATTATATATACACATATATACATAATATATTACATTATATATGTGTATGTATACATAATATATTACATTATATATGTGTATACACATTATATATACATATTATACATGTGTATACATATACATACATATTATATACATATACATATTATAATATATTGCAGTATATATATGGTATATTTATAATGTAATATATTTACATACAATGGAATATTACTCAGCCATCAGAAAAGATGAATACTTACTTTACATTGACATAGATGGAACTGGAAGACATTATTCTAAGTGAAATAAGTCAATCAGAGAAAGACAATTATCATATGGTTTCACTTATATATGGAATATAAGAAATAGTGCAGAGAGCCTTAGGGGAAGGGAGGGAAAACTGAATGAGAAGTCATCAGAGAGGGAAATAGTCTGTGAGTCTGTGAGAGACTCTTAACTATAGGAAACAAACTGATGGTTGCTGGAGGGGAGGTGGGGGGATGGGGTTATTGGGTGATGGGCATTAAAGAAGGCATGTGATGTGATGAGCATTGAGTGTTATACACAACTGATGAATTATTGAACACTACATCTGAAACTAATGATGTATTATTATATGTTGGCTAATTGAATTTAAATTTTAAATAAAAGAAAAAAAGACAGTCTGTAATATGGGAGTATACAGAAGGGAAGATTAATCCTAACGAGGGAGATTAGGATAAACTTTTTGGAGGAGATGTTTTTTTGATGGACCTCTGAAGTATAGATAGTTCTTCAACCAACAGAGATAAAAGGAAAACTAAGATTGAGCAAAGAGTATGAAGAAAATCCTGGAGATAGGAGAGGATCGATTTTGCTAAGGAATGGAGAGTAGTATAGTGGGAGATGAAACCGATGTGCTAAGTGATCAGATTGGGCTGCACCAGATTAGACCTTCCTTATAGATTACAAACATGAACTCTATATGCAAGGAGGAGCCACCAGTGGACTGATCATATGGGTCTTGAAAGTCAAAGAAAGCAGCTTTTGCTCCTAATATTTTTTCAACTTCAATTCAGGCTACATTTCTGTTTTTGTGTCTCTGAGATAGCTTCTTGTACCCCTGAATGAACTATTTTTATATAAGGTAGTTTGAATGGGTTTCTCTTCCTTGCCAGAACAAATAAGCAAACAATACAAATGTTTTGATTGGGATATTTAGGATGGTTAATTTTATATGCCAACTTGGCTAGGCTAAGGGATACTCTTATTTCTGGGAGTGTCAGTTGAGAGTATTTTGGAAAAAGAATTGCAATTGAATCAGTAAACTAGGTAAAGAAGACCTGCCCTCACCAATATGGGGAGTCAATGTTGGTGGGTATCTTCCAATCCAATGTGGGCTTAAAGAGAATAAAAAAAATGAGAAAGGGCAAATTCTCTCTCTTCTTAGGGTGAGAAATCTATTCTCTTGTCGTGGAGCACCCTTGGAGCTCCTAGTTCTCAGGCCTTCAGATAAGAGTGCGTGCATGCGTGTGTGTGTGTGTGTGTGTGTGTGTGTGTGTATCAATTCCTCTAATAAACCTCTCTGTATGTGTATATCTACATATATACAGATATAGATCTGTATATGCCCTATTGGTTCTGTTTCTCTGGGGAACTGTGACACACATATTAGGCAAATGCACATTTTTTCTATAACAACTCATATTTTTCTCATTCTTTATTGTTAAAATATATATTTATAAGCACAGTGACTGGAGTCATAATGCCAGTATTCAAATCTCATTCATCTCTAATAAGTCACTTAACTTCTCTGTGTATCCGTTGGATGGGATAATAATAATACTTCCTACAGTTGTTTTGAAAATTAAACTGTTGTATGTTGAAATATTGGGAAAATGCTTGATTCATAGAAACTTTTGATAAATGTTAGCTATGAAAATTTAAGGCTACCAAAAACTCACATATGCAGAAAAATGATCCTGAAAAAAAAATTATAAAATAAGGGATTTTCTCTTTTCCTTTGAACGTGTGATAAACAATATAATGATCATATTTTGCACTAATGCACATTTTGGAAACAGACATTACCACTACAGTAAGGGAAGGTGTTTCGGGGATAAGAAGCAAGAAAGTAGATAGATGTGAACATGAAAGTAAGAGGGTTTTGGAGAGATATTTTTTTCCCAAAGGAGAAATGCAATATGTAATATTTTTAAATGTGTAGATATTAGTTTATATTTTTATTATGTACCCATACTATCTTGACACTAGAATAAACTGTTTTGGGGTTTCTTATCCATTTGTGAAAGAATCATTAACAATATCGCCTATGAAAAATCTTCAAGGTTATCCAAAGTACGTCATTCTATGAAGATTCCAAGAATGGCTCTATGTTATGCAACATTTGGGAAAGGAGGAAAAGACCCTCAGGATCAACAACTGACCTGAAAGTACCTCTTGAGCATTTGCATTTTAAAACTGTTTGAAGATTTCCTTCTTTCTGGCATAGTTTAATCCAAAACCCCCAGCTCTTATGGCCCCTGAATCATCAATGTTTCCGTATCATTTTAAAAGAAAAAAAAAAACACAATTGGTTCAAGTGCATTGCAAAATAAAAAATAATTCAGTTGGTGCTTTTGGTGCTTTGACTTAGTTTTTGTTTGGATTCTTCATTTTAGTTTTTTAACCGTTTCATATATTTGCCAAATTACCTTGGAAACTCATCATCATCCCCTATCAATGAACCACATTTTCTGGTGCCTTTTATTGCAATGATTTCTGACAGCCATAGGTCATGGAGTTCTGAGATATCCTGGATCAATTATTAATGTCTGAATTTGATTTTAATGTTTGAATTTGATATTAATGTCCGAATTTGATTTTATCTTTTCATGGGATAGTGACTAATTTTTCTGTCTTCAGTACAGATGTTTTCCTTGGTTGCTAACATGGCTGTTGCTTTGTTATTCCCTCTTTTTTTATTATTTTGGTTTTGGTTAAAAACTACGTTGTTCACAGTGGGTAAGACAAAACTGTGAGGTGATATGCAGAAAAGGAAGCAAAAATAAAATTCATCTAATATATTCTCATTCATGATGGATAGAAAACCATGTACTGTAACACTGATATTTATGGAGCAGCCAAGTAAACTAAATTTTTAGTGAAACCTATGAAGGGATCCCTATACTCATGGATGAGTTGGATCAGAATGTTACTGAAACCCAAGTTCGGCTGCCCATTGTTCCAAAAGCCAATCTCAAGAGATAAGCTTTAGTTGGAAAGGAATATGAGCTTTATACAGGAGGCCTGCCACCTGGGAAAAAGGCAGACTCTTGTCCAAAGGCCAACTCCAAGTTTTCTGCCTGGCCCAAGGATTTTTAAAAGGGTTTAGGTCAGTTAATCAGTAAAGGGAGTACAGTGGTCTGTAACATTTCTTGATTATGTGCAGACTGGATGGTGCCAGCTACAGATGTTATTATCATGGTGCTCAGAGGTTGAGCAAAGAGGTCTGGTTCCTTAGTGCCCAGGGGTTGTGCAAGGGGGTCTGGTTTCTTTTTTGTGATGTGCAGAAGTGCTCTGTTCTTTCTAGGAAAGAATGCATGATGTATAGATGTACAAAGAAAGGTTAATCAATCATGGAGGCTAAGGGAGGCTAAAGACTACTAGGTTGACTCAGGGGCAGAGGTGGCTTCAAGAAGAAAATTTAAAATAAAATAAATCTTTCTGCTTATTATGGAGTAAGTCATATAATTTTCATGAATAGTTTTAGATTTTTTACAAATGGGTACATGAACATTGAGTTTGAATGGAATCACTGTTGAAGGAGAATATACATGAGTTACTGTACCCTTTTTAAAGTAGTTTATGGCCTGTTAAAATATTTGGAGATAGAATTCCAAAGAGCAAGAGCAGAATCTGTTCTCTTCAAATGTGTCTCCTATGGGCTCTTTGATATTACCAATCTTGCCTTAGCTTCATACCATTATCAGTATGCATGGGGTCTGTCACATTGTACATTCTCAGTAAGTGCAAAATAAAAGAATTAATGACGTAGTGAATATAACTTGAAGATAGGTAGTCAAAAAGGCTCTTTTTGAACCTTTACATCTAGCTGATTCTGCCTATAAATGGCAGATCTGGATTTAAGATAATGAATTAATCCAACAGTTTTGATGAGGATGACAAGCAGAAAAATTTTCACCTTTAGCCCAAAAGACTGACCTATAGCCTGCATAATTTGATAAGGACCAAATATGTATTGATTTCTACATCCTTAAAGGGTCTTATGACTGCCTGTACATCTCACCAACAGTTAGCATCAAACTAAAAGATAAGCACCAGAGAAAGCTTACGAAAGTAGTTTCACAAGTAGAAATTTGAAGAAAACATTTATGAACTAATGCTCCCTGCACATCCCCTCCCCCTTAAGTGCTAAGCATATAACCACTGGCTTCATTCAGCAGAAGTACAGCTCTTTCTGTCCATGGTCCTGTCCCTGTACTACTTAAATAAACTTATGAAGTTGTACCATACAGTGTCTCAAGAATTCTTTCTTGGCCATGACACTTGAGGATCCTCAACAGTTTGAAAAAACATTTCTCTATGATGTGTTTTTGCCTTTTATTTGCTACCATGAATATAGCACATGACTGTGTATTTACTAAGCAAAAAAATTAAAAGATAGAAAATAAAGCCAATGAGATATACCTAGGTAAGATGCACTCTACATGGGGAAAAAAATTTTTTTTTGGAATGTTTAGGTGTAAAATTTTATACTTTGCTTCCTTTGAGAATTCATGGGTATGTCAATCAAGTATTCCAGTGTGACATTGTGATTTTATAGTAAGAAATACATATTTCATCTTCATTTCTGGCACAGAGCTGCTAAATCCTTTGCATTTCCTGTGACTAGAGAGATAAAGGTGATTTTTGTTATGTTAACATGGTGACTTTGGAACCTTCCACTTATGGAAGGGGGCTGATTGACCAGAGAACCAACAATGTGGTTAGATGTCTGTCCCATCCCCTTGACCTCCAGGGATGGTAAAGGGCCTGGAGATTGAGTTCAACCAACAGTGGCCAATGATTTCATCAATCATGTCTATTACATGAAGTGTCCATAAAAACCCAAAAAGTGAGGGTTCAGAGAGCCTCCAGGTTGAGGAAACAGAATATGCCACCATGCTGGGCCCCAAACTCCACAAGGACAGAAGCTTCATTATTTGGGATCTTCCCCTGTGGGGCTGTCAATTTGTATCCTTTAATAGCCTGTGTAATAAGCCAGCAATCTACATAGGTTTCCTGCGTTTTGCAAGTGACTGTAACAAATTAACAAAACCCAAAAAGGGTGTTGCGGAACCCTCTGATTTATAGCCAGTCAGTCAGAAGCACAGGTGATTTAGACTTGTGATTGCCATTTGAAGCAGAGGGCAGTCTTCTGGGACTGAGCCCTTTACCTATGGAACCTGTTGCTATTCTATCTGGTATATATAGTGTCAGAATTGAGTTAATTGTAGGATACCCAGCAGGTATCAAGAGTATTGTTTGGATGTGGGAACTGTCACCTCCCTACCCCCACCAACATTGAAACTGGTACTAGAATACTTTCACTGAGAAAATATACATTATTGGATGTGAGAACTAGGTGACCTAAATGAAATAATACCAGCTCATAATTCCTCTTTTTTAAAAAAAGATTTATTTATGTATTTTAGAGAGAGTGAGAGAGAGCATTTGTGCTTGCCTGAGCAGGGGGAGGGGCAAAGGGAGAAGGGAAGAGGAGAGAGAATCTCCAGCAGACACTCCCACTGAGCATGGAGCCCCAGGAGAGGCTCCATCTCATGACCCTCAGATCATGACCTGAACTGAAATCAAGAGTCAGATGCTTAACCAACTGAGCCACCCTGGTGCCCCATAATTCATCTTTTTAATAAAATTATTTGACCATTTCCATATTAATTATAAGGTCAGTAAATTCCAGAATTCCAATCTATTTGGAATGTAATTTATGAGTTCTCACAAATAGAAAAAAATACATACACACAGATACTTGTATAAATATAATATTTGATTACATAACTACATTGTAGCTTATTTCAATTTATATTTACTTTCTGAGTTGATTGAACCCAATTATCTATGTCTTAATTTTCTGTAACACAATATTAATAATCCCTCTTAATAAAAATGACCCCAGTGCACCACAATATTGCAAAAGGGGCTTGGGATTACAGAGAAACTTTCAATTTGCACAACTGCAATATAAAACTTACCATATTGCCTTTTAATTCATTGAATATAAGAGAATAGGGATCATACATATTGCAGCATCTGGTTAAGTATTAAACTTCCTCCTACTTTTCAGATGTCTTAAATAATCATTTGTTAGACATACAGATCCAGTCTCTTAAAATGTATCCTAGATCAGGGGCACCTAGCTGGCTCAGTTGGTAGAGCATGCAAGTTTTGATCTCAGGGTTATGAGTTCAAGCCCCACAGAGCTTACTTTAAAAAAATGTATTTTAAATTAGTTTTATTGGGGTATAATTTACATACAATAAAATATACCCATTTTTAGTGTACAGTTTGAATGGTTTGACAGATACACACACACACACACATTTTTATGTGTGTGTGCATCTGTGTATCCATTACTGCAATCAAGAAATAGAAAACTTCCATGATCCTCAAAACTTCCCTTGGGCCCCTACCCTAGTTAATGTCTCAGCCCACTCCTGGCCTAGACAACCATTGATATACTTCTTTTCTATCACTATCAATTAGATTTGCCTTTCCTAAACTTTTATATAAATTGGATAATAAGATATATATCCTTTCGATTTTGGCTACTTCCACGTAGCACAATGATTTTGAGAGTCACTCATGTTGTATAGATCAGTAAATGGTTCCTTCTTACTGCTGAGTAGTATTGCACTGTATGGATTGTACTATCTTAATCCATTCATCTCTTGGTATATACTTACAGTATTTCTAGATTGTTATAAACTAAGCTTCTCTGAGAATTCGTATATGTATCTTTGTGTGGCTATATGTTTACATTGCTCTTGGGTAAATGTTTAAAGTTGTAATTGGTGGGGCACCTGGGTGGCTCAGTCAGTTAAGTTCCAATCTTGGTTTGGGCTCAGGTCATGATCTCAGGGTTGTGAGATTGAGCCCAGGGTTGGGCTCCACACTCAGTGGGCAGTCTGCTTGACATTCTCTCCCTCTTCCTCTCTCTCTCTCTCTGCCCTCTATTTCTCTAAAATAAATAAATAAATCTTTAAAAAATAAAGTTGTAAGTGGTAGACTGGTACATGTATGCTTTACTTTTTGAAGTAAAATAGGTACAAACTATTCTCCAAAGAATTTGTGACATTTTACAATGCCAACTGCCAAAAGCAATTTATGAAAGCTCTAGTTGTTCCATATTCTCGATACTTGCCATTATCAATATTCCAAATTTTAGTCTCATTGTGGTTTTTAATTGATATTTCCCTAATAAGTAATGATAATGGCATCTTTTCACATACCTGCTTATTATGTATATATCTTCATTTGTGAAGTTTTTGTTCATTTAAAATTTGTTGCTTAATTTCTTATAATTTTATAAGATGTTTATATATTCTGGATAGAAGTCCTTTGTCATATATATGCATAACAAATATTTTCTCCTATTCTGCAGCTTTCTTTTTTTTTTTCTCTCTCAATGGTTTCCTTGGAAGAGCAGAATTTTTAAATTATGGTCACACTAATCATTTTTTGCTTTTTGATTGGTGCTTTATATTGATGTATTTCTGGCAACTTTTTCTTCCCTGGAGATTTTTTCCTATATTTTCTTATAAAATCTTTGTGGTTTTAGATTTTATTTTCAGATTAATGATATGTTTTACGTTACTTTTGTCTATGGTATAAGATAAAGTCTATAATCTATTTTGCACATTGATATCCAGTTGTTCTAGCACTATTTGTTGTAAAATATATCCTTTGTTCCATTGAATTACCTTGCTACTTAAAAAAAATCAATTGACCTTGTAAAGATGTGTCTCTTCTGGACTCCCTAATCGGTTTCAATGATCTCTATTAATACCATATTGTCCTTATTACTGTTGTTTCATAGTAAGTTTTGAAAGTTGATAGTAGAAGTCCTGTGACTTTTTTTTCAGAATTAGATTTCCACATATATTTTAGAATCAATTTCTCTAAAATGCCTGATAAAATTAGATTGGGATTACCTTAAATTTATAGATCAGGTGAGATGATTTTCCATCTTAACAATAATAAATCTTTAAATCCATAAATATATTATTTTAGATCTTTAAATTCTGTTATCAATATGAGGTAGTTTTTAGTTTACAAATCTTGCACTTATTTTATTAAATTCATCATAATTATTTTCAGGAAAGAATTGAATTTAGAAAACTTTATTTTCTAATTTTCTGTTGATGATGAAGAGAAATACAATTGATTTTTACATATTGACCATGTATCCTGCAATGTTTCTAAATTCATTTATTAGTTCTAATAGTGTTTTTTAGGTTCCTTTGTAGGATTTTCTACATAATCATGTTTGAGAATAAAGACTGCTTTATTTTTTCCTTTCTAATTGACATCCACTAAAAGATGCAGTTCCACTATCTTGTAGCTTGAAAAGTTGCTGACAAAAATTCTTTGATCATTCTTCTCTTTGTATATAATCCCTCTCTCTTTTCTAGTTTCAAGATTTTTTCTTTCTTATTTTAAGATTTTAAAATGTATTTATTTGAGAGAATGAAAGAGAACAGTAGATAAATCAGAGGATATGCAGAGGGAGAGAATCTCTAAGCAGACTTCCTGATGAGTTGGGAGCCTGAAGGAGAGCTTGATCTCAGGACCCATAAGGTAATAACTGGAGTTGAAACCATGAGTCAGACACTTAACTAACTGAACCACCCGTTTCTAGTAATTTGATTATGAACCTTTTGGGTGTTCTTTATGTGTATCTTTTTTGGGGTTTATTGACTGTCTTGAATCTCTGGATTTATATTTTTCATCAAATTAAAAAAATTTTGGCCATGTATATTTCTTTGTTCAAAAAGTCACTGTGTCTCTGTCAGTCTTTCTTTTTCCCTCTCTTTTTGTACTTCTGTTTTGACTGTTTATTTTGCTGTAGCTTCAAGTTCACTGACATTTTCTTCTACTGTCTGATCTGCTTTTAAACTCACTCAATGAAACTGTTATTTCAGATTGAATTTTTTTCATCTTTAGAATTTTAATTTTTTAAATAACTTTTGTTTTTCTCATCACTAGTTTATTTTCCTTTAGATCCTTGAACATGTAGAGCATATTTATAATAGCTTGTTTTTAGAGTTCTTGTTTGCTAATTTGTCATTTCTAAATTTATTTTTATTGACTAAATTTTCTCCTGGTTTATAGGTCATATCTGCCTACCTTTTGGCATATTTAGGATTTTTTTTATTGAACGCTGGACATTATTAATGTTACATTATTATCCAGATCTTGTCTTTCTTTAAAGAGTATTGGGCTTTGCTCTGGGAAGCACTTAAGCTACATTCAAATTAACTTTATTGTTTCAATATTTGTATTTAATTGTGTTAAAATAGGCCTGTAGACTTCAGTGTAGGGATAACTTAGCTGCACTGTTAATGTTTGATCCATTTTGAGTCTCTATTGATTGGGTGATCAAAAAAGACTCTCTACTCTGGTGGATTGTAGCTCAAAAACATTCCCACCTTACAGGGGCTCTGGGAGTCATACAACTCCTCATTGGTTCTTTGTGAAGCTTTGTGGAGTTTCACTCCAAGTATGCAAAAGTTAGTACTCAGCAAAGCCACAATGGGGCCACATGCAGATTGTGAGTGTTCTAGATTCCTCAATTACTCATTTATAATCATTTTGTTTACTTCTTTAGGTTACCAATTTGTCATTTAAACAATTTTTGTCAGTTTAGTCTTCAGAAGGAGACAGTGTTTATTTTTCCCCCTTATTTTCTAAGCAAAGAAAATGGTGTCTTTGCAAATGCTTTCCAGTATAGTTTGTCTAAGTACCTTGACAGCAAAGATTCTTAAGGCATGATAAATCTCCATTGTCTGTGAAAAGTTATGAATGTTTATTAGAGTTGCCATAGAAACTATTTTAATACTTGAGAAGAGAAAATTTTGTATAAGTGCCTTTGGTTTATTTTTATTTTCAGCATTTCTGAAAGCAGAAAATTTTAAGTTAAGATTATCAGGAAGTTCTTATTGGTACCCCACTATGTGTAAGGGAAATGTCATTTTAGAATGTGTTCATTTTCTTTTTTGTCTTAACTTCCAGGAAAGCATCTGGCATTCATTGATGAGTGACTTAGACTATGAATAAAGTCCCTATTTTCCCTGCCAGGAGTGCATAGTAAGCTTGGTTGGTCTCAGAAGATCAGGAAAAAGGGCAATATGTGCTAATACATCTTATATATAAGGAGGTGAATTTTGGAGAAAAACAATCTTATTGCTGACTGAAATGCCCTGAATGACTATGATTAACACTAGGAATTTAAGATAACTTTGACTTTCACTGGAGAGGCTTACTCTAAGAGGACATTCAATATTTGGTGGTAGTGGAGATGAAGATAATACTATCCTTGATGCATTTTCTGAAAATATTTGTTAAAAACTGTATCAAATTTTAGTTAGTTTAATCCAACTCCTTGGATTTTCTCAAACTCCATTATATGTGTCTTAGATCCCTGTAGCTAGAACTACAATAATCTGAATTTATATTCACCATAATTTTGCATGTGAGTAGAATGTTTTTTGTTTGGTCTATAGTATTTGAACTGATTATTTCTAGCCATTTATGAATTATTTTCTTGACAAGACCTTTGCTGTAGATTTTTTCAGGGAAACAAAAGAAATGATTTACTGTTTTTCACAAGGAACATAGCTAAGAAGGTAGGTCCTATCATCATTTTAAGTAAAAATTAACCTTTTTTTCACAATTGTGCTACCTTATCTTGCCCACTCTCAGTGTTATCTGTGACTACTGGATGCACATGAGCTCTTTAATAGAGCTCACTATTTGAAAGAGCTGAGCATCATCTGTAAATATGGAAGTTATTAGTAACTTATCTTTTGTCTATCTTATTTATTATTTTCTTAAAATTTTACCTAAGATTATTACAAGAAATCTTTATAATTATCTATGCAAAGAAATGCCTATTTTATTCTATCGTTTTCTTTTTAGCTATTTCACTAGGACAAATTACTTTGTTTACTACTTCTACAGAGATAGAAAATTTTCCTGTGATTTTTGGCAGAATCTCATACAAATCTAGATAAATCAGTTCTGTGGCTTTTTATTGTCCTACTATCTTTTTACTTTCTTAGAGAATTCCAGAATATTCGTCACAAACTTACAGATTAGTTGGAATTGGTTTCTGCAGAATGCCAATTGCTTTTTCCCTATAAGATAGGCTTGCTTAAATGTTCAAAAGGCCCATGCCTTTGTTTTTATCCTATTGTGTTTTCTGGCATGAAAATAAATTATCTCGAAGTTTTCAAGGTCATATCCTGAGTCACTTTTGTAAATGGCATTTTGTAAATATCACAAAAGCTATCTGTTAGTAGACATTAGTTCTACAATTTTATGCACGAGTAGTTTTAAAATTAGACAAACCGGGGATCCATGTGTGGCACCTTCTCTCCCTCTGCCTGTGTCTCTGCCTCTCTCTCTCTTTGTGTCTCTCATAAATAAATAAATACATAAATAAATAAATATCTTTAAAAAATAAATAAAATTAGACAACCTATACTCTTGATATTTGTCTATATCAGGTTTTATTTCTTAAGTTTATTATCATTTATATATTTACTACTATTAAATTAGAATCTTTGGGACACCTGGGTGGCTCAGTGGTTGAGCATCTTCCTTTGATTCAGGTTGTGATCCTGGAGTCCTGGGATAGAGTCCTGCATCAGGCTCCCTCTGCCTATTTCTTTGCCTCTCTCTCTGTCTCTCATGAATAAGTAAATAAAATATTTTTAAAATAATAAATAAATTTAGAATCTTCTACCTTTGGCCCTTTAATTATGGATCAGGAATTTTGTGGAAGGGGTACTTGTATAAGATGAAAAGTTGGGCCTACGTACCTTTAACTTTTTAAACTATAACATACGGGGAGAACTCTTTACATCAAAACTTAATACATAAACACATGCATATACACACAACTGAAGTATGGTTTTGTTAAATTATACTTGCCCTTACTATATGTGACACACTCAGATGTTCTATTTGATTGTTTTATTAAAAAATGCTAGTCTTATGTAAATAGATTCATGACCCACAAAATTGTTACTGCCAACAGCTTAAAAAATATTTGCCTCGACAACTTTTAAAGTTTTTTATAATTCCAAAATGGTATAAGTCTGTGGTAAAGGACCTTTTGTTTTTTAATGGGCCTTTTTGTGTGTATGTGGTAAAATCCACATAACATAAAATTTACCATTTTAACCATTAAAGCACACAATTCATAATGTGGTGAAACTTTCTGTGCTCAACTTAGGGTATCTGTGCTCAACTTATTAAAAATAATCTTTCTAAAAATAGCTTCTAATTTTCTTTCATGATTTATTCTTCAAACCTTTCTCCAAACTTTTTCACTTAAATTTAACTGCCCTTATCAGGGTTTGAAATGATTCCAAATAAACTTGTAATTACATCTTGGAAAGAGAACAGAGTAACATATAGGCCTCTGGATAAATTTGTGGCTAAAGCAATAAGGAAAGCTAAAAATGTAAGACTGTACGCAGTTTGTCCACAGAGATTTCTGTGGACAGCGCCACACTGCTCTCTTAATGCAGTTGAAGAAGATGAAGAAATGTGTCTGGGGAAATAAATGATTCCTTAATTATAAATCATTCCTCATAAATGAAAAGAATTAAGATATCTTCTAGTATTTATGATGGATCTCTTCATAGAGAAAAACTGAATCCACTTTTTTTTTTATAATAGCTAGTTTTCATAACAATGTCTGATATTTGAAAATCTTCCTAGGAACTGAAAACACCTCTTAGGAGCTTGTTGTCAAAACAAAGCCACATTCTGGTTTATTGTTGGTAAATGCTGCTGGATTAGGCCATGTGACCAGGGGATAGAGGTGCACTCTTTTACATAATCCTCAGTGGTACACCAAATTATGTCTTTAATTTGTGTAAATATTGTGTTGAATACTAGACATGGTATGTAAAGTACCTGATAATTTTGATTTTTTTTTGACAAATATGGGCAAAGGGTTTATTATTTTTCTTTCATCTGTAGGCTGCTTACACTGTTGTGTACTATAAGTTCAATATTTGGTTTCCATAGCTTTCTTTTTATTGAAATGTCACAGATCATTTTAACTTGAAAACTGATGTTGTGCTGTGTCTCAAGGAAAAAAAGGCTTAGGCAAATGGGCAATGACTTTTATTCTGATAATTCTGAGAAAACCTATAGAAATTACAACTTTTTTTTGCTTTTGCTTTGCATTATTGGTAATGCCTGCAGCCGAGTCCAAACAACTATTATTAAGCCATTCCATTTTCATAATGTAACATGATTGTATGTACTTGAAAGCAAAAGTAAAGGACTCTTTCCACTATGTGGGCATTGAAACTGGCCTTCAGTTTCTTCTGCTTATGAAGTAGTCCTTAGTTTGTCTCCTCTAGATAGGCTCAAATTTCATGGCTTATGAGACGGACATAATGTCATAAATTTAACTTGCCTTCTGAAAATTACTTCTACAGAGGATAGACTTGTTTTTGCTGCCTGCAGAAATCATTAGATGAATAATTCCTGTTTTGAAGGTTATGTTTGTTACAAGCTCTTCTGGGAGGTCTAGACCATTTTTCATAAGCCAAAAACAGGACCTTGAGAGCACTTGCTAGCTGATGATGTTCCCTGCTTTAGTCTTCTTCTTCCATCCAGTAATTCTTAGCTAAGCATATCCCACTGTGATTTTCATGAAACCCCCTTTCAATTGACTATGCCAGAGCCTTCAGCCCATCTGGAAGCTTTTGCCAGACTGACTTCATTAAATTTTTTTCTCTGATTATTAAAGCAATGAATATTTATTATGACTATTTTTAAAACATAGAAAAGTAGGGGAAAAAAACTAGAGAAAAATCACTCATAATCCTTCTACCCAAAAGGAATAGTACTAAACTTTTGACCTAGTTCCTTCTCAGTTTCACTTTCTGCTGGATTAGTCCACTGATCCACCACTTTTGGAAATTTGGGATGTGATAAATAAGAATCTTCAGAAATGTTGAGGGAATATCTTCCTTTATCAGACATCAAAGAACTTAAGCCATAAAATATTTTCGTGTCAAGCACATGTTATATAATATTGAAATGATACTCCCATTTACTAATTCAAGAAATAGGAGAGAAATAGTGCACAGAGTTGGGGTCAGAATGTGCTCAAAAAGAAGTACCATAGACAGGGAGAAATGTATGAAGATTACTCTGTTTCAGCATTCCTATTATACATTGCAGTGGAAGTCAAGAAAGAAGCAGGAGGCAAAGTCTCCTGGCTACTCTTATCTATTACTATTCCCAGTGTTCTATCTCCCTTATATATGTTATAGATCTGCAATTAACAGTACCAATCATTTCCCTGGAGTTTTGGAATTGTATACCCAACTATACCAAAACGGACATATTATCTCTCCATTTCTACCTCATCCAAAGGTAAAAATCAAAACAAAACAAAAAATCCTCGAGCATCTATTCACTCTTTTCTCCTTATGTTAGTGAATCATATCTTCCATCTACCCTGTCACCAATGCCAGAAATCCAGAAGTTACCCTAGAATCTCTTCTCCTTCATATCCCTAAGTACAAGTTACTTCAACCTTGATAGAGTATTCGCTTCTAATTGTTTCTTCACTTTATTTCCCTTACCATCACTACACCCTTGCCTAAATATTCACTGGATATAAGTTTTGTATCCAGTAGTTAGTGCAGTACCTGCCACATTACACAGAAAATATTTGTAGACATAATTGTTCTATTCAACATCATGATTTAGAATGTAAACACTGAGAATTATCCATTGCATTCATTTAATTGGCCCAATAAGTCATGATACTTGAATCTGAATTCTTTATCCATCTATCTCTTGAAGGACACTTGGGCTGCTTCCATAGAACGGCTATTTGTAAATAATGCTGCTATAAACATAGGGGTGCTTGTATCCCTTTGAATTAGTGTTTTTTGAAGGTAAATACTCAGTAGTGCAATTCCTGTATCATAGGGTAGTTCTATTTTTAGCTGTTTTGGGGAAATCCCTTACTGTTTTCCACAGTGCCTCACCAGCTTTCATTTCCACCAATAGTGAAAGAGGATTACTTTTTCTTCACATCCAAGCCAACACTTGTCATTTCTTGTGTTTTTTATTTTAACTATTCTGATAGGCATGAGGTAATACCTCATTGTGGCTTTGATTTGCATTTCCCTGGTGATGAATGATGTTGAGCATCTTTTCATGCGTCTGTTGGCTGTCTGGGTGTCTTCTTTGGAGAAATGCCTCTTCATGTCTTCTGGCCTTTTTAATTGGATTGATTGTTTTTAGAGTATTGAATTGTATCAGTTCATTACATATTTTTGATACTAACCTTTTATCAAATATGTCATTTGCAAATATCTTCTCCCATTCAGTAGTTGCCTTTTAGTTTTGTTGCCTTTAAGTTTTTATTTTGACATAGTCCCAGAAGTTTATTTTTGCTTTTATTTCTCTTGCTTCAGGAGATATATCTAGAAATAAGTTGCTATGGCTGATGTCAGAGATTACTGCCTATACTCTAGTCAAGTATTTTTATAGTTTCAAGTCTCACATTTAGGTCTTTAATCCATTTTGAGTGATTTATTCCAGAAAAAAATCTGGAAAGAGCACAAATACATGGAATTAATAACATACAATGGATGAGTTAACTAAGAAATCACAGAAGGAATAAAAAAATTACATGAAAACAAATGAAAATGAAAACACAATGGCCCCAAATCTTTGGGATACAGCAAAAGAAATTCAAAGAGGGAAATTTATAGTAATTCAGGCCTACCTCAAGAACCAGGAAAATCTCAAATAAGCAACCTAAAATTACACCTGAAGAAGCTAGAGAAAGAACAAACAAAACCCAAACCCAGCAAAAGGAAGGAAATAATAAAGATTAGAGCAGAAATAAATGCTATAGAACTAAAACAAGTTCAAAAAAACAAACAAACAAAAAAAAAACAGATCAATGAAACCAGGAGCTGTTTCTTTACAAAGATCAACAAAATTAATAAACCTCTAGCAAGATTAATTTAAGAAAAGAGAGAGGACCCAAATAAACAAAATTACTAGTTAAAGGAGAAATAATAACCAATACCACAGAAATACAAACAATTCTAACAGAATATTATGAAAACTTATATGCCAACAAATTGGAAAACATAAAAGAAATGGATAAATTCATAGAAACATCTAATTTACCAAAGCTAAAGCAGAAAGAAATAGAAAATTTGAACAAATTGATTACCAGCAATGAAATTGAATCAGTAACCAAAAAACTCCCAATAAACAAAAGACCAGGATGAGGTGGCTTCATAAGTAAAGTCTACCAAATATTTAAGGAAGAGTCAATACCCATTCTTCTCAAACTATTACAAAAAATACAAGAGGAAGGAAAACTTCCAAATTTGTTCTGAGGCCAGTATCACCTAGATATAAGACTGGATAATGACACCACAAAAAGAACTATAAGCCAATATCTCTCATGAATATAGATGTAAAAAATCCTCAACAAAATACTAGCAATTAGAATCCAACAATATATCTTAAAAATCATACATCATAATCAAATGGGCTTTATTCCTGGGATGCAAGTGTGGTTCAATATTCACAAAACAATCAGCATGATATGTCATACCAACAAGAGAAAATATAAAAAAAAACATATGAGCCTTTCAATAGATGCAGAAAAAGCACTTGACAAATTACAATATCCATTCATGATAAAAAACCTTCTGCAAATGAGCTCTAAAAGGAACATGTCTCAACGTAATAAAGGCCTTATATGAAAAACCCACAGCCAATATGATACTCAAAGGTTTTAAACTAAGAGCTTTTCCCCTAAGGCCAGGAACAATATAAGGATGTCCATCCTTACCACTTTTATTCAACATAGTGCAAGAAGGCCTAGTTATAGCAATCAGACAACACAAAGAAATAAAAGGCATCCAAATTGGTAAGGAAGAAGGAAAACTGTCATATATGCAGATGACATGATACTATATATAGAAAACCCTAAAGACTCCACCAAAAAACTAGAGCTGATAAATGAATTCAATAAAGTCACATGATATAAAATTAATGTACAGAAATATGCTGCATTCCTATACTCAATAATGAAGCAGCAGAACGTGAAATTAAAAAAACAATCCTGTTTACAATTGCATCAAAAACAATAAAATATTTAGAAATAAACCTTACCAAAGAGGTGAAAGACTTGTACTCTGAAAATAAATAAATAAAACATTGGCAATTAATAAATAAAACAATAAAATAAATAAAACATTGAAAATTAATAAAACTGGATGAAAGAAATTCAAGACAATACAAAGAAATGAAAAGACATTCCATGTTCATGGGTTAGAAGAA
This sequence comes from Vulpes lagopus, assembly GCF_018345385.1. NCBI lineage: Eukaryota > Metazoa > Chordata > Mammalia > Carnivora > Canidae > Vulpes > Vulpes lagopus. The sequence continues at coordinate 103,360,232 of NC_054829.1, forward strand.
CAAATATTGTTAAAATGTCTAGCCTATATCCAAAGAATCTACACATTTAATGCAATCTCTATCAGAATACCAATAGCATTTTTCACAAAACTAGAATAAACAATCCTAAAATTTGTATGGAACCAAAAAAGACCTTGAATAGCCAAAGCAACCTTGACAAAGAAAAACAAAGCTGGATATCACAATTCCAGATTTCAAGTCATATTACAAAGTGGCAGTAATTAAAACACTATGGTACTGGCATAAAAATAGATCCATAGAGGATCCCTGGGTGGCGCAGCGGTTTGGCGCCTGCCTTTGGCCCAGGGCGCGATCCTGGAGACCCGGGATCGAGTCCCACGTCGGGCTCCCGGTGCATGGAGCCTGCTTCTCCCTCTGCCTGTGTCTCTGCCTCTCTCTCTCTCTCTCTCTCTCTCTCTCTCTGTGTGACTATCATAAATAAATAAAAATTAAAAAAATAGACCCATAGATCAATGGAATAGAATAGAAACTCAGAAATAAACCCATAGTCATACGGTCAGTTAATCTTCGACAAAGGAGGAATAAATATACAGTGGGGGGAAAAAACCGTCTCTTCAACAAATAGTGTTGGGAAAACTGGACAACCACATGCAAAAGAATGAAATTGGACCACTTTCTTACACCATACACAAATTCAATCTGTTAATTGTGCATAAATAATACCTATTTTAAGACTAAGCAACTAAATTAAACAAATGCATAATTGAAGCAAATACTAAGATGCCAAAAAACAAACAAACAAACCCAACAAAACAAGCAAATGCAGTCCATAGTTAATTATCTAGTTACTCAGTAAAGAATAATAATTTAAAAAATCTGAGAGACATTTGGAGACTTTTCCAAAAAATATATATAATATCAAGTGAAAACACTATAATACACTGGAATAACTGCCTAATTTCCTTGGCTTTTATGAATCATCAAAATAAATTAAACTGAGAGATTAGGAGCCGAGGAAGATGGTAGAATAGGAACATCCACAGATCACCTTATTCCACAGATGCACCTAAATAATAGCTACATCTGTGTAACTAACCCAGAAAATAAGCCAAAGACTGCCAGAAAAGACTCTCCATAGTTAATCATAGAAAGAAGGTCACATCAAAAATAAGAAGGATGGAGTCCTGGTCAGGAACCAAACTAACCTGGGAAACTAATATAAATGGGAAGAACATCACAAGCATGGAGAAGGGAGAGGAATAGATCTCAAAGCAGCCACCTCATGGGGACCTGAACTGGTCAGATGAGTCCCCATTACATTAGTTTTGAAAACCAGCAGAGTTTAACTTCAAGAGTTTTTACAATCAGTGGGGCTTATCTTTTGGTTCACAATCAGTGGGAAATTTAAAAATCAATGGGAGACTCAGCTTTGTAAGAACCTAAGGGCAATAAGAAACAGTCCCACCCTTAAAGAGATAGCATAACAAACAACCCCACAAAGATTCAGCATAAAAGCTGGAGCTTGGAGAGATCCTGGGGAATATAGGAGGGAGACTTATTTACTAATCTCAGAATGTGTGATGGAGGAGCTGGGATCTCTAAGAGAGTTCTCCAAAAACAAAGAGTTCTCCAAAACTGTGGTTGCGTTTCTTCTCCCTGCCCCCCAGCCTGGATAACTGGATACCTGTGGTGCTAACACTGGTGCTAACACTGAATGTCCCACCCCCAAATCCTCCTATGGACTTGTCCCATACAACCTGCCCCATTCAGCAGAAGTCTCCCTCCAAAGTGTCTCTGACCAGGTCTCATTCTGCAAAAAGCCCTGACAGTGGCAAAGCACCATGCCAAAGTGACTCTTGCTCTTGCTCTAGGAAGAGGACATAACCACATATATTGGTCTGCTGTAACCCCAATAGTATGCTGGGGAAGACATCTGGTCTGACTTCCAGCCCCACCCACCAACAGAAACCTCACAGAAGGCAGCATAAAGAGAAAACCCTGTAGTTCAGGGTCACTGCAACCTCAACAGACAGACTTGGGACAGATATCTAATTTGACTGTAGGTCCTGCTCACCAACAGAACCCTCTCAGGGGACAACTCAGAGAGTGCCCTACAGTTTGATCACAGTTTATTCTATGTGACCATAGTTCTGGCAAATGGGATGAGGGCAGGCACCTGGTCCGGGCCAACTACAAGCTGTAGGTGGCCTTAGACTGGCCCCTTAACAGCACAGAGACCAAATCCTGCCCATAATAGGCAAACAGGGCCATTGCAGCTAAATTGGCTAAAGGCAAACATGGCTTAGCCACAACAACAGTAGGGCACACACAATACATACTTAAGACATCCCTAAAGTGCCAGATTCAAATGAACAAGGTACTACTATAGGACCCCTTCTTCATAAGGTAACTACTTTCAAGATCAGGAAAAATAGTTGACTTTCCTAATGTACAGAAACAATCACAGAGAGTTAGGCAAAATGAAGAGACAAATGAATATGCTTCAACTGAAAGAATAGCACAGAATCACAGCAAGAAGCTTAGGGAAATAGAGATAAGAAAACTGTCTAATAAATAATTCACAGTAATAGTTATAAAGATACTGGACTTGAGAATAGTGGAGGGTCTCAGTGAGACCTTCAACAGAGAGATTGAAAATACAAAAAAAAAAGAACCTAACTCTGGGAAATGAACAAGGGATAGTGGAAGGGGAAGTGGGCAGAGGGTTGGGGGACTGGGTGATGGGCACTGAGGGGGGCACTTGGTGGGATGAGCACTGGGTGTTATGCTATATGTTGGCAAATTGAATTCTAATAAAAATAAAATAAAATAAAATAAAAAAAAAACAAAAGAACCAATTAGAGATGAATAACTCAATAACTGAAATAAAAAATACACTAGAGGGAATAAATAGTAGACTAGAGGAAGCAGAATGGATCAGCAAGCTGGAAGATAGAATAATGGAAAGAAACCAAACTGAACAGCAAAAAGAAAAAAGAATAATAAAAAGTGAGACTAAACTAAGGGAATTCAGTGCTGTCATCAAGCATAATAACATTATAGGGATCCCCGAAGGAAAAAAGAGAAAAGGAAGCAGAAAATGTATTTGGGAAAATAATATCTGAAAACTTCTATTTGGTGAAGAAAACAGACCTCTAGCTCCAGGAGATACATAGAGTCCCCAACAATATCAACCCATGTGAGTCCACGCCATGGCACATAATAAGTAAAATGGCAAAAAGTAATGACAAAGAGAGAATTTTAAAAGCAGCAAGGGAAAAGAAGACAATTATATACGAGGAAAATCTCATAAGACTACCAGCTGATATTTCAACAGAAACTTTGCAGACTAGAAAATATTGGCATGATACATTCAAAGTGCTGAAAGGGAGAAAACTTCCAAAGAAGATATTCTATCCAGCAAGGTTATCATTCAGAATAGAAAAAGAGAGAGAGTTTCCTAGACAAATAAAAGTTAAAAGAATTCACCACTAAACCAGCCTTATAAGAAATGTTAAAGGGAGTCCTTTGAGTGGAAAGCATAGGCCATAATTAGGTGTAAAAAAATTAGGAAAGGAAAAAATTTCACAAGTACATGCAAATATAATAAAAATAGTATATTAAACCAGGACTGAGGTTAAAGCACAAAAGCAACAAAATAAATTATGTCTATAAAACTATTCAATGAAGTCATAAAGTGAAAGAATATAATGTATGACATCATATATGTAAAACTTGGCGAGTAGAGTGAAAATTCCATGCTTTTAGAATGGGTTCAAACTTAAATGACCATCATCCCTCTATAGACTGTTATATGCATAGAATGTTACATATAAATGTAATGGTAACCACAAATCAAAAACCTGTAATAAATATGCAAGAAATAAAGAGAAAGAATCCAAGCATATCAATCACTAAAGAAAGCCACCAAACCATAAAGGAAGAGAGAAAGAGAAGAAAGTAACAAAGAACCACAAAACAACCATAAAACAAATAACAAAATGGCAATAAGTATATGCCTGTCAATAATTACTTTGAATGTAGATAGACTAAATGCTCCAATCAATCAAAAGACATGGGATAACTGAACGGATAAGAAAAGCAAGACCTCATCCATTTGCTGTCTACAAGAGACTCATTTCAGACCTAAAGACTCATGCAGATTTAAAGCAAAGGGATAGAAAAACATCTGTCATGTAGATAGAAAGGAAAGAAAGCTGGGGTAGCAATACTTATATAGGACAAAATAGACTTTAAAAGAAAGACTATATAATAAGAGAAAAAAAGATGTTACCTAATGATAAAGAGAACAATGTAACAAGGAGATTCATTAATTGTAAATATGTATGCACCCAATATGGGAGTACTAAAATACATAAAGCAACTATTAACAGACACAAAGGAAGAAATCTATGATAATACATTAGTAGGGGACTTTAACACTCTACTTACATCAATGGGTCATCCAAAGAGAAAATCAAGAAGGAAACAGTGATTTTGAATGGCACGTTGGACCTGATGGATCTAACAGATATATTCAGAATATTCCATCCCCAAACAGAATACACATTATTTTCAAATGCACATGGAACATTTTCCAGAATAGATCACATGTTAGGCCACAAAACAAATCTCAACAAATTTAACATGACTGAAATCATAGCACACAACTTTTCCAACCACAATGGTATGAAACTAAAGTCAACCAAAAGAAAAAATCTGGAAAGGCCACAAATACATGAAGTTAAGTAACATGCTACTAAACAATGAATGGATCAACCAAAACTTCAAAGATAACATTAAAAAGTACATGGAAGACAAATGAAAATGAAAACCTATTTTGTCCAAAATCTTTTGATGCAGCAAAATATGTCCTAAGAGGGAAGATTGTAGCAATACAGGCTGGCATCAAGAACCAGGAAAAAATCCCAAATAAACAATCTAACTTTACTCCTAAAGGAGCTAGATAAAGAAGAACAAGCAAAGCTCAAAGTCAGTAGAAGAAAGTAACTCATAAAGATTAGAGAAGAAAAAAAAAAAAAAAAAGATTAGAGAAGAAATAAATTCCTAGAAAATATAACCTAAAACTGAGTCAGGAAGAAATAGAAAATTTGAACAGACCAATTACTAGCAATGAAATTGAGTCAATAATCAAAAAAACTTCCAATAGACAAAAGTCCAGGACCAGATGGCTTCACAGGTGAACGTTACCAAACATTTAAAGAAGAGTTAATATCTTTTTTTCTCAAATTACTCCAAAAAATACAAGAGAAAGGAAAACTTCCAAATTCATTCTATGAGGCTAGGATTACCCTGATACCAAAACAAGATAAAGGCAATGCCAAAAAGGAGAACTACAGGTCAATATCTCTGATGCATATAGATGCAAACATTCTCAAGAAAATATTGGCGAATCCAATCCAATAATACGTCAAAAAAAAAAAATCATTCATCCCAATCAAGTGGGATTTATCTCAGGGATGCCAGGTTGGTTCAATATTTGCAAATAAATCAATGTGAGACAGAGAGAAATAATGAAAACCATATGACCACTTCAATACATGTGCTTGCTTATGGCCTAATTACTGTGTCTAATAAGATGGGATCTTTTGACTGGTCTGGGGAAGGTAGGAACGTGTGACTGACATCTGTACCAGATAAGAGGGGGCCAGTTCCTGAAAGGAAAACTCTAGACAGGAAAAAACAAAGCTAAACAAAACACAACCCTAATATTTTTACTACAGCCCTCAATCTTATGGCACAAACTGACAGTGCAGCCTGATTCTTCCAGCATTTTTGCCAGTATAGTTGAAATATCAAGCATACTGAGAAACAAAACTGTCTTGGGGAAACTCACAAGAATAGTGATAAGGCACACGAAGGGATAGAAAAAAAAAAATGTATATTTTCTATTATATATTTAGCTCATTGCCTTCAATTAGTTTAAAAATTTCAAGCACATTAAAATAATAATAACAATAGCAAAATAATACTGTCCTTATTGATGCCAGTGTCATGGTTCACAATGTCAATTTCAGCATCAGAAAGTTTAAAAACAGTATTCTCAGCTGTTGGTTGAACCTTTATTTAATTTAATTTAAGGTTTTGGGTGCTATTTTATTTGTGCCTATAGTACTTTTAGTAAGATGATGTCTCTGGTTCCTTTGTCTCACTGATCATGAATAGCATAGTATTTCTTTTCCTTTATGTATAAGATACAAAACAATGTTGGAAGATATATTCCTCTATTTTAAATAGGCTAGTACAGTGATAGAATTATGGGCTTCATGGATGCCACTCTTCCCTATTCCTTCTTCTCTTTTGTACACATTATGACCTAAGGGTAACAAATGATGGTCTAAAAAGTACAACTCCATGTGGAGAACTATCTACACTGCCCTCTGTTTTTATCTCAACCACAGTTATATTTGTGTGTCCAACCTTGACTTGAAGAAGAGTCTTTGACATAACCTGGCTGCTTTCCATTCGAGGTGACAGGTCCTGAAGTACAACAGGCACTCTTAAGAATAGGCAAAAAGCCCCCTGGTAGCTATCTCTTCCCATTTCCTATACTTGGCTTCAATGCATTAGTATCCTTTTGCTGAAGTGAAACTCAGTCATAGTCATGCCCTGTTTGCTTATGATTCTTTCCTTTTGTGTTAATACGTGAAGTTTTTTTTTTCTTCTTTTAAAGAGATAGGAGTGGTACTGCAGTTGTCAAACATTTAACATATGTAATTGGAATCCATTAAATTGGATTCTTACTATAGCTAAGGAAAGACAACATGTTTTATACACTGCCTCACTATCTCCCCATGTTAGTGATGCCTCACTATCTCCCCATGTTAGTGATGCCGTCAATGATGGTGGCTGCTACTCTTCTGTGTTGGGTTATAGCCACAAATCTACATAAGGAGAGAACCCTCCTTTGCTTCTGTAGTTGTTTCTTTTCTTTTTTTTTTTTAAGATTTTTATTTGTTTATTCATGAGAATACACAGAGAGGAGAGAAAGAGAGAGGCAGAGACACAGGCAGAGGGAGAAGCAGGCTCCATGCAGGGAGCCAGACGTGGGACTTGATCCCGGGTCTCCAGGATCACGCCCTGGGCTTAAGGCAGCGCTAAACCACTGAGCCAGCTGGGCTGCCCAATCTGTTTCTTTATCCATAGGCTTGGCTGAGTAGCACTAGACTAAAGATAGGGAGGAAAAGAACAGAGAAGTATTGGTCCCTGAGTACATACAATCCTTCTCCTATGGCAAGTTTAAGGTATCTTCTGCTATCATTTACTTTCCATGGGAGTGAGAAGAAAGTACTAGACTGAGACGCCTGAGAATCTAGTCCTGGTTTTGTCCTTCATTAGATCTTAGGAAAGACCTTTAACTGCTCTGGGTTTCAGTTTCTTTTAGATGAAATGAGTCAGTGTGCTTAGATTATTTCTGAAGTTCTTCCCCATTTTAAATTACTATATATTTAGGAGACTGTACTTCCCTCCATTATATTACTGATTTTAAGCTTTCTGCATATTTTTCTGCTTTACAGTCAATGCAGTTTAGGGTATACAGAACAATTGGTGTCAGGAATTTCATTTTTATACTTCCTATAGCCTTTCTATCCTCTCTACTGGAAGTATAATATTTTATTAAGTTTTTATTTATTTGAGAGAGAGACAAAGAGAGCACAAGCAGGGGTGATTTCTGTGTACAAAGGTTAGGAACACAGGAGTAATTGTTCTAAGGAAGCTAAAGTGCATCTTTCATTAGATAGGTTTCATGTAGACCAAGCAACCATGTGTAGGGGAATAATTTTTCTGCTTTGGGAATGACTGAACCTGATTATCTACTGAGAATATTTGCATCTAGTTGTATTATCTCAAAGGTTATTTTTTCAATATATCCTTTCATTCTGTCTACAGTACTATACATTCAATTAAACACTTCCATGTTATAACTTTGAAGCTTACTCATATACCTATCATTTACTGGTTAAAATCAGCAAAAGAGGCAAACTATTAGCTTTTATTCAAATTCCCAACAAGATCAAATACACAGTAGAGAAACATCTATTTTTGGTGGAAGACATTTTATTCATCTCAAATTTGAAAATATATTTTAAGAGCTTTTACCACTGTATATTTGTGGAATAGGTACAGGAATATTGCTAGATTAAGACGTAGGTTAGGTGGGATACATAAGTGGGTGCTAAGCTGTAAACGAGGCTAAGGCATGATTAATTTGCTACAATATTAAGGAGTACATAAAAAGTTATATAAAACTATTTCTATAGCATTTCTAGTAAAAATGTGGTTGAAAGTAATACTTTCATAAGTCATTGGGGGATATTTTCTCTAATCTGACATCTAAAGCAGAGTGACAGATCACTGAAAGACTGTTATTTTCATAGTAATAGAGTGTACAGTTGGGACTAGAATTTAACTCTTTGAGATGTTAGAAGAGAAGCTGGGTTCAGCCACAAGGGGGCTACCTTTCTGTTCTTTTCCCATACAAAACTCTGAATCTTCTCTAAATAAACGTTAAATATTTAGGTTATACCAGTCTAGAGATAGGTGGCTTAATAGGTTAAGCGTCTGCCTTCAGCTCAGATCATGATCCCAGGGTTCTGGGATCTAGCCCCACATCAGGCTCCCTCTCTGCTCAGTGAGGAGTCTGCTTGTCTCTCTCCTGCCCTTCCTCTTGCTCATGCTCAGTCTCTCTGTGTCAAATAAATAAGTATTGAGAGAGAGAGAGAGAAAGAGAGAGAGAGAATTAGCCTGACTCAGGAACCCACAAGAATATTTATTTGGAATTCTTTCAAACCATTGATGATGCTTGCTTTATTTTACTATTCCATAAATTTCTGTTCTTCCACTTTGTACTTAGAAAGGCCAAAGCCTGGCAACGTGTTTGCATATTTTGACATTTACTTTGCCTTTGCTATCTGCTTCCCAATCCTTCAAGTTAGCAAAGATGTTCTCATTTTTATAGTGATGATTACCTTATGCTCCCTTTGGTTCAGTTCAGAATATCACAAACCCCTTCTGGCCAAGGATTGAAAACCATATCTGCTGCTTCTTTACATTCCTATTATTCAACCACTCTCTGGTATGTGTTTGATGATATTTAGTGACCAAGTGGATATTCATATGAATAAAGGGCTTGAGTGCTACAGATTAATGCAATTATTGCTGTTAGTCATGTATCAAAACAAACCATAATAAAGTTTTTATTAAACATAGAATGTCTTGTTAAACTTTTTTTTCTTACCCACTTTTCTCAGTTTCATATATGACTTTTCATTTTTATTTTAAGATCCATAATTAGTTTACCTTAGACTTCACTCTTGGTGCTCTTAAACTCTTTAGGTGGTATTTCCTTTTCTGCGTTTGGTTACAGGCAATGCAAGGGAAGGGAGAAGGTGGGACTTGGGGTAAGAAGACATGAGTTCATGAACTGACTGCTCCTTTGTACAGGCTCATTTAGCTTCTTTGTGTCTATGACAATCTTTGTCATGGCTATGATGGAACTGTGGGTGGTAGGTTTAAATTTTGTGTGTGTGTATACAAACACCTATACACTAAAATTAATCAGTTTATCATAATTACATAAGGGCTGCTACCCTTTGTTTCATCATTTAAAAAATAGCCCTTTTCTCGTGTTGTCATCACTTTAATTCAAGACTATTTCCCAGTTGTATTATCAACTGCTCCATTGACTTTCCATTCCATTTTGGTCTTTATGTATTCTTCTGTGACATTATCTCTGGAAAAATGACATTCATTGATATATTTAAAATTCAGATTTTTTAACACATGGACATTATAATCTTCTCTGTCATATAATCTTTGTTGATATGGACACATCTATTTGGTCGTTTACGTGATTTAGGAGAAAGAAGTAATAGAGTCTTATCAACTTCTAGAAATATCTATTACTAGCCATTAATTGCAACTAGTTCTAAATTTTATACATACAGGAGAGGAATTGTATGGATAGTATTTAGCCTTCTGAGCTTTCTGGGCAGACTTGGTGACTTTGCCAGCTCCAGCGGCCTTCTTGTCCACTGCTTTGATGACACCCACAGCAACTGTCTGTCTCATGTTATGAACAGCAAAATGGCCCAGAGGAGGACAGAGAAGCTCTCAACACACATAGGTTTGCCAGGAACCATATCAACAATGGCAGCATCCCCAGATTTCAAGAACTTGGGACCATCTTCCAGCTTTTTTCCAGAACGACGATCTATTTTCTCCTTCAGCTCAGCAAACTTGCAAGTAATGTGAGCTGTGTGACAATCCAGCACAGGTGTATATCCAGCACTGATTTGGCCTGGATGGTTCAGGATAATCACCTGAGCCGTGAAGCCAGCTGCTTCCATTGGTGGGTCATTTTTGCTGTCACCAGCCATGTTGCCACGATGAACATCTTTGACAGATACGTTCTTGACATTGAAGCCCACATTGTCCCCAGGAAGAGCCTCACTCAAATCTTCATGGTACATTTCAACAGACTTTACTTCAGTTGTAACATTGACTGGAGCAGAGGTGACCACCATGCCAGGCTTAAGAACATCAGTCTCCACTCGCCTCACTGGGACAGTACCAATACCACCAATTTTGTAGACATCCTGGAGAGGCAGACACAAGGGCTTATCAGTTGGGCGAGTTGGCAGCAGAATGCAATCCAGAGCTCCAAGCAGTGTGGTTCCAGTGGCTTTCACATCTTTATGGGGGACTTTCCATCCCTTGAACCAAGGCATGTTAGCACTTGGCTCCAGCATGTTGTCACCATTCCAACCAGATATTGGCACAAATGCTACTGTGTCGGGGTTGTAGCCAATTTTCTTAATGTAGGTGCTGAGTTCCTTAATGATTTCCTCATCTCTTTTCTGGCTGCAGGGTGGCTCAGTGGAATCCATTTTTGTTAACACCAACAATTAGTTGTTTTACACCCAGTGTGTAAGCTAGAAGGGCATGCTCACGGGTCTGCCCATTCTTGGAGATACCTGCTTCAAATTCACCAACACCAGCAGCAACAATCAGGACAGCACAGTCAGCTTGAGATGTGCCTGCCTGTAATCATGTTTTTGATAAAGTCTCTGTGTCCTGAGGCATCAATGATTGTCACATAATACTTGCTGGTCTTGAATTTTCACAGGGAGATATCAATGGTGATACCACGTTCACGTTCAGCTTTCAGTTTATCCAAGACCCAGGCTGACTTGAAGGAGCCTTTTCCCATCTCAGCAGCCTCCTTCTCAATTTTTTTGATATTTCTTTTGTCAATCCCACCACATTTGTAGATCAGATGGCCAGTAGTGGTAGACTTGCCCCAATCTATGTGTCCAATGATAACGATGTTGGTGTGAGTCTTTTCCTTTCTCATTTTGGTTTAGGTTTAGCAGTGGTTTTCATGACATCTGTGTTCTGGTGGCAAATCTGTTGCGAAAAAAAAAAAAAAAAAGGAGACCCCATGTTTTTCAAAGAAAACAGTGAAGCTACATTGCTTTTCCTGTGAATTCTTCATTCCATTTGTTCCTCAACTGAACTCCTTGATCTCCATTTTAATATCAATAAATCATTATTTAACAGAATGAATCCTATTAACTCAAGCTCATTATATTTCAGGCCACTATAATACAGTGTGTGTATGCGCTGCATGTGGATTTTTAAATGATTTTCTCTAGTAGCTCTTAGGAAATGGAGATAGTTTCATTTACTACAATGAATATAGACTTCAAATTCCTTTCCTTGTCTGTAGTCTGCATATGGAATATTGACAAAGGAGGTGAGAAAGCAAGTAGGAATTGAAAGTCAAACAGCTGTTCTATAGGCAGTTGACAAAGGTGACCAGAAGTTGACTGTGTCCTCGTAGTCAATCAACAATACCTACATGTGTTTTCCATATTGTCTATGACTTGGTTTGGACCTTTACATGTAAGGTTCCCACATCAGGAAAAGAAGTTTCTGATACCTCCTTTGCTCTTAGCTTTTGCTGTCATAGAACTGCCAATTTGAGGCAGCTGGGGATTACATGGAGAGATAGTTTAGTTGCATGCGGATTCTTTTCTTTTTATTTTTTTCTTCTTTCCTTTCCTTCAATTTCACAGTATTGTTTCTTTTGGCTAATCTGGTGGATTCCTGGAAAGTTTATGGGACTAGCGGGAGTGTGCTGCCCTGAAGCAAACCTAGTTCAGCTTCCTTGTTAAGGCACATTGGTCCTGGCCTCTTGTGGAGTGGGTCTGTTTTGGTCCCTTGAGGAAGGGAGTATCCTGTCTTTCCTAATAATGAGGCAAAAAGATGACTCCAAAAGAGTATTGGCAGCCACCAAAGGGGATGCTGTCCAGTTCTCCTCCAATACACACACCTCCTCCTGGGCAGATTTGTGAAATCTTTCATCAGTCTTCCATATGGTTAATCACATGTTTTGCTTTATTCTGTTTTATTTTATGACAATATTGTGAGCAGTTAACCAAAGTTAAAAGATTAATGTAAATTATATTAATCCTGCAGAACTGGTATAGCTAGTTCTATAACTGGTTAGCTAGGAGGAGAGGATATATGTACATATATATGTGTGTGTATATATAATATATATAATATATGTATAATATATATAATAAATATTATAATATATATATATATAACACCAACACCATATAATTCTTTCAAATCATTGTGTCCTATCTTATCAAGAAGCCTCATAAAACAAGCCTCATAAAACAAGCCTCATAAAACATATATCATCAAATATATAGTTTTTCCAGGTATCTGGACCTCTAGAGAATGAAACTAGATTATCTAGGAGGAGAAGCTAAATATATAAAAATTAATATGTAGTCTACTGGTTGTTTTTTGTATAAATCACAGTAATATATTTTTCCATACTAGGTATAGTGAACACATTTATTTCAAAGTTCTCTTCGCTGTCTATTGTGAAAGTACTGAAGAAAGTTATTTTCAGGTAATTGCTCTCAAGGACCTCATATTATTATTGACAAAGGAAGGAACATTTTGCGTTTCAGTACCGTTGATTGTTTATTCATTCCTTAATTCAACAAATATCTATTTTATGCTTATGATCTGTGCTAGGCATTAGGCACACAAAAACTAATAAAATTGCTCTCCTTGTTTGTTTTCTCAGGTGGCAAGGAGGGTGGTATAAATTTGTGGCTTTGCAGAGTATGATGAGAATATATAGAAAGGAGCAGTTATTTCAGTGGGGTTGGAGGGTATAAGTGGGGATGAAGATAGACATAGAAAGATTTACAGAGAGAGGGTTTTGCTGAGGGAAGAGTAGATATTATGTAGTCACAGGACCTGAGGGTGATGTCCAGGTCCAGCTATGGGGCTAGGACTAAGTTCTTGACTCTTCGAGCCAAGGGCACTCAGTAAGAAAATGAAGACAATAATTAGGCAAATCATGGAGTGTTTCAAGGACTAAATGTGATACTCTCTATGAAAAGCATTTGCCCAGATGCTATACCAATGCATAAGTGACCCTTCTTGTCATCATTTGGAAATTATGTAACTCAAGTTTACCAGTGCTTTGGGAACAAGACTGAGGACCTGTGATGCCATCCCAAAAAGCAGGGATAGTAGGAAGTCTTGGGAGAATGGCACATAGTAGAGCATGTATATAGACTCTGGAGTCAGACGAAGCAGGTTCCAATCCCAGGTGACTTTGACAAGTTTCCTAAACTCACTATGCCTCAGTTTCCTTTTTAGTAAAATGGAGTAATAGTACTTAGCATATTGGGTTGCCATGGGATTAAATGAGTTAATTGTGTATAGCACTTAGAATAGTTTCTGGGACATCATGAGCATGGTTTAATGTTTGATTGGATAAGTACTTGTATTAGTTACCCAGGGTTCCTATAACAAAACATAAAATAGAGTGTCTTAAAACAACAGAAATTTATGCTGTCATAGTTCCGGAGGCTAGAAGTCTCAAAGTGTCAGTAGAGTTTGTTCCTTCTGAGTGATCTGGAGGAGGATATGTTCCATGCCTTTCTTAACTTTTGGTGTTCCTGGCAATCATGGTGTTTCCTGGACTATGGATGCATCACTCCAGTCTCTGCCTCTATAATCACATGACATCTCCTGGTGGAAGTTCTGTGTCTATTCTTTTCTTTTTATAAGAAAGAAAGGCCCATCCTCTCCAATATGACCTGGTTTTAACTAATTACATCTGCAGGAACCTTGGGCAAATTACTTTAACAATCTGAATTTGTTTTCTTAAGTATAAAAATAGAAATAAAAATGTTTATTAGGACAATGTGTGCTTTACAATAAGCACCTCATAAATATTTGTGAATGAGTTAGTATATGAATCAAATAATAAATAGGGTTGTTGAGAGGATTAAGTGAGATAATGAATGCACGTGCTTAGAACTGGGAAATAGTCAATAAATGAGAGCTCTGATTTTTATTCTTTTTTCATCAATCCAAATTCCTTTTTATAACTGCCTACATCTGTCAGTGGTTCTACTCTAATATTCTAGATTTAAGGTGCTGTATTGATCTAACTAATCAACATGTTTTATCAGTTTTTCTTTTTTTTTTTTTTTTTTATCAGTTTTTCATCTGAAATCCCTACAGTGGCCAATCTTTCTACTGTAGTTACGTTGACTTTGGAATCAATCCCCTCACACCCTCCTTGTGGCATCATGTCTAGATGACAGTAGCTTCTGTGGAGTTCCCCTTTTCTAGTCTTTCTATAATCCATCCTTCAATCCTTAATAATATTTTCCACTAACTGAGTTGCAGCAGTCCTACCTCTAAATTTTGACAATTTAGTTTTATTGATAAGACCTGTTTGGGAGTACTCACCACTTTTCTCTCTCTTCTTTTTAAACTGAAAGACAAAAGACTGTGTGGATACTTAATTATCTATTTCATAGTCTGGTTCATTTCAAGCCTTTACTGCTTTCCTTGATGTGGTTATGGTGGCAATGTTCAAAAGACTGACATAACCCTGGGGTTTTGGCAGTGCTTGTTTAACTCAGAATTTATTTAGGCCTTTAAATTCTTTTGGGGCTTATTTTCAGTGATACTTGCTCTTTGAGTGCTTTAAGTTTTAAAACTGTACATTGTTTTGGTACAATGAAAGTTACTCAGAGTCCCTTTGGATAGGAATTTATCCAAATGAATTTTGATCTATATGCCTAAAACTCAGGCAGCAAGATGATGACCCCATCTATGAGGAAAAGGATGACATCTTTGAAGAACATGTAGTTTCTTGCACTAGAAGTCAACAAAACCAGGGATCCCCGGGTGGCTCAGCAGTTTGGCACCTGCCTTCGGCCCAGGGCACGATCTTGGAGTCCCGGGATCGAGTCCCATGTCGGGCTCCCTGCATGGAGTCTGCTTCTCCCTCTGCCTGTGTCTCTGCCTCTCTCTCTCTCATGAATAAATGCATAAAATCTTAAAAATAAATAATAAATAAATTGGTTAAAAAAAAAAGTCAACTAAACCATGCTTCAAAGGCACCTCATACTTTGGGCTAGATAAAAAGGAGCATGTTCCATAAGGAAACTCTTTCTGCTTTAGATGGTATAACTTGAAAAACCAAAAGGTTATATCATGTGCATGGCCATATGAATAACTTGAAGGTGGTCATGGTCTATATGCTCAAATGTTACTCACTGAAACACTCTCTAAAATGAGCTCTTAGTCCTACTGAAGCCTTTTCTATTTAGCCAATGTGATTTTTATCAACCTAGGGTCAGATCTACTTATCTAATGGATAGAAAACCTGTACCTCAGTTCCCAATTTCACTAAAAGTGGTGAATATCTAGAACATGGTAAAAGCTAAATGACATCATTCTCACTGGGATAACAATAATGTTTAAAGATTCAAGCTATGACCCCATTAAATTACCAAGTAGAAACAAAAATCAAGTAGAAACAAATTGTGATTAGATCTGGTCAGTTAGTCCTCTGCATATGGGCTCTTCCTAAATAAATCAGTGTATTTCCTTATTTCAAACAACAGAACTCAACACTTCTGTTTCCAGTCTACTTCAGATTGAAAAATTTTGGCTCAACCACCAACTGCTAGCACAACCTCGGGAAAGCCACTGACCATGACTGGACTTTGATTTCATCACTGTGAAAGGAGAAATTTGCAGTTCAGTTCAGATAAAAATTTAGTTAAGTTTAGATGAAGATTTTTAAAATTCAAATATTTTTGGAATTAACTGCTGTAACCATCCATGGCCTGGCTAACAGTCTTCTTGAAAGATCCTATTATAAAGCATAAATCATATTATGCTACTATTTTGCTTTAAATCTTTCAATGGATTCCTATCACAATCAGAGTGAAAAGAAAGTCCAGTTAAGGTACAGACACTCTATAACTTGCCTCCCAGAGAACTCTCTAATTTCCTTTTCCACGCCCACACCTCTTCTCACTGAAGTCCAGCCACACTGCCCTTCTTGTTATTACCAAACATACCATGTACTTCACCCTTCTTGGTGAAGGTTGTTTTGGCCCTTCTTGTTCCCTTTCCTGGTGTTCTATCTTCCCAGCTCTCCACCTACCTCACCCTCTTACCTCTTTCAGATATTGATTCAAATGACACTCTCTCAATGAAGTGATACCTGTCTCCTGATTTAAAACTGCAGCCTCCTACATTCCCTACTCCTAGTCCCTGCTTTACTATTCTCTTTAGCATTTATTTAGCATGTAAGTTATATAACATAGAACATACTATGCATTTTGTTGATTATCTCCACTTGCAAGAATCTAAGGGATTTTTGTCTGTTTTATTTACCACCCACTTAACGTTTGTTGAAAAAAATGAAGAAAAGAATGAATGAAAGATAGACATTTGTTCTGTTGGAAGTCACACCAGAGTCCATTGGCGCTCTTGATTCTGATTTAGGCTTTAAATTCACTGTCCTAAAAACATTATCTGAAGCAATATCCTCAAGAATTTAAAATAATTTATTAGTTTAAACAAATTTAATTAGTTAAGGTCCATAGAATATTACAGTCAGCTTTAGGATAAAATGATGAGGTTGTTTATTTTTGACTTCATGTGCCTTACAGATATGATCTGTCAGTCACTGTATGTAACTTATCTAATACAAGTCAATAAAGCAAACAGTCATTTTGGTGATATTATACTCTACTGAAAATATAGACCACTTATGAGAAGCCCATGGGGTCAATAAAAAGACTAGAGGTGTATATAAATTAGACCTGTCAGTTTCATTTTTCCCTTTAAAATGCAAATCTGCTATAAAAGATGATGAGTCTAATTTATTGTCCACTGGACATGCTCCTTTCAAAAAGCTCTTTTGAGTAACTTATGTCCAGTCTTCAGGATCCCATCTGACAAAAGCACAGCTGTGCTGTGTCAACAGGGATGATTTGTGGCCTTAAAGAGGCTTCAGAGGAACTGCCGGTTTTAGACATTGGTTGATTAGCTTGATGAAGTGAGTTTCAAAATGTTTATTCCTTCTGTTCATTTTCATTTTTTAAGGCTTATGTATTCTTGGTATTCTCTTTCTTTCCCTGTGATGTTCAGTTCAAAAATGTTTGAGATCTCAGGGCATGTATTGGTGCAGCCTGACTCATTATGTTCTCAGACTTGCATGGAGTTTGACAAATCATTTGGGTTTTTAAGGCAAACTTGGAGATGTCTAGGATTGGTTAGACCCTATTAACAGGTGGTAAGCACATTGCTGAGAAGTGTCTTTTGCTGCACTCAATTAATTCCCATCAAACGCTGACTGATCCTTGATTACAGATTCAGTCATCAACCTGCTTGCTTTAGAGCCAACAGATTAATCTATGCAAACCACAATATTGTCCCTGCTTGATCCCATCACTAACCTCTTCCCAGTGCGTGGCAAGGGTTGGGGAATGATCTGGTTTCTTCAACCTGCAAAATTAAGGGTCACAGTTTGGTTCCTTTCCACATCTGTTCCTCTTATTTTCCATGGACCATTTCTCAGTTGCCACCCAAAGAGATGAAGGCAAAACCCCAGCTCCAAGTGTTTGGACACCAACACAAAGCTGACTGGGTCTGTGGTCAGGCCTATGTGGTTTAGGAAACTATACTGCTTGTTTGAGCTTTTCCAAGAGTGTAAAATAAAAGAATAAAATAGACAAGGATTTCTATTTATTTTCCAGAGCCATGGTCATTTTATTTTGTGATTCATTCATCTAGAAAGTGCTTTAAAAGGAATTTGCCACCTCATATGGTCTGGTGTCATGGAGAGCCATTTGAGATGAGGGGCTATGCTTGAAGTTTATAGATTTAGAGTTATTTATTTCTCTTCAAGTTCTATCTAATTTATATGCAACCAGATGCCATTAGGAGCCAGTTATGAATGCCTTCTTATCAAGTTAGACACCCTTTGACATAAAGGAACAAGATATTATTTATGTTGGATTTTCATTCCTTATACTCTTTCTAAACACTTACACATTTTTCAAGATTCAAACCAAGTGTTGCTTAATCTCAAGCCTTTCCTTACCAACATGTTTTCTTTCTCCAGATAGAAACAACTTCTTTTGACCTTGAACCCCAAAATAGACTAAAACTTTTCTCTTAACACTTAGTCTAATTTGCTTACACTTAAGTCTGATTGGCTTCCCTAATGAGACTGTGAACTCCTTGAATACATCTACATTTTTATCATTCGTCTTTGAAATAACCATTGCCTGGCACAGCATAGGCTCTTGACAAATGTTGGTTGAATAAAAAAAATTTTAATGAATAGACTCAGTGTGCATGGTGCTCCCTGGACATGCCATGCTACTTCAGAACTTGTCTGTCTTTGGGCTGTTTTACCCATAATGGCCTTCCCTTGCCTCCTGGCAAAATTTTTCTTGTTCTTTACATTGATACTTAAAAGTGAGTTCTGCTGTAGAATATTCTCTATCTTTCCCAAACACTGTTAATCAATCCTTTCTCTTTGTCCATAGCCCATTAGCACTTACCTCAGTATAGTGTCTGTATTATTTGTGTATTGATTGTTTTTTTCCTTTCAATTATTATCTCCTGTTGGGTCACGTTCCTGTTTAATTTTGATTTTATCCTACGTGCTCAGTGCAGGCCTGACTCAGATTCAGAGATAGCATCCAGTAAAAATGTCCATCAGAGTCCTGCTCCAATTCTGATTTTAATCAGCTGTGGAAGTTTGAACACAACCTTTGATCTTGTTTGGCCATAATATTTGATCTGAAAACCAAGAAGCTGAAATGGGATTCAATGTGTCATCCATCCTATTTTTCACAGCCGTGCATTTTGCTCCTCTCTTCATTTGGCTCTTTCTTATTTACAGTTTTGTTTCTCTTCTGTTTGCCTTGTTTTCTCATTCAAAATTATTTTTTCCCTATGTCATCTGAATATGTTCAAATACTGTAGTATACTATATATACACACACTACATTATATATATATATATATATATATATATATATATATATATTTATTGATATTATGCAAGAATCCTACAAATTCCAAGGGCTCTACCATGCAAACAAGTTTGAAGATCATTTAAAAGAAATGGAAATTAAGATGCAGAAAGTTTAAATGGCATGTCCACAGTCACATAATCAGCGACAGAGCTGGGATTTGAATGTGGTTGCCTAAACCCCTATGCATACGTTTTACCACCAAGACATTTATTTTAAACACACTAAAAAAAGCCTTTGTCTTTGTCAGTCTTTTGGGTCTTGGAATAATTTTCCTTGCAATGGTATTATTTTGTTAGTAAAAGACTGTACATAGAGATGCATGTAAAAAGCTGTGAAATTTAACCAACTTAAAGTAAGAAATTAATGACGAATTATGGAATTTATGAAAACCTTTTATTGGAAAATATTCTGAGACTTCACAAAAAGAATAAAAAAGTATTCAAACCTCAAAAATACATGGCTACCTGCTTTGATTTGACATATAATTTAACATCTCTTTCCTCCTCAATTCGTCCATCTTTTCTTCAAGATCTCAAAGTTCACTGTCTTACACTAAAATCCTTTTCTGAGATTTGTTTTTAAACCTGTAGTCCATATTTTCTGATTTCTGTCTTAAACGTATACTTAAAAAAGAAAAAAAGATTGATTGATTTAAGACACAGAGAGGTAGAGAGAAAAGCAGGCTCTCTGCAGTGAGCCTGAAGAGGGACTCGATCCCAGAACCCTAGGATCACAATTTGAGCTAAACGCAGATGCTCAACCACTGAGCCACCCAGACATCCCTTACGTGTAAATTTAATAAAGTACATTTCTTAGTACAGACATTCCAAAACAGCACAGGAAATGCAATTATATCAGCAAGTTATTTCAGATTATTCCTATAGATGTGAAGCATATCTGTGGACTTCATTACTGTGAATCTCTGTGCAGCTTTCTTTGGTGTAGGTATAATACTTCAGCAAATCTGAGACCTGAAGTTCTCAAGCTAATTGCATTTGACCAGCTCCTTAGCCTTCTTAGTACCTCCATACTAGCATGTCTAGTATAAATCATTGTTAGTTATTTAGAGAGACTCCATAATGAATTTTGCAGAACAAAAAAATGAGAATGAAGAAAGGTGGTTTTAAAAACGATTTTTCAAAATAATGATCTTTTAACTTCCTATACAAAGACACATTTAAGTAAATGAGCTGTATTACAAGAGGAAATCAATTGTCCATTAATCCATGGAAGTGACCATATAGGTATTTATCCTATAGAGAAGACAGCTAGAATGTCTAGCTTCTTTGAGAAATAGGCAGCATTTTATGCAGCTGTATGTACCACTGTGTTGGCCTATCAAACTGCAATTTCCTTTACCTTCATGCAGACTTTCTTCTTGGCTCTAATAATAGCCAGTCCAATAACCCACTTAGTACTTGATTACATATATAACTTGCCATGTATTTTAGAAATATTTTAGGTGTTGATATGATAACCTGGAATGTAAGAAGAAAAGAGATGTGTGGGTTAATGGTGGAACAAAACTATGTGGTGCTAGTTGTTAAAGCTGGATGATGAGTAAATGAAGATTATCATCCCATCCTATATATTTGTATATGCTTGAAATTTTCCATAATAAAATATAATAATGTATATGCTTTTAGATTTGTGTGTTTAGATGTGTTTGTTTATGACCATCTTTACCTTTTAACTATAAACTTTTGAGCCATAGGAATGGTCAGTTTTATTTTCAACTAAGTAATTAATTGGTGGAGGCACAGAAATGTTGTATATTCATTGCTAGATGAGAAAAAAAGCGTAAAACCTTGACTCCAAAGTCCTTACAATCTAGCTGGGAAAAACATCACACAAACAATAAATCTTGGAAGTGCAATACGAATACAAAATTTAAATAATGTTTTGTGAGAAAAATAAGAGATTTAGACACCATGAAAAATCTTCAATAAATTATACAGCTTATAGTTTCTGTATTTCAGCTGAGAGGAACATCACTATAATTTAGAGAAATTTTACTTAGGTAGGTGGATTTAAGTTAATTCTTAAAATGTAGGCCTTTGCTAGATAGAGAGGAAAGGCATTGCACTGCTGGGGATTTACCCCAAAGATACAGATGCAGTGAAATGCCGGGACACCTGCACCCCGATGTTTCTAGCAGCAGTGTCCACAATAGCCAAACTGTGGAAGGAGCCTCGGTGTCCATCGAAAGATGAATGGATAAAGAAGATGTGGTCTATGTATACAATGGAATATTACTCAGCCATTAGAAACGACAAATACCCACCATTTGCTTCAACATGGATGGACCTGGAGGGTATGATGCTGAGTGAAATAAGTCAATCTGAAAAGGACAAACATTATATTGTCTCATTCATTTGGGGAATATAAAAATTAGTGAAAGGGAATAAAGGGAAAGGAGAGAAAATGAGTGAAAATATCAGTGAGGGCGACAGAACGTGAGAGACTCCTAACTCTGGAAATGAACAAGGGGTAGTGGAAGGGGAGGTGGGCGGGGGGGTTGGGGTGACTGGGTGATGGGGGACACTTGGTGGGATGAGCACTGGGTGTTATGCTATATGTTGGCAAATTGAACTCCAATAAAAAAATAAAATAATAAAATAAAATATTTTAAAAAACCTTTTAAGTTAAAGAAAAGGAAAGAACAAAAGAAAAAAAAGGAGATAATTTGGTTACCTGAAAACCTAATTTTTTAAGTGAGTAAATGAGTCACTGGAAATAATAGAACTTTAGAGATTTATTTGACTTTGGAGGACTAAGTTTAGGTTAAGGAATTTAAACTTTATTCTTGGGCAGCAGAGAGCCACAAAAGCTATTTCACGAGAAAGTGATTATTACCAAAAAACTTATATAGCAAAATGACTATAGTAACAGGATTGATTGATTTAGAAACTTGTGAGAGAGAACAAGAAAAATCAACAAGATTATTACAATATTGCAATATCTGCAGAGGAGGCAGCAAGGGTCTTCTTTAGAAGGTAGCAGAGATGGGCAGCCTGGGTGGCTCAGTGGTTTAGCGCCACCTTCAGTCGAGGGTGTGATCCTGGAGACTGGGGATCGAGTCCTGCATTGGGCTCCCTGCATGGAGCCTGCTTTTCCCTCTACCTGTGTATCTGCCTCCCCCTGCCCGCCCCCCGTGTCTCTCATGAATAAATAAATAAAATCTTTAAAAAAAAAATAGAAGGTAGCAGAGCAAAGTAAATCGAAGCTCCACTGTGGAAGGCACATTTGTCAGGCCTTTAAGATCAACTAGAGATTAGCTTCTAGGAATGGCTTTTTCTGAAATCTCTATTTGTAATGTATCTTAATAAAATGGATATGCTGTTTTAAAGTTTCAATTGGCAAACATTTAGCAACTTCCAAAATGAATGGAGGACAGTGGGAGTGACAATCAGGGATGCCAAGTGTCAAACCTAGTTAAGTAGATGTTGCTTTTAGTTCCTTTGTTAATTATAATGTTATTAATAACATTTGTGGATGTGGAAAAGTTTCACGTTGCACTTAGTACTGGCACCTCTACTTGTTTGAAGCATTTAAATTCCAGAGAGGTTATTTTATCTGGTTCTATGGAGACTGTATTTGGTATGAGAATAGGAATTTGAGCAACCGCACACCAAATTTATGTGCTTATCCTGAGATATTCATTCCAGAGAAAGGCCTGCTGGGCTAATATATACTTTTTTAGATTTTTCCACAGGTTTTAATGAGCCAACACCGATTCTGGCACTGTAATCTGCATAGTATACAAGATGTGTTATGGGAAACAATTTTTCTAGTTCTGCCAGATTAGTGGGTAAAATGTACTAGATATTTGTGGGGTCTAAAGTTTTCCAAATTTGGGGGATGTCAATTTGCAATCTAGATGCGTACACTGCATAATAATAGCCTGAAGTGGGACAGGGTCAGGGTTTGGATTTTGACCTCTAGGCAAATGAATTCAAGGAGAATTTATCCTATATTCTCAACTTAAAGAGTCTGATTCTATAAGAATCATGTTTAACTTCACCCAGCACTATACCAGTCATAAACTTAAAGGAAAGTCGTTTTTCCCACATGATTTTAAGACTTCAAAAATGTTCAATAAATATGTATTGACTGATAAGTATATAACTTCTCATAAATAAAGAGTATCAGGGTTTTTGCTTTTTTTTTTTTTGCAAAAGAAAAAATGATCATAATAAAATCTGTTTACCAATCAATAAGATTCTAGGAAAAGGAACTGTAACTTTTAATTTAAATATATAATCATATTCATAATCTTGTATATATTTTCATATATTTATTTGGTACTTCTATTTTATCCAAATTCTAGAGTATGACCTGTGGATTCTGTCAAAGTTATGTGATTTACCTGATTAGTTTTCAGATTGTTTAATTCACCATTTTTCTAATGTAGAAGACTATTTGATAGTTTTTTTTGTTTATCATTAATTTTCCATAGAAAGGAAGTAGGCTATGTAATGATTATAGAAGTAAACATGGGTGGATCAGGTGGGATTTGATTTGAAAAATTCAAGGGGAAAGTAATGAATAAATGTAGAGTCCTTTGCAGCTACTATTGTAGTTGTAGTAAGAGCCTTGAATGATTAATCAGGTTCTCTGATAATTTACTTCAACCAACTAAGAAAAATTTCTTATTAGCTAAATATTTCTGTATGTTTACTCAGCTTCTGATAAAGTTACTTTATCAGACTATATCAGATGTCAGACCTTGATTTGGGGTTAAAAAGATAGTAATTTTCTCCCTAAAATCAAACAATACTGGGATACCCAGGTGGTTCAGTCAATTAAGTGATAGACTCTTGGTTTGGGCTCAGGCATGATCTCAGGGTTGTGAGATCGAGCCCTACATTAGGCTCCACACTCAGTGGGGAGTCTGCTTGAGATTCTCTCTCTTTCTCTCCTTCTTCCCCTCCCACTCGCATGTGCACACTGTCTCTTTTTCTCTAAAATAAACAAGTAAATCTTTTTTAAAAAATCAGAAATACTTTTATCACTTTTAGGTTTTTTTTCTCTGCTTTCTGGTTTAACAAATAGACTCAATAAAGGTAAAATGCATGTTGTTAACACGATTAGAAGGAGGTTTATTGAGGTCATTTGCCAAGTCATCTATAAAGGAAAATGTTATCTGTTTGTCCTAGTTTTGTTCATCCATCCACCCACCCACCCATCCATCCATCTACCCACAAATGTTTATTGAGTTTCTACTACATAAATGCCCAGAAATTTCATGGAGATATATGTGAGCAAAACATAGAACTTATTTTCAAGGATAGTTGGGGGAAATAAATGCATGCAAATTAACTATAATACAAGACTGAGTAAGGTACAAGTGAAATTACATGACAGCAATGTGACTATTGAAGGTTTTTGAAGAGAGAGATGTCCTGATCTTATTTATGATTTGGGAAAGTAGCTTTCATTGTGGTGTGAAAGATGTATTGGAGTATTAGGAGGATTGAGAAAATAAAACTGTGAGATGCTTTTTTGTGTATTGCATATCTTCAGTTTGGGAGGCAGACATGCTATCAGTGTGTCTGATAGAGAACTGAAATTTGGATGTAGAAGTCAAAATAGAAAAGGACTTGAAAAGCAAAAGTAAAAGGAGAGGGAAGAATTGTATAAGGATAGGAGGAAAGGGCAGATGGATGTATGACAATTACTTTATCTTCAGGCTCTTTTCTTGGTATTTTCCATAACTTATTTAATCATATAGCAATATAGATTCATGTGGTGGTGTTTTACAAAGTCAAAAGAGTGAGTTGTTTCATTAGGAGGAGAGAAATAGGTGAGAAGAGGACCAATGACAAACACATTACAAAGATGACTAGATAAGAGGAACCTGCAAAGAAACATGAGAAAAGCATTCTGTATAGGAGACTCAAGCAAGAGCAGAGCCACTACAGGCAAAGAAGAGTGGTCAAAAGCATTAATTTTGTCACTCAGTTAATGAGTGTAGAGTCTGAGAAAAATCTACTTATTTGGACTAGCAAGAAGTTGGAGATTTTGAGGGAAATGGGTCAAATCATAATCATTCTGTGGGACAGAATAGAAGTTGCAGATGGCTAAGGAATAAATATAGAGTAAGGGAAGTCAAGTAGAAAACTAATTCTGGGAAAGAAGGACTGCCCATAGCTTAATGTTGCAGATGTAAAAGAATGAGTCAAGAAGATATGGGAAATTGAAGTGGGAATAAAATGATAGAATTAAAGGCCAACTGAAGGATTATCAGTGCAGAGACACTACTAACAGTGAAAAGTTCAGGGTATTTTCACTGTATGAGTTCTGTCTTCTGAGACAAGAGGCAGAAGTAACCACTGAGAATGAGAATTACAGTACATCTTGTATTTCTAAAATAAAATTGGCTATGTGTTGTATTATTTGATGAGAGACTGCTGGATTCAATTTGCTAAAATGCTATTTAGAATTTGGCACTTATATCCCTCAGAGATTGGCTCATGTCAGTTTTTTTTAAATATCTTGTTATGTTTTGGCATTATCATAATAATAGCTATTTTTCAAATATTTTATACATAAGAGTTGTCTGTTCCATGAGAATTTAAGAGAACTCATTTGTAGAACTATTGATATGGGTACACTTTATGAATGAAGTTCTTTGAAAAAACTTTAGCTTCTATCCTGATAATTCTACTCAAGCCTTTTATTTGTGTATGGTATTGTAAAAAGATCATATTATTATCATATTCTCATTTATGCAAGAGTTATGGAATAGTCCTGACATTTCTTAGTGGTTAGTTTCTTTTAAATTCAATTTCTTATTAATTTTAAAATTTAATGTACATAATGGGACTTGTACAACTTCCACTTTTAGGAATTATTAACTTTATATGGCTTGATAAAAATATGTGCATAAATAAATATTATATAGTATACATTTTTTAGTATTTAAAAGACAGTTCTGAGGCTCTAAAAATTATAAGAGAATATGGCCTGTTATCAAATTTCTGAGAGAAGAAAACTTTTCTGAGCTAAAATAACACATCTTAATTACTAGACAAAAGAACTTAGGAAGTTTCAGGAAAAAAAATAAACAAAACCTTCAACTAATTTTTTGTTTGCATATTAAGGATTAAAAAAAAATTCTTGCTAGTATTTAATCAGGTGAATCAGAATCAAACATGAAACCTATAGAGAAAGAGTTTAGCTAAACACAGTTTTCTCTAACACTTAAAACTTAGAAGGAAAAAAATCTACAGAGATTTGAAGGAAAATGTGAAGGCAACAGAATTAATTTTTCAAATGTAAGGGGTCAGAAAATACAGTACACACAAATACCACCTCCATCTTAAGAAATGTCTTATTACATATTCTTTTTATGTAAATAATTATGTAAAGAATTCTTTTATGTGGGACATAAAAAGAATATGTAATAAAACATTAATTCTATTCTACTTCTATTCTAAAGTAGATTAGAGGTTTAAGTAACAGTAAGACTTCAATTTGCAGTACCATGACTGAGAGTCAGCAGTGACAGTAATTCAACAGGAAGCTGTATAAGTGAACACTACAAATATGGCTAAAAATAAATTCAACTATTGTCTTCAAATAAAAAATAAGCTTGTAAGACAAATTTAATAATAATCTATATTTATAAATTATATTAGAAATAAGAAAAATGCGTGAATATGATTAGATTGACAATTATTCAAATTATACAAGATTGACATATCTTTAGCTAAATTGAATAAGAAAAAAAAAGAAAGAAAACTCAACTAACATTAGAAATGAAAAAGGGGACATTACTGATTTTGTAGAAAAAGTATTATAAGGGAGTACTATAATAATTCTAAGACAAAAATTTATATAATTAGGTTAAATGAACAAAGTCCTAGAAACACACAATCCATCAGACTGAATCATAAATAAGTAGAAAATCTGAATAGAATTATACCTAATAAGAAATTGAATCGGTAATCAAAAACTCCCACCCCACCATCCAAAAAAAAAAAAAAAAATCTCAGGACCAGATGGCCTCACTAATTAATTTTACCAAACTTTTTTTTTAAAGATTTTATTTATTTATTCATGAGAGACACACAGAGAGAGAGAGAGAGGCAGAAACATAGGCAGAGGGAGTAGAAGCAGGCTCCATGCAGGTAGCCTGATGTGAGACTCCATCCCGGGACTCTGGGATCATGCCCTGAGTAGACGCTCAACCACTGAGCTACCCAGGTGTCCCTAATTTTATCAAACATTTAAAGAAAAATGAACACTTATCCTTCTTAAATTCTTCTAAAAAAGTAAGGAGGAGGGAATACATCCTAACTTATTCTGTGAGGCCAGCATTACTCTAACACCAAAAGCAAAAACACTAATAAAAAAAGGAAAGTATAGACCAATATCCCTGATAAATATTGATTCCAAAATCCTCAACAAAATATTAATGAACAGAATTTGAAAGCATATTAAAGAGATCACACATTGTGATCAAGGGGGATTTATTCCCTGAATGCCAGGACAGTACAACATATGAAAATCAATTACTGAAAAAGGCCATATTAACAAAATGAAGGAGAAACAATGATCATCTCATGCAGTAAAAGTGTTTGAGAAAATTCAATACTATTTCACGATTTAAAAAAATGCAACACACTATGAATTGAAGGAAATAATCTTAACATAATAAAGGGCTGTGTGAACACTCATAGCTAACATAGCATTTAATGGTGGAAGATTGAAGCTTTTTCTCTAAAATCAGGAATAAGACAAGGATGTCTGCTTTTGTTCCTTCTATCCAACACAGTACTTGGTGTCATAGGCAGAACAATTAGGTAAAATAAACAAATACATTAAATAAATAGTATCCAAATTGGAAAGAAAGAACCAAAATTTCCTCTTTGCAGACATGATCTTTTATGTAGAAAATCCTTTAAAAACCATCATTATAAAATAAATAAATAAATAAATAAATAAATAAATAAATAAATAAAAAATAATAAATAATAAATAAAAAAATAAAAACCATCACTATAACTAATAAATTAAGCAAGGTTTCAGGATATAAATTCAACATACAAAAGTCAGTAAGGTTTCTAATGCTAATAATGAATAATCTGAGAAGGAAATTAAAACAATTCCATTTACAATAGCATCAAAAAGAATAAAATATTAGGAATAAATTTAACCAAGGAGGTGAAAGGCATACACTGAAAGTATAAAATGTTGAAAGCAATTAAGGCACAAATAATGGGAAAGATATCACAAGCTCATGGATTGGAAGACTTAATATTATTAAGATGTCAATACTACCCAAAACAATGTACAGATTTAAATGCAACATTTATCAAAATTCTGATAGAATTTTTTGCATAAATTTAGAAAATCCATCCTAAATTTTTATGGCATTCAAGGGAACCCCCAATAGGCAAACATCAGGAAAAAGAACAAGTGGAAGTCTTATATTTCTTAAATTCAAAACTTAGAAAAGCTACTCTATTTAAAACAGAACGGCACTGGCAAAACACAGACATACAGAACAGTAAAATAAAATAGAAAGCTCAGAAATGAACTCTTGTACATATAATCAATAGATTTTCAGCAAGAATGCCAACATCATAAAAATGGGGAAAGGATAGTCTTTTCAACAAATGGTGTTGTGAAAATTGAGTATCCACATGCAAAAGAATGAAGTTGGATCCTTAAACTATGTATAAAAATTAACTCAAAGTGATCAAAGACCTAAACATAAGAGGCAAACTAGAAAGCTCTCAGAAGAAATCATAGAGGAAAAGCTTCATGGCAATGGATCTGGCAATGATTTCTTGAATATGATACTGAAACACAGGTAACAAAAGATAAAAATAGATAATTTGGACTTCATCAAAATTAAAAATCTTTGATCATCAAAGAATACAATCAGCAGAGTGAAAAGGCAACCTACAGAATGGCAGAAAATGTTTACTAGTCATATATCAGGTAAAGGACTAATATTCAGAATATATAAAACTATAACTCAAGAACAATTAAAACAACTGGATTAAAAATGAGAAAAGGGAGTGCTTGGGTGGCTCAGTGGATTAAGCATCTGACACTTGTGTTCAGCTCAGGTCATGATCTCAGGGTCCTGAGACTGAGCCTCCCATTGGGGCTCCAGGGGGGTCTGCTTCTCTTTATCTTCCTCTTCCTCTGCCCCTCCCCCCAATAGCACTCACACACTTGCTATCTCTGTCTCTCTCTCTAAAATAAATGCATAAATCTTTAAAAAAAACACAAGAAAAGGAAAAAAAAAGGATACGAATGGACAGTTCACAAAGAAGATATTCAAATGGCCAATAAAAACAGCATAACTATTTTTAAAATCTATAATTTAAATTTAATTTAATCAACATATACTGTATTATTAGTTTTAGGGGTAGAATTTAGTGATTCATCAGTTGCATACAAACAAACCCAGTGCTCATTACTTCAAATGCCCTCTTTAATGCCCATCATCCAATTACTCCATCCCCCCACCTACCTCCCCCCCAGCAACCCTCAGTTTGTTTCTGATAGTGAGGAGTGTCTCATGATTTGCCTCCCTCTCTGTTTACATCTTATTTATTTATTTATTTATTTATTTATTTATTTATTTATATTTTATTTTTCCTTCCCTTCCACTATGTTCATCTGTTTTGTTTCTTAAATTCCACATATGATAGCCAAAATATGGAAAGAACCTAGATGTCCAGTGACAGATGAATGGATAAAGACTATTTGGTATAGTACAATGGAATATTACTCAGCTATCAAAAGGAATGAAATTTTGCCATTTGCAATTACATTGGATTGAACTAGAGGGTATTATGCTAAGTATAATAAGTCAGTCAGAGAAAGACAACATCACTAATTCTTTAGGAACACGAAGGTCAAAATCACAATGAACTACTACTTCATACCCAATAGAATGGCTACTTTAAAAAATAGCAAATAAGTGTTAGATGAAGATGTGGAGAAATTAGAACACTTGCACATTGCTGCTAAGACTGTAAAAAGGTACAGCCACTGTGTAAGACCATATGACAGTTCCTCAAAAACTTAAATGTAGAATTACCGTATGACCCTGAAATTCGACTTCTGGGTATGTATTCAAAAGAAATGAAAACAGATACTCAAACAGATATTTATACACCCATGTTCAAAGCAGCGTTATTTACAATATCCAATAGGTAGAAGTAGCTCAAATGTCTGTCAGTGGATAAACAAAGTGTAGTATATACATACAATAGACTTATTCAGCCTTAAAAAAGGAAGGAGAGTCTCACACATGTTGCAGCATGTATGAATTTTGAGGACATTTATGCTAAGTAAAATAAACCAGTCACAAAAGGCAAATACTGTATGATTCCATTTATATGGGGTTCCTAGAATAGTCAGATTCATAAAAGATGAAAAGTAGAATGATGGTTGCCAGGAGCTAGAAGGGATATGGGGAGGCAGTATTTAACAGGCACAGAATTTCAGTGGGGGATGATGAGAAAATGCTGGAGGTGAATGGCGGGGATAATTGTACAACAATGTAAATGTACTTAATACCACAGAATTGTACACTTAAAAGTGGTTAAAGTGATAAATTTGGTTATATGTATTTTACCACAATAAAAAAATAGTAAAAAAAATTTTCAGAGGAAAAACAATAATGCATTAGTTCAAAAAAGCTGCTGATGCTAAAAGTAAAAAATAAAAATAACAGTTTCCATATTTTATAAAATAGAAAATGAAAATAGCAAAAAAGAATTAAAGACAGAAAGCGTAACAAGATGGCAGAAATGTGATGGAGAAAGGATATGGTGTATCTGGATAATATAATTAATAAACATTTAAAAATTACTCTGTACCCTACAGCATATACACATGAAAGACACGTATTTTTTTAATGATTTTTTTTTGTATATTTCAGGGCATTCTCTGAAATATTCTTGAATTTCTTATAGGAAAACATTTCACAGAAGTGTTTGTTTTCTCTTTGGATTTCAACATGATTCTTGGTAGTTACATGATTTTTTTTTCTCTTAAATGGAGTAGGATGTGCAAGTCTAAGTCTTTCAGCCCACTAATACCCTTTGATCTGGACAAGGAGGATTAAGGTGAATATCCCACAGCTATTTTTTTTAGTAAGCTTTTATGTAATACAATCTTCAGGACTGATTCTGGATTTTCCTCTATTTTGAATATTCTAAAATTGGAAGGAAATCAAAGCTATTCTCTAAGTGAGGTAATATATAAAGAATTGTATATTCCTCAAATGCACTGGTCCTATATTTTTCTGCCTTCACTCTTGATACAGGTATCAAGGTACTACCTTGTGATCAAGTATCCCAGCATGCACCAGGCCCCTGCTAGGTACCCATACATTTCTTGTTTTAAATTTTCTTTAAATAGGTTTACAGAGTTAAGACATGATGATGTGACTAGTTTCATCTCTGCTTGGCTCAAAGCATAATTCAAATGTATTATTTGATAGCAATTATTTTTTCAATTCTATACCTTTTTTTTAAAGGACCACACAAATTGCTCTTATTCAGAGAATAGTACATATAGTATGTAGTAGAAGGACGTATTACTCAACTCAACCCTATAAGGAGAGATAGCATATCAGGGGTATTGCACCCTAGGTGGAAAGAGTGAGCGTCAGGATTGAATGAAACAAGAGGTCAATGCAAATTTGTATGTGATTCCTTAGGGTATTATTTGTTAGAAATAGCCTTTCTTGCCTCAGCTAATCACTGATGCCCTTACAATCACAGCACTTTGTCAAAATGTTTATTATAGTACTTTATAGCAATTTATTTGTTTGCTTGTCAATTGGTAAGTCTTATTTTTCTTTGCTTTCTTATGGCAGCAGCTAACATTGAGTGGGAATTCAATAAATGTTTTCCATCTGAGTGAATGATTTTTTTTTTCTTTAAGAGAGGAAATCAAAGAGAAGGAAGAATAATTGTAGAGAAATTTGGCCTTTTTAAATGACTCAAGTTACCTATAACAAAGTCAGTTTGACGAAATTATACCCCGTTTTATTAATACTGCTGTTTTGTGAAGGAAATGAATTAGATTAACAACCTTCCAGCTTTTTTTTGCACATTATAATCTAAGGAGCTTTTAAAAATCCCAATGTCCAGGTATGGCCTATAGATTAGCAGCATCAGCATGATCTGAGAACTTGTTAAGAAATGGTTCTCAGGTTCCTCCGCATATCTACTTAGTCATAATTGTCATTTTAATAAGATCCTCCTGTGATTCATATGCATATTAAAATTTGGGAAGCACTGATTTAGAGCTTTTGCTAATAAGCACTTAACATATTTGAATAGTTTTTAGCACAGGTATAGAGCATTTGCTGATGATCACCATGTTATTTGAATAGTTTTAGCAATGCAAAATTTTTTGCCGTTCTTCTAATCTTTCATAATAAATATAATTTATCAATGTTACAAACACAGCCTCTAAGAAGGGTCAGTTAATGGAATTCTTAGCTTTTTTTTGTCTCTAGTGATATGATTTCTGTATGTAGTTAGGCATCTATTTAACAATAATATAACCCTTTCATTGTTACGTAATGAAGGAATATCTCTCTGTATTCCCGATCCTAAGTTTTTTATGCCCTTTTCTGCTGAGAAATTTATCTCTATTGGTTGGTTCATTTTTGCCTGAACTAGGTCACTGATCACATATGTAATTCAGCATTTCAAGTATTCAGCACTATGTCTGCCTTATTGACTATGGTATGTTGAACTAATTGTTAGATTTTTCATTTGCTGCTTCTTTCTGAAGCTTAAATTGATATTTAATGATAAAAAAATAGCAAAATTAGGGTGATCAGGAAAACATTTTTGGAAGTTTGAAAGCAGATTGATCAGTAGTAACTAACTTCGCTTTGAGAAAGTTAAAACTTGAGATTGTTATAGAGAAAAGTACAAAGCATGCTAACTTATGCTAGAGAGCCCCAAAGCCTCAGAAATTGGCAATACCAGTTACCTTTAAGGTGTAGAGGTAAATATGATGAATTCTTTGAAAATCAGATTAAGAATGAGTAGACCTTTTGATTTCCTCTTCTACTCTGTGCAATCAGGAGACTGTTTCTCCCCAAAGACAACTGGAGGCTTATTTTATTTTATTTATTTATTTATTTTTATTAGGAGAACTAATTCCAGCTGGGAGGAGGCACTGTTGTGTAAAGGTGGTTTAAGTGAAAGTTTATGTAATAAAATTTGAGATTCCTGAGGCTTCTTCCACATTCCTTTCACAGAATGCTATGTAGCAGGGATATTCTTTCTGGGAAGCAGTTATATGGTGTAGCTTCTGGGATTCAGAACAGCACAACAGAAAAGGTCTAAGGTTAACAATGCCAGGGTTTTTTTTTGTGGGTTTTGTTGTTGTTGTTTTTAATTAAAATGACCCAGTAGATTATCTTACATTCAACAGTTGATGAGTCACTTTCATGCATACAGTTTTTCAGGTTTCATACATAAATATGAATAAATGACAAAATAACATTAGATATTTAGGGAAACAAAGGCCAAAGCAAAAGTAACTTGGAAGAAACACACAGCAAAGGTAGAAAGTGTATATACTCCATCTGTCAAACAATAAGATGCTAAAAAGAAAAACAACAAAAACAGAAAACAAAGAAAGTTTTATGGAAATTATAAATATGATAGCAGAATTGAAAAATTCATTAGAAGAAATGGAAGATAAAATTAAGGTACCTCCCAAGAAAGCAGAGCAAAATGGTAGCTAGATAGAAAATAAGAAAGAAAAGTAAATTAGGTGAATACTACAGAAAATCCAACATTAAAATCATAGGAATTTGAAAAAGGAGGACAGAATAAAATGGAAGAAGGGAATATAATCAAAGGCATAATTCAATAAAATTTTCTAGAATAGAAAGACATGATCTTCTTTAATGTTAATATGTGCCAGAGATCTCTGCCAAGCACTCTGTAAAGTGCAAGAAAATAGCCACAAACATATATCATCGTGCAATTTCAGAATTAGTAGCAGATAGCACAGCCTCAGTTTGTTATTTGCCTATCATTTTTTAAAGGAGTTTTTATGTAATCAAACTTATCAATCATTTTTTAAAGGAGTTTTTATGTAATCAAACTTATCAATCATTTTTTATGCTTTCTGTCTTTGGTGCTGTGTATTTTTAAAAATACATCTATGCTTTTTTCCTCCTGGGTTTACTATTTAAGATGTAAGGTAGAATATAGCTTTATTTTTATTTTTTTTTTAATTTTCACAAAATCAATAGAAGTATCCACATTATTTACTGAGAAATTAATCTATGCTCTGTCTTTGAAGTGGTTTTCATAGTTGGCTGGGCAACTTTTTAATTTATTATTAACTTTTTAACTTTTTAGACTTTAACCATTCTTCTTAAACTTTCTTCTTCAGAAATTATTTGGCTATTCTACTGTTTTTTAAAAGATTTTATTTATTTATTCATGAGAGACACACAGAGAGGCAGAGACACAAGCAGAGGGAGAAGCAGGCTTCCCACAGGGAGCCCAATGTGGGACTGGATCCTGGAACTCCAGGATCACACTGAGCCAAAGGCAGATGCTCAACCACTGAGCCACTCAGGAATCCCTCTTTGGCTATTTTAAAACCACTGAATAGAGAAAATACATCTTAGAACATGAAAAGATGTTTTAAAACCACTGAATAGAGAAAATACATCTTAGAACATGAAAAGATGTAAAAGAACATTTTATCTACTATAAAATGATAAAAAGAACTGAAACAAAGTTATGTAAAGTAATACTTAGGGACCAATAGCATATATTTGATGGTAAAATATCTTAACTCTAAAGATAATGACTCTTATAATGGACTTACGTATTAAGAACAGTGAAATACTTTAGCATTCACCAAAACTAACCAAAAGAAACATTTCTATTTTAAAAGTATTTTTTAAAGACAGATTAAATTATTTTCCAAAGCAGAACCAAAATAATCTTCTCAATAAGTCATAGTCGTATGATGTTTTCAGAATGTGATGGTGAATAATTCGAAATGCTTAATACTAAAAGAGAAACCATAACCCAGGTGGTCAGAGTGCATGGTCATTTCTCAAAATTGACAGTTATCACCTCTGAATAATGTTTTTCTGGTTGCCAACAGTCATCTAATACATACATCAAGATATTAAACATAGTAATAGTTCCTGATCTATTCACTCATGTTATTTACTGTTATCTACCTCAATTCTATAGACCATATTAGAATTTCTGAGTTCATAGCAGTTAGACAATTATTAGGTAAAATAAAATAAGAGATGTTATCAAATATTTCAGTGGCTATATATATAATATCGAAAATAGTTTTAACACTTTTTGAAAAGTCTAGAAATTTACATATTTCTATAAGTAAGCCTATGGACAGTTATATCCTATTTTTAGACTCTAATACTATTAAAATTGCCTTGCAAATATAACTGTTTATTTTTTAATTTTTTAAAAAGATTTTATGTATTATTCATGAGAGATAGAGAGGCAGTGACATAGGCAGGGGGAGAAGCAGGCTTCCTGTGGGGAGCTTGTTATAGGACTCAATTCCAGGACCACACCCTGAGCCAAAGCAGAAGTTCAACCTCTGAGCCACCCAGGCATCCCACAAATGTGACTGTTTATAAATATCTTTCAGTTTTCTGGTTCAGTAACAGTAAATTTCACATAAGAGGTAGATTAACTGAAAATATATCATACTAAAGTGTTGATTACTGTTGATTAAGTTCTTTATGTGATTTTGGACAAAACATTTAACTTCTTTAAGCCTCAACTTCCTCATCTATAACTGGGGTTTATAATATCTCTCAGTGACTTTTGCTTTGTTATTTATCTTGTAAAACAAAGTTTAATCAAATGGGTTAGAATACAAAAAACAAAATCAAAGGTTCTGTCTCTATTTCTTCACTCTGTTTCAGTTTTTCAGCAACAATTATTATTTGACATTTTAATATATATATATTATTTACTTTAAATATACATATTTACTTTTTTACTTCTTTACTGTCTCTATCCCTCATGAAAGTCAGCTCCATATGGACAGTGTCTGTCCGTTTTACCATTAGCTCTTAGTCTAAAACAGTGCTTGGCACCCTATGGGTACTCGATAAATAAATAATGAATGAAACAAAGAGGTGATGACTTCTACAAAGCATCTATACAGCAAAGGAAACAATAGAATGAAAAGGTAATGTACAGAATAGGAGAAAATATTTGCAATCCATATATCTGTTAAAAAGTTAATCTCCAAAATATGATAGAAGCTGCTATAATACAATAGCAAAAATACTAATAATCAAATTTAAAAATGGACTAAGGATTTGAATAGACATTTCTCCAAAGAAGACATACAAATGGCCAAAAAGTGTCTCAAAAAAACGCTAATGTCACTAATGCTCAGGGAAATGAAATCAAAACCACAAGAGGTATCACCTCACATCAGATAGGATGATCATTATTTAAAAAAAAAAAAGAATAATTGGCAAGGTTGTGGAGAGATCAAAACCCTTGTACATTGT
Source organism: Vulpes lagopus (assembly GCF_018345385.1). NCBI lineage: Eukaryota > Metazoa > Chordata > Mammalia > Carnivora > Canidae > Vulpes > Vulpes lagopus. The sequence continues at coordinate 103,397,165 of NC_054829.1, forward strand.
GGGAAATGCAAAATGGTGCAACTGCTGTGAGAAACAGTATGGAGATTGCTCAAAAAATTAAAAATAGAACTACCATATGACCCAACAATCCCAATTCAATTCTTTCAAAGAATTGAAATCAAGATCTCAAAGACATATTAGCACTACCATGTTCATTGCAGCACTATTCACAATAGCCAAAATGTGGAAACAAGCTAAATATCCATCAACGGATTAATTTAAAAAATGTAGTGTATATATATGTGTGTGTGTGTGTGTGTGTATATATATATATATATATATATATATATATATATAATGGGATCTTATTCATCATTAAAAAAGAAGGAAATCTTGCAATATGTGACAACATGGTTGAAACTTGAGGGCATTATATTAAGAAAAATAAGACAGTCACAGAAGGACAAATACTGCATGATTCTATCTATATATAGTGTCTAAAAGAGTCAAATTTAAGGAAGCAAAGAATAGAATCGTAGATTGCAGGGGATGGAGAGGGGGAGCAAGGGAGAATTGCTAGCAATGGGTATAAAATTTCAGTTACAAAGATGAGCAAATTCCAGAGAACTTCTGTATAGTACCTGCTGTGTATAGAGGTATCAATAATATATTGTACACTTAAAAAAATCTGTTGAGAGTAAATCTCTTGTTAAGTGTTCTCACCACAAAAAAATTAAAAAAAAAAAGATTGGAAGAGCTGAGAGGAAGTAGCAAATAAGATAAAATTTTGATGGGAGACTTTGAGTTATGAGAAGAGATAGCTTTGCAGAGTAACATGTGTTTGAATCTACAATTTAGCATCAAGATAATCATAAGACAATAGTGGTGATGATATAGGTTGACCTTATTAGCTGAATTTCAACCTATGCTCCTAGGTTTTGGTCAATTTTACCGCTGTATAATTGATCTCCAGTTGATTGGGTCAAATAAACATAGAAAAGTTCTATTCTGTTCTGGCTGCTTAGTGTGAACAGGCTCCCATGAGCTTCAGAAAGAATGAAAAGGAGAAAAACAATTAATTTTTTTCTGGAAAAGGTAACATGTTTCTTATGCTATCAGATGATTGAGGAAGCAAAGTATATCTGGTCATTAAAACCTATCAAATAATTGTATGATTTATTTAGGAGAGTTGACACTCTAATCACTTTGGAAGGGATGGGTGCTTAGGTTTAACTTTCAGTAACATTTTAGTCATCATGATAAACCAAAATGAAGCTAGCAGGTGTTAGAAGGTGCATTTCTGGAATTGAGGATTTTTGCCTGTATGTGGTGGGAGAGGGGGGTGGAAGAGGGCTTTACTCTAGTGAAATATGCTGCCTTATGTTTCAGTATTTTAAACATCTTAAATCCACATAGTTTCTTGATTACTACCTATAAATGTATGGTGGAAAAATTTAACTTGAACTAATAAGGAGATCTCTTAATTAAATCTCGTAATTAAAAATACAACATTTCAACACCAATAATAAGCTTATTACCATGCTCATTATCCACATTCCCTCCTTTCCAGTACAATCATGAATTGAATTTTGACAGGGTAGCTGAGTTTAGAGCTTCAGGTTATTCAAGTTCTTTGTTAGAATAGAAAGCTTGTTATTTCAGAATTAACTTAACTCTTTTTTGTTCATTGTGTATCTTTATCATTTTTATATAACATTTTATAATTTTATAGTCTTAGAATTCAGGCTTTATCCCCCCTAGACAGTTTTAGATTTAGAAACAAGAAATGGATTCATCTCATAAAATGTTCTTTTGGAAAACATATTCATTATGTAAATCTGCTCCATCTTTGAAGCTATATAAACAAGGAGAAATCTGAGTATCTATTTAGAAATGAAAAGATTCCAGAGTCTTTAGTTAGTGTTTTTTTTCTAAGTCATTCAAACATTACAATCTTACAATTTAGGAGAATCTCATTTGGGTTTATTTACTTTTCTTGAGTGGGTCTAAAAATAAATGCAGTTGTGAGTTGAGCTCACCTTTGCTCTTTAATAATTTTCTTCCTGACATATAATTCTTGAGTCTATGATATTTTGTGCAATGCAATTTCCCTTGTATCCTAATATGGAGATTATGCTCCTCAATTTGAAGCTCTCTCTCCCATATGAAGAGTTTATCTCAGTGCACTTTATTAACCACCTCTGTTATTAAATGGAAGGGATGATAATAATGGGACCCACTTCAAGATAAAGGAAGGAGAAAAATTGAACAGTTAGATCTTTTTCTTCTCTTCATTTGCCAGCTATCAGATCCAAACATTGAGGTTGATTTAGGACCAGAGTACAATGAGGAACTTTTAACTAGAACAGAGTGTAAGAGTATGGAATGCTATAATTGTCCAAACTGAAGAGCCTCATGACTCTATGAACTCCATTTTATTCAGTAAGTAACTGTATTCAAAACCGATATTTTTCTTCCAGAACCTACAGCCTAGTTGAGGACATAGATACAAACAATGTGTACAGAACAGATGGTGATAAATGCTATACTAGGGATAAACCAAAGTTGAAGGAATAGAGGAAGAAAGGCAAATTATGATGAACTGCATTGTGAAGGTCTTATTGTGAAAGCAGTATTTGAATTGTGTCTTGAAATGTGCCCAGGACCTTTCAGACAGATGTGAGTAGCAGGACACCTTCAAAAGTATTGGGGCAATATTCTAGTGTTCAGAGTCTTGGTTGCTTAAGAGTTAGGTAATGTGTGGCTCCCAAGACTACATTTTATCTAGTTAATGGAGTCACCCCTGATCTGTGGTCTGGACATTCATAGGTCTTGGCTGACTTGCCTGATGATGCTGGACATACTCAGAAACCTAAGTACTAAAGGTCTAGTAGCACTTAGACTCTTAGTGTGTGCCAAAACTTAAAGGTGACATGAACTCACAGGAGAAAACCAAAAGTTATTTTCCTAGTTGTGTTTTCTTCCTTCTGGCCAGCACCCTCATCTGAGGTTGAGTATGATGTGGGTAGGTAAATTTATTAGGCTTTGCTGGAAAATGGAAGAATTGGTAGGGAACTTGGGAAATTATATAGTTATTGGTGCTGTTAAACTTTCTTTTAAATAAAGTTTTGAATGGATCATTGTTTGACTCCCATGGTATGAGCTATATCAGGTATTAATAAAATTTCCTAAGCTTTGCCTTTGACTGTGATATAATATTTGCCATAGTTTCTTTTTCTGCACTCAGCCACCAGGAGTTTGCTGGAGAAAAGTTACTAAACTCAAAATCATTCCACTGAGTTTATGACAAACTATTGTTCTTAGATTAATTTGGTGAGTGTTTACTCTACCTTCCTTTAGGGATATCTAATTTCTGTAAGGTTTACCAGGTTCCAAGCAAAGCCTTCAGCTGTCTTACCCTACTAATCTATTTGACATGCTTCCGAATGTCTGAAATTTTATCACACTCAATTCAGGCTGACCTCTGGAACCCTCTACCCCCATATTTAGTAATTGAAACTATACTCAAAAAAACCTACTTAATTGGCTCCCTCAGGGACTCAGAAAATCAGATGATTCCTCTGCTTCTAACCCACTGGGGAACACTGCACATAGTCACTCACCTACTTGCAGAAAGCTGGAAAATTATTACCATGTGAGTAGAAAAAAGTAATAATTACATTTACTTGTTATGGCATGGGTGACTAATGTAAATGCTTTCATGGACCATGCAGATGACAAAAAATTTAAAAAAACACACTGAAGCTGGAAGTGAAATTCAATAGGTAGCTGTGGCTGGATGCATCCTGAACTTACATCTTGTCTAATTGCATTAAAAAATTTTAAATTGTATTGATTGGACCCCCAAAATATATCTATGGAACAAATGTATTTGAAAAGATGAAGTGCTTAACCTTTCTGAGGACAAAAATAATATGAAATCCTTGAGTGAATCTTAAATAACATTTAAAATAGTGCCTGGCAAAAAGTAAGCACTCTATTATGTCAACTATTATTATTACATAAGAATCCTTCCTTAGCTCATTGGAAATATAGTCTTTACATGAATTACATTTCCACATGAATATTCCATTAGTATCCATCAATTTTTGGGTAACTATTCATTCCTTCAACAGTATTTCTGAGCAGCTACTACATGCCAGACATTGTCCAAGGAATTGAAAATTCAGTGGTAAACAAGGTAAAGTTCTTGTCCTCAATGGAGCTTAGTCTTATAGTAGCAATAGACACTAACCATAGTTATATTATAAGGCATGACAAGCCCTACAATACAGAAGCCACCAGTTGCTATAGGAACACATTTGGGGGTACTAAGGTAGTATAGGAAATAAGGAAGTCTTTGTGGAAACACTCATTTTTGTGGTGGTATTTGATGATACCAGATCTTAAGGGCTGTTGTCAACTACCTGCTTAAAGTTGATTATTCTTCATTTTTATCTTGGAAGGAAGACAAAAATTTGTCCTTTTTGGAATAATTATTCAGGACTTGAGTTTATTGTCCCTGATTATTATGTCTACAAGTATTAGCTTATGTAGATGTGCAAAATACCTGATATGCTGTAATAACACAAAATGGGATATTCTAATTTGATTAGATGCTTTTAGTCATAAAAGCATTTATAGAATTTAATAGCATTAGGAAATGGCAAAGCAAACAGTTCTATGATTGGGGCACAAAATGCAGTACAAATGTATAGTTAGTGACCAATATGTACTATGGTATTTTTCTCCTAGTCATGGATTTAGAAACCAAAGATGTAGAAGTGGAAGTGGTTCTTATCACTGTTAAGTCTATTGATAGACTCGTAAAACATTTTCTAACCATTTATGATACTCTTGATCTGATAGTTTAGAACTTTTGGTATCTAAGAGATTAAGTCTACATGTTTTTCTATCAATAAACACTAGTTTTCATGTTTTTAAACTTAATCTAAAAGGTATCATACCTTCCATATCCTTAAGTAACATGTTCCTTTAGTTTAAATTATATTTTTGGTATTTATCTATATGGGTAGAGGTAGCTCTATTTAATTCATTTTACTGATTGTATATTGTTCCATTGCATGAATATACCATAATTTATCTTTCCACTTTTGATGGACTTTTAGATCATTTCCAAAATTTTGTCTATACAATCAATATTATCATGAACATTCTTGTATATGTCTTTTTGTACACATAGCTGTCTGTATACTTAGACGTAGAATTTCTAGGTTTTAGGGAAAATCTAGCTTTAGCTTTACAAAAAGTATTAATAGTTCTTTAATATGGCTGTATACATTTACAACACAAAAACAGTGTAGAAGCCTTAGTATTGTCAGACTTTTCTGGTATGTACCAAACTATCTGAATTTTGTTTTACTTTGCACTTTCCTAATTACAAATGGGATTAGTTATGTAGGCATATAATTATTGGGCATTCAGAGTTTCTTTTTTCTGAATTTTGTCTTAAAATCACTAAAACCTAAGTTTTTTGGTTGCTAATATTTACAAATTTTCCCATGGCAAAAAAGAATCAGTGCCAACTTATCACTTTTTTTTTTGTTTTTGCCTTGCTCTTTGGGGTAATTAACATCAGTCCTCTGTTTCCACATTGAATTTTTTCCTTTCTCTTTTTTAAATTAAAAATTTTAAATTATATTTGTTGTCATATAAACTAAATAAAACCTTAATATTTTGCATCTATAATTTATTTTTAAGGACTTCATGATTAATCAATCACCACCAGATATTTATGCAAATCAGACTATTCTAATTCTGTTGTTATAGTCATCTCTGACACTTGCCTTCTGGTGTCATGCCCTAGGCTTTTCCTCTACAGAGTTTTTTCATTTTTGCTGAGATTATGGAGACTGTTTCAACTATAGTGTCTTTCATGATGACTCTAAGCTCGGGGAAACTGTCAACAAATTTGATTTTTACGATGCTGATACTACCTGTATGAATATACGTCACAACATTTTAACAAAGGAAGGTTTTTTTTTTTTTAACCCTCTTTAAGGACAATGTTAGAGGAAAAAATGAAGAGATATTTATGAATGGTTGCAGCAAAACTCGATTTTTCTTATTTCTTAAAGACTGAATTCTATCTATATTTTGCCCAAAAGTTTCTGACATGTCAAATTCCTTTAGAGTGTCAGTGTTAGGTCCCGGTTTATTAAGTGTACTAATAAAGTAGAGGCACATAGTAGGTGTTTCAGATGACAAGTTATAAATATATTTTCTGGTAAGTACTTCAATTTTAACAAATTTAGATTTTAACAAATTTGTCTTCCTTAGTCATGTACTCTCAAACTCCAATAAAACAGATTTTGACAGTATAAGTTAGCAAATTCTTGCCATTCTTCTAGTTCATTAGTCTTCTCTACACAAGTTTAGTCCTACATATGATACCCTGGGATACTCTGGAGTCTGGTTCTCATTTACTGGTGTAATAATGTTGGGCTAAGGCACAAGAGGAATTAATAACTACCTCTTCTAAGGGAGCTTCCTCAGGCAAGGAAGTAACAGGTTTTTATTTTTATTTATTTATTTATTTATTTTTAAGCCACTGAGGAGGGGCAACTTCCAAAGAATGGAAATAATTCCCTCAGGCAATGGTAGTCAGTGGAGTTCACAGGAGAGAATGGGTGAGTCATTACTTCCTTTGTGATCATTGTCTTATGGCCATAAATGAAAAGCAAACAAAGAATTAAGTTGTATGTTATTAAACTGCAGAACCAGTTGAATTCTTAACCTTTTATGAGCATCAGTTTATTTTTTAAGGTAGTAATTTGGGGCTTTAAGCTTGATATTTGTTTGTATTGTCATGGAAATCAGCCACCATATTATAAGGTATTTGAATTCCCCATGCCCTCCTAAACGTGTTATGACACCAGTGACTTGTTCTCACTAAGACTTTGTTCGAGGTGATATTAAGTTAATACTTTAATTGGTTATTTTCTCATAGGCCTCCAAATTTTCCATCCTAGGATACAATATATATGTGTGTTTATACCTATAGCCAAAGCTATACTCCTCTCTATCTGTATATGTGTGTGTGTGTGTGTGTGTGTGTGTGTGTGTGTGTGTGTATATATAAAACATTATTTCTCTTCTACCCCATCTCAACAGCACAGTTCCAAATAACCTATAATTCTCTAAGTGTCTATTATTAGTTCTTTTTCTTGTATCATTATTTATATTAATTGAAGTCTTTCTTTGCAAACAGACAAAACTGATTTTGACAAACTTAAGCAATAAGCAAATTTGTTGAAACTATAAGATGGTTTATAGAATGAAACACTGAAAGTTTATAGAATTGTTGGAAAGGTTGGAGAACAAGGTCAAAAACCAATGAATTCTAGAGATGCAAGAAGCATAAACTCCAGGAAGACCTTTGTAGCAGTACAGACTGGGGGCTGCCACTAGCTTGTACAGACTACAGATTTTTCTTCTATCTTTGCATATTGATTTCAGTATTTAAATCCTAGAAGATAGTATCCAGTTGTACAAGAGTTGATCATTTACTGGGAGTGAGGAAGGAAATTGTGGTTCTATTTGAAAGAGGAAATGGATGCTGCATGACCAAAATTGACAAGCATGTCCTACATGTAGACAAATTATAAGAACCAATGTCACCTTTGAAAAAAGGTGTAATATTTTGTTTTTGTATTTTGATCTATTTTGAAATATTTTAATAGATGAACTTTAAATAATTTAAGATTGTCATAATTTATTTGTTTTACTTTTGTTGTATTATTTTATGCTCTCCAGTGTTTTTTTCCTTGTATTTCCTTCACTGAAAAGTTTTTAATTTTAAAAGTTTAAAATTTTAAAAGTTTAGGGGAGTCTGGGTGGCTCAGTCGGTTAAACATCTGACACTTGATTCTGGCTCAGGTCATGATCTTAGAGTTGTGAGATCCAGCCCCACATCGGGCTCTGCACTGGGTATGGAGCCTGCTTAAGATTCTCTCTCTTCCTCTCCTTCTGCCTCTTCTCCCTTCCTCTCTTAAAATAAATTTAAAAATCAAAGTTTATGTAAAATATAAACTCAAAAGAGGGATACATTCACAATATGTAAATATTCTTTATTTTTAACAAACATCATATTTTAAATAATTAAGGCATGTAAACACTTCTTTTAGAAATCACCTACTGAATACTTTTTTGTTGTTGTTTTTCTATAGGAAAGACTGTATTTTTTATCTTTTTTTCTCTCCATATTGACTACAGTCTTAGGAAATAATGTGAAATGATTTGTTCCTTAGATTCATTTTAGGAAATACTGAAATGTTAAGAATTTCTCTGTTTACCTGGTGGTGATATACATTTGAGATGTAGAAATGTCAACATACTGTGGAGGTGTCTGTAGTATTAATGTATAATACAATTTCACTGTTATCAAATGGCATAAAATGGGAAATTTTGTGTGTGTTTGCATGGATGTGTTGTATGTGATAGTTTTATATAAAATCCCATATGAAACAATCTTCTCCACAGAAATTGGTGGATTGCATTTCCCCAAAACACAAACACCTCTGTCTGAATATATTATCTCAGGAGAGATATGCAGTCACAGATGGCAGACAGGCCCAGGAGCAAACTGGCACCATTTAGGTAAGAACAAGTGCTAGGAAACTGGACATCTAAGCTGAAGGGGTCTTGAACCAGATAGTTTATCTAGAGTTGCAGCATGAGCAGAACATTGACATTGAAAGCTAGCTGAGAGGACTCAGTAAATTATTGCTGGCAGAGAGGAAAGCAATACAGGAAATTAAAGGTCAGTCAAACAGTAGGGTCAGTACAAAGTAGCAGACAGAAATCCTGCAGCAAGGAATATCTATTTAGGGGAAGCAAAACACTTTTGCATTTCTCCTTGAGGAACTGATTCAAATAAATGCTCCTGAGAGGTTACATTTGTAGAAGAGGGATTGATTGCTAAAATGGATCCTGACAGGAATTCCTTTGTTTCTACAAAGATGAAAGACAAAGACTGAGAGACAAAGAATGGGGACTAGCCACATTTTGGAGGAGTCTTTCAATGACAAAAGCTTGTGGAAAGAAACAACATGGGGATGGGAGGTGCTCCTTTCATGCAACATAATGTTGCAGAAGAAACTATTTTACATTCTTTCCATTCTTTTCATTTAGCTGTTAGACTTTAAAGAATTCTTAAAGACTGTGTTTTATACTTTGATCTAACAATTAGTCAAGTTAATAAAAAATAAGCAAACGAATAGGAAAAAATTATTAAACAAACGTTTTAGTTGCATTTGAGGTTTATATATCTTGTACTGACTTTTAGCTATGAAACTAACTTTTTCTCATTATGCGAGGAAAAAATTTTTTTTTAACTTTTTATTTTGGAATATTTAAAATCCACACAAAAGTAGAGAAAGGGGTACAATGGACAACCATTTTATCCTCTCATAGCTTTAATGATCAAACATTTCCTGCCATTTTTTTGTTTTGTCTACTGCTCCATCATGTGTGGTTTTTGTTTTCAATTATTTTAAAGCAAATCCTAGATTCGCATTATTCATGTAGAAATGCTTCATTAGGGACGTCTGAGTGGCTCAGGTGCTTGGCTGGTTGCGCATCTGCCTTCAGCTGAGGTCATGATCCCAGAATCCTGGAATGGAGCCCCAGTTTGGAGTTTCCCGAAAGCTCAGTGGGGAACCTGCTTCTCCCTCACCCTCTCTCCCTACTTGTGCTGGAGCTCTCTCTCTCTGTCGAATAAATAAATAAAATCTTTAAAAAAAAAAAAACCTTGCTTCATTGTATTTATCTAATAGATTATGACTTTTTCCAAATACAATTATACCATTATCACGCCTGACAAAATTTTTAGTAATTCCTTAAGAACAGCATTTCTTTGTCTATTGGAAATAGAGCTAGTACTACTTCTTTCTTAGAGATACGTAACACATAAAATGGCTCATCTTCCTAGTTTATAAAGATACAAGAGACACTTCAAGTCTCATTTGTAAATAGACCACCTAATACTATTTTCCTAAGAGTATAAGTATTACTAAAAGTACTGACAAGCTCATGTTGTAGAAGCACTAAAGAGTCACACAGTACATCCATTTTATTTCTTAATACTCTGCTCCTGGCTTTGACATTCCAGTGAAAAGAGGATTGGGATGGTATTAGGGACTATCATGGTTGAAAAGTAATATTTCATTTAAGCATCGGAGGAACTAAACATCTGTCCAAATTTATATGTTATCTTTGGCTAGGGACCTGTAATTACTGTCACTGCCCAGACGGAAACCAGGTGTGAGGGATGTGTGTTAACTCTCTGTTAACCAGGAACTCTGTTATAGGTGCTAATGTGAGAGTTATTAGACATAGATACCTCAGGAAGTTTGAAAAGAGTCTGGAGAAATAATTTTATGCACGTGTTTGCTTCCAGAAAAGTCCAAAAAGCACATCTGAGATACCAGAGAGAAATCATCAGAGGAGCTGCTTACCTAAATTTTTTGTAGATTCATACAAATTGCAATGGTCTTGTTTACATGGCAAAAGAATAATATAGACATTATTTTTCATTTTGTAAGAAGATAAACATTATATGATTAGTTTCTATCACCGATTATTTTTTGAGGGCTCATTTGCTGCAGTCTTCAGTTTTAATATGGATTCATTCTCTACTTTCTAGGCATTCATTGTTCACAGGGCATGGTAAAATAGGGAAATATTTTATGGTTATGCACTAATACTGCAACATATACATTTAAAAATCAGAGAGAAGAAATAGAGACTAATTTGGATAGAGACTGAATGAAAGAGTAGAGGACCAAATGGAAAGCAGGCATCAAATCTAATAAATATTAGGTACAAAGTGAATATCAAAAATTAAATAATAATGTATTTTTACATAATTGCTAGTGGGTTCTGCACTTTTTAAGAGATTGTAGTTATATTTACACAGGACAGATGCCATTTAGAGAAAATGCTTAGCCATAGGTAAATGTGGGCATTGAGTCAGCTGGACCTAGGTATACACGCTGTTTCTTCCACTTAATTATTTTATGTGACCTTTGACATGTGTTTTTAAATAGTGATAGACTTGGTTATATAATAAAGATAAAAATCTTAATATCAATAAATATCAATAAAGATTAACAGTGATAAAATAGAAAGCATTTAGCACTCCATAAAGGTTTGTTTCATTTCCTTCACTAACCAGTATGAAAGAAGAGTCATGGAATAATTTTGAGATGGAGTTGGTAGGAAAGCATTGTCACTAGGGTGGAAATAATGAATTTTATAGGAAAACTATATATTGCGCCTTCTAAATGAGCTCAGATGATTGTAAGATCCTACTGAGAGCATATATTTGGTCTTATTCATTTTCTTATTTGATCAGAACGTGGATCAGATTTTGAGCAAGATAGGTGCCCACGTAAACTAGTTGCTTAATGAATGTCAAAAACTGTTTTTAAGATTGAAATTTATATATCTCAATACTGACTTTTTAGCTATGAAACTAACTTTACTCATCATGGAAGACATCTAGCTCCATGTCTTATATAAGCCTAGATGAATCTAGTTGTCCTGGCAAGCAGACATGAGTGAAAGGGGTGGAGCAGATGCTTGCCTTGGACGTACCTTGGAGTACCTGGAATGACATGATTTTTGACCTTGAAGTGCCACAGAAGGCAACTCAGTACAACACTGGCACTTACTGTCGCATGGCTTCTAACCAACTCGACTCTTATCAGCAGGTATTGCTGTCATTGTTCAAGGACTAGATGAAGGAATCAGCTCCACTATCTTTTTCATTATTATTGTTGCCCTTGGAATAAGTGTAATCACCATAGTACTGTTTTTTGAACTATTGACCCTGCAAAACAGAGAGATGGAAACTGCCCTATAGGCAGGAAGAGAAGAACAAAGAGGAGGAAAGCCAGCTTACTGCTCAACAAGCAGAAAAATGCAACACAAATAATTGTTAAATGGAAATAACTATTTTCATCAGACTCAATTTCAGTGCAGGTCATGATCTCAGGGTCCTGGGATCAAGCCCTGCATCAGGCTCCTCACTCAGCAGGGAGTCTGCTTTTCTCTCTCCCTTGACTTCTTCACACACACACACCCTGCACTCCCTGCCCCCCACCCCGTGCACTCTCTTTCTCAAATAAATAAATAAATAAAATCTTAAAAAAGTAAAGGAAGAGCCATACGGCTGAAGTTGACTTCTACTACTGAAGTTTCCTAAGGGACGAAGGTGTTGGCAGAAAAGAAAGAAAGAGACATTACCTTCATGTTCTGAAGTCCCATAAAACCAGTGTTTCAGGCACCCATTTCCCTTGTATCCAATCCATCCACAATTTCAGTCCTCTGAGTTCACTCTAGTCACTAGGAATTTCAGTCTCAGTGTTTCACTAGTGAGGGGTTCTTGCTCTTTGCTGTGTACTTAATCAGTTCACTTTTAGATTCAAAAAGGAAGATCATGTCCATGCCTTTCATCATCTCCATTCCCACTGCCCTTTCTCCCAAACATCAGACTGAAGACTTGAAATATCTCAGAAATGCAACTTATTTCTCATTGTTTGATGACTAAGTGGGAAACAATTTCTTAATCCAGAGGTAAGACTTTGAAGGAAGTGAATAGCAAATAAAGGGATAGGATTCAGAATGCTGTTCTTCTCTACATATTCCCCTTCTTCTCTAACCCAGGGTTCTGGAATGCCACAGCTGAGCTTAATGCCATTATTAATGGTGAGTGACTGGTTAGGTTTCAACTCAACAACCATCTATTATGTGCCTTGGAGGAGGAGTATTAAAAATCATAAGGAACTCCACATTGGGTCAGACTAGCAGTTGACCTAGCCCAGTGTTCAGTCCCTGAGGTGGAAGTTATAGTTCTTCCATTAAAACTGTCTCATAAATGAAGGGTTCTAAATATATTTAAATTCATTTTCATAATTCATTATAGAGTAATCATCTGTGAATTTATATTTGACATACTAATTTTTTTAACCTCTGTTCTTAGGGTAGAGTTCCAATGTTTATCCTCCCTTTCTACAAAGAAGTATGTATTTTTATATTCTGTAAACCATTTCCTTTAAGCTTCAGGAAGATTCTTCCTGTAACAATGTTCACCATATGATTTTAATTCAGCTTCCTTCTCTGTTCTTTGGTAAGAGTACATTCACCTTTAGAGAAGGTGAAGAGTCATAAAAACAGATCTTTTCTCCCAAATCAGTCATGTATGGTCATTCAAGTGTTGGATATGGTAAAGATAAAAGTGATTTTATGATAATCTGTAAAAACAGACATGAAACCACATATAGAAAACCTTAAAGCTCCCACCAAAAAACTATTAGATCTAATACATACTGAATTCAATAAAATTGCAGGATAGAAAATTAATATACAGTTATCTCTTATGTTTTGATACACTAATAGAAAACTATCAGAAAAAGAAATTAAGAAAATGATCCCATTTATAATTGCATCAAAAAGAATAAAGTTCCTAGGAATAAATTTAACCAAGGAGATGAAAGACCTGTACTCTGAAAACTATTTGACATTGATGAAAGAAATTGAATATGACAAGTCAATGGAAAGATATACTGTGCTCATGGATTGGAAGAATTAATAGTATTAAAATGTCCATATTTTCCAAAGCAATCTATATTCAGTACAATCCTTATTAAAACACCAGTGGAATTTTTCACATATTAAACAAAGAATTCTAAAATTTTTATGGAACCATGAAAGACCCCAAATAGCCAAAGCAATTTTGAGAAAGAAGAACAAAGTTGGAGGCATCATGCTTTATGATTTCAAACTGTACTGCAAAGCTGTAGTAATCAAAATAGTATGATTCTGGCACAAAAACAGATAGATGAATGGAACAGAATAGAGAGCCCAGAAATAAACCCATGCTTACAAGGACAACTACTCTGCAACAAAGGAGGCAAGAAGATACAATCAGGAAAAAGTCTCTTCAATACATCGTGTTAGGAAAATGGGACAGCAATATGCAAAAGAATGAAATTGGATCACTTTCTTGTACTGTAAACAAAAATAAACTCAAAATGGCTTAAAACTTAAATGTAAGACCTGAAGTCATAAAACTCCTATAAGAAAACATAGGCAGTAAGCTCTTTCACATGAGTCCTAGAGATATTTATTTATTATCTATTTTTGGAAGTGTCTCTTAGGACAATGGCAACAAAAGCAAAAACAAGCAAATGAGAGTCCTTCCAACTAAAAAGCTTTTGCACAGCAAAGGAAACTATCAACAAGACAAAAAGACAACATATTGAATAGGAGAACATATTTGCAAATAATACATCGGTAAAGGATTAATATCCAAAATAAAGAATTCACACAAATCAATATAAAAATAATCTGATTAAAAAACAAGCAGAGAATCTGAATAGACATTTTTTCAAAGAAGATATACAGAGGCACCTGGGTGGCTCAGTGGTTGAGCGTCTGCTTTTGGCTGGGGTCCTAAACCTGAGGGCCCGGGATAGATCCCAGGATAGAGTCCCACATAGGATTCCCTTCAGGAAGCCTGCTTCTCCCTCTGCCTACCAAAGGCCACCCAATCATCCCTCCCTATGGAACTTGTAAGACATGGAGAACCACACAAATGAAAATGAAGCCAAAGTAATGAAGTCCTTTGTTTCTGACGTAGCCATCTAGAATTATCTGCCAGTATCTATGAAACATGAAAGAAAAGGGTAAAATCTCACGCTCTGCACAATTCTTACTATCAGTCAGGTAGCTAAAAGTGAGTAGAACCCAACAGGGAAAAAGAAGGAATAATGTGAGAAACAGATTATAGCTATAGCTAGGATAAAGAAAAAGGGATAAATAAGAAAAGCATACTCAAGTAACATACATGTAAAATATACAATAGAATCCTAAATTCTATGCACAGCATATCTAGGATACAAAATAAGCACTAGACAGATATGAAGACACACATTACACAATCAAAAAGGTTACTGTGTAAATCACTTCTTGATAAAGTGCTAAAGAATTAGACTAGAAAGAATCTGGGTACATAAGCCATAAAGAAGATACGGCCAATATCCTGATCAGGTTAAGACAAGAAGAAAAGGAAAATTTTTTTCCTTAAATGCATATCTATCCCACTGCCAACACCACGAAAAGCTTTCCATCCATTTGGATCAATTCAATCCATTAAAAAAGCATCTAGTGACCACTCTCCTCTCCACAGAATGGAATGTCAGCTCTGGTAGGCACTAGGAACTCAAGACTGGATTCTGATGGCAGGAAAAATAATTTGGAAGATACCTCAT
The DNA here is from genome assembly GCF_018345385.1 of Vulpes lagopus. NCBI lineage: Eukaryota > Metazoa > Chordata > Mammalia > Carnivora > Canidae > Vulpes > Vulpes lagopus. Next base: position 103,412,401 of record NC_054829.1, read on the forward strand.
AGGAAGTGGCCCTGATAACAGCAAATGGTGACTTCAATCAGTAACTGTCAACAAAGTTAACATGTTCAGAATTAAGTACTCGAAATTTGGGGTTTCATAAAGAATTCACTAATGGAGATGGCCTGAAGAATCCCCAGAGAGATGAGATTATCCTACCAGATATAAACTGAAATTCTAGCAGAGATTTGGGCATCTTTACCTATGAATAGCTGAGGATAAAAGCAAACAAACAAACAAACATCTTAGGAAAAATGTCCTCTCTAAGGAAGCAGATGTGTAAATTGGAGCATAGAAAGTTCAAGGCATTGATCCTGACTGCTGGATGTTGAGATTAGAGAGTCAGGGGCTGACGAAGAAGAAAATGAGTAGAATAGGGATCAGGGGATTGTAGAGCATCCATACCAAGATCAGTAAGGATGGAAGAAGATGGTTAATCATGTTTAATATGTTTAGGAAGTAAAGGAGGAAAATATATCTAAAGAAGTATTGTTCCACAAAATATATGCAAGCATTTTTTATCATTTTAAACATTCTAGAAGCCACATTAAAACTGTGAAAAGAGGGATGCCTGGGGGGTTCAGTGGTTGAGCGCCTGCCTTTGGCTCAGGTTGTGATCCCAGGTTCCCAGGATTGAGTCCCTCAGAGGGCTCCCTGGAAGAGCCTGCTTCTCCTTCTGTCTATGTCTATGTCTCTGCCTCTCTCTCTGCGTCTCTCATGAATAAATAAAATCTTAAAAAAAGTGAAAAGAAACAGATGAAATTAAGTTTAATAGCAGACTTTATTTAATCCAATATGTCTATAATATCATTTCAAAATGTAATCAATGTAAAATATTTAATAATATATTTTATGTTGTTTTTCATATTAAGTGCTTGAAATCTGCTGTATATTTTACATATATAGCACCTCTCTACTGGACTAGCCATATTTCAAGCACTGAAAAGCCATATGCAGCTGATGACTACCCTATGAAACTGTGGATATCTAGATGAGAAATACATAATCATTAAACTTGATGGGGAGATTTAGGAAGATAGTTTTAAGAAATATTTAATTCTGTATAAAGTTTCAGATCAATTAAAGAACTTGCTTTTGGAAAATTAATTAGAGAGGACCTGGATAATGAAATGTGAATTCTCAAAAGTACAAGAGTCCCATCCCTAAGTGGAATGAAATTGAAGGTTTCCTTGCAAAGGAAGATAAGTAGGAGTTAGGATAGAGAAAGAAAAAACAATTTCATTTCTGATATTATAGCTTCTATGCTGTACATTAAGGGCAATAAGTCATATGAGAAAAAATGTAAGCAGGATGTTGAAAGAGACATATGCTTAAGGATTAATACGTCTTTGAGCAAAGTAACCAATGAAGAAAGAATAAACCTCCTGAGCAAAAATTAACTAATTAACTGAGTTAATAGAAAAAAGTATTAAAAATTTGGAAAAATAAATGGTAGATATTTGTTAAATGGCATGCACCATCTAGTACATTTAAAAACCTTTTTTTTAAACTTCTAATTTGAAATAATGTTACACTTACAGAAGAATTACAAAGATACTATGAAGTATTCTTATATACTCTTCCCTCAGCTTCTCCTAATGTTACATTTTACAGAACCTTGGTACACTTATACAAAACTAAGTCATTAACATTGGTACAATACTATTAAATTAACTACGGACTTCGGACTTCAGATTTCTCCTGGTAAATTTGTGTGTGTAGGGTTGGAAGTGGGTAGAAGTTCTGTTTTTTCTCTTATAAACTTAAAAGGAGAGTCACGGGAATGATCCAGAACTCAATGGAGGAGTTGGTGAGTGTAATGGAGGGTCTCATGTATCCAGGTAGTCCGGACTGACTCTCAGGTTGAATCTGGAGGCTTCAGCTGATTGGTTGATAGGCAGTCATTGAAAATTGGGAAAGAAGTTAGGATAACTAAAGGAAGCTGTGGTCAGAAAGGAGCTGAGAAGTGGAAACGAGAAAGCCTAGAACTACCAGATAGGATATAATCCAAAGGCTTAACCAAGCAGTTGGAACACTTAATGTGTGGATTTTGTGTCTCTGTGGTCCAATTTAACTGTTTCTCTTGACAAATAGAGGTGAAATAGACCATGATTGCAGGAAGAGAACTATTTTTTTCTCTTTTATAGAAACTTAAAGCAAAAACAATCCGTTATATTTAATGCTACAGTTTTATTGATTTTATGATCTCTTTTTACACATTTGTTGGATAGACAGGCTTGAGAGTGCTTTGAAAATTAGAATATTTATTATGAAGAATCTCCACAAAGTGCTCTTTTACTTCTTAAGTCAACACTCTTCAGTGGCACCATGCAAAAAGCTGTTGTTCTGAAACACTCAAGACACTCAAGACTGTCACATTCTCCTGAATACTTTATAATAAATTTACATTTTTATTTTATTTTATGAATAAATTCATATTTTTATTAGTTCTCTATTAAAATATGAATACATTCATAGTTTTATTTCATTTTATGGATAAATTCATATTTATACTAGTGATATTTACCCCAGGCCATCAAGCTCTGTAGGTATATATCTTGGAGACTCCCAACTCTCTTCACAAATTTCTTGCAAAGTTTCCCTTATTAATCCATTTATCAAAAAGACTATTTAACAAAAGAGGAGGTGGGGGAGTGGATAAGAAGCAAAACTCTTCAGCTTTCACTGTGCTTCTATATTAGAACTTTTTCTAAAGAGTCTCTTAGAATCAGTTGTGAGAGGCTGCCCTAAAGTCCTTCACATGGCATATCTGATTCTTGCTGATGTCAAGTTTCATTCCTGTTATTCTTGGAGACCAGCATCAGATGCTGCATTGTAGATGACTCTTTTCAAGTATAACTTAGATTGTCAGGGAAAAATATAAACAAAAGTGAAATGTGGGCCAAAGTCAATATTAATTTAAAAACCATAACCCTAGGTCCAAAATGAAGAAACTTTTTTGGCTAACATCTGCAGTTTCCTAAACTGTCTGCTCTTAGAGTGAAAGAGAAAGAAAAAGGAAGAAAGAGATGAGGAGAGAAAATATTAGTACTAATAGGCACAACAGTTTATGAGACAGCGCTGACTGAGAAGTGAGATGTGTATTCTTCCCAATAACTCAGTGCTGATTTGGTCATGAACATTTCTTCCCCAACCCATTTGTTTGAGCAGGTGGGGGTCTCTGTTCTGCCTTGGACCATGGTCCTGCTCTCTCTGGCACACCCGCGCAGGCTCTCCTCTAACAGCCTGCTGTGCCACGCAGCCTCTCACCGCGCTTGAAATAGGTTGAATTTGGTTCTGCATTTTCCCATAGAGTTCTGCTCAGGCTTCTGGAATTGAGCCAGTAGGGAGAGTCCTAGGGGAGAAATATCATTGCCAGGGAAGATGTCACACTAGCTATGTATTTCTTTATGGGCTTCAGGCGTTCTTATGTAATTGAACAGATGCCTTCCAGTCTTAGGCTTAATGCACTTTACAGTTTGCCAAGTGCCTTCATATTGTATGGACACATTTGCCTTCACAGTAATAACCTAACCTATGGGGAGACCGTAGCAGATATTAGTATTCTTAATTTTATAAAATTAGGATACTGAGGCTTAAAATGTTTTATTGATTTCTTAGGTCTACATATTTTATTCCCCCTTCCATATCTTTCTGTTATATAATTTTCTTTTTTTAATAGTTATTTTATTAAAAAAACATACACAGTATCTTTGCAACAACTTTATAATGCATGCATTAAAATGATTAGAGAAATAGGATAAGGACTGTCATGGTACAAAACAAATGCGGAAAGAATATATGTATATATATATATTCTTGAAACTTCAAGGTATATATATCTTGAAATTTGAGATATCTTGAAACTCTGATATAGGAATGCTATAAAATCTGCACCATTTCAACTCTTAGTCTGTCTTCTAGAAATTTCCATGAATTTTTGAAATATTTAATTTTGAGTCTGCTACAGCTGTTTTCAATAAAAAACTTTTATTTGGCATTTTCTTCAGTGGTTTAAATCTTATGAAACATAAATAGACATTAAACATTTAACATTTGTTAAATGGCAGACAACAAACATTAAACATTTGCCAATGTTAAACAAATTATGGGTCACATTTTCAAATTTGGATACCTGTTATATATAGAAAAATGTGTATGAGTGCCAAAATTGGGAAACTTGTTGTACTCTGTGGAAACTAGTATCTTGATGCTGATGCATCTGTGTATGCTCACAAAGGTAAATTATAATAAATATAATCTCCACATCATAGTTTAAGACCACATAAGAAATAATTTTCAGATGCTTGTTGTTTGCAAATCTGTATTTTGATATATAATTTGGAATAATGATGTATTTAAAAGAATCAAGGATGCAAGCAGGACTTCCTTGATTTTCCAAGGCAGTATATGTACAGCATAGGACTGAAATTTAGGAATGAGCCCCTTATCAATTTATAAGATAATGAAGATAATGAATTCAAATGAAGAAATACCATTGAAAGTTGTTCTACTCTACAGCTCGGAACAGCCTGAGTTTCTGTTTCAGTACCATTAATATTGGGTCACCTGGGGCATCATGGATTCAATGGTTTTAATATCTTTAACTGCAATATATTTTCAATGAACTTTGAGTTCAACAATTTCATTTCAGATATGGAAAATGTCAACAGAACACTTTTAAGAGCCAGAACTTACTGCTGTTATTTAAAAGAAATATGTTTCAAATATTTTAAAGAGACTAACTTCACATTCTTAAATATGTCTGCAGAGTTAAAAAACAGAATGAAAACTAGTATGACCTCTGCAACACTTGCAAAAAATATTTAACATGGATTATAAAGACAAAATTCTCACAAGGCCTATGCATGCTGAATAACAGAATAAGAATGTATTGGGAAAATGTACTTCCCAGTGTGAATACCTGGCATTGACTTAGACACAGTACCCATTTGATACGAAAGTTGCTTGAAATTAAATTTGAAATTTTTTGATAGGATAGTTATATTTCACACACCACTGCTGTCTAACTAGACAAGTGCTATGAAAAGGTGAATAAGGGGATCCCTGGGTAGCGCAGCAGTTTAGTGCCTGCCTTTGGCCCAGGGCGCGATTCTGGAGACCCGGGATCGAATCCCATGTAGGGCTTCCGGTGCATGGAGCCTGCTTCTCCCTCTGCCTATGTCTCTGCCTCTCTCTCTCTCTCTGTGACTATCATAAATAAATAAAAATTTTAAAAAAGAAAGAAAAGGTGAATAAGCCTAAGTGTTAGAAAATTCTATCACATAGATGACATAATTCTTAGAATTTTAGCTCTCTAATAGAGGTTGACTGGTCTTGTTGTAAGTTGTCATATACCACCAGCCAGAAGAGTAGTGCATCTTGTAAAGTGGTTGAGAACGCTTTTGGAAGTGTGACTGCTGGTCCTTGAAAAAAATGGCATAGTGATTTCTATGTAATAATTACCCAAAAGTATTTGTTAAATGAAAGGATTCAGCACTTTAAAAGATTACTTTTAAAGGCTTAGATAAGTGTGGACCATCTATGTGACATGACAGTAATAATGACTTATTGAAACTATGTCTAAGCCTAAAATAAAATTAACTTTTGCCATAGAGAGAAATCTTTAAAACTAAAGAAGCAGTAATTTTATTTGAAAAATGTACAGTAATCTCTGTAAATGCAATATATCTCACTATTTGATCTTTTTAAAATGAAATTTAAAGAGATATAGACATTAATCCTAGTTTCTCTTTTTTAAAGAAGCAACCTATTTTTACTGGTTTTGGTAATTGGATAGATGTCCTCACTACAGCTGTGTGTCAGAGACATTTATTTTCCCAGTCACCATAACAAGATGCCTTTGAATCTTACTTTAGAATGAATTGTTGGGCAGTCTGGGTGGCTCAGTGGTTTAGCGCCACCTTCAGCCCAGGGCCTGATCCTGGAGACCTGGGATGGAGTCCCATGTCAGGCTCCCTACATGGAGCCTGCTTCTCCCTCTGCCTGTGTCTCTGCCTCTCTTTCTCTCTCTCTCTCAATGTATTTCTCATGAATAAATAAATAAAATCTTAAAAAAGAACGAATTGTCACTTTATTAATCATTCATTCATTCATTCATTCATTCACTCAGTTTTGAACAGAGCCCATAGCCAATGTGGCAATTTGTCATATAGAGAAATATAATCTTGCATTAGGTTCCAATTTGCATGTTTTTGTTGTTGTTGTTGTTGTTTTCCCAGGGGTTGAAACTGTATGTGAACTATGCAAAGTAGAAGTTCATTGGAATTTATGTCTAAATATTTGTTCTAACCACAGGTACATTACAGTATGTGCATGTTGAGAGGACCAATGAAGAATAGGAAAGAACAGTGCTCTAGATTGGTATCCCTAATCTACAATTAGCAAGCTGACTTTGGTTATTAATTTATGCTGTCTAGATCTCTTTGCTCATTTGTGTAATGGAAGATTTGGACTAAGTGAAATTAAGTTCTATGACTCTCCTGTGTGTTTTTGTTTTTGTTTTTTTAATAATTTCTGATTTGTCCATTTAAGTTGTTTTAAAATCATTTGTTTCATTAAGATATATACATTCCATATTAATTGGAATTGTTTTAGAGTGAGTTATTGGTGACCAAGTTTAATCTTGTCACAAAATTTCATTTTGAAAAAATTTATAAGTGACATTAAATTCTACGTTTCTCTGACAATTGCTGTAATTAAGCCATTTGTGCATGAAAACTAACTTTGGCTTTGATAACTGAAGCAGACTTTGAAAAATCTGACTCTGGGAATAATTTCACAACATACTGCCACACAATGGAAAAAAGAACTGTCTCTCTTCCTCTCTCTCACACACAGGCACACACAAAAATAATAAAAATAAAATAAAAATTTGAATTCTTTTTTTTCAAGTTTGTGCTAAACATTTGATAATAAATTAATTGTAAAATAGCTCAAAGTCTCAATTATAAGAGTATGTATATAACTTGCATACTTGCATCAAACATTGTTGGTATTAGGTAAAGTAAAGGTCTGTCAATGCTTTGATTTTGGAAAACCACTCGGCATCATAACTTCATTTTTAATGATTTTTTAAATTGAAGTATGATATTTATACAGAAAAATATAGTTTCATAAGTGAACAGCTCAAGAATTATCACAAAGTGCAAAAAAACCATATAATTAATGCTTAGGTTAAAAAAATAGAACATCAGGAAGAAATACCTTTCACATTTATCTCCAGAATTACCCTCATTCTTCATCTCTTTTTTTTAAATGTTTAATTCTTAAATTTTATTTATTTATTTATTTATTTATTTATTTATTTATTTGAGACATGGGCAGGGGGCGGGGGCAGAGACATAGGCAGAGGGAGAAGCAGGTTCCTTGCAGGGAGCCAGATGTGGAACTCGATCCCGGGACTAGGATCACGCCCTGAGCCAAAGGCAGATGCTCAACTGCTGATCCACCCAGGCATTCCATCATTCTTCATCTCAAAGTTAACCAATATTCTAATTTCTAATGCCATAGATTAGTTTTAGTTGGTTTTGAGCTCTACAAAAATGAAATCAGCTTAGATTATGTATTCCCCTGTATCTAGCTTCTTTCATCAATGAGTTTTATCTATGTTAACACATGTAGCATTTCTGAGTGACATTAATTTGTTCATTTTCATAGCTGTACAATATCTTATTATATAAATATATCACAGTTTATCCATTGTACCACTGATGGACATATGTATTATTTCCTGTTTTAGACTATTCTAAGTAGTGCATTTATGAACAGTTTGTACATGTCTTGGCTACACATAATATACATTTCTGGTGTTTTGTATTGTTATATGTTAAGATTCAGTCACGACTACTTTAACATTTCATTACAGGCTTTATTTTTGGATATATACGAGAAGTATACAACTATATTTTTGTCATTAGGTAGATCAGCAAATACAAGGCCTATGCAATAAAAACATTTTGAAACAAGTTAATTTAAAGAAACACTGTCAAAGCCCATCCATATTCATACTTAGAAGTGAAATTTTTAAGCATGAGGGTATATTTTGGTTCAATTTTAACTGATAGCACCAACAATTTTGTCAAGGCGATTGTATTAAACGAGTATGTAATAGCTTTTTTTCCCCAAATCTTTAACAGAATTTAGTAGGTTATCTTTTTAATTTTAACCATTATACTGTGTATGTTTGTGTGTATGTGTGTGTGGGTGTAATAGTATTTCATAGCGGTTACTGTGCATTTCTCAGATAAAGAAACTGAGCTTATTTTTAGATGTTTATTAACCATTTGATAAACTTTTTAAATAAAATTTTTATTTCGGTAAAATATTCTTTCAAGATTAGTTTCCATTTCTGTATTGTTTGTTTTTGTTTTGCGTTTTTCACTTTTTAAATTTTTAAATTTTTATTATTGACACAAAACTTTGGCTGGTAAAATGCATGACAAATACACTTCTCCCAATCTGTGGGTTACCAGTTTTCTCTCTTAATGGCATCTTTTAACAAATAAAAAAAAATTGTTCACTTTAATGTGATACTTTTGAAAATTTTTATGGTTATTCCATTTTTATGCCCTATTACATTTTAAATAATTCCACGGTCCCATGAAGATGTCCTTGTAGAAGATTTATTGTTTTGCGTTTCAAATTTTAACTGTAATTTTAAATTGAGAATTTTCAAAAGCATATTCCACTATGCCATGATAAAGTCAAAATAATGAAGTAGAAGAAGTTAAAAAACAAACAAACAAACAAACAAAAACAAACAGAAAACGATTTCCCTGACTAAGCATGTGCTTTTTTGGTGGCTATTAAAATGTCTCTTTGTGTTGGATTGGAGGATTGAGATTAAAGACTGCTGGTCCTTCTAAATATTAACTTTCTTTTTGGTTTAACAAGCAAGGGGCATCAGAGAGATTGCCTAAGTGCTATGTATTTACAGTTATGCAGTTTGTTATTGGCCACTGGAATTCATCCAAGAAATTGTCAAATATCTAATTTCTATTCTATCACAATGAAATAATTAATGTACTTGATATTTTTGGAATTATTTGTTCTTTTTTCACTGTTTGCTTTTGTTCCCTTGTGCCAGGATAAGAATTAACTTCAAGATTTTCAGATAAATACAGAATTTAATGAATTTATTTTAAGGATTATAAATCAGTCATTTATTATTTATTGCAATATTTACTATGAATATACTCAAAGCAAACAAAATGAAGAAAAGTAAATCTGAAAGAATAAACAGACAAGAAAAAACCAAATTAAAAGAAAAAAAAGAGTAGGGCTTTACATGAAAATATTTACTAAGGTCACCTGTGATTCTCAGGAAAATGGACACACTCAATTTTCATGTGTGTATGTGTATGTACACATATAAACAATTCACACAAACAAATTCACATACAAGCTTTATATATATATATATTTTTTTTAATTGTCAGTATTCATCACCTTAAAAATGAATATAATTATTTTATATTCAGAAAAAGACTTTTACTATTATATAATTGTACGTAGGCCATAAAATATACAAATATCCCCAGGGCTAGCTACCACATTAAATGGGTGTTTTCTTTTTAATAAAAGCCTTTCAGTTTGGTTTATTTATTTAATCATTATGAGTGCTTTATAAATTGGTTTTGATGTTTTGGAATCACAAAATCAATTTAAAAGTTATTATATCACATGTGAAACCCAAATTATTACACACTAAGTTTTTTGTTTTTTTAAGATTTTATTTATTCATGAGAGACACAAAGAGAGAGAGGCAGAGACACGTGCAGGGAGCTGTGCAGGGAGCCCAACGTGGGACTCCATCCGGATCTCCAGGATCACATCCTGGGCTGAATGTAGTGCTAAACCGCTGAGCCACCTGGGCTGCCCACTTTCTAAGTTCTTAATTAAGACCTTTCCCTGTGGAGCTGGGCCATAACTGATCATGACTGTTAAGAAGTTCATGAAATTAAAAATATCCATGACTATGATATATTTTATAGTGTGCCAATTTTACATGTATGCATCTGAAGGTAATTAAAACATAGTATGCATAAAAGTGGCTAATGTTAATTTAGAAAAATCATAGTTTCATGAGTGGGCCCTTTTTCATGCTAAACATAGTTAATTTGGTAGTCACAGTAGAGACTGGAGCTTTAGCTGAGTATTAGCACACAATAAAATGCATCTAGTATCTCTTGATAGTGAATAACATGCTAAAGATTCCATAGTATTTGTCCTCTCACATCTGTCTACCACCTACTGCTTTTAGGGTATACAAAAATAGGCCTTTGATTAGAGAAAATAGTATTTATTACATGACTTTGGTAGTTTGAACATGAACAAATTTTTAGTAAATAGCATGTTAAAGTATTGAAGTTAATAAAGGTAGGTAAGAGATAATAGCAGTAGAAGTGAATCAGCAACTCATTTGGCTACAAGCAACTTATGACCTGACAAGAGAGACTTAAACATGGTAGTGTTATTTTCTTCATTTTAAGCCAAACTTTAATTGGTAAGAGGCTTTAGTGACATTAGGACATTTTTCTCATGGTCAACACATGCCTATTGCAGCATTGGCCACTTTTCCAAATTCCAGGCAGGAAAAAAGATTAAGGGAGAAAGTACAGCAGCACACTTGTAATCTCATTGGATAGAAGGTTAACATGTGTTAACACATGGCCACCCATGAGTACTATGGAATCTAGATGAGCAGCTAGTAAAGATATAGGAGAGAACTTGATAGAAAATGGATCCTGGCCAAGCCAAGCTGCAATGTTATCCAAAGTTGGTACAAGTCATTGCTAAATTTTAAGTTTACAATTTTCAAACAAATTATTTTTTAAATAAATAAATAATACATACATACATAAACACATTTTTTAAATGCATTACAACTAAGTAACCCAACCAGACTTTGCAGGCTCTTAAGATTTCGCTAGTCCTTCCCTAACGTCTTTTTCTATTACAGGATCCCATCTAAGATGCTACATTACATTTAGTAATCATGTCTCCTTAGTCTCTTCGAGTCTGTGGTAGTTTCATCAATTTTCCTTGTTTTTGATAAACTTGATGGTTTTGAGTTCAACTCCAGTATTTTATAGAATATCTCTTAATTAGATTTTGCCTGAACTTTTCCTCAAAGTCAGTTAGACTGGGATTATAAGTTTTGGGGATGAAAAACACAGGTGAAGTGACATTCCCACCACCAGTTATAATGGAATACATGTTTCAACATGACTTAACGCTAATGAGGTTAACATTGGTCAACTGACTGAGGTAGTGTTCGTTAGGTTCCTTTACTGAAAAATTACTCTTCCCTCCCAACTCTTTTCATACATTACTTTTGTTAGGAAATTATTATGCACAGCCCACATGAGGGAGAGTTATGCTTCAACTGCTTGGGGTGGGGGAGGGGGAAGTACCTAAAAGTATTAGGAATTGTGCTTAGGAGATTTGCTTCATCTCTCCCATGTATTTCTTTAATCATTTTTATAATGGTATGGACACATGGTTATGTATCTAATGCTTTGAGTTATAATCCAATATCACTTTATTTATTTTGTAGTTCACATTGTCCTAGCTCTGACTTTGGGAATTTTTTTGATTTGGCTTCTTTGTCCCTTTGACCTACTCACCCCCAATGGTTTAGTTTTTAATGATAAAGGAGAATTTTTCCAAAAATAATGACTTTGAAACAATAATAATAATTTTAAAATATGTCCTTTAATTATCTTAAAATATTTATTCAAAATAACCACAGCACTACTTGTTAGGATCAATAAATTTAAGAACAAAATGTAACTATAGTGACAGAGAGGAAATCTGGCACAAATGGTTAAGAACATGGGAGAATATGCTTGTGTTTAGGTGCAGCTTTATCATGTATTAGGTAAGCAACACTGGGCAGTGACCTAACCTATTAGTGTATCATTTTCATTTGTAAAAAGGGAGTAGCAAAAATTCCTATTTCATTAGGTCATTTTGAAGATTAAATAGATTAGTGCATGTGATATTTGGAACAGTGCTTGGCACAAGGGGAGTGCTCAAAAATACTAACAATTATTATATTACTATGAAGGGCAAAATTCCTGGAAGAGGAAGAATTAGCCAAAAAGCATCAGTTGCTCAAATGTTATTTCACAGTTCCTCTGAGCTCTTCAGGTTTCAGCAGTTTGATTACGAATCCTGGCTCAATAGTGATATTTGATTATTTAGAATAGAAAATAAGCAGCCTACTACTTGCAGTTGTAATTAGCTAAGTCAAAACAAATACAAATGCTCTCAAATATAATCACCACATTGAATAATATATTAACTATGAATGACCAAGACTGAGGAAGTTGATAATAATTGGTGACACAGAATTATTGGGGCACTTGGGTGGCTCAGTCAGTTAAGTGTCAGAGTCTCGATTTCTGCCCAGGTCATGATCTCAGGGTCCTGGGACCAGTCCTGCGTTGGGCTCCATACTCAGTGGGGACTCTGTTTCTCTCTCTGTTCCTCCCCCTGCTCATGTGCTCTTTCTCTCTCTCTCTCAAATAAATAAATAAAATCTTAAAAAAAAAATGGGTGACATAGAGCTTTCTGAATTCCTAATAATTAAGAAAAAATTGTACCAAGTCAGTTATATTTTTGAATGTGGATCAGTCTTCACTCAATGGCGAATTTTTTTCAATATAATACAACTTTATTATTTTTTAATGTACTGAGATATAATTCACACACCACAAAATTCATTTTTAAAGTGTGCAATTAAATGCTTTTCAGTATAGCCATAATGTGTGCAACCATCACCACTATCAAATTCCAGAGTCTTTTCCTCACTATGAACAGTAATTCCATACCAATTAGCTGACACTTCCCATTCTCCTTGCCAATAGCCCCTGAAAATCACTAACCTACTTTTTTTTCTGTGGATTTGCCTATCCAGGACATTTCATGTAAATGGGATCATATAATATGTGACCTTTCATGTCTGAGCCCTTTCACTAAGCATAATGTTTTCAAGACTCATTGTGTTGTAGTGTGTATAACTGCTTCATTCCTTTTTATGGCTAAACTATATTCTATTTTATAAATGTTTCATGTTTTTCTTGTCCATTTGTTGAGAGGCATTCTAGATGTTTCCATTTTTAGGTTATTATACATAATGTTAGACTGCTATGAACATTGATGTAAATTTTGTGTAAAATATGCTTTCATTACTTCTGGGTATAAATTTAGAAGTGGAATTGCTGAGTAAGATGATAATTCTATGTCTAACTTTTTGAGGAACTTTCATGTTTTCCACAATGGCTGCCATATTTTACATTTCCACCAGCAGTGTATGAGGATTCTAATTGTTCCACATCCTCCAAAAAAAAAAAAAAAAGAAAGAAAAGAAACAAAACTCAGTGTCATCTATCTCTTTAATGCTAGTCATCCTACTGAGTGTGAAATGGCATCTAATTGTGTTTTTGATTTGCATTTCCCTGATGGCTAATGATATTGGGCACCTTTTCATATGCTTATTGACAATTTGAATATATTCTTTAGGGAAATAAGGGAAATATGTCGATTCAAGTGCTTTGGCTATTTTAAAATTGGGTTGTCATTTTTGTTTTTAACTTATGAGAGTTCAGCATTGAATATCAGAGTATTTGAGATATTCATTTTTTAAAGTTTATTTATTTATTTAATAATTTCTATACCCAACGTGAGGCTTGAACTCACAACCTCAGAACTCACACTTCTCTGACTGGCACCCCTGAGATATTCTTCTTTGTGTGAATTTGTAGGTATTTACTCATTTAAATGTCATTAATAAATCAGTTCCATTTACTGTTAATACAAGGCTATCTCATTGCCAATATTCTATAGTATTTTTATAGAACTTAGACCACTGGGGCCAAAAACACATGGGCATTTATCTTACTGATGAACTCTTTTAAGAGAAAAAGAAGGAACAATTTTGATAAAACTCTGGGTATATACCCAAAGCGCTAACTTGTTGAAAAAAAAAATCTTCCATTAAATTGCAGAATGGAGTGGAGAGTGTCAAAATTTAGTGGATAAAAATACTTTTGAAAACTATCTGTGTACAAGTATAGCAAGGGAGGGATGCCTGGGTGGCTCAGTCATTAAGCATCTGACTATTGATTTTGGCTCAAGTCATGATCTAGATTTGGGCTCCATGCTGGGTGTGGAGCCTACTTAATAAGGTTCTCTCTCTTCCTCTCCCTCTGGCCCTCTCCCCCACTCACATTCACTCATTCTCTCTCTCTCTCTCTCTCTCTCTCAAAAAAAAAAAAAAAAGTATAGCAAAGAAAAACTTAGTCATAAGTATCTTACAGCTAAATGTGTTAACAGAACATTCTTCAAATTCATAAATGTGTTTTATGCCTGAAAACTAATATAAATACATATTTAAAACTCTATTCATAGTATGGGTCTAAAGGTTTTTGTGAAAGTATATTTTTAGAAGCAGTGCTAGGAAGGAGGGAGGGAGGAAGGGATCAATCAAAGATCCACCACTGACCCCTTCACCCCTTTATGACCTTGGAAACCCTACTTAACCCTTTGGAGCTTCAGTTTCCATATCTACAACAGGGAGTAATAATAGTACCTATCCGTAGGACTACTATAAAACTGAAACATGAATACTTGTAAAGCGAGGCGTGTAATAACTGCCATCAAATTTTACCTGTTATTCACGGGCTTAACAGTATATCATGCCAGATTTAACTATCTATATAGCTGTTTGTATGATCTGTATATATTTCAAAAATCTATGCACCTTTAATCCCTATTCATCCTCATTCTATTTCTTTTTTTAAACATTTGGTCCTCATATTGCGCAAAAAATTATGAACAAAGATTTATATGCCAACAGCATTATTTCACAATCACATAGATACTTTAAAAATAAATTGGCAAATTCTGGAAGAGAGAGACACAAACGATTTTGTCAGGCATTCTTTGCAGTGATTCCTATATTGTAAGTGTGGGCAGGCATTAAAATGAGTTTATTGAGTACATTATATTTTAAAATGTTGGAAAAGAGTGCTTTATTCATAAATAAGATTATATAATACATTATGTAGAAAAAATACTAATGAAGCGATGGAAGCAATTACAACATTTGCATAAGTTGAAAATGTTCATATGGTTTTAACAAATCACATTTCTCACAGACTATGAATGAGAATAGTATGGATGGAAATTACAAATTTGCATCAATTGTTGAAAAGTTAATGTTCTGTTTTTTGTGTCTTTCTCACTATTCAAATGAAAGCCTTTGGGCAAACATGAATGTGTTTGTAACTAACAATCTATTTTCAGTTGTAATTTCTGGTATGCAATTTCTTTGGGAATGTTACCAAAACGGAAATTTCTTTTATTGGCTCATGCTATTTGAAGAAATCATTTAGTGTAACAAAAATAATGGTAGTTTCTGCATTTATTAATCATAAGCTTTTCCCATACTGTAGCACAGGACGCAAGTGGGGGAAAAAGGGAGTTCTACTAATCAAGCAAGGACAATGTGGAATAAAAAGGTCAGGGGGGTAGAAAATTACTGATTGAATCTCATCTGTTGACTTGGGTGACCAAGATTAGACATGCACACATACCCCATTCAGCCTTGACTTATTAGTGAGTTATCCACACTTCTGTAAATTCAGTAGAAATTTGCTCATCCCTTGCATGGCCTCTTCTGCACAGTTATGGCTATGGACACCTCAAGGTTCTGTGAGCTCTCTTACTAGTTTACAACCTTACAAGGGTGTTTTTCTACCAGCAGAAAATTGGCCATAAATGTCTATTAGTCAAAATAACTGCGACAGTTTTATAAGGCCTGTGAGTGCATATTTCCCAGTCTACTTCTCATTAAATTACTAAGAATGCAAAAATAACCAATAGTTTGACCTCTTAAATCACAAATTGGATAGGCTTACTATTAAAGTATATTGTAAATGTGTTTCCCATTATTTAGCTCATTTAGCATGTTCAGCAGCATGCATTCAAATATTCTGAGTTTTTTTCTTACTTCACAGAGGCATTAGATGATTTTTGTCAAGCCATCAAATAATATTTAAAAGGGTAGAGTACAATTGGAATATTGCTAATAGGTCATCATTAACCATTCACATGAAAGATAAAGAATATGAGATACAATAGGTTCAGAAATCACTTGGTTTTGTGCTAATCATCTTGATAGTCTTCATTGTGCAAAGTCAGGGTTACTGTTCAATTTGGAAAATTATATATCACATTATATATAAATTAAAAAGAGAACTAGAATTAAGGTGTACATATACAAATTATTACCTGTAGGTTGAAAAAAATGACCAATAATAAATAGAAGAATGAAATTATTTCAAATCTGACATACATATCAATTTTACCTATTTTCATATTAATATTAGAAGATTGCATGCTAATTAGTATAAATGGGTATATCCATTCATATCCATTTTTCTTCCCTGAAGCAAGTTGATGGCTCTTGTCTTCAATTTTATTTATTTGAAAAATATATGTAAAACCTAAGGAGATATGTACATTTAAAAAGTAATCTTTGGTGTTCATTTCAATGCATGCTTTGGATTTTCTCTGGTGTAGCTGAAAATACCAACATGCTATAAAAATTGTAGAATAAAGTATTTGGTGTCTGAGTTTCAAAATCTGGTCATCAAATAGTGATGTCATGTCTTCGAGAATTCTCATATATGGATCACAAAATTAAAGTGACTTATCACAATTAATTACTTACTATCAATCGGAGTTTAAAGATATATTGACAAGCTATAAAGATGAGCATGTGGAACAACATTCTATCAAATATCTTTGTCATACATAGTTGGGATCTAGTCAACATACTATAATGTGATTTTAAAGAGGGGAGATTTTAAGGAGTATTTCTGTTCAATCTCAACCTGCAAAAATTATAAAGACTGCTTATCTGAATGCTATAATCTATAATGCAGTTATCTTGGCATATTTTTAAAGAATTAACACATGAGGAGGATGTACTTTTTATTACAATCTTCAAAACAAACATTGTTTTATGTAGAAGACTGTCAACTTTTATTTTTATATTGCTATTTCTGTATCATCATGGATTTCTGAAAGTATTATCTGCTCTCTTTCCCTGGGTTTTTAAATACCCCTACGACACTTCCCTCAGCCTAAGCTCCTCTGTGCAAGATCTTTCCAGCTACACCCCATCACTTCAACATTTTGTATATTGCCTGAAAAATAATGCTAGGGCAGGGAGAAGATCTAATTACTGAATGAGTAGGTTACATTTGAGAGAAAAGCAATACATAGATATAAAACACTACTATTAGAAGATTAAACCCTGAATTTAAAGTAAGGAGGCCTTTTCCCCTTTCTTTTCATCTTGGGAAATGTGAAGAGGCTTATAATAAGCCAAAGGAAATGAGAGCGTTGATGAGAGAGATAGGCTTGCAGGTGGTTGATAAAGGCCAAGATTGCTTGCAGTTTATTGATGAGCCATACGTAGTGCTACAAACCTGTATTTTATTTCAGAAAGCATGACATAAAGGTAAAAATGTGTTCCATTAAAATCAGATTTCAAATGTGTTTCATTATAACAAGATTTCGTGAGCTATCCACATGATGTGTGTAGGTCCTTGTAGATAGAAAATTGAAGCATGTAAAATTGCTAAATGAACAGGTAAAAGTTGTCTGTGTTTCTTTGAATCGGTTGTTTGCGTTTGTACAGAGCTCTTTTTTTTTAAAAGGATAAGAGTGGATAAAGACCTCAATAATAAAATTATGGCAACTGTTACTGCTTAAATAACCTAGGTCTATCGGCCAAAAGAAAGTCTTAAAGAGAAATCGTGGATTTAGCAGCTTTCAACTATGCAGTCCTCATTTGCTTTTTGTTAAAAACAAAACTACTAATATGAACAAGAGCAGGACAGCCTAGCAGTTAACGTAATGGTATTCTTACAAAGATGAAGTACTGATTCTGTGTTTTAAAATAAATGTTCTGTTGCTCTTATAGTGAAAAAAAAAAAAAAAACCCTGATATTGGTCTTTGTTTTTAAAACAACCGCGATCTGAAATATACATAACAGGGATCCCTGGGTGGCGCAGCGGTTTGGCGCCTGCCTTTGGCTCAGGGCGCGATCCTGGAGACCCGGGATCGAATCCCACATCAGGCTCCCGGTGCATGGAGCCTGCTTCTCCCTCCGCCTGTGTCTCTGCCTCTCTCTCTCTCTCTGTGACTATCATAAATAAATAAAAATAAAAAATAAAAAAAAATGAAATATACATAACAACCCTTTCCAATTTCTCTCTCTCTCTTTCACATTGCATAATTGTGGTTGTGTAAGAAGCACTTTTTGAGTTTCTTAGTATACTTAAGATGTATATTATTATTCCCACCCCTCCCCCGGTACACACACAATTCCCTTCAATTAAGTGGATTTTAGTTAATGGGGTAAACAAATAGACCACTTGAATTCTAAAGGGTATCCAAATTCTTAATGTGTAGCTTAGTTTAGGATAAAATAAAAGTGAGTTGTAAAAAGATCCATTTAGTCTCCTCATTTGTATTATTAACTGTACAGAAATCCCTGATGAATTACTACCTGTCCAGCTATTTTGTGGTATCAAAGCACTTGTTAGATTAGAAGGTAGCAAATAGTTTAATCTTTTCATGAAACATTTTAGTTTATTTCCTTCACATTTTTTTTTCAGGTCTTAGATTTATGTTCCTTACACTTCAAAGTCAATAGCTTAACTAGAAATTATCCTAATCATATGGAAGTCTAATCCTAAGGTTATTACTATATTTCTATTCCTGGCACTTTAAAATCACATTTGAAGATATGATACTAATTGGGAATCAGGGCTTTGAACTGGTGGTTTCACAAGCATAAGCAGGAAGACTGTGAGAGGTCATTTAATCCCTTTTAAGACTCAGTTTTTTCCACTGTAAAGTGGAAAGAATAATACCTACCTCAAAGCATTCTGATAAAAATTAAATGGTGCAATTCAGAAGCACTTAACAGTGGAGTAAGCCCTGTCTTGAGAAAAGATGTGTAGAGAAGTGAGGGATGGGTTTGTGAGCAGAAGACTTACTCAAAGTCAATTTACTAGAACATATCTGGTGAACTACAGACCAGTTACTTCATGTGCTTTCTCTGCCTAGGCAAGTGTAATCAATACATCATGGATTTGAAATACAGACCCCCTCTTGTGTACCACTGATTAACATCTCTGCATGTAGGGTGCCAGGATAGGGTCAACATGGAGGTTCATTTTGCTCTTACCATATGCCTGAACTGGCTCATTGCTTACATTGTTCTCCTTGTTCTAACAATATATAAGGGGATTGAGCTCCTAAAAGAGTATACCAACAACACCTTAGCAGAGTAAGTACATAATGGATGGATATTTTATTATTGATGTAGTGCTTATCCACCTTGGATGCTTCTGGGCCAATTCCAGATGAGAAGGATGGAAAGAGTAATCTTCACAATTCCTACACGCATCTCGCATTTCCACAGGGAAGAAATGAATTAAAATTTCAAAAGTGATTGCTTTTGTTGGATCCACAAAAAAACTATCAAAAAGCTAAAATATGTCCTAAATCTGGAAATGGGTATTCTGGGTTCTAGCTGGACTGCAAAAAGCCAGTGTATAAGTCAGTCTATATCTGAGCCTCAGCTTTTTATACATAAATTCAAAATTATGGATTAATTTATCCTTCAGTGACCTTCTGAGTCCAAAATTACAGCAAAACTTAGCTGTGCCACAGCTAAAAATACCAATGATGGAGCAAGGTCCTTTTAATGGCTGGCCAGCTCATCTTCCAAAAGGACTTTGAGACAAGACTATCCTTCCCATTATGAGAAAAAACTAAGTTTAATGCTGATGGACCCAGCCCTCTCAATAATACAGTATCTGGCAATTGTTCCAGTAAAACCTTGTTCTCAACCACATTTTGCATTGGAGATAATTTTACCTGCTGGCTGGCACTTTATCTGAAATTGTTAAATCATAAACAACTAATCAAAATGACACTCAACTCAGAGTTTGGTAACAATGCCAGTGTTTACATATTTTACCAAACTTTTATCTGTAAAAAAAATCTGGAAATCTCATGAAAGAGGATTTTTCTCTTTGTTGGTTTTTCAAGTACATAAAACTGCAATAAAAGAAAGTCAATAGAAAACAGCCTTTAGCCGGAGACTTTTCTCTACTTCCTAATTTTAGTCAGCTCAAAAACTTGTCTTACACAATTGTGGAAATAGTGAGTCTGGTGTTAGACTAATCAAGAACTGTAGAAAGACTAGAATGAATCAAATAAGTTAGTCCTGAAGTGTTTTTGAACTTTCATGTAGGTTTGGGTTTCAGTTTGTCTTGATAATGAAAACTCCAGTATGTTTAGAATTTATGTAATCTGGTTTATCAACCATGTTAGAATTCAAATTATCTGTCCCTAAAATGTAACTGTTTGCCTTTCTGCCTTTTCTTCCAAATGTGAGGAATATGGAGAATAAATTTTACATAGTTACATATATCAAAATTGAAGTTGAAATTACTTAGAGTTTTAAAATGCTTAAATGATTTCCATTGTTATAAAATTATATACTGGTGTAATCAAATACTTCTAGGAGACAAAAAAAAAACTCAGTGTTTTTCCCCTGAGAATTTGGTAAAATACACTGTAGTCACGTTAATATAAGTTCAATTCTTCCTTAAAAGAAAAAATCAAGGAAATAATAACAGGTTCTGGGCTAGGTAACAGTCTCCCGTGATTCTAGAAATAACAATGAAGGGTTTAAATGGGAGAACTCTAAGTGCTGGAAGTGTTGGAAGAGCAGATTGAAGATTAGAATTAAAATCCACATGGGAAAGAAGGAGGTAAACTCTTTACCATAAATCATCTAGATACTTAATTTGAAATCAAACATGAACCTGAGCATGTGTCATATAATCTAGCAAAATACACCTGGGTTTTATTAAGATGGTGTGAGCCAAAGACCACAATGTTTTAGACAAGCTTGAGCAGATCCTCTGCTAAAGAGAAAAACAAACATACTCTATGTCTCACTTTTGGAAAATAAAACTCCAAAACTTCAACACACCGACTTCAAGTAATTAATGGACTGAACTTCCAAACACTCACAGCATATTTGAAAGTCAGTACAATGCAACAATTTAAAAAGATTTTTATTTATTTATTTGAGAGGGGGAGAGAGTGAGAGAGAGAGAGAGAGAGGGAGAGAGCAGGAGCAGGGAGAAGGGGCAGAGGGAGAGGGAGAAGCAAGATCCTGATGCAGGGCTCAATCGCAGGATTCTGAGATCATGACCTGAGCTGAAGGCAGATGCTTAACTGACTAAGCCACCCAAGTGCCCATAATGCAATGTTAGCAGCACGTGTTTTAGAGTGATACAGACTCGAGTTCAAATCCTGATATTTCCACTTGCTTATTGTCTGATTTTAAGTAGCCTACTTAACTTTGCATCAGTTCAATTTCTTGATTTGCAAAATGGGCACCATTACGGTCCACTGTTACAAAAATGTTGTGTAAGATAAATACAATGTGTGTAAAATGCTTAGTGCAATACCTGCACTGAATAGATCTTAATAAATAATGGCCATTTTAATTTTTATTATACACTAAGTGTTAACTTAGTGCTACTTAGACTCATAATTCATAAAAGAAAAAAAGCACTTAAATTAAAA
Organism: Vulpes lagopus; assembly: GCF_018345385.1. Taxonomy (NCBI): domain Eukaryota; kingdom Metazoa; phylum Chordata; class Mammalia; order Carnivora; family Canidae; genus Vulpes; species Vulpes lagopus. The sequence goes on from NC_054829.1 coordinate 103,434,119, forward strand.
GAAACAGAACCATGTCTGTCCTCAGTTGCCACTTTGCACATACTAACAGATACAACCCTACAACTCTTTAAGAAGTTATCATAATAAACTTTGGTAAGTTTTATTTCAACACTCTTTCATATTTATAGAAAGTTACAAGTAACTCAAATATGGCCTTTGTTCAGATTTACCAATTGGTTATATTGGTTTACCTCATTTGTTTTATTATAGTATCTTCACTATGCACATATACCTATGCACACACACACGTTTTCTGTTTATTCTAAAACATTTGAAAGTAAGTTGGAAAGAGTATGTATTTTATTCTAAATATTTTAGTGTATATGTCCTAAAATTATGGTCATTCCCTTACATAACCTCAGCTTTTTCCTCAAAATCAGGAAATGTAGCATTGATGCAATACTGTTAATCCACAGTTAATATTCAAATTTGTTTTATTGTTTCAGGTATGTCTTTTATAGCTATTTTTCCCAGTCTATGATCATATATTATCTTTAGTTTTCATGTGTCTTTAGTCTCTTTTAATCTTGAACAGTTCCTCAGTTTTCTTTGTTTTGTTTTGTTTTTTAAATCTTTCTTGACAAGACATTTTTGAGGAGCACAGCCAAGTTATTTTATAAAATGTCCCACAACTCATTTCTTTTCTTTTCTGGTTTCTCATGTGTACATTTAGCGTATGGATATTTTGATAGAAATACCACTGAAGTAATATTACATCCTTCTCAGTGCATAAGACCCACATGATTTCAGTTTATCATAATTTCAGTGATGTTGGGTTACTGATGATGTTGAAGCTGGTTAAGAATGAGAACTCCAGGTTTCTTAATTGTGACTGATGGAAAGATGCTTTGATACTAGAAGGAAATGCTGAAAATATCCCAAGCTTTGATGAAAATTATATAACCACATAGATAAAAGATCTCAACACACTTAAAGCAGGATACATAGTAATAATACCAAAGCACAACAAACAAAACAAAACAAACAAACAAAAAATATTACCAAAGCAAATTATAACCAAATCTCTGAAAATGAGCTTTGAAGAAAATGGAAGAGAAAAATGACACGTGATGAACAAAGGGAAAAAAAAGGTAAGATTTTTCACCAGAAATTGTGCAACCAGAAGACATTTGAATGACATCTTTACAATGTTGAAAAAAACAATTGTCAACCAGAAGTTCACAGTGAAAATAGCCAGGAAAAACTCACTGAATATCACTTTCACAAATGAAGGCAAGCTATTTTTCATAAATATAGCAGTTGTGAGAATTTGTTGTCAGCTGACCTGTACAAAAAATAAATATAAAGAAGTTCTTCAAGCTAAAGGAAAATGATACCAGGTGAAAACTTGGCCCTACAAAAGTGAAAAAAAGAATTCTGAAAATCATAAGAAAATTTGGTAAGTATAAAATACCTTTTATTTCTCATTTTAAGATTTCTCAAAAGGCAGTTAACTGCTTAAGAAAGTATCTGGGGGCTAATAACTTGTAGAAATGTAATGTATGGACACAGTAGCAATAAGAGGGAAGGGATAGAATATACTTTTGTAAGTTTCTTGCACTATATGTGACAAGGGATAATATTATCCCTGTGGATAAGTTAAATATGCATATTATAAACCCTACAGAAACCACAAAAAGTTTAAGGCCTAATTAATACTATAATAAAATGGAATAATAAAATATATTCACCTTAATCCCAAATAAGTCACAAAAAGGAAGTATAGAAAAGATGGAAAAATAGAAAAGAAATAGCAAGATAGTAGATGGAAACTCATATTGGTAATTGCATTAAATGTAAGTGGCAAATACTCCAATAAAAAGTCAGTGGGTCAAACTGGATGAAAGCAAGATCTAATTATATGCTATCTATGAGATACTAACTTTAAACCTAGAGGCAAATATGTTAAAAGCATGGAAAAATGTATACCATTAAAATATTAATCATAAGAAAACCAAAAGACCATAATATATCATGTTTCAGAACAAGAACTATAAGAAAAATATTTCATAAAAATAAGTGTACCAATTAAACAAGAAGACATACCAATTCTAGATGTCTATGCTTATATTTTATAATACATGAATTAAAATTTACAGATCTGAGAGGAGAAAGAGAAAAAAAATAAGCTATTATGTTTACATTACTCTCTCAATAATTTGTAGAATGAGTAGATAGTAAATCAATAAGGGTAAGAACTTTGGGGTGCCTGGGTGGCTCAGTTTTTTAAGTGGCCAACTTTTGATTTCAGCTCAGGTTATGATCTCAGGTTCCTGGAATCAAGTGCCATGTCAGGCTCCACACTTAGTGAGGAGTCTGCTAGAGATTCTCTGTTTCCTTTCCCTCTGCTATCTCTGTCTCAAATCAATCAATAACCAATCAATCAATCTTTTTTTTTTAAAGGCTAAGAACTTTGAACAAATTATCTACCAGTTTGATCTAATTCATATTAACAACATTTCACTCAACAACAACAGAATGCTTTTTTTAAAGTACTCATGAACATTCACCAGATATGCTACAAGCTAAGCCACAAGATGGTTTCGATAAATTGAGAAGAATTAAAACACAGAATTATGTTCTCTGACAACAAGGGAATTAAATTAGAAATTAAGAAGACAAAGATATTTAGAAACCACCAAATATTAGGAACTTAATGTTTTGCTAAATAATTCATGGATTAAAGAAGAAATTACAAATGAAATTACATCTCAAACTGAGTGAAAATGAAAACAATAAAGCATGCATATCAAAATATGTGAAATATAACTAAATCTATGCTTAGAGGAAAATTTATAACTTCAAATGCTCATAATAAAAAAAGTAAATGATCTGATATCAGTGATCCAAACTTCTAACTTAAAAAGCTAAAAAAAGAATAAATTAAAGCCAATGGGGAAAAAAAGCCAATGTAATTAGAATAAAGGAAATAATAAAATAAGGCCAGAAATTAATTAAATGGAAAATGGACAAGGATTACAGAAAACCAACTATCAATAAAATTGTTAGCCTGTAGCTGGACTGGTGAAGAAAAAGGAGACAGACATAAATTTCCAATATCAGATATGAAAGAGGAAATATCACACAAAACCTACATTAAGCAGGAAGGTAAAATACTATGAATTATCTGTCAGTGAATTGATCACTTAGATAAAATGAACAAATTCCTTGAAAGACTCAACAATTGACTCAAGAAAAACATTCTTGAATAACCATGTATCTATTACAGACATTTAGAACAAAAATCCTCCCAACAAAGCAAGTTCCAGGCCCAAATGACATTGTGGTTGAAGTCTAATAAGCCTTGAAGGAGAAATAATACCAACCTTACTCAAAGGAAAAGGGAAGCACTTGCCAATTTATTTCATGTGACTGGCACAATCCTTATATCAACTTAAGAAAAGAAAACTAAAACTACAGACTGATATTCCTCATGAATATAAATGGCAAAAATATTATTGAAAAAATATTAACAAGTCAAATCATGACCAAATGATGTTTATTCCCAGGATGCAATCTTGGTTTAACGGTTGAAAACCAATCTATCTATTTTATCAGGTCAATAGAGTAAATATGAAAATCCATGTGATCTCAGTCAATGGAAAAAAAGCGCTGGACAAAATTCAACATCCATTCATTACAAAAACTAAGAATAGAGGGAACTTAAACTGACATAAGGCATCTATAAAACATCTACAGCTAATATTGAGTGGCTTTGATTTCCTCTATGGATGTTACTATATTAAAGGATCAGCATTAGATTCTCTCACTGGCAGGTTAGACATTGCTCAATGACATCAGCTAAATGCTTTGATAAGAGGGAGCTCATGCTTTTTGAACCCATCAGTATCATTCAACTCTGCTAGTACAGTTACTCCCATTGCTAGAGCACTGGGGTGGCTAAGGATAGAGTCTGGCTGACATCTACTGGTAGAGTCATTCTGTTGACTTGATAGTTTCATTCACTTCTCCAGTGGATGGTCCCTAGTGGTTTTCAACTGTAGTACAAAGCTCCTCCTATTTTGTTTCTTTGCCCATAGGCTCAGCTCATGTCTCTTTCCCAAACATCTTCATCCCTGATTTCCTAGTCTTTCTCTTTTTCTCCTTTCATGACCATCCAGTCCATTTGCCAATCCCTATTAGTCCTTGTAAAGACAGTGTTTACTTGCACAGTATCATAACAACAATGCAAGCTGAAATGATACAGTGTCATCTGAATAATCAATAAGAAATATTATGACTGACTGCTCAGTCACTTTTGAAAACACTTGAAAGATAGTAAAAATTATCTTGCTGCCAGTTATAAATATATAGGAAAGTGAAAAAAGCAAAGCTAATATTCATTTAGGCATTGTAACTTAAAATATTGGAAACATTGAGAATTCTTGTTTTTTTCTTTGCATTTAATTTTCCAGCTTTTCTGAGGTATAATTAAGAAACAAAATTATATATATTTAAACTGTACCATATGAGGATTTGATATACATATAACTTTGTGAAATATTTACCAAAGTCAGATTAACACATCCATTATCTTATATACTTACCTTTTGTGTATGCATGTCATAAAAATGCTTACAATCTACTCAGAAAATTTCAAATGTACAATACAGTTTTATTAACTATAGTCACCATGCTGAACATTATATCCTCACAATATATTTATCTTAAAGCTGTGTTTTTTTGGTCAAAATTATTAAGGGTAGTTTGAAGATTGCTTCCTTCCTTTTGTTATATAACTTAAAATATGGAGCAAGAGGACACCTGGGTGGCTCAAAGGTCGAGTGCCTGCCTTCGGCTCAGGACATGATCCTGGGGTCCTGGGATCGAGTCCCACATCAGGCTCCCTGCAAGGAACCTGCTTCTCCCTCTGTCTATGTCCCTGCCTCTTTCTCTGTGTTTATCACGAATAAATAAAATATTTTTTAACAATTTTGGAGAAAGAAATCTTTCTATGCCTCAGCTTCTAATATTTTGTTCTTTGATGTTCCCGAGTTTCTTTAATGGCAATATCTTGTTTTGTTTTGTTTTGTTTTGTTTTTTTCCTGGGGTCACTTATTCAGGACATCTTCATCCCTCTCATCACAACCATTTTCCTCCCATATGCTCACAAGTTCGACCTTCACTGAGTTTCTTTAGCTGTATATCTACAGTCTGACAATGGGTAACAGTGTCAATATTTCAAGGCTAACTATTCCATCTCTAACGCAATCTGAATATTTTATTTGAAAAAAAAAAGAAAAAAATGAAATAAATTTGATTTGAATCCTGTAGAGTGATTTCTACGTGCAGAGTTGTCTACCATACTGACACAATTTAATGTAGAAGTAAATGTTCTATTTCAACCGTGTCTTTTCTGACACTAATAAAACCTAAAGTGAAAGATGTTGAAAGAACTTAATCTTATTTGTTTTATCTATGACTTTTTCAATATGGTTCATATGGTAGCTTTATACAGATTTATGTTTCAGTCTATTTTGCCTTTGCTGTTGCCATTCTTAAATCTTCTAATCACATCCAATTTCACAAGGAGTAATAGCACATTTCATTTCTTCACTGCACTTTCATCTTGTTCATGATGCCCTTTTCCAGTGATCCAATTCAGTAAAATGGTCATATAGGTTTGTCACTGTGAGACAAGGTGGCAATACAACTGCCTCTTTGCTCTCTGTGGTCATTTGAATAATGGACTGCAATGACCAGTCACAGTCATATTTGCAAGAAATCATGTGTTTGGTCATTGATCAGAATGCACATCTATTATTTATATAGTGACTTATGGACTGAAGAATTAGAAGCAAAGTTTGTACTTTACGGAATTACTCACAGTTAATACACTATGGTAACTGGGATTTGAGCCATGTTGTTAGAGAACTGGGGTAACTGAAATCTATATGCATTTGGAACCTGTGCACGGTGAGGATTGCCTGCATATTCCTAATCAGGGTACTTCCTCTCTATGAAAAAGTGGATGATCAAGTGCACTGCCCAAAGCTCTGCCCCTGGGAGGATTTCATTTCCACATGATATTTCAGAACTTTCAGGGAATGGGGTTATAATGCAACAGTAATTCACTTTCAGCTTTCCACTACATACCAAATAGACTTATCCTAGAAATGAGCTGGGCTTTTTTCCTCCTCCAGCTGGTCATCAGGAACCTCATAAAGCCATAGGTGTGAGATGAAGGAGAAATGTGAATACAAACTTGGGGAACAGGGACGTCTGGATCACTTGTTCCTGCTTGAGCCTAATCCCTAAACTAATTCTTGATTCAGAGCCTTCAATTTAGAGGCAGGCAAAGCCCATAGACACAATTTACAAAAAAGGGAACACAAATGCAAAATACAAATGAACCTATAAGATATTGAAAGGCGACAAATGATGTGATTTTGGAGTGCAGAGTTTAAAAGCTATCCTTACTGACTTCTCAGCCCAGATTCTCTATGTACTAGCTTTGTGAACTTTAGCAAGGTACTTAACCCCTCCATGCCTCCACTCCTTTATTTGTAAAATGGAGGTAATAAAATGTTGTACTCTGAATATCCCTTAACCATCTCTTCCATAGTAAGTGATTTTTTAGCTGGGCAAAGAACTCATACAGATGGTTTTCCCAGTATTGGTGATAGGTCATATTCATAGGCTTTCTGAGAAAAGGTCAATGGGGGTATAAATGGTTGGAGATTTTGTAAAGTAAAAATACTTGCTTTCTGTCATGAGATTTAACTTTTAGTTTCAAAGAGTATAGAATTCTAGATTGGAAACCACTTTTTTCTGAGAATTTTAAAAGCATTTCTGCTCTTCTCTAGTGTAACTATGGAGATGTTTGATGCTATTTGATAACATCAATCCTTAGTAGGTCATTTTTTTTCCTTCTAGAAACTTTCAGAATTTTCCTTTTATCTCTATTTTTAAAATGTTTATTTCTTATGCTGGGCATGCACTGGATCCATTCAGTCTGGAAACTCACTGTTATCCAATTCAAGGAAAACTTTCTTGTATATCATTGACAATAATCTACTTCTTTCCATTTACTCCTATTTTTTCCTTAAAGAGCTCCTATTGGGTATTGGACCTCTGCGTTAATTATATTATATACGGTTTTTGTTTCATTCTTGATCTCTTGGTCTTTTTGTTCTAATTTCCAGGAATTGTATTTATTATTCAACCCTGTTATAATTATCTACTATTGTATAATTAACCACCCTAAACATAGTGCCTTTAATATATTTCATCTATATATGTATACACATATATACATATACACATACATAGATGCAAAATATATAACATATAATATATGAAATATACACATATTTCATATAATGAAATGCCTTTGTTATATTTCATGACTTTGTGGGCCAAGAATTTAGGTAGCATTTAGTGATAATGTAGATTACTTCGTGATATTCGTCTGGTAGATGGGTTGATCTGAATGGTTTAAAATAGTTTTACTAACATGTCTGGAGCACTGGAGGAAGCCAGCTATACTGATCAGTGTGCTTACATGGAGCCCCTTCAGCATGGCAATATTAGTCAAATATCTTATCTAGTAACTGTGAACACCCAGAGAGTATATGCTAAGAGTCTTCAGCAAAAGCTGTAGGGATTGACTTTCATGACCTAACTGCAGGAGTCCCTAATATCATTTCTCCTTCATTTTATTGGTATAGTGAGCTAACCCGTATACCTCTCAATGAGAGGAAAAGCAAAGAATTTGTAGGCATTTTTAACATACCATACTTTTGAGAATGTACATATACATGTATGCTCACACACATATATTTAATTTACTAAGAATTCTTTCTTGTTCTCTGATCTCATATATTTTTAAAAATCTTTTCAGGCAAACAGTATCTTGTTCCCCTCACCCCCCCATGAGTAATTAATTTTTCAAAAATTCTATTTCCCTTTGTCTGTTTCCCTTCTGTATTCATTTAAAGTTTTCCTCTATTTGATTGCTTTATTCTTTTATTTTCATGTGGTGGATTTCCTAATATGCCTGGAGATCTTGGCTGTCCTTTGATGCTTAAGATGGAGGCCTTAAAAGGCTCACTGGAAACTATCTGTGGGTAGAAGTGTTTGGGTCAACTGGTTCAATTCATGTAGGGTGATAGAGCCAAGTCCATCTGTTTGTGAGCTGTTCCAAAAATGTCAGTCCTCTCTCGTTAGCCAGTAAGTTTCTTCTATGGATAATTCTGCCTGGGAATGAGGCCTGCTGCCAGAACTTGGGATCAAAAATAGGGAAGGGAGTTGTGTGTTGACTTTCCCATACTGGTTGATAGGATTTCTCCAGGTGGTCTCCCTGTTTCTAAGCCCAGTAGACCTGTATATTCAGTATGGTCACTTACCTCTTCACACAGAGGCCATTTTATGGGCTTTTTCCAAGAAGCAAATCTGTTTCTTGGTGCAGTCACAGATGGCTATAGGGGCATGATGGTAAAGGGTATCTGAGATCCAACTTCTCTTCTACAGTCTTTGAACTCACTCATCTGTTGCTTCTGTGTCCTTATTGTTACCTATCTGCACCGTATTCTCTCAATTTTGAAATTTGCTTTTTGATACTTTCTCTCTGGACATTTAGATTTTGCCTTTCTATGCTTCCCCGTCAGTTACTAGCCCTCAATCCATCTTTCAGTTTCCAAAAATTTAGTGATTTTTGTCTGGTGTTTCTTCTCCATGATCTTGCAGATTTATACCTAAAATATATTTTACTATAATTTTAAGGCAGTTTTCAGAGGTATTGGAGGTAAACATACATGCTTAATCTGCCATGCTTAGTAGGAAGTCTCAGATATTTCAACATTCTCTCTTTTTTGACTAGAGATGCTATTAAGAAGAAAATGTAACTGGTTTCATACTTAAGAATGACTAATAAGAGGAAAAAGACATTTTAATTTTCAATTTTAAACATGTTTAGTGGATATATTACCATTAAAGAAAAAGAGAATAGAGGATCTTGGGTAATCATCACCCCAATATACTTGGAATAATTACAGAGAATTTAACTTTTTCAAAAGTTTTTCTACTTGTCATCCATTTTTTTCTTGGAAAACATCCAATTGGATTTATGTTTTAAACTGTCCATGTACATCCTCCAGATTTTTCCAGCTACATTTGTAGGAAGAACGACATTGATGTTTCTGGAGCAAAAAGGATACAAATGAAATAGATTATAGTTACAAACGTAGTAACTAGTTTTTTCCTCACTTAGAACTCTTCTCTTGTCTTTGTCTTTCAAGACAACACTTGCCAGTGTAGGAATTTTTAGCCATTTGCTTAGGCTCTGCTCCTATTCTGTTCCTTTCGCCATCCATATGACTCTTTGCTGTATTCTAGGAGGGCTATTTTTGGTCCTTCCAAAAAGACATGAGTAATTAGTTCCATTGCTGTTCAGCAAATGCATCTTAATCATCCCAAATCTGTGTGCAAGCTACTTTAGACATACATGTAAGCACTTCAAGGGTGGGTAAAGGCAGTGCAGGTTAAGGAAAAGGACTGTGGAGGAGAGTACTTAGGAAACTCATCCTTGGGACATAAAGTAAATGGATGAGAGTGGATGAGTTGATTGTCAGGAGGATAACAGGTGGGGGAGAGAGAGAGGTATATGGGCCTTGGGCCAAGCAAACTTTGAATTTTAATCGACAATGCTTTTCCCCACCATTTTTATAATGTGATTAGTTAAGTTGTAATTTAATTGAGTGTAAACAGTTCAATTTCAGTTCAGTAAAAGCTAATTCTGCAATCCCATTTAATTTCAGATCTATAGATTTGTTTATTTTGGTTGAAGAAGTTTGCAAGTACTTCTTGCAAGACCCAAATATCCATTTATTTTCCCCTATTTAGTAAGAAATTTCTGATTTTATTCAAGATGGTCATGTGCCTGGCTAAAAGATTGTATTTCTAATCTTCCTTCTACACATAGGTAAGGCCATATGATTATGCATTGGCCAGTTAGAGTTAAATTGAATTGTTTTATGTTTTATATTCCACTTGTTAGCTAGGGAAGTATATGTGGTGGCTGGAGTACCCATGGACACAGGACATTATCCAGGGGATATGGGTTGTGAATGGATGGATCCATGACAGTCTCAGAGCCCCTAGTCCTAGCTCTCAGTATGCCTACTTCTGGGCTTACTTTGTGTGAGGAAGGTACTTTCTTTAAACCACTCTATTCTGAATGATTATACCCAGCTAAGCCTAAATCCAAATGATACCAAAGAGAACCCATAGTATGCTTTGAAATCTTGACTAAAGGTTCAGAGTCTGAAAAAAATTTGTTTATACCCTATGAATTGTCACCTAAACTAAGAAATAATTTTCTGCTGAGACAAAAAAATCCAATAAGAACATTTTTAGCTTTTGTCTTGAATCAGAAGGCCTAGCATTAGAGTAGGCATTGAATAAATACTTATTGAATGTTCATATAATTTAAAAATTAATTCTTGAAAATAATTCTTGAGGGCTTGCTTACATATAAACAGGTGTCAGGGTGACCACCAGGTGGTCAGTAAGTGTACAGAGGTAGATAAATACTGTCTCTAGCTCAATGAGATTTCTAATCTTGTAAGAGTGATATAAACAACTAGCATTTATACAAGATGGAAGGAATTAACTCTCATAGTAGAGATATATACAATGCACTGAATGGTGGAAGAAAAGTGACAGATTCATAATAGTGGGGTTCAGAGCTTAATTGAAACAGTGATAAAGTAAGGAATGTAGATTGGTAAAATTGTAAAACCATGCTGAGGAATTTTTATTTCATTGTTTAACTAACTGAGAGACGTTCAATTAATTTTTAGGATACTATTCTAATGTCCATGTGAAAAATTGACTGGAGAGACAGGGACTGAAGGCCAGAAGGTGTCTAGCCCAAAGCAAGTGTTGATTTCCCCCCTCTCAGCAGGGATAGGAGAAAACTAGTCTCATCTCTGTGAGTCCCATGGGCCTGACATCAAGGTGAGAGGGAAGATTTTCAAAAGGATTAGAAGGTGAGAGTCCAGGTGGCAGAGACAGAGTATTGGAAAAGGAAACATGGCTAGACATGGAAAGGTAGAGGAACCATTGTTATGAACTGAATGGTGAGCAATGCACCCAACCCTCATTCAAATATTGAAGCCATAAGTCCCAACATGTGTGTATTTGGGGATGGGGCCTTTAAAGAGATAATTAAGGTTAAATCAGGCTATCAGAGTAGTTCCTAATGTGACAGCACTTTATAAGAAGAGGATGAGATACCAAGAGATCCTCCTCTCTTTTTGAACAAACAGAAAAGAAGGTATGTGTGGACACAGTGAGAAGACGACCACAAGCCAGGAATAGAACATTACACCAAATCAACCCTAAATCTTGGGCCTCTGGCCTATAGAATTATGATAAAATAAGTTTCTATTGTTTAAGGCATTCAGCCTGTGGTATGCTGCGATGGCAGACTGAGCAGATTAATACCCCATATGGGTTGACCAAACAGAGAATAGAACCTGAGGGAGATATTGCATTAGTTCTAAGAGGAGAGGTGATTGCTTCTGTCCAAGCCTTGTACTGGTCTCCTCACTCTGTAGGAAGGAGATGCTGAGCCACAACAACTGGGCCACATTTATTAAGTTTCTTTATAAAGCAGCAATAATAATAGTACTGATCTCACAATTTTGTTACAAGAAGTAAACAAGTTAACAGTGAGGATAAATAAGCAAAAAGTAATTGCTTTATTTATTTATTTGTTTTTAAAGATTTTATTTATTTTTTCAACACACACACACACACACACACACACACACACACACAGGCAGAGGGAGAAGCAGGCTCCATGCAGGGAGCCTGATATGGGACTCGATCCCAGGTCTCCAGGATCAGGACCCAGGCTGAAGGAGGTGCTAAACCACTGAGCCACCCGGGCTGCCCAAGTAATTGCTTTAAATGTTAGCTATTTTTACTTTTACAAATCATTTATACCAGCCCCCAATTTTTATTCAGCATGCTGCCAAATGAAACACCCGAATTTATAATCCATAAAAAGAAATTTGGGGATTATTGACATGGTAGGTGTGTGTATAGGTATAAAACAGTGATACATTCAATTCTATATCAGAATGAATTAAATTATGGCAAGACTGAGGCTGTTCAAAGCCAGAACATTCACCACCACTGTGCCCCTTTCTTCCCACAGTGAGTTGCCTCAAAAGGTAGAATTGTCAAAACAGATTCACATGAATCATAGGTCTTGCCCAACACCAAACTACTAATGATTCAAAAGATACAAGCAAGAAGGAGGCACACATGTCATATTCCTTTGAGCCTTCCAAACCAGCTTTCTAATTGTCCCTTTTCCCACACTGAGAGTAACAAGCAAGCACTAACAATGTGTGGTATGCATGTGAACTCAGCCACTTAGGTTTAGAGCTTCTTGGTTTTTATGTTTAGTCATTCAGGAGCAAAGATGTTACAGGACTAATTTACATTCTCTAACCAGCTATATCCCATAACTGCACAAATTCCAGATTTATTTATAGTAACCAGTATAAACAGACAGGCACATCCTGCTCAAATCATCTCTTGTATAAGAACTCTGTAAAATCTACCATTAGCATGTTTACAAGGAAATTTGATAGATAGAAATAAAGATTTTCTCCAGGTCTTCTCTGTCCTATGTGGTCTTCTGCTGGAAGGTGAAGCAGAATAGGGTAATATTTAAGGGCATAGACTCTAATCCTGGATTCAAATCCTTGCTTTATTGCATTAATAAGTTACTTAATTAATCATTGCCTCATTTTTCAATCTGTAAAATGGACTTAATAGAATCTTCTTCAATAAAATTGCTGTAAGGATTTAAAGAGTTAATAAATGCTTAATAAGTACTTAGAGTAGTACACGGCATACAGTGAGTTCTCAATAATATTAGCTAACATATCTAAATGTTACTATGATTCTAGAAAGATGGTCTGTGAATTAGACCTGTTTTGTTGTATCTACCATCACTTACTTTCTCTTCTGCTTATAAATATACTTTAAGCTGTTCACCTTAAAAGGGCACCTTCCTGACCTTTTACAGGTCCCACTTACCATGTTTCTCTTAACAGGATAAGGAGAGGAAATATTGCTGAAATAAAGCAGTATATCACTTGACTAGTTGAAGAGATAATAGTAGTATGTCCTTAGGGATTGGTCATTTCTCTGGTTTATCTCATAAAACCAAGCAAAATTCTCAGAATTGGACTCTGAACCAATTCTGGGTTCATCCCAGAACTCTGGGATGAGTTGCACAAAACTCTAGCAAGTGCAAGGTCACAGAGAGACAAAGTTGTATGCTTGACATGAGGCTTGCTGAAATGTTTCTTTCATGATATTAATATCTTTTATCCAGTTGTCATTTCATCATCTGCACTGGTCCAAGCTTAATTAAGGCCCTCATCTATTCAATATTTATATGTGCCTCTTAATTAGATTCTCTATCTCACATTTTACTGTTTCTGCTCTTCCACACCATTAACTTGCTCCCCAGATCCCTCAAAATTAGCCAACTAAATTAATGATCTGTTCAAGATACTCTCCTGCTTAAAAAAGTCTCTGACTCCAAATTTCTTATGAAATAAAGTCACATTTTTTTACATGCATTCAGAGATTTTCAAAAAGTGATCTCAAACTCACTCTCCAGGGATCCCTGGGTGGTGCAGCGGTTTGGCGCCTGCCTTTGGACCAGGGCGCGATCCTGGAGACCCGGCATCGAATCCCATGTCGGGCTCTCGGTGCATGGAGCCTGCTTCTCCCTCCGCCTGTGTCTCTGCCTCTCTCTCTCTCTCTGTGACTATCATAAATAAAAAAATTAAAAAAAAAAAAAACTTTTTCAAACTCACTCTCCAGAGGTATCTTTCTCCATTCCCTGTGACCTAATCAGTTCCCCAGAACCTCAGATCATGCCCTGATCCCTGAAGACCTCACAAGGTCTTTTGTGTCTTTTGTTTTTAATTTCTTAGCTCTGTGACTTTGATTAGCTTCTTCCTCTACTCAGGTTGCTCCTCCCACTCTTTATCCCACCTTTTTTCCCTCTACTGCAATTGAACTCTTTATTTTATGGTTGAGGAAACTTCCCTGATTCTCCTAGGTAGTTTTTTCTCCACAACTTCTCTTGGCACAGCAGGAGAATATGGAAGGAGTTGAAAATTTCTTGAGGGATTTCTTCAAAGCGTACAACATTCCCAGCCTTCACTTCTCCCAGATAATTAGCTATAAAGTCTTTTTGAATAGCACATTTCTTTATAGGAGCTAAAGTGTATTATCGTTGTTTATTCATTGGCCTGTTTCCCATTATAGACTGAGCTTCTCAAGAAAAGAAATTGTGTCTTAGTCACCCACGCTTCTCCCATACATAATATAACTGTGATTAAAAGTTTTTTACGTATCAACTCAGTTTGTCAATTTTCAGATCAAGGCTCTGTTTCCAAACATAGTTGGGAAAAGCTCTTCCATCATGATAGAGATTAATAACTTAAAGTAACTGTACCTTATTCTGGAGATTGTGTTCTCTGAATTTTAAAAATGCATTTTTCACTTCCCTCTTGTTCAAATCATAATAATTCACAAATCTCCTTTCATAGAGAGCTTTATAAAGAGATGTAGAAAACATTGTATGTGATATAAAATATGCTTTATTTGTATATGTATTTAAATGTACTATATAGGGAGTCTCTCTATATATGCCCAGAAAATATCTGTGATTTACTCAAAAATGTATAAAGTATAGTCTACTAAAATTTAATTTTTATTTTTCTGAAAAGCAAAATAGAAGAAAAATGAGAGCCCTCTGGTGGGCAATACTTTAAGTTCCAATATCATATGTAGTATTTTCCTGGTACAATTTTCAAAGATTAAGCAAACATTATATGTCTAAACAGATCAGTAAGAAATAGTAAGGTGAAATTTAAAAAGTTTTTTAAATTCCTTAAGTATAGTTTAAGTAAATTAATTTTCCACAGAAAATATGTGATTCTGAGTAACTCTTCTACTAAAATAAAAACATTTAAATCCATAGGAAATCCATAGGAAAGCTCACAAAACAAGCGAGAATAAAAAATTAAAATGAACTCATCTCTTCATCCTCTCACATTGAGTTTAAATGAAATAGATTCATCAAATTAAAAATCAGAAAAATGATGAAGTTAAAATTTTTTTAAGTATGAGTTATGCAAGGACAAATTCATTACTTTTTTTCATTTTTTTCCTATTTGCGGTGAAGTTGTCAAATACTTAAAATTAAGCATTTGAAAGTAAAAAAAATCAGTGGCATTTACCATTCAAAATGCTGTGTACCACCACTTCTGTCTTCTTCCAAAATATTTTTATTACTTTTAAATAAAACTCCATACCAATAAGAAGTTACCCCTCCATCCTTCCTTTCCCCAGTGCCTGGCAAACACCAATCTGTTTTTGGTTTCTACAGACTTACATATTCTGAATATTTCATATAAATGGAATCATACAACATGTGGCCTTTTCTGTCTGGCTTCTTTCACTTAGAATAATGGTTTTGAGATTCATTCATATTGTAGCATATATCATCACTTCATTCCTTTTTATGACTGAAAAAATATTCCATTTTATGTATATATCAATTTTTTATCCATTCATCTGTTGATGGACATTTGGCTTTTTTCTATCTTTTGGCTATTGTTAATAGTGCTGCTATGAACATTCATGTACAAATATTTGAGTACCTGGTTTCAATTTTCTGAGGCACATATATAGGGTAAGAATTGTTGGGTCATAAGGTAATTCCATGTTTAACTTCCTAAGGAACCACCAAACTTTTCCACAGAAGTGGCACCATTTTCACATTTCTACCAGCAATGGATGAGCGTTCTGATTTGTCCACATTCTAATACTTGTTATTATCTGCCTTTTTGATCATAGGCATCCTACTGGGTGTTAAGTAATATCTCATTGTGGTTTTGATTTACATTTTCTTGATAGCTAATGATACTGAGCATCTTTTTATGCTTACTTGCCATTTGTATATCTTCTTTGAAGAAATGTGTATTCAAGTGCTTTGGTTATCTTTCTTTGTTGAGTTGTAAGAATCTTTACATGTGCTGGGTACCAGACTCTTGTCAGATAACATGATTTGTAAATATTTTCTCCCATTCTATAAGTTGTCTTTATTTTCTTGATAATGTATTTTGTTGTGAAAAGTTTTTAATCTTAATAAAGCCCAATATAACTATTTTTTTTTCTTTTGTCAGTCGTGCTTTTGGTTTCATATCTAAGAATCTATTGTCAAATTAAAGGTCATAAAAATTTACCCCTCTTTTCTTCTGAGAGTTTTATTGCTTTAGCTCTTATATTTAGATCTTTGATTCATTTTGAGTTAAATTTTGTATGTGGTATAAGGTAGAGGTCAAATTTCATTCTTTTACATGTGGTAATATAGTTTTCTCAGCATCAATTGTTGAACAGACTATTCTGTCCCATTGAATGGCCTTGACATGCTTGTAATATCAAGAATGTAAAAAAAAAAGAATGTATTACAAGAATATATAATAGATATAGATTATAGATGTATGGGTTTATTTTTTTTATTTTTTTTAAATTTTTTTATTTTTTTATGATAGTCACAGAGAGAGAGAGAGGCAGAGACACAGGCAGAGGGAGAAGCAGGCTCCATGCACCGGGAGACCGACGTGGGATTCGATCCTGGGTCTCCAGGATCGCGCCCTGGGCCAAAGGCAGGCGCCAAACCGCTGCGCCACCCAGGGATCCCGATGTATGGGTTTATTTGGGGGTCTCAATTATATTCTATTTGTATACATATATGTAGCCTTATATCAGTATCACACTATAGCTTTGTAGTAGGTTTTGAAATTAGGAAGTATGAACACTTTGAGTTTGTTCTTTTTCAAAATTGTTTTGCTAATTCATGGTCCTCCACATTCCATATGAACCTGAGAAAAAGCTTTTCCATTTTGACAAGTAAGGCCTTTGGAATTTTGAAAGATACTGTTGATCACTTTAGGTAGTATTGTCATCTTAATAATATTCAATCTTCTAATCTAAGAGCATGGGATGTTTTTCAATTTATTGACATCTTTCTTAATTTCTTCATAGTTTTAGTGATATTTTATAGTTTTCAAAGTAGAACTTTTTCACTCCCTTGGTTAAACTTATTTTTAGATATTTTGTTTTTTGGATTCTAATGAAAATAGAATTGTTTTCCTAATTTCCTTTTTGGGTTATTTATTGCTGGTGTATAGAAACACAACTGACTTTGGTATGTTAATTATGTACTCTGCAACTTTGCTAAAATTATGAACTTAGTTGGTTTCTTTTATAAATAATTTTATTCATGCATAAATGTTTTAAAATCTTTAAGAAAAAGTGCTATATAATGCTAGACATTTAATATTAAGTTACATTCTTGTAAGGTAACATATTTCACATAATCATTCATTACTGTTATAATCAGAATAAAATTGTGATAATATTAGCATCTCAGAAATAGACTCTAATATGCAACCTGATATATTTTTTTGGAAAATATAATTCACGTTCACCAAGAGGTCCCTCTGACAAGGATGAATTTAAGAATAAAGACAGATGTTTTATTTCATCTATCTGGTTAGGTATAAAAATATTAATATGTGGTATTTTCTTACCCAGCCTAAGAGTTATGATTAATTAAGCTATTTCATTGTCTATAATCATGGTATCTGTTGTCCAGGACTTGGGTTATTTTTAGTATTACTTATTTTAACCTCTTTCATGCCTACTATGTTTGTATGCCAGTAGTCATGCCCATACTCTTTTTCTGTGGGAGACAATCTTCTATCTCTTTAGTTAATTATTATCAACTTAAGATTATCAGTCTTACCTGGGAGAATCATACTCTTATTTTCTTTAGCTTGTGCCATTTTGTCCAACTGAAAGGATTTATTCAGTGCCACTTAAAGATTCAAAGATTTTCATAAAAAGTGTTGTTATCTTGGGCTGCTATAATGAAATATTATAAACGTGGTACTTATCAACAACAGAGATTTATAGGCATACCCTGGACATATTGTAAGTTCAATTTCAGACCACTGCAATAAAGGAAATATTGCAATAAAGTGAACCAAATGAATTTTTTGGTTTCCCAGTGCATATAAAAGTAATGTTTGCATTACATCGTAGTCTATTAAGTGTGCAATAGCATTATGTCTAAAAATACAGTATACATACCTTAATTGAAAAGTACTTACTGCCAAAAAAAAAACCTTTATTGCTAAAATATGCTAACCATCACCTGAGTTTTCAGTGAGTTGTGATCTTTTTTGTAGGTGGAGAGTCTGACCTTGATGTTGATACCTGATGATGATCAGGGTGGTGGTTGCTGAAGGCTGCAGTGACTGACAGTTTCTTAAAAAAAAAAAAAAAAAAGACAACAATGAGGTTCGGCACATTGATTGACTCTTTCATGAACTATTTCTCTGTAGTATGCAATGCTGTTTCATAGCATTTTACGCACAATAGAACTTCTTTCAAAATCGGAGTCAATCTTTTCAAACTCTGCTGCTACCTTATCAGCTGAGTTTATGTAATATTCCTTTGTTGTCATTTTAACAATCTTCGCAGCATCTTCACTATGAGTAGATTCCATCTGAAGAATCTACTTTCTTTGCTCATCCATAAAAAGCAATTGATCTACTAAAATTTTATTATAAGATTTTAATAATCTAGTTACACTTTCAAGCCCCACTTTTAATTCTCTTGCTATTTCCACCACATCTGCAGCTACCTCTTCCACTGAAGTCTTGAATGCCTCAAAGTCATCCATAAATGTTGAAATCAACTTCTTCTAAACTCCTGTTTGTGTTGATATTTTGTCTCTTCCCATGAATCACGAATGTTCTTAATGGCATCTAGAATGGTAAATTCTTTCCAGAAGGTTTTCAATTTACTTTGCTCAGATCCATCAGAATCTATAGAATCACTATAGCCTTACAAAATGCATTTCTTAAATAATAAAACTTAGAAGTTGAAATTATACCTTGATCCATGGGCTGCAGAGTAGATGTCATATTAGCAGGCATGAAATCAATACTAATCTCATTGTTCATCTCCATCAGTGTTTTTGGGTCACCAGGTACACTGCAAATGAGCAGTAACATTGTGAAAGGATTTTTTTTCTGAGCATTAGGTCTTAACAGCCAGATTAAAATATTCAGAAAACCATGTTGTAAACAGATGTGCTGTCATCCAGGCTTTGTTGTTCTATTTATAGAGCACAGGCAAGCTGAGTAGATTTAACATAATTCTAAAGAGCCCTAGGATTTTCAGCATGTAAATGAGCATTGACTTCAACTTAGTTACCAGCTGCATTAGCCCCTAATAAGAGAGTCAGCCTGTCCTTTGATGAAGACAGACACTGACTTCTCCTCTCTAGCTATGAAAGTCATAGATAGTATCTTTTTTTAACTGGATGCTATTTTATACACATTAAAAACCTATTGCTTAGTGTAGCCACCTTTATTAGTTATCTCAGCTAGATCTTCTGGATAACTTGCTGCAGCTTCGACATCAGCACTTGCTGCTTCACCTTGCACTTTTATGTTATGGAGATGGCTTCTTTCCTTAAATGTCATGAACCAACCTTTGCTAGCTTCCAACTTCTCTTTTGCAAACTCCTCACCTCTCTCAGCCTTCAGTTAGGGCCTTGCTCTGGATCAGGCTTTGGCTTAAGGAAATGTGTGGCTGGTTTGATCTTCTATCTAGACCACTGAAACATATTCCACATCCTCCTTAAATCTGTTTTGCTTTCTTATCATTCACCAGAGTAGCACTTTTAATTTCCTTCAAGAATTTTAGCTTCCCATTCACATCTTGACTGCTTGGCACAAGAGGCCTGACTTTTAGGCTATCTTGACTTTCTACATGCCTTCATCACTAAGCTTACTCATTTCTAGCTTTTGATTTAAAGTGAGAGACTTTAAATAAATGTGATTCTTTCACTTAAACATTTAGAGGCCATCATAGGCTTAATAGGTGGCTTGAATTCAATTCTTTTTTGGTTGTTTTTTAGAGAATAGGAAGGCCTGTGTAGAGGGAGAGAGATGGGGAAACAGCCATTAGAGTAACAGTCAGAATACACGCATTTATCAATTAAGTTTTCCTTCTTACATGGGTGTGGTTCACGGTGCCCCCAAATGATTACCACAGTCACATCACAGATCACTATAACTGTGATCTGTTATATATAACAAATATAATAATAATGAAGTTCTAAATATTGTCAAAATTACCAGAATGTGATCCAAAGACATGAAATGAGCAAATGCTATTGGAAAAGTGATGCCAAAAGACTTGCTTGATGCTGGATTGCCACAAATCTTCAATTTGTAAAAACAAAAACAAAACCGCAGTATCTCTAAAGTGCAATAAAGCAAAGTGCAATAAAATGAGGAATGCTTGTATTTCTCACAGTTCTGGAAACTGGAAGTCTGAGATCATGGTATCAGCATGATTGTGTTCTGGTGAAAGACCTCTTCTGGGTTGCAGATGGTCAAATTCTCACTGCATGTTCCCAGAGTGGAAAAAGAGTGAGTTCTCTTTCTCCTCTTTTTTCATACGGGCGATAATCACACTCATGAGGGCTCTATCCCCATGATCTAAATATCTCCCACAGGCCCTCCCTCCAAATACCATCATATTGGGGATTAGACTTCAATGCATGAATTTTGGGGGAACACAAATATTCAATCCATTACATGTGTGAATTCTATAATCTTGATGTGTTTTTCCCCCCTAGTACGAGTTTTAATTGGTCTGTATTGCTCAAGGCCTTCTTGGTTTTACTTCATTTGTCAAAGATAAGAAGCTTACAT
Organism: Vulpes lagopus; assembly: GCF_018345385.1. Lineage (NCBI taxonomy): Eukaryota > Metazoa > Chordata > Mammalia > Carnivora > Canidae > Vulpes > Vulpes lagopus. The sequence goes on from NC_054829.1 coordinate 103,454,965, forward strand.
CCTTTATTCTGGAAAATGTTGAAATATTTCAAGTATCTGGTTATCTGGTTTCCTTTTATTCCTGAAAACTGACCAATTCATTTCTTAGCTCATATCTTTCTTGTATCACCTTTTTGTGTGCAACCAAAGCACACTAATAATATTGCTTACTAATCTCTTTATCTAAAACCATAAACTAGGGGCATCTGGCTGGCTTAATAAGTAGGATATGTAACTCTTGATCTCAGGGGTCATGAGTTCAAGTCCCACATTGGGCCTATAGAGCTTATTTTTAAAAATACACACACACACACACACACACACACACACACGCAAAATCAATATTTTACCTGCCTTCCAGGTTATTAGAGGTAACACTTTTACCTAATGTTTTGCATAGGATAATATGGATTGTCATCTTTCCAGACTCTTATGGAAGTGTCCTTGGGGCACCAAAATTAATGACATATTATTATTAATTTAACATTTTTCATTAGAATCCTATTTCTGGCACCAATTTCTTTATCAGTTGGTATAGCTGTTATGCTGATAATAAAGGATCCAAATATCTTAGTGATCTACAAAAAATCTTGTTTCTTGTCATGTTACATATTTATTTTGGGTCAACTGCACATATTCTTCACTTCAGGACTCAAGCTGTTAGAACTGACTCATTTCTGGAGCATGCTGATCTCACAGCAGAAAAATGAAAGAGAAGGTAATGGACAAGACTACAGATCTTACAGCTTCAGTTAGAAGTATCACAAGTCACTTCCATTCATACTCCACAGACCAAAGCAAGTCATATGGCCAAACCTTTAGCTATTGGGACAAGAATATATTATCCTCCCATTGAAGGATGTTTTATGGGATGGACTCTTTGGGAGCAAAAGCAAAAGTTTCAGAAGATAGCATGATATTGCTATCTTCTGATAATAATAGATCTGATAGCACCTAGATGGCTCAATCAGTTAAGTGTCTGACTCTTGGTTTCTGCTCAGATCATGATCTCAGGGGCATGACATTGAGTTTCAGGTCAGGCTCCATGGAGCCTACTTAGGATTCTCTCTCTCCTCCCTCTGCTCCTCCACCCCCCTCATACACATACTCTCTTTCTCTCTAAAATAAAATAAATACAAAATTTAAAAACAAGAATAATGATAATATCTAATATTTGCTTAGCTTTTATTGTGTGCCAAACATTGTTCTGAGCGAGTTATCTGCATTGTCAATCAATTTTTATAATGGTACCATTTCATAGGAAATAGTGCTATCCCCATTAACAGATGAAGGAATTGAGGCACAGAGTTGAAAAGTAATATAAGCTTTTGACTTTTTCTTCCACCTTTCCTTTTACTACTTGCATCCTCTACAGTGGAAACAGGTGGTTATTTATATGAAAAGTCATATGACTTGCCATACCTTACCTACCAATTTAATACTAGTATTAGATACTCTAGTATTAGAGTCTGGGCTCAACCATTATAAGATATTGACCTTCATTAAGCTGTTTATATAAGTTGTACATGCACATTTATAGATCTATTTTAATATAATTTTATAATAAATATATAATTGTCCAAATTCTTCATCAAGTGTATTTTTACTTATGATTCCTCATATTTTCACTTGTAGGTCAAAAGTGGCTTATCTGACCATAGAAATTATTTAGTAAAAAGTTCATCAAATTATCCTATCATTCACAAATAAATATGACCCACTCATCTGATAGTAGAGAATTCCAGGATTATGTTGTAATCCTGAATTCAGTTTTGTTTTATATTTTTTGTCATCATAGATGAGGAACTTGATGTGAATGAGAAGGAAAAAGAGTTTCAAATATATATTAAATCCAAGAACAATGTGTTCATGCCCAACTTCTAATGTACAATTTCTCAGGAGACATTATACTATGATCTTATGTTATTTAAACATCAGATTCTCTGCATGATGTGAAAGAAGAATGATTCAGATGCTTCTAAATAGCAGCATTTGTGAGATATTTAGAAGAATTTATAGTAGGGAATGCAGATATAGTTTATTTTGACATCGTCTTCGAATAGGTTAGGAAAATTCTGTTTAAATTTTTTACTAAGTGGCTTCATTAAGTCTAAGTTTTGGACAACTGATTCCCTCTAAGAAATACAACTAATCAAACCCTTACCGATATGTACATTCTTACATATGTTACCAAACAGCTGAATACATTTACATTGAATAGTGTGTGTGTGTGTGTGTGTGTAGAAGAAACACTTTATTTATTCGGAAAAATGCAAGTCTTCTTATTCAAAACAGACATGGATTGAATAGCTTCCAGTTAAACACTATACTAATATCTCATTCATGAGTTACAATTGGTTTAATGGAATCACAGGAACAGAATAAACTGAAAAGTTTATTTGGAGATAATTAATATTTTTATGAAGATATTCACATATTCTAAAATTCATACATATACAAACCTCAGAATATATGTAAAGTATGCACATGGTTTTTTTAAAAAAAGATTTTATTTATTCATTCATGAGAGACACAGAAAGAGAGAGGAAGAGACATAGGCAGAGGGAGAAGCAGACTCCTTGCAGGGAGCCCAATGTGGGACTCAATCCCAGGTCTCCAGGATCACACTAAGCTGAAGGCAGATGCTTAACCACTGAGCCACCCAGGCGTCGCATTATATGCACATTTTTTAAAGTGGCTGTTTCAAAAGGCACTAATTGATCTGAAAATAAACTATGGCCACCAAGAAAACACATTATCCTTTTAAAAAAATATATTTTATTTAAATTCAATTTGCCAAACTATGGTATAATACCCAGTGCTCATCCCATCAAATGTCTTCCTTAGTGCCTGTCACCCAGTTACCACCCCCCCATCCTCCTCCCCTTCTGCAACCCTTTGTTTCCGAGGGTTAGGAGTCTCTCGTGGTTTGTCTTCCTCTCTCATTTTCCCCCACAGTTTTCCTCTTTTCCCCTTTCACTATTTCTTATATTCCACATATGTGTGAAACCATATGGTAATTGTCTTTCTCCAATTGACTTATTTCACTCAGCATAATACCCTCCAGTTCCATCCATGTCAAAACAAATGGCAAGTATTCATTCATCTTTTCTGATGGCTGGGTAATATTTCATTGCACATATATACCATGTATATACCACATCATATATACCACTAAGTTTTGCCAACTACCAATCATGTTGCACTGAGCTAATCTGTTCCTGTTTCTGAAACTATTAAGGTAAATAATTAACAATAAAACTTCCTTTTATAAAGGCAAAAAAAGACAGCCCAGGTGGCTCAGTGGTTCAGGGCCTCCTTCAGCCCAGGGCCTGATCCTGGAGATCTGGGGTCGAGTCCCACATCAGGCTCCCTGCATGAATTATCCATTCATCTCTTGAAGGACATCACGGTTCCTTCCACAGTTTGGCTATTGTGGACATTGCTGCTATGAATGTCAGAGTGTAGGCATCCTGTTGTTTCACTACATCTGCATCTTTGGAGTAAATACCCAGTAGTGCAATTGTTGGGTCATAGGGAACATATATCTTTGACTTCTTGAGGAATCTTCACACTGTATTCCAGAGTGGCTGCAACAGGTGGCATTCCTACCAATAGTGCAAGAGGGTTCCCCTTTATCCACATCCTCATCAACATTTTTTGTTTCCTGTCTTGTTGATTTTAGCCGTTCTCACCAGTGTGAAGTGGTATCTCATTGTGGTTTTGATCTGTATTTCCCTGATGGCAAGTGATTCGGAACATTTTTTCATGTGTTTGTTGGCCATGTGTAGGTCTTCTTTGGGGAAATGTCTTTTCATGTCTTCTGCCCATTTCATGACTGAATTGTTTGTTTCTTGGGTGTTGAGATTGTTAAGTTCTTCATAGATCTTGGATACTAGTTCTTTATCTGATGTCATTTGCAAATATCTTCTCCCATTCCATATGTTCCCTTTTAGTTTTGTTGACTGTTTCCTTTGCTGTGCAGAAGGCTTTTATCTTGATAAAGTCCCAGTAGTTCATTTTTGCTTTTGTTTCCCTTGCCTTCATGGATGTGTCTTGCAAGAAATTGCTGTGGCCAAGTTCCAAAAGGTTGTTGCCTGTGTTCTCCTCTAGGATTTTGATGGATTCTTGTCTCACATTTAGACTTTCAACCATTTTGACTTTATCTTTGAAAAACACATTATCCTAGAAATTTTTGAGATGGGTATATTTATTCCAGAATTACACTAAAATTCATGTCAAGATGGCTATATTTTATATAGTAATGAGAAAAATATTCTATATTGCCTTAAGAAGTTTCTCATCACAAAAATGCTAGCTTTCTCATGATTTATACATAGAAACTTTGCTAATGATTTTAGGCATTTTATTTTATAGAAAAATATTCTTGCACTTTCCATAGTGATATATATGCATATCTTCTTTCTTTTTTAAAATATCTCCATAGCAGAATTGCTTTACTACTTTATTTTTTTTATTTTTTTTTTAATTTTTATTTATTTTTGATAGTCACAGAGAGAGAGAGAGGCAGAGACATAGGCAGAGGGAGAAGCAGGCTCCATGCACCGGGAGCCCGACGTGGGATTCGATCCCGGGTCTCCAGGATCGCGCCCTGGGCCAAAGGCAGGCGCTAAACCGCTGCGCCACCCAGGGATCCCTGCTTTACTACTTTAACTGCTGCTACATTTTATCTTAATTTGGACGCTTTGCTTGCATTTTATCTGTTTATGTTTTTAAATTCAATCTTATTTCCTTTAATGAAATATAGAAAGCAACAAAGATAGATGTTTGAAAGGCAGGAAGTATGAAGAATAGATTATACTTCAAAGTACTTCATAATGTTCCCTTAACACTTATAAACATTGGAAACACAAGTGTTTAAGAGTCATATATTCAAGATACAAATCCACCTAAGAGGCATATAATTTTGGACAAGACACTTAACTTCTATCGACTTCTACATAACATGGAGGGAAGAATAATTAAGAAAAAATATATTGAATATGCATAACATTATGTCCAGAACATATTAGGTTTACAATAAATGTTACTTTTATTTCCCAAACCTACTTGTCTAATTCAGCAATTTAAAAAACAAAACAAACAAACAAAAACAAAGAAAAACAAAACTGCTTTTTGAAAACAGCAAATGGAATCTTAAGTGAACTCCTACATACAAAACAGATATGAGCACAAATGTGCTATGATCAAAGTGTCAGCAGAAACAGAGAACCCTATCAGCTCCTTAATCATTGTCCCTTACTCCTTTTATCCCACTGAATTAAACACACACTATTATAGAGATAAAATAATCAATTTACAGAATATTTAGGTACATCTCAAATGAGTAGTAGAATTGTAGAGGTATTGAGATTTTATTTTATCTAACAAACGTTCTTTTATATCTTATAGAATATAAGATCACTAGCTTAGTGATTTCATTCAGTTGGGTGCCTTTAAAACTATCTGGTAACCATTTAAGAATTTATATCTTCAGTTCAAACCATCCTCCTAAAATTCTTGTCTTATGTATGTAATTCGTTTTTCACATCTATATTTGGGTTGCCCATATATATCACAAAATTATCTAAAACTGCTCTTCTTTAACTTAAATAATGACAAAGAACTTAATTTGTATTTCCCCCAAAGCAAAATCTGACACAAAGATTAAGGTAAAGGAAATACATCTGAGAGGTAATCATAGAAGAAGGAGAGAGGGAATGAGAAGATAGAGTCAGGACAGGAAGAAGAGTCAATATAAGAATGTGTTATTGAGATCATTGCTGTAGACAATGGGACTCAATTCTATCAGGATGTTCTGAGAAGCAATCAGAATGCCTTCATTTGTGTGTCTCCTTTGAAGAAATATCTGTTCATGTCTTCTGCCCATTTCTTGACTAGACTTTTTGAGTTTTGGGTGTTGAGTTTGTTAAGTTCTTCATAGATTTTGTATACTAGCTCTTTACCTGATAAGATATTTGTAAATATCTTCCCCCATTCCATATATTGACTTTTAGTTTTGTTAAGTGTTTCCTTTGCTGTGCAAAAGCTTTTTATCCTGATGAGGTCTCAATAGTTCATTTTTACTTTTGTTTTCCTTACCTTTGGAGATGTGTCTAGTAGGAAGTTGCTACGGCCGAGGTCACAGAAGTTTCTGCCTATTTTCTCCTCTAAGATTTTAATGGACTCCTGTCTCACATTTAGGTCTGTCATCCATTTTGAGTTTATTTTTGTGATGGTGTAAGAAAATAGCCCAGTTTCATACTTCTGCATGTGGCTGTCCAATTTTCCCAACACCCATTTGTTGAAGAGACTATCTTTATTCCATTGGATATTTTTTCCTACTTTATAAAAAATTGGGTGACCATAGAGTTGCAGGTCCATTTCTGTGTTCTCTATTCTGTTTCATTGTTCTGTGTGTCTGTTTTTGTGTCAGTACCAATACTGCCTTGGTGATTACAGCATTGTAATACAGATATAAGTCCAGAATTGTGATGTCTCCAGCTTTGGTTTTCTTTTTCAACATTCCTTTGACTATTCAGGGTCTTTTCTGGTTCCATACAAATGTTAAGATTCTTTGTTCCAGCTCTGAAAAATGTTAATGGTATTTTGATAGGGATTGCGTTGAAGACATACAAATTCCAACAAACACATGAAAAATGCTCAACATCACTCAGCATCAGGGAAATACAAATCAAAACCACAATGAGATACCACGTCACACAGGTTTGAATGGCTAAAATAAAGAACTCAGGAAACAGCAGATGTTGGCAAGGTTTTGGAGAAAGAGGAGCCCTCTTTCACTGTTGGTGGGACTGTAAATTGGTGCAGCCTCTCTGGAAATCAGTATGGAGGCCTCTCAAAAAGTTAGAAATAAAGCTACCCTGTAAACCAACAATTGCACTATTTGCAATTGCATTTATCCAAAGGATACAAACATAGTGATTAGAATGGGCATCTGCACCTCAATGTTTATAGCAGCAGTGTCCACAATAGCCAAAATAGGGAAATAGCCCAGATATCCATCAACAGATGATTGGATAAAGAAGAAGTGTGGTGTGTGTGTGTGTGTGTGTGTGTGTGTGTGTGTGTGTGTGATGGAATATTACTCAGCCATCAAAAAAGAATGAAATCTTGCCATTTACAATGACATAGTTAGAACTAGAGGTATTATGCTAAGTAAAATAAGTCAATCAGAGAAAGACAAATACCGTATGATTTCACTCATATGTGGAATTAAGAAACAAAACTGATGAATATAGGGGAAGTGAAGGGAAAACAAAAATAAGAGGAAAACAGAGAGAGAGGCAAATCATAAGAGACGCTTAATTATATGGAACAAACAAAAGGTTGCTAGGGGGCAGGTGGGTAGGCAGATGGGGTAGCTGAGTGATGGACATTAAGAGGGCAGTTGAAGTAATGAGCACTGGTGTTGTATGTGACTTATGCGACTGATGAATTACTGAATTCTACATCTGACACTAATAACTATTATTTAAATTGAATTTAAATATTTTTTTAAAAGAATACCTTCAGAAAATTTCCATCTCAAGGATGGGATGATGAAGCATTTATATAATGGCTCCTGCCTCCCGTTATTGAGGATGGCCCCAGAGGTATTAACTCTTCTACCCTTTCTGGATGTACAAACAGGTTAAGTGGGCTCTTATAGTTTCAGAGAAGACCTTAGGATAGAAACAGAATGGTACATTGTGCAGTGTTGAGGAGGAAAGGGTCATTTGTATGGTACTGTCAACCACATGTGTGGCTGAATCAGAGGTTGGCCAAGGAGCTGCAATATGGGATGTTGTAAGCATCTGGAACATTCCACCTTGTTCTGCTCAGATCCATGTGTAACTGCAATAAATCTACCCTGCCACTGAGTTTGCAAGGTGGTAGCTGGCATAACCTCTATGTACCACCAGCACTGAAGATAGATGACAAGTGACTGAAATCCCCCTGATGAGTCATCCCACTCACCTGGTTTTTGAGTGCTAACTCTGTGGTGGATATTCTCTGGTGGGCACAGACATAAGACACAAATATCTACATGCATTCTATCCAAATTAGAGTAAGGGTAATATTTGATTGATTTAGAAATAAATCAGAGTAAGAGTACTTGAAGAAGGCTTTATGGAGGAGGTGATACTTAGAATGGGCCCATTAAGTAGGTTTAGAGGGAAGAAAGTTGATTTCTAGGGCATATGTTGAGCTTTAAAAAGAATAAAAGATCTGAAATTGGCAGGATATATATTTTTTTCACTGTTTACACCTATATTTCAAGTTTGGAAATGCATATTTGCAAACAGCAATACAAAAGTATTCATGAAGAATGCATAATCTCTGAAAATTATGAAAGCACCCCTGCTACCTACACATTTCTAAATACAAAACTGACTACCATATTGTTACTTCTGTGTAGCTAGAGAAGTTCATTTTCAAACAGATAAAATAAGTCTTTAGGTGTGAATGGTATGAATGACAATCTTTTTTTTTTTTTAATTCTTAAATTGTTTGGGATCCTTAAGCATGCAAAACCTCAGATGGGATGGGTCCACAAAGGAACCAGGGTTGTCTTATGGCATCCAGTTAAGCCAGAGCTGGGAATGCCTCAGGGTCATCTACATCAGGAGCAGAAGCACTTGACTTGTCAGTTCTGCTGCCACGGTTTGGAGATATATATATATATATATATATATATATATATATATATATATTCCTCAAGTGGACTGTTGTCCAGTACTGAACCTCTTGAGATATATATATATATATATATATATATATATATCTTAAAGATTTTATTTATTCATGAGAGACACAGAGAGAGGAGGTGGAGACCCAGGCAGAGGGAGAAGCAGACTCCCTGCAAAGAGCCCGATGCAGGACTCCATCCGGGATGACAGGATCAGGACCTGAGCTGAAGGCAGGTGCACAACTGCTGAGCCATCAGGCATCCCTTGGCAGAATATATTTGAGGCAGAGTAAAGAGACTTCTCTTGAATAAAGAAGAAGGAAATCAACTTTGACAATAAGCCAATCATAGAAATAAACACAAATACCAAAAATTGGTCTTGTTCTTGTTCTTATTTTAATCCTCTGCAGAGTAATATATTCAAATATTTTAAATGTATAAAAGTTTCCTTTCAACATGTGTCCCCAATCTGCCTAGTACTTCCTCCTTTATTAGTAATCATATCTTAGTTTCTGGTCTATTCCTCCAGACTTTTTTCATGTAGATAAAACAAGCACAAAAAGCTATTTCTATTTTCTTTTCCTTCTACACAAAAGATGAATACTGGACATAGTTTTGCACCTACCTGATTTTTACTTAAGATATTTCTTGGAGAACTTTTATATCCCTTCCTTCCCTACCTCTTGTATATAGTCAATAATGTTTTCTTTTTTAACCTTTGTAGTATCATGTGCTTATATTTCTACATGATTGACCAACTTTAAATGATATCTTTTGATTCTTAGAAATTGCATAAATTTATTCTACCTACAACCCTTTTCTTCCCTTCACAGTTTTTAGTTTTTGTTAACTTTTGGGCAGTGTATTGCATAAACATTCACGATCTGTTTGGTTACACTAATCTCTTGGATCTTAGTTCTACAGTTATATAAATATATTAAATTCTCATCCTAGTACTTTGAATTATTTCTTGGTTAGCTGAAATCATTCTCTAGAAATTTCCTCAATAAAATACCAGGAAAAATATTTACTACTTTCTTGCATTTTCAAAACCGTTTGTAATCTTCTTACTTGAAAATGAGCTTAACTATATATAAAATCCTTGGGTCATAATTTATTTCCTTGTGGTGAAGTTATGTTTCTCTAATATAACCTCCATTTTTCCCACAGCCTGATATTTTTGTTTGGCTGCCCAACATTTTTTATCGTTACACTTGTGGTCTATTTCCTCTGGTGTAAAACGTGCCTTTTCAGTTGGCAATTCAAATTCTTTTATGTCAGTGACGTTTTCAGGTTTGAACCTTCAAATATGTATCTTGTTCAGAGAATTTATTTTCCATGTCTGCTATTTTCCATTTAGTCATTCATGGATCTTTGTTTTCACTTTTAAAAAATTCATTTCTAGGGGTACCTGGGTGGCTCAGTTGGTTAAGCATCTGGCTGATTTTAGCTCAGGTCTTGATCTCAGGATCATGAGTTCAAGCCCTGTGTTGTACTCCATGCTGGGTGTGGAGCCTACTTAAAGAAAAAAAAAGAAATTAATTTCTCTCATTTCCATCTTCTGTGTCCTTTACAATATTTTCTTTTTTCTTTATTTTTTAAAGATTTATATATTTGTTTGAAAGAGAGAGAGGAGTGTGAATTCGGGGGGGGGCGGTGTGCAGAGGGAGAGAGAATCCTCAAGCAGACTGTGATATATATATATGTATATATATATGATAAATATCATATATATGATATTTATATATATTCCTCAAGTGGACTGTGGTCCAGTACTGAACCTCTTGAGATTCTTCTCTATACATCCTCTTGCATATTTTTGCCTGACTATATCTGTTTTGGGAGCCCTCTGTAGAAAATAATGTGTGTGTGTGTGTGTGTGTGTATACAGATACATATATACATACATACCTCTAGGATTAGTTTTGTTGAATATGTAGCTTGCAGATTTTCTTTCATTTTCTTGTTGATTTTTTATTCATTCCAGGAGTAGAAGAAGAAACTGCCCTATGCTGCCATGTTTTGCTGAATGTTGTCTCAAATTTTGATTTCTCTTTTATTATTTCTGCATTCTGATATGAAAATGTGACTGCCCCATTGAATTGAATTGAATGGTAATTAAATTATAAGTATACATGAAGTATCATGAAAAACTACTATCCTGAGTGATCTGTTCATTATGCTAGGCAATCACAGAGTAAGAGACTGTCTGTATATAGGATATGCAAAATGCTATTTTTCATATTTTAAGTATAAGTTATGCTGAAGATGGAACAATGTACATATCTTAGAAGCTCAAATTTTTAGTACATTTTTCTTAATGAGAATGGTAGAAATGATTAATTGCTTGTTCTGATTCACAAAGAAGCCGAGAGGACCGAAATAGCCAATTTCATTATTTCAATGATTGTTTACACTGATGAAGCCTCTGTATGAATTCCAGTTGTTGACCATATGTGCAGTGATTTTTATAAACAAAATACTTTTTCTTCACAACTACTTAAAAATATGTACAACATATGCAACCAAGACTTTTTTTTTTGTCAGTGTGAGGGGCTATCAACACCAGTTATCTTTAGTGTTTTTCTAAAAAAAAAAATCAAATTATGGCATTAAGTACAAGAGAGGCAAAAGCCATGAAATTTGCTATACTGTGGAACTCTGGATTTGTTTGTGCACAATAGTCATCTGCTACATGATTGGAATACCAGCCAACCACAAACATTATTTTTTAATTAGTAAGTGATCCAACTACTGGAGTTGGAAAAATATTTGGTAGATCCAAGTATAAGATTGCTCAAAGTTCAATAAGAAAGAGAAAGGAATTCAATCATTTCAGAAGTGATCACTTTCCTCCTTGATTTTGTATTGTCTTACACCTGCCTTAATGTTGAGATACTTCTTACACATGGTTTTAGTTTAAGTTTAAATGAATTAACCAAAGTAGCCAAGAAATCACATTCTATTGTTTCCTTAGCCTCTCTCTATTTAGTGAAAAAATAGTTAGATGCTAAAAGAGGATGGTTAAAAAGAACTTTTGACCAAAAAGGGTAGCAGATGTCATACATTTTCTAAAGCTGTATAATTTTTTTTCAATTGACTTCAACTAATTAATTTAACTTTCCTAAGAGAAAATCTGCTAAATATCCTGAAATCAAGTGAAAACTACATGTGATAAAGTGGTAAATTACACTAAAATACACTGGAACATAGTGGGGGGGGGGATTCTCATTCAGAAGCCTAGGAGATGACAGAAAAATTGATAAATTATTGCAAAAAACATGCATATTTATAAAGGACATTTTCCTGGAGAAAGTATTAGTCTTAGTCATAGGAGACATGATTTTGCAAGTTTGTGGCTTTTTTCCTAATATATTTAATGTTGTATGAAGTTGGATATAGCATATCTGTATTTGTGGCCAGTATTATTTATTTTATTACTATTAAGTTTTGAGGAATAAGCATAAAAAGGAGACCTTTTCTTTTTCTCAGTATAACAAATACATCATAGATAAACATCTAATCACTACATGGTTTGTGATAAAGTGAAATGGTAGTGGACAGGACACTGAAGAAATAAAAGTATCCATTTCATATGAAAGGCATGAAAGTAGGCTTTGCATATATTATCTCATTACATTAACAATATATAAAGTTAAAAGTTGTATCTGCTGTGTATCTCCAGATGTATCATCCCTCACTTCCCTGTAAAACACCTATAAAATCAGAAAGAAAAAGATACAGGTTTGCTAAGTGAAATAAGCCAGACACACATAGAAAGATATTGCATGATCTCACTTACATGTGCAATCCAAAAAATTTGAATTCATAAAGGAGAAAAGGGTTGAATGGGGTTGCCAGGAGTAGGGATGTGGGGGGAAGAGGGAGATGTTAGTCAAAGTGTATAAAGTTGCAGTTATGTAGGATGAATAAATTCAAGAAATTTGATGTATAACATGTTTACTATAGTAAACAATATATAGTTTATAGAAATTTGATAATAAGTAGATCTCTGGTGTTTCACCACAAAACAAAAACAAACTAATAATCAAGTGATGAATGCCAGGAACTGGCTAACATATCCACTATCAGGCAGATAGAATTAGGATAGGAACAATGCATCCTGATGTCATGGCACACCTGGATACTTCTTCATGCAATAGAGATCCATGGAAGACAGAAAGACTCCATATTTCTAACACAGACTTCCCCCAGCTGGATGAAAGATGTAGGGGACCCCTGTTATTATCAGGTAGGGGCTAGTTGTTGAGGAGCCTGACATCTTTCTATAGCCTGTCTCTCCAGATTCTTCTTTTTGTTTTCACATTCATATAGGAATGGCAACTCCCAGCAAATAATTAAATAGAAAGGAGAGGAAATATCAATGTCATTGTATAAACTTCATGGTCCTATAGTGAGAACAGAAGTAGAATATTGGTTGCCAAATAATATTATTTTCTTATTTGCTAAAAAATTCAGAGTATCAGAGAACCATGTCTGGGGAGAGAAGGAAATAGTATGTCTATATGGCAGACTCTCTGGTGGAAAAGAAACTATGACATTCACCTGCTCTTTTGTTGAGCTGAGATCACCTTTCAACTAAGTCAAAATTGCTGCTATTTCTACAGGGCCTACTATATGCAAGATGTGTTCTAAATCCTTTATGTATATCAACTTATTTAATTTTCCCAAAAGCCTTATGAGGGAGACATTGTTATATTACTCAAACTTTATGGATGAGAGTTTGAAGCATAGAAAAGTAGTTCATGAAAGAAAATAGTGAAATTTGGAACTGAACCCAGGCAATCTGGATCTAGTGTCTGGACTCCTAATCATAATGCAATACAGAAAAAGAGTCCTACACCAGACCTGTCTCAGAGATCTACCACTTCAAAATTTGTAAAGAAATAAAACAGCATTTTAATCAATAAAAAACATGTAACAGAACATGAGAAAAGAAATATCATCTTGGTGAGCCAGATGAGTAGCCACCTCAGAAAATTATGTCCTCTGAAACCCAGATGAAAATGTTAAGAAATTATATGGAATCTTTAATATTGAATCTGAAGACAGAAGAATGCCTAAAATCATGAAGTGACAAAAAAAAGAGGAAAAAAAAACCAATAAGATGGGGTGAAAAGGGTGGTGGAAGATTAGAAAGTATTTCAAGAAAATATAATTTTATATCAGATTTAAAATCCACACTGTATGGCATACTGATACTGTATACAATTGAATCAATAAATAATAAGATTAATTTGAGTGTGTTTGCAAAAGACATGGGTTGAAAATTGATACTTCTGGAGAAATATTAGGCCAAATGGGAAAGAAGTAATAATCAAAGATATGTATGAGAGATTGTTTTATGGGGTGGAAAAAATATTTGATGAATACCGAAAGGATTCTCCATGCTTTATACAAAATAAAATATATTAAGTCTTGAGTTTTAAAATAAACATAAAATACATCTGCCTTTTTTTGTGAGCTCAAATAGTTAAGTGCTAAAAAGAATTATCAATTTTTCACCAGTTAAAAATCCATTCCTAAAATCATCTGGGCCCTGGGTCCAGGACCAAGATGATGACAGTTCTTTGACAATATTTTCCATTTATTTCATTCTTGGGAAGCCTATTTTTCCTTGTTCAACATTGGTCCTTTATATATTCTAGAGAAACATAAAGGCAAACTAAATTTTCAGTTTATGGCTGAGTTACTATACATTTTAATATATTTTATAATATATTCTTCATATTTGTGGTCATGTACCCTTTCTCATTCCTAAACTTATACTGTGATTCCGTCTTTTCATCTGCTAGCTATTCCAGAGACTTGTTTATGTCATAGGTCTTTTCAAAGAACTAGCTTTTAAATACAATTAGCAATTCCACTGTATTTCTGTTTTCTTGTCTTTTAGCTTCTGCTCTTATTTTTATTACTTCCTCATGGGTTTCTTAAGCGTGGCTTTTGTGGGGTGGAGTGCGTTTACTAATTTCTTGAGTTGAATATTGAATTTGTTTTCATTCTTTCTTGATTAATACAAAGAGCATTTAAGGCTCTTTATTTTTTTTTTTCCTCTTGGGCGGAATCCCATAACTTGTAGTACAGTTACAGTATTTAGCTAGTGTGCAAGTGCAAATTTTCTTTTGTCGATGACACAGGACTTATATAAGAGAGAGCTACTAAATTTCCAAATGGATGAATACTCTGCATGCTTCTTTACCTTTTAACTCCTCCTATATTTTATTTCACTGTGGATGGAGAATGTAACTTGTACAGTCTGTTGAAAGATATTGTTTCTGATCTAATATACAATCAATTTTCAAGTGTCTGTAGGAGTCAAAGAAGGTGTGTTCTTTGTCATAGTCAAAACATAACATATGAAGCATTGTATCAGTTTTATTTATTATGCCATTAATTTCCCATGCATTCTATGTAATGGATATCCCTTTTCACAGTTGAGCAAAATTAGCTTCCAATTTTCTGTTTTCTGATTTCTAGTATCTTTCCCAAACTGCTTGAGGCTGATCAAGTAACCAATCAAAATCCACTTACACATAGTTTCTCCTATTAATATCTTGCATGTGTGTGGTATATATGCTTTAATTGTTAATGGATATTGATACATGATTATTAACTGAGGCCCATAATTTACATTAGGGTTCACTGTTTTTGTACAGTTATGGATTTCGATAAATGCCTAGTCATGTATCCACCATTACTGTCTCATACAGAATCATTTCACTGTGCTAAAAATTCTCTCTGCTCCACCTGTCCATTCCCTAACTCTCCCTCCCCCCCGGCCCCCAGTCACTGGACATTACTGATCTTTTTACTGTCTCAATAGTTTTGTCTTTTCCAGAATGTTTGATAGTTGGAATCATACAGTAGGTAGCCTTTCCAGGCTGGCTTCTTTCACTTAACAATATGCATTTAAGATTCCTATGTGTCTTTTTGTAGCTTGACAGCTAATTTTTTTTTAGCACTGAATAATATTCCGTTGCATGGATGTACCAAAATTTATGTTTACCCATTCATTTATTGACAGTTTGTTTATCGATCCACCTCTTCCAAATTTTGACAGTTATGAATAAAATTTCTATAAACGTCTGTGTGCAGGTTTTTGTATGAACATAAATTTCCAACTACTTTGGGTTTTAATTTTCAATTCCCTGATGACATAGGATATCAAGCATCTTTGCATATGCTTATTTTCCATCTGTGTAGCATATTTTCTTTGGTGGATATGTGCTCAGGTTTTTTGCCTATTTTTAAATGGCTTGTTAATTTTCTTCTTATTGAGTTAAGAGTTCTTTGTATATTTTGGATACAAGTTCTTTATTGTGCATGTGTTTTGCAAATATTTTATTCGAATCTGTAGCTTACCTTTTCATGTTTTTATATTAAAAAATAATATTGTTGAAGCCAGCAGTCACTCATCTACCAAGAGACATTTGTTGATTTATCATCTCAAGTTAGCTGACATTACTAAGTTGAAATCAAGACACCCTGTTTTAATATGGAATGCTAATGGTTGTGGTAGTCTATGAATATTAATAATAGCATAATAATAGTAACAACAATAAAAGCAGTTGGGTTTTTGTGTTGTGCCAGGCACTAGGATAAGTGCTTCACATACATCATCTCATTTACTCCTTGTAACAACTTTCTATAGTAGTTACTACTATTTTCATTTAACATGTGGCAGCATTATAACATAGAAAAATCCTATAACTTTTCCATAACAAAATGATTTTGGACTTCATAGTAGTATCTTGGAAAGAGCTGCATACTTCATACCCAAATTGCAGCCAATGAAAAGACTCTAGATAGAGTAGGTAAAACTTTCTCCCTTTGTCTGAACTTTGAAAAATCAAAGTATTGACTTCCTGACAGGTGGGTATTTAAATCATGGTAAATATGGTTTCTAATTGTCCTTTAAAATGTTTCTACAAAAAAAAATGTTTCTACAAAATTTAAATTCTCATTTAGCTTTGAAGTAAAAAGCTCTGAATAAATTGAAGATACTTGTTTAAAGATAAAATGACAGAATTAAGTGAATTAGAAATTCCTAACTCTAAAAGGTCTAAAATATTATCTAAAGCCAGTTCTAAATGACTATCAGAAACTGAAAAAAAACATCTGATTACAAAGAGAAGCTATTTAACTTCCTTTGTTAATTAATTGAGTTAAAAAATAGATAATTCAGATTTACTCAAAATTATATGATCAGTATCAAAAGTGGAAAAAGAATCCATAACCCCAACCACAGTTAGTTTCAATGATGTGCATGACTGTCAGTGGTCAAAACTGTTCAGAACAGTTTTAGCTTCCAAATTTAAAGAAGGCTTAAATTCCAAAATTGATTGTGTCAAAGAAAGTATTATGAGTCTATGGATAAGTGTAAGTTATTATAATTAAGAAAAATAACCCATGTTTGTTTATTATACATTCTTCTTTCCATAAGCAGCTCCTGGTGCAGTGATGAAAAGCATGCACTCTGAAAACAGACAAGCCTTGGGTTATAAGTGCTTGTTTTTCCACTTAGAATTCATACTGTCTTAGACCAGTCGCTTAATGTTCCTAGCCTGTTTCCTGGTCACTGAAATTAGGATAAAACATATATATAATATTGTGGTTATAAACACAAACTGAGAGGCAGCCCCAGTGGCCCATCGGTTTGGCGCCAGCTTCCGCCCAGGGCATGATCCTGGAGTCTCGGTATCGAGTCCCACATTGGGCTCCCTGCAAGGAGCCTGCTTCTCCCTCTGCCTGTGTCTCTGCCTCTCTCTCTCTCTCTCTGTGTCTCTCATAAATAAATAAATAAATAAATAAATAAATAAATAAATAAATAAATAAAATCTTTAAAAAAAACACACACAAACTGGTCTAACACATAGGAAATACATTTAAAATAGTTCCTACTACAGGGCAAATAAAACAGTAGCTGATAATTATGAGTTCATTTATTTCCTTCATTATGACCTTAAGTTTGTGGCTCTTACTAAGGGAGGTGAATATGCATTTCAATCTGTCAAGCAGCTGCAATGTAAGAAAGGCATCATAGTTCTTTTTTCTTTTTCTTTTTAAGATTCCATTTATCTATTCATGAGAGACACACAGAGAGGCAGAGACAGAGGCAGAGGGAGAAGCAGGCTCCCTGCGGGGAATCCCAAGCAGGACTTGATACCAGGACCCGGAGATCACGACCTGAGTGGAAGGCAGATGTGCAACCACTCAGGCATCCTCAAAGGTATCACAGTTCTAATGTAAAACAAGCATACTTGACCTTTTGATAGTTCTCAGATTTATCTTTTAAAAATAGTAGATAAATGCTGTCTGATTGCATTTTTTTTACTACCGAAACAATGACATAACCTTTGTGAAAAGTGACTTATCTATGTATTATACAGATGTGTATTTTTTTTTTTTTTTGCTAATACAACTGTCTTCTGTGCAACTAAATTTGGTTGAATAGATTTAAAAATATACTTTCAAATAATCTCTATGGAAGCTAATTTTTAGTTACACTGGTTTTGTATAAATTATCTATAATTTATATGAGAATATATTTGAGTAAGTAGTTACACTGCAAGTAAGTTACACTGGTTTTGTATAAATTATCTGTAATTTATACGAGAATATATTTGAGTAAGTATGATATCATCACTTTCCAGATGAGAAGTATGACACACAGAAAAGTTAATGATTTACCAAAAATCACACAATTTTACTCTGATGGTGCTGGAAATTGAAGCCAACTCTGATCCAAAGCCCCTAATCTTTCCATTATATTGTTCATATTTCACATATGAGTATAAATTTTGTATAAGAAGTATATTTTCAAGGAAGTAATATGTGCATAAATTGGAAAAACTCCATTATGTAAAAATGTGCCAGGCTAAGGAAAGTCTCTAATTCAGCCCTGTCATTTGGCATCTTGCTTATATTTGTTCCATTGCCATTGTTATGAAATCAAACTGATCATTGGGAAATTTCAAATATAAAATAAAATTGGATCAATATCCTGTAAGAAAAAGGAACTGCATTTTTCACCTTCTCCTACTTTATTTAACAATTGACTCATTTAAAGGATATATTGGTTGCCTCCACTACGGCATTCAACATTCTTTGCACTGTAGTAACACATATAATGGATATTGCCCTTCCATACTTCCAATGTTGGAAATTAAGTTAAAATCCATTTTGTTTGGAGACTTTTATCATTCCTTTTGAGATGATCAGCAATTCTTTGGCAGAGGCAAATGGGTGGTATTGACAGGAACGGGTATTACAAAATTAAAGAGATTTAGCTATTTTAGAAATATTACGGTTGTTTATTTCACTTTATTTTCCAAAAGGTTTTTTTAGGACTTTTCTATTGTCACTGATTAGAAAATGGTAACCTAAGATGTTCTGTTTTTTAATAAATGGAACAATTGTCATTTACTGACTTTATACTTTTATGCCTTGTGTTTCAGAAGAGCTCACTTTCGAGTATAATTTTGAAGAGATTATTAGTTCCCTGACAGTTTCTTAAGGCTTCTTTCTCTCTTTTCCTTTATTGCTTTTGTCCAAGAATGCAGCTGTTGAGTGAAATGCCAAAGGGATATGGCCCTTTCTGGGAGAAATATGGCATAACATTCTTTAATTTTCAGAACTATATATAGAGAGAGTTTTTCAGCCTTCTGCCCAAATCTGAACTTCTACTTCATTATGGCATTTGATCAATTACCAAGAACCAGAGGCCAACTTTGAAAACTTAAAAGGATTTCATTCTAACTCTGGAACTTGATATTTTAAAACCTAAAAATACCATAGAGTTTAAGGTAATTGTCTCAATGCTTCTAAGTCATGGTATAAAGCTTAATTTACAGAGAATGCTGATTCACCAAATGAGTCTCAAGCTACCTTGGTATTCATTCAATTCTTAGTCCTTAAAATCCAGCCACAAAACATATGCGAAAGGAATCCCTCCTAACTACTCATTGCTAAGGAGAAAAATAATTTAGAGAGTGTATGCCAAAAAGTAATTTACATCTCTAAGGAAATTTGATCAACGAATTAGAGGAGAATTAAAGTCTTTAAAAAATAAGATGACTAAATTGATGTTACCAGAAAGTGACACTAAAGTTATAACATGTCTTCCTTTGAATGGATCATAATGGAAAAAGATACCTAGGGAAATAAGGCTCAGGAAGCAGCTAGGGAACAGAGCAATGTTGGTCCCACAAACATGGACTGTCAGAGGATTTAGTGCTCTAAAAGCAACAGAGACCTACCTTGATATGTTGGGGAGCAAGAAGAGCTTCTCAGGTAGCAGCAGAATGGGCTTGCTCAGCTTTTTCACCATAGTAGGGTAGTCAAATAATCCTAAAGTCATATGCGAGTGGAAGTTCCTACCAATAGTACTCAAAACCACTGCATATCCTCTTACACCTATTGGCAAGTGGTTAGTTGAGTTTAAAAAAATAAAAATGTATAAATTTGCCTTTAAGTTTTGGTTTATATGTTTACTAAATATGTCATTCTTGGCAAGTCACATAAGCTCTCTAAGGTCCAATTTCCTGATCAGTAAAATGGGCTTTAATGTTTTACCACATAGGTTTTTATGATAACTATGTGAGTCTACATTTTTTGAGGACAAGTTCTTGTGACCTTGCTTGCAGCTCTCTCTCTCTAGCACCTCATCCAGCGTTTGTCACAGAGTAGATGCTCAATAAATATTTGCTGAATGAGTGAAATGAAAAGACAGTGAACAAAATAAAGTATTTGAGCATAACTAGAAGAAGTTAAAATCCTATATAAATGCTAATTATCATAAAAAATTCTTCAACCAAAACTAGTACACAAAACATATCACTATTCTTTGGCCATATTTCAATTGATTTGCTGTAATTTCATATATGAAAGGGTGCTTTTGAAAAGTGGTGAGACATTTTCATTAAATTCCAATCATCAGTCTACAAAAGAGAGCATATGATGGCTGTCAATGCTCCTGATTTGAGTGATGGTGTTAGTCAGTTGGGGACAGCAAGACATTTTCTCTCATGGTTTATTATATAATTAAATGTACTACAATGACTATCTGGTTTCCTCAGAAGAATATGGCATTGGACTGATTCCAAATACCAAGTAAACATCTTATACCAAGTCTTGCAGGGCTAGAAATCTTTTCTGTTAGTGACAGTCTTTGTTCTCAAAGCTACATCATGTGGAAGCTACCTAAAGATATTGTCTGCTGGTCACAAAAAGTTTTTGTTTTAAAGAGACAATTACCAGAGGTTCTGTTCCTTTATTAAAAATCACGGTTAAAAAACAAACAAACAAACAAACAAAAAATCACGGCTAAGAAAATCTTGGGTCTTTAATTAGTTATGGTCCCACAGTTTAGGTAAACTATATTTTAAAAATTCAGTAATAATTCTGTTTTCTACTTTTCAATTTCATTTATGAATCCCACATAGCCCAAGTCTTTTCATCATGAAATTAATACTTATGTATTGCTGGAAAAATTTGCAACATTTTAATGTTTTTCTCCAATTTAATGTTTTTCACACTCTATGCATTCCTTTTTCATTCATTCAACAATGTATCATCTGGTGGCCCAAATCAATTTTTTTAACTTCTTACATTTTTAACATGATATTTTATCTTGTGTCTTTGCTTTATTTCGCAAGACTTCAGATACCCATTTTTGTTTACAAAATCTTCATATTATTTGATCTTTACTTGCATCTTTGAAATTGTTCATGTACTTTCATTTACATTAACACAATATTTTCCAGGAAGATTCTTACAGGACCTGTAAGATATATCAAAAGACATTTAAAAAGAGAATAACTAGATCTTTTGAGGTTTTTTTTTTCATCTTTAAAGCTATTTCTACTCTAAGATAATAAATTCAACAAATTCTCTTGGCCAGCAGAAAGTAATTCAAATCTGAAATCAAAAAGTTAATACTTTTTCTAATATGCATATGCACACAATTATATGTTTGATGTGTTCTTTTTTGTGTACAATGAGTTCTATACCAGTAGGAGGTTGTTAGTTTTTTAAAAAATATAATTAGAACAGTGCTTTATAACCTATGGGTACATAAGGAAAATTTAATTTATTCTATTTTAATTCCTTCCTAATTTCCAGTGTTTATTTGTTCATTCAATGGTACATGAACTCTTAAATATTTTCTTTTTTTGTCAAAATATGTAGAATATAACATTTGTCATCTGTTTATCCAAAAATTTTATACCAGCATATTTTGTGATTAAATTTCTATGACCAAATGTATCATACATATGGTACATAATTAGCAATATGGACTTAAGAGAAAATTGTATTTTCTTTGTCAGCCCACATTTTTTCCACTAACTGTAAGTAACAGAATGGGCTTTTCTTATTTATATTAAGTCAGTAATTTCATATCCAATTTTCAATTTTTACTTGAATTTTAGTTATTTCTATGTAGTTCAAAAAAGGTTCTATTCTTTCATGACATATTGTGGAAAGAAAGATTTTATTTCACTTCATCCAAGATGATACTCAGACTATTTTGTGCATCTCATGCAAATATTTTCCTAGTCTAAATATTTAAAAATAACTGTGTATTTATAGGCAATGACTGCTTTGTTTTAATTTTTTACTCTTTTGGAAATACAAGAAGTAAATAGAGACCTACCTCATGGGCTTGAGACATATACCTAAAGTACATTCTAATCAGGTGGCAAATTTTTCTATTATATGAGCACTATATTGCTAGTTAAGGTATAAAGAAAAAATAAATTGCCTTTGATATTTTTCTTTAAGTTTATTTAATATTCTTGAAGCGTAAAGCAAAAAGAAAGAGAAGAGAAACTTTGATATATGAGAGTTACATGTTTATACAAAATGGGAGCAGTCTTTGGAAAAGTCTTCCAAGGAAAGGAAAGGAAGAAAAAATGGATGTCGAAGGCAAACAACAAGAGTAGAATTATGTAATCACAGAAAAGTTAAGGCATGGTAAGGAAAAGAGTAATCAAGTGATCAATGGAATAACCAAGAAGTATGAGTAAGAAAAAAGACAAATACTATGGAGTGGTGGAGAATGTAGGGGCAATATAAGAAATCGAGAGGTTCACCATCCAATCTTGGTATAAGTTATTCTTGGCTACTACCCTTCGATTTATAAGGGACTTGAAGGAACAACACTTTTATCTTTAGTTTTTATCTTTAGCTATGCCATAGATTTATAAGGGAAATAGCCATTTATAGATTCAGTGTGTTTTGATACTTCTAGAAATTGGGCTTTGAATGAGATCAAGATTTTCTTTCCCCAGAGAAAAAGAACATGAGACCAAAGAAATTGAAAAGAAAAAGACTGCATAGGGCCTGGGCTTCCATGAGGTGCCATATACTTGCAGAAATGAGGACCTTGTATTTATAGTAATGCAAGTGGATACACAAATGCCTGGGGACTGAGCGAGTTTCAGAAATGGAAGCTTGCACTGACAACGTGGCTTGGAACTGCCCTTATCTCACAGTTAATCCAGACTATCAGGGATCTATCCTATTAGAATGAAAATGGCAAAATCAATTGAAGAAAGGAAGGACTCAGAGTGTAGTTTCAGTTTTAAGTACTCCATGGCACAAGTCTTCAGTTCCTTTAGTCTCTCCATGTGTCCAAAAGCCACTTTGTGGTAAATCAGTATGCCAGAAGTCTCCACATCAATCAAGTTTGACTCAACTTCATAGGCAGGGGTAACTATTAACTTAGGATCATAACTAAAATTAATATGGAGTATGGATAAACAAGACTCTGGGGGAGTCATTATCTGTCTTCCAGATGCAGGGGGGTGAGGAAAGTATGGGAACAACTGTGCATCTGAAAATATTCATATTTTTTGGCCCCAGTCCAGATCCTGACTAATAATTTTGAAATGCTGAGGACAGAAGTTAAACAGGCATATAGATCCATGTCCACTAGGGAGCCCTTGATCAGCTTGCAGTGGGCCAGCAGTGAGAAAAGCTCTGGATCTTGAAACCAGGCCAAGGAAATAAAACATAGTGGATCTGGGGCTATTGTAGGTACTAATGGAGGGACAGAGTCCAGGTAAGAGTAAAAGGCAAAGTCTAAGAAACAAGGATTGATTGAGGAGCAAGGGAATTATTCAAGGTGAGTTGTGTAAACTGAAGGAAGGTCCTTCTTGTTAATGGCTCAGTAACAATAAACAAGGGGTATAACTAGAGCCTTATGCATGTTTCTGACTCTCCTGCCTAAATGCTGATTAGAGAATGATGTTGATAAGTAAAAGGGTATGACAGCAATGGGTCAGGAATTATAGTTTATCTGGAGTTAACTTTTAAGATGCTCGGGCATTCAAAAAAGATCATTGATATGTTATCATTTAATTAGCATTAATTTACAATGTAAACTAAAGTAACCCTCTTGGGTTTTCTAAACGTTTCCTGAATGATCTCTTTGATTATTATTTATAGTTTATTTTCACAAATAGTTTTTTGTTTTTTAACTTAAATATCTGGAAAGTCATCAAAATACCAGAATGTGTTGCTTTCTCTTATTCCTCCACATTTTTTTCTGTTACAAGTAAGTATTTGAGGAAGATTGGGCCATGAAAAATAGAGCTAGTTCGAATATCTAAACTTGATAGTAAGTAAAACTCATTGCATATTAAGTAGTAACATGTATATAATCTATTAGAAACATTAGATAACAAAAATAATTACTAACATTCGTTGGAATGTTTATGGCTTACCAACATGTATTAACTGCTTTCCATGTATTAATTCATGATGGAATCAATGAAACAAAACGGTGCTGGAGGCCTATGTGGAATGATATCCCCTTAAGAAAAAAAGCTTTAATATCAACAGATCTCTGAAACTCATTAAATGCGTACTCATCAGAATTTGACCCACAGGATCAAGTAGAAGATACCAATTAAGTTAACTGGCTAGCATTCACCAACTAGGTCTGTCAATCTAAATGAGAATCTTTTTATGGCCTTAGGAATGAATGATGCTCCAACTCTTCTTTTTCCTTCTTACTTTTTTCCTAAATAACATACATTGAAACACCTCCTTGATTTTTTTTAAACATTTTATTTTTATTTATTCATGAGAGACCGAGAGAAAGAGAGAGAGAGAGAGAGAGAGAGGAGGCAGAGACACAGGCAGAGGGAGAAGCAGGCTCCATGCAGGGAGCCCGACATGAGACTTGATCCTGGGACTCCATGATCACGCCCTGGGCTGAAGGCAGGCACCAAACCGCTGAGCCACCCAGGGATCCCCTTCTTCTTGAATTTCTAATTCATTCAAGGAAGAATTGAAGGAACAACACTTTTATCTTTAGTTTTTATCTTTAGTTATGCCATACACTGATCCATTTTGTTCTGCGCTTATTCTGTGCCAAACCAATAAATTTCATACTAGCTGAGGCAAATAGAATCTTAAAACATAACTTTGGTGAAGCTGGTTTAAGAGTTCTTGTCTCAGAACCAAGCTATGACATATTACAAATTAACCACCAAAAGAAGTAATAATTTGGGCAACATTTTGCTCATTACCTTCATGATCATTATCATCCTCAGCTTTACATTGCTGTAGGCCCCTGATCTCCAAAAACGTTACATCTGGAGCCAAATTTAATCATTCATCAGGGTTAGCTGAGCATAAAGGGAATCCTGGTAGCAGCTCTCCAAAAACAGGGCAAGTGAAGGTGGCAAAAGAAGACTAAGCAAAAATGGCTTGGCAGGAAGAGAATACAGGCTAAAAATAAACAGAAATGAAAATAGGAAAAGAGTCATAAGTATATGGAAAAAGGGAAAAAAAGAAAATTGAGGCTAATTTAGAAGAAGTTTTTAAATATAAAAGATCCAAAGGGATAGAGGTTGCATTACTTCATAAAGAAATTCCAGGCTCTGGATTTCTTGCCCTATTAAGATAATTTAGGTGAATTGAAAAAGAAGCGGAAAGAGATGGTTTTGTGAGAGGAAAAAGGAAAAGGAACAATTGAATGCATGTAATACAGAAAATGGGAATTTTGTGCCAAAATCCACATGAAAAGTTGGTGTGGATATATTTCATGATTGTTTCTTACCTGCACTGTCTCAAACAGGTAAATGTTTGGGGAATATCCTTTATTTTTGAACATTACAGTAAGATGAAGCTTAAAATTGATTAGAAATTTTACTCACATTAATAAGTTGGTGTTGTTTGATGTTTAAATGTGATAACTTTCATGAGTTATAATTTGTTAACCTTCAATGAATTTATCATTTTTTACATTACTATAAAGCTTGAATTAATAAATCAAATTTTAACTACACTATTCTTAAAATTTTATTTTATTTTATTTTATTTTTTTTTATTTATGATAGTCACAGAGAGAGAGAGAGAGAGAGAGAGAGAGGGGCAGAGACACAGGCAGAGGGAGAAGCAGGCTCCATGCACCGGGAGCCCGATGTGGGATTCGATCCCGGGTCTCCAGGATCGCGCCCTGGGCCAAAGACAGGCGCCAAACCGCTGCGCCACCCAGGGATCCCTATTCTTAAAATTTTAAAAACCCAAAAGTAAACTAATATGTTTTGAAACAAAAGGAAAATATATATGGAAAAAATAAAAATAGAACAAAAATAAATGATTTTTAATACCCTAAAATATATATTTCTCAGTCTTCCTTCTATGCATATGGATATGATACAGATTTTATAAAAATCAAATTATACTATAAATACTGTATAGCAACATGCTTTTTTCACTTAATATGTTTTGCACGTTTGGCTATGCAAATATAAATGCATCTATAATATTATTTTCAAAGGCTTTGTGGCATTCCATTCAATGGCTAGATATTTCTGCCAACCTATGAAAAAGTTTAATTTTTCCAATTTTTGCTATTATATGAAACAGAGAACATCCATTATATCTACATTTTTGCACACATCCCTAATTGTTGCCTTAATATAAGTTTCCCCAAGCAGCAATCAATGCAAAATGGGCCTACAGCCAAATTTCCCTCCAGAAAAATTTTAATGATTTATAGTCCCTCTAATAATATATGAAAACACACA
The DNA here is from genome assembly GCF_018345385.1 of Vulpes lagopus. NCBI lineage: Eukaryota > Metazoa > Chordata > Mammalia > Carnivora > Canidae > Vulpes > Vulpes lagopus. The sequence continues at coordinate 103,481,701 of NC_054829.1, forward strand.
TTTGCATGTAGAAGGGAGTGAATCATTGGAAATCATAGGGTAAACAGTGGTGATAAACCCTCATGAGATTCTGGTATCCCCTTGTTTTTGAATTCACACCCTATATAATCCCCTAACCTAGAAGATGAGTGGGCTCTGTGGCTTGCTTCTTTCTCATTGGGAGAATGTGGCTAAGACAATAGGATATCACTCCCATAATTGTTACAGTTGTTCTATAAGACTATTTTTATTTTTTTTTAGCAGACTAGAGCCTCTCTATTTCATGGCAGCTTGATTCTTCCAAAGCAGCATCAATGTGTCAGTGCTGGGAGGCTTATATAGTAAGGAACTTAAAGTGACCTTTAGTAGCTAAGGATGACTCTCAGCAGAAACCATGACCCTCAGTCCTTCAGCTACAAGGAACTTCATTCTGCCAACAACCTGAGGGACTTTGGAAGCCTTTATTTTCTTAGTTGAGACTCTGATGAGACCATAACCCTGGCTGACAGCTGGATTGTGGCCTGACAAGACCCCAAATGAGAATGTAGCTGAGCCGTTCCCAGACTTCTAACCTACAGAAACTATGTAAGGACAAATGTGTGTTGTTTAAAGCCACTAAGACTGTGGTAATTTTTGATAATAGCAGCAGAAATCTCATACATTGATCAAACTGTCAATTCATTTACTTATTTATATCAATATTGACTCCTGGTTTCTTATCCTTTACTGTCATTATTGATTCTGATTCTCATATTGTCCAGATTTGGCCAGCGTGAATCCCTTCAACTGGGCTTCTGCGTCCTTTTGACATATGTCATCATTTTTTTTTTAATTACCTCTTTGCTTTCTGGCACAATGAGATGTTCCAGGATCATCTTATACTTTCTCTTACCTGCTTTTGGAATAAGCTGTTTTCTCTAAGGACCTTTGGTTCTTCTTGAGTGGAGAATAGTTTTTAGAAACCAAAACTTGGGCTCAGTGTGTGCACATCACTGTTGGGATGTCATAATGTTACTATATATGTATCCATCTATATCTACTGGAAACTAAGTTCACACTGATGCCTCAATGCCTTCAGTTCCAATGTAATACTGTGAGGTTCGTGAGGTTCGTTCTAGCTCTATCTTTGTCTATTTGTAGCCCCGTTCCAAAAATGAGAATCCCAGCTCTCATTATCCATAACATTTACATATTTGATCAATCTCTCTGTATGTAACTAATATCGTTAGCCACCGTCCCTTCCTCTTTACAGACACTGTTCTAATCTCCCTAGGATTCTCCTATGCTGTCCCAAATCTCTACTACTGCCTCTCCACCCAGCCTCCCCAACTTCTTCCTGCCAACATGGACATTCTCTTTACCCAGCTTGAAATTTGAATCAAGTCAGGCATATGGATGCCCTACTCACCCCAGTTGGATTGTGTCACTCCAAGTCAAATCATCCTTCCATATGGATGCTGTCCTCCCCCTACTTGATTTCTGGAATGCTATGTTTGGCAGCTGGTATGCATGAATGCCTTCTCATCTCACTCACGTTCTGACAATGCACTCCAGGCCCTCCTGAAGAAATCCTTTCTTCTGTGTCTTCAGGTTCTGATGTCCAATAGCAGGACATTCCATTGGATGGAATATTTCTAAGATGGTTTGGGACAGTCTTCTTATCCACACTCAGGTTCTGATACGCTGATTCTGTGGGGATGCTTGGACTCTGGTACCCTACAACAGTATGTTCTAATACATAAATATCCCCCTTCACCTTTTTTGGGTTTCAGCACCCAGGTCTGGCAGCTCTTCTATTAGAAACTTTCCTCACCCTGTTTGGGCACCTACATCTCAATCCAGACCACTAGGACTCTTTCCATCTCCCCAGTTCAGATACTTACCTGGCTCAGCCTCACCTAGTAGCTTTGAACTTAATTATTCAAAGAGAGGAAGGAAATAAGGAAAGGCAAATTAAGGGAAGAGAAATACAATGCAAAGGGGAATGAGAAGGGGATCCCTAGGAGGCTCAGTGGTTTAGCGCCTGCCTTCAGCCCAGGGCATGATCCTGGAGTCCCGGGATCGAGTCCCACGTCAGGCTCCCAGCATGGAACCTGCTTCTCCCTCTGCCTGTGTCTCTCATGAGTAAATAAATAAAAAAATCAAAATAAAAAATAAAAAAAGGGGGAATGAGAAAAAGATAAAGGACTATATATCTTTGATTCTATTTAAATAAAACCGTAGAATAAATATCATATGTTAATATATGTAGTGATGTTATATATTTCTAGGACTTATAAGCTTTCTCAATTTAAATACACATAAAATTGTTAAAACTTTTAGCCATTCTGACAGGTGTGAGGTGATATCTCATTGCAGTTTTGATTTGCATTTCCTTGATAATTACTGATGTTGAGCATCTTTTCATGTGTTGACCATCTGCATGCCCTCTTTGCAGAAATGTCTATTTATGTCTTCTTCCCACTTTCAGTTGGATTGTTTAAGGCAGAGTCTTGGTGTTGGGTTAAGTTCTTTATACATTTTGGATACTAGCCTTTTAACAGATATATCATTTGTAAATATTTTCTCCCATTCAATAAGTTATCTTTTAGTTTTGTTGGTTGTCTGCTGTGCAAAAGCTTTTTATTTTGATGCAGCATAAAGAGTTCATTTTTGTTTTTCTTTCTCTTGCCTCAGGAGACATACCTACAAAAATGTTGCTATGGCCAATATCAGAAAAATAACAGTGCTTTCTTCTAAGATTTGTATGGTTGTAGGTCTCACATTTAAATCTTTTTTTTTTTAAGATTTTTTTTTTTTAAATGAGAGACGAGAGAGAGAGAGAGAGAGAGAGAGAGAGAGAAAGAGAGAGAGAGAGAGAGGCAAAGACACAGGCGAAGGGAGAAGCAGGCTCCATGCCGGGAGCCCGATGTGGGACTCAATCCCGGATCTCCAGGATCAACACCCTGGGCTGAAGGCGGCACTAAACCGCTGAGCCACTGGGCTGCCCTAAATCTTTAATTCATTTGAGTTCATTTTTGTGTATGATGTAAGACATTGGTTCAGTTTAATTTTTTTGCATGTAGTTACCAGTTTTTCTGACACTATTTGTTGAAACAACTTTTTCTCATAGCATGTTCTTACCTCCTTTGTCAAAGATTAGTTGACTATTCGTGTTCTGTTGATATATATGTCTATTTTTATGACATTGCTATACTGTTTTTATTGCTACAACTTTGTAGTATGTTTTGAAATCTGGGGTTGTGATGCTTCCAGTTTTTCTTTTTCAAGATTATTTTGTCTATCCAAGGTTTTTTGTGGTACCATACGAAATTTAATATTATTTGTTCTAGTTCTGTGAAAAATGTAATTGGTATTTTGATAGGGATTGCATTAAATCTATAGATCACTTTTGGTAATATGGGAATTTTAAGAATATGTGCGTTTCCATAAGTATGGAATATTTTTCCATTTGTTTGTGTCATTTTCAATTTCTTTCATCACTGTTTTATAGTGTTCAGAGTACAAGTATTTCACCTCCTTGCTTCAGCTTATTCCTAGGTATCTTATCATTTTTGGTGCAATTGTAAATGAGATTTTTAAAATTTCTCTTTCTGCTACTTTATTATTAGTATATAGAAATGCAATGGATTTCTGTATATTGATTTGTCTCCTCCAACCTTACTGAATTTATCAGTTTTAGTTGTTTTTTGATGGAGTTTTTAGGGTTTTCTGTAGAGCATCATGTCATCTGCAAATAGGGAAAATTTTACTTCCTTACCAATTCAGATGCCTTTTATTTCTTTTTCTTGCCTGATTGATGTAGCTAGGACTTCCAATACCATGTTGAATAAAAATGATAAGAGTGGACATCATTGTCTTCTTCCTAATCTTAGGGAAAAGCAGTTTTCCTCCAGTAAGTATGATGTTAGTTGGGGCTTTTCATAGATGGCCCTTATTACATTGAGGTATGTTTCCTCTAAACCTACTACTGTGTTGGGCAGCCTGGGTGGCTCAGTGGTTTAGTGCCACCTTCAGCCCAGGGCCTGATCCTGGAGACCTGGGATGGAGTCCCATGTCAGGCTCCCTGCAGGGAGTCTGCTTCTCTCTCTGCCATTCACTCTGTCTCTCATGAATAAATAAATAAAAATCTTAAAAAAAATAAACCTACTGTGTTGAGGATTTTTATCATGAATGGATGTTATACTTTGTCAAATGCTTTTTCTGCATCTATTAAAATGATCATATGGTTTTTATCCATTTTCTTATTGATATATTATGTTGATTGATTTGAGAATATTGAACCAAACTTGTATCCCAGGAATCAATCCCACTTGATTGCAGGAATGATTTTTTTTAAATGTATTTGTGGGTTTGGTTTTTTAATATATTGCTGGATTTAATGTAAAATATATTTTATTGAGGATTTTTGTATCTATGTTCATGAGAGATAGTGGCTTGTAGCTTGTTTTTTTTTTGTTTCCTTTTTTTTTTTTTTGTAGTGTCTTTATCTGGTTTTGGTAATGAATTTGGAAACCTTCTTTCTTCTATTTTTTGGAATAGTTTGAGAAGAATAAATGTTGATTTTTCTTTAAATGTTTGGTAGAATTCACTTGTGAAGCCATCTGGTCCTAAGCTTTTTATCATTGGAAGTTTTTTGATTACTGAATCAATTTCATTGCTAGTAATCAACCTGTTCAAATTTTCTATTTCTTCCTGATTCAGTTTTGAGAGTTACTTGTTTCTAGGAATTTATGCATTTCTTCTCAGTTGTCGAATCTGTTGGCATATAATTTTTCATATTATCTTATAATACCTTGTATATCTATAATGATATTTGTTATTCGCCATCACTTCTGATTGTTTCTTTGAGTTGCTTTTTTTTTTTTTTTTTTCTATTGCTGAGTCTGGCTAAAAGTTTACCAAATTTGTTGATCTTTTCAAAGAATCAGCTCCTGGTTTCATGGATCTGTTTGTATTTTGTATATTTCTGCTCTAAACTTTTTTTTTCTTGCTTTTTTTGTGGTTCTGGGTTTTGTTTGTTCTTCTTGCTCTAGCTCCTTTAAATATAAGTTTAGGTTGTTTATTTGAGATTTTCCTCACTTCGTGAGGTAGCCTGCTTTGCTATAAATTTCTGTCTTGGAATGGCGTTTGCTGCATCTCAAAGATTTTGGATTATTGTATTTTCACTTTCATTGTCTCCATGTGTTTTTTTATTTCCTCTTTGACTTCTTGGTTGACCCATTCATTGTTTAGTAGCATATCATTTAACCTTCATGTATTTGTGGTCTTTCCAGGTTTTTTCTTGTATTTGATTTCTAGTTTCATAGCACTGTGGTCAGAAAAGATGCATGGTATGACTTCAATCTTTTTGAATTTATTGAGGCCTGTTTTGTGGCCTAACATGTGATCTATTCTGGAGAATGTTCCATATTCACTTGAAAAGAATGTGTATTCTGCTGTTTTAGGATGGAATGTTCTGAATATAACTGTTAGATACATCTGGTACAGTGTGTCATTTCAAGCCACTGTTTTCTTGTTGGTTTTCTACTTGGATGATCTATCCATTGATATCTGTGGAGGGTTAAAGTCTCTGACTATTATTGCATTATATTAACTACTTCCTATATGTTTGTTACTAGCTTTATGTATATGGGTGCTCCCGTATTGGGTGCTTAAATATTTACAATTCTTATATTTTCTTCTTGGATTATCCTTTTTATTATTATTATATAATATATCCCTTTTATGATTATTATATAGTGCCCATCTTTGTCTTTTGTTACAGTCTTTATTTTAAAGTCTGTTTTGTCTGAAATAAATATTGCTATCCTGGCTTTCTTTTCACATCAATTTGCATGATAGATGCTTCTCCTTCACTTTCAATCTGCATGTGTCTGTTAGATCTCAAATGAGTCTTTTGTAGGCAGCATATAGATGGATTTTACTTTTTTATCCATTCCATCACCCTATGTCTTTCAATTGGAGCATTTATTCCATTTACATTGAAAATAATTATTGATAGGTATGTACTTATTGCCATTTTGTTACTTGTTTTATGGTTGCTTTTTGTAGTTCTCTTCCCGTTCCTTTCTTGTTCTCTTCCTTCACAATTTGCTGGCTTTCTTTAGTGATATACTTAGATTTCTTTCTATTTTTTGCATATCTATTACTAAATTTTAATTTGTGGCTATGATTCTGTTGGTATATAACATCTTATGCACATAGAAGTCTATATTAAGTTATCGGTCACTTAAGTTTAAACCCATTCTTTACTCCACCCCACACTACCCCTCCATTTTACATATATACTGTCTTACTTTACATCCTTGTATTTACAAATCCCTTGACTGATTTTTAGGGATAAACTTAATTTTACTGCTTTGGTGCTTCTAACTTTTCTTACTCATAATTATGGTCTTTATTTTGAAATATTTTGTAACTATAAAAAAACACACTGAGGTTTGAAAACTTAGTATGAAAAAATAGAACAGGCCAGAGACAGGACTCACTCCAACAGCCTGTTAAAACATGGTGGATTACTATGAAGTTCTAGGCGTGCAGAGACATGCCTCAGCTGAGGATATTAAAAAGGCTTACCGGAAACTGGCCCTAAAGTGGCATCCAGATAAAAGTCTCTGCCTCTCTCTCTCTCTCTCTCTGTGACTATCATAAATAAATAAAAAAAAAAAAAAAAAAAAAAAAAACCCTGAAAATAAAGAAGAAGCAGAGAGGAAATTCAAGCAAGTAGCTGAGGCGTATGAGGTGTTATCAGATGCAAAAAAACGGGACATCTATGACAGATACGGCAAAGAAGGACTAAATGGTGGAGGTGGAGGTGGAGGTGGAGTTCATTTTGACACTCCATTTGAGTTTGGCTTCACATTCCGTAACCCAGATGATGTCTTCAGGGAATTTTTTTGGTGGAAGGGACCCGTTTTCCTTTGACTTCTTTGAAGACCCATTTGAGGACTTCTTTGGGAGCCGAAGAGGCCCCCGTGGGAGCAGGAACCGAGGCACCGGGTCGTTCTTCTCCGCCTTCAGTGGATTTCCGTCTTTTGGAGGAGGGTTTTCTTCTTTTGATACAGGATTTACTTCCTTCGCATCACCAGGTCACGGGGGCCTCACTTCATTCTCTTCCATGACATTTGGTGGTAGTGGGATGGGCAACTTCAAATCTATATCCACTTCTACTAAAATGGTTAATGGCAGAAAAATCACTACAAAGAGAATTGTGGAGAATGGTGAAGAAAGAGTAGAAGTTGAAGAGAACGGCCAGTTAAAGTCCTTAACGATAAATGGTAAAGAGCAGCTGCTACGCTTGGATAACAAGTAACAACGCACGCGTGTAGCAGAAATGTTAGCTGTAACGGGCACCATTGAGGACTGACAGGAACGCTTTTTTTTTTGAAGATTTCAAACGAACTCAACTTTCAGTATAACTGTACCTAATCTAAAGTATTTATACACAGCTCATCGGAGCCCTATTTGTCATAGACTTTTGAGTTTATTGTTGGGACCACATAATAGGACCATTGTTTGGGTTTTTTTTTGTTTTGTTTTGTTTTGTTTTTGTTTTTGTTTTTGTTTTTTGTCTTTAAAAATTGTTGTAAATCTCTGTATGCACTTTGCTTTTTTATTAAACCTAATCCAAGGTGGCCGTGACTCTTTCGTACACTGACACCAGCACGGACCTGCTTTTCCATTGTGTTTGAAACGTGAGCCAAGTAGAGTCAGCCTGCTGTGAAATTAACATTGCCAGGATGAATCTTCCACAAAAATAATTTCAAATTTTTTCAGTATTTAGTAGTGAGAGATATTAATGCATTAATGGTAATACATTTCTCGTTTAATATAAATTGAGGATGTTTTTCTAGTTGTGCATGAACGCTGGCAACTTAGTAAGATTTGACAATTGTTTAAATATGTAATGTTAAGCTTAGGTTTAAAAAAAAGTAAAGCTGGTAAACTGGGTCTTTGTCATTTGCTTAAAAAAAATAAATGCGAATGTGTTTGGTGAAAAAAAAAAAGAAAAAATAGAACAGAAAATATCTTACAAGTATATTTTTTCATGAGTACATGTTGAAAGTTATATTTTATATATTAGGTTAAATTAAATTTATTATTAAACTAACTCCTTTTTAAATGATTAATATGGCTACTGAAATTTTTAAAATTCCAGATGTAGTTTATATCACATTTTTATGGACAGTGCAGATATAGACAATTATCTAAGATAGATTTCTAAATATGTACTTTGTAAAGTCCTTATTTCTAGTTCACAATGCATTTAGAAGATTAAGTAGAAGTAGGGATGGAGTAGTGGGGAAGTATATGGTATTGGACAAAGGTTATAGTTTCCAACTTTGAGAATGACATTTACTTCTAAATATATGCCAGAAGGTTAATAATCAGTTATTTGTAATAATTTCACTAACACTGAGAAAAAGCAATTGAATAAATATAATGGTAAGGTACAAGTCAGAAGTCAGTCATCTCTCCTTACTTAAAGAATGTTTTCTGAAACTTCAAATGGTAAGTGATGCAATACCAGAAGCTAGTATGAGAGAAATAAATGTGAGTCAATTAACTCTTTTACTTCTGGGTATTCTCCAGCTTTGCAGCACCCTGTGAACTTCACGCAGCAAACAATTCAGTCTAATCCAGCTACATCTAAAACCCCACACCAAGCAGTGCATTGTTAGAGTCTCAGATAAGCAAACAAAAAAACACATGAGCAATTCATGCTTTCATGTGTTCTGTATAGTGAACTTATAATACTTATTTCTAAAACTTATAATCATAATTCTTATTATTGAAAAGCCCTTAAATTCACTTACCATTTGCTTGTAGAAAATCACAATTATGGAGATTTAAAAACAAAATTAGTTTCCTCTATGACAGTATAGTGCAGTAGCTAATCATGGACCTTGGAATCAGACAAACCTGATTTTTTTAAAAGATTTTATTTATTTATTAGAGACAGAGAGAGAGAGAGAGAGAGAGAGAGAGAAGGGCAGAGACACAGGGAGAGGGAGAAGCAGGCTCCACGCAGTGACGTGGGACTCGATCCCGGGTCTCCAGGAGCATGCCCTGGCTGAAGGCAGCGCTAAACTGCTAAGCCACCGGGGCTGCCCACAAACCTGAATTTTAATTGTGGTTTTTCCACTTTCTGACTTTGTTTTTTTTTTTAGGTTTAGTTTAGTTTAGTTTTTTTTTTTTTGTATTTTTTTGTATATTTTTTTAATGGAGTTCGACTTGCCAACATATAGTATAACACCCAGTGCTCATCCCATCAAGTGCCCCTCCTCAGTGCCTGTCACCCAATCACCCCCTTCCCCCCGCCCACTCCTTTCCACTACCTCTTGCTCGTTTCCCAGTATTAGAAGTCTCTCATGCCACTTTCTGACTTTGTAATCATGAATTCATTACTTCTCTCTAAAATTCATCTTCCTGTTTGGCAAACATGAAGGATAATGGCGGCATGTACCTCGAAAGGTTATTAAAAGGAATAAAGAAAGAATTCAAATGCCTGAAATTACTGAATAAATGATAAATGTTATTAGTTTGAATATAAATAAGGAGGTAAAATAAAATTATTATCCTTGAATAATGGTCTTAATTTTTATAAAAATTAAGCATGATGTCCAAAAAAACATAAAAAATTAAATCAATCCAAATGTCAGCATTAAAAATTTATACTTACTAAAATAATTTAAAATAATAAGTAGTCTGGAAATAAAAGCTGATATTCAAAAGGAAAAAAAAGCTGATTTTCATAATGAAGCATTTTCAAGATGTATTTTCCTTACTTAAAAGTTCCATAAACTCACTTCAGTAAATTTCATCAACATGAAGGTTATCAAGAATTACACTATATATGTCACAAAGATCTTAGAAAAAGAAGAAAACAAGATAAAAGGGGGTAAGAAAGTAATTTTGCCACAAAATATAGTTTTATCATTGATTGCATCATCTCCTTGTCTCTTGACCACCCAGATCCAATTTGTAGTCAGCACCATTTATTCCAGTAAAAACTCCATTATACTCCAGCCCTTGCACAATTTATTTCCCCTTTTATTGTTTTTTTTTTAAATTACTTTTTAAATTTTTTACCATAGTTTTAGTTCTAGGAAACAGATTTGATTAAACACAATCTGCTCTGAGAGTACAGATTTGAGTAGTTTGAAATAATTTATTGAAAAGATAGAGAATCAATATATTATATTTCAACTGATATATCACGCTTTGTGGACAAAAATGGTATATTTTAGAGGCCCAGCCGGTTAAGTATCTGCCTTCAGCTTAGGTCATGATCACAGGGTCTTAGGATCGAGCCCCACATGGGGCTCTTTGCTCAGTAGGGAGTCTGCTTCTCCTTCTGCCTCTCCCCCTGCTCATGATCTTTCTCTCTCAAATAAATAAATAAATAATATCTTTAAATAAAACAAAGTAAACTAAGATACAAAGTATATTTAAAAAAATATTTCAATTTGGACTAGCCACATTTCAAGTGCGCAACAGCCACATGTGGCTAATGGCTGCCATATTAGGAGATGTATGTCTAGACATTTTTAGTTAGAGTTCTGGCTTGTAAGTGACAAAATTTAGGCAAAATAGGAATTTATTGTCTCAGTAAAATTATGAAAAATTCAAGAAACAAAGAAATAAACACATATCTAAGGTCTCAAGAACCAATAGAACATGGAACTTGCTGACTTTCATTAGCTTCCTTCTCTCATATTGGCCAATGGCTTTCTCCAGAAGGTTAGTAACATACTCGTAGCAGTTCTCAAAGTTTATATTCCACAGAAGATTGTTTCCAAGCTTAGTATCTGCAAGACTAAATCTCTTCTTTTGTTTCATCTCAGTAATCCCAATATGGAGTTCTATGAGATATACATCTATTGTTTTGCCTACTGGGTAAATTCTGGTAATAAGATACCCTTGTTTCATTTGCTCTTTCCTACCTCTGGAATCTTGGTGGGGATGGGGAATTTGTGGCAACACTTCCTCATCACAGGGGTATGTATGAAATCCAGGCTGTAGACTACTTCATCCCTGTAGAAACTGTGAGTAGTCTTAGGTAAACATTTAACCCAATTAGTACAAATCAGAATTATCTGGGGGAGGATTGATAGAAGAAGGAATTAAATGCTATCTCCAACTAGGAAAATGAGTTAAAAGAATATTATGAGCTTATGGATGCTGGAACTCATCTATGTTGCCATTAAGAAAACACCTCCTGAAAATAAAATCAATTTAGAGGAAAAGATGACAAGGAGATGAAGAGAAGTGGTATCATAATCACATTGTGGAAATCCTCAGATTGTCATGTCAAGTTCATTTTCACCCTTCGCCAAATGCTTTAGTAAAGGTGGCTCAGAAATGACAGGGGGTGGCATGAGCCTAAAATTGGTCCAGCTTGGGTCAGTATTCCAGGCCACAGTGTCACTATGTAGAAAGTAACATAGGTCACTTGGGAGGGCTTAGTGGTTGAGTGTATGCCTTTGGCTCAGGTCATGCTCCTTAGGTCCTGGAATGGAGTCCCACATCAGGCTCCCCATGGGGAGCCTGCTTTTTCCCTCTGTCTATGTCTCTGCAGCTTTCTCTATGTCTCTTATGAATAAATGAATAAAAATCTTAAAAAAATGAAAATAAAATAAGAAAAGTACAGATCAGCTCTGGTCATAATGCAATGAATGACTTATTTTTATTGAACTAAGCCTTCTTTAGAGGAGGACCATAAATGTTGGGCAAAGTACATAAAGCCATTGGAGAGCAATCAACTCAGGAGGACTTTAGGGATGACAGTACTGGAGAAAAGAGAAGCACACTTGTGGCTTCTCTTGTTCAAGTAAGTCTCCCATTAACCTCACTTATTCTCTGAAGACAATTTCCATTTTGTGCGGCAGGACGACAGAGTCTGAGCAGAAGGTCATCTTGATGGCTGAAGAAATAGAGGTTGGAGCTTGGTGCAGCCAAAGTGGCTGCTGTTTGAGTAATCACTCTGAGGAGAAGAGGAAATAGCAGAGAAGAAGACCAAAATTCTCTGTGGACATTCATAAGTCTTTTGCTGTCTTCCAAGATTCACATATGCAAGACTGAACTTCAAAGAAATATAACAATGAGGAGGATAAAGAGCTGATGGGAGAGTTCACCTATGCGATGTTAGCAACCAGAAATTGTAGTACAAGCTCCAAACTTGTTTATGAGTATTATGGATTTTCATACACATAACTGTATTTCAATAGAGACATCCAAAATGCTCCCTGCCCCAGAAGGAAATGCTAAAACCCAGGAGTTAGAATCACGCTATAGAACCAAAGGCTATATCCTCAGTGTAGGGACACAAATAGGTACCTAACAGTAAAATTTAAGAAAAGGAGAACAGTCTAAGAGCTTTCAAAGAATAAAAGCAGATCCCTGGATGGCGCAGTTGGTTGGATGTTGAACTCTTGGTTTCCGCTCAGGTCACGATCCTAGGATCTTGGGATGGGCCCCATGTTAGGCTCCACTGCACTCAGCATAGAGTCTGCTTGAGACTCTCTCTCCCTTTGTCTGCATCCCTGCCCCTGTGCCCTACTCTATCTAAAATAAATAAATAAATGCTTTTTAAAAAAGCAGAGTGCTCAAAAGAAAATAAGAACTAAGTTGCCTTATCAACAGTGACTTGGGGCATACCCACCCCCCCCAAAAAAGAAGTAAAACCATAAATAAAATGTTCAAAATATTAAAGGAAAAGAAGACCAGGTCTAGAATTATATAATTGGTTGTTATCCTTTTAAATTTTTAAATTGTTTTATTCAAGTACAATTAACACTTTGTTTTAGAGGTACAATATAATGATTCAATGATTCTGTACATTTCTCAGTGCTCATCAAAATATGTGTGCTGTACTTTTAATCCCCTTTATCTTTTTCACTCATCCACCCACCACCTCTCCTCTAGCAACCACCAGTTTGTTCTCTGTGCTTAAGAGTCTGTTTTTTTCTTTGTTAATTTGTTTTTTTTAAATTATATATATGAGTGAGATCATATGGTATTTATCTTTCTCTGACTTACTTCACTTGCCCTCTAGGTCCATCCATGTTGTTGTAAATGATGAGGTTTCACTATTTTTTAATGGTTGAGTCATATTCCATTGTGTGTGTGTGTGTGTGTCTCACATCTTCTTTATCCGTTCATCTAAAGATGGACACTTGCTTTCATATCTTGATTGTAGTAAGTAATGTTGCAATTAACATAGAGGTACATATATCTATTAAAATTAGTGTTTTCAGGTGCATATATCTTTTCAAATTAATGTTTTCATTTTCTTTGAGTAAATAATCAGTAATGGAACTACTGAATCATATGATAATTCTAAGTTTTTGAGGAAACTTCACACTGTTTTCCACAATGACTGCACCAGTTCATATTTCCACCAACAGTGCATGAGGGTTTCTTTTCCCCCCACATCCTTGCCAACATTTATTAGTTCTTGTTTTGTTTTGTTTTTTGTTGTTTTTGGTTTGTTTTATAATAGTCATTCTCACAGGTATAAAGTAAAATAGCATTGTGGTTTTAATTTACATTTCCCTGATGATTAGTAATGTTGAGCTTGGTTTTTTGTTGTTTGGTTTTTGTGTGTGTGTATATCTGTTGGCCATCTGTATGCATTCCTTGGAAAAATGTCTATTCAGATCCTCTGCCCATTTTTAAATCGGAATTTTTGGAGTTTTTTTGGTTTTGAGTTGTATAAGTTATTTATATAGTTTGGATATTAACCCCGTATTGGACTTATCATTTGCAAATATCTTCTCCTATTCAGCAGGTTGCCTAGTTATCCTTCAACTGGAAGGTCAACATAAAAATATTCCCAAAAATATTACCATGCAAAGACCCACTTTGAAAACCTTTGATGTGGGCATTCTCTATTAGGAAGAGAAATAAACCCAGGAGGTCACTATGACATGTGTGAGAAGTAAGCATTAATTACACATACACACACACAGATCCAAAAGAGTAAGAAAAAAAGAGAAAGAAGAAAAATAATTTATGTAACACAGACTATTAAAAAATTAACAATACTTACATGCCTGATTAATGGGGTGGGGGGATTGACAAAAAAAGACAGGAGATCATTCGTTTAGGTGGAAGATATAGGTCATGAGAAGTTTAAATAATTGGTAAAAAAAATAGCAAAATAAACTAATACATTATTTTTAAACCAGCAGAAATAAGAAAATGCAATCTGTATGATGGAAATAGTAACCTTCCCTCAAGAAAGAAGGAATAAAGAAGGAAAGAAAGAAAGAAAAAGAAAGGAAGAAAGAAAGAAAGAAAGAAGAAAGAAAGAAAGAAAGAAAGAAAGAAAGAAAGAAAGAAAGAAAACAAAAGGAGCATGGTAAATGAAAGTATGATGCTGTAGATAAATCTTATTACAAGATTACAGTTTATTATATATATTATTACAAAATATATCACAAGAATCTAAATGAAACATCAAAATAAAGATCCAATACTGTCTAATCCAATCTAGGAAAACAAGTTTAGCAAAATCTTGTCAATTGAAGGATATATTTAAATCAAAAGAAAATATAAGCTAAAGAAAAGGAGAAATATGTACTGAGCACAAAGAAATATGTGGTAGCAATTATATTGTCAAACAAAATGGAATTTGAAGTGAAAACTATTACTGGGGAAAAGATGTTTATAATGGTAAAATGATAATAATGCTAGTGATACTAATACTAAAGAATACATATAAAATGATTATCATATTGTCAGGTACTGTTCTAAGCACTTCACATACACATTTAATTCTCATAACAACCCAAAGTTACAGGTACTCTTATTAGGTACATTTAATAGAGGAGGAAAATGAGGCCCAGAGTGGTTCAGTAACTTACTCACAGCCAGAAAATACTAAAACCAGAATAAAGCCCTCACACCACAGTTTCAGATTACATACTATTATCTATTAAATATAGTAATCATGAACACATATGCAAGCATAGACACAGAAGATTTAAGAAAAAAGTATATACTCACCAATAAATGTATGTTTTTTAGCTTTCATACAATCTTAAAAAAAATATGTCCTTCATTTTTTTCTCCAGCTCTTCTCATTTCTTTTGACCTGTGTATTTAGTTTATGAGTCAACATCTCAAACTTATCTTTTTGAAACTTAGTATTACTCCCAAACCTACCTTCCCCATCCTATACTTCTTCCTTCTCTCACTCTTCACATCTGATTTATCAGAAAATCCTGTTTGCATTGACTTAAAAATACATTCACAGTCCAACCACATTTTACTGCAATATCCATGATGCAATTCATCTTTACTGATTATCTTGATTATTGTTATAGTCTCATAACTCTTCTCCTTCCTTGCATTCTTGCCCCATTATTATGTAATGAGAATCATGTCACTACTGTGTTCCAAAACTTTTGTTTGACTTATAATTCTGTCAGAATAAAAGCTAAAGTCTTTACAATGGTCTAGAAGACTCCATCATTTGGTCTCCCCTACTACACATTCCTGGAAGAGTCTGGGTATATTTTTATCACAGGACATTGCATGAGCTTCTTCTCCCTGGAATGATATTCTTCTAGCTATCCCAATGATTAAATCTCTTATCTTCTTTTGTTTTCCATTCAGTGTCATCTTTTCTTTGAAGCCAACCTTGATTATTCTATTTAAAAATTGAAACCCAGTGTGCCTGCCTGGCTCAGTTGATGGAGCACATGACTCTTGGTTTCTGGGTTATGAGTTTGAGCCTTGCATTGCGTCCAGAGATCACTTAAAAGTAAAATCTGAATAAAATAAAATTGAAATCCTACCCACTTTGGTGTTCCTAATCTACTTTACCCAACTCTGTGTTTTTTCTTTCCCATACCATTTCTTTCTAACTTTCATTTATTTATTAGCTATCAGGGTTTTTAAAAAGATTTTTAAAATTTACTTATGAGAGATATCGAGAGAGGCAGAGACGTAGGCAGAGGGAGAACCAGGGTCCCTGCAGGGAGCCTGATGTGGGGCTCTATCTCAGGACCCCAGGATCACAAACTGAGCCAAAGGCAGGCGCTCAACCACTGAACTACCCAGGTTCCCTTAGCTATTGTTAATTACTTTTTTCTTTTTGATAGAATGTAAACTCCATGAAAAAAGAGATTTTGTCTGTTTTATTTACTAATTTTTCTCAACTGCTTAAAAGAGTGCCAGACACAGAGTGTTTATTAAATATTTGTTGCAGGACTAAACATGAAGCCATCAAAAATTGAATTTTGGCAACATCATGTAGAAACCCAGATACATTAAAAAGAATGAGTATTATACTGCATGTGTTCTTTGATCATAAAACAATAATATTAGAAATTAATAATTCAAAGGAACTTTTAAAAATCCCTAATGTCTAGAAATACTAGGTAATATATTATGAAAAAAATCTTTGATTTGAAGAACAAATCTTTAGGGAAGTTATAAAATGGTAAGAACTGAACAAAAATGAAAAGATTGCAGTTGAAATTTATTATACACAGCTAAAGTAGAATTTTGAAAGGCTATATTACATAAAGACTATACTATAATTAATCATAAAGTTAGAAATATTAAAATAATGCTAATGCTAATTTAATTTTGAAAAAGAACAACAGAACAAGGCCAATGAAATAAGAATACGATAAAATTAAAAGCAAAACTCATTTAAATAAGTAGAAGAGAAGAATAATACCAAAGTGAAAGATTGATGAAAAAGTCAAAACTGTGGTAAGATTTATTAAGATAAAAAAGGAATATATGCTAATACTCCCTCTCATCTGAGCAAGTGCTCCAAACAGGCCAAGTAAATATTTGCTGAAATGAATAACATGTAGAAAGACTCAGGACAGATTTTTTTGTTCTATCAACAAGCAGTTCTGTGAGCTTGGGCAAGTCACTTTCTCTCTCTGGTCATTGTTGTTTTTGTTGTTTCTCTCTCTCCTCTAAAAATTAGGAACATTAAACTCCACCTTATATGCCTCACGACTGGTTGTGAAAATCAAATGAACTGACCCTGAAAACCATGATTACAGAGGCTTCTGTCTGTTTACTGGGCTCAGATCCCAGGGATTTAAATGCTATCACCACAATCTAGAAGTGATGCTTGTTTAAATTTTTTTTTTCCAGAAATATACCAAAGAACTGTCATGGATACACCCAGTAGCCATGGCCTCAGTCTCTTCATCTACAAACTGACAGCCACATTACCAATGGTGTGTATAAGGTTGTTATATTTTAATGCTAGAAATGATAAAGCGATGCCCTGGATAGAAAACTTGAATTAATGAAAGAACTATATGCATTTGTAATACTCAATTATGATAAGCGAAAGACACACCATTTTCCTCCTTTCCTACCTCTGAAATCCCACCAAAACCCCAGAACTGTATTGCTTTATAGCTGGGTTTTGCTGAACTTTCAATAAACAGAGATATATACCTCATGTATTTTGTTTCGAGAGGGGAAGTTCAGGGGCTCCTGCATGGCTTAGTTGGTTAAGCGTCTGCTTTTGGCTCAGGTCATGATATCAGGATCCTGGGATTGAGTCCCAAAGTGAGTGAGCTCCTGCTCAGCTCCCCCTGGCAGTCCCCCTGCTTGTGCTTTCTCTGTCAAATAAATAAATAAAATATTTAAATTTAAAGAGAGAAAGTTCATTAATAAGTTTTATAAGACTAGCACAAAACCAGATAGCCTTGTAAAACCTAAAGAATACTCTAAAACTAGCTAAGAATAGTTAAAGAAAAGTGTATAGTAGACCATTTCTATTTTAATCTAGAATATATACCTTAGGTAAGCTTTATGTAATTGAGTCCAAAGTATACTAGGAAACTAAGGGTGGTTCAACATCATGCTCTATCATTATTGTTTAAAACTGCCTTCATTTTTACCACATAATTGAGTATTACAAATGCATATAAGGCAGCCCAGGTGGCTCAGCAGTTTAGCGACACCTTCAGCCCAGGGTGTGATCCTGGAGACCCGGGATCGAGTCCCATGTTGGGCTCCCTGCATGGAGCCTCTTCTTCCTCTGCCTATGTCTCTGCCTCTCTCTCTCTCTCTCTCTCTCTGTGTGTGTGTCTCTCATGAATAAATAAAAAATCTTTTAAAAAAATTCATATAAAGCATTTCATAAATTATATATGATTTAAAAATCTTAGAAGACAAGGAATAGATTGAACCTTTGTAACAATAAAAATCTGTATACTTAAACCTACAGAAAGCATCCTTCTTAAAGGAGGAAATATAGATGAATTGAGATGCATAAGACCAGGAATATGATATTGATGTTCATCACCACCATTACTTTTTAGCATAATATTAAAGATTCTCACCAGTTGCTATGGTCTGAATGTTCACATTCTCTCCCCCCAAAACAAATTAAAATTTTGAAATCTGAATGTACAATGTGATGGTATTAGTAGGTAAGACTTTTGGGAGGTAATTAAGTCACAAGGGCAGAACCCTCCACGAATGACATTTAATGCCCTTAGGAAAGAGATCTCAAAGAGCCCCCTTGCCACCTTATGTCACGTGAAGACACAATGAGAATTCTGCAACCCAGAAAAGAACCCTTATCTGACTATGCTACTGCCCTGATTTTGGACTTCCACCATTCAGAACCATAAGCAGTAAATTTCTGCTATTGATAAGCTATTCTGCTTGTGGTATTTTGTTACAGCAGCCCAAATGGACCAAAACACCATGCATTTAAGAAACAGACAGAAGGGATATAAGGATCATCAGGGAAGAGAAAAAAAATTTATATGATAACTCAATAAACAATTTGTTAATAATAATTAGAAGGTTCACCTGGATTAAAGCTAACCTTAGGAAATCAATGACATTATTAGCAATAAACAGCTAGAAAATAAATTTTAAAATGAGATTCCACTTATAAGAGAAATTTAAAAGTATATCATTTTATTAAAAATAAGAAAAATTTAAAGTAAATAAGAGACAAAATTTCTTAGAGAAAAACACTAAAAATCTTAAAGAAAGAAAATGAAAAGATCCAGTTCATTAAGGAAATGCAAATCGAAGCCACAAAGAGATACCAGTTCACATTCACTAGGATGGTTATAAGAAGGAAAATAAAAAATAACACGTTTTGGAGAGGATATGGAAAAGTTGGAACCATCATACCTTGCTAGTTGAAGTATAAAATGGTACAGCTGTTGTAGAAAACAACCTGGCATTTCTTCAAAGAGTTAAATATAGAATTAGCAATGACCCAGTAATTCTACTTCTCCAAGATAGAAAGTCAAGAATTGAAAACAGGTACTCAAACAAACACTTGTACATGAATATTCATAGCAGCGCTATGCATAATAACCAAAAGTTGAGGGGAAATGTTCATCAACAGATGAGTAGATAAACAAAATGTGGTATATCCACCCAATGGAATATTGTTCTTCCATAAAAAAGAATTAAGTACTGATATATGCTAAATATATACTGATAAGTCTGATACTTGCCAAATGTGGGCAACTGTGAAGATATAAAATCCTTGAGTTAGTATGAAGGGCAAGTTGGAAGCTGCAGGTACCCCAAAGTTTCCATGAACTTGTAGACTCTTCTGCACAGACTTCAAGTGGGCACTCCCAAGAAAAATTAAAAGCCAGTCAGGAAAGCGAGAAAGGTCCTACCAGTAGTGCAAGCTTGAGGAACAACATGGCTGTGCTATGGGAAAGGAACTAAATCTGCCCAGACCCATTCCATTCACAGATCAAAAGACACAATGTTGCCAAACAGTAATTCTCCCCAGTTTGATCTGTACACTCATTGTAATCCCAATAAAAATTCCAGAAATTTTAGAGATGGAAATTTATCCAGAAATAGAAACTTATCTTAAAGTAGAAAGGCATAAGCAACTAGAAAATCCAAAACTATTTTGAAAATAGGAGGGAAATGGATACACAATATTTGACTTCAAGATTTGCTCTAAAGCTACATTAATCAAGGCTGTGTGGTATCAGCAGAAGTAGAGTAATCTAGAACAGAGGAACACAATAGAGAATCCATAAACAGACTCACACATATGGTCAATTATTCTCAAGAAAGGTACAGAGAAAATTTAATGAACAAGGACAGTCCTTTCAATGAAGGGCACTGGAACATTCAGATAAAGTATGCAGAAAGATAAGCCTTGGCCCATACCTCCCAACATATACAGAATTAATTTAAAATAGACTGAGTGTCTCATTGTAAAACTCAAAACTATAAAAGAATAAAACATAAAAAAATCTTTGTGACTTTGAGATAGACAAATATTTCTTACAAACCTCTGCAAGAGTACTATCTATAAAAGTCAAATTTGATATTTTAGACTTATTCAAAATAAAAAATTTCTGCTTTTCTAAGAACATTAGGAAAATAAATGTCAAGCCATAAACTGACCAAAAATACTTGTAAAACATGTATCTGAAAACCCATCTGTGTCCATACTGTATAAATAGCTCTCAAACATAATAGTAAGTAAATAGACAATCCAATAAAAGAGGGGAGGCAAAGAGTTTCAACAGACTTCACAAAAGAAGATAAAAGGATAGCAAGAAAACACATGAGAAAATGCCTGATAACATTAGTCATAATGGAAAAATAAAATATAATCATTACTAGTATTCACCTATAGAAACACAAGATCAAAGAGAAGAACCAAAGACAAGAACAAAAAGAAAGGGGATGAAAGAAGAAAGAAATGACAATGTCAGTTGCTGGAGACAGCACAGAACACCTGAAAGTTTCATACACTGCTTGCTGTTGAGAATATACGTTACACCACTCCGGAAAATAGTTCTGCAGTTTATTATACACTTAAACATATAACCCAGCAATATTGTTCTTGAAAAAACATGTATGTGAGTATTAATTGTAGCTTTACTCACAATCACAAAAAATGGAAAATGGCCCAAACCTTCTTTAACTGGTGAATGCATAAACAAATTGTGGGTTATCCAAAGGATGGCTTACTACTCAGCAGTGAAAATAAACAAGTTACTGAAACACATGGATTGTATCATCTGAAATGAATTATGCCAAGTGCAAGAAGCTATTCTCACAAGGCTACATGGTGTATGATCCATTTAGGTGACATTTTGGAAAAGGCATTCTAGAGGGACAAAACACAGATCAGCGGTTACCAGAGTCTGCATTGGGAATATATGTTGACTACAAAGGAGTACCAGGGTATTTGGGGAGGAGGAGTGATGGAATTATTTTCTCTATCGCAGCTATGGTGGCAGTTAGATTGACTTATAGGTTTGTCAAAAGCCATAGAACTCTACCTAAGAGGCTGAATTTCACTGCTGGTAACTTATACCCTAATGCACTTTACAAAATTACAATATAATAAAGCCATAGGAATAAAAATATTATGAAACTAGCATAAAAACAGAAAACTGACCTAGCCACTGGCAATAGAACACTAGCAAGAGTTTAGAAGGAGATGTATATGGATGTGAGAACTTAGATGATGAGTAGTTACCACAGAAAAACGGAATAGGTGGTGTTGGGAAAACCGCTGACCATGAGGAAACAAAACACAGCTCAATTCCCAACTATACA
The DNA here is from genome assembly GCF_018345385.1 of Vulpes lagopus. Classification (NCBI taxonomy): domain Eukaryota; kingdom Metazoa; phylum Chordata; class Mammalia; order Carnivora; family Canidae; genus Vulpes; species Vulpes lagopus. Next base: position 103,503,250 of record NC_054829.1, read on the forward strand.
CCGTATACAAAAGTGAATGCTGTGTGGTCTATAACCTAAATGGGAAAGGTAAAACTATAGGCTAAGAGAAGAAAATATTAAGTTGTATTTTTGTGATCCAAGGTTAGGGAAGTCTTCTTGAATAAGATCTCAAAAGAGAAATCCTAAGGTGAAAACTGGACTTTACCACATAGAATTTATTATTTTGGAATGACACATGGGAAATTCAAAAGGCCAACAAGTTTCTTTAGAGAAATGACACAACTTATTAATAATTATCAAAATGCAAATTAATAAACACTTAAAAGGTACATATTAAAATATTGATGCCAATACCGGAAGCCAAGAATTCCCTCGGTAAGCAGGTATAGCCATTCTAGAACATAGGCAGTTCTTTTGTGCAATTAAGTACTGCTGTATCATAGACCAAGAAATCATGCAAGACTATATGTTTTGTAGTTCCGAACAGGAGGAAAATTTAGTAGGTTCACTGCAGTAGAGCTTGCCACAGTGGGGAGTTGGAGGCAATCTATACCTCTGCAACACAAAAATATATAAGTAGAATGTGGTGGAGGAAAAGCTCTAAAATAGAATCTATGAGTGAGAAGCGATAAGCTAGAAGTACAAAAGCTACTTAACCTCAGTTTTTCCACCTTTAAAAAAGAAATAAGAATACATATACAATAGAGTTACTGAGAAGATAATGCGTTAATATAGTATTTTAGTCCGTCTGGGCTGCTCTAACAAAATACCGTAGACTGGGTGGGGGTTATAAATAATAGAAACTGATTTCTCACTGTCTGGAAGCTGGATGTCTGAGACCCGGTTGCTAGCATGGGCAGGTTCTGGTGAGGGCCTTCCCTGGGGTTTTGGACTCCTAGTTCTCCTTGTAGCCTCTCATGGCAGAGAGCAGAGGGAGGAGACAAGCTCTGTTGTGACTATATTAAGGGCTGGGATCTCATTCAGGGGGCTCCACCCTCAAAGCTTCATTTGATTCTGATAACATCCTAAAAGCCTCCCCTCCTAATACCATCACACTTCATCATATGAATTTTGCAGGAACGTCAAAGTTCAGTCCATAGCATACAGGATACGTAAAGACCTTAAGACAGTATCTAACAAAATTAGAAACATCCTATAAGTATTAGTTAGCACTATTTTTAATATTGCATACAAAATATGGCAAAATGGTTTTTTGAAGTGTTAAGTGAAAAAAGTAAAAACAGAGTTAAAAAGGTTACGAGGGAGAGCTGCATAATTCCCACCACTGTTAAGTCAGCGGTCGATTCTGTAATTTGAGATAAAGCATTTCAAAAGCTGATTTCCCCCGCATCTGGACTCGTTCTACCAACATCTCAATAAACCTTGAAGAGTTGAAATGCCTTATATCTCATTAGTAACAAACATGAAGATTTTATAACGAAGTCTGACTGTATCGTGCTGTGCGTGTTTACAGAGCCACACTTTTCCTTCCTTCCCCACTCTTCCCCTTTCTCTGTTCAGAGCTGAACGGTGCACAAGCACCATTGCCCTCTGCTGGACGATCATTTAGCGTCCTATTAAAAGGAGGATCTAATTTTCTGGAGCTCCAAAGTTAAACTCATGTGCTACGATTAACTCATAAAATAGTATCAGCGTTACTTAATGTAGCCTCTAAATAGAATTGGGCACTGGCTTACATAGTGAAATATTTTTTCCCTTTATTTCAGTTGAGAAAGTGTTAAAGTATTTCAATGGAATATGTTCAAAGAGTTAGTCCAGTTTCTGTTTCAGTTGTCCATATACCTATCTATCATCCATCTATCTATCATCTATCTATCTATCTAGGGTCTCACTTTGTTTGATGATTAATTGGGGTGCCACTTTGTTTCTTTAATTTAGTAGAAAGATTTCAGACCCCTTTTTCCAAAAATAATAATATCTGCATTAATTCCAGCTTTGAAATCTGAATTTATGCTTCCCACCTCATATACATTAATATCCTATGCTCTTTATCCTCTTGCTAAATCAGTTTCTGACATTGAGACTCATCCAAAGATGGCAATTGGCTTACTGGGAAAAGATGAATTCCAGGGAATGATGTCTTCATTATTCTGCAGCTACTTCCAGCTTAAATTTTCTTTCAGTTAGTGTCAGCTACTCAGCTAAAGTTGCCAAATTCTCTCTTAAAATAATCATATCGATAGCAAATAATATATCGTTTGTTCTGTAAATGACTCTTAGGAACACTTCATAGTGAGCTTTTTTAGTGTCTGCATCATATTAAAGCCAAGCATCCCTCCTCCCCACTGAACTGAAATGTCACGTGCCAATGACATTTCTCAACACAGTTGTTTCAGTTCTATTAAAAACTAATTGTAATTAGAATAGACAGTTCTAAGCCTTTAGCCTTGTGGATGAGTCAGAAGATGAGTAAGGATCTGTAGTAAGGAAGGTTCTTTCTCCACAAAATATTCTGGTCTGACTCCTCTGCTTGTATATGCCCATGAAGAAAATCTTAACAAAGACAAAGCCAGAAATGGCCAGACAGGCCCCGATAGGGAATTAAATGACAATATTAAAGAGAGAATAGAGTAAGGACAAAGAAGGAGATTCTCCTGGGGTGAGATGCCCAGAAACAGTTGTGGGAATGACCTGGATGAAACATTAAAAACTTCCTGCACTGGCTTTGAAAACACATGACAAAGGTGGACTTTGAAGCTACTTGAGAGATATCTCTTTAAGGTAGTTTATATGAAGTAGTGTCTTAGTGATTTTGGAGAATTTATATTTAATCTCAATATGCAGATAACATTAAAGTTTATCATTGACCTGTTAGAGGGTTCTGAGACTGTATCTCAATATATATGTAAAGTTTTATTGACTGGCTGCCAGGATGTGATAGCTGTGCTAAAATTACCAGAAATCGGCTTTGTATAGCTTTAAAGAGGGGCAATAGAAGTTATATTCTATGAGATCTTTTGTTTTTGGTTTGGTGAGCCTCTTTGCCATCTTGTTTGATATAGCTTGTGTTTTGAAAGGCCAGGACACTGGTGACAGCATCTGAATGCAAATACTTAAGGCTGGCATGTTAGATATTCTGTTTAATAATTTGACGGACTGCAACACTGGGGAAGGCATGATCTTTACAGGGAGAGTATTTTGAGGTCAAATATTTTCCCAGTATCCTCTGGCAAGAAACTCTGGCTAGGGGAGGGAGTTTGTGGAGGAAGAAAAGGAGATCTCACTAGAAGTGAGACATAAGGCTCAAGAAGGAAGGTGTCAACACATAATTCAATGTTATAGCACACATCCTCAACATGAGCAACAGACACCCAATATTAAAATTAACTAGCTCGGGATCCCTGGGTGGCGCAGCGGTTTGGCGCCTGCCTTTGGCCCAGGGCGCGATCCTGGAGACCCGGGATCGAATCCCACGTCAGGCTCCCGGTTCATGGAGCCTGCTTCTCCCTCTGCCTGTGTCTCTGCCTCTCTCTCTCTCTCTGTGACTATCATAAATAAATAAAAATTAAAAAAATAAAATAAAAATAAAATTAACTAGCTCATATGACACCTTCTATTAGATGTTGAATTTGCATCTCAAGTCCATAAGACAAATACAAGGTTTCTAACTCATTACATTTTCTAACTATAATTGAAACCCAGTCTAAACATATTTGTACTTGATTTCTTGGCAGCAAGTTTTCTATTTTTAAAACCATTATAATTAAGACTAGATCTCATTCTTTTTCCCATATGCCATGAATTTATTTGATTTTCAAGATAATTTGCCATTCATACTTAGGCTTTTTGGCATTTCCACCCATTCTTTTTCACTCCAGCTGCTCAGTGTGAAGTCTAAGTCAGGGTCACCCTGCTCTACAGGACAACTAAATGTCTAAATCTCTGCTTTTTGCCAGATTCAGATTGGGTGGAAAGTAAATTCACAAGTGACTCTAGCATCTCAATAAAGCACCCAGCATTCAGTAGTTGATGCTGGTCACATTTGTTAAGGTGGGAAATATATTTCCTAGAATGTCCTCCTCTCATAGATCCAAGTTAAACATTTGAATAAAATCTAGAAATAAATCAGAGATGAAGCAGATATCTTTGCACTCAGATGTCTTTAGGGGCAGATTTAGAGATGCCCGTCAGGTCTGGTTTATCCTCTATGTTCAGATCTTCCCCACATGAGGTCCTGCTGGCCAACAGTAACCTCAGGACCACCAGCAGACATTTGGTTGGGATTCCACAGAAGTGGTAGCTATAAGAAAGAAGAGCTTCCCACGGCTTCACCATAAATCCCCCCTGCCTGGAATAGAATTAGCAGCTGGATATTCTTGGCTTCTAGAGTACCTGGCCTATGTTCCAGACCTTCATTCCCCAACTCCTCCCATAACTGGCTAAGATATGATTGTTATAATGAATTTTCTATAACACTCATTGATTTTCTGCTACCTCCACTAAATACTAACCAATGAAATGGGAACTTTCCCATCTTATCTTTTCTGAAAAGTGGGTTCACTGTCATAACATTCTTCCCATTCTCTCTTCTGTTTCTCCAGTGTTTCAGATTAGTCTTTGTGGTGGTTCCTATAGAATCTTTTCTGATAGGTAATTCCATAATACTAAAACAGCCACTACCACAACCACAACAAAGTTTCATGAAGTTTATTCTTATTCTATGATGATTAAGATTTTCTTGGGATCCCTGGGTGGCGCAGCGGTTTGGCGCCTGCCTTTGGCCCAGGGTGTGATCCTGGAGACCCGAGATCGAATCCCACATCAGGCTCCCAGTGCATGGAGCCTGCTTCTCCCTCTGTCTGTGTCTCTGCCTCTCTCTCTCTCTCTCTCTGTGACTATCATAAATAAATAAAAATTAAAAAAAAAAAGATTAAAAAAAAAAAAGATTTTCTTTACAACAAGGTTTAATCAGAGTTTCCTATTCATGGATCCAAATGAAACCTTAACTGACTAGTATGAACTAGTTACTGAGGGAGAAAATAGTGGCCAAGACAGACATGACCATTACTCGTGAAATTTAAAACCTAATGACTGATGACTAGCAAATAAATAGTCAATAAATGCAGTGTAAAAATAGTTATGATAGGGAAGGTATAGAGGTCAAGTATCATCCTAGACCAGTGGAAGGAAAGGTCAAAATTATTTCGTACAAGAAATGAGAGCTATCTTGAAATATATGTATTCCAGGGAAAAGAAACAGAATGTTCAATAGGCCAAGATAAGAGGGAATTGGCAGTTTCCTTAAGGAAGTGAAAATGTTTAGTATGCTGAGAACACAGTCTGGGTGGCAAAAAGTAACAGAACAGGAAATAAGATGTAAACAAGGAACTTTCAAACTGTATTATTCTAAGAGTAATAGGGACTGATTATAGGACATTAGTCAAGGAAGTCATATAACTATTTTTGTTGTGGAAATACTGCGGTCTGCAGACACAAAAAATGAATTAGAATAAAGGATTGATTAGCTAGGAATGAGAATAAAGACAACATAATCAGCCAGAGAATAATCCTGTGGATGACGGCCCCAAACTAACAGATATTCTAACAGATAACTAATAGAGAATTTATGGGATTTCATGATTCACTGAATGTAGGGGGAAAGTAGTGATGAATAATGACTCCCAGCTTTCTTGCTTGGGCAAATAGAGGGATGATGGTGCCATTCACCCTGGTAAGAAACATTAGAGATCATCTGGAGTTTGCAAGGGAAGTAGAAAGATAATGAGTACAGTTTTCTATAAGTCAGGCTGGAGGTGCCTATGGAATATCCAAATGATGTTATCTTAAAGATAAAGGGCATAAGAAGAGATCTCGGTAATAGATACAGGCTTTGGGTTTGTGATGGACACATGTTGTTTTGACATCCATTCTCCCCAGCAATGGAATCCTCATTTCTCTGAGAAATAACCACTACTCTACTCTCAATCTAATGTTATTCAAAAAGACTAATAGCTTTCACAGGCTCTGAGAGGGAACACATGACCCATATCTGAGTAATTATAGTCATAGTGATTGGTTCTGGAAAGGCCAAAGGACTTAAATGATCCACGAAGTCAGTACAGAGCTCCTAATAAAACAATTGTCCAAAGGATCTTTCATTTTTGACTTAACTGCTAATCCAGAAAAGAGATATATATCTGAAACTGAAAGTCATCAAAAAGTTGATGACTTTTTTCCTAGATATGAGGAGCGCCTAAGGAAATCAGAGCTTAAAAATAGAATCTTGATAGAAAGGACAAGTTATTTCTCCTCCTGCTACCTTCTCTTTCCATGTTAACAGCAATTCCATCATTCTGATTGTTTGAGACAGGAACAGTTGTGTTAATCTCAACTCCTCTTTCTCTCATATGCTACCTTTAATTTTTCAGCCAAATTCTCTTGGCTCTACCTTCAAAATATAGAGAATTCAATTGCCTATTTTTTTATAATACTCTGTTATGGATCATTGGCCTCCCAGTATGCCCTCTGCAATATGATTTTACTGCTTTTGCCATAAGCTGATAGAATTCTGTTCTCACTCCTTGAATTTTGACTGGCCTTTCACTTGGTTTGGCCAACAGAATGTAGCAGAGGTGACTGACAGTTCTGTGACCAGCTTACAAAGGCTTGGCATATTCCTGCTCCATCTCTTGGAACCCTGCCACCACCACATGAACAAGCCCAGGTCACCCTGGTGGAGGATAAAACAACACAAAGATGGGAAGTCAGACATCCAGAGGCCAACCTACAGTCAGCCAATCTTCCAAAATGTGGGATGGCCAAGATCAACCAAGCCACCCTGCAGCCAACTACAGATATGTGGGTAGGCACACTAGAGCTCCCCCCAAAAAAGACATCCAGACTGCATAAAGATGCATGGGTGATAATTAATACTTATGGTTTTTAGCACTGAGTTTTGGGGTGATACATTTATCAACTGGTCTTCCTGATTCCAACTTAGCTTCCTTTATACTAGACAACAGAATAATTTTGTCAAAATGTAGGTCAGATCACAATGCTCTTCTCCTCAAAACACAGCAACAAGTCAGATTTCTTTTGGAGTAAAGAGATAAGGTCCTTACAAAGGCCCAAAAGGCTCTGCACAGTCTGCCCACAGGCTAGCTCTGTACTTTCATCTATGACTATCTTTGTACTCCCTTTTTCTGCTGCTATCTGGATTCTTTTCAGTTATCGGACCCTCTACCTTAAGGTATTTGCACTTGCCATTCCCTCTACCCAGAAACTCTTTGTCCAGCTAGCCACATGGCTGACACTTTCAGATCCTTCAGAAGATCTTGAGTCAAATATTACTTTCTCAGTGAAATTTTGTCCTAACTACTGAAAATAGCAACCCTACTCTATCCCAGCCCTCCCTATCTCCTTCTATGTCTTATTTCTCTCCCTATTACTTACCAGCATCTAACATATTTTGACTGCTTTTCGAATTATTATGTTGTTAACTACATGATGTCAGAGATTGTTGTCTATTTAATTCACTTTTCTATCCCTGATCCTTAAATAATATTTGGCTTATAGATCTTCAATAAAAGCTTGTTAAATAAATATATACATTGAACATCTTTATAATAATATGCCTAGGCTTTTTGGTTGTTTCAGCCAATAAATAACCTTTGAAAAAAATAATTTGGCTTATTTTGAATTTCTGTCACTAGCCTCTGAATGAGCTCTGATCAATTAGGAGTTACTGTCAAATGGGTGAAATCTAAAGCCTAAGGATAGGACAGGATTTCCTGGGAGAGTCTATAAAATGTGAAGGAAAGAGGATCTAAGTTTCCCCCAGGAAATCAAATTTTCCAATTGGAAAGATAACAGAGTAGAAGCCTGTATAGGAGATTAATGTGGAAATCAAGAAAAGAGAAAATTTCAAGACAGAGAGCATAAAAAACAGTATCAGATTTTACCAACAGGCCAAATAAAATACAAGTTGGAGAAGCTGACTGGATTGTCATACCTTCTTGCATAATGTTTTTGTGTCTGAATATTGTCTACGGGCTCCTTTTCCTCTCTATTATAGAATTGCTTTTGTACATTTTTTTTCTGATTGCCTGCATTCTTCTCACACGGAGACTGAACCCCTCCAAGGAACTTCTGAACTTTGCATCATTTGCTTGTAGATAATCCATTTGGATTGGAACACCAATGGAATGGTACAATTATAGAGACTAGAATCATTTCACCATAACTGATCTTGCATTTCTTTGCATATATTTTTGGAGCTTAGTCCATGGACAAGAATCAATCACCCCAGCTACTTACAATGACTTTGGGAAGAGTTACTTTTTTTTTTTCTTTAGTAATTTTAGAAACCATGGGGACCACATAAGGACTCTATAAATGAATACCACAAATTAAAAGAAAGAGGAAGACCAGCACAAAAAAAACCCCAAAACACTTTATAATGGAAAGTGTTCACTTTTAAAGATGAGCAGCTGGGATTTCCATATCAGGCAATCAGAGCTAAACCCCTGTGTATTAACGCACTAATGCATCCTAAAGATTTTTAAAAAGTGTTTTACAGTGGGGTTGTGCATGTTCTCTCACTCTGTCTGGGAACCTTCAGGTGCACAATTTCTAATAAAGATGACCGTGGCTCACTCTTTCCCATACCCAAGGGAATAGTTCTGCTGAATAAAATTTCTCAGCTTATTCATCACTTCTCCTTGAGGACTCTGATATGAAGGCTGCACATGAAATCATTCTATCTTTCCAAGTGATAAATTTTATGTTTCTTTATGTTTCCCAAAGAGACAGCATTAGATTTTGGAAGTACTCCTTCAAAACCCAAGTCCACTGAAATCCCAGGTCAGACTGAGAATAGGGTCCTGGCCACTACTTCTCTAGAGGTGACCACCAGAGTTCCTTCCACTCATTCAGAGATGAAGCTTGTCAGTAGGAAGGAAAAGATGTGTCCCAATAGCCCATTTCTACCCTGAGTCTTTTTTGACACAACAAAGACTGCCTGCCAGTTGGACCAAAGTTGTCCTTCGGTTACATACTGGGAACTCTAGTTCTCTGGGAATAGTGCCAAGACCACCAGACTCATTGAACTAACAACTTTTTACCATCACATCATCAGAATGAATTCCTGTCCCTCTGGTCAATATTGGATTCCAACCAGTGTGAGTCAGGTGAAAGGTTACTAACTTAAAAATTATTTTGATTTTTTTTCCCTCTCCTTCTGACCCCTTCCCATTGTTCTAGTAATTAACTTGTATTTATCACTTCTTAATGCACATTTGTATATCACTGTATACTACAGGATTCTAGACCACTGACTTGACAAATGTCTGTTTATCTCTATATGGTCATAATTATTTAAGTTGAAAATTTTTAAGCTTATTTAAGAGGGGTTAGTTTATAGAAAAATTTTACTGATAAAAATAAAAAGTAACTTTAAAATCTGACTCTCATACTGCATGGATATAAGTAAAAATTTCTGATTCCTCCTTTGGGTCTTGTCTTTCTGAAAAATTAAAACTTAAATAGACACTGTGGCTTCATTGCCTTGGATAATTAGAGTAAGGCCAATGGAGAATAATTGTGCAGGATGAGAAAGTAAAATCAAGTTCAACATTAAATTCAGTATTAAGTTACCTATGACTGCATGAGTAATAATATATCTCAAAATATTTTTGCTGCAAAATATTATCAAATTATTCTGTAGTATCCCATAAACTACTCCCTTCTTCCTAAAAATGTATCCCCCCCCCATAAATCCAGCATAGGAAATGGCCATCCTTCATAGTCAAGTGTTTTGACAACAATTTTCATTATTATAGTCAATAAATACTTACGAGAACTTACTTTGTGTTGGAAATACAGATAGAAAACAAATTATGTTTTCCTTTTAACTGAATCTTTTCTCCCTAATGATGCTGAGCTAAAACCTGCTGGTGAATTGAAAGGCATAGAGAAGACATAATGGAAGAGGGATGTACTGATGCTTTCAGATTTTAAGGTCTGAATAAATTCAGAATATTTTGTTTTTAGCAGTACCACCTAAAGTAGCTGCCCGAAATATCTAATCCAATCCACAGCAACAAAAATGTAATTCATGGAAAGAAAAGTGGATATATATATTTTTTTTCCTGATGTTTATAGAGGTTCACAATGGGTTTTTTGTTTGTTCATTTAGGTTTGTTTTACAGATCAAGAAACGTGTTTGAGATTTTCCAGAGAGAGTAGCACTTGTCCTCCAGCTTTGATCTCTCTTTTTTGAAATAAGAAAATTGCCTCCACATTACTATCAAACACAGAGCAGAATCGTCTCTGTGTCAATAGAAATAGTTGTTCAGCAAAGGTCACACTCACTCGCCTAAGAACCATTGTGACGGTATCCAGAAGTGTGCTCACTCGGGGCTGGGGAAGTCCTGACCCATCCTCCTCTTAGCCAAATCTTTGGCCTGTTCCCAGGGTGTGCTTTATTGCTTTTCTGAATAAATAGGCCTGATGCTTTCTAGGTGGAACACCACAGAGAGCTGAGGCTTCTGGCTTCTATTCCTACCTACACCATCAGACATTATATGGAGTAATCTCCATGTGAGCTTCTCTGTGATGATATGTAGATGGTTACCCATGTTTGGGGAAGTGGTAGGATGCATGTTTAATGTTTGCTCCAAACATCTGGCCTGAAAGATGTGTGCTCTTTGAGAGAGGAAGGTTAATACATGATGTCATTGCTTCCAACATATGCTCAGATATTAGAAGGAAGAAGAAAGAGAAGGAGAAGAAGAAGAAGAAGAAAAAGAAGAAGAAGAGGAAGAAGGGTAGGAGGAGGAGGAGGAGGAGGGAGAAGAGGGGACAACTAAAATAATACTATTTTCCTGGAGGATGTTGTCAAGGAAGGAAGGAAGTGTGCACAGATAAGTAGGTGGCAGGTTGTTTTCCTACGATAAAGCACAACTTTTGCATCATATCACTCTGACAAGTGGAATTTAAAGGATATTTCCAGCAAGGTGTGATGCACACTGGAAATGTTTGATGAAAGAACATGGGGAAGTGATTGGGGACCTGGAAATATGGACTTGATTTGAACCCCCGGATGAAAATCTTCTTTTCTGGGTTGTTTCCATGACTGGTAATATTACAGTGATGACATTTGCATTCTCCAGCCCAGGATTAGCTAGAGAGGAAGTAAGGGCTCAGTTTGGTTGCTTTAGTGAGCACATAAACCATGACATCTTCTGGAAGATAAATCTAATTAAAGAATAGTAAACCCTAAGCCCATTTGCCTCTCAACATTGGTAACAGAATTATACACAACTGTGACATTTGCCTGAATATAGAGGAAATTTTTCTTCATCGTCATCTGCATCCTGGTTTTGAGTTGAAAGAAGTCATAATTTTCAGATGGCGATGTCAGATCCATTCCCACAACAGAGATTAGACAATACCACAAACACAGATTTATGGTTTCATGGGAGAAATCTCCTGTTTTCAAACATTTATCTTTAACAATGGCCTACTGGCAGGAAGAGAGAGCCACCAGTTGCATGAGAAAGACACGGTATTTTGTTGTCAATGACGAACTACACAGACACAGACACTAGTTGCTTCTGTTGTACTGGCTCCCACTCAGGACCCCCATTTTTCTGCCATATTTAACATTAGCCCTTATATGTCAAACACACATGAGATAAATGGCATCATAGTCCATTTGTGTAAGAGAATTATCAAATATTCATCACTGTTAACAATAAAAATATGCGACCTTGTATTTCTATCAAGGTAATTTCTATATTCAAGGAGTAAATAACTTAAAAAAAAATCCCTACTTAAGTTAGGGAAACTGAAGCAAAAACATTACTTTATTTTCCTCCCCTATAAAAAGATGAGATTTGGCTAAAACATCAAAACCCCTTCTAGCTTTAAAATCATTCCATTACACAATTTTTTTAACTTGGTAAAGTTACAAGTTTTCTAATAGTGTCATCACATCACACTGAACTTAGTGATTTCAAAATAAATTGTTTTAAAAAACGATGTGTACACGGTGTAGTAAGATGAAATAAATGTATGATAAAAGTAAATAAAGCAAAGAGGAAGTAAGGGATGAAGTTAGAGTGAGGATTAGCATTAACGGTTTCGTAAAAGTTCCCCCATGTCCCAGAGATGAGTTTCATATTTGGATCTTATCTTTCCAAAAAGCCAGAATGAAATGGGAAAATGGTATCAGTTATAAGATTTTAGTTTCTCTAAATTAGTCCTTCTCAAAATGTTGCCTGAGTATACATGAGGATCCTTTAGACTCTTCGGGAGCTGCTAAGTGAAATTATTTCATAATAAGGCAAAAATATCATTTGCTTTTTTAATTTCATTCTCTCATGATCACAGTGGAGTTTTCCAGAGGCTGTGTGACTGTGACTCTGATGGCGCCATCTCTCTGAAAGTTAATGGAATGTGTGCTTGTGTATGCTTAAAACAATTTCGTTTTTCTTCCTAATGTGGTAAGTATTAATAGATACAGCCCACGTAAACAAAAGCACTTGGACGGTCTTCAATCGTTTTTCAGAGTGTCCTGAGAACTGCTGCTGTCAAATATGAACAGTATTCTTCGTTTTCACGTTCCTTATATTAAAACTGAAAATTTGCTTTCATAGAAGTTCGATATTATTTTTTCTTCTTGATTATGGACAAATGAACAACTTTCAGGTTATGTAGAATATATTATAGTCATCAGGAGAGCAGTAGATCTTACTGGTCAAAGTTCCTTTGAGGAACTGATAAACATAATGAGCCCTTTCAACCACAGAATAACAGACACACACAGCATTTTACAAAGAATTTCTTAACATTTTTTAACACCCTGAAGTCAGTCTGTCAATACTATGGGATTCTGAGTCCTGCACAAGGACAGAGAAAGGAAACCAATTACATTGGTTTCCCATGATTGACTCCTTTAAATTGTTTTAAAATACAGTTTTAAATTTAGGTAATAAGATAAAAAGAAGCTTAATAAATAATGGTTCCTTTTTCTCCTCTGTCTCTTGTCATCTCTGTTTCCTTCCACAGCATAAATTAAGATGAAGTATTTCTAGTACTCAGACTCAGTCTACAGCAGAAAAGAATTTTTTTTTTTTTCTGGTCAGGTTGGTGCATGGGTAGTTTTGCAGGTTTACTTCTTTTTCCTTAGATCCTAAAAATGATAACTTTAATTACATAGCATGAATCCATTTCCTTCAAATATCCTGATGATCTCAAAACAGAAATGTTAAAATCTTATAGATTTTGAAGAGTTGGCTACATGCAGATAGGTGAGTTGACATAGAGACTTTCAGGAGACAGCTTAGTTACCAATACTGCTTCTGAATTCACTCAGATGTATTTATTGAGTACCTCCCAAGTGAGATCTGGGCACTGCAGGAGTTGTATGATATTTGGCTGAGACTCAACTAATTTATAGGACATAATTCATAAATGAATAAGCATTATATGTGAGGGAGATTGTGTAACATGATGAAGCAGAATGGTTAAAAAGAATGTTCTAGATTCAGAAAACTTGATGAGGGTAACATTTACTAGTTGTATGGCTTGTTCAAATGTCTTAATCAGGTCCATTGGATTGGTGTAAAGAATAGTACCTGATGCACAAGGTTATTATCAGAATTAAATTTAGTAATGCATATAAAGCACAGAGAAAAGTGTGTGTCATCTAACAAGTGCTCAGCACATGTTATTACAGAAAGTGCTGTGGGATGTAATGCAGTGAAAACTGCAATATGATTTTGGAGAAGGACAGGATCGGCAAGGGTCAGAAGGGTCTAAGGGAGAGTTCATGAAAGAGGTGAGGCTTCAGCTGTGGGGCTACTAAGTAAAGTGGGGAGTTATAAAGTTCTTGGTGCACCATAAATTTAAAATCTAATGGAGGAGAGAGGATCAGCCCCAATACGTATAAGCACAAGTGTCAGAAACATGGAAAGAATGCTGGGGTCTCTGGAGGTATACATAGAAGTGCTAAAACACAGGCAAGTGAAAGGGATAAAGAGTGGGCGTGAGTTATTAAAATGATTGGAATGGAGCTAAGTATATTGCACTACTTATGGGACCAGATTGTTCCATTCATCCCTCCCAAATTAAATTTCACTTTTCTCATAGGGATCTCTTGTGGTGAATGGTTCCAAAGGGAGGATTTGTCTTTTATTTTATTTATTTTTGAGGAGAACGCACCTTAGGCATGCAGAAATACACACACATACACACCCACACCCCCAAATGAAGCATGCTTATGTGCCCCTTAAGATATTTGTGGTTTTGTCTCTTCATAGAAAGAGTTAAAAAAATAAAAGCTTAGGGAAGGAATTTTGGAAAAGACTTGCAAATACATGTTAATGGAAACATGTTTCTACAGAAAAACTTCAGGGATATTCTAAAATAATGACTTTGCAATTCTTTGCCGATTTTTAAAATGGTCATGATGATATATCCTGGCTTTGTTAGTGCACTTTTCCTGATTAAAAACCCCCATTACTCTAATTAAAATAACACCATCTGGTTTTAATACTGCACAATAAGTCTTCTACCTCTTAATCCCAGAGCTGAAGCAACATTTGCAATCTGGACCAGGGAGAGGTCATGTGGTATTAGTTCACTTGCAACTACAATTTATGGATTTACTGGTAGAGGATCCAGAAGAAAGAATATGATACTAGAGTTGTGAGCATACATGGTAGATCCTCTCAAAATGGAGACTTTTATGTTCTAGAGAGAAGACCTTTTTGAAGAGAGAGCATTTGATGGACCTCTATGAATCATAGGGAGGGGATGTATATGGAAACTATACTAGGGCAAAAGGTGAGTTTGATAGGAACAATCTTGGTGGGCTCAGGAAAGAGAAAATAAACTCATCTAAGATGGAGTGCCAAAGGGGAGAGAGATAGGAGACAGGTCAAGAAGGTAAGCAGAGTCCAGGTCACACTGGATTTAGAGGGTATTCTGAGGTAGTGGGAGACTGGTTATTGGAGTAGAGGAATGCGACATTTCTCTTTTCTCTAAATGTATAAGAAAAAAAAGGCCAACCATAATAAAATACACACATATAGCAATGGATGCTCAAAACACCAGAGAGAGATGGGAACTACAAAGAGTTAGAGGTTAGAGAACTCCAGCCCCTCTTAGCTCTAGTCAATCGTTGGTGCCAGAAATTCAGGACCAGAATTTTCCTATAGCTCACAGTGTTTTGTTTTGTCTTCTTTTTCAGGCTGATCTGGAAATACAGATTTTTATGTAAGAACTTTCCATTTTCTCAATGTTAGCAAATAGTACAAATTTTCCTAAAATTAAGATACAAGCCATCATACTAAATTCAAGTGTTTAGTAGACAACACTAAACATGAATGGAAGCCAGATGAAGCCCTGGACTTGATAATTTGCCATCTTTATGATGTTACATCTTGACTTTCAAAGACTGTGAAGGAGAACAGTGAAAAGGAAAAGCAGATCAACATTTATACCTAGGTCAAGTATCAGTCAGGGTCCTGGCAGGAAACAGATGGCAGACAGAGACAGGTCACTGGGGAGAGATTGATGAAGGTGAATTTATAATGGTGTAGGTAGTAGTAGGGAAAAACACCAAGGGATGTTGATGCACTCAGGCCTAGAATTAATAGGACTTAACATTTCTTTGCCTGTAGGAGTCATCCCTGAAACCTGGAGAGGAGTCAGAAAAAGGGTGCTCATCCCCATCTATGGCCTTTAATGGAGGAATACAACCACTACCAAACTATGCCGTATCAGAGAGAGAGTCAAGAGCCCTGTATTCTCACTGTCAGATCTTCTTCAAGTGTCTTCCTTAGCCAAACCCAGCAAGGAACTAGAGATTTAGGAAACCTACTAATGTAGTTGATACCAGTCAATCTCCTGGGACACAAGAGGGCAAAGGAAAACCATCAATTAGGTACCTTTTTAAAAAGTGACTTAAAGTATATTACAACTTAATAATTATGTCAACCCAGTAAGCAATAAAGATCTTTTCAACTTAGGACATTTTTATGGAAACCAATTTACAAACTAAAAGTTGTGGGGTATTTTTAAGATTTATTTATTTATTTTAGGGAGAGAATATATATAGGGGGAGGGCTGAGGAAGAGAATCTTCAAACAGACTCACCACTGAGCATGAAGACTGATGTGGGGCTTGATCTAACAACCCTGAAATCATGACCTGAGCCAAAATCAAAAGTCGGATTCTTAACTGACTGAGCCCCCAGGCACTCCTGTGGCTTTTTTTTTTCTAAACAGCAAATTGTGGTCATTATACAGTCTTTTCTTACCCCACTCTGATATAGTATTTATTTGTAAACTTTATAAACTGTTACAGTCAGATAAGCTGTTCTTGTTAGTGTTGTCCAAATACTAACTGGGCAACTTTGTCCACTGGGAAGAAATCCATGAGGAGACATCTCTACTGAGAAGACAGTGATACATTGTTAGTCCTAATTCCCACACTAACTAACATGTTTTCAGGGAAAGAAGACTCAGTAAATCCTAGTGTGAAGAAATAGTTATGAAAGACAGACTAACCTCAGCTCTGATGCTCATGAGCTCTGTGTCAGTAGGTGAGCCACAGAATCCCCAAAATTATAAGAGGAGTGGTTATTTCCAGTGGAGGCAGCATAAGCTAATAGATAACAGTGCAGACTCCTGCCTCACAGAAAGGGTCTCAAATCCTGATTCCAGCCCTCTTGGCTATAGAGGGTTTGCTTTGAGATGAACTAGAGGCACTGCTAAGCCACCACCTGGTCACAGTAAACATTAAAGAAAGACAAGAGTTACAAGCATATTGTAAGGAATAAAGTATCACACTTGATGGCATCCTGAGGCAATGTAAAAGTTGCCGATTATTATCATTACTATTGTGTATATCCTACGGGAGGGTCCCTATGAACATTCTTCTTTGCCAATTGATGATGAGATAAGAGCAGTATTCTTGGCAAATGACCTGAAGAATAGGAGAGGGATGTTGAACTAGTCTAATATTTTGTTTGGATAGTCCCTAAGTCATTGGCTTTTCTGTGAAACTCCCATCCTTAACAGCCAGTTTTCACCCCCGTGAATCCTTCTCTTTAAATGCTTCTCAGCCATCAGAAAGGATGAAATCTTACCATTTACATCAATATGGATGGATTGACTTGAGCAAAACAAGTCAATCAGAGAAAGACGATTATCATATGATTTCACTCATATGTAGAATATAAGAAACAGTGCAGGGACATCTGGGCGGCTCAGAGGTTGAGTGTCTGCCTTTGGCTCAGGGCGTGATCCTGGCATCCCAGGATCGAGCCCCACATCGGGCTCCCTGGATGGAGCCTGCTTCTCCCTCTGCCTGTGTCTCTGCCTCTCTCTGTGTGTGTCTTTCATGAATAAACAAATAAAATCTTTAATAAAAGAGTTAAAAATAGAACTACCCTGACTCAGCAATTGCACTGCTGGGGATTTACCCCAAAGATACAGCTGCAGTGAAAACCTGAGACACCTGCACTCCAATGTTTATAGCAGCAATGTCCCCAATAGCCAAACTGTGGAAGGAGCCTCGGTGTCCATCGAAAGATGAATGGATAAAGAAGATGTGGTTTATGTATACAATGGAGTATTACTCAGCCATTAGAAACGACAAATACCCACCATTTGCTTCAGCGTGGAAGGAACTGGAGAGTATTATGCTGAGTGAAGTAAGTCAATCGTACAAACATTATATGGTCTCATTCATGTGGGGAATATAAAAAATAGTGAAAGGAATTTAGGGGAAAGGAGAGAAAATGAGTGGGAAATATCAGTGAGGGTGACAGAACATGAGAGACTCCTAACTCTGGGAAATGAAAAAGGGGTAGTGGAAGGGAGGTTGCCAGGGGGTTGGGGTGACTGGGTGACAGGCACTGAGGAGGGCACTTGACGGGATGAGCACTGGGTGTTATCCTATATGTTGGCAAATCAAACTCCAATAAAAAATAGAAAATAAATAAAATCTTTTAAAAAAAGGAAAGAAAGAAACAGTGCAGAGGATCATAGGGGAAGGGAGGGAAAACTGAATGGGAAGAAACAAGAGAGGGAGAGAAACGATAAAAGACTCTTAACTATAGGAAACAAACTGAGAGTTGCTGGAGAGGTGTGTAGGGGTGTGGGGTAACTGGGTGATGAACTTAAGGAGGGCATGTGATGCGATGAGCACTGGGTGTTATATGCAACTGATGAATAACTGAACTCTACATCTGAAACTAATGATGTACTATATGTTGGGTAATTGAATTTAAATTAAAAAATAAAATAAAATCTTCCTTTGACTTATTTCAAGACTACCAAAACAAAAGTTTCTTCAAAGAAAGTTTACACTTCCTGCTCCCTGAATATTTTCTTGAATTGTCTCTGCCTGTCCTTCTCCCAGATGGTCAATCTCTTCAGTCTGTCCCACTCTTAACACTAGCAGATTTTTCTTAAGATTGTTTTTCCCTGTTAAATAATACGTACCTATTCTCTTCTAAAACTGTTTTTGAGCAACTTTCACTCATTAAAGTAGGAAATCCTAACTACTTTTAAGTTGTACCTACTGCTTTTAGTTTAAGGAAAGTTTTGTGTAAACTCCTCACATTTCTCCACATCTAAGAATGATTTTTAACAATCCCAAACTGAAGCCGATGGTGTATTGGGAAGTATACTCACCGTAGAGGATTCAAGGTCCCTTGAAACATGTAAAATTGAGTTTTGCTCTGTATTCCTCTCAGGCATTGTAAAAGGTAGCATCACTATATTTGGGTCTTGGAAAGTTATAAAATGTGGATGTGTGTTAAGTAGTTTGAGCATTACTGGGAAATTTCCGTAGACATTGGTTGTTTTTCCTATATTCTAATAAGCTTTAAGGATGTCATACAATTGGAGAAAGAATAAGTGTGCATTGCAACATACAAGAGCACAGTGGTAAGGTGTGATAGGCAAGGTAGAAAAGAAATGGAGGATAAAATGATCTCAATTTCATAGTCTGCCTGAAAAGCCTAAGTGGGACTTAGAGTATTTTATGTGCATTAGCTGATCTGATGTCCTCCATCTGTTACTAGCCCCCAGAGGCTGACTGGCCATTAAACACAAATGATGACTGGTGTAGCAGGTGCAGTGAAGTGGGAAGGTGTGGAGCAAATAAAACAAGTCTATGGCATCTATAAGAAATGTTGACCCTCAGGAAACTTTAAAAGGTTGTGCATTGTGGTATTCATGACGTATGTGTGAGAGGTATGATGGCAAGTATATTTCTCATGAAAGTACTTCAATTACTTGCATATTGTTATTTCTTTAGATTTCCCAGGTCCTACCCTCTACAATTACTTAAAACTCAAAGAGAACTGTGGCTTGCTTTGACAAATTGGCCTTTACTGCAACTCATTGGCCCAAAGTCAATGGGAGTGTTGCCTGGGCTACGCCCTTTGCTTCAATAATTTTCTAAACCTACTGCTGTGAGTCAGCTGTTCTCTTCCCGTAAGCTTTCCTTGACACTATTTGACATCTGTATCAAATTGAGGTTTCTTATTTGTACCTTTTAGGATTTCTAGCATTCTATTTGATGTATCTCTTTCCTACATCCTGTCTTAAAATTCTCTCTGCTCAGTTTCTGTGCTCTGGCCCCTGTTTATACCCTTTTCCATGTCTTCCTGCCACCCCTTCATTCTCCCATTTGTCTGCAACTGCTTTTCTTAATGCATCCAACAAGTTCCCTCTTTCTGTTGACTTGATCTCTCCTTTGTATAATTTTTTTTTCTCAAGCTCTCAAGATGGCTGGTGAGAAATTTGCAAAGGACAATTTTCTAAAGAGTTGTCAATATTCTATGAGGACTGTTCTTCCTTTGGATATTAAATACAAAGGTGCTGTACAGGAAAGAGGTTTTTGTTTTTATTTGTTTTTTTTTAATATTTTATCTATTTATTTGACAGAGAGAGAGAAAGAGAGAGCACAGAGGGCCGGGAGTGGGTGGTGGCAGGCAGAGGCAGAGGGAGAAGCAGGCTCCCCACTTAGCAGGGAGCCAGACCCAGGCCTCAATCCCAGGATCCTAGGATCATGACCTGAGCCAAAGGCAGACACTGAACTGGCCGAGCCACCCAGGAAAGAGCTTTCTAAACCTTTTTTTTTTCCTTACCAACAATGTCTTAATGATCTTCAACCTTGGGCTAGGCTGGAGAGGCCCTGCCATCCACAAAGCCTGCATCCAGTCCAGCAGCAAATCTAGTCGGCTCTGCCCCAACATACCCTAAATCCAACTACCTCTTATGACCTCCATATTACCTCACAAATCTAAGCCTCCAGTGATTCTTTCCTGGATTCAGTTCTCTCTTTCTACATAGTAGCCTGCGAGAACCTTTGAAAACCTGTTAACTCAGGCTCAAAAGGTCTCACCAGCTCCATCTCTCTTTCAAAATAAAACTGCTTATGAAGGTACTACAATACGTAGTCAATAAAGTTCTACACAGTCTGGCCCAACTCATTCTCTGACCTTATCTTCCACCTCTCTTCCCTTACCCATCCCATTGGAGTCTCCCGTTCAACTTCCTCCCAATGCCAAATGTTTGCCCATATTTTTCTTCCTGTTCTTCTGTTTCTCCAGACATTCCCATTTCCAACCCCTCACTTCACTCAGGTTTCTCCTCATATTTGCATCCTCTAAGAGATCTTGCCTGGCCACGAGATCTAAAATGGCACTACTTGCCTCTCTCTGTTTCTTTACACTGCTTCAATTTTCTTCATAGGGCTCATCCTCTCTCTCCTATAGTATTTATATAATTTTTGTTTAATTATTTTCTGCCTCCCAGCTATTGCCAGTTATTTTTAAATAACTGGAGTATAAAAGCGATGAAAGGATGAACTTTGGTTTAGTTTTCTGCTTCTATCCACTGTGCCTACAAAGCTGCCTGGCACATAGAAGGCATTCTGGGTGAGTATGTGTTGAGTGAAGGAATGTAAGCTGGAAGTGTCTTTTGTGCCTTGGGGCACCATTTGCTAAAATAATTTTCAGGAGTGTCAGTAGCAGTTTTATTTCAGGAATTTGTCGATGCGCTTCTACAGATTGAATAAATGCAGAGATGAGGAAATAAGTAATGCATGAAGTGGTGGAAAGCAGCCATATGGCACACTCCTAAAAAAGATCAACTTGTAAGATATTATGGAGCCCATATCACCAGATCAAACTTATTCTCAAGTGCTGGGGATACTTTGAATAAGCTAGGTATGTAAAAAGGAAGTCCCAACGAGGCTAAAACCTAGTTGGGAGTTTCTAAATTTGACCAATTTTATATTAAAGCAATAATGCCTCAGATACCACTCACTCTAAAAGTGGATGGACTACATGGGTGAATTCTCCTCCCACCCTATCACATGTTAAAATATAGCGCTGTATCTAAAATCTTGATGTGATGTTTTTCCCAATTAAGTTTAAGTACATGGGTCCTGGGTTCTAGATAACTGATTTGGGTTAGTAGACATTTTTGGGAGGGATTAGTTGACATTTTCAACAAAGCAAAAACAAAGATTTTTTTCCCCCCATCTGTCTTCTTTCACTCAGATTCCAAGCATCTTTGCTATGCTTTTGACAACACCAGGTCCTAGATTTGTTAACAGTATATTGCCTCGTATATCTAAGAGCTAGAGATTGCCTTATTTTCTGAATGCAGTGATATCTTTGAATTAATCATATGCACCCAAAAACTGATTTGATATTATTAAAAATTAAGTCTCTCAGCAGGTCCTGGATGGCTCAGTCAGTTAAGCATTGGACTGTTGATTTTGGCTCAGGCCATGATCTCAGGGTCCTGGAGTCTAGCTCAAGGTAGGCTCTGCACTCA
The DNA here is from genome assembly GCF_018345385.1 of Vulpes lagopus. Taxonomy (NCBI): domain Eukaryota; kingdom Metazoa; phylum Chordata; class Mammalia; order Carnivora; family Canidae; genus Vulpes; species Vulpes lagopus. The sequence continues at coordinate 103,525,044 of NC_054829.1, forward strand.
GCAGGGAGCTGCTTCTACCTCTGTCCCTCCCACGTTGTGCATGTGTGCCCTCTCTCTCTCTTTCCCACTCTTTCTCTTTCTCAAATAAAATCTTTAAAAAAATTTGAATCGTCTAGTGAGACACTGTCCAGGCCATAGCTGCTGAAAGAGTCCAACTCTACCAAGGCATCAATAAACCCTCCAGCTAAGACAGCAGAATATGAGATGCGGGAGGAAAACTTAAGCCATTAACTTAAAGATTTAGAATTTCAGTTTCTTTGGATTCCTTATTCTAAAGAGGAAGATAACAAATATAGACTCTAAATTCTTTGGACTTCAATTTATTTTGACTTTAACATGCAAGAGGATTTACTTCATACAATAATTTCACCTAGGGACTTCTTGATGGAAGAGGATTTATATTCAAAAGTCTTTGGGTTGTTGGAGTTTTATGATTGGAGTACTTTTTCTATGTTTTATTTTCAGATATCCAATGTGTCATTTAATCTCACTGCAGAACCACTGATAGATTGTGGTGGATAATATGAGGGACATAATTTGAGATGCTAAAAAGAAAGAGGAATTATTTTCCAACCCTGAGTTTAATGTGGTTAAATTAAAGTCAATTGAATTAATGAATTATTTTCATCCATCTTGCCATATTCTGGGGATAAAAATCTAAATTTTCCACCCCTGGTCCTGAGAATATCCATAAAGGAGTGACCAACATTGGGGGAAAGACTTTATCAGGTGCTGCTTTAATAGACAGCTGATCTATGATGGTATGTTCATAAATAAATGGCTATGTACAATGTGTTAAGAATATAAAGATCTGGGGAATGATGTGGGGGAGAGGTTTCTTCTTTTCTAGTTCTTAACATTAGTTGAATGTGCAGTGTATAATAATCTTTGTCTCTATCCCTCACTTACTTCTTTCATGTGCTGTGAATTATCCAGTTTTGCAGAATTCAAATGAGATTCTTGAAGGAGAAATGCATAGTTCTGTTCTTTCCCCACCCTTCTTCTTTGGCACAAATTGCCAGAAGAAAGTGTGTCATTCTGTTCTTCCCATCCATGCAGTAAATTTTATAGAGGCAGCTGCCACAGACAGAAATGATGTTGTCTGAGAATGGCAACTTTCTAGTATCTTGCTCTGGAACCTGGCTCTTTCTAGCTTCCTCTGACCCATGCTACACACCATACTCTCCAGTAACTTTATCAGCTGGGGGTAATCTGTCATCTGCCTTTCTTTCTTAACTTTTTTTTTTCCCAAATGGCCTGATTTTGGGGCGTGGAGAAAAGTGTAATTGATTGTTTCCCCACTCAAATCTTAGGGCTGTGATAGGGCATTGTGTTTCTTGGCTAAAAGGGAAGTCAGGACAATTTGTCAGTTTTCAGAGCATCTCCCTAAGCTCAGTGGAAAAGAAAAATATCACCCATATGACTGTGATAGTCTAAAAATACACTGTAGCTAGGAAATACAAATGTTCTTAATTTGAGGAAATGGATAACTATTTAAGAATAACTATTTAAGTGACTAATTAGAATAATGTGGGAGTTATTTCAGCAATGCTTGAGGTATCTTCAACTCTGACCTCTACCTATGGGACTGTTTCAGCTTCATTATGCTGCCATAGCTACACTTAATCTATTCCACTGTCACCAAATGTTTATTTTCCACATTTCCAGCCCATTAAAATCTCTAATACAACATGAGGTTCTACAATCGCTCTCAGTCTCAAAATTGGTGAGTACTGTTTGATAAACTTCAAACACTCCTGACATCTCTGTGTTTAGGAAGCAGAGAAAAGACTTTCCCATGAAATGGCTTTGAGTGTACTTCAGGGCCAGGTAACTCAGTCTGTATCCATATAGGGATAAAGATATTCTGTAGCTTCCTTGTGCCATAGGGGAATGAACCAATATGCTAATGGTGTTGGAATCTCTATTTGGGGAAACTTTAATCAGAGTAGAAGACTATAGGAAATAGGCTAGGTGGCTTCAAGCATTTTGAAGAAGTTTGTGGAAAGCCCTTATTCTAAGACGTTCCAGAACACAAAGTAAGAATAAATGCATAGAGAGCACATTCTGGGATATTTTAATGAAAAAATAACTTCCTGATAATTGTATCTGTCCTGCCATGAATAAGCTGCCTTTAGTAATAGTAAACTGCCTTAGATCATCTCATGGTGATGTCCTCCAAAGGATTCCCACCCCAACTGTCAAATCAGATCAAGCCCATTTGAACTCTGAGAATCTGATTCTATGAAAGCTTTTCTCACAAGCAAAACAGAAGGAAATTTGAATTCCATTTTTGAAGGAGAAAAATTTAATATATTTTATCTTATTATACATTTTCCCTAAATTACAAAGTCAATAGCTGCAAATATATTCTGCTACAAAGCTTTCTGTAAGAAATATCTCTATAAGAAAATACATCTCATTAACATTTCCTGTAAATAAATTACTTCAAATAATAATTTTGGGATGTACATAAGGGAAATAATGCAAAAACCAGATTGTAAATGTGATTGCTATAGAGGAAATGTTTGACTGAAATGTTCCATTTTCATGTTGCCAAGCTTATAGAAACCTGTTTGCACAGACTTTGGTTCTTGGATAGATCAGCTTATAATTTTTTTTTTAGCAGACATGTGGAAAGAATGTAAATCTTACTCACCCTAGTAAATGTGTATGGGAAGCTGAAACTCTTAATAGACATGCAGGCTCAGATTCAATTTCTATGGGGAAAACTTGAATTTGAAACTGCAGAAGGGGTCTAAGTAAAAGAAAATTAAGGAGTGACTTGCAGTCTATAAAAGAAAAGGTCAAAAGTAACAACTATAAGATAACTTTTTTGCCTTATGCTCTAGACATAATATTTAGAACTGAGTAAAGTAAAAAAAAGTAATAAAATGGTTTCAAAGAATTTGGAAACTGTGGTTTCTATAGGTTAGCAATATGTAGATTTTACAAGTTATTTCATTCCAGAAATGATATCTTTGGGGAAAAAAAAGCTGCTGCACAGAGAGTTTGGTACAGAAATTTCAGGTGGTGCCATTGGCAAGTTAGAAGTTTATGGAGGGCAATGGAACCTTACTATACTACCCGCTTTGGGAGTCCACTTCATGAGAACTCCTCATATTATTCTAGGACCTCAAAAATAAAAAATAAATATTTTGAGGTCAACTAGTGACCTACACAGAACTCATCTGTATTGTAAATATTGTGATAGCAAATCCCGTGGAAAACTTCCACTTAGGTTGTGCGGCCTCGGGCTTCAAATATGAATAGTCAGTTTGTGCTTCAGATACATGATCGACATGTTGCCAAAACCTGGGCACTGGACAAAGTTTTTTTCCATTTCCTTTGTATCCTTTAGTGTAGGACAAATGTAGATCAAGTCTCTATTATCAGCTTTACCTGACTATACCACTGCAAGTGTAGAGAATAAATGTATTTACCAACCTAAATTCTATCAAACACAGGGAATGCCAAAGCTTCAAAAATTAACAGTCTATTAGTGTTGATTCTGTATCGTGGACTCCTTAGAAATGTTTGCAGTCTGTGAAATTCTGCTCGGTACTATTCACAATTAATTGGAGAATAAAATATATTCAAGGTAGGAATCACATACAATCAAGAAAAGGCACAATGCTATCCCTTTAGAATGTTTTATCTTATACTGGTTCTTAGTAATTACCGGTGAAAGTAAATTTTTGAAAACTCTAAATAAGCAGTTTGAAGAAAAACAAGTTTGGCTTCTCCTAAAGTCCTCATAAAAGTCTTGCAATTACTTTGAAATTATTTGGAAAATATTGACTGCTTTTTTTTCTTGTCTACCAAGGCCTTTCACTGAGTCCTAGGAATAGTGCTTCAAACTAAAAGGTGATCCTGTGTTGCAAATGAACTGCTTCATGCTTTCGTTTCTTATTTAACAAAACTCTTTTTATGTAAAGCCTATTGTAAGCCAAAGGACTATTTTGTTAAAGTATAACTTTGAATTTGAAATATGGCTTTTAGTTTATTTCTATAGGCAATCACCAATCTGAAGGAAACCAATCCTCCAGCACAGCCTAAACTCTTGAAAAGTCACATGGTATTCGTCAATAATTCTCACTGTGTGCTTTTTGGTTTTAAGTAATAGCATTTTCACAAATGTGTACATTATTTACATAAACAAATTGCATAATGGAAACACATTGGTTGTATTACATTTGTTACCCCTTTCTAATCTGCTTATTTTTTTTCCTTTTTTCTCTCTCTGTGATCTCTATATTCTTATCACATTCCTTATTTTAGCCATTCTTCTGAAATCCAAATCCTATTTTCCACCATGTTATAATGCATTAAATACACAGATTCACAGTCTGCTAGTGATGAATTTCCTCAGAGGTGATCATATTTTCTGACACACATGGAGTCTGGCTTTAGATGAGTAGGTGGCATCTTTCCATACTTTACATGACAGGCCCTTTGCGCAGTCACATCGCTGGAAAATTTCCAGGCCATGAGAGCCCTTCTTGCGCTGTTTGGTACAGACTTCCCCCTGATGGAGAACTGGTTTGCAGATTTTGGTCCAGAAGTGGCGAGCACAGCAAAACCCTTCGATGCAATCTGATGATCGGAGGCAGGGGTCTCCTTCGTGCCCTACAGAGATGATGGCCAAAATATATTACCATGACACTTTGGAAACAAATTCTCTTTTGCAGTTGGAAGCATGTACAATATTTTTACTGATACTGTCTTCCATGAAGTTATCATATACAATGGAAAGTCTTGGATTCATATCAATCAGTTCTCCCTCTAATCATTTCAATCATTTATTGTCTATTTTGATTATTTGCTGTCAGAATATCAAGTTTCATGAATAGCTAGGACTGTGCTTCCTTTTCGCTTTAACAAATTGCATAATGGAAACACATTGGTTGTACCGCATTTGTACAACACGTTGGTTGTACTACATTTGGTCTTTTACTTTTAGATATTTCTCTGATCATTTTTTTAACTAGGTGAGTGAAAAATAAGTAAATAAAGAGAACTGCTTTCAAGGTAATTAATTTGATACCTTCAGAAGATGTAAATAATAAACTCTGATTCAAAGGCAGAGCTGAAATTCTCAGGGACTTATAAAACCATGCATCAGTGTCTAGCCAGGGAAACAGAAACTTAAAACAGAAGATGTTTAATGCAGAGCACTAGGCACACATGTGGTGGCAGGGCTAAGAAGTACCAGAGGATGATAAAGCAACAGAGTAGGAGGCCACCACCACATTTAGGCAGGAGGATCCAAAGGAGAAGATCATGTCAGAATCTGGAGCTTCGAATCTGCTAGCTGGGACTAGAATCCCAATGAGCCCACCTGGCAGGAGCCAAAGCGCCAGAGAGATAGAGTTCTGCCAGAAACATTAGTTGAGATAGGCCTACCATGTTGGCTTTTTCCTGCCCATGCTTCTCTCACTGCAACCAAACTCACATGGCCAGAAGCCACCTGACAGGGAGCCTAGGACGGGTAGTCTGTAAAGAGCTGTGATTCAGAGTGGAGTAGAGAAGGGACAGACAACCCCAGAGTCAACCAAGAACCCATCATTAAAAACATGTAAAGGAACAAATCTGGATATTTAATTCAGAAAAAAATGACTGATTCAGCAAAGAGCAAACACGCATCACAGCTGGGTTGATGTGTAACCTATATAAAGAAGGGGTCAATAAACTTCTCTGTATTTTTGCCAGATTGTAAATATTTAGGCTTTTTAGGCCATATGATCTGTCACTCCTCAATTATGCTGTCACAAAAGCAGACATAAGTAATGCCTAAATATAGGCAAGTCTGTGTTCCAATAAAACATCATTTTATAAAAACAGGCAGTAGGACAGATTTGGCTCACAGGCTATAACATGCCAATCATGGTCTAAAGGATTATCTGTCATCCCAGATATAACCAGTCCCACTGTAGTTATATGTGGATATGACCCACTAGCCCATGTCATGAGAGTTCTTCCTCCATGCCATCAGAGAATTACACATAAAACTATATAAAATGTTAGTAAAAATGTTAGTAAATTTGGAACTGTACTGTGACATAGCTATCTACTGAATAAGGAAGGATACTCCTGTAATAATAAATGCATATGAATTTGGTGGGATAGAAATAGGATACTGGGTAAAGACATAGGTCTTCAGGGAGTACAGACAGAGGATAACTGAAGAGGAATTGTCAATCTCTTTAGTGCTATCCATGTCAACATTAATATTCTAGGTCTAACAGGTCAGATATTCTATAGGATACTAGCTCTGCAGAACATGAAAATGTGGGGAAATGCTTATGTGGTCAGGAAATATGGGGACATACAGTGTTTTATTTTATTTTTATTTTTTTAAAGATTTTATCTATTTATTCATGAGAGACAGAGAGAGAGAGAGACAGAGACACAGGCAGAGGGAGAAGCAGGCTCCATGCAGGGAGCCCGACGTGGGACTCCATCCCAGGTCTCCAGGAGACCTGGCAGTGGTCTCCTGCCAGGTGAAGGCAGTGCTAAACCACTGAGCCACCCGGGCTGCCCCATACTTTAAAAACCAGTTTTCCTCATTGCCAGAATTCTCAGAGCCCTCAATATATCAATTATATAAAGTTCTGAAACTAGGAAATGCATTATTTTAAGACTCTTGAATACAGCACACTTTTATTCACAGCATGTCTTGAAAGAGTAATCCTTCACAGAACACACTTGAGAAAAACCCCCTTTAAAAATGGACGTGTTTCTTGCCTTCAAAATTTTACTGTTAGTAATAAAGTTCAATAATTTCATGCTTTCAAATTTTACTGTTAGTGATTAGGCTTCCCAAATATTTTGATGCAAGTATGAAAATTTTATGACCATGCATAATCCTACTAGAAACCAATAAGTTGGTTTATGAATAGTCTATTATGTGGTTGTTCAGTGAAATAAAATTTCTGTAAAGGTGAGAAAAAGATTTGAAAGCTTAGGGATTTAATCATATGACTGCAAACATTTGAAGGCAGGACTGTTTAGAAAATGGCATGATTGATCAAGGGTGCTGCAATTTTCATAATATATATTTCCTAACAATTTAAGCTCTCTTAGAAATCTTCAGCATCTTCAGAATTAAGAATTAATAAATTCAGTCAGAATCTTATCAATGAAGTATCTTCCTTGTATTTTTTCTAAAACCAATAAAATGAATTACCTATATTTTAATTTTACTTCTTTTAAAACCAGAAAAAGTAAACATAGAACTACAGATAGCCTACCTTTTATATGTGACATCTTAGTGTGTTGTCTTCCTAGATTTTGCCATCCCAAGTCATGGTTTGAGTAATGGCCATGGTTTCGATCTCTGTGTCGAGTGCCATCCAGAGCTGGGATGTGAGGGGTTAAGATGCTCTCCGTGACAGGGATGCAGATGCCTGGAGATGGTAAGTAAGCTGTTAGATTGATCTGATTCGATAAAGTATGATTCTTAGCCAAGTATTCTGCTGATGAGAGGTGTGAAGTTATCTTCTATCTCTCTATCTAATCTATCTAGCCTCTATTCATTCAGCCATTCATTTATTTACATAAATAATACTGAGTCATATTGCTTAATATTAAATAGAATCAAATAGTTTGGCCTAAGTCAGGCTTCCTTAACTTGAATCTTGTCTCTCTCAAGACCAAGTGGCCATGGGCAAAAAAAAAAAAAAAAAAAGGAATAAAAATACTTCATTAAGTTATTGTGAATATGTGTGAAGTGTTTGGAATAGTGACTTAGCATTAAACTAGTATTAGCTATTCGGGCTTTTAAAATGTCTGACCAGACATCCATTTTCAGGATCCAGTTTTCAGGATCCTTTGTTCAATTAACAATATAACTCTAGTCTACATTGTAAACATCACTAATGGTATGAGGCCTTCTTCCCTTCACCTGTCTAAAGTACTTCCAATAGGACTCTTCCCAGAGGTCAGGAGCATGTACAGGGATAGGAGTCTGATGATACTGCTTTATATGACTAAGTTCATGTTTCTGATCACCTTCTATAATGATTTAATGGTTTTATCATGCGTTTTGTGTGATTCTTCATCTCATCATTGATGCTGAATTGTCTGCCTGTAAATTCATTGAGATTGGGTAAAGTCATGCTTATGGAAAGGCTGGGGAATAGACTCTTCGTATCTCCTTTTGGAGGAACCAATCATTCCCTCACTATGAGTGTGGTGCAGGGTGGGGCCTTTAAAAGAAGACTCCTCGAATATACGAATCGAGGTATGAAACTGCAAGAGGGACTCACAGAAGTTCTTTTTTGGGTCTTTTACATATATTCACTTATGTGTTTATAGCTCTTTACATCCAGCATTGCAAGTGCTGGAATGGCAAGTCCTAGATTGCCATAGATTATAAAATATAGAAGGTGATCAGAGTCCAGGAAAACTAGGATTGAGGAGGCAATCCAAGTAATGGTACACATATTTAAACCATGATCCAATCCCTGACAATTTTGAAAGGCTCCTTGCATTTCAGAGGTCTAAGTAAGGAGAATGTAGTTGAACTTACTAGACAAGTCTCCTACATAAAAAAGAGAGGCCCATCAACACTGAACTAGAGCTTTACCATTATTGCAGCGGGTACCAGGACAACACATGCCATCTCTATGGCAGCGCTTCTTTTTCCTTCGACACAACATGCAGGCTGATGATCCTTGGTGGGGACTGTGGCAATATCTACCAATCTCACATTCCTTATCACTGCTACAAGGGTAGGCCTGTAAAGTGGAACAACACCAAAAGCAGAGTAGATTAGATTCCATTACATGAAGAGTTCGTATGGCAAATCACAATGGAAAATAAATCACACTAGGTTTCTCATCAAAGGAAATATGCCATTGAATCCATGTTCTGAGCATAGATCTTATATAGTGATGCTGACTTCATCAAGGACCATATAAGTACTGTTGATAGAAACGAAGATAAAGTTGATGCTTCTCAAGTATTTTTGTTGGCACAACCTTGGAGTTGGGATTTACATTTTGTGTGGATCAGTAGAGCTTCCAAGAGTGACTCTGGGCGCTCAGAAATAGTCGCAATTGTTATTCTGCTTGGGATTTAAGGTGTAAATGAAACAGCCTCACTATTGCATTTTTCATCTGCTAAACTAGATGAGAGGAAGTTTCAATGAAACAAAGGCTGTGCTAGAAGCTGAAACACATCCCTTGCCCAGTTATGGAACAAATTCTTTAAGAGTGACTCCCCACAATTCCTGCCTGTGAGGAGCGCAGCAGAGAGCCACTTCTAGAACCATTTGATGGAGTGAGCTGTTTGGCAAAAAGAAATCAAGGAACAGGGTCCTCTTTCCAAACTCAGTGCTGAGCAGCAGTGGAGACCTAAGTGGTCAGAGAAATGCTCAACTCCAATTACTTTGTGTTCTCAGGAAACAAAAAGGCAGGCTCTTTACATACAAAACAGTCCTATGGGCTACTGCACCTTTGACTTATACAGAAAAGACATGGTGCCTACATTTCTCGCCATTTGAGTCTACTGAAGCAGTGCCCTAGATCATCTCCCAAAATAAAAATACATTTTCCAGTTATGTTCTCCTTGCCTCTTGGAAGTTTGGGGGACATTTAAAATGCCCCTGTTTGCAGAGATGGAAGTTAGGAAACTGAATTGTCATGCCACACATCAAACTTCCTCATATTTTGAAGCATGTTGACAGGGAGACTTGTTTATAAGTTTTTTTTTTTTTTTTTGTAGTTCTTTCCTGTTTTCAGAGCAATGCATGTTTTTTTTTTTTTAATTGAGAAGTACAAAAAGTAAAAAGAAGCTATGTAATTGTTTTTAAGCACACATAAATGGTATGAATGTAAACCATTGGGCTAAAATTTTTGTGGCTCTCAAATAATTAGTGTGATTTGAGTGCTTTGCTTATGAAATGAGGTTTGATGACCTAGGTTTGTGAGCATGGTCTATTTCTTTTTCCTTCTTTCTTTCTCACCCTTTACTACTCTCTTCCCTCACTGCCCTTCTCCTGCTATGTGTGGCTGCATTCAGTGCCCTCATGTTTCCTGTTTAGATCTGATCCTCTTCAGTTGGACAGAGAAAATAAATGTGAAGCTGACATGGGAGTCTGAAAACTTTACATGTTCTATGGGGGAAAAATACACTTTCGCCATCATTACAATTTACTGTTGATCCTCAAAAGAAAATAGGAAAATCACAAATTTCGAGTTAAAAATGCTTTTGGGAAGGATTGCATAGTGGCCATGTTTGATGCCTAGATTATAATTGGAGCCAGATAAAGCTATAAAATGAATTTGCATATTATTATCCCATTCTGAATCTCCATCATCAGGCTTAAGAGAGAATCTGAATGAGGTTAAATTCAGAGTATTAGGCCATTTTTCAAGAATCCAAGACTGATGAAAACAAATGTCACTTCCCTCCTTGCCACACTCTTTCCCCCAAGCACTTTACTCCCTTCATATTTAAACTCATTACTTTAATTGAAATACAATTCACATGTTTCTGATTCATTTACATTTATTTCATCAAATTGTTTTGCAAGAAACATTTGATGTCTTACAAGTTCTTTTCTTCCTCAAAAATAGGACATTTTCTTTCAATGGAAATAAACATGTGCCACCTAAAACATCATGTGCAATTTACAACACAAACAAATCTTCAAGAGATTCTGAATATAGAATAATACTTGATTCCATTCCTAAAAGAAAAATAGTCTATAAGGTAAACAAGTTGTTTGCTAAAAGTAGCAGTTCATTTTGCAGAAAATTGTGGAAAGCATATCATTAACTTCCCATTCTCAGTTTGTGGGAAATGGAAATGCTTGAAATGGAAAATATTTGATGCAAGGAGAGCCTGGGTGGCTCAGTCCGTTGAGCATCTGACTCTTGGTTTTGGCTCAGGTCATGATCTCAGGGTCCTGAGATCCAGTCCAGTATATGCCTCACACTCAGCATGAAGTCGGCTTGAGATTCTCTGCCTCTCCCTCTTCCTCTGTACTCTATCTTTCTCTCTCAAATAAATAAATAAAATTCTCACAATTTTTTCAGATGAAAGCTCCATTGGTCTAAGAGATAAGATATATTAGAGAACATGTAGTTGGGCAGCCCAGGTGGCTTAGTGGTTTAGCACCATCTTCAGCCCAGGGCTTGGTCCTGGAGACCCAGGATCAAGTCCTATGTCAGAATGCCTGCATGGAGCCTGCTTCTCCCTCTGCCTGTGTCTCTGCTTCTGTGTGTGTGTGTGTGTGTGTGTCTCTCTCTTGTATAAATAAATAAAATCTTAAAAAATAAACGTTTTTTTAAAAATGGGAACATGTAGTTTTACTATGCTATTTTTTGTCAATATTTTTTATTTAAAGCCAATTTAAATAGAAATGACAGAGGCAGAAAAAAATATACCAAATTTTCTGTAGTGCAAGATCATTGTTGATGTGATCTTGCACTTGAAATGGAATCCCAGAATATAACATTAAGAGCAATTCTTTGACAATTAAAATAAATTTAATGGGATCTCTGGGTGGCGCAGCGGTTTGGCGCCTGCCTTTAGCCCAGGGTGCGATCCTGGAGACCCGGGATCGAATCCCACGTCGGGCTCCCGATGCATGGAGCCTGCTTCTCCCTCTGCCTGTGTCTCTGCCTCTCTCTCTCTCTCTCTCTCTCTCTGTGTGTGTGTGTGTGTGTGTGTGACTATCATAAATAAATAAAAATTAAAAAATTAAAAAAAAATAAAATAAATTTAATAATTGAAATGCAAGGTTATCTTATATAGCTTCTAGTATGCTTATGAAACTCCTTGCTCCAATAAGCAGCCGTCAAATACAAATAAAATAAAAAATGATAAGATAAATTGATTGAATCAGGTTTTAGGAAAAGCAAGTAATATGGAGGCATTCCTTACTTTCTGAAATCAATGTCCCAGATATACTCAGACATATAGTTTCCTTTGGTGTAACCATTAGCAACAAACCACAGAACATGAGAAAATAGGGATCTGAACCATTAATAGCAATTCTTGGATTTTCAGCCTAATAGATTAGTTTTTAATAAAGAGGTTTTTGTTTTATTTTGTTTTTCAATAAAGAGTTTTAAATAAGACATTTTAATCTCAAGGATGAGGGCTCTGCAGCTTGCTATTGTTTCTTTCCACCTTTCTCCTTTAAAATGTCTGGAAATGGTATCACAGTAGAAAAGAGAGGAAGGGAGTTAGAATGGGAGTGAGATAGAGAAGAGAGAGAGAAGCACATGGTTAAAGTAGTTATGGAGGATCCTGAAGAAGTGAGGACTGTGACATTCATAGACCAGTGAAGACAATTATATGCATTCATAAAAGTGCCATTCAGAAACTTTCCCATAGAAAAATCTGTATTTTCCACTAACCTTGGCCTCAAAAGCCTGTTCCTGTTCCCATCTGATGATGGTTTTATGATAAACAAAAGATGAATTTGAGTATTAACTTTCCACTTAACAAAGCCAATAAATATGCTTCCCTATGACTTATTTGTATAAATTAATAAGGAGACTGATTTTTTTTTACCTGCTAGGGAAATTATTGATAGTGAATTTGCATTGTTCCTCATTGACTTGTCTAGGTAAACAGTCTGAGGAACAGTGAAATTTGGCTGCATAAACATCCAGGAATACTTCCCATCATGCAAAATCATTCATAACTTAGCCTCAGTCACAATTAGGAGAGAGATTCATTGGAGACATCTAATAATAGCAGATGATGGGCCATGAACTAAGAATGTTTGAGAGCTGTCTGTCCATGATCAGGCCAAAAACCAAAGAAGTTTTGCCCAATCCCCTTTCTAGGCTTAAAATAGAGTGGTTTCTGTAAATAGCAGTGTTAGTTATCCTTACAACCATGACATGAACTGAAAAAAAGAGTGAACACATTGGACACAGCTTGAAAATAAAGTCCATTAAAAATGAGCATTTCTTTTTAGTATAAAGGATTTTGTTTTTATATCCACTTATTCTGTGCTAATTTGGAATCACTATTTAAAATTTTAGTGATGATGTAAAGAGAGGTTGAGTAACTTCTGCAAATAAGCCCAGTGTGCTCAGGAGCAGAGAGTTTGGGATTTGGGGTCCTGCTCTGGCTTTCAGGCCTCCCTGCAAGTAGTGATGGTTTTGCTAGTGATGGTTTGATGCACACGTAGGTAAGGGGTTTTCAGTGCTGACCTGTGTGCCGAATTTAGAGATTAAAAAAATAAACTTGGCCACTTCTCTCTCTAGAAGCCTCCAAATACCAATAGCATGTCCTGGTGCAGCTGTTGGAAAGATAGAATATTGGCGGACAACACGGGCAATACCGTAAACAACATTTTTTCATTTCATTTCTTAACAGTTTTATGTCCACTTAAACTCAGCATAATCAGGGCTAGAAGAGCCCATCATGTAATTAATGAAATTAAATAACATTCTAATGAATGAAATAAAATGAAATGTTACTGCATCTTATTTGAACTAATTGAGACTTTTTATTTTTTTCGATTATTCTCAAAACTGCAGTTTTGAGAAAAAGACCTGCTAATTCGAGATTAAGATTCAGGTGGAATTTATTCTTATTTTTCAGAAATAATTTTTTCTTATTTTCTTATTCATTATTTTCTCTCCTTAAAACACGCAAAAACGTGACAATGACAGAATCAGACCCCCAAGAATAATGACATGAGAAAAAAGTGTTTTAGGGATCTCAGCAATACCAGCTACAGAACAAACCTTTGGCCACAACTAAAACCTCAGTTTAACTCCTGAGTTTTCAAAATAATGATGCTGTTCCTGTTTAATGATGGGGAGGAAAAAAAGAGAGAAACATCACATAGTGTTCATGTGGGATGGCCACCCATCCGGATTCTTGCAAGACCGTCCTAGTTTTGTTGTTGTTGTTTTAATCGGGACAATCCTTTGTCCCCGCAAGCACTGTTTGCAACAATCGGAAGTTTTCTGGAGCCAGAAAAACATCATCAGCTGGGCAGGCAGAAGAAAGCCTGCAGGGGGACGACCCAGCTGTGGGAATGAAAAACATTTGGGGCGAGTGGATAGAAGGAGGTAGCAGCAAAAGTCTGGGGACTAGAATGTCTGAGGTCTCAAAGAGAACACAGCAGAAGATTTGCAATTACACTTGGGAAACCAGGCCCGACTGGCCTCCCCTAGGTCCCTAGAGAGAAGATTAATTTCTCCTGCCCCAATGCTCCATGTGATAGTTTTCTGTTTCAATGTATATGCAAGGTATGCTAGCCTTTAAGGCAGTAATTTCAAAGTCAAACCATAAGATTGCAATTTAAGGAGGTGCAGGGACGTAGAACTCAATCTGGCAAATGTGCAGTTGTATACTACATGCCAAAGGCTGTGCAATTGGATCTTTCCCCTTTTCCACAATTTCCTCTAGGGATAAGGGTGTATCTTTGAGGATTCCTGAACATAAGGCCAGGAGGATTGAGCTATATTAAATTGGAGGGGAGAAGTTCAGATATTTCATGATGTTCTGGATGCGTGCCATAGATTCATTAAGGCAGCCGTTTGGGTATTTATTCAATATTCAATAATTGTTTATTCAGCAATTATTTATTGTACACCAACTACAATTCAGACACAACCAGTTCTGTGATCTACAAATGCTTTCAGTGCACTATCCCTAGAATACTTTTGAAAAGTATATGTCTTCTCACACATTTGACTTGTAAATGTAAAACTTTTTAGCATAAGTTTAGTTTATTAATATGGCAGATAACATTAAACATTTTATAAGATGAAATTATAGTAATTGACATGATTCACTAAAACAGCTTTTACCCATCTGATTGATCGATGCATACTGATCCTAAAATAAGCCACAATATATTTATGGATGTTTTTCTTTGAAAAAATTAATTTTCGAAAACATCCAGTTAAATTCTAAAATATACACATCATCAAAACTATTTTAATGTCCTGTATCCAGAATTTTCCAACCAGGGCCAAGCTTCAGTTTTAAAGGATTAATGACAGGACAAGGAAAGATGTGTTTAGGATGCCCTAACCAACCACTACAAATATCTTTGTTAAAACCAGCGCTCCAAATTTTACGTTAGTCTGTCATCCATAAAAAGTTTTATACTGCGGGTTAATGCAGTATATCAAGATTTGGAATGCATGACGATTTTGCCTTTCTTTCCACATAAAATGGCAAAAGACTTATTGTAAACACAGGCACATTCCCAGACAATTTTAAGAAAAAAAACTCACGGAAGTTAAGGATATGGAAATTGATTTCCTTAAAACAATTCATGCTGTGCACACCATGGAAAACCTTTGAGTACCTTTTCCACATATTCATTTTAAGGCTGGGATTGTTAGATATTTGATTTTTGACATAGAAGTTTGGAGCTGAGAGAATTCTGCTAATGCTGCCTGGATGATAAGTTTGGAAAGCTGGATCTCTGCCAGTGGCCCATTAACTTCTTCAATGTATTCGGATAGCCCCACTTAAATTCTAAGAAACAATAATTCTATGAAATCAAGGCAAGGTCCTCACTAACTTGGGTTGCTCTACCCTGTTCTCTGTATATCATTTTGCAGAAAGGAGATTCCAGGGAATTCTCGATTTTGAACACAGACCATATTCTCAACTGTAACATGTACATTGCTGCTATTGATCATGGAACAAATGGGCAGAGCTAACCCTTTCCATACAATCTCAGCACCTAGAGAAATCTACACTTTGTAGATTACCTGATTTTTAAATATTTTTCCTGGTTTTGACCCATTTTCCCCTCATTTAGGATAGCTAGGAGAAAAGCACTTCTGTTCCATGCTCAAAAAGCAGCATCTCGGGAGTGCTTTTGCAGCAATGGTTGGAGCTCTTTATACTCCATATATAATTATAAAGCTCTTTGTAATTTGGTGATCAGGGGAGTGTAATTGTTTTAACCAAAACAGAGGAAGAAACCACACAATTTCAAGTTTTCTTCCAAATTTTGGATTGAATGACTTAATATAAAATTTTCAATGTAGTCTTCCACATTTTCCTGACCTCATGACATTCAGAAAGATAATGTGGTAGGAAGAATTTTGGAGTCATACTGCAGTTTGAATTATGCTTCCACAATTAATTCATACTTGTAAAAAAATTTAAAAAAAAATAAAAATAAATGTATTGTTGTAAGTTACTTAACAGAGTCTCAGTTTCCTCCTTGATAAGATATCATTCCTACCTTCAGCAGTGTTTCCCTACTTACCTAATCTTTAAAATCTCGTGGGGTCTCTAAAAACTACTTATTCACAGACTCCTTCTCATAGAGATTCTAATTCTGCAGAACTGGATATGGTCCAGGATTCTGTATGATTAATAAAATACTGTCCTGGTGATCATAGATAAGGTAAGATAGGGAAACACTGCTCTCTGGAATTGTTGCAAAAATTAAAGATGCCTCTTGTATATATCTTATACAAAAAAATTCTGATCTAAGTGATATATGGACTCAATATTATCTCCCAGAGGGACAGAGGTCTAAGTGGGAAATTGGTTCCCTGACATCAACATGAGCCTAAGTAAGAGATTCACTAACAACTATTTCCAGGTAGGTTCATCTTTACTCCTACTACTTAGCCACTGTGCTTAGGAATAGACTTGAGAATTTCTGAAACTATATGAAAAAATAAAGTAACACATAACAAACATGTCAGTGCACTTTGGGAGAAACACAATATAGACTCAGAGCTGCTAACACATTCATTGTGGTTGGATTGTTTCATATCCTCAGGTGGTATACACCTGTGTCTTGTTGGCAATACACACCTTTGCAGTTTTCTTTGCAGCTTGTATCCTGTGGGTCTTTACAAAACAAGTACTTTTCCTCCCCATATCAAGTATGATAAATAGATTATGTGTCTGTTATTAGGAAGTTTATTACTTCCTATTTCTTGCAGATCATCAAATTCCTTTCCAGTGAAAAATCACATTCAAAATTCAAATACTGATGTCCAAGTAGATATAAAAACTTAACATACTTTCAAATTTCTGATTATGAAAGACCTTCCTTACAGTTACAGAATAGGTCAGGGTTGGTAACTATATCTGAGCCCAAGTGGAAACACTTGTAATTTTTAAATGTTACATGAGTTTGAGCCATTTTCACTTCTAATATCATGGTTTATAAATGAGGATAAAAAATCAATCCAATGAAGAGAGTTTACAGATTATATATATATATATATATATATATATATATATCCAATGCATTATTTCAGGAAGTACACCCAAGAAATGTGTAGCAAAATTTATCCATGGGAAGGTAGGACAGAGTATTGAGAACTGAGGAAAGAAGAAAATTTTGGTTTCCTTGTAAAATCCCTTAAACAGTTTCTAATTTGCAGTAGATAAAGGCATTATCTATTAAAATTAATACAATTTTTAAAAGAACTAATCTTATGAGATTCAAAGTGAAGTTTCTTATTCCTTGCTAATTTATGCTTCATAGTTTTTGCATTAGAAAGGTTTAGAAGAACTTGGGTTTCCTAGAGCCAGGACTTCTTGCAAGAGTATCAAGAATCCAGATGGAAGTTTCTTAATTATAAATTTTCTGTTTTCTTTTATTGATGTTACCTTATTAGCAGAATCAGACTATTAATACATTTAAATTACATATAAACAACCCACTGTTCCAACAATTACTTAATTGAAGTAATGTTTATTGTCTTGTTCATTTAGTATGCAACATGCAAACTTTACACTTCTCTATTCTCATTTAATTCTCTTCCATTCCCTCTAAGAATTAGGCTACACTAATAATAAATTGGCTATTTCTATTCTGACTTTGAGGAAACAGTTGATAGAAGCCAATAAAATTGAAAAGTTTGTTCTTTTATGGTTGTCAAGATGGAAAAAAACTCACAGCAAAATATAATCCTCAATGTTCTTTTGTAGTGAAGAGATTCAATTTCTATTTAATAATTTATTTTTATTTTTATTTATTTATGATAGTCACAGAGAGAGAGAGAGAGGCAGAGACACAGGCAGAGGGAGAAGCAGGCTCCATGCACCGGGAGCCCGACGTGGGATTCGATCCCGGGTCTCCAGGATCGCGCCCTGGGCCAAAGGCAGGCGCCAAACCGCTGCGCCACCCAGGGATCCCATCAATTTCTATTTAAGAACTACTTTAAGCTCTGTATAAATATTGCTTGAAAATATAAAATGTTATCATTCAAATTTAGAATCAGAAACAAGAAGGCAGGCTCCACCTCCAAGTGTGCCAGGAGAAGCAATGACTTGAAAAGTACGGGCATGGAAAAAAAAAAAAAAAAAAAGAAGTATGGGCATGACTCAATATGATTCCCCAGAGGATTGGAGCAAGAGGTTTACTTAATCATGATAGACACAAAGATCGACTTGACTAAAAACCTTTTGATTAAAAAAGTAGGATGCAGAGGTGCCTGAGTGGCTCAGTTGGGTTAAGCATCTGCCTTCAGCTCAGGTCATGATTCCAGGGTCCTGGGATCAGCTGCATCCAGCTCCCTGCTCAGCTGGAAGTCTGCTTCTCCCTCTCCCTCTGCCCCTCCCCGCCATTTGTGCACTTTCTCTCTCTCTCTCTCTCATTCTCACAAATAAATGAGTAAAATCTTTAAAAAAAAAAAAAAAAAACCTATTGGAAAAGAAGGAAAAAAGTATGATGCAGAGGTGGTTCACAATTCTAACAATAATCCTACCTAAACAACTCATCTATTTCTGCCTCTGTCATTTGGAAGAAAATAAATAGTGTGTGAAGACTCTTGGACTAGAATCATTAGGACATTGTACACTACTGACATATGTAGGGACTAAAGTGCAAGTTACATGTGCAGCAGGATGAAGGACTTTAACTCCTAAGCTTTGGATAAGCCAACTTGTCTGTTACTAAGAGAAAGAAATAGAAATCATTTAATCTATTATTTTGCCATCCCTACTCTTTCCCATTTCCCATCTTGAGTCCTTATCTAACTATCTCATGCTAACATTTATCTAACCTATACAACTGGTTAAGAATCTGTGCCCCATGCCTGGACTTCATTTTTATTTTTATGGAATGTTCAGTTTTGGGGACAGGTCTCATATAGAGATTCATGCAAGGAGCACTCTATATAGACTCATATCATCATTTCTGGGTTCCAAAGATTAGAAAACTGTGTTGGAGAGAGTTGGAACCAGTCTCAGAGTCTCTAACATAACAAAAGGGCTAAAGCATCTGGGTAGAATAGTTGCCTAACTTCCTGATGGATGAAATTACAATAGCAAAGGATATTCATTTATTTCAGACATTTGAAGGCTGACTGGGTTCAAAAGCCCCAGCTTGGAGAGTATTTTTATTTTAAGTGTCTGATAATAGCAATTAAGTGACCACACATTGTTTGTTAAAATAAAATACTTTTCCAAAAAAAATTGATAACTCAATACATTAGTGGTCTTACTTACCAGCCTTCTACCCCCATGAGCCAATTTAAATTCTTATTGTGTGGAAGAAGGGAGAGAAGTTCAGCACACAAGGACAAAGGAACCTGTGTCAAGCAAACAGTGTGGCATAAAGACATCACTCATTGGCTTATAATCTTCTATCAAAAGATTATATTTAAATGCTTTGTTACAGGATTGGAAAGGGAGGAAATTATAAGCCAGATGACAGATTCTTTGGTTTGTGTGACCCTAGTGTTCAAATCTCAGCCTCAGAAATGTGGTACATCTTGTGATGACATACTCAATGTGTTAGTAATCCCAAAGAAAACACATTGAAGAAGTTGGTTCCCCACGCCACCCACATCCCATACATCTGCTTTACTGTGGTGACCAGTACATTCTCCATAGTGCAAGGGAGGTCAGATGATTTGTTACTAGCTGAAAAAAAAAAAAGAAAAGAAATTCTGTCTCCAGGCTTAAATCATTTCCCCTCCATCCCTTGGTCCTTCCAGGCTGTGCAAAGAGTATGCTCCTCTGTATTTCTGCTGCTTCCTTTGTTGCCCCTTGTTTGCTGCTAAGAATCCCCAGATGTACTGGCATTGGACTCTTTTTAACATCTTTGTGTCTGGCCTCACATTTCAGCAGACTCTGTAGAAAATATGGGGCTTTAAAATGGGAGGTGGGGGAGAAAGGGTGGGAAAGAGAAGTGGAGTGCAAGTAAGAAAGGGAGGACCACTTCCACCACACATACACCTGCCCCCCCAGGAACCATGGTAGAGCTGTCCTGCCTCAGCACAACCCCAGTGCTATGTTGGCTAGTCAGAAGTTGAGGAGAACAAGTGGAATAGAATTCACTAGCCAAATGACTGATACACTTTTTATACATCTTTGCTAGGGTTGATCTGTAATCCTATACTTTTTTCAAATTTTTCCCCCCTATGTAATGCTAAAGTGTTTCTAGAACTATGTTTGGAATGCTATCTGAAATCTGTCCTGTTTGTTTTAACTCAAGAAGGCAGCTGTGTCGCAATAAAGATGACCAGAAAACATTTTTTCTCAGCATGACATATGATCCCCATCTATGTCCCCAGCACTTGGATTACACATGCCAGCTATATGGGGCTACTTGTACATCCTTTAGCCACATTCCCTCATGACTAGGCATTTGTACACATTTTTCTTCTTCCAAAGGACCATTCCTCCATTTACTTCATCATCAGAATGAATCCAACTCATTGTCCAGTAACTATATCAAGTAACTTTACTTTTGGGAAACCTTCTGGGCTGGCTCCTCACTTCCAGCTGATTTGTATGTCCCATTTCACCTGCACCCCATTAATACCTCATGCTTGTCTATAGCATGATATAGTTCACGCTCTGTTACATTCTTCCTTTGCCTTCTTTATACTGTTTGATTACAGAAATCATCTTTCATCTCTGTATCCCCAATGGTCACATCATGCCTGGAATAACAGTATTCCATATTTTGTCCAGTGATAAATAAATGAATGAGGTTTTGTTGTAAAAGTGTTTGGAAATTTGTACCATGGACTGACAAAAACACCCACATAAGTACTATCAGAAGATGATACAAGAATTGAAAATTAAACAGTGATTTTTTACATATTTTGAAATGGATTTTTAGAAATCAGCTATCTATGTTCTACATAAACCATCTTAGAACTACATAACTAGGGACATCATATGTGTTTCAGAAGAACAGAGATTGGTTGATGAGTCATTTTCCAGTCAGCAACTTGGCTTCGTGTTTCATATGGAGCCTCAGATTCACATTTCCAAGTACTATTATCAGCTCCCTTACATTACATTCCTATAGCTGATGATATTTTTCACATGTAAAATATCTTGAGTGAAAAGTAGACTCTCTCATTTCTAAGTGGTATCAGTGGTCTCCACCAGGGCCATAATGCTATCCTAGTAGCTGTTCTCAGCAATGGCTCTGGATCTCACCTCTTTCCTAGTTGTCCTCAGGCAATTGTTTAAGGCTATTGGTGGGTTGGAAACTATGACTGAGTACTTCTGAGGATCAGATGAGGCTGGTGACATTCCATCCTAAATACTTCTAACTTTTCTTTGCCTTTAGCTCTTAATATTTTTCTCATTGGTGGATCAAATCTGATAGTGCTTCTACTTAACCTCCACCACTATGACATATTATTGCAAAGAAAGTGAGTAGCTCATGATGGCTTCCTTTAAACATTTTGGAGGTACATAGATGGAATACTAAGGGGATTCAGTTTCTTGATACACCTTAGTAGTCACAGTAATATAGCAACCAGCATATAACAAGTAAAGCATTTTTTCCAAATGTGTTCCTCATCAAATTCCTCACCAAAACATTTATTGGATTTCTGACTTGTTTATGATTTTAAAACTAATGGAGCTAAATAAATTCTCACCAGCCATGTTAAATTAGTTAAGTCTTACGGGCATGTCAATTTTTATCAGAAAATGTGGACAGTGTTTCTAGATATTGCACCAAATTGATTTCAACTCATTTTTATAATTCTTGTACAAACCCACCCAACTCTCCTCATTATGCCCATACATCAGAATTTTAGAGACATAACCTATATACTTTTCATACCCACACCCAAGTTTAAAAACTTAAAGAAATTTATGAAGGATTTTATTCAGCCTAACATAGGTGCAAATTTGTATTTACAAAATGACGAGATGGGCCTATTGCCTGGGCCAAAGAGGTAAGAAATAAGAATTCTACTTTCTAGGTAAAATTTTCTAAGTTAGACATGTTTGCTACCTGTTTTGAGTCTAGGCAGGGATGTCACTGTGTGTTTAAAAAAGGCAAGTCTCTGTAAGATTCCCATACGGTTTAGCTTCACAGTCTAGAGATTAGAGTGATTGGATCCCCTTGTTCTGTAGAAAGAGGAAAGACACAGCCACACCTGGGCACAGCAGGTATCAGGATGGATTACAGTCTGACTGTAACATTTCCTGGGTTTAAATGAGATCACCAGAACTTCATTCACACAAGCAAGTCATTTCCACATTAACATTGGATGAAGTGATTTTTATTACAAAACCCACCACTAGCCAGGCTCTTTTCTGAGGGCAGATCAAAAGCATAAGGATCTGGTCATGTGCTGCTTTTCATCTTCCCTCCTTGAGCACAGCACTGCCTAATAATACACACTGATCAACTTCTGCCTGGGATCTTAAACAGGATGGTCTGGAAAAGCCAAGAATACGCTCTTGAAATAAGACTGCTCATCCCATAGTAACGAGAATTGGAGCTGTACTTTTGTAAATGGTACATTGAAAACTGTTTACAACTTGCAAATGATGATTCCAAGAAACATTAGAATGCCTTTCTTATAGAAACACATTAATAACTAACAGCAAATTTGCTAAAAAAGTCCAGTTCTGCTTTCTGGGAACCTTCCAAAAAGAAATCACAGCTCTTTAAAACACAGTTTCACATAATGAATCAGTTAAAAAAGTAACCAGCCAGTTACTGATTATTTAATAATAATAATAACATTTAACAATAACTACACATAGAGCTATTTGTCTTCAAAGTAGTGAACTCCTTAAGCATTAACAAATTAACTCTCTCTGTCACAACTGCCAACATACGTTTGGAGAGTTCGAGGGAGGATTTTATTTAACATCCATGTGTTCTGTTCTGGTGATATCTGCAGGGCAATCATTCTGCTATTAGATAAACATTGTTTGGATGTACAGAGATGCGGTAAGAATGCACACCCATGTCCTACTGTCTGTCTAGTTTGCTGTTGAGTCCTCAACCAATGCCCAATCAAAGGCAAAAATGTGTTTCCAGTGATAGAACAGTATGGTTTTCATTGAGGACAGACTTTGCCGAAAATAATACAAAAATTGTCTGGGAATTTGGGTGCATAACCTGGGTGTGGTGAGGATGAGCTTTTCACATTTCTCACTAGAGTTCAGTAACTCTCCACATAACCTCAACCCAGTCGTGGATCCTTAAATCCACCATCTTACCAGCCAAAAAGACTCCTCCTGCTAAAGATGCCACAGTTGCTAGAGCTACTCTACAAACTTTTCATTAGACCCTGAAAATAATAGGCTCCTGGAAACTACAGATATCTTGCAGATGTGCTTTCCACAAAAGTGATTTCATGGTTTGCCTAGGTACTGGATCGCTATGTCACTTCATAAATGAATGAAGACCAACTGCTGGTCATCATTACAAATCACAAATTTTGATGGTAATCACTTCTCCTTGATAATTTCCAAAATTGTAAGCATTCAAGAATTCTATTTACTGGATATTTAATGGTTTTAAGGAAGTATTGCTATATTTAGTTTTAATAATAGTATTGCACTTACTTTTAAGAAGTTCTTTTCTCTTGAGGTGCCTGGGTGGCTCAGTCAGGTAAGCAGCTGACTCTTGATTTTGGCTCAGGTCAGGATCTCAGGGTCCTGAGATTGAGTCTAGAGTTGCACTCTGTGCTCAGTGGGGAGTCTGCTTGGGATTCTCTCTCCCTCTTTCCTCGCTCTGATAAGGCTGCATCAGGCTGACAAGACCTCTGATAATGTGAATAAACTTCTGTGCTTCCCAAACTGGATTATTCATGATTTACTAAGTGGAGGTGGCTCTGCATTCATTGAATTCATGAATTAGTGCTCTAGCCTCTGATGCTCCAATCTCTAGAATGAAAATTATCCCAGGAGCCCACAGGAAAATACCCATTCCAGGCCATTGCCATCCACTGACTATTTACTGATGAGCTGCTGCTAACCTGGGCATCTTAGGGGTGGTAGAGATGCCTAAGACGTGGTTCCTGCCCCGAAGAGAATCATACAGGGCAGAAACAAGCCATTGCTTGATTGGGTAGTCACACCCAGGTGGTAATGATAAACTCACTCTCAGCCCATCTTTTCAGGGAAGCACACAGGAGCCCTATTATCTTAGAAAAGGCAAACAAGAGGAAAGAACTGGTATCAGACTGAGTGGAAGTTTTCTAAGTACATGGAATTTTTTAACTTGTTGGTTTTGGAATAAGTGGAGGGATATGTATGACCTGGAGGTGTAGGATTGTATCTCTTGACACCAACTACATCAGTTGCAGCTGGTATTTCCCTCCGCCCACCCCAAATTCATCCCATGACAGCTGCTTGAGAGGTACTATAAAGATAAAATGTTTTCTTTAAAATACCACATTATTTGGCAACACTTGCTAAATGTCTGTCTAATTGAAATGACAGGGCTCTCTGTTTTTCAGGAAAAATAAAAGTAGCTAAGAATAGTTACTCTCTGAATAGCCTTCCCACAAACTCACATCTGTATAGCACCTTCTGGTTGGCAAAGAGCCTTCAGGAATATTTCCTCGTCCGATTAGGGAGGTGAGTTGGGTAGGCAGTTCTTAAAAATTATTGATGTGAAAATCACATTTTATAAAATTAACCATTATAGAATGAATAAATTCAGTGACGTTTAGTATATTCACAGTGTTGTGCAACCACTACTTCCATCCAGTTCCAAACATTTCTATCACTTCAAAATACACCCCTTCCACCCCAAACTCATTAAGCAGTTTGGGTAGGCATTACTAACTTTGGCTTCACAGGGGAGGAAGTTCCTCAGCTGCTGTTAAGTGACCTGTAGATAGTAAATTTTGGATCGAGAAATAAAACCCAGATTTTCTAACTTTGCGCTCTTTACCAGACAAGTTGTTCTCAAACTAGCCTACATCAGAATCACCTGGAGGACATGTTAGACCACAGATTGCAGCACACCAGCCTCAGAGTTTTGTGATTTGCCTAAGTCTGGGGTATGGGCTGAGAGTTGCATTTCTAGTAAGTTCCCAAGTGATGCTGATATTGCTTGTCCAGAGCCTACACTGCTACACTGAGTTGCCTGGTCTCCTATTTTCTAATTATAGATTTTGCTAATTCAAACAGGGATGTTGGGATGCCTGGGTGGCTCAGTGGTTTAGCACCTGCCTTAGGCCCAGGGTGTGATCCTGGAGTCAGTCCCTGGATCGAGAGTGCCACATCGGGCTACCTGCATGGAACCTGCTTCTCCCTTTGCCTATGTCACTGCCTCTCTCTCTATGTAAACTGTGTACTTCCAAACTGCCAGAATGAGAGTTATCTCCTATCAGGGCTCTGACACAGAATGCCTGGCAAAAAGAGTAGTCCTTCATGTTGAATGAATTAGTTTACATATCAAAGGTAATAGGGCTTCCTTTAGCATTGCTTGAGGCACTTCTGAAATACAGGGCTGTATGGCACCTAGGTTATTGACACCGCAGACAGGGCTTTCTGCATACATTCTCAGCCAAGTCAGGTTTCAGGTTGGTATCATAGTCTAACTGCTCTAAAAGGTCTTATAGGCACCAGTGGGGACACCCCTCCTCTCCTGGATCTCTGCATGAGTTGATGCCAGTATTTCAACATCAACCCCAAACCACTTTCTTTGCCTGCCCTCCCTCATGCGTGTATATGTGTACAGATGACAAGTTGTAATATAGCCAACATATATTCCAACATCTGCCTACCAGATCTGTGCACGCTCTCCTGGTCACTTAGCTTGAGGTTGGGTGAGGAGGAGCATTGCAGGAGAGTAAACGGTAGAGCTGACAAGGTCTTGTTTCTAAAGTGCTGGGATCCTTTAATCTTCTTTCTTCCTTTGATGTCTGAGATTTCCTTCTTTATGCAGTGACACTGGGACTAAATGAAACACCAGGAAACCATTTACCAGTAAAGGGTGTGTGTTACAAACACCTGCAGAGCCCATGGTACCAGGTGACTTGAATTACCCACACATTTCTAGATCTCTGCTCTGTGGGTGGGTGGTTATTTTGACTCTTTTTAACTTTGGGTAAAAAGATGACAGCTCTGGTCACACTGCCATGACTTCTATTTATTTTCTGCCCATACATCAACTATCAGCACAAACAATTGGGGGAGGGAGGTGGGAAAACGCCTTGAGCACTCCGATGAATAAAAAAGGCAGTTGTACACGTAGAATCTTCATACAAATGGTTTTTTGATTCAAACCAAAGAGATAATATATTGTGGTCCAAGTAGCTGAGGGCCGGGAGGTTCAATTCTGGGTTCAAGTCCTAACTCTGACATCAGTTAGCATATAGACTTTGCACATATCACTGTGGGCTTCTAGGTTGTCATCTGTAGAATGAAGGAAACCATCCCTCAAAAAAGTTTTACTTTGTTTTTGTTTTTAACAAACTATCCATTGCAACCAACAAAAAATGACCAATTTCTCAGGGGCGATTTGTCATTAATCTGTTCTTTGTTTTTCCTTATAGAAATAATATGACGCCTCCTTTCATGGTTTGTTTGCATCTAGTAAAACAAACTAGATATCTAAACAAAACATTTGATAAATACAAAATAGCATCATTGTTGACCCAGCTTGGCATTATGAGAAATTTCTAATAATAGCTAACGCCATGCTCTGTATTAAGTGCTTTGTAAGCAACAACTTGCACGTGAGGCTCCTTGCATAGTGCAAAACCTGTCTCGAGTTGCAATTCCATTCCAAACTGGAATGCCAAAGAAGTCCCAGTAGATACAAAGTCCACATAGGTAGTGATGATTGTTCAGATCTTCGAATAATGCTGCAAATGCTGCTCTATTTCTTCTTCACAGCAGTCTTCCTCATCTCAGTGAATGGTAAGTTGATAGTGGGAGCAGTCAGCCTGAAAACCTTGAAGCTAGCCTGGATTCTTGTCTCTCACTCCTAACTTCAAATGCATCAGCAAATCCAGTCAGCTCTATCTTCAAAGAGTGTGTAGAATCCAACCCCTTCTCATCATCTGCACTGCCGCATGCTTCTCCAAGACTCCCATCCTCGCCCTCCATCCCAGAATTCTCTTAGACCACTTTTATTCTCAACATCGCAGTCCTAGTGGGCCTGTTGAAAGGGAAGCTGGATCCTGTCAGTTACTGGCTCAAAACTGTCCATGGGCTTTGCATCTCATTAGGCACAGAAGCCCAAGCCCCTTCTGTTGGACATGAGCTAGCCCTGTGCTTCTTGTTCATTTCTCACCCCTTGGGTCACCCTGCTCCAGCTATCATTCTTCCACACCAGGCATCCTTCCAATGTGGGGCCCAGCACTAGCTCTTCTCTTTGCCTGGAAGGCTTCTCCCCAGAAGCCACATGGCCTACACCTTCCTGTCCATCAATCTTTGTTCAAATGTCACCTTCTTAAAAAAAAAAAAAAAGTCACCGTCTTATCAAGGCCATCCTGATACACCACTCTTTCCATCTATCACCTCCTTTACCATTTTATTTTCCCCTGTTTATAGCATTTCATACCAGCTGACATGCTATACGGTTTTAATGTTTACTTGTTTATTGTCTCTCCCCACACTGAAATACAAGCATAAAGAAGACAGAGATGTTTTCTCTTTTGTTTTATGACTGCATCTCCAACATCTAAGAGTATGTCTGGCATAGGGTAAATGCTTTATGAATGAGTAAATGGACATATTTTATAAACATAGTTTTGCACATGGAGCATTAAAGAGGTCTTTTTCCTCCCTCTCGCTCTCTCTTTTAGGCCTCATAGACTCTCCCTCTTCCAGTTACTTTTCCTTTCTCTTGTAAAACTTTGCCCCACCACCAGAAAAAATTGTTTTCCTGAGTTTGACTAGTGAGAGTTTTGCTAAAAAGAGATGTCATTTTTCTTTCTTCCCCATTAACAGATTTTCTTTCCCTTGAGAAAAGCTCTTATTAAAAAACAAATCTCTAACAATGCTCTTTCTCTCTTTCATTGGCAGATTTCTTTTTTTTTTTTTAAGATTTTATTTATTTATTCATGAGAGACACAAAGAGAGAAAGGCAGAGGCATAGACAGAGGGAGAAGTAGGCTCAATGCAGGGAGCCCAATGTGGGACTCGATCCTGGGACCCCAGGATCATGTCCTGGGCTGAAGGAGGGCACTCAATCACTGAGGCACCCAGGCATCCCTCATTGGCAGATTTCTTGAGAGAGTAGTTTACACTTGTAGTCTTCTCTTTCTGGCCACTAATATATTTCTTAATTCATCATGTAACTTCAAACCTGATGCTACCAATGTGCAGAAACTCATCAGTCCTGGGTGTACTTACCATCTAAGGGCTCAGCCCAAGGCATCATTCTCTACTTTTTCTGCAAGACAGGATTGTCCTTTATAAACAATCATTTTCTTAGCTTCTAGCACACATCATACTGGTTCTTCACCCTGTCTTACATGAATCTTCTCCATTCTCTCACCTAACATAGTAGTTCTAAATAGCTCTGGCCTCCAATTTCAATTTTTCTTACAGAATCTTTTTTCACTCCAGAACCCTATCTGCGTCAATAGCTTTGGACTGTCTTGTGCAGATGGCATTCTAAATGATGATGATTAAAACTTGTCTATTGCAACTCCAAAACATTTTCCATTTACTGCTAAACAGCTTCTGGATCTCTTGTGGTACCTTAAGTGTTCGTATTTATGTTTACCCTCACTAAAATTCATTCGGTACCATCTCATCCTCATGATTTTCCTACTTTTCCTTAAACATCCTCCAAAAAGGTACAAAGAGTGGTTCGAAATGTTTAAAAGGAAACCAGTACAATGTTTGACTAAGGGAGTATGAGATGAAAGAGGGAGGGAAGGGAAGCAGTGTTCAGAGTATCCTTAACAATAAAGTTAAACATGTTAAACTCTTAACATTTTATTTTTTAATCAAATGTGGAAAAACATTAAAAAGCTCCTAATTCTGGGTGATGAAAATCAGGGATTTAATTATTCTTTAAAATTTTTAGTGCTTTAAAATTTTCTCCAAAAATATGGCTCTTAGAAAAAGTAGTATGCCTACCATTTGGGAAAACATTTGCTTGTATTAATCGGAAAGTAATGTAATCAATTATTTGCTTATTTTTTCTAAATGTCCACAAAAATACAAGTTTGGAAATAGCTACATATTTGGTGTGGCATTCAGTAAACAACAAGAAAACTAAATCTTGGATTTGATGTGAACTTATCAATTATTTAACACAATATGAAGCCTTTATTCAGCATCTTTGACAAGTGGCTATCCAGCCTTGGCTCCAGTGAGGAAATTATGACCTCAAGGGGCTGTCCATTCCATCTTGGAAACAAATTCCAAAACTGTTCCTCTCTGTATCAGGTAAAATTCTAATTCCTTTTTTGTTTCTGTTTAGTTTTTCTGGTTCTGCCTATTAAATCTACTCCCTGTAAGCTTTACCCTTATTAGTCTGGTGGCTTTATTTAACTTTCTTTCTTTCTTTCTTTTTGAAGATTTATGTATTTATTCATAAGAGACACACACAGAGAGAGAGGCAGAGACATAGATAGAGGGAGAAGCAGGCTTCTCGCAGGGAGCCAGATTTGGGACTTGATCCCAGGATCCCGGGATTATGCCCTCAGCAGAAGGCAGAAGGCAGTTGGGCATCAACTGCTTGAGCCAACTGCTCAACTGCTGAGCCACCCAGGCATCGCTTTATTTAACTTTCTGTAATTATATCTTAAAGACAAGAAAGCTTCTACTTGGTTTTAGTCAAAGTCCTTATAGGCAAGGACCTATTTCTATTTTAAATATTCTGATATCTCCTAGTACAAGAGTAGGCATAGCAGAAATTTTTCTAGCCAAAGAAATTGGGAATTTAATGAACTTTCCAATTTAAGAGATGAAGATGAAGAACAATCACTGTGATTCTGTTAACAACTTTTTGTAAATAATCTGGTCCTGTGCCTTTTAAAAGGAAGAGTAATGTTGATACCAAAACTCTTTATTTGTATTAGATTTATGATTTAAAATTGGCACTACTTCAATTTTAGTATGTATTTGGTGAGTCCATAAAGTACAATCTTCTCAAAAATAAAAAGAGCCTCAAATCCTTCCAACATAGTGATACCATGTTTAATTCCATGAGTAAAAGCAAGAAGTTAAAAGATATTGATCAACCACTTCTAAAGGAAGTCTCGAGAATTTTCGGATCTTTGGACACCTTACAATGAGTTCTCAAGAGGCTTAACTGAACTGATAATAATGGTTACCACTTCTGTTACCATTCATAGAGACTCCAAAAAACAGTCTGCTTCTGCTAGTCCAAATTCTCTAAAATTTATTCAGGATCTTTCATCTTCCCAATATGTTGGTCAATTTGCTTCCAAAATAATATAAAACTAAAACTCACAATCTTCATTTTATTTAATTTTATCTTTTATCCATTTTTTAAAATCTCTGATATATTTCTCTCTGTCCTTTGCAAGTTGCATCTAATTTCCTGCTTTAGCTTAGTTATTTCTTGGTATTCCTCCTAGGTAACCACTTTTATTTTGTGGTATTCCCATTTGTGTTTCAACTCCTTATTCAGAATTTTCTGTAGACAACCAGCTGTTAAGCTTAAGAACACCAGATGTTAGTGTAAGATTTGAGATGCTGTTACCAGGACAACCAGCATTGAGTGCTGGCCATCACCATCACTGTATTCACTACTCCAAAGGGGGGATTGAGCTTCACCTTTCTCTATGGAAATAAAACAGACAAAAACATATTCGTAGCATAAATTTAAAGAGGTAGCTAGGACACCCTTCTGGTGTAAATCCTGTTCATACCTTCCCAATGATTCTGCTCTACATGAAAAGAACAAAGTAATAAGTGTTTAATAAAGAAAAATGGGAGACGAAGGCTTTAACCATAACCATTTGGAGAATCAATTACATTTTAGTGATTTTCATGATTATAGATGAGTTGCCTCACTTAGTAGATGAAAAGGGAAAGTTTAGAGATTTCCTATCCCACCTTCCCTTCCCTCAGATGCTCAGAGCCTACTGAGATTTCTTTTCTGTGTCCATGAGAGGCAATTCCTCACTTAAAAAGAGAAATCCTACATTTAAATCACAATATAGCCCAGCAAAGAGATAATTGAGGATTCAGTGTTCTCTGCAGGAAGGAGAATATTTGAGCCTCCTTATGACCTTCTAGAATCATGGACTCATAAGACATATGATTATGTAGCACAACCCTATCACTTTCGGGTGATGAAATCAAATATTTTAGACTTCAAATCTGTACTAACTTTATGATTCTAGACAATTTATTAATAAGCTCTTGATGTCTAGTTTTCTTATCATATAAAAATCCTGCTGTGCAGTATGATGAGGAAAATCCAAGTCACAAATAGAGTCTAAGTATATCTCCTGCAAATTGTCAGCAAGCTGCAGTTTCTACAAATACACAATGAGTATAATAGTAGCTACTTTTCTGTTTACTACACTATTGAGTGGTCAAATGAGATAACGTGTTATTTAAAGTACATTGCAAATGTTGTAAAAGTGTTAGTATTCTCAACAATTTACATAAAAACCCTAAAATAGAAAAATCATGAAAAGTTGTTTCCTCTCCCATATGTTACCAAAGTCACCACTGTGCCAGCTAAAGTGTCACAGATAAAAGATTTAGGAAGCAAGCTATTATCCAAAAGTGCTAGAACTGTGCATATGAATTTTGAAGTTTTGACTTGTTGTTTTGTTGGTTGATTCATTTTCCCTGACATAATACTATCATCACGTTCTTATATTTTCCAATTAGACTACCTAAGAGTTTATTTTTATCATAGGAAGATGAGAGAGGAAGAAGAGATGACTGCTATAATTGCATTTAATCAAAACGAAATACATTCTCTAATATACCACTCCATTATTTCAAATGACAGCCTAAATCAAAATTGAGAAATGCCCATTTTTAAAAAAATTTATTTATTTATTTATTCATGAGAGACACATAGAGAGAGAGAGGCACAGACACTGGCAGAGGGAGAAGCAGGCTCCATGCAGGGAGCCCCACGTGGGAGTCGATCCCAGGTCTCCAGAACCACACCTGGGCTGAAGGCAGCGCCAAACAGCTGAGCCACCAGGGCTGCCCGAGAAATGCCCATTTTTATGTGATAGAGAAAAGCAGGTCTTTGGCAGTTCATGGTATACAGAAACCACCATCAGTGTTAAATAAAAGGCCACATCTGTACAAACTGGAATGGAAACATTTCCGAACAATGTGGAGGGGTTTCCCCATTGTGGAATATGATCTCACAGGTTCATAATTAATAACACTGCTTTGCTTCAATTGGAGAGCCTTGGGAAATTGCACAGTGAGGCAACTTTGCATGTCTTCTCAATGGAAATGTTTTTATTCATAAATCAAGTAATAATGAACAAGATATAGTGTGCTAGATTTAAAGTTAATTATCTTTTAAAATAACTTACTGGAAATGTCACGGGTTTTATTTTCTCTTTTAATGTTATACTTATGCCCTCCTCAAAACTAAAGGTTGAGTGGCTTTTATGCCCTCTTCCTTACCCATATTTTCTTCCTTTCCTTCCAAAGTCAGAAAAGTAAAGCATCTATATGGCTAAAACTCTTTCAAAGTAAATATAAGATGGATACATTTAAAAAATAGACTCATCACTGCCTCCACTTATTAGGCTAGAGCATGAAATTTGGGGAGGTTTTATTGGGTAGGCAAAGGAACTATCACACCAGAGTGTGTGTATTGGATAATTGTTTTCTGTGGAATCACACCCAACACAAATAACACATCATCCATAAATTCACCACAATTCATCTTTCCACACCTAACAATACCAAGGGAGAAGTAAATTATTACTTTTTTTCCAGTATACATCAATAACCCATGCAAAACTTTGGTGAAATTACAGCTGAACCTAGATATGTCAAATGGCTTTATTTGTCATAATCAGAAATACAAAGAGCAAATGAAAAATATTTTTTGGTGGTAAACCACTGTTACTAACCACAGAATACTGATATAGAAATCCTACATTTAAGTTACAATATAGCCCAGTGAAGAGTTAAGTGGATATTACCCCCCTGTGAAGCCCTCTCTTCCATGTCCTCCTCCTACACCCCAACCCCAGAAACAGAACTCCCATCTCTGCTCCCAATAGAACTCCTTTTCCTTTATTGCATTTATCACAATCTACTGTGGTTGTTTTGAAGTTTTCCTAAAGTCAAGTAAGGTGTTTAGCTCATCTTTATATGTGAATTCATGATGTAGTTTCTGGTGTACAGAAGAAAATCAGTGAATAATTATTGGATACAGGAATTCTGAAGATCATTTAATCTAAGGAGTATTTTTTTGTAGTCCATATTTTTTAAGATGATACTCTCCTAGCATTTTTAAAAGGAGCAAGAACTCTTCAAAAAATTTAGCTGACCATTTCTATCAAAGTAAAGGCACTGAGAATTTATTCAGAACTGTCTGCATTGCAAAATTTTCTTGCAATTTCTATGATCTAGGATGGATATGATTGATAACATGATAATGTACATTAAAAGCTATATTAGATATATAGGTTATATACCAATTGTATTATAAGATCCTTAGAATGGATTGGTTAACTTTTATCTTTGTTGGGAGCTTTATTAACAAAACACAATTATCCCAAGCTCAAGTATAAATAATAATCACAATCCTTTTTTTAAGGGATCAATAAAAAATAAATGCAAAACTGGGATCTATGACAATATGCCTAGATTACATATTACCTATAATTTGCACGATTTGCATGTGTATTCAAGAAACAAGTGTGATACTGTGCCTCTTAATTTCCTCATCTATAATTCTTCTCAAACCACACATATCAACTAAAAAGGACAAAGTCTTACTCTACTGACTAAATATGTGGTAGGCACTGTGATGGAAATCTGAATTAATGGATGTATGCCTGGCATCATTTCTAAAGATTATAGTTTGGTAACATTTTAAGTAATCACAGAGGGCAAAAATTATGCACTTGTCCAGGTTTATGCTACTTCTAATTTTTGGTAGCCAGTTCAACCAATAGTTCTCCTGTCCAATAGATTCAGTTTTCCCCATGTTCTCACCATTCCTCAAATAAAACAAAATGACCGGAAAGGCTATTATTCAGAATTTAAGAGGTGAAAAAAAACAGGTGTTTGGGTGGCTTAGTTAAGCATCTGCTTCAGGCTCAAGTCATGATCCCAGGGTCCTGGAATCAAACCTGGAGTGGGGCTCCCTGCTCAGCAGGTAGTCTGCTTCTTCCTCTCCCTTTGCACCTTCCCCCACTCCTGCTCTCTCTCACTCAAATAAATAAATAAAATATTTTTTAAAAAGATGAAAAAATGGTATTAAATACAGATATAAGTTTATATTTCCCTTCTCAATAGTTGATCATATCAAGCAGACATTATTTTGAAAAGCCAAAAGTATATGCCCAATTACTGTATTTGACTTTCTAAAATCACAAGATGTCTAAAAAAAGATTTTATTTGTCTGTGTGGGAAAATATTCCAAACATATAAAAGGGTTTTCCTGGTGGATTAAGAATGAAATATCCCAAGTATCCACATCACAAAAATTCATTACATCAAGCTATTTTTATGAGTGCCTGATTGCCTCACATAAGTTTATGTTCTTTATTGATCTCATTCTTCTTTCTCAGGGACTCTAGAAAATTGGTCTTCCATGCTATTAAGAAACGATTGGCTTGCAGTACTCAACACAAGGAAATTACTCCTTTCCCTTTTATGTAAATTTCTTCATTTATCTGGGAAGTCTACTTGATTCTTTATGCCTATTTTTTTTTTAAATGACTCTTAAAAGGATGCAGAGATTAAGTGGGACCTAGACCACAATTTATAAAAATTTCCCATAAGTAATTTCATTCCCAGAATAGAATGGTCAGATTTTAATGGGAATTTTAAAAATTTAATATGGAATATGCCTAATAAAAAATAAGGTAAAAAAATACGAGCAAATCCATGGCAGTAGTAGTTTGCAAAAAGGAAGGATATTCAAAAAGTTATGGTTGGCAGAAGTCCACTCTTCTTTCTCTTATTCCTTCCTTCATTCAACAATTTCTTCTGCCCCTTGCGAAACCAATTTGCCCTTCCTACCCTAGAGTGTATAGATATTCAATTAAGCTGGGACACAATGAAGCTCAACTAATTTTAAAAATGTGATTTCTGAGTTTTCTCAACATGTTACCAATTTATGAAACAATTTGGGATGCCTGGATGTCTCAGTGGTTGAGCGTCTGCCTTTGGCCCAGGGTGTGACCCGAGGATCTGGGATCGAGTCCCGTGCCGGGCTCCTTGAGGGAAGCCTGCTTCTGCTGTGGCCTGTGTCTCTGCCTCTCTCTGTGTGTCTCTCATGAATAAATAAATAAAATCTTAAAAATAATTATGAAATAATTTGCTCACTGGCATGAAAACTGAACTGAGGGGAACACAAGCTTAAACAAAAGGATAAAACTAGTTAAGTGCAGAAAGAACTTGGATGTCTAGATATCCATTACAAATTTATTTTATAAACAGTGATTCATGTCTCATTAAATAAATGGCCAACTAGCCTTAAGACACACTGCATAAAATTTCAAAATGTTTTACATTGACTCATATTGTTATAAAATGTGTAAACTTTTCTTCACATCAGTTATAATTTATAATTAGAAAAAAT
Organism: Vulpes lagopus; assembly: GCF_018345385.1. Classification (NCBI taxonomy): domain Eukaryota; kingdom Metazoa; phylum Chordata; class Mammalia; order Carnivora; family Canidae; genus Vulpes; species Vulpes lagopus. The sequence continues at coordinate 103,560,937 of NC_054829.1, forward strand.
GCTTATTGCTAATTAAATTCTCTTTCCTATGAGTCTTAACAACAATGATTAATTAAATTGTAAAGAAACAAGAAAATGGCCAGGTTTATATTTTTCCTATTTTCTTCTTCCCTGCTGGTTTCTCCATTCTCCTGCCATTGGCCTTCTCTACATGAAGAAAAGAATTTAATACTATTGTCACTGTATATTTATTTTTCTTTATAATTATGCATATTTGTGGAATCCAAGCATTTAATTTTTTCCTGACTTTATACAAATTTTTCTCTTTTGACCAGTTAATAAATGAAGAGATTAATTCCATTTAAACAATTCATCTATTTGTTAGAAGCTTAACTAATATTTTGGTAAAGGAGAATGTTTATATTAAGTACTACTTTTAGCTTGACAGTACTTATGAGTCCTCATGCTATCTCACCTCCCCTTTCTCCAGAAAATTAAGAGTTGGCTAAATTTCTATGTGTTCTAAAACAGTAAACCTAAACTCATTAAATCTTTCAGAAAAAAAAAGTACTTTGACTTCGTTGAAAAGTTGGTACATGTTTTTGGTTGTCTCTTTTACAAAATTTTTAGAGTTGAAAAATATTTAATATTTAATTATAGTAGCTATGTTTTAACACCATGTTAGTTTTCTTTAATTTTTAATCTTATTAAAATTTCTAAGATCTTAACATTTTTACAAAGTGGTTCTAGAATTCCAACAAACAACCATATAACAATAAATTTTAAAATGCTTTAACCTTACAAAGAAATTTCGAACTCTTACATTTGCAACCACTAACAGCTTGTACTAAAAGAAAAGAAGAAAGTCTGCTAATAGTTAACAGCCTCTGACTTCTTTGTAAGCATGGGCTTTCTCTTTCTTGTGCTTCTGACATGAACAATTTAGTCACAATAATTTATAAATTAGACAACACTAAACCCCTTGTGCAAGTTTATAAATATTCAAAATATTTTATAACTTTTTCTATTGAAAAAAAATTTCTCACATAATCCTGCCCATTATTTACCATAAAACTCAGGCAAATACAAAGAAACAAGTTATGAATTATAGTAGTCCCCCTTTATCCACAGGGGATACATTCAAGACTCCTTGTGGATAGTACCAAACCCTATAAATACTATGTTTTTTCTGTAGATACATACTTATGATAAAGTTTAAATTATATATTAGGCACAGTAAGAGGTTAACAATAACAAATAATAATAAAATAGAACAATTATAATATGCTGTAATAAAAGTTATGTGCCCCATCTCTCTCAAAATATCTTATTGTTCTCACACTCATGAGATGATAAAACGCCAAAGTGATGAGATGTAGGGAGGTGATGAGGTATAAGTATTGTGACATAGTGTTAGGTAGGCTACTTATAGTCAGAAGGAGGACCATCTGTTGCTGGACTGTATTTGACTGCTGGCAACTGAAAACACAAAAAGCAAAACCATGGACTACCATACATAACACAATAGTTAAAAGACCATGATGGACCTGGAAATATATATATATTATATATATCTCCTATTCTGTTTGATTGATTTATGTTTATTACTACTCAACCTACTGGATTTAAAATAGAATAAAGGTAAAAGAAGGCTTTTTCTCTTCCACATTTTCTTATACTCCTTTGTTCTTTTTACTTTATGTCATATAATTTTTTCTTGACATTCAAATACCATGGAAAAAGCAGTTTTAAAGACAAAATAAAAATACACCTTATCATGTTTTGTTAATATCTAGATAATTAATATACATATTTTTGGAATAGGTAATATCAATCATTGTGTTAAAACTATGGCAACATATCTTTTTGTGAGCCTAATGAATTATTTTTAAGTTTGGCAGGAATAGGTTTCCCAAGAATGTCGAAGTCAAGAGTTATGCAGGTCTTCCCAATTAAAAAGCAATAAAAACTATTTGAAACATCCCACCAAAAATGAGATTTTATAAGTGCAGCTATTTTGCTTGCTTTTGATCTTTTATATAATTCTTTCAATTTTTTCCAAAGAATATTAATACCACTGAAAGGTTCTTGATTGCATTTGAAGTCCAGTGAAAAAATCCAGTGATACATAGTAATTTAAGATTTAAAAATAATTTGGAAAAATACAAAGGCTTTTAAGTACATAGTTTCAAATGAACTTAGGTTTAGATCTTTGTAATAAGACATAGATAATTAATTTAAGGTGATGTCAGGTAATTGAAATTATGAAATAATGACCAGTCATTTAACACAATAATTTGCTAGAAAAGCAGTAGGTAATACACTGACTCTAGTAAAAAGTTGCCTTTTATGACATGATATTCCTTCACTAAAGAAAAACAGTAAATGTTTCTAAACTTTGTAATGAGACTCTGAGTTTATTTTTATTTTTTTTAAGATTTTATTTATTTATTCATGAGAGATACAGAGAGAGGCAGAGACATAGGCAGAGGGAAAAGCAATCTCCTTACAGGGAGCCTGATGTGGGACTCAACCCCTGTACTCCAGGATCATACCCTGAGCCGAAGGCAGACGCTTAACCACTGAGCCACCCAGGCGTCCTGAGACTCTAAGTTTAAAGAAGAGCATGCAGTTCATTCATTTTCTTCATACACAATGGAATTTATGTGGGAATATGCATTATAGGCCAAAATGTACATGGCCTTACTCTCAACTCCAGTCACAAGAGCAGCAGCTGAATAGCAACCTCATCAATATCCTGGAGGTTTTCTCATTAGTAGCTAACTCTCCATCCCTTTTAAATTTTCAGCCATTCTAATTTTCCCAAGAATGTACGCGTGGTTTTTATTTAAATCTCATCTGTTAAGAAGTAAATTAAATGTCTTGACCATTGTTCACAAATAGTCATGTTTGAAAGAGCATATTGTTAAGCCTCTGGGTTCTTTTTCTTTGGGCAATATGCATGTTAATGAACAGCCTGCAAGTCATAATTCTCTGGAGGCTGTCTCAGAACTACCAGGCTTTTCAGCCATAGGTTTCTGGTTAATAATAGATTACAAGTAGAAGAAAGGTCACACTAAGGAACTGTCTTCAAAGAATTATCTTCATTATTAGAGTCCGTTTGCAGAGTGCAGAAGTGCACATTTTTAAATTTTAGTTAACTTTAAAGGAGGACTGATTTTTTTTTTTATTATTTTAAGCATTACAAGCACTGATAGGGACAGGAATTCATGACAATGGAGTGTCTTGGTGGATCTACTCATTCATATATTCATTCTCTCACTCATTCAAATAATAAATATTGAGCAATAATCCTAAATCAGGCTCCGTCGGAGCCATTGGCTTCACAAGGGTGGAAGAAGACAATATTTTCTCATGGGGTTTGCTGTTTTCTGGGGTAGAGAATAATAAATATGTTAAGCTTAGATAAGACTGAGTAAATGTGGCACAGTGCTGCAGAAGCATATAGCAAAAGAACCTCATCCAGATGAACGGTCAGAGAAAGTTTTTCTAAAGAAGTGATATTTGAACTGAGATCTGAAGGATGCCTAGGAGTTAACTAGGTGAAGGTAGAGACAGGAAGTAACAGAAGGATTTTGAGAAGGATGACATGATCCTAGGGCACAGATCTGTCTTCCCTGCCAGGGGTCTTTTTAAATACCAGAAACACAATGCCCAACACTTATCAACTTAATAGAGTTGATAAATATTTTTTAAAAGAAAGAAAAAAGGGGAGGAGAGTGGGAGGGAAATATCAGAGACCGAGACAGAGTAAGTGATATAAGATTTGGAGATAACTAGGTTGAATAGAGCCCCCACCCACTGTTGTGGCCCCTCAAATTTTCCAGAGATTGTCTCAAAAGTGGCTATCACCTTTTTTATAGATGAGGATGATAAACCCAGGATAGTTAAATAACTTGGTTAAGGTGATATAACCAGTTCTCCTATCAGCCCTCTCTCCAGCATCTTAATATGTGTGTGTGTGTGTGTGTGTGTATGTGCACCCACACACATATATTTCATTTTCTCTCTCTCCACCCAGACAGGTCTTAATTGTGATTAAGATTTAAAGTAAGAGTCTAAATACTGGGGCCATGCTTTATATTCTTAAAATTATTGCAAATATATTTATTTTTAATTCAAGTTGGTATGAAACATAGTGTGCCCAACAGATAGCAGAAATGCATAATGCATAAAATGGACTGCATAATGAGGTAATTGATTTCTCATTTTCCATATGGCTTTCTGGGCAGTTTGTCTTTGAATGTGTTGGCAAGATTCCTGAGTTGTTGTCACACTTGAGATTTACAGAAAATTGAAGAGTTGGCTCTGGTTGTAGTTCCTTCAGGTTAAGACGAAAGGAGTTAATATTATTGACTCCCCCGCTGAAGAGAAGATAAAAAGACACTCCCTCAAGATATATGGTCATATTCTTCCTCCCTTCCCCACGTTGCCAATTTGGATTTCACAGAAGCGTAACTGGTCAACTTAGAGACACTCCGAGAGTAAAACAAAGCTACTCAAGAAGAAATTTTAGCATTTGACCTAAAACAAATCCCAGTTCCTTTCTGGAATTAAGTTGAGTGCTAGGTTCCTGGAGAATAAGGCTATGCATTTTTTTTTAAAAAATCAATTACCCCAAAGAAGCAGTTCCATGATCTTTGCTTAGAATTGAGTACTGGCTTCCCTCACTCTGTCTCTGCTAAAACTTTTGCCTCCTATTTGAGATCCCTGTCCTTTGTCTTGTCCCACATAGCCCAGGTCATCCCAGGCACTCCCACTTTTCCTTCTTCAGGACTATTTTCCTGGGCTCTTCACTCTTAGGACATATTCTATCAGAAGTACCGATGCCCCTTTTTTCACACCTCTCCCTTCCCTTGCTTCCTAGCCCTCCCCCCCAGGAAATTTAGCCCCATGCTGACTCCAAAATGTAAAGTTTTACTCTGAAAATTAATTACATAACTTGTACCAAGTATAGTGTTTGAGTGTGTGTATCAGGGGGCTGGAGGGTGGGGGTGGGGGAGAATAGCTGAAAAAAAAAAAGAAGGAATATGTTTCCCCTGTGTTATACTGTCACCCCCTCTTGTTTTCTGGTCCTTGGCCATACCACCTTTGAAGGCTTTTGACATTTACTTTGAATGCTTGCTTCAGGTGTGGGAAATACTCTACCACTTTTGAACTCAAGAACACAGGGGAAAAAAAAAACAACTTGGAATGATTCATGGTGGCAATGGGAAGGAGCTGACAAAGAAAGATGCAAAATCCTCAAGAGCACAGAAATATCCCCAGGAGTTCAAGTTGGTCAGAAGTCTCCCCACCTTCATTCCAATCTTCCTGTCTGCTCCACGATGGGGGACTGGAACCCAGGGATGGAAGCCCTGGGGTACTTCCTGTGTCTGCTACAGAGCTGGCTGCAGAACAAAGGAAGAGATGCTTATTATCCCGTGTCAGAGACACTGAGTTGGATAGAACTTTACAAAAACTCAGCCACTGTGATTATTTTCCTTAGAACACATATTTTTGAGTTTGGGTCAAACATCAGTGTGCTCTAGTCAGATGGCCTGGATTTGAATCCCAATTCTATCACTATTCAGACATATGACCTGTAACGGTTAATTTAGCTCCCCATTCACATTTATAAAATAGGGACATTATTGCTATACATTTCATATGGTTATTGTGAGGATTAAATGAATCAATTAACATAAAGAAATGAGAACATTTTCTGGCACTTTATAGAACTGCTAAGTTAAGAATGTAAATAAACAGAAACTTTGGAAGCCTTCTGACTATATGTAAGCAAGCATACAACTGTAGGCCATTTAGAAATGGGTAATGGTTATCTATCTTTGCCATTACCATTCTGAAGATTCAGTGAGATGGTATATGTGAAAATCTCCTGAAAGCAATCTAACAGTTGTTGTTATTACTATTACCATCATCGCCAATATCATGCAATACCATCATGTACTATTTTTATTATTACTAGTTTGTCAACTGCTATATCTTCACGGGGCCTATTGGACTCACAGAATGTTAGGATTGTGGCAAAATTGGCATTGCTGATCATTTGGAAAATCTTTATTCAAAATAGTGCAGTTCCAAAATTGCAGGTCAACTCCTATACCCATATAACTAGTTGGTACCTGAAGAGGGGGAAACATGGCCACAATTTACATGACAGTGTTTCTTAGGAAATGTTGCTGTTTAAATGCAACCTGATTACTTCTTTGAGAAGGACTAGAAAAGTAAAGTTTTTAAAAATGTTAACACAACTATCTAGAAACAGGAAGAAAAAGGAATAAAATAGCTGCTATTATTATGTTTCAACCTTTTAAAATACCAAATTAGGTTTTGTTTTGTTTTGCTTTGTTTTCCTTTACAGAAGTAAACATTTGTTTGGGTGGCCATCTTAGAACCTACTGTTAACACTGACTTTTGTCACAGTGTGCAAACATTTTCTTGCTTTGTGTTTTCTCTGTGTAAACATACTGAGAATGTGATTTTCCATACATACCCTGTCATTTGCATTGCATTGAGGGATTTGATTGTCTGAGATATGCAAGATCCCTGAGTCAGGAAAAACCCAGCCACTAACTTTCTAAGTGATATTGAGCTATTCCCTTCAGATATCCAATTTCTTTGTATCACAGATTCCTTTCTGTAAAAGAAAACCATGTTATGTTACTCTTCATGCTTTCTATATTATTAAATCAATAGTAAATATTCAATATAGTATGTTTCAAAAATAATTATTAAAAAACCTGATGTCTCTACTCTGCTTAATGCTGGAGGAGTAAAAGACCAGAAGATTAATGGCACACTGATGAGACAGAGCAGAGAAACTCCTGCTCCCAAGATCATCAAAACCAAAGACCTGTACACAACTACCTATAATGGAGGCCAGACCACATAAATGTTAAGCAATGCTTTAAAGTCTTCTGAAAAATAATGCTTTAACTAAATAAAATCACCCTAAATCTGGAGTATGAAAGATGCTGCTATTACCTATTTCTACTGTCTTCCATCTATTTTATAGTGTTCTTTGATCCATCCTTTGCATTACTCTTGTCTGAAAGTAATATTCCTGATATGTTTAATAAGGAGACCCCTCCTTTGTTCCTAGATGCCATGGCTGCTGATCAACAAAAGCCATTGAAAGACGTAATCCCTTAAGCTTGGCACTACATCAGTCTGGAAGTAGTTTACATGTAGAGTCCTTTGGAGTAAATACTCATTAGAGGTTCTGTTGGCTCATTTGGTCACCCACATTTTGCAGTGGGTGGCCCAGTTGGTATCCTCATTATTTTATTTTCTACCCTTGAAAAAAATCCAGATGTAGCAACCTGAGACTACTTTCTTTGGTACTCTAAATCCATTGTAATGGAGCGTCCATTCATTTGTGATGCTAGTTAATAGGTACAAAGAAGTAAGTGCCTCAGGCTGGTAATGCTATAATAATTTTTTTACTAATAGACTTTTTTCAGTGCAACCTCCTGAAATGCAATCTGATCACTTCAAGGATAATTCACTAGTAATTTCTCACACCTGAGAATTTAAAGAATTGTGGCATCTCCCGCCCTCCCCCTCTCTCTTCTCCCTCTCCTTTTTCACCCCCATCTTTACATCAATGAACAAACCAGTTCACAGAAGCAAAATTTATCAATTATTCACAAATTACAGAGCAAAATCCTTGCTTTTTCACTTGCTACCTAAATAGGCCTTTACTAACTAGAGCTTCTTGATTAGTACTTGGATCAGAGAAGCAGAGTTTCTATCATGCCATCCTTCTGGATTTAGCAATGAAACCTTTCAAGAGAAAAAAAAATCAGCTAATGTTTCTTGACTGCCTATTAAGGGCAAAACAAAGTGCTGTGAAAATACAAATAGGGTAAACATGTCTTCTTTTTATGGAGCTTGCATTCTTGTTATAAAGCCAATGTAGGGATCCCTGGGTGGCGCAGCGGTTTGGCGCCTGCCTTTGGCCCAGGGCGCGATCCTGGAGACCCGGGATCGAATCCCATGTCAGGCTCCCAGTGCATGGAGCCTGCTTCTCCCTCCGCCTGTGTCTCTGCCTCTCTCTCTCTCTCTCTCTGTGACTATCATAAATAAAATAAAAAATTAAAAAAAAATAATAAATTAAAAAAAAAATAAAACCAATGTAAGTAAGTTGGTACGTTTTCCCTCATGATTATTATGAGCATCTGCAAAATACAATAATATCTACTGGATGGAGTATTTATCAATGTATGTATTCAAATCTTAACATATATAAAGTTATGGGGCACCTGGGTGGTTCAGTTGGTTAAGCATCCAACTCTTGGTTTCGGCTCAGGTCATGATCTCATGGGTTGTGAGATGGGCCCTGCATCTGGCTCCGCACTCAGTGGGGAGTCTGCTTGAAGAGTCTCTCCCACTGCCCCTCCCCCACTCATGCTCTCTTTAATTCCCCCCAAGATGAATAAATCTTAAAATATGTGTGTACATATATATATATATATATATATATATATATATATATATATATTTCTCAGAACAGTTGCTAGCTTTTTTTATTGGTACCAATATAAGAGAAGCTGTTGCATTCTTCTCAATAAATTAGCATCAACTTTCAATCAGAAAAGCTTTAAAGTTTTTAATTTTAGAATTTTTAAAACTCTAAGATTCTTTTGTTAATTTCTCTGGGTATGATAGGAAATAGGAGACATGGTACTGGACTATGAGGGAATGTGACCATCTAATAGATGTTGGGCATTATTATACTGTATATTTGCATCCGTTATTTCACTTACTACTCAAAATAACCATGCAAGGTACATACTGTTTTGTCTGTTGTGCAAAGAAAACCTAAAACGTGGGCCAACAAAAATTAAATAAAGAGCCAGGATTTGAAGACAAGTTCATCTGGCACATTTTTCTCATTCCGAGTTCTGATCAGACTACTTAATCTCATTTTTTTCAAAGACAGGAAGACTGTAGGAAGCATCTTGTCATCTTGTGCAAAGTTATACAGTATCTGGGATTGTGACTGCTGCTAAGATTTAATAACCGTAGAGAAAACAACCAGCAAGCTATCCTCTTGTGTACCGTAAATAGGCCACTCCATGGTAAATTACATACTTGTGACTTATCCTAGAAGGAGCCCCATGTCACTGTTGGATAGTGTTGCTGACCAAAACCATAAGGGTTCGCACGTGTTTAGGATCTGCTCTGCTAAGTGTGTAACACACTCAGCTAATGCTGTGCTATTCCCAGCCTTACTACTGACTTACTCGCATTCACTGCACTTGTGCACAGAGGCACTTCTGTCTTTTCTCATCCATCACAGTATCCAGGTGTTTGTTTGTTTGTTAAACTTTGACATTTAACCACATAAGACTTGTATACGTGGTCAAATACATTCATAAGGGGGAAATTCATAAAACTAGTCACTTAAGTTTATTACCATGTCTTAAATTATTCATCCACAGACCTACACATAAAGTTTCATTTTGCAATCTACATTATGGTTTCTGGTACACCAGTCTATATTACAGAAAGCTTCCCCCATCTAGAATGCTATAAGAACTTTGGAATGGTTTTAATTTTAACAAGACAATTGTTGTAGAGCTATCCACATTTATTTTTTTAACATGATTTGATACTCAGCACATACTGAGGCACTAGTACTATTAACTTTAACTAAGACAATATGGCTGCATATCCATCAATACATTACATATATAGATATGTACCTAAAGATGTATTTGTGTGTACATATATACATGCACATATGCATATACCTTTCTAAATGGTATAAAAGTTTAGGTTCAAAACTTTGAAACTTAAACTTTTTGACTTTTCTTCATGTTATATACTGACTGTTATGTCAGGTATAATGTCTGCTTACATACAAAGTAAAGCCAATGGAAGACATGTAATTTGACTTTTATTCAGCATGACACTATATATGATATCAGAAATATAACAAGTAATAGTTTTGGACACAAGTAATATGACTTTTCTATTCTAGATGCTTTACTATGATTCAGTAAGATAACCACATGCTAAATTCCTTGTAAATAAGTTTGTAGAACATTTATTTATGCATCGACAAACTTATTAAACAGATTCTGTGTGTAAAGGGAAATATGTGTACTCTGGTACTGTTGCTATTTTCAGTAATACTACCAAGAATAAGTAGGTGCTATGTACTACATAGTGCAGAAGGCACTCAGGAAATGCAAAGATACCTGAGAGGTAGTCCAAGCCATAAGGAAGTTTATTACTTAATAATATTAGGTTAGCACTCTACTAGTTTTCTTTAAAAAAATGCATACATGATGTCATTTTATCCTTATGACAACAATATGAAGTCAATCTTATTCTTATTCCCCCTCAAAGATGACAAGTGACATGAATAAGGATTCAGTACTGTCAGGACTCCAAGTTTTGAATGTACTGCTATTATCAGAGGGTCAGCCTATATGCGAAAAATGGACAGAATCTGAGTAAAGCAAGATTGTGCCCTTCATGTATTCATGAAGGAGTGGTCTGAATTTTTTTAAAAGCGAACTGACAATAAAACTACTGTAATTTCATGTTGACATATTATGCAAACAAATATTTTTAGCCTTTAATTGGGAAAATAAATATTTTTCTTATATAAACCACTACATTGTATCCATTATTCAGCCTAAAATCTTAAGAAGCAATTACACAAATGAAATTCTTCCATCCTATTTAAAGCCTAAATATTTGAATTCTTTTGGAAGCTACTGTGAATATAGGATCCAGGTACGAATAGGCATCTTTCCATATGTGTTACTGTGCATTTACTCTCTTTGTATTTGAATCTCTTACTTTTTTTTTTCATCTCTTTTTAAACTATAATGTCAAAACTGTTCTGTCATCCCTGAAACAGAGGAGCCGTGTTTTCTCTGGACACTGAATCCTTGTTAGGGCAATCATCTTCACTGTCCTTCACCTTCTTCATGGTCTTTATTTGAAATCCTATCTCCACTTTAAAGTTCCTAGCAAAGCCCATCTTTGTTGCTCAGTGATGCTTTCCCACATTCACTCCCAATAGAAGGGGCTTTTCCTCTCACTGAACTATTTTTGTTTCTAAACTTTATCTTTTTTTAAAAAAAAAATCTTATTTATTTATTCATGAGAAACAAGAGAGGCAGAGACAGGCAGAGGGCGAAGCAGGCTCCCTGTGGGGAGCCGGAGGTGGCACTTGATCCCCGGTGTCCAGGATTACGCCCTGGCCTGAAGGTGGCACTAAACCGCTGAGCCACCCAGGCTGCCCTAACCTTTATGATCTTTCATTCTCTTTACATGACACTTATTTAATATATTTATGTGTTTTATGTATATTCTTATCTCCTCAGGTAAATTATAAAATCTTGGAGATAAAAACTTATGCAGTTTTTTTTTTTCTCTAGGGTTGTATCAGCAAGTAGGACAATTTTGGCATACTCAAAAAATACTGGGTGAATCAATAAAATATTATCCATAAATTCAACACAAATATCTCTCTAATAACACATTTTGTAATTCTAATATTACAATCTACACAACAAATATTCAAAGATTTGGAGTATTTTCATGTATAATTGATAAAGTCTTATGAAATGGCATTTAGTCTGTAATTATTTCATTTATGTACTTAATTTCTTCCTCCTTTACTAGAATAAGACCTCGATGAAAGCAAAGACCTGGCTACTTTGTTCAGGAAAGGAGGGAGGGAAAGACAGAGGAAGGTACAGGAGCTGTTTGCTCAGTTACTGTTCTCACCACTTTTGTTGACTGGAAAGTCTCCTGTGTCCCATTTCCTAGTTTCTGGGCTTCCTAATACAGCAGAACAGTACTATACCCAGAGGAATTGGTGCTGCTAACACTGGGTACACAGAGTAATAAAGAGAGGACTAAAATATTCTACCTGTTTTCATCTCTCTTTTGCTCATGAGTTAACATGACAACTATGGTAGTACATTACTGAACCAGTAAAGTGTCGATGTAGGTGTTTTGTAAAGATAGAAGAAAATGTAAATTCGTGCCTTCTGTGTACATGTTGAGCATCAAACTTCATAGCACAAAGGTGCTGAAACCTTAGTTTACACAAAGAAAAACCAGCCACAGTGAGAGTCTGTACATTATATAAAGCAGTAACCAAAAAGAAAGAGAAAAAGGAAGGGAGGGAAGAAGGAAGGAAAAAGGATCATTTTAGGGTAATTTAAAAAATTTAGTGGAGAAGGGATAGCGTTTTCAATAAGTGGCACAAGAGCAACTGGATATCCATGAGAAAAAAAAATAATGATTTTAACCAAAATCTCATACCTTATACAAAAATTAACTCAAAATGAGTCATAGATTTAAATGTAACTATAAAACCATAAAACTTCAACAAAAAAAAAAAAGCAGGAGAAATCTTTGAGATCTAGGACTAGGAGGACTAGGCAAAGAGTTCTTAGACTTGATACCAAAGTATAATCCAAAGAAAGAAAAAAATGATAAATGGACTTCATAAAAATTTTAAAAATTTTGTTCTATGAAATTTGAAGACAGGTGACAGAGTAGGAGAAAATGTGCAAATTACAACTGTGACAAAAGTGTAGTACACAGAGTATATAAAGAACTCTCAAAACTTAGTAAAAAGGCAAACATTTTGATTAGAAAGTAGACAAAAGAAATGAATGGGCATTTCACTTAAGAAGATATACAAATGGCAAAAAATAAAAGACATACAGATGGCAAAATGCATCTGAAAAATGTTCAACATTATTAGTTCTTAGAGAAATGCAAATCAAAACCATAGTGAGATATCAGTACATACCTATCAGAATGGCTAAAATTTTTTAAAAAATTAGTGACAGCACCAAGAGTTGGTGAAGATGCAGAGAAACCGAATTACTCACACATTGATGATGAGACTGAAATGGCATAGTACTTGGGAAAACAGTTTAGCATTTTCTTAAAAAAATTTTTTAAAAAGCAACTACCCTATGACCCAGGAGTTATACTCCTGGGCTATAATTCCAGAGAAATGAAGACTTCTGTTCATACACAAAACTGTGCACAAATGGTTATATATTCCTTTTTCATTATTGTGGTAAAATACACATAACATAAATTTTACCATTTTAATATTTAAGTGAGCAATTCAATGACATATAAGTACATTCACAATTACCACTATCCATCTCCAGAACTTTTTCATCAACCCAAATGGAAACTCCATACCCATTAAATACCAACTTCCCATCTTCCTCTCCCCTTAAGTTCCTGGTAACTTCTATTCTCCTTTTTCTCTCTGCAAATTTACGTATTTTAGGTACTTCATATAAGTAGAATCATACAATATGTATCCTATTGTGTCTGGCACATTAACATAGCACAATGTTTTCAAGGTCCATCCATGGTGTAGCATGTATCAGAATTTCATACATTTTTAAGGCTGAATAATATTTCATGCAATGCATATACCACATTTTCTTTACCCTTTTACATTTGGTTCATTTCTACCTTTTGACTATTGAAAATAACACTGCTATAAACATTGGTATGCAAGTATGAAACAGTTTTATTCTTAATGGACAAAATGGGAAACAAACCTGTCTTCCAACAGATCAATGGTTAAACAGATATTCCAGACAATGAAATATTACTCAACAATAAAAAAATAAACAATTGATACACACAGCCTGTTATGAAGTTCCAAAGAATTATGTTGAGTAAGAAACCCAACTCCTAAATATTATATAGTGTATGCATCCATTTATGGAATGTACTTGAAGTGACAAAATTAGGAGAGAAGTATACATGACTATAAAAGGCAACATGATAGATAACTGCAGAATGGAAATGTTTTGTATCTTGACTTACATCAATGTCAAAACCTGGTTGTGATACTGTACTATGCTTTTGCAAGATGTTACCACTGGAGGAACGTTGGCAAAAGGTACCCCAGATCTCTCTAGGTCACTTACCACAATTACATGTGAATCTACAATTATCACAGAACAAAATGTTTAACTAAAAGAAAGAAAGAGAGAGAGAGGGAGGGAGGAAGGAATGTAGGAAGGAGGATAAGAGAAAGGAAAAAAAATCTCGTTCAGATATACAAATATACATGCAAATTCAACCTGCGTCTCTGATGGGGACACAGTTTAGATCCATCAGCCAAGTCCCCCGCACATTGCCCCCATGGAGGCCCAGAGATGCTGTGTGAACTTTAAGATCTTTTCCGAATGGAAAGGGTGATGACTCAGATTTCAGCTTAATACCCACAGTTAACTGCACCCAGTACAGTTATGAAATGGCACTTTTTTATTTTATTTTTAAAGATTTTATTTAGTTGAGACAGAGAGAGAGAGAAAATGAGCGGGACGGGAGGGAAGAGGGGGAGTAAGAAGCAGATTCCCCGCTGAGCAGGGAGCCCAATGTGAAGCTGGATCCCAGAACCTCAGGATCTGAGCTGAGCCAAAGGCAGACACTTAACAGACTAAGCCACCCATGTACCTCAAACAACACTATTTTAAATTTCTTTCAGCTGCATTTATTTAAAGAATTTCCTGACAAGTTTTTGCAGGAGCTATATCATGACACTAAACACCTACCATTAGTGTAGAGGAGTTTCTCTTACTGGGAAGGCCAGTTATGGAAGCAAAGAACACACTCTATTCATCTTCATATTGTATACATATTTTGTCTTTTACTGAAGATTTATGATGAGGGAAATAACTTTGAATCTCATGTTAATTGTTTGAGGCCTTGCTTTGACAGCGCTAATTGTTTAGTTTTAATGGAAGACATTGTTGTGAAGTGAAAGCAGAAGTTTAAATGAAAAAAAAATACAGTGTTGGTTCCTTTTAAGTTCCTGGTGGTATCATGCAGTCCCTAAGCAATTTTAGGCCAAATGTAACTAGAATCTTTCTTAATGTTCTTTAAAAAGTTACAAATATCAACGCACACTGGCAATCTTAGTATGGCATAGCAGTGTACCACAGAATATATTCTTCTATAAACTATTTCAGGAAAGTAATTGTCCTAGATTTTCTGTTTGCACATGACTGGAGAGACTTATTCACACACACACACACACACACACACACACACACACAATCAATGAACCCATGGCAGAAGAGTCTACAGTCTCTCTAATTTGAAGCAGCTGCTAGTATTCTAAATACGGAGAATCCAAGCTTCTAGAATCATCGGTACCATCATTAAGAATCAGAATCATTGATTTAAATTAATGTCCTTTATTATTCCCTCTGTTGGGGAATTTATATCACATAGCTGTTAGCTCTTCCCCTATTGTTCCCAGACTGTCATGCACAAATGTCAACAAGAGTGTATTTCATTCATACTCTAAAATTAAATCCTTTATCCCACAATTAGCCATAATCATAACCACACATGACTATGATTTACCATAACTAAAATAGATGGCGTGGGATTTATTGTTGGCTTGTGTTTGAAATGGCAAAGGCAGATTTTTGAATTAAATAATTGCATGCTAACTATTTGGGACATAATTACTTCTTATTTTGTTTTCCATGTATTTCCATCTGGTTAGATAGCAAATTGTTACAATGTTCCATTAGTATAACTTAAGGGACTGCTGTATGTGTGCGCGCGCGTGTGTGTGTGTGTGTGTGTGTATAAAATAATGTTCTTTGAAAACATGACCATTCTAAATAGAGAATAATATACTGGATTATAACCTCTTTCTTAATGACAATTTTTCTATCATCTTTATTGACAACTTACATGTACTGCCACTGTGTGTACTTATGCCAATGATCTCATTTGAATGGCATAATGATTCTATAAGTCAAGAGTCTGTAAAACACTTCATTTCTTTAACTCATTCAATACTCGTGTCCCTTTCCTTGGTAACATCACCCTAATATTTTATTTAAGAACTTAGTCTCTCAGGGCACCTGGGTGCCTCAGGTTGGCTGATGCCTGGGTACGACTAGTGGCTCAGTCAGCTAAGTACCTGCCTTCGGTTCAGGTCCTGATCCCAGTTCCTGGGATCAGCCTTGAGTTGGGCTCCCTGCTCAGCGGGGGGGGGGGGGGGGGGGGGGGCGGTGTCTGCGTCTGCATCTCCATCTCTCTTTGCCCCCTTCCTCTCCCAGAGATCTCTCACTCTCTCTCTCAAATAAATAAAACCTTTTTCTTAAAAAAGAGAGAGAGAGGGAGGGAAGGAGGAAGGGAGAGAGAGAGAGAGAGAGAGACCTCAGTCTCTTATTTATTGCACCCTACCTTCTGCCCTCTGTTGGCCAAGGAAAGGAATGCAGGACCCCAACCAGGACATGCAAACCCTTCGTGGGAATTTGCATCTTGGTAGAAAGACCAAAGGATGAAATTTGATTAGAGCTTTTTCATTCTGGTAGACGTACCCTAATAAAACCCATCAAGCCTTGTTTTCTACTCATCAGTTCATATTCTTCTGAGGCCCAGTTCATTCTTTCCTTGGATTCTTTCAGCTACCTCATATTCTTATAATAAACTCGCTTTTAAAAAATATTTTGCATAAGTTACTTAAGAGATGGTTTCTGTTGCTTACAGCTGAATAATCTAAGTGATATGATGTTACCCTCGTTTTGCAGATAAGGAAATCGAGGTGCTGAGAGACAAAGGAGCTAGTCCACAATCCTGCAGCATTTAGGTAACGCAGCTGAATTCACATCTGTCTGGTTTTGAGCTTGGCTTTTAATCCCAGGTAACATTGACTCTGTTTTCATCTTCAGAAGAGTTTAGATGAGAGGATATCTAGGTGGTCACACAGTTATATTAGATCAGACCAAAGAATAAAATGGATATAGAGGAAGCATCCCTTTCTTACATTTAATCAGGTAGTTGGTATTTATTATGCATCAAAAGGATTCCTTGCACTAAATAAGGAATATAAAACCATGACCAATTTTGCAGTGATCCTGGAGGTTCCTGTCATTTCCTTTTTTAGTGCTTAATGTCATACAGCTGTGTACAATTCTAGGTTTAACATGGATTTAAGTACAGTCCCTACCTGCATTTTAAAAAATATTTTTATTTCACACCCATTTAGCAAGAGAGGATATGTGAAGTCCAATGCAACAAGTGCTAACATGTGTGTAAACATCATTTTAAAACTCCCAAGAAGAACTACATTGTAAATTGAAGTCAAGGCAGGAGGATCAAATTATGCATAGATTGGGAATAAGAATGGGAGGCAGCACTCTGATAGCTCAACCCCAAGTCGAGGACCTTCATCCCTTTCATGACTTGGATACCATTTCCACCTCTGAGCCTCTGTTCCATCCTTTCCCAGTGTCATTAAAGGGAAGTACGACTATCTAAGGGTCTATGTAGCACTCTGATTAAGGATAAAGAGCAGGAGGGGGTGAGACAGCACCTGGGGTTGGGGCTGGGTTCAGCAAAATGCAGCCTACCCAAATTAGTCTGATTTATTCCACCAAACCTCTAGTTCTCCCCTGCAAGTGACCTGACTAGCCACCCCTAGAAGCAATTTTTCATGGAAATATTGTGAGCTATGGCCTTTTCTAGAACTGTTTGAAAATGGTTACCCTGGGAGCTGAGGAAGAAGTGGAATGTGTCTGAGAGTTTGAATAGGAGGGAAAAGAAGGTTAAAGACCATCTGCATTGCAGGGAAAGCTTAAAAATCAGTATCAAGTAAAATCAACAACTCTGTCCTCTAAATTTTGTTTAAGATGCCTTAGAGTAAGCAATATTTCATATTTAGTGTGTTAGAATGACCCTGGGCTATAAAGTCATGTAAATCTGGGCTTCAATGTGGCCTCCATGCTTAACCAGCTGTGTGACCTTGTGCAGATAACTTCTCCGTGGCTCAATTTCCTGGTCTGTAAAATGAAGGTATCTCAAAATTCCTATCTCTTAGGATTATTGAGAGAGTTGAATTAGACAGTCTATACAAAAATTATCTGGCGTATGATAGCTACTTAACAATATTAATACTTACTTCCATATGGGAAATATTTTTGAGGATTATTCCACCAGACTATATTGTAAAAATTGTTTAGGAAACATCATTAGAAGCTAAGAAGTATCACCTATCTAATAGTGCCCACTAAATATAATCCTCTAAAGTAAGCCTATTTCTTTTCTTTAAAAAATTGAGAGGTGATTTAGATCATAAAGACTAAAATGAAATAATCACAGATTTTTTTTTCTTTTGTTGATGGTGGTATCAGTTGGATCCCACCAGTCAGAAGCTAATGGTATGTTTAAGCTGTGTATTTGAAAAGAGTATAAAGGGGCTATTTACAGCAGTGTGGGCAAGGTAGGAAAGTAGGGAAGTCTAACAGTAGGAGGAGCCACTATTTAGAATTTTCTAGTAACCACATTATAAAAGTAAACAAAAATAGGTAACATTACTCTTAATAATATATTTAGTTTAACCCAACATAGCCAAAATATTATTTTAATATGAAATAGTCATCAGTTAAATGTGTTTCATTTTTTTCATATCAATTCTTTAATATCTGGTGTGTATTTTATATTTACAGCCTATCTCAGTTCAAATAATGTCTCAAGTAAATGAAGTACTATCAAAACAATAAGGTTATATTTAATGGAAAAATGTTTTATACTATTTCTATTTCTAAAATTTTAATTTTAATTGTTAATTTTCACCAAATAAAATAAATTCAATTCATCAGTATCATAATATACTATTTTGATAGTCACACACCATCAAATGGTCAATAACCACATGTAGCTAGTAGCTACCAAATTGGATGGCGCAGCTTTAGAGAAGCAAAGGAGATGGTGCAGTAGTCTGAGGTGAGCAGGGCAAGAAACCATCATCTCTTTGCAGCCTGAAGAGGAAGCAATGGTTACAGAAACCTGAATAGTGTTGCTATATGGAGCGAGACTCCTTCATCCACCTTTGGCTGAGGTACATAGCCAACTCAGATGGCTAGGAAACAGAGGGAATGAAAGGGATAAATACCCAGACCCACACTCTTCTAGTGACATGCTGGTAACTTGATTTTCCAAAAATGAAAATCCTGATTTATAACATTTGCTCACTTCCATGGTATAAATGGATAGGACTATCATGGCTAATTTCAAGCTAACAGCATGATGCCACTGTAAGCAAAATTGGGGGTAAATGTGCAAAATTGGCTCTTTCCAACATACCACTGAATCTCTTCCTATCATTCAGTCTCCTGCTGGTTTTTTCTGATGACCAAACTCAACTGGTAACTGGAGGCAAGCATGCCCCTAATACACTTCTGGCAGGTCAGCCTCCTAGGGCACTGAACCAGCTATTGAAGGATCAGAAAGAAGTGGAAAATATACTCAGTGCTTAAATAAAAAAGACCTGTCTACATTTTTTCTTTATTTATTTCTGCAAATATAGAAAGAAAATGACCACCAGGAAGCTGAAATCTATGGCACAGACTTTGAAGGTAGGATGCTAAATAGGAAAGGCATCAGATAAAAAAAAAAAAAAGGAAAGGCATCAGATTATTTATTTTTTAGATTCAAAAATTCTGTCTTCTGGTAGTATAGAATTTATGCAGAGGGAAAATGCCCTTCCAATATAAACCTATGGTGGATACCATTTGGGAAAAACAATGTAGCCTCACAAATTATCAGAGAGCACATTTCTCTTTTTGCAGTGGATTAGGAAAACTCCTTTGTGAAAAGAATTTATACAGACAATTACTGAAATGTTACTTTTGGGGTATGAAACAATGTGCTTATGTATATTAATAGTATAATTATTCAGTATACGGACAAAATTGATGTGCATTTAAAGTGAGGTTCAGAGTCAATTATTTCAGCCTCCATTTTAGGAATCATGCAGGCTGATATGCCTGCATTCTCCTATGGCTGCCTTCACCCTTATACCCAGGAAACTTTCAAATCCTTCCTTTTTAGTTCCATTCCTCTACAATTATGAATCCAAGTCTTCATCATGCTTCACTGGTGCCTGTGCTGGCTACATGGCCATCTGCCTTCTCTATTTCCAGATAACTCCACCTAGCACCACTAGGTGATTCCTCCTAAGACACCACTTTTTATGTCATCCTCACTGCTCAAGAACCTAAGGAGCTCTCTTTTGACTATCAAAACAAATCCAAAATCTCCGCCTTGCCTTCAAAGAACCCCATAACTTGATTTTAACTTACTTTTCTGAAGTTTCACGTGAGCACTTCCATGTAGCTGGATCAAATCATTGCAATCTCCGGAACACAGGCTCAGTTTGCCACAGTGCTTCTGTTCCATATTGACTCCTTTTTGCCTGGCCTCTAACACACACACACACACACACACACACACACACACACATGCACACACACCAATATCCTACTTTTTTTCATCTATAGTTTTCCATATCCCACCCATTACTGAAGTTCATCACTGAGGCTCTAACTGTTCAAAGCCTACATAAACATTTGACCCATATCCTCAGCTCCAAACCCTGAACTCCAGTGACAGTTAAATCCCTCACTAGCTTTGCCACCTGGCTCCTCTCTCCAGTTGTTTCCAAGGACCTTGCATCACTCCTTTTCATTTCCATCCTAATACTACACCCTAAAGTGATACCAAGGAGCCAGAAATGTGACCAGATTTTGAACTTCTCCTCAGAGATAAGCAGCAAGCCTGAAATGACCAACAATGACATGAAATGAAATGACCAACAGTAAAAGACCAACAACTCTTACCAGTAAATGTAATAATATGATTTCTGCTTGAACACATTGATCCTATTATCTGTAGTTACATGTGTGATGCCCGCCTGCCCTAAATCCTGGAAACACCATATTATTAGATGAAAGATTTGAATTAGGAAGTAGTAGAAATACTAAAGGTTTGGGTTGGTTAAGTGCCAAGTTGTGGTGAAGTGCCATACTTTTCCTAAATTTATTTTAGCATTGGCATTTGATTGACAGCATTTTGATTGACATGTCGAATGCCACTTTGGTCACCTGAGCCCAGTGTCTTTAGTATGGTCTCTAGAATTGCTAGAATAACATTCTTTCCCACCTGCTGCCTCGTCCCTTCTTCCTGGCCATTAAACATTCGCCCAGGGAGGCCTAGGGTGGCTCAGTGGTTGAGCATCTGCCTTTGGCTCAAGTCATGATCCTGGCGTCCTGGGATAGAGTCCCATATCAGGCTCCCAGCAGAACCTATGTCTTTGCCTCTCTCAGTGTGTCTCTCATGAATAAATAAATAATATCTTCAAAAAAAAGTTTGCCCAAAGGTTTGCTTCTGAATTCAGGCTATTACAAATATCTGGACCAGCAATCCTCAATCCGTACTCTGAGATGTTAATAGATGTTAGTAGAGATGGGGGTATATATTAAAATAAATTCAGGATATGCTGGCTAAAACAAAGATAAAGTTTCTTTACTGCAGAACTTGTAAGAGACTTTACCAGGCTGATGTGAAATGTGAATCATTAAGAAGAGAGTATTGTAGGTCTCACTTCACAAACATATTTGAATAGGAAAATGTCCCTTCACTATATCCTGCCCCCAGAATATGAGAACTTATCTTATAGGGTTTTTGGGAAGATTGAATGAGTTGTTGCATGGAGAACAACTAGAACAGCACCTGGCAGGAGATGAAAATTCTTTGGGCTTACTGCTAACATTGTTGTCACAAGCATGTGTAACTGAGACCTCACCAAGTGTTCCTGTCCCTCTAAGAAAGAAACAAAGTTGTATGTAAATTGAATGGGAATCTTTTCAGGAGTTTTGAAGATCCCATATGAATACTGCACAGAACCAGTATGAACCTCTCCTTGGGATCTTTTGAATCTGAAACCAGTTCAAGTGCAAAGAAGTTTATTCTTTTCCATTCTTCCCACAGCCTGGCTATCTGGGATTCCATTAAATAGCACAGAGTAATGCTTCAGAGTATAGCCTTTGGTGTCTTGTTTAAATCTTGGCTCTTTTATTATTATAATATACCCTTGGGCTAACTGTTTAAAGGAGTTGTGCCTATAATCTATAAAATTTTAAAAATAATATTAATCTCTTTGGCTTATTTTCAGTAACTCAAAAGATTATGTATTTGAAGTACTGGGTCCATGTCCGATACATGGTGAAATGCTCAACAAATGGAAGTTCCCACATATCACAGTAATAGACTCATTCCTTGAGTTAATTTAAGCCATGAAATGCTAGTTAGCTAGCTAACTTTACCCCCATAGTCACTGCCACAGTATCCACAGGACCAATTTGCTTCTCATCCAATAGCAATTTAGTAAATATGTCAGCCACTTGGATTGTGGACTAATTGGATTACCGGATTAGGCCTCTGAGCAGAAAGAGTAACTCCATGCTTTTAGGAGGTGAGGGGGGAAGCCATACAAGCTCTCAATAATCACTGCTTTGGGCAGCCAGGACAGGTACACTAGATTTCACAAGATCAAAAAGGAAATCTTGGAAGCAAATCTAGTATTCCTTTCTTTTTATTTTATTTTTTTAAGATTTTATTTATTTATTCATAAGAGACCCAGAGAGAGAGAGAGAGAGAGAGAGGCAGAGACATAGGCAGAGGGAGAAGCAGGCTCCATGCAGGTAGCCCGATTTGGGAATTGATCCTGGGACTCCAGGATCATGCCCTGAGCTGAAGACAGATGCTTAATTGCTGAGCCACCGAGGCATCCCTCCTTTCTTTTTAAAAACCTGTCAGCAATTTCTAATATCATGCAACAAGGTTTAGCTCCTAGTTAAAATAAAAAAGTATTACCAAGTTCATTGCTTTGATTAGGAAGGCAGTGAATAATACTGAAGTTATTCACAATCCAGTGGTCGGAAGCTGTGGGAAAAATAATTTTAATTTTAGATGTTTCACGCAACACTGCTAATGTTATCTATCCTGTTTGGGCAGGGAGAAAACTGGCAGACGTCGTGAGATGGGGAATTTTTGTGAGTTAATGGAAATGTTGTGGCTGACCAACAAAGGAACTTCCCCAGCCAAAATCAAAACAAAGATATTAACTTGGAAGGGGGGAAAAAGCCTGCAGCATAATAATATCATGCATTGAAACCTTATCTAGTGGTTGAGGTAATTTGGTTTGAAGAACTTAAAGAGTATTTTGTGGTTTATGGAAACTGCCAGCAGACACTGTATTTAGCAGCCTCTCCACTCTTAAATTTACATGCCTTCTTCTCTTCTCACCAAGTGAGGCCATTTAGCTCTCTTTATCTCTGAGTTGTTACCAATCCATCCAAGACCTCTTAAGGACAAAAGCCAAGCTTTCAAAGCTTGCAATGCAATGTCCATGAATTGCTGGCTACTTCCAAACACCAGAGCGGACACCGCACATCTGAAAGTTAGCTTACATTTGCTTAAGATAATTTTTCAAAGTCCATTTATACAATTTCAGTCCAGCATTTAGACACATCCATCCCTCTTTCTCCCATAAAGAAGTCTCTCAAAACAATCACACACACACACACACACACACACACTTCTTATTGCAAATTCACAGTTAAAGTTTGTAATAATTCTGAATTAAATAATTCAAAGAGTGGGTTATTCTAAATGAACCAACTGTTGCAGATAAAAAAATAATTTGGGGGTTAGAGATATATTCTTTTTTTCTCTGTTATCATTCATTATCATGACTTTCCTTGTGTAAATAATAGGAAAGTAACTAGGGAAGAATAAGAAGACCTTGCTAAGGAACTTATCAAATGAACACTTTCATGGCTACCCCTGGCCCCATCTGGCCCCCAGCTGCTCTCCTTTGAAGTCAAGGTGCCCCTCCAAGGACTGTCTTGCACACCTGAAACTACAGCAAGTAATACTAGGGCTCTTGTTTGACCCACACATGGGCACATGCAGTTAACTCTGCTCAAACAGCTTTAGGGAGATGTTAGCTCTTATTTCCGCATTCATTTTTGTAGTAAAAGTTCCCCATTTAATTTTGTAGTATGCTTATTCTACCACAGAAAATTTCTCAAGACTGGCATATTATTTTATTTAAAAATTGGTTTGTTATAGATAACATTAACATCATTAACAGTATTGTATTAGTTACATATAATACTAGAACTATTACCTAAGATATTAATTTCCTATAATCCAATTTCCCTTTTCATATTTCAAGATTTTAACATTATTAAATGTTATATTAAGATTAAATATAGCCCTAATTTCATTTTCTAAGACAATACTCTTGAGAATTATTGATTCAGGAATTAAAATATATAGTACTCTGGTCAATCATTTTATTTCATTTTCCTATAGTTATACGCATTATTGTAAATATGTTGACTACAGTTCTGAAAGTCTTTTTTCTACTTAAACTACTTTATATAAGAATGTATAAGTTAAAATTACACCTTATCTCAGAAATTTCACCAATGTCCTATTTTTGTCTTTTTCTTTTCATTTTCAGATTAGATACAAATCTCAGTGGATATTTGTTCTATTGTTTTTCATGAAATAAAGTATAAAAAAAGAATTTATTTTGCTCTTACTTGCTCACTTTTTGCTGAAGGAGTCTTTAAAAAATAAATTTGCCCCCCCCAAAAAAATAAATAAATAAATTTGTCAATATGATTTTTCATAATACTACATAATGTTGTAGCAGAAACATACCATTCTCACATGTAGGATGAGGTCACTGAGGAACAGGACTCTATGTACCTTTAAGTACCCTTTTGCCATGAGAAACTTTAAAAAAATTACTTTCATACTTTTACTTAGCCACGTGAATATCTGTCCCAAATTCTGTGATATTGAGAGCTCTTAAGGGGATGGAGGGAGCATCATGAAGCATTAAATGAATGCATTAAAAAACAGAAAAGTGAGATCCCTGGGTGGCTCAGTGGTTTAGCCCCTGCTTTCGGCCCAGGGCGTGATCCTGGAGTCCCGGGATTGAGTCCCACGTCGGGCTCCTTGCATGGAGCCTGCTTCTCCCTCTGCCTATGTCTCTGTGAACTCTCTCTCTCTGTCTCTCTCTCTCTCTCTGTCTCTAATGAATAAATAAAATCTTTTTTTTTTTTAAAAAGTCTACTTTGGAAATCTTTCACTTGAAAGTCAAATAGAATGTATAGAAGGAAAGTATATTTGTCATTCTGGATCTTCCACATCACAATCTCTTAAGTGATAAGTGTTCAAATACAAACCTGGCCCCACCTACAATAATTTGTAGATCAGCTTTTGAAAATACCCTATGATCAGCTTTTGAAAATACCCTATGATTTGATTTATGGAGGACAGAATATGCAAATGTAGGGGGAAAAGTATAAACTTAGAGATTTCTTATTTCAAGTGTTCTAATAGGATTCCATTCTGTTTCTAGGAAAGGTAACCGAACACTTCTCCTAGACAGCAGATTTAAGTTTAGTACGTTAGGAAGAAAGGTTTTTGAATGAAGTTATTTTGAGGTCAGAGTTCTAAGGTAAACTATGAAATTATGTGGGTGTTGAAGTTGACAGATCTTGGAGACCACAACTACCTTCACACTCCAAGACATCAAAGAAAGGGCAACGTCTGGTGATTAACCTCACACACAAAATTACTGGGTCATGGGCTGGAGACAAGTTTTCATAGTTCCCTTGGTGACTTGTTTTGCTAGTCTAAAAACTAACAGGATGGGCAGGAAAACAGCTGCACAACATTGGCTCTCTACTTTCTAAGGCAGGTGTGAGAGCAGTACAACGGGTAGGTTTGTTTCCTGGTTCTCTGAAGTGTCTGTCTGACACCTAGTTTAGCTTTTTCTGTAAGCCAAGGTTAACTCTGAAAAGCTCATTTTAATCTAATAATAAATTATACTTGATTTTAAAAATAAATCATTGAGTTGAGAGGAAGCATGGAAGTTTTCACCAACTATCATATATTAACTATTCCCTACAAATTGGCACACAATTACCTTAAGGATGCACCTACATAGTTCTATAACATGAAATAGCCCATTATTTTCATAAAATCTCTGATTTTTAGAAATGTTTACCCTATGCAAAATGCAAGCTTGAATCTCTGTAATATCACCCCATTATTCTCAGTTCTTTCTTCCAGTTACCAAGAATAACTATCCCCATCATACTAGCTATAATTCAAGAGCTGTTTCTGTATCCTCAACATCTAACTCAGGTCTGACACACAGTAGGTTCTCAAGGAATGTTTGTTAAATAAATGGTTGAATGAATGAATCGATGAATAAATAAACAATCACCCCATGGCAATACTAAAATATTGCTAGACATTCCTTCCAGATTACAAGCTTCAATTATTCCTTCATTCTGTAAAATGGTTTTCAGATTTTTTTCTACCAGCTGTGACTTTGAAGATCCAGAATGACAAATATACTTTATACATTCTATATGACTTTCAAATGAAAGATTTCAAGTGAATAGTATCAATTCCTCCTGAAATATAGGAAATTACCAAAAGTATCAAGGTTATCTGGGGCCAATCCGCTGTCTAGATACCCTCGAGTTATATTCTTTAATCTCCTTGGAGTTCAATTTTTCCTTCACCATGCCAACTGAAAAACCTTTTTTGTAATTTCATTCAAAAAGGCTATTGGAGGATGGAAACTCAATAAGTGGACAAACAAAATCATCCCTGATAAAGGTCGTGGTAGCTGAAATACTGATTTTTGTTCTGAAAAATCTCCAAGACTCAGGTGTATTGAAATAAATATTCATGTCTGTAGTTATGCACATATGCATAATCAGTTACTCAGACACTTTTCAACGGGTATTATACCTGCCCTTCTCATCTTAAATAATTTCTTCTTTTTCTCTTTTATGGTCTACCAAATTACATCTGACTAAATGTACCTATTTAGTGAAAATGGATTCCATTAGAGCGTAATCTTACCCAGCTATTGTTTTCTTCTGGAGGTAATAATGGAGAACATGTGCAGATGCTTAATACCAGGCTCCTGTTTCTAGAATTACACTCTTAAAGCTGTCAGGACTGTTCAAGAATAAGAATGATATGGAGTTCCTTCGGCATATGAAACACCCTTATTGTGAACATTTAAGTAGGTGAGGCAGGAGAATGCTAAGCAACTGGCATAGAGAACTTGAACATCCAAGCAAAGGGACACTTTCTTTTCTTCTCAGTTGTCAAGACATCCTGTTTTCCCACAAAATAAAATGAATCATATTTTCTAAGCTATTTTGAATGTTCTGGGTTTTCTAGTCCATTCTGTTTCAATCTCACAATGTGGTGGCCATCCATCTGGCCACCAAACAAATTATTTTGCTTAAATTTCTTCTGGAAGAAGACTACATAAAGTATATCCACATTTTTCTGTCAAATTATTATAATTAATTTGGCTTATACAAGGGCATAAAGGTATATTTTCAGCCCTTCCTTTACTTGAGCAGAGACAATCAGTCAACGTGTCCTCCAAAAGCAATCTCTGGAGTGGATGCCAGCAGCAGTTTACAATAAATCTCATTTAATTCAATAGCTCTTGTCAAAAAAGAACAGTGATTTTAAAAATTATAATAATAATTTTCAATGAAAATCTTCAGTGGATTCTCCCATAAAAGGAACAGTTCTATAAAATATCAATAATACTTATTTTTTTAAAGATAAAGATCTTTACTTTTTTTTAAGATTCATTTATTAGAGACAGAGAGAGAGAGAGAGAGACAGAGGCAGAGACATAGGCAGAGGGAGAAGCAGGCTCCATTCAGGGAGCCTGACGTAGGACTCGATCCCAGGACTCCAGGATCACGCCCTGGGCTGAAGGCAGCACTAAACCATTAAGCCACCAGAGCTACCCAAAATATCAATAATACTTCTATGAGGCATCTGGGCGCTGAGTCAGTTAAGGGTCTTCCTTTGGCTCAGGTCATGACCTCACGGTCTTGGGATAGAGCCCTGCATTGGCCTCCTGCTCAGCAGGGAGCCTGTTTCTCCCTCTCCTGCTCCCTCTACTTGTGCGCACGCGGGAGCGCTCTCTCTCTCTCTCTCTCTCTCTCTCTGTCAAATAAATAAATAAAATCTTTAAAAAAATCTATCAATAATACTTCCTAAAAGAATGTATTCGATAAATTTGTTGTCAGCATTTCTTAAGATGAGCTGTATCAAATAGCTTATAGCTAATCAGAAAAATTACCCTATATCCTGTTTAAAAGAGAAATCAATTTATTTATGCAAATTACAGAAAGCATTAAATAGTAGTTCATATTGAGGACCATATTAAAAAGCTTATGTTTGAGGCAATAAAATCCCAAGTAATTTTGTTGTCACATAAATTGATCCTATTATAATAAGCATGTAACTTTTCAACTAATAAAAATAGCTTCCTGAATACTATGTGAAAAACTTTCAGAGGAACAACTGAAGCATTAAAAAATGGGAATTAAAAAAAAAAAAAATGGGAATCATTGACCTAACCAAAATGCCAGTAAAGTGGCTTCTTAAAGTCATCCACTCTAAGTTTCTTTTGGGGGAAAAATAGGTAGAATTGGCTACATGGAAGCATACAAACTTTAAAATCAGGGGATCCCTGGGTGGCTCAGTGGTTTAGCGCCTGCCTTTGGTCCAGGGCATGATCCTGGAGACACCGGATTGAGTCCCACGTCGGGCTCCCTGCATGGAGCCTGCTTCTCCCTCTGCCTGTATCTCTGCCTTTCTCTCTCCATGTCTATCATGAATAAATAAATAAAATCTTAAAAAAGAAAAAAAGAAACTTTGGAATCAGAAAGACTTGTATTAATATCTGGACCTCAGTGCTTAGCTTTTGTGTTCTTAGGCAAATTACTTTACTCTCCTGATAATAACCCTATGCTTACTGTTTAGATTTGCTATAAGAATAATCACCGAAATATGTGAATCACCTAGCACAAGACCTGAGTCACTGCAGATTGTAGGGTTTTAAGAATGCATTAGATGTCACCCTACTTTATGAAGGGTTTTGTGAAGGGTAGGTGTATGGGAACATACATATATATGTATATATCTATTTTTAAGGGTACTTCTTTTCCTAATTCAATCTTCGTTTCCTTAGAAAGGATATGGCTACATGAAAGACAAATAGCTAATTAAAAAATTGTAAGTTCAAATTTTTGTATTTTTTCATCTTTTTAACTTTAATATTCTGTAGACAAATGTATCATGGAAGTTTAAGTATAAACTGGGGTATTTTAAATTGGTAAGATTTCAACCCTTCAAATAATTATGGTAGAAAGAATGGTGTCTGTGAATGGAAGTAGAATGTTTTGAAATCTTATCGCCTGAAAATGAATAAGTGTGATGATGAAATACGTAATGTAAAAAGAAATACCTAAAGGGATGATAACACATATGTAACTGGAGAAAAGGAAAGTGTGTAAAGGGCTGATAAAATAGAAATCTAAAGATCAACAGACTAAAATATTTAAAACAATGCACAGTTTTATGAATAATCAGACATGTATTGTTATACATCTCATAAATTCTTTTAAGAAGAGTAGTCTCCTATTTGAATGGGAAATTTGTTTTTATATGGATTTTTTTTTGCTAGTGTTATAAACTGCAAAACCACAGCTCAATAGGTTTGAAATGATGTTAGTGCCTAGAGATTAAATTACAGTGTTTCTGTTTAACTCATCAATGGTATAGCACTTATTTCAATTAAAATAAAGAATTCTCTTTACAATATTGGATAAAATAATTATGGGTTTTTCAATCTTCGTAAAATGTACACCATCAGTTTTGTAACACTGGACACGTCATTACTTTTTGCACCTAATTGAGGCTTCTATTCAAGGACCAAAAGGGCATTTGGACCCACGTAGATCAATTTGTTATTTGGTAACAATTCAGTATCTTCTGTTGTGTTATATGCTAATCGTGGTTCATTTTACCTCTATCCTCCTTCTATACGGTAAGAAAGGTGTCCTGTATCAGAGTTCCTTCACTGTGATCCCTTTGAGATATACTGTACCCACCTAAGCCAAAGGTCAAAGAGAACAAACTTCTATGGCCCATTATGTGTCAGGTATGATACTGGACCCTTTAAATGTATTGTTTCATAAAATCCGTATTCCATGCATATTATCTCCATTTTACAGATGAAGGAGTTGAAATTTGAATTAAGTCTCTTATCCATGGTAACACAACTAGGAAGGTTAGATCCATAAGTTGACATAAGTAGCTATTCTTAGTCCCACAACTACCTGATCTGTAGTAACTGCAACTGGTTCTAAGATCGTAGACTTGAAGCTTCCTGGGAGGAGAAACCAGGTATGACTGGCCTGTGGATTGACCTCTCTTTTCTTCTCCCATATCATATAGACAGGGCTCTTTTCTCTGCTAAAGATGCAACAAACAAAAATGTAAAAATAAAAACTTATTCTCAGTGTAGAAACATAAAGCCCCAACGAGACCAGTGGTTGTTATAACTCTCTAGCATTCCCAGCCTGAATGACATGCAAAGGTCCATAGAAAACTAAGGAATGCCAAGAATTGCCAAGTCAGAAGCTAAGAAGAGGCAGGAAAGAATGCCTCATTAGAGCCTTCTTGGGGAACATGATTCTGCCAACACCTTGATTTCAGACTTCTCCCCTCCAGACCTATGAGTGAATATGTTTCTGTTGTTCCAAGCCACCTAGTTTGTCATACTTTGTTACATCTGTCCTAAGAAATAAATAGATAGATCTTCGTAATCCTAAGGCTTTTGTCTTCCAAGAATCTTCTAAATAAACAATGTAACTCTAATATGATGATATTTATACTTTAAAGACTAAATTAAGGAAATTGTCTTTTGAGGCAATGAATTGGGGTTTATGTATTTTTAAAAAGATTTCATTTATTTATTTATTTTAGAGAGACAGAGATAGTGACAGAGAGCACAAGCAGGGAGCAGAGGGAGAAGCACACTCCCTGATGTGGGGCTCGACCCCAGGATTCTGGGATCATGGCCTGATCCCAAGGCAGACAACCGACTGGCTGAGCCACCCAGATGCCCCCAAACTGGGGTTTAAATCAATTAGTACTGATTGTTGTGAGGATTAAGTAATATATTTAAAGCTCTTAGCCCCAAATCTGGCAAGTGTCTTGTGCTCAGTAAAGAATAGTAATGCATTCTCTTTAGATTATTTGCAGGTTTTAAGTCCTAGAGGGCAGAGGTCAAGGCACCACTCAGTGCCTTGTCTTGCTTATGCACACAAGAAAATGAACTATTTTTTTTAACTTAAAAGAACGAAAAGCTACTTGTCTTCCATAAGGCAAGGCATATAGTAATGCAAAAGACAATTGCTAGAATAATTAGGAAAACATTTCAAATTCATAACAGACAAAAATCATTATTGTCCTTAGGAACAGGAAAGCCTTATCATTATATTACCTTCAGTGTACTACCAGTTTACCAGACCTCAGCTCTGGAAAACCTACTGGTCTTTGCTGACAAGAAATATGCCCATCCAATCAAAGATAAGCAGGAAGTGAAATGTTACGTGCCATGAAAATCTTACTCTGAGCTTAATTTTTTGCACTTGGTCCATAATGACTTTTCCATCTTCCTTCAAAGAAAAGAAATCTTCGATTTCAAAACCATGTGTTGGAGAGAAAAAAAAAAAATCTGTCCTGAATTATATCATTCTGAACTAGCTATAAGACACTGTTTCTTTACAATGCCTGATTTCACAGTGCATAGATATGCAAACAAATTGTTCAAATCTTTTAAGTCTACATTTTTGCATTCTGGAACTCTAAGTATCACCGTGTGGCTATACAGTTAGCAGACCTACTGGTTCTCCCTGCCTTTTACTTGCTTTTTCCATAAGCAGAAGCTGGATCTAATTTCCAAATGAAAGACCTCTTCACCAAAAATTTATTTTTATGAAGGAATAGCTTTACAGTGTTTGCCATTTGGGTTCTTTTATTTGGCTTTTTTATTCTCTTCAAAATGTGAATGGAAAATGTTTATCTGCTAGAGGGCTTCACATGCTTCTGCTTTGCTGGCTCAATGATTTCTACTGCCAAAAAGGAAAAGAAGAAAAGAAAAAGGAAGAGAAAACTACTAGTCATTGAACAAATGTTGAGCCAACAGCAAAGTTGATATGGCCTAAAAATGTTATAAAAAATTAAAAATCAATCTCGTTCTAATATTCTAATGTCTGGAGTTGGAGTTCTGGGTCAACTCCCTATTGAAATGTTTACCATAGCACAGTGATTAAAATTCCAGATCCTAGAAAAATATAGAGGTGTTTGAATTCAGATGTGCCACTTATAAATTGTGTGATCCTGGACAAATAATTTGACTTTTTTTTACCTTTTGCTTCCTTTTCTTTAAAATGAGATAATGCCTATATCTTGGCACCATTGTAGGATTAAATTAGATAACATACTAAATGCTTAGTATAGGTTAGATAACTTATCACAGTCCATAAATGGTTATTGGATATAAGTCACACACTAACTACAGGATTATGAATAGATTGAAGCTAAGATCCTTCATAGCTCACATCCACTAAAATCTTGTTACTTAAAGATGGTGGCAGAGTTCGTTCCTTCCAAAGGTGCTGAGGGAGAATTTGCTCTTTGCTTCTCCAATAACTTCTGATGGTTATTGGCAATCTTTAAAGTCCTTGGGTTGTAGATCTCTGCTTTCCTTTTCACATGGCAGTCTCCATGGTACCTGCTATCCTGAGGGAAAATTAGAAGGGAACCAGCTACTAGGTGACTCAATCTTTCTCCCCTTTGCCCAGGTCAAATGAGGGATCTGCATAGAACTTGCTATTGTTCTCCACTAGACTTTCCTCTGGCTTCACTCCGCCCAGGTATCATTTGCCATCATTCCAGTCCAAATAGAAGTGTTCATGCTTCAGTCCCTCACCCTGCCCCCTCCCTCCCAGATCACCTAGGTGCCCTTCGCCAAATGGAGAGGCCTTGAGATTCCATCTCAGAAAGCAATGCCACTGGCCTTCGCTATCATTGAGCCAAGAGCTACATAAGGCTTGGTGACACTGCCCTAAACTTTGCATTGGTTGGGTTCTGACTGAGAGGCATTCAGTCCTAATCCCACAGATGGTAGTTTTGCCCCTTTGGCTCCTCAGTCAACCATGTACACCAAATACATGTACCTGCAGCTTCCTTTCTTTCAGAGTTGGGTTACCATAACAACAACACATCATTAACAAGGTTCAACTAATATATTTCAAACTGGATCAATCATCATCATCACATCACTTGGGACCTTGTTGAAATAAAAAAATATTAGGCTCTCCTCCAGATCTGCTGAATCAGAATCTGTATCCTAATAAGATCCCCAGGTAATTTGTATGCACATTATAATTTGGGAAGCACAACTCTAGAAGTCGTGCAAGTCTTTTTTTTTTTTTTTTTCAGAAGTTGCTTAAGTCTTACATTCCAAACTGAACTATTAAACAGGGAAAAACTCACAGGGATGGAGTTCATATTCCCTATTTGTTTTACTTATTTCTTTTCTTATGAGCGATGGCCAAAATTAAAATTGATGAAGCAACATGGCTCAATATAACTTGTATTTATGATACTATGTGTATTGAGGGAGACAGTGAGAATCTATAAAATAGAATGCAAGAGAGAGCAATTTAAATTAAGCCCACCATTCCAGACCACATAATCAGAGTGAGTGAGGGATTGGTGTGTGAATATGTTATTGGATTACTCATTCAGTTCCAAAGTTCCTCTATATTGTGATATGATGGTGTCTCATTTCATTGTGATTCAAATGTTTAGAAATATACAGTTTTCATCTACTAACTACTGTACCCGATACTTAGATCACAATGCTGGTGATCTATTCCAGTAGTGAATAAAAAACAGATTATATTGGTTATTATTGATAGACCTAGTTTAGGATTTACAATAATGTATTCCTTAGAAATTTTCAAGGATGATTTAGACCAAAGCCCCAATTAAGAATCTATTAACATCTGTTCTACCATTAGCCACAAATCATCGGCAGTTGACAAAATATACTTCTAATCACGTTTTTAAATTTACTTCACCATACAATTCTTAAAATCCAATAAAATTATAGAAGATGTGGTATACATCTGCCTAAAGGTCATACATGCTGTAGTAGGCAGAATTAAGGCCCACAACAATGTCTGCATCCTAATCTCTGGAATTTGTGAATATATTACTTCACATGACAAAAGGGACTTTGCAGACTTTGGGATGGGAAGATTATTCTAGAATATCTGGGCAGGCCCAATCCAATCCTATAAGCTTCTAAAACTGGAAAAGCTTTCCAGGCTAGAGTCAGAAGGACTATAAAACTTAAAGACGTTTGTTACTAAGGAAGAAGGTCAGAGAGATGCAATGTGAAAGGAAGACTTTCTGATACTGGCTTTGAAGATGGAGGAAAGGGATCCCAGGAATGAAGGAATGTGGGACGTCTATAGAAACTGGGAAAGTTCAGGAAATGAATTCTCCCCCAGAGCTCCATAAAGGAAATCAGGGCTACTGACACCTTGATTTTAATTTTTTTTAAGATTTATTTATTTATTCATGAGAGACACAGAGAGAAAGGCAGAGGCATAAGCAGAGGGAGAAGCAGGCTCCCTGCAGGGAGCCCAATGCAGGACTCCATCCCAGGACCCTAGGATTACCACCTGAGCCAAAGACAGACACTCAACCACTGAGCCACCCAGGTGCCCCGACACCTTGATTTTAGCTCAATGAGACCATGTCAAAATTCTAGACCTGTAAGATAATTAACATGTTTATTTAAGTTACTAAGTTTGTTCATTTGTTATGGCAGTAAGAGAAAACAAAAAAATAGTAAAGTGAAAATTTGAAAATGTGAAACAGCAGAAAGACCTCGGAGATCTGTTTCTTCCATCTCAATGCCTTTAACATAGTTCTCCTGAAATAGGTGGAGATATTTTGATGATGTGCTACCATTTCATTCTTTCTTCCTTACATGGTAGTTGGTGTCCACCACACTCTTAATTTGCTTATACACCCCATGCATCTCATTTGCATTATTATTTTGAACTTGCAGTTAAAGAGGTAGAGGGTATTTTCAAAGATTTTTGTAAGTGGGGAGATAAAATGCAGAGGTTTATTTTTTTATTTTGGTTTTATTTTCTATGGACACATAGCTCCTTATTAAACAAATTATATTCATGATCATACAATTAGTGGAGTTCCATGAAGAATCTTTTTCTGGTGATTAAAGCACACTAGTTACACGAAGTTTTTAAATCCCATTTAAGAAACACCTTTGTTTTTTAGAGCAGT
Organism: Vulpes lagopus; assembly: GCF_018345385.1. Lineage (NCBI taxonomy): Eukaryota > Metazoa > Chordata > Mammalia > Carnivora > Canidae > Vulpes > Vulpes lagopus. The sequence goes on from NC_054829.1 coordinate 103,596,046, forward strand.
GGCTCTCAAATCTGGCAGCATACCAGAATCACTGCAGAAACTCCTTGGGGAAGACCAGTCTCCAGTTTTATTTATTTATTAAAGAGTTTATTTATTTATTCATGACACACACACACACACACACACACACACAGAGAGAGGCAGAGAGAGAAGCAGGCTCCAAGCAGGGAGCCCGAGTGGGACTCGATCCCTGGTCTCCAGGATCACACCAAGGCTGAAAGTGGCGCTAAACCACTGAGCCATCCAGGCTGCCCCAGTCTCCCGTTTTAAAACAGCACTAACTATACGGACACTAGAATCACAATGCCAATGGGAGTTTAAAATAAATAGCACCCTTCTGCATAAACAAAACAAAACAAAACAGTTGTGGCTTCAAAGAGCAATTCCAACATATAAGAGAATTTTGGAAATAAAAACTAAAGAGCTAAGAAGGTAATCAAAAAACTAGAATGTAGCTAAATGAGCTAGAAGATAAATGTTGGAAATAAAAATTAAAGGGCTAGAAGGTAATGGTTTGAGGGCTCACATTATGATTTTTTTTAAACAAACACAGTTTTCTTCTGTTATTAATGATAATCATGTTTGAATCTATAACTTTGGTGATGTAAGAGTGTTAAAGTGTAATTCAGATGGAGAAATTTCAATGTCTCAGTAATTTCAAAGCAGTTGATTTTTCTATATATCTAACCAAACCCTGGGCAGGAAATCCTCTCTGGTTTCAGAGCCTCTTTCCATGCTTAGCAGCAGCTGGTTATACAAAAAAGAACACCTTCAGCAATCTCTCAGTAACCAAGAAAGTTTGTTTGTCTGGGTCGAATTTCGGGGATCAGGTTGAAATCTTTAGTGATTCCCAGATCATGTTAAGTGCACAGTATTTGTCAAGTGTTAAATTCTATATGATTCATTAGATGGCCTGAATTGGGTACAAGTGGTTTGTACTTTTCCTTTTAATCTCTGCTCATCCCCTACCCCACACTCAAACTGTGTACCTGCCAATTTGACCCCAGAGAGAAAAGTGAAAGAGCCAGTGACAATCTCTGGCTTGTGTCCTGCTTTTGTACAAAGCAAAACCAAATGAAAATTAAGAAAACATGTAACTGTTAAATAAACTTTTGGCAAAAATATTGTTCTTAAGTTTGATTGAGAAGTACAGCATTTTGAGAGTGAATTGAAATGAAATCTTAAGTTTCTTCATTGTAATTATTTTGAAGGGGAAAGTGGATGGAAATAAGGAGTGTTAATATGACAGATATATCAAATATTGATGGACTGTGAAAACTTTTCAAAGGGATAGTGTTTTAAATGTTGTAAAGAGAAAAAAATCTTTAAAATAAAACTTCACTTCCAAAGTCCATAGCTAATGGATAAAATAAATAGGTAAAATTTCTTATGAGAATGGCTATCATGGTAACTTTACTTTTTTGAGCTTAATGATTTTTCCCCAGTAGAATAATCCTGAATTCATTTTTAAAAATAGGAGGTCTGCACTGATTTTTAAGTTTGTGCTTAAATTGATGCTCCTGCATGGAGCTTCAATATCTTTTCTGTGTCTGTGGACTCAAGAGTAACAGAAGCTCTATTTCCTCTTTATGTAGTCACAGAAAATTGAAGTTCTTTTTTAGCGTGGGTTTAAGGAAGGTGGCAGTAAGGAAGCAGATTATGTTTTCAGATGTATTGCTTTTCCTTGCCAACGTAGCAATATATTTCAGCACTCCTGAAAGTAATTAAAGTGACTTCATTTGAGACTTCATTAGTATCTTAAAATAAACATAAGTTTAAATTGTACCACTACAAAAAAGAAATGTTTTGTTAAGAAATCAAACACCTTCATGCGCTGGTGCCATGGCTCACTCCTAGAGGTGCTTTTCTAACCCAGATGCCTTTCCTTGAGCATGCACATGGAGTTTACAGTGATTCCAAATCAACATTTCTGTTGTCATCATTTTCAAGTACAATGGATCTCAAATTGGCTTCACACTGAAATTGATTGAAGAGGTTTACTAAGAAAAACTAAGAATGTCTGGATTTTACACCAGGAGATTTGATTTTTTTTTAATTTTTATTTATTTATGATAGTCACACAGAGAGAGAGAGGGGCAGAGACACAGGCAGAGGGAGAAACAGGCTCCATGCACCGGGAGCCCGACGTGGGATTCGATCCCGGGTCTCCAGGATCACGCCCTGGGCCAAAGGCAGGCGCCAAACCTCTGCGCCACCCAGGGATCCCAGGAGATTTGATTTAATTAGTCTGAAGGGGAGCCTGAGCATCTGCTAGTTTTAGTGTATAGTTAAGTTTAGAAACTGGTGTATGAGTGGATGAAGTCATGCCATATGCTAAGTATAGACATATAATGGCATATTTGATATTGTTAAGACTCGAGGTAAACAGCAGGAGGCAACTGCATGTCATTATACAGTTTTGTTAATTCCTTGGGAAATAGTAGCTCTCAAAATGAGAAACTTCCCAAACTAGACCCCCATATCATCTCCTTATCTTTCTCCTTTTCTGGCTGCACCTTTTTGATTCAACTCCAAAACGCTCCATTAGTTATGTCCCTACCTATATTTCAGTCTCTGCTAAGATAGGGTCAAAAGAAAGTAAGTATTCTCTAATTACCACCATTAAAAGCTAAATGGACTCCATAAAAAGCAATATAGAATCACACTGCATAGGATTGAGAGGGACTTCAAAGGATTTATAATTCAACATTCATTCATTTAAGTAATATTTGCTACACATCCACTATGTGTCTGTTATTGTGCTAGACACTGGGTATACAATGATGGAAAAGATAGGATCTTTTGGTTTGGGTGGGAATGGGGGCAGTGAGAGATAATACTACCCAAGATACTCAGAATAGTAACAGTTACAGTGAGAATAAATACTCATAAATAGGGTGCTATTGGAACCTAGTAACATTAATTCTCTTGAGAAGTTCAGTAAGGCATGAAAGATAACTAAGTTATCCAAGTAAAACATGTAATGGAAAAAAAAAAGGAAGTACCACATACTAGGTAAAGATAAGTGCTCCTGTAAATCATAGGCTTGTGAGTCCTGTTAGAACTTTATATTAAAGGGAAGAGGCACCATCAAATTTGTAATTTGGAAAGCTCAAACCAGCCATGAAGTGGAAAAGCAAAGGGAGAAAGTCAAAGCTCTTTTAATGTTTCATACACGCAATATCTTACAAACACACACACACACATATACAAACACACATGCAGATTAAAAATTCTCTAGACTTCAAATTATTTATTTAATGTCTAATTAGGTTTACACTTATTTCCAAGTGTTTACAGTTTAATAGCCTCAGAAAATTATAAGCCAAATAAAAATAATAGTATAGTTGGCCCTTGAACATCATGGGGATTGGGGTGCCAACACTCACACAGAAATCTACACATAACATTTGACTTCTCCAAAACCTAACTACTAATAGCCTCTCGCTGACCAGAAGTCTTACTGAGAACATAGCCAATTAACACATATTTTGTATATTATATGTATTATATATTGTATTATTATAATAAAGTAAGCTAAAGAAAAGAATGTTATTAAAAAATTATAAGGAAGGGAATATATATTTACAGTACTGTATTGTATTTATTTAAAAAATCCACATATGTGTGAAGCCATTAGTTCCAACCCTTGTTGTTCAAGGGTCAACTATAGTAATGATATAGTAATAATATAGAAGGATTTTCTAGACTTGATATTTTACTAAGCAGAAATGTTCAAGATACTTAGAAAGATGACAAATATAATCAAAACTGGGCTGTAAAAAAGAAATATCAGTCTATTATTCCATGATCAAGAACATTGATTATTTGTAATATTTTTTCATAAACTGCCAAGCAACAGAAAACTTGCAAATCTGACAAGTGAAAACAAACATAAACATCAAGCGTTATCAAAGTAGAACCAAACATGTCTTCTCAACAACTGAAATGCTTTCATATACTTAAAATTTTAATATGAAGGAATTATATAGATTGCCTACTATAGGATTAGTTTAAAAAGTAGGATGTCCATTGTCTTCAAGCACAGACAAAAAATTCCACTTAATTTCAAAACTAGGATATTATAACATGCCCTTCCTTGGCTAACACTCATTTAGCCAATGTTTTGAGGACTGAAAGATTCAAAAATAAAATAAGAAATAGTGGAATTTAAAAGAAATGTTGCGACTGAGGAAGAGCCTGGGCTCCTCTTCACTGGCAAGAATCAGAACCTCTGAGAGTCAGGACAATATGTAGGCTTGGAATGAGGTACCGCAGAATCTGAACTTGTTCTGTATTTATGAAATATTACTACAAGTAAAAAACTGAAAAAAACCACGAAAGAGCTAGAAATGTGCAGCTGGAAGAGTAGAGGGGAGAAGATGAGTTCTTATTTTAAACATATGTATTAATTATTTCACAAAGGCAGGTAGGAGTTTGCAGCTGGAAGGGATAGAGCAAAGGAAAAATAAAATTTTGTTTCAGAATAAATTTATGAAATCATGCTTCAGCAGGGGAACTTGCAGCTGGGGGAGGGCAAAGGGACAGCAATATTTTTCAAGTAAGTCACTTTAATAAAATATGCAAGCCCTCACTTCGACATAGTATTGGAAGGGACATTCTTGAATCAATATCAAAGTGGAATAAGGCATTTTGTTACGCAAAAAAACAATTGTAGGCTCCTTGGCTAATAGATATTTTTCTTTAAATGAGTACTTGCTAACCAGTTTCTAAATCTCTTTAATTCTATGGGAATTCATCTTGAATTACAGGGAATAAGAATTTGGCCCCAGGTGACGGTTCCTCAATTCCTCAAATTTGTACTTCAAAAGGATTTATTTTCCCCTCAGGATCCCAAAACATTTTGCCATCTGTAAAGTTTACCATCATATTATAGACTTAAAGGAGCTGCTTTTTACACTAAAACAAAACAAAACAAACTTGTGGTTTTTTTTTCCCCTTCCAGTTCAATTATTTACCTACAAGTAGGCAAGGGAAAGGGGTAACTACAAGGGAAAGGGGTAACTGGATGGTATCTATACTCAGAGTACATATACTCTGAGTTAGAGTACAGCATGATTCTTGGTTAAAGACCCATCTACTAAAACTATAAAATGCCTAATGAGATAGGCCTGGGTGGCTCAGTGGTTGAGTGTCTGCCTTCAGCTCAGGGCATGATCCCGGGGCCCTGGGATTGAGTTCTGCATCAGGTTCTCTGTGAGAGCCTGCTTCTCCCTCTGCCTATGTCTCTGCCTCTCTCTCTCTCTGTGTCTCTCACGAATAAATAAATAAAATATTTTTAAAAAATAAAATATAAAATGTCTAATGATTCCCTTTAGAGTTATAGGTTAACTCTTTATTAACACAGCTAAACATAATAATGGGTCGGCAATAAAAAAAAGATAAATACTTCTATTCCTAGTTTCTGACTTGAAATAATCTACTAAGTACATATCAATGTTTTAACACAATATTTCACTGTTATTAGTTTAAGTTAAATCAAATATATAATTCAATCTTTTACTTTTATCAATTAAAGCTAAACCCAATATTGAATCTAAACATCCTTTCTAGGAGAGTACAGGAGTGTTTATATTTTTTTTTCTGTATTTCCAGTTCTAGGGCAATACTTAAGCCATAGAAGTTTTTCAATAAATTTTGGTAAAGAGAGTAAATGTGGGGTTCAACCTAAGTAAAAGGCATTAAGCCTTAGAAACTAGAATGTTAAAGAGAATAAATCAAGTTGTCTTCTGGGTTCTCCTCTTAAATTCTGACACTCCTGAAAGTATTCTGTTTACTTTGCTGCTAACCGAGAATTTACATAAGAAAGTTCTCAAAGTTTTCAGTTTAAGGACTCTACTGGTGTCTTTTGAGGTCTTCAAAAAGCTTTTTTTAATGTTTGTTGTATCTATCCATACTGACCATATTTGAAATTAAATATTTAAAAATTATTAATTCATTTACCAATAATAATAATCTCATTATATACTTCATGAAAAATAACTGTATTTTTCAGAACAGAAGAAAAGTGTAGTGAGAAGCATGGCATCATTTTTATATTTTTGAAAATCTAACATCTGAGTAGAAGACAGCTGGATTCTCTTATCTGCTTCTGCATTTAATTTCTTGTGATATGTTGTTTTGGTTGAAATGCATTTTAAAAAATCTGGCTTCTCATAGATATGCAATTTGAAAAAAGAGGAGTATTTTAATAGTTTTTTCATATAATTGTGACTATTTGATTACTACACCAGAACTTGACAGTAGTTTCTTAAAGGATAGCTGCAGTATGGAATTTGAAACCATGTCAGTGAACCTTTAATACTTTATCATATTAAAACCCTTTGGTCTATTTTGCATTATGATTTTTGCAATTTTATCCATTTGATCACTTAGAAAATGTTAGTTTGTATAGTTATGCAGTCTTTGACAGCTCTGCTATCATGGCAACAAATATCATGAATTGTTTTTCTTGAAGTAACAGGTTCACTTTGTTTATTTCTGAGAAAATATTTGCCAAATACTTGCTAAATCTGAATAACCACAGTTGATTTTTCAGTCATTCTTCTAGGTAAAAAATAATAATAATAACAAACAATATTTCATAAAAAGAAAACAGCTAGTTCAACTTGCAACTCATATATTGCAGTCATATCATGGTATGCAGCAAAAGTACTTTATGCATACTTTCTATTTCATATTTCACACAGAATATTTAAAAGATGGCTTATCAAGGGTCCAAATGTGATAAAATTGATTAATTTTTACTGCTTTATCAAGAACATTCCTAAGGGAAAGGGGCATATGTATTTATGTACATATAATTTTATTATGAAGGTATTGATGCAGAATACAATGGCTACTAGTACGGTTTGGTGCTACTATTATCATAATTCATGTTAAAGTACCTTCAATTTTATTCACCACTGTTTTTATACTGTCAATAACAAATTGTTAACATAGTGAAAAAAGAAAATAACATCTTAGTGTTATTATGAAAAAAGTTTTGATCTTTTAGACTTCTTGAGAGGGTCCTGAGACATACCCAGGAATCCAGGGACCAAACTTGGAGAACCACCACTGGCATAAAGCAATTTTTATGTCAATAAATTAGAAAAATTAATTTCCTATTTTGCTCTTAAAGAAGAGTTATAGCATCCCCATCATCTTTAGAACAAGAAGTTGCTAACTAGATATAACTTGCCATTTAAATAACAAATCATTTAAACTATTCTCTCCAAGATACAGACTGCATCAAAAGCTAAACTGAAAGATTTCATATCCCATGCATATATAGGATATATATCCCAGCATATATATTGCTGTAGGAAGGTTTACACACGGCTTTTAAAGCAATTTTAACCTGTCTTACTGCAGCTTAAGAATTATAAGCTACTTTACAAGCAAGGTACCCAAGGAGTGAATAAGTTTAATAACATTCCCAGTAGAACCATTCAGCAACAATTTTTTGTAAATGTGGCTAAAATAAATATCATCTAGTATTTTTAGTTCCAGGCTGAGATCTTAAAATTCATTATTCTTCTCATTCATTATAAGTAATTTCATCTCTATTGACTGTCTTGGAAATGACAGCAATAAGATAGAGATATGTTTTACAGAAGGAGGGTTTATTGAAGGGGTGTTTATTGCTTTTTCTGAAAAAACAAACAAACAAACAAACAAAAACCCTCTACATTCTGAATTGGGGGAGAATGTCCAAAACCATGATGTTTTCAAAGACGGATGAGTAAGCTGTATATCCAAGCTTGTACATAAGGGGCATATTCTAGGAGATAGGGATATGGAGAGTTGGAAAGGGGTTCATCATTAGTTGAGGAAAATTCACAAAAGTTTTATCTACATTCTCTAAGGTGTGAGTCCTACTCTTTTTTTCCCTTTGAATTCAATTTGCCAACATATAGTATAACATGCTGTGCTCATCACATCATGCCCTCCTTAATGTCTGTCACCCAGTTATCCCATCCCCCACTCATTTCCCCTTCAGCAACCCTTCAGCAACCCTCTATTTCTCGGAGTTAAGAGTCCCTCATGGTTTGTCTTCCTCTCTGATTTTTCTCCATTCAGTTTCCCCTCCTTCACTATGATCCCTTGCACCATTTTTTATATTCCACATATGAGTGAAACCATATAATTGTCTTTCTCCGATTGACTTATTTCACTGAGCTTAACACTCTTACACAACTTTCCCTATTACTTTTACCATAGTGTTGCCAACATCTGACCTCTGAAAGTTACTTTTAGAGTAATAACACTTTTCAGAGGACATGCTCAAAGATGTCTGTCTAGCTTTCTCTTGAATTTCATCTGCAGGTATCCTACTTGAACGGAAAATCCTTAAGTTATATTAAGATTCTCATTTTTCCTTTGTATTGTCTTTTAATGTTTTGTTTTTAAATAGTTTAAAATATGTTTGACACATGCAAAATATATTTAAGTACTTGGAAGTTATCAAATACAACTGTAAACCCATCATGCAACCCAAGATTTAGAACAATATCAATAACTTGTCTTCCTGATATACTGATTCCCTGATTCCCTTCAAAATAAACAGCATCTTCAATATTACTTATATCGTTTTTTCTGTCACTATCATATATCAAAACTTCATTCATGCTTACTTCTAGCTATAGTTCATTTATATATTTTCACTGCTTTATAACATTCCAATTATCTACCATCACTTATATATGCATTCTCTTGTTGATGAACTGGGTTGTTTCCTGGTTTTTTGATATTATAAGCAATTCTGTTATGATTCTTTTTATACATATCTTCTGATGGAAGTGAAAAAAAAACATTTCTCTGAGTGAGAGTCTTAGAAATGGAATTACTAGATTGGAGCATGTATGAATGTTCAGAATTAACAATGTCTTGCCAAGTAGTTGTAGTAATTATACTCTCATGAACAATAGAATAAAGTTCCTCATATATTTCTGCACATTTGGTATCACTAAGGTCTTAATTTTTGATCACTCAATGTGTATCAAATGGAAAGTCAATATCTTAATTTGCATTCTCTTTTCAACTAATAAGATTGAGATCTATTCAAATATTTCTTGGCCATTTTATTACTCTTCTGTCGATTGCCTGTTCATGTGTTTTTCCTATTTTTATTGGATTGTTTACCTCCCTTTTCTTTTATTTTTTAACTTAATTTAATTTAATGTAATTTAATTTAATTTCCAGTATAGTTTACCTCCCTTTTAATTCTTTGTTGATTAATACAGACATCAATCCTTACTGGATGTATATGTTCACATATCTTCCAGCCAATGGTTTGTTTTCTACTTTCTCTATGGTGTCATTAGGTAGGCCACTGTTCTTATTTTTAATACAGCCAAATTTATCTTTTTTTTTTTTCCTTTTGGTTACTGCCTTAAGAAAATCTCTTCTTACTCAGGGTTTAAAAGATATTTACTGTATTTTACTCTATAATTTTTATATATTTTTTCTTTTTTATTTGTAAACACTCATCCATTTGGAATTGATTTTTATATGAAGTAAGGTAGTATTACAATATCAGGGTTTTTCCATATAAATACTTGATTTTTCCAGCATTAGTTTTTAAATAGTCCCTCTTTCTCTTAATGATTGATGTTCCAATCTGTATCTAGGCTCTAGTGTCTGTTTCTTTCGTTAATTTGTCAATACCACAATGTTAATTTTGAGTTTTTTATTTTTTTGAGACACAGATACTAAATCCTGTAAATGGGATTACAGAATAACCTGAATTTTAGACCAAAGAAGAAACTTTTATTTTTTTATTTTTTTAAAAAAAGATTTTATTTATTTATTCATGAGAAACACAGAGAGAGAGGCAGAGACACAGGCAAAGGGAGAAGCAGGCTCCCTGCAGGGAGCCTCACGTGGGACTCAATCCGGGGACTCCAGGATCACACCCTGGGCAGAAGGCGGCACTAAATCGCTGACCCACCAGAGCTGCCCAGAAGAAACTTTTAGTTGCTGAAATGAAACACAGTGTTCCTCAAATGTCTGTGTGTGAGTGTGACAGATAAATCATATTGGTAATACAAGTGAACAACAAAGGAGAAATATTTATATTCATGATAAGAATTGGGACTGTGAGAAATGGTGTGACCATATCATAACACCACTTGTGTGACATTGTTTCCCCTTTCCCTAGACAATAAATAAGCTTTGCCCTCACAAAAAGCCTCATTAAAGCAAAGTGATTTGAAACTCTGAGTTTGGGAAGCTAAGTCGCATCTCAATATAAAAAGAACATCATTGCTGGAGAGCAAGACCTCAGTAGGGAAAAGAAACAATAAGAACAGGGACCCGCATAAATGGCAACAGCTTTATGCATGCGGCAAAAGCCAATTATTCCTGCTATCGTCCATACTGATAGCAGTACATGATGAAAACAGCAATGATAGTGGATAGATAGCCAGGCTTGCTGGGGTCAGTTCTCTCATTCCCCGCATCCCCCTAGTTAATGCTCCTCTGAGACCTGTGTTGATAGTCACCTATGCAGTTCCCTCATGTGATTGGTTTCTTGAGTTGTTTCTCCTTCCTTATTTCCACATACTTCATAGCCTACAGTAATAAAACCTAGAGCCAACCCGGACTCTGGGCTTCACCTCGGCACCTGCACTTCTTGGCGGTGCCTGACAGTGTAACCCCTTCGGGCCTCTCTTTGTTCCAAGATATTGGACTCTTAAGTAACCATTTCATCTCTCATTGGAACATACCACAGAGCACATCATGGCCAATCTAAGAAATCATTCTCCTGGTCTGTTTAGTGTCTACTGCTAACTATATGTGTAGTTCAGTGAAGAGAAAAACTAAATAAACAAGAACATTTGGAAGATATCAAGACAAAATAGCTTATATATGTTCTCTAATTTGGTGTTTATATAATCACTAAAAAATTATTGAGGTATCCAGTTTTACTAACAAAGAACAGTATTTACAAAGTATTTGTTTTTTATAGGGTGTAGCTAATAGGTGCCACTTGAGTAATTTTTCCTGCCCTGGCAAAGGCAGATTTGATGATTGAATTGGTTCCCAAAATTTTTATAAAGATTTTATTTATTTATTTGAGAGAGAGAGTGAGAGAAAGAGGGCAAGAGAAAGAGAGCACAAGTTGGGGTACAGGTAGAGGGAGAGGGACAAGTAGACTCTCCAGCTGAGAGCATGGATCTCCATGCAGGGCTCGATCCCAGGACTCCAGGATCATGACCTGAGCTGAAGGCAGACACTTAACCGACTGAGCCACCCAGGCACCCTGGTTTCCAAATTTTTCTAAAGTTCTGAATTTACAGAGATAAAACACCTCCTGGAATATAAAATAAGTATGTTTCTCACATTTGTATGAAGTTATTTTCCTTGGAAGGTCTGCTCTGCCCCGTATGTATCTTATTCAGCTGAATTTAAATTCCTAAGTCACTTTTCTGTGAACTGCTATTAACTCATATCTTTGCTGAGATGCCTGTTTTGATCTATGGATATATTTTGAAGATACAGTTAAGGAACTTTCCTGATGTATGGGGGAAAGGGATAAGTTACAGAGGAATCCAAGACCTTTGGTTGAGTAATTAGAAAAATGGATTTACCATCAGCTGAGATGAGGAGTTCATGGGGGCAACAGATTAGCAAGAGGTAAAAGATGGGATTTTGACACGGTCAGTATGAAATATCTGTTAGTAGAAATGTTAACTTAGCATTTGGATATATTATTCCAAAGCTCAAGAGCGGTTTTGCCTAGAGATACAAATATAAGAGGCATTGGCATAGAGTGGTATGTAACATCCTAAAATCATTAAATCACGAACAGAATGACTGTAGCTGGTAAGGATTAAACATCATACTGATACCAGACCAGCTCCCTTTTTCAAGAAATAATAAAATTAGTCTGCCATGATATTTTCTAAGTAACCTGTGTTATTTCTTGGGTATATCTATTTCCCTAAGTACTGAGTTTCACAATCTGCTTTGTAATGTGTCCAGAATCAAGATCAAACCAGTCATCCTTACAGAATAAGCCTTTAACTCTTGGAAATCAGAATCTCTCTTCCATATTATATTATCCCTTTTAGATCAACAGGAATGGTTGAATTGTCTTAATACAGTGGAATAAAATCACTTCTAGGTAATACATTTTTAGTTCCCCCTTGAGCTGCATAATTATATCTGCTTATCTAAAGGCAAGGCCAATCCATTTTATAGGGCATACTTGAGTGAAGATGAGTAGCTTTTCATAAATGAGACATAAATTTCAAAATTATGTTTTGTGAAACAGAAAACAAGAACGCAATCTAAAGCTCAATAATGTGATATCACCTACTTCCTTTATTATTTCCCCAAATGTTTTTCCTACCTAGCCATATTCATTATAAGCAGTTACTAAAGGCAGCTGTTACTAAGATGGAAAGAAATGGGAAAGTTCTTAAATATTGCTTTCTTTTAAAAACAAACAAACAAACTTCAAAACATCTGGGCTCTGCACTGACAAATATGTTTGGTGAGACCAAAATGATTATGTAAGAGATTATGCAGAAGGAACATCAACCAAACTTCTTTGTTGCCTACAGTTTTGAAATTGCCTTTTACTTTCACAGTAGTTTTTGTCAAATGTTGTGAAAAGTTTAATGAATGTGTCTAGTTTTTGTCATTTTTAAACCCTGAAGATTACTTAACACTGGAATGTGGTTGCCTGATATTTGCCAATGATTAGAAAAGCCACCCATTTGATGTAGAACATTTAGCTCTGTTTGCTTATTACAACAGCATTTTCCCCTCCAAGGGACTTTCCCACCCTTCTGAGAAGTACCCAAAATTCGAAGAGGTGAAGGGAGGAGACATGAATGACAAAAAAACAATATAAAAGAGGAAATCAAAACCAAAAAGTTGGCCCAAACTCTTAGAACAAACCCTATGTCCTGGGTCCCAGCTAAATATGAGTTAGAAGGTTATGTTATCACCTTAGTCAGAGCTGTTATTGTTAGGCCAGTATATCTGTTGTCACTGGAAAACAGCATAGCCAAGTCATACCTCCCCATGGAGGAAAGTGTGGTGTCAGAATTTCAAGAAGGTCCAAATCAGGACACCTGTGTGCCAGATAGGCCCAGCTGCACATGTGGGCTGGCCAGGGCTGCAGGACGCCATCTGCTCAGCACATGGAATGCCAGTTCCTTTGCCGAAGATGGGTTTGAAGGATGGGATTCTTTAAAGAGGAAGCTCACAGCTCGACTGTGACATCCTTAGCCTTTCTCACATTTTAAAATAAACAATTTTAGGAAGAGGGGATTAAAGGCTTATGTCTGAGAGATGACAAGTAGGGTATATGGCTAGCTCCAGAAGAATTGCCTCAGAAGTTCCCCTTCAGATCAGCATTTGGCTTTTCATTCTGGTGACTGATGAAGTATGACTGTAACTCTCAGAAAATTCCAGGTGCTAAGCATGTGCACATTCCAAAAATGCTCTATGTTCTTGTCCTTGGGTTTGCAACAATCAGACCAACAAGGGAATATCTCTCTTCCCTAGTCTTTCTGAAACATAATGAGACATTTGGCCCACACCTTGACTTCCTGATCATTAATGAAAATCTAGTCAGAAAAAATATGATGGATAATCCAGAATCTATTGAACAATTAGTATTAATTGCCTTTGTCCCCCCCCCCCCACAATAAAACTGATGTTTAAAAGAATATAAATTAACACTTCTCTGAAATTTGGGGGACTGGATTTCCCACAAATTATCTTTATTAAGTACTTGTTTAGCAATCCTTTACCTTTCACCAGCCATTAGTAATTATCAGATAATTTTAAACATTTATTATTTTCCTTTAATTAATATTTATAGTCTACTCCTCTTAAAGATTATGGCAATTTTGATTTATTCTTCAGATGAGAAGACAAGCACTTTGATAATGTTTCTAGAGTTTATAGGCAGAGCTCTATAAAGTTATTAAACTCCTAAAACAAGACAAAATAAAATCATTCACTTTTTTAAAAGATTGTTAGGAAAATGGCAAGAAAGCTTAGATTTTATAATATAGTTATAAACATATAATATAGTTACAAAAATAGTTGCAGCATCATCTTGAAAATGCAGTAACTATAACAAGGATTTTACAAAACCTACTTGACAGATTCCAACTGGGCCCAGATCAGAGCATTTATCTTAAATTTCAGGCACAGGAACCAACTCATAATCTTAACTAAACTAATAATGTAGATCGACTTGAGAAATTATTTGCAATTCAGATTTAATGCCACTGACTATTTTTCTTTCTCAGTCCATGTAGGGCCTGTTACAGTAAAACATGCTAATCTGTTCCTGTATAATTAAAAAATATCTTATACAAGAAATGAAGCACATAAAAAATAATCAGACACACTTGCTAAACTAATTGCATATGGAGTTGTGCCAGTTTCCAGCCTGTGATTGGATTATGTGTTTTAATTTTTAAAATATTTTCCTATCCCACCCCCCAGTAACCACCGATCTGTTCTTTGTATCTACAAGCTTGGTTTTTGTTTGTATGCTTGCTGGTTTCTTTCTTTTTTAGATTCCATATATAAAAGATAACATACAGTATTTTTCTTTCTCTGTCTGACTTATTTCACTTAGCGTAATGCCCTTGAGGTCTATCCATATTGTCACAAATGACAGGATTTCATTTTTTGATGGCTGATTATTATTTCATTTTATATATATATGTCATAAATATATATATGTATATGTATGATATATATATATATATATATATATATATATATATATATCTCACAATTTCTTTATCCATTCATCCATCAATGGACATCTAGGTTGTTTCCTTGTCTATTGTAAATAATGCTGCATTAAACATAGGGTGCATATATCTTTTTGAGTTAGTATTTTTGTTTTCTTTGGATAAATACCCAGAAGTGAAATTGTTGGATCACATGATAGTTCAGTTTTTAACTTTTTGAGAAACCTCTACATTGTTTTCCATAATGGCTGAATCAATTTACATTCCTATCATCAGTGCATAAGTGTTCCCTTTTCTCCACATCCTCATGTACACTTGTTATTTCTTGCCTTTTTAAATAATAACCATCTTAACAAGTATAAGGGGATAACTCCTTGTGATTTTGTTTTGCATTTCCCTGATGATTAATGATGTTGGGCACCTTTTATGTACTTTTTGGCTATGTATACAATGGCCTGATAACCTGATAGCCATCTAAATCTCATTCATTAAAAAAATTAAGTGATCTCCCCCCTACTAACTCAGCAAGGCAGAACTTTTCTACAGTAAAACTGTAATCAAATAACTCTGAATTTGAAGCTAAACCATCACAGGACCACAGATACCATATGTTGAGCTTGCTCACAATGTAAATGTTCACTTTTCCAGCATCTTTTTTTTTTTTTTTGCCTTACTGCCTTTCACAAACATTTACTGAGTTCTCTGCACATGACAGAAGCTCATATGGCATTGAGAAGATTAAGTGAGATGATATAAAGTTCTTGGCATGAAGTAGGTTCTTATCAAATGTTAGTTGTCCTATCTTCTAGAAGTAAGGTATCGTGTATTGCTTAGCTATTTGATCTCACTAATGCTGGCTGTAGGATATTGCTAGGAGTATACTGTAGAAGTATAGTAATACTACACTTAATATCAGACTACCTTATCCATGGATAGGCAATGACTATGATTGAAAGGTCAACCTATTTTTGCTGCTTGATTTTGTGAGTCACAAGTAGCTGAGTTATGCTCTTTCTTTTCATGCCTTTTAGCTGCAGATCATCACTCTTTCAAATCCTTATACTAAACCTCACTATGATGGTTGCAATGGGCTCATCATTGAGTGTGAGAGTCTTTAAGTCTGATAGCACGTATTCAAATTCAATACTTTGTTCATTGCTTTGATCACTCTGCCCTGATTCCCTAAGACATTGTAAACAGCCCTTGAAAATTCAGAACATTTTGGCCCCAACTATCAGGGCATTCCGTCCAGTTAGTCTCTGACTCTCCCAGAAGTGAATTTAAAAAACGACAATAACAACAAAGTTACTGGTGAGGTTGGATTACATTCTTCTTTATTGATGTTTACTAAGAACCAGAATTATATTTTTTGGTCTAACTTAATTTTTTTAAATGCCAGGCCATCAAATGTAGTTGCTCTTTTGTGTTGAAAGCTTGTATTTTACTAACAGGAAAATTCACAGCACACACTCCAATCCAATTTGTAATCAATCACTCAGATGTCAGTGGCATAAGACCTGAGTGCTGGTCACTTGTGCTTCTAACAATAAGAGCCATCAGAGACTAAAATTCAGTTACAATGTGTTGCAGCTGGTGTGGCCAGGACCTCACTGGAAATGTAATTTCAAAAAGATTTTTCTTGTTAAAAAGAAGATTTTCCCTCTGAAAAGTGTTGGGAAGATAGCAGTTGGGCAAATAGGCAAGCAGGAAATTTACAAGGATTTCCAAAAAACATTTTGGAAGCATTGGATTAATTTGAACAATTGCAAAAACATTTTTACTGAGTTAAGCAGTTTAGCTATTCTCAGTTTAATAGAATATGTTTGCATTAAAAAATAACTTTTGACAGTCCTTTTTGTTTTTCTCATTTCAGTGCACACACTTTAACTAAGTGGCATATAAAGTAATGCGTGTCACCAGACGGACTCTAGGGAATTGCCCTGGGTTTGATTTGTTCCTGCCTCTTCTTTCAGGAAAAGAGTGGGTTTTAGGTGGAGAATGTACTGCTGGCTCACACTCATTAACAGCTTCCTGAACACCATGTTCCTTTGAGAAACAGTAACTATATTACATAAATTCTGACCAGGTTCTTCTAATGGAGAAGACCTAATTACAAGATAATATTACATATATATATATTTTTTAATTTTAAGTCCATAAACCCGATTAATGGCTTTCCACCTTAAAGTAATCAACATTGAAGGGTTTACAATTGAAACCACAATACTGATTCCATGACTCAGAATGTCTTTTGGAACTTTCTGGAATTGCTTTCAGAAACTACACCACATTTCTTTGACATCCTTACCTTCTGTGGGATTTTTGGTTTATGAAAACAACATAAAGTCATTCAGAGCCAAGTATTTTAAATGTGGTATGTTAAACAATAAGTATAACATTGTTTGTGGTCATAAAGTTATAGCTTAAAATAAACATGTAAACTACTTCTGAAGTTAGTTCCAACATAAAATCTAAGTGACAACATCAAAAGAATGAGTTTTCTGCAGTGACTAATTTGGAAAAATAATATTTCAAGTATGGTTGTCTAAAAAAATCTACAACATCATTTTAAACTTGTATCTTTATCTAATTTCTTTCTTTGATGTATGTTAGAACAAATTCCATTCCTTTTCCCTACCTGAGGTAAGATCTTGTCTATTGTATGAACACACTCCCTCTGTAACTCCATTTTTAGGTCATCAGACTCCTACCCTCCAACTAGGGCAACTTTGTTATTTCTTACCATTCTTCTAATTCCTCCTAAGCCTGCCTCTTCCCACTAATGTTTCTTCAGTGCTTTACAAGTGATAAAATTAGGATCAGACCTCCTCAGGGAATAGTGAGGCATTTACAAAGGAAAAAAATAAAAATTTAATTCCTTCTAAAATATTTAGAAAAGAAAAAGCAGACTCCACCTCTTTACATTATCACCATAATGTCCAGCATGAACAGACCTTTTTCTTCATTGTTTATAGAGATGGTCTTACTCTTCCAGGTCAGCCTGACTGTCCATCAGGAGAATCAGAGTGTAATCTGTGAAGAATGACTAAAATAATTTGATTACATTTTCTGTTAATAAGGAAGGGATCTTACATAGAAATTGATATCCACATTTGTTTTATTCATGCTTCACTTAAAACAGAATTCAGAATGTTTCCCTTCTTAACATAATTAAAGTTAAGATAATGAGATAACTAAGCAATTCAATACAAGTGTTCATTCTCAGAACTCTTTATAAAAAGGAAAGCACAGCAAGTTGTCCAACTTTAACATTGCATTGGAAATAGAAGAATGAACTGTATAATTTTTGGATAACTCTTCCAATCTTAAAATTCCAACTGATTCCACAAGAAGTCCATATTTGTTTTTATGGCTTTCTATTCCAAGGACCGAGCATGGCATATGTGTCAAACAAATATTTGTTTACTGTGATTATAGCATCTAGTACATTTAAGTAAGCAATTAGCAAGTTAGTCTGAAGAATTTAGTCACATCTGAATTCTGAAATGGACCAATAAAAATTCCCTAGTTGGTTTCTGGCTTCCAATTTATATGAGGCAACCATACAGCACAGTGATTGAGTAGACAGACTCCAGTAAGACTGCTTGGGTATAAATCCCAGTTCTTCCACTCAACAATTGTGTGGCCTCAGGGACAAAGTAAAAAAAAAATGACATTGTATGCCATGTCAAGAAGTTTGGACTTCATGCTCTAGAAATGGACATGAGATGATTAGATTTTTACTTTAAAAAGCTCACTTTAGAAGTAATATAGAGGATGACTTAGAGAAGTACAAAACTATTACAATACTGTAATAGTCCATCAGGAAATGATTATGGTCTGAGTCAAAACAATGACAATTGGATGGCAATAAGGCAGCAAAAGAGATCAATATTAAGGAAGAAGTAGAATTCTATAAATTAGGGAATAATTGCTTTGGAGCAGGGATAGAAAGCAGGAAGTCTAGACTATTCTTAGCTTGGACAAATGGTTGGGTGAGATTCCAGCCCTTGTAACATGAATGATCAGAGTTATTACATTGTTCACTAGGAAATGCCTCCTTAGCAATACAATATGCTTCTAACAGCTATGAAAATACCCATTTTCCTGTTTGAAGAATTTTGACAAAATGCATTTCCTCTGTCACAGTCCCTGTGATTTCACATCATACAACTTGACTACAATTGGCTATTTCCCTGAACTTTATCCATTCTGAACCCTATATCCTATAATATGTCCAAAATATGACCCACAAGTTTAGTTTCAGAGCTTTAAAAATACACCCACTTCTATTATTAAGACCCTTATCATGCCTTTAAAGATGTATTAAAAACATATAAATAGTAATACATCTCCACCGTGATAGGAAAAAAAAAAAAGGAGAGAGCTCTCCTTTAATATCATGGAAAGGATATTCTAACAGCAAGCAAGAGAACAGTTTGTGGTATGCAAGGATTAAACAAAAACTAAGTTTTAAGCAGAAAGGTGAAAGTATTACTACTGGCACTAAATTTTTTAAATAAATCCAAGAAAATCAAAACAAATAGGAAAAAGAACACAAACCAAAAAATACCTTCCACTTTCAATCCTCCCACTTATTAAAAAAAAAGTAATCTATGAAGACAAAAATTGAATTTGTGATTCCAGAATCATAACATCCAATTAGATTACTTCATTCTTGGGTTGATTCTTACTAATTCATATTTGTCCCTCATAAATTCAGAGTGGAAAGGTCTTAATTTTAATAAAATAGCCTCTAATGATGTTAATTAAATAAGCAATATATTTTGTAAAGAGTGAGGAAAATACAATATGATATGAACTAACATTTTACTGATGATATAACTAAGGTTTAAAAGTGTCAGAATTTCTTCAAGGGCAAGTATATACAAAGATAGGCTAACCAGGTCTTCTGAATCTATATCCCATGCTCTTTGAGGTTCACCTGCTGTCCCATGTAGAAAATGTAACCATCTTCAACTGCATTTTCTTAGAAATAAAGACGGTGCACATGGCATACACCCAAAAGAGCAATACTAATGTAGGATAACAGATTCTGAGTAAACATGTCTATAACATCCAAGTACCATGTACAGCATTTTTAGTTGTCACCTATTCCTGGAAGTGGAGAGGGAGGCAGAGGTTAAGCACATCTCCAATGAAGAGATCTCATTGAGGCCAGAGGCTGACACGCTGTTGCAGAAGAGAAAGTGGGAGTGGTCTGAGATAATGTATGCTTCTGTCCATGAAGACCTACCTGTCTGCTTTCTACATCCCCTCACTGGAGCTGATCCTAAAGTACTGCTGATCTTCAAGCATAGTACCTTGAGTTCAGGGCAGAGTATCAAATGACTGAGAGGTTTTCAAACCACAGGTTTTGATCAATCAATTCAGTGAGTCATGACCAGCATTTTAAAGAAACAGAGAAAGAAAGAGAATAGAACAGAATAAGGGACTAGCATAGAACAGAACAGAAGGAAAGGACTAATATTTTTAAAATGTCTCCCTGCATTACTCATCATAAGAATATTTATTTTTGAAACTTTTTTTTCAGGGGTGTGTGTGTGTGTGTGTGTGTGTGTGTGTGTGTACTGGATCACAACATTAAGTATTTCTCTTTCTGTTCATCGCTGTCAGAAGTTTTAAAGGCATTGGCCTCTATCCTAGATGATGCTTGGACAAAGGTCAAGCAATCTGTGTTCTCAGCGGCCCATTATTTTCCTCCTTTTTTTTTATATGCTCCTGCTGTTCCAGTACAAACTCTCTTCAGCCAGGCTTCTTGCTAATCATGTCACTAAGTATCATGGCTGAAAAAAATGAGCAAGGGCAATACATGCAAAGCCACTCCCTTTCATTAATTTTGTTTAAATCCTACTGACACAGCTGTCATCATTACATCGTATTCTTTGATAATACATTTTGACATACAAAATTCAGAGCTGAAAAAGAGCTTCCTGTATAATTTATCTTCCACTAGCTTTGAATCAACTGAATTTAATTCTTCTGTAAAGCTTTGCTATTATGTATTTAACAGAAAACATTGCTTTTGATTATTTGGAAGACCTGTGTTAGAAGTCAGAAAATCCAAATTCCAGGAGAAGTTCTTTTGTCACAGGCACTGACTGTAGTCCATGGGAGCAGATCAGGAACCTAGTGTGGTTCTTTCATACATAAAATGAGTTAAATTAGGTGATTTTTACTGTATCTGCCAGCTTCAAGTATGCCCACGTTAGTCTGTTGTACAAGGTCTTGAAATTTGTAGATGATAAAAGGTTCTCTTGGTTCTTTCTATAAAGTTCTCTGTCTTGAATAACAATGAATAGGTATGTTTAAAGAATCCTCTTACACAGTTATGAAAGAACATTTGCCAGGTTGAAAGTAAATGTTAAGGAAGTGTTTCCACACTAAAAATTAACAATTATTTCTAAAATAACAATGACAAAGAATTACTGTGGTAAGTATTCAAGCTATAAAAATAAACATTATATATTGCTTAAAATGTGTATGTACATATCATAATATGTAATGTTTTATAAGCGTAAATTATAGATTTATGCATATTCTAATCAGACATGAGTTGTTTTAACAACAGGTCTATCACAGAGAAAAAAGTGGAAGCTATTTAAATCTCAAACATTTAAATATGTAGGGTTCATGGGAACCTACACTGATTTCTTTCATCACCAGTGAGTGATGAACAGACCAGAGTATGAGAAGAATTTGGGCATCATCCTCAATTCTTGTGGCCTTCATTAGACTAACCTAAGGCAATTTTTACCAGGTTTTATTGATAGCTATGAGAAATCATAAAGAATTGGTTGCCTAACTCCTGACAATTGAAAGTTAGACACAAAATGTATATTTTTTATGGAGATTTGTTTGTTTGTTTCTGGAAAGTCTTCTAAAACTACAGAGCAGGTAAAGGGGCTCAGGAGTTCTATCAAAACAAACTAAGGGTAGATTTCTGCCTATGTGGCAAATGATTCCAAAGAGGGAAGTCATATCAGCAATGGAGAGAAAGTGGAACAGAAAAAGAAGAAGACTAAGGAAAGGACTTGAGGAAATATCCACATTTACGGTCAGAAGTTTGTAGAAGGGCTAGTGAAAGAAAGGAGGAAAGAAGGAAAGAAGGAAAGAAAGAAAGAAAGAAAGAAAGAAAGAAAGAAAGAAAGAAAGAAAGAAGAAAGAAAGAAGAAAGAAAGAAAGAAAGAAAGAAAGAAAGAAAGAAAGAAAGAAAGAAAGAAGAAGAAGAAAGAAGAAGAAAGAAAGAAAGAAAGAAAGAAAGAAAGAAAGAAAGAAGAAGAAAGAAAAGAAGCAAAGAAAAGAAAAGAAAAGAAAAGAGAAAGAAAAGAAAAGAAAAGAAAAGAAGAGAAAAGAAAAGAAAGAGAGACAGAAAAGAAACAGAGAGAAAGGAATAACCCAGAAAGGAACATGGAAATAAATATGTAGCAACAGAAATAAGGGGTAAATTAAGTACAAAGACTACAGAGTATAGAGGATGACTGTTGGAAGGATGATCTTGGATTTCAAGAGATAAATTAATCCAATGCCTGTTGAGCCAAGTTTCAAAGGGTTAAGATGAAATGAAGCTAGAATGAGCAAATGAAGACCATTATTTGAATGTGAGCTGTCATTTGGTTTTAAGTGACAATTCTCCCTCACCCATCCTCCCATTTGAATGCAGTTTTTTTAGCTCATCATCAGAAACACCTATTGGCAAACAGCTTGTTTCTAATACATTAAAAGAAATTTATCACATACTTCAATGAGATGACTTTCACTCTTCATTTAACCTTGTTAAAATATTTCCAAATTACCTGCATCATGAAAGAAATAGCTCAGATAAAACAAAGAAAGTGAGGGAATGAAATGGGAATAATGAGCCCCAAATTTCTGAGTCGTCCTAGCAGGACAGCTGACACTCAGAGAGGGTTGTAAACCTTCCAAATTCTCAGTAAGCTCTCTGAGCCCCGAGTTGTGCAGAAAGTGTCAAGAAACTTGCCCTTGCAAGGACTATCTTACTTTGGAGAATATCAAATTAATGCTGTTGGCAGCAGGCTCTAACATGTTGTTCAATTACTTTGGTTCCTGTGGTTAAATAACTAATATTGCCATGGCAGTTAGGACCTTCACTTACTGTGATTATATTTTAATGTCTGCTGTACCCTGGCTTCTGTGTAATTTTACCAATTACCCAATTATATGCTATTTTTCTTACTTTGTACAAGACAGGACTGACTCACCATCCCTCTTAATGTTAACATTCGATACAATTAACATTGATTAACATATTTGTGTGTGTATTTATTTTGTCTTGTTTTGTCTTACAATTCCTGGCCTTGGTAAAATTGAGTTCATTTGCTTCCCTCATGTACATTACATGCATTTATTTAGTTACCCCTGCCCAATTTGGGGGTAATATTGAGCAGCCACTTCCTATTTTGTGCGTGAGCACTTCACCTTACCTATTTCTGTAATGGTAGTAGTGATAATGACGTTAGCACAGTAAATAAGTGTACTTTCCTCTCCCTTTGGCTCAATAACATTAGTATTATTACTCTTATGGTTGCTATCATTATTGTATCTTATTCGACATATTTTTAAGAAAAAAGAACCAGATATTTAAATGACTATTCTAAAAACATTAAGCTGGTTAGTAGAAAGTCAGAGGTGAGAACCTATTTGGAAACTACCACTATCTGCTACAGATCATCTGATTCTCTCCAAGGCAGCTAGACGGAGCCAAAAGTAAGGAAAAAGTGAAAATAATAGTAGATTCTCACCCTAAATAATTTTTATCTATTTGAGCAGAGTATGACTGATGCCATACCTCACAGTCCACCTGTACAGAAGTCACTGAGAAGGCCCCTGCCTGTTGTCAGCAGGCACCTGGTGGCATTCAGATGCAGAGAGATGGATACTGGGGAGTGTGTTTTGCCTTTCTCCCCTTAATGCTGTGTGACTTATGCAAACTGCATAACCTCTCTGTGTCTCAGGAAAATTATTGTTTTATCATTTCAAAAACATTTCATCATTTCTAAAAATAAGGATGATAATAGGACTTGCTCTTTAAAGGGATGTTAAGAGGTTCAAAATAGTTAATTAAAATGAAACATTTGGAGCAATGCATGCCACAGAGTAAATAATAAATGGAAACTCCTACTATAATTTAATGTGTGCTCATAAGTACTTGTAAGCCAGTTAAGGAAACAATATCTCTGAAGATCACACACTTCCTTCAGTCCCTAGAAAAAAGAACATGGTGGGGCACCTGGGTGTCTCAGTTGGTTAAAGCCTCTGTCTTTGGCTCAGGTCATGATTTCAGGGTCCTGGGATTGAGCCCCACATCAGGCTCCCTGCTCAGTGGGAGGCAGCTTTTCCCTCTCCTTCTGCTGCTCTCCCTGTTTGTGCTCTCTCTCTCTCTCTCTCAAATAAATAAAATTTAAAAAGAAGAAAGAAAAAATAATACTCTTACTTGGAATGATAAAGCATAAGATGGAGAACTAACATCTTTTAGGAAATGTTTGGATAGATCTACCATTTTAAGAAATCAATCCTCCTAATTATGATGCTTTGATTTGTTTTACCACATACTGTACTTATTCACTCATTGATTTTATATACTTGTTTGTTTTAGATAGGGTGAGATAGCTAAAATATGTACAACTATGAAATATGTAACTATTCTCTATACTAAATTATAGCACATAAGTGGAATCAATTAAATTAGATTGTAATATATTTAAAAGGATATCTGATGAACATTTGTCCCTTTTATTTGTAGAAGAGAGAAGTAACAGGGTTTTAACAAACTTACTACTTTTGTGCTTTTTCTGATTTCATTTCTACATTTATTATTTGGAGCACATAGATAAACTTAAAGTTGTATTGAGATCCCACAAATATAATCTGTTATATAGATTCAGGAAATGTGGAATCAGTATTGAAGTGATAATTCAGTTTTTTAGTGCTACACAAGCTAATTACTTGAGTTAAAATACAGCGTTTTAGATCTGATACTGAACTCCCTCTGCATTAAATTTTTCTCTGATTCAGTTTACAAGGATTTATGGGATGAGCTCTCCCTAGGGACATTTGATTAGATGTTGGTATCATTCATGACCTTCCATCATTGGTTTGAACCCAAAGAAGTGGGCAGTGACCCAAAGTTGCTAGCATGAGAGACTTGTTGGGAAACAACTACTTAAAATATTTGGGTGGTGACTTTTCTTCCTGTGGACAGATGTTCCTATCAAAAAAATCTCCCATATTTTATATCAGTTGACCTCTTCGTTTGGGAGAATGATTTATATTTGTCCTGAAAAAAAAAAAAAAACAACAATTAGAGAAAAATATGTTGCTGCTCTCTAGTTCCTGGCAAGAGTGGACAGAGAAGGAAGAGAAAATTAACCTCTGCTTACCTTACATGGTAATACTAAATTTTCATTATTCATTCCATATTTAATTTTTCTGTATTGTCTTAAAGCAGTCCTACACAATGCAAAAATCTATCCATTAACTATTATTAATTTTGTTTCCTCTTGGGTTCTGCCTCAAATTAAAAAAAAAAAAAGACTCCGTAAGAGTCATGGACAGACACAGTTATTGCTTAAATCTTTTCAATATTCAAACAAATAACTACAAGCAGCTTTATTTCCTTTATTGATGAGTACAAGTAACTAGAAGTCTAACGAAGTAAAATGACTTTAAAGGGCTATCAGGGAATCACCGATAGAAATAAATTGTAATTCATTTTGATGTTACATCAATATCAAAGAAGAATAAATCTAAGCCAGAGAAGAATAAATCTAAAACGGTAAATATGTTGAGTGTTATAAAAACCTCTATATATAACAGGTTGCTTTAATATCCATTCAAAATTATTGTGTGGGGAAAAGAAGAAATGGCAGTATTCTCCTAGAACAGAATATATCAGTTACCTTTCTATTACATTACTTTCTCTACTTTAAAAACTATAAGATTTGAAACATCCTGGAAGGAGTTTGCATTAGAGGGGAGTACTAAAGAAGACTCTGGTAGGGTCAAAGTCACAGCTGGAGTGAGTTTAAGTAAACTTGTCCCTTGCTCTCTCTATTCTAGCACAAAAATAAAATGATGGATGCTCATAGTTATATTATCGTTAAAATACTTTTCTTGCTATTCACAAGGTCACCTTCCACTTGTATCAACTATCAATTCTCTATTATTCACAGTGAAGTAAGAGGAATCTTACTGTGGATTGTTTCAAAATCTATTTTAGAAATACCAAATTTTGAAAATGATTTGCTTTTCTGATTACACATAGCATCAGTTGATGTCCAGAGGAAATCACAGCTATTTACTCTCTAGCAGGAGAAAGTTGGGCTGGGGTTAAAAAAAAAAGTCATGGATAATTTCAAAAAGTGAGGCGATTATCTATAGAAAATAGATTATCTAGTTTATGTATTGTTGATTTTTGTGAGCACTTCCATGAGTGTTAACACATACAAATAGATGTGGCACTTTTATTAAAGAAAATGCAATACACAATTATTAGTACTTTCTAACCAACTCCCTCAAACTTCTGTTTCAATGTGTTTCAAGCATTCTTTTTTTACAGCACCACTTCCTCCAAACCTGTCTCAATGTCCAAGTTATATGAGAAAATCAAGAAATCTAAATTTATGTTATACCAGTTTCCAACTTTTTTTGTAGAGACACCTTCCAGGAAGCTTATTTACATGTAAAACATAATTATTTTCTACTGTCCTAATCATAACTTTTAAAAATATTTTAAAACCCTATAGCATTGCATTCAAATTAACCTTGTCTCAAAAAGATAAAGCAAGGAGTAAACAAGACTAAAAGAAGTAATTACAAGCACAAATCCTAAAGGTTTTCTATTTACAAAAAAAAAAAAAAAATCCAAAAGGTCTTTTTCCATTTATAAAAATATATATATATATATATATATATATATATATATATATATATATATATATTTAGAGAGAGAGAGAGTGACAACCGCAAAGGTAAATTGATTTTTTTAAATTGCTTGTTTTTTAAGTTGTTCTTAAGGGTGACCCATAAAAGTTCATTACCTCAAACTCCAGAGGTGATGTCGAGCAACAGTGTACTTATTCAGAATATATGTATCCATGTGTTATTGAAGATTTTGTTTAAAATTGTTTTTAATTTAGAATGTTTGAAATAATCTCTTTAGAAATTGAAATATATTGACATATATATACATTAGTAACAGTCCACAACTTAATTTATCACATATATATATACGTTCATACACTATCTTTTAAAACTCGTAAGCAATAGATGAAAACAGAAAGTCAGACGAAAACACATATGTGAATAATTCAGCAAAATCATTTTCACTGCTTCTGTTTCAATCACCTGAATACTGCCATATTCAATTTTCTATGTCATTTTCCATCATAACTTATAACCGTCTTTGAAAGCAAACCTAAAAATGAGAACTGTAGCACCTCTGGAGAACAGTACATTCTCTTTCTGGGCTAAGTCTTTCCTGAAACTCAAAGGCGTCTTTTTCAGGAGTGGTTTACAAATAATCCACCTTGCCTACAGAACAAATAGAATTCCTGTAAATAAGAATGCTTTCTTCAAATGAAAACAGACTACATTGAATCAAGAAAACCTTGGGCCCATTTTATCTCATTTTCACTTTTCGTAGATTAATGAATTAATAAATTCCTTCAATAATTTATCTTTCTGCAATGGCAATAAAACTTTTAATTCTGTATTTGGAAAGTAAATCAGAAAAAAATAGACAATTATTCCATTTTCACTCAAGAAGAACAAAGACTAAATTTCTAAAATGCCTACTTGAATTTGTATCCTACGGTTCCTGTTCCTATATCTCAGAAACATACATTTTAGCATCAGCAATCAAGGATGGGGGAGAGAGAGAAAAATCCAATGAACAGTCCTCAGGATAATACTACCTAATTAGCTAGTTTGATCAGCTGGCACTTTATTTCCAATCTTCTCAATCAATCATATTTTTCTATTCTGATGCATAAAAAGTCAACTAAGATACACTTCTAGATTTTTTTTTCTCCAAAAAAGGATGCAGCTTCTTTCTGTTTGAATAGTCTTTCTAGCTTCCATTCAGTTATTGAAAATGAGGGTCCTAAGAATTTCAGAAACCACATAACTAGTAGAATAACGAAGGTAAAGAGACCCATAAACATTCAAAGAATTCCTCTTTCTCCTTCATAGAAGATAGATTTTTTTCTATTAGTTTCTTCTCAATAGCATACATTATAGATCACCCGCTATGAAAGCAAGAAGCCAGAAAATAAAAAAAGATAATCCTCTCATTCTCCAGCTATATTACTTCTATTCAACTCAGTGTTTTATTTTATGTTACCATTATCTCTCATAAATTACAATTTTCTTACAGATCCAGCATTAAATCTGAAGGATACGGTGTTACAGTTAAGTAAATACAATGAAATATATTCCACAGAACCACTAAGTTATGGAGAGTGTATAAGAAATTCAACTCAAAAAGAAAGAAAAAAATGAATGAAAGAAAGAAAAAGACATTAAACTCATTTGTAAAATAAATACATTTTCCATTTGAAGACATCCAAATAGAGTTGCAATCTCTTGAAGGAGCAGATATTTGGAAAGAGAGCAAAATAGACATATCAAAACATAAGGCATAAGCTAGATTTGGGGATGCAACCCTAAATTTAGTACATGTAACCCCATGGCCAATGACAGTTCTGACATAACCGATAATTTGATTCAGGAACATCAAGTGCTGGGGCCCAGTGGTGACAGAAAGAGAAAGTCTTTTACAGAAACTCACAGACTGTACATGGATTAGAATCGAAAGAAACCTCAGAAGATCATTGGATCCATCCCTCTGTCCTTAGCTAAACTAAAGAAACATCTAGCTCTCTTTAACAACTGATGAGATGGAATTTGAAGTCAAAAGCATTAGAGAAAAGTCTTATGATTTGGATTGACAGCATCCTTTTTTTCTAACCTTTGCCTCATCTCATGATGGATATCTAAAAATTGAACGTTATGCCCATTACTATCGAAAGTGTCAGGGTGTTTCAGAGGGAAGAGTAAAACGGAATGAGAATGGTTGCATACATGCGGAGGTATGTGCACTTGTGTGAGAATGTGCAGGATGTGTATGCAAGTAGTATGTATGTATATAGTATATATAGTTTATTTCCCTCGAGACCTTAAAAAAAAAAACCTGACTATAGACTTTTTATTCCTTTGAAAAGATAGCTGAAATGGTTACCATTTTAAAGACTAGGAAGCAGGACGCCGGGGTGGGCCAGCGGTTGAGCGTCTGCCTTCAGCTCAGGGCGTGATCCTGGGCCTGGGGATCCAGTCCCATATTGGACCCCCCGAGAGGAGCCTGCTTCTCCCTCTGCCTATGTCTCTGCTTCTCTCTGTGTGTCTCTCATAAATAAATAAATAAACAAACAAACAAACAAATAAATAAATAAAATCTTAAAAAAAAAAAGCATTCTAGAACTACAAAACTAGCAAAACTGTCCCCGTGAGAGGGCAGTAGGGGGCCAAGCGCTGGCCAACTTTTCCCTCGCTGTCCACCCAGGACTGTCCCTTGCTCTCACCCTTCACCCTGCCTCCCGCCCGCTCTAGGGGTAGGGCCGTGGAAGGCACTAAGAGCCTGAACAGAGGTTGCAGCGAGCTCTCCTCTGATGAAACGAGGAATCCCAGGATCTGTGGGGCAATGAACCACTTTCCCGGGGTGACAGTTGTGCTGAGAGGTGCGCGTGCTGTTTGGCGAGCTAGCTTTCAGTTTGGCTTCCTACAAAAAGAGCAGAAAGGGGGAGCTGTCACAGCTCCCGGTGCCCACAAGCCCCCCCACCCCACCCCACCCCGGTCATTGCGTGCCCAATGTCCACGTTCCCTTTACCCTGTGTGTAGGTTTGCATAACTCTTTGCAAGCGACTGTCAATCTGTCTGTGTGACAGAGGGACAGAAGCGCTCCGAAAGTTCCCTCTTGCAAAAATGCCTCCAGCATCCACCTTGCTGTGTCGCACACACACACCCTGATCTGATCGCCCGCGGTACGATGCTGTGCTTGTGGCTTCATCCTGTCGCTGCCTCCTGGATGACTTAGTCACTAGGCTACAGAAGTGAGAAATGGCGCGTCTATTGAAGTTTTCTGTCTGTGACCTCACTTCTTTGAAAGCAGAAAGTGGTCGGGACGGAAACAGGACCCAAAGGGGGCAAACTGCCCCCTCAATTCAAGATCGTAAAACGTAACGGTTAAGAGACCAGCACCTGGACCCAGACGGTTCGGATTGGAATCCCACTCCCACTAAACCCTAATTTGCGTGCCTCGGGCAAAGCGCTTAATCACTCCGTAACTCAAGTTTTCCATCGGCAGAATGGGGAAAAGCGCCTTCACAGCAGGGCTGTGAAGACTAAATAGAGGTGAACGCTTAGACCGGCGCCTGACACATAATCGTTGCTCTACGTTGGCTGCGGTTCCCGTTCTCCTGAGCACTGCCGTGGTAAATTGGGAGAAGGACCATTCCGCACCAGTACGCACTGGATCCTGTGCATGCCCACGCACCAGAGCAAAGGTGGGGGCACCGTAACCCTCCGGCTCCCAGCCCTCCAGCACCAGCCACCGCCACCCACCCCCACCCAGGGAGATCTGCTCCTGGGAACCCCTCCCCAGCCGTGGGACGCGCCCCACCTGGGGGCGCCCTTGGAAGGTTGAGGGGTGCAAAGGCAAACGACGCGCTCAGGAGCGCTGGCAGCTACCGCTCTCGGCCCTGGAGGGTATTCGGAGTGTTTTCCTACCTGCCCCAGGCTTTTGCCCTTCTTACTGCCGCCGAAAGCCAGTCCTTGGTATGTGCCCGCTGATCGATTGGCGACCTGGGCAGGCGTCTCCCCGCCCAGAGAGGACTTGATGGAGTTGAGCTTGGCCCGCGAGCTGCCGAGCTGTGAGCTCTCCACCATCAGCACCGCGGCCAGGAGGAGCAGACAGCGGGACGAGTCCTTGCCCCGCATCCACGCGGCCATTTCCCGGCGAGGGGTCCCCGGGAGGCGCAGAGCCCGGAGGTGTGCGGCTGGACGCAAGGCGACGGAGGACCCCAACGCCAGGCCCCTCTGTCGGGGCGCGGGGGCGAGGCGGCTGTTCCCCCCAACCCCACTTGGCCTCGCGGGGGGGCGCCCAGCACCGTGTGAATTCAGTCTCACGCCTGGGACCCGGAGCGAGAGCGGCCCAAGCAAGACCCGCTTCTCCACCAGGGCAGGAAGTTCTGCGGTAACTGGAAGCAATCAAAGGCGAGGCGCCTTCTGGCCAAGGAGGCGTGACCCGAGGTGCTAGAAGACCCAGCCCCGCGGACCGCACCGCTTCGGGGGCTCCTTGCCCGCGCACCACCGCGCTCCCGCCGGTCTCCGCGCTCCAAGTCTCCTAAGTCGCTCTGCAGGGCCACACCAGTTCTCTCCCTTCCGCTCAGCTGCTTTTCTCTCCTATTTCCCTTCCCCGTCTCAACCTTTGCAGGACACAATGCCAGCGGGCGCCGTAACAGGGGACCGGGAACGCCCCAGGCCGGCCCGGAGTCTGAGGCCAGCAGAGGTCTCCCGCGCGCGCAGGCACCGTCTCCGCAGCGATGCTCGCGGTTCCCACCCCGCAGCCCGGGGCTGCCCGGGACGCAGCAGAGCCCTAGCAGCGGCCGTGCGCGCCGCGCCGTCCCGCTCTCTGCATTTGCTCTCTCGCCGCCGCCCCCTTTGCTTTTTATAGCTTCCCACAGTGGGGTTGTTTTTTTTTTTTTTTTCCCTCCGCCCCCAATTCAAGAGTGACAAAGAGTGAAAACGTTCCTCTCACCCCCCACGTTCCCGCCCCACTCCTCTCCTTCCCTCTGCGGCTGCTCCTTCTGCGGCTCCCCCTCCTGCCCCTCTCCCTCTTGTCCCCCTCCCACACCCCTCTGCTCTCCACAACAATTGGGAAAATGGGATTCATTCCCGGAGGAACGCGAGGCCTCCAGATTCCAGACGGCAGCCCCGGAGGTGGAAAGACCTTTGGAAACAGATGGAGGGCAAAAGTGGAAGTGGAGCGGAGCAGGTTGCCCCCGCCCTTGGGGACCGCCAGCACGACTTCTGGAAGTCCCCCCCCCACCCCCCATCTCCAGTGCCTGACTCCTAGAAAAGCCCTAGAGAAGACTGGGAGAAGCGAGCATCTGGGCGTTAAGGCTGTGGTCTGTGGACGCCCAGTGCTCAGGTTGGGTTCGAGGCTGTGCCTCCCAGGGGGTGTGTAAGGCTGCGCCGCGTGGTGCCCAACTGCCGCGGATGGGGGCTTTGGAATTGGGGAGAAGACGAGAGAAAGGGAGAAAGAACTTTAGGATTTTCTAGGCTACGCCTTTTGTACCACTCCTTCCCCCCCACCCCAACCCTTGAACCCCCACCACACCCGCCTGGTAAGTTTCTGTCTCCCAGGAGTTGGGAGAAATGGGGTGCCCTTAGTAGGCTCCGAGGGTTTCGATCTTACAGCTCTACTGGGCATCTTTACCATAGCAGGCAACTGGCCCCTTTGCGAAGAGAAAATCCCAAATGAGAATGAACTGAGGCGAAGGGGAGCCTTTGAGGTCCTGCCTTCCTCAACTTCCTGCCTCCTAGCCTCTGGGAATTCCAAGGGAAGCCTTTCCTGCCAGCCCCCGACTCCCCAGGTCGGGTCTGCTTCTGAGAAGACGAGAGGAGGTGCGGAGAGGGGCCGGGACGCGCGGGCGCGCAGCGCTTGGGGGCGCCAGTGGCAGCGGCCCGGCGGGCCGCGGAGGTCCTGGCAGGAGACTGGCTGTTCCAGGCAAGCTCGAGGCTCGGGTTTGGAGCGGCTCGGCCGTGCAGCGCCAGTGTTTCTAATGCAATGAGGAGGGTTGTTTGGAAGTTGCTGTATTTGTCCTTCTCAGGCTCTAACGCCTGCGCTCAGAGAAATTGAGGCAGTGCCACAACTTGGCGGCTAACAGCTAGAGAACGGGGCTGATCTCCCGAACCGCACTGTAGATCTGATCTTCGGACCCTCGTTCTTCAGTTTCCATACGCGATGCAGACGCACCCCAGGGTGTACAGGAGTGTACATTCAACATGTCGCTAAGGGAGAATGATAGTGACTCTTCATTTCCCCCAAGAAAGGACCGAGTTCTGAAGTGTGAATTTATGCCAGGGTTCTCCCAGACAGCACCAGCTTTGCATATTTCCTGCCCTGATCTGTGAATCTCTCTGGCCTGGAATGCTTCAGTTTCTTTCTTTCTCTGTTTCTTTCTTTCTTTTCTTTCTTTCTTTTTTCTTTCTTTCTTTCTTTCTTTCTTTCTTTCTTTCTTTCTTTCTTTCAACACAAGCAAAAGGGCATTAAAACTTAAAGAACCCTCTGGCATCTTTCTTATCTTTGAATTGCCTTTGTGCTTTCTTAGGATAGAGATTCTCACGCTCAATATTTTCCTACTTTTTAAAAATATGCCTAGGAATGGATTTGTAAGGACAAAGGAAGCATTCCAGGCACAAGTGGAGGGCAAGGAAACTCTATTAATAAGTACTTGTGATTCATGGTTTATACCTTAAAGAAAGTATATATATATATATATATTTTTTTTGCCTTCTTTGTGATATGCCCATCAGAAAACATTAGAGAAAAGGAGAAAAATTAGATTAGGAATCTATTGGTTTGGGACTTTTCAAAAGTATTTTAAAGCAAAGGGAAAAGACAAAAGAGAGCTATATATGTGGGCAAAAAAACACTCTACATCCATTTGGAGGTTGCAACTATCCACCATGAGCTAAAGAAAGAACAAATGAACCAAGAGAGAATTTGAAAAGTCTTTGCCTATTTCCATCAGTTCCCTCTTTCCTTATTTCCAACCAGAGTAAGTTGCCATATAGTCATACCTAACTCCTGTCAATGCTCTGCTGAAAAGAAAAATGATGTCAAGCTCAGCAAACTCTCAAGAAACCCCTCAGCTCTGGGTATCATGATAGAGATTATCGCAGAGGCTTACACAATACCTGACAAGCAAATTTTTCCAAATCAAAGTTGAAAGTCAAAGTTCACTTCTGTGTGCACTAACATTCTTCCACATACATAAAACTAAATCACACTATGGAATCAGATGTTACAACATACACAATTACACCTGAAAAGGAGGTAAAAATTAATTGCATTCATGATCTAAATGCTCTCTGTAAAATTGTACAGCAGACAGAAACAGACACACGTAACCCACATGTAGACAAGTAGATATGCATACACAAAATCAACTAATTGCAAATAAACATAATCCTTGGATTACTGTCATAGCCACACATGTGTTTTCTCATGTATGTTTTTATAAGCATGAAGATACAAACCTCATACTCTCCTTGGGAAAACATTTTTTATGCATTTTGCAATAACATCATTAGGGAGTAAATACATCAAAGCAACAAAACTGTACAGAAGTAAGGATCCGGTTTTCTTATTCAAAAGAAAGTACCTCTATGGACATTTTCTCCTTTGGCCATATTTTCCCTCTTCTCTGTGCTCTGCCAATCATCTTGCTTCCATCCAAAAGCAAAAACAAAACAAACTGTCTCAGTAGTTGTTTCTGGATCCTTGTTTCCTTCTGACTACTTAGCCCTAAGGTGAGCTAAGTGCATACAATTATGTAACCACTCCTTACATAAGTTTGCTCAACAGTTCTTCATGAACTTCACTGTATATTTATTAAGTTTGGGGTCTTGAGAATACAAAAGTGTGTAAGTCAGGGCCTTGATTATGGAGAGGCTTGCGGTCCACTGTCAAGGCCTTACCTTACTGAAATCTGCCTCTCACCCCTGTCAGGAACCTTCCTCTGTTCTCATCTGCTACTAAATCCTGCCAATCATGGTCTCTCACAGGGTATCTAGAACTTCTGAACTGGACTGAATTCATGTGACTGCACAAATAAAAGAAATTAGAGATGTCCCCCATAGCTTTTTCTTTTCTCATAAGTTACATGTACACTTTTGTAGTGTACTAGGAGACAAATACTCCTACATTTGTAGTAGAACCCAAAGAAATGCCACTAGTTGTGGTCCTTTTAGGTTAGTAATTATAGAAGTATGGTACTGTGGCAAATTTGGGAAGGGAGAGTATAGTTTAGTAACTTTCTTAGAATCTCAAATCACCTTGTCCACACAGGATGGACATGATATACCTTCTTCTTGTTGGATGTTAAAAGATTTGGAAAATATGGTTATGAGGATTTCCTCTCTCCACAGTAAACAAGGATACCTGGTTCTCTATTCTAGTAGTACTTACACTTTGGATCTTATCACATTAGAATTTCATGTTTCTCTGCTCTCTGTAAAATTGAAATTATTATTCATTATTATTATGAAATAATAGTACCATGTATTGCTATCAATCACATTTTACATAACCTCTAGTAAATATAAGTAGCACTGGTATTGTGAACATTTTTTCTTTCTTGATAAGCCTAATTTCCATACCATATATGAAATTCATATCTCTTATTTGACCTCTGCCATATTTTCAGCTATTAACTCTTTTCTATATTGATTTCCTGGACAACAAGACCAGCTAATGAGGAAAAGCCTCAATCACTCACAGTTGAGGCACTGGCTATACTTGACACAAACACACACAAGTGAGAGGGTTTAAGGGATTTCACAGTGAAACAGTCAGAAACATAATTCCTTAGTTAGCTAAAGGCTTGATTTTTGATCCCTGAAATACTACTCATCTTCTCAATATTTTATCTGCCACTCAAAGGAGAGAGAATTATTAAACAGATCCCTCCCCTAGCACCTGAACCCAACTAATAAAAAGTGCATAAATATTATAGCAAAAAATTCAAGGGGATAAAATTCTGATTCTTGTGCATGTGAGAGACCTTTGGTGAAATGGAAACTAGAAACCTTCTCCAAAAGTTGAACACCAGGCCTTCCCTTTGTGATGCACAATTTCTGCTGGTCCTATACACCACAGATCCTTCTTGGTGGTCCACTTATTCCCACTGCTGAATTCTGGCAGGCTGTTTCAAGATTTGTCTTTGGTAACTACTACATGTGGCTGTGAAAGAGAAACATATTTAATTCTTAAGAGAAGTTCATTGTAAGAAATCTCATCTTGATGAGCAAGAAAACAACTTCCCAATAATCTGGACCAGGAGCTTCCAAACTCTGTTCTTTAGGTCTCCAGGGCTCTAGGAAGTTAAAGCTGCCATATTTTTTTTTTAACAGAAAGGGGTCCAGAAACATGACTTTTTAAATGTCTGCTTTTGTTATAGTTTTTTTTTTTGGGGGGGGGGGGGGAAGAGATGTGTTGGTTGATTCGTTAGTTTTAATCAACTGTTAACTGCTATGATTTGGAAGCCACAGTGAGTTAAGCAAAATATCCTATGAACCCTCAACCTGCCAACAACAAAATGGATTGATTTCTACCCTGTTATTATTACAGATTATTTCCAAAACAAACATTTCTCAAATGGGGGAAACTATTGAAAATCTGGTGATATATTCAGTCAGAAACGACTTGGTTAATTTAAGTAGAGAGTATTAAAAAATGGAAGGGCAGGGTAGCTATTCCAGGCATGGTACAGTGTGTTTGTTCCTGTCAGTTATCTGAACCTATGACTAATGACCATGGAAAAACTTCAGCTATAAAATAAATTGTGGCACAGATTGAAAAATAATGTGAAGACTATTTGCAAAAAATAAGAAAACAGGTTCCCACGGGGCAATTTAAAACCTGTGTTTGAAGCATAACTAGGATTTGGTCACAGAGAATGTAAACTGTGTTTAGTTTACTTTTGGGTGATCGTTTTGTAATAGATCATACCTTTTGATACTGTACGAATAGGCTGCAATGTTCAAAAAACAGTTTGAGGTGTGAAAAGTCAAGATATTAAACTACAATTGGCTTAGGCATTTTATAGATAACTGTCTTGGAATATATAGTAGTAATACAAACAACAGTAATAAGCAAAATATATTAAATGTTTACTAAGTACCAGCTTGTTAAGTACTCTACATGCATTCCATGTATTATCTCTTATTTGGGTCCCTTAGTTCATGCCTTTAAAACGATGTCCAATATTAAAATAATACTGAGCAGAGTAACTGGCAGCACAGCAGACTCTCATTTTAGATATAATGCCCAGTTATGGCAACAATGTGGAGCACACCTAAAAAAGGAGAAAGTTCTATCATTGCAACAGAACTTAACACTGATTCCTCTGCAGGAGCTGAGCTTAGTACATGGTTACAAATAACATCAAGAATAGAAGTAGATGAACACATACATTGCAGCTTTGTCCAATGTAGTAAAGCCGTTCGGAAACTGAGTAATCATTTATCAGAGAACCAGAAAAGGCTCTCTGCTCTAAAGATGGTGTCTTATTTTGCACTTAGTCTTCTGCTCTAACAAAATACCACAGACTGGATGGCTTAAACAATAGAAATTTATTTTCTCACCATTCTGGAGGTGAGAAGTGCAAGATCAAGGTATTGGTAGGTTTGGTTTCTTCTCAGGCCACTCACCTTGGCTTGCAGTTGGTCACCTTCACTCTGTGTCCTCTAATGGCTGTCCGTTTTTTCTTTTGTCCAGATTTCCTCTTCTTAAAAGGACACAAGTCATTGGATTAGGGCCTAGCCTAAAGACCTCGTTTTAACTTAACAACACTTTTAAAGACGTTATCCCCAAATGCAGTTACATTTTGAGGTACTGGAGGTCAGGATTTCATCATACAAATTTGTGGGGGAAACATAATTCAGCCCATAACAGATGGATTTATAGACACAATGCATATTAAAACATTTGGGGAAGGAGTAACATTTCTGGAACTCTACCAGAGTTCCTAAGCTTAATGTGGGAGATGTGTCATAGGTCTACTTAAAAATGTTATTTAAATTTGTCCTATTACATTTTACCTTTGGCCTTGTTAATGATATTAACTTCCTCACCATCCTTCTGTGTGTGAATTATGGCTGAATATGAACCCAGCTGACTGAGTTTGAATATGATTGTCAAGATTCCCCTGGGGCCCTGAAAAAGAAAACAAAGAATACAAGCTATTTGCCAAGAAGATAAGGTCATTTTTACATTCAAAAGGAGCACTTTGTTAATGAAAGATGGAAACAATAAGATACAGGAGTATATGATACAAAAATGAAATCATTGTAGATCAAAGAAAAAGGAAGCGGCAATCAAAAATAGAGTGGTCTAGCAATCAGCAAGTTGTTCTGTTACTAACTTAATTTGTCCATTTATTTAATTTGATTTGTTCCATTTACTCAGTAAATTAATAGTCAGCTGGAATCACAGTACCTTTAATTAATTCAAGGCAGTGCTAAATATGTGGAAGCAGGGGGAATATCTAATTTCACTGAAACTGCTCATGAAATCATACTTTAATATATGTGCACTTTGACCACTTAGCTTTTAAATTATCAAGAAATCTGAGAATAAGCTCAGATTTGGTTTAGTTTTGGTTATTGTTCTTTCTGAAATCCATTAAATGCTATTTTTGTTGTCAGTGTCAAGAATATATGTGCAGATTTGTATATATCTAAAATCGAATAAGATTAAGAACATAACAACTATTTCCATATTCTAAAATTGGGTTAGCCTTATTTTCCAATGTCAGTGTTGTATTTTAATTAATAAGAAAATGAAATTCTCAAGTCTCTTCTCATGTATTCTATAAATAAGATCTTAGCATGGAATAGAATTATTTAAATTTTGAAAACTATCCTTTTTTTCTACAATATTGAATATATTTCTTTCCTCTACTTAATACTGGAGCTAACATGGTCCCTTTCTAACATGAAAAGGCAAGATACAATTCTAATCTCCTGAGTACTACTTTCAAACTTACAGAATTATCTGATTTTCTTTCTACATATTTGCATAATTCCAGGAGATGATTTATTTAAAAAGCCCACAGTTGTAAGTTCTGGTTAAAAGTTATGCTTATGAAAATCAACCACTTTTCATTCTTTTTAGTCAATTGTAGATACTAAGACCGCTAATTATAAGTTAATTTGTATACTATCTGACACTTATTTGTAAACCATTTTCTGAATATAGCAGACATGATCATCTGCTTTTCTTTTTCAATGGCCATTTAATACGAAAATGTCTCTAAGGAAACCACTCTAAGTAATGTCTTTAAGTAAATCCAAAAATATGGGGAATGCAAATTGTGACCCATCATGATATTATTCTCTGACAAGAGAAGAATTCCTGTCAACTATTAGAAATGGATTTAAAAAAAAATCAGTGATCTTACACAGTTATTATCAAAATCCAAAGACTAGAAAAAGTCTAAGTTCATGCAGCAGAGGGCAGTAATGTATACTTATCAATAGTAAGAAAGATGAAGAATTAGAGATTATTACAAAATAACTTTTCTGGAGAAAATTGTTTAAAGACCTTTCCTATACCAATGTTAACTGAGTGGGAGATACCTGACAAAAGAATTCATCTATTCTTCCCATGCAGATGCTGTAATACTTCTTACTCCTAGTTTGCAAGGATTTAAAAACAAAAACAAAAGTTCTCCCTTACCCAACTCCATACAGAAGCCATCTCTCTTTGTTAACGTCCTGCAGAGGTTGCTTATGTGGCAACAAAGCCTACTGTAAAAACTTTTCCAAACCACTCAGAAACAAAGGCAGATAAACAGTGTTATGAATAGTCTAATGAATGTGCAGAATGCTTTGGAAATGAGCCACACAATTTAATCTTACTACTACTTTATTTTCAAACTGTCTCTGCCTAGCTGAAAAAAAATTGCAACAAAATCCAAGGACCTCAGTTCTTACCCTTCTTTTAGCTTCTGTGACTGCCTACCACCATAACAATATTTGCATCTTTTTTCCTGGCTGTCTAAAAAGGTGCTTCAACAAGCTGCTTCCCTCTTCATTCACTCTGTCCTGATTTTGTCCCATGTTCTATTGCTTGCAATAAACATCAAACAAATAAGCCCTCACACAAGGGGTTAGTGTTCTTCAAAAAGCCTACAGGTAAAAATTTGAAGGTAGAGTCTAGGAATATATGATGGCATAGTTTTCAAACTCCTGCTATACAAAACCAGAAAAAAAGACGCTTAAAATACCAAACCCAAACCAAACAAACCAACCACCATCCCAACCACAACAATAATAAACTTCACAGATGACATCTAGAGCAAAATCAGGCAATAAGCTGAGTGAACAAAATCACCAAGCGATATAAGGCCCACATAATATCAATTTCTGTGAAAACTGACTTTGAGGGAAGAAATGAGGCTCTAAAAACAGAGAACTCCAAAGTCTCCATCAGGTCCTATTTGGCAAGAGTACAGCCAATCTGAGAACAGTAGACATAACCAGGAAGGAATGGGTGCTGCAGCCTCTAAATCAAATAACAAAGTTCCACAATGAAGAAAAACTTAGGAAATAGAATCCAAATTGAGCTGGCCAGGAACAATTGGGACAAAAAGAAAAGCCTAGGTGAAAATGAGCAAAGGGAAGAAGTACATATCAACAATATAGGGCATTTCTTAAATCGCTCTATAAACACAGTAGAAGGGGAGTGCTAGAGCAATGTAATTGGAAAGGTTATCTTGGCCCAATCCTCTCTTGAACAGCAAAGAAAAACTTACTTGACTTAAAAAATAAGCAATAAAAGAAGATTGTGGCCCAGTCCTGTGCAAATTTAATATGTGAAAAAAGAGAATAAGTACTAGAATAGCCAAAAAGCAATTTCCAATAAACACACAAAACAGTGTACTAATCTCCTAAAACATGATAAAGGAAATTTTAAAAATTGAATCTATGAAAGAATATCATAAAACAGAATTAGACAAACTCTAATATATGTTTCAAGGAAAGAAAGATCTGAAAGAAAAAAAAAGATGACAAGACAAATTATTTCAAGGACGCCTGGATGGCTCAGCAGTTGAGTATCTATCTGCTTTTGGCTCAGGGCGTGATCCCAGGGTCCAGGATTGAGTACCACATTGGGCTCCCTGTATGAAGCCTGTTTCTCCCTCTGCCTCTGTCTCTCTGCCTCTCTCTCTCTCCATGTCTCTCATGAATAAATAAATAAAATCTTTTTTTAAAAAAAGAAAAATTATTTCAGAAATGATACTGAATTGGAAAGAAAAACAGAGCAACATATAATGCTTTTGGAGAAATATCAGATGAAAAAGAGGGGCATTCAATAAATAAGAAGATATAAGGAAATGAGTAAAAAGAGTTCAAGAAAAATAATAAATACAGAAAATAGGAAAAGAAGATCCAACAAGTTTATAACAGTTTTCCCCAAATAAGAAACTCAAACTATGGAACAACAAAGACAAGAACAACAAACCCACTAAGTAAAATAATTTAAGAAAATGTTTGAAAATAAAATGAACAAAACCAAAAAGATTTGAAAATACGTATCATAAAATTACACAGGAGAAAGTCAATCCAGAATGGACAATGCAATAACCTGTTCTAAACAATTGGACTTGAAAAAAATATCTTTTGCTAGTAGGAAAAAGATCATGCCAATTTCAACAATGAATTTTATGTGAGGATACAATTAGGTAAAATATTTAAGATAATCAAAGAAAGAAAATGTGAACCAAGTTTGTTGAATCCAGCTAAACTAACCTTCATGTACAAAGGTTCCAGACAAAAGAGTTTGTGAATCCAAAAAGTCAGAGAATATTATTACATAAGCCCTCCCTTAGAAACTTACCAGGAAATAAGATTTAGACAAACCCAATGATGGCGGTACTACATAGGCAGTTACCTATGAAATTAAGACTACCTGATAGTCTCAGAGAAACTATTATATAATGGCTATATGTAGTAACAGATTATATAAGGGAGAGGTTGAAGGAGACAAAAAGAGAGAGATAACAGACAAATCTTGTGAAAATTGATGTAAAGAAATTAAAGTAGCAGTAAACAAAATCCAAATGTCCTTTTAAACAATGCACTTTGACTAAATGGAGTTTATTCAGAAATTAAATTTTAGGAAATCCATTAACATGTTCTATCAGTATGATTGAACTAAGAGAAAAATAATATAATCATCTTCATTGATGCAGAAAAAGCATTTGGCAACACTAAACCAATACCATTCACATTAAAATTACTAAATAAAATAGGATAAAAATATATAATTATATATATTATATTATATTATATTATATTAGTATATATATCATATATATCACACAAGTTAGCACCTTTATGTAATAGAGAATTATTTGATGCTTAAAAAAGAAAATCAGAAATAAGACAGGAATGACCAAAATCTCCAGTTATTGAGCACTGTCTTATTAGTAATAGCCATTCAATTGAGCAACAGAAATCAATTATAGCCAAAATAATTTTAAAAGTTAAACTATTTCTATTTGCATATAATACAAGTATATAACTGGAAAATCTCTGAAGCAGAATTTACTAAAGTAGTGGTTTTTAACTCTAATATCACATAATCACTAGTCCATATAATTAACAACAAATCATTTAGAAGTTGTCATAGAAGAAAAGTCCCCTTGTCAGTAGCCAAAAACAAATAATACAATTCTTAGGTATGAACATAACCTAAAATGTACAAAATCTAAATGAAAACAACTAAAACTACTCCTGAAAGATTTTAAAAAGTAGGCTGAATCAAATGAAAAGTTATACAATATTCTTAGAGCAGAAGATTCAGCATTATGTCAGTTATACCTGAATTAATTAATAAACTTAATATAATCTCCATAAAAATATGTCACATTTCTTTTCCCCTGAGATTGGGAAAGTTGATTTTAAAAAATGCATTAGATTGAATCAAAATTCTTTTGGGAGAGTAAACAAGAATGGTCAGGAAACCTCTGAAAAAGAGAAATAGTTAGAGACATGCTGATAAACCTACCATAAATTAAAAACTCTAAAATAGGCAATAATTTGTTATTGGTTCATAAACAGACATACAGACCAATGTAACACAATAGAAAAGTCAACAGTATACTCAATTGTATATGGACATTTAGTATATGAAAAGAACAGCATCTCAAATCTGTGGCTTAAAAAATAGACTTTTTAATCATTGTTTAAACAGATAGTCATCTGAAAAAAAACTAAAACTGATCTATTCTTCACACTCTAACAGATAAACTCCAAATGGATTGAAAATTTAATTATAAAAATAAATAAAATGGGGATCCCTGGGTGGCGCAGCGGTTTGGCGCCTGCCTTTGGCCCAGGGCGCGATCCTGGAGACCCGGGATCGAATCCCACATCGGGCTTCCGGTGCATGGAGCCTGCTTCTCCCTCTGCCTGTGTCTCTGCCTCTCTCTCTCTCTCTGTATGACTATCATAAATAAATAAATAATAATAAAAAAAATTTAAAAAAAAAAAAAAAAAAAAAATAAATAAATAAAATGATGTGAGGGTTTAGAAAATGCATAGATGAACTCCTTCATAAAATGATTTTTCCATAACCAGAGAAATACTCTTCTAATTTAAAATCAAAGACTAATAAAGGGAATGATTGGAAAATTCGATTTCATAAAGACAATTTTTTATATGAAAAATCATTATAAGTAAAGCCAGATTAATGGCAAACAGGAAAAAAAATTTTACATCTCATATCAGAAGCAAATGGTGACTATCCCTAATGTATAAAGAATTTCTAAAAATGGAAAAGAAAAAAATCCAATAACTCTATAAAGAAAATAACCTAAAGAAGAAAGAGTTTAGAGAAAAAATTAAATGGCTCTTAAAAATGTGGAAAAATGCTTATCTGTAATAAAAGAAATCCAAATTAAAAACTATGCCAATATATTATTTCTTATCTCTAAGATGGCAAAAATCCAAATGTTTGACAATTACTCTACAGCAATGCTGCCAGAAAACAAAGCACCATCATACACTGTTGATGGGAATACAAAATGGCATTATCCCATATGGAGGGAAATTTGGCAATCTAGCAACATTACACATGCATGTTACCTTTGACTCTGTGAGTAATCCCTTTTGGAGGAATCTATTCCAAAGATATCCTAGTAAAAATAAGAAAAGACATAGACACAGAAGTAAGTATTTATTAAGTCACTATAATATCAAGGGTCTAGAAGGAATCTAAATGTCCATTAGGAGGGCCTTGGTTGAACAAACTCAGGACATATCCACAATGAAGTTCTATATATCTATAAAAATGAATTAAAATATATTTTTATATTACTTTAATCTCCAAGATATAGAAGTAAGTGAAAAAAAAAGCAAGATGGAAAAAGGTGTACTGTCATTTAAACTAAGAAAGGGCAGGATACAAATACATATCTGTGACTTTATCTCTAAGTCCTTGCCTAAGATTTTTAAATAAAGACAAATTACCACAATAACAAAATAGAGAATAGGAATAAGATGGAAAGGACCATGGATATAAACTAGTTTTATTTCATAAAGTTCACTATGTAACCATATAAATATTTTACATATTATAAAATAATTATTCATTATTTAATTATTTTCAATAACCAGATTCTTAGTGTTAGGGTTGGTATCATTATCCTGAGACTGTGCTGCTTGCTTCTATAGTACTGTAATTACTTTTGCATGATGGAGGACCAGACTTTTTGATATTGGAGGAAGGAAAAAAGATGTAAGATCCATGAGGTTAAGTATAAAGGAACTTTATACACTGGAATTTAAAT
The DNA here is from genome assembly GCF_018345385.1 of Vulpes lagopus. NCBI lineage: Eukaryota > Metazoa > Chordata > Mammalia > Carnivora > Canidae > Vulpes > Vulpes lagopus. The sequence goes on from NC_054829.1 coordinate 103,640,468, forward strand.
TTGCAGTATCTCTATTAACTTCCTACTGAAAGGATCCAAGACTCTGCAGAAAACATGAATTGCAATTCTGAAGTAGGAAATATACAAAATCAGCCTTATCACCTTGAAAAATCAGATAAGGAAATTATAAAACATTAGGATGTCCAAAGGATTTAGGAGTCCAAAAGATACTCCACCGACAAATGTGCATCAATGAGGAAATTAATTGCAATATACTGAAATTCATAAAGTAGATTTGGACCCATCAATTCATAACAATTTTTAAAAAATCACTGGTCACCTCTAGATGATGCAAAGTAACCAGGTTATTATTTTGAAAATTGATAAAAAAGAAAAAATAAGGATTTGTTCTGTTTTTCTTATTCTTACTATATCTCAGGATAACCAAATAAATTGTCAAGAGATTATCTTCATATAGGGGTTAATATATGAAAAATAAATGATAGAATATCATCATTTGGCAATCCCTAAGGAATTATAGAATCTAGGGAATCATCAGCAATGTTTGACAAAAATATAGAAATTGAGGCAACTGAACACATGTGCTGCTTTGATGGAAGTTGTCTAGTCAAACAATTGAACCTGAATCTAACTAAGCCTCCAAATCAAAGTAAGGATTTTCAGATATACAGGAAATGGAGGAACATTCTTTAAAAGCACACAGAGATGAAATCAGTAAAATCCTTATCATGTGCAAAACTCTACAGAATAAATGACTCAGTTTATATAAATAGTGGCAAGGACAACAAAATGTAAGGAAAGAAAGGTGATGAGGAAGAAACCCATAAAATAAAAGACAATTAAGAGACACATTAAACAGTTGTAATGTATGGATCATGTATGAATTTTATTCAAGCAAATAAATTGAAAAACTTACATGACAAATATTTGATAAATTTTGAAGTTTAAGGTGTGATCATGGTTCCTGTGAATGAATTTTCTTAGAAAATTCTTATCTCTCAAGAATATATGTATTGGAATACTTACAAGATGAGATGGCTTTATGTCTGAGATTTGCTACAAAATAATCTGGGGGAGGAGCGAGTGTGTTGGGGTATAAGTTAAAGCTGGTTGGTCACAAAATAGTAATTGTTGAACCTGGATAATGTGTATATGTGGATTATAATACGCTTCTCTATTTTTATCGCTTTGAAAATGTCTATAAATAGAAGTGAAACAACAATAAAATTTTTTATTATTAACAATAAAATAATTTTAAGGCAAACCCTCCAATTATACAAGCAGGTGGCCTTTGAAGCAAAATGTCTTCATGAATATTGATTAGAGCATTTTATATTCCTCTAAAGTCTTCAAGAGAGTTGAAAACATTAACACATTGGATCTATAAGTGTCCTAAAGGCCTCTTAAGGAATTAACTTCTTTACAACTCTTCTGCAATAAGTTGGCTTCAGTGCCACTATCCAGATATATTTCTTACTAGGAGATAAACCTAGAATAAACATGTTTTGGCTCCTTTTATATGGCATTTGATTTCAAAAATTCTATCTTTTTATTTCAATAATAACACTTCAGATGATATGTCCTGATTTATTCTTTGGGGAAAAATAGTCAGTATACTTTTATTGGCTTAGATCCCAAGGCAGTGCATTTTATAGTATCAAACAGTAATGGTAATGCAGGTTCAGAAACTGGAGAAAAAGAAGAGGATGTCCCAGAAATAGCTGTATATGAGTTGTATATGAAGATCATTTCTATACAAATGTCCAAAGTAATTGCTATTGTCATTAGAGTTTGTTTTCCCATTGAATTGAATTTTTTAAGAAGAAGTTTATCTATAAGTGCAAACATAGTCAGTTGGATGCTCAGACCCCCACATCTTTCTCAGAGGCCCCTTCTGCCTGAGAATTACCTCTCATTCACAGCTTTCTTAGCTGCAGGGCAAGGTCTCTGGTGGTCATGTTGCTAAAACACCATCTGTCTCCCAAACTACAGTAGATGATTTGGTGTCACATCTGACCCAATAAGGCCATTGAGCCTGCTTCCTTCCCTGTGAAACTTGGAATTAGCACTAGAAATAACAGTCTAAGTCTACCTCTGTTCTTGATATAAGATGCACATCGAGAATCTGTTGGTAGTATTTTCTGCCTTGTTGACAGGAAGGAAAGAAAGTCAGTCTTCAGTGAGAGAGATTGAAGCAGATGAGCAGAAAGAGGTGGAGATAAATGATGGAGAGAGGAGGTTTATTACATGATGATAGAAATGATTGAATGGATGGATGGAAGGATGGATAAATAGGCAAGCTGATATAAAGAGAGAGGTATAGATGGAGAAATAGAGATAAATGAATAGCTATAACATGTAAATATCTCCAAGTTACACAGTTAAATGAGAAACGCATAATGCAGAAAAATGTAGTATAACCATGTGTGTAACCACATATGTATACAGTTTGAATATTAAATAAAATTCAAACTCTTAATGCTGGCTTACCATGGGCAGGGAGATAGGAGTAAGTGAAGGAAAAAGATTGGTGACAAGTAGATTTTTTATTACATATATTCCAATAATATTTAATTTTTGTACAGCTTATTTGTATTTTTGTTTCATTTATGTAAATGTAAAGATATATTCAAGTATTACACGAGCAAGGAGAAAAACCAAGTTTAAAAATATTGATATCCAGGAAACACTGAACAAGAACTCAAGGCCTAAAGGGGAAAAAAAACTAACTTTAAAAGTAATTAGTAAAAGATTTAAAATTCCATCAATTAAAAAAATTCTATCAATTCTCAACTTTACCACTAAAAAAGACATGTAATAGCACAAGACCCATTTTCAGAATGTAATATTTTATTTCCTTTCATAGACTGCTTTCTTGTGTTTACTTAAGCTGACACTAAATGAATTGCTATTCTCTAAGCATTCACATTCCCTGGAAGAAAGAAGCCATAAATTGTTTCACTTAGTGGCAGAGGCATGGCTGGGAATAAATACTCAGGACAGAAAATCTAAAATATATTGTCGTTATCAAGAGTAAAGACTCTGATTTTCTGTTTTTGTAATTTTTTTCCCCAAATACCTTAGCTCCATCCACAGGGTTTGATGCTGACAAATGTTTATAGAAAAAATGATCATACATAGAATTACAATTGCCATTTGGCAAGCACACTGATCTCTAATAAATTTTATCAGCTACTAAGTTGCTTACAATGATGCAATAAAACCTCTTCACTTATTGAAGATTCTGATCAATAAATGGTTTGCAGTCGCTCAGCACATCAGTGGAAAGGCAGAAACTGAACTCCACCTTCGGATTTCACTTGAGCATTGTTTCCAACAAATTCCACTCAATAAGGGCCTGCACATTTTCCTTCTTGGACACTAGAGGGAGATTGTTTGCCTTTCAGGCATATTTCTTAGCATGGCTATGTCCTTTTATCATCATCGAGTCTGTGGCTCTATACAGTTATATGTGGCAGCTTCTATCTTAAGGTCCTATCAAGAAAATGCAAGAATATTTGTAAAAACACTCTTCTAACATACATGGCAGACACCAGTTTAGAAAATAGTTCACATTCATTTAAAAATGAGATTCTAAATGGAAATAAATTTAGATTTATTATTAAAATAGGTAAAAATAATATCTAACCAAAGTAGACCACAATTCAGACCTTGTTAATATAATCATATTTGCAAAGCAAAATACATTTCTAAAAATAATAGCTAAAATTTTAAAGCCTCAGAGGATATAATCAATTTGTACTAAAGCATTTTGGTGGAAAATACATAATGACATTCTGTGTTCTCCTTTGCCCTACTCTCCTTCTTTCATTTATCTCAACACACCAATGTCACTGCTGTTGCTCAACCGACAAGACACATTCTCACCTAAGAACTCCTCACTGGCTGGTCACTGTGCCCACAACTTCCTGCCAATATCCATGTATCTCATTCCCTCAGTGGTTTCAAGTCTTTGCCCAAATGTCAACTTCCCAGTCAAGTTTGCTGTACTTAAAATTGCACCACATAGCCCTCCTTGTTTCTGTTAACTTACTCTATATTTTGTTTTCCCTATGGCATTTATAAGTTTCTATTATTCGATGTATTTTATTTTTATATCATGTGGATTATTTTTTTATGTCCTCTATTAACATGTAAGCTCAGTGGGGATGAGGATTTTAGTCTATTTTGTAGATCAGTGTATCCCAAACACCTAGATCAGTGCCTATGCTTAAATGATCTAACTGTTTAAAGACTTAATTAAATCCTCATGAATTCAGTTCAATAAAACTTTGCTTTGTACTTGAATTTAATAATATTTTTTTATGATTGCAGTACCTACTATTGATGTGAGATTTTCCTACCCAGAAAAACGTACTAAGATAATAACATTAACTCTCTTTGACATAGAGTCTTACTCCACAAACACTGATGGGTAGCTATCATATTTTATCTTTCATATCATTTGCAACTTGAAATACCTTTAGTTTTTCAACATCTATGAATAAGAAATCCTTTTGTCATTTTTTTCTCTTCCCTTATATCCATTTTAATTTACCTGTGTTTTGCCATTGGATTTGCAGAAATATAAAGATGGCTTAGAGCCGGAATAACCATAGCAAAATTGTGACATTAGACCAAGTAAATCTTTGATGCTGTGCCAACAAAAATCATCTAATATTTTACCTTACTTTGACATTGCCCCTCAGAAAACTGTTTTATCACTAGCCATCAACTAATCCCTGCTAGAGCACCAAGCCTGAAGAGCTTAAGATACTACTGCTCTAAGGGGATATTTGTGTTTAAATAAAACTAGAAAACTCCAAGACCCTTGGGATCCAAAAAAATACATTTCTGTGTTAGGTAGTAGGAGGGAATATTTGTAATAAATAGGAAATTGCCAGGCACTCTGAGTCATAGCTTATAAAAAGTCTTCAGGTCTTAAGACTTTTTATGTGCTAGATGAATGATTTTTGAATCAGAGGATCCCATTGGAAGATAATGATTATCAATGCCTAAGAACTTACAGGTCAGCAGGCCATAACTGACAACAACTGACTATAATAACTGAAGTAGGCAGGCAAAGTCAGAATAAAGATGGAAATGGATGAAATGTTGGGTAGATCTAGGAGATATCTTTACTTATGCCTTTACTTATCTTTACTTTGCACCATCTGTCCTCCTTTTAGTAAAAGCATGTGGGTTATCTTTTGTGAAACCACTCACCCCCATTGCCCTATTCTTACTTCATGTGACCTCCCTGGCAGACATGGGACCCAGACCTAGTAACTCAGAGCATTCTAACCCTGGTCACAGAAGTTGCTTCTTAGCAGCATGGTTAGACATTTACTAGAAACATTAAGAAAGAAATTCTTCTTCTGCCAAGATCTCTTAACTGGCAGGATATAAGATAGGGGAATATCTACATGAGAAAGAAATCTCTACAGGGGAAAGTGAAGTCAAGAGACAAGAGAAAGATTACTACATATTGTTTGAGCCAGACCTTAAACCTAGATTAGAGAATTCTATTATAAGAGCCAATAAATTTCCCTTTTTTCCTAAGCCATTTCAAGGTTGGGGTTTTTTCACTTACAACCATAAGATTCCTAATACGTAAAAATGTATTATACTAAATTTAGAATAAATAAGAACACTATTAGGAAAAATCCCAGTCTAGAAACAAATAAGCTTACTTTCCATTAATTTTGGGCTTAACACATGCCAGAGTTTGGGCTTGACTGGAGACAAGAAGGTATTTGAGAATTTATTAGAGAATAACTGACATGATCATCTTGCTTGATAGATATCATGTAGAAAAAGTGATTATAGTTTTCTAATATGGAAGTATATCTGAAGATTGAAAGGTTCTTTTTCAGCAGCATGGTCATATATGCATATATTTTATTATTCACATACTTTGGATCTGGTCATTTTAAATGAAATGGAACTATAAGAGATTCTCTTTTACTCTTTTGACTTCTAAGACCTCTCAGGTATTATTAAATCTACAAATACCTTTGGATTTTTAAAAAGTTCTCAGGATTGTTTAGGTTGCAATTAACAAAAATTTACTCAAGTGTGCACAGAAAATTTGAAGCAGGTAGTGGAAGAAATATATTAGTAAGAGCACAACAGGCAGTCTCCCCAGCATCTGAGGGTAAAAAACAAAGCCTATCTTAGCTTGCTTCCACCACCCAGACTTTAGAGCTGAGAACCAGACCACTAATCCCTCTCTGAAAACCACCTTTCTTTGCTGAATTGTAGCTGTCTTCTCTCTATAACCAGATCTGGCTTTTCTTTAGAGCCAATTTCCATTCACATCTCTTTATGATCTTGGGACTCAGTTTTTCTTAGCTGGATGATTCACTCAGTTTGATCATTCTAAATTCCAAATTCCTGGCTGAAAGAAATCTGTTTGGATCCCTTCAGGGGCAGAGTTACCTGGTACAAAGGAGCTACCTGGGCTCACGGGCCCCCATAGTGGAAGCTTTGAATGGGAACAGGTACTTTTCAGAAAGAACATGAGCAGGGAGATAATGATTAGTTTTTTCTGGCAAAAAGCTATCTGATGACCACAGGAATACTTACACATTCTTTCTCACTGGGGAAACAGAAGAGAATCATAAGAGATGGCATCAAGAAATAAATCATAATGATTTGAATCATAAATGCATACTTCAAGAGTGTTATTGAATGATTTGTATTCCAGACAGAGGACCTTGGTTTGTATTGAGTCAACTAAAATATCTTAGAAGACTGATTACACATGTTTGAAATTATTCAGCCCATTATGTCTTACAACAGTATCACCTGTTTAGCATTCATTGGTATGTGGTATAAATATATTCAGAACTCGATAAAGATTTTTGAAACAAACCAGAGATTACATTCACTCTGATAATTGTTTAGTGATGTTGGTTTCACTGGAAAGCTCTGGACAGGCGGCAGGGGGAAAGGGGAAAAAGGGAAATGGAAAAACATCAACGACTAACCTATAAGATCAATTGAAAAATTTGAAATTGTTTCTGATGTTACAATGGACATAATTTCTCAAGACATCATAAAGTAATTTAAAACATATTCATATTACTAGAGATAACATTTATCTAAAGTAAAGAAATTATAACCATACAAAATTGAATGTGTCTGATTTAGTTTTAGGAAATCTTTATGACCTAATATACAAAACAATTTTGGAGGAAACTAAAGCAAAAAAATTCAAGCTCTCTAAGATCTGGTATTTTTTCTGAAGTGTGACATATTGAAATAATCTCTACTAAAATGAGTACTGATGAGGCAATTGAGTAAACGATATAAGTTCAGAAGATGAAAGAGGCAAAGGACGTACTGAGGAATCAGTCATATAAACCATGTAAAACAGACTGCTTCATACTTGTTATAACTGGTTAGGGTTCCTATACTGCTTGGTATGTTAAACTTACAAAGGTGTTTATAACAATATTTTATTAATAAAGAAAGTTGGCAATTTGATTTGAACATAAAAAGATTCTTATGTCTAAAAATAGATAAAATTTTTAAGCAATAGATTGGTTAATGTAGCTTCAAATTTCTTATTCTTTGAAGCACATACTGCATGCAGTCTTTGATTTCCTTGATCTTTTTAGATCAATGTTTTCAGAGACCACACTGAGAGATAGGAAGGAATTGATTCATCCCTATAATGACAAGTCAGAAAATTAAGAAACCTCTGTAGTAAACTCTTTCCATACTAAGGTGAGCATTTAAATAATCACTGTAGGCTATAACCCGTGATCTGTTTAAATGATGACAATTAAATTTCTGAGGAAGAGGATCTATTTTTTCTAATGAATGCCACCTATCTTTTATAGGCTTGAAAAATGTTACCAGTTATAATAAAATGCAAGACTGCAATAAAGCACAGGTAGATATTTCAAAAGTTTATAGTAGTGGTCACTTTAACAAGATAGAATATTTCAAAAGACTGAGTAATAGTTTTCGGAGGGCCAAGAGGTGCTTACAAGCAGAGATGACATTTGACCTGCAGTTTAAGGAATGAATAGCGAATCGGAGGAAGGTGACAGGCCACAGAAACAAGAGATGTCGAGCTGCATACAGGAAGTGAACAAACAGCAAGGACTGCTGAGCAGATGGAACACAGAACCTGTAGGGCCAAATGAGAGGTGGCTGTAAAAGCAGAAATCCTAGGGAAACAGTCTCGCAGGACTGGGCAAGAGAGCCCCACAGACCTCTTCCCCAGCTTCAGCTATGTCTAGTTATGTCCCTCTAAAAGTTATATATCCTTAAATACAGACAAAGCTAAGAATATCATATGTTCTTGCCCAAATGCATTCTTCACCAAATATTAAAGGAACTTCTTATGTTCAGAGCATGTGCTCAGGTGGTTGGCTCTTCTGCTAAAAGAATGCCTTCCTAGGGCATGGGTATGTCTCAGCAAGTAGCTATCTCTAGCTCCTAATACCATACGGAACACTGAAGATACTAAAAAAAGTGTTAAATGAATATAGAAGGAAACAAACTCTAAGCAGCATCTTTTTTGCATATTTATAGTAGGACCTGCATTGAAAATTAATAAAAATATTACCCATTATATAATTTTCACGGTTAATAAGGAGAGAATGGAAACACACTGATCGTTCATGAGTCAACATGTCTTCCTGATTTATTTGCCTAAAAATAACAGGATCTTGGTCTGCATATCAAGAGCACATGGCTACTAACTTGGTACGTGACCCTGGACAAGTAACCTCATCTTTAAAATGACAATTAACATTAATAGCCCCTTAAAATCTGTAATACAACTGTGCAGAGATCATTTTACTTTAAATATAATTTTAAGCATTTACAAAATATTTACTCATCTCACTTGTTTGCTATGATTCAGGACATAATTTAGTTCTGGATGGGGAAATTAATTTGCCCTTTTGCCCAAACTGCATGTAGAAAATTATTTGACTGTTATTATTACTATGTGGTCATATTATTAATCATTTTGATATTATATATAAATATATATATTTGATATATATCTTACTTTATTCTCTCTCTTATGAATATAGAAAAAAGTATTAATATTCTAATGCAGTTACATTTAGAAGTTTATAAAGTAAAAAATCAAAATAAGAAGTTGAAGAAGAAGTTGAAGATAAGGAAGAGCGATAAACAGAATTCAGTTATTAATTTATATATTCTCATCTTTATCTTTTCCAAAATAAAAGGTGGTTAAACAAAACATGGTACATAATATTCCAAAGAACAGCCTTTCTGTATTTGCCAAATTTATTTATCAGAGGAACAACCAAGAGAAAATCAATCTTTTAATTATCAGACTAGTTCCTTAAGGGGCAATTAAATATGGGATATTTCTATATGGAGAGGCACCATATAGTTGGATAGAATGTGTCATTACAGGAAAAGTAAATAACTGAAACACATTTACCAGGAAAACATTCATCAGAAAAGGCAGGATAGGCAGGAAACCTTTCACCAGGATCTTAACGCTGCACAGTAAAGCAGAGGTAATTCACTGCCGAGTGTTTAACAATGAAAAACCATAACATTAACTTCAAAAAGTAAAATGTGAGCATTTTACAAAGAAAACTTTTTCAGAATCATGGCTTAGCCAAATAATTTTCATTGATCACTTACTGTGGACATAGACAGGTAGGCATGTTTTCAAAAGGTGTCGACCAAAAATAATAGTAATGATTCAAGAAGTCAACAGTTCAGTTCAATAAGTAATTGCCACAGATAATTCAAACAGCAGCTCAGAATACAAAGGTGTTTACAGCACAGTCTTTATTCCCAAGTAGCCCACAGTCTCGAGAGGGAGGCAGGTGTGCAAAGAAATAAGTTACAGTGTGGGACGGTAAAGTGAAAGATTCACAATACGCACAGGGTACAGACATAGCACAGAACATTCACAATGAAGAGTAATTACTTCTATGGGGATCTGGGGAAAGGAAGGTGTAGAGAAAGGCTTCCCAGAGGAGGGGAGCTCTAAGCTGAGTGGTTCAACCAGAAGTTCACTTTCCCCTACTTCACTCTCTGTATTTCTGAAAAGAGCATGCTTGTTTGGGAAAATTAAAAAGGATCATCACAGCGGGGTTTGATTTTATTCCTTGGCAAGAAATAAAGGAGGAGTACAAGGGGCCAGAAATCATGGTAATTAAAAGAGGAGCGCCAGAACTTAAACAGTCATAACAACCAAAGAGGAAGACATTTAAATCAATTTTAAATTGAATTTACAATCAATCATTATGAAGCATTATTTTCCTCCTTATCTTCCAAAAGGATCTAAAGTTGCCAAATACAATCACACAAATTTATCCTGCACATTTGTTTCTAGTAGAGTGAAAATTGTTTATGTAAGCTGTCTCTCTTTCGATACATAGTCAGGAGCATGACTGGTATGCATTCAAAATTCATTTTAATTCATTTTAATATTAAATATCCAAAATTTATTTTCAGAATCAAGCACCTATCACATGCTCTCCTACTGTGTGCCTAAGATAGCCTCTGAGGATAAAATAAAGTCGACTGATTACTTTTCAACCTAATTAAACTTATAACCACACTAGAAAAATATATGATCACAGAACAAATTTAAGGTAAAACTTTTTACAGATAATCTGTATGATCATAGGAAGAAAAGTATACACAGTACTCATTGAAGTAACTGAAAATAAGGGAAAAATTATTTTTGGATAATATTGCTATGACAATCATCCAAAGAATATGGATGCAGGGCTTTATATATTTGATTTAAATTTATCGTTTATGGAGTGTCTATTATGGTACCAGGCATTTCATTAAGGGCTACATACTATTTTTTCATTCAATCTTTATCACATCCCTGCAGGTAACTGATACTATATCCAATTTACAGATGAGAGGGAAAATGAACCTCAGATTTACTTGCCTTTAGATTAAATTCGTCAGGATGGGGGAATGAAAAATGGAAGAACTTTACATGTAGATTAAATAGCCTAAAGAAAGATGACCAAGGAATTTGAAGTGTAAATGCTGCCCAGCAGCATTTTTAAACCCAGAAAGACAGCAAGCACTCTTAGGCAATTACAGTCAGATCACTCTATGCCCTGCTCTCCTCCCCACTGTGTTTGACTTTCCTAATTTTCAAAGTCCACGTAAGACTAAAGTCAGACACTGACTGTGGAAGCTGAAGGATCCTGTATACAGGGTATATAAGCTGTGGGTACGGATCCTACCCAAAGAGCTCAATAGCCGGCATGATGTGGAGTTTTTGAGTTTCACCTACACAAGTATAAATATTTGGCCTGTTCAGCCTGAAGGTATAAAGCATTCCATGAATAATGGAAATATTTCTCTTTCTGCTATTTTTAAGGATTTCAAGGAAATCCATAAAACAGCTTGCTTTCTCTCAAGAAGAGAAGAAAGACACATTTATTTTGACAGACTATCTCTTCTCTAAATACCTGCTATAAATTAGTAACTGTTTCCCTAACACAACTCTAAATTCCCCAAACCAGAGAAGACAGTTTTATTTCTCTCCCTCTTGTACGTTCTTTGTCTGCATCAAGCCCCCAGAGGGGTGATGTGAAAGCATGCCTTCTGTGACCACATTGTATTTCAATGAACCTCTTTAAATTGTTATTCAAACTCCACAATTTCATGGAATAGAATTGAAATGTGTTGTTTGGGAGTTATTATTCTTAATTTTTATAGGAAGGTGAATATTTTTGCACAAGAGAAAGAAACTCACAGTAGACAATAGATTCATTACTAAAACATTCAGTATTTGTAATTTTATGTTTGCATTCTCTTTTAACAAGGATTCTCTAATTAAACATTTTATGAAGTGATAAGTTATTATAATAAAAAATATGCTTGTGCCCTCTTCCCATCAATTTCCACATTTTGCTATTTAAATTTTTACTTAGATTGTTTTCAATCAACATAAATTCTAAGTGTTGAAATAGGATTGAAGAGCTGGCAAGATCAGTTCCAAATCCCACAGTTTTTGTAACAGTTACATTTCCTGTCTTGTAAATTCTTGTGGATGACTGTGCTGTGCAGCCATGGCCCTTGGAACTCCATTGTAGAACTTATTTAGTGGTAAGAAACCCTGACAAATGTCATTTGCACCACCTCCTACTCTCAACCTTGGTGTACACTTAGACTTCTCCAATATTCTTTAAGGCTAGGTTTCAGTCTAACATTTTCATTCATCCAACTGAGACAGTTTCAGAATGGCTTCCAAGAAACTCAACAATTGGAAATGCAGTACCCTCAAAATGATCTTGATAGTTTGAATGAATAGGGCCATCTTAGAAACTTAGTATTTTAGTCAATCTGGGCTGTTGATGGCTTAACCAGCAAACATTTACTTGTCATGATTTTGGAGGCTGGAAGCTGGAGATCAGGGTGCCAGCAGGGTCAAGATCTTGGTGAAGGGCCCATTCTTGGTTATGTCTTCACATGGCCTTTCCTTGGTGCATGCATGTAAAGAAAGAGTCTATGTCTCTTCCTCTTTTTATAAAGGAACTAATCCTCATGAAGTCCCCACTCTCAAAATCTAATTAGCTCCCAAAAGTTCAGCCTCCAAATACCATCACAATGGGGATTAGGGTCTCATTATATAAATTTGGGGACACACAAACTTTGTTCAGCTCATAGCACTTAGCAAATAGGCCTTTTAAATTTTTATTTTCCAGGGGTGGAGGGGACATGTAGTGAATACAGATGCAAGTGGCACCTGTAATATCTACACCTAGTTTTTCCATTCTGTCTTAAGGTTCTATCACAGGAACAGGTCTGGGGACTTCTCCTAAGAATAATTGTGACTTTTGGCCTATGTGATGTTAATCCCACTTCTTAGCTCTTTGCTCTTGCACAAATATAAATGCAAAAGCAGGGTTGCCTCTTGGGTTGTCACCCTAACTTTATAGCTCCAGAATGTCAATTGTAGCTGACCTTGTTGGTGACCAGGGCTCAGATACTCCTCGGAGCCTCTTCACAACATGACCATCCATGCATTCCAACTAATTTCAACAGAAGTAAGTGTGATTTTAGTGGTTCTCTTATGAATAAACAAATAAATAAAATCTTTTAAAAAGTAAAATTATTTTATTTATTCATCTACTTATGAATCTGACAAATATATGTTGAATGACCTGGATATTCTAGGCAGTGTTTGAGCACAGGGACTAGAACATTCTCTCATTAATGTATTTTGATGAGTTTGTTGTCAGTCATTTCCAGGGGTTCATGTCTTGGTCGGGGGATTTCAGGTTGTTCAGAAGAGAACAAACAATCACATGACTAAATTTTTCAACTTTTAGATAGTTTGTGAGCTCCTCATGTTTTCTATTTTAAAACCACTCCCTTGATTTTTTGAAAAATATCTAGCAATGATTGAGTTTACTTTGATTTGAACAAGACTTCAGTTTCCCACCTTCACTGAACATGAGTATGGGAGTTAAATTCATAGTCAGAGGTCAATTTTAAAAAGCTCAGTTTTTGCATATTTGAGTTTGTGATTGTATAACTGTTACATACACACTGCAAAAACTTGGTGGGAAGTACAAATAAGTCATGTATAAAATCTTCTCTGAATTAACACCTTACTTTTATTTTTTTTTTCAGAGGAGAAAAGTTTTGAAATCCTGGCCTTCTTCAAGGTCCCCTTCAACAACCCAATAGATCATGGTATCATTGACTACATTTTCAGCTGTTCATGGACTTTGCCAAAGCATGGAAGTTTGTTTTTTTTTGTTGTTTTTTTTTTAAGATTTTATTTCTTTTTTCACAAGAGACACACAGAGAGAGAGGCAGAGATATAGGCAGAGGGAGAAGCAGGCTCCATGCAGGGAGCCCAATGTGGGACTCTATCCCGGGGCTCCAGGATCATGCCCTGAGCCAAAGGCAGGCTCTAAACCACTGAGCCACCCAGGGATTCCCCCCAAAGCATGGAAGTTTTGAGAGACAAAGAGACACAGAGGGAGAGACAGAGAGAAAGCAATAGAGGCAGAGACAGAGAATTTTACATATATGTATATATATATTCATATATATATATACATATTTACATATACATATGTACATTTAACTCACAAATTATATGATAAAATAAAATACACTGTATTACTTTTGAGAATCTTTCATAGGAAAACAGTAAGAGAGATCCTAGACACAGAAATTGAGAGGACTAAGGGTGAAAGGAGAACACAGCTTCAGAAAATGTGACCCATTTTAATATTTTAATTCAATGTGAAAAGAAAACACTCAGGAAGCGTAAGAATCACCCCAGGCTATGTTGGCACTGTCATGGCAGATATGCCCAGCTACACACTTATGATGTGGACTCTTGGTGGTGTTGCCATGGTTGATTAGTTGTGCTGCCCACGTAGAGTAGTTCAGCACACAGAGTCTGGCACCAGACTGCCTGGGTTTTGATCTTGGTGCTACCAACTATCAACTGTGGAATTTTTTTTTCTGGTATCTAAATTCCTTCATTCCCAAAGTAGACCTGGTAAAATTCCCTGACTTATACAGCCGCTCTGAAATTTTAAAAAATTAGGCACTTGAAACAATCTCTAGTGCCCCAAAATCATGAGCTATTGTCATTTTTCTTTACATTGGTAACTATTTCAAGTGTTATCATTCTCCTGAGATCTCTTATTAATCTTGTCCTGTCTTATCCTCAACTGACAATCTCAGTATCTAATTTATCAAAATTATTGAATTCCTTGAGTATCATCTCCCTCTACTTTCCTACTTCTTACTAATGAGTTTACCTATAAAAACAAACTTTGTTAGTTTCATCTGCTAGCCATAGGGTTATGGCATCCCACCTCTTGTGGACCAGCTCATTTCTATTCTTAAATTAATCCTAGCTTTGTCCATTATTGGTTATTTTATTCATTTTATCCTACTTCAGTCCTTGATGGTTCTCTTGGTCTATTCTAATTCCCATATTAGTTTCCTTGTTCTCTTCCAAACCATTCCACACAATGTGGCCAGACTGGACTTTTCAAGCTATTTTTATTCCAGTTGCTCCTCTAAGTAAATCCTTTCAATGGTATCTCTTTGTTCTTAGAATAAAGTGCTAAATCCACAAGATGGCCTGCATGACCTGGCTTCTGCCTACATCTTCTTCCACACTCCCACCACACTCCACCTCTTTTACTTTGTTCTTTCAGCTACCCAGATCTTTCCTTACACTAAAAGTAAGTCCTTCCCACTCTATCTCTGGGGTCTCCTTTGCTTGGAATGTCATTACACTGTTCCAGCATTTTTAAAAAAGATTTTACTTATTTATGTATTTATTTGTGAGAGACACAGAGAGAGGCAGAGACAAAGGCAGAGAAAGAAGCAGGCTCCCCACAGGGACTTGATCCCAGGACCCCAGGAGTGTAGGTGTGACCCTGAGCCAAAGGCAGGCACTCAACCTGAGCCACACAGGCACCCCAATAAAATAATGTTAAAGACAAGAGTTGCTTAGATTCTTGGATAAATATGCATTTACTGTCAAAAGGTATTTTTCAGAGGGGATTGATATAGCCTGCTGTCATTTAAATCATAATAAAATACCATCCACATCATTGTAAATGATAATTAGATACAAGTGAAAACATAGAAATATAAAACATCAATGAAAATATACAAGGGTGACTCAGTCACAGAATGTGTGACTCCTGATCTCAAGGTTCTGGGTTTGAGCCATACACTGGGTGTAGAGATTAGTTAAAAATAAAATCTTTTTTAAAAATACAAAGAACTCAATGGTTGTCAACAAAATGGTTTCTGAGTGCTACCCTAGTTTTTTTGCAACATGCACTTGTGGGAGTATACAACACCTTCCTCTCCTATTTCACAGGTTAAAATTTTATTAATAAAGTTTGTTCAATATCTTTAGGTTTGCGTAGTTTTTAATCAAGACAGTCATATTGAAAGAGGTGTGCTTACTTTTTTGAATATATATAGTTATAGAATCTCTCCACATTAATTATTACACTCCTGCTCTGGTAACTATTATAAAAGAGATGTAGTTCTATCAAGATCGTTTACTCAGCCATTAGAAATGACAAGTACCCACCATTTATTTGCTTCAACGTGAGGGAACTGGAGGGTATTATGCTGAGTGAAATAAGTCAATCGGAGAAGGACAAACATTATATGGTCTCATTCATTTGGGGAATATAAATAATAGTGAAAGGGAATAGAAGGGAAGGGAGAAGAAATGCGTAGGAAATATCAGAAAGGGAGACAGAACATAAAGACTCCTAACTCTGGGAAACAACTAGGGGTGGTGGAAGGGGAGGAGGGCGGGGGGTGGGGGTGACTGGGTGGCAGACACTGAGGTTGGCACTTGACGGGATGAGCACTGGGTGTTATTCTGTATGTTGGCAAATTGAACACCAATAAAAAATAAATTTATTATTAAAAAAAAAGATCTTTTGTTAATGGTAATAAAGTTTAAAAATGATATAATTCTTTAAAAATCCCATCTCCCATTTGGAAGTATCTATACTGATAGGTAGTTCCTTTTAGTGAAATTGGAGTGGAGAGATATTGTAGTACATTATCTCCAATGTACTCTGATCCCTCACACATCCCTTCGTGTGGCCTCCAACAAGATGCAAGACCACCACCACCACTTGGAAGGCTCATTATTAAACTATAGTTTCCAGTTTCCCTACCGCTACAATATATAGATATAGCTATAGTTACAGACACTCTTTTTAACTTTTCTACTGATAAAAGTAAGGTCCTTTCTCACTCCATCGTTTTCTCTTTTTATTATCTTATTTTAATCTTTGCTAGAGAAAAAAATTAAGTTTGTTCTTTTCATTTTCCTTTGGAAACAATTCCAAACAGATTCCTAAGGATTGCTTTTAATGTTGTATCCAAAAGAATTTTCTGCTCATCTCTAGTACAGAGTCATAAAAAATTTCAACTAATTTTTTAATCTAATTCTACAAAACAAAGATGTATAATCTCCAGACTGCTGTGAACATGAAAGCATGTGCCATTGATAGAAAACTTCACATTCCATTTTTTTTCATCTCTTCAGCTAATCAATTAGTAGAAGGTCACCAATTAACCATCTGATTTAATATTTGGGAAGTAGTCAAAACTGGTAATGAAGGAAAAAGAGAAAATGTAATTGTAGGATGTGGTTTACATGAGATGTTTTGACTGTAGTGTTTATAAGATAGCACAAGCATTAGTCAAGTGCAACCAGTTAAGCATGGTGTTCATTACCTCTTTCTTCAGATCCAATTGTGTTTAAATATTTAAATTATGTGCAATGGAGAGGGAGAATGTTGATAGAATAGGAGTTAGATGATTAAATTGCATAACCATTTCAATGGACTCACCCAAACATCCTCTCTGAATGAATGCTGAATGATATTTTTAAATACATATTGTTCCAGGGTAGGTGATCAGAGAAATCATCATATATTCGTTTCTCCAAGCTCCAAAATCTTCTTAGTAAAGATCTTGTCTCCTTGATGGACCTCAAACTTCCCTGACAGTTGAATATACCCTGTAAATGAGTATCTGTAAAGCAAAAATGTACATAACATGCTTTCTTCAAGCCCATATGTAACAAATAAAGATATCAAATGAACTGACATTTCTGCATTACAGTTTAAAATAACATCCTGTGTGATTTCTATATGCTGTGTTGTTAGCTCGACTTCAGATTTTCTAAACACTGGCTTTGCTTTCAAAGAATAATGTTCCAGTTCCTGTACATGAGTGCGTGGAGACTGGTTCGAAAGCTGGGGGGAAAGTTAAGAATGTGTGGGTTTTGGCTTCAGAATTAGCCATACTTTAGTGATCTCCTACATTAAACTGTTTCTTATTAATAGATCATGCAGCTACCCACCATTCACCCTCCCCTCTTCCCCACACACATATCTAACACATTCTCATAATCAATAACAAATGTTCATTCTGAAAGTTTCATTTTTTTTTCCTAAGCCCACCCGGACTTTTATTGTGATACTGTGAAACCATCAACTATCAAAATTTAGTGTTTGGAGTAAGGCACATAAGTGAGTATAACCTGAAAGTATAGTTGATACTTTTGAAACATTTATTGGGTTTATTCTTCTCTACCAAGACAATGAAGATTCATCCTGAACAAATAGAAAAGAAATATATACCAAAACCCCCCACATTACTATCTATTCTAACGTGGAAGGAGGTCTCAGCACTAAGTCATACATTTTTAGCAATAATTAAATGGGGTCACGGATATAATGACAATAATATTTGCATTTTATTGCCTTTGACACTGTAAACTTTTCTCAGCCACTAATTTAGTTTCATTTCAAACATGTTCCAGACAGTAAAAAGTTTGAAAAGCAAACAGCCATCCCAAGATAGATCTTCTTTTCTTCCTTCCTTCCTTCCTTCCTTCCTTCCTTCCTTCCTTCCTTCCTTCCTTCCTTCCATTTTAAAGACAGAAAAATCCTTCCCAGGACCGCAACTGAGTTTTCTTAATTCTCACTAACAAGAACTGCATCATATGGTCACTTTTAGGATCAAGGAATGCTGGAGAATGGGTATTTAGTATTCCACTTTCAATAGCATTTGGGTTGAAAGTGGAACACTAATTGCTGGACCTCACTCCCAGAGGTCAGACTGAGCAGGTATGGAGAAGGGGCCCGGAATTTGCAATTTTAACAAGTCTTCAAAAAAAACTGCTGCCGCTGCTGGTCCCAAAATCACACTTTGATAACCCCTTCTCTACGTTAAAGGAAGGCAAATGTGAAGGGGTTTGGAAATGGTTTGTGGGTGAGCTAATTTAAAGTCCCTGCCCCCAACATTTACCCTTTATTATTGGATCAGAAAGTACTGAAGACTTGAGGAATCATAAGGGGAAACGTTGGAAGAAAGTGTTGCGTAACGTACAAAGGCCTCATGGCAAGTGATAGTTTAACACAGAGAAGAGGATTGGAGCACAAAGCGTGAGGAGGCAAGAGGTGAGGAATGAGAGCAGGATCCATACCCCCCAGGGCAGAAGCTGGTAAGAACAGCTCCAAGATTTGGATGCAGATGCCTAGCACTAGACTCTACGGCATCTCTACTAAAGAACAAATGAGAAACCATAGACAAAACTTTATGGAAACTTTTGCTGTTCAGGAAAAGATTTATGAACTTACTAATTATAACTTCCAAACAACAAAACAAGACAAACTGGAGGAATAATATATATGAAGATAAAATGGTTGATATGCCTTATTCAAAATCATACTTCTATAAATCAATAAGAAAAATACAAACACCCAAGAAAACATGGGTAAGTGATCAATACTGGAAATAAAAATGACCAAAAAATATGAAACTATGTCTAGTCAAACAGATAGACAGATCTTTAGAACCTATTAGAAAAAAATGGGGAAGGTTGAGCCTTTGTAGTTCTGGAGCAGCTCAGGCTCTAGGTTGTCTTTTTTTCAGACTGGGAGGGGAATATGTACACCACCTAGGTTCTTTAGGAACAGCCTCTAGTATGAGCCCTGAGACTACTAGGGGAGACTTGCTGATACTCTTGGAGTATCAGCAGGATACTGATGGAGAAAGACCATTTACAAAAAATATAATCCATTCTTGATCTCAGGACACAGAAATTCAATACAGTATTGTTGTAGGAAAAATAAATAAGACTGCTTAAGGTTCAAAAGTAGGAGATTGGTGGGCAGCTTAACTGTAAGTTATAGAATAGAATGTGATCTAAAGAAGGTCAGGCATGTAGAGTCTACTTAGGTGGTTTGTAGCTTGGTATGATTCGGCTTCATGGTCTCACTACGCACACTGCAATTGAGCGAAATCCTTCCCACAGTGCCGGAGGTAATAGCCTATCACAGAGTGATATAAGGAGCCAATGGAATATTAAGCATTATTGAAAATTTATGAAGATCTCTTAAAATGTGTAAGGCTGCTTACTTTATAAAGTTAAGGGTACCAAATCTGGATTCAAATGATCATATATTAAGAAATTTGATATAAATTTTTAGATTCATAAAAATCTCTAAAGAGAAATACCAAAGTTTATACTTATATTCAGTGGCAAAATTTGCATTTTTTCTTATAATTGTCCATATTTTTCAACATTTGCAAAATAAACAGATTTATTATATTAAATATTAAATAATATTAATAATATTAAATATTAATTATAATATTACAATTGTTGATATTTACAAAAAAATTTGTATCAAAATGCTGGCAAATTTAACTACCTAATTTCAGCAAAAATATTTTGTAGTTCTTGAAAGTCTGAAAGTTTCTATCAGCATGTTTCCTTAAAACATGAATAATGTTATTAGGATAAGTTTTATAGTGTTATTTTTAAATCTATGCCAGTTAATAAGAAATTGTTAACCTAAGATGAGAATACCAAAGGACTGGTATAAATAATGAGAGAAGGAAATCAGATTTATCATTTGTAATTGACATGATTTACACCTGACAATACCATAAGCAAAAAATATTTTTAAACAATAAAAGATTTCATAAATATGGCAATTTATAATGGTATTTGAACAATTATTTAGAAAATACACCCATAAAAATACTTCAATAATAATAGCAATAAAAATGTTAAAACAACTAGAAAATTAGGAAAATGTTTATGATAGTTGAAGCTGGGTGGTGATTATATGGGACCAATATTCTATAATCATTACTTTTCCATCTCTAAAAATAATTTCATAAGAAAACATATTATGAAATTACCCAAGTATTAAAAATTGTACAAAAATCATATTTAAAAGCCTTAAAATATACTGAAGAGTATAGAAGACTTCAATATTTAAAAATGCAGAAGTCTTTTTGGGGTTAGGAAAAGGCAAATATTACAAAAATAATAATTATGCTAAAATGTATTTTAAAATTCAGTTTTACCCCAAACAGAACATGAGCTTGACCTTTTACTGATATGATAGAAAATAAACCGTAGGGGTTTTATTTGTTTAATAAATATACAAGAAGATCTAGAAACCAAGGAATGAAAACAGAGAATGAGATTATAGAGTAAGCACGTAGCTCATCATCCAAACCAGGACATTTGATGGGAAGACACACATTAAAAGTAATTAACAGGTATTAACTGATCTACAACAGGTGTACACTGGGACTTTCCTGGTTTCCTGGTAGTGTGATCACCCTACTTATAGACCTACAAATAGCAAGATGAAGTTTAATACTGACAATGGCAGACAAGTTAAAGGAGAAGAACCACAGAAGCCAAATGCATCTAAGAATTTAATGTAAAATCAAGGTAACACTACAACTCACAACAATTAATAATACATTAATCAATAATAGGTTGAGACACATGACTGCTGTTCTGTTTCCCGTTTGCTCTTTTATAGTATCTTCACAAAGCTGCTAGAAGGATTCTTTATGAATGAAAATGAGTTATGTCCATCTTCTGTGCATTACCCTCCAACGGCTTTCCATCTGACTCACATGAATGAATTAAAAATGAATTCCTAAGTTCCTGTCAATTTCTGCATAATCTAGACACCTTCCCCAACTATCTCATTGACCACAACTGCTGCCACACCTCTCCCATCTCCCTTTCAGCCACCATGGCCTCTTTTCACTTCCTCCAACATGTTGAGCAACAATTATCACTGGGCCTTTGCTCAAGCTGTTTCATTTAACTGGAATGTTCCTCCTCCAGACATCCACATGGCTTACTCCCTCTATCCATTCAAGTCTTCACTTAAATATCATCTATCAAGGAATCTTTCTGTAAAGATGTTCTATAAAACAGAAGCCACCCCATCCAATAATATATTTCCATGGTACTGAATTTCCCATACCCTGCTTTATTTTTTTCTTTACTTACTTATCACCACGTGATATATCAAATGTGTTTATGCTGTGTTAATTCTCTCACTCTTCATTACTCATTAGAACATAAACCTTATCAGTGTAGAATCAACTTACTGCCATATCCCCAGCACTTAGAAGAGAGTCTGGAACATGGCTGGTATGCAATAAATACTTGTTGAACATTAAATGAAAGAATAGTTGAATGAATATGCAAATAATACTAAAAATTTAATTAAAAAGTAGCAATATAAATGGGAAAGTGACTAAGGCCCATAAATAGGCAAAAAATAAAAATAAATGCAAATGGATGATGGTATATATAAAAATGACTGAACCTAACTCATATTCAAAGAACTGTAAATAAAAATAATATAGAGTGACATTTATTACCTCTCAAACAGACAGATATTAAAACATTGAATGAAACTCAGCTTCGATAATGAATAGAAAAATAAATGCCCATTTTTATACAGAGTTGGTGGAAGTTATCACTGGTACAATCTATTTGAAGGGATATTTGAGAAGATTTACCAAAATAAAATGTGCTCATTACTCTACTTCTAGCAAAGATAGTCTAACTGGTATCAGATAGGCCCACCCAGTGAAACAAATAGAAAAACTGTACAAAATTTATGAAGTGAATGCTTTCAGATACTGGATGGAAGCCAACACAGGACTGATCTTCAAGAAAAAGGAAAGAACCGAAGTGATCAGTAAGGACACCTGGGTGTTGAGCCTGGAGGTACTTTCCTGGGTCTTGGTGCAGGAAGAACATGGTGATATTCTGAGTGAAAGCAGAAGTCAGAGTGGCAGGGAGGCTGAGGTGGCTGAAATTTGGGAGGCAGATCAGTAAAGGAGGGAGGAAAAGGAGGGAGCTACCCAGAAGAGTTTTGGCAGTCTGATTAAGGGTCTCCTTGAGGGATGCCTGGATGGCTCAGCAGTTGAGCGTCTGCCTTTGGCTCAGGATGTGATCCCAGGCTGGGATCGAGTCCCACATCAGGCTCCCTGATGGAGCCTGCTCTCTCTCTCTCTCTCTCTCTCTCTCTCTCTCTCTCTCTCCTCTGTCTCATTCTTTCACTCATAAATAAATAAATCTTTAAAAAGGGGGGTCTCCTTGAGTATTTGGAAGAATTTAAAGTTGCTATGAAAAGGGTGAAACCCCAAAGAAGCCAGACATATGACTCAGGATACACAAGACTGAGATATACACATGTACGTGAGCAAGAGTGGGGTCACCTTGTTGAATAACCAGTATATTCACCACAGACCCCAGAAGAAAAGGCTGAACTAGACCTAGTACATAGACTGTTGTGTACACTCTCCCTAACAAAATAAAAAACACTTGAAAGAATCAAGTTATCTGCAAGTAACTTATCTGCCTGCCTGAATAAAAGATATGTTCTGTAAATGAAGACAAAGGAAAACATATTCTCAACGATGTAATGTTCACAATCACCAGTATAGATAATAATAATAATAATAATAAGTTAGTGAATGCCAAAAAGCAGAAAAATGTGACTTAAACCAGAAAGAAAAAAAAATCAGTACTGGAATCAGACTAAAGATGGCAAATATGGTAGAATTAGCAGAAATAGGCTTTAAATAACTATCATAATATGATCAAGGATTTAAATAAAATATGAATAAAATGAGGAGAGGAACCATTTTTTAAAAATCAAGTGAAACTTCTAGAAGCAAAAAGTATAATACCTGAAATTTAAAAATTCACTAGACCGACTTAACATCAGATTTAACAATGCAAGAAAAATAAAGATTAAAAAAGTTCAATAGAAAACACTTGAACTAAAGGATGGGGAATTGTAGGGTAGTCTGAAAAAAAATGAATAAATTTTAAATGTATTTTGAAAATTAAAATGAATAAATTTTAAAATGTATTGCCTCAATACATGTGAGGCAATATCAAAGGGTCTTAAAATGTACAATTCACATCCTAAGATGAGGTGGGCTGGAAAAATATTTGAAGGAATTATGGACAGCACCTTATGAATTTTGATGAAAAGTATAAATCATGGATCCAAGCAGCACAAATAGTCCAAAGCAGAATAAACATGTCTGTGCGTGTGCAAACACACACACACACCACACTATACTAAAAGAAATTATAATTAAATTTTTGAAAACCAGTGATAGAAAATCCAAGTTCCATTAGGTTTTTTTTTTTAAGAAGACAAGCTGATTCTAAAATTTATATGAAAAGGCAAAAAATCTAGGATAGCGAAAACATTCTGAAAAAAAGCAAAGTTGAAGGCTTTAAGCTCTTTTAAAGCTATTAGCAAACAGAGCAGGTTGACTTAAGAATACACATATAGATCAATGAAACTGAATAGAGTCCAGAAATAAACACCCATGTATCTGGTCAACTGATATTCAACAAAGGTATGTAGAAGTTCAATTAAGCAAAATGTGTAAAAAAAAATAGGGGCGCCTGGGTGACTCAGTTGGTTAAGCATCTGACTCTTGGTCTCCACTCAGGTCATGATCTCTGGGTTGTAGTGTCAGGCTCCACACTGAGCATGGAGCTTGTTTAAGATTCTTTCTCTCTCTGCCCCCCTCCCTCAGTCACTCTCTCAAAAGGAAGAAAAAAAGAAAGAAGAGGAAAAGAAAGAAGAAGAAAGAAGAAGAAGAAAGAAAGAAAGAAAGAAGAAGAAAGAAAGAAAGAAAGAAAGAAAGAAGAAAGAAAGAAAGAAAGAAAGAAGAAAGAAAGAAAGAAAGAAAGAAAGAAAGAAAGAAAGAAAGAAGAAAGAAAGAAAGAAAGAAAGAAAGAAAGAAAGAAAGAAAGAAAGAAAGAGAAAAATAGTGCCAAAATATTGGACATTCCTTTAGGAAAAAAGTGAAGCTCTGTGCTTATCTGACAATATATACTGAAATTAACTTAAAATGACTTTAAATCTAAAAGTTAAAGCTAAAACTATAGAACTTATAGAAAAAAAACCAAAATCTTCATCCCTTAGGTTAAGAAAAGATTCCTTTGCAAAGAAAGTAACTTCACAATCTTTACAACATGTGCCTAGCATAAAACACAGCCATTCCACTCCTAGTATTTACCCAAAATGAATGATAATAATGTTCCCTTCCAAAAAAATGTATTTGAATGTACAATGCCGCTTTGTTAATAATAGCCAAAATCTAGAAACACTCAAATGTCCATCGGAGGTAAGTACATAAACAAATGCATATACAGATATACTCAGTAATAAAAGGAATGAAGTACTGACACATACAACATGAATGACTCTGAAAATGAATGCCCGGTATCATAAAAGATGCCAAATACAGGAGACTACTTACTGCATGATTCTATTTAGTTGAAATTAAAAATCTGGCAAAACAAACCTAGAATAATAAAAATTAGAGCAGCGATTGCATGGCACCAGCAGTGTGAAAGGGATTGAATGCAAAGGAATACAAAGGAGCTTCAAAGGGTAGTGGAAATGTTTCAAATCTTTATTATGGTGATGGTTACATGGGTGTAAACATTGTTAAAACTCATCAAACTGTACATTTTAAATGATTGCCTTTTATTGTATATCATTGAGTTTAAAAAGAAAACATAAGAATATTTGACCTAACGAACATATTCATAGTGGAATTTGTATCGTGTAATTCACATTACATAGGAAGGAAATTAATCTGTATCAGTGTGTATGTATGCATGTCCTGCCCCAGGTGGTTTGGCGGGGATTAAAAAGGGAATAACATTTTCTTCTCCAGACAATTTTTCATAAAAAAAAATCTATGTGTCATTTGTATAATTAAAGAATGTTTTTAAACTCTACCATTAATGAGGAAGAAGGAAAATAGAATTTAGAAATCTCTTCACCAGTGAGAGCCCTATTCAAGTATCTCCACCCTAATACAAAGACATGTATATGCCCCTTGTGGCAAAAAAATCCTACATTTGGGAATTTTTAATAAATATACTTTAAGAAAATCTGCAAAGATACATTTAAGATGATGTTAATTTTTGTAGCAAAACCTAAGATACATTTAAACAACTATTTTGGAGGATGAGTTAAATTAAACATGGCTCACTTCTATAAACAGTTTATTTGTTTTTGTTTCTATTTTCCATTTTATTTTTGCTTTCTGTAAATGCAAATATTATTTCCAGTTTTATTGAGAAATAATTGACATACATCATTGTATAAATTTAAGGTGTACAAGATGATGGTTTAAGTTACATATATTATGAAATGATTACTAAAATAGGTTTAGTTAACATCCATTATCTCATACAGATACAATAAAAAGAAAAGAATTTTCTCTTATGAGAGAACTCTCAGGATTTATTCTCATAACAACTTTTCTTTATATCATACAGCAGTTTTAGCTATAGTCATCATGTTGTACATTGTATCCCTAGTACTTATTTATCTTATAACTGGAGATTGTACCTTGGACCACCTTCCTCTCATTCCCCCTCTCCATCCCATCTCTGCTAATCACAAATCTAATATCTTTTAATATGAGTTTTGTTGGGTTTTATTTATTTATTTTTTAAGATTCCACAGTGAGTTTATACAGTATCTGTCTTCCTCTGTCTGGCTTATTTCACTTAGTGTAATGATTTTAAGGTGCATTGTTCTTGCAAATGGTAGGATTTCCTCTTTTTTAAAGGTTGAATAATATCCCATTGTATATATACCACAACTTCTTTATCCATTCAATCACTGATGAACACTTAGGTCGTTCCCATGTCGTGGCTATTGTAAATAATGCTGCAATCAACACGGGAGTGCAGATATCTTTTTGAGTTACATTTCTTTGGATATAATCCCAAAAGTGAAATTGCTGGATCATATGATAGTTCTATCTCTAATTTTTTTAGAAGATTCCCACTATTTTCCATAGGGGCTGTACCAATTTGCATTCCCACCAACTGTGCATAAGGATTCCCATGTCTCCACAACTACGCTGGTAGTTGTTCTCTCTTGTCTGTTTGATAAAGGCCATTCTAACAGGAGTGAGGTGATATCTCATTGTGGTTTTCATTTGCATTTTCCTTTTCATGTACCTGCTGGCCAATCATATATCATCTTCAAAAAAAATTTTTTAATGGTCCTGTTTGGGACCTTTGCCCACTTTTTATATGGATTGTTTGTTTTGTTTGCTATTGATTTGTTTGAGTTCTTTATATATTTTGGATATCAACCCCTGATCAAATATATGGTTTGCAGATCTTTTTTTTCCCACTTTGTAGATTGTCTTTTCACTTTGTTTCTTTTGCTGAGCAGAAGCTTTTTAGTTTGATGTTGTTCCACTTGTTTTTATTATTTTGTTACTTGTACACAGAGTTTTTAAGAGATAAAAGGAAATAAAGAGAGAGGAAGGAAGGAAAAAAGGAAGGAAGGAAAGGCAGAAGAAAGAAAGGAAGGAACTGTTGACAGGAAAAATCTAAAAATTAAAACTGGCAAATGTGTATCATATTATTTGAGATTCAGAGAGAAACTCTGAAAGTCACAACACAAACATTGGGTTTATTTTTAAAGTCTTTTAATTAGTTGTTTCCTACAGAAGAATACAAATGATTACAAAATGTGATAGGAAGGACACCTGGGTTGCTTAGTGGTTAAGCATCTGCCTTTGGTTCAGGTCATGATCCCAGGATCAAGCCCTGAGTTGGGCTCCCTGCTCAGTGGGAAGTCTGCTTCCCCTTCTCTTCCAACCCATCCCCTGTCCCTGCTCTCTCTTGCGTTTTCTTTATCTCAAATACATAAATAAAATCTTTAAAAAATGTGTTACTTACACTAAAGTAAAATTAATATGTGAATGAGAGTTTTAAGTAGGATAATGAAAAAAATGAAATATTTCTTCCCTCTGTAAGCCATGATTCTTTTTGAAGAAAGATGAACATTAAGAAAGGTATATATTTTAAAAAAAGAAGAAAGGTAGACTACAGTCAAGCAAATTTTGATTACCATGGATTAAACCATCCTGTTTGATAATGAGGTTTCATAGCTCATAATGTAAAGTTCATAAGAAATGCAAAAGTATTAGATCTCTTTTGTTCAAAATTACATACAATGTTATACAAAAGGGTCACTTATGTTTGGAAGCCTTAAAAATTAATTCTTGGAAAATATACATTTCCCAGTGGTATACATTGTGCAATAGATGGAGCCTAGGCTATGGTTGACAGGCAATTTATGTATATGACCAACTTTTTAAAAAGTAGCAACAGATGTTTTAACAATTCATTGCATTATGTATAGCAACAATTGGTCTCCAAGAATCTTTGTGAGAGGGTCCACAAAATAATGAATATTATTATTAGTATTTAATTTAGTATTTAATTTTAGAAATTAAGATGATTCTGTGAATAATGATTATAAACTGTAGATACTGGAGAATAATTTAAATATTATATTCTGCATATGGAATTAAGGGGCTCTCCAAAACACACTTTTTAATTTAATTTAATTTTATTTTATTTATTTATTCATGAAAGACACACAAAGAGAGAGGCAGAGACCTAGGCAGAGGGAGAAGCAGGTTCCATGCAGGGAGCCCGATGTGGGACTCAACCCTGGGACTCCAGGATCACACCCTGGGCCAAAGGCAGGCACTAAATCGCCGAGCCACCGGGCTGCCCCAAAACACACTTTATAGAAAACATTTTTCAATGAATTTTTATAACAAATTTGATATTATTGTAGGTTTTTATTCAGTTGGTTAAAGTTTTAAAATTAAATTGTAGTATTAAGAAATAATGTGACATATCTCCAAGATATGTTGAAAAGTTAAATGGCATTGCTCTAAAACTACAGGTAAATTAGATTCATTTAATTAATATGGAGATAATTATCACTAGTTTTCTCAGCAAATTTACATTATATATAAATAGTGCCACTCTCTGAGAATTGACACAGTTCCTGTATGTTCTGCAGTGTGCAAAAATAAAAATACATTGATCCTTCTATATGAATTTATACTGCACTATCAGATTAGACAATTTGTGTTTCAAAATAGATGTGGAACATGTTAGTACTGTTTATTGGAGAGTTAACTGAGCTATAAAATGACTGGCCAAGCATGAATTAATCAATTCATTTACAGAAGTTTTAGAACATAGTTAATTATTCTATGTTTACTTCTTTGAAAAGAAGCTCTATCAATCAGGATAGCATTTACCTGACCAGTGGCACAATTTTTGGCAAACTACTCAACCTTTCTCTAGCTCAGTCTTTTGATCTGAAAAATGGAAATGACAATAATGCATAATTTAGAAGTTCTTCTGAAAATTAAATAATTTAACACATGTGAAGCGCTTGGAACTGTTTCAAGCACATGGTGAATTCTTAAGAAAAGTAATCTCTTTTTACAAATATAAAGCACTTTATTTTTTAATTTTTAATTGCAAGAGGGTTGACATATACTAGTTGAAGGTGTACAACATAGTGATTCTATGATTCTATGCATCATGAAATGCTCACCATGATAACTATAATTACAAAGCACTTTAAGTGACAGATTTATAAGGCGCATTAAGGACGACTATTATTGACTCACACCATCACTCTCTGGGAGGTTTGAACTGGAATGCTGATTCAATCTAATATTACCTCTGCCATATCAATCCATCAACTCATCTGAAAATGACAACCAGCCCAAGAATTCTGTGAATTCCTCTGAGGAGTATAATTTGTCTCTCTTTCTAAACTTTTGTGGTTTTTCAGTCACATGGCTAAAAACACATGTTCTGCTGATTTCTTTCTTACCCTTACAGCCAGTTCATTTTCCATAGGAGTGTTTTATCGTGTGTGTACATGAATTTACTCTCTCCTAACCTCAAGTTTCTCAGCCTCACACGGCATAAGTTGTTCACCACACTCCTCCTCCCCATGGGGAAATAAATACAGTCATAAAATTTATAATCACCAAAGTTAATGATTTTATTTCATTTTAATTTTTGTGGAGCCTACTTTAGAGGAACTTCCATTAAACACATTGCGTCTCATTCCTAGTGCTTCTTGGACATCGTTAAATGCAGCTTCAGAGAGCACCTGATTTCTGCCATTCCACAAGGAGCAGTAAAAGATAGCATTTCAACAGACAGACTGGGAAGTATTTACTTTCAGCTCTCAGATGTGAGTTCTGCTGCTGTTGATATTTGGTTTGAATCTTAAATATTTCAACATGAGATTCTTTGAGGTAAGTTTAGACTCAATTTGGATCGGTACAAATATTACAGGCAAGCTTCTTCCAAGCACATCTTAAGATAACATTCAGTGGGAAATACACAATAAGCAAAAGAAAGAAAGAATAAGTAACGTAGAGTTCTCACATTGACTGTGCCACTACTTATTAGGCAACAGGGAAAACGTCTCTTAAAGGCCTCTAGTTTCATTATTCGATTTTTTTAAAGTTACTACTGTAAATATATACTACTTCTATAATTTAAAATGAACTCAGTACTGGTTACTGTTATTATTATTTGCTCTTTACTGCTGCCTACTCCGATACTCAGCAATCTTTTCTACCTTTAAGACTTCAATTACTATCAATGTAGTTGAGAACTCTCAAGGCAATTGTTTCAGTCTAAACTATGCTCTTAACTTCTAGATCTCTAAATCCAACAATCTCTTGGACATCTCCACTTCTATGTCCTACAGACAACTAAAACTCAAGTACACAATTGAATTCATCAGTAGGAGTCAGCGTCACAAAGAATTTCACATTAAAATCCAAGCTTTAGGGGTGCCTGGGTGGCTCAGTCCATTAATCAGCCAACTCTTGATTTCTGCTGAGGTCATGATCACCTGGGTCATGGGATGGAGCCCCTCGTTGGACCCCATGCTCAGCATGGAATTAGCTTCTCTCCTTATCCCCTCCCTCTGCTCCTCTATGGGTTCTCTCTCTTTCTCTCTAAAATAAATAATCAATCTTTAAAAAAAAACTTATAAAAAGAAGGCTAGGCTTTAAAATAAATATCAGTAAAAGTAGAATTCACATGTACTAGCTGACAGCAAATACTTAAGCTGGCCAAATATGGGACAATTTGAGAATCAAGATAATTAAAGATGGCAATGAATTATTAACTACTGAAAAAGAGGAATCTACAGATCCTTAGATATAATAGGTCAAAAGTAAATCAATTGCTTGGGGGAGAAGGAGGCTTCTTTGTGTACAATGCCAACTGATAAATGTGAAGGGAGCACTGGAATTGGAAAGTCATTTTGTAAGCAACATAGTAAAGACTGGTTCATGCAAAAATCATCAATGGATGATAAATTATGGAGGAGAGAAATTTTAATGTAGAGCATATGTTTATTTGTATGTCCTGGAGTGTCTCTTCATAAAGTGCTTATAATTGTAAAGAGGAAAGAGTAACTATCCTGTGGGAAAATGAGACAATGCCCTGATGAGGTGATCAAAATAAACATCATCCATGAGGGGTGGGTGGACATCATTTGCCTCTGAATGTAATACCCTGGGAAGGACACAACATCACTTATGTGATGTTATAACCTGGGATGCATAACCTGAATCTAATCAGGGCAAAATGCCAGAAAATCCTGAATGGAAAATATTCTATTATAAAAAGGAGGAGAAGAAACCATATTCTTTAAAAATACATACATACATACATACATACATACATATATATACGTACGAAGAAGAAGACAGTGATAACACTCCGAGGAACCGTTTCAGATGAAAGGAGACTAAAGGGATATATAATGAAAAGCAATACATGATCCTGGAAATGGATCCAGTTCTAGAGGGGAAAAAATGTTACAAAGGACATTACTGGATCAATTGAAAAAATTGGAATATGATGGTACACTGAAATGCTGTATCAATGTAAAATTCCTAAAGTGGAAACTGCAGTGTGATTATGTAAAGGGACTTACTTGCTCTTAAATATATATATACTGAAGTATTTAGAGATTTTAAAAAGTGTATGATGTGAATAACTTACCCTTAAATGGTTAAGGAATAGCTATATCTATCTGTGCCTCTATCTATCAATTGATTATCTATATCTACAAAGAGAGAGAGAATAAAAGGTCTATGAAAGTCTTTGTGTCATTTTTGTAATTTTTTATTAAGCATGATATTACTTCCTCATAATTTTTTAAATAAAAAAAACCTCAATGTATTCTCCATCCTCCAATACTTTCTTGCCTCCATATTTAAATGAATAACCCCACCAGACACTGGTTGACCACACAGAAACAGCGGTGTTATCTTTAAACCCTGCTTCTCTTTCATATCAGTTTTAATCAACCACAAGTCATTTCTTGAATTTGTGCGTTTCTTTCCTAATCACTGCCTCTATAAAGATGAAAGCAA
This sequence comes from Vulpes lagopus, assembly GCF_018345385.1. Lineage (NCBI taxonomy): Eukaryota > Metazoa > Chordata > Mammalia > Carnivora > Canidae > Vulpes > Vulpes lagopus. Next base: position 103,672,586 of record NC_054829.1, read on the forward strand.
ACTCTTCCAATCTCAAGGTAATTCTTGAGGATGATCATTTCCCTTAGACAACTGTGAGTTAATAATGATCTTAATCCCTGACTCCAGTCTTGATCTCCGCAGTTTCTTCTCCACACTGCAAGCAACAGTCTGAAGTGAAGTTCTAAAGTACAATTCTGATTGTCTTACAACATTTTAAATCCTTCCAATTGCTCTTGTAATAAAGTCTGCCTTTTTGAGTATGGTTTGTGTGATTTGACACTGCCTTACATTTGTAGCCCTTCCTTCTCATGTCCACATCCCCAACAATGACTATTAATTTCATCTTGCTGGCTTCCAGGCCTTTGTCCTTGCCATTTTCTCTGGAGCACTCTGCTCTCCTCTTTTCCTTGCCATATCCTACTTCTAGATCTCAGTTTAAACATCAATTTCTTTAGGATATATTCCCATCCTACCCCTAGAAATGTGATGTGCCCCTGCTTTGTCTTCCCTTTTCTCCTGCACTCCATACATATTATTACAATTGTTTGTCCAGTTGTCTGTTATCCCATTTCCTGGAATACCAATACATTCCTAAATCAAGTTCAGAGCCTGACAATAAAGACTGTTTCTGTAATGAATGAATGACAGTGAAGATTTGTCACGTTTATATTTTTTTAATTTTTTAAAATAAAGATTTATTTATTTGAGAGACAGAGAAAGAGAGAGAGCACGTGTATGCATGCCAGTGGTGGAGGGGCAGACAGAGACAGAGAGAAGCTCAAGCCAACTCCCCACTGAGCACAGAGCCCCATGCGGGGTTCCATCTAATGATTCTGATATCATAACCTGAGCTGAAACCAAGAGCCAGATGCTTAATGGACTGAGCCACATAGGTGCCCCAAGGTTTATATACTTTTTAATAAAACAGTTTAAAAAATCAAAGTCTTAATAACATTTTCTTTTCCCTAGTTTACTTTATTCTTAGAATGCAGTATATAATACTTATAACCTAAAAAAATACATGTTAACTGACTATTGGCAAGGCTTCCAGTCAACAATAGTCTATTAGCAGCTAAGATTTTGGGGAGTCAAAAGTTATAAGTGGAATTTTTTACTGTGTGTGGGTCAGTGCCCCTAACCCCTTCATTGTTCAAGGGTTATTTGCACCAGGGAATTAATTGGACAGTATGTGTACTATGTTCTGAGATACAGAAGAAAGGTTAATTAACAACACAAAATACAGAGTGGGTTTTTTGTTTGTAATATTAATCATACTAGCCATTCTATGTCTAGTGCTACCCTTTGCATGGAATTAAGAAAAATACTGAAGTTTTATATTCTCATCAGGGTTATTTTCTGGAGTTACTGGATGTTTAGATGGTGGTGCTCTGGTAGTGGGACTGAGAAAGTTTCTGATGTAATGGTAGTGGTGGTGGTAGCATGGAAGTAATGGTGGTTGTGAGATGGGGGTGTGGGTGAAAAAGGACAATGAATAGGGATGACCATGATGAGGTCAATGGTACTAATGAGGTTGACAAAGAAAGACTCTAGCTGGCCTGGGGGTCAGATTAGGATGCAATCCACTTTTAGCCACAGAATATAATCTTGGAGAAGCTATTTAAACTTTCTGATTATTCATAACATGAGGGTAATACTGATTACTATAAAGCTGAAGTAAAAGTTAAATGATGTTTTTGTTTTGGTAATTCATTGGACACATTTGACATTTAAGAAATGGCTATTTTTTATTCTTATTTTACTCTTATTAATCCTTGTACTCTTCATCTTTATCTTCAGACTTCATCAGACCTCAACTATTTCTGACAGTTTAAATTTTTAGTTTAAAAATTTGGTCAGTTTAAATCTTTCTTCACCCAAGTATTCCAAAACTCCTTTCAATAGGTAATACCCATTATTTTTACAAGACTCCACTTTATACATATCCTACATCATTCAAAAAGCAGTAGAAGCAGGCAGCCCTGGTGGTGCAGTGGTTTAGCACCTCCTGCAGCTGGGGTGTGATCCTGGAGACCCAGGATCGAGTCCTGCGTGGGGCTCCCTGCATGGAGCCTGCTTCTCCCTCTGCCTGTGTCTCTGCCTCTCTCTGTGTCTCTATGAATGAATAAATAAAACTTTTTTTAAAAAAAAAAGCAGTAGAAGCCCTCTTCTTTTTATTTATTCTTGATGACTAAGAATCAGTTTCCCCTAACCCTTTTCAGCATGTACTAATCAGGACTCTGGACCACAAATGATAACAGCTTGACTTAATTTTATTTAGCAAAATACATTTACACAACATACACACACAAATTCATTTTTCTACTTAACTAGCAATCAGGAAGTATCACAAATATATTCAAAAATTTAAATGCATTCAAATACTCCAACCAACTCTTACCAACTTTTGGAAAACTTCATACAGGTAGAAAAGGTAGCTTCCAGGAAACCCTGATGCTTATACAGGCAAAAAAAAAAAAAGGCATGTTTCCTTAAATTTTGACTCTCCACTTCTTTTATAACAATAAACTTTTAACTAATCAAGTAGTAATTAATGTAATGGTACTATAACCAGCTTCCCATGCAAGGTGTAGCTAATACAATCTGAGCAGCAGTGACATAGACAGCTTTAAATATGTCTTTGAAAGAATAAGATGTCCTCCCCACTTAATTCTCTCTCTTTCCACTGGCCATAATGCAAATATAAGAGGGAAGCTGGAGAGCTGGAGCAGTCATCTTGGGCCATTACAGGATAAAAACATAGAATGAGCTTGGGCCTCTAATGACTTATTTGAGGAAGGCTAATCATACAGATCAGACATTTACATGATAGACAAATAAACTTCTATTTTGTTTAAGCTAATGCCAACTTGAAGTTTTTGCAAAATCAGCTGAAGTATAGTCTAATAAATTCAATACTCTTCAAGCGTTATTATCCAAAAGGGCAAGAACCCTCTGCTCCAAAAAAAGGACTCCTGAAGAAATACGTTGATTAGTCTACCTTGGGTCATATGCCTACTATTAATTCAAACAACATTAGTAAGAGAGTAGAAAAATGCAGTGTAGATCACGCATCCATTACTGTGACCAGAAGACTGGTATTATGTGTGTGATCACAAGGAGTGTGACAATAGGATTGGCAGTCCCAACAGAATCATGTTGAATGGGAGAGAGCAGCCATTTTATTATTTATTTATTTATTTATTTATTTATTTATTTATTTATTTATTACATTTTCTTATTTAAATTCAATTTGCCAACATATAGTATAACACCCAGTGCTCATCCCATCAAGTGCCCTCCTCAGTGCCCATCACTCATTTACCCCATCCCCCCACCCACCTCCCCTTCTGCAACCCTTTGCTTGTTTCCCAGTGTTAGGAGTCTCTCATGGTTTGTCTTCATCTCTAATTTTTCCACTCAGTTCCCCACCTTTTCCTTATAGTCCTTTTCATTATTTCTTATATTCCATGTATAAGTGAAACCATATAATGATTGCCCTCCAATTGACTTATTTCACTAAGTATAATACACTGCAGTTCCATACATGTTGAAGCAAATGGTGGTTATTCATCTCTTCTGATGGCTGAGTAATATTCCATTATATATATATATATCACATCTTCCTTATCCATTCATCTGTCAAGGGACATCATGGCTCTTCCCACAGTCTGGCTATTGTGGACATTGCGGCTATGAACATCGAGGTGCAGGTGTCCCGGCGTTTCACTACATCAGTATCTTTGGGGTAAATACCCAGTAGTGCAATTGCTGGGTTGTAGGGTAGCTCTCTTTTTAACTTCTTGAAGAACCTCCACACTGTTTTTCAGAGAGCTGTACCAGTTTGCATTCCCACCAACAGTGCAAGAGGGTCCCCTCTCTCCACATTCTTTCCAACATTTGTTGTTTCCTGTCTTGTTAATTTTTGCCATTCTCACTGGTGTAAGGTGGTATCTCATTGTGGTTTGATTTGTATTTCACTTGATGGCAAGTGATGTGGAGCATTTTTTCATGTGCTTGTTGGCCATGTGTAGTCTTCTTTGGAGAAATGTCTGCTCATGTCTTCTGCCCATTTCCTGATTGGATGGTTTGTTTCTTGGGTGTTGAGTTTGATAAGTTCCTTATAGATCTTGAATACTAGCCCTTTATCTGATATGTCATTTGCAAATATCTTCACCCATTCTGTAGGTTGTCTTTTAGTTTTGTTGACTGTTTCCTTCACTGTGCAGAAGCTTTTTATCTTGATGAAGTCCCAATAGTTCATTTTTGCTTTTGTTTCCCTTGCCTTCATAGATGAGTCTTGCAAGAAGTTGCTGTGGCCAAGTTGAAAATGGTTGTTACCTGTGTTCTCCTCTAGTATTTGGATGGATTCTTGTCTCACAATTAGATCTTTCAATCATTTTGAGTGTATCTTTGTGTATGGTTTAAGAGAATGGTCTAATTTCATTCTTCTGCATGTGGCTGTTGAATTTTACCAACACCATTTATTGAAGAGTGTCCTTTTCCCAGTGGATATTCTTTCCTGCTTTGTTGAATATTAGTTAACCATAGAGTTGAGGGCCCATTTCTTGGTTCTCTATTCTGTTCCATTTATCCACGTGTCTGTTTTTGTGCCAGTACCACAATGTCTTGATGATCATAGCTTTGTAGTACAGCTTGAAATCCAGCATTGTGATGTCCCTGTATTTTTTTTTTCAATATTCCTCTGGCTATTCAAGGTCTTTTCAGATTCCATACAAATCTTAAGATTGTTTGTCCCGACTATGTGAAGAAAGTCCATGGTATTTTGGTAGGGATTGCATTGAATGTGTAAATTGCCCTGGGTAGCATAGACATTTTCACAATATCTATTCTTCCAATCCCAGGACCATCAAATGTTTTTCCACCTCTTTATGTCTTCCTCCATTTCTTTCAGAAGTGTTCTGTAGTTTTTAGGGTATAGATCCTTTACCTCTTTGGTTAGGTTTATTCCTAGGTATCTTATGGTTTGGGGAGCAGTTGTAAATGGGATTGATTCCTTAATTTCTCTTTCTTTAGTCTCATTGTTAGTGTATAGAAATGCCACTGATTATATTTTGTATCCTGCCACATTGTTGAATTGCTGTATGAGTTCTAGCAATCTTGGGGTGGAGTCTTTTGGATTTTCTATTCACAGTATCATGTCATCTGTGAAGAGGAAAAGTTTGATTTTTTTTCTTTGCCAATTTGAGTGCCTTTTATTTCTTTTTGTTGTCTGATTGCTGAGGTTAGGACTTCTAGTACTATGTTGAATAACAGTGGTGAGAGTGGACATCCCTGACATGTTCCTGTTCTTAGGGGAAAGGCTCTCAGTGTTTCCCCATTGAGAATGACATTCACTGTGGGATTTTCATAAATGGCTTTTGAGATATTAAGGAATGTTCCCTCTATCCCTATACTTTGAAGAGTTTTAATCAGGAGTGGATGCTGTATTTAGTCAAATACTTTCTCTGCATCTATTGGGAAGATCATATGGTTCTTGTTTTTCTCTTATTGATGGTAACCTCATACCTAAAGGAATTGGAGAAAACACAAAATCTAAACCAATCAGAAGAAGAGAGATAATAAAGATTAAAGCAGAACTCAATGTAATAGAGACTAGAAGAACTGTAGAACAGATAAACAAAACCAGGAGCTGATTCTTTGAAAGAATTAATAAGATAGATAAACCCCTAGCCAGCCTTATTTCAAAGAAAAAAAAAAGACTCAAATTAATAAAATCATGAACAAAAGAGGAGAGATCACAACCAATACCAAGGAAAATACAAACGATTTTAAAAATGTATTATGAGCAACTATATGCCAACAAATTAGGTAATCTAGAAGAAATGGATGCATTTTTGGAAACCCACAAATTACCAAAACTGGAAGAAGAAGAAATACAAAACCTGAACAGGCCAATTACCAGACAGCAGATATTTCTAAGAAGAGAAATTGTGCTGCCCAGTCAAAAAAATAATAGATGTTCTCTAGAGACCAGAAGATATAAGTAAAAAAACTTTAACAGTAAAGTATATTTTCCTATATTTGAAAATATATGAGGAGAAACAACAACAAAAAAATAAAGCTTTTCTGACTGGGCAAAGTATCCACCTTCTGAGTCTTACAAAAATCAAGAATAAAATAAGTCTGAAAGTGTAGAACACCTCAAGATGACATTAAGCAATTCCTTCTCCTCTAGAACTGTCTTTCTCTTTATCTTAGAGCCTTGGTAAAAGTAATCGAGGCTTCTAGTCAGTGGCTTATCAATCTGTTTTTTTACTTTGATTCCTTTCCAAATAGCTGGTTCTGTTTTAGCAGGAGATTTTAAAGATCATAGTCTTTGAATAGGAGATGAAGAGTCTAAATCCTAAGTTTTACCCTCTTGATGATTACAACTATGAATACCTTGTGCAAAGAGTAAGGGATTTATGCCCAGCACACATAAAAGTACCCAAGGCTCTCCATGATCTCCATGTGCTCTTTCACAAACTGCCCCAATATCACATACTGGATTTGGCATAAAAGAATATTCTTCATACAACTTCTTTGTAGATGTAGCTCTAGTTCTGCATCTTACTCCTTTCTGTTTCTTCCCAAGGACTGAGCTCTGATTGATTTATCATTATCTTTCTACTTTTCCTTGATATCTCCTCTCATTAAACCATCTTTCCTGGATACTCTTAAAGATGGTTTCATTTTTACTTTTCAGTAAGCAAGTTCATGGTTGACATAGGGTAAAACCTTTGCGGATTCCAATGAACTCTCAGAACTCTCTACAATAAACCTGTTAAGGCCTCCCCACATCGAGTCACCCATCACCATGTCTAGTCTTGTGGTCATAGCCCATTTTACATCAGCATATTAAAGAGTGAAAGGGGATATAAATGTTAAATCAAATCTGTCATTTGAAATTCACTCAGTTTCTGATTCACTCACTAAATTTGCCTCTCCAAAAAGATACAGATGTTACTTGTCAGAACCATTTAATGACTAAGAAGCACTGAGTGTTATACTATATGTTGGCAAATTGAATTTGAATTAAAAAAAAAAGAATTTCAAAAAAGAAGCCTTTCAATTCTTTGGTTAAATTTCTCAAAAGAATCTCCTAAAGAACAGGAAATTACTCCTTTGCCAATAGTAGATGAAGGTGAATAGAAAAAAGCTTGAAATTGGCTCCAAACTTTGAACCTACATTTTCTGAGTGGGTTCCATACTTGGCAAAATACTCTCAAAATTCTTTTTATTACATATTGCTTGTTCAGATAGCTACCAGGATACATGTTCTGATCCATGGATAACATGTTCACTTCCATTTTTCCTCATTGTAACGTCTTTATTCACAAGAAGGCTAAATTCCTGTCTGCAAGTAAACATGGGCATTATCATTTAGCAATTTCCAGCTTTCCCTTTAGCACAGGAGCTGGAAGTCACTTTGATTTTGATATGCTTCCCTTTGTCAACTAAGACAAGAAAACCAATTCTATCTGTAAGTAGGATCCATGATGATACTTTCCAGGTAAATAATCAAGATTATTTTATTATTTATTTACCCCACTGGATGGGGTACTTATTCCAAATATGGCAATAAGAAATCTCTTAATGCCTGAAATCCGACTGCTTCTATAATGACAACAGAAGAGCTTTGCCAAATGTTTAAAACCCATTACTAAAATGAAGGAAATACAGCAAAAATGAAAACACAGATTTCTAACTTCAGATTGATATTTACTTTTCCTAAGTATAGGACTAACTCAAATTATAATTAACATTGCTAATTTTAATTTTATCTTTAATTTTTATTTTAATCTTTTAATTTCTCATCATTTAAAAACTTATCTGTCTTGACTACACAATTTCATGTTGACTTTAATTCTAAATTTAGAGTTCAGACTAAAAACCATTCAATTCTTCTAGTTCTTTGATCTGTTCATTTATTTATTCACTGGACAGAAATAAAATTTTTAGTTCTCTATATATATCCAAAGGTAAGCTGCATATTGTATAATTTATGGAAATTTGAGACTAGATGGATGGTTAATCTAGCCTTAGAACTTTAGTAGGAAAATGAGACGTAATCATAACTCAGAAAAAATTTTATAACCTCTTTATACTTACTGGAATGACTGCAATGTACATAACTAGAATGAGCTTTATTGTGCATGTTAAGATAAATTACAAATTGCTTAATTTGTAAATTCAACTGTACATGGCATTAGTCACCAGAAAATCAAGACTTAAACTTCATTCTTTCAAACTCTCTCTCCCAATTTGTCTCACACTCCCACCCCAGGAAAATGAAAAATCTAGCAAATATGAAGTAAGAAATAGTGAATTTTGAAGCACCAAATTGGATGAAAAGTCTGCACTGTCATGAATAGGAATTATGGATATTTTTTCCTGAGGTAAGATAGAACAAACTTGTTTTTAGAAGACCAGAAAGTGAAAGGTTTACAATTTTTTCCATTAGTATGAGAAACAGGAGTTTGTAGAAAGAATAGAAGGGCCAACATTCTGAAAAAAATTTGAATGTAGAACAAGAGTCAGACAGAGGGCGAGCATAGAAGTGATAGCCTTCGTTAAAGTAGAGCTTTGCACATACTATCTTGAGCTCTGGATTTGTGTATTTCTAGAAACAGTATGTAAAATCTATTATAGTTATCTGCGCATGAAATAAAAGACTGTTCATTCACTGTGGCTTCTCAAAATAGGATTAGGAAATGTTATACTTAACAACACAAATGATCCAAAACAGGCCCCTTTCACATAATTTAGTATCCATTATAAAGAGCCAGACTGTAGTCTCATACCCAAGGCTTATGATTAGCATTAGATTTTAAGAAAAGTTTTAAAGTACCATAGGTATAAGAATATTTATCAAACTGAAATGTGTCCCAATATACTCCATGCTTAATATTCATAGCTATCAGATATTTCATCACTATGACACTCTTGATAAAAACTCTTGGCTGATACTGTGCATGTTTTGGAGAGCTGATAAATTTTCCAAACCTATTTATAAGGTTGACAAAAGGACCCCTGGACTTTCATACTATAAATATCTCTCTAAATAACTACATAGTACAAGAAATTTTAAAAGCTCACTCTACCCTCTTGAGAGATAAATTATTTGAAATTTTTTTATCATAACTGCCTCTAGCAGCTCAGTTAAGCTCATATAACTAACTGGTAGTAAATATAAGTCATAACTTTGCTCTAAATCCCCAAGTTTTAGTGAGCTTCATAGAACCCAGTTGTGTACAATTAATATTTTGAACTTGTGGACATAGAACTTGCTTTGAGTTTACAGAAAATAAGAATTATTTGTGAATTCCGTATGTCATCAATCAGATGGAGTCTATGGGAGATAATTAGATCATGAGGGTCATGAATGGAATTAGTACACTTACAAAAGAGACCCAAGAGAGTTATCTCACTTCTTTTACCATGTGAAGAAGGTAGACCGAAGATGCTATCTATGAATTAGGAATCGGGCTCTCACCAGATGCCAAATCTGCCAGCACCTTTATCTTGGACTTCCCAGACTCTAGAACTGTGAGAGATAAATTTCTGTTGTTTATAAGTAACCCAGTTTATGATATTTTGTTATAACAGCTTGAAATGACTAAGACAAATATTTTAAAGAGAAAACAAAAGTTAACATCATACTTAATGGGGAAAAAGTGCATGCATTTCCCTTAGGACCAGGAATAAGACAGGAATGTCCTCTCTCATCATGTCTATTCAACATGATACTGAAAAGTACTATCTAGTACAATAAAACAAGAAAGAGATATAAGAGGAAGAGCTGTATCAGATGGGAAAGAAGAAATAGAATTGTTCAGAGATGACATGATTTTTTATGTTGAAAGTCCTAAAGAATGGACAAGAAAAAGAGAGAGAGAGAAAGAAGAAAAAAGAAAAGAAAAGAAAGAAAAGAAAAGAAAAGAAAAGAAAAGAAAAGAAAAGAAAAGAAAAAGAAAAGAAAGAAAAGAAAAAAGAAAAGAAAAGAAAAGAAAAGAAAAGAAAAGAAAAGAAAAGAAAACTCCTGTAACTATTTAGTATGGCAAGGTATTAGGATCCAAAAGCCAATTATTTTCTTATATATCAGCAAATAAAAATTTGAATTAAAAAATACCATTTACAATAGCACCTAAAAACACTTAGGCATACACCTAAACAAAAATATGTACAGAATCTATTTATAGAAAAATGACAAAAATCTAATGAAAGAAATTTTAAGTTCTTGGAAAGATATTCTGTATTCATGAATTAGAAGAATCCATATTATTAAGATGCCAATTCTTCCCAATTTGATCTATAGATTCAACATAATCCCAATCAAAATCCCACCCTGCTATTTTGTACACACTGACAAATTGATTTTAAAGTTTGTCTTGAAAAACAAAAGATCTAAACAGCCAACATAATACCAAAAAGAAGAAAATTGGAGAACTGACAGTTCCTGACTACAAGATTTATTATAAAGCGACAGTAATCAAGATAGCATGGTATTGGCAAAAGAGTAGACATAGATCAAAAGAGCAGAATAGAGAATACAGAAACAGACTCTCACAAATATCATCAAGTGATCTTTGACAAAAAGGCAAAAGCAATTCAATGGACAAAGGATGGTCTTTTCAACAAATGCTGCTGGAGGAGCTCTTGGGTAGCTCAATCAGTGAAGCATCTGCCTTCCACTCTGGATGATCCCAGGGTCCTAGGATTGAGACCAGCATGGGGGGCTCCCTGCTCAGGGGAGTCTGCTTCTCCCTCTTCCTGTCCCTCTCCCAATCATGCACATGTGCTCTCTCTTTCACTCTCTTTGTTTCTCTCTTGCTCTCTCAAATAAATAAATAAAATCTTTTAAAAATGATGCTGGAAAAATTAATGTCCATATGCAAAAATCCAACAGACTAAAAATTTAACAGACTCCACTTTTCATAAAAGTTAACTCAGAATGAATAATGTAACTAAATATGAAATGTAACACTATAAAACTTCTAGAAAGAAACGTAGGAGAAAATCTAAGTGAATTTGGGTTTGGCAAAGAGTTTTGCATGAAACATCAAAAGCAAAATATGTGAAAGAAAGAAAGCCTGGTAAGTTGGACTTCATTAAAGTTAAAAACTTCTCTTTGTGAAGACACTGTTAAGAAATTGAAAGATAAGCCACACAGACTGAGAAAAAAACCTTTGCAAAACACATATTGCATAAGGAATTTTATCCAAAATATATAAAGATATCTACAAGCTCAACAATAAGAAAACAACCCAATGAAAAAATGAGCAAAATATCTCAACATATAACTAAAGAAAATAGACAGATGGCAAATAAGCAAATGAAAAGAGAAGAGAAAACTGCAAATTAAAACAAGAATGAGAGACCATTATATGCCTATTAGAATGGCTAAAATTAAAAAAAAAAAAAACTGACCATAGCAATTGCTGGTGAAGATTTGGAGGAACAGGAACTCTCACTCATTGCTAGTGGAAATAAAAATGGTACAGCCCTTTTGGAAGATAGTTTGGAAATTTCGCACAAAGCCAAATCCAACTGATTTGAAACGTTATGTCAACATATGAATCTGCATGTGAATGTTAATAGTAGCTTTATTCATAATTGTTAAAACCTGGAAGTAACCAGGATATCTTTCACTGGTAAATGTATAAGCAAATCGTGATACATTTGTGCAATGTTTAATAAAACATAATAATAATAATTCAGTGATAAAAATAAATGAGCTACCAACCATGAAAACCATGAACAAATCTTAAATGTATATTGCTAGTGAAAGAAATCAGTCTGAAAAGACTATGTAACATATGCTCTCAATTAAATGACAACCTGGAAAAGGTAAAGCTATAGAAACAATAAATCAGCTTTTGAAGGATAAGGGAGGGAGGTCAAAATTGTAAAGCACAGGGTGTATTAGGCCAGTGAAACTATTTTGTATAATTCTGTAATTTGGGATACATGACATTGTATTTTTCAACACCCACACAAGGAAAACCAATGTATGAGAAGTACAAAAAAATCATTTAGAGGTCAAAGGATTCCAGAAAGGAATTCAAAAGGTAGCAAAACAATCTAACTATACTACAAATGTATGGAAAAAAATCTCACAGAGGGCTGGTAGGGAAAAAGATACTGATCTAAGTAGCTTTGAAAATTCCCAACTTTGGAAATAAAACTGTATGACTAAAGCTAAAAGCAACTGCATAATCGCTGGAGTCTGGCTGATAAAGTTGTTTCCCATGGGAATATGGCTAAAGAATTCTGATACTGCTACTCAGGTATGCTGGAATCAAACAATTAGGTAAATGAATGATGAATAGTTTCTCACTCTTGGAATGGGAGTTCAGAGATGAGGACAGGGAGGTAGCCAAAATGATCCATGTGGTAATGGGTTAGAGTTGGAGATATCAATATTAACTCTTATTTAGCTTAATATAAATACAGAGAGTTACATATACAAATATCTATAGGTATGTGTATGTATATACATGGATTAGAATACAGACTTATTTGATTGTTAAATCAGTACAGAGTGTCCTGAATCAATGATACCCAAAGAGCAAACACATGTAGCACCCAGACTCTCTGCTCTAATGCCAATAAAACAACAAGGATTCTTCAGAGAAATGGCTGATTCTAAGACTGGGGCAGTAAAATATACAACTTAAGCCTGGGGTACATAGTAAAGTAAAGAAATACTTTTTTTTTTTTTCACAAACCCTACAATAATGGAAGTATATCAAGGGCACAAGAGCCAACTAAAAGAACCTATAGTGGGTCAAAGCTGGAACATTATGAACAACAAAATAGAATAGTACTGGATGATAACTCAAAGTATAAAATAAATATCCATAAATCCATCATGATGTAAATGAATTATCAAATAAAGAAATAATGGAGTAAAGAGAAATCTCCCATGCAGAATTCCAAAGAATTTGTGTAGGAGCCCCACTCCTTAAGTACGGGCCATTCTATAACCTCCTGACAAAGAGTACAGCATGGTAAGTTGAGAGGATTTGGGAGAAAAGAAACTTTACAGTGGATAAATCTGATATGATGAAAATATCATTTTACCTTTGTGGTCTTCTTTCTCAAAACCCATAAACTTAGTTTAATAATGAGAAAAATGTCAGACAATTTCCAATTGAGAGTCGTTCTAAAAATACCTGACCAGTATTCCTCAAAATTGTCAGGGTCATCACAAACAAGGGAAGTCTGAAAAACTAACTCAGGTAAGGGGAGCCTAATGAGACATGATTAAATATAATACCATCTCCTGGGTGTAATTGCAAAATATTAAAAGACATTAGGCAAAAACTAAGGAAGTATAAGTGACATATGGACTTTATTTATAATATCAATATCCATTCATCAATTGTAATAAGTGTACCATTTATTATCAATAATGGGGGAACTGGTTATGGAGGTATTTAGAAAATTTCTATATTATCTTTACAATTTATTTGCAAATCTAAAATTGTTCTACAATATCAATTTCATTTAAAAAAGAGAAACTACTTGAATATCCTAAGATTGGGAAAGGTTAAAGGAACTAAGACCTTCCAGTACAGAAGCACTTCACAACCGTAAAAACTATCATTAGCAGATATATGCAATACCAAAAGTGAAATATCCCATCCAAATGTTTTTAACAATTAATCAAACATCTGCACTTATATTTTAAGATATTCTTTTCAAAATATCTCATTTTCTTATAACCTAAAAAAGGTTTAAAGCATTTATATCATATGTACTTTTGAGTATGAATAATCCTTAAACTCACTGGTGCAATGACTTTGTCTTTCTACGATGCTGAGAACTGGTAACGTTAATAAGTACTAGAAATATGAGATCTAGTTTAATAGTTACAAGCAACAAAGCACACTTAAATACTTGTTCAGAAGAGACCCAGGTTTATAAAATCAAGGGTAAAAACTTGAAAGCTAGGAGATAGTCAGCTGATAAGCCCAGAAAGTGGTTTAGTAATCATTTTAATTGATGTTTTGATTAATTTTATGCAGCAGATAGTAATCTATTTTTGTTTTTTAAACAAAGTAAAAGATTAGTAATTTGAAATAAAATATGAGTGAAATTATGGAGTTTCTATATAAGACTAAAAAAACAGCTTTACACATCTTTGAGATAGTTTGACATAATCAAATGTATATACTCACTCATTCAAAAATATTTATGGTCAACTATAGATAAAATAGATTTTTAATAGCCCTGAGTTTCTAGCTGAATTATTGAAAACACACATACACACACACACACACACATTGATGTAAAAGCAGTGAACCGTAAAGCAGGGCAGAAATCACATTTTTGTTCAGTATCATTGTTTAATTTCATATGATAAGATCAGTTGATATCATTTTCAAAAGACAAAGAAAACTAAATAAAGGGAAGCTGATAAAGGTGGAGGCAGGTGCTTTTGTAATTCATTAGCTATATTTGTGACAGCCTTTGAAGACAGATATGACAAGCATGATTATGACTTGCTTTGAGGCCTACGTTCAATGGCAGATTAGTAACCTGATAAGTTTTCTATATTTATCTCCATAACAGAGATCCATTTTCAAATCAGCCAACACAAAGCATGGCTTCTTTTTATGTTATTGCAACACCCTCATAGGATGGGGCCATCTGGACAGATTAGCTGGGGTCTGCTGATTACTCAGGAGATGCCTGTAATGAATAGGTTACCTCTGTGGAACTGTTAGGAGGCAAAGGAACTTTTTCAAGTATGGCCATTTTGTTGCTTAGAATAATTATTGCTTTTTTTAGGGGAGAATAGTACATTACTTGTTTGTTACATCAATTAATGGAAAGTGAAGGAAAACAGAACCGAGGTCCATTTATTTGTTCTATGTGGTGAGAGGGAATGGGGGGGGGTACCGGAGAGTGGGTGATGGTGTTATCTTAAAGGCATATGTGAATGCTCTCTCACTCTAAGGAAGCACACTCCTTCCTATTCCTCGGACTGGGAAGCATTCACCTTTTTCCAGTCGAAAGAGGAAATGTGCTGGAGTGTGCTCCATGGAAAGACAGAAGTCACCTTTAGAACATGTGAATTCTGCCTTTATCCAAGAAGGTTCTTTTCAAGACAAAATAACGCACATCTTCTATTTTGGCGTTTTCAGTCAGGAAATTTTCATTGAACACCTTTTATATATCACACTGTTCTGAGCATCAGAGCATACAGGTTTTCATTTTTGCTCTTTAGAAAGAAAAGCAGAGTTGGAAGTGGCAAACATAGGAAAACGCATTATGGCCACTTGAAATCCCCTTCATATTTTCAGGTATAAGAAAGCCCAAACTCCTGTTATTAACTTGGGGGTGGATACAGATCAAGAATATTTACTGAGCACCTAATGACACTTGACCAGTGTTGAACATATGTGTAGGAGAATTTACCAAAATATTTGTATTTCTCCTGCCATTTTTCATGTCCCATTTTCCTGGCATAGTTTCTTGCTTTAGCATATTTGCAGGCCAGAAAGGAGAAGCTATTTGAAGTTAGTGTTTGCCTATCACTTTGAAAAATTTAAATTTATTGAAGAGAACATACCAGATACCTCCAGAGACAAGAGGTATGACTCTGTGGACAAGGAGAGAGAGAAAGATAAGATTCTCAGAGAGTGGAAATGGAAGAAAGACATCTATGACTAACTAGGACCTAATATAGGTGGTAAGCTCTCAGAGAAAAAGAGTTGTGTTATCTACCCACCAAGGATGAACTTTAGGGATGATGGTTCCCAGTCTTGCCAAAGATTCACCCCCATTCCCAAATCAGTTAAGAACCTATGAAACTGTCACAACTTGAGGATCACTCAGATCAGGATGACTAGCAGGATGCGCTGAACACCATTCTGCTCTGGAAGACCCATGGTTCAACCTTGAACAAGGAACAAGTTGCAGAGAGAGGGGTAAACTCCACTGAAAACTCAAATTAAAGTCCCTTTGAACTGGGAGTCAAATTTCAACTGATTTAAAGGAAATTAAGAAATGCAGTCATATTTTTTCATAGCTGAATTTGAAGCTTTAACTCCATACTTATCACTCACAGCTTGTCTTACTTAATTCTCGAAAAAACTCATGCCATGAGTATTGCTAGCTCCTTTTATCTCCTGAAAACTACAATAGTTATGTATGATTTCTGTTTTGGTTCTCAGGTACACAGAGTTAGTTTAATCATAATCCTTAGTTCATGAGGATTCCCACACTCTTGACATTGGTCTATATTGGCCAATTTTTTTGTCACTAGCCTATAATTTTTTTATTTTTAATTATAGAATAAGCATACATTAAACCATTATTAGTAAAAGCTAGGACTTTGGCATATACCTTATTACCTCTACCAGTCCATCCCTTTGCCCCACCCCCCACATGCAAGGTAACCACTATCTCAAATCCTCTTTCATTCATCAATTTTTCCTTTTTTATATGGTTTTATTTTCTATATTTGTGTTCTTAAAATGTTTATTTTATTGTTTTTAATATTGTAAAAGGTATATCATTGTGAGGACTCACTTTTGATACTTAATATTACATTGTTATATTTAATCTACATTCCTGGGTGGGACTGTAATCTATTCATTTGACAGTTATACAATATTCTATTGTGTGACTATACTCTCATTAGTCCTCCCCCACCTCCAAAAAGGGCATTTGGGTTGCTTCCAGATTTCACTATCATAAACAGTTCTGCAAAGATTTTGTGTGTACATGTCCCCTATAGAATATCGGACCCGTACCTCTATTCCCACTGCTCCAGAACGTAGCCCATGTTCTGTGCTACTTTCTGAAGAGCCTTTTTTTTCCCCTTTTAAGATTTTATTTTATTTATTCATGAGAGACACACACAGAGAGAGAGAAAGAGAGAGAGAGGCAGAGACACAGGCGGAGGGAGAAGCAGTCTCCATGCAGGGAGCCTGACATGGGACTCTATCCTGGGTCTTCAGGATCAGGCCCTGAACTGAAGGTGACGCTAAACTGCTGAGCCCCATGGGCTGCCCCTGAAGAGCATTTCTAATGCATGTACCTTGGCCAGAATTCAGGGGAGTTCCACAGAACCCACAGAGGATCTGCCTTACAGAGAGGCCATATGGAAAAGCAGTATGAATCTATGACAGGAAAGGGAAAAAGTACCAAAATGGAGAGAAAACAATGGTGACCATAAGAAAAATAAGTCAGTCAGTCTCCACCCAGAAGAAGTCTATGAATGTTCAATGACATGAATGTTGGATTTGAGATAAAGCAAAATAAGTTAGCAAGTTAGGAGTCCAAAAAGCCAAGTGCTTATGGAGCTCAAAGAATGGGAAGTCAAACAACCTCAGAGATTAAGGAGTAAGTGTCAGGGGGAATGAAAGCTTGGAGAAGCCTGGAGAAAGATTCCCATAATCAGCCTCTGCAAACTTAAGTCAGTATGCTTACCATTTCTTTGCTGGAATGTGGAAGAAAACAATATACCCCTATTTGACACCAACCTCAGAACTATACTTGAGTTATTTAATCAACAATATTTGTATGGCACAATCATCCATCTTACACTTCAAATATTCCCTGGAGAATGGAGATGGGAAAAAAGAAGTATAAACCAACTTGGCAGCGTTGTGTGAATCCAATTACAGGGCAAAATGCATATAAGTAATTACTGTGATGGATGTGGCTGACATAGACCTGAGACTCTGTCATCCCACCACAGTGTTTTTCAACATTCCCATTGTCTCAATATTCAGTTCCACTCTTAGGCATAAAATGAAAGACCCCTTATGAAGTGGTCCTTGCCCATCATCCAGTTTCCTCTCTCACCATATCCTTACAAGATCCAATCATCCTACCTACAGAGACTTAATGCTGCTCCCTAGGGTTGCCATGGATTTCTTAAAGCTCTTAAAGTTTATGTTTTGTTTGTTTGTGTTGTTCCTACTGACTGAAATGCCTTTTGCTACCTCATCCACTAACTTCTAAGGGTCTCCAAGAGGCATCTCAAGTGTTAGTCCTTTCTAGTATCATTTGATCTATTTCTTAGCCCTTCTCCTTGTCCCTTCTTCTCCTCCTCCATCTTCCCATCCCCATGCCCAGGCATATGAAACAGACACCACACTACAAATATACTTCTTCTGGTTTGGCCCCGTCACACTTTTCCTCCCATTGGTTTTGAGTTCCTTTAGGGTGAGGGATATTGTCAATGACATCTAGCTGGCACTCAAAAGAAGTTGATATAGTAGATGTTGTAAATGTCTGACTTTATTCACCTTAACCTACTTAGACACCCATCACCCCACTGCTGAGAATAATTTGGGCCAATGTCTTGATACCTGTAACCATTTCAGGAAAACTGACCTTGTCAACAGACAGAAGTCAGCTTGCCAGAATACAAATAGGAGCAGGTCAGCCAAACTTTTGCAAGGGTTGGTCAATGACTGATTGCTGAAAGGTTACAAAAGCCCTGCCCCTCACCTCAATGAGACAAATGCTGCCCTAAAATGTATGTTTCATCATCTGGTACATCAGATCAAGACTAGACTTGCCCTGAGACCACATCCTTTCTCCATTCTTCTGCTTCTGTATCCTACTTCCTTCATTCCCTTACTGCTTTTTCCTGAAGAATACATTGTAAAGCACATGTACCCAAAATCCCTGCTTGAGGCTCTGCTTCTAGGGAGTATATCTTGAGACAGTTGGCTTTTTAAATTGATTTACATTGGACTGAGGAACTTGTCCAAGAGAAGCTGGCATTTGAGTTTAAGTCTCTATTACCAGAAAATCCCTGTTTTACTATACCATTCTATCAAATGTCTCTAATAGTTGGAAGGTGCAAGCAATAATTATATGATATTGAAATGTGTATAATACTATATATAGCTTAATATACATGACAATATATAGCTCTGCAGTCTAATTTACCTTGGGAGTCTCAGTTTTATCTGGTAGGTGGGACTCCTCATAGGATTACAGGTGGTTTAAAGTTGGAAATGGGTAAATTACCCACCATACAGTAAATTTTCAGTAAATAAGTTCAGTACCCAACAGCGCCCAAGAGGATATTTTGACAACCCAATGTATAGACAGTGATGCTGAGTAAGATAAAAGTAGAGAAAATTATTTCTCTTGTATTTGGCAGGGTAAAATTCTATCAGTTGGACTCCTCAGGGGGTGATTTATGTTTATGTCAGCTTATAGAAAAAATGTGAGTTTTGAATTTGCACACTCATGAACTATAGAGAATTGGACATATTGTAATTAATGATGTGCTTACTTTTGGGTTCATATACTCATACTCAAGATGAAGTGTTAATCTAATTTATTTAAATCTGGAAAAAGAGGGGGCAGGAAAGGCTTCACCTACTAAGACCATTTGTATTAGAGACATTCTTCCCAATTCATGTTTGGATGAAGTCTGCCAAAGGTGTCTCTGCTTCACTCTTAACTGGCAGTTTCTCCTCCCCTTCAAGTAGCCTACCATTTCCAAATATTGTAGACTGAAGGAAACGGAGGTCGTTTGACTATACTGGGAAGGTTTTTTTTAGCTTGTTGTTGTTGTTGACCAAGAAAGAGAACCAAGTTGTAAAGGGAAAGAGCAGAGAAGTCTGAGAATTTGTTTGGTCATCTGTAAAACTGAAAATCTCTAAAACTTAGGTCCAGTTCCAGAATTCTGTCATTCTAAAGTGAGATCTTTTTTCCAACGTATAAAGAGTAAAAATAAAACCTCACTGCTTGATTAAATTTACCTAAAATAAACTCTCCAGACTCAGGCCTTTCCCCACACCAACCTGAGAAGAGAATGTGCTGACAGCCTGGCTGGGGGGGGGGGGGGGGGCAGGAGAGTGGGGGCGGGGGTGGGCAGGGAAGGCAGGGTGGCAAAGCATGAGGGAAATGCTTCCAAAAGAAAGTTATTCTCACCTTCCAGTGTTTGGGTTGTCTGAAATCAGCAGCAATAAAGCTCAAGTGTCAGAAAGCAAGAACAATTTCTTTGCCTTGAGTGAAATGTAGGCTATTTCCAATGACTAGGAATTAATATTTTTTAAGCTACTGTAGTTGGAAAATGTTGTCATTTCAGAGAACGGAACAGCCACAGGAAGTAGGCCACACAGCATGCACTTAGAAAAAGAGAAGGATAGAGATTTGGTCCCTGCCAAGATGTAGAAAAAATTGCCTAGAAAAGGTCAATTTGATTTAGAGGGGATTTATACAGATTTTTTGTTTTTCCTTTTTTTTCAAAAGTTCTCTTTCACTTTGCATGGCTCAGTGGAGAACAAAGAAAAACAATGTATTTGGTGTTATTTTCCCAGGATGTGAAATACTTTGGCAAACAAAACTTCCAATGAATTTAATCAGGCCTTTGAAAGATTGCCATATTGAAACCAAACATCTCAATATAAATTGGTAAAAATATTTTGATACACCCTTGATAGTTATCTTCTAAACTAGATTATTACAATATATCACCCCAGGCTCTTGGCGAAATGCTAAGAATACTGCAAGGAAAGAAACAGGCTTAAATTTCTACATTTGTAAAGTATGTTGTTCTTTTCTTTTTTAAAATTTTGTTTGGTCCTTTTATCAGGCATCTTACTAATTTGTATAAATCCCAGATGGGAAAACAAGTTTGTACATGTGAAAGACTCACATGAAATGGGGCAAGGTGTAAATAAAACTGAGTGTATATAGAATGTAACCGAGTAGGTAGAGGAACTTCCTATGTATAAGCAGATAGGGAAGATACTTAGAAAGATCCCGTATGCATAGTAAGCTGTGAAAGCAGGAATTATCCACTGAAACTTTGTGAGGTTTTTTTTTGCTTGAAAATATTTCTTCGTGGGGGATCCCTGGGTGGCTCAGCGGTTTAGTGCCTGCCTTTGGCCCAGGGTGTGATCCTGGAGACGCGGGATCGAGTCCCACGTCGGGCTCCCGGTGCATGGAGCCTGCTTCTCCCTCTGCCTGTGTCTCTGCCTCTCTCTCTCTGTCTTTCATGAATAAACAAATAAAATCTTTCAAATATATATATATATATATATATATATATATATTTCTTCATTTTCCATGGTTTTCCCAATAACTACTAATCTGTAATCAACTGAATTTTATTGACTCATTTCTTTTACAAAATTAAGCCCCTAGAATAAACAGTTACAAAGAATTTGGCCTGCTGAATTGAGATATTAAGTACAAATATTTCTGAATATATCAATTATGAAAAAGTACTTCAAATCAAAAGGAATTTTAGAGATCATCACTTTCCACCCAGTGCAGCTCTGTCTACCACTGACTGCAGTAAATTCTCCAGTATTAGTGACATTCAAGCTGATTCTGCACCTCTACCCAGCATATATGTTGAAAAGATCTAATTAGCTGTTAGTTAATCCCTTCTGACAATATGAGACAAGGTGGTTTTACAGCCTTTTTTCCAGGGCAGGAATGGTTCCACCGCATCTTGCCAGAGGCCATTGAAGTCACAGCTTGTCCATTCCAGTGACAGGGAATCTATTACCTAAGGAGAAAGACTGCTCCAGTTTGAAATAACTCAAATTCCTTAACAAATAAAATGTTTTTTCCTTACTTGGGCCCTGACCCTGCTTCCTGCCTGCTATTTCTTTCTCCTCCTTCCCTTGGCCTCTCTAATGATGATCTGTTCTCACTACCTCCCCTCCTCTCATTCTTCAGCCTCAAGTTGGCTCCATTTCCTCCAGGCTGAAAATAGTGACCATCTTAAGTATGTATGTGTGTGGCGTGTATTTGAAAAATAAAAATGTAATGGACATTCTTAAGTAAAAATATTTTTTAAATTATGAACATTACACTTTGAATAAAGTACAGAGTTTTTATAATATTCATTATTAGTCATCATATGGGGAAACAGATGCTCATTTCCGACTTTGAAGAATATATGTTGATAGAATTGTTTTGGAAAGCAAAAGGGAGCAAAGCACACTATACCTGCATCTGCTCTTGGACTCAGCAATCCATTTCTGGGAATTTATTTTAGAGGTATACTCACAAATATGTGAAGAAAGATGCATGTAAGAATATACTTGCAGCATTGGTTATAGTACCACAATAGTAAAAATCACAACAATAGCAATTGTAAATAATAACAAAAACAGGAAGCAACCTAAATATCCATCATCAGGAAACTGAATAAATGAGATACAGAAAATCCATTTAATAGCATACGTGCAGCCATCTAAAAGGATGCAATGATTTCTGCTAATAAAAAACATATCTCCAATATTTAACTTACTCTTCAGTAAAAAATAAGTGATGTTCAGAATGGTGTATATAGTAAACTCCCCATTTGTGTTTAAATATACATGTATGTAAGTGCATGTATATGCACATAATATCTCAGGAAAGACAGTCTCGGACTTGTATTAGGTAGTAAGCCCTGTGAAAGTGAACCAAGGTGAGAGAGTTGAAGGGTCGTCCTCACATTGAGAGTCTCATTTTATCATCTTATGCTACTTATGCTACATACCATATTATGTGATCTCTTTTATAATAATAAAAAGTAAAAAGCTCTTTAAGTTTTTGCCCACACACAGTATGCAGTCTCTCTATAGCTTAGCCTGTTGACAGCTCACATTTTCTTACCTGAAAGAGTTATGTAATCTTCGATGTGAAAATTCCAGAGGCCTTTTTCCTTTTATAGATCATTTGTTAAAATGTTGAACAAAAGTTATATCAGCCTTGATCCTTGAGACCCTCACTGTTTACTTTTTCCAACAAGAAAATGTCCATTTATCAGTACCCTTTATTTCCTATTTCTGAGCCAATTTCCTATTTGTGACGAAACATTTTCCCCAGTTCCATATGACACACCTTTTTCCCAATGGCTTTTGATGCAGAACTTTGTTAAAAGCTTTTGCAAGTGGAAATAGATTACATTTTCATTTTGTTCTTTATCCACAGTCACATATGCATGTCCCTTTAAGGGAATATATGATGTGGTCAGCCTTAGCTTCCATTTATGGAAATGACATTGCTTTCCTCACTATAGTTTATATGTCCAGTGGTCCCAATTCTATTTTTAGGTTTCACTAATTTGACCACTTCATAACTTGATAATTTTCATAAAAGTGAAACATATTAATGGGTATTTTCACAGACCCTCTGGACTTCTTTGCATAAATAGATGTTAAATTGATAATCAATGAGCCCTTAAAATATTTATATTTGTCACTTCAGTTTCCTCATTTTGCTCTCTGACATTTGAACATTGACAGTCTTCAAAATTATTAATACATACTACCTATTTCTGAGTATTTGAGGCTAGTTTGGCAATTAAACATAGAAATTTAAATAATATTTGAAGAAATAAGAGTGTCACACATCAATCTTCTCAAAAGATTTATTAAGAATAATGTATGTGGCAGACACTCCAATTGTTGCTGGGAATACTATTGTGAGCAAAATCAGACATGGTGCCTTCCATTATTCCATTATCAAACTTATAGCTGATGGACAAGACAGACATAATCACAGAAATGTATAATTACTAAGTTTGATAAATCCTATACAGGAAAAAGAAATGCAAGGAGCTGTGAGAGAATGAAATTTACCTGGGAGTGAGAGATGGTGCTGTGTCAGAGAAAATGCAAACCACTGTGAGCCTTTGTCTGAGCCATCACTGGTGAGTATACTTGGCTGTTTAAGACTGCCACTATACTTGTCAGCCTTCTTCTGGATACCTGCAAGGGAGCTGGGCTTGTTTATATGCCTACTCTTTCCTGATCCAAACCCTGCTATGCTCATGATCATGGTTGGATTCCCTGACCAACTTCCTCTCTCTTTAACTTTCTTCGCATTTGCTTGAGCCAAGACCAGGAGCTCCATGTTTCTCAAATGAGTATGGTCACAGATCCCACATGGCTTTTATGGTTTTGGAAAATAAAACTTTCATTTTCACACTCTTAATCCTAGACAACACTTAATTTTAAGTAAGCTATTTATAATGATACTTCAGCAGAAAGGCATGAACTTCTTGACCTAAGAGGAATATATTTTCCCTAATATCTGGTTCACTGACAATAATTGTGTCCTTTTTAACCAATTTGGCAGAGAAATCTTCCCCTAAAAATTTTGTATAATCAAGACTCAAGCGAAGAATATATTCATGTTATCTTCTGGCAATTAAAACAAAAAACAAAAAACCTCTAAGTCAATATTTGATTCCTGAATACAGTTTAACAAAACTTTCCCTCCTATATATAGTGAGAAATTATCTATACTTGTTTTTAAACATATTTTCATATCTTTCTTTTACAGGGTAACATGAAAGGTGAATCATTTTTCTACACTTAAATTTTCATATAAGATACCCTAGATGAGCAGTCATGTTCCTAAATACTCTAGACCTGATGAGACATAACAGGAATGAATTCATAGAAGAGGTGGGAAAAAAGAACATTCCTATGACCTGAATGTACCAAGGTAGATATTATAATAAATAATATTTATGCAAAAATTCCCCCACCAAAATGTTCTTATTCTTCCTCCATCATATCCTCCATCCATTAGTCACCAATTTCCTCTTCCTTTCTTGGTCTATTATCTCTCAATTTCCCTTCCTTTTCATTCCTCAGTTATCCACCTCCTAGAACCTTTGTTCCCTCCTGTTGAAACTACTACAGGAGCCTCCCTTAACTCTTTTCCTGCCTTCTTTCTCTTCCTTTCCCCCAATCATCTGATGATGCTCCTGGATTAACCTTTCAAACATGATGCTCTCCTGAGTGATTCATTATTGCCCCCAAGAGAAATTATAAATGCCTTAGCTAGCTATGTGAGGCCCTCCACTTTCTACCCTTCACTTATCTTTCCTGGTTTATCTTTCTCTGTTCTTGAAGATCTGTTAAGTACCTAGCTCTGTTTAACACCTTATAAGCATTTAAGAAGTGTGAATAAGTGAAAGAATGGATGTGCACTCTGTCTTCTATACCCTGTTCATCTTACCAGACGTGTCTTAACATTTCTCCTATATATCGAAAACCTAAATTTATTTTCAGCCTGGTTTTCTAAAATTCACGGTGATCTTTCTATAGTGATGTCATCTTTATATGAACTCATGGGCTTCATCACTTCTTTGGGAAATAATGTTCCAATAGGGAGGTGATAAAAGCTAGCAAGGATCTCTGCTAAATTTCTTTAGCCTGGCAAAATACAATATGGATTTGGATGTTAAAAAGTAACTAACTAAAATCTGAAAACTGTTATAGGCTCAGCATTGTAGTAGTATCATTGATGACCCAAATATCTCTTTTTTATGAGTCGATGACTCATTCCCTTCTGACCAAAAATTTTGGCCCAAAATACAAAGAGGAAAATTTTACGAAATTGCTTACATCAAAATGTAAATTATCTGCATGGATTTGTGGGCACTGCAGCCTTCAAATAAAACTGTGTAGGGATATAAGTAAAATGAGTTCAAAGAAATCTTTAGATGTGTGAAGAAATATATACTATATTCTTTTCCCCACCCCCAAGGAAATAGTACACAGCCAAATCTTTTTTTGTGGATAGACTGGAGGCATGTAGTTTAGGGTCATACATTTTAAGTTTGCTCAGATTTTAAGTAAGCCATTCAACTCTTGGTATTTCTCATTTTATAAAGATAATTATATCCTGCTCCTCCCACCAGGCTTAAAAGGAGACAATTCACCTTCTGAACTTTTCCTCCTCCAGGTATTCTAATATTTGAATGAAGATGAGAACACTAATGCACTCACTCCAGCTCTTATGCTATACCAGACAAAATAATTCTCCTCTTTATCAAGGATTTAGAAAAATAAACCTTTATCCATGGTGAACTCACTTTCCCAGATTATGCACCATAGGAATGACCAGGATGCCATATAACCATATAGTAATAAAATGTTCCTTCCCACCCCCTGCCATCCTAAGGATCCTTATATATCACAGCTGTGGTCATGTCACTACATGGATCAAAAGCCTTATGTGGCTTCCCATTTGGAACATTCCATAAAGATTTCCTATAACCCTAACTATCCAGTTTACCATATAAGGCTTTCACAATGTGGTTCCCATGTACCTGATCCATCTAATCCCTCACTACTTTCTCACTTCATTTTACCAAACTATTTGCATTACTCTGGATGCTGTGTATGTTTCATGAATCTGCTTTTTCCTGCTACCTACCAGAGGGTCTTTTTCCTATTTTTTACCTTTTAAAGTCCTAAGTTCTTCAAGTTTCAACACAATTATCACTTCTTTTGTAAAGCCTCCCTCAGTGTCACTGTCAAAGTGGTCACTCCTTCTCTACCTCCTGATATTTCACAAATACTTCTATTATGGAATCATGAGAAATACACTGTTATTTTATTTAAGTCATTGTAAGCTGGAGTATATCTCCTACAACAGCTTGGGCCATTTCCTGATGCAATAGATCTAAAGTTTAAGGGTCAAGTCATTGGGATTTTGAAACAAATATATTACTTGTCACTAAATTTTCTTTTACTCTTCTTTCTATACTACTGATAAATTTTCATTATATAAAATCACTATGCCAAAATTACCCTAAATAATACAGAGCTTCTCCTTTTAGTTTCTTTCCCAGATTGAAAATGTGATCTAGTCTCATCCTATATTTCTCCTATGCTGTCACATCCCTATAAACTGATTCTGTCTCCTAAATTCAATTGTTTAACCATCCTTGATAGCTTATGAGTAACAGCATGAAATCATAAAGATGAAAAGATACGTTCACTGTTCATAGAGTTCTTTGTCCAGAGAATGGTAGTACATCTAATCCAATTGGGTGAGTGCAATCTTAGAGTCTATACAAGATTCAGGGAGTATAGAAAAGGGAATGACTCATTGTCCCAGGTTTTGAGAGTCAAGTAGTGGTAAACCGTGAGAGCCAAGCAGTGTTTCAGAGAAGGTAATGTTTGAACTGGGACACTTCCCAGTGGGAAGTAAGATAAAAGGAGATCAAGGTAGAGGGAATATGAAGAAAAAAGGTGCAGAATTTAACAGCAGTATGGGAATCTCAAGTTATTCTGTGTGGATGGAGCTCATGGAGCAAGGCAAGGTGTGGCAGGATATAGGACTAAATGCATGGGCTAGAGCCATAGCATAAAGGACCTCATTCATTATACAAAGGAATTCAGAACACAGAAAAAGACACCAGTTAAAAGTCCCTTGCCTCCAAGGCCCCCTCCAAGAAAGAATCAAAGAGTGAAACTCAGAGGGAGTCAAAGGAGGAGAGAAAGCACCTGAAATTGAGCTGGTGAAAAATAGCAACAAAAGGTCTTCTTGTAGGAAAAAAAAAAAAAAGGTCTTGTAGGTGGGTTGTATGTAGGGAATATCAGAGAGGATGACTAAGATAAACCTAGCTTTTTGGCTTGGGTGGTGGCAGAAAAAGTCCTAAGTTCAGCATTAGACAAGCTGAATTTCAGGAATCTGTCTTGATGTGCTCATGCTAATCCCCCAAATGGCTTACTTGTAAAGCTATGCTGGGGGTGGGAGGTTAGAAATAATAAGGACTAGAGAGAAATAAGTCCATATTATCCCCTCATTTATTTGTTTGATTCCAAATTCAAGCTTTGGGGATGATAGGTTTTGAAACTACAGGAATAAATATTAATATAAAAAGAAAGAATAGTTTTCCCTCTTGTGAGCTTGAGCATACTTCTTTCTGATTCCCAAGTGGAAGCCTTTCCAATCAATTCTCCTTCTGTTGAAGGTAGAATGGGAGAACTGGTACTTGTTAAATGTTAAAGCCTTACATAAATTGCATTCTAATTCCTGCAATAAACCTCCATTAAATTAGTGTCATTATCCCAATTTTATAGATGAGAAACCCAAAGCCCAGAAAACTTAACAGACTTTCTCAAGGTCCTCCAGCTGGTAAGTGGTGGAGGGTGCATATAAATCTACAACTGTCTGGTTCTAAAGCCCATGCTTCTTCCATTACATGGCGCTGACTACTCAAGAAATATCTTGGCTCCAGAAATCAGGCTCAGGATAATAGTTAGTTATGAGAAAACTGAAAGGTTTCCCTGTGCCTTAAGCTATAACATATCCCAAGAAGCATTCCTCAACAGAAGCATTTTTGCCAAGTGTTCAAACTCAATTTCAGAAACGATCATACCTATCTTATTCCAAGAAATCCTTTTGATAATTTGCTGAAGGCAAAAGAAAAAACATCCAATCAAATAATACATGATCAGGCAGAAAAAAGGTAATAGTTATAAAAAATTCCTTCTCAATCTATATGGAATTTAATATCTACCAGTTGGGAGGTACTCTGCATACACCTCTCTCATTGGAGAGTCAACTCACCAATACCCATCTCTAAGTCTTCTCATACCTAGAAGTGGTTCTCAGTCCTAACAGAGCTGGATGACTACAGAGGACAAGAGATTTTTCTTAGAATCCCTGTGTGAAAAGATTACAATTCTATTTAAATCAGGCAAAATACTACTTAACTGATGATTATATTTACACATCTTAGTCAGCACTTTCTATTGGTACTTTTTCTACCCGGTAAGCAAAGCAGTACCTTGCTCTTTTTCCTAGGAAACTTCCAAAGTGCCCTTTGCGTGACCATGGAAAGATGTGATCAGTAAAAGAAGTGCTGGGAAAGAAGCTTGCATTCTCTTAATAGCTTTAACCACACTACACAGCATATGTCAAAATGTTAAAGAGAACAGAAACTTCTAATTCTTTGTGCAATGTATACAGTTCCTGGGCTTTGATGTTTCTGTTTCTGCCCCTTTAGCTGTACAAAATTGTCTGTTGGTTTTTTTTAAAAATCTGTTATGTCTCATTACTGATCTGTCAAACATGATTTTAACTTAAAGAGTAGCTGACGCCTTGCAGTAAACCTAGAAAAGCCTCCTGTTTAAAAACAATCTGCCTTTATGCTATACATATCTATAGCATGGTTATGTTTTTATTACAGGGAACATGTCTCCAAGAGAAATTTTTATACAGGCATTTATGTCCGAACAAATGTAGCCACATAAGAGTTCAGACTTGGCCTTTTGCACTGATGCTACACGCGTGGTGTCTCAGTCAGTTAGAATGGGAAATTCAGAGCCTTTGCAAAGTTTAGGGAGGTCAAAGGCACCTCCACATTTTTTCGGGCCTCCCTTTTACACCCCAAATTATTCTCTTTACACCACTTTTTGAGTCACCCATTCTTACAAATTTAAAATAATTACCTAACCCCTAAGTCAATTTTTTTTTTAGAACAAATTAAACATTTCTCCCAGGTACCATTTAATTTGGATCACTCAAGATTACTCCCCCTCCACCATCACCACTGCCACCATCACCAAATCCCACTTTTTTTTTTCATTATTTTGGCAAGCACTGACTTGATTTCCCTTCCTTCCCCTGCGCCTTGCCAGTTTTGTCCCCCTCCTGAACAGACCGTTTGAAGTGTTTCCCAACAGCCTTACTGAGGAGGAGGTAACAATGCACAGAAATGCTGTGTGACTTAGTGAGCTTGAAAGATCTGGACATCAGAGGGAAGGAAGTGGGGGATCTGCATAAAAGAGGCTTTCTTCATGACTGAACTGAATGGAATTGTTCTGGAGGAAATGATACATGTTCCCATTCATGGGTGGTAGGGTTATACTGAAAGGCAGAAGGTAACAGGAGATACTATAATTGGACTCCCTCACAAGTGTTTAAAAGCTACTGCATTATCATTAATGGCATTTTTTCCCACTTATATCCTACAATTGTTAGTCATTGTTATGAGAATACTGTAGTATTAGCCTTGTATTTTTTCTGCCATTATGAGAATTGCTTTAATTGATGAGGAAGCCGGAGTCATAGTTTTCAAAGTCAGTCTCTGTAAGATACCAAATTACATTCACTGAGATGTGTGGGTACCTTTTAAACAACTCTAATAAAGCACATACTTCGAATAAAAGTGCATTGATTCTTAACTAAAGACTATGGGGTAATTCATTTCCAATTTAAAGCTTTCCTTACTTTATGTTAAAGATTCTGAATAGAAGATTCAAAGGGAAATTTTTTTAAAGATTTATTTATTTATTTTAGAGAAAGGAGAGAGAAAGCAAGAGAGAGAGCAAGCATATAGCAGGGAGGGACACAGAGAGAGGAAGAGAGAGAATTTCAAGCAGATTCCCCACTGAGCAGGGACCCTCCCCCCCCCAATGTGGGACTCCATCCCAGGTCCCTGAGATCATGACCTGAGGTGAAGAGTGGGCCTCTTAACCAACCAAGCCACCTAGACACTCCCAAAACAAAAATTTTAATTATAGTGCCTGCATTTGAGTAATTTTCTCTAAGACATTCATTAATAAATTCCCCACATTTCCTAACTATAAGAATTCATCAGGCCTCAGGAAATTTTCTCCTATGCCTTCTACCTTTCCAACATTAACAAGATACTCTCATTCAAAAAAAGAAACCTTAAGTGAAATCAAGGTAACTGCCTATGCTTGAATTGGTTCTGAATACAGTCCCTTTTTGGGGTGTGTGGTCTGTTTGTATTTTAATTCCAGCTAATTAACATAAAGTGCTCTATTAGCATCAGGCCTCTGTGCTGTTACCTTAACCTATTTTACACCCCCTTCCCCACCTTATCTCTCCTTTGTGAAACCAGAGGATCAGACTAAATTTCTGAGATCTCTCTCTCTCTCTCTCTCTCTCTCTCTCTCTCTCTCTCTTTCAAAATTAATTATTTATTTGAGGAGGGTAGGGGCAGAGAGAGAGAGGAAGAATCCTGAAGCAGACACCCCACTGAGTGTGGAGCCACTAGGGGGCTCAATCTCACAACCCTGAGATCCTGACCTGAGCCGAAAACAAGAGTTGGCCACCCAACAAACAGCCACCCAGGTGCCCCTGAGATCTCCTTAATCTGAGTTAACATTCCATAAACAAACAAACAGTAAATCCATGAGTGAAGAAACTACCTTGAAAAGAGGAGTAAAGTCAGATTTGTATGTGTGTTTTTGAGTTTTGAGGTGACTTACTGAGTTTTCCATTCCTTTATCCATCCATCCATTCATTCTCATTTTTTTGAGCACCAGTCTCTTTATACTTTGAGTTATAAAGATTATATTATTCCCAAAGAACTCACAATCTAATGAATCAGCATTTGCATATTTTCTACAGTCTCCTCTGTTTCCTTAGGTGCTAAGAATATATTGTTAAAGCAATGCTTTTCTACTTCTTACCTACTAATGGAGGTTTTGATAAATAGAAACTGACTTCTTAAACAACATATGCATTTCTAACTGAGAAACCAATTGTATCTCTTATATGATTGTGGATCAGAGAAGGAACAAATATATAAGTAATTTTTAAAATATCAGTTTAATTTTTAATTTTTTGTTGTCTTGCTCTCCCTCAAACGTACAAACTCCTTGGCTACACATGCACAGGGAATGTTTCATGATTCCCAAAGGTCTTTTCTTCCAGAGTCCCTTTGCTCTTGTCTCTTTTTTTTTTAATGTCCATCTTCATATTTTTAAGTCTAAATAAATGCACCGAGGGAATTATACATTGATTTATTTTTGCTCTCTTTCCAATAAATATGTCCAATTAGTTAATTTTATGATTCTTAAGTATCAATTGCTTCTGACCTAGGTGACTTAACCTACATTTTTATTACATATTTTTGTTGTTGTTGGAGCTTTTCTTTTACAGGAAATTGCTAAGGATACACTTCACATGTAAGTCATAACATGCTAATAAATCTGATTCTTGCTTCTTTATAATTATGGTGCTTCAACTATCACCTTATTTATTTCAATACCTTTCATTTTCACTTATTTCTCTTTCTCTAACTCTAGATAAACCTCTAGGAAATATCAAAACACTTTTTCTCTTTTATTCTCCCCACTCCAAAAACAAACAAACAAACAAACAAACAAACACTAGAGCATGCCATGAAATCTGGAGACAAGAACTCTCCAACAATGAGAAGAAGGCTTTGACTACTTTCCATAGCCTCTAAGTGACTGTAAGTGAAGCTGTTCTGCTTTATATCTACATTGGAGGTGCCTTTGTGCAACAACAGAAAATCATTGACAGTGTAAAAACAAAAGTTATTTTGGTAAAAATAACCACAAGTTGATCAAATTTAAAATGTTAGGGGAGAAGGACATGTGGGTGGCTCAGGGCATGATCCCAAGGTCCTCTCTCTCTGTATCTCTCATCAATAAATAAAATCCTTAAATGAAATAAAATAAAATGTTAAGGGAAATTAGAGAGAAGTAAAAAGAAATAAAGAAAATAATAAGGAAAATTAGTGTAAATTATGGTTTCAACAGCTTTGGAAAATAATAAAAAGATGTTCGAGGTAATATGCTGGTGACCAGAATAATCAGACTATCAGGACATTTATAGAGTAATCAGACTATCAGCACATTTATAGAGCTATACATGAAAACCAGAAGTTCTAAGAGCTTGAAGACTATATGCCAGTCTCTGCTTAAAGGCTTACATTGCTCTGCTATTGGTGTTGTTTTGTATCCAATACAATGAACAAGCAGAACTCCCAACATAATCAAAACACAATTTTGTTTCGTATCCCATTGTCCCTTTAAAATGTAGTCAGTGGTGATAATCTTATCCTCACCATGATGAGACCTCAAGAAAGCACATGCTTTTGATGATCATGTTCAGGCAATAATGGTATTTTAAAAAAATACTTTATTTATTTATTCATGAGAGACAGAGAGGCAGAGACATAGGCAGAGGGAGATGCAGGCTCCCTGCGGGGATCCCGACATGGGACTCAATCCCAGGACACCAGGATCACCACCTGAGCCAAAGGCAGACGCTCAACTACTGAGCCACCCAGGCACCCCATGGCAATAATGTTCTTAAGGTCACTTGAAGTTGCAAACACAGGCTCAATTGGGTAAGTAAAATGCCAAATCCTATGGAATATAATTCTAAACTTCATGAAGTATTAAATATTCTCTCCTCTCCAGATGGCTAAACCCTATGGAGTCTGTTATAGAACAGGTAGTCAGGGGACACCTGGGTGGCTCAGCAGTTGAGCGCGTCTGTCTGCCTTCGGCTCAGGACGTGATCTCAGGATCCGGGATCAAGTCCCATATCTGGCTCTCTGCAAGGAGCCTGCTTCTCCCTCTGCCTATGTCTCTGTGTCTCTCATGAATAAATAAATAAATCTTTTTTAAAAAAAGAAAAGGTAGTCAGTTGCCTCTCCCTTCCCCTTCACTCACTTCAACCCTCACCTTTGGCTCCTCAGGTTGTTCACTCTTCACAGGCTCTTGCCCTTAAAGCCCCCCATCCTCCCTACTCAAGGGAATACAAAACAGTTCCTCATCCAGTTCACTGAAACCACAGTTTGCCCCACACATCATAGAAGCAGGCAACGATCCAAATAGAATGTGTTTCCCCCTCTCTGGCATAAAGTAGACATCTTCTGATAATTCCCCTTAACTGTAGTGAACATATTTCAAGCTTTTGAATGATCCCATGAAAGCCCCCACCACTACGCTTGAGCTGAAGAAGGTAGCACTCCAAGCCCACCCTCTTTGGCATAAATAAGATCGACAAGCTGCATTAGTACTCTGAAAAGAACTATCATCCCTTCTCATTCTCTTCAAAATATTCCTCAAGGGCTTTAACTGTAACTGGTTCTGGGACATCTATTTGGCAATTTCCACGTCATATTTTAACATGTTAGAAATTCACATACATCTATTGCGCCTTGATACCTTCATCAAAATACCAATTTTTACAACCAATTACAGTCACTAATAGGGCTCCTGTCCCTGAAAGTCTGCTCATTTGGTTGAGTCGGTTTACATGGAGGAGGTGGCACTAGTTAATGGCTGTAGACCAAGGTTAGCAAACTCAAGCTCTTTCAGATAGGAGCATGCATGAGTGACCCTGGCCAGGGGAGGACTGTGGTCTATGATGAGAATGTGCCTGTCCAAAGGGAAAGATGCAGTGACATCAAACTTTCTAATTTTTCAATAGAAGTTGAAACCGAAAGGTTTTTAGGTGCCATCTCCATATTTTTAATGTGAACTTAAAAGAGTCTGAGGACTTCATTCAGGCCACACACCAGAAAATTAGTGGGCCACGTTCTGATAGAAGATCAGCAGTTTTTGATTTTTACAGTAGGCTGTGCCCTCGGCTGTGCCCGCTGTCATTCACAGGCATGTGATTGGTGACCTGGGTGAACTGAGAGTAACTCAAACACCTCCTCTGTCCTGAGAATAAAGTCCCATGTGAAAATGTGGAATTCTCTTTATATACAAAGAATTTCAACAATTAAGACACTTGCATGCAAATCTGGAAGAGGGTGGGATGGTGAATAAATGTACTTTTATTGTTTAGGATAGGAGCTATTTTTTACCTTCTTTGTCCATTTACAAACAGCCAGATAAATAAAACAAGCAGAACAGGTTTCTTCTAATCACACTAATCCCAGACTAAGCATACTCCTCTTCCTGCTTTGCTTTGACTGTTCGAGTGTTGGTGGTGATAGAAGTGTTGAAGGTCATTATCTACCAGGAGGATTAATCCCCACTGGGCAGTTGCATCTGCAATCTAAATTTAAATTTTTTTTCAGATACTTTGAACCAACCAGCTCAAGCTGCTGAATCTTAGATGACATCCCAAAAGCTTCAAATGGAATATGATATACAAAGACAGACCTCCACACCCATTAATCCCCTGCCACCACTACCACCAACACACACACACACACATACATTACACACACACTTCAGGAAAAAAATGTTTAAAGCAATGCTTCATGGTTGTGAGTACAATGGCTTTATCTTTACAATTTTGTCTACTTTTGTTTATGTTTGACATTTTTTATAAATGCAGTAAGACTTGGTTATAAAAACCAGTAATATAATCAAAATATTAGATTACTGGATATAAATAACTTTTTATTTATAAGAAAACTCATTGTATTATAATCACCTTGCCACAGAAAATCAAATGAAATCTCTAATGTTGAGTCATTACTCCAACGTACTTACATGGATGGTTACCCACTTTCTATTGGTTAATAATTCAGTGGACACAGAGTAACGTGAATTTTGATGTGTTTTGGTTTACTATTAACTGTATAGACAAGAGGAATGATTTAATGAAATTTTTCAAGGGAATTCCCTACTGCAAACCTAACTTTTCATTGCTTTAAAATGCAATATGGTGCCTGGGAGGAAGTAGGGGCTCAAAAATATTTACTAAATAAAGGAAAAAGTGAATAAGTAGTAGCTAAAGCAGAGTACAAACATTACACAGTGATTTCTTATTTTTTTTAGATTTAATTTATTCATGAGAGACACATACACACAAAGAGAGAGAGAGAGAAAGAGGCACAGACACAGACAGAGGGAGAAGCAGGCTCCATTCCATGCAGGCAGCCTGACATGGGACTCAATCCCTGGTCTCCAAGACCACACCCTGGGCCGAAGGCAGCACTAAACTGCCGAGCCACCCAGGCTGCCCTACACAGTGATTTCTTACTTCAGGTTACTTTGAGTGTAAAGTGTGGAAAAATGTATCCCAAGGTTGCTGATTATATACTTTGAAAACTACCATAAAAAACACATACATATGCATGTACATCTAATAGAGATAAGTGAGCATGTATAAAAAGATTTATTTGCCAATTTAGTTCTAAAAAGTTAAGATTTGTTAAAAATGTATTTAATTGCAACATAAAATCAAATAGTTTAAAGCCCAAACTCTTTATAGCAGTGTGCTGATTTATAGCACTGAATTTGCAATGTTTGAGGAAACATCTGAATGATACGTACTTAAACAGTAAACTAAAATTTTGTATCTCCATTTCTACAGCTTTTAAATGACTTGCAGCAGACGAAAACAATGTTTTGGGGGCTGCTGCATAGCAAAAATGGCTAGTTAAAACATTTAATCCTTACAATGTCTTCAAATTTAGGGCATTGAAAGGAAAGATTTTTATTATAGAGTCAGAAAATGAACAGGGAGGAAACTCTAGCCAAAGCATTGTCACATTAAAACAGATCCAAGGCCTTTTGATTTTCTCCAGTTTTTCCTTCAAGCAAATCAAAGAAGCCTTACTTACTTTAAGAGATCAAACTGCCAGAGATCTGTTTCATTTAAGAGCCAGAGATTTAGGAGGGGGCCAGAAACATATCTCCATTAACAGCAGTTTCAAGAAATATGGAGATGCCTAGGATAGCATAGTATTTGAAAGCTATGGATAGTGGAGATGTTCAAGAAATTTTGGTTAATAAGTGTTCTAGGAAGGAATATAAATAGATGCTAAAGCCAAAATGCATTTTGAAGAAGGGTCCTTTCTACTTTAAGAGAATAACTTGTATATTCATAATAAAATACCACCAAGAACCAGGCATTTTCCAATAGATTTGTCATTATAGGAATTGGTATTCTTATTGACATCCAAAAAATCTTGTCAATGGCTAATATTTTCTGCTGGGTTTAGGTCCTGGGTAATCGTCCTCTGATTTATTCAAGAAGAAAAACAGTTGTATAAAACACAGGTCAACAGCTGGTATCTGAGGACCCATCCAAAGGTGGCATAAATAAGGCAAACATGGCAAGTCTCTGTTCAAAAGAGGCAATAATACTCTATGATCTTTATGGAATTCTCTTTCAAAGACTTCAAAGCCTCTGATAAATAATATGTCATGAACCAGGAGACAGATAAGGGGAAAAATACCATTCTCCTTACTTCATGGACATAAAATCTCAAAAGATAAAAAGAGAAGTGACTCTAAACGAGGCTTCTCTTCAATTAAAAAAAAAAAGCACCATATAAATCTAATAGAATGCATTCAACTGCAGCTATGTACTTAATTTAGGTGAAACTAGTTATTTTCTTATTTGATCATTTGAGCAAAACCAAGTTACTTCCTGAATTTCTTGTATTCCTATAGCTTCCTTCTCTCATTCAGCTCCTAGACTGCCTACCAGGGTTTCTAAAACACAACCTGCTGCTTTCATTATCTTAACCAAAATCTATAGGAGATCCATGTGGTCTGCACTGAATTAAGTAAAGGATCCTCTGCATGGAATTCTTCAATCTATGGCACTTTTCAACCATTCATTCATGCATTTATTAAAAAATATCACTCCCTACCACGTTCCCTACACTCTAACTATACTAAGATACTCAATATCATTTGCACAGTGTGGTAGGCTTCTACATTTCCAAGTCTTTTCTTGTTCTGCTTCTCCTATTGGAAATGCTTTTACTTTTGTTCATCTGATAAAAGAAAATTCTAATTCATATCAAGATGAAATTTATACATTTTAGAATCAATTTTTGAATCTTCCATCTACAAAAATGAATCATTTCTTCCTCTGTGTTTCTGTAACAGTATATTACCAATGTGAATGCTATGAGTTATATATGTACTGCTTACTGATAACTTCAGAGAATGTGTCAGGATTCACCTTTACTACAATTGCTCTGAGGCACTGAAATGTTTCTAACACCTAAAGGTACAAATCAAACAATTTTGGATTTCTAAATGAATCTTGGCCAAACCATTAAATTTTACTAATCCCATCAGAGAAGAATAAATCATTCTATGCCTTGAGAGTGTTTGAGACTTTATACCTGTTATTTTTTGAAAGAAATTTTCAATGATGAATACAACAAATAATTTTATAAAATTAGTTGATTCCAAATGACTGTCTTATGGAAATTCTATCTAAAGTATTGCTGGGTCACATATAAATATTGTATGTAAAATGTAGTACAAAATAAAATAATGTGACCTCCCTTTGAGATGCATTTGGGACAGTTGATAGAATAGTAACCTTTTTAAATCCTATAGAATGACACATATTAGTAAAAACCTCTTTCTTATGTGTGGGAAATATCAGAAAGGGAGACAGAACATGAAGACTCCTAACTCTGGGAAACGAACTAGGGGTGGTGGAAGGGGAGGAGGGCGGGCGGTGGGGGTGAATGGGTGACGGGCACTGAGGGGGGCACTTGACGGGATGAGCACTGGGTGTTATTCTGTATGTTGGTAAATTGAACACCAATAAAAAATTAATTTATTAAAAAAAAAACCTCTTTCTTTAATGCTGAGCTTATCAATATACTAATGAAATAACTATAATTGAATCCAAAGCATTTCAGGTCATTTCTATAAAAAAAGCATACAACGTATTATTGTAATAGGATATATGAGTGCTTAGACTATTTACATTTAAATGTAAACAATAGAAATTCCTTAAATATGATGCACTGTGAGTTATGTGGTCTGAGATGCAATGAATGGTTGGTTAATCATAGAAGCCAATAAGTTATAAAAGACATATCATTTAGAACACCAATATATGGACTACATACCAAATGAAATTTTTACTCTGCTGGAATATGCCTCCTTTCAATTCGAGGAAGGAAGAATAAAATGGTATGCAGGATTGTGCAGGAACTTTATATTTCAGAGACACAATAGGAAAAGAAATATATCTCAAGAGACAACTTCAGAGAAAGGGGTGATTTCTCAGTCTTCCCAAGTTTCCAGAAGACTGTCACACAAATTTTTCTAAGCATATAGAGTATTGAAGATTGGGAGGAGGGGATGCGGGGCTTGGGGAGGAATTCTTGGTCTGCTTAGTAAATCTGCTAACTTTGCAAATCTACTGGGGTCTCCAAAACATATGTAGCCCATTCATATATAGTAAACACAGAATGATAGAGTATGTCTTCTATATATTTATTTTTTCATTACCTTTGAAGAAAACACTGATGCAGTAATTCTTTTTCTTTTTTAGAGTCCCACTTGTGCACATACCGTTAATATTGTCTCTTGGCTCATTTGAGACAGATTTGTATTAGTAAGGAAAAGTTCATTATACTAAGCACACATCACTTACCCTTAAGATAAATTAACTACTCAAACAATCTCCTGGGGAAACGGGGACACTTATAATTGCTCAAAAGAAAAAGCATATTTTACGTAAGTTATTATACTAAAGAAGTGATATATATAAAATATGTGTAAGGAACACAGAATGAATACAGAATCAAAGGGCATAATACATTTTGTATCTTTTATAATTTTTCTATTGAGCAGTACAAAGACAAAATTGCTTTTCTGTTTTTGCATCTTAATGGTTTCTTTGAAGATATGTTTGCCTACCTCAGTATTGGTCACAGTTATTTGTGGGGTTTTTTCTTGTGTCATGTTCCTAAAAGGTGCTAAAATTGATTTCCTTCTATGCAAAATTATTTTGGGGCATTTCATATGTATCCCAAGCTTCAATGACATTTGGTTATCATTAAATGACTTACAGTGAAGGAAAAATAAGAGAGAAGCATTCCAGTTCTTATGCATACTCACTCAGGTCTCTAACTCTTTGAGAACCAAGAATTCGTTGCACCATTAGCATAATAATAACATTCTTAGGCTTGAAAATATATATATATATATATATATGTATAAATATGCAACAAAAGAGTTACAAAGCCACAATATTTCTGAAATGAGATATGACTAATTATACATTCTGTCTCAAACTTCATACCAATTTTCTCCTTGGCAAATTACAGATAGATATTTCCTGGCTCAGAATTTTATGTAAGAAGTAATAGATTGAGGGCAAGACTGTTCTACCACAGACCAATGTGACAAGCTTGGTTGAATCTTGTCTTTGTCTAAGCCCCTTTATGACAAATAAAGTCTATTCATAATGACATACTTTTGTTGGCTTTCATTGAGCCTTTTACTCTGGACAGAAGGTCAATACTGGCTAAGCGATTTCCTGGTGCTAGTCCTAGTGTTCTATATGGATCTACTGGGAGAGTCATAGCTCTTATGGGAGAATAAGGAGTGGGAAAAATGGCCTAGAAACTAATAAAATAATAAAAATGGCCTAGAAAATGAATGATTTTAAAGATCATAAAAGCTCCTGTGTTTCAATTCCACCTGTTTTCTTTTTATATATTTCACTGATTTGTTTGGTCAGCCCAAATATGTCTGATATTAAAACTAGAATGTTCCTTCTACATGTTTATGACATGACTATGTCAGAAACTATCAAAATTCTCAAGGAGGAATTGGTTCTGCTTGCTAACTGTTATCAGAAAAGATTGCTTAAGATCACTTACTTTAAAACCAAAATTATTTGGGTTTCAAATAATGTACTTTCAAAATGTACTTGATCATATCAACACCATATAACAAAATAATTAATTTAGTTACTTAAGCATACATTTGTAATTAATTCATCCTGGTAGATTCACCAAGGAAATCAGTTTCTTAAAACCAGATGTTACATCAGTGCAATGGCTGTGACATTTTTTTCTATAGCCATAGTGGGTGGCTAGTAACTTACGCTTTCAAAACGTTCCAGTCTAAATCATCTTGATCACATTGTATGGTGAAGAACTTGGAGACTTAATAATTCACTTATTCAAATGCTGGGGGAAAAAAACAAAACAGAAACTGTTTCTTAAGTAAACTCTTAGATCTCCCTACTCTACTGACCCACCTCAATGTAGAAATTGGGTGGTCATCTATTCAAGAAATAGTGTTGATTTTTGGTCTCATTTTCACAAGAGGTCACCAACCCTCCTGTTCAGTTAGTTGATTTTTAAAATACAGAATCTGTCCTTAATCAGTAACAAGGAATTGTTCATTAACAGAGAACATACTTTCAAACTGTTGCTAGCTAACTTCTATCAGAGCCATTCATGAAAGGAATTTCATTTCTGGAGATTGTTTTGAAAAAAAATGAAATGCATGTCTCTCTCTATAATCCTTGTTTTTAACTCCTGAATCATGCTGTGCTATCAAAAAGCTGCACATTTAGACTACATTTTCTTAGCCTCTATTAAGATATTTTCTTTGTTGTATTTTGACATTGTGCCCTTGGCTTACATTAATGGATACCCTAAAAAATGCTTTACGAAGTACACTACTATAGTTACTTAATAACGCTATTAAAATGTCATCCACTACATAACCCAGATTCCTGTATACAAAGACCCACTCAAGACATTGGCTTGACCTTACAAAGAACTAGTGTGTCTTCTCCTTAAGTGAAAATATGATTCTTATAAACTGACTATAGCTCCTTTTGCTTCAGCTGCCAAGAAGCTCAGAGTTAAATTTATTAATTAGAAGTATGAAACTATTAAGTCTTTACAGTATACATTTCTTAATTGTAAATTTTCTATGAATTTGCTTTTTTCTTTTATATTTTAATGACCTTGACTTTTTAACTTACGCCTGTATTTCTGGGTTTTCTGACTATCACTGAAAGACATTTAAAAACACTTTGTTACACAAGATGGGTTTCAGCTAAGGAGAAAGATGAATAACCAACTATCTCACAGTGTTGTAAACAATACTGAAAAAGATATGAGTAGGGGAGAAAAGAAAGAGTGAGATAAAGTGGTGATGGAAAAATCATTAGACTACTAAAGGTGAGTAAAATAAAGGTAATGAGTGAAATTAGAAGAAAAGAATTTGAGGATAATACATAATAAGATTGAAGGAGACTGACAAAAAGATTAAAAAATATAGAGTAGAATGTAGAAAATGAAAAGAAATATACATCAAAAGACAGAATTCTACAGGCTTGAGAAGTATAAATTGAATACTTTGAACACATACAGCAGGGAAAACATTCATGTACTGTGGCTACTAAACAATGTAACCTGCTCCTGTGCAATGTCAAAGAGTTTCTGGGAGAGACCAAATCTAGGTCAGGTCACTGTCTGTCATGCCATTATGTACACAGGCTGATTTTGATGTATGTTATATTCACAGCAGTTGTCAATACATCACCAAATATTCCAAATCCAGTTATTAATGAAGTTACTT
Organism: Vulpes lagopus; assembly: GCF_018345385.1. Taxonomy (NCBI): domain Eukaryota; kingdom Metazoa; phylum Chordata; class Mammalia; order Carnivora; family Canidae; genus Vulpes; species Vulpes lagopus. Next base: position 103,714,363 of record NC_054829.1, read on the forward strand.
TTACTTAATATTATCATATCCATGAATTCACTTATGCAATGAAATAGAATTCAATGAATAGAGCTTTTGTTTCAGAATGCTTTCAGAAGTGACCCCCAGCAACAAATTCCAAAGAATGAGGCAGCGTTGGTAGAGGACATCACAGAGGGAAGGATGGTGATGAGACTTTCATGATCCTGATTGAGGTAGCCAGTGCTTCTCTTTCATATGATCTTCCCAAATAATGCATTTGCATTTGCATTTCCCTTTTTCTGTCAGTAGTTTACCTTGCCAAACCTTTCAGTAAGATAATGAATTTCTAGAGCAGTGGTTGTCAAGTGTGGTCCCCAAGGTGCAGCAACAGTGTCATCTGGAACATGTGACACATGGCAATTCTGGAGTTCTATCACAGAACTACTGAATGAGGATTTCTGGGAATGGGGCCTTACAATCGATGGTGTTCATAACCCATGATAAAGCTTGAGAAGCACTGGACTAGAAGAATATATGGATATAAGGAGTAGGTCATTGCTTATTCACAAGTGTATTAAATGTGAGGTGATAATACTAGGAATAGAGGCAGAGTTTGAAAAGGAGGATGGAAAACTGCAGAAAAAGGATATAAGCAACTGACACCTTTCTATTTGCTTATACCAGAGACTCAGATGTAGATTTGAGTATTCATATGTTTAATTTTTAAAATTTACTCTTTTGCACATTTGTGTCTACGCTGTTTTTCATTCTCAGTTTGCATTAAAAAGATGAAGTCCTACACTAATTTACTGAACAAAACTGGTACTACAACCACACATTCTCTAGACTTTAACTCATTATCCTCATACAGGGAGCATAACTCACCCTCAGTTCCTAAGTCATTCCGCAAATGATCAAGTTTCCTCTAAGTTTTAGCTCCATACAGGGATCAACATCACCAATGCAATTCAGTCACCCCTGAGGTGAGACTGCGCAGCTGTTTAAACAGTGCATGGCCCGTGACAACACGCCAGTGGGGCAGGAAGCAAAGAGGGATTCTATTTCTAATTGAACCTCTGATGGGAATTCAAATAGGTGGTGTTTGATTTCTTGAACCAGAATTCATCTGCTTATCATAAACTCTTCAGTGGCACCTTTTCTCTTTCCTTCCAAGTACTGTCACTCACAAACCCTCCACCCCTGCATTTACTTTTTCATTGTCATCTTTCAGTAACTGTACCAGGGGGCCCTTTTCCCAAAGCATCTACCTTGAGCACTGAAATGTCTCCACATGGTTAAGGGAAAGAAATTGCAACCTGCTTCACTATCACTGAGATGATTTAGAGAAAAACAATGAAGAGGATCCTTTTAAAAGGGGTTTACATATTGGACTATTTGGCCCAAATAAGAGAAGATTAATAGGTAGATTGACCACATAATTCCCAGATTTTAAATCTGGAAAACTTTTCAGAGAAAAGGGAGATAGTTGCTATTAGAGATTTTGCCAAGACAACTGACCCATGCTGGGACTGTGGGGCAAACCAGCAACAAAGTCACTGTATTAATCGAAGACCATCTGTTAACTACAAGTGTTTGGAGAATTTTAATGAGAAATCATATTTATCATTTACTCACCTTAACTGTAGAAGACCAGAGAAGAACGAAAGCAGGATAGACTTTGGCTGTTGTTTGTGTATATGTTTATTGAGGACTCTGCTACTATTGGATTCATTATTGAATTAAACATATGTTTATATAAATTAAAATTTCATTATCCAGTTATTAGACATAACAAGATCATCTTGACTCTCAAAATATTAATTGTAAAAATAGATCCTGTGGGAGGTGTAGAGTTTCCATCCATAGGGACTCACGGCCTCTGCTTATAACTAACTGGCCTAAAATATAAGAGGAGCTTGATCAGCTTTTGTGTATTGTTTTAAATTTACACAGTTATAACAGTCTCTGAAAGCAAAATATTATTGTGTTCTTTCTAGATTCCTTTCAAATCCACAGAGTTCAGGATATCTATTCAATTATTTTGAGGCCCTCTCTATAGACTTCTTTTCCTCAACTTGTTTGTACACTGCCAAGAGTTGGATTATGGAAAGCTATTCAGGAAAGTAGAGGCAATGTAGCTTCACATTGTTTGGTTGGTATTTTCACAATATAACCTTACACTCTTTTCTCTAAAGAACTTTTTTTTTAAAGATTTATTTATTTATTCATGACAGACACAGAGAGACAGGCAGAGACACAGGTAAAGGGAGAAGCCGGCTCCATGCAGGGAGCCTGATGCGGGACTTGATCCCGGAATTCCGAGATCACACCCTGGGCCAAAGGCAGATGCTCAACCACTGAGCCACCCAGGTGTCCCTGATTTTTTTCCTTTGAAGGACCTCTACATGCTACAATACCTGACATTTATCTGATGGGTCAAATTAATGATGAGATTTGACATCATCTAATTTGATCATGAAATCAGACACTATCAAAATCTTGGCTTTCAATTGCAAGAGTCATTATAGCATATTTGGAAAGAAAGAAGGACATTAGCCATGGCAGGAAAATTTTCTCAAACAAAACTTCCCCAAAACATTTTTTTTCCCAAAACATTTTATATCTCTTTAAGAAGTACTGGAATTCATATCAGCTTTTAGTATATTATTTTTTATTTCATCCAGATCTCTTGAAACAAAACAAGAATTTTAGGGACATCTGGGTGGCTTACTCAGTAAAGCATCTGACTTGATTTCAGCTCACATCATGATCTCAGGGCTGTGGGATCGAACCTCACATTGGGCTTTATGCTCAGTGTGGAAACTGCTTGTCCCTCTCTCTCCTCAATCTGTTCATGTTCTTTCTCTAAAATAAATAAAATCTTAAAAAAAAAAAAAACAAGAGTTTTAGGATTATGAATGATGGAGCACATACTTCCATAAAATAAGAAATATCAAGGTTTATTAATAAATTATATTTCTAAAAAATGTTAAGGCAATAAAACAGATAAATTCAGTCACGTCGAAATAAAACAAATTATTAGTATCAAGAAGTAAAATAAATTGGTAGTTCAGAAGTAAAATAGTTTTTTTTCCTCTCTTAATCTATTGATATGACATTGGATAGATACATCCTAAGGGTCCTGGCATACACAGCATGACCAGCCATGCACTACTGTGTTATTTGTTAAATATATACTTCCCTCTTTTCTCATTATAATACTGCATTCAACTCACAACTAGTGCCAAATAGGTGATATAGAGAAGTGATTCCCCGGCAAAGTCCCTCATGGGGGGAGATCAGTTCTGTCTGAAATGTTTCTAGGAGGCTTCACAGAGAAGAGCATTCTATAGAGAGGTAAGGAGAGAGAAGTGGGAGTCATTGAGAAAACCAATTTTCCTAAAGTAGAGACTTAATTGGGGGCCACGTTGAGAGACAGGCCAAACATTCATTGAGGTGAGATTTCCAGCAGAAGGGTTTTGACTTTATCATGTAGGCTGAGAGAACCACTGAAGGTTTGTGGAAAAGAATGTCAGGGTTTGTGCAAATAAGGCCAGTAGCAATGTACAGAAGAGAATAACTGTGGAAACAAGTAAACCAGTGGGGACTTTATTAAATTATCAAAGAGTGAAGGTAATGAGGATCTAAATTAGGGTAATGGTGGTGGTAGTGGGTATGGAAAGGATAAATGAAAAATATAGTGTAAAAAAATAATTTAGATGATATTATTACTGACCATATATGAGAATCTAATAAGAGTAAATAATTTTAAAATTGCAAAGTATGAGTCTCCCTGACTGAGACCATTAATTACCACTGATTAAAACAAGCAAGTCTACAGAGGGGTACATAGTGAAGCATAAAGAAATGGCATGTGAAATGAGAACATTTGACCTGGGGCATATTATACATGTTCCATTGATAGGAAATCCCAGCAAAAATGCTCAGTAAACAGTTGGTACTGTGAACTAGTAGATATGTGATGTTCGAAGCTGAGGGAATGGATCAGATCTTTGATATACAGACGATCTATGAAATTGACAGAACTCTGATATACAGATTCTGATATTCAGGTGTACATGAAAGACTACATAGGTTAAGAAGAGAAACCTGTGGCAAAAGCAGAAGGGTCCAATAAAGGAGGCAGAACTGAGACTGCACTAAGGAAAACAGAGAAGGCCCTAGGTATTTCTAAAATGGACTTAAATACAGGGAATTGGTTAACAGGTATTAGATCACTACTGGAAAAAGATGTTAAGCTTACGGAGAGATTAATAATGGCGAGAAGCGGCCACTATCCCTGGGGCTGGAAAAACAAAGGAGAAACTGTGGTAGTGCTAGAACCTAGAATTTGGAAGAGGAGCCCAATAGGGCTAGTGTTTGGTCCTTTGGAGAAAGTTCCTTGAAGCTGGTTCTCAGAACTTTAGTCTAGCACACGCCAGGAACTCTGTGGAGGGGACACACCTTAACAGATGCCCAGAAGAGTGTGCCCCAGTGTGCGAGGGAATACAGGGGCATCTCATACCCCAGCCTTTAAAAGATGCACATTCTGGTAACCCATAGGAGCTATCGTTGGCAAAAGAAGCTGGAAGCTGGAGCTGACTGTCTGCTTTTGCAGGCACAATGCTTCTGTGGATTGGAAAAATAGAAAGAGGGGCACCTAGGTGGCTCAGTGATTGAGCATCTGTCCTTGGCTCAGGTGGTGATCCTGGGTTCCTGGGAGGGAGTGCCACATAGGCTTCCCGTTGGGAGCCTGCTTCTCCCTCTGCTTGTGTCTCTGCCTCTCTCTCTCTCTCTGTGTCTATCATGAATAAAAAATTTTTTTAAAAAAAGGAAAAATAGAAAGAAAACCACTATGTTGTATACCCGAAATTGCTATAACATTCTGTGTCAACTATACTCAAAGCTTTTTAAAAAAAAAAAAAAACAAAACCCTCTCCTCTCACCTTCTAATCACTCTCTAGGGCCCTCTACTGGCAGAGCCTAACAGGAAGCCAGGTGATAAGGAACTGGGAAAAGTCGCTTGTACAGCTCCATGCTGAGCTTCATACAGCAGAACAGAAAAGAATCTTTTGGAGCTGAGAGACAACAGGCAAATAATCAGCACCTCTAGGGAGGAAGGTGTTGTAAAGGCCAAAGGAAGAGTGAGGTTTCAATAAGAAAAGGGAGGGAAACTCCCAACAAATGCAGGAAATAGGTCAAAGAGAACAGACTAGGCAAAGACCTTTGAATTTGGTGATTAAGTGAAATGAAACACTTTTAAATAGGTAAATGTTGGAGTAAATTTTCATAAAATACAGCAAGTACTCTCAATGTCTTTGACTTAACCTATGTCAATTTTCCCATTACTTTAAGAACTTGTAAATAGTATTTCAAAATATCTGAAATGAAAAAAATTGATGTGTACCTCAAAGTATTCATGATGAAGTATGAAATATTTTTTATTATTTTGTCAAAATAGTACTGGCTTGCCCAAGAAATACGTTTATAAAATATAGTAGCTTCTACTTTTTTATTGTCACCAATACATTTTTAAAATTCTTATTAAATTCCTTCTGAGTCATTGGAAAGATATGAGTAGCTCACATAAAAACCAATAATTTAATGTTATGTTAGGATGCCCCTGACATCCTAGAGTCTCAGCATGAAAGAGTGGCATAAAGAAAATTCTCTTCCTCCCTCCTGCAGAGAAGAGAATTCCATCACAACATCATCTCTGCTCTTTCCTTTTCCCCCCACAGAGCCTAAAAAATCTGCCTAGAATGTACATTCCACAGTCCTCTGAAGTATTATAGTAATATTAATAAATTCCTTACATGACATTTGGACAAAAGCCAGTCACAGATATAAAAACCTAGGTGTCTCTCAGGTCTGAAATGGGTTTAAAAAAATTCTCCATGTTTGAGAAAAAGGAAAGCTAAACTTTGGTAACTCAGTATGATTTCATAGTAAGTGTTAGGCAACCAGCGTATGCTAAATTTTGTGGGTATTACTGCATTAATTTGCATGACAAAACATGCAACTAGCACCATGTTTGTTATTGGAAGAGGACTCAGAGGTCGAAAGGTACAAAACAACCCCAATTTCATGTAAAAGGAAAAAAGGTTGCATGAAAGTCAAACATAATGATAAAGCCTCTCTTTTGCTAAATTATCTTCCTTTTTCCTTCTGGGCAATAAATTATACCTCAAGGAGTTGTTTCAAGCCTCTGAAATGCTATTTTCTGAAGCTAGATTTTTTCCCTCTACGAGTTTTGTTTAGAACATTATATGTAAATGTGTTACACACACACACACACACACACCACAGTTTAGAGAGGTTACTGGATAAATTGCTATTTGATAAAGAAACAGGAGCACCTGGCAAACGGATTTGTGTTCTGGTTGATGTATATTGATTCCGTAAATCATCTTGGAATAGAACATGTATGTATTTACATATAATAGTTTACTATCTACTATTGTTGCACTGTACCACTTCTGAATAAATATTCAACCATATAAGCCAGGTAACATTATTCCAATTTAGCACATGCAGACACTGAGGGCAAAAGAGGACCCTGCTCAAGGCCATATAGATCTCCGACAGAATGAGAAAATAGCTCTATGTCCAAGCTCTTTCCAGTAAGCTCTGCTGCAAAAAGATCTATTGACATTTCAACCCAAACAGAGCAACTGCTACGTCTGCTCTTCCGTTGTTCACAATGCTGTGTGTGTACTAAGGGGCATCACTGACTCATCTGTTTTAGGAAAATGATACTCTTGGCCCCATTCAACAGAACTCTTCTGCCATTCACAAACAGCAACAGGAAGTCCTTCAGAAAGATCTGGGCTGCGCTATGTATGACAGCGAAGTGACCTCTGTCCTGCTTGATACATAAGAGAGAGGGACCTCCGGTATTTTAAAAGGAAAATAACAGTTACCATTGAAGCCAAGAATCTGGTATTGAGGGCATCGAGGATTTAGTGTTGCATGGCTGTGGGCCTTTCCTCTCACATGCATCAGGGAGTCCCCACTGACTGGCACAGTGCCTGGTGTGGAGATTAAGCAAATTTGTTGAATTAATTAACTGAAAGAATAAGATATGCCTTGGATATCCAAAAACTGTTTGGAGATTCAAAGACAAGAAACCAATATTTGAAAGAATAGGACATTTTCCTGAAAGTTATTCCTCAGGAAACTGCATTCCCAATACCTATATAAGAAGTGGACAATTGGGCAAGGATTTGTAATCATGAGAGTCTTTTCTGAGCTAGTAAATATGAAGGAAATGACACAAAATTTTTTTATCTCAAAACCAAGCTCTGGCTGAAGGTATATCATATCATTTACTTGCACCCTCTCAAAATGTGAATTCTGACTAAATAACCCAGTGATAAACAGCTGTTTCTGCTATGATTGAGAGAAAATATTTTGTTTTGAAAATATATTTTATCTTTAAGTTTCCTTTGGGATTTTCTAGATCGAGGAAATGAGGGGAGGGAAAAAATCTGAATGTTTTGAAGGAATAGAAAATATTTTGGCAATACCCCCCAACATCTAAGATACCTGAAATTGAAATTGCTCTCAAAGGGCCCTGATCTATTTATTGCAGCCAGAACTCTGATCCTTAGCCAATTTTATGCACGCTACTCTGAGGTCCAAAGTGCGTCCTGCGTTCCAGAAGTACTACACTGACTCTTACAGCAGCCCAAATCTCCATCAGAGCAAATCACAGCAGCTGGGGTCCAGACATATCTGTTATAATGTGCAAAGGTTAGAAAATAATGTATTTTGAAGGTTGACCAATATGGTGGAAACTCAGTATTAAATCATACACTTCCAGGACTGTGAGAAACAAATTTCAAAATAGAGTCATGACAGGCTATGGAGATGTGGTTTTTAAAAATACTATAGGTAATTGTGGCAAATGGTCCATGATTACATACCTGCACTAAGCTTTGACCATGGACCGACTACAAAATGTTATCCCAGTATATGTTAAACATACATTACATGTTACATATGGCACATATTACATATTAAGGAGAAAGCTGTACATCAGCTTTCAAGTGTATATAGATATAGTTGTGTTTAATAGAATACAAACTCTGTTTTAAGTGTTACTGTATGTATAGTCACTCTTAAATCATTATACATCTTCCTAACCATCAGATATAAAAAGTATGCAAAAAATTGTGAAATATGTGAAAAGTTCCTTTTATCTTTTTTTGGTATGAGCTCACTTAAATGTGGAATCTTTTTTAAATTGAGATATAATTTATATGTATTTTATTTTAGTGTTAAGTATACAACATAATGACTTGATGTACACATATACTGTGAAATGATTGTCACAATAAGTTTAGTTAACATTCATCATCACACATAGTTACAATATTTTTTCTTGTGCTGAGAACTGTTAAGATTTATTCTGCTAGCAACTTTCAAGTATATAATATAGCACTGTTAACTACAGTTACCACGCTGTACATTACATCCCCAGGATTTATTTATAACTGGAATAACTAGAAGTTTGTATCTTTTGATCACTTTCACCCATTTCACCCCTTTCCCTGCCTCTGGCAACAACCAATATGTTCTCTATATCTGAGTTCAGGTTTTTAAAACTTCTACATATGAGATTATACAGTATTTGCCTTTCTCTAACTTGTTTCACCTAGCATAATACACCCTCAAGTTCTATCCATGTTGTCACAAATGGCAGGATTTCCTTCTTTTTTTATGATGGAATAATATTCCATTGTGTGTATGTGTGTGTGTGTGTGTGTGTATATATATATATATATATATATATATATATACACACATATATAAATATAATGTTTTCTTTATCCATTCATCCATTGATGAACATTTAGATTGTTTCCATGTCTTGGCTATTGAAAAAATAATAATAATGTTGCAATGGGCATGGGGGTGTATATATCTTTTCAAGACAGTGATTTCATTTCCTTCTGATAAATGCCCAGAAGTAGAATTGCTGGATCATACAGTAGTTCTGTTTTTAATTTTTTGAGGAACTTCAATATTGTTTTCCATAATGGCTGTACCAATTTACATTCTCACTGATAGTGCAGGAGAGTTCCTTTCTCTCCACATCCTTGCCAACACTTGTTATTTCTTATCTTTTTGATACTAAGCCATCCTGACAGGTGTGGGGAGATGTCTCATTGGGGTTTTGATTTGTATTTCCCTGATTAATGATGTTGAGCATATTTTCATGTTCCTGTTGATCATTTGGATGTCTTCTTTGAAAAACTCTGTTCAATTCCTCTGCCCGTTTATTGATTGGATTGTTTTTTTCTTGAGTTGAATGAGTTCTTTATATATTCTGAATATTAACCCTTTATTAGATATATGATTGGCAAATATTTTCTCCCATTCCATAGGTTACCTTTTCATTTTATTTATAGTTGTGCGGGGAAGGTATCTAAATCTGAATAAACAGGTATTCCTCTCAGTATTTCAAAGATATTAGTCCCTTCTGAGATCTATTGATATTCCTAAGAAACCTTCTGTCACTGTGATTCTTATTTATTTATAGCTATTCTGTTTAGGCTATCTAGTAGCCTTTAAAATTTTCCTTTTATTCTCTCCCCTAATATTTTGCAATTTCTCTATGATGTTTTTAAGGACTGGGTTTGCATTTATTTACCTTACTAGGAACTTGTCATGCTTTTACAAATAGAGGACTTATAATCCTTTACAACTCTTAAAAATTTGGAATCATAACATTGCAACTTTTTCTTCTCCCCCCTTCTTTTTTCTCCTACTGAGACTCCATTTAGATACATATTAGAGTTTCTTCTTTTATCCTCCTTCAATTGTAATGACTTTTCTCTTTTAATCTCTGAGCTGCATTCTAAGTGTTCTTTTTTTCTGGTTTACCATGTAGTTCTTTCTTTACCTATATTCAATCAATGCTTTATTTTTTTTTTAAATATTTTTATTTTTAATGATAGTCACAGAGAGAGAGAGGCAGAGACACAGGCAGAGGGAGAAGCAGGCTCCATGCACCGGGAGCCCGACGTGGGATTCGATCCCGGGTCTCCAGGATCGCGCCCTGGGCCAAAGGCAGGCGCCAAACCGCTCCGCCACCCAGGGATCCCTCAATCAATGCTTTAATCATCTATTGTTTTCACTATTTTAAACCTTCATTTTTAGTTATAAAAATTATGTTTGATGCTTAAATCTATGTATTCATTCTATCGTATAGACTTATACTTTTCTTATGGATTTTATTTTATTTCTTTTGTCCTGTAACCTTTTTAATATGCTTTCTTTAAAGTCTATTTCAGAATATATTCTGGTTACTCTTGTTCCCCAAGTACTCCTATTTATTGTACATGTGACTTTTCTCTCATGGCAATGAGTTTCCTCATGGACTTTGAAATTTTTATCTCTGCTATCAATGGTGGTATTATTTTCCATAAGAAAAATAAGACTCCTAAAAATGGAAACATTCAGTAATTTTACTTATTGAAAATGTAAATATTGACTTCTGCTTTCAGGTCTGACATGACTTCAGCTGGGAAGTAATAGCTCCCAGCCTTAACAACAAGAAAAAAGCTGAAAAAAACTGAAAATCAGTGGCTTTGCTGGACATGTGAGAGAATCAATCACAGGACAAACCTCTACCCCTGTCTATTGAGACAGGCAAATATAGAGAAACACAGCTGAGATCAACTCAGCTGAAGCAGAAGCCATTAGACCCATGCACTGGTAGGAAAATGTAAGTGCTAATTTGATTAAATGCTTGACGTAGAATTTACTCTACCCTAAGAATGAGACTCCTAGAGATTGCAGTAGAGGTGGAAGCATACTTTCTTGGATTGTACTTCAGAAACTCCAGCATGTTCTTGTGGTAAAGTCCCAAGAAAAATCACTTCTTATTTTTGGCAGAATGAGGGGGAGAATAACCAGTTTGAAATTATTCCAGTGTGTTCTCCATAACAAAGGCCTACTCTCAAGTGAAAAGATTTTACCAGAGCCTATCATATATGCTTAAGAACAATTACCCAACCCTAAACATCTCTACCTTTTTTGATTCTCACAAGGTAGAGCAGGTAAAGGAAAGAAACACTTGTGAGGGTAACAGCTTATGGACACATACCCACTATATGACTGAGATTTAATCATAAGCTTATAAAACACTCCTCCTCCTCCTTCTCAACTCCTTACCATCACATCAATAAGGCTCTAATAAAATAACAGTGGATTACAGTTTAAAGAACTACAAGGCTCAAACTCTTTAAGAAAGAGTCTTAGGGAAACCCAACAACAGAGGACACAAAAACAAAGACACTAGAGGAAACTGAAGCTTCTGTGGCCATAGGCTACAACCAAGTCATATTATATTCAAACTGCAGAAAACAAAGACAGAGGAAAAACTCTTGAAAGGAGGCAGAGGATTAAAAAAAAATCCCCTTACATATATATAAAAGAAAAGATAAGAATTCAGTGGATTTTTCATTTAAAAAACTGTATAAGCAAAAAGAGAATGAAGTAAAATATTTGAAGTACTAAAAGAAAAAAGTCAACCTAACATTCTATATACAGGAAAACTATGCTACAAATGTGAAGGAGAAATAAAGACTTTCTCAGATAAACAAAATGAGGAAATTCATTGCCAACAAACCTGCTCTGCTCTGCAAGAAATATTAAAATAAGTTCTTTGAGTGGAGTACACAGGATTTTTAGGGAAGTGAAAATACTCTGTGATACTATAATAATAAATACATGTTATTTTACACGTTTCCCAAGAATGTACAGCAACCAAAACGATAAATTATGGATTTAGGGTGATTATGATGTGTCAATGTAGGTTCATCTATTGTAAAAAATGTGCCACTCTGGTGAGGACGGTGATAGTGGGAGAGATTATGCATATGGGAGGGGAGGGAGTATAAGGGAAATCTCTCTTCCTTCCATACAATTTTCTGTGAACCTAAAACTTCTCTAAAATAAAGCCTTTAAAAAAAGATGTTTTTCAGGGAGAAAGAAAGTAGTATAGGGTATAGGTCTGAAATTTAGATGTACCTAAAGAATGGAAAGAATTGGAGAAGGAATATAGATACAAAATAATTTTCTTACTTTTAATCTAATGGATAAACATTATTAAAGTAATAAGATTATAATGTACTCTAATTATAGCAAATAGGTGAAATGAATTACAATAATTTTTAAGGAATAGGAGGGCAAAATGGGGAATACTATTAAAAAATTCCAAGAATAAGACTCTAGTACTACCCATGAAGTAGTATTATTTAAAAGTAGATTCATAAAAAAAAAATCTATACTGCAAACTGTAGTGCAACCATTAAAATAAATTTAGAAGGAAGTAAAATGGATATGTTAAAGAGAGAAGGGAAAATTGAATTATATAAATTGTACAATTAAAACAGAAGAAGGCAAAAAATAAAAAATAAAATAAAAAAGATAGAAAAAGAGAAGAAAAAAAGAAGTGAAAAACAAGTGTAACAAAAAGAAAAGTTACAAATACGTTAGATATTCACCTGCTTACATCAAAAACTGCTTTCAATGTGAATTATCTTAATGTACCAATTAAAAGAGTCAGTCAGAGTAGACAAAAAACAGACACCACTATATATTGTCCACATGCACACACAAAAAAGCCACACTTGAAATAGAAAGGCATAGGTTAAAAGTAAAAGAATAAAGAAAGATATAGCATAGTAACACTAACAACAACAACAACAACAGCAAAGCTGGACTAGCTACATTAATTTCAAGTAAACCTGACTTCAAAATGAAGAAAGTTATAAAAGAGGAGAAAGAAAGAGGAGAAAGAGGAGCATTATGTAATAATAAAGGGATCAATTTTCCAAAAAGACAAGAATCTTTAACACATATGTACCTAACAATGGACTATCAAAATACATAAAACAAAAATTGATAGAACTGAAAAAAGAAACAGACATATTCACTATTAGCTGGAGACTTAACATTTTCCCTTCAGTACTTGATAGATGAAACAGGCAGAAAATCGGTGAGGATATTGGTGAACTGAACAACATTGCTAAATAAATGGATCTAATTGACATTTATAGAATATTCTATCCAACAACAGCAAAATTCACATTCTTTTCTAACTCCCATGGAACATTCACTATGATAGATCACCTGCTGGGCCATAAAGCATGTTTACAATAAAACAATTTAGTAACCCGATGTTAGATTGTAGGACCCAGGTTCCTCACTGCTGGAGGGGAATTTAGATAAGCATGGGGAGGAGGCTAGAATGATCCACGTGGTACTGAATTGATTTTGGAGACATCAGTCTGAACTTACGTATAGCTTAAAATAGGTGCCGATAATTTCACATCTGCATATAGATGTGCATCTACCTATGTTATATGCATAGAGATAAGTGCATATACATGGGTTAGTATAAACACACATACGTCCCTGCTTTGTCAGCTGATAAGTCTTTAAAGTAATGACATCTCAATAGAAACAAGAACACTAGTGCCAAAATATTGGTTTTTAATACCATTCTCCTATAAAAGAAACTAGGCTTTGTTGGAAAAATGACTGATTCTTAGACTGGGCACAAAATCTACAAGATAATCCTAGAGTATTTTATGGTGTCAGAAATTGAGGAAATGCTCCAAAAAAAATTATATTGGTAGTATATCTCAAAGGAACAGAAGCCAAATAAAATCTATCTCGATGACCAAAACTGGGGATGCCTGGATGGCTCAGCGGTTGAGCGTCTGCCTTCAGCTCAGGACATGATCCCGGGGTTGGGGATCGAGAGCCACAGCAAACTCCCTACAGGGAGCCTACTCCCCTCTCTGCCTATGTCTCTGCCTCTCTCTGTGGGTCTCTCATGAATAAATAAATAAAATCTTTTTTAAAAATAACCAAAACTGGAATATTTTGAGCAACAAAGGAAATGAAGTAGTTGGACTATAACCGAAAGTATAATATAAATGAATATCCAGGAATACATACTGATATAAATAATCAAATAAATATTTAAAGGTGGGGAAGAAATAAATCTCTATTTTAAAGAATTCCAAATAATTTATGTAGCTATTCCATTCCTTAAGTGTGGACTGCACATAGTAACTTCCTTCCAAAGTGTATACTATAGAAAAGGGTGAGGAGGGGGCAGAGTAATGTCACAATGGAAAAATCTGACAAACACTACCTCAGCCAGGTGCTCAAGTTTAATAGCATCAGTAATAAATCAGGATGATAGTATATACCCTTGATGTAATAAGATGAAAATAGTATTTTCCCTCTATCCTCTTCTTCCCTAAAATTAACCACCTCAGCCGAATCTTGAGAAAAATATCAAATTACAACTGAGGGGCATCCTGTAAAATATTTTACTAGTACCCCTCAAGACTATCAAGGTCATCAAAAACAACCAAAAAGTACCATAAAATGTCACAGCCAAGAGGAGCCTAAGAGGCATAACAAGTAAATATAATGTGGGATCCTGGATTGGATCTTGATACAGAAAAGAATAATTGGGCAAAACTTAAGGAAAACTAAATAAATGACCTTTAGTAATAACATATCAATATTTTCTCACTAATTTTAACAAACATACCAGACAAATGTAAGATATTAATAATAGGTGAAATTGGGTGAAGGAGTATGTGGGAATTCTATACTAATTCTTTTTAAATTTTTCAATACATCTAAAACTTTAAAATATAAGCTCTAATAAATTTTTAAAGTAAATCTTTATCTGAAATTTTTATATATTATAGTGATTTATTCTCATTTGGGTTAATTGCAAATCCCATTAAAATACAAATTACAAACATCATAAAACTTTATCCTGTTATACTTTTTATTTTTTTAGACAGTGAAAGGAGAAAAGGGTTCCAGTAAATAAGGAAGGTCTTTCCTTCCAAAATATCTTTCTTAGACTTCAGAATTATGATAATATTTTATAACTGGGAAAACAGCCTTGCTCATGATTATCTCAGTTACTGGTGATGGATGTGTATAGAGACCAGACAAGTCAAGTTTACTGTGACTTCTCTCTCTTTGCTGAATCAATATAGAAAAGACAATGCTAGAAAAAGAGTATCACACTAGTCCATAACTGAAACTCCTTCTTACCTTCCTATTGTCAAAATCACTACAGATAGACCACTACCTCTATTCTTACATCCTATTACATGGCATAGACAAAATTTTGGTTATAGCCCAGTTGCATATAACAATGATCATGAACCTCAACAAGAATCTCCAAACATTTAGAAATATGAATTATATGACTGAAATCAATCAGGCAGCAAGATAAACCAAGTTAACTTGAAATTATATTCTGTAATACTTATACAAGAAAAATCGATGTGCAGGATTTGAAGTTCAAAGAAAATATTTCATACAATAAGATAATACTTGTTATTAGGAATATAAAAGCACAACTACCAGAGAGCTATAATGATTGGGATTTCATAATATCTACAAGATCAAAAACCTTAGAATTAGCAAAAGGAAAACTCTTTTTTTTTTTTTGAAAACTCATTTTAAAATTCAATTTTGTTTAGCTCTATCTCCCCAGTTTTACACATTGTCTCCATCTCTACACTACACAAGCCTCAAGCACCTGCATGTCATGTATAATCTCTTACACTGGGCATGCTGTGCCATCACTGTTCATGTGATATCTTCCTTGAATTGAAGATAAAAGCATTTCCTAGTGGATGAAACATGATTCTAGAACTAAAATGAACAGTTCTGAAGCCTAAACCTACAGTCTACTGATGTTTTCATTTACAAAGGAAACTGTCCTTCAGAAGGCTTCTATCTGATTTGGTTTTACTATCTTGACATAAAATATGGTGGGGTTCACCTAAACAGATGATTCCCCATTCTCTGTGGAAATAGCCATTAGAACTCTTACTTTGTGGGATGCTTGGGTGGCTCAGCAGTTGAGCATCTGCCTTTGGCTCAGGGCATGATCCCAGAGTTCTGGGATCGAGTCCCACATCAGACTTTCTGCATGGAGTCTGCTTCTCCCTCTGCCTGTGTCTGCCTCTCTTTCTCTGTGTGTCCATGAATAAATAAATAAAACCTTTAAAAAAAAAAAAAAAAAGAACTCTTACTTCGTGTCCTCTTCATAAGCTGCTAGTTGGATACTGTAAGTATTTATTAGGGTAAGCATTTACTCATTCAAAAGAAATGCTTAATAACAGGATGTTTGGATATAGCACAATAATATATGCTAATTGTTTGCAGCCTCTTATTTTTCATCATATTAATTATTGTCCATTGAACTTAGTATATAACATATGATCAAATACAGATCTGAATGACATTGTTTAACAAATAAAATTTGCCCATTATTTACTTTATGTTGCCATTGTGATCTTTCTATTATGAATATTCAGTTGGAGGAAGTTCTATGATAACAAATAAATAAATAAATTGGTGAAAATATATTTAGTTAATTTTTAGCCTGGCCAAGAAACTTTTACCACATTTAAAACAGTTTTGGTAACATCATAATGTTTGTTTGAAATCATCAAATTTTTACAATTATATATAACAATTATATATAAAAACTAAATATAGCAACAACAGTCAAGACAAATTTAAGGCAATACAGGGCCAATTTTAGAAACATAATATGTACATGTATATATACGCACAGATCTTTATGGAATAGGAAGCAAGAAGCATGTTTTAAAAAACATGCACATTTATCAAGCATGTCAACTTATAGGTCACACAACTTACTTCTAGAACAGAAAAATTGTCTCACTTCCATGGCAGAGTTACTCTATACCCTCTTCATCCACCAGCAATCATATGCACACAAAGAGAAAGGAGAGGATGAAACAGAGAACTAAAATTTTCATTGAACTTTGTTATACTAGAGCCTATGTAGCAAAACTAAACTGGCTATAGAAATATAGAGTAGGACTCACTCTGATTTACCAATAGCTATCTGAATATCACATAATATTTATGACTAGCATTGTCATCTTCTTGCTACTTAATGCAGCAAGAACCAGCTCTAGTGAAATCAGGCAAGATCATGTTTTAGTCCAATTTCACTACTGTAATTTAGTGGCCGTAACTAAGAAGCAATGGGTAGGCATAAAAGCTGAACAAAACATTAATATTTCCTAATTTCTGAATGCCCATGGCATCCCTATCATTGTATAATGGACAGCTTCTAAGGAATATAATTCACTCCACTCTCTTCATTTTAACCTCTACACCTCCGTGACACGTGATTTTCATGCAGAAAGAACTGAATCCTCAAAATTTCCTATATATGTCAATCTAAAGTGGCTTTATTTTTTTCTTTCCTTTTTTATTATTAAGATTTCATTTATTTGAGAGAGAGAGAGAGAGAGCATGAGCAGGGGGAGCAACAGAAGGAGGAGAAGCAGAGAGCTCTCAATGCAGGGTTCCATCCCAGCACCCCACAATCATGACCTAAGCCAAAGGCAGATGCTTAACTCACTGAGCCAGCCAAGCATCCCTAAAATGATTTTAAATATGGTACTTATAAATTCATCTGCAAATTTAAGTATTTATCTAACAGAAAACTAATCATACAGTGAAGTCACACGTGATGATGACTGTGAAATAGTGGGCAGGAGGAGAAGCACTGAACTGGCGACCTATTCTTTTTATTCCTTGTCTATCTTTACTAATAATGCAGAATTTTGAGAAAATGTGTTCCAGTTCTTTAATTTTCAGCAATGTTCCCTCTATAAAATGGAGATGAGAACACCTATTACACAGAATTGTTGTGAATATAAGATACTGTATATGAAAGTTCTCTATCAACCATAATGTGATAGTAAATATATAACATTATTAAAATAGAAGCTCATGTTCCTTTCTCTTTTGTAAGATCTGTGAATAGTAATATAGAGTTATAGCTTTAGCTGTTGGTGCAACATCCAGTCTGGGTATCAGGTATTACCCGGTTGACAAATATATTTATGTCAAAATTATCCATGGAAAATGTATCAAAAGCCATTATGTATGCAAGCAGTGGCCCCTGGACATGTAATATGTGTTGTCAGTCAGCATGTGTTTTATTGTGTTGTGAGAACAACCAATCTCCAAACCCCAGTGACTTACAACAAAGGTGTTATTTCTCACTCACATGACTTTGGCTATGAGTTAGCTGTGGCCCTGCCCCATACTTTTCTTTATTCTCAAGCCGAAGCAGAAGGAGTGGCCCTAATCTGAGAAATGTTCTACAAGAACAGGTGAAGAACAATGGCCGTATATGGAGTGGCTCTGAAACGTTATGCTCTGATATGGGATGTGTCCATTCTGCTTATATTCCCTTTGCTAAAGCAAGTCATATGGCCAACACTGATAAATTTGGGTGGGAAGAATATCTCTCCCAGAGAGGGAAGGGTCCCTGTAAGTACCATACATTTTAAATAAACAATAGAGTGTATCACACAATGAGTATACTATAAATAGATACCATTATGCCCAAGGTCTTGCCATTTTCCTACATAGCCATTCTTATAAATGTCCTGAAAAAAGAATTGGAAGCCTGTAAAGAAATGTTCCTCACACCATGCCAAATGATATGAATAGAAAAAGAAATACCAAGAGGATGGCAGTTTTTTAAAATCTTGTCAGCTTAAATGCTCATTGCCAGAAAAGACATTCAAAACTAAAGGAAAGGTGGATAAACTTTTTATTTAAAAATTATTTTTTAAAAAATTATTTATTTTATTTTTGAAAGACAGAGACAGCCAAGGGAGGGGTAGAGGGGGAAGGAGCAAGAGGAATTCTTAAGCAGATTCCCCACTGAGCATGTAGCCCTATGAGTGACTCAATCCCAGGACCCTGAGATCATCAAGAGTCAGGCGCTCAACAGACTCAGTCACACAGGTGTCCCGCCTGGACATTTGATGATTTCAACAACGAAGAATTCTCCTTGGTTGCAGTTCCAAGCCCAGCTTTCCACTTACTATCTGTAAGAGATAGGAAATCACTACATCAGTCTTTGTCTCAGATGCCAAAATACTGTGGGTGTTCACATGGATCTCAAAGGAGTTTGAGGGAGAGAGGAAAGACTAAGAAGAGGCCTGAAAGAAAGAAATGTACTGATCTCAAAATTTAATTCACTGGATAGAATCATCACCCAGAGTGGGAAAGGAACTTCAGAGGGTTCCTCATGGCTTGTGTGAATTATTATGTCTTTGACAGTATCTTTGAGTATTTACCAAAGTGATTGTGTGAACATTGATTTCTTTGCCTTACTAAGCTAATGAGATGGCATCTATAAATGTTCTTTGAAGCATAGTAAAAGGTATTAGAATAACAATTGCCATCAATGTAGTGATGTGCAGAAGAAGCAAACCACTTTGGCTACCTCATTCCATATATTAATGTACTTCCTTTTCTACAAAATTTTTCAGAGTATAAAGAAATCTACTGAAACCTCATTTCCTTTGGATATTTAAATACAATAAAGCTTTCAAATCAAGAAAAGTCCTGGAAGAAAAAAGAGTCCAAGACAAGCACCCTAATTAACCTGCATTTTATTTAGATGGAAGGAAGGAAGGAAGGAAGGAAGGAAGGAAGGAAGGAAGGAAGGAAGGAAGGAAGGAAGAGGAGAAGTCCTGGAAGAAAAAGAAAAAGGAAAAGTGTTGGAACAACTAACCCATTGTGCCCAAATCTCTACACCACCTAAGTTAAGGACATGCCATTTTAAGATACTGAATTCATATACAAGTAAGCAAAAATATTTGGAGATATCATGACAGAAAACCTAGCCTGGAGCATATTAACATTTTTTTTAAACCCTATACCATAAAATAATGAGTTGACCAATGAAAGTAAAAACAAATTCACAAAATATTTGGGTAAGATTCCATTGTACATCTCAGATATCTGTGTTTCAGTGCAGAGATATAGGTGGAGAAAAGTTTACTAAATAACAAAAGAAACAAAGGAAGAGTCTAAAGGACAATGCTTTCATTGACGATATCCAGTTGTCCCAGTCAGAACATTTTCACAGCTTCCTTCTACCAGTCTCTTACTTCTAGTTTGGATGTCTCTCTGTGACTGGACCCCTGACCACAGTCAGATAAAAGCCAGTTTGACACTCAAGACCTTTCTTTGTTAGCGAGACGTCCTATCTCTTTCTCTTACTCTCCAGCTTCTCTTATTTTCAATTCTTTCTTTTTCTCACTTCATTCCTTTCTTCCACCAAGTCTTAAGTCTATAAGGCTAAACACCATGCCAGGGAGGTTTGATAGCCTTTTTATAAGCTTTGTATAAAAAACTGTTTGCCTAAATACAAGTTAAATTTTGTACAAGTCTGAATTTTGCTATAGTTTAAACTTGGGAAGCAACTGACCTCAGAGATCTTTTGCTATATAGGGATTTCTGTTATATCCATGATGACTGGATTTAGCCTTTCGTGTTGTGTTCCAAAAGAGGCAAAATTTAGAAAACCTTGACATTTATGCATATAAATACTAATGTCTCTGCAGCTCCTCCAGGAAGCAATTACAAAAATATTTCCATGGTGATTGGATCCACGTGATTTTGATATAACCCCACTTAACATTTGGTTTCATGAAAAAAAAAAAAAGAGTGAGGCCCACAGAGATATGCTACAAACCTAGGGGTTCAACACTGTCTTCTGTAATATCATCTCTGTTGAGCTTCTCAGTTTGGCTTTTTCCTGATATGCCTGTGTGTTTATAATGGATCAGAATAAAGTTCCTTTATACTCTTTTTAAAAATCTTCAGGAAAATGTTAAAGTGAAACCTCCTGGGACACCTGGTGGCTCAGTGGTTGAGCATCTGCCTTCAGCTCAGGGTGTGATCCCAGGGTCCAGGATCTAGTCCCATACCGGGATCCTCGCAGGAGAGCCTGCTTCTCCCTCTGTCTCTGTCTCTGTCTCTGTCTCTCTCTCTCTCTCTGTGTCTCTCATGAATAAATAAATAAAATCTTAAAAAAAAAGATAACTCCTGTCTTAGAGAACAATGTGTCTCAATGGAAAATACCAAACATAGATAGGAGGGAAATTGGTTTTTAATTTGGTGAAAGAAAAATAATAATAATAATAATAATAATTTGGTGAAAGAATCTTCTTCTATATCTCTTACTGTCATATTCCAATGTTGCCCTTTAGCAGAATTTACATGAAATTATATGATGCTGGCCCATGTAACATACTTTATACACATTCTGTGCTAGGAACTATACATATTATCCACGCAACAAACTTGAGGATAAAAAAAGCATATGGTAAGCATATGCTGGTGTTACATGTAGTGGTGGTTTCATAAAATGAGAAGTAATATCTGTGTGAACTAAGGAGATAAAGTGACTCCATGACCAGGCACCTTAATGATTTTGCCTCTTGTTTCTTCTATTGATTGTCAAAATGCTCATGGTAAGTCCCGTTTCATTTAGAATTAAATTAACATTTAGACATTGGTTGATATCAAGTTGTCCCAGTCAGAACATTATCACACCTTCCTTCCTTTTTTGTTAGAAAAGGATTCTTCCTATAAAATATAGACAAAAATGTACAATTTCACTTTTTGTGTGAGGTTTTCTTAAATATAAAGAATAACCGTAACTGTTTTTAGAATTCATCCTTTCATAAAACAAACAAAAGAAATCCTTTCAAATGTGAATTGGTTTCTTTTTTTGTGTGTGTGTGTGAATTGGTTTCAAAGAAATAAAGTATACTGAGATTAGAAAGCCAATATCCTTTATAGTATACAGTGTAGTCTTAATTAATTATACCTTCCAAGAAGCAAAAACATTCTACTTCATAGGAGGACCTGTTTCTTATCTTTCTTTCTTTCCTTCTTTCTTTCTTTCTTTCTTTCTTTCTTTCTTTCTTTCTTTCTTTCTTTCTTTCCTTTCTTTCTTTCTTGTTAACTCATGTCCTTTATTTTTTTAAGTTTTTATTTAAGTTCCAGTTAGTTAACCTACAATGCAATATTAGTTTCAGGTGTACAATATAGTGATTCAACACTTCCATACAACACACGGTGCTCATCACAACAAATGCACTCCTTAATCCCCAACACTTATTTCATGCATCTCCCCACCCATCTCCCCTCTGGTAGCCATCAGTTTATTCTCTAGAGTTAAGAGTCTTTTTCTTGGTTTCGCTCTCTTTTTTCTCCCCTTTGCTTATTTGTTTTGTTTCTCAAATTCCACATATGAATGAACTCATATGGTGTTTGTCTTTCTCTCACTGACTTATTGCACTTAGCATTATACTCTCTAGATCCATCCATGTCATTGCAAATGGCAAGACTTCATTATTTTTGTGGCTGGATAATATTCCATGGTATATGTCAAACTTTATTTAGTAGTATTAACTAGTACTATAATATTTGCTTTTAAGTGGGCACATCAACCCTATTTCTTAGATTTGAAGGAAATCGGAAGATAAGCTTATGTTACAATTATTTAATTTTTGTTCTCTTCTGAAATTCTAAAAAATTTTGCCTTTTCCAATTTAAGTGAAAGACTTGAAACTGAGAGGAACTAAAATAAAAGAGATCTCTTAGAGTATTTAAGTATCTTCAATGAATTTGACATTAAAACTATTTCTGAAGTATCAGTAAGAAATAATAAATATTTAACATCTGAGAGTCACAAGACCATTCAAAATATTAATTCCATAACTATTTGGCACATTTACTAATCATTTCTAACACACACACACACGAAAATGACTTAGAAATATATGTATATATGATATTTAAACTACCATTATTAGAAAGCAACATATTGCTCTGACAAAAAAAAAGTACAGAAAATTACCTATTCCAGTATTTACTTGGAGAAATTTTTTATATGAGAGTTTATTTGCATTTATTTGGGAAAATGTTATTGCTTCATAATTTCCTAGCTGAATTATTCTGACTGCATCTAATTCCAACTTGACCCTCTCGAATCAATTTTCCAAATTCTACCATTAGGGTATGACTATGTCCTTCTACTTAAACATTTCCCCATTTTTTGCAGGATAAAATTCAAGCAGCTGGAGTGCACCACTCAGAAATTTTCATCATCTGACTTCCGCTCACATCCTTTCTTATTTCCTCCCATAGACCATACCCTTTCCCTTCCTATTTGCTGTTGCCCAAATGATCACTCTCACTCACCTTTCTCTATGTCTTATGTGTTTATTTATATATCATTTCCTCAACGTAAAATATTCTTTCTTCATTTTAACCAAATTTAATCCTAGTAATTTCAAGATTCAACTCAAGAATCTCTTCCTCCTAAAAGCTTTTATGAACCACTTCTCTCTTCCTCTACTCTGATATCCATTTCCAATTACCAATTCCTTCACTGACATACACACAGAAAGCTTTAAAACACCAAAGCTGGGGATCCCTGGGTGGCCCAGCAGTTTAGCACCTGCCTTCAGCCCAGGGCATAATCCTGGAGTCCCAGGATCAAGTCCCACAATAGGCTCCTTCATGGAGCCTGTTTCTCCCTCTGTCTGTCTGTCTGTCTGTCTCTCTCTCTCTCTCTATGTGTGTGTGTGTGTCTCTCATGAATTAATAAATAAAATCTTAAAAGAAAAAAACAAAGCCAACACATTGCAACACAGAAAAATTATCTTCTTTTTTTCTCAAAGATTTTATTTATTTATTCATGAGAGACACAGAGAGGGAGGCAGAGACCTAGGCAGAGGGAGAAGCAGGCTCCCCCATGGGCAGCCCGATGCAGGACTTGATCCCAGGACCCCGGGATCATGACCTGAACTGAAGGCAGACGCTCAACCATGGAGCCACCCAGACATCCCAGAAAAATTATCTTCTGACCTGAAGTAATCATCACATAATGCCAAATCTATTCTTGTTCTGGTTTTCTCCTCAGGACTACCCAACACACACATACATGTGCATACACACACACACACACACACACACACACACACAAATGTGACACCAGTACTAGTATCAGAGGTCTATTAGGGACCAAGGATCAGCAGGTGAGCACTCAATACAACTATCCCTCTTTACACCATTTGTTAGCTTCCCATCTGCCTTATTTTAGCCATAGAGATAAGGTTATTTCACTGTGACTTAGATTACTGTCCCATTCTCCATACTAATGCCCATCTTTTGGGGGTAATATCCTCCCCTGATTAATAAATACAAAATTATCATTTTTTACTATTGGATCTCAAAATCCTTTACGAACACCACCCAATTGTTTTGAGATGGTTAGAAATCACTTTAACTCCTACTCTCCCTGTGAGAAGCATTCATATGAATATTTCATGATCATCAAGGCTGCCTAAATTACTTTCTAAACAAAATTATTCATTAACTCGGCTGGTATCACCCAAAGACAGTAAATTCTGCTGCTATAGGTTCTGCTGCTAATTCACATCTACTTTAAGTTCTGGAGCTTCAACTAAGAGTTAAACTAGTCCCGCTGAGCAAAACCAGCCACATTTCAATGTTGGAGCTTCAGTTTTTCCAAAACAAATCCTACTTTATAAAACTATCCTCTGATTATTTCAGAATTGGATGCAAGAATTGGGTTCAACATTGAAAGAAAAAGGTCCTTAACCAGTAAAGAAAATAATTTTCCATCCTGAGAAATCATACATAGTTTCAAGGTAAATAATGCATTTTCACAGTCACACAGAATTGGCCCAAGGCCACAAATGTGCTTACATTGGGTGGGAATAGTTGACATGTGGCTCCAGTGATGAAGAAGTAGCCCACCTGTGTCAGTGTGAGCAGTATTAGGCCACACTTATTCTTCCCAACCATGCACACTGGTGCTGACGTATTTCCCACGCATGGCCCAGATACTCTTGTGGTCTGGAGTCAGACTGGCATCCTTGCTGAAAGTTGAAACAAGTCCAGAAAAGAAGATCTAAGCATTTGGAAGCACTTATTTCGTTCTTATTTCTGGAGCAAAGCGCTCTACTACTCTGGGAAAAAAAAGGAATGGGCTTTGTTTTTAGATAGAGTGTTGAGATGCCAAAGACTATTATGTGAAATGTTAAGAAAAGATTAGGTAAGGCCTAGAAGACAGTTGGTTTAAGTGTGTGCCAAATAGAAATGAATTTGGTCATCCTTTGTTACTTTCTATTTAATTTTTCAATCTGACAAAGACCTTTTTGGTCAAAGAGGAATCCACCTAAGTGAGAAAAAAATGGGTGTTTTGGTTATGAAGGATCCTACCTAAATGAGCTAATATTTTTTTTCTATTTATAAATAATTATCTACAGATCACTGTTTCACATAAAAAATCAATAGGAATGTCCATGTTGGTGAGGATTGATTTTTTTTTTCTCTTTAGGATTGAGTTGTCTTTGTTGTTTGTTTGTTTTTTAAGGTTTTATGTATTTATTTGAGAGAGAGAGAGAGCAAAAGCAAGGGGAGCAGCAGGGGGAAGGAGAAGAAAGCTCCCCACAGAGTAGAGAGCCTGAAGCAGGGCTGGATCCCAAGACCAGAAATCATTATCTGAGCCTAAGGCAGATGCTTAACATACGGAGCCATCCAGGTGGCTCAAGTTGTCTTTGTAACCATTAAAAATGTAAAGGTGAGGGGACAGGGAATAATAATGATTTGAGTAACTACGTTTTCCTTCCCCCATGTTAAGCCTTGCCAACCTTCAACCAACAGTTCTCTACCCACAAAACCCATAAGGATCTTCCTGAATTGAGTTCAAACACAGTGCAAAGATACTTCACGAAATACATAGCAGTGGCTACATGAGATTAAAATAATCTTCCTAAGTTTTAGTCTTGTAAAGATTGCAAGCCAAAAAAAAAAAAATCCTGATATATAAAGAATTTGAATACTCTCTTGAAATCAAACGAAAGGAAAATAAGTACATTTGCCTTTAAAAAGGATGGTTAAATTACATTTAGAAAGCATGATTTTTACCTATAGAATTCTTAGAGTCCTTTTTATATCCACTTGAGGTATAACTGCTGGTTATTGTGTATATTGAAATATAGACACTGCACATATTTTGTATATATTGGAATTAAGTTTGGAAATGTTTGAAAGAGAGGTTTAAAATAATACATAATCCTAGAATTTTAGAATATCACCATCATTACAATTCTCCACATGATTTTATAATTTCATTTTGGCTATTCATTTTTCTCTTCTTCTTTCTTGCAGCTATATGTCAGACAAGTGGAGACAGGGCAACGGTGAACATACTGATAGTGTTCAGTTTAAGAGATAAATAAAGATGGGAAGATGTGGAGTGTCAATGAGGACAGCAATCCTTTTTCAGGTCGTGCTGATTCTCAACCCACAGAATGTTGGTTAGAAGTAAAACCTGAGTATACTTGAAAGGAACAAACCACTCTTTTGGAACATATTTCCTCTAGTTAATTTTCTCCTCACTGATTCTACCTCCACAGAGATAATTAGTACAACTGGCTTTATAAATAAGGAAAATAACAATTTAATAAGAATTTAAAAATAAAACAAAACAGAAAAAAAAACAGTCATAGAGCTATTAAGAGAGCCAAGACTCAGTTTCCTGTGCTTTTTCTACTATGCCATGTTTTCTCATCATTCCATGTTTTGCTAAAAGAGACAACTGTGGTACTGTCATGAAAGTCAACACAGTTTTGAAGAGAGTTTCCAGTGTTCAAATCTGGAATGTCCTCTTAGAGTAACAATTGAATCCAGAATATTCTCTCAAAGTAACAATTGAAATCCATAATGTTCCCTTAGAGCAACAGATTGAACCCAATGATAAGGTCTCTCAGTGCAATCTTGCTCCAAATACCTCTGAGTTAGCTAGAGGAATCAAAGACAGGGGAGGAGCTTATCTGAGTCCTCCTACTCCATCATAAGGCCAAATCAAAATGAGCACTCAACATTGGGTACTTTTAAAAATTGAAATAATACTGTGAACAAAATAAAAAGTGACACTCTTATTCCTGTTGCCCCCAATTTCTCAACCTTTGCCCCAGTTATCTCCTCCTACAGTAGATGCCATAAAAATATCCCTTAGGGACCACAATTGGATAGTGTTGACGCTGAGGCTCTGGTCTTAGGCGTTAGGTTGAATTTCTAGGTCACACATCCATAGGGAAGAGATGTTCTTCACAGACTACAGCCTTTCTGCTTTATAACCATGGCGTTTCCTTACACTCCTACCAGTCTGCCCCTCACTGCTCCATCTCCTTCTGTCCCATCAAAATGCTAAGCTTATTTCTCAGTGGCTCATCTCCTCTTTATATCTGCTTAGAGGAGTGAGGGTCTAATTATTGAGTGATCTACTTTTTCTTGCTTAGAGAGATTTGTTATAATATACTAGGAATTAAAATATTCTTGCAGTGAGGTCTTGTTGACCAGTGAAACAGTACTGAAATTGTTTCCTTATAACAGAACATTCTAAGCCGAAACATATTCAGGGTAGCTCTAACCACAGCAATATTCTTTACGAATATTTTCCATCTGAACCTACATAAAAGTAGAAATAGATAAGCTACCTGCTGAAAGAACTCATGTGAAATTTGTAATGCTATAAGAAAAAGAAAATAACTGAAGGTTAGTAAATATCTAAGCAGTGAAGAGACTCTCCCTTGAGTGTCTCTGAAAAGGCCTTTTTTTTCTTGCCAAAAACCAATTACATTTCTACAATCCATTTCACCAGTGCAATACGCAGATATTCACAGCAGCTGCAGAGAGTGCTCTGTATTATTGGAGAAGAACTTTACAATGGTTTTTACTAATATCAACATAACTAAGCTGGACCTAAGTTACCCAGAATCCCCTTCTCTGTATTTTTCTGGTGTAGAGATGACCAAAAGAGAAGTTCATGGGAGATTCAGAAGGGAAAATGAAGCTGGAGATGTGAAGCTCTGAAGGTCATTGTGGGCACCAGGCATCCTTGGAGTTCGTGAGCAGTGTTGCTAAGTTGCTGGCTCCTCTTTCTGGGAATGGGCAGCAGCTGGGCCCATGGCTCTCCTACCTGCCATCCTTTCCTTCTGTTTCTTTCAGTCTTTCATTGCTTCTTCTGCAAAAGACCTAGACTGTTAAGGTTGGAGGAAGTGACAGACCGCAGTCTGTCCTCATGCAGTACATCTTCTCATGTTCTAGTTTCTCTCCATTCTCCTGTTTTGGGTCAATCCTTTCTTTCCAACAGCTTACCTGAGCCAACTCCAGACCATCACCAGACAAGGCGGTCTTACAGAAATTTCTTCCCCAGCTGCCACAATTGCATGGCTACTCCCTATAATAAATCCCATATTCTATATCACTATGAATGACTTCCTTTATTGATGGCTTCCTTTAATGATGGCTGACAGATACAGAATCATGCTCAAGCAACAAGGACTCTACCCTAATCAAAGAATAGGTAATGAGTCTCTGGCTGAATTTCAGTATCCATGCCCTAGTATAGTACTACCACCTTGAATCTTGGCTAGCCCTGTGACTCGTTTGACTAATTGAATATGGCATAAATGAGGCTTTGTGACTTTAAGTCTAGGTCATAAGAAGCTTGCGAATTCTACCTTCCTCCTGGAAAAGTCACAGTGGGAGATGAAAGGCATCATGTATGAAGATTGACTACCCTGACACTACGATGCTGGGAGAAATCCCAGTGATGTTACTGGTGCCCAAAGAAGGTAAATAAAGGAAACTTCACTTATAATGGAGTGATTCCTGGGTAGATCTATTTTTATTGGGAAATACAAACTGTGCTACTGTACTCACCCATAAGGATAATGACCTTGTCTCACTATTTCCTCATTTCTTTATTGTTTCTGATATTCTTGCTGCCAGTCTCTCTTCAATCCATTATACACATCATTTCTAGATTAAATCATATAAGAATATTATACTTATTATGTCATTATACCTTTAAATAACTCTTTGAAGGGCCCCATTGTACATGGGGATAAAGTTTAAAATCTCTCATCCATCTTCCATCCCTATTCCCACCTCCATTCTCTGCTGCCTTCTAGAGTAAGCTCCCCCATCCAGCCAAACTAATCTTGATGTCCCTAGCTATGGCACAGTATTACCATCATGGGGTTGCATTACCCTGCCCTCCTAATAGACTGAATCCTCTGTGTACCTGCATAAATTGCACCCATGCTTCAACACCCAACTTAAATGCTACCTACTCCTTAAAATTTTCCAGAGTCTCTCTCTTCTCTTACTGTTACACTTACTATAGAAAGCTTACTTATGTTTCTATGTATATTTTGGTTCCCTAATTAGATTACAATTATATTGAGAAAAGATACTGGTATTATTCATCTTCATTTTTCTCCAAAGGAAAGTAGTTGTTGGAGTGGTAGTTTTATTTTTCCTCTTTTATGGCCTCAAATAAAATATTTTAAGAAAAAATAAATTGTCCTAAGCCATACTGAAGCAATCATACTGACAGCTTTTAATGAAATTTTTAGTAAAACTATTGCTAGCTCCAGTATTCACACTCAAGAGATGACTATGGGGCAATTTTACCTAATCTTTATAAGCATGAAAATCTCCTTTTAATTAAAGATATTATGAACTCCTCTCATGCTAGTGACTGTACTTTTGAGACAATACATAACAAAAAGCTACTGTGCATTCCATTACTTTCAAATGAATTTCTGTTTTATTAATCACAGCTGCATGCAAAAAAAAAAAAAACCTAGAAATCATACTACAAATCTCTTCAGTATATGCTATTTATTTAGTCTAGTTAATTACTGAGGTAAATATAGATTCTAAGCCACCTTCAATAACTTCGTGTCTTCAAATTTTCTATTTTTTAAAAAAAAGATTTTATGTATTCATTTGAGGCAGAGAGATACCAAGAGAGAGTATATGGGGGGGGGGGCGGGTTGGAGGGGTGGGCAGAGGGAGAGGGAGAAGCAGGCTCTCTACTGAGTAGGGAGCCAGATGCAGGGCTCAATCCCAGAACCCCCAAGATCATGACTTGAGCCAAAGGCAGACGCTTAACCATCTGAGCCACCCAGGTGGCCCTAAATTTTCCACTCTTCTATTATGCTTCTGACACCCCCTTAGGGGTTTTTTAAGATTTTATTTATTTGTGTGCGTGTGGGGAGAGTAAGTGTGTGGGGAGAGGAACAAAGAGAGAGGAACAAGCAGACTCCACACTAAGCACAGAGCCTGACCTGGGGCTCGATCTCATGACCCTGAGATCATGACCTGACCTGAAATCAAGAGGTGGATGCTTAACTGACTGAGCCACCCATGTGCCCTGGGATTATTTTTGAAGAATCATCGCTGTTTAAATGTCACTCTAGAAAAGTTCAGCTTGGTTTGGCAACAATCTAGATGCTCAGAAATAGAGGAATGATTATGTGAGTTATGATATGTCCATATAATTAATTTTATGGACACAAAAATATAATATTAAAATTTTGTAATAACATAACATTTCTATAATATTCCATAAAAACTGTATATATAGCATGAACACAGATACATAAAGAAAACCTTTCACAGAGAAAAGCATGACAGAAATTAAAGTGTGACGTTTTGGGATCCCTGGGTGGCTCAGCAGTTTAGTGCCTGCCTTCGGCCCAGGGCATAATCCTGAAGACCCAGGATCGAGGCTCCCTGCATGGAGC
Source organism: Vulpes lagopus (assembly GCF_018345385.1). Taxonomy (NCBI): domain Eukaryota; kingdom Metazoa; phylum Chordata; class Mammalia; order Carnivora; family Canidae; genus Vulpes; species Vulpes lagopus. The sequence continues at coordinate 103,744,881 of NC_054829.1, forward strand.
TTGCTTCTCCCTCTGCCTGTGTCTCTGCCTCTCTCTCTCTCTCTCTCTCTCTCTCTCTCTCTCTGTGTGTGTGTGCATGTGTGTGTCTCTCATGAATAAGTAAATAAATCTTAAAAAAAAAAAAAAGTGTGGCATTTTTTCTGTAGGCCCTTAATGAGAGCATGGGTAATTTTTAATCCACATTTTTAAATGTTCTATAATTAACACATATTATGGTTTTACTGAAAAAAAGTAATATACTTAACTTCTTAAAGGTCAGAGATAGGGATCCCTGGGTGGTGCAGTGGTTTAGCGCCTGCCTTTGGCCCAGGGCGCGATCCTGGAGACCAGGGATCGAATCCCACATCGGGCTCCCTGCATGGAGCCTGCTTCTCCCTCTGCCTGTGTCTCTGCCTCTCCTCTCTCTCTCTCTCTCTCTCTCTCTCTCTCTCTGTGACTATCATAAATAAATTAAAAAAAATTAAAAAGAAAAAAGGTCAGAGATATCACCTAAACATTCTCTGCTCTGTGGCTCTACCAAGCAAAATCCTAGAAACCATTCATTCATTCTGCCTAATTCACTATTAAAAAAAAAAAAAAAAGCACTTAGTGTACTGTCTTAGCTACAAAGCAATACTTTAAAAAAGCTATATTACATTCAATATGTCAAGCACCAGGGACTATAGTTCTTATTATTTGTGAGTTTGTGAGCAAGCCTGTGTTCCACCTACCCATGGACTTGACAACTTTAAGGCTTTGATCCTATTTCCTGTTAGCTTTCATGTTTCTAAGCCTAAAGCATCCTAATTTCTTGAATCGATGTTCATATAAAAACCCCTTGATCATTTTACTTATTGTTCTCTGGGACTTTTCCAGCTTGATTTTGCCTGAGAAGTGGTGACCTGGAGAATATGTAGTATTCCAGTTCTTACACAATTGTAGGATGATGCTTTCTGATTTGTCTGATTTGTTCCCAGTTTTCTTGAGGAGGCAGGTCATTGAGCTGGTGCCTTGGGGAGCAAGCTGCAATCATTCCCAGGTTACTTTCCTGGGTTATAACTAACACCTTGAAGCCATCAGTTCTACACTTTTTTTTTCTTTGACTAGATCTCTTAACTATATAATATGCATTAAGTTCATCTGTCAGTGTTTTTTACATTCACACAACTAAGGATTTATCCTTAAATGTATTTCCATAGGCCTGACATCTTTCAGTTAAGATTGTTTGATATTAATTTCAGTTGGAGATTTTATTATTCAGTCAATTTACTGAAATGTTAATAAAACAAATAAACAAAAAACCAAACAACCCACAATCTCTAGAGAATCTTTCCATTATCATCCTCCAGTTAGAAAAGTGCTTATTTATTCTTGCCCTTTGTTTCCTGTCTCTAAGTACTTACCCACAACAAAAACATTTCCCTTAATGTCATGGTAACTACTGAAGAAAATTTCCCTTCTCATTTTGTCCTTTTATCTAATAGTTTATTTTTACAGTGTATCCTGAAGTAATTTGCCCATGTATGGCAGATTCTAACAACTTGTTATGCATCTTACTAGAAGTCCTTCTTTATATTTTCCTACTGAAACCATTTAAATCCAAGGGATTCCAACTGAGAGATTTTCATTGGCACCTTATCGTTGATTATTAGAAAGCTTTTTCACCCATAACACAGTGTCTTCTGAATCTCAGTGATTCTGGAATGAATTAGAGTGTATTGGAATGAAATTCCTTCTCAGCCTTCTTCTTACAGCTGGCTTCTTTTTCTTTCTTTTCTTTTCTTTTTTTTCTTTTTTTTTTTGTTTTGTTTTGTTTGTTTGGCTTCTTTTTTTTTTTCCCTCCTAAATGATGAAGTGTGAAGATTGTCCAGGGCTTGGAAAAGACATAGATGTAAGTATAGGTTCAGTTAAAAATACAAGAAAAGAAAAATAGTTAGACAACATTTTCTATGTCAGTATTCATTTAAATTCCATCAAGTCTATGATCAAAATAATCTTAATTAATCATGTGGTAAGAAAGGGCAGTCCTAGTTCTACATCTTACTCTTTACAACTCAAGAATAAGACATCTATATTTTAAAAAGTAAATGTTGATCTTATGCCAAAAATTAACCTCAGATGGATCATATGCCTTAATGTACAACCAAAAAGTATCAAATTTCCAAGCTAAACATAAGAGAAAAGTGTTTGTGAACTTGAATTAATTAAAGATTTCTTGGGATACAAAAAGGAGGCAAAGACAAAAGAAAGCACTGATTTTGGAATTCATTAAGATTTAAAACTTCTGTGCTTCAAAACATATTTTCAAGAAGGACAAAGACTCAAGCTGGGACAGATTATTTGCAAAAGGTATATTTGATAAAGGACTTATGCCTAGACTGTGTAGAACTATTACAGCTCAACGATAAGAAAACAATTCAACTTCTTAAAATAAGCAAAATAATTTAAGAGACATTTCACCAAAGATGGCAAAGGTTCAACATCAATATTTCAGAGGCAAGTGAAATTATAGCCACAACTGGATATCAGCATCTCTAGGATAGCAGATACTTCAAAAGATTTGACTGTTCCAAACATTGGCTTGGATGTGGAATAAGGAGAATTCTCATACACTATTGACAGAAATGCAAAATGTTAGAACCACTTTGGACAACTGTTGGGCAGTGTCTTATAGCATTAAATATACTTAATTTACCTGACCCAGGTATCTGGGTCAGATCTGACCCAGAATCTTATTCCTAGTTATTTACCCAAAAGAAATAAAAACATGTCCACACATAGACCTGTGCATATATGTTGACTTTATTAGTCTGCTCAGGCCACCATAACAAAATACCAGAGATCGGTTGGCTTAAACATAAATGTATTTCTCACAGTTCTTGAGGCTAATAACTCTAAGATCAAGGTGCTGGCAAAGTGGATTTCATTCTGAATCCTCTTCTCTTGGCTTAGAGGTGATCTCCCTCTTGCTGTGTGCTTCTGTAACATCTTTTTTGTGCATGCTCAGGGAAAGAGAGAGAGATGGAGCTCTGGTACCTTCTCCTCTACTAAGAATACCACTGGTATGGCCTCATTTAATTCATCACCTTCTCACAGGCCCTATCTCTAAACATGGTAACATTGGAGGTTAGATTTTCAACATTCAACATACAACATATGTATGTATATATATATGTATACACACATATACATATACACATAAACTTTATTTAAATAGTCAAAAACTGGAAACAACTCAAATATCATTAACTCGTGAAGGAAGAAACAAATTGTGATATATCTGTATGATGGAATATTATTTGACAATAAAAATAATTAAATTACTGATACATGCAAAAACATGGAGGAATCTCAAGAAATAAGCCAGATCCAAAAGCCTACATACTATGTGATTCTATTTGTATGACATTCTGGAAAAGGTTAAACTATATTAAATAAGTTATTGTTAGAGACTGGGTGTGGAAAAAAAGATTGACTTAATTTATTTTATTTTGTTTTATTTTATTTTATTTTATTTTGTTTTGTTTTGTTTTGTTTTGTTTTGTTTTTTAGAGAGAGAGGGAGAGAGCACGCAAGGGAGGGGAGGGGCAGAGGGAGATAGAAAATCTTAAGCAGTCTCCATGCCCGGTTTGGAACCCAACATGGGGCTTGATCACACAACCCTGAGATCATGACATGAGCTGAAATCAAGAGTTGGACACTTAACCGAGTAAGCTACCCAGGTACCCCAAAAAGGACTGACCTTAAAAGAGCACAAGGGAACTTTTGGGGGTGATAAAGAATTGTGTTTTATGAATTATATATATATATAATTACATACATTTTTCTTTTTTATGATTTTTATTTATTTATTCATGAGAAACAGAGAGAGAGGCAGAGACATAGGCAGAGGGAGAAGCAGGCTCCCTGCAGGGAGTCTAATGCGGGACTCAATCCCAGGACTCTGGGATCATAACCTGAGCCAAAGGCAGAGGCTCAACCACTGAGCCACCCAGGTGCCCTTATATACATTTTTTTAAAACCCATCAAACTAAGAGCACCTGGGTAGCTCAATCAGTTAAGTGTCCAACTCTTGGTTTCAACTCTGGTCAGGACTTCAGAATTGTGAGATTGAACCCTGTATTAGGCTCTAAGTTCAGCATGGAATCTGCTTGAGATTCTCTCTTTCCCTCTCCTTCTGCCCCTCCCCTGCTCACACTCTCTCTCTTTCTCTAAAATACATAAATAAAATCTTTTTTTAATCAAGCTATATACATAAAAATATAAATTTTACTGTACATAAATCATACTTCAACAAACTTGGTCTAAATTTATTTTTTAAAAGAACATGAAAAATTGAGAACTATAGGAAGCCTAGATAGAATCCTCACAACTTTAACCACTCCAGAAAGGTAGGTTTGATGATATTGTTCCCTAGCGGATCACTGGCTTATTCAACATGAATATGCCAATTAACATGTAGTTGTTGGTCATGTATAAATGAATGACACAGGCACTGTTCTCAAGAGGCTCAGTAGCTGATGGAATAGAATTGCTACATCATTATCATTTCTATCAAATAGTAGTAGGCTATTATAATTTCTACCAAATTATAGAGCTATGAGAACAAAAGCAAAATGCTTATCCAAGGTTTCCCCTTCCAAAGTTTCCCTCCTCATATTTTGAATAAGGTAAAATAGCTAGTTTTTAATATTCAGGGTTGCTACAGTCCATATAGTATCCCCTCAGATTCATGTATTAAAACCTTAACCCACAATGTGATGCTATGTGGAAATGGGGCTTTGGGAAGTAATTAGGGTTAGATGAGGTCATGAGAGTGGGGCCCTTATGCTGGTATTTGTGCACTTATAGAAGATGAACCAGAAAAGTTACTTTCTCTCTTTCCACTATATAAGAGAACCCTCACTGAGGAATCACATTGGTTGTTTTCCAGCTTCTGGTACTGTAAGAAATAAATTCATATTGTTTAAGCCACTCAATCTATGGTATTTTATTATGGCAGCCCAAGCTGACTAATGCAGGTCTTCTGCTGTTAGGATTTCAGTTAAGTATAAGGACACTTGGAGGTGCATTACAATGATCAAATGCCTTGACTCAAGGCCAGACCTTCTGTAATTGACAGTAAACTATGCTAACAAATGGATTGGGGTCAGAACACTTTCTCCTTAAAATGGCAGGCTAGAATAGTATATATTAGAAGTCATCAACTCCTGAACATATTTGATGAAAAGGTGTCCAGCAGAGGGTACAGAAATTGGGGAGGACAGTAGGAGATAAGCAGTAATGTTATTATGTTTACTATAGTAGGCAATTTTGTACTTAGGAAAAGACATAAGCTTTGAAGAGAAACAGACCTGGATTCAAATCCTGACCCTTTCTCTTATAAACTTTGTGGTTTTGAGCAAGCTAAACTCTGAACCTCAATCTCCTCACCTATATAATGAAGATAAGAAGCAATCCCCTATCTCAGGAGCTGGGAACATTAAATGAGAAAATACATGTAAGAAATACTTCATGAAAAGTAAATTAGTTAGTTCTCCCGTTTTTATAGCCAAGGCTGATCTAGAACAATATCTAGCTCAATGAGGTACAATAAAAAAATCAAATGAGCTTTGTCAAGTGAATATAAACTGGAAACCATGCCCCAGCATTACCCCTCCAGGGAAATATTTAAATAAGTGAATTCTTGAAGCTCAAAATCAAGGCACAGTTCCTGTCATATGACATGAAAATAACAAATATCTGTAGTAGGAATAGCTGTAGGAAAGTGGTTTGGCTCAAAAGGACGAACACCTAGTGACAGAATGACAAGCATCCATATCGGAAAAATGGAAGTCTTTTAGATTATGTGGGAATACAAAAACCTTATTAAAGTACCTCAAATACCATCACCTGTCCCCGACATTTACCCTACATTTACTTATAGATTGATGCTGATTATAACATTTTAAAAGAGGAGAAAGTAGGGAAACCTAGAGCCTGCCAAGATATCCCAAAAAGCAGGAATTTGTTAGTTCCTAAAACAGTTGATTTACATCCAGTAATAAGAAGTAATCCAAATAATATTCTTGAATATAATCATCAATGAAGTTAAAATTATTTCTAATAAGGCCTGCACATAATACACAGTTCACAGGGGATCCAGTATCATTTAACCCCAACCAATGGCACAAAGGGACTTCAAATGCTCTTCTAACTTGTAAGGACTTCAGGGCCAATTCCTTTGGTCTTGCTGTCTCCGTGAATGGTCAGCACTGACCTCTAGTGGCAAGTGTAGTTAATCACAGCCCTGTCCTTCAGTGACCCTAGGGAGAGCACCAGGCCAGAGGAGGGCTTATCATAAAGAAAACAGTTCTCCATGCTCTCAAGCCTGAGGGCCCAAAGAGATCACATTTACATCTTTTCTGTTTTGTTTTGTTTTGTTTTGTTTTGTTTTGTTTTGTTTTGTTTTTTAAATCTTGAGCATTTCTCCCAGCTCCCAGTGGAAATCTAAAATGGGTAGTTTGTTGAGTTTGATAGTCTTTCTACAACTCTAAGAAGCAGAAGATCTCTCTAAGATTTAGAATCTGCATATATGACCTCAGGAACTCACCACACATGTAAACAAAGCAATAGAGATTCAATGATCTTACATATGCATCTGTATTCTATTTACTCTGTTCCATGGGGAACTTGTAAAGACATTGGTCAGTCAGTTAAAAACAGGTCTGTGCACTCCTCTATGCAGAAAAACCATTAGACATTATGTGAAGTCACAAAAGAAACCAAAGATCATCTCTATTCAAGTACACTGGAAATTAATTGGGATGAGAGGACTCATAAATTTATTTATTTTTTACCTCTAGCAGAGGAATCAAACATATAACGGTTTTAAATGAAAAATATCAGGAAGGAGAAAATAAGCAGAACAATGAGATGAAGAAAAAGATGCATCAGGTAACTATACATTTTAGAATTTAAATTTTTTAAGGGGTAGATAATAAAAGTGATCTTAAAAATAAATTATCTATTCTAATCCTATTAATTTAAAGGAGGGAAATAATTGTTTCAGAAATGTGATTTAACTTTCATACAGTCCCACATCAGTAAATGGAAAATCACTATTCAAAATTCCACTCTGAAGTTATTCTATCACATGATCTGTCCTACCTTAGAAGAACTGAGCTTCTGTTCAATTCGGACTTCAAAATAAATCTTAAATGTAAAGTTACCTATTTTAAAGGAAATCATTTTTTCTATAGCAACACTTGAATATAAGCTCATTGAGTGTAATGCAATGGACACATTACCTAATGCAAATGTTCAAAGGATGGAGGTGATACTGGGTAATTTGTGCTTGTTTTTATTTAATCTTCTATGTAATGCTCAAATTCATGTATCGAAATTTTCTTATACATTGCAAATCATTCCAAATATATCTCATTTAAGATACAATATGCTTTCCTGCCTTTCTCTCATGAATATAAGTATCAGTTAAATTCTAATTATTTCTAATGACACTTCCTCTGTCTCTCACTTTCCCTCACCATTTGCTGCTCTGCTTCCACCCAAGGCAGTTTCAAAGCCAGGTGGACTATTGATTCTATGTTCCTAAAATATTTAAAAGAAAGAGGAAAGAAATCTGTGGAAAGTCTCTTTTCTTCAAGATTTTCATCTAGGGGTTTCAGAGTGTTTGGATGAGTTTCAAATAAACATCCCTTTGCTTAGTATAGTTGATGCATATTTTTTAGCCTCTAGAGGGGAACACTGATCTGCTAAAATTGCCATTTTTCAGCTAAATTATAATTTGCTAATCCCTTAAGGCCATCTGACAGGTTTTGTGGCTATTCTGACAGACTTCAGTATAAATAAAGAATATTTTAAACAAAATTGTAAAAAGTTTATTTTGAGAAAGTAAAATGGCAGATAAGGGCATGACTCACCTAATATTCTTATTCTGCTTAAATAGGAACAAAATGCATTATGCTATGTAATAAACTCTGTTATTAAACCTAAATTTAGGGACTGGGCTGTTACGACCAACTGACTATTATGAGTAATCAAAAGGTACCACATACACATAAACTGTTACTTTGTAAGAGTTAGAAAATTACAAATACAGTCCTATATAAATAACGTATAATATTATAAATACATAATACAAAACTACTGAACATAAGTTATTCACTTTTAATGACTGATTATGATTTTGCAGTGTCCCAGTATTATTCTGTGAATATCAATATTATTGGACAGCTCAAAGTTTGGCTAAAATAAAGCTTCATTAATAGAATACTGAACAAATAACTATCAGACTTGTATATTTAGATCATCAGCTCCTACTGGGACTTTTAATTAGAAGTCAAAACTTTCACTTGTTAGACTATTACTCAAAGTAACACAGGATGAAATAGAATGTCAAACTTGACTTTGCAAGAGAGCTTGAAATTACCCCAGAAAACTTTGTGAATGGAATTTTATATTATTGACTAAGAATCACTATTCTTAAGATTATTATTTTTTTTATTTGAGAAAGAAAATAGGTGGGGTGAGGGACAGGGGGAGAGGAAGGAGGAGAGAATCTCAAGCACACTCCTTACTGAGTATGGAGTTCGAATGGAGTTCGAATGATCTCACAACCCTGAGATCATTACCTGCATAAACCAAAAGTTGAAAGCTTAACTGACTGAGCCACACAAGCATCCTTGGAATTTACTATTTTGACAACCATTTTACTCTAATATCTATCTAATATGTATGAGGATCATCATTTCAACATTAGATAAAATGCAAAAAAAATAAATAAATAAACAAAGCTGAATGTTTAGTATGGGGGAATGGTCAAATACATTGATGTATGGCCTATGTGAACTATTCTAGCACCATTAAAAATTATGTTTCATGAAGTTTAATAACATGAGAAAAAATTAATTATAAAATGCTAATTTTAAAAAATCCTAGAAAGAAATATACCAAAATATTAACCATCATTTTCATTTGGTAATAGATTACCTATGATTTAAACTTTCATCTTTGAAAAAGAATAAAATAACTTTCATCTTCAGAAGGCTGTTTCTTCAAGACATATGGGACAGTAAGAGAATAAATGCTATTACTTTTTATCTATGACTAAATCACTACACTCCTCATTTCTTCACTGAAATTGCATGGATGTTTCATTTTCTTTCTTTTTTTCCTCTCTCAGTATGCATTCCATGCCAGACTATGAGGGCACACAATAAGAAAGCTTTAGTGTGCATAATTCTTTATAGCTTTTACATTCCTCTCATTTTTTATTTGACCCTAATAATTTCAAGAAGAGACAAAATATAGGCACTTGAAGACTTCTTGGATTTTTTGTTATTAATATAAACATTTCAGTATTTTAATGTCCACAAATGTTATTAAAATAAATGTTATTAGAGTATCTAACACTAGGAGAGTTCTAAGTATAAATCCTAATTACTCCACTTAGGCAAGTTAGATCTCAACTTAGACCTCAGAGTTGAGGCCCCCCACACACCCCGCTCAGCCCCTCCTCTCACTTTCACCACCCTCTACCCAGCCAATCTATCAGGTTACCTTGTATCATTTTCATAAACTTAACAGTATCTGGAATTATTTGCTTAGGCATTTGTTACTTGTTTAATGGTAATATCTTCTGCTACCACCACTCCCAGAAATGCAATTCTATAGATGAAAAGATCTTATTCCTCTCCCCTAACCCCCACTGCTTTTGCCCCAACACCTAGAGTAGTGTCTAGCCTAGAGTAGGCATTAATAAATACATGTCAAATAAATAAATGAATGAGCAAAACTCTGAGTTTTTCCTTTCCAGTAAAATGGAGATAATCATATCTACCCTATAGGCTTATCATAAGGATTAAATTAGATAACATGAGGAAAAACTCATATCTTAAACCTTGTCACTTTTTTCTATCCTCCATTTACTTGCTATAGCATGTGGGAGTCTTGCACAATTTTTGCCATCTCATATACCAAGAGTTTCCCAGGACGTTTTTCAAAAAGTAACCTCACATTATACATGCTATTTTACCTATTAAATAATCCAAATTAAAAGCACTAGAGGCTATATTCACAAGAAATAATCAGTATTGGCTCTGTGTGACCTTTGAAGAGAAACAAAGCCCAGATAAGCTCATGGTTAAGACCGTATCTGATAATACTTTTACCTGCCAAGAGAAATAAATCACAAAGTGTCAAATAAGCAAAACCCATTTCTTGAGGACTTACCTGTCCTCAAGGCCATCTTGGGTGACATACTAAGAAATGGAGCAACTGTGCAGCCTGGCAAATGTACAGGATATTTCCTCTGTTGCCTCAAAAGGATACTTGGTCCCCCCCAAAAAATAAAGAATATATTTTGACTTCAATGATTTGTGGATCCCAAGAAGATTTATAATTTTATAATTCAAAATGTTGTCACATTTTAGAGCCCCAGAGAGGCTAAAGGAATTACCCAAAGACACACAGCTACTTAGTCATTGTACCATTTAATTCAACTAAACTCAACTGCCATGAATTGAGTGCTTGAAGGCCTTTGGCTTTGTACTAACTTGTGGTTTGAGAGTAAGCTAGGAACACATGCACAGTGTTCAACATCTTTGGAACATAGTTCACTGAGCAGTTGCTTGGTTAATTGGTTGATTGAATGAAGTTTCCAGCTGCCTCTGACTTATCTTGAGAATAGATATAATGACAATAGTACATTTTTTACCTGGCGTCTCCTGGAGCCTTACTCTATCAACTAACTTCAATATAGCACCCACATTTTTTTAATCATAAATGTTTTGCTCAAAATATCATAAGTTTTTCTTGATTTCTTGGCTTCACAAAGAAGAGATACCTATCTCACTGAAATACCTTTATTGCAAAACCATGCTGTAATGGTAGAAATCTCTTTGCTTTCGCCCGAGTTTTAAGCTGGCTATATATAATTTGACTTGACTTTCTGCCTTTCAGCTGAATTATACTTGAACTCTTTCTCTGTTAAGACTATTTTAATTCCAAATGAATCTTAAAAAAAAAAAAAAAAGAACCCTGACATTTGTGGTGTATATGACTACATAGTTACAGACAAAATAGAAAGGCATAGAAAAGCTTTGTTATACATCTGGAGAAAACAAATTCTTTTCAGTACAAGAAAAGACATTCTACATTATATATTAACTTCCTGTTTTGACAATTAAACACCATGTGCTACCATCTAAAACAAAAGTGAAAAATTCAGGATTATTTATAATTATACAATTATAGGATTTCTGGTTATATGGGTATAATATTATAGGTGATAGCTTTTTTTGTGGGGAACTTAGGATTATATGGAATGCAAACATCCAGAAATCCCAAAACAATGTTGCTTATAGTGTTAGACAAGGAAATTTAATGACTAGAACAAAAAAGCCAAACTTAAGTATTATTTTAGTGTTAGCATTTCCCCTGAATTCTTATTGTTCATATTAGGTAAACTATAAATATATAACAAATACCCATCCTTTGTTAGTTGTAATACTTAATTGAGTCAGGATAACCCATTCTCTAACCATTTGGATACATAAGCAATTACTGACATGTGGGACCAATAGATTCAGTCAAGTGTTCATTCTTTCATTTCTGATAAAGAGAAAAACTTTAAAGTTAATTCAAATTTTCAGTTTTGAACCCCTACTACTTGTTCCATATTGCTTTGGTAACAAAGCAATGGGTCACTGAAACCATCCTTAGAACACCATGGTGTGGGGAAACGCTGAGCTATTTGGCATTTGTTGGAAATGTAGAGTTATTTTTCTGATCAGTCAATATGTCCTAAGAAAAAAATCTTAGAATTTGAATTTGGAACAACTTGAAATGAAATTCACAGTGGTAGAGCCTTCACAAAAGCTTCATCAGTACATTAAAATTTTAGTGTGCATTCTGACCTGCATTGTGAAATCATTTCCAATTCCATAATGTAATAAAGATAGCATTTTATTAGTAGGTCCTACTCCTGGCCTCAGCAGTACAGGATATGGAGGAAGTGATGTACTACTTTCAGGAAAGACCCTCAGATCACTCCACTTGGAACTGATTTCAAAATTTCTTCTGCTGTGGTGTCACTCCATAGTTTTCTTGTGTTGGAATATAATCTACTATCAGCCAATTAGAAAATGGGATCTTGGGATGCCTGGGTGGCTCAGTGGTTGAGCATCTATCTTTGGCTCAGGTCATGATCCCAGGGTCCCCAGATGGAGTCCCACATATGGCTCCCTGTGGGGAGCCTGCTTCTCCCTCTGCCTGTGTCTCTGCCTCTCTCTGTGTGTCTCTCCTGAATGAATAAATAAAATCTTTAAAAAAGAAAAGAAAAGAAAATGGGATCTTAAACTGCATTTAACAGTGTTAAATGCAGTTAGTACTATTTTGTCTTGTATATGCATTTATTTACTTCCTCTTAGGAGTTTTATCACCTTTCTTTGTAGACAGAGACTATATCTTATTTACTCATGTATCCCATTAAAACCCAAAACATCAGTTTGTGTATAGAAGGTACATAGTGAATACACAATATAGGAGGTGTTCAACCTATTTTTATCTTATTTAATAATTTACTGTTCACACTCTGTGAATTAAAAAATATTAAATAAAGGTAAAATAGATTATTGCCAGGAAATATTTTTCTGTATGACATTAGTCTATAATTTAGGGACTTAAAAGAACCACTTATTTAGCTCATGGCTCTGCTGCCTACAATTTATGCTGGACTCCACTGAGTGGTCTTGGTTTGTACATGCATCTGCAGCCAACTGGCAGGCCACTGAGGATTGGCAGATTCAGGGAGATCTCAGCTGGGATGATTAAATTCTATGAAAAGTATCCTTTAATTCTGTGAAAAGTTTTATCATCAATTTTGGTGGCTTGTATGTTCAAGGATTGTTCCTATCACTGTGCCAAGAAGAAGCAGAGACTTAGCATGGTCATATGCTCGGCCAGCAGCCCTGTCCTCCACTCCAACCTGGAGATTTCAGTGCAACACTGGACAGGTGTTGAAACCACAGCTAGGTTCTAAAAGGAAAACAAAGAGTAACTATCTGCATTGTCTGCACCAAGATTCACAGACACCATGTTTGCATATTTCTTGAATATTCCACACTGCTTCCTGCCACAGGCCTTAGTTGCTTAGAAAGGTCTCCTGTCCACACCCTTTATCTGACTTCTATTTTGCTTTCAAAGGTTGTAGTTCCCACAATCCTTTCCTGGCGCTAAACTATAAAAATATTTATACAATGGACTATTACCTAGCCATAAAAAAGAATGAAACCTTGCCATTTACAATGACGTGAATGGGGCTAGAGAGCTTTCTGCTAAGTGAAATGTCATAGAAAGACACATACCATATGATTTCACTCAATAGTGGAATTTAAGAAGCGAAACAAATGAGCAAAGGGAAAAAAGGAGAGAGGCAAACCAAGAAACAGGATCGTAACTACAGAGAACAAACTGATGGTCACCAGAGGAGAGGTGAGTACAGGGATGGATGATGGGGATTGAGAGTACACTTGCTGTGATGAGCACCGGGTATTTTATGGAAGTGTTGAATCACTATAGTGTACAACTGAAACTAATATGACACTGTATGTTAATTAACTGGAATTTAAATTTAAAAAAGAAAGAAATTTGTGCTGTTGTATACTGTCCCTTCAGAGCACTGATCTCTGTTTGTACAACTGTGTGATGATTTGATTGAGACCTGTCTTTCACAAACTAAAAGCTTCTAAAGAGCAGAGCTACTCTGGCATTGCCTCCCATTGCATTCCTGTTGCCTCACGAGCGCTCACCTCATGGTGGTGCTCACCATGTCTCAATTGAATAAATGTTAAGGTAAGAAAATTAAATGTGGGTTTTTAAGAAAGAGGAAAGTTCTTTTAATATTTCTAAATTATGCACATTAAACATTTTGAGGCTGGGAAATCAGATACTCTTGTTTCCAGAGGGCAGAGATGATGTAAAAAGAGTCTTCCATGTTTTTCCCCAATCTGCTTCCAGAATGGGGCCAACAGATCACCCAGAAAGGAGACAATGTAGTTCTTTCTCAATGATCACCTAGACTTAGCCTCCAGCTTCTCCCTGAATCAGAGCCAGCTGTGGTGGTGGCTTTTGAGATGCACAGGACTTTCCTATGAGGTCATTACTGATGGAAACTATCAACACCTCTGCCCCTTAGGGAGGGTAAGAAGTCAGCCCCACTCAAATAAGCAATCCTCGGGCTCCTGCCTCAGAAACACTCCCTGGCTCCTACCACAGATGTTTTTGTCTGAGGGACAGGATAAAGGATGACACTGAGGGGTGAAAATCAGAACAGACCCGAGGCAGCTGCATTGAGAAAGGAATCATCGAAGAGTTTCCATGTGTCTTAATACCACTCATTTTATCTTCCCCTCCACTTAATTTGGTGAAACAATGAGACACTGTTCCAAGTAGGTCCTAGTCTCTACCAGGCAGGTATCAGAGACTGGTCACTCATCCCATCTCCCACAGAATGGAAACTACTAGATCATAAAATATTTTTTAGCCTACGAATGCCATGATATCAGTTTTCAAGACTAGTTTATTCTACAAAAATAATCACTGTGTAGTTCTAGATATTATCATTTTTGTGTATTAATCAACAGTTGTGAGCAAATGGATATAGAGACAAACATCATCAAATAATACAAAGTGCATAGGTGAGACGATAGAATTCCTTATGAAAACTACGAACAAGGAACACATTTCTCTGGTTTTCCTGCCATCTTGATTTCCTCAGTGAGGAGTTTATGATGGTCTGAGATACCCTAGCTAAACATGGGTTCCAGTAAGTGATTATAAAGGAGCTATCAGCTTTATCCAACAAGCATTTACTGCACTCTTACTGTGTTCTGGAAACCATGCTCTGCAGGAGATCTAAAGTGCTATAGGGTATTCCCTGATCCTAAGGAGTTTACAGTCCAGCAGAGCTGTTTGTCAAATGGTGGGTGCAATGAGGCCAGTCTGGGCAAAAAGAATGACAAAGAAGATGCCATACTGCCTGAAAACACAATAACAAATTGTATTTGGCAAAGAACTTCTAAGAACATTAACAGAACAGGAGTATTTACGAAAAGGAAAAGGCTCATACTACTTACTACAAGCAATCTTCGAGAAGCAGTAAAAGAGAAGCTGGCATTTTGGGGAAAGTAGAATCTTAGAAACTTTTGGAGGACCCCTTTGAAGTTTTGGTGAGGGGTGGTTCTGGTTAGTGTTTCCACAGTGAGGCTAAGGGACAGGTTATGAAGACAAAACCAGGGACACTTGTACCTCAACCACCCTTCAAATTCGATGGCTCAAAGAGGAGGCTGTGACCCTGGTAAAATCGGAACACACCACAGGTGTTTCTAGGGGCCAGAAAATGCAGGATTCAAATAGCTTTTCTAGACAGAGAACAATATTATTCACTATTATTATTTTCGAACAGTGTGATATTATAAAAATGTAATTTTCCTACTCTAAGCGATAAAGAACAAAAGTGAGTGGGCAGTGAAAGACAACGCATGAAAGCATTAAAGAGGAGAGAGCAAATGAACTCCTGCTCAAGAGAAAAATCGCACCTCAGTGACAAGCCTGCTGTGCAAAAGCCCATTTAGCAAGAACAGCCCAGACCTTCATTTCAAATTTTATCAGAAGCCACTGGTCCTAAAGTATCACTGGCGCCTACTGAATTTTCACCAGGGACCTAACAGAAAACATCTGTTCTCTTACTTAAAAGTAAGTCAATTGATTAAATCAACGTTTTCTTTCTTTCTTCTATTAGAAGCATAACTATTTCTCTTTTTCTCTCTCTGGGCTCCTCTAATAACTTACTTCTGCTTGTGAGTCAAAAATCTGTGATAGAGGTGTGTCTCTTTCTATGCCTACATGGGGAAACATACCACAGGTTAAGCTGAAATCAGGTCAGAAATCCACCGATGTAAACAATTTGGTAATGTTTCATATGTACCTTGAAAGTTGATATAACCCCAAAAGATGACCTCAAGCAGATGCCTATGTGAGTGTGTATTTATGTGTGAATACACAAAATTCTCACTGCCTTGAGAAAATACTGACCAGAAAATTGAGCTTTTATTTTGAAATTTGACCTTCATGTTTAAAACCATCTGAGGTTTTTTAAAAATATATATATTTTTTATTTATTTCTTTGTGAGAGACACAGAGAGAGAAGCAGGCTCTCAATGGGGAACACAATGCAGGACTCAATCCCAGGACCTGGGGATCATGACCTGAGCCTAAGGCAGACCCTCAGGTGGCCCCCCTTTTTATTAAGATTTTCATTTCAGAGTTTTTACAAAGAGGATTCCATAATGTGAGTGGATTGGGTCTGTTTTTAAGTTGAGGTTCTAACCTTGGTGATAAAACTTCTGTAGCCAGGATCCATAGTGCCTCAATAGGACTACCTTCCTATATCAGTATCCACTAAACAACAAGATCCATAAGAAGCAATACTCAGGGCACAAAAATTAAAATAGCAGCTAACTACAGGGCATGGTTGCAGTCATTCCCAGAACAAACCCTTGTCCAGCACTTACAGCATGCCAAGTGCTGTCCTAGGCCCAAGGGATGTATGGATAAATGGCATGAGTGTTTGCCATAAAGGATCTCACAATCTAATAGGGAAGAGAAATAAACCTCAAGTCACAATGTCCTGAGATAAATGCTGTGCTAAGGGATATATAAAGTGACATGAGATAACAGGCAGGGGGAATAGCTCTGCTTTCTGAGAAAGTGGAGGGGGCCTCACGGAAGATTCCAGACAGGGAGTAATAGTTGAACGAGACCTCAAGGAGGATAAGCCCCACAGCTCATGTATTTCTCTGGCATATTTCAATGAATTGGCAAGTCGTTTCACCATTTTATTCCTCAGATTCTTCATCAACTAGCCAAGAGAAGTAAGTTGTGTGTTTAAAACACATGTTGAGAAAAGCCTGTTCCACCCCCACCCCCCAAGCATGCTATATGTGGAAGGGAGATGACAGGCATGTGAATTTGGGAGTTGGGGCTAGGATGAGAGGAGTGAAAAGAAAGAGGAGTATGGCATCCTTAGGATGGAGAGAAACATTTCCACATGCTATTTTCCCCCTTCTTTCCTTTGTCATTTTAGATTCACAGGCAGCATCAAAACCACTGGATAGGAAAATGAAATTATATGACTAGTTACAATGCCCCTCTTATTTTTATCAATCAGTAAGGCATGTAATGTACATGGTGTTTTAAAAGTGAGTAGAAAATTATCCTAGCATTCATGCTTAGAAAATTATATAACAACATATCATATATATGACATATACATGACACTACATGTTATACTAACAGATGGCAGAAATGCACAGGAAATCCCAGGTCAGCCAGCTGGTAAGAAGAGCACCCAAAACCTCTGGAGAGGTTGGGTGAATAATACTTAACACATATGGTTGCTGTGGGGATTAAATAAACAATGGATGTTAAGTACATAGAACCTTGCCTGGTACAGAGTCTGCAAATAGTTGTTTTTATTGTTGTTGCCTGTCCCCATCTAAAAATAGAGCTAATAAGAAGGGAAAAGTTCTGTTCAACCTTGTCATCATCTACACAGGCAAACTGAGCTGATGAGCGAAATAGGAAGAGGACAAATGTAAAAACTTCCAGGCCTATCTCTCTATTCCCAGTGCCCCAAAGGGTTGATGGCAATATGTGACTCTCAGGAGGTCTTGGGGACTGCCAACCAGCCTGAGATCCTGACTTGGCAAAATCTTTTGGTAGGTGTCATACAAGAAAGAGAAAGAAAGAAAAAGAAAGAAAGGAAGGAAGGAAGGAAGGAAGGAAGGGAGGGAGGGAGGAAGGAAGGAAGGAAGAGAGAGAAGAGCAACTTAGAAAAAAGTATTTTAAGAAAAGTCCCACAAAAGGGAAAAATATAAAGGAAGCAAAATGAAGAAACACATATGAAACTTGTCAACTGCTGTACCTATGGCTACATGTTGGCCAACTGTTAGGAGTGCTGGTACAAAAGGGAATAACACATCGGTCGTGATCCCTGCCCAGAAATAATATAAAACACAATGTAGAGACATACTGGCTTAATTTGTTGAAGGATCTTGGAACTAAAACAGGAAAGAAAATAGTTGTTTCCCTCATTGGAATGCCCCCAAAAGAGTCTGCGGTAAGTATACCACCACCCTGGCATCTATCACAGAGCCTTTGGTCATCTCGACAGGGTGTGGTGACACTTGATATGAGCACAGCTAAACATGGGGATGCACATGACAGAAGAAATGTAAATGAAAGGAATTTTGTTTTTCACATCAGTGTCCGATGTGGAGAAGCCAGACCAAGAATGAGATAAAATATTATAATCTGAAAAAGAAAGATGGCAAAGTCAAAGCTTGGGATGCCATCAAAGCCAAGCACAGTAGGAGAGAAATTTCAGATACATAATTCATACATGGAACTAGAAATAGCAAAAAAAGCTGATCAGAGCTTCTGAAAAAAAGCCAAATCACGAAATCTTGAGCCATTCAGAAAAGTTCTTAATAAAGCCTTATCCAAAAGCAACCCTTAAAACATATGTTCCAGAAATTTGATGATTTATTCGGCCAGCATATATTAAGGACTATTATGCACCCAACATATTTCTTAGTTCTGGGAGATGATCTCCAGCCTTGTAGGAACTTACAGGTCAGGTGTGGGAGACAAGAGACCCACATTCCACAGCCTGGGTGGTTTCGATAAGGAACGCATCTAGATGAAGTCATACGGTAGTGTACACTTCTGATGAAAGAAAAGATGAAGATCAAGAAACAAAACTAAAGGGCAGCACACACAGCTGAAGGGCTCAAGAAAAGCTCTGCTGAGGAGAGGGAAAGATGTGGTCTCTAAAATGTTAAGTCTGACATTTCACCATCCTGTATTTCAAAGCTTTGAACACTATAGAAAATCGTTGAGTAAATAAAGAACTTGTAAAAGGAACTTATAACTATCAAGTCTCCTGAAGATATGGGATGCTCTGGCTGGGTTCAGATGAGTATATAAGCTATTCTCTTTCTTACTGACCTTCAGCTTCACAAGAAATGCCAAACTAACATTACTAGTAATCATATTAGGGGGAAATAATCCTTCTTAACAGAGCTTGTATACATGTTAATGGATATGTGTATTGCCAGAAAATTGGGCAGATGTTATTCTGTCTCTTTTCCAAATTTATTCCTTCAAATTGGATCCTCTATCCAATTCGTCTTCAAAAAATGAGAGGAATGAAGGAAAGAAGGAGGAAGGGAGGGAGGAAGGAAGGAGACTATATGATTACAAAGGCAAAAATTTGATGAAAAATGGAAATGAGAGAATAGCTATTCCTCCAGAAAATAAAAATGCAAGAAAAGACTTTTTTCCTTGGGTATTTCTACAAGTTGAGTATTTCTAAGCACAAGCACAGGGTTTAAGAGATGAGAAAGGGTCCATAGAAAGATTGGCTAAGTGAAAGATGTGCTGGAAGCAGGCCCAGGAAAAACAAGTGGTTGCAGTTTTAGTGGTTTACCTGAAAGGACAATGGGATGTACTCAATATTCTAAGGAAAATAATCGGGGAGGACAGGCTGATGAAAGCCCAGATCCCAGTTTAGGCAGAAAGTGTGGGAAAGGAGGAAATAAAGAGGCATGTGGATACTTCTAGGAAAAAAATCATCTTATTTTAAAACTCTGGTCAAAATACCTTTGTGCAGAAATGAAAACAACTTTTAAGAATTATATAAGTGCCCAGGAGTTAAGATTAGGGATATATATATATATGACACATAAGCCCACTGAAATGTTTATAAGTTTCATATATATCTTATATCTGTGTTAAAGCTTAAAAACTATTACTGAATATACTCTTATAAATTAAATAGCAGGGGAAACGCTTGAAAGTCCTATGATGAACTAAAAAAAAATTTTATGAGGATTACCTTTTTGCTTCCCTATTCAGTCAGCATATAATCAAAATTTGTAGTTTTTGTACTGAAATTCCTGGGAAACCTCGGCATTCACAATTATATTTCTGGTTTGTTTTTTAGGAATATGTGAACATACATATGTATGTGTATTCAGATATAATCACTAGGCAATGGGGAGATAATTGGTACCAGGAATAAAGATCCTAAACTGGATCTCTGTGGATTTAGAGTTTGGGAAATAATACCTTGATAAGATCAAGGTAGAGAGCTCCTCAAGAACTTTTATCCCCAGTTAGAATCCCAGAGTTTTAAGTTTTCCATGAGCCTTAAAGATCATCTAGTCCACTTATTCCAAAATTGTGCTGCAAAAAAACATAAGAACCCAAGATTATGCCTCAGTGATATATAAATAATTAAATGTCTGACATGCAGACAAAAATCTCTAAACTACCTAAAAAACATGTTCCTTACTTCTATTTTTATATTTTCAAGGTTCTTTTTTAACTGTAAGATTCTTTTTATGATTTCATTTTTTAAAAGAGTTCTGCAGCTAAATAAGTAGGAAAATTCTCAATTCAGTCCACTGTCTCATTGGATAGGTCAAAAACATTAGACCCAGAAAAATAAAATAACCTCCATAGAGGCTCAGCGCCAGTTAAATACATAGTTAGGACCACATCTTAGTTTGGGTTCTTTTCAAAGCAGATTCCAAGACAAAGACTGGGGTGCAGGTAGTTTCTTTGAGAACTGATCCTCAGAAGCAGGAGTGAGAGAACTGGGAAAGTGAGACAGGAAAGGGAAAATCCATTATAGGTTGTGTTAGTGAGTGGGTTAGCTCTATGGGTAACCCAGGCTCAGTCTTGTTGGGGACTGTCTGATAAACTATGTAAGACATGCTCCTGCGCATTCCCACCATAGAACTGGAAGAAAGAACATCTTTCTACCACCTCCCATGCGCATTGATTGAGGGTTGTCCTTGGGGGCCTTAATTCCTCTGCCCTTCTAAGCAGCAGAGAAGACTCCCAGGGCTCCAGTGAAAACTCTTAGATGAGCTGCAGAGAGTAGGAGGTGAGAAGTAGTTAGCATACTGGAAATCATCCATCACACCTGCAAGTGAACTCAAGAGAGCCCGGGAATATGGGATATGGCATAAACAAGTTTAAGAAATCCTGAAATTATTTCTTCAAAGCACAAAATGATGATTGGATCCCTGGCGTTCTCCAAACCTACCTGACTCAAACCCACCTCTTTTCACTCCCAAAGCCTTGTCTCACTGATAGAAGACTAAAGAAATCTGTTTATACTGTACTGCAAAGGGCTTTTATTTTTTTCATCAAGCAGTCCTTTCTGATGAGCTATTTTCAGACACACAGTGACCAACACTACCAACACTTTCCAGGATGCCACAGAGCAAGTGTGATTTCATATACATTTTACTTACAGATACATTTTACTGTTTCAACATCAGTCTGTTGAGTGCTTCTTGAAAGAGGGATCTAGGATTTCACCAAATGAAAGGAAATTAGGTGATAACAGGGTTCCAGTCAATGTTTTTCTTCCAGAGGACTATTGTTATGTGACAGAGCCAAGGCAAAAGAGTTCTGAGAGATTCCTCCAGGGTAAACAGAGCTGAAAAGCTCAGTGTGAGCTGTACATGGCTTCAGCCTATGCATCAGACCAAAGACTGTAACAGAGAACCCTTTGGGAAATTGCAGCTATTAGGGATGACAAAGGAAAGTGAAAGGCAAGGCAATTAGATGAGAGGACTCCTAATAATGAGAATGACACAGCAACTGTCAGTTCCTTTTCTCACTTTATCTAAGATACTGTTTTTTTTCCCCATGATTGATGCTAATGCCAAAATATAAGCACACAAATATTTTCCAGTCCCTGCTCCACCAATAATTTTATAACTTCTTTCTCAGGATTTGGGAACTATTTGCACAATTTTTAAAATATGTCTTGGAAATGTCTTCTATATTCAAATTATTATAATTTAAAATAATTTGGGTTTAAGTCATCATGAATTTTTAAAAGTACTCTGCTGGCTTAAATATTTTAGAGGAATAAGATTCACAGGATCTTTTTCAATAATATAAGTCATCTTAGAGTTACAGAAGATTGTGTATTCTAATTACAGCACAAACTCTCATTCCCATATAGAGAATGCCTGAATTCTTATGCCTGAATTTCTGGATTCACCTGTACTTTCATGCAGCAAAGTCTATTACGGAAGCTACTATGAGAACAAATGTGTCCTCTGACAGACACTGTGTTATGAGCTGAATTCAAGGTATTTGCTGAATTCAAGGAACTCATTGATATTATTTCACACTCTTGTCAGTGTAACATATTTATCAACAGCTTCAATATTGGAAGGCATGATTCCAGTTCTGTAATAGATACAAAAATGGATCAGGAATAATATTTGTCCCCCAAAAAAGTTACAGCCTAATAAAACCAAAAGGCCCTTAATATAAGATATGGTGTGCTTTATCACTGAAATACTATAAACAGATGGTATAGGAGGTCAAATATAAAACCGTTTGTGACGTGGAATGAGAAATTAATCCTTTGGTGGAAAAAGTGTTAAAAAAAAAAAAAAAGAAAAAAGTAGAGACCCTTGGAAAACTTACAACTACATTCAAAATTCTCTTGCAGTCATGAATCACTAAATTGCTAACTTTAATTTGTTCTCTGGAAGACTGCCTGAACCCTAATAGTATTTGGCTCTATACACTTGACTTTCTGTTTGCCCCAGAGCTCTATCTCTTTCTGCCTCTAGGCTTTAACCATAAAGAGCCTGAAGAACTGACTTGAGATTGGTCCAGGTCATTTCAGGTTTACAATCCATACTGACTTACAAATACTCTCTTGTCTTCCTTAGCATGAGTCACAGAAAGCACTAAATTCAATGTGTTTTGAGGCTAAATTAGTTTTAAGGCTAAAAAGGCACAGACTCTGCACCAATGGATTGGGGTCAGATGCAGGGATGAAACAAAATTTTCTATTTTATTAAAAGTGCTACATGCCTGGAGGATTTTTTTTTTTTTGCATTCTTCTCTTGTGAAAAATTTTCTTAAAGAAAATATTCCAATAGTTTGGGTGAAAGGCATTTCAGAAATGCTGTTGAATCAAATTGAATGTCTCTTAGACTTTCTAGAGGAAAATAATGTAAAGAAAATATCATTTGAAAACACTTATCACATAATGTGAAGGGAAATAAAATATAATAATAATTAACATGTTTTATATCAGGCAGTGTGCTAATTAATCTTTTTTCATGTATCCCTTTTATCAATCATTCTAACAACCCTGTGAAATAGTTACTCTTATAATTACCATTGCACAAATGAAGAAATGGTGGCTAAGAAAATTTAAGTAGCCTGGTGAGTGCTATGGGAAGCTGGGATTTGAACTCAAACCTGTCTGATCTTAATCTTAATCACTGTTAACAGTCTCAAAATCCATTAATCCCTTCTGGTTAGTAAACTAGATATGGGATTTGTGAGCACAGATATACATGGACATTAACATGCCAAAGAACAACATTATTAGATCAAGCTATGATGTTGCTTTTATCACAAGCCATATTTTGCATGGCTTAATCAACATTAATATGGAGTAACTGATCCTGAAAATTACTTTAGTAAGGCTGTACATGACATGTTTTCATGTAATCACCATGGAGAAAAGTAGAAAATATCAATGGCAGAAAACATATTACTATTACTTGAAACATTTGTGGGATAGAAGAATTATGTGTTCAGCTTAACTGTGAACAACTTCATGTATATATTGAGTGCAAATAGAAAATAAAGGCAAATGCCCTGATTAATCTCTAAATTTACAAGCACTTCACCAAAATGAGCCTAAAAGTTCCGGATAATGTGGATAACACATTGCTATGTCTACCTTGTATAGAGAATGTATAAATACCTGCTATTCAAATATTTTGAGTTGCTTTGGAAAGAAATAAGGTAAAACATTAGTATTAAAAGGATAATTTAAAAATTAGAATAATAAGAGTTATTGATTACAAAAAATATATAGTAAATCCCTTCCAAGAAAAGCTCTGCAAGCACAAGACCCTGGTTTTTTAATACTTTTGCTTGTCTTTTCTTTTTAAGATTTTATTTATTTATTTATTCATGAGAGACAGAGAGAGAGAGAGAGGCAGAGATATAAGCAGAAGGAGAAGCAGGCTCCCTGTGGGGAGCCCGATGTAGGACTTGATCTCAGGACCTTGGGATCTCAACCTGAACCAAAGGCAGACACCAAACCACTGAGTCACCCAAGGGTCCCTACTTATGCTTGTCTAATGCAGAGTGGAGGGGTGGAGAATGCTCTCTTATTTGATCAAATGTGATATTTAAAATATTTAGTTAGTGAAAGAGAATAGAAGGGAAGGGAGAAGAAATGGGTAGGAAATATCAGAAAGGGAGACAGAACATAAAGACTCCTAACTCTGGGAAACGAACTAGGGGTGGTGGAAGGGGAGGAGGGGGGGTGGGGGTGAATGGGTGACGGGCACTGAGGGGGGCACTTGACAGGATGAGCACTGGGTATTATTCTGTATGTTGGCAAATTGAACACCAATAAAAAATAAATTTATTAAAAAAATATTTAGCAACTAATATGGCAGGCATCAAGCAAATTCAAGTACCCTAAAGTAACAAGATCTCCAGAGGGCCTTACTTTGCTATGTGTTATTTCATGGCTGAATGGAGGAGTGGCAAGAGTCCCTGTGAGGGGCTGCATGAGCTGGTCAAGCTAGATGGGTTGGGTCAGCAAGGAGCTACACAGGGAGATGGAGCAGCGAGCTATTTGTAATTATTTAAGTGGTTTTACTACCAGTATTGACACACTGTGTATGTCAATACACAATAACAACTAGATGTTATCATCCCAAGTTGTTTTAAAATAAGGCAATATATATGGAAAAATATAGACATTGGGAAAAACATTTTTTAACATATTTTACAGTTTGATACAGAGGACACCAAAAAATTTAAAAAGTATTATTGTAATGATGCAATTCTAACTTGTCCGTATTTACTAATTTTTCTACTTTTCCACCAGTCTACCCTCCACATACCTTTTAAAAATCAAAAATACAATTTATATAATGAGGGTAGCAAGAATAAACTAATATGCCCCCAAAATATTTCTCAACAAATAAATTTTTAGTAAATGAAGTATACATAACTAATGCTTCAAGGCCATTATAGCAGTTGACTAGGGATACCTAAAACTAAGAATGGAAACTTGGAATCATGGTTTTTCAGCCTATGGCTTAAGCAGCAAATCCCAGAAAACCTGGGGATATATTTTCTTCTGCTTCCGTATCTCTACTAATTCTCCAGGATTCTGTCCACTTCATCCCTATCTTGTTACACTTCAGAGTTCGGGTCTATTTTCTTCTTCTAGGTCACCAGCTAAATAGTCAGTCATATCTCACAAAAGTATGGAATTTCTTGTGATTTGCCCCCAGTCCTGTGGTCTTGGGAGAAAAAAAAAATCTGTGCAAGGGAAGTTAGGATTTATCTCCTCACCTTCTATTCACCAATCATGGCCACATATGTCCCTGAGTGTAGATGGACGTAAGGAGAAGAACTGATGCTCAGTTTCACAATATGTGCATATGAAAAAAAATGTGAACCATGTACATATTCATAATCCAGGTGATGTTCACAGACCAACCCTAGTCCCTTCCCTTGCATGTGCACTCACACACACCCACACAGCGATAAAACAATTTAAATGCAGAAGGGCACAATTGTAAATTCAGCTGAAACTTACTTTCTGGCTGTGGGTCAAAAGAGGACTCGGAAAGCCAACCCAAACAAAATGTATTCAGATGGATCACATCCTTCTTCAGAATACTACAACAGTTTGGCTTCTCTTTACTCATTCCTTTTTTTTTTTTCAAGTTTTTATTTAAATTCCAGTTGGTTAGCATGCAGGGTAATATTAGTTTCAGGTGTAGAATTTAGTGATTCATCACTTCCATACGCTACTCAGTGTTCATCCCAACAAGCGTTCTTCATCCCGATCACCCATTTAGCCCATCCCCCATCCATCTCCCTTACAGCAACCTTCAGTTTGCTCCCTATGCTCAGATTCTATTTCCTGGTTTGCAGGCCTCTTCCTCCCTCCCTCTCTCTTTTTTTCACATGTTCTCTTTACTCATTCCTGTATGTGGTTCTCTGGAACCTTACCATGACCCAGTTATAATACCAGAGAAAAGGAAGCAGTCAGGGAAAACAAGGAGGTGTTGAAAACTGCAAAAAGTCTTTGTAGAATTACAAATATCACCCAGATTTAAGAACCCTGTCTACTATAGAAACAACCCTCTTCTGTTGCTCATAAAATGAGGACAACAATGCCTCCCACATTAAAACCTCACTGCCTAAGTTTACAGTCAGAATACCATGCACATACTGCCCTTGGAGTTCGTGAAATGTGTGGAGACTGGAAGATCTGCATTGACAGTGCCTGAACTGCTTTCAGTTTTGTTTTCCAAATTCTCCACCATCTATGGACTTAACAAGTTACTATATTGTCAAAGTCGTGAAAACAAAAGAAAAACAGCAACAGTAATCGTTTCAAGGAGTTTTGAGCCCAGGACGGTTCTTATCTGTTGGGAAGACAGATGAGCAGCCACCAGCTGCAGCTCTGGACAATTAACCCAGTCTGCACCGCTGGCAAGGGAGCATGTGGCTGCTGCTGCCCAGAGTGAACGCGGAGACAAGTCATCCCCATTCACTCCTCACCTCCCACCCCGGTCTCATCCCAATGATTTCCAAATCTCACCTTCTCTCTCCTCCTTTCCATTGTTACTCCACACTGGGGTTATCTGCTGTGACTACCTTATGACCAGCTACTATGAACCTCTGTGTACATATTACCATTTCTCCTGCTGTTGACTGGCTAAATTACTGCACATATGCAGTAGATTTTTTTGCCAAATATGCCAAAATTCTCTTTAGGAGAGCTTGCTGGGGACTTAATCTGGCTCTCATGGTATGATTGCATAAAAAGATGTTTGCTTTTTCTATCACAGGCAATGGGAGCTAGTTACTGAGCCTTCTGCACCTCTGGTCAGGGGCTTGGTGGTCCAAATAGTGACAGAGCTTCTTTTGGTGAAAGGGAAATTACATTTCAATAGTCATCTCTCCGTCCACATTATCTGTTCCCTGATATCCACTCAAATAGGCCCAATAAACATAGCTGAAATAAACCTCTTTAAAGGAGCTCACTTCAAAGTAGGGGAAAAGTGAGACACTGACGTGTTCTTCAGCGTTAGTGACCATGTATCTGATCAGCCCCAGAACATGGGCTTGTGAGAAATGGGTATGAAAGTAGCAGTGCAATTCACTGTGTTAAACAGACTGCTCTCCAAACGCCGCAATGGCCAATTTAGTCTAAAACACCATGTGCAGTGTGGATAATAAAAACAGGAAAGCTGGGACTTCCAGTGGAATGAATCTCTGTAAAAGAGTCATAGCCTGAGGAAATCATAAAAAGCAAAGCCACTTCACTGTGTTATTTATTCCATATTAGCATCTTCCAGATAAAAAACAGAGTGAAGGAGAAAGGGGAGAAACAAGTATGGTTGAACCATATAGGCCAACATTTTTAGACTTTTTGTTTAAATACCTGTGAGTTCCCTACAAAGCTGCACTCAGAATCTCTGCTATCAGTGGGCTCCCCTAGCCACTTAACTACAAGTCACAAGTTTCGCTATATGTCACTTTTGACACAAATTATATTAAAATGATTTATTTTGATGATTTAAGAGTTTTTTGGTATTTCTTACACTGAGCAGTATCTTAAAAGAATATGTACCAATATTTCCAATTGGAGTCAGAAAATATTTTGGTCAGAAAAATGATGATTTATAAAAATGGACACAGTGGAAGACCATGCTAAATCTAATATGCTCTCACACTTGTTTTATTATTAGTGAAAAAAAAAATCAGGATTTTTTTTTCTAGAGAGTTTTCTTTATGGAAAGATTTCTTACTTAAGTATAAGCAATAAAGTGATCTTATACTAAGTGAGTTCCACAGGACAGGGGTGTCATCTCAACAGCACACTGCGTGGCACAAAACTAGTACGTAATAATTTCAAAGAAATGAGAGAAAAGCAGCCCAAAACAAAATAAAACCTAATATAGCAAATTGTTTTATTTCCTCTCAAGCTTCAAAATAACCCTTTCATTGCTAAATTAAACCAAGACTTTTATATTCCCAGTCACTAATTAAAACCAAGTGGCAGAAACAGTACAATGGTTTTACCCATTCATTGTGAACCCACTTAAAATTCAATTAAATTGCAACAGGAAAATATTGTGCTAAAGACCATGGGTTCTGAAAATGACCTTTTCAACTCACCTGGCTTTCATCCTGATACTAGGCCTAATTAGTGCAAGGATGCATGAACTGAGTACAACTTATTCCAAACTTCAGTCAACTGAATGGCTAACAAGTCCATTTCTATAGCATTGGATTTTGGGGGGCTTTCTTCTTTTCTTTTCTGGATCTACTGCATAAGATGTAGATTAAGAAATATCTAAATATAAACATTTGTGATTTACTTCACTGAGGGATTAGATCATTCAAAGGACAAATTTTGGCCATTGATTACAACCTGGAGATGACAATGAGAGCAACAGCTGAGGTCACCAAGAGTCCTTTCATCACAAGCATTTGCTTTTTTTCTTATTCTTCAGCTTCTCTTTGCTCCTGGATATCTTGTCCTAGTCCAGGACAAGACTTTCCGACACCAGACTGGCGCAGAACATAAACTGAATTTACAGAGCTTTGACTACAGTCCATTCCCAATGAGCTCCCAAACAACACCTTAGGGAAATTGAAAATGAAACTTGGACATCACCTGAATGACATCATCTTACTTTTTTCTTACTCCCTAAAAGTGCTCTGCCAGGAATTTAGGCAACATTGTCTGCGGATGCTGGCCTTTGTACCCCTCCGCAGTTAGCCATGCCAAGTGACCTCCATGAATCAACATGGGGAATGACCTAAAGACCAGCTTTATACAGCCTTGTATTTGCATGGGCAGCAAGGTGGCGGAAATGAGTAATGTAGCGATTGAATGGGCAGATAATTTCTTCAGCCATCTGTTCCGCATATGTTCAGCAGATCATTGCTATCTTGGACCTTGCAGTTTGTGCAGATGGTATTCTCCAGAGGGAGAAAGGGTCTAAAACGAGTCAGTCCAAAGATCAGTCTTAGTATAAGAGATAATAGATAATTGCCTGTCTCACCATGTTGTAAAAATCAGTTTTCTCGTAACCAACCACTTTGAGCATGAAGTGCGAAGGTTTACAGTTGATAATTTGGATTTGTTGCTCTGTGACTCTTATCTCACACCACATCAAGTTTCAGAAGATAAAGAAACTGTTGTTTAAAGCTTCAATTTTACTAACAATGTTCACTAAGATTTTTCATTTGTTTTGCAGTAAGAGTTGGACTTTTATTTCTTTTGCTTCTATAAGCGAGATTTTTCAGTAGTTCAACCAATAATGCATCCTATCTTCTTGGCCATGCTTTGAAAAAAAAGATGTGTGCTCATCACAGAAAAATGCACTACAAATGAGACCCAGAACTGGCTACTTCTTCAAGGTGCCAGGATATCTGACTTCCCAACTTTCATCATGGATTTAGCTCTCCCAGATAAAAGGAAGATAAAATGCATTAATCAAAATGCAAAGATACAGGAAAGACTCTACTAAAAGTGGGTGAAAGTGATAAGTGAATGCTGACTCCAGAGAGATATCTTAAACTTCAAAAGATCTCTGGGAGAAGATATGAATGAGCATGTTTCTGAGAGATCAATTCCTAATTCCAGAAGGATTTTCAGAAAAGAACACAGGAAAGTAGGAGTAGACCAGAATTCCAGAACTCTGTTCCTATATATTTTTTAGTGAAAGCTATACAGATTCAGATGAGAGTGAAAGCTAAGAATATCAGTGAATGTTTGTAAAGTGATAGTATTAAGGACAAGAGAAAATAAAATTAATAAAACAACAAATTCTGGTGCAAAGTAAGCTTTGAACCATATTCTGAAGGCTTCCAAATGCAATTAGCAACAGGGGGTGGTCAGGGAGAGAAAACAGACTTTCAGATGTCTCCCATCACCTCTGTGTTTCTCCATCTTTACATCCATCACACTTTATTAAAGTTGTTCAAACTCCAGCTACCCACAAAACCATAAATACCATAAGGGCAGATATAGTGACTAAGTTATTTAATTGCTAGTCTTACTTAGCAGAATACCCTAATTAATGCTTACCAAATAAATGTGGGCACAAAAGTTCCTTTTGATATAAGAACCCTCAGCACACCAAATATGTAATGATTTCATGGTTGGTTATCTGTCCTCTTTGACATATTTAAGTATAGCCTCCTCCACCATCACAACCAAGCCATGGCCCTGAATCTCTAACTCTGAATGATTATCCTCTAGACTCGATGCTAAAACCACCCCCCAACAATGATTCCTGATTCAAAAAGAAAGAAGTAAAGATTGATTGATTGATTGGTTGATTGATTGATTTAAGAGAGAGAAAGAAGGTGAGAATATGAGCAGGTGGAGGGGTAGGGGTAGAGGGAAACAGAGAGAGAGAGAGAGAGAGAGAGAATCTCAGCAGACTGCACTGAGCACAGAGCCTGACACCAGGTTCACTCTCACAACTGTGCTCAACTGACCAAGCCACCCACAGGTCCCATGATTGCTGATTACTTCTCTCTACTGAACAACTCAGCTTAGCACTTAAAAATATTTCATCTGCTATACCTACCTAAACTACCCAGCTATCTCCTCTTTTCAAAATGGTCCTTATGCTTCCCATAAACATTTGGTGATGATGATGATATGCAGACACTTCTCTTGTGTTTTGTACACATTATTAATTCTCACAACAATGTTATGAAGTGAGTACTATTATCCTCAAGTTAAGATGAGGAAACAGAGACAGTCACACTGCTAGAAAGTAGTTAACACTCAGATTTGAATCCCAGTATCCTGTCTACGAACTTTGTGCTTTTCAACACTATGGTATACCTCTCTTCTAGATGCCCTAATGAGTGTCTATGACATGTATAGCACTGTGCCACTTGCCAAGATGGATATGGAGATCAGGTGGAAATAGAGCTTATCATTAAGATGCTTAGTATGGGGAGAAAAAAATTTAATATAATAAGCAAACACACTGAAGAAATTAATGATTAGCTTTTAACCTAGTAATAAAGGTTATCTCATATAACTCAAGACTATCTCATATAACTCAAGACTATCTCATATAACCCTTATAGAATTTTTCTTCCTCTCAGAGTAAATAAGGATTGAAATGTGGTGAGGGATTGGGATCCACACACTGGATAACCAAACCCCAAGCTTCCTTAGGGGCCACTTTAAGACTTTGTCTTATGAAAAGCTACCAGTGACTAACTCCATAGTCTTTCTTTTATTCTTAATTTCTTAAATTTTTATAGCCTCAGGCTGACTCATCCCATCACAAACCTAAGCAAATATTGACTTAGATGGTTAATGCATGGAAGTCATACAACCCTAAAAATTCATAAACATACAGAAGCAATGACTATAAAACCATCTCTTAAAGCTCTTACAATTCTCTGTACAGGAGAGCAAATATAAGTCATCACTCAATAAATGATGAATGACTGAACAACAAATGGATGGAGGGAGGGAAGGATGTGTTTTTCTATGTATATTTCTAAGTAAATGAATGGAACTTAAGAACCAAGTGAGAGAGAGAATCCAGAATAAAAGGCAAGTTGGCCTCTGGCATTAATAAAATGTTTTATCAGGTAGAAGATCTGGTGCTCTGAAATAAAGACCAGGAGCACAAGCAAATAGCACTGTCTTGCCAACAGAATAAAAGTCATTCCTCTGCCCTGATGTCTCTACATATGCACATATTTGGAAGCCAGAGTCCATTTACTGGCACCCAAGGCATATCCTTTCTGGAAGTGATTATAGTCACAAATCCACTTTTAGTCAAAAGTGTTAGAAAATGAGAGGGAGACCATCCAGTTCTTACTTTCTCTTTGTGATGAACTGTTAAAAAGTGTTACATGTGGATGGAAGAGGGGTGAGAAGGGAAGAGACAGAAGAACAGACTACAGGAGACCAAATCAAAAGTTCAAAGTGGCAAGCAATGCAAAGTAACACTTCATCATCCCAATTTTACTCCTGCGTGTTGACTAACAAGAGTGTTGGCATTACCTGATGAGAGGTCAGCTCCAAACAGTTCAGAGTATTCTTTTAAAGTTCTTGAACCTAGTCTCGAGTTCAAGGATGTACAAGCAAAAACTCCAACTGTTATGATGTTTACGAAGTCCTGCTAAACCCAACCTGGTGAAAATATTAGCTGACTTTGAATGTTTGCCCAGTCTCAGTGAGCACTCTGGGGAGTTAAGAAGAAGGACCTTAAAAGCCAAAAGAATGGAGACTACACACAAGACAGAGTTGGAGGCTTACAAACTGCACATTCTTTGAAGCTCCCCCCTTTTTTTTAAAGATTTCATTTGAGAGAGAGAGACAGAGACAGAGACAGCAGAGTGAGACAGAGCATATGAGCTGGGGGGAGCAGCAGAAGGAGAAGAAGCAGGCCCCTCACTGAGCAGGAGCCCAATGCTAGGCTCGATCCCAGCACCCTAGGATCATGACCCCAAGCCAAAGGCAGAGGCCCAAGCAACTGAGCCACCCAGATGCCTCTGAAGCTCTTTTTAAAAGAAGGTTGCCCAGGACATTCTTGTCCACTTTTAGCAGTGTCCACTTACCTAAGTAGTTGCAATAAAAATCTAAGTACTTTGTGGAGATAAGCATCTCTCCATCTGTGAATGCTACTGGGAGCAGGTCCCTTAGTTCAGCAGATAATTCAGCCCACCCATTCTTAGACACTTCATCATTCTTATCTCTGCCGGGCAAATCCCCTGGAGCTTTTTACTTTTCTCTTCAGTTTATTAGCCTCAACACATCCTTCAGAATTTCCAGGGGCATCTTTGTAGTGTGAATTCCCGGTCAATTTATAGATTTCCCTCACCTGACACCTAAACTTAAAGCATTTAGATTTAATCATCCATTAGACATCCATTTGGTTTTTGTATTTCTGATCTCAAACTTACATAACCCAAACCAAAATCATGATTCTCACCAGCTCCTGGAAACCCATTTCTTCATCAGACTTCTACAGCTTAGTAAATGACAGTGCCATTCACTATGTCACTCAAGCCTAAAACCTACGAGTCATTGGCTTCTGGCTCACCTCTCACATTCTCCCTGCCAGTTCTGTTGACCCTACCTCTAAATGTACATCCTGAGCTCTTCTTTTCTGCATCTGCCTTGCTACAACCCTAGTCTAAGCTACTATTATCTCTCACAGACACTATCTCAAAATCTTCCTAGGCCATCTCCCAGCTAACATCATGTTGTTGTAAAGTCAATCAGAACTATTAGCTGAGTGGCCAAAATAATACCAAAGTAGGTTATTATATTTACTACAAAATCACTGTATGTATAAAAATGTGATCAACCTCCTAGGGGAGAAAACCATAATTATGTTAGGGCAATCATAATTATAATAAATACTCCACGTTTTATTAAACTTTACAATAATTTCCTTATGCAAGTGAAAATTAACAGTAGTTACTGGTTAAAAATTGCACATGTACCCTGCCAACATACAGTAGCCACCATCACATACCATCTGAACTACTACTACAGGTAACCTCGTAACTAACTGGTCTCCACATTTCCACTTTTGCCCCCCCTAAGCTCTGTTGCTCATAAACCTATCAAAGTGAATTTTTAATGATGAAGAGTCTGAGAATGAGTGGGCTGGATCTATCTGTTTAACTAAAGGCCCTGTTCTTAGTAGCATTCACAGATGGAGACAAGGTTTATTAGAATGTATGACTCCTGCACTTAAAATCCACCATGGCAGACAACTCCCTATTCTCTCCATCTTCCTTATACAAGACTCCCCACCACCACCACTAAGTTTTAGGGAGTACAGGCTACTCAGCAGGAAAACTAATCTTTCTGCCTCCTATATACAAAGGAATGAGGCCATATGACTATGGCCGGGCTAATGGATATGAGAGAACTGAGGTGGATATAATCTCCAAGTGACTTAAAATGCAAAGCTACTGGGGCGCTTGGGTGGCTCAGTCAAGTAAGTGTTGGACTCTTGATTTTGGCTCAGATCATGATCCCAGGGTCATGATCTCAGAGTCATGAAATGAAGCCCCACATTGGGCTTCACACTCAATGTGGAATCTGTTTATCCCTTTTCCAGCCCCTGTGTGTTCTCTCTCTCTCTCTCTCTCTCTCTCTCTCTCTCTCTCACACACACACACACACACACACACACAAATAAATAATAAAATCTTTTTAAAAATTTAAAAAATGCAAAGCCACTTGTCCTAGACTCCCTCTTTCCTCCTTCCTGTAGGTTGGAATGAAAGTATGAAGGTGAGAATCTAGTAGGGATCTTACTTGTGCTATGTCCGCTGAAAAATAGCTTGTAACCATAAGAGTCATTCAAGTATTTTTTCAATTGAATAAAAGGTAGAGAACACAGTTTCAGATAGCCTATACATCCTCTTGCACAGACACTTATTTGGATGTCCAATAGTAAATAATATAGTACTACTATTAAGAATTCTGAAGAAATGATGAAAAAGAAAAAGGCAATATATTCAAGTTTAATGCCAAGAAAATAATAACTGAGATTCTAATAATTATGGAAGATAGGAAAAGAAATAGCCAGGTATTTTATGTTAATGATGCACACCTAGAAGTAACACAAAAGTATGTTCTGTGTCCAAGACCAAGAATAAAGCACAACAGAGTCCAGGAATTGCTATCAAATGAGAACATATTAAAAACTCAGTAAAAATGGGGCACCTGGGTGATTCAGTCAGTTAAATACCTGCCTCTTGATTTTGGGTCAGGTCATGATCTCAGGATCATGGGATCAAGTCCAGAGTTGGGCTCTGTGCTCAGTGCAGAGTCTGCTTATCTCTCTCCATCCAGTCCTCCCCCTGCACACTCTAAGATAAATAAATAAAATCTTAAAAACAAAACAAAAAAACCCAGCAAAACCACAAAAGGAGGAAAGATCAAAGCAATTTAACATATTTTCAGGATATTATATATTAATAGACTCATGTAACTTGCAGAGTGACAAAGACAAGATTATTTTATTTTGCCTAAATCTTTTTAAGAAAAGGGGGTAGTTTATTGTATCACCTAACTACAATGTTATGAGAAAACTGTCAGACTTCATGCAGAGCTGGAACCAAAAGTGAAGATAATTTCATGGTTCTATTGTTTTTTTTTTTTAACTAAAATTGGAGGAGGCATTAATTTAGACTTCCATAGTTCCTGTATACCCTTTACTTACTCAGCTTCGCCTTTTAACATCTTATACAACTGCAGTACAATATCAAAGCTAAGAAATTAGCTTTGGTACAATTCTGTTAACTAAATTGCAGACTTTATTCAAATTTCACTTTTTTTTCTACTAACATCCTTTTACTGTTTCAAGATCCTACCAGGATCCCACCTTTGCATTTCAGTAGTGCTATATGTATGATCACAATCTAAAGTTTACTGAAAATGGCAGTGCCCTGACCTCCAGCCCCAGAGTTAAAAGAAAAATATGTATTTAGGAAGCCATATTTATACCAAAATATCATTTTAAAATTGTAGTATCTAACTAGTGTTCTTGCTTTAAATGCCATCAGTGGTTCTTACATTTTTATAGGTCATAGAACCTCTGGAGAATCTAGTAGAAGACAAAAGCTTACTAAAAAAAATGCAAATATGCACATGTTGACAATTTTAGGAATTCATAAACCACCAAATCTCATCCTTAGATCCCTGAGGGGTCCCAGGCTAGGCACTCCTTTCTTAATACCAAAGGATAACTAAGTTGATTTGCTTTTCACAGGTCCATCTATATGCCCTTCTTTGATACTGTCCTTTCAGTTTGTTACGGAAGAAAAAGAGGAAGAAAGAAAGGGAGGACTGGGGGAAGGGAGGAAAGGAGAACACATGGGAGGGAGGGGAGGAGAGAGGAAGAGAGGAAGAAAAAAGTCATATAATCCTATGTTCCTACTACTTCACTTGCCCAGGATAGAATAAAATTACTCTACTCAACAATTCTGCTTAATTATTTTGTCCTAAAAAATATTTTTTTAATTATTTTGTCCTAGACGGCTTTTTAGGTTGGATCTTGGCGTGTATTAGAAACTCTCCATTTTGCCACATTCAACCTTTCTTTTCTCCCTCAACCCATCCACCCAACAACCCCCAACTCTTCCTCTAAGACTTCATGTTTCTTTCAAATGTTATATATTCACAGCAGTTGTGTACAAGACTATATTCCTCCAGTTAAAAAGTAGAAGGAAGATAGGAGGTTTTGACTTTTACTTTTAAAAACAAATTGCTGCCAGGATTACCAGGATCCTAAGGTCACTCTTCCACATAGCTTGTAAAAGCCTAAAAATATCTGAAGGTCTTTTTTTCTCCTTTAACCTGTTTCTTCTGAGGGATTTGACCCCATCCCATGAAATTTTTGCATTCATGTACGTTATATATAGTCAATGTCATGAAACTTCTTTCTGTTTTAACAGTATGTTGGGATTCTGGCTCTAATGCAGTTCACTTGAAAATTAAAAGCAAATTTCACAGGCTATGTGCTCTGCAGCTGAGGAATCTGGGTCAGTCAGATTGCCCATCAAAGAAAATGGGCATTTTTTTCATGGACCTATTTTGAGGTAAGAACCATACCTTTTCTGGAAGGACTCCGCCCCTCCCACCTGAGAGAACTCAGGGTGTTCCTTACTACAATTAATTCTTTTTTTTTTTTTTTTTTTTTACCATTAATTCTTTGTCCTAAGAGTCTTTGGACCTAATCATTGTTCCAGAAAATCTTGAGTCAAGTCTATTGCTTTAGCCTTTTACATAATATAATTTGGAAAGACTTTTCAGCAAACCTAATTCAAATTAGTCCATCTGCTAAACCCAAAATATGAGCTTTTCATAAAACGCAGATGCAATAACAGACTCAAAGCACGAAAGACAGCATGTATACAATCATTTAGCAATAGCCAAATGCTTCCTTTTGTAAAGAGAAAAACTAAATGTATCATTTTCTAGCTAATAGAATAAGTCCTCATAGTTTAAGCTTTGATGTTGCCACATGAGTAATTTTTTCTCTAGTATGATCAAAATCACAGAAAAAACATCCTGATAAGATTTGTCTTTATGACCTCCTTTGATCTCTTCTATTAATAGAAAAGAAAGAAAGGATATTTGGAGGCCTAAGCTCCCCATTAATCCATGGAACATTTTAATTCATTGTATTTCTTTATAAGAGATGCAAAAACAAATTTTCACCAAGCAATTTAGTACAAAACCTCCTCAAAAGGAAAAATCTAACATCTGATTTACTAAAACCAGGAGGTTGTAAATGCACAGCTAGATAATGTAGAACTTATTTCTTAGTAACAGTGCTATTATTTTAAATTATAGCCATTTATGGTACATGAAGTAGACATGCCTTTAGCTACTTGCTATCTGAGATGATTTTTCAGTATGCTGAGCAAATGATTACTCTTGAAAATAAGAAAAAAATGGATTCCAATATTTACCACACATTTCAAAGTCACGTAAATTTGTCTTGACTCATGCTTTGCATTTTACTTTTCAAATTAAACAACTGTTTGTTTTCATTATAAGAGATAGGAATTTTAAAAATTGAGAGAATTTCAAATAATGAACAAAAGCAGGGCACCTGGGAGGCTCAGTGGGCTAAGCATCTGACTCTTGGTTTTTGGCTCACATCATGATCTCAGAATATTGAGATCAAGCCCCTGGTCAGGGTCTGTGCTGGCCATGGGGTCAGCTTAAGATTTTCTCTTTCCCTCTCCCTCTGCCCCTCCTGCTCACTCTCTCTCTCTTAAAAAAAAAATATGAAAGCACAGCATAGGAGGTGAAGGTGGAACATGTTATAATTCAGGATTGAAAACTACAATCCAAGATAGGTCAGCAGCTTCAGTTTATCTTTTGGCTTTCATCTTAAACATGACATCAGAAAGCATATGACATGCATGAGTTTAGAACTGGGTTTTATGAGATTCTGCAGAACAAAAGGGAAAAACTATTAAATTCCAGTGAATTGTTGATTTTATGGCCTAGTTTATTGGGATTGGATAGAGAATTAAAATGGGGAAACTTTAAAAGGCCCATTGCAATTCACTAGGAATTTTATAAACATGAATTCTCCACCTATATATTATATAAAAGGAAAGTATTAGAGGTTCTAGAAGCTCCAACTGTTACTTTCATTTTAATCACTGAAGGCAGAATGTGATAAAAAGAATACTAAAAGAGAAGATAGGATATTTCTCTAGTAATTAATTGTATCACTGGAAAACATAGCTTCTTTGCATATCTCTCTCTCTCTCTCTCTCTCTCTCTCTCTCTCTCCTAATCTATAAAGTAAGGGATTTGGACTAGATGACTTCTCAGGGTCCTTTCTAATTTATTATTGTTTGACTGTTATCATTGTGTCCAAAATATTCATGCAAAGTATAAAGAGGGCTGTGCTTGTGATTTCACAGGTAAGCCTTTAAAATGCACCAGATAGGGCACCTGGGTAGCTCAGTGGGTTAAGCATCTGACTTTGGCTCAGATCATGATCCCAGGGTCCTGGGACAGAGTCTGGTGTCGGGCTCCATGCTCAACAGGGAGTCCACTTGTCCCCCCGCCCTTCCCCACACTCATGTATTCTCTCTCTCTCTCTGTTTCTCCCTCTCTCTCTCAAATAAATAAAATCTTTAGTAAATAAATGAATGAAAATTAAATGCACCAAATAGCTTTTCACCAATCCAATCACACTTTGTTCTAATGTATTCCTGCCATATTTGACCCATGTCTCCTGTGGAGATATCCATACCCTATTCCACATTCATACAAAGTAAAAGGAAAATCTCATCAGGTTCTATACTTAATAGCTTAGCACAAAATAGCAGTTGCTTCTTCCAAAGATCTTAGAGGAAATGTGACCAGAAAGACAAAAAGTCAGCGGACCTTGATAAGCAGAGCTTCAACACCCTCTCTGGAAGTGGCTGGTGAAATCAATTCTCTTGCTGGTCTCTGACAAGGCAAAAAATATAAAATATTTGAGCTTGCACAGTGTAGACAACATTTTACTGGACCCTATGGAGAGAATCCAAATATATATGAAAATCTAGTGGCTTCCTTGGAACGAGTTCATTGTGTGGTTAGAGTGTTCAGGAGGGGATTTTTTTCCATTCCTAGTGCCCTCTCAGGTACATAGCCATTGACTTAGTTCCTCTAACTAATGGTATAATTGGTCAGCATAGACATATTTTAATATTATGATAATTTAAACTTATCCTATACTTGTCCAAAATATAAGTTGACTAATGAAACAAAATATATAGCCTGATGTAGTGTTTTAAAACTGATAAAAGAGAGCTTTCACAAACCAATGGGGTAAATATAACTTGTTCAACCAAGGGAATTAAGAGAAGTAAATAACTATTGGGCAGAAATTAATGTGGGATCAATTTAGGTTTTTATTGTTTGCTGAAATAACCTCTGATGGATTAAAGAGTTAACTGTAAAAATCATACACAGCAAAAATAAAAATATTGTTGAATATAATTTGATTTCTGCATAAAGGAGAATCATCAAGCTTTAAAAATGGAAAAAATACAATATAAAAGATAAATTTAGTTACAGAAAAAGTCTAAATTTTGTCAGTTACACTGACAAAAATTAGAAGGCAAACAATAAATTAGTCTGAAATTTTCACAGAAAATATCAAAGAGGTAAAATATTATTCATATAAAGAGCCCACAGAAAATATGACAAACACCAAAATCTTCATTGATAAATTTGGAAAGAACCATGACAGATAATGCATATAGACACAAAAACCAATACTACTAAAATTGTCAGATTAGCAGAGTTTTCTTCTTAGATACCCCTCAACTTTAGAGAAAATGCAAGGAAGTCAACATACTCATAGTCTGGTGTTTAAAACTTAAAAGGGTACAAAATTTCTAAAACTAAATGTGGCAATATATTCTAAAGGCCTTAACAATGCTCATACAATATGACGTCTATAAATTTAGCCTTAGGAGATATACTGACATTTGGACAAAATTTTAAGATGTTTAATGCAGAGATATTTACAGTGGCAAAGAAATCAATTAATAAGTAAAAGAAAACACTTTGAAAACCAAGTAATAAATGGATGATTAAACAAATTATGGTTTTCCTTGTTCCTCATTGTTTTTGAGAATATAGGAAAACTTTGTTGTAATGTTAACTGAAAACTAAAATAGAGATTATATGGGATATGAAGTCAGTTATATGTGTTGTTTTGTAAAACATAATTCTAGGAAAAAAGTCCTACAATGTTGACAGTGTTTGTCTTTGGTTGGTAGGACTATAAACCGATTTTTATGTTTTTTTGTGTACTTTTTAATTTTTTGTATTCTCAGTAGCATGTATTATTTGGGGGTAAAAATTAACCTTCAAAATATTGTAAGGACATAAAGTATCAAAAGTCCTGCAGTCAGATTTATGTGAATAAAGTGTTAATAATAAAAGCCCACTTTCTTCAAACTGTTAAGTAAAACCAATGATCTATGATACTTCCACATAATACTAACAATAATACTTAAATGCTTGTCCTTCCACAGTAAGTGAACATAGTGGCCAATGTAATTCAAGGTAACCCCCATCTCCTTCTCAAGGAGAAAACTGTAAAGCAGAACAGTCTGGTAAGTTGATCATAAATTTGAGTAATGCTCTTGGGTTCAAAACCTGCTCCACCATTTACTACATCCCTGAACCTTAGTTTTCTCGTCTGTAAAATGGAGAAAATCACAGCACCTACCACACTGAGTTGTTATGAGAGATAAATGAGTTAATACATGTTAAGTCCTTAAAATAGGGCACCTGGGTGGCTCAGTTGGTTATGTGCCTGCCTTCGGCTCAGGTCGTCATCCCTCGGCCCTGGGATCAAGCCCCACATCAGGCTCCCTGCTCATCAGAGAGTTTGCTTCTCCTTCTCCTTCTGCCCCTCCTCCCTGTTTGTGTTCTCTCTCTCTCAAATAAATAAATAAATAAAATCTTAAAATAAATAAAATAAAGCCCTTAAAACAAAGCCTACACACAATTAGCACCCAACAAAAAGTATCACTGAAGCTTCCTCACAATGGCAGTTGCAATCCATTAGATACCTCAAAATGTATTAAGGATATAATAAGCATGCATATGTAAAATGACTGTTTTCCCATTGTAGGGATAGCAGAGCACTTCTAAGATAGGTTATAAAAACTGCCCTCATTAACACATTGAACTAAAGTACAAATGGAGAACCACATATGTCTACATGCTTAAAAACTTAAAGAATTATTAAATAAAAATTCTATCCTTCTTTTTTGACAAATATAGCTTGTAATGACCTAGAAGGCCAGATTCAAATTTAAACTTCTCACAATACTTAGAATTTAGGCTATTAATGGCCATTCACCACCACCATCACCACACACACAAACACACAAACACACATACAGAACCCTCCTCCCAGCGTACCCTGACTCCTCCTTCTTCCACCCCAGCTTCACCCACACTGAAGGGTCCTCACATCCAGGTATATAGTTAACCAAGACTATATTTTCAGGCTTGGTCCACCACCAACAAACAGCAGCCTTGGCCCCCTCTCGTCTCCAGTAGCACAGAATGCTATCAGATTCCTGTGCCCAGACAGCAGTTTTAGGGTTGGTTGGGCAGAAAATTCTGGGCTCCCAGGTACATAGATAATAATCCATAAGGAGTAGGGGGTGAGGCTCTGAATTGCCATCAACTCTTCGCATCACAGACTTTCCCCACCCAGGGGAGGTATGGTTATAAGAAGGCCAAACAGAACGCCAAGGCAGAGACCCCTTTGCCTAGACAGTAGGACATTGCCACCTGCAAATAATAGGAATATTCATCAAACATGTATCTCATGAATTTAAATTGTAGGAAACTCACAATAAAATGGAAGTGCTCCAGATATCCACATGAATGTGAACATCTGGGAATTAAAAATAGATGTTTTGGTAACTGGAATATTCTATAAAAAAAAAAAAACAACTCTGTGTTGCATTGGTCTCATCCTAGTTGCCACATTCTACAGTCCTATAAGCACAGGAGAAAAGACCTTTACTTTCTCTTCTCCCACATCTCTGATGGCTATGCCTTTTGCTGGCTGCTTCTCAGCCTCTCTGGCCTCCCTTCCTCTCCTTTGATCCCTCCTCCCACTTTAAGACCTTTCCACAGACTCTGTCGTCTACCTGGAATGCTCTATCTCCATGTATTCTGAAAAAATATTAATATTTTATTGACATTGATATTAATTAATATGAAATATGCTAATTGATAC
Organism: Vulpes lagopus; assembly: GCF_018345385.1. Lineage (NCBI taxonomy): Eukaryota > Metazoa > Chordata > Mammalia > Carnivora > Canidae > Vulpes > Vulpes lagopus. The sequence goes on from NC_054829.1 coordinate 103,787,339, forward strand.
TAATGTAATACAGTATTAATATTAATTCCTCAGAAACCTTCTGATCTCCTTTCAGATACCACTTCCATAAAGAAGCTCTACTCAGTTATACACTGACATAGAATCTTGATCCTCTTCTTTTATAGAACTGAATGATTTGTAATTATATATTCAAGAGGGGTTTCATGAATGTTTCTCTGCTTCAATGATACTATAAGCTCAATGTGGGCAAAGATCAAAGTTTCTTTTACACATCATACAATGTCAGCATTGAGCACAGGGCCTGGCATATAGCAGAAGCCATGTAAATATTTGATGAATGATCATACAACATATTGGAATAAATGTCACAATACAAAAATCTGACCTAGTCGTCCGACATCTAGGGAGCCAAACCTACTTAAGAAGGATCCAGAGATTTGACTTGACAGAGCAGGGCTCTGGGAGGCCTATGTGTTTGTGGAGGAGACATGGAGGTGGTAGATGGCGACAAAATGAAGTCCTCCAGTAATGGTCTGAATATTTCCTAGGTCTTTCAATGTGGGCTCTGCAGTGGTGAGTTGGAGCCAGCTATACTGGCTGGCTGTGAGAACTGATCAGTTGTGAACAGCTCTTCCAATTCCAATTCCATGTCCAGTGACATTGAGTCAGGAGCCTGAAATTGGCCATGGAAAAAGTATTTACACCAGAAAAATTAGAAAATGCTACAAATAACAAATCACCATTTTTTTTCCTATTTCTGGAGAGCTGATTGTTAAATATTTATCATCACATCACACTGACACCATGCCAGTAAATTTCTAATCTGCCTCATGAATAAGCACAGTCTTAAGGTTTTCTAATTTCCTCACAATCAAGAACATACATATGTCTTTTTGTAATTGAAAGAGTTTTAGTATTGTTCATTGGGAGATAAACACGTTTTTTAAAAGCTTGAATTGTTGTTACTTACTGAGTGATTATATTTCATGTATTAAAGTTTCAAAAAATATTTTTACAGAAAATTTTAAAAAACAAAAGCCAAATGGAATATTATATGAATCCATCACATGACTTCAATAATTATGATCAAACTGTTTCATTAATCCCTCACTTACTACCCCTCCCCTTCTCAGTGAATAACTTCAAAACAAATGCCATATCATTTTATTTTTATGTATTTTAGTATGTATCTCTGATTGATAAGTACTTTTTTTAGTAAAACTAAAATATAATTATTGTGCCTTAAAAAATCTCTTATATTATTAAAAATCTTGTCACTGTTCACATTTCCATGATTGACTTCCAATTACTTGTCCAAATTTTTGTTTGGATCATTATTCAAATAGGGTCTTTATTTAAATTGGTTCACATTTTTAAAGATTTGATAGACTTTCCCCCTCCAATATATGTTTTCCCCCTTGCAATTTATTTATTAAGAAAATCAATCAGATCACTTATTCTATAGACTTTCATATAGTTTTGATTTTGTTGATTGCAACCCCATGGTATCATTTAACATGTTGCTCTATCTCTTATATTGCATGTGAATTACTATTTAGAGTGAGAGGCTTAATCACATTACAGTTTGCTGTGTGTGTGTGTGTGTGTGTGAGAGAGAGAGAGAGAGAGAGAGAGATGGGGGGTGGAATGGGACACTATAGAGAGGAAGTGAGTGGGACATATTACTTCACAGCCAACACTTTGTATTTCCACTAAGAGGTCCACATTTTGGCTGTCTCTCCCTCGTGTTTATGTGTGTTTGTGTGTGATTTTCTCAGTCATTGCTGATTATATCACTGAGATCCATTAACTTGGGGAATTTATAAAATGGTATTGTTCTATTTCTATAATTTCCTCTTTATTTATTAATTGTAATAGTCTTTAAGGAGAAACTTCCCTTTATACATTATTGGTCATCCAACCATTTGTACCCAAGTCAAATTCTGTTTTCTTTTCTTTAGAGAGAATGTGTGCACACAAGCAGGAAGGTGGAAGGGATAAGGGGGAAGGGCAGAGGGAGAAGAAGAGAGAGAATCTTAAGCAGGCTCCATGCATGGAGCCCACTGTGGGGCTCAGTCTCACAACCCTGAGATCAAGACCTGAGGTAAAATTGTCGGACACATAACCAACTGAGCCACCCAGGCGCCCTCCTAGTCAAATTCTTAAAATGAGATATAATAAAAGAAGTCTGAGTTCCATCCATGTCTCCTCTATCCTTTTCATTTGTACCCTAAGGTTTAGATCATATAGAAAAAAAGGATAATAATTGATTTTTATCAGTTTATAGCATTAAATATCTATATCCATAAAAATTTTAAATGAAAACAAATTAAATACTCCACTCAAAAAACTAAAGAACAAAGTAAATCAAAAGAAAGCATAAAAAGGATTAATAGTGATAAAAACAGAAATTAATGGATATATGTGTTTTCAAGTAATAAATTAGTTTCCTAACAGCCTCCAAAAGCAACTAAGGATTTTTTCAGTATTACTATAAATTCACAGATCTAAACAAATATGATATGTTTCATTGTTTTGTTGCATTTATTAATACTTATCAATACTCAAATGGTTCCATTTTCAGTCACTGAGAGATTTTTCAAGTTGGCTTTTGAGTCCTTATAATGCAACCATAGTCTACAATAACTTTCTTGCTTCTAATATAACAAGATGTTCTGAGTTTATGTTGTACATTTCTACCCTCAACTAGAATCACTCTTTTCTCCAAGATTCCTAGTTCTTAGTACTGGGAAATGATATTCAGAGAATATAATTTTGGCATCAGGGTATTTCCATGCTATTGAGTTCTTGGCCATTTAACATACCAAACATATTTTTTAAGATAAAATATCTCAAGTTCATGTTGGTATTTTTAATTTACATATATTACAACTGTTTCTTCTTTTCCCACACCATAAAACTCACTCCTCAATATCAATATCTCTCATCTGTTCTATGCCACAATACACATAACTCAGTAAAACAATACAAAACTACTACCAAAAATGTGATTACTAAAAAATGACTTAAAAATATTTTGCTATTATTTTTATCATGAGGACATATTCCACTAAGAAAGTACAAATTATTGAGTTTGAAATCATTTAGAATAGTTTCTCTGTGTGTGCATATAAGTGCAGTTAAACCATAAACTGGATGCACAATTCATTTCATTTGTATCCTTTCTGATACTATGGGATTTTTAACTATTTAATTTTGTTTTAATTATATAAAATATTAACATTATTTCATGTTAAATACTTGGAACAAGGTATGTTGAAAGATTCCAATTTCATCCATATCACCTCTTGCCTATTCTCTCCCTCATCATCCAAAGCATCAGTTCTAATAACCAAAAGTGACCCACTATACTTTCTCATTCTTTTGTTATGGCAGGGTTTTTTTTCCATTTTTAAATATAAGCAATATAGGGATTCCTGGGTGGCTCAGTGGTTAAAAGTCTGCCTTCTGGCTTAGGGTGTGATCCTGGAGACCCAGGATCGAGTCCCACATCAGACTCCCTGCATGGAGCCTGCTTCTCCCTCTGCCTGTGTCTCTGCCTCTCTCTCTCTCTCTCTCTCTCTCTCTCTCTTTCATAATAAATAAATAAAATATTTTTAAATATATATATATATATATATATATATATAAGCAATATAGTATCCCTTTCTTAGAAAAATAATAACACACTTTCCATCTTTTTTTCCCTTTAACAATATATCCTGGACATCATTCCACAGCACTATACTGAACTTTTTAATATTCCTCCTTATAGCTGCATTTTACTCTGGTATGCTGATAGATAGCAATTCATTCTGCCACAGAAAATTCAGATTATTTCCAATCTTTTGTTACTGGGTGCTGCAACGAAGAGTCTTATGCATAAATCTCTTCTTTTTTTGCCAACGTATTATAGAGATAGACTCCTAGAAGTGGAATTTTTGCAGGGTACAAAAGTGAGTCAAAATGTATGGTTGACCCTTGAACAACAGGGATTCGAAGTGCACAAATCTACTTAGATATGGTTTTCTGTTTTAGGGGTTGTTTTTTGTTTGTTTGTTTGTTTGTTGCTGTTGTCATTGTTGTTGTTGTTGTTTAAGAGTTGACAGCCAAAGCTGCAAGGTCTTTATTTACAACTCTCCATACCAGTCTGCAGAGAGGGACTGAATGGAAGGCAACTGGTGCAGAGGTTGTCTGTTGTCCTCTGAGTAACCAGGGAGGCCGAAGAGGCATCGGCAGTCCCTGGCTCGGGTTGGCTACGCTTGCAAGCTGTCCCGTGCACTGCCAGGGTGGTCAAGTTGAGGGCCAGTGGCTGGTGGGCAAAATTCAGGACTAAAGCAGAGAAATGTACCCAGAGGGCAGAGCTGCTTTGCACAGGGAGCCCCACACCCCTGGCAATTATCCTCACCCCCAAATGGCTCTGGGACTGCACACAGGGCCAATCAAGGGCCCTGTGCCCCTTCCAGGCCAGGCACAGATCCCTCCTTCCCATGTTGACCAGGTTTGCAGCCTCTGAGGCAAGTGCGCTCACATATGGCCACGCCTCCAAGCAGAAGGGAAGCTGTGCCTCCAGTCCACTATCATACCTGCAGTCCCACAGGGGGCTCCACTGCTGAGCCAAGGCCATCAGGCTGTGAAACATCTCCATTCTAGTGTATTATACTAAATTTCCATATAAACCCCATATACAATTGGGTTACTTATTGAATTTTCTATTTTATTCCACTAGTCAGTTTGTCTATGTAACATTAACAAAATGACTTAATCATATAGCTTTTTAGTGTTTACAATGTATTTTAAAGTATTTAATTTTTTTAAAGATTTGGTTTATTAGAGAGAGAGAGAGAGAGCACAAGTGGAGGGGGACAGCAGAGGGAGAGGGAGAAGCAGATTCCTCACTGAGCAGAGAACCTAATGTGGGGCTCAATCCAGGACCCCAAGATCATGACCTGAGCCAAAGGCAGGTACCCAATGGACTGAGCCACCCAGGCTCCCTGTATAGTCTTTAGTTTTGAAGATGAATCGCTGTGACTTCACTATATATATACATTTCCTCTTCTTTTTTTGGTATTTTCCTGTCTATTCTTATTATTTATTTTCTTTCCAATTAAATTTTATCATCAGTCTATCCAGCTATGGAAAAAGACTGATTTTTTAAATTGGAATTACATTAAACTTAAGCAATTAAGGGATAACTGACATCATGACACTGTGTCTTCCATCCAAGAAAGAGTATGTCTATTTGTTCAGCTCTATTTGTGTGACTCTTGGAAACTTTTTAAATGTTTTTCTTATCTACATCTAGAAGATTTTTTTGCAGAGTTGATACAAATGAATATAATTTCTGTTATGATTCATGAAATAGGATCTGATCCATTTTAGATTCTGATTTTTTGTGATGCTTACTGATTTTTTATGTTAATTTAATAACCTCCTATTATACTAAATTCTCTGTCATTTTTATTGTTTTCCACGGTTTCTTTTCTATATAATTATTCTATTTCCACATAAATATAGTTTTACTTTTTCCCTTGCAATTCTTATGCTTCCAATTGTTTTCTCTTGAGTTATTTGCATAGGCTAATACTTCCACAATATGTTAAACAGTAGTGGAGAAAATGAGCAGTCTTACCTGGTTCCTAACTTTAGACAAAACATTTCTACAGTTTCCCCATTAAATAAGACGCTAGATTTTTTATGCTAATTTTTCAGAAGGAAGGGAAAAGGGAGGGAGAGAGAGAAAAAGCTCATATGGTTAAATATCCATCAATTACTATTTCATTGAATGTTTATACTATGAATGGATATTGAATGTTGTCAGATGCCTTCTCTGAATATTTGGAGATGCTCAAATGATTTTTTTCCCTAGCCTTCTTACTATGTTGTATCAGTTTAATGAAATTTTTAATAGTTAACCACCTGAATTAAATGAACCATGTTGCATTCCTAGAATTAATCTCAGCCCTTGGTCATCGTGCAATTACTTTTATATATGCTGTCAAATTCCAGTTGCTAATATTTTAATACTTTTATTAAGACTATGTAAGACATTGATATTCTTAAGTGAGATTTTCTGTACTTTTCTTTTTTTGGTGGTATCATTGTCAGCTTTGGGGTTTAATGTTATAGTAGATTCAGGCCATGAAATTGGAAGATTTCTTTCATGACTATATTCTCTGGCATATTTTGAATGCACTGGGAGTATTGACTCAGTGCATTTGAAATATTAAATGATTAAAGTTTTTCAATTCCAGTTGTATATGGTTTCTTATATAACCAGGTGGACCTGGGACTCTTCTGTGACAGCTTACTTTTCAACTTCTTTACTAGTAATAGTTTCATTTACACTTTACTGGGGTCAACTATGATAAGTTGGATTTTTTAAATTTCCATCTTTATGAAGATTTTCAAATCTATTTGCACATATTGGGCAAAATAGAACTTTCTAAATTGCTTGGTTTGATGGATTTTTTTTCTTCTTTTTGATTTCCAATTTTGTGGTTTTCTGCTTTCATTTTTTCTCTTCTTTATTATTTCTTCTTTATCCTTTCTTTCAATTACACTAAGTAATGGTTTCTCAATTTTAATATTAATGGAATAGTTCAATGTGATTTTAGGACTACTTTTCTGTTTTCTAAGTCATTAATTTCTGTTTTTATTTATATTACTTCCTTTTTTATGCTTTCTTCTGATTTACTTTGTTTTTTTCCGTTTTTAATTGGTGTTTCATTCGTTTTCATTTTTATTTTTATTGATACAGCTATTTAATGCTATAAATTTTCTTCTGATAACTGATTCAGCTGTATCCCACAGATTCTGCTTTTCTCTTCATTACCATTATTTTTGGACAGTTCTGCAATTTTGAGTTCCTCCTTTGAACTAAGAGTTTTTTGGTAGCATGTTTTTAAAAATAAAATGGAATTTTATTTGCCATTATTATGCCCTCCTTCCCTACCGCACTGACTTCAAATAGTTTAGTGCTTTTAAAAAGTAAATACCAGCAGTTTCTTGTGATTATTTAAACTTGAGCTCATAGAGAAAAAACAAAACAAAATACCACACAATCAACCTTAATGAGGAAAGCCAGAGAACAAGTGAATGGTAAGTTTCTTACTCTCCTAAGACTTTCATTTCCAAGTTCAATCACTGGCAATTCATCTTGAATTCCCTCATGTGCTCATGTGACCTTGTTTTGTAGAGCGGGGGGGGGGGGGGGGGGGGGGCGCTTTGGTTGACCAGACATTTTTTAATACTGTCAAAAGACCACATGTCTTTATGTCACCCCATGCTGAAGTACTGTAGAGTATATTTAGTCCTTCACAAATAAATTTGCACTACAATAGTAGCTCCTACTGAGGTGAGAAAAGAAAGAGACATTATTTTTTTGGAGGGGACTGTGAAAAGGATTTTCTATATATAATGCTTTACTGTTTTTTTTCTGTTTTAGTATACTTACAGTGATAGTATTTAACTTCTAGTTGTTTATGGGGGTTTTCAGCAACTCCTTCATAAGCAACTCCAAGCAATTCCCTAAAACTTAAAGATGAAACCTCATACTGACTCTAAACACACATACTAAAACAAATCCCCTCACGCCTCCAAACTATAGTTTAGAATCCAAAACTCAGGGTGTGTGTGTTGTTTTCTTCCTGCTACTATGGCTCAGAGATGAGTAAATGTTGGCTTCAGCTTTCTGTCTTGGAACCTACTCCTTTTTCATCTCAGTTTAATTGGTACCTTAAATGGGGACAACAGCTGAAATGTGATTACATCTCAGGCATCCTGGGATGCCTGGGAGTTCACGGGGAGTCAGGGAAAACTCAGAAGCATTGAAGAAAACAAAAGCCAGAAAAATGGAGTCAGTGCCAGCAGAGAGAAGTCAGCATGCCAGATGGGGGCCAATGCCAGGGCAAGCAGCTGAGAGCTAGAACCTCATGGTATCAGAAGAACAGACCACATTGGAGGGCCAGAAGCCAACCTGGAGCTGTAGAAGAGTGGAGAGAGCAAGCTCACTTCCCCAGCTGACCCAACTGGGATCAGATCAAAGAACCCGGTGGAATGATTTTGTTCAGCCTAAAGCACCCTTCAGAACCAGAGCCAGGGCTGCAGGGCTGGTGCCAATGGCACGCTAAAGAGGCTTGAGATGAGCGATCCCCAGGGAATCCATCCTCGGGCCTGAATGAGGAGACAGTTTTAGAGATTGCCTGGAAGACAGTATTGAAATACCAGAGCTAAACACCATAAACTGCCAATGCTACTGCACTGCTACTTTGTTACATTAGAGAGCAGGCATTCCCAGTGCCCCTCAACAAGGAGCAGAATTGCAGCCCCCTCTTCATGCTCTTGGGACAAGATCAACAAAAAAGAAGTCAGCACAAGCAAGTTTTACACCATTTTAGATGAGAACTGTCCCAAGTTTCAAGTCCAATCAGGAATTTTTCTTTTTTTTTTTTAAGTTTTTCTTTAAATTCATTAGTTAACATATAGTATAATGTTAGTTTCAGTAGTAGAATTCTGTGATTCATCACTTACATGCAACACCCAGTCCTCATCACAAATGGGATTTTCTTTCTAAGAAGTGAGCTCCTTCTAACTGAAATAACCTCCAGTTATGAACAGCTATCATTCATCTTTACCTCCTTTTCTATTATCCCAATTATCTGAAGAGACAAAATATAGATGAGATTAAAATTTCTATTTAAGATGTGATCCATCTGATTGGAGTGTACCTTGCTCTTTCAAGAGCAATAATTATAGTAAAAGTAATATAGTTGAAGAAAAAAATAGAAACTCATTCCAAAGAAGATAGCTAACAACAGAATATCAAACATACATCAACTCATTTAGATGCTGCCTTATAATCTAGATGCTCTTTCCATTAGAATAGATTTAGAAGAAGATGTAAAAATATATACATTTATTGATGTGTATTATTTTGTCTCTTAAAATGTCTAAAAGTAAATAAATAAATCTCTAAAAAGAAAAAAAAAGAACCTACAACAGCTTTAAACTAATTCTTATTGAAGTGTAAATATTATACAATGTTGTATTAGTTTCAAATGTAAAACGTTGATTTGACAGTTCCATACATTACTCAGTTCTCACTACAATAAGTGTAGTCACCATCTGTCACCATACGTTATTACAGTATTATTGACTATATTCCCTATGCTGTACTTTCCATCTTGATAGCTTATTTATTTTATAACTGTAAGTTTGTACCTCTTAATCCCTTTTATCTATTTGCCCATCTCCTCACCCACCTCCCCTCTGGCAACCACCAGCTTGTTGCCTGTATTTTAGTCAGTTTTGTTCATTTGTTTTGTTTTTCAGATTTCACATATAAATGAAATCATACGGCATTTGTCTTTTCTGTCTTATTTCATTTAGCATAACACCCTCTAGGTCCACATGGTAACTAATCATAATCAAACCTATCCAGGTATATATACTATTTGTATTAGAAAATATTTCATATGTATGTGTATATGTGTATGTATGCATATATATATAATATATATATAATATAGTACTCTTACAGAGGCACACACTGTTTTAATGCTTTATAAGTACCAAACTCATTATTATAACACACTATAAACACTGTTATCAACTTTATTTTTTTATTTAATTTTATTTATTCATTCATGAGAGACACAGAGAGAGAGAGAGAGAGGCAGAGACACAGGCAGAGGGAGAAGCAGGCTCCATGCAGGGAGCCTGATGTGGGACTCGATCCCGGGTCTCCAGAATCACACCCCAGGCTGCAGGTAGCGCTAAACCGCTGCACTACCGGGGCTGCCCTGTTATCAACTTTATTTTTCATATGGACAAACTGAGGAATAGATTAAATAAATAATTCAAGGTCACACAGCTATCAACTGGGGAACCCAAACCATTTGACTTCAGAGATCCTGCAGAGATTCATATACTTGAAATTTTGCTGATTGTATCCCCAAAGTACCTTTTCTTCCTAGTTAATAAAGGAACTTAGTGATTTTATTCCAGTTTCGCACATTTTACTGTTGTCTGGTATTTAAGTTTGACATTAATTTTGAGCCTCCAGTTGGTCATTATTATTATTGTTGTTGTTATCATTGACATATCATCATAAACTATCATTACAATCAATGCTTGTTTATGTCAACCAGTATCTTTGCTTGCTATCGCTACTCACCTCTCAATCCTTTCTCCTAGGATTAGGTTCCTATTTCATGAAATAAAAATTATAAGTGTTCTTTCAGCAAGATGCCAAAGATAGAATAACTTTCATTGTTTTTTTTTTCCTCTTGTGTCTCTATATAATAGTTTTGCTGGGTATAGAAATCTAACTCAAAAGTAATTTGTCAGTACTTTTTAAAGACTTCATTCCATTAGGCTTTCTACTGTTATTGTTGAGATGTCTGCTCCCTATTGACCATTAATTAGTAGGTAATATTTATTTTAATTGCTTTTAAGATTTTTAAAATATTTTCTTTAGTTTATTGATACAAAATATGTCAGATTCAACTTTTCCCTATTTGATCTCTCCTAGAGCTCCCAACAAGTATTTTGTTCTTGTTAAATAATAGATCTAGATATATAATAAGCATGTCATAAATACATGGCACTTTATCTACTTTTTATCATTTCAACCACCATATAAATATGATATTACAGCAAACTTCTTAAAAACAAGGAACTTATTTTTCACTTCATTTGTATAACAGAGCTCTATACCCAATGAAAGTGTTCTATGAATGACTTAAGATTTATTTATCCATACTTCTTATTGACCTAATGTTTTTATTTTTTTTTAAAGATTTTATTCATTTATTCATGAGAAGCACAGACAGAGAGGCAGAGACATAGGCAGAGGGAGAAGCAGGCTCTCTGCGAGGAGCCTGATGCAGATCTCAATAACCAGACCAGGATCATGCTCAGCCAAAGGCAGATGCTCAACCACTGAGCCACCCAGGCATTCCTGACCTAATATTTTTAGATTCAGTTACAATTCATAGTAAATTAATATCTCCACATTCTCTCCCCTCCCTTCCTCTCATTTCTAAGACAAGAAGCTGAAACCAAAGATAGAAATAAAGGAGAAATCTTAGGGCTCATTTCATAATTGGTATTTAAGTAGAAATTGCCACTGCTCTCTAATTTTCAATTATATTATGTATAATCAACTAGATCAAAATATCTAATTGCAAAGGCCAAGTTGATTAGCCTAAAAGGCCAAGTTGATAAGATACAGTTTGCAAAAACATTTTTTATCCCAAGATATAATTCCTCAGATATCTTCTATAAAAGTGGATTCTCAAAAAATGGAAATATATTAAGGGGAAACTTTCTGTAGCACAAAATAATGCCAATATTCTGCTGTATGAGATTAAAACTTAGTAACAGCTATTGAATTATGAACTTATTAAGACAAGAATTGGAAGATTGATCATCACACTGAAGCACTAAGGAAATAATTCATCTCGACAAATTTAAGGAAGGCTTAATGATTTATCAGAGATTACATGCAAATTAAAATGATTATTCTATGTTATTTTGGACTTTCCAAAATATTTCCCAAACATTGGTGTGACTTTCTTCAAGAATCTGATAAATAGAATAAAAATGACACAAGCTTAGATATTCTTCCTATTTCAAAGTATTTTTTTAACATAAACTCAATCATAAATATAAATTCAATACATTTTTATTAGTCATAGTAAGGTCTAACTTTTCTTAGTTACCAGGGTAAAAGAGCTTTAAATGCATGCCTTTTAAGTGAGACAGAAAGAAAATTAATTTTTTATGAGACAATTTTAAAAAGAATTATCTAATATAGAACAAAGACAAATTAAATTTTAGGAGCAATATCACATCCTGATAATTTTAAGATTCAGGAAAATGTGAATTACCTTAAAATATTCTAATGTAAAAAAACATGAATCCAGTAAAGATCCCAGCTTCTTAAAAACATCTTTCAACAGGGAGCATCTAGCAGTTCTTGTAAGACAGCACTCTGCCCTCAGAACTAGAAAGACCCTTCAGATATCATCTATTTTAGTCTCCCAACTTGTGGTCCTTGGATCCAGGTCCTTGGATCCTGTGAAATTATCACTGGAGATACACCAAGGCATATAAAAACCAGGAATTTCTTAAGGCGAAATCAGTATGTCACACATATATTTGTGTGGCTGTTTCTGATGCATGGACATGCAATTGTGACTAATAAAATAGAAATAAAGCATTTCTGAATCCATAGAAATTACTGTCATATATTTTTCTCAATCAGTTGACATCATAAGTATGGTTTCCTAATACAAGGGAATTTTTGGAACCTTAAAAGAGGTAAATGATGAATCTATCTTTCTCCACCTTATCCATTTCTTTCAAGCATATTTATATCCACAATGTAAGCTCTATGAAGGTGAGAATTTATACCTATCTTTGTTTACTACTGTATTTCTAGAATATTTCTTGACATATAGTGAGTCCTTAGAAATGTCTGTTCAATGAATGAATGTTAATTAACATTACCCAGCACTGGATATTAAAGAGCTTTAAATAATCAGTGCAGAAACACAAGTTACATGGACCTGTTAAAAAGGCAGACCTGTTGTCTTCCTTTTTGGCAAAAAGCTACATCTTAGCATAATAAATTTCTGTGTATGTGTTTAGAGAATAATTTTTCAGACTCTCCACAATTTATTGCTTTTTTTCATGCTGAGATAAAGACTTATTGTGAAACACGATCACTTTTTTGGTGCTTTGGAGCCCATCTGCTCCTGGATGCCAATTAAACTCTGGCAGGAGCCTGAAGCTCTCCATGGAGCAGCTGGTGTCAGCATCACCATAAAATATTCTCCTGAAATGTATCGTTCTGCTGCTCAGGGAACATGCAGTAGAGGCTTAGCTAAAATAAAGAAAGGACAAGGCTGTGACATCCAAAAATAAAATCAAAGGGGATCAAGTTAGGGTTATTTATATATACTGATACTGGGCTCAGTAGTCTAAACACCTCACAGCTGTTCAAAATTTGAGAAGAAGAAATCAACTATATCACTAGCATCTCCCTAGCTGAAGGAGGCTAGGGCCAGGTAGATCTGTCCTCTGTCTACCACTCGCAGCCTCTGCTACAGTGATTTGGTCTTAGTTCTCTTTAGTTTAAAGTTGGGGTTAAGAAATCTAGATCTGATATCAGATAATGTGGGTCCCAAGCATGCAACTTCCTGGCTCTGTGGCCTCAAACAAGCTGTCTCATCTCTTCAACCTTAGTTTTCCATTCACACAATGAGGAAAATCATTGTTCTTGCCTTCTGGAATTGTGAAGATTTAATAAAAACAATTCATGCAAAGCACTCAGCTCAGCTTGTGGCTTATACAGTTTCAATAAGCATTAATAATCACTATCATTACAGGGGATCCCTGGGTGGCTCAGCAGTTTGGCGCCTGCCTTTGGCCCAGGGGCGATCCTGGAGTCCTGGGATCGTGTCCCGGGATCGAGTCCCGTATTGGGCTCCCGGCATGGAGCCTGCTTCTCCCTCCTCCTGTGTCTCTGTCTGTCTGTCTGTCTGTCTCTCTCTCTCTTCCCCTATGTCTATCATAAATAAATAAATCTTTAAAAAGAAAAAAAATAATCACTATCATTACTATCATTTATAAGAATATAAAGCATGGGCCCATGATTAGTACAACTAAAGTTTCCTTCTAACTCCAGTTAGACCCAAAAGGATGGGATACAAGGAGTACTTAAATTTCTTGGGCAATAGACACCTGTTTTCCTCTCTCAATACCCACATCTCACTATGACCCAATGCTGAGTCAGCTCCCAGACTTGATATTTTCTCCATTTCCCTAGGTATCTTTCAATAAGAGTCAGACTCAGGGTCTGATGATCTCAGAACAAACACTGATCACTCATGACATCTGTAAGCAATTGCTCTCTCTAGGCTTATATTGGCCAGAGGGTGGAGGGTGCCATTACCTTGCTTTGTACCATGGTCCCCTTCTCAGTCTAAAGGTTTCTCCAAACCTCAGCCTAAATCTTGAAACTTCTTAATCTAGAGAATCAATCTCTTATGCCCACTTTGTGACATACTCTATTCCTTTCATCTCTGACTACCTATTTCTCTTATTTCTCCTATTTTCACTCTGCTGTTCCTCTCTATCATGCCTTTCTCCCTTTATCTAGTATTCTTATTTTTTTTCCTATCATCATTCTATTTTTTAAAAGATTTTAGTTGTTTATTTGAGAAAGAGAGAGCACACGTGAGAGTCCAAGCAGAGCAGAGGGAGTGTGAGAAGCAGACTCCCTGACAAGCAGGGAACCCAATGCAGGGCTCGATCCCAGGACCCTGGGATCATGACCTGAGCTGAAGGCAGATGCTTAACCGATTGAGTTATTGGTTATCAACAGTTTGGGAGAAATTATTAGTTTGTGAGGCAATTAGGGAGAAAATATTAGTCTAGGGTTAGAAAAATTATTTTTCAGATTATCACTAAATAATAAAGAAATAGAGATATGGGACTGAGTTGAATTTAGTGAAGTTGACTGGCAGATGACTGGCAACCCTGATATAAAGTGTAAGAGCCATATTTTAAGGACCTGAATGGGTGGTCAAGATGTAGAGCACAGATGGTATGAAAGTAAACAGAATAGAAGGTCAAAAGAAACTTTCCTGTAACTGCATAATACCTAAGCACATTTGCTCAGAAAGGATGAATTACACCAGCCATCACTGGAGGCCTTTTTGTTGGAACATTTGCCTTAAGAGTAGCATTGTGGTCATTGTTCTTTCGATTATAAAAGGAATTGTATATACAGTTCTAACTGTTCCAGGAGGTTGTAGAGACTATCAAATGCTATGGCCAACACTTATTTCAAGGCTCAGCAACTGAGTACAGTAAACAAATGGGAGAAACTAATAGCAGATCACAAGTCACTCATTTATTGCAGAGAAAAAAAAACAAACAACAACAACAAAGCACTAATAACTGCAATCACTGGTGAGCCCACAGAAGCAGTCTACAGTAAGAAATCATTTGTCAACATGGTTTTCTAAATATGAGTACAGAAGTGCAGAAAATTATACAATGACAAAAAGAATAAATGATTTTTAATCACAGTCTATTAGGGACACTTTTTGTTTTTGGAGTTTAAGAGCTAAAGAATAATCTAAAAGTTGTTTAGTGAGATAAAGCTTTGGTAACAGTGGGGAGGGGGGGATTTTTGTTAACTGCTGCCTTAGTTTTATTAGAACAAGGCCACCATACTGGATACTCCAGCATTTCTTCTTATGGCTAGAGTTCTGGTTAAAACTGCTGGAACCCACCACTGTTTACATGTGTAGCCTTTTCTTTATATGCCTTGAAGTTTCTTCCAACTCCTAAATTTATTAGGAGAGCACATGGCCTCTAGGAGAAACCTACTCTGACCCTAACGACTATAGTTTTTGTCAAAACAATAAAAATATAGCATTCTGTTATTTTCATACCAGTAAACGTCCTCTGGCCACACTCAACAAAAAATGTGAAAAAGATATTTTCCCAGATCTGTGTGGAACACACCTCACAAGAAGCAGGCAGTGTTAAATATTTGTTTTGATGTGTTCAAGTATGTGATATTAGATGGGGTAAGAGAATGGTGCAAGTGATAATGCAGAAGTTAGTCTGGCCATAATCCTGATAGAAAATCACAAGTTGGTTTATTAAAGCCAGTTATAAAATTTCATATAACTCAACAGAAATAAGTGTTGGTAGAAAATAAAAGGGAGTAGCATACTAGATAGATATATGATAGGTGGATGATTGATTGATGGAAAAATAGACAACTCTCATTGATGCTGACATGATAAGAAAACATTTAATATTGCTATCACTTTGACAATTAAAAAATACATTGTTTTAAGGAAAGCAATTTGAGGATAAGTCTTTGATAGCCTCCTCTGACTTAAATGAAATGAGCCTCAACTCCATTCACCTTATTTCATGGAAACTGTAAGTCAAGGTTTGTTTTTAGGTTATCATAATGTCCTTCGATGATTAAATACCCTGTTCTTTAAGCAATTAGGGGTAATTTTTAAGTAGTAACATTATATAAATAACTCTCAAAGATAACCCAAAGCCTACAGGCTTATAAAGTAAATAAAAGAACAAACTAATAATAATTGTGTTTTGCCTCTTACCATTGCCTGTCACCTAAGCCTCATGGAGGGCATTGTGAAAATAGAGTATGCTTAGAATAGCTCCAGGACACATTATGACAACCAGTGAGGGAAACAAAGAGATCAAGCCAAATAATGCTAAGAACAGTACCTCTGGGTTGGAATGTAGATACTTGCTAGCTGCTCTTGGCTAGCCTTCATGGCCATGACTTTATGGTACCCACTGGGAAGGAATGTGAAATGTCCAAAAATGTTCCCATAGTGATCTATGCCCAGAATGTGGCTATTTTTAAAGAAAGGAGCACATCCAGCTCAGCTCAATATTCCATGAGACAAACAGATTCCCAGGTTAGAAAGATGAAAGAGTGAATTCAGAACCCAAGGCCAGTTGGAACTCTGCCTTCCCTGAACTCAGAACAATCAATAAATAAAAGAATACAACAAGATAAATGATATTGACCTTGCCACAAAAAAAAAAAATCCTAAAGCACATATTAGCTTTATCTAAAATGGGAAGCTGCAAAATAACTGTCTCCAAAGACATTTATCTTAGCTTGGCAAGGGCACAGCATCACAGGAATGGATGCTTGGTGTCAGAAAGCAAGGATTCTACATAAAGTAATGGAATATCTCAGAGGCAAGTAAACAGAGGGAGAAGACCAGAGAGTGATTTTTTGCCTCTGAAAGTCTTTTCAATTGTACTCTGACAGAATCTGAGGTCCCCTGATTTCAAAGCCAAAGGGCAATGTTCTGTCATTGAGTGGCATCCCAGTGCTTGGTGGGCAGGCAATCTGCATTCCTCTCTGACAATCAGCTGGAAGACTCAGACAATCTGTTCAGGCTAAAGCCTGGAATGGCTGAAACTTCTTTGATTCACTTTGCCAAAGCAATTGCAGAGAATAGAGGCACATTGTTATTAGTAATAGCGATTGGAAATTATAATTTTAGAAAACCAAAAAATGGAAATCAGAAGGGTAAAAGTCTATTGAAACTTCTACACGTAGACTGTAAGAATATCATGAATTTTTCCAATTGAAATAACAAGGACTGAGAATGTAGAGTCGTTGATTATATTAGCAGAGTTATACATATTATCTAATGATCAATCGATCAATAGATATAGGTATATAGTTTTTAGAAAAGACTTTTTTAAGGCCTTTTCTTCTGTTATCTAGTATGTGTAACTCGATACTTGGCTCAGAGTAGATGCTTAAAACGTACTTGATAAATAGATGAAAGAATGGATTGTTGGATTCTACTACCTCTAAAAAATCTTTATGGTTTAAAGTCTTATTTTTCTCTCTATTTCTTTTTTCTCTTCCCAAATTTCCTAAGAAAGGTGCCAATAATTACATAAATAAAATCATGAAATTTTAAAATTTCAAGATTGAAAGACAAGAGAAACAAAGTAAAAATACAATTCCACAATAAAATAATTTTAAACCTCAGTAGTGTTACCATTTCTTAAAATTGAGAAAATGGTGCCTACAAGAAAAAAATTGTGTTCTGAAAAATTTATGCTTCTCATTGAAAGAAAATACATGCATAGAATACAGTATTAGTTTAAGGTCTCAAATGAGCACAAACGGCTATTCTATTAACCTAGTGGAATACTATGTGTGTGTAACTAAGTATATATGTGTGATATATATGTGTGTGTTATTGGTTTTTTTGTTGGCAACTGTTTCAATTATGCAGCTGATTTCTGCACCTTAGGTCTCCACTATCTGAATATAAATTATCAGTTGCATAACTTTAGATTGCTTTGGTTACCTATCAATTCAATTTATAGTTGAAAACTAGAGCGTTTTTAGTGTGATTTTTTTCCCAAAAAACAAATAATATTGAATTTTCCAGGAAGGATTATATTCA
Organism: Vulpes lagopus; assembly: GCF_018345385.1. NCBI lineage: Eukaryota > Metazoa > Chordata > Mammalia > Carnivora > Canidae > Vulpes > Vulpes lagopus. Next base: position 103,805,314 of record NC_054829.1, read on the forward strand.
ACAATCATTTAGGGTCATTGCTAATGGATACCAATGAGGAACTTTTGATATTATGTGGTCTTTAATGGTTTTATTTTTCAATTACATAGCTTCCTAACAGAACCCTGGTTTTACTTTGGGAAGCTCTCTTTCTTAAGTCTGTGATAAGATAAATCTCGAGCATGCCCCATTTGCTTTTCCAAGTTTTTCCTCTCAAAACTTCGTATAGTCAAGAAGAATGCAAGTGACCCAAACTTAAATCATGGAATCCCCTCTCTCAAGATGAATTTTGAGAAGAAGGACTCAAAAACAAAATTAATAGTGTTCTTTCCCTTTTATTATGCCACTGCTCTTCTCATCACTTGCAGACCCAATGTTGCTTCTTCTTCTTTTTTTAATCCAACATTGTTTCCTTCTGGTGTGCTTCAGATGCAGAGCTGGGATACTTACACCTCTTAGCTCAAAGCCCATGTCACAATTGGTCATGCACAATTTCTCTTTTGTCTATTTATTCATACATTCATGCATCTCTTCATTTTCACCATATAACTTGCTCCTTTCTCCTTCCCATGAGCAACCATTCTAATGTGTATGATAAATCCCTTTCTGCTTAGATGACTACTTGCACATACTGCCAGTTTGTGTGCATGATTTTAATTTACATAAAGAGAATCATTATATAAATAAATAATGCATGTATTTGTGAATTTTACACTACTTTTACTCAGAACTATTTTCAAGATCTACCTATGTAGCTATGTGAACCTCTAATGCCATAATGAGCATCTACTACATTTTACGCATCAAGTCTTAGAGATAAACCTCCAAGATGCCTTCATCTTCCTGCCTCCATAATAATATTGAAATTAACAACCTTATGGAACTGGGTTCTTTAGAATATGTACTGGGTCACAGATACTATATTTCATTAGGTAAAGTATCAATATTTCAACAAAATTGAGAGCTTACTCTGTGCTAGGCAATTCCAAATGCTGGGAATACCAATGAAAAAAAATAAAGACTTTGCTCTCATGAAGTTTTACATTCTTGAAGGGAAAACAGACAATAAACATCTATACAGATGGTATAGATAAGATCTCATTAGATATTAGATTAGATGTCAAAAAACATCTATACAGATGGTATAGATAAGATCTCATTAGATATAGTTAATATCTAATGAGATATAATAAGACATGCAAGTGGAAATGATGGGTTGGATGTAATACATAAAAATATACACAAAGTCTAGTATTCATACTAGAAGTCTAGACCTAAAATTGTATTTGAGATTCATCCATTAAACTGTACAAAGTCACCCCAGGAAGTACATTAGATTAAGATATGGTCTGGGCTGGGGATGGAGACTTCAGGCACTTTAACATTTAGAGATAAATATATTAGAAGAAGCCAACAAAGGAAAGCAAAAATAAGCTGCAGGTAAGATAGGAGGAGAAACAAAAATGGTGTTCCAAAAACCAGTACTTAAAAAAAAAAGTGTCATGCTGTTCATTGGTAACATGAAATGAGGACTGAAGTTAATTTTTAATTTAAAAATGTGGAGGTCATTGATGGTATAGATAAGATCTCATTAGATATAGTTAAACAGTGGAATGGGTTTATGAAAGAATTAAGGAAGAGAACAGTCTCGATGATTAGGTGTTTGGAGTAAAACCCTGTGAGGAAAGGCATCCCTGTGTGAGACTTGAACACTGCCTTCTTTTCAATATCATTTTGAGGATATTGGCATAAAAGTGGAGAAGACAAATAGGTCTATGGCTGGAGGAGGATAAGTGGTAAAAAGAGAATTTTTATAAAATGGAATATGTTACAGCATACTTTCAGGCTTTTGTGAATGTCAAGTCAAGCCAGTGTGAGAGATTAAATATTATGATGCAGGAAAGAGAGGATTCTTGAGTGTTATCCTTAAGTAGGTGAGAGGGAATAAGACTTAGATTCTAGGGGGAAAGAATGCCCATGGTATTAAAATAGACAATCCATCCATAGTAACATACTGAAACAAAAATTTATGGACTCAGATATAAGTGGTGAATAGGCAGCTGCATGAGAGAGTAGGACAGACATGTGATAGAAGAATGGAGAATGTCTTTTTTTTCTCTTTTCTTTATCAATTGGCATCTATCCAACTATCTATTCTCTTTTATCTTACTATTGACTATCTTCATCCACTCTTGGCAATGACTTTATACTTCAGAACATAAATGTTCTGCACATTATATTTTTCAAGCTTACATGCCTCCATTTTTCTCCTTATATTGCCCTCCCCAGTCTGTCAGCTAGCCACAGTGTACTTCTTTTTCAGTATATTTCCCTTAGCTTAAATTTCTCTGACTTACCCAGTAAACTTGTTACTTAAAAACAAATAAATCTTGGAGTGCCTGAGTGGCACAGTTGGTTGAGCAACAGACTCTTTGTTTTGCCTCAGGTATGGCCAGGCACTGTTCTAGAGTTGGAACATAGCCAAGTACCAAAGACTTTGTTTTTACCGAGCTTACATCATAGTGGCTCTCATATAAACCAAGTCTTTAATGAAGTACCATGTCACATGGTGATTTGTCAGCTTTAAAATTAACATTTGCTCTGTCTTATCAGATAAAGGGCTAGTATCCAAAATTTATAAAGAACTTTCAAACTCAACACCCAAAGAACAAATAATCTGGGATGCCTGGGTGGCTCAGTAGTTGAGCATCTGCCTTTGGCTCAGGTCATGATCCCAGGATCTGGGAGGATCCTCTCCCTGCAAGGAGCCTGCTTCTCCCTCTGCCTATGTCTCTGCCCTCTCTCTCTCAGTCTCTATCTCTCATGAATAAATAAATAAATAAACAAATCCTTAAAAAAAATAATGTAGTCAAGAAATGGGTAGAAGAAATGAACAGACATTTCTCCAAAGAAGACATACAAATGACTAACAGACACATGAAAAAATGCTCAACATCATTCAGCACTGGGGAAATACAAATCAAAACCACAATTAGATACCATCTCACACCTGTCAGAGTGGCTAAAATTAACAAGTCAGGAAATGACAGAGGTGAGGTTGCAGTGAGGTTACAGAGAAAGGGGAACCCTCTCACACTAGTGGTGAGAAGCAAGCTGGTTTACCTACTCTGGAAAACAGTAGGGAGGTTCCTCAAAAAGTTGAAAATATAGCTACCCTAAGATCCAGCAATTGCACTAGTACTATTTATCCTAAAGATACAAATGTAGAGATCTGAAGGGGCACCCGCACCCCAATGTTTATAGCATTAATGTCCACTATACCCAAACCTTGGAAAGAGCCCAGATGTCTACTGACAGATGAATAGAGAAGATGTGGGATATATATTCAATGGAATATTACTCAGCCATCAAAAAAATGAAATCTTGCCATTTGCAATGATATGGGTAGAACTAGAGTGTATTATGCTAAACTAAATAAGTCAATCAGAGAAAGACAATTATCACATATGATTTCACTCATATGTGGAATGTAAGAAACAAAACAAAGGAGCATGGGGAAGGGAGACAAAAATAAAACAAGACAAAATCAGAAAGGAAACAAGCCATAAGAGACTCTCAACCATAGGAAACAAACTGAGGGTTGCTGTTGGGGAGATAGGTGAAGGGTTTGGGTAACTGGATGAGAGACATTAAGGAGGGCATAGGATGTAATGAGCACTGGGTATTATACAAGACTGATGGACACTGAACTCTACATCTAAAACTAATAACATGCTATATGTTAATTAATTGAATTTATTTTTTTAAAAAGCTATCAAAAAACAACAAAATTAAATTAAATTAACATTTGCTCATAGTCAGTTTCATTTTACCCTCTATGGCCAGAATATAACATAACATTAAGAATCAGGTACTTATTTTTATTTGCTAGATGACCTAACCATAAAACAAAAAGTTTGATAATTGTGTGCCTGAAAGACTTACAACTTTTGGAAAAGTTGGTTGCAGCCTGAAATTCTCATAATAAAGCATCATGTTTTGAGTTTTCTCCATCTCAGGTTGCTATTCATTTCTAAATCTGCCATTAAATTGACAATTGAAATTATGGGACACCTGGGTGACTCAGTCAGTCTTGATTTTGGCTCAAATCATGATTTCAGGGTTCTGAGATCCAGCTCTGAGTCAGGCTGCACACTGGATGTCGAGCCTGCTTGAGATTCTCTCTCTCTCTCTTCCTCTGTCCCTCCACCCCACCCCAATTTCATGAGCATGCCCGTCTCTCTCTTTCTCTCTAAAAATAATCAATTAATTAAATAATTAATTAAAACAATGGAAATTATGGAAGAACACATATTTCTTAGGGCCAGCTGAAAATGGACACATCTGGACAGTGCTGCTTCATGCTGGTTTTTGTCTCCGGGGATCTGGATGTAAGGATCAGCTTGTTCATTTTATTTAGATTCATTATTCTTTCCAGAAGTGAGCTATTTATTCACTGGTAGTTATTAACTTTTGTAAGGTAATTATCAAATCTGAAACCTTGCATGTGGTATTTTCCCTCCTCCAAAACCAGGCAATCTACTTTTTGCTGTCAACAAGATTATTTAAAACAGACACAACTCCACCACCACAATGACCCATAATAATGAAGAAGGAAATTTTTACACCACTCTCTTCTGCATTACTGAAATCACTAACTCTATATCTCATTTTTGGAAGGCAATCCTAGATGCAGATTTGTTTCCATTACCTGATACGGGTTTAAAAAAGTAATGGAATCATATTCAATATAGTTTACATAACTCAAGATGTTGGCTGCATACTGGCTCCAATTTATTCCAAGCCCAGGGAAAATTTGACTGCAAACTTTGGAATTGTCTATTATGAAAGAAATGGTGATAATTTAAGTGAGTATTGAGAACTGGTAAAATGCAAAAGACATTGTAGATTTACAATAGTACTTTTGCCTTGTCAAAATGACATTTAGAAATATTTATCCTTAAAAAGTGTCTTGCTCTTCTTGTTTTCAGGATTTAATTACAAGTTAATTAAACATACCAAGTTATCAACTCTTTTATCTCCTAGCACAGAATTGAGTATTGTCCCTTCTGAAATTAATAAGGGAGGACAGTCACCTATCCAGACCCTTGTCATCCTCCCTTCCATCCATGATTATTTTAAGGAAGAAGAGAATCTCAACTCTTTTATCTCCTAGCACAGAATTGAGTATTGTCCCTTCTGAAATTAATAAGGGAGGACAGTCACCTATCCAGACCCTTGTCATCCTCCCTTCCATCCATGATTATTTTAAGGAAGAAGAGAATCTATACCAATGTTTCAGGACTCTGATGCATAGTTCCCCAATCACTGAAATCTGCTAATAAAGGGGAGACTTGCCATTGCTATTTTCCACATCAACCTCAATCAGCTGCAAATCTGTACAGGTTTGCATTCTTCATGTACAGGATCATAGCATGGTATAAACAAAAAGCCACTGCATGGGGAAGAAACAGAATGACAGCCTTCCTTCCTCTCCTAAATTTCCACCCTGCCGCCTAATACACACGTACTTATGCATCACCTAATGTAACACTGCAGTCCCCTTTACATTGCCTGCTTATATCAATTTATTTGGAAAGAAGAAATAAACCTTCAACACTCTGTATTACTAAGGAGAATAGATAACAATTGGCTAAATAAAAAGTTTTGCATATCAATGCCTACTGATTCATAATTAGTTTATATTCCCTATTGAGGCAGCATTTTGAAATTTTTTTAAGTACTGAAAGACACTAGTCCATGAAAGTGATAAACCAGTTCCACAGTTTGGCTGAGCTGTTTATATAGCTAGATGATTTTCAAGGGCCTGTTAAAAGAGCACCTTTATTAAAACAATGCAGGATTATTAAGGTAATTTTGGTTTGACTTGAGAATAACTAATTTCTTAAAAAAAAAAAAAGTTTTTGCATGAGGTTATTCCCCAGGTGCAGTTTAAATCTAAAAAGAAACATCTTCAAGAGATTTTGATAACTTCTGGATCCCCCATTATTACTATACATATTTTATTAGGCATTTCAAAGTCATTTTTCAAGTCACTGATTCCCAAGTCATTGATTCCCTAGAGCTGTTTGTTTCAAAAATGTTTTATTGAAATATAAAATATACACAGAAAAATGCATATGCCATGTGTACCACTGAATGAATTATCAAAAGCAGAACCTGTCCATATAGTCAAGCACCCAGAATGAGAAGCAGAACATTCTCAGATCCCAGAGCCGCTTACCTGCTTCTTCATGATATCCCAGTATCTAACAGCAGAGACTAATTAGTTCTGCTTCATTTTTTACCAGAGGCTTTCTCATATGTAAATACAATAAAGTATCACCATTTGCTATGTTGTAATAAAATCTAGTTTTACTTGAATGTAGCAAAATTGGATATAGTGTTATATATATGTATATATAACTCAATTTTTTTAATAATTGCCACAAGTAGGAAGTGAATCAATATATTTATCCAGAAAATCCTGGAATTCTTTCAAAACAATTGATTTCTAAAGCTAGCTTGTAAACTCTTCTCACCTATTAAAACACAAGTAGCTGATCTTTATTTGTTTCTACTTCATAGATTCAGTCTTCTTTTTTGAGAATGAAATTCTCCTGGGCTTCTCTTCTGAATGAATAACTTCTGAACTGCTCATAAGCTTATGGGAATGATAGTGCTTCAGGAACTGAAGCTAAAATGAAATACACCTGCAGTCCCCTATTGCTGGGGAGGGCTCTGTTTCTTTCTTTCATTCCAGCTGCTTTGCTTTCCCCTCTTCTTTTCAGCATCAGCACCAGCTTCAGCTTTCTCCATTCCTGTCTTCCTGCTGGGATCCAGCCAGGCTTCATCATTTCCTGCCTCTACAGAGATCCACTGCAGACCCTGTAATCAGCTGCTCCACTATGGTTCCTTCTCCTCTGCTCTTTACCTCAGACTTAGGCGAATTTGGGTTGCAAAACCATGGTTTGGGGATCCCTGGGTGGCGCAGTGGTTTGGCGCTTGCCTTTGGCCCAGGGCGCGATCCTGGAGACCCAGGATCGAATCCCACATCAGGCTCCCGGTGCATGGAGCCTGCTTCTCCCTCTGCCTGTGTCTCTGCCTCTCTCTCTCTGTGACTATCATAAATAAATAAAAATTAAAAAAAAAAAACCATGGTTCATTTTCATCTTTTTTCTTTCATTTCCCTTGCTCCTTCAATAGCCCCACATGAATATTAATAATGACATTTTCTTAGAGATGTTCAGATATAGAAAGAGAACGTCTTTACTCTGGTTGGATCAGGAAAAAAAGAACAAGAACTTGTGGATACTGAAAGGTGCCCAGCTTCATAAAGCGGTCCCAACAGGAGGTTCCAAAGAGCTGATAGTTGTCATTCCCTCAGGAGGTGTATTATTTTTTGTAATAAATATTATGTTTAGTAAAAATACCAGCTGAAGCTTACCTGATAAGTGTGTCACAAAATGAGAAGTACATCACAGCTAACTGCATGGATTCATTAAATTGTAATTAAAATTAATTATAATTAATAATTTAATTCCTAATAGCTAAAATTAATTATAACATATTTTAAAATAATTTCTCTTTGCACAGCCTCAGAGTACCTTTCCCCCTGTATTCTATGTTGTGATGAGGAGAGAAGGGACACTTTCAAGCAACTGGTATTGTGTCCATCCAAATCCAGGGTACTGGTTGTAAGTTAAATCTGGTAAGATACTATATAATTAAACCATTTTATGGCCTTCCCCTCCCAGCACTATTAGATAAATAATAACACTCCCTACTGACATTGGTAGTATGGGGTGAAATAGGAGACTTTATAAACTGGACAAGTTATTATTGAACATCAACACACTATCATTAATAAGTAAATAGCACCAGAGGATTAGTCTTCTCATGAGGTACTACTTAATTATTAGGAAATCTTTGCACGGCTACATGCAATCATTTTACTTAAAGCTAAAATGTAGTGTATGAAATGACATTTAAAAATTCCAAATTGGGCATGCCTGGGTGGCTCAGCAGTTGAGCACCTGCCTTCAGCTCAGGGTGTGATCCCTTGGTCCTGGGATGAAGTTCTGCATGGGGGTCCCCATGGGGAGCCTGCTTCTCCCTTTGCCTGTGTCTCTTCCAGTCACTCTCTCTCTCTCTCTCTCTCTCACAAATAAATAAATAAAATCTTCTTTAAAAATCCAAACTGAATTTGGTTTAGGATTCACTTTGAAATCCACTGGGAATGAAAACATGCACTTCTTCCCTCAATTCACTAAATTAGAGAAGTTTGTATTCTGGGCAATTTCAGAATCAGAGAAACCTAACACTAACATTTCTGTATGCTGTCATCAACAATTCACAGGAAAAATGAAACCAAGAACTCCATTGATTGAACAATAGCTATGTATATTCCTACAAAACCTATCTAAATAATCTCCAATGATTGGAAGATATCCTATATAAATAAAAGCTTTCTGGGGAAAAAAATTAAATTTCCACTGTAATAGCTGGCAGTACAGTCTGTCATGTGGTGGTTTTAAATTAAATTCAAAGTTATTCCTAGCTGTCCTAGGGTCTTCATTGTTTAAAATTAGTAATCACTTCAATGGAAATCAAATCCATGCTAGGATGTTCACTCTCATTCTTTAGCTATTGGTCAAATATTTTCCAATTTTAATGTTTATTTTGCCGAAGACAGTTCAAATTGGTCTAGTTCATAGAAATATTTCTCCTTTTTTTATGGTCTAGCATCCAGGGCATCAAGTCAAAGTTAACGAAAGTTTTACTTCACTGCATAGTGCTATGAACCATGTGAAAATTTCAGAAATTCTCACTGATTTGACTACAACAAAGATATACGCTACATTGAGGATACACAAACCCAAAGATCAAGAGAAATATAGTGGAGTCAACCCAGCATTATTTATTTAGCAGAAATAGTTCAGCACCCCATCATAATGCCCCAGACTAGCAAAATTTAACCACTTTATTCACTTCTCCAGCTTCCAAAATGTCTACAACGTATGAGACTTTGCAGTAGGTACTGGAATGAAACTCCTAGATGAATTAGACTTGATCATTGTCGACTAGGAGCTCACAATATGCCTGTGGTAGAGAATGGGACTACTATTGCCTATGTATATAGATTACCAAAGTGGTTTTTCTTCAAGAAAGTTTTTGCTAGCTTAAGAAAAAATAAAAATAGTTGAAGGAAAACAGGTTTTCTTCTCACTTTTAGACAAAACATGTATACCAAGAAATCAATAAAGAGCATTTTCATTTCCTGATCTGTTCAATAGTGACTTGTTGAAACAAAGGAAGACAGAAAGTAAACAGAAAGTAATAAATTAATTAGGATGTTTATTATATACCTGCTATAGATAAATGTCAGAAAAGGTACATTTAGTAGGAAATAAAATTATAAAGGAAGAGGAGAAAAATGGGAAACAAATGGGAAATGAATTGGAAATGTAGTCAAAGGATGACAGAAATTTCAAGATTAAGAATCATGGAGAAAAATTCACATCTGATTAAAAGCAATACATTTACTGAACTAGAAATGATGGTGGTAGTGATGATATGAGAGAATGTAGGAAATAAATATCTGAACTTCGGAAAGGCTATGTGGACAGAATAGAATTAAGAGCTATTTGATTTGAAGGAGAATGGAGACAAAAGGGAATAGTTAAGTCTTAGGGAGCAGAATTAAACATGAAATGTGTAGAATAACAACTATGGTCTTGTTGGACAACATGCTGTCATGTTTGAAGACTACACTCATAAGGAATAACATACAATAACAACAAAAGAGGGTTAGCATTTATAGAGCACACACAGTGACTCGGTTGTGCATTGTGTTGAATATAACTTCCTAATTAATGAAAAATTATTTTGGGGGTTAGGTGAGAGGAAGGACAGAGGGAAAGAGAGAGAAAATCTCAAGCAGGCTCCATGCCTAGAACAGAGCTTGATGCAGGGCTCAGTCTCGTAACCCCAAGATCATGACTTGAGCCAAAGTTAAGAGTTGGACACTTAACCAACTAAACCACCTGGGCACCCCAAATAAAAAACTCTTTTTAAATTATTTGAGGGGTGATAAATAAGCTATAATTTCATATTCAAATATCTGTCAAACATATTATATGCCAGAGAAACTTTCTCACCACAGCACTGCTCATCACAAGACTTTTGAAAACACAGAACAGTAACAAAACATAGTTGGCCCACTGCTAACCCTTTTTTTCATTGTTTATTTAAATTGAGCTTTCAGACAAACTGAATTTATGGTTCATACAAGGAAATCTACATTTCAAGGTGCAGCAACTCTTTTCCAAAATATTCCAAGACACACAACATTTCTGAGGGATTACACAACTATTTCTCAGCCAAATACCATAGGACTTCTACCATCCAAGGCAGTAATCTTCTTCAAATGCACATCCTGGAATAACTAATTCCTGTTATGCATGTTGCGTTTGAAAAACTAAAAAAAAAAAAAAAAAATAAATCAAGGCAAAAGTTCATATGTATGTGCTTTCTTGAATTAATGGAACATTTCTGACCTCAATGACCACCAATTAGGAAGAACCAATATGTCCAGCATCTTACAGCAACCACATAATTTACATAACAATGGCATAAATACCATAAGCTGATGTTGAATGAGATGTGTTGACATGTGTCATAAAATTCTTAAACCACAATGAATATCTTCAAAAATGATTTGTATTGCCTTGTTTAACCAAATTCTGAATCTCATTCATTTGACATTTAGAGACACAAAGTTCAAATGCAATGTAGTTCCTAAACATAAGCTGTTTCTATAGTACGAGCATATATAAAACTCACAAAATGCAAAGGAGTTTTTCCCCTTCTTTAAGGCTAATGAGTAGGAGCACCTGGGTGGCTCAGTCAGTTAAGCATCTGCCTTCAGCTCAGGTCATGACCCCAGCATCCTGGAATTTAGCCCCACATCGGGCTCTGTGCTTGGCGGAGAGTCTGCTTTCCCTCTCCCTCTATGATCTCCCTCACTCTCACTGTCTCTCAAATAAATTTTAAAGAAATCTTTTTAAATACATAAAGCTAATGAGTATCTCTTCAACTGTGTTAGGCCTGCAAAGATTTAAACCTTTTATCCATATACATGATAATAAATACATGATAGCTGATAGTAAATGATGAGATAAGCCAAACAGAATTTCATTTTACATTTATCTTCAGCCGTGAGTATAATTGGAAGTCATAAACAGTAACCTTTCCCTGACACATACAGATATATGAGCACATATGTATATGCATATGCACATATATACACATCTACAAACATTCTTGCATAAAAAACATTTTTTTAAGAATAGGTAGGTCCAGTTTTAATGAGTAATTAAAAACCTTTGAGCCAGGAAAGCCTTCAGAAAAATAGTAAAATATGCTGAATTAAGTAATATTATATTTTACATAATTACTCAAAAATACTGAGAGAAATATCAGTGGAAAGATTTTACTTCATCAAAAAGATCTAAAGCCAATGTTAAAAAAATAAAAAATAAAATGAAGCCTACGTTACTGTGAATACATTAAAGTAATACTGTAATTGATTTCTAGGATATTCAATCTCCTAAAATTACAAAATAATACAAGCAAACATTTTCATAATACTCTGCATCAGTTATTGTTCTCACTGCTTTAAAACAATTAACATAGTTAATTTCACAACAAACCTGTGAGGTAGGTATTGTTATTATCACCTCAGTTTCACAGACAAGAAAATTGATATATAAAAGTTGAGAAATTTTTCCAAGATCAACAAACTGGTAAATGTCAGATCCAAGTTTCAAAATAAGAATGTCTACAAATGGTTTAGTTATCTGAACTACCACACCACATTGTCTTCCACAAAATGCTGTTATTTAATTCTCTCTACAGTGTATGGAAGGCAAGTCACTCAAAACTTGATGGAGTATATTAGTATTTTTATCTAACATAGACAAAAGATATCTACTAAGATATGTTTTTTTTTTCCACCTATTGATAGTTCCGTCTTGAGTGTCAAAAATGATCACAAGTTTTTAAGTGTGTATTTTCTGGGAAATTGTTGGTTGTCATTAAGAAAGACTTAGAAAGTTGCTATTAGCTAGCTACTAAGAGAAATAATATGTTAGGTTCTGTACTTGTTGGGTTTGCACACTCATTCCTTTATTCAATGATTCAACTAGTATTTATTTGAATACCTACTATAGGAATTTAGCCACCAACAAAAACTTTCAACATGGAGCTTGCATTCTAATGAGAGAGTTATTACAAATAGATCTGAGATCATGACAAATTATCCATTGGTGATATACAGGAAATAATTAGAAATTCAAATAATGGACTAACCTAAAATTATAGATTTGGGACCTCTCAATAAAGAGAAAATAATCAAAACTTCAAGAATTGATGACTGCTCCTCAAATTTTAAAAAGGAATTTTGGGCCTAGAATTATTTTAAGAAATTAGTCAAAATTAGAACATGAGAAGAAAATAAGGAGTCAAAAAGAGTGTGACCAGAAATTTAAGAAAAACATAAAAACAAAATCACTTCAAGAAAGCTATTGGAGGATGCCTGGGTGGCTCAGCAGTTGAGCATCTACCTCCGGCTCGGGGTGTGATCCTGGTCTAGGATGGAGTCCCACCTCAGGCACCCTGCAAGGAGCCTGCTTCTCCCTCTGCCTGTGTCTCTGCCTCTCTCTCTGTGTGTCTCTCATGAATAAATAAATAAAATCTTAAAAAAAAATAAAGAAATCTATCGGAAGTAAATTTTAATCAACAATGTTCAATATGGTACAATGCCAATAGAGAAAAGGATTTGGCAAAATTAAACCCCTAGTCTAATATTTCCTGAGAAAATTTCAGTAAATTAGTGAAGTAGAAATTAAATTGTAGGATAAAAAGAATTATAGTTAAGGCAAGCCATCCAGCAATGAGTGAATGAATGAATGAAAGGAGAGGAAGGAAGGAAGGAGAGGAAAGAAGAAGGAAGGAAGGAAGGAAGGAAGGAAGGAAGGAAGGAAGGAAGGAAGGAAGGAAGGAAAGAAGGAAGGAGAGGAAGGAAGGAAGGAAGGAAGGAAGGAGAGGAAGGAAGGAAGGAAGGAAGGAAGGAAGGAAGGAAGGAAGGAAGGAAGGAAGGAGAGGAAGGAAGGAAGGAAGGAAGGAAGGAAGGAAGGAAGGAAGGAAGGAAGGAAGAGGGAGGGAGGGATGAAGGAAGGGAGAAGCTAGACAGAAAAGAAAGGCCAAAATTATATGGTGGCTTTGTAATGTGTCAACATGACTAAGTTGAACTATATTTTTCAGAATTCTCTTTTTTGTATGTTTTCATTTGGGATGGGCCACAAGAAAAATTCTTATAAAAAATTTGGCATACTGAAATAAAAGAACAACCACTTACATAATAACATCTATTTTCTTGTTTTTCAAGGATCACATTAGATTATGTAGCTAAAGAATTTAGCTCAGTACCCAACAGCCTGAAAGATGTAGAAGTCTTCTATAAGTATTAGTGCTATGGTCTGAATTTTTATATCCCCAAAATTTACATGTTGAAATCCTATCCCCCAAGATGATGATATTAAGAAGTGGGACATCTAGGAGATGATAAAGCCATGAGGGTAGAATTTTCTTGAATGAGATTAGTACCTAAGAATCTCCCTGGCCCCTTCTACCATGTGAGGTTATAGCAAAAAAGATCAGATAGTAAGTGGGGTTTCCAGACACCAAATCTATTGGAATCATGATCTTGAGCTTCCCAGCCTTAAGAACTATGAGAAATAAATTATTTTTCATAAAACAAAAAGAACAATAACAACAAAACAACAGCCATTTTGTAACTCACATCTTTTGTCATTTATCTGCTGACTCACATTGTGAGGCAGTGACGAAGCTTGCAACTAAACCACCCTCTCCTGAATCCTTCCTCAGCTTCTGTGACCCTTAAACTAAATACATGTGCTCAGCTCATGACGAAGGATCAGATCATAAACAACAATCACACATGGGTTTTGGTCCATTATCACAAACTCTAGCTCATCTTGTGGGTCCCTACTCGTTTTTGGTCTCCCCTATTTCATATCCACCTTCCCTTTCAGACTGTCTGCCATGTAGACTTCAAACTCCAGCATCAGACTCAAAGATAAAAGCCTTACAGAGACTGCTTATATAGCACCCAGAGTAATTTAAGTTCAAATCTCTGTAACTATAAAACTATATATAGGCATAAAGATATAGAGATATATAAAGGGACTGATGACATATAGTTGGAGGATGATAGATGATAGATCAATAGATGATAGATAGATAGATAGATAGATAGATAGATAGATAGATAGATAGATCCTAGTAGTTCTCCTCTGCCTGAACCTTGATACAGAATTTGGACCTAAAGTGGTTCCAGAGGAACAGAATCATGAGTTCTCTGAATTATTTCTGGATTGTCTGTAATTTGTTCTGTAATCTAATTACATATAAGAACTGGAATGACCTTGTTTCTTCTTGCAAAGAGGAAACTGGTAATGCCTGACAGGCAGTGGCAAACCGTTATTCAAATCAGCCTCTATAAACACATAATGAAATGCCTGTAGATTGAAAGACTGTGGAATTGCTGCCTTAGAACATTTTAATGAAAACATGGTATAATAGGAGTGGATAGTTGCTTCTAACTATGCAAAAGAACTTGAGGGGGAAACAATGGGGCCCATGGCTTTAAGTTCCCAGCTCAAAGTCTGAATGAGAGATGTGAAAGCTTTTATGAATCTTCTGAAAGAAACCATCATCTGATACAGTTGCAGAACTGAGGTTTCTGAAAAGCAAATGCAAAATCTAATCTCGCGGATGACCGAATTGCAGTGAATTCCCAACCTTGATGGGTCTCTTTTGTTAAAGTTGGAAAATCAGAAAGGGATGGGATGCTGAAAATTGACGTGGGGACATATGGGCATATTCCAGTGAAGATGGGGGCCCTGAACCCCTGAGCTCTGCCAAATTGTTTCTGCCTGTTTCTCTTATTTTTTCCTTTCCACTTCTCTCTAAGAAATTTAGTTTCTCCTTGCCTGAACAACGGGTAATAGTGTTCCTTGAGATGTGGTGTTTCAGATACTACTGATCCTCCTTAGGGCCTATCCCTACAACCTCTCCTTGATTTTAGACCTACAACCAGAGCCAAGTTCCAGAAGGCCATATTACCCATGGTACAAAACTACACTCCAAAATAATTGCATGATTTTTCCAATTTATATTGACAGGAACCTAGGTTTATGGGAATGGATCTTAAGGGTATGAGATTAAAATGGAAGGCATTTAACATTGAAACATCAGGATGAATTTATTGATATGGGCCCACTAACTAAAGATCCCAGATTTCACAGTCCAGGAATGGCTCCACGTTTGCTTGGTTGGTTGACTGAAGTATAAACCCAAAAGTAGTCTACACTAAATGAAGTTGAAATGGGAGAACTTCCTTTATAGACTGTGGAGCAGGAGTCAGCAAATCTTTTCCCTATAGGGCCAAATAGTGTGTGTGTGTGTGTGTGTGTGTGTGTGTGTGTGTGTGTATACACAAAATTTTGTATATATATATATATATAATTTTGCAGGCCATATTGTCTCTGCCACAGCTATTCAGCTGCCATTGTGGCATGAAATCAGATATAAAACATATGTAAATACATACATATGACTGTCCTCTAATAAAACTTAACTTACAAAATAGGCAGTATAGGCTGTATTTGACCCGTAGGTTTTCTGACACCTGCTATAGAGAAGATATCCAATGGCTTAGAGATATTGGAATATTAGAATGGATTTATCATGAAAGACGTGCTTACCTACCTCATGAGAGTCCAGAGAAAGTACCCTTCCCTATGGCTGTGAGGAATAAATGTGCCTCAGCATCCTTAAAAAGTCCAGTATTGACCTTTCCCTGTAGGTTGGAAATTATACTGGGAACCACTATCACCAAACTTAAGACACCTAAATGCAAAGAGAATAATGAATCTTCAGGTTGGCAGGTGCCAAAGGACAGCACTTAATTTCCAAAGACAAGATGAGAATGGTTGCCCTGATAGCCAGTAAAGCCAAAGCAGTAATCAGTATAATCTGGTTTACAAAGATGTTTGGAATTGGAATTAGGTAGCTGATCATAGTGTACCTAGAACTGAAATTAAGAAGCAGCCTGCTAAAATCTTACTTAATCTGTATAAGCAAAAAAGCTCTAGGTCTAGTGAATTGAAGTATTACTCAAATCACCAAACCAAAAGCTACAGCCCTTCAGTTTAATTCATAGACTTGAGCCAGTTCACAGAACCAGGGTTCTTTCAATGAAGATCCCCCCAGATCCCCTCAAGGAAGAACCCTGCTACACTACCAAAAATGTATACTGCTTATTTTTCTCCTAGCTTTCTCCAAAGGGAACTGCACCCATTTACAAGTGTGACTACATTGGAGAATGAAAACCTTTAGGGAGTAACTAGACACTGGCTATAACCTGACACTAATTCCTAGACATTCCAGATACCACTGAGGCCTACCATTCAGAGTAGGGGCCTATGGAGATTAGATGACCAATGAATTTTTAGTTCAGATCTTTCTCCCTTCTATGGGTATTTCCCCAGACCCAGAATGCTTAGTTGGAACAGGCATACTCAGGGGCACCCAGGTGGCTCAGTGGTTGGATGTCTGCCTTTGGCTCAGGTCATGATCCTGGAGTCCTGGGATCAAGTCCCACATCAGGCTCCCCACAGGGAGCCTGCTTCTCCCTCTGCCTATGTCTCTGCCTCTCTCGGTGTGTCTCTCATGAATAAGTAAATAAAATATTTTAAAAAGTGAATAGGCATACTCAGCAATCAGTAGAATCCACCCACTGGTTCCCTAACCTGTAGGACAAGATCTGTAATGGTGGTTTAAAAAACAAAACAAAAATAAGTTAAAGCCACTAAAACTACCTTTTCCAACAGAAGTAGTAAGTCAGGAGCAATACTGCATTCCTGGAGGGATTTCAAAGATTAGTGCCATCAAGGACTTGAAAGATGCAAAGATGGTCATTTCTACTCATCCACATCCAATTGTCCTATTTGGTCTGTGCAGAAGAGAGATCCATCTTGGAAAATGACAGTGGGGGGATCCCTGAGTGGCTCAGCGGTTTAGCGCCTGCCTTTGGCACAGGGCGTGATTCTGGAGTCCCAGGATCGAGTCCCGCGTCAGGCTCCCGACATGGAGCCTGCTTCTCCTTCCGCCTGTGTCTCTACCCCTCTCTCTCTGTTTCTATATCTATCATAAACAAATAAATAAAATATTTTAAAAAAGAAAAGGAAATGAGAGTGAATAATCATAAGCTTAATCACCTATTGGCCCAAATGCAGCTGCTATTCCAGATGTGGTTTCATTGTGGGAGCAAATAAACACATACCTGGTACGTGATATGCAGCTATTTTGTTTAAAGATTTATTTATTTGAGAGGGAACCAGTGGAGAGAAGAAGAGGGAGAGAAAGTCTCAAGCAGACTCTGTGCTGAGTGCAGAGCCCAACACAGAGCCCCATGTAGAGCTGGATCTCATGACCCTGAGATCACAACCTGAGCTGAAACCCGAGGCTGATACCTAACCAAATGCACCTAGGTGCCCCCTGATATGCAACTACTAATCTCATGAATGCTTTCTTCCTTTAAACCTATTAGTAAAAACAGCAAGATTGTTTTCACATGACAAAGTCAGGAATGCAACTTAATTATTCTAGCTCAGGAGTGTATCAACTCTCCTGTTCTATGTTATAATCTAGTTATAAGGGACCTTAATTACTTTTCCTTTCTTTGTCATGTACCATTATACTGATGATATTATGACGATTGGCCTCCCAAGCAAGAAGTATTATGTTAATGTTATAACATTTGTGTGCCAGAAGGTGTGAAATAAATCTCACAGAAAGTCAAGGTCATGACACCTCAGTGAGATTTCTAGGGATCCAGTAGTGTGAAGCATGTCAAGAAATTCTTACCAAAGTAAAGAGTAAGTTGCTGCATCTGTCTCATCTACCACTAAGAAAGAAATACAACATCTAGTAATGCTCTTTGCATTTTGGAGACAAGAAAAATTGCTTCTGAGATTGCTGCTCTCCATCTCAACCCATACCTATGGCCTCATGGCATGCTCCATTCAGCCACTTAATTGAGGAAGAAAAAACTCAGGCTTACTGCACAATGTATAGGCACTACCCAAAAATGGACAGTTGCAACCCTTCAGCCTTATTCTGGAATGCCACTGAAGAACAGTGGTGAATGGAAACGGCAGAACTATGAGCAGTACATCTAATTGTTCATTCTGCCTGGAAGGAAATATAGCTAAAAGTATAGATCTGCACTAATGCATGAGCTATGAATAATGGTTTGGTTGGATGATCAGGGACATGGAAGAATTACAATTAGAAAATTGATGGCAAGGAGATCTTGGAAAAAATCAGGTGTATATACCTCCCTGATAAGGCAAAAAGTATGAAATATTAGTCTCCCATGTGAATATTCACTAAAGGGTGATCCAAGCAGAAGAAGTTTTTAGTAATCAAGAAAATAGGATGACCCTTTCTGTGTCATTTAGCCTCCTTTCCCAGCTTCCTTTCCCTCATCAACAAAGAGGCCATGGTGGCTGTAGCAGAGGTTATGCCTGGGCTCAACAACATGTACTGTGACTCACCAAAGCCAATCTGGCTACAGTCAATGTTGAGTGTCCAATTTGTCCATAGTAGAGACCAACACAAAGCTCTCAATACGCCACCATTACTCAGGATGATAAGCCAACTACATCAGGGCAAGTTGATGGAAAGTAATCAACTCCATGCTGGAAGAGGTAGCACTTTTACCTTCATAGAATAGACATTTACTTTAGATATGCATTTGTCTTCCCTGAACACAATGTTTATGCCAAAAACTACCATCCAGGGGTGAACAACTTCTCCACCTTCCCCTGGATAGTCCTTCAACTTCTCTGACTTCTGGGCCAAGACTATGTTTTTAAATCTGTGATGAAACATCCTGACATCACCAAGGCTTAAGGGAAATAGAATACAGGTTTGGGTCCAACCTCACAGAACGCAGCTCATATTTATGCTTTCTAACTTATTCTTGCTCTCCCCCACCTTACTTCCATTTCCCTTCCTGATTGCCTACCTTGAGGACTTCAAGCTCTGGCTTCAGATATGAAGAGCCCTAAAAAAAAAAAAAAAAAAAAAAAAAAAAAGATATGAAGAGCCCTATAGAGACCACTTAAACAGCTCCTACAGTTGCATAGTCAAAACTCTATACAAATTATATACATATAAACATGTAACGTAGAGTTGACCATTGAACAACACAGGTTTGATCTGTGTGAATCCACTTAAATGGGGATTTGTTTTCAATAAAAACAGTACAGTATTGTAAATGTATTTTATCTTATGATTTTCCTAATAGCATTTATTTTCTCTAGCTAACTTTATTGTAGGAATACAATATAACACATATAACATTTTTATGTTTATTGGTAGGGCTTTTAGTCAACAGTAGGCTATTAGTAGTTAAGTTTGGGGGGAGTCCAAGGTTATATGTGGATTTTCAATTGTACTTGGGTCAGTGCCCCAAGCCCCACATTGTTTAAGAGTCAATTCTGTGTGTGTGTGTGTGTGTGTGTGTGTGTGTGTGTGTGTATCCTAGTTTTTCTCCCCTGATTGAACACTAACTAATATGGTTGAGAAAAGAAATATTGGAGGCATGGAAAGAGGTGCAATGGTTATTAAAAAATGGGGAACCACCAGCGTGGAGAAATAGTCTTTATAACACAGGCAGAGGGATTAAAGACTTTTTCTCAAAACTGAAGAGAAATAGATATTTAGGAAAGACACAAGTTAACATGGAGACAATATTAGGGAGTTCACCCAAGGTATCCAAATCTCTGGAAAAGAAGGCAAGGTCTCCAGCAGTGTGAGAGAAAAAATGTTGCAACCAGGAAAATGGTATAAAGATCTCTAAGCAGCAAATAATTATATATTTTTAAAGTATAGCAGAAATGATCCAGATGATGATGTCTATTAGAAATTCATCCTACTTAATGCTTCTTCCGGTATCCCTTCCCTGCTATCAGAAAAGAGAGAGGACACAAACATTAGGAGTAATTCAGAGTTAAGGAGGCAGAGCAGAAGATAAGGGTCTAGGAGCCTATGGTGTTCCCAAGGAGTAGCATTAAAATAGCAAACCATAATGACCATATTGGGTCAAGATTCTACTGAACTGGAGTAGGCCATTGAACATAATGTATGCTAGAAGTGGAGTGTCTATTGTGGATAAGCAGCAGACTCCTTGACTATTACACATTGAGAGGAAAAAAATTAATCAGTGAAGATATTATCACAGAGAAAAAGAAAAACACCAAGCTCAAAGCTTAGCATTATAATAGTGTCCTATAATGAGGAGAACCTGAGTATGGAACATGGTGATGAAAATCAAGTGTTGAGGAAACTCAGTTCAAACAACAGTCCTAAAAATAGGTACTGTAATTTTTAAACAATATTTCAGGCAATCTGACTCTAGCCTCTGTTTCTAGCCTATGAAAGCTGATGAGAAAAAACCTGATTCAGTCTCTAAGTCTGTTCTCCCAGCTAGGTGATTTGGAGACAATTTCAGGTATACATCGCTGTAAGATGTATAATCTTTAACAAATACTTTCCAATGACCTGTTATTTTAGAGAAACACCATTAGCTTTTTACAAATATAATCCAAATCTTATGCCATGTGTCTGGAATCTCTTACACATTCTGCCATTGCATCTGAATTACTTAAATGTGTGTTAAAGCTAAGGAAATCTTTTTTTTTTTCTTCCAAGATTTTTTTTAAAAATCAAGTTAGTTAACATATAGCATAGTATTAGTTTCAGGAGTAGAATTTAGTGATTCATCACTAACACATAACACCCGGTGCTCATCCCAACAAGTGCCCTCCTTAATGCCCATGACCTATTTAGCACATCTCCCAACCCCCCTCCCCATACAGTAAGCCTCAATTTGTTCTCTACAGTTAAGAGCCCTTTATGGTTTGGCTCTCTGTATTTTTATTTTATTTTTCCTTCCCTTCTTCTATGTTCACCTCTTTAGTTTCTTGAATTCTTCATATGAGTGAAATCATATGGTATTTGTCCTTCTCTGACTTACTGATTTCACTTTAGTTCCATTCATGTCATTGCAAATGGCAAGATTTCATTCCATTGCATATATATGTTCTTTATTTACTCATCAGTCAATGGACATGTGGGCTCTCTCCATGATTTGCCTATTATGGATACTGCTGCCATAAACATTGGGGTGTGTGGGCCATTTAAAATCAGTATTTTTTTATGAATACCTAGTAGTGCAATTGCTGGGTCATAGGGTAGTTCTATTTTTAGCTTTTTGAGGAACCTCCATACTGTTCTCCAAAATGGCTGCACCAAGTTTGCATTCCCACCAACAGTGCAAGAAGGTTCCCCTTTCTCTACATCCTTGCCAACATCCTTTTTGACATTGTTTCCTGAGTTGTTAATTTTAGTCATTCTGTCAGATACAAGGTGATACCTTATTGTAGTTTTGATTTATATTTCCCTGATGATGAGTGATATTGAGCAATTTTTCATGTAAGCAATTTGTACATCTTCTTTGGAGAAATGTCTATTCATATCTTCTGCCTATTTTTTAGCTAGATTACTTTTTAGGTGTTGAGTTTGATAAGTTCTTTCCAGATCTTGGATGCTAGCTCTTTATCCAATATGTCATTTGCAAATACCTTCTCCCATTCCATAGGTTGAATTTTAGTTTTGCTGACTGTTTCCTTCACTGTGCAGAAGCTTTTTATCTTAAAGTCCCACTAGTTCACTTTTGCTTTTATTTCCCTTGCCTCTGGAGTTGTGTCCAATAAGAAGTTACTATGGCCCATGTCGAAGAGGTTGCTGCCTGTGTTCTACTATAGGATTTTGATGGATTCCTGTCTCACATATAGGTATTTCATCCACTTTGAACTTATTTTTATGTATGATATAAGAAAAATGGTCCAGTTTCATTCTTCTGCATGTTGCTGTCCAGTTTTCCCAACACCATTTGTGGAAGAAACTGTCTTTTTTTCATTGATTAGTCTTCCTGCTTTGTTGAAGATTACTTGACCATAAAGTTGTGGGTCCATTTCTGGGTTCTCTATTATGTTCCATTGATCTATGTGTCTGTTTTTTTGCCATACCATCTTGATTCAGCTTTGTAATATAGCTTGAAGTCCAAAATTGTGATACCTCCAGCTTTGGTTTTCTTTCTTTATATTCCTTTGGCTATTCAGGGTCTTTTCTGGTTCCAAACAAATTTTAGAATTATTTATTCTAGCTCTATGAAAAATGATCGTGTTATTTTGATAGGAATTACATTGAATGTGTACATTATAAAGCTGAGGAAATCTAAGAAAAGATTTTTTTTTAGATTTACCCCACTTACTAATTTACCAATGTTTACTGTTTTATCATATTTCTTGCCATAAATACTGTAATTTATGGCAAGTCCCCTATTAGAATGAAAATTCATGTTAGGAGACATAGTGAATGCTAGCTATAGTCTATGGGTCTATGGATAAGAGCTTCTTTACTTTGCCTAAATCAATTTTTTACTCACCAGTATCCTCACATAGCCACTTGGGTTCACTCTAGAATCAATTTATCATTTGACCACTTCTTTCCTCTTTAAGTAATAATCCTAAAAATATTTCATTTTGATAAAAATTTTCAGATAAAATGTCTTTTTCAAACCCTCTGAAATCATAAAAGAAATAATAATCATCAAGAGCCTATCACTTCGAAGATGAAGTCACTTTTTCTGCTATTGTCATATACAAATAGCACATTGTGCCTGTTTATTAAGCCCTGAGGCATTGGCCATGTCATCTCCCATGGTTTTTTGTTTTCTATTTTTTGGTTTTTATAGCACTGAGTACACAGCTTGTGGTCAACAAATAATAAATAACAATCATTTGCAGGTGGGAGCATTTAAGAAATGGAAATTTTTCATGTGAGCTTGCCAACAAATTCTCCCTCAGCTCATGGAAAATTATCCTAATCCACTCCTTCCCCTGAATGCAGGTTTATTCTCAGACAGATATCCTAGTGTACATGAGGGTACTTAAAAAAAAAATTCAACAATAATGAACATAATGTTCCTAAGAATGATGCTACATTGTGCAATAGCAGCAAGCACACAAATACATTTGAGCACATTCCCACAATGCCAGACTGGAGGCAATTAGGTGCCTGGGGCCAAACAACCACTAACACCCTCTTTTAAAAGATACGGAAAGTACAGATTCCTGATAATGTCTAGTTCAACTATGTCTAGTGAAATGTCACATTGGGTTTTCTTAATTCATTGAATTCATTCAGTGCAAATTTATTGAATGTCTACTATATGCCCAGCACCATTTTAGGCAATAACTACTAACAGATTAGTAAGACCTGTGTTCATCCCCAAAGGGGTGCACAGTTTTCTGAGGTCAACGAATGTATAAATAAACTATTACAAAACAGTATGGCAGGACAGGTGCTCACATACTAATTTGTACAAAGTAGCATGAAAACATTAAATTATTTTGATTTCCAGATTTTTCAAGATATTTTTCCCATATTAAAGGACCTACTTTACCAAAAAAATTACATCTTTAAAAAACACATGAAATTATGTCAAAAGTAACAAAAAGAAATAAAAGGCATTCAAATTGGCAAAGAAGAAGTCAAACTCTCCCTCTTCGCTGATGACATGATACTCTACATAGAAAACCCAAAAGACTCCACCCCAAGATTGCTAGAACTCATACAGCAATTCAACAGTGTGTCAGGATACAAAATCAATGCCCAGAAGTCAGTGGCATTTCTATACACTAACAATGAGACTGAAGAAAGAGAAATTAAGGAGTCAATCCCATTTACAATTGCACCCAAAAGCATAAGATACCTAGGAATAAACCTAACCAAAGAGGTAAAGGATCTATACCCTAAAAACTATAGAACACTTCTGAAAGAAATTGAGGAAGACACAAAGAGATGGAAAAATATTCCATGCTCATGGATTGGCAGAATTAATATTGTGAAAATGTCAATGTTACCCAGGACAATTTACACGTTTAATGCAATCCCTATCAAAATACCATGGACTTTCTTCAGAGTTGGAACAAATTATTTTAAGATTTGTGTGGAATCAGAAAAGACCCCGAACAGCTAGCGGAATTTTAAAAAAGAAAACCATACCTGGGGGCATCACAATGCCAGATTTCAGGTTGTACTACAAAGCTGTGGTCATCAAGACAGTGTGGTACTGGCACAAAAACAGACACATAGATCGATGGAACAGAATAGAGAATCCAGATATGGACCCTCAACTTTATGGTCAACTAATATTCGACAAAGGAGGAAAGACTATCCACTGGAAAAAAAGACAGTCTCTTCAATAAATGGTGCTGGGAGAATTGGGACATCCACATGCAGAAGAATGAAACTAGACCACTCTCTTGCCACCATACACAAAGATAAACTCAAAATGGATGAAAGATCTTAATGTGAGACAAGATTCCATCAAAATCCTAGAGGAGAACACAGGCAACACCCTTTTTGAACTTGGCCACAGTAACTTCTTGCAAGATACATCCACAAAGGCAAAAGAAACAAAAGCAAAAATGAACTATTGGGACTTCATCAAGATAAGAAGCTTTTGCACAGCAAAGGATACAGTCAACAAAACTCAAAGACAACCTACAGAATGGGAGAAGATATTTGCAAATGACGTATCAGATAAAGGGCTAGTTTCCAAGATCTATAAAGAACTTATTAAACTCAACAGCAAAGAAACAAACAATCCAATCATGAAATGGGCAAAAGACATGAAGAGAAATCTCACAGAGGAAGACATAGACATGGCCAACAAGCACATGAGGAAATGCTCCGCATCACTTGCCATCAGGGAAATACAAATCAAAACCACAATGAGATACCACCTCACACCAGTGAGAACGGGGAAAATTAACAAGGCAGGAAACCACAAATGTTGGAGAGGATGCGGAGAAAGGGGAACCCTCCTGCACTGTTGGTGGGAATGTGAACTGGTGCAGCCACTCTGGAAAACTGTGTGGAGGTTCCTCGAAGAGTTAAAAATAGATCTGCCCTAGAACCAGCAATTGCACTGCTGGGGATTTACCCTAAAGATAAAGATGCAATGAAACGCCAAGACACCTGCACCCCGATGTTTCTAGCAGCAATGTCCACAATAGCCAAACTGTGGAAGGAGCCTCCGTGTCCATCGAAAGATGAATGGATAAAGAAGATGTGGTCTACGTATACAATGGAATATTACTCAGCCATTAGAAACGACAAATACCCACCATTTGCTTCGACGTAGATGGAACTGGAGGGTATTATGCTGAGTGAAATAAGTCAATCGGAGGACAAACATTATATGGTCTCATTCATTTGGGGAATATAAAAAATAGTGAAAGGGAATAAAGGGGAAAGGAGAAGAAATGAGTGGGAAATATCAGAAAAGGAGACAGAACATGAAAGATTCCTAACTCTGGGAAATGAACTAGGGGTGGTGGAAGGGGAGGTGGGCAGGGTGGTGGGGGTGACTGGGTGACGGGCACTGAGGTGGGCACTTGACAGGATGAGCACTGGATGTTTTCTATATGTTGGCAAATTGAACACCAATAAAAAATAAATTTATAAAAAAAAGGAAATTATGTCAAAAGTGTGTCTTCTTTTACATCTAAACATTACTATAGCTTTGTTTTTTGCTTACTTTTCTCACTATAAACTTTTCATGGGAAAGAACAGTCTTACTTGTAAGAATTAACTTACTTGGAGACAGTTGCTTGTAGAGTATGATTTGAGGCCCCTGATCTCATCCCCTCAAGCAGTTTCTAGACACCGAAGATGCTTACCTTTCATGCTCTAGATTTTTTTTTTAAGCAGGCTTAATAGAGGCCTGCCAACTATTTTTTTTAATTTCAAGGATCCCTGATAGGTAAAATATGTCTAATCACTTAAATGTCTCACAAAATCTCAAAGAAAAATTATATCTAAAACTAAATTCATGGCCATTCCCACTAAGCTGTCCTTCTTTCGATATTACTTTTCTTTGCAGTGGTAACTCTACACACCTACCTGCTATTGTCAGAAATCTAAAAGTCATCAGGATTTCACCTACTCCACCAAAACTGCTCCTTTCAAGGTTTGTCCAAAGCTTCTTGTTACTAAATCCAATGGTCTACTCTCAATATTCATCTACTTGACTTACCTGAAGCACTTGACACAAATAGCTACTCTCTCTACCTTGAAAAGTAAAGATTCCTCCCCATCTTTACTTGGTTTCCTGAACACCACCCTTAGCTCTGCTGACTTTCCTCTTACCTTACTCATTGCTCCTTTTCAATATTCTTAGCTTGTTCTTCCACTTCTATCTGACTTCTGAATGATGGTATATCCTAGGGTTTAGTTTCTAGAACTTTTTCCTTAAATGCATTCCCTTGAAAATCTCTGTCAGTCACATAGCTCTTATTAGCAGCTATGAGCTATGTTATGGACTGAATTATATCCCCCTCAAATCTCTGTGTTGAAGTCCTAACCCCTATCACCCCAGATTGTGACTATATTTGGAGATGAGGTCTTTAAAGAGATAATTATGTTAAAACTGAGTCATTAGAGTGGACCCTAATCCAAAATCACTAATGTTCTTTTAAGAAGAGATTAGGAGACGATCAGACACAGAAGAAAGATCATGTTTAGACTCAGTAAGAAAATGGTCCTCTACAAGGAGAGAGACCTCAGAAGAAACCAACCCACTGACAGCTAAGTCTCAGATTTCCAACTTCCAGAACTGTATGACAATAAATTTTAATTAAGTCAGCCACTCTGTGGTATTTTGTTATAGCAGCCCTAACAAATTAATATATGCTAAATGTTTATAACCTGTCTTTTATATCTAGCTGCCTACTCTGTATCTCATCCTAGATGATGGACTAAGCATTTCAACCTTAATGTCCCAAACCAAGTTCTGCATCTCAAGAAATGGCAAAACCATCTTTCTAGTTACTCATGTCAAAAAGTTTGTGGTCATTCTCAACTCTTCCCTTTCTCTCTTGCCCCACATCAGCCCACTAGCAATCATACTGTATCTATCTTCAGAATAGATCCACAATACAGCTACTTCTCACCACCCTCACTGATGCAACCCTAGCCCAAGCCACCATGATCCCTCACCAGGATTATTACACAGGCCTCCTGACTGGCTTTCCTGCTTTTGCTCCTATACCCAATTCATTCTATTTTCAATGTAGCCTATAAAGTAATCATATTTAAACAGAAGTTAGGTCATGCCATCTTTCTACTAAAACCCACCTATGGTTTTATACCTCTTTCCAAGTAAAAGCCAAAGCACTTACAATGGCCAGTCAATCAAGCCTTACATCACCTCCCTCCCTCCTGCTCTGATCTCAATTCCAACAGCTCTTCCCTTTGTATTACTCCAGTCCACTGCTGTCCTTGAGAAATGACGCTCACCACTGTTATTTTGAACTTGGATCCCTTGTACTTGCTGTTCAAAGCTCCGTCTCACCACCCCGCACCTTCTTCATGTATTTACTCAAACGCCACCTCCTCAGAGATGATTTCTATGGTTAGTATATTTAAAACTGCAATCCTCTCTTATTACCTAGTCCCTCTCCTCCTTTATTTTAACCCCATAGCATATCATCTTTAACCATCTTTATTACTTAAAATATAAAGTACTTAAAATACTTTATATTTTTCTTTCTTATTTACTATGTCTGCCCTGCCCTCCCACAACCACCCAGTTAGAATATGAGTTCTGCAAGGTCAGAGATTTTCATTTGTCTGATTCACTGTTTTAATTCATATAAGGCAATCAATAGATTTTGTTGAAGAATCATATAATGATTTGTGGAATTTAAGATCTGTCTTCCCATTAGGCTGTAAGATCCTTAAGAGAGAGACAAAGTCTATTTTGTTCACCAGTGAATTTTTAATACCTAGCACTTTTCTTGACTAGGGAGTCATTTAAATATCATTTTACTATTAAATAAATGAACAGATGGTTCATATTTAGTATGAATTATTTCAAAAGATATTCATAAGCCAATCACCTTGAAAGTGACTCACAAATATGCGACTAAATGTGAATCAGATTGACTATTTGATAAAAGTAATAATAGCATAATGTAAAAGAGTATATAATTATGTAAAAACCACTTAATTACTTAGGATATTCAAAAATAAGCTTAATCTCATAAATATAACATTTGGTGGAAAATATACATAATGTGTTATCTATCTCAATATAAAGCATGCAAAATGCTTTACATTGTAAAACATGCAAAACAACTCTACTTATTATTGAGAGAGATGTGCATATGCAAAAAGAAGAGAGAAATGTATGGAAATGATAAATGTCAAATTCAGGAGAGCCTATACGTCTACAGGAAAGGAGAGGATTGCAACTAGGAAAAGGCACATGAGGGATCTTGGCAGGGTTTGTAATGTTTTCTTTGGATAAGTCAGTTGGGGATTCATAGCTGTTCATTGAAGTATTCTTTATATCTTTTTGTTTTTCTGAAATAATCCCAAATAAATAAAAAGACAAATAAACACATAAAATAAACTGCCTATAATTCAAGAGGAGCTTTAACTTTCTCTATGTTTTTCCCTTACTATACAATCTACACAAGCCCTCTGGTTTTCCCTGGGAGGCATAATTACTTCTAATCAGTAGGTTGCTTGCTTCTCCAAGTTTTGCCTCATTCTGCTGTGCTCTGAATCCTAATAGGTGTTAACACTTTTGTACACAGCAAGGAAACTGTTTACTTGCTAATTGGTTTTATTCCTCACATTAAACTGTTATTATCTAATACCATCTATCTTTCCACTTGGTGATAGCTAGTAATAAAGTAAAATGAGAAACACAGGTAAGTTTCTTTCTTCTGTTTAGGCTAACTGGTACCAACCACAATTCTATGTAGTTCTTTAACTCTCAATATTTAGGCCCTGAAAAATGTGAGGGGGAAAACAACCTTGCAAAATTTTCGGCACTGAGATCAAAAGTGCCAATAAACATTCAAAGTGTAATTAGTTCTTTTATGTCCTTGGGAAGGCCTCATACATTACAAAGTCACATATTGAAAAGCCTGAAATGCAACAAGAAATGAGCACTCTCATTTTACAGAAAACAAAATCTCTACATATCTATAGGTCAGTCAGAGTTTTCACCAGAACTCATGCTTCCCAAATACTACTCTGATGCTCATGGCATTATTCATGGAAAATGTACTCTAGCAATACTTCCTCCTGGAAGGGAGTAAAGGAGCTAACACTGAGAATTCAGTTGTCTCTTGCTAAACAGCTTAGAGAGAACTCTCACAACAACTATATGAGGTAGGACTTATAATTCCATTTTCCTGAAGAGCAAAATGGGGCTCAGAGAGGTTATGTCACTTGCCCTTATTCTAATAAGTGATAGAACCAGTAAGACAACCAGAATCCAGGCAGATCTGCTCAAGTCCAAAGCTGTGTTTGCTCCACTCTGCCTCTAAATACTCTCTAAATATTAGTAATGTGTTAGGAGTTAGGGGCAAGATACTACAATAGTCTATGTTATGCAGCCCCGATGGAGGCAATATTTCCCCAAGGAGGCAAATATTCTGTTACAATGCTTTGTGACCATCCAAAGGGTCACAGCACATATAAATATATATGATAATTCCATAAGAGGAGGAGCAATCTGAAGAAAAAAGTTTTAATGTCTCCTTCCAGGAGTGATCATAGAAAACAAAAAGGTTGAGACACTGGGTCTGTATGTTTGAAGAAAAAAGATGCACATCAATTTTTTTTAAGATTTTATTTATTTTTTCATGAGAGACACAGAGAGAGAGAGAGGAAGAGACACAGGCTGACATGGGACTCGATCCTGGGTCTCCAGGATCACACCCTGGACTGAAGGTGGCACTAAACCACTGAGCCACCCGGGCTGCCTGGTGCACATCAATTTTTAAGTCATTTTTCTTACTATAAATATCAACTCAAAACTAGGATTCCTCTTTCTCAAATCTATGAAATATATGTTTTTAAGCATCAATGGTTCTTTTCTCTCAAACTCCAGGCTTTCTGCCATCAAAGCATGGATTTCAGAGACAAGCAAATCTATCAAGCTGGAAAATCAGCTCAACTATTCACAGGCTACTTGCATTATTACTTGCATTTTCTGAGTTTCATCTTATAGGACCATTGAAACAATTAACTGGAATAGCACGCAAAGGGCCTAACATACAGTAAACTTTAAACAGTAAACTTTCAGCAAACATGAGTCCCTTCCCCACATTTGCTTATTAATTTCTTTGAATAGTAAATCTCTACAAAAGGAACAGGAATGCAAGAATTGGTTAAAATAAAGCCTTTCTTATTTTGAGGAAAGAATTGATTATTTAAGAATGTTGTAGGATTATGCAGTTTCCAAGTGGCTGGGATTTAGTTTTCAAGCATTTAGAAAAGGAAGAGGGTTGGACAGCAGCAGAATTTGTTGGGGTATTTTGAAGAAGGGGTACTTTCAATGTCCTGTGACAGAAGGAAAAATAAGAGGTTAGATTAACTTCAGGATAATAACCTTCGCTGGCCAGACAGCCCGTATTAGAGCAGTGAAATCGCACAGGATAAATATCTTAAAGGAAAGAAAGTAAGAGGCAGCAGATAGACTGGCCTCTTCAGTGATAGAAACTGGATTGAGATTTGGGTTTCTGAAATTGTGATGTAGGGTATTATGCCTTGATGCAACTATTTCAGTTCCAGATTATATTAAATGGAAGATTCCATCTCCCCTCCATTGTGCTAGCTTAAGCACATGAGAGCAGGAGTCATAATCTTTATAACTGCTCATATTTAATATTTCATCTTACCTTCAGTGATAGGCAATATACTTCAACTAAAAACAAATGTATACCCCAAAGCAGATTCCTTAAGGATTTATTTTTAAAATTCAAATAAAGATATTACCTCATAGACATTAGCCAAAAAAAAAACTTCACCAATAAATTCCATATTTCAAACAACTAATTTTATAGGTAAATTAATATCAATACCCATGCTTATTTTTGTCTATTACTATAATCCCCTTAGTTTTTCCTTTCATTACTTAGTACAAAGGGATATGCCAAGTAGAAAGGATTATAAAATGTAATATAAAAATACACATATACATAATGTATATTTTTATTGAAGAATATGTATATACATTTATGAGTATGCCTATCTATTTAAATCTTACATCTTCTGTATATTTGACAGACTTGCTGTACATAATCACATAGGCATTACAAATGGACAGATTTTATTTCTCTCACTAGGAAATAATATCATTTTAATTACATACGTATCACCACCCTATAGCAGCAGAAATTTAGAAATACACCGTATAAAGTTATAAAAAGAATGAGTCAAGAACTGAGATACTGAATGAAAGATGATGTAAGAAGGAGATGACAAAATTTGAAGCTGAGTTTCTATTTGTCAGGAATAAATCATCACTATAATAAAAAAAATGTGAAAAAAAAATCATCACTCTAGTGAATATGCAGCCATTGGCTATACAGATTTAAGAATAAAGAAGCTTGTGTGGGGGGTTTTAATTATCTTAATCCTAAATTATCTTAATCTTATCTGAAAAGAGAAGAAATAAAATCTTTCATCAAAGGGGTGCCAGAGTGGCTCAGGCCATATCTCAGAGTTCTCCGATTGAGCCTCACACTGGGATCCCTGCTCAGTGGGGAGCCTGCTTTTCCCTCTCCTCCCAGCTAGTGCATTCTCTTGCTATTTCTGTCTCTCTGTCTCTCACTCTCTCAAATAAATATATAAAATCTTAAAATTTTTCATCAGATAAATAGACATGGTTCTGACTACTATGGGAGCAGCAGTCCACAAGTGTGTTCATTTTAAGGCACCAGTTCCAGGTCCAGATGCTCTAGGTTACTATCCACTAAATATTAGAGGAATCAGACTTTTCTAATCCCAAAGTGGTAAAGTGGTGAAAAAAAAAGCAGAGTTCCAAAATCATTCTTTGCTTCTTTTTAACCAATTCAAAAATTTTACTAGAAGTAGATCATCATGGTAAACATAAAAATACCAAAAATGTCCTTCTCTAACATCCTGTCTCATTTCCAAAATCCCTTCCTATGAGTTTTTAAGTATCCTTCCTGGGTTTTACATTATGTCTGGACTTCTCACTAATTATGGTATTGAGTGCTCTGGATGACTATTTTGCTTCATGGTGTTACAATTATATCATAGAACCAATTACACTATGTCAGTGCAATTTTCCACATAAATAGTGTTGACAGCAATTGATACTATGGCTCAGAAGCTTTAGAAATGGGCAAAGTCCCAGTTGGAATAGTAGCTATTTTTTTTCTTTTGCTTAAGTGAATCAACTTATTTCTTTTTCTTTAGTTGCCTTTTTCCTACCTTGTGTTTAGAGCCCAGTAGAATTGAACCATCACCTTAATAACCAGAACAAAAAAACAAAGGGACCCATTTAAATGAGATGACAATTTAGCTAAAGAACATCAACACATCCACATTTAACTGTCTTCACTTCTCCATATCTCAGAATTTACATAGCCTTTATAAATTCTTGAGTTCTTAGGTTTGTTTATTTATATGAGTAAAATATACTATCATCTCATCTATGTTCGAGGAACAAAATATAATAGGCAGCTTTGCATAGACCACAGACATGAGAAAACTGAGCTTTCCCAGACTTTTTAAAGGTCAGTTCATTCTGAAATAATTTACAAGAATGATTTTGCTATCTTTTCAAATAAGCATTTCTGTGAATTGTCAAGTTTGAAATGTTATATTCAAAGTTTTCCATTTATATATGGCTATTGCAATTAAAAAATATATTTAACATTGCACATCACCATGCAAGTTACTTTATGAAAAAACAGAGCCATTTATAAGCCCCAAAACAGTAATGCTAGGGAACAAACCTATACTACTATTACAGAAAGAGCTGGGTCTTTCTCCTTTGATCTCAGAAGTTCTTCTGGAATTTATATAAGAGCTTAGGCATGATCAATAACCTAAACAGGGTTTAAAATCTAGTTTTCCAAAATATATCATTAAGCTGAATGTCTACATCAGACACTTTTTATAAATATTTCATATACTTTAGATGAATCATCAGGATCAAAACCCAGAAAGCCTTCATTCCAATACCCACCAAGGGCCAGCCACTGATTGGAAGCTTAGTGTGAAAAGGTGCTGAAAGCATGTTTGCTTCCTATCTGAAACATAGAGGGGGATATAATAGGTTAGCTCAAAGTCTGAGGAAGAGATTCAATTTATTTTATTCATATCTTCACTATATCTTGCATCACTTTAGGAAGTGTTTTAAGCTGCTTTCTTTCTGATTAATTTTAGAACTTACTTGAAAAAAGTCAGTTTTGAACTTTCAGATATCCTAGCAACGTCTTCAGATTGATACATTACACCTGACATTTTTAACACTACACAAAAACAAAATACAGACTCATTGTGAACCACAGAAGCAAATGTTCTGCAGCAACAAATAAATTTTAAAATATAGAGATAAGTTAGAATGACAGGTTAAGCTGGTTTAGAAAGTGCTTGTGGACAAGAAGTATGAACTGGGATATAGTTTGATTTCTGGAAACTCTCAAATTAGAAAATGTGAAAGATTTAGTGAGTGAAAAACATCCTGTGATCCAATCCTCTATCAAATATTCATCTTCAATCCTACTTACTAAGAATTCTATACCCATGAGAGAGAGATATGGAAAGCAGGAAATGAGACCATTATGATCATTTTGGGTTGATTTGCCCTTATAACATACTCCCATCTGAAGGATCTGTGCTTCTTTAGAATATGTCATGAAAACTAGGCAGAGAATATAGAAACTGAAAATGCAATCTATGGACAGAACCATTTTAAAAGGAAATGATTTCCTGACTCTTCTTTAAGGAATCAATAGCCCTTCAGTATCATGTAATGAAATTCAAAAGGAAAAATCATACTCTCCCAAAGTCTTAGGTATATGACCATGTGTCACCAACAACACAACTATGAATATAGCAGTGAACAAAAAGAGGTAACCACACAAAGACTACAGACAAGAATATTCCACACAAAAGGGCAGTCAGTATGAGGGCCTAAAGTGGGAATATATATGGTCTGTTCATTATGGTTCATTGTGGTTGGAGAGAAAGGAACAAGGGAAGAATAGTATAAAATAAAGTAGAAAGAATAGGCAAGGGCCAGTACATGTGATATTTTATAAGTCAGGAGATTTGGGTCTCATTAGCTATGGTATTTGGTGATTTTTAACAGATCATTCTGGCTCCTGAATGAATTATAGAGAAAGCATAATAGAAATAAGGGACACCCATTATTGTAGGCCAATTAAAAGGTGATGGCTAATCAATAATAGAGTTAGAAGTGAGCAGACGAATTTAAGATAGATCTTAGAAGTAGGCTCTATAAGACTAAAATGAAGAACTAGAAAAAAAAAAAAAAAAAAGCAAGGGATGGAAAGTAATTAAGGAGAAGTCCTGGATTGTGTCATGAGTGATTAGATGGAAAATGGTGCCATTTTCTAAGAAGGAAGTTCAGGAATAACTTTAATTACTCAAAGATGAAATAAACTTGTCTCCTAAGAAGAAGCACAACTTCAATTATTTTTTTTAAGATTTTATTTATTTATTCATGAGAGGCAGAGAGAGAGAGAGAGAGAGTGGCAGAGATGCAAGCAGGCTCCACACAGGGAGCCCGATGTGGGACTCGATCCTGGGTCTCCAGGATCAGGCCCTGGGCTGAAGGCAGCGCTAAACCGCTGAGCCACCCAGGCTGCCCCACAACTTCAATTCTAAGTTCCTCATGAGACTAAGTCACTGAGAATCACATTGCAATATGTTAGATACTAAACTTTTTTCATTTTCCTTCTCAGACCTTCAAGCCCTCCAACCTAGTTCATAGATCAATTTGCTATGATCCTGTTGATTTACACAGCAGTGAGAAAATGAATCTTGCCTTCTAAAGTGGAAGCACCACAGGGTTCATGTTGAGTCAAATGGAATTTAAAAGGTTTATAGTGAATTTTACAAGCCAGCCAATAGTAATGCTGTTTCTTCACAGCTTGTTTCAGTTTTACTTAATCTACATACACCATTAAATGACATTAAAAGAATTACAGAATATCTATATGACTTTTGTTAATAGAATAAAAGAATATGGGTTGTCTCCCACAAGCAACCTCCCTTTTACATAAACAGCCATGGTGGGGTGTGCAAAGAACAGTACTGAGTAAAAATTAGTTTTCTTAACAAAAAGAATTACTAACACTTCAAGAATTATTTTTCTTTTTAAGACCTCAAGATAATATGAAAATAGATAGATACAGGAGAAACATAACAGAAAAACGTAAAGTTCATACTCACAGACACTTAGTACCAAGTGAGGGTGAGGGTCCATGAAGTTTAAACAACTTCTCACTATCAGGACACTTAAGGACTCTCCAGAGCATATTTCGTCGGTCATATTACCAGAAAAACTTGCAAAATAAATTCTCTTTTAATCTATGTTGGATGAAGCAGGAAAGACCCGCATTAACCTATGTTCAATGATTTCAGAGACTGTCTTTGCCCAAAAGGTTTAGGTAAGGGGCACCTGAGTGGCTCAGTCGATTAAGCCTCTGACTCTTGATTTGGGCTCAGGTCATGATCTCAGAATTGTGAGACTGAGTCCCACGTCAGGCTCCATGCTCAATGCAGGCTGCTTGTCCCTCTCCCTCTTATTCTCCTCCCTAATAAATAAATAAATAAAATCTAAAAAAAACAAAAAATTAGGCAGAAAAGAGCCAAATATT
This sequence comes from Vulpes lagopus, assembly GCF_018345385.1. Taxonomy (NCBI): domain Eukaryota; kingdom Metazoa; phylum Chordata; class Mammalia; order Carnivora; family Canidae; genus Vulpes; species Vulpes lagopus. The sequence goes on from NC_054829.1 coordinate 103,841,265, forward strand.
TCTCTGGGAAAAGAGAAAAGAGTCCTTTCAATTGTCATAGAGTTCTTTATAAATCAGACAGATCCAGAGGCCATATTTTCATTTTGTCTTAATGCCATCTACCTGTATGCCTGTAACTTGTCTACCAGTGTGGACTCTATATTGTAGGGGCTCTAATGTTAGTCATTTATCAAGGAAACCTCCTTGCACTTGTTGTTTTTCCCCCTAGAAACAATCTCCTCAAAGCACCTGTGGCTGTTTAATTTTCTTGTCCCAGATTTCAGCTCAAATAGTCTCTCCTCACAGAAACCTATTCACCTGTATTTGTTTGGTAGCCAAAAATTGTGTAACATATAAGCCCAATATGCAATAGTTCAACTACAATAGGAGTTTATTTCTCTTCCACTGAATAGCCCAGGCGAATCTTGTAGGTTGCAACCAGGATAGGAAGCTTTACTCCACACAATCATTCAAAGACTCAGGCTGACATTAGCACTACCATTTTTAACACAAGATTTCCAAAATTGCTCTGGTCACTGATAATTGTTATGACTTCCTAGCCCACAAGAAGAAACAAATGTCATTTAAAAACCACATGTGGAAGGATTTATGATCCAGGCCTAGAAGTGAGTACTCTTATTGTCCCACTTTAGAAATGAAGAAAGTGAGATGTAGAAAGGTTAAGTAATTTGCTCAAGGCCTACAGTGAAAACAACAAAATTGGATTCAAATCTTGTCCTAGAACTCAGTTTCCTGAGCCCACAATCTTAATCACTAAGCTATAAGCTATATGTCCTCTCATAAAATATTTATTCATTAACAGCAGCTATATGTCCTCTCATAAAATATTTATTCATTAACAGCAGTGTTTCTCAACTGGGACAATATTGGCAATGTCTGGAGACATTTTTGATTATCATAACTTGGGTCAGGGAGTTTCTGCTGTCTACTGGGTTGAGCTCAGTGATGTTGCTAAACATTCTATACTCACATGACCTCCTCCCCACAACAAAGAATTATTCAGATCAAAATGCCAATAGTCCCAACATTGAACAACCCCAGTTTAGAAGGATACACTGTTATTCATGACATGTGCTTTGAACAAATAATAAGCAATTGCTCTCTTGCTCTGATTTTCTAAAAGATTATTTTTCTCAAATAAAAGGCATCCAAATGGGTAAGGAAGAAGTAAAACTTTCACTATTTGCAGATGACATGATACTCTAGATAGAAACCCTAAAGACTCCACTAAAAAACTATTAGAACTGATAAGTAAATTTAGTAAGATTGCAGGATACAAAATCAAGAACACAAATCTGTTGCATTTCTACATATTAATAATGAAGCAACAGAAAGACAAATTAAGGAAGCAGTCCCATTTACAATTGCACAAAAAATAACAAAATACCTAGGAATAAACTTAACCAAGGAGGTGAAAGACCTGTATTCTGAAAACTATAACACTGATAAAAGAAATTGAAGATGAAACAAATGGAAAGATATTCCATGCTCATGGATTAGAAGAACAAATATTGTTGAAATGTGCACACTACCCAAAGCAATCTATAGATTTAATTCAATCCCTATCAAAATACCAATAGCATTCTTAACAGAACTAGAACAAATAATCTTAAAATTGTCTCTATGTTGTTGCTTACTTTCTCTTTACATACCTCAGGATCTAATTTTAATTTGCCCCTGAAAATTTCATCATTATCTTCTTCAAGCTTGTATTATCTTTCGCAACAATACAGGACAGTCTCTATTGTTTTTCATTCTAACATTTTCCAATATCCTGCCTCTTTATGACACCCACTTCTACAGGTTAACAACCTTTGCAATGACCTCCACAATGAAGACCAAAACCAAATGTTCACATAGCTCCTCCTTCCCTCGTTAACACACCAGACATACTTACCTCATTTGAGGCCACTGTGTTCTTTTTATTTTTTTTTTTTATTTTTTTTTATTTATTTATGATACTCAGAGAGAGAGACAGAGAGAGAGAGAGAGAGAGAGAGAGAGAGAGAGAGACAGGCAGAGGGAGAAGCAGGCTCCATGCCCCGGGAGCCTGACGTGGGATTCGATCCCGGGTCTCCAGGATCGCGCCCTGGGCCAAAGGCAGGCGCTAAACCGCTGCGCCACCCAGGGATCCCCCACTGTGTTCTTTTTAAAGACCATCTAATGTAAAACTCCCATCTTATTTTTAAAATGAAATTAAAAGAGCAATAGCAAAGCCAAGACAAAACACCAGGCCTCCTGACTTCCAGTTGATGATTATTTTTAAAATGCCACACTGCCTCCTACCTGACAAGAATGTCCATATGCATTTACATTTGCTTGTATTAATGCTTTTAATCTAGCTAGAGCCAACAGTAAAGTTAGAGGAGACTGCTAATTTCTAAATAAGTTATTTGGTACAATTTGCTTTGTAGGTTTGTATAGTTGCTCAGACATTATATACACTTTAAGACAGTGTTCACAGAAATCAAATTTGCTGATTTTTACATGTTGGATTGCCTCTTTATTGGCATTAGAGCCAAACAGTATGATTTTGTGTCTTTTATAAATTAAAACTGGAATGCTCTATTTTAAGTATAGTAGCAGTGAGTAAGCTGAGTAATCACAGAGAACATGAAGAAATTCCAGCATTCAGGAAAAAGGATGGTGAGAATTCTCACATCTCTTCTGAGCTCTACCTAGTTTTGATTCTAACATAAATTGGTTCTGGAGGGGGGTGGATGACAGTACAGGATGGATGCAAGAGATAATAGTGAAGATGATGAAAGGGGAAAAATGCATATGGAAAGATCTATTTGAAGGAAAACAGAGGGAAACCAATTGAAGCAAATCAGAAAGCAAATGGCCCCAAAATGTGAACTTACCACCACCAAACCCAGGATCTCCAGGTGTTTTCCTTTCTTTTCCTACAGAGACAAGATTGTCAGGATGTCAAGCACCTGATTGAACTCTGCTGCACTGCACTGTGAATTCCAGGGCTATGTGTGTCATTCTGTCCATCTGTTTCCAATTTAACATGCTCTTTCTCTCCAGATAGCTTTACAAATAGCTAAGCACATTTAATGTGGTGACCCAACCAGGAAGGATGTGTCAGACTGCTAACTCTGGTGCTCCTTTCGAATGATTGTCTGGACAGGCAAAACATGACCAGCAGCTATTCCTTGCCAGGGATTTCCATGGCAGAGAGCCGTCTAATCTGGATATGATCTTTCTCATGACCTTGGCTGCTGTTTCACTGTAATTATCTTAAACCTACAGGTAAAAGCTAGGCACTCTCATGCATATGGAATTTTTATGGAAATGAACATCAAATATGGAATGTAAGCTTTATAGAACAATGAAGAAGCAACAGATGTGAAGGAGCAAGAAGGGAAAAACAAGAGGAACCAGATGGTTAACACTCCTATGAAAAATGGTATGTGATACGGCACAATTGCCCTCTTGGTAGAAACAGAAATGCTGTGGCTTTAAAGAGAATTCAGTGCCTACCTTCATCTTTTCATATTCCCCACTATTCCAACTCCTTGCCACTCTGCTGTAGTGCTGACTCCAGGACTTTTACAGTGCCAGAGTATCCAGCTTATCACAGAAAGATGAACCACACAATTAAAGACGAGAACTAACCATGAAGTCACATTAGATCTGAATGGTTGTTGAAGCCTGGAAGGACTAGAAACAAAGAAGGAGAAGGAGAAGAAAAGTCTTAAGATGTTCCTAATAAAAAATGCAGCAAAGATAAGAAGATAAATGCATAGAGTGGTGATTTCATAGAAAAATATCCCATAGTGGTGCAAAGATTTCAAGTCTATGTGTAAATTACCATTAAAAAGTCCACCTATAATTAGATCCACATTTCTCCACCAAAAAAAAAAAAAATGTAAGGTATATCTCTACCAATATGTGAAAACACACATGCATTATGAATACAAAATTATGATACACCAATTCCATATGCACACTACATTATTTAAGATATGATTTTTTTTACTGTAAAACCATTCATTGCAGTTTACCATAACACAAGCTAAGACATTATATCTTGTGCCTATAGTCAGAGTTCTCACAAGCATCCCACATATGCAAAAGTCCCATAGAGGCCTCAATAAAAAGGAAATGCAAGGAGAATTGAAAACAAAGAAACAAAGACAAATTAGCCTTAAAAACTTAGAAAATATTTTGTTTTTTTAAAAGAAGAAGAATGAATGGAGAGGAAAGAAGTGGATTTTACTCCAGCTCTATTTGGTCCTAGACAGGAAGACACGAGAAGGTGATAGATTGTATGACAACTATGACAACTCTAGTAAAGAGAATATCTGATTAACTGGTATTTCCAGCTTATAATAAATTCCATATAAATAAATCTAACTGCAGTTTACTGTTTGTGAAATTAATGTCAATACAATCTTTATCACCTGTTTTAATAAATATTATACTAGGGTTACTAAAACACTTAAAATTCTTTGAAGACATATGAAAGAAATTGTATGTGTTTTATGATACTACTATTCCTGTATAAAGCTGGTCAATTCTTTTGAATGTGTAAGCCCAATAGAAGATTTTCAAAACTGCATCTTTAAACAGAGACCCAAATAAAGTACCTTGATCTTGGCAATGTGTTAAATTTGCATGTGTAAGTAATTAGACTATATTTTTAAGCAGTATTCCCTTGTGCAAGTCTTTGTTCTCTACTTTCTGCAAATGAAATTAAAGAAGGATATATGGAATTTAAAAATCTCTCGTTTTCCTTTTAAAAATACTTTGTAGTGGGGCACCTAAGTAGCACAGTTAAGCCTTCCATTCTTGGTTTTGGTTCAGGTCATGACCTCAGGGTTGTGAGATCCAGCCCCACAGGGGATAATTGAATATCTCTGTTCAATTGTTTCAGTATCTCTCTCCCTCTCCTTCTGCCCCTCCCTGCCATGTGCACATTCTCTCTCTCTCTCTTTCTCTCTCTCTCTCTCTCTCCCTCTAACTCTACCTCTCTCATAAATGAATAAATCTTTTTTAAAAAACCTTGTAGTAAAGTGTGCTCAATTACAAAGGAAATCACAAAAGACAGGAAGAACTCTGATGATTCCAGAGTGTGACAGCCACACACCAAAAGATTAACTCCCAGCAGATGGATTACAAAAATCACAGTTTGTCTTCATCAAAAGTACTTTCAGAATTTAACATTGAATATGCATTTCAAGTTCAAAATGTTCCCTCCAGGCACACCTGGGTGGCTTAGTGGTTGAGTGTCTGCTTTTGGCTCAGGGCATGATCTCGGGGTCCTGGGATGAGTCCCATATGAGGCTCCCCACAGGGAGCCCACTTCTCCCTCTGCCTATGTCTCTGTTAGTATATATATGTATATATGTATATATATGTGTATATATATAACTTTTATATCTCTTACATTCTTATTATAGACACATAGAATCAAATTCATCATTATATTTAAAATAAATATTTTTAAATTTATTTAAAGTATACTTTCATATTCTTTAAATTCTCACTTTAGATATGTTTAGTTTATATGTAAAATAATACTTTAAATTTCTATTTTAAAATTTATTTATACTATGGGTTAATCTTAGAGGCTAAAAATTATAAAATAGAATAGTTGAGGAGACAGAAGGAGAGAGAGCTCAAAGTTACACTATTTTAGTCATGAGAATCTCAAGAGAAATTCTCTTTATGCATGTTGTCTGGATGTGACTTGAAACAACCCAAGACTGTATTCTAGCTCAGTTACTAAATCAAGCAAATTGTTTAGCATCTATATCTCAAGTATCTTACCTATAAAATGGGAGAATTTATTTCTCGTGTCAACTAAGTAATCATGTTATTACACTTCTTAAAGATTGTTTTCAAAGAGGTGAAATTAAAAAAAAAAGTGAAATGGCCAAAAGCATATATGCCAAATATTATCCTTTCTACATGCCATTTAATTTCTCACTCTTCAAGATGGCATAAATACAAACTTCGTATCTTCACATATCAAGCAATCACTTCTCAAAATATTAATCAAGTATATGCTATGTGCCAGCAATAAAAAACTAACAACTCTGCTTTCGTGAGTTTTATGTTCTAGAGAAAGACAACAAACAAGTAAATAAATAAACAAAATACAGTGTTCCAGTAGTTTCTTAGGGAAATGAACGTCTTAAATACTCCAAAACTTAGCACAATATCTGAGACAAAATATATATTCAGTGTATATAGAATTAATGGATAAAGGAAAAGAGGAAAATAAAAAGAGAAAAAATAATGATTTAATAAGTTGTTATCCTGGGGTACCTGAGTAGCCTAGTCAGTTAAGTGTCCCACTTTTGATTTTGGGTCAATAAATGATTTCATGTCAAGCAATCAAGCCCCTCATTGGGCTTGTGCTCAGTGCAGAATCTCCCTGAGTTTTTCTCTGTCTGCCCCTTCCCCTAGTGCGCTCTCTCTCTCTCTCTCTCTCAAATAAATAAGTAAATCTTAAAAAAAAAAAAAAAAAAAAGTTCTCACCCAACAAATTAAAAATAAAATGACTTTGGCTATGGCAGAGTAGCATTTTACAGACAAACTATTATACTGAAGACAACAAAAGCTCAGGATAATCCAGCTCATTAAAGGCCTTGGAAAACAACAATGGTAACCAAGATTTAGAAGGATAAAACCCCAAAGAAAAGAAAAAGTATTGAAGTGAATCCATAACTCTCTGTTCCTAGATTCCAAAGGCATTTGCAAATTTCTAAGATGAAGATGGCAAGAAGCCAAGAGTTGATTTTTTAAGTAGCCTCATGATCTCAAGGAGGTAAGAAAGTTCCTACCAAAGAGAAAGGATCTTGGTAAAAAAGAGAGGCTTTCCAGTCAGACAATCCAAATTCTACAATTTAGGAATAAGGGCAAATTAGAAATAATCTGGCCCTTAGAAATACTGAAACTCAGGGGCAGCCTGGGTGGCTCAGCGGTTTAGCACCACCTTCAGTTTAGGGCCTGATCCTGGAGACCAGGGATCAAGTCCCATGTCAGGCCCCTGCACAGAGCCTGCTCTCCCTCTGCCTGAGTCTCTGCCTCTCTCTCTCTCTCTGTGTCTCTCATGAATAAATAAATAAATAATCTAAATTAAAAGAAAAAGAAATACTGAGACTCAAATTTCTCAATCCTTCCTTGGATCAAGATGATGTGTCCAAATACTATACCCAAGAGAAGACAAACACATTCTAAAAAAAAGATAATATTACCCAGAAGCTCCATAATTTTTGTATTAAATATGTGAGGTACTCAAAAATTATTAAGTATGCCAGGAGAGAGGACCATAAAAGCCAAGAGATAAAATAAGAAACAGAAATAGACTCATTGATGGTTCATATGTTAGGCTTATCAGACACAGACATAAAAATAACTTTAATATGTGAAAAAATTAAATGACAGAGAACTTCACCTAAGAAGTGGAGTCTGTAAGAAAATTATAAATTGGGATGCCTGGATGGCTCAGCAGTTGAGCATCTGTCTTTGGCTCAGGGTGTGATCCTAAGATCCTGGGATTGAGTCCCACACTGAGTTCCCTGGGAGGAGCCTGCTTCTCCCTCTGCCTATGTCTGTGCCTCTCTCTGTATGTCTCTCATGAATAAATAAATCTTTTTTTAAAAAAATAAAATTATAAATTAAAATTTTGGAACTGATGTGCCAGGTCACTAAGACTCAGAACTCAATATATCATTTTAGACACTCTAGAAAGAAGTATTAATGAGATGGAATATAAGTCAATAAACATACCTAAATGAAAATAGCTTTTTTAAAGATATAAAACACAAAGTGTAAAAAACATTTGGGACATAATGAAAAGATATATTATACATATAATTGAAATCCCAAAAGCAATATAGAAAAAAAAAAAGGAAGTAGCCATAATTTTAAAATATCAGTGAAAATTTTCAAAAAAGGAACAAAGACATCAAGCAACATCATTAAGAAGCTTTACAAACTCTAAACAAAATAAATGCAAAGAAAACAACATTAATATATATACTTCTGAAAACCAAAAATAAAGAAGAAAATCTTAAAGGCATGTAGAAACAAAAACTGCTTTCCAATTTAAAAAAGTGATAACTCATTTATGAACAGGAATGAAATTAGAGAATAATGGGATCATATTTTTTAATTTCTAAATCAGGGTAACATCTAACCAGAATTCCTTGCCTAGAAAGATACATCTCAAAAATAAAGGGCAAATTAGAGTGTCTGGGTGACTCAGTTGGTTGTGTCTGCTTTCGACTCAGGTCATGATCCCCAGGGTCCTGAAACTGAGCCCCATTTGGGCTCCCTGATCAGTAGGGAGCCTGCTTCTCCCTCTCTCTCTGCCACTCTCCCTGTTTGTGCTCACTCTTTCTCTCTCTGTCAAATTAACAAATAAAATAGGAATGCCTGGGTGGCTCAGTGGTTGAATGTCTGCCTTTGGCTTGGGTCATGACCCCAGGGTCCTGGGATCAAGTCCCACATCAGGCTCCCTGCAGGAAGCCTGCTTGTCTCTCTGCCTATGTCTTTGTCTCTCTCATGAATAAATAAATAAAATCTTAAATTAATTAATTTTCTTAAAAATAAATGAGTAAAGTAAAGGGCAAATAAAGATTATATCAGAAAAACAAAAGTAGAGAAAATGTACTGGCAGCAGACCCATGCAAACAACCAAACAAACAAAAAATTCAAGATCCTTTCAGCCAGAGAAAGTGATTCTAAATGCACATGTCCTGTGTCTGCCTCCACGCTGGCCTTGAGCGCGTCTTGGGGCTATGGCCCAGGGCTCCTTTTGGCCCCTCACCATATTTCTCCTGTGAGAATGTTTTTATTGGCATATATTTTTTACTGGAAATGAGCCTTTTAGGAATGAATGTAGACTGGTTTGTATTAAAACTTGTAAATTGCTTAAGAAAAATCTGTGGCTGGTCCATGAGGCAGCCACTGAGGGGCCCACCCAAGGCTTCAGCTGGTGAGGGAGCCCCAAGGGGGAGGAGAGGGAAGAGCCCAAGCCTTGCTCCCTCCACACTGGCGGGAGCCCTCGGGTCCAGCTCGGGTGAGAACCCTGGGCTCAGAGGTCCGCGGCACAGATCCAAACACACAGCCCAGTCACAGGGAATGACACTTTTCATTGGGTTAGTTGGGAGAAGAGGTTAATGGTTACAGAGTCGGGGCCTGGGCCAACCAGATTGGGCTCCAGCCCCGAGGTGAGCAGTGCACTCTTGCTGTGGTCCAAAGCCCCCTCCCCTGTGTCCTCTCAGGCGGTGCCTGCCTGAGAGGCACCGTGCCTATGTCTTTGTCTCTCTCATGAATAAATAAATAAAATCTTAAATTAATTAATTTTCTTAAAAATAAATAAGTAAAGGGCAAATAAAGATTATATCAGAAAAACAAAAGTAGAGAAAATGTACTGGCAGCAGACCCATGCAAACAACCAAACAAACAAAAAATTCAAGATCCTTCCAGCCAGAGAAAGTGATTCTAAATGCACAAAAAGGAATAAAGTATGATAAATGAGTAAATATGTAGAAAATCTAAATTAATTTGAATTCATAAAGCAAAATATATTGTGCATTATGGAAATTTATACACATAATTAAAATATGTGACTAGAATAGCAAAAAGGCTAAAGGAGATGGGGTAAGGTATGCTTAAAATTATTTCATTGTCACTGCTCCTGGACTCTTCCCAGTAAGCATCATAAAGTCTCTCCTCTCACTGCCATCAGGTCTAAGTCTGTGTCTCCCAAGGAGCCTGAGCAGCTGCAGAAGCTCTTCATCAGAGGTTTGAACTTTGAAACAACATATCAAAGTCTGAGGAGCCATTTTGAGCAATGAGGAACACATAGACTGTGCAGTAATGAGAGATCCAAACACCAAGTGCTCCAGAAGCTTTGGGTTTGTCACCTATGCCACTGTGGAGGGGGTGGATGCAGCCATGAATACAAGGTCACATAGGTGCATGGAATAAATAAAATCTGAAGGAGAAGGAGAAGGAGAAGGAGGAGGAGGAGGAGGAGGAGGAGGAGGAGGAGGAGGAGAGGAGGAGGAGGAGGAGGAGGAGGAAGAAGAAGAAGAAGAAGAAGAAGAAGAAGAAGAAGAAGAAGAAGAAGAAGAAGAAGAAGAAGAGAGGAGGAGGAGGAGGAGGAGGAGGAGGAGGAGGAGGAGGAGGAGGAGGAGGAGGAGGGGGAGGGCCAGGGGGAGGGGAAGGAGGGGGGAGAGAGGGGGGAGGGGGAGGGGAGGAAGACACTGAGGAACATCATCTAGGAGATTATTTTGAATAGTATGGGAAAATTGAAGTGATTGAGATCATGACTGACAGAAGCAGCGGCAAAAAAGAGGTTTGGCTTTTGTAACATTTGATGACCATGAATTCTGTAGACATGATTGTCATTCAAAAATATGAATGTGAAGTAAGGAAAGCCCTATCTAAGCAAGAGATGGCTAGTGCTTCATCCAGCCAAAGAGGTAGTAGTGGTTCTGGAAACCTCAGTAGTGGTTGTGGAGGTGGTTTTGGTGGGAATGACAACTTTGGTCATGGAGGGAACTTCAGTGGACTAGGTGGCTTCGGTGGCAGTCAAGGCGGTGGTGGATATGGTGGTAGTGGAGATGGCTATAACATATCTGGTAATGATGGAAGCAACTTTGGAGGTGGCAAAAGCTATAATGATTGCGGCAATGATGACAATCAATCCTCAAACTTTGGACCCATGGAAGGAGGATATTTTTGGAGGCAAAAGCTCTGCCCCCTATGGTGGTGGAGGCCAACACTTTGCCAAACCATGAAACCAAGGTGGCTATGGTGGTTCCAGCAGCAGCATATGGTAGTGGCAGAAGGTTTTAATTGCTACTGTGAAACACAGCTTAGCAGGAGAGGAGAGCCAGAGAAGTGACAGGAAAGCTACAGGTTACAACAGACTTGGGAACTCAGCCAAGCACAGTGGCGGCAGGGCCAGGCTGCTACAAAGAAGAAATGTTTTAGACAATACTCATTTGTATGGGCAAAAAACTTGAGGACTGTATTTGTGACTAATTGTATAACAGGTTATTTTAGTTTCTGTCCTGTGAAAATGTAAAGCATTCCTACAAAGGGTTTTAATGTAGATTTTTTTTTTTTGCACCTATGCTGTTGATTGCTAAATGTAATAGTCTGATCATGATGCTGAATAAATGTGACTTTTTAAAAAATGTGCTGTATAAGGTTAGTCTACTCTGAAGCCACTTGATAAACTACCCCAAGAGTATAAAGTTAGAACTCCTTCAGGGTGATGCTAAGTTCTGTTCGAAATTTATTTGCAACCTGCTTGGGCACAGGAGCCATTGTTTCCACAAACCTTGGTATAGATGAAATGACAGTTAATGTGTTGTGACCTGGAGTTCCAAGTCCTGGAGTTTATCTGGTTATTATGATTGTTGGCACATCCTATGCAATATATCTAAATTGAATTATGGTATCAGATAAAATTATACATGGGATTTTTAAATAAAATAAAATAATAAAATTATTTCATTGTGTATCAATTGATAAAAGTAGTAAAAATTGTAATAGTACTAATTTTAGTAGAGTTTACCGAGTAAAAGATTCATTTTCTAATATCTAGAATAGGTATTGGCAAACTATTCCTAAGGATTGACTTTAACTCAGCACCTATTTTTATTTAGCTTGAAACCTAAGAACAAGTTATATCCTTAAATCTTAGAAAAATATTTTTTTAAAAAAATACAATGATTATAGAGTGCTTTACAATACGTCATGCATTGCTCTCAATCTTTGCATTTATTAGTTATTTAATCTTTACATCAACCTTGTGAATTAATTACTCATTGTGTACTGAGGAAATAGAAGCTTCTAGTTACTTCAATAGTTAAGTTACTAAATAGTAAGGATCACACGCTAATGATCACTCCTAAAATTCAAAGTCAGGGAGTCTGATTCTAGAGATTGTGCTCTTATCCAAAACCGGAACAATATACAGATGCAAACATCATATTCTAGCACATTTTCAGGAGGTAATCTTACTGTGGTTTACAGAAGCAAGAAGATATCGTATTTCTATAATGATGACAAGAATACTAAATTTAAACTCCAAAATAACTGAATACTAAATTTAAACTCCAAATAACTGAAACTGAAACGTTTATTTCCTTAAAGAAAGAATTCCATTCTTCTGATCCTATATTACAAAAAAACTTACTCAATTATTTTTATTATATTTTGAAATTTGTTTATAAACAATCTGTGTAAATTTGTTCTTTTTCTTATTATATAAGTAGCTGCATAATATCCTTGATTTTGCTTCTTTGCCTGAAGAACCTGTTTGTAGAGAAATATGCCTGTTGCCTGTTGTAGAGAAATATGCTAACCTCAATTCTAGAATAACCAGAAAAAGGGTAACAAAAAAATGTACAGCTGTGAGATTGGCAAAATCAAATAATCTAAAAGATGTCAAGGAAAGAACATAAAAGGAATAACAAAAACATGTGAAACAAAGAAGAAATAAATATGAAGATTTAAACCCAAACAGGGGTCCCTGGTGGCTCAGTCGGTTAAGCATCCAACTTTTGATATTGGCTCTGATCATGATCTTAGAGTTACGGGATTGAGCCCGGAGTTGGGCCACATGCTCAGAGTCTCCTTAAGATGCTCTCTTCCTCTGCCCACCACACTCTGCTCATACTAAATAAATAAATAAATAAACAAACAAACAAACAAATAAAATCTTTTTGCAAAACCACTTAGAGTGGTTAAATTAAATGTAACTGGATTTAGATCTTATTAAAAGCCAAATATTCTCTAACGAAATAAAAAAAAATACACAACTATAAGCTTCTTTTAAAAGTCACATCTAAAATATAAGGATACAGCAAAAGTGAAATTAAAAGAGTAGAGAAATCCTGTCATGTAGAGTGAACAAAACAAAGACCTATGGGTATAAAAATAACTACTTAGATATTAAAGCAAAAAGTATTAATGGAGGCAAAAATGAAAAAAATGACAGAAATATTGAATAAGCATTTCCAAATAGCCAAAAATATATGAATAATATTTGACCTCCCTAGTATGATAAAAAATAAACTCATAATGAGATACATCCCAATATAACAACAAAATGGATAGAATGACAGAAAAAAAAAGTTATTGAACGATTAGAATTTTCATACAATATTAATATCAATGCAGAAAAGGTATACCACTTTGGAAAACTATCAAGCAATATCTGTTAAAACTATACGTACATATTCCCCATGACTCAACAATTGTATATATAGGCATACACCCCTAAAAATGTATATGTCTGCTCACCATAAACACATATAAAACTGTCCATGAGATCAATTTTGAAAATAATTAAAAAACTAGAAACAACCTAAGTGTCTCTTAGTATAACAACTGACAAACATATCCATGTAATAGATTACTATAATGAGATTATATAACAGATAATATTAAATTATGTAACAAATTATTATTAAACACAACAATGTGATGAGTGTAAAAACATAACTGCCTGGGGCACCTGGGTGACTCAGTTGGTTATATGTCCAACTCTTGGTTTCAGCTCAGGTCCTGATTTCATGGTTTATGAGACTGAGCCCCATGTCAGGCTCTGTGCTCAGTAAAAGTCTGCTTGGATATTCTCTCTCTCTCTGTCCCTTCCCCCATTCATGTTCTCTCTCTGTCTTTTCTCTCTCTCTCTCCAATAAATAAATAAATATTTTTTAAAAAACATAATGTTGACTAAAGGAAGTAATACAAAAAAGAGTACCTAATATATGAGTCTCTCTATATAAAATATAAAAACAGGTAAATCTACAATATAGAATTTAGAACAGTGATTACCTTTGCTGGGAATAATGACAGATAATGCACAAAAGAGACTTCTGGGATCCTGATAATGTTCTATATCTTGATCAGAATGAAGATTATATGAGCATGTTCATTTTGTAGAAATTAGAGCTTTTACAATTTGTGTACCTTCCGTATGCATGTTATAATGTTTTTTAAAGAAAGGACATAGATAATTTATCAGGAGAGACAATGAGTAATCAAGTAATTTGATGACATGGCTCTCACCCTGGCAATCACTTTCTCATATTTGTATAGCAGCTCCTGCTTATCTGTCTTATCCCACCCAACACTGCAAACTATCATCCCATTGCTTTCTTCAAATGCCAAATCTTAATCCCATTGCAAATCCCTGTTGTGCCTTCCATTTGCATATTAAATCAAGATGAAATTCCGAGTGACATAGCTAGGCCTTCCATCAGGAGACTATTTAAGAAAAAAAAAAAAGGAGACAATCTTACCTGTGCAACCAAGATTTAGCGATCCTTGCTCTCTCCACACTCAGAACCTCTGCAGATAGTTTCTGCCTGCTTAAAATGTCTCATTGACTTTTTTCAATCAAAAACCTTTATGAAGATTTAGAAGTTCTCTGAAAGCAACTTTGACAATTCCAATCTACAAATGTTTTCCTTGTTCTGTTTCCATAGCACCTAAAAACACAATCTGTTCCCACAACATTACATTCTTTCCTATGAATTACATTAGAAATACCCTCCAATCCATTATTTGTATGTCCTATCTCCCCCAACAAGAACATAAATTTATTTGGTTTTAGGAAGTTTCATACATTGCATGCACTCAATGTCTCCAAGTTTAGGTACTTAAAGGAATGAATTCTTGGTGCCCATTCTTACAGATGAAAGAAAAAAAAGTGCATTAAGGGCACTGTCTCTCCATTAATTATATAAACTTTCTTTCCTTATCTATAAGGAGGAGGATTTGAATTCCTCAACATTATGACCCATTTAATAGTTAGTTCTTATCTACAGATTGTAGCATCACTCTCCCCTCAAGATAGATGGTCGGTAGGTAGATAGGTAGATAGGTAGGTATGTAGGTAGGTAGATAGATGATAGATAATAGATAGATAGATAGATAGATAGATAGATAGATAGATAGATAGATAGATGATAGATAGAATAACATAATAGAGAGCTCTAAAATCTGTTTAGCTTATTATAACAAAATTAACTATGAATTTTATCTATTTCAAATAATCATCTTTTAAAAATTATGCTGGTTAAATGATCAAAGAATTTAAAAAATGAGTTAAAAATATCAAATACAATTTCTGGAGAAATTTCTAATATCTTCTGATATATTAAATGTGATTTAGTCATTTATTTATTAATTGTTCTAAAAAGCATTTTTTAAATACACAATGCCTTATATTCACATTTATCTTGAACTTTAAAATGCTTCATATCCATCAGCTCATTTGTTACATTTATTTGTCATCTGTCCCTTATAAGCACTTAGAAAGTAAGAATATATTAAATTTTATATTATAATAAAAATAATAGCTAATATTTACCGAGTGTTTAATATTTTAAATGTCTCTTTTGTGTTACCTCGTTAAGTCCTCACAATGAATCTCTGATATAAGAACTATTACTATCCTTAGTATACACACATTTCTTAAATGGTGGGAACAGAATCTAAACCCTGGAAGTTTGCATCCTGAGCTAGTTTGTATCCTCTACTGTCTAAGACAGAATATTGTCTTTTACTAGGTCGAAAAACAAAGATGAAAGTCAGGCAGTATTTCTAATATCAAAATCTATGTAAATGAACATGGAACTTGACAGATTTTTCTGACTTCTTCCCAAAACCAAGACCCCTTTATCCTAGAATTATAAACTATATATAATATATATAATATATATATAATATATTCAAAATTATACAAATACTGTGAAGAATAATTTGGAAAGAGCTATTAAAATTTGAAGTATTTATCCTAATATAAGAGTTTCAGTCCTGGGGATCCCTGGATGGCTCAGTGGTTTAGCGCCTGCCTTCGGCCCAGGGTGTGATCCTGGAGACCCGGGATCCAGTCCCGCGTCGGGCTCTCTGCATGGAGCCTGCTTCTCCCTCTGCCTGTGTCACTGCCCCTCTCTCTCTCTCTTTCTCCCCCCACCCCGTGTCTCTATGAATAATAAATAAATAAATCTTAAAAAAAAAAAAGTTTCAGTCCTATGAATTTACCCTACAGATAAACACACAAAAGTATGAAATAACACACACAAGAATTTTCATTACTTCATTTTTGTAACTTATTTGCCCTATCAATTAGCCACTCTAAATAAAGCTATTACTGTCATAAAATTAAGTATAATGTAAGCTTTAAAAAAAAAAGTTCTATAGGTAGTGATAAGAAATGATCCCATGGTAAAGAGAGATGGTATAGATGGTATGGTAAAAAGAGATGAGGTGATGAAATAAAATGGGTTCTCATTTATGTTTTTTAAAAAATGAATATATGTATGTATGTAGAGAAGATTCTAGATGGATATAAAAAGAACTGGTTATAGTGGCTGCCTCTAAAGAAGAAAAAACTGCTTAAGCATCAGTGTAGGGAAACAAAGCATTTTTCAGTGGAATGTCTCTTATATTTGAAATTTAGTATCAATGCATGTATTACCATAGAAATATAAGTTAAATATTTTAAATAAAATACAAAAGTAATAATAATTACTATCTTCTGTTCTGGGAAAGTGTGCAATGGAGAAATGCAGTGCAATTCTTTTTTTTTTTTTTAATTTTTTTTATTTATTTATGATAGTCACAGAGAGAGGGAGAGAGGCAGAGACACAGGCAGAGGGAGAAGCAGGCTCCATGCACCGGGAGCCCGATGTAGGACTCGATCCCGGGTCTCCAGGATCGCGCCCTGGGCCAAAGGCAGGCGCCAAACCGCTGCGCCACCCAGGGATCCCCTGCAGTGCAATTCTTAAATGGGAGTAACAACCACAAATTCTCAACCTGGAGAAAATCAAACACAGTCATAAATGATAGAAAACAAACATTTACTTACAGTAAATAGGATTGCCCTTAAATAAAAAATGTAGATAAATGGTCATCTAGTGCAAAGCTAAGCCTTCTAGGTTTCTTTCTAAATTGAATGCAGTAGATTCATTTAACAGTTTCTCAGTCTCCTCACCACCACTTCCCTGTCTCTCTCTCCTCTTATTTACCATCTCACACTTTTTGAAAAGTTTTATAAACACTCCATTGATTTTTTTAAATGACAATAAGACAGCAAAATGAAATGATAAAAACATTTTTGTTTTGTATTTTCCCTACTGCAGATGCACATATGTCAATTTCTCTAAAACTAATTTTTTCTAAGAAACAATCCACAAAGAACAAATGTTTGCTGATGGTGAAGACTATAATAAGAAAAGTTTGTTACTATTGCTTAGCATTGTAACTAGTAAACCTACTTTGACTGTTGTGTCTTGGAACAGGCTTATTTATTTAGCTACAGTAAGGGGGGGAGGGAACTCTTCTGTTTCCAATATTCATGAAAAAAGTCTCAATTTTGGAAAAGATAAATTTGGATATACTGAAATGGGATCCTCTCCCTGCTGAAATGTTCTGGAGACACTCTGCAGACCAGGGCTGCTTCTCTTCTGCTTCCTCTTTCAGCCCTCCCCTTGACACAAGGCACTACTTATTTAGAAGATAAATCTAAACTGTATAATTTGGAAAAACACATACTTAGAAATATCTCCCCTCTTGGGGACTCCGAAAAGGAGAAGCCTATCTCCACTGGAGATCTGCTTATTTTTGTAATTAAAACAGCATAGGAAAGCCTTTTTACGTGTTTTTGCTCATGGGCTCAAAATTTAATCAGATGCCTCTCATAAAGAAGCCAGTTTTTTTTTTTTTTTCAGTGAGTAAAGGAAGCTAAGAATTTATTAGGAATATGTCTACCTTAAGCAGTTTGACAATGAGGATTTCTACAAGGCTTGGTTGGCAGTGACTGCACATTAACAGGCCCAAAGACAGAAGGGATTCCAACTTTCAGAACATAACTTCTTCACTATGCTACTTTTAATACTGGTCAGCTACTTCCATGGGTTAGCTTATGGTAGCAAAATCTTGTTCAATTTAGCCAGGGGCAAAATCTGGAAGCAGTTTCCAACGATTCTTTCCCTCACTAGTATTCCCTTCATATGCAAATTTCATACTCCTCTGGCCCTTTCTTCATGTAACCAAGCCATGGACCACCTCCCCCAGTTGTAACCTCTAATTCTTTTTGCCCTGGTTCTCTTTTCTTAAGTCTGCAAATTTGCCCCTTTCTAAAGATCTGGAATCTCTCCAACCCTCTTACTAGCACTTATGTCCATGGTTGAGATTTCGCTCTACCCATCACAGATTGTCATCTCTTACTTATTTCCTAGTCATGAAATCCATTCATTTTTCATTCATTAAGTATTCACTGATCACAGTATACCGAGCACTGCTTTAAATACTAAGAATAAAGAAGTAAACAAAACACAAAAATGAGCAATAGCAATCAACAGTGATTGTCCTCTACCTGGATCCAATGTGAAGGGTAGAAAAGTTGTTTCTCAAAGACATCCTAAAAACTCTAGGGACTTCTAGGGAAGATTATGGAATGGAAGGAATTCAAGCTCACCTCATCCCACAGATACAACTAGATAACACTCACATCAGTGTAAATAACCCAAAAAAATGGTATGAAGACTAACAAAACAGACTCTCCACAGCTAAATGTAGAGAAGCCATATTGAAAAGGGTAGGAAGGGCAGAGACACAGTTGGGAGCCAAATGTCCCATGGGACTGTCTATGGTAAGGAGAGACAAAGTAAGTGTGGAGAGATGAGAAAAGCAGACCCCTAACTCAAGCACTCCAGACATTCCAGGCATGGGGACCTCTATTGGGGAGACAAATCTCCGTAACACTTGGCTTTGAAAACTGTAGAGGCCAAACCTCACAAGTTCTTAAAATCAGTAGGACTTAACATTTGGAACTTTACACAGGGGTCTCAGCACTGGGAGAGACAGAGGACAACAAGAAATTGAGTCCCTGCACTAGAAAAGACAGCACAATAAACAGCCCCACAGAGTTACACCATAGAAGCAGCAGGTTGAAAAACCCCTGGGGTTTACAGGAAGATTTATTTATTGATCACAGAGCATGTGCTAGAGGGGCAAGGATATTTGAGAGACTTCAAAAACAAAAGAGCTGGCAGGTACCATTTCCCTCCCTAACCCCCAACTTAAATATATGGACACCGGCTGGAATCATCACAGCATGAACTCTCTCCACCTGACTTGCTAATAGCATTCCCCCACCAACTTGGCTGACCTCAGCAGGCATTTTCTTAGGCCACTGCAGGTTCCCCCTTGTATACCACACCCATGTGTTCTTCTGCACACTTGTCCCCTCCAATCCAGCCTGAGCAAAGATCATCCAAAGCGATGCCATAAGCCTGGCAATATGCAAGCAGCTTCAAAAGAGGCCAGCAACACCCCAAAGTGACTCCTGCCCTGAGAAGAGGGGAATATAACCACACTCACTAGTCCAACCGCACGTCTAGCAGTGGGTTGGAAGCAGACAGCAGGTCTGACTGCAGACACCATCCATCAACAAAAGCTTATCAGGAAACAATAGAGGAAAAGCACCCTGCAGTTCAATGCTATCATACCTCTGGCAAATGACTGGTCTGACTCACCTGAAGCACAAAGTGGCCCCAAACTGGTCCACTAACACAGGAACCAAATCCTGCACATAACAGGCAATGAGAGTCATTGCAGACAACTGGACTTAAGGTAAACATGGCTCAATCATAACAGTAAGGCATCGACAACACATATAGGAGACACTCCTGAAGCACCAGGTCCTGCTGAACAGGGGATACTGCACTTTAGGACCTATTATTCATTAGGCCACTACTTTCAAGAGCAGGAGATGTAGCTAACTTTCCTAACACAGAGAAACAGACACAGAAATTTAGACAAAATGAGCAGACAGAGGAACATGTCCCAAAGGAAAGAATAGGAAAAAATCACAGCAAAAGAGCTTAACAAAATGCAGATAAGTAACATGCCTGATAGAGAATTTAAAGTAATGGTCATAAAAATACTCACTAAACTTGAGAAAAGAGTGGAGATCTCAGTAAGATCCTTAACAGATAGAAAACTTTAAAAAGAACCAATCAGAGATGAAGAACTCAATAAATGGAATTTAAAATGCATTACATGGAAGGCCATCTGGGCGGCTCAGTCAGTTAAGCATCCAACTCTTGGTTTTAGCTCAGGTCATAATCTCAGGGTCTTAAAATCAAGCCCTGCCTCACCTTGGCATGGAGTCTCTATCCCTCTCCTTGCCCTTCTACCCCTCCTCTCCTCTCTCTCTCTTTAATTAATTAATTAATTAATTAAAAAAACTATTTTAAAAATGCACTAGATGGAACAAATAGTTGACCAGGGGAGCAGAAGAATGGATTAGGAACTTATAAGACAGAGTAACAGAAAGCAGTCAAGCTGAACAGGAGAGAAAAAATAAAATAGACTAAGGGAACTCAGTGCCTTCATAACCATAATGACATTTGCAGTGTAGGGATCCCAGAAGGAGAAGAGAGGGAAAGGGGAAAGAAAATTTATTTAAAGAAATAATACCTGAAAACTCCCCAAATCTGAGGAAGGAAACAGAATTCCATATCGAGGAGGCATATAGAGCCCTCAAAAAAATTAAACCAAGGAAGTTCACACTAAGATACATTCTAATTAACATGGCAAAAAGTAGTGATAAAGAGAAAATTTTAAAAAGAGAAAGAGAAAAAAGAAAAGAAAAATTTACATACAAAGGAAACACTGTAAGGCTATCAAATTTTTCAGCAGAAATTTTTCAGACCAGAAGGAGTGATATGATATATTCAAAGTGCTGAAAGAAAAAACTTACAAATAAAAATACTCAATGTAGGGCAGCCCACGTGGCTCAGCGGTTTAGCACCACCTTCAGCCTAGGGCGCGATCTTGGAGACCTGGGAACTAGTCCCACCTCGGGCTCCCTGCATGGTGCCTGCTTCTCCCTCTGCCTGTGTCTCTGCCTTTCTCTCTCTCTCTCTCTCTCTGTCTCTCATGAATAAATAAATAAAATTTAAAAAACGAATAGATCTTTAAAAAAAAATACTCAATCCAGCAAGGCTATAATTTAGAATAGAAGAAGAGATAAAATATTTCCCAGAGAAACTCAAATTAAAGAAATTCATGATCACTAAACTAACTCTACAAGAAATGTTTTTTTTTTTTATCCAAATTGCTTTTTGTGGGTTTTTTTTTTTAAGATTTTATTTATTTATTCATCAGAGAAACAGAGAAAGACAGAGACATGGACAGAGGGAGAAGCAGACTCCCTGCAGGAAGTCTGATATGGGACTCGATGCCAGGATCCAGGGATTATGGCCTGAGCCAAAGGCAGACATTAAACCGAGATGCCCCCCCTACAAGAAGTATTAAATGGGATTCTTTGAGTGGAAATAAAGAGCATACACAGAATTTTTTTAAAAAGGAAGCAAAAAAAAGCAGTAAATTATTATATCTAGAAAAATATGCCAAGGGATTCACAAAATACAAGTATATAAAATAAGACACCACATACTTAAAACATGGCAGATAGAGAGAATGGGTTCAAACTTGAGCAACCATCAACTTAATATAGACTGCTATACGCAGAAGATGTTATATAGAAACTGAATGGCAACCAGAAATAAAAAACCAGTAACAAATACACCTAAAATAAAGAAAAAGGAATCTAAGTATATCACTAAAGAAAGCCAACTAATTATGAGAAGAGAGACCAAGAGAAGAAAGAAACAGATAACTATAAAACAAGTGACAAAATGGCAATAACTCCATACCTGTCAATGATGACTTTCAATTGACTAAATGGACTAAACATTCTAATCAAAAGACACAGGGACCGATGGCATGACACTCTACATAGAAAACCCAAGACTCCACCCCAAAATTGCTGGAACTCATACAGCAATTTGGCAGTGTGGCAGGATACAAAATCAATACCCAGAAGTCAGTGGCATTTCTATACACCAACAATGAGACTAAAGAAAGAGCAATTAAGGTGTCAATCCCATTTACAATTGCACCCAAAAGCTTAAGATACCTAGGAATAAACCTAACCAAAGAGGTAAAGGATCTATACCCTAAAAACTATAGAACACTTCTGAAAGAAATTGAGGAAGACACAAAGAGATGGAAAAATATTCCATGCTCATGGATTGGCAGAATTAATATTGTGAAAATGTCTATGCTACCCAGGGCAATTTACACATTTAATGAAATCCCTATCAAAATACCATGGACTTTCTTCAGAGAGTTGGAACAAATTATTTTAAGATTTGTGTGGAATCAGAAAAGACCCCGAACAGCTAGGGGAATTTTAAAAAAGAAAACTATAGCTGGAGGCATCACAATGCCAGATTTCAGGTTGTACTACAAAGCTGTGGTCATCAAGACAGTGTGGTACTGGCACAAAAACAGACACATAGATCGATGGGACAGAATAGAGAATCCACAAGTGGACCCTCAACTTTATGGTCAACTAATATTCGACAAAGGAGGAAAGACTATCCACTGGAAGAAAGACAGTCTCTTCAATAAATGGTGCTGGGAAAATTGGGACATCCACATGCAGAAGAATGAAACTAGACCACTCTCTTGCACCATACACAAAGATAAACTCAAAATGGATGAAAGATCTAAATGTGAGACAAGATTCCATCAAAATCCTAGAGGAGAACACAGGCAACACCCTTTTTGAACTTGGCCACAGTAACTTCTTGCAAGATTAATCCATAAAGGCAAGAGAAACAAAAGCAAAAATGAACTATTGGGACTTCATCAAGATAAGAAGCTTTTGCACAGCAAAGGATACAATCAACAAAACTCAAAGACAACCTACAGAATGGGAGAAGATATTTGCAAATGACGTATCAGATAAAGGGCTAGTTTCCAAGACTATAAAGAACTTATTAAACTCAACACCAAAGAAACAAACAATCCAATCATGAAAAGGGCAAAAGACATGAACAGAAATCTCACAGAGGAAGACATAGACATGGCCAACACGCACATGAGGAAATGCTCTGCATCACTTGCCATCAGGGAAATACAAATCAAAACCACAATGAGATACCACCTCACACCAGTGAGAACGGGGAAAATTAACAAGGCAGGAAACCACAAATGTTGGAGAGGATGTGGAGAAAGGGGAACCCTCCTGCACTGTTGGTGGGAATGTGAACTGGTGCAGCCACTCTGGAAAACTGTGTGGAGGTTCCTTGAAGAGTTAAAAACAGATCTGCCCTACAACCCAGCAATTGCACTGCTGGGAATTTACCCCAAAGATACAGATGCAATGAAAGGCCAGGACACCTGCACCCTGATGTTTCTAGCAGCAATGTCCACAATAGCCAAACTGTGGAAAGAGCCTCGGTGTCCATCAGAAGATGAATGGATAAAGAAGATGTGGTTTATGTATACAATGGAATATTACTCAGCCATTAGAAATGACAAATACCCACCATTTGCTTCAACGTGGATGGAACTGGAGGGTATTATGCTGAGTGAAATAAGTCAATCGGAGGACAAACATTATATGGTCTCATTCATTTGGGGAATATAAAAAATAGTTAAAGGGAATAAAGGGGAAAGGAGAAAAAATGAGTGGAAATATCAGAAAGGGAGACAGAACATGAAAGACTCCTAACTCTGGGAAATGAACTAGGGGTGGTGGAAGGGGAGGTGGACGGGGTGGTGGGGGTGACTGGGTACAGGCACTGAGGTGGGCACTTGATGGGATGAGCACTGGGTGTTATTCTATATGTTGGCAAATTGAACATCAATAAAAAACAAATTTATATATATAAAAAAAAGACACAGGGTGATGGAAGGAATAAAAATGCTAGTCCCATCTATATGCTGCCTACAAGACATTCATTTCAGACCTAAGGACACCTACAGATTGAATTTGAAGGAATGGAAAAGCAGTAATCATGCAAATGTAAGTGACAAGAAAGTTGAGATAGCAATACTTATATCAGACAAAATACACAAAACAAAGACTGTAACAAGAGACAAAGAAGGACCTATAATCATAACGGGAGCAATCCAATGAGAAGATAAAATAATTATAAACACTTATGCACCCAATATGGGAGCACCAAATACATAAAACAGCTAATAATAAACATGAGGGATATAATCAATAATAATACAATAAGAGTAGGGAACTTTAACATCCCACTTAGATCAACAGACAGATCATCCAAACAAAACCAACAAGGAAACAGTGGCTTTGAATGACACACTGGAACAGATGAATTGAACAGATATATTCTGAGTGTTCCATTCTAAGACAGCAGAATACACATTCTTCTCAAGGGAACATAGAACATTCTCCAGAATAGACACATATTAGGCCACAAAACAAGCCTCAATAAATTCAAAAAGATCAAAGTCATACTATGCATCCTTTTTGACCATGATGCTATGAAACTGGAAATCTAGAAAGAACACAAATACACAGAAGTAAAATCACATGTTCTTGAACTATGAATAAGTGAGCACAGAAATCAAAGAAGAAAACAAAAAGTACATGGAAACAAATGAAAATGAAAACAAAATGGTCCAAAGTCCTTGGGATGTAGCAAAAGTGTTTTAAGAGGGAAGTTTATGAATACAGGCCTACCTCAAGCAGCAAGAAAAATCTCAAATAAACAACCTAACATTACATCTAAAACCAGTAGAAGGAAGAAAATAGACATAAACAAAATAGAAACTAAAAAAACAAAACAACAAGAATAAATCAATGAAACCAGAAGCCAGTTCTTTGAAATGATCAACAAAATTTATTAACCTTTAGCCACACACATAAAAGAGAGAAAGAGAGGAGACACAAAATCAGAAATGGAGGAGAAATAACAACAAACACCACAGAAATATAAAGGATTATAAGAGAATATTATGGAAAATTACATGCTAATGAATTAGAAAACCTAGAAGAAATGGATAAATTCCTAGAAAAATATAACCTCCCAAAACTGAATCAGGAAAAAATGGAAAAGATGAACAGACTAATTACCAGGAATGAAATTTAGTCAGTAACCAAAAAACTCTCAAGAAATTAAAAACTAGAACCAGACAGCTTCATGGGTGAATTCTACCAAACATTTAAAAAGAGTTAATATCTATTCTTCTCATACTATTCCAGTTAATTCTATGAGGCTAACATTATTCTGATACCAAAACCAGATAAAGACACTAAAAAAAGAGAACTAGAGACAAATATCTCTCATGAACATAGATGCAATGATACTCAACAAAATATTAGCAAACTAAGTCCAGCAATATGTTAAAAAAAAAAAAAAGTTAATCACAATCAAGTAGGATTTATTTCTGCAATGCAAGCATGGGTCAATATTCACAAATCAATGAGATACATCATGTCAATTTGAGAAAGATTAAAAACCATACCATCATTTCAATAGATGCAGAAAAAGCATTTGACAAAGCACAATATTTATTCATGATACAAAAAAAAAAAAAAACAATGAAAGAGGTTTAGGAGGAATATACCTCAACATAATAAAGGCCACCTATGAAAAACCAACAGCTAATATAATACTCAATGGAGAAAAACTGAGAGCTTTTCTCCTAAGATCAGGAACAAAACAAGAATGTCCACTCCACCACTATTATTCAAGATAATAATGGAAGTGCTACCCACAGTAATGAGACAAAAAAAAAGAAAATGAAAGGCATCCAAATTGGTAAGGAAGAAGTAAAACTTCACTATTTGCAGATGACATGATGCTATATGTAGAAAGCCCTAAAGACTCCACAAAAAAAAAAAAAAAAAAAAAACTAGAACTGGGCAGCCCTGGTGGCCCAGTGGTTTAGCACTGCCTTTGGACCAGGGAATCCTGGAGACCTGGGATCAAGTCCTGTGTCAGGCTCCCTGCATGGAGCCTGCTTCTTCCTCTGCCTGTGTCTTGCCTCTCTCTCTGTCTGTCATGAATAAATAAATAAAATCGTAAAAAAAAAACCTACTAGAACTGATAATTGAAATCAGTAAGATCACAGAACATGAAATCAAAATACAGAAATCCACTGTTTTTCTATACACTAATAATGAAATAGCAGAAAGAGAAATAAAGAAAACATTTCCATTTACAATTGCACAAAAAGTAATAAAATACCTAGGAATAAACTTAACCAAGGAGGTAAAAGATTTGTACTCTGAAAATAACAAAATACTTGTGAAAGAAACTGACAACACAAGCAAATAAAATATACCATGCTCATGGATTAGAAAAACAAATATTGTTAAGATATCTATACTACCCAAAGCAATCTACAAATTTAATGCAATTTCTATCAAAATACCAACAGCATTTTTCACAAAACTAAAACAAATATTCTTAAAATTTGTATGGAACCACAAAAGACACCAAATAGCCAAAATGATCTTTAAAAAAAAAGAAAAAGAAAACTGGAGGTATCATAATCCCAGACATCAAGATAAACAACAAAGCTGTAGTAGTCAAAACAGTATGTTACTAAACAAAAATAGAACAATAGAACAGAATATACGCACCCAGAAATAAACCCATGATTATATGGTCAACTAATTTTCAATAAAGGAGGCAAAAATAGGTAATAGGAAAAAGAAAGTCTCTTCAATAAATGGTACTAGGAAAACTGGATAGCAACACACAAAACAATGAAAGTGGACCACTTTCTTACAACACACACAAACTCAAAATGGATTAAAGGCCTAAATGTGAGACCTGAAACCATAAAAATCCTAGAAGAGAGCACAGGCAGTAATTTCTCTGACATTGATCATAGCAACATTTTTCTACATATGTCTCCTGAGGCAAGGGAAACAAATGCAAAAGTAAAATATTGGGACTACATCAAAATAAAAAGCTTCTGCACAGCAAAGGTGACAACCAACAAAACTAAAAGACAATCCTCTGAATGAGAAAAGATATTTGCAAATGACATACCTAATAATGGATTAATATCCAAAGTGTATAAAGAACATATGTAACTCAATACTAAAAAACCAATAATCCAATTAAAAATGGACAGAAGACATGAACAGATATTTCTTCAAAGAAGACAACCAGATGGCCAAGAGACACATGAAAGAATGCTCGACATCATTCATCATCAGGGAAATGCAAATCAAAACTACAATGAGTTACCACTTCATACCTGTCAGAATGGCTAACATCAAAAACACAAGAAACAAGTGTTGGTGAGGATGTGAAGAAAAAGGAACTCTCTTGCACTGTTGGTAGGAATGCAAACTGGTACAGCCACTGTAGAAAACAGTATGGAGGTTCCTTAAAAATTAAAAATAGAATTACCATATAACCCAACAATTCCACTACTGTTTACCCAAAGAATACAAAACACTAATTCAAAAAGATATGTGCACCACTATGTTTACTGCAGCATTAGTTACAACAGCAAAATTATGGAAGCAATCCAATAGATGGATAGATGAATGGATAAAGAAGTTGTGGTGTATATACCATGGAATATTACTCAGCCATAAAAAAGAATGAAATCTTGCCATTTGCAAAATGGATGGATCTAGAGGGTATAATGCTAAGTGAAATAAGTCCACTAGAGAAAGACAAATACCATATCATTTTAATCATATGTGGAAAGGAAACAAAGAAGCAAGACAAACAAAAAATTTTAAAAAAAGAAAGAAACAAGACAAACTAAGGGGGGAAAGAGGCAAGTCAAAAGACTCTTAACTATAGAGAACAAACTGGTAGTTACCAAAGTGGAAGTGGAATGGACAGAGCAGGTGAAGAGGATTAAGAGTTCACTTATCATGGTTAGTACTATGTAAATATATAGGATTATTGAATCGCTCTATTGTATCCCTGAAACTAATATAACACCGTATGTTAATTATACTGGGATGAAAATTTTAAAAAACTCTAGATATTTCAAAATAAAATTAATTAAAGCATTTATTATGTACATTTGCACACATGCTTGGGGTTAATTATAGTATAAGTAAATAAGTGGGTTTTTTTTCATTAGTGATAGAATTAGTGCTAAAATGCTTTCAGAAAAGAACTTCAAGTTACCATCATCATTTTGAGCTTGAGCCTTGCTAGAACAATGTCCCTGTTAAATCTTCATTTTTCTCTACTTCCATTGGAGCCAGGGGTGGCCATTTAACACAGTCTGAACAATTAAGACATAAAGAAAAAAAGGCTGTTAAGCGTAGAAAAAAAGTGTTTCTGGGGAAGGCTTTGTTTTCAAATTAAAAAGGTGTTTGTGACTCTTCTCCCCGCTTCCTGCTTTGAATATAAAGGTTATGCTTGAGCAGTGGAAAGCACCAATACCATGGAAATGAGAAGCCAACGTGCTAAGGACAGATTCAAAGTGCCTGGGTCTTTGTTGACATCACAAGGCCACAGCATCAGCACAGGGCTGCTTCCCTCCAGATTTCCTCAAATGTGAGAATAAACCCTATTTGCAAAAGTTCTGGTTAGCTGCATTTTTTGGATGCATGTACCCCAAAGGTACTGACACAGTGTATGAGTTAAAATCCATACTCAAACATTTGATACCTGAGTGACCTCAGAGACAGTTTGTACCCTCTCCTGGTCTCATCCCTATTCACACTTCTCATATATTTACAGACATTAATAATCTCCCTTCTATGGTTATCATTTGACCACATCAGCATCTTTTCATCAGAAATCAACCTACCTTGTCCCCAAATCATACTGATTTTTTTAATGACAAAAAAAGACACAAAGAATATTTAATAAAATCATTCCAGATTTGGAATGATTAGATGGGAATGCATGGGGAAAATGAAAGCTTACAACAGAGAAAAAATTAACTTACTCTTTTGCTTGCTGATGTGGTACTCTACTTGAATTAACTGTTTCCATGTACAGACAAGAGACCATTCAAATGCTAGCACACAGAGAAGTGGGGGGAGTTAGGCCATTAGGGGAGAAGCCAGATGGAACCAAGCTCCAGTCTCTGGCATGAAAAAATAGGGGCTGAAAATGTACTTCAGAATTAAGAGACCAAGAAACCTGGAAGATGGATTATAATACCTGGGGAAGAAAAAGTTCCCAAACTGCAAATAAATCTATTGTTTAAATCCCCATGATCTCTGCACAGACTATGAAAATGTCCTATGTGTTTTCCTCAAGATACATATACATTAGCATTGTCTAAGCAGGGAAAACAAAGCAAAACAAAATGAAGGGAAGACTGTCTAAAGTGTTGGTCAGAAAATGAGGTCTTACAAATTAAAGCCAAAAGACTGAGTAATGAAGGAGAATAAGCATACATGTTTCTGGGGCAAAAGGGCTAAAATCTATACAGAGAATCATTATCAGATTGTAAACCAGCAGGACCTATCTTCAAACTAAAGAATGAAGGTGAAAAAAAAAGAAAGTATTGTTCCCAGGAAAACTCTAACTCTATAAGAGAAGACACCAGAAAAATACTTTTGAAACAATTGGCTCCATGGTTTTGGACAGGAATATTTAATGCATCTCCTTCGTTTTATTGATGGGAACCTATGGACCAGAGAGGTTACAGAATAAAGAGTAATCATAAAGTTGTGCTTACTCTCTGTGACCTTTCTCCCTTGGGGCTGACTATATCCTCCTCTCTAAGAGACACAAGGAAACATTCATCTGGAACATAAGGAGAACATAAAAACAAACTTGCATCATATATAAAAACCTTATACTGATCAATTTCTTTTCATTTGATATTTCTTAGTCTATCTCATTGAGATATAGAAAACAAGGTAAGAATATTTGTGACACTATAAGCATCTTAATTAAAAATAAGTGAAGAAAGGAAAAATAGGGAGGTGGAGGCAAAAATTTGTCCACAGTCTATATTTGCATTCACTTTGACTAATTTCAGACCCTCTTCCCTCTTTGCGCCACTCACCACACACACGTGTCATATGTTATACGGTATATGGGGTTATATGGTAATCCCAAATAGCTGTTTAATAAGTGTTAAGTGAGACACTCTTTCTAGCCGCCTCCTGTCACTCAGGTGCGAAGAATGAACCAAAATGGTGGCTCCCTTGGATCTGGAATTGAAGAAGGTAAAAAAAGGATCTTAAACAGGCAAAGGCTTCTCTTAAGAAGATGAGGGAATTGTGGACAAGAATTCTAAGTGAATCCCAGGTCCTGTAGAAGAAAGCAAGAGGTTCCAGGACCCTGGGGAATGGTTTCACAGAGTCCCAAGATAGGTCTCTGGCTGGAATGGGAGCAAGCATGTCTTGCAAGATAGGAGCTGGTGAGCTGAGTCCAGTTGTCTGAGGCCTGCCACTGGCTTGGCCTGTCATTGCAATCTCTAGAGCTGTTTAATTGCACTTGGAGCTCTCAGGAACTCATTTCCACAGTAATTACCAAAGAGAATATTTCAAATTGGAGCCCCTTCAGGGCTTCCCTGAACTGAATCATCTGTAATTCTGCTTCCTCATTCACTTTGAAAAACAACAAACCTGTGCTTTTTAGGCCATTTATTCTATCCTCATACCTAGATAGGATGCAGTATCTTCAGTTCAGAAAGTTAGAAATTCTTACAGCAGTGTTCGTCGCAGGACCTTGACCCTCATCCCCACCCAGTTTTTTTGAAGGACTTGTCAAAAAAAGAGACTAAGTCCCATAAAGTTTTCCCAAACAAATTGCTGTAAGAAAAAAATTGGATGTGTTATTCCCCAGAAACATTTTTGGCACCTAAGAGTGGTCAGGATTTTCACACCACTACAGACTCAAAACCATATACCTTTTTTTTAAACTACTCTGTCAATGGTGGTCTATCTTTATGAACATTTCAGAGTTGTTTTTATTTTCTTACTCATCATAAGGACAAAGCAAATTGCATGCAACAATGTGTCATAGATGGGTATTTGAAAGCTTTGTAATTTTAATTAAAAAATTATATGGAGCTTTCACATAAACTTACAGGATATCTTGTAGTGATTTACTTTGAAGTTGTCATATTTTATTAGTGAGCTAGGGCCTTAGATGAAGCCCATGTTTGTGAAGTTAGCTATTAGGTCAGCATTTGTACAATGGCCCTCTCCTTTTACTTGCCCCAAAAAGTTGAGCATTCATAGCAATCAAATCCCCATCTGATATTTTAGGTATGAGAAGGAATGATAAGGCATCAAAAATACTTTCTTTGAGTATAAGGTGTCACCTTCTTTTTCTCAAAAAAAAAAAAAAAAAAAAAAGGAAAGAAAAAGAGGGCAGCCCAGGTGGCTCAGCAGTTTAGCGCCACCTTCAGACCAGGGCCTGGTCCCTGGGGACCCGGAATCGAGTCCCACATCAGGCTCCCTGCATGGAGCCTGCTTCTCCCTCTGCCTGTGTCTCTGCCTCTCTCCCTGTGTCTCTCATGAATGAATAAATAAATTTTTAAAAATATATTAAAAAAAAGAAAGAGAGAGAGCTAAAGTTGAAAGTTCAATTGACAGAATCTTGCATTTTATTATGTCTCTTAATCTTATTTCATTATCATAATCATTTCATTTATCTCTCCCATAAACTAGAAAATGAATTACCAAGAGTTCAAGTTCATAATATAATTATAAATATTCTACAAGGTAGTCACTTGCTATGAGGCCATAGATGACCAAAAAAAGTTTAAAATTTGCTATAATAAAGCACTAATTTAAGACTGGGGCAAATAATAAAATGAAATATTAGTACTTAGAGGAACCGAGACCACCTTTTAGAAAAACAATTAGTGCAACGTGGAGCTATAATTTCAAATAGGCAGAGAGTGAGGAGGGAAGGGCAGAGAGAAAGAGGACACACACTTATGAACAGAAGGTTCAGATGCAAGACTTAGGCTATTTTTGTGTTAAGACACATGTTGATGGGAAGAATTAGTTTTCACCAAAGAACTGTAGCATACTTGAAACATGAAATCTTTGAAAGGGTTCTACTAGAAATGAAGCATAATTTAAAAGATGTCACAAAAAATATTTTCTTGGGGGGCTTCATGAGTCACAAACTATCCTAAAAATTAAGAAACTAAAAATAAAACAGCTACATAATTTGACAGCAAATACAGATATGAAATATGTCATCGAGCTGGTAAAAGAACCAATAGATTTAAGTATAAGACTCAACAGAGACTTTACCATGTGAAGAACAATAATAAAAAAAAGCAGGAAAAAATATGCAATATAATAATTTAAATATGTATGACTTGAGTGTTTGCATATCTTCCTTTTTTGGTAATGTTAGTTTACAAATGGCTTGGCCAAAATATACTGGAAAGCTGCTTTACATAAAGATCAGGGATCCCTATTACCTAATGATTTACAGAGATGACACCAGCATGATTCCTAGTAAGCTAGAGATTCACCAACCCTATTATGGAAAATTGATAATTAAAATATCCAAAAGTCCATACAATATTAATAGCATGGTAAACTAGATAATTACTTTAAAATTCTTACATAGTGGATCTCAAAATTAAAACTTCCTGTGAAATGCTGGTAGGTTCTCACATAAAATGGTTATATGGAAATGCAAAGAAAGGTAGAACTGAACTCATGTAATGTGTGTATGTATCTCTGTAAAGTTCTTTTTAACCCCTCTTGGTCTCACAATTTAATTAAATGAGAATTCATGTTGTGAAGTCAAAAGGTCAACCCAAACTCAATTCTTTTTGTACTCCCAGATGGTCTTAGCCTTTACCACAACACAAGAAATAATAAAGGGCAGTGTCTTTTTTTATTACAGAGGTATAATTGACATAAAATAAAATATAGTTTGAAAAGTTATGACCTATGTATTCACCAGGGCAACCATAACCATAATCAATATAGTGAACACATCCGTCACTCCCATAAGTTTATTCTTGCCTCTTTGAAATCCTCCCCTCTTCTTCTCCACTCTCTGTCTCTTCCTTTCCTTAATCTCCAACCACTGATCTGCATTTTGTCACTGTGGATTAGATTTTGCATTTTCTAAAGTCTTTTGTAAATGGGATCACACACTATGTACTCTTTTTTGTCTGGCTTATTTCACTCAGCATAATTACTTGGAGATTCACCCATATTGTGTATGTTTACCAATATTTCACTTCTCTTTGTTGCTGGGCAGTACTCCATTGTATGGACATAGCACAATGTGTTTATTCAATCCCTTGTCACTGGACATTTGGGTTTTCTTCCAGCTATTTGCTCTTACACATAAAGCTGCTATGAGCATTCATGTACAAGCTGTGTTGAATTATGCTTTCTGTTCTCTCAGGTAAATAACTAGGAATATAATGAATAGATCATATGGTAACAGTAGGTTTAACTTTTTAGGAAACTGACAAATCACTTTGCAAAGTGGTTTTACCATTTAAATTCCCATCAACAATATATGGGAGTTCAAGTTCCTCTGTATCCTGGTCAACACTTGGCAGGGTCAGTCACCTAACTTAAGCCATTCCAATAGGTGAATAATAATATCACACT
Source organism: Vulpes lagopus (assembly GCF_018345385.1). Taxonomy (NCBI): domain Eukaryota; kingdom Metazoa; phylum Chordata; class Mammalia; order Carnivora; family Canidae; genus Vulpes; species Vulpes lagopus. The sequence goes on from NC_054829.1 coordinate 103,874,659, forward strand.
GTGTTTTTAATGTGAATTTTTCTAATGAGCATATTTTCATGTGCTTATTTATCATCAACCAATTTTCTTTGATGACATGTCTGATCAAAAAATTTTATGAACTTTATTGACCTGTTTAACAATTATTAAACTTTGAGGATTTTTTTAATACATTCTGGGTATAAGGCCTTCATCAGACATACAGTTTGCAAATCTTTTCTCATAGAATGTGAATCATTCTCTTAATAGATTCTTTAAAAGAAGTTTTAACCTGTGATGAAGTCTAATTTTTTTCTTTCATTAATTGTATTTCTTTTGTGCTGAATATTAAGAAATCTTTGCCTAACTTATACCAAATATAGAGGTTTAGCATTTTTGCCTCTTAGTGATTGTTTCATATGTGTAACATTTTGGTTAAGATGTTAAATACTGGACCATTACTGTGGATATTGAATTTGGGAAGTAATTTTAATCATGTGTAATTGGTCACAAGGCCTAAGCTGCAGTAACTATTGCTGTTTATTTAACAATGTCTTGTTGTTTATTATGCATTAATGTCTGGGTATAAAGATTGTGTGACAACAGGGAACCACAATATTTAAATTGACCAACCTAATGTTACAACTACTTTGAGGTGGCCAAATGTAAACTAAAAGCCTTAATTAAAACAGTGCAATTTTGTATAATTCAGCATCAGTAGTTCAATAAGTTTGGAGTGCCATGGGAAGAAGAAAGAGACAGAGGAGAAGGAGGAGGTGGAGCTGGAGGAGGAGGAGGAGGAGGAGGAGGAGGGGGAGGAGAAGGAAGAGGATGAGGAGGAATAAGAAGAAAAAATCTTTGCCTAACTCAAGGTCACAAATATTTTCTTCTATGTGTTCTGCTGGAAGATTCACAGTGTTAGGTTTTACATTTAGATCTATGATTCATTTCAAGTTAAATAAAAGATCAAATTTCATTCATTTTTCATGTGAATATCTAATTTTTTCAGTTCCCTTTGTTTAAAAAAGTCTCAGTAGTCTACAATCAAGGTGTCAGCACCTCTATCCCATCTGAAAGCTCTAGGACATAATCCCTTTTTTGCCTTATGTAGCTTTTCTTGTTTAGATTTAGCCCACCAGGAATATCCAGGATAATCTCTTCATTTCAAAGTCAATTGATTGGCAAACTTAATTCCACCTGCATCCTTAATTTCCTTTGCCATGTAACCTAACATATCACAGCTTCTGGAAGTTAGGATCACTGGGTATTATTTTGCCTACCACACATTTACTGAAATTCACGTTTTCCTATTGTAAAAACCTTTCTCCATCCTTTAAAATAGACTGGCTAACCATAAGCAATTATTCTACTACTCTACAGATGTTAATTCCCATTCTCTACTGCTAACCCTGTCCTGCAGTAGTTAAATGAACAATGTCCTGCTTTAATGTATGCAAGTTAATGTCAGTATCTCCTAGAAACCTGTGTTGTCTATTTCTATTTGAGAAGAATCATTGAAATAGCCATGCAACCACCATGTAATTGTTTGAGTAAACCTGAGCAAGTATCTATTATAGTAATTTCATAAAATGTATTTTCTCATTGAATGAACTGTCATATGCAATGAATAACCTTTCATGTACTTCTCAATTCTAAGCATATTACTGTGTAAAACCAAAATAACTATAGTCAGGATTTACTCAGCGCTTTTTGTGCATCAGATGTCTGTGAATCAGATATCAGATATCTTGTGTAATCCTTACAACAAACTATGAGATTGGTTTTGTTTTCCCCATTACACAGGAAGCTAAAGTACAGACTTAAAGGGGTATGACATAATCTGCCAAAGGTCACATCCTTAATGTACAGAAGAACCACTGTTCGATGTCTAGTACATATTCCTATAACCATGATACCATTTTGCTGTGATACTTAATTATAGGGGTCCACACACAGGCTGGCAGGGATAACGAAGAAACCCAGAAACCTGAACTCTCATTCTTGTGCTCGATCTCAAACTAGCCCTTTGGCCTTTCATTGTTTGCTCCTTTTTGCTTTATATTAATCAACTTTGGTCAGGTTCTGCTGCGATAACAAATGACCCCAAAATCTTTGTGGCTTTTAACAACAAAGATTAACTTCTCAACTCACACTGCATGCACATCACTGACAGCTCCTACCTGGAATAGCTTGATCACCTGGCAGAGGGAGAAGATAGAAACTCTGTAATGGTTCTTAAAATTTCTACTTGAAAGGAGTATACATTAATTCTGTTGTTCACTTTTCTTGGCCAAAGTAAACCACAAGGCTAGGCTTGGTATCTGCTAAGCAGACATAAACAAAAAGGGGCAGTACATTTGGGAAACAATAACAAAATATATCTCAAACTTCTTGCTCTGGCTTACTCCAAGCTCCCCCACTTAATATCTTTATCCAGTGGTTTCTCTAGCTCTCAAACTCACCCTACATCTGTCCTTTGTTGCAATTGCTACTTTTCTCTTCTTCCTTGTCTCTGTGCTTGCCAGATGCACATCTGCTAAATGAACCCCTTCAGTTAGGTCTGGGGATTTTCCCCTATAAATGGCTCTAACAGAGCCCCAGTGTCCAGGGATCCACTTCTCTGGCATTAGTTTACATGGATATTTCCTGAATTTACTGAATGACTTGAATCTGAATCTTAAAGAAAAAAAAAGGAGAACATTTCATATTTAACAATGGATAGCCTGAAGGAGAGATGAAGTATCTCTACTATATGATAAAAATGTATTCTAGTTATAGGAAAAATTAATCAAGAGGAGAATACTTTTTGGTGATAACTTCTACTTCTAATTTCTTGTATCTGTACAGGCTGCAGTCATTATTACACATGTGAGGAGAAGTGGATTACAACCTATGGTTTTTGTCTTTGTGTAAAATATAATAAATTTGCTTTATTATATTCAATTATTATTCAGTAGTAACTGAAAACTGTTGTTTTAAAAATTAATTTTAAGATGAGTTGTGCTTTGTGTGCATCTGTACACTCTTAAAAATAGTTTATAGCAATATGATTTGCTTATGGTGTATGTATAAAACTGCTTTACATTTTATTTAAATTTGTCCTCTCTCGGGTCAAGAAAGGGCTTAACTGACTATTTTTAAAAGATGTCCATTGTGTCCTCAAAGTTCACATTTATCAACACCAACTAGATACTTAAACATTTCCTTAGAAAGTGCAGAGTCGGTGCCTGGATATTTATCCCGAGCATTAAAACCATATACCTCTTTCCCATTAAAAATTTACTCTGAAATATCCCTTAATCACACCAAACTCAGCATATTTACCATGTTTAATCCATTACTCCAGTGCACCCTTCAGTCTGCCACTCCCAATCTCATTCCCACCAAAACTCCGCTCTTTATGTATTTCTTAGGTTGTTAAAAGGTACCATCATTCACCTAGTGTCCCAGACAGAAATTTGGGAGTCATGATAGACTCTTTTGTATCTCGCCTCCCTCATCAACTCAGTTGTCAAATCCTCTCACCTCCTATATACACTCCCAAGCTGTCTATGCTCACCATTTCTACTATCTGAGCCCTGGTTTAGACTTTCACCAAATCATACTAAAAAAACCTTTGAGTAATCTCCTTATTGGACTCACTCTTCACTCTCAGATGACATTATGGTATTTTTGAAATGCACACCTCACTGTGTTATTTCACTACTTAAAATATTTAATTGTAAGATCTACCACTTATCAAGCCTACCATAGAAATCATTCTAATAAATTTTCATGTAACAACTCATTACATCTTCACAATTAGCCTGTCATGGAGACACACTATAAGATTCTCTACAACTTGATGTGATGAAATTTATGCACAGAGAGGCCAAGCAATTTGCCCGAGGTCTCAGAACTAGCAAAACGCCTTGGATTCAAACTCATTTGCCTCCATAGTCTATCTTTTTAACTATCACACTATATTATAGTTTTGTATTTATATTTATTCACTACACAGAAACCATGACTCCTCTTCAGCTTCAGGATAAACTGCAAGGCGTATGAGGTGCTTTGTGCACTTATTCAACTCTCCATTTATCACTCTCTATTGGCCTTAGTGCTGTCTAAACATTTATATCTGCTATATGTATCTATTTATCAAAACATTTCTTGATCATATCCTTTGTAGCCACTATTTCTGTAAGTTCTTATGCTATGCAAACAACAACAACAACAACAAAACACTGTTCTTGTTCTCAAGTAGTTTCAACAGTACGTGGAAACTGATAAGCAGCTCAGCTATGTCAGGAACATGACACGATGACAATGATGGGCTATGCACAGGTACACATGACACGATGACAATGATGGGCTATGCACAGGTACACAGGCACAAGAGGATAAGCACTTGGGACAGGTATACTTTCTAGAGAAGGTGATATTTGAACTTAATCTAAAGAAATGAGCAGGAAGGGTCACATGGGTGGCTCAGCAGTTGAGCGTCTGCCTTCAGCTCAGGGTGTGATCCCAGGGGCCCGGATCGAGTCCTACATCGTGCTCCTTATGAGGAGCCTGCTTCTCCCTCTATGTCTTCTGCTTCTCTATCTCTGTCTCTTATGAATAAATAAATAAATCTTTAAAAAAAAGAAATGAGCAGGAGGAAACAAAAAATAAAAATATTCTAAGGGGAGTGAACAGTGTAAACAAAGGCATGGGGGCATTAGAAAGCTTGCCAGAGGCAACACAGTTGTACCATTCTATATGGTAGTCATAAGCCAGATGGAACTATTGAACATTTAAAATGTGGTTGATCCAAATCTGGATATACTATAAGTATAAAATGCATGATGAATTTTTAAAACTATTATAAAATATTTCATAGCTTTTATGTTGACTATATGTTGAAATGGTAATAGTTTATATATTTGATTAAATAAAATTTATTATTAAAATTAATTTTACCTGTTTACTGGTTTTACTTTTTTAATGTGCTTCTAGATGATTTTAAATTACATATGTGGCTTCCTTTATATTTCTACTTTACAATGCTGTCTTAAAGAAATGGATTTAAAAGGTTAGCTAGTGCTGGTTAGCAATGCTGGCTTAGGCCACAAGATGGTGACTTGGGACAATATCAATTGCTTGGCATGAGGTGCAGCTGCAAAGAAAATTCAAAGAGGAGAGTAGAGAGCCATGCCCATGGCAACAATCTAATCAAGACTTCTAGACTATCCCATTACTGAAAGTTGGCATTTGTCGGAAAGACTACTTATTTAGGAAGGGGGGAAAGATACAGATAACTTATTATAAATTGATAGTCTATAACATAATTCATGAACAAAAAGCATGAATCATACCAGTAGGAACTTGAACTCTAGGGGAGGCATAGAAACAAGAAGAGCATAGTCATAGTCAAAGGTAAATCATAAGGCAACCCCTTTATTCACACAGCCATGAACCTGTGCCTACCACAGAGCTGGACACATAGATGTTCAATTCATAATTGTGGGATGAACGAATAACTGAATTAGCACCAAAGCAAGTCAACAAGGAGCCAGAACAATTGGGTTTCACGGTGAATTAGCAAGAATTACTTAAATTTGAATTAAGTTTAGCCTCCTGATTCCTTTACTTACGGTTCTTAGATGGAAGAACATATCCTGACATTGAGTTTACATAGGAAATGTGATCTGGGTTTTTAGATTCTAACTTCATCTCTAAACCCCTGTCTTAATACTGTCTGTTTTCTTTTGCTTTGCTTTATTTTGCTTTGGAATCAAAAACTTGAAATAAGATATTTAATGGTCATAGGATCTGAACAGAAATTCCTTAATAAAGCCTAACTTATCCACAGTATGATTTATCTGGAAACCTTAAATATCCAGGAGAAAGAAGTAATCAATTAGTACATTGAAGTATCAACATGGTTGTCTCAAAATCCATACCTTAATGACCATGCACTTAACTCAGAGAAATAAATTTAATATTCAGGTTTATTTTCTCTAAAAATTAAAATAAAAAATATTATTTTAATTTAATTAATAATTAATTACATAATTATTAATTAATAAATAATTACCTATAATTGTTTATATCATAATTATTAATGGTTATTTGTGGTTATCATAATTATTAATGAATAATTATTTATTCATTAATAATATTGATTTAATTAATAATAATTTAATTATTCCGGTTATTATCTCTTACAAATTAAAATTTGAAATAATAGTAATTTTAATATTTTTTGAGCATTTACTGTACATAGCACTTTAGTCCATGAAAGAGGTATTATTTTCAGCCCTATTCTACAGATAAATAAAAAGAGGACTGAAAAGATTAGAGTCAAATTCATATGTATCTGACTCCAAATCTAGCAATATTAGTGCTGTATTCTGATATGCTACTTCTGTAGCAGATTAGCAGACCAAACTGGCAGTGGATAGGAAGTGATAGCTAATGACCTGATGAGCAATGCATGGCATCTGCCTTCTAATCTGGTCAGGCAAACTAATTGTATTATGATATGGTTTACTGCTATAATGGAGACATAAAGCACAACAGTGAACTTGTGAAGTAACCAATCCAAACTGAATTTGGTGATGAAGAGAGGTCAAGAGTGGATCCTTAGAAAAGGTGGCACCTGAAGAGACTTGAGAGGCAAATTACTTAGATAAGAAGGGTAGGAGATAGTTACTCCTGGCAGGACAAAAACACTAGCAAAAGAAAAAGTCTGTGGCACGTTCAAGACTGCAATGGAGGAGAAAACACTGTGCCAGGTGAGAAAAGAGGCTGAAGAGTTGGGGCAAGGTCAAGTTATGGTGGCCCTTAACTATTAAATTATATGTGATAGACTAAAGGAGCCACAAAACCATTTTTAAAAAGTCACGTGATTGCTTTTTTTTGCCTTTTTTTTTTTTTTGAGAGAGAGAATGAGAGAGCGCAACAGAGTAGGGAGGAGGGGTAGGAGAAGGAAAAAGAGAATCTTAAGCAGGCTCCATGCCCAGCACAGAGACTGACATGGGACTCAATCTCCTAAAACCTGAGATCATGACCTGAGCTGAAACCAAGGATTGGTGCTTAACCAACTGAGCCACCCAGGATTACACTGCATTTTTAAAAGCTCACTGGCTAGTGTGAGAAATAAGAGAAGAAAGGGAAGATAAGAAGCAAGGAAATGACAAAAAGAGCATTGGTGGCAATCTAGGTGAGAAACTGAAGAGCTAAACTAAGTCTCTAGCAATGGGAATGGAGAGATACAGATAGATTTGAGCACTACCAAGAAGGTAGAATTCAAGGTTTAGTGTTTATCTGGATATAAAGAAAAAGATGTCATGTCATTTATGACTTGTAAACCAAAGGATTCTCCAGAGATTCTAGAAGCAAACTAATGGTTTTATTGTACACTGCACTATAAATTTACAAAGTACTTACATAGATACTGATTCATTTGATTCACAATTATTCCTTGAGCAAAATAGTATGTTATCATTCTCATATTACAAATTAAAAAACTGAAGCTCAATTTAGTTAAGAGACTTTCCAAAAGTCACCAGACTAATGGTTTGTGGAGCCAAGTCCAAATCCTAATTTTCAGATTCCACATTAGGGTTTTTTTACTAAACCAAATTGCTATTGTTAATATTTGGTGCAAATTCCAATTTAGAAAGAGCATGAATTTTTACTTGAATTGGGGGTGCTGAAAAATGCAAATGAGCCTGAAATTCATCCCTGTCTAGCAAAATTCGAAGGTTTGGAGCAATTTACTATCAGTGTTAGAGATACCTAGACTTTGAACCTTTTCTACCCGCACCAAAAACTATAAGTGTATCTATTGTCCCACCGTCTTTCAGATGAATAGGTCAGCTTGGAAAAAAGCCAAAATTAGCAACCTTCCAGGCTTTGTGACTTGAAAGCTTTCAGATCTTTTCCAACAGAGACCATTAAAAGGATCTTGAGCCCTTGAGGCTGAAAACAAACGTGACATTCTGCTGCATTCAATAATTATTTGCTTCTGAGCATTTGTTTGCCATTATTTTCTGTAGCCCTTTTGTAGGATTTGTGTTGAGATTTCCCATATTGACATACCAAAATGAATTCATTATAAATTCCTTTGGTGGATGATTAATACCTTTCTGAGTAAAATTTAAAATAGGGTAAGGGTAAAGATAGGCATAGAAAAAAATAGAGAAGTGAATTCAATTAATCATTTCTTTTGTCCATGTGAAATTGAAAGCACAAGATTATGAAAGCAGAGCTATCCTGGGTTTAAAAAAAAAAAAAGAAAAGAAAAAGAAAAGTCAGAATATCTTTTTGATTGCCTGGACTTCCATTCAAAAGAACAGATGTAGCTAGCATAATGTTCTAAATCTATAAAGTCCTTGGATTCATCTTATTGGAAGCTGAGTTACAAAGTGTTAGTAACTAGCAAGTAATTTTGACTAAGTATATATTGTAATTAATATTAAGAAGTTTCCTGATTAACAGCCTTAAACAATAAGTATTTCAAACTTGGCTAAGCAAATTACCCACATTTTAGAATTTCTCTCTCCCTAAACCTAACAATGATAAAAAGATGCTGGATCAGTTAGCTTTTGCTATACAACAAATCACCCTCAAAACATAGTGTCTTAAAACAATAACCAGAGTGGAGTGTCAGATGCCACCAAGATGATCCTGACCTCACTCCCTTTCACCAGAAAAACAACTAACAATTTTTCAGGAACAAAGACACCACTGAGAGAATCCTAGAACATGAGGGTGAGACTAAAGTACTCCCTGTAGACCAGAGACCTAGACAGACTGCTTCAGAAGGCAAAAAGATATATGTTGACTGCATTGCCCTTCATCCAGGCTAGCACAGCACCATTCAGAAAGGTCTCCTGGGGGATCCCTGGGTGGCGCAGCAGTTTGGCGCCTGCCTTTGGCCCAGGGCGTGACCCTGGAGACCCGGGATCCAATCCCACGTCGGGCTCCCAGTGCATGGAGCCTGCTTCTCCCTCTGCCTGTGTCTCTGCCTCTCTCTCTCTCTCTGACTGTCATAAATAAATAAAAAAAATTTTTAAAAAATCTAAAAAAAAAAAAAAAAAAAAGAAAGAAAGGTCTCCTGGGAGTCTCCAGCTCCTACAGTGGAAAAAAAGAAACCAAGAGGGACACTCAGCAGACCCCAGTACTGCCGGTCATGGTGGGTCACTATTGTGATTTCCCATCATGGGGACTTCAGGGAAATTTATGGGGCTTGACCACTGGGAATCAAACTGACAGAGAAGTGAGAAGGGGCTTACAGTAGCCAGCACATGGATCTTGACAGACTGAGTTCATACCTATAGTACCCAAGTAGTCATTTCAACCAGGAGTTTTGCTCATCTGCAGAACCAAGTCAGGGTGCATTCTGACCAAGGAACTTGGTAGGATGCAGATCTATCTAATTCAGATCCTAAAACAAGTAGTTTTACCAGCCCTCCAGTCCAGTTTGCCCAGGCAGGGAGCAGAATCACAGCCCCATCCTTGTGGAGAGTGCCTTACAGCCCCAACAGACCAGAAGCACTGGCAAAAACTACTGGAAGTAGTGTGGCCCAGTGGTGCTCCAGGCAGTTAGGCAGGGCTGATTGCCTCAGAGCAAAGCCAGAACTGGGTGTGGAACCTTCACATGCTAGGCCAAACAGGGATTAATTTATAGCCAAGGATGAGAATAACTACCAGGGCCTCCTACCCCAAAAGCCTGTTTAGAAAACTGAGAGTAGCCCAGAGTAAACCTTCTCCTCCTGCCCAGGCAAAGAGTTGATTTATAGGCCAACCAACATAGAGAATGTCTTTTGGCCCCATCTGACCAGTAGGATTGGTAACAATTCCTGGAAGCTGTGCAGCCCAGCAGTGCTTGAGCTAAAAGACAGAAAGGCAATGTTGACAGTTTGGAGAACAAAGCTAGTGGCTCTGTTTGGTCAGGGAACTTGGGGTATAGTTGGCTTGAGTTAAGACAGCAAAGAGCTTGCTTTACAGCTGCTTCTCCTAATGTGCCCAGGCAGGGAACATAGTTCATAGTCCACTCATTACCATACATAGCATCCAGACTGACCAACCTAGGAACCTAACCAAAGCATACAGGAAACTTCTTAGCAGTTCAACAGCTCTAAGTACAATGGCACTTGAACAGCAACACTCTCCTGAACAATCAATGGATTAGAGAAAAAAATTACATGAGAAATAAATTTTGAGACAACTAAAAATGGAAACACAATATGCCAGAACTTGTGGGATATAGCAAAAGCAGTTCTAAGAGGAAAATACATAGTAATAAATGCCTACATTAAGAAGCAAGAAAGATCAAAATAAACAACCTAAGTCTATACGTTAAGGAACTAGGAAGAGAAGAGCAAATGGAGCCCTAAGTTAGCAGAAGAAAACAAATAATAGAGAGCAGAAATAAATGAAATAGAGAATAAAAAATAATAGAAAAGATTAAACTAAGAATTGATTCTTGAAAAGGTAAGCCCTTAGCTAGACTAACCAAGAAAAAAAGATAAAGGACCAAAATCAACAAAACTATAGATATAAAGCAAGCATTAGAATTACCACAAATTCAAAGGACTGTAAGAAGCTACTATGAACAATGATACATCAATAAACTGGACAACCGGGGAAAAAATGGAAAATTTTTAGAAACATACAACTTATCTAGCATGAATCAGTGAGATATAGAAAATCTGACTAGATTAATTACCAGTAAGGAGATTGAATGAATAATAAAAAATTTCCCAATGAGTAAAAGCCCAGAGTCAGACAGCTGCAGAAATAATTTCATCAAACATTTAAAGAAGAATTAACATCAATCCATCTCAAACTCTTTAAAAAAAACAAAGAGGAAAAAAAAAGTAAAAAATAAAAAAATAAAAATAAAAAATAAAATAAATAAAATAAAATAAAATAAAATAATAAAAAAACAAAGAGGTGGGAACACCCATTTTATGAGGCCAGCATTATCTCAATACCTAAACCAGAAAAGGACACTGTTAGAAAGGACACTCTTAGAAAAACAAAAAACAAAAACAAAACAAAACAAGAAAAACCTGCAGGCCAATATCACTAATGAATAGAGATGAAAAAACTCCCAATAAAATACTAGCAAAATAAATTCAGCAGCACAGTAAAAGGATCATTCATCATGATCAAGTGAGATCTATCCCAGGAATCTAAGGATGGTTCAACAAATGCAAATCAATGTGATACATCACATTAAAGAATGAAAGAAAAGAATCATAAAATCATCTCAATAGATACAGAAAAAGCATTTGACAAAAATCAATGTCCATTCACAATAAAAACCCTTAACAAATTAGGCATTGAAGGAACATATCTCAACATAATAAAGGTCATATAAAACAAGCCCACAGCTAACATCACAGTCAATGGTGAAAAATTGAAAGCTTTTTCTCTAAGATCAAAAACAAGATCAGGGTGGCTACTCTCACCATTCCTATTCAGTATGGTACTAGAAGTCCTAGCTAGATGAGTCAGGCAAAAAAAAAAAGAAAGAAAAGAAAAGAAAAGAAAAGAAAAGAAAAGAAAAGAAAAGAAAAGAAAAGAAAAGAAAAGAAAAGAAAAGAAAAGAAAAGTTTCAGAATTGGAAAGGAAGTAAAACTGTCTTTATTTGGAGATGGCATGGTTTTATATATAGAAAATCCTAAAGGCATAGCCAAAAAGCTATTAGATCAATAACTTCACTAAAGTTACAGGATACAAAATTAACATTTAAAAATCAGTGCTGTTTCCATACACTAACAACGAATTTTCTGAAAAACAAAGAAAGAAATCTATCCTATTTATAATAACACCAAAAATAAAATGCTTAGGAATAAGTTTAACAAAGGAGGTGAATGATCTCTGAAAAATGTGAGACACTGACAAAATTAAGGATGACACAAATAAATGGAAAATTATATTAACTTATAGATTGGAAGGATTGATATGATTAAAATGTCAATACTACCAAAAGCCATTTATTTATTTTTTTTTTTTTTTTTTTTTTTTTTTTTTTTTTTATTTATGATAGTCACAGAGAGCGAGAGAGAGGCAGAGACACAGGCAGAGGGAGAAGCAGGCTCCATGCACCGGGAGCCCGATGTGGGATTCGATCCCGGGTCTCCAGGATCGCGCCCTGGGCCAAAGGCAGGCGCCAAACCACTGCGCCACCCAGGGATCCCTACCAAAAGCCATTTAAAGATTCAGTGCAGTCCCTCTCAAGAGTCCAATGGCATTTTTTACACAAGTACAAAAACTCTCCTAAAATTTTATGGAACCACAAAAGATCCCAAATAACCAAAGAAATCCTGAGAAAGAACAAAGCAGGAAACATCACACTTCATGATATCAAACTATACTATAAATCTATGGTCATCAAAACAGTATGGTACTGGGATAAAAACAGACAAATAGACCAATGGAACAGAATCAAGAGCCCAGAAATAAACCCAAGAATATATGGTCAACTAATATTTGACAAGGGAGCTAAGAAAATTCAATGGAGAATAAACAGTCTCTTCAATAAAGAGTGCTGAGATAATTGGATATTCTCATAGAAAAAGAATAAAATAGACCCATATCTTAAATGCTTATGAAAATTAACTCAAAATGAAGTAAAGACTTCATTGTAATAAGACCTGAAACTGTAAAACTCCTGGAAGAAAACATAGGAACAAAGCTCTTTGGCATGAGTCTTGAGAATGATTTTTTGGGTATGACACCTAATGCATAAGTCACATAATCAAAAATAAACAAATAGGACTACATCAAACTAAAAAGCTTCTGTAAAGCAAAAGAAACTGTCAACAAAGTGAAAAAAAAGCCGATAGAATGGGGGGAAGTATTTGCAAATCATGTATGTGATAAGTGATTAATGTCCAAAATATATAAATAACACAATTTGGCAAAAACCTGAATATAAATTTCTCCAAAGATGTACAAAAGGCTAACAAGTACATGAAAAAAATGCTTGCCATCACTTGCCATTAGGGAAATGCAAACTAATACCACAGTGAGATATAATTTCACGAACCTGTTGGAAAGGCCATTATCAGAAAGACAGGAGATAAATGCTGGCATGCATGTGAAGAAAAAAGGAACCCTTATGCACTGTTGGTGGGATTGTAAATTAATATAGCCCCTATGGAAGATAGTAGAGAGGACCTTCAAAACTTAAAAATAATACTACCATATAATCCAGAAAATCCATTATATACAATATATATACAAAGGAAATGAAAACACTAACTGTTAAAGTTATTTTCACCCCCATGTTCCAGCAGCATTATTTACAATAGCCAAGACATGGAAACAACTTAAGTGTCTGTTGATGGATGAATGGGGAAAAAGTTGTGATATATATACCATAGAATATTATTTAGCCATTTAAAAAATGAGGAATTTCTACATTCATGACAACTGGATTCACCTTGGAGGTATTCTGCTAAATGAAATAAGACAAAGATAAGTACTGTGTGATCTTACTTATGTGTAGAATCTTTACAAAAAAAAAAATCACACTGATAGAAAGAAGTCAGACTTGTATTTACCAGAGGTGGAAGGGGGTGGGGAGAAATTGAAGAAAGGTGTTCAAAATGTACAAACTTCCAATTATAAGATAAATAAGTACTGGGGCACCCAGATGGCTCAGTTGGTTAAGCGTCTGAATCTTGATTTTGCCTCAGGTCATGATCTCACAGTTATGAGATCAAGCCTTACATAGGGCTCCTCACTGGACATGAAGCCTGCTTAAGATTCTTTCTCTCCCTCTCCTCCTGCCCCTTTCCCCCACTCTCTCTCTCTCTCTCTCTCTCTCAATCTCTCTTTCCCTCTCTAAAAAAAAAAAAAAAAAAAGGAAAGGAAAGGAAAAAAAGAAGATAAACATAAATAGATAAATAAGTAGAGGGATATAATGTACAACATGATGACTAGCTAACACTTCTGTATGATATACAGGAAAGTTGTTGAGAAAGTCAATCCTGGGGACGCCTGGTAGCTCAACAGTTTAGACCCTGCCTTTGGCCCAGGCGTGATCCCACTTGGGCTCCCTGCATGGAGCCTGCTTCTCCCTCTGTGTGTGTCTCTGCCTCTCTCTGTGTGTCTCTCATAATAAATAAATAAAATCTTTTTTAACATATATAAATAAATAAATATTAAGGGTAAAAACAAAATAATGTTAGAATTAATAGATTTCAAAGAACAATTAATTCCACAGGCACCACTGGAAAGCTATTGTCACAGAGGAAAAGCTTGAGGTGATCACAAAAGATTTACATAAAAAAAGAAATAATAACATTCAGAGAAAAATTAATGAATGAGAAAAGCAAAGATGATCGAATTAAGAATATTTGTTTTCCACAAAGTAGTAAGTCCAATAAAGGGAATCAAATTTTTATTCAATGATGTAATAAAAGAAAAATGTTCTAGAATGAAGAAAAAATTGAATTTGTCATTGGAAAAGTAAATGCAATATGCTCCAGAAATTACAATACTGATGATAGATAAATAGATGAGAGATGATAGATAGATAGATAGATAGATAGATAGATAGATAGATAGATGATAGATAGATGATTGATAGATAGATAGATAGATGATAGATAGATGATAGATAGTAGTCAAGTTTTTATGCTCTAAGAAGGAATAAGGAAGGAATTCTGAAAATATCTAGGCTTTAAAACAAATCATTGACAAGGGGGAAAAGGTTGGTCTCAAGCTTTTGCAAAGCAATATTATATGCCAGGGGACAACAGAGTAGTATCTATGAAATTCTGAGGGAAAAAAAAGTGTGAGCCAAGCATACTGTGCTTAGTTTAGTATTCAGGTATAAAGGCAATAAATAGACAATCATTCTGAAATGTGAAAGAATTTGAGGAATATACAAGCCATGAGTCTGTCTTTTTTTACTTTTTAAAATTTATTTAAATTCAATTATTCAACATATAGTGTATACTAGTTTCAGAGGTAGAGTTCAGTGATTCATCAGTTGAATACAACACCTAGTGTTCATTACATCATGTGCTCGCCTTAATGTCCATCACCCAGTTACCCAATCCCTCTATCACTTACCCTCCAGCAACCCTCAGCTTATTTCCTATACCTAAGAGTCTCTTACAGTTTGTTTCCTTCTCTGATTCATCTTATGTTCTTTATCCCTCCCTTCCCCTATGATCCTCTGTTTTGTTTTTTAAATTCCACATGAGTGAGATCACGTGATAATTGTCTTTCTCTGATTGACTTATTTCACTCAGCATAATATGCTCTAATAATATGCTCTAATTCCATCCATGTCATTACCAATGGTAAGGTTTCATTTTTCATGGCTGAGTAATATTCCATTATATATATAACATATAGATCTTCTTTATCCATTCATTTGTTGATGGACACCTGAGCTTTTTCCATAGTTTGGCTATTGTGGACATTGCTGTCATAAACATTGGGGTGCAGATGCCCCTTCAGATCATTATGTTTGTATCTTTTGGGTAAATACCTAGTAGTACAATTGCTAGGTTGTAGGATAGCTCTATTTTTAACTCTTTGAGGAACCTCCATACTGTTTTCCAGAGTGGTTGTACCAGAGCCATAAGCCTTTCAAAAAACTACTTGGCAAATAGATCTATTCAAAAGAAAACTCAAAGAATTCAGGAATATGAAAGGCCTGGTAGTTGTTAAAAATATAGAATTAATTTTTAAAATCCTGTGAGAAGTCTGGTCACTGAAACAAATGGGTATCAAGTGCTTATGCATTGAAGAAAAATCAGGGAAGCTTCAGGATCACTTAGCATCCAGCTCTTTTACTGCAGGCATTCAATTGCCACTCGTTAAAATTTAACCAAGCAGTTAAAAAAAATTAAAAACACAATGTCTCTAAATTCATATTTTTCCATTATATATTTTCTTTTTTTAGCAGGATATTTTAGGATATATATCTTTTAATGAAATAGATAGATAGATAGATAGATAGATAGATAGATAGATAGATAGATAGATAGATGATAGATATTCTGTACATATATCCATATATATGAAGTTTTGGGATTCCTCTGTATTTCAATTCAGTATGATTTTGCTTAATTCAATTCAAATTATATATACATTTTTATCAGAAATAGTATCAATAACATGATCTTATTTTGATAAAAGTATATCTTTCCATCTTTCTTCTCTATATTTATGTGAATAAAAAGAAGTTTGTAATGGTATTTCCTAAATGTTAATGATGTTTGTTTCCAGGTGGTGGGAGTGATTGAATTTTTTCAATCTTTTTAATTTTACTTGCTCTGCACTATCTGAAGTCATAGTGTGAGGACATATCAATTTTATAGAAATGGCAAAGTGATTTTTCATTAAAACAAAATGAGAAGCAAATGCAGCAAAATACCAACAGTAGTACATTCTTGCCGGTGGGAAAATGAACGATTATTACATTACACATTTTTTTGTGGTACTTACTGCAACTTTTTTTAATTTCCAAAAAGTTTTGCTTTAATTTGGCAAGAAAAATGGATGTCAATCACAAAAAATTGATGCCTATTAATTTTTTGAAAATATTCTTTGGTCCTCTGCTGTGTTATAGCTCACATCTGCAGTAAGAATCTAGGGTCATCTTTAGATTGTTCCTCCTCTTTGTTACCTGATATAAGAATACCTGACTGTGCCTCACCAAGAATCAAGGCACGGCTTGGAAAAAACCTGCTACATATGTGAAATATGCCCATTATATAGTCTGATTAATATGAAAAATCAGGATGTTTAGCTCCAAACACTGTTAAAGAGACACCTGTTTGAAGGCTGTGAATGATGAATGCAGTGGGGCATATTAAAAGGAGAAGATTATGTGAAAGAACAATAACCATAAACCCAACAGTAATTGGGCTGCTATCGAACAGCAAGCCACGGGCAGTAAGTAAACCTTGTAATGAAGTTGAAATAAAACATGGAGCAACAATGATTAACATCAGGAGAAAGAGAGAAAGTAATACTGTAAAAATGCTGCTATTTAAACCTCCTCAATTCTTTCCTTCTTCCTGTCTCTGCCTCCATGCTAAAAGTCCTTCTAGAGAATATTGTCTCTAAGAGACATAAACACAAATTCAGCCAAGCTCAGAGGCTGAGTCTATGAATCAGGCAGTGCTCTGAGATCTTTAGGAAGTCAGAGATCTCTAAGCAAGTCCTGCATGAAGAAATATAAAAATACTATTACAGTGTGAACTTAGTAAAGTTCAAATGAAAACAACCAAAAACATCTCTGTATTGCCAAAAGGAATTAAAATAACACAACTCTATCCTCAGTTTTGTATGATAATAAATAAGAAACTGTGCCCTGATAAATGCTCTCTTCTAAGGAATGTGCCTTATGCAGATGGGGTCATACAATCCTGTGAGATAGCAATTATTACTAATCCAATTTTATAGAGAAATTACAGAATTTACAGAGAAATGAAGCAATTTGCTCAAAGCAATGAAGAGTCAAGATTCAAACTAAAGTAGCTCTGATTCCAAAGCCTACACTCTTTCTAACACCTAGCATTAAAAGTCAATGTTACTTAATCATAAGTATAGAAATTGAGTTTGTTTTAAAATGTGATAAAACTGGAAAACCCATGGGTGGAGCCCTAAAGAAATGCCAAGGATTCTTTTTACTATAATTAATCTGAACTTAATTCCAATTTTTAAGGTGGGGTTTTTTTATAGATGATACAAAAATAATTAAATTGTAGTTCTGAAAAATATTTAATTTAGCCAAACCAGGAGCAGATCCTGATGACAAAGGAATTATGTCAATGAAATAAATTTCTGAACTTGAAAATAACCTTGGTGAGCTCTAGACTGAGTTTGACAAAAGACTTTAAACACATTTAATGTTTGTTATAACAGAGTTAAGTATCAACACATTCTCTTTAAACCTCCTCCAGATAGTCTATTAAAAAATACATATTTTCAAAAGAAAAAAGATCCATTGTACAGCCAAGCATAAATGAGCACATATTGGTCAAATCTACCATGGAAATACTAGAAATTCTTCTGAAAATCACTCTTTGCAGTTGTAAAAGCAACTCATCTACAAAAAGCATTGTAGGTCATATTCTAAAACAAATTTTTTCACTTTTCAATATTCCATATTTAAAAGCATGATTTTTTACAGTATCTACACAGGTTATAGTGACTCTTCCTTGTCAAGGTAATAGTATTTCATACATTGGTGTTCCTTTTTCTATGCTTTTTAATTGGGAATGCTTTGCTGGACCACTGACCTCTAATTTTGTCTCATATCCCTTATACTTTGTTCTGCGCACTGAGGCTCCGTTACAAGGAGCTTGGGGAGTATAGTAGAAACACTAGACAGCATGGAGTTAAAATGACTGGGCTTAAATTTCAAATTAAACTAGTTAGTAGTCAAATTAACCAAGTTGTGTAAATTTCATGAGTTAAGGACTGTTTGTTACCATAATCCCAGTGCCTAGAAGAGTGAGTAGGCATTCAAACAGTATTTATTGAAAATTAAAATAATATTTTAACCCCAGTACAGGATTACTGTTAAGATTAAAGGAGGAAATACTTTTGGTAAATGAGTAAACTTTTTTAGAGCAGTTTCAAGTTCACAGCAAAATTGAGCAGGAAGTCCAGAAAGGTTCTATATTCTCCCTGTCTCCACACACACACAACCTCCACCACTAGTGACAACCTAAACTGCAGTGATACATCTGTTATAGTCAACGAACCTACTTTGACACATCTTCATCACCAAAAATCTGTAGTTTAGATTAGGGTTAACCCTTGTGTTGCACAGTTTACAGGTTTTGACAAATATACTGACATGTATCCACCATTATAGTATCTTACAGAATAGTTTCAGTGCCCTAGAAATCCTCTCTGCTCCACCAAATATCCCTCCATACCCATTAACCCAAGGCAGGTACTAATTATTTTACAGTCACCATCGTTTTTGTCCTTTTCCAGAATGTCATATAGTGGGAATCATATTGTGTGTAACCTTTTCAGATTGGCTGCTTTCACCTAGTAATAAGCATTTAAGTTTCCTCCATGTCTTGTCATGGCTTGATAGCTCATTTCTTTTTGGAGGTAAATAATACTCCATTGTCTGGATAGACAGTTTATTCAGAAGTACTTTTAAACAATAAAATATAACACTAATTATGATTACCATAATCATGATTGTTGAAGTGACCTTTCAATATTGTCAGCTTGACTATGCCACTACTCTTGCTTTTGAAGTCACAAAAACTTGCCAATTTCTCATTTCTTCAGCAACAGAAAAGGTATAAACATATGTTCAATACATTGGCTGAGGTTGTGGTCAAATACCATACCCATAAAGTTGTCAGCTTGCAACTGTTGCTCCATAGAATACTAGTGGGACTTGAACTCAATGTCAAATAGTCCCTCTTCCTTTCATAGAGAAACTATGGCTAAGAGAATTCCAACTAAATAAGTATTTCTTTTTTCTCACTTCCAAAGAGCAATTTCAACATTAAATTCCAAAAATTTGGAAAAAGAAAAAGGAAGTGTTAATTTAGGTCTTCTCTGTTATGTGCAAGCCTAAAACTGAATATATCCTAAAGTAGCGCCAAATCCAGATTTTGAGCCTAGAGTACCTCCAGCTTTCCTGTGGTCTGCCAGGCTACGAATCATTGAAGATGAGATAACAGTTCCTCCTTCCTGGATGATAGAACACAACCATAGTGTTTCTGGACACTGGAAGAAAATTCATTTGCTAATTCATCCTTTGATGTTTTTGTCTGAAGAATTTCTTCAGGTGCCATTTTTATGAAATGAGTTTCCATTTCATTTTGTTGTTTCACAAGCTAAAATAATTTCATAAACCAAACTTAACCTGGCAGCTGGCAAGCAATCAGGGCACCCTTATCGGAGTAAACCCACACAAATACAGAAAGAGAGCAGAGTGCCTCTCCTGGGAGCATGACCCACACTTTTCAAAATTTGACTATTATCCAGTTCAAGAAAAGATACTGACATAGAAAAGGTCAAGAAAGACAGAAAGATCTTGTAGAAAATTGAAACATGATACCTCTGTGTTCCCTAGGTCATTTTTCATGCAGACATGAGCACAACTCACTTAACCAAAATTATTATAGCCACTCCCTCTTTCTGGGAAAGACACTTGCAGATTCTAAGGAACACAGATTTTTTTTTTTGCTATATTTTATGTGGGGAATACTTCGAAGAGCCATGTCAAGTGTAGTAGGGTTTTACACCTCTTAACCCGATGTGAAGGTGACAAGTGCACCCACTAGAAATGGAAAATATGATACATGTGGTCTAACTCCAAAAAGAAGCAGCTCTAATAATTTCTGGAAATAGGGGAAAGATCCATGTGTTCTTTCAGGTCCTTCATTTTAGAATCACAATTTCACTCACTCATTCTTTATCCAATTTTCTAAACATACATCAGAACTTCACAAATTAAGGCAGGAAAATGTGGTAACAGCTTAAAATTTAGTTCAATGAAAACTATCCTCGGTTCTAAAATATAATGGCAAATATGTCTAAACATCTGGGACATAATCTCCCTATATCTACCCTTACTACATCAAAAAGCTTATACCTACCTCTATATGAGGATCGCCTCAGATGAGCCTTGTTAATTCTGGTACAAAATCATTTTCTTAAAAATAACAAAATTTTATTTATCTTGTTCTTATCATCTTTACTTGAACATCTACTCTGAAACAATGTTAAATCTACTTGAGACCTAACGTTCTGGGATTTATGTGCCAAACATTGATTCTCCTATTCTAGAGTTAAATTTAATTACATCAATCTTTCATTTTTATGCATTCTTAGATACAAAAGTCAGGGCTAAAATTGAAAGTATTTTTCTTTGCCCTTTATGAATGTACTTCAGCAACTTCAATTTTCATTTCAAGAGCTGCACTGCAGAGTTACAGACCAAGATAGGATAAATATAAGAAACAGAGGGCTAATTTTATACAGCTTTTGCCTTAGATTTTCTATATAACAACATCTGCTTTCCTTACTATGTCAGAACTACCAAATATTATCCTAAAAACAAAATAAAAACATAGAATAGAGTCCTAGTACAGTAAAATTTCCTCCATAGTTAATTACTCCTAGAAAACAAAGCCTCCCCTTTAGTCTTGCTCTTTTCAATACTATTACAGAATCATAAATCCTTTCTATTCCTTACATTACTCTCAGATACTGAAAAAACACATTGACATGGCTCTAATTTAGCTAGATACTGAACAGAAGTATCTGTGATGCTTTCTATATTGGAAATGATTTTTTGGAATTAATACTGTTAAGTAATTAAAGCATAGTCCCAATGAAAGCAATTTAGTGGGATTTCTCATGATGAATCTTTTTTGTTGTTTAGGCATTTTTCCTTATTTAGCATTCTTAGAGAATTGTTTCCAAGCATTATTTTCACTCTCTTTAATAGTCAATGAGTTTCTCTGCTCAGTCTAAAATATATCCTTGATCTAAAAGGCAACAATATATCTCCACTCCACAGTAAATAATGAAGGTCGTACTTAACAGTTTAAAACAAAACAAAAAAAGAAATGGGGTTGGGGGAAAGATTGTGAGTAAATAAAAAGTGCTGGCTCACTGAAGTTTCTTGTTTATGTAACAGGGTTTTTCTCAAACAGAAATCGGCCTGTGTTTACTGATCTCATTTCAATATAATAATTTATTTGCATGTATAGCTGAGAACTAACAAAATCTTTAGAAATCAAAACTCCTTTCAAATAAATTAACTCCTCTAAAGAAGGAGGGTGTTAATAAGCAGCAATTACTTCTATGTAAGCACTACAAAAGTGCAAAAGTGCAAAGGGATTTGATAGGTACCATTTTCATGATTAATGCTGCTAGGTCTTATAATCTATTTCTCTCATATAGTTTAGTTCTTCGTTTCTAATTTTCTGGTTCAAAGTAATAAAGCAAGTTAGTAAAAAGCTGGAGAAGTGACTTAAAGGACAGTGTTACAACAAAACATTCTTGAATCAAAGGAGTTTATTTTTTTATTTATTTATTTTTTTTTTTGCCAACATGATCCAAAAAGCCAAGAACTGTATCCTTCTGCTCTGAGGTGTGTAGTTTACTGTGTTTGTTTTCATTTCTGAAGAAGAGCAAAATTATTTTTTTTTAATGTCAGTTGTCACTTCAAGAATTTGGAACCATCCAAAACCTTTTCCTTCTCCCCCAAAGACTTGCAGAACTTGGCTCAGAAACCACTCTATCACTGTAAAAATAAATGAAACGATTGTGCATAATACCATAGAAATCCAAGTTAGTGGTGTATTGAGAGGGATCTGCTTTCCTATTCCCAGATGATTGAATTAAGGCATGAACTGCAGGGAATGCTTTCAAAATAACTCTGTTCATTATAGATGCTTTTGGAGGAAGAATCCAAAGTGTTCCAAATCCCCAGAGCTACTCTGCTACGCTGAGTGGCCTTTGGATTGACATCCATACTGGTCAATTTAAAACAAGCTCAAATCCCACAACAGCTCTGTTGGCCAGAATATTTTTATCGTAGAAAGGATCAAGAAATTGGCTTGAAATAAGTTGATCTTATATGAGAGCTACATTAAAAAAGGATATTTAAAATCCATGAATTAAGTGTGCACTCTATTAGGAGTGCAATCATGTATTTGTTTATTGAGACAATGAGTGTGGACAAGACAGTAATAAAATGAACATATACTCTAGTTCTAAGCTCAGGCCTGGCATATAATAGAAGCACAAAAAATACACAACTATTAAGTAAAAAGCAAAAAATTTCAGGTGAAATTTTGTTTCCAGAGAAGAAATCAATCACAATTGAAATCACTTGTGAATCATTTGAGTTACTATATAAGATACACTGTTGGTTTGTGAAAAAAAATTATCTTTAATTTCTGCATCAAGATATAAGAAAATGAGTTTTGTCATAAAGAAAATTTGGAAGTAATGTAATACCACCTTATGGTCACAAGTCCTTTTCTATTCCAGAAATTCAAAATTCATACTTTGTGTTTTTAGCTGTATCAGAGTGTACCTGCCAATAAACAATTTTGTTCCACTTTGACTCCTATTTCCTGTACCATAATTCTACTTTCCTTTTTCCTCACTCAATATAATAAACAAATACATATTCATCCTCACAGATTCAGAATAGCATGTAGGTGCAATTAGTTCTCTTCTATGATTCACTGATACTTGTTCCAAGAAATAGTTCCTATCAAAAATCAAATCCTTTTATTGAATTCATCAATCACTTACCACACACTTGAAGGTGACACATTCTTAAGCTATCCTGCCCCCCGGGGAATGTAACAATCTAAAGTTATTTCAAATTTCTCAAGATTTGTTCTCATTTTTATCCTTATATAGACAACATCTGGGTCATATGAGATTGGCAGAACTTGTAGAGAATTCCCTACACAGCTGTCTAAAAAGGCAAAGGGACTTGTTAACAGGAGAGGTAATCCAGTTCAAATAATTGGCATTTGCAAGGCATGGTTATATTATGAAGACTCAGCTTGGCTCTCACCCAACCTCACCTCCTATTGCATAGGCAAGGAATATGTACTAATATTGAAGAGCCACAAATCTCCATGGAAATAAAATGAATCTGGGTCATTTCTGAGTGTTATTCTCTTCTATGCATAGAATAAGCCAAATTACTCTAGTTTACTTCATTGAGGGTGAGAAGAGAGGACTTAGAAGACTAAAGGAGAAAAAAGGACTACTTTTTTTTTAATAGGCAACTGCTTTTCATCTAAAAAACAGTCTGAACTTCATACCTTTCACTGCTATTAAATCATAATTTCCCCCATTGCATGAGAAGAAATTGTACCATGGAAGTAAATCAACTCATACCTGAGATGTAGCCATCAGAGTATTCCAACTTGCCCTACACTGTCTGACTGATTCAGACCTTGAACTCAGAAAGTTGAGTCTGTTTCTTCTCCTCACTTAACAGAAAGGCAAACATACTGTCAGCACTTGATTAATAAACAATAATATGAGGTCCTGGGAGGCAATTTGTGGTCCATCTCCTTGGCATGGCTCACCATGCAGTGATAGATCTGGCTGTTGTTCCCATTGAAATTATGGAAAATATCTGACACTTTACTTAAGTTAGTGGGGGTGGGGGTGGAGTAAATACTCTATGTGAGGAATCACCAACTTACCAAGGAGTTATATAGTGAGAAAAACAACTTCTTTTCACTGCTTGTCAGAAATAGTAAAACTGTACATAGGTTTTGATGAAACCTTGAGAGATAAATTGAGAAGGATTTATGTCATCAGTATCCAAGTGTGCTTCTCCAAGGGATTATTACATGCTCCTTGGAGAATCAGAGACTTAAAAATCAATATGGCATTGCATGGTATCCAGTCAATTATTAACACCTACAATATGAATTACACTGTATAATTAAACTTTTTTAAAAAATACCAGACACCAAGTGCAAAGTATTTTCAAATAAATAGGCAGCATGGACAACTTTTTCTCTCAGAACAAAGACATCTAATTGCCTCTACTCTTGTCTTGTTCAATGAGATTTAAGGAGCAGGGCTCTGGAAAGAAAATGCTCAAACTCATTGTGTTTTGTTGTCCACAGTTTCACTTAAGAAACAACAAATAGATCATTCTTACCAGCATAACAGATGGTAAACATAGCAAATAAAATGTAAATTTATCAAGATACGACAGTTTATCTAAAGTAAATACTATTTTAGAGGTGTCTGCTTCTTGGCCTAGGCCCTCCTCTCTTTCTATGAACTGTATCTACAACTATGAGTTCATTTGACAGTATCTCTTGCTGTCCTCTGGATGCAACTATGTGGTCCAAGGGTGAGTACCTGTCCTGTTCAGATTTCCTCTTTCATGAATCAAAATGGGAAATATGGAATTCCAGTCAGTCAATTGCTTGCAGTGAGCACAGAGAAAGTGTCACTACAAAATTGGTGAAACCATTTCCTGTCATAAATGGAAAGAATAAGAAAGAAAAAACAGAAAGTGTTCAAAAAGAAGACACAAGAAACTACATACTGCCTGAAAGAGAATCAAAGCATGGTTGCCTTACTTTCTGATGTCATTCCCCTTTCTCATTTCATGTCCTTTAATTTCTTGAGTTCTATTTCATTGTAATAGACTTTTCTCCCTTTTTAAGGCTCACTTGAATGGATGCCTGACATACCAGAAAGAATTTCTCAAATATTTTTAAATTATAAATACTTGTGATGAGCATTCTATAAGGCACTGTGAGATAATTGGGAAATGAAATTTTCTACTCTCAAAGCAAATGTATTTTGAAGGAATTTGCAACACAGTTAGTTGTTAGTGCCATAATAAAAGGCACACGAGGTGCTTGAATCATAGATGAAAGTATCAATGCTGGAATGAGAAATGCTACAGTTGAATCCTACTACTTACTCTCTGTGGGTCTGCTAACAAAAAAGTGGTATAATAATAGTACCTACCCAGGAATAAATCCCACTTGACTGTGGTGAATGATTTTTAATGCTGGATTTGGTTTGCTAATATTTTAATGAGAATATTTGCATCTATGTTCATCAGGGATATTGGCTGGTAGTTCTCTTTTTTAGTGGTGTCTTAACCTCGTGTCAGTATCATTATAATGCTGACCTCAGGGATCCCTGGGTGGCGCAGCGGTTTGGCGCCTGCCTTTGGCCCAGGGCGCGATCCTGGAGAACCGGGATCGAATCCCACGTCGGGCTCCTGGTGCATGGAGCCTGCTTCTCCCTCTGCCTGTGTCTCTGCCTCTCTCTCTCTCTCTGTGTGGCTGTCATGAATAAATAAAAATTTAAAAAAAAAAAAAGACTATTAAAAAAATGCTGACCTCATTGAATGAGTTTGGATTTTTCCTTTCTTTTCTGTTTTTTGGAATACTTTGAGACTAGGTATTAACTCTTCCTTAAATGTTTGGTAGAATTGGCCTATGAAGCCCTCTGGTCCTGGACTTTTGTTTGCTGGGAGTTTTTTGATTACTGATTTCATTTATTTGCTGGTTATTTTTCTGTTCAAGTTTTCTGTTTCTTCCTGTTTTAGTTTTGGTAATGTATATGTTTCTAGGAATTTATCCATTTCTTGTAGGTTGTTCAGTTTATTGGCAT
The DNA here is from genome assembly GCF_018345385.1 of Vulpes lagopus. Lineage (NCBI taxonomy): Eukaryota > Metazoa > Chordata > Mammalia > Carnivora > Canidae > Vulpes > Vulpes lagopus. Next base: position 103,900,750 of record NC_054829.1, read on the forward strand.
ATAGTTTATCATAATATTCTCTTAGAATTGTTTCTATTTCTGTGGTGTTTGTTGTTATTTCTCCTCTCCCATTCACAATGATGATGTTTATTTATTTGGGTCTTTTTTCTTTTTGATAAGTCTGGCTAGAGGTTTATCAATTTTATTAACTTTTTCAAAGAACCAGTATCTGGTTTCATTGAGCTGTTCTATTGGGTTTTTTCTATTTCTATATCATTTATCCTGTACCTACCTTTTAGTAAGTGTATAGTAAATGCTAGCTGTTATAATTCCAAAATAGCCAGAAGATGTGGTAATTGTGACTTGGAAGGAATTCAGGGTTAGAGTTTACAGAAAGTGACACTGGAGATGAGTACTGAAAGACATATATATAATTTTGGAAGTAGAAAAGGTATTCTAGGCAGGGAAATAGAAGCAGCAAAGATATAGAGATGTGGACATATGTGGGCTTATACACATTGCTTACAATAGAGAGTTGCAGGAGATGTGGATGGTAAAAGAAAACAAGCAGCAAAAGCTTTTTAGTGCCAAGTGATGGGAATTGAACATTATTCTGGAAAAAATATATCATCAAAGAATCACTTTTTAAAATTAGAAAGAAACACTAATGTCTATGTTTAAAGAAAACAAAAATACTAATAATGGTAATATGAGGACAGAATGAAGACAATGAGGTCAGTTAGAAGGCTATTGCCGTGGCCCAGGAATTTCCCACTACCTACATGATGGTTCTTACATCAAGAGGAATAAAAAGGTGATCTCTGCATTTGAGGACCAGATGTTTAAAATACCTAGGCTTACCCAAAGGCCATTTTATTCATGAATTTCTACATCTAAAACATATGTTCCACTCTTTAACACCCAGTTCAAGATACCCAGGGGGAAGAAATCATCCAAAACTGAGCTTCCTATATCCAGGCCCTAATAATAGATAACAGATCTGCCTTAATGCCCCATATCCAGGATTTACCAGAAGTTCCTTAAACCGCACCTGGCATATCAAAGACTGGTAACTGGAAGGATATTTTATTTATTTATTATTTATACCTTGCTTTTTCCCAAGATGGTTTTCAAGCATTGTACCCTAAAGTATAAAGAAGTACATCCCATAACCCTTTTGAGAATCCAAAAACTACAATAAAAAAAAAAAAAAGATACCTCTAAGTTACAGGCCCATCCTAGATTCCTGTGCTCAGAATGACACTCTTTGGAAAATTCATACAGAACTACATTTTTTGTTCTTTATAATGAGTAATGGCAAAAGGATAAAATGAAGGATTAGATGGGAGCTCAGCTAAACAAAAGATGAAAGAGATTAAGTTAGAGCCCAATGTCCAACAAGAAAATAGGGGAAGGAGGGAAACTGAATTGAGTTAGTGATCATTAAAAAAAAAAAAAAAAAAAAAAAACCCACAGAGCTTTACAAAAGGGAACCAGTTAAAACCAGTCAGAAGGGAGAATATAAAAAATATTTTTTTTAAAAAAACTATAGGTAACATCATAAAATCGACACAACCAAATTCCCCATAAGTTTTTATTGTAGAAACTAACATCCTGATTCTAAAATTCTTGGGGATGTACATAGGAATTAAAGTAGGCAAATTTTTAAAAAATTTTTAAGTTAGCAGACTGAGACTACCTGCTTTCAAGATTTATTACTATGCTACTGTAGGCAGTGTAATATGATTAGAAAAATAGCCAAATATACCAATTAAACAGAATAAAGTTCATAATTTTATGTTTATGTGTAGTCAACTGATTTTTAACAAAGATGCAAAAGCAATTCAGTGGAAAAAAAATAATCTTTTTAATAGTTCTGAAACAATTGAACACTCAAATGCAAAAATAATAAAAGAATCTCAAATCATACTGTACATCTTTAAAATCTGAACTCAAAATGAACCATAAACTTAAATGTAAAACCAAACTAAAAAACTTATAGAAGAAACATAACAGAAAAATCTTTAGACCTTGAGGTAGGCATTAATTTAGGTATGACTCCAAAATCATGATTCATAAAAGAAAACGATAAATTATAATTTCTCAAAATTAAGAACTCCTGCTCTTTGAAAAGAAATTGTTATGAGAGTGAAAAGAAAAGCAACAAACTGCAAAAAAAATTTACAAATCACATATCTTATAAAGAATTTGTATGTAGAATATGTAAAGAATTCTCAAAACTCAATAATTAAAAAACAAATAGTCCAATGATTCAAATGATCAAAAGATTCAAACACATTTCAACAGAAACAATCGATGTATAGCAAAGTGCACATGAAAAGACATTCAACTTTGTTACTCATTAGGAAATACAAATTAAAACTACAATAATAACCACTACACACATTTTGGGATGTCTAAAATTTAAGACTGAGTATACCAAATATGGGCAAAGATGTAGAAAAACTAGAACTCTCATACACTGCTGGTGGGAATGTGAAGTGGACAGTCACTTGGGGAAATAGTTTGGCAGTTTCTTAAACCATTAAACATATACCTACTGTATGGTTCAGCAATGCACATATATGTCTTACCCATGAGAAATGGAAGCATATCTCCATATAGACTTGTACTTAAATGTTCATAGTAACTTTATTTGTAATAGCCAAAAACTGAAAATGCCAAATATATATATCAATCACCAGGTAAGTAGGTAAACAAATTGTAGTATATCTATCTATGCAGTGGAATACCACTCCGCAATAAAAAGAATAAACTACTAATACATGCAATAACATAAGTGAATCTCACAATAGTTATGCTGAGTGGAAGAACCCAGAAAAAATAAGAGTGCATAGTTTATGATTCCATCTATATAAAATTCTGGAATACCATTATTATATGCCAACTATACTTCAATTAAAAATAAATAGAAATAAAATTAAATAATAAAGTAAAATTCTAGAACATCAAACTAATTTACAGTAACAGAAAGCAGATCAGTAGTTTCCTGAAAATGGAGGGGTAGGAAGAAGCAGGAGAGAGGAATTACAAAAGTGAATCAAATAATGGGTACCTTCATTATCTTGATTGTGTAATGATTTCACGACTGTATGCCTGTGTGCACTTTAAACATGTGCAATTTGGGATCCCTGGGTGGCGCAGCGGTTTGGCGCCTGCCTTTGGCCCAGGACACGATCCTGGAGAACCGGGATCGAGTCCCACATCGGGCTCCCGGTGCATGGAGCCTGCTTCTCCCTCTGCCTGTGTCTCTGCCTCTCTCTCTCTCTCTCTCTCTGTGTGACTATCATAAATAGAAAGAAAGAAAAATATTTAAACATGTGCAATTTATGTCAATTATTCCTCAAAAAGCTATTTAAAAATTAAAAATACAATGATACCACTATAAACACACACTGGAATGGTTAACACTAAAAAAGCTGATAATACCAAATGTTAACAAGAATTTTGAACAATCTGAATCTTCATCTTTAGCTAGTGATGGGTATAACAAACATGCTAACAACTTCTTTAGAAAACTCTTTGGCAGTTTCTTATGTAGTTAAAAAATGCATCTGCCCTATAACCTAACAGTTTCACACCTATGCAATTACTCAAGACAAATAAAATCATTCATCCCTCAAAAAAACTTGGTGACATATAGCTGATATAACAGCTCTATTCTAGCCAAAAACTAGAAAACAAAACAATGGAATACTGCTTAGTAATAAAAAGAAACAATCTACTGATACATCTAATAATAGGTGATTCTTAAAAATATTTCGTTGATCAAGAGAAGCCAGAAACAAATGCGCACACATTTTTTTACTTACCTATTTGCATTTAGTTCAATAATAAGCAAAATTAATCTATGGTGGTAGAAGCAGAATAATACCTACCTTCAAGAAAAGGAAAGGAACAGACTGGAAAAGGGCAGGAGGAAAATATCTGGGATGATAAAAATGTTCTCTCTTCATTGGGTTTGGGTTCTGTGCATTTGTTAAAGTCATAGAGCTGTACAATGCAAATATGAGCACTTCACTGCATGTAAATTATAGTTGAATTTGTAAAAATGAAACATAATTTTAAAGGACTGGGAATCAACTGTATGCCATAAAATTAAATAACAAATGAAGTAAAAAGTCCTAGAAAAACACAAAACTATCAAATCTGAGTCGAAAAGAAATAGAAAATTTGAATGGATATATAACAAACGACTGAATCAGTAATTTTAAAACATACAATAAAATCCCAGGCCCAGATGGCTTCACTTGAATTTTATCAAGCATTTAAATATTAATACAAATCCTTCACAAACTTCCAAAATACACAAGAAGGAACACTTCCTAATTCATTCTATGAGACCAGCATTAATCTGATACCAAAACCAGACATATATCATAAAAAAGAAAATTACAGCCCAATATCTCCTATTAAAAAAGATGTAAAAATCCTCAACAATATCCTAGAAAATTAAATCTAACAATATACAAAAAGAATCATACAGCATGATCCAGTGAAATTTATCTTAGGAATACAAGGTTGTTTTGATGTCTGAAAATTAACTAAGGTAATATACCATATTAATAAAATTAAAGTCAAAAATCACATGATCATCTCAATAGATGAAGAAAAACCATTTGACAAATGTTTTCATGATTAAAAACTCAACAAACTAGAAATAGAAAACTTCTTCAGCCTTATAAAACATCTATGAAAAACCCAGAGCCAACATTATAGTTAGTACTGAAGACTGAATCCTTTCCCTCTAAGATCAAAAAGATGAGGATTTCCATCTTACTACTTCTATTTAACATTAGAGTAGCCAAATCAATTAAGCAAGGGTGGGGGGAGGCAACCAGATTGTAAAGGAAAAAGTAAAACTATTTCAGATTTGCAGATAACATGATCTTATATATAAAATAATCCCATGAAATTCATAAGAATACTAGTACAACTAATAAACAAGCTCAGCAAGGTTACAGGATATAAGATCAATATGCAAGCAACTATTGTATTTATACATACTAGCAATGAACAATCCCAAAATAAAATTAAAAAAACAATTTCATTTACCATAGCCTCAAAAAGATAAAGCATTTGAAAATAAGTTTAACAAAATAATACGTCTAGTCCTCTGAAAGGTATACATATTGTTAAAAGAAAGTAATTAAAATCTAATTAAATGGAAAGATATCCCATGTTCACAGATCAGTAGATTTTAATATTGTTATGACTTATGGGTAAACACAATCTTTATCAAAATACAAGCTAATCTTTTTGCAAAAATTAACTTTTTACTTTGGGTACTATAAATATTTTAACCTTGTTTTTCTTCCAATCAATGAACATGGAATGCTTTTCCATTTCTTTGTGTCCTCTTCAATTTCTTTCATAAATGTTCTGCAGTTTTAAGAGTACAGATTTTTTATCTTTACTTAGGTTTATTCCTAGGTATCTTACTATTTTTGGTGCAATTGTAAATGGGATAGACTCTTGATTTCTTTTTCTGCTGCTTCATTATTAGTGTATAGAAATGCAACAGATTTTTGCACATTGATTTATATTCTGCAACTTTGCTAAATTCATGAATGAATTCTAGCAATTTTTTGGTGGTTTTTTGAGTTTTCTACATAGAGTATCATGTTGTCTACAAATAGTGAAAGTTTGATTTGTTCTTTGCCAATTTGGATGCCTATTATTTATCTTTGTTGTCTGATTTCTAAGGCTAAGACTTCCGTACTATGCTAAGTAGAAATGGTTAGAATGTTTATCCCCATTGAAGATGAGATTATTTGCAGGTCTTTCATATACGGCCTTTATGATATTGAGGTATGTTCCACCTATCTCTACTTTGTTGAGAGTTTTTATCAAGACAGGATGCTGTATTTTGTCAAATGCTTTTTGCTTGCAAAAAAAAAAAAAAAAAGCATTTTTTTTTTTTTTTTTTTTTTTTTTTTTTTTTTTTTTTTTTTATAAAACAAGTTTATTCACATTTTAGAAAAACTAATTCTAGGCCAGGGAATGGCCTCCCTCTGGGCCGGGCTGAGATCAAGAACAGAAGGCCAGAGTGGGGGTCGGGAAGGAAGGAGTGGGGGGCAAGGGGTCAAATAAATTAAAGGAAGGGGAGCAGGGGGCGGGGGGCAGCCAGGTGACTGGAGGCTGTCTTGGAGCTGGGCCGGAGGACACTGGGCACCTGCAAGGCCTGAGGAGCCAGGGATCACCGATATGGTTCTTATCCTTTAGTTTATTAATGTGGTGTATCACATTGATTTTTGAATGTTGAACCACCCCTGCAGCCCAGGAATAAATCCCATAATTCTTTTAATGTACTGTTGAGTCCTATTTGCTAGTATTTTATTGTGAAGTAATGATGTCAGACAGAAAATGATGCTGAAATCATTAATTAATCAGGAAATGTAAACAAAAATCATGAGATACCACTTCATACCCATTAGGAAGACAGACAATAACAAATAAAGAGTAAGATGATAACAAGTGTTGGTGTGGATGGGAAGAAATAGGGACTCTCATACATTGCTCATGGGATTATAAAATGGTGCAGCCACTTTAGAAAACAGTTTGGTTCCTCAAAATGTTAAATATGGAGTTACCATATAAGCCTGCAATTTCACCATGTTCTTATCCAGCAATCCATTTCCTTACTCAGCAATAAAAAGGGATGAAGTATTGATACATGCTACATGATACATAATTCATATAGGGTCTGAAAAATAAAGCTAATCAAAGGTATGGGGAAAGATTATGCACAGTACTAAGTACATAAAAATGAGCAAGACAAGACTGCATGGATGTAGCTCTTGAACCACTGCCCTTCAGCAACCAACATAGAGGTTTCAAGGAATAGGATTGTGGCTCTGATTTTGGATTGAATTACTAAATGCTACTAGAACAGCAGAAAGATGGAGTATAAGGGAAGCAATTAAGTACTTAGTGGGAAAATAGGTCATATATTCTTCTGCTATTCTCTCCATGAAGTGAGGCTGAGTAAGAAAAGTTAAGTGCTCTGAAGTAAGCTAGATGAAGGGAGAAAATAAGAGAAATCCAAAAAACTAGAGGGTTCTAAAAGTAGCTATAGTAGTAGCAAGGGCAAAGGGAAACTTAAAAGACAAAAGATTTTGGCCAAAGCAAAACGTATGAAATTATGATCTATTAGAAAAATTCATGGTGTAGCTATGGGAATAGACTGTTCCAATAGAGTGGACACAAAATTAACTGGAGAAAACAAAGGCTAGAATTTTAAAATGATTGTACAGGTACACTGAAACAGGAGAGAAAGTAGGGATGACAGTTGTGAAGTCTGTCTCACAGTTGTCAAAGACTTCAATAAGTGAAGATAAATGATTAAGAAGAAAGCAAATGACATCAGTAAGAAAAGGGAGAGGGGCACCTGGGTGGCTCAGTGGTTGAGCATTTGCCTTTGGCTTGGGTCATGATCTCGGGGTCCTGGGATCAAGTTCACATCAGGTTCCCTGCAGGGAGCCTCCTTCTCCTTCTGCCCATGTCTCTGCCTCTCTCTGTGTGTCTCTCCTAGTAAATAAACAAAATCTTAGAAAGAAAAAAAGAAAAGGAAGAGTGGTATAGCCTGATGTCATGAGACTCCAAAGAGAATGGGTTTTTACCAAAGGCATTGGAAGGCAGATGCTCTAAAAGCTGCAGTGGGAAGCGAGGTTGTTTGCAGAGAACCAGCAAGAGCGCTGTTCTGAGGCATGGCATCCTCACCAGTCAGAATGGCTAAAATTAACAAGTGAGGAGACAACAGATGTCTGTGAGGATGTGGAAAAAAGGGAAACCCTCTTACACTGCTGGTGGGAATGCAAGCTGGTATAGTCACTCTGGAAAATGATATGGAGATTCCTCAAGAAGTTAAAAATAGAGCTACCCTATGATCCAGCAACTGCACTACTAGGTATTTACCTAAGGGATATAAACATAGTGATCCAAAGGGGTATTACTCCAATGCTTATAGCAACAATGTCCACAATAGACAAAATATGGAAAGAGTCCAGATGTCCATCAATAGATGGACACACACACACACACACACACACACACACACACAAAATGGAATAATACTCAGCCATCAAAAAATAAAATCTTACTTTTTGCAACCATGTGGATAGAACTAAAGAGTCTTACCCTAAGTGAAATAAGTTAATCAGAGAAAGACAACTATATGATTTCACTCATATGTGGAATTTAAGAAACAAGACAGAGGATCACAGGGAAGGGAAGGAAGAATAAAATAATAAGTTAGAGAGAGAGAGACAACCATAAGAGACTCTTAACTATAAGAAACAAACTGAGGGTTGCTGAAGGGGAGGAGAGTGGGAGGGTGGGAGAATGGGGTAACTGGGTAATGGGCATTAAGGAGGGGACATGATATGATGAGCACTGGGTGTTATATTCAACTGATATATGGTATCTGTATCATTAGTTTCAGAGGTAGAGTTGCATATAACACATATATATTATGATACTAATGATACACTATATGTTAATTAGTTGATCAAAAAAAAAAAAAGATGGTTTCTAGGTAGACTTGTCTCTTGAGGTTAAGTATATAGCACTTTCCTTATGCTTCCACAGCCATAATTGAAAATTCTTCAATCTCCATGAGTAAAAATCTTAGTTGAAAAACAAATAGAGGAACTAAATCAGAGTGAATCTATTATTAGTGATAAATTTGACTGAATAAACTGGGTAAAGCCAAATTTTGGAAGCTCTGTTTTGAAGGCTAATAAGTTTTTATTTTATCCTAAGGTCAATATATTCACTGAAGATTCTTATCAGGATGATAATATATTGAAATTAGTGTTTACACTCGGTTAGAATGGAGAGAAGGAGGTATCAGCAAATCACTTCTCTAACAGTTTCCAAATCTGGTCTAGCTGAACTAGAACAAATATAAAATATCAAAATATTCCCTAAAACAAACTGACATTGTATTTGATTCATTCATTCATCTAGTTGCTATCTACTAGGTACCTATCATGTGCAAGGTTATCTGCTAGATTCATTTTTCCTTTAGCAGGCAAATTACTGGTGACCTAAAATTCCATCTGTTCCTTAACTGCCTACCACATACTAATCTCAAAATCCAGGAGATGATTGTGGAGGAAACTTTCTATATTTATGACAATCTTAGAAAAAAATAAGGAGTAACTACTAATGGGTCATTAATTGCTTTTGTTCACAGGGGAAAAAAAAGAAGATGACAGTAACATCTTATTGCAGATAATCTTCAGTTCAGTAGACTGTTTGCAAATCATCTATTTTCCTCACTTAATTTTCATCCTTGATCAAGGAATGATCTCCAAAACAAAATGGAAAAGACAGGTTCAGGAATGTTTTTAACAATCTTCTCACTCACAAGCAGCCCAGGTGGCTCAGTGGTTTAGTGCTGCCTTCAGACCAGGGCATGATTCTGGAGACCAGGGATTGAGTCGGGTTCCCTGCATGGAACCTGCTTCTCCCTCTGCTTGTGTCTCTGCCTCTCTCTCTCTCTCTCTCTCACTGTGTGTCTCTCATGAATAAATAAATAAAATCAATAAAAAATAAAAGTAAAGTTTTCTCACTCAGAAACTGGTAGATCTGTTTTATCAAATAGTTTTGCCTCTAGGGGAAAAGTCACCATTGCTGTGTTCTTTTTCATTAAATCATTCTCATTCTTCAGTAAAGAAGTACAATCAAATTGTTTTGTAACCAAACAAGCAAAAAACACAGTCATTAGAATGGAAAATCTATCTTCTGGAATGGAAACTAATCTAATGATTTAGAAACATTCTTGGTATTCTAATCACCAAATACAAGATATATATTTACAGATTCAAATGTATTCAGTTAGAAGTCAAAGATTTGGCCTCCAGCCCAACAATTTGAGCATTAAGAAGAATTCTGATGACTCTAAATTGTAAATATATCTATCTTCCATAATACAGATATTCTATTCACATAAACCTTTTAAAAATGTTTTAGTGTAGCAAAACCCACTAGGAAAAAAATCATAAGCTAAGATTCAATTAGTAAGATTAGTTTTTGCTTAAAAGTGGATTTTCCATCCAGAAAGAGAGTATTCCTTTCAGGGCTTTTCTCCCACCTGGACAGGAGTTGGTATTCTAGGGTAAATCTCTTCCTACAGAAATCTTATGTGCTGTTTAATTTACCTTTACCTCATTCTCAAGCAGAAAAACCTACTCTGAATCCAAAGGCTGAAAAACAAAGAGTACCCCATTAGACTCAATCAACTTAATGACTATATCTGTTACTTTAATAGCTAAGGCTAACTTCATTGTTGCTCACTGTAATTCCTGAGCCAGAATGCCTCTCTAGATGCCCACACTTCTGTTTCTAGAATAATATAATGTTTTAGGCAATGAATGGAAATGACAATGAGTTCCCTATTATATGATATAATAAAGAAATGGGATGGTTCACTGATTAAATGATTTAGCTAATCTAGCTTTGCAATATGTACTAAGAAATGCATTGCCATACAATCTGTTAAAAATTAATATTTTTGTAAAGATGTAAAGGGCACTTTAAAATCTTTTAGTACATGATGTTATTATTTTACAAATCAGTCAGTTAAAGATAGGCTGCAAGTTAAAAAGAAACAAAATTGTTGATTACAGTGTTTGCCTACTGGGAAAAGGCAAATTCTGATCAACTAGAACTTGCAGAGTAGAGAATAGGCAGCCATACTAGGGTGATTGGAGTAAAAGCCAGAAGACTGGGGATATCGCAGATAAATGATCCGAATATACAAAAAAAGGTCATTCTATGGCCTTGCCTCAACCTGCTTCAAGAGAGGGCCTAACTCCTTTCTTCTGGGGAGGTTCTTTAGTCAGGTGATACATCCGAGCATTATGGGTTGATAGTCAATGTTACGTGACTTCTCTGGTTGTGAGGGTAATGCAATCCCTCATTTGAAGCCTGAGGTTTTTTTTCCTCTCAACATTTTTCTAGGCTAAGGGGAAGCATGGAGTAATAGCTTCTTGATTCCTTTGCCAACTTTCTCTAAGCCTCTAAGAGACTTCCGCATCTTAAGGAGTAGACTGTTTGCAAATGATCTCCAAATTAAACATTCACCTTAGCTGTGTGGTGGGGGTGTGGCCCTCTCCTGCACTGTTGAGAAGGAGCCAGCTCTTTGTATATGCCTTCTCTAAAGACCTGTGCAGTGAATTACTCTCACCTGCCAGATTTCTCATCGTCATAAGAGAACAAATGCCTTAAGTACTTGGAAACTCCAGTAATTGAGTTCTAAAATAGGTTCACATTCCAAAAAATTAGTTCTGACTCAAGAAATTTAAAAGACACAAAATTTTTCAAATTAGATTGAACACCCCCCCCACCCCCCCACCCCCCCCACCCCCCCCAACCCCCACCCCACCCCACCCCCCCCGTGAGTCGGACCAGCCCTAATCCCGAGGCAGCCCATCCAGGTGCCTTCCTGGAATTTTGGCAACAAAAAAACAAAAAGCATTCTGTTTGTCCGGGATAAGAAAACCATTTCCCCCCACGCCCTGATTGAAATGTCCTTGAATAGGTTCATGTTGACCTTCTGAGAAATCAATAACCTGAATGCTATGTGACTCCCGCGATTCTTTTGTCTTTAAGCGGGTTTTTTTGCCTTTAAAAGATACCTGTAATTGCTAATCGGGGCTCTCTTCCTCCTCGGAGGCGGAGAGCCCGTTTGCACAAACGTCCAATAAACCCTCTTGCTAATTGCATCTGCCTGTCTGGGGTCTGAGTCTCTGGGGCATCCGCCGGGACACGTTGGCACCCAAGAGCCAGGGTCCAACAAGATTACATCCAAACATATAATACACTTATTAAAATGCTTTTCACTCTCCTCCTCAATTCTCTTCCCTAAAATCTTCTTTTTTTTTTTTTTAATTTTTCTTTATTTATGATAGGCACACAGTGAGAGAGAGAGGCAGAGACACAGGCAGAGGGAGAAGCAGGCTCCATGCACCGGGAGCCCGACGTGGGATTCGATCCCGGGTCTCCAGGATCGCGCCCTGGGCCAAAGGCAGGCGCCAAACCGCTGCGCCACCCAGGGATCCCCTCTTCCCTAAAATCTTCTAAGGGCTATCATACTTCAAATATAGAAAATTTATCTACCCCATTTCTTCACTATTTTGGTCTCTGTCATTCATGCTCAGATAAGACCTTTATCTAGGATGTACTTACTGTGACATATCCTTCCCAAATACCCCCTGAAAGGCAAATATGAGCCTCCGTTAACACTATTATCTTGAGAATCCGTCACAGTTTCAACCCCAGTCAACATTCCTCTCCATTCAGAAGTCTAAATAATCAGAACCTAATAATGTTTTTCAATACCTGGATATATTAGTATCCACTCAATAGCAGCCAACTTTGGCCACAGTGATGAATATAACCCTTTATACCCATTTCTAAGACTCCAAATTTTTCCCAAATGATTTAATCAGCAATTGATGGTCATCACATTCAGTAACACCAACATTATTTGCCTGTATCCACTTCATCACATCTGCTCTTTTTTTTTTAGATTTGTTTTAGAGAGAGGGAGAGAGCATGGGCAAGCAGAGGGAGGGACACAAGGAGAAGAAGAAGAGACCATCCCAAGCTGACTCCGCCCAAGCACAAGCCCACAGTAGGGCTGATCTCCTGACCCTGAGATCCTGACCTGAGCCAACACCAAAAGTACCTCACTCAATTGACTGAGCCACCCACAACCGCTCTTTTTAATGCTAATTTAGAGGCCACAGGAAAGGAATTTATTTGAAATCTGCTTCATTTAAAACATCTTTTTAAAAAATCTTTAAAACATCCCTTTTTCAAAATATATGGGGGAGGAGGGGTCATTTCATCTGTGGCATGGGGAATCTGTCCTGCTGAGAAGATGAAAACAATCTCTGCTTTTCTCAGCACCATCCAAGCATGCTGCTGACTGGCCTTCTCCCTGAAAGTAGTTGATTTGCATGATGAAGTACTTGGCTTTTGTGGGGCTTTTTGAAACTCAAAGGTTTTCTTATGTTGAAAAGCTATTTTGTTTGCTTTTGAGTGGAATGCATTTATTTGAAAGATGTAAACTTCTGGGATTTGTGGTAAATTTGAAATCTTAATTCTGCCACATGCTCTTCAATGGGTTGTTTGGTTGGAGGAATATATTTAGCTTGAGATGTAATCACTTAGATTATAACAATTTTAGGAATACTAATTTCAAATCTAAACTGTTGAGGCAAAGTCCATATATGTGGAACTAGGAGGCTGCATGTAGGATCATTGGTACAGATTCCTTTTTGGAGATAGGAAAGGTTCTTTCACTTCTTGCTTGAAGCTGTTCATTGACAGTTGTTAGATCCGTGGTAACAATGTCTCTGTGCACTTTAATTTTTTGTCAAATGCTCTTAAATTCTTTTTAGCTAGCTCATTTACATTACTAACGGTATACTATTTCAATATAATAGTTCATCCTTTTATGATACCAAATAGATAGCAGAGTCTTTACCAGGTTACTCAGCAAAGCCAGTTTGATCAATGAGCTAGTTTAAGATTTCAGAAAACATCATTTTGATGAACTCAACTTTATCATTGAACATTTATTTCAAGACAGCTAATAACAATAAAATACTTTATTTGCCTTCGGAATTCTTTAGTATATTTGTTGTACCAGATTAACTTTTTAAAGAACATCTGAGGGATGCCTGGGTGGCTCAGCGGTTGAGAATCTGCCTTTGGCTCAGAGCATGATCCTGGAGTCATTGGATCAAGTCCCACATCAGGCTCCTTGTGTGGAGCCTGCTTCTGTCTCTGCCTCTCTTTCTCTCTGTCTGTCACGAATAAATAAATTTTAAAAATCTTTTTAAAAAAAATAAAAAATAAACAAAGAACATCTGATTTTCACTGATAAATGCGAAGTAAACCTCCATTTAATCCTGTGCTTAAAGGAAAGGAGGGATGGGCTGGCATGTAATGGGCACAGAATATTCTGAGGTGAATCCTGAATAAATTTGTTTAACAAAGGTTATTGATTCCCTGAGTCTATCAAAACCTTATAGTGGGGATGCCTGGGTGGCTCAGCGGTTGAGCCTCTGCCTGCGGCTCAGGCTGTGATCCCAGGAGTTCTGGGATGGAGTCCCACATCAGGCTTCCTGCTAGGACCTTGCTTTTTCCTCTGCCTATGTCTCTGCCTTCTCTCTGTGTCTCTCATGAATAAATAAATAAAATCTTTAAAAAAAAAAAAAAGAAAAAAAACTTTGTGTGTCTTTGCCACCTGGTTAGGAATAAAATCTTTAAAAAAAAAAAAAAAAAAAACTTGTGTCTTGCCACCTGTTTGTATCCCCACCTTCCAAGTGTACCTGCAGCCCACAAACAAAAAGTCTAAGAAAGGGGGATCCCTGGGTGGCTCAGCGGTTTAGCACCTGCCTTTGGCCCAGGGCCGTGATCCTGGAGTCCCGAGATCGAGTCCCGCGTCGGCCTCCCGGAATGGAGCCTGCTTCTCCCTCTGCCTGTGTCTTCTGCCTCTCTCTCTCTCTCTCTCTCTCTCTATCATGAATAAATAAATAAATCTTTAAAAAAAAAAAAAGTCTAAGAAAAGGGTTCAGAAAAAAGATAAAGAATTTACCTCCACCTGAACCAGACTTGAACCCAAAGGACTTTCTGTGCCATGGGATAGACAGATCAGAAACATTGAAACTCATCTATGACTTTTTTACATCAATGGCCATGAAAGATCTTCCTATAATTTCCTTAGATCAACATACCTTCTTACTTTAGAAGAGCTTAGTATTGTCTGCAGATTTGAGTTCTGTTAACACATTTTTGGATTGTACCAGCACTGTTGTGCCCAAGATTGCGAATCCGAGAAACCACCAAGGAGCCGACACCAATGCAAACACACGAGGGTTTATTTACAACTCGAGCTTGGGTCCAAGTATACTCAACACAGCAGAGCAGGGACTTGGACCCCGAGGTGGGTTTCAGCTGAGTTTTATGGGCTGGTCTAGGGGACCTCCAGAGGGGGTGGAGGAATTTCTCAAGTTCTGTTTACATTCTGATATGGGGCTTTCAAGGGCATTGAGCTCTATTCTCATTTTAATATGGGGATTCCTGCCCTTGGCTTGGGTTCTGTTCTTATTCTAATATGGGGCTTTCTAGGACTTTAAGCTGTAAACTGTTTTCTTCCTGTAACTGAAGTAATGTAAAGTTCAGCCCATATTCACAGGGGCCTGGGATGGCTGTACTTGTGCTAACGCTGAACTTAAGTGGAATGGCCTTAATTTTCTCGGCCTCCACAAGCACCATTTATTGAACAGCCTACCATTGCTCAGTGCTCTGTGATAAAACCTGTGCCATACAGGCAATAGAGAGAGGAGCTCTCTATTCTGTTTAACTGGTTAACTGTCTTCCTGGCCAGTGCTACATAATTAGTTACTGGATAACAAGTTAGGACACCTGATCAAGTCCTCTTTCCTTGCTGTACTTCTTTAGCACTGTCTTGACTATTTTGAGCCTTTGTTCTTCCATATAAATTATAGAATCAAATCATCAAGTTCCTATAAAACCCTATCTTGGGGACACCTAGGTGGCTCAGCAGTTGAGCATCTGCCTTTGGCCCAAGGCGTGATTGTAATCCCAGAGTTCCAGGATCAAGTCCCACATCGGGCTCCCTGCGAGGAGCCTGCTTCTCCCTCTGCCTGTGTCTCTGCCTCTCTCTGTGTCTCTCATGAATAAATAAATAAAATCTTAAAAATATATATTTTTTTATTTGAATTACAGCTGCATCTATGTATTAGTTTAAACCTTTTGACATTGAAATGAAACTGTTCTGACCAACAAAGATGACAATATCATATGGTTCTACCTAAAAGATTGAAGGGGAAAGAAGTAACATTGTTCCTGATAATTGAGTCTGTACTCATGAATATGATATGACCTGAAAATTTGGTATGATAATTTGTCCCCCACCCCCGAAAAAATTCATATGTTGAAACTCTAACCCCCAAAGATGATGGCATTAAAAGGTGGGGCCTTTGGTTGATGCATAAGTTGTAAGAATGGAGCCCCTTCCACCTGTGAGGATACACTAAGAAGGTGAACCAGGAAGAAGATCCTCACCAGAATGCAACTATGCTGGCACCTTGATCTTGGACTCCCCACCTCCAGAGCTGTGAGAAATAAATTTTTATTTATACTCTACTTAGTCTATGGGAAAGCTACCCAGTCTATTCTGTTATAGCAGCCCAAATGAATAAAGACAATATATTGCTCCATTTACTTGGGTTTTCAATATCTTTTTAAGAAACCCCTATGATTTTTCTATTCAGGCCTTAAACATACATTATGAAATTTACTTCTAGATCTCTTACTTTTTTCTTTTGCATTTTTTTCTTTTTGCTATTGTAAATGCTACCTTTTTCTTACTGCTACACTTTCAGTTTATGCATGTCTGGAAATGCAAATTGATATAAACACTTAAATGCTTATAATAATTAATCTTCATATTCTTTGTGGCTTTCACTGTAGATAATCATATCACCTGTGGAAGAATGTATCATCTACCTTTGATTTGAAAATTGATTGGATTTTGGGGGAAGAAGGAGCAGAGATTCCTATTCTTGGTAAAATAACATGACATTTATCTCCAAATGAGAGCCCTGAGGTTTCAGGGTCATTTTTGTTTCATTTACAATCAATCTCTTTAATGGATTTTCCCAGCTTTTCCAAACCAAGGAATTTACAATTGATTGATTTTTAACCCAATTTGATCATCAGGAAGAAGGTTTAATTGTTTATATTTCTCAATCTCTTTGAATTTATGTCAACCATATATTTCATTTTTACATGGTTAACTTTAGTCTTTTTCCATGGATCATTTACCCTGAATTCATCCAGTTGTCTTTCATCTACCTTTTTTCTATTGGTTTTGAGTTCCATAATCTATTTCTTTTTTTTTAAAAATTTTTTAATTATTTATTTATGATAGTCATACAGAGAGAGAGAGGCAGAGACATAGGCAGAGGGAGAAGCAGGCTCCATGCACCAGGAGCCTGACGTAGGATTCGATCCCAGGTCTCCAGGATCGCGCCCTGGGCCAAAGGCAGGCACCAAAGCGCTGCGCCACCCAGGGATCCCCATAATCTATTTCTATTTCACATGCCTTCTTTCATTCAATGCAAAGCCCTTGAAATGTTTTCTTTAATGTCTTGATTTTATCCCTGCCTCTTGATTTCATATTATTGTCAGTATCTTAGTTCCATTTTTTTAAACTCCCACTAGTTAGACATAATTTTGATATATTTTTGTCAATGTTTATTTGAATTATCAATTTCTTTACAAGATATGGTTCTTTGTATTCCACTTCTTAAGTGATTTCATTCTGAATGATGAAAATTGTCAGAGCTTTTCAGGTTTATCTATAACAAACTTTCTCACAAACAAAATTGAATGTGTTTATTTTGCTCATGGTCATTAACAATAGTTTAGTTGGTTTAGAATCCTAGATAGATGCTTGCTTTTCCTCAGCACTTCCAATATGTGATTTTAGTCTCATTCAGTGTCTATTGGTAGTACCACTATTAATGGAAAGTTTGTTATCAGCCTAACTGTATTCCTCTCCAGAAGAAATCTTTTTCTCTCTGGACTTTGATTTGGGTTTCAGGAGCTTTCTTGGTTGGTTGGTTGGTTTGTTCCACCATAATATGTCCTAGTGTGGTTATGTATTTTTATTTGTTTACATTTGGGACTTTGCTTGAGTTTGATGTTAGACACCCATTATGATTTTTTAATTTGAGGGTTCGTGTCCTTCTTCAATTCTGAAAACTCCCAGTCATTATTTCCTGGAATATTGTCTCTTCCTATGCCTTGCCTTTCTTTTCTTTTCTTTTTTCTTTCTTTTTTTTTTCTTTCTCCTTCTTTTCTTTCTTTCTTTCTTTCTTTCTTTCTTTCTTTCTTTCTTTCTTTCTTCCTGGAATACCCCCTTCTATCTCTTCATTCTATCTTTTTTTATATCTTATCACTTCATAATTTTTAAAAAACATTTTATTTCTCTGTAATATATTCTGGGCAGTTTACTCAATTCCATATTTCAGTACTCTGGTTCCCATTTTAATTGACATTCATCTGCTATTTATCCCATTCACTGAACTTGTTTTTTTTATAATTACAGTTTTTATATCCATAAATTTAATTTGGTTCTTCTTCAAAACTGCTTGGATTTTTCAAGCAGCCTGATCTTTTGTTCTGGTTTTTTTTTTTGTTGTTGTTGTTGTTCTGGTTTTTAATTCTTTATCTCTCCAATCTTTTTAAATATATGTAATTTGTAGTTTTCTTCAGATTATTTTTTGGTCTTCAATTTTGGGATAGCTAATTCTCCTGGATATGTCTACTAGCTCTCTTTCACAGAATTTCTTTTTCTCAAATTCTTCAAAGCATTCTTACTCTAAGCTTATTTCAGTAAAGCTTGTTCTGTGCTGATTATTTTGTATATTTTTTCTTACCCACATTGTAAGCTCCTTAAATACAAATATTTTATCTCGTACAACTTTCTTATTACTATGCACCTAATAGGTACTCTATGAATATTTAAATGGATTATGTTCTGAATTTTACCTCTCAAATCAGATTGCAAATTTAAGGAAAGATGCATTTTTGTTCCTTTGATTCTTCCCCACACCTTTCCCAACTCTTAACCTCTTTAGTGAGTATTATTAGCAAGTTATTATAAACATTTATGTTTATAAATATTTATATACACCAGTAAATGAATACGTTTACTAAATTATCAAATAAGGAAGAGTATGAATAACTCTTGGGAACACAAATCCTTTCTTAGAAGCAAATTAAAAGGTGCCAAGGGGGATTTGATAAAATTTACAACAAAATGCGTTTGCCATCTGCTTTCAATTACATATTATCTTATAATTCTATCCCAATTGAATATTTTGCAGTTTCAACCTCTTTATAGTAGATATTATATATAAACAAACATAACTACAGTCTTTGATTTTTTTTTAATTAGTGCATAGCTGTCCTGTCAATAGTTGAAAATATTTTTAACAAATAGATGTACCACTGCTAGAGGGAAACTCCTTTTCCTAAGGAAAATAATAAAGAAAATGTGAGAAAAACATAAATATATATATGTTTGTTGTTGTTGTTGTTGTTTAGTTTAAAACCATCACTTCAATTGGTCTCTATAGCTCTGAATATAAAGGAATTAGAAAGTCTTATGAAGAATCAGTCTATCCACTCAATAAACATTTATAAGTTACCTTAATTCAAGTCTTGGCATCACAGAGCTAAATAATCACAATCCATCTTCAAGATTCACTGTATCCTGGGAATGGCAGATAGATCAGCAAATAGCTTGTGATGACTGTATCTGAGAAAATTATGGGCCAGGCTCTAGGAGACTATAGAGGGGTGAGAAAAAGAAGGGCTTCACAGAGGAAGAGTAAGTCTGAGACAGGAAGATCTGAAAGATGAACAAGATCTGATCTCTGGTTCAGTTATGGTAGATAGGTTCAGGTTTTTTAATGTGACAAAGGGAAATGTCTCTGCCATTTATTCAGCCCTCCTTGCTGACTTGTGAAGTTGTATAAGGTGTCTACACTCATTGCTCAAGCTGAATTATGTGTGTTGGAGCAGGGATTTACTGAGATGCAGCCAAACTCATCCAGTTGATGTGAAAGGAAATCCTAAAAAGAAGCTTTCAGGTGGCTTCCAAAGAATCTCATCTGTGGTCCCTCCTGCCTAGTTGAGTTGCTCTACACTTTCCTTCTCCAAGACCAAGTAAAAAATGTTTGATGTTTTAGTGAGAGAGCGTTCTGCCTAAGGAAAGACAAACAGCTCATGATCATCAGGGGACCATAACCTTGACATTGGACTCAGGAGAAGTCTCTCACCACCAATCCTCTAGCCATAGGATCTGATTTCCTTGTTTAGGTTTTTCGGGTGTTTCACTATTTTGTTTTGTGTACATAAGAACTACTTCTTGGAAGAGGTGAGAGAGGAAAAAATAAGGAGATAAAAGACAGCAAGGCTAGAGCTGAAGCAAAAAGAACACTCTATGCACTCTAAAGAATGAAATAGGGCCCATAAATCAGGAAGGTTCTAATGACCTATGAGACCACAAGGAGATTTCATCCAACAGACAGTGTAGAGCCGTTGAAAGATTTTGAGCCAAAGGATAATAGCAACAGTGCAGATATTGGATAGAGGTAGGGGACAAGCAGTACATGAGTGAATTCAGTCAGAAATTATCAGAGTAATCCAGACCGGAACTCACACAGGCCTGACTATGGTGGTGGCAGCAAGTAAGGAGAGAAGTGGATTGCTTCAGAAGAGGTTGAGGGAATACACTTAGCGAGAGTTAGAACTCCAAAAGTATTTTTTCTTTTTAGTCTTGTATCTCATTTCTTCTTTACCAATTAATGATGTTGTTCAATGTACCCTCGAGCCTTCCTACTCTTTTGGTGTCTTGGGAATCTGTTTTTGAGAAGTACTAACTCTATTTGTTACAAGTAGAACTTTCTGGTTTCTTACCCAAGTGAAAGGTAGATAAGTGGATAGAAATGTACATGAGAAGGTAGTTGTGGTGGTATCAGTGCACATTTATTTCAGCAGATTGAATTATCTATAGGCATCTGATCTCCGCAAACTAAATCAAGATGTTCTATCTACTCTTACCTCTAGGAACAATTACACCCAAGGATTCCTCCGGAGTTTTAGCAAGAAAGACCTGCACTCTCTTAATTTACCCTCCCCCGGGAAATGAGAGAAGAAGAATCTATGGAAATGTGCCAAACATGTCACCTTGGTTTTTTTTTTTAAGATTTTATTTATTTATTTGAGAAAGAGAGCATGAGCAGAGGAGGGAGAGGTAAAAGCAGACTCCCTGCTTAGCAGGGAGCCCAATGAGGGCTCCATCCCAAGACCCCAGGATCATGCCCTGAGCCAAAGGCAGATGCTTAACCAACTGAGCCAGCCAGGTGTTCTGGAACATCTCACTTTATTAAAACTGCCTTTCAGAGTAATCCAAAAAGGTCTGGGTACTTTATTTCCTAGAGATTACTGTGGGTTCCTCCATTTAGGAGGGAAAGATCCAAAAAAGTTATTTCTAAAATTCAGCTTTAGGGATTATTTAAACTTGTACCTTGCCTTTAAAATGCTTTCACAGTGCTTTATACCTTGACTTTTCATTACTTTGACTAAAAATTCTATATTTTTTATGCACAAGGTTATTTTTCTTTTTTATTCTCTTACTTTCCCCTTGACTTATGATAACGCAGAAGAATTCTGATTTCTTTTAATTCCCAGTAGCTATACTTCTTTCTTTTTGTGGGCTCTCTTAAGATCCCAGAGAAATAGGAATATCTATCTAACTTCTATTTTTTATTTTATAATGATATTAATATATCCTCCATATAAGCAAGGAGCCAGAAGTTTTGACCTGATAAAACATCAAAATGATGGCATCAAGTTTAGTAAACTGAATTGAATCTTTTAAAGAAAAAAATAATCCTTTCTCCAAAGATGATGATCCATTCTTTCCTAAGAAAACCTTTGAGACAGTTGTCACATCACCAACCCTGCTTTGGTCACACAGAAAACCTCAGGAAAGTTCCACTCATGTGGTTACTTTGTAGCTGTTGTTGGAAATAAAAGTTCCAAAACCAGTTGGATACAAAGAGAAGAAAATAAAACTTCACTGAGGCCTGAAATACCAACTTTCACCATATGTTGTCCAACAAAAATCATAAGGGAAAAATAATCAAAATAAAACACAACACAATAGAATCACAGAATCAGGGAGATGGGATTTACTAAAGAGGTTCACCCAAACCTATGAAAATGAAAATCACTTTTACACAGCTGTCTCCCAGACCATAAAGGAATGTATTATGATTTGCATTGATCTGATTAGCGTATTTACATATTGCATCCTTCCTTCTGCACCACTCCCAGTCAGTGGGGCATCCAATACATTAAGAATAATACAGTTCTGAAGTTAGAATAAAGTAAACACTCCCAAAAGTCTTTTGTCTTCCCCCATGCAATTAAAACAACCTGCAGAAAATAGTACAGCATCGAAATGGGTTGGTTTCACTCACAAAATCATAGATTTTATTCGTTTTTTGTACCCTAAGTTTTAACAGTTTGTATAATAGATTAGTCCTTAAGTACACACACACACACACACACACACACACACACACACAGGTCATTACTGGTATAAAGTGAAAATTGTAAAGCAATTAGTATACTACTTAGAAACAGTCCAAAATTATAGAATATTATTGCCTTGCAACCATCAATTAAAGCTGTTAACTCAAAGGATGATGGTAGAAAGAATGAGAAATAGTAGAGCAGACATGTAAATTAAAACATGCTCCTGGGGATCCCTGTGTGGCTCAGCAGTTTAGCACCTGCCTTCAGCCCAGGGCATGATCCTGGAGTCTCAGGATTGAGTCCCATGTCGGGCTCCCTGTGTGGACCTGCTTCTCCCTCTGCCTGTGTCTCTGCCTCTCTCTCTCTCTCTCTGTCTCTCATGAATAAATAAATAAAAATCGTAAAAAAAAAAATGCTCCTGTGTACAAGTTCTAATGAAAGTCAGCCCAAGTCTAAAGAAATCCAGCAGAAAACCTAACAGGAATCAATTTAGCATGGCCTTTCAACTATCCTTTTGGTGGACTACCATGTAGCTTGTTTTCCTTAGGAAACTCTAAGTATCCAGACATGATTGGCTGGAACTTGCAAGGTGTCCTGGCAGGGAAAGAAGTCTTCCACCATAAGCAAGGATGGGATGCTAAGGAAGCTTTAAGGGCTGTGTTATATGGTAGAAATTAACAATAGCTACAATGTATTGACTTAGTACCTATTTCACAAAGTAGAAAACTGAATCTTAAACAGACCAAGAAATTTGCTTTAAAAATCACAATCTAGTAAATGGGATAGATACAGGCATAGAAGCCAGGTCGGTATGACTCCAAAGTCCACATTCTTTCTACTCTACAGCACTATTACACATCCCAAAGAGTTTATTCGCGTATTTGACAAACTCTTCTGTTCTTCACTAACTGTTAGGGGCTAGCAACAGTATGGTTCTCAAGGACAGAGAACCCATCAGGAGCTAGGTAGGAACCTGGTATTCTAACCATCAGCTAGGGTATAGTGGAAGGAATGTCTAGTCCAAGAGAGTGAAAGGGAGCAGACTAGAGAGTGTGAAATCAAGGCAGAACTCTGGTTCTATGTGACAGTTGCAACTTGGTGATGACACAGGTACCTGGGACCCAACTAAGGTGTCTAGGTTCCAGACTAATTGTCTGTAGACACTTAGCAGTGATGGGAAGAGAGAAAAAGAGGCAACTAATGGCTGAGCACTTATGAATGAGGAGCATGGGCATGTGAGGAGAGTTTCTGACAGTACTAAGATAGAAGTCTATCTTGTGAGAGTAAATGGCTCAATCTATGAAATAAAATAAAGATGACTCCAAAGCAAAGTAAATGTATGTGGCCAATATACAATTTTCATAAACTGTTTTAATTACCTTTTTCCATATTATATATCATCTCAAAACTTAGTGACCTAAAACAGCAATATATTACTTCCCATGACTCTGTGAGTTGACTAGACTCACAGAAAAACAGGATAGTTACTCTGTACCACATTGTGTCACTAAGACCACTCACTCAACCATATTCAGTAGGGAGATCAGTTCAAGCTGGGATAGCCAAGATGACCTCTCCTCCTCCAAGGTGTCTCTCATTACTCAGTGGTAAAGCCCACTCTTAAGACTACTTCATTTAATGGAGCTGTAGAATTGGCTGCATTTCCTGTCAATCAAGGTAACTTCAATTTTCTCTTACCTAGCAATCTCATTGACACATCTGCCTGTAGGACATACTTGTCTTTGTTCCTGAAATTCGTTATCATTAAGGGGAGAAATTTTTAGAGGAGTTGGAGGAACTGTCCAGTTCTCATAGTTCCCAAACCAAAAATGTTTTCTACAGATCTAACAGCAGGAATCATGATGATTGCCAGGAACACATCTGCAATTTCTAATTTCCCCATCTAAACAAAAGTTTAGAGCACTGACATGCACCTTTTATCATCAGGAGAGGGGATAAATATTAGATATCCATTGACTTAGTGTGCTCTTGTGAGTTTAATTATAAATCCATAATATAATAGTATATAACTTAAGATTATAATAAAAAAAAAGTATAGAATATAAAATACAACTTCTAGTTTTACTTCAGCCATTATTTTACTATATACAAGCTTAAACACATAATTTGGCCTTTCTGATTCTCTAATTCCTGCTATGGACCAAATGGTCATGCCCCCCCCCCCCAAAAAAATTTATATGTTGACTCCCTCATTATTGTGATGGCATTTGGAAATTGGACCTTAAGGAGGTAATCAGGAGAGGTCATGAGGGTGAGATGCTTATGATGAGATTACGTCTTTAAAAGAAGAGAAAGAGAGAGAGATCTCACACTCTCCATCATGTGGGGACATGGCAAGAAGAAAGTTGTCTGCAAACCAGGAAGAGAGTCCTCATGAGAAACTGAATCAGCTGGCACCTTCATCTTGAACTTCTCATCTTCTGGAATTATAAGAAATAAATGACTGTTTTTTAAGCCCCTTATGCTATGGTATTTTGTTATAGCAGCTCAAGTGGACTAAGACAACCCTCCTCCATAAAATGAGCCATAGGAATAAGAGATCTCTAAAATCCATTCTAGCTAAAATTGTATTCTATTGTTTTGCTTCCTCTATAAAGTTATATTGCCAAGTAAATATTGCCTGGCCATCAATGTAAAAGTCATCTAAAGAGTAAAAATAACTTCCATTCCAAAGCAAGAACCTGGAAATCATTTCAGAAAATACAGATATTCTGCTTATTAAAACTTCATAGCTTATCTGAGTCCATCACTATCCCAGTACTATGACTTAGAAAAAAAGTCAAGCCTGCCTGCTTAGAGAAATCAGAAATCATTCGCCCAGAAAACTACACAGGAACTGGGGAATAATCTTTGCATTGATAGTTATTGTTACCTTGCCTTGGCAATCCAGTGTAAAAAAATATTTGAATGAAAAAAAAAGGAAAAGAGTACTAAAATGCAGACATTTCACTACTTAACCCATAATTGTCACAAACGATAATCTTTTAATCTAGCTCTCTCTTACACATACATACATACTCATAAAGTGCTTCTCAGCAAAAGGTTGACAGCCTAAGAATAAATCTTTTTTTCATGGTTTCATTAGTAAGATGAAAGTCTATTTTTGATTCTAAAAACTACAAAGATGAAAGTATTTTATCATCCAATTTCTTCTTTAAACAATAATATCCCCATAAGAATACATTAAAAATCGAAATGCATGTCCAAGTCTAGGTCAGTGACTTAGGAATTAATTCATAAGTAGTTACCTTTGACTCTGAAGCCCTTTGTGACTCCCAAATTATAGTATGGAACCAGAAAGAAAGGATCTAGCGGTGATTGAACTTTTTATTTTTCTCATTTTAATGTAGAGATAATGTTTCTGGTACCCCCCGCCCAAAATCAGATTTCAAAATTACCACATCGGCAGCAAATCCCACAGAGATCATAAAAAAACAGACTTTTTCTAAGTCTCTCCAAATTTATCCTTATGGTGTCAATATAATATCGTGTCCTAAGGGTATTTTACACCATAAAACACACAAATAAAATTAACTTGATTTATCAACATAGAAAAAGTATTTACATATCAAGGGAAATTGGTAGTTAAAGACTCATAAATCATCAGACAAAGAGAAAGTCAGCTTTTAAATCCCCTTCCCCCCACCTTGGCAGAGGCATGCCCTGCAGTGACTTTCCACTTGGCTATAAGGTAATTAGCAAGCCTAGCCTGCCCAAATTAAACTATTGCAGAAAAATAGCATTGAAATCATTGGGACAATTACCACCCTATCATCTTTGATTAGGTACTCAGTACATAACACAGTGATTTACCTGAACCACCCAGACTGATTTATGTAGAGTTTTTCATGTAGATAATGAACCAAAAAAGTAATTCAAGTAAGAGTCTATCATTCATTCACTAAATATTTGTGCCAGACACTTAGCAAAAACTAGAAGCACAGTAATGAACAAATGAGATGTGGACTCTGCCCTTCATGGAGCTTTGAGAGGGAGAAAGGACGAGAAAACTAAATTCAATTTTAACATTAATTTAAAGAGAATATGTGAAATTTTATTATGGCTAGTATTGATTTGCCCTATATTATGAGCTCCTCAAAGACATGAATAAAAATCTTTCCATACCTTGAATGGACTATGAAAAAATAAAGTAGGTGCTCAATGTACCTTTATAAATCTTTTTGCAATAAAGCATTTCTAGAAGTATATATATGAACAAACTGGGCAAAGTTTAAGGAACGGGGATCCCTGGGTGGCTCAGTGGTTTAGCACCTGCCTTCAGCCCAGGGTATGATCCTGGAGTTCCAGGATCAAGTCCCATGTGGGGCTCCCTTCATGGAGCCTGCTTCTCCCTCTGCCTGTGTCTCTGCCTCTCTCTCTCTGTGTCTCTCATGAATAAATAAATAAAATCTTAAAAAACCTTAAAGAACACTCTTCTTTACATTTTTCATTTCTAA
The DNA here is from genome assembly GCF_018345385.1 of Vulpes lagopus. Lineage (NCBI taxonomy): Eukaryota > Metazoa > Chordata > Mammalia > Carnivora > Canidae > Vulpes > Vulpes lagopus. The sequence continues at coordinate 103,927,353 of NC_054829.1, forward strand.
TATGATACACAATCTTCACAGGTAATGGAGGCAAAAAAATCTTGAATATTTTTTTGTAATCTGTCTTGAAATACATAGAACTGTAGCCAGTCCATTTGTTTGCCATGAATAGTACACATGGGAACACCCAGTGCAGTGCTATGACTTACCAACACTCACAAATGTCAGGTGAATAAATTGAAGTATGATTCAGCAAAGCAATAAGTGAACAGCGGCATGCATTCCAAAGCATCCATTTCACAACTTTGGTAGCTTTAAGAGGGACTTTAGGAAATATGGATCATTGATTAAACTTTGGCTCTCATCTGGTCATCAGTGTATTAGTAAGTTCACTCTCTTTATAGTGTGTATGTGTAAGATATAGGTTTGTGTATGCTATATTACATAAATGGTATATATTGCCTCTCGTGAAATTCCTAATTGATGGTCCTTCTTTCTGCTCCACTTGTGATAATTGGTTCGTCACAGTATAATTTAAAAGACTTTAATGATTTTATTAACCAATCTGTTAAACCACAACTCACCTCCTTCAGGTCTTTGCTTCTTAACAAGGCTTACCCTAATGACTTCATTTAAAATTATATCTCCAAAGAAGTAAAATAAAATATAATATAAAATAAAATAAAATAAAATAAAATAAAATAAAATAAAATAAAATAAAATAAAATTATATCTCCCCCAGTGCAGCAATTTCTCTCTCCCTTACCTTGCTTTATTTTACTTCGAAGCCCGTATTATCATTTCTTGATCTATAAATTTCTCATTTAGTATTCAGGGTCCATGTAAGAGAGGGATTTCATCTTTCCTATTCATTGCTGTATTCTCAGCACCTAGAACGGTGCTTTGGGCACATACTAGGTTTTCAAAAACTATTTGCTGACTGAATGACAAAAAAGGTCTCAACATCACTCCAAAGTGATTATAGCACTGGATGTCCTACTAATTATTAAGAGTTCAATTAATGTAAACTTGAGTGACTCTAACCTTAATTTTTCTTTTGCAGACCAGAAATATGGAACTATTTTGTTTCCCAAAGACACCAGCCTACCTACCTCCTTTCTATCTTTACTCCTGTTTTCCTTCTTCCAGTAATGCCCTTTATCACCAATTCTACTCTACCTAGATAATTCCTGCTAATTCTTTAAGACAATGTGTGTCCAGGATCTCCTTATCTGAATATCTGAGACATGGTTCTTAGGCATCACAGTCCTAAATCCTAAGGTATCATTGTATTTTGCATTGAAATTATTTGTTACTTGTCTCTCTCTTCAACCAAACTGTAATCTCTTATATAGGACATGGACTGTCTTATTCTTCTTTGCATGAATTCAACACAATACAAACTGAGTGAATAACTGAAACTGAGTTCAGTGCTCTTTGGAGTCAATATCAAATGATCCCAATAGAAGCAGGTGCTTCAGGGAGAAATGGAAGGAAGTCCAAAGATCCGAATTCCAGTACTGACACTGACTACTGGTTTTAAATCTGTAGGAGAGGGCTAAACCAGTTCTAGGGCCACTTCCAAAATAGTAGGACAGTATTAAATGTAACCTAATGAAGTAGTTATTAAAATGTCAGGTTTTCATGCTCCATCTGCTGGTTGAATTGTAAAAAACTTTGAGGTCATTTTGAAATTGAAAAATGGAGTTAGAAATATTTGTGACGAACAAGGAAAATAATTTTTTTAAACATTGTGTGCACTGTTTGTAAGTAATTAATAATCTAGAAATAAAATAGTTGAGAAAGAAAAATAAACAGGATCACATCCCGGGCTGCAGGCAGCGCTAAACCACTGCTCCACTGGGGCTGCCCATATTCACAGACTCTTACTTTTCATTTTCTTTATTGCCATTAAGGGACTTGCCATAGTGATCCAATGTAGATGAATGAGATGCCAAAGTGAAAAAAGATACATAGAGGTGATTATAGGAGATAACACAAGGTAAAGGTGTTGTGTTATCTAGAAACATTTAATAACATTTTCTAGTGAGATTTGGATTTAAAGTTTAAAACCTCAAAAACCTTAGAGATAAAACTAAACTCATAATGGCTTAATTAAAGTTTGAGAAGCATATAAGACATATAGATTCCCAATCTAGCTGATGACTTTTAATGAATTTAAATGGAGAGAGACCAGAAAAGCAAACAAAACATCTTAGCCATGCTCAAATATCATAGAGAATCATGAAAATGATTTTTTTCTAAGGGAAAAGGGAAGAAAAAGATTATTCAAGTATCTAACTCTCCATTAAAATGTTTGGATAAATAAATAAATAAATAAATAAATAAATAAATAAATAAATAAATAAAATAAAATAAAATGTTTGGCAGCACCTTTCACATATTGCAAAATTTGACTACACCATTATGGAAAGAGATATTTGTTCAAAGGTGACGATGTTGTAAAGAAGAGAAAAAGTCAAGGATAAAGACATAGCTGTCAGGATAACTTTGAGAAGTTCTCTTTAACATTCTCTTAGAGTCTCAATATCCTCTTGTTCTAGAAGTCTCACCTACATTAGCTTATCCTAGTGTGCATCAAAGGTCAACTTTCAGACTTTCATACTCCAGTGGGCTCAGGTGGGGGTTTTTCCTTCTTTTTTTAAGGGGGGTAGTGAGGGGCAGATGAGGGAGAGAGAGAATCCCAAGCAGGCTCCACACCCAGCATAGAGTCCAAAATGGGGCTCGATCTCACAACCCTGAGATTGTGACTTGAGCCAAAATCAAGAGTCAGATGCTTAAGTGACTGAGCTATCCAGATGCCCCAGTGGGCTCAGACTTTAAACCTGACATGCCTAATAAACTTGGAGAGTTACAATATCCCCTCCCAAAAAAACTCAAAAAATGAATGTTTGCATTTCCAGTTTTGGCCTTTATTTCTAGAATTGATGTATGCACTAATGGAGGTAGAACAATAGACTCAACTGTGTGATAAGTTTCCCTCATTTTAGTTTGGGAGAATAGACTGTCTATAATTGTCTTGCCTATTATAAGTTACTTATAGTCTCATTTCTTTAACTTGCTTTGGCTCATTAATTTTTTAAAGATATAATTCCAATGAATCTTGTTAATAGGAATGGAGGTAGAGGTGCCATAAATAGAAATTAAAAAGCTAAGCTTCAAGGAGATGTTAGGGCAAGGCCATATCTTGTCCACTGTGACATTACCCAGAGATGCTTCCTGCCTGCAGACCACATTTAGAACACCATTTAGACCCCCTATTTATGAATGAATTACATTTGTTTCTTCTACTATCAAATCAGAATCAAGGAGGCATATCTGCCAGAAATACCACATAAATGAATAATAGACAAATAGCAGGAGAGCAAATAATGGGTTATTCATAATCATTTGCAAATGCTTCAAAGAGAAATGAAACCTCAAAATATCCAACTTAGCACTTACCTACGTCATGTTTATGCTAAGGTTGTCACCACGTAAAAGTACTCAAAGATCAAATCTTCAGCTCCTGGCAGTACTTAGCACATTTTTTGCGTGCATAATAGATGCTCAAAAAATATTTGTGGGAGAGGGAAGGAGGAAGGAAAGAGTAAGTTGGCAGGGAGGCATATTGCAGCTAACAATTACAGAATACAACTACAAGGCAGATTATTCTTTGAAGCTAGTCAATATGACTTGATAAAGATTTATTAACGCCCCCACTCTAGGCTCTGCAGAGTTTAATACTATGTGAATTTACTTAGCTCTGAAATACACTGTCCCAAAACTATATCACTCTTCAAAGTGAAGAATTATTCATCCTATTCTGTAGTGGGGAGATATGGCAAAGATGGAAAAATAGAAAGACAAGGCAAAGCTATTTTTCTGACAAAGAAATCCAAAGTTCTCTCTATTCTCTCACTTTGAGAGCCCTCCAACTTTAGACTAATGCAAAAGGCAAAAGAGAGGGAAAGCAGATGAGTGAGCTTGGTCATTTTTGGCATTTGTCAAAAAAACTAAATATTTTCCCTCAATGTTTTACATTCAATAATGCCCAACCACAATGTGCCAAGCCTGTTTTCCCTTAATGTTTCAAGCCCATGTGTATTCCAAGGGAAATGTAATCCATGTGTCTCTGATTCGCTTACACTTAAATCATTATAAAATGTTAAAATTTTAAAAGCGATGTCTAAGATATCTTTTGGGCCATCCTCATGATCCTCCTTCAGGATTCTTCTTAAGAAGATAGAATTTTGAAGAGCCAATGAAGACAAAGCCCTGGGTAATTAATTAGATTGACTTACTCAGGACTTAGAATCTCTGCATAGATTTTTGTCTCTGTGCAGAAAGTATGAATTTGTTTAATCATTAAAAATGAAAGAATGACTAGAATTCTTAAATTTGCTAAATTGGCCTCTTTCTTTAGAATATACTTTCAATCTTAATAATTAGGCCTAGCTAACTTGGATTCTTCTTCCCACTACTCAAATAAGATACCTGAAATAATGCATGCAAGATAAAACTTTCTTGAGACTATGTAGGAGAGTGTAAGAGATGGTTGAGCAGCCCGAGCACTCCTAAAGAATTAAGTGCATTATTTCATCAGACAATGCCCCCCAATATGGTAAAAGACAAACACTTATATGATATGACAAACTAAAGTTCTAAAGTACAGAGAATTGGAGAAGCTGACTGTAGAAGCAAAATCAGCTAGGTTTTAGGTGTGAACGCGGGCCCTATAACCCAGGACAGTCCCCGGGTAATGAGACTTGAATATAGCCCATATTCTGTGATTCCCTGGCTCCTTTACTCTGGCTCTCTCCACAGTAGTGCTGGACTTTAGCAAAGGGGGAAGGGGAGAAGTGCACAGCAAATCTGCATCTTTAAAATAAATACTTATAAAAATACTTACACTGGGGCACCTGGTGACTCAATTGGTTAAACAACCGACTCTTGAGACTCTTGATTTAGGCTCAGGTCATAAGATTCTTTCCCCTTCTTTCTCCCTTCCTCTTTGCCCCTCCCTCTGCTCACATGCATGTGCTCTCTCACTTTGTCACTCGCTCTCTTTCAAATAAATAAAATCTTTAAAAAAATAAATAAATACTATGCTTAAATACCATATATACTAGTACTTAAAAGAAACATTTTGCATTCCCTGTTCAAAATGTAGAATAACAAACCAATAACGCAAACCCCTTTGACTGTGTCTACAATTTAAGAAGCAAACAAAAATTAAGACCTTAAAAGCTATTTTACTTAAAAGTACCCAGAAGGGAGGCTAGTTCCCCCAAAGAGAGAGTGGACAAAGTGAATCTGACCTTTGAGGAAGAAGCACAGAAAGGGAAAAGGGGGGAGGAAATGTGTTTAATCAGTGCTTATGTGCCCTGGTCTGTCATTTCATCCACCCAACAAACCATAAATGTAATCCAGGCAGTTTTATCTTAAAAAGGTAGTGCCTCCATCTCTCCTTCTTCTCCCTGGCCTGGGAAGATGCAGCACGTAATTTGCAAACATGCTTGGAGACCAGAGACCTTGTAAAGTCTCAGTACAATCCAATCGATGGCTGCTCAGGAGGAGAAGCAGTGGGAGGAGCAGCTGCACAGATTGGCAACCATCTAGAGACCCAGTCGACTACATTCTGGCATCTGATACAAAGAGGAAACTGCAGAGACATCCAGGACGCCCTGTCATAAACTTAGTTCCTGACCCAGACTTGTGACTCTGAATTTATTTCATTGGGAAAAAGAAGATCTTAATTTGCTCAATTATGTTTATCTCTATCAGGAAAAGCCTCATACACCCTGCTGCTTCTTTGGAGGAGCCCACAATCAGGAATCATAAAAGTTAGGCAAAATATTTGTAATAAAACAAGAGAGCACTATATCTATTGAGATTATTTAGCATTGCTGGATGTGGTCCAGGTAAGGTCCGGCCAAATGTTCATCACTGTCTAGGAGAACCTGAAAGAAAAGGATACTTCACTTGAACGTGACTTTCATTTTGCACTTGAAGTTACAGAAACCAAAATTCTATGGGCAGGAAATTGATTTTAAGAAGGCAAAATTTGTTTCCTTTAAAAAATAAAAAAAGAACTAACAAAAGCTCTTTTCATGATAATTTGCACTAGTACTCTGTTTTTTATAACACTGATGACTCTCCTCCTTAAAAGTCTTGGCTCCAGGGACACAGTGTTCTTCAACTTCCCTTGTTTCTCTTGTCAAACTCTTTATCCTCCCAACACCCCCACTGCCATTACTTCTCCCACCTTACAGAGATTCATGAAGATTAATAAGAAATATCCCAGCACTCAGACATGGACACCTTGTACCCGCTCCTTAAGAAATTCATTTGTTTTCTTAGTTTTGATAGTTCGGGTATTACATCAGATCTATATTTCTAGCACTACAATTTTCTCTTCAGTGTAGTGATTATCCCTGATTCTTCAACATTGGCACTGTGTTCTTCTGCACAACTAACAATTTAACTAAATAAGCTGGACTCAAAGGGGTGCAGTCAGAAAGCAGTTTTATTTCTCTCCACCACCATCTTTGCTCACCATGGAGACAGTTCAGCTAAGGAAGTGTAAAAAGAGTGCGGAGTTGTAAAAAGCTCAGACCCAAGAGAACCAGAATACCTGAATCTCAATCCCAGCTCCCACAACTAATTATAATTAACATACATGTTAGTTAATAGACTATACTATATCGTATTAGTAGCTATCATTACTATTATTTCAAGTACATCCTTTAATTTTTCCAGCTACTATAAGATGAAAAAGACCATCATTTTCAGATTTTTTACAAATCCAATAAAAATTCCAGTCATTTATCCTATTCAAAGTTTATTTTTTTCCATAGTGCAGACCTGATCTGGGCTTTTGCAAACCAACAATGGGGAAATCAGTCATAGTCTGTTCTTCTTAATGTTTTTCTAACTTTTCTTCATTATCCTTTCTCTAGTCATATTTTTCTTCTAGATTCTCCAATATCAGGGTGGGAAGGAAGGAGTAAAGGGGGAAAGGACATTTTCCTTAATGGTCCCATCTGAAGTTTTCTCTGGCAGTGAAATGTCTTCTATCAAGGCCAGCATTCAACTGCTGCCTGTTTCACATGTTTGATTCTTTCTCAGTAACTCTTTAGACTGGCTTCATCCATATTAGAACACCTACACTACATAAAACAACCATATGTCTTCTGCCCTGGACAGTCATGGTGCATGTATGTTGGCCCAGCATAATTATTAACACCATCCCTCTTTTAACCTTAAATCTACCCTGATGCAGAGAATAAATTATTTAATCACTTAATACTGTACAATTGCTCAACCTGAACAACATACTCTCCAGCTGGCCTCTCCCACGCTGTGTGGCTCTACTATCCTTCAGTCTCCTTGGAATCTACCACTTCATCCATCCAATCAGCAGGCACATGAAATAAGATGGTGTGGCAGGTTGCCTAAGAGAATTTTAGAAATCAATCCTCAAACTGGCATAAATCATTTCCACCCACATACCACTGTCCATACCACATCTAGCTCCTACAGACTTCAATAGAAATGCCAAAAGAAGGATCCCTGGTGCGCAGCGGTTAGTCGCCTGCCTTTGGCCCAGGGCGTGATCCTGAGACCCGGGATCGAATGCCAACGACAGGCTCCCGGTGCATGGAGCCTGCTTCTCCCTCTTCTGCCTGTATCTCTGCCTCTCTCTCTCTCTCTGTGTACTAATCATAAATAAATAAAATAAAATAAAATAAAATAAAATAAAATAAAATAAAATGTTTGGCAGCACCTTTCACATATTGCAAAATTGACTACACCATTATGGAAAGAGATATTTGTTCAAAGGTGACGATGTATTGTAAAGAAGAGAAAAAGTCAAGGATAAAGACATAGCTGTCAGGATAACTTTGAGAAGTTCTCTTTTAACATTCTCATAGAGTCTCAATATCCTCTTGTTCTAGAATCTCACCTACTATCTTATCCTAGTGTGCATCAAAGGTCAACTTTCAGACTTTCATACTCCAGTGGGCTCAGGTGGGGGTTTTTCCTTCTTTTTTTAAGGGGGGTAGTGAGGGGCAGATGAGGGAGAGAGAGAATCCCAAGCAGGCTCCACACCCAGCATAGAGTCCAAAATGGGGCTCCATCTCACAACCCTGAGATTGTGACTTGAGCCAAAATCAAGAGTCAGATGCTTAACTGACTGAGCTATCCAGATGCCCCAGGGGGCTCAGACTTTAAACCTGACATGCCTAATAAACTTGGAGAGTTACAATATCCCCTCCCAAAAAAACTCAAAAAATGAATGTTTGCATTTCCAGTTTTGGCCTTTATTTCTAGAATTGATGTATGCACTAATGGAGGTAGAACAATAGACTCAACTGTGTGATAAGTTTCCCTCATTTTAGTTTGGGAGAATAGACTGTCTATAATTGTCTTGCCTATTATAAGTTACTTATAGTCTCATTTCTTTAACTTGCTTTGGCTCAATAATTTTTTAAAGATATAATTCCAATGAATCTTGTTAATAGGAATGGAGGTAGAGGTGCCATAAATAGAAATTAAAAAGCTAAGCTTCAAGGAGATGTTAGGGCAAGGCCATATCTTGTCCACTGTGACATTACCCAGAGATGCTTCCTGCCTGCAGACCACATTTAGAACACCATTTAGACCCCCTATTTATGAATGAATTACATTTGTTTCTTCTACTATCAAATCAGAATCAAGGAGGCATATCTGCCAGAAATACCACATAAATGAATAATAGACAAATAGCAGGAGAGCAAATAATGGGTTATTCATAATCATTTGCAAATGCTTCAAAGAGAAATGAAACCTCAAAATATCCAACTTAGCACTTACCTACTTCATGTTTATGCTAAGGTTTTCACCACGTAAAAGTACTCAAAGATCAAATCTTCAGCTCCTGGCAGTACTTAGCACATTTTTTGCGTGCATAATAGATGCTCAAAAAATATTTGTGGGAGAGGGAAGGAGGAAGGAAAGAGTAAGTTGGCAGGGAGGCATATTGCAGCTAACAATTACAGAATACAACTACAAGGCAGATTATTCTTTGAAGCTAGTCAATATGACTTGATAAAGATTTATTAACGCCCCCACTCTAGGCTCTGCAGAGTTTAATACTATGTGAATTTACTTAGCTCTGAAATACACTGTCCCAAAACTATATCACTCTTCAAAGTGAAGAATTATTCATCCTATTCTGTAGTGGGGAGATATGGCAAAGATGGAAAAATAGAAAGACAAGGCAAAGCTATTTTTCTGACAAAGAAATCCAAAGTTCTCTCTATTCTCTCACTTTGAGAGCCCTCCAACTTTAGACTAATGCAAAAGGCAAAAGAGAGGGAAAGCAGATGAGTGAGCTTGGTCATTTTTGGCATTTGTCAAAAAAACTAAATATTTTCCCTCAATGTTTTACATTCAATAATGCCCAACCACAATGTGCCAAGCCTGTTTTCCCTTAATGTTTCAAGCCATGTGTATTCCAAGGGAAATGTAATCCATGTGTCTCTGATTCACTTACACTTAAATCATTATAAAATGTTAAAATTTTAATTTTTTTTTTTTTTATTTTTTTTTTTTTTTTTTTTTTTAAAGACACGATTTGATTTCTTTGAAGGTTTTTTTTTTTTTTTTAATTTTTTTTTTTTTTTTTTTTTTTTATTTATTTATGATAGTCATACAGAGAGAAAGAGAGACGCAGAGACACAGGCGGAGGGAGAAGCAGGCTCCATGCGCCGGGAGCCTGATGTGGGATTCGATCCAGGCACCAGATCACGCCCTGGGCCAAAGGCAGGCGCCAAAACCGCTGCGCCACCCAGGGATCCCCAAAATGTTAAAATTTTAAAGCGATGTCTAAGATATCTTTTGGGCCATCCTCATGATCCTCCTTCAGGATTCTTCTTAAGAAGATAGAATTTTGAAGAGCCAATGAAGACAAAGCCCTGGGTAATTAATTAGATTGACTTACTCAGGACTTAGAATCTCTGCATAGATTTTTGTCTCTGTGCAGAAAGTATGAATTTGTTTAATCATTAAAAATGAAAGAATGACTAGAATTCTTAAATTTGCTAAATTGGCCTCTTTCCTTAGAATATACTTTCAATCTTAATAATTAGGCCTAGCTAACTTGATTCTTCTTCCCACTACTCAAATAAGATACCTGAAATAATGCATGCAAGATAAAACTTTCTTGAGACTATGAGGAGAGTGTAAGAGATGGTTGAGCAGCCCGAGCACTCCTAAAGAATTAAGTGCATTATTTCATCAGACAATGCCCCCCAATATGGTAAAAGACAAACACTTATATATATGACAAACTAAAGTTCTAAAGTACAGAGAATTGGAGAAGCTGACTGTAGAAGCAAAATCAGCTAGGTTTTAGGTGTGAACGCGGGCCCTATAACCCAGGACATTCCCCGGGTAATGAGACTTGAATATAGCCCATATTCTGTGATTCCCTGGCTCCTTTACTCTGGCTCTCTCCACAGTAGTGCTGGACTTTAGCAAAGGGGGAAGGGGAGAAGTGCACAGCAAATCTGCATCTTTAAAATAAATACTTATAAAAATACTTACACTGGGGCACCTGGTGACTCAATTGGTTAAACAACCGACTCTTGAGACTCTTGATTTAGGCTCAGTCATAAGTATCTTTCCCCTTCTTTCTCCCTTCCTCTTTGCCCCTCCCTCTGCTCACATGCATGTGCTCTCTCACTTTGTCACTCGCTCTCTTTCAAATAAATAAAATCTTTAAGAAAATAAATAAATACTATGCTTATTTACCATATATACTAGTACTTAAAAGAAACATTTTGCATTCCCGGTTCAAAATGTAGAATAACAAACCATAACGCAAACCCCTTTGACTGTGTCTACAATTTTAAGAAGCAAACAAAAATTAAGACCTTAAAAAGCTAGTTTAATTAAAAGTACCCAGAAGGGAGGGCGAGTTCCCCCAAAGAGAGAGTGGACAAAGTGAATCTGACCTTTGAGGGAAGAAGCACAGAAAGGGAAAAGGGGGGAGGAAATGTGTTTAATCAGTGCTTATGTGCTCTGGTCTGTCATTTCATCCACCCAACAAACCATAAATGTAATCCAGGCAGTTTTATCTTAAAAAGGTAGTGCCTCCATCTCTCCTTCTTCTCCCTGCCTGGGAAGATGCAGCACGTAATTTGCAAACATCCTTGGAGACCAGAGACCTTGTAAAGTCTCAGTACAATCCAATCGATGGCTGCTCAGGAGGAGAAGCAGTGGGAGGAGCACTGCACAGATTGGCAACCATCTAGAGACCCAGTCGACCTAGATTCTGGCATCTGATACAAAGAGGAAACTGCAGAGACATCCAGGACACCCTGTCATAAACTTAGTTCCTGACCCAGACTTGTGACTCTGAATTTATTTCATTGGGAAAAAGAAGATCTTAATTTGCTCAATTATGTTTATCTCTATCAGGAAAAGCCTCATACACCCTGCTGCTCTTTGGAGGAGCCCACAATCAGGAATCATAAAAGTTAGGCAAAATATTTGTAATAAAACAAGAGAGCACTATATCTATTGAGATTATTTAGCATTGCTGGATGTGGTCCAGGTAAGGTCGGCCAAATGTTCATCAACTGTACTAAGGAGAACCTGAAAGAAAAGGATACTTCACTTGAACGTGACTTTCATTTGCACTTGAAGTTACAGAAACCAAAATTCTATGAAGAAATATGATTTTAAGAAGGCAAAATTTGTTTCCTTTAAAAAATAAAAAAAGAACTAACAAAAGCTCTTTTCATGATAATTTGCACTAGTACTCTGTGTTTTTTTTTTTTAAAGACAAACGATTGATTTCTTTGCAGGTTTTTTTTTTTTTTTTTAATTTTTTTTTTTTTTTTTTTTTTTTTTTTATTTATATATGACAGTCAAAGAGAGATAGAGGCAGAGACACAGGCAGAGGGAGATACAAGGCTCCAGCACCGGGAGCCTGACGTGGATTCGATCCTGGGTCTCCAGGATCACGCCCTGGGCCAAAGGCAGGCGCCAAACCGCTGCGCCACCCAGGGATCCCCAAAATGTTAAAATTTTAAAAGCGATGTCTAAGATATCTTTTGGGCCATCCTCATGATCCTCCTTCAGGATTCTTCTTAAGAAGATAGAATTTTGAAGAGCCAATGAAGACAAAGCCCTGGGTAATTAATTAGATTGACTTACTCAGGACTTAGAATCTCTGCATAGATTTTTGTCTCTGTGCAGAAAGTATGAATTTGTTTAATCATTAAAAATGAAAGAATGACTAGAATTCTTAAATTTGCTAAATTGGCCTCTTTCCTTAGAATATACTTTCAATCTTAATAATTAGGCCTAGCTAACTTGGATTCTTCTTCCCACTACTCAAATAAGATACCTGAAATAATGCATGCAAGATAAAACTTTCTTGAGACTATGTAGGAGAGTGTAAGAGATGGTTGAGCAGCCCGAGCACTCCTAAAGAATTAAGTGCATTATTTCATCAGACAATGCCCCCCAATATGGTAAAAGACAAACACTTATATGATATGACAAACTAAAGTTCTAAAGTACAGAGAATTGGAGAAGCTGACTGTAGAAGCAAAATCAGCTAGGTTTTAGGTGTGAACGCGGGCCCTATAACCCAGGACAGTCCCCGGGTAATGAGACTTGAATATAGCCCATATTCTGTGATTCCCTGGCTCCTTTACTCTGGCTCTCTCCACAGTAGTGCTGGACTTTAGCAAAGGGGGAAGGGGAGAAGTGCACAGCAAATCTGCATCTTTAAAATAAATACTTATAAAAATACTTACACTGGGGCACCTGGTGACTCAATTGGTTAAACAACCGACTCTTGAGACTCTTGATTTAGGCTCAGGTCATAAGATTCTTTCCCCTTCTTTCTCCCTTCCTCTTTGCCCCTCCCTCTGCTCACATGCATGTGCTCTCTCACTTTGTCACTCGCTCTCTTTCAAATAAATAAAATCTTTAAAAAAATAAATAAATACTATGCTTAAATACCATATATACTAGTACTTAAAAGAAACATTTTGCATTCCCTGTTCAAAATGTAGAATAACAAACCAATAACGCAAACCCCTTTGACTGTGTCTACAATTTAAGAAGCAAACAAAAATTAAGACCTTAAAAGCTATTTTACTTAAAAGTACCCAGAAGGGAGGCTAGTTCCCCCAAAGAGAGAGTGGACAAAGTGAATCTGACCTTTGAGGAAGAAGCACAGAAAGGGAAAAGGGGGGAGGAAATGTGTTTAATCAGTGCTTATGTGCTCTGGTCTGTCATTTCATCCACCCAACAAACCATAAATGTAATCCAGGCAGTTTTATCTTAAAAAGGTAGTGCCTCCATCTCTCCTTCTTCTCCCTGGCCTGGGAAGATGCAGCACGTAATTTGCAAACATCCTTGGAGACCAGAGACCTTGTAAAGTCTCAGTACAATCCAATCGATGGCTGCTCAGGAGGAGAAGCAGTGGGAGGAGCAGCTGCACAGATTGGCAACCATCTAGAGACCCAGTCGACTAGATTCTGGCATCTGATACAAAGAGGAAACTGCAGAGACATCCAGGACACCCTGTCATAAACTTAGTTCCTGACCCAGACTTGTGACTCTGAATTTATTTCATTGGGAAAAAGAAGATCTTAATTTGCTCAATTATGTTTATCTCTATCAGGAAAAGCCTCATACACCCTGCTGCTTCTTTGGAGGAGCCCACAATCAGGAATCATAAAAGTTAGGCAAAATATTTGTAATAAAACAAGAGAGCACTATATCTATTGAGATTATTTAGCATTGCTGGATGTGGTCCAGGTAAGGTCCGGCCAAATGTTCATCACTGTCTAGGAGAACCTGAAAGAAAAGGATACTTCACTTGAACGTGACTTTCATTTTGCACTTGAAGTTACAGAAACCAAAATTCTATGGGAAGGAAATTGATTTTAAGAAGGCAAAATTTGTTTCCTTTAAAAAATAAAAAAAGAACTAACAAAAGCTCTTTTCATGATAATTTGCACTAGTACTCTGTTTTTTATAACACTGATGACTCTCCTCCTTAAAAGTCTTGGCTCCAGGGACACAGTGTTCTTCAACTTCCCTTGTTTCTCTTGTCAAACTCTTTATCCTCCCAACACCCCCACTGCCATTACCTCTCCCACCTTACAGAGATTCATGAAGATTAATAAGAAATATCCCAGCACTCAGACATGGACACCTTGTACCCGCTCCTTAAGAAATTCATTTGTTTTCTTAGTTTTGATAGTTCGGGTATTACATCAGATCTATATTTCTAGCACTACAATTTTCTCTTCAGTGTAGTGATTATCCCTGATTCTTCAACATTGGCACTGTGTTCTTCTGCACAACTAACAATTTAACTAAATAAGCTGGACTCAAAGGGGTGCAGTCAGAAAGCAGTTTTATTTCTCTCCACCACCATCTTTGCTCACCATGGAGACAGTTCAGCTAAGGAGGTGTAAAAAGAGTGCGGAGTTGTAAAAAGCTCAGACCCAGGAGAACCAGAATACCTGAATCTCAATCCCAGCTCCCACAACTAATTATAATTAATATACATGTTAGTTAATAGACTATACTATATCGTATTAGTAGCTATCATTACTATTATTTCAAGTACATCCTTTAATTTTTCCAGCTACTATAAGATGAAAAAGACCATCATTTTCAGATTTTTTACAAATCCAATAAAAATTCCAGTCATTTATCCTATTCAAAGTTTATTTTTTTCCATAGTGCAGACCTGATCTGGGCTTTTGCAAACCAACAATGGGGAAATCAGTCATAGTCTGTTCTTCTTAATGTTTTTCTAACTTTTCTTCATTATCCTTTCTCTAGTCATATTTTTCTTCTAGATTCTCCAATATCAGGGTGGGAAGGAAGGAGTAAAGGGGGAAAGGACATTTTCCTTAATGGTCCCATCTGAAGTTTTCTCTGGCAGTGAAATGTCTTCTATCAAGGCCAGCATTCAACTGCTGCCTGTTTCACATGTTTGATTCTTTCTCAGTAACTCTTTAGACTGGCTTCATCCATATTAGAACACCTACACTACATAAAACAACCATATGTCTTCTGCCCTGGACAGTCATGGTGCATGTATGTTGGCCCAGCATAATTATTAACACCATCCCTCTTTTAACCTTAAATCTACCCTGATGCAGAGAATAAATTATTTAATCACTTAATACTGTACAATTGCTCAACCTGAACAACATACTCTCCAGCTGGCCTCTCCCACACTGTGTGGCTCTACTATCCTTCAGTCTCCTTGGAATCTACCACTTCATCCATCCAATCAGCAGGCACATGAAATAAGATGGTGTGGCAGGTTGCCTAAGAGAATTTTAGAAATCAATCCTCAAACTGGCATAAATCATTTCCACCCACATACCACTGTCCATACCATATCTAGCTACAGGACTTCAACTTAGAAATGCAAAGGAAACTGGAAAATCTAATTTTCTTGTGTGTCCAAGAAGATGAGAGCAAATTGGTATCTTGCCAGCCTCTGCAAAATCTATTCTCTGGTCACCAAATATCCATTTTAATCTTCTTCCCACACACAGACAACATCGACCCTCTCCCCAGAATGACAACCCAAAATCCCCTCCAGTCATGGTGTCCAAGATTTCAGATGATGTTCAGTCCCCTACTTCAGGTCTACTTCTTATTGTTTGATGTCTGATTGACTAAAATGATGTGTCTTCTACTCCCTTCTTCCTTATGTATACTCAATATTCAATATAACAATGGGAGAACAGGGACAGGATAACCTCAATAAATATCCTGTTCAGAGAGAAGAATGGAAGACATATGATTGTAACTGGGCAGACACTGTGTTAACCCCCTGTTCTGGGGGTGAGGTAGTTTTTGTTTACCCAATTCTGTTCTCAGTAAGGAACATTCTCATTCATAATTCTCTTTTGTCCTTGCCTTGCCCTCAGGGTGGATACCCATATAAAGTGGGTATTGAGTAGTAGGCCTTCTCTGAAAGCTCTTAAATCTTTGAAAGTATAATCTACTTATAAAAATTTTGGGATCCATGGGATGCCTGGGTGGCTCAGTGGTTGAGTGTCTGCCTTTGGCTCAGGGTGTGATCCTGGAGTGCTGGGATTGAGTCCCACATCGGGCTCCCTGCATGGAGCCTGCTTCTCCCTCTACCTGTGTTCCTGCCTCTCTCTGTGTCTCTCATGAATAAATAAATAAAATCTTTAAAAAAAAATGGGGATCCAAAGTTTGCATTGTTGGGACCAGTCAAAGGCTTCCTAAACTAGTGTTGTGTTTTTGGAGGGAATAAATTCCCTCAAACACTCAGTGGACTTCTAATCACTTTATTTCCAGTCATGCTGTGTATACCAGTAACCACACCCAAAATTATTTGCTAGACATAGTAAGATGTGGCATTTAAAAAGACCTTAAAGAAAAGAAATCCCAGTAAAATGTCTTTGTTGAATGCAGTGATTCAGGCAAAAGATCAAATTAAGGGTGTGTACCTCTCATTCAAGCCAGTTAACTTCAGGGTAGTCAATGCTGAGTTGAGAGGCAGAGAGAGGCATGAAGATAAGAAAGCAAATAAATAAAAGGCTAACGAGATTTAATTAACTCCAGCTGCTTTAACATATTCTTTTACTTAAAATAGCCACTTTTCCTTCCTTCAGGTTGTTTTGTGCAAACACCTGTCTTTTTAACAGCCTCACTAAATAAACATACAAGTTAGGCTTTTTCTCACATGGCAAAAGTTATTAAATACATATCTGCTGTTCTTGTTTGAGCTAGTCAAGTACGTCAAGGTATACTCTATGGAATCTTCTGTCCTGTTATGGTTGAAATTTGGCCTCATAAATATAAGAAAAATATCCACACTCCTGTAAGGAGAGGGGAGAAGGTGTGGTGTCCCATTTTTTTAAAAAAAGATTTTATTTATTTACTCACAAGAGACAGAGAGAGGTAGAGACACAGGCAGAGAGAGAAGTAGGCTCTCTGCTGGGAGCCCAATGTGGTACTCAATCCCAGGACCTTGGGATCACACCCTGAGCAGAAGGCAAACACTCAACTACTAAGCCACTCAGGCATTCCAGCAATATATCCCTTTAATCAGGAAGTCATTTAACATTTGAATCTAGTATTTTCCACTCTGCCTGTGTTCTACAAGTTTAAGTCAGGCAGTAGTGCTAAACATCTAAGTTTAAATAAAGTAAGATGGACCTATTAATTAAAATATCAGAATTAGAGCAAAAAATTCACAGTATTCAATATTTAACAAAATCTTATAACTTGAAAATTGGAAAATGGGAAAATTTTTTAAAGATTTTATCTATTTATTCATGAGAGACGCAGAGAGAGACAGAGACACAAGCAGAGAGAAAAGCAGGCTCCATACAGGGAGCCTGATGTGGGACTTGATCCTGGGACCTCAGAATCACACCCTGAGTCAAAGGCAGATGCTCAACTGCTGAGCCACCCTAGGAGTCCTGGAAAATGGGGAATGTTAAACAAATTGCTGTATGTTGCCATATGGAATAAGGGAAGTAACTTTTAGTTTGGAGAATAACTTGGGCACACTAATTTCTTTTTTATCTTCTATGAGTTTTAGAAGTGGACCTGAATTTTTTTAATGCCAAAAATAAAGTCACTTATTATGACTTTGATAAATAATACTGATTTGGTTCAATCAGCCATGGGCAAGACAGATGAGGGTGAATTAGTTCATGATATATAAGGAAAAGAAGGAAGGCAGGAGGGAGGAAGAAAGGGAGTAAGGAAAGGAGGGAGGGAAGGAGGAAGAGACGAAGGAAAGAAAAAAATGAAAAGAGGAAAGGAGGGAGGGAAGAAGGGTGAATTGCAAAATGGAAGATAGTTTCATTGAAGACTCTATATGGCTAACCAGATTCAAACTGGATTAAAACAAGATTCATGGAGGGAAATTATGTACATCAATTGTTTAAAAGTAGCTTGACTATAAGGTTTGTAGATTCAAATTTAGAGTTGTTTGGTGGAGGAGAAAATGCCAACCACAGTAAAAGGAAGGCATAGTGAATGTTAGACATTATTCTAGGTACTATTATTTTCATTAATTGGGTTATTATACTTCATTTAGACTTAGATATTTAATGATACTGCCCAATTCAAATTTTGCAGAACACTGGCAGAAAAGGAACAATAGAGAGTTCAAACATTAAGCCAAGAAATTATAATAAAAGTACTATTGGAACATGAATGAGGAAAGCCTTTTTACTTAGGGGATAGTCATGGGAGCTCTGCAATGATTTCAAGAGGCCATTATAAAGCTACTGAAGTAAGTTTTATAAGATGAATTGGATCTATCAGGCAGACACAGCGGACAAAGGGACCCCATGCCATTGGAACAACAGCATATATTGCAGCAAGAGCCCATGAAAGAATCTGTAGTGTCTGTGAGATGGTGGATAGCAGTGGCAAGAGCTGGAGCCTGAAAAACAAGAGATTGGTAAGATCACAAATTACTTTGGGTGATTATAAACTTCTAAAAAGTGCTTTGTCTCTAACCAGTGGACAATAGAGACTCATGAGGGATTTTAACAGATGAATAGTTCTTCTAAAAATAATTTTTTAAAAAACCTATAGATGTGTAGGAGAAAGTGAGATTGGGGGCAGGGAAACTACTTAATTGCTATTTTGCAGGCAAAAGAAGATGCATGCCTGAACTAAATCAGTAGTGGTGGGAATAGAGAAGATGAAAGAGACTCAAGACATATTCAGGGGATAGGAAAAGTCCAACTTACATAAAAACTGAATATGAGTAGAAGAGTCAAGAAAGAACCAAAGCTTCTGACTTTGATGACTGGTGGATGATCGTACCATTAATTGTGGTGTGGAATATTGAAGAAAACAGGCTTGAAGAGGGCAAACAACAGATTTGTTTAGAATAAGTTAAAGTCATAATATGGTAAGCCAGTAGAGGTATCTCCTAGATATGCAGAAAGGAGTACCCAAAGCTCCAGAAATAGACATGCTAAGATGAAGATTTAGGATCCAGCAGTGTGGTGGAATCCAATGAAGATGAAACCCTCTCAGATGCTAGATAAAAGCAAGTATCAAAGAAGTAAATGAAACTTCTGGGACATTAGATAAGAACTGGTAATTTTTAAAGCTTTTATTTATTTATTCATGAGAGACACAGAGAGAGAGGCAGAGACACAGGCAGAGGGAGAAGCAGGCTCTTTGAGGGGAGACCCCAATGTGGGACTCAATCCTGGTACTCAGGGTCTACACCCTGAGCCGAAGGCAAATGCTCAACTGCTGAGCCACCCAAGCACCCCAAGAACCGGTATTTTAAAGGATACTTGGGTGGCTTAGTGGTTGAGCATATGCCTTTGGCTCAGGTTGTGATCCTGGAGTCCTGGGATCAAGTCCCGCATCAGGTTCCCCTCAGGGAGCCTTCTTCTCCTTCTGCCTATGTCTCTATGTCTCTCTCTCTCTCTTTCTGTGTGTCTCTTATGAATAAATAAATAAAATCTTAAAAAAAAAAAAAAGAACTGGTATTTTAATGCTTTTGGTTCCAAGTAATGGTTTGGCTGGGTCCCTTGTCTTTCATTTGCCTTCTACTGTCTTCCTATTCTCACACTGTGCCTTTGTACCCAGAAAAACTGAATCAGTCCCCTTGAGACCATTTAGCAGCTCTGATAGGAATTTGATACGAGAGAAAACTGAAGCTGTTGATTAAATCATGCGCAACAGTTAACTGCAGGATTCAATTATGTATACATGGATAATTGAGACTCACATATGTGAAAAAAAAAGTTTAAACATTCACTAAAATCTTATAAAGACATCTAAATTTCTAATTTCCCAGAATGGAAGAATGGATTATTCTCTGTTTTCATAACATACTTCATGACCACCACAATACCAATTTCTTTCAGCCAAGAAATGTGAAGTAGGAAATAAAATTCTTAGTATCTGTCAAGCCTCAGAAAACACATTGGCCATCAATGAAAGAACAACTCTCTTTACTCCAAACTCCATGTTGTACACTACACCTCCCCACAGACTGTGAATTTTTCTATCCTAGTGTCTAGCATACTGCAGAGGATATACAGTTTAAAAAAAAAAAAAACCTAGCTTTCCTTGTCTCTTATAGTGAAATATGAAGTCAAACTTCTCAGAGAGTAAGAGAAAGCCACATTAGGAGATATCTGAAGCTAGACAGGGGCATCCAGTCTAGCTTCAGGTCCAAGCAGAAGAGCCATCCAACCAAGCCTCTGGCAGTCCACAGAATGGTAAGAAGTAATGAATTGCTTTATGCTACAGAATTTTGAGGTAATCTGTAACAATTAACTCATAACTAAGAAAACATTTTTAGACCTAAAGGCTGGGTTGGATCTTGGATCCTAGCCCTTCATCTGATAAGACATTTGCAAATATCTTTTCCCAGTCTGTAGGTTGCCTTTTTGATATGTTGACTATTTCCTTTGCTCTGTAGAAGATTTTAATCTTGATGAAATCCCAATAGTACATTTTTGCTTTTGTTTCCCCTGCCTTTGGAGACATGTCTAGCAAGAAGTTTCTGTGGCTAAGGTCGAAGAAGTTTCTGCCTGTGTTCTCCTCAAGGATCTTAATGGATTCCTGTCTCACATTTAGGACTTTCATCCATTCTGTGGTTATTTTTGTGTGTAGTGTAAGAAAATGGTTCAGTTTCATTCTTCTGCATGTGGCTGTCCAAATTTTCCCAGCACCATTTAGTGAAGAGACTGTCCTTTTTCCACTGGATATTCTTTCCTGCTTTGTCAAAACTTAGTTAGTTGATCATAGATTAGAAGGTCTATTTCTGGGTTCTCTATTCTGTTGCTTTGAGCTTAGTGTCTGTTTTTGTACTAGTATCAGACTGTCTTGATGATCACAGCTTTGTAGTATAACTTGAAATCCAGAATTGTGATGCCACCAGCTTTGGTTTCCTTTTCAACATTCCTCTGTCTATGCACGGTCTTTTCTGGTTCCATACAAATTTTAGGATTATTTGTTCCACATGACAGGAATGTCCACTCTCACGACTGTTATTCAACATAGTACTTGAAGTCCTAGCCACAGCAATCAGGCAACAAAAAGAAATAAAAGGCATTCAAATTTGCAAAGAAGTCAAACTCCCCCTCTTCACAGTGACATGATACTGTATATAGAAAACCCAAAAGACTCCACCCCGAGATTGCTAGATCTCATACAGCAATTTAGCAACATGGCTGGATACAAAACGAATGCACAAAAATCAGGGGCATTTCAATACACTAACAATGAGACTCAAAAGAGAAATTAAGGAATCATCCCATTTACAATTACACTCAAAACCATAAGATACCTAGGAATAAACCTAACCAAAGAGATAAAGGATCTATACCCTAAAAACTACCAAACACTTATGAAAGAAATTGAGGAGGACATAAAGAGATGAAAAACATTCCATGCTCATGGATTGGAAGAATAAATATTGTGAAAATGTCTATGCTACCCAGGGCAATTTATACATTCAATGCAATCCCTATCAAAATACCATGGACTTTCTTTACAGAGTTGGAACAAATAATCTTAAGATTTGTATGGAACCAGAAAAGACCCTAAATAGCCAGGAAAATATTGAAAAAGAAAACCAAAGCTGAGGGCATCACAATGCCTGACTTCAAGCTCTATTACAAAGCTGTGATCATCAAGATAGTATGGTACTGGCACAAAAATAGACACATAGATCAATGGACAGAATATAGAATCCAGAAATGGCCACTCAGCTCTATGGTCAACTTATCTTCCATAAAGCAGGAAAGAATATCCACTGGGAAAAGGACACTCTCTTCAATAAATGGTGCTGGGAAAATTGGATAGCCACATGCAGAAGAATGAAACTGGACCATTCTCTTACACCAGACACAATTATAAACTCAAAATGCAAAATGGTTGAAATATCTAATTTTGAGACAGGAATCCATCAAAATACTAGAGGAGAACACAGGCAACACCCTTTTTGAACTTGGCCACAGTAATTTCTTGCAAGATACGTCTATGAAGACAAGGGAAACAAAAGCAAAAATGAACTATTGGGACTTCTTCAAGATAAAAGGCTTCTCTGCACAGTGAAGGAAACAATCAACAAAACTAAAAGACAACCTATAGAAAGGGAGAAGATATTCTCAAATGACATATCAAATAAAGGGCTAGTGTCCAAGATCTATAAAGAATTTTTCAAACTCAACACCCAAGAAATAAATAATCCAGTCATAAAATGGGCAGAAGACATGAACAGACATTTCTCCAAAGACCTACTTATGGCCAAGAAGCGCATGAAAAAAAATGCTCCACATCACTTGCCATCAGGGAAATACAAATCAAACCACAGTGAGACACCACCTCACACCAGTGAGAATGGGGAAAATTAACAATACAGGAAACAACAAATGTTGGAGAGGATGTGGAGAAAGGGGAACCTTCTTGCACGGTTGGTGGGAATGCAAACTGGTACAACCACTCTGGAAAACAGTGTGAAATTTCAAGAAGTTAAAAGTAGAGCTACCCTATGACCCAGCAATTGCACTACTGGGTACTTACCCCAAAAATACTGATGTAGTGATCCAAAGGAGCACCTGTACCCCAATGTTCAATAGCCAAACTATGGAAAGAGCCAATATATCCATCAGAGATGAATGGATAAAGAAGATATGGTGTATATATACACAATGGATTATTACTCAGCCATTAGAAAGGATGAATATTTACCATTTACATCAACATGGATGGAACTGGAGGGTATTATGCTGAGCAAAATAAGTCAATCAGAGAAAGACAATTATTATATGACTTCACTCATATGTGGAATATAAGAAATAGTGCCCAGGATCATAGGGGAACAGAGGAAAACTGAATGGGAAGTCATCAGTAAGAGAGAGAAACCGTGAGAGAAAAACCATTTCTTAATTATAGAAAACAGACTAAGGGTTGCTGGAGGGAAGGTGGGTGGAGGGATGGGGAAATTGGGTGATGGGCATTAAGGAGGGCATGTGATATGATGAGCACTGGGTGTTATACATTGTTGAAGTGAAACTGATGATGTACTATATGTTAGCTAATTGAATTTAAATAAAACAAAATAATAACATTAACAATAAAAATAAATTTAAAAATAAAGGCAGGGTTAAAATCAAGATGCTCCCATACAAGAAGAAGGAGTAATGGCATTATAAGTCATTTACTTGCATGCTGGTTTAAACTTAAAGATTTTTTTGGGCAGCCCCAATGGCCCAGCAGTTTGACACGACCTTCAGCCCAGGATGTGATCCTGGAGACCCGTGATCAAATCCCACATTGGACTCTCTGCATGGAGCCTGCTTCTCCCTCTGCCTGTGTCTCTGCCTCTGTGTGTGTCTGTCATGAATAAATAAATAAATAAATAAATAAATAAATAAATAAATAAACAAACAAACAAACTTAAATATTTTTTAATGGAAGTACTGATACTTATTGATTCATCCATTCTACAAGAAATTATGAAGTGCTGTAACACAATAGACACTCTTCCAGATGTCTGGGTACCCAGTTGTAAACAAGATGAGAAAGATCCTGCCCTCATGATGCAGCTTACACTCAAGTAAAGGGTGGGAAAAGTAGATAATTAGTAAACCGTAAATGAGCAAAGGAGTTTTGGGTCACTAAAAATACAACATGGTCATGTGAAAGAGAAAGAGTGGGTGAGGGACCTTCTTAAATTGGAGAATCTAAAGTGTTGTTTAAGAGTAGGGTTATGTGAGATGAGACCAGAATAATGAGAAATAACCAACAATGAGAAGATCTGCAAGGGAAGAAGAGAGGAGAGCTGTCCAGAGGAAACCACTGGTGCCAATGCCCTGCACAGGAATGGATTAGGCTCACTGGAGGACTAGAAAGGCCACTGTGGCCAGAGCAAGGTATGCAAGAGGGGAGAGATATGACCAGAAGAGGAGGCAGAGGCCAGAGAAGTCATGCAGAGGGCTTGCAAATCACAGGGAATCATCTGGGCTTTATTCCATAGAAGATAGAACCCATTGGAGAATGTAACTATGGGCTGTTGTTAACTTGCTTAAAGAGTACCCTTGAAAAAACTTTTCAACTCAGAGGCTGAGGACCTATTTCAAAGGTTACCTCAACACAGATGAAAGAAAGTTTACACTGATGCCAACCAAGGGAGAGGGAACATGCCAGGAAGGAGGCCTGGAACACATGCAAAACTCAGCTCCTCTGACCACTACAGCGATTGTAGCAACAGTATAGCACGGCCGACAGAATGCTGAGCTAAGGGAAAAAAAACAAAAACAAAAAACCACCACCACAAAGAAAAAGGCCAAATTCTATATTCCCAATGATAGCAGTGACTTAATACTTTCATGTCAGAGACTACAGAGAAGCCACATCATCTCACTTGATCCTTACAACCACCCTGTGAAAAAAGCTAAGAAGGTTTTATTGCCACCTTAGAGATGGGAATCAAGATTCAAGGAAGCTACACTGCTCCACCAAAGCCACACAACCCAGGGTAAAATGCAGATGCTCTGTCCTACTTTCTTATCCCCTTCATTAAGTCACACTGCCTAACTAGATCCTAAATAAAGTACTCCAAAAACATGTGGAAAATTATACAACGTGGGAAATCATTTCAAAACTCATCAGCAACAATATACTGAACAGCAGCCTCCCTTTCATCTGCATAGGACCCAAGGTTGGGTTGTGGTGCTTGGGGATTCAAAATGGATATGCCAGGGGTGCCTGGGTAGCTCAGTCAGTTAAGCAATTGCCTTCAGCTCAGGTCATGATCTCAGGGTCCTGGGATCAAGCCCCGAGTTGCATCTGGCTCCTTGCTCAATGGGGAATCTGCTTCTCACTCTTGTGTGCTCTCTTTCAAAAAAAAAATGGATTAAAAAAATCTTTTTAAAAAAATAAGTATGTCTGGGGTAGCCCTGGTGGCTCAGCGGTTTGAGCGCCGTCTGCAGCCCGGGGCCTGATCCTAGAGACCCAGGATCGAGTCCCACGTCGGGCTCCCTGCACGGAGCCTGCTTCTCCCTCTGCCTGTGTCTCTGCCTCTTTCTCTCATCTCTGTGTATTCTCATGAATAAATAAATAAAATCTCTAAAAAAATAAAAATAAATAAAATAAATAAAAATAAAAATAAAAAAATAAGTATGTCCTTCTGAATAGGATATAATAAACCTCACCTGACTGACCTGATGAGGTCTATGTCCTCAACAAATGTGAAAGAGAAGTTCATGTCCCATTAGTGGCTTAAATTTGAAACTTTGCTCTGCAACTTAAATTTCAAAATCAGTGCCTAACTCATTTGGCAGTCTTTTATGGAGTTTCTTACCGTTCTCAGCAAACATTGGAAATAACTACTGAGAAAAAGACACTATGTGTAACTCTCTCTTGTTCTGGTCTGTTCTCCATTTTCATTTACATTTTCCTCAAACAGAATAAAATCGTGTTACTAAGGAGCCTGAAATTATCAGAATAATTCTGCAGCAAATGAGTAAGTCCACCAAGTTTACAAATAACTGAATATTATATGTAAAAGTTCACAAAGAAAATATCAGCAAACATACAGCAAAGAGCTTTCAATAAATCAGAATGGCCTTTATCATGGATTATAGTGACCCCTTTCCTAGAGTGCTCATGGATAATTTGGGAGACAAATCCTAAACTAATGTTTATCTTCAAGGAATGTTTTAATTAATGTCTACATCTTGATAATGAGGTGCTTTGAAAGGCTGAAAGTACAAACATTCCATGTTCCAAAATATTTTTAATTAACTATTTAATAACCACATATGCTATGAGGAAACATATAGGTTTTGATTTATTATTTATTTTTAAGCAATAAATCTTAAAACAATATTTTGTGTTGTACAATAGATTATTTGATTCATAATCTGACAACCTAGTGTAAAAATTCCAATCTATGGGTCACTGAGTCATTTTCATAATGTATTTTTCAAAGCTGAGGGACTCAAAACTACAAGAATGTTTTGGGGTTTCTACATCACAAACTTTGCTTCCCTAGTGGTATTTAAGCAGCCCCTACAGAATTCACAAAATGATATGCCCCTCAAGTTTTTAAATTATATCCAAAAAGAACATTATGCTTGCATTATCCCTGTGGACTACTTGCTTTTGACATGATTCAACTTGTTTTGTTTTCTAGTGTTGAAAGGGGTGGAAAAATTGATCTGTTTAATGAACATTTCTGCAAAATATTAACACACAACAAGTGAAAAGGGACGTGCTTTTAAAAGTGTAGAACTTAGAAGAAACAAAGCCAGCTGTTAGGGGGTAGAAAATGAGTCTACTGAAAAAATGAGCACAGTTTTATTTTCAAGTATAGTCCCAAGTAACAACACTGCTTTGAAACATTAAGAAAATAAGTTCCTGTGGAAGGAGATTCACAAAGAGTAACCAACCATAGTAATAATAATTATCATTACCACCTAGAAGCCTGATGTGTAAGGTACTGTGTACACACTGCAGAGTGAGTTTGTGTGAACATGAACAGTAAGCAGATCGCCAGCAGTGAGCACATTTAAAGGACTTGGTAGGACAGAGAAAAGATTTCTGAGCTCAATACAACTGAGTTCTCCTGAGTCTTTGGCTAATTAACAAAAAGACTGGTGCCTCCATTCCTCAACTCCAGAATGAAGGAGGGACAGCATTGGGCGACCCCTATGGTGCTTTATAAGTCGTCCTATAATATCATTAGAAAATAAACATAGAATTAATTATAAGAACAAAATAATGATACACCTATTCCCACAGGCAATAATTTGGAGAACTTTTTAGTTGAAAGATGGCAAATTACCTAGCAATACCATAGCCATGCATTATGCTTTATCCCATAATAAGTCTTGGAAAATTATTGGAATTTGAGTCCCTATTTCTTTCTAGCCATTACTGTTTTGTCACCAGAAAATTTGTTCCCCTGGGACACTTGGGTGGCTCAATGGTTGAGCATCTGCCTCCAGCTTAGATCATGATCCCAGAGTCCTGGGATCAAAGCCTGCATCAGGGTCCCCACAAGGAACCTGCTTCTCCCTCTGCCTATGTCTCTGCCTCTCTCTGCATGTCTCTCATGAATAAATAAGTAAAAAAAAAATCTTAGAAAAAAATTTTTAAAAATTGTTCCCATCACTAGTGTCCAAGATGTAACAAAGAAGATTCCCACATCAGTAGGTAAGTGCTGGCACTTTCCACACACTATCTCTTTAGACAATATGCATAGAAAGTGTTATCATCTCTGTAATGCACATGAAAGAGCTGAAGCTCAGAAATTCACTCTGCTCATGAGCTGATATTTACACCCAGCTTTAAAAATGGTACATTTTCCCCATACCATCATTTGATGCCATCACAAAAACTAAGAAAACATTGAGTAATGAAAATACAGTTTATACTACATTTATGTAAATCACTGGATCTTTAAAAACATTTAAGAAAATATCATTTTAAAATGTTTCAATTCATGGTCATTTGCTTATGGCTCATTGTCTATTGCTCCCCAAACAAAATGAAATTATCTGTGTGTCTATCTGATCCATTGGATTGGAAGATCATCAAGGTCAGGAGTTGTTTATGATTCATTTACATATTTCCAATCTAGCACTCTGCCTGCCCAATGGTAGTGTTTAATAAATGTAGACATAGGGGCACCTGGGTGGCTCAGTGGTTGAGCATCTGCCTTTGGCTCAGATTGTGATCCCGGGGTCCTGCAATCAAGTCCTGCATCAAGCTCCCCACAGTGAGTCTGCTTCTCCCTCTGCCTATATCTCTGCCTCTCTCTGTGTCTCTCACAAATAAATAAAATCTTTTAAAAAATAAATAATAAATGTAGACATAATTTGAAACATTTGAGATAAATTTATGGGCAGTAATCTGAGAAAATCCCAACCATGATATTAGTTTGTTTCACTTATTTTCCTTTACTACTACTTTTACTAATTTAGGAATTAGGGGAAAGCACCTTTGTTAACTTTTAGTGACAAACCAGGTTGACTG
Organism: Vulpes lagopus; assembly: GCF_018345385.1. NCBI lineage: Eukaryota > Metazoa > Chordata > Mammalia > Carnivora > Canidae > Vulpes > Vulpes lagopus. Next base: position 103,955,352 of record NC_054829.1, read on the forward strand.
GGCCACCTGCATTTTCTATAAGCATAGTTTGGGAACCACTGCTCAGAGATAGAGATAGAATCTGTGTTGACATCATCCCTCAAGATCTAGTGAGTCCTGCCTCTGGGGAAATCAGTGAAGCCATGTCAGTCTCTACTTTTGACTAGTTGGTTGGTTGGTTGGTTTTGTTTTGCACATCATAATGTAAGCAACTCAAACAGATCTCCAGAAATGGCTTTTCACATTCCCCATTCTTCCCTATAGTCATCCCCACCCCCACCCAAAGACAGAAGGAAATTAGCTCTTTGGCTGACTATCCAATCGCATGTCCACTGAGATACATTAGTAAGTCTCAGTGGGGCAACGGTAGTGAATCTGGCTGATGATAGCTGAGCTGAGTAGTTAGTTGACCTACCTGCTGATGAGCTCATCCCCAAAGCCATTCATGACTCTAGCAGATGTTTAAACTTCACATAGTTGTAGCCTTCTATTTCAGTCTCCAAAGCCAACCAGGATCCCATGCAAATCTGCTAAGCAATGTGGCATACACAGCTAGACCACGGAGAATGAGGAGAAAGACATCCAGAGGACCTGCTACTGTACTACTTCCTCACACCCAAAATCATACTACTGTAACTGCAAATGACTTTGCTATAGTTCACAGCTGTGTGAGCTGTCTGCTGGAAAAAGAATAAAGATAGAGAGAATTTATACTGAGATCAAAATTTGCCTGCTTACATAAAGGGAAAATATCCCTATAGCAAACAAATCATAGTGATTCTGAAAAAGCTAAATTGACAGCTTCAAAGACCAGCACCTCTTCTTTATCCACAGGAAAAGAATTATCCAGGAAGTTAGTTGTCAAAAAAAATTGTTAAAACTTTCCTGGCACAATTCTTTCTTTCACCAGAAATAAGTAGATAGTTCACACATCCTGGTGTACAGATCCCAAGTGTTTCAGTAGGAATTAAGGTACATTACCAGGCTTTGGTAACATTGGATTGGAGCTTGTAAACACCTTGCCAACCAGACCAACATATACCAATATCTAGTGATAATTTGATATTGCTGAATTTGAATGTGTGTGTCTACACAAATATATATATGCATACACATATACATATTCATTTTAAACGTGGGGATTGAAAACTAAAAAGCTCTGTGCTAAAATCCCAATTTCTGGCCCAACTAAAAAGAAAGTCATGTACTTCTTAAATTTTACTTTTATTTTCAAAGAATATTTTTCAAATACATGGTATCAATTTTTTCAAACCAAAGAACAATTGTCACCCTATTGCAATGTGTGACATTGTAAAACTGAAAAGTCTATGTAATTCTAGCTGAATAGATACACTTTTGATAGATACACAAATGAGATACAAATCAACTGCAAACTTTCATTCAGGCTTGTGTTCAACAACACAAGAAACTCCTCAACAAAAATGTTTAGGTAGTCTCTTGCTTTGGGATTAAATACCAATGATTTCCAGTCTTGGTTTTGTCACAACCCAGTGAGTTTCTGAAATTTTAAAGTGTGTTAAAAATCTTTCAAATAAAATATGCAATTAAATTTGGAAAACCACTCATGCTTTTTAGTGTTAAAATGGAAATGTACATTATGGATTTTGTGGGGGGAAGTTTTGTGAAGTCAACAATTCTGAAAAGGTTAGAAATAGAGGACTAGAGGCTAAAGGCATGTACACTTCAGGTCTTCTCAACTAAAAAACTAAAAAAATAATGAAAAAAATCCATCAATGGGATTGCTGCCTCATCTAAACAAAAGCTTATTATTTTACTATAAAATACTTTCAATTTTGAATGTTACTCCTAATACATTCTCCATTTTTCTTAAGTAGAGCAATTTCCTTTTAAGTGAAAGTAGTTGCATCTTCACATCTATTTGAAAATGCAATTAGATGGAAACCTAATACACTACAGCTGGAAAATGAACAATCCATTTTTCCTCTTCTTAGACAAGGTCACACTGTTGAGCACACTCAAGTTAAGCGTGATACAGAAGTTAAGCCATAAATCCATTGAGATAGAAGACTCTGGTACCCAAGCCACAGCAAGGCCTAGTGTCAAAGGGGTTCACACTTGATTCTGTCTGTCGCATTTAAAGGCTCTCAGTTCTTATTAACAAATAACTCCTCTCTTAGAAAAAAAAAAAAAACTGTAGTATTTTATAGACCAGATAAACAAAAGACACTGTCATTTTTAAACCAAAACATATTTAGGGGAAAAATGTAAGTGAAACTAATTTGCTACATATGTTTTATACATACAGTACATAAGGGGGTTTCTCCAACGCCATATGGAAAGCATCTGAACTTGTAAGACAATGACCTTCATAAATCACTCTAGGCTCCAACTCCAAATTATGTCTTGTTCCCTCACTCATGGGATAGTCACTATATCTCATATAAATTCATTATGTTATATGTGCACAATAATCTATCTCTACCTTTATAAGGAATGATGTCATAACATACAGGCGAGGTTTTTTAAAAAGGAACAAGTTCTCCCACCAGATGGGCCAGCCCATAGCACTGCTTCTCTAAATACATTACGTTTCACAATGCAGAGTATCCATGCTGCTCAAAGGAAAGGCAAGTCAATGGGAAAAAAAAAAAAAAAAAAAAGAATATTGTGAGAACAAAATGTTTTCTGAGCCTTCCTGATTTCTTCTTCTTCCAAGGTAAATGTAAAATAAAATAGTCATATCTTTTCACATAACTTTCCTTTAATATATTTTCCATTTATGTCCATCAAAATGGAGTCTATCTTCTGCCTAGTAACTTTTATGTGTACTGGATCACTAACCATGGTACTAACAGGTTTTTCTCTAAACAAATGTCTGGCCATGACAAAAGTTTAAATTAAGAGAGCAGCAAGTTTTTGCCTCTAGTTTGACAAAGGGCAAAAAACAGATATTCTCCACTTCTAGCCTCATTTTCCATAGAAAGTTGATTTTTACCAAGTTCCTTATGAATTCAATCTTTCTTCTATTTTTTCTAGTCATGAAATGCAGTTTTATCTGTACCCCTTATTCACTTCCAATCACCTGAGGAAATGAGTACTGAGCTAAGATGAATACCAACTGCTTGGTCACTTGGTCCCTCCTCTAAAGAAACTTAAGGCTCTAAAATCCATAACTTTATTGATAACTACAAGAGCCATGTGAACCTAAAGAAGTACTACTTTTTCAGTCTTTTGAAATTGTCTCCCTCTTCTTACTTCTAGCTTTCTCTTTCACCCCAGATAGGGGATCAAGCCTGTAACATAAAGGTATAAAAAGGCAAGGTCAATGGCCACAAAAAAATACATGGTGAATTAAGTAAACATTATGGCCAGAATGAAGAGTTATTAGGAGAATTACAACCTGAAGAAATTATACCCTATTTGAACTGGGCAGTTCTAGAAAATTGCTGAAACTCAGGATTGCTCTGGGGGTAAGTAAAAACATTACGTTAATGGCTGAAAAATTTTGTCTGCAGCCTGGTTCAAACAAAACTGTACAATCTCTGACTTAGAAGTTAAATTTGCTGAAGGAAGAAAGTATAGTTGGAAATACTGGATCCCAATTAACTCTAGCTGCTATACAATGCTAGACATTGTTATAAATATCTAAAAGAGACCAGAAAAGAATGACAAAGTAGCAGACTGTAATAACAGCAAAAACATAAGTAACCTCTATCCTTAATATTCAAATTCTGCATAAGACTATCAGGAGTAATGTGTTTGATAGGAAATTTACAGTTGAAATTATTTTCTACTATTTTTAAATATTGTGGTAATTAGATTAAAACCATTAGAGTCCCTAATTATAGAAAGTATCTTGAAAGCCTGCAAATTCATAAGTAAGCACATGTGTGTACACACAGAGTACTATATATATAAGGAAATGTCACCAAATCAGATTTTTCTATTATTATAATTTTGATGCTTCCCTTGAAAACTCAAATTTCTAAAAAATAAATGTCCTTAATGCCCCTTTTTTATTTAAATACTTACTGGAAATTCAGCACTAGTAGAGAGAAACAAGTTTGCACATAAATGGTATATAAATATTATTTTATAAAGATTATGACTCTATTATGTGAAATTAAAAACAGTACTATATTAAGACATATAAAAAATAAATATCACTATAGCTTTATAAATAATTTTAATCACTAGGTATACATTTATAAGATCAGGCTATTCAATTCATATACCCATTCATATATTTTCATAACTAATCCAAAATTTAACTTTACTTCTACAATTGCCACTACTTCTAACCATTTGATAAAATCACCACATCCTTATTCACTTCTAGTCATCAGGGAGTAACAGGATCCAGAGTTACACCCTTATTATAAATAACTACAAAACTAGGCAAAATGGTAAGACAACTTTTTTTAAACATGGACAACAATGCAAGACTGTAATCTTTCAGAACAGGCAAACAAATTAATTGATCCTACAATTGTCTCAGATTTTGACTGGGGAAAATTTTCAGTCCACGGGCTAGAGATGAAGAATACAAATAGAGCCTAGAAGTCTTGCTGAATTAAAGAGACAGAAATCAGAGTTATGAGAAACTAAAGTGCCTATGATTTGTAGGACAGAATACAGAAGAGGGACAAAAAGTTTTAGAAATCTGCATAAAGGTTCCCTGAGACTTAGGATAAATAACAAAGTTTCATGCCTAGAATAAAATACACATGAGTCTGGGAAGAGAATAATTACCAGGGAGCTGTAAGCTAAACAGTTCTCAGAGCACACAGGACTGATAATCATCATGAATAGTTCCACAATTCAGAGTAAAGAGACTTCATTATGTACACAGGAAATTGAATGGAGACCCAAAAAAAGTTATATCTAGCAGAGGGGCTTAACTAGTCATGGAATAAAAGTTATTCTATACTTGCACAAAAGAGTTTTAAAACAAATCTTGAAAGGATCAGTCTAATCCACAGGCACCCTGAGGGCCTGCCAAAACAGAGTCCAACAACCTTTAAAGGCCACAACCAAATCAGGCAGTCAACAAGACAACTTCACAATGTCTGGCATCCAAAAAAGAAAATTTTTAGACATAAAAAAAAAAAAACCTAGACATATGACCCATAACAAAAGAAAAATCAACCAATAGAAACAGAAAACAGACATGATAAAGATGACAGAATTAACAAACAATGCAGTTAAAATGGCTATTTTCAATATGCTCAAAGATTTAAAGGAAATTATAAATACAATAAGCAGACAAATGGAACATATAAAAACATCTGATTAGAACTTCTAGATATAATACAGCATCTAGAATAAAAACTCCATTGGGTTGTATTAAAAGCAAATTAGACACAGCTGAACAAAAGATGACTAACACTGAAGACAAAACAATAGAAATTATCCAAATGAAATCTGGAGAGAAAATAGACTGAAAAATAAAATGAAAAGAGCCATAGGTACCTAAGAGACAATATCAAGTATTCTAACCTATGTATAATTGGAAACCTATTATACAGAAAAGCAGATGAGGAACAGAAAAAATAACTGAAGCAATGGCTAAAAGATTATTTCTAATTTAATGAAAACCACAAATGTACAATTTTGAAGATTCAATGACGCCTAAGCAGGAAAAACACACCAAAAAAGTGTACCAGAGCAGAGAGTCAAATTGCTGAAAATCAGGAATAAGGAGATAATCCTAAAAGCAACAGGATAAAAAAAGGGCACAATACATATGGAATAACAAAAATGAAAACATTTTCATTTGTTTGTTTCAATGAAACAAGTCTTCTTGTTGTAAACTATACAAGCTAGGAGACATCTGAATGCCATCTTTAAAATGCTGAAAAAGAAAGATCAGCCTGGAAATTTATACTCAAACAGAGACAATTTATTGCTAGCAAACTTTCACTGCAGGTAATCATTAATGGAAGTTCTTCAGGCAAAAGGCAAGTGACACTAGATAGAAAATTTTATATAAATCCATTTGCAAACTATGCGACTTAATGAAAGATGTCAAAAAATGATAAATATGTGGATAAATACTAAGAGATTTTTTTTAGATTTCTTTAAAAGTTAACTGTCTAATGATAAAATAGCAAAATGCAGTATGTTGTTTATAACATATGTAAATGATTAGAACATAAATAAATGATTAGAACAGTAGCACAAAGAATGAGAGTGGAAATAAAATACACAATTATAAGCTTTCTACATCATATATAAACTGATTTAGTGTTTTTAAGGTAAACTGTGATAAGTTAAAGATGTATATTATAAGCCATAGAGCAATTGCTAAAAAATAGATATATTTTATATAGAAGTAAACTAAAAAAACAAATGGAAACTCAAAAATGGAATAATTATAAAATCAGAAAAGAAAGAGGGGTAAAGTAATAAAAAACATATGGAGAGGGGACAAATAAAAGCTGAATAGCAAAATGGGTGATTTAAATCAAGTTATATCAACAAGTGCATTAAATGTAAATAATCTAAACCCTCCAATTAAAAAGCAAAGATTGTCAGACTGGACAAAAATCAAGACTCCAAGAGACCCACTTTAAATATAGAGATACAACCAGTCTAAATGTAAAAGAACAGAAAAGGATATACAATACAAACACTACTCATAATATAAGACAAGATAGACTCTACAACAAGGAATATTACCGCAGATAAAGAAGAACATTTCATTATTATAAAGGACCCAATTCATCTAAAAGACGTAACAACTGGTGAAACAAGTAGATAGAAATCAGTGGAGATACAAACGGCAATCATCTTCAATTTCAACTTTTTAAAAAAGATTTTCTTAATTTATTTGAGAGAGAGAGTGCACGCACACAAACAGGAGGGAGAGGGAGAAGCAGACTCCTCACTGAGCAGGGAGCCTGACTGGGGGCTCCATTCAGAGCTGGGCTCAATCCCAGGACCCTGGGATCACAACCCAAGCCAAAGGCAGACACTTAACCAACTGAGCCACCCAGTGCCCCCAATTTTAACTTTCTGACATGTCATTTATTCTGTACCCTTCCACCACCTCCCTTGCTTCACTAGTTATCTCCTCCTTCTCCTGTTTCTCCCATTGCTAATTTACCTTTTTCCTTCCCCTTTGTTCAGAAACAAGTTCATGACTTCCATTCTAAAACAAACTTTCTCTGCCTCCACTTCATTATCTACCTAAGACCCTTTATATTTCCTTCCTCTTCCTAATCCAGTTTTCTGAAAGTAGAGAGTAGTCTGGGCCTTCTGAAGATCCCCTAGGACCCTGGGTAGTCTTCTGTTATTCAGACAAAAGCAGATCCCCTTCCATGAGAGGATCCCAGCAGTTGCAGCAGTGAGTGTTCTGGCAGCATCCAGCTGCTGAAAGAGACAAAGCACTTTCCTTCTGATGAGGCTGTGTTTCTTATTAGTTACCACCAGATGTGCCCAGCTGGTTCATTCTCCTTTATTCATAATTTAAACAAGAATGTAGACCTTCTTAACCAATTGAAAAATTATTTACAATTTTAGGTCTAGAAGCTTCATGAATTTATCGATATTTGGAAAGAGTTTCAAAAAAATAAAATAAATAAATAAATAAAGAGAGCTTCATATCCAGGCATTGAAATCAGGACATTTTTTAAAAGATTAAACCCCCAGGTCAAGAAGGATGTTTCTAGGATTTCAACCAGTTAAACACTTCACTTTTGAGCCTTTACCCATATGATTTCCACCTTCATATAGTACATCAAATATTCATGGAAACCAATCTTATATTTCAGCAACAAACTCTTAATTGCTAAAACCAATGACTGATTTACAATCCCCATGCTACTCGACTCCCTTTATCATTTGACACCATCTAATTCTAAAAACACACATCTCCATTAGAAAAGGGAGATCTATCATAAAATTAACAAAGCTTAAGCCTCAGGTACTTGGGTGTGCTCAGTCAGTTAAGGGTCTGACTTTGGCTCAGGTCATGATCCTGGAGTCCTGAGATCGAGCCCCACATCCAGCTCTGTTTCAGGCCCTGCATCAGGCTCCCTGCTCAGTGGGGAGCCTGCTTCTACCTCTCCCTCTGCCCCCTACCCTGCTCATGCTTGCTCTCTTCTCTTTCTCTCTCTCTCAAATAAATAAATAAATATATATATATATATATTTTTTTTTAAGTTTAAACCTCAAGATCATTTGCTTACACAGGATCAACATGCTGGGAGTGGCGCTCATAATGTATTCGCATGATATTTTCTTTTTACTTGGAAAGGTGAGATATTGGGACACCTGAGTGGATCAGTGGCTGAGCATCTGCCTTTGGCTCAGAGCATGATCCCAGGGTCCTGGGATCGAGTTCCGCACTGGGCTCCCTGAGACAAACTTGCTTCTTCCTCTGCCTATGTCTTTGCCTCTCTCTGTGTTCCTCACGAATAAGTAAATAAAATCTTAAAAAAAAAAAAAAGTGGGATAACCTTGATCAACTAAGACTGCTATCTCTCTCCACCCTGAACTCTCCCTTCATAACACTCTTCTCACTTGATGTAGCATTTAAGTGACTATAGGCATTTGAGAGATCCTAACTAAGAAGAAATTCAGTTGGAAATATATTTAGCTTTAGTTTAGAAGAATATATTTGTATAGTTGACAATCAACTTAATATATAATTAAGTAATTGTTAACAAGATCTCATAGACTAATAAGTGGCAGAGGTAGGATTCAAATAAGGATTGTCTAACTCTTATCTAACAATCTTTACAAAACACTATATTGCCTTTCACTTATTTACTGATCCATCAGCAGGCCCTGGATTCCTTAATGTAGTCTGTCCTCAACCTCTCCTTAGAATCTGACAGTCTGAAAGTCTATTCTCAGGCACATTCTAGTATCTGGTTCCTTTTCCTTCCTCTTTTCCAGGCTTCAGTGCACTGATCATTCTTTTTATGTATATATTTTTTTTAAATTACAATTGCAATTAATGCTAGATTTATTTTTTAAATTTTATCTATTTTTATTTAAATTCAATTAAACAACATAAAATGTCTTATTAGTTTCAGAGGTAGAGTTCAGCAATTTATCAGTATTATATAATATGCAGTGCTCATTACATCACATGTTCTCCTTAATGTCCATCACCCAGTTAAGTTACCCCATCTCCTTGCCAAATTCCCCTCCAGCAACACTGTTTCCTATGATTAAGAATCTCTATGGTTTGTCTCCCTCTTTGATTTCATCTTGTTTTATTTTTCTCTCCTTTCGCCTATGATCTTGTTTTATTTTTTAAATTCCACATACGAGATCACAGGATAATTATCTTTCTCTGATTGACTTATTTCACTTAGCATAATAGCCAGCTATTATGTTCCATCCACATTGTTACAAATGGCAAGATTTTTTTTTTGATGGCTGAGTGGTATTTCATTGTGTGTGTGTGTGTGTGTGTGTGTGTGTGTGTGTGTGTGTTTATGTGTTTGTATCACATCTTCCTATCCATTCATTTGTTGATGAACATCTCAGCTCTTTCCAGTTTGGCTATTGTGGACATTGCTGCTATAAACATTGGGGTGACCTTCAGATCACTACATTTATATTTTTGGGATAAATATCTAGTAGTGCAATTGCTGGGTCATAGGGTAGTTCTATTTTCAACTTTTTGAGGAACCTCCACATTGTTTTCCAGAGTGGCTAAACCAGCTTGCATTCAACATCAACATCCATCAACAGCGTGAGAGTTTCCATTTCTCTGCATTCTTGCCAACATCTATCATTTCCTGACTTGTTAATTTTAGCCATGCTGATGGGTGTGAAGTGATATCTCATTGTGGTTTTGATTTGTATTTCCCTGATGCTGAGTGACGTTGAGCATTTTTTCATGTGTCTGTTAGCCATTTGTATGTCTTCTTTGGAGAAATGTCTGTTCATGTCTTCTGCCCATTTCTTGATTGGATTTTTTTGCTCTTTGGGTGTTGATTTTGATAAGTTCTTTATAGATTTTGGATACTAGCCCTTTATCTGATAAAGCATTTGTAAATATATCCTCCCATTCTGTCAATTGTCTTTTGGTTTCATCCACTGTTTCATCTACTGTGCAAAGCTTTTTATCTTGATAAAGTCCCAATAGTTCATTTTTACTTTTGTTTCCCTTGTCTTTGGGTACATGTCTAGCAAGAAGTTGCTACAGCCAAGGTCAAAGAGGTTTCTGTCTGTTCTCCTCTAAGATTTGGATGGATTCCTGTCTCACGTTTAAGTCTTTCATCCATTTAGAGTCTATTTTTTTATATGGCATAAGGGACTTGTGGGATGGGATGGTTTGAACACTGGGCTCATCTGGGATTGTCCATCAGAGTCTACACATGGCTTCACCATGTGCCTTAAGGTTCCTCAGAGCATGACACCTTCAATGTAGTCATACTTCTTTCTTAAATATTTGTTTATTTATTTGAGAGAGAAAGAGAAAGAGAGCAGGTGAATGAGTAGAGAGGGAGAAAGAGAACCTCAAGCAGACTCCTCACTGAGCATGGAGCCTGACTTGGGGCTTGATCCCACAAATCATGTGACCATGACCAGAGCCAAAATCAAGAACTAGATGCTCAACCTACTAAGCCCCTGGGCACCCTTATGTAGTCATATTTCTAACATTCTAACTTCTAATATCCAGGCACAGGACTCAAACTGCAAATATTCTTCTAACCAAGCAGAAAATGCATGATCTTGACTGAGCCTCAGAAGTGACAGAGCTAGGGCAGCCCCAGTGGCTTAGCAGTTTAGCGTGGCCTTCAGCCCAGGGCATGATCCTGGAGACCCCGAATGGAGTCCCACATCAGGTTCCCTGCAGGGAGCCTGCTTCTCCCTCTGCCTGTGTCTCTGCATCTCTCTCTCTCTCTCTCTGTGTCATAAATAAATAAATAAATAAATAAATAAATAAATAAATAAATAAATCTTTAAAAAAAAGTGACAGAGCTTCATTTCCACTATCCTCTATTGATTGAAGCAGACACAAGCTCACCTTGATTCAAGAGGAAAGAACATGATCTACTCTACCTCTCAATAAGAGATGAGTCAAAGAACTTGTAAACATGTTTAAAATTGTCACAGAAACTATAAGGGAATAGTTTAAAGGTCCTGAAATCTTAGCATTCATGTATAAAAGAGACTTTAGATAACACTTCTCAAATTTGATAATAATCCTAAAAATTTGCTATTAATCATAATAAATGATAAAATCAAAAGAAATTAATAATAAAAATTCCTAAATGCAAAATTCTTAATAAGTTATTAATGATAAAAACTGAAGTTTTACCATCCATCCTAGAGTAAAGACCAAATATTTTTCCTGTCTTTTTAAAGAGAGGAGGCAATTAATAATGCAGTCAAAAAGCATTGGGAAAATACTACACAGGTGCGTTAAACAGTTAACTAACAAAAATGTCGCATTCTTTTTTCTAAATTTTATGATACTTTTTGGTATTTATTTTCTCTTTATAAGTAAACATCCACTTTTTACCTAATCTGCATTAATACTTGAATAAGCATCAGGCTCCGCAGAACCTGGATCTTCCAGGTTCCCTATTTCCATGACATTATTTTCTTTTTGCCTTCTTCCACCTCTGGCAATGCCTTGTCACTCTCTACATTCTTTTCCCTCTGCTCATCCTATTCATATAGGTGACTGTCCCCCAAGGTACTGAACAAAACCTTCTAGTCAATTTATTCAATAATCCATTGCCATCAATCTCATTATTTCAATTATCATTTGTAAGCTGATGCTCTTAAACATACATGTAGTTGATACAGTTAACAAGCCGAACTATTAGGGTATAATCATAGGACAGTTTTCTATTGGTATCCTCCTGTGGCTTTAAATCTTTTCTGCCTATGGTGATGATCCTAACCCTGCCTCTGATGAAAGCTTCAAGTCCTCAAGACTTTTCAGATCATGTGATCAAGATTCAGAAACTAGGATTCTCAGACCAATGTCAATTCACAACTCCAAACCTGACTGAATTTTAAGACTCTTCTTTCTTCTTTTTCCCCTTCCTGGGCCTTGTGAATTGTGAATTAGCCATTTGCCCCAGAACTAAGCCTGGCTTTCTTGTCTTTCCCTACTGACTATGTCCATGAAGGGGAAGGAAGCAGTAAAAGAAATTGGAAACTTAATGATACTTGTCACTATAGAAGGTACCTTCTCACTCTCTGGGCCTAGCAGGTGCTTACCCCTGAATCTATCTGTCACAGGTACTACTGGAATCCTCAAAGATTCCACTTTTGGATTTCACAAATTGTGACTGCCACAGAAATGAGCAATGTCTCTCCTTTACGGGGCTGTCCTTCTTTCCCTCAGATTCAGTTCCCATAGCCTCTTCCCATTGGGGATACATTGGCCCAAGGGGCTGCTCTCTTGATCAGGATTCTTTCTAAAATACCAATGATTGCCACTCACACTAGAAGTCCCAAGTGTCATGGTCCCTGGAACACCTTGAGCCCTCCATTGGGGGAATACAGCTTCCCAGATGCAGCTGTCTGCTTGGTTATCATGAGCTGCCTCAGCTTTCTCAGGTTCAGACCAATCACCAAGTCCCTGTGTCCTCCCATTTCAGAGCACACATAGAAAGCTCTCCATATGGCCCCAGCAAAGCCCCTGACACTGTACACTGAGTTTAGAAGCAGCACCCCTCCCCCCAACACCACCACTTTGGGTAGAAGGAGAAAGGGAGACTCACATCACAGCTTTTTCCCAATGTTTTCTCATAAAAACCCTATCTGTTTTCACTCTCCAGATTTTTTCATATCTTTGAAGTTTTAGCAGATGGCCTAGCACTCCTTTTGGAATGCAGCATGTGCTCTATCACATCACTTCAGATGAAATTTCAGAATGGGCTGCAGAAGTTTAACTCTCCACTGCTCACTCCTCTTCATTCCCTCAGTTAGTTGCCCAATCTAGAAAGCTGAACTATGCTAAAACCCTCCATTACCAAAACTCAACACTTATAGGGACACCTGGCTGGCTCAGTCAGCTGAACATGGGACTCTTGATCTCAGTGTTGTGAGTTCAAGCCCCACGTTGGGTGGAGAGGTTACTCAAAAATTAGAAGAAAAAAAACCTCAACACTTATACCTAAAACATGTCACACATTTGGCAACTTTTTCCTTACTTTGGATCAGGAACCCAAATGTCCTCACTTGGACTATTACAAAACCCTTAGCATTTGTTAAGAATCTGTTGCAAATCTACTATATTCCAATGTACTTTGGGCATAAGATTAAAAATGCAATCCCTGAACTCAAGAATTTTACATGGTAATGAAGGAAATGATAAGTGAACATTTAAAATGTATTATAATCTTATATGTCTATGAGGGTAGGATTTCTGTTTTGTTCTCTACTGTACTCCCAAAATTTTAACAGGATCTGGTGCATAATAAAAATTCAATAAATAAAAGAGTAACATGGCATTTGGATTCGGATGCTATCAGAGCACACAGCAATGGCCTGTGGATGAGATCTTAGAATGAGAAAGAGACCAGGGAATGCAATGCTTCAGCTAGGTTCAAATATAAGCATCCATTCCTGGTCAAGCAAATAGAATGTGCCCCAGAAAGGACATGGGGCAACTGAGAAACTACAAAAAATACAGTATGCTGTGTGTGTTGAGGAGGGAAGGGGGAAATTAGGCTAAAGATTATCATGCATCAGACCATACAGAAAACCCTGTCATGCTAAGGAATTTCAACAAGAACTTGCAGGGGGTAGGAAGTCACTGAAGGGCCTTAAGCAAGCACATACCCTGATCAATCTTTCTTTGAGAAAGCTTGCTCTGAAAGCAGTGTTGGACTTGAATTGGAGAAAAAGTCTGCAGATGAGAAACCAGCTTGACAACATTGGTATTTAGGGGTTTAAACAGTGAAATAGAAAAAATGCTACTACTTTCTCCTTTCAAAAATTACTCCTGAACCACAAATAGAATGAGAAGCAGGAATATAAATGCCATTTCAACAAAATTGCATATAATTTTGAACCACAATATACAACAAAAGTTCCCAGATGCAGTGAACATTACAGTGAGGGACCATATCTCTATCATGATGAAAGACACTCCAAGGAGGCAGATGTCTGCAGCTGCACCTCAGACAAGACCACAGGGTGATATTCTACAAAGCAGGTGATCCTTCCTGAGGGCCACCCTAACAAGACCTTATTTGCAACAATGGCAAGTATGTGCAAGGACTTTGCCTGGGACCCAGAAGAAATCAGGATGAAGGAGAAACCACACAAACTCCTGTTCTCCCTGGAATGATCTTTCAGTAAAGCAGAGTCGATTAGATGGATTTTGCATGGCAAGGAATCTTGCAGAGTCTGATTCTTGTTGACTGGAGAGAAGAAAAAGAAAGAAATCACAGAAACAATTTGAATCACAGCGAATTTTGAATAAGCATTGACACTTATAAGCAAAATAATACAAGAACAGGCAAACCATTAAAGGTCAAAATTTTATTTTACCTCTCTCTGTCCAAGATCAAGTGGACTAAAATGTATGGATAGGAATGACCTCAATAGAATAATTATTAAGGCAACATAGATCTCCAACTTTATATCCTAAAACCAAAGAATGCACTTCTTTTTTGATGCCAGTAACATTGCCAAAAATTCACTCTATATGACAGCACAAAGAAAACTAATAAATTTCAAAAAGCAAGAATGGTAAAGGTGGTAATTTCTGATTAAAACCAACAAAACCGGGCAGCCCGGGGGGCTCAGCGGTTTAGCGCCACTTTTAGCCCAGGGCGTGATCCTGAGGACCCGGAATCGCGTCCCACATTGGGCTCCCTGCGTGGAGCCTGCTTCTCCCTCTGCTTCTCTCTCTCTCTCTCTCTCTCTCTCTCTCATGAATGAAAAAAAAAAAAAAGAATTAAAAAACAAACAAAACAAAACCGAACATACAACTAAATCAAGCACCCTACCACTTGCCTATATAATTTAGCACAAAAGGTAACTGCAGAAATACAGGCTAAAAGCTGTGATAGCCTGAAATAAGACAACGGGAAAGAGGAAACAATTAATTGATAGAACTCTGTGGTGATCAGAGGTGGGAGCTGAAGGACATGAAGGGTTTCTAGAAACCCTAAAGCTTTTCACTTGGGAAATGCATAGACCATATCACCACTTGTTTCCATTGAGAATACATTAAGAGAAACAGCATTTGAGGAAAAAATGAGTTTGTTTTCAGTCAAGTTGAGTTTAAAATGCCAACTAGACTTTAGTTTAGGGTAAAGTTAGAACACGCAGCTGAATATATCAGTCTAAGTCTCAGGAAAGAGATAGAGCAAGAAATGCATATTTGGAAAACAACTGTGTACACTGGCTAAGTGACCTTTGGATTTAGATGAGATTCTTCAGAGGCTTTGAATGAAAAGATAAGAGGACCCAGGCGAAAGTCCCGGGTTTCATGAATGCTTAAAGAAAAGTAGAGGAAAAGTATTTAGACCCAGAAATATGGTTCTCCTTTCATAGCATTTACCATACATATAATTACTGGTTTCATATCCACATTTCCTGCTACACTCTAAGCTGTGTGAAGATTGGGACCCATGTCTATAATAATCACGCTTCACTCTGAGCCTGGCGGGCCCAGTGATAGGAGGTGATCAAAAAGTATTTGTTGAATAAATGAAATATTGAATTAATCCAAACTAAAGCTTCCATTTGAACCACTTTGTCTCTCCCCTCTCACTCTATGAGTGAATCTGATCTTTTACCCCTCTCTCTTCTATATATCCAGACTTCTTTTTGTTAGTTCTTCTCTTATTCTATAGAATCTAAGAAAGCATTAAATTCATGAAATATCAATCTTTACAGATACAGTGGCCAAAAAAAGAAACTCAAGAACTAATACTGGGTCTAATGGACCCTGAGAGTATACCAAGGATATACTAGTATATTGGTAGGGTGAACCAGTACTCCTAACCATTTTCATGTCATACAGCATATAGAAAATGATCCAGCACACTGGAGTAAATTGAAATATCTCGCAGGAACTAAGAGGAGGCTGCCCATGGACTGATGGAATTAAATGTATAGATAGATTTGTTAATCATCTGTAATGCACAGGTAACCATCTTACAGCCCTCTTGTAAGGTTTGCCCTCCATTTCGAATATTGTTGTTTCCAGAGTATTATGAGATTTGTGGGCATATATTCAGACTGCTTATTTTTATATACTATAAGTTGGTTCAGAGAAGATTGCCTAGGCTTGAATCTAGCTCTGCTACTCACTAGATGTGTGATGTGGGGCAAGTTACTGATCCTCCATGTTTCTCAGTTTCTTTTTTTATAAAATAGGATATTGGAAAGTACCTACTCCATATGGTTGCTGTAAAGATTAAATGGTTAAATGAGTTGAATATATCTGAACTGCTTAGAATAGTGATGAACAATGAGAAAATGTGGTATTCTTATAAGTTAATCACTTAACATAAAAGACTTCATCTTATAATAACTCACAACAAGAATCTGGACCATATTGTTTTGCAAAAGAGATAAGTCTTTTATGATGTTTATGCACCAAAATTTACTTGACATAATTTATATAATGTAATTTATAAGTTAAAAAAATACTAGAGCAACTCTGTGCACAAAGATAATTGGAAGGAAATATATAATGTATAAATGAAAAATCACAGAAATAACCATTCTCATTGGGGTTTATAAGTCTAAAATAAAAATGATTTATAATTAAGAAAGAAAAAAGATATCATTCCTCTCCAAAAAAAATTATTCACCAAAGTTTTCAGAAGCATTGCACTTTTACAGTGCAAATACTGTTAAATCCTTATTATAACTTCTACCAAACTATTTTTCACTATCCCTTTAGTCTTAATTTACAATTTCTTTGATAAATGCCCTAACTATATTTTTTTAATCAAAGGGATCCATGAGACAGAGAAGATAAAAAGTGATGACTCAATTAAACTCAGGATTTAAGAATGAGTAGATTCAGGATCTAAAAGGGGAGAAGAAAATGGAAACATTTTCTCCTTAGGGTTGATTTTTATCAATGTATTCATTATATTAAGCAATTTGATACAGGACTGAAGAAAGCAATAAAAAGAAAAATTTTCTTTAGACAAAAATAAGAATAAATCACCAGTTCAACAACAAAGCTGAAGGATGTGAAATGAGGAAATATATGCCAATGGTGATTGAATTATGATTCCATGCAAAAATCCCCCCCAGACCTATCTTTGTAGAGACAACTAAGCTCATGAACCCAGTTGAGTTTAAATAATCTGAGCAAAGAAATCTCAGCTTAGGGAACTCACCAGCAGCCATCTCACTGAACTCTTTATTTGTTGATAATGTCATTGGATAAAACTCATGATGTTCACTGCATACAAAACCACATAAAATGTATAAATTTCTGAATTAAGCATATCAGCAACCTTTGTAATGCAGAATTCTAATGTTTAGTTATATTTTCTCTCATTTATCTCTATCTCCCAGTGTTTTTCATTATAATCATAAAAAAAAAAAAACGATTTTGTCTTTAAAAAACAAAAGGAGGACCAATTTATTGAAAGGTTGCTGTCGGCCCAGAGAGTGAATGGAAGGCTAAACAAGCACTAAAGTGGGAAATAATAATGTGGGAAATAATGGAGAGGATTCCTTGAAAGAAAATTGAGATACTATTCAGAAAAATGTGAAAGGGAGCTATTAGTAATTAAAAAGAGAATCTATCATGTTGGAGGAAGGAAGGAATGAAGGTTAGCTAGAAGAAGTGCTAAGTATAAAATCAGTAACTTCAGAAGACCATATGCAGGTCCTCAGGATCTTACAGAGTCAGACTAATAGGAAGTAAATGCAAAGCTTGGATCTCTGCCATTATCATAATGAGGTAAGCCAAGAATACCCCTGAGTCCAGTGGAAACTGAACTATGCCTACATCACTTCTAATTTACTTATTAATAGAATAACTAGCTCAGGCTAATTATAGGATAATGAGAAAATCTACTTGGAAATGAATAATACTCTCCATCCCCACTCCCTGCAAAATTTGCTGTCTCTACAGTCTTTCCCTCTTTTACTGAAAGCATCTGTCTCTGTTCTTCTAGAGGTTCAGGCCAAAGTTATGGAATCCACCTTGATTCCTCTTACTCTTTCACACCCTCTTGACTACATCTTCAAATTATATCCATAATCCCACCCCTTCCTGTCATGTCCACTGGCTCCCCAGATCTGAGTCAACAATATAACTCAATTGCAACATCCTCTAACAGATCTCTCTGCTTCTCTCCTTGTTCCCACCCCAGTCACCTCCATGGCCCAGTCTCAACATTGCAGCCAAAATAATTATTTTAATTTAAGTCAGAATATGACTTTCCTCTGCTCAAATTTCCAAGCACTCTGCATTTCATTCGAGAAAAATGCCAAATCCTAATAGCCTAATGGGTCCTATATGCTGCCCCACCATCATCTCTTCTCCTACCACTTTGTCCCCTGCTCACATTGGACTCTGTTGTCCACCTGCCAGGGATACTCCTACCCTGAGGCCTTTGCTGTGGTTTTTATCTCTGCCTGGAATGCCATTCCCACAGATATCTGCTTGGCTAACTCCTTCAAGTCTTTGTTCAAATGCCATCTACTCAATGAGGCCCACCCTGACCACCTTATCTCATACTGCAAGCCAGGCTTCCACACCTCTAGTACCTCTGAATCCCTTACTTTGCTTTACTCGTCTGTGCTCCACAAGACTCGTTAATCTATACTATTTTTTGTTGTTATCATTTATTGTCTCTCTGCTCCTATTAGAAATTAAGATCTAGGAGGGCAGAGATTGTTATCTGTTTTGTTCACAGTGTGTCCCAAGAAAAATAATTGCAATGTATTGTCTTACAGATGTGATTCTCAAAATATTAGTTGAATAAATGAAATACCTAGGGAGCAATGTATGGAGCAATGTATTTCAATCATGGATCAGGGCGTAAGAAGAGGTCGGATGGGATTTGTCACAGACTAAAAGGATGAGAACATGGGTGAAATAATGTGAGCAAAAAAATTAAACTCTACCTATATATTTGGGAACTATAAAGTGCAGAGAGCCCATCATTTTACAGGAGGAGAATATCTTTGTCTCTATATAAAGGATCTTGGATTAGAGTATTTCTTTTCGTCCTTCTCAAGGACCAAATTTATCCAATCCAAGTGTTACAGGAGAAAAAGAGAGGGGATATATTAATTTCTAAGGACTGCCATAACAAATTACCACAAACATGGAGAATTAAAACAACAAAAATTTATTTTTTCATAGTTCTGGAGATCAGAAGTCTAGAATCAAAGCATCATCAGGGCCATTCTCTCTCTGAAGGCTCTACGGGAGAATCCTTCCTTGCATCTTCCAGCTTCTGGTAGATCCATGTAGTTCTTGGCTTGTGGCTGTGAGATTCCAGTCTCTGCCTCCTCCTTCACATGACCTTGTTCCCTGTGTTCCTGTCTTCTCCTCTTCTAAGTATACTTGTCACTGGATTTAGAGCCCATTCAGATAATGCAGGATGATCTCATATGGAGAGCCTTAACTTAAACATCTGCAAAGACCCTATTCTAAATAAGGCCACATTCAAAAGTTCCAGGAATTTGGAAGTGCACATATCTTTTTTGGGGGGGGGGGGTGGGGAAGGACACCATTTAACCCACTACAGTTGGAAATACTCAGGTCAGCATCTTTTCTCTTAAGATCCCTGTATCTAGACAAAGTAGCTTCTAGCCATGAGGGAACTCCGTGGTTATTGCCAACCCCCTTGGCACCTTGTGCCAACCAGACTAGCTCTAATATAGCTCTAATAAACATTCGGAGCCTCCATACCCATGTTTTGTAGATATTGCTATGTAAAACAATATGTGCTGCTCACATAGTTTCTCAGCAAGGTTTATAGTGGTTACACATTAAATGATAACCAATATAAAAAAATACTGATATATGGGACATTTGGGTGGCTCAGCAGTTGAGTGTCTGCCTGTGGCTCAGGACATGATCCTGGAGTCCAAGTATCGAGTCCCACATCGGGCTCCCTGCATGGAGCCTGCTTCTCCCTCTGCCTGTGTCTCTGCCTCTCTCTGTGTGTCTCTCATTAATTAATAAATAAAATAATTTAAAAATATATTGATATAATATTCTACCATCTTTTTTGTGTGCTATGTCTGTAAAATCCAGTAAATACTTTGTACTTGGAACACATCTCAATTCAAACTAGCCATATTTGAAGGACTCAAATAGGTACATGTGGTTAGTAACTTCCATATTGAAAAGCACAGGCCTACAGCAAAATCTAGCACATAGTTGATATTGAATAAATATTATTGAATAAATAAATGATTGAACAAAGTATTCTATCTGCTTCCATTGCTACAAAGAACAAGGCCCCTAGAGTGCAGAAAAGATCAATTGATAAGGAGATTTATGCTGCACATCCAAAAAACAATGATAAAAGATCCTTACAATATCTATTTCATAAGACAGAAAGGACCTAGTCTTGCAGAACTGGGGTTATGGCAAATTTCTTTAATACTATTTACTTGGAAGGAAAAGCCAAATATAGTATGATAGAGGCTTGGAATTAAATAATGACCTTTATTTTTAAAGAATGATCCAATCTTTATCCTGTAATGTCTTCTAGACCTGAATTCACAAAACATGAGAATTTGACTCCCACAAATCCATACTCACAAATATGGAATGAGTAATAGGCTTAACCCAGCAAAAACTGTAGTCCAGCTGTTGAGCAAGTCTTCATGCTTTACAACTTTTTTATGTTCTAAAAAAACAAACAAAACAAAACACATGGGCTTGTCTGGCAGACGCTGGAGAACAGCTTCTGCTCTTAGGCCTCAAATGCACTGGTGCAAATTAAAACATGAAAGGTAGTCTATGTCTTTATGGCCTTGATTACCACCATGTTCACCCCCTGGGTTCTTGTATGGCCATTTCAGAGTTTCCCAAGACTGGCATGCTTACTTAGTGCTGGGAACATGATTGCGTAAATTCAGTTCTCTGACACAAACATACCATTAGCTCATTCTAAATTGGATGATCACTAATTTCTCATAATTTACTGTATGAATACTATAGCACTTCTTAAAGTGCCAAAATAAACTGTCAACAGTTTTAAAATATAGCAGCCCATTAATCTATTTAAACCAAATCCTAGGATTTCCCTTTTGTTAGTATAATGAATGAGAAAGCAGCTCACTTCCTAAATTCTTATACTGAGAACCTCTACCTTGAGCCACTAGTCCAACCTGTTTCTCCTCTCGACACTTACACCGCATTGTGGAACTTAGGTTTGTTAGCCAAAAGCCTGTCTGCCTGGTATAATAAATTAATACTGAGTCATGTCAAACAATTTCTACTCTGATAAAGGCTTCACAGAAAGTATTTTGAAGAAACTTCTAAAGTCTGAAACAGAAAACTTCACTTACAAATAAGTTCCTTCATGAACTTTGTAAGTTAAGACTAAGTACAGACTAATGAATTGTTTAACTATCAACCCTTGCCCTGCCTTTACATTTGACTTAGAAAAAAACTCTTGTGGGCACCTGGGTGGCTCAGCAGTTGAACATCTGCATTTGGCTCAGGTTGTGATCCCAGGGTCCTGGGATGGAATCCCATATCAGGCTCCCCACAGGGAGCCTGCTTCTCCCTCTGCCTATGTCTCTGCCTCTCTCTGTGTGTCTCTCATGAATGAATAAATAAAATCTTAAAAAAAAAAAAAAGAAAGAAAAAAAGTCTTGTTTCTGAACAGTTTAATTTCACCTCTAAAGTCAATGAATGCTTTTACCTCTCACAGTTATTATAATAAAAACCTACCTTTGGATTGTCCTAAATCTCTTCTTTGATTAAATATTTGAGAATTTAAAGAGACTATAAAGTGTTAAACTATCACAAGAAAGCCTACATCTTGTTGTGCCATGATTGTCCCCTCTTTTTAGAGTCTCAGAAACAGTCAGCCACAAGACAGATCTTTGCAAATAAAACAGCCTAGAAGATGATGAACTGGTGAATGTTCCAGCAGTGGCTTATGTTTAATATGATATTCACGGGATCCCTGGGTGGCGCAGCGGTTTGGCGCCTGCCTTTAGCCCAGGGCGCGATCCTGGAGACCCAGGATCGAATCCCACATCGGGCTCCCGGTGCATGGAGTCTGCTTCTCCCTCTGCCTGTGTCTCTGCCTCTCTCTCTCTCTCTGTGACTATCATAAATAAATAAAAATTAAAAAAAAATAAAAATAATATGATATTCACTTTCTTTTGCTTGAAGTCCAAGTCAGTGCTTGTACGTAAATGTTAACATTTTTTATTATTTAAAAGGCAGAGTTTAGGGAAGTCAATCTGACTTTAGGAAAACTTCCTTTACAATGAAGATACTGCTTTAGCAGTTGGACTCAATCCAACTTTTATACAAATGAAAATTCCTTAAGTATTATAGGAGGCCACCTGAACCATTCAAACTTTATACCTTTCAAATATAATCATTTCACAGTCAAATGTGTATTATATCTCTATATGTTTAAATACCCATCTCTTCAAAATACTTTCCCCCATGCTCATTAACTCAGCTTCCTCTGTGGACTATTTAGGATTATGTAAGTAATTTTCTGCATACATTTTTTATTTTTATACTATTTATACCTAGGATCATTGTATTTTTGCCACCAAATTTCTATCCAAAAAGAACAGAAGTATCTTGCCAAAAGTTCTCTTATTAGTTATTATTACTCATGGCCAAATATAGCAAAATCACCTTGTAATAAAGGGCATATTTTGCAAAGTTTTGAAATAGTTTTCAATTTAATGATATCTAGTTTATATAGATATTAGATGATTTTAAATATGAGCTACAATATTAAGTCAACTTTTTGAAGTTTGACAGTTTACTGATTTTTTTTCTCTAGAAATAAAACATTTTCATAGCCTTGGCCATTTCTTTAATAAATAATAATATATATGTATATATATTCTTCAATAAATAAAAATAATATATAAATACGATTCTATGCATATATATATTTAGTGTCAAATATCACTATATACCTTATGGCAAATGCTCTGTACTTCCATTCCTTTTTCCTAAAATTTTACACCCTACCCCAGTCCCTTCCCTCTCCCTCCCTTACCTTAGAGACCATTTTAACTGCTAGCAGATTTTACCGTTTCCTCTCAGATTTTGCATGACAAATATCTGAGAGTCAGTCTAGGATTGAGAAGCCTATAAAATTATGGATTCTTTTTAGTATGGGGAAAGAAAGAATAAGTTTGTAAAGGTTTATACTAATAAATTGTATTTGATATAATGAATAAATTATGATAAGCATGACTTTGGGAGAAAATATAGATGGAGGTAGACTCTGAGAACTCTTCTCTATAAAAGTTAAATTTGAACTGAACTGAGACCTGAAAGATAAACCAATTTCTGTTTTCAAGATCCTCACAGTTAAAATAACAGACCAGTAAACACAGTGATTAAATGTTCTGTCAATTGACTGAGAAAATGACCTTCATAATTTCCCTTTCAGCATGTCAGGTTTTCATTCAAGAGAGCCTCTTAGGAATAAAACAAAATGTAGTACCACTAGTTCACACACTACCAGGCAGACCAAATGAAGTTGCTGATGTGTGACATTTTTTTTACCTACCTAAAATAGGGAAATGAAAACAAAGCCTCTCCTTGTAGTCCCTTCACATGCCTTTCATCCCCACATTAACAGTGATGGTAACACCAGAACAGATTGTGGAGATTCTCTGCTTTGTACAATCTCAGTTTAAAAAAACCAACTTGTCCCACTGCCAAAGGTATAGGTTGTTAAAAATGATCTCGATCCCAAAAAGAGTTCATAGTTCCCAAAGGAATCTGATTCTCTCACCTAAAAAGGGAAATTACATTTGTTACCCATTTAAAGTTCAGGATAATCATTGACATCAGAATATCTGAAAAAGAAAAAATTATCTCTCCAGTTATTTTTGCTACTTGCTCCATTCCACTCCCAATATTTTGTTTGTTTTGTTTTTCCTTTGGTGTGTCATATGGGCAAGTTGTAAATGTATGCCTTAGACCAGACCGAGTAGCAACTCTATAATTAAGAATATTACCTACTGATTGGTTATCTTATGTTTCTATTTGGTTATGTTTGAAGAGTTATAGCGAGAGAAATAAGAATATGCATAGATAATATTTCTCCTTAGAGCATCAGGGCATGAATTAGCCTACTACATAGATACAAATGACTATAAAAACATAAAGACATGGACAGAAGAGCATTTCTCTTTGTGCAATGTTTACTTTGAGGACTCCTGATAACTTTCCAGGTAGTTTTGAAAGTATTTGCTTAGGTTTGTGTAGGGGTTTGGGTCTAGTTAGCTAACTTGTTTGATGCTTCCTACATTCTCTACTGTGTTGTTTTATATGTTTGAAAACTTGTCACTAAAAATTAAGATGGTAATTAGCTAACACCCACCACCTCTGTGGTTACCATAGGCATAATTCACGCCTAGTCCAGCGTGTATGTGAATTAAATGAAGACTAAAGCAATTTCCTAAAAACAATGACTATGTGACAGAAAAGACAGGAATGACTGAAATAGTAAGAACTTTAAAAAAAAAAAAAAAGATACATTGCTAGATATTCAGGACTTACAGTCTGGTGTCTCTGCCTCAAAGCACTTTAAAAACAAAAAACAAAATAATATTTCTTTGAAGAGAATAATACTTATTATCCCTATTCAAGATTCTCTCTGTAAAACACAAAAGCCAAATCCCCACTGGGCAGTATTTCTCATTTCCAAAGTCTTTGCTTCTTTGACTACAGTTAGTGCTAATGGCTGGGGTTTTCTTTATAGTATTGCCACCAGACACAAACAGCACTTTTGCCGTAAGGAAATTTAATTCTAGAGATAAAAAACTTGAGGTATATCAAGACTGAGTGATGTTATTGTTCATTAGTATGTTAAACAATTGTAATTAAAGCTGCCATTATTTTCAGCAGACTACATGCCAGGTCATATACTAGGAATGCTACATTCATGAACTTCTTTCACTCCTCAAACTGGCCTGCAATTTCAGCATTATTTTCCCTATTCCACACATGACAAAAAACCTTAAGAAACTGATGATCTTATCACAAAGCTAGTAGGTAATAAAGTAAGGACATTGAATCATTCAATTCACTGCCTCCTAAATAATATAAATCATTTATTGAGCACCTACTACACCAACTATTTCACTCACTTGCTACATTGCATCTTTTAATACTCACTCCACAAAACAGACTATTGTAAACCCCCGCCCATTTTATAGCTGTGGCAATTGAGATTAAGGAAGATCAGTTATGCTATTTCTTCTGTGTCACCACGTCTCTGAAAGATACAGAGGAAGTGACATTTTAAACTCATGGGTCATGGTTTATAAATCCCTCCTCCTCAAAGCCTTGTTCACCCATCAATCATTAGCACACTTAGTTATCCCCACATTTAATCATACTGCCAATCCTTTACAGGTAATTATTTGTCCTCTGTGGTCATTAGAGTTATTCCTGATATATAATTACCTGTGCTTTAAACTGTTTAAATAGAACTTTAAACTGGTTCTATTGAAATATCTCCAAATGCACTGAAAGTTAAACTTCCACTTTTAATTATCATATCATTAATAATTATTAATGTAAGAGACAGAATGGGCATTTCAATATAAACAGCATCAGTGACTGTAAAATTATGAAAGCAAAAGCTCATAGATTCCAACTACCAGAACAGACAAGGGCTCTGCTAAGAATAACTCTGATCACAGCCAGAGAGAGTCCCTAGAGAGTTTTTTATTTGATATATGATATGATGGTTTAAGACATAACATTTTTGAGAGTTAACTTATTTATCTCTTCCATGTTCCAAATTTAACTTCTGGTTTTAATTTAAAATCATCATAAACTATTTATAACTTATCAGTAAAACACACAGTTATAGAAAGTCAATCCTAGGTCATGGAATAATTCTATGTTGGTTTTGTTTTTTTTTAAGGAGGGAAAAAAATGAGTCCAGAGTGTCAGTATAAAAGACTATTAAAAATATGTACACACATCCTCCTCTCTATCCCTGAATCCCAAAATGGAGGATTTTCTTTCTTCCCTCAGTTTGCATATTTTATAGTAAATCCAAATCCAGGTTAACTTTTAATTAAGACTTATTGGTTTTAACATAGACTCTCTGCCTAGTTGTCAAGATACCTTTTTATCGGAACTTGATTTGAATTCACCTCCCATCCATGGTCCACAGTCAGTCCCTGTCTTAATAAAGTTGTATGAAATAGTGAATTTTTAACCTACACTCAATATATGACTAGTTGTGAAATAAAAATTTTTTATAATATTTGTTTAACTGACAGGTGTATATTATTCTTCCAGAGGCTTACAAAGGGGTAAGAAAAATATAATACTATGTACATTTCAGCAACACTGTGAATGAATGAACTGAATTCTTGTAACATACAGCTGTCCTCAATTTCAAAAAAACAATATTACCTTCTAGATCACAGAGCTTTGGTTTTTAATTCCAAAATGAATTAGGATGGGAGCAAAATCATGAGGAACAGAATATAACATAGCTCAGGATCAAATAAAGATTTTGATCTTTGCTTTAGCCAGAGATAAAGAATATGTATTTTGGTAAAATATCTGTTTGGATGGTTTTAAATGTGGTGGAGTAAGGAGTGTGTTATTTATTTACATGTAGAAAATTTTAAGGCCATATGTGTCAAGGACTGAGCCAATAAATGGGGATATTTGTGGTGAATATGATGAAATCTGTTTCTAGTTCTGATAAATCCTATGGTCTATTAGGGAAGACAGGCATTAATAAATAATCACAAAATCAGTACTTAAAACTGAAAGAATGTAAAGAAAAGTTCAGGGACTTGTGAGAACATATACAGGGAGAACCAAACCTAGTTGGGTTGGGAAGGAAGTGGTGAGGAGACAAGGCAGGGTTCTCTGAGGAAGTCTTACATGCGAAGGGGAGTAGCTAGCAGGAAGAAAGGGTGTAGGGAGCAAGGGAGTCTCACATTCCCCAGAGACTTTGTGATACAATTAATGACAAAGGAGCCATATAAATGATATCCCTAGAACAGGATCTATTTTGGATGCATAGCGAAAATGATTGTTCAAAAATCATGACCACACAAAAGAAATAACCAGTGTCTTAAATTCATCTGCATATTTTACCATTGGTCACATATTTTGACTAAAAATATAATCTGTTTGATCTTTATCACTCATGCCCCAGAAATTAACTTATTAAAAAACTAGTTAAATTGTTTGACTTTCTTTTCCCTGTGGTGGGCATGACTCACTTCCCCATTTACATTGTTCTTGCCAACCCTCCCTCACATGGACTCCCCAATCCCAGAGAGGATTTAGCACCTGTTCCCTGAGGTCATCTCAATACTCTCCTCCATTCCACCAGCCCATCCCTACTCAAAGTGTCTTCCCTAATGATGAACTCACGTATGAGCTTTTCACTGACCAACTATGATAAAGAGCACAAACCTACAGAAAGAACAAATGGCCTTCATGCAAATAGGGCAAACATCACATTTTATGTTCCAAGGCTATCAATTGGTGGGAATTTGTCGATATAAATATATATTTTCTTAAACTGGAAACAGAATCTTGATAAGGAAACCTGGGCCCCAGCATGAACAAAGGAGTATATGTTCCTGTCAGTGAAGAAATACAAACAATTGCAAAAAAAAAAAAAAAAAAAAAAAAGAAGAAGAAGAAGAAAAGAAAAGAAAGAAAGACCTATAAACATTATAAAACATTCCTTTGGCTTGGAACAGAAATTCAAATACTAAGATGTCTTATTTAGGATTGCTTCAATCTGGTACATTCAATATTTCCTTGTTTGTATGTTCATCCTAATACATATGTGAGAAAGAGGTAGAAAATGGAGATGACTTATTGCTAGTGCTTCTACTTATTTTCCAAACTAGGAGAATTAAGAGCAAAATTTATTTTCTTTCTAGTACTATGGGGATACATAGTCCTTGATTCAATGATATTTTATTGCCCTATTTAAACCTGAGGTAAAGTAGATATGTAAGGGATGATCTCTCTGTAATTTTTAGATGATAAAAAATATGGAGCTACATTATTTTAATAGCTATTTAGTCCACTGAACATTACCAAATAATTGAAAAAGACTTTTGTCATCTTCCTCCAGACTGCCTTCCAGTCACTGATAAAGAGCACTACTCTTTCTCAGTGTTTCCTGGAAATCACATTCAAGTTTTCAAACTTGATTTTGAGGAGTTTGATCACTTTTCATGTTTTTACTTCCTTTCCCACAGCTTTTTGCCCTTCAAATCCCTAAGAACCAACCCCTTTAAAAAATCTTCGAAAGAGCACTTTATGCAAGGTTTGTTGAACTCGCCAAAGTACCTAGATGTCGTGAACTAGGAGGAGACCCTTCCTATGGAAATCTTTTGGCAAACCAATGACAACCACCTGAAGCCAAGTGTAATTTAGAATTAATAGAAGAATTGAAAGACATTGGCTTTTACCTAAATCTTAAAATGAATCAAACATCCCTAAAGATTGATCACTTTTCAGATGGAGCCTTTTATAGTTATATATTTCATGTATATTGTTTTTCCTGGAACTAATATAAGATATGTGAAAATACCAGAAGAAATACTTTTATTTGTAGTATTTCCAATCTGGTTGGCAGGAGAAAGTAAAGACACATCATAGGAAAATCTATCGTTATGAGCTTTCCAGCACAGCTTTGCATCCTCCAGAGAAAAATTCCAACCAAAGCCTCCAATCCTTTTGCCATCCTTCCATCACTGTGGTGCCATGTCCTCCATCACTCTTGTACACTTTTGCTTTTTTAATGGGTAGATGGATATTACATAATAGGCAACATTAAGAATCATTCCAAATAAAAAAAAAGAGATTTAAAAAATTCAATACAGATCTGACTGAGCCCATTCTATCAACTCAGGCTAAAAGATTTTGGGACTTGGGATGCCTGGGTGGCTCAGCAGTTGAGCATCTGCCTTCAGCTCATGGCATGATCCCAGGGTCCTGGGATCAAGTTCTGCATCAGGATCCCTGCAGGGAGCCTGCTTCTCCCTCTGCCTGTGTCTCTGCCTCTCCCTCTGTGTCTTTCATGAATAAATAAATAAAATCTTTTTTTAAAAAGATTTTTAATTATGTACTTAATGAGAGAGAGCAGGGGAAGGGGCAGAGGGAGAATCTCTAGCAGATTCTGCGCTGAGCATAGAGCCTGACACAGGGCTCAATCTCACAACCCTGAGATCATGACCTCCACTGAAATCAAGAGTTGCGCACTTAACTGACTGAGCTACCCAGGTGCACTCCTAGTGCATTTCTTGAATGCAAAATGCAAAAATGGCTTTTATCCATTGCTGGAAACAATGGCTGCTTCCCCTGACAATAGGTCAAATACCTTATATACATGTTTTTCTGTAGTCGAGTTTACAATGAGGCATAATCATCTACAGTGGAAAGAAGAAAAAAAGAGAGTTTATTGGTTTTAGGACTTCTCTTCAATGATTCAGTATGTAATTGAGGACCCTGCCCTACTGACAGAATCAATCTGCAACAAACAAAATAATCTTACCTACCAGCTCATTAAGAAAAATGAAACCAAACCCACCACTACATTGACTATGGACTTTATGTCCTGTAACTGGTCATGGTAGCAATGATTACATTGGGACAACCATAATGCATTCATTCATTCATTTATTCATTCAACATACATTTACTGAGTGCCTACTATGTGCCAACCATAATGCTGTTGCTTTATAATTTGCAAATCTTTACAAAGCTTTTATTCAAATCATCTTATTACAAGAAATGCTAGCTACTAATATGAATTATACATCTCTGCTTATACCACACAACTCCAAACACAGTCCTCTCTTTCCTAGAATCAGTCTGCTTATTTCAGCTTATTACTGTCAACACCCCATTCTCTACAAACTGACAAAATTATATTTTAAAAATGCAAATCAGATCTTATCATTCCCTGTTGAAAATACTCTAATCAGTGGTTCTCAACCACAGACAATTTTGCCCCTCCAGGGACATTTGACAAAGTCTGGAGACATTTGAATTGTCACAGCTGAGGTGAGTACTATTGGCCTCTACTGGGCAGAGCCCAGGAATACTGCTAAACATGCACAGGACTGTGCCCCACAACAAAAAATCATCCAGCTCAAATGTTAATAGTGCTATCGCTGAGAAACCCTGCTCTCCACCAAAAGCCTTTGCCCTATTTGCAAGCTCACATGATCTTATTCTAACCCAACTCTCTTTAGCTGGCCTAAGATCACACTTCCATTGTGCTTTATTCTCCAGACATGCTATACTTCATCTTCCTTGAAAAGTCCAGGCCAGTCTTGGGACTCTTTTAACTTGCTAATCCTTGGTTCCTTTCCTACAATGTTCTTCTACCAATATTTTGCATGGCTGACTCCTTCTGAACATGGAGATTGCTATTCAAATGTCATCTCCTCAGAGACTGCTTCTCTAACCATTCCATATGAAGCAACCCCATGCTCTCCACCTTCATGCATCTCTACCCTATCACTGTTTTATTTCCATCTGGGTACTTGGCACTCTCTGAATATTCCTTGTTCACTGCTGTTGTGTGCTCCCCTCAGAAGGCAGGGGGGTGGGAGACTAGCCAGTCTTACCCTCCTCTTCCCTAGACCTGGAACCCTGTAAATCACTCTTTATCACCTGCCAGGCCCTGTTATAAAGCCAAAACATAGGAAAAAGAATGGGACAAAAATGCAATTGTAACAAAAATGAAAAGAACATGAGTGCAAATGGAGAAGTTAAAACTTAGAAGAAGTAGTAATTTTCGTATTTAGGTGCCCTTTGTTTAGGGCACCATTTTAAGTGTTTTAAATGGATTAACTCATTTAATCTTCACAGCACCACCACCCTTTGAAAAAAAAAAAAACAACAAACTTGCCATGTCAGCACTATTATCCTGACTTTTCACAAGAATGGCAGCACAGAGAAGTTAAGTAACTTCACACAGTTCACACAGGTTCACACAGTTGTTGAGTGGTGGTGATACAATGTAAACACAGGCTCACTGCATTCACAGTCCTCCTCTCTTAACCCCCATGCCCTGTGCCAGACAAAAAAAAAAAAAAAAAATTTTAGGTACACAGAATGCAGTTTGTCCTCTTGCCATTTCATCCTTCTTCATGTACTCATGATCTTGAAGTCAGTGAAGCTATAGGAATGAAGTGAGAGGGAAAAGAAGAAAGAACTGGCAAAAATAATGGACATAAGGGAAGTGCAGATTCAGAGACTTAGTATATGGGCAGAGTTAGAGTAGTTCACATGTAAACTCATACCAATGCATGCTTAAAATGTATTGAAAGGAACAACCTCTACCAAATATGAGAAAAATTGTAGAATGCTAACCCTGATAACCATGCTTTGGTACCATTTTCTCTTGAACACAGTTCGTGATGAGACTCTAATGGGGCTTCACTAAATAATCCTTTTCAAATAGGAAGAGATGAACCTACTTTATCCTGGTTTGCTTTGAAGCAAAGAGTCCAAACAAAGAGTTCCCACCATGTTTTGAGGCAAGAATATAAAAACCCTCTAGCTCAGTGGCAAATGAATAAATTTAAGTATCCTCCTTTTTCAGTTTCTTGCTGTTCATTCTTTTAAAAATGAAATAGCATTAGGATGTCCCTATTTCAAGGTTCCAACATACTATATTTAAAACACGTGGGTTTATTTGTCAGGACTCATTATATCCTCCCTTCATATTAACAGGAAGCAGGGCTCAAAATCTCTGATCCCTGTAATATTATTATGGCTAGAGGAGAAAATGTGGGGAAATAGTTCTTCTCCCTGTGGTTGGCGGGTCACATATTTTATCTTGAAAATGTTGGCAGTGAGTTCAGCAGACCATTCACAGATAATGTGTACTGAGGCGATCATGCTAATGATGAGTAGACATGGCTTCCTCCTTACACAAACAGTTCACAGTGACTGAAAGAATTTGTTCGTGAAAGTTCTCTGTTACTTGAACTTTACTATTTCAGTATTACAACCCTCTCAACACCTTCCTCTCTCTATCTCCAAAACCTAGATCAATGTTTCATCTCTAAGATCAACTAACCAATGACCAGCCTTCCCCAAAAGTGTCTGAGAGGGGATCCCTGGGTGGCGCAGCGGTTTGGCGCCTGCCTTTGGCCCAGGGCGCGATCCTGGAGACCCGGGATCGAATCCCACATCGGGCTCCCGGTGCATGGAGCCTGCTTCTCCCTCTGCCTGTGTCTCTGCCTCTCTCTCTCTGTCTGTGACTATCATAAATAAAAATAAAATGAAAAAATAAAAAAAAAGTGTCTGAGAGGCTCACTTTTAGTGTTTTTTAGTTTGGCTATATGTGAGCATGTGTGTGTGTATGTGTGTGTGTGTGCATGTAACCAGTACTGATTTTTGAAGTACTGAGTAAGGATGAGATATCTCAGCAGCTAATGCCTTTACTTCAAAAATACATTACCTCTAGAATGCATTGGATAATAGAACAAAGGGAATACAAGGCCCAGATAATTATAGATAGAAAACACCATCTCATTGCTATTGACAATACTTGCAATTGACTACTCTTGCAATGAGAATACTTCTACACCTGGGATGATGCCTATAAAAATTTTTAAATGGTAAATAGGTAAAAAGCCTCTCATGCTAAAAGATGGTGATATAAGGCTCCACTCTGCCATGAACTTTTATGTAATCTAGAAATGTTCTATGTAAGGGTATAAATATGTTTGTGTTTGTATACATACCCAGGACACACACACATATATGTATATATATAACATACAATCACATGATTCACTTCTTAAACACTATCATATTGATAAAATGAACAAAATATTTTTGAATATTAAACTAAAATACTTTCATTCTGTACAATTTCTCCTTCTTGGGGAAAGTGGAACCCAGCTTCAAGGAAAGAAGTTGTTACTGACTGAATGTTTGTGCTTGCTTCTTTGAAAAAAAAAAAAATCTTCTGCTGCGATCCTAACCCTCAAAATGATGTTGTTTTGAGTTGGGGCCTTTGGGAGGTGATTAGGTCATGAGCACAGGGCCCTCATGAACAGAATTAATGCCCTTAAAAGAGGGATCCCACAGGTTCTTTAGCCTCTTCTACCTATATTGTAGTGAGAAGGTGCCCAACTATGAGGCAGTAGACACCAAATCCACTAGCACTTTGATCTTGAACTTCCCGCCTCCAGAACTATGAGAAATGTTGTTTACAAGCTACCCTGTCTATGGTATTTGGTTATAGCAGCCCAAACAGACAAAGACAGAAGTCAATTTTAAGTCTTAAATTCATTTGTCTTAATCAAACAGCTTGTATCCTGTACAGCATAAACATGCTCAGATCTTAAGAGATTTTACAAAAGTCGGAGGATAGTACCCAAAAACAGTATGACATAAGAGAAGTCTCTCCTGGGTACATGTAGAGTGGGGAAAATGAGCCAATAAGACAGAAAGGGCAAAAAAAAGTCAAATTCAGTGTCCTCATTTCTCCTTTCCCAGACACAGATAAACCTGTAATGGAAAAGTGTGGCTGAATTACCCAGACACACCTGGTAGGATGCAGGAGGCGAGCAGTTCATTCCCAGCTCATTCTCTGCTTCCCAAGAGGCTGCCTCTCTATGGGGCCAGGCTTCACAGGGCATTGTGTGACAGTGGAATCAGAGCAGCAGAGGAGAAGTGGTCCTGAGAGCTGCTTAGGCAATCCATTCCAAAGTCCAAAAATCTTTGAAAGCCAAAAGTGCACTTCATAACTCCAAATGTAACTAAACTCACAGACAAATATTTGCAGTTTTCACATACCATGTCTTTGATTATGCTGTGTTGGCCATACATGATATAGATGATATACAGTCCACGTCCCTACTGCCTTCTAAAGCCTAGAAATATCTGTACAAATTTCAAAGTATACCTGGCTCCACTGGTTGCAGCTAAGGGAGATGGATTGCATTGAAAACTGAGAGCAATTTTGCAGGCTTTGCTTCTGTAGCACCTGGATGCATTCCTGGCACACCGTGCATCCTGCAAAATGCTCACTAAAAATAATAGGATTATGGGGAAAATCAAGTTGCAACCCATCATTCAAATTCTGTGCAAGTCTGTGAATAAAAGAATAAAAGAATAACAGAAATAATCATTGTTACCTTGTAAGGTAATTGGCAAAGTAAATAAATAAAAATAAACATAACATCATGATCTTAGCAAGGCTGCAGGTTGCCTCAATTGGATGTTAAGTGTGCACAGAAACATGGTGGGGACCTAGATTCAGGGGGGCTCTAGAACAGGAGGAACTCAGAGTCCTGAGGCGGAGTCCTCAGGAGGGAGTCCTCCTGCACAAGTGTTTCTGTTAGATATTCATGGAATGGAGCTGAAAGGGCTCCTGTCTGTGCAGAAGCCAAGTTGGAGAATTTCCTTTCCTGCTGAAAGTCATCTTTCCACTTCCTTTGTTCTGGATACTCTTGCATAAGAAAATTGCGACACAACTTTCACTTTAATCTAATTATTCTGTTATATACCAATCACAGACTCAACTGTGCTTACGATCACAGGCGTTGGGAGTCAGAGCAACTGGGAGTGAACCCTGACTGAACACTGGAAAGGACAGAAGACGTTACAGAACCTACCCACGGGGCACCTGTGTGCCTTTAGTGGTTGAGCATTTGCCTTCAGCTCAGGTCATGATCCCCGGGGTCCTGGGATCAAGTCTCCTATGGGGCTTCCCGCAAGGAACCTGCTTCTCCCTCTGCTTATGTCTCTGCCTCTGTGTGTGTGTGTGTGTGTGTGTGTGTGTGTGTGTGTCTTGTGAATAAATAAAATCTTTAAAAAAATAGAACCTGCCCACATCCTGACCTCAAGGAGCTCACAACCCAGCCAATGGTAAATGACAGCTCTGAAAAATGGCAAAAATCTCTCTAGACTAAGGCTTGACAAAAAAAGCAAAACTTTGGCCAGACCTACAAGAATCAGCAAGCCATCATTTTTCCTCCTTTTATTTTGAGATTGTTGGAGTGTTAGAGGAGGGACACTGAATTTGCACTTAATCGGCTACATCTCCTTGGACTTAACCTGTTTGGGCTTTCATTAGCAAAAGCCACCTAACAACATTTGTGATAAAATTAGATCAAATCAGATGCTAGATGGGAAAGTCCATTGAGGAAAGGGCTCCCAAAGGTGAAATGTCAAGGCTAATGTGAATGCTTTCCAAAGCTATGCACGTATTGTTAAAGTGCCTTGTGCATATGTTTCATGTAATCCTCTGTTAGATATGCCCTATTACAAATCTGCATTCTCATAGGTGAAAAACTGAGGGAGAAAGAGGTTAAGAGTTTAAACCAACTGAGCAAGCTCAAACAGCAAGTGGGAAATGTCAGAGTCCAACCCAGGGACAATAGGACTTAAAATCCATTATTACTCTTAATAGTTTCCTGGCAGAGCTGGATACTATAATTACTTGGAAATAACAAAGCTGTATTTTATTTATTTTTTTAAAGTGGGAGAGAGGGGCAGGGGAGAGGCAGAGGGAGAGGGAGGGAGAGATACTTTAGTAGGCTCCACACCCAGCACAGAGCCCAACACATGGGCAGGGGGTGTGGATCTCATGACTCTGGGATTATGACCTGAGCCAAAATCAAGAGTCAGACACTTAACCAATTGAACTGAGCCACCCAGGTGACCCAGCAAAGCTGTATTTTAAAAATATATACACTGATTCGAATTGTTTTTATTACTCAAAGAATCTTCCTATATAAAAATTCTTAAAAATCGAATTGTTTTTATTACTCAAAGAATCTTCCTAAATAAAAATTCTTAAAAAAATACTTTTCTCTTTTCTTGCAAAATATGAAGACTTTCCTATTTCTACAGCATTGATTCCAGGTAGCAGTCATTCTCTCCTGAATTACTACATTTGTCTTAAATAATTGAAAAGTTAAAAATAACTGTATCAGCATCCTCTAAGCCAAATGACAGATGCAAGTACAGGCAATCAATGAC
This sequence comes from Vulpes lagopus, assembly GCF_018345385.1. Taxonomy (NCBI): domain Eukaryota; kingdom Metazoa; phylum Chordata; class Mammalia; order Carnivora; family Canidae; genus Vulpes; species Vulpes lagopus. The sequence continues at coordinate 103,991,437 of NC_054829.1, forward strand.
CCATGATCTTCACATACCAGTGTTTTGTCAATGTGCACTTTCATGTATAAAACTGAAACCCAAAACTACCTTTCACACGCAGAAAGGAATCTTTCCTAACTACATGATGAAGGATGACACTGAGATGTTGTATGATTAGGTCCATCACAATCAACGGGATAAAGGCAGAGGTTTAGCTACAATGGCAGAAGGATGTGCATACAGAACCAGTTAAGTATGAGGATAAGCAGCCTGCAGACTTTTGTGTCTTCCTCATACTCCCTTGTCAAACCGAAGGCATCTCTGGGTGATTGTATGCACCCTGCCTTGGCAAGGCAGCTTGAGTGTAGACTTATCTCTATCATCAGCCTCACCATATGGAACATGACTTTCTGCTTATGATCTGTCACCACTAGAAGATGAACTTCTAGGGGCATGAGCTATGAATTAGTCACTTTTATATACCCAGCACAAGCACAGTGCCTACGATGAAATATCTACTCGAGTGTTGAATATATGGATACTTACATTGTCTTCAACAAAAAGAGTTATTTTATATTTACATTGCCATGTTATATAATGAATCACAGTAATAGTAATATCCAGATGGTAGCATGACTACATTGAGCATTTCCACAGATTCATCATGCTTGAAAGATCAGAGATTTTTATACAGAGAGGTCAGGTGATTTATTCAATGGAAAAAAGTCTAGCTAGATCTCAAAATTTCCTGCCCAGCACTTTATGTCCCAACTATATACTAAACAAACAAGTACACAAGTTATTTTGGCTAAAGCAGAGCTTTCGAAATCAAGTCAAATCAGAAACTTATTATAATTAGAAATATTCAGAACTCAGAAAAGGACATTTATGTTGTCATGCATGGGTAGGTGCAAGGGGAAGTCTTTGATGGAAGAAAGCAGATTTGGAAAATATCCAATGAAGTAAAGCACAACATATATGACCCTTGACTTCTCCTTGTATATTTCAGGCCATCAAAGGAAACTAAAAGTATTACTCAAAGGAAAGAGCACTGCTTCTCAAAATGGATGCAGCATTGTAAGTTTGTTTACACAGTGATAATTGTATGGCAACACTGAGGTAAATAGACAAATCATCTCTAGCCCAAGGTGACTGTCTGGCTCAACGGCTAAAGCCACCAGTAGCTAACATACCTGTAACCTGCTCTTTGCAGTTGATCTGCTATGAAGTAGAGCAAAATAGCGCTTTAAGGAATTGAGTTTTGAATTCAAACTCCATGAAAACAAAGGGAAATTTTTGCATAATAGTAATGAACTGGCTGCATAAATCCTCATGAAAGCAAAGTAGTCCCACCTCTCTTCTATCATTTATATACACTGCTAACCAAAACTTTCACTCAAACTCATGAGCCCTTTCTCTATCACTTTAGCACTAAATCTTTAACTTCATAAGAATGGCTGTATCCTATCTGAGGTTTTCTCGGTCATATGGAAGTTTCTGAAAAAGGACATTCCTGGATCAGTCTAAACCCACAGGTAACAATGAGTGATGAATATCCTTGGCTTGAACACCACATATCCCATTGCAAGCTTCTTATTCTGCAAGCTGTCCATGCTGCAGCGTGAAAATTTCTATTAGATTCCCCAGAGCCATGAAGCAGGTAGAAGATTTTAGCAGTCCTGAACGCAAGGCAGCCCACAGAAATATGGATCCAACTACAGGAAATAATAGTCACCATTGAAAACTATTTTATGCCTGGAGCCAACCCACAAAACTAATGCAATAATAGAGATTCTAAGTTAAAGCTGGAAATTGCTACCCAGGTCAGGCTACTCCCTGGAGCCCAGATAGGATTACTTTGGGTACATTCTGGAACATTGCAGCTGGTGTAGGTTTTCATTGTCTCATATAATGAACTTTCACTATTTCCTTTAATAATCCTCAACCCCTGTCTTGGGTTGTATAGTCAGTCTGAATTTATCTTTCCCCAATTTCAGTTTTTCATTCTTTCCTAATGTCAGACAAAGCTAAAAAAAAATCCCCCTATCCTTGGAATTATACCTAGATTTTCTTATTTAGCTCTTACCTTTCTATAGAGCCTTTACTCTTTCAATACATTGGCCACTTTTCTCTGGAACTTGGCCAACTTGTTGAGTTCCCTCAGGTCATTCTGAGATCCAAAATAGATGCATTATAATAAAAAGAAGAGATGATTGGTCCGGGTGCTGGAGCATAAAGTTAGCCTCTAACTATTACTCACATATTTGTTAAAAGAAAAGAAATGATTCTGGTACCATATATTTTGGTTTTCCTGTTCATAAAATCTAAAATAATACTTTTGTGGTTTCTACCTGCCTCCTGTTACACTGGACTTTCTCCCAAATAAAAACAATTCTCTATTAATCTGGTGGAGAATCAAACAATTTCTTGCTAGTTGCATGGCACTGTACTTTGTTAAGACAAATGAAGTACCTAGTATATTTTCACTTTTATACAGTCTTTTAACCTCAGATTCAAATGTACCAATCTTGAAGTCTGCTCTCAATAACAGGAATTGCTCTGATGCACTTGTCTGAGCAATTGATGTGAAACATACCATCTTGTTTGCAGAAGGAAAAAGAGTGTAATGCTATTACAACTATATGTTAACTGAAATTTAAATAAAAATTGGAAAGAAAAAAATATTAAGACAAAAACAAAAAAAATGTGTTTCAGCACATGAAAGGCATGTAAGCAGCCTTTCAGATGGCCACCAGTGATCTGCACCTCCTGGTGTTCATGCTCTGAGTCACCTTTACGTGGGCTGGCCAAGTGCCTTACTTTTAATCAATAGATTATGGGATATATAATCTATATGGAATATAATCTATAATATAGATGGGATATAATCTCCTTGATCAAGCTATAAAATGTTGTGATTTCCATCTTGTTAAGGACTCTCTCCTCTCTGATTAAATGAGTCATCATAGTGGAAAGACTCATGAGGCAGAGGACTAAGGCAGGCCTCCAGCAAACAGTCAGCAAGGAATTGAGGCCTTCAGCTGAATAGCTCACAGAAGCTAGATCCTGCTGGTCTTTCTGCAAGCAGACTTCAGAAAAGACCCAAGCTCCAGCTAACACCTGATTGCAGCCATGTGAGAGACCCTGAAGCAAAGGACCTGTCCAAGCCATGCCCATATTCTGGTCCCATGGTAACTGTGAGCAAATAAATGCATGTTGAAAGATGCTAAGTTTGGGGATCACTTGTTGTGCAGCAAAAGATAACTAACATAATATGCAAGTCATATATTGGGAAAGGAAGCAGAAGAAAGCAAGCAGGGCCTTGTAACCATGATGCAGAACTGACACCTAATAACGAATAGAGAGAAGAAAGAAGTAATAGGCTGGAAGAGTCCTGGACTACAGTATAGTACTAGGCAAGTTGCCCATTGGAAGAGTTCCACATCTTGCCAGAATGATCCTTCCTTAGTACCCTAACCACGTTCAGTCATTGGCTGGGAACAAGCTGAAAGTATCAGAATCCTGTTGCCAATGTGGTATTGAATCCAGAAGGGCAGCAGCTGGAGCCCCACAGTGGAAGATATGAGTGGTGCATCTCAATGCTACAGAAGAAGCATCATTGAGACACTCAGGGAGACACTCAGGGAGGTTGTTTTCTGTGGGCCAAGAAGCATCATTGAGACACTCAGGGAGACACTCAGGGAGGTTGTTTTCTGTGGGCCAAGAGTGATAGTAAAATGTGCTTGCATGGAATCATGGGACTTCGATGGGACTCTGTAATGTCAATATGAATGATATGATCTCAGAATAGCAAAGACCATGTTTCAGCACTCAATAATTGCAACATAGATGTAATTCTGCAATTACAGCAACATAGATGTAATTCTGTTAATACACAGCAAGACCAGAGTAACCATCAGGGATCCTTGACTGTGGGGAATCTGTGGCAATGGGTAGTAAACCATCCTGTTCCTGAAGCTAAGATAGAGGGCAGCCAATGATAGTAGTAATCCTCAATCTATATAAACATAAGAGATCAAGAGCTGGTGAGCAAAGACCAATGACAACTTATCTTCTTGGAAAATCATGATCCTTACACAGGATCTGAACCAATTCTCAGAAACAGAGCCAGTGAACTAAAAGGCCAGATCCCCTTGAGAAATGACCCCACAGTGCCAAAAGAAGAATATACTGGTATTAACATTATACTCTAAAGGAATAAACAGCCATTTTTCAGAGTAACTGCATTGGATAAAATGAAATACCAGATCTTTTGAAAATTATTGGATACAGAATTAGAGCTGACACTGACTGTAGAGGACACAAAATACCATAACAACCCTTCTACTATCCTGAGAATAATTGGTTCAAAGAATATATGGATCCACTCCTGGTATTTTCCCAGTTTCTGAGGTCATACTCAGAATGGATATATTTTGCAACTGTCAGAACCCTCATGTTATTTCTCTGACTTTTGGAGTAACCACCATCAGAGTGGAAAGGGTCGAGTAAAGCCCCTGATACTATCCCCAGTAGCCAATATAGGAAATCAAAAGCTATACCACATCCTGTTTGAAATTTCAGATATTACTGCTAGTCTCAGAGTCAAGATGCAGAGATTTTGCTCCCACAACTGTTCCCATTCAGATAACCAGTATAACCCTTACAAGAAAGAGAGGAAAAAAATAGATCTTTGCAGACATGTAGAGGATTAAAGACAAGGATGTCTAGGAAGAGACAATACACAGACCTATGGAAGTGGGGGAAAACTGTGCAGATCTTTGCCTCATCTTCATGCTCAACAGAGAGCATCTACAGCAGAGGAGACACTGAAGACATTGGGGAACAAGCTAACTTATCCAGTGGAGGTAAGCCAGCTTTTATCCTTACCCACCCTAGTGCTAGCACAATGGGTCCAAAAACAGAGTGGCAATGGTGCCAGGGGTAGAGGCTACACATGAGGCCATAACCTTGGGACCAGCTTCAGCCATAGGGCAGTGAATTCCACCAACACTTCCATTAAAAGTGTTTTGGTGGGATATTTTTTTAAGTTTTTATTTTAATTCCACTTAGTGAATATACCGTGTTATATTAGTTTCAGGTGTACAATATAGTAATTTAACACTTCCATACATTACCCTGTGCTCATCCCCATTACCTATTTAAACCCATTCCCCCACCCACCTCTCCTCCAGTATTTTTGGTGGGGACTTTTTTTACCTTCATTACCTTTATTTTGCTTTTATGGAATTGTGGCCACTCACCACAACTGAAACATTAATAACAGAATGGAAAATAGCATGGGGCATGAATGTATCTAAGTAACATGATGGATGCTCTGTAGGAGACACTAGTGATTCTCCACTCTATTTTCCCAGCAGCAGCAATGGAAAAGAGTTTTCAGCATGATGATAGATTCCCTTCTCAACTGCATATTTCTCCTTCCTTCTTAGCCTAAGGGTTTTCTCTACCAACTTGGAAGCTCACTTAGCTTTAAGCAGTTACAACGTGGAAGTATGGGAAAGTCAGCACCTTAGGGGCAACTCTCAGTCAGTAAAGGATGACTACTGGTGGCTAAATGGCCCAGGACCTTCATCACTCCTGTAATGATTATCAGATGTGTTCCACATGGTTTCTTTGTAGAACAGTGTTGAGGCATGTTTGCCTACCATACTAATGCACTCATTGATGCATCCTTCATTAACATTTCTCCTTTGTTTTCTTATTTCCTACCATCGTTTCTGGGATCACCTCCCATATAGACAATCGGCCACCATATTCCTGTCTTAGATCTATTTTTGAAAGAATACAAGCTAAGGCAATAATGATGGTTTAAAACAATAATGCCTTGTGTAGGTTAAAATACAGAGAGAGAAATAAAATACATAGTAGCAATAGCATAAACTTCAGTGGACTGACAAAGGAATGTTCTATGATTTTTATTTTGTCTAAGACAAGGGTAAAATTACTAACTAGCATTAGACTTTGATAAGTTAAGGATACATATTGTGACTTCTAAAATGACCACTCAAATTTTGATAAAAGAATGTATATCTTCCAAACTAAAATATTATAAAATACAATCCAATAATGGCAATAAGAAAACTAAACATAAAACAGGCAACAAAAAAAAGAAAAAAAAATGTGCTAATTGTTAGATTTAAATCTAAATTTATCAGTAGTAAAAGTGTAAAGACCTAAAGCATCAATTAAAAGACAGAGACAATCAGACTAGAAAGAAAAATATATCTGTATCCTCAGATACAGGTACATTGTGTTTGCCTGATTTCCCCAGAAGACAAAGCAGAGTCAAAAACATCTGTGCAGTTCCAGTGTGCAGGAGTGAAAGATATAGGGAGTGATTCAGAGAAGGAGGGAAAATAATAAAGCATTTCAAATATAGGAAAATAACTTCATGATCTCAAGGAAGGAAAATCTTGGTAATGAAAAAGACCTTTAACAAATTCTGTGCATGTAATGTACAGCATGGTGATTATAGTTAATAATGCTGCATTATTATATAGTTAAATGTTACTAAAAGAGTAGATCTTAAAAGTTCTCACCACAAAAAAGAAATGGTGATTATGTGAGATTAGATGAAGGTATTAGCTAATGTTATTCTGGTAATCATTTTGCAATATAAAATGTTTCAAATCAACACATTGAGGACCTTACCTTACACAATGTAATATGTCAACTATATGTCAATAATGCTGGAAAATTTTAAAAGATGAATAAAAAAAATTTTAATTAAAAAGTACTAATTATAAAGGTAAAAATTGACAAATGAGTCCATACTAACATTAAAGTTAAGAATATTTGTTTATTAAAATACAAACTTAAGGAGCTAAAGGGCAAACCACAGGATGAGGAAAAATATTTCTAATATATAGTGAAAAGGTTTTTAAGATAATATATAAGGAACTTTTTGAAATCAACCAGAAGAAAGACAAAGACAGACAACCCAATAGAAAAATAGGCAAGAGAGTTGAACAGATATTTGAAACAGGATATATGACTAGTCAGTAAAAATGTAAACAGGTGCACATCTTCATTATAATAAGGGAAACAAAAACTAAAATGACATGAACTATCAGTGCACAATGTCCACAGGCTAAAATTTAGATGACTGATTTGGTAAGCATGTGCATCAACAGGAACAATTTTTTTTTTATTTAAGTAGGCTCCACAGCTAGGGCAGAGCCCAATGTGGCGCTTGAACTTACAACCCTGAGATTGAGACCTGAGCCCAAATAAGAGTCAGATATCAACTAACTGAACTACCCAGACCCCCCAACAGGAACATTTTTATGGTACCTTCAGGATCATGGTTCAGCTCCCTTGGAAAATTGTATTATCAACTACAAACAAAATTATACATTTTCCATGACCAATGTCACTCCTACTTAACAGAAATGCATGCACATGAGATCCAAGCAACATATACAAGAATCACAACAGCACTATGTTCATTAACTATAGAATAAACAAAAAATTGTGATATATTGATAAATGGATTACTATAGTAATGAACAGTCTACAACTATACTCAACAATGTGAAGTAATCTTGAAAATATGTTTAGTGAAAGAAGCCAGATACAAAATAATATATAATGTATAATCCAATTTAGATAAAGTTGAAAGAAGTGAAAATTAACTTTTTTGTTTAGAGATGCATTATTAGATGACACTCTATAAAGAAAATCAAAGAGATGATTCCCATAAAAGTTAGGATAGTAGTTCCCTTTGGGGCAGAGACAGGATAATAACTGGGTTGAGGGAGAACTTCTAAGGTTCTGACAATATTCTATTTCCTCTCCAAAAGATGGTTACACAAGTTTATACTTCGTGATAATGAACAGAGCTATGCATTTATGTTTTCTGTACTTTCCTATACATGTGTTACATTTCATAAAGAAAAGGTTTTTTTTTTTTTTAAAGTCTTTTTTTTTTTTAATTTTTTTTTAATTTTTATTTATTTATGATAGTCACAGAGAGACAGAGAGAGAGGCAGAGACACAGGCAGAGGAAGAAACAGGCTCCATGCAGCGGGAGCCTGATGTGGGATTCGATCCCGGGTCTCCAGGATCGCGCCCTGGGCCAAAGGCAAGTGCCAAACCACTGCACCACCCAGGGATCCCTAGAAAAGGTTTTTATAGAACAATCCAACAAACCACCTTTGAAAGAACTAAGGGACTATTTCTCTTTAACTGATGACCATAGACTTATATTCTTGGGCTCATTCTCTAGTGATAAGTCATAAATGCATCTATCATCTGTATAGAGGAAAAATTCACTTCCTTGTTGTGTGATAAAATTTGACAGACAAATTCAAGTTACGTTCCCCTACCTTATAACTGTATATTATCAATGTATCTTTAAACACAACCCTGCTAATAAGCACTTAAATTATCTTTATCACTAAATTTAAATCAACATCTGCCTGGAAGTCACTTCTTTTCTTGAACAGTCTGGCTATTGTTTTTTGCAATGCTATGAGACAAGTTTTGTGAAGCTTCTTTGCAAAATCCCCTACTGACCTAATAGCTGTTTCATTCATTCGCATGCCCATGACACTCTCCTTATACTGTTTTCTTAAATGTCATGATATCCAGGGACTCTAAATCCAATTGTTCTTATTTTGTATTTTTCGTATTCAATCTCTCTGCTTGAGGCAATACTTTTTTTCATCTTCAATTTTCAAAGCACAAATAAAATTATGCCTCTATTATACTTCAACTCTAATAGCTTCCCTACAGAACAAAAAAACTCTAAAATGTGTTCATGGGCGTCTGGAATACAAGTTCCAATCTTTCGCTCCAACCTCATTTTCTAAGAAAACTATACTTTCGTTCATAAATCCATTCCCCTAGAAAGACAGATGTACACACACACATTATTCCCCAATACACACTTCACTTATCTTCCATAGACCTGTGTTCAAACTTATTTTGTCTGTAACAAATGCAACAAAACCAAACTAAAATGAAAATTAACTCAAATCTCATTTATAAACTTTGATGGAAATAATGTAATACTAACCAATTTAAAAGAATAATACATCCTGAAAAAGTTTTAATCCGAGAAAACTGGGAACATTCACCGAAAAATTTATTCATGTAATTCACAATTACCACAAAAGGAAATGACTTTCAACTTTACAAAGAATATTCATCAACAACCTTTAACAAACACCTCAGTAAATACAGAAAAAAAGCAAAGATGTTCATGACCACATTACACCCATATTAGCTATATTACCAATGAATAAAACCAAAAAAAGCAAAGTTTTAAATATTTGAAATGAAAACTACAAATAATTTATAAATAATAAATTTGCCTATCAAAGATAAGAATCAACTGAAAAATTAGAACTAGTAAATCAGTAAAATGGCTAGTGATATATCAAACATACTCCAGAGACAGTGCAGGAATAAAATAAAATTCAATGTTCAGAATGTAAGCCATAGAAAGAATTCAAGTATATACAATAATTAGGTATATAACAAATCTCACATTTCAAACTCAAAGGCTAAACTTTTTTAAAAAAAATAATGCTGGAAGAACTGGATACCTATTTAAAAATATATGTCAAATCATGCATAAAACACATTGTAGATGAAATAAATAACTAAATATGAATAAAAACCTATAAAATAAGTAGAAGAAAATATAGAAGATTATCTCTTTATACTCATAGAACAAAGAGGGCTTTCTTTAAAAAAAAAAAGTCATAAAGGAAAAGATAGGTTAGACTATCTTTAAGTTTTCTAATGTAAAAGACACCCATAAACATAATTGAATGGGCAGAGCTGACAGAGAAAATAATTACAAGACAGATACAAAGAATTAACTATCCATATTTTTTTTGATTCTTCAAGTCAATAAAAAAGACCAGCAAGGTTAAATTTTTTTTAAAGATTTATTTATTTATTTGAATGAGGAAGGAAGAGGGTCTCAAGCAGCCTTCACACTGAGCAGGGAGCCCAACACAGTGCTCAATGTTGGGTTGCATCTCATGACCTCAAGATCATGACCCAAGTTGAAACCAACAGTCACTTAATCAACTGTGCCACAGGTAACTCAAAGGCTAGCAAATTTTAAAATGGGCAAATGACCTGAACAATTAAAATTCTTTTTTTTTTTTTAAAGATTTTGTTTATTTATTCATGAAAGACACAGAGAGGCAGAGACATAAGCAGAGGGAAAAGCAGGCTCCACGCAGGAAGCCCAATGTGGGACTCGATCCCAAGACCCCGGGATCTCGACCTGAGCCAAAGGCAGATGCTCAACCAACTGAGCCATCCAGGTGCCCCTATCAGTAAGGACTTAATGGATATTTAGTATTTGGGTTGTAATTCAATACTACTTTATTTTGTTGCTCAAACTGTTCTAACTTCAGTCACTGGAAGCTCCTTCAGTTGGCTCTTTTGTACCTTTGACACACTCCCAATAATTATGTTTTATAGGTTTTTGTGTGTTTGTTTTTGTACTTTCCTTGTGGCACATGTTTCAAGCTCATCTTGTATATTTATTGCCCCAGTCTTGAATTTATCATTTCTCCAAGGAGCCCCTGGTTCCTTTTACTGGAACCAAGACCTGAGATTTAGGTATGCTCCCATTCTGGTTTTATTTTCTAGCCACATCATTTCTAACAGAGATTCTTCATTCTAGCTTCATTCTGATGTGAACTGGGAACTCTAGAAGAAGAATATAATCCCCTTAATTAATTTTTACAAATTACAAAGGATAGTTAAGTCTAAGCAGAAAAAATATGCAAATAGTTTTCATTATGAACTAAGTAAGACAAACCATCAGGCTTGCTGTATTGTAAACCAACACAACATAGTTACTACAGAACTGAACTGCAGAAGGATCCTTAGAATAACAATGTCATTTGTCGAGGGTCATCAGGGAGGATACTGATAGTATCTTCAGCTTTGTCACATAACAGACATAGCATGGTGTACTCCCGAAATTCATCCATGATACTGAATGTGTACTCATGCCTGGCTATTATGTGATGACAATTCTTACACAGATGATCATAGGTAACTATTTCTTCACCATCTTCCTCTTTCAAAGATTTGTTTGTGATCAGCATAAAATCCCGCTTACTGCACACTGCATAGCCTGTAAAGTTCAGCAAGAAAGAGCCATTCTCCAGGCAGATGTTACCCCGGTTGGGATACTCCTTCTCCACACAGCCCCCATACATGCCGACGCCGTTCCCGGGACACGGTCCTCCAGCCTGAACAATTAAAATTTCTAATGAAAGATGTATCATTAAAGGAATTAAAAATTCCACTAATGTAACTTTCAAATTTGTCAGTTATATTATCATCCAGAAAGTTATTTCAAAACTTTGAATTATTATCAATAAGACCAAAACCTTAAGAAGTCTGTTCTTTGGAAAATTAAAAGCAATAAAGTTTGATACTTTGTTAGGTATTTAAATTTTAACCATAAAAAATATAAATGTTAAAATGAGAAATAAACAATCAATATCTATGTAATCCTGCAGGTATCATTTTTACCTATTGAAAACTAGAATATTTGTCAACTTACACAATCCTTTACATAAAACCAACAACAGCTTTTTGCAAAGGGTTTGCCGCCAGAACACAGATGTCATGAAAACCACCACTAAACCTAAACCAAAATGGGAAAGGAAAAGACTCATATCAACATCGTCATCATTGGACACATAGATTGGGGCAAGTCTATCACTACTGGCCATCTGATCTACAAATGTGGTGGGATCGACAAAAGAACCATAGAAAAATTTGAGAAGGAGGCTGCTGAGATGGGAAAAGGCTCCTTCAAGTCAGCCTGGGTCTTGGATAAACTGAAAGCTGAATGTGAACATGGTATCACCATTGATATCACCCTGTGGAAATTCGAGACCAGCAAGTATTATGTGACCATCATTGATACCCCAGGGCACAGAGACTTTATCAAAAACATGATTACAGGCACATCTCAAGCTGACTGTGCTGTCCTGATTGTTGCTGCTGGTGTTGGTGAATTTGAAGCAGGTATCTCCAAGAATGAGCAGACCCACGAGCATGCCCTTCTGGCTTACACACTGGGTGTAAAACAACTAATTGTTGGTGTTAACAAAATGGATTCCACTGAGCCACCCTGCAGCCAGAAGAGATACGAGGAAATCGTTAAGGAAGTCAGCACCTACATTAAGAAAATTGGCTACAACCCTGACACAGTAGCATTTGTGCCAATTTCTGGTTGGAATGGTGACAACATGCTGGAGCCAAGTGCTAACATGCCTTGGTTCAAGGGATGGAAAGTCCCCCATAAAGATGTGAAAGCCACTGGAACCACACTGCTTGGAGCTCTGGATTGCATTCTGCTGCCAACTCGTCCAACTGATAAGCCCTTGTGTCTGCCTCTCCAGGATGTCTACAAAATTGGTGGTATTGGTACTGTCCCAGTGGGGCGAGTGGAGACTGGTGTTCTTAAGCCTGGCATGGTGGTCACCCCTTCTCCGGTCAATGTTACAACTGAAGTAAAGTCTGTTGAAATGCACCATGAAGCTTTCAGTGAGGCTCTTCCTGGGGACACTGTGGGTTTCAATGTCAAGAACGTATCTGTCAAAGATGTTCATCGTGGCAACATGGCTGGTGACAGCAAAAATGACCCACCAATGGAAGCAGCTGGCTTCACAGCTCAGGTGATTATCCTGAACCATCCAGGCCAAATCAGTGCTGGATATACACCTGTGCTGGATTGTCACACAGCTCACATTGCTTGCAAGTTTGCTGAGCTGAAGGAGAAGATAGATCGTCGTTCTGGAAAAATGTTGGAAGATGGTCCCAAGTTCTTGAAATCTGGGGATGCTGCCATTGTTGATATGGTTCCTGGCAAACCTATGTGTGTTGCGAGCTTCTCTGACTATCCTCCTCTGGGCCGTTTTGCTGTTCGTGACATGAGACAGATGGTTGCTGTGGGTGTCATCAAAGCAGTGGACAAGAAGGCAGCTGGAGCTGGCAAAGTCACCAAGTCTGCCCAGAAAGCTCAGAAGGCTAAATGGATATTATCCCCAATACCTGCCAGCCCAGTCTTAATCAGTGGTGGAAGAACAGTCTCAGAACTGTTTGTGTCAATTGGCCATTTAAGTTTAATAGTAAAAGGCTGGTTAATGATAACAATGCATCGTAAAACCTTCAGAAGGAAAGGAGAATGTTTTGTGGACCATTTTTTTTATGTGCGTGTGTGGCAGTTTTAAGTTATTAGTTTTTAAAATCAGTACTTTTTAATGGAAACAACTTGACCAAAAATCTGTCACAGAATTTTGAGACCCATTAAAATAAAAGTTTAATGAGAAAAAAAAAAACAACAAAAACTGCCTGATTTAGTTTTAAATGAAAGTTTTTCTGTGACAAACTAACAAATACAGTAACCAAAGTTTAAGGAAAGATGCTCAAAGATAAGAGATCTTTTGCACATTAATGGATTAACTGGCAGACTCACTAAAATCATCCTCCAGAACTTGGAATCTTTTAGGGTGCCATTGTGATAGTTTAAAATGCACAAAACAGGAGTGATATCACCAAGATGGGAAAAAAAATTATTTAAGCACAAGACACTACTGAGAAAATCCTACAACATGGAGTGAGGCTGAAGCATCCCCTGTACCAGAGACCAAGACACACTGTTAGAAGGGTAAGAGAAGCAGCTACACATTGACTGCATTGCTTTTTCCTGCAGGAGAGAGCAGTAGCATGTAGAAAGGTCTCCCCTTGAGCCTCCAGTTCCCCCAATGGAAACTCAGGTGAGACTCCAGCGTTAGGGTCACCTTATGAGAGCCCCTACTCTGATCTTCCACCATGATGAGATTGCCAGAGAGTCAGCAGGCAGGACTCAACCATTGGGAATCTAGTTGTAGTGGAGAAGGAGGGATGGGTTTGTAATAGCACATGGATCTTCACAGATCAAGTCGACACCTGCTGTGCCCAAGTGGTAATCCCAACCAAAGGCTTTGCTCATGGGCATAACTAAGTTGGGGGCACAGTCTGACCAGTGAATTCAGTAGGGTGCAGATCTGCCTGATTTGGATCCTCAAACAAAGAGTTTTTCTTGTCCTAGAGGCTGTTTTGTCATGCCCAGGTAAGAAGCAAAGCCACAACCCCACCACTATGGAGAGTGATGTATGGTCCCATCTAACCAGAAGGGCTAACAAGAACCTCTTGAAGCTGTGTGGTCCAATGGCACTCCAGCTTAGAGGCAGGCAGGCAGAGGCAATCACCCCCAGAGAGTCAGTGCCAGTCATTAAGGGTTGTAGGGCATTAATTCATAGCCAGGGCTGATGGTAGCTCCCTGCTCCTCTCAACTGGAGAACCTGTTTGGGAAATTGAAAGGAGATCAGAGCGGCCTCTCCCCTTCCTGCTCAGGCAAGAGACCTAAGATATGGCCTCCAAGTGCCGTGGAAAGTGTTTTCTGGCCCCATCGGACCAGAAAGGCTGGCAACAAATCCTGGAAGCTGTGCAGCCCAGCAGTGCTAGAGTCTAGAGAAAGGCAGGCAGAGCTAATAGTTTGCAAAGTAAAGCTAGTGGCCCTGTTCAGTCAGGGAACTTGGGGCACAGGTCAAATTAAGAAAACAAAGAGCTTTCCTAGCTTTAGAGGAAAGCTTCCTCTGCTCCATCCAGGCAGGGAATCTAATTCATAGCCCTTCTTATCACTGAATATAGTCCTCAGCCTATATAACCACAGAACCTAATCAGAGCACATGGGAAGTTACCTAGGACATTCAACAGCCCTATGTACAGTGGCACATGAGCAGAGAGAACAGCCCATTTCTTCACCCATCTGTATAACCTCACCTGGTCAGGCAATTCAGTGCACACTGTGGTCTGATTCAGGTTCCCAAGCAGTGAGTTATACAGGCCATGGGTCCATCTTCTTGCCTTACCAGGGCAGGGAAGCTAATTCATTACCCCATCTACTATTGAATATAGTACCCAGTCATGACTATCTAATAAGCCTGACCAAATAATCCAGGCAACTGTGGAGACCATATAACAACCTCACAAGTAGGGAACCAAGCCACCAGTGCTATCCAACTGTTCTCAACCAGTGGCAAACTCCTCCATCCCCATTCTCAGAGCTCAAACAGTGGCAGTGGCCTCACCCAAGAAATGACCATAATAGCAGAAGGACATTACCAATGGACACATCTAGGAACCCAAACTGAACTGACTGCTGAGGAATGCTTTCCGCCAAAACAAAACTGTAAAGTCTTGACAGAAACCAAATTAATCAAATGCATGGATACCAAAGCACCAAGGATTATGAAAAATCAGGTAGTATGTCACTACCCCCCCAAAAAAAAAAACCTAATAAAGTTCCAATAACTGATCCTAAAGGAATAGAGATCCACAAACTAAAGAATTCAGAATAATCCTCTTAAGGAAGTTTAGTAAACTAAAAGAAAAAACAGACAACTAAACAAAATCATGAAAACAATCCATAGACAAAATGAGAAGCTTGACAAGGACATAGAAACCATTAAAAAAAAAACAACAGAAACAGTTGAAAAATACAATAACTGAAGAATTGGATAGAGTTGAGTTTCAAAAATAGACTCAGTCATGCAAATGAGACTGGAAGAAAAAAGATTGAAAACAAGTGAAGAAAGCCCACATGGATTTTCCAACAAGGTTTTAAGGCCAGAGAGCATGATATAACATATTCAAAATAATGAAAGAAAATTACCATTAACCAAAAATTCTATACCCAAAAATTCTATAAATTCTAAAGCTTTCCTTCAGAAATGAAGGAGGAATTAAAATCTTTCAAAACAAAGAAAAGCTGAAGGAATTCATTACCATCAAACCTACCTTACAAGAAATGTTAAAGGACATTCTTTAAGTGGAAATGAAAGAACGCTAATTAATATCATAAAAACATTAAAAGGTAGCATAAATCTCACTGATAATTGTAATTATATAGTCATAGTTAGATTCTGCAATATAACGGCCATGCATAATTCACCTACAATTCTAGTTTAAAGGTTAAAAAAAGACAAATGCAGTAAAAATAACCATAACTACAATAAACTGTTATTACTTACAAAATATTTTTAAATGTAAATTATAACAGTAATAACCTAAAATATGAGGAAGAGAAGTAAAACTGTAAAGTTTACAAATTCTACTAAAGTTAAATTGTTATTGGAGCACCTGGCTGCCTCAGTTGGAAGAGTATGTGACTCTTAATCTTGGGGTCATGAGTTCAAGGCTCACATTGGGTGTAGAGATTACTTAAATAACTTTTTTAAAATGTTAATTTGTTTTCAGTTTAAAATAGAATGTTATATGTTTAAGATATTTTATGTAAGCCTCATGGTAACCACAAGGGAAAAATCCTGTAGTGATTACACAGAAGAATGAGATAAAAAAAAGTCAAAAGCAAACTGATGCCAAAAAAAAACATAAAAAAAAACAAAAGACAGCAGGACAAGAAACAAAAAACAGTGGATCTACAAAACAAAAAAAAATGAAAAAAAAAAAAAGGCAATAGGTCCTAACCTATTAGTGATTACTTTAATCATAAACTGATTAAATTCTCCAAATAAAAGGCATAGAATGGCTGTATGATTTTTTTAAGATACAACAAAATACTGCCCATAAAAAAAACTCTCTTTAGCCTCAAAAACACACATAGAGATTAAAGAGATGAAAAAAGACATTTCAAGTAAATGGTAATCAAAAAAGGGGGGATAGCTATAATTGTATCAGACATTAAAACATAAAACATTAAAAATGGTAAAGAGAGATAAGAAGATCATTACATAATGATAAATGGTGGTCAATATATCAAGAAGATGTAATAATTATAAATATTTATACACCCAACATCAAAGGACTTAATTATATAAAACAAAATCAGCAGAACTAAAAGGAGAAATAAACAGTAATACAATAACAGTTGAGGACTTATCTCACTCTCAACAATAGATAGATCATCCAGACAGAGAATCAATAAGAAAACAGTGGGTTTGAACACTATCAACCAAAGAGAGCTAACAGATATACACAGAACATTCTCTCCAACAGCAGCAGAATATAGACTCTTCTGAAGTGTACATGAAACATTTTCTAGGCTAGACCATATGGTAGGCCACAAAACAAATCATAGCAAACTCAGAATGATTGAAATTATTTTCTCTGACCACAATGGCATGAAACTAGAAATCAACAAAAAGAAAACTAGAAAAGTCAAAAACACATGGGAGTTAACACTCTCCAGAACAACCAATGGATCAGAGAAGAAATTAAATGGGAAATTTAAAAGTTTCTTGAGGGGTGCCTGGGGGCTCAGTTGGTTGAATGTCAGACTCTTGGTGTTTGGCTCAGGCTGTGATTTCAGGGTCATGAGATCAAGCCCTGAGACAAGCTCCATGCTTGCTGCAGAGTCTGCTTGAGATTATTTCCCTCTCCTTCTTCCCCACCCCCTGCTCTCTCTCTCAAATAAATTAATAAAAAAAAATTGTTTTTAAGTTTCTTGAGGGCACCCAGGTGGCTCTGTGGTTGAGTGTCTGCCTTTACCTCAGGTTGTGATCCTGGGGTCCTGGGATCGAGTCCTGCATCAGGCTTCCTGCAGAAAGCCTACTTCTCCCTCTGCCTATGTCTCTGCCTTTCCCTGTATGCCTCTTATGAATAAATAAATAAAATATTTAAAAAAATAAAAAATAGAAAATAAAAAGTTTCTTGAGACAAACGAAATGGGAACACAATATACTAGAACTTGTAGGATATGGCAAAAGGAGCTCAAGAGAAAAGTTCAAAGCAGTAAATTCCTATACTAGGAAGAAAGAACAAAAATAAACAACCTAACTCTATACTTTAAGGGGCTAAAAAAAAGAAAAACAGAACCCTAAGCAGAAAAAAAGGAAATAATGGAGATTAGAGCAGAAATACATGAAATAAACAACAGAAAACAATAGAAAAGATTAACCAAACTAAGAACCGATTTTTTTCAAAAGATGAACAAAATTCACAAAGCCTTAGCTAGATTAAGCAAGGAAAAAAGGAAAAGGACCAGATCAACAAAATTATAAATAAAAAGAAGGCATTATAACTGATATCACAGAAATTCAAAAGATTGTAAAAGCTCCAATGAACAACCATATATCAACAAATTGGACACTGGAAAAAGACTGAATATTCTTAGAAACTTACAACTAAGCTAGACTGGGTCAGGAAGAAATAGAAAATCTGAATAGACTAATTACTAGTAAAGAGATTGAATTAGTAATCAAAAACCTCCCAATGAAGAAAGCCCAGGGCCAAACAGCTACACAATGAATTTTATCAAATATTTAAGAAAGTTAACACCAATATTTCTCAAACTCTTTAAAAAATCAAACAGATAGGAACACTCCCAAACTCATCTTATGAAGCAGCATTATCTTAATACCAAAGCCAGAAAAGTACACTACTCAATAAGAATATCCCTGATGAATACAGATGCAAAACCTCCCAATAAAATACTAACAAACTGAATTCAGCAGCACCTAAAAGGATCATTCACCATCATCAAGTGATATCTATCCCAGGGATGCAAGGATGTAACAAATGCAAATTGATCAATGTGATACATCAGATAGAATGAAAGAAAAGAACCACATGATCATTTCAATAGATACAAAGAAAGCGTTTAGCAAAAATCAGCATCCATTCATGATAAAAACTTCTAACAAATTAGGCATAGAAGAAACATATCAATATAATGAAGGCCATATATGACAAGTCCACAGCTAACATCATAGTCAATGGTGAAAGGCTGAAAGCCTTAGGTTGTTCCTAAGATCAGGAATAAGCAAGGGTATCTACTCTCACCACTCATTTTCAGCATAGTACTAAGATGTCCTAACTAGGACAATAAGTCATATAAATAAATAGTATCAAAATTAAAAAGGAAAAAGTAAAATTGGCTTTATTTTCAGGTGACATGATTTTGTACATAGAAAATCCTAAAAACCAAATTTTGATTAGATCTAATCAGTAAATCCACTAAAGTTGAAGGATACAAAATTAACATACAAAATCAGTAGTGTTTCTATATACTAACAACAAATTTTCTGAAAAAATTAACTCATCCCATTTAAGATGGCAACAAAAACAATAAAATACCTAGGAATAAAGTTAACTAAGGAGATGAAAGATCTCTACTCTGAAAAATGTAAGATACCGATGAAAGAAATTGAAGATGACAGAAATAAGTGGAAAGATATCCCACATTTGTGACCTGGAAAAAATGATATTGCTAAAATGTCAATACTACAAATGCCTTCTATGGATTCAGTGCAGTCCCTCTCAAGAGTACCAAAGGCATTTTTTACACAAGTGTAAAAACTCTCCTGAAATTTATATGGAACCATAAAAGACCCCAAATAACAACAACAACAAAAAAAAAATCCTGAGAAAGAACAAAGATACCACTCTTCCTGATTTTAAGCTACAGTCGTCAAAACACATACTGGCATAAAAACAAGACAAATAGACCAATGGAAGAGATCAAGATACTTGAAATAAACCCAAGCATAAATGGTCAACTAATATTTGACAAGGAAACCAAGAGTACTCAATGGAGAAAAGATAGGTTCTTCAGTAAATGGTGTTGGGATAATTGGATATTGGCATATAAAAGAATGAAATGGATCCATATCTTACACCACTCATAAAAATTAACCAAAAATGGATTAAAGAGTTTAATGTAAGACCTGAAGCCAAGAAATTCCTAGAAGAAAACATAGAAACAAAGCTTCTTGACATGATCCTGGTAATGATGTTTTGGATATGACACGTAAAGCACAAATAACAAAATCAAAAATAAGCATGAATACATCAAGTTAAAGAGCTTCTGCATAGCAAAAGAAACCATAAACAAAGTGAAAAGATAACCTTTGGAATGAGAAAAGAGATTTGCAAACCATATAATTGATAAGGGGTTAATATCCAATGTATAAAAAGAACTCATACAACTTAATAGCATAAAAAAAAAACTACAAAGTAGGCAAAGAGCCTGAATAGACATTTTTCCAAAAAAGATATGCAAAAGACCAACAGGTACATAAAAAGATATGCAACATCACTGTTAATTAGAGAAATGCAAATTAAAAGCACAATGAGATATCATTTCACACCTGCTAGAATCACCATTGTCAAAAAGACAATTACAAATGGTGGATGCATGTGGAGAAAAGGGAACACTTCTGTACTGTTGGTGGGAATCCTGACCAAAAAATAACCCAATGATAAATTATTTCAGACCCCAAGTGTTGTAATAGCACCATCCACTAGAACTATAATGTAAGCCACGTATGTAATTTTAAATTTTCTAGTAGTCACATTTTAGAAAGAAGAAACAGGTATTAACTTATGAATATATATTACTTAAGCCAATAATTCAAAATATTCATTTCAACATGAAATCAATAAAAAATTAATCATCTTGCATTCTTTATTTTGTACTACATCTTTGAAATCCAGTGTATGTTTATACTTAACAGCATTTCTCAGTGTGGACATGCCATATTTCAAATACTTGATAACCACATGGGGCCAGTGCCTGCTCTACTGGGAAGCATGGTTCCAGAAGCTCAGAGTGGGGAGAGACCAATGTGTATGTAGTAAAAGGGTCTTGGAGAGGATGTAGGCTTTGGCCATCCTGTGGAGGCAGCTCGAGGAGATGCAAGAGGAGAAAGGACTCTATTAGGGCATCCCAGGCAAGAGGGGCCAGAAAGTGAATGGATGGAGACTAAGATTAGGATAAACAAATGAGAAGAGTGAGGTATTTTGCCACCATTATCCCAGAGAACAAGGCTAGATCATCTTGAGTGTGAGCATGCATGCTTTCCTGAAACACATTTCCATTTGAAAGATGGAGTGGGCATTCTATTTATCTCCTTCAGTAAATTGAGAGCCTCTCAAATCTGTCATTTTGCTATTCAATGGGGGGTGGAGGGGCTCTTGTGACCTTTCTAATTCAGAGACCAGTGATCTCTCTTTCATGGACTTAAGAACCACCAGCCAAAAGGAATAGAGTGGTTCCCAAGGTCACCATCTTTCTGAAAGTAGATATATCCAGGTCTCAAAATCAGAGGCCTCTCTAATCAATGCTCTTCCCCTCACCTAACTGCTTCATCTAAATCCACAGAAAGTTTCTGAGGCTGTGAACTGGTTTTTTGGAAACTGGTGGTTTTACTGAGCCAGCATGGATAAGGCCTTATTTTTTCATCTCTAATTTGTCAGGAAGAGTCTACTACTGCAGGAGTGGCAGTACATAGAAAACCCACAGAGCCTGAGGAAGAGTCACTGCTGGAAACGGATGGGGAAATCTGTGAGTGCATCACAACATCCAAGTGATCAAGAGGCTCAGGCTGACACTATCTAGCGGAGCAGGGACACTGTCTAGTAGGCTGGAATGGGCATGTGTCTTAACTGTATCTTTTATCCTCCCAATGCCAGACTCGGTACCTTCACTAATTAAGTGACCAAAAGAAGTGGAAGAAATAAATGAATGAATGAATGAATAACTGTATAAAGCTCTGTCCCTAGAATACAAGCTACAGTTTGGGAGGAGTTTGCTATGGTCCCTTTCTGTGTGATCCTGAGTTCTTGTGGATGGTTATGGGATAAAAGCAAAAGTCACACATCTGCAAAAAGCCACTATTCCTAACAGACCTATTTTCTCCAAGGGCTCTTGAGAAATTTCACAAAGCAGTAGAGCTCCCTGACTTCCTTCCCAAGTCAAGGTGGGTGGACAGAGAACTCTGGCACTCACTGTCTCTTCTGGCTGCTAAATTGACTCCACAATCCTGTACACATTCAGATTTGGGCACATTATTGCCCTCTCTCCTTTTCTCCAACAACACCCAAATCACTCTTTTGACTATTTTGACATTGGTGCTCTAAAAGCAGGCAGCTGAGGGATCTCTGAATCAGAGCAATTTAATGTAGCTTTGCATTCTACCCAAATCATACTTTGTTCTTCTTAACCTTTCTGTGACTGGTTCTTTACTACACGGGTTATTATACTGCCATGGTGCTCCTTTGTCACCTATTCCCCACTTGTACTCTTGAAAACTGCAACTAAAGAGACCAAGGAAATCATGGATTTGGAGAGACTATCCTTTGGCATCAATCATCACTCCCTGGAAGCCTGATTAGGAAAAAGTGGAAGCGCAGAGAAGCTATACACCTCCTGATGGCAGATGTTAGGAGCACAGGACCCAGAAAACAATATACTATGTTTAATTGTTAACACTGTTTCTGTTCCCGTGAAAGAAGCTGGGCTGAAGTCCTGTGATTATGTCCTAAAGCTCAATGTTTGCCCCATGTTCATGAGTTCAAAATAAACCATCTGTGAAAGCTCTTTAAGCTGAGCATCAAACTGCAAAATATGTAAGATGTTGCTATCTGATGTGCACGTTGGTTTTATTTAGGGTGGATTTTTTTTTGCTTTTTGCTTTCTGCATTCTAAAACAGACCTGCTGCCTGATTTATACACTGTGTTCCCAGAATTCCTTGCAGTTCCTGGTGTGGTAGTGATTTGGGGCTTTCCTAGCACAGTTGCTGAAATAAAGGCTGCTGCCCTGTTTTGTTTCTTCTTTTGTACTGACTAAAGGCATGCTGACCACTACTTATTAGTGCTTTGATCTTTTTTATTTTGGAACATACGGTCAGGACCTCACCAGTGCCCAGAATGGCAGCCTGAAATTCTAGTAGGCTTGAGCCCATGTGATAAACTGCTTTGCTCTGGGAAGAAGTGAGTGCCTCGCAAAGACTGATGGGCTGATACATATTAAACATCCCCTCCCAGCGGGAGAGAACTTGCTTTCCTGAGCATCTGTTCATCTGTTTTGTTCACATAGAACTGCTGCCACTCCATTCACATAAAGAGGCCTCCACTTCGAGTCACTTTCTATTAGACACTTGGATGTCACAAATGTTGCCAAATACAGTAGAATTTAAAAGCTGTATTGACTTAAGGGACTCTACTTCACAAGTAAAAGTGGATTTAATTGAACCTTCTTTTGTTTCTTTTTTCCATTTTATTTCTCTTGCTTTTTCTAAACATTATTCAAATGAAACTTTATTCCCTAAGAAATTAAGTCCACTGTGTACCCCAATTCCATTTCAACAAGCCCCATTTCTCTTAATGGCATTTAATGACCATAATATGTACTGCTGAAAAAAAAATCCACCAAGTACTTTTGTTGAGCAAGAATACTGTTTGTTGAGTTTTCAGTATGACTTTATTCAGAGCCCTGCAGTGCTAATTTAAAAAATCTGTCATTCTGTCATCAAAGCTTAGCATAAGGCTCATGGCATCAATGTCCAAAGCTCTGAAAACAGGTATAACCTTTGGGCAACGATAAAGGATAATGTGGTGGTTCATGAAAGGTAAAAAAGGTAGTCACCAGGCCTCTAGCCTCTAGTGGCTAGAGGGACTGAAATGGAGTCTGATCCTGCCACTTGTTGACCTTAATTAAGTCACCTCCACTTCTCTGAATCTCATTTCTTCATCTATAAAAGAGAAATAATGAATAACCTATGTCATGGGATTTTTTTAGGGGAATTAAAGAATATGTGGAAATTCATAGTAATTATGCAATGAAATTCAAATAAAACATTGAATAGAAAGAAAAAAAAAACATGAGGGATGGGGTGTGTTGCAAATTCTTCCTTACTTGCTTTGGAATAACCCTTTATCAATTGTCCCTTTTTGGCTCTATGAAGGGATCTTTCAAGATTTTGAGATTTTCCCAAAAGTAGAGATCATTGACCCTATAACTTACCTCTACAATATAAGCATGCAGTCATGCTTGCCCTGACCACAAGAACAATACAGAGGCTATGAGCCCAGCCTTGTGAAAGCAGTTAACATGCATTGCCTCACCCTCATGCTGCCACTCCTCTCCCATCATAGCCATCACTGCCACTGCCAGCCACCACCACCGCTACTCCTCAGATGTTCCCTGGTCCAAATGTCTTTACCATTCCATTCCATTCCATTCCATTCCATTCCATTCCATTCCATTGTAAGAGCCCTCTCTTCCTGTGCTCTTGCCCTCCACCTCCTCCTGTCTACAAGCAATCTAGAGAACAGAAAAATGAACCTTCCCTCTAAGGCTTTTCCCTTCTCAGACTTTTTTCATTCCATCATAGTCCAGATTCGTGCTCCCCAATGCCAGTGATATTTACATTTTCTCCAGCAATGCAGGTTTGTATCCTCATCCTACTCAAAGAATGAGATCTTGTCTTGATCCTTTACTCCATCTCTGACAGAAATGTCTATATTCAAAAGTCTGACCCTTACCCAAACAGTATCTGAAGCTACAGTTGTAAAGAGGTTGGTAGGTGGACTTTTGAGGGGATGATGGGGTGAGAGGTGAAGAATAGGCTACTGTGATGTTGGAGAATTGAATGAATGCTTATTCTTGAGCTTTTGCCTGGGGCCCAAATTTTGATTTTTTTTTTTTTTGCAGTACCACGTAAAGCACATAAGTTCCATGTTTTGGCTACCACTCCATTTATGTATGGAAAATGACAATTCTGTTTATCTACTTAATGATGGTATTGGTGTGAGGATTAATGTGTTGACATATTCGATGTAAATTGAATCTCTGACTTAAAAATGATGTTGCTTCTACACATAGGCAAATCTTAACTGTGTGGATCCCCTCCTCCATTCTCCCCAGTGTTCAGGTCAATAGGGAAGGAACCCAAACATGTATGGAAGATATTTTTACCCTGGTAAATGAGATTCTATCTCAACCCCAATGAATCTAAATTTGGCCTCTAGAACAATCCCCTGAGACTTGTTTCCTGTGAGATTACCAAAACAAAAACAAAAGAAGGGGAGGGTGGAATTCACCTGAAGGACCTTGAAACGTTTGGAAAAGTACTCAGGGAAATTAATGTCACAGCCTTTTTGGCTCACTAAATCATGGATGTATTGTGTTGCTGCATTTTATATCAAGAATGAAAGCCGATGGCAGTTGGCTCTGTCTCCTGCCAGAGACAGCTTTCCATATGCCAAGTTCCCACCAACAATAAGTCCAGTCACCTCTGCACCTCACTGAACAACTCTCTATGAAAAGAACGGAGAGAGGCAGATTAGTGGAACTTCTAGCATTTCGCAGAAAATATGAATGAGATGTCCTCACGCCTTTCTCTTCCCTCTCCCCCGAGTATCAAGTGATTTCAGTCTCCAGGACCCAACTTTCTCTCACCTGAATATGCGAGTGTGTTTATTGTAGTCATGCTCCACTGTAAGACAGTAATAAATGCTGGTTGCTAAGAGGATTTGAACAGATTTCCAAAGCAGATTTTAAGAACATTCTTGGTTTCTTAAGTCATCATGTTGGGATAGCAGATTTAGCAGATGGGAGAGTCTTCACTGGCACTAAACTTCCACTGTCTTCAATTCTAGTCGTTCAGTACAGCACCTTGATCTATGCCCACGGGTTCTCTTTCTTAGGGTAATTCTTCCAGGAAAAGAAATCTAGGGCAGCCCAGGTGGCTTAGTGGTTTAGCGCCACCTTCAGCTCAGGGCCTGGTCCTGGAGACCTCGGATCAAATCCCACATCAGACTTCCTGTGTGGAGCCTGCTTCTCCCTCTGCCTGTGTCTCTGCCTCTCTCTCTGCGTGTGTCTCTCATGAGTAAATTAAGAGAGAGAGAGAGAGAGAGAGAGAGAGAGAAAGAAGAAAGAAAGAAAGAAAGAAAGAAAGAAAGAAAGAAAGAAAGAAAATCTACTGTCCTTATCTGAATATATTCATGCAAAGTAATTACTTTCCACTTTTGCAACATAGATGTCAGAGTGAAGCAAAAAGAAGTGAAAAATCCACTCTGCATGGAAAGAGGAAACTGTCTCTTATTTGGATACTTCTTGTCTTATTTGGATATGTCCTATTTGGATACTTCTGATTTCAAGACAGTTCTGAAGAAGATTCTAGGTTACAGTACTATTCCCCCAAATGAAAAAAGTGGTGACTTGTAAGACAAAAATGACAGATAGAATCACGAAATGTGACCATTACGAGAATTTCCTAAAATGAGGTGCCCATGTAATTGCTTTACTTGGGTTGCTTTTATATGGTGGTTTGTACTAACGTCCACAAGTGAGGACACTGATGAAATAAAGGAGACTTGGACTGCCAGAGGCCCATTTTTGAGTTGTCCTCATGAATGCAGCAAGCTCAAGTCCAAATGGAAAAGGGAATCACCTAGAGATCAACACTTGTGAGTTCCAAAGTGCTGCTCTGAAGTTTCATTTGCAATATGATTTCCCAGGAAAAGTGTTCACTGTGTGTAACACAAACAAACTGGGCTTGGTTCACAGGCCTGGTCAGCACCTGTGCCTCTGCTTTCATGCACTGTTTTAGATCTCCAATGTGAAGACAGGTCTGTACAGTGTTTGAGAGAGTCAAAGCAATCCTTCCATGGACTCTGGCCTCTTCTGAGTCTCACTCAAATGCCCTTTCTTTTTCACCTGGAGAAATCATGTGCTATATCAAATTAGAAGCCAAATGATGTTTTTAGGACCAGAGTGTTTGCCTTTGATGATGAACATTTTTTAAAACCACGAATTCCTGTTAAATACTTTGATCTGATTCATAAATAAAATATAATCTAGGAGTATGAAATTTAAAATCTCTGCAATGAATCATTTTAAAAATCAGTATAAGTGGACCTCTTGCATATGCACACACACATATATGCACACACACACACACCCATTTGCTTTTGGAGAATAATGTAACAATTGCGGTTCTTTTATACTTATGTGGGTTTTTTTGTTTGTTTTTAGATTTTAATTATTTATTTACTTAAAAGAGAAAGAGCAGGGGAAGGAACAAAGGAAGAGGGAAAAGCAGACTTGGTATTGAGCCCAGAGCCCTACTTGGGGATAGGACCTACAACCCTAAGATCAAGATCTGAGCTGAAATCAAGAGTCAAACAAGTCGGACACTTAACTGACTAAGCCACCTAGGTGCCATTCTGTTTACATTTTCTAAATAAGTCTTCTGCAAGGTGGATGGCTGTGAGATCTCTCCCATATATGTTGTTAAATTCTCGAAAAAAGAAAAGAAACTACCTTTGGAACTACATTATGTCTAATTTTGTAGTTCCTACCTACCTTAGGAGAAGCAAGTGTAAACTGATGTGAGGCTGGGCCTCAATCATGCACATACGAGCTCAACCAATGGCACAACCATTCAAGAGACAAAACTTAATGAGATTGAGTCTGAGATCTGGATTCTAATTTTCAATGGGCTGAAGCAAAGGTTACTCTGATGTGCAGGACAGTTCCACATTCAGTAAACGCTGCCTATATGCTCTTCATGGTCACTTTATCATCACTGATCCTCCATCACCACATTGTTACTTAATCCTTGTTATTTACTGACTCAATAATAAAAGTAGAATATACTTCAAAGCCACAATGAGAAGAGTTTTATTTTTAGAGATGTTATTTATTTATTTATCTATCTATTTATTTATTTAATTATGAGTGAGAGAGTATGTAAGAGCAAGAGAGAAAGCAAAAGCAAGGAGAACGACAGAGGGAGAGGGAGAAGTAGGCTTCCCACCAAGCAGGGAGCCCAACTCATGGATCTCTATCCCAGGGCTCTAAGCTGAAAGCAGATGCTTAAGCAACTGAGCCACTCAGGTACCCTTGAAGCCTTTCTTAATAAAGTTTTCCATGCTTCCCTCACTTTTTCCATATCTGAGGGCAAATTCCTTTGTCTCTATTCACCTTACCTTACAAAATAGTTCATCTGGCAGTAATTGCAGCAAAAGAGTAACTATTCTATTCAAACAAAATCTGGTGATTTTTTTTTAAGCTTTAAAGACTATCTTAGTCTGCACAGATTGCCATAACAAAATACCATGAGCTGGGTGGCTTAAACAACAGAAATTTATAATCTTCTGGTTCTGGAGACCGAAAGTCCAAGATCAAATTTCAGCAGGCTTTATTTCTGGTGAGAGTGCCCTTCTTGTCTTGTAGATGGTTGCCTTCTTGCTGCAGTCTTCAAATGGCCATCCTTCTGAGCACTGACATGGGAAGGTAAGCAGGAGGAAGCTCCTGGTGTCTCTTCTTAGAAGAATGCTAATCCTATAAAGGCCCTACCACAATGACCCTATTTCACTTTAATTATTTCCCTTATTCCAAAGAGCACACTAGGGAGTTAGCACTTCAGCGTATGAATTTGGATGTGATACATACATTTTAGTCCTAACAAGGGTACTCAAACTCTCTACTTGGAAATCTCTTTTCTTGATATGCAGCTAGAATACTCACTCATAGATATGCCTTCCTACTCTAAAATAGCTTTCAGGTGTACAAACTGCTATGTCAAATAGTCGGCACACAATGAGAGCCACCATCCTAGATAAACCTTCCCTAAGCTATAATCTATGTAATATGAATAAGAGTTCCTCAGAAAAATGGTTCTTGGTTCAAATACATAAGACAAATGCAACATACTATTATTTTTCTCCTTTAGTTAGTTATAGGGCACATTAAAACTTGAAAGATTCTGAGCAGTCCTACAGTAAAGATAACTACTTTATATACTTTATATACTATAAACTACATACTTTATCATATAACACAATGTTTCAAAACTTTTTTGAAGAACTCCCAGAATGTTGGAAAATAATGTCCTAAATCAATCTAATTAAGAGAGTTTGCAAAAAAAAGAGAGAGCAAGAAAAAAAAAGAGCTTACAAATTTTTCTCATTAAATTTTTTAAAATTTTATTTATTTATTTAAGAGAAAGAACATGAGCAGGGGAGGGGCAGAGGAACAGGTACAAGCAGACTCCCTGCTGAGTGCAGAGCCCAATGATAGATGATAGTCCACAGGACTCTATCCCAGGACCCTGAGATCATGACCTAAACCAAAGTCAGACTTTCAGTCAACTGAGCTACTCAGGATCCCCACCAAAAATCTCTTAAACAATTATCTCCCTAATATTTTGTAGCCAAAGATCTGTGGCACTGCACTATCTCTTCTATGGTAACAAAATCAACATGCACCTAGCAATTAAGCACAAACTAAAGAATATGAAGCTCTGAATTCTACTCCTGGTTTCTACTACCTACTTGTTTACTTTTCTTTTTTTTTTTCTCTTTTCTACAGCTATTTATAACCAGTAAGATTATTTTGTACTATGGCTGTTAAACATATTGAAAATATGAAGCCCCAGATCTAGAATATATCAAAATAGACAAGTCCATGATCAGGATCACCTAATTCATCCTTTTACATTTGCAAGG
The DNA here is from genome assembly GCF_018345385.1 of Vulpes lagopus. Lineage (NCBI taxonomy): Eukaryota > Metazoa > Chordata > Mammalia > Carnivora > Canidae > Vulpes > Vulpes lagopus. Next base: position 104,020,715 of record NC_054829.1, read on the forward strand.
ATATTAAAAAAAGGGGAAAGAAACTATCCTTAGAAAGATAATCTATGCATTCAGAAAGCAACCATTCTGATGTTAGTACTATTCCTGTTTCTCATGTGTAATAGAATATAGCTCCAAGATTCTATAAGGATACATTCAATTATATGCAGACACATGTCAGCACACACCAACATTCGTGTGTGTGGGTAATGAAGTAAGTTAATATGAAGAGAGCTGTCACATCATCCAAAATGATTACATAAGCTAATTGGTCTGTGCATGCAAAAAGATACATGACAACCATTACACATCCTAATAAATCTGCAAAATATTTACTTCACATTAGATACAATTGCAAACACTATGCAGTTCTGGAAAGTATCAAATTTTAGCTTTTATTGGTTTCTTAAAACACAAGATCATATTTAGGACTTTCACATTCAAATCACCTGTCATTCATCACTGTATTTGGCATGAGACAATAGCTAAAAAGAGACTGGGTCAGTGAAATTTTTGAATCACATCCACGAATAAAAGTGGTTAAAAGTTTTCACATTCACAGTGAAAACAATTAATGCAAAACTGCTCTAACACAATATAAAATTAATCCCCCTTTTAGATATGGATGCAAATTAAAATAATACAGGATATGGACACAAGATTAAAAGAAACACAGGAAAGCAAGCAGTGCTTTTGTCAGCCTCTTTATCATGGTCTGGCTTGTGTGAACATGAAAAGCAGGAAGATGTGGGCTCAAGCAGAGTGGGAGACACGGGGCCCAGAGACCTTCTTGGCTTCATTCCACTGGAAATATGATTACATAATGCTTTTCCTTAAAAAAAAAAAAAAAAAAAGGAGGGGGGAATTCTCACAAATATACAGAAGTCTGTTGAATTTCTATACACTAATAACAAACTATCAAAAAGAAAAATTAAGAAAACAATCCATCTTAAAATTGCATTAAAAAAATTCCTAGGAATAATATAACCAAGCAGGTGAAAGAACTGTACACTAAAAACTATAAGACGATGATGAACGAAATTGAAGACACAAATAAAAGGAAAGATATTTCATGTTCAAGGATTGGAAGGATATTATTAAAATATCCATATGACCCAAAGCAATCAACAGATTCAATGCAATCCCTATCAACATTCCAATGGCATTTTTCATAGAAATAGAACAAGCAATTCTAAATTTGTATGGAACCACAAAAGATCCTGAAGAGCCAAAACAATCTTGAAAAAGCCAGAGGCATCATGCTCCCTGGTTTCAAATCAATTACAAAGATACTAATCAAAGCACTATGGTATTGGCATAAAAACATACACATAAAACAATGAAGTATAAATGAAGAATAGAGTCCAGAAATAAACCCACACCATCATGGTCAATTAATTTATGACAAAGGAGCCATGAATACATGATGGAAATAGGATAGCTCCTTCAATAAATGGTGGTGGGAAAACTGGACAGCTACATGTGTAAAAGAATGAAAATGGACCACTACCTGACCATACATAAAAATTAACTCAAAAGAGATTAAAGATTTAGACATAAGACCTGAAGCCATAAAGCTTCCAGAAGTAAACAGGTAGTACGCTCCATGACATTTAACTTGGTGATGTTTTTTGGATTTCACACCAAAAGCAGAAGCAACAAAAGCAAAAATATACAAGTGGGACTACATCAAACTAAAAGACTTCTACACAGCAAAGGAAAACACTAACAAAATGAAAAGGCAACCTATGGAATGGGAGAAAATATTAGGAAATCATATATCTGATAAGGGGCTAATATCCAAAATACTGAAAGAAATTACACAACTCAATAGTAAAAGAAAACAATCTGATTTTAAAATGGACAGTGGAGGGGTGCCTGGCTAGGTCAGTCAGTAGAGCATGTGACTCTTGATCTGAGGATTCTGAGTTGAAGCCCCATGTTGGGCATGGAGCCTTCTTAAATAAAAATGGACAGAGGATATCAAAAGACATTTTTCTAACACGCACATACACTTGGGCAACAGGCACATGAAAAGATGCTCAACAGGAGGTGGGACAACATGGCAGAGGAGTAGGGTCCTCACCTCACCCGACCCCCCCCCCCCCCAACTTACCTAGATAACTTTCAAAACATCCTGAACACCTTCGAATTCCACCTGAGAGTTAAAGAGAGAACAGCTGGAACACTACAGGGAGAAGAGTTTGTGCTTCTAACAAGGTAGGAAGGTGGGGGGGGGGGGGATATAAAAATAAATAAATAAATAAATAAATAAATAAATAAATAAATAAATAAAAAATAAATAAATAAGAATCCAAGGGGGGAGGGGCCCCACAAGGAGCCGGGCTAAGGCTAGCGGTGAAAGCCTCTGGGGCAGGAAAGCCCAGCCCTGGGGAAGCGGGAACTCGGGCAGGATCGCAGGAGGGGCAGTGAAGCCTCAAGATTCCCGGGTGGCTCTAAGAGGAGAGGCGCCGGGGACAGCTCACAGCAAACTGCGGCCTGATCTCGGTAAAAGTCTGGAGCGCTGCGGCTTTCAGGGCATTTGGGAGCATCTGCTCTGTTAGGCGGCCCGGCTCCAGACGGAGGTGGCTGTGCCCTGTTCCCTTCGGAAGAGGCGGTCCCGGAGTGCAGTTCCAGCGGCACAGGACCCGATCCCAGGGCGCCCAGTGGATACAGCCGGCGATCCGATGTTCCCCCCAGGACAGGTGGAGGTGGGGAGGGCACAGGACAGGGAGACTCTCCTGCCACGTGGCACCCCGAGCTGTGCAGGTCAGCGCCCCCTGCACCTGCCTCCAGGAGAGCATCCAGGCCACTTCGGACTGGGAGACTGTGGTAGTTACCGGGGGAGCTGACTCCAGGGCTGGAGAGCTGGCCACTGCCATTGTTGTTCCTCCTGGTTTCACCCTGCGCCTGGACGGGGCGGGGCCACCAGGGAACAGAGGCCTCACAGGGTAAACTGCTCCCCCTGAGCCTGGCTCCCTGCAGGGGGTGGGGCATCTCCCCAGGTGCACACACCTGAGAATCAGCACAGCAGGCCCCTCCCCCAGAAGGCCAGCTGGAAGGACAGGGGAGGGGCAAGTTCTTGACCCAGCGGGGCTGGAAAGCTCCAGGGGAAGTGGAGGGATTTATAGTATATAGAACTAGAGGGTACCCACTTTTTAAATTTAATTTATTTTTTTTCCTTTTTCCATGTCAACTCATTTTTATATCAGACTAAAACTTTCCAATATTTTTTCTCGTTTCCCACCTTAACTATAATATTTTACCAGCTCTTCATTTTTAAATTGCTTTCTTTTTGACTTTCATATTTCTACAATTATATGTCTTAGATGTATTTTTCACTTCTGGATTCCCTTCAACATATTCAATTTAACTTTGAGAGATATACAAGATATGGGCTTTTGTTTTGTGTTTTTTGGTTTCTCTGCCTCATTTTTTGTTCTACAATGGCGGAAGTTAATACCTTCTAAGACAAGACCAGCATGCACCCAGAACCAAGTGGTATACTGTGCTGGTTCATTCTATGAGATTCCTCATTCCCATTCTGCCCTCCTCTTTTATCTTGTTTATGTTTTGCTGGTCAGTGTTGGGACTTTCAATAAGTATTGCTGGTTTATATAAATTTAGGATTGAACATCTTCCAATATATAGAAATTAATACACTCAGAACCAAGAGGATCACCCACTAGGACCCCTCAGGTAAACTACATTCTCTCTCCACTACCACTACTTTACCACCACCACCTGCCAGGCGCCCCCCCTTTTTTTCCTTTTTTTTTCTTTTCTTTTTTCTTTTTCCTCTTTATTTTTTTTTCTTCTTTTTTTCTTTTTCTTTTTTCTTCTTCTTTGGGGTTTTTGGCCTTTTACTTTTTATGACTTTAATTTAAAATGTTTTTCATGTTAGTGAACTTTTTGTTATATTTTGTTTTGATCTTTTTCATTTTCTGGTCTCTGACCTCATCAGAATCATCTAGGGTGGAATTTATTTAGGTCGTGGATGATATTTTTGACTCATCCCACTCATCCAGCCACTCTGCACTGAGCAAAATGACTAGAAGGAAGAACTCACCACAAAAGAATCAGAAACAGTACTCTCTACCACAGAGTTACAGAATATGGATTTCAATTCTATGTCAGAAAGCCAATTCAGAAGCACAATTATAAAGCTACTGGTGGCTCTGGAAAAAAGCATAAAGGACTCTAGAGACTTCATTACTGCAGAATTGAGATTTAGTCAGGCAGAAATTAAAAATCAATTAAATGAGATGCAATCCAAAATAGATGTCCTAACTGCTAGGGTTAATGAGGTGGAAGAAAGAGTGAGTGACACAGAAGACAAGTTGATGGTAAGGAAGGAAGCTGAGGAAAAAAGAGAAAAACAATTAAGATACAATGAGAAAAGGCTAAGGGAAATAAATGATAGCCTCAGAAGGAAGCATCTAGGTATAATTGGGGTTCCAGAAGACACAGAGAGGGAGAGAGGGCCACAAAGTATATTTGAACAAATCATAGCTGAGAACTACCCTAATTTGAGGAGGGAAACGGACATTCAGATCCAGGACATAGAGAGGCCCCCACCAAAAAAAAAAATCAGTAAAAACTGTTCAACACCTCGACAGTTAATAGTGAAACTTGAAAATTCTAAAGGTAAAGAGAAAATCCTTAAAGCAATAAGAGACAGAGACTCTTAACTTATATGGGGAGAAATATCAGATTAACAGCAGACCTCTCCACAGAGACCTGGCAGGCCAGAAAGGGCTGGCAGGATATATTCAGGGTACTAAATGACAAGAACATGCAGCCAAGAATACTTTATCCAGCAAGGCTCTCATTCAGAATAGAAGGAGAGATAAAAGAGCTTCCAGGATAGGCAGAAACTGAAAGAAGTTTCTGGTGGAAACTTGGAAAGAATATGTGAGCACCAAACCGGCTCTGCAAGAAATATTAAGGGGGATACTATAAAAGAAAGAGGAAGTCCAAGGAAACAATCCACAAGAACAGGGACTGAATAGCTACTATGATGACACTAAATTCATATCTTTCAATAGTTACTCTGAACATGAATGGGCTTAATGATCCCATCAAAAGACATAGGATTTCAGACTGGATAAAAAAGCAAGACCCATCTATTTGCTGTCTACAAGAGACTCATTTTAGACCTAAGGACACCTACAGCCTGAAAATGAAAGGTTGGATAACAATTTACCATTCAAATGGTCCTCAAAAGAAGGCTGGGGTAGCAATCCTCATATCAGATAAATTAAAGTTTATCCCAGAGACTGTAGTAAGAAATGAAGAGGGACACTATATCATTCTTAAAGGGTCTATCCAACAAAAGGACCTAACAATCATGAATATTTATGCCCCTAATGTGGGAGCTGCCAAGTGTATCAATCAATTAATAACCAAAGTAAAGAGATACTTGGTTAATACACTAATAGTAGGAGACTTCAACACGGCACTTTTAGCAAATGACAGATTTTCTAAGTACATCACCAAAGAAACAAGAGCTTTATTTTTTTTAAGATTTTATTTATTTATTCATTAGAGATACAGAGAGAGAGAGAGAGAGAGGCAGAGACACAGGAGGAAGAAGCAGGCCCCACACAGGGAGCCCGACGCGGGACTCGATCCTGGGTCTCCAGAATCAGGCCCTGGGCTGAAGGCGGCACAAAACCACTGAGCCACTTTAAATGATACACTGGACCAGATGGATTTCACAGATATTTACAGAACTTTTCATCCAAACACAACTGAATACACATTCTTCTCAAGTGCACATGGAACTTTCCCCAGAATAGACCACATACTGGGTCACAAATCAAGTCTCAGCTGATACCAAAAGATTGGGATTGTCCCCTGCATATTTTCAGACCACAGTGCTTTGAAACTAGAGCTCAATCACAAAAAGAAATTTGGAAGAAACTCAAACACATGGAGGTTAAAGAGCATCCTACTAAAAGATGAAAGGGTCAAGCAGGAAATTAGAGAAGAATTAAAAAGATTCATGGAAACTAATGAAAATACAGATACAACCATTCAAAATCTTTGGGATACAGCAAAAGCGGTGCTAAGAGGGAAATATATTGCAATACAAGCCTCCCTCAAAAAATTGGAAAAAACTCAAATACACAAGCTAACCTTGCACCTAAAGGAACTGGAGAAAGAACAGCGAGTAAAACCTACACCAAGCAGAAGAGAGATAATAAAGATTCGAGCAGAACTCAATAAAATAGAGACCAGAAGAACTGTAGAACAGATAAACAAAACCAGGAGTTGGTTCTTTGAAAGAATTAATAAGATACATAAACCATTAGCCAGCTTTATTAAAAAGAAAAAAGATTAAAATTAAATCATGAATGAAAGAGGAGAGATCACAACCAATACCAAGGAAATACAAACGATTTTAAAAACGTATTATGAGCAGCTATATGCCAACAAATTAGGCAATCTAGAAGAAATGGACGCATTTCTGGAAAACCACAAATTACCAAAACCGAAACAAGAAGAAATAGAAAACCTGAACAGGCCAATAACCAGCAAGGAAATTGAAGCAGTCATCAAAAACCTCCCAAGACACAAAAGCCCAGGGCCAGATGGCTTCCCAGGGGAATTCTATCAAACGTTTAAAGAAGAAATAATACCTACTCTACTAAAGCTGTTCCAAAGGATAGAAAGGGACAGAATACTTCCAAACTCATTCTATGAGGCATCACCTTGATTCCGAAGCCAGATAAAGACCCCCACCAAAAAAGGAGAATTATAGACCAATATCCCTGATGAACACAGATGCAAAAATTCTCAACAAGATACTAGCCAATAGGATCCAATAGTGCATTAAGAAGAGTATTCACCATGACCAAGTGGGATTTATCCACAGGATGCAAGGCTGATTCAATATTCATAAAGCAATCAACGTGATAGATCATTATCAACAAGAGAAAAAACAAGAACCATATGATCCTCTCAATAGATGCAGAGAAAGCATTTGACTAAATACAGCATTCATTCCTGATTAAAACTCTTCAGAGTGTAGGGATAGAGGGAACATTCCTCAGCATCTTAAAAGCCATCTACGAAAAGCCCACAGCAAATATCATTCTCAATGGGGAAACACTGGGAGCCTTTCCCCTAAGATCAGGAACACAACAGGGATGTCCACTCTCACCACTGCTATTCAAAATAGTATTAGAAGTCCTAGCCTCAGCAATCAGACAACAAAAAGAAATAAAAGGCATTCAAATTAGCAAAGAAGAAGTCAAACTCTCCCTCTTCGCCGATGATATGATACTCTACATAGAAAACCCAAAAGACTCCACCCCAAGATTGCTAGAACTCATACAGCAATTCAGCAGTGTGGCAGGATACAAAAATCAATGCCCAGAAGTCAGTGGCATTTCTATACACTAACAATGAAACTGAAGAAAAAGAAATTAAGGAGTCAATCCCATTTACAATTGCACCCAAAAGTATAAGATACCTAGGAATAAACCTAACCAAAGAAGTAAAGGATCTATACCCTAAAAACTACAGAACACTTATGAAAGAAATTGAGGAAGATAGAAAGAGATGGAAAAAATATTCCATGCTCATGGATTGGAAGAATAAACAATTATTCTTCTTTTCTAACAAGAAAAACAATTTTTTTTCCTGGTCCACAAAAGATGTTTATTTGATGTAACAAAACAATACAGTTAGTGTTAGACCCAACACAAAAAGCAAAAGAAATGAAAAATTTGTACAATGCACATAGAAAAACCAGATGTTTACTGTGACGACTATATATTTCTAAAATAATGCTTCTAAAATTACTCATTTATTGAAATCTACATGAAAACAGAAAGATGTTAATAGCAACAAAGTGGATAAAAACCAAACATCAAATTTTGAGCAAATTAACATACTGGACAATTTTGCTAACAAAGCATGATTTTTTTTTCTTGTTCACAATCTGCTCAAAATATCTTTATACCAACAGGGTGGGCAGAACATTTAGGTTTAATATCAATTACACAACATTAGCATAAACTTCCACAACTACAGATAGGGTATTGTTTTCTTTTGAGCTGGCAAAGTGACTTTCACGTTTAGGAAAACGTCTGTGCTACCCAGAGCAACTTACACATTCAATGCAATCCCTATCAAAATACCATAAACTTTCTTCACAGAGTTGGAATAAATAATCTTAAGATTTATGTGGAATCAGAAAATACCCTGAATAGCCAGGGGAATATTGAGAAAGAAAACCAAATCCAGGGAAATCACAATGCCAGATTTTAAGCTGTACTACAAAGCTGTGATCATCAAGACAGTGTAGTACCATCACAAAAACAGACACATAGATCAATGGAACAGAATAGAGAACCCAGAAATAGACACTCAACTCTATGGTCAACTAATATTTGACAAAGCAGGAAAGAATATCCACTGGGAAAAGGGAAGTCACTTCAATAAATAGTGTTGGGAAAATTTGGACAGCCACATGCAGAAGGATGAAACTGGACCACTCTCTTAAACCAGACACAAAGGTAAACTCAAAATGGATGAAAGATCTAAATGTAAGACAGGAATCCATCAAAATCCTAGAGCAGAACACAGGCAACACCCTTTTTGAACTTGGCCACAGCAACTTCTTGCAAGATACATCTATGAAGGCAAGGGAAACAAAAGCAAAAATGAGCTATTAGGACTTAATCAAGATAAAAAGCTTCTGCACAGAAAAAAAAAACAGTCAAGAAAACTAAAAGACAACCTACAGAATGGGAGAAGATATTTGCAAATGACATATCAGATAAAGGGCTAGTATCCAAGATTTATAAAGAACTTATTAAACTTAACACCCAAGAAACAAACAATTCAATCATGAAATGGGCAAAAGACATGAACAGAAATTTCACCAAATAAGACATGCACATGGCCAACAAGCACATGATAAAATGCTCTGCATCACTGGCCATCAGGGAAATCCCAATCAAAACCACAATGAGATACCACCTAACACCAGTGAGAATGGGGAAAATTAACAAGACAGGAAACAATAAATGTTGGAGAGGATGCGGAGAAAGGGGAACCCCCTTGCACTGTTGGTGGGAATGTGAACTGGTGCAGCCACTCTGGAAAACTGTGTGGAGGTTCCTCAAAGAGTTAAAAATAGATCTGCCCTACGACCCAGCAATTGCACTGCTGGGGATTTACCCCAAAGATACAGATGCAGGGAAACGCCAGGACACCTGCATCCCAATGTTTATAGCAGCAATGTCCACAATAGTAAACTGTAAAAGAACCGTGATGTCCTTGGTTAAATATACAATGGAATATTACTCATCCATTAGAAAGGACAATTACCCACCATTTGTTTCGACGTGGGTGGAACTGGAGGGTATTATGCTGAGTGAAGTAAGCCAGTTGGAGAAGAAAATCATCATATGGTTTCACTTATACGGGGAATATAAGAAATAGGGAAAGGGATTATAAGGGAAAGGAGGGAAAATGAGTGAGAGAAATTAGAAAGGGTAACAAAACATGAGAGACTCCTAACTCTGGGAAACAAACAAAGGGTAGTGGAAGGGGAGGTGGGTGGGGGGATGGGATAACTGGGTGACAGGCTCTGAGGGGGGGCACTTGACAGGATGAGCACTGGGTGTTATACTATATGTTGGCAAATCAAACTTCAACAAAAAATAAAAGTAAATAAAATAAATTTTTTAAAAAGATGCTCAACATCACCAATCATCAAGAAAAACAAATCAACAGCACAATGAGATATTACCTCATACCTGTTGAACTCAGAAAAACAAAAAACTAGTGTTGGCAAGGATGTGGAGAAAAGGAAGGCCTTGTGTACTTTTGATGGGAAGGTAAACTGATGCAGCCACTATGAAAAATAATACAGTTTTCTGAAAAAATTAAAAATAGAACTACTATATGATCCAGCAATTCTACTACTCAGTATTTATCTGAAGAAAACAAAAATGCAGGGGCATCTGGGTGACTCAGCTGGTGGAGCATCTGACTCTTGATTTTGGCTCAGGTCATGATCTCAGGGTTATGAGATTGAGCCCCCTCATCGGGCTCCATGCTGGGCATGCAGCCTACTTAAGATTCTCTCTCTCCTCCTCCCTCTGCCCCTCCCTCCTCTCTAAAAAAAAAAAATGAAGAAAACAAAAACACTAACTTGAAAATATATACACACCTCACCATGTTTACTGCAACATTATTTATAATAGCTAAGATATGGAAACAACCTAAGTGTTTATCAATGGATAAATGGATAAAGAAATTATGGTGTGTATATAAACAGACACACACACACTGAAGAATACTATCCAGCCATAAAAAAGAAAGAAATCTTGCCATTTGTGACAACATGGGTGGACCTAAGAGCATTGTGCTAATTGAAATAAGGCAAACGAAGAAAGGCATATACCACATGATCTCATTTACATGCAGAATTTAAAAAACAAGGCTCATAGATACAGAGAACGTATTGGTGGTTACAGGGGGAGGAGGATGAAATGGGTGAAGGGAGTCAAAAGGTATGAACTTCCAGTTGTAAAAGAAGTAAGTCAGGGGTATGTAATGTATAACATGGCAACTCTAGTTTATAATACTGTACTGCATATGTGAAAGTTGCTAAGAGAGTACATCTTAAAAGTTCTCACATAAAAAAATTTCCATAACTGTGTATGATAACTGATATTAACCAGACTTACTGTGGTGATAATTTCACATCATATACAAATACTGAATTATTATGTTGTATACTTGAAACTATCATAGTGTTGCATGTCACCTATACCTCAATAAAATAAATAAAATTTTAAGAGCATTTTCATAGCACCTTAAAGTTCTTCTTTTACAAATTCTTTATTATCTGAACTGCTTGATAGACTATAAATTACTTGAGGGGCAAAGATTGGGTCTGTTTCAGAACTGTGCCTGGAATGTAGTATATGCCCAATAATTATTTTTAATTGTAATGAAGACAAATTGAGTTTTTGAACATTTTGGAGAAGGAATTTTTCTTTGACTAAAAAGACTCAGAAAGTTATAAAGGCAGAAAAGACAATATGAAAAAAATTCTAACACCATTATCACATCAGTACATTTATTCAGAGCAAAAAAATGTCTTATTTTAAACGGGTTGAAATCTAAAATGTATGTTATATGCAGAGAATGACAAACTGCTGCAGAAAGACTACAAGAGCAGAAATAGCAGTGAGCTTACTAGGAAAGAAAACACACCTATCTTGAAGCTTATTTAGTCATCATTACCTTTGGCATGAGAAACCCAAAAACATGTCACAAAATTGGAATCTCTTTCTAAAACTAAGATTTGGCAATTTACTAGATATGAGCTAGGATGAACCACAGCACTCAAAGGGGAAACTTCAAATGATTGTGTCTTAATGCAGTAATTAGGTAGAAGGGGGGAAAACACACACACACAAAGGAGGACAAAGGAATACAATAAAACAAATCTTCAAAATGGGTAGAAGTGAAAACACTCATTGTTTCAGCATGCTAGCATCTGGTAATATTGCAGTCTCCTTACAAGGCTCCCAGGCAGTCCTGTTTGCTGCCCAGGTATTACAGCAAGAAGAAATTCTGACAAAGACCTTTGGAGATCCCGAAACATAGTATGGTTGCTTGCATATCAGAAAAGGAAGACTTTCAGAAGATAAATGCATGTAGGGAAAATGTAAATTCAAAGTTCTGAAGTATTATTAAGTTGCTTATTTTTTAAAGTTATCTTAGAATCTAAAGTTTAATGCTCAAGAATATAAATAAACAGGAAATATATTTTAAAGCACCAATAGGATTTTTTTAATGCATACACATGTATGATAAACTATATACATGTGTTACCATTCCCTGTGGTAAACAATATATTAGTAAATCTTAATTTCTTTCTTGATTTTTCACATAAAAACACATACAAATTCTATTCCTTTCTACTTATTCCTCAGTTTATTATCATCCACTCTGCTAAAGCTCTGTGCTGCCTGCATTATGGACCACTGCCATGAGAGTTTGAAAATTTGTAAATAAATCCTCAAAGGCCATAAAATATACCCTAGAATAAGTGGCAAGATATCTGAAAGAAAAAAAAAAAAAAAGATATCTGAAAGAAAAAAGAACATTGGAGGATTAGGTTGATTTGCCCTCCATAGGGACATAATCAGAATTTCATTCTCACAATACCAATTAAAAGGGAGGGGGATACTCCTGACTGGCCCAGTCAGTAGAGCACATAACTCTTGATCTCAGGGTTTTGAGTTTGAGCCCCATGTTGGGCACTGATATTAGTTACAAATAAAATTAAAAAAAAAAAAAAACTTTAAAAAGTCATGTAATTAATGGGATGATTGTATTTTTTAGGACTCAAGGATGAGTTCCTTAAATTGTACTCAAATTTATTTCTTTTCAATATTAAATTCCAAACAAACTTAGCAAAAAATACTTCATGGGACAATTTGACTGATAATATAAATGTTGTCAGAATGGATAGAAGTCTGGAAACCCCTGTTTCTAGAAAGAGGTCAGAAAATGGGGAGAGGAACTGATGACTATACAAGAAAAAAAGAAAAACAAGGGAATGTGAATGGCATAAACAAAAACTTTTTTTAATGGCATAAAAAAAAGTTGTAGTGATATTATCTCAGTGATTTCAAAGGGATGTATTTTAAACAGGAGGAATCTGTTTTATTTTTATATAGACAAGAACATTCACACGGCCAGTGTATACATACCTTCATTTCTGCATAAACCCCTATTACCTCTAATAGCATCCTTATTACTTGACTTCAGCTGCCTGAGTTTGATAATAAATCCACCAAAAGAAATATCCAGTGACAGGAAAAGATAGATTTACAGTTTTCCCATGGGATCCCAGGCATAAATTCAGTTTTTTTTCTTAACGCCCAAAGTTGCAGATGCTTTCCATTTTTACAAATACATTTTTGTATGACTGTCTACTATGGCATGTTATAAATTTTAGTTATTTCACTTCTTATAAAAGGCCGTACATTAAAATCTCATTTCAACTATTAAGCCTTAGAACAAAAGGAGCGCTATTCCACCCACTACCAGGTTCTTCACCAGTGCACTGTTTTATTCATCAAGGTCTTCCTGTGGTGCTAAAGTTCTACTTCTAACCTGTTCAGTGTATTCTTTCCCTTTCAGGATATCTGTTACTCCGAGACTTCTTTTTCTCTAAGAATCCTTTCACTTAAGCAATACTGACTCATTTTTCAGCAAAATTTTTGTCCTCATTCTGCCAAAAGAGAAAAAAAAAATCCCTGCAGTTGCCACCTGTTGAACATTTTCAATTTCCACAATTTCCTCTCAATAAAATGCTGACCAGAATTACAGTAATTCTGAAAGTGTTCTCACTGGCTCCTTCTTTAATGCTGGAAGAACTTACCACTGATGGACTATTTCTTTTGATAGTTGTACATTCTAAGGCTGCATTTTACTACTGCCAAATCGAATGCAGATGGTTTCAGTGTAGAAGCCACAATCTAGCCTCAGTCTCTTTCCTGATCAGTATTCTTCTTGGGGCTTTCACTTCAAACTGTTGATCCCAGGAGTCTCTGGCCTTGTCTGTATGACTTATCAATTCTCTATACAAACCACCTTCCCCTCTCAAAGGGTGAAACACTGAGATTATTACAAAATGGCCCCCTTTATAACATCATAACCACTATTCTTTTGCATTTGTCATCACTCAAATCACTATGTTTCAAATACCCATCCCTAATATATCATGCAGACATCATCAGGTTGAGTGTAACATTACTGCTTGAGCACTTACTTAACTTCCTCTCCCTTCCCACTGGTTTTCAACATTCACTGGACTTTTCCCATCCACAGATGAAATGTTGATTTGCTTTTCCCAACCTCCTAGCCTAAATTAGAACAAAACCCAAACCAGGCCCTCTGCCTTCTCAGCTACAAAGACTTCATAAACTCTACACAGTGGTGTCATGAGAAACACTAGTCAAGGGAAAGATAATCCCACTATACATGTTGAAAATTTCCATTACCTCATTGCAGTGGGTTAATGGTGGCCCTCTGAAAGACATGCCTATATCCCAGAAAGTGTGATTTTGATCTCATTTTGGAAAAGCAGCTTTGCAGATGCAGCTAAGGTAAGGATTTCAAGACAAAATCATCCAAGATTTTTCAGGTGGACACTAAGTCCAGTGGCAAGTGCCTTCAGAAGGTATACAAGGGAAGACACACAGAGGAGTAGGCCATGTGAGGAGGGAAGCAGAGATAGGAGTGATGCAGCCACCTGCCAAGGAGCATCTAGAGCCACCAGCAGTGGGAAGAGGCAAGGAAGGATCCTCCCAGAGCCTCCAGAGGGAGCACAGCCCTGCCAACACCTTGATTTTGGACTTTTGGCCCCCAGGCCATGAGAGAATCAATTTCTATTGTTTTAAGCCACCCCATTTGTACAAATGTGTTAAGGCAGCCCTCGGAAATTAACAAACCCATTATAATTACATACAGCTTACTTAGGAAGGAAACACTCAAGTCAGGATCCTTGAATACAAATACTTACTAGGATCACAAAAATTTGAGTTACCTAGGTTCATTCACCTTATAAGTATTGACCATCTCTTGTTTGCCAGGTCCCATACTAATTATTGGGAATACACAGGAAAACAGGGGGAAACCGTTGTTCCTGCCTGAATAGAGCTGATATGGTTAGTGTTTCCAGTCCAAAATTAAGCCAAAGGCAATTTTAATTTCTAAAGGAAAATAATCTTGGAAATGCTTTTTAACTGGAAGTCCTTAATTATGTATAAAATAATTAATGCCACGTGAATAAGTTTTCTTCCACGCATGTAGCTTCAAAAATGAAGTAAAAAAGCATTTGGCCAAATATATTTGGGACTTTCCTGAATTTAAGTCTTTAGGAAAATGGTTGGAAGTACACAATGAACTCCCAAATGACAATGGTGATAAAAATGACTATGCCATCATTTGTAAGTGTTGTTTGTCTCTGAACAACTTGTATGCTATGTAAACATTTGTGGGGGGTTTTTTGTATGTTGTGTAAACTTTTTTTCTTCACCCTCGCCCAGACAAATTGGGGAAATCCATGAGGTGGAATGAAGCATGGAGATTACTTGCTTAACTATACTCACATGTATTAAGAACAACAATAACTATCATTTATTGTGATGATTACTTTCCAGTCACTTTGCCTAATGGTTTATACACAGAATCTCATTTGATCTACAAAACATCCCTAAGAGACAGTCCCAATTATCTACTTTCTTTAAGGTCAGCTATTTGCCTGCATTCCTGAAAACCTCATTCCCTTGCCCAGATAAGTGACCATGGATTTGGAAGTTCCAATAACTTCTGACTGTCTTACTGTTCCTCTCTGCCTTTGCCTGGTCTTCCTGCCTTGCTGTTAACTGATGAAATGACTATCACAATCCTAGAAATATGAACCAAAGTGACTGTGCACCTGCAAAAGAGTCTCCATTCTTCATTAGGTAGAGCTGAGTACAGAAACAGCTCCAGGCTTGAAGGGACTTTTTCCTAACAGCCTGGGATTGACCACTATCTGCTCTGACCTCACATGTTACATTCAGACATAATATACACGTGCCAACAGACTGTCATTTAGATTGTCTCCACCCTCCCTGCCCTTCTATCACTTTCTTTCTGTTTAATCCTGCCTGTCACCCAAAGGAGTAGCAATGCCAAATGGATTTGATGGCAGAACTAGCACAAAATTTGCAGATTGTCTGAAGCCTAATCGGCTCATAGTAAAAACCCAAAGGATGGGGGCTTTAACAGAGCCTAAAGGAATCTGCTGCTATAAAGTTGCATCTTAAAAAGTAGTCATAAGACCACCTGTTTTAGAATCTCCTACAGTGCTAAAAATTCAGCTTCTCAGACTCTACCCCAAGCTCACTGAATCAAGAGCAAAGATTGAGGTCTGGGAATCTACACTATTAAGATTCCCAGGTGTTTTTTAATATGCTCAGAAGAGTGGAATCCACAAGATGAGGAAACTCCCCTAAGAAGTCATCACTAAATGGATGTATGCTGGTGTCAGTATAAAGAAGGCAAAGGGGGGCAAGGAAAAAGGACAGAATGACCTTAAAAGATGACCACCGGAGAATACAAAAACTGTGTATAGTAAAAAGAATACTGGATTGGGACTCGAAAGACCAAGGTTCTGCGCTTAACTCTACTACTCTTTCATTCAAAATGTATGTATTAACTAACTACTATGTAGACAATTTTGAAAGAGGCTCTAGGGATACAGCAGAAGGCAAATCCCTGACCACAAGGAGCTTGCAAGGGAGACAGACAATAACAAGTAAGCAATACATATTGTTCAGTAACGTATGAGTGCTCTGAAAAGAGAGTTAGGGATAAGGAGTAATGGGAGTGAGCAATCAGATCTGGAAAGTGGATGAAATGAGGTAAGCAAACTATTCCAGTATCTATCGAGAGAGCATTTAGCTGGAATGGAGCTTGTATTCAGATGGAATACCAGGTAGGAAGCTTTGAGGAAAGGAGTGTTGTATACAAGAAAGAGAATTAAGCTAGCATGTCTGGAACAACATGAGTACATCAGGGTCTAACTCTCTTCATTCCCAAAACTTTATTTCATCAACAAGCATTTATAGGTTAAATTTAATTTCCTGTGCTTTGACCCATAGCAGGCGTGGTCTGTGAAATTCTGATTTAATTTTCTTAGTACAAGGGTGACTTGAGAAACGTCCAAGTTTTTGCACAAATTAACAGCTAGCCATCTACAATGCCATGGTTTTTACAACCTTCCCCTGACATCTCTGTCCATAAAGTCATCCTATTAAGTAAGTCAGAAAAGTTCATTGTATCTCAATAGCTACTATTTCTAGTAACTTACTCTTTGGAATACATGGAGAACACTGGAATTCTAGTTTCAAGCCATGAATATGTTAGCACGGATTTGCCAGATTAGTTGAGAGTCAACAACCTGGATGCCTACACAGGCACAGAATGGTTTGGGAATGGAGATGGGGTAAGGAGGAAGAGTTACAATAAAATTGTGTTCCTACAGGGAAAAGGTCAGAAAAAATAAAGCCAGAGATACATCTTCCTGTGACCAGGATTCATCATGGAATTCCCACCAAATCCTGGGCAGCTCAGAAGGCAGTATAAAGACAGCATGAGGATCCCAAATGTGCACATAACAGGCTCCAAATGATGAAAGCCCTTGAGTGGAACTTGAGGGAAAAATTCAAAAATAAATTTCAAAACTGAATCCTTTTATTCTGTTTTACTTTTATTTGCTATACATAAAGTAAATCCCATTCCTAATTTAACTAACATTAGTGAGACTTTCTAATTCACCATCAGCTGCCTCTCCCCAGCCTCATTTGTCTCCCTCCCCTCTTCTCTGGGACCCAGCAGTGTGCCTAATTTATAGGCACACAAAATCCCATTGCCCACCATTGCAACACCTTTAAATAAAACAACAGACATCTACAGTTCCTTCTGGTGTATTTGTTTGTATTTAGACCATAGCTTTTGACTTGGGAAAAGGAAAAGGAAGCGTCTCAAAGATTAAGTTGGCCAGAGATGATCTTCTTGGTTTGAAAATGAAGACTATCAGAAGTGGGGGGAGGAGAGGGTGGAGAGAAAAGGTCTTGAGAATAGTTCTCTCCATGTAAAGTACTAAATTGAACGATGTACCAGTAACAACGGCAACACAAGAACAACCACAAAAACTTGACTAATGTTTTTGGATACAGTAGAGAATGCACCCAGGTTTTCAAAATCTATCAAGTAACTATATTCTACGTCACAGAGCTCATAACCACACTCCATGAGTTTCATCAATTCAGAATTTGGGTTCATCGGTAGGTACACTTTTAGAACCAACAATAATCAGCACTTCAGTCACCCTTGTCTTTGTGTCACTACCAAAAAAAAAAAAAAAATTACCTCACAATTGTGTCCCTCCTGGACTCCACTGAATGAAACCAGTTGTTTTCACAAACCCATTGGCATGTTTCTCAAGCCAAATTCTAAACATCCAATCTTCTCTCCACCTGAAACATGCAGTTAGAAATGTAGCATAGAAAACAACATATTTTAATAATTCTACACCCGTCTGTCCTTTTGATATTGATTTGCTCCGGAGTTCAGTTCTTTGCCTGCTCTTTTTTCCTTCTACATATGTGTCTCTGGGCAATTTCATCCATTTCCATAGCTGAAACTACCATTTCAATGTTGATTAATTGCAGACCTATTTCCAGTGCAAACTCACATGCCTAATGCCTACTAGGCATCTACGAATATTCCATGGGGAAAAGAAACAGGAGAGAAGACTCAACTAACATTTGTTGAACATCTACAAGGCCCCAGGACTTCAGACTTTCCTCAGTATCATTTATTACCCCAAATCTCTGCCTCCTCTTACATATACTTCATGCTTCATGGCTCCACCTTCCACCCAACCACCAAAACCAGAACCTGAAGAAAAGTCAACCTAGACTCCATGTTCTCACCTGGCCACACGTTCGACTAGTAAGAAAACATTATAGATTCTGCCTCAAAAAACACACAATTTTTTTTAATGTAATCCTTTGTCTGCATCCTCATGGCTACTGCCACCATCCAGGCCCTTTTTCCTTTTTACACGGGATTATGTAGCCACCTCAACTCTTCTCCCACCCTCTCATCTTGGCTTCAGCAAGTTGTCAAAAAGGCAAATATAATCACGTCCTTCTCTTGGTTAAAATCTTTCAATGACCATCAAGTATCCTCACAAGAAATCCAGATTCATTTCCTGCTGGTCCCTTTGACACAGCATCAATGCTAGCCTGCACACATTTTCCCAAGTATGCAATGTTCATTGCACAGGGCTTTCGTACATGCTTTTCTGATACCTCCAGAAAACTCTCCCTGTCTTCTCTCCCCCTCACCTTCTCTGGCCATTCTCTGTGATTGTACAGCTCTACAATAATATGTCATGCTGCATTCTTTTCCTCAGAGTGATCTCTTGGAACTTTTAAATTGAGAACTTCTTGAAATCAGACACTGTCTCTTTCACCCCTATGTCCCCAGCATCCAGCACAGTGCCTGGAACCTAATAGGCTCTCCAAAGAAATTGAGCAAACAAGTTAATGTGCCCCAAGTTCCTTTACCCACCTGTGACATATGAAGCTATGACATATTTGAAAGGTCATAAGATGCATGGAGCAATGCATCAACTGCTAGTTGATACCTTGACTACTGCATACTCCTAATTGAAGTTCTCCTAGTCACTCAGTTATGCACAGTTAGAGGAGTTTTTCTCTCAACTCTTATACAAGCATATTTCTAATCAAAAGACAAATCTAGCTAATCAGAACAGAAGAATTTTGCATAAAATTTAAGGTGCGTTTGTGACTTAGGATGGCAAACAGAGACTCAAAAAGAATGAAAGCTTTGGAGGTGATCCTATAGGAAAGAGTTTCAAAGCTAGAAGGAAGAAGGGAGGATGGGTGCTCTATTCTCTACACCACACTGCCTCCCTGTGGGAGTTTTCTGGGTAAGGATGTACCTAAAGAAAAGCAAATCCAGTTTTACATGATTGTAAAGTGGTTGTAGCCAGATTTTATGTCCATTTATACCAAGAATCCACTCCCAAATACTAGGTTATGAATGGTGCCAGTGGGGTGATTTATTTTCTGAAAGACTGATGCCCACTTTTATGGATCCGGAATAGAAACATTTTGTTAATTTAAGAATAAGTAGTCCTGGGAATGATTTTTGCAAATGTCAAAACCAAGAAATGAAGCAACCACAGTCTAATTGTTTTCTTTTTACTACTTTGAATAATTATACTTTAAAGGTCTTAATCATTTAATTTACTTATGAGAAATATATAATCCTAAAATCAATGTCCCTAAAAATCAGAAATTGCAAAAGGAAGACCTTCCATTTGCTATGTACCAAACAGAACATTTTTAACTTAGTTTTTAAATTATTTAATTACAATGATCAAAAAATCAATATAGTCATTGAAATGAATGTTTCCTCCCTGCCTGGAAGCTCTCCTGAAGCAGAGACTGACAAACTTAAAAGACATCAGACACACTTCTTTCTGCAAGTTTTTTAACTAGTGTGAGAAACACATCAACAGTCCATTTTCATTTACCTGGTAGAAGTAGTAATTCAGGAAATGCAACTTTTCAAAAGAAAAAAATTTTATGTTTTAGGCACAAAATACATTTTTCATGACCTCAAGACTTATTTATTTAAACATGCCCCAAGTTTCTAACAACATACAGGCATCGTGGCAGAAAACGGTCTTAGTCTTTTGTTTCCACAGAAGGCTTTGAGCAATTTCCAGAAATGAAATAATTGCTCATGATCTACCTTAATACAAATATCTAAAGCCTCTGCTTTTGAATTTCCGGAAATCTCAAAAGTATTCAAATTCATGACTTGACTATTTCCTGACCAGTTCTCTTTGAAGTGGTTCTGGATCCACGCTATTATTTGAAAAGTCTGGCTGCCAGTAAATAGTTGCTATTTCCTTGATGTCTGTGGAGCTGCTTTCTTTCCTGTGACCTTTACCTGTGGTACCTCTCGCTGAGGCCGCAGATTCCTGTACATGTCTGTGTGCTCTGGTCCATACATACGGTGCTTGTTAGATGCTTTTACTGCTTTAAATCTTAATGGGAGGAGAAATGTCCACAGCTTCGACTCCACTGAAACTACATTTCTATTTTCTCCACAGGTCAAGTTGCTTTATTTACTATACACACACAAATAAAAACTTGAATAACATTTTCTTTTTAATGATGGGCAATGAAAAGTACACATGCCATCCACATGACAAGCACATGAATTCTGCATTTCTGTACTAGTATTATTAAATACCTCAGAGATTAATAGACAATGGTGTGCATAATGTTTTCTTATGAGCAATCAGAGGCATTAATTCAAGACATTGCAAGAGAAAGAGTTAGCCTGAGGGGAAGATTAAGAGAAAAGAGAGAGGAGAGCTAAGGGAATCTGCCTGGCACTCTCTCAGAAAAGAGAGGCAGATACTTCAACATATTATAAACTCAAGCCAAAGGGGGGAATGGATTGCTAGCATGAGGAAAAATGTGGAAGGGGAAGTAAAGCAAGACTATTTTCCATTTTCTCTCCCTTATATGACTGGGCTTAAAAGGAACAAAAGAGAGACTACACTTCCGAGTCAAACCACCTGGACTTAATCTGGAACTTGTCACTAATTAACTGTATGACCTTGGCCAAGTCAACCTCCCTGGGACTGAATTCCCTTATATTTAAAATGAAATAATAATTAGATAATGACTAGATAAATAGGACTGTTTGGGTAGTAAAAATCAAAAGCACATTCAAGGACAGTTGGAGGCCATTCATGGATGATTCAAGGGGGATTGACTTGAGTCTCTATTCTCATTTTTTTTTTAATCGGATGTTGAACACAATTTTTACTTTTTAAAGAAATACTTCACTATTCTTCATTAGGAATGAAGGGAAGAGATGGGAAGGAGAGAAATAGAAGCAAAAGAACTAGCCCAGAACAGAAATAATTTGTGGGTGAGGGAAAGGATAAGGGAGAAAGCACCAGCTCGACAATAGAGAGACAAGGCAGGAGACCCAGGAAAAGGGAATGCTTTGAGACCCAAAGATATAGATTGCCATGGCATATGCAGGTAGCAATATGTTCTTTGGTACTGATAAATCTGACATGTAAGGAGCTAGAGAGGAAGGTTTTCTGTGCTAAGAAACATGGACTTAATCCTGTCATCAATAGGACTCACTAGAGGGTTTTAAGCAGGTTAGCAAAGTGGGTAAGAGCATGCCCTCAGAAGCCAGACTGCTCAAACCAAATCCTAGCTCAGTCACTTGCCGCTTAGGTCATTTGGGGAAAATACTTTACCATTCTGTGCCTCAGCTTCCTCATCCAGAGAGTAGGGATAATATTAGCACCCACCTCATAGGGTGGTTGCATTTGTCTGAGTTGATGAATACAAAGTGCCTAAAGTGGTGCCTGGCACAAAGAAATCACTCCATCGATAAGCACTGTGACTATTACAATCAAATTTTCAATATATCAAGGTAATTCTATGGGATGTTTCTTAAGGTCCTATGCATAATTCATGTGGAGAATTGAGATGAAACTATGAAGCAGGTGTTGGACTAAGTTTGAGAATTTTCTGTAAATAATATCATATTTTTCTCCCTCTGAATGAATAAAGCAAAGTCACAATGACCTGTTGAGACTCAGAGAGGAAATATGTTTGGGATTGAAAATATACAATGGATTAGAACTTATTTATACTGGTCAACATGACCTAACCATAGAAATGTTTTTATTATATCATTCATCACTAAAGCTATCTCCCTAAATCAGATTAATCACTGGAGGTAAAAACAACGATCCACTAATCATCTGTGTGGCTTCTGGGGTAAATAAGCCAATGAAAATGAAGACATTCTCTTGTAATATCCAGCTGCTGAAGAGATGGTTCAGGAAGAAGCTAGCCTTGGATGCTAGGATGGAGCTAAAGTTGGGAAGCCATCTCTGAGAACCGGATCCTGTGAGAATGGGACCCCTGTGAAGGATATACTGTCAACCTGCTGGCATGATGGCTCAGTACCCAAGCCACTCCTCTTGCTTTCCATGGCCAGTAAGTATGGGAGCCTGAACAATGAAGCCATGAACTATAAGGGAACTTTAAGCCTACAAGATACATTTCTATTGGGAAGAATGCATATACCCAAAAAGACCCAACCTGGGATCACAAGAGAAAGAATGGGAGTGTAGAGGGAGATGATGGCTAATATCAATTTAATGTTTTCCCATGTATGATTTCCTGAATCCAACAAGTAGGTCTCCTTTCCATCTTTAAATGTCTGGAGTAAAGAGCAGTAGACTTGGTCCAATCATACGTGTGAGCTAGGGAGAATTGAAATAAGCTGTCTCTCAATTATTCAAGTCACTCAGAAATAATTCTGATAGTATTAAGTCTACAGCTCTGATGGATTTATTGAAGGCAGGAAGACCAGTTAACAAATTATCACAATAGTCCAGGCAAAAGATCATGAGGAGTTGAACAATGGAAGTGAAAAAAGCAGATTTAAGAGTCATCTGAGGGAAGAGGAGCATGCTGCATGCGGAGCAGTGTGGGCTAACACTTGAGCTTGTACACTCTGGAATCAGACTGAACAGATTCCAAATCTCAACTCTATCACATACCAGCTGCATGAGCTTGGACAGATTATTTCACTCTTCTGTTCCTTAATTCTGTCATCTAAAAATGAGGTGCAAGATAAATCAGGCCAGAACTAGGACAGAACAAGTATGAAGCCCATACTTGCATAACCCTGAGAGAGTGGGCTTCCTTCAATTTTATTACCTAGGCACCTCACTTGATTCGTCCTAGTTACAGCGCTGATAAAGAATACTGACTTCATAAGGTAATAATAGTGATTTAAAAAGTTAACATATGCAAAGTATTTAAAAGCACTGCTTCTATGTTTAAGAACATATAATAAATGCTAGATCATTAATTGACACTATTATTGATTAGGTTTGAAGGGTTAATAAGAGGAAATAAAATTTTAGGCGGACTCTCATTTTTCTGGCCTAGGTGATGTGATGAATGCTGTTGTCACATGCCAAAGGGGAGAGAAAGAGAGAGAGAGAGAGAGAGAGGAGAAGGAGAAAGAGAGAGAGGAAAAAGAACAAGCTGAGGCAAAGGGTAAACTGATGGTTGGATTTGAGGTATGTATGGAGCAATTGGGTGCAGATTACCAGCAGCAGTTAAATAACCATCTCTAGGTACCTTATTGGCACCTAAAAGTGAGGATTAGACATACACTCTCAACAAGAGTGAAAGATGCCTTGGTGGCAGCAACAACAGAAGTGGATTATATCACCTAGGAAGCCAAAGTAGGTACCTAGTTTGTTCTGGGAAAGAAACCTGACAACTTCCCACCAGAATACCCATGAAAACATAGAAAGAGACAAAACCTCTCAGTATCCTGAAGCAGGCCAGATAAGCAACATAATTCCAGAGTCCAGAAGTATTTCTACTTAAAATCAAGCCAAACCCATGAAATAGACCACCAGTGCTAGATCTCCTTTTGCCTACTTCCCCAAAAGTAAGTAGGAAGATTTTTCATTCTGGAAGTCAAGAAATATCTTAGTTGCAGTGCATGTATGGAATTGTAGGTTTATTTCTCCCTGTCCTACTTACTTTACTAATACTAATACTTGGGTTTAAGAGATATAATGAATAGTCTATTTCAGTAAAACCAACTGTAGTCAACTAGAGGCTATAAATCTGTGGGAAATGGGCTAGCTGTGCACATTCACTTGCCTTTAGCACACTGGAGGAGACTCCTCTAAAACCACTTGGCCACACATCTTGCTTTGTGAAACTCTAAATATGGATAGATTTATCTTTTGATAACACAGAAAATATAGAGCTTTATAAGGGAAAATTCTTCAGTCTAAGGAAACGAAACTTTTTAATGAAGACTCAGATGATCCATACTGCAGGAGGCTGGAAATATTTTAGATATTTTGGTATCTTTAGCAGAATTTAGGGAGATATTGTCTCTAACAGACAAGAAGAGACTGAAAAAAAAAAAAGAAGAGAGTAAAATACAAAAAAGTAAGATAAAATATATGTGGTACGGAAGGATGGAAAGAAATCAAACTTCAGTAATGTATATCCTTATAGAAGGCAGTATTATTGAAATGTTGAAAAATCAAATCAATGTTATAAAGGAAAAATTTGAAAAGATCTACCAGAGATTAGATTTTTTTTCAAAGACAAAGAGATAGTGATGAAGAAAAAATAGCATACTTGGAGAAAAGAAAACAAAGATTTAAAGTAAGAATTTTAGCATCCTAAACAAAGAGTTTATCATAACTGGATCCCACACAATACTTAAAGATATAATTGAAGGGGGCACCTGGGTGGCTCAGTGATTGGGCATCTGCCTTTGGCTCAGGTTGTAATCCCGGGGTCCTTGGATGGAGTCCCCGCAGGGGGCTCTCCGCAGGGAGCCTGCTTCTCCCTCTGCCTATGTCTCTGTCTCTCTCTGTGTGTCTCTCATGAATAAATAAATCTTTAAAAAAAAAAAAAGACAGAATTTAAAAAAACTTTGTTGACTTGAAAATAAAACACCCTGAGTTCTCATATGAAGAGACACTGTGTTTTGGCAAACTCAATAAAAGGATATAGTTAAAATACACTTGGCGAAATTTTGAAAGGCAAAGAAAAACACAAAAGGTCTACAAGAAAAGAGAGGATATTTTTTCAAAAGAATAAAGCTCCATTGGTCATCAGATTTACCAAAGAACACTTACTGCCAAAAAGAGAGAAAAAGAGAGAGAGACTGTAGACCAAAACTCTTACGTTCATCCAAACATGTAAAGGCAATAAAATATATTCTCAGTGATACAAGAGCTTAGAAAACACAGTATTCAAAGATCTTCTTGGAAAATCTTAGAGACTTCTTCTATCAAATACAATCAAAATTAGAGATAATCACTGTCTGTGAGGATTTCCGTGTTCTGGCTCAGAAATACAGATGGATGATGCATGGTCAGGTGGATTCTGCTGCCTGGAGAGGAAAGCTTGATTGTGCTTCACCCAGCTTCTACCTGCTGCTTCCTCTCCTTCTCCAGATCAGGAAGTTGACCTTGTGCCACCCTTTATCCCACAGTTCATATGAAACCTATTGCCATCATTGACAGCACATAAAATAATTGCTGATCCTATTCTGCTACCTCCTTGCAAATAATAAAGGAAATATTTAAATGATTAGACATTGCGGTGAGAGAATAAATAAATTCTTTTTATTTATCCTCCAACCAAGAACTGCATAAGGCAACATATTGATTATTTCTATTATTGCAAAGGTTACTTGAGTGATGATTTTCTATAACACTAGAACCCATGTTGGCCAGACAAAATCGTTGGGATTTTTTTTCCTTTACAAAAGATTAATAGAACTCGTGCTGTAGATGTTAACTTCCAAGCACCTCTTCCTGCTATATCTTAACAGTAAGGAAATGCACAAATGCCAATTGTAGCTATCTCTGGGGGGATAAAATTAGTGGGGGTTATCAGTGTGGATAATGACTAGCAGTGACGTCAAGGAAGTCAAAGGAGAAAACATAATCAGATTATCAGATATTGCAAAGGCCAAGTATACCATGACTTAGAGGTCTCTATTGGATTTGACAAGGCAAGAGCTGTGTCAGTAGAATTGTGGTCACAGAAATCAAATGGAATAATTTGAAGAGTGAAAGGAAAGAGGGGAGAGGTAGGGTCTTGAAAAGTATCAGAGGTTGAGTGCTCAAGGTAGCTGTCATGGGGCAAAAGGAAGAGTTCTCATCCAAAGCATCTAAAGCAGTATACTGTTGGTTTCATATGCAATTACCATTTTTCTCTTGCCTCTTAAAAATCATCCCCAGTATCTTTTGGAAATCTATGTGGTTTCAATGAATCTTACTCTAGTTTTCTACAAGAGTGGCTCCCATGGCCCTCGACCAACCCAATCAGGGCATTCTATTCTCCTGACACAGGGACTGGTTCATGGGCAGATATTGGGCCTATACTGGTCCAAACACAGGGACAATAAAGATTTTTGTCAGGAATTCTAGGCATGGTTGCCAGTGCTGCCTATGTCACCCTTCTAAGAGCTACATTATATTTCGTGGGAATTGTGCCCTAGAATGGGAACACAGTGGCCCTAAGAGATGTTCTCTCATGCTCTAGAAAAATGTACTGTGAGGATACCATCTTGTTTGTGGCCTGAAGAGAGGAGAAGGACAAAACCAGTATGTGAAAAAGCTGAGTGACTTGAGGAGAGAGTAAGTCACAAAGCAATACAGCAAGAACCTAGACCAGACTTCCACTGCAAATGTTCTATCTCCAGATTTTTTCATTAACATGAGCCCATAAATTTTATTTATTAACCCAATTAGAGTTGAGCTTTCTATTATGTACAATAAACATTATTCTTTTTTTTTTTTAATGATATGATACCTTCCTTCCTTGTTGGTTCTTACTGCAAACATTCTATGCAAGGCTTAAGTTCCTTTCCCCCACCCCCAAACAAGCAGGCAAAGTCACCTACATTCTCCAGAAGAATAAAGATTAAAATTTCATAGGACATTTCAGGAATTTACCCATGCCTGGGCCAGGAAGGAAGACAAGGCAGGGCTTTGAAGCCCATCTTATAGTAAAATCAGTTTTGCGTCAGCGAGCATCCTGCGGTTTTTCTTCTTTTTCCCATCATGTACATAGTCCCTGGGGAGATGTCCAGGTATAAGGACCCCTAAGTTCCCATCCTCCACATTTCCACCAGAGTAAGCCTGTGTTCATGTCTCACTTAATGCATTTCTTACCTTACTATTAGTAAGCTTTCCATTTTCTTCTGTATATGTATTATCTTTGTGTACTATTTTATCAGTTCAGGAAAGTGGAAAATCTTTTAGGTTAATTCTGAAAAAAGACATTCAGTTCAGATTTATTTCCATTACATCATCATAGACAAATGAGTGTCTTTTCCACTGGACAAGATTTACTGAATATGTCTCAATTTAAAGAATTAAAATGAAAGGAAAATGTATGTTAAACCAAAAAAGAATTTAAGAAAAAAAGGCAACCCTCAAACCCCAAAAATAAGACTCTCTATGCCACACTCTGGAGGACATTAGCATAATCCTCCCTACTCAACTTTTGCCTTTAATCATACTTTGTCTAATGGGAGGTTCTCTCTCCTCATGTGAAAGTTGTTAAGTACATACAAGGTAAAATCAGCCCATATTTTCTTGATCCTAATACTTCCCAGTAGTCTAATTTGCAGAGGCACAAGGCCATGTTCAACATGAAGTACAGCATAATGATTCCCTCCCCTCTGAGAAGACAAAATTACTTCAAAGTGCTACTCAGAGAGGGGATGGGGGAAACTTCGGCTTGATTTCTAGCTATATAGTCATTTACCTATACCATACTCCCCTCCCAAATACACATACATATACACA
This sequence comes from Vulpes lagopus, assembly GCF_018345385.1. NCBI lineage: Eukaryota > Metazoa > Chordata > Mammalia > Carnivora > Canidae > Vulpes > Vulpes lagopus. The sequence continues at coordinate 104,048,754 of NC_054829.1, forward strand.
CATGCACACACATACACAATAATGAACATCCAAGAAATTTTTATCTAGACCCAGGAAAATAGCTTCTTAAAGACTTGGGGATGAATAAGTATGGAAAATAATGTGTCATCCATGCATTAATATCCAGAGGAAATTCCACTACTAAATCTGTTCTGTCATTATGAGCTGAAGAGATTATATTCTACAGCCCTCAGAAATGTAGTTACCAGCTGGACTGCTAAGTAGTCTACTGGATATAAGGTAGGTCTCAGGAGAATGACCTAGATATATAAAAAAACACAGTGAAGAATTTTTAAATTGCTATTGTTGAAAAGACACAAAAATGATTGCTTGCTCATATTAACTTCAACATCACTTTCTAGATTACAAATAACCTTTAGAGTATTTTAATTTTTGTTTTTTTAATCACACTATTTTAATCATATAATACATTTAGCATTTGACTACTGATGTCCGTTTTACAAAAGGTGCTCTCCTATAGAAACCTTGGGTACTATACAAATCAGGTACATTTATTTAGAGTGTGATATAAGACCTCTGAATTAATTACACTGAATTCTATAAAATAGATTCAGTATTAGCAATAAAATATAGGAAAATACACTTACCAGATTTACTAATATATCTCAAGGTTAATACTAAACTATTTTAAAGGTTTTGAAATGTTATCTATTCTATATTTGTGTTAACCCAGGCACTCACTAACTTTCATAATACCAAGAGCCAAGAAGAAATTATAAACAAATATTTTTAGAAAAGCAAACCACTAGAGAATTAAATTGTCCAAAGAAGTAAAGCACCTTTGGGGTACCTGGGTGGCTCAGTGGTTGAGTGTCTGCCTTTGGCTCAGAGCATGATCCTGGGGTCCTGAGATCAAGTCCTCCATCAGGCTCCCTACCTATGTCTCTGCCTCTCTCTCTGTGTCTCCCATGAATAAATTTTACAAACCTTAAATAAAAAAAAAAAAAAAGAAGGAAAGCCCACCTTACCTATTAAATTTAACATTAGATGCTGGTTAATGACTCCTTTTTGGTGGAACATTAATTACATGTAACCTATGCTCTTAAGAAAATTATGACATTATGTGACTCAAACATGAAATTCTGCTGGATGGTGCCAAAGATGTTTTCTTTCCTTTCTTTCGTTCCCAGGAAAACACATTTGAAAGTCTTTTTTAATAGCTAGTAATCTCTATGATAGTTGTAAGAAAAAAAAAAACACAACTTTACTGCATCGATATGGTGCTGTTGGGCTTCTCCACACTCCCGAGCAGGCAGTTCAATCATCTAACATTAATCGTAATGGCCCATCAATAAACACATTCCATCCTACTCAGATTCCATCCTACTTAGAAATTCAGAATTTTATATATATATTTTTATGTATAATTTATTCTTAACTGAAAATCCTAAAATCAGTATCTACTTATTTCAACTGGCAGTAACAAGCTTAATCGATTTCTTTGCAGAACTTGAACCCATGATTAAAAAGATAAAATGTGAAGTTGGTACTTTGTGAAAATGACAGCCTAAAAAAATTACACTAGTATTTGTTTAGTTAGCCTTGATTGCTGTAGAATAGCTTAGAGACCTCCAGTTCCATAGAAAGAGAATGAGTACTAAAGCATGTCTTGTCCTCAAGGTTTGGAGATGTTTTTATAGGAAAGCTAAACTATGCAAATGTTGTGTAGTCTTTGTGTCAAGTTGGAGAGATAATAAAAGAAGCAATAGAACTGATAAACCCGGGTCTAATGTGCATGTGCCTAAAGCTACACATTTTAATATACTTGTGTAAAATAAAATTCTAACCCCAAACTAATAAGCTAAAAGATGTATCTGATATAGAAATGGCACTTATGGCAATCTGTAAGGTCAGCATGTTGGGAAGAAAGTTTGGAAAAATGTATGCTCAAGATCATTCATTGCAGCATTGTTCTCAACAGCAAAAGACATGTATTTGTTAAGTAGTTATGGATATTGGTTTTTCCCACATGCCTTATCATTCATGGGAATAATCATCTGATTTGTTCATCTTTAGTTTATATAGTGAATTATTATACGAGTAAATTTTTAAAACTTGAAAATTGTTACATTATTGAACTGACCTACATTTTGTTGAGGTTATTTTATTGTGAAGATGGGCTTAATTGCTAATATAATGGTGTTAGACTCAGGTGAATAATGAGTATTTCCTTTAAATTTACTTAATTTTTATATTCTGTCCTCATCCATACTTGTACTGCCCTCACCTAAGTAGTATAAAGGGCAGGGAGTCTTACTAAGGACCAAAGCTTTGAGACAGGCTTGTTAAGCCTCAACTATTGTTCCCCCAAGGCTCTGTGGTCTGCCCCACCTACTCCCACAGGTCCAGCAGTGGTTCTGCTGCTCCTCTGCCACATGGAATGAGTAGAACAATGGTAAAGCCAGACTATATGCAGATGTTCCCCAGGAGCAGGAGCAGGTACAGACCTGTGCAGTTCATGGAACCCATATGGTTTCATTTCCCGTCCCCAGCCCCAGCATTTCTTTAATGGTAGTCTGAGGGAAAGTCTTCCCATTTCTGAGTTCCACTTCCTTCCACCTCTCCCTCCAAAGCTCCCTAACAGATCACCTCATAGCCCCCAGCTTTTAGAAGCCAGACCTGGAGGGCACCCGGGTGGCTCAGTGGTTTGGCGCCTGCCTTCAACCCAGAGTGTGATCCTAGAGACCCGGGATCGAGTCCCACTTCGGGCTCCCTGCATGGAGCCTCCTTCTCCCTCTGCCTATGTCTCTGCTTCTGCCTCTACCTATGGCTCTGCCTCTCTGCTTCTCTCTCTCTCTCTCTCTGTATCTCTCATGAATAAATAAATAAAATCTTAAAAAAAGAAGCAGCAGCAGCAGCCAGACCTGGGAAAGAAGTGCCTGCCAGGCAATTCTGGCTTTCCACAGATTTCAAGTACAGAGCTGGCCACCTGCTCTATTGTAAAGGGAAAAATTAGATGAGAAAAAATACATACGTTAAAATGTTTTGATTAAATGATTCAAATATTTCAAAAAGTCTGCTATCACATTAGTATTTTATTTAATAAACTGTTATAGATATTCATAAAGGAGACCCATCTGTGGTTTCCTTTTATGTGCCATCTTTGTATAGTTTTGGTAGCATTGTTATAATAGCTCTTAAAAAAAAGAACTTAGAAGCATACCTATACTCTCTGGACTCAAATTTAAATAGGTTGGAATTATAAGTTCCTTAAAAGTATGCTAAAATAAACCCATAAACTCATCTGAGCTAGGAGAAGTTGACATTTCAAAATTTATCAATATGTTCCATAATGAATGATATATTCAGTTATTCTCTTTCTGAACAATATTGGTAATTTTTATTTTCCTAGAAATGTATTTCTTTCAAATTTTCAAATAAGTTATTATCTTAAAATTTAATTTCCTCTTTAATAATTCCCCTCTTGTTTCTAATTTGTGGGTTTGTACAAAATATTGTTTGTAAACAAAGAAGTGATAAATCATATTAAACAGAACAATCTATGGATATAAAAGAAAGAAAATTCACAAACTTAGGGAAAAGTAGAGAGAAGAACCAAATTCTGAGCTTCCTCATATGCCTTCTAAATTGACAAATGACATCATATTGATTTTCATTTGCACATCAGTTTGAACTCAAGTTATTCTGAGTCCTGCTTAGGAAAGATTTAGTCATTTATGTGCTTAGAATGATTCACTGTTTAATAAGTATTAAATGCTATCTAATCTGGAAGAGATATTTTTACACTCACATTCATTGCAGCATTATTCATGATAGCTAAGATGTGGAATCAACCTAAATGTTCATCAACAGATGAATAGATAAAGAAAATGTGGTATATACAAACAATGGAATATTAGTAAACCTTTAAAAGGAAGGAAACCCTATCATGTGCAACATGGATGGACTTTGAGGGCATTATGATAAATGAAATAAGCCAAACACAAAAAGACAAATACTGCATGATTCTATGTATACATGGTACCTACAGTAATTAAAGTCATAGAAACAGAAAGTAGAATGGTGGTTTGACAGGGAATGGGGGTTAGGGAATGATGGGTGTTATTCAATGGGTATAGAATTTCACTCATAAAAAATGAAAAATTTCTAGAGATCTATTGTACATGTGCATATAGTTAAACACTACTATATTGTACTAATAAAAATTGTTAAAATGGTACATTAATGTGTTCTTTGCTATGTTAAAAAATGCTATCTACTGAGAAAGATAAATACCATATGATTTCCACATATGTGGAATCTAAAAAAAAATGAAACAAATGAATAAACAAACAAAAAGCAGAATCAGACTTATAAATGCAAATAATAAACGTATGGGTGCCAGAGGGGATGGGGAGTGGGCAAAATGGATAAAGGGGAGTGGGAGATACAGGCTTCCAGTAATTGAATGAATAATTTACACTAATAAATAGTACAATAAAGGGAATATAGTCAATGACATTGTAATAGTGTTGTACTGTGACAGTTGTTAGCTACACTTGTGAGCATAGCATAATGGATACAGAAGTTGGGGATCCCTGGGTGGCGCAGTGGTTTGGCGCTTGCCTTTGGCCCAGGGCGCGATCCTGGAGACCCGGGATCAAATCCCACATCAGGCTCCCGGTGCATGGATCCTGCTTCTCCCTCTGCCTGTGTCTCTGCCTCTCTCTCTCTCTGTGACTATCATAAATAAATAAAAATAAATAAATAAATAAATTAAAAAAAAAATGGATACAGAAGTTGAATCACTATGCTGTACACCTGAAACTAATGTGACATCGTGTGTCAACTATACTCAAAAAAAAATGTTTAATGATATCTAGTGACATTCTGAAGAAAGTTCCCCAGTTTTTTGTATTTGTGTGTGTATCATTTTGTCTTTTTTCCCAGTTGTAAAGGTGGGTTTGTACTAACATATCTGAATTCTCTCACCAATTGGTGCTTCTCCAAATAGGTTTGGAGTAGATTGCTTATAACCACAATTCAAACAATGAAATTGTAAGATTCTGGTTATTTTCTTTCTAATGATATCTTTCCATAAATACCAAACTCAGGGTTAAAAGGGCCTTGAAGAGAGGGGTTTCTCAGCAAGTGTTCACTGAAATAAGTGGAATCATAGGTTTTGCCAGGTTATATAAATTACAGGCTTTGCCCAAGCAATTTAATCCTTAATCTAGACCAGTAGTTCTAAATCTTGCCTAAATGTTAGAATCACCTGGGGAACTGTCAAACTCTTGCTCCTCAAGGCAGGGCTCAGACCAATTAAGTTAAAATCTCTGGGGTTGAGACCCAGGCATCAGTGCTTTTTTTTTTTTTTTTTTTTTTTTTAAGCCCTCCAATAGGCAAAGTTGAGAACTCTGACATGGGCCCATCCATATAAGTCATCAAAAATGAGAAAGTTTATTTAACTAAAATGCATTCACCATTTTATATATCAAACAGAATAACTATTAATCTTTCAAAAAGACTTTTCACTGAGCTAGGTGCCAGTCAAAAATTCTAGATTATTCAGTATGACATGAATGTGCTATAAAGAGCTCCAAGTATAAAGGGTATTCAAGCAAATTGTCCATTTTCCTGTACATGTTATGAAATATCTCCCTTCCATGGGCTGTATTTTAGTGAGGATAAATAGGGCTGGTCATGGCAAAGTTGTAGAATTTGCAAAGGACTTCCAGTCTTTCCTGTTTTTTGCCTTTCTTCCCACCTCACTCTACCCTAGCCCCACTGCCTAAGGTGATCTCTCTAAGGAAATAGGCAGAATTTTGAATTTTGTTTATTTTCCTCCTGTCATTCATACCAAAGTGTTACCTACCTTGCATTTTAGGCTTCTATTTTTAATTGTGTAACTGCAGGCTTTCACCCAACATGTTACAAATAGAATGTGGGTTGCCATCAGGATGCATGGGGGGGTGTGATTGTGGGACTCCATTTTTGCCTCCATCAAGGTCTCAAATCCTTGTTCTAGTGGGTTTGGGGAAATGCCTGGAGAAGAGAGAGCTAAAGTGATGGTCTGATATTTCTCAGAGTTAATGAGATGTTGCTTCCCAACTGTCCTTTATCAGCTGGGAACAAGGTACATTGAAGACTCAGGACCTCTCTTTTAATCTTCCCAAGAGGGATGTCTGGGTGACTTGGTCAGTTGAGCATCCAACTCTTGGTTCAGCTCAGGATATGATTGCAGGGTCCTTAGATGGAGCTACATGTTGGGCTCTATGCTCAATGGGGAGTCTCCTGGAGATTCTCTCTTTCTCCCACTGCCTCCCCACTGCTCGCACACTCTAAAAATAAATAAATCTTTCATCTCCCCAGGAATATTCCCATATGGCATCAGATCACCCCAAGACAAACCAAGGATAAAGCCTGAAAGCTACTAAATGTAGGGAAAGGTACACAGGAAGCCTCAACTCAAGGACATGAGAGAGGCAGAACTTCAGGGACCCTCAAGGATGATGAATTAGATGCTATGTAGGGTTGGTACTTACCTGGACTCAGTGCTTTACCTGCTTACAAGTTTAATCCTCCCCACAGTGCTGGATAACAAAATTATTCTCATTTTGAAGATGGGAAGGATTGAGCCTCAAAAAGTTAAGTGACTCACTCAAGTCACTCTGTTATTAAGTACCTATACAGCTTTGTGCACATTCAAAAACTTAGAATTAGGGGCTCCTGAGTGGTTCAGTCATTTAGGCATTTTGCCTTTGGGTCAGGTCAGAGTCTTGGGGTCCTGGGATTAAGCCCCATGTCAGAATCCCCGCTCAGTGGGGAGTCTCCTTTTCTCTCTCCTTCTGCTGTTCCCCCCACCTGTGCTTTCTGCTCTAACTTGTGCTCTCTTTCTCAAATGAATAAATAAAATATTTAAAACAAAAATTTAGAAATAACAGTAAACATAAACATACAAAGTTCATAAGTGTCTAAATCATGGCCAAACCCAATCTTCAAAAAATTGGTACCTAACAATTAAGTTTCATTTGACCCTTGTCACTCCAACTTAAGAATATAAGATTAAAATGCAATGTACTCATTTCCATTGTATATTGTAAAAAAAAAGCAACAGAAAATTTAAAATGTATCATATTGTATATAGAGCAGGGGAAGGGTAGTTACTGATTATTGAATCTATGGTTACATCCAAAACAAAACTTTTTTTTTTTTTTTTTGGTCTTGCAGGCATTTACTCTCTCATGTCCTAAATTCATCAAAGGCATTCTTTTTTAAGCCAAAGCTAATTTTTCATATTTCCATGGAACATTCTAAATATTAAAAGCCACGAAGCCCAGAAACACAGACTGTGGCCTGAATATCCCAGGTGGATAAAGTCCCAAAAGTGATAATGTGATTTATTTTGAACAGTAATGTATCAAGTGTGTGTCAAATTTTTATTCTTATACTTTATAAACTTATTCACCAGGCATAGGCTATAAAACATACATAGGTATATTCCTGTGGAGGAAAGAAATACATAGAAAAGTGTGATTTGTCCAAAAAAGCATAGAAAATAATGTGTGCATACATGTCATTTCTGACAAGGCTGTTTTGACACAGCTGTGTGTTGATGCAGCTGTTTCCATGCAGAGGATTTTTAAATACTGCCCAAAAAACAAACCATTAGACCTTCAGCTGTTTCTATTAACAAGTAATGTGTGAAACAGACATTTTCTTCCCATTCTAAAATCGCTCCACAACCTTGCACCTCACCCTGTTGTAGATCCCCGCCCCCCTGGGGTAGAACACAAGGATTAAGTGGGGATCTGGAATGAGGTGGGGTCAGAGATGGGTTGAGGATGAGGGATGGGGTGAAGTTAGGCATTGTCTGGCAGACAAATCATATGTGACCAGAAGTTATATGTTTACCACACTTACTCATCTCAAAGAAGGCAATCCATTGTTCCTAACAAAGTGCTTGCTTATTCTGAGAACTTTTTTATATATTAAACAGTGTGCTAAAATTATAACGGGCATACTCCTTTGCAATCACGAATAAACAGTGTGTAAAAATGATACTTCATCTGTTTCACGTTTGAACTTTTAGAGAACTCAAATGTAGGTAACTCTGAGTTTCGAGATTTCCTAATTATGCACATTAGATTTTATTGGATGCATTCTGCACTCTGAGATGGGAAAGGATCTTGGAACTACCATGATTCCCACACAGAAAATGTTCCATGTATTTTCTAGCATTTCCCTCAATTCTCAATGATATTTTTTTCTATTTACAAAACTAATGCATCCTTAAAGAATTTCCCAAATTAGATAAAATAAAAAGAGAGAGAAGGGATCATGGATGGCCAGAGGTATCCCTTGCACCCATTACATAGTAACAAGTGATTTGACATTCTAAAAGAGAAATGTAACTACCACCATGTCAAAGAGGGTAAGTCTAAAGGACCATTTGAATCTAGCTATTTTAGAAAAGCTACATCAACTTGTCTGATTTGGAGAAATGCCTACATATGGTCACACCTAAATCCTCTTCTCCAAAATATTGGAGACATGTCTTTCTCATATATACTCCTTTTGCATTTTTTATTCAATTCCTTTATGAAGCCTCCACGGAGTGGAATCAATACATGTTTTATGTCCTTGCTCTAAGGGAAGCTCTGATGATAGACTTTGGCTTTCTTACTAAAAGGAAATATATACAAGTTGCTCACTATGGTACAAAAGGAATCACCTACTAAATTAGTTAGGACTACATTGTACAGTATTACTAATTAAGCAGATAGTCCTGATGTGGTTATTTGTCTAATTGAAAACACTGTTAGGGATGCCTGGGTGGCTCAGAGAGGTTGAGCATCTGCCTTCAGCTCAGGGCCCAATCTTGGTCCTGGGATTGAATCCTGCATGGGGCTCCCTGCAAGGAGCCTGCTTCTCCATGTCTCTGCCTCTCTCTGTGTCTTCTCATAAATAAATAAATAAAATTTTTTTTAAAAAAAGAAAGAAAAAAACACTGTTAGGAGGTGAGGGCTTTCCTAGCTGTAATTTAGAACAGCAAAATCTATCTTTGGACTACTGTGGAAGCAAATATGTGTATCCATTGTTCAGTATGGAAACTATTTCTCCTGAAAGAAGGATTTGGTGATTTACCTTTGGGGAATTCTTTGTATATCATCTGGTTTCAATTTCTTCATGGGCTCCATGCCCCAGTGAGTGTATATATATATATATATGTGCGTGGGTAAAACTCATACACAAGTAAACCAAATATATCACTTTGGATTCATATATGTATGAATATACATCCACTTTGTTTCAAAGTAAAACTATTACACCAAAGTACATACACACAGGAATGGGAGGAAATTGAAACCTAAAGACACAATGTATAAGGTTATAAAATCGGAGTGGAGTTTACAAATTCCATTTATTAGGTCTAAAGCACCACTGCACAACTGACAAAGTGAAAATTAGAAAATCAAGTGTGGCTACTCTGTATAAAATTAATATTAAAGCACTGTCATTTAACATGGATCTGCTTAGCACATAAATATATTAATTTCTTAAATATCTTTGAGCCCTTTCTAAATGCCAGGCACTATCTGTGATAAAGGATATAGTGATGCACAGGATAGACCAAGTCCCTGCTCTCAAGAAGCTTACAGTCTAGCAGGGTAGGCAGAAAAATGAGTAAACAACTACATAATTTCAGATCATGATAATTTCCTTAAAGAAAAATAAAGCTAAGTGGGGGACTTCAGAAAATAAAGCAAAAAGGGGACCTCTGAGGAGAGGGACAGGGTAATGATATTTGAGCAGAGACTTGAATGAAGTGAGAGTCAGCCATGCCTATGTAGGTGGGGAAAGTGTCAGATGAAGGGGAAAGCAAATAACAAAGCCTGAAGGCAGGAAAAGCATGATGTGTTCAAGAATCAGCAAGGCCAGTTTGGAGGGAGAAGAGTGGGCAAAGAAAGATGTAAATAATGAGACAGGAGAATTAGGTAAGAACTGGATGGTGTCTTCTCAGAAAGAGGAGGAAGTGGTAGACAGCAAAGGAGAAAGAGGGGCCCAGAAAGTAGGAGTGTGTGACATCATGGAAGCCAAGAGAAAAAAATATTTCCGGAAAGAAGTGATAAACTGTGTCAAAGGATACTAAGAGACCTAGTAAAATGAGCACTGAGAATTAACCTATAAGATCTGGCAAGCTGTGGTTGTTTCAGTGAAGAAGTAAGAGATCCTTCCAAGAGTTTCGTGAGCAGGGAAATGGAATATTGGCTTCCACGGAACATGGGATCCATAGGTGTTTTCTCTAAGATGAGAGACACTATAATATAATAAATGGCCAATGTAAGTTCAACAATAATGAAGATCAATCTTGTGCTCTCTCGCACTGCATTAGTGTGCAAATATCACGCACACGCACAAATTCCCAAACACCGACTTGTTTAGTAATGCTATCAGATCTTTAACTTTCTGTAGTTCTCATCACCCTGCACCCTTACCTAGAGAGTTACTGGCTTCCCAGGGATACTAAATATAACATATAATTAACAATATAAATCACCATAAAAATCTCAAAAATGCCACCTTGAAGAGCATGCCAGAATAACTTAAAAATGATCATTTCAGTCACAAACTGCATATATAATTGTTCACTTTTTTTTTATTGTTCACTTTTTAAGATCCATTAAGATCATGTTAATAACCTTTTTATTCTGAGCACTATTTGGGGTGGGATATGTGTACCCTCCAAACACATACAAACAGATCTGAAGGACACTGCAGAATATATAATATCAGCATATAAATAAAGACAAATGAATTTCTGGAAAGAGCACAGGTAAGAAACCTGAGAGAAGCAAGATGGCATCCCAGTTCTGCCGGGTACTAGCACATTACCTTGGCCTCCCTGAGCCTCAATTCCCTCATTTGGGAAAAGGACATAATAACGTCCAGCTCATAGCAATGCTATAGGAAAATATGAATAAAAAACGTAGGTAGGTGCCTGGTGTGATCAATAAATGGTAGCAATGATTTTTATTATCAATTCAATTAGGTGTGTTTTGATTTATACTACTATAATATTTCTATCCTCCTTCAATATTCTTTCATGCATTAAAGCACAATGAGGTACAGTAAAGCATTAAATCCTTAGGAATTAGTTTCCCACAATCAGTTGGAGCTGATAGACCATAAAAGAACTGTCATCTCTTGAGTGATAACTAATAATTCCTTTAAAAAAAGAAAAAAGGAGGAGGAGGAGAAGAAAAGGAAAAGGCACATTAAACTTTCTACTAGGGACACCGAGGTGGCTCAACAGTTAAGCATCTGCCTTCAGTCCAGGGCATGATCCTGGAGACCAGGGATCAAGTCCCACATTAGGCTTCCTACATGGAACCTGCTTCTCCCTCTGCCTCTGTCTGTGTCTCTGCCTCTCTCTGTGTGTCTCTCATGAATAAATAAATAAAGTTTAAAAAAAAACTTCCTACTAGAATGAAAATCTGTTTGGGAAATGATTATGTAGGAAATTTATCCTTGTAAAAGAATTAAAAGATTCTACAGCAGTAGTTTTTAAACGGGTTCCCAGACCTATGGGTTTCTCAAGGTGTCTCAAAGTCCCCAGTGGGGGCAGGACTTGCAGAGGGGATGTTTAGTTAGTGGGTGGGGGTTCACTCTGCTTCATCAGAGTACTTCTACTGCCATCTATGTAGATATTGGACTCTGTTAGATTTCATTTGAAGAAATGCTCTTAAGCTAGAACATTTGAAATCCTTGGCCCAAGAGGCCACAGTGATTCACTTCTCACTCAAGCCCTTTAACTCTAATTCTATGAGTCAACAAATGTGATTTAAGTAATCACTAAAACCAGGCATAAAATTAAATTACAAACACAGTGCATAATTCAAGTTAGAAGTGAGGCTTAAAATTAAATGAGTGGCATTAAAGAGAGAGTTGCTAGATATCTCCAATTGTTTATTCATGAAACACCATATCACTGAAGACACAAGTAAAAACTTGCTTAGCTTTACGTCTTGCATACTGTCCCATACAGTCAGTAATAGGATTTTCTCCTCTTCAATAGTCTCCAGTGTAATGGTGAGTTGGAAAATTAACTCTAAATTTCCTCTTTTCAAATGCTCATAACTCATCTAACCCTTGAGGGAGAAATTCTCACACACTTTCTCAGGGTGAGGGCCATGTGATTCCCATCGTCTTAATGGAAATCACACTTCTCAAACCCTACAAAAGACTTCAGCAATTTAGGTATACACATTTCCATAGCCAAAGCTGTTGCTTTTAATTTCCTCTGGGTGTTCTTTTCCTCCATTAAAACTGTTGTTAGATATTTATGATGCATATCCATGCAAAAGATACTCCATGGAGCCTCCCTTTCCTCCTCCCATTGTGTCTGTCCATATAGCACCATAGTTTGTTCACCCCAGTAATCTTCTACTTAGTACAAGAATTATGTACTAGTCAAATCATATTTAATATACATAGTCCCACTTATCATGAAGGCTATGAACTCATGTAATCTGTTACGTACAAAACTTTTCAAATGTGAAACCTCTCTTAACTTCAAACATAACCATGAATTTCCTCTTAAGAGTAACTGCACTTCTGGTACCTGAACATTGAGAAAATACACAATGGCAAGAAGATGTTACAGATCATCGTCCTAATAGTGAACTTATGCTTTCTTAATTATAGAGTAGGTTTGTGTATGTTAATCACAGCATACATCTGAAAATAGTACATATCATACATTCGATCCTCAGACAAGCTTAGCACAATTATGGATTTTAAAAACTTCATGCTAACTATGGGTGCTCCAGAAATCCTTGTACTACATGTCAAATTACCTATAGAGGAGAAAATACATGGTCTTTAGAGTCAGAAAATCCTGGTTTACATCACAGGTGTGCCTCTTCACAGCTACATGAATTTATTCCTGATTGCCAGCTTCCTTATCTGATAATTTTAATTTCAGAGTAAGGGCTATGTACATTAAAATACATATAGCACTTAATATGCAATAGTAATAATGGCTAATATTTATTGCATGTTTACCATGCATGACATAGTAGGCTTCCATAATTTGCATATCTATATATTTTAAGACAAACTTGTAGACAATAATCTCATGAAATTGTTGCGGTCAAGAGGACCCACATCAGAGTCTAAGCATCTGGATTCAAATCCATGCTAAAATCTAAAATCTACTAGCAGCATGACCAAGTTACTTAACTTTCCCAATATTTTCTTCCTTATTTGTAAAAGAAGATAGCATAGTCCTTACTCTATAGATATCTTAGGCGAGTGCTTAACATAATAAAAGTACTAGATAGTACTATCATTTTGTAGGTGAGGCAATTAGGTTTAATAAACTAACTTACCCAAGGTCGCATAGGTAATAAAAGGCAGAACCGGGACTCTAATAACATTTATCTGTCTGGGGTGCGTGAATGGCTCAGTTGGCTGTGTCCAACTCCTGGTTTAAGTTCAGGTCATGATCTCATAGGTCATGGGATCAAACCCTGCATTGGGCTGCATGATTGGCAGAAAGTCTGCTTGAGGATTCTCTCTCTCCCTCTCCCACTTTCCCTCCCACCACTTGCACCCATACACGCACACTTTTTCTAAAAAGAAATAAATCTTTAAAAAAAAAAAAAAAGACTTCTGTCTCTAATACACATTTTAAAGGTGTTATCTTCTTTCAAACAGATACTTGCTCCCCCTCCCACGAGTCCTTCTAAGTTCACCTCTGACTAATCTCAAGGGACAGGCAACTTAATCTAAACAATAAGCAGCTAAAATGGCTCCAGTCATGTGCCAATATACACAGACCAGGAAAATGAACTCTGTTCTCCCATGTGAAGCCACTTCCAGGGAACAATGAAGACAGAACAAGTGAGGCAACAAAGACTTGAAAAGCCAGCAGTGGGTGAGACAAGCAGCAAACATAGTTCCCAGAAGCACTTTAGCACACAGACCCAATAAATCCTGAACACACAACCCAGGTCCATCCCCAGTGATTTCTTATCTTCCTTGGCTATGTAAACCTCTCTAAGATGCCTTTGCTAAATTTCCCTCAACACAGAGTTAACCTAATCAGGTTTTCACATCTTTCCTGAATATTAATGCATTGATTTACATAAGAATAATCTCTTCATAATATAATTTACAGAAGGAAAATGCCCTCATGCCAAGCCAATTCTGAGTGGTGCACACACAAGTCTTTGCAGAAATCTGGACTCAACTTGGTTGAACCCCAAACATACACTCTCCCCACTCCTAGGGAACAAATATCCAGAAACAGGACAGAACCCTTCCTTTATATCTCACTGGCCAGATTTATCTCATTGCTAAAGATATTTCCACTCGAAATCCCCAGCCCTACATACTTTGTTATTATTAATTCAACATGAAACCAAAATTAAGAATTCAGCCTCAATGTCTTTCATAAGACCTTCTACCACATGCAAGTGTGACTTATAATCCTTAAATTATACTTCTATTTTAATATATCCCAGCCCCACCACATAGCCTTGGTATAATCTCTCCTCTCCATCAACACAGTGGCATCCACTTCTCATCAATACTACATGGGACTTTCTATTTGAACTTGACATCAGAAGTATCTGAAAAATTCCAAAGGCCTGGAAGCTTAATGAAGTTCTCAATATCCATTTTGTACATTTGCATGATGCAAAGCCTGAACTTGGATCACGTGACCTTAAAGCCCTTCATAGTCTGCTTTCTCTCTCTGCATACCCCCAAGAATTATATTTTTTTGAGACATTCCTTCTCAAAGTTATTCAAAGATTCAAATTTGGGGACTGGTCTCAAGTTTTCACATACTCCTAAAGAGCCCTCATTGCTGAGCAAGATTTTAATAGCCATATTTTCTGATGAGTACCACAGACTCTCTACTATGTGCCTCTAGGAGACAAAATTGTCATTCACGTACAAGCACAGTGGATTGACAAGCCCTCAGTAAAAAATCAGATAAACACTGTACTGAAAGCAAGGTCTCCATTACCACAGAGATTGTTAATTGAGCCTTTCAAAATATTATAATTAAAATTTCCATTAGAGGCATGCAAAGCCTTCTTTGCCAAATTGAAAAGGACAAAACTAGTACAAAGAGAATTTCCAAGTTTTTGAAAGGTCATTATGAACACTAGGGTTTTTTTTTTTTTAACTATTTAAAAAAATTTTTGGCACTACCCCTTGAAACAAGTTGAAAGACAAAATAAGTTAAAATGTGAAGCCTGTAACCAGGGTGCTCAGTCAGCCAGTTCCTTGCCAAAATAGTCCCAGAATCATAATTCCGATGCATTACTCTTGCCTTTCATGTCTGAAGAACTTTCCTTTGATTAACTCTCCTTACCGGGTGGCACTCTGCAGTATTCTGAAGGGAAGCTGGAAACCTGAGAAGTTTCACAGCCCAGGCTCTCTCCCCGGGGCAGGCCTTCAGGAGAAGGAAGACAGATTAGCCCAATTTAGGATGCTCTTCTCAAGAAGCCCCCAGGATTTAACAATCCAAAAAATGGGCTAGGAGGCAACAGTAAGGCTCAATCTGGAAGACACCCAATCAAAGCTGTTTTCTTCCCCCAAAATAAACTCAAAACAGGTGTATTACTTTTTTATTTTAACTTTCTGATAAATGCTCTGAACTTTCTGCTTTATATACAGGACTAAATTTAACCACTAATTCGACCAGATGGTTGACAATCAAGTCAATCACTATTATTGATTGCAGGATAATAATCACAGGAGTTTAGAAGTCACCTCCATCCAGCTGGAGCCCAAAGAGCCAAGAGGCTTTGCAGGGGCATCTGTAAGGAAGCTGAGGGAAGAAAGTTTCTTTTAATCTTGTGAGGAATCAGGTTTCCAGGCAGCTCTGTAAACACACACTTGTCAATCAGCTGGACTGCCAGTCTCATTTATAATCCTTCTTAAAGAGCAAGGAAATAGAGTATGAAGACTGAGAATTTATTTCAGGAGCTATACGCAGCATTGCTCAGTTAGAAGGAAATAGAAACAAGTGCCATGGCCTAACGGGAAGCTGGTGATTATGAGCAAAATGGCGTCCTGGCAAATCCTTCTCTAAACCAAACCTGTTTCTTTTTTTAAAGTATCAAATAATCAGCACCATTCCTACCCATCCATCCCCATCCCCTCCCCACCCATCCCCCATACACACACACAAATGTTCTCAAGTAACCAGCTATCTTATTCTACCAAATAATCATCACTATCACATAGTAAGCACCAGGCTAAATGCTTCCCATATGTTATCTCACTTAAATCTCACGACACCCCAAAAGGTAAATGTTTTCCCTTACTGCAGAGATGAGGAACATGGAAATGTAATTTTAGAGAGGCTAAGCAACTCACCCAAGTTTGCAAGTAGTAAACTGTAAAAGTGAGATTTGGACCTGGGTATTTCTGATTCCACAGCTACCTCTAACTACCATTAGGTTTAATATAAGGAACAAATATCTAGTAAAACCCTACAACATTATACTTCACTTTTTATAATTTCTTTTATTAATACTCCATCACTGAAAAAGGTGTGAGCCAGAAAATATCATTATTTAAAATGCTCAAAATCTAACAACATGAATTACTATCCATAAACCATGAGCTATGGGGTCCTAATGTGCCGCAAAAGCTTGTAACTTCCAATTTCTTGACCACAAAATCTTTAAGGATGTTTCTGATTTTAAGGCAAGAGATGCCATTTCAAGTAGCTGAGTTTCAGAGGCAGTGGAAAGATGATCTATTTTCTTTTTTAAAAACCAAGCAAAAACTTCATGGTACTTGAAATTTCTTTAATCCTAATACAGCTGCAAAATAGGTAACATATATATATAATTCAAACTAAGATGTGAATAACAGAGCTCACAACCATTCACTTTGAAGTGAAAGAGTGAGGCAGGACCTTAGGACAGTACTTCTCAAACTTGGTGTCTACAGAATCACCCAGAGAGAGTGTAAAACAGACTTGGGCTCTGCCCTCCATTACTGATTCAGTACATCTGCATGGGACTAGAGAATTTGCATTTCCAGAAAGTTCCTAAATGTTGCTGATGTTGTTGGTCTCCAGACTACCCTTTAAGAATCACTGCTGTAGAACAACTAAGACAAATTGAAGCAGAAGGTGTCAACAGAAGCTGCTCAAATCATAGCTAGATTTTCAAAGAGTAATTTGAAAATACTAGTTCCCCATCTCAAACACTTCACACTGCACTTTGCCAAGGGTGAAAGGGAGATAACGGATGACTTATTTGGTCAAGAATGGAAAAAAATTAAAACGCAGAAGCTCAGATTTCTCTAGGCATGAGCATGTTTTTGGTTGTGCTGTGTTTACTCTCAGAAAAATGTGGCATCCCGTTTTTATTCTCAAAGGGCTTTAAATGCTTATTAAAAAATGTTCTTTGAAATCAAATAGCTCTTTAAAGGCTGTATTTGATGATTTGATTGTAAATGAATGAAAAGCATATGGATTAAGTCACACATGGTTTTAAAGAGTTACAAAAGTGTCTAACGAGACACACTGAGACTTTACCAAATTCAAATGTTTAAAAGAAAAAGTCACAGGATAGAGGAAAGCAAGCTGATTTTACTGTAAATGAAAGGTTAACACACTTATATGTAAATATCTATATGTTAAGAATTTGAGCATCACCATTAAGTATCTGCATTTATTATTTCTGCAAATGGTCTAAATACTCTCTTACAGTATTCTAGTTTAAGGTAATCACTCCAATGCCCAAATATAATAAAAAAATATTCTAAAATAGGAGTTTCAGAAGAGATAAATAATATTTTGCTTTCTGACCAGGCCTGAAATTCAGCAGCTAAAGTGGCTATTGTTATTATCATTAGGGAATTATATACATATACAACATATGTGATAAAGAATATTTTTAAATCTTTAATATTTTTTCTCTTAAAGATTCACTTTAACTCCTCCCAAACTGCACTCTAGAATACTGTTTTCCTGTGCTTATGGCAAAGTAAAGGGATAAGGCACAGCACAAGAGAGTCAGAGGGAGATCTACTCAGATTTGTGTTTCAAAACCAATGAATTTAAGATACCTGAGAGAAAAGAAAAAGAGTTGAGGTTAGGGGTTTGAACAGGTGCTTTCTATGGCTATGGGGAAAGAAATAGAAACCATGTCATTAGTGAGGAGAGTTGGCCAGACTAAGAGGCTGGACCTAAAAGACCCAGAGACAGAAGACCACCACCTATCATGAAAGCCAAATCAGCATCTGGGCTGCACTTGAGTGAAGGCTAAACATGTCTTCTGTTCTAATACCACGTCATCATCCTTTCCTGGACAGCAGTTAGAGCTCTTTTGTTGTGGCTTACATTATTGATTTATTCATTCTGCTTATTTTTCATGGTCAGTCTTTCTAGAAATTTCTCTATGTCTTTAAAATTATCATGCTTATTAAAGTTTTCAAAGAAACAGGTTTCAGTTTCATGTTCATCTCTTTTGGTTTTTATTTTGTTTGCCTGCTTGCTTTTTATATCATTTTTCTTATTCCTTTTCTTCTACTATTTTTGTGTTTCTTCTGTATTCTTTTCCTATCTTTGTGAGTTGAATGCTTAATATTTTTTGAATGCTTAATATTTTATAACACTTTTTTAAAGAAATACATTGTAAGCTATAAATCACCCTCTGAGTGCTGCTATAGCTGCATGTCACTACTTTTTATATGTACTAGTTTTATTGTCATTTATTATAATTATTTCAAAATTCCAATTTATATTTCCTTTTTAACCCTTAGTTTCCTTGGTATTATGTTTGTTAAGTTCCAAGTGTATCAGAATTGTTTAATTTTTTTATTGTCAATTTTTCATCTAAGGGTATTTTGGACAGGAAATCTGCTCTTTATGAAATCATTTAATTGGGCAATCTTTATACATTTCATGTTCCTGAAAGAAAAATGTGTGTTCTCTAATTTTTTAGTTGTCAGCTAAATCAAGCTTTTAATCATTAAAATTTTCTATATAGTTATTAAATTTTGCTTTACTGATCTATTTTTGTGACACTCCATACATCCTATATATAAGCAATTTTATTAATTTCTGCCTCATCTTTCTTATATTTCTTTTTTGCATACACATACATATGTTTTATTTCTCCTTTCTCTTACACAAAAGATAGTATACTATATATACTTTGTTGTGCTTTGTTTTAATTAAAAATATATCCTAAAAAATACCCCAAATAGCCAAAGCAGTCTTCAGAAAGAACAAAAATGAAAGTACCAAAGTACCATACTCCCAGATTTCAAACAACTGACAAAGCTATAGTAATCAAAATTGTAAGGTACTGGCACAGAATTATAAGGTACTTGTACACATAGAATCCATGGAACAAAATGGAAAGCCCAGAAATAAACTCACATTTATGTGTTCAATTAATCTACAACAAAGGAGACAAGAATATATATGGAAAAGAGTCTCCTCAATAAATGATGTGGTGAACACTGGACAGCAATATGCAAAAGAGTGAAACCAGACCATTTTCTTACACCATACACAAATATAAACTCAAAATGACTTAAAGATTTAAATATAAGACCCGAAATCACCTTAGAAGAAAACATAGGCAGTAAGCTCTTTAACGTCAGTTTCAGTGATTTTTTTTTAACTGTCTCCTCAAGCAAGGACAACAAAAGCAAAAATAAACAAGTGAGACCACATCAAACTAAAAAGCTTTTGCACAGGAAAGGAAACCATCAACAAAACCAAAGGGCAACCTACTCAATGGGAGAATATATTTACAAATGATATATCAATAATGGGTTAACATCCAAATATATAAAGAACTCCTACAATTCAATAGCAAAAAAATATATATATATGATTTAAAAACAGGCAGAGGACCTGAATAGACATTTTTCCAAAAAAGATATACTGATGGTCAATAGGAAAAGATACTCAATATCACTAACCGTTGGAGAAAAGCAAATCAAAACCACAATGAGATACCACCTCACACCAGTTAGAATGGCTATTTTTAAAAAGATAAAAAATAACAAGTGTTGGCCAGCATGTGGAGAAAAAGGAACCCTTCTACACTGTTGGTGAGAATGTAAATTAGTACAACATAGAATTTCTTCAAAAATTAAAAATAGAACTACACTATGATCCAGCAATTCCACTTCTAGGCATTTATCCAAAGGAAACAAAAACACTAATTCAAAAAGACATTTGCATCCCTATGTTCAGTGCAGCAGTATTTACAATAGTCAAGATTTGGAAGCAACTTAAATATCCATCAATAGATAAATAGGTAATGAAGATATGGTATGTATATGTGTGTGTATATATGTGTGTGTATAACAGAATATATATATGTGTATGTATGTATATAATGGAACATATATGTAGTATATAATGGGACACACACATATATGTATGTACGTAACATTCCATTACATACATAAGTTTATCTTACTCAGCCATTAGAAGGAATGGAGTCTTGCCATTTGCAACATGGATAGACCTAGAGGGTATTATTACAAATGAAATAAGACAGAGAAACATATACCACATGATTTCACTTACATGTAGAATCTAAAAACAAAACAAACAAACAAAATAGAAACAAACTCAGAAAAGAGAACAAACTGATGTTTTCAGAGGGGAAAGAGGTAGGGGAATAGGGGAATAGGTGAAATAGGTAAAAGGGATTAAGAGATACAATCTTCCAGTTACTAAATAAATAAATAAGACATGGGTATGTAATGCATAGAATAGAGAATATAATACTGAACAACACTATATGGTGACAGATGATAACTAGACATTATGGTGTTATAAAATGGCTGTTTTATACTGTATATAAGTATCAAATCACTATATTGAACATCTGAAACTAATAAAATATTTTATGTCAATTACTCTTCAATTTAAAAAAAAAAGCACTCCACGTGAGTTGATAGGTTTGGCTTTTATCCTTTTCTATAGCTCCATAGTACTCCATTGTGTAAATGTACCATAATTTAATCACAATGTACCAGTCACAATGTACATATGAGTATTTAGAGTGATTATAATATCTTGCAATTACAGCTAACACTTCAATGAATAATTTTATAGATATATTTTCATATTTGGGAAGGTATATATTTAGGATAAATTCATAAAGTGGGGTTGCTGGGCCAAAGAGGAAATGCAGTTGTAGTTTTATTAGATATTGCCAAATGGGGCAGCCCCGGGGGTGCAGCGGTTTAGTGCTGCCTGCAGCACAGGGCAAGATCCTGGATACCCTGGATTGAGTCCCACGTCAGGCTCTCTGCATGGAGCCTGCTTCTCTCTCTGCCTGTGTCTCTGCCTCTCTCTCTTTCTCTGTCTCTATGAATAAATACATAAAATATTTAATATATATACATATATATATATATATATATATATGTATATATATATTGCCAAATGCCCTCCAAAGAGAATGTAACATCTTGGCATTCCCATCTACAATGAATGAGAATGCAGCCTGGCACTTCCTCACACTCTGGCCAACAGAGTATGTGGTTAAGCTTTTAAATTTTTGCCGACCTAATAGGTAAGAAATATTATCTCAGTATACTGAGTATCTCTTATTATAAATTGGACATATTTTCATGCTTGAGAGCCATTTTATATCATTTCTGTTCATTATTCAACTGAATATTTGGTCTTTTCTCCTCAAAAGTTATTTTTTTCTGATATATATATGTGTGAAATGTAAGCACTTTATTGTACATGTTTTAGATAGTTTGCATGACTTGTTATCTGGAGCTTTTTTTTCCAGGAGAAAGATTTTTTTTAATATTGTAAAAATTATCAATCTTTTGTTTTAAGATTTTATTTATTATTCATGAGAAACACACAGAGAGAGAGAGAGAGAGAGAGAGAGAGAGAGAGAGAGGCAGAGACGCAGAGACACAGGCAGAGGGAGAAACAGGCTCCATGAAGGGAGCCCAATGTGGGAATCAATCCAGGGAATGGATCCTGGGACTCCAGGATCAGGCCCCAGGCTGAAGGCAAGTGCTAAACTGCTGAGTCACCCAGGCATCCCACGAAAATCTTTTCTTTTACGGCATCAGGATTTAAGTCATATTTGTAAGACTTTCTCCAAATGTAGGCTATAAAGGAATTCACCAATGTTTTCTTTTAGTTTCACTTTTTACTTTTAAATCTCTGATCTGTTTAATATTTATTTTTGTGTATGGTATGAGGAATAGATCTAACAAAAATTTTTTCCAAATAATTATCCAGTTGTCCCATTTATTTAAAATTCCATCTTTAGAGGATGGAGCAAGGTGGGGGAAGAGTAGGGTCCCCAAGTGACCTGTCCCCACCAACTTACCTAGATAGCTTTCAAATCATCCTGAAAACCTATGAATTTGGCCTGAGATTTAAAGAGAGAAGAGCTGGAACACTAGAGAGAGAAGAGTTTGCGCTTCTAACAAGTACAACTCGTTTTTAGCCACTCTGAACTGAGCAAAATGACTAGAAAGAACTCACCACAAAAGAAAGAATCACACAGGACTCCCTCCCTTAGAGTTACAGAATTTGGATTACAATTCAATGTCAGAAAGCCAATTCAGAAGCACAATTATAAAGCTACTGGTGGCTCTGGAAAAAAGCATAAAGGATTCAAGAGACTTCATGATTGCAGAATTTAGATCTAATCAGGCGGAAATTAAAAATCAATTAAATGAGACACAACCCAAACTGGAGGTTCTAACAACAAGGGTTACTGAGGAAGAAGAAAGAGTGAGTGACATAGAAGACAAGCTGATGGCAAGGAAGGAAGCTGAGGAAAAAAGAGAAAAACAATTAAAAGACCATGAGGAAAGGTTAAGGGAAATAAATGACAGCCTCAGAAGGAAAAATCTACATTTAATAGGGGTTCCAGAGGGCGTTGAAAGGGACAGAAGACCAGAAAGCATACTTGAACAAATCAGAGCTGAGAACTTCACTAATTTGAGGAGGGAAACAGGCATTCAGATCCAGGACATAGAGAGATTCCCCCCTAAAATCAATAAAAAACTTTCAACACCTTGACATCTAATAGTGAAACTTGCAAATTCCAAGGTAAAGTGAAAAATCCTTAAAGTAGCAAGAGACAAAAGATCTCTAACTTATATGGGGAGAAATATTAGATTAACAGCAGACCTCTCCACAGAGACCTGGCAGGCCAGAAAGTGCTGGCAGGATATATTCAGTGTCTTAAATGAGAAGAACATGCAGCCAAGAATACTTTATCCAGCAAGGCTCTCATTCAGAATAGGAGAGATAAAGAACTTCCAAGATAGGCAGAAACTGAAAGAATACATGACCACCAAACCAGCTCCGCAAGAAATATTAAGGGTGACTCTGTAAAAGAAAGAGGATGCCCAAAGAAATAACCCACCAAAACAGGGACTGAATAGGTATTATGATGACACTAAATTCATATCTTTCAATAGTAACTCTGAACGTGAATGGGCTTAATGATCCCATCAAAAGATGCAGGGTTTCAGACTGGATAAAAAAGCAAGACCCATCTATTTGCTGTCTACAAAAGACTCATTTTAAACCTAAAGACACCTACAGCCTGAAAATGAAAGGTTGGAGAACAATTTACCATTCAAATGGTCCTCAAAAGAAAGCTGGGGTAGCAATACTCATATCAGATAAATTTAAGTTTATCCCAGAGACTGTAGTAAGAGATGAAGAGGGACACTATATCATTCTTAAAGGATCTACCCAACAAAAGGACCGAACAATCATGAATATTTATGCCCCTAATGTGGGAGCTGCCAAGTGTATCAACCAATTAATAACCAAAGTAAAGACATACTTAGATAATAATATATATATATATACTGGGAGACTTCAATATTGCACTTTCTACAAATGACAGTTATTCTAAGCACATCTCCAAAGAAACAAGAGGTTTAAATGATACACTACACCAGATGGATTTCACAGATATTTACAGAACTTTACATCCAAATGCAACTGAACACACATTCTTCTCAAGTGCACATGGAACTTTCCCCAGAATAGACCACATAATGGGTCACAAATCAGGTCTTAACTGATACCAAAAGATTGGGATTGTCCCCTGCATATTTTCAGACCATATTGCTTTGAAACTTGAACTCAAGCACAGGAAGAAATTTGGAAGAAATTCAAACACGTGGAGGTTAAAGAGGATCCTGCTAAAAGATGAAAGGGTCAACCAGGAAATTAGAGAAGAATTAAAAAGATTCATGGAAACTAAAGAGAATGAAGATACAACCATTCAAAATCTTTGGGATACAGCAAAAGCAGTCCAAAGAGGGAAATATATCACAACACAAGCCTCCCTCAAAATATTGGAAAAAACTCAAATACACAAGCTAACCTTGCACCTAAAGGAACTGGAGAAAAAACAGCAAATAAAACCTACACCCAGCAGAAGAGGAGAGATAATGAAGATTTGAGCAGAACTCAATGAAATAGAGACCAGAAGAACTGTAGAACAGATCAACAAAACCAGGAGTTGGTTCTTTGAAAGAATTAATAAGATGCATAAACCATTAGCCAGCCTTATTAAAAACAAAAGAGAAAAGACTCTAATTAATAAAATCATGAATGAAAAAGGAGAGATCACAACCAATACCAAGGAAATACAAACGACTTTAAAAACATTATGAGCAGCTATATGCCAATAAATTAGGCAACCTAGAAAAAATGGACGCATTCCTGGAAACCACAAACTACCAAAACTGGAACAAGAAGAAATAGAAAACCTGAACAGGCCAATAACCAGG
The DNA here is from genome assembly GCF_018345385.1 of Vulpes lagopus. Taxonomy (NCBI): domain Eukaryota; kingdom Metazoa; phylum Chordata; class Mammalia; order Carnivora; family Canidae; genus Vulpes; species Vulpes lagopus. The sequence continues at coordinate 104,073,528 of NC_054829.1, forward strand.
GAGGAAAGTGAAGCAGTCATCAAAAACCTCCCAAGACACAAAAGTCCAGGACCAGATGGCTTCCCAGAGGAATTCTATCAAACGTTTAAAGAAGAAATAATACCTACTCTACTAAAGCTGTTCCAAAGGATAGAAAGGGACAGAATACTTCCAAACTCATTCTATGAGGCCAGCATCACTTGAATTCCAAAACCAGACAAAGACCCCACCAGAATGGAGAATTATAGAACAATATCCCTGATGAACACAGATGCAAACATTCTCAACAAGATACTAGCTAATAGGATCCAACAGTACATTAAGAAGATTATTCACCATGACCAAGTGGGATTTATCCCCAGGGTGCAAGGCTGGTTCAACACTCGTAAAGCAATCAACGTGATAGATCACATCAACAAGAGAAAAAACAAGAACCATATGACCCTCTCAATAGATGCAGAGAAAGCATTTGACAAAAGACAGCATCCATTCCTGATTAAAACTCTTCAGAGTGTAGGGATAGAGGGAACATTCCTCAGCATCTTAAAAGCCATCTACGAAAAGCCCACAGCAAATATCATTCTCAATGGGGAAACACTGGGAGCCTTTCCCCTAAGATCAGGAACACAACAGGGGTGTCCACTCTCACCACTACTATTCAACATAGTACTAGAAGGCCTACTTTCAGCAATCAGGCAACAAAAAGAAATAAAAGGCATTCAAATTGGCAAAAAAGAAGTCAAACTCTCCCTCTTTGCAGATGACATGATACTGTACATAGAAAACCCAAAAGACTCCACCCCAAGATTGCTAGAACTCATACAGCAATTCAGCAGTGTGGCAGGATACAAAATCAATGCCCAGAAATCTGTGACTTTTCTATACACTAACAATGAGACTGAAGAAAGAGAAATTAAGGAGTCAATCCCATTTACAATTGCACCCAAAAGCATAAGATACCTAGGAATAAACCTAACCAAAGAGGTAATGGATCTATACCCTAAAAACTACAGAACACTTCTGAAAGAAATTGAGGAAGACACAAAGAGATGGAAAAATATTCCATGTTCATGGATTGGAAGAATAAATATTGTGAAAATGTCTATGCTACCCAGGGCAATTTACACATTTAATGCAATCCCTATCAAAATACCATGGACTTTCTTCAGAGAGTTAGAACAAATTATTTTAAGATTTGTGTGGAAACAGAAAAAAACCCGAAAAGCCAGGGGAATATTGAAAAAGAAAACCAGAGCCAGGGGCATCACAATGCCAGATTTCAGATTGTACTACAAAGCTGTGATCATCAAGACAGTATGTGCTGGCACAAAAACAGACACATAGATCAATGAAACAGAACAGAGAATCCAGAAATGGGCCCTCAACTCTATGGTCAACTAAAATTCGACAAAGCGGGAAAGACTATCCACTGGTAAAAAGCCAGTCTCTTCAACAATGGGTGCTTGGAAATTGGACAGCCACGTGCAGAAGAATGTAACTAGACCATTCTCTTACACCAGACACAAAGATAAACTCAAAAAGGATGAAAGATCTAAATGTGAGACCAGGATCCATCAAAATCCTACAGGAGAACACAGGAAACACCCTTTTTGAACTTGGCCACAGAAACTTCTTGCAATATACATCTATGAAGGCAAGGGAAACAAAAGCCAAAACGAATTATTGGGATTTAATCAAGATAAAAAGCTTCTGCACAGCAAAAGAAACAGTCAACCAAACTAAAAGACAACCTACAGAATGGGAGAAGAAATGACAAATCAGATAAAGGGCCAGTATCCAAGACCTATAAAGAACTTACTAAACTCAACAGCAAAGAAACAAACAATCCAATCATGAAATGGGCAAAAGACATGAATCGAAATTTCACAGAGGAAGACATAGACATGGCCAACAAGCACATGAGAAAATGCTCTGCATCACTCACCATCAGGGAAATGCAAATCAAACCCACAATGAGATACCACCTCACACCAGTGAGAATGGAGAAAATTAATAAGACAGGAAACAACAAATGTTGGAGAGGATGTGGAGAAAGGGGAACCCTCCTGCACTGTTAGTGGGAATGTGAACTGGTGCAGCCACTCTGGAAAACTGTGTGGAGGTTCCTCAGAGTTAAAAATAGATCTGCCCTACGACCCAGCAATTGCACTGCTGGGGATTTACCCCCAAAGAGGCAGATGCAGTGAAACGGCAGGACATCTGCACCCCAATGTTTACAGCAGCAATGTCCACAATAGCCAAACTGTGGAAGGAGCCTCGGTGTCCATCGAAAGATGAATGGATAAAGAAGATGTGGTCTATGTATACAATGGAATATTGCTCAGCCAATAGAAACGACAAATACCCAACATTTGCTTCAACGTGGATGGAACTAGAGGGTATTATGCTGAGTGAAATAAGTCAATCAGAGAAGGACAAATATTATATGGTCTCATTCATTTGGGGAATATAAAAAATAGTCAAAGGGAATAAAGGGGAAAGGAGAGAAAATGAGTGGGAAATATCAGTGAGGGTGACAGAACATGAAATTTCACATGAGAGACTCCTAACTCTGGGAAATGAACAAGGGGTGGTGGAAAGGGAGGTGGGTGGGGGTTGGGGTGACTGGGTGACAGGCACTGAGAGGGGCACTTGATGGGATGAACACTGGGTGTTATGCTATATGTTGGCAAATTGAACTCCAATAAAAATTTTTTTAAAATAAATAAAATAAAATTTAATAATTAAGAAAAAGAAATTCCATCTTTGTCCCAGCAATTTTAGACACACTTTTATCCTATGATAAATTTCTATATGTACTTGGACCTATTTTGAAATTTCTATTCTATTGCATTGATCTGAATGTACATGTACAAGTACCTCACTGTTTTAATTACTGATTACCTTAATTATTGAAAACTTTTTTTTATACAGAGCCATTGTAGTCTTTCCCCAACAACAACCATAGTGCTTCCTTTTCAGTGTTTATTAACTATGGTTATGTGTTTCTTTTTTCATATAAATTTTATAGTTAACTTGATTATCTCCAGGTAAAAGGTTTGATGATGTTTGTTGGGGTCACCTATGTATAAGTTAATGTCCGGAGAATGATATTAAGATGTCTTATCCAAGACCAAGGATGTTCCATTTATATTATTTAGGAGTACTTTTCAACTTCCACATAAGTTTAATACATTTCTTAAGTTATTCCTAAGCATTTTATCTTTGTAAATGGGCTTTTCCTTCCACTATAACTGCTAAATAATTGTTATTTGTATTTATGAAAGATATTTCTTTTAGTCTGTTAACTTTATATCTTGCTATTCCGTTAAATTCTTTTAATTTTATCAGTGATTCTCTAGGGCTTTTTAAGTATACTATCTAGAAATACTTATTTCTTTTTTTCCAATTCTTATGTCCCTGCTTGCTTTCGTTTATCTAATTACATTGGTTTATGCTTAAAAAAAAAAAAAAAGCTAAGGAATAGTAGAGATGGCAGGCTTACTTATCATGTTTCTGGTCTCTGTAAGTATGTGATTTTAGGATTAAGTATAATTTTTATTATATTAAGGAAGTATCTATTTAGTCCCATTTTCTAAAGTGTTTTTATTAGAATGGAATTTTATCAAGGTCAATGAAAATATTCATATGATTTTTTTCTCTCCTGAGACTTATTATATAGTGAATCATATCAATATATTTTCTAATATTGTGTCATCTTTGCATTCTTGATATAAATCTCAGTTACAGCTTATTGGGTTTTTTTGATGGGGTAATGGAATCTAATATTTCATTACAGATTTTGAATAATGGTCTATTAAAAAAAAAATTCTATCCACTCACAGCAATGGACAGCTCATCTAAGCAGATCAATAAGGAAACAAAGCTTTGAATGATACACTGGACCTGATGGGCCTAACAGATATATTCAAAGCATTTCACTCTGAAGTAGCAGAATACACATTCTTTTCAAGTCCACATGGGACATTCTTCAAAATAGGTCACATACTAGGCCACAAATCAGGTCTCGACCAGTACAAAAAGGCTGAGATTATACCATGCATGTTTTCAGACCACAATGCTGTGAAACTTGAAGTCAACCACAAGAAGGAACTTAGAAGGACCATAAAAACATGGAGGTTAAAAAGCATGCTACAAAGAATGAATGGGCCAACCAGGAAATTAAAGAAGAATTTTAAAAATACATGGAAGCAAAAGAAAATGAAAACACAATAGTTCAAAACCCTAGGATGCAGCAAACGTGGCCCTAAGAGGGAAGTGTATTGCAATACAGGCCTTCCTTAAGAAGCAAGAAAAGTCTCAAATACACAACCTAACCTTATACCTAAAGAACTAGAAAAAGAACAGCAAATAAAGCCTAAAGTCCAGTGGGAGAAAAGAAATAATAAAAATTAGAGCAGATGTCAATGATATAGAAATCAAAAAACTATAGAACAGATCAACAAAACTAGAAGCTGATTCTTAAAAAGAATTAAACAGATTGATAAACCCCTAGCCAGATTTATTAAAAAGAAAAGAGAAAGGACCCAAATAAATAAATCATGAGTGAAAGAAGAGAGATCACAACACTAAAGAAATACAAACAATTATAAGAGAATGTTATGAGCAATTATATGCCAACAAATTAGGCAATCTGGAAGAAATGGATAAATTCCTAGGAATGTATAAACTACCAAAACTGAAACAGGAAGAAATAGAAAACCTGAACAAACCCATAACCAGCAAAGAAACTGAATCAGTAGTCAAAAATCTCCCAACAAAAAAAAGAGTCCAGGGTTGGATGTCTTCCTAGGAGAATTCTACCAAACATTTAAAGAAGAATTAATACTTATTCTTCTGAAACTGTTCCAAAATAGAAAAGGAAGGAAAACTTCCAAACCGATTTTATGAGGCCAACATTACCATGATCCCAGAAACAGACAAAGGCCTCACAAAAAAGGAGAATTACCGACAAACATCCCTAATAAACATGGATGCAAAAATTCTCACCAAGATACTAGCTAATAAGATTCAACAGTACATTAAAAGGATTAATCAATATGACCAAGTGGGATTTATTCTTGGGCTGCAGGGGTGGTTCAACGTTTACAAATCAAGGTGATACACCACATTAATTTTAAAAAAGAAAGGACAAGAACCATATGACACTCTCAATAGAAGCAGAAAAGCATTTGACAAAATACAGCATTTTTTCTTGATAAAAACCCTCCACGATGTAGAGATAGAGGGAACAGACCTCAAAATCTTAAAAGTCACATACAAAGGACCCACAGTGAATATCATTCTCAACAGGGAAAAACTGACAACTTTTCCCCTAAGGTCAGGAACACAACAGAGATAACACTCTCACCACTGGTGTTCAACATAGTACTGAAGTCCTAGCCTCAATAGACAATAAGAAGAAATAAAAGGCTTCCAAATCGGCAAAGAAGTCAAACTTTACCTCTTCACCGATGACTTGATATTCTATGTAGAAAACCCAAAAGAGGGATCCCTGGGTGGCGCAGCGGTTTGGCGCCTGCCTTTGGCCCAGGGCGCAATCCTGGAGACCCGGGATCGAGTCCCACGTCGGGCTCCCAGTGCATGGAGCCTGCTTCTCCCTCTGCCTGTGTCTCTGCCTCTCTCTCTATCTCTCTGTGACTATCATAAATAAATAAAAATTAAAAAAAAAAAAGAATACCCAAAAGACTCCACCAAAAAATAGAACTGATACAGGAATCCAGCAAAGTGACAGGATATAAAATCAACACACAGAAGTCAGTTGCATTTCTATACACTAATAATGAAGCAGCAGAAAGACAAATCAAGGAATCAATACCATTTACAATTGCACCAAAACCAATATCATTTACAATAACATACCTAGGAATAAACCTAACCAAAGAGATAAAAGAGCTATATTCTGAAAACTATAGAACATTTGTGAAAGAAAATGAGGAAGACACAAAGAAATGGAGAAACATCCCATGCTCATGGATTGGAAGAACAAATATTGTTAAAATGTCTATGCTACCCAAAGCAATCTACACGTTCAGTGTAATCCCTATCAAAATGCCATCGGCATTTTTCATAGAGCTGGAACAAACAACCCTAAAATTTGTACATAACCAGAAAAGACCCTGAATAGCCAAAGGAATGTTGAAAAAGAAAACCAAAGCTGGAGGCATCACAGTTCTGGACTTCAAGCTGTATTACAAAGCTGTAATCATCCAGACAGCATGGTACTGGCACAAAAACAGACACATAGATCAATGAAACAAAATGGAAATGTACCCTCAACTCTATGGTCAACTAATCTTCGACATAGCAGGGAAGAATATCCAATGGAAAAAAAGAGTCTCTTAAACAAATGGAATTGGGAAAATTGAATAGCTACCTCAGAAGAATAAAGCTGGACCACTTTCTTATGCCATACACAAAAATAAACATAAAATGTATAAAAGATCTAAATGTGAAACAGGAATCCATCAAAACTCTAGAGAAGACAAATAGAAACCTCTTTGAGCTCAGCTGCAGCAACTTCTTGCTACACATATCTCCAAAGGCAAGGGAAACAAAAGCAAAAATGAACTATTGGGACTTCATCAGGACAAAAAGCTTCTGCACAGCAAAGGAAACGGCACACAAAACTAAAAAGCAACCTACAGAGTGGGAGAATATATTTGCAAATGACTTATCAGATAAAGGGCTAGAATCCAAAACCTATAAAGAACTTATAAACTCAACACCCCCAAAAATGAAAAATCCAGTCAAGAAATGGGTAGAAGACATGAACAGACATTTATCCAAAGAAGACATACAAATGGCTAACAGACACATGAAGGAAATACTCAACATCCTTCATCATCAGGGAAATACAGATCAAAGCCACAATGAGATTCCACCTCACACCAGTCAGAATGGCTAAAATTAACAACTCAAGAAATAACAGATGTTACTTGGTGAGGATGCAGAGAAAGGGGAACCCTCTTACACTGTTAATAGGAATGCAAACTGGTGCAGCCACTTTGAAGAACAGTATTGAGTTTCCTCAAGAAGTTAAAAATAGAGTTAAGATAGACCCAGCAATTGCGCTACTAGGTATTATCTAAAGGATACAAACGTAGTGATTCAAAGGAGCACCTGCACCCCAATGTTTATAGCAATAATGTCCACAATAGCCAAAATAGGGAAAGAGCTCAGATATCCATATGAATGGTTAAGAAGATGTGTGCATACACACACACACACACACACACACACACACACACACACACACAAATGGAATATTACTTGGCCATCAAAAAGAATGAAACCTTGCCATTTGCAACAACATGGATGGAACTAGGGGGTATTATGCTATGCAAAATAAGTCAGTCAAAGAAAGACAAATATCATATGATCTCATCCATAGGTGGAATTTAAGAAATAAGACAGACAAACATAGGAGAAGGAAAGAAAAAATAAAATAAGACAAAAACAGAGAGGGAGGAAAGTCATAAGAAACTCCTAACTGTAGAAAACAAACTGAGGTTTGCTGGAGGAGAGGTGGGTGGCAAGATGGATTATAGGCATTAAGGAGGGCACTTGATGGAATGAGCACTGGGTGTTATATGCAACTGATGAATCACTAAATTCTACCCCTGAAACTAATAATATACTATATGTTAACTAAACTGAATTTAAATTAAAAATTTTAAGAAAAGGTTTTTTTCCTACTAGGATCAATTTTAGTAAATCTGATTATTCTCTATTATCAGTGTTTAATGTTTAATACATATCCAATAGATCTGCCTCATTGGTTATGTTCTTTAGCTCCTCTATATTCTTACCTTCCTTTATCCACTTTGATCTACTTGGATTGTGAGTGATGTGTTAAAATGCCTAATTATCTTTTTGCCTTGGCACTTGTAGTGGGTTGAATTGTGTCCCCCCAAAAGATGTGTTCAAGTCCTGTACCTGTCAATAAAATCCAGTTTGGAAATAGGATCTTTGTAAATGTAATTAGTCAAAAATCTCCAGATGAATCATCCTAGATTTAGAGTTGGCTCTAAATCCAATAACTGGTGTCTTTTTAAGAGAAAGAAGAAAGCAGCAATGTTCACAATAGTCAAACTGTGGAAGGAGCCATGATGTCCATCAACAGATGAATGGATAAATAAGATGTGGTGTGTGTATATATATATATATATATATATATATGTATGTATATATATATACACTATATATGGAATATATATGACAGAATATATATGTATTCTGAAACTATATATATATATATGTATATATATATGACAGAATATTAGCCATCAGAAAGGACGAATACCCACCATTTGCTTTGATGTGGATGGAACTGGAGGGTATTATGCTGAGTGAAGTAAATCAATCGGAGAAGGAATAGTGAAAGGGATTATAAGGGAAAGGAGGGGAACTGAGTGGGAAAAATTAGAGCGAGACAAACCACAAGACACTCCTAACTGGGAAACAAACAAAGGGTTGTGGAAGGGGAGGTGGGTGGGGGGTTGGGGTAATGGGTGACAGGCACTGAGGAGGGCGCTTGATGAGATGAGCACTGGGTGTCATACTCTATGTTGGCAAATATAACTTCAATAAAAACAAATGAAAAAAAAAAAAGAAAGAAGAAGGACATTTGGATACAGACAAACGGACACAGAAGGAAGAAGGCCAGGTGAAGAAAGAGGTTGAAATGCTATAGCTATAAGCTAAGGAATGCCAAGAATTGCCAAGAGCCACCAGAAGCTAGGAAGAGGCAGGAAGGATTCCTCTCTAGAAACTTCAAAGGGAACATGGTCTGCTGACATATTGATTTCAGGCCTCCAGACTCTGATAGAATAAAATTCTGTTACTTTAAACCAACAAGTTGCTTAAATTATTAAGCCATCCATATGAAACCCATATAGCACTTAAGATATAACTCAGCTGGATAGAAAATACTTGTCTCTCATTTTCTTTTCTTGAGTTTCATGAAAATGCTGCCCAATTATATCCTGATTTGTCTTGATAAATCTAATGCTAATTTAATTTTTTATGCTTACAAATAATTTAATTATAAAAATTTTAAATTTGTCTTTATAGTCTCATAATTTTATTAAAATAAGTCAGAGTTCATTGATTTGAATCAATCTTCCCAGATTTACCGTGGGCTCTTTCAGTAGTTAGATTTAGATTTTCTCTCATTTCCATAAATTTTCTTGGATTATAGTTTTTTAAATATTCGTTTGGTTTCTTTGCTATGTTTTATTTTATTTTTTCCAGTGACTCTAATTATACTTAATTTGGATTTTCATTGTCTTTTATTCATCTTTGCTGGCCCTTCTACTTCATTCTTTATATTATGTTCTCTTGGGTATTTTCCTATCTTTTAAAAATGCCTTTTATTAAAGTGTCAAGCAAGTCTATTCTCCATTGGGCACTTTGTAATTTAACACTCATTTCTGAGATTATTTTTTCCTTCAATTTCTTTCTCAATTTCAATCAGCCCTCAGTACATTACTCACACTTTTCACTATTTCTGTTATTATTCCTTGACTTTTTTATTCTAAATTGATTTTTTAATAGCTCCAGAAACTTGTGTGATATTAAATTCAGTGTGGGGTATAATATTATGACTTTCTTCTACTCATTATTCTCTGGGGGAAGTTTTCATCAGTTGAAAAAAATTTATTTTTATTTTCTTCTTCCAGTACCTTCCAGTTGAGTTAGTCTGGTTTTTCCTGTTATGCATTAGGATTTCTAGTTCAAGATCATTGTCTTCTAACAACAGAGTGAAGTGCAGTTTCTTTAAAGGGATGACAGTTGGGAGAAGTGAAAAGGAAGTAGGGTGTATTTTCCTTTTCTTTTCATTTATGGATGATTCTTAATTCTCCCCTCTTCCTTCTTTTCCTTCTCTGCTCCTTCTTCAGGGAAAATCCATTTTCTCTATTTGCTTAGAAGTATTAAGAGTTTTAAAAGGTTATATATGAGTGCTTCAATAGTTCCTAATACCTAGTAGGTATACATTAAACATCAGGTATTATCATTTTTTTTAGAATATTGAACTCTAATGTGCTACCTGGGTGACTCAGTTAAGCATCTGCCTTCGGCTCAGGTCCTGGGATCAAACTCCACATGGGGCTCCCTGCTCAGTGGAGAATCTGCTTCTTCACCTACCTCTGCCCCTCTCCCCTGCTCTCTCTCTCTCTCTCAAATAAGTAAACTTTTTAAAAATACAGTAAAAAAATAAGAATACTGAAGTCGGTCTCATTCCCAATAGAACCTTCAACCTAGACTTCTCTTCCTCTGCAGACAAAATCCTAAGCACCAGCTATTTAGACCTTTATCTACTTTATCTATTTTCCATAATCCCATCATCCAGTATGATTTCAGCTTCTACACACCACTCTAGCTTTCTGAAACCTCTTTTGGATTCTGGCTTAGTTTTGTGTGTCCAAAGTTCCCTTATTGTATTTTATAATAAAAAAAAAAAAGCTAAAACACTTATAGGACTCTTCATAGCTTCCATTTGGAAGCCAAGATAACTGTCCTTTCCATCCACATCTGATAAGAAATTCCCTGCAGCCACACTGAGGACTTATGTTGAAAGCTGTCCATTGGAATTTATACTGGTCCAAATGCTCAGAATATATTTGGTTCCTGTCTTTCCATTTTAGATTAATTTTGTTGCAATAAGCTAGAACAGTCTATGTTCCAAAGAAGGTGAAGCTCCTGACAGCTGTATGGGGAGATAAGAGAACATTCCCACATACATATGTGTATAGAAACAGCTCAAGTACTTTGAGTATAATTGCTTTACACTGTAATTGTTGCCATCTATATAAAAATAAATGTATTATGAAGATAGAGTTTCACATCTCAATTCTCTCTAGAGAATTTATTTTATTGTTTCTATAACCTGAAAACAGTGGCACCTGGATGGTTCAGAGGGTTAAGCCTCTGCCTTTGACTCTTGTCATGATCCCAGAGTCCTAGAATGCAGCCTGGGGTTGGGCTCCCTGCTCAGTAGGGAGTCTTATCCCTCTCCCTCTACCACTCCCACACTCCCCCATGCTGTGTGTCTCAAATAAATAAATAAAATCTTTAAAAAAAAAAATAAAACCTCAAAACAAAGTGTCCAAGACAAAATAATTTTTTAATTGGCGGCAAATAGGAGATAAGAAGGGGAAAAAAACAGCAGGGAAAGAAAGAAAGACACCAATTCTAGTGTAAGGCTTAGAGAAAGTTTCAGCATATCTGTTGACAGTCAACAACCTTTTCTGTAAAAACTCTTTTTTATGCCTAGGGGTCAAAGCCAGCTCTGTTTCCTGTTACAAAGGTACCCTGCTGTGACTAATGTTAGAAGAGAAAAAGTGGAGTCACAGGAACTGAGTGCAGCCTGTGCAAAGAGTGAAGGAAGAGATGAATCTGGGGATAGGGCTCTGAAGGAAACACTTGAGCTATATGTTGCAAAGGGAAATGCAAAACTACATGAAAACTACCAAAGACTACCAAAAAGTATGCTTGGATTTTTTATTTTTTGGTGGAACCTGGTGAAAGGGCTGAGTTTTGCATCAAAGTCTGTATGAAGCTGGAAAGGATCCCAGGCAGACAGGGAAATTCCTACATCTGGGTTATGGTAGGAATTGAGTCTCTTAAAAGGTTATAGTAGGAATTATGTCTCAACATAATAAAAATTTTAATGTATAGAGTGGGAGGAAATAAATATGTTTCTGTATGAAAAGGTGGAAAATCTAGAGAAACAACATTACAAAATGTTGTTGTTTAAAACCAAAATGTCTTTTCACAGCTCCCTCCCCACTCCGCTGCTTCAGTTAGGGACACTGGATCTGAAATACTTTTGGTAAGTATTAAAGGTATTGGTCCCATCTCCCAGGACCACCATCAGTAGGAATAGAATTAATACTTGCTAATCAGCCCAGCATTGTATTGCCTCCAGCAGGACAGGTGGCCAAACCTAGATGAAATGCAGAAGTCACACATCCTTTCTATTCCTGTGTGTTCTTGCCTAGTAATCTGTAATTCTCCTGGCTATAAACTAGTCCTTCCTAGCAACAACATACCATGATTTCACTTATTCATTAATACCAGCTGCTTAGCAGTGCCTGAAGGTATCAGAAGAAATATGTGTCGATGTTTTTACCATATGGTTTTTTAAAAGCCAATGAAGCCCTTTCATGTAAAGCTGGAGTTGACCAGGCACAGTGTACACACAGCAAAATCCAGCCAAGTGAAACGAGGACCAAGGCTCCCTACAAAAGAAGAATTCTTTTCTCTTCATCACTCTTGACTTACGACCTTCTTGGTACCCTGGTACTAAGACTGTCTAAAAATATCTCAGGCAGTGTCACTGCTGTGACTGTATGCACCATGTTCCAAAGAGTACTCCTTGACTGCAAGCATTACTAAAGGCAGGAAGATGATCACTCTTTTGAGAATAAAGAAATCTCTCATCACAAAGCTGTCTCAGGTTGACAGTTATTTGCATTATAATTTCTTATTTGAGAGTCATGCTCAACAATGATGTTTTATCAGAGATGTTTCTATTATCTGGAACTTATTCAGCTTTTCAGTAACTAAGTGCCTATCCTGGTCCAGGCATACATAGTATGTGTGAGGACATAATGTGAGTAAGTTAGACATGGTCCTTACCTGCATAAAACTAACTCTCTAAGAGAAAACTAACACAGTCCCAGTGATGTGAGTGCAATGAGCATGACCAGGTAGAGAAGAGGGTGTAACAGGTGGGCCAAGTCTAGTCTGTGGAGCCAAAGAAAATGCTGTCCTGGTGATTGTGATATTTCTTTTTCTTTTCTTTTTTTTTTTTTTTTTAATGATAGTCACACACACAGAGAGAGAGAGAGAGAGAGAGAGAGAGAGAGGCAGAGACACAGGCAGAGGGAGAAGCAGGCTCCATGCACTGGGAGCCCGACGTGGAATTCCATCCCGGGTCTCCAGGATCGCGCCCTGGGCCAGAGGCAGGCACCAAATCACTGTACCACCCAGGGATCCCGATTGTGATATTTCAACTAAGACTTATTGGGCACAGAAATGTTGGAGTTAGCTAAACAGTCAAGAGAAAGATTTTACTGGAAGAGGGCACAGGCACATGGATAAAAGCCCTAAGTAGCAAAGAGGATGTGAATTCAAGTTACTTGCAAATGTTTGGTATGACCTGAGCTAAAGGAGTGAATGAGAGATGGTGAAGATAAGTCAGGACGTGTGGATCCTGTTCAAATCATGGTAAGGAATTTCGACATTATGCCAAGGGCATCAGGAAGTAATGAGAGCCCAGGAAAAACGTGATCAGACACATAGTTTCAAATGATCATTCTGGCAGTTGCTGGGGAGAGGAGGAAGTGGATGAGTTGCTGATGATCTGGACTAGATGATAGTTGTAAGGGTGGAAAGAGTTGCAATCTCCTGAGGTATGGGAGGGACAGATTGTTTTTCAGGCCCCAGGCACTGGTTTCCCCATTCTGCCAAACATCTCCAACCCCAAAATCCACACATTATTTATCCATTCTCTCTATGCTAAGAAGGCCCTGCCAGGTATCAGAAGCCATGGCTGTTGATGATAAAACTTCAGCGAGAGCTGCCAGACAAATAGAACTAAAGCACATCAAGGCAGGGCCTATGGGGACAGGTACCAAGGCAGGGCCTATGGGGACAGGGTTATGAGATTACTGTGGGATCAGAATGGAGGTGATGGCAGGGAAGAGAAAAAGAGTAGTTAAGAAAGGAATCGCCAGTCACTCCTTTATCTGTCCTCCAAACAATGATGAGAAAAGCACTTCTTTGGAAAGTGGTAAGTGTGGGGTGTATGTTCACCAAGGAAACCAGATTTCCTTCTGCCAGATAGATAAAGCCTTGCTGAATTCAATTACCTAAAAATACTCTCTGCCATGAAGATCTAAGAAACAAAGAGCAGAAAACCAAATAAAAGTAATTATCAGAAGATGCTTTTGGAAGCCATTTTACACTGAGGCAGCAGGATATAAGCGAGATCCCAAGACTAAACTGAAGGCTTTCCATTTAGTGGGATGGTTTACCCTCCTTTATGACTCGGAGACTTAGACCCAGACGATCATATGGTATTATGTGAACATTATTGATTAATGCCGATTGGCAAGACAAAATCATTAACACCAATCTTGGAATGCAGTCAGCCTTCAAGGGGAGAAGAAATGTTCACCTGAACATAATTTTCTTGAACAAGACAGGTGGAAGCTGGCTGACAACAGGATATCCAGGCAGATGTTTTATAATCAAAGAAAGTTGATGCTAAACTGAAGAAATGTTTTGAATGTATAATGAAATACAAATCAAATGAGCAAAGGTATCTGTAGAGCAACATGAGATATCCAAAGATACACCAAGCTTATGTACTGATAGAAACTGATGAGTTTTTGCTAACCTCAGAATATTAATTTTAAAAAAAGATCAACTTGGTGCTGAGTGTGGTAGAAAAAAAGTTTTATTTTTTTTAAAGATTTATTTATTTATTTATGATAGACATAGAGAGAGAGAGGCAGAGACACAGGAGGAGGGAAAAGCAGGCTCCACACTGGAAGCCCGACATGGGACTCAATCCCGGGACTCCAGGATTGCACCCTGGGCCAAAGGCAGGCACCAAACCGCTGAGCCACCCAGGGATCCCCAAAAAAAAGTTTTATAAAAAGACAACACAGCCACTAAAGCTGCATCAACAAAACAAAAAATTTAAACAATTATTACATTTTTTTGCACAAATTAAAAACAAAAAACAGCATTTATATAATGCAGTGTGGAGAGGACTTTTGACCAGAATCTGGTGTTCTCAGTCATTTTAGAACCAAGAAGATGACCTCAGCTAATGGAATGGTGTTAGTTCCTCTCATGAAGCTGAATGTTGAGTTAAAATAAAAACACTAAGTTTCTCCTCATATCTGAGGTTCCCAATTCAGTTTAGACATCATCAAAAACCCCACAAAAGCACAAAATTCTTTGCTTTTGTCATTTTGGGGGCCTTAAGATGAACAACTAAAATCATTTTTTTTTTTTAAGATTTTATTTATTTGAAAGAGAGCACACACACGAGTGGGGGGAGGGGCAGAGGAAGAAGAAATTTCCCAGCTGAGTAGGAGCCTGATGCAGGGCTGGATCCTGGACCCAGATCATGACCTGAGCTGAAATCAGACACTTAATATGACTGTGCCACCCAGGTATTTTACTTTATTGGTCAAGTAAAGAAGGAAAGGAAAAGCATTTGCCTTCACATTTTTCTACCAGTTGAACTTAGAAGAATTTGCCACTCTACAGAATAACTCTGGAGAACTAAAATTGGATACAAAATTTTTTTAGCTCCTTCCCATCCAGAGGGAGGATCTAAGACAGCTTTACTTAAATCTAGACAATCTCTGTGATTACTCTGATCAATAGATCACAGAGTGAGGAATGCTGAGCCAGTTTCCATGCCAGAAGAACATGGCAGCTCCTATTTCTGTCTCCTCAAACACTCCCCCCAGGAGAACCATATACAGTGCAAAAATTTAAAGACGTGAGACTGTCATGCTGTGAGAAAACCCAAGCTTGTCACTTGGGGAGAATTCATGGAGAAAGAGATGCCTAAATGCTATGTTCCCCACCTGTTCTAGAAAAACCAATCCAGGTGCCCAGGCATGGAATGGGAAACCATGTTGGACATTAGTCCAGTTGAGCCTTCAGAAAACTCCAGCCCCATGTGACATCTGATAGTAACCACCTGAGAAACCCCATGTGAGAATTATTCAGCTGAGTACTCAACCCACTAAATCACAAGCAATAAAATTAAATCATTGTTTAAGGTACTAAGTTTGGCATGGTTCATTGCAGGAATAGACTTTTGTCAAAATCTTGGTGCAATTTTCAAGAGTTAAATTCTACAGACTGGTCTTGTGAGAGTAGCCCCTAGCCATAGGGAGCTATTTAAATTTGAATTAATTAGATTTAAATAAGTTTTAAAATTCATTTTCTCAGTCACAATAGCCATACTTCCAATGCTCAACAGGCACAAGTGGCTGGTGGTTATCTTATTGCATAGAGTGGATTATAGAACATTTCCATTATTACAGGAAGTTTTATCAGACAGCACTATTACAGAACAACCCAAAGCTACACTCATACTCCTCTGTAGAAGGATGAGGCTGAGAGGGAACACTTTGACAATGCATTTCTGCCAACTTATACATAAAACTAATTCAAAGCATAGTTCTAAGACCTAGATCTAACTGAACTGAGGAAAGAAATGAAAAGCTAGATTCAAATGTAGAGTAAGGTTGATAAAACTTGACCAAGTTTAATTTTTCAAAGCCTAAATCCTACAACAAAACAAAACAACACAACACAAAACAACAACAAAAAAACCTGTTTGTTAATGGCATTCCTCCAGCAATAACTAGTCTCATTTTGTCACTGAATATGAGAGACATTCTTAGAGGAAAAAATCATCTCAAGCTTAGCCTTGCAAAGCCAAGGCAAGCATGCTGCTGTAATTGAATAGGACGTTATGCAGAATTCATAAAGGCTTTTGCCTGACAGAGAATCATTAAGATAAATCAACTGGAAAAGAACAAGGATCCGGTACCTTGGCAAGGATCCATAAAAAATGTTGCTTTTCATTATGAGATTCCCTTTGTTCCTTGTGGAAAATTCTGAATCTACATGGATGTATATGTATATGTCTACATGGGAGAGCTACAGAAAGAGAATAGACAGTTAGGCATGCAGACCCGTTATGCATATATACAAGCACGGGTATGTTTCTAGAAAGAGGATACTTAAGATGTCATCTTTTTAAATGCCCTTGGAGCAATCTGATGGTTTTTGTAGGTAAAGATCAAGCTATACAGTTTCAAAAGTGATGACTTTCTAATGACATTTAAGATGAGAATAAAGTTTAAATCCAGTGTGAGGTGAAGATTCAAGACACATGAGAATGCAAGATTTGGGGTATTTCATTTTATCTTGTGTGGGCCCAGAAGGAATTCCTGCCTGTGCTCCTCTTCCTTTTTATGTCCTCAAGAATGCTGTTTATCTTCATACACCAATAAGCCTCAACCACCACCCTCTCTTGAGGGCCACATGCTTATTCTTTATTTGTGGATGAGGCGTGAGGGTGTACTTAGAGCTTATTTATAGACACCTAGGACAAAAATAATGTCTGCAGAACAGTTCCAAGTATGGCAATTTGACTACCAAAACTAAAACTAAAGAGACATCTTTTTTAAAATATTTTATTTATTTATTCATGAGAGATA
The DNA here is from genome assembly GCF_018345385.1 of Vulpes lagopus. Classification (NCBI taxonomy): domain Eukaryota; kingdom Metazoa; phylum Chordata; class Mammalia; order Carnivora; family Canidae; genus Vulpes; species Vulpes lagopus. The sequence continues at coordinate 104,090,798 of NC_054829.1, forward strand.
CACACAGAGAGAGAGAGAGGCAGAGGGAGAAGCAGGCTCCGTACAGAGAGCCCGATGTGGGACTCTATCCTGGGACTCCCAGATCACACCCTGGGCCGAAGGCAAGTGCTAAAACTGCTGAGCTACCCAGGCATCCCCATCTTTTTCAATATAAAAATCTAATCATCCATATTTTCTAAGAAAAGTCAGTTTTAATGTCCTAAATTCCATATTTGCTACATGGAGCAGGGAATGAGGGGAAAGAGTTTGATGGAGGTTTGAACTCCCAACCCAAGAGCCTCAGAGACAAGCTTAGTGTTGCAAGTCATCACAGTAATCGGCTAACCATACATATTTAAATGTCACGGGAATCGAACCTCTAAGGGTCTCTTTATCCATTGTTTCCTTGTAGAGGAATCATTCCTGCAACAGCAAAGCATACCAGATAACAGTGAGCTGCTCCAGTTACTTCAGGAAATGAGCTGAATGAAATGATCTTAGGTCTAGGTCATAAAGGCCTTTTAATGGTTCTAGCTGAATACACAAATACCATACCATATACTAAAATCTTTCCCTTTTCCCCCCTCTTGCCTACATTGAAATTAGAAGAGGTATATATGATAGCCAAAGGAATAGCCTTGCAACTTTAAAAAAATAATTTTTTAAATACCTTTGAGCTTAAACCAGGCATGGAAAATTTCAACCCAAAAGATTAAATTTGGAGAAAGTTACTAGCAGATGAGGACTAAAGCTATAATGGAAACCATATTGCAGACACTATTATATATGAGTCATTACTAAAAATGTTGCTTCATATATACAATAAGCTGTGTGTGTGTGTGTGTGTGTGTGTGTGTGTACTCACTGTATGCTACAAATTTATTGAGATCAGATCTAGGCATTATCTTAAAAATGTCCACTAATGTTTGCAAAGACTATAACTTCATACAAGAAAGATACTATCCTTTCCCATAAAAAGTATTCAATACAAATTTGTGGCATTGAATTAAGTTTGGATTTCATTATTTTTGATTTTGTGATAACTTCATCAGTACTAGAATTAGGGTTATCTTTTTTGTAACTACAAAGAAAAGCTCTGATTTCCTTAAATAGTGCCAGCAAGATGCTAGAGATGAAAGTGGACATATTTAATTTGAAGCCAACTTTTTAAATTAAATAAGTTATGTGTGCAAATACATGTTACTGATAGCAAATAACTTCAAACTACCAAAACAGACCAACTTTCAGAGAATTTAGCTCTCAATTTTGTGTGATTTGAAACTTAAACTCCCCTCCTTCAATTATATTAATATGGGAATAGGGCACAGAGGGGAGGAAAGATGGGATGAGAAGAGTCAGGCTGCTCATCAGAAAGCCTCATTCCATTGGTATTATCCATCCTGAATAACTAAAAAAAAGCCATTTGCATCTGATATAGAGACCCTGTTAATATACACCAAACAAATTAAGAAGTCACAATGCACCATAGTATTTAAGGACCATGAACGCAGGAACTTTTGTCTGTTTATTCACTGCCATGTTCTCATCAACTACAATAGTGACTAGCACATAACTGGTGCTTGATAAATATTTATTGAATTCTTCCATGAATAACTAAATGACACCAGCTTTTTCATTTCACAAGAAACAGGATTGAAGTTATTTTAACAAAAGGAATTTTCTTTGCTCTTATGCTGTCTAGGGTAGAATTAATCATGACCTTAGAAATGTGTTTCGTCCTTGGGAACTAGTGAGGAAGCACCAACAACTCCAACTGGTGGGGACACTGAACTGGAACTGGAATCCACATTCTAGGCAGGACCTCCCTTGAATATGTGCAGGACCCAGAGCAAGCCCTCTAACCAAAGACCACCATGAAGGCCTTGGTATTTTGATGGGAATTTTGACTCATTGCAATAAGGGGGAATGTTCATCCTGGAGAAGGTAAGCTTTCTTATTAAGAGGCTACTAGAAGGAATCTACAGGATTTGGACTTGTATTAGGTAACTCTAAGGAGAATTTAAGGCAGTGGGACTTTGCTCAGGAATACAGACTGCCAGGACACAGGAGTAATTGTATGTTTGAGAATCTTAATATTCTTATCTAGCAAATAAGAAGAGGGTGAAAACTGAATTCTCTTGGTAAAAAAGTAGTAGCTTCGGGCAGCCCAGGTGGCTCAGCAGTTTAGCGTCACCTTGAGCCCAGGGTCTGATCCTGGGGACCAGGGATCAAGTCCCAGGTCAGGCTCCCTACATGGAGCCTGCTTCTCCCTCTGCCTGTGTCTCTGCCTCTCTCTCTTTCTCTCTGTGTCTCTCATTAATAAATAAATAAAATCTTAAAAAAAAAAGTAGTAGCCTCTCATAATAACTAGGAGAAGGGGATGTTTGGTCATTTTTCAGCTTGGAAAATATTCTTTTATTTTTTAATTGAAGTATAGTTGACACTGGAAAATATTTTTGTACACAGAACATAATTCCAGAATGGTCCTGTTTCTGTCTTGCTCCATCCCAGGCACAGAGTGACTGATGTCAGCGCTCTGTGAAATTGTCTCTCCCATGGATAATGTCATAACCTGGTTGTAACAAGTTTGGTTCATAGCCACCTGAAGCCAGCTCTCAGATGTCTGAGGCTGCTTTTCCCTTTCTAGGGAAAAAAGCAGGCCACCTAATATTTATCTAAGTATTTAAAAGTTAAAACTCAACCTAACTGTTGAATGAAGTATGTTTTCTCCTCCTACTTTGACAAATACATTAATAAAAATAAAACAGAAAAGATTGTGTAAAGCTATGGTTTTTATATGACTTAAAGTTGACAAAATATTTTGAAAGACAGAATTGAATCACTACACTGCATATCTGAATGTTCCATTGATGAATCAGTGATGTCTGTATGATTAACTTTTTTTTATAAGTTATTATGTATTTACTTCATAAAATTTTCTTACCTACATTTCAGAAAATCAGTATATTGTTTTTAATGAAGACTTCTACATAATATGTGTTCTACCAACAATAATAATCTAACAAATTTAAAATGTAATATTTAAAACATATAAAACTTGTCTATACCATCATCAAAAATAAGAAAGATTTTAAAGATCTGTATATTATTTCAAAAACAATGATTTTCTTCCAATATAGTCAAAATTATTACAGAAATAAAAAAGCAAACTAAAAATTATTATTGTGGAATATCAAAATATCAAATAAAATTATATAAATTAATATAAATTTTAGTACTTTAAAGCTATAAGTAAATCTTATTAAATATATTTATACAAATCAAATCATTTGTGATTATATTGGATGGACTCAATGTCCATCCAATTGCCAATGTAAAGAACTGCTATCACTCTTCACCAATATTACATCTATACCTACATGTACAAAATGTTATAGCAATTGTGATGTTGGAAAGTGATCTTCAGCAACCAGGTACAAACTGTTGGAAATAGCTTGCTGATTTCATAAGCATCTCTGGATCCACAAATTCAAACATAAAGAGAATAAAATGGACTCTCAGCATTACTGGGAAATGATATTTCACTATGCAAAGAAGCTATTGCATTTATGCTACCTGAAAAGCTGATTTTGAGGAAGAAGCGCTTGGTAAATTATTATTTTTTAGACTTTATTTTTTTAAGCTTTTATTTATTTATTCATGAGGGATATATATAGAGAGGTAGAGACATAGGCAAAGAGAGAAGCAGGCTCCCAGCGGGGAGCCTGATGCAGAACTCCATCCCAGGACCCTGGGATCACAACCTGAGCTAAAGGCAGATGCTCAACCACTGAGCCACCCTGGCATCCCTGGTGAGTTAATTAATTCATCTTTTCTCTTACTGGGCATATTTGCCATTCAAATTTTTCCTGCATGTTGAAGTAGTTTATATCTCTAATAACCAAAGCAGCACAATCCATGTGGCATACGGATATGGTCACCTTTTGTTTCAAGGACAGACGGCAAGAGATGAAGAAAGCCACAGGCCCTGGATTGTGCTGTAATTGCACTAAGTTCCAGAACTCAAGGGGCAGAGGTGCCCATCCACTCTTAAAATAAATAAATCTGCTTTGTGTGTGTATATTTATGATAAACAGGGTCTTCCAGAGCATGAGGTTTAGTCCAGGGTCCCCTTTTGCTCACATCCCCTATATCTCCCTTCTCTTTCAACATCAACCAAGTTTGTCCAGAGGAGAGTATCAATAGGACAAAACCAAAGCCATTGGAGTTTGCAAAACTCTGTAAAATGGGAGAGATTTCCCAGAACAAAGAAAAACCATATCAGGATTTGAGGTCTGAAACTAGAAGTCTGCAGGAATCAGAGAGACAGAGAGAGCAAGAGAGAGAGGGGTGCTCAGAAGGGTTATTCTTCTATTGACACCTAAATCTATAAGGCCTTGTGTGGCACAGGGGTACTCAATAAGTTATAGGTTTGATGCACTCTTCACTGAACCACTGTTTTTGAGGTACAGGTGACCCTTTAGTAAAATCACTTTTCAAATCTTCCTTATAGTCCATTGGAATGTTTGACATGGGGAAGACAAGCAAGTTAAAACTATTGGGAAAATGGAGCATAATGGGCTCACTCTGGGAGGGCTCTGAGTTTAGGGACCATTGTTGGAGGAAAGGGCCATTGAAGAGTTTCCCCTGGTGACCAGCAGCAACAAAGAAACCACAGAAACATATAAAATCTCCTGAGTTAAATTCCCTACCACCACTTATTAGCAGGAATCGTCTTATGAGACAGAAACAAGGATTAGGGATGCTTCCTAACACAAGTTATTTGTGAATGTAAGAAAGTCATTTCTCTTTTAATTCTGTAATGCCAACATTCTGCAATTGAGAACTCCCATCCTGCTACTCCCAAATATGCAAAATTTTATTATAGCAACCCCATTCTTAGGGAGCACATCTTTGACTCTAAGATCCAGCCTTTCACTGGGTAGGTAGTTCCATCTATTGTAGATAAAATGAAATTCAAGATCTATCAAACATCATTGGCCCAGTAACCTCCACTCCCCTTAGATCTTCTTTTATTAATATTTTAAAGATTTAGGGATCCCTGGGTGGCGCAGTGGTTTGGCGCTTGCCTTTGGCCCAGGGCGCGATCCTGGAGACCTGGGATCGAATCCCACATCAGGCTCCCGGTGCATGGAGCCTGCTTCTCCCTCTGCCTGTGTCTCTGCCTCTCTCTCTCTCTCTGTGACTATCATAAATAAATAAAAAAATTAAAAAAAAAATATTTTAAAGATTTAGGAGATAGATTCTATGCATCAGACATTGTCATCAACCTCTGAAGTTGCAAAGATGGTATAACAGTCTTCAGCCCCAAGTTGTTTAGTGGAGTCTATTAAGAAATTTTAAAAAGGAAGGAAGGAAGGAAGGAAGGAAGGAAGGAAGGAAGGAAGGAAGGAAGGAAGGGAGGAAGGAAGGAAGGGCCAAGATCACTGCTGTCAGAGGGCAGGAGAAGATGGATGTCTCAGCTCAAACAGGAAATTTACCCTTTCTCTGCCTTTTTGTCCTATTCAGGCCCTCAAGGAATTGGACGATGCCTCATTGGGGCATTGGTAAGATGGATCTTTACTCAGTCCACCAATTCAAATACTAATTTCTTCCAGAAATAAGCCCACAGACACACCAAGAATGAAAGAAAGAAAGAGAAGAAAGAAAGAAAGAAAGAAAGAAAGAAAGAAAGAAAGAAAGAAAGAAAGAAAGAAAAGAAAGAAAGAAAGACTAAGTCTCAACATCAAAAGTATCCACTCTTAGAAATGTACAGAGTCGCTCAGATCTCTGACTTTGCAGAAAACATATTGTTTGCTGTAATCTAAAGAAAAATTGCGGTAAGTGAAAGAGAAAGTCCTTTAAGTCACCTGGGTGTTAATTTAGTGGTGCATGAATTTTGGCAATTTATTCCTGTTCAAGGATATTTTACACTCTTAAACTAGTAAGTGTTTGCTGATATGGTTGGTGGTTTTATGTCAGACATGCAGATGCTAAACTCAGATAAGTCCCATATTTTGAGTCCTTAGTTTATTATGGGTCTCTGTTTTAGTCAGAGTTTCCTAGAAAAACAGAAACAATAGGATACACATAAAGAGATTCATTGTAAGGAATGGCTCCTGCGATTATGGAGACTGGCAAGTCTAAATCCTCAGTGTAGTTCAGCAGGCTAGAGACCCAGAAAAGCCAATGATATAGACGAGGTCCAAAAACAGTTCGCTAGAGAATTCTCTCCTGCTTAGGTAGACTGGTCTTTTTGCTCTCTTCAAGCCTTCAACTGATTGGATAAGACCATCTGCATCAGGGAGAACAATCTGCTTCCTCCAAATTCACTGATTTAAATATTAATTTCATCCAAAACACTTCCAAACTGTCATAAAATTAACCATCACAGTCTATTATGTGATAGGTTTTTATACACTTTTGTGTCATTTTAGTCCTTATTATAACCCTCTGAAGTAGTTACACTAATCATCCTCTTTTAACCGATGAAGAAAAGAACATTAGGGGTTCAGAAACTTGCTAAAGGTCACACAGCTAGTAAGTGGGGAAACCAGGATTTGAAATCAGGTCTGTTTGCCCTCAAAGACAATGCTTTTTTCTAGTTTGCCCACACTGGTAAATGTCACTTGGCATCTGCTGTGCTAATATCAGTCATATAGAGATTTACTCCTAAAAACCCATAAGAAATGCTGTTCTGGGCCAGTTCTGCATTCCATCCTCCCTCCTTAGAGTTACTGTTCAGTTCTCCCCCATATACCCATAGGTGGATACAAGTAACAAAATCTCAAGATGCACTACTCCTATTTTTGGATAGGCTAGAGGCCTCTGGAGATTAGGGAAAACAGGAATAGAAATGGAACTAACACCATTATGAAATGACACCTGCACATCTGCAATGTAAAATGGCTATTCCTACAAACCACTCAATGATAGTAAACACTCAAATATCAGAATTTAGTTGATTAATGACTCTACAATTAAAATAGAGTCTTATACAGTCATATACTACAGAATATCTCCCTAGGTAATGTATGATGGCGGAACATCTTTTGGTTCTAAATACCTAACTTCCTATGTATCTTTCAGCACAACTTATTTTGGCTGATGTTTATATAATAAAGACTTACATTTATATCTCTAAAATTCATTCTATCAGATTTCTCCATAGATAGAGAACTAATAGAATATATGCAGATATGTTACATAATAGAAAATTTACCCTAGGAATTGGCTCAGGCAACGATAGCAGTCCAGAAATCTCCTGATCAGCTGTCTGCCTGTTGGAGACCCAGGAAAGTTGGTGGTGTTCAGTCTGAGTCTGAACTCCCAAGAACCAGGGGAACTGGTGGTGTCAGTCCCAGTCCAAAGACTCAAGAATCAGAAAGATCAGAAAGCTGATGGTGTAAATCTTAGTCAAGAGAACCAAGGTCAGAGAACCAAGACCACTGCTGTCAGAGAGCAGAAGATGGATGTCTCAGTTCAAACAGGAAATTTGCTCTTCCTCTGCCCTTTTGTTCTATTCAGGCCCTCAGGGGATTGGACGATCCCCCGTTACATTGGTGAGATCGATCTTTACTCAGTCCACCAATTCAAATACTAATTTCTTCCAGAAATGAGCCCACAGACACACCCAGAAATAATGTTTTACCAGCTATCTGGCCGTCCCTTAGCCCAGTCAAGTTGACACATAAAATTAACCATCACATTCATTACAACATATTAAACAAAATGATGTATAGGAAAATTCTGCAATTCTTTTTTTTTTTTTAAATCTGCAATTCTAAGTACAATTGTTAACTGTCAGACTCTATACAGACTTTTTGAAAGCTGAAGAATGCTAACACAAGGGAAATTCAATGTGCTACTACATCCAAAACAACTCTAATCAATGACTATTTTTATTGTTTGGTGATTGTGATGCAGTATCATAAGCATTTTATACTCTATTACTTAACTAATATACATAATTACTGGTTTAGTTCCATTTAAGGAAATAGGTGGGATGCAAGTGGTATATGATACCTATATTTCCTATTTTTTTTAAAGATTTTATTTATTTATTCATGAGAGACAGAGAGAAAGGCAGAGACATAGGCAGAGAGTGAAGCAGGCTCCATGCAGGGAGCCTGATGTGGGACTCCATCCCGGGACTCCAGGATCATGGAGTCGAAGGCAGGCACTCAACCGCTGAGCCACCCAGGCATCCCTATATTTCCTATTTAAATGAGCACCAGGTCAGCATTTGTTGTAACAGAATGTCAGAATTTCAGAAATGAATTTCTGATGTTAAGAAAGTTACATGTAATTTACTTCAGTAACTCAGGTAGCAAGGAGGATTTATTGATACCCTGTCTTAAGGGGAACATATAGCACCTATGTCTATTGTTATACTCTGGAAATGAGCAAGCTTTAATTGCTTCTATATTGTGGTACCTGTTATTAGATAAACAAGGTCAAAAGATTGCTTGCTTTTCCTCCATGTCAGCAAACACCATGGTGGCAAGAAGGCCTCTTGGTGGCAGAAAGACCTTTGTAATGTTGCCAAAACTCCTATCAAAGGTTGTGGATGCCATAATAAATATTGTTTGCACAGATGCTGGTTGCCAGAACTCAGTAGCCTAGAGTAACAACTTCCAAATATTTTACTGAGTGTTTCCCATGAACTGAGATTATTAATTAGTTGTTTAATGGTTTAAACACAGGTAATAAACAGAAAGTCCTGATTCCTCTTCTCTTAGAGTCAAAAATGGACACATTAACATGCTAAAGCAGCATTTCACAAGTGGATAAAGTACCCGATGTCAAGCCCACATGATCTTCTTTGTTTCACCCAAAGGGCATATTTACCACCCTGTGAATGAGTAAGTTCACTTTTGTGAACTATGAGCATGGAAATGTGCTCAAAGTTGCTGGGACCTCATTTCATGACGCTTCTGATTTAGACTTTGATGCTGTCAAAGATATAAAAAATCATTCTTGATAAACAAAGAGAGAATAATAGCAGAGGTGCTTCTATTTCTTCAAATCCATCATGTCGTTCCTCACTGGCAGAGGTATGAGCTGAAGGTCTATTTTTAAATGAATCAGCACATAAAGATGGATCTGCTTAAGGCATGTAGAAAATAAGACAGGCATGTACTTTGTAATTTCTGTACTTTATACATGTAAAGGTTTTGCGTGCCTCTGTTTTTGAATCACATATATAGAATTGGATGGATTTTATCAATAATCTTATCTTCCATTATCTCTGTTCTTAGGGAGGAAAGATCATAACTGCTGGTCTAAGTTTGTAACGAAGCAAAGTACATTTCTATTAATGCCATCAGCACATTAAGGTATCTAAATACAGAAACATCACATTTTCAAAAGGGGCTGATAATCTACTGCCTGAAGCATTTTTTTCCCTCTCCATGCACAAAATAGAGGTTTTCACAGATACCCAAGCAAATGCACACACATAGCAATACGACTTTGTATTTCCAAACTAAGGAGCAAGCATTTAGATTTGAGATTATCTTCCATATGTTGTTTATTAATTATTTCCCTCATTGAACACTCCACAAATAAAAACCAAAGCACACAGCATAACATTCACTTTTTTCTTCCAAAAACATTCAAATTTACGATGTCTAACCTAGATACTCGAACTTTTGTTTCTTTCCTTTACTGATAAATAAATATAAAAATAGAAAATAAAATCCCTTCAGGTATAACATAATGAGGGCAGACCACAGCTCATAATTCTTACCCAGACTGGAAGATTTTCTGGCAATGAAAATACACACCTTACCAGCTACAGGTAACAAGAAGAGTGAATCTCACGAACATAAAACCAAACATTAGAATCCAGACAAAAGAATGCATACTGTATGACAGCATATATTAAAAATTTTAACAGCAAGCAAAACCAAACTCTGGTATTTAGGGATGCATGATGCTTCAATGATAAAACTATAAATTAAAGGAAGGTCATGACCTCCCCAAAGAAGAGTCTGGTTTCCTCTGTGGAGAATGGAGAAATAACAACTGGAAGGGGAAGGTTAGGCATCTCTGGAGCAAAAACAACGTAAGTTTCAGGGGTTCATGAAATCTATGAACTAGTTTTAAACCCCTGCCTACTTGAACCTGAATTGCAGAGGGCAATAGACTCCATATCTGACTGGCAGGGAAAAAAATACAGCTAAATTACACAGAAAGGAGCTAGGAGCTCCTAGGAGCTTTTTTTTTTTTTTTTCTCCATAAGCTTCAATAAAACCCAACAATGAAGATAGTATGAATTGTATCATTGGCAGTCCACTGTGAAATTTTGAGGATGGTGGCTCTTATTCTTTCTTTCCCATATCCAGAAAAACGGTAGTCTTATGAAGAACTCCTCAAAACCAATGTATAATCCCTACTTCCCCCTCTATATTGTATATAAGAGAAGCTGAAAACTTTCTTTGCAATTACTTCTTCCCTGTGCATAGTCCTGGACCCAGATGGATAAAAATAGAAATGTAGTAAAACAAAGTCGATGAGACAGCTCCAGGCATAGGACCAACCTCTCTTGCTCAGATCTTCCCTGGCAAACGGATCTGAGATACTTGAAGGAGAAAGAGAACAAAGGAGACCCTCAGAGCCCTGACATGGTCCATGCTGTGCTTGCCAAGAAGCCCCCAGCACATCACACTGGGTCAGATCCTCATTCGTGGATGCATGGCCATATTGTCTCATCTTAGCTCATTATCCCAAAATATACTCATTGTGTTATGACTATAAGCCTATTTATGCTACCCTCTAACCCTCCACTCTGTTTTTCCCTCATAGAATTGAAAAACTCACTTAAAACTTGATGATATTTAAGGTTATAAATATGAATATCTGGAATCCCACATGTTACAGAACAAGCTGACTACCATATGCTATATCATAGATTTGGGGAACCAGGTTGTAGTCCTTAAACTCGTGTTTCTTTCCTCTGTAGCCATGATCTGTACCCTGAATGCAGGCTCTGGCTAGAAAATATAGGAAGACCAGAACAAAATTCCAAATAAACATTTATGAATCCCTTACTATGTGCCAGGAACTTTGAGTTAGCCACTTTCAAATATTTTAGCTTATCAAACCCCAAATCCCTATGAGACCCTCATTTTATAGGTGAGAAACCTAAGGCTCAGGGAAGTGAAGTAACTTCCCCAAAGACATACTTGGCTTTGACTCTTGTCAGGGAAATAAAACATTTGGCTCAGAGTCCTATTGAAATAACCTTTTAACCATAACCAACCATGGGCTGCAATCAAGGACACTGCCAGTTTATGAGCTTAAAATTAATATCCCTCAACAGCACTCGGCTAAGGGATCCCTCCTAGAGTTACCCTCAATCTGTCTTGGGAACTTGAACATTGTGACAGTTCCTTGCATGACAAAGTTACCTAAGGTTTCTATGCTTCCATTTTATAATAAAATGGGCCAGTTTCCAAAGCAGACTCTTTCCTACTTTCTAGGCAAAGAGCAAAAGTAAGTTTTGTGGGTGAGGCTAATTAAACAGAATTTCCTCTTTGATGCCTTATTTGACTCAGGCACAGAGACATTGATTTGGAGTATGAGTTCTGAGTAGGTACAATGAGGAAAAGAACAGCAACTTTGGTCCTATGATAAATAAGGACCAAGCTCATAGAATATAAATGCCTAGTATAAGACACTAGAGTTGAACACTCAGCTGACTATACTACTCAAAGCAACCTGCAGCTTCAATGCAATCCCTATCGAAATATCAATGGCATTTTTCACAGAACTAGAACAAATAATACTAAAATTTGTATGGAATCACAAAAGACCCCAAAATAGCCAAAGCAATATTGAAAAAGAAGAACAAATCTGGAGGTATCACAATCCCAGATTTCAAGATATTTTACAAAGCTGTAGTAATCAAAACTAGTATGGTACTGGCACAAAAACAGACACATTGATGAATGGAACAGAATAGAAAGCCCAGAAACAAACTCACATTTATGTGGTAGTTAATCTATGACAGGGGAGGCAAGAACATACAATGGGGGAAAAACAGTTTCTTCAACAAATAGTGCTAGAAAAACAAGACAGCTACATGAAAAGAATGACAATGGACAACTTTCTGATACTATACACAAATATAAACTTAAAATGAATTAAAGATCTACATGTGAGACCTGAAACCATAAAACTCCTAGAAGAAAATATAGGCAATAATTTGACATTGGATGTAGCAACATTTTTCTAGATAGGACTCCTAAGGCAAGAGAAACAAAAGCAAAAATGAACTATTGGGATTACATCAAAATAAAAAGCTTTTGCACAGCATAAAACAAAACAAAACAAAAAGCCACCAACAAAATGAAAAGACAACCTACAGAATGGGAGAAGATATTTGCAAATGATATATATCTGATAAGGGGTTGACATCCAAAATATATAACTTATACAACTCAACACCAAAAAAACCCAAAAAAACCCCACCAAATAATTTGATTAAAAAGTAGGCAGATGAGATAGCCTGTAACACCTACTCCTCTTCACCCATTGTGGCTATTCCCTGGCCCCTTCCCTTCGGCAACCATCAGTTTGTTCTCTGTTTATTTGTGTCTGATTCTGCTTTTTATTCATTTGTCTTGCTTTCTGTTCATTTGAGTTTTTTTTTTAATTTAAGATTCTATATATAAGTGAAATCATATGGTACTTGTCTTTCTCTGATTCATTTCACTTAACATAATACCCTCTAGGTCCATCCATTTTTGCAAATGGCAAGATCTTATTATTTTTTTTTAAATTTTTTATTTATTTATGATAGTCACAGAGAGAGAGAGAGAGAGAGGCAGAGACACAGGCGGAGGGAGAAGCAGGCTCCATGCACCGGGAGCCTGATGTGGGATTCGATCCCGGGTCTCCAGGATCGCGCCCTGGGCCAAAGGCAGGCGCCAAACCGCTGCGCCACCCAGGGATCCCAAGATCTTATTATTTTTATGGCTGAGTAATATTCCATGATATATATATTTACATATATATCTCACATCTTCTTTTTACATTTATCTATTGATGGGCATTTGGGTTGTTTCTATATTGTAGCTATTGTAAATAATGCTATAATAAAGAGGGGGGTACATATCTTTTTTAATAGGAAGCCTGTATCATGTGTCTGTCGGTCATTTGTATGTCTTCTTTGGGAGAATGTCTAAGTCCTTTGCCCATTTCTTAAGAATGTTTTATTTATTCATTTATTTCAGAGAGAGAGAGAGAGAGAGAATAGGGAGAAAAACGAGGAAGAAGGGCAAGCAGACTCCATGCTGAGCATAGAGCCCAAGGTGGGGCTCAATCTCATGACTTGAGATCACAAACTAAGCCAAAATCAAGAGTCAGATGCTCAATCAGCTAGGCTTCCAGCTATGGAATGAATAAATCACAGGGAAAAAAAAGCACAGAATTCAAAATATAGTCAATGGTATTGTAATAATGTTATATAGTGACAGATGCTAGCTACCCTTAGGGTGAACATAACATAAAATATAGACTTGCCAAATCACTATGTTGCGCACTTGAAAGCTAATGTAGCATTGTGTGTCAACTATACTTACAAAGAATCTTTTTTAAAGTTGTGACAGATACTAACTAAATGCTCAGTAATATCTTTAATTATTCCTAGAAATTCAGGGAAACTACCTTCTATGAAGTTAAATTTGGAGCCATGTAACCAATCCTGGCCAACAAAATGCAGAAAAGAGGCCCTTAAGGCCACTTTCAGGCCTGGTCCTAAAAACCTTTGTATGATCATCTTTGTTCTGTCTTCTCTCCCACAGAGATCAAGGAAATCCTAGGTTGAAAATAATAATGTCAAAAAATAGAATGATCTAGGGGCACCTGGGTGGCTCAGTCAGTTAAGTGTCTGCCTTCAAGGGATCCCTGAGTGGCTCAATGGTTTAGCGCCTGCCTTCGGCCCGGGGCATGATCCTGGAGTCCCAGGATCGAGTCCCACATCAGGCTCCCTACATGGAGCCTGCTTCTCCCTCTGCCTGTGTCTTTGCCTCTCTCTCTCTCTCTCTCTCTCTGTGTCTTGTGAATAAATAAATAAAATCTTTAAAAATAAATAAATAAATAAATAAATAAATAAATAAATAAATAATAAAGTATCTGCCTTCAGCTCAGGTTATGATCCCAGGATCCTGGGTTCCAGACCCACATCAGACTCCCTGCTCAGTGGGGAATCTCTTCCCTCCTTCTCTGTCCCTTCCCCCTGCTCATGTGCTGTATCTCTCTCAAATAAATAAATAAAATATTTAACAACCCCCCACCAAAAAAAAAAAAAAAAAAAAAGAATGATCTACATGAACCTGCGGACTGTGATAAGTGCAAGAAATAAACTGTTTTTGTATTAAGCCACTAACATTTTGAGATTATTATAGCAGTTAGTATTGCTTATCATGATTATGTGGTAAGAAAGTTCTGATTGTTCCACCTTTTACTACTGGCAAAACAAAACACAGAAAAAAAATCATTTTGAAACCTTAACAAAGAATTATACAAATTTATAGCTCATAAAGTGCCAGGGCATATTTCAGGTTCTGGAAGAATTCCTAATATGATTCTCTGTTACTCATTTCTGGTTCCATACATTTGGCTTTTTCTTTTGACAAGCCACCAACATCTTTTTAATATCTTGAGATCTTTAGTTGGTTGAATGGTACCTATTGCCCACCCCAACCTCCAAAAAAGGTATGTTCACAATCCAATTCCCCAGAACCCGTGAATATGACCATACTTGGAAAAGGAGTCTTTGCAGATGTCATTAAATTCATGATCTTGAGATAGGATCTTCCTGGCTTACCCAAGTGGATACTAAATCCGATGACAAGTATCCTCATAAGAGATGTAAAAGGAAACACAGACATAGAGGAGGAGTTCATGTGAAGAGGCAGGCAGAGATTAGAGTTAGGCACCTGTAAATTAAGGAACACCTGGAGCTAGCAGAGGCTGGAGGGGGGCTGGGAAGGATTCTGCCCTAGACCTTCCAATGGGAACATGGCTCTGACAACACCTTGATTTCAGACTTCTGGCCTCCAGAATTGTGAAAGGATAATATTTTGTTGTCTTAAACAACCAAGCTTGGGGGTGTCTGGGTGGCTCAGTCAGTTAAGCATCTGTCTTCAGTTCAGGTCATGATTCCAGGATTCTGGGATTGAGCCCCCACATTGGGTTCCCTGCTCAGTGAGGGATCTGCTTCTCACTCCGCCTCTGCCTGCGCTCCCCCTCCTTGTGCTCTCTCTGTGTGTCAAATAAATAAATAAAATCTTAATAAAAAAAAAAAGTACTGAGTTTATGGTAATTTATTATAGCAGCCTTAGGAAACTAATACAACAGAGTTCACCTTCCTGTAATGTGACTGGAGAGTATAATGCAGCATCCCTAGTTGCCCTTGACCTTCTTCTAAAGAAATGTTTTTTAAAGATTTTACTTATTTATGATAGACATAGAGAGAGAGAGAGAGAGAGAGAGAGAGAGAGAGAGAGAGGCAGAGACACAGGAGGAGGGAGAAGGCAGGCTCCATGCCCGGAGCCCGACATGGGACTCGATCCCCGGACTCCAGGATCGCGCCCTGGGCCAAAGGCAGGCGCTAAACCGCTGAGCCACCCAGGGATCCTGACCTTCTTCTAAAGAAATTCTTATGGGCTCTTTTGTCCTAATGGTTTTTACTGTTAAATTACTATTAGAAATAAGCTAGGGATGACCAAAAGTAGTTTGTGACCTTTTGATAAGAGCTAACTTAATAAGTGTGATCAATTTATTTTTTAATACATGTATTAATTGTACCATAACACGTTGTTAATTATGGAATGTAAAAATAGAAGAATCTGAATTTTATTTTTTTTTAAAGATTTTATTTATTCATTCATGAGAGACACACAGAGAGAGGAGGCACAGGCAGAGGGAGGAGAAGCAGGTTCAAGGCAGGGAGCCTGATGCGGGAATTGATCCTGGGACTTCAGGATCAGGCCCTGGGCCTACTTTTAACTGGGCCAAAGGCAGGCGCTAAACGGCTGAGCCACCCAGGGATCCTGAAAAATCTGAATTTTAAACTTGAAAAAGATAAATATAACCTGTTTTTAAATAAATCTAAGTTGTATTTATTAATGCTTCTCAGAACAGTTTTATACTTAAAATTTAACACTAATATTAATGATTTTAATGAACACACAAAATTAAATATTATTTGTTATGTTTTTAAACCTCAGTTAAACATTCTGTGATGTCACTGAGTTTTAGTGGCTATCATCTGAAAAGTGTTCCTTATGCAGATATTTAGATCCACATGGAAGAACTATATAATTGGTTGTAAAAGCGGGACTTAATTTTCAATGTTCTTGTTAAAACACTACTAGCAAATTTTCATCTTTCTGATATCAGTCTGTTTCTTTGTAAATGAATCTTATTTTCTTATTACCAAATCATTTCAAAACTCACTAACATCTCTATTTGAAGGATGCTTTTAAACAGAAAATTTAGATTCCGATTTTTTAGGTTTGAGAGAGGAAAATTTGTATGTGACGCATTCACATTGTTTTTGACAATAAAATCACATAACAGCGGGAGCGTTTCCAAACATCCAATTTCAAAATGCTTTGTTCATAGCAGGAGTTTCTTTTGAAAAGCAATTACTTTTTCATTGTTAAAACATCACTTTAAACTGGAGGACAGATTAAGTGTGTTTATATTTTCAAGAAATGTCGGCTGGGTAGCAAACTATTGACAACAACTTGTCAGCACAGAAGAGGACAGCAAATTTGGAACACTTGTCTTTTTTGTTTAAAAAAATGCAAAATGCATCTTTAAGTTGAACAACTTTTTAATACTTTGCCAGGAGACATATAGTGAGTGTAACTGTTAAGGTACAAAAGGATTTCCACAGTCTCTTTCCATCTCTTTACAAAATCCATTGTTTTATTTTCTTTTTGTAAAACTAAGTGTACCAGCATTCTGTATCATGGAAAATGCAATAATACTTCAGGACAGGATTGTAGTACATGAAAGAGAGAGGGAGCAACATCAAGCCCACTGCTTGGTGGGACTCCTGCTTTAATAAAGTGCAGAAATAACCACAACATATCTCCCTCCTAGCCTTTGCAATGTGACCTTGCAATTTGTCTTTGCAGCTTCCTCCATCAAGAGATAGAGACTACAGTGCACCCTTGAACAACATGGAGGTTAGCGGTACCCACCCTTGCACAGCCAAAAATCTACCTACAACTTTGGACTTCCCCAGAACTTAACTAGCAATAGCCTACTTTTAACTGGAAGCCTTATTGATAACAGAAGTCACTGATTAACATATATTTTGGGGAGGTACCTGGATGGCTCATTTGGTTAAGCAAGGAACTGTTAATTTTGGCTCAGATCATGATCTCAGGGTCCTGAGATCGAGTCCACCCACTGGACTCCACACTCAGCAGGGGGTCCTTGAGATTCTCTTTCTCCCTCTTCTTCTGCCTTCCCCCCACTTGCATGCTCTCGCTCTCAAAAATAAATGAATACATCTTTAAAAAACCATATATTTTGTATGTCATGCATATTATATACTGTATTCTTACAACAAAGTAAACTAAAGAAAATGTTATTTTAAAAAATCATAAGGAAGGGACGACTGGGTGGCTCAGCAGTTGGGCATCTGCCTTAGGCTCAGGGCGTAATTCCGGAGTTCCGGGATGGAGTCCTGCATTGGGCTCCTGCATGGAGCCTGCTTCTCCTCACTCTGCCTGTGTCTCTGACTCTCTCTCTGTATCTCTCATGAATAAATAAATACAATTTTTTAAAATAAATAAATAAAAATCAATAAATAAATCATAAGGAAGAGAAAATACATTTATGGTACTGTGCTGTATTTATCAAAAACAAAACAAAACCTGCACAGTTTAAACCCATGTTGTTCAAGGATCAACTGTAGTTCCCCTCCCTTTAAATCTGGGCAGCTTTGTGACTTGTTTTGGCCAATGGAATATGGCAGGAAAAAAAAAAAGGAATATGGCAGGAGCACCAGGGTGCATGTTTCAAATCTGGGCCACTAGACACTGAATGCTTCCGCTCTTGTTCCTGGAACTCTGTCCTCCCACTCCCACCCACCCCCACCGTGATCAAGTAGGGGCTTCTTAGAAATGCAAATCTCTCCACCCCTTCCCTCTAGAGATTCTGCTTCAGTGGGTTTAGGGATGCACATTTTTATCAAGCATCAGAAGCCATTCTGATCAGGAGGGCTTCAGATAACAGTTCAGAAAAACCTGTGAGTCTTGATTACAGAACAGCCTCAACTCTAAGCATATTATAAGAATCAGAAAGTACATATGAATTAGTGTTCACTCATAGACTAAAACGTGTGCCGTCTTTGCAAAATTCCTGAGTTTGGATCTAGTCCTGACTTTGCATTTTATTAGCTCCCTGATCTTGAATAATTTCCCTAACCTCTCTAAACTTCAGTTTTCCTATTTATAAAATGGAAATTTTATTTAGCTCCAAGGTTATTGCAAGAATGAAATAAGCACTCAACATAGAACCTTGTGCACAGTAGATGTTCAACTATTTATTATTCTTGTCTCATTCATATATTGTTACCTTAAAGTACCTACTCCTCTCAAAGGGTTAATTTGTGATTAACCTGGACACCTCTAAACCACTCAACAGAAACTATCTCACACAAAGTTAGGCTCTGGGATCAATCACACCCTGGTTCCGATTCCAAACTCCACACCTATTAGCATGTGACCTTAAGACTTAACCCAAATGTCAGTTTTTGCATCTGTGAAACAGAGACAAAGGCATTACCTTATACCACAGGGCTATGAAGATTAGAAAAATTAATGTACAAAAAGCCCTTTACCCAATGCCTGGCACATTGTAATCCACAGCAAATACTGCCTGTTAGCATTATTTCCTCAGGGCTCATCCTCATACACCCTGAAATTCCAATCAAGGAAATTTTGTGTGGCTAGCTGTATCCTCTCTCTCTTGTGAGGAAAGCAAAGCCCCCACTCCAAACAGAATTCCTCTTAGGTCTCCGTGGCCCAAATTGGTCCTCATGGCTGATGATAGCTACAAGGGAGGCTGGGAAAACTGGTAACAAAATGATCAAGATCAGGGATCCCTGGGTGGCGCAGTGGTTTATTTAGCGCCTGCCTTTGGCCCAGGGCGCGATCCTGGAGACCCGGGATCGAATCCCACATCGGGCTCCCGGTGCATGGAGCCTGCTTCTCCCTCTGCCTGTGTCTCTGCCTCTCTCTCTCTCTCTCTCTCTGTGACTATCATAAATAAATAAAAATTTTAAAAAAAAATGATCAAGATCAGCCTAAGTGCTTCATGAACCTTCCTCTAGGGCTTGGCACATTGCCAATCTCAACACAATTAGGACCCTGTCTGTAAAGAAGGTGGAATGAAGACAACTCATAGTGTCCACCTTGAAAGGGAAGGAAGCAAACATATGTTCAACACCTACTATATGGAAAGTTCTGGAACAAGTACTGAAACATTTTTTAGAATCTCATTTAACATAATACCCCAAACTCCCCTGTAAACAGAGCTCTTTGCTTTTACCATATTGTCTCCTCTCTTTCAGAGTTATCACAGTATAAATCCTCATTCTAGACACCTTTCTAAAAAGACTGTCTTTTAAAAGTTTCCACTTAATGTAAATTTAATCACTCAAAACTGAGTTTTCAAGTTTGTCTCTAAGCTATGTTATACTTTCTTTTCCTTTATTAAGGTTCTTTGTTCTCTTTTATTTCTGGCAGTAAGAAAAACTTTTTATGAAAATCTTGAGCACAATACTTTTAATCCATTAGATATATGAATAAAAGGAACCAAATCCCTTCCCTATTGTTCCAAAGATTTAAAAATATAAAGAACTTAAGACTCCCAGTACAGCTATTATTCGCTATATCAGGATCACCTTGAGAGATTGCAACATTAAGATTTTTCTTTTGTTCTCATGTTTTAAAAGGAAACTAAATGCAAAGAAAAATGTTAATACAATGCACATGATACAAATTAAAACATGGAAGTCAGGAAATGCAAAGGTGAAATGATCTCATAGGAACCTTAGCTCGTGTACACTGACCACATGCATGATGATCTATCAGCACTACATACTTGGCGTTTCTGCTGATAAATCTGATGTTCTGACCACCAACCTTTGTGAATTTGTAATTGCCTGGACAGTCATTATAAGTGCAGAAGTGAAAAACTACTATTGGAATTATTGCTTTTTAAAATTCTTATTTTTGGGATCCCTGGGTGGCGCAGCAGTTTAGCGCCTGCCTTTGGCCCAGGGCGCGATCCTGGAGACGCAGGATCGAATCCCACATCGGGCTCCCGGTGCATGGAGCCTGCTTCTCCCTCTACCTGTGTCTCTCCAGTTAACCATGGACTGTAGCCCTTCCTTTTGTCCCACATATGCAATGACTTTCATTTCACTTTTGTAGTTTATTTTAACTCTTTGTATCACAACATGAAGTTTAGTCGCATATATGGACACAGGCTTGGGAGGACGGGTCCTGTGTCCTTCACTGTAATATGTTTTACTCACAAATAAAATTCTTTAAGCAGTTTCCTTATCTAAACTTGAAAAAAAAATCTCTCTCTCTCTCTCTGTGACTATCATAAATAAATAAAAAAATAAAAATAAATAAAATTCTTATTTTTACTATCTGCATTTTATCTACTTAAAAAATATAATTATTTGTATTCACAATATTTTAGTTCCTATGACCAGAAGAAATGTTACTGAATCAATATGTTGCTAGAAACTGGTCTAGTGGTGCCAGGGTGGCCCAGTCAGTTCAGTGTCTGCCTTCAGGTCAGGTCATGATCTCAGGATCCTGGGATGGAGCCCTAAGTCTGGCTCCCTGCTCAGTGAGGAGTCTGCTTCACTCTCTTCCTCTGCCCCACCTCCCCAACTCAGGCACACTCTCTCTCAAATAAACAAAATCTTAAAAAACAAACTGGTCTATTCGGTGAACAGTTCAGTCAACATAGCCCTGAACTGAGTCAGGCTGAATGTCTGACAGTTGGATTATTTAGACGTTTTAGTTTCATAAACAACCAATCTCACTTCCATCATAGGAGGCAACTGAGCATACATCACCCTGATTTCCTTGACTTTGTAAGGTTAAATCTGCTGAAGGGTCTGGGTCTCCTCCCCTTAGCCATCGCCTCCTACCCACCCACTCCCCTCCAAGTCAGAGAAGGGAATGAAAGAGTGAGACACACAGACTAACTATGGTGTGTATTGTTTCATGCCCCAAGCCCGTCTCTTCCTCTGGTAGAAACTCCATGCTGTAGAAGTGTTGGTCAGTCTGCTTTCCAAGCCAAAAGGTCTCTGACTCCACTATTCAACTCTGCTCTCAGAGCACAAAAGTAGCCATAGACCATGCTTAAACAAATGTGTATAGCCATGTGCCAACACAACTTTGTTTACAAAGACAGGAAGCACGCCAGGTTTGCCAACTCCTGATCTGGGGAACTCTGCTTATCTTTTTCGTATTTTATCAGGAATATGGTCTATTTTATAGCTCAGTAACTCAGCACTGTTGTTTTTTTTTAAATATACACTGTTGCCTAATTCTATTCTGTATCTTGTCAACACTACTCTGATTCTATCATTTATCCTTCTAATTATAAAGCTTCTAGCCCTTGTACTCCAGATCCTTTTATTTTTCTTTACCTTCAACCACAATCCCAATTTCCCCCAGCCTTCATCTGCTGGGGGGTACAACTGAGTCAGGATACATGAGCTTTAATACCCATATTAATTAGTGATTGCCATAAAACAAAGTGGCTTAAAACAACTACTTATTATTTTTCATGAATCTTTGGGTGAGTCAAGTCTCCCCCTCACTTCTCATAATTTTCTTGCTTATTATTATTCCAAATGAACTAATAAAATTATTTCATCTAATTCACACACACCCTAAAAAATTGAGGTTTTAAGTGCCTCAAACACTTATTAACCTTAGGAAGATTGACATTCCTATGGTATTAAGTCTTTTCATCTAGTACGATAGTATACTGCTCCAGTTATTTTAGATGTTTTATATCTTTTCATAACATTTTATAGTTTTTCTCAACTAGATACTGTTCTTAATTTTTTGTTAAGTATTTTACAGGTTGTGTGGCTATCATCATTGGGACATTTTGGTTCCTAAACATGGGAAATTCCTGGAGAAGTCTGAAACCAGCCCCCACACAGGGAGGGCAAGGAGGGGAAGAGGCAGGCTACTGCAGAGGGGATGTGGCAAGTTTAAGGAGCAGGGGAACCTATCTAGGAGGCTTGTCTAGGCAGCGTGAAGATGGATAGATCTCCACACCAGCCTACCAAAATCTTAAAAGATTATATACAGGGCTTAACAGGATTTACTCACTTGTACTTTCCAGATAGTCCCCAAAACATTGCTCTCTCAAGTCTGCATCCTTGAAAAGGGCTCCCACTCTGGCAGTGGGGGGTCACAAAAGCACATTTCAAAGCACAGAAGGCAGGTAGGATGAGCCCTCAGTTGACTGGGGTCATTGGCCACTGGGTCATTCAGCGGTCATGGTCTCCCTATGACTTCCTCCAACAGATATTTTCATTTGTAGTCAATTATAATTAATAGAGATTTTTGGTTTTGCACATTTATCTTACATCCAACCTCTTTAACAGAGTTATCTTTTAATTTCTCTTCTAGCAAAATGATGTTATACTCAATTTTTATTTCAATACTCTTTTTTAAACATTTGCTTTCCCCTTCTCCTTTCTTCATATTCTTTACTATGCCAGTTATTATTATAAGCTCTAAACAAAATAATACATGTAAAGCACTTAACAGTGTCAGGCAAATAAAATTAAGCATTCAGTAAACATTAGCTATTAAGATTTTGATGATGTTTATTCAAGATAAATTTAAATTTTACACTATTTTTTATTCATCATCCTACTCTTAGCTATGAGATCTTTTGACAATATGAGCAGGAAAAGAATCCCTAGGTAGAAAACTCTGGGGAACAGTACAAAATTTCGTATTTCATATTCCTAATACCCTAATACATTATATCCCCAGAAGACGAAAATAATTAGCTAATACATGCCACACCATTTGTAGTGCAATTCTAAAAGTCAAATACATTTAAGATTTTATGCTTTGATTAGGGTATCAAACGAGCTGAACTCAACTTTTAAATGAAAAGTGTAACACTTGCAAAATGTAGCATTAATATAACTAATGACCACATTAATTAAAGCAGACCTTCCTCATGAAACTTAATGTTGAGAACAAACTCCTTCTAATCCTGATCTTCCATTCCTCATCATTTTAAGACTTATCTTTCATTGATTCTGTTTCCCAAAGTGCTATTTTTTCAATAATTTTGTTTTTTGCATTTGATTAGTCTATGCTTATTTTAGACAAATGTGTGCTTTTCTGCTTTTTCTCTTGGCAAAAATGCACTTGTTTTCTTAATATAGAAACACAGGAGAAGCTGGACACAAGGAAAAAGTGAGAGAAAAAAGTATGGCTGAATCGGGAACAGTTTTGATTGCCTTAGATTTGCATGTAACATATATGCGCATTTAGTCACTTTGTTCAGTGGACTAGAGAACAGTATTATGAGGCAAAGATTATTACAAGGTCGCCTCTCAAAGATACTGCTATCACTGTGTTTCCCCACCACAAGACTGCATCTTTACATATAACAATAATAAAAAAGGAGCAGTGTTTTACACACATTGTCTCATATAATTTCTGACTATAACCTTCACTCCATGGATAAGGAAACTGAGTCCTCATGAAGCTGCAGGTCACAAAACCAAAAAGGAATTGGTCAAATTTGATTTCCAAGCCTAAATTCTTAATAACAAAACTATACCCTCCTTTAAGCTTGTTCCTCAGCTATAGCCAAACATCTAGATATCTAAGATTTTAACTTTCTTCTCAAAATTCTTTAACGGGTACATGTGACTAGCCCATTGGAATTAGACCACAACATTAATAAAAGTCAAATTCCTACAACTGTGCCTATTGTAATACACATATACGGGCCCCTAGACCGCACAAAATAGCACTAGCCACACTGAAATTCAAAATCTTTTGGGACAAGTTCTGGGAAGCCAGGCAGGTGAATCCAGGTGTGTCAGATAGAATTCATCTTTCTTTTGAATTCCTCAAACTCAGGTGGTTTTTCTTGGGGAGGTAATTGTGAGCAAGGCCTCAGTATGTTTAACAGATGCTTATGTTCTTTTGGGCAAGTGGATTGGTTGTGTTCTTGGGGGAAAACAAACACTTTTTGAAGAGGATAGGCTGGAGCTGTTGTGAGAAAGGCAGAGAGGGAGCCCATGTTCTAATTCATTTCAGCGATGTTTTTCTTTTCCTGACAAAGGCCGATCATTATAGATGCTCAGGGTTGTCGTTCTGGAAGATAAGGGTCTGTGATGAAGTTTTCCATGTTTCCTATTTAATTCCCTCAAGCCTAGGCCCTAAATTCCCTGGGAATCTGGGGAAGCAGCAAGTCAAGACAAGGAGGTGACTTTAATCTAAACAAACCCCTGCTTAATCGGCTCTCAAGTACATAAATTTAGGTAGGCTGGCTTTTAGCTCAGTCCAGAGAAGACTGCCTGGAATTTAGGTGGGCAGGATGTTCTTTGTGCAATTTATATATAGCTATATTCAAAACAAGAATATGTGGAGCAGGGAATGGAATCCAGCAGAAATATAACCAAAGAGGTTTGTAAGCCCTCTAAGAAATATACCACACGCATAAAAGAGGCCCAGTGGCCAAATACTTCCTTACTTTGTGAGCCAACCCACCCCTGGACACATATGTGCTAATAAAAATAGACCATATGTGGGGAGCATGACTTCCGAATTTTTCTTGATAAAGTATTTGAATGCTGACTTCCAAGAGATAGACATAATTGCTCCCCTCTTGAATAAAAATGAAACTCAAATATGTGGTCTTGATTACCAGAGTAGAACAGAGAATTGACAGATTTAAAACATTATATTTCTGCCAAGATGATTGCACTTTCTTTTCCTCCTTTCTTTAAAAAGTCTTTTTCCATTCCCTTTTCCAGTTGATGAATAGATAAAAATGGCACTGAGATTTCCAAGACCACTTGGCAGGAGAGGTTTGGTAAAAGGGTTGAATGTTTTAAAGATTGGTTTGGACTTTTTTTTATGAAGTGGGAAGAGGAAAAATTAAATTTCTATGTGTATCAGAGTTGTAGATTAAAGACACACATACCAACCTGTGGACAGGCAGAAATCATTGGGTGCTTTTATTTTCTTCCTCCTTTCTCTAGAACACACAAGTGGGTGGCCAATCCCAAGGACCCAGGATCACATTGTCATCATGTCCCTCCTTTGGTGGCTGGAGGCCAGGAGGCACAGAGGAGACTAGATTCACAAAAGAATCTAGTTTTATATTCTATATATGATAGAACAGAAAGTTCCTTTTTAGACCACATCTCACTTTAATGCTGTTAACTTCCCTTCATGTTTTCATCTTGATTTTATGAGTACAAATTTGTAGTTTTGAAAGGATGTTTCCCTAAGTGCCGAGTTTTTAAAAATGTTTTCTCCCATATTTTTAACTCTTAAAATATGCTGCTGAAATTTAACAGTATCAAGATTTTTATGTGAAATACATTTTTCTCACATGCTTATATCATAATCAGGGTTCTTGGTGGCAAACAATAGAAATTCCAGATAATTTTGGTAGCAAAGGAATTTATAGAAAGGCTATTGAGTATCTTATAGAATCTATAGAAAATGCAAGAGAATGAGGCACAGGAAATGATCAGGAACAAAAGGGTGCTGGTATGGAGGACTGATCCATGGTCACACCACTGGAATACTGTAAATCAGATACTATATCTGCACAGGAGACCCTATCCCCATGCGCTTCCCTCCCACTTGACACTAATAGCCCCCAGAATCTCTCTACCACTGCCACCATGAAACCATAATTCATTTGGTCTCTATTATCTTTGTATCACTTCCCATTCAACATTTTAGGTAGGAGTTTGTAAATTATCTAGGTGTTATGTTATACCTTAGCTGTTTGTGGTTGGAGAATGAAAATCTATGGTGCCCTCCAACCTTTGTAGACTTATATAGAGTTCTCCTTAAACAGCTCTAGATAATGGGCTCCAAAAACATATCAACTGTCACCTCTAGTTGTTCCCATAAACATATCCATCCATATATGCTCTACATCATCACCTAATGATTTTTATTCAATATCCACTAGTGAATTAATCTATCCACTAGAAAATATCTACTCATAGTCTCCATACTATTTACCAACTTTCTCACTAACTGAATCCCTCTGTAATCCATTCATATTTTTTTGCATTTTTCTATTTCTCTGCCTAATGGTATTTTATTCCCATTTACCTTAATGACTATGCATTATCTCTATATGTACTCTGACATCTCTTTTTAATGGTGAATTTTTAAGACTAGATCATGATTATTTCATACAAACTATGATCGCATTTTTTATGCTGGCATCCCCGGGGTGCCTGGGTGGCTCAGTCGGTTAAATGTCCAACTCCTGATCTCAGCTCAGATCTTGATCTCAGCGTCGTGAGTTCAAGTTCTAAGTTGGACTCCACCCTGGGTGTGGCGAGCCTACTTAAAAGTTAAAAATAAGGGACACCTGGGTGGCTCAGTGGTTGAGCATCTGCCTTTGGCTCAGGGCATGATACTGGGATCCGGGATCAAGTCCTGCATCAGGCTCCCTGTGGAGAGCCTGCTTCTCCCTCTGCCTGTGTCTCTGCCTTTCTGTGTGTCTGTCTCTCATGAATGAATGCATGAATGATAAATCTTTTAAAAATAAATAAATTAAATTAAAATTATAATGGGTACTTGGGCGGCTCAGTCGGTTAAGGTGTTCAACTCTTGATCCAGCCCAGGTCCTGATCTTAGGGTCATGTGTTCAAGCTTTGCATTGCGCTCCACACCAAGCATGGTGCCCACTTAAAAAAAAAAAAAAAAATGCTGGTGTCCCAACCAAAACTGTATATCCAGCTCCTAAATAAACATCTCCACTTGAATAATCTACTTGAGGATATTCTACAAAAATAAACTTGATACACTTCCCCCTCCCCAAATGGACTAATTGTTATCCCCCACTCCCTCTATCAGATCTCTGTTACTGGTACCACCACCTTAGGTGTTCAATAATTTGGGGAAACTGGTTGAGATTTTGGATAGACAGAGAATACATTATATCATCTTCCTACTTAAAAATTCACTATGAAACACAGCGTAGGAACTAATTATTAGCCAGTAATGAAAGATGCCTGTACTTCCCCTCCTCCATCAGATATGTTTCACAAGAAGGAAAGGTTATATATAAACAAAACATCACAGAAATAAGAAGCCAAAAAGTTTAATGTTATTGAATAAAGAAAGTTCATTCAGGGCTTATACAGATCATAAGAATAGATTATAACAGCTAAGAGATCAATAGCTTATTGGAAGGAAGAAAGCAGTTTATATTTTCAATGTAGAAAAAGAAAATCTAATTGCTACAGATGTCTTGTAAAATTCCCAAAACAAAGTCTAGCCAAGTTTATTGTCTAGTAGGTTTTTTTTTTCCAAGGGATGAAAAATGAGATTCAATGTGTATACTATTGGTTACAACTAATATAACAGCTTGAAAAAATCATAAGACAGAAGCATAAATATAATATAAAAAGACAAGATTTTAAAATTGTACTGTAGGAATATTAACTATAATAAGTGGAAAAGATACATTAAAACCAGCCTTGTGTTACACTAGTTCAAAACAAAACTCATAAGGCAGACCAAAACCAATGCTAGTTAAGGAAAAGTGGTCTGTTTTTAGGAAGTGTGTCCAGACAGACACCACCACAAAGAAATGCCAACAGTAACTATGTGGTCCCCTCTTGTTACTCAGTGAAGTGTCAAAGGTGGAGTGACTGAGTCAATAGCTTAAGCTTTCTCCAAGGATTTGTAGTATTCCATCAACACGGTCCAGGCTTTGGGAGCCATGAAACCCTCTGGAGGTTTCTGGCCTTCTCGGGCAAGTTTTCGCATTCGTGTTCCTGAAATAAATTCAAAGTCTTCATGGCTGAAAGAGAAAAAAAGAAAATGTTTTCCCATTTTTAGAATCTTAATGATAGTGAAAATTTAAAAAGCAGTTGTTTTCCTATTCGTGGTAGATAAGCTTAATGGGAAAAAAATCTGGGTAAAACATAATACTTATAAATGAATGATCAATCTGATTTCAAATTTGTCATTGAATAAAAAACACCATGCTATCAAAAATGACACATTTTTAGAACTAGGAAATGAATTTTAATTGAAATGTTTATTAGATCATTATATATTCACATACAATTGTAAGAAATAATACAGTGAGAGGTCATGTACTTTTTACCCAGTTTCCCCAATGATAGTATCTTGTAAAACTATAGCATAATATCACAATCAGGTTATCAGCATGGATACAATCTACCAATCTGAATCAGATTTCCCCAGTTCTACCTGTACTCAATTCTCTATGTATTTAGTTCTATTCAATTTTATCACATATGTAGGTTATGTATCCACCACAGTCGAGATGCATCAACAGTTCCAAAACTATGGCTGCCCTTTTTCAGCAATACCCATCTCTCCTACTCACTTCCTCCTCTGTAGCCCATGCTAACTACTAATTTAGAACTAGAGATGATTAAAAAACCCAAAAAAGTATTAAATCCAATTTACCTAGCACAGAATGAAAACTTAGAAAATTTGAATCTGTAAGGTTAAATGCATTATGGAACATTAAGAGAAAAACTATCATTTTTTTTTCATAGCAAAAACAAGTATCAATAATTGATACCATCCCACTGGTAAGATACCATAAAAATAGTTTTTCTCCTCTTCTCATATTCAAAAACACACAAAGGTCCTTAAAACCATTAAGCTCTGAGCACCTATGCTATGCCACATACTGTCTACTAGTAATTTCATCCTCTTCCCTCAAACAAGGAGAGCCAATCTACATAGCAAACCAGGATCCATCAAAAGCTCTGCATCACTTAGATCACATGCTGTTTTTACTCCTTGTTAGGAGCTGTAGGTTTCCTTTTCACTTCATTATTTGTGGAGTTAGCCTGGGGATCATAAATCATAAACTGCCACATGCTTCTAGAAGGATGCCAAGTATGTTTTTTAACTAAGAATCACACTTCCAGGAATCTACATTTAGGAAATAATCAGATGCACACAAATGTTACACATAAAGAAAGCTATCTGAAAGTTGTTTTAGGATGTAAAATATTGTTGTTGTTGTTTTTAAAGATTTTATTTATTTATTCATGAGAGACACAGAGAGGGAGGCAGAAACACAGGAAGAGGGAGGAGAAGCAGGCTCCATGCAGAGAGCCCGATGCAGGACTCGATCCTAGGACTCTGGGATCACGCCCTTAGCCAAAGGCAGACACTCAACCACTGAGCCACCCAGGCGTCCCAGGATGTAAAATATTGTAAGTGACCTGAAGGTTCTAAATAAATTATGGTACAGCCCTGAGTAAAATAATCAGGACACAAAACTTTATATGCAATACAAATGCAATTTTGTTAAAATATAGAGCATGTGGAGATACAGCTATAAAGAAATATACCCAAATATTAATAGTGGTCATTTCCATACAGATTATGAAAAGTGCTTTTAATTTTGCTCATGTTTTCTGTAGTTTTCTACAATGATTTTTATCAATATCAAAATCAAATAAAAATTCAAATATCAGTAATAATTTTTAAGAGTAAAAGCTTGTTTTAAAAAATTTCTACCCAAAGTGATTTTAAATAATTTTCTAAAAATTAACCTTAAAATTACCTGAAACCTCAATCACTTAGAATACTGCCCCTGAGGAAAGCAGATACATAAGGTGCTGCAAGAGCATTATGCTTCCTATTCTAGCCTCACAGTAGTTATAATGGCTTTTAATTTATATTTACAGAGCAGGCATTACTTAACAGTAAAGAGTGTACAAACAGTAAAAAGTATATGAATGGTGCTAGAGACACAAAAATGTTTACTAACTAGTGATTGGTACTTACTAGCTTTCAGATTAGGAACTCAATAAATATTTGGTGAAACAAAAGAATGAAATGGTGTATGTATAGAAAAATTCTACTGGTTCAATACAGAACCATGTATAGTCTTAAAGAGTCACTACACTTCATCTTCTGACAAAAAAAGGGGACTACAGGGTCTCTGATTGCTGGAGTTAATCTGAGCTACTTTTATAT
The DNA here is from genome assembly GCF_018345385.1 of Vulpes lagopus. Lineage (NCBI taxonomy): Eukaryota > Metazoa > Chordata > Mammalia > Carnivora > Canidae > Vulpes > Vulpes lagopus. The sequence continues at coordinate 104,121,070 of NC_054829.1, forward strand.
TCCCTTTTACCTAAATCTAGATTACTCCCACTAGAGATTTCTACATGACCTTCATAATGATCTCTTCCATAATCATTTTCTGATCTGCCTTCTCTCTGATCTTGCTCAACTCCACTTTAGGCAGGGCAATGCACATACCACCTTCCTAATTGGTCCACTTAAATCTATCTATGAGCTCTCAGACTGTGGGCTCCAGGCCAAGAAAGACCAAGTACTCCCGATCCAAATTGTGTACTGGTTTCTCGTCTCTCTTTCTGCTTTTGTCTGTGTGTTCAATGACTCCACTGCTCACTTGACTTCTAAAGCTTGCAACAAAGAGGCTCTGTGTGTACTTCTTTCATGAGGCCAGGCCTATGCATCACCAAATTTGTTAGTTCCTCAGATCACTACCTCTTCAATTCACTGCTGGCCCCATTTCTGGCCTTTCCAACTCCCCAGTGGGATACCCAGATTTTATTGAATCCCCCAATCCCCCAAACTTAAGTTTTATTCTGGAATACTACACTTGTAGGATATCAATACAAAACAGTGTGACTCATTTCACAAGGAAATCATCTCTTATCATTAAGCAGAAAGGCACTACTTTATTTTTTTTTAAATATTTTATTTACTTATTCATGAGAGACACACACAGGGGGGCAGGCAGAGACACAGGCAGAGGGAGAAGCAGGTTCCATACAGGGAACCCAACGTAGGACTAGATCCCAGGTCTCCAGAATCAGACCCTGGGCTGAAGGCGGCGCTAAACCGCTGAGCCACCCGGGCTGCCCAACACTACTTTAATTTAGGCACACAACACCTTCCCCTAGTTACCCTGCAGGCTTTTCTTACTCCCTCAACTTTGAAAAAGACGGGAAGATATACATATGCATTCACCTCGACTTTTCAACAGCTCTCATCTGCTTAGATAAAATACCTTTTAAATGTCTATGTAAATTTTCACTGATGATCAAAAAAAAAATGAAAGGTTAACAGATACTGCTTAAAAGACGGATTCAGAGAGCTTCAATCTAAATGCTATCTCTCACTTCTATCATCTCTTCAATATGCAAAACAAGTCAGATCTTCTAAAACATACGGGCCCATGCAGATGGCTGGTTACCACAGCTGACACGGAAAGTAAGCCAACATCTTTCTCTTATACAAATGACGATCTAAAGAAAGACAAAGAAATTGCATGTGAGATGGGTTTAGAAAAGAAGCAAGACTGTAAAAGGAGATGTCAAAACATTCAGTAAGGTTGGGTTAGAACCAATTTGCAAATTTATCAACACTAAAATGAAAGCAGAGTTGGAGAAAATGGGTAAACTTTCCAAAGAAAAGCGACTCAGCAAAAGGAAAAGCATTTGTCAAAGGAGTAGGAAGAAAACCAAGATGACATGGAGGTTATAGAAGAAGAGAAATTCTCAAGTGTTAAAGCCACACAGAAGCTGAGAAAAATGATTGAAGGAAAGAAGAAAGAGTGATGATCTGGAGTTAGAAGACACGGTAGTTAATGCAGGAGGGTCTCAACCTTCTCAATAAAGATGTGAAGACTGCCTTAAAGGGTAACAAGAAGCTGTGCAGGAATGGATTAATAACAGCATCAACACTGCTGACTCCAGACCAGCCAGGTTACCCCTGGGGGCAAGGCTTAGCAAAGCCCAGGTCAGAGGGGAAACCAAGAGGATAGAAGGGTCCAGATAGCCATCTGACTCTATCTAAACATCCTCGCTCCAACCTGATGTAAAATCAGTTAGTTTAGCTCAGGAGGTTCACTGATTGGCTCCCTAAATAAGCTTCACTAAGGAAAATTATAACCCTAGAGCTTTATGGCCACATAAACTTTAAAGTCTGATTTCAACAAAGGAAACCTTGTGTCCCATGCATCAAGTGCCTGTTCTTGATGGCAATGAAAAAGAAGTGAGAGCATAGCTTGCAAGATGACTCTGTCCTGACTATTTGATGAAAGGGAAAAAGCCAGACCAATTATAGCTCTTTCTTTTCCCCACAATGCCAAACGATCTGGAACCCAGAAGTTTGCTTGCATTCCTTCTGAAATTGCATTTTAAAACCAAGGTCCCTGGGTACCTCTTTTACTGATGCTATTTCACACTCCATCTGCCCTGCATGCCACAAACATTTCTTCATCACATGAAATGGGAGTTTCTATTCCCACATGGTGGTAGCTCCACTCCACCCTGGATACAGAAAACACATTTATTTCCTCTGCCTCATACTTGTTCTGTCACATAAGGGTTTTACTTTTTATCAGAAGTCAGGTGCAAGGACTTGGCACAAGAGTCACATTATCCATCATCAAATCATATTTTTCACAGTTCGTCTTAAATTAGATATCATCTTACAAAAATAATTAAATCTAGTAAAAACTCAGGCAGTTGGAGAATAATCTAAAATTAGCTCCCAACTTTACCTGTGAATAATCAAGAATCTGCCAGAAGCAGAAAAGGCCACTAAGTAAATGACCAAGAGGCTTTTACTACAAAGCAATTCTTATAAGCCATCTAATTACACTAGTTAACCAATCTCCCATGGCACCTGAAACACAAATATGTTTGATTTTCCTTCCTTCTCAAAACCACTTGGTCGTAGGTTCTCATAATCCACAGCTCTTAAAGGGGTTAGAGTGGCAGGGAGGGGAAAAAGCACAGCATCTAGCAAGCTATGTGGGACCCTGTGGAATGGACCAGCGTCTTGTCCCACGTGGGATATAATAACTACATGTGGCCAGCATCTTGACAAACTCCAAAGTACAATGACTCTTGGCCACTTGTTGAAGATTTTAAATCTTTACAACCATCTGCTGTCTCTTAGTCCACATATGTGGCCATCAGAGCCACCAGCACGAGTTATACAAATGGACAAGAGCTGGGGTCAGCAGATGACCCAGCAAGTGTATCTTTTGAAGGTTCACACTCAATTAGATTGGTTTTTTAAAAAATGTTAACTAGACGATAAGCAATCAGAGAAGCAAAGAGGAATTTCTTCTCTGATAGAACTAAAAATAATAGTGGTAACTTATAAGTCAATCTAATGAACTATTTTTGGTCTAAATAACTTTTCATCCAACTTAAAAGAAGCTCATATATGATACCGTGTAGATCAAAACACTAATTCTTAGGTGTGAGGTCAAAAGTCATCTCTTCAAAACCAGATTTTTTTTTTTAAGATTTTATTTACTTATTCATGAGAGAGGCAGAGACACAGGCAGAGGGAGAAGCAGGCTCCATGCAGGGAGCCCAATGTGGGACTCGATTCTGAGACTCCAGGATCACACCCTGAGCCAAAGGTAGACGCTTAATCGCTGAGCCACCCAGACATCCCAAAACCAGATAGTTATTTATGGCTTTTTTCCCAGGAACAAAAAACACTGGCTAACATCATACAACATAAATTTAACAAATTTTAAGTTTCAAATCAAAGACCAACTGAAATACACAAAAACTTATCTGGAACCTACTTAGCCAAAATCCTTAATTCATCATGTTTTCCTCTCAGCATTCCAATGTTGTAAGTAAAAGCTAGAGAATAGCGCCTATCAGATATTCAGTCAACAAATTCCCAGGATTGTCCTAAAATGTACTGAAGTCAACTCAATCTTCTTTACCAAATAGGGTCATGAAACCTATACTCTACCACAGTGTAGAAGAATGGAGGTTTTTAACTGGGTGCCAGTGAACAGGTTTCAAAGGATTCCAAAATATCTTAACGGGCAAAATGGGGATTCTGTGCTTGCAAACCAGGAAAGAGCATGTCAATTTCCACCTGCTTCTGAAAGAAGTCTCTGATTACTCAAGAGTGGATCCCAATTTTCAGAAAGCTAAACTCAGATGCTCTTTGATGCCCATCATCAAAAATAAAATTGGATGGCATGGGGTCCATGGCTGAACTCTGGTTATTGAAAGACTTCCTCTCAGCCTCCTGCCATGACTTATTCTGATGTCTCTGGGTCCTGCTTCCTATATACAGTCTGCTTAGTTTCAGAAAGTTATAGACACAGAAATAATAAATTTTCAAAGGGTTTTTCAAAATTAGGAACCCAAACAGCTTACATATCCATGAGTTAACCAGAAAATTAGGTAAACGCAGGACATGGCTAGATAATGACCACAGTAAATAATTTCCTTTATGTTTGTCATCAGGATTTCTTTGAGACATATGTGACTATCCTCATTTATTTAGAAACCAGGACTTCTATTACTCTCAGAACATCTAGATCAGCTCCAACTATGAAAGTAAAAAGAAATCTGAAGTAATTAAAAAAAAACACACACTTGGACATGTGACTAATGATGAATAATTAAAAAGAAAATAAGTACCCAAATATGCCAATATTGTTACAGACCTCTGATTCTCAACAGAAGTGATTTTGCAACCTCATCTCCCCCACCTCAGGGTAAATATCCTAGAATGCACCAGACCCCCTACCCAACCAACAAATTATCTGGCCCCAAAAGTCAATAATGCCAAGGTTAAGAAAGCCTCCTAATTGGCATGTTTGTTTGTTTAATTTTTATTTATTTATTTATTTATTTGACACAGAGAGCGAGCAAGTGAAAGCAGGGGGAGCAGTAGGCAGAGGGAGAAGCAGGCTCCCCACTGAGCAGGGAGTCCAACATGGGATTCAATCCCAGGGCCCTGAGATCATGAACTGAGCCAAAGGCAGATGCCACCTAGCACTCCTAAATGACATGTTATTGAGAAAGAAATTGATTTGATATTGTTATAATAAGGAAAATCCCAGTCCTACCCCCAAAATGGCAGAAAACATAAGAAAAGTGAGAAGATCCCAAAGTCACAGGAAAAAAGAAAAGCAGAAAAAACAGTCAAGACACAAAACACAACACTGCAGCTCTTTCCTCCTGGAACCCTGCAGTAAGCAAGATCAGTGATGACATGGCACAGCTCTATAGTCCGAGGGGAGAGCATAGCCAGGTCCATTTGAAGTGCACCATTTGAAGGTACAGATATAGAAAAACTATACGCCATGTGTGCTGGACAACGGGTAGAAGAGATGGGACTAGCTACCATCAGCAGATGCTACCTGCCCTCAATGATACCGAAGGACACAAGTGAGCTTGTGAGGAAGCCTCTGGGCCAGTCAGGTTCTGTAGCACGGAGGGGCCTGCATACCTTCCTTGCTCCGACCTGTGATGCCCACACAACCACTGGGACTTGTGGCACAGAATGGTACCAGAACGAACAAAAGGAGCATTGGAATGTGTACACAGAGCTTCTAATAATGTGGAAAGATGCTCATGAAAAGTAAATAATTAAAAGCAGGATAAAAAATTCTACTATGTCTGGAGCGACTGGGTGGCTCCATCGGTTAAGTGTCTGCCTTCAGCTTAGGTCATGATCCCAGGGTCCTGGGATCAAGCCCTGTGTTAGGCTCCCTGATCAGCAGGGAGTCTGTGTCTCCTTCTCCCTCTGCCCCTCTTCCTGCTTTTGTTCTCTCACACTATCTCAAATAAATAAATCTTCAAAAAAAAAATAATTCTACTATGCTATAAATTCAACTACGTTAAATGAATATAAATAATAAAATCAAAACAGAAAAAAATGGGTGATGGCATGGTGTTATTTTTAAATTGCTAATATATCTTTTTCTTTTAAATGCTTTTATAATTTTTTTAAACATAGGTTGTTTTTTTTATTGGCTGGCCACTGAGGGAACTCATCCTATTCATTACTCACCCAAAAATGCATAAAAATCAGGGTATCCCATCCACCCAGAAAGAAGCAACTTTTTACGAACAAAGGTTTTAAAGAGCAAGGGATCCCTGGGTGGCGCAGCGGTTTGGTGCCTGCCTTTGGCCCAGGGCGCGATCCTGGAGACCCAGGATCGAATCCCACATCAGGCTCCCGGTGCATGGAGCCTGCTTCCCCCTCTGCCTATGTCTCTGCCTCTCTCTCTCTCTCTCTCTCTCTCTGTGACTATCATAAATAAATAAAAATTAATTTAAAAAAAAAAAAAAAAAGAGCAAGAGCACATGACTGTGGCCTATTTTTCTTCCACCAGGCTGGAGTATTGCTCTATTGGAATACCCAGATTACTCTATCCTAAGCTCTAAGGGAAATATTTTCCTGAGAACTGTCCCATTTGCTCTACTTTTTCTCTAGTACTTATATGATTATGTCCATTTACCTCATAAGGGTACTTAAAACTGGCCAGGGCTTTGGGGTAGAGAGAAGAAGATCTTTGGCCTTGTTTGGTTCAAGGCTACTTTGGTGTTCCTGGTAGTAAAGAGATAAATCTTCATCTAGTCTTCCAGCACAGCAGAATTCTAATTGGGACTCTTACATTGTTGGTTACCCTTCAATGTATGGCCCTCTCTCCTCGTCCCCACCACTTCTCACTTTCTGATGTTACAAGATGATTAAGTGCAGGACACGAGTACTATTGGATTTTATAATGAAAATATTACAACATCGGGGCAGCCTGAGTGGCTCAGCGGTTTAGCGCCTGCATTCGGCCCAGGGCATGATCCTGGAGACCTGGGATGGAGACCCACATCAGGCTCCCTGCATGGAGCCTGCTCCTCCCTCTGCCTATGTCTCTGTCTCTCTCCCTCTCTGTGTCTCTCATGAATAAATAAATAAAATCTTAAAAAAAAAAAAAAAAAAAAGAAAACATCACAACATCTCCTTAGGATGTCCTATCTATTTTTCCTAATATTAACCATCAGAGAAAATTTTTACTTTTATTTTATTCCTAGAAAACAAAAGCTTCTCACAGCTCTAGAATGGTTTCAACAGATGGGTCTATGAAAGGATGAAGACAAATAACATTACTACCACTAGGTCATTTGTATGGCAAAGGGGATTTGTGCAGATGCAATGAGTTACTAATCAAATGATCTAAAATAGCGAAATTATCTGAGTGGGTCTAACCTAATTACTGGGGCTCTTTAAAAACAAAGACTTTTCTCAGCTGACAGCAGAAGGGAAAGTCAAGGAGATGTGAAGTATGAGACGGATTTACCATGAAGGAGGATTTATTGCTGGGATGGAGGTGTCCACAAGAAAGGACCTAAAATGGTTTCTAGGAGCAGAGAGCAATCCTTAGCCAACATCCAGTAAGAAGATGGGACTTCAGCCCCACAAGTGCAAGAAACTGAATCCTGCCAACAAGGGTCATCTTGGAAGTGGATTCTTTCCAGAACTTTAAGATAAGAGCCCAGCCTGGCCAGAGAATCCAATGTAGTCCACCCAGATTTCTGACCTAAAGAACTGTGAGATAATACATAGTATTGTTGCATTAGAAAGCTAACAAAATTAGCAACTTGGAAATGCTGAAGTATAGCTTTAAGAGTCTTCACACAGAAACCACTAGAAAAGATGAGCTTTCCTATGGAAAGCATATAAAAGAAAGGAAGGCTAAATGAAAAAGTGCTGAGAGATGCCTACATTAGAGTATTTTTTTTTTAAGATACTAATGGTATCATGTAGAATTAAGATTTACTCCAGCACTGAAACTATGAAAATACTCTACTGATAATGTGGAAATAACCAGACCGCAAACATTTTCATCTACCTGTCTCTTCATTCACCCGTTGCCATAAGGAACTCTTACTCATGTGTGCTTTTTGTTGAGTTGCTATTTCAGGATTCTGAACCATAATTTTGCATTTTTCTACCCAAATACAAAGATTTACTGCATAAAGGAGACATTACAAATAACTGAATTCTAAGTTTGTTTGTAATATCTGAAAGAATGGGGTTTTTAACCTTGTAGTCCTAAAACTAAATTTCCTTGAGTCACTATTACAGCAAATATGAACCTACTTAACTTCCTAAGTAAAAACAGATGATTTTTATCATAATTCCTATCAATATCTTGCTTGAAATCTTCATGAAGTTTTTTCTCCCTAAGCCTTGTCTTACACTAATATTTAATTAAATCAAAAGCTACAAAATCATTAATTACATAAAAGCTGGCATTGAATAACGTCCATTAATCAAACATAAGACAACCTCATATGTGCATAATTAATAACTGTGTTTTCTCACTACATCAAAGACTATCGCCTTTCCACAAAATTTTAATCACTTTCCAACATATTCCCATCAACTTAATTATATTTGAACACAAATATAAAAAATTAGAAAACTAAGGCAGTTTTAAGGCTTCCCAAGTTACAATTTATTAAGATTTGGTAACTCAAAAAATTCCAAGAAAATGAGCCACTCATGCAACTAATATAGAATTCATCATTGGAAAATCTTATGAGAACTGATGTAATTATTTAGCTTTTGAATGATTAAAAGAGAGACTTAAAGCAATACTACACAGATTTAACAAAACATGAAAGTTATCAAGGGCTTCCCAGCACATCGGTCAACCACATACAGATGGGTTCTGGGTCCTGTGGGTGACTGAATCACCTGATAATGCATGCAAAGAAAGCACAGTAATGAGACATCAGAACAAGGAGAAGTGTAAAAGAAAAGCTCCACTCTATTTAGTTTTGTTTCCTTAATTCACCAACATGCAAACTCACCTAAGTTTTAATTATCTGGCCACTAGCAGAATGATTCTATTTCTCTCTCCTTACTCTGTAACTAATCATTACTTTCAGAACAAGATTACGTTCATAACATCTTGTACACCAACTAAACAAGACAGCTGCATGCTGGATGAGAAGTAAACCGTTGCCCAGCACAGCATTCCATCTCTGACACTCCATGTTTTATAAATTTGTAGAAAGCTATGCTACCCTCCAACAAGGGTTCTCGGCTGGGAGCTTTCAAAGAACTACTGGTGTGTAGGCCTGTCCTCGCAGTAATATGTAAATTAGATTCTCTGAGGGTGGGCCTACATAATCTTAACCACAAAAGGATAGGACTGTATTAGAAACTTTTTTTTTTTACTTTCCTTAATATTTAATTTATATCTTTAGTTTCAATTACTTTTTGTGGTGATTTAGTTCAAAGTTTACTCAAATTGCTTTTATTTTTCTTAAAATTCTCTTGTTAAAGCTCCCGAGGTATCCCTTTGGAAGAAAAGGCCCATGTGCAATTCTTAGCACACCCCTCTTACAGCTGCACTGTGTGTACACATATAAGTATATGTACACATGCATACATATATATATATTAAACATACAAACAACATACACAGACATATATATTTTTAGGCCAAAACAAAACATGCCACAATTTAAAACTATTTCTATGTGTTGGCAAACACTGGTCTTTTATAAAAGTAAAAATGGTCTGGATTATTGCAAATTCTTCTCTTGGTGTAGTTCAGAAGTATACTGGAATCTGGACCACATTTCAGATCTTCAGAAAATAAGTTTAGAACAGCTCCTGTTTTGAATTCCACACCTAGGCCACAGAGTATAGGTAGGAGTTGCCTGCATCAGTTATATAAGCCTCTTCTGTTCATTGACTCGTAAGATTTTCCTGTATTTTAGCTATTGGTCGTCACTCTGAAAAGCCTGCTATTGCCGAAAATTATGCATTTGTTTTTCTCCAGAATTATTCAGATCATTAAATGGGAAGCCAATTTAAAAATAGTATTTCTTTACCCAGCTTATCATTTATCACAAAGAAATCAAATAACACAGAACTTTATGTCGCTTTTAGAAACAAGAAATTGTTTTGATCTTTACAATGTTTCTTTTTCTTTCTTGTCCTCACCATTACAAAATGGGCCACGCCAAATGAGGACACAGGGTCAGAATCAGCATTATTCCTGAACACAGAATTAACTGTAAAGTATCAAAGAAGAATGGATGAGGCTCTCAGATTAAAGGTTATTAGACCATGGCTGATTTTCAGTTAGCACCTGTCAGTAGAGGTAAATGTAAGAAAACACAAAAAATACCTGTTTTACTTGCTGAACATGAACTGTGACTTGTACAAAAGAAATAGATGTACTAAATAAGGAGATGTACATTGTACTAAAAAAGCATCAATCAACAAAACAAGTATCTGCTAACATATAAAAATAACGATGCTACAGGATCATGGAAGGAACTACAGATTTTAAGTTAGGATGGAATCAACTCTTCCACTGCCATTATTATTATTATTTTTTTTAAGATTTTATTTATTTGACAAGAGAGAGGGAGAGGGAGAAGCAAGCTCCCCGCTGAGCAGGGAGTCCAATGCAGAACTCGATCCCAGAATTCTGGGATCATGACCTGAGCCAAACTCTGCCATCATTTTAGAAAAGAAACAAGGCCAGAGGCACAGGGCTCTCTAGTCACAAAGCAAGGACAGGCCTAGAACCCATAACTTCCTATTCTAGAGCTTTACACTGCCACTCTAAATTTAGATTGATATTATTGATAGATAAAAATCAATACAACAGATACATGTTCATACTACCAATAATCTGTACTAAAAGTTTGTTCATTTTTCGCTCCTCCTAAAATTTTTGAAGAAGTTGTACTTTTATTTTTAAAGTATTTTATTTATTTGAGAGAGAGAGAGAGAGAGAGAGACTGTGTGTGTGTTGAGAGAGAATGAGCTGCGGGGGCAGGGGCAGAGGGAGAGCGAGCAGCAGACTCCCCACTTAGCAGAGCTCCATCCCAGGACTCTGAGATCATGACCTGAGCCAAAGGCAGATGCTCAACTGACTGAGGCACCCAGGTGCCCAGAAGTTGCACTCTTAGTAGTCAACAGCACAGGCTCTGGAGCTACACTGCTTGGCTTCAACTGCTGGGCTGCCATTTACTGCTCTGTGGCTTTATACAAGTTACTGAACTGTGTATGTCTCAGCTTACCACTAATCTATAAAATGAGGCTAATAGCAATACCATAGGATTAGTGTGAGGAATAATTAATACCTATAAAGCAAGTAGGAGAATGCCTATCACATAGAGATTTCACAAATATTAAATTCTCTCTCACTACATAAATTTTCTGGGCTTACCAGAGTAATCATCACTAAGTCTCTGGACTTAGTGCTCTATAACACACAGTAAATGACAGACACAGAAATGTCAATACTGCCCTTAAGAACTCTGCAACAAAATTCCTGAAATCATGAACCACGAAATCAGATTCACTTTTTATTTCTGCTTCTAACTGCTGGAATATTGAGAAGTTAGTCCCTAGGTTGGGTCTTTCTCTGAAATGGGTACAACAAAGCCTGCCATCAGAAAGTTATTGCAAAGCTGGGACAACATGGTGATATCCCAGGAGCAGCTTAGATCACAAGGTGTTTCATAGATTTGTGAATATAAAACTTACTGTTCAGAGTCATAGTAGTCCATACGCTTCTTTTTCTTGTTGTAAGCTGCAACTCGAAAGGGAACTATTTCCAAGGTAATTAGGCCAGGGGCCATTGTCAGCACTTTAGCACCATGAGTTGGCTCATAAAGATCCTTCCCTGTTTCTGGATGAGGCATACCAGCAGGGTCTCGTCCAACAATGTAAAAATTGGCTCCGGCAACCATCCGTGCTCTGCAATGCCACTGGACCTAGAATGGAAAATTTTCATATCCAATAACTATGCTTTTATGCCAGTATCTACAAGTAATAAACAGATAATAAATGCATGTATACAGGTAGCCCCCAAATTTATAGTCCCCAACTTTATGATGGTGCAAAAGTATACACACATTCAGTAGAAACTATTTCTCTAATTTTGAATTCTGGTATTTTCCCAGGCATGCAATATGCAGTAGAATCCTCTCTCATGATGCTGGGCAGGTGCAGTGAGCCACACTTCCTAATCAATCATGCAATCACGAGGGTAAACAATCCACACATTTACTACCATTCTGCACCCGTACAACCACTTTTTCACATTCAGTACAGCATTCAATGATATTATTCAATACTTCATTATAAAAGAGGTTGTGTTAGATGATTTTGCCCAACTGTGCTAACATGAGTGCTCTTCACATTTAAGGTAGGCTAGGCTAACTTATCATGTTCAGTAGGTTAGATGGCAAAACACAATGATAAAATACTTTTATGCCTCATACATGCCACCTCTTCCTCTAATCACTCTGAGATTCAGCACTTCATGAAAATTCTTCTCATCCACTCTGCCCCTTCACTGTAGATACATAAGACCTTTGCTAGATCAGACTCAGATTTTTTTAAAGATTTTATTTATTTATTCATGAGAGACACGAAGGGAGGGATTGAGAGAGAGAGAGAGAGAGAGAGAGAGAGAGAGAGGCAGAGACACAGGCAGAGAGAGAAGCAGGCTCCATGCAGGGAGCCTGACGTGGGTCTTGATCCCAAGTCTCCAGGATCATGCCCTGGGTGGAAGGCAAACGCTAAACTGCTGAGCCACATGGGCTGACCCCAGACTCAGATTTTTATCAAGAGTCAACCAACAATTCTGCAACTTAAGTGGAATATCATTTTGGCCTCATACAAATTAGCTACTGCTTACAGAGTTAGATTTAAAAAGGGCAATCTAAGTTCTCTGAATTTAGGTGAACTTACTTTGCTCATTATTTATGTTTAGATACTTAAAATCATTCAAGTACCAAATGGCCAATGAGCCAGGGATGTATGGCTTAATTTTAATATGTAAGGAAGATCAGATCATTTAATCCAACCCCCTCCACCCTTTTAAAAGGAGAAAAAACCGAAGCCAGAAAAATTAGTACCTTACAGGATCACAAAGTAACCAGCAGTGGCCAGTTCTAATTTTGACTTGTAAAATAACCCGAAAATTTAATTGCCTCCTTGATTTATTCTAGAGGTTCAATGAGGAATTAAACACAACAAACATGGATGAGTCAACATTCTCCTGCAAGTGACCAAATAATTTCAATTTACATGTTACTGAGTGGTTTCCCTCTGACAATATTTTTAAAACTAGCAACTAGAATAAGCAAATCACATGTAGTAACTCTTCCAAGAACACCTGGTGTGAATCAACTTAAAACCTACTGAAAAGGTAATGTGCTTTCAAGAGAATGAATGCAAGTCAGCCCATAGCCATCCTGTATCTGGTTTAGAAACTCAGGCTTTAGAAACAGACTGTTCTATATGTATGTATGTATGTATGTATGTATTTATTTATTTATTTATTTATGATAGGCACACAGTGAGAGAGAGAGAGAGAGAGAGAGAGGCAGAGACACAGGCAGAGGGAGAAGCAGGCTGCAGGCTCCATGCACCGGGAGCCTGACGTGGGATTCGATCCCGGGTCTCCAGGATCGCGCCCTGGGCCAAAGGCAGGCGCTAAACCACTGCGCCACCCAGGGATCCCCTGTTCTAGATTTAAATCCTGGTTTTGTCCCTTAATGATAGAATGCCCTTAGTCACTTTCCTAATAGAAGCCTCAGTTTCCAAATTTGTAAAAATGACAAAGATAATGTTTAACCCATAAGATTGACAGGAGATTCGAAAACACTCAAGATAGCACATGGCGCTCAACAAAGGACAGTCACAAATATTGCCACTGTTACTATTACTCTATGAGAAAGTCCAGACAGTTCCAGTTGCATTTAATTGCTTCCTAGCCAGTGTTTCTAAAGAAAATTCAGTTGCTCTATGAAAAACATGACATGCTGCTCAGAACATGGTAAGTAAAACCCTGAAAGCTGCCTGTTTATCCCTCCAGCACAAAGGCCAAGATATATTATCTTGTTATGCCCAGTGTCAAGCATGTTTGGGATACTGAATGCATATGAAGAAGGAATATTAGGTGATGTCTACAGGTTTCCTATAGAGTCAAGAATCCGTAAGTAGCCAACCTAACAAGAGACTTATTTTCTGCTTTACTTGAATCTGTCTGCCAAATAACAGATTGGCTTTTTTTCTAATTACAAAAGTAATTTAACTCCTATGTGGCAAACAGAGCTAGAAGTCTTTACAGCAACTGATTTTTCTTTGCCCTGATCTATTTCTTGATGACAGAAACCTCAGTCTAGAGAATGAAAATGCCAGCGCCTTGTTTTTGCAGCCTTCCTTGCCATACAGTCATATAGCCATACAGTATGGGCATCTGAGCAAATAATAGGACGTCTGAGGAAGTCGGCTGAAGGATTTCTGAAAAACATTTTCCTAATAAAATTCTCAACTCTCATTTATCTGAAAATGTCTTGACTTCACCTTCATTTTTCCTTGAATATAGAATTCTAGATTAACAGACATTTTTGTTTTTCTCTTATAGATGTCAGTCCATTGTTTCTGGTTCATATTGTTCCTAAGAAAACAGCCATCATTCCTACTATTTCCCTACTGTTCCCTCTTCTTCCTTCTCTCCATCACTTTATTTATTTTAGAGAGATAATTTTTTAAGATTATTTATTTTAGAGAGAGAGAGAGAGACAGACAGAGAAAGTGTGCAAGCAGGTGGTGGTGGGGGGCAAGCCGACTCCACACTGAGCACAGAGCTCAAAAGGGGTGCTCATCTCATAACCCTAAACTAAGATCATGACCTGAGCTGAAACCAAGAGTCAGACAATCACTTAACCAACTGAGCCACCCAGGGTCCCTATTGCTTTGCTTTTAAGGGTCCTCTTTATATTATGAAATTTCAGCAGATAGACTGCTTGTGCTTAAGTGTGGTTTTCTTTGGATTTATTCTAAGATTTATTAGGCTTCTTCAATTTGTAGGTGGACATTTTCCACCAAGTTTGGAAAACTTTTAACCAACATTTTTTTTCAAAAAACCTCTTCTGCCACATTTTTTCTCTCTCTCCTTCTTTCAGAACTCCAATTATACATATGTTAGATGGCTTGATATTACCCACAGGTCACTGAGGCTCTGTTCATTTTTCCCCCTATTTTTTTTTTTTTTTTGCCAATAATTTCAAATAATTTTGTTTTGACTTCTTGCTCACTGACCTTTCCTTCTGCCAACTTCAGTCTGTATTTATGTCCATCCAATAGATGTTTTCATTTCAGATCCACCTTAGTCCTTGAATTTCTATTTGATTCTTCTTTACATAGTTTCCATTTTTTTGAGATTCTTCATCTATAACCATATTCACTCTTAAGAAGCTTTAATGCTCTGAATTGCTAATTCCTACATCTGCATTATCTCAAGGTATGTTTCTAGCACTTTTATTCTGGATTATAGGTCACACTTTTCTGCTTCTTTATATTTTAATTATTTGTTATTGTATGGTAGATCTGTGCATGTTTTCTTCCAAGGAGTATGAATTGTATTGTTTTTCTTTAGAGTATCAATGGCTTCATTCTAGAGGGCAGGTATTTTACTGGCACCTCTCATTTTTTTGAGATTTACTTTTTTCCTTTTTGGGCATGTCACTTTATAGCTTTTTTTTTTCTTTTTCTCCTTTGGTAAGATTTATTTTATTTGAGAAGAAGAGAGAGCATAAGAGAGCACATGGGGATGGGGAGCAGAGGAGAAGATCCCAAGCAGACTCCCTACTGAGCCCTGAGCCCCATGTGGGGCTCAATCCAATGACCCTGAAATCACAACCCAAGCCAAGAGTCCAACAGTTGACTGACAGAGCAACCCAAGTGACCCACCACTCTATAGCTTTTTGTGCCAATTATCAATCTACTGTCTCTCAATCTTAAATTCACCCTTCAGTACTTGATCTGAGATAATGGACTGAACTCTTTAAGCATTCCTCCCTTATAGTGAGCACAATGTTAAGTTTTATCAGTAGAGGGCATCATAGGGACATTATAGGAGGAAGGGGGCATCACTGTGTATGGGGATACTGAGTGGCACTCTGGTCCACGGACAAGCCCAAAGTGCACAAGCCTTCAATGACCCCAAAGACCTAGCCTGAGCCCAATGGCCACCCACTGCTACCTTCCTAGTGTAGACACTGATACATCCACCAGCCTGTGCTCACCTGTGTTCCAGAGGGCTGTTTCCTGCATTCACCTCAAAACAGGGATCACACACTGCACTGCTCTGGCAGCAAGCGGGCTCCCTCCCGATACCCTGACCCACCCTGAGCACTAGTCTGTCAGCCTCAGCTAGCCTGTTCACCAGAGAGGTGTTTCCTACTTTCTGGTTTCTGTGAGCCCAGACAGTCCACTGAATTTATCCACCATCTGGCTGGGATGAAACCATGCCTTTTTCAATGACATCTATAGCCCAGTCTTAGTGAGGGGGATCCCTTCTCCAAGTTTATCTTTCCTTTAGTAATCTCCCTCAAACCTAGGGTACCCTTTGAGTTCACTTCACATTTTTATGATTACTCTATTGAAGTTTAGTAATTCTTTCAACTTCCCCTGTTCAAATTCTAACACTAAGGTTCAACAATTATCTCACTTCACTTTCAAATCAGGTTTGAGAATTGTCTAATCAAAATGTTACACAGAATATGGTATACTCAGAATCAATTACTGTAGTTAAAATAGGTATTTGTTTAGTTCCTTAAAATTAGAATTGCTCTTGATTTGTCGCAATATAGCCATCTTACCTAGAAGAGTATCTTATTTGTTTTTCTCTTACCTATCTTTAATTGACATCTCTTTTGATAAACAAAGTCTCATTTGCTCCCTGACTCCATTAAAAAATGATATTCATCATCTATCCCCCTACTCCTGAACCTGGCAAAGATTTTGGTAAATTTTATTTTTAGCAGTTTCTGAAACAAAAAAATAAACACACTTTCCAAATTTAAAACTACATTATAAAAATATGTAACTGCACTATATTATTTACATATAATACCGTGACTACTACACCATCCTCTCCTGCCCCAATTGATAAATTCCACTATCCTAGAAGCCTGGCAGATTAAGTATATATCTTCAATTTTTCTTAATCGAAAATACTGATATTTAATTAAGAGTCAAAACTCTTGATTTTGGCTTGGGTCATGATCTCAGGGTCATGAGATCAAGTCTCATGTTGGACTCCATGCTTAAAGCCTGCTTGGGATTCTCTCTCTCCTTCTGCTCCTTCTTCCTCTTTGCCCAACTCCCGCTCGTACACTCTTGCTTTAAAAAAAAAGAAAAAAAAAAACTGAGGAAAACAAATGAAACAATTTAAGTCCAACTTAGGTAACCTATTTCTTTATATATTCACTCTGAAATTTGCTTTTTTATAAGTGTAATAAATTTTATTAAAGTCAACATTCCATATGGCAAAACTCAAATACTCAACTGGTTTATAAAAGAATGTTAAGCACAGAAACCATTTTCTTACATAAATGTGCAAATTTTCCTTTCCAAACTATCAAAAGTGTACTTATTTTAATAGTATAGAAATTCTTTATAAAGTAAAATCCATGACCTATTTTTGTTGGGTAAAAACTCTTTATATTCATTCATCTCACAAATTCCATGTCAAAATAACCTTCTCTCTTCTTTGTACACTATTACATCCTTCTAATATTAATCTATTTTCTTGAAATTCCCAAATCATAATGGCCTGCCTCCTAACTCTAGCAGTAGGAGTCATTTTAAACTCTTTAAGTGACTGGGAAAATCTAGAGAGGCAAATGAAAAAGGAGGTTCATCTTTCCCATTATTAGATTCTGGGTTCTTATAGCTTTTGATCTTAATTGTGCAACTAGTACTCTGAATGCTTCTACCAATTTCTATTACTCTATATGGGTACTGAATAGTTATCTAGTCCTCACAAGAGTCACATTTCCAATGTGCAATCCAAAAATTACAAATTTGACTTAGAAGTTTCATTCTGCAGCTTGTAGAAGAGATTTACAATTTACAATTACTCTCATCACACAATCCTAAGAGTTTAGACCGTGGAATCCAAAGCCTTCATTCTGCAAATCAAGAAACTGAGATGTGACATTCAAATTACAAGTTCTCCCAAAGATTCCCTTTATTTCCAAGGAACCTCAACTGTTTGAGTCTTTGAAATAACACAACTGAAATGCAGGAGATGTATTTGTTCAGAGCCATCAGCAACCAAACTTATTTTATTCTTATAAATTATGATCCTCTGGCTGAGCCCAGCTTTGCAGAGCGAGACAATCAGGGGAAAAGAGGATAAATCCACCATGGCCCATCTCACTCCTGCCTCTCAAGCCCAGGGGCCCCCAAACTTGCTTTTGATAAAGGACAGAAGTACTTGATTTTCTTCTGCCTCTCCACCCTCTCACCTGTTATTATTTTAAGGAATCAAAGGTGGTATGGCAGTGGAAAACATTTCATGAAGTCCTTTACCAAGGTGAGAGAAGATCAAAATAGATACCAATTACTGAGCTCCTCCTAATGTGCTAGTCATTGTACAAAATGTTTTATAAATATTTTCTCATTTAATGTTTACAGCAAATTGATCAGTTACTATTCCTTTTTCAAAATAAGAAAAGAAAATGGAGACTTGGAGTTTTAGTAACATGTCGAAGATGCAAAATGACAAACTGAGAAAACATTATTCCTGGGTATCATCAACCCCCGAATCCATGCATACCTAGTCTTACTGAGTCCCTTACACTGTGTCAGGCCCTACAGAAAGACAGGATGTCAGGAGGACAAATTCTGGTTAGCACTACACTTAGGGAAGAAACAGTATAGACTACCTAACTGCACAAAAACTGTACTAACAGACCATACTAGACCATGATGCTCCCTCACTAAGAAATAAAAACAGATGTGGAGTAGAAAGAAACCAGGAGGAAAAAAAGGGGATTTTCTATAAAGAAACCAGGAGGAAAAAAAGGGCATTTTCCCCCATAAAAAGCATCCTAAAACATCTGCAAAATCTAATGTCTCTGAATTAAATTAATAATTTTGGTTATCAAGAAACTATATATAAGCTAAAAATATATAAAATACCAGACTACTCAGATCCCCAAAATTATTTTCAAAATACACCAACAGATTCTAAATGTTTCTGTATACAGACCCACAACTGCTTATCCAAAAACCTGAAATCTGAATTTTTCCAGCTTTGAGATATAATTGACATATGACATTGTGTGAGTTTAATGTATACAATACGATATATGTACATTTTGTGAAATTACCACAATTAGGTAATGCACGCATCTGAAATTGAAAAACCTCCACCTATCTAGTTTTTAAAAGTAATTTAGTAACAAAACCTGATAAAAAATGACACAGAGTTAGTTATGGGCTCTACTGATCCCACTTGGTGTGAAAAATCATTCACTGTGCCACAGAAATATTAATGTGCTTTATATCCCAGGAGAATTGGGTAATATGTAACCCTAAAGATCCTGGAAAAGAGCCTATGTCGCACTACTCCAGAAACATGAATAATATAAATGAGAAGACAAAATCATCAGACTGCAAAGATCAAAGTTTACAATTAAAACTGGGGAGTCTATGGCTCCTAATAATTAGGCTTAAATCTCCAGAAGAAATGTCTCTGTAGGTTGGTTGGAATTCTTAGAAGTGCTTACAGGGAGGAACAGATTTATTTTATTTTATTTTATTTTATTTTTTAATTAATTTTTATTGGTGTTCAATTTACCAACATACAGAAAAACACCCAGTGCTCATCCCGTCAAGGGTCCACCTCAGTGCCCGTCACCCATTCCCCTCCAACACCCGCCCTCCTCCCCTTCCACCACCCCTAGTTCGTTTCCCCGAGTTAGGAGTCTTTATGTTCTGTCTCCCTTCCTGATATTTCCCACACATTTCTTTTCCCTTCCTTTATGTTCCCTTTCACTATTATTTATATTCCCCAAATGAATGAGAACACAGATTTAAATCCTAACAGACATCCTATTTAAGCTGCAGATACTGGTACAAAACACAAACTAATTAAATACACTGGCATCCACGAGGCAATATATTCCTACTGTCCCAGTGTAGGGCACCTGCTCATTTGCACAGAAACAGTTTCTATTAAGGAGTCATTTACTAATGCATGGGTAACTTTCAGGATAAAGAGAAATCCTTACCTCCAACTATGTTTCCTCCAAAATTCAGCTGGTTATCCCTACTCACATGTCTTAACCAACAGATAAAGCTGTTAGTTGCACATACTCACATTCCAAAATACCTCGTATTTTCAGCACTTTCACGCATTATTTATACTTTACAAAAACAGATTTAGTATTTTGTGAGAAGGGACAACCACAATTTCCTATAGTCGATGAATATTTCACAAAAATGAAAATGTACACATATAACACCTTTTTGGCATTAAAAAGTAACTCTCCTTCCACATGCGTCCCGTCCCCCACCCACCCAATTCCTAAAATGGAATTTAGGAATCAAGCTATTAAATTTATACAGACTGGAAAATCAGGGACATCCTGTTGATAACCAGACAGGCTTAACAGCTGCTCATTGCTCTGAAAAGTATTTGTGCTAAGGAAACAAATCTGGTACCAATGCCTTCTAAATGACCTACAGAAAATGATTAAAGGAGAGTCATTGTTTTTTATTTTATTATTATTAGTTGGCAACAAAGTATCACTGGCAGACTTTTTCCTGATGTCACTGGAAAAGCTACAAAAATGAATGTTTTTTTAATTACAAAAAAATTCTTCACTTAAAGCTGTGAATAAGCCAAATAAGTCAAACACTCAAGGGGGGCACTTGAGAAGAAGAAATGGATAGTTTTCACAAGCCATTCAATCTAACAGTTTACATCCTGCCAGATCATAAATCAGTAAAACATTTTTAAGGATTTAAAATGCGGAGATGTTTATAAAAAATTCTAGTTTGTTCTTTAAAAGTTCAGAAGTTAAAAACTGCCTTTTGCTCAGGTACCAGATCCAGTGCTTTCTGACAAGAACCACACCTCTCAGCTCCTATCTGAGACTCCAGATAGACACCTAGAGGCCAATACAACTTCATGGCGTTTTCATACCTTTTCACAAAACCTGAGCGCTCTGTGCAGGCCCCTGACTTCCTTGCCTTCCCACGCACTGCCAAAGCACAGGCCCCTTAGAGATTTCCAGGCAGCAAGGAGCTCTGGAGAAAAGAAGAGCAGGCCATGGAGTCAGACTGGCCTGAGTTTCAGTCCCAGCTCTGCAGTCATACTGGTGAAGCTCGACTTCTAGTGAGAACTCCTCCAAGCCCTCAAAGTCTCAACCTTCAGTGTCCATCCATGTAGGCCCTGTGTTAGCCAGTTTTAGCAAAACTCTTGCTAAGTCAGGTTCACAGAAACTCCCAATCCTCACAACATGTGATCAAATTCTTCACCACCCACAACCCCAAAGTGATATCTGATCAGCTGGCTTGCTTTCAGCAAGAATCCTGCGAGGTCTTTTCTTTTGTTTTTTAAGATTTTATTTATTTATTCATGAGAGTCACAGAGGCAGAGACATAGGCAGGGGGAGAATCAGGCTCCCTGCGGGGGGCCCGATGCAGGACTCGATCCCAGGACCCCAGGATCACCACCTGAGCCGAAGGCAGATGCTCAACCACTGAGCCACCCAGGTGTCCCTTTATGAGGTCTGTTTAACCACAACCATCTTTTGCCTGTAATTTCTGATGTTTTCTGCCTGTTGATTTTCTATCCACTGAGAACTCACCACCACCCACTCTGCCCACTGGCTATCAATCCCCACTTGTCTACATCCTATTCAGAACTGAGCCCAGTTTTACCTTGAGGTCTCTTTTCCCCCACTGCGACAGTTCCTGAATAAAATCTGCTTTTACCACTTTACTGCCCAGCTCTGATGTTCTCTGATGAACCACCATTGTGACCTGGCCTCTCTGAGCTTCAGTAATCTCTATAAAAAGGGATTACAGCTGTCTCACTGAGTTGTTGTGGGGATGAGGTTATACAATGTAGGCAAAGAATCTACTCAGTGTGTGACAGACACATACCCAAGAACTCAAAAGGTGGTTATTCTCATGTTCTTTATATATTACCTCACCTCAAACACCTACGGACATTCCAAATCAAAGGATGCATGCTCTGACATGAAGTCTGTTCAGGAGGTCATCACAGGCTCTCTGCCAAAACTGAAATTCTAAAACTTCACACAGACAACAAGAGTCCTAAGGTGTAGGCAGCTCCCCTGATGTGGGGACAGAACCCCAAGGGTGTTGAGAACTTGTAGCAAAGTGGTTTGTTATTGTTTTTTAGTAAAGGCAGTTGATATTCATCACTATGTTCTGCTACCAACTAGGCAATGTGTTAAATGATTTACATCATCCTATCCACCCCTCATAACAACAAAAACACTGGCAGGTATTACTAATACCATGAGGCAGGTATCATAAGAATACAAAGACCAAGAATACAGATGAACAAAGAGTATCACAATGCACAATTCTAGGCTGTAATAAAATACAAGTTTGAAAGCCACTGTACAGAGGTTCCTCCTCTAATGAATGCCAGCCAGGGCCATCCTACCTCACTATTTTGGAACTCCTATAGGATATTTTAAGAATTTATTTCCAGTCTATTTTCAAAACATGTCGCCACTTATTTTAAAACCTATTTATATAATATACCGCAAGATAAAAAAATTTTCTGTGGAAGTTATAGTACATGGCCCCAGAGCCAAACTATTTAGACTACTCTGTGATCTGAAACAAGTTTTTTAACAGATCTACTTCTGTTTCCTCATCTGTAAACTGAGAATCATAATCATACCTACCCTCTTAGTGTTATTGTAAGGATGAAGTTGGCTAATGTATGTAAAAACCCTTGAAATATTGCTGGGCAGATAGAGTAAAAACTCAATGAAAATGAGCTATTATTATATTCTATTTCTCAATCACTACATATAAATACAACTCATTTACTGCTTCTCTACTTCCTCTTCAGTGAAATTGGTTCAGTAACAACATTTTTGAGGTTGGTTAAGAAATAGTAAATTATTATAAAATGCATGGCTAAATAGTCAGGCTCAAGGACCAAACTGGCTGAATTGAAAAAGATAATAAAGGGGTACCCAGGTGGCACAGCTCATTAAGTGTTGGACTCTTGGTTTCCACTCAAGTCACGATCTCAGGGTGGTGAGATCAAGTCTCATGTTGGGCACCACACCTAATGTGGAATTGGCTTGAGACTCTCCCTCACCCTCCACCCCTCCGTAACTCATAAGCACATGCACTCTCTCTTAATAAATAAATAAAAAGATGATAAATAGATAGATAGATAGATAGATAGATAGATAGATAGATAGATACATAGATAGATAATCAAGTATAAGTGAGGAAATACTTATTTTCTCACTTGGAAGAGTAAAATGGTAAAACCACATTAGAAAACCAATGACAGCACTTAACCAAAACTCAACAAATGCATACCTCATAACCCAGCAATGCTACCCCTAACACAAATGTCCACGAAAAGATATGCACTAAAATCATACCAGCACTTTCCTTACTAGCAAAGCACTGGAAACTGCCACACACTCACCAACAGTATTTGGTATAGTCACATGATGAACACACGGCAGTACTGAGTATGACCAACTATGATAACTATACACAAGAGGCTGAGTTCCAGAAACAATGTAAAGTGAAAAAAGCCAGACACAAAAAAAGCATTTACTGTATGATTTCAGTTATAAAAAGGCTGGGCTGGACACTGATACAACACTCAGGTCCCCCCAGGGAAAAAGGACTATTCCCCAGTCTCTAGGATTGCTGCCAGCACACAGCCAGCAGCTGTCAGCCCTCTTTAGAAACTGCCTCCGTGGAAAAGAGCAGCAATGCCCAAGGTCATGCCCATTCCCTGGGCAGCCAATCACTGGTCGACACAGGGGCAAAAATGCCTATTTCTTGTGTAACATGTAACATTTCTGAGTGCCTTTCCAGAACTCCATGAAGGGTCAACTAAGGCTTCTCCAAGACTGAATCACAGCTTAACTTTTCCCTCTGCCCAGTCCCACTCCCTTCCTCTCTTTTTCCACAAGCATTGATCCCAAAGGCTCTAATAAATTTCCTGAACTCTAATCTTGCTCTCAGCGTCTGCTGCCCAGAGTATCCAAACTTTGGCACAAGCAAACTGGATCCATGATGTGAGAAGTGAGCATACTGGTGACCACTGGGGGAGAATAGGGAGGAAATAGGACAGGAAGGACAGCTTCTAGGATGAAGGTTTTTTTTTTTTTTTTAAAGACTGGATGCAAAAAAATAAATAAATAAATAAAAAATAAAGACTGGATGCTGGTTATATGATTGTTCAAGTGGGAGAAATCCACTTAGCCATTCATCTATGAAATACGTCCTGTTCCCCACATATACTATACTTAAAAATGAAGTTAAAAGAAAGTAAGACTGATTAGAAAATGCCCTGGAACAGACCTTTCAGGAATATTTAGTTCAGTCTCCTTGTGCACCAGTTAAATAACCATTTATCGTGCACTTAAACATAACTCAAAGAAATTTAAAGAAGCCAAATCTGAGATCACAAACCAGCGGGAGGGGCAAACTGGAACCACGCTTTGACTCCTTGACAGCAGACTTGTATTGTGTTCACCAGACCATGTCCTGGGGGGCAGCAACAGGCATCAAATCTCACACCAAGGAAGGGCTTGCTGTGGCCTGCTCACCAACTAGTCAGCTATGCTTGCAAAGAACACAGCTTTCCAGGAAGCCAAAATGCACTCCAAAGGCACCATTACGTATCTTCACCTTTGAATTTTTTTTAAAGATTTCATTTATTTGAGAGAAAGCAAGCGAGAGAGAGCATGCACATAAGCAGGGGGAGGGGCATAGGGAGAGAGACAGACTCCCCACTGAGCAGGGAGCCCCACATCGGGCTCAGACAGGGCACTCAGGTTCGGTCCCAGGACTTAAGATCATGCCCTGAGCTGAAGGTAGATGCTTAACCGACTGAACCACCCAGGCATCCCCACCTTTGAATCTTTCTTAAGAAACATAACTGGTTCTGAAATTAGAAAATATAAGAATCTTTCCAATGTAGACAAAACAGCATGCTTTAATCCTTTGTGGTGTTCTCTCAAGAAAGCATAATCTGTTTTACCAGAGCCATCTATTTTTATTATTTATCTATCCTCTCATCCTTACCTTTTTTTTAATTTATTTTTTTCATCCTTACCTTTTTAAAAGCAATTTTTAGTTTACTTAGAACATCATCTCTTCCCCTTTTAGATAGGAAGTAAGAAATGAAACACAAAGATGACAAGATATATCTTGAATTGGGAAGGTAAATCTCTTTACTTTTCTAGGTGGCATATTCCTGACCCTGAACTCACCTGGGTCACTCCTACTTTAAAAACCATTCATCCTATAATTTTATCTGGGGAATTTTGGACCAAACGATTCCTTTAAAATGATGATGATGAAGACAGCACCAAAGGAAAGTTTGAACAACTACTAAAAATTTGTCACTTTATCTCCAAAACAATGTAGCGCCTCTTTGACACAGAAGTTGTGGTAGTCTCTAGGAAACTTAAAGGGTGATCTCCTGCCTAATTCTCATGAACCTGTGATACCACCAAAGAAGGGTAGGAGGAATTTTACCCACTGAAGTTCCAAGGCATTATTTAGGCTGGATCTAAGAGAAGAGTCAAATAATTTTAATCTTTCAGTTTTTTTTTATTATTGTTTTTTCTTTCCCTGTTTTTCTTGGATAAAGAGAACTAAGAGTCTACAAACCCACAACTACAACTAAGCCCCAATAAAAATGTTTAGGCTTGAGCCTGAAGAATAGCCAAACACACTTGGATTTCCCTAACTTCTTTGGAGGAAGACATCACAGAATACATAGAAATTATTTAGATCCTTTTTAAGAGGGTTTGCTCCCAAATAAACTTAAATAAATTCATTTCCCTTTAAGGGCTGAAAAAGAATGCAATAATAATGTACATTCCATTCTTCATCTTGAAAATTCAACAAGAAGCTGGCTAGGAATTTCCCACACACTGTTTTTTAGGTCATTTATTGATTTACTCATCTATTCAGCAAATATGTCTTGAATACCTCTTCTTGAAGCAAAAACCTGAGTAAGTCCTCTTCAATATGTATATGGTCATAAAAAGATCTCAAAACATTTTTTGACCACTAAATAAAACTCCGGAACCCTCTCCACACCCAATATCAAGAAGTAATTTTACTTCCTGACTCTAATTATGCTCCAGTCTTTCATAAAAGAACAGATGAAAAATGTCTTCTGAATGTTTTTTAAAGGGTACTAAGCTTACTTTCCCACTGAAATACCTTTGGCCCTTCCAAAATTCAGAAGCAGCAAAAATCAGACCAAGTCTATCTCAGGAAGAATGACAGTACTTTGTTAAAGGGCTAAGAGGGTACTATCAGAGCTCTGTCTGTAACTGGGCCAACAGTTTTAAGAGGTGCTTCTGCTATACCTTCCCCTCTGTCTGCAGGGAATGTTCCCTCCCTCACAAAACTGGGACTAAGAACCACAATAACAGCAAGAGAAGCCTCTCCCTGTCTTCCCATTCCCAAGAAGACTAGTTTTGGGGGGGTCACCTCTAAAGAACATTCTAGAAGAGCATGAGAGTACTCTGGGCATGCTGAATGTCTGGAACAGATCAACAGATCAGAGGAAAATCAACACTAGCTGTGTCAGTAATATAGTTTCAACTCTGCTACAGTGAAAATCTTAAAAGCAGTCTACCTCAGTTGGCCCAGCATACATCATGGGAGATGGGAAGATGGCCACCACTGTTGTTTCAGGATTCAGGATTCCTTCCTCCAGCACTGCAGCATGCTGCTTCATTCGCCACATCAATGGAACATCATCATCTTTTGTCCAGCCACCAAGAGGGTGAAGGAGAAGGACAGGGCGCCGATAGCCCCTCTCTAAAAGTTGCTTATGGGTATCCTGCATTAACAAAGCATGTCCATTGTGCACTGGATTGCGTAATTGAAATGCAAAGACAGCATCTGAAAAGAGAATTTCCAGAGTCAAGAATAGTACATTTCTAACAGCTTACCTTCCAAAGGACAAGTAATTCTTCTTAAAGTTTGATACCTAGGATTAAGCAAACATACGTGTCCATAGAGACTGGTAAAAAACATGCCCTGCTTTGACCATTTACTCCAAGGCCAACTTATCCTATCCTTCTGCTATGTTTTTACTTTACAAATCTTACATGTCTGTGGATGTGTAATAGAATGGTCACGGATTTGCAACAACTGCTTTCTGCATTCATGGCGAACAAGAATAACCACCAGACTTTCTGGTCCGAACATCCTGGTCCAAGTGCTTACAATGGATATAATTTCTTGCCCTGTGCCTTAATTACACACCAGGCCAAACCCTCCACAGGACCTAAAACACTACTTTATTAAAGAGAGACAGAAAGGTAAAGAAGTCCATATTTTAAAAAATTTACTTACTATCCAAATATGCTCATTTATACTGATTACTTTGTTTGACTGGAACTCCATGTTGTTTTGTGATGCCAGGTCTGGATTTTGGATTACAGATTAGCAACAACACTATCCCTTACAAAAGCCATTGCTATTACCCAAACAAAGATTAATTAAACTGGTTAACTCTGTATCTTCTGCTTAACCACCCTGGTTTTACTCCTGCACAGGGTTTAATCGGGAAACATTTTTAGAAAGCATGGGTCTTTAAGGTCATAGAGAAATTTCACAGTATAGTGTCACAACCCAGTTAGAAGAGTTCTGTATTTTATTGCCCGGCTAACAACTGGTATAGAATCATGCCATAGTCATCCAAGCCTGACTCAGGAGAGAGGAAGATACTCTTCTCTCTAATAATTTTAAGCCAAATAGTACAAACATCTTCCCCAATCTGTTCTCAATTCTGACCCTCTTCTATCATGATGACTAAAGGCCACAGGAGGAAATTTGTGGCAGTCTACTTGACCAGGGATTCGGGGTTTTTTGGGAGCTAAGATTCTCAACTGTAGGGGATGGAAGGCATAACTACAGAAAGGAGAAAGGTCAGAATAGACTATGTGGTACTGGATTAAGACTGAAAGGATCAGGGACACCTGGCTGGCTCAGTGGTTGAGCATCTACCTTCGGCTTAGGTCATGATCCTGGGGTCCTGGAATCAAGTCCCACATCAGGCTCCCCTGCAGGGAGCCTGATTATCCTTCTGCCTATGTCTCTGCCTCTCTGTGTCTCTCGTAAATAAATAAACAAAATCTTAAAAAAAAAAAAAAAAAAGACTGAAAGGATCAGCATGAGCTCACAGTTTTCAGCTATGTAGAGGATACAAGAACAAACATAAATGTGTGTGTTGGTACATTAAGTGTGTGTATGAGTATACACATGCACATTTCTTACTTCTGTCCACTGAAAGATCCTACAAGCAACCACTAACCACGACAACGAGCAAAACAAAAGCACAAATTTTACATTCTAAATACCACTGGCAAAATGGCTGATTCTAAGGCTAGAGCAAGAGAAGTACAACATGTGCTAGAACATAAAGAATGTGTATCATCAAGAACGGAAGGGCTCAAAAAATGATGGAAATGTCAAAAGTACATAGCAACCAGTGTCTGACCTTATGGTTGGCCCCAACGGTCAACCCAGGACAAGTTAAACACTAACATAAATAATCATAGTAATGAACTGTAACCTACTGAGTAAAGTAGGAATCTGTGAGTCGATAAAGAATAAAATAAATTAATAAAGCAAAGGAAAGAAGGGGGAAAACCAACCTTTTGGTAGGTAGAAGGTCAACAATAAACATAGGAAGAATGACAATAGAAAAATCACCATCTGGCGTCAATGTGCTAAAACTAGTGGGTATAAGTTTGATAACAGGATATTTATAGTTTCAAAATCTCTTCCCCAAAATACTTTTTAGTAAGTACAAAGTAATTTGTTAACTTTATAGCAGAAAATCCTGGCAAACACAATCTTAAACAAGAGACAATAGCAAACTTTTTTAGAAAGTTAACCTTAAAACAAAAGTTCAGGATGAATCAAAATTGTAAAACACCAAATATGACAACTGCTTCCAGTAGTATCTCTGACAAAAATGTGTAGCCTGAAGCTAATCATGAGGAAACAGCAGATAAATCCAAACTGACATTCAACAACGTAAATGATAGAATGACTCTTTGAAAATGTCAAGATCATAAACGACATAATAAAGACTAAATGACCCTTCCAGACTGAAGTAGACTATGAAAAGACATGACTGAGGGCAGCCCGGGTGGCTCAGAGGTTTAGCGGTTTAGCACTGCCTTCAGCCCAGGGCATAATCCTGGAGACCTAGGATGGAGTCCCACTTCAGGATCCCTGCATGGAGCCTGCTTCTCCCTCTGCCTGTGTCTCTGCCTCTCTCTGTGTCTCTCATGAATAAATAAATAAAATCTTAAAAAAAAAAAAAAAAAGAAAGAAGAAAAGAAAAGAAAAGACAAGACAAGACAAGACAGGACAAGGCATGACTGAGTCCTGAACCAGAAAAGAAAGGTAGCAAAGAAAAAACCTGATTGCTGCTGTTGGTTGTGCTATTAGGGACCTTATTAGGACAATAGCATGATCTGAATGGCATATACTGGTGAGACTGTGTTATATCAATGTTATTTTCCAGACTTGGATGAGGACACTATGGTTAGGTAGGAAACTTACTTTTAGGAAATGCATGTGGACATACTAAGGGGTAATGAGGTATCCCATCATGTCTACAGCTTTCAAAGAGAGTGAGCACGAGAAAGCAAATAACATACAACGTTAGTAACTATAGATTCTGGATGAATATATGGGAGTTCTTGGTCCTATCCTTATAATTTCTCTGTAAATTTAAAAACTATTTCAAAATAAAAAGTTAAAAAGCAAAGTGAAAAATTATGACAAAAGATATATGAAGCAAATTCAATATGTGAACCTTATTTAGATCCTGATTCAAACAAACTATTAAAAAACTATGACTACTATGAAATTATTAGAAATTTGAACACTGAATGGCTATCTGATTATATTAAAAGACTATTAGTATTATTATTATTGTTACTTAGGGGCAATAGTGGTACCATGGCTGTCCTTTTTTAAGTCCCTATGTTTAAGAGATAAGTACTGAAATATTTAGATGAAAAAAGGGGATTTGAGCTCTGTGTCAGAATCATATGCAGGGGTGAGGTTGGGAGTGGGGTACAGAAGCAACAAGATTAGCCAAAAGTTAATAACTACTGGAGCTGGGCTACAGGCACACAGGGCTTCATTATACTATGATCTCTACTTACAAGTAATGTAAATTTGAAATTTTCCATTATAACAAATTCTAAAAGAGAAGACACATGCAGGGTACCAAAAGAAGCATTGCTTTGGAACAGGATTATTTATGGGTTCAAATCATAAGTATACCAATTTCCAGTCATGGACTCTGGCCCTTAAGGACTGAATTTCACCTTCTACATTTTTTAAATGGGGGTGATACTACGGTTATTGTTATGAAGATAATATAAAATACCCAGCATAGTGAAATGCATACTGTAGTCACTTCTATAAGGTCCTTAATTCTTAAAAAAGAAGAAAAAGAAATAGAGAAAAGAAAGGAAAAGAAAAAAAAAAGATAAGATATCTAAATATTCTTGGCAAGAAACTGAACCCACTGTTCTACTGGTGGCTCAAAGTCCACTCTGGTACAAACTGACACTTAGCTAGTATCTCCAAAATGAGAACGTGCTAGCTCTGTGCTCATTAGCTTTTGTCCCCCTTAATCAGGAACAGGCGTCTAGCTTTGAATAGGACTCCTGGGTGATACATCTCAAGTATTTGATGACTACGTGCCTAGACTTCAATCGGGTCAAATCTGATTTTGTAAAATCACCATTTGGCAGGATTATTTATATGACAGGATGTGCAAAAGGAAACATGTAAAATAAATGGTCTAAAATACACATATTTCACAGATCCTAATAATTTATCTATGTAGGCTTTCTTTCCAAAAAGAATTAATCTAGCTCCACACTGGACATTTAACAGATAAAGTGAAGATGGATGACTTAGTAAAAGTTCACATTAGCAGCATATAAAGGATTTCCCTGCCAAAATTTCTTCCAAGTAGAAATATTTCCTTATTAGTTCTACTCAGAAATCCAATGACCATTTGATCAGTCTGCCCATTTTTTTTCTTGCCAATATTACCAAGTCTTTCCTAAACTTCTACTTAATCCCTCTTAACTATTTATCAATGAACTACACAAATGGCTTTAACTGTTAGTTCCAGACTGTATTTTCATCCCTACCATCTGGTTTCTCCACTAGAGAACTTACATGGATGAACAATGTAATAAGAGTACCTGATCCACTGGAAGCTTACAGTCCCAGGGTGCTGTCCCAGCTAACACAACCTAATATGCATCACTACTAGATTTTTGTCCATTAATTTTCTGGCAAGGATGGAAAAATTATGGGCCACTATGGACCTGGGGCCACTAATACTTACAGCCTCACACCCTCATCCTCTTTCTAAAGGACAGTGATTTCCCCTTTGTCACACCACTATCAGTGTCAAATATTTGTCTTTCCACTTATAATTCCTTATAGCTTAGTCTAAGACTGTTTTACCTAAGTCCTTGGTTTCAACTGTGCTTGAAAATGGGAAATGATCTACAAAATTACTGAAATTTAATATTAACATTTATGATTTCCATCTCTTTCTAGCTCTCTGTCCCCATATTCCTGGGAAAAGACCAGGAATTCTAGAATCTTTTTTTTTTTTTTAAGACTTTATTTATTCATGAGAGACACACAGAGAGAAGCAGAGACACAGGCAGAGGGAGAAGCAGGCTCCCCATAGGGAGCCCGATGCAGGACTTGATCCTAGGACCCCATGATCATGACCTGAGCCAAAGGCAGATGCTCAACCACTGAGCCATCAAGGTGCCCCAGGAATTCTATAATCTTGACTTCTACAGGGTATACTGTGAAGCTGCTGACACCATGCATAAAAAGCAAACTTTTTCCATAAAGAGCCAGAGTGAATATTTTAAGCTTTGCAGGCCACGGGGGTTTCTGTTACAACTATGCCAATCCTGATGTAGTGGTGTAAAACAGCCACAGACAATGGATAACCATTGAGTAAGGCTGTTCCTCAATAAAACTTTATTTATAAAAACAGTCTGTTGTTTACTAACCTCTGAAAGACAAATGAAATGTGGCTGACAGAAGTCAAAAGAGCACTGCAACCAAGTGGGTTGGTGTAAGAAAAAGTGTGAAGGCAGGAAAGCAGAGATGTATCCGGGGAACAGAGAATCATCCATTTTGTCAAAGATGGATCCAAAACCTGGCACGAGATTATTATGTAGAATTTTGAATGCCAGGTTAGGAAGGACACTGTGTACAAAACAGAGGCTGTAAGTGAATCAGTCATGCAGTCATGTTTTACAGAAAATCAGTCTCCACAGGACTGTGCAGGATTGAGGTGGGGCAGAGCACAGCAAGTGGAGAAGGCAAAACCAAAGCCTGCTGCTGAGGAACATGTTCCCCCATTTCCACATAAAATAAAACTTCCACCAATTCTACCATCCATTCCACATACTTAATTTATCTCTCCACCCCGCTACCCCCGGATATGGACAGGCTCCTCTGACAGACCACAATCTATAGGCTGGTGAATAAGGTCCCACACCATGGCAACAGTGAAGACATGCATACACCCTCCCTCAGACCTCTCCTCATCCCATACCTCCATGTCTGAGGTCACCAAGCACGGCTGTATGTTAGTGTCTCCTAAATCTGTGTCCTCTGACCAAAGCTCTCCCCTAAGCTCCAGACAGACTCCCCAGCTGCCTTCTAGCACTGCATGGGCATCTGCGTCTCTACTCTTGCCAGCCTCCCTGCTGGTCTCTGGGCCTCTTCCAGCCCCCTCTGAGTGCACAACGCCATTATCCACCTCAGGGCCTTGCACTCGGTTCCCTCCCTCAACCTCCATGTGCAGTGAATCACCCTGTCCCTACATCTCAGCTCCACTTGCTCCACTACTGGTGCATACATCAACCTTTATCACTTCTTCACTAG
This sequence comes from Vulpes lagopus, assembly GCF_018345385.1. Lineage (NCBI taxonomy): Eukaryota > Metazoa > Chordata > Mammalia > Carnivora > Canidae > Vulpes > Vulpes lagopus. Next base: position 104,153,788 of record NC_054829.1, read on the forward strand.
TCTTGGCTATGAACCGGCCCCCTCTTCCATCCAGACTCCATGCAGCCCCCAGAGCAGGATGAGGCAGGGAAGAAACCAATTTGGGACAGAATGGAAATGCTGTTTTAGATATGCTGCCCTGAGGTGACAACAGTAAAAATGGTCCCGCCCCCAGGAGCTTACAATCTATAGTCAGAGGAGGAGAAATAAGCATTCACTAATCAGAGGATAAATGTGTGATCAAAGGAATATATGTCCTTCAATGCCAACAGGATATGACTGCATCTTTGTTTTCAGAAGGTAAGTCTAGTAACAGTGGAAGGATCAAGTGATAGAAGAATGGGACTCTATTCAATCCCTCAACCAATTCCTTCCCACATTACTTCATGAGTATGAGACCCCTGCCAAATGCAGCAGGTACCTTCCTGTCCTCTCCACTGCCCCTGACAACAAACACCAACCCACAGTCTTCATAGCTTCAGGGCCTGCTAACCCTGGCACTAGCCTTTTCTATTTTATCTTCCTCTTTACCCTTTTAAGTAAAAACCATGAAACGCTGAAGAAATTTGGGAGAGGGGATGAGATTACCCACAATGCACTATCCTAACATTGCTGGTTTGGGTTGTTCTGCACAATCTCCTGGTTTTCTCCTCATACATATGTTTTTACACACTTGTAATCATATGTGTATGACATTTTATACTCTGCTTGGCCATTCTGGGTCAATCACCTGTTTCTGACATCTTGTGGTCCTCTTGGAGCAATAGGTTCATTTCTGAGTTCTAGGAAGTTCCTCATGGATTCATTCAGGAAACTCATTCGTTCACCTGGATTCAATTACTACGCACATACAGATGGCTTCTGTTAGCTGCATCTCTAATCCTTACCGTCCAATTCATCAGTTATAGCGACTTATGACTGAAAGCATTGCAATATATATTGCTCATTACTGTCCTCATTCCCTCAATCCTTCCACCTTCACTATTACTCAAGCCAAATGCAGGTCTAACCACCAAACCCTACTCCTTCTATATTTCATGTCTAAGTAAAAAGACAACCCAATAATGCAGGTTCTGTTCCTTTCCCTCTAGTCCAAAAGCCAACACACTATGGAAACAAGTATGGTCTAGTATCTTTCCTTCCAGAAGATGGGAGAGGAAGAAGAAAAGGAGAAAAGTTCTCCTGAGCATGTGCTGATTTTGTGACAGGGGAAGGAAATGGCAACCATTAGCTCTTCCAGTGGTGGGAAAAGGATGAGCACTGAGTTCCCTGGATTCATGCAGGACGTGGGTTGCCTAAGCGCACATCACTGCCAGCAAACATTGCTGTGCCATGGCGCAAAGAACCTGGCTCGGACCCTGCTCTGCAGCTTCTCAGCCGAGTGCCCATAGACAACTTCAGCTCTCAAGGGAGGGCTGTTCCAATCAACAATAAGGTGAGGAGCAGGAAAGTGCTCCTGACTTTTAGTCCCCCTTCCCCCAGATCTCTCAGAACTATGCTTTGCTGTGCATAAAGTCAGAGCCTTGGTATGCATTCCAACCACTAAATCAGAGTTACATTTCCCTGTTCCCCCCGTTTCAACTTCTTCTCTGTAAAACTGTCCTATGTACAGTAGTAATTAATAAGTCTCATCTCCCAGTCCCACCCAAACTTTATTATCTGCCACTTTATCCAACCCAAAGCTCTAGTACCTGGCATTTCTGATCTTCTCGAAGTCAACATAGTAGCTGAATAAGAGTACTAGAGTACAACAGTTCTAGAGCTATTAGGAAAGGTGGTGGTTTAAATGTTTGTCTTTGGTGGGAGTTTTTTTTGTTTTTTGTTTTTTTTTAAAGAGAGCTGGAAGTAGGGGATCCCTGGGTGGCGCAGCGGTTTGGCGCCTGCCTTTGGCCCAGGGCGCGATCCTGGAGACCCGGGATCGAATCCCACGTCGGGCTCCCGGTGCATGGAGCCTGCTTCTGCCTCTGCCTGTGTCTCTGCCTCTCTCACTCTCTCACTGTGTGCCTATCATAAAAATAAAAATTAAAAAAAATAAATAAAAGTTTGTTATAAAAAAAAAAAAAAAAAAAAAAAAAAAAAAAAAAAAAAAGAGAGAGAGCTGGAAGTAACAAAGAGTTTGATTTCCTCTCCTTCCTCTGGACGGTCATAAATTACTGGTCTTTCTTTTACTTAAGCTGCTTATGAGGGGGGAAAAGAAATCAATAAGACAGGTCATTTGAGTAAATATGAACATATTAATTGGCATTTTTCACAAACTGGTACTCTTACAACCCCAAAGTATGGGAGCAATAAATTGATTTCCATTCTTAAGCCTAGAAATGCTTTCAAATTGTGGTTAAAAAAATAATGCTGAATATGAAGCTTTTTGTCAACTGAGCTCTGTGCTGCTTGTTCTCTATTCTCCTCCTGTCTATTCCTTTTTTTTTATTTTTTAAGATTTTATTTATTTATTCATGAGACACACAGAGAGAGAGAGAGGCAGACACATGGGCAAAGCACAAGCAGGCTTCCTGCAAGGAGCCCGACGTGGGACTCGATCCCAGACCCCGGCATCAGGCCCTAAGCCAAAGGCAAACAATCAACCACTGAGCCACCCAGGCATCCCCCCTCCTGTCTATTCTGTCTTGTGTCTGTGTGTGTCAGGGTTTAGGGGGAGATAGTGGAGAGGAGCTGTGCTCCTGCCTCCAGCATGTGGGAAACATTAGCAGGCAACCAAAGAATAGAGAAAGCTGGGGGGAGTTCTTGCCCCAGTAGCATCATCCTTCTTTAGCACTGTGATTCTGGCCATCCTTCCAAGCCCCTACAGCCAGCTTCCAGTCACTGCCCCTCCTCACAGCTCCAGTATCTCGGATCCAGCTTCAGAAATATTTTCTCCTTCCAGAGCCCTCAGGAGTGGTAACACAACGTGGTTTCAACATTCCTTTCAGGTTCCCTTAACCCTGCCACCCTTCTTCAAAGACTCGCTTTGTTAAATTCTGTTGAGAGCCTTGATCAGACTGACATAAGTTGCCCACACTTTGGATTACAGTATCTTCAGCTCTCTGTTATTTGTGCTCAAGAAAGTTTAGTGCCTACAGAGACTATCTGCTTCTGCTTCAGCCTTCTCATGTATCATTCTCAACTCTACCCAAAACATCATTCTAATGTCTCCATCCATTCATTAAGATGTAGATTGTAGGTAGAGGCGTCTGGGTGGCTCAGTTGGTTAAGCATCTGACTCTTGACTTCGGCTCAGACATGATCTCAGGATCATGAAATCGAGTTCCATGTCGGGCTCCACACTCAGCAGGGAGTCTGCTTAAGGTTCTCTCTCCCTTCCCCCAACCCCCACATACTCTCTTTCTCTCCTTCTCTCTAAAATAAATAAATAAATCTTTTTAAAAGAAAAATAGGGGGATCCCTGGGTAGCTCAGAGGTTTAGCGCCTGCCTTCAGTCCAGGGCGTGAGCGCGATCCTGGAGTCCCGGGATCGAGTCCCACATCAGGCTCCCTGAATGGAGCCTGCTTCTCCCTCTGCCTGTGTCTCTGCCTCTCTCTGTGTCTCTCATGAAAATAAAATCTTTAAAAAAAAAAAAAAAAGTAAAAAATAAAATGTAGTCTGTAGTTAACTCTACAAAGCTTTCTCAGATTTCTTCAAATCTGATACTAGTATTAGCCTGAAAGAAGTTATGTCAACTTTCCCCTTGGTAGTCCAGCAAAATAGCAGTATTCTGTGTGTAATAAATACTAACTGGTTCTTACGTGGCTTAAGTGAAACCTATCCTTCTCCAGGATAGTAGCCAACCATCAGTGATTCAAAGAACCTGCCCTCTGGAACAGTGTCACCTTGCAATCACTGAGGTGGCTATTAAAGACTGCCGAATCCTTCCAGCTACAGAACAGTCTCAGAATAGCAAAAGTGATCATACTAATGAGCATAAGACAACAGCTCACATCAGGTAATCAAAATTCTTGTTCAATGACAAGGTGGTGGTTCAATCACTTAAGTATCTGCCTTTCAGCTCAGGTCATGATCCTACTAGCATCCTGGGATGGAGGCCGACATTGGGCTCCCTACTCGGTGGGGAGTTTGCTTCTCCCTCTGTCCCTGCCTCCTGCTGCTCATGCTTGCGCACCCATGCACGTGCTCTCTCTCTCTCTCTCTAAAATAAATAAAATCTTAAAAAAAGAAAAGGGGAGGGGAGGAAAAAGAGGAAAAGGTAGGAAAAGAAACCCCAGGTAAAAGAAAAAATAGTCTGTTTTCTCTCCTTGAACTATGTACCAGAAAGCAGAAGACTCCAAGCAGAGGACTTACTAATGGCCCTCCTAAAAAAGGGAAAAAGAACTACAAAGGAAACTTCTGGGTCTGTTGCTTATTTGCCTTAGTCTAAAATGGAAAAGTAAACAAAATAATATTCCACAATCTTTGTTGTCTGATGTAAGGATAACTGGCTCTCAGCTACTTTAAACAAAGTTGCAATCACTCATTATGCAACAAATTCTCTAAATGATTTAAAATGTTTGGCTCCCAAAGAAGAGTCAAAAACAGATGTAATATTAAAGATTCCAATTATGCATAATTCCTTGATAAGACTCCTCACCAGTGCCAACAATTAATTTACTAACATGAATTACAGTTATGAATTTAAATTTTGGCAAAAAATTAAAGTAAATGAGGTGGTCTCAGCACATCTTCCATCAAACATGTTCTTGTTCACCAGAAAAAAAAAAAAGGCAAAAACCTCTATGTATTAAACCATCAGATTACTCTGGTTGCAAATGAAATAAGATACAACTAGAAGTGTCTTAAACAATTCAAACATACATTAAGTCTTTGAATAAGAAATCTGGATATAGGGAATTCTAGAACTGGATCAGAAATTCAGACAGGGTAAGATTCTCATGGATTCTCATAGATAGTCACCAGAGCTCCAAACACTGTAGCCTTCCATGACAGCATCCAAAGCAGGAAGAAAAATGATAAGAAAAGACAACTTTTTGTCCTAAGCCAGTTTCTTCTCAAGAAGAAGACCCTCTTCTAGAAGCCCCCCTCTCTTACAATTCAATGGGCAAAACTTACACTAGGACCCGTACACTGCTGGCAAAAGAGAATGAGGTGTTCTCACCAACTTACAGCAATCATGATATACTCCCCTCTGACTGGGTCCAAAACATCTTAGCAAAAAAGAAAACACACTGTAGTATAAATAGGCAGGCACCACATGTAGCATTCAGAGAAACTCCTGCACAAATAGTTTAAGCTATGCTTCAAATCCAGAGATGAGCGACATTAAGGAGGGACAGAGGGACAGGAGTCCTACATTCAGATACTGTTCACCGGCGAAGCAGAAACTGAATAAATGAGGCAAGCTGGGTGGGAACTGCACAGCTCTGAACAGTGTGTGGCTGCTAGTTCCTGACCTATTTTAAGCTCTTATTTCAAATATCAGCAAAGTACTCTACCCTTTACACAAATACAGGTGAGACTAGCTTCAGACTCAGAAATTACGACATGTTAACCTCTTACTATGGACCAGGTGCCATTTACAGCACCTTACACAACTTACTTCATTTCGTTTTTTTGTTTGTTTGTTTTTCTGAGAGAGAAAGAGAGCATGCATGCAAGTAAGCATGTGGCGGCGGGGGGGGGGGGGGGGGGGGGTAGAGAGAGGGAGAGAAAGAATCCTAAGCAGGCTCCACACTTAGTGCAGAGCCTGATGTGGGGCTCAATCCCACAACCTGGAGATCATGACAGGAGCCAAAATTAAGAGTCAGATACTTAACCAACTGAGCCAGCCAGGCACCCCCTTCACTTCGCTTTTTAAAATAAAACATTATTCTTTAAGTACTACTACTGTCCTCATTTTTACAACTGGAATAAATGAGCCTTACAAAGGAAGTAATTTCTCCACAACCACATGATTTCTAGGTCGTGAAGCAGGGGACAGTGTGCACACTAAATGACTATCAGGATCTGGAGTTCACAGAAGCTAGACACAACTCATGAAACGAGTGTTCTTGACCAGGTTCTGTAGTCACCTGGGAAGGGGGTTTCTGGTTAACAAATATGGCTGGGTAGCCAGCTAGTTCCTTAAAAAGCAACCACATTAACAGACTTTTCTTGGCCATGCCCACTCCATTTCTACACAGAAAATATTTTTTAAAAGCAGCACCAATGCTTAGGGCTTAACCATTTCTGTAGTAGGTGAGAATTAATTGGTTGCATGATTGCAGGATCTTTCAAATTCTTCCCACCTTAAAAAAGCCTCCCAAACTCTATAGTAAATGCTAGTCCCTGACACAGAAACTTGGATTTCTTAGTGTGGGTGCACCAGTGTAAATACATCATTTACCTACCTCTGGGTGAAAGATCTGGTAATCGCAAACTGTCGGACTAATAAAAATCCCATCCTGGAGTATTTTATTAAACAATATTAAGAACAGCATCTATATAGACTCTACTTGTACAACTCCATTTTATCCTAATCCAGAAATCTGAAAACATTATTAACCTACTCTTCAACAATTTTTCCTGTTATCTGTTTAATGTCTTTCTCTTCTACACCATAACCTCCTGTCTTATTTATTTATGGATCCCCAGGACTCGGCATCCTGGCATAAAGATGCACACCAAACATTTGTTGAATGAATAGCAAACTGATATTATTATTCTATTATTTTCTGCAGTGATACATTAAACTCATAAGAGTTCTGAAATATACAGCACACTAGTGAATTACTCCAATAATTTCTCTTCCATAGTTCTATTCAGCTTTAGCATATGAGTTAATACACAAATAAAACGTCAGTTTGTTATTGGCAACCATCTCCCACACAGTATACAAAATCACATTAGATCAAATTACACCAATATAATAAAACTGGCCAGGCAGGTCTAGATCAACTACCTCTCCAACATATTCCACAGCTACATTTATCTTTCTTCAATATTCTCTTTTAAGCAAATAGAAAAATTCTTCTAGAACATCCCCATCAAGAAAAGATTCCAAGTAGTCCCATGTTAGATAATTAAATCCATGTCTTACCAGCATTCATATCTTTAAACTTTTGCTTTAGCTCAGTAGGAGTGAAACGATATTGATCAAGACCATCATTCCAGTAAATTCTGTCCAAGACCTGAAGATCTCCTCCAATCAGCCAATCTCCTTGTTCCATAACCATCTAATGGAGGAATAAGAAAAAATTTTTTTTAGAAAGAAATTTTTTAAACAGAAACCAAGATCAAAATAAGTAAGAACATCTCTCATACAAGCTATTTATAGTTAGTTGTAAATTACTACTATCTTAAGACCAATGGTAAATCTTAGTTTATCAACTTGGTTTATCAACTCAGTTTGGTTTATCAACTGAATTGGGATTAGAGATGCTTTAAAATTAGAATGTATTTTATAAGTCTCAGAGGGCTTTGTGATTCAACTATGATATTTATATATGAAAGGCAAACAAAACCAACATGAATAATCATGATCGTTAAGTAACAAACACATTCTCTTTCATTGTTGTTGTATGCTAATGGACACAAGTTCATACCTTCTGATCTCACACCACCTCAAATTTCCCACAGCTTCACTCATGTTCTTTCCCTGCATTTGAGAGGATGGATGTTACCTCTGGGACCTGTTCATTTCTATGTAGCACAGCTCAAGCTCACCCTTCCCCTGCCCCCCACTCCCCTGCTTCAGTTTATATGCTAATAATATACCTAGGTTGCTGTAGTCCCTCCCTATCTGGTCTTGCTTGCTAGAAAGTCCTTCCCTGTCCATCAAACCATTCATTCAATAAGTATCAAGTAACTGGTACATGCCAGGGTCTGCGCTAGGCACTGGGGAATGCAGCAGCAAATAGGAGAAAGATCTTCCTCTAACAGAGCTTGCATTCTAGTGGGACAGACTGAGTAGAAATCAGAAAAGCGTCAGCTAGTGATGAGTGCTGCAGAGGAAACAACCAGGCAGTGGAGCACAACACCCAGGGAGCAGCTTGAATGCCATTTAGGAAAAAGGAGTCAACAAAGATCTCTCTGAGGAGGGTGGCTTTGAACCTGAAATGACTAAAAAGATCCAGCAACGGAGATAAAATATTTCAGGCAGAGGGGCAGCAAGTAAAAAGTCCTGAAGCAGAAACAAAGTCCTGGAGCTTTTGTCCTTGAGTGGAAAGAGGAGCAGAGATAGAGTAAGAGAGACCATGAATAAGCAGGCCATAGTAAGGCACTTGGATTTTATTCTAATTACAATGAGCAACCACTGGAGAGTTTGAAAAGGTGGAGTGATATGCTCAGATATATATATTTTTTAAAGGCTCACTCTGGTTGCTCCAAGGAAAACAGACTACAGTGGGCATGAGGAAGTAGGATTACAGCTGGGACATGACTGTGTCCATCTAGGCTGAAGACCTCGAGAGCTTAGACAGTATTGGTGCAAGTGGAGTGAGCTGGGGACACCCTGCACAAGAACCCCAGGCCAAGCTTCCTATAGCACCACATATTGTTTGTGACTCACTCATACTCACCAAGGCTGCCTGTGACCTCTCCACTCCTAGCAAGGCAGAACAGCACAAAAGACCTAGGACAGACTCTAATCCTGATTCCTAACTGGCACCTCTACAGTTCTGGGCAAATTGAACCCAGCCTAAAGACTCCTCAGGATTCTACCTCCAAGGATCATTGGAAAGACTAAACAGTAGAAATGTGGTTTGAAACACATGAAGCATAAATACATGTAAAACATTATTGTAACTGAACAAAATTTTAAGATCTAGGGGTAGAATGCTAAGCCCTCTGTCTTCCCAAAGTCCTCTCTCCCACTCAACAACCAGCCATCTCTCAAATGCATGGAGTCTTTGTTCCTCCAACTCCCTCCAACTGGACAGTTTCCTCCTATCAAAATTCTGCTGGCTCCTCAAAGTTGCACACCAGGGACTAACTATCTTAAGAAGCCTTGCAGATTACTCTAAAGAAAAGTGGCACATACACCAATAATTGCTCTCTACTACAGATTATGGGAGATGGCTTTGAAGGCCAAAGTTCTAAATTCAAATCAGACCCTCATCCCATCTATTAGCTGCATAATTTCAGTCAAGACATTGATCACGAGTAAGTCTCAATGTCTCTATGCACAGGATGAAAATGACAACCACTATATAGGCTTGCTATGTGGTTCAAAAAATTTACATTACTAATCATGTTTTGTAAACTATACGCTATTTAATTATTTATTTATTATTTAATAAATTTATTTATATTTATATATTTTTATATATTTATATATATATTTATATATTATTTAATAATAGAATTTTAACATTGAAGGACTGACACCATGACTAACTCAAACTCCTATTTTCTAAAGCAATATATCTCCCTATTTTAAGAAGTTTATCATTTTTTATCCTTCACAAGACGAGATTTAGCACACTCATATCTAAACAGATGTCATAAAAATTTTCTAGATAAAGCTACTAAAATTTCACTTAATTTCTTTCAAAGGTCAGAGTGTACTTTAAAACAACAAAAATTTTACTTCAGTGATAGCATTTCAAATACAACACAAAAAATATGAGGCCCTTTGAAAAGATTATTTGGATTTCAATGCTTTCATACCAGACACACAACATTCAATTAGAAGCCCAGACTAGATAAAATCACCCTGCCGCTGGCTCCCAAAGCACCCTGCCCTCAAAGCCTACAGTACATGATGTCTGCTCCCCACCAAACAGTAAGCTCCAAACATATAAAGACTGTGCCCACTGTGTACATAAGCCCTATATTCCCAGAAGTAGCACCTAACTCAGTACCTAATGTACAGAGGATGTTTAAAAAAGATTTACTAGAGGTGCGTGAGTGGCTCAGTTGGTTAAGCATCTGACTCTTGATTTCAGCTCAGATCATGATCTCAAGAATCAGATCAAGTCCCACATCAGCCTCTGCAATGGGCATGGAGCCAGCTTAGGATTTTCTTTCCCTCTCCCTCAGCCATCCCCTTTTTTCCCTCTTAAAACAAAAAAGATTTACTGAACAAATATTTATCTGGGCCAAAATGACAAGATCATGTGTTCAACACACTAATCAAAGATCCAATATCCATTCTGCAAAATACTAACAATTCCAACAGGATACTCAACATACAGGTAATGTCCACACTTCAACACAAACATTACTGGCAAATTGAGCTTAAAATGTGGTCAAGTTTGCTCAGGACCTTGATGTAAGGGTGGTTCTTGCATGTTGTTCCCCACTGTCTGGCACAGCGTTCCTCCTTCCTGTGCTCAAAAAACTCTGGGTTGCGAAGAATAGCCACACGGCGGCCCTCATACATCAGAGCAAATGCTGTACAGCCGTCCAGCCTCTCTTTATCTTCATGAGTAGCCGGCAGAACTATAGGCACTGACAAGTTAATGACACCCCCTGCAGGGCACAAAAGAATATAAAGCACACAGCCTAGATTACTCAACAGCCTTACTTATGTCCACCCTTCACTTCAGTGGACACTCTTCAAATAGTGAAAGATTTATGGGTCCGGTGACAGCACCTGGCACAGAAAATCAGAAGAGAGAACAAACAACTCCATAGGTTAAAAAAAAAAAACAAAAAAAAAACAGTGAAAATTAAGAGCGTCAACACTGTGTAGCAATGTACTTTTCACAACATTTCATGAAAACAGTCTTCAGAAAGAAAAAATTGGTATAAAATCACAGCAGTAAAAGAAACGGTTTAACAAGGAAAAATCAGCTGGTTAAGCCTAATGTCACCAAAAATATACTGAGCACCTCCACTATACGAGTAAGACAAAGAACTATGTCTAAGAGACTTTCCAGGAAAATGTAAATCCTTTCTGATACTTATATTTTGAGTGGCAAGGTAAGTATACTTGAGTATACCTGGGATACTTGGGTTTCCTTGTGATAGGAGGACAAAAACACAAGTCTTTTTTATTTCCTTGTTTTTTAATCAGAATTGAATGAATGTTGGCAATTACTGGCCAAGAAACAAAGGAAGTAATCAGTGCCTCCATTTGAACCAAAATGTATGGTTAGTGAGACAAAAAGCACATTCTCAGTTTCCAACCTTTCAAGCTCTGAAAGTTGTTTTTTTTCTACTTGTTCTGCCCAGCTTAGAAAAATAAAATACACTCTCAAATTCATATGTGGATCTTATTTATGTACTGAATAAAAGCACACTTTTTTGGAAGTCACGGCATGCCTTCTTTGGACTGAAGATGTCAACAAAACCAATGATAACTGTGTGGCTGCTTTAAAGTTACCACCACAAGGTAGTGTTGAAAAGGGAAAATTAATAGGGAGATTTGCATCAAACCCAGACTAAATCATGACTAAGGAGGCAGTGTACAAAAACTTAACCATTGGTTCCAAGGAAGAAAACTTAAAAAGCAATATTTAACACTAATGTTCTTGTGATAAAGTTTCTTGAGAAGAATGATTAGGAATTATAATTTCTAAAATTGATTTCAGAATATCAGAAGTCATAACAGAAGAACATGGTAGCAATTTAGTAGGGCTCTGTGACATGTAAAAACATTTTCTTTAACGTAATAAACTAATCTTACCAACAGTATACAAAAGTTTCAGGTAATGAACTGTCATTACAATATACAAAACATCAATTTCTTTGGCAAGTTTTCTTTTAGTGTTTTTAAGAGAGGAAAAAGAACCATCCCTTTAACCATCTATTTCAGGACTCCTTAACTGGGATTCCCTGATTCCTTATTAGAACACTCAAGCATGGATCTCTCAGTAGAGCAAAATTCAGAATAGATGTGCACTTTTAAAGATAGGCTTCTCACAGTGATCGGTGGATACATCATAAGGAAACTAGATTTGCTTTTCAAATCCATTTTCACCCCTACCCCCAGGTTTTCCTTTTCTCTCTACAATCAGGAAAAGAAACAGGGGGAAAAAAGAGATCTCACAGTTCACAAAGTATTCAGTACTACTATAACTTAGTCTTAAGATGCTACTTCCATTAAAGACATCACCACTACTTTTTATAAAGTGATTTATCTGTGTAATTTCTCTTCTGTGCTCAATGTACTTATATAATGTAAATGGTCTTACCATCCAGAAGACAATCAAAGTGAAGGCACTGCAAGTATTCTCTCTCTCTCATAAAGCCATTCAGTGGGGTTGCCCAACCTTCTGCCAAAACCTGCACCCACTGCATATCCACCTAGTAAACGAGACCGTAAAGTTTTCTACTTCATATACTTATGAACAAAAGCAGTAATAACCTCTAGGAGTTTAATTTTTAAAGCAACAGAAACAAATACCACAAGAATGATTACAGATTATCAAATCCTAATAAAGATTAAGGGCACTAGGAAAATGTGCATTAAATAACATTAGGCTTCAAAGCATTTCTAATAAGAATAGCATCTCTTATACTAGTGGTTCTCAAGCTTTAATATGCTATAAGAAACCCTGAGAAGGCCTTTATTAATATAAAGATTGTTCCATTTTCACAGATTCTATTTCAATCATTTTGCTCTGGGCCCAAGAATTTGTATTCTTAATAGGTCCCCAGAAAATGCTAACAAAGATGGTCTGGAAATTAGACTTTGATAACTACTGCCTTAAAACAAACTTTACATAAAAATATCTACCAAAACAAGTGTTTCACCAATGGCAAGAGTACCCCTCATCTCACAAAAATTCTATCATTTCTTATCTTTAAGATATCTACCATCTCCTACCAGAACATTAAGGAATTGATGGACTACGTATCATTAACATAAGATGGATATGCTCATTTTTTAACTGAATATGTGTGTGCATATATTGTGTGTGTGCACACGTGCACACAAGCATGCATCAGTGGTTCTCAAATGAGAAAAGAGGAAGCAGCTGGCCAAGTAGCGTGCAGTAAAATGTAGCTTACTCTGTATTCCCAAAGTATATTGTCCAGGGTATTCCACTTCACATTCAAATAACAGGTATTCCCCTCCTTCAAGTCACAGGAAAAATCGTATACAAAGACCAAACTGTTTCACTTACTTTCAAGCTTTCCTCTTGTCAATTATTCCTAAGCCTTAGACAATGGCCATTATTTGTCTCCACTGGAATCCAATTTTAGATGGTATATGTTATGAATTAAATGTGTGTGTCCCCCTCAAATTCATATGTTGAAAACCTAATCCCCAATGTGACTATATCTGAAGATGTGGCCTATGAGGATGCAGCAAGGTTAAATGAAGTCCTAAGGGTGGGGCTCTAATCCAATAGGTCTAGTGCCATCATAGGAAGAGGAAGAGACACCAGATCTCGCTCTCTCCACTCTGTGAGAACACAGAGAATAAGCGGTTGTCAGCAAGCCAGGAAGACAGTCTCACCAGGAACTGCATCAGCCAGCACCTTGATCTTAGACTTTCAACCTCTATAACTTTGAGAAGAGTAATTTTTGTTGTTTAAGCCACCTAGTGTATAGTATTTGTTATGGCATCCCACACTAATACACTATTTGACTTTAAGATGATTTTCTTCATTAATTACTTCTCATACTGCCATGCAAAAAAACAAACCACTATATTATACCAGAGCTACTACATTTCTGGGTTGCAGAGTTTGATCCGGATTCATATTCATTCATTCTCATATTCTCTCTCTCTCTGTCCATGTATGTGTGTTCATTCCATGCAAAGTATGTCAGTGACAACATCTGTTCCTTTGCAACAATCATGTTTCTGAATGGTTCTGCTGTCCAACTCTCCCTCTCTGCTCCCCCAGCATGTCTTAGCTTCTGGTCAGAGACCCAATGACAGAAAGTACATCAAGTAATCTACTTCTAATCAGGGATTTGAAAAGCCACTTAAAAAGCCACTTAACAGTGGCTTTCTCTAAGCCTAGAAGTTTGTTGGTGGGCATTTTTTTCTTTTCCTCCTCCCTTTAAGATTTGGTGGATTTTTACTAACTAAAAGAAAGTCTGGAAAATTCAACTTCTGATCCAGAATCTTAGTCCTTAATTTCCCCCCTTTTTAAAGTACGTCTAAATGATAAAGCTTAAAATTCTCTAATACTTGAAAATGGTAAATTATAGTTTCCCTTGTCTTCATATCTAGTTTAACTCAATAGTTCTTTTTGGGTGGGGAAGCTGGTGGGGGGGGACAATCAATGACATTGGAACTAAAATATATACAGAATTACTCTTAAAAAAGAAATTCAGGGTTTTGACAGGATTATAAAACATGTTTGGAGGGAAAAATGTTCATTTTAATTATATTTATAATATTTTGAAGCTTTAAGAAACCATTCTTTCTGATAAGCCTAAAAATTTTACACAATCTTTAGCCTTTGCTATTTCAAAATAGGTAAATACTGGGGGTGGCTCAGATAACCTTCTGACTCGATTTCAGCTTAGGTCATGATTTCATGGTCATGAGTAAGTCCCACTTCGGGCTACATGATGGGTATGGAGCCTGTTTAAGATTTTTCTCTCCCTCTCCCCTGCACTTAAAAAAAAAAAAAAAAAAAAAGAAAGGTCAATATTATGACTAAAACCAAATCAAAGCCATGATATTTGGGGAATATTGTTTCACAAATTAAATACATTTCCCATGCCAGGAAATTGTGACATAAGCCACAACTATGCCCCCTACCACCATCACCCATGCCCTCACACTAGCTATAAAACAAATTTTACAGATAAAAACTATATATAAGGTTAAATCACTTGGTATGAAAAGCAACAAAGCACTTACTTTATTAATTTTCAATGCTGGTAATGTTTCTGCATCTGTTTTTGCCAGATGGAGTTTATTTTCAGGCACATACAATTCTTTTACTTCGTAAGAAGCATCCACAGGTACAATATCCTATATAACAACAAAAGTACAATTAAATGTTTGATTCAACAATTTAAAGTTCTCTAAAGGAAAAAAAAAAAATTAAGTTCTCCAAAGGGTGTCTTAATGAACAACAGCATTTCAAAATGAGACTTTAAAAATGAAGTATAAAAGAGGGCTCTGAATGTATTGTGTCTCCCCAGTAAACTTTCATAATGTCAGGGATCCACTCTCAGCACATACACATATCCTACATACAAGAAGTCCTTAAGTATCAGGTCCCATTACCTAGTGAAAAACAATACATTCTGAGAATGTGCCACATATGTCAAAATCAGGCAATTGCAAACAACAGATGACCTCAAGTAAAAGATAACAATAAAAAGAATCTGGAAACAAAATCACTCTAAATATAATCTCTATCATCTTTAACAGGTCACAAAGCCATTTTATTCTTTCGCATCTTTACTCCTAGTGTCACTACAGCCACCTTACCTTCTCAGTCATGACACATGGTACTCTGAGTATGTCAGCTTTACTCCCACTGTTAAGGTTGGAGAAATAGTACTTTCTGATCCCACATGAAATGCAGCCTAGAAGTTTGAACTCCAAGTACTCATTTACACAACATTGGGACAGTGCTTATCTCTAAGAATGTACAGAAATGTATTTGTGACTACCACAACACAGCTCCTTAAGTGATCTTTACAAGCTTGCTCACAATACTTTGTCAGACCCTGAGGAATAATTACTAAATGTGTTTAATTACTTCAACTTTTTTTTTTTAAGCCAAATCTATTAGGGTCACCTTTATAAGCATGCAAAATGATTAAGGGTTTTTCATACATGTATCTCATCCAAGCAATATTTATTATTCAAAATAAATTCTCAAGAGAATGAGTAGATAAGCCATAGGCTGGGAGACAATACTTACAAAAGGCTTATCTGAAAAAGGACTATTTTCTAAAACACACAAAGAACTTAAAACTCAGCGATATGAAAACAAACAGCCTGATTTTTTTTAAAAGGGGCCAAAGACCTGAACAGAAATCTTACCAAATAAGATATACAAATGACCAATAAGCATATAAAATAATACATCACGTCATCAGGGGAATGCAAATTAAAACAAGATACCAGGACATGACATACCTATTAGACTAGCCAAAATGCAAAATACTGACAACACCAAATGTGGGTGAGACTCCGGAGCAACAGGAACTTTCACTGACTGCTGATGGGAATGCAAATAGTATAAACATTTTGGAAATCAATTTGGCAGTTTCTTACAAAACTAATCATGCTCTTACCATACGATTCAGCAATTGTGCTCCTTGGTATTTATCCAAATGAGCTGAAACCTATATCCATGCAAAAACCTGCACAGACATTTATAGCAGCCTTATTCATAATTGCCAAGACTTGGAAACACCAAATGTGGGTGAAGACGTCCTTCAGTAGGTGAATGGATAAACTGGTACATCCAGACAATGAAAAGACACGGAAGAACCTTAAATGCATATTACTAAGTACCAGAAGCCTAGCTGAAAAGGCTCCATACTGTGTGATCCCAACTATATAACATTCTGGAAAAGGAAAAACTATGGAGACGGTGAAAACATCAGTGTTGCCAGTAGTTACAGGCCAGGGGGATGCAGAGGGGAGGTGAACACCAAAGAAGAGGGAATTTTTAGAGCAATGAAATTATGATACTGTAACAAAAGTGTCATTACACATCTGTCAAAACCTAGAGAAGTACAACTGGAAACTATGAATTTGTGACAATGTATCAGAGTAGGTGCATCAACCGTAGCAACTGTACCACTCTGGTGAGGGGTGTTGATAGGATAGGCTATGCCTGTGCGGGAGGGGAACAGGGGTAAATGGGAACTCACGCTACCTTCCACTCAGTTTTGCCCGAACCTAAAACTGCTCTAAAAAATAGTCCATTAAAAAAAATGCAAACAACAAAAGTAATTCAAAGTAAGTATCAATGGAAGAATCAGATTTTTTAAGACATACCCTGCTACTTTCCTGACCATTAACTGTGGGAAGAAACTTCCAACTTATATCTGGGCTTACATTAATATCTTCAGTAGAGAAAAAAAGCAGTCAGGTATGTGTATCAAAGCTAGATGATCTCATGAAAGGCCTGATGTCACTACTCAAGCAGCCCCTGTGGGTCCTGAAAAATCTAGGAAGATTTATTCTCTCACATTTCTCCTTCCAAAATTGGACAAAAGAGATGCAGTTCAATATCAGCTAAATCATGTGTCAGAATCAGTCTGCTCGTACTGGTAATTCAAGGCCTCTGATCTTTCTCATGATAACGCAAGAATAAAGAGAGTAAACATGAAGGAAAGGAGAAAATAACTAATAAAATTTAAATACAGGGAGGGAGGGAAGAAGAAAGAAAGAAAAGAAAGGAAGGAAGAGAAAAAAGAAAGAGAAGAAAGAGAAGAAAGAAGAAAGAAAGAAAGAAATAGAAAGAAAGAAAGAAAGAAAGAAAGAAAGAAAGAAAGAAAGAAAGAAAGAAAGAAAGAAAGAAAGAAAAAGGAGTAGAGAAAAGAAAGGCAAGTGGGCAGACAGCTTGCTACAGTACCAAGTTTAACTCATTGTTCCTGGTATGCAGATACGAAGGGTACTTTCTGGGGGCCCCTCTGTCCCTTGAGCATCCCACTGCTCACAGGAGGAGGAAAGTGGAAAAATGAGTGCCTAAAACAAACCATGCACCACACAGGGCACTTCATATACCTTCCAGGCCTTCTACCAATGAAGCGTCCAGCAGGTACCCACAGCTGAAGGCTATTCGTTGTATTCACAGGGCAAATACTACATGAGGGCACTGAAGACAATGATGAAGGAAAGAAAGACACCTTCTACCAGCTGCCTCTTTTCTCTGTAGATATAAATACTATACAACCTTGTATTAATGAGGCAGATTTTTTTTTTTTTGAGAGCAAGAGCGTGAACATGGGAGTAGGAGGTGGTGGAAGAGGGAAAGAGAGAATCCCAAGCAGACCCCCCGTTCAGCATGGAGCCCAAGGAGGGCTCGATCCCAGATGAGCTGAAATCAAGAGTCAGATACTTAACCAACTGAACCACCCAGGCACCCTAAAGCATATTTCTAATAATGCCAAGCTAAAGAGGGCATGTCTCAAATTTTACCAGTGGGGTCAAAGAAGCGGTAAATATACATCAACAATTTATACATGATACTTGATTTCACAGTGTACCTGAAGAGGAAATCACATATAGAAAAGTCCCTTGTTTTCTCTGTATGTCAACTTTATCTCAATCAAATTGGAAGGAAAAAAAATACTCTTCTTATATTCTAGCAAAAGAAATAGCTTAATCTATTCCATTCTGTGCAATAACAAGCAATAATTCCAGGAATTATTAATACATTTAAATTATAAAATAGCAGTAAAGAGAATTTGGAGTTGAGAAAAACAAATCATCGCACATATGGTTATCATTGTCATTTTTATATATTCCCTTCCCATTACAGGGCATTGGTCATTTCAGGAATCTGTACAAAACCTATTATTTCACCAACTAGAAAATAAAAATTCAGAATCAACTTTTCCTACAAGAACAATATGACATGCATTAAGAGAACTGCACGCACTCTATCTGTTCAATTAGCTTCTTGGATATGTAAAGCTCTCAAAGATGTCTTGAGACATACCCATTTTTCCAGCTGCAAAATAAAGAACTAAAATCCTCCACACTAGGAATCAACGATAATTTTAAATTACACAAAAAGTCAGGCATTTGTTAGGATTTTCATGAGGAAGAGTATAATATAGTTTCACAAAACAGACTTAAAATTAAATACATTAATCACAAAACATTAGAGACACATCTTCAAAGCCAAAAGGAGGCAAGAGAAATTAACAGGGGTCTACAGGTTAGTTATTTCTGACGTTTACACCTAAGATCTGAGTTCAAATTCTACCACTGCACTCCTAAGCAGGTTACCAAAGACCTCTGAACTGATCTCCTTCTCAGGTGTCCCAAAGAGACATATATGCACATATGTTACAGGTCTGTTGTGAAATTTGGTAACTCAAAATACCTGAACTGCAGGGACTAATGTTAGCTGGACGCTTATTACAATATCAGCACTGTCCCAAGGGCTTCATAGGAATGAATTCATTAATCTTTATACAATCCTGTTGGGGTTCTTTTTAAGATTTTTTTTATTTATTCATGAGAGACAGAGAGAGAGAGAGAGAGAGAGAGAGAGACAGGCAGAGACACAGGCAGAGGGAGAAACAGGCTCCATGCAAGGAGTCCGATGTGGGACTCCATCCCAGGACTGCAGGATCACGCCCTGGGCCAAAGGCAGGCACTACACTGCTGAGCCACCCAGGGATCCCCTAATCTTTATACAATCCTACCTAGGAAGATAGAAATCTTATCCTTGAACAGATTTGGAAATTGAGGCTCAGAAGAGGTTAATAACTGGCCCTGAATCTCTGCTATTCTGTCTTCCAATACACTTAACACACAATAAATAATAGTGTGGTTGCTATATTCCAGGAGCTGTTCTGAACACTCTATGCATGTTAACTCAGAGAATCCTCAGTACAATTCTAAGACAGGCACTATTACTTCTTGTACAAACAAAAGAACTGAAGCCAGAGAAATTAGGTATTTTTTCCAAGGTCACCCAGTTAATTGATAAATGTTAGAACTGGGATTCCAACTGAGGTTCCAATATTAGTCTCCTCCAAAAAAATAAAAAATAACTGTTACTGCTTCTCTCATGAAAACTAAGATATGAAACATTGTCACACAAATTGTCCTTAGTTAATCTTCATGATTTTATTAAACATTCACAATTCCCAAGGTTGTTGGTAGGTGATCTTTATGTGTTGATAAAGTTCTAGACAAAAAGTAAAAGATACTCAACATTTCAATTAGGCCTTAACATTTCTAAAAAGGTTAAGTGAGCAATTCTCAAACTTTTCCAAACCACATTACAATGAATAAATTGAAAACCTCCATTTCCACCACATTGGACCCCTTAGAACTTCAAAAACCCAGAATCCAGTAATGCAACAAATGACATAGGGACTCCAGAGAAGAGAATTTCACTGACACCAACCATTCCATATAAAGTTTTCTTTGCCATCTCTGAAGCCTACATTATTTTAAGGATAGGAGATCTTTTTTACGTTGTAGGGATTGACTATTCTCTTCCATTTCATTTACTGCTGATAACTGTCAACAGTTTTGGAGGGCCAGAGGAGAGCATCCAACAGACGAGTCTCCTAATCTTTGTTGGATGCAACAGGGCATTTTTTAGCTGGTTTCCTAAGCCAGCATCACTAGATTCAGCTTACAATTACTAACAGCAGCAGTGCCCACTGCCCACTGTGATGCTCTAGGCATGTGGCTGGGTCCATGCTCCTCATCTCCACCCTGGAATCTCTCCTCTCCACAACCACACTGGAGGGTACACCTACGCATGTCAATCTACTCCCTCTGAAAAGATGTTCAAAGTAAGAATTGAGAACAGTATTTCTATACATCTTTTCTCTCCAACCATATCCTAAGAAAACAAATACACAAATAACTTGTGAGCAAATCTATATGTCTCCAAGAGAACTAGCTGGAACATGAAAGAGTAATATCTATACTATCAGCTCAACTAAATCATTTTTTCAATGTTTTGTGCACTCGTATGTCCATGAATACATTTGGGATAAATACATATTTAGTTAATGTTCTGCTTTATACGCATGAACATAGAAGCTATAATCATTTTCCTTTCAAGAAAGGGGGAATTATTTTCTTGAGTCAAAATAATTTTTTTCATTATTAAACATTACACACAACTGTTCCCTTTTCAAAATTCACATCTAGCAAGATTTTTTTTTTCTAGCAAGATTTTTAAATGAATCTTAGCTTCACAACTTAAATATAAATTCTTCTGATGCCTAACTGAAGTAATACAAAAGTTCAAGAGGTTGCTACTGTTTTTCTCATCTAAAAAAAAAAATTACATCAAGTGAATATTTTTTCATTAGCACAAACCTAACAGCAGGAATTGAAAGGAACATGGAATATTTGCTCAAAGGAAGCGAGTTCTATATAGATTCTATGTGTAAAGAGAAGAGAACTCTCTATCAGGAATACATAATTTTTAAACATAGACACACCCAATTTCTAGCACATTCTACTGACAAATCTTCTCAGTTTCCAAAACCACTATTAAACATCTAAAAGGAGCAAAACCACCTCAAAGTAAAACAAGATATCTGGACAACATAATGTGAAGTCCCTGCCACATGAGCTGTCCATTTTATTTGGGATTCATTAAGATTTCCAGAGACACAGTCAGCTATTAGAAAACAAAGTGTTCTTCTTCAACTTGTACATATAAGACCTTTTATTTCATAGCATTTCCTTTAAAACAAAAACAGACCACAAACCAGGCCAAAAGCAAGTGTTTATATACCTAAACCCCTCACCCACCAATGTTGGTAGCACTACAATCACCTAGCATTTATGGGTAAAGAGAATACAAGGGGGGCTCCTGGGTCGGGGCGGTGGGCGGGGGGGGTCAGTAAACATTTCACATGCTATAAATCACGTAGGCCTAGAAATATTTATTATGAATGTATAAATAGTAAATTAATTCTAAATGTTACATGGGTTCTTAAAACTTTTTTTGCTTGACTCAACACAATCTAAAAGCTAACATATACTGTATCTGTAATCTTTGTTCAAAAGGACAGTTGTTAGGTTTTTATCTGGACCAACAGAACATTCACTACCTGAAAATAGTACTATTCTTGTCTTCTCTTTCAAATCTTCCTAAAGAACTGTGAACATGTTAATAAACATAGTGATTCCACATTCTAAGTTTTGCCATTAAGTATTTTCTGTACTTTTTTCTTGAGCCAAATCTGCTCAACAGATTTGAAGGCTAGAGCTCATTCATATTTTATGTAACTATTAAATTCCTATTATCTAAACTACATGCATCCAAAGCATGAACACCAAACGACATTCTGGCAACACTTTAAAACTGAGCTGCGAAGTCAGGTTTTTATGTGCAGTATAAACTCCATTTAGAGCACTAAACCACCATTTCATAAAAAGACAAACCTTTAAATAATTTATAGCACTAGTAAATCTAGTAGACTTAAAAACAGTATTTAAAATATCACTTTAGATTAAAACCAGCAGCAAGAAGCCTACGTCTTTATGTCATAACACACCAAGTTAAAATGCAATACTAGCAGGCCATCTAGTGACTATCCAGGGGTTAGGGGAAAAACTTGAATCCAAAAATCCTCTGTATTTTTCAGTGTCTTCTATTTTCTTGAATAAAATATGCCCAAATGAAGCACATTAAGAAAATAAAGATGCTCTGACCAAGCACTGAGAAATTAAGTATTTATATAAATGAACATTTTTCTTTGCCCCAATTACATTACACAGGCCAGATCAAAAGAGAAATAAAACAATCCAGAGATGACTGAGGATACATAATATTACACTAACCAAAATACCTATCATCCTAAAATATCCTTTGTACAGAACATTAAAAACATGTTTTTCTTGGACAATGAAGCCAGGGCCATTATCTCAGAGTAAAGAACGTTAAAGAAACAATACCTGGTATAATTCATTTTAGGAGGGTCTCTCCTAAGTAATACCAAGCATCAGATAGAAAAAATCCTTTGCTCTTATGGACAAGCCCTTCTCAAACATCTGCATTCTCTAGAAAGCCCCAAAACATGCTGCCCTCTCTGCTCCAATAAAAAATTTTCCACATATTACAATGAGAAATATATATTTAGTCTTTGTCTCTAGTTCCAGGCACAGAGCTCTTAAAACCCTTGGAACCTCCTGATTGGTTAAGAGTGTGTTTGGTACGAAAACGTGATGGCTCCAGGCTAAGGTGGTCCTCAAGAAAGACCATGCCATACTTAGATTAGAAGGTTGGAACTTTCAACTCCATCCTCAGAACTGAGCTGGGGTAGAGGCTGATGGAACCTCCATAAAAACCCCTAAAGGACAGATTCAGAGACACACTGAGTTAGTGACAGCATGCCCACAGAGTGTGTAGAAGCACCATGGCTCTCTCCCTGCCCCATACCTTGTCCCATATGCCTCTTCCATTTGGCTGTTCCAGAGTCACATCCTTTATAATAAACTGGTAATGGTAATGGTAAGTAAAGTGCTTTTGTGACTTCTGTGAGTCAAATTACTGAACCGGGGTGGGGGGTGGGGTGGGGGGGGGTCTGGGTAACCCCTGAATGTGCAGTCAGCCATTAGGTATCTGGGCACCCAATTTATAGCTGACATCTGAAGTAGCGGCACTCTTATGAGACTGAACCCTTAACCTGCAGTTTCTTTTTTTTTTTTTAACCTGCAGTTTCTGAGCTAACTGTGGACAGTTACTGTCAGAACGTAATCAAATTGTTGAACACCCAGTTAGTGTCAATTAGTTGAGTATGAGGAGGGAAAAAAAAAAAAAAACCCTCAAAAGTCTAACAAATGGAGCCTGTAAGAGGAAATAAAACGTACTTACCTTTATTATTTTAGAAATAAGATTTTGTTTTATATGGTTTAATAACCCAAGGCACTCATTTACCATTTATTTTTTTAATACCTTTGCCATTTCTTTTTTTTTTTTTTGTATTTATTTATTCATGAGAGACACACAGAAAGAGGCAGAGACATAGGCAGACGGAGAAGCAGGCTCCCTATGGGGAGCCTGAGGCGAGACTCGATTCCAGGACCCCAGGATCATGCCCTGAGGCAAAGGCAGATGCTCAATGGCCGAGTCACCCAAGTGTCCCTCATTTACCATTTAGATTTAGGTTTCAGGACCTAAGTAAATTAATTCAGCTGGCATGAGGTACCCCAGCTTTACAAGGTAAATTAGGTAACTGACAATCATTTCCTACTTCACACTACCTAGAACGAACCTTTCACACTAACTGGTGACAGGCATGGGCAGTTTACAACTTTATAAGTCAGTATTCCTTCCAATACAGACAGTGCCGCCTCTGAACTGCTCTGAAGTACTTTGAAAATATTCTGGGGATGCCTGGGTAGCTCAGTGATTAGCATCTGCCTCTGGGTCAGGTTGTGATCCCGGGGACCTGGGATCAAGTCCTCCATCAGGCTCTCCGCAGGGAGCCTGCTTCTCTCTCCGCCTATGTCTGTCTTTCACTGTGTGTGTGCGCGTCTCATGGAAAGGAAAGGAAAGGAAAGGAGAAAAAGGAAAGGAGAAAAAGGAAAGGAAAAAGGAAAGGAAAAAGAAAGGAAAGGAAAGGAAAGGAAAGGAAAGGAAAGGAAAGAAGAAAGAAAAGAAAAGAAAAAAAAGAAAAGAAAAGAAAAGGAAAGAAAAGAAAAAGAAAGAGAGAGAAAGGGAGGGAAAGAAAGAAAGAAGAAAGAAAGAAAGAAAGAAAGAAAGAAAGAAAGAAAGAAAGAAAAGTATTCTAAAAACATCAGTTCCTTCTAAGACCCAATACTCTCAAGCTCTCAACCCAATGTCATTTAGGAAAAAATGGTCAAGGAACGTGAAAGAGAGCCACAGGAAAGGCATATTTCAGAAACAAACTGGAAATGGAAAGAATCTAGGTATAAGGAAAGGCAGCGTAGAAAAGTGTGGGTTGCAGCATCTAGCAGACCATGTTCAAATCCCACTCTGCCCCCTCAACAGCACTGTCCTGGGACAGACAACTTCACCTCTCTGAATCGTCTCCCATTGGTAAAAGGAGGATAATTATAACTACTACTCTGAGTTTTAACACATTACTGTGCTACCAATGTAACTACTAAAAGGCCTTGCCTCTGCAGGAATTCTTGCTGGTTTCCATCTCTTCACAAAACATTCCCTTCTAGTGAACACAATTATATTCTTAGACATAATGATGATTAGTGCAGAACCTCTAATCTTTATATCCTCACTCCTCACTTTGACCCCTGCCCTAGGAATGTCAGCCCCTTCACCTCGCAATCTAGATTTATGAAATTAGCTCTACTCTGTGACCTCACATAACCCATTTTTAGAAAACCTTACAGAAACCTCTGTGATGACAAAAGTTGCACTGCATGTGCCACCCCTGCATCACCAGGGATAGTTTGCTTTGGAAGGTACACACCACACTGAGTTCCCTTGCGATCAGGTTGCAGCAGGCAAATGGACTCCTTGTATTGCCAACTAACCATCAACTCTGAGCTGAATGTCAGGTATTCACTGGCTTACCGACATGCCCTAATGCTCATTTGAGATTCGACTTTGTAAGAAAAACGACTGAAGGAGGGGATGCCTGGGTGGCTCAGCATTTGAGGATCTGCCTTTGGCTCAGGGTGTGATCATGGAATCCAGGATCGAGTCCTACATTGGACTCCCCTCAAGGAGCCTGTTTCTCCCTCTGCTTGTGTCTCTCTCTCTCTCTCTCATGAATAAATTAAATCTTTGAAAAAAACAAAAGCAAAAACAAATGATTGAAGGAGAATCAACGCCAGAACAGAAATAGTCACTTGTGTATGTATTTCTTCCTTTGACTCTATTCTTAAATTCCATACCATGCTATAAAAGAAAAAAAATGAAGATATTTACACTGTCAGTCTAGTCTATAACTGTAAATAAAGGTGATAAGGACCAAAAATTAAGGTCCATGAGGCAGGAATTTTTACTGTTTAATTCACTGCCATGTCCTCAGTGTTTTACAACAGTACCTAGCATGTAGGCACTAAATTAACAGAATCAACCAAGTAAAACACAGAAATACATACTTTCAATAGGAAGTGAAGCCATATCTTTTCCCCAAAGGACAGTGGCACCAAAAGAAAGCAACTGCATTCTGCTCCTCTTTTCTCTCTAAACAAAAAGAAAAGGAGGAGGAAGAGGTAGAGGAGCAGGAGGAGAGAGAGGGGAGGGGAGGGGAGGGGAGGGGAGGAGAGGAGAGGAGAGGAGAGGAGAGGAGAAAAAACAAGGGGCACCTGGGTGGTTCAGATGGTTAAACATCTGACTTGACTTGGGCTCAGGTCATGATCTCAGGGTTATGTGATCAAGCTCCATGTCAGGCTACGTGCTGGGCATGGAGTCTGCTTGAGATTCCCTCTCTCCATCTCTGCCCCTCTTTTCTATCTCTCAAAAAAATAAAAAATTTTAAAAAGGCAATTGCATTAAGGAGCCATTTGCATTTCTTCTGTTACCACCAAGCTTTAGAATAAAAATAAATAATTTTTCAAAAGAAAATTTCTCCATCTTTAATATAAGCAGAACACCTTTCTGGTTGTAGATTTAATTACATTGCACTTTAGGTACAACGACAAGGCTGTTGAAAGTAAAAGCCAGAGGCATATGGAAATGAATCTTAGGAAATCATACACTGGAATAGTAGGTGTAGAATCCAGAACATCCATGAGCAAGTTATTTAATTATCTTGGGAATGATAGAAAACATATATAAAAGTACTCAGCACAAAGACCACTTGGAAGCTGTCACAGCAATTCAAGTGAGAAGTGGTTAGAAGCTAAACTAGGAGAAAGGCCACTGGCCCTCAGATTCTAACAATCAAAACAAATATTTTAAAAGACAGTGCCCTACATTACAGGACCCTTAGAGTAAGTATTCAGTAAATGTTAATTTTTTTATCTATCCCTTTTTCAAACCTTGAATGAAACAGTCCAATTATCAGATTATCTAGCAGGCATAATATAGCATAACATCTCTTTTAAAAAGCAATTTGTAAATCAGTAATTAGGGGATATTAGAAGAAAAGCTTTAATTAAAGTCACAGAGATGAAGGCAACGGCACCAAAATATAAATAAATAAATAAATAAATAAATACATACATACATACATACATACATACTATGACAGTGAAAAGATGCTCCATGTCATTCATCATCAGGGAAATACAAATCAAAACCACAATGAGATACCACCTCACAGCTGTCAGATTGGCAAAAATTAACATGTCAACAAGAGATGTTGGCGAGGATGCAGAGGAAGGGGAACCCTCATACACTATGGGTGGGAATGTAAACTGGTGTAGCCACTCTGGAGAACAGAATGGAGGCTCCTCAAAAAGTTTAAAATAGGGGCAATTGGGTGGCTAAGACTGTTGGGCATCTACCTTTGGATCAGGTCCTAATCTTGGGGTCCTGGGATCAAGCACCATATCAGGTTCCCTCCTTAACAGGAAGCCTGCTTCTCCCTTTCCCTCTGTTCCTACCCCACTCATGAATAAATCAGTAAAATCCTTAAAAATAAACCCACACCATCTCTCTTGCTCGCTCTCTCTCAAAATAAATAATAAATAAATAAATAAATAAATAAATAAATAAATAAATAAATAAATAAAATCTTTTTTAAAAAGTTGAAAATAGAGCTACCCTATGACCTAGCAATTGGACTACTGGGTATGTACCACAAAGATACAAATGAGGTGATCCAAAGGGGCACGTGTACTCCAATGTTTATAGCAGCAATGTTCACAATAGCCAAACTATAGAAAGAGCCCAGATGTCCACTGATAGATGAATGGATAAAGAAGACACGGTATAAAGTATCTATGTGTATTTTCCTGATGTTCTATAAAACACTTACAAATCACTGATTAGACATGAAAACTAGATAACCCAAACTAGCAGAAAATAAAAATCTGTATAGCTTTCTAACATTGATAAATAAAAGAACAAGAAAGCCAAGGAACTCTAAACTGAAAGAAAAAAAACTAAAAATACTGCAAGACCTAGACACAACATACTAAAACTGCTAAAATTGGGCAGCCCTGGTGGCTCAGTGGTTTAGTGCTGCCTTCAGCCCAGGGTGGGATCCTGGAGACCCGGGATCAAGTCCCACATCGGGCTCCCTGCATGGAGCCTGCTTCTCCCTCTGCCTGTGTCTCTGCCACTTTCTCTCACTCTCTTGTCTCTCATGCATAAATAAAATCTTTAAAAAAAGAAAAGTAAAAAAAAAACACCTCAGCTTTAAAAAAATAAAAATAAAACTGCTAAAATCTAAGGAATAAGAGAAAATCTTGAATTGAGGCAGAAACAAAAAGAAACATTACAAGGAGAGGAGCCAAGAAAAGAACTGCATCAGACTTCTCATCAGAAATACTGCAAAACAGAGAACCATGGAGCATCATCTTTAAAGAATTAAAAGGGGAAAAAAAAAAAAAAAGAACCTGTCTACCCAAAATACTATGCCCAGCAAAAATCAAAAAAGGGGCCCCTCGGTGGCTCAGTCAATTGGACACATGACTCTTGATTTCACCTTGAGTTGTGACCTCAGGCCCTGCATCAGGCTCTGCGCTCTATGAGTCTGCTTGTCCCTCTCCCTCTGTTCTTCTCCCCCAAATAAATTAAATCTTAAAAAAAAAAAATGAGCAAACCAATTAGAAAGGTTTTATATCAAATCTTTCTCAACTCACTCCACTGTGCATCCCAGAGTACTATGCACATGCTGAAATCATGTTTCTAATGCACCTTCTAGCAGATGAATGTTCATTCCAATTTTCATCACCTGGTATATAAATCCCTCAAGGACAGAGACACAGCTGGTTAATCTTTGTATTGTTAGTGCCTCGGACTGTGACAAACTATAATAGTGGGCTTTTGATAGACGTCTGATTGCTGATGCTGTAAGAATGGATACTGAAGAGAGGGAAGCCAAAGACACAGCAGCAGGACCAGCACCAGAGCTCAGAAGCTAGTTAACAGGAAACCCAGACAGCAGAGAGACAAAGCATAAAACCTCACAGGATGGGGTCTCATGAACCTGCAAACAGTACAGCGGTGTGTATAAAGAAAAACATCAGAGCAGTACCATTATGCATTATTTCATTTATTCAACTAAAATGTTTAGATAAGGGAACTATATTAGGAAGGCGGGTCCCACGTTAATTATCACATTTATAATATGAAAAATTTCTAAGGCTAACCACTTATAATATATTTAGACATAGGTAATTTTTTTAAGTTATATGTCTAATATATCCAGTAAGAGATACTAGAGGAAAGAGGTTTATGGTAATACAATTTTAAAAATCAAGAGAATGTTCAGATGCCATTGGCCACAGTTAGGACAGAATGGGGCACAATGAGGCATTGCTGTCTGTATACCACTATGTCAGGAGTCCCTGCACAGCACTAGGCAGCAAAGGTAAGGACATCCTGACTAGGAGAAGGAGGAGTAACTACTGACACCCATACAAAGACCTGATCCTTCCCAACTAAGTAAACTACGTGACCCTCTGTTGGGACCAGGAGAGTATGAAGATAGAAGCAGGGAAGGAAAGAAGAAGAATTTCTAAAAACTGAACTGGACTAAACTCTGAGAATCATGTACCTCCTAGAAGCCCTGTGTGCTTGAGAAGCCTCTTTACACTTCCAAATGCTCCGGAACCAGAGAAAGATCTTTAGGTCTTCAAACTTTGCCTCCCTAAAACTCAACCATAAGGATATCATCATGCTGCACAAGTTACACATCTGGGCACTCTCTAAAAGTCTAGGAAAAGTTAACTACATTACTACATTATGTACCTCAAATTAAAAAAAAAATACAATAATATCAAGTTGAAGAGCTGAATAATCAAAATTGAATATATTAGATGTTTGTGCGGTAAAATTACTGATAAATAAATAAAAGAGTATCTGGCTTTCAAACTTCCTACGGTTTACGTTGACCAGGATATTTCTTATATTGTATACACTGGCGCCCCCACAACTAACACAGGGACATACATGCTTAGAAAACTGTCAGCACCATAAAGACTTTGAAATACAAACGGTACTCCATATTACCACCACCTGTTTTTTTGGCAGGGGAAGGTTTAAGACGGATGTATTTAATCTGATGATTCCCTCTTGGACCTTCTCTTACCCGTTCCTGTAGAAGTTCTACCACCTGCTGGACACAGTCGTTCACATCACAGGAGTCTGTCTTCAGCACCAGTTCAGGAGCCTCTGGTTTTTCATACTCAGAATCGATACCAGTGAAGCCTACAAAAGGTACCAGATGATAGAGGAGGTGTAAATTAAAATGGGTTTATCTCTTCAGTGTGAGTCTCTGCTAAATAGAATGAAGTTCGTATTTACGCTGCCCCTTCTGAGTTACAGGGTTATAGTACTGAAACTTCTTTCTTGGGAGAAGATTTTTTTTATTTTTTTAAAGATTTTATTTATTCATGAGAGACACAGAGAGAGAGAGACAGAGACACAGGTGGAGAGAGAAGCAGGTTCCATGCAGGGAGCCCAGTACGGGACTCGATCCCAGGACTTCAGTCCCTGGGCTGAAGGCAGACGCTCAACCGCTGAGCCACCCCGGTGTTCCTTGAGAGAAGCTTTCTTTTTTTGGGGGGGGGGTGGGGGGTGGGGGGGGGATAAGATTTCTGATTAAACTTTCATTTCTCCCTTAAACATGTACTGTCAACTCTCATTCACATTTCAATTGAATTGCATGAACACCAAATCACTGGCTCCTAGGGGAAACGTTGGGTTAGGTTCCTGCCTCAGTCACCACAAAATATTTTGATCATTCTTTGTGGTATGAAAGCTAAAACACACACACACAAAAAAAAAAAAAAAAAAAGAAAAAAAGAAAAAGAAAAGAAACCTAAAAAACAAAGGCTAAGTGCCACTTTGTTCAACCTCAGCTGGGAACACATACTTGGAGTGACTAAAATTTTCGCCACTCTGAATGTGTCTACAAGTGACTGCCAAAGCACTGTGAGTATTGACATGGGGGTTAAAAAACTGGGCAGCCTGGGTGGCTCAGCGGTTTAGCACAGCCTTCGGTCCAGGGCGTGATCCTGGAGTCCCGAGATCGAGTCCCACGTCAGGCTCCCTGCACGGAGCCTGCTTCTCCCTCTGCCTGTGTCTCTGCCTCTCTCTCTCTCTCTCTCTCTCTCATGAATAAATAAAATCTTAAAAAATAAAAATTAAAAAACTTAGTGAGTAGAAAAACTTGCAAGTATGGACTATCCAAATAATAAGGCCTGTCTATTCTTCTTTCTTTTCTAAGGAAATGCCTAAACTGCCTTGGAGAAATAGGAATTAATATCAAGGGGGATCCCTGGGTGGCGCAGCGGTTTGGCGCCTGCCTTTGGCCCAGGGCGCGATCCTGGAGACCCAGGATCGAATCCCACATCAGGCTCCCAGTGCATGGAGCCTGCTTCTCCCTCTGCCTATGTCTCTGCCTCTCTCTCTCTCTCTGTGTGACTATCATAAATAAATAAAAAAAAATTTAAAAAAAAAAAAGGAATTAATATCAAGGGATCCAGAGCATCTTAATTTCTCCAAAGGATTAAAGGATATGGTACCTAAACCCTGGGTATAAGCCAAACTCAACAAGGTTCTCTTCCTCTCAATGCAAAAACTGACACCAAATTATAATCACAGGGATTATCTGTAGGCAAATTGAAGCTCTGCAGGCTGCTTCTGCCACCAGAATTAAGTGTTCAGGCAAGATAAATTAACTACTGTTAGTCTTAGCAAAACTGTTAGCTAAGGAAGGTAATCCTATGATATCACAAAATATACTCACAACCAAACAAAATTAGTTTAGATATTAATCACTATTTAGATTTTCCCTTTAAACATGGAATTGCTAAGAAGAGAAAGAATGCTTGATGTTTCCTAAGAACAGGCTGAGCTGAAGATATCCTGTTCCTACCCTACACCCTTGGTATTACCCCATACATAAGTCACTTAGGGCC
This sequence comes from Vulpes lagopus, assembly GCF_018345385.1. NCBI lineage: Eukaryota > Metazoa > Chordata > Mammalia > Carnivora > Canidae > Vulpes > Vulpes lagopus. The sequence goes on from NC_054829.1 coordinate 104,185,265, forward strand.
TATCTGCCTAGGAGTGCTCAGGTCAACCTTGAGGTAGAATGGTAAACATTAATTTAAAATCATTACTATTAAGAGGAACAGTCACCAAAAGAGTTCTAAAATATATACTATAGGGCATCTCGGGTGGCTCAGAGGTTTAGTACTGCCTTCAGCCCAGGACCTGATCCTGGGGACCCAGGATCGAGTCCCACGTCAGGCTCCCTACATGGAGCCTGCTTCTCCCTCTGCCTGTGTCTCTGCCTCTCTCTCTCCTGTGTATTCTCATGAATAAACAAATAAAATCTTTAAAAAATAAAATAAAATATATACTATAGTCTACAGCCCACTGATTTTTTTCTATTTCATATTTCTTAGTATCACATGAAGTTCTGAGTCCAAGAAGGAGATTTCTGTATTACCAATATTCTTAATAGTCACAATAAAATAGCTGTGGAAAAATAATTCTGGTCAAAACACTAGTTTCGGGTTTTTGTTGTTGTTGTTGTTGTTTAGAGAAAGCATGTGCCTGGTGTGAGGAAGGGCAGAGGGAGACAGAGAAGGAGACAATCTTTTTTTTTTTTTTTTTTTAAGATTTTATTTATTCATTCATGAGAGACAGAGAGACAGAGAGACAGAGAGAGGCAGAAGACACAGGCAGAGGGAGAAGCAGGCTCCATGCAGGGAGCCCGAAGTGGGACTCAATCCCAGGACTCCAGAATCATGCCCTGGGCCAAAGGCAGGCGCCCAACTGCTGAGCCACCCAGGGATCCCCAAGAAAGAGACAATCTTAAACAGGCTCCATGTCCAATGCAGAGCCTGATGCAAGGCTTGATCTTACAACCCTGAGATCATGACCTGAGCCAAAATCAAGAGTTGGACATTTAACCAAGCCACTCAGGTGTCTCTAAAACACTAGTTTTTAAGCTCCAATTCTCAAATGGAGCTATACAATGGAATCACCAGGTCCCATCCCATGAGATTCTGATTTCACTGGTACAGCCATGTCATCAGATTTTTATTTTTATTTTTATTTTTATTTTTTTTCATCAGATTTTTAAAAGTTCCCCCACGTAATGCTAATGCATAGCAAAGCTTGAAAACCACTGTTAGAAGACCTGGCTTATTAGCATTTTAGCATTTAGCCCTGGAATTATCTTCCTAGCTAATTTATCCTATAAGTGATTATAATAAACATATACTTAAGAACAACATTAATGGGATGCCTGGTGGCTCAACAGTTAAGCATCTGCCTTTGGCTCGGGATGTGATCCTGGGGTTCCGGGATCAAGTCCCACATCGGGCTTCTGCATGGAGCCTGCTTCTCCTCCCTCTGCCTGTCTCTGCCTCTCTCTGTCTCTCTCATGAATAAATAAGTAAAATCTTAAAAAAAAAAATTTATATTTAGGTAGATAATAACTATTACAGTAGTAATCATGAAAATAATCTAGCATTAGAATGGCTGACACAGGGGTGCATTTACAGTTTAGTAAATGTCACATAAAGGCCTATAAAAGCCTGAGCCTAAACCAAGAATCAGACAACCAATTGAGCCACTCACGTGCCCTTACTCAGAGGAATTTTAAAATGCTCAGGAAAATAACAGAGAAAACTAAGCTAATACAAACACACTCCTAAATACAAATACATAATGTAAATTATACATGATTCCAGGTATTCTGCATGTGTTCTTATTCATCTTTGCATCTTTGCATCCCAGCACCAAATACATACCTTGGAAAGAGAAGGCATTGATCAATGTATGTTGACATCCATTTCCACTACCTCTTCTAAACTATCCAACAAGCATGTGTGTGTCAGGTATCAGGCTTTGGGCCTCACGCTGTGCCAAACTCTAATGATACTCATAAGTAGCTTACTCCAGAGCCAGAGACGAAATTACCTCCCTCATCAATCCATCCTTGCAAAAACAACAAAACCAACTACATTAAAATAAGATTTAGACTTCAGGATCCTAGACACACCACTTTGCTTCTCTTTGCCAAATCTCTATTATGAAAAACTGAAGTGAAAACTGGTCATCAACAGACAGAGGGTGATACAGATGATACAGAGCTAAACTGGTTTCCCTTCCAATGTCATCAATTATTCAAGTCAGGCAACCTGTTGAGTCAAGAAAGTGCAGGCTTCATGGCTGAAACTGAGTCTCCATGCTGGCACAACTGGATGTCAGCCTGGCCTAAGTAACTAGATTTCACCATGGCAGGTAGAACTTGCCCCAACTGCTAACGTGTCCTCAGGTCCAAATATAGAGAAGCCCAAAATAATAAGCATTGTCCTTCGTGTTCCACCTTTTCCTACATAGGGCCAGAAGCTGAATGACAAAATCTTGAATTCTCAGAGCCCCCAGGAGCTTCTGTAATAGTCCCAGACTATCATACTCCCTATTGGGAAGACATCAAAGTTACCTGTATAAATCATTGACCCCTACACAGTGCTGACCAAGTAACTGATCCTTAATTTTTTTTTTTTTTAATGCTGGCATGTCTTCTGTTAACAATAATAGAACAGAACTAATATCCAAGGATGTCTAAAATATGATTGGTATCAAAGGCCACAGCAGACAGGTTCTGAATGATGTCTCTTGCACCCAAATGTTCTTCTACACAGCTGAAACTCTAGGAGCAAACCATAAAACCTAAAAAGCAAGGTATCTCTATTTTGATGGAATCGGCAATATATTAATTCAACCTAATTCAATAATTGTACAGAGAATGATTAAGGGACCATTCCAAACACCATGATATAAACAAAAACAAGACACTCTTTGCTCTCGATATGTTTGTAATTTGGGCATTTTTCCCATTAGCTTTGGAATTTTCTTCATTTTCATGGGAACAAAAAGCAGAAGTGACAGCAGCTAGCAATTGATACCCAGTGTAATGATAGGTACCTAATTACACCAAATAGGTTTCCAGCAGTTCCTAAGGACCCAACCTTCTAAAACTCTGTCTTGTGAGTAGGATTCCAATCTGATCAACAATCGCAACTTATACACAGTGCCAGGTAGCACTTGTAGACCTCAGAGACACAAGAGTATAGTAAGACCCATCCTCTCTTCTTAAGGAGTTCCAACTTGTTTGAATACACCTAATCTCTTAGTAAAAACCATCAGTCTCAGATATGGTAAGGAGAGCACAGAGCTCTTGATTTCAGGTTGAGTTTGATCCCCACGTTGGGTGTAGAAATTACTTAAAAGTAAAATATTTTTTTTAAAAATGCAAGCAAAGAGAAATTAGGAAAAACAGTAATATTTACCTTTAATTTCTCCAGCCCGTGCTTTTTTGTAGAGTCCTTTGACATCCCTCTGTTCACAAACATGCAGAGGAGCATCAACAAATACTTCAAAAAAAGGTAAACTTGCACCTTCATGAATTTGCCTTGCATTGTTGCGATCCTTGGAAAAAAGACATACAGAAACATCATAAAAAGTGCTCATATGAATCAAAGGCACTAGAAATATCAGGGATGAATAAAAGTACTTTTTCAGCTGAGTCAATGGAAAATAAATACTACACAAAACTTAATTTATGTTTTAAAATATAAACTGAGGTATTGCCTGGGACCCAGTCGGCTAAGCCTCAGACTTCAACTCAGGTCATGATCTCAGAGTCCTGGGATCTAGCCCAGTGTCATGCTCCATGCTCAGCAGGGAGTCTGCTTGAGGATTATTTCTCTCTCCTTCTGCTCCTCCCTCCTCTCATGTGCATGCACTTGCTGTCTCAAATTAAAAAATCTAAAAATATATATGTATGTATCTATAAACTGAAAAAAATTAAATCCAGGAAATCATTACATTAACATACCCATTCTCTATAACAATTTTAAAAGGTATACTATTCCAAAAATCCAAGATACTGGGGAATTCCAGGAGGGAAAACAATAGATATCCCACAAAAACGTTCACCTAAATTTTATGAGGAACCAAAGCCAAAGCCTAGCCAAGAAGCAGAGATGTCACCAAGCCTCTCTCTCATAACATGTTCAACTTCAGCCTGAGCTGGCTTGAAAGCAACTTCACTTCCCAAGAAATTCATTCAGAACCTTGAGGATGGTTTATCCACTTGCCAAATACAAACTCCTGTGGCCACTTCTCATCTCGAGCATTCCTAAAACTTTACTTTTCTGCCCTGCCCCTAACCCCCCTACCACTCTCTCTCTGGTCATCACCTTCATCACTCCACCCTATCCTCTGGTACGGTTTCCTATCTGAGTCAACCTCTTCTTTCTGGTCTTAGCTAAAACCAAGTACCCCCTTGAGATCCACTCATCTTTCCATTCCCAAGTATAAGCTCCACATTCATACTCTGTACACAAGTAGTGCCAATGTCTCCAAAGCCAGCCCCTGCAACTCCCACCATTCTATCCTCACTTGGTTCATTTTAGCATTCACATTCCTTTTGGCCCCTCTGACAAACTATGCCTACCTTCCACTGTCACTACTCTCATCTTTCCTATTTCAAAAAGAAAATCTCCAGGCACGAATGCTCTCCACCTCCTCTCTGCCACATAAATGTATCTATATGCCCAATAACCTTTGTCTCTCTCACTCCTGCCACTTCTCCCTTCCAATTCCAGAGTCCCTTCTCTCTAATGGACCGGCCTTGCTCAATCCATTATCCCTACTCCATCTGAAATCTTCAGCCTCTGCCCTCTCCACCTGCTTTATCCCCTGCAACAAACTACAAGTCACTCATCCACAAAAAACAAGTGAATTAACAAATCACCCAAAATCCCTTAATTGTGGGTACTCTTCAGCCTTCAAATCACAGGACTTTCTACTGCATCTCATACTATGAACCCAACGTATCCCGATGACGCTACTCCTTGGTCATTCCTAATGCAGGCTCCCCTGGGCTCTTCCTACTTTCACATCCCTTCAACACTGGTGTCACCCACACTTCTTTAGGAGTCCACTGAAGAAGTCCCACATTAAGTCCTTGAGCACTTTTCTTGGCAGCCTTCACAATGTCCACTATAACATATACACCAACGCTTAAGCCTGAGCCCTGCCCATTTTCCTGAAATTACACACACGTTTCAAACTTCCTCCAAAATATGCCCACTTGGGAGATCCCACAGGTACCTCAAACTTAATATGTCCACAACTAAGTTCATTCTTTTTTCCCCCAAGCTAGCATCCCATCCATACTGCCCAAATCAAGGATGATAACGCTATTTACCCAGAATCCCAAGAGTTGTTCTGGTTCCTTCCCTTTGCCCCACACCCTCACTCTCTGTGCATTGTCACAAAGTCCTTTGGATTTTGCCTTTCAATATTATATCAACCCAGTTTGCATTTCTTCCCTGCTCCCTAGTTCAACCTCATTCTTCCTCTCGTCAACTGCTATACCCTTTTAAAAGTTTGTTGGCTTCTAGCTTTGATCTACTCAAAGTCATACTCTAACACTGTCCCCTGATGACAGGATGCAAATTCAACCACGTCACTAACATCTCAGAGATTCTCCACCACCATCCGGGTAAAATCCAAACTTCTTAAAAGAAAAAAAAAAATCCAAACTTCTTGGTGTGAGGCATCAGGCCTTCTATACCTGGCCACACCATTCTCTCAGTCTTGCACTTGATGTTCTATTAATAATTAATACCTGCCTGGTTTACAAGGCTGTTTGGGCCTTATGCCTTAGCCATCCCTCCCCGCCAGAAAGCCTACACTTCTCTCTTCTGCCTAGAGCAATGTGCTGGGCCCCTGGCAGCCCGGGCACCTGGGGGGCCGGCGGCGGAGGCGACTCTAAAGCAATGTGCTGCTCACAGCACGACTCCGTGAAGTCCTCCAGGAAGCTCAGCCTGCATGCCCAGGCTGACGGAGGGCCCTCCTTCCTCTGGCTTCCCAGAGAACCCACTGTATACTTGTTACAGTTCTTATTCTGATATAGTGATATCTTTTCATTAGCTTTACAACCATAGCATGTAGCAGAATGATTAAGTTGTGACCTTAATGGATTCTGACTGTCCTTTTTATTTATTTTTTACGATTTTATTTATTTATTCATGAGGAACAGAGAGAGGAAGGCAGAGACATAGGCAGAGGGAGAAGCAGGCTCCATGCAGGGAGCCCAATGTGGGACTCAATCCCGGGTCTCCAGGATCACGCCCTGGGCTGAAGGGAGGTGCTCAACCGCTGAGCCACCCAGGCGTCCCCCAACTGTTCTTTTTAAATGAAGCTCAACTTCAACCAGGATTCAATTAACAAAGTTAATGATTCTGAAATCCATCTCAATTCTACACAGCTTTCTTGAGTTCAATGACCCACTTAGATAGCCACCAGGATTTCAAACCTAATCTACCTAAAATGAAAGAGTCATCTCCTCCCTGCCCATGCTGTATTTTCTACCTAAATCAGTCCATCTTCTATTCAGAAAGCACCATCCTTTATGTTCACCCCAAATTCAGCAATCAATCAGCCACCATGTCCTACTGATGCTACAGGCTCAAGAGCCCTCAAATACACCCCATCTTTTCCATTCCCATTGTTGCTGCTTGAATTCAAAAGTCTCACTAGTCTCCTATCTCCAGACCACTCTTATTCCAGACTTTAAAGAGAACCTCACTAAAATGCAAACCCAGAGACAGCATTCTGTAATACAATCTCAAACTGTTAAGTCCTCTATGGGGCAAAGTTCTGAGCAACCAAGGTTCATCATCAGACCTCTGCCAACTACTCTAGCTTCATCTCCCCTCAAATTCATTCTACACGGCAGTTATAACAAACTACCAACAGTTTCCCCAAAAGACCAAACTCCCTCACATTTCCATGCTGCTGCAAACACTGTACTGTTTCCTCTGTTGAAACAGCTTTCTTCCTCTGGTCTCACTGGTATGCTCTGATTCATTCTCTAGGACTCATTTCAAGCAGCATCTCCTCTGTGATTCTTCCACAGCACATACATTTACCTAATCACCTGCTGCAACATATTGTAACTGTTCACATCTCTATTCCCACCAGACTAGCTAGGAACTATCGGGTTTATTTTTAGAACCAAGATGCCAAGTTCAGTGGTGACATAGAATATACATATCCCATATTATGTGGTTTGATGCGAATATCACAGATTTTGACATGTCCTAAGCATAGTCCAAACCTCATTCTTCGTGCTTTTAGAGATGAGATCAACAAATTTTGCTCGATACTATGGAAATATGGGAACCAAAAAACAGATCAGCATATACTTTTAGAGACCCAGGTGACAGCTCTCCAAATCCCATGTTACTCTCTCCTCTTCCAAAGTTGCACAAATTCCCAGAAAGTGCAAGAATATCAATTACAATATTACTATGAACACTGTTCATATCCAAGGATTCAAGAACTCAAAACAACTATTATTCTCTTATACACTTCATTATCTAGTATACTTTAAACTGATATATTGACACTCTTCCCAGGATTTCAGGAAAATAAAAAGTAGGCCTCACAGGACCTTTTAGGACTCCTGCCATGGTTCAATTAAGTGAATTTTTATAATAACACTCCATGTGATACTTACCTATAACTCCTACAACTCGTACTTTGATGCTGCTTTTAAAAAAGTCTAACAATCCAAATTCATATACAGTATTACAACCATGCTTTTATTTATTATATTCACTGAATACTTATCACACCAGGCACTGTGCTAAGAGCTCTGAATGCATGATTTTCCGCAGAGAAACCCTATGACGTAGGCATTATCTGAGCTTCTGAAGGTTAAGTCAACTGGCCAAGGTCATAACAGTAACTGGCAGGGTTGAGATTCCAACCCATTATTTCTGGCCCCAAAGCCCCTGACTTTAACTACCTAGTAATTTACCTGTTCTTTCATATCTGAGTTATGCTGTGATTTAATAAACACTAAATATCTACTGTGTTCCAGGAGCTGGACTTGGTTACAAAGATAAACAAGACATAGTTTCAGCCTTTGAGGAGCCAGTGGAGTTTAGAGGTAACAAAGCATGATGGGTGGTGAGAGCATGGATTCCAGTGACACTGGGTATATATCTTTGCTCTACCATGTACAGTATAAGACCCTTAGTAATTTATACCTGTCACCCCAACCTCTGCCTTTTTTAAAGACTTTATTTATTTGTGAGATAGTGAGTGAATGGGAGTAGAAGCAGAGGGGGAGGGAGAGGAAAAGAATCTTTAGCAGACGCCACACTAAGTGCAGAGCCCCAAGTGGGGCTTGATCTCAAGACCTTGAAACCATGACCTAAGATGAAACCAAGAGTCAGACACTTAACAGACTGAGCCACCCAGGTGCTCCACCTCTGCCTTCTTCACTGGGTGATGAGAACTAAGTGAGTTAATTTATATACATAGTTGCTGTTCAATAAATGTTAGCTGCTATGATTTTTATTATTACTATTATTGCTGCTACTATTAGCACCACCAACCAATGAACTGGTATTCATAATAAAATAATGCATTAAGGTACAAAAATAAGGGCACCAAAGACAGATACCCCACAAAGACCAAGGGACAAAGGGAAGGTACTCAGGAGGAGATACCGAACCTGAATCTCAAAGCATGAATAGGAGTCAACAGACAAGGAGAAGAGTGCCTTCTGGGCAGGGACAAAAATCTCACAGTGAGAAATACAATGATTTTTTTAAAAGAGAAATACAAAAAAGTGAAATGGTACTAAAATAAGAGGGAGGGTGTGATGAAAGAGGAGACTGAAGACCTGGGAGTAAAGAAGCCATGGTCAGGCATATGTGAAGAAACTTAAGACTTTCCCTGGTGTCTAACACATGTTGGGTGTTTACTGTATATCTATTGAATAGTCAAGCCTGAAATAATTTGGCCACTGGCTTGAGGTCAACAAGTTCAGTTATACTTCTGGAGGGGGCGGGGGTCATAGCAGGTTTTATCAAAACTGAATTTACTTAGAAAGTCACAGCACAGAAATGTCATAAGCTAATTATTTCAATTTGAATTTAGCTTCAGGGAACCTGGGTGGCTCAGTTAAGTGCCTGCCTCTGGCTCAGGTCATGATCCTAAGGTCCTGGGATTGAGTCCAGCATCGGGCTTCCTGCTCCACTGGGAACCTGCTTCTCCCTCTCTCTCTGCTCATGCTCTCTCTCTCCCTGTCAAATGAATAAACAAAATCTTTTTTTTAAGTGTTTTTTTTTTTTTTTTTTTTTTTAAATGATAGTCACACAGAGAGAGAGAAGGCAGAGAGAGAAGCAGGCTCCATGCACTGGGAGCCCGACGTGGGAGTCGATCCCGGGTCTCCAGGATCGCGTCCTGGGCCAAAGGCAGGCGCCAAACCGCTGTGCCACCCAGGGAATCCCCTAAACAAAATCTTTAAAAAAAAAAAAAAAAAGGAAGAATTTAGTTTCAAAGCACATGTCAGTGTTTAAACTGTTCTGCCTGACAGCATATTCTCAGTCAATGATATGAGAACAGCAATAGTACAAAAGCCACATACCTGAGTATAAGGTGATATAAAACTTGTGATGCATACTAAGCCGGCATCTGCAAACAGCTTAGCAACTTCTGCAATACGTCGAACATTCTCTTCTCTGTCTTCAGGACTAAAGCCAAGATTTTTATTGAGACCTTGACGAATGTTGTCACCATCCAAAGTGTAGCATGGGATACCATGGCAAACCAAGTACTCCTCTAAAGCCATGCTCACTGTGGTCTTTCCTGCTCCAGATAAGCCTAAAATTCAACAGTCCAAGCACATTTCAGATGCAACGTTAAATGGATAACTACTTAGTAATAAAGAATTTAAATCACAGCTGTAATGACATTCATTATTCATAGCAATTTCTCAATAATACTTATCCCACATTTCTCTATAAGATTTACATCTTAGCTAGAAAAACATCTGTAGTTCAAATAAAATAAGCATTTGTGGTTTTGTGGTCTCTTTAAATCACAATAGACATTTATTTAAAGTAATACATTTGCAGCTCAAATAGTCCTAAATTGCACATTTCAGGTTTACCCAAACTCTTAAAAATATTTGAGGAGAGAGTTGCAACCATAGATTTCAACTCTACGATTACTTCTTTGTCCATTCCTCTCTCTTCTTTACTGAGTAACTTCTTTCAGATAGGCTTCAAGGTAGAAATTACTCTCCTTATGTTTTGTCCACCATTCTTTAGGCAAAATCTGCTTCCTCCTGGTCAGATCCAGTGCTCTCTGAATGTTCAAACACCCTGTGGTTATAAAGGTTCTCAGGAAGCTTTATGGCCTCTTCACATCATCATTCTCATATACTGCATCATCTCACATTAACTCCAGTTTATTGAACTGTGCAGCACTGGATACCACTTCTGAATGCCCTCTAGCCACCGGCTTGATGCTATGAGAGCAGGTCTGTTCGCCATTTTGACCTGACTACAGCGTTGACTACTTAAGCATTTATATTTTTAATAATTCCTGTTTATGCCCTAAGGTATCCTAGACACTACGGTTTCAGAGGGTATATATTCACTTTGTTCCTGTTACCACTATTCCAAAGCTACATGCCAAAGTAAAAAGAGTGACGTGCCCAAATTATTTTCTGTGAGGTAAGAAAAAGGACAAAAGTAAAACTAAATATTATAAAGTCATCTCTATATCCCAGGATCAACACATCCCATAGACTACCATGATAAAAGTATCTGGATGTGCAATTTATAATATAATTAACTTTGAAAGAATATCCTCATTTCAACTCACCTTCCTCAACCAATGATGTTTACTTCCTAAACAACAAGAAGGAAAAGGAAAGCATACATTTATGCACTAATACTTGCAACCTTGATGAGCATATAAATACAGAATTCACAGCTAAGACAGTGATCAGGTAAGAGATAAAAAGTGAGGTCTCATGTACTGATTCCCTTGAAAGAAGTCATGATAACATAGAAGGCTAACTTAAAATGTTATGTTAGGAGGATCAATAGTATTAGTTGCTTTATATATTAAAAACTTGTATTTGGGGTGCCTGGAAGGCACAGTAGGTTAAGTGAGAGACTCTTGGTGTCAGCTCATATCATGATCTCATGGTCGTGAGATCGAGCTCTATTGGGCTCTGCACTCAGTGTGGAGTCTGCTTGAGATTCTCTCTCCCTCTGTCCCTCCCTTTCGTGCTCTCTCTCTCTCAAATAAATAAATCTAAAACAAAACAAAACAAACAAAAAACGTGCATTAATAGCAGATGGTATTTTCCAAAGACAGCTCCAACAGATTTTCCCATGTGCAATCTCTGTGAAAATGTGACATCGCCATTGTCACATCAAGAGGTAGAGTCTGGGATCCCTGGGTGGCGCAGCGGTTTAGCGCCTGCCTTTGACCCAGGGCGCGATCCTGGAGACCCGGGATCGAATCCCACATCGGGCTCCCTGTGTATGGAGCCTGCTTCTCCCTCTGCCTGTGTCTCTGCCTCTCTCTCTCTCTCTCTGTGTGACTATCATAAATTAAAAAAATAAAAATAATAAAAAAAAAAAACAAGAGGTAGAGTCTAACTCCCTACCCTTGAATCTGGGCTGGACTTATGATTCACCTACTGCCAAAAGGATGTAGTGAAAATGACAATGTGTGACTTCCAAGACAGGATCAGGAAAAGCTATTATGCAGTTTCTCTTGGACCCTCCATTTGAGAGAAGCCTGCTCTTAAATATCCTGAGGCTACCATGCTAGCAGAATCAAGAGCAGGTGGTTCAGCCAACTAAGCTCCCAGCTGACACGTAGCCATCAAGTGAGTTAATGATCACTGACACCAGCCAGGTGAGCCTCTAGACATCAGGGAAAACAACCCAGCTGAGCCCTCCTGAATTCCTCAAGCACAAAATGGTAAGTAGATTTAAAAAGTTGCTTTATTCCACTAGGTTTTGGGTAATTTGTTACACAGCAACAATAACTGAACAAAAACATGGAGGCAGAAGTTTCTGTTTTTTGTTTTTAACCAGCAGCTGAGCATTAAGTATGAGGGGAAGAAAAACTCTGAAACCTGAACTCTTAGACTTTTTATACATGACAACCTGATAATAAAAATATCTATTTACGGATGCCTGGGTGGCTCAGCAGTTGAGCACCTCCCTTCGGCCCACGGCATGATCCTAGAGTCCTGGAATCAAGTCCCACATCAGGCTCCCTGCATGGAGCCTGCTTCTCTCTCTGGTATGTCTCTGCCTCTCCCATTTCTCTCTCTCTCTCTCTCTCTCTCTCTCTCTGTGTGTCTCTCATGAGTAAATAAATAAAATCTTTAAAAGAAAAAAAAGGGTACCTATTTATACATACATGTGTATATATATTCATTTTATGTATATATTTAATTTGAAACAAAGTAAGAAGAGAAATTGCTAAAAACCTAATTACTGACATAGGAAGCTTCATTGAGATGATTACAGTGAACAGAGACAAAAAGGCAAAGAAATTAAAGCAGGTAGAAAAGACTTAATTACTGGAGAGATAATATAAAACTTTGATAAGGAAAAGTAGCATACCTGAAGAAACCAAATGTACTAGAATAATTAGCCCCCCTCCCCCATTCATGTACACCTGGAAGCTCAGAATGTGGCTTTAGTTGGAAACAGGGTCTTTGTGGATGTAATTAATTAAAATGAGGTCATACAGTACTAGCATGGGCACTAAATCCAGCGAATAGTGTCATTGTACCAGGCCTATGAGGATGAAAGCAGGGACTGGAGCTCTACATCTGCAAACCAAGGAACACCAGAGATTGCCAACAACCTCCAAAAGCTAGGAGAGAGGCCAGGGCAGATTCTCCCAGAAGGAACTAACCCCAGAACCTTCATTTCAGACTCCCAGCCTCCAGAACTGTGAGAGAATTAATTCCTACTGTTTAGCCACCCTGTTGCTTGAAATAATCTATTTCAGTGGCCTTGGGAAACTAATATAAAAATACAAAACAAACAAACAAAGAAAATATATATATATAAAACAAAGTTTATCTGAAATAAAATCTGAGAAAAAGCAAACTACACTCCAGAGAAATGGCAAACCACTCAATAGCTTGATGGATCCTGGTTAAGCCACTGAATTGCAAGAAAAAAAATCTTTATTTTCATTTCCAACAATGAAATGATTTTTTTTGTCAAAAAAAAAATCAACATAGGCTATAGAAGATTGAAAAACATAATTAACAAGCTTGATCTAATGAACAAATATAGGAACACTGCACACTAAGGGAATAGATATTCTTTTCAAATATATATTTATAGGGCAGCCCGGGTGGCTGAGCGGTTTAGCGCCACCTTTGGCCCAGGGCGTGATCCTGGAGTCCCGGGATCAAGTCCCATGTCAGGCTCCCTGCATGGAGCCTGCTTCTCCCTCTGCCTGTGTCTCTGCCTCTGTGTGTGTGTGTGTGTGTGTGTGTCACTCATGAATAAATAAAAATATTTTAAAAAGAATATATATATATATTTATATTTATAAAGACTGAATATATACTATATCATAAAGCAATCACCAAAATATTTATAAGCATCACTAGTGGTAAGATCAATGGAATATACTATGTTTAAGAAAAGGATTACTCAATATTCTAAAGATCAATTTCCCCAAAAATTGACCTTGACATAAAATGTAATCCCAAACTAAATCCCTACTAGATTTTGGAGGAACTGGTTAAACCAATTATAAAATTTATACCTTAATGTGGAGGAGCCAAAGGAAAAAAAGTCAAGATATTTCTGATGAAAGAATAAGATGACTTACTTCACGGTATTTCAAGACTTAGAAATACACAACAGTAAAGACAATGTGGTAATAATAGAGTATTAGACCAGTAGAATAGATCAGAGAGCCCAGAAATAAATCCACGCATAAGTAGAAAACTGACATGTAACAGCTGACTTTGCATAAAAAAAAAACAGGATGCCCTCATCAATATATGCTCTTGAGAAAACGGATTATCCACATGGAAAAAAAAAAATAGATTCCTCCCTCAAATACACACAAAAATCAACTGCAGGTAGATAAAGGGACTAAATGAGAAAGGTAAAACTTCTAAAATATAGGAAAAGAAACAATTTTTCAGGGATCAAGAAAAAAAGGAATGCTCCTAAAAAGAAAAAAATCAAATTTCTTCACATCATTTAATACCAGAAGACAGTGGAATTAATGTTTTAAGACAATGGAATAATGTTTTAAGAATTCCAAGACAAAGAAAGTATGAACTAAATATAAATTTTACCAACCAAATCACTATAAAAAATGGGCAGACATTCTCAAACATAAAAATCCAGGGAATTCAAAATCCAGTGAACACTATCTTACAAAAACAACAATGAAATATAAACACTTAAATCTAAACCTAGACTAAGAGCTCATGAGTGGACATGCCATAAAAAAATTTAAAAATAAAAAATAAAAAAATAAAAAACTGATGGTAAGTTGATTGATATGGAATCAATTTACTTACAGAACTTAAACAAGCAATTATGAAAACTTAAGAATGTGTTATGAACCTGGACAATGGAAAATTAACAATTTAACAACAATCTAGACAAGAATGAGTAGACTATGATGATGTTGTCTTCCTTCACATAGAAACAAATAGACTTATCTATAATTGGAGCATGTAATTTAAAAAATACACACAGAGGGGATCCCTGGGTGGCTCAGAGGTTTAGCGCCTACCTTCAGCCCAGGGCGTGATCCTGGAGACCTGGGATCGAGTCCCACCTCGGGCTCCTTGCATGGAGCCTGCTTCTCCCTCTGCCTGTGTCTCTGCCTCTCTCTCTCTCTCTGTCTCTCATGAATAAATAAATAAAATCTTTAAAAAAAAAATACACACAAAAAATAAGAATGCCGCTTTTTACCAATCAGCAAAAATTTTAAGGATTGGTAATATCCATGTTGATGAGGATACTACAAAATGGAACCTCTCCCACACTGTTGATAGGAGAGTAAATAGGTATAAAATTTTGGTGATTAATTTGACAAGATACATCAAAATTTTAAATATGAATCCTAGAAGTAAAAGAATCCATCATTCTTAAAACCACCTCCAAAGTCTGGATTAACTGACCCTCTCTCCAGCCTACTATGACTGAGCCCAAAAGGAGACTCTGGGAAAACCAATGCAAGAAACAATCAGAGGCCAAAGCAAAAGAAATGGATGTGAAATTCTTTTTCACTCATTTTTTCTCTTCATATGGTTTACATTATTAACTTCTTGAAGAATCCAGGTCTTGTTTGCATGTAAAAGTAACTTTGTGTGTGTGTGTGTGTGTGTGTGTGTTTTAAAAGATTTTATTTATTCATTTTAGAGAGAAAGCACACACACATGAATGAGGGGAGGAGCAGAGGGGAAGGAAGAGGGAGAGAATCTCCAGCGGACTCCATGCTGAGCAGGGAGCTCTACGCAGGGCTCAATCTCACAACACTGATCAGCACCTGCACTGAGACCAAGAGTTGGACACTTAACCGACTGAACCACCCAGGTGCCCCTAGAAAGTAGTTTTAAGATGCATTCTGGTTTTCTCCTTTATTACAACAGCAATTCTGTAAAGACTAAAAGGAATTTAAAAAAGGAAATATAATTAAGCAATGTTGTTAGTTACATAGAGTGATGTTTCAGATACAAGAACAGCTCAAAATTTAAATAAATATGCTTCATCCTGGTTCAAGGCTGTGTATAAACACGGCTTTTGAAATTAACTGGTTTATCTCCTTGACCTTACCTGTTAGCCAAACTGTACAACCACGAAAACCACCTCTGGTTCCAACGACCTGACCTCTCTTGTTCCTGCTGACATGATGAGCTTGATAGGTGACATTAGTTGCTCTCTGCATCCCCTAGAAAAGAGAAACAAAAATTCGGATTCACCTAAGTCTTTAAAAAGTAAATACATATTCCTTACTGTCAACTATTGTATATAACATGCCAAAAGCAAACAAAAAGATTAAAACTAATAGCTTTCTTTCCTTTATAGTACCTATCATGACCTCTGGTACTTTACATACACCAATTAATTTAACCCTCAGAGCCACTCATGAACACAAGGACTCTTACTACCATGGTTTTACAAATGAAGATGTTAAACCTGAGAAAAGTTAAACAACTTGCCCAAGTTCCCATAACAAGGGAGTGATGGACTCCATAGCCCAGTCTTCCATTCAATCATTCACTGAGGCCTTACTAGTATACCAAGTGAACTAAACAGGGTCCCCTACCCTCACTGAACTTATATTCCACTGATGGAGACAAAGAAATAAAACTCTACTGTAATATCAAAGAGTGACAAGTGCATTCTTGAAAACATACAGGGTAAGACTGAGAAGAGGGATCAAGGATGACTGCCTCTTTAGACAGGACAATCAAGAAAAGCCTCTGAGAAGGTGGCATCTGGGCAGACTCCTGAACGAAGTGTGGAAGGAACTTGTCTGTAAGCATCATAAAATACATGATGGAAAAAAGTGGACTGCATTGCTTATTCATGGTTATTCCACAAAAAAAAAAAAAAAAAAAAAGTGGAATGCAATTTTTCTTCCAAATTCTCTTTTTTTTTTTTTTTTAAAGATTTTATTTATTTATTCTTGAGAGCTAGAAGGAGAGACAGAGCCAGAGACACAGTCAGAGACAGATCCAGAGACACAGGCAGAGGGAGAAGCAGGCTCCATGCACTGGGAGCCCGACGTGGGATTCGATCCCGGGTCTCCAGGATCGCGCCCCGGGCCAAAGGCAGGCGCCAAACCGCTGCGCCACCCAGGGATCCCCCCAAATTCTCTTCTTAAACAAAAATAGCATAAATTTACACAGGTCTCAAAGAATCTGAATGGACATTTCTCCAAAGGAAAAGTACAAATGACAAAATAAGCAGATTAAAAGATGTCCAGGGATGCCTGGGTGGCTCAGTCAGTTGAGCATCTGACTTTTGATTTCAGCTCAGGTCAGGATTCCAGTCATGAGACTGGAGCCACACGTTGGGCTCCACACTGGGTGTAGAGTCTGCCTGGGATGCTCTCCCCCACTCCCTGTGCACCCCTGCCCCTCTCTCTCCCTCTCAAAAAAAAAAAAAAATCAGTATCATTAGCCATCAGAAAAAGCCACATCAAATCAAAACCACAAGGAGGTTATCTCTACAACCCACTAGGATGGCTATAATCAAAAAGACAGTGACAAGTGCTAGTGAGAATACTGAGAATTTAGAATCCTCACATTGGCTGGTGAAAATGTAAAATAATATACAGCCACTTTGGAAAACAGCACTTCTGCAAAATATTAAATATACAGTCATATGATCAAATAATTAAAAGTCCTAGATATATACTCAAGACACGAAAACATGTCCATGCAAAACATAATAACCAAGTTCACAGCAGCATTAAAGTCCAAAACGTAGAAATAAGTCAATTGTCCATCAATTGATAATTAGATAAAATATTTTAAAATTTATATATCTATCCAAATCTGGTAATAAAAAGGAATGAAGTACTCAAACATGTTAAAACTTAGATGAACCTCAAAAACATTAAGTGAAGGAAGCCAGTCATAGAGACCATATACAGTGTTAATTCCATTTATTTGAACAGTCCAAAACAGGAAAATCTACAGAGACAGAAATCAGATTAGTGTTTGCCTGAGGCTGGGAGGTTGGGGGAATGGGGAGTAGCCGCTAATGGGTATAGGAATCTTTTTGTGGACGATAAAAATGCTCTAAAATTGTGACGGCAGCTGTACAACTCTGTAAATATACTAAAAACCTTTTAAACATATGCTTTAAGCAGATAAATTGAATAGTATGCAAATTTTATCTCAATAAAGCTATTTTATACAAAACAAAAAAATGAATTACAGAGTGTCTATTTTCTCTTCCTAGGAAACAAAACATAATTTAGGTTCTTTTTTTTTTTTTTTAATTTATGGGGGGGGTGGGTAGGGGCAGAGGAAGAGAGAATATGAAATATGAAATATAAAATAAACTATGAAATATTATAAAAGGACACTCAGAAGACCTAAATGAATGGAGAAATATGCTATGTTTGTGGAAAGTTCAACTTTTTTTAAAAAAGTGAAGTCTCATCAATGTGCAGAAATCTGTTGCATTTCTATATGCCAATAATGAAGCAGCAGAAAAAGAAATCCAGGCCAACTGAATGGGAAATTCTGGGGCAGGGCCCAATAATCTGTATTTTAAATCCCTCCAACTGATAATTTTGCAAGCTGGAGTTTGAAAGCATGGGCTTATGGGAGAGATGGGGGAGAATAAATAATTATATAACTTAGGCAGGAATAAGTATCAAAAAGAAAAAAGTAAATAAAGCAAAATTGTGAAGAAATATCAGAGAAGTGATGTTCAGACAGGGTGGCCAGGCAAGGCTTCACCAAAAAGGGGACACTGTGATGAGTTCTGGGGAGAGCACCTCCAAAGAGAGCACAATGAGCACAAGGAAAACTGAAAAAGTGACTACGGAAATCTAGAATAGTTGCCGGGCAGTCCAAACAACTCATGTGAAACCAACAATCAAATCCAAAGCAAAACTAGTCACCAGGATCATGTTTTCTACAGCCACATCAGGGACACACAATGGAGCATGAAACAACTGGGATGGATCCAACCAGGGCTGTGATTTGGCCCAGAGGTCTTTTTTTTTTTTTTTTTTTTTTAAGATTTTATTTATTTATGTGAGAGAGACAGAGACATAGGTAGAGGGAGAAGCAGGCTCCCTCTGGGAAGCTTGATGAGGAACTGGATCCCAGGACCCAGAGATCATGAACTGAGCCAAAGGCAGACAGACGTTCAACTGCTGAGCCAGCCAGGCACCCCTGGCCCAAGTGGTCTGCAAAATGGGGAACAAAGAGCCTTGCAGGTATAGAAGCATGAACATTGTTTTGGGGTTTGTTTTGTTTTGTTTTAGAAATATGAACTTTGTAAAGGAATGTATTTGTATCCAGATCTTCAGCTTCTGGATGGTATTCCTTTCTAAAAAAGGGTCTGCCTGAGGTGTCCAATCTCTTTTCCCACCTCCCTCTCCATGATCCTCCTAATGTACATGACAAAGTATCTCTGCCCTTCTGAGTTCTACTATCACTCACTGCAGAAAATCCTCTGGGGCAAAGGGACAATCTGACGATTCTTTTAATAGGCAACACCACACAAGCTGCACCCCTCCCCTACGAATCATCTCATTAACAACTGCATTTCCAGTGAAATTATGCTCTCTGTGTTCAAGAAACACGAAAAATTATAATATGGGTCTCCCGACCTATTTCTTTTCAATGAACTAATAATGAAGCAAACATTACTTTACAGCTCTACATTTCTGAGATCTTCAACAAAAACAAAGTTCCACACACAGATATCCTCATCTCTTGGGAATCAGGGACACCTCTTCCCAGAGGTCACTAATGTCAACTCAACTCCCTGCTGCCGGGGAGAAGGGAGCAGAGTCTGAAAGAAGGAGGGTTGAGGGAGTGGTTTGGAAGAGAGTGCTATGAAAGCTGCCTACACTTGCAGAACCTGTTTGGCTCAGGTCATTTTGCTTTGGGGTTAATTCTAAGTTATTTCGCTTTGGGGCAAGAAGAAACATGTATCTAATGAATTTTAATTTATTCTGGCCCTGTACAGTATCTCCTGATTTTCTTTTTAAACTGAGTAGAATGTACAAAATTATCTGAGAAGCTATAAACGGCTGAGGACGTGGTTTGGAGAAAATAAAAGATAAGCAGAGGTCATCTGTTTTAGTCATTAGAAAAGAATACTACCTGGGGGGTTCCTTGCATCCTACCCTTAAGAAAATTCTGGCAGCAGATATGGCAGGCAGCCTAAGGAGGCTTATCGTTTACATATTTTCGATATTTTTCATATTAAAAAACAATCTTAAAAAAAAAGATTTGCCACAATCCCCCACCTCCCAGTTTCTCAGAGTAAATCAAAGAGCATTTTTAGTACTGGAATGGCAGTGTAGTGCGATTATGCCTACATTTTCTGAGAATCTAAAGGCCACTTCCACAGGCAATCTTCTTTCAGTTCCCCTTCCTTTCTGTTCCACCCACGGCAGCAAAATCCTTCCTACAATTCCACCCAAAAGAAAGGTCATTAGTGACTCACTAAGGGCCAAGTGTGAGTTATTTCCTTCGGACTCTACATTCCTACTCTCAGTCCTCAATGCCCTAGCTTCTCTCCACAGAAAGGAGTAATCAGGTTTACTGTTTCTTTCCTAAGAAAGAATCTGGGTGACTTATAGAAATATTTATGTGGCTTGGTATGTACGCCAAGGCAGTCCCTGTAGTATTTGCTGCCTATAAGATTTGTTACTTAGGGACCGTTTTTACACTTCCAGGTGTCTGTGTATGTGTTTTGACTTCCTTGGGAGGGCAGATCAAGCCCATGGGTCACAGTTCTTTCTATTTTCCTCAGTGCCCAACCTCTTTTCTTGTGCCTAGTCAGTGCTCAGTAAAAGTTAAATAGAAGGCATTTATTTTAAAGTCATTTGTTTTCTCTGCATAACTTGCAAATGAAGTAATCACTGACATTCAGAAATCTTAAGTCTAGCAGAAGTGGAAAAATTCATTTCAAGAGAATTTACTCATTTTCTACCTTTGGGGCTAACCAACTATCAGTCCTATTACTAGGCTAACATTATGAAGCCTCTGATATTTGATATTTGTGGTGCACATTTCCTACATTCTACAACTTCTGTCATAACACACCAACTGGCCCTGTGTGCCTTTTTTGACCTACCTTAATTTCCACATGGCGGTTTCATTATTTTATCTACTTCCCTACTGGACAAATTAACTTCTTCTATGATGTCATTTAGAAAAAAATTCTATGCCTTGTGAGTTTATTATGATTTAATGAACAACTCCCTGACTTTTTAAGTGAAATTTGTAAGAACACAGAGCATGTACCAAATATCAAGCGTAATTCTGGACTTAACATCCATCACCCACACCATCACATGAACTGACTGCTAAATAGTGTCTTTCTTTCAAAGAGAATCTCTGAAATTATGAGAGGCATGTTTCTTTTATGTCTCAAGACATATTATGGAGAGATGGTAGGGTATCATGTGAACAAACTGAAGAGATGGTCAAGAAAATACGATGAGAAGAAGCCTTTTACTTCACAGGGTTACTGATAACTTAGTTCAGGTACCGATAATTGAAGTTCGTTTTTTAAACACTAACAAGCCAAAGACAGCAAAAGTAAAGATCATACGTTCCTGGAGGCTGAGAAAACTTGGAAATGCTCTACTTAAAACCCTGCTACTGCAAAACACATTGCACAGCAACACTGGAATGATGTTTCTTGACAGGAAGTAAATCTCAGGCTCTATCCCAACCTCTTGAATCAAAACTAAGTTACCAGCAGGCTTATTTGATTACCATCAACTATCATGCATGTGCTCTGTGTATACATGACGGCTTTCCAATGAGTCTGTTTTAAAGATCAAGTAATATTTAATTATTTAATGGAGATTTTAAAATATCCATACCTTTAATGGAAGGGCCCCTGGATGACCTCCAGGTGGAAAGCCCAGCTCTAAGAGATTCCTAGAAGTCAGAAACGAATCTAAGACTATTTGATGATTGATCCCTTCGAGATACTGGGGATAAAATAAAACAAAAACATTTCAGAGGAGACAAACTATAAACAGATAAAGAAATCATTACACCATATCAGACCCCTGCACCTCCCACCAGGGTGACAGTGGGGCACTCCCCACACATATGAAGGAGTTCAGAAGCTGGACAAAGACTAGTATCTACCTCAGAAGTTGAAATTAACTACTAAAATCATACGAGAGTATACACGAAAGCATGTACACAAATGTTCACAGCAACACTACGCGTAACAGCCAAAGAACAGAAACAACTCAAACGTCTATCAACTGATGGATAAACACAATGTGATCTATATCCATAAAATGGACTATTATCCAACTATCTAAAGGAATGAAGTCTGATAACATGGAGGAACCTTGAAAACATTATGCTAGGGGTGCCTGGGTGGCTCAGTCAGTTAAGCATCTGCCTTTGGCTCAGGTCATGATCCTGTAGTAATGGGAGACTGGGATGGAGTCCCACATCTGGGTCCCTGCTCAGCAAGGAGTCTCCTTCTCCCTCTGCCCCTCCCCTACTCATGCATGCTCTCTCCCACACTCTCGCATGTGCTCTCTCATAAATTTTTTTTTAAAAAGAAAACATTATGCTAGGCTAAAGAAGCTAGATACATATGTTATATATGATTTCATTTACAGAAAAGTTGGAATAGGGAAATCCAGAGACAGAAAGTAGATTATTGGTTGTAAGGAGCCTCAGAGGAGGAAGGGGAGGAAAGAGAATGACTGCTCATGGGCATGGGATTTCTTTTTGGGGCAATGAAAATGTTCTAGAATTAAATATGGGTGATGGTTGTACAACTCTATGAATACACTAAGAAACAATGAACTGTGCCCTTAAATGTAGGAGAGAGAATGACACAAGGAAAGGATGCAAGCATCGAAGAAAGAGAGAAGAGACAGAATGACTACATTCATCTAAAATTAGAAATTAGATTTTTGGATAATGTCTAATATTCCCACTATTTTTATTCAGTTAAAACTCATTTGGTAAAGAACTATATCCTTAAAAAATGATATCCTTAAAAAACAATATTTCACAGAAATAATTACCACTTAGGCAAATACCAAAAAACAAAAAGTTATTATCTTCACTTAAATTATTTAGGAACTTGCTTTCAAAATAATTCAGGGGGGCAGCCCCGGTGGCGCAGCAGTTTAGCGCCGCCTGCAGCCCAGGGCATGATCCTGGAGACCTGGGATCAAGTCCCGCATCGAGCTCCCTGCATGGAACCTGCTTCTCCCTCTGCCTGTGTCTCTGCCTGTGTGTGTGTGTGTGTGTGTGTGTGTGTCTATGAATAAATAAAATCTTTAAAAATAATAATAATAATTCAAGGTTGGAGTTTCAGTGTTTTGTCATCAGTATACTATTAATAATTGATCTGTCTCAGAGCAAAAGATGCTAACTTCCAAACTGGTGGATGAGAAAATGTTACTATCAACTGGATTTTACTTTACTAATTTTTCATTTCAGTTATGCAATCAAAACTGTCTCCAGACACTGCCAAATGCCCCCCTAGGAGGGGCAAAATTCTATTTGGTTGCGAACCACTGGAGTAGAGAACTAGCCCTTTGAAATTCAATGTAACAGAGCAAAGCAAAGCTTATTTAGTAATTCACATTTAGAGACACAACTATGAGAAGGGAAGGCTAACACTGCTGGTATCCTGCCAGAAGCCAGGGATGCAAAACTGCCCAGAACGATGATTCTAAACAGCTACTATATCTTGAAATTTCCTTGCCCTGAAAGAAAGTAAAAATGAATACATAAATATGCATAGAGTAAAAAATGTTGGCAGCCATCCCAAAGTTACTATCTAGACCTGTCCTGTCCAATACAACTTTCTGAGACCATGAAAATGTTCTATACTGCACTGTCCACTACATTGGCACTAGCTACATATGGCAGTGTTAGCATGGGAAATGTGGCTAGTGCAACTAAGGAAAAGAATTTTTTATTTTACTTAATGTTAACTAAATTCAAGCTGCGACAGGTGGCTATTAACAGATTAGACAACAGAGATCCAGACCTTGCTATCATTCTTCTCGTTATTGCTGTTAATCAACATTAAGAGTACATTCTTAGCAGAGGTCCAACTTTCCCTCTTCTTTAGGCAATTTTTCCAGCAGCATCTCCCTGGCTTCTAGGGTAGGAAGATCAATACCTGACCCTGACCACAGTCAGGCCAATACTCTGAAGAATGAATATACTGGCCACTTCCTCAACTTTTCATCAGCTCTCTGCAAGCTTCTCTTTTGTTCCACTTCAATCTTCCCCAAAACCTAGAATGAGCTACTGGCCTTCTATGAAAGGCATCTAGGGACATATTGCTCAGAAAGGTAGAACTGGTAAAGGGAAAATTATCTTATTCATGTGTTTGCCTTTTAGTTCTCTTTCCCAGATAGAACACAATATCCATGAGAGTAGGTAGGACTCTTTTTACCACTGCATCCCCCAGCACATAGAACAAAGGGTTGTACAAAGTTAGGTGTTAAATATTTTATTAATAAATAATAAGAACACCACCTTAAAGAGTGTTCATGTGCCAGGCACCACCATAGTGCTTCAAATATATTGACTTATTTAAACTTTACTATGACTCTAGGAGGTATGTACTATTATCTCCATTATATTTTATTGTCCACATTATTACCTCTTAGGAATGAGGCACGGAGGTGTTAGGTAATGTGCCCAAGATCACACAGATAAGGGACAAAACTGTATTTTTTTTTTTTTTAAGATTTTATTTATTTGACAGAGAGCACAGCAGAGGGAGCACCAGGCAAGAGGGAGAAGCAGGCTCCCCCCTGAGCAGGGAACCGATGCAGGACTCAATCCCAGAACCCTGAGATCATGACCTGAGCTAAAGGCAGATGCTTAACCAGCTGCACGACCCAGACGCCTTCAAAACTGTAATTTGAATGCTACCACATATGGAGCTTATTTGGTAACTTAAGCTGTGCTGAGATATTAATGTTATCTAAGGCTTTTAATATCTGAAGCATCCAAGCTTACTCTGTACCATACTCCTTATCCCTATTGTTATATGAGCTCAGTGTAGACACAAAGCATCTGTAATGAAATATCACTACATAATACATAATAGCAGCATGCACACAATACAGGGGTGCACAAACAACTCAGCAATGTACAAGAGCATGTGCACACAGAAAGGCCATACCATATGGTAAAGCAGGCCACAGCTCTGAAGATTTTATTTAGCAAGTGAGAAAGGTTAATAGGCACCCCAGGCAGAAGGCTTGTGCAAAACCATGAGGGTGGAAGGTACCGAAAGAAAGTTGGGGCTAGAGATGCAGAGCTATGCAAATTTGGGGAGTGGTGGGAGAGAGGGGACTAGAATGGCAAACCACAGTGAGTAGGCTCCAGTTCTACTATAAGGCAAGTCTAAGCAAGGAATTCAACCCAACATGATTCTACCAAACTGGTGAATAACACCTGAGCCTGAACTGAAAGACCCACATTTCCCTCAGCCCAGCTCACACACTCCCAAGAGCAGATAAAAGCTGATCCCATTGGAGAAAGATTCTATCAGATGGAGAATGCTATTCATGACATCCAATGCTTTGTCAGACTGAGCTAAGAAGGAAGCTAATTAATGGAGCAAGCTTACTCCTGATTTCTCTTTACCATTCTTGTAGATGTATGGAGACATCTTCCTGTAATACTAAATAACATTCCCCAATGCTATGACATTACATTTTCCCATGTCTTTGCCTATCTCTCATGAATACATTTCTTTTACCAGCTCCCTCACAGGAGACACTACTCAAAGCTTAGAACTTACTCTCATTTTTCTCTATATTCTCTAACTCAGATTTAACCATCAAATCTTTATTTCCAACTTTAACCTAAATCAATCCCTATCATTGTGTTGTCCACATGCCCCTACCAAGTATTTGAAAAGAGGCTAGTCTGAACTGAGGTATATATGTAAAATACACAAGTAAAATATCTTAGTAATTTTATATTCATTATGGTAGTATTGCAGTTACATTTTTATTGAAGTCTGTTTTAGATATATTGGGGTAAATAAAATAATTATTAAAATTATTTCAACCTGTTTCTTTTTACTTTAATGGGCCCTCTAGAAAATTTTAAACTATATATGTGGCTCACATTATATTTCTACTGGATAAGCATATCTACTAAAGCTGCCCCTCACAGCATGCTTAAAACTGGATCCATCACTAACAAAATATATGACCTCTCTATGCCTCGGTTTCTTCATCTATAATGGGGAAATACTAATTGGAATAAAGAGATTAACTGTAAAAATAAATAAATAAATAAATAAATAAATAAATAAATAATAAATAAATAAATAAATAAAAACCACACACAATACTTACCATATGCCAGACACTGTTTTACGTATTTTTCATATGTTAGCTTCTTTAAGTCTTCCCAACACCCCAGTAAGACTAGCACTTCCATTTTACATAGGAACAAACAAGCACAGAGAAATTAAATAACTAGCCAAAGGTTACATGATTAGTAAATAGTGGAGCCCAGATCTGAGCACAGGCAGCATTAAATGACTATCTCTCATAACATCTACTTCAGAAACATCACAAAAACCAATTTAATTTAGGTAAAACATTTCAACCTGTACCTGGCAGTAAACTCCTTCAGTGTTTAACTATTATCACCATTTTCCCAGTCCCCAACGTACTTTTCCACATTTCTCAGCATGTCCCCACCTTTCTCTCCATTTCCCAGGTTAAAACCTCAGAATCAACTTTTAACCCGCCTCCCTGTTTTATCCCCTAATTTTAGTCAGCTACTTCTTACTCTTCTTTGAATGTTTTTAATGTACCTATTCCACTATTCCCACTACCACTTTAGCCTAACCTTGTACTCTCACACTAGGTGAATACCAAAAATAACTTAAATAGTGCTCATGTATGCTTCAAATCTACTAATTCATTTAAACCTCACTATAACCCTGTCTTTTCTCCAGGATTTCCACATCTGGGCTCTAGCAAGATCTAATGTTCTCAGTAGACCAGTCTTCATGGAAATCCAACTTTGTCATGTGATGGAAAATTTAAAGGTGTATGGGTTCTTTACACCAGCTGACTTAAGTATGTGAAAAAGAAATACGATGAATGTTCTCTATTGGGGAAAAAAAGACTTAGAAGGCTCATAAAATTAAAAATTCTAGTCTCTTCAAAAATCTCGCATGGAGGGACACCTGGGTGGCTGAGTGGTTGAGCGTCTGCCTTCAGCTCAGGTCGTGATCCCGGGGTCCTGGGATGGAGTGCCACATCGGGCTCCCCGCAGGGATGCTCTCCTTCTGCCTACGTTCTCCGCATCTCTCTGTCTCTCTCATGAATAAATAAATAAAATCTTTTAAAAAATAAAAAATAAAAATCTCCCATGGAATTAAGTCTTAATTCAGCAGCCAAACATTAACTGCCCAATCTAGTCCCACCCTACCCATTCAAACGTACCTCCACTCCTCAATAAAAATTCTCCAGAATAGGGGCACCTGGGTGGCTCTGGTCAATTAAGCATTCAGCTCTTGGATTCTGCATAGGTCATGATCTTATGGGTCTTGAGATCCAGCCCTGCAGCAGGCTCTATGCTTATCAGGAAGTCTGCTTGAAGATTCTTTCCCTCTGCCCCTCCTCCCAAACTTCTCCTGCATGCTCTTTAGAGCTCTCTCTCAAATAAATAAATAAAAATCTTTTTTTTTAATTCTCCAGAGTAGATAAATAGATTTTTTCATTGTCCCTGGAATAAAAAATAATATTAATTCTTATCCTCAACCCTTAATCATTCATTGCCTCTCTGCCTCACAAATTTAAGCACATTTCTCCATAAACCTCCCCAAACACCCAGAATAAACTAATCTCTCCTCTAATTTATGATAAAACATGCCTTATACCACTCACTGTGGTCTGATCTACTCAGTACCCGGCAAATGGCACTAACAAGCACAACCAGGCCATGAGCAATTGGAAGGTAAGCACGGAATCCCTTACTTTTTATCTTCTCCATGAGCAGCACAGGTCTCTACAAAGCACACATGCACATACCTATTTGGCAAATAGTTAATAAATAAATTAGGGATGGTGTAACTGAAATTATCTGTAAATGCTCTTAAATTTAGCCAACCTTATTTCCCTAACTAAAAAAATACTTCAAGGTACAGGAGCAACACTAAGTAACATGGTAGTGGTTTCACCGCATCTTCAAATTCATTATCTTTACTCCTCAAAACAGCCCAGTGAAGTGCACACTATTACACCCTTGTTAAGTGGGCTATGGTTTAAATAAATATTTTTTCTCAAGAGCCCTCAGCTACTAAATGGCAAAGCTGGGACCACAGCCCAGGCCAGTAGTCCAATGCTCTTTCCAATGTTGGAATTTACCTTTTATCTCCTTTTTCTCCTTATCACATAAGGTCGAATAACTAAAAGGAGAAAGGAATCAGATAAAAATCCTTGGTAACAAGATATGGTAAATTCACGACTTCAAATGAATTATCTGCTTGAGATGGCTTTTTTTTTTTCTTTGACTCATCGAGCGCAATGATGATCTGCAAGGCTGCCTTTAAAATTAAACCTCATCATCGTACTGTATTGTGAAATAAAAAACTATCTAAACCAGTGCCTTTCCTGACTCCCAAGTCTGACACCGCCTTCCCGTCCCCCTCCCCCACTGCCATCTACTCTATACTTACAAAATCTTAAGGCTGTTTCTCATCAAAGAATTAAGGAAGGAAGCAACCTTCTGAGGACACAGCACTTGACCATCAAATCCAACGGGCGGTCCTTGCTAAACGTTATAAACCATTACTCTTTCCATACCTTACAGTCTCCAGAAATCAAGTCCTTTAAAACTCCATGTTATTTGTTAGACATTCCTATTTAATACCGAGTCACAAAGAACCTCAGTGCAGAGCAGTCTCAGTTCATGAATGGCCACATTGTTGGGTACTCTCCCTTCACACTGAAACTCAGAAATAAATGGAAAGACGTGGCGATGGATCCAAACCTGGGCTAACCGCACTGGCAGAGCCAAGAAAAACCAGAACGCACCGAACGCGCCCGCCTTCGCCTCCTCTGCAGACCTTCAGGCCAATCCAGGGGATGCGCGCAGCATCCCCCGGCCCGGCTGCACGCCTCGGCAGCCGCCAGCTCACTGCCCAGGTTCCCTCCAGGTCGCTTCTGAGCCGAGGCGCTGGGGAAGGGTGCCTTCTTCCCCCTGCGGGTGGGTCGGGCCGCACACTGCACCCAGCCCGAGACCCCCGCCGCGCCAGCCAGTCTGGCACCCCCGCCCCCCCCAAACCCAGCTGGGAGGCGCCGCGGCCTCGGGTACCATCCCCGAGCCCCAGGGAGGATGCAGAGGAGGCGGGAGGAAAGCAGTGGCTCCGGAACGAGCCACAAGCCGGAGCCTCCCCGAGCCTCCTCCGCTCCTCTACCCCGACTCACCCAGTTCTGCGCGTTATTATTGCTCAGCTTGACTTTCTTGCACAGGCTCCCGGGGACCTCCATAACCGCAGAGCGCGCTCGGGGGCCGGGAGCCTCGGCGCCCACAGGTTAGTTAGCTTGCGGAGAGGCCGGCGGGGGCGGGGCCGGGCTGGAGGGCGGGGCCTCCCCGCGCTCGGGTCGGCGCGCGCTGACGTACGCACGCACGCGCTCGCGCTCGTGCCTCTTCCTGCGTGGCGCGTCGCGGGCGCCTCCGCAATGGGGCTGGAGCCGAGAGGTACGTGTGAGGAGGGGCCAAGCGGCGGGCGCGAACCTTAGCCCGGGGTGGGGGGGCGGGGCCCTGGCGCTCGCGTCCGGGCGAGCGCGCGCGACGCTCCTCCCCCTGGATTCTGAGGAAGGGGCGGGGCCGAGAGAGGTCGTCGTGGAAGTCTCCTGGCTTCTCCCCTGCGGGCGCCGCAGGCCTCTCAGGGTAAGGGCGGTACCTGGCTCCCGGCTCCCGGTCCCAGCGTGCTTGGCTCCCCGCCGCTCACGCCGGCTGGGAGAGGGCGTTGAGGTGGCCTCCTGCCCCTCTGCTTCTCCTCCCTAAGCCTGGCCACCAGGCTGCTGTCTGCCCAGTCTGTATCCCGGGCGCCCTGGCCACATTTAAAAAGGGATTTTTCCAGCCGCGCAGAGGGAAGAACGTTTTACCAGACAATTCATTCTCCACAGGTTCCGTTTGGTGGCTTTAAAATTCTGCTCAGCGCCCAACTTCAAAAAAACAGTCAATGACCCATCCTTAGTCATCAATAATTAATATCTCGACCGGGATGAGTTGGTTATCCGCAAGGAGCCTTGCACTTTGGAGACCTCTCTTCATACCCAGAGGTATTCTGTCCAGTAATTCAGGTAGGCTCGAAGGATCCCCCATGTTATTAGCTTTTCCGTAAATTCTTAGGGGACTGAAATCTAGGCTTAGGGAGGGCTGCTGGTTACCACACGGTAGAATGCCCACCTATGCAGAACATTTTCAAATCCACCCAATTATCACAGGGCTAGTTCATAGGAAAATGGGCTGGGGTGGGGGGGAGCATCCTCCACGAGTTCTCGCTCCCCTCCCATTACGCGAAGGGTTTTCCACAGCTTCCCCGTGGCACAGAAATAGTTGTTTGAATCTCTGCTCCTCCTTAACCCAGTTTTTTCCACCTCACACCACACGCACACCATCTTCAATCACTAAGACCTAAAAGCCATTGCTTTTTTTAATAACTAGCAAATTAGCAAATCAATAAATATTTATTTCCCCTACTGTTAATGTCTTTTATTAGGCCTTCCCCATATCCAAGATGAATCACAACCAATCCCCTTAACTAGGCATCCTCCCACCTGTGCAACTGCTGCCCACACCTGTGTCATACACTCCATTACTAAAATAGAAATCTGACCTTGTTTACTTGGCCATGTAAAATGCCAGTAGTTCCCTATAGCTTTTCCTAGGGAATGTTTAAGTTGAAGTCTGCATGTAGTACTGAATTTCAGTATACTTCTCGATTTTGCCAGTAACAGGAATGAACTTGGAAGTTCAAATGAGAACACAGCACCACATTTGGAATCAGCTGTCTCTCCAAGAAGTCCTCGGAAATGGCATTCAGAGGGAAATGATATAAAGAAATCACAATCTGGGCTTCTAGTTGTGCTTATTGCTTCTCAGTCCACATTTCTGAGCTTTTCCAATGAAAGACATTTTTAGGGTCAAAATACATCATGAGTTTGCATTGATACTCTCAGTTCAAAATCATGATTCCAGGCATCAGCAACCAAAAACAAGGAAATTACAAAAAAAGACTGGAATTAAACAAACAAAAACCACAGGATTATGTCGAAAGAACTCAGAAGCCAACTTCAAGAAGTTTTCTCGTGTCAAAGATGGCACAATTAGATTAGAGCTCTAAAGGGATAATAGCTATAGGGTATTAAAACAAATTATCTTTAAATGTAGATGTTGATATGATATTGATGATTAAAAGAGAACTCATTGTCATCCTTGGAGGATGCTAAGGAACCAACTCATTTTGAAAATATAAATAAAAGGAAAGAAACATTTACCCTGCTTTCTCTGCATTATCTGTAAGTCAGATAATGAAAAAATTGATGAGGGGGCCCCTGGGTGGCACATTTTTCAGCTCAGGTCATGATCTCAGGGTTTTGAGATCAAGGCCCATGTCCGGTTCTGTGCTGAGCACAGTCACTTGAGATTCTCTCTCCCTCTCCCTCTGCCCCTCCTGCTTGTGCTCTCATTTTCTCTCTCTCTCTCTCTCTCTCTCTCTCTCTCTCTCTCCCTTAAATAAATAAATAAATAAATCTTTTTTTAAAAAATGGATAAGAAGGGAGTGCCTGGGTGGCTCAGTCATTAAAACATTTGTTTTCAGCTCAGGTTATGATCTGGAGTCCTGGGATGGAGCCCCGCATTAGGCTCTCTGCTCAGTGGGGAGTCTGCTTCTCCCTCTACTCCTCCCTCTTGCTCTGCTGTCTCTCTCTCTCTCTCTCTCAAATAAAATCTTTTTAAAAATCGATGAGAAGTTTTCCTTGTAGAAATATAGCTAATAAATAAAGAAGGAAAGATTATAATATCACCATCTTTACCTTCTAATGAAATAATGGATAAAGACAATGATGCTCATGGCTGCTAACATCATGGAAATAAAGAACATCAGAACTTTTTTGCCTCCTCATGATTTTTTGCCTCCTGTAGTATTAATGCCCCTCACAATCACCTGATTCTAACCAAGCTTTCAGGTCTAATTGCCAGCTTATAGTTAATGCAGAGAAAAGAGGAAGATGTAAAATCACTATATATGCAAGTAGCCAAATTCAAATTGTGGAAAAGCCTACATCATAGTGAACTGATTCTTAAATAATTCAATTAAAGGGGGAAAAAAACTAATGAAGAACTAAAGATTAAAAGAAAACTTAAGAGAACTATTCGACAATTGAAATATATGGAAATTTAACCACTGACTTGCATAGAGAATTTTTTTTTCACATGGAGAATTTTTAATGTATATAGCAAGGATTTTGAAGAGTCCCTGGATTCTTGATATTAAAAGCTGACAATTTTTTGGTAATAATAGCTCTAAACCTAGGTAGCTCTAAAATTAGAGCTACATATTGAAAGATGTGTCAATGAAATGGCAATGCCATAAGTATTCAGAACTAAAATGAGGCTCTTGGAAATTAAAAGCAAGATAGCAGGAGTGGAAGAAAAGGTGAAGGTATCTCGCAGAATGCAGAGCAAAAAATTCCCCAAAACAGAAGTGGAATTTTTAAAGAAAAAACAGTCCAGGAAACCCAACATCCAAATATTAGGAATTCCAGAAGAGAAAAATCGCAGGAGGAAATAACCAAGGAAATTATTCAAGAAAATTTCCTAGAAGTGAAGGACTTGAGTCTCTCCCCAAATGTCCAGCTCAGCACATAAAAATTGAACATACAAAACACAGCACTGTTGTTTGGAAATCCTACAAGCTTCCCAGGAGGAGATTTCAAAAGCAAAGAATCAGGAATGAAAATAAATTGAGGGTACCGAGAAAAACACTGAGAGCTAGAAGGCCAATAGAACAATATCTTTAGAGTTCCAAAAGAATTTCCAACCTGAAATTTGGAGTTACATACACCCTTTCTCAAGAAATTATTGGAGGATATGCTCCACTTAAATGGAAAAAGGAAGACATGGCATTTAGAAAACAGGAGTTTCCACAGAGGAGACAGCTGAAAAGGAATTCCCAGGTTGATGGTGAAGGAAGATCTAGGGATGACTACCATGTACTGGGTCTGGAGGATACTCAATCAGAAGGGTCTCCAAGAAGTCAGAAGGCCCTTGGAGAGCCTTGTTTAGGAAGACAAAATTAATAGAGCATCTGATAGAGATGACCATACTGAAAATGATTCAGGCAACTGAAACGGAGTTTGAGGTTATATTAGTCATAACTATTTAGAAAAGTAAGTCATCAAAAAGGACACATTTATCACACCCTTTCCAAACAAACTATATCTCCGGGTAATCAAATAGTTGATGAAGAATAGTTCATACTGATAAAATTTTAACTAATAAATGCAGAAGGATTGTTGGAACTTAAAAATTACCATTTTTGATGGGTAGCAAGGAAGGCACTTGTTTTGATGAGCCCTGGCTATTGTAGGTAAGTGATGAATCATGAATTCTACTCCAGAAACCAATATTGCACTGTATGTTAACCTAAAATTTAAATTAAAGAGAAAGGAAAGAAGGAAGGAAAAGGAAAGGAAAGAAAAATCACCATTTTAGGGGCATATGGGTGGCTCAGTGGTTGAGCATCTGCCTTTGGCTCAGGTCATGATCCCAGGGTCCTGGGATCAAATCCCGCGTCAGGCTCCCCATAGAGAGCCTGCTTCTCCCTCTGCCTATGTCTCTGCCTCTGTGTGTCTCATGAATAAATAAAACAAATCTTTAAAAAAATGAATAAATAAAAATCACTATTTTAAACACCTGATGAGGTAATTAATATAGGCAATAATCATTAATGTCTACTGAAAGTATTAGGTGAAAGATAGTGTGATGGTTAATTTTATGTATCAACCTGAATGGCTCACAGAGAGCCCAGATATTTGGTTAAACATTATACTGGGTGAGTCTGTGAGAGTTTTGCTGGATGAGATTAACATTTGAATCAATAGACTAAGTTAAATTACTCTCTAAAGTGGGTACGCCTCATCCAATCATTCAAAGGCATGATTAGAACAAAAAGATGACTCTTCTGCAAGTAAGAGGGGACTCCTGCCTTACTTCTTTGAGCTGAGACATTGGTCTTTTCCTGCCTTCAGACTTGAACTGAAACATTGGCTCTTTGATCTCAAGCCTGCTATCTTTCAGACTGGAACTTATGCCATCAGCTCTTCTGACTCTCAGGCTTTGGAACTTGGAGTGAAACTACCATCAGCCCTTCTCCAGCTTGCTGACTGCAGATCTTGAGACTTCTCAGCCTCCATGATCACGTGAGCCAATTCCTTATAATAAATCTCCATCTATCTATACTATTGGTTCTGTTTCTCTGGAAAACTCTAATAGAGGTAGGAAAGAGAATTTTACAATGGAGGGATGAGGCTGATACCACCTGTACCCACTTAGCGATTTTAGCATCTTCTAAAACTGGTATACCGGATATCATGTACCTTAAATGTGATATAATGAGAAATCCTCAGCACTAATTGTCCTAATTTGTGTTGTTCAAGAAGTAGGGCATGGAAAGAATATGATTACAAGTCATTTATTTGGGAGGTGAGCCCAGGAAACACCATTAGTAAAGTGGGAACATGATACAGGAACATGAAGGAAGTCAATAAAGCAGCCATTGTAAGTAACTGGAGCTTAATCCCACTGAGTAACTCTGAGAAAGTGTTGAATATATGCTTCAAAACATATCTGAGGGATCCCTGGGTGGCACAGCGGTTTGGCGCCTGCCTTTGGCCCGGGGCACAATCCTGGAGACCCGGGATCGAATCCCATGTCGGGCTCCCAGTGCATGGAGCCTGCTTCTCCCTCTGCCTATGTCTCTGCTTCTCTCTCTCTCACTGTGTGCCTATCATAAAATAAATAAAATTTAAAAAAAAATTTAAAAAAACATATCTGAGAGGAGAAAGCTGGGATATTTATACCGCTTCCCTTCGAATAATAGTCATTATTCAAGGACTATTCCTAGGGAGTGGAGTGTTCATTCCCTGGTAATTTTGGATTGCAATTCATGCAAGTAGAGAGGGCACTGGTTCCAAAGAAAGCCTTTATGCGAAGAAATAGAGGTATATTCACAAGTGAAAGGATGATATGTTCCACAATAGTAGGGGCTGAAAGGATATGCATGCAGCACCAGAAGTGTTTGCTATAACCTCTTATGAGTATTCTTTAAAAAAAAAAAAGAGCAAGGATATATGTCTCTCTTCTTTTTTACATAAGAGGTTACTTATTTTTAAGAAGAGAACAATAAAGAACTCCACAAAGAGAACCACACACAAACACACACACACACACACACACACACACAAAGGAAAGGAAAAATAGAAACTATCTTCAGAGTAAAACTATCATGGTAGAAAGGAAGGATGTTTTCCTACATGGCTCAGCAATTTTTTTTTATAAATTTATTTTTTTTATTGGTGTTCAATTTGCCAACATATAGAATAACACCCAGTGCTCATCCCATCAAGTGCCCCCA
Organism: Vulpes lagopus; assembly: GCF_018345385.1. Classification (NCBI taxonomy): domain Eukaryota; kingdom Metazoa; phylum Chordata; class Mammalia; order Carnivora; family Canidae; genus Vulpes; species Vulpes lagopus. Next base: position 104,220,470 of record NC_054829.1, read on the forward strand.
CTCAGTGCCCGTCACCCAGTCACCCCCACCACCCCCGCCCACCTCCCCTTCTCCCACCCCTAGTTCGTTTCCCAGAGTTAGGAGTCTCTCATGTTCTGTCTCCCTTTCTGATATTTCCCACTCATTTTTTTCTCCTTCCCCCTTTATTCCCTTTCACTATTTTTTATATTCCCCAAATGAATGAGACCATATAATGTTTGTCCTTCTCCAATTGACATTTCACTCAGCATAATACCCTCCAGTTCCATCCACGTTGAAGCAAATGGTGGGCATTTGTCATTTCTAATGGCTGAGTAATATTCCATTGTATACATAAACCACATCTTCTTTATCCATTCATCTTTCGATGGACACCGAGGCTCCTTCCACAGTTTGACTATTGTGGACATTGCTGCTAGAAACATCGGGGTGCAGGTGTCCTGGTGTTTCATTGCATCTGTATCTTTGGGGTAAATCCCCAGCAGTGCAATTGCTGGGTCGTAGGGCAGATCTATTTTTAACTCTTTGAGGAACCTCCACACAGTTTTCCAGAGTGGCTGCACCAGTTCACATTCCCACAACAGTGTAGGAGGGTTCCCCTTTCTCCACATCCTCTCCAACATTTGTGGTTTCCTGCCTTGTTAATTTTCCCCATTCTCACTGGTGTGAGGTGGTATCTTATTATGGTTTTGATTTGTATTTCCCTGATGGCAAGTGATGCGGAGCATTTTCTCATGTGCTTGTTGGCATGGCTCAGCTCTAAATCACACATACTTGGTCATAGTAATATACACACATGTGTGATGGTGACAGAAGAAGAAAGAGAAATAAATCTTCATTTTCCAAGGTGAGAAACCCATAGATATTGCCTAAAGCTTAAAGACCAAAAGTAGCAATACACCTATTATTTTAAGATATGGAAATATGTACCAAAAGATTTACCTGAAAGACTTAAGAGTCGTTGCCTCTAGGGAAGGAAAATTGGGAAAGGAGATGAAGATGATGAGGGATTTGTTCTTTGTCTTAAAATTCCTTATGGAATCATTTCAGTCTAAACTATTTAGATATATCATTTTGACAAAAATGTACAAAAAACTTTTTTAAAATTTTGAATTCAAGGTCAAACGAAGTGAGCATGTGGAGACAACCCTTAAGATGTTTGGCTTAAAAAAAGGAATAGAGAAATGAAATAGAGCTGAAGACCAATACAGAATCAAGGTAGGATTTTTTTTTTAAGATTTTATTTATTATTATTTATTATTTATTATTTATTTATTATTTATTATTTATTATTTATTATTTATTTATTTATTATTCATGAGAGAGAGAGAGAGAGGCAGAGACATAAGCAGAGGGAGAAGCAGGCTCCATGCAGAGAGCCCAATGCGGGACTTGATCCTGGGACTTCAGGATCACACCCTGAGCCGAAGGCAAACGCTTAACTGCTGAGCCACCCAGGCATCCCAAAGTAGAATTTTTTTATTTTTTTTTTTTAATTTTTTTTTTTTTAATTTTTTTTTTATTTATTTATGATAGTCACAGAGAGAGAGAGGCAGAGACACAGGCGGAGGGAGAAGCAGGCTCCATGCACCGGGAGCCCGATGTGGGATTCGATCCCGGGTCTCCAGGATCGCGCCCTGGGCCAAAGGCAGGCACCAAACCGCTGCGCCACCCAGGGATCCCAGTAGAATTTTTTTAAAAGAAAGGATAAACTAGAGCAAATTATATGCTGATGAGAATGACCCCAACAAAGAGCAAAGGTAATTAACTGATGGATAGAGATCCTTGAGGGTTGGAATCCAGGGCACAAGTGAAGGTGGGCCTTTGATGAGGAGTAGGTAATACCTGCAAAATAAAGTAAAAAGAGAAGACAGGCACAGATGCCAGCCCATTGGTATAGGAGGTGGGATAATGAGAGACTTTGCACTGAGGGTTTTTATTTTCTCATGTAAATGTGAGGTAAAGCCATTAGTGAGAGAGGACCATCTGAGAACTACTGCTCTAAATAATGGATGGGCATTCTTAGATACCTGAGATAGTTACCCTTATAACATATTGTATATTCCAACAGTCATTAAAACTGTAAAGAGCACATTAAATATTTTAAGCTAAACCAAGGAGCTATAAAAATTAGAAACCCCAGAGCAAAGTGTATCTTAACCCTTTCAGGAGCACAGGTATTCTCAAGAAGAGGGTAACGGTAATGTAAAAGCTTGGTAATATCATATTGTAAGTCACTCACCCAGGTGGTAGCAGAGCATCAGTCTCAGAAGGTGGTCTGAGATGAATAGAACTTAAAAGTTGCTGCACAAACCAGAGGTAATGTACATGAGCATCCCATTCATCCCCCCACCCTCTCTATTGTTAGTTAAACCCCCACCAACTGAGAAATGGAAGGGATGATTGGAAGGCAGACAGGGATATTTTATTTCCATTTGGAAGGAATCACTGGAGATTCTGAAAAATTCCCTTTCATCCAGTCACTTCAAGTCTCTAGGCTTGCAGGAGGCCAGTTTGTAGAGAAAATCACCCCTGTGGTCAAGGCCATTCCATTTCTTCACATTTTGCATATATGGAGAAAATACATGAAGATATCTAAAGACATATCTTCAGCAAGGGGATTTGACTGAATAAAGAACAAGAGAAATAGGGCTGAAAAATCCTTGAAACATCACCAATTTCATCTGAAGCATTTTCTGGTGGTTATTGCTATTTTTTACCTTACAAAAAGCCCCCAAATAGTGAATTTCATAAGACGAGTTACTAAAAATTGTCACATTTTAGAATTATGGTTTGTTCATAATTCAAGAGATCTTTTCACAGTGAATAGAGACAACTTGCTAGAGCTCTAGGTTTTCTACTAACTTCAGAATCTTGGGTAAGTCATGTAACTTCTGGGGTGAAGCAGGGGATCAGTTGGATAAATTCATCTCAAGGAATTTTCCAGTTCTAAAATTATTCTCGATTCTTTTTTTGTAAGATTTATTTTATTTATTTGAGAGGAAGAGGGAGAGAGAAGCAGACTCTGTGCTGAGCAGAGAACCAGACTTGGTCCCAAGACCCTGAAATCATGACCTGAGCTGAAGGCAGATGTTTAACTGACTGACCACCCAGGTGCCCCTTATTCTAGGTTCTTAATTTAGGTGTCACTTGTACCTGAAAACAAGAATTTAATCAAACCCACAAATTATCTGTAAGAACCTTACTGTGTAAAACATTGTGTTAATAATTTCTGTATGTTAAAGTAGCTGAGTAATAAGTAATGGGAAGCAACACCGAACACAGCATATATTCTTTTCCCTAGATTCTTTCAGCATAATTATGATGAAATACATCCATGTTGTTGTGTGTGTTGACAGTTTATTCCATTTTGTTGATGACTAGTATTCCATTGTACAGTGTTAAGATTTTGTTAAATTAACATTTGTTAAGTAGAGCACAGGTGCTAGATGGTGAATTTTGGCTTAACAATAGAACACAAAAGAAATAAGAACCATTATTACTCATAACCTCAAGGACCTTTATTACTCATAGGTCCTTGAGGAAGTACATGGCACACTTTGAGAGGCCACACAAGGCCAGGTGCAGGCAGAGAAAGAGGCAGGACCTGGGGCAAATGCCTTCATTGGGATCCCAAGGTGGAATGCTCTGGGGTTCCCAGGCTAAGGCCAGATTGATTAATTCAAATCAGAGAGAGCAGAGTTTCTGGTAAGCTCTACAGGGGTCTCATCTTTATTTTTTTTTTTTAAGATTTTATTTATTTATTTATTTATTTATTTATTTATTTATTTATTTATTTATTTATGAGAGAAACAATGAGCAGGAAGGAGGGCCAGAAGGAGAGGGAGAAACACACTCCCCACTGGGCAGGGAGCCTGACAACACAGGGCTGGATCCCAGGACCCTGAGATCGTGACCTGAGCTGAAGGCAGATGCTTACCGACTGAGCCACCAGATGCCCCTCATCTTTTTTTCTTTTTTTTCAAAGATTTTATTTATTCATGAGAGAGAGAGAGAGAGAGAGAGAGAACAAGCATGGGGAGGAGCAGAGGGAGAGGTAGAAGCTGGCTCAATCCCAGGACCCTGGGATCAGGACCTGAGTAGAAGACAGATGCTTAACTGACTGAGCCACCCAGGTGCCCCTGTGGGGGGTCTCAGGGGCACATAGGGGAAAGTCCTGGAAGGCCAGTTAGACTGTTGATCACAGGGGCAGTTGGGGAGGTCTTATCAGGACATTACATTTGCTTGTGACTCTGTGGGCTGTTATCTAGGGTATGTGCTTGTATGAAGGGTTAGTGTCAGTTTAAGGTCCCTGCAGGTCCCTTGGTAAGCCAAAATAGATGCCAAGGCAGCAATATCATGGAGTAGTTTAGTTAAACTCACAATATGTGGATATGCCGTGATTTGTTTATTATCTGTTGAAGGATATTTGGGTAACTTCAATTTGAGGCTCTTGCAAATAAAATTGCCATGAACACTCATATGCAAGTCTTTGTGTGAGCAGATACTTTCTCCCCCTACCCCCCACCCAGGGAAAGAAACCTAGGCATATCAATACTAGAGGAATGACTACACCATATGGTAGACATATATATAATTTTTTGAAAAACAGTCAAAACCATTGGTAAATGGTGGTACAATTTTACATTCCTGCTAGCAGTGTATGAGAATTATAGTTGCTCCACATTCTTACCAATAGATTGGTATGGTTGGTCTTTTTAATTTTAGTCGCTGTAATAGTATGCAATAGTATATCATTATAGTTTTAATTTTCACTTCTCTGGGAGCCTGGGTGGCTCAGTGGTTAAGCATCTGCCTTTGGCTCAGGCCATATCCTAGAGTTCCAGGATTGAGTCCTGCATCGGGCTCCCCACAGGGAGCCTGCTTCCCCCTCTGCCTATGTCTCTATTCTCTCTCTGTGTGTCTCTCATGAATAAATAAATAAAATTTTTTTTTAAAAAAATTGCACTTCCCTAATCACTAATGATGTTAAACATCTTTTCATGTGCTTATTTGCTATCTGTATATTTTCTTTGGTTAAGGATCTGATCAGATCTTTTTGCCCATTTTCTAATAGAACTGTTTGTTCTCGGGATCCCTGGGTGATGCAGCGGTTTGGCGCCTGCCTTTGGCCCAGGGCGCGATCCTGGAGACCCGGGATCGAATCCCACATCGGGCTCCCGGTGCATGGAGCCTGCTTCTCCCTCTGCCTATGTCTCTGCCTCCCTCTCTCTCTCTCTCTCTGTGACTATCATAAATAAATTTTTAAAAAAATTTTTTTTTTAATGAATTGTTTGTTCTCTTATTACTGAGTTTTGGAAATTCTGTATATATTCCATCTCAAACATTTTATTCTTCATCTCAAGAAGTTCAACATGGGTCTCATTTTATTTTATATTTTTCTTTTGAGAAAGTGAGAGTGGGAGAGGCAGAGGGAAAGAGAGAGAAAGAATCCCAAGCAGGCTCCATGTCCAGCACAGAGCCCAGCTTGGGGCTCAATTTCATGACCTGGAGATCATGACCTGAGCAGAAATTGAGAGAGCCGGCATTTAACCAACTAAGCTACCCAGGCACCCCAACATGGGTCTCTTTTTAAAAATGTATCTTCCATGCCTCCATTCCACATGAGCAATCCTTCCCCTACTTGTTTGAATATATGTAAAATAACCATTTTAACATCCTTATCTACAAATTCTGTTTTCTGTGTTTATATCTCATCATATTGACTCATTTTTCTCAGTCTAGGTCATATTCTCCTCTTTCCCTGCCCCTTTCCTGCTCCCTACCAGACTCCTGATGTTGTGAATTTTACCTTGTAGCATGCTGCATGTTTTTGTAGCCCTGTACATTTTTTTTCAGCTTTATTCTGGGTCATGGTTAGGTTAGTTAGAAATAGTTTGGTCCTTTCAAGGCCTTAGCCTATGACTAATTGTGCCCCACCACTCAGAATACCATTTTGAGTACTTTGCCCAAAGCCAAGGATTTCCACTCTGGCTAGTGGGAACACAGCCTATTTTCAGTTGGTTGTGAGCTCAGGGCATATTCCCCTTTGCTCCTTTTGGATGGTATTTTTCTCTGCTCGATATTAGTTTTTCTCACTTGCCTTTGCCCCAGTGCACTTTCTGCCATCTCTGGAGCTTTCTCTGTGGTAGTTCTGTCTTCTTAAGTACTATATCCTGTCTTCCTGACTCCCAGCATCAACTTCCTAAATCAGCGGGACCACAGATTTCTGCCTGGATTACTCTGCCTGCACTGTGGCCAGGAAACTCTGTCTCAGATATTAAGCTGAGGCAGCTGTAAGGATTAATCTCATTATTTCCCAATCTCTCAGGGATCACTGTCCTGCCCTGCCTGGTATCCAATGTCTGAAAGTCATTTTTTCAAATATTATTTTAGTGGGTTTTGTTAGCTGTTTCTGGTGGGAGATCAGATCCAGTCACTGATACTTTATCTTCCTAGAAGTAGAAGTTGCTTTTTTCTGTGGTTACTTTTATAGTAATAACTTCTTTGCCTTTTTTTTAGCTTCACTATTTAACATATATGCTTAGTGTAATTTAGTCTTGACAATTTAAAAAGTGTGTCATGTCTTTAAAATGATTTTATTTTTAAAGATTTTATTTATTTATTTGAGAGAATGAGCAGTGGGAAGGGGCAGAGGGAGAGAGAGAAGCAGATTCCCCGCTGAGCAAAAAACCCAATATGAGGCTCAATCCCAAGACCGTGAGATGATGACCTGAGCTAAAGGTAGATGTTTAAGCAGCTGAGCCACCCAGGCACCTCTTTAAAATGATTTTAATCTCTAAACTTACTCCTCCATCCTTTTCATTTCCTTATAGTGCCTCTAAAGGGGAGTAGGGTACACAGTAAATTTGGAAATACATGGAGTCTGAAACTAAAGGAAAAGGAACTGCATATAACCACTGTTCTAATTGATAAAGTCATTCTCCATAAGGGGACAGGTTAACAATTCTGATGCAACTGTACATATGCTAAACAAGTAAGTGGTGGCACAAGGTAAGAGCCAAGTTTCTTACCTTTGGAGTGAGAGTCACATAAGCAAGGGGGTTGGGTGGGAGGAAGCCATAAATTTGCTAGTGGATTAGTAAGAACTCATGTTTAATTTAATACAGATACAGATGATTACATATAGAAATATTACATATAGAAATATTTATAGATGTGTGTATGTACCCATAAGTGATATACCTGTTTCTTTGTCAGCTGAGAAGGCTCTAAAGAAACAGCATCCCAGTAGCAGTGAGTCCAGATCTTGGTTTCTAATACCATTTCCAATGGAAGAACTTTTTTCAAGAAATGGCTAATTCTAGGACTAGTAAAGAAATATACAAGGTGAGCCTGGAACGCTTTGAAGTGTGAGAGTGTTTTTGAAGTACAAAAAATAAAAAACAAAAACAACAAAACAATGAAACACCACATTCATGTAGGTCTGTCAAAGGAGCCAAATGAAAGAGCTCCCAGTGGCCAAAGATAGACAAATTTGAGGAATAAAATAAATAGATAGTAAGAAATAGGTACACAGATGGCCACCTTAGTGGGATTTAATCTAAAGATGGGAGAAGAAAGGGAAAGAAGGAGTTTTCAGCAGCCACACAAAATAGGATAGTAAAGAAATAGTACCGGGATCCCTGGGTGGCGCAGCGGTTTGGCGCCTGCCTTTGGCCCAGGGCGCGATCCTGGAGACCCGGGATCGAATCCCATATCAGGCTCCCGGTGCATGGAGCCTGCTTCTCCCTCTGCCTGTGTCTCTGCCTCTCTCTCTCTCTCTGTGACTATCATAAATAAATTTTTAAAAAAAATTAAAAAAAAAAAAGTAAAGAAATAGTACCAAGGGTGACTAGGTGGCTCAATCAGTTAAGTGTCTGCCTTTGGCTCAGGTCATGATCTTGGGGTCCTGGAATCAAACCCCACCCTGGGCTTCCTGCACAATGGAGAGTCTGCTTCTCTCTCTCCCTTTGCCTCTCCCATCTTCCTTGTCCTTATGTTCTCTCTCTCTCTCAAATAAAGAAATAAAATCTTAAAAAGAAAAAAAAATAGCACTATAGTGCACCACAGAATGTAAACTCCTTTATTCTCCACTTCTGCTTCTTATTACTTCTACCTCTCCCAACTAACTGATTTTTTCACAAACTGCCCAAGTGACAGGATCTAATTTGATCAGCCTATCACAATCCAATTTAGGCTACCCCTTTTGGTAAAATCTCTCATGCCAGCGTATCTTTTAAGTTGCTGGTTAACTGACAGGTGCCTCTAGGTCGGGTTGTCCATCTGGAGTCTAATCCCCTGCAACCAGGAAGTAAGGTTCTATAGTCTAAGGTAAAGCAATTAATTCATTAGAAAGCACCTATATGGGGGTTGTAGGTCTGGAAGAAACTCAGAATCATATACTCTTCTCTCACATAACAGATCTGTTTTCCCAAAGTTCCTTCTGTTGAAAATATCAATTCTTTGTAATGTGAACATGTGTTTTGTGGAAAAGGATTCTGTGATAATTCTGATTCAACAAATATTGCTAAGTGATTACTAAGTGGGAGATATAGTTCTATGCACTTAAATGTGTAGGAAATATGGGTTAAACTAAATTCTTATATGGTAAAATCCTGTTTTTAGTGTGCCATTATTATAAGCTCAAGAGAAGGGCTATGGTTTATACTGTCTCCCAAATCTTTTAAGCCAAGTTCCCTTTTTCTGAAAAGCATTTCTTAAACTTCAGATTACATGAAAGATGTATCTTGAGAAAAGCTCGATTTTATCATTGAGGTTCCAGGAAATGATGTTGTCAAGGGACACATGTGCTGTAGTAGCTAGTCTCCACAAGATATCTCCTCTCCCCTGATGAACCACCCCTGCTGATATTCACTCCCTTGTGTAGTCCTCTCCCACACTGGATCTAGGCTGATCTTATGGCTTACTATAGCTAACAGAATGCAGCAGAAATGATTGTGTCCATTCCAGGCTTAAGCCTGATAATTTAAGAAATCTTGCTACCTTGCCCAAAATCCAACATGAAGAGGCCACAGGGAGAAAGAGAGGCTCTGATACTACATGGAAAAGACCCAGTAATCCAACCAACAGGGAGAAAAAAAGCCCTAAGCATCTGACTCCAGTGGAACTATACAAGCCAAACCGCATAGTTCAATCCATCCTAGCTAAAATGACAGACATGTGAGTGAAGAAGTCATCCTGGACATTCTGGTCCTAGTAGTGAAATACATAAGCCATGGCCAAATCCCAATCCATAGAATTGTGAGGCATTATAAATGGTGGTTGTTTTAAGCCCCTGTTTTGAAGTAGTTTGTTAGACAGCAATTGGTAAACAATATATAAAAATAATTTTAAAAATTATTGCATAAACTTAATATATTGTTCCTAAATTATAAGTACATGTGTCTGTTTCAGAAATGACCTATTTTAGAGGAAATATAAGTATTTATTTATAAATACTTGAATAAGTTTGCTGTTTACTACAATCGCTTACCTTTTATTTTTGGAAATAACCACTTTATCAGTAAAAATTAAAAACCAAATAAAAGAAGTTTTGAAATATTTAATCACAGAAAAGCCAATTTAACTGCATACTTCTTGCAGTAAACAAAATTAAAATACTTTCATACAATAAGGAAGTAAGAAAAAATTGAACTTGAGGCATCCATTTGTTTATAATTGGCAAATCTAATTTAAAAGCACATCTGCTCTGTTTAGCCTGCAAATATCAATAACAATTAGGAAATTATAAATTCCTAACCTTAAAACAAAATCCAAATTTCAGTCAGGGAACTTTATCCTTTATTTATAAGTTTGGGGATACTAATTATTTACTAATTATTTACAAAGGATAAAATGTTAAACACAATCCTTCTTCCCCCCCCCTCTTTTCCCCTTCTCTTCTGCTCTGCCTTCCCCTTATTCCTAATTCTTTTCTCCCTAGATGTCCAGAAGATTGAGTAGGTCACACCGGCTTGAGTATTTGTAAGGTAAAATTCTGAGAAACCCATGCATTCATTTCAAATAAGCCACTCAAGCCCAGACCTTGTGTTACTATGTTGTCATAGCAAGCAGTCATCCCCACTTTAGGATTTGTCCCTTTCTAGGTGAGCAGTGTAGCAACCTAAAATGCATAGGATCCTAAATCAGAGCTCTTCACACCTTACATAAAAGTTGTAGTTTTTATTGGACACAACATCCAGATATTCACATGAAAATTATTCCATATAAGTATTCGAGTAAATGAAATTTATGAAAGCAAAGTTATAGAATAAGAATTTAAATATTTAGGAGTAAGTTTTTATTTTGAAATCATAGGAGCACATTTCATGATAATATGAAGAAACACACTAGATGACGGTATGTCCAATAAAACACAAAGTTAATGTTGTTAAAGGAAAAACTGGAAGGAAGGCATTGTAGAGCATCAGAAATAAATATCTTCAAACTAATGTGTCATGGTGCTTTCTACGTTTGTGTCCTCCCAAAATTCACATATTGAATCCTAATCTCCAAAGATGATGGTGTTAGTAGCTGGGGCCCTTAAGGGCTGAGGTTACGAGGGTAGAGCCCTCATGAATGGGATTGGTACCTTATAAAAAAGACCCCACCAAGATCCCTAGCCCATGTGAGTGCACAGCAAGAATGCACCAGCTACAAACAAGGCAAATGGCCTTTACCAGAAGGCAACCATGCTGGAGCCTTGATCTTAGACTTGAGATCTGGAGGCTTCCAGAACTATGAGAAATAAATGTCTATTGGTTGTAAGTCACCCAGTATGTGGCATTTTGTTATAGCAGCCCAAATGGACTAAGTGCTTATTTCTATTGTTTCTCCAGGGCATTCATTTATGTCTCAGTTTGTAATTTATGCAGAAACACAACTCAAGAACCAGAGTCCATAAATATTCAGGTATAGTTCCTTTAATGAAATATTTCCTCCCAAGATATAAATTGGTGATAATGGTCTGTTTCCTTGAATACAACAGTTCCTCTTAAGATTAGTATAGTAGGATCTGATTTATGATTAGAAGACAAAGGACAACGTACCTGGGTGGCTTAGTCAGTTAAGCGTCTGATTCTTGATCTCAGCTTAGGTCTGGATCTTATGGTCATGAGTTCAAGCTCCATGTTGGGCTCCATGCTCAGTGTAAAGTCTACTTTAAAAAAAAAAAAAAAAGGGATGCCTGGGTGGCTCAGTGATTGAGCATCTGCATTCAGCTCGGTATGATCACAGAGTCCTGAGATCGAGTCCTACATGGGGCTCCCTGCATGGAGCCTGTTTCTCCTCCCTCTGCCTATGTCTCTGCCCCTCTCTCTCTGTACCTCTCGTAAATAAATAAATAAAATCTTTAAAAATAAAAAAAAAATTTAAATTTAAAAGAAAAGGAAAAGACAGTTAAAACTAGCTATTGCAAACTAAAAGATGAAACAAAGTAAAGTAAGATACTATTGTTACTTGACAGAACTCATGAATTCTTACAGGAGATAGAGATGAAAGTCCGCCCAAAATTGTAATATTCCTCTATTAAACATGTGTTTTTATGCCCCAGCATTTACCTTGGAATAGTAAAAATATAGGAAAGAGACTGAAAGGTCAAACCTGAAGAGAATGAAGCCATGTATGTTAAAAGAAAAACAAATGCAATTAACACTATGCTGACATCCAAATACTGGGCTACAAGAAAGAGAAAAATAATTCTGTGTTATATTCAAGAGTAAACCTGGATAAAGCAAAAAATATAGAGAAATATATGTAAGTATATCTGTCATCAAATCCTAAAAAGGTCATTTCATCTGAAGAGAAATCAAGATGAATAAAATTTTTGATATATTTACTCTATTTTCTATTATCCTGTGTGTATGTGTGTTGTTTGTGTGTGCAGGGGTGGGGGAATATATGGGGTGTGGAGGTGGGAGATGAGGCTGGTATATATATACTATATAAAAACATGCCAAGTTTTTTTTCATTTGGGCACTGAGTTGGAGGTACTATAAATGTTTGTTAAAGGAGAATTTTTAGGGAAAAGTCTTTGTTTACCAATTAACTTTTATTTACCCAATAAAATTAGTGAAGTCTTTTGGTTTATAATGACTGAAATCATTTAAATGGATTTAAGCTGAAAAATTAGGCCTAGCTGGTTCTAAGTGTTCAAGGATATTTGGACTGTTTCTATCTTTCCTTTGGCTCTACTTTCCTCTGTGCCAGCTTTATAATCAGGAAAGTTTTTATCAAGAAATATCAGTTTGGGGGATCCCTGGGTAGCTCAGCAGTTTAGCGCCTGCCTTTGGCCCAGGGCTTGATACTAGAGTCCCAGGATCGATTCCCACATCAGGCTCCCTGCATGGAGCCTGCTTCTCCCTCTGCCTGTGTCTCTGCCTCTCTCTCTCTCTCTCTCTCTCTCTCTCTCTCTCTCTCTGTGTGTGTGTGTGTGTGTGTCTCATGAATAAATAGATAAAATCTTAAAAAAAAAAAAAAGAAAGAAATATCAGTTTGGTCAGCAGTAACTCCAAGGCTTATGTCCTTGCCTAGCAACCACAGATGAAAGAGAAGAGCCAGGGCAGCCCCAGTGGCTCAGCGGTTTAGCGCTGCCTTAGCCCGGGGCATGATCCTGGGGTCCCAGGATCGAGTCCCACATCAGGTTCCCTACATGGATCCTGTGTCTCCCTCTGTCTGTGTCTCTATCTGCTGTGTCTCTGCTTCTCTCTCTCTCTCTCTCTCTCTCTCTTTCTCTGTATGTCTCATGAATAAATAAATAAAATCTTAAAAAAAAAAAAACCACAGGGAAAGACTGGGGGAAGGAATGAGGAAAAGGAAAGTTGAGGGGTTCTTTACCAATGTAAGGAGGAATGAATGACCACTTGGCAACCAACATCTTCATATTAACCTGCCTAATGTTTTTTTCTTTCCTACGAAGGTACACAATGGGTGGGGTGAGGGATCAGCTATTTGTGCTTAATAGTTATCTGAATTCTAGACCAGGGAGAGTTTTATCCATTGAAAATAAAAATAGATTCAAGAAAAGGTTAAGGACTATGGAAATGACAATTAGGTCTCAGAGAGATGTACCACCTGAGCAGCTGGTCAAAGAATCATACCACTGAGGTTTTGAAGTTGTTTCTCTTTGTGTGCCTTTTCTGGTATGCCACCATCCTTTGAGAATCCTTTCTCTGCCTGGGCAATTTCCTGCCTTTTGATCCACTTCCACAAGGCAGAAGAGGCCAGAATACTCATTCTCCACACTCAGCTCACAGATGGGTTGCAGGCATGAAGCCTAGGTTCCTCCAATCACACACTCATGTGGGATATCAAACCAGAAATGAGCTAAATGACAAGGCAAGGTGAAGATTGCAGGAAATCCTTTTTTGGTTTGTTTTTGCCAAGGTGACAGTTTAGATGTCATCTTTCATTGAAAGAGGACTTTACCTTCATTTTGACTTCAGTCTATACATTTTAGCTAAGTTCTTCTTTCTAGCTTATGTTTTAAATCAGTCAAAAGACCTGATGGGCAAAGCATCTTCTGATGGGATCCCAAACTACCCTCAAGCAATAATGACTGCCCTGTAAGACTGCATAAGTGACCCCAAGACAATGATTTAACCTGAACTTCATGGCCCATGTCCCCACCTACCTTTGTCCCGCATTTCCTTACATAAATTTAGAAGTATTTGAAGACAGTCTTTGAGACATTAGTACCCTGTCTTCCAGGCGCTGGCCTCTTGGAAACAATCCATTTATTGTTTCACCACCGCTCATCTCTTTACCTTTGTATTTTGTCAGCTGTGAGTGGTCTAAACTTGCCTGTTTGGGACACCCAGAACCAGGTGAACCAGATGCACCTCAGTTACATCATGATCAGAAGATGAAGTTCTGGCATCTCATGTCTAGAGTGAGTGGCATGCATTATAGCACCCGGTTTCATTGAAGCTGTTACTGGCACAATCTCACTATGTGATTTAGGCATTGTTTTTCTGAAATGCCTCGCCTCCAAACCTGGCTCTCTAGTCCTCCAAAGATTCTCTGAGCTATCTACTTTTCCTTGAGAAGTGTCTCTTCTCTTTAAACTAGCAAGGATGTTTGTTTGTTTTTTTTTTAACTAAGACCCTCAATACAGTAACTGTACTAGTTGGCAAGGGTCGCCATAATTGCCATAGATCCACAGATTCAGTCTTAACCAACAGAAGTTTATTTTCTCACAGTGCTGGAAGCTGGAAGTCTGGGATCAGATGTTGGCAGGGACAGTTTCTTCTGAGGCCTCTCTCCTCAGCCTAGAGATGGCAGTAGAAATAGCTATTCCTTGTGCTTTCACACAGTCTTGCCTCTGTAACCATCTGTGTCCAAATTTCCTCTTAAAAGGATACCAGTCATGTTGGATTAGGGCAACCCTAGTGACCTCAAATTAAGTTAATTATCTCGCTAAAGACCTTATCTCCAAATATAATCACATGCTGAGGTACTGGGAGTTAGGACTGCAATATATGAGTTGGAGGTGGGACACAATTGATCATAGTGACCATAGTGATCAGAAGATCAAGAGTTGAGAAGAAATTTAGCACCATACTAAAGAAGAAGTCAATATATATACTTTTCAAATGAGAGTAAAATACTATAACATTTTTATATGAAAAAATATATATGTACTAAAGTTTGCCAAGAGTACAAACATAGATGTAAAAGGGAAAACTGAGCACCTGTTGGATGAGTTTACCAGTGCTAACACCAGACCCAGATAATAAAAATAAAATTTGGTCAAAATTATTTAGATAGTTGACTTAACTTTCCATCTAACGTTGCCTAGTGACTTCAGCCTAAGCTCTGTAGTTATTTTAAAAGGAAGAATAGTACATGGATTAAGAGCATGGATATTGGAGCCAGTTCCTTGGTTTAGACAAATCACAGCTTGTATCTCAATTTTTCATCTTTAAGTGGGAGTTACTAACAGAATGATTATATAGAAGTCAAATATGTATTACATTCCAAAGCACTTAGAATAACTGGCACTCACTAAACCCTCAACAAGTGGGAGATTTTATCTAAAAAAGAAAAAAATCCCTCAAAAGTTGTAAAAATAAAATACATTTTATTTTTTTAATTTCCCATCCAATATATATCAATGACCAATTGCACTATTTTCCTATCTCTTCAAAGACTTGACCCTCAACCTTCTCCTCACATTTTTTTTTATTCTTCCTAAAAGATCCTGTGTAATTGCCATTTTCTCCTTCCGTTGTCTACCCTCACTCATTTCTATCCTCACATATATATACACATACATCTTTAGTAACCTCTTATTTTTTTTAATTATAAAAACTGCTCAGTTACCTCAGGAAACTCTCTCTTGATCTCTGGCTCCAAAGTCAGAGTCAAGATGTTAAATACATTTTGAAATAATCTGTCTAGATTACACTAATTTTCTGGGATCAATTCTAAAACTGAACACTAGATGGCGACATTCCTAAATTGTGCTGTTTTCCTAAGGCTGGGTTGGGAGTATATAATTCTTGAATTTCTGAAATATTTTGGCTTTGTTTTAAAAATAGAATAAGCCTTTGGATATCTCCATAAAGGAACTCTCCAGTGGCTCATTTTTTTTCCAGTGGCTCATTTTTAAAAATTAATTATTCTCGTTCTTACCGTGTATGATCACTAATTTTTCCCTTCTAAAAAGAACGGGTGAATCTTGCTTGTTTTTTTCCTTAAAATAATAGAAATATAAGTTGTGTCTTTTTAAATTATGTTAGATTCTATATGTGGAATTGTAGGTAAATTTAGTTCTCTGACATAACAAATAAGTATTTATTTAACTCACAGGGATCCAGAAATGATATTTTACATGATAGACATAACAGAAGGATATGCACATTTTTCTCCCTTTCTTTATGTTTTTCTTATGGAATTTTGAGCTCAGAGATGAGAAAATAATAGAAAATAATAGCTATTAATTTCCTCATAGTAAGGATGAGAAGTGCATTTTCTTTGAAAAGGGAATTATATAAATCTTCTAATTTTCCTTAGGAAATTAAAATATTAACTGGGATCACATCTCTTCTGAAATGTAAAATTTATTAAATAAAAGCACATTTATTGTTAAGGCAAGGAGATTTTATGTATTTATTTATTTATTTTTCTATATTTTTTTAATTGGGAGTTCTATATGCCAACATATAGCATAACACCCAGTGCTCATCCATCAAGTGCCCCCCTCAGTGCCCCTCACCCAGTCACCCCAACCCCCTCCCCCCCCGCCCACCTCCCCTTTTACTACCCTTTGTTCATTTCCCAGAGTTAGAGTCTCTCATGTTCTGTCACCCTCTCTGATATTTCCCACTCCTTTTCTCTCCTTTCCCCTTTAATCCCTTTCACTATTTTTTATATTCCCCAAATGAATGAAACCATATAATGTTTGTCCTTCTCCGATTGACTTACTTCACTCAGCATAATACCCTCCAGTTCTATCCACGTCAAAGCAAATGGTGGGTATTTGTCGTTTCTAATGGCTGAGCAATATTCCATTGTATACATAGACCACATCTTCTTTATCCATTCATCTTCCGATGGACACTGAGGCTCCTTCCACAGTTTGGCTATTGTGAACATTGCTGCTGCTATAAAGATTGGGGTGCAGGTATCCTGCCATTTCACTGCATCTGTATCTTTGGGGTAAATCTCCAGTAGTGCAATTGCTGGGTCATAGGGCAGTTCTATTTTTAACTCTTTGAGGAACCTCCACACAGTTTTCCAGAGTGGCTGCACCAGTTCACATTCCCACCAACAGTGCAGGAGGGTTCCCCTTTCTCCACATCCTCTCCAACATTTGTTGTTTCCTGTCTTGTTAATTTCACCATTCTCACTGGTGTGAGGTGGAATCTCATGGTGGTTTTGATTTGTATTTCCCTGATGGCAAGTGATGCGGAGCGTTTTCTCATGTGTTTGTTGGCCATGTCTATGTCTTCCTCTGTGAAATTTCTGTTCATATCTTTTGCCCATTTCATGATTGGATTGTTTGTTTCTTTGCTGTTGAGTTTAAAGTTCTTTATAGATCTTGGATACTAGCCCTTTATCTGATATGTCATTTTTTCTCCCATTCTGTAGGTTGTCTTTTAATTTGTTGACTGTTTCTTTTGCTTACAGAAGCTTTTTATCTTGATTAAGTCCCCAGTAATTCATTTTTGCTTTTGTATCCCTTGCCTTCATAGATGTATCTTGCAAGAAGTTGCTGTGGCCAAGTTCAAAAAGGGTGTTGCCTGTGTTCTCCTCTAGGATTTTGATGGAATCTTGTCTCACATTTAGATCGTTCATCCATTTTGAGTTTATCTTTGTGATGGTATAAGAGAATGGTCCAGTTTCTTTCTTCTGCACGTGGCTGTCCAATTTTCCCAGCACCATTTGTTGACGACACTGTCCTTTTTCCAGTGGATAGTCTTTCCTGCTTTGTTGAATATTAGTTGACCATAGAGTTGAGGGACCATTCTCAGGGTTCCACTGATCTATGTGTCTGTTTTTGTGCCAGTACTACACTGTCTTGATCACAGCTTTGTAGTACAACCTGAAATCCGGCATTGTGATGCCCCCAGCTCTGGTTTTCTTTTTCAATATTCCCCTCGTTATTTGGGGTCTTTTCTGATTCCACACAAATCTTAAGATGATTTGTTCCAACTCTCTGAAGAAAGTCCATGGTATTTTGATAGGGATGGCACTGAATGTGTAAATTGCCCTGGGTAGCATTGGCATTTTCACAATATTAATTCTGCCAATCCAAGAGCATGGAATATTTATCCATCTCTTTGTGTCTTCCTCAATTTCTTTCAGAAGTGTTCTGTAGTTTTTAGGGTATAGATCCATTACCTCTTTGGTTAGGTTTATTCCTAGGTATCTTATGCTTTTGGGTGAAATTGTAAATGGGATTGACTCCTTAATTTCTCTTTCTTCAGTTTCATTGTTAGTGTATAGAAAAGCCACGGATTTCTGGGCATTGATTTTGTATCCTGCCACACTGCTGAATTGCTGTATGATTTCTAGCAATCTTGGGGTAGGGTCTTTTGGGTTTTCTATGTACAATATCATGTCATCTGCAAAGATGGAGAGTTTGACTTCTTTTTTGCCTATTTGAATGCGTTTTATTTCTTTTTGTTGCCTGATTGCTGAAACTAGGCCTTCTAGTACTATGTTGAATAGCAGTGGTGAGAGTGGACATCCCTGTCGTGTTCCTAATCTTAGGAGAAAGGCTCCCAGTGTTTCCCCATTGAGAATGATATTTGCTGTGGGCTTTTCATAGCTGGCTTTTAAGATGCTGAGGAATGTTCCCTGTTCCCTCTATCCCTACACTCTGAAGAGTTTTGACCAGGAATGGATGCTGTATTTTGTCAAATGCTTTCTCTGCATCTATTGTGAGGATCATATGGTTCTTGTTTTTTCTCTTGATGATATCATCTATCACATTGATTGCTTTACGAGTGTTGAACCAGCCTTGCACCCTGGGGATAAATCCCACTTGGTCGTGGTGAATAATCTTCTTAATGTATTGTTGGATCCTATTGGCTAGTATCTTGTTGAGAATGTTTGCATCTGTGTTCATCAGGGATATTGGTCTATAATTCTCCATTTTGGTGGGGTCTTTGTCTGGTTTTGGAATTAAGGTGATGCTGGCCTCATAGAATGAGTTTGGAAGTATTCCATCCCTTTTTACCTTTCAGAACAGCTTTAGTAGAATAAGTATTGTTTTTTCTTTAAGCGTTTGATAGAATTCCCCTGGGAAGCCATCTGGTCCTGGACTTTTGTGTCTTGGGAGGTTTTTGATGACTGCTTCACTTTCCTCCCTGGTTATCGGCCTGTTCAGGTTTTCTATTTCTTCTTGTTTCCATTTTGGTAGTTTGTGGTTTTCCAGAAATGCGTCCATTTCTTCTAGCTTGCCTAATTTATTGGCGTATAGCTGCTCATAATATGTTTTGAGCATAATCGTTTGTATTTCCTTGGTATTGGTTGTGATCTCTCTTTTTCATTCATGATTTTATTAATTAGAGTCTTTTCTCTTTTGTTTTTAATAAGGCTGGCTAATGATTTATGTATCTTATTAATTCTTTCAAAGAACCAACTCCTGGTTTTGTTGATCTGTTCTACAGTTCTTCTCGTCTCTATTTCATTGAGTTCTGCTCAAATCTTTATTAACTCTTCTTCAGCTTTGTGTAGGTTTTATTTGCTGTTCTCTCTCCAGTTCCTTTAGGTGCAAGGTTAGCTTGTGTATTTGAGTTTTTTCCAATTTTTTAGGGATGCTTGTATTGAGATGTATTTCCCTCTCAGGACACTTTTGCTGTATAAGATTTTGAACAGTTGTATCTTCAATCTCATTAGTTTCCATGAATCTTTTTAATTCTCTAACTTCCTGGTTGACCTTTCATCTTTTAGCAAGATGGTCTTTAACCTCCACATGTTTGAATTTCTTTCAAATTTCTTCTTATGATTGAGTTCAAGTTTCAAAGCATTATGGTCTGAAAATATGCAGGGGACAATCCCAATCTTTTGGTATCGGTTGAGACCTGATTTGTGACCCACTATGTGTTCTATTCTGGAGAAAGTTCCATGTGCACTTGAGAAGAATCTGTATTCAGTTGCATTTGGATGTAAAGTTCTGTAAATATCTGTGAAATCCATCTGGTCCGTGTATCATTCAAAGCTCTTGTTTCTTTGGAGATGTTGTGCTTGAATATATGTCATTTGCAGGAAGTGCTATATTGAAGTCTCCTACTATTGGTGTATTATCATTTAAGTATGTCTTTAGTTTGGCTATTAATTGATTGATATACTTGGCAGCTCCCACATTCAGGGCATAAATATTCATGATTGTTAGGCCCTCTTGTTGGATAGATACTTTAAGTATGATATAGTGTCCCTCTTCATCTCTTACTACAGTCTTTGGGATAAACTTTACCTGAAAATGAGGATTGCTACCCCTGCTTTCTTTTGAGGATGATTTGAATGATAAATGGTTCTCCAACCTTTTATTTTCAGGCTGTCGTGTCCTTAGGTCTAAAATGAGTCTCTTGTAGACAGCAAATAGATGGGTCTTGCTTTTTTATCTAGTCTGAAACCCTGCGACTTTTGATGAGATCATTAAGCCCATTCACGTTCAGAGTTACTATTGAAAGATATGAATTTACTGTCATCATAATACCTATTCAGTCCCTGTTTTTGTGGGTTATTTCTTTGGGCTTCCTCTTTCTTTTACAGAGTCCACCTAAACATTTCTCATAGAGCTGGTTTGGTGGTCACATATTCTTTCAGTTTCTGCCTATCTTGGAAGCTCTTTTATCTCTCCTTCTATTCTGAATGAGAGCCTTGCTGAATAGAGTATTCCTGGCTGCATTTTCTTCTCATTTAAGACATGAATATATCCTGCCAGCCCTTTCTGGCCTGCCAGGTCTCTGTGGAGAGGTCTGCTGTTAATCTAATATTTCTCCCCATATAAGTTAAGGATCTCTTGTCTCTTGCTGCTTTAAGGATTTTCTCTTTATCTTGGAATTTGCAAGTTTCACTATTAGATGTCAAGGTGTTGAATGGTTTTTATTGATTTTAGGGGGGATCTCTCTATCTCCTGGATCTGAATGCCTGTTTCCCTCCCCAAGTTAGGGAAGTTCTCAGCTATGATTTGTTCAGATATGCTTTCTGGTCCTCTGTCCCTTTTGGCGCCCTCTGGCACCCTAATTAAATGTAGATTTTTCTTTCTGAGGCTGTCATTTATTTCCCTTAACCTTTCCTCATGGCCTTTTCAGTGTTTTTCTCTTTTTTCCTCAGCTTCCTTCCTTGCCATCAACTTGTCTTCTATGTCACTCACTCTTTCTTCTACCTCATTAACCCTCATTGTTAGGACCTCCAGTTTGGATTGCATGTCATTTGACTTTTAATTTCAGCCTGATTAGATCTAGATTCTGCAGTCATGAAGTCTCTTGAATCCTTTATGCTTTTTTCCAGAGCCACCAGTAGCTTTATAATTGTGCTTCTGAATTGGCTTTCTGACATTGAATTGTAATCCAAACTCTGTAACTCTGTAGCAGAGAGTACTGTTTCTGATTCTTTTGTGGTGATTTCTTCTTTCTAGTCATCTTGCTCAGTGCAGAGTGGCTTGTTAGAAGCACAAACTCTTCTCTCTGTAGCATTCCAGCTGTTCTCTCTTTAAATCTCAGGTCAAACTCATAGGTTTTCAGGATGATTTGAAAGTTATCCTATGACTTTAAGTTTAGCAGGTCTACTGCCTTGAATCCTCAGTCCTTGAGGACATGCACTATTTAAACCCCTTCAATATGCAATACTTTCATCTGCCTTGCACCTTACATTCTTACTGAGAAACACTCTTCCTGGGATCTTGACCTGAAGACATCATTAAGAAAATAAAGAGACGCACAGCAGAAAGAGTCATGCCCTTGTCCCAGGGAAGCCTCAGCAAGGAGCTTTTAATACGAAGTTCATTTAGGACTCCAGGAGGAAAAGGACAAAGGATATGAACAGTAAACTAAAGAAGAAATGGAAAAAGCCACCTCCCACATGAAGAAAGTTGAAAATTAAAAGCATTTAAAAAAGCAAAAGTGGGACACCTGGGTGGCTCAGCAGTTGAGCATTTGCCTTCAGCTCAGGGTGTGATTCCTGGGTCCAGGGATCAAGTCCCACCCACATCAGCTTGCCTCTCCCTCTGCCTATGTCTCTGCCTGTGTCTCTCATGAATAAAAAAACTAAAAATCTTTAAAAAAAAAAAAAAAAAAAGCAGGGCAGCCCCGGTGGCGCAGCGGTTTAGCGCCGCCTGCAGCTAAGGGCGAGATCCTGGAGGCCCTGGATCGAGTCCCACATCGGGCTCTCTGCGTGGAGCCTGCTTCTCCCTCTGCCTGTGTTTCTGCCTCTCTCTCTCTCTGCATCTCTATAAATAAATAAAATCTTTAAAAAACAACAACAACAACAAAAGTAAAATTTCTTTATCTAAAAACATAGATAAAGGGAGTCCCGGGATCAAATCCCACGTCCAGCTCCCTGCGTGGAGCCTGCTTCTTGCTTCTCCCTCGGCCTGTGTCTCTGCCTCTCTCTCTCTTTCTCTGTGTCTCTCTTATTTACTTATTCATGAGAGACACAGGCCGAGGGAGAAGCAGGCTCCACGCAGGGAGCCCGATGTGGGACTCGATCCCCGGTCTACGGGATCACGCCCTGGTCTGAAGGTGGCGCTAAACCGCTGAGCCACCCGGGCTGCCCAAATAAATAAAATCTTTAAAAAAGAGAATTATTAAAAAATAAAAATAAAAACAATGCTTGGTTTCCCCCCTCCTTATATTGATTAATAGAATATAGTGTCAGCTCAGTTCAAAATCCCAGCTCAGAAATTGGCCTGCTACGTGATCCTGGTCAGATTTTTTTTACCTCTCTTTGCTGCAATTTCCTAACCTGTGAAATGGGATTAATCTGGAAAATGAGGGCTAAATGAGTTAATATAAGTAAAGTTCTTAAAAGAGTACTTCATTGAAATGATAGTACTTCAGGAATATGGGGTTAAATAAAATATATTATTTTTTAAATGTTTTAAAGAGTACTTGGCACATGTTTATCTAATATATGTAGCAGTAATGTTAGCACTATATAAATGTTACCTAATATAACAATTCTAACTTAAACACAGATTGAGGGATCCCTGGGTGGCACAGCGGTTTAGCGCCTGCCTTTGCCCCAGGGCGCGATCCTGGAGACCCAGGATCGAATCCCACGTCGGGCTCCCGGTGCATGGAGCCTGCTTCTCCCTCTGCCTATGTCTCTGCCTCTCTCTCTCTCTCTCTCTGTGACTATCATAAATAAATAAAAATTAAAA
Organism: Vulpes lagopus; assembly: GCF_018345385.1. Classification (NCBI taxonomy): domain Eukaryota; kingdom Metazoa; phylum Chordata; class Mammalia; order Carnivora; family Canidae; genus Vulpes; species Vulpes lagopus. The sequence continues at coordinate 104,243,286 of NC_054829.1, forward strand.
AAAAAACCACAGATTGAAGGTTTGGATATAGAATATATACTGAAACAATGAAATTATTTAAATTACAATGGAATTAAACAATGAAATTAAAGGTAAGCAGGCAATACGAGACCAATAGGAATAATCTGATCTAAAAAAGAAGCAAAGGATTTTCTAGAAATGTAATTATTAAATTAGAAAAAAATCAATAAGAAGATTAAACAGGTTTTAAGACACCTAGATATAAGGGCAGCTGGGTGGCTCAGTGGTTGAGCAGCTGCCTTTGGCTCAGGTCGTGATCCCAGGGTCCCCACAAGGAGCCTGTTTTTTTCTCTGCTTATGTCTCCACCTCTCTATCTGTGTCTCTCATGAATAAATAAAATATTTTTTAAAAGACACATAAAAATAAATTCAGATATATCAATAATCATCATAAAAATAAATGAACTAAACTCACCAGTTAAATGATAGATTGCTCAATTGTATTAGGAAATCCAGTCAAATACTGTTTAGAAGAGAGGGACATAAAACATAAGGACATATAAAAGTTGAAAGTAAAAGTAAGTGAAAAGACATACTTGGCAGGTATTAGCTAAAGGAAAGTTTGATGGCATGTTAGCATTGAAATAGGTTTTATGACCAAACAGAAATCAAAAAACCCAAAAAATTATTAAACAAGATTGAGTTCATCAAGAGTATATAATAATTTTAATTTTGTATGTGTCTGATAAGACAGGCTTAAAAATATAGAACAATAAGTAATAGAATTATAGAAAGATACTAACAAATCTACCACATAATCCAAGGTTTCAGTATCCATCCATTAACTTTACTCAGTGAATATATATGGGTGCCTGCATGCTAAGAAGTCCTACTTATTGGTTATACGGCTATGAATAAAACAAACAAACAAAAAAATCCTCAAGTTTTTTGTAGCTCTTTTTATAATGGAAGGAGAGAACAAAATATACAACTAAACAAAACCTTGTAAAAATATACCCCAAATCTCATGAATTCTGAGATTATGGAATGGAAAATTTGCTTCCATCTACCAACAGAACCCCGCAGGTAGAACAAAGGAAGGATGGAGACTAAAGCTTTTATCTTCTGAGGTTGGGAAATGGTATCTGGGACAGGTAGAGTGGGGGGAGCCAAGCAGAAAAATAACATGAAACCCAGAGGGGAGGTGTTCAGTAATCTCCCAACTCAATATTCCCAAAGTGGGCCCAGAAAACTGGCACGCTTGAGCCAGGAATTTCCTGGAACCATTGAGGCTTTCCTGAAGTCCAATCAGCTACAGACGGAGTTGCTCCCAACAATGTGTAAGCTGGAATGGATAATCACCACCAGATGGTGCCAAACTGTGTGGGGACCAGGATGGATGCGGACATTGAAGCAACAGCCTCAGCACTGTGCAGGCTTTCCTACTCATTTTGTTAATCTTACTCTGAAAGACAGGAAGAAATAAAGACAAGGTTGGAAAAAAAGACAAAGGATTTCATTATTTCACAAATGATAACGATAATCTCCTTAAAAATCTAAAAGACAACTTACAATAAGACATACGAGTTTACTGTGAGATCAATATGCAAAACTCAACTGCATTTCTATAAAATCTGATAAGCACTCAGCAAACGTTTCTATAACAAGCACATAAAAAACATAATTTAAAAAGATATTCCATTTAAATAGCTCAAATATAAGATGTTTAAAATTAAATCTACTAGATGTATAAGGCCAGTACAGGACAAAAGAAACTATGAAATATTATAAAAGGACACTCAGAAGACCTAAATGAATGGAGAAATATGCTATGTTTGTGGAAAGGAAAGTTCAACTTTTTTTTATTTTTTATTTTTTATTTTTTTCAACTTTTTTTTAAAAAGTGAGGTCTCATCAATGTGCAGAAATCTGTTGCATTTCTATATGCCAATAATGAAGCAGCAGAAAAAGAAATCAAGGAATCAATCCCATTTGCAATTGCACCAAAAACTAAGATATCTAGGAATAAACTCAACCAAAGAGGTAAAAGATCTGTACTCTTAAAACTATAGATCACTTATGAAAGAAATGGAAGAGGACATAAAGAAATGGAAAAGCATTCTGTGCTCATGGATTGGAAAAACAAACATTGATAAAACATCTATACTACCCAAAGCAATCTACACCTTTAGTATACTCCCTATGAAAATACCACCAGCATTTTTCACAGAACTAGAACAAACAACCCTAAAGTTTGTATGGAACCACAAAACCCTGAATAGCCAAAGCAATTTTGAAAAAGAAAAACAAAACTGGAGGCATCACAATTCTGGATTTCAAGATCTGTTACAAAGCTGTAGTCAAGACAGTATGGTACTGGCACAAAGACATATAGATCAATGGAACAGAATACAGAATCCAAAAATGGACCCAAAACTAAATGGTCAACTAACCTTCGACAAAGCAAGAAAGAATATCCAATGGAAAAAAGACAATTTCTTTTTTGGTGTGGGGAAAACTGGATAGCAACATGCAGAAGAATGAAACTGAACACTTTCTTATATCATACACAAAAATAAATTCAAAATGTATGAAAGACCTAAATGTGAGATAGGAATCCATCAAAACTCTAGAGGAGAACACAGGCAGAAACCTCTTTGAGCTCAGCCACAGCAACTTCATGCTAGACACATCTCCAAAGGCAAGGGAAAAAAAGTAAAAATGAACTATTGGGACTTCATCGGGATAAAAATGTTCTACACAGCAAAGGAAGCAATCAACAAAACTAAAAGGCAGCCTATGGAATGGGAGAAGATATTGGCAAACAACGTATTTGATAAAGGGTTAGTATCCAAAATCTATAAAAAACTTATAAACTCAACACCCAAAAAACAAATAATCCAATTAAGAAATGGGTGAAAGGGGCAGCCCGTGTGGCTCAGCGGTTTAGCGCCGCCTTCAGCCCAGGGCGAGATCCTGGAGCCCCGGGATCGAGTCCCACATCGGGCTCCCTGCATGGAGCCTGCTTTTCCCTCTGCCTGTGTCTCTGCCTCTCTCTCTCTGTGTGTGTCTCTCATGAATAAATAAATAAAATCTTAAGAAAAAAAAAATGAGTGGAAGATGTGAATAGACACTTTTCCAAAGAAGACATCCAGATGGCTAATGGACACATGAAAAGGTGCTCAACATCACTCATCATCAGGGAAATACAAATCAAAACCATGATGAGATACCACCTCACACTTGTCAGAATGGCTAAAATTAACAAATCAGGAAATGACAGATATTGACAAGGATTCAGAGAAAGAGGAGCCCTCTTGCACTGTTGATGGGAATGCAAACTGGTGCAGCCACTCTGAAGAACAGTATGGAGGTTCTTCAAAAAGTTTGTTTATAGCCCCATTATCAACAATAGCCAAACTATGGAGAAGAGCCCAAATGTCCATCGACTGATGAATGGATAAAGAAGACGTGGTATATATATACACAATGGAATATTACTCAGCCACCAGAAAAAGAAATTTTGCCATTTGCAACGATGTGGATAGAGCTAGAGTGATTATACTAAATGAAATAAGTCAGTCAAAGAAAAATACTATATGATCTCTTCATATGTGGAATTTAAGAAACAAAACAGATGAACATATGGGAAAGGGGAAAAGGAGAAAAGAAGGGAAACAAGCCATAAGAGACTCTTAATGATAGAGAAAACTCCAGGGTAGTTGGAGGGAGGTGGGTTGGGAATGAGCAAGATGGGTCATGAGTATTAAAGAGGGCACTTGTGATGGGCACAGTGTATTGTATGTAAGTGATGAATCACTGTATTCTACTCCAGAAACCAATATTGCACTGTATGTCACTAACATTTAAGTTACAAAAAAATTAAGTGCTAGGGTCAGGGCCAATTACACTGTTACATTGGTTCATGTGGTCTTTAGCACACCCCTCTGCAATGGGTGTTACCACATTTTGCAGGTGAGGAACTTGAGGTGAAGAAAGTTGCGCTGAGCCCCATATCAGTGATCTGTAGAAGTGGGACTCCCACTCTGCCAAGCACAAACCCAGGATCGATCCTGATTCAGCTACTTCCTGTTTTTCCAGCCACCAGCAGTTTGTGGGTCACTTAAATCTGAGGAGTCACAGTTTCTTCAGGTGGACATAATAAGGAGGTCCACAAAATTTAGCAAGAATTACCATGTGGCATTGCTTAGACTAGCAGCAATAAACAAAATAACAAAACAAAAACCCTACCTGAAATGTCCACTAGAAGCTGATTTACTGAGGTGATGTGGTGTATATTATATGGTGAAGTATATTAAATTAAGTCAACTAAATAAATTAATATATTCAATTTCATAATTAAATATATTGAATTAAATTGGATGTATTAAGTGTTGACAGCACAAGATGCTCATAATAAAACTTAAGTTACAAAAAAGTACTTACTGGGTGACTTTTGGGTTAAATATGATAATAAATATAACTAATATCTATACAAATATAAATAATACAATAAAAATGAATTCTCCCAAAATTGACCAGTAGAGCTAATATAATTCCAGGTATCAACAGAAGTTTTTGTGAAACGTGACAGCTGATATTGATATGTTATATGGCAAAGGGAAGTATCCAAGGCACTCCTTAATAATAAGAGGAAACTTGGCCAACCAGACACTGAAACTAATGATGAAGTCATGATAATTGATAGTGTTGCTTTGGCAAAGGGAAAACCAAATGACTAGTTGAACAAGAGAGCCCAGAAAGATTCAAGAACATATGGAAAGTTGATATATGACAGATGTGGCCATGCTGATCAGTGATGAAAGTTCAAACTTAGATTAAAGAAACAGATGAGTTTCTACTACTAATAAATAAATAAATAAGGAAAAAGGAAGAATTTTCCCATATAGTAGAATTTCATGCAGAAGGAATGATGGAGGTAGAAAATCACCTTTTGGCAAACATTGTAGTAAAAATTGACTCAGGCAAAATTATCAATGGATTCCAAAACTATTGGGTTGATATTTGATGAAGAACAGGATAGATACATAGTCTCAAAGATCTCTCCACAAATTACTTATTATTTACAATGGGGGAAATAGTGCTTATAAAGTGGATAAACCTGGAAGACATCATCTTAACCAACAAATCCAAGTTGCCATCACCAAAAATGGAGAAAAATGACATATGGGTTTCCTGAGTGTTGCACTGAAAAGGACATGACCTCACTTACATAGTAATCCTGCCAAAAATTCACAACCTAAATCTAATTATGAAGAAACATTCTATGAAGAAACCCCACACTGAAGGACAGTCACAAAGTAATTGGCCTGAACTGTTAAAAAATATGAAGGTCAAGAAACACAAAGACTGAGGAACTGTTCCAGATCAAGTGAAACTGGAGAAAACTAAACAGAATATGTGACCCTGACCTGAATCCTTTGGTAGGGGATGTGGGCTATGGCCATGGAGGAGTGGAGTGGGACAGCTATAAAGCATATTTTATTAGGGTAAACGTGGAAATTTGAACGTGGACTGTAGATTATTGAGTAACATAAGCAGTGTTAAATTTTCTGATTTTGATAACTGAGTGTGTTTAATCCTTATTTTTAGAAAACATACACCCAAGTATTTAGAGGCAAAGGAGCATGCTATATGCAATTTATTCTCTAATGCTTCAGAAATAACACTATGCATAAGAGAAAGAGAACCAGAAAACAAATATGGCAAACTGATCATTGCTGAATCTGTTGAAGGGTATGCAGGAACTTTTTTTGTAATATTTTTAAAACTTTTCTGTGCTTTAAATAGTTTTAAAACAAAAAGTTAAAAAATAGCAAGAGAATGATAAATACAAAACCTCTGGGAGGGAGGAGAAACCAGAGAATAGGAAAGAGAAGAACACAGGTAGATGTAACAGTACTATTATGTTCCAGTTCCTAAATTAAACAATGAGATTGTGGACATTCGTTTTATTATTTAGTTTTAACAATGATATATACTATATATTTTGTCCATATCAAATAATATATTTTTAAAAAGAGTAAAACAAAAGAGTAAAAGGGAATTCAGCAGGTTAAAGGTCTACCTTCAGTTCAGGTCATGATCTCAGGATCCTGGGATTGAGCTCCCTGCTCAGTGGGGAGTCTGATTCTCCCTCTCTCTCCACTGCTTGTGCTTGCTTGTGCTCTCTCTCTTAAAAAATAAATAAATAAATAAATTTTAAAAAAGAGAATGAAAGAGAAAATGAAAAACGTAATACGGCATGAATCAGGTATCTGATGAGCTATGCGTATGTGTGACCCACATGCCCTTGAGCATGCTTCTTTTCCCTCCTGCAGTTCACTTTCCTCACCTATGGAAAGGAGATAAAAGACCCACTGTGAATTTTGGTTGAAAGGGCTTGGCAGTTAGTGCTCATTAAGTGGCAACTGCTTTTTTATTTGCTCTGATAAGGCAGAGATAAAGGGAGTACACCTATAGCAGTAGGCTTGGTTAAAGTGATAGAGGTTTCAAATCGTCTATATAGCCAATTGGAAAAGAGGGTATCTAGGGAGTAAAACTGAGCTCATGTTGGAAATCCATCAAATAATTACAAAGCCAGTAAGCTCTGTGTATCTTTTTCCAAACTGTGCTCCATAATCTAGAAGTAAGCTTTGGGGAAACGTATTTAGGTTGGAAGGTCTAGAGGAAGGTCAATGAGGCAAAAAGTCTGCTGAGTATGAGGCAGGTTTAACTGGTCAGGGCATCCTGCCTAGGCTGTAAGTTTTCTTTTATCTAAAATTCTGAGAAAGGCTATTTATAGGAGGTGGAAGATATAAAGTAAGCTGATAATTTAGTAGATTAATTAGACACAGTAGGAAAGCACACCTAATAGAATAATGCTTTTCCCAGTGCAATTTAAATGAATCCATTCCTGCCTCTTTCTAGCATATAAAAAATAATTCTTACATGATATATGTACACTCTGTTTAGACAAATTCCCTTATGGCTTACCTACTTTTTATATACCAAAAGCCTTGAAGAAATTGCAAAAAACAACAAAAAAGCAAGCAAATGTGTATTGAGCAGCCACTTAATTTAAAGATAGCTCTGTTATAAGGGACAACATAGAGGAGCTATTATAAGCCAGTCCATAGTTGATTTAAATTTAATTTTTCAACATTAATGGCTTTATAAAAATGAGTATATGTATATACATACACATAGCTAACTTAAGCTCATCACACATAAAACTAAATTCATAAAGTGTGAACAGTAGAGCAAATTTGATGATGTTTATACATTACTAACAGTCAATTCAGTGAAGAAATCAATAATATCAATTGTTTGCCATCTCAAACCCCAACAGTTTTTCCGTTTAGATAGCATACAGAGATAATCTATCACCCTAAGTCACTAAAAATATTGCCAAAGAACAACTACCCTAGCTGTTAGTATATAGGAGATGCTTTTGGTTACTTGCTTTGGTGTTTAGTTTCTTAAATATTAATTATTTAAATTTTATATCAACTATTATCCTTTTATTCTTATATTGATAAAATACATACATTCATTAACACAATTTTATCCGTAATTTTCCTTTCCTTGCTTCATATACTGTAAATACACAGATAATTCCAGAGATGAAGGCAGGCATATATAATATTAAAGTTGGGGATTTTAAAAGAAATTCATTATGAAATTCTTAGAGTTATATGTACAAGAATTGGTAATCCGAATATCGCCTTGTTTTTACCTTGACAGTTTTATATCAGCCACTGTGTTCTCCAGAAATATAATTATACAGAGAAGTTATAATAACTAATGTAAATGTACTGAGAAATGCAATTTTAAAGGAATTAGAGAGTATGGAAAAGGATGATACACTTGCAGAGACATAAGAATGTTGTATTTGAATCAATGTGATAAACTAATCACAGGGAGGCACTGGTGAAAGGAAAGGATTTTCAAAAGAATGATAAGTCATGTGTGAACAACTGAAAATCACATTTTCCAAGGCAGTTCAAAGAATGGTAATGTTAATCTTATTTTAATCCTATTGATTAAAAAAAAGGATGACTCAATTCATTACTTATATTTCTGCCAAAATTATCCTTGAAAAACAAATTTCATAATGAAAGGTAAAGAAAATAATGTGCTATCACAGGATTTTAAATAAAAAATAGGGGTTTCTGATTCAATATGGTAAATAGAACGCATCACTTCCATTCTCTCCTGAATGCCCCTTACAGTGACAATAATCATATCAAAAATATACAGGTCTAAAATATTTTTTTAAAAGCTCAGGAGAGAAGACACAGTAGGAAGGAAATATCAACATGCTTTGGAGGATGGAAAGCTGATGACTTAGAAGAGTAGGAGAAGCTGAACCTGGGTGTCTTTGGCAGGAGGAAAGAGAACAAGCTGCAAAAGCTTGAGAATGGGGTTTTGTAGAAAGGGACTTTGAGGTGCACATCTGGGATTAAGAGAATCATTTAGAAGTGAGTGTAAGTGACATTAGGTCTCATAGAGCCTAGTGACTTTCTCTCCCAAATTCTCAGATTTAAGATTGATTCCCTATAGAGCATGAATCAAAAAGATTCTGAGCTTAAAGACAGCAGGTACAGAAAGCTCCAGGGGAACTGAGGGGCTAAAAATTGGTAGATTAAATGGAAGTCCATGTAATTATCAGAGAAAAACATCCTCACCTACCTACCACCAGCCCTCTTTCCCTATCTAGGTCCTTGAACGTGTCAGCCAGACACAAGACCTGAGTCTCTTTCTGTGCAGAAACTGAATGCCCCCTGAGAATACCCTGCATACTCAAAGCCATTTGTAGGCCATTTGTAGGCACTCAAAGTCTCAAACAAATAGGGAGAAAACCTGTAAAGAAGAAAATATGATTCTAGAAACAAAGGATCCAACAGAAAAGAGGGTGAGAGGATTTTCCAGAACAATAGCAAAAGACAGTGAAGGATGACAAATCATAAAATGGGGCTAGAAAGCAATCAGTCAAGATTGGAGGCAAGAGACCTAAAGTTTCTGGAAATAAATTAAAAATGGATTCAGATTATCTGACAAGTATTGGATTATGTGAAAACTTACTTAGATGGCTACCAAATGGGGGAATCCCTGGGTGGCTCAGTGGTTTAGCGCCTGCCTTCAGTCCAGGGCCTGATCCTGGGGACCCGGGATCAAGTCCCACATTGGGCTCCCTGCATGGAGCCTGCTTCTCCCTCTGCCTGTGTCTCTGCCTCTCTCTGTGTGTCTCTCATGAATAAATAAATTTTTAAAATCTTAAAAAAAAAAAAAAAAGAAAAAAAGAAAAAAAAAAGATGACTACCAAATGAATTATTGACTCCAGGGAAAGAGAAAGAAGTGTAATCATGGTATATTACTAAGGTCAGCAGTGAAAAATATGTTGACAGTCAAAATAATGTGAATATGGGATAAACCTCAGACAAATCTGTGGCTTAATTATATTGGGAAGTGAGAAGGAAGGAACATAGGGTGGTTATATAAGAGGTAGATCTTCATTTACCAATGTGAAAAGATCAATTGATCATGTATAAAATGGCTGTATCATGATACAGCAGCATAAATAAAAATTTTTATGTAAAAAGATAAATACCAGAAGGCATAGAGTAAAGATCAGAAATTGATTGGTGAGATTGGGCACAGGAAGGGGTGGGTCATTTTTTTTTAATTATAACTTTCAAAAAAATAAAATAAAATAAAATAAAATAAAATAAAATTATAACTTTCAAAAAACTATAACTGTTATATTCTACTATTTTAATTATATTAGTGAAAAATAGTAATACATGGGCTTACATTCTGTGTTTCTCAATAATTTTTAACCTATGATTGCATTTGATAAACAAAAAATAACCACAAACCCACGTATTCTTTCAATGTTATTTGGAAATTAAAATAAAACAAACTTTGTAACTAAAACCAATTTAAAGCAATGAGACAAAATGCTGTTTTGCTTTCAAACTGAACATGTCCCTCTTGCCCCTACTCCAGAATTAAATAAGAACATGCCTCTCCATCCTTGCAAAGATAACAGCTGTTCACTTTTTCTCGTTTCCTGGCTGAGGATCTTAGTGTCTCCTTATTTCAATCAATCCAATTTAATGCATTCGATACAAACTCTTTTCTGTCTGGCTTTCAATGCCTGTTCTCCTCTTTCCCTGCCCTCTACCTATCTAACCTTATTTTCCATTACATCACAAAAGGCAACTCCTGTTCATGTTGGATGGCTCTCTCAGAACCAGGCATACATACCCTAGGCCACGCCTGCTCTCATCTTTTAAGTTAAGCTATTGCCTGAATACTTGGGCCCATCTCAAGGACCTGGCCAAGGCCTTCCTGTCCTTCAAGAGGAGCAAAGATATTTTTTTTCTTTTCTTTCTTTCTTTTTTTTTTTTTTTTTTTAAGATTTTATTTATTTGGGAGGGAGAGAGAGTGAGCAAGAGAGCCCACAGGAGTGGGGGAGGAGCAGAGGGAGAGGGAGAAGCAGGATCCCCACTGAGCAGGGAGCTTGATGCAGGGCTCCATCCAAGGACTCCAGGATTACAACCTGAGCCCAAGGCAGGTGCTTAATCGACAAAGCCACCTAGGTGCCCTGAGCAAAAATATTTCTTACCACAATTCTACTATTTTATCATCTTCAAAACTTTGGTTTTTGTCATTAAAACTTATAAAAGAGGGATCCCTGGGTGGCTCAGTGGGTTAGCACCTGCCTTTGGCCCAGGGCGTGATCCTGGAGTCCCAGGATTGAGCCCCGCATCGGGCTCCCTGCATGGATCCTGCTTCTCCTTCTGCCTGTATCTCTGCTTCTCTCTCTCTCACTCACTCTCTCTCTCTGTAGGTCTCTTATGAATAAATAAATAAAATCTTAAAAAAAAAACTTATATAAGAAAAAAACTGAATGAAAGAAACCTTTTATGACCTACTTGGGCAAAAAGAAAATTTAAACAAATGAACATTTGTCCAAATTCAAGAGACTGTGCTAAATCTATTGCATTGGTACCTACCAATAACTTTCAAAATGTGATGTGCCAGTGATTTTTTTTAGCATTATGCCATTCTCTATGAAAGAAAGATCATCTTTTTAAAGCACCCAATCCCAACAACATGAATACACATATAATTTGTCATTGTCTATTGGAAGGGATAAATAGCAAATTAAGGCTACATTAAGATAAGCCAATAAATCTGATTAAAATTTTTTATATTTATCTTTTCTGTTAATTATTTAAAGGTTCTCATTTTTATTATATTTATTGTACAAATAACATAAGAATACCAAAGAACCAAAAAAGGGAAAAAATTATCTCTACTTTCACTCAAATAGTTTTCACTTGTTCATGTACTCTTCCATTTCTCAACCCTATTCATGTGTAATTTTACATACAAAGCATTCTGCTTTTTACCCTTGGTATTGTAAACATTTTCATGTTGTAAGGCCTCCTTTGTGCTTATTATTTTAGTATTTATACTATAATCCATCTATTAATATCCATATAAGAATTCATCTATTGCAGTACCATAATTATTTGTGTCTCTATCATTAGTCATTTATAATTCTTTCTAATTTCTTCAGTAGGCTGTGAGCAAATAGGCAATCATATGCACTGACAGTACTTATCAAATTTTAAATGTGCATATCCTCTAACTTAATAAATCTACCTTTTGAAATCAATCCTTGAGAGATAATTATAAAAGTATGCAAATATAAGTATGCTACTTGCTGTGTTATCTAATGGTAAAACTAGAGATGTTCTAAAAGATCCATAATAATGTAATAGCTAAATAAATTTGGTATACCTGTATATAACATATTACATGGTGAATTAAAGATAATGAGTTAGATCTGTTTGAGTTGACTTAGGTTGACAAACTGATGAATGGTGGGGTGAAGGTGGGAAAAGAGGTTTAAATAAATAGTTGGAGCTCATTGTTGTAGGAAAAATACCAAATGTGTGTATTTATAATAAATAGATACATAGGTGTTTGCACATACATAAGAAATAGATATAGATTATTAACAAACTCTTACTAATGATTATCCTTAAGAAGTAAGATTAGGCTGAGCAGTAAGAGAAACTTTTAATTTTTCTTTATATCCTTCAATATTATTTGAATTACCACAAACGTATTACTTTTGTTATTTTTGAAAAATAAAATATAAATTATCTAAATAATACTCATTAGGAAATTGTTACTTTATTTTCATAGGTGGTCCACTCCAGCAGCTTTTTTTTTTTTTTTTGCTCCAGTAGGAACAGGAGACTTGGCAAAGCTGGTCAGTCCTCTATACCTAAAAATGAAGGGACCCCAATCTTCTCTGGAATTGAACTCATTTTGGATCACCAGTATGTTCATTAGGTAATGAAAATCAACCTTGTATTTTGATGTGTTTCACTCTAAGTATTAGAGGGGCTTACTTAGATCAATCTGAAAATGCTTTCAACTTTAGGGTCTCTCAATTTTGCCCTTCTTAGAAACCTTGCGGTTTTTACAAACAGGAAAAGTTTCTATCAATCCTTAAAATCATCTAGAATTGTCAATTTTAGATTTTGTTTCTTTATTCTTTCATCTTATGCAAACTGGAGTGCAACTGTACACAATCAGATTTCTGACTGAGAAAAATTTTAATTTAAATTTAATTTAGAAAAAAATGTAACAGATAAAATAAAAGTATACTGCAGGGTTTCCCAACATGAGTACTACTGACATTTTGCACTAAATAATTCTTTGTTGTTGGGGATGTCCTTAAACTCTATCTACTAGATGCCAGTAGTGATGCCAGTTATGACAACCAAAAAATACCTTTAGACATTGCCAAATATTCCAAGTTGGGAATTGATATAATCAAGAGGATTCAGCCACCAGAAAGAATAGACTAATTCTAAATATATTGATAGAAATTATTTCCAAAGTAAAATACTAAGTGAAAAATAAAATGTCCAAAAACAGTGTGTTGAGTCTGCAGACAGTATACTGATGTAGTATGGAGCTAACTACCTGAAGTAGAATCCCAGCTCTTCTAAACTGGCTGTGTGACCTTGGGCAAGTTACTTACCCTCTCTAATCCTCCACTTATTTATTTTTAAAAGGTACTATCATACAGCTAAATATATATCATGTACCTGGTGTGAGGATTAAAGAAATAAATTTCTGTGAATTACTTAGTACAGAGACACCTGGGTGGCGCAGCAGTTGAGCATCAGCCTTCGGCTCAGGGTGTGATTCCAAGGTCCTGGGACTGAGTCCTGCATTGGGTTCCTTGCAGGGAACTTGCTTCTCCCTTTGCCTCTGTCACCACCTCTCTTTCTATGTGTCTCTCATGAGTAAACAAATAAAAAAACTTAAAAAAAATGAAATACTTAGAACAGTGTCTGTCATAAATGTTGTCATTTGGGATCACTATCATCACCACCTTTTGTGAAAATATATTTGTAGACTATCTCCGGAAAGATTATAAGAAAACTGTCAAGAATGGTTTTCTCTGGGCAAAGAGATCAGGAAAACATAATTTACAATGGATGCTCTTTGGGGATTTTAATTTTTTCTACTATTATTTATTCAAATATTTAAAAAAATAATTTAGCTTAAAAAGGTTTTATGAACATATGTTGAACTCCTACCTTATATTTTTTTAAAAAGATAGATTGAAACTTCTGAGTAGCTAGCTATTTTATCTCTGCTACTAAAATAACCAAAATCTGCTTGTTCGTGATGACAAGGTAACATCAAAATTGTCTCTTTTTTTTTTCCCCTAGGAGTAGAAGAAAAAACATAGAGACTCTCCATTCATTTCCAGTTTAAAAAAAATAACAATTTAATCTGACCTTATTAAACATCTTAATTTATAGTGAATCCCATGTTCACAGAAATAGGAAGGCAAAGTGGCAGATGGTTCAAAATATTGTGTAGCTTTATAATGTGATTTTTTTTTACCTTTTTACTTACATTTGAAAGTAAGTATGTCTCACCAACACAAATATCTGTACAAAATATCACTATAACAGTGGAGAGGCACTAGAATTGAATTTAATAAGTAAAGGCAACAATTTATCAGAACATGTTCGTTTGTTCTTTCTCTCTCTCTTTCTTTCTTTCATCTTCTTTCTTTCTTTCTTTCTTTCTTTCTTTCTTTCAGAGAGAAAGGGAGAGCAGGGGATTGGCAGAGGGAGAGAGAGAATCTCAAGCAGACTCCGGGCTGAGTGCAAAGCCCGGCATGGGGCTTAATCTCACAACCCCAAGATCATGACCTTGAGATCATGACCTGACCTGAAACTAAGAGTCAGATGCTCAACTGACAGAGCTACCCAGGTGCCCCAAAACACATAGTTCTAATAGTGACAGAAATGCACTTATTTGAAAATGTTTACAACTAAATGCCCATTGCAGTGAAATATGAAAAAGAATCAACTATTAAAAGATATTAAGGAGAAAACCTAGATTTCTAGTCTGGCACATAAAGAGTTTAGAAGTCGTCATGTGGTCCTAACAACAAGAAGCTGAACAAGCAGAAAAATCAACAACTCCTCTTAGATTCCTCAGAGAAATGAAGTCACAGGGCAAGCCACTTCCCCTGCCCCCCTCCATATTGGAGAGATAGGCAGTTACAGAGAATTACAATTTACTGGAGCAGAAACCTCCATGGGAACCAGTACTAGGATGACATGATTGTCTATGTAAAAATATGAAATAACCAACAACAACAACAAAAAATGAGCCTGGAACTATTAAGTGATTATAGCAAGATTGCAGCATACAAAGTTTATATACAAAAGTCAGGGGATCCCTGGGTGGCTCAGTGGTTTGGCGCCTGCCTTCAACCCAGGGCGTGATCCTAGGGTTCCGGGACCGAGTCCACGTTGGGCTCCCTGCGTGGAGCCTGCTTCTCTCTCTGCCTGTGTCTCTGCCTCTCTCTCTCTCTCTCTCTCTCTCTCTCTCTCTTTCTCTCTTTCTCTGTGTGTCTCTCATGAATGAATGAATGAATGAATGAATAAATGAATGAATAAATGAATAAATAAATAAATATTTTTTAAAAAGTCAACTGATCTCCTATATACCAGCAATGAACAAGTGGGTTTTAAATTTAGAACACATTACCACTTACATTAGCACCCCAAAAATGAAATAAATGAAATCAATCTTACAAAATATGTACAAGATCTATATGAGGAAAACTACAAAACTCTAATGAAAGACATCAAAGAAGAACTAAATAAATGGAGAGATATTCCACATTCATGCATAAGAAGACTCAATATTGTCAAGATGCCAATTCTTCCCAAATTGAACTATACATTCAATGCAATAGCAATCAAAAGCCTAGCAAGTTATTTTGCAGATATTGACAAACTGACTTTAAAGTTCACAGAGGGGCAAAAGACCCAGAATAGCAAACTCAATTTTGAAAGAGAAGAACAGAGTCAGAAGACTGACACTACTTGACTTGAATACTTATTACAGAGCTACATTAATCAAAATAGTATAGTATTGGTGAAAGAATAGACAAATAAATCAACAGAAATGAACAGAGAGCCTAGAAATAGACCTACATAAGTAAAGTCAACTAATCTTTGACAAAGGATCAAAGATAATCTTTTCAACAAATGGTACAACTGGCCCACATGCCAAAAAAAAAAAAAAAGGAATCTAGATATAGACCTTACACTTTTCACAAAAATTAATTAAAAATAGATCATAGACCTAAATTAAAATACCATACTATAAAACTTAAAGATAATATAGGAGAAAACTAATTGACTTTGGGTATGGAGATGACTTTTTTTTTAAAGATTGATTTATTTATTTATTTATTTATTTATTTATTTATTTATTTATTTGAAAGAGAAAGAGAGCACAAGTGGGGGGAGGGCTAGAGAGAAAGAGGGGGAGAGAAGCAGACTCCCCACTAAGCACAGAGCTCCATGCAGGGCTCCACATGGGGCTCAATGCAAGGTTCAATATGGGGCTTGATGTAGTGCTTGATCAGACTCAACCCCAGAACCCTGAGAGCATGACCTGGACTGAAATCAAGAGCTGGTTGCTTAACCAATTAAGCCACCCAGGAGCCCCTGGAGATGATTTTTTAGATACAACACCAAAAGCATAATCTATAAAAGAAATGATCTATAAACTGACTTCACTAAAATTAAAATCTTGTTCTCTGTAAAAGGCAATGTAGAGAAAATGAGAAAATGGCAAGATACATACTGTAAGAAAATATATGTAAAACATACATCTGATAAAGGGCTGTTATCCAAGTATACAAAGAGCTCTTTTTTTCCCTCTAGAGTTATTTGGCACATTTATATATTTAAAAAAAATAGAAACCATTTGATACATCTAAAACACACACATACTATAACTGAAGCATCTATCTTTAGCATCTGAAATATGAGCTATTGGATAAGGCTGTAATTGTAGATAGCACATCAATTCCCAAACTGAAAGATTCCCTTATTTATCTCAAAATTGCCATGGGAAATGCTAGTTGTGCAATATTAACCATCTCTCCCAGGGGAACACTCTACCAATGCCTAGACATGACATTTATCTTCACTAAACACATATCCTTTGCCAAACCTGTTTGTGAAGCAATTCATTTGGAAGGTTTAGTTGATCAATCTAGTTTAGCCAATACACCTTCCAGTCCTACAGTCAAAATTTGGAGCATGTCTTCAAGCCAAATTGGATCCCATATATAAAAACGAACTATGAGCTAAACCTTAGTAAAATAATCCATAGTAACCACATAATCAAGATGAAAGTTTCACTGCTAAGCTAGGTTAAAATTGTATCCATATAAAAGGCACAGAAAAACTTTTTGTTTTTATAGTCAAAATAAACCAACCAAACTCTTTAATTTTCTCCCTTCTCTTCAACTAAAGAATTTCTCCACTGTGTAGTATAGTTTAATGGTTAAGACTACAATTTCTGGAGTCAGACTGCCTACATTTGACTGGCACTTCCACCACTTACTAACTCCACATCCCTGGCCAAGTTATTTAACTACCTCAGGGCCTCAGTCACACCTTCTGTAGAAGAGGGCAGGCAATACTACTAGTTTCATAGAGTTGTTGAGGATAAATGAGACAATATAAGTAAAATTATTGGAGTATTTTTCCATTGGCACAGAAAATTATCATTATTTGACACTATTCCTCATTTAGTTTCCCAATTGTCCGTCTAAATCTTCCAATTTAGAAAGTAAAATTGCCATTAAAAGGGGATAGGTCTCTCTTGCTCATCTCCCCACAGCTTACACAATACTTGATGTGTAGCATGGACTCACTACATTTTTCTTAGAAGAAAACAGGGTGGGAAGGAAAGAAGAGAAAGGAAGGAGGGAGGGAGGAAGAAGAGAAAAGAGAAGAGGAGTGAAAAAGAGGGCAGGTATGGAGGAAAGAAAAGAAAAGAAGGGAGTAAAACTGAAAATGTATAGCCAGGAGTAGAAAACCAATAATCATATGCCATGATCTCATGTTTGTGAGTAGAACTCTCCTATTAACTTCACAGGTAACTTGATTGTTCTTCCAAATCTGCTTATTTGATACTTTTGATATATATATGTACAATCATAATGGCTTGAATACTTCATAGATATGCTTTCTGGCTAGCTTTCCAAAACTTTTAAAATATTTAGTCCATTTAGTTCACACAAAAACACTGAAAAATATGATGGAACACATAGAATAAAGCATCAATTCATGTACACAAACTAATTCAGAGTTTGGTTTTTAGACTTGTTTCCCCCAAAGCATTTCCATTGGGTAGGTATTGATCAAACAACTACATAGTTTAATTTGTTAATTAATTAATTTGTTTTTTTAAAAAGATTTTATTTATTTATTCGTGAGAGACACAGAGAGAAGGCAGAGGCACAGGCAGAGGCAGAAGCAAGCTCCCCGCAAGGAGCATGATGTGGGACTTGATCCGGAACTCCAGGATCACGCCCAGAGCTAAAGGCAGATGCCCAACCGCTGAGCCACCCGGGCATCCCTAATTTGTTAATTTAAAGTTTTATAATCTTAACACAAAATAATAAGATTGTTGTACTGTTTAAGATGTTTTTTAAAATTTTGGAGTTATTTGCTGGGTAATGAAATTATAACTATACACAGCAATAAAAATAAATGACAATAATATTATAAAATGTAAGAATACATTAAAAATTGTGCATTATCCTATAATTTAACGAAATCCAATTAGAATGAATTTGGATGGTCTAAATGATCTAGCTTGGCCTCCTAAATTTTCCCTTAAGAATCAATTTTTCTCTTTGTATCTGATAAACTTAGTACAAAAGTACTTGTTAATAATTTGAAGTGACTTATTTTTCATGATTTTCCAAAAATGCTAATGCCTATAGAACACATATCTTCTAAAAATATTTTTCAAATATTTTTCCAAAATTTTGTGCTCCCCTGATAGAATATTTTTATTCATTACACAAACATTTCCTTGTTTATATTCTTGTGTGGGATAGTTCTTTTTAAAACACTGTAATTATCCAAATATTTATTTTACAAGTGGGATCATAATTTTTGTGGCTGCTTCATTTGGAAAGAATACAGTGTTTTACTACAAAAGGACACTAAAAAGCCCTTTAATTCTGGTACTTCTTGCCTTGTGTCATAAAAACAGGCTAGGATTATGGAGGAAAAAAGATTAGAAGGCATTGTTTATAATTGTAGACAAAACTGTGCCCTAAATTAGCTACAAAAACTAAGTTTTTTTAAAAAAACATTACACTCAGAACTATGATTTTAAACCCCTTAATTTAACTGTGCTTTGCCTTTGAAGACAAAAACTCCCTGAACTCTAAGTGGTTTTTAGATTTTAACTCTAGTCTCTCATTGAACCTTCAAGTCCCAAGGTCACTATTTGTTGGATTACAAGTAACATTTGTAAGAGAATCCCCTCACCATGTATGTGTACTTGCCAAGTACCATTTCTAGAGCTAATTTCCGTCCTAGTAACCAAAGTGTGAGGTCATAATACGCCCAATGGGTAGAACAAAGGCTATGAGACTTTATTGAAAGCAACCCTTTTGCTTTCAAGATCTCTATCTTAATCATCTTGAATTTTTTTTTAATATTTATTTATCTGAGGAGGACAGAGGGGGTGCAGATGGAGAGGGAGTCTTAAGCGGACTCTGCCCACCGAGGGCATGGAGCTTCATCTTACCACCCTGAGATCATGACCCTGAGATCACAACCTGCGCTGAAATGAAGAGTTGGACACCCAGCCAACTGCACCACCCAGGCACCCTTCTCATGTTGAATTTTTAAAGTACTAAATAAAAGTGGAAAGGAGAAGAGAGTGAAAAAATGATTTTTTTTCTTGGCTTCTACAAGACTGGACAAAAGCCTTTGTTAAATCTTATAGGAAATCTAGGTTATTGGATATTAATGTAATGACTGCAAAAGGGGAAAAAATGTTATCAGATAAACATTAAAATAAATTACAAGGGGACGCCTGGGTGACTCAGCAGTTGAGTTGTCTGCCTTCGGCTCAGCGTGATCCTGGAGTCCTGGGATTGAGTCCCATAGTGGGCTCCCAGCATGGAGCCTGCTTCTCCTCCTCTGCCTATGTCTCTGCCTCTCTCTCTCTCTCTCTCTTTCTCTCTGTGTGTGTGTGTGTGTGTGTCTCTCACGAATAAATAAATAAAATCTTTTAAAAAAAACTAAAAAATAAAATAAATTATGAAATGTGACCTGCATAAGTATTTCTCAGCCCCAGTACATATTAGAATCACCTGGAAAGCTTTTAAATACTATGAAATGCCTGGGCCCCCTGAGATTCTGACTAAATTGTCATATAGTGGAGGCTATGCACTGGCATTTTTCAAATCACTGAGATGGTTTTAATGTGCAAAAGGGCTGATAACACAGATCAACATCTAGCCAATTAAATACTTGGGCAGATTTTTAACCAAAGAAACTTGTTGCTTTAGCACCAATAAATACTTACAAAGGGTCTGCTCATACCAGGCACTGTGTTAGGCTTGGAGAATACAAAAATTTGAAAACGAACAACTTTGAAAAATAAGAACAGGGCAGCCCTGGTGGCGCAGCGGTTTAGCGCCGCCTGCAGCCCAGGGTGTGATCCTGGAGACCCTGGATCGAGTCCCACATCAGGCTCTCTCTGTATGATGCCTGCTTCTCCTCTGCCTGTGTCTCTGCCTCTCTCTCTCTGTCTCTATGAATAAATAAATAAAATCTTAAAAAAAAAAAGAAAGAACATAAATGGCAATAACAGCTAAGGTATTTACTAATAAGAAATGAGGATTGATGGTTCTAGGATTCAGGTCAACACTAGAAATATGAGTCGAAAGTAAGATAGCCAAAAAAGCCTCCTGTCAGATTTACACACAATCAGGTTTTAATGAAAAGTCCTGGGATACCTGGGTGGCTCAGTAGTTGAGCATCTGCCTTTGGCTCAGGTCATGATTCTGGGGTCCTTAGACCAAGTCCCACATCGGGCTCCCCACAGGGAGCCTCCTTCTTCCTCTGCCTATGTCTCTGCCTCTCTTTCTGTGTCTCTCATGAATAATTAAATAAAATTTAAAAAGAAAAATCCTGACAGTAAAAATGTCCATCATTTCACTATGAATAAGCCAAAAGACCTCCCCTAATACAAAGGAGATGGAAATCACAAATGCTGAAAAGCAAGAAAATGCAAAGAAATCAGTTCACGTTAGTGCTTTTTGGTAGAGAGAGGGGGCTGTTTACGTCGAACAAGTAAAGTTGGGGAAAAGTCCAACTTCCTCAGCCAGAAATTTAATATGCCTTTATTTTTCTTGATATATAAATTCTGAGGAACCATGACAATCCATATTCAACTGTAATGGCATAAAGGTACTCCAAAGTTAAGTGAAATTACCTGCAGATTATTAATAAATGAATTAAAAACCTTAATTTGATCCATAAGGGGGCACTTTCACAAAAGTTGACAGTGTGACCTTAAAAAAACATAAACAATATCTTGGGCTTCATGTGAATACCCAAACAATGAGTATCAGTGCTAGCGTGTCTGATTCCAGAGTGAGAGCTAATAATTGTGTTTCAGGAGGAAAATCTGGAGAGTACATATCACCTGTTAGAAGATATTGATTAAAAGTATATCAAGTTTTCTTCAGATTTCAAGTTAATCTCTAAGCAAAGCCACCTGTAAGAAAGCATTCTTCTTGAGAAAACTGTAGCATTTATCTTTACTCTCCTTGTACTTCATTTCCTGAGAATTGCAATGCTTTTTCAATGGTGAGTTCTCTGAAGGAGTTCTTGTCAACTGATATCTTTAGAAGAGTCCACTACTTTTATGTCAAAGATGTTTACTACCATCCCCACCACTAGTAATAATAATGTTTTTGGTAATAAGACCATCCATTGGGCCCTATTGTATACCAGGTCCTTCGTGCATACTAAGCTTTTTCTATATTACCTCATTTCATCCTGATGATTAACTTATTTATTCATATTTTAAGAATGAGAGGACTGCAGCTACTCAAGATTTTAAAATTTGCCCAAGGCTACAGAACTAGGAAGTAGCAAAACTAAAACGCAAGTTCTCCAGCTTCCTTTCTCTTTTCCAATTTGGAAATCTAACACATTCCAATAATACATACATACTGTGGAAAATCCTGAAATACAAAAAAAAAAAGTTGACAAGAATAAAAAGGCATAGCTGTGAAAAGGTAACTGTACAAGGATTTTCCGTGTGATTTTTTCTATCTTTTTGATGTACCTGTTCAGCAGCACCTATGATCTCAAGTACTGAGCATGGCAACCCCTCTGTGCTTCCTTCTACATGCAGTCAAAACCTGCCCTTTTGGAGATTTCCTGATCAGGCTCTGTGCCCCATACCTAATGCTTTAGATAGAAGAACACCCAAATGTACAAAAGGTATATCTCCTTTCCTACTTCCCCCATGGTTATCATTCTTTCTGCCCCATCTCTCCCTTGTCAAAAAACAAAAACAAAACAAAACAAAAACTGGCAGAAGAAACAAAATCCAAATGACCAGACAAACCAAGAATTTCCACCAAAACACACACCAAAACAATCACAGGGAAACAATGTCTCATGTTTGAGTATAGAGCTAGAAGTTACCATCAACCCAGATCTCAGAGAATGAGACAGCATGCAAGCCTTCGAATTCAACAGGAATCTTATAAAGTATGCTTTAATCTCTAATGAACACACACAGACACACATACATAGCTTATAGCTGCCTCCCTAGTACCTTTCTTCTTGGGTCAGTATTTCTGAAATACAAATTTCAGGAGTATAGATTATTGTGACTTCTTGAAGGGCATTTTGGAAATAGCTACAGGAATGTAAAATATAGTTAATCTATAATCAGCAGTTTTGTTTCCAGAGATCTTTTCTTTAGATCTACTGAAATTCGTACACAAAAATTATGCACAGGATAATTAGTAGTGCATGGTTTGTAATTGAGAAAAATTGGAAACCACTTACATAGTCCATCAATGGAGGGACTATTGCAGATGCTGGGGTGATAGTGGTGCCACCCTTGCTGAGTTTGATTCCAGTGGATATCTGATTTATACTGCAGGAGCTGTCTTAGCCTGAAGCACATTTGGAGTCTGCATTCTGGAACCCCTCCATTGCTACCTCAGACAGTACCACTGAGACATTTTAATATTAGCTTTTTTGTAATGCTGGCATAGCAGGAACAACTAAATGGAGGACTGACCAGCTACGTTGTGTCATTATTTGTTTTCTTTAAATGTTCCAAGAGTGCCATGAAATTAATCCACTTTTAAAATTTTTTTCTATCCAATATGCTTTTCTCCCTCCAAAGTGACAAGGGATTCACATTTCTCTGTTTGCCTTTCAGAATCCCTTACAGTGTGACAGTGGCAGTCAGGTATCCAAGTCACATATTAAAACATCAGAGCCACCACTAGGATCCTTCCAGAGTTTCCATGGTTTTCAGAAATTGGGAGGCATATGGAAAAGAGTGAAAGTCCTTTATAGCCACTTTCCCCAAGCAGAGAGTTTCAAGCAGAGGGACAAGGATTATACTGTATGTTATACCACAAACGCAAACATTTCAGAATGTAAGCAAAACATTATCTTTTGGAAACTAATTGAACAACATCTACTGTGAATCTTTGAATGGGGTTATAGCCAGACATTGTGTGCATTTTCTAGAAGTTATCTACTAACACAACTAATTAGGGAAAGATGGGAAAGATCAAAATAAATGTCTAGACTATATATTTACTTTAAATAAATACAATTTTATTATTTTCCAATAGTAATATATATTAAACTACCACAGGAATCATGCCAAAAGTATTAATAAAAGATACAGAGTATCCAGTTTTAGATTAACACATTAACTATATGTAAATTAGATTTTAAAACAATTTGTCTAAAACAGTCCCTAAAATCTTACACCCAGGGATCCCTGGGTGGAGCAGCGGTTTGGCGCCTGCCTTTGACCCAGGGCGCGATCCTGGAGACCGGGGATCGAATCCCACGTCGGGCTCCCAGTGCATGGAGCCTGCTTCTCCCTCTGCCTATGTCTCTGCCTCTCTCTCTCTCTCTCTCTCTCTCTCTCTGTGACTATCATAAATAAATAAAAATTTTAAAAAAATCTTACACCCACTATAAATTTCTATATCAAGTCATTTTTATAGGTCTTAAGAAAAACTTTAGCATAATTAAATTCACTGTTAGTACAAATTCAGAATTAGTTAAAATTTAGAATCTTAAGGTTGGAAGAGATCTTAATTAGTCTAACAATCCAACACTCTATAATATCCTTACCAGTTAGTAAGCATATATTTGTTGAGCACATACTATGTGATAATCCCATTGTAGGTGGTTTTTAGCCTATTCTGAAGAAATCTACAAAAGGAGGAACTCCTCACCTCACAAAGCAACGCATTCCTCTTTGAGAAGCTCTGACAATTAACCATAAGCTGGCAGCAATGTATCCTCAGAATCTTTTCTTAGTACTTTTGCCTCTGACTTCCCTTTTGCACATATCAATATTCTGTTTTTAGTTTCATACTGCTTGAACTACTTGGAGCACTTAACACTAATGAACACACCTTCTTTTGAATTTCTGTTCTAGTTTCATTTCTTCTCCTCAAATTACATCTGATCCCCTGGTTATAACCTATTATATATATTGCACCCTACACTTTTCCTAGAGAACTTATGAGAGTTTGTAAATAAATGCTTAAGAGCATGGACCTTGGTGCCAAGCTGCCTGTATTCAAGTCCTGCTCTAACATACCCTAACTTATTTATACTTATTTATACTTTAGTTTCCTCACCTATAAAACAAGGGCAATAATGGTACCTACTTCATGGGTTGTTGAGTATTAAAGAAGTTAATATTTATAAAGTAGTTAGAACAATATAACTGGCAAGTACTAAGCACCATTTGTTTGTAAATTAAATGGATGATTCTGTAGGTCTCTGCTAGATTGCAAATTGTGCAAGGATAAGAAATCGTGTCTACTCTGCTTACCATGTTATCTTCACTGCCTAGTTCTATGTCTTTTGCATCAGAGTGCTTGTTGAACAAGTGAAGGAATAAGTGTAAAAGTGAAAGAAGACTGAAACAATGTAACTGAGACAGATTTTATTGTTTCATATGGAAAGAGTGCACACCCACCTAAGGCTCATCCCTATTCTAGACAATTTCCCTGGAACGTTCCTTCCTTGAAAGCACTTCACTGACTGCCCTTGGTCTTTTCCTCTTTCACATTTCTGATTACAGGAGCCCAGTGTTGGGAAATGCTTCTGGCCCCTTTAGTCTTGGCAACCTGCATAGATACCACTTTCTAGCATTCTGAATGGGCTCCCTGTTTGGCCTTCAGTTTTGTTCCTGCCCTTGATATTGGTGTTTCCCCGAAGTCCAAGGTCCTCAGCTTGTGTGAGTTTAAGCTGACATGGGAACCCAGGTCTTCTTACTTAGGGATGTGATGCCATCTAGCCTCTAGCAATCTACAGTTCTTGGATAGGATTCTAGCAATCCGCAGTTCTTGGATAGGTTAGGAAATTTGGCAATCTACTACGCAGAGTACTTTTTATTCTCCTCTTTATTTCTCAACCAAGGATCTTTCCATTTTGGCCAGATCTAAAGGTGTGGCTCCTATTCAAGGTTTGCTTTGCATGCATTTGATAAAGTCAGCTTTGCATTTGTAACTTGACTCCGTTTTGTTCTTATTGCTGTTGTTGAGTTCTCTGTCATGTTTTAAAAGGAGTACCTTTTAGCATTTAAAAATATTTTATTTATTTATTCATGAGAGACACAAGAGAGAGGCAAAGATACAGGCAGAGGGAGAAGCAGGCTCCATGCAGAGTGCTCAATGCAGGACTCGATCCTGGGTCCCCAGGATCACACCCTGGGCTGAAGGCAGGCACTAAACCACTGAGCCACCCAGGCTGCCCTCCTTTTAGCATTTAGATCCTGCAAAACACTGGGAACATGCTAGAAATTCTTTGGCAACAGGGAAGATTATGGGAGTACAAAATCAACACCGCTATAAAATAGGTGGAAAAGATCCTCATCATCTCTATGTAAGTATAAGTAGATTCTAGTTACCCAGATACAAGTCCTTCTCTAAATCTAAGACCATAAAAGAGTTGACTAGTAGAGTTGACTCCAGATGATATGGGTTTTTTTTTTTAAATTATTGAAATGTTCAAACCCTTCCAAAGACACCCACACGTGTACACACATGTACATCACATTTCAAAGTTAGTATCTCAGATTTTTATAAATGTTGATTTTGTTGTTGTTGTTGAAGATCTAATTGATGATATTATTTGCTATTTGCCTGATGTTAGGGTAAAGGTTTAAATTTTTTTTTTTTATCAAAGAGACTCAACACTTCAGTGGACTAAAAATAATGAAGTCTATTTTTCTCTCCTTTAACAGTCTCACCAGATGAATTAGGGGGCAGCTGTGCTTTACATAGTTATTCAAGGATCAAATTTCCCTCCATCTTTCTAACTTACTTCATTTGCCTTTCAGATCATCACACTTACCAGGTTAACTTTTTATTTTATTTTATTTTATTTTATTTATTTATTTACTTATTTATTTATTTATTGCCTCTCCTCCTCAGTTTTGGGAGGGCTAGTTCTCCCTCATCAACCCTACTTCTAAAGGTTATGGTACAGGGTTCAGTCCTTGGATTATCTTTCTTTTCTTTTCCTTTCTTTTCTTTTCTTTTCTTTTCTTTTGTTTCTTTTAAGATTTTATTTATTTACTTGAGAGAGTGAGAGAGACCATAAGCTGGGATGGGAGAGGGAGAAGCAGACTTCCCGCTGAGCAGGGAGCCCAACTCAGGGCTTGATCCTAGGACCCCAAGATCATGACCTGAGCTGAAGGCAGCCACTTAACCTACTGAACCACCCAAGCACCCCAGATCATCTCTTTTTTCTAAATCACTCACTCCCTGGGTGACCTTACCCAGTCTTGCAGTATTAAATATCATCTATATTGATGATTTCCAAATAAATACTCTTAGTCTATTTTGACCATATTTTTACTGGTCACTTAACACTTCAGTTGAAATCTAATGGGTACAACCTTGACATGTCCAAAACCAAGTTCCAAATATTTCCCTCCAAGTTCTCCTCTAGTCTTCCCAATCTAAATTAATGGCAATACCAGTTCTCAAGTTCCTCAAGCCAAAATCTTGACTCTCCCTTTTTTCCTATCTCATACCTCATATCTAGTCCCTCAGTAAATCCTCTTGGCTCTACCTTCAACATACATCCAGAATGCAACAGCTTCTCCCTCTCCCCCGCCCCCCCACCCCTGCCCTGTTGCCTTGTCTATTCCTGTGTTTGGTCTCATTTCATTTCCTATAATGGCCTAATACCTAGTCAACATTTCAAATCTCCCTTCTCTGCCTTATTTTTCTACTTAGCATTTGTTCCTAGAAAACTGTACGTTGTACTTATTTACCTTTTCTTATTGTCCATCTGAGCTCAAGCTGGGATTGGGCAGAGGCAGGGATTCTGGTCTCTTGTTCACTGATATATCCTCAGCACTTAGAATGCTGCCTGCAGGGAGTGGACTCTCAGTAAATGTTAGCTGCAAGAATGAACGATTCTTGCTTCTCCTCCATGGTCTAAAGACACATGTGCATGCAATTGTTTCAGGGCCTGAATCTGGAAATGGCACACATCACTACCATTTATGGTTTTCTTAGGGAGGTTTATGGGCCCACCCAGAACTCTGTAGTTTAGAAAAGGATGGAAAAAAACTTGGTGAACAGCTGGTAGTCTCTACCTTACCTGTTATTTACACAACTCATTTGTATCCAGAATGACAACTAAACCTGAGTTTGAAGTTCCAGAGGTAAATTACAAGCTGAAGGTAGACCAAGCTGTTCAAGAGCTTACAAACCCAAGAGTATTTAATAAACCATTGATCACTAGTTTGCTCTTTAAAGCATGGCTGAGGCAAATCCCATTTGAAAGGCTCTGCCAAGTCCCAGATTGTTACTAATTGCTTTAGATAGAAACTGCCCAGAACACACAGACTGTATTTTTAGACTTTTATTATTTTATTGCTCAAAACAACCTGCAGAAATAATATTGAAAATGAAGGGCAAAAAGAAGTGTGAGTCAAAACTCCTTAGACAGTATAATTAAAGAAACTTGTTACTGAGTTTCTGATTATCTCCTCAATTTCTAGAACTCCTGAAATAAAACAGTGGACTAAGTTTTCTCCTTCTAATAGATTCTAGAAATCTATGAAATGACTTCCAGAGAACTAAATGATATAGAAGTATGGGGTGTGGAAAATCTATAATCCAAAGTCCAAGCATAGATCTTCGCAGGAAACATAATATCAGATGTTGAAATTAATCGGTAGCCTAGCAGTAACGTTACTGTGCTTTATCTAAAGTTTAAAAAGTCTTAAGCCGCTTGCAGTCTTATAAAATAACTTAATCGAAGCTAGTTCCCACAGTTAGCAGATAGAATTTATGTTGTTTTGTGTCACAATATAAACATAATATAAACACACACACACAAAAAAAAACATTTGTTAATGAGGCCCTACTGTTTCAGCAAATGAAATGTATTACATATCTGAAAATGGTTCAGATGTATTACATATCTGACCATGGTTCATATCAGAAGGATTTATTATTTCCTCAAATGCAAGAATTCATGATATATTTTTTTTAAGATTTATTTATTCATGATAGAGAGAAAGAGAGAGAGAGGCAGAGACAGGAGGAGGGAGAAGCAGGCTCCATGCCCGGAGCCCGACGTGGGCCTTGATCCCGGGACTCCAGGATCGCGCCCTGGGCCAAAGGCAGGCGCTAAACAGCTGAGCCACCCAGGGATCCCCAAATTCATGATATTTTAAGTAGTAAGTTTTTTCCTCTGCCAAAGAATCCAAAGAAACCATTTCAAGTGAGTATCCTTTCCTCTG
This sequence comes from Vulpes lagopus, assembly GCF_018345385.1. Taxonomy (NCBI): domain Eukaryota; kingdom Metazoa; phylum Chordata; class Mammalia; order Carnivora; family Canidae; genus Vulpes; species Vulpes lagopus. Next base: position 104,271,708 of record NC_054829.1, read on the forward strand.
GTTTTCTGAAAACCAGATATGGATATGGATATGGATTGAATATCCATAAAGGATATTCAAATAAAGGCAGCTAGTGGGAGGAAGGCAGGAAGATGGGGTGTTTCAGTTGTATACTTAAAACTAATATCTCAATTGCTATAACTAAAAAAATCAGCTTCTAGATTTTTTTCTTCAAAGCCCTTTTTAGTAACTAACAGAATTTTGAATTTCATCTTCTTTACAATTTATTAACATATGTAAAACATTAACACGTAGGACATACAAAGTAAATATTTAGTTACTATTCTAGAAGTTCTTTTCTTAATTATGACTATCTCAGAAACTCTCAGTTTATTGAAGAAGTTATATATCTTGATGCTCTCAGCATTTACTTATTTTTATTTTTAAGGACTTCACAACTTGTTTGGAGATTATAAAGAATCCTCATACAAAGTGAGACAATACAACAAAGAAATTGAATAGTGTTTTCCATTTCAATAATACTTGAATATACTTTAACTATAACACTAAACAAAGCACCAACACAAATCAGAAAAGCAGAAGGGATCTCTATGCAATGCTAAATAAAACAGTGATTAGTGATGCACCCTTTCCTTCTTTACCAGCACTTCTCAAATACTAATTAATAAATCATTAGAACAACACTTTTAGAGATCATCCTTAAAATATTAGCATTATACCTAAATGGGTCCTTACGTTTCTTGAAAACTACATAAGTGCAAAGAAAAATTAATTTTTAAACAACTAAAATGTGGTACAAACTTTGGGGATCTATCACAACCTTGATAAAGCTTTGAATGGTAATCTGAATTTTACTCTCTCCCCTTAGAGCCATGTTCACAGCTGAGAAGTGCTCATTTCCCTTGCACTCTGGTATGGAATCTCTGGAGTTTTAATATGGGAATTAATGGAGTTACCTGGGTTGGCTTAGCCGGTTAAGTAGCTGGCTCTTTTTTTTTTTTTTTTTTTTTTTTTGTAGCTGGCTCTTAATTTCAGCTCAGATCATAATCTCAGGGTCCTGGGAAGTCTGCTTGAAGATTCTCTCTTCCTCTCCTTCTGCCCATCCCCCTGCTTGTGCTCGCTTACTCTCTCTCAAATAAATAAATCTTTAAAAATAATAAAATAAGGGATGCCTGGGTGGCTCAGCAGTTGAGCACCTGCCTTTGGCCTAGGGTGTGATCCTGGAGTCCCAGGATCGAGTCCCACATCAGGCTCCCTGCATGGAGCCTGCTTCTCCCTCTGCCTGTGTCTCTGCCTCACTCTCTCTGTATCTCTCATGGATAAATAAATAAAATCTTTTAAAAATAAATAAAATAAAATGGGACTCAATGGACAATCAAGAATTAGTAACGATGAAGCTTTTATGTCATACTGAGTCTGTATTGTTCATGTCAAATTTTATGGTTCAACTGCCTCGTCTAGCTGGCAATATCCATTTTTCATGATGTAAGACCAGCTTGAGATTAAGACTGGCCTGCGATGCTTTCTAGAAGGTCAACTGCACAATCCTGTGGCATATAGGACTTGAGAAATATTGTTCAAACTTCATACTGCTTAGTTCTATGAATCCAGCCCTCATCTGCCAAGACTTTAGAATCATTTTTCTTTGTGGCCATACTTCTGGTTGTCAAGTACGTATTTATTACTTTCCCATTTCTTTTACAGTTATACAAATGAGAGGAAAATGAAATGATTTTTCTACAGAGTAAGGCACATAATAAGTTAAGCATGAGTTCAGATTTACTGCCTTAGGACTAGAGGCTGTCAGTCGTCTACTGAGCAGTGTATGGAGTTCATATATATTGTGCAATCCTAGCACTTTTTTGTTCTCACTCTCAATCTTCTGAAACAATTATTCCATTGCCTCTCCAACCCATTCAGTTTCATTCTATAGCAGTCACAGTTGTCATCTTTAATACTTACTTAAAACCAAGAATTTAATATTCTTCTGACCTAACATATCTGTAAACAATAGATCATATATTTTATGTGATAGTCTATAAATAATTCTTTTAGACAACAGCTTCCTTCTTAAATATTTAATGGTTGAACTCATAAAAACATACCTTGAAATGATAGCCCTTTCCTCTACTAATCCATAGGTTTTCCCTGATTCATTGGGATTGTAAGTTTTGACACATAATTATACATATGCTTCCCAACACCAAACTTAAAAGAAAGAGAAATCACTTCCCAGGTGAAATGCAAAATATGTTGAATTGCATACTTACAAAAAAAATCTTATAAGGTACATGCTCTTTGGGATTATTGTTAGGATCTTAATCAAAAACAAATCCCAGCTCAGGCTTTGCAAATGTGGGCAGCACCATAGGCATTCTTTGGAGTGTTAAAGATTTGCAGCTTGGTATTTTTTGGTTACTCTTTCCTAAGAAACATACAGGAAAAAAATTTTTCAAGCTGAGGAGAAGGGTCAGTGAATGAGTTATTTAAACTCCCCTTTTATTTCTTGAGCTGATGGGTGGGAGGGAACAGCTTGCAAGGAGAGGTTCTGTTAGGGCAGGATGTTGGTTGAACAACTGTCTTCAGACTCACGTTTCAGGAGGGAACCTCTCTATTTACTGGCTCCTCCTTCTTGGAAGTTTACCCATGTGCTCGTGGCATTTAAAGTTTGTGGGAGATCAGTTAACATGAAGTATTTTCTTGCATGATTGCATAGTTTTCTCACAACCTTGATAAACCACTATCACCACCATTGATAACCTACAAAATGTGTTATGAAATGTGACCCTGTTTCTCTCACATTACATCCAAGGTGACACTATAATCCCTTTAAAAAAAAAAACACTACTGAGAAGCACTATCATTCAGGTCAGTAGCTGGGGTATCCCCCAATCCATCTGCCCACTGCAGGTCACTAACAACCACACTCCATCGTTAGGATAAAAATCACAAATGCTCAACATTGCCTAAGAAACCTGAATGGCATGTTCTCTGCCTACCCCCAACTTCAAGTCATACCCATGTCTGTCTCAGGCACCATGCAACAACCATTCTGGCTTTCTTATTTATTCTTCAAAAGGGCCAGACTTTCCCCACAAGATCTTTGCTGTTCTTTCTGCCCAGGATACTTTCCATCTTCCCAGCACTTACCTTCTATCCCTCACACCACACAGGCACATTCTCTGTCTCTCTCTCTCTGTCTCTCTGTCTCTCTCTCTCTCTCCTAAGTTCAACTCCAGCCTTCAACTCTCAGCTCTCAGCTTAACGTCATTTCCTCAAAATATGTCTTTCCCCAATGCCCAAATTTAATTTAGGCTCTACTATAACATGCCTCAAAGAATCCTGTACTTCTCTTTTAAAACACATATCATGGGGCACCTAGGTGGCTCAATTGGTTAAACGTCTGGCCATTGGCTCGGCTAGTGATCCTGAGGTCCTGGGATCAGGTCTCATATCAGGCTCCCTGCTCGCACTCCCACTCCCTCTGCTTGTGTGCTCTCTGTCAAGAAAATAAATAAATTTTTTTAAAAAAATAAATAAAACACATATCACTTTTTGAAAGTATGTATTTACTTTTATGACTTGGTTTTAAAGCTTTTTTTTTTTTTTTCCTCAATAGGCTCATAGCAAACTCTGTCAAGGTAATCTGGGTCTCTCACCTCTGTAATCCTGGCAACTAGTATGTAGTAAACAAATAAATATCAGTTGATTTTTTTTTCTTTTTCTTAGGACATGCCTTTTAATTGTCATAGAGCCAGTTCATGCTCAGAGATTGTTATCCAGCCCCAGTCATTCAACCATCCTTCAGAAGAACAACTAGCTCATTCCCTGACCGGTGCTAGCAGAAGGCCAGGTATAGGTGACCACAAAGTGCCTGTGCATGATAGTCAGAGGCTATTTGTATGCTTTCCTCTGTTCTCCACACAGATTGTATACTTTTCCCACTTTCTTCTAGACATTTTCCTCCACTAGCACAGTTAGAAGGTATTCAAGCACTCCCAGCAGCTGTTTGCATGTCTTCAAATGTTAGGTGAAGCTAAGGAATGTAATCTTTGCAGTGCCTCTACTCAAATTGTCGTATGTTATTGGCCCTGAACTCCAAGGAGACCACTTTGTAGAAGTGCCAAGTCTAATCCCTTATCCACAGAGTTCTTTGACTAGGAGAGTTTAATGAGCATGGCACTACTTTGTTGCAGGACAGGCATTGCCTCAAGGCCTCCTTATGAGCTATGGGGAAAGCCATAGTTGAAGCATGTTCAAGCTGGCAGTGTCACTGGCGCTGAGACAAGACACATCTATCTCATGCTCTTCTTTCCATATCATGTTATGAAGAGAATGCTGCTCAATTATAAAGTCTCATGGAGGGAACTTTGTGGCCCTCTATAGGCAGTCATCCATGGAGATAAGCATAATCCTAGAGCCCCCGGTAATAACTCCTAGTCCTTGACAGGCACTAAGTCATATGTATACTCTCCACGGCTTGGCCCTGACCCCTGGCTGTAGCCACACCAGAGATACCCCTTAGGATTCGTAAGGCCATAGCATGACTAGTAGCAGTTACAGATAAATTATTGTTAGAAATTCTTACTCTAAGCCAGCTGACTTTACATTTCTTGGGCCATTTGTTTTAAGTGTAGTTCCCTTGCAGTTCCTAATAGGTCTTGGCTATACATAATTTATGGCTTCTATTTTTAAAGTGCTATCAGAAATCAATAAGAATATAAACACACCACTGTTATAAATGTCCACATAGCAACTGTCATCCCATGCCATGCTATTCTTTTCACAGAGATAACTAGAACAATTGATGCCCTTTTTATATCAGTTGTTTCACTCAGGTTGAGCCACAGCTGAATGAAATATGAGCTAGTGTTAAGGAAGAGCACTCTACCCTGAGACTTTTAACTCAGGATGAGTCATTTAAAGCCTAGTTAGAACACAGCAGCACTGTAGCACAGTTGAGGTTTCAATATATTAAAGAATGTATAACATCTAGGTTATGTTGGGATATTTCTCCAACCAGCAAATCTAATTAAATTACTACCATGCAGATCACTTTGTGGCATTTATTGAAGTCTTTGACTGTATTACATGTGTTTTGCAATTTAACACCAAAATGTGATAATTGCTTTAATAATGGATCACCAATATCTTCATTAAGAGATCAACCAACATTTATTAAATGCCTACTATGTACCAGTCAACATGTCAGGTATCAGTGTTACCTGATGAATAAGTCGTATTCCTGCCTTCAAGGTGTTTACAATCTACTCTGTTTCCATATTTAAATTCTTCTCTAAACTCTGAAATATGGGCAATAGATCTCATTCATCTCTATATTCTAAGGGTGCCATTGAGTAGCTGGCATATAATAGGTACACAATCATGCTTATTATTCAAGTTAATGAATTAACAAATAAATGAATGACTGAATTAAGACACAGAAGCTCCTGAACAAATATTTGAAGATCTAGGCTGCCAGAACCCACCAGACCAAGAAGCAATATCCATTTTTTCCTCTCTTGAATTTAGAAAACAGAAGAGACATACTCTTTGCCACCATTCCTACCACTTGGCCCTCACCCAGCCTCCATACCTATTTTCCCATGCATACATCATTTCCCCCTGCTCTGGCATTTGTTTTATATGGACAAATTGTCTAGAATAACATAAGGACAAGGGTGTTGGGTTTAATAAATAGCTAATTAACCAGGGCTTTTTTTTTTTAATTTAAATTCAATTTGCCAACATATAGTGTAACACCCAGTGCTCATCCCATCAAGTCACCCAAAGCCATAAAATACCTAGGAATAAACCTAACCGAAGAGATAAAGGTTCTACACTCTAAAAACTACAGAACACTTATGAAAGAAATTGAAGAAGATGTAAAGGGATGGAAAAACATTCCATGCTCATGGATTGGAAGAATAAATATTGTGAAAATGTCTATACTATCCATAGCAATTTACATGTTCAATGCAATCCCTATCAAAATACCATGGACTTTCTTCAGAGAATTGGAACAAATAATCTTAAGATTTGTATGGAACCAGAAAAGACCCTGAATAGCCAGAGGAATGTTGAAAAAGAAAACCAAAGCTGGGGGCATCACAATGCCTGACTTCAAGCTGTATTACAAAGCTGTGATCATTAAGACAGCAAGGTACTGGCACAAAAACAGACACATAGATCAGTGGAACAGAATGGAGAACCCAGAAATGGACCATCAACTCCATAGTCAACTCATCTTTGACAAAGCAGGAAAGAATATCCACTGGAAAAAAGACAGTCTCTTCAATAAATGGTATTGGGAAAACTGGACAGCCACATACAGAAGAATGAAACTGGACCATTCTCTTATACCATACACAAAGATAAAGTCAAAATGGTTGGGAGACCTAAATGTGAGACAAGAATCCATCAAAATACTAGAGGAGAACACAGACCAACAACCTTTTTGAAGTTGGCCACAGCAACTTCTTGCAAAATATATTTATGTAGCCAGGGCTTCTTTCCCCTTCCATTTCCCAAAGTGAGTCACAAGGTCAGTTACCATCAGATTTTGATTTAAGATTCTTTCAATATGTGCATTTCCTTCTGTGAATTTATTAGACCCAGCCAGTGCTTCGGGGGCTCAAGAAATCAGGTGCTTTATAGGAAGTAGAATATAATACAAAAGTCAGTCAACTACTTGGATTCTAAAAGCCACCATGTATTTACAGTTTATTTAAGCTTTGGGTTTGAATGGGGCACCAGATTAGCCTGTGTTTCTCTACTGATAATGGCGAGAGTCAAGTTATCCCACTGAGTCTGGAAAGAGCCTATGCAAGTGATCACTCAGCAGGTTGCCTGAAGATACTAAGGTGCCAGCATTGAACACCTGGACACTTCCATGAAGAGATCCAAGAAGAATTGGGCTTTCTTGATCAAACTGTGGGCAAAGCTATAAGTAATGATAAAGGATGTTCAACATAATGTCCCTTCTTTGAATATAAATCTTAGCCTAGACATTTTTGCTTCTGGGTATGAAGTAATCAAAATTCATAAATCACTTTACTTTGAAGACTATAATATCTATGTGGATCAGAAAAAATCCTCAAAGAACTCTTTGGGAAAAATTATTTATTTGTTCAACTAAAAACTTACCTGCAAGGTGACAGGCAGCAAATTAGGTGAGTGTAGACCAGTTCCTGTTCCAGAGGATCACACAATCAAGGGAGGGAATAATTCCAAATGTATCAAATGCTGTGGAAAAACTTAGACAAACCTCTCTCAGGGCAAAATGATAAGAGCAACATCCTCTATTTCATGCAGAAGAGGAGATATGTGTAGCTCAGTTTTTAAAAGTGCAAGTCTGAAGGCAGATTACCCTATCCTACAGCCCACCATCAGGCCTCAGGATTAAGTGAGCCAATACAGGTCAAGCACTTCATAAACATTTACCACTTGCTAGCTACTCTCCCTGGACTAAAATGCCTGACTTATTCTATGCATTTCTATTTGAAACACTATCTGCTCCATGTGCAACTTCACTTTTTTCTCATTATTGAATAGCCATCCTCTCCCCCAAAACTTTAGTAAAAGTTTAAATACATATTATTATTATTGTTCATTAGCTGCTAAAAGTTGTTTCTAAGACTAATGAGGATATTGTCCAAAAAAAAAAAAAAAATCAGGCCTCAAAGAACATAGGTCCCAAGGGCAGAGCCAATTGAGGTGGCCCCAAGTGCAACACCAAGGAGTACTCAAGTCTTCCAGTGTCTAGGTAACCAGTGTTTTCTTCAATACACACGGATATATCCTTGAGCCCCAGGAGAGACAAAACTGACAAATTTTAAGGCAGGACCACAAGCAGTTCCAAAATACCTATTTAATTCCAAAAATTTTCCTTGGGCTACATTTTGAGAATAGGGCAGGGAGGGGAGGTACATTTCCCTACACCTTCACTTTCCATAGGGAGAGGGGTAAATTTCTAGCCCTAGGAGGAGAGAAAGTATTGGGGGCACAGCTGGATACTCAGGCAAGAAGAAATTATGTCTCTGATTGGTGATGTGGAGAAGAAGGTTCAGAACTTATCTTCAGTTCCATTTTCTCTATTTTAGACACCTGGTCTCAGGATGTTGTTGGTTGAACTGTGTCCCCATAAAAAAGATAGGTCAATGTCCTAACCCCCATACCTCAGCATGTGACGTATTTGGAAATAGGATCTAGATTACAGAGATAATCTAGTTAAAATGAGAGCCTCAGTGTAGTTTCTATCCTAATATGACCCATGTCTTTATAAAAAGGGGAAATTTAGACTCAGAAATGGACACACATAGGGGGAAGTCCACATGAAGAGAAAGGGAGAATGTTATGTGATGATGCAGGCAGAGGTAGGAATTACATTGCCACAAGCCAGAGAACATCCAGGGCTCCCAGAAACTGGAGGAAGCAAGGAAGGATTCCTCCCTATAGGTTTTAGAGGGAGTGGTCCTGACAATACCTTGATTTTAGATTTCTAGCCTCCAAAACTGTAAGATGTAAAGTTCTATTGCTCTAAGCCACCTCACTTGTGATACTTTGTTACAGTAGCCCTAGCACACTAATATACCAAGACAGACACTTACTTTGCTTACTCTGCAAGTAAGACACTTACTCTTGCTTACTCTTGCTTACTCTTCCCCCTACAAGGGAAGACTGCATATCCTTCCTGGCCTCTGACTGAGACATTTGAATCAAAGTGGGTGAAGTGGGGGTGGATAAGGCAGGGAGGTGTTGGATCATGTTAGCAAACCCACCAACATGCCTCCTCTAAACAGCTTTTATTGGTAGCAAAGCGAACATTTAGATCAGCATCTTATATTTCAATTGTTGAATTTGAAGGTCTGATTTTCTAATCTAAACTCCAAATCTAGGCAGAGGCACATAGTTTGCATGTATTAACTCACTTAACCTTCATAGCAGCCCTATAAGGGTATGTCTTACTGTTGTTATAACCATTTTACAGATGAAAAAGCTTAGTCCTCAAGCAGTCAAGTAATTTACCCAAGGACAATGAATGGTAAGTAAGGATTGGGTTGTAGGCAGCCTGGAGCGAGAGTCTGTCCTCCCTGCCTATGCAAAGACTACATTCTGAGAGCAATCCATTAAATAGTCCTATTAAAAAAGGGATCTCATGGTCAAATATATGAAACGAATCCTTGATGAAAAAAGTAAACATTTCTTTAGTCTCTTCTGATCTTCTCACAGCTTTTACAATGCCAATGTGCTTTATGACTCTTCCTCAGGATATGGAGTTCAGCATTTGGCCACAGAGCACTTTTCAAGAAGCATCTCTTGGGATTAATGTTCTGAGGAACACTAGTTTGGGAAATATGGAGAAACTACTCTGGTCGGGGGAGATACTTTTTGGTTTGGTCACAGATATAGGATTTTTTGTAATTTCTATATGTCAGTTAAAATACTAAGAAACTCCTTCCATTAAATTTTACTAAGAGTTATATGAGTTTTCATAGGTAAGGCTGGGCCATTCAGGCTGACACTGACACATACCCAAACCATTGCAGTAAAGGACAGTGGAATTGTTGTAACAGAGATACAAAGCAAGGTCAGCAGAAGACAAGGCTACATTTCAGAGGGGTAAAGGGATAATTTCATGGATGAGGTGGAGTTTGAGCAGGACTTGAAGGATAGGCAATTATTTAGGATTAACTATTTTAGGCCTAAATCAACTCTGCGCCAGGATAGAGTCAGAAATCCTAGTGACTCTGAAGGTCAGTTATGATCCTAGAGTTTGTACAGGGCTAGTAGTCCTACAGCTAAGCAAAGACCACAAAATTGGCAGCCCCTAGGAAAGATGTGACCAACAGACTCTTGTTTGGCAAGCATAATATGCTGGTACATATATGTGTATATGTATGTACAGCATTCCTCCCTCTTATCCATGGTTTCGCTTTTCACAGTTTCAGTTACCCCCAGTCAACTATGGTCTGAAAGTAGTATAATCTTCCTTCTGACATATCATCAGAAGGTCAATAGTAGCCTAATGCTACGTCATGACAGACTGTGGCCTTCACTTCGCTTCATCTCACCACATGGGCATTTTGTCATCTCACATCATCACGAAAAGGGTAAGTAAAGTAAATAAGCTATTTTGAGAAAGAGAGAGATAACATTCATGTAAATTTTATTACAGTATGTTGCTGTAATTGTTCTATTTTATCATTAGTTATTGTTGTTCATCTCTTACTGTGCCTAATCTATAAATTAAACTTTATCGTAGGTATGTATGTATGGGAGAAAACATAGCATATATAGGGCTTGGTACTATCGGTGATTGGAGGCATCCACTGGGGGTCTTGGAATGTATCCTCCATGGATAAGGAGGGATTACTATACAAGTGTAGGTTTAATTTAATACGTGTACTCTTGGGTCCCAACATCAATCCCATCTGATTGGTAAATCCTGGTCAGGGACCTGGTCCCTGAAGTCATCTGAGTCTCCCTCTTCTAGGGTGGTATAACTATGTACTGCAGCTAAACGATGCAGTGCCTCTACTCATCTACCAACATATTAATATGACAATATCATGGAAAACTTGACAGTTGGATCTCTGTTGGGGAATACATATGAAATATCCCTCTGGATATGGTACGCTGATTCTTCCTATATTGGTTATCACAACCTCTCTCCAAAATGGATAAGCACATACCTGTGCTTAGCCCTGCCTATAGCATTTGAGTTCAGTAATTTTTATAATGGATTATATTACATTAAACTTGGCAGATCTATCATTCTTTTAAATATGCTGGGAACAGGAGAAGCATAGGATGCCAAATAATTTAAAACGTAATCTTTAAAAATCATTAGATAATGATCCACAGGCCAACTAAGTCATTTCCCTTAGGGGCTTTTTAGGTTTGTTTTGAAATCTTTTATAGTTTTGGTGGTTCTTCTGAACAAATATAGTAGTTTCATTAATGTTCAGAAAGTAAACAGTGTGTGTTTACACCATATTGTTATGGTTATAGGCACTCAAGTGTAATAAAATATATCCTTACATATGATACTCTTGTAGAGCTTTGACCACAAGAACTATTCTATGCCTCCTTATAATTATTGCCACACAGGGTCTGGACAAAGATACCAACAGAAAGCTATTGTGGGCCTCTTACCATTTTTCTCAAGAGGGGCAGAGGTAGGAAATCACTCTTTTTACTTCTCCTATGGAATTCAGTCCTCACGACTTGAAGCTATATCACACATGGAACTGGGTTTTCTTTTCTCTTGCAATAGACATCTTCTAGTGAGGACACTGATTCTGAGAGATCACAGGATTCCACAGAGCAGTGCCACAGAAATGCCCCAACTGCTTCCTAGCTTCCCCTCCCTCTGAAGGGGCACCCAGGCCCCAGGTGGGAAGACCTGGGCAGAGCAGTTGTGCTAGTGAGACCTTCCTCTCCCTTTTTAGATATCCTTTGTGAGCCTTCCTCTCCTGGGGAGTGGAGGGGGGAGGGACTACACATGCACTGAAAGAGGCCATATATTTAAATTTTTATAAGTGAATGGACAGCCATTAGCTGAAAAGGGTGGGGTAGGTGACTTTGCTTTTCTTTATAAACTCTGCACCATTTGATTTGTTAACTAAGTATTATTATCTTAATTTCTAAAAAATGTTTAAGTCCACCCTTGAATGTTGGAGCTGCTGTGTACTTTTGTTGCCCCTTGGGGGCAAAGCTTACTGGAAGAGCTTTCCACACTTTCCATCTCTCCTTTCTCACCTTTCATTCAATGTATTTTATTTTATTTTTTTCAGATTTTATTTATTTATTCATGAAAGACACACAGAGACAGAATGAGAGAGAGAGAGAGAGAGGCAGAGACATAGGCAGAGGGAGAAGCAGGCTCCATGTAGGAAGCCCAATGTGGGACTCTATCCCAGGACTCCAGGATCATGCCCTGAGCCAAAGGCAGGTGCTCAACCACTGAGCCTTCCAGGTGTCCCTCATTCAATGTACTTTAAAAAGCTACAATGTATAACTGATTTTTATCCAGTATATACATACAGTTTTTAAATATCTAGCCAGTACTTAAAAGGCTTTAGTAAACACTAATAACACTGCCCTACCCAGTCCACAATCCTGCTCGCCACCCTACTCACAGTATAAACCACTTCCAACTTTTATGTTGCTTCTACTAGTAATTATTTATGTATTTAAAATTATATTATTATACTGCTATTTATTGATCTATTTTAAACATTTTCTATATACTTCCTGTTACAGAAGTTAAAGTATGTCATGAGAGATGTACACACACACACACACACACACACACACACATACATCCTTTTCCTTCCTCGTCCTCTCAGTATAGCTTTATTACAATTTTTGGCTGTCAGCAATCATTTACATTACTATATCCAGGAAATATTCACTGTTCAATCCAAGTTGCATATAATGAATATTTCCTTTTCATACAACATTTTCTTTTTTCCTGGAGTCAAAACTACCATTTCTTTAGCTTCGCATATGTCTACCATTTATTTCATTTTAAATTCTTTCCAAGAGATCTACTGAACCTCTATGAATAAATATTCCCAAACATTTGAACACATTCATACCATTTTTCACCTAGAGACCTCCCTCCATAAGCCCTCTGTCTTCGTTCTAGTTGGGAGAGGTTGGCTGCCCTCTAGAAAGGCTTGGGGCATAACAACTTCTTCACTCTTCTAATGGATCCTTTTGCATTTATCATGGTGGAATGGACACCATAATAAACCAATCTGAAAATGTATTAAAAGACACAATCGACATTTATTTCTTACTTACTGCTGTGGACTGAATTGTATCCCCCTCTAAATTCATATATTATGGGATGCCTGGATGGCTCAGAGGTTGAGCTTTTGCCTTTGGCTCAAGATGTGATCCCAGAGTCCTGGGATCGAGTCCCACGTCAGGCTCCCTGCATGGAGCCTGCTTCTCCCTCTGCCTGTGTCTCTGCCTCTCTCTGTGTCTCTCATGAATGAATAAATAAAATATTAAAAAATAAAAGAATGAATGAATAAATGAATAAAAAAATAAATTTCATACACTGAAGCCCTAATCCCATGTGACTGTATTTGGAGATAGTGTATTTGGGAGGTAATTAAGGTTAAAGGAGATTATAAGGATGGGGTCCTAATTGGATAAGCTTGATAGCTTTATAAGAAGAGGAAGAGAAAGAAATCCTTCTCTCCACCATGTGAGGACACAACTAGCTTTCTGTAAGCCAGGAAGAGGCCTTTCATCAGATTTCCCAGCTTCCAAAACTGTGGGAAATAAATAAGTGGTTACGCCATCTAGTCTATTGCATTTTATTATAGTGGTCTGAGCAGACTAAGGCAGTACCTTTTCACTGGGTGAATCTGAAAAATATCAGTATTTGTCAGTCTTAGGGTTAATTTAGGTTCTCCAGAGAAGAATCCTCCAATCTGTTTACCAGTCTGTTGACAGAATTCTGAGAGTGTAGCAGAGAAAAGAGTCTAAGAACTATAATTCAGCACAGAAATGTTCATTCTACCCACATTCTTACAACTCTGTGCCTTGTTCTGTCCTTTCACTGGACTAAGTGTCCTGAAGTCAAGAATCTCTCTCTAACCCAGTTTCTCCAGAGAATAAGATTCCTTGAGCAGGCTGGTAGCATATGGGAATGTAGTCTGCTGGCTGGGTCATGTAAGGAAGGGGACCAGTAAGCTCAATCATTGCATAAAAACTTTCAACCAACATCTCTGTTTTCATCCAGATACTCACCTCTACCTTCTGAAGTATCTGCTGGATCCAAGTGCAGAACATCTAAAGAGCTCTACATGGCAAACTGACTTGTTTCTCATCAAAATTCTTCAACTCTGCTACTGCACCCAGGTATCTAGGTGTATATGCTGCATGCCCTGCTAAGTCAGCTTCTACTTCATATGCATTCCATTTTCCAAAAATGTGTTGACATGGCCTTATCTGCCATTGCCTCCTTTCCCATTAATTTTGACCTTGTGGTTTATTATCTTTTGTTGTTCCTCTTTTCTTTCTTGGTGGAAATATTTTAAGATGCAGTCCCCCAGTATATCCTCAAGCCATTCTGGCAAACTCTACCTTGGTTTCCATCTCCCCATAAAACTGTCCTTACCAAGGTTGGCAAGTATCTCTATTATTGCCAGTGTGGTGGGGGCTCTTCTAAACATATCTTACACAGCACAGTAGGACATGATACTGTTGATCTCTATCTTCATGCCCCACTCCTCTCCAAACATCTGCTGGTTTTCTCTCGCATAAATGCTTCTAATCACCCACCTCTTTTATTGGTTTCTCCATCTTCCATCTCTACTTGAGAACAAAATGTTGGAGTTTCCCAGGTGTTAATACTGAATTTTCTCTTTCCTAGTTGTGACTTTGCCTTGGGTAATTTCATCAAATTCTCATAGGTTTAACTATTTTCCACTCCCAGATTAGTATTTCCAGGCTTCCCCTCTCCTTGGACTCATCCATCCAACTGCCTAATTTTTTATACCTCTTACACACCCACAAATCCTACCCCTCATCTGGGAACTTCTCTCTGTCTCTAGGTTGATGTCACTAGTCTACAACCATTGTGTCCTGTCTCTAAAAAAAAGATAGTAGCCACGTCAAATAAAGCTCTAGCATCAAACTTGTGACAATTGCTGGGAGGTTCCTGCATGGGAGCTACCAACATCTGCAGGGACATATCTTTTGACAATTGGGAGAGAGGCCCTCACTCAGAGATCCTCTTGCCTTCATATACTCCAAGTCATTATCCTCCAAAAAGAAAAGTTTTCCCATTAATTCAAATTTCTTCTATTTTATGAAGAGGGAAAAAATGCTGAGATGATCTTTTAAAACAATTCACTGTGGTAGAAACCACCAAAACAATACAGAAATCAGAAAAACAGCAATAAAATTTTCCATTTGGGGAAGGGAGAAAAACACAACTAGGAAAGCATTCCTTTGCTTTTTTCTCTCTGCCACCCAAGTTCTATTTGTACTTGACAAGGCCAAACTAAACTTTTTGCCTTGTTAGGAACTGCAAGGATTTTTCCATTCTTTTTTTTTTTTTTCCTTTCTCCCTAGACCACAGCAGCTCTCTTCCAGTATAGCTAGTTGACTTCAACTTTTCACCATAATTCTATTGGATTTCTCTCCCCATTTTCTCTGGAGAATGTTATTTGAGTACATATTTCAGTGCAAAAAAAAAAAAAAGGAAGGAAATTTTAGTTGATTTTTTAAAAAAATTACTACTCAGTAAAACAAGGATGCTACCAGATAAAAAAGAATTCTTTCTTTTAAACATGTCTTCATTTTGTAGGAACCGTATATTCATCCTTCCGTTGTTGGTGCTGTGAAAGATTTCATGGGAGCAGTCCTAAGACTAACGAATTGCTTTATTAAATGGTGGCCCAATTTGCTTTGGTTTATTGACTGTTTCATTCATTTCCTTAATATTTCTGCTCATGCAAAGGAAAAACAGTGCAGTGGTTCTGAAGCCAGATGGTTAGGTTTAAATCCCAGCCTAGCTACTTAGCTGTGTGACCATGTGCATGTCACTTAACCATTATCCCTCAGTTTCCTCATGCTGTTGATATACAAGATTGTGACATGGCCAGTGTATTCTAAATGCAATTTAAGTGCTAGTTACATCTAAAGGCTAGGTATACATTTGTTGCTAGGAATCAAATGATAGGTAAGACCAACATCTCACTCTATGGGGCTTTCTAGTAGTAAGATTTAAGCAAACAACTTCACTTAAGCCTCAGTTTAATTATTTGTAATCCAGCATCTCCCTCATAGGATTGTTGTGGGAATCACCAAAGATATGCTAAGGAAAATGCTTAATAGGGTGTGGTGAATATTAAACACTCAATGTGAGCTAACATTGTTCAGCAATAAAGGTAGATAATTAAACAGCTGTAGGGATGTAATAACTTATGGTCGTGAAGTTTAGGGTGCTATACAAGCACCCACTAGAATATCTAAATTGAATGAGTTAGCCCAAAAGAGAAGTGGAAGACAATTTTCAGACAGGTGAAATCACTGGTTTAAACAAACTGGAAGTTTCAGATAGTGAAGAATGACAACCGGAAGTGGCAAGCTTTAAAATCAGAGCAGTAGGTAGAAATCAAGTCCTAATAGACCTTTCAGCTATTCTCAGAGTTGTACTTCATCCTGAGAACTGGGTGAAACGAGAAGTCATGTAATGGGCTCAGGTAGGGGAGTCACCTTTAGAAAGAGCCTGATGGCTGCAAGAACATGGAATGGGCTGGAGGGGCCTAAACCAGAGGCAGGAAATCTTTTGGAAGCTACCGCCCGTTCTAGGTTCTAAGTGAGGGATGGAAGGCGGTGGCCTGGGACAGGGTAGTGACAGTGGGATGTAGAGACTTGATGTGCTTCCTTGGTCCTGCCACTTTGGAGAGCACTTCCTGATTTCAGTTTGCAGTCCTCTTTTTGACTTACATAGATTCTCCCGTGACCACTTATTTGGCTCACCTCTCACCTACCAAAGTGAGGGGAATTTTTTGTTCTCCTGCAAATTCCCAAAACATCCTGCCAGGGCAGCAGGCCCTTAAGAGTTCACCAGTGTTTGCTGGTTTGAGGGCTGATTGTTTCCCACAAAGAGAACAATTCTTAATCAAATACTGCTTGAGGCTCATACCATTTGTTTTGCATGCTGCCATCTGGAGCTGCCCCCAGATATGTCATGTGACGGGAGTGCTGCAGAGATGATTAGGACTGCAGTTTTCCATCTAGAAAGTTAATGTTTACCTCACTGGGAGAAGTGCAAGTACTTCTCCGTGAAATGAAATAATGAGTTACCAACTTCTTCACCACCTGACCATACTTTATCCAACTACTTAAAAATAGTTCCTCTAGAAACAACTTGGGTATTGGGCAATGAAGAGGATGTATTTAGCTTTTTCCTGGGAACCCAACCCACCCCAGTCATTTAATTCACCACGAGAGTTCAATGTGACTAGGCATAATCAGATACAGGAGTCCTGGGTTGTGATAAGATAAGTAAGCAATAAATATCTTATTCAAATAAAAAGACATGACATTTTAGAGGTTATTTGCCTCCATATTTCTCTCCTAGACCATTATGGGATTTGGGGAGGAGAGAGTTTTATGGGTTTTGTTTCCAGCACCATCTTTGTTCGCTAGAAGCCCCATCAGAATAGCCTCAAGCAAAATCATAGGTAAAGGAAGTGAATTTAGACAGCACTTCCCACTTTTTATGACTCTGCATTGCCAGCCTTCAATGTCTTCACTCGATACTCTCTTGGAAATAGGAAAACTAATGAACCAATTCCCATAATAATTCTTTAGTATGTTTGTCTTAGTATCAGGTGGACGTAGTCCCAGAGAATCAAAGGTGATCTCAGATTCAGAGGGCCTGCAGAATTTGCTGAAAAACATAAATTTGGGGGTCATGAAGCTAACAGGAGGAAGTCCAAGTCAGAACCAGTTTACTTGAGATCAACGTCCAACCTGAGAGCCATGAACATCCGGTCTTCCTGCCCTCCTCTCTGGCAATCCCCTGTGTAGCCTTGACATTTAATTCCACAAACCTTCCAACACACTAACTTCAGATCTCTAGCTACCACTACAGTAGGAAGCGTCACTCTGTGGGACTTATGCCAAAAGTTCCCTTGACCAGCATTGGGTTAAATAATATCCCTTGCAATTGTGCCCACTCCAAAATGATAAATTTATAATCTGTCTCTCTCTCTCTGAAAGCAGCAGCCTCAAACCTGCACTTCAAGTTCATGGAGACTTCAGGATTTATCCCTTTTCCTGGTCTCCGCTATCTCTAGTTTTAGGGCCTCTCTGATCTGATTCTATTCCTTCATTCACAGAACTAAATTTCATAGCTTTTTTACTTTATTAGATATTGTTCTAGACCAATTGCTCTCATCCTTGGCTGTACACTGAATCATTCAAAGACCTTTAAAAAAAATACTGTGCCAGGGCACCTGGGTGGTTCAGTGGTTGAGGGGCAGCCTTTGACTCAGGTCTTGATCCTGGGGTTCTGAAATTGAGTCCTGCATCAGGCTCCCTGAAGGAAGCCTACTTCTCCCTCTGCCTATGGCTCTGCCTCCCTGTGTCTCTCATGAATAAATAAATAAAATATTTTAAAAAATTTAAAAAATACTGTGCCTGGGACCCGTCCAGAGATTCCAATTTAAGTGGTTCGTGGTGTAGTTTAGGCTTCAGGGATTTCTAAAGCTCTCCCAGTGATTCTAATCCACAGATAAGGTTAGAGACTGCTGGTCCAGAGATATAGCAATGACCAAGAAAATAAGGCAGAGCTCATATTCTAACAAGTTCAAATTCTATCCCTCCTCTGAGTAAACAGTGCCTTAATAACCTCACCAGTGTACCCTTCTACTAAACTTGCTCTTCCTGGTTCTGGTCCTAGATGAAACCATCTAACTGCCCCTTCTCAAGCACTCAGGTGTCCTGGCACAGCTGTGTTAAAGATATAATTCTGCTGATTAACTTCATTATATATTTACGAGCTCCATCCTCAGCTTGGCTCTCAACCTTGGCAAATTTTTACTTATCTTTTGCCAGCTTCCTTTTTCATTTCTGAAAGCAGATATCTCCAATCTTTATCTCTCTCTCTCTCTGAAAACCCTCTATCAAGATCCTACCTCTCTCACTCTCAGCTGTTAACTCAATCTCTGATTTAACAAGTAGTACAGGAGTAAACTCCAGGTCAGAAGCTTTGCTTCTCTGAAATTGCTCTGGCAAAGGACACCAGTGACCTCCCTGACAAATGCAATATTTGCTTTCCTGTCCTCATCCGTTCTATAGCAGAGGGTATTGATCATGACGGTTCTTTACTTAAAATGACCACAGTCTGGTCAAGATAATGTGGAATCGGAGGCCAGGAAATAGGTGGAGATGAGAAGAGCAGGCTGCTTTCCTTTCACTGTCTCCTTGATGAAAGCCCAGTTGTGACAGAGAACTCTGCTATCAACAGACAATGCCTGGGAATCCATGGTCAGATTACGTGGCCAAGAGAAGGTCATTTGCTACAGGCAAAGGGCCCCATAGTCTTAGTTGACTAAATAATTGGCAAATCATGACACTCAAGAAATCATTTTGCATCACTGTACCCTTTGGAATGTTTCCACAAATTAATTCGAATTACTTAAGATCCTGAGTATGGGTTATCTGCAGATTTCTGAGGAAAGGCTATTTAGGGAAGCTCTGAATTACAAAGCTCAGAGTGATTTTTGTTGTATGTTTGTACAGTCTTGTAAAATCCCAAGTCCCTTTAACTTGGGACTTTCTGGAGCATACCTACATAACTGCTTACCTTGCCTTCATGGTGGCTTCTTTTTTCTCCTAATTTTCTAACGTTTAAAGATAACGTTAAACCTGACCAAAGAGCATTTTCCCACCGCAGTTACAGATGATGTAATGTTAATAACTTAGGCTACATTTAAATTGTATAGTAGTTGGTATAGGGGAGGGGTTTGGGAGAATAATTGGTTAAATTAAACTCTGAAGTCATTGGTCTTTTTTTTTTTTTTTAAGATTTTATTTATTCATTCATGAGAGACACACAGAGAGAGAGGCAGAGACACAGGCAGAGGGAGAAGCAGGCTCCATGCAGGGAGCCCGATGCGGGACTCAATCCTGGGACTACAGGATCACACCCTGGGCCAAAGGCAGGTGCCAAACCGCTGAGCCACCCAGGGATCCCTGGTCTTTTTAATTTGCCCTACTATGCTTATTCCCAGCTGGGATCTTCCAGTTGAGAATCTCGATGGAGTTCAATGCTCTTAGAAATACCTTATCATAAACCAACCTGTCATGGACTCCCAAAACTCTGTAGGAAGCTATGATGGTTATTCTCTCTTTGCCCTTCCAGATCCATTCTCACCCTACTCAGCCCTGTTCTGTAGCCTTGGACTCTGAGCTTTCCTGCCTGTACCATCTGACCTTCCTTCCTCCCTTCAGGTCAATCACCAGCAGGAAATCTAAGAGGAGAGAGGTCAGGATCACTGTTCATCTCACTCTCTGCACTCTGAATGGCTACATTTCTCCACCTAAGGCCACAGCTTCTCTCTAGAAGCTTCTTTTTATGGTGCTAGCTCTTACTGGCACTGGAGATCTCTTTCCCTCCCTTCCTCTCCAGGCCCAGGGGTGATAATGACTTCCAATGTCCCTGGGTGCTTCATCATTTCTTGTTTCATCTTTGTACTGGCTTCTCTGACTACATCCTTTATAAATAGTCCCTTCATTAGACTACTTAGTTAATCTCTTTGGGTATGCCAACTTTTTCCTGCCAAGACCCTATTTTGAGTATATGTACACCCATATGCCTATGGTGTAACATTTTGGTGAATATAATTACTACTATTATTCTATGTTTTCCTCTTAACTTTTTCTGTTGATTTAGTTATATACAACGGGAACTAACTAGCATGTTGTGAAGGGTGTTATCCTAGAGATGATGGGGTAGGGGGAAGCCAGGAGCCAGAAGTGGTTGGCCCTGGTAGTCACAATTAAAGTGGGTTCTAAGCAGATTGTCATGCAGTCCATGAGATGGGGCAAAAACCTTTGAAAATAAATGTGAAATAAATACATTAACTGTTTCTGAGTGAAATATGATCACATTCTGATAAATGTAATTCTAATGTGTTCATATTATTTTCCCAACTGTATTGAGAACACTTTGAAAATTGATTGATTGATTTAGGGAGCACACATGAATGGGGGCAGAGGGGACCTACAGCAGACCAACAGACTGAGCAAGGGGCTGATCTCACCACCCTGACATCATTTCCTGAGATGAAATCAAAAGTCTGACCCTTAAACTAATGAGTCACCCAGGTGCTCCTGTGTTGAGAACACTTTGAAACCAGGGATATATGCTACACCTTTGGTCTCCCTTATAAAACTCAGCATATAGTAGGTACTTGATAAATGCTTATGGGATAGATGGACTCAATATAGATGAAAAGTGCAGTTAATCAAATGTATTTATAGAGTAGCAACAGAGTAGTAATATAGGTGGCTAAGTGGAGAAACCTAGAATACATATAATAAATAAGATAAATTTTTTCCCTTCAAATTTAAGTGGAAGAAAAGTAGATATAATGAATGAAACCAGACCAAGAAATAGATGGTTAAAAGAAGGACAAGATTAATTTATAAGAACTAGCTAAGAAAGGGCAAGTGAAGGAGAGAATGAAGAATGGCAAGTTAGAGGTAGGAGTGGGTGATATAATGTTAAATTAAGCAGAAAACAATGGATTTTAAAAACACAAAAGAAAATAGGAAATGTTTTTAAAAATTATCATAGGCAATTGCTTGCTTCTGAATCTTAAAACATTCAGATTAAATATTGACTGCAGACTAAGGAGCCATCAGAATTTAAGAGGATGTTGTAAAGATTTAATAAATGAGTTAGTGATATATGAAAGTAGTCTGGCTTCTTTTCAGTGACATTAGTACAAAAGCAGGTGTTATTTAATGTGAAAATTATAATTGTATATATGATATAATCTTTAGTGGCCACTGCCTGAAAACACACCAAAGATTAGAAATGAAAAAAACTGAGAAGCCAAAGATTTTCATCTGTTATTATTCATTTTCCATGTCTCTTCATTCCTGACTATATTTAGTTACCAGAAAGTTTTATATGATATACATATGGTTGTTATAGTATTTATTACATAATTAAGGTTATTGGCTGGACACTGTCACATAGAAAGCACAACACTACACAGTTATTACCTCCTTTCATCGTAGAAAGGGCTTGGATAAAGAGGCAGACTTTGTACCTTTCCTATTAGACGTTTTAGTCTGAACTAACAGCTGGGAAGTCAGATCTGCATAAAGTTAGCATGTCCTCCAGCAATATCATCCTCCTTTACATTTTAAATTAGAGAAAAAAATATATGTTTAATCTGCAATTCAAGTCCCACTCCTTTTAAGAAGGGCAAGTTGGGGTAAGGTGATATAATCAAATATAGTGCCCTAATAAACTGTGTGGAGGAAGATGTGTGCGTGCACATTCTAATTGGAATAGAACCAGGAGGAACATTTGGAGAGGCAGCCAAAGGAGAAAGTGCATGTGGCCTGGGAGGTAAGCAGGCTGTCCAGATGTGTCCTATAAGGAAGGGGTTACTTTCCTGGTTTGAGCACCAGGCTGTGAAGTCTGGGCTTTAGTTTAGTTGGCTTAAAATTCAACTTTGCTAGAATGCAAGGTGACTGGCCTACTAGAGACTGACTCACAAGAATTATAGTCACAGAACACTCTAAACATTAGAATATAACTATTAAGCTTGTTAGTAAATTTTCTTCCTGCAGACTAGTCTGGACCAGTGACTCACACGGGGAAGGAGGTTGGGAGTAGAATTGGGGGTGGGAGCATGACCCTCCCTATTGAAAAGAAGCCTCAGTGTCCCTGGGAAAGCTGGTTAAAGCTAAAGCCCAACCTCCCTTCTCCCTCTGCCTCTTACCTAACCCTAGCCTGCCTTGTGATTCCGATAGTCCCTTCCAAGATGGCATGATGCCAGATTTAAAATTAGTATTTCTTTAGGAAGAGTGTAATTTGCTCAACAATATAGGAAAAAAAGGTAGAGAATCCTTGCCTTGGGCTGAAATTGTCCAATTTTTTCTCAACATTAGAATTATCTAAGGTGGGATGCCTGGGTGGCTCAGTTGGTTAAGTGTCTGCCTTGGGCTCAGGTCACGATCACAGGGTCCTGAAATCGAGCCCCACATTGCGCTCACTGCTCAGTTGGGGTGCCTGCTTCTCCCTCTCCCTCTGTCTCTCCCCCCGGTTTGTGCTCTCTCATTCTCAAATAAATAAAATTTTTAAAAAATCATTTCAGGCACTGACTTAAAATGATGTCTGGAATCCCTCCCCTGAAGATGGATTAAGTCATGGGTGGGGGCTTCACATGATGATGATTCTTATGAATCAAGTCACTGTCATCATTTTTTGCTGCTGCTGCTGTTGCTGTGTTTTTCTAAGGCACTTGTTCCCACTACCCTCCAGGAGACTCTCAGAACTCTCTGCCATTTCTCATGTAGTCCCAACACTTACCCCTTTATGGTAGAAGTGAGTGGCATACAGTAAAAACAAAGCAATCTCTACATTAGCCCAGACCCCAGAAATTAGACCTGCCCTTACTTCTGGTCGAAATACTCTATTTCAAGATTCTCCTGAGTGGTACTGGGAGAGGACTCCGTACTGTTTTCTTCAGCCCCATCAATTTATTCCCTTTCCACACCTGATCCATCCACAGCTGCGCACTATCCTAATTGACTCCGTGGCTTCCTATCTTGACCAGTAAAGCATGGCCCCCCAACCTCTACCCCTACTGGATCTTTCTCTTTTTCTTCCTCAAAGAGAGCTGTTCAGAACTTTAAACCTATTTTCTCCTGCCTATTCCCAAAACATTGTCACAATTTGTCATTCACTGTCAAGCATATCTAAGTGCAGGTAGTTAGGGGCCAGTTAGTGGATTTTGGATCCTAAGAGAGGAAAAGGAGAGGAGGAGGGATTCTCATAGTAATTTGGCCTCTGAATGGGACAGCCAATACAAAATGAGAACATTTGCACTGAGATTAATCTCTGCTTGATATATCTCCTGAATTCTATTATGCTAAATAAGTAGGTCTCCTCTTCAGCCTTTAGTTATATTACACAAGACTACCTTTTACTGCCCTGGCTTTGGGAAAAGATCAAGCTGTCCCCTCCAGAAAAGGTAGGGAGGGGGGTGAGTTTAGGGAGAAAACCTACCCCACCCCACTCACCTGCCTCTTCCATCTCCATACATATTTCCATATACTTATTTCTATAATACTCTGTGAAAAAAAAAAATACTCTGTGATTTTCCCTGATCTCCCTGAATCTACCCATGGCTCCCTACACCCTACTCCTATAACCTTTGAAATTCCTACTTTATGACCACAAATTCTCCTATCTGCTCAATTGTGTCTCTAAATATCCCTTGTATTTTTTGGCCTTAACTGCAATCTGGGGATATGCTTTCCCTGCAGCCTGTCAAAGATATCCAATTATCTTCTCATACTCTATGTACCTTGAAGTTGAAAAGCAGGGTCTGTGTCTCTTTGATTTCTAGAGATACTTCTGGACTGAGTTTATGCCAGGCTTTCATAAAGTGCCCTGCTCATTTGAGGCATTCACATCTTCTATACTATCTTCTTTCTTTCCTCATTCAACTCATTATTAATTGCTTGGCACCTTATTTACTGTCATCTTTTCTGCCCCTTGTCTGGCCCTCATTCTGGGTAACTTCAGCATCCATGAGAATTGTTCTTCTAGTGCCCTCAACAATTTCTCTTCTTCCCTCCACCTCATCCACCCACATTTCAGGTCCTGCCATTGCACAAACTGCTCAGATAAGTAGTTCATAAATCTCACCACCCAATCTCCTGTGTTTCCAAATTCTTCTCTCTTTCCCCTAGTTCCCATTTCTGTAATGTCTACAGGATCTCCAGGCTACAAATCCATTTACTTTTCCCTTATCCATCAGCCCCCTCCTCCTTTTGCTTTTCTCCTTGACCATCTTTTATTCCCTAATCCATTACTTCATCGACACTGTCCTAGACTCCCTCCCTCCTGTCTATCCCATCTACCACCCCCATTATGCCTGCTGGTGCCCCGTGTTTGAGCACTGCTAGAGAAGGACATTCTTATACCACTAGGGCCATGACTTCAGTCTTCAGTACCATCTCCCAAATTTATGTTTTTTCTAGTTAATGTCCCTTTTTAAAAAGATTTTATTTAGGGACGCCTGGATGGCTCAGTGGTTTAGAGCCTGCCTTCCACCCAGGGCATGATCCTGGAGTCCTGGGATCAAGTCCCGCATCGGGCTTCCTGCATAGAGCCTGCTTCTCCATCTGCCTGTGTCTCTGCCTCTCTCTCTCTCTCTCTCTGTGTGTGTGTGTGTCTCTCACGAATTAAAAATAAATAAATAAATAAATAAATAAATAATCAAAAAAATATTTAAAAAATTAAATAAAAGATTTTATTTATTTGAGAGAGAGTGAGCAAGAGAGAGAAGGAACAGGGTGAGGAGCAGAGGGAGAGAGAGAAGCAGACTCCTCTGCTGAGCAGGGAGCCCAAGGCGGGGCTCGGTTCCAGGACTCCAGGATCCTGACCTGAGCCGAAGGCAGATGCTTAACAGGTTGAGCCACCCAGGCGCCCCTAGTCACTTCATATTCTTATTCTTCAGTGTGACTACTTTAAACTGTTTTCATTCTTTCTAAAACCACCCACCGCTCCCACTTCCTTACTCTCAGTTGACGATGTCACCTTGTGGTCTGCAGAATGGGCCCCCAGAGATGTCCACACACTAATTCCTGGAACATGTTAGGTCACATGGCAAAAGGGACTTTGTAGATGTGATTAACATTATGGGCTTTACTATAGAAAGAGTAGCTTGAATTATCCAGGTGGGCCCAACGTAGTCACACAAGTCCTTTAAAAGCAGGGAAATTTCTCTAGCTGAGGCAAAGAGATGCAGCAGGACGAGAAGTCAGAAAGATTCCAGTTGTGAGAAGGATTCCACACTCCGTTGCTGGCTCTGGGACAGCCTCTAGCTGGCTCTGGGACAGCCTCTAGCTGTCAAAGGTGGCTCCCAGTTGACAGCCAGCAGAGCAACACAGAGACCTTGATCCTGAAGCGAGAGGGAACTGGATTCTGCTAACAGCCTGAATGGATCTGGAAGTTTGCCAGAGCCTACTGATAAGAGCCCTGCTTGTCGACACCTTGATTTCAGTCCCGGTGAAACCCAGAGCTGAGAAACCAGCAGAATCTGGAGGACTACTGACCTGCAGAATGGTGAGCTAATACCTTGTGTTGTTTCAAGCTAGTAAGTTTGTAATTTGTTACAGCAGCAAGTAAAAACTGATACACACCTCCAAACTCACAGAAAAATGGAAGCATGGAGAGCAAGAATTTTAACTTCCTAGAAGCAGTCTACAAACGTGATTCCCATGCTGCTTTTTTGCCCTTTTCCCTTCTGTGGTTGAGGAGCTGTTCCTCCTCAATTTCCTTAACACTTCATTCTCCTAGTTCCCCACCCCCCCAGTTTTGTGTTTTCAGGCCCATCTGCAGTGTTCTCCTTTGCCAACCCTTTAATGTTGGGCCCTTTCTTGGACCTCTTCCCTTTTTACTCTGGACCCTATTTCCAGGCCGTCTCATTTTTTTCCCAGTGGCTTACTCATTATCTTTCCCATGCTGACTATTCTAAAATTTATATCTCCAGTTCCACTTATGTCATGGTCTCAGCATTCCAGGATGGAGCCCCACATTGGGCTTTCTGTGCTCATCAGGGAGTCTGCTTCTCCCTCTCCCTCTGCCCTCCCTCCCCATGCATGTGCCCTTGTGCTCTCTCTCTCTCAAAACAAACAAACAAACAACAAACAAACAAACAAACACTATGCTCTTTGAAGCCAGAAGTACTGGTTTTATGCCCTAGTGATATCACTTACTTCAATGTGATCTTAGGAGAATAATAATCTCTCTTATCTTTGGTTACCTCCTATGAAGAGGAGGGGATTTTGAGTACCTACCTCATATCATTGGTTAAAGGATTAAATGAGATAATACAGCTTAGTCCCTGGCATATAATAAGTACTCAATAAATCATAAGTGTTTGGTCTGGATGGGCCTGGCAAAAATGAGCATCTAAATTCCAAATCCAGAGGGTGAACAGCCTTATTCTCTAGTTGTTCTGGCTATCATTGTCTCTCCAATGAGACTATAAACCTCCTATGTCATGAACTCCTAGTACTGTCTTCTTAAGTTCTAATGTTGCTTATGTTGCTATTTTTAATTTCAAAAATAATACAGGTTTTCATAGAAAAATAGTCCAAAAGTACAGGTTTCTTCTTCACACTCTGCCCTTCTGTATCTCATTGTCAAGAGGTAATATAGTTTGGTTCTGGATTTTTTTCATGGGAGTGGTGTTTGCCAAAAAAGGTGTGTGTCTGCCGTGTGTATTTTCCCTCTGCTCCTTCACTGCTTATATTTGTCACTAATAAGGACAGTTTTTCTTTCTTTCTTTTTCTTTCTTTCTTTCTTTCTTTCTTTCTTTCTTTCTTTCTTTCTTTCTTTCTTTCTTTTTCTTCTTTCTTTCTTCCCTTCCTTCCTTCCTTCCTTCCTTCCTTCCTTCCTTCCTTCCTTCCTTCCTTGATTTATTTCAGATAGAGAGCACATACACCAACAGGAGAGGCAGAGGGAGAGAGAATTTTAAGCAGACCCTGTGGTGAGCACAGAGCCCAACCCTGGGCTTGATCTCACAACCCTGAGATCATGACCTGAGCCAAAATCAAGAGTCAGACACTTAACCAATTGTGCCACCCACGCATCCCAACAAGGACAGTTTTCTAAAGTCAGAGCCTATGGGATTATTTTATTTTATTGCCTACATATTTTATTGCCTCCCATAGCATGGAGTTACTTCACTATTGGTTTGTTTTGTTCATTTGTTTATTTCACTCATTGAATACTACATGCCAGGCACTACACTGGACCCTGGAAAAAATCATAAATAATGCTGCAATAAACATTCTTATGCAAAAATTTTTAAAGAAAACTTTCCATTGTGAGACTGATGTTTAGAAGATGCACATGGTGATTCTTAGATAAGCAGC
Source organism: Vulpes lagopus (assembly GCF_018345385.1). Taxonomy (NCBI): domain Eukaryota; kingdom Metazoa; phylum Chordata; class Mammalia; order Carnivora; family Canidae; genus Vulpes; species Vulpes lagopus. The sequence goes on from NC_054829.1 coordinate 104,299,350, forward strand.
ATGGGCACAAAGTAGGAACTCAATAACCATTGTTGATTGAGTCAATTATTTAGGTTATGTCCAAAGTAGGAGTTATTATAAGGAGTTAAGTACTACAAATGTTTCTGTAACAATCAGTATGTTTTATCATAACAAAGAAATATCTATAAAATGATATTTACACCATGCATTGGTTTAGAAAAAATTGACAAGAACACGCTGGCCAGCTCTTTCCTTCCCGTAGAGCATTCAGCAACTATAATTTTTGGAAGGTGACTAAATCTAGTACTTAGGAAACTTTGATACATTGTAAGAACAAAAAGTTAAAAAAAAATCTCTTTCTGTGAGAAGGACAAGTTACTATTTTTCACAACATAGAAATTAAGATGAATAACTTGCTTTCTCATATGTTAACAATGAATAAAATGTAAAAAGCTCATGCAACTCAATCACAATTATACCATTACATTTACTGGAGAATATTTAAATGAATAATAAAATGACCTAATTATTTATTTCATAATATTTAAACCAAGGCACATTAATAACCACAAATCCAGAACTATCCATTAAACAGCCTTCCATACATGGGATGCTCAGTGGTTCAGCAGTTGGGTGAACCTTTGGCTTAGGTCATGATCCTGGGATCCAGGATCGAGTTCTGCATCGGGCTCCTGGGGAGAGCCTGCTTCTCCCTCTGCCTATGTCTCTGCCTCTCTCTCCTTCAGTCTGTGTCTCTCATGAATAAATAAGTAAATCTTTTAAAAGAAAACAAAACAAAACAACAACACAACAAAAAACAGCCTTCCATACAAAGAGGGGCCCTCCCCAGATGGAGCTGCAAGATTTACTTCATATAGTAAGACAGCAGGATGTCAGGCTTTGTTCTGACCTTTTTTATTTCATCCTTGTGCATAGGCCCAAAAGCCCACAACATCATTTTTTGAGAACTGTAGAAAACTTTATTTATACTTCTCTCCATAACGTCCAAATACTTGAACCTTATAGAATATTCACCCAAACTTGCCTGTGGCTGTGCATTAGAATGCAGTCCCTTTGTGTTACCAACGGACAGGATATTCAAGCTTCTGATTAGGTCTGTGATTCTCTACAAAAAAAAATGTTGGTTTGAACATCCATTTACTTTGACTGCATCCCAGCAAACCAATCTATTTGCTATTGTCCTCTGGGCAAGATGCCTAGGCTTTGTAAAATTGAACATGAACTCCTACTGAAAAGGAAAGATGAACCCAAGGAAAATAAACTTCAATTGTTGGTGTTCTCGTCTGGGTTCTTACCTTTCTGTAGTTTTTTTTTTTTTTTTTTTAAGATTTATTTATTTGAGAGAGAAAAAGAGAGAACAGGGCATTGGCAGAAGCAGAGGGAGAAGGAGAGAGACTCTCAAGCAGACTCCCTGAGAAGAACTGAGCAGAGGAGGAGCTCCATCCCACAACCCCTAGACCATGACCTGAGCTGAAACCAGAGTTGGAAGGCTGAACCGACTGAGCCACTCAGGTGCCCCTTACTTTTCTGTAGCTTTAAATAAGTGCATTTTCACCACAGTGATGCCAAACCTTTGATTAATTTTGGGAGCCTCTTCTTTTGGGGGAAACTTCTGTTGTGGCCTCTTATACTTATGTGCTTTGGTACTGCCCTGCATATTTTTTCATTATAGTGGTTTTTAATTACCATAGATAAAGGGTTGTTTACTTTCATGATTTCTGCAATAGGCACCTAGAGATGCCTCTGGATTATTTTTGTTTTATTATATAGAATCACCCACAAGCCTGTCCAAATTCTAATCATTACCAATCATTACCCTGTCCAGAAGTAGAAAACAAACATAAAATAATCGTCATTTAAATTCAATCAAGGTTTGGCCACATTCTAATTCATCCTAGTTAGAATCTGAGACTGACCTTGTTTACTTTGAAAACTGCCCAGCAGGTGTATGAATAGCAACTCCAAGAAACCTAGAGCCTTGACCATTTTTTAAGAAGGCAACACCCTTCTAAAAACATAACTGCTGAGCTCATCAAAGAAACCACAGGCCCCAGCGCCCTGTGCTCCAAAAGCTGCGGAAGAGCGCAACGTTCACTTGAGCAAAGAACTACTCTTTCAACTGTTTATTTTGGTTACGGTCGCTTGTCCTTAAAGAGAAGCAAATCAATTAGCAGGACGAATGACATGGTAGTTAGTCACCGAAGGGAAAGTATTATTAGCCTCATTAACTTGGAGCACCCTTCCCGCTCACACCTAGAGTTAGCCATGCAGCGGACTAACCCTGCCAGGCCACCCCGGGAGGTTTGGAACCCCACCTCTGCGACGCAGGCCTGGGCGAACACCCTTGGAATAACCGCTGACGTCCCCAAGCCCACCCACGCCCACGTCAGGAAGCAGTTCCTGAATAAGGCAAGGTGTGGGCGCGGGGGGGGGGGGGAGGGTGATCCCTTCCCGGCCGCATCCTTAAAAGTTGCCGGGGGTGGCACCCAAGGAACTTTCCCCAGATTGAGCTCGGCCACGGGTGCAGGAGGTCTGCTCCGGGCCCTGGGGCTCTCCGCCGGGAGCCAGTCGGCCCTGCCTCCAAGCCCCTCCTTCCCTGCACCTTTAGTGGCTGAGCCCGGGGAGGGTCGGCTGGGGTTTCTCCTTAAGAAGTCGCACCGGTTTGTCGAGCTCCGCTCGGCGCCTCGGACGGCCCCGGCAGCGGGAGCGGGCGCTGCCGCCACCGGCCGGGTGAGTCACTGTTTGGACACGGAGTGGGCGGGCGAGGGTGTGAGAGAATGAATGATGTCAGGAGCGCGCAGGGCGGCGGGCGGGGAGAGCGGGCTGCCGGGCCGCGGTAAACACCGAGCGCCGCGCCGCGCCGCGCCGCGGGCCGAGCGGGCCGGGAGACCCCGCCCTCGGCGCGCACGGAGCCGTCCTCGGCCGCCGAGCCCGGCCGTGCTGCAGCGCCGCGGGCAGCGGCCTCGGGGGCGGCGGCCGCGGGAGGCAGCGGGAGGCCGCGGGAGGCAGCGGGGGAGCGGGGCCGCGGCGCGCGCGGACGGACCCCCCAGCAAACTTTCTAGCGGCTTCGGTGCGGGGGGCGGGGGTGGCTGCGGCGGCGGGCTCCGTCCCCCGGCCGAGTCCCCGCCTGGGAGCCGGTGCCGCCGGGCTGGCAGCGGCGGGAGCCCCAGCTGGGAGCGGTAAGGAGCGCCCGGAGGGGCCGGAGGGACCCGGAGGTGGGGGGGGCCGGGGCAGAGGAGCGCGCGCCGGGCCGCGCGGGGAGGGGGCAGGTGGGTGGCGAGCGCGGACGTGGCTCTAATTCGGCCCCCGCGCGCCCCGCCCGCCGCAGGGCATCCTTGGTCGGTGTTGCCCGGGAGGGGGTTGGATGTGTGGCTGAGTCTCCTTGCGCTGAGCTTTCGTCTCATTCATTTGCAACCATTTTTCGGGGTAACTCGGTCCTGGCGTGGAAAGGACCCAGATTAAACCATACCTTGTCCAGAGCCACTCGGGAGGGCAGGACTGAAGTTCAGAAGGTGGAGGAGGGACGGTCTTGCTCTCTTCCGAGAGCCACTTACTGACGAGGTGTGAACAGCAGTAGTCCAGCCCTGGGCTGCCCACCCTCAAACCTTGGCATCCCCGAGCCACGCCGCTCAAGGAAAAGGGAGGGTTGGCTTCTCCGCGCGGGTGGGTGGGCATGGACCCGTCTGCCCCTCCCAGATCCGGATCGCCGTCAGTAACCCGCGGCCACCTCTTGGAACAACTCGGATGTGCTGTAATCTTTTATTTCTATTTTCAATCTTTGCCGTTCTTCCGTTTCATCTTGTCTGCTCTAATATGACCTCAAAACGTTTTGACGTTTATGCTACATTTTGAAGAGCTTCGACTGTGCAGTGACTCTAGGTTGGGCATGGATTTTGAATGTGAACTTTGCAAATCCTTGGCGTCACTCTTAGTCTCATCTATTAACGGTAGGTTCTAAGTTCTGTTAAACATTGACTCAGTAAAATGGGACCGTAACTACAGACGATAGGTCTCTCTCGCTTTAAAACCCTCATTACCCTCATAGTGTCTGGCACAAAGCAGACCCCAACAAATTGTAACTGTTTACATATAAATAATGGTGTATTCCAGAGCTGGCATGGGTGACAACCAATTAATGTCCACAAAATTTCCTGCCTATAAACCTGGTGGGCTGAGCTTCAGCCTGGGAAATCCTTTGGCAAGTTCCTTGGATCTTCAGGAAGTTAAGCATTTCGTTGTGGATACCTGAAAGGCTTTTGGTTGCCACCCCGTTTCACTGGAACTGTCGATTGCTGTTTAAACTGAGTCAGAGCAACCAGTGAAAAGTGACAATCCTAGAATTTGCAGGAAGACTGGACAGATGGAAAACTCTAACCTTAACCTTTTTTTTTTTTTTTTCCTCCAAGTAGGCAGTGCAGAATTTCCTTTTTATAGTCCTTTCCTTGATTTGTCCCTTGTCTTACCTCACAGTAGTCTTCTGGTTGAAGTGTTGTTTTACAAGTTAATATTTAATTTGGTTTCTTTAGTTTTCATTTTTAAGTAAAGCCGGTTGACTTAGGAACCTGGAGGGAAATACAGGACACATTTGGGTTGCTGCCTCCTGGCCTCAGTTTCTCTTCTCCTGGGATCTTACAAAAGCCCGAGGAACTATTTGGAAGGATAGGAAGTATTTGCTTGGCTGTTATTGGAAAGATTTGTTCTTAACCATATCTACAACAGCTTTTAGGGTTAAAGGTCACAGGTTTTTAACACCATCTGATGTGGAAAGGTCTTGGGGGCTTTGGAATCCAGGAGGCCTGAGGCTATCTGGGTGGTAACTTACTTGCCGTATTTGAGCAAGTGACTTAAACTCTGGAAATTGGGGAGGACTTTAAACAAAATATGGGGCAAAATAGAAATAATCTTACATCTATTAAAATATACAATGGAATACAAATGGGAACTTTCTTTTTTAAAGAAGTGATACTTTGAGGGTTTTTTTGGGAGAAAGTGACAATTACTGAGAATTTTAGATAGTTTTGGATGAGAGTAGCCTACCCACCTTTACTTAGTTCTCTTATGGAGGAATTGAAGCCTCTAACCTGAACTATCAGACATTTATTCACTTCATTCGGTTGTTAAACATTTAGTGAGAAGCTACTATATTCTAGCCACTACAGTAGGTACTAGTGATGCTAACATGAAGATTTTGTAACTGTCCTTGAAGCTTCCAGTCCAGTAGAGAGCGCCCCTCACCTTGATGATGGGGGGGGGGGGGGAAGGAAAAAGGCGGAAAGGATGGGGACTTGGGAGGAAACCAGAAGTGAGTAGGCTCCCTCCTGTAAGCTGCCTCCTACTGGTAACACAAGATCTAGTGGCTTTACAATGAGTCCTGAATTGGGGCTCATACATTCTTATGAGGCTGAACAATGCAAATATGCCTTGCTTTGCCCAATAAAAATATTAGAGATAAGTTAGACCATTAAGAAAAGTGTGTTTTTAAAGATTTTATTTATTTGAGAGAAAGAAAGAGCAAGCAAGCATGAGCGAGTGGGAGAGTACAAGCTAGGGGGAAAGGCATAAAGAGAGGGTGAAGCAGACTCCTCACTGAGCAGTGAGCCTAATACGGGGCTTGATCCCAGGACTCTGGGATCATGAACTGAGCCGAAGGCAGACACTTAACCAACTGAGCCAACCAGATGCCCCCATTAAAATAATCTAAATGAACCCCAGAACAAACTTGCTTAAATGTAATCTGAAGGGTAAATTCAGCTAAGCCAACATTTATTTACTGTGAGCAAAGCACTGTGGTAGATTTTTGAGAAGATAATCACTGTGTGAGAATATTCCAACTTATTACATTTTCCCCATATAATAAGTAGTATATTACTTATGGAAGTTTAAAAGTACAGATTAAACAAACCAGCAGTCACCCAGAAAATCACTTAATGTTCTATCCTCAAATTCTTTTTCACCTCTGTAAAAACATATGACACAGAAAGCTAAGATGTATTAAGAACACTGATTTGGAGAAATAACTTTTCTGAAGCTGCACTGCTAGAAAGTCATTCTCTACATAACTGAGTTTGTTTCCTACACACTGTTTTCTAACTTGTTTTTTTTTCATCCAGATATGGACATCTTTATCACTAAAATACTCCTATACAGCAGCTTTTATAGTTCTCTATTATATGGCTGCATCCCAACTTATCCAGGCCCTTGTTTTGGGACAGTTTGTTTTCAGTTTTACTATTTTAAGCAACTCTGCAGTAAATATCCTTCTAGCTATATCTAAGTGTATATCCATGATGATTTTAGTAATTTTGCATTTTAAAAAGTGAATTATAGGGCACCTAGGTGGCTCAGTGGTTGAGCATCTGCCTTTGGCTCAGGTCGTGATCCCAGGGTCCTGGGATCGAGTTCCACATCGGGCTTCCCACCGGGAGCCTGCTTCTCCCTCTGCCTAAGTCTCTGCCTCTCTGTGTGTGTGTCTTTCATGAATAAATAAAATCTTTTTAAAAATGAATTATAATGTTTAAAGTAGTTGCCTTTTTTTTTTTTTTTTTACCATTCTTACTCAGAATTAGAAAACTTTAAAATGTAAGTTTGAATTTGTGTTCCTTTAGTGTTTCTCATACGATTTCAGCAATAGGATCAACATTCTCTGTGGAGCTGCACAATAGGTCAGTAGCTCATTACGCAAGGGATTTATCTGATGAAAACAGAACACACAGGCTTTCTTAAAGAGATATTTGGCCTTGTATTTTGTTCTTAGCCATAAATCTAAACTTTTGTGGGCAAATAGAGCAGAATGGAGGAATGCTAATTTTGCCAGGTAGCTCTCTAAAAGAAATTCTTCTACAGTTTGCCTCTTGAGTACCTAGTAAGATGGACAAATTAAAAACTTCAGACATTGCATTTAGCAGATTTATAACTACACTAGGTTTAGACCAAGCTCCATCACTTTTAAATAGGTCACCTTTTTAAAAACCTTATGCGTTTGTTGTTTGATCTCTTGAAAAGCATATCATTGGTAAGACATTTTGGGGTTGATTTAATGGAAGTGCAATAAATTTCCATTATAGGTATAAAGCATTTCTTCATTTAAGGATCCTCAAGTTTTATTATAATATCATACCCTCTTTGCTACCCTGAGTCAAAATTTAAATTTGGTTTGGGTTTGTATTTCCATTTCCAGGGCTGGTTGCTTTATCCTCACGGTTTTGATAAAGGATGTTGGATTATGAGTAGTGGTCAGTTTACCTTCTTTGTACAGAAACTTAGTTCTATTTATTAATTGCTAACAACAATTTGTAATTTAAAGCAGAATGTAAAGAAACAGGTAATAGAATGAAAGTATAAAAGGGAGGGTGCCTGGGTGGTTCAATCAGTTAAGCATCTGTCTTAGGCTCAGGTCATGATCCCTGGGTTCTGGGACTGAGCCACACATCAGGCTCTCTGCTCAGCAAGGTGTCTGCTTTGCTGTCTCCCTCTATCCTTCCTCTCCGCTGCCCCGTCTCCCACTTGTGCTCAAGTGTACAAAGGGATAAGCTGTTATTTGCGGATTGGTTTTCCCTATTACCAAACTCTAATTTGATGATTTGCTTCTCATTTAAGATTCAGGTGTACAGTTTTGTTAGTTTGATCACATCACTTAAGACTTTCAAACCAAACTTGGCACATAGATTTTTTTTTAAAAAGAAGCACCAAATGGATTGAGTGTTCTGTATGTACATCTTTTCTTTCAATATACCCCTCCATACTGGTAAAAAAAAAAAAAAAAAAAAAGAATAAAACCACATATGGAAATTGTTAAAGAGGAGGGGATGAAAGGAAATGAAAGGTAACAAATTCAAAGCAAGAGTGGCAGAAAAGACAGCCAGCTACTAAAAGTCATATCAGGTGAAAGAGTCTGGAAGGGCCCCTTCAGGTAAATATCACTTCTCTGGTAGTGCTTGCGACGAGGTTCATTTATGTGATACCTTTCACCTGTGGAAAAAAAGCTGCCCGGTTGTCAGGGCTAGCTTTAGGCAGACTTGAGAAGGAAGTGAGATACCCACCTTCCAGCATCTTTGACTCTTATGTTTATCCTAGCAGTACTCACTTCTAGAAAGTCTCAATGAGTAGCTGAATAAAGGCAAATTGCTATCCAACTGAAGCTGTGGAACTAGACGTATCCTATTTATGGAGAATTGGGGGATGTGTGTCTACCCCCTGGAATTTAATTACCTCTTTTTATTAAGATGATTAGAAATGTAAAATACATGATAAGAATTAAACTTTTTTTTTAAGATTTTATTTATTTATTCATGAGAGACACAGAGTGAGAGGCAGAGACAGGCAGAGGGAGAAGCAGGCTACATGCAGGGAGCCTGATGGGGGACTAGATCCTGGGACTCCAGAATCACATCCTGGGCCAAAGGCAGGCGCTAAACCGCTGAGCCACCCAGGGATCCCCAAGAATTAAACTCTTGAAAAGCTTTTTCACAAATAGGAAGGAACTGAAAGGAGGAGGAGCCCTGAAGGCAGAAAGACCACTGCAGAAGCAAGGATGGGAATGTGCCAGAGGCAACTCTATGCCCTCTGGAGGATCATACCCAATCCTGAGGCTACTGGGGATTGGCTCCTCCTCTTGAAACTGGGGTCCTGTGTGATCCTGGAGGGGCTGGCCTGGCCGGCGTGAAAACGTATGTCAGAGGCCTTCTTTGGCCTGTTCCACTGATGAGATCCATCCTGGGAAGACACCTCTTAACACACACTCCACTGGACAGGGTTAAGAATTACTTTAAATAGGTAATTCTGATCTAACATCTACATAAAATGTAAAGGAATGAGTTTTCATTTAGGGGTAGAGAAGTGGGGCAAAGCAAGAATACATAGTTTTGGATCATGGACCACTTAACTAATTGAGGTGCCTTGGAGGCATACCTTTAGATGGCAGTCCATCTCCAAAGAGAAGTGGAGACCTCTCAGGAAAATGCTTGTGGCAGTAGTTGACCATGAAGCCAAACCTTTAAAACAGAACTGGTCCTCCAAGCTTTATCACACCCAGAAGCCGGAGGTAATCCGGTAAAATAGTAATGGTTAAATAATGGGAGAGACTCTGAGATAGTATTTTAAAATCTACATTAGAACCTCTCTTCATCTTCAGACTGACCTGCAAAATAGAAACTGTGCGCTCTCCACTGTGGAGGTAGGGAAACCATTTTTAGAAAGGTTAACATACTCAAGACTGCAGAGCTGGTAGGAAGTAGAGCAAGGGTTTGAAGTGAGGGCCAGATGATTCTATTGCCATGCACTGCCTGATATCCCTCAAGACTTTCTGTAATCTTCCCACTGACTTTGAAGATATGGCAGTTTGGGGGCGGATAATATGCTTTTACATGGGATTGTATGTTTACTACCCCATCTTCTGGGATACTTATCTGGTCTGTGCTGCTTTAAGATCATGAAGTAGCCAGAGGGATGAACACACATAGGGTTAGGCCCACCTGGGCAAATGCAAATCTGAGAAAACAGTAGCAGCTGTATGAAATATAAGGTCTCAGGGCTTCCTAAAGAAAGACACACTCATCGGGGAGGAAGTGGGATGTTGTGGGTCCCAACACCCCTGCTCCCCACTAGGTGACCTTGGGCAGCTTCCTTAGATGAACCTCCATTTCCTGGCTGTAAAAAGGGAATAAAATATTTACTTCATAAGGTGACCATAAGACCTATGGAACTTTGTGAGTAAAACACTGAGGGTAATGCTTGGTTCATATACCTACTCAATGGCTTAGCTTTCATTATTTATTTATTTATTTATTTATTTATTTATTTATTTATTTATTTATTTATTACATACAGGCTACATCTCTAACTTTTAAAACAAAATGTTCAATCTGATTATCTCAAAAATCAAATGATTTCTTATTTCTTTTATAATAGAATAGCCATTTGTCACATCATGCCTATATTGGTAGGGTCCTGTCCTTTACCCTTCCCTCATCCTTCTTATGGGGGTTAAAATAAAATCATTGAAGTTGTTTGTACACTGCCATTGAATTCAAGAACTTTCGTAAGAAGTGTATAACATCAGCTGTGAATGCTGAAAAGCTTTCAAAGCAGCAATCACAATATGCCAGCCCTCTCAGCAGATGCTGCGAGCGTTAATGTAGCACAACTGTTACTGTGCCTTACAGAGCTCAGCCTTCTGAGGGGTATTGTACCATGAACACCACTGTCCCAGAAAATGCCTGGGGCCATTAAGAATCACAGACCCCACTGTCTTCCCCGATGCTGTGAGTCTTTCTTTAGGAGGCCCTGAGACGGTTTATTTCACACAGCTGCTAGTGTTTTCTGATATTTGCATTTGTTCTGCAAGTTGTTTAAGGTCCAGTTGTGACCACCCCAGTAGCTACCAAACTTTAATAGTAAGAGAGGGTATTGTTTTTATTAAATTATATGTGTGTGTGTATAGGAATATATCCTCTTTGATGGATTGATTAGTGCTGAAAAATACACTAATAATGGAATATAGTGATTGGCCAGTTATAAGCAGCAAGAAGGAACACTTAAAATTGTATTTACCAAACACTTAAAGCACTCAGTATTTGCCAGGATTTTTTTCTGAGCACTTATAACTTATTTACTTCTCCTCCAGACACTCTGAGGTGCATTTTATTGTCCCCATTTTAAAGATGCCCTTTCAAGACAGAAAGATTAAGTCACTTGCCTAAGGTCACACAGCTGGTACAAGGCAGAGTTGGGTTTTGAAAGCAGACAGTTTGGCCGCAGAGTCAAACCACCAAACTGTTGGTTGTAGAATCTAGGATGTATCTCACAACTTAAACATCACACCTGTCCAAACATGCTATCAAATCCCTGTGATTTACCATGTGGAGGATTAAACCAAGTCCTATATTTCAGTATCGATATTGAAAGATGGTGATGCTTAATTTTCAATGTGGTATTGTCAATCTTCTTTTTTTAAGATTTTATTTATTGGGGGGGGGGCAGAGGGAGAGGGAGAAGCAGACTTCCCACTGAGCAGGGAGCCCAACGCAGGGCTCGATCCCAGAACCCCGAGATTGTGACCTGAGCTGAAGGCAGATGCTTAACGTACTTGAGCCACCCAGACGCCCCTCAAATGTTTTTCTCTGAAAATTCCTGAGTGTTTGGTCAGGTTTGGTGCTGAGTCTGGGAAAGAGGTGAATTCTTCCATTTCCCTGATTGGTGCACTCAGCTCAGCAAGAAGATGATCTGCAGTCTTATACCTGCTACTCTAATGATACTTATTTTTTAAGTTTTAGAGCTTTCACCTATTATAAAATAGTTGAGAGTCCTTCTGGGGGAGAGTAGCTTGTACATGTGAGGTTTCATTGACTGTTTTCCAATTAGTATTGGAGATGGTGGAAGGCAGAAAAATGGCCCCTCAAAGGTTTCACATCCTAATCCCCAGAATCTGTGTATCCCTTATATTATATGGCAAGAGGGAATTAAGGTTGCTCATCTGCTGATGTTACTATGCAGAGATTCACCTGGATTATCAGGTTGGACACAGTGAAAAAGAGAAGCACAAGAGTCAGAACCAGAGGGTCAGAACTAGTAGAACTTTGAGTTGAAAAAACTCAGAGGACCATTGCTGGCTTTGAAGATGGAAGGGGGGGCGCCACGAGCCAAGGAATGTATGCAGTTTCTAGGAGCTGGAAAGGCAGGGAAAGATTCTCCCTGTGGCCTCCAAAAAGGAATGCAGCCCTGCTGACACTTGGATTCTAGCCCAGTGCAACTCATTTTGTACTTCTGACCTCCAGAACTGTAAGAAAATAAATGTGTGTTGTTTAAGCCACTAAATTTTTGGTAACTTGTTACCGTAGCAAAAGGAGACTAATAGAATTACCAGAACAATCTGCATTTGGATCTGTTCCTTAGGCCAGCCCTGGGAAAGCTGTTTATTAATCTGTTGATTTATTGTTATGAGCATATCAGGTGTAGCAAGTGTTTACATTTGGGGGGCTATCCTGTTTTACATGCAAAATTAACCACTTTAGGGGTAGAGGAGTTAACTTTTGACAATTCATTTTGATAAATGACATCATTTTTTACACCTAGCAGATGTTTAAAACGACAGTAAGTACCAAGGTTTCAGCAAAAAAAAAAAAAAAAAAAAGTCCATGGGTTTTGGAGCAAGTTGCACCACTTTGGGCCTTTTTCCATCAGAGCTGCTGGGCAGAAATGTGGCTCTGCATTGCACATAGTGGTCCTCATCACCCTGCATTTGCTTGGGGGGTAAGATGATAGTCCAGATGTGGTGGGTATTATCACTTGAGCTTTGATTCCAGATTCCCTTTAGTTTTTTAAAATTTACTCTTTGCTTATATAGCAATGTTAATATGAATTCTCTGAGAGCAGGGACACATCTATTGAAGGACTTTCCAAACTATAATGAATTAAATAAAAGACGGTTTTGTTCATTGGATCATCTGTAATAAGTATCCAGAGGGTTATAGGCCTCCCAAGTGGTGATATCTTGGAGTTGGAGCATTAATTATTGAAATTAAAAATAATAACTTTAATGGATGAGGTTACTTTTTTTTTTTTTTAAGGAATCCTCCAATAATCTTACCTTGTAGCTGGGAGACAACTTCCATTAATTGAGGGTCTCTCCTTTGTACAATGTAGAAATAGCAGTGTAAGGAATAAAATCTTGAGTATTTCCCTGTATTAAAAAATGAAAGCTCATGTAAGATTTTTAAAAATAATTTTAAAGAAATATGGGTGGAAAATTACCTGGATGGCATAAATATATATTTGGCAGTTTCTAGGGGGAAGAGACTGCCTTATGTAAAAATACTTTAAAAATTAGAAACTCGTAAGACCACAGAAATAGGACATTTTCATATTTGTATTTCCTTTAAATATACCCTTTTTAGATTTGGAGTCACTTTGTTAGTTTAGGAGGGAAATTATAGATGTATAAAAAATAGGATTGATTTCCTCTTATAAATGAAGATTTGGAAAAAACAATGTGGAGGAAAGAGCGTTTCAGTCTGTACTCTAAAATGCTCTGGGAGGAGATTTTTTCTAGGTTCTCTAAGAACTTCTTGAGTCCTGGCCCGGGGATGCAATCTTCCTATACAACTCTTGACTCATTTGCTTGCATTTTATCCTCATCAAGTAATTCCTGGTTAATAGTTTCCTTTTTCCTGTCAATATCTCTATAGCAGAATGAGGTTGTCTAGGTTATGTAAGAGGCCTAGTAACCTTTGCTAGTACCAGAAGGTATCTATTCTACTTCCTAGCCATCATTGATAAGTTAATAGATTGGTGTTTTCTGCTGCATCTCCCATTAGTATGAATCAGTTCCCAACCTCTTTCCTGGGTGAACTGATGAAAGAGTTTCTGGGCAAAGACCAGACCTGGGACCAATGTGATGACCTGCCCCCTCCCCTGGAAGTAACCATCCGTTAAGAACCCAAGGTTGTCTAATAGAAATATATATGAGCCCCACATAATAGTCACATTCACAATTTGAGTTTTCCAACAGCCACATTTTTTTTTACAGAAAGTTAAAAAAAAAGGTGAAATTAATTTCAACCTTTTAACTCACATCAAAATGTTATCAATTATGATCAATATAAAAATTCTTGACATGTTTATGCATTTCTTCTAAATCTTTGAAATCTGGTATATGTTCTGTGCTCACAGCACATCTCTACATGGATTGACACTCTGCAAGTGCTCCGTGGCCACGTGTGGCTGGCAGCTACTCCACTGGGCAGTGCAGCTCTGGCTAGCTTTATCCTTAATCAGCAACACCCTCCGTGAAGCTGAAGATAATTCTTTAATGGTTGCCATCCAGTGACCCTGGTGTGTTGTAGAAAAACTGAATGATGTCATGGAATCGCCCGAGTGAGCACCAGAGAAAACTGTTTCTGGTGCCTTTTGCTAGAAAGAGTGAAAAAGCCGAATGGTAGGGTGGAACATGTCTCTAAAGTTATCTGTAACATAAATTTTTGAATTTCAATGTCAGGAGGTGTGCCTGGGCCTACAAAAGAAAGATTTAGATAATTAGACTCAAGCTTACAGAAAATATGACTGTTAAAAAAAAAAAAAGAAAAGAAAAGATGACTGTTAATAGGGGTTTGTGAACTGTGATACCATAAGATGTGTGCAGTGTCTGGCTTGGTGTCCCCTCACTGTCAGATCTATTTATCTGCCACCATCTTCATCCTGCTCTTACCCTATTTATATGCGTAATGCTCCTCATTAGTATATGCACTTGCTCAGTTGCTGATAGTAACAATTTGAGAAGCGAGACTACTATAAAACCTAGATGACAGAAGTCATTACTTGATAACAAATATCGTCTGCCAGGAACTTTGAGATTAGAATAGAAGACACAGGCACAGAGTGAGAGGGAGAGAAGGGGAGGGGAGGGAGGAAGGGAAGAATGCAATTCTGTGTAGGGAATATAACTAAAAGCAGAGGATTTCATAGCAAAAAATTCCCCAGCTATTGGACAAGCCACTGTTCTCATGAAATTCTCAAGAAAGTTTGCTTTGGGTTTCAGAAACATATTGACTAATTCAAATACCTCCACAACACAGATGGTTGAGACATAGTCCCAAGCCCTCCTCAATTCCTTCTGAAATTAACGCATCCAACACAATGTTTTGCGCACTTGCCATGCTCTAGACTTTATTCTTGATTCTAGGGACTCAGTGAACAGTAGTCAAGGTTTCTACCCTAGTGGAGATTGAGTTTATGTGTTGAGAGAAGAGGCTGAAAAGAGAGGTTGAGCAATGTAAACAAGTCAAACCAATAAATAAACAATAAAGTTCAGAGTTGGACCTGTTCTTCAAAGGCAACATGGTCATACTGTGGAGTGACTGGGAAAGCCTGCACTATCAATCAGGAAAGGTTTGTTGGAAACAGCGAGACTTGCAGTAGGGGGTAAAGGAGGAGGGTAAAGAGGAGGAGTGTGTGTGGCAGCCTGGGAAGGAGAGTGGTTGGTCACAGGAGAAGGGGGGAGCCAGAAGTGAGGCCAGACCTGGCAGGGTGGGGCTTGCAGACTTTGTAAGGAGAATGAGCCTTCTTGCAAATGCAGTGAGGAGGTGTCCTGAAGTGGTCTAAGAAAGAGCAGGCATGATCTGATTTATATTTATAACAGACCTCGGGCTGCTGAACAAAAAATGGGATGAGAGTAGAGTAGAAGCAGGATCAGTTGTGAAGCTACTGCATGAGGAAGGATGCGGCCAGCAGTAGGGTGGCTGTGCTGGGGAGGGAGAGTCCTGGATGGATTTGAGAGGGATGGAGGGAGAATTGAGAAGACTTGTGAGGTTTGGATGAGTGACACGAGTGAGTAGAAGTCAAGCAGGACTTCCAGATGTGTGGTGGGTGAGAGGATTGTAGGAAATAGAGTTGTGTCCTGGCCATGGGTTTGTTCGAGTTGCCTGTTAGTCATTTCTAATGGTGACAGGAGTCAGATAGCCAGCAATGACCAAGAGACCTGCATTCAGGTGTGAGGTCAGGGTTAAAGCTGTTTCAGTACCGGAGTGGTGGCATATAAAGTTACAGGGAATCTCCAGTCACCTCGGGAGATTTCATAGGCAGAGAAGGGAGGAGATCAGACTCCAAGCAGTAACAGACATGAGAGCTCAAGTAGGAGACCAGGGAGTAACCAATAAGACAGGAGGAGGACCAGAAGAGGGGTGTTCTGACACCAGCAGAATCGGGTGTCTAGGGATCCCTGGGTGGCTCAGCAGTTTAGCGCCTGCCTTCGGCGCAGGGCGTGCTCCTGGAGTCCTGGGATCAAGTCCCACATCAGACTCCCTGCATGAAGCCTGCTTCTTCCTCTGCCTGTGTCTCTGCCTTTCTCTGTCTCTCTCTCTTTCTGTGTGTCTCTCATGAATAAATAAATAAAATCTTAAAAAAAATGGGGTGTCTAGAGCAGGTTGGCATCATCAGTTCTGATGTAAGTTCTTGAGAAGTTGAGGAAGAGGAGAACACAAGTATTCATTGGGTTTAGCAATATGGAGGATTTCTTTAGGTGATCTTGTTCTTTAGAGATGTGACTACGGCACCAATGAATTGGCCTCCAGCATCTCCTGCAGGAAACTTTCCCTACTTCTCCACATCATCTTTGCGGGCTAGGGGTTGTCTCTCTGTTCTACAGTACTGAGGTCTTTTCTCTGTCACTGGGTTACCATGTCCTAAATCATACCATGATTTCTGTTGAAATATGATTCTGTAAGACTGAGTTCTTTAACAAAATTTATAAGTTGTGTTTTTGTTTTTTGTATTTCCTAGCACCAGGCAGACATTCAATATGTATTTTCTGAATTAATGCATGGAGTATTTTTGAATACTGCATTTTTGCTTGTGTTACTTACCCATGTGTTGTGGCAGGCAGAGGCCAATGAAGAGCACAGGTTTTCAGATTCTGTCTGCTGCCCTCTGCCTTTTACAGTGGTGGTCTTGCTGGGCTGAGGGTAGCTTTGGTCCCTGGTTTGCACCCTCACCCCTCAGCTCCTCTCCCTCCCCCCCCCATACCACTTACTAGTGGCAGCTTTGGAAGCCTTGCTTCGCTCTCTCCTTCTGGTCCTCTCCCCTTACCTCTTTCACTCATACCTAGTACCTTCTTGGAAGCACCTGTGAAAATAATTTCCCCTTTCAGAAACCACATCTCTTCCCCACCATCACATTCTTTGAGTGAAGTCATCTGCAATTACTTCATACAATTTACCACTTTTACCCCATTGCATACTTACGCATCTTATAGGCCTCAAGGCAACTGACTATAGCAACCTCAAAAGGGTTCTTTTCAGCAAGTTTCCTCTTTTTTTTTCCTTGTGGTTATTTTCCCCATCAGAGCTGTGTGGAAAATTTTTTTCTACAGTATTTCTATCACTTTGTTTTCCACTTCATTATCCTCCTGTTGCGACACCGCAATTATACTAGTTGCTGTGGAGATATTAAGTGCATTGCTAATAATGGAGGATTATTCCTTTAGGTGGAAGAATAGAAGCAAGAGGAGAATATAAGTCTTGTTTTTGTGCAAATGTTTCCTAGTAACAAAAATAACTAAGTGGTACTAAAGACTGTGGTGCAGAAATATCTATATGGGGTTGGCTTATGTTTGTTTTTGTTTTTGTTTTCTTTTTTTCTTTTTTTTTGGCTTATGTTTTTAGAAAGAATTGGCTTTCTTAACTAAAGAAGATATTAATTTAAGCTTCTGGTCCTCTTAGAGATGAAGTCCTTAGTTTAATACTTTACTATTCTTTATATTCTTTGTCTAGTGAGGTGTTGTCCCATAGAGACCAAATTTTTTGTGGACTTTTAAAATTTTTAAATCTTTTAAAACCTACTTCTTAAAACCTTTTTAAAAAAACTTTACTAGGGCAGCCCCGTTGGCGCAGCAGTTTAGCGCCGCTTGCAGCCCGGGGTGTGATCCTGGAGACCCAGGATCGAGTTCCACGCCGGGCTTCCTGTATGGAGCCTGCTTCTCCCTCTGCCATGTCTCTGCCTCTCTCTCGCTCTCAATGAATGAATGAATGAATGAATGAATGAATAAATAAATAAATCTATCTTAAAAAAATTTACTAGAGGATATAAATCTTAATATTGTTCATCTGATTTTTATTTAATGAAATCTTAGTTTTCCATGGACCTTTTTTTTTCTTAAGGTTTATTTATTCATTTTGGAGAGAGAGCTCATTTGAGCACGGGGTGGGGCAGAAGGAGAGGGAGAGAGAAACTTTTAGCGGACTCCTCGCTGAGCTTTGAGGCTGATGTGGGGCTTGATCTCATGGCCCTGAGATCATGACCTAAGCTGAAACCAAAAGACAGATGCTTAACCAACTGTGCCACCCAAAGGCCCCTCCATGGACTTTATTAGAATTAAAGTGATCATGTGTCCTGGTTTGCTCAGGATAGCCCTGGTGTATAACTGTTGTCCTGGTGTAATTATTAGTAAGGCTATCTTGCACTCTCAGAACTGGCCTGGTTAGGATATTAAATTATGGTTACCCTAGAAGAGGCCACATTTAATTTTTTAATTTTTAAAGATTTGAGAGAGTGAGAGGAAGGGGAAGAGGACAAGGGAGAGAATCCTCAAGCAAACTACCCACCGAGCACAGAGCCTGATGTGGGGTCGATCCCAGCACCCTAGATCATGACGTGAGCTGAAGCTAAGAGCCAGACTTTTAACAGATTGAACCACCCAGGTGCCCCTAAAGATCACATTTAACTAAGAAAACTAAGGGAATGAAGTACTTTATGTATTTTTTTGTTTTAATCCAGATAACATATATGTACATATTTTTAGATAGCTATAGATGGATATACATATGTGGATTATATACATCCATATATACACAAAAATGAATGTGTTTTTCTTTTACTTCCTCCAATAATAGTTTAAAACTTGCCAAATGTCATGAGGTATCTTGAAAGACACATGTATACTTATACACACATGTATACACACACACACACACACACACACACACACAAACATTTCTCATCTTAATGATTCCCTTTCACTAAAATTCATTTTACTGTAATAATGCCTGACCTGGCTCTTCCTAAACAGACAGGACCTATTTTCAGGGACTAATGTCCAAATGTTAGCTATTCTGATTTGAAATGACTTCTCATATCTCATTTGATTTCCCTCTGTCCGATACAAATGCTCACCTGTAGTTCACATGAGATTTTTTTTCCCTGCATGTAGTAGGATTGGGTGTGTACCCTAGACTATTCCATTGTATCATCTATTAGCAGCTCAATTATTGATACACCCAAAGGTAGGACAACAGCCACTAGAATAAGAAAATTCTTTTAAAATCTTGGATACTTTTTTTTTTAAAGATTTTATTTACTTATTTGAGAGAGAGAGGACAGCATGAGCAGGGGAAAAAGCAGAGGGAGAGGGAGAGGCAGATTGCCTGTTGAGCAGAGAGCCCAACATCATGCTCCATCCGGGACCCTGGGATCATGAGCTGAGCCAAAGGCAGACACTTAACCCACTGAGCCATCCAGGCACCCAAAATCTTGGACACCTTGAGAGTAAAATGTACCCTTTAGATATTCAAACTTGCATTTAAAAAAAAATATGCACATTCCTTCCCTAATCCACCCCCTTTAGTGTCAAGTTTATTATTGTAAACACTCTGAAAATTGTATTAAGATTTTCATCATTGATTGAAGATCCTTGGGAAAATTTCTGGCAGTTGATGTTCTGGGGGACCTTGAGGTGGCTTGAAAAGAAAGGAAGAGTTGCCAGTATGGAAGGCTGTCTCTCGGGGTTTATCTCCAGAGAAGGGTGCTGGCACATCCTTAAGTACATCAGGAGAAAACAAGTCAGTTGAAGGAGGAGGGCTTGGCAAGAAGCAGAGAGCACCCTTCTGTGCCAGGCTGGGTGTGCAGTTGTGAACAGACAGACATGGTCTCTCCCCCTCAGGAGCCTACGGCCTAGTCAGGGAGCCAGCCACCCGAATAAAACAAGAAAACAAGTATATAATCACAAGTTGTGAAAGTGGGTCAGTGGTGCTGAGAAAGAACAAGAGGGGAGACCTTTCTAAGTTTGGGAAAGCACCCCTTGAGGAAGGAACATGGAAGTTGAGAAGCGAAGGCTGAGAAGATGCTGGCCGTTTGCAGCTGTTTGTGCAAGCAAAAAACCAGTGGTGATGTTGCTCTATCAAGGTGGGACTCGGGTTAAGTAATTTGTTTTGGATCATTTAGCCAATTAGTAGCAAATGAGGGGGCCCTTTGGATTCTTTTTTTTTTTTTTCATTATTGCCTTTTTAGATAGTTTTTTCCTAATGACTCCCTTCCCCCTGTGAAATTTTAATGCCCTTTGGAGGATCACAAACCATTTCTCCACCCTGAGAGCACCAGTTTTCACCAATGAGAATGGCCATTCTGGTAGTAATTGTCTGTTGGGTTCATTTTAGGACAGTCAGAAATAGGCTTCTATTGAGTTCACATAGTATCCTTGGATCTCCAACTGGATTTGAAGTTTCTTGAGGCAGAGACCATCTCCAGGAGCAACAACAGTAAGAATGGATGGCACTTACTGTGACACTTTTTAAAATCTTCCTTGAGATTGGGAAGAGTGAAATAAAAGTGTCTGAAGTAGAGTATGAAAAATCCTAATTTATCTAGTTTAATTTTATATTTAGATGAAGAAACTAAGACTACTAGGAATGCTCTTTAATTCATTTTGGCACCATTTTCAGGACACTCTTGGTCAGGACCAAATTCAGGAAGATGTGGATCGTCAGGAGTAGTCCAGCTTTTATTGTATAGCCAGCCTGAAGATTGCATGTGCATCAAGTTGCGATCCTACCTAGGGAGATTAAGTTGGCAGATTCTTCCAATACTTTTCTAAGACATGATGAAGATTGTGAAAACAGTGCTGTATAGAAGCATAAAAAGGAAAGTATGATTAAATGATCACTTCTATGTTTCAGAGGCAGCACATCTAAAAGGCAGCTCTATAGGAATTAAGGAATAAAGCAAACTAAAGATACAGGATACTAGTAACCTTTTTAAGGGAAGGAAATTAAGGGAGTGATATCACTGTTTTTTACCACTGAGATTCTTTTGTCATTAAGGTTGCAATTATACACGTCTAAAGGATGTGTTTATCAAGGATAATTCATGTAATATATAAGGTTGGGAGAAATTCAGGGAATATATCTGAAATTGGGTTATAGAATTGGTTGGCCTCTTTTTCTGTATCAGCCTTTGTGTGTTCACATATGTGAACATCAATCTTGTTCTAGTTTTCTGGCCAACAGTCATGGAAATTGGAGAAAAGGGCACCTGTCTAAATGACCAGGTCTTGTAATGTCCTTCTGTGCCTCTGAATTTTGGAGGTAGGCTCAGTGGATGACACAGACTTCTAAACTTTGCAGTGATTATTTACTTTTACTGTATCTTCATCCCCCCCCCCCCCAGTCACATACAGATTTTAATTTTTCTTCAAGATCTCTATTCAGTGGTAACCCAAGTCTACTGCCCACTTCTCCCAGCCCTTTCTAATCTTTCTTTTTGGTTGTTTTGTTTATCTTCTTGACAAGTTCATCACCTCCATAGTAGGTGAGCAAGAAGCAAGAAAGTTATGAAACTACAGCCAGGTGGATGTAATTTATAAAAATCCCTCCAAAGAGTAAAGTGGAAAAGACAAAAAGTAAAGATAATGCACAGTATCAGTCCCTAAACCTCACTTATATTCTTTGTGCTTCATTTGCACAAGCAGTGGAGCCCTAGCCCTGCTCAGCCATCATGAAGAAAATGAAGCTGAATTGGGTTGGTTGGTTGGTTGAAATGATGTCCTTGCACTGCACTTCTAAAGTGCTATTTGTGAAACAATCAGGGTTGGATATATACTTTTTTTTTTTTTTGATATATACTTTTTTTATACAAGTACTTAACTACCTATTTTTGAATTCTGAGAATCCTTCGACTCCTTCCAACATGAAACCAAAAACAGGAGATGTTGACAAAATGCTTTTTTGAATCCTTTGTCTTCAAAGACATTTTTATTCATTTAAATGAGATTTGGTTATCTTCTATGAAGAATTTGGGTTGACTCTTTAAACCTAGTCAGAATTTCACAAAGACAGCTGTCTGATGAGCCACCTTTATTATTAAATATTTTTTTTAAATCATGTTACTAACAATTTTTAAATATTATGTCTGGAAACGGAAGTAGTGGAAGTGATGTGGTGTCAGCTGTGAATTGCCGTGGACACAGTTGTCAGTGAGAAACAGAATAAGCTGAGGGTGTGCCAACTACAGGACACTGGAAACAGAACTATGAGGCCCAGACTCCTGGGGGTCAGCCTCCATCCTGAGGCTGCTTTCACAGGAAGCAGTTTTAAGGTCTTACACCCTTTGGGTTAGGACTAAAGAGGAAAATCATTGTGCAGGAGGGTTCTACTTTATAAAAGGCTTTCAGGGTAATTAGGTTCTATGAACAACTGTGAACTGAAGATGTAATTCATAGGAGCCTTAAGAAGGCTCAATTGAAACTGAGATGTAGGGATCCCTGGGTGGCGCAGCGGTTTGGTGCCTGCCTTTGGCCCAGGGCACGATCCTGGAGACCTGGGATCGAATCCCATGTCAGGCTCCTGGTGCATGGAGCCTGCTTCTCCCTCTGCCTGTGTCTCTGCCTCTCTCTCTCTCTCTGTGACTATCATAAATAAGTAAAAATTAAAAAAAAAAAAAACTGAGATGTATTAATTTAAAATCACTGTATACCACTTACATGGAATTTTGCAAATGGCAGAAAAATATCTTTTGGACCTGGCCACTATTTCTTTAGTCAAATTTCTGTCTTATCAGCTGATATGCTTCATGTTGGCTGCATTTGAAATGATGGCAAGGTTCTTGGTAGAAAGTTCTTGAGGCAAAAGCACCTTGAGAACTCTTCAGTGAAGGGGCTTCATTAATGTGTTTGCCTACAAGAATGTTCTTAAGGAATGTCTTAGGTGTCATGTTGGAAGCCCCATTAAGTCTTCTCTTAGGTATGGTTTCATCCCGATACAGTTTTGCAAATGGCACGTTATGGATCTGTGCTAAGCGACTCCCTCTGTGTGCGTAGGCTGTACTGAATGAGGCCCTTAACTTCAGCAGTGATGAGATGTGCCCTGACATTTGGTATACAGAGCATGGCCTTCGTGTTTGTTGGAATGACCATGTATGTGGAATATGAAAACCTATGGGGGCCATGATGGAGTTATAGATCTAAACATATTATACCACAAAATGGAGTGCTGCCCTGACCACAGAGGTTGCTTCATCAACATTAAGTAGTATTTAGAATGCTCTCTACATTTAGAAGGCTTAAGTGCTTTTGAATTATAAAGCAAATTGTCTTTGTTCTTGAAGGATATATCAAGGCTGTTTTTGAAATTAACGTTGGAATATTGCTTTATAGCTTAAATCCCAATATTTGGAATATTTTTAATTTTGAAAAACTTATCACTATCTTAAATATGAGTGAGTTTATAGGTAAATTGAAGTATTTTTTTTTAATCAATAGGTTTAATTTTTTGGAGCAGTTTTAGGTTTACAGAAAAATTGAGCAGAACGTACAGAGTTCCCACATGCTGCCTCTCCCCCTACTCCCAGTTTTCCCTATCATTAACGTCTTGCTTCAATATCCTACATTTGTTATCATTGATGAGCCAATATTGATACATTATTATTAACTAAAGTCCATAGTCTACATTCAGGTTCACTCTTTGTGTTATATATTCTATGTGTTTTGAAAAATGTGCAATGACATGTATCCACCATTACAGTATCTTATAAAATACTTATTCTGCCCTAAAAATTCCCAGTACTTTACCTTTACATTCACCAGCCCTAACTCCTAGCACTAACTGATCTTTTTTTAAAAAAAAACATTTATTTTACAGAGTGCGAGGAGGGGGGCGGGCAGAGAGTGAGGGGAAAAGGAATCCCAAAGACTTCATGCTAAGCACAAAACCCAACATGGGGCTCAATTAAACAACGCTGAGGTCATGACCTGAGCCAAAATCAAGAGTTGGACATTTAACCAACTGAGCTATCCAGGTGCCCCTTTGTAGATATATTTTATCAAGTTGAGGAAGTTTTCCTGTAGTCTTAATTAACTGAGAGTTTTTATCATGAATGAGTGCTGGATTTTGTCAAATACTTTTTCTGGATCTATTGATATGATCATGTGATTTTTCTTTAGCCTCTTGATGTGATAGATTACATTATTGATTTTTGAATGTTTAATTAGCTTTGCATGCCTGGTACAAATTGTAGCTATAGTGTATAATTGTATATATTGTTGGATTAAATTTGCTAATATTCTGTTGGGGATTTTTTTCATCTTTGTTCATGATGAGAGATATGGTGGTCTTTTCTTTTTTAATGTTTTTGTCTGGTTTTGGTGTTATAGTAATGCCTCATAGTGTGATTTAGGAAGGACTCCCTTTCCTTCTGTCTTTCAAAAGAGATTGTAAAGAATTGGTATCATTTCTTCCTGAAATGTTTGGTGGAATTTACCCATGATGCCATCTGAGCCAGGTGCTTTGTATTTTGGAATATTATTGATTCAATTTCTTTAATAGATATAGGCTTATTTGGATGATCTGTTTCTTGTATGAGTTTTCTCAGATTGTATCTTTTAAGTAATTGGCCCAGTACACCTAAGGTATCACATTTGAGAGCACGGAATTGTTAATAGGTTTACATTATTATCCCTTTAAAATCTGCAGTGATGTCCCATCTTTTACTTCTGATATTAGTGATTTGTGTTGTCCCTTTTTTTCTTAATCTGCCTAGAGACTTCCTAAGTTTAGTGATCTTTACAATTTTCAGAGAATCAGCTTTTGGTTCAGTTGATTTTTCTCTGTTAATTTCTTTTCATTTTCATTGATTTATGCTGTAATTTTTATGATTTTCTTTTTAATTTGCTCTTCTTTTGCTTGTTTCTTAAGGTATAAGCTTAGCTTATTGATTTATAGCTTCCTTTCTAATATATGCATTTGCTACTATAGATTTCCCTCAAGTATGATTTTTGCTGCATCCCACAAATTTTGATAAGTTGTGATTTTTATTTTGATTTAGTTTAAAATATTTTAAAATTTCTCCTATTTTTCATTGACCTGTGTGTTAATTAAAAGTGTTATTTAATCTCCCCACGATTTGGGGATTTTCCAGCTCTTTGTTACTGATTTCTAATTGAATTCTGTGGCCTGAGAAAGGAGACACTGATTTCTGTCTCTTAAATTTATTAAGGTGTGTTTTATGGCCTGGAATGTGGTTTATCTTGGTGAATGTACATGTGAGCTTGAAAAAAAATGTGTAGTCTGCTTTTATTAGATGAAATCCTCTACTTATGTCAATGGATGCAGTTGACTGATTTTTTTTTTTCTTTTGAGAGAGCATGTGTGTGCAGGAGTAGGAGGAGGGGGTCAGAGGGAGAGAAAGGATCTTAAAGAGGATGCAGGGCTCAATTTCATGACCCTGAGATCATGATCTGAGCTGAAATCAAGAGTCGGACGCTTAACCGACTGAGCCACCCAGGCAAACCGCCCCCCCCTATGTTAACTGATTTTTATTGTTGGGTTAGACTATATCCCTACTGATTTTCTGCCTGCTGGACCTGTTAAAGTGACTTTTTAAAGATCACAATTAGCAACATGAGAATCCATATTAAAGCCAGGTCTCCTTTTTTTTTTTTAGATTTTATTTATTTATTTATGAGAGACACACAGAGGCAGAGACATAGGCAGAGGGAGAAGCAGGTTCCCCACAGGGAGCGTGATGTGGGACTCGATCCCAGGACCCTGGGATCACGACCTGAGCCAAAGGCAGATGCTCAACCACTGAGCCACCCAGGCATCCCAAAGCCAGGTCTCCTAATTTAATGAATTATTCTTTGCCCATGATGTTTCTCCCAGGAAGCCCCTTTGCTTCTTATTTTCATATTTTTTGCTGCTGACAAAGAATAGCACACCCACTAATACACTATTACAGTTTAACCAGGGTACCGTGAAAAGTGAATGTGTATACCCTGACTGGCAAGAGGACACATGCATGCATTTCTTTTACACATTTTGTTTGTTTAGAGATGTGATGGAGAACTGGGATTATATACTATCTGTAAACATTTCTGCAAGTGTAAGTTAAGAATTATTCTTGACTTTTCCCTGTAGCAAGCTCTAGACACTTCAGGGAGATGGGGGTGGAGTGAATTGGGAGTTCTTTCTATGTGCTGAACCTCATCCTTCTCCTGAAGGTGGCATATTCGAAGGTCAAGGTGGCAACCAAGGTGTCCAAGCCTATAGAGAGTGCCCTGAAAACAAGAGAGAAGAAGCATGGTCTTTAATAATGACATTCATAGTGTTTACTCCTTAAACTTTAACTTTTTGTGCTTGAGGCATAACCTCTGACCACACGTAACTTAGAAGCTCAAGGAAAAAGCATGTGGCTGACTTACTTATTTGCTCAGCATCACCATCCCATTTTGTGGCAGCTCATTAGAGCCTCAGGTTCCACCATCAGGACTTCTGGTTTACATCTAAATGCTCAGCTGTGGCCCCTACCCCCAACATGTGTTCATCATCCCAGATCTCTGGGTGCTTTGCTTCATCTTCCTTTATCTTGCTCAAGACTCAGTTACAAAAAGTTCTATCAGTGAGCCCCTCATTTCACTTCCTTATTTTTTCTTCCTCTTTTCTAGTTATTCCTGGTTCTTTCATTGTTCTTCTATTTGGACACCAAATAATTCCTGAGAGTTTACTTCCTCAACTCTCATTTTGTTCCCTACACATCATCCTTAATCTAATACTTACAAGGAGACCTTGGGGCACCTGGGTAGCTCAGTTGGTTAAGTGTCTGGCTGTTGGCTTCAGCTCAGGTTGTGATCTCAGGGTCCAGGGACCCCTAAACACAGAGTCTGTGTGAGATTCTCTCTGTCTCTCTCTCTTTAAAAAAAAGGGAGGGAGGGAGAGAGAAAGAGAGATCAATCTTAAAAGATGTTGGCTCGGTGAAATAAGGATTATGTCACTATACCAGTATGTAATTTGCCCTGGCATTGTTTGGAAGGAGTGTTGGAAGCCTGTTGGATGAGACCAAGAGATGGGTGGGCACAAGGTAAACCAGGTAAACTATAAAAGAGTTAAAAGAGGAAGTGTAAATTATTCATTTTTAAAACCAGGTTTCTTATCAGAGAAGCAAACTGCTGATAACTAGTAAGGAAGCCAGAGTCAACC
Organism: Vulpes lagopus; assembly: GCF_018345385.1. Classification (NCBI taxonomy): domain Eukaryota; kingdom Metazoa; phylum Chordata; class Mammalia; order Carnivora; family Canidae; genus Vulpes; species Vulpes lagopus. The sequence continues at coordinate 104,326,058 of NC_054829.1, forward strand.
ACCTCTTAGAAATCTTAAGAGCAAGGACAACAAAAGAGTAGGAGAGAAAGAGACAAACTGGAAGAAATGGTCCCAGATCCAAGAGACTGGCATGGCTGGGAATCTGAAGGAGATGGCTGAGGGAGAGATGGAAGGTTTGCATGGTTTAGCTCTGGATAAATGCCTTAGATGTAGCTTGTCTGCATCTTCTGTTAACTTACCAGGTATGTACAGGGCACTGTAGGATCCCAGTGGTTTTGGTTGTAACACTTAATGTGTGTCCTGAGGAGCTACACTGCCTCCAACAGATACAGTCTCTCCTTGACCAGAGGTGAACTCTCTCTGGCAGCCTCTTACTAATAACAGCCTCCTCCCAAATTTGTTTCCATCTTAGTTCATATTTATCCATGTCTCATTTTTACTTCTAGCTTCATTTTTATTTTAAAAGACAAGATTTTATTTGAGCCAGAGTCATCATAGTGCATATGTACAGTTTGCTTTAATTTTATGAGCTATATAATTATGCCATATTTAACCAGAGGGGCTGACCTCTTTGCTGTTTGGTGGTACATTACCACAAATGGTATCTTGCTAAAAAGAAAACTTTTAAGTTTCTAGGACAGAGTATTTTTATTTGCTTACCCCACACACAGTGACCAAAATGAAAAAATAGAGTTTATTATTTTTATCCTCGGTACATAATGATATCATTATTAGACTTTGTGCTTATGGTGTTTTTTTGGATTGTAAATATGGTAAATAATATTTGGAAATTTGTATTGGGATTTTAGCCTCATCTTTTCTCTTTAACTTTTTAATTATAATAACTACTTATATTTATTTTAGAAACATTTATACCTGGATAAGAAGGAAAGTTTAAGTCACATATAAATCTATCACCTGTTACTATTTTGCATTATATTTGCATCATTTCCTTCAAGAAGGCTTTCTTTGTTCAGTCTTCCAGAATGGATTAGGGCCCCCTCCACCAACTCCACATTTTCCTCTCTCTCTATCGTACCAGTTTGGTAAGTATAGCTATGTAGTCGATGGTTAGTAAAGATTTACTTGTCTCTTTTCTGTAAACTCCATGAGAGAAGGGACTGATTCGGTCAGGTTTTCTACTATCTCCAGGGCATACAGCCAATGGTTATTTGTTCATAGTCTAACTCCTTCGTTGTAAGATAGTAGTCAGCTGTGTTCCTGAAGAGTCCTGTGTAAGCTCCTTGCAAGTCAGATAAGGAAGTCACTGAAGTAATCCTATAAAGGGCAGGGAAGAGGGAAAGCACTTTAATAACATAAAATCGACAAATTTGACGCCTTGAATATTTTCAGAAGCAGAGTCCTTGGATGTACCTATGGCAGATATGAATGAGAGAGGGAAAGAGAAAAGGAGGGGTAGGAATGACCCACCCATTTAGATGGGTACCTTAAAAGAAAAATTGTTATGAGAACTCAAATAGTGTTTTCTAATTATAGACTCTTAAATTTAAAATATCTTGAAAGGTCACTCTGTACCTCCCTCTGCCTAATACAGACTGCATTCAAAATATCCCAGAAATAGGAGTCAATTTTTTTTTTTTTAAGGCTAGAGAGAAAAGTTGAACAACAGATTAAAAAACCCCATGTCTTGCAACCTCAGCTTTTGATAGTTTTTCTGTTAGGTCTTCAACAAAGAAATGACTGGCAATCTAGTCCTTTCCTTCGTGATACAAAGGTATTACTGTTAAATCCAAACTCCTAAACTCCTTAGAGTAAAAGTCATAAGAAATAAGAAGATCACACTGGGTATCACAATAGTGAAATATATAATTACTTAACTTTATGAAATGCTTTCAGATCTTCTTCAATAAAAGAAAATAACCCCTTTGTACTTTAATACTGAAAGTGAGAAACTGTTTAACCTTATTAGTAAGCAAAGAAACCCAAATCAAAGTGAGATGTCATCCTTTCACATATTAAATTGGCTATAAAAACAAAAACCAGGGGCAGCCCGGATGGCTCAGCGGTTTACGCCGCCTTCAGCCCAGGGCCTGATCCTGGAGACCTGGGATTGAGTCTCACATTAGGCTCCCTGCATGGAGCCTGCTTCTCCCTCTGCCTCTCTCTCTCTCTCTCTCTCTCTCTCTCTCTCTTACTCTCTCTCTTTGTGAATGAATAAATGAATAAATGAATAAATAAATTAAAAAAAAAAAAACAAATCCTCATGCTCCTCTCCAGGACTATCATAAAATACATTTCTTATATTTTACAAACACCCTAAGAACGTAAACAAAGATTCAGCTCTGAGCCTCTAACACTGCCGGTAACAGTAAAAAGCTGGAAATAACTAGGTGTCTAACAGGATCTAATCCTTTAGATTGCTTAAATACACTGTGGTAGATGGACACAATGGAATACTGAAATACTTCCTTACTCTGTTTAGTGGGGAGTGATAAGAGATTCATTATACCCCCAAGAGTATAAAACACTAGTATGTCTGGCTTTAACAACATTTCACAAGTATTAAAATGAAAATATATGGCAATATTTGACTAACAATTCAAAGACTAACATTGAAGATAAATTCTTAAATAATTAGCCTTAAGAACAACATACTTTGCCTGATGGAATGAAAAAGTTGACAAGTCTCTGGGACGTCATCTTATTCATAGGACTTGTGGAATAGCCAGGGAAGTTCAGTGACACCCTGTCTTCTAAGTATAGGACAGGAATATCTGAAGCAACAAAAGGTCCTTTTCTAGCTAAGGTCTGTTTGCTAATAACTAGTTTTTTTTTTTTTAAGATTTTATTTATTTATTCATAGAGACACAGAGAGAGAGAGAGAGAGAGGCAGAGACACAGGCAGAGGGAGAAGCAGGCGCCATGCAGGGAGCCCGACATGGGACTCGATCCAGGGTCTCCAGGATCACACCCTGGGCTGCAGGCGGCGCTAAACCGCTATGCCACCGGGGCTACCCAATAACTAGTCTTTAAAATAAAAATCCATCTCTTTTCCAATTTATATTTTTTAAAATATTTTGTTTATTTATTCGAGGGAGAGAGAGAGAGAGGCAGAGACACAGGCAGAGGGAGAAGCAGGCTCCATGCAAGGACCCCAGGATCACACCCTGGGCTTCAGGCGGCGCTAAATCGCTGGGCCACCCGGGCTGCCCTATATTCTACATTCCAACTTACATCACGATAAAACGTGCCTTAACCATACTGGCTTTTGTCATTTGGAAAATCTCCATGTTTTACTGCCAGGTAGAGCCTGAGATGACTATGACAGAAGGAATATTCTTTTAAATTGTTTAATCCCCTGAGATGATTATGGCTGTTCTTTGCCAGACAATGACTCTAAAGTCCATTAGACATAGATGCTTCTAGGGAGAGTCGCTTTCAATGCATCAGGTTACTCAGGTCCATCTCCTGATGCTGGAGAATTTGTCTTACAAATCTGGAGCTGTCTCCTCCTCAGCTCTTATCAGAAGCATGGCTGAAGGAAATGCAAATACAGGAAAAATTTCTGGTGCAGTTGTATCCCTGAAATGAGCCAGACAATCATAGTTGCTTATTTGTATCATATTGCCTTGGCTTCCTACCAAAGAAACTCTAGAGAGTTATGCTTTGGAATCTATTGAGGGACGCGCTGAAAAACCAGCCTATGACATCGCAAGATGGACCACCTGGTCTGAGCTGTTGCTTATGGCCCGCCTCCTGTGCACAGACTTGCTGCAAGCGTATTTCTAGAGCTAAGTGTCAAGAAAAGCTTTTTTCCCCTGGGGAACAAAACATAGTTCCCCACTCTTCTTTCTCCCAACATGTAGGGATATGGAGATACCTGTCTCGCTAAGTTTAGAAAATCTGGTTTCTTCTTTTGCTTTACCTTGTATAAAGTAAGTGAGCTAAATATGCAGCCAGCTCAGTGCCAGTTTTTGTCACATTGTAAGCCTTAGGACATTCTATTACCCCTTGTCTTTCTCTGTTTTTGTTATTTAACAGTAGTGCACAATATGCCAGGTGCTGTTACTGAACTCTTTGTACATATTAATCTCTTCAATCCCCTTCAAGAGCCCACAGAGTTAGTACTATTGTTATCCTCATATCTAGATGAAGAGACTGAGGCACAGAGAAGTTGGGTATCATGGCTGGAGTCACACACGTGCTGAGAGTGAAGTTCGGTTTCAGAGCCCTTGTTCATAAACCACCCCCACCTCCCAGCTATGCTGCCTTAGCAGTGATTCCCTAACCAGAGCAGGCGGGACAATTTTATTTTGTAAGTTATATCATTTACATGAAGTTATGCAGGGTACATATATTTCAAATTAAAATCAATCATGAACTTCTGTGATATTTTTTTTAATGGGTCTTTTCTTAATATGACCGACAAGGATGTGTGCATAGAGCTTTTGGAGTAGTTAGGATGAATTTACATTCTACCATCCCCCCCTTTCCCATTCTTCTTTTTGACGAGGGGACACATTCTAAGTTTGACTAGAAAGGTACCATGTTAGCTATTGAAAAAAAAAAATCTGTAAACTGGGGCGCCTGGAGGGCTCAGGTAGTTAAGCATCTGCCTTCGGCTCAGGTTATGATTCCGGAGTCCTGGGATCAAGTCCTACATCAGGCTCCCTGCTCATTGGGGAGTATGCTTCTCCTTCTCCCTCTGCCCCTTCCTCCCCGAGCTCATGCTCTCTCTTTCTCACTTGCTCTCTCTCAAATAATTAAAATCTTTTTTAAAAATATATATAAGCTGAATATATTATTATACTATCATTAATAGCAAGTTATAAATAGTTAAAGTCTGAAAAAATCCATTAAAAAATTGCAGCAGCTGTATGCATTTCAAAGAGAATCCTCCAGCATTGTCTTAGGAACCAACAGAGTGTACACCTCCTAGCAGCATGGGGGTCCTCTGCGCTATATGTGGGCAGTCCCTCTACCTGGCCTGCAAAGCTCTCAGCACCCCAGCCTCTTTCCTCTGCTTAGCTCCTCTGCTCCTCTGATCAGAGTGCTTTAAAAATTTTTTTTTAATTTTATTTATTTATGATAGTCACAGAGAGAGAGAGGCAGAGACACAGGCGGAGGGAGAAGCAGGCTCCATGCACCGGGAGCCTGATGTGGGATTCGATCCCGGGTCTCCAGGATCACGCCCTGGGCCAAAGGCAGGCGCCAAAACCCAGGAATCCCTGATCAGAGTGCTTTTAGCAGTGCCTGCCTTTCCATTCTTCAAACCTGCCTGGTTCATTCCTGCCTCAGGACTTTTGAACCAGCTGCCCCTTTGGCCTGCGATGTTCTTCTTCCCTGGTTTCCCACCCCAACCCCCCATATCCCCTACTATTATTGTCCTAAATAGCATCCCCTCAGCATCCCTGACCACTTGCGCTACATGAGCCACACCAGCCTTGCTCAGATTCTGATTGACCTCTCTGGGTGGCATTTCTCATAGTCTTCATGTTTATCTGCCTGTTTGTTTCCGCATTAGAATGTGAGCATCGGGGCAGCCCGGGTGATGCAGTGGTTTGGTGCCGCCTGCAGCTCAGGGTGTGATCCTGGAGACCCGGGATCAAGTCCCACATCAGGCTACTTGCATGGAACCTGCTTCTCCCTTTGCCTGTGTCTCTGCCTCTGTCTCTCTGTGTGTATCTCTCATGAATAAATAAATAAAATATTAAAAAAAAATAGAATGTGAGCATCATGAGGGAGGGGGATCTGCTCCACCTCTGAACGGGGTCTGGTGAATATTAAGTAAATGGCAGTGGAATGAATGGCTGAGTTGCTTTTCTTCTCTCCAAATGCCGGTACCTGGTAGAGTCAGTGTTTTCCTGGTGACTCCTCCAGGAGGACAGTATTAGCTCTTCATTTCACCTCTATCCCCAGAAAACCAACAAAACATAACAACAAAGCATCTTTCTTATTGAACCTCTTGCTTTTTTTCATTTTTTAGAGCTGTCATCCTCTGCCCCATCTGACTTCACAGAAAAGATCTGCTTCAAGACGGGGTGTCAACTGCTACGAGAACCAAGGTGGGGTTCGGCAAGCTGCCATCTGCAAACAGTAGGTTCACTGCTTCCTGGTGCTAGGTCATAAGCATGATTTGCATCAGCTAACTGGTTACCTACCAGTTGTCCTGCAACTTCTCTGCTATCTTCCCTTTCCAGTTAAGACATTCAATTAATCTTTTAACTGAGAATTTCCTTAGGCGAGTCTTAGATTTCATGTTGATCCAGGTGAGTGGATGTTTCCTCACTCATTGGATTGTTGCCTTAAATGACTAAGAACTAGAAGTGATACCAAAACCTCCTAACCTCTTCACATTACTGCCAAAAGGCAGTCCTGGGAACTGCCTCACCCAGGCATTAAGAAAAGTTGGTGGCACTACAAATCTTCAAAGAAACATCTGTCCACTATGCACCTCTTTGGCCACATTACTGAAATGGTTACTAGCAAAGTTATTTGGTTTTTAGTTATTTAAACCAAGGTTAAAACGTTGTGGTAGTTAAACCCATTCCGTGCCCACTGAGGAGGAAGTTTTCTCTTTTAGGATTGATATTGTGCAATTCATTTCATTGCCTAGACTAGTTTGAATTTAATTTGAAGGATAATTTTATTCTTAAATAAAAAGAGATGTTACTTTTTTTTTTAAGATTTATTCATTTATTTTGGAAGGTGGGGGAGTAACAGAGGGAAAGAGAAACTTAAGCAGACTCTGTGCTGAGTGTGGAGCTCCATACGGAACTCTGTCTCACGATTCTGAGATCATGACCTGAGCCGAAACCAAGGTTCTGAGCCTTAACCAACCTCACCACCCAGGCACCCCAGCAGTTACATTTTTAATGTAAAATATTTTTTCTTCTATACAGCTTATGGGCACCTTATGAAAGTGTGGTGTTTGCCTAAAAAGACTTCAGCCCTAAGATGGACTCCAGGGTCTTGTAATCCCAAGTTAATTAAAAATAATTTTTTATGAATATTTAAGAGTCATTGTTCAGCACAACATTCTATAGACTTGTTTGTCTTCTATAAAATTCAAAATAATTCTAGGAATGTTGCTAGGATTAAAATGCCTATATAGAGCCGATACTAGGAATGACAACAATTTCTGAATATTTGACCCCCATGATATCTACCTCTTTGTCTGGTAGTGTCTGTTCCATTGAAACTGGATGAAGAAAAGAACTCATTTATTCAACAAATACTTACTGAGCAATTTCTTCGTGCCAGGCGCTCTGTTCAGTGTTGTGAATAAGGCAGTGAACAAAACAAAATCCCTGCTTTCAGAAATGGAGCTTTTAAGAAGCTCCCAAATTTCCTCAGCAGATGAATGGGGAAAGGGAGGCATAGAGAACTTTCTTCACTGCCAGGTGTCCGGGGGAAACCCCCTTCAAGATGACAGGCAGACAGGATGAAAAGGAAAGAGTGGAAATCCAATCTGGAAAGTAAGATAAAGCAATCTTACGCTCTAGTGTAACCACTGCAGAAATACAGAAGCCTATTAAAATGAAACACATGCAAAAAGGTGGCAGGTTGATATAACCTAGACTTAGTAAAGTAACAAGCATCACTTTTCAAGCATGTCATTCAGGTTCACAGATACTGCCCAAATTCTGCCTCCACACCACCCTCTCCCAGCCTGTTATCAGTGTCTGATGCATCCTTCCAGAGTTTCTCTGTATACAATTTATATTCATATTTGCTCTTTTCATAAAGTAGAATATAGTGAACTATACTTCTGTACAATGTATGTTTTTCTCCTAACTTATGTAGGAGGGTTTAACAAATCAGTGCTAAGAGAGCTTCCTCATTCTTTTTTTTTTTTTTCCCCTCAACAGTTACAGAGTAGTCCATTGTATGGATGTACCACAATTTAAATAGTGACCTATTGATGGATATTTGGGTTGTAGCCAGTCCTTTGCTCTTAAACAATGCCTGCAATAAATAACTTTGTATATATGTTATTCTGCATGTACACAATTATATGTGTATAAATTTGCAGAGCAGAATGGCAGGTCATAACATGTATGTATACTTTTGGTAAGATATCTTGTCAAATTGCCTCCCAGAGGGAGTTTTTCTTATTTGCATCTCTGCTGGAAACTTGTGAGGGTAGCTGTTATCTGGATCTGAATTTTATCACCAATCTGGTAGGCTAAGTGGTTCTGAGAGTAGTTTCAATTTAGGAACACTATTTGTTCAGAATTTTCAGTGGTATTTTATAAAAGACAATGTTCAGAAAAGTAAATAGGACTAGAATTCAGGTTTGTTTTTTTTTTTTGTTTTGTTTTGTTTTGTTTTTATTGTACAACAGGCCATCTTAAACCTTCTATTATGTGATTGAAGACCATGGTTGCTGCCCACATTAAAAATGCTGCATGTTAAATACTGATATATATAAAATAAGAGTGCTTCTCAGGCTCATGATGTACCTAGGTGACCTGCTAAAAGTAAGACCTTTCTTCTATAATTTGGCTTCATATTGCTAATTGAAATAGGACAGCATATACATATGAGTTAACAAAGCAGGCCTGAGACTGCTCTCCTTAGAAAGGCCTGCTTGCAACCTTGGGTCCTGGCTGGCCTCTGGGAACTTAGATTTGAGGGGAGTTCCCACCATTCACTTGTTGGCATGGCTTGCTGTGCCTAAACTGTGCAAACAAGACAGTTTCTGTTGAATACCTGCTTGCATTCCAGGAGTATGGAATTTGAGTACATGCCCAACAGCAGGTTTCTGTGTGACCAGCCCCAAAGAATCTTTAGACGCTGAGTCACTAATGTGCTTCCCTGGTAGACAGTATTTCACAGGTGCTGTCACAACTCAGTGCTAGGAAATGAAGCACAACTTATGTGATTTCCGTGGGAGAAGACCTTTGGAAGCTTGTTCCTGATCGCCTCTCAAATTTATCCCATGTGCCTTTTGCTTTGCTGATTTTGTATCCTCTTGCTGTAACCAGTTATAGCCATGAGTAGGACTATAGGCAGGGTCCTACGAGTCCTCCTAGTGAATCATTGAACCGGGAGTGAGTGGCCTTGGACCCTGATTCAATTAGCTTTGCAAAGATTTTAATATTCTAACTCAACAAGTATTAGTGGTAAGTGACATATTTTTAGAATGCAGTTAATTAACCTTTTGGCATTATATTTTGACTTGTAGTCTGTGTTCTGTTGTAAAATATATAATTCCTCAGATTTCTGGACAGTGATTTAGCGTTTACATCTAACAAATAGAGGCGGCAAGAAGGCTGCTGGATAGTGGAGGGCTTTATGTTTATTTATTTATTTTTTAATTTTTATTTATTTATTTATGATAGTCATATGAGAGAGAGAGAGAGAGAGAGAGGCAGAGACACAGGCAGAGGGAGAAGCAGGCTCCATGCACCGGGAGCCCGACGTGGGATTCGATCCCACGTCTCCAGGATCGCGCGCCCTGGGCCAAAGGCAGGCGCTAAACCGCTGCGCCACCCAGGGATCCCAGGGCTTTATGTTTAATTGTGAATCCACAACTGGTTCTTTGGTCCTCTCAATGTCTCTATCTAGGCTCAAATGCTTTTTGAGCCTATAATCTGAGTATTAAATAAGTGGACTTACTGAAATTCCTTTAGACTCATGGCCATAGAAGTTTAGTTAGGCAGTCTGATTTCAGCTATGCCCTGATTCTGAAGCTTACCTGCAAATAGTCCTAGGAACTTCACTTAGGACAGCAGATGTTTGTCGAAATGGGACATAAGACCCCACTATTGAAATAAAGCTTATTTTTAAATCAATGTATTATGTTAGCATCCCATTTTAAATGTTTAAGTATTCAAATGGAAAACTGGATTAAATGTTAAACACAAAGATTTGTGTAAGCTACTTTCCCTAAAGAAATCAGATGGCTTCTAAAGAAAAGTGTTTATATGGTTTAAAAATATAAAATGTAGTCTAAAGCAATGGTTCTTAATGCTTGCAGTTGGTTGACTGGCATATTTGTGATGATAATGACTAAGATTGAATAACATTATGGCAGCTGCTGTTCTTACTGGTTCATATATAGAGTCTCACTCATTTATATAGCAACCTTATGAAATAACTACTGTTCAGTCCATTTTGAGATGTAGGGGGTTTCAGGACTTGCCCAAAGTTAAGTATTGGGTAGAACTTGATAGAGTGAATTTGAATCCTCTGTGTTCACCGGCTGAATGCTTTAACCACTCTGCTTTCCTGGGTCACATAGTAACATCTCATTGGTGCTACACAACATAGGTTACATAAAGAACCTTGTACATTTACCCTTGTGTATAGGGATGACATGATCATTTTCTGCTGAGTGTAAGAAATGCTCATCTCCTTGGTTTCTAAGTGTCTGGAGTCTTCAGTGGAATCCTTACAAAATACAAAACTGAGCATGTCACTCCCTGATCCCATTATCTTGGGGGCAAAATCCAAATATAATAAAAAGGTAGGTTCTTTAAGAGCCTACCTTTCTCCATTTCAGCCAAGCTGACTTTCCTTCTGTTCCCATACATACAAACCACATTCTCCTTTGTTGCTTAAAACCTACACATACTATTTCTCTGGCTTAAATAACCCCACCCCGTCCCACCTCCTACCTTGCCTGACTCCTCTTCACTTTTCAGATAGGACTTGAGAGGCCCTTTCTTCTAGGAAGTTTCACCTGACCTTCCCGAACTAAGGGGTATACCTTTACAGTGTGTTTCTAGAATCTTGATTTTTAACTCTCCAAACATTTATCTCCCTGTGTTATAGTTACTTTTTTCCCAAACTAAATCCCAAGCTCTGGGGGGACAGGGACAAGGTCTGTCTTGGTTCACCTGACCACAACAAATGTTCTTCTTTTAAGATTTTATTTATTTATTTATGAGAGACACAGAGAGGCAGAGACATAGGCTCTCCTGTGGGGAGCCCTATGTGGGAACTCAATCCCAGGACCCCAGGATCATTCCCTGAGTCAAAAGGCAGGCTCTCAACTGCTGAACCACCCAGGCACCCTGAATGTTCTTCTTTTGTGACTGAAACTTGCATGAAGCAGATGGTCAGCAACAAATTCATGAACTTAAATCCTGAGCTTTCTGCTGGCAGTTTCATTCCCAAGAATAACTATTTTGGGAATCCTAGGAACAGAGCCTACTATCCTCAGTTATATCCACAAGCCCAAATATGTTATAGTGCTCAGCAGGTTCACTTATCAACTATGAACCCCAAATTGGGAGAACCTACTTCAGGCAGGGTTAAGGACTTAATACTTTGGAGAGGAATTCACCCCCATATTGCTTGCCAATAGTAATTGTAACCAATTAGCCAATTCTAGATAACGAGAGCAACTTTTTCTTAAGTCTGCTATGGAATTTGTCTGGCAGACTTCAAGAAGTTTTTAGACATGGAAAGATTTTTTTCCCTAAAATATGCCCTTCAAAAAAATGTTGAAGAAAATAAAGTTTTAACATATGTTTAAGATAAAAATCTTTGGTAAGTACACTTATATACCCCTTTTATAGCTGTCAAGAACAAAGTAAAATTTATATCATGTATTAGACTTTTTAAAAAGGTTTTATTTATTTGAGAAAGAAGAGAGCACAGAGGGGGAGGGAGAAACAGACTCCCTGCTAAGCAGAGAGCCAACGCAGGGTTCAAGTCTAGGACCCTGAGATCACAACCTGAGTTGAAGACAGATGCTTACCCGACTGAGCCACTCAGGTGCCCCCACATATTAGACTCAATAGTCTTACAGAAAACATGCATACTGGAACCCCTCCATTAGGATGAATATTATATCATGCAGGGAAGAAAAAGACAACTTCCTAAACTACATTTGTATCCTTCAGTCCATAAGCATTAAATAAATTTAGGATTCAGGACTTCCCCACCAAGATTATGGGTACCATTTAGGTACATTCTTGGGTTTTACTTCCTGTGTCTAGAGCAGGCATGGCTGAAAAGAAGAACAAAAAACCCACTGTTGGTATGTGTATATGTGTGTGGCTGTTTCAAAACCACTTTTCTTCCTTTGAATATTTAAAAAATAGATATCACTAGGAAAAATGGTGGATCCATAAAATATCAGGGGAATCAAAATGACTGTTGGAGAGTTTGGTTTCTGGAGTGATGTAGGCATGCATGCTAACTTAAATTGGAAGACAAAGATCAGTGAGGTGATCTCAAGCCCATTGTGACATCTCTATTCATGTTGGTATTTGAAAGTAAATCCCTTCAATTCTGAAGCTACTTATATCTGATCATCAATTCTTTTAGGTAAAAAGACAGGTATGTTTATAAGTGAAAAAGGTTTTCTGGCCTAGAATGTGCTGTGCCAAATGCATCAACCCTGTTTGTTTGAAAAAAATTGTTAAGAATGAGATGAAAATAAGTGACTCATTGCTGTTTAGTAATATGTTATATTAACGGAATTCATGAACTAATTCTCAGAGGGCTGGAAGGTAACTTCCATGACAGCCTATAATTTCAATTCACTTTTATATGTAAGAATCTTCTAATTACTTTTGTCTTATTAAAGTTTTTCTACAGAACTCCACAGGGAAAATAATGTAGCCTGTATTTCAGAGATTTATAAGGGATTTACTGATGCTATGCACAGCATACTATATTTTGAATTTTCTGACTTGGAAAGAACTGAAGGAGCCTCTACTAACAATGACATGTGAAAGAACAGTGTCGAGGTTAAGCATGAAATCAGCAGTATAGGGCTTGGAGGAGGTCGTGCTAAATAAATATCTCTCCTGTGTCTGAGTGTACCTGTGTCTGAGTCACCTTCCTCCTGCCAAACACAAACAAGTTACTAGGCAACAGGAATGATTCAGACGCTCTGAACACTTCACCACAGTGACATGTCCATCCACAATATTTCCAGGAAATGTCCCTCTTATAAGTCACTGGGGAGTGGGATAATCATTCATGCAGGCACTGAAGGCATCAGATGACCCAGGGCGAATAGCTGGGTGTTAGGAGGTGGGACTAATATTTGAAAAGAGGTCACCTCACAGGGCAAACAGATGGTTACCTGCATGGTAACTGGGGAGGAAGGGTGGAAGAAGAAAAGATGAACTCTCTCCCCAGAAGGATTCATGAGGAAGGAAATCCATTTCTCTTTGGGAAAAAATAGCACATTCGTAATTGTAAAAATAGGCCAAGATCTCAGAGAATCACAGCATAGCATGGTGGCTAAGAGCATGAACTTTAGAGCTAGATTGCCTGGGTTCATAGCCTCTGCCCATTCACTAGTATTCTAAATTTCACTTCCTCATGCCTCAGATGGAGGTGACGGTGGTGCCTACCCCACAGAGTGGTTGTGCATATTAACATACTAATATTTGGGGAGCACCAATGTCTGTTATCATAAGCTCTGCAGAGTGTTACCATGCCTCCTGCCCTCCAGACAACTCCCTAAGTGGTAGGAGCAGAATGGGGAGGGAATGAAGGAAAACCAAAAGAGGGGAACTCTAAGAATTCATTTATTCTTTTATCACTTTGAGAACTGCAGTTAATAGAAATTATAATTATAGCATCCTTAAGAAATTATAATTATAGCATCCTTAAGAAACAATTACTATGTACTTTGTAAGTTATTTATATGTTCAAAAACTACATTAGAATTATGCAGAGGGAGAGGGATATAATCAGAGGTTGCTTGTGGGCTTCTGAGGCATCTATAATGTTCTGAAGCAACATACGAGTTTTTGCTTTACTATTTCTTACACCTTATGCTAGATTGCCCTTCTTAGGTAAGATACATTATAATAAAGAATGTAGTCACACTAAGTAAAGCATCTCAAGTCAGGTGAAACTTTTGGGCTTTGTAGCACATATGGAAATCCTAATTATGCAGCTACATTATTGACTCCTTTAGAAAAGAAAAGACACCTGAGGTTCTTGGGAGAGGGGTGAGATAGATCTGGTGTCTTTGAGAGTGCGAGCTGACATGTTCATTCACAGCCACTCTAGTGCCCTAGAAGCCAGGCACTTGGCTGGTGGCCAGCAACATTGACACAAGTCAGATGTGGGCTGCCCTTGCACCTTGCACCCCAGCAGAAGAGGTAACCCACGTAGGCTACCACCACCTGCATATCCTCCTGAGCTGAGCTGTACCAAAGAAATGGAAAAAGGTTAGGTAAGGGGAGGAAGCCATGGGATTAATTCCAACTTGATCTTTTAAGAGGCCTAACTTCCCCTGAATTTATTTCTTGAAGGAAAACAGAGTGTTACTGCCGTTTGGGCTAATGGAACAGCCGTTCCTGGACTATGTTCGATGTTCTGTAGTGATTCAGCAGTGCTATGAGAAGAGTTGTAAGATGAGGAACCTTAACTTCTTCCTGAACTTGTAGAGAGTCTCCCTCTGGTTTTGTCAGGTGGGAGTGTTTCCCAAGGAAGGAGCTGCTATAAAATCAACAGGAAGAAAGGGGTTAGGGGAGTGGCTCTCCAGGTTATCTCAAAAGCTAACAACATTAGTTCATGTAAAGTTATTTAGAAAAATAAATAAGATAAAATCATTTAGAAACTCAGGTTAGTGACACGACCTAAGTAACTGACACCATTTTATTCAGCAGCTATAAAGATGTATTACCAAAATAATAGCCTAGTGCCTTAAGGTTAACTTTTGGATCTCTATAAAAAGTAAGAGAAAAGCTCATTTAACTCTAAAATTTTCTGACTTTTCTTGAAACCACAGTAGTGCTCACTGAATTTAGTATTGAGGGTAGGATCCTTGTTTTATATGCAGTCTCATACCTTGAATAACTTTGAGTGTAAAATGTTGATTTGGGTATTCATAAAGAACCTAGAGTCTTTCTATTAATTTAGGTTTTCAATGTTTTATCAGAAATCTTTGTTACTTGATGGAAAACTGTATTAATCATTCCTAGAAGATTACTGAACATATATAACTTATTTTCAAAAACAGAAGAAGCCAGGGATCCCTGGGTGGTGCAGCGGTTTAGCCCCTGCCTTTGGCCCAGGGCGCGATCCTGGAGACCCGGGATCGAATCCCACATCGGGCTCCGGTGCATGGAGCCTGCTTCTCCCTCTGCCTATGTCTCTGCCTCTCTCTCTCTCTCTCTGTGTGTGTGTGACTATCATAAATAAATAAATAATTAATTAAAAAAAAAAGAAGCCATAAATAATACTTAAATTGTTCAAATAAACTTTGATGGAGTTCACTTAACTCCATTTATTCTAAAAATTTGAGGGAGGAATTTGTTATTTTACAAAGCTTTAATACTTGATCCTCTGCTTTTCCAAAGTTACTTATCTGGGTGTGTGCACATGCGCACACATGTGTGTTTCTATGTCTGTATATGAATGTATGAATGTTGGGGTGTGTGTGTGTGTGTGTATGTGTGATGTTTGAGGTTAAAAATGGAATAGTCTGCTACCCAGAAAAAATCAAATCAAGGATTGCTAATCCATTACCAGAGAAGTCTAATCTTTTTTGATATTTTAAGTTGTGTACTATTAAACATTAATGCTAATAGAATATGGATAGTTATGCTCTTTAAATCAAATTATACAATTTCAAGTTACTTAGATATTTTTACTTCTCAGTTTTAAATATTTTAGAAAAGTCCTTTTTTAAACACTACTTTAAATATAGTTTATACTAACTTGTATAACATTTCTTAATTTTGGATCTGTATCCATATAATGGTCAATTAGTATAATAAAAGATAATGCTTGATTCTCTTGTATCTTTTGGTATTGGCCTCTGAACTTGCCCAGTAGTTTTTTGTTGTTTACCTTGCATCTAAATTAACCATTACTTGTTCTATGTGATGTGAGCTTTCACTTCAACCTTATAAAATTATGTTCTTCAGTTTTAATGTCTTATTTATTCTTTAATTAAACTGAGATTAGCAACTCTTTGTTAAGATCTTATTTAACTGGCTTCAGTCCTGGCAGGGAAAAGGTTCAGCCTCAGCCCTCCCCTGCTCCCCAATAGTCTTCTTACTCCATTTAGACCAGCTAAATAGTGAATGGAACCTAATGATGTTTGTGTGCTTGTTTGTTTCTTCCTTCCTTCCTTTCTCTTTTTTAAAATGAATCATTTTCTGCTTCTTTTTTTCTTTTAAGATTTCTTATTTATTTACTTGAGAGAGAGAGCAAGCTCAAGCAGGGGAGCAGCAGAGGGAGAAGCAGCCTCCCCACTAGGGAACCTGATGTGGTGTTCCATCCCAGGACTCTGGGATCATGATCTGAGCTGAAGGCAGATGCTTAACCAACTGAGCCACCCAGGTGCCCCTGGATATTTCTTCCATGAATTTATTTCCCTGTTCATGTGGCATATTTTGACAAATGTGATTTCTGACCATAAGAAACAAAGATATAAGATAAACCATATTTTTTATTGTAATATGCCAATGGCCAATTATTTGACATAGTCCCTTACTTGAGAATGTGAGAGGTAGGCAGAAGGAACTGAGGACCAAAGAGATTGCTTCACTTCTTATCAAGTGGTGGTTTTAGGGTTCTAAGATACTACCATGTAGGGGATTCCTGGGTGGCTCAGCGGTTAAGCGCCGGCTTTCGGCCCAGGCAGTCTGGGGATCGAGTCCCATGTTGGGCTCCCTGCGTGGAGCCTGCTTCTCCCTCTGCCTGTGTCTCTGCCTCTCTCTCTCCCTCTCTGTGTGTGACTATCATAAATAAATAAAAATTAAAAAAAAAAAAAGAAATAGGATTGATTTTTTCTTTTTTGCCTTTTAAAAGATGTCTTTGTTGAGATTACTATGCATCTTTACTTTCTTTTTATAGGATATATTTTTTAAATATGGCAAAAGGTCTTAGAAATAAAATAATGAGTTTGTATTAAATGAAACTGAAACCCAGGGTTCATACATTATGTACCCAGGGTTAGTCATGGCTTATTTGTGGCCAAATGCAGAGATAAGGATTCTGGTGTGTTCTGATCCAGGGCCTCAGCATGTCACCATCACATTACTTTATAAACTTTTTAGCCATGGAACACAGATTTCAGATGAGATTTCGGGTAACCCCTCCAAAGCAGAAAGAAAAGCAAAGCTCCTTTTATTAGAGATGGGGGCATGGAGACATGTCTACATAGACTCCCTGAGATTCTGCACTGGAATGTACTTCTTCTCAGTATAGTTCACAACACAGATAAAATGTGTGGCGGGCCCCTTTCTCATTCCCAGCCATGTCCTTATTAGCACAACAAAGTAACCCTGGTCTGGTTCTACTTTTCCAGAGCATTTCTGTGCCCTATATCTGAAAGAAAATATAAATGGAAAAGTTGGGGGATGCCTGGGTGGCTCACTGGTTGAACATCTGCCTTCGGCTCAGGGTGAGTCCTGGAGTCCTGGGATCGAGTCCCACATTGGGCTCCCAGCATGGAGCCTGCTTCTCCCTCTGCCTCTGTCTCTCCCTGCCTCTCCCCATGTGTGTCTCTCATGAATGAATAAATAAAATCTTTAAAAAAAGAAAAGTTGGGGGAGGTGAGTTGATCCAGTCTGGGAGTCATAACAGTAAAGTTAACCTCAGGTCTTCCCTGTTGACTCTGGAACATTCTCACTCTGTGTCAAGAGGAAGCAGCACAGCAGATCTGCCTATGAGAGTCCACTGATCTTGAGGTTGACTCCTTGGATTGAGTGGGAGTGTGCTGTCACATTTCCTTTAATTTGCTGCCAGAATTCATCCTGAAGCCAAGTGCTCATTTGTAGATGTTTTCTTTCCTCAAAAAGTGGTAAAGTGACCTATGGAATTAGAACCATCAAAGTACCAAATGCTAAGTATCCACCAAGCGCTTAGTAGCTGGTGACTTTGGGCAATTCACTTCACTTTACTGTGTTTGCTTATAAAATATGGGTAGTAATAATATCTATCTCAAAGTTGTGATGAAGATTACATAATATAAGTAAAGCATTTGGTATAGTGTTTGGCTGATAGTAAATACTATTATGAATGTTAGCTGCAGCTCTTATTCTTAAATGTAGGTCATATAAATTTTAATCATTAATAGGATACCGATTCAAAAAATTTTAAACACTTAAATATTCCAACCTAGTGTTAGCTAAAATATGAATTAACTAATTTTATTGGCAGAGAGAATCAAGCCTAATAGTGGTAAATCCCAGCTAGCTAGCTTTGCTTGATCGTAATGTTGATAACATTGTTTAAAGTGTATATTTGTAAAACTTTCCCCCCAAAAAAAAGCTTTCTTAAAATAATACAAAGCCAAAAACATAGTACAAGTTGGATTGTTAAGGCCCTAGAGAAATGTTCACTTTTACCTAATCATTATGTATGATCTTATTTTCATGGGTAAGAAAAGCTGCACCAAGTGGTCAAACAACATTTCCTAGAAAACTCCTTAACCATCGATAATTAAATACAGTTTTCTGCTTGCACTTTGGTGAAAATCTCTGCAGAGAAAATCTGTTTACTTAGGCAATTATCTGCTGAAGAACAGCAATGTCCCTGATAAGTGCATTTTTGTTTTTAGGAGTTGGTGCCACTTTCAGAATAAAGTGGAGCAGTTTTCAGCTCCTGTAACAGGCAGGATTCCAGAGCCTTTTCTTTAGAGTTAAGGTCTTCTTTACCTACTAGCACCTTTGTCTCTGTCTTTATTACACCCAGATATTTGCTAAATAAATAATTAACATTTGAAAGGCTTTATGGTTATTACATATAATGTTTAAATAAAATGCTGTGGGTTTTCTTATCATTGACAAACTTTGAACTAAAATCTGATGTTTCTATAGAACACCATTTATGATGAATTTGCATAATAATTGTGCATGAACACATAAGTCAAAAGGCCTATGTGAAGAATAGTAGCCAAACTGTGGAAATATTAGACCCAAAGGACCACAGGGGAAAGGTTAATTGCTAAACAAGCCAGAAGTTATAAATTGGCATTTGTTTTTAAATGGGGACTTGGGGAGAGGAGAGATGGCTTTGTAACCTCACTGGGCCAGGGTGTTGTATTTGACAGTTCATTTCTGAGTCCAGGAATTATAGCAAGAAAGGTTTCTTGGAGGAAATGCCATCAAAGCTCTGAGACATGGCACAGGAGAGGCAGGTAGGTAAGCAAGAGGGTAGAGGTGAAAAGGAGGTTTAGGTTACTAAAAAAAAAAAAAAAAAGAAACAAAAACTATATAAAGGGCCTGATAAGAGAGGATATGGTGTGTGAAGGGAACAGAAGGTAAGTAAATGTCACTTAGAAGCACAAGATTTAAGGAAAGGAAAAAAAAAAATCTCAAAAGCTGAGCCTGTAAAGGAAGGCAGAGGCCAGATTATAAAGGTCCTTGTGAGCAATGTCAAATGGCACCCTCTGAGAAGCAGTCTGGGGAAAAAAAAACGTAGATAACAGGAGAAAGGTCACCTGACTGGGTATTTGTTATTATGGAAATTATGTTAATCTTGTTTAGCCCTGGGAATGGCAGTAAGCTGTTTTGTTTGTTTTAAAGAGAACCTTTATCTTAAAAGAGGCAGACTGAAATTTGTACGGATGAGATGAAGAGATATCTGGGATTGCTTCAAAAAAATCCAGGGTTGGGGGATGGTGAAAAAGATTTCCTGTGACATTTGTTGTAACTGATAAGGTTCCCTACACTGTTCTCTCCACTTTCAGTAGAACATGTTTGAAATGTTCTGTTGTACTTTTTTTTTAAGTCAAAATAAGCAATGGATTTTGGCCATAGATAGCCATTTAAGGGCTTTCAAGAAAACCAGTAAAACAGGAAGTGGACCTGGAACAAAACCAGAGAGGGAGGGAGGGCTGCACCAAATAGCCAGTGGTGGTGAATCCTTCCCCTGCAGGGATGGTGGTGCCTCACTTTCTCTTGGGCAAGATTGTTTGTGACTTTATATCTTCTTAGTGAACCGTTGTCTCAATATTTTCACTTCGTGCTCTGATAGTACAAAATACTAGCGGTGCCCCATATTTCTAGCACTATATCAGCCTGCTTTGTATTTGAAACATGATTTTTTATGTATCTTTTTGGTGGATGGATATAATCCATTTACAGTTTATTGTGGCTATTGGTATCCCGCCCTTTGTAAGTCAGGATATTCATGACCTGAACTAAGCTGGAGAGAGCAGACCTAAGTAGATGGGTGGAGAATTAAAATGGATAGGACCTGGCGTGATTGTCAGTGAGCAGAGGAGGGAGTTGGAAGCTGAGATAATAACTAAGATTTTATTTATCCGGTGAAACCCTTAGATGGAATTCACTCTTTTAGATGCTCCTCATCAACCCATAATCCTTTTTGACATTCTTAAAATGTGCCTCTGAAGTATAGATACATACTAACCAGAATGTGATTTTTGGTCTTACTCAGTTTAAGCTTTGGAAATGGGCTCCTAATCTCCTAATATTGCTGCAGATTATGCTACAACAGGAGATGTTAAAAGCAAAAACATAAAACAAACCAAAGTGGGGGGATCCCTGGGTGGCTCAGCGGTTTAGTGCCTGCCCCTTCAGCCCCGGGGCCTGGCCTGATCCTGGAGACCCGGGATCGAGACCCGGGATCGAGTCCCGCATCGGGCTCCCTGAATGGAGCCTGCTTCTCCCTCTGCCTGTGTCTCTGCCTCTTTCTCTCTCTCTCTCCTTGTGTCTCTCATGAATAAATAAATAAAATCTTAAAAAAAAAAAAAACCCAAAGTGGGAAAAAGATTTTTTCCAGCCTGTTACTTTGTTTCAATTTTTTAAATATAGGTTTTTGATAACATAAATTTATTTAAAAAAACAGTTTCAAAAATTATTTATAGTCAAATACTTTTGTGAGGGCTCATCAATGAAAATTAGATTTAATGGAAATAAGATTAAGTTTGGAATTACATCTTTCAGCTTCCTGATGCTAATTGAGCATTGAGTTTATAGTGTTTCCTGGCTACTTCGTGGCATCATGTTCAGGTTTAGAGACAGTGCTTTTAATCATCCTGTGCTTTTCTAAATCTGCTTCACTCTGTAGAAAATAATTCTGACCATAGTTTACTCCCAAGGATAGACCAGTGCTATACTGAATAGGATAACTACTTCACTGATTTTCTATCCACTACCAATATGTGAAGCTTGGCATTTTTATTCTTTAAAAATATTTAAATTCCAGTTTTGTTAACATACAGTGTAATATTAGTTTCAGGTGTACAGTATAGTGATTCAGCACTTCCAAACAACACCCAGGAGAGCTTGGCATTTTTAAAGACTATTTAAAAATCTTTTTTTTTTTTTTAAATTTTTAAAAGCATTTTCAGTTTTCATCTATTTATCTAGACTTTTAAAAGTCCTGTTACGTATGTTTTAATATACATCTATTTCTATATATATCTTTCTCTAGTTTTTCCTCCCATTTTATGTTCATTATTCAAATTTTCTTTTCAGTTTTACTTCTTTCAGGTATATGGTTTTATTAAACTTCAAATGTTGTTTCAGGCTCTAATCTAATTTATGAAAGTTGTTTTCATTGTTCTTTGGTCTTTTTTAAGTCACTTCTGGTTGGAAAGATGCGGGGGGGGGGGGCAGTTACTTAACCAAAAAATCCTTGAGAATAGGAGCCAGTTTTCTCTTCTGCTACCTTCCTTAGCATTTCCGAGCCAAATTCTGCACAGAACGGAAGACCAGAAATAATTCTGTCTTCTATGTTGGCCGTCCATGTATTTGCCTTACCTTCCAGGCTTTCAGCAGTGAGTATAGCAGTTACTATGTATTTAACCTTGGAGTATTGCTTGAGTTTGGTCGCTTGGTTGTCATTAACCTTGGGGTACAGTTTTTGAAATTTTCTATATCCATAGTTTCTATTCTACCTATTAGGATTCAATGATGAAATTCCTGCGTTGAAAGTCTAATTGAATTCTAAATCCTTGTTAGTTATTTGCTACCTTCAACCTTTTTGTTCCCACATAATAATGCCTTTGTTTTTATTCTTCCTATGATTATAATATTGTGTCTTTAACCTTTTCTTAAAAGTCTCATGTGGGTTAAACATCTTAGAAGATAGCACTAGTGTGATCAATTAAAGTCCATTACAATGATTATAATTAGAATATTAAACATGCATTATTTTTGGTCTATTAAAAATGTAAAAAATCTCAAAGGCAAAAATCCATTATTTATTGGAGCATTTCCAGTGGAATTTCTTTTTTAAAGTTTTTAAAAGTTCTATTTGTACAGATTTCTAGAAGCTATTTACATTAATTGGGTCTCAGCAGGTTGGAACATAGATGTTCTTGATATACCTTTGACTTGATGACACAGTGATTTTTTTTTTCTGATGAAGAGTATTCAATGTGAAATGTTTAAATAGACTGTTATCTCATAAGCCTAGAGATCTAGTTTGAATAATCCTCCTGTTACCCCATCCTGTTTTATTTTTCTTCATAATAACTTTAATCTTTTTATTATTGTTGTTTTACATAGTTAGCCGAATGGAACCTCTGTGAGGGAAGTGACATTTTTTAAACTGTGGTATCCCTACAGTATTTCCTAGAATAAACATTAAATACCCTTGAATGAATAATTGTCTTTGTCTTTTTAGCAGTAAAATCAAAACATGCTCTTATTTTTTCAATACAAAAAAGTAGAAAGTAAATGTTCCATGTAGTATCACCTTTCCAGTAAGTATGTAATTTATTTACATACACAGCATAGTTTTTCCCCCACAGCAAAGAATTATGCTATATATGTAACACCATTTTGCAATTTTTTCACCTAACATGGTATGATGGTACAATAGTATTTTATTGTACAACTAAAATGTGTTTATAATGTAACTAGTCCCATCTTGATGGACAGTCTTACAAGTCTGGAATCGCATCTGTATTTTCAAAAACTAAACTTCCAAAAACTAAAGGCCCTGCCATCCTGTCTGTTCCTCCTCCCCTCCTCCTCTTCGCCTGTGCTCCCTCCCCTCCTCCCCTCAATAACCCTTGGTGCCTAAATACTTCTTGAACTGACCAAAGCTCTTTATAGTCTTTATTTACCTAAAGTGGTGTGAATATTTTCATATGTCTGATTCAGATGTATCAGTGTTTGAGTATCTAATGTTTCCCAGATCCAGCAAGGGGGTAGTGGTGAGCTGTGGGACGTAATATATGTTATACCTGTATACAGGTTTTCTGAAAGTCAAAGCTCTGAATTTCAAAATGCATCTATTGCCCAAAAATTCTGATGAGTAGATTTGGAAAACAATCTTTTCACGCGTGTGCAGGTATCTTTAGACAAGTTCCTAGAAGTAATTCCAAAGTGTGTAATATATAGCTTTTGGAATTAGGGGGAAAAAGCACTAATGTAACTTTTTAAAAAAAGAAAATATAGGATTAGAATTTTATAGTACTTGGGATTGTTAGTAATACTTACAGATTTTTGCAAACTGGCTTAAATGACTGTTTCCAATTATTCAATTTTAAAAAAAAACCAAACAACTTTTTTTAAAGATTTATTTATTTTAGTGGGGGGAGAGGGTCAGAGGGAAAAGGAGAGAGAAATCCAAGCAGACTCTGCATGGAGCCTGTGCCTGGACTCAGTCTTACACCCCTGAGATCAGATCTGAGCCAAAACCAACTTTGCACCACTCAGGCCCGCCTAATCATTCTTTCAATTTTTAAAAATAAGTTTTATATATGGAATACATGCTGTTTTGAAGACCATAATTTATTTAACTGATCAGGCATTTTCAGGTTATTTCTGAAGTTTTATTATCATAAAGAATAGAGGCTAAAAACTATGAACTAATGATGAGTACAATAAAGCAAAAATCCACCAACTGTCAGGAAAAAAGGGTATTAAAATGCTCAAGTACACAAGCTTATAAAATATCCACAGTGTGCAAAAATTACCAATATTTGAAAAGAGGGCTTGGGGATTTGCATTTTTGACTGAATTGTCTCCTCTGTCAAATCTGGTTTGGCCTGATTTCTCTGCTTTTGGCCCCTGGTTTTATTCAGGTGAAATTATACTGAATCAGTGACAGGTTTTGTTTTGTGAAATATTGAGTCACATCCATTATGTGGAAATTTATAAAACAGCCCTCACTCCTTTATTGCAAATAAACCTTGCAGAAGATAACCACACTGCAATATAATTAAGTCTTTTTTTGAAAGTTGACACTAAGACTAATTTAATTGTATGTGTATGTCAAGTTAGGGCTGTAACACTTCATAACTGTTAGTTTACCAGACTTTCCCTAGCAGCAGCAATAATGCAGACAGGTCTAAAAACACATTTTAGACATATATTTTTTTATTACACCTAATTGAGGCTGAGGGAATATAGGAAATCAAGAGATTTCAGTTGATAAGTGTTTCCCTGAAAGCAGTAATAACAAGTAGGCATAGTTTTGGATACTTTTAGCTATAAAATAATACATTTATAATGAAAATATTTTTAAATGTGGACTGTACACAAATGTAGGAGGGAAAAAAATCTCATACTCCTGCCACTTACAACCATTCTTAATACTTGTGTTCTGACTTTTCTATAAGTGCGTTCTTTACATACTTAAAATTGTACAAAACAAAATACAAATTCTCCTTTTTTAAAAAGGCTTCCTTTATTTATTTGACAGAGAAAGAGTGGGGTAAGGGGCAGAGGAAGAAGCAGACTTCCTACTGAGCAGGGAACCCTATGCAGGACTCCATCCTGGACTCCTGGATCATGACCTGAGCCAAAGACAGATGCTTAACCCACTGAGCCACTCAGGCGCCCCACATTCTCTTTTAACTCTGTCGATACTATTATAGTTAAAATAGCCGTCAGCTTTTTTTTTTTTCCATCAGCTTTCTTGTTTATAAGAATGATTAATGTGGAAAATTAGAAAATACAACATAGAGTAAGGACAAAATTAAAATCATCTTAAATTCATCAAGCAGTGTTAATATTTAGTATATTTTCAGATTTTTTCTCTATGTAATATACATCTTTATATTGCTGAAATTATACTATATTTACTCACTAAAATCATAAGCATAATCTTCATAAACTGAAAATAATTTTTCAAATACGAGTGAACACTTTTATTTCAGAAAATTTAAAGAAAATAAAGTACAGAAGAAAATAAAAATAATTGGTAAATCCCACCACTAGCATTACATCTGATATTCTTTTGGTTTATTGACTTGGTTTTTAAAAATTCATACACTTACATTTTTATCAAAATAATATGGTGCTTTTAAAAAAAAAGATGTATTTATTTTAGAGAGAGTGAGGGGTGGTGAGGCAGGGGCAGAGGGAGATAATCTCAAGCAGACTCCCTGTTGAGTACAAAGCTTATTGCAGGACTCCATCTCATGACCCCCTGAGGTCATAACCTGAGCCAGACTAAGAGTCAGAGGCTTAACAGACTTAGCCACCCAGGCACCCTAGGTGCTGTTTTTTAAACAATAAATGGAATGTATTTCATGGATGCTTCAAAATGTCTACTGCAGACATTTAGATGTATTCAATGTATTATATATATTTTAATGTACTTCACAGATGCTTCTAAATGTCTCCTGTAGACATTTAGATTGTTGTTTCACTGAATATATTTTTGGATACTGTTTTTTCTATATTCTTTAAGACTTGTTCTAAAATAAATTCTCAGTAGTAGTTACTATGTCAAGAGGTATAAGCATTTGTAAAGTTCTTGACATGTTTAAAAAGAGATAGAATTTAAAAACAATTATACCAATTTTTTGATCCTAAACTTGCAATTTGTTGCAGGTTTTTTGTTTGTTTGTTTGTTTTTGTTTTGTTTTGAGAGAGAGTGAGCACGTATGAAAGCCAGGGCAGGGGGGTGTGCAAGGGAGAGGAATAGAGAGAATCCAAGCAGGCTCCATGCTCACCACACCGCAGAACCCCAGATGGGGCTCGATTTCACCCTGAGATCATGACATGAGGCCAAAATCAAGAGTTGGATGCCTAACTGACTGAGCCACACAGGCACCCCTCATTGCAGTTTTTATGCTCCTTTTCAATTGCATCTTAAATTATAATTTAATGGTCTTTGTTTCAAGATAACTTTCTAGTGTTCTTATCCAGGGATGACAACAGGGTAGAGGTTGGTGTGTTAATCTGTCAATGGGACATTCTGTGGGAAGTTTTTGTTTCAGTAACTGGGAGATATTTAATCACAGGAACTCTTTTGCCTATGATATGTCAGAGGGGTGGGGGAAATCAGCTTCAAATAGTAAGTAAGGAAAAGGGTTCTGGCTATGAGACAGGCCCTGACAACTTTATCCCTTCCTTATGTTTCCTTTCCTGCCCACTTTCCACTTGCCCTGTGGATAGCCAACGTAAAAATTCCTCTCTGTTCCCCCTGTCTCTTTCCATGCTCTCCCAATTCCATTTGAGGGTGGGCTTTCCTAGTTAGGGTCCTGAAATCACCTGGCTTGGACATAAAGAATATGAGAATGAAACACTGACTTAATGTACAAAGAAAGCAGAGAGCCAAGGCCCCACATGGAAGCCTGGATTAAAGAATAGTAACTATATTATTTATATAGAAGCTATTCATATTTATGTTATATTTGTTTACATATCATAGTTTCTACTCAATGAGTATCTGACCTTTTTCATATGCTAAGTTTTAATTATGGTTATGTTTATATTGCTATGGTAGAAATGTGCCAGTGTGGGTAGTCCCCATATTTCCAATACTGTGTTGCTGAGTCACAAAGCCTACCCCCTGTCCCTACTGGTTTGGCTTCCCATCCAAATACTTCCCATCCAAGTACTCCCGGCTCTCCTGCCTTTGATACCAAGGATTGATGCTCCCTTCCTGTGCCTCTTTGCACTCCCCAAGGTATAAACTGCCCTTACAGAGAACAGAGCTTACTTTGGGCCCCTACAAGCCATCTAAGTGTAGCTCTGATGTCTATACTTTTCCATATTTTTTTTTCTCTTTTAAGGCTTCATTGTAAGAACTCTTACTCTTTTTCTGCTACCTCTTTTCTCTTCTAAAACTCTTCCCTCTTTCTCTAATTATCTCCTGGAGGGACAGCTTAGGTATATTGGAACTAAATGTCTCATGTTAGGGTATACCTAAAAGAAATACAAAATAAGAGCTGTGTATCCTGTTCTAGATTTTTGCTGAAGGGAAACAGGCCAGTGGCTAAGGATCATTATGTAACCGATGGTGTATATACATCCACTCTTGTGATCCTTACTGTACCAGCAGTCCCTAGGCTGGAGTGGTCAAGCTCCATACAGGGGGTCTTTAGTCAAATAGACAAATAAAAGTCTTGAGTGAGCTGTCTCCTGTCTTGAGAGAGAAATGTATCCAAATGTTTTAATGCTCAGAGATTCCTGGATCATTTGCTCTTGCTGAAGACATTGGGATTTAGTCTTAAAGAATCTCATTTTCTTTTTTTTTTTTTTTTTTTTTTTTTTTTTTTTTTTTTTTTTTTTTTTTTGTTTTTTTTTTTTTGTTTTTTTTTTTTTATTTTTTTTTTAGAATCTCATTTTCTATAGCAAACCATGACCATGTCTGTTGGCAATCATTTTGAGTATTCAGATACTTAGGCCTAATATTTACTAAGACGATATTTAAATATGATGGTATATAAACCAGATTTATTTCCTCCAAATGAAAATTTTTAATTTTAAAAAGATATTTATTTATTCATGAGAGAAACACAGAGGCAGAAACATAGACAGAGGGAGAAGCAGGCTTCCCACAGGGAGCCTGATGTGGGACTTGATCCCCAGTATCCCAGGATCACACCCTGAGCCAAAGGCAGACATTCAACCACTGAGCCACCCAGGTGCTCCTGAAAAATTTTTTTAATATGCCAACTTTCTAGTAATAATTATAGAAATGTATGCTTTGTGATGGTTTCTTTTTAAGTTATTAGGATAAATGAAAATTCAGTAGGCAAATATTTTATAGATATATTTCAGATACCAATATAACACTGAAATTGTTGCATTCCTTGAAAGTGTTAAAATGGCATTGGTAGGGGATCCCTGGGTGGCTCAGCGATTTAGCGCCTGCCTTCGGCCCAGGGCGTGATCCTGGAGTCCTGGGATTGAGTCCCGCATCCGGCTACCTGCATGGAGCCTGTTTCTCCCTCTGCCTATGTCTCTGCCTCTCTCTGTGTGTCTCTCATGAATAAATAAATCTTTTTTAAAAATAAAATAAAATGGCATTGTTAGACTCAGGATTTTAATCTTTTAAATTACTTTTTGCTGCCTTTCCCCAGCGTATGCTAATGCTTGTATTGGATCAAGTTTGAAAATCCGGGTCTCTTTGGAGACCCGAAATTAGGAAACATAAATCATCATTATCAGGTTTTTTGCAAAAACAAAATCCTAGATTAGAAGCATTGGTCAAATAAGAGCTTTTGAGAAACAAATAATGTATTTAAAATACAACATGGCAGCTTAAATTCTGAGAAACTAGAGCCAAATATAGTGACCTTAATGGCTTTGGAGAAAGTATTGCTTTTTATAGCCTCATAACATTTGAAAGCAGTGGCTTGTTCGGCCAGTCATGCAAAAGAACATTTTTGTGGTTGGCATCAGAAAATGAGAAATGTAGGCTTTATACAGACCTTTCTGGGTCTTCCATGGTCTCTTTTTTCCTATTTTTTTCCTTGCCTTATAGTGAAAACCATGCTCTGCCTTAAGGAACCCAGGTGCGCTGGAGCACAGGACTTCAAAACACAGAGAAATACCTCGCCTTCATGCTCCCCAAGCACCTTTACCCTCTACCCAGTCCTGTATAACACCACACCCAAATCCCAACAAGCAAATGGGGCAAACCTCCTGAAGGTACAGATTCTAGGTGCTTCCTTCTCCTTAATCTTTGAGTGTTTTAATTCTTGCTACAAGGAAGTGCTCCCCCTAAAAATCTCTTGGATTGTATTAAACTGTTACTTGAACGTGGCTGTTGCCACACTAAGCAGAAATACAATAACCATTTTATATATATATATATTAAGATTTTATTTATTTATTCATGAGAGACACATGGAGAGAGGCAAAGACATAGGCAGAGGGAGAAGCAGGCTCCATGCAGGGAGCCCCATATGGGACTCGGGACTCAATCCTGGGACTCCAGGATGACCCCCTAGGCCAAAGGCAAGCCCTAAACCACTGAGCCACCCAGGCGTCCCTAACCATTATATTTTAAATATATATTAAAATGTCTAATTGCAGACTTTAGACCTTTAACAAGGAAATTGTATTGTAGTGTGTCTGGGTGTCATTCCTACAACAGCACTGGGGATTGAGTAAACTTCCTGTTCTTTGGCATCTGCCCTCTGCTGTAACCACAGTATGTCTTAACTGCCAGCGCCTGGTTAAATGCTTCTCCTAAAGCCTCACCTTTGCCTCCACACTACTGCAAGATCTTTTAACCCCCTTGCAGAGTTCTTGCTTACAGGTGATTTCACTCACATCTCAAAGTGGTAGTAGCCTGGTAAATAGCAAGCTGGTAAACAGCAAGCTGGTAAATAGCAAGCAGAGTTTCAAGATGTCATTTTTAAATACCCATTTAAATAGGCTATGAAATTGTATAAAATATCTCCACAGTTTGGTCACCACATGGTAGAGGGAGAAATCAGTTAAGTGTATTTCTAAGTAATCTGAAGGACGTGAAATAAAGGAGCTTTATTATAGTAGAGAATTATGAAATTATCCTTAAGGAACTATTCTTTTTTTCCTTCTCTCATTTTTTATCATGGTTTTCCAGTAATAATGATATGCATCCAAATCTAGAAACATTTTTGTTTTTGTTGAGGAAATACACCGTTAACTTGACTCTGATCTACTTACTCCAAAGGAGGTCTTCTAATATCATTCAGAATATGTTATGTGGTTTGGAGACTGTGTGAAACTGTTCGACCCAGCTTCTGCTTTTCTTTTGGACCAGCCACTGCTCTTAGGAGAAACCATAGACTCTAATATTAGGCTTAACTATATTAAAAATGGAGTTTTTTACAGTTTCTGGAAAAGTCCTCATTGCAATAGGTAATCTGTGCTCCTATTCCAGAGTAGTAAATATAAAAACCCAAAGGAATCCGTTTCTGTGTATATAAATCTTTGGGTATATAAGGAAGAATAGGAATGTAGAAACAGATCATTATCGCTGCTGTTTAGTTAGGCTGTAGACTTAACCTTTCTGCTAAACACCCTGGGTGTTTATGCTGAACAAGAGCTCGTGGCTTTTGTTTGACCATAAAACACGGAGGAGGTAGTGCCAGTCATGGGGGGAAAGGGGCAGTGGGCATGCTTCTAGTGACCAAACATCTATTCTCTAATACAGTTTAAGTTCTCAAGAGTACTCATGTCTGTTTAAACCAGAGGAGCCTTCTTTTGCTCATGTGCTGAAGTAGACAAGCATCATTGGCACAAAGGTAAGACTTCAACCAGATAATTTTCTGAGGCCATGGGTCTATCACACTTCACTTGCAGTGACTTTAGAAAAGAGGAATGGGAAGTAGAAAATTCTAGCCTACTTCTACTGAAGGCTGAAAACAGCAGATAAAGGAAGAAGACAACACCAGGAGTACTCTCTATCACCCCACCCTCTGGAAACTCTCTGAGCTTTCCTAGGTGTCCAAAGTAGAGGTCAGGAGAAGGGTTTAAGGCAAGCACAAGGCAGCCTTTGGGGAAAGTGCTTGGTGTGTCCCTGACTATACCCCTTAACTCTGAGAATGTCTGATTTAGAGTATATCTAAAGGAACTTAAAGAATTTTAAAAATATTTCCTAGTCTTTGACCTCGTTTTACAGCCCTCTTCTATCTGCTGGTTCCTGGTCACTCTGTCTGTCTGTGTTCCTATCTGTCTGGTGGGTCTGTCTAACCCGTCTACACGCTCATTCACTCGTTCATTGATTCATTTGTTCTCCACACCACATATTACACATTGTACCGCAGATTGTCACCTTGTCTTTCCCTGTGATTTTAGCTCTCTTGGGTCCACCCCACCACCACCCTGCTCCTGTGAGAAAACCTCAGTCCCTCAACCCTAGGATGGTGATTTTGTCTTTCCAAAATACACTGGAATCAGATCTGATCATCGGAATTCTGCAGCCATTGCAATGAAAAAGAATTGCAATAATAAAATATAAACAGCAAAAATAATTTTTATTAATAAAAATAAATTTAAAAATAATAAAAGCCATTGCAATAATAAAGGCAGCTTAGGGTTCCTGAGTGGCTCAGTTGGTTGAGCATCTGATTCTTGGTTTTGGCTCAGGTCATGATCTCAGGGTCATGTTCTAGCCCTGCGTCAGGCTATGAGCTCAGTGCCTCACTGCAGAGTCTGTTGAGATTCTCTCTTCCTCTGCCCCTCCCCTTGTGCTCACTCGCACTCTGTCTCTCAAATAAGTAAATGAATCTTAAGAAAAAAAGCAGTTAGGAAGTAGAAGCCAGATTTTAAAACATCCTATGAAACATTTTACAAGTCAAATCTTAGGGAAGGTACTTATTATTATATCAAACTTAAGTCAGAAACAACACAGGCTGAGTACTGCTCTCCCTTTCATGCTGCACTATGGCCTAGAGATGATCCCTTCTTGTGAAACACTCCCAGTCCCACGATTTATTGTTTTCCAATTTACACAGCTAATATTTGCTCTGTGTGAATAAGTATTCCTTTCAACAAGTATTAAATTGTCTACCTCACCAGTTAAAGTGACCGTTTTTTTTTTTGTTGTTGTTAGTGAGAAAGAAAATGAACCATCTCTTTTTTTCTTTGAATACAACTCGGTAAATTTTAAATCTGTTAGAGGAAATCCATCTTTTTTTGTCTTTTCATATTATTTAGTTACAAGGGTTTTTCTGGAGGATAGTTTATGCAAATTTTCTTAAGTGGTTTGATTTTGTCTGTAGAAAACTTAGAAATGTATATTGCAGAATCACTGCTAAAGAAATGCTCAACTGGTGAGTACTACACTTGACAGGAATATGTGAGCCTGGAACATAATAACAGCATGTGGAGTAGCCCTTGGTTTTCTGGTCCCTTAGAAACAACTTATTTCAACAGGCTACACACACACACACACACACACACATTTAAAGCTTAATGAGGTTATTACATAGTATAAAATTCATGTAAG
This sequence comes from Vulpes lagopus, assembly GCF_018345385.1. Taxonomy (NCBI): domain Eukaryota; kingdom Metazoa; phylum Chordata; class Mammalia; order Carnivora; family Canidae; genus Vulpes; species Vulpes lagopus. The sequence continues at coordinate 104,358,023 of NC_054829.1, forward strand.
GGCACAACTAAAATGATTTTTAGTAAATTTGCTGAATTGTGCAACCATCCTCCTTAATTTAGGACCTTTCCATCCCCCCAAAAGAAACTTCCAACCCATTTGGAGTCACTCTGCATTCCCACCAGCAGCCCCAGGCAACCAGTAGGCTGGATCTTTCTCTTATGGCAACTGGATATGGAGCTAATGTCCAACCTTCTCAAATAAGGGATAGTAAATCAGTACCAGAAATCAAAACAACTTTCCTCTACCTAAGCATATCTCTCCCCATATTCAGAAGTTCGGTTGTATCTTTTAATTTTTAAATTTAAAAAATTCTTTTTCAGATCCGTTCCCAGAGTGTTGTCACCCTACAAAGCCTGCCCATTTCCTTGTCATCATACCTATACAGCTGTGGGACCTAGTGGCAGTATAAAAACTTATTATAAAGGTCTGACAAAGACTCATGTTACTTTTGCTGGGAAAGTATTTCACAAAAATACATGATAATTAGTAAACTGATCCTCTATTAAGTTTTCAAGAACTCATTAGTAAAAATACTTAGCAAATTTGTGAGTGCTTCTGAAATAGAATCCCATGACTGACATGATATCCTCGTGATCTGTAAACATTTTTAGTACTTATCCATTTTAGGTGAGAAGAGTTTTGTAAGCAAGCTAAACTCTAAAATTGTTAAGAAAGGAAAGCTAAGATGTCTTTGTTTCTGAAAAAAGTTTCTGGGCATAAAATATCTTAGCTAAAATGGATCTTGTTAACATAAAGTGATATATTATAAACTTAAATGGTAGTTAATTAGTAACAATAACTCTAGTTAAATGGTAGGTATAGAGATGGGAAATACTTAATTGGCTCTTCCCTTTTCTCCTCCTCCCACAAGAGGAGTGAGTTATATATTAAACTTTTTCTAAGTGTATACAAATTTTTGCAAAATTACAAAGATTTAAAAATGTGTCTGATGTTACCTAGAGGACTTTCCTATGTATTTACATATCTCTTCTTAAAAAAAGAAAGCTATTAATTGATAGTCACTTATTTATTTATTTGCTGATTGTATTGTTGACCTCTACATGTAATGGCACTGGAGGTGGTGGTGTGCCAGTAAGAATAGGGGCCCCTGAGGTCCAATTCCTGGTTCCAGTCCAGCCTTCTATCTGTCTGGCCCTGAGTATCTCACTTTATCTCAGTTTCTTTACAATACTTCCTAGGGTTATAATGAGAATTAGTTATGTAAGTAGTATTTTCTGAGAACTATTCTACAACTTCACTTTTTAATGGCTTTATGGTGACAATTGATTTTTGAGGTTTTCTGGGTTTTTTTTTTTTTAAAAAGATATTTATTTATTCATGAGAGAAACACAGAGGCAGAAACATAGACAGAGGGAGAAGCAGGCTTCCCACAGGGAGCCTGATGTGGGACTTGATCCCCAGTATCCCAGGATCACACCCTGAGCCAAAGGCAGACATTCAACCACTGAGCCACCCAGGTGCTCCTGAAAATTTTTTTAATATGCCAACTTTCTAGTAATAATTATAGAAATGTATGCTTTGTGATGGTTTCTTTTTAAGTTATTAGGATAAATGAAAATTCAGTAGGCAAATATTTTATAGATATATTTCAGATACCAATATAACACTGAAATTGTTGCATTCCTTGAAAGTGTTAAAATGGCATTGGTAGGGGATCCCTGGGTGGCCTCAGCGATTTAGCGCCTGCCTTCGGCCCAGGGCGTGATCCTGGAGTCCTGGGATTGAGTCCCGCATCCGGCTACCTGCATGGAGCCTGTTTCTCCCTCTGCCTATGTCTCTGCCTCTCTCTGTGTGTCTCTCATGAATAAATAAATCTTTTTTAAAAATAAAATAAAATGGCATTGTTAGACTCAGGATTTTAATCTTTTAAATTACTTTTTGCTGCCTTTCCCCAGCGTATGCTAATGCTTGTATTGGATCAAGTTTGAAAATCCGGGTCTCTTTGGAGACCCGAAATTAGGAAACATAAATCATCATTATCAGGTTTTTTGCAAAAACAAAATCCTAGATTAGAAGCATTGGTCAAATAAGAGCTTTTGAGAAACAAATAATGTATTTAAAATACAACATGGCAGCTTAAATTCTGAGAAACTAGAGCCAAATATAGTGACCTTAATGGCTTTGGAGAAAGTATTGCTTTTTATAGCCTCATAACATTTGAAAGCAGTGGCTTGTTCGGCCAGTCATGCAAAAGAACATTTTTGTGGTTGGCATCAGAAAATGAGAAATGTAGGCTTTATACAGACCTTTCTGGGTCTTCCATGGTCTCTTTTTTCCTATTTTTTTCCTTGCCTTATAGTGAAAACCATGCTCTGCCTTAAGGAACCCAGGTGCGCTGGAGCACAGGACTTCAAAACACAGAGAAATACCTCGCCTTCATGCTCCCCAAGCACCTTTACCCTCTACCCAGTCCTGTATAACACCACACCCAAATCCCAACAAGCAAATGGGGCAAACCTCCTGAAGGTACAGATTCTAGGTGCTTCCTTCTCCTTAATCTTTGAGTGTTTTAATTCTTGCTACAAGGAAGTGCTCCCCCTAAAAATCTCTTGGATTGTATTAAACTGTTACTTGAACGTGGCTGTTGCCACACTAAGCAGAAATACAATAACCATTTTATATATATATATATTAAGATTTTATTTATTTATTCATGAGAGACACATGGAGAGAGGCAAAGACATAGGCAGAGGGAGAAGCAGGCTCCATGCAGGGAGCCCCATATGGGACTCGGGACTCAATCCTGGGACTCCAGGATGACCCCCTAGGCCAAAGGCAAGCCCTAAACCACTGAGCCACCCAGGCGTCCCTAACCATTATATTTTAAATATATATTAAAATGTCTAATTGCAGACTTTAGACCTTTAACAAGGAAATTGTATTGTAGTGTGTCTGGGTGTCATTCCTACAACAGCACTGGGGATTGAGTAAACTTCCTGTTCTTTGGCATCTGCCCTCTGCTGTAACCACAGTATGTCTTAACTGCCAGCGCCTGGTTAAATGCTTCTCCTAAAGCCTCACCTTTGCCTCCACACTACTGCAAGATCTTTTAACCCCCTTGCAGAGTTCTTGCTTACAGGTGATTTCACTCACATCTCAAAGTGGTAGTAGCCTGGTAAATAGCAAGCTGGTAAACAGCAAGCTGGTAAATAGCAAGCAGAGTTTCAAGATGTCATTTTTAAATACCCATTTAAATAGGCTATGAAATTGTATAAAATATCTCCACAGTTTGGTCACCACATGGTAGAGGGAGAAATCAGTTAAGTGTATTTCTAAGTAATCTGAAGGACGTGAAATAAAGGAGCTTTATTATAGTAGAGAATTATGAAATTATCCTTAAGGAACTATTCTTTTTTTCCTTCTCTCATTTTTTATCATGGTTTTCCAGTAATAATGATATGCATCCAAATCTAGAAACATTTTTGTTTTTGTTGAGGAAATACACCGTTAACTTGACTCTGATCTACTTACTCCAAAGGAGGTCTTCTAATATCATTCAGAATATGTTATGTGGTTTGGAGACTGTGTGAAACTGTTCGACCCAGCTTCTGCTTTTCTTTTGGACCAGCCACTGCTCTTAGGAGAAACCATAGACTCTAATATTAGGCTTAACTATATTAAAAATGGAGTTTTTTACAGTTTCTGGAAAAGTCCTCATTGCAATAGGTAATCTGTGCTCCTATTCCAGAGTAGTAAATATAAAAACCCAAAGGAATCCGTTTCTGTGTATATAAATCTTTGGGTATATAAGGAAGAATAGGAATGTAGAAACAGATCATTATCGCTGCTGTTTAGTTAGGCTGTAGACTTAACCTTTCTGCTAAACACCCTGGGTGTTTATGCTGAACAAGAGCTCGTGGCTTTTGTTTGACCATAAAACACGGAGGAGGTAGTGCCAGTCATGGGGGGAAAGGGGCAGTGGGCATGCTTCTAGTGACCAAACATCTATTCTCTAATACAGTTTAAGTTCTCAAGAGTACTCATGTCTGTTTAAACCAGAGGAGCCTTCTTTTGCTCATGTGCTGAAGTAGACAAGTATCATTGGCACAAAGGTAAGACTTCAACCAGATAATTTTCTGAGGCCATGGGTCTATCACACTTCACTTGCAGTGACTTTAGAAAAGAGGAATGGGAAGTAGAAAATTCTAGCCTACTTCTACTGAAGGCTGAAAACAGCAGATAAAGGAAGAAGACAACACCAGGAGTACTCTCTATCACCCCACCCTCTGGAAACTCTCTGAGCTTTCCTAGGTGTCCAAAGTAGAGGTCAGGAGAAGGGTTTAAGGCAAGCACAAGGCAGCCTTTGGGGAAAGTGCTTGGTGTGTCCCTGACTATACCCCTTAACTCTGAGAATGTCTGATTTAGAGTATATCTAAAGGAACTTAAAGAATTTTAAAAATATTTCCTAGTCTTTGACCTCGTTTTACAGCCCTCTTCTATCTGCTGGTTCCTGGTCACTCTGTCTGTCTGTGTTCCTATCTGTCTGGTGGGTCTGTCTAACCCGTCTACACGCTCATTCACTCGTTCATTGATTCATTTGTTCTCCACACCACATATTACACATTGTACCGCAGATTGTCACCTTGTCTTTCCCTGTGATTTTAGCTCTCTTGGGTCCACCCCACCACCAGCCTGCTCCTGTGAGAAAACCTCAGTCCCTCAACCCTAGGATGGTGATTTTTGTCTTTCCAAAATACACTGGAATCAGATCTGATCATCGGAATTCTGCAGCCATTGCAATGAAAAAGAATTGCAATAATAAAATATAAACAGCAAAAATAATTTTTATTAATAAAAATAAATTTAAAAATAATAAAAGCCATTGCAATAATAAAGGCAGCTTAGGGTTCCTGAGTGGCTCAGTTGGTTGAGCATCTGATTCTTGGTTTTGGCTCAGGTCATGATCTCAGGGTCATGTTCTAGCCCTGCGTCAGGCTATGAGCTCAGTGCCTCACTGCAGAGTCTGTTGAGATTCTCTCTTCCTCTGCCCCTCCCCTTGTGCTCACTCGCACTCTGTCTCTCAAATAAGTAAATGAATCTTAAGAAAAAAAGCAGTTAGGAAGTAGAAGCCAGATTTTAAAACATCCTATGAAACATTTTACAAGTCAAATCTTAGGGAAGGTACTTATTATTATATCAAACTTAAGTCAGAAACAACACAGGCTGAGTACTGCTCTCCCTTTCATGCTGCACTATGGCCTAGAGATGATCCCTTCTTGTGAAACACTCCCAGTCCCACGATTTATTGTTTTCCAATTTACACAGCTAATATTTGCTCTGTGTGAATAAGTATTCCTTTCAACAAGTATTAAATTGTCTACCTCACCAGTTAAAGTGACCGTTTTTTTTTTTTGTTGTTGTTAGTGAGAAAGAAAATGAACCATCTCTTTTTTTCTTTGAATACAACTCGGTAAATTTTAAATCTGTTAGAGGAAATCCATCTTTTTTTGTCTTTTCATATTATTTAGTTACAAGGGTTTTTCTGGAGGATAGTTTATGCAAATTTTCTTAAGTGGTTTGATTTTGTCTGTAGAAAACTTAGAAATGTATATTGCAGAATCACTGCTAAAGAAATGCTCAACTGGTGAGTACTACACTTGACAGGAATATGTGAGCCTGGAACATAATAACAGCATGTGGAGTAGCCCTTGGTTTTCTGGTCCCTTAGAAACAACTTATTTCAACAGGCTACACACACACACACACACACACATTTAAAGCTTAATGAGGTTATTACATAGTATAAAATTCATGTAAGGGCACAACTAAAATGATTTTTAGTAAATTTGCTGAATTGTGCAACCATCCTCCTTAATTTAGGACCTTTCCATCCCCCCAAAAGAAACTTCCAACCCATTTGGAGTCACTCTGCATTCCCACCAGCAGCCCCAGGCAACCAGTAGGCTGGATCTTTCTCTTATGGCAACTGGATATGGAGCTAATGTCCAACCTTCTCAAATAAGGGATAGTAAATCAGTACCAGAAATCAAAACAACTTTCCTCTACCTAAGCATATCTCTCCCCATATTCAGAAGTTCGGTTGTATCTTTTAATTTTTAAATTTAAAAAATTCTTTTTCAGATCCGTTCCCAGAGTGTTGTCACCCTACAAAGCCTGCCCATTTCCTTGTCATCATACCTATACAGCTGTGGGACCTAGTGGCAGTATAAAAACTTATTATAAAGGTCTGACAAAGACTCATGTTACTTTTGCTGGGAAAGTATTTCACAAAAATACATGATAATTAGTAAACTGATCCTCTATTAAGTTTTCAAGAACTCATTAGTAAAAATACTTAGCAAATTTTGTGAGTGCTTCTGAAATAGAATCCCATGACTGACATGATATCCTCGTGATCTGTAAACATTTTTAGTACTTATCCATTTTAGGTGAGAAGAGTTTTGTAAGCAAGCTAAACTCTAAAATTGTTAAGAAAGGAAAGCTAAGATGTCTTTGTTTCTGAAAAAAGTTTCTGGGCATAAAATATCTTAGCTAAAATGGATCTTGTTAACATAAAGTGATATATTATAAACTTAAATGGTAGTTAATTAGTAACAATAACTCTAGTTAAATGGTAGGTATAGAGATGGGAAATACTTAATTGGCTCTTCCCTTTTCTCCTCCTCCCACAAGAGGAGTGAGTTATATATTAAACTTTTTCTAAGTGTATACAAATTTTTGCAAAATTACAAAGATTTAAAAATGTGTCTGATGTTACCTAGAGGACTTTCCTATGTATTTACATATCTCTTCTTAAAAAAAGAAAGCTATTAATTGATAGTCACTTATTTATTTATTTGCTGATTGTATTGTTGACCTCTACATGTAATGGCACTGGAGGTGGTGGTGTGCCAGTAAGAATAGGGGCCCCTGAGGTCCAATTCCTGGTTCCAGTCCAGCCTTCTATCTGTCTGGCCCTGAGTATCTCACTTTATCTCAGTTTCTTTACAATACTTCCTAGGGTTATAATGAGAATTAGTTATGTAAGTAGTATTTTCTGAGAACTATTCTACAACTTCACTTTTTAATGGCTTTATGGTGACAATTGATTTTTGAGGTTTTCTGGGTTTTTTTTTTTTCTTTTGTAAGTCTGAGGAAGCTTTTATGTCTGTTAAAAAACTTACATACCAGGTGTTTGTTTCCATTGATTTTTCAATTCACTGTAATTGTTTCAAGACCTGGTTTTTCCTAAGCCTTTAAGGTCTATGTATAAATTTCTTTTATTCATAATTCCAACTTGCAAATGTTAAAAACACATTTTCTTTCTTCAGTGTTTAACTTCCTTTTTCAACAGATAACCTCTTTTTAAACATTAAAATCCAAACATAAACTTAGATAAGCTTCCTTAATTTTTAAACTACATTTACACATTTGTCTTAACCACTGCAAATGCACAATGAGGCTGGCGTACAAATCTAGCAAGCAAACCATTTTTGAGTTTTGAGTGGAGCCCGTGTCTCCACTCTGGGAAGCCATCAGCAAGCTTTGGGTTAGGACTACTGAGAAGATGCATATGTCATGAGTTTCAAACTTGGACCTTTTCTAATAGTCTTGGGTAGCTGTCACATGCCCCTTTCCCATTTTTTAAAAACCATAACCTCTGATATAAATTATTAAGATTCTACATCTCCTTTTTAGATCTAAGTTTATTATTTTATTTTATTTTTTAAAATATTTTATTTATTTATGAGAGACACAGAGAGAAAGGCAGAGGGAGAAGCAGGCTCCATGCAAGGAGCCCAATGTGGGACTCGATCCCGGGACAGTGGGATCATACCCTGAGCCAAAGGCAAATGCTCAACTGCTGAGCCACCCAGGCATTCCTTGTTTTGTTTTTATTTTTATTTTTTAAAGATTTATTTAGATAGAGAGAGAGAGAGGCAGAGACACAGGAGGAGGGAGAAGCAGGCTCCATGCCAGGAGCCCGATGTGGGACTCGATCCCGGGACTCGAGGATCACGCCCTGGGCCAAAGGCAGGCACTAAACCGCTGAGCCACCCAGGGATCTCCCAGATCTAAGTTTATATTTAATTGGATACTGCATCCTTCTTAGGTAATATTTATATATTTGCCTCATACTTTTATAGTTACTATATAAAAACATAGTACTTTATAATATTAAACAGAATTCATTTAACTAATCCCCTCTTGTTGGGTAGTAGATTATTTTCAATTTTCTCTTATAAATGACTGTTGAAAACATACTTGTAGAAATATTTTGTGTACATTCTTATTTCCTTTGAATAAACTCAAAATAGAATAACTGGGTGCCATTACACCAGTATTAGTGACTGTAATATATAGCCTTATACCTACCAGTGTGAACCATGGAATCATTTTGTCAAATTACGTAAAATCATCCTGAGATAATTAAGGGGAAATGACTAATGTAGGAATATGGTAATATCAAAACCTTTACAAAATTGAGGTGATAGAAATAAAACAAGTTAATAATGTGTTTTCTGGTAATTTGACAAAAAGATTCCAAAGTTCATTTAGGGCAGAGAAGAGAAGTAACAGTGGAAGACTTTCTACTACATATTGGCACGCGTATCACATGCTACTGGCATTGAAGAATGTGGCTCTGTATAGGTACTTCTATTTCCTTTATTGAATACTTTCTCCCCCACCAAAACCAAGTAAATATTGATTTGTATCAAATGCCTTTTTTACTTCATTCAAGATAATCGTATCTTTTTTATTTGTATTTTTGTGTTTTATTACAGCCCTTTCCTAGTTTGAAACCTTCCTTGAATTTCTAGAATACATCATGCTTTGTCCGCCCAAAAACCTAACAGTGTCAGTGTATCAAGAGTTTCAGAGTTTTGCACTTGCCTTTAAAGGAAAATTAGTCTATAGAGGTCTTTAACTTTTAAAATATTCTCTAGGTTAGCTTCTGGTATTTTGCAATGTAAGAGGACTTGGAAAGCTTTTCATTTGCCTTGTGCTGTGGCATAGTACCCAAAACAAATGAACTAATGGGATTACTCTCCATCCAGAGAAACTATTGTGGCTTTTGTCACTTTCCCAGATACTTACTGTAGGAAAAGATCACCATAGGAATGAAGATGTTGTAATTATCATCTTGATGGCAATCACTGTCCCAAGATTGGTTGACATAGGATGAATGTGCTCTGTATATTCAATCTTCTTAATGAAATCCCAAGGAAAATATCAGTCCTGCTACTAATGACAATAAATGGGCTTTGCACTCACAAAGTGCTCTCACTCCCAGGAGCACAAAGCTCTTCATGATTAATTATTTCAGTCATCCTCACAGTTGTCCCATGAGGTGGGTGGCTGAGTGCTTCCTCTTAGGGAAGAGAGAAAAAAAAAAAAAAGGTAACTCATTGGATTTTCTTCTGTTCTACATTCTATGTTCTAGAACGGGATACCTACCTTATAAAGCCTGTCAGTATGTTCACCATTGGACCAGGGCTTCAAAAAATCACAGGCTTCTTTCACATACGAACACCAGGCTAGGAGCAGATGTGGAATAGTAAAGTTGGGAGGGAATTTTGATGAGTTTGGTAAGATGCTGTGTGTGGGTTAGCCTAGACTTGGTGAGGAAGGGCAATGGCTGAGTTAGTGTTTTGGCGTCTCTGTTAGAAGTGGTGATCCATGGTGTCAGAAGTTTGTTTTTGCAAATATCTTCACTAATGCTTCCCACAACACTGTGCTAGGGTTCTACAAAGAGTATCTGTCAATTCTCGTTTCCAGAGAGGGGCACTGGTCCTTTCACATCCTGCTCTCGTGTGTTAGTGGCTGTGGTTTTTCACAGGGATCAGATATCTGCTGCTCAGCGATAACTCTAGCCCCTCTCCATCCTCCAGTGACCCTCCATCTCTCTCCAATTCAACTTTCCTCATGCTCTCACTTCCCCGGAGAAGGACAGTGCCTCTCTGTAGACACATCGGTCCGGGGAGTAGGGATAGAACTAAAACTATGTTTGTTTTGTTTTCTTTTGCTAAAAGATTTATTTGGAAGAGAGAGAATGAACAGGAGGGACAAGTGGAGGGGCCTGGGAGAGAATCTCAAGTCGACTCTGCACAGACCCTGATGTACAGTTCCATCTCATGACCCTGAGATCACCATTCTGAGCCAAAACCAAGAGTCGGATGCTTAACTGACTGTGCCATCCAGGCGCCCCTAAAGCTACATTTTTATCTAGTGATCCCCTCATCCTTTCTTTTATAATATGCCTTTCTGTCTATTCCAGGAGTTTTTTTGTCACATGAATTCTGTCTCTCCAATCAGACTGCAAGCTCTTTGGATGAACGTCCACCGTGGTTTTTAAACTTTTAATTCCTGCCCCGTTGCTCCTTCAGCACTAGCATTTTCAGGTGCACATAGACACTTGTGGTAGCTCTATTTGCTATCTATACTGTCAACAAATATTCCCTGTACTTACTATGCCATTTTAACTTTTCCCCTTTTTCTTTCATTAAATAAAGGCTTAGCTGTCCCACTTTGAGTTTTTAATCTCCCTATTTTTTTCCCGAAGTTCCCCTGAAAGGGAGGTCTTTAAAATGTGAAGAATTATGCTTGAGTTGTGCAGTGTACTCAGGGAGGGGACTAATTATGAGGTTTGAAAACCTCTTCAGGTGGCCGGGTTCGGCAGCATGACTAAAATACTGCTTTCCTAAATTGAGAACAGCTGGGGCTGTGTTGCCAACAAGTATAAAAGAGTTGGTGCCGGTGCTCTGTGTTGGGAAGAAGTCTTTGCTCTCTGGAGCTCGCGGAGCTTAAGCCGAAGGCACCCTTTCCTCATCCGTGTCATGGTGGTGAGTGCCTGGAGCTGGTCTCTGGGTGTCAGTTTCTGTTGTCTGGTAGATGATGTGGTGGTTGTCTCAAAATGTTCCTTACTGATTTGCCATGCCAGTTGTGATATTTTATCTTTCAAGTTACAGATAGAATGTGTTCCCTCAGTAAGACACAGATAGCTAAGGTTTTGTGTATCTTTTCACTGTATTATTTTGAAGACTGTCAGCTTTCCCGGTATATGGTGTGCATCTCTACATATAAACGGATAAACCTAGGCAGTGCCATTTCAAGTATCTTGAATGTGTGGTCCTCAAATCTGTTCTGAAAAGTGGTCACCTGAAGAGACTCCAGTTTTTTAAGGAGAATGTAAAAAATGGGCTCATTGACCAGTGGAAAGAGTAACAGTTATTCATTCAGTGCATGTGAGCAACTCATCACAGTTTTGGTTCTTCCAGGTTCATAGAAAAGCTGCAGTCTTAGGAAAGAGTGATGTGATCTCCAGAGAGGTTCTAGCTTATTGTGACTTCATGGTTAGCAACAAGTAATAGTGTCTGATGAAGTGTTTGCAAAGTTGGATCCTTATTTATATTTAAAGAAATTTTAAAGGAATTGATTATTAAAATGTTCCTATTTATACTGACATCACCTCAAAAAGAGACAAGAATTCCAAGATAAAACAACGCAATATTTTATAAATAAACTCCGTCTCAACAGCTTTAACCATGTTCTGACAATATATTTATATAAAGAAATGGCTTTGGTATTTCCTTATTTTGACAATCTTTTTGTTTGGATGGTCGACAAGTGGACAAGCACGGTTTCTGAACATAATTTTTGTTTTATTTTTGCAGGTGGGATAGTGACACCTTTGGGAGAAAGAAAATTGGTTTCCCCTCTTGAAAGTGGCGTGTGTACAGCAGGTAGCTGCATGGAGGGAACAGTAATCAGATGGCTACCTTCTACCTTTTGTGCTAGGAAACAAAATCAGTTATAGGAATCCATGTTGATCTCAGAAATAGAAAGATTTAAAACCATTAAGTTTGCACAAAGAACAAGAACTTTACCATCTCCTTTTTGATCCAAAGACTGGAGAACAATGGATATTATAGAGACAGCGAAACTTGAAGAGCATATGGAAAATCAAACCAATGATCCTGCAAATACTTACACGAGACCTGCTGAGCCTCCCGAAGAAGAAAACAAAAATGGCAACAGTAAACCTAAGAGCTTATCCAATGGGTTGCGAAAGGGCACCAAAAAGTACCCAGACTATATCCAAATTGCTATGCCCACTGAATCAAGGAACAAATTTCCCCTGGAGTGGTGGAAAACAGGTATTGCCTTCGTGTATGCTCTTTTCAACCTCGTCTTAACAACCGTTATGATCACAGTTGTACACGAAAGAGTGCCTCCCAAGGAGCTCAGCCCTCCACTACCAGACAAGTTTTTTGATTACATTGATCGGGTAAAATGGGCATTTTCTGTATCAGAAATAAATGGGATTATATTAGTTGGACTATGGATCACCCAGTGGCTGTTCCTGAGATACAAGTAAGTAGGTCTACTAATTATGGGGCTTGCCATAAGTCTGTATTTAAGGGGGTAGATGTGTAATTGAAATGGTCTTCCTCAGTTTTGTCTGATAAATTCAGTCCTATCCAGGCATTTGATGACAGGAAGCAATGGAAGGATCTACCTCGTTGAATAAATAAGGATTTAAAAGGCAACTGTGTATGAGAGGTAACCATGAGGATGCTATGGATATATCATGGTCAGTGATTCAGAGCTGATGAATTCAAGGTGCAGTTCCTGATTTCAAGTAACTCAGTGCTGTGGTATCTGCATGATAAATCAAGAGGCTTAGAGAGGAATAACATTCACTTCATCATGCTTTTGTTATTTTAGGCCTTTAACAGGTGGGGAATGGAGTTGCCTGCGAACTTGCCTCTCTTACTCATAGTGTGATGACTATATCGGTCTGTAGTCAATAGCATTCCTTGAGGTTTGCTTCTATTCAGGAGTTCTCAAATTTTACATTTCTTTTTATTTTACCTATTAGCAATCCAGTCACAAGAATGTAAAAAACTGAATTTAGACGTGGATCCATGCGGTTTGGGTTTGAGATTTCCGAAGTAAATGTGCTGTCCAGTTTCCCCATGGCACTAATAGAGCCCTTAGTTCACTGGTTTCAGTCTCCCTGTTTTGGAATAGGGGCAATCAGGAAGTAGGAAAGCCACGTACTTTTGCTTTAAAGGCACTTAAAAATAGGACATAGCTCTGAAGTGGTTATTTTTGCTTCCCTATGAAATCTGGCAGCTAGTCTATAAAAACAAGGCCCCTCAATTCCCTTTCCATCTCATTTATCATTCAGATGTTTTGTTCTCTACTAAGATTCTAGCAATTAAGTCCCTAAAATATAAGTTTGATCAAAACATTGCCCATAAACTAAGGCTTTTGAAAATGTTATGTGTACTTAGTCGATACTGTTCAAAAACTCACAAATGGGATTTCTGCATGAATGCCACAAAATTATTTATAGAAGAGAGAACTCATGCTATGTTGTTCTTTCAATTGCTAGCTACTTTGAGAGTAGAATTCAGTCTCTCTTTGCCCAAGAACTCCCCAAACTCACGTTGGCAATTTTGAAAACCTTGTTCCACAAACTGAAGTTGTTCCTAAACATTTTCCTTAGTATGTATAAGTTAAAGGCACCTCTCAACTGTCTTTCCCTAGAACTTTTTACTGCCAAAGTTGTTAAGTTATGGTATGCCAAAAACAAACAAGATTTGTTGAACATTAGTGTTTCTCTTTTTGGTGTCTACAACTGACACTGAAAATAAAAGAGCCTACTTAGGCCAAACATGTTTGCTTTCTCCCTTAACTGAGACCAATGTTTTCTTCATCTATATGTGAAAAGAGACATTTTCCAGGGTCTGGTAAGTAACTGGCTTCTATCTAGAATCACAGTCTCAAATTGAACCTTCATCTAGAGAGTTATTATGAGCTGCCTCTCCCTGACTACCCTGTCAAAACATGTGTGGGCGCCACATGTCAAAACTTGTGGGGGCACCTGGGGGGCTCAGTCAGTTAAGCATCCAATTCTTGATCAGGTTATGATCTCAGAGTCTTAAGACCGAGCCCCATCCAGTTCTGTGCTGGGCATGGAGTCTGCTTAAGATTCTCTCTCCCTCCCTTTCCTTCCACCCCTACCTCCTTGAAACAAACAAACTTCTGGTCACATAGCTGGCCACACATTTTAATGATCTATACTGTTTTGATCACAACCCATCATCAGGTTGGTTTGTTGGGGAAAACATACTTTTTTTTTTTTTTTTTAAGTTTTGAGGTAGAATTGTATCATGTTTTAGCAACTAGTAGAATAATTTTTATAACCTGTTTTTTTTTTTTTTATAACCTGTTTTGAACAATCCTAGCTAAATGAGAAATCCTACTTACTCTCTCTTGTAAAAGCACCTTCAAAGCTGTGGGGGAAAAATAATTAGCAATGGTTATTTTTCTAAATAAGGTTGCAGAGTGCACATTTTACCTTCTAAGTTAATTTTCAATTCTGAATACAGCTGAACTCAAAATGCCAGAATGAATATAATTGACTCATAATAATTCTTACTTATTACTTCACCTTGTCTAACGGCAAGGAGCACACAGTTTAGCGCTCTTTCTGGGTCTGAGGTTGAAGCAAAGGGTGAATTGTTTTTCACTTAACCAAATGGAGAAACTCAGCACTGATTATCACTTACTCCTTTTCAGTACTAGAAACGACAGAGTTAGTATGGCAAGCCTTTGAAAGAAATGGCCTTGCTCTAAAATACTTTCATCTAATAGTCTATTTTTTAAGGATTTACTTATTTATTTAAGAGAGAGAGCGCACGTGCATGAGCAGGGGAGGGGCAGAGGCAGACAGAGAAACAGACTCCCTCCTGAGCAGGAAGCCCAATGCGGGCTCCATCCCAGGACCTCAGGATCATGACCTGAACCAAAGGCAGACGCTTAACCAACTGAGCCACCCAGGTGCCCCTCATCTAATAGTCTAGGTAGTTTTCTTCTCTATATTTTGACCCCAGAAATCCTGGAATATTCTTAAAATAGCTACTGGAAACAGGCAACTAAAATTATATTCGTACATAATTCTGTAAATTAGAATTCCCAGCGGTTACCTGAATTAGACTTTGATTCACATCAGACCACAATCTTTAGAGAAAACTAAAAATATGCCACATGCCTGAAACTGCCTAGTTTTCCAGAAGTCTTTTATCAATATTAGTTTTGAAAGTTTGAGAGCTCCCAAAATGAGAGAGCTGTAGTAATATAGTTTATGTGCTAGGGAAGTTACAAGTATCAATTCTAGGGGCTTTCTGGACCCCACCCATCTCAGAATCTCCAGAACCCAGTTTATAGACCCACCCCTAATTACACAGAAGAAAATGAGTTGTCCTCTTCAGCTGGACATAAGGACACTCAGAACCCTTGAAGCCCATTCAAATACACATGAGGCAGTGGTGCAAACAGGGAGAGCCTTTCCCATCTCGGAGGACAATGTGCACAAAGTCAAAACCACTGGGAACCACTGCCTTGGAGTTAGGACTCAGTGGTACAGGACAGGGACTGGTGTTAATCAAGACCACTGTCCCTACCAATATAAAGTATAAAAGGACTTAAGGGATTTTTTTTTTTTTTTTACCTTTTTTGATCAAAACAAGGGTAAACTGATCAGTTTACAGCTTTACCATTAAATGTCCATAAATGCACAGGGTGCTTTGGACATTTTCAAAATACAATTCTCTGAAAATCTATATAGTCATAGACAAAATAGTTCGTGCCCAAGTTGTGAAGATACTTGTGGATGGTCTCCAAATAAAACTTGCTTATATAACCTAGGTTAAATTTAGTTGTCCCGTTTCCCTATGTGTCCAATTATGTAATATCACCTTAGTTCATTAGTTAATTCCTCTGTGACTGTGGCTCATTTATACCTTTGCTATGCTCTCAAGAGAAGGTTTTATTAATGCGATGAGTTGACTGAAAACATAGAGCAGTTCATTGAATTCTTTGGCAGAGAGTGACTTTTTAAGGATAGGTGGTTGTCTAGAAGCCTTAATCTACTATAACGTCCTCCCTCTACAGATCTTCCTTTTGGGTCCTAACCCACCTAGATTTATTATAATAGGTGAACCTTTGTTTCTGAAAACTGCAGTGTGACCTCTCCATGGAATTGTAGGTGTGGGCCGTTCACATGTAAGTCTTTTGAGCTATGAAAC
Organism: Vulpes lagopus; assembly: GCF_018345385.1. Taxonomy (NCBI): domain Eukaryota; kingdom Metazoa; phylum Chordata; class Mammalia; order Carnivora; family Canidae; genus Vulpes; species Vulpes lagopus. The sequence goes on from NC_054829.1 coordinate 104,374,087, forward strand.
TGTGGTCTATTAATGCTACTCTGTATTGATTTTTCTTTATTCTGTTAAACGTTGTTTTATATTTACATTAGGAGGAGAAACAAGGAGTAAACCTGTTTTTCCCTAACCCTATTTTTCCTTTAGGTCAATAGTAGGACGTAGATTCTTTTTTATCATTGGAACTTTATACCTGTATCGCTGTATCACAATGTACGTTACTACTCTTCCTGTGCCTGGAATGCATTTTCAGTGTGCCCCAAAGGTAAGCACCTCAGAGTTAGCATGTAGAGATGAAGAAAGCTGTTATTGAACACCTGCTTGCTATATGATATGTTAGACCCTTTTATAGGTATTAACCTATACTTTTTGTTTCTTTTTGGATTTGGGGGGAAGAAGTTCAAATATGTTCATAAAATATGTATCTTTGTGCATCAGAAATTCATTTTCTGCTAACTAAAAGTTACAGTGGGGTGTTCAACTCTGCTTTTTTGCCTTCTCACTTATTCATTCATGCACTCATTCAGGCTGCAAGTGTTAAGCTCCTGTTATGTACCAGGCCAGGCTCTATAACAACAGCAATGACCAAAGCAAAGTTCTTCCTCAAGAGCTTATATTCCTGCAATGTGTACGGAACTAGAGGGTATTATGCTGAGTGAAATAAGTCAATCGGAGAAGGACACTCATCATATGGTTTCACTCTCATGTGGAATATAAGAAATAGTGAAAGGGATTATAAGGGAGAGGAGAGGAACTGAGTTTGCAAAATTAGAGAGGGAGACAAACCATGAGAGACTTCTAACTCTGGGAAACAAACAAAGGGTTGCAGAAGGGGAGGTGGGTGGGGAGATGGAGTAGCTGAGTGACAGGCACTGAGGAGGGCACTTGATGGGATGAGCACTGGGTGTTATACTATATGCTGGCAAATTGAATTTAAATTAAAAAAATAAAAACCTTATAGTCTATTGAGGGATGATAACTGAAAATTAAATGCATAACTTGTAACATGATGATGAGTCAGGTCGCTATCAGATAAAGAACAGAAAAGCTGCATAAGGGTGATGGGACGCTGAGGGTGGACAACTTTATAGAGAAATCAGAAAGGCTTCTATAGTAAGAAAGCATTTGGGCAGGAAATGAGGAAGTGAGCCCTGTGGATGGGGGGGAGCACTAGGACAAGGAAATAGCTTAGTCACAGTGGATTCAAGGGATGGCAGGAGGCCCATCCCTTGGCTAAGGAGAGGTGGGAAGGGTGGAAGTGGTACAGGCCGTGGGTCCTCTAAGCCCTCGTGGCTCACTGAAGTGAAGAAAAGTCATTTGATTCAGGACGCGTTTTGAAGGTAAGGCCAACAAGATGTGCTAATAAGTTGGATATGAGCATAAGAGAAAGAAGTCAAGGATGACCCCCAAAGTTTTTAGCAAATGGAAAGATAGAATGGCCTTTTGCTGGATACATTGTGGGAATGAGTACTGAAACTGTCTTAAGCAGGATTTACAGTCTCTCCAGGTAGAGTCATTTCTTGAGAGAGCTGTTAATCATCTTAAACCCCAGGATGCCCTGGTTTATAAAAAAAGAAACTTAACAAATCATGTGCTTTCTGGACACAGGAATGAAGCCTAACATCATATTTTACTGAACACTAAGCAGATGTCCAAGGTGGAAGGAATAATAGAGTTGTTCTAAGGAAATCAACAGTCTCCCTCACCAAATATAGGTGTGGTTTGGAGAAGCTATAATTTTCCAAAGCCATCAAAGCAGAAAGTATCTGTAATTAAAACAGTGTACATATTGAATTTAAACATTGGCCGATTTTTAGTAAAACTAATTTAAGGCATGGGAGAAGTTCAGAAACATAATAAACACTTCTAAGGGGTCAAAGCTATGTGTTAAATGAAGAAATGGGCACAGAAAAGAAGGCAAGCCCATCCTAGGAATGGATGAGGTTTGCGGAGATGAATTGCTATGATTATAGAAAGAAAGTAAATTAAAGATTATCCTCCCGGGAAGAGTTGCAATTTTCAGAAGCCACATCAGTAAACGTACCACTGGATAACCAAGCTACAAATACTCACAATGGAAGCTCTGGTGGCATCCTAGCTAATCAGCCCCCATGTTCAGTTGTCAAGACCTCTTCCTGCAGTAGAAGCAGGCTATAGGTGCCTGAGTAATGGTTCGGTAAAACAAACACACAAATCATTTTGACTGGAGGTGATGTGGTGTTACAAAACAGGAGTCAGAATTGTGTTCTAAATGTGGTTCAGCCACGGGCTTTGAGTGCTCCTTAGATTTTTGTGGTTACAAGGCTATTAGGTAATCTACCTGCCTCCTCTGCTGCTGACTTCATAGAATGCCCTTCGTGGCTATGAGAAATGCTGGAACCATGTATGCTGAAACTGCTCACTGTGGGAGGGTGTCCGACATAGTCCTCGATGCCTAATCCAGCTTGTTACTCCGTAGATACAATCACCACAAGTGATTTCACAAGATTGGTGAAATCCTTGGCTTTTGGTTTCCCAGCTGCTCCTCCCTTATCTATTCCTCAGGGCTCACTTTAAATCTTTTTGCTTACAGTTTGCTTCAGCCTACCAATCCAAGTCATAAAATCTGTGTTCTGAGAAGAGTGCTTAAATAAATTTGGGCCCAGTTATTGGGACTTGCCTGAAATGATTTAGGTTCTCAAAGCCATTTTGCCATGTACAAGAATGTTGGGCTGGGATAGCTATTGTCCCTTCCCTGAGAAAGCTCACATATCCTCACCCTGGCCATAGGTGCCCAGAGGACTTTTCTTCTGAACTGAAGGCACAGTCTGCAGGGTGAGTTTGCTGGTTCAGCAGCAGCCAAGTTGCACTGTCTTGTACTCTATTGCTGTGGACATGGTGTGCAGAGGTGACAGCATAAGGACTTAAGAACATGGAGCACCTGTCTGCTCTGGCTCTTGTGATTGAGGCCTCTCCTCTAGCTGTCTACAACTTCAGTTCCATAGCCTGTCATGGCACAGAAATGGTGTCCAAAAAATGAAATTAATAGGAACTAGAGTCTTAAGTGATGAGGTATAGAGGTCCCAGTGAACCAGAACAGAATTAGAAAAAGACATCATTAATCCCAATTCCCACCATGAGCATCTCGAACCCTCCCCAGTTTTCTTTCTATCCTCTTTTTTTTTTCTTTTACTTTCTTGAGGGGCTATTTAGCATTTATACTGAATGTGAACTGACAGGATAACAATGATAGGATCGATAATGAATCCCATGCTATCAGAAATCTCCATTCACCCTCTCTGCTGAAAGGAAGAGGGGAGAAGACAGCATGTGTGGCAATAGTTTCTGCTTAGACCTTTGGGCCCATCTGATCCCAGGTAAAGGGACTGATGGCTTCAAGTGTTTCTGCCCTTAGAAAGTTGGGATATGTGAGCAGATTTTAAAAAATGTATTAGAGTCTTGAAATGAAGAATAATGTGTCCTTTTAAGCTGGAAACACAGCAGTTGGGCAGCATATGTACTTTTTAATTTGATCTCAGTGTTGACAGTTGTTTGTACCAACCATGTGATGAGAAATTCCTGAAGGACTATGATTGATATGATAAAGCACAGGGTTAGAGCCTATCTTCCATATCAAGGGCATATCACATTATGTAGTTTGCAGTATACCTTTCCTGAGGTACACCTGAAATGAGTCCTATGACTCTGTCAGCAGTACTTAATCTTCTAGATCCTGTCTTTTCAAGGTAGGATTACCTGTTACTTGGCATGTTGGTTTGAGGACTATGTTCTGGTTTTGCCACCTGGGCTTGCCCTAAGTAAACTTTTGGAGAAAATGAGATCTCACCTTACCCTCTAATTGTGGTATGCCATTTTCTCTTGCAGAGTCTTATTCTCAGCTATCAACCAGTCATGGTGTGTTTGCCTTTTTACATGGGTCATCTGAATACCAGAAAGCTTTCCAGATCCAGATGATTTTTTTTTTTAAATCAGGAAGGTTGGGGATCCTTGGGTGGCACAGCAGTTTGGCGCCTGCCTTTGGCCCAGGGCGCGATCCTGGAGACCCGGGATCGAATCCCACATCGGGCTCCCGGTGCATGGAGCCTGCTTCTCCCTCTGCCTCTCTCTCTCTCTCTCTCTCTCTCTCTCTCTCTGACTATCATAAATAAATAAAATTTAAAAAAAAATCAGGAAGGTTCTAGGCTCCCCAATAGTGATGTTTTAGGCAAGGAATCCTGTCCCGATTCCTATTGTAATGGATAGGATGATTTTCCACTTCCTTTAGAGGCTAACTGAATCTCCCAGACTCTCCTCCCATCTATCTGTAAGCATCCTATCCACCTTCAACCCTTTGCATCCACTTAGGCAGGATACTGCCTGTCTTTACCACCTGTTTAACGACCATCATGGCTAAACTGGCCATGCTTCAGGGGCCAGTTGCCCAAAAGAATCATCATTCTGTATAAAAGGCAGCATGTCATAGAACTGTCCCCCTAGGTCCCAAATGAATAGTCCCTAGTGGTCTTTCTGTATTTCTCTTCTTATGTGTACTATTACCTAACTATATTTCTATCATTTTTTTTATTTTCTAAGTCTATTCACCTGATACTAGATTGATCTGAAACCCTCTATCTGGGTCCCAAGTGTTTCAGTATTTCAATTTTCCATGCCTAACATTTTTTTTTTTTAAGATTTATTTATTTAGGGCAGCCCGGGTGGCTCAGCGGTTTAGCGTCTCCTTCAGCCCAGGGCATGATCCTGGGGACCCGGGATGAAGTCCCACGTCGGGCTCCCTGCGTGGAGCCTGCTTCTCCCTCTACCTGTGTCTCTGCCTCTCTCTCTCTGTATATCTCATGAATAAATAAATCTTTAAAAAAAAAGATTTATTTATTCAAAGAGAGAGAGAGAGAGAGGCAGAGACACAGGCAGAGGGAGAAGCAGGCTCCCTACAGGTAGCCCAATGCGGGACTCAATCCGGAATCCCAGGATCACAACCTGAGCCGAAGGCAGGTGCCCAACTGCTGAGCCACCCAGGCGTCCCTCCATGCCTACCATTTTGACCAACTCAGTCTGCTACTGTTTCTTATATACTTAAGTTTTAATGAGATATAAACTTTTGACTATTGGGCCAAACTCCTGTCCTAGCCCATCATTTTTTCCTGTCATCATTGTAGCCTCTAGGGGCTTCTACGCTGTTGTCCAAGGGAGCTCTCTCTTCTGACACTTTGCAACAGCACACAGATTATTTCCTTGGAGGATGTTTTTCCTGAGCAAAGCTATTCCTTTTTAAAGCTGTCGATACATCTCTAGTCTATCACTTTCAAACCTATTTAAATTATGTAATGTGTTGCAACTCCCCTTCTTAAGTGTAAATGTCTTGATCAGATATTAATACAGCTGTATGCACACTTTAGGCTGCCCACTTAACACAAGGTCCCCGAATACACTTTAGAATATTAGTAATGTGGCATTCAGCTGAATCAAATATTAACCATCCAAAACCCTGACTTCCCCCTACAAAGAGGAAAGAAAGTAGCTTTGATCTTTTTAGTGCATAGCTGTGGTGAGGTCATTGGTTATTAATATTTTTAAAAGCTTTGCCCAAGGACACACCACCACCATAACATATTAATAGTAACATCCTGAATAATTTAAAATGTGTCACTAAAACTTGCCAGTGCAACAAATAAACCCTAATTTGAGGAGCTTCCCCCTTGGACTCTTTTTGGCTTTTTAGGTTAAAAAGAAAAAAAAAAAAAAACACAGCCTGGTAGCCTAAGTACCATACAAATTAGGCTGAAGTGTGATTTTATTGGCTTGTAAAGTTTCTTCCTGATATTTTTGTCATTCAGCTCAACGGAGACTCTCAGGCAAAAATACAACGGATTCTACGATTGATTTCTGGTGGTGGATTGTCCATAACTGGATCCCATATCTTGTGTGGAGACTTCCTCTTCAGTGGTCACACTGTTGTGCTGACACTTACTTATTTGTTCATCAAAGAATGTGAGTACTAACTCCTTCCCATTCTGTTGACCAATGGGAGGGATCCCTAGGCCTGGAAACTGATGGGAACCCTTATTCCTTTGGGATTGATAGCTGTGAAACAGACAGGTGTGTGCCTGCGTGTGTGTATGTGTGTGTGTATTTAAATGATTTCCGCTAGTTCTATGTGATTTGGACACTGGAGGCTTAAGACTTGACCCTTGGATCCTCTGAGATTTAGCATGCCTCCACAATATCTCCCTCCTTGGTTAGAACTTCTCAAGGTCTGAAAAGCTATTTTAGTGTTGCAGCTAAGAAGAACACAGTGTTGTTTATTGCAAACAGGATCAGTGTACTGGAAAGCCAAATGTAAATGACTTAGGAGCAAAACTTCCATTGTAATGAACTTCCATTCCATCCTTCTAAATAATTTACTGTTTTCCCCTTTTTTTAGATATTTTCTTGTCCCATTCCAATTTCATCATTTACTAGCTGACTCCTATGATTTAATAGGCATCTTCAAGGAACATTTTGCCAATATCGATCTTTTTTTTTTTTTTTTGTACAAAACAACATGGAGGCAAGAATGTGAAGTATCTTTCCATATTTATATGCTTAATCCCCATTATACAAAATCCTTGTGTATCCCATCAACTTTCATGGCTGTTATAATGTCTCCTTCATCATGAGGTCTGTATTTTAGTTGCCTGGCAGATCCAATTAATGTGGATTTCTGAGATCCATTATGTTAAAGTCCTTTCAAAGTGAGTGATACTTTTTCCTTTATTTTTGCAAATCTGGTTAACCTTCCCCTTTAGCCTTTAGTTCCAGTATACTCCACAGTGTTTTATAAAGCTTTATCTCAACTTTCTTTGCTTACTCAACATTGGAAAGAGGTCTTTTGGTGAGGCCCAGCAGAAGGATATATTAGGCTGAAGTGTGATTTTATTTTGCTGAGGCCCAGCAGAAGGACATATTAGGTCTCCTGTTCTGTTGTCCTGCTTTTCCCACCCTCTCTTGGCCTATCATTAATCCAAACATGTTTAGCCTCTCCTAATAGCGGTATGGACATCAGTTTATCTGTCAGTGGTGTGTAAGTTAGATCTTGTCCCATAGATTTCTCAGGGTTTTAGGTTTAAGTTCTACTTTGAGAGTATCATGACAAAGAGTTGAGATTCTCTACAAAGAGTTGAGATTCTCTACCAAAAAGATGGAGTCCTTTTTTGGCAAAAATTGTGTCACTTCTGAGTTGTTTCCTTCATAAATGCTACCTACACTCTTAGGGTACAGAGAGTAGCATGTCAAGTGCACAGCCTTCATTATACCTGACTTTTTTATGGTGGAGGGTGTTCTGGACCTTTCCCCTTATTTCTACCCTCACCTTTACACTGTGGGAGGTAGTAATAGGAAGAAACCTGAGTCTGTTTTTTTTTTTTTTAAGATTTTTATTTATTTGCTTGTTTGTTTGTTTGTTTGTTTATTGAGAGAGAGAGAGAGAGAGAGAGACAGGCAGAGGGAGAAGCTGGCTCCATGCAGGGAGCCTGACGTGGGACTCAATCCCCGGTCTCCAGGATCAGGCCCTGGGCTGAAGACGGCACTAAACCACTGAGCCACCCGGGCTGCCCCCTGAGTCTGTTTCTGCACCAGTATCAAGGGGTTATCTCTTCCAATGTCATTGTCTACATATCTAATACCTAGTTGTTGGTTATGATGAGCCAATAGAGTGATCTGTGTTATGATTCTAACTCTAGCTTTTGTTGGGAAAAGTTCCCCCTATGTGTAAGATCAATTATTTTCCAGTCCAGAGGTGTCCTTAAGTTGTAGGAGCTTCTCCCTCCCTCCCTCCCTCCCTCCCTCCCTCTCTCTCTCTCTCTCTCTCTCTCTCTCTCTTTTAAAATTTTAGTTATTTGAGAGAGAGAGCACAAGCAGGAGGAGCAGCAGAAGGAGAGGGAGAAACAGACTCCCACCAAGCAGGGAGCCCAACACAGGGCTTGATCCCAGGGTCCAGGGATCATGACCTGAGCCAAAGGCAAAAGTCCAACCAACTGAGCCACCCAGGTGCCTATAGTTGCTTCTCTCTAATATGAAAATCATAAGAAACTTATAGAAAAAGATGAGGATGAGGGTGAGGAGGAGTTGCATGCTAGAGTAAAGCTGTCATGGGTTCAAAGTAATGAAGAGTACCACCCCAAGAAACTGAAGGTCAATTTTTTTAAATAACCAAAGACCAAGCGATGTTAACAATAATGGCAAAGGGACATAATGCTCTGTGCCAGACACTATTATAAGCCCCTGATGCAAAAAAACTCATTTAATCCTGTAGCCACCCCATAAGGGAAGCACTGTTTTCCCCATTTTTCAAAGAAGAAATGTAAACATAGAAATAGTGAAGTATTCCCACAGTCCCCAGTTGGTAATTAGAAGATAGGGTATTCAGACTCAAGCAGGCTGACTCTAGAGGTTATGCTGTTAATTTCTTGGCTCTCTTTAGAATATTTGGGAACCCAACCAAGTAGTCTGATCTCATAAAATTGCTAAGGAACAGTTTGAGTATATTGCTCATTATTGTTTTTCTCCTTGAGAGTAATAGCAAAGCAACTTGTGATTATTTTTATGTTTTAATGAAGGCAATGCAGTATGTAGAGAGATTTTCTTCCCACGACATGATTTTGGCTTGAGGTCTTTAAAACTTTCTAAGTTTATATACAGCAGTGAAAGAACTATATTCTGATTTTTCTAGTTTTTGGTGAGAAATGAAACAGCAAATCTCTAATGCTTAATAGAAACCCAACTCTAGAGTCAGTTCTGTACATAAATGGAGCATTCCATGTTTGTGCTTGTTTCCTATGCAATTAGGAAAAAACATCACTTTCTAAATTATACCATGTGTTATTGTTCTGAGTAAGCAGTGGTTCCAGTGGTTTCTTTGAGCAGTCTGCTTCTAGAATTAAATGTATCTTTCATATATTTTTTGTTTTCCTGCCTTTTGATCTGTTTGGTCTCTTTCCTATTTTCCTCAGTTGTCATGAATAGATTTGAATGTCATCAAGAGAACAGATGAAAACATAGGAACAGGACCATTTTATGGGCTTTACAGAGGGGGGCTTTACACAGTTGTGCAAATATTATCCCTGGGACCTAGGTTCCTTATAAAGGAACAGAAAGTCCATTGTCTGTAAGATTATTCAATGACACCTAGGACTAGGATCTCACACAGACAAGCGGAGTGAATTAATATTTGTATCATCATCTTTCAGCTCAACGTTATCCCTATGGTAAAATGGAAAAGCAGAAAGGGATTACCATTTTCCCATTTCCATTTCAAAATAATTTAAATTAAATGTTTTCTCTGAGTCAGCCAGTGTTCTCAGTTAGTGAGCAGTGGTCCCAAAGTGGTAGCATAATTAGGAGTATATTTTTGTGGAAGAGCAGTATTAGTATTTCCAGCCACTCCTAAAACTTCATTTTCAACTCCACAAGTAGTAAAGTGGTCGTTCAGCCCACCTCTTTACTCCTTACTACTTCAGCTTTGCTTCTTGTGGATAAACGAATACAAAATGGTTTGGGTTTGCCCGCAATCAGGAGTTAAACAGTTTTAACTTCTAAGGTAATAAATATCGGGTAACTTATAAGCAAAGGAAGCTGGTTGGTGTGGGAAGGGTGGAGACTGTAGGTCTGCAGAATGCATATTTAGTGAAACATTCCGATTTCTAAATGTTGGTTCAATTTTTAATATTCTTAGCCTAACAGAACAGTTATGGGGCTTGGATCTGGCCATCTGGCTATAAAGGGTAAGGCGTCTTCCAGCTGTAAAATTCTGGAAGTCTATCAGTTATCTGCTAGAACTTAGTGGCAGGATAAACCAACTGAAAAGAAATAAAGGAACACATTCAGAATGTAAAAGTCAGACTTTCTAGTGCAAGTACAGGTTTATTAGCTCTCTGTTTCAATTGGGACCAAAAGAGCAACAGCTTTTTCACCAAAAAATATTTTTCATTTGAATGATACCTGATTTGGTATTTCATCTAAATTTCTGGAAATATGGACAGCCCGAGTGGCTCAGCGGTTTAGCGCCGCCTTCAGCCCAGGGCGTGATCCTGGAGACCGGGATCGAGTCCCATGTCGGGCTCCCTGCGTGGAGCCTGTTTCTCCCTCTGCCTGTGTCTCTGCCTCTATCTCTCTTTCTCTGTATCTCTCATGAATAAATAAATAAAATCTCTAAAAAAAAAAATTTCTGGAAATATGGATCCTTTGGCTGTTCTACCATTGTTCTGCACTTAGAAATAAATATCACTATGAATATAAACACAGGTAAATATGAAATAAATTTGTGAGATTATTTACTTTATGAGCTAATAAAGCTTTAAAATAGAAAAAAAAACAGCCATTAAAAAGAAAGAAAAGCATTATTAGTGATGAACCAGATTGCATACACACCTGTGTCATTACGGCTTGTGTGGGCAGGCTGTGGCGTGTGCGATCCTATTTCACCTGATGAGTGCTCTAGTTCTCTCTTACAACCGATCAATATAATGACCTTCTAGAAGTGGACTCACTAGAAGGCTAAAATCCACAAGTGAATGGGCCAGAATCCTCAGTTTTGTATAGGGAGTGTTTATAGTTGCTATCAGCAATAACAGTATAAAAGTGCTGAGAAGCAAATGTTGCTGGCCACAATACCAATTCCAACCAACCTAATAAACAATTCTGTTCTCTTCCTTATTGAATAGCTTAGCAGTGGGCAAGGTCTAGAATGTCTAGAGAATGACTATTCCCCAGTGAATGACTATTAGACAGACCTGCTACCAGTGGTCCCTCTCCTTCTCCCTTCCTACCTGAGCAAATCCTGGCTAATGACAGTGACTCTTGGGGTTAATCAGTTTTCTCCTTCCAGCGACTTCCTGATCTTAGATTATTCTACTTAAGATCATTAATGTAGACTGGAATTATTCATCTCTGGAAATCTTATTAACTCTATACTTTTTCTACTGTCTAGATTCACCTCGTCACTTCTGGTGGTATCATTTAATCTGCTGGCTGCTGAGTGCCGCCGGGATCATCTGCATTCTTGTAGCACACGAACACTATACTGTTGATGTGATCATTGCTTATTATATTACAACACGGCTGTTTTGGTGGTACCACTCAATGGCCAATGAAAAGGTGAGAGCAGTGAAGTTATCCCTGGATGATTTGTTTTCTTTAAATGTAGTGCCCCTTGTTTCATACAGTAAGATTTCTGATAGCTTAGTGGGAATAACCACCAATGCCACTCATGTGTGTGGTCTATCAGTTCCCTGAAACGTCTACCCATTACTGCCTCTTCAAACAAATAATGTCACAAATAGAAATGACATTCAAGGATAAAAGTGCTGTGTGATTATAGAGCATGGTGTTTTACTAATTCAATTAATCGAAACCAGAGTTGAAGAAATATAAATGCTAAATTATAATACAGGGACTGGGCAGCCCAGGTGGCTCAGCGGTTTAGCGCCGCCTTCAGCCCAGGGTGTGATCTTGGAGACCCAGGATCGAGTCCCACATCAGGCTCCCTGCATGGAGCCTGCTTCTCCCTCTGCCTGTGTCTCTGCCTCTCTCTCTACCTGTGTCTTTCATGAATAAATAAATAAAATATTTTAAAAAATAAAATAGGGATCCCTGGGTGGCACAGCGGTTTAGCGCCTGCCTTTGGCCCAGGGCGCGATCCTGGAGACCCGGGATCAAATCCCACGTCGGGCTCCCGGTGCATGGAGCCTGCTTCTCCCTCTGCCTGTGTCTCTGCCTCTCTCTCTCTCTCTCGCTGTGTGACTATCATAAATAAATAAAAATTTAAAAAAAAAATAAAAAAATAAAATAAAATAAAATAAAATACAGGGACTTTCTCTATAGAAGCATTGTAGTGTAGCTTGGTAAGACATGCTCCCTGCCCTCCAAAAACTTAATTCTGAGGAAAAGGCAGCAACTATTTTTAAACGTCAGGCAAAATAAGTAGTCCATGAATTCCTGGATTTGGTACATCTTTTGGTGATACTGTGCGCCCTTGCTTCCCTTGTTATATACTTCCTTATTTGTTACTGCTGCCTTCTGTTCCCAGGTAACCTTTTTTTTTTCTTCTATTATTTATGTTTAAGAGTTAACTCAAATGCCACATCTTCCAGGAAGTCTTCCTAACTCTTGCTCTCTTCTTGTGATCCCAAGTTGGGATGAGTCCTCCTCTTCTCTGTGTTTTCCTAGTCCAGGTATATGTGCTTGGTGTCCAAGAGTAAGTCTGTGTGGCATGACTTATCTCTGGATAGTCTTGCCGTATTGTCCGATGCATATAACTTGTGAACAAATGTTAATCCTGAAAGGTCTAAACACCACCTCTCATTTAATGACATCCACTGATAGATGCCCATGCTATGGGTTATTTTGTCTCTGTAGCTCTACTTCCCGTTTTGTAGACTCTCTCATTTCCACCTTCCTTCTTTCTAATACTTCCATGTGGATATCTCCTGACACCAGCAGACCAAAACCTTCACCTTTAGTCTTAAATTTGCTCCACCCTGTGAGCTTTCCTCTCACTTTTGCATCTTCCTCAGCCCAGATTCACCTGCTGACGCACCCTAAGAACTATTTCTCCTGGCTAACTCTCACACCCATTCCTGAACCTCTACTCTTACTGGGATTGCAGGCAGAGGAATTTGCATGAGCTGGAAAGGGGGGAAGACCTGGGACCAGAAACATGTCAGAATCAGGGAAAAGACAAAAAGACAACTACTGCCTTGTGATCCTGATTCTGCTGCTTTCTCTGTTATGGTACAATGAATGACAATTTAATTAAGAAAAAAATAGGATGCAAATCATGGAAAATCGGTCTAGTTTTCTTTTCTTCTTCTTATTTTTTCTTTTTCTTTTTTAACTTTTTACAGAACTTGAAAGTCTCTTCACAGACTAATTTCTTGTCTCGAGCGTGGTGGTTCCCCATCTTTTATTTTTTCGAGAAAAACGTACAAGGCTCAATTCCTTGCTGCTTCTCCTGGCCACTCTCCTGGCCCCCTGGCTGCTTTAAATCTTCATGCAAGAAGTATTCACGGGTTCAGAAGATAGGTGAAGATAATGAGAAATCTACCTGAGGAGCAAAACAAAGGCATCAGCTCTTATACCAAAAGAGTTAACGCTGTAACCAAAGGTATAGTTTTGGGGTTTTATTTTAGAAGAACTGACTGGCAAAATGAAGAAGTGGACCAAATTTCGTGTAAATGATTAGAAAGGTGAATGAGGTATTACCCTTTGACTGGTTTTTTTATTCATCCTGAGAAAGGTATATTCTCCTGCAGCTCTTCATTGGTGACAAGCCCCCAAACTGGGATTTTACTAATGAGCTTGTTAAAGAGGTGCCAAAGAACATACTATTCCTTTCCTTATTCTTTATCCACTAAAGCCCTCTACCGAGTTTTTTCAGGATTTTTTTTTCCTCCAAGGTCAGAAGAATTTGTTAATGTTTTAAATAAAATATCTGGATATATACAGCTACTGTGTAAATAGAATAACCTAATGTGAGCGTGGTCTTAGCATTAGGTTTATTAATGAGGGGGAAATCTATCGGTTGTAAGTAAACTTGAGATGAACTTTGTTTTCTACCTTGTGATGGGGAAGGTCTGGGTCAGGTCTGGGAATGTGCACTGCTGCTACCACCCAATGCACTATGTATCACTTTTACTTTTTTTTAAACTGATAATTTTATAAAAAAAAAAAAAAAAGGAAAGGTGATCTAATATGGAAGTATTTGACACATCTCACAGATTTTATGTGTGTAAATATTTCACTTTAAAATCTCTATGAAACACAGAGCTATTTCTGCTAAACAAGTGGTCCTTGTGTATACATTTATATGCTATCTGCCTGGTAAATTTGCATCTGGCACCCCCAGAGCAGTCTGCTGCTCCAGCACAGGCCGAAAACATGTATGTATGTGAAAGTATGCTCATGCCACTTGGGGAACAAGCCTGTGTTTCTCTCCCGTCCTACCCTGGGTGAGCTCTGTTTGACAGCTGCTAATTGGAACTCAGAAATGCAGTTGGTCACATTTCACCGAAAGCTCTTTCTTCCTAGTTACATTGTACTTTATGGAAAAGCCAAGATGGAATCCAAAAGTGTAATGTATCCTTGCCTTTTAGCAAAAGACTCAGCTTCTTATAGACTGGTCCTAAGGACATATGCCACAATTGAGTAATTTGACTTTGATCTTGAAATTACACCACGGTGCTGCACTATAATCTACTGTTGGAATCAGTCTGCTAGACAGTTACAGCTACTCAGTAAAGGAGGACAACTGTTTCTAAAGTTCTTTGAGGTGATACAAAAAGAAGGTGGATTTTTAAAAATCAGATCAGATTAATGTGGTCACTTGGTTCATTTCTTGAGACTTCTAGCAACTCTTAAAAAAGATTTATGGTTACAGAATCATCCACACTAGATCAGCAGACAGGCCAATGTGGTAGAAACGGACAGTTACTTTTATTTTGAAGGTGAAAATTTCCCTCCACATGAGAATGAAAAATATCCCTTAATTTGTCATTATAAACTAGTTTGCCTTGATTTGGTACACAAAATTGACCTTCAGATTGCTTGAGAGAAGCACAAATATAAATCTTTTCAGAAAGGTCATTTTTCTGGTGCTAAAATTCTGTGTATGTATGCAGTATGGCTCTTTCCCTAGGTAATAGAAGAATCACTGAAGGGGATAGGTAGTTGAATTCAAAGGCAGGAAAAAAAGATACTCTTTATCTAGTTATTTAAAACGAGAATTGAAATCCTGAATATCTTTGGCAGGCTTTGAAACGCGAGGAGTTTTCTGGTATTTGTTATTAAATAAACCAATAAGAAATATATCTATAGCTTACCAGATGTGCTTGGGCAGAATTCTCTCATTTGTTAAATATTGACACTTGTGATACTTAAGGCGTTGTGCTCAAAAACACAGAGTTTCAATTCCTGCTGTCTGATTATTAGAAAAAGCATCTGACACCAAAGCCTGGGTTTTGTGCTCTTGACATTGGTATATTCCTTGAGCATCATAACCTGATTGACCCAAGAGCCTTATTCAGGAGTGTCCTAGATAACCTACTTTTCTTCAGCTTAAATAAGGAAGAGTATTTAAGATTGAAGAATCATGATATGTTAATTATTGGAGACCCTCTAAACAGTAAACCTTGCATTTTGGTCAAGTGATGCGGTTTTTTAAAAAAAATATACCATCACCTTTTAAAGAACTTTAAAAACCGCTCTGACCTCATGTGTGGAGACACTATTGCTCACATGTTCCTTACATGTATGTGTCATAGATGTCTAATAGACACTGAGGAAGCATGTGATTTGAAGAGAAGGAGGAAAAACACCAAAGTTTCAAGATGGGAAAATAAAAGAAATAGAGAAACTCCTTTACATTTAGCAAAGCAAACTTGAGTCTTCACCTCACATGCTACTTTGGGATATAAAACTTAAACATTACTGTCTTGCCTTTGAAATGGTCAAATTTTGGAGCTCCTTTTCTTTGCTAATTACCATACAAGATTTTACCCATTATTCTTGTGTTTGTAGACCAGTGCTCCCGTTTGAAGCTTTTCTTGTAATTAGCCCTTCTGCACAATATAATGTATGACTCCCATAAATTATGGCATATTTGTTCCAAATTCTTTTAAATGGAAAATGGGTTCCTCTCAGATTCTATTTTTTGAGCTCCTCTGCAGCTCTGAAAATACAACATTGCTCCCGGTTCCACCCAGAGTATTTTAAATTTGTTGTTTAATTTACTGGCATCTTGGAAAACGAGGTTTGCTGAGGAAGGAAGGCTGTTTTGGGCAGACGAGCCCAGGCCCCTGGTCTAGTGTAATGATGACCTTGCAGAAGGTTCTTTGCTGTATACCAGTGCCCCCTCGTGGAAATACATTATGTGACTCGGAACGCAAACTTGACACTTTATAGAGTATATTTTCAAGTTTTTAAAAGACGTTTATTTGGGGTTTTGTTTTGGGGTTTTTTGCCAATAACTTGAAAGCATCATGCAAAAGGGATTACTTTAAAGGTATTTTAAACCTTTCCTGAAGGGAAGATGTGCTTAGATCCCAGGGAGTTGCAATTCTGATCTCTTGTCCATTTGATCAAAGAAAATTTGCAGACCATTTTACCTCTCATTATCACAATCATTAATGTCTCCCTTTATAACTACCTATACTTTGTTTACTTTGAAACACCAGGTTGGCAGTCTTTCTTATTTTTTATTTTTATTTTTTTACATGCTAGAGCTCATGCAAGTTTCTTTTAAAGTTCACATCTTGTTTCTTCAATATTTTAAACATTTCCTTTTTATTTCTTTGTTGTTTTTGTTTTGCACTGTAAAACTATTTAAAAATTTAAGCCGGTCTTAACATATTCACTTCTGTAGTGCAAGGAAGTGTGAGAAGGAATTTCTTGATAAATGAGTTTACAAGTTTTAAATGGAGCATATTATAAGTAATATACTCTGTGTTGAAGGCTTTTCTATTTGTATGTATAAATATTTCTGGTATTTTTTAATGTCCTTGTGTTGCAATAATTTAACTCCTTTGACTTACTTGCTAAAAATATTTCTTCTATTAAGAAGTGCTCTTGACTTCAATACCTAAACACTGAAAATCATGTCAAAGGTACCCAAAGATAAGTTTTTATACAGATACACACCTTATAAGTTCTGATTTATTTTATTACTCATTAATCTAACTATGCTGTGTTCTAAATGAATCATGAATGAGAATAGTTCTTTTATTATGGAATTATTTAAAACTGTCCTTTAAAAGAAAAAGAAGAAACTGTAAACATAAGCTAATCTAGTTGCCAAGTTGGAATTCATTATTTAATTTACCTCCTATGCAATGATTAATGCTGCAAAATGTATGGTTATGTTATAGTATATTCATAAAAGAAAAAGCATTACAAGGTTTGAGAGGTAGCCAATTGCATTCTTTCGGAAATTTACCGTACTGTTTCAATGTGTTAAGTGCCTTGTTGTAAAGTAAAATTTTAAGTCTAGAATTCATTATTTTCCTGACATATTTTTCATTATGATATATTACTGTATGCTATTGTAATAGTTTTATTAAATGCTTATATTTTAATCAAACATGTAAATTTCAGAAGCTCTTTTCTCCTACCCCTAGTACCTTAATCATTGGTCTATCATATAGAATTTGTGTTCAGGTTTGTTGTTGTTTTTTAAAGAGGAAATTATCTTTGTTTAGAAATGTTTTCCGTGCTTTTGCGTTTGTGTTTGTAAAAACATTTCAGGAGGAATTTAGGAGTGGAATGATAGTTTATACTTCTAAAAATGCCATTTTACATTTACATTTTAAGTGCCTAATTTTTAAAACTAATTTATGTTTCTACTCTAAAGAAGATATGTGTACTTGGTTTCTAATCTCCTTGGCTTTGCTTTAAAAAAATAGCAAAGAAAAAAAAAAGCAAGAGCCTATACTTTGTATTTACCAATAAACCACAATGACATCAACAGTCTTTTCAAAATTAGTATTACTGTTTCTTTTGATTTAAAAAAAAAAATGTGTTTTCTTTAAGGTTTTAAATTTTTGTTTGGTTTTAAGTACTTAAAACCACAAGAGGATTATGTTCTCCAACCACTATTTTTGAAATAAGCTGATAACCTTCAATTAATAGAACTGCAAGTAAACTGGAATGTGGTGTTTTTCCTACCCTTGGATGTAAGGTGAAAAATAAGAATAGTAAAAGGTCATTCATGGGGAAGTAAAAAAAAAAAAAAAAAAAAAAGCCAGCTACATACTCCGTGATTCTGATTTCCTTTGCTCACAAAAGACAACATCTTTAATTCTTCAAGAAGAGCAGAGTCCTTTCTTGGACTCAGTTCTGCAAGAAATGTCATCCTTCTCCCTTCACTAACAGGGTTGAGAGGGTGGGAGGGAATGTCGTCTCTTAGTCTTCAACAGTCAGTGCTTCCGTAGATTGTAGCAAGTTGTTTTTGGACCCCTGAGGAAAGATGAAGGCATGACCCCCGAAGACAAATTTAGTAAAAGCAGTTCAGTGGGGCACGGGAAGATAACATGGTTCCAAGGTTAAGTTGTCGGTTATAGTTCAGGTTTTTTCTTTAGAATGATCTGGACGTGATAGGGTACTTGATAGATCAGAATAGTCTTTCTGCTACCTGCACCCAAACCTTGGATGGAAAGCTCATTTCACTGATGATTCCATTCTCCTGCATGAAACATTGGCCTATCGGTTTCATTGTCCACAGACTTGAAAACTGCCCTCATCTAGAATGCAGTACACAAGAAACCGATGCAATCCTCTGTAGACCTTGATGTCTAATGTTTCCTTTTCTTCTAATAGATGAGAATATCAGAAGCAGAATCACTGGATCACTGGATCCAGATCACTGGATCACTCACTAATGTAAATTAGAATAGAAAGGGATTATGGACTACTATGTGTCTGCATAATGCATATTTAATTCCTATGTGGCACCTGTAATGAGGCATAGCACTTTACAGTTCTTTTATGCTTGACATACATTCTTTAATCTTCACAAAACCCTGTGAAAGTAGGTAAGGAAAAGAGCTGTGACCCCATTTTGTGAGATGAAAGAGTTCATAAGCGTTAGAGCTGGAACTTGAGTTTTGTTTTCTTCTTTCTCTTGCTGCCTTCCTGTCATAATTACTGCGACCACCACTACCATTTGTTAGAGATGTGTGTTTTTTTGTTTGTTTTGAGGGGGAGTTTATTCCCTTCTCAGTTTAAGAGGGAAACTGGTCCTTGGAACAATTTTTTTTTTTGTCAAATGCTACTACTTTTTCTTATACTTGCAGTTTACTGCATTTCAGAGGGGGGAAAAACCCATGCTAAATGCCTCAAATGCAAAAGAATCCCCATGTGTGTGAGCTCACAAATTTGCTTGCTAGAAGCAAACTTTTGAGAGGATGGCACATTATTAATGCACTTTTGTCTTAAACAGGTTAATACAGGGGACAAGAAAGTACATAAGAGCTTTATCTCTGACTGTTTTAGGGATTATTCCCAAAGGAATGTCAAAAGGAGGAGAGATGGGATGACCTGCTTTCAAAGGCAGCAAAAGTCTGAGGAAATGGAACAGGGTTCTTGGGAGTCCTTGTAATCTGAGTTGATTCTAGGCTCCCCAAAGGACCAAAGTGAATCCATAGGAACTTTTGGTCCTGCTATGAACTCTGTTCTGTTCTAATAATCTGCCCAAGCCAACCTATGTGCTTGCTTCTGGACAGGTTTCTGGGTGCATGACTTTAGTACTTAAATCCAAGCATTTATCTCTTCTTCTGAGTTACTTAAATGATACATTTCTTTGGGTAAAGAGAAAAGCCACTATTTTTTAGTTAGCGACCATGTATCAGGCTGGTTTACTCCGGTTTATCACAACACTTGTGCAAGAGGACTCTCATCACATTCCCTTTATAATTGAGGGAACTCGGAGGTAAATATGGCGATACCAAGCCCAGGAATGCCAAAACCCATAAGTTTCCCGTTGCTCCAGTGTAACAGAAAAGTCACCATATGTAAGGAATTCAGGAAAAGAAGAAAAGCCTCTTCCAGAAATCTTTTGACAACCAGATTTTGTGTTGTTGAGACCAAAGTTGAGGAGTGCTTGAGAGTGAGTGTGTTAGCACCTTTGACCCACATTTTGACAATTGATGTGGTGAATGGGTCAAAACCCTATTGCACCCGTCCCTCTCCTTCCATCACACACCTGCTTGAGGCCAACGGCAGAGGGGCTCTGGGACTGTAAGGAGACACCCCCAGAGCATAATCAAGATCCCCAGGCATGCAGCTCTTTGTTGGGAGGAGATGGCACTTTTGAATATATTTTGTATTACATCTAGTTTTTCCAGTGTTTGCAGGGAATGTTTGACATCAGACACTGGGAAAAAGACATTTCCCCTCTTAGTCCATTTGGGCTGCTGTAACAAAATACCATAAACTAGGTGCCTTAAACAGACATTTACTTCTCACAGTACTAGAGGTTGAGAAGTCCAAGATCAGGGTGCCAGCATGATTGGGTTTTGGTAAGGACATTCTTCTGGTTTCCTCACATGTTGGAGGTGGAGGTGAGGAGAGAGAAAAAGCTTTCTGCTACCTCTTCTTACAATGACTCTAATCCCATCATGGGGCCCCTGCCCTCATGACTTCATCTAAACCAAATTACTTCCCAAAGACCTCACCTTCTAGTAACATCCTATTGGGGTTAGGGTTTCAGCATATAGATTTTGGGGACACGAACATGTGGTCTGTAACACTTGAGTTTTCTTAAATATATAGACCTCTTTTTTTTTAAGCAAAGTACACTGCTTTTAAAACATAAAGTCTTAAATGTTTTGGGTCCCATCGCTCTTCTATCCTAGGAGCCCAATCCATGGATAGCACTTTCCCACACGGTTTTCAATGAGCAGTGCCTGCTGCCTGGTCTGGCTGCTCCTCCAGTCATCCCCATCCTCTGTCCTGCGGTGCTCAGTCCAGCCACACGATGTGCTCCCCCACCCAGAATATCACCCTTCTCCCCCAGAAGGCAGCACAACCCAGTGGCCTGATGCTGCCTGGGTTCAAATCTCATTCTTCCAGAACTGGCTGTACATGGAAGAGGTTAAACACGTTGCCTAAACTGTGTGCTTCAGTCCCTTTAGCTGGAGGATGAAAATAATGAAGAATCCGTGCCTCACAAAGCTGTTAGAAGGACTAAATGAAAAAAAGTCATTGTAAGATACACATTTGGTGTTAACTATACTCAATTAACAAGTGTTTTAGGTACAATGATTCTAGCACTGAAACTATCAATGTATATCTAGGTCTTGCCTGCTTAAAACTTCAGCTTTATCTTCTCCTTCTCTGAATTCCTCCCTAAAATGCACATATAAGCTAATCACCAAAATCACTGCTGTAAGGTTTTTTTAAT
This sequence comes from Vulpes lagopus, assembly GCF_018345385.1. Lineage (NCBI taxonomy): Eukaryota > Metazoa > Chordata > Mammalia > Carnivora > Canidae > Vulpes > Vulpes lagopus. Next base: position 104,394,986 of record NC_054829.1, read on the forward strand.
CCTATTTCTATACCAAATTAAGGCTCCTTAAAAGAAGGGAGTCTTAGTATTCATTTCAATAGCTGATAAAGTTTTTATCACATGTAAGATAGCAAATACTGTTGAATGAATTTTTTTAATGTCATGTGTATTTGAATTAACAGAATTCATAAAGATTCATTGAAAAGGAAATTGCCCATTATGCCACCAAATAATTTGCTATTAAAATAGTAGAGGCATTTGCCAAACCACCAAATGTTTATAACTTGAAATTGTTCAGTAGCCATCGTATCATATGTATTTTGTAATATTTTGGTCAAAAATATGGATTGAAAAATAAAGATTGAAGTGGAAAATCCAAAGGCTTTGGACTTGACCCCTATACTTGAATCTCGAGGCAGTTGCTTCCCAGCCATCCAACTTTGGGTAAGTTACTTTACCTTTTTGGGACATCATGTTCCCTCTATAAAGTAAGAGTGAAGAAACTTACCTCCTAATGTCACAGTGAGGATTAGAGGCACTTGATACTTGACTTACATTAATATATATTAAAACCTAATTGGAAAATAAGATTCATGGAATTCTTAAATATTTTAAATTTTGGGACACCTGGGTGGCTCAGGGGTTGAGCATCTGCCTTCAGCTCAGGGTGTGATCCTGGGGTCCTGGGATTGAGTTCCACATCAGGTTCCCCATAGGGAGCCTGCTTCTCCCTCTGCCTAGTCTCTGCCTCTCTGTGTCTCTCAAGAATAAATAAATAAAATATTTTTTAAATTATTTTTTAAAAATAAAAACTTTAAATTTTATTATAAATATGAGAGTTCTTTAAATTGTAAGAACATAAAAATGAAACATATTCTACTTCATATGAGATACAGATACTTCTCATGTTATGTAAGCTTTTGGATTTCAACTGTGAACAGGCCAGGTGTTTAAGCTTATTTCCAAAGGCCCACTCTGCCTGCCTTCCCCACATTTCAAACACTAATCAGACGCATGAATTATTTCTATCTCTCCAAAAACATCCAGAAAAATGAGTGATGAATTGCTAATGTGGAATTATTTTTTATTAGAAAAAATAATTTTTCTTCTTTTCTAATAAAAAAAATAATTCAATGAAATAATCCATGGCTCATGCTGGCCCTGCTGGCCCTGATCATGAAATTAAGAGTGATCATTTTATCCTAGTCTATCCTATCCTAGTAGCTAATAGCTGATTCATCACAGTGGGATCAACGTTTGTACAATGTTTGTGCAATGTTGTGCTGCCAACAAAATTACTAGGTTTCACCAGTAAGTAATTTATTGAGCTGATTTGCACACGACCTGCCTATGTATTGAGGGGACACCAGAATTTGGGCATTTCCAAACAACCTTGAGATTGTTATATTAAAGAGACTTGAACTCAAAAGCAGAAAAAGTGATAAAAGTCTATATACAACCTGTATATACTATACAACCTTCCCAAGAGAAATGATAAGAAATCCACTGTGGGAACTATGTAAAATTAAATTGCTCAAACATAAAAATTCACAAATATACGGAAACCAACACATTCTTAGCCAATGGGTCAAAGAAGAAATCACAAGTGAAATTTGAAAATACCTTGAGACAAATGAGAAAACACAGCATATCAAAACATACAGGATACAGTGAAAGCTCAGAGGGAAAGTTATAGCTGTGAATGCATATATTAGAAAGAAATCAATAACCTAACTGTAGACCTTAAACTAGATGAAAGAGAGCAAACAAAATCCAAAGCTAGTAGATGGAAGGAAATAAAGAAGAGAGCAGAGATAGAAATAGAAAATAGAGAAATCAACAGAACCAGATTTGGTTGTTTGAAAAAAGCAACAGAATCGATAAATCTTTTGCTGGAATGGCTATGAAAAAGAGTGAGAAGGTTTAAATTACTAAAATGAGAATGAAAGTGGGGACATTACTGGGGATTTTACAGAAATTTTATAACAGTACTATGAGTAATTGCAAATTGGTAACCTATATGAAATGGACACATTTCTAGAAACCTAAAACCAACCAGTGCTGAATCATGAAGACATAAAGTATCTGAATAGACCCATAACTAATAAGGAGACTATATCAGTAATCAAAGACCTCCCACCAAATAAAAGTCCTGGACCAGATGGCTTCCCTGGTGAATTTACCAGATATTTAAAGAATTAACACAAGAGGCGGCTAGGTGGCTCTGTCTGTTAAGCATCCAACTCTTGATTTCTGCTGAGGTCATGATCTCAAGGTTGTAAAATCCAGCCCCACTTTGGGCTCCATGCTGGGAGTGGAGACTGCTTGGATTCTCTATCTCCTCCCTCTGCCTCCCACCTCTAAAAGAAAAAGAAAGAAAAAAAGAAAAAAAAAGAATTAACACCAATCTTTCTCAAGCTCTCCAGCAATTTGAAGAGAACACTTTCTAATTTGTTTGATGAGGCCAAAATGACTATGACACCAAACCTAGGCAAAATCACTACAAGAAAACTTCAGACCAACAGCCCTTATGAATACTGACTCAAAAATCCCCAACAAAATACTATAGCAGAACTGAATTTGGTAGCATGTTAAAAGAATTATATACCATAACCAAGAGGGACTTATTCCTGGAATGCAAGAGTGATTTACCTTGAAAATCAACATACTACATTAACAAAGTGAAGGAGGGAAAAAAAAAAAAAAAAGGTTCTTTTGATTGAGGCAAAAAAAGCATTTTACAAAATTCAACACTCTTTCATGATAAAAACACTCAACAAACTAGGGATGAAAGGAAATACATCAACATAATAAAGGCCATATAGGAAAACCCCACAGCTAACACCATATGCAGTGTTTTTCCTCTAAGATCAGAAAGAAGACAAGGATGCCCAGTCTTGCCACTTCTACTCAATAACAATATAGGAGCTTCTAGCCAGAACAGTTAGGCAAGGAAAATGAAGAAAAAGCATCCAAATTGGAAAGGAAGAAGTAAAATTAATTCTGTTTACAAATAGTATGGCCTTATATGTAGAAAACTCTGAAGATTTCACACACACAAAGACTATTAGTTCAACAAATAGTGTTGGGAAAACTGGCCGGCAACATAAAAAAGAAACTAGGCCACTTTCTTACACCATACACAGAAATAAATTCAAAATGAATTAAAGACCTAAATGTGAGACTGGAAGCCATAAAAATCCTAGAAGACAACACAAGCAATAACCTTTTAGACATTGGCTGTAGCAACTTTTTTCTAGATGTGTCTCCTGAGGCAAAGGAAACAAAAGCAAAAATAAACTATTGGGATTTCATCAAAATGGAAAGCTTCTGCAAGGAAATAATCAACAAAACTAAAAGGCAACCCACCAAATGGGAGAAGATATTTGGAAATTACATACCCTGTAAGGAATTTGTGTGTGTATGTGTGTATATGTAAATATCGAAGAACTTCCACAACTCCATACCAAAAACCAAATAATCCAATTAAAAATGAGAAGACATGAACAGACATTTTTCCAAAGAAGACATTCAGATGGCTAATAGACAACGAAAAAATTTTCATCACTAACCATCAGGGAAATGGAAATCAAAACTACATATATCGTCTCACACCTGTTAGAATGGCTGAAATCAACAAAAGAAACAACAGGTGTTGGCAAGGATGTGGAAAAAAGGAACTTAGTGCACACTGGTAGAATGCAAACTGGTGCAGTCACTGCGGAAAACAGTATGGAGACTACTCGAAAATTTTTTTTAAAGATTTTATTTATTCATGAGAGACACAGAGAGAGAGAGGCAGAGACACAGGCAGAGGGAGAAGCAGGCTCCCTGCAGGGAGCCTGATGTGGGACTTGATCCCAGGACTTCAGGATCACACCCTGGGCCAAAGGCAGGCACTAAACCACTGAGCCACCCAGGGATTCCCACTACTTGAAAATTTAAAAATAAAACTACCCTATGATCCAATTACACTACTGGATATTTACTCAAAAAATACAAGGACACTAATTCAAAGGGATACATGCATCCCTGTGTTTACAGTAGCATTATTTACAATAGCCAAATTATGGAAGCACCCCAAGTGTCCATCAACTGAAGAATGGATAAAGAAGGTGTGATACACACACACACAAGGTGGAATATTATTTAGCCATAAAAAAGAATGAAATCTTACCATTTGCAATGACATAAATGGAGCTAGAAAGTATAATGCTAAACAAAATAAGTCAGAGAAAGACAAATACCATATGATTTCACTCATGGAATTTAAAAAACGAAACAAGCAAAGAGAAAAAGAACCTAAGGAAAAGATTCTTAATTATAGAAAACAAATTCATGATTCCCAGAGGGAAGAGGGGTATGGGGATGAGTTAAATAGGTGATGGGGATTAAGGAATGCGTTTGTGATGAGCACTGGGTATGAATCACTATATTGTAGACCTGAAACTAATATAACACTGTATGTTAACTTGGCTGGAATTAAAAACTTAACAAGTTTGGAAATTTTTAAAAAATGCAGTCAACCAGGGCAGCCCTGGTGGCTTAGCAGTTTAGCGCTGCCTTCAGCCCAGGGCATGATCCTGGAGACCCAGGATCGAGTCCCGTGTCAGGCTCCCTGCATGGAGCCTACTTCTCCCTCTGCCTGTGTCTCTGCCTCTCTCTCTCTCTCTCTCTCTCTCTCTCTCTCTCTCTGTGTGTGTGTGTGTGTGTGTGTGTGTGTGTGTTTCTCATGAATAAATAAATAAATCTTTTAAAAAAATGCAGTCAACCAAAAGAGAGATTTGTCCTTTACATATTTAATTCCGAGCTTGGACTGGAATGATTATTTTCCTTCATCTCAGTTATCCTGGAACTGCAAGATCTCCAAGGTCAAAAGGAAAAAACCAGAACACTGCAGAAAGGTCAGGCATAAGTGGACGGTGAAGACAGAAGGAGTCCAGAGAGGAGGGACTCAATTATAGACTTGATAGGAGACTCAAGGAGGAAAATTGGTTTTGCAACAACTTCTAGACTTCATGTACAGACTTGTCTAAAAAGATATATAAATTATATATATATATTATAATATATATTATATATAATAGGAACTTACCTATTAGGAGGTATCAATTTATACAAATGGCAATACTTGGAAGATATACAGAGAGTAGAATAAATAGCTATTTAGGAAAAAAGATTCTTGGGTATCTGGGTGGCTCAACTGGGTAAGCATCCAACTCTTAATCTGGCTCAGGTAATGATTTCAGGGTTGTGAGACTGAGCCCCACATTGGGCTCAATGCTGGGCGTAGAAACTGCTTAAGATTCTCTTTCCCTCTCCCTCCGCCTACCTGCCCCCTCTCCGGAAAAAAAAGAAAAGAAATAAAAAACAAAAGAACAAAGATTCTGTTGCATTTTGTATTGTCTTAGACATATTATAGAGCTTGGGGTGGAGGAAATAGGCTTCTCCTAGGAACCCTCTTATCAGAAATGCAGGGATTGCCTGGAAATGGGCCTCAGCTCCTTAGCCCTCTTATCTGAAACGCTAAACAAGTGGCTCCCACATTACTAGAACCAGTCAAAGTCTGATTTAGCTTATTACTATCTCCTGTCTTGAATTGACTGATAAACATTTTTTAAAAGGGCTATCAGATCTAATAAATGAATGCAAAATTATAGGGTACAAAATCAACACACAGAAATCAAGTCCTATTTCTGTATTTTTAACAACAATCTGAAAAGGAAATTAGGAAAGCTATTTCATTTACAATAGCATCAAAAAGAATAAAATAGGAATAAATTTAACCAGGGAGATGAAAGTCTTCTATGCTAAAAAGTATTGAATAAATGAGAAGATATTCCATATTCATGGATGGGAAGATTTATTTTGTTAAGATAATACTACCCAAAGGAATCTACAAATCCAACACAATCTTTATACAAATTTTAATGGTGCTTTGTACAGAAATAGAAAAACTCATTCAAAAGTTCATATTGAATTTCAAGGAATCAAAACAATAGGAAAATTGTCAATGTAGCCAATATAGCCAAAACAATCTTGAAAAAAGAAGAAATAGTTGGAGATCTCACACTTCCTATTTCAAAACTTACCGTGAAGTTACAGTAGTCAAAATACTTATGGGGGGCCTGGGTGGCTCAGTCGGCTAAGCATCTGACTCTGGGTTTCAGCTCAGATCATGATCTCAGAGTCATGGGATGAAGCCCTGCATCCAGCTCTGCTCTCAGCAGGGGGTCTGCTTGGGATTCTCTCCGTCTTCTTCTGCTCCTCCTGCTCTCTCTCTCAAATAAATAAAAATTTAAAACACACACACACAAAACCCTAAGCCAGATGATGGTATTTTTTCTCAAAAGTGCTTCAGTGGTTAACCATCTTAGAGAAAAGCCAAAGTGTCTACAATGCCTACAAGTCTACCTCTTTGATATCATCTCTTTGTATCTTTGTATCCTCCCCCTTACCTTCTTCACTCCAGCCACATGGCCTCCTTGTTCCTGGAAAAGTCCCAGCATACTTCACCTTCAGGGCCTTTGCACTTTCTGCTTTCTGTCTGGCATGCTCTTTCCCCGGGTGCCTACAAGCCTCCCATCCAGCGACAAGCTATCTATTCAAAAGAGCTTTCCCTGAATCCCTTGTGTGTGAGAACAACTTCCCCGCCCCCCCCCCCCCCACAGATAGCAATCTTAACATGCTTTATCTCCTCCATGGTACTTGTCACCAACAGACACTATACATTTATTTATTCATCTTTGATCTGTCTTCTTCCACTGGAAAGTAAGCTCCTTGAAGGCAAACACTTTGTTTTGTTCACACAGTATTCTCAGTACTGAGAGCAATGTCTGACACTCAGTGCTCAGTAAATATTTATTGAGAGAATAAATCCATTTAATAAAATATCAAACAGCTGTTTAAAAAGGATGAGGCCAGACACCTGGGTGGCTAGCAGTTTAGCTCCCCCTTCGGCCCAGGGCGTGATCCTGGAGACCCGGGATCGAGTCCCACGTCGGGCTCCCTGCATGGAGCCTGCTTCTCCCTCTGCCTGTGTCTTTGCCTCTCTCTCTCTCTCTGTCTCTCATGAATAAATAAATAAAATCTAAAAAAATAAAAAATAAAAAGGATGAGGCAAATCAATACTCACTGACATGGCAAGATCCTCAACATACACTGTCATGTGGAAAGAGCAGATTAATGAACCAAAGGCATATTATGATGACATTGATGGGAGAGGGAGAGTCTAAGCATGTAAAAAATCTGAAAGGATATATTTCACACTTAACAGAGGTTATTTCTGAGAGTAGAAAGGCAAAGTGTGTGTGTGTGTGTGTACTTGTTTTATGTAACATTGGCCTTAGTACCAGTTCTATTTCTCAGCATTCATCCTACTGAAATTAATATATATATATATATATATATATATATGTTTTGTTCACAGTGGCCAAAACAAAACCAAAACTCCTGATGTAGCCTATGTGTTGACAATAGGGTGTTGGTCAGACAAATTTCGAAATATTCCTAAACAATGGATTTCTTTTTAATCTAGAAGTCAGCAAATAATGGCCTACAGGTTCAAGTCCAGCTGCTGGGTTTTTTTGTGTGTGTTTTTTTTTCTTTTAATAAGTAAAGTTGTATTGAAATACAGCCATGCCCATTCATCTACATATTGTCTACTGCTGATTTCCCACTCGCAGGGCAGAGCTGTATTGTGACAGAGACCATATGGCTTGCAAAGCCCAAAATGTTTACTATTTGGCCCCTTCACAGGAAAATATTCCTGAAACCCTGGACTAGAATATGATCATTAAAAATTATTTGTGGGAAAACAACATGGAAATGTTAATGATATGTAATTGTTCACATATTTGTTAACTATGTGAATACTATACATAGAAATATTTGTAAAGATTTAAAATATTGAGGCACCTGGGTGGCTCAGTGGTTGAGTATCTGCCTTTGGCTCAGGTCGTGATTCCGGGGTCCTGGGATCGAGTCCTACATCGGGGTCCCTGCAGGGAGCCTGCTTCTCCCTCTACCTATGTCCCTGCCTCTCTCTTTCTGTCTCTCATGAATAAATAAACAAAATCTTTAAAAAATATTTAAAATATCAGAGATACTTAGGGGGCAGAGACTGGAAAAATACACACAGCAATGTTACAAATTACCTAAGTGGAAACAATTAAAAGATGATTATTTCTTCTTTTATGGTTTCCTGCATTTTCAAATTAAAAAAAAAAAGACTTATGTATTACTCTTTTTAAAATCAGAATAAGAGATTGACTTTCAAATACCTGGTTTGCTGTACGTTCTTGCCTAAAGGAAGGAATGGGTAACTTTTTTTTAAAAGCTTTTATTTAAGTAATTTTTACACCCAACATGGGCTTCAAACTCATGACTCCAAGATCAAGAGTTGCATGCTCTTCTGACTGAGCCAGCCAGGTGCCCTAGAAGGAGTAGGTAACTTTCAATGCCCTTCCTAAAACATGATTCTTTAAGACCCTTAGAAATGAGGCTTCATTATCAGACCAAGAACCAAGCATGCTACCTGCAGCAGGAAGTCACAACACTTAGTTTTATTCGGCAACCAGCTTACACTTTGCCTTGTAAATACACTTTATTTTTACAGATTTTATTGACTTGTTATTAACCAGGGCCAAGTTCAAAGCTCTGACAATCTGATTGAGAGGGCAAATGTCAGGGACTGCCGAACTCTTTATAGAGTCCTGGTGTTACAGCTCACACATTTTACCAGGAGAAGAAAACAAGAGTCAGAAGATTAACAACTTATCCATGCCAACCGAATTAGGTTTGGGCAGAACTCGTGTGTGGTTTCCACAATGACTTCTGCATAATAAATGGAAGTAAATAAGGGAGAAGAAAAAAACAACAGGGAATTTGGGGATGGTTCAGCCTATGAAAATCCAACATCAGGAATCCTTCACAATTATAGCCAGGCTAACTAAAGTAAGGGAACATTTAATTTTTAAGAAGAATGTCACTCTTTAACCACTTATTCTGCTATCCTTCTTCTGCTGCTGTGCTCAGCACAGAGCCCAACCCAGGGCTTAATCTCACAACCCTGAGATCATGAACTGAGCAGAAACCAAGAGTTGGAGTCTTAACAGAATGAGCCGCCCAGGTGCTCATCTGGTATTCCTCTTTATTTACATACTAAACCACTGGTCACTGTTGTAACAACAAGGTATCATGTACCTGCTACTAGTTGGCATTCATAGTTGGTAGCTAAGTCTTCTTCAGCGTCTCTTTTCTTCCCAAGATACTGGATTTTTAAAAATATGTCCTACTGAGATATAATTTGTCTATAGTGAAATACACCGTTTGGCTTTGACAAATGCATTCACCCAAGTAATCAACACTCTGATCAAGATATAGAACACTTCCACCACCCCAGAAAAGTTTCTCATGCCCTTCCCAGTCAATCCCACCTCCTGGTCTCATTTCTTCACCACATATCAATTATATACCTGTTCTAAAACTTCATATAAATGGAATTATTCAGTATGCACTCTGTAGAGACCAAGATGGAGTCACTCATGTCAAGCAGGGGCCTGTGTCAAGCAGGCAACACAAACAGGGAAGGATACTGCAGCTAGGAGATATCGCTGGGACCAGCGTCAGCTGACACCCCAAAACCGATAACTAGCAGAACCAGAGGAGGTCTTGCGGGGGACTGAGACCTTTAAAAATGGGAGGATTTTGGCAGAAAACTGTCAACTCTTCAGACATGACCTATGTCTGACCACTTGAAAAAGGTGACTGCCCTCAACACTTAAAGCTCTGCTAGATTGATCTCTGAACAGAACCGAGATCCTCCACTGCTTAAACAGAAGAAGCACTGAGTGCCAAGAGCTGACCTGGACCAGGTTGAGACCTTATTTCAACTGTGTGCCCACAGACTGACCTCAGAGTTTGGGTCATTAACTTCCTGCATCTTTCTGTTATCTTGTTGGCTGTGTGGCTTGTGTTACATTCTGCTCTGTGTGCTGTGTAAGAAGCCAAGTTAATCACATGGTGAAATGTCATTGAGTTTGGAATCCTGTACCTGCTTTATAATTATGTTAAACTTGCTTTATGATTGAATAAAAGTGACATCATGGAAAGACACAACTCAGTGTGTGCGCCTTCCTAGCATGCTCCTGACACTCTTTTGTGTCTGGCTTCTCCACACAGCATAATGTTTTTCAAGAAACATCATGGTGTGTATCATAGCTTTTTTCTTTTCTCTTGCTGAGTAGTAGTCTCTTATAAATATACCACAGTATCCTCCTTCTTTCTTTTGTTGAAGGACACCTGGCCTATTTCCAGTTTGGGCATTAAATAACAAATTTGTTCCAGTCCTGGCACCACTTTATCCAAACAAAAAAAAGAAGTTTTGGGAATTGGATTTTGTTACTTTTGAGATTCTCCATTCCACTGATATTTAGATTTTTCAGGGACCTCCCTCCCGTTATCCCTCTTCAGGAAAATCATAGTACATACATGCACCCGGAGAGGAATGAAGTGGGTAACATTGAAGATTGGCAAGTTTATTTATTCAGATAAGGCATAAAGGCTGAAATATAGAAAACCAGTTCTGTCCAGTCTCACAATCAAATTTTGGAAAGGGTAGGGAAAAGCTGCAAAGGGTGATAAAAGGGCAGTGAGAGTGCCAACCTGTAGTGTTTAAAGCATCATTAGGGCCCCGATGATAATTCTTATATTCTTATAAGCTTACACTTACCGAGCTCTAACTAAATGCTACACAGTGTGCTAATTATTTCATCTAATTCTTATGTTTGAGGTGGGTACATTTATTATCCCAATTTCATATAGAGCACATGAATGAATGCTCAGAAAGTACATAAAGAAGTCCATGAATACTATACATAGAATATACTCAAATGAGTATATATGAAGTAAATCATAGAAACTTAAAGGAAATTGGGACGCCTGAGTGGCTCAGCGATTGAGCGTCTGCCTTTGTCTCAGGGCCTGATCCTGGGATCTGGGATCGAGTCCCACGTCGGGCTCCCCGCGAGGAGCCTGCTTCTCCCTCTCCCTGTGTCTCTGCCCCTCTCTGTGTCTCTCATGAATAAATAATCTTTAAAAAAAAAAAAAGAAAGAAACTTAAAGGAAATGAAGTGGTTAATTTTTTTAAGAGATTTTATTTATTTATTCATGAGAGACACAGAGAGGGGCAGAGACACAGGCTGAGGGAGAAGCAGGCTCCCCGTGGGGAGCCTGGTACAGGACTCACTCCTAAGACCCCAGGATCACAGATCACGACCTGAGCCAAAGGCAGACACTCCCTGAGCCACCCAGGCGTCCCTGAAGCGGTTAATTTTAAAATGCCTTGTGGAGTTGTGCAACTAAATAGCATAAATAATATTTCTGCTTTCTCTTTTCATTAGCATTTTGCAAACTCTTCCTAAACCATAAGGTCTCTCTGTTCAGGCTCACTGACTCTAGATAGGTGTAGTGTGTGGCATTTACTTCCCAGGGAATTACAAACCAGCTGGGCAATTGTAGTTTCACAAATAGAGTAATTTAACACCATTCTTGGACACAAAATAGTAAGTACTTAGATATTTTAGATATACTGTTACCAGCACGTCTGGCCAAAATTCACGTATAGCAAGAAGGATTTCAGTGGGAAAGCGGCTGGTATAAAATTATTTGGGGGATTCAATAAAAAATGATTTTTTTTTCCTTAATGAGCTCTTTGTCTTCTTTCCCCTTGCTCCCTACCCCAAAAATATTTTAGTATTCTCTTTCTTAACTGCAAATTATTATTATTTTATTCACATATTTAAAATAGGAAGAGTGGAGCGGAAAGTATTCCTTTTTCTGGCAAGAAAGCCCTGAATATAATTTGGGGAAATTAATCCCCAAGAAGCGCTGGATGAGCTACGTGGTTTCATGTTGAAATGTTTACCCTGGGGCACCTGGATGACTTTGCAGTAAAGCATGTAGCTCTTGATCTCAGGGTTGTAAGTTCAAGCCCCACGTCGGATGTAGAAATTTCTTAAAAATGAAATCTTTAAAGGAATAAAAAAATAGTTTCCCCATGATATTATATTATAAACAGTGAGCTTTCTGTATTAGTTTGTGACGACTGCCATAACAAGGTACTACACCCTGGGTATTTAAGCAACAGAAACCTATAGTCTCTCAGTTCTGGAGCCTAGAAGTCCAAGATCAAGGTGTTAGCAGGGTTGGTGTCTTTGGAGGCCTCTCTCCTGGACTGCAGTTAGTCATCTTCTCCCCACATTTTCATGAGGCCTTCCTCTTTGGACTGTGTTCTAATCTCCTCTTTGCAAAGGACACTAGTCATATTGGATTAGGGTCTACTCACATGATCTCAATTTACCTTCCTACCTCTTTAAAAATCCTATCTCGGGCAGGCTGGGTGGCTCGGCGGTTTAGTGCCACCTTCGGCCCAGGGCCTGATCCTGGAGACCCAGGATCGAGTCCCGCATCAGGCTCCCTGCATGGAGCCTGCTTCTCCCTCTGCCTGTGTCTCTGCCTCTGTGTGTGTGTGTGTGTGTGTGTCTCATGAATAAATAAATAAAATCTTTAAAAAAAAAATCCTATCTCAAGTACAGCCACATTCTGAGGTGCTGGAGTTTCGGACTTCAACATATCAATTTTGAGAAAACACCATTCAGCCCATACCACTTCCTATCTGCATCACACAGCTGTTAACCTGATAAAATTAGAGAATTCACCTAAAAACTAGAGAATACACCACACACTACACCTATCTAGAGTCAGTGAGCCTGAACAGAGAGACCTTATGGTTTAGGAAGAGTTTGCAAAATGCTAATGAAAAGAGAAAGCAGAAATATTATTTATGCTATTTATAGGAAAATGCTATAAATGCAATTATATCCTGTACAAGAGGGTGTTTGTTAGCATTGTTAAATTAGTCACATTGCAACTATTTTAAAATCGTTAAGTTGTTTGTATGGAAGGATGTTAGTGGCTATTATTTTAGAGGGCTAGAGTATGAAGAGAATCAGGACATGATGAAGGTCGTATCTGCAAACAAGTAGTTTAATTTTTAAAAATCCTCTAAGTTAAAAAAAATTAGAAACTAATCTAACAATGGGTAATTATAAGAGTATATGAGGTCTGTTTTTGTTGTTAAGTTTAAAATGACTCATGAAGAGCATGGAAAAAATAGTATTATGACAGAATGGACTTGAAATTTAGCATATCCTGCTGGCATCACTTGCCTATGGAAAAATTAGAATGAATCATAGGATGAATAGAGAGGATTCACTATGCTTTGGTCACACTTTTGCGTGAATAGAGCATAGTTCAATCTTCTAGTGTCCAGGGAAGAATTAAAGGGACCCAATATTGGGAAAAGAACAGATTGTTCGTTATGACCAATTAAGTTGATTTGTAAGAAACTGACTTTTTAGTAGATAAAAAGTTGTCTGATATCTGCATTCTGAGTCACCTTAACATTACAGAGAAATTAGAGGACTTAGCCTATAGAAGACGGAAAGGAAGTTAATAGGAGCCATCATCACGGAAGATTAGAAGACTTTGTCTTAAAAGTATTATGCAAGTCACAGTGAATATCTCAATCTCAGCATTTCAGATTTGATCTCATGCCTATAATAATACTGTCATCCCTCTTCACCCGATTACTTTTCTTTTTATATCATTAGCTACTTTGATCATCCAAGTCTTTTTTTTTTTTTTTTTTTAAGATTTTATTTATTCATGAGAGACACAGAGAGAGGGAGGGAGGCAGAGGGAGAAGCAGGCTCCAGGCAGGACTGGGTCCCGGGTCTCCAGGGTCACGCCCTGGGCCCAAGGCAGGCGCTGCACCGCTGAGCCACCAGGGAGCCACCCAGGGAGCCCCCCCCCCCCCTTTTCAATCTATTCCTGGATTTGTCCTGCTTTCCCCAGGCTCCACGCCGAAACCGACGCCGAGCTCCCACTCCCACTCTGCGCCTGAAGAGGCCTCCCTGCCCGGGGCAGGTTCTGAGCCCCCCGCCCCCCGCGTCCTCCCCGCAGCGTCCGCCTCCTGCACCTGCAAGCTCCGCGCTCTGCGTCCCGCCGCCCTCCGGCCTCTGGTCCCTTCCTCCCCCGCCTCCGCCTCCGCCTCCGCCCCGGGGGAGCGGGCGCCCGCCTGCAGGCTGAGTCACGCCGGCGGCCTGCTCGCCAGGCGCGGCCCGCACGCCCGAGGACACGCGGGGGGACGCGAGGAAACCCGCAGCCAATCCGCGCGCCGGCATCTCGCTCGGCCCCGCGGGCCTCCGGGCTCGGACTCCCGAGCACCCCCCCCCCCCCCCCAGGACCGCAGCTGCGGGGCTGCGAGCGCCGCCGGGTCCCTGCTGGGGCGCAGCTGATTGGAGGCGCGGGGCGGGGCGGGGCGGGGCGGGGGCGGGGGCGCAGCCAATCCGGGGCGCCGCGCGCCCGGTCCCCGCGCCCCGTCCCCGCGCCCCGTCCCCGCGCCGGCGCCCGGTCCCCGCGCCCGCGCAGCCATGCCCTCCGCCCGGCCGCCCGCGGCCCCCGCCGACGCCCCGCCCTGGCCCCCGGGGCCGCCGCCGCTGCTGCTGCTGCTGCTCAGCCTGGCGGCGCTGCTCGCGGCGGGCTGGCTGCGGCGGCACCGGGCGCGGGGCATCCCCCCGGGGCCCACGCCCTGGCCCGTGGTGGGCAACCTGGGCTCCGTGCTGCTGCCCCCGTTCCTGCGGCGGAGCAGCTGGCTGCACCGGCGGGCGGCGGCGGGGGGGGAGCCCTGGGCCCGGGGCCCGCAGCTGCTCCTGGCCGACCTGGCCCGCGCCTACGGCAAGGTCTTCAGCTTCTACCTCGGCCGCCACCTGGTGGTGGTGCTCAGCGACTTCCGCAGCGTGCGCGAGGCGCTGGTGCAGCAGGCCGAGGTCTTCAGCGACCGGCCGCGGGTGCCGCTCGTCTCCCTGGTGACCAAGGAGAAGGGTGAGCCGGGGCCGGGGCCGGGGCCGCAGCCGGAGCCGGGGGCCGGGCCCGGCCGCTTCCCGCCGCCGCCCGTCGTGCCCGCGCAGCCCTGCCCCTCCCCCTTCCCCGGGGCCTCCGCGGGGGTGACTCGGTCCCGTTCCCCCCGGGAGCTGAGGAGGGTGGCGGGGCCGGGCCGGGGCGCGGGAGCGTGACCTTCCCAGGGCGAGGCTGTGGCCCGGGCGCGTTGGCCGCGGCAGGAGGAGGCAGGGACGTCCTGGGCTCTTCTGAGCCCTGACGCGGGGTTTAAGGCCTGTTCCTGCGATAGGAGGTCCAGGGGACCTGCGGGTGGCCAGCGCTTCAGCCCTGCCTTCCGCCCGGGTGTGATGCTGCAGAGGGGGGTCGAGCCCCGCGGCGGGCTCCCTGCACGGGGCCTGCTGCTCCCTCTGCCTCTGCCTCTGCCTCTCTCTCTCTCTCTCTCTCTGTGTCTATCATGAATAAATAAATAAAATATTAAAAAAAAAAAAAAGATAGAAGGTCCAGAAAACACCTCAGAAGCATCATTGGCCAACCTCTGGGTTTGCAGCCTCAGTGCTTTCTGCTTCTAGAAACCCAAGTAGGGCAGTTTTGAAGGTTGGTGACATGCTACCCACGCAGTAAAGGCCGCATCACCCTTGCACTACCTCCGGCCCAGCCCCCATTGTTCATCGGTCCTACCCGCGTCTTACTGGCTGGTAGAGATCGCAGACTTTTTTTCTCTTTTTTTTGTCTGATGTTAATTTAATTGCCTCTCATCAATCAGACGTTAATTTAAATGTCTTTCCCTCAGGAAGCTTTTTGTCACTTCCTCTTGAGTTAGGCCCCCTTTTGGAAACAATTTCTTTTGCTTGCTTTTCCTTTGCTGCACTTCACAAAACTGGAGATGCGTAATCTGCAGCCTTGCGCCTGGATGTGGGTCTTCACCACTAGACTGACATCTAGGAGAATGTGGCATAAAGAGATCCCAGCTTTTTAGAATCTGATTATGCCATAGTTTTGCCAGGATTTTAAGTGAATAGTAAATGATGATCATAATGTTTTGAATGTCCCACTGAAAAACACATGTCATAGTTCATAACTCACCATCTCCATGCCTTTACACATTGCTACCACTGCTTCTACCTAGAATTCTCTTCCCGTCTCATGGCTGCCTAGAGAACTCCTGTTTGCTTTGCTTTTCTTTTTATTAAAAAGAAATGAAATACATAGAACATAAAATTTGCCATCTTAACCATTTTTTAAAAGATTTTATTTGTTTATTCATGAGAGGCACACAGAGAGAAAGAGGCAGAGACATGGGCAGAAAGAGAAGCAGGCTCCATGCAGAGAGCCGGACACTGGACTCAATCCCAGGTCTCCAGGATCAGGCCCTGGGCCAAAGGCAGCACTAAACCACTGAGCCACCGGGTCTGCCCTTTCTTAACCATTTTTAAGTTCAATGACATTAAGTTATTCACATTGTTGTGAGACCAGTACAGCTATCTGCAGAACACTTCATCTTGGAAAACTGAAACGTCATACCCATTAAACAAACATTAAAAACAAAACAACAACAACAAAAAAAAAACAGCCCTCCCTTCTTGGAGCACATGGCTGGCTCAGCTGGCAGAACCTGTGGCTCTTGATCTTGGGATCATGAGTTCAAACCCCAAATTGGAGGTAGAGATTACTTAAAATTAAAAACCAAACCAAAGCAAACCAACCAACCAACCAACAAAAAAAACAAACCCCACCTTCCGCTCTCTAGCCCCTGGCAACCACTGTTCAGTTTTCTGCCTCTATGGATATGGCTATTCTAGGTAATTGATATAAGTGGTATCATAAAATATTTGTCCTTTTGTGACTAGAATATTTCACTTAGCGCCATATTTCATTTTCCATATTGTAGCATGTGTGAGAATTCCCGTCCTTTTTTAGACTGAATACTATCCCATTGAATGTATATAACACATTTTGTTTATTCTTTCGTCCCCTAATTGACAGTTGGGTACTTCTATCTGCCTTTTAGCTATTGTGAAAAACGCTTCTATGAATGTGGCACATATCCATTCAAGTCCCTCCTTTCAGTTCTTTTGGGTAGATTACCAGAAGTGGAATTGCTTGATCATATGGCAATTCTGTATTTAATTTTTTGAGTAACTGCCCTACTGTTTTCCATGGTGGCTGCACCATTTTACATTCTCTGGTGACACAGAACAAGGTTCCAATCTGTCCACATCCTTACCAACACTTGTTATTTTCTGTGTTCTCTTACCTGCTTGACTGTCACCTCTTTGAGACGGTGTTCCCTGACACACTTCTCTACTCCACCTGGGAGAGGTGAGCTACCTTTCTCTGTGATACCACTGTTTTATTTTAAACTTCGCTTCGCTCCCACCCCCTACCAATCAGTCAGCACGTCTTGGCAATTCCTGCTGCAGAGACAGTTCTGCATCCGCCCACTTTCTTCCATCTCCATTTTCAACACCCTCTTCCAAAGGACCATCATTTGCATCTGATACTTGAAGCCTCTTAACTAGCCTGCTTACTTCCACCCCAATTTTTTATCCACAAAGCAGCCAAAGAGATCTCTTTTTAAAAAACCATGAATCAAACATGTTGCTCCCCAGCTGAAACCAGTTGCCTCCAACTCTAACCTTGACCTACCGTGCCCCGAAGGATCTGGCCCCTGCCTGTCTTTCAGATTTTATCTCTTTTCATTCTGCCTTTACGTGTCCATTTCAACCTGCTCTAGAAACATTAAGCAGATTCCACCCAAGCTGGTTACTGCCTCAGTCTGCTGGGTTTGTGGTCCTTGGGCCTGGAATAACTTTTCACTTGATTCACTCCTTATCCTCTCTCAGGCCAATTGTTACCTTTAGGTCCTAATTTAGATACTGTCCAATATCATAGCCTATTTTATCTCATTCATATTTCACTCATTAAATACTTTGAAAATATTTAGGTTACTACCAGCCTTACTTACCAGTGGACTATAAACTCTGTGAGGGCAAAGATTTGCTTCATCTTATTAACCATTGTATCCCCACTTACTGGTACAAGTTGGTAATAAAGAAATGAATTAATATGTGCATAGAAGCATCTGTTGATGCACTTACATATTATATTTTGAATTTTTTTTGCATGCCTATCTTCCTCTATATTTTTTTAAGGTATGAATTAGATTTTCTTCTGTGACTCCTACATAGGCAGTTATCACTGATCTGATTCAGATTTTCTTCTTTGAGGTCCTTCTTGGTGGTTTATGGTTTGCTCAAAAATCCATAATAAGACAGTTTCTAAATATTAGTTGAATCACAACTTATTATTATATCCTTCTTTATGTAAGAAAGGATTGGGAACATGGGGTCACTTGGTGTTTCAGCTAAAACATTCATTTCCCCAAGAGACAGCTAGGATTTTTAGGTGATACTGCTCTGGTATTCTCATGAATGTGTGTTGGGGTATGTGCTGTGAATTGAGAAAAATACTGTGGCTGGCGAAGGCGATTGACAAGAGAAGGTGAAGGAATAACCAAAGGTCACAAAGGAAATGCTTCTGGGGTTAACTTAGAGTAGAAAACAGATCATCTGAATAGGAAAATGTAGATAGCCAAGGAATTTTTTTAATGGAACTTTTTTAAGGTGAAGAATAAGAGGGGAGACTGTGAGTTCATTTCAAGATGCCCATCAAAGGGTGAAGGACCAGACAATTCTGAGTAGACTTTATAGATCAAGAAATGGATAGGCTGGAGAAGAGAGGCCATGAGAGCTACAGGCTGAGCTACTCAGCTCAGCAAGATTTCAGGAGTGCCCCAGCTGCTTTTGGCTGCTGTTTCCAATATAGAATTGTAAAATTGACTAGAAAAGAGTTGTGTGGAGCATAGGAGAAAGAGAAATGGTATTAGGAAGTAGAGGTTAATAACATTATTAAATATTTGTTACAAGATATTTTTAAGGAATGTTGCTGCTAGGGACACCTGAGTGACTCAGTGGTTGAGCATCTTCCTTCAGCTCAGGGCGTGATCCTGGAGACCCCGGATCCAGTCCCACATCCGGCTCCCTGCATGGAGCCTGCTTCTTCCTCTGCCGGTGTCTCTGCCTCTCTCTGTGTGTCTCTCATGAATAGATGAATAAAATCTTAAAAAAAAAAAAAAAGAAAGAAAGAAATGTTGCTGCTAAAGTTGGCGAGACTAGCAGAAAAGGGAATGTTTCATAAACAGCAATGTGCACAGACAGGCTTGAAATAGTTGGCAACACATTGCCAAAAAGGTCTAGAATGGGGAGGTTGTTTATTTTGTTTATTACATTTGAATTTTTCAAAATGTCATGCTTAGACAAGTTGATATTCTTTTTTAAGCCCATAAAAACTACAGTAAGCTAGACATGACCATAAAGATATTTTACATTAGCCATGCCCATCATACTTATTAGTGCATCTGATTCTTTTCCTGAGCAGGAATAGAAAATAAAGTTACAGAGTCAGAGCCAAGGCTACCAAGAGTGCCTCACTCTAAGTGTGGTCAATTTCTTCGAAAAGTCTTGTGCACATCACATTTTTATTATAAAATATTTCAAATATGAAGTTCAGAGAGCAATATAAATTCTTTTATCTACCACTCAGATTTGCTTCAGATTCATAAATAATACATAGTTTCATTTATTTTTTTTTAACATACATATTTATTTATTTGTTTGTTTATTTGAGAAGGTGTATGTGTGAGCAGAGGTTGGGGGGGTGAGGGGAAAAAGGGAAGAATCTGAAGCAGCCTTCACTGGAGGCCTGTGCTGGGGCTCCAGCTCACGAACCCAGGATCATGACCTGAGCGGAAATCAAGAGTCAGATGCTTAACCAACTGAACCACCCAGGGGCCCCTAAAGTATCTTTCTACTTCCAGTTTTTGTTAGTTGATTTATCTATTTCCCTGCTGACAGAAATTAGATCATTTCTAATTTTAAAAGATTGCTAGGGACTTCGAGCAAGAGTGAAAGCAAACTGCAGACCCATAATATGGAAAGTAAAAGGAAATTTGGAAGAAGTTTAAAAGTAGGGTATGGATCAATCAGTACTGACTACTTTAAAGGGGAATAAGATGCAAAATAAAATTAGGAAATGAAAATAGAAAATGAAAGTTCATCTGGAGAATTTAAAAATGAATGAGGAAAGCAGGATAAGTGACTTTTGCAGTAAGTACAGTAAAATAGATATTTGAAATAGTTACGTACTCATATCAAGAAGGTCTGAATTCCCACTAAGAGGAACACTTCTATGACCCCATGGAAGGAAAAGACAAATGTAATCAGTGGGTAGCACCTTCTCTGCTTCAGGAGGAAGAAAATGTATATGTGATAAATGTAAATTGTATCAAATTTAATATATTTAAGTGTTTTTACTTTAGTGTATGTTTATGACTGTAAAACATAAAACATGGAAAAGGAAAAAAAGAATTCCTTTTAGTTCTTCCCAAAAGAATTGGAAATTCTCTGTGATCACTGTTCTTTTGAGATAGCCATTGCTGACATTTTTGTGTGTTGCCTTTGTCTTAGCCTATTTGAGCTGCTTTAACAGAGTACCGTAGCCCGGGTGGCTTATAAACAACAGAATTTATCTCTTATAGTTTGGAGGCTGGGAAATGCAAAATCAAGGCCCCAGCAGACTTGGTGTCTGGTGGGAGCCTGCTTTCTAGTTCCCAGATAGCCATGTGTAACCTCACATGGTGGAAGGGGGGCAAGGGAGGTCTCCGGGACCTTTTTTATAAGGACTCTGATCTTACTCATGAGGGTTCCACCTCATGACCTAAATCACCTCCCAGACACCTCACTTCAGACACCATCACACTGGGCATTAGGATTTAACCTATGAATTCAGAGGGGGACACAAACAGTCTGCCTGTGGCAGCCTTCTAGTATTTTTTCTGTCTGTACATGTATTTTTTAAAAATGTATTTGCTTCTTTAAAATGGAATCATACAGTTCTTTAAAATCATTTTTATCACTTAAATTTTCTGAATAGACTTCCATATTACTAAATATTCTCCTGCAAAGATCATAAGAGTACAACATTCTTTTTTCTTTTTTAAAGATTTATTTACTTAGTTATTCAGAGAGAGAGGCAGAGACACAGGCAGAGGGAGAAGCAGGCTCCATGCAGGGAGCCCGATGTGGGACTCGATCCCGGGTCTCCAGGGTCACACCCCGGGCTGCAGGCGGCGCTAAACCGCTGCGCCACCTGCCACTGGGGCTGCCCATAGAGTACAACATTCTTTTGTGAGAATGTATCACAGTCAGTTTAGCCTATCCTGTATTTGATTTGAAGTGGATTTTTGTTTCAACTGTCCACTACTGTTCTGACAAGCACTCTCGTTTGAGAAACTCTTTGTCCACACCACCCCTTTGTAATTGTGGTTGGAACATGAGATGCCACATCTTTATATGAACTCCCCTCTCCGGCCACAGTGACTAGTCAAGCCATAGACCGTGGTCAAAGATGACTCGATCAGAACATCTTACCTCTTTGTACCAGTGGCTAGTCTGTAGGCTGGACACAGAACTCAAGAATTTATATTCATGGCATAGTCTGGAAACCTCAAGTCACAAAATAAACTTAAGGTGTTCCAAATTGCTATCGCCGTGGGCATGGGATACCTGACTGAAGCATTTGAATCCTCCTCCAACACTTTCCAATTTGGAACTGATCTCTTCCCTCTGGTGGGGAAAATGGGACATTAGGCATCCCAAGATAGCTCTGAGGCTTAGAAAAGCTGGTTTGCAGTAGGGAGAAAATGAAGCCAGGCAGAGAGTAGTGAAAAATAGATGCAGGGCAGCCCAGGTGGCTCAGTGGTTTAGCGTCTCCTTCAGCCCAGGGCATGATCCTGGGGACCCGGGATCAAGTCCTGCATCAGGCTCCCTGCATGGAGTCTGCTTCTCCCTCTACCTGTGTCTCTGTGTCTCTTGTGAATAAATAAAATCTTGAAAGAAAGAAAGAAAGAAAGAAAGAAAGAAAGAAAGAAAGAAAGAAAGAAAGAAAGAAAGAAAGAAAGAAGGAAAGAAGGAAAGAAAGAAAGAAAAATAGATGCAAGGAGAAAGAGTTGTGTGCCATTCAGTCTTCTCTGAGCTGATAACACCTAACTCTTCCTGTTTTTTGGTTCTGCAGCCTAATTGGCCGTTTTGCCAAATCTATTTAAGGCCATATTTTTGTCATTCTCAACCAAAAGAGTCTTGACCTTTGCTTTGGAACCATTTTTATTTTTTAGTGTTATTATCCTCCTTGAAGCTTTTTTTTGTTTTTGTTTTTAAAGATTTATTTTTATTTATGATAGACAGAGAGAGAGAGAGAGAGAGAGAGAGAGAGAGGCAGAGACACAGGCAGAGGGAGAAGCAGGCTCCATGCCGGGAGCCCGACGCAGGACTCGATCCCAGGACTCCAGGATCCGCCCTGGGCCAAAGGCAGGCGCTAAACTGCTGAGCCACCCAGGGATCCCCCTGAAGTTTGTATACATCGGTGAATACCATTGCTTTTCAGGACTAGGAACGGAGAGGTCAACAACTATAGGATGTGCCTGCGCCTCATTCAGACATTCCTAAGACCTTAAGCCATTCTGCTCCACACATGAGTGTTTTGTAAGGTTTGGAACTTTGAGGCCATTAATTCTGTCCATGCCTCTCATCCAGCTTTTCTCCAGCATAATCTCTTTGGTCACCTCTTTTGTCTTGCACTTCATACCTGTCAACTTGTTGTCAGATATCCCAGTCCTCAAATATTAGCCATTTCTGAAAAGGTTCTCTCCATTTCCCTGCCTTATCTAAACCTGATTTCCCTCTCAAGATAATTTAGCCTTTCTTGAAATGTCCTCTTTAACTTTGCTCAAGTTATTTATTTTTCTAAAATGTGCCTTCACACACATCTTTATTTAAATACAAATGCAGCATCAGTTCACATGTCCTCTCTTCTGAGAAGGGCTGCCTTCCCTCTGCTGATAGGTGCTCCTTCCTTTGTCTACATTACGACTTCAATACACTTCTGACACACAACATTGAATCAATACAAGGTAACAGTGCATCATTCAAAAACAGTCCAACATAAAACATTCAATCCTGTACACTTCAACTCTGCAATTTTAGTACAATCCAACATAGGACATTCAATACAATACATCCCAACAATACAACATTCAATAGCATGCATTCCAACTCCGCAATTTCAGTACAATCCAACATATAGCATTCAATAAAGTATGTAACTTCAATATAGTCTAACATACAATAGTATATTTGGATTGTTGGTAAATCTAGTTCCTCAAAAGACTAACATCTTAAAAAGAGGTATTGTGTCTTTAATCTATATGCCCTTGGTACTGGCACATAGGGCTCTAAATAAATATTGGAAAAACTATTAGAAAAGAGGGATTTTACTAGATAAAATATTTCTAAAATACAAATGCACAGTTTGAAAAATGGTGAGTAGGTGATACAGACTGAGGACCTAATAAAAGAATAAAGAAAAATAAAAGAAAAATAAAGTTTCTTGAGAACTAGGACAAAGCAAAGATGTCATAGGTGATATCTTAAATTATATGGGAGTTAAAACTAGTATCAACTCTTGAAATTAGGAAGAAGGGGGCCTAATACCACTGAGCATCTGAATGCTAAATGCAGCAAGACTTGGCCACAGAAGACTGACTAAGCTGTGGTTGCCTAGGAAATAGTTTATGGGGCTTTATTGAATAAAGGGAGAGTTCTAGTTTCAGAAATGGTTAAGACATTTCCATTTCTTCTGTCTTGATAATCACACACCAAACTAGAGGGACTTTGAACAGAAGCACACACTCCATCTATGGTGAAATGAATCTACAATCCTTCACCATAACATTTGAAGACAAAAAGTAGACCTAGGATTGGCAAATGACTTCATAGAGTGGAAGATGACCACTTCTAAGTGTCTACTGGGGAGGAAGGGGGATACTAATGGAGTGTGAGACAGTTTACCCTGTGGAACCCCAGAAAGTCTTAGGAATTGGGCTACCAGTTATTACAGTGAGCCACTGAGTTTGAAATGGATATAAAGTATAATTATACCTGTTCCTTATCATCAGACCCCCTCACTCAGAAAACAAAGTAGATGCTCTGGACAATCTTGGGTTTTAGTGACTTTTCGGACAAGGATGTGGAGGGGTGGAGTGAGGGCACAGAGATATGACTTTGTGTCGCACAAGATGAAAAGTTGCCTCTAGAAAAAGAGGATTCTTGAAGAACTTTACTTTGAGTGAAAGATTGAATTTGGCAGAACATCCAACAAGCCTGGCCACTAGCAAAAGAAAACAAGGAAATTTGTCTGTCTTGGCTTGGACCCTGGCTGAAAAAATGATCTCTCCTACCTGTAATCCCTGCTGCAACTACCTTGCCATTTTAGTGCAGAAGCAGCCACAGACTACATGTAAATGAATTACAGTGGCTCATTAACTGGCTGTGTTCTAGTAACCTTCATTTATAAACCATGAAATTTGAAATTTCATGTTTTTCATATATCATTAAATATTGTTTTGATTTTTTTCTAGCCATTTAAAAATGCAAAACCTGATCTTTGCTGAGTGACCATATAAAAAGAGACAGCAGGCTCGATTTGACCTGTGGGGCTAGTTTGCTGATCATTAATCTAGGATTTAAATAAATGTGTTAAATATTTAAGGATGAGAATTCACTCTTTTTCTTTAAAGAAAAAGAAGGCAAGAAAGAGGGGAAAAAAGAATAGATACAGTAAGACAAAGTTCAAAATAATATATTAGAAACAAATTAGTAATTATATTGAATATAAATGGACTGAGTTGACTGGCTGAAAGATTGCTAGAATGGATTTTTTTTTCTAGGATGGATTTTTACAAAATCCAAATATATGTTAACTAATTAATTTTTTAAAAGATATGTTTATTTGAGAAACAGCTTGTGTGTCCCTGCATGCAGGGGGAGGAGCAGAGGGAGAGAATCCCTAAGCAGACCCCCCACTGAGCTTGGAGCCCAACGCTGCCCATCCCATGACCCATGAGCTGAAATCAAGCCAAAACCAACTGAGCCGCCCAAGTGCTCCCAAATGTATTTATTTATTTATTTTTTTTTCCAAATGTATTTATTTTAAAAGAGGATACTCTCCCCCCAAAAAGAGACATACCCTAAACATAAGGATACATTAAACATCAAAGTAAAAGAAAGGAAAATGTTATACTGAGACAATGCTTTAAAAAGAAAAACTGATGTCTTTTTGACAACATATATTTTAAGTGGGACTTCATTGTTTAAGAATTAGTGAATTACATGATGATAAAAGGAAGCTTTTTACTAAACTAGGAAGATATAATAATTTTAAACTTGCATGTACCTAACATATACATGTACCTGACAGCAAAGATAGCTACATAGCAAAATTCTATAGTAGAACTTAAAGAACTGCAAAGAGAAGCTGATAAATGTACTATTATGCCAAAATACTTAAACATAAGTATTTGAATAATTGAGAGAACAGGAAGATAAAAACTTACTAAGGATACAAAAGATTTGATTCTAACAATTAACAGGCTTTTTCTGTTGGACATATAGAGAACCCTGTATCCAACAATTGATTAGATAAAAATTCTCAATTTTATTGGGAAATTTTATTAAAATCAATCACATACTAGGCTAAATAGCAAGCCTCATCAATGTCAAAAATCAGTATAAGACAAAAAAATCAGTATAAGACAAATTAACTTAGCAAAAAAGAATCATAACAAAAATTATTTAAACTTAAGACTATAATGAATATACATGCAGGCAATATTTGTGGACTGCTGCTAACGTGGTACTCAGAGGCAAATGTAGAATCTTAAGTTATTTACTAAGATAAAGGTCTGAAAGCTAAGGTAACCAACTTTAAAATCTGGAAAAGAATAAAAACATTAAAAAAAAAAAAAAGAACATAGCATTATAATTTTAGATAAATTATTCCAGAGAGAAAAAATATGCTGTGGCTCATTTTAGGAGGC
The DNA here is from genome assembly GCF_018345385.1 of Vulpes lagopus. NCBI lineage: Eukaryota > Metazoa > Chordata > Mammalia > Carnivora > Canidae > Vulpes > Vulpes lagopus. The sequence goes on from NC_054829.1 coordinate 104,420,898, forward strand.
CAGTATATTCAGACTAGTATGTTATGGGAGTGGAAATTTTATTGGCTATTTTCATTTATGAGTATGAATTTAAGTGGGCACCTGGGTGGCTCAGTCAGTTAAGTATCCGACCGTTGGTTTCAGCTCAGATTGTAGTCTCAGGATTGTGAATTCGAGCCCTGCACCCAGCTCCATGCCCAGTGCAGAGTCAACTTCGGGTTCTCTCTCCCTCTGCCCCTACCAGTTATGCACTCTCTCTAAAATAAATAAGTAAATATGTCTTTTAAAAATATATTAGGAAACCAAATCCAACAATTAAAATCGTAAAAACACTATAACCAAAATAGGATTTATTCTTACATTGCAAGCAGGTTCAACTATCAAAAAGAAGCCAATTTCCAAATCTATAAATTAAATGCAATTCCAGTGAAAATCCCAAAAGTGTTTTTTAACAGAACTGGACAAGCTGACTTTAAAGTTTTGTAAAAGAGTGAAAAGCCAAAGATAATTTTTTTAAAAAAATTTACTTATGTATTTATTCATGAGAGACACAGAGAGAGACAGAGACATAGGCAGAGGGAGAAATGGGGAGCTGGATGCGGGACTCCATCCCGGGATCCCGGGATCATGCCCTGAGCTGAAGGCAGACGCCCAACGGCTGAGCCACCCAGGGATCCTGAGCCAAGGATAATTTTAAAATAAAAGAACAGTTTTGAAAGAGAACAAGGCCCTGAGGGGACGTCCCTATAGATGTTAAGACTTACTATGAAGTCTATTTATATCTTAAAAAGTGAGAGTGATTAAGACAGTGTGCTTTAAGCACTTTGTAAATTGGCAAATCTAGTTACATTGAAGAGGTACATATTTTATGACTCATCAACTCACTCTTAACAATGTCTTTAAAATTCTGAGGAAGTAGAAAAGGTAGAATAAACATATTTTCTAAAAAAAAAAATCTATAGATATTTGCTTCCCATGCACTTTTGCTTTAGCGAAGTAAGGGAAGGAAACAAGAAAGAGGAAGAAGTAGAACCAGGAAATGGGTTCAACACAGGAGAGTCTAAATAATGCCAGAGAGAAGTCATCAAACACCAGAACAGAAGGCCTAGAAAGGCAGTCTTTCAACCTCAAATCTGCAGATTTGAGCAGATGTGTGACAGAGTCCAAGGAGAAAAGCTGAACTGATAGGTGGTCTGATTCGTTTGACCATGTGGAGGCCTATATTGAAGGGTATCTTGTGGACGTCTTAAAGATTGTGAGAAGCCTTAACCACAGCGAAGAGTCGGTGTTTATAGCATCCTGGTGCCCAGCACAGTTGGCATTCAGAAATATTTGTTAAGTGAAGCATGTCCTCAAAAGTAGCAGAAACAAAATATATTTAAAATGGGAAAGGAGAACCAGCTGGAACCATAAAGGGTGCCATGAAAATAAGAGGGTGAAATAGGTGATGAGGAATACTCGAGAACAATTTGATACAACATCTGGGAACAATTCTGTTGGGTTTGATAGTGGGAGATGTGTCAGATAAGGTAGAGTTGTGGAGACCTTGAGTTCAGATGTTTTTAAATTAGGGCTGTTGCCAGCAACAGACTTCCCTCTTCCCTTCCCTTTTCCCTTTTCCCTTTTCCCTTTTCCCTTTTCCCTTTTCCCTTTTTTCTAAGAATAATACATTATATGTATTATTAATTTCAGAGGTAGAGGTCAGTGAGCAACAGACATTTTAGAGAACCTTCCAGTTATTTTATTCCAAACTGATAGCCAGGGTTATAATCCAGTTGAGCTGTTGATTTATCAGCTGATATTTAACAAGCTTATCTTGTTTTCCCAGAGTGGTGCCAGAAGCTGGGATTTTAATGATCAGCACAATCTGATAATGTCCCTGCCCTCTTATTCAGAATATTGAAAATATGGGGATATCCAGCCTGAGGCAACTTTTGAACCTGGATTTACTCTTACAAAACATCAGATTTGGAAATTTTCACTGGCCCTAGAAATTGAAATTCATTGCTTTTCATTTCACCAGGAATTCCTACCTATCATAATAAGCTTTATTGGATATTTTTGTTATTAGAAACCTATACTATCTTGATAATTCAAATCTGCTAATCATTCTTCTTGGCCAGTGATCTCTACCTGCATTTTTTGCACAAGTGACCTGATAAACACAGAACACACCTCATCATAGTTCCTGTTAAGCGTGATCACGCATTGCTCTCTCTCACCTTCTTTTCTCTCTGTCCTTTTGCAGGGATTGTATTCGCACATTATGGTCCAGTCTGGAAACAACAGAGGAAGTTCTCTCATTCAACTCTTCGACATTTTGGCCTTGGAAAGCTTAGTTTGGAGCCCAAGATTATTGAGGAGTTTAAATATGTAAAAGAGGAAATGCAGAAGCATGGAGAAGACCCCTTCAACCCTTTCCCCATCGTCAACAATGCCGTCTCTAACATCATTTGCTCCCTGTGCTTTGGCCAGCGATTTGATTACACCAATAATGAGTTTAAGAAAATGCTTCATCTTATGTCACGAGCATTAGAAATCTGTCTGAACTCCCAGCTCCTCCTGGTCAATATATGCTCCTGGCTCTATTATCTTCCCTTTGGACCATTTAAGGAATTAAGACAAATTGAAAAGGATATTACCACTTTCCTTAAAAAAATCATCAAAGACCATAAAGAGTCTCTGAACGTAGAGAACCCTCAGGACTTCATAGACATGTACCTTCTCCATGTGGAGGAGGAAAGAAAAAATAATAGCAATAGTAGCTTTAATGAGGATTACTTATTTTATATCATTGGTGATCTCTTCATTGCTGGGACTGATACCACAACTAACTCCTTGCTTTGGTGCCTTCTGTATATGTCACTGAACCCCGACATACAAGGTAATTAACAACTGTTTCCTTTATTCAGACAAAGCCAGATTATTTAAATTCGTATCAGCAAATTGGTGATCCTGTGGCTCCTAGCACAAAGCGATGTCTTCAGGCCAGAAAACAAAGTGGAAAGACTTGAATCTCATAGGGAGTCGTGATGGTGTTAACAGCGAAACTCTTAAGTTCCTAGACATTGGCACTAATGTCATACTTGCTTGCCTCTGCTTTAAATCTCTATGGGTCTGATGCTATGTGAAATGTACGATAGAGGAAGGCTTTTAGGGGAGGACAATTTAGAGCTAATGGGAATCATAATGATTATCTGAACCCCGTCATCTTGTTTTGAGAATGGAGAACAGAGACCCAGAAAAGTTATGTCACTTTCACGAGATGACAGAGCCACTTCCACCACATTGATACCAGTAGGTAGTGAGTGCCCAACAGTTCATAGTGGAAGACTGTAAAGGAGGGCAGTGTATTATTTTTCTGTTGCTCCTATAACAAATAACCACAAACGTAGTGACTTAAATCAACACAAATTTGTTATCTTAAAGGTCTGTGTCTCACTGGGCTTAAATAAAAATGTTGACCGGGCGGCATTCCTTTCTGCAGGCTCTAGAGGAGGATCCATTTCCAGCTGCCTTGGCTCTGGGCCCCCTTCCTCCTTTATCAAAGCCTGGGATGTTGCAGCTCTTCTGACCACTTTCTTCTACTCAGATCTTCCTCTGACACTAAACTGGGAAAGTTCTTCAGTTTGAAAACCCGTGTAATTAGTGCACACCCATAAAATCCAGGGTAATCTCCCCATCACATTGGCAGGTCTTTCTTGCCACATAAAGTAGCACATTCCTAGGTTCCAGGGGTTTGGGGTATGAACATCACTGAGGGGCCATTTTCTGTCTGCCGTAAATGAGATTATGCTTACTGCATTTGTTAACTATTGATGAGTAACAAATTATTCCCAAAATTTAGCAGCTTAAAAAAAGCCACCATTTGCTCTCTCACATAGTTCCTGAGGATCAGGAATCTAGAGGCAGCATAGCCTGGTTGGTCTGGCCTAGGCTTTCTCATGAAGTTGTAGTCAAGATGTGGGCTGGAGCTACAGTCACCTGCAGACTTGACAGGGACCAAAGGATCCACTTCCGATGGCTTGTCGGCTTGACTTTTAGCTGCAGGTCCCACCGTTTGGAGTTTTCCATAAGGCTGCTGGACTTGGGGGCTGCTTGACTTGGTATTTGCCTTCCCCAAAAATGAGTGACCTGAGAGAGCAAGTACCAAGACAGGAGCCACAGTGTCTTTTATAACCTAAGCTCAGAACTGACATGCCTCACTTCTCCTTTATTCTGTTGGTCACACAGACCGACTTGGTACAAGGTGGGAAGGGACTGTACAAGGATGTGAACACCAAGAGGCAGAAAACATTGGGGGCCATGCTGGGCTGTCACATAAAAGCTTAGAGTCAGTCCAGTGTTCATACAAGAGAATGAGGTAGGAGTACTCCTGAAACCAGAATGCTTTCTTCTTTACCCATCTGTCTGTTTTGCTAGCTACTTTCCAAGTCACAAGGTGGTAGAGTGTCCCTAGGACTAGCTGCCTCTTACTTGGAATATGTGACCACTGCTTCACATCTCTGAGGCCGAGTCAGGTCTTAACTGCCAGTTTATCATTGTGTGCATGATGTGATGGGAGTACACATAGAACAGCAGTCTCAATTCTCCTGGCTTGTCTTCTGGTTTATTATTTGTTATTATTTCCTTATTTTTTTTTAATAATAGAAAAAGTTCAGGAAGAAATTGAAAGGGTCATTGGTGCTGACAGAGTCCCTTCCCTCACTGACAAGGCGCAGATGCCCTATACAGAAGCCACCATCATGGAGGTACAGAGGCTGACTGTGGTGGTGCCACTTGCTATTCCTCATATGACCTCAGAGAAAACAGGCAAGTCCAGGATCTTTCTCTTTGAATGCCCTTGAAGGAAGCTCAGCCCCTTAATCCAAGTGAATTGAAGTGACAGTGTGGTGACCATTGCCCAGCTTGATCCTTCTGAGGGATTTAACATTGTGTTGTGGATAATGAAATGTCCAGGGAATGTTGGCCCTCAGTTGTCTGTTATTCATGTACTGGCATTACAGCACTGCTCGTTTTATAAATAGCTCTCTAGATTTCAGAGCATGCATACTTACACTGTCAAACAAATTATGCTGCCATTTAAGATGGTTGTATTGGCTAAAAAACTCCAGAATTAACAAAAGCACCTCTCAGTCTTCTTGGACAATCACAAGAGCTAGTTTATTTTTTTTTTTTAATTTTTATAATATAAATTTATTTATTTATTTTATTTTATTTATTTATTTATGATAGTCACACACACAGAGAGAGAGAGAGAGGCAGAGACACAGGCAGAGGGAGAAGCAGGCTCCATGCACCGGGAGCCCAACGTGGGATTTGATCCCGGGTCTCCAGGATCGCACCCTGGGCCAAAGGCAGGCGCCAAACCGCTGCGCCACCCAGGGATCCCACAAGAGCTAGTTTAAATATGAAATTAAGGATTTTACTTACTTGACCTTTTACAGTTCAACAACTGAAGCATAAAAATTAAAGAATTAGAAGAGCCCATCTAATTCTAAGGGCACCTGTTTCAACTTCTTGTGTACACTGAAATGTGTCCATTTTGTCATGTCTTTGACATATAAGCACCCAGACTCTATGTTAAATCCCTCATAAGAAGGAACTTATAAGTATAAACATGCTTATACTATAAGGAGGCAATAACTTATAAATGACATTGGATCACTTTATGATTACTTCGATGCATATTAGATATACTGTGTTTGCAGTATCTTTTGAACACTGTTTAAAGTGCATATGACCTTGTCAGCTGCTAAGAGCCAGTATAGATTTCCCTGTATGATTGACCCTTGGACAACACAGTTATAAACTATGTGAGTCCACTTATATGCAGACTTTTTTCAATAAAAATATTGGAAAAATTTTTGGAGATTTATGACAATTTGAAAAAATTCACAGATAAACTGTGTAGCCTAGAAATATTGAAAAAATTAAGAAAAGGTATATCCTGAATTCATAAAATATATATAATTTATTTTATCATCTACTACTGTAAAATATAGTTGACTCTTGAAAAGCATGAGTTTGAACCATGTGGGTCCTCTTATGTGCAAATTTTTTATAGCACAGTATTGTGAATATATTTTCTCTTACGATTTTTTAATATAAAATTTATAAGTCTTTGGAAAGTTTATCTGGAATGTCCTATGATTTCTGTTTCAGTGTTTTCTCTTAATTGTAATGTTTTTATGGTTTGATTTCACTCATTAACTCAACACCTATTTAAGCAAGTCCTATGCCTTATCTCAGGCTGGGTCCTGGGGTCGTGTGGAAAGGATACCAGTTGATAAGGTCAGGCCCCTACCCTCAAGCACCTCAGTGTTTAGGTAGGTAGGTATGTAACTAGATGTTTTTTTCAGATAATGATGTTTAGAGAGAAGTGTTAGTGAACATGTTGAATGACACTGGATTTTGTTTTGTTTTTGCTTTTTTTAGTGCTCCAAGGATATACCATTCCTAAAGGCACAGTGATATTACCCAACCTGTGGTCAGTACACAGAGACCCAGCCATTTGGGAGAAACCAGATGATTTCTACCCTAATCGATTTCTGGATGATCAAGGACAACTTATTAAAAAAGAAACATTTATTCCTTTTGGGATAGGTCAGTTAAACTTTTATTTTCTTAACGGCCTAATTAAAGAGGTAGAACTAAAAGAATCTTTTATTATTTTATGATATTGTTTTAAAAATACTTCTTTCTTGGGGCACCTAGGTAGCTCAGTTGGTTAAGCATCCGACTCTTGATTTCGGCTCAGGTCATGTTCTCAGAGTCGTGAGATTGAGCCCCATGTTGGGTTCTGAGCTCCTCGTGGAGTCGGCTTGAGATTCTCTTTCTCCTCCCTCTGCCCCTTGTACTCCTTCTCTCTCTCTCTAAATAAAATCTTTAAAAATATTTCTTTTTCTTTAAGATTTTATTTTTTTTATTCATTAATGAGAGACAGAGAGAGAGAGAGGCAGAGACATAGGCAGAGGGAGAAGCAGGCTCCATGTGGGGAGCCCAACGTGGGACTCGATTCAGGGTCTCCAGGATCATGCCCCAGGCTCAAGGCGGTGCCAAACCGCTGAGCCAACCGGGCTGCCCAAAATACTTCTTTCTTAGCAAGCGGATACAAGAGGTAAATGAGATAATGCAGCTCTACTACATTCATTTTAGATTTTAAAAACAAAATGAAAGCAATTGGTTTTAAATCCTTAAATAGGAATAAATAAGTAAATAAATAAATCCTTAAATATGACTAGAAATCTTCCTTCCTGAGCTGCCCAAGTGATTGTTTGAGTCCCGGAAAACTGTTGGCATTAAAAGCAACTTGAGGGGCAGCCCCTGTGGCGCAGCGGTTTAGTGCCCCCTGCAGCCCGGGGCATGATCCTGGAGACCCTGGACCGAGTCCCACATCAGGCTCTCTGCATGGAGCCTGCTTCTCCCTCTGCCTGTGTCTCTGTCTCTCTTTCTCTCTCTGTGTGTCTCTACGAATAAATAAAATCTTAAAAAAAAAAAAATAAAAAAAAAAAAATAAAAGCAACTTGAGGGCAGCCCGGGTAGCTCAGCGATTTAGCGCTGCCTTCAGCCCAGGGTGGGATCTTGGAGACTTGGGATCCAGTCCCACATCGGGCTCCCTGCATGGAGCCTGCTTCTCCCTCTGCCTGTGTCTCTGCCTCTCTCTCTCTCTCTCTCTCTCTCTCTGTCTCATGAATAAATAAACAAAATCTTAAAATAAATAAATAAATAAATAAATAAATAAATAAATAAATAAATGCAACTTGTGACCTTCTGCTGGGCTGCGGGCTAAGAGGCTGCGTTCTCTCATCTCACCAGTCACCGGGATGAGTACATGTAGGATTCTTTCTATAAAAAAGGCATGCTCCAGAGATTCTCATCTGACTCATTCTCCCTTTAATCGTCCAGTTAAGAACAAAGGGAAGAGATAAGTAGATATGGAGGAGACAGAGTAGCCTGCATCTGTCTCTAGTTCCAGTACAGAATGAGGATAGGTTTTCATGAGGAGGAGTTAAAATGTGAACTTAGTATTTAAAAATTCTCATCAGCAGGGAACCCTGGGTGGCGCAGCGGTTTAGCCCCGCCTTTGGCCCAGGGTGCGATCCTGGAGACCCAGGATCGAATCTCACATCGGGCTCCCGGTGCATGGAGCCTGCTTCTCCCTCTGCCTGTGTCTCTGCCTCTCTCTCTCTCTCTCTGTGTGTGACTATCATAAATAAATAAAAATTAAAAAAAAAATTCTCATCAGCATATACTTTGGGAAGCCATGGGGGTATATGTGGCTAATTTATTTTAAAACTCTCTATATGTGCATTCAAAACACTTTTGAGATTTCATATGAAATTGCTCTTCTTGAGATAGGAAAAGGGGTAGTATTATAACCCCAACTTTTTTTCTGATCTCATTTTTAGGGAAGCGGGTGTGTATGGGAGAACAGCTGGCAAAGATGGAATTATTTCTGATGTTCGTGAGCCTAATGCAGAGTTTCACATTTGCTTTACCGAAGGATTCTAAGAAGCCCATCCTGACTGGAAGATATGGTCTAACTTTAGCCCCACATCCATTTAATATAGTCATTTCAAAGAGATAAAGAACATGTCCGAGAAGAGAATGTAAATACATTTCCTTCCTAAACAGATTATTCCTTCCGCATTGACAGCAGACCCAATAATGCAGCAGATCCAGATTAGGCTCAGATGAGAGGGAGACTGGAAAGCGAGTAGAGCTTGCATCTTGGAAGATTCCTCAGGGGATACTTCTGTCATTTTAGTAATGCACGTCTGTGACTTAGGAGATGGGGACCAAAGTGCTGGATGGGAAGCAGGAGATCTGGCTTTTATCCCCAGTGGCTCCCACCAGTGAACATTTCTTCTCATCACTCAGTGCCTCAGTCATTCCATAACATGAGGTTAAGAAATGTGCCTTCTTTCCATCTCTCAGCACTAAGGAAGGTCAAATGCCTCATATCTTTTCTGATATTACCAAAACACTTGTTAAGTACCGGAGAACAAATTCAGAAGTAGTAGGAAGACCTGCCAGTTTAAGACCTGTGACAGCATGAAAGTGGTATTTATACCACTTATATATATTTTGTCAGGGAAGGATGTGGGTTTAAGTCATGATGAGTTAGAGCTTTTCTTGGCACAGATCCTATGTCTGTTTTGGGAGATGGGAGGCTTGTTTTGTTACCATTATCTATTCATTTGTGATTTCATTTTTTCACATTTTGTAGACATGGACTCAAGCGCCCTTGTCTGGTATGTAGAGGAAAGGCTGTTGTTTGAATTTTTATGTCTACCTTCTGTTTCAACTACAGGAACAGTGAGCCTGGCTGAAGGAGTGGCTTCATGGCAGAGTTTCTTTCTGCTGGGTGTAGCTCTACCTTTTGACTTGAGCCCCGAATAATGAGGTTGGGAATTCTGATACTGAGATTGATCAGGGAAGGATTCAAACTGTGAACCACTTGTCTGTGCTGCCGCCACGTGATCCCATGAGCGTCTACTCTGTGTTTTCAATACAGATAGATGAAGTACAGGCAAATCTCTAGGTGCCTTGAGGATTTTTGTCAATTAAAAAAAAAAAACAAAACAAAAAACAAAAACGAATAAGCTAAGTGCCCAGGAATTGTGAGTGAATGGAACAGTTGTCATATAGATTTTTAATGAGATGATGCAAGTGTGGTTCCATTGCATTTTGAACAGGATGTTTGTTCCTCATCTGGAATTTTATATGCTTTTGATTTACACTAATAATTTGGCATGAACAAGTTTATTACTCCTTAATTTATATAGACATTTTCAACATTCCTAACCAAACAGCTTGTAGCTTACTGGAAAAAAAAAAAACTATTCTGTGAGATTATATTGAAATCAGATGTTCATTAAACTTTTAAATATAATGCCTCCAACTGTAGCATTTTAAAAACCTCTTTATATGGTAAGTCATTGAAAGAACTATTAATGCAATTTTGTATTTTATGATTTATTTGAAGTGTAAAAACCAGAAGTACCTTATTTTATATATCTTCCTAATACCTAATTTTTAATCCTTATCTTTAACATAATTTCTGGTGCTTTTATTAAACTTTTAGTTTTAACCACAATAGTATCACGTCTGGTTTTTTATTTTAACTGCTAAACAAAATTTTTTTTATTTTTTATTTTTTAAAGATTTTTATTTATTTATTCATGAGAGACATAGAGAGGCAGAGACACAGGCAGAGGGAGAAGCAGGCTCCATGCAAGGAGCCTGATGTGGGACTCAATCCCAGAACCCCAGGATCACCCCCTGAGCCAAAGGCAAATGCTCAATGGCTGAGCCACCCAGGTGTCCCACAAAATTGTTTCTAAACTACATGTCAAATTAGGAAATGTAAGAGGGAGCAGACCTCCAGAGAGAGAGAGAGAGAGAGAGAGATGGCTACAATGTAACAGAAACATGGCTTTAGATTGGAGGATAATTCTTTGAAAATATCCCCTCAGGGGTGCATGAGTGGCTCAGTTGGTTAAGTTTAAGCAGTTGCCTTGGGCTCAGGTCATGATTCCAGGGTCCTGATATGGAGCCCCACATCCGGCTCCCTGCTCTGTGGGGAGCCTGCTTCTCCCTCTCCCTCTGCTGCTCCCCCTGCTTCTACTTGTGTGCTCTCTCTCTCTCTCTCTGTCAAATAAATAAATAAAATAAAAAGTAATAATAAAATAAAATATCCCCTCAGAGCAGTTACTCTCAGGACTATGTCACAGTTCACATTTCTGATTTCCCACAACCAAATCCAGCATTATTTGAGGGAGGGATGAATGGACATAAGCCCAGTGTGGCAAAGGAGTGGCTTCTGTCTCCCTTACCCTACTCAGCTCCAGGAGAAGAATTTTTTTAAATGCCTCAGCCTGCGGATTTTGCTTACAGATGAGCCCCCTGCTGGCTTTTTCCATGTCCCACTCTTCCTCCTGCCATCACAGCTCAGAGGTCATCTCTGATCTAAAGTGGCCTTACTGGAGAACTTCCTGCTGTAGGCTAAATGTTTGTGCACCCCCCCCCCAATTCGCTTATTGAAACCTAATCCCAATGTGATGGTCTGTGGAGTGTGACCTCAAGGAGGTGATGAGGTCATGAGTGCAGCCCTTATGAAGGGATTAGTGTCCTTATGAAAGATGAAAGAGGCTCCTGAGAGCTGCCTTGCCCATCCGCCATTTGAGGAGCTATGTGAAGACAGCTGTCACAGAACCGGGCAGAAGGCTCTCAGCAGATCCTGAATCTGCCCCCATCTTGGACTTGCAGCCTCCAGAACTGTAAGAAATACGTACCGTTATTTATAGCATAGCCAGGCTGGTATTTTTGTTCTAGCAGCCCACAGAAGGCTCCCAAATCTCATCACCCAGTTACTCCTAGCCCTCCTTACTACTTATGGTTACTCCATTTATTTAAACCCTCAGCTCCTACAATCTGTGACACCTCTGCCAGTTTAAAAACCTTGATGCACAAGTTTTTAATTTTGATGAAGTCCAATGTGTTATCTATTTTTTCTTTTGTTGCCTGTGCCTGTGTCCTATCAAGAAATCATGGCCAAATCCAGTGTCATGAAATTTTCCCCGTTTTCTTCTAGGAATGTTACAGTTTGAGCTTTTTTGTTTAGGTCTTTGATCCGTCTTGAGCCGATTTTTGTATGTGGTTAAGGTAAGGTCCAACTTCATTCTTTTGCATGTGGTGACACAATGTCCCCAGCACCATTTGCTGAAGAGGCTATCTTTTACTTACTGAATGGTCTTGGTACCCTTGTCGAAAAGTATTTGGCCACATATACAAGCTTTTTATTTCCGGGTCAATACTATCTTCTGAAATATAAATTACTAGGGGTGCCTGGGTGGTTCATTTGGTTAAGAGTCTAACTTTAGCTCAACTCATGATCTCTGTGTCCTGGGATCAACCCCCAAAGGCTCTACTCAGTGGGGGATCTGCTTCTCCCTCTACCTCTTCCCCTGCTCCTGTTCTCTCTTTCTGTCTCAAATAAATAAAACCTTAAAAAAATATAATAAATCGGCAGTTTTATACTAACATCAGAATATTCAGATTAATCAGAATAGAGATAATAAACCCATATCCTCTAGTATAAAAGTGGCATCATGCCATGAAGTAACAGGAAATAATATTTTAAAAAGTGCTAAAGCAATTGTTTAATTATTTAGAAAATTAAAATAACACATTTTTGGGTGCTTGGGGTGCATCTGCCTTCAGCTCAGGTGGTGATCTCAGGGTCCTGGGATCATGCAAGTCCTGCATCCAACTCCCTGCTCAGCGAGGAGCTTGCTTCTCCCTCTCCCTTTGCCTCCCCCCACCCTCCCCCCCACTGGTTTTGCTCTCTCTCTCACTCAAGATGAGAACAGCTTGGAGGCTGATTACATAAAAATTTTAAAAAATAAACACATTTTCTTTTTTCATTTACTGAAATCTAGAGTTAGTTCTAAAAAAATAGAACTAATATTATATGTATGAATATATATATATATATGTAAGCATCTATGAAACATTTGATATGGGAATGGGAACTACTTTTCTGAGCATAAAAAAGTAATAGATTCAATCACAAATATAAAGCACAATGGATTTGCTGACATAAAAACAGAAAACTCCCATGTTCTAAAATGACAGTTGGCAAATAATGAAAAATAATTATGCCAGTCTTGACAAAAATTTGGTATTCTTGCTTATAATTCAGCTAGTAGAACACCTAATTTTAAAAATAGGTGGGGGCTTCCTGGCTAGGTTGGTAGATAGAGCATGTGACTCTTGATCTCAGCCTACTGAAAAAATAAAATATGAAAGAATGTTTAAATTCATCGAAAATGCAAGTAAAACAGTAAGATACCATTTTTTACCCATTATGTTTTAAAGATGTATCTTAAAAGGAAAATACTAAATATTGATGAGGGAGAAGCATTCATACACTGCTGCTGGCAATTTAGACTGAAGCTACATTTCTGGAGAAAATTTTAAGAATATGCATCAAGGTTTTTAAAGTATTTGTTCCTAAATGTAGACTCGTATTCTACATTGAATTCTGGAATAGAATAATATATTAACGGATAAACCTGAGAATCCCAGTGAAGTCTGGAGTTTAGTTTCTAGCATTGTCTTCAGTGTTAATGTCTTCATTTTTGACAAGTGTACTTTGGTTACATAAGATGTCAAAATTAGGGGAAACTGGGTGAAGGGAATACGTGAACTCTCAGAACCATCTTTGCAACTCTTCTGTAGATCAAAACTCATTCCTCCCAGAAGTTTTCTTAAGTAAGTATTCATCCCATTTGGCTCAATCAATTCTACTTCTAAGATATAACTATGGGTAATAATGAGATAAAAATAGTTTTGGATAAGTTATTCATTATTCATTGCAGTGATATATTTGATAGCAAAAGAGAAAAAAGGAAAGACAAGAAAGACAAGCAATCCAAATGCTCAACATTAAGGGCAATGTAATAGCCATACTCATTCATGCATAAAATAATTATGAGACTCGCTCTAGATATTGGAGCATAGAAGCAACCAAAACGAAGATCTCTGATGTGAAAGAGCTTAATTTCCAAAAGAGAAAAAAATGACAGTGAATAAGTAAATAAGATGTGTGGCATATTTAGTCATAAATGTTAAAGACCAAAATAAAACCAGGGAAAGGATGCAAAATGCCAGGGAGAGGTTGCACTTTTAGGTACAGAGGACAGAGAAAGCCCCCATGGGAAGCTGATATTTGAGTGAAGACCCAGGAGTAGCAAAGAGCAAACCCTGGGGACATCTAGACAGGAGGAACAGCAAGGCCACAGGCCTTAATGCAGGGGTGTGTCTGAAATGTTGGAGGAATGGGACAAGAAAGAATGGTAGTAGGAGAGGAAATGATAAAGTTGGAGGAAAGGGCAGATGATAGAGACGATGGCTCAATCTGAGATGGGGACCATGAAGCGTTTTGAATAGAGAAGGGACATGACATGACTTAAAATGGAATGGATTCTCTCTGGCTACTGTGTTAAGAATAATCAGAATAGGGCAGTCTGGGTGGCTCAGTGGTTTAGCACCACCTTCAGCCCGGGGCGTGATCCTGGGGACCCTGGATCGAGTCCCACGTCGGGCTCCCTGCATGGAGCCTGCTTCTACCTCTGCCTGTGTCTCAGCCTCTCTCTCTCTCTCTCTCTCTCTGTGTGTGTGTCTCTATGAATAAATAAATGAAATCTTTAAAAACAAAATAAATAAAAATAAACTCACATATATAATATAAAAAAATAAAATCTTAAAGAATAATCAGAATAGGGGCAAGGGTGGAATAATGGAATGTTATCTAACAAATATTCTTAATAACTTTTAATGGCATCAAAAGTGCTCAAAATATTGCAATATAATTTTAAAAGGAAGGCAAATCTAAATGTACTATGATCTCTTGTTCTAAAATTATAGATCAACAGAACTTTGGATAGTAAAATTATGGTTAAGTCTTGTTTCACTCTCAACTCTTCTGTGTTTCTCAACTTTTCTGTAATGAATATCTTTTCCTTTAGAAGTAAATGAATAATGTCTACCAGCTTATGTTTTTATTTTTTTTTATTTTTTATTTATTTATGATAGTCACAGAGAGAGAGAGAGGCAGAGACACAGGCAGAGGGAGAAGCAGGCTCCATACACCGGGAGCCCGACGTGGGATTCGATCCCGGGTCTCCAGGATCGCGCCCTGGGCCAAAGGCAGGCGCCAAACCGCTGCGCCACCCAGGGATCCCTGTCTACCAGCTTATGAATTGCTCACCTGTAGTCAATTGAGTTATGATTGTGATTTCTTACAGCATTGAGACACAGAGAGAGAGAGGCAGAGACATAGGCAGAGAGAGAAGCTGGCTTCCTGTGGTGAGCCTGAGGTGAGACTTGATCCCAGGGCCCCGGGATCATGACCTGAGACAAAGGCAGGTGCTCAACCCCTGAGCCACCGAGGTCCCCCTCAAGATACTTTAATATTCATCTGTAAAATGAAAGCTTTTGTAGCTCTTAAAGCATACTGAGCATTTTTAATTGAAATTTCTTTAGTCTAAAATGATAGGGTAGGGTTTTTATACTACAGAATTTTAGAGCTAAAAGAAATTTTAGAGATGATTTAATTTAGTCTCCTAATAGATGAGGAGATGGAAGAATCAGTAGTGAAATGACCAAGGACTGTTGGATCCAGAACCAGTACCCGTATTCAGATACCTGGTCTGATTCCACCATATGGTCAAGGAAAATTGAGAACAAGATGCTAAATTTTAAGGGCTTACCTAAAACATCAAAGGTAGAGTTCCTATTGCCTAGCGTTTCAAGCACCTAAGTTAAGTAGTACTGTTTTTAAATATTCATCTACTTTAAGTTATTCTCTTATTTAAGGAATATCTTCAATGGCTACTATATGCCAAGCTCTGGTGAAAACCTTAAGAATTTGTCCTAAATGAAAAGCTATGCTTATAGTTCCCTGCCTGTGCACGTAAGGGAAAAAAAAAAAGAGCTTAAGGAAATTTCTTTAAAAAGTACTGCCACTATCAGATTTTCAATGCTGTGTACGGAAAAGGCTCTTTGCTGCCCCATTGTGGGGAAATAAAGGTCTTCCCATTAGAAATCTTAAAAGTGGGCAGCCCCGGTGGCGCAGCGGTTTAGCGCCACCTTCAGCCCAGGGCCTGATCCTGGAGACCTAGGATTGAGTCCCACGTAGGGCTCCCTGCATGTTGCCTGCTTCTCCCTCTGCATGTGTCTCTGCCTCTCTCTCTGTGTCTCTCATAAATAAAGTATTTTTTTTAAAGACCATTTCTCTGGGGGCCTGAGATTAGCTTAATATCATTTAGCCATGTGAGTGGTAAATTCTGCTCTGTTAATAAGACATGTAATTGTATAGAAAACAGTAAGGCTTGGCTTCTTTCAGGAATCATCCCATGATGCATGCAGAGGTAAGTTGTAGACGAAAACTTCTAAGGGACCAGAACTAAAGCTGGTGGGGAGAGTGAGCATACCTGGGTGGAAAGCCAGACGTAGTGGGGAGGTGGGGACGAGGGCCATGGCACATTTCAATGCAAGTGCCAGGAACTGACCATAGGATCTCTCTGGGCCTCGGTTTCCGGATCTCTTGGAACTCTGCACAGCTTTCTTTCTTTCTTTCTTTCTTTCTTTCTTTCTTTCTTCTTCTTTCTTTCTTTCTGATTCTAATTCATTCATTCATTCATTCATGAGAGACATAACAGAGAGAGAGGCAGAGGGAGAAGCAGGCTCCATGTAGGGAGCCTGATGCGGGCCTTGATCCCGGACCTCGATCCAGGGCCCCCAGGACCACGCCCTGGGCCAAAGGCAGGTGCTGAGCCACCAGGGATCCCCTCTGCACACCTTGCTAATGCCACCCCCCCTAGCCTTCCGCACTGAGCATCTTGTCTGTGTCCATGCACTCTTTTTTTTTTTTTTTTTTTTTTTTTTTTTTTTTTTTTTTTTTTTAAACTTTTATTTCATGATAGTCACGCAGAGAGAGACAGAGAGAGAGAGAGAGGCAGAGACACAGGCAGAAGGAGAAGCAGGCTCCACGCACCAGGAGCCCGACGTGGGACTCGATCCCGGGTCTCCAGGATCGCGCCCTGGGTCAAAGGCAGGCGCCAAACCGCTGCGCCACCCAGGGATCCCTGTCCATGCACTCTTAACCTAATATCCTGTCCACCCTCAAGTAGGGAGGCGCAAAGTTTCTGGGCATCTTTCTCCTCCCTGCTTTTCTATTATTTATCTACAGTGGGCACGTCCAGAAATAAATACAGGTGGTGGGAAGAGGATTGAACTGGAAAAGAACACCTGGATGGGAGCCCTGGTTCTGCAATTACTGTCTCTGTGTAACTTTCGGTAAGCATGTAACTTCTGTGAGCCTTGATGTGTCCTGCTGTCACAGAACGGAGTTCCACTACATCAGTGATTCTCAATTCTGTGGCAGTATTTGAGACTTACCTGGGGAGTTTGATAAAAATGCTGATGTGTTGGCTCCACCCCAGACCAGTTAAATCAGAATCGCACCAGAGTTGGGCCTGAGCATCAGTAGTCACAAAAGGTGGTGAAAGCTAAACAAAAAATGTATTTGTAAGGGACCTCTGGTGGTTTAGTGGTTAAGCATATGCCTTTGGCTCAGGGCGTGATCCTGGAGTTCTGGAATCGAGTTCCGTGTTGGGCTTTCCGCAGGGAGCCTGCTTCTCCCTCTGCCTATGTCTCTGCCTCTCTCTCTGTGTCTCTCATGAATAAATAAAATCTTTAAAAAATATGTACTTGTAAAAACAAGGGGCCAGAATAGCCCAAACAACCATGATACTGAGATGCCGACTCTCTATATAAAGCTACAATAAGCAAGATGGTGTGGTATAAGCACGAAGTCAAACAGACCAGTGAAGCAGACTCACACACATAAGGGCACCTGATTTGTGACAAAGATGCCACTGTAATATGGTGGGGGAATGGGTGGGATTTTCCATAAAATGCAACTGGTGTGGCATCAGTTGGATATCAACATACAGGAATAAGTGAACCATGACTCCTTCTGTCACATCTCATATAAAAAACAATTTAGAGGGTCACAGGCCTGGATGTGAAAAGTAAAATAAGAAATCTTAAAATAACAGAGAAAAGTGTCTTTATGACCTTGACATTGTGTGGTCACCCTTATGGATTCTTGCTGTAGTTCCCTTCCACACTGAATATGGCTAACCCTCTGGAGATGCCTAAATGGCAAGGAACCGTGGCCCCCTACTAATAGAAAGAATCTGGCACCTCCTGCCAATAGCCGTGTAGGTGAGTCATCTTGGAAACAGACATACCTGCCCCAGTCAAGTCTTTAGATGACAGGCTTACATGACATCTTGGCTATAATCTCATGCAGAAGCATTAGCTAGAACCACCCAGCTAAGCTGTTCCTGATTCCCTGACCCACAAAAATCGTAAGATCATTTTTTTCAACCACTAAGTTTTAAGATACTTTGTCACCTAGCAATAGAGAACGAATATACCCATCAGATAGCTTCCAGACTAATCTCTTTGAAGTGTAGTTGTGCTCAGAACTCGGTCTCCAATATCATTCCCATTAAAAGGAACTGAGGCTCCTCATAAAATGAATGTTTCTGGAACTAGGGCAGAGTAGGTACAAGATGTTATGCCAAAAAGTTAGGAGGTATTCAGAAAAGAATGGGGGAATGTCACAAGGAACCATCTTGAAGAGGTTCCCACTGGCCAAATCTGGAACAATTTGAATCTCAAACTAATTAAATCCAGTAATGAATTATACACCTTTGGAAAAATTAGAAATTCATGAGTCCAAACTGATAATAAAACCAATGAAAAAGTGGATAAAAGATATGAACAGATATTTTTAAAAAGAAGATACATGAATGGCTAATAAGCACATGCAAAGATGTTCAACATTAGGGAAATCCAAGAGAAAACCATGGAGGTACCATTTCACACCAGAATGAGAAATAAGACAGAAAATATAGCCTATAATAAACTGACAGAAAATAACACATGTTGGTGAAGATGTGGAGAAATGGAAACCACTATATATCGATGGTGGTTATATGAAATAGTATGGTCACTTTGGAAAGTTTTGTGGCTTTTCAAAAAATTAAACATAAAACCACTCTACTTCTCAGCAATTCTGTCTTCAGGTATTTCTGTAAGAGAAATGAAAACAAGTACTTGTTTGAGAATGTTCCTATCAGCATGATTCATGATAGCCCCAAACTGAAAGCAACTTAAATGTCTATCAGCTGGTGAATGAATAGACAAAATATGGTAGGTAGATCCATACAGTGAAACACACTTCAATAATGAGGAGGAACAAACTGCTGACACATGGCATACTACAGATAAACCACAACTAGAAGACACTTTGCTGGGACACCTGGGTGGCTCAGTTGTTGAGAGTCTGCCTTTCGCTCAGGTTGTGATCCCCGGGTCCTGAGATCGAGTTCCACATCCGGCTCCCCGCAGGGAGCCTACTTCTCCCCCTGCCTATGTCTCTACATCACTCTTTGTGCCTCTCACAAATAAATAAATAAAATCTTAAAAAAAAAACCCAAAAATGCTTTGCTAAGACAATGTATGAAATGATTCCATTTATATGACGTGTTTTGTAAAAGGTAAATATATAGAAACAAAGTAGATGAGTGATTGCCTGGGGCTCGGAGTAGGAATGAGGATTAACTTCAAAAGGGCATTAGGGATCTTCTTGGGGGGATGAAAATGTTTTAAAGCTGATTTCTAGTGATGGTTGCACCATTTGGTAAAAGTCACTGAATCACACACTTGAAATGTATATGAAATAAATCTCTTTGCAATAACTAGCATAATAACCTGAAATATAACATAACATAACAAGTTGACTCAATGTTATTTCATTGAAGAGGAGTTTAAAAACAAGGACGCAAACCATGTTCTTTTTATAATAAATAGTATCTAGGATAAAGTATTTTAACATTTAGGCCATACATTGTGTTTGAGATAAAGGATAACTGAAATGATTTTATCTAGGAACCAAGGTGAAATTTTTAAAACCATATTTCACAATGCAAGCAAATAAAAGTAGTGACCTAAATTGAACACATTTAAATACCATATGCAGTTTTTCTACTTTCTTCTTTTTATTTATTTTATTATGGACATTTTTTATGAACAATACCTACAGAAGTCAAGCACAAATCTTATTTCATCTATACCCAACCTACTTTCCATCATACCCATTCTGCACTGATTTATTGTGAAGCAAGTCTCAGACATATCTTGTGAATATATTCATAATGCAAAATACACCTTGCGAGGATGGCTCAAATCTAGTTGTAGTCATAATTCAAAGAAGAATTGACAAAGGACACAAATGCATTTACAAAAATGGTCTCAGGAATTTCAGAATGTCAAATTAGACTAGAAGAACATGGTTTGTAGTTCTAAAATGTTTTTATGATTGAATTACAAATATAACAACTTTGAGAATGTTATTGAAAGTTGTATATCCTATAGTATCTTCTTATTCAGTCTTACTAGGAGACTTTGTTTATGTACTATGTGTGCTTCATTTAAAAGAAAGTTTTCCACAAGGAATATACCAATTTGGCATTTCTAATTCCCAATTCTGTTTTTCTCCCATCATGTTGTTTGGTAGCATTTGCCCCTGTTGTATTTTTTTCCAGTCTGAATTTGTTTAGCAACTCTCTTCCCATGGAAAGGGTGTGCGGTGGGTTGTCAATTATTATAGTTTTTGAAAGATCTCTCCAAAGGATATTTAAGTCCTTTATATAGTTTCCTGTACACAAACACAATGTTCATGGCAAAGCCAGTGCCTAAACATAAAATTAAAAACAAATTAACTAAACCCTCAATAAATGTGTTATTCAATGAGAGAGAGAAAGAGAGAGAGAGAGAGAGGTGAAACTAAATGCCATACCTGACCTAGATTGGATTCAGTACTAGAAGGAAAAAATCTATGAATGATATTATTGGATCAATTAACAAAATTGAAATACAGATGATTAGATAGAAATGTTTTAACAATATTACATTTACCACTGTTGATAACTATACTATGGTTATATAAGAGAATCACCCAATTCTTAGGAAATATACATTGAAATACTAATGATATGTGTAACTTACCTACAAACAGCTCAGAAATTATATATTTCTCTTTATATATTATACATATCTTAAATATTATGGATAGATATATATAGAGAGATAGACATAGATAAGATAAAAAATGATAAAGCAGGGGCACCTAAGTGGCTCAGTTGGTTGAGCATCAGACTTGATTTCAGCTTGGATTGTGATCTCAGGGTCTTGGGATCAAATCCCACATTGGGCTCCACACTGACCTTGAAACCTGCTTGGGTTTCCTCTCTCTCCCTCTCCCTCTGTCCCTTGCTTGCTCTCCCTCTCTCTCTCTCTCAAAAAAAAAAAAAAAAAAAAAAAAAGATAAAGCAAATATATAAAATATTTACAATATGTAAATTCGGGTAAAAGGTATATGAGTTTCTTTGCATTATCCTTATTCTTGAGATTTTTCTATAAGTTTGCAATTATTTCTAAGTAAACCTTGAAAAAAATTTAAATGTCACTGTAACCATGACTCTTATAAAAAGATCTACCCTGCTCTGGCCTCTGCTACCTTCCAATCTCATCTCTATGTTCATACTACGTTAGTTGTATTTCCAGACCACTTTCTCTTTTCCTTTCCTTCATAATTTAGAGATACATTTTTCTCTCTGAAATATCCTTATAACTCTTCTTCTGCTGGATAACCTTCTACACAGCCTCACTACTCTGCTGTAATATCTCTATCATGATGAAGTGGTTTAGGACACTGGTGAAGAGCGAAAACACATGGTTAAGCAAAGAGTCTAGCAAATTGAGCATTCATTATGTTAGCTGTTACCCCTGAGACCGCCCCCCTCCCCCAAGCTAACCTCCTCTATGGTCCCTTGAATTCCCCCATGGAGAGCACTCACAACACTGCTTCATGAGTCACTTCCATCTTTATTTCTCCTACTATATAATGAGCCTTTGAAAGGCAGAGACCACATTCTAGTTGCCTCTGAGTTTTTCAGTACCTAGAATCAGATGTTTCTTGATCACATAAAGAAAGCAATGAAGAACTTACTTATTATTTCTAAAATCACTCATTTTACTTTTGAAAATAAAGAGTCACTGTCAGCGTTGTGAAGTCTATATATCTGATTCTTTTTTTTTTTAAAGATTTATTTATTTATGATAGACATAGAGAGAGAGAGAGAGAGGCAGAGACACAGGAGGAGGGAGAAGCAGGCTCCATGCCAGGAGCCTGACGTGGGCCTCGATCCCGGGACTCCAGGATGGCATCCTGGGCCAAAGGCAGGCGCCAAACCGCTGAGCCACCCAGGGATATCCTATATATCTGATTCTGAAAATGTCTGAGAATTATAGTTAGCTAAAATGTGTGTTAGCCTTGAACTTATTTATAAATAAACTGACAATTGGAATCTTTATGAAAGATAATTTAGAAGTTAGGAGAAGTAACTTTGGTTCTTTATGGCTCGAATTTAAGGTACCCGTGGAGAGAGAGGGAAGGAAATAGATGAATTTAGAATGTTGGGGCTAAGACTTAGCAGTTTGGTCTTTATCCTGTGGATAAAATTTTTAAAAGGAGAGGAGTACAGTGATCTAGCACCAGGGGCACTAAGAAGGATGGAATTATGAAAAAGGGCCTTGAGATCTGAGTGGGTTCAGATCTGAGCCTGGCTTGTTTTTAGATGAATTATATTTAATAAACGATTTTGACCACTCAGAATCTTGGCTTCCTCACCCTCAGAGGAGGAGAGCAGTGGAATCTTAGGGTTGTTAGGAAGACAGGCAAAACAGCACAGTAATCAAGAACCTGAGCCCTGAAAACAGACTGTCATAGGTGAAAGGCCAAGGCCACAGTTGGGAAAAGCCTTGCAATCTTGGTAAAAGAAGAGTGATTCTACTGTAACTGTCATTTGATCAGGACTGGGCTGGAGTGGGGGCCCGGTAGGGTGGCCCTTCAGCTTGAAAAGACTGTAAACTGGGGATAGACTCTCAGTATGGAACAGCTGGAAAGGTATCCAACCATTTCTTTTGATAGACAAGGACACCAGAGCCCAGAGAGAACAAGTGCTGCAAAGGTCATACTGTACACAGGCGACAGAGCCCAGACTCCTTACTCTCGTGGCTGTGCTCCTGTCTTTACATCACACCTTCAGATAACACGGACAGCCTCATGGCAGTGGCTATTCTTTCCAGGGGAAAACAGATCTGAAAATGTAGCATACTCAGGCACTATTTTACATTACAAACGTTTTAATTAAAAAGTGTTTCTTGGGATCCCTGGGTGGCGCAGTGGTTTGGCGCCTGCCTTTGGCCCAGGGCGCGATCCTGGAGACCCGGGATCGAATCCCACGTCGGGCTCCCGGTGCATGGAGCCTGCTTCTCCCTCTGCCTGTGTCTCTGTCTCTCTCTCTCTCTCTTTGTGTGTGACTATCATAAATAAATAAAAAAAATTTTTTTAAAAAAAAGTGTTTCTTGTGACAACACTAAATATGTTTGGATGTTTGGCCTTGCATCAGACACAACTTGTAAATGAGAACAGAAAAGTAAAATCCACCTAACGAATCATTCATGCATGTATCCTTCTAGCTTCACTTCTAACCACACCTAATTCCTCTGTTTTCCCCAGGCAATATTTTCTTCTGTTTCTACCTTTGCATGTGCTGCTTCCTCTGCCTAGAATTCTCTGTGCTTCATTGTTCTGCAAGTTACTTCATTGTTCTGCAAGTTCTTTATGTAATCTTTTTTTTTTTTTTCCCCAGGTCTAGTCCCATTGGCTTTTGTATTTGCTACATTCTAGCACTCAACGGGACTTGAGTTGTTTAGATATAACACTGTCTCCTTAACCAAGTAGTGATCCTACTATTGCTCCAAGCCTAACAGCGCTGAGCAACAGCGCTTCTCCCCTATTTTTACAGAATTAGATATAAAAATGAGATCAAAGCAAAAGAATGGTGAACACAGGATTCGCTATGTGGGTTACTTCTGCTAGGAGAGGCCAACTTTTGTTCGGATGGTGTGTTTGGGGGTTCTTATTATGTTTTTAAAAAATAATATTCTATATTACCAAAGTAGAGTTAACCAGAAATTATTCACACGAATGGGAAGATTGAGCTAATTGGTATCCAAATCTCCCATTATTTGGAAAGACATTCTTTCCCCATGCTTTCCATATTTACGTGTAACTTCACAACGTCTGCTTTTTGACCTTCCGCCGTCCACTTCCACCGCATTGAGAGGTGTCTGACGTTGCAATGGGTAACTAGAGGTCAACTCCCTTTTCCTCCCGCGGGCCTGCTCTCCGCATTGGAACTCGCGGGCCGTTAGACGTTTGTTTTGGGTGTGAGCAGTTCGTTTCTCCGTTTTAGCAGAAACAATCAATACTCAGCATATTAAAATAATCACTACAGCCAAAGAGCACGGATTCATTTAGCGCCGAAATATGCACGAGCGTCAAAGGCGAGGATTTAACCAGGTGGCCGCACCTACTGGGTTTCACCTGCGGCTGCAGACTCTCCGGAGGAGAGGCCCGCAGGGCGCGACGGCCCAGGCCCCGCCCCGCCCCGCCCCCGCCCCGCCCCGCCCCCGCGCTCAGCCCACCTCCCGGGCCCCGCCCCCCGCCGCCGCGACCACGCCCCCTTCCCCGCCCGTAGGTGCAGCCGCGCCAGACCACGCGGGCCCGGAAGCCGCGCTCGGACGTTCGAACGCGGTCCCCGGCGGGCGCGGGCCAATGGGCGGGGCGCACCTCGAGTCTCCACCCCCGCCGTCCGTGACGTCACCGAACGCGCGGGCGCGCGGGCCGGAGGGGCGGGCCGGGCTGCGCCCCCAGAGGTCAGCTCCTGGCTAGTCCTTGCGCGGCGGAGAGCTCCGCTGGGTCTTGTCGTCGCCGCCTTTGTGTGCGCAGCATGGCTTTCGTGACCCGCCAGTTCGTGCGCTCGGTGTCCTCCTCGTCCACTGCCTCGGCCTCGGCGAAGAAGATCATCGTCAAGCACGTGACGGTTATCGGCGGCGGGCTGATGGGCGCCGGCATCGCCCAGGTGAGCCGCGGGGCGGCCGGCGTACCCCGCTCGAGGTCGCTGCGCGCGCCTGGGGCAGGCTCCGGGCAGCAGACAGCCGGCGTGGGCGCCGGGGCAAAGGCCACCCGCCCCTCGCGGCGCGGTTGAAAAGCCTCGAGTCTGGGCCTGAGTCCCCTCCGCTCCCCCAAAGAACCCGTGTTGTTGGGTTGAGCCCCAGGGCCCTGGTCCCTGAATCCCGGCCGCCCCGGGGCCCGATGAAGGCTCCGTGCGAGGGGTCTCTGAATGCGCTTTGGCACCGGGCGGTGCAGGCGGAGACGGTACTGAGGGGTAACGTGCGCGCTCGCCGCTCGGCTGAGACCGAGTTTGCTTCCAGAGGCCTGGACTGCGATCAGTTAGTTTTGTTTCTGTTAATTTTTTATGAGTCTTTGTCCGAGCTGTTTTCTGCTCTCCTAAACGATCTCTCTTTCCCGCCCCCGTCTTGTGTTTCCTTTTGCTCGTGGGTTAGCAAGAAGAAAAATAGTCCTCGTTTTGGTAGCACTTTGTAAAGTTACCGAGTTGGAGCTTGCGAGGCCCTGGAACGACTCCCGCTGCGAGCGCCTTGGCTAGGCCACTTTGACCTGTTGCCCTCTGCGCCGAAAACAGCGCGGTTTAAGGCCTGGGAGTGTGGGAGTAAGGTGGCTGAGAGCCCAGGAGGAGGCCCTGAGCGCGCTGTTCGTCCTCAGGACTCTGCCCTGTGCCACCTGAGCTGGGCTACGGAGTCAGTTGTGCCACCGATTATCCGGATACTGTGATACTTGTATTTTTATTTATTATTTATTTATTTTCAGCGGTTACCTTCCAGGTCGCATTGGACGACTGTGATTTTCTTAGCTGATTTTATTCTTAGCGTTTCAGCCCTTTGCAACTTACGTTGTCGAGAACGGAGGCAGTTATTAACAAGTGTTTCTTAAGAGAGTACTCTAGGGCAGTGGCTACAATCAAGAAGGTTTAATTTTTTTCAGTGTCTGTTTGCAGCCAAATCCACGCTTCTGTGCTTGCTTTTTAAAAAAAAAAGTCTTTTGGGGCGCCTGGGTGGTTCAGGGGGTTAAGTCTGACTCTTGAGTTCAGTGCAGGTCATGATCTTGGGGTTGTGGGGTCCAGCCCCGCCTTGCACTGAGTGAAGAGCCTGCTTAGGATTCTCTCCCTCCCTCCCTCTCTCTTTCTCTCAAAAACAAACAAAAACTCTTATTACTATGTCTTAATTCTCCCTCCCTGCATGTTTTTTGCAGCATATTCATTGCATTTTCTCTTAAAATTAGTATTTAAATTTTTTTTTAAAAGATTTTATATATTTATTCATGAGAGACACACACAGAGAGAGAGAGGCAGAGACACAGGCAGAGGGAGAAGCAGGCTCCATGCAGGAAGCCTGACGTAGGACTCTGTCCCAGGTCTCCAGGATCACACCCCGGTGTTAAACCGCTGAGCCACCAGGGCTGCCCAAAATTAGTATTTTTTAAATATATTTTTTTAATTTTTTATTTATTTATGATAGTCACACAGAGAGAGAGAGAGAGAGAGAGAGGCAGAGACATAGGCAGAGGGAGAAGCAGGCTCCATGCACCGGGAGCCCGATGTGGGATTCGATCCCGGGTCTCCAGGATCGCACCCTGGGCCAAAGGCAGGCGCCAAACCGCTGTGCCACCCAGGGATCCCAAAATTAGTATTTTTTAAAAATATTTTTATCCATCTGACTTCTGACAGTCTCTCATTTCTATCTTCTGAGACCATGTTTTTGGCCATGCATTGATTGCCCTTTTTGTTGTGTGGATGCCCTGGCTGCTAGATTATGGTTTCCTGTAACCTGTGTTACATCTGAAGAGGAGTAAGTCCCTTTAACCTGAAAGTTCCACATATTAGACTACATGATACTCAGAGCTTAGCTTGGGCACACTTACATATTTCCTGCTCCACCAGACTCTCCCAAGGCTATGAGAGCAAGATTTATTCTGGGCAGATGTAAAATAATGCACTGGTTTAAAAACACTTAAACAACATCTTGGTGACAAATTATTAGGGCTTTATGCCTCCAGTAACAATATAGGAAATGAACAGTATCTTGAAGTCATCAATGGAAGAGGATTAGGAGTGGTGTGAAAAGCATTGCCTCAACTTTTGTACACAGTCGGATTGCTTCCAGTGTCTGGAAGGCTGCAACCATTATTGGGATACCATGAAAAAGGGTGTTATGTTACATGAAAAAGCACAGAGGTAGCACCTAAAAGTATGGGTATGGTAATGGTGCATTCACTTGAGAAAGGAGTGGGGAGAAATGACTGACATTGGTGGGAACACATACTTGGGGGTCCAATCCTTGAGTAGTTGGAGCAGGGAGTGCCTTTTCAAAGTTAAGGGGGAAGAGTGTTATTTACCCCTCTGGTTGGAAACATAATGGAATTGTCATTCTGAAAGTTGAAAAAGACCAGAACTCTAGGGTAGCTGGCAGGCTGATTCAGAGGAGCGTGTGACTCTTGATCTTGGGTTTGTGAGTTCGAGCCCCTTATTGGTTGTGAGGCCCAGGGGAAAAAAATAAAAGACCAGAAATCTAAGTAGCGAACATTCATAAGGAACACAGTTCCATTCTCACATAGCAAGGTTTTAAAGAGCCTCACCAACTTCAGGTGACAACTTTAATCCTGGGGAGGGAAACCGTGCTTTCCTGCGGAACATCTCTGTGTGCCACTGTCAGCCAGTTGGTTGGGTTCACTGATGTTTTGGGATGGTTTAGCTGATCTGTTTTTGCATTTCACCCTGAAGCATGCAATTCTAGCAGTATCACTTCATTCTTTGTGCCCCTTAATCTAGGGTTTTTGGCATAGGGTAAAGTTATTTTGCTTATTGAGTGCCACTGATGAATAAGTTGATGTGTTTTGAACATAGGTTGGCTCCAGGTCATTATGGGGAATTGGATGATTTTTATATTGGCTCTGCTTCATATGCTGGCTCTGTTAACATGGGAAAGTTACTTAACTGGCTCTGTTAACATATGAAATTTACTTAACCTATGGCTTCAGTTTACTTATTTCTAAAGTTGGACTAAGTACTAGTGTGGTAGGAGTATGGAGAGGATTGAATGAATTAGTATACGTCAGGCACTTAGCACAGTGTCTGACACCGAATAAGAGCTCACAAAATGTTCGCTGCCCTTACAATTACTATCTTCATTGCAGTAATCCTTGTCCATTTGTCCTCCTCCTCTGGTCTCCACACCTAACTCTGATTGTTGCTGCAGAGGTGGGACTGTAATATTTAGATGGAGAATATTGGTCATGATTTTGTTCCAACATGTTTAATCTTGAACACAAATGCCAGTTGATACTGTGCTTTGTTTGCTCATGGATCTCTGGAAAGAAGGAAGGCACCTTTTATCCTCACCACCCCCCCCCCGCCCCCAACCCATCATAAATCCTCAGTGAAGCCTTAAAAACACAAGCACAAACTAGCATCTAAGCTATGCGTTCATCTTCACTCTTCTGAACTCTTTCTGAGGTAGTTTAATTTTATTCAGGGTGTAGCTCTATTTACAATTTTAATTTTTTGTAAAATTAATCATTTTGCCATATGTTCCAATTCATGCTGAGTGGGATAAAAAAAATTTTTTTTTGAATATGTCTTTTGGGAGCCTGACACATTTCTCAAGCAATTTAGCAGTTTCAGATAAGTGAGGTTTGTGCTTCATTACGTTTGATCAGAGCACAGGCCATTTGTACATTTGTATTCTCTAAGAGCATCTACTTTGCCTGTCATTTTTTTGTTTGTTTAAAATTAAAAAATCCCTTAGACTGCAGGTTAATATTTAGTAAGGTTAACTTGTGTGTTTGTCCATTACAGACTTTTGACATGGTTCTGATTACCAACTTAGCTTTGACCAGATACTTAGGCCAGCAAAGAAGCTTATAGCATTAAATGACCCTTGAGGAAGGGCAGGTTGTTTTTTGTTCTGTAAAGGAGGGGAGAAAAGGAAGAAAAGTACTAGCTGTGCATTTCTTCAATTTATTGAAAGATTCCTTTCTGAACTTTGTTTTGTTCGTTGCCTATTTTTTTCATCTGAGGAGCCCAGAGAGCCCATAGCTTTCATTAAGTTATTGGGAGTGTGGGGTTGGAGGAAGCCTATGGGCTCCCTGAAAATGGACATTTCGGAAGCTGAATTCCTCAGGGCTCCTGGTACAACCTTCCTTTTAGTGCACTATATTTCTTTGAGGAAATGAGAAAGTTTGCAAGGGGTTCGGGGCCTGATTCTTCTCACCCAAAGCCTTTTTTGTTCCCCTTAAAAAGCAAAAAGGACACATTTCTTCTGGGGAAGGCTCTTTAGACAATTAAAACAAAGTTGGGGTATGGTGGGGGAGAGCATTCTAAGCTACAGATGAATGTTTCCTCAACATCTGTGTTACTTTGTGATGCTTAATAAGGACTCAAGTGGACCTGAGAGTTTTTTTCCTCCCCAGCCACTCTTCTCTGCCCCCTGTCCTGAGTTTTCGGATATTGAATGAAAGAGTGGTCACAATTGCCCAGTGTTTAACTCTATTTTTTTTTTTTTTTTTTTAATGCTACAGTGAATACATCTCTGTTAAACTGTGCTTGAAAACAGTGCAGTGGCCTGGGAAAAGTTTCAGGATCACAGGAGACTGGCACAGTTACCTGGCTGTAAGCTCTCCTTTTGAGTGTTCTTTCTGGAGGGGATGTTTTTTTGTTTTTGTTTTTAAAGATTTTATTTATTTATTTATGAGAGATGCAGAGAGAGAGAGAGAGAGAGGCAGAGACACAGAGACACAGGCAGGGGGAGAAGCAGGCGCCCTACAGGGAGCCCGATGCGGGACTCGATCCCGGGTCTCCAGGATCACACCCTGGGCTGAAGGTGGTGAGCCACCCGGGCTGCCCGGCGATGTTTTTATTCAGGTTAACTCCCTCCTTAAGGGTATAGGATGCATTCGTCATGAAGCTCTTCCCTCGGTCCCTGTGTTGTTGCTCACTTCTTTGCCGGGCTCTTGTCTGAGCTTCATCCATGTACTGGGACAGCAAAACCAGCCCTTGTCAGCATATTAGTCATTGGGGCTGGAGCTAATGTAGAAGAGGTGGGGCTAATAGACAAAAAAGAATGCTAAAGAATATGTTTGGACATTGTAGAGCAGAAATGGCACCTCAGTCAGGTTTTGGGTGTTCTCTACCATGTCCTAGATCCAGCCTCGCTGTTACCTGCCCCTTGCTTGAGTTTCTAATTTTCTTCCCCCCCACTTCTGTTTCTCCCCGTATCTGCCTCAGGCACACTCCTCACTGCCTCGCTGTCCTAGGACCACAGGGGGCTTACACTGCTCTTCGCCCTGCGTCTGCCTGGGGTATATTAACAACGCAGTTTCTGGTGAGTGGTGGTGTAACACTTGAAAGTGAGCAGGGTATGAGGTGCCTCCCAGAGCTTAGCACCCAGCCCTACCTACCTGTCTTTGCTATAGGAACCTTAGGTGAGTCATTTAACCCTTCTCTGCCTCTTTTATCTGCGCACAAGGATACTTGCCTCACGGTGCTGTGAGAGCTAAATGCCCAAAGAGCCGAAGAGACCTAACTAGCATGTTCAGTGGGAACTGTTCAGTAAATGTTGCTTTCACGTAGACTTGTGAGATCAATCTGGCGATGATTTCTCTAATTCTAGATTCTCTTCGCTGTCTTTGAAGAGGTTTGATCCCTGAAGCCAAGGTAACCACAGTTCTGCCCTCACCCCTGGCCTCCGCTGTGTTGTGGAGAGAAGTGTGGTCTCCCTGGGCAAAGGGGTTTTTACAGGTATCTGGAATCAACAGATAAAAGGTTGACCTCTCCTTAGCTCTAGACTCAAAGTTAGAATCATTCCCTGGTGATCTCTCTTTGGCTGCTCTGATGCCATTTTCTGCCGAGAATAGACTCAAACTCACTTGCCAAGACTTAATTATTTATCATGTTCCCTTCCTTTGTCCTCTCCAGCTTTCCCTGGGACTTTTCCTCCCTCTGTCATTACCACACTTGTTCTTCCAGCCACATATACTCTGAAGATGGGGTCATGGTCAGAGTCTCCTCTGTGCCACAAAAGGCTCTGAGGCTTTCCTCTGTGGGGAGTGTTCTTTTCCCTGTGCTCCCCTTTGTAATTCCTGGACCCGGCATTGATACTTGAATTGTTGTGGGAGCCTCTTACTTGGACCTTTTTCAGCAAACCTCTCCCCCATCCCCTGCCCCGCCATTGTAGCAAACATTGCCATACTAATCTTCCTAGAGAGCAGTTTGGATTTGGAACTGTCTCTTCTACTCAGAAAGTATTCCTCATGGCAACATCTCAGAGAAATACTTAAATATAACCAAGAGTTTGTTGATGCTAGTGACACGTCCAGTTATAACTTCTTGGGGTTGCTGAGAGATGGGAGGAGAGAGTCCTGGGAGAGGAGTTATTTTTCTCTACATTACCAACTCCAGATGCTTATTGAATTTTCAAAAAAAATTTTTTTCTTTTGACAGACTTCTCATCTGAAGATGGAAGTGCATTTCTTTAGTTTTTTAGAAATACTTCTTGAAATATAAAAATCTAAGTAAAAAAAAATTAAACTAGCTAATGAATTAAACTGTTTTAAGAACAAACCAGCTGGTTATGGTGGCAGTGGTAGTTGAAAGCCTCAACGGAATGCGTTTTTTGATTATCGAAGTTAGTGAAGACAACAACTGCTGAAGGCAGAGTTGAAGGAATTGCACAATCAGAGATAATCATAAACCCAGAGTTGCCAGCTCTGAGAAACACATCTGATTTATGACTTTTTCCCTCCCTGGATCAAATCATGAGCTCAAGGGCAGGCCTTGATGCAAAGAACAGCAACCTCTGGGGTACAGTCAGCGTCATGAGCACTAACTCAGTGCACTTATTCTGGGAATTGGAAGGAAGTCAGAATAGTTTTCTGAGAGAATGTATAGCTGATAACATGCAGTCCTCCTGTAGTGTAGGGGCACATGGGACAGCTCACTGTACTAGTTGATGTAGTTCATGTAGTTCTCACAGATTTACCATTCGGGTTATGTTTCAGAGAAGCTGCTTCAAATCTGGCGATGTGTTTGCAAAAATATATAAATCCAGCATGCTTCTGCTTGGCATGTTTACTTGGCCCTGTGGCCGGAGTACTCAGAGGCTTTTGAAAGTGTGCTATTCACCTGGCCTATTTTTACAGCTCTGAAGCACCCTTGTCTAAAAATATTTCTCCCTGGCTAAGCCTGCCTTCCACCAAGGCTAGGGAAGTCATGGAGCTATGAGGACATAGCCCTCAAATAAATTTTTTCCATTACAGATTGTCCTCAAGGGCTTACAGTGAATGGGTACTGTAATATAAAACAAGAGCTTTAAATGGGTTGTTTAAAATGTAGTCACTCAAGGTAAAGTGCTAGAAAGAGCTCTCCTTAATATAAAAATAACATGTCTATCGGAGGGGAGAGAAAAGACCTTTCTTTTTGTGTTCTGTTTCTCCACTACTATCTCCTTCTCAGAAAGTTGGGACCAACTTGGGTGGTATTGTTGCATTATGCAAGAAGGAATGTGGTTTCTTTGCATCCATGACACATGAAATGCTTTTCTGAGTAAGAGCCTTCGGTAATATAATGATTTTCACACTGAGGGAGGCCCTCAGGCACACGGATGAAAAGAACCCTGGACTTTCAGGAGATCTGATCTTATCTTGGCGTTCTAAGACGCTCAGTCAGTACTTCCTGAGGACCCAGCAGCCAGGTCGGGTCTTGGTGCTCAGTGAACAGAGACGAATGACATTTTTTTTGTCAGGAGCCTGCTGTAGGAAAGTAGGGAAGCCAGCGTTGTTGTCTTAACAGTGATGAGTCGTAACAGTGTGGTGGGTGCAGTGGTGAGGGTGTACAGGGGTATTATAGGAGCACCAGAGGGATACCCAGCCCAGGGCCAAAGAAGATCTTGCGGCGTAAGATCTGGAAAAGTAATCTCACGTAGTATCTGTGATATCCAGTACTTGGTATGTGTGATGATACTCAGACTTAGTGAGGAGAGGTTGGGGAGAAGGTGTGGACAGTGCAGAGGCCAGGAGATGAGACAGTAGTAGATGTGGAGGCTATAGGCCTTGTTGTGTTGGGGTGTTAGGCATCAGTGAACAGTGTGTCTGGAGAGGAGGTGAATCTCCATCCTGGAGGGCTTTGCATGCCATACGTAGGAACTTAAGTTTTATTCTTTGGTCACTGGGTTCCATTGAAGAGTTTGATGGAGTAAGCATTATAGACAGAAGTACCTTTCATGGAATTACATTGTGGGTAGATCACTACTGCCTGTATGTGATCTTAAGTGAATAGTTTTTCAACTTTAGTTCTATTTCTTTCCTCAGTAAAATGAAAGTGTTGTGTTGGGTTAGAACAAAGGTTTTTTTTTTTTTAAATTGTAAATATATACATAACGTGAACTATAATTTTTGCCATTTTTAAATTGCAGGTATTCCCCGCTTTCCAAGAACTTGCTTTACACCACTTTGCTTTTACGAAAGATCTACATTAGTCCCTGTTTTTGGTAATTGAAAAAAACGCATGGTGGATTTTACTTTTATGAAAACAGGTGAAAAGCCAAAATAGCACTCAGCATTTGTTTGGCAGTGAGCCATTACAGAGGCAACACACACTGTAAGCAGCTTCTTCCCTGGGAACTACACTTAGCTTCAAGGCATCACAGCTTTGAACTATGTCTCTGAGCATCTGTGCTTTATCTAAATTTATTTTGTGTATCCATTGGCAAGATGTGTCCTAAGGTATCAGAGAAGCGTAAGAGGGGTTATTTTTTAGGTCTGCAGAGGCTCAAAATTTTTCCATATAAATTAATGGTAATTGCTTCTTTGTTTTATATCATTTTGGCTTACACAAGTTTTCATAAGAGTGCTCTACTTCGAGATAGTATCGCCAGGGAAACCTGTATGCAATTCAATGGCATTTAGATCTCTACAAAAGATGGTTTTGTTGCAAAACCATCACCATCATCTATCTCCAGAGCTCTGCATCTTACAAAACTGAAGTTCTGTACCCACTGAATGATAACTTCTCTTCACCCTTCCCCAGCCCTTAGAACCAGACATCTACTTTCTATCTCTGAATTTGACTGTTCTAGGTACATAAATGGAACCATACAGTATTCTTTTGTGACTAGCTTATTTTACTTAGTATTATATCTTCAAGGTTCATTCATATTGTACCATGTGTCAGAGTTTCCTTCTTTTCTAGGGAATAATAGTTAAGTGGAATATTTTTAAATGGAATAATGTATATACTGTATTTTGTCTATCCATTTATCTGTCTTGGGATACTTGGGTTACTTCCACTTTTTGGTTATTGTGAATAATGCTGCCGTGAATATGGGTATACAGAGGAATAACAAGGGCTATTGAAAGTCCTTGCTTTCAGTTCTTTTGGGTATATACCTAGAAGTAGAATTGCTGGATAATATGTAATTATCTTTAAATTTTTGAGGAATTGCTATGATGTATTCCACAGCAGCTGCAACATTTTACATTCTCATCAGCAGTGTGCAGGGGTGCCAGTTTCTCCATATCTTTGCCAATATTTATTTTCTGTTTTGTTTTGTTTTTCTAATAGCCATCCTAATGGATGTGAATAGATTAGAGGTTTTTACACTAAAGACTGGTGGACTTTAAGGGTTCTATGAATCTTCTTGG
Organism: Vulpes lagopus; assembly: GCF_018345385.1. Taxonomy (NCBI): domain Eukaryota; kingdom Metazoa; phylum Chordata; class Mammalia; order Carnivora; family Canidae; genus Vulpes; species Vulpes lagopus. The sequence continues at coordinate 104,455,204 of NC_054829.1, forward strand.
TGGTGCGCAAACTTCCTTTCCCTAACCTTTGTTTTATATATTGCTCTTCTGTATGTATTCCCATAAAGGAGAATTTTATGGTTAAAGAAGTTTGAAAGTCACTACACTGAATGATCTTTAGAGTATCTTTCTGCTCTAAAAATAATGGTCTTGGTTTCTGTGGCTAATAAACGTGAATAAATGCTTTTGCTGATCCCTGACCTTGCAATAGTTGAGAAGCTAAGGTGCCTTAGTTTGCCCAGTGGGATAAAGGAGAAACCTGTGTTTGAGGGAGTGAGCTTGTGTGTCTGTGGCCATCCTTGAGCTGGCTTACACATATGCCCCTCACAAATGGTCACAAATACTACAGGGTTTGTATGCCTCTAGCATTGCCTATAGCTTCTTTGATAAAAAGGTACAAGATGTAGTCATATCCTGGAAGACATTAAGCATAAGTTCATTTTTGAAATCACAGGGTACTCATACTGCACGGCAGTTGTCCTTCAGTTCCCCTTTTGCCTGATATCTTAACCACCGGTGCCAGTAAACAGTTAATCTGCTTGCCAAAATGAGACTCTTGGAGCAGTTTTTCCCCTTGGTAATTGACTAAAGGACTCTGGTTATTAGCTCTTTTTGTTGTTATTGTTACTGTACTTTTCAAAGTAGAGTGATCTTTCATAATTCTGAAATAACTTGAAAGTTACATAAAGTGTATTCTAGTTTCTAGTTATAATCATGACTCTTTTTCAGGTTTTTTTGAATTCCAGTTAGCGTACAGTGTAATATTAGTTTCAGGTGTAGAATTTAGTGATTTGTCACTTACATACAACATCTGATGCCCGTCACAAGTGCCCTCCTTAATAATGATCATGCATCTAGCCCATCCCCTGCCACCTCCCCCCAATAACCCTGTTTGTTCTGTATAATTAAGACTGGCTTGCCTTCCTTCCCCCTCCACCATGTTCAGCTGTTTTGATTTTTAAATTCCACATATGAGTAAAATTATACAACATTTGTCTTTCTCTGATTCATTTTATTTAGCATTATACTCACTGGCTCCATCCGTCTTTGCAAATGGCAAGATTTCATTCTGTTTTTATGGCTAAGTAATATTCCATTAAACACCCCCACACACACACACCCACCCACCCCACTTCTCTCCATTCATCAGTTGATGGAGGTTTGGGCTCTTGACATAGTTTAGCTGTTGTTGACAATGCTGCTATAAACATTGGTGTGCATTATCTCCCTTCGAATCTGTATTTTTATGTCCTTTGGGTAAATACCTAGTAGTGCAATTGCTGGATCATAGAGTAGTTCTATTTTTTACTTTTTGAGGAAACTTCATACTGTTTTCCAAACTGGCTGCACCAGTTTGCATTCCCACCAACAGGGTACAAGAGTTCCCCTTTCTCCAAATCCTTGCCAACATCTGTTGTTTCTTGTGTTAACTTTAGCCACTTTCTATAGTCATGACTTCTTGAGAACTTTGCCTTAAGATAATTTACAAACTAAGGCTTTTTTTTTTTTTTTCAAACTAAGGCTTTTTAGAAATAAATCTGTCACTCATGTGTTCTTTTCACAAATACTAATAAGTGTCTTGCATGTGCTGGGGATTGGGGAGGGTAAAAGGCAATATGTGGTTGGTGCTCTTGAGGAGCTCATTGTCCAGAGAAGGAAATACAAGCATCAACAGCTAATTAATAAAAGGCAGATAGATTGCCTTTTTGTCATATCTGGAATGTGACCTGATACAGATGAAAGTTTTGGTTTAAGTACCTTAAGGTAAGGGTGCCTGGGTGGCTCAGTTGTCTCCCTCTCCCTCCACTGCTCCCCCTACTCATGCTCGCTTGTGCACATGCATGCTCCTTCTAAAATAAGTAAGTAAATCTTAAAAAAATACCTTAAGGTAAGACTTTTAAATATATAAGATATGATCTGATCTATATGATGCATCTTCTATGGTAAGAAAAAAGGGATATTTAAAAAGTATATGTATAAGGGCATCTGGGTGGCTCAGTCAGTTAAGCATATGACTCTTGATTTTGGTTCAGGTCATGATCTCAGGGTTGTGAGATCAAGCCCCAAGTCTCGCTCCATTCTGGGAGTGGAGCCTGCTTAAGAGTCTCTCCCTCTGCACCTTCCCACCCCTACCCCCAGCTTGCACGCTCTCTCTTAAAAAAAAAAAAAGGCATATGTATATATTGTACTACGTATGTGTATATGAAATTTATATTTACTGGAAATATTTTTATTTTTTAAAAATATTTATGTATTTATTCATGATAGAGAGAGAGAGGCAGAGAGAGAGAGAGGCAGAGACATAGGAGGAGGGAGAAGCAGGCTCCATGCCAGGAGCCCGACGTGGGACCTGATCCCGGGACTCCAGGATCGTGCCCTGGGCCAAAGGCAGGCACTAAACCGCTGAGCCACCCAGGGATCCCTGGAAATATTTTTTAAAGATTTTTTTTTATTCGGAGAGAGAGAGAGTGGGTGGAGGGACAGAGAGAGAATCTCAAGCAGACTCCATGCTAAGCATGGAGCCTGATACGGGTCATAATCTCAAGACCCTGATACCTGAACCGAAATCATGAGTCAGACACTTAACTGACTGAGCCACCCAGATGCCATTACTGGAAATTCTGGTTGGACTACAGATGGAGTGTGCCAGAACCACCCTGTGTTGGTATTGGGGTAACAGCAAATTCAGACTCTGAAGTGGATGATGCAACAGCTCTTTTGAGAAGGTCTCTAGGTATTATGTTGAGATCATCATTAAAAGTTGGTGTTGCTCAACTTTTCCTTATCTAATTTATCTTTTATTTTTCACATTTGGAATTTCTTCCACGTACTGGTTGGTTAGTGACTATTATTCTGAACTATGTGAGATTTTTACAACATAAAATAGCCTATGACCAATTTGTTTTTGATTTATCTGTGTGTTCATATCCTGATGATTGCATTGCCTTTACAAAACAGAGCAGCGGTTGATAACTGATGGCTTACAGCAGCTCTGTGTTTTTTCATTCAATGTTTGGAGTCCTACATGAAAGATATTTTGTATCTGTAAATTAGTAGAAGTGCCAAGAAGGTTAAAGGTTGGGAAAGTTTTCGCCAATGGAGAAATAGTCTCTGTGTTGAATTATAAAAGATGACTGGAGTCCCCCAAGCAGTAGTTAGGGAGAGGGGGCATCATGGTGGAGGGAAACACCTGGGCTGGGGTATGAACCAGTGAAATGGTACGGAGGAGGAAGAAGTGTGGTGTGGCTGGAGAAGAGTACAGGTTCAGGTTACTATACTCCAAAGCATTTAGTACTTAGCAGCTATTTAGGGGATAGCCACCATGTGCAAGGTTTGTGATAAATACCGGAAGACATAAAGAAAAAATCAGTTTCTGCCTTAAGGAACTTCAATCCAGGAGCAGAGATTGCTAGACAAACATCCAAATGACAGTTTACTTTGGTATAAAGTAGTAGAGTAAGACAGTAAAAATCTAGCTCTGAGGTTTCAAAACAAAAAAGAGCACATTCATTTGGAAAAAGGCTCCATGGAGATGGTAGCATTTGAAGTGGGTCTTGAATAATGGCTAGGATTTTCTTGGACAGTAATTAAGGGTTGAGATTAAGAAAAAAAGTGTTGTAGAGCAAATTGTGACTGACAGAAGAATGGTACCATTAATGAAGGTCAAAGAGAACTGGTTTTAGGGTCAAGATGGTGACTGGGGACAGAATGTTAGTTGTAGGCACAGGTGGAATTATGAGAATGTTTGAGGTTCCAGAAGGAAAAGAGAGACAGAAAAAGAATATTGAAAGCAGAACCTTGAAAGATACCTTTGTTTAGAGGCTGAGAAGATTGAGAAGTCAATATGGCCAATAGCAGAGATAAGAAATAGAGAAAGAAATTGAAGAGAGAGTTTAAAAAATAAGCTGTAGTTGGCCGAATATAGGGCTCTGGAAAAAGTAAAGGATGAAGTCAAAGAACAGGTATTGGCTTTAGCAATTAGAAGACCACAGATAAGTTAGCTGTAATTTTGTACAGCAGTGGTGATGGAGGAAACCATACTCCTAGGGTTTAGGAACTGTATGGCTGGGGAGAAGGTGGAAGCACCAAGTGTGGTGACCAGAGTGGCAGCTAACAAGCATCATTGCACTTTCTGTGTGCCCAGCATTGGTCTAAGCACTTGGAATGCATTTGCTTCTTTAATCGTCACGGTAGTCCAGTGAGATGGATACTGTGTAATCCCTCATGACACATCAGGAAACCATAGATAGGCTGAAGAACTTGCCTGAAGTCATGCAGTGAGTGGCTAAGCCAGGATTTAAACCTAGGAAGTCCAGTTCTAAACCTTGTGTTCTGTATGCTGCTCTGCCGCCCAGTAGTTGAAGGACTTTGGTGGTGAAGTGAAGGCCAGCATTAGGCAGTTAAGGAAGTTTGCAGGTGCTCCCTCCCCACTTTTTTTTTTTAAGTTTTATTTATTTATTTTAGAGAGAGTGCAAGAGTGCACGCGTGCACACCCGGGGGGGGGGGGGGGGCGGCGGCAGGGAGAATCTCTAGCAGACAGACACCCTGCTGAGCCAGGAGCCCGATGTGGCCTCAGTCCCACAGCCCTGAGATCATGATCTGAGCCGAAACCAAGAGTTGGATGTTTCACTGACTAAGCCACCCAGGTGCCCCTTACTTTCTTCTTAAATGAAGAAAGATCCCAGTCTTTTTGTAAAAATGGAAGGACATAGAAAGGAAAACCTGAAAATGAAAACCAGAAAGGGCACAAGTCTTGGGATCAGAAGGTATAAAAACACAAGCAAAATAAAATGATTTACCTTAGGAGGCTGTACCTGGATCCAGTTTAGGCCTCAGACTGTCAAATAAGGTGGAAGGGAGGTCCTAGAGTAAAAATGATACGCTACTGTGACATGCCAGGTACCATTTTGGGTGTTTAACATACATTAACTCATTTAATCCTCTCAACAACCTTGTTGCCCTGTTTTTCCCTAGATCAGGAGATGGCCCACAGAGGTCATGGAATGTTTCCCATCTCACAGCTGGGAATTGAGTTCCAGGTGGACTAGCTCTTGCCCAGCTCAGAACGGTCTTGACTGTTCCCCTTAGGCCCAGCCATGCCTTTTGTGTCAAGAATAGCCAGCATGTGAGCTCCAGATGCAGACAGCCCTACCTTCAAATCCTAGTCATCTCCAGACCATCAGCTTGCTTATTGTTTAAATGCTCAAGGCTGTTATGAAGATGAAATTGGGTAATTTACAAGTGAAAGCTCTCTGAGAGTAGGGAATTTGTTTTGTTCACTACCTCATCCCAGAGTCTGGAAGAGGCACAAACAACATAGGTATTTGAGTTAGTGGTAGGCAGTAGTTTAAGGAATGAATGGAAATGTGGCCAGCATGGTGCTTGAAATGGTAGTTCCCTCCATTCATAGGGGAGCGCAGGAGCGCAGGTGTTGGGGAGGGGATCAAGAATGCTCATTTCTAAGAAGCCAAGTTTTTTTGTCTGTGACTTGGTCATTTGTTGAAAGCATTTTTTAATAATCCTACATTTTTCACCCAGACCATTCTCAAAGGCTTTCCCACTGTGCAGATTGTTTGTGTACCCCAGTACAATTATTTCGCGTCCAAGAGCAACACAGCAGTCTTGTTCTGCTCTTAGCCTTCAAACCAGAGTGTAACTGAAAGCCATGAATGAAGACCTCACCGCTTTCATTGGGAAAGAGTAACTGGAAAGCCACAACCATGAACCACCGTATCGATCATAGGAGAGAAGTGTGCCTCAGCAGCAGTTAGGTATGATTCTTATAAGAAAGAGAGGCTAGATGGGAAAGAGATTTTAAGGTCAAAAGAAGAAGCTAAAAGAACTGGAGTGGAGGAAGAAACATGAACCCATGGAGACTTTTTGACTTGCACTTTAAGAAAATGAAACAAACATCTGTTAAGGTTGGGAGAGATGAATTTAAAGTGGGGAGACTCAGTTGGGAGGCTTTTGCTGTTGAAGAATGTGCCCCTACACTACTAGTGTATTATTTTGTGGGACTGAAAGAGGAATGTTGTTGAACCCCAAGTGTCAACACTGTTTTTTTTTAAGATTTTATTTATTCATGAGAGACACGGGGGGGGGGGGGGGGGGGGGGGGGGAAGACAGGCAGAGGGAAGAGGGAGAAGCAGGCTCCATGCAGGGAGCCCCACGTGGGACTGGATCCCGAGTCTCTAAGATCAAGCCCTGGGCTGAAGGCAGGCACTAAACTGCTGAGCCACCCAGGGATCCCTGTGTTTCAGTTTAAAGGTGTAGCGCTTTTTTTTTTTTTATTTGTAACTTTTTTTTTATACACACCTTCTTCTTAATATTAGATACTATGATTCCAGAAAGGTTAGATGAGGTCATTGTTTTTCAAACTAAAGTCATTATGAAAAGAGGATTTTGAGGCTCTGAAAAGAAGTGGGAGAATAGAATGGTTACTAGCAGTTGGTAAAGATGTAAGCGCTCTGAATGCTGAAGAACTGAGCCTCCCAGCGGTTAGCAGAATGCTCAAGATATAGATACTTACATTGCCTAGATCTTGTCTTGGGATCAGTAATTCACTGTGGGAGTAGTGGTAGCTGCATAATGATAATTTCCTGTTCTAAATGTCAAAAATAATAATTTTATATGCTCTTATTGCAGATTTTAATCTCATAAATTGCCTTCAAGAGAATAAACTATAAAACTATAAAGTGACACCTTATTAAAATTGGCATTTGATACTTGAGAATTGGTTAAATAAATGAGATAGGATAGGCCTGATGTGTGGCACATAGGAAGTGTTCTAAACTGTAGTTACTAGGGATGGAAAAACCTCTGTGGACTCAGGTTTCGGTTTGTTGTGGAGTTTCTCAAGGGATTTCTTCGCTAGGGAACTCAGTGGTTTGAGGAGATAGTTGGCAATCCAGAAGGGCTGGGGTGGGTGGGGATAGGAACCAGGGTAGATAAGTTCTTTATTTTAGAGTGACACTTTAGCACTTGGGGTACACTGTTAGGATCATCTGAGGGAGTTTCTTTTGTGTGTGTGCTCCTGAGTTCTCTCTCTAAAATAAATACATCTTAAAAGGGAAGGGCGCCTGAGGGCGCACAGTCAGTTAAACATCTAACTCTTGGTTTTGGCTCAGGTCATAATCTCAGTGCCTTCAGACTAAATAAATTAGGGTATCTGCAGATGAGGTTCGGACGTTGGTTGGTTTAAATATTCTCCGGCTGATTTTAATCTGCGACCAGATTTGAGCACGGATCTTAGAGCATCAGAATCAACAGGAAGGCTTTGCTAAAATTCTGGCCCCAACCCGTAGTTTGTGATATATTGGATTGGGAGTGGAGTCTGAGAATTTGCATTTCTAACACCTCCCCAGATGAGGTTGGTGCTGCTGGTCCAGAACCCACACTTTGAGAACTGTCCTAGAATCATAGGGTATTTCAGGTGTCTTTTGAGGCTTTAGTGCTCACATGGCAGATGTCTTTTGTTTGGATGGATGTTCTTGTTTATCCGGTCATTTTTGCTGTGAATATGACTGTATTCAGTCATGAATACATGTCCTACATGAATAGGAATGTGATTTGATAGAACTGAAGGCTGCTTCTGTGTGTTATTAATAAACCACTTTTTAACCCTAACCATGGGATAGTGTACAAGTTACTGAGCCTCTTTAAGCCCCAGTTTACCTCATCTACAAAATGAAATTGTGCTGCCATTTTCATAAGGACTGCGTAAGTGTATTAGGACTCCAGTTTGGGGAAGAACTGACATGTTATTTAAGAGGAATTTTTATAGATGTCACCAAATCCATAAGAGTTACTAAAGAAGGCATGGGGGAAGGAGAATACAAAAAAGTAAGCAATTTTTGTAAAATGCTATTATTATTGTATCTTGAAATCTGGTTGTCTCAGCAAATATGACAGCATTCCTTGTACTCCTCTAACTAGATTACAAGAAAATTTCTGGAGCCAAGCAGCCTTGGAATTTGAACTCTGGCTTCACAGCTTAACAGCTGAGTGATACTGGGCCAAGTGACTCAATCTCTCTAATTCCTTCTTTTACAAAACAGAGATGATGTCTGCTTCAACAGGGTTGTTGGACTGATCAGAAATAACGTTGGAAAATGCAAAGTATGTGCCTGGCACATAGTAAATGCTTGGTACATTGCATCTCTTCATTTTGCTGCATTTGGCCTTTTTTTTTTTTTTTTAAGGGCTTTTGTTCTTTCTGATAATTGTTGGTAGAGACTGTTAACTTCTGGAAGCTCTCCCAGCTCTCCGGGATCTCATAGGAGAAATAAGACAGGTGCATTAATAATTTAGAAAGAAACGAGCTGGCCTTTATTAAGTGGCCTGTGGCTGTCTAGCCATGTTTAAGACTGCCTCAGCTTATTGAGATGATCAGAGTCGTGCAGCTTTTCAGGTCTGACCTAGAATTCATGGGGGCAGGGGGATAGACTGCTTGCACCCTGAATCTATCTCAGTGCTGAACAATTTGGACATAACAGCAGTTGAGAGGAATGAATACCAACCCCATTTAGAGTAGATAAATACGGTCAAAGAACATTGGACTCATCATGTGGAAATTTTATTAAGCATCTAATATTGTTGGTTTTTTGGTTCATTTATTTAAAAAGTAAACATTGAAGTGCTGACTATGGGCCAGGCACTTAGAGTTGCAAAGACAAAGAGGGCTTGAAGTTGCCCTCAAGATACTGCTGACCTGGTGTCCTTAGGGTATGTGTGCAATAAATGATTGCAGGGGACTGGAACATCACGGTGCGTTGCTCTATGCAGGTGGGTAGAATGAAAATGTTGCTATAACTTGCAATCACCTGAAGTTATGTTGTAATGTTAATTTGTTTCTACTCAAATTGTGACCTGCACTAAAGCTGCTTCATAAAATAGTAAATATTTCAAGGCAAATTTAATTTTCTCTTTTTTGCCTATATTTTCTTTATTCAGACCTAACCATATCCACTTTGGGTTTAAATAAGAATGTCTTTTCTACCTATGTCTCTACTGTGAGATCATGACCTAAGCTGAAATCAAGAGTCGGATGCTTAACTGACTGAGCTACCTAGGCAACCCTATTTTTTTACAGAATTGTAAATACATTGTCCTTTTTTTTAAAAAAAAAAATTTTTTTTTATTATTTTTATTTATGATAGGCACACAGTGAGAGAGAGAGGCAGAGACACAGGCAGAGGGAGAAGCAGGCTCCACGCACCGGGAGCCCGACGTGGGACTCGATCCCGGGTCTCCAGGATCGCGCCCTGGGCCAAAGGCAGGCGCCAAACCGCTGCGCCACCCAGGGATCCCCTACATTGTCCTTTTGATTAGCTTGCTTTATTTTAAGAATACAGTATATAATACGTGAAGCACGCAAAATATGTGTTAATTGATTGTTAGTGGTAAGGCCTGTGGTCAACAGTAGTTAAGTTTTGAGGGAGTCAAAAGTTGTTTGTGGATTTTCAATAGTGCAGGGGGCGAGGCAGAAGGAGTCAGCACCCCTAACCCCAAGCTGTTCAAGTGTCAACTGTCTAAGGAAAGCATTGTGGCTTATCTGTTACATAACCAAAAATGCCCCATGACTCCCAACCAAACATGATATACTAACTTTGAAAGTGGGTTTCTGGAAAAAAGGTAATATCGCCCCTCACTTGTCCCTCACACCCCACTTCTTTATGGCTATCTCTAACTCCTTGAGGAGCAAAAAAAGCCTGGGTGATGCCTGCTGGAGGTAAAGAGGGGGGGAAAGTAGACCAGGACCTAGGCAGGTAGAAATCTGGGAATCCTTTCTGGCCTATTCAAAGGATGATCTAGGTCAGAGACAGAGAGGGACAAAGTAAAAATGACTTTGTGTCATTCCACAGGAACTCTCAGAGGAGCCAAAAAAAAAAAAAAAGGGAGATCCCTAAGCTGGTACTCTGCTCATTCCCACCTTGCAAGAAAGGTGCCCCATCAGTGGTCATCACATCTACCCTCAGCTGTTGCTCCCCAGGGGTGCCTGCCTCAAAGTAATTTACTTTCATCTCCAGCTGCATCTGGGATTTGAGATTTGTTGTCTTAGTTTCTGTGTCCGGTTCCTCCACCAAATGCCCCCACTCCTCCAGGTTTGGGGAGTTAGTCACAGGACCCAGCATATCATTATACTCTTGGCTACAGTTTATTTCAGCAAAAGGATACAAAACAAAAACAACAGAGAGAACTGTGCAAGGGGCAAAGTCTGGAGGAAAGCAGGGGCAAGCTTCCAGAGTCCTCTCCCTGTGCAGTCACACAGGACACACTTGGTTCCTCCAGCAACAGGTTGTCATGGCACATGTGAAACCTCTTCCAGGGGTGCTCATCAGAGACCCAGGTCCCTGGGTTGTTACTGGGGCTGGTCACACAGGTACTCTCTGCCTGGCACATAGCAGAATTCCTGACCCCTAGAAGGAAAGCAGGTAGGTGTTCAGCAAAAACCGCAGACCCTAAGCAGTCTCAGGTCCAGCGAGCCCTTCTTGTCAGGGAAGGATGGAAACTCTGCAAAGGCCCGGGGCCTTTCTAAAGATAACAGTCTTGGGCCTGTTGTGTCGCTTTTTCTGCAGAGTTTCTAAATTTTGCTCTTGCTTTTTTTTCACTCTGAATTAATGAGGGGTTCAAATTTGTGCCACGTGACTTGAGGTGTTGGCAAGATGAGCCTCAGTCTGCTGTTACTCTGGGAGAAAGCCTGCTCTGGATTGATGGGTGCTTTACGTGGGCCACGCTGCCTGCCTGCAGCCTGTGTTTCTGCCAGCCAGGCAAGTTCACTGGATGCCTCTGTCCTTTTATCAAAATGATTCTCGTTACCCAGCTGTGCTTAGCAGATCTTCCTGTCCTCGTGTGGTGCTCTCTTGTCTTGGTTTCCAGGCAGGCTCTGGGGCACTGGCGGTATTGATTCTCCTGCCCACAGGTTCCACAGGCTCAGACTTGAAGCCTCGGTAGGAAGCTTTCTCAGGCTGAACCCAGAGGTGCTGTTGTAATTAGCTTCCACGTAAACCCCATCTTACCGCTTTTACAAGTGTTCTTTGGAAGTCTTGGCTCAGGGGTTTGGACCTCTTTGCCTTTGAGTTTTGTTCTTCTGTTACTTTTTTGTCTCTGGTTTTCAGTTTGGAATTTTGGTTGCCTGGTTTCAAAAATCTTGCATCACAACAGTGGTCTAGAACTGTTTTCTTACTGTCATCTCTGGGTAGATTCATTTCAGCCAACCTGTTCATCTCCTGTGTGCTGTTGATCAACAGAAATTTTAGAGCCTTGGTTCTGTGGGGGTCTTCTTGGACCCTGAGCGGCATCTCAATTGTGCTGGCATCCTGTATACTTATGTTTGTGGTAGGCCACGTCTGTCTTCTTACTTATGGCTTGAACTGAGTTTAATGCCTACCTGTAATGTAACCCAGTGACCTACTTTTAGCCACACAGTGTATTCCACAGTCCTTGCCAAAGATGTTGGCAAATTGTGATGAAAAAGGGATTGACTTATCACTACATGTGGCTAAACTAAGCTGGCTTCAGGTGAACTTCGGGCACCTGCATTAAATGTACCCTCAGAATTTCAGCCAAGGTAGGTTGGGGAATTGCTCTTCTAAATTGGCTGATCACCACCAACCTATGTTCATGGGAGTTGTGTCACTAAATAGTCCTTGGAATCTTTTTTTAAAAAATTAATTTATTTGAGAGTAATAATAGTAATATTTGCGCCAGTTAGTGCACACATGAGCAAGGGGAGAGGGAGAGGGAGAATCTTAGGCTGACTCCACACAGAGCCTTACATGGCGGGCTCAGTCTCATGATCATGACCTGACCCAAAACCAAGAGTCCAATGCCTAACCGACTGAGTCCTGCAGGTGTCCTGGTCCTCAGAATCTTTTTGCCATCATCATCGTCTTGCCTATTACTGGTTTAGGGATTACAGAAGAGATGAACTAAGCAGTCAAGCTGCACAGGATGCTCCAGTTTTAAGGAAAAAAGATGGTGGGTGGGGGATAGGTGCTCTCTGAATGGGCCATTGAGCACTTTGGAATATGGCTTGTGCAACCAAGGAACTGGATTTTTAATTTTATTCAATTTCCGTTAATTTAAATAGCCACAGGTGGCTGGTGGCTCCCTTGTTGAACAGTTGGAGAGTAGTTCTAGTGTGGCCTTCAAAGCCTTGATTCAGATCCCAGCTCTGCTGCCTACCTGTTGTGTGATGATGGTGCACATACTTAACCTTATAAGGTGTTTTTGAGAATCTGTCTTCCGTATAAAGGCTCTAGAGCACTATTTGCCTGGCAAATAGTGTTTGTTCAGTTGATGTTGGCTTATTATGTTTACTTGGTATTTTAAAGAGAATGGAGGCAGAGTTTGTATGAAATACAAAACTCTATTTTTTTTTTTTTTAACTTTTATGTTTCCTTTTTCTTTCTTACTCTAGGTTGCTGCAGCAACTGGCCACACAGTAGTGTTGGTGGACCAGACAGAGGACATACTGGCAAAATCTAAGAAGGGGATTGAGGAAAGCCTTAGGAGAGTGGCCAAGAAGAAGTTTGCAGAAAACCCCAAGGTAATTTTTTGTTTTATGTGACCTCAAGAGCAGTCCTCCAAACATAACACTCTTGGTGGCCTTTGCTTGCTTTTTCAATTTGTTGAGTAAAGCTCATTTTCCCATAACTTTAGACCAGTATAAATAACATAATCCCTGAATGTTCTGTGAGGAACTGAGTACAAAACAGGAGAGGTAAATAACCATATTGTTGGGTAGGTTTTGAAGCAGGGAGAAAGTTTCTGCGGGTAGTAAACTCATTCTGTCCCCTGAGAATTTGGGATTGAAGATCACCTGTTTTGTCATACTGATAGAAGAGAGCAGAAATAGGAAGAGAATTTTGGTACTTACACATTAAAAAGAGAATGATACAATAAACATTGCATTTAGATAGAAAATTCTGATTGCTTAGATAATATCTTACAGGCATTGGTAATGTAGTTACCAGAGAATACAGAGTGTCATTCTCACTCCCCACCAGCAGAGGGGATATGAGAGCTTGAGGAATGTCTAGAAGGTGGGGAACTCTGGTTTACTGACCCTTTCTTATTGGACCTTCATGTTTAATTCGAAATACTGAGGAAGTCAACCAGGTGAATTGTGGTTTACCTTTGCCACCTTGTTAAAGTTGCTTAAGATTGATCTCCTTACATTCACACTATTGTGCAACCATCACCACTCTTTACGAAACTTTTTCATTTTTCTAAAGAGAAACGCTATACGCATTAAGCAGTAACTCCTCATTCCCTCCTCCTCCCAACCCCTGGTAACCTCAAATCTACTTTCTGTCTCTGAATTTGCCTTTTGTAGGGACCTCATATAAGTGGACTCAAGCTGTTTGTCCTTTTGTGACTGATTAATTTCATTTGTTGTACTGTCTTCAGGGTTCATCCAGTTTATAGCATGCATCAGAACTTCATTCTTCCGGCCTGAATAATATTCCATTGTATGTATCCAACCACATTTTGTTTAGCCATTCATCTGTCAGTGACACTTGGGTTCTCACCTTTTGGCCATTGTGAATAATGCTGCAGTGAGTGTTGATATACTGTCTGTCTACTCCTCCTTCAGTTCTTTCTCGTATATACTAGAAGTAGAATTGCTGGGTCATGACAGTCTTGTGTTTGGCTTTTGAGGAACCACCAAACTGTCTTCCATAGTGGCTAAACCATTTAACATTCCTACAAGTAGTGTATGAAGGTTCCTATTTCTCCACATCCTGGCCAACACTTGCTGTTTTCTTTCTTTCTTTTTTTTTTTTTTTTTCATAATAATAACCCATCATCAGGGTGACATGGTATCTCACTGTAGTTTTGACTTGTATTTTCTTAATATGTAGTCATTGTTCAAAAATTAAAGGGGCAGGAGTGGAGCTAATTTTTACCCTCTCCTTCACAGGCACATTAACATCTCTGTCACCTGTCCCCCCATATTCTTAATAATAGGGGGACCTGAGGTAGGGCATTTTGTGATGAGGGTCCAGGCAGGTGAGATTTTTAAGAGCCCTGGGCTGTTGTTTGGAGCGGAAGACAGAGTGAGTCTGAACCCAGGTAATCTGCATTTTTCATTTGTTTGCTCTGCAAACTTCTGCTGCTTTTCCCCTTTGGGCACAGGCCCTGAGGATAAAAAATAAATAAAAAATAGTGCCCGTGCTCAAGATGCCCACCTCCTGACGAGGGACTCCTCAGGAGTGTCCTCTCTCGGTGTTTCTTATCTCTGGCCGGGGATGTGGGTGGAGGGAGGGACGTGTGAGCTCCAGCTTGCTCTGGTTGACAAGCCTTAAGCACTGGCTCTGCACCAACCAGCACGGCGGCTGCTAGCTACAGGCGGCTGTGGGGCGTGTGTTGTGGGGCTAGTGTGAATCAAGGTATGCTGTGCTTGCAAAGCAGACACCAGAATTCAGAGACTTGAGAAGAGAAAAGAATATAAAATATTTCAATGCTTTTTATATTGATTACATGCTAAAATTGTAATGCCTTAGATGGATTGGATTATATAAAATGAATTTTACCTGTTCAGTTTTTATTGCACAGCCAACAGAAAATCTAAACTGCCCTCTCATGTTACAGTATATTTCTGCTGAACAGCTCTAGGAGTTGTTTTATTCCATGATGGTTTTGTCTGCCTTTCCTGATGATGACCTTTTTGATGACCCAGGCACAGATTCCATTTGAGATAAAATGGCAGTTGATAGAGATGCTGTCTTTTGCCCTGAGGTCTATTTGTGGAAACCTGGGGTCACAGGTCAGATGGAGGTGGGACTGCGAGCTCTCTGTGAGCAGAGGCTGTGTGTGATGTGTTTTTGCAAGCCCCGTAGCTGGCCCGTGATGGGCGATTACTTCTTGCAGAATGACCCCGAAGTCCAGTGCTCTCACCCTCTCTTGCCCTTAACTCAGCTCTTGTCCGCCTCTAGTAGAGAAGAATAGTTAGCACCACTTCTCAGACTGAGTGGTGCTGTGAACTAAGCTTTTACTCTTTGCTGGAAGGTCACATCTCAGGACGTATTTCCTGCAGCTGTGCATGGAGATGGCAGATAGATTGCAGGCCCAGACAGGTGCCTCAAGAGGACCCTGTAGTAACTGGAGCCGAGCTGACAGAGAGCGTGAAGGATTATGGCCTGTACACGGCAGTGAATTGTTAACCAGCATTTGGGATGTTCCCAGTTGATTCTTGCCCTCGTGTTTAGAAGTATGTGAGATGCCATCGTCCCTAAGCAGATATGTGGGGAGTTTTATTTCTCAGAATTTTTGGGCGCTCTGGGTTCCATGTGGGACATGTTCGCCTGTCCTCACCCTCCTCTCTCCTTCTGCCTTAGCAGCAGATCATGCACTGTTGTCCGGTGGGTCCAGTGAGTGCTCTCTTCTTCCTTCCACCGTTAGGCGGGCGATGAATTTGTGGAGAAGACCCTGAGCAGCATATCGACCAGCACAGACGCGGCATCCGTAGTCCATAGCACGGACCTGGTGGTGGAGGCCATCGTGGAGAATCTGAAGGCGAAAAACGAGCTCTTCAAGAGGCTGGACAAATTTGCCTCTGAGTACGTGACCCTTGGGTGTTCTTGCTGGGTCTGAGGGCTCCATCCCTGGGCTCGGGCTTTCCTCCCGGGAGGGAGTCTTTTGACACCAAGCCCACTTCTCTTTCTGCTCCCCTAAAGCTGTTTTCAGAAGATCTGACACCATTTCCCCTGTTCTCCATCCACCCGCTCCCAGACTGCTTCCCAAGGCTTGGGCCGCCTTCATCTGATTCTTGTCCCCAAATGAGGGTGGAATTTCCCACAGTAAAGTGGAGGGTCCTCTCAGGGACAGTTTTCTGTCTCTTGCAATGTCTGGACCATGGGCTTTCCCAGGCCAGAGGATGAAGAGGCTTGGGCATGTCCTCAGATGTCTGCAGAGGAACCTCAGAGTAGTTTGAGTGGAACATACAGAGTGGTGCCATTGAAGGGAGTGCCTTCCTGTCTACACAAAGTCCCTTTGTTATCCTGTTTTGAGCTGTAGCTGGATTAAGTCAAAACACTTGGGAGCATTACAGGAGCATTGAGTTCCTTCCAGGCTTCCTGGCAAAAGCTGGGAGGGGAGAGTCAGCCCCACGTAGGTTAGGCATACGGGTGCCTGGGACTCAGGACTGGCTGTGCCAATGAGCAGCAGCGAGTTTTTGGTCACAGAGTCCCAAGTCTTCCTTTGTATTTGACTTTGGGCTTTTGGCAGTTGTGACACCTGGCTGATTTATTCGTGCTCTCCTTGGGGCTTGGTTAGCCATTAGCCACACTTCACCCTTCTTGGTTAGAACTGAGTCAGAATAAGATTATATGACAGAAGTAATTCTTAGGCAGCCAGTGAGCAGTGAGTGGCTGAAGAGGGACACTTGCCTGCCAGCCTGCTGGAATGTCAGCCCTCATAGATGTATGGCCTGGTGTCTGGAGAAGCCCTGTCCCTGACAAAAGAAGAGACCCGTTTGTCACCTGTATGTCACTCTGCTGATGACTGTGCTTATGCTCTTTATGTTGACATTTAGGGACTGCAGAAACAGAAAACTCTTTGGTACGGATATTGGCTCCCCAGTGAGCAGGGAGCCCTCAGAAATAATAACAGCACCCTCCACCCCAGGAGAGGTTTAGTCAAGTAAATTGGCCTTTATTAAAATGTTGGTCATTCCTTAGTGACAGTAGCAGGTCAGACTGCCCTCGTGTCAGTGTGAGTAATGCAAGGACTGTTAGGGGAAAGTCAGATGGCCTGGGGCCATGTCCCCACCTCTTCCCTCTCTGTCCTTAGTCATGAAGCCTTTTTGGCCCTCAGTTTTTTTCCCCTCTAATTGGAATGAGCACTTAGGAGTGAATAATTTCCAAGACCTTCCCAGCTCTAACTCTCTCAAGACTAGTTCCCCTAGTGATCTCTGCAGAATAGGGGTAGCGGTATCTATTTACATAGTTGTTTAGGATGTTAATTTAATTTGGCTCCATCTCCTGAGGGCCTCCTGTGTGTCAGGTACTGTACTAGGCACTTTCAGGCAGGCTTATGTCACACAGATGTGACACGGGAAAGGGCACACCATAGATGTGACCTTGCTTCTGGCCATCAGCTGTCCCTTCTCTATACTCTTGTGTTCATTTTAGACCACCACCTTTATTGCACACCTACTAAGTTTTGTGTTTTGTTTGTTTAAGTAGCTCCACTGAGATATCCTTGACTGTTACGTTCTGTAGTGACTCCTGCAACAAGAGAGGAGCGTACGTTAGGCTAGTGGCCATGTTCCTGACGGCAGCCCTGACACCCTGGAAAGGAACACAACTCTCCTAGCTGCAGTCTGAGGAAGGCACACAAAGAGCTTGGCCCAGGTCCACAGTGAGCGCCAGCTGGGTCCTGTCCTTCTCCTCTCCTGTCTGCCACACTCCCTGCCAGCCTCGCTTGAGTTCTCCACACTAAGGCTTGGGGACGTTGCTGATGATCACTATGTTTGTGCTGTCGATTGTCTGTTAGTACATTGAAGAAAGTAGTGTTTTGGGTACCTGAGTGTCAGAAAGGGAAGAACCAAAGACTGTCCAAGAGTCCAGTGTTCCAAGGAAAACGTGTGAGTGTACTTTTTCATGGAAGATAAGGCAACCCAGTAGGTTTAATATGTCACAACAAACATTGTGTTTGTGTGGGAAGAAGGCAGTGCGAGAGCTGTTGGGTGCAGAGCCAGCCCAGCTGACTGGGAGAGGGGGAGGTAGAGGTCTGTGAGGAGCATCTTGCCCCTTCTGCTAACATGTATACTGGGAGTGCCTTGGACTGGAGACGCTCAGGACTGGGCTTTGATGTCCTTTAATGAAATGTGCTCTCTGGTGTGCCTGCATATCTCCTTTCTGCATGCAAGTCACCCTTCAGTTGTTCTATTGAAAGGTACCACATTATGAGTCTAACAGCCCCTGCCAGCACAGCCTTGGGGCAGCCCCATGGCCCTGCTGCTGTGGTCTGTGGTGTGCATCCGAACAGGGCTTATGTCATCCTCACTTGTGTTTTTTTCTCCCACTCACCCCTGACTTCAGGCAGATTGTAGTATTGCCTTTTGGGTAAGCTAGAACCCCCAAATCTGGTCAGTAAGGGACCACTCCCCTTCCTGCACTGATCCGGCCAGTATGGTTCTAATTAGCATTAGGCTGTTTTATGTATGTGAACCCACAAGGTGGCGCTATAGGAAAGCCTAGAAGTCTTGCTTGTCTTTGTGCCTGTAATGCCTTTGGCACCCCACTTTCCTGTGCTCTTTAAAAACTGAATTTGTTTTCAGTCAATACAGATTTTGAAAAATAAATATTATGTACACAAAAAAAGATGGTACTTCTTTTTTAAGGAGATACCTTCCTTCCTTCTTTCCTCTTTCTTTTCTTTTCTTTTCTTTTCTTTTCTTTTCTTTTCTTTTCTTTTCTTTTCTTTTCTTTTCTTTTCCTTTGAGAGAGTGAATAGGGTGGGGAGCAACAGACAGGGAGAGAAAGAATCTTAACTTGGATGTGGGGCTCCATTGCAGGACCCTGAGATCATGATCGGAGCCGAAATCAAGAGTTGGATGCTCAACCAGCTGAGCCACCCAGGCACCCTTGCTTTTTTGGGATATCTTATAAGCAGACTATCTTGAACTATCAAGATACCATGTACATGTATCCTTCCTTCCCCAGATCTACCTGTGCAACCTTGAAACTGTTTCTGGACCATGTTGGCTTTCTTCTGTCTTCAGTTTAATTCCCATTTAGTGAAAATTAAGGCTTTTCACTTGAGGGGAAAAGATCTTAATGACTTAGGTCTCTTGTTAACTTTGAGGGTCTGTGGTGCATCCTTTCCTTCATTAATCCGTGCTCACTTAGGGTTTCATTTTGTGACTGAGATCGACTAAGTAGCAGCCTCCGTTTTCCCCCACATACCATGAAAATCAACTAATAAAAGTGGAGAAATGTTGCTCCTGAAAATAAATGAAAGACTGGTAGGATTAAATATGCCTTTGAAACAGGTGAGTTTAAATTACCTAATTTAAAATTTCAAACTTTATTTTTTAAGGATTTTATTTATTTATTCATAGAGACACACACGGGGAGAGAGGGGCAGAGACACAGGCAGAAAGAGAAGCAGGCTCCATGCAGGGAACCCGATGTGGGACTCGATCCTGGATCTCTGGGATCATGCCCTGGGCTGAAGGCGGTGCTAAACCACTGAGCCACCCAGGCTGCCCAAAATTTCAAACTTTAAATGAAACTAGTCACTTGATTTCAGCTTCTTGTGTGAAGATCTCTTTTCCCTCACTTCCTTTAGGAGTCAAGATGACAGATCTGGATGCTAGGCCATGGCCTTGTGCATCGCATCCAGAATAGTCCTGTTTGTTTCCATGAATTCACCATCTTTCTCTCCACAGACACACCATCTTTGCCAGCAACACTTCCTCTCTGCAGATCACCAACATAGCCAATGCTACCACAAGACAGGACCGATTCGCCGGACTCCATTTCTTCAACCCAGTGCCCTTGATGAAGCTTGTGGAGGTCAGCGGGTGTTGCGTGTGCTTGCTTGCCCTGCCAACTTTCCCAGTCCTGCTCCCTGAGTCATACCCTTTGTGCTGGGGATTGCTTTGGGTGGATTTTAACAGGAGGGTGGAAGGTTGTCTTTGGGCTAGCATTTCTCAGGCCACAGCATTTCTCTGTCCTTTGAGAGCCAGAAGAAAGCACCTGAGATCTAGGAAGGCCTTTGTACTTTGTCTCTTCACAGCCCAGTGGTCTGACCAGTGATGTCCAGGAGGGCTGCTAACTTTGTGGAATGTCATTTATGTATTTGTGCCGTATGTGATGGGCAGTGCAGAGAAGAGGCACCTGAGTAGGAAGACAGCAGTACAGACCACTGGCTGATGAGACCACAGAGGGCAGAGCCACACGTTTATACTGTCTCAGTGAGGTCAGTTTGCTCTAGGCTGTAAGTGGAGTTTTATCAGCCTGGTTTTACATAGGAGCCACTGTACCCCCTTGTCCAGCATTGCTGGGTTGATTTCTGGCTCAGGTCACAGGGCCTTAGTATTTATTGTCCCCAGATGAGGCACATTTCCCTTGTGTTCTCATCCCAACTATTAAAGCAGCTCCCTATAGCCTGAACCTCCTGAGCGCAGACCCTTGAGACGGAGGGGAGTGGGCTCCCAGTGATCTCTGGGTTGCTTCTGCTTGCTTGGAGACTTGGGTACAGAGAGACGAGTCACATAGACAATTTGCACCTGAAATGTGGCAACTTGCCTTTTACACGGGGCTAATTACAGGGTCTGAGGAGCAGCTCTTATTAAAGTAGCATTTATTCTGGGGTTGAAGAGTTACTGCCGTGCGAAGTGTGGGGGATGTGGAGCCAAGCAGACCTCCGGGGATTGGCCAGGACTCCCTGGGAGAGTCCCAGGGTTTGCTTTCTCCACTGGTGCCTTCTCCTGCCAGCCTTTTCCATCCTTCATCTCACACGCCCTAGGCACCTCCCCTTCCCATAAGCATTCGCCTCCACTTTAATTATGACTGCATTTCCTTAGTTTCCTTTCAAAGACAGCTCTGACCTGCGATAGGAATTTATTTATTCTGCTAAGATTGCTCTTCAGCCTCTTCCAATGTTCTCTCCCTTCCTAAGGATGTTTTTGAAGATATTGAGGAATGAAGGGGGGTGGTGGTGCAAGGAATAAAAAAAACTGCATTTATCCTTAGGCAAAAAAGAGTAAAGAAGTGGAATGGAATTTTC
This sequence comes from Vulpes lagopus, assembly GCF_018345385.1. Lineage (NCBI taxonomy): Eukaryota > Metazoa > Chordata > Mammalia > Carnivora > Canidae > Vulpes > Vulpes lagopus. The sequence goes on from NC_054829.1 coordinate 104,475,949, forward strand.
AAAATTTCAGTGCTTGAGGACTAGTCACTTTCCTTAGTTACTGTGTCAGGTACCAGTATTTTGGAGATAAAGACACATTGTATAGATTCACTTCAAACTCTAATGTTGTTTTCAACTGTGTTTATCTAATATCTTATGTTTTTGGAAATGTAGCATGTTGGTTAACAGCTAATGCTTAGCAAATTTACTATTCTGTAGAAAATGTTTTTTTAAGATTTATTTATTTATTCATGAGAGACACAGAGAGAGGCAGAGGGAGAAGCAGGCTCCCTGGAGGGAGCCTGATGTGGGACTGGATCCTTGGACCTGGGATCACGCCCTGAGCCAAAGGCAGACGCTCAACCACTGAGTCACCCAGGCGTCCCTAGAAAATGTTTTCTAAAAAAAGTGCTCTTTATTCAGTTTTTATTTTTAGGTGTTCACATATGTGTCGCTGGTGGTGAGCACAAAAATAAATCATATCCTAAATTGAGCAGCTCTCCTTACTTGGGACAAGACTCACACATATGTGTAGATGTATTTTTTCAGACTATATTGGAACCATAAACAGAGTATCTGTAGTATGTTGCTGTTTGTTAAGTGGATGAATAAATGTGCATCCTTCTGTTTAAAAAATCTTTACTGCTGACTCCTTTAAATCAACAAATTATACTTGAAACTTTATAATTAGCAGCCTTTGTTCTAGTTTAACCTGTGGGGTTCTATTGGAGACCTTTTTATACTTCCTTTTGGATAACCCTTGGACTGCTGTTTGATTTATGGTGTTTGCAGAGTAGTTTCTGGTCTATCTCATCCCATTCCTCATCCCCATGTTTGTGGTGCCTTTTTCTGTGCTGCTCATTCACTTCCCTTAGTATTATAACATACCACACACCCCGAATTGTGATCACATTAAAAGATGGATGGTAATAATTCTCTTCATTTATATAGCACCTTTCATCCTGCACAGACACTACTAGCTTATTAAGCCACACAGACCTCTTACAAGGTGGAGGATATATCAAGTATCATTATCCCTGTTTCATAGTAGAGAGTGAGGCACAGGGGTTGATTGAGTTGTCTAATCTCATATAAAGGGTCTAATGGGAAAGCCAAGCCAATTTGCTTTGACTCTCATTGAAGTTCCTTAATTGGCATTTAAGTTATAGATACACTTAAGTTCAAATTCACCTGGGTCTCTATTTACCAAAATCTAGTTCTTGACCGCTGAATTCTCTAAATGTGTCCTGGGGGCTGACTGCCAGGTGGGGGTGGGGGAGATGACCTCCTGGAGTGCCAATGGGCCACCATGGGGGAGCGGGGAGCAGCTGTACTCTTGCCTGCATGCTTGCACCATGGGTCCAGAGGGCTGCCAGGAGCCTTCCCCAGGTGCCTGGCAGGTGTGCTAGAAATGAAAACCTTCTTCTGTGGGATAAGCCTGTTCTGATGCAAAGGGAGCTGGTGGGCTCTAGGGAATCTGTGTGGGAGAGGGTGGAGTATGGGAGGGATACTCATCAAAATGTCCAGAAGACCTGTGACTTGGGCAAATCACTCTGTTTTCCTAGGACACATTCTCCTCATCTAGACTAGGGGAAGCTGGCACTCCAGGCAGAGTACTTGAAGGGGTGTTGTCACAGTCAGTAGACATCCAGTTACTTCCATGAAATAAATTAACAATACCAAGTAAAACAGTAAGAAAAGACAGCATTTACCGAGCACTGTACACCTCCTAGGAGCTGCACTTAATGCTTTACCTCCTAATCTAATTTGACTGTCCCCTCACCTCGGTTCTTTGAGGTGGAGGGAGTGAATTCAGTGTCATTTCAGTTTCAAGAACCTTGCCCAGGATCACTGTGCCAGTAAGTGGTGTGATGGATATTTGAACCCCAGTCTGTCTTGGGGACAAGGCCTATAAAACTCTCTTCCACACATACACGTTTATTTTTTATTTTTATTTTATTTTTTACACGTTTATTTTTTAAGCCTTGATCTTATACATTTTGTAGTACCTCACTGTCTTAAAGTGGACATTTTGGTCAGCTCTTTGTTTCTGGCTTGAGATCCTTGTATTCTGAAGCAGATGATTTTTGCCACCTTCTGTGTAGACACTTTCACATCAGTGTTTTCTTGAATCGTTGTGTTGCAGTTGTTTGCTAATTCTGGTCATAATTCTCTGCTTTGCATTTCCAGGTCATTAAAACACCAATGACCAGCCAGAAGACTTATGAATCTCTGATAGACTTCACCAAAGTCCTAGGAAAGCATCCTGTTTCTTGTAAGGTAGAGTATAAGTACCTCTGGAAGGGGGTGGTTTTCCTTAGAACTGACTTATTTGGGGTAGAATTCTTCCATAGGAAGATGTGAAAGATGGGACACCCTCACCTCAGGCCTGTCTGGGGGCTGTAAAGAGCAAGCTGTGCTTCTTTTTTAGTTTGCCAGCAGGGGAGCCATACCCTAAGCCTCTCCCAGGGCTATCAGGTTGGTAGTTCGAATTCTGAATAGAGCCAGAGCTTCAGCTGAGTAGAAAACTTCTCTCTGGGTCTTGGCTTTTGTCTGTTGATGGGCTGCTGTGTTTCCCTAAGTGGTTTTTGTTACACCATTGGCTTCAGCCTCTGCTGGACCTGGGGGAGCCAAGGAGTCTTTGCGTCGGCACAGTGCGGTGGACACAGCATTACAAACTGAACACCAGTGCCTCACTTTGGGAAAGAGCACAACAGGTGGTTAGGGAAATGAGAGAGACAGGAAGAGCCGCTCCCCTAGGTAGGATTAATGAAGCTGTTTCTCAGGGAGTGTGGCATTGAGGTTTGGTTTTGTTTTTCATTAAGAAGCATAGCCGAGTGGGAAGCATGCCTCCAGGCTTTTTTTCCTCTTGGCAATACTCAGTTGTTATATGGGAAATGACCCCAGCTGCAGTCCCCTACTTTGTAGATCCCCTTCTGTCTCCATTTGTTGTTAGTTCCTCTTTAGTCCTCCCAAAAGTTAAGCACTGCACTTCTGCATGACTTGGTAATCTTCCTAAATGGGCAGTTGTGACGTGCTGTGCTGTTAACAGATTTTTATAAGTAGGCATCTACTTTTGTGACCACAGTCTTTTTCAGTAGTTGTGGTTCTTCTTACGGTATGCTTTTGCTTTCTAAAATATTCTCCAGATTGAACTCACAGTATTGTAGTAACCTACAGAACCTACAGAAACTCCTGTTGTTCAGTAACATCTGAGTAAGTCATCTGTCGGTGCGGACTACATAGCTTGAGAGAGCAGACTCATGTGCCAACCCCCCAAACCAACCCCCCGTCCAGGAGTGTAGCGTTGTTAGGGAGTCTCATTTTTTAACACTGTTTCTTTCTTTTTGTTTTGTGGTTTTAAATTGTCTGCACTTAAACAAAATTCACATCAATAACCAGATGTTATTTCTTACTGGTTTGTGCTTTGTTAGTGGCAGAAAGTAGTAATGGTAAAAGAAAGAACATCAGTGTGTAGCAAATCAGAAGCTAGATAAGAAGGTGAAAAGTGCAGGGACAGGCAATGATTATCTTTAGCAGCACAGTCATTAACTCATGGAGGGTAATGATCCATTCTTCCATTGGAGTGGCCCCGGGAGGTACAGGGAGGGGAACTCTGATCTCATAAAATGGCCTGGTTATATCATTTCAGACTCTTTCCTGGGTGATACCTAAAGCTTTTGGGTCAGTTATGTAGGTTCTCGATGAAGAGCCCAAATATAAGGCAACCACAAAGAACAAGGATCAGCATACTTTCCAGTAGAGCACCAGATAGTAATGTTTAAGCATCCACAGCCTCAATTGTACCTACTCAGGTCTGCTGTTGGGGGAGGGGGCACCATAGCCCCCTCGCATTGGGGGTGCGTGGCTGCGCTGTGGTGGAACTGTACAGAAGCCGGCTGGGGCCTGGATCTGGCTTAGAGGATCACAGTGGACCAACGCTCAACATAGCTGAATGACATTGATGTGCCCAGAATGTGTCTTTCTTCATAGACTTCTTGAGAGCGCAGTATAAAAAGGGTGAGATCATGGACTCTGGAGCCAGTGTAACTGGGATCAAATCTAAACCACCTGTTAGCTGTGTGTTCTTGGGCAAGTTACTTAACCTATTTATGCCTTAGTGTCCTCTCCACCATGTAAAGGTAATAATAGGCTGGTCTCATAGGGTTATCATAGGAGTAAATGGATTAATACTTGTAAAGTACATAGAACAATGCTTGGCACATAGTGCAGTAAATAAAATATATTTAATAAATGAGTATAAAATGTACATAAAATTAAATTGCCTTATTGAGAGACTGTGTCTCTTTACATTACAATTTACATACCAGTATCTTGAGAACATATGTGTGTCTGAATCGTCAATGGCATTGAATATTAGTAATGGGGGAAAAAAACTTTTGCCAGTCATCTTCTTGGCAAAATGCTATTTTATTCTAATGAGTGTACTACTTTGATTACTAGTGAGTTTGAATATTTTGTGTGCTTTAGCACTTTTTCGTTCCTGAGTTCTGTGACCTCTTTATGTGGATGATATTAATTGTATCATGTGTAATTGTGTATCATGATTGGGGCAGACGTTTTCCCTAGAGTACTTTCTGACTTCTAACCTTGTATCTGTGTGCTTCACGTACCCTGTCCTGAGTTTCTTCCATAAACTTTCTGAAGTTGAGAAGCACTTTGCCCTAGTTATAAAGTCAACATCATTTCATTAATATAGTTGTGGTTAAGCTGATAAAGCTGTTTTGCTCATCTCAATGGGAGATAGGAGTAGGACAAGGTCTCTGTTGGTCCAGAGTCAAAGGAGGTACAAAACCTGTGGCTGTTACTGCCACGTTCACACAGCATGCAGTCAGGTTAGCTATAAGAGTAGTGTGTGAGGCAGGCCTTCTTTATTAATTATGTTTATGGAGTGCCTAGTGTGTGCTAGAAAGGGAACACAGGCCCGGGGCTAGAATGAGGATTTCTGCCTGCAGGAACATCACAGCCTTTGGTTAAAATTTACACCATTTACTTAGTGGAAATCAGTTTCACATAAATACCACCACAAAAATTACCAGCCTAGCCTGTGCCACAGATGCCCCCCAAAAAACCAGTAGGTAGACTCCAAATCCCACAGCAAGCCTCCAGGAGAGATGATTAAGCATGTTAATGAGGAGGAAATCAATGAAAGGGGTGTGTAGTACAAGGGGGTCATCCAGGATAAAGAGGCTGAGGTGCCTTGCCATGGAAGGCCCAAGGTTCGTCAGGGCATTTCCTTGTCCTCCCTGGTACCGTCCCTGGTGCAACCTCCTTGTGCTGTGCGCTAGAGCATGAGAAAATCCCAAGTAGCCCAAAAATGGCTCCAGGGAGCTCGAGAATTGGTGCTCCTGTGAAGATGATTATTCAAGATGGAATACACTTTTTCTAGATTCCTGAAAGTGATGCAGGAGAGGAAAGGACTACCATTTGAATGTAGGGCACAGCATGTTGTGTGTTTTCTGATTTATCTTCACAATTTGTGGAAATCATTACTCCCATTTCACAAATGATGAAACTGATTTCAGAATGTCACAGTGTCAGAAACTATTAGAATTTAAGCCCAGACTGCTTGCCATCACCGCTGTGTTCTTTCCAGGGACCTCTCTGCCTCGATCTGCCTTTATTTCAGGACTCCTACAGTGGAGGCATCTAGGTTTGATTTTTAAATTTTTTTTAAGTATTACAATTGTTGGATAAATTGTCCTGTATTATAGAAGTAGAGCTGTGCTGGTACTTCAAAAGAAGTTTTGAAAATGTAGAGCTTGATAAGTGTGGGTAATATGATGCAGAGTAAGAATGGCAGTCTGGTGACTTCACAAAAGAGAAAGTTCAGTGAAAATTCATTTGTCTCTTCTCTCTCCTAAAACAGGACACTCCTGGGTTCATTGTGAACCGTCTCCTGCTACCATACCTCATGGAAGCAATCAGGCTGTATGAACGAGGTAGCTGTCTGGACCCGGGCTGGGAGCGGCAGGTCTTAGCTCTTGGCACTGCTCACTGTCCTCGAGCAGGCCCTGTATTAATGGCTAGCCCATGCTTAGTGTGGAGGGCACCTGTTTTTTCAGCTTTGTGAATCAGCCTCGTCCTGGACCCTGGAACCTTTGTCCTTGTGTTCCCCAGTCCCCCAGGGTTCCCTGCGAGGCCTCTGAGCCTCTGAGATGTGGCTCTGGAATGTGCCCCCCACTTTCACACACACCCCCATTACATGCGATTGCTCAGCCAGAGCAATTGCATAACCAGCCCGGATTTATATACTAAATCTCTGCTTTTGATTAAAAAGTTTCTTGTTTAAAATAATGTAAGTCACTAGACTGAGGGACCTTTAAAGTTCCTTAAAGTTCTAAAATTTTGCTGTGACAGGTGAAGGGAAGTGAGTGACAAGGCTGATGGTGACAGTGATTTCCCCATCCTTACTAAATGATGCCGATGCATTTTTTTTTTAACCTTAAGAATGATCTCAAATGCTTTTTTTTGATACTTGTTGATTTTACAAAGAATGATTTCCCCTGTTGTAGAAATATAAAACTTGGGATGTGGTCCAAGGTTATAAAATGGCATGCATCCTCCTGCCTACCTTCCCTACCACATCTGGAAAGGTAACTATCATGTCTGCTTCAAAGGCAAATAGGCTTTAATAGGACTGGATAAAAAGCAAGTGTAATTGTTTTCAATTACTTCATTCACAAATGCTCGGCTCCTGAGAATGTCATTTTTGAAACAAAATATTTACACCAGTTCTTCCAGAGAGATGAAAGCACATTTGCTTCCTCAAAATCTGCTTTAAATATTAAAACTTTTCTGTTTTATGGAAGCATTTGCCACACTTGTGTTCCAAGATCAAACCAGCACTTCTGTGTTTATCTATCAACAAATATGCCTAATTACACCTCAAAGAATGCGTGAAGCATTTTACCCTACTTTGAACGGCAGGGTTTTTTTTTTTTTTTTTAATGTAATGTTTCAGAATGTAGCATGTGGGTAATCCACCTCTTAATGTTTTTTTTCCTCACTGAAACATACTGTCACTTTGATATATTCTCAGATGTACCTTGTATCTGATTGTGAGTTGAAAGGCACTTTCTTGTCTTTTCCTCCCCTCCCACTGGCAGTGGTCCCTTTGACCCTCCATCATGTGCCCTGCCTCCCGGGGGACCGTGTTCTTAGACTGTCCTTGGTGCTGCCCTGGACAGCACACCACTGCTCACCCCTCTGCCTCTTGCCCCATGGCTTCTCAGTGCCTGGGAGCTGGAGCATCTGCTATCGGAGCAGCTGGGGTGTCCAGGGTGTGGGTGCTGTTGCCCTGCAGACACACCATGGTCTGGACTCCATATGTCATACCTTGGGCTTCTTACCGTGTCCCTTTGCCACATCACTGCGGCCCCCAGTCTGGCCCACTGAGGGGGTGCTTCGATGTACACTCACACCCGCAGGTCTCCATGTGCCTGCTCTGAGCAGCTGGCTGAACTGCATCAGTTCTGCTTTGAAACTCGAAGCTCTTTTGGATTCTCCTCTCTTGCCTGCCATGTCTGTTTGTTCATTTGTCATGTTGTCCAGGACGGTGGGGAGACACTATGCACTGTACCTACCCCCACACAGCTTGGGGAGTCTTGGGGTCCAGCAGCAGAGTCATGCAGTGAAGATACTCTGTGACTTTGGTTTTTCCTCCCAGCCTTTCCCAGACTTCTGCGAGGAGAACTCCGTACAACACCATCTTGGTCAGTGTGGGCTTCTGTAACTCAAGTACCATAGACTGGGTGACATATAAACAACAGTTATTTTTTACAGTTCCGAAGGCTGCAAGTCCAAGGCCAGGGTGCCAGATGGTGGGATTCTGGTGAGGGCCTCTGCTGGGATGCACACCACTGACTTCTCGTCATATTTTCACGGGACGGGGAGCAGAGAGGGAACAAGCTCTCCTGACTTTTTGAAGGGCTCTCGTTGCCTCATGGGGCTCCACCCGCATGATCTCATCTAACCCGCATCACCTACCAAAGGCCTACCCCTGTTACTACATGTTGGGGGTAGGGTTTTAACGTGAATTCTGGGGGCACATAACACTGTCAGCCTGGGAGGTGTGTGCTATATGCATTGCTTAGCGAAGTGCTGCTCTGAGTGGGGGAGGCCCATCAGGAGAATGTGTTGGCATCAGAGCAGAGTCACCTCTGTCATCACCACTCACACCCCCTGGGCAACTGAGCAGCTCTTAGAATGCTGGGGCCCGCACCAGTGCTGTTCACCAGAGCCACGGGGCATCTGGTGGCGCTTCATCTCCCCCTTGCCACTGCTCTCTGATGCTTTCAGCCTCATGGCTTCTTCCTCGGACCTGCCTTCTGTCCTCATTCAGTGTGGCTTGCATTTGTTTGCTGTTAAACTGAGGCCTGGCTGGTGCAGTTGGTCACCCTTGTCCCTTTGAGGGCTCTCTCCAGATCTTTGAGTAGGCTGGCACCCAGTAGCCACTTGCCCCCTGTCAGATGCCCACTCCCAACAGGCCCCATTCCCCACGCTGGTGGGGCCAGATGGTTAGCTCTTCGGAGAGGGCAAGGCTGGTTGCAGGCTCTGGGAGGGACATTGCCTGTCCCCCAGTCACTGTGTGACCTCCTGTCATTCCTCTGCTCAAGATCTCTTGGGTGTTTCTGTTGTAGACTAATCCAAATACAGTTCGCTTACTGGAGAAGCTGCTCTTATTGCCCGTTGCCCCTGCTGTCGCCACGTACCTTACCCTCACTTTACTACAAGGTCCCGCCAAGTGTCCTCAATGTCCCAAACTGGACGTAATCTGTGTTACACTTTGGCTTTCCCTCAGGGTGATGGCCACTCTCCTCCCTGTGGCATGACGTGGCTTTTTTTTTTTTTTTTTTTTGCTGCTATACTGTTTTGCAGTACCTGGGAAGTATCTCCTCTTCCTGCGTCCCAAAGTGCTTGTATAGGACAGGCACATAGGTGGCTGTTGAGGAGAGGAATGGTGGCCCTGTGGTGGTTGTGATCTTTGTAGCTGCTGCCCAGGCTTGTTGTTAATACCAAAAATGGCTGGCAGGTGGTGCCAATGAGCCAGCCTAAGAAACACGTCAGGGCAGGCCCCAGGTCCCCACCCACCTTGCAGAAGTTCTGGGGGTTCATGGGGTTCTTCCCACGCTTTTCATTGTTGTCTAGAGTTAGGGGCTCTTAACTGAAGAGAGGAGGGAGCCCCCATGAACCTCCTGAGGTTGATGTAAAGTTCTGGTGCATGTTTTCTTTGGGACCCATGGTGCATTCTCAGCGAAGTGCTTGACTCTAAACAAGTCTAGAAATTATTGGTCTAAAACACAGTACCATCTTTAACTCCCGCTTGGCATACCAGTCTGTGTGTTTTATTTCTCCCTCCTTTTGCCTCTCTTGCTCTGTAGTACTCAGAATTTTTAGAGTTGCTGACTTTGTAACACTGCTTAGATTTTTTTGTTGTTGATCTGTTTTATCTTCATATTATTTTTTGAAATCAAATAGTCTTCAAGTGAGTCACCGAATCTGGAATTACAGAATTGACTCTAGGGTTCATTACTTGTCCTTGAATATAGATTTAGTTAAATGGCTTTAGGTAAGAAATTTCCCTGGGATCCTGTATTCTAATGAAAGGAGGCAGACAGTCCACAGTAAATGAATCAGTCGGTAATGTGTTTGGTTGCGACCAGTAAGCCAGGAGAAAGATAAAATGAAGAGGATGGCGGGGGTCCTATCCTGGAGTTCTTACAGTTGCTAGTTTCTATGCAGGGAGGGGGCAGGGTGCTCTGATGAGGTGACACCTGAGCAGAGAGGCCTGTGGGAAGCAAATGTCAAATGTTGGAGGAGGGAGGACACCAGGCACAGGGAGCAGCAGGTGCTGGGCCGGGAGTGGGGTGTGCTGGCTGGCCATTTAGCATTCGGGCTCCAACTGCATAGAAGCCTCAGGGTCAGATGAAATTCTCTGAGCAGAACCCACTTACCAGTCGCTGTGTTCCTGCTCATTTCTCCTTTGCTCATGCTGTTCCCTCTGCTTGGAATGCTTTTCTTGCCTGTTCATCCCTTGGGATTCTCTTCAGCCTTTGGGGCCTGGGACTTAGTGGGTAGTTTTGGTGAAATGTTGGCACTGTTAGTAAGTCTCTCCACCTTTGCTCACACAGAGGCTTGTGAATCTTCATGAATCTTCTGCATTGGTGTACATCTGAGTCCTTCCCACTCTTATCACAAGTACTGGAGTGTTTGTCTTGTTTTTCTGTGTCTCATCCTAAGTCTCTGGTGCTGCTATGGAACAGATATAAATTAAAGTTGAATGAATGAAGGATGTCACTTGCAGCTGATGTATACAATGATTTTTGCTCTTTTTGCTTTCTTATGGCCTGAAACTCAAATTGTGATTCTCAGCGTCCTCTGGTTGACTAATTAGTGAAGCATTAATAATGTCACTCATAAGAAATAATCAGTTGGTATTTTAATCACCTTCAACTGTACTTCATATGCTTTTTAAAAATATAGTCTTGGGGTGCCTGGGTGGTGCATTTGGTTAAGAGTCCGACTCTTGGTTTTGGTTCACATTGTGATCTCAGGTCATGATTTCAGAGTCATGAGATGGAGCCCTGTGTCGGCCTTCACACTCACCACAGCGTCTGTTGGGATTCTCTCTTCCTCTCCCACTATACTCTTGCTCTCTCTAAAATAAATGAAAATATATATAAAGTCTTTATAGATGTTTAAGACTATTCCTCATGCCTAAGAATCTGAAATATGTTTAGGTATGAAGTTCTCTTTGAACTTTTTCTCCTTTTATTTAGCTTTGGTGTAATTGACCATTTCTTTATGCTTTGGAACAAAATTCTTGAGGATCACTTGTTATACACCATTCCTATTCCTGATTTTGGAGAAAAGGAACAGGTTCTCTAAAAGACTTCTTGTGGCCCCAGAACATAATAGTTGAGAGTAAAATTCTAGGGAAGAAGCACATTGGCTCTTGTCTGAATCTGCTAAACACACTTTCAAACTTGAGTGGCAATTCTAAAGCAGATTTGGGCTTCTTTTTAAACTTTATCTTGACTAAAGGGTTGATATGAGTGTGACTCCAGAGGAATACTCGTTACTTGTAAAACCAAGAAAGCTGGAAAAGAAAAATATGCATGGGGTGCTTGAGTGACTCAGTAGGTTCAGCATCTGACCCTTGATTTTGGCTTAAGTCATGATCTCAGGGTCATGAGATCCAGCCCCATGTTGGGCTCTGTGGTCAGCAGGGAGTCTGCTTGAGATGCTCTCCCTCTCCCTTTGTGCTTCCCCTTGCTCTCAAATCTCTAAAAGAAAAGAAAAATATGCATATAATACATATAAACATATAAAGCTTAGTTCTTTTCTACTTTAAAGAAGTCCATTTGTCAATTAAAAAAAATATGCTCTAGCTTTAAGGGATGTTGTAAATTATTTTAGAGTTGGAAAATCCCAACCCATTAAAAATAACTAATGTTTCTAGACCATCAGGGTCTTCTCTCCCCATGAACACAGTAGCAGTACTCTAGAATTCACCTCACAGAATAGCTTGGTGGTGGAATAGCTTTGAAAATCTTGTGATCTCTTTGGCATGTACCTCTGAGATGAAATCTTATCATAGCCAGAAGCCCTAACTTTGGATGGTTTTTGAATGTGAAAATTTGTAAAATTCTGTGAATTCTAGGACTAACAGTATGACAAGGACAACTGTAGGAAGGATGGTGATGGTTCCATGCTGCCCTCTTGTCCGTAGGTGACGCATCCAAGGAGGACATTGACACCGCTATGAAGCTGGGAGCTGGGTACCCCTTGGGCCCATTTGAGCTTCTTGATTACGTGGGGCTGGATACTACAAAGTTCATCATGGACGGTAGGAATTGGAATTCTCTCTTGTCTGTCTTTAATGGAATTGAGGTAGTCTCAACTGTGAATTATAATGCCTATTTAAAACAAATCACCAGGGGACTCGGTAGACTTTCCAAAGTTCTGCCTACCAGCTTAAAGATTCAGGTTAAAAGATGGCAAGAAAAAGGAAAAACGTGATTGCCTGGTGTCTCCTCACAGGGCCTTATTTTTAAGTTGTTTCATTTTGAATTAGAGACTCACAGGAAGCTTCAAATACAGCACAGCCAGGTCCCGTGTACCCTGTCTCGTGTACGTATACGGTCCCGTGTACGCCATAATGGTTCCACAGGATCACAACCACCCTGGCATTCTGTCCTTTTGTGTGACCTCCACTTGAGCGGAGGTCTTCTACACCCCTTTAAAGAGAACAGTGTGTCTAGGTTACTCTAGTGGCTCTGAGACGGTACAGGTAGGTGTGAAAATGGCACTGCTGAGGTTGAGCGTAGCTCCTGCTGCCGTGTTTCACAGAGGATGCTTGACCTGCGAGGAGCAAGGCGGCTTCTTACTGAAGCATGAACTTTTGTATTTTATGAGGATGCAAAATGCCAGTGGTCGTAAATTCAGATTAAAAAAAAAATTTTTTTTTAAATTTTTATTTATTTATGATAGTCACAGAGAGAGAGAGAGAGAGAGGCAGAGACACAGGCAGAGGGAGAAGCAGGCTCCATGCACCGGGAGCCCGACGTGGGATTCAATCCTGGGTCTCCAGGATCGCGCCCTGGGCCAAAGGCAGGCGCTAAACCGCTGCGCCACCCAGGGATCCCGCAAATTCAGATTTTTAACGTGTGTTCTAAAAGTTGCTTCACGGGGCTAGTAGTGGTCCAGCCAGCAGATGAACTGGTTCTGTTTTGTCCTTGGACTGCGGGTATCAGCAGTTTCCAGGCAGAGACGGGCTGAACAGGCAGGCCGGGGAGGGGTGCTGAGCCCTGGCTCAGCTGCTTCGGGGTGCCCCAGCCGTGCCAGGCCGCCTGCCTCTGCCTTTGCCATGGTGGCCTGCTGGCTAGAGCACATCACAGTAGGGACCCCTCTCCCCAGCTGTGCCCCCAGCCTTGCCCCGGGAATGCTGAGAGGTAAAAAGATATAAAGCGCCTCATCCTCAGCCCTTTTTCCTCCTTCCAATAGGGTGGTATGAAATGGATCCAAAGAACCCCCTGTTTCACCCCATCCCGTCCTTGAATAAGCTGGTAGCGGAGAACAAGTTTGGCAAGAAGTCTGGAGAAGGATATTACAAATACAAGTGAGGCGCAGCTTCTCTGGCTCCGGGAGGAACCCCGCAAGCGCATACCAGCAGCATCCCCAAGTGCCCGTGGGAATGTTCTTTGGTCAGATGTTCCCCCACACAGCACAGTCTGTTCGATGTGCATTTTGATTGTAATCTGTCTGAAGTAATTATTTACACTCGTTATCATAGCAGATTCCTCCATTGAGAACTAATTCCCTTTTTTAGTCTGTGCGTTTCTGTGTATTTTCTAAAAAGCTTTACGCCCTTGGTGCCTTGGAGCAAACATTTCTTTTGAACCTTACCATTTTCGTAAAGAATTGCCTGGATTGATTCACTTGTGAAGGGGACAGTGCTTCCTCCGAGTGCATGCTGTGTTCACCATGGCCACACGGGCGAGTCCTGAGCCATTGGACGTGTATGTGGCATGTCTGTGAAGTGCTGCAGGGAGCAGCACCTGCGTCTTGCCTTTCTGAGAACATTTGCTACCTGCAGCTTCAAGCCTTACCCTACATTTTGGGCACGACCTAAGATGTCATGTCTTTATTCAGCTCATGCTGTTGGATTGGTGGGAATACCTCCCATGTACTTGGTTCGCAGGGAGAGGCTTCATTCACATCCAGAATCTGAATGATTATTGTCTGACTGTCTCTCTTTTTTTTTTTTTCATGAGAAATCATTGCTGCAGACTGCCTGTAAATTGATTTTAATAAAATGCAATCTTTTAATATGTGAAAATTTGAATCAAAATAAACATATATAATTTAAAATTGTAACATGCTCAAATGGTTGCAAAAGTAAAGGTTGGTAATTTAGGCAAAAGCTATGCCCCATCTTCTTTGGTCCTATTGTTCGTATATTTTTTCAAGTGACCGCAGCAGGGAAGGCATTTACGTAGAACCTTCCTGCAGCTGTCACTCTGCAGATTTCTTACCAGTAAAGCAATAATAATGGCACAGAAAACAATTTTTTAAGGAACATCTGGTTCTTCTTTGCCAACAAAGAAAAATAGTGTAACATAAGCTTCTTTTAATCATTGGCTTGAGAAAGTGTCTTCCAAGATAGAGTTTTGAAGCTGGAAAGACATCAGAGACCCCTCAAGTCCAGTGGCCTCAATAGAGGGCTTGAGTGACATGCCTAAGGTAGCAGACCTGGGTCACAGCAAAATAGCAAGTTGGAAAACCTCAACAACCTTTCAACAGGACTGTCCCCAATATGGCCATTCTTGTTTGGTGTCCTGGGTCACAGGGTTAATGGTTGAGAGATTCCCCCCTGCCCCCCCCCCCCATTTCATGGTTAATAAAAGGGAGCTTATTAATCTTTTTACTGACTCTATAGCATCATGGGAAAATAATACGTTACATACATTTGTACCACACATAGAACCTGGTTTAGGAAACTTTTAGGTTATTCTTATAAAACATTTCCTAACGAAAGAAAGGAAGCACCTGTGAGGCCACCACCGTTTGCCTTAGTGAAGTCCCCTGTGGTCGCATGGCCCCTGCTGCTCTCAGGCTGCTTCTTGACCTTTGACTGGAGCCCTGGGCTTAGGAGGGAACTTCATTTCCTCCTCACTGTGACTGGAGTGCCCGGAGGACAGGGGCCCTTGTCCTGGAAATGGCAGGACTCTCTCTCCACCATTGAATTCCAGGGGAGAGCGAGCGAGCGAGCTTGGTGATGTGACCACCGCGGCCGGGATGTGGGGCTGGGGTCACGGTGGCCCTTTCCTGGCCGAGGTGTTTAAGTGCACTTCTCGCCTACCAAAAGGTCAGAGAGTGTGGCCTGTGAGCATTCTTCATTTTCAAAAACCCTGTCTCATACGTGATGTTTGGGGCCAGGGAAGAGTTGTGAACATCCTGTCGAATGTGGGAGGCGGGGCAGCCGTGGGAGTCCCGCGCTCCTGGTCTCTGCGCTCCCCGCTGGCCCGGCCGCTTCCCACCCTGACCCGGCGGAGAGGGCGGGTCGCCCCAGGTCCAGGTCCCCAGGTCCTCAGATCCTGGCGTGGACCCAATGCTGGCTGCGCGGGTGTTCACGGACTAGGCCTTAGCAGGAGCCGGGGCGGAGGCGGGGGGGGGGGGGGGGGGGGGCGCTGCTGCCGGGCAGCCCTGGGGCAGGAGCAAGGCAGGAGAGAGGGCAGGCTGGGCAGGGCCGCAGGGCCGCAGGGCCTGGCCTCCCCGCTGCTGCTGCTCCGCCCCGTCCTTCCTCCACACAGCAAGCGGGGACCTTTGATGGCATCCGGAAAGTAGCTACCAGGTGTTAGGTCAAGAGGATGCTTGTTTCCCCGTCTCTCCTGTACCCCCTCCTAGTGATAGTTTTATTCCTAGAATAGAAATGAACATCTGAGATGAAAAAGAAAACCACACAATTGATGAAATGGCAGGCCCAAGGAAAGGCCCTGAGCTCTGAGCTTAGCCGTCCCCCTGGCCTGCAGTTGGGGTTAGCAGGGCGGAGTCCTGTGAAGCGCGGGTCCGTGCTCTTTTCTTTTTACGATGTTATTTGTTCATACATGAGAGAGGCAGAAAGAGCCGCGACACAGACAGAGGGAGAAGCAGGCTCCCTGTGGGGAGCCCAATGCGAGACTCGATCCCAGGACCCTGGGATCACACCCTGAGCCCCCCAGGTGCCCCGAAGAGGTCTTTGTAAAGTTGAAGCTGTGGCCCTTTAATGTCTGTAAGATTCACTCTTAGTTTCTTCGGGGAAAACTGTTGGCTGACGCCTGTTGACATTCATCCAGAGGTGTATTTCCAGTCTGGGGCTGTTGGGTGGTGCGGCATGGGGGGAAGGTGGCTCTGGGAGCCCAGAAACCTCTGTGTAAACATCCGGCGGTACTAAATGATTCCCCTGTGGGTGCTGCTGTGCAGTAAGCTCTCTGGCTCTTTAGCAGGTCAGCTTTCACAGCTCCGTGGAGGCCCAGCCACCCACCCTTGGGGAGGGTAGAGCTCGTAGGTAAGCACCAGCTTAAATGACATATGCGGATTACGCTTTTTTTTTTTTTTAAGATTTTATTTATTCATGAGAGAGACAGAGAGAGGCAGAGACACAGGCAGAGGGAAAAGCAGGCTCCTTGTGGGGGGCTTGATGCAGGACTCGATCCCAGGTCTCCAGGATCACGCCCTGGGCTGAAGGCAGTGCCGAACCATTGAGCCACCCGGGCTGCCCCATGATTACGCTTTCTCTGTTGGTTTGCAAGTCGTCCTTCTCACACATTTGAAATAAGCTTTTGTCTTGTCTCACCTCAATTTTAACCCCGTAACATTTCTTTCAACCTACAGAACCGATGAAGTCTACCAAAAGTAGAGGGTGCAGCTGGAATTTTGTGGGGCTTGTTTTCTTGGAAATAGGTATTGATGCTACAAAAATAGTAACTCAGAGATGCTTTGAACAATGGAAGCATTGCTGTACTCTCAACACACTTGTTTGGGTAAATAGTATTTTTTTTAAAGATTTTTATTTATTCATTCATGAGAGACACAGAGAGGCAGAGAGGCAGAGACACAGGCCGAGGGAGAAGCAGGCTCCATGCAGGGAGCCTGATGCAGGACTCAATCCCAGGACTCCAGGATCACGCCCTGGGCCGAAGGCAGGCGCCAAACCTCCGAGCCACCCAGGGATCCCCGGTAAATTGTATTTTTATTTTTATTTTTTTATTTTTATTTTTTTTTAAATTGTATTTTTAAAATCGGTCCACGGCAGAACAAATTTCACCCACTGGAAGACGGAGAAAGCCCATCACTGATACTAATTCTATTCAGTGTTTCATTTGAAATCAGCAAGCAGCTCTGTTGCGGGATCCTCCGCGCACACGGTGACTTCCGCAGGCTGCGGGGTGCGCTCGCCGCACCCTGCCCCACCCTGTGCCCTGGCGGTGGGGGGAGGGCCTTGCCTCCTGGGGAATCTGCTAGAATGGGCAGAATGGTGGAACGGGCTCGGGATTGTTGAGGCCCAAACGGGATGATGGATCACGAATGTCTGGGCACCCCGCCAGCAGCACAGGCTAGTTGTGACCCCCACGTACCCCCCTCTGACCCGTTTGTAAGGGAAAGTTCCCGAAGACCTAAGGGCTTCCTGAGTCCTGAACACTGGGCCTCCGGGAGAGGGCTGAGGGTGGAGAACCGGCCCAAGTCTCCTACAGGAACCGGGAAGCCGTTGCGGCCCTTGGGTGAAGAGGGGCCCGCGGCGCTGCTGGGCCCGCGCCCCGCCGCCCGCCCGCCCGCCGTTGTCCCGGGGGAGCGACGGGCCGCCGAGGACGGAAGGCCCAGCCCGTGCGGTGGTGCCCGCAGCGGCAGCAGCGGCTGAACCCGGGCCCGCGGCTCGGTCCTCAGTCCGCCGAGGTGTGAGTACCTCCAAGTTTTTACACTGAAGATGAATTTGCTTTAAAAACATTCAGAAGTTTTGTTTTTAAGGGAATAAGCTGTATAAATGTGCGTTTTATTTTCCCAATGTACAGTGAAAGTTTACACTTGTATCCACCGCGTCATATCTGATTGCAGAAATTAAAGCACAATTTACAAGCAAAATAAAAGCCCCTCGGGCTTTGGGGGAGGCCCACTGGGGTTCAGGCGCTTAGTTCCCGACCTTCACTCCGTGAACCGAGGGGGGGGTTGTTTCCTGGGTGTAGCTCAGCGCGAGGCCTCAGCCCTTTCCTCTAGATGCATTTACTGGAACATTCCAGCAGAGGATGTCGGCTGTCCTGGGGCAGGTAGGTATCAGGAAAACCCGGAATAAGTGCTCCCTGCTACCCCTCCTAGAACAGCCACTGGACTCCGAGGTAGCAGGTTTAGAAACGAGGGAACACGCCCCGACACCAATGCTGCGGGGAGGGAGACCGGGTGCGCCCGAGGCCTCCTGCCCGGGGACAGCCCGACGGGCCTTCCTGGGCCGCGCGGGGCTCGCGCAGACGGGCGGGAGCTGGTCCGGGGGGCCGAGTCCAGGTAGTGTCAAGGCCCTAGAGCGGGGCGGGGGGCCCGGGCGCTCGCCTTGCTTTGGTGCCTCGCCTCCTCTCCATGGGAGAAAGGCCCACGGCGGCGCGGGACAGAGCCCCGGGTCCGCCAGGCTCACCTGCCCAGCCGAAGGGGGGGGGCGAGGGAGCCTCTCCTGGATGCGGCCGCAAGGGTCCGTGGGCTCCGATTCCCCTCCACGACCTTGGGGGGCGACCTTGCGGGGCGCGGACTCGGTGTCCCCGCCCTGCCTCTGCTGGGACTGGGACGGGAGCTGCGGGGGGAGCGCAGCCGCCTAGGGGACCCGCACAGCCCGGTTCTGGCCTTCTGGACTCCGTGTGCTCTTGATCTTCGGTCTAAGACAGTTGTCGGTTAGTCCTGGTTTCCAGCAGCTTCCGTGGGCAGAAGGAATAATGCTCACACGTTCTCTGGCCACAGGTGATACAAAACCAACATATCCATGTTGACAAGTTAGAAGCCCTCCAGGATCAAAGGGAAGTGCGTCTGTGAGTCCTTTCCTGGGTGCAGGCGGCGCCGGAGGTCCTGTCCGCGCCCCGAGCCCGGGAGGAAGGCGCCCGAGGGGCAGGTGCACCCGGGGTGCGCGACTCCAAACCCCGGCTTTCCCCACTGCCCGCTCCTTGCTAATGGAAGAGCCTGTTTCTTGCCAGGGTACGATCCCATCGATCCCGTCCGACATCATAAAGCCGCTGGAACCCTGGTCTGGCGGCCCTCAGCAGGGATTGACCGAAACGGTGCTTCCGGGGCAGCCCTGACATCCGTCTGCCTTTTGCCTCAGGGGCCCCCAGGGCCCTCCTCAGTCTGTCCTCCATCTCCCTTCCTTTGTTGACTCCTTGAAGAAGGTTAAGGTGAGTGAAACCAGACATTGAGATAAATTATCACCGATGTCAGTGTGTGTTCACATATGAGAACAAAAGAAAGGAGGAACCCCCACCCTTTTTGTTTCTTTTTAAAGATTTTGTTTATTTATGAGAGACAGAGGCAGAGACACAGGCAGAGGGAGAAGCGGGCTCCCAGGACCCAGGGATCTAGGCCCTGAGTCAAAGGCAGATGCTCAACCACTGAGCCACCCAGGGGCCCCCAAGCCCCTTGTGTTTGACAGTCCACTCGGGGAGAGGATGCTCGTACGTGAGAACACGTGCAGATGGTCAACAGCCCTACAAAGCATAAAGCCTCTTTCCTCGGGTCTAGCCCGTGGGCAGTGCTCGGAAGCAACGTTAGGTCAGTGGGCACGAGGATCATTTCTTTGTTACCAGCATCCTGCGCCCCACAGGCCCGCTGATGAGACATGGTTTCTTCAACAGGAGCAAGCCAACAAGCAGCTTTCACTTGAGTTCTTCAAGTTTTACTAAAAAATTATTACTTCTGTATTACCTAACACAAAGAGTTTTAACGTGGGTTGCTTCATGCTAGCAATGTGTACCTCAGATGGCAAATCTTGGCGTGCCCTTCCTCGTTCTTCGTGTGAACGGCTCCTCGTTGCACAGCGAGATCATGCGGGTTTTCCCACCAAGGGCTGCGCGAGTTTAGCGCCTTCCGGAGCGGTACCCGCTGAGTGATGGCAGCCCTGCCTACCGTCTTATTTTGCCCATAGTACATTTACAGTCGCATCTTTCTAGTAGTAGTAAGATGCTCAGCTGCAGCCAACTATTTAGTTTCTACTAAAAAGCAGTTCAGATTTTTGTATATGTGGGTATCCCTAGAAGTCAGGTGGGTTTTTGGGCAGCATGTATCATTAACATATAGCAGATGATTCGCGTGTACGATATAATGATTTGGTATTTGTATATATTGTGAAATGATCACCATGAGCCTGGTTCCCATCACCATCGCCATAGTTACAGAAGTTTTTTCTTGTGAGAATTTTTAAGATTCTCTTAGCAGCTTTCAAATATGCATTGTAGTGTTTATTAACTGTAGTCACCATGCTGTACGTTGCATCCCCAGGACTTATTTTTTGAAAGATTTATTTATTAGAGCACAAGCAGGGGGAGGGGCAGAGAGGCAGAGTCCCCGCTGAGCTAGGAGCCCGATGCGGGGCTCCATCCCAGGACCCTTGAGATCATGACCTAAGCCGAAGTCAAGATGCTTAACCCACTGAGCCACCCAGGTGCCACCCCTCCCCAGCCCGTATACCTGGAGGTTTGTACCTTTTGACCCTCCTCACCCATTCTTGCCACCATCCCATCCCACCCTCTTCCTCATCCTCAGGCCACAACCAGTCTGTTCTCTGTATCTGTGAGCTCAGGACCCCGGGTCACGCCCTGAGCCGAAGGCAGATGCTCAACCACTGAGCCACCTAGAAGTGAGATCATGCAGTGTTTGGCTCTGTGTGGTTTATTTCAGTCAGTATAATGCCCTCACAGCTTCTATCCACGTTGTTGCAAATGTCAGGACTTCATTTTTTCTTAGGGTTGAATGGTAGCATTCCATTGTGTCTATTGTACCATATTTTCTTTATGTACTTTTCCATTGATGGATACTTCGGTTGCTTTCGTATCTTGGTTATTGTAAATAGTGCTGCATTGAATACGGGGGTGCATGTAGTTTTTTGAATTGGTGTTGTCTTCAGAAATGGAATTGTTGCATCCAGTATAGTGGTTCTTTTAATTTTTTGAGGAACTTCCACACTGTTTTGCACAGTGGCTGCACCAATTTACATTCCCATGAACAGTGCACAAGGGCTCCATATCCTGACCAACATGTTATTTGTCTTTTTGATACTAACCATTCTAACAGGTGTGAGGTGGTATCTCCTTGTAGTTTGATTTGCATTTCCCTGCTGATTATGATATAATGCATCTTTTCATGAGTCTGTCGGCCATCTGTTAAGTCTCCTTTGGAAAATGCCTATTCAGGGATCCCTGGGTGGCTCAGCAGTTAAGCGCCTGTCTTCGGCCCAGGGCGTGATCCTGGAGATCTGGGATCGAGTCCCACGTCCGGCTTCCTGCATGGAGCCTGTTTCTCCCTCTGCCTGTGTCTCTGCCTCTCTCTGTGTCTCTCATGAATAAATAAAATCTTAAAAAAAAAAAAAAAAGAAAATGCCTATTCAGATCCTCTGTCTATATTGTAATCAGTGTTTGGGGCTTTTTTTCTATGGGTTGTTGGAGTTCTTTATATAGTTTGGATATTAACTCTTTTATAGAAACTTAGAAATTAGGTTTTACAGGGCAGCTCTTGACATTCCCCAGGTTTTTATGTATGAAAGATAATATCCTGTGGCAGAAGTAGTAAATGTAATTTGTAGAACAACTACTATGTCATGTGGAGCATTTAAGTTTCTCTTTTCTGTCAAGAACCATGCATTACTCCTCAGGATTTTTCTTCTTTAAAAGGAAAGCCACACAGACATCTTGTTATTGCTCGCAGGCCCTTGATTAGAGGTTTCCATGTTGTCTCAGCCTTAGACCAAACTCCGGAGGAAAAAATTATTGTATTTAGGACAGCTGTAGTCACGAAATAGTTCAAAGGCCCCTTCGAACAGCTCAACAGGTAGTTGCCAGCAACCTTAGCAACCACACAAACTAAAACCAGGAGGAAAACACCCCTTCATAGGAACCAGCATGCCAGCTGTGGCCTCAGAGGAAGGCTGGGCTCCAAGAGAGGCTGACCCATCCTCCTCCTCTTGGCACATAGTTCAGCTCTGAGCTTGCAGCAAACGGAGCCAAATCACTTCCAGATCAAACAGAGGCAGAAGCAGAGGCGCGTTCCTCTGCCCGCAGATGCCCCAGGATGACTTTCCTTGGGCCGAACCGCTCAGGGACTCGCGACTCTCCCTGCCCACACTGCTGCCGGCAGCAAGCAGCGTTTTGGTAGGGTGGGCCAGCCAGGAGTGAGCACTGAGCTGTGCCATCCAAGGATCTGGGAGAAACACATTATTCTAGAGGGAACTCTTTAGTTTTCTCTAAAACTAGAGGGGTACCAAGTTGGTGGAAGGAATAACTGGCTCAGGGATCCCAAACAGTCCATCTTCAACATTGTTCAACCCCTTGTCTGATGTTTACTCATGTTTTATGTCATAAAAATGTAGAGGAACTACTGAAGTAGAGAGGACTTGAGTGGGCTTTGGCAGCTTTCCATTCTCAGCTCCGTATCCTTGCTCATACTTGGAGAACAGACTATTACTTTGTTTTGTTTTGAAGAGACTATCATTACTCAGTTTCCTTCTAAGATCCAGGGGAGCCAATCACTGTTGGCATAAGTCCTCCCCACCCCCCTAAAAGTAACCCTTAACTATTACCTCCTACACCATTTTGTTTGGACTTTCTAGTTAATTCCCAGCAAAAGCTTGAATGGCAGCATTAGACCATTTGGTTCATGTACATTAAGAAAAGTCAGATGATTTTCAAATGAATATGAAACCTAACAAGTAGGTCTCCTCAACATAATAGTTTTCCCTGGTTCAAGTTTAGGACTAAATGATGAGGAATTGGAGAGGTTCCAGAGGATAGTAATGAAAATGATTAAAGGGCTGATGATGAAAGGTTCAAGGAGTGGGGATCACTTAGCCTGGAGAAGAGAAATTGGAGGGGTGATTTAATGGCAATCTTCAAGTACAGTCGGTGGAGGGTTATTACAAGTATGGCATCCAGCTGTTCCCCAGCTGTACTGGAGATTGGGAAAGGGAAACCGACTACAATTTCAGCAAGAGATTGAAGTTAGATCAGTGCTATCAGTAGTTCTCAAACTAGTTCAAATTCAATACTATTTTTTTTAAACTTATAGTTTTTGGGACACTTGGATGGCTCAGTCAGTTAAACATCTTCCTTTAGCTCAGGTCATGATCCCAGGGTCCTGGGATCGAGCTCCACATCGGGCTCCCTGCTCAGCAGTGAGTTTGCTTCTCCTCCTTCTGTGATCACTCTCGCTCTCAAGTGAATAAAATCTTAAAAAAAAAAAAAAAAAACAAAAAAAACCCCACAACCTTAATATACAGTTTTTGCTAAATCAGATACTTCTATACTAGCCTAATAAAAGCCTAAGAGAAAATTATGGAATACAACTGAAAATTGGGAAAATGTTGACTTTTGGGAGGTTAGTGGGAGTTAAGACCTTTTTTAAACATAGGGACACCTTGCTTTGGGGGGGTCCCAAAGCACCCCAAAGAGTGAGAACAGATGAGCTCTGATGATGAAAAATGACCTGTACACTTACTGGTGGCTGGAGTCCATGAGGGCTGTCTGAGGTGCTGAGGGAAGAAGAGAATCACTCCCATCTGAATCCTGGTGACAGTCTTCTTCCCATTGGCCCCCTTTTATGTCTACACCTGGAGAGGAGGAGGTGGTGTCCAAGTCGTGCAAGTCCCTTTGAGGACTGTGTCTTGGAGACAGGGGAAGGCGCCCCCCTCTGATGTGGACAAGCCAGTCCAGGCCTGGCCCATGGATTTTAGTTCACCACTACTAGCTCCAGATTATCAAGAGCTTCACTCTTTAAAGAAAGGACACATTGTTTTTAAATGTTTTATTACAAAGCTTCTTTTAAAAAATGCTCAGCACGTTAACTCAAACTGGAATGACAAACGTTAGATGGCAGTTTGGGGCAAAGGCTGTGCCTTGTTATTTAAAAAAAAAATGGGTACATCAATGCTCATTTTAACAACTGGCATAAAATCCCACTAATCGGCTAATAAAAACAGATACAAATACAGAACATTTAAAGTAATAACAATTCAAGTGCTGGGCTTTTTACAACAAGGGGGTGAAAAAGGAAAGAAATGAAAATTCACTGCAAACCGGCCTGCTGAAAGTATGGGTTAAGGTTTACCATTTAAACAAAGGAGATCAGAAAAAATAAAATAAAATGAAATAGGACTGCCAACTGCTACCAACAGGATGGGTTTGGCTGTTCCATTTATTTAGCTCTATCAAACACCTTACAAAGACAGAGAGGCCACTATTTGTTACAAGTAATTCACAGAGAAGCCACTTGTCCGACAAGATACCACTCAAAAAAGGGCGGCTTCTTTTCATTTTTATTTCAACTTTTCCAGATCTTTGAATTTTACTCAAAAGCTCATAGCTAGCAAAATATACAACAAGAGAGTTTAAACTAAAAAGTGAAAATTTAAAAAAATTCAAGTTAAAAAAAAAAAAAGCAAATAAGATCGATTCTTTTGCACTGTTAAATAAAAGCCTTAGGAGAAAGGAAGAGGAAAAAAAAAATGAAGACAGAAACAAAGCGGGAACTCTTCCACAAAGTCCCCCACTGGGATGCTGATGGATGTGCTGGCTGCCCAGTTGCTCCTGGCAGGCAAAGTAGCCAAGTTACTGTCCTTGCCAAAAGGTTACAGGTATGGACGCAAGATGCTCTGGGAAGTGCGCGCACAGAGGAGGGGGGACAGCTGCTCGGCCTGCTAGCATTCTCAGGTGCTTTGTACTTCTCATTTAGGAAACCTTTTATGCTTTATTTTGGAACTTGGCTCTTGCAGTAGATGAAAGGGGGTTTGGCAGTGATTGTCTTTATGGATCAGCGTCTCTAGCGGTGACCTCAGGGTGAAGGTGGTGTCAATTCTCCATTGGGGTCGACTGGGCAAGCCCTGGAGACAGTCTGGGTTTTCAACAAGCTTCCATCTCCAGAAGAGGTCCCGGGGTCGCTGCCTTGGCTTTGCACGTTGGGAATGAGTTTCGTTTTCCACCTCAAGAAGGAACAAATGAAATGTTGTTAATGTGCATTTGTCATAGGCCTTTAGCCTCTGTGGCATACAGCACGTGTCTTAAGATCTCTGCACTTAATAGTCCACTTTTTTGATTTGGTGATGGCTAAAATGATAGCCTTGTGGTAGCCCCACATCTTCGGACCACGTTAGAGAGTAAGTCTACTTTACTGAAATTTTGCTTTGGTTCCATGGATGCATATATGTGCGCACAGGGAGGCGGAGTGCATTAACCCTTGGGTGCTGACAAAGCGCATGGTGGGTACAGAGCAGTATTAGGCCCGTTAGCACTCTAGCGACCTGGTAGCTCTTCTTACCATTAATGCAACTACTATAAACACTGTCCCTCAAGAGGACTGACGGAAACTGTGAAGAATCTATGTATACAGGTAGCTACTGAAAAAAACAAATGGGAGCAAATCAGCCACAGAATGCTGTCAACTGAGGAGGTCCGTAATGCCCATTTCGATTCCTATTCTTTGGTAAAGCTAACCTTTCCCTATTTAGCAGGGGAACACATGCTACAGCACTTTGGTGGTTGAAATTTCAGCAGGGTACAGAGCCTTCACACAGGAAAATCAAAGAGCTAAGAAGGAGCAAAGTCTGGCCCAGAGTGGAAGGCACCTCACAGATCCCTATTTACATGTACTCTTGCAGCACAGATTTTCAAAGGTTTGGTCCAAGCTGCTCTTCCGGATGAGGAATGGCCTTGCAGCCCTGGGCTAGGAGCTCCCAGCAGCTGGAGACAAGTGCTGTGATCAGAATGGACTGCTTGCCCCAGCTGCAGGCTGACTCCAAAGTCAGGAGCTGAGGACCACGGGCCCCCACTCTCCAGCAGGCCAACGCCTCCTGAGGCAGCACCCAGCACATCTGGTTCACCAAGCCATCCTGTCCTTCCCCTCCCCGCCCCACCCAGAGGGCCTTCCCCTCTTCCTTTCTGGAGCTGAGCACAGTCACACAATTACTAAAGCGAACCAGGCTGTCCAGAGTGGCCATTTACTACACGGATACTATGCGCGAAAGAATCTCAACGTCTTCTAATAAAACCATTTCTTTCTACAGCCTCACATCTTCCCACTGTTATTTCATTATTTCAGTGTCCTCTTACAAATCCTAATAGCATAACTAGTATTGAAATAAATCGGTAAAGAATTTGTCCTGCTATCAAACAAGACAGACTGAATGTGGTTGCTTCTTTAAACTACAGAACCATCAGGGCAGACCCAAGTCTTACCTCCAAATGGGAGAAATGGGGGCCTTAGAGAATTGCTTTATAGATATAAAACAGGTTAAATCAAGATTCTTTTCAAGAAACCACAGGCATGAGGCTCTGGAGACTGGAGACTTCCCACATCTAAGGCTTCACTGGGGGCCTGTGGCTGGGCCAGGCCAGGCGAGCCCCAGCGCAGCCCAACCCACCAGTGAAGTCGGTGCAATCAAAGCTGGCAATTACTGCTCCCGCTTCAAAGGCAGCTCGGCGAGGCCCATCTTACAGATGTTAAGGCTTGGGCTCCCTCTGCCAGGAGTCACTGCGTGGGCCAGTTGGAGAGTGGGTTTGAGGCAGCATAAGACACCCACCCTGCCACCCACCCCCCTACCATCTAGCTGAAACCCATGAAGTTCTCTTGGACCAAACTCCAATCTTCACAAAAATATTCCACCAAACAAATGGAACCTGGAACTCAAATGGGCGGAGTCACCTACGAAGAGCCCAAGTAGGAAAGGGGAAGCTGAAGATTTCATGAGCAGGTCTATTTCTGGAAGATAAACAGCACTAACTCTGAGGCATTAGGAATGTCTAGGCCTTGACCAAAAGCAGGGAAGGAAGGGCAGGAGGGAGAATCCTTCTCCGTAAGCTTAAACATAAGTGACTACTAAAAAGCTGAGTGCTTCACCAGCCCCGTCCTTGAGTGCAGCCCAGCCCCCTGCCCCAAGCTGTCCCCCGGCAGGAGGGGCCAAGGAAACAAGCCCTTTAGTGAGGCTGAGGTGGACACGAGAGGAAAGCTGTCCCGGCCCGTCTGGGGGCAGCAGAGCTGGCCCAAAGGAACAACAGGGGAAGACCCCTGCCCCGTGGTGTATCAAATGGCATCATATCCTTGTTTAGAAATGCTGAGGAACCCAGGAAGATGAGCTGGAATTATAGATCCTGCCTCCCCCTCCCAAATGTTACTAGTAAGGAACAAGAGCTTTAAACTGTTTTTAGTTAGTACGTAAAATGTGAGGAGAGATTATCACAGATGAGTTTTGCAAGAGGTGAACAGAGGCAGATTTTAATTGCAAAAACTGCCTTAGAGCAGCACACCACACACCTCCTGCCAACTGCCTGAGTCCTGCTGCCTGGCCTAGGGGCAAACTGACAGAAGCCTGTTATTTGAGGGCGCGAACTCTCCTGTTGCGCCATGTCGTGCACACGTGTGTGTGTGTGTGTGTGTGTGTGTGTGTGTGTGTGTGTAGGGAAGAGGCACAGACTGCTAGAGCAGGACGCCGGCAGGATAGAGCTAGTCTGGCCATGGCACTGTACAGGACACTGAGGCACAACGTTGTTGAATGATTGGTCCCAGGGGGCCCCTACAGAGTACAAGCCTCCTGGTTCCAGGTGGGTCTCGGCCTCATGACTTCCCTCGTGACTTTGAGGTGGCCCTGTCTGCCAGCTGGTGAAGGAGAAGGAAGAAAAAGCGTCCGCTGGGCACTGATGCACCAGGCACTGGGACACGTACTCTGCGTGTGCAATGTCGCATCATCACAACAGCTCCCCAAATTTCTGCCTGTTTACAAATGAGGAAAGCGGGGCTGTGTGGGGATAAACAACTGGCCTAAGGTCACTCAACCTGTAGGTGGCAGGATGCGAGTTTGAGTCCTAAACATATGTTCTCGGGCAGCCCAGGTGGCTCGGAGGTTTAGCGCCGCCTTCGGCCCCAGGTGTGATCCTGGAGACCCGGGATTGAGTCCCGCGTCGTCCTCCCAGCATGGAGCCTGCTTCTCCCTCTGCCTGTGTCTCTGCCTCTGTGTGTGTGTGTGTCTCATGAGTAAATAAATAAAATCTTTAACAAAAAATAAAATAAAATAAACATATGTTCTCTGCACTATATCCTGGAAGTAAATTATCATTCATTTTCTTCTTCTGTCCTGCCTACCTTCCAACCATCCATCTGTCCATCACCAGTGCCTGGCACTGTGGAGGTGGTCGGCTTCCAGACCACTGCCTGCCCCAAGACCCTACGCTCTACTAGAAAGCAGGATGCTGAAGAGAACAAAAAGCATTTAGAAGTTATCTCTGAAACCTAGATCTCCTCTAAGATGGAAAGTATAACCTACAAAAGCCAGCTCTAGCTCCTTGTAAGTGAACGCTGCCCAGTATTTGGGAAATAGGGAAAACAGTGACGCTTGGTGAGGAAGGCTGGCATGGGGACTCCTTTTCGCAGCTGAGGTTGGCCCTAGTCCCAGTGATCGAGACCAGCCTGTCTGCGAGCCACAAGCTCTGAAGCGGAACCAGAACCCAGAGGAAGGGATCAGTGCAAGGATGGGTCTTTGGCCCCGTGCGTGGATCCACGTTCTGCAGATGGAAGCAGGGGACTGAATCCTTGCAGTTACCTCTGTTGTGGTTATTTGAAGTGAGTTCTCAGTGAGAGCAGCCTTGGGCAATGTTGAGAGGACTTGGAGGCATGCCTGTAACCATTTTAACTTGCTCTAGGGGGATTTCTCGTCTCTAGCTGCCGGCCATCAGTTTCTTCCCCATCAGCCCTTTGTGCCCTATCTATGGGAACCTAGATCACAGCCAGACGCTGGGCCTCCCAGGGCAGATCTTACCCACCAGAGTCTTGCTACTCCCGGAAATAATACAGAAATATTCTCGAAGAAGGGGTAGAGTAAGAGAGCCTCAAAACATCATTTAGTTCTATAAATTGAAGTACTTCAGGAAAACAATAACTATGTAGACCCACCTCATCCACCCATCTCCAAATTCTTTATCCAATTCACATTTCTCTGTACATTTTCTTACACCAAAGATGCTAACTTCGCCTTCTAAAAATGAAGCAACAGGATCGGTGCATCCTTTTCAAAACATTTTCCCTGTTAAACACCTGTGCGTGTGTGCATGTGTTTATGTGGCAGAGGCGGGCAACAATACACCGTGGGGTCACAGCAGGGCTCCGAGGACAGTCCTACGCTGGGTTTGAACACTGACTCCAGCACACCACCAGGGTTATCTTGGACAAGTTACCTGGATCTACCCAACCCTAGTTTCCTTATCTGTAAAATAGGAATAATAAGTTCATATTATTATGAACTTCATAAAGTGTGTTGAGGGTGTGTGAGGGTGTTGAAAGTGTAGTGAGCTTGGGGAGTGTCTGGCATCTGAAGGGCAAAATAAAGTTTCGTTACTGCAGCAGGTGGAGACTGGGAATTAAGAGGTGGAGCCAGGTTTGAACCTGACCCTGCTGCACAGCAGCCATGTGGTCCTGGACAAGTTACTGGTGTTTTCTCATCCCCCATACAGGCCAGAGGTTTACTCTGCCCAGGGCTGCCCCAAGAGCAGCATGAGGCACCCCAAGCAGAGGTGTCTACTGGAGCACCCAGGACACAGTATGTGATCCAGAAATGTCTGTTCCATTTCTGCTATTCCACCCTCAACATGTTTAGGGTAGTAAGCAAGATTCATACCATTAATTCTGCAAAATCTTTCTTATGAAATATGTCTCTTATGAGCCAGAGTATCTCCAGAAACCAAGAAATCCCAAAATGGCAGCAAAAAAGATTTGTTATATTCTCAAAGAACATACCTAAAGTTGTAGAAAATTTCAGGTTCGTATGAATTAAAATTCAGGCGAAAAGGCGAACAGTATTGTCTTTCTGAAGTGCTCTAATTTTTCTCTCATTCTGGCAAAAAGAACAAAGCTCACGGATGGTTTTAAACAGGACCTCCCGGCAGCCCTGGTGGCGCAGCGGTTTAGCGCCGCCTGCGGCCCGGGGAGTGGGGAGTGATCCTGGAGACCCAGGGTCGAGTCCCACGTCGGGCTCCCTGCATGGAGCCTGCTTCTCCCTCTGCCTGTGTCTCTGCCTCTCTCTCTTGCTCTCTCTGAACGAATAAATAAATAAATCTTTAAAAAAAATAAAAATAAACAGGACCACCTAAATCATCTGGATCTCAGTTAGCTGGCAGCCTCGGCTCTAAAGAATACAGCTGAGAGGAAAAAAGCAAAAAAGCCTCAAGCTATCACCATGCTATCAACAAATCCGTACACAAAACCAACACCTTTCACCCTGCCTTGTAAGAGTACCCTCCATATACCAACTCAAGAGCATTTACATTTAACTTATAAATTCTTCAAATAAGTTTCTTTTCCTGGTTTCTGAATCCACACAACAGAGCAGAGGAACACATTACTTTAGGGGAGGGCAGAGTCCCAGACAAAAAAAGGAAGACGCAGAAATTATAAAGAGCAGATTTCTTAAAATCCCGCATTATTTGTGGTCATTTAGCATCATGGTAAACAGCACCAATTCCTTGTTAGCACATACTATGTGCATTGTAGAATAACAGCATCAAGTATTAAGATATGTTTAATTTCCATGCACTCTGTTAAAAGAGATAGAGGTTGCACTCAAGACTTAAATAAATTACAGGTTTGGTACTTACAGAAGTAAACCTAGAGTTCTCTGGGAAACCATTCTCCAAAAGGGCCCATTTCCTCAACAGTTCCAGATGGCTCAGTGAGAAAAACATTCTTTTTAAACCAAATTTGTCCAAAATAATTTTCTTACTCTATAAACTATTCTTAAGTGCACTGATCTTAATTCAATTTCATGTTCTTTCATGAACAATACTAAATATCACATGTCTCAAGAGGGTTTAAATGAGCCTCTCCCTCTCCTATTATTTGTTAATGGCACATGATCAACCCTGGTATCCAAGGGTCCAGTTCCCTGTTTTGGTTTTCCCAAGGCAACTTCAACACAATTCTAGCTCTTTTGACCATTAAAGAGCAGAACGGGATTGACAGAAAGGACACTGAAGCACAGGAGAGATTTTAAAAGCTTTCACCTGTGTCCTCTCTGGGGCACGGCCGGCTGCATCCGATCAACCTGTCTGCCGACCTAACAGACCCCAGCCAGCTGCTTACTGGTGAGCTGTAGCGGACACCTTGTCGGGTTGCTGCCTCGCTCCTCTCTTGATTGTCCAGACTCCAACACACCCACAACGAGAGCACAGTGCGTCAATGGCAATATTGTACGGTGTGACCGTCCCCTGTGGCCACAGCTGATTACAGACTGAGAAGTCTGACTCCTGCTGGGCTGACCGAGATCCCTTCCCTGGAATTTGAATCCTTTCTTTAGGAGACTGACACTAACAATGCGTAAGCTTAGGAGTTCTGGATATCGGGACCAAAGAACTGAGAAAGTCATCAACAGAAGGGAGAAGGAAGCAATTTTTCAGGGACAGAGGTAAGAGCAGGAAAAGGCCATCTTCCAGTCCTCTCCTTGGGTCATGTGTACTGTTGTCTTTGGCTCCCACAAGATGCTCCTGCAGCCTTAAGATGGACTTCCCCATTCTCCTTAATTCCAACGTAGGCCGTCTCTTTCTTGACATCAAAGGATCCCATCATATGAGCCAGCATAAAGTGCCCTGGAGAATGGTCAAAATTTGAAAACCTGCATTCCACACACCATTTAGTCTAGCCACACAGTGTCCCGTGCAGCCAACTCTCTTTAGGACAATGTGCCCAAGCCTGCCCTTTCTGCCAGACACCTGGATTTTCCTTCCTGAATGTTCTTACTATGGAGTTCCTAGTAAGAGACGTAATCAAGTGTCCTTGCCTTGCAAATTCTACAAGGTTTCTAAGAATCTGGACAAGTTTAGCAGGAATTTGTGGACAAGCCTATGAAGAAAGAAGTCCAGAGAATGCCACCACCTCAGAAGATGCCATGCAGGAGCCTTTCCGGGCCACCACAATCTCCATCTGCCAGGAGAGCAACCTGCTGACCCTGAAAAGACAAGTGCCACACTAAATGGCACACCAGCAGCCACATGGCAAAATGCCAGGCAGGAGTCCCCCCAACCCCCCCGCCACACTGGGCTGGGCCCATTACCGGGGAGCAGGGTGCCGCCTGGGGCCCAATGGAGGCAGCAGAGTCCTGCCCTGCCACTGCTGCTGTGTCCTAGGGGTCTTGCTAATTCCCAGACCTCCAGACCTCAGCCCCTAGTCCCCGCACACTCCTGCTAGCCTAGTGACAGTTCTAAGGGTTTGACCAAAAGATGAAAAATGGAAAGCAGGATGCCATCTTTTCACTTTCCCATTTTCAAAGTCTTAATTTTTGAGACTTTGGACAAGGCTAAGATGCCCTTGTTTCTGACTTTATTATTTTGTAAGAGCTTGTCTTTGCTTTCCAACAGACATGGCAACCAGAAGCAAGTACCCAGAGGCTTACTGATACCTAATGACTACATCTGCTCTCGTGGCACAGGATTCGGAGCAAAGATGAGGCAGAAGCAGCAAACTCACCAGGCTGAGCATCAGAAACTGTATGAAATGTTTTTTTTCACTGAGGCCAGTGAACACAGACTGCCCCCTGACTCCACAGGGGCACGGGTTCCAGATGACCTTCTCCAGGCCTCAGGGCCACGGCCAGTCCTGAAGTGGCTCCAGCCCCATTCTAAAGTTCTGCAGTGA
Source organism: Vulpes lagopus (assembly GCF_018345385.1). Taxonomy (NCBI): domain Eukaryota; kingdom Metazoa; phylum Chordata; class Mammalia; order Carnivora; family Canidae; genus Vulpes; species Vulpes lagopus. The sequence goes on from NC_054829.1 coordinate 104,508,331, forward strand.
TGCTGCATATGCTCCAGGGGCCCCAGGGCCCCAGGCCTTAATTACTAGCTCATCAGGCTCCCCAACATCACCCTGAAATGGGAAGCTAAAGACAGTTTTTCAGAAGATATGAATCCAAGCACGGCGTATTGAACTATTGTGTTCTATACTTCACACACCTCTTGGCCTCAGGGAAATAAAGGCTGAAGTAAAAAATACATTTTAATTTCTCAGTTTAGCAAGTATACAAGGCAGAGATCACACCAAAGTCAGAAACCTAAAACCTATGTTTTTGCGAGTATGCTTGTATGTAGGTGCCAGCGTGTATCTGTTTAACCAAAGGTTTGCTTTTTTTTTTTTTTTTAAGATAGCTCGTTTTTTCTTTTAAACTAGCTCTTTGATGTTATATAATCCAAAAGCTAAGGATGAATTTGGCTTTCTTGCAAGACTGCACAGCTTGGGAATCATGTCTAACCTGAAAGAATGTCTTTTATGGAGCCCATTTCTGATTATCCTAAAAGTTGAGACTAGGTTAATGCTCATTTGTTTCAACCTGATTCCACCAGAGTGGATACATTTATAAAGCGCTGAAGCAGAAACATAGGGAGAGATGGGAACACAGCTGGGTGTATGAGGAACTCTTAACAGGCTAGTTTCTATGTTGGGCTGCATGAGGCACCTGTAATGGTATTTCCCACCAAAATATGAAAGCATTAGATGAAACATACATCTTTTAAGAATCAGAAATACAAGTTTTGAGAGAGCTTTTTTTGTTCACTGAGGAGAGCCTTTCCTTTTTAAGTGGGGGTATATTCCTTACTGTGACTAGTTCAGAGGAATGAGAGTTCCCTAGCCTTTGTGCTACATGCATGGCCATCTGAGCTCAAAGATCTAACTGAACAGGACTTTTCTTTTAGGACACCAAGACAGTGCTAAGTTTCATTGTGTACATAAGAGAAACTGTCTCAAAAACTCTCTTCGAGTTGGAGTCATGGTCTCTTCTCCTCCTGGGCATTCGGTTCCATTAGCTCTACCTCACTGACTGGGAGATGGAGAGGGATTTAGCTAATACTCAGCAACTTCCCTTCGGAACTGAAACCAGTCAAGGGAGATTTCACTCCCCATTGTTGGCAGGATCAGCTCTAATCAAACATCTTATCTGTTGTTGGCTTCTCAGGTGAAGCCAGCACTTGTGTGGCTGTAGTCTGTCAAACAAGGAGCCATATGCTCACATATGAGTGGAGTATCAAATCCCCAAACTACAGGCAATGCTTCTGAGGCATCTGCGCTGGTGGAAGAGAAGGAGGCAGGAGATGACCTATATAAGAGCTGAAAAATAGCCATACTGTCTTTATGTCATTTTCAAGACCATACAGGTGCTTTAATAGTTCTACAGAACCACTCACAGAATGAGGACTACACATCAGTAAATATAAAAGAGACCTGAGTCTCTCTGACAACACTGGGAGGCAGTGCAGACCACGGAAGAGCAAAGCGGCCGGGAAGTAGGGCCACAGACGGGTATCTCAGAGGCCTTAGGACCCAGCGCTTTCACTGCTGTGAGGAACTGAGGAATCGGAGGTCTGCAGCTTTAAAGGACCTACCCCAGGCCATTCACGGTTGGGGAAGGGGGCCTGAGAACCTGGGTGCCCTCATTCCCAGCCTAAGCGCTTTCCACAGGGTGATGCTTGGTTCCCCATGTCTTTCATTTCTCTGCCACTGCTATGTTCCAGAACCAGACACAGAATACCCTCCATTTTTCAGGGATAACTGGTCATTACCAATGACCAGTTCACCTTCTCAGAAGAGCCTTTCCTGACCATCCCATCTAAAGCAGACCCCAAAGTCGGGCCCTGTTTTATTTTTATTATAGCATTCGTATGTTCCTGTTTATGTAATAACTGCCCTCAGCCACATAAGCACTACAAGAGCAGGGACTTTCTTTGCCTCATTCAACACCGTATTTCCAGGTCTTACAATGCTATCTGGCATCTGTTAGGTGCTCAGTAAGTGCTAAACAGTGACTAAAGTCAACTACTGTATGAACAGAAGTTTCTGAAATCCCAAAACAAAGGGGAGAGGAAACTGGCAGGAATAGTATCATTCCTAAATCACTGAAATTTTTATGAATGTGAATCGGAGCTCCTCTCTGCAGTTCTTATCAAATGACCGACAGTGCTGCTCTCTGAAAGGAGGCCAATGACTTCAAAGGCTGCAGGACCAGCCCAGCAATGATAGCAGCAGAAAAGCCACAGACTCTGATAAAGTGAAGGAAACCAATCAATCAACTGGAGCAGCTGTTGAGAAGGGGCTGGGGTGGGTGCAGGAGAAGGCACTTTGTTTTTCTGGGATAGGGCAGAAGGAACACCTTAACTTTTTTTTTTTTTTTAAGATTTTATTTATCTATTCCTGAGAGACACAGAGAGAGGCAGAGACACAAGCAGAGGGAAAAGCAGGGCTCCCTGTGGGGAGCCTGATGCAGGACTTGATCATAGGACCCCGGGATCACCACCTGAGCCAAAGGCTCAATCACTGAGCCACCCAGGTGTCCTGGACCACCTTAACTTTTAGAAAAAATACGTAAGTGTCAAGAAAGCACAGTGACAGCTCTGACATTAGAAAAAGATGTTTGGGATACACACTCTAGGACAAAAACATTCTCTGCCTAATCTTCTAGTCTAGAATATTATATCATGTTGATTATTAAGGACACAAACCAAACAGCAAACTCTGAAGTATAGAAACAGATTTTTGTATGGTCTTCAACAGAAATAGTGTTAAAGATTTTGGGGCAAACAAGATGGAGCAAATCAGCAAATGCCGGTCCTCAGCACACTGCACTTGTGAGGGTTTTCCATTTAGAAGCAGAGTGTGGAACAGCTGCTGTCCATACCTAGGTATTCAGTAATTAAAAGGACAACATTCTTTCATTGTCTGAATGCACCAAAAGAATGCAAACATCAAGTACCAAAGCAGAAGTATGTGCTTGCTACTAGAGTTACTTCTACTATGCTTCAGGGCCTGTGATCGTCTTCTCCATGCTCCTAATGACCAAGCCACGAGGCCAGCTGAAAAGAGGTCTGCCAGTAATAGCCATTATATTGAATTAAACACGGACATCATCTGTGATACCGTTTTTCAGGTATTGTTTGGTCATCTATGTGAAGGGGGCATCCTCTGTTCAGTCAGAGAAAAGGCTGCCACTCAGTTTGGAAGAATTTTGAGGTCATAAAATTATGGCAATGGCATTTTGAAGAACCTGGGCAATCTGAATAAAGGTCAAGAAAGCTTCACAGAGAATAGAACTAAGTTAGGTCTCAGTGAGGGGTGGGGGGAAGGAGGAAGGCATATATGATACACGAACAACCATGGGTGGTGCGTGTCATTCCTGTTTCACAGTTGAGGAAAAGTCAAGAGGGAAAAGCTCAAATAGATTGCTCAAACATCTGATGGAAAATTCCTACCTATCTGGTACCAAAATTGTCGACAGGCTTCTTCGGGAAAGTCCACTGAAATTTCAGCACCAAAATGAAACTGTAAAAGATTAAGTGAGGGTCATCTGGTTCTAGTCAAGAACTAAATAATCTGTAGGCTACTGCTCTCTCCTGAGAAACACTGCAGATCTATCCCTTCCTTCCTCCGCAGTGGAAATGGGCTTTGCAAGCACAGGGACAGCATATGCCTTGGCTATGGTGTGTATTAGGGAACCACTAGTCATCTTGTTTGGACTGAGCACAGGACTCAAAAGGGCTAGGATAGAGGTGAGCAAGAGAGACGGAAGGGAGAACCCAGGAGTGGGTACAGGTAGACACAATAAGTGGTTTACACTTTATTTTCCAGACAACAAAAAGCACTATTTGTACGTGGGGAAGTGGCACAATCACTTTGTGTTTTAGCAAATCCCTCTGGGGGCAACATGGAGGATCAATTGGCAGGAAAGAAGCCTGGAGGTGGGAAAATTATCCAAAGGCTATTCCAATAATCCAGACAGAAAGTTTGCACCCCTGAGCAGGGGCTGTGGCCGTGATGAGTGGAAGAGGAAAGACTCCATCAACACAGGCCCGAAGGACAGACCTGGTGGGACCTGGATGTAGGCTGCTGGAGAAGAAGCAGAGTCAATGGTAGCTCCTTTGTCACTGGGAAATATGTCAATGCACTGTGAATTCAAAGCTGAGCAAAACTAAGTTGATTTATAAAGAGAGGTTCCCACCCAACTGGTCAAAAATATGGTCACTACAGTAAACAACAACTACACATTGCCTATAAATACTTGACAGGGATCTAGCAATGGTTACCAAGTCAGAAAAGTGCCTGATAGCAGAATACAGTCAATCAAGTCCCCATGCTGCATTTTTAAATAATAGGAAAAAATACATAAAGCTGCTCTTCCTCACTAGAACTCTATTACTTTTAAGTATCTCTGTATCATCTCATCTGAGAAGTCTCTACGGAGCAAAAACTTCCAAATCCTGGGCTGCAATGGTCTGGGCACCTTATGCGTAGCCCTGGGCTTGCAGAGTTAAGAGGGCATTTTGCTTGCTTGCCAGTTTTGTGGTTTGTTTCTTCGGCAGGCTGATTTGCCACTGGTCAGTAAGGAATGGCTGAGAAGAGTTAGGGGAAAGGGAATCCAGAAAAATTAAAGGGGCAAAAGAGGAAGAAAAGAAGAGAGAAATGCATACTCATACTATATTGCAAAAACATAGCCGGTATAAAAACCATCCGATTTTCCTAAAGCACTAATTTGATTTTGTTGGAGTTTCCTCTTTAAAAGGTCAGTGTTGGATGCATCAGCATGAGCAAGAAGGTTCACAAGCAAGTGGCCTCTGTTTATAACTAGTGTCAGCAGTAGGACCAGAGAGTCGTTCTTACCATGTTTCAGATGTAGGCAGCTGTCATTCTTGGACCTGTACCTGCAGAAAATTGTGTCTTTAACAAATTTTTATTGAAGAGGTTTTTGTACATTTGTAGTAGTACAAATACGTAGTAGCTACAACATCATGTGGACTTGTTTGCTTTACTTTTTATGGTTCTTATACCAGCCATTTTTATTTGTGCAGTACAAGTAGTGGCCTTACATTTAATGAAAGAAAAAGGGGAAATAAATAGGACCTCACGGGTTGATGCCTTGAATTAATGTCCAGGAAAGATAAATCCTATCGTCATGTTTTCTATTTTCAGAATACCCAAGCCACAGAAAAGATTCTCTAGGACACATAAGGTAGTATATCATAAAATCAGAATAAAAATTGTTATTGTGAAGAGTTGTACAAATAGAAACATAGCAGAAGTATTAAAGAGGATATAGACAATGAAAGCAAAAGCCACCAGTTAACAACAAGGATTTGGGAAAGGAGCATTTATAGACATACCTTCACATAGTCACATTTAAAAGAAAGGTCTTTAAAACATTTTTAAAGAATTTCAGGAAGGAAAGCAGAGTTTAAAAAAAACCACAGGTTACAGCTGCAGAATAAAGCAGTGTCTAGAAGATGCAGACTACCTTAAAAGGTGTTTGTCATAAGCAGGAGAATTGACTGGAAAGTTACATGGAGCCTACCTGATGTTGATTCCTGGAGTTTCTCTCTCTTCCTCTTCTTTTTCTTACCCTGGAAGAAGATGGGTATATGGTCATGTTACAGACTGGACGATGAACACATGGATGCATATGATACTAAAGTACAAAAGGTAGGCAGTCAACAAAGAGACAGAGGTGCTCCCACTCTTTCTCTCTCTCTTTGCCATCTATACCTAGCAACAGCGAGGGAAAAGTTCTTACCTCTTTGTGACCTTTGTCTCTACAGCTTCATAATTTAATATCTGTATTGACAATGGAGGTGGTTTTCCATATGCATACAAGGGTAATGATGTCCCAGGGCTGTGGCCACAGACTCCCACTCAAGGAAAGCCCACTTACAGTCTATTATTAACTACCACACTTGGAACCCACTTCTGGTAGTGTTCATGATAAATCCTTACTGTGAATTCCACCATGTAATTAAAAATTCACGACATGAGCTAAAGAACCTTAGCCCCTACGGCACAGGCATGATGGCAATCAAGGAGAGTGGCAGAAACGTAATACTGAACCCGAGAAAATGAAAGGTAATTTCAAAGACATTTCTGGCAAATTCGGACCTTGTTTCCTAAAACAGACACGATAACACAAATATACCTCAGAATCACCTTTGGCACAAATTTACAATTTTAAGTCTCATTTATAGTGGTTTTATTTTCTATCTTCATAATTTCCTCTAAAAAATAGTTGAAATACAGCATAGATACAGCACATATTTGATTTACATGAATAGTAAATAGCTGACCTGGATTAGAACGGTATTTTCAAATAACTATAACAGAACACATATCACATCGAATAGCTCTATTTTATGTCTACTGCAATAGTCACATTAACAAAGAACAAAACATAAAACTGTAAGATTACATTGAACATACTGCGTGAATATATAACAGTCTATACATGACCTGACCATTGAAGCTTTAAAGCTTTGGAAGGTTGACTCAAACTATCCTCCCAAACAGCAGATATTCGTGAGCCTGGGAAACAGCATTTCAAAAATAATGGAGTCATCTTTAACACTAACACTAAAAGCACTCTGAGAGGAGGGGACCACACAGAGGGAGAGCATGCTTCTCATGGGCTGCCCCTACCTTCCAAAGCTTCCTTTCAAATGGCATAACTGTGGTTTTCAGAAGACGCTCTGAGGTTGTTTCATGTGTCAGTAACTTCTCACTTTCTCCTCCTTGTTCCCATTTGCCTGTTCAACACTCATCTCAAGTGCCAGCTCTTCCAGGAACTTTCTCAGCCCCACTCAAAGCCCATCCCCTCCGGTCTGGTCCTTCCACACCCTTCCCTCAGGCAGACCTCACCACTAGAACCTAACTCCTCCCAGGTGCTGTAACATGCTGCGTTCCTGAGTCCCTCACCACATGGCCCTTGGCTCCTAAGAGCACCCTGAGCGTCTCAGCACATCTATGCCATTTTGTGCATGCCCAGTATATGTGACTGGCCTGAGGTGTTGGACTGCTAGAGCCTTTGTGAAATAACCTGTGTTATATTCTAGGTATGAACCAGTGTTTCAAGAGAACCAACATTTTATGATAGACAAAGATGACCTAAGTAGTTTGGATGTACTGATGTCAACATACACAAAAAAATCATCTGTGTGTGGTAAATATAAAAATATTTTTCATTAAAATTATGTATAATACTGAGGTTATTAAGCATTAAATTTAAAATGCTCTAACATTACAAATATCTAGCTGATTTAACCTAAGAAAATATGTGCACTGCTGATTTATGAAACCTTCAGTTATAAAAAATAAAAATGAGAAGAACTGAAGTTATAAAATCTATGATGCCACAGAATAGAGCATTTTAATATTCAATAACTGAGATATATTTAATATAATCTCAATAAGGATAAGGATAACAATCTGACACTAACTGCTAAGATACAAGGCATAAGGCATGTATCTTGTTTAGATTCCATTCCTATGCTGTTATTTTCAGAATAATCTTTTTAGCTAAAGTGCTATCACTTGATTGGCTTCTGTTTGCCTTAGTCATTAATAGGCTTATATTTATTGTTATAAGAATTGTATGTCACAAAGCTGGGTTTTCCCTTCATTCCAGGGGATCCCACAATCAAGTTATGCAAAACAATTTCTTTTAAAAATTGTGCAGAAGAATTTAAAGGTAAATTTACATTATACCGGCTTTCTTTAAAACTACTTTCTTCTCATCTCCCCACATGAAGAAAAGGAGAGAGGGACAGAATATGTGTTTATCTCTTTTTAAAGTTTTATCCTTTACCTAAGATTCAGAAACAGAAACTTCACTCAAAGACATTCAACCAGCAATGCTAAATCTATACAAATTTCACAGCACAGCTCTTCCCTGGGTCAAATCTATCCAGAAGGATGCTAATTATTGCCTGGAGAAAAGAAGCACAGCTCAGGGGAGAAAACTCTTGAATTAAAGCAGTCTACTAAAGAAGGCACTGGAAAGACTGTGCCAGTCTGCTATAGAGAAGGCAAACTGCATAGATTTTGAAAGTCAGGGAGAACCAGGTAGAACTTGCAGTTTAGCCACTACATGGCCTTGGACTAATTACTTAACCTGACGACCTCTCCATTTCCCCCATATTGCATTAAAATGCAATAATGCTCTTCATGACCCTAAATTATTATAAGGATTAGAAAAATATCACAGAAAACATTTAAGACAGTTCTTGATGACAGGCATATGGTAGTCATTAAAACAACCAAACAAGAGCTCAGGAGAGTCCAATGAGCTGCCGCTCCTAAGTAACAAACACCATGATTCTTCCTTCCTATGTCATGGTTGTAGCCAATGTTTAAGCTTCAAATCCTGACCAGTAGTGACTTTTCGGAAGCATGTTACAGGAAACAAATATGTTCCAAAAATCTTGATGTTCCATTATATGGGATGTCTGACCTGAGGCAGGGGGCCCCATAGAGCCATCTACAGCAATGGTCACACATTAAATTATGTTGATTAATGGCTTCAACGTCACCCTTTTTAAAAGGGACAGTTCCACCTAATATTATTAGTTGGCTTTTCTAATGTCGGGCTCACATGGAACGTGAATGATCTTCAAAATTTTTAAATTAGGAGCTTAAATAATCAAAAGTGTTCCCTTCCATAAAATCTAAAACTGAAATATATAATTTATAATACACTTTCTCAGTAATAGTCTTTGCTGTATCAAGACCACATTAGTAAAATCTTCAAATTCCAAAGTAATAAAATAACAGGCCCTATATAAATGGGGTATTTCTGGCCAATTAGTACAATTTAAAAAATAAATATCTACTCCATCTAAATAAAATACATAACAGACATCAAGGTACACTAATATGAAACATTTTTTTTAAATCCAGCTTTAATTAGTCTGTGGCAAAACAGTCAATTTGAATACATTCTTTTTAAGAATTAGATAATATCCTTTTGGAAAGAAATAGGACAGTAAGTACCAAAGAGCTTATATCTTTTAATTCAACAATTCCACTACTGTGAATGTATCCTACAGAAGTAATAGCCCTAAATACAAAAAAAAAAAAAAAAAAAAAAAAAAAATGTTATACACAGATCTCTTCATTGTAGGATTGTTTCCAATTGTTAAAAAAAAAAAGGTAATTTAAATATCTAAAAAAGAGGAAAAAATGGTTACATAATTGTGACATTCACTCAAAATACTATAATATAGCCATTAAAGTTGATATATAGGGGCAGCCCAGGTGGCTCAGTGGTTTAGCGCCACCTTCAGTCCAGGGCCTGATCCTGGAGACCTAGGATCGAGTCCCACGTCGGGCTCCCTGCATGGAGCCTGCTTCTCCCTCTGCCTGTGTCTCTGCCTCTCTCTCTCTCTCAATCTGTGTCTATCATGAATAAATAAGTAAAATCTTAAAAAAAGTTGATATATAGAAAAACTATCCCATAACAGAAAAATGCTTATTATATATAAAAGCAAGCAGGACACAAAAGTATATGTATACACACACACATACTTATATCCATGTTAAAAAACCAAACACAGAAAAAAATAACTGAAAGATAATGTAATTGGTTATTACTACTGTTGCCTTTACATGATGAGATTATGGGCTTATTTTTATTTTAAATATTTGTTTATTTGAGAGCGAGCGAGTGAGTGCAGGGGAAGGGCAGAGGGAGAGGAGAGGGAGAATCTCAAGCAGACTCCCTGCTGAGAGCGGAGCCCAGTGGGAGGCTCAATCCTACTACCCTGAGACCATGACCTGAGCTGAAATCAAGAGTTGGCGACTTAACCAACTGGGCCACTCAGGTGCCCCGATATTGTGGGCATTTAAAACAAAATCTTTTTTACCAACATTTTAATGGATTTTTTTGGATTACAGTTTTACCTTAAAAAGTCCATTATATAACTAGAGGGAAAAAAAGTATGACAGCTCGAAGCTTTCTAAATGCAATATATCCTTGAAATCTTTATTATAAAGTTCATATACAGTAGTCCTCCCTTATCTGTAACTTTGCTTTCCACAGTTTCAGTAACCTCTGGTCAATCAGGGTCTGGAAGCAGACAATCCTCCTTCTGACATGGTGTCAGCAGATCAGCAGCAGCCTAATGCAATATCACAATGCCTGCTCAGTCCCCTTACTTCATGTCCTCATGTTACCATCTCACATCATGACAAGGAGAGAGGTGAGTATGGTACAAGAAGAGATTTTGAGAGAGGCAGACTACTTTGATATAACTTTTAGAACAGTATATTGTTAACGATTGTTCTATTTTATTGTTAATCACTTACTGTGTCTTTATAAACTTTATCATAGGTATGTATGAAAAGGAGAAAACAGCATATACAGGGTTCAGTACTTTTGATGGTTTCAGGAATTCTCTGGGGGTACTGAAACATATCCCCAGTGAATAAAGGAGGATGGAGGGAGCTACTGTACTCTAAAACACATTTCCATCACAACAGTAACAGACAGAAAGAAAAAGTGACAGTACGGAGATTTTGGTATGCAGAAGGAGCTTACATAATTGTCTCTTGCAGACCAGCCTGGATAGAGCTGCATATGTAGCTGTCTTTCCTTCCGTGCTAATTCATAATATTTGGCCTGCTCTTCACGGGAGAGGGCATGCCACTAAAACAAAAAGAGGAAGGAAAACAAATCAAATGAAAGCAAGCAAAAGAGCAACAATATTATATATTTCATGTTTCAAAGATTAAAGAATGGAAATATTAAGCACTTAAATTCTGATTTATTTTTAAATGGTAGAAGAGCAAGGACTGCAGAAATCCACTTAGAGTCTGGCAGGGAGAGTGAAACTCAAACTTTGGTCTCTATCCTGTTCCTCCCACATCACATGAAACATTCAAGGTGATTAAATATCCAAAGTAAAATATTCTGTTACCCACCCTTTCTCTTTTCCCATATAAATTAGAAAGAACTTTCACTGGGGAGCCTCAACACCCAACTTAGGCCTTGTTCACAGTCTGTACCATATTCTGATATTTGAGACCAAGTACCATTTATTTATGCAAAATGTGATAATTTCCAGATGTCTTTTCCACACAGATGCATCCTCACCTCACATGGACACTCTCCCACCCACTCTGTCATACAGAAGGTCAGAAACCTGCATCCTATGATCCTGTCTATAAAGCAAGACCTTAAATCAGTCTGTCTTAGCCCCTTTCACCCTATCCTCACACTTGCAAAACACTACTTGTCTAGAGGGAGCACACTGACAGCACTGTCCAATCGTATGTGCACTCTATGGCTACAGTTTTTAGCTTCCTTCTGACAGAAAGCAAGGAGTACTGTCTAGGTTTGTTTTGCCATCTAGAATCTGAGACTGTGGTACTTAATTTGGAGAACGTAATGGCTGACACCTGCGAACTTTCCATTTCCCTTATAATAGCTGACATAATTATGTATCATATACAGCAAGATAGCTAATGTACGCAAGGCATCCATTTGGTAATTTAAGCAGCTTATATTTGGATATTGCTTTGCATATGTTCACACATGACTCGCTCTAGGTGCTCTAGCAGGCAGTTTTCAAGTATTTTCCCCATTTCTTCAATGCTAGGATCTGCCAGTGGAACCTTCCAGGAGAACTAGCTGGGCTCTGGGGAACCAACTAGCCAGAGGGATGGCATAGAGGCGCAGCCACGGGAGGGGCAGGTCTGACCCACACCACACGTACCCACGCTCTGGGTCAGCTCCCACCTGTCTACTCCTGCTGGCCCCAGCTCTAAAGTGCTAGGAGATTCTCTCTCATTCATGGCTGGTCTGCCCTGAATTTAATTTCCCTGTCCAGTTTTAAAAAATAAGGAAAAGAAAAGAAAGATGTGGCTGAACTGGGGAAAAGACGGAGGAGTGAGGAAGAGAGGCCATGAGAGAGAAAAAGTTCTCCCGGAGGAGGCTCCTGAGGTATGGCTAGGCAGCTTTCCTCAAGGAAAACAAACACCTGCTTGCTCCTGTTTGTTAAAAGACCTGGGACGATCTCAAGAAGAACACTAAAGCACCTTCTGCCACTCCCCACCCTCCCTCTCCAACATCCAGCGCAGGAGGTGCCCCAGAGCAGGGCATCGGATTCAGTTCCTCCAAAAGCCCCTGAGATGCCTGGGCCTCTATGTTGGATAGCGCAGACGGCTTATTTTTTGATTGCTTTAGAAGAACAGAGCATCGAGTAGTTAAGAAGCGTGACACAGCAGGACTTGGGTATGAACCTGAGGGCAAATCAGGAAATGAGCCTTTCTTTTAAGAAATGATGGGGACGTGAGGGGAATGGACACTGGAGAGCAGACAGGGGAAAAAAGAAACCTGAAAAAAGTTACCTGAGACACAGTTCTTTATACACCAGCAAAGTAAACACAGTTAGTGAAAATAATCTTAAGAAGGAGGCAGGTCTGGGACAGTAGTGTGAGTTTAAACCAGGCTTCTGCCCACCACTGGCCTTCCTAAATCTGGAACAATGACCCAGTACCAGAGACCTACACAGGGTGGAAAACAAACTGGACACAGTGGAGAAGATTGGCCTTGATTATTTGTTTGGGGTTTTTTGGGGGGTGGGGGGACAGGGTTGGTGGTTTTTTTTTTTTTTAAGAAAACACTGATAATTAATATTTACACAGTTCTGGTGTTAAATGTGATTGGCAAGAGGCAAAATGTTACCAAAAAGGAACAAACTGGGAGACAAAAAGGAAAAAAAGTAAAATTACAACTTTTGTAAATTTGTTTATTCATTTGACTAATGAAATATATTGGCATAATTTTATGTAGTTTATGGCAGCTTTATAACTTGCTGAGAAAACCTGGATTAAATTTTATAAAACTTCTCTCAAAATATGTATGGGGGGTTGGGTATTTTACCCAAACAACCAGTTAAAACAGAGCATTTAGGTTGACAAAATGATCCCAGTTAACTGAGCAAAATGCAAGGAGAGAAAAAGCAGGCCACAAAGTATTGACTTGAAGTCTCAATCGCTTTTAGTTCCCAAGTATTTCTAATGCACAAAATCTATCCACAAAAAGATCTTTCACTAGAGTAAAACAGTAGATAGAACAATGGTATTAAAGCCTTGTAAATGACAACAGTCCAGTACAAACTAGAAAGATGACCTATTTTAATGGGAATTTCTGAAACACAATGGGCTAAAAAAAACACTTTTGTATCTCTTGTTTACTGAAAAACTGAGTTAATTTTTTTTTGAAAAAAATCAGATTTCATTGTCAACATTTCCAAAGTTGTTGGAAAACATATTAAAAATTCTGACAAATTTGCAATAAATGGGACCTCCTTTAACAGCCTGGAAGGTCTGAAAAGCCTTCTTTTAAAGTAAGATTTGTGCTATTAATTCATATGACTGAATATTTCTTTTTAGAGATACAGTATAGATGAATAAAATAAAAAAGATAAAATGTTCCAGGGTGGATTTAAGGTCTACTTTTAAGAATTCTAATTATTCCAGTATAAAACTTCATGATTTTAAAAGCAAGAACTTTAAAGAACTAGCAAGGACTACTCTGCCAGAGGGAAGTTATGAAAGGAGAGAAAATCTGATCTTAATCAAAGATCTCAGAGACCTATAAATAGAAACAGGTGTCCAAATCAAAGACAGAGAGAGACCCCAAATGAGAACCATCCTTTAGGACACATGCTCTGATCTGGGGATCGTTAAGGAAGCTGAGAAAGTAGCAATTGTTGGAAATGTGCATTAAAAATAGGAAGCATACCTCCGTATCATATCCTAACTTACTCTCTTGAGCAGAAAAATAATTACCACTGCAGAGCCAGGGGACTTTTAACTCAAAAAAGGAAAAGAGTCAAGAGTTCTATATAAATTGGAAAAGAACATCAACCCTTCTTTCCCTCTGGTTTCTTCTTTTAAAGGGTCAGGGGGAATGGTCATCAGCCTTTAAGCTTTTAAGGCAAAGTTCCTCAAAGATGATGGGAATCATTTATCTGCTATGTTCTGGCTTGGGAAATCATTGTAATTATTGTTATTAAGTGTTTAAGAATCCACAGGGAGGGAGGGTATTATACACAGGGCACCAAGAGAGCTATAATCTGCTACCAAATCCTACCCCTGAAACCCTGGTGTCCTGCGGATTGGAAATCACATTTTTATTCTCTCCAATAGGAATCGATAATGCAAGAAAGCTTACTTCTCTCCATCTGTTCACATGGCTTGGAAATCTCCTGCATGTCTTCTATTATGTATGTTGAAGTTTATTAGGCTTGTATCAAACATGGTAAAAATTACCCACAATAGCTAAAACACGATCATTTAAGTTTTACAAAAGCTGCTAGACCTTCCTTGTCTAAATGTTCATTTACGAATCATGAATTTCTTGAGGTTGCAAAAACAAATACATAGGGTCATAATTTAAGTAACTATCACATACATGAAGAGCATCAACAAATTAAAATGAAACATTTCTAAAATTATAATGTAGTATTAGAAAAACTCCAATCTTTCTCACCATTCTTCATATACCTAATGTTTTAAGACCATTTCAATCCTTATAAAAAGCACCTGGAAAGACTAACTAGCCTTTGGGCTGGTGGCTGGATAAAGAAATCTTATAGCATCTGCCCTAGTTGTAGCCTCATGCCTGGTATACAGTAGGTGATCAGAAGAGCATCGTGGAGTGAGTAAAAGAAGGAGTGAAAAGAAAAGAGGCAATGCAGACACCATGCACATATTTTAAGACCCAGAGAACAGGGATCCCTGGGTGGCGCAGCGGTTTGGCGCCTGCCTTTGGCCCAGGGCACGATCCTGGAGACCCGGGATCGAATCCCACATCAGGCTCCTCGTGCATGGAGCCTGCTTCTCCCTCTGCCTGTGTCTCTGCCTCTCTCTCTCTCTCTCTCTGTGACTATCATAAATAAATAAAAATTAAAAAAAAAAGACCCAGAGAACAATTTTTCTAGAATAAAGGCTTCTCCAGCCCATATAAATTCTTCCAGTTTCTGAGTAGAACAGATCTTCTATCTTGGAAGGAGTGGCCACCTGTGTTTGCCGGGGTTCTTCCAGAAGCATGGCTGGTACTGCAAAGCCTTTCTATAGTTCCCTTGGTGGGCTAAGCGCTTTCTTGCTTCAGTCATGAGTGCACACACGTCACTCCATTGGGGAGGGTCTACCTCTCTCCACTGACCATGTGGTTAATTTCTACTCATTCAGGTCCCAGCTTAAATACTGTTTTTGTTTTGTTTTTTTTTTCTTCTGGGACCTTCCCGAGCTCCCGGTTATTCTTTCTTATAGAATCTTACTCTTTACATTCACAGTATTTATCATCATTTTAATTATATATTGGATCATTACCTGTCTAGTGTTTGCATCCTATCACAAAATGTCAAGTTCCACAAAGACAAGGACCTATCTATTTTATTCAGCAATTACTATCTAATGCCTACGAGTACGTGGCACATAAAAGACACCCAATAAATGCTAACAGGGAAAACAGTTAACATTTATATATAGGAGGTTTTCTGTGTGCTAGGTACAATCTAAGTTGTTTACAATGCATTCTATCATTTAATCCTCCTAAATGTTTTTATCCTATCTTTCTGTTACTTCCCAAAGTGGCTGGTGATTATACAGCCACATTCCATAACCACCTTTAACGAAACCGTTCCAAGGTTACCATGAACATTTACATACCCCACTACTTACCCTTCTGCCTAGAATCTGGTTGATAGCTGCACTTTCTTTTAGGGTACACTCAGCTACGACATTCGCTCTCATTTCTTTCATGTATAACATAAAAGCATTCAGAGGCTTCTTAATGTGAGGTCTTTTTGGCTCCTGTTCCTTTCTCTGTTCATGCTGAGGCTTCCTAAAAGGTGGTTGGGATGGTGTTGGGGGAGGGGGAGGGAAGGATAGGGGAAGGAGGACACGGGAGGAGAGAAGCAGAGCATCTATTCATGTCACCAGTCAAACTCAAGCCGAGGACAACACTCTAGAAGCTCGACAAGCACCCAGAGCAGAATCACATTAGAAGAACAGCTCATTGGGAGTAAGGATCCTTTGGTTTGAGAAAGTTTACCTTTAGCCATAGAAGTGTTTGACACAAAATGGGCCCTGAGGGTGACTGAGCTTCTTGGTTACCTCAGGAAAGGCTGAACACATAGTATGTATGGTGGTTATTCCTCTTCCAGAACTGAGGTTCTTAACTTTTTGGGTGTAGGGCCCCTTTGAGAAACTAATGAAACTCCAGACTCTCTCCCCTAAACCAATGCGTGTTGGCTTTGCCTGCCCTTGCAGGCGTTTTATGCACTTATCATATGCACCCAGCCACCCCATCCTCCTGTCCAAGTCTACAGACCCTAGATTAAGGAATTCAGGGAAGTTAGTCCTGTTCTCACAACCTGAGACAACCCTGGCCTCCTGGGCTTGGTTTGCCCCTTTCCTTTGAATTCTGTGCTTCTGAAGCCTGCAGCAGGGTTAAGTGTATGTCAGGAAGGAAATGCATGCAGCCCTCCTGTCTACTTCTCTCAGGTACTTCTCTCAGGTACATTCAGAAGCACAGAATGCATGCATTCAACAATCAGAACCAATTAAAACCTGGTAGTAAATTGCTTAAGATTATTCAATGCCCACACTGAAGATTAACTCCATTTTGGTGGTTTGGTGATGTTCCCTTGATCTTTTGAGGTCTATGCTCCTTTCCAATCTTAAAATCAGTGCAGTGAGAATCGAGCTGTTTAAAGTCCTCAGGGGCAGAACTTTCAAGGCAGAGTCACACTGATTTTCATAATAAAAGAGAGGGAGAAAATGTTCAACAGTAGCAAGAAGAAATTGTGTTTAAATCCTCAGTATCTTAAGGCATTCACAGGTGAAACCAGAGGTGTACTCACACGTGCATTAGATCACTGTCAGTGTGGGGATGCTCCTGTTTGACCTGAGGCGTTACAATAGCTGGATGAGGGATGCCAGTTGTATGGGGACCAGGAGGACCAGGAATCATATGATGGGAAAACCTGAAAGAAGGAAAGAAAAGAAAACATGTACTAGTGGCTGTTGTAGCAAAAAGAGGAAGAATTCTGAAATAATCCACTAACTTGCTATTGGCTGAGAATGAAAACACATCTTTATACACTAGAGTATTAACTATAAATTTGAGTGGGCCAATAATTAATTTCTCTCTGTATTCAAGTGGAAATATTTATATTTATTCCTTGTAGAACAGAATTTATTTTCAAACTAATAGACATTTTTCCTAGGATGGCTATAGGTCATCGGATTAAGAAATTTCTTGCAAAGCAGTTTTCAAAGAAACACTTCAGTAAGTGAAATTGCTGGAAGTATAACATTTTATTAGGATTTGGCTTTTTAAATGATTTTTAAATGAAAGCTAAAGACGTCACATTAAAATATTCTGCCTACATCCTTAAGCATCCTGTCACATTAAGTCTTCTCATACTTGTTGGCTTCTTTATTGATATATGGAGAAAACAACTGAGAAAATAAGGGACAGCAGTTTGTTTTTAGTCCCCAATTTAATAAAGCTGCCACCAGCATCATCTAAAATAATCTACACAGAAAGAAAGTACTATTCGAAAGGCCTAGTCTTATGGAAAACTGGTAATAAAATTAAGGGAAGGATATAGTTCTGCTCCAGGTAAAAAAACTACACATCCTAAAGGCTTTTCTCCTGAGTACACTTGGTAGACCAGAAAAAAAATCTCAAGTATCCACCACCATACAACACAAAGGAGGGCTACTGCCATGTAAGAAAAATAACTTTCAATAAATGCTTTGGATACATTCGAATATGCTTTAGAAAATTTTGGTTTTCAAACAGTATTGTTTGATTATTTATTTTTAAGTAGGCTCCACACCCAATGAGGGGCTTGATTTCATGACCCGGAGATCCCGAGGTACGTGCTCTACTGACCGGGCCAACCAGGTGCCCTGCTTTTCAAACTGTTTGAAAGTTAACATTTAGCCAGAATAATATTCTCAGGTCTTTTATCACAGCCAGCACAATTAATTTCTTCATCTGGGAAGGAAAGAAGGAATTCTGCCTGGATTAGAAACAAATTTTTAGAAATTAAAGAGGCATGGGAAAAATATAAATATTTGAGTAAATGATAATGCTCTGTTGCATATACTGTTTGCAAAGATACATGATGCTGGTTACTTGCATGGGAGAACATCCTGTCACCAGACAGTTCTTACAATGTTACAAGATGTAAAAATATATTTTGGGGGAAGGATATTAATTTCATTCCCTCCCAACCAGCTAGATTTACAATTTGGTGAGCAAATAAAGGTTTTGTAAAAAGCTGAAATTCACCACAGAAACTGCAGATTTCATACCTACATAATAAAAAAGTGAAGATTCACAACCAGTTACTAGCCCCACAGTTTGACTTCCAGCACAATGATGCTAGTTCCCTCAAATAAGCCACATTGAACACACAGATGATGCACAACAAATGTGTGTGTACATCAAGCACAGGGCACAGACGCCATCCTTTCCAGAAGCAAAAGCATTACACAGAGCAGTGTGGCATGGCAGGTCTCACAGAGCTTCGCTTGAACTAGAACATGTCCACACAGGGCCTGATTCACACACTAGGACACACACCCCGCATGGCCTGCAGCCAATAAGCACCATCCTTTCTCTTCTGACAGCCTTGATTCAGGAAGGCTCTTGACTCTCTGGGCATTTTCAAACACTGTCACATTAAACTGATACAACTTTCCTCAAAGAAAGCAAATTAGAAAACTCAGACCAAACCAGTCTTTATCCGCCCCCTTAACCCACTCCCAGCATATTTTGACTCAAACAAACTCTTCTTAGAAATGTCTGTATTCGGGGCATTTCACATCCCGCAGTCAGGTGGCAGTGAATTCTTTTGGATGCACAATTTCCGGGGTGTTGCCTGAGTCTACCTGAGGGGTGTGGCTGGTGCTGGTGGGGTGCAGCGTTTGGCTCCTACCCAGGAATCTCTAGGACACCTAGTGTGGGAGCCAGGCACACTGCACAGACAGACGCATGGCTGAGTTATGCACCCTCCTTAGCCAACCAAGAGGCAAGCAGAGGCGCACAAAATGCAAGCGCAAGAAGAGCAACTTGTCCTGGGGTGCCCGGTTTCCACCTCTACCTACCTGGACATGGAAGTGTCGACTGACAGTGAGGATGGATAGGGTTGCCTGAATCCTCCCGTGATGGGATATACAGGCTGACCTTGCCTGAGGTCACAGAAGAAAGGAACCCATCAATGAAAAAACACGAGTTACCAACCAGCAATAGAGTTTGATGAGGCTCAGAGAAGAGGGAGGTATCCAAAAAGAACTGCGTGGGGGGTAATTACAGACCACAGCATTTCTTCAGTTAATCAACTGCTTCCCTTCTTACCCTCCACCCAATCAAAGCATCATTTACCTTGAAGAAAACCTCCCACCTTCAGCCTGAAAAGCAAACCAGTCCATGAATTACCATGAATTACCTTTTACCTTTTTCCTTTCTCCCAACCCCACTAATGCTCAAATGAACAAAAGAGGCATATAACACATGTTTAGTGAATGTAACAGAACTAGGAGAATGGTGAAATACTCCTCTCAGAATCTTTGAAAACTTCAGGGGAGAAAAGAAAGAGGGGAATAAAATTTCTATAAAAAATGAACAAATATTTTAAAAACATTGTACTCCCCACCCCTTCATATATCCATGCTACAGTCAAGAAATAGGAGATAAATCTATTGGACTTATTCCCTCTCTACTCTGAGAATTCCATCTCTCTCTGTTTTTCCCACATCTCACATTTCTCATTTATACAATCTTTATTTCCAGCTGCCACTCAGCACAGGATTATTGCCCCTAAGTAGTAAGTTCAGACAGAATAATTGATGTAGGTTTGAAAGTGTATGCATAATCAATTAAACAGTTGACTGGGAGATTTAGTGCTAAAGAGAGGAGAGGGAGAGAGAGAGACAGCTGGAATTTCCAAGACAGGATGACCCCTTCTTGCCGAAGAGGAGATAAGGTAAGGATGTCAAGGTAGGGAGACTGGGGCAGTGATAGGGGGTTTTGGGGATAGAGGGCCAGATAAAGAAAGGAGAGGGTTCATCTACTAAAGTTGAAGCAGTGTTTCCATGGAGTGAGCAGTGGGGGAGGGGAGGAGTGAAAAGGAATGGGAGTGCAATGGGGGGTAAGCTGTGTGTTAACAATAAGATGATAAAAATAGGCTACACTATGTAAAAGTCTTTCTTCCAAAAATATTATTTCTTTTCCTTTCCTTTCATAATTTAAAAAATTTTGAAAATAGCAGTAAGAATTTTTTTAGAAATAAACAAAATAGAGAGTGTTTGGATTCTGAAAAAAGGAAGCCCAAACATCAGTTTTTCACCTGTCTGAACTCAAACTGGTGCTTACTTTATTAACATTCAAAAGATGCTTTTGTTAATCTTGAATTTCTATTTGTCATTTCCTTCATTTGCTTATTTTATAAACAAAGACTAATATTCAATATGTCTAAGTTTGTTTCAAAAATAAGTTGCTCATAAAAAACTAGACAAGAAGAACCACACTGAACACTTTGTATAGGCATAGCAAATGCCCAAAGCCACAAATTGAACCCATAAAACTATAAGCTTCAAAGCAAATGCTACACAGTCATTTTCTACACATATTAGCAAAAGGATTCAATCCATTTCAAAGTCTGTATATTTTTTAAGCTTTCAAATTGAAATGAAATAAAGTTAGCACCTTGCTTGTTGATGTGAAAATTTTTTCAACTCCACAAGTGTTATCATTCATAAAGCTAACTTCCATGAATGGAAAGAAGAACATATGCTCAAATGTCTGATTGAAGGTTATAGGAAGGATCTTACCAGCCAAGAGGTGGGGTAATCTGTCCAACACCACCTGGAGACAGGGGATAAAAGGTAGGGATCTCAGGAGCTGGAGGATGTCTAGACATGCCTGTTCAAAAGAACAATGGAGAAGTAGAGTTTTCAGATTCACGGGACATCTGGCTATAAGAATAAAATAAAAGCCATTAATACTTAAGGTCTAGCATGAAACAATGTTTACTGGATGTATTTAACTGAAGTCAGTTTGTTAGCTTTTCTCAAGATTTCAAAATCTGAGAAAACAAGTCTTAAGATAGGACATCTTGAGAAACTCTTAAAAGAGTAAATACACTGCTAGTAAAACAGTGACCATAGTAAGATTTTTAAATTATGTAGTTTGCCCTCATTATTTCATTTTGGTTAAGAAAATGGTAGACAATTGTTTTTGTGTAGAATGGAAAAATAACAGCCTTCATAAGTAGATGGCCATGGTGCTCAAAGATTAGGTAAATTGCCACTTTCATATTTTCATTGGCTCCCTTATGGACACATAGATTTGGGAAATGTGATACCTCTGAGGATCAAAGATTAATTAGGAATCATCTTCAGCCCCATAATGGTCACACTTGATATGATTCATTTTGGTCTCTGCCACTTTAGCTCCAACTAAGCTCTTCATCAAGTTGAGTCCTCTGGGCTCCAAGGTCAAGCTGTCCTGGATTAGTTGTATTCCACAGAAAATGAAAATGCCACCAAATTGTTTCTTGAGCTACACTCCCTGGGGTACACTGCCCTATAACTGTAAAAACCACCTAAAGATTATACCTAATCCTAGTCCCACATGGCATCTCTTTGTTTATATTCTACCTTGGGTACAGAAAAGAAGGGGCACATGCATAAAAATGCAAAATATAAAAACATAGATTCAGTGTATTTGGGTGAAAGTGATTCTGATTAGAAAAAAACAAACAAACCATAAAACTTTCTTTATATAGCTAACCTGGCCTTTCCAGATTCAACACCCAGAAATGACCAGTATGTGGACTTAGGTGAACATATGAAAGATGCTTTTTAGTTATTTTGCTTTTTTACTGTTTAAAAATGAGTTTCATTTTGGGCCTTATATTTAAGGTCTTGAACCTATGGGAATGACTTAAGATGTGTTGCCTTCAAAGTTGGTGTTAATTTGACTCTGAGGTTAGGACAAACTATTACTCAACTCTTATAAGAAACAGGTAGGAGGAAGGTTTTTAATTCCTCAACAGAGAGCTTACATGAGATTATCTCACATTTTGCTGTTTTTAAAAGATTCTGTCAAATTCCCACCCCCTTGCCTTTTTGGCTAGAAATACCACTACTTTTGGGTTCACAGTGGATCCCAAATTTCATATTTGGGATTTTTTTCTTGGGTCTGGGGAGGTTTGGGTAGGAGGAGTAAATCTAAGAGAGCCTACGGTGATGATTCTTGACCTATCAGAATGACTGGGGAGTTTCTCCAACTTGCTGCCCTCCTACCTTTTAAATTCAGAAACCTTCCCAAACCTCAGGGTAAGCAGGGCGACTGTTCAGTTTAAAAAGAAAAACCAAACTAACTCAGAAGAGCTTTGGAAACTTCGCGGAAATGTGAGCTTGAAAAATCACGACTACAGGTCATAGACCAACAGAATTGTCTACTTTAATCCCTTTATTTTACAAAAGGGAAACCAAGGTGTGGAATGACTGCTCAGGCATCCTGGTTGGGTATACACAAAATACGTATTTTCCTGGGCTTTTATCACTGGGACACAGACAGGTAACCTGCTTGCAATCACATATCTATGCAAACGAGGCTAGAATCTTGCTCTCCACTCTTGTCCATGTTCCAAGTAAGCCTAGAATCCCACAGCAGTGATTCTGTGTAGGAGCAGGAGCAGGAGCAATGCAACTGAACACAATACAAACTAATTTGATTTGGTTTTACTGCTCAAAGGAGAAAGGAGGAAACTACCATTTATTTAGCACCTGCTACATGCTAGTTCATATGCTGGGTATTTAGTTTGATGGTTTCTATTAAATACATTTCTACTCACATTTCAAATATGCCCCTCTAATGTTTGTAGCTCAGAGAAATCCTTCTTTCTTGTTTGAATCTACTAAGTTTTATTTATTTTTTGAATCTACTAAGTTTTAATTTGTACTTTTAATGTGGCACTTAAGATGTTCTTCATTTTATTTTATAGTTAGTTTGTGCAAATGATTTCCTGCATGAGGCCATACACCACTTGGAAAAAAAAGAGACTATGTTTTACCAATCTAGGTATCAAACTCTGGTTGTCTCCAGAGAAGGTTCTCGATAAATACTTTTGAATGACTGGACAAATGAACAAGTGAATTAAAAGTGTTTAAGAAGACCCATTCTTCATTCTGGGTCAATATTACCAACAATCTTGCATGTCTTACAAGTACATGATGTGGCTTAGGTCATTACATGAGTAGAAAATGGTTTTCTGTGTTTTCTACATAGCCTATTGTTATGTTAAGATCCTAGAAGTGTATGCCTCCACCAACTGCTATGCTCCTGGAGACATGTTTCACATCATTTATTTAACGAGTATTCACTGAATACTCACTATGTACTAGAGGCTAGACACAGCATAGCCTTAACAATTCTTAAGCTTTTATAAGTAAGCTTGATAATAATTATGTATGAAATGATTCTGGAGTCAGATTTATATGGATCTATCAATTCTGCCACTTGCACAAGCTATATATCTCTGAGAAAGCTATGTAATTATTACTGTTCTTTTTTTTTTTTTTTAGATTTTATTTAAAATCTAAAGTGGCAGAGACCCAGGCAGAGGGAGAAGCAGGCTCCACGCAGGGAGTCTGATGTGGGACTCAATCCATGACCCCAGGATCATGCTCTGAGCGGAAGGCAGATGCTTAATCGCTGAGCCACCCAGGTGACCCATAGTTCTTTAAAATCAGTACAAAAATGGAGTAGGGGTTGTTGTGAGGAATACATGAATACATGTACTACAGAAAAGTGCTATCTATGTGAGTATTTGTGGTTATTTACAAGGATACAATGGGTAATACAAAGACATAAACAGATACATATATAAACGTAATATTTCCTAAAAGCTTTTTCTTTTTAATATTTTTAGCAGACATAATGAGAAGAAAATGACTGGTATTAGCTTCATTTCCCTTTCCTACACCTGCACACATTCCTCACACCAACATAATGACAGAAAGGTAAAAATGAAAAATGCTTACTCTGAAGTTAACCTAGTTATTTTCCTACAAAAAAGGATGAGTTTTGCTGACAAATGGTTTATATTGATTGTTTAGTTCTATGTATGGTTAGAGTGTGGACATGACACTTTTTTTTTTCTTTTTAAATAAAACTAACCAGCCTCCTAGGAACTTTGAAATTAGTAACTCTGGCCTCAGTACCACCACGTTCTAACTAGTTTAGCTACATGATATAACTAAACAGGCTGGCAGTATGAGAAAAAGAGATAAAAGCAAGAAACTGGGTCAGCTTTTTACTTATTTTTTGGTGATTAATATGACTAATGGAATCATATAAACCCCAAATCATGTATATTAGTTTCTCTCAAACCAAAGTTTATGTATCTCCAGAGATAAATGGTGACAAGGTATGGAAAGTCTTTGTTTACAAAAAAGTAATTAAGAATAGGACTTAAAAAAAAAAAAAAAAAAGAATAGGACTTTATATCCCTGGGTGGCGTAGCGGTTTGGCGCCTGCCTTTGGCCCAGGGCGCGATCCTGGAGACCCGGGATCGAATCCCACGTCGGGCTCCCGGTGCATGGAGCCTGCTTCTCCCTCTGCCTGTGTCTCTGCCTCTCTCTCTCTCTCTCTGTGTGACTATCATAAATAAATAAAAATAAAAAAAGAATAGGACTTTATATTAAAACAAACAGTGTATGGAGTAGAATGCAGAAATCACACAAATTTTTAGGTCAAAATAAGGACTTCAAAGAAAATGCAGTTTTCTGATCATGCCTTCTTGTTCTTTCTCTAGTTCTAGAGGGTTTGTTAAAAAAAATTTTTTTTTTGAGAAGCAATGATATAAACTACAATTAGTAAGACAAAACAAGGTGGGGCAGCAGAAGAGATGGAAACAAAACAGAAAATATAGGGGATCCCTGGGTGACTCAGTGGTTTAGCGCCTGCCTTTGGCCCAGGGCGCGATCCTGGAGTCCCAGGATCGAGTCCCACGTCGGGGTCCCGGCATGGAGCCTGCTTCTCCCTCCTCCTGTGTCTCTGCCTCTCTCTCTCTATGTCTATCATAAATAAATAAATAAATAAATAAATAAATAAATAAATAAATAAATCTTAAAAAAAAAAAGAAAAAATATAAATGTAATTGGTAGCTCGTCAAAAACTTGTCTTTTTAAAAAAGAACCATCCCAGAGTTCTTGAAAGAAAAAACTACTGAAACATCCTGTTGGGCAGCCCAGTGGCTCAGCGGTTTAGTACCACCTGCAGCCCAGGGCCTGATTCTGAAGACCCGGGATCAAGTCCCATGTTGAGCTCCCTAAATGGAGCCTTCTCCCTCTGCCTCTCTCTCTCTCTCTCTCTCGGTCTCATGAGTAAATAAATAAAATCGTAAAAAAAAAAGGAAACATCCTGTGTTATTTTTTAAAATAAGTTTGTTTCAAAGTGTTTAGAATAGGATCTAGAACAGAGTACACACTATGTAATTATTAAATAGTTTAAAAACAAGTAAAAAACACTCTTCAATTCTTTTTGCTAATAGCTTGTTTGAAGCTTTTATATCTATCTTTAACTGTCATCTATAGCTTTATGGTTCCCAGATATGTATCTCTAGTTCAGACACTGCTCTGGGACAGTGACCCATAAGTAACCTACCCCTTCTCTCCTTCCAGGTATCTATCTATAAGGCACTTGAAGTCACTAAGACCAAGGTCACACTCTTTTGATTTTCCCTCTTAAACTCCACCTTCTTCCTAAAATACCTTCTCTTAGTTCCCTTTCTCACCATTATCTTCTGACATATGTCTTGAATGTTTCTTATTCTTTGGAGGTCCTCAACAAAAGGGAAGTAGAGGAAAAACTGGAAATGAGGAATACAATAGAGGAAAATCTGGATACATCTGTATAGGGGATTCTCACCTTCCCTAAGTAAAGGTATATAGCTCCACTCAAGCCAAAGTCCAACAGTGACTAAGTACTCAAATAAGTTGTTTTAACAATGGATGGAAATGAAAGCATTACAGATTCAACCTACATGAGTTCATAGTAGTGGAAAAAACACCAGCCTCTGAACTCCACTCCTTTGCTAAATTCTGCTGTTCATTATAGGTCAAAGATACAGCTGGTCAAAAGAGTAAAATGCTGGTGATGGCAGATTTTATACACCTTTACATTCCCTGCTTTCACACAGTTCTGTAGTTTCTGTTATTTTGAACTTCTAAAGATCCTGTTAAGGTCCAAGTGTGCATGGGCATTGAAAGAGGAAAGGCCACCCTGTGAACAAGTGTGCTCTAAGCAGAATGGACCAGAAAGCTTGTAGAACCTCAGCTTTAAGTCCTACAACCAACCCACACCCACACCCACATCCATTAGGCTAGAGAAACTGGGCATTCTGATTTTTCAGACATATGCTATGTGTTCTTCTGTAAATGTAAAAGAATCAGAACTGGGCAATAATGCAGAGAATTAAAATAAGATTCATGTTACTTTAAGCAGAGAGGTTTTGTACTTTAATTATTATTATATCTAGGTTGCTGCTGGTAAATAACAAAAAGAGGATAAAATGTTAAGGACTGAAATGAAATCACAAAAGCTTTAAGAAGATAACACTTGATGTTATCTTTTGTCCTTTTTCTAACATTTTTCTAGCACTACCATCAACACTTAGTACATGCAATAAATGAATACTGTAGGAGGCACTGAGGCACTGAATTTTTAGTATATTTATACAACATACTGGTTTATACTGTGAATCCTAGATTTTCAAAGCGGTCATTTTGAAAATAACCCTTTGTTTTTCTTTTTCTTTTTTTAATCCTGAAAAACAAGAGAAGCAATAGCAAATTCTTGTGGGTTTACAAAAAACTGCTATCAAGTAAATTATTCTTCTCTCCTACAAATACATTTTGATCCACGAAGTGACATTTAGCAAAGACACTTGTAAAGGCATCAGACTGATAAGATATTGCTCCTTACTTATCAAGAAAGGCCTGGGAAGGCAGGGGCTCTCACCTTGTTTGGAGTTGACATCTGATGGGAGGTGTGAAGGGTGTGATCCTGGAGAAAAGTGCTCGTCGCTGTACGTGATGAGGGGGGTGAGAGGATGGACTGCATGTGATGGCTGCACCACGGGCACCTTATTTGACTGCAAAGTAACCACAAGATCAATGGTTAATAGGAATACCCAGCTCCTGTCTCCTCTCCAAAGAAAAAGTCACATAACAGCAGTAACTGGGCATCAGCATAACCCAAGAAACATCTCTAGACCTGGATAACTCAACTCATCTGCTGTACTCATTACATCTTCAGAATTTTTCCATGTTAAATACTATTCAAGTATATGAATATCCCATCAAGAGACTATCAGTTATTTAATCAGCACCTTTTGGAGATTTAGGTTGATTACTATTATTTCATATGACATGAATTTCTGTATGTATATATTTATACTTCCTTTTGAGGATTATCTCCTCAGGTTCAATTCAACCAGTAGCTACTGGAGCAAAAGTTACAAATGTTTTATAAGCTCTCTTTATTCATTACATATCTCTGGCAATAAAAAAGCACTTAACTGCTCAATGAACAAGTGAATAAATAAATATTACCAATCTGAAGGTCAACTTTTTAAACAACCCAATAAATAAAAATTTGCTTAGTTTACAGAATTTGTAATTCTATAATTGTACATCTTTAAAACCATGTTACAGCACTATTTTTCATGTCTTATAGCTTTGTCAATCAAACATGACCATCTGTTATTCTTTAGCACTATTCAGTTCATCTTTAGGTTCTCTAGTTTTCAGAAGTCTTAACTGATAAAAGGGAACTTCTAACCTTGAGTTTAACTGCATAACATGAAATATGGCTTTAAATTACTAACACTTTATATTTGACATTTTATATGTCTTATATTAATTTAAAAACAAATTTTATTATTGAATTTGGAAGTCTAAAATTATATAACAATAATTTTTAAAGGCTCAGGTTATTTTTTGGAATTTATCAATTTGGAAGCTGGACTCTATTTATTTGGTTAAAGATGATTTTTTTTTCTCCCCTCTACCTCCCCAAAGTGCTTATTAAACAAATCAAGTAATACAAGCAAGACCCAGGCAGTTTAACCTGATTAGGGAGACTGGTTTTTATAAACTCTACATTCCCTCGCCTCAAAAAGAAAGTAAATTCAACACAATTATATACATGAAAAATACATATTTGATTTTAACCTCATCTACTAATTACAGCAGTCCCAGGAAGATCTCTATTTACAAATGCTACAGTAATAAGTAACTTGTGAATTTAAGAGGAATAAAATACAATGAATTTTGAATATTCAGTAATTAACTAGTTCAGACATGTCTTCACCATAATTAGTTTGAATTAGTGAGATTTTTAATGCGCTAAAAACTAAAATGTATGTGAAATCTGTTTCTCCAGAAGTAAATATCTGTATTAAAAAAAAAAAAAAAACGAGTAGCTACCTGACAATTGCACCGTATAAACTGCTTAAAATGTAGGTCCATATCTCAGTAGTTGAGGCCCCTGTAACACACGTGTTGTGTGTGGTGATGGCACCTATGACTTACATGCTAATTTAAATTTGTTTTTTTTCCTTACAAATTAGATATAAAAAATATGTTGCTCCAATGCTCAGAAAAATTAGGAACAATTATCCTAGTAACACTTAATTCTCTTTATAGCTAGTAATACTAATTCTCTATAACCTATCATTACAACCTCTACCCAAAAAAACTTATTAAAAAAAAAAAGCGAAAAAAAATCACCCCATTTTAGACAATGATATAATTTCCATACTAGATTTTCCCTGTTTTATAAAATGATCAGCTCCTCTCTAATGCTAGAACTTGCACAGCTCATATAGCCCTGGGCATTTATTAAATAGAGTACCATTATCAAAGCCCCCCACCTTCTCTCTGTATACCTCAGTACAGACATCTATGCATATAAATGTGTAAAAGGTTAAAAAAAATGTTTCAATGCTTTTCAAGTGTTAATGATGCAGTTGCCAAATACACAGAATGAGCTTCTTAAATACAAAGAATTTAGAATGCTAGAGGAGGTGTGTGTGGGGGGTGCAGGGATAGGAGGATATTATTACAAACCCTCTTTAAAATGGAAACAAAAATCTCAACACCCAAATGCTAAAATGAATATATTTCAACTCTTCTAAACTGCTTTGAGTTTCATTTCAAAAGTCTCATAAGAAGCATAATTGCCAAGCAATCTACAAAGGTATTTTCTTAGAGTGCTTATAAAGAGTAAGCATTGCAGAAATCTCCTGGAAATATATATATTTTGCATGCCTTTCTTATTTCCAGAGCACCACCTTAAGGAACCTGCATTAGCAGGCAGCATCTTCTTAATGTCTGACCTATCCCTCCAGTCATATAGCTCAGAATCTGGTGCCATGAATTTTTGCTAAATTATGCTATCCTTGCTCTCCTCTTAATTTTACGGTTTTCAACACAGATTTGCTTTCCTGTGGGAAGGAGATAAGAAGCTGAGGATTTTAATTTAAGCTCTGGCCTTGTCTTATATTTTGCAAGATGGATAGTGAAAGCAGTACTAGTAGGTGTGTTAAAGCCAACAAGGATTATGTCCATTTTTGTGGCCAAATAATAAAAGCAATATGAAATCTCAATAATGTGTGTGAGCACAATTCTGAGGTTTCTATTTTGCCTCCTGCAGACCACCTTCACTATGTATATAAATATCCAACCCTATGCTACACGCACATCGCCATCACGGTCAAGTAACCTCAGCCCTAAATTGTGGGCTTCCTCTGATATCAGGAGTTATTGTCCTTTGATACTATATGCACACACAAGGCAAGAACCCAGGCAATGCTACTTTGTGTAATTTTTAAGACAGAAAATATAACCATTCTTAATTCTAGTCCTTTAATCTCCAAATAACAGTGTGGCATTTGTTGTGGTGGAGAGTAGGAGAGGGGAGGAACAACCAATTGATTACCTAGTCAAATTTGTCTACCATGAGTAAATTTATGTAGTTATATTACAATGCATGATTATACCTGTATATGAGGGCATATGTTTATTGGTCTTTATTAAGACCAATAACGTGCCAAGCACTCTTCTAGCACTGAAGGCCGGAGCAGACAAGGTCCCTAATCGCATGCAGCTTTCTTTGTAAGAGTTTGGGATGGGAGTATTTGAGACAAAGAATAAATATGCAGAAAACCAAACCAAACCAAAACAAAAAGATGGTATCAAGTACTATGAAAAAAAGGAACTGGGTGACAGGAGAAACAGTGTATATGTAATTATATGCCTTCATATTCCACTAAAGCTGTAAGAAACCACAAGTGCATTTAGTTTAAGGTTCTAATTTTCTAAGATAGGAAGCTGAGAAACGGAGGTCACCAGGAAACGAATAATCAAACCATGACCATGGTCAGCACTTCTAATAACACAACCTTGCTCACTACACAACTCCAATGATAATAGGGTCACTGGGAATAAAATGGGAATGGAAATCCCTGGAGTCACTCAGTATAGTGCAATCAAGTAGTAGAGAAATATCTTTTTGGCTTCTACTCTGTGTTGACGGACTACTGTCTACCTAGTACCTCACTTACAGAACCCAAGTCTCTTGACTCCCACTCTTCTGCTTCTCCCAACTACACATCTCTCTGTAAGGGAGAGAGGAAGGTGAAAATCATATTGATTCTTTTTTTCAATCATACATACAGTCAAGAACATTCACAGGTGCAGTCACTGATAGACAGGTACATTCATAGGTAAAGTCTCAGCTTCCAGTGGAAAATCACCAGGTAGCCCCAATGTGTGTTCTTTGTTTCATTATCCCAGGGTAATAGCACCCATGATTATTCCACCCCTATGAGATACCTGGCAGCCTTAAGACATCCCAAATCCTCTGCTGCTGCTCAGATAGGTTCAGAAACTTACCTAAGTTCACATGGCAATAAGTGGCCAAGCCAGGCCACAGACCCTGATCCTCCAAGTACATATTCTTTCATCTCACACAGGCAAGCAAAGGAAAAGTATGAAAGATGGAGAGAGCAGGTACTCAAAAAGGGATAGAAAAATATGAGGGGTAAGATTCTAGAAGATGACCCTCTCACCTACACTCAGCACCCACACATGCCTATTCAGTAGGAAGCCTGCAATCTTTTCCCAAGCTTGAAAAATCATCAGGCCACCCTACCCACATAGCCCATAATAATTATAGCAACTAACACTTACCAAGCGCTTAGTGTGTGCTAAGCATTTTATAGTATCTTTGAGGCAGGTGAGGACACTTTTACAGATGAGGAAACTGAGGCATGGAGAAGTCAGGTAACTTTTCCAAAGGCACAAAGCTAGTAAGCGGCAAAACTAAGGTTCAAATGCAGAAACTCTGTCTCTGGAGACCACAATTGTTACCAGCATACCACGCAGGCTCCCTGAAGAGCCAAGTTCATAACATCTTAGACAGTGAGTTTACCATCTGGGCCTGACACTAGGTGACATCGATGAAATGACTGTGTGGTCTCTGTCCCAGGCACAGGAATCACATCAGACAAAGAGGCACCTCAGTAGAAGGGGTTAGAGCTGCAAAGACTCAACTGGCGGCTTTCTCTCCAGGACTGGGAAACATTCCAAGGAAGCTAGCTTGGCTGCCGTCCAGGCTGGTCCCTGCAGGTAAGGACCTCTTTGGTATCACAGCCAATAAAACCCACACCTCCTGTGGACACGAAGTGGGTGCCACTTAGGGATCCTGAGAGCCACCCCCAAAGCAATGTTCCCAGAAATGACCCACTCACTGCTGGCAGTAACTCAAACTGTCATGAATGTTGTCAGCCTCCAAGGATGTGGTTCTGGGAAGGACTAAAAAATGGTTCAGTGCCCTCCTAGCTAAGGCCATGGGCCTACTGGTAAGTGCAGTAACTGGGGGAGAAACCTGCTGGTCTAGTAGCTAGTCCCCACCCTGCACATCTTGAGATTTCAACTAAACCCACAATGCAGGATCTAGCTGTGCATAAAGGCCTTGAGTTCCATTTCAACTGGCTGTGCATTTTATCAATAATCCTCCTGGTAATAACCAAATTCAGGGAATATTAACACTCCACCAATTTACTGAGATGAAGAATTTCATCTGGCCTCAATTTTTTATGGTGCCATTTTACTTTTTATTAAACTCTTAGGAAATCTGGTACTCATGAAATAGAAGCCATGTAATTTTATATTGTGTCTTCTCCTCCTCTTCTGAGAATTTGAGCTTCTTAAGCTTTCCCACAAAGAGGAGATTTAATTTACTCTGAAAAGATACAATGATTCTTGTACCAACTAGACCTTAAAAGTAATATTTTGTACTGGAAATCTTCTAAGATCCACCAAAGCTAAATACCTGATTCTAGTCTGATGTGGCCTTCAAATCTAAGACCACGACTAGTTGTGATGTAGTTTTCTAAGATAGTAATTAGAGCCTAGGCTCTGAAGACTTCCTGAGCAGGAACTGATAAATTCTAAGGTTTGCAGACACTCTGCAAACACGCTGAGCCTAAGTCTGGAGGCAAAGGGATGGTCTCTATCGGACACCCAGAATGTTTTCCTATGAGCGGAAGGAATATGTCATAGGGAAAGGAATTAATATGGATTAGACAGCCAGTAAGTGCTAGTCATTATGGCCATGCCTTTATATTCTCTGGCACTCATCCACATACGTGGGCAGTATCACCTCTATATTTATAGATGAGAAGGCAGAGTTCTTTCGGACACAGAGCTAAGTAATAATTAGCTGAGAAAGGACTTGTACTGGCATTTAGTTTGACACCCAAGTCCCTGCTCTTCCTGCTCCACATGCTCATTCCTCATCTCCTCTCTCCACCTCTATTCCAAACTGCTCTGCCAGGTGACAGTGGCCTGCCATGGGCCCCACTGCAGCGAGCATTTGGATAGCAACCACTGCCGACTTGGACCAGCAGGTCTGCACCCACTGTTTTCCCAGTTCTCTTTACAGTGGTGATTTCCAGACATTATACCACATGATTCTGAAATCACCCTAACTTGTTATAATTTATGTTTTATCAAAAAGAAAAGCTTCAGAGAGGGTAAGTAATCTGTACAAGGTCACACAGGATGTTAAGTAGTAGAGACAGGACTGGAACCCAAGGTGGTGACTCTCAAGTCCACAGCTCATATCCCAAGTACCCAAAAGTGGACAGTCTTGCCATCCTCTGGTTTCCACGTGGAAGAGATATGTACTAATTTAGTTTAATTTTCAAGTACATGGGCAGTGGAGGCACAGAGTTCTGATCCCAAACATTCATATCCACTTAATTGCTACGCTTAAGTAATACACTTATTTAGAATCTCAGTTTCCTCATATGTAAAATGGGTGGAATAATATCTCATAGAATTAAGGCAAGGATTAATGAACAATGCTAATAAAACATCAGATCCTGGCATATATGTTCAATAAATATTTGTGGAATGAGTAAAGGAAAGAAGAAAGGAAAAAGAGGCCCAATAAGCGAATTACTCTGGCTCCCAAAAGTTCAAATCGCTTATCTCTCAGACACAGTAAATTTTAGAGTTTAGACGGCTTAGACTTTGCTATAACATACATGTACACATAGATTTTCTATGTGTTTGCTTTGTTTCCTCTTCTACATTATAATTTAATAGACCATACAATCTTAGTTTATTCATTTGAAAAATCTCTTATAGCAGTAGTTCTCAAACTTTTTGCTTTCAGAGCGCTTAACACTCTTAAAAATCACTGAGGATCCCAATGAGCTCGTTTGTGTGGGTTTATTTATAAATTCCACATTAGAAATTAAAATGAGGAATTTAAAAGTATTAATTCATTTAAAAACAACAATCTTATGTTGCATGTTAACATAAAAAGCATTCTTATGAAAAAAGACCATTTTCCAAACAAAAATATAAAGGTGGCATTGTTTTACATTTTTTTTGCAAGTCTCTTTTAGCATCTAGTTTAACAGAAGATAACTGGATTCTCTTATCTGCTTTTGCATTCAGATCTCCATTTTGATGTTATTTTGGTTGAAGTACATGAAGAAAATTCAACCTCAACAGATGTGTGTGTGGAGAGGATTATTAGTAGTCTTTTCAGATTATTGTGGAACTTTTTGATACTATACCAAAACTTAACAAGTGGTAATTTACTAAAGGCTAGTTCCAGTGTTAGGGGTCCTGGCTGGCTTAGTTGGTGGAAAGGTGACTCTTGATCTTGGGGTTATAAATTTGAGTCCCACATTGGGTATTGTAGAGATTACTAAAAAATAAAATATTTTTTAAAGGCTAGTTGCAATGTAGAGTCAAAAATCATATCAATATACTTTTCCTACTCTTACATCCACTGATACATCTAGAGTTTTCAATTTAACTGTTCATGATTTTGTAACATCATGCATTTTGGTTATTTGGAAAATACTAGTTAACTGAGTTGACATATTTTGTTATATAATATAAAAATCACATTCATTAATACATCACTTATCTCATTAGAAAAGCTTTAACGATTTGGGAAGCTATCTGGCCCAGAGTAGCAGATACAAGCTTTCTAAAATTCTAATTTTTGAATTTCAAAAGCTCAAATTCTATCACTGGCAACAGTCAACTGTTTTCACTAAAGACAGATTAACTTTGCTCATTTACAAGAAAATATCTGCCAAATACCAAAGTTGGAAGAACCATAGTTAGTCAGGTGTGCATTTAAGGGCCAACATTTAATAAAATTAATAATTTTTACTGCTTCATCAGGATATTCTTAGGTGACATTGTGAATTATTTTTTCCCATGGGAGGGTATTGTGCAAAATTCAGGGATTACAAATACTAGTTTTACCCACCATTGCTTCTGTACCATCAATGCAAATGTCAACACAGTAGAAAAGACAAATAATGTGTTAGTGTCATCATGAGAATAGTTTTGACCTTGTGGGTCAAACTATCTCAGGGAACCCCAAAGTCCCAAAGACTATACTTTGAGAACTGCCACCTATAGTAAAGAATACTGCAGAAATAGTTATTGATTATTATAGACTATTGAGGCTAATAAAGTGAAGAGTATGATTTCAATTAGTTTGAATTCAGAGAGAAACTCATTTGTAGGTTATAAATATGGAGTGTTTTTGTGATATACTAAGCTATCATTTCCCCCTCCTATTTGCTAGTATTCTAAATATACCAAATCAAGAGAAATTTGAAAAGCAAACAAAAATAATGTATGCCATATCCTTTTAAATGATATCTAAAACATTTTAAAACTCCTTGACTCCCTTCATTTCAGTCAGTACAGAACCCCAGAATTGTGCTCTTTCATCAATTTTGAATTATTTTCTTCAAAGGGATTCTTGATATACAGTAGCAGGAATACAGATTTGCACCCTTAGGTGCTAAGAAGCCTCCTTCAAGTCCCTCAGTTACACTCAGTCACTGTCCGCACTGTACTTACAGCTTCTAGGACTTGACCCCTAGGACTCGACAGTATTCATCACACTGTACTGTTAGCATTTGTGCATCTATTTTCTCTCACTAGAGGCCACACCTTGGTGACTTATCTGCAGCATCCAGCGCAGGTCCTGGCAAGGCAGAGATAGTCAATATCTGTTTCTCATAACATTGTCTGAATGAGGCATTCCAACACTAAGAAGTTCATTTCTTTTAAGAAAGAATTCATACCTTTACATTTTAAACAGGGATCAATCCTTGCATTTCCTATTGATGTGTAAAAAATTAACACTAAGGTATCAGCAGCTCCACGTATCACCATTTACCATCTCACAGCACGCATGGGGCAGAGTTTCAGCACTGTGTGTGTGACCAGGTTCTCTGCTCTGGCTATTGCAGGGTTTTGGCTGGACAGAAGTCCTGTCTGCAGGATCTGCAAGCTCAAGTTTTGTGTTTAGGAGACTTCAGTTCCTTGCTAGTTGTCAGGTGGGGACCACTCACATTCCCTGACAAATACCCCTTCCATCTGAAAGCCAGCAATAGTGCCTCAAATATTTCTTGTTTTGAATCTCTTAACTTCCTCTTATATGCAGTGGAGAAACCTTTCTGCTTTTTTAAGGGCTCATGTGACCATGTCAGGCAGGCCTATCTTATAATCTCTTTCCTTAAGTCACCAGTGAGAGTGGGAGAGGTGGGTGGGGTGGCTAGGATAAGCTCAGGGTACTGCAAGACCTGTATCACTTGTTAAGACAAAGATAATCCTTTAACCTCATTTTTCCCCTCTTGTTTACAAAACATTATCAACAATTAATCTTCAGCATATAAAAATGAAGTGCCTTAACAAACATTATTTGGTGTTATTTCTGATTATAGTTATTCTGATTATACTGTAAAGTTCTGAGGTTCAGTTAGTTTTGTGTTTTCTCTTCTTTTTTCTTTTTTTATCCAGGGGCCACAATTTCAAGAGTATGTTACTCACACATACCAGAATTGAGAGGTATTGTAGTTCAGCAGGGAAGGGACAAGAGTTAGGATTAGCACATCCTTCCCTTCCTTCCTTCTAATATCAGGGAACTCAGGGAGAATTATGTGCAAGTAAAGTTCTACATTAACTACAGGGTCATGGCTTAAGAAATGGGAAAGGGAAATCTTCACTAAACAGAGTTGAGGGAGCAAATAAATTTATTTTGAAGAAATTTTAAGAGAGATTTGGTTTTCTATCCAATATCCACATGTCAGATTTTGGCCATTTACCTAAAGTTTTCTAAGAAAACTTTTAGAGAAATCATTTTTTTCCAAAGATTTTATTTATGCAAGAGACAAAACAAAAGTGAGAGAGAAAGAGAGTGAGAGAGCATGGCATGTGAGTGCACAAGTTAGAGGGAGGGGAGGGCAGAGGGCGAAGCAGACTTCTTGATGAATGGCAAGCCTGACATGGGACTCAATCCTAGGACCTGGGGATCCTGACCTGAGCTGGGGGCAATCGCTTAACTAACTGAGCCACCCAGGCACCTGAAAAATCATTTTATATTTATTTAAGTGCAACTCTTGTATTACAAGGTTATATATAGCTTTATTTTAACTTAATTATCTCATCCTTTAGGGTGACTAAAGAGTCATATAATTGCCTTACCATTTATGAATCATTAATAATGCACTCTATGCTGTATGAAACAAACATAGTAGAAATGAAGTAAATCAAAGAAATATCATTAAAAAGAGAGAAAGTACAGGTTGCAACAGCTAAAACCTGGATGCTTCAGTGAGAGACAAGAGAAGGGATATTCACTGAGTACTGACTATATTCTAGGAACTATGAGTGATGCTTTTACACTTGCGCTCCAATTTATTTCCCCATTTTCAAATGAGGACACAAACTAAGGCTCAGACAGGCTAAGTTTTGCCCCAGATCAGCCTGTGAATGGTTGAATGTGGATCAAATACAGAGTTGTTTTATCCCAAAGAACTGAACCTTTCATTGTGAATGGCTTAAAGGAATGGCAACAAAAGGGAATAATTCATTCTGGGAGCCAAAAAGGGACCCACACTTTTCAGTAATAAGAGCCTCTAGATAAAGGGACTGGGGTTGAGGCAGGAAGCTGAGAGAAGATTGGTATAAAAGGGAAAATCACTTCTAATTATGTAAAGTTGCAACATCCTATTATTTGATTGATTTCATACCTCCCTTCACAACATCCCTAATCCTCTGAGTACTTGCATTTATTTTTTGTGTTAAGGACTGTCCTTTGTCCATGTTAAGATTGTCCTTTGAGGGACACCTGGGTGGCTCAGCGGTTGAGTGTCTGCCTTTGGCTGAGGGCGTGATCCTAGAGTCCCAGGATCGAGTCCTGCATCCGGCTCTCTGCATGGAGCCTGCTTCTCCTCCCTCTTTCTGTGTCTCTGACTCTCTCTGTCCCTTGTGAATGAATGAATGAACTCTTTAAAAAGTAAAAAATAAAAAAGATTGTCTTTTGAAAATGAAGAGAAAGAAGTAGAGTCATTCAAGATTAACAAACAAACCAAAGAACAAAACAAACAGGTTTGAGACTTACTGTGATAGTGGTGAAATATTACAAATAAGGCCAGCCAGTGGCTAATTCAAAGTCAAATAAAGGCCTAAGTGAAAGAAAGGATCTTTAGATACTTACAAGGCAGGATAAAGAGAAAGATGAGCCTGCCTGGACCACTAGCTGTACAAGTGTAGGTTCTATGGGGTGCATATGTATATGTAAAAATTTTTAAAGATTTATTTTATTAGAGAGAGAGAGAGAGAGAAAGAGAAAGAAAGAAAGAAAGAAAGAAAGAAAGAAAGAAAGAAAGAAAGAAAGAAAGAAAATGTGAATATGGAGGATGGGCAGAGACAGTTCTAAGCAGACTGCACCAAGCAGAGCCCAACATGGGGCTTGATTTCATCATGACCCAAGCCAAAATGAAGAGTCAGAAGCTTAACTGCCTGTACCACCCAAGCATTCCTCATAATGTAAAATTTTGCAGTGGAAGGACAAGGGGTAGGGCAAGATTGCAATGGTTCATAGTATTTTCTGGATCACAGACACTGATCAGATAAAAAGCTGTGTATAGATGTTTTTATACACAGATACAATCACACATCAATGGATTATGGCAGGAGGTGGCAGTATCATGCATAGGGGAGAATAAGGCCTATGGGCTCTAGATTAAAATCTGCCACTGTTTTCTAAGAGAGAAGAGCTTTAGCAATCACTGCATAATATTACTATTAATAAGATAGAGTTTAATCAGCTTGTCCAAAGTAGTATTTGTTTTAGTAATTGTTTGATTTAAATCAAAAGAAGTTTAGATCACTGGGAAATAATGGAAGGTAAACAAGTCAGTGAAGCTGGGTGAGAAGGCAGGAGCAAGAGCCTTCTTTGTCTAGCCATGGAGAGCTCAGAGCAGAGGCAACAGGCTCTACTTCCCTCTGTAACCCAGTGACAAGGCTGTGTAATGACAACGGGTAATAGAAAAGGACAGAATGAGGTGACTCCAGGAGCCCCAGAATAAGAGAGGGCGTGCACTGCTTCGGGTGAGTGAATTCCCAGACGCTCTCCTCTGAACTTTATCAGCCATTATTCCCAAACAGGTTCAGTCAGGTTTTCTGGTGCTGGTCTGGGCACATGTTGGTTAAAAAGGCTCTTTCAACCCACTGCCCAGGAATGGCATACTTGAAGGGTAAAGGAAGTCTTCCCATGGCCACCATGGCAATACCTATTACCCAGTTTCAGAGGGCTGGGAGACTGCATTGTGGCACTTGAGATGTCCAATGGGACAGGAGGAACGTCTGTGGCCCACAAAACGAGGTGACTGTAGCTCTCCCCTTGAGACAGAGGGTGTCTGAAGCCAGCATGGGGTCAAGATCAGGGAAGTACCACAGCTCCCAAGAGGGAGAGGGTGGATGAGCTGTTTATATGTTCAGACTACAAAAGCATGGTACACAATTCTACAGGGACAAAGGCAACAGATTTAAACCTAATAATTTCTTTTTTTTTAAAAGATTTTTATTTTATTTATTCATAGAGACAGAGAGACAGGCAGAGACACAAGCAGAGGGAGAAGCAGGCATCATATAGATAGCCTGACGTGGGACTCGATCCAGGGTCTCCAGGATCACGCCCTGGGCTGCAGGCGGCGCTAAACCGCTGCGCCATCGGGGCTGCCCAAACCTAATAATTTCATATTGGAAAGGCACCTTTACACTTAAGTAACTATGTGAAGACACTGTTTTATTTGAAATAAAACTGATTTTTGTTTTTAAGATCAGATGTGAAGCATTTATGAAACAATAATAAGAAGGCTTCTATGCCAATTTTGTCCCACCAAACTATCTCTGATTTTAATAAATGTTGTAAGTGTAAAAATATTCTGTGTTTAAGAGAGGGTGTTTAAGGGGCCCCTGAGTGGCTCAGTCAATTGAGTGTCCCACTCTTGGTATTGGCTCAGGTCACAATCTCAGGGTCATGTGATTGAGCACTGTGTGGGATTTTCTCTCTCCCCCTCTGCCCCTAGCCCCAAAACAAAAACAAAAACAAAAAAAACTGGGTGTTTTAAAAAGTGAAAGGAGTAACATTTACATCTGTAGGGATCCTCACTTTTCTACACATTTTGCTTAAGAGTCTTTCAGAAATCAAAAGAAAAATATACAGGGCAGCCCGGGTGGCTCAGCGGTGTAGCGCCTTCCTTCGGCCCAGGGCGTGATCCTGGAGAGCTGGGATTGAGTATCACTAGTATCACGTCAGGCTCCCTGGATGGAGCCTACTTCTTCCTCTGCCTGTGTCTCTGCCTCTCTCTCTCCTCTCTGTGTATTCTCATGAATAAATAAAATCTTTAAAAAAAAAAAAAAGAAAAATATACAATGAATAAAGTATTTTGCATTCAGCTACTAACACTAAAACTCTAACTGACCTAAGTTTATTAGGAAATTCAGGTCATTTTCTATGAATATATAAATGTATTTACACTGTAATATAAGCACTAAAGCTACTCCATAGAGTAGCTGGTAGTCACTAGTTTTTGAGCCCTTGAAATGTGGCTATTAGTGCTATAAAGTGTGAAATACACACTGAATTTCAAACAATATGAAAAAAAAGAATGTAAAAAATCTTAGTATTTCTTTTTTAATACTGACTACACGTTGAAATAACATTTTGGCTTTATGGCATTAAAGTTATTACTAAAATTAATTTAACCTCTTTCTCTTTACTTTTTTCATTGGCCACTAGAAAATTTAAATATGACTTCTATTTGTGACTCACATTATGTTTATCAGGCAGGTCTGCTCTGCTTTAGAGTTTGAAAATCTGTATGTAAGACTGCCTTTTTTCCCTACTATACTCCAATTTGGCTTAAGCAACAACAAAAAAGTAGGCATGTTTACTGAGAAAAGTTCCTTTAGCTAAAGGAAACAGATTAGGACAACGAAAGTAGAAAAGTTTAGTGGAGGAGCTGGCAAACATTAAAATTCAGTATCTCATCCTGAGAACCAAGTGAAGAGGTTTAAAACCAAGTATTTACATGAGAAGCAGTATAAAACTCTAATGTTTCATATAATGTAATGAAAAAATAACTAAATGGTATCTTTCATAGGTTAGAGTCTTCTGAATAAATAAGCAGTTACATGTAACTTCTTCAGCTTGTCAGCTCAAATTACTTTTAAAAACACCTAATACACATTTTCAGATTCTTTACGAGTTAATGATCAACTCATTCCTTGATGGGTAACCATCTTTT
Source organism: Vulpes lagopus (assembly GCF_018345385.1). Lineage (NCBI taxonomy): Eukaryota > Metazoa > Chordata > Mammalia > Carnivora > Canidae > Vulpes > Vulpes lagopus. The sequence goes on from NC_054829.1 coordinate 104,549,589, forward strand.
CCATCTCACATCAGAGTATACTGCCTAAAAAAATCCCCACAGCTTATCTTGAGTGAAAATGAAGCTGTATTCATAGGATATACTTGTATGAGTCAAGGAAAAAGAACCTTTTGTTTTGGATTTAAAAACAAAATCCTGAAATGAGTTGAGGCAGAATGGAGGCAGAAAACTTAAATGACAAATACAGTAGATTACAAAATTAGGTTTTATGTAATTTTGCACATTTTGATTCATCTTAAAGCCCCCAAGTAAGTCAAACTAGAAAACTTTCCTTGAAAACATTTGCTTCAATGGTATAAAAAGAGGAAGCAAAATGTAAAGACCTTTTATTATTTTAAAATTTTTTGTAAAGACCTTTTAAAAGACTCTAAATTCTACTTATATATTATGAAAGAGAAGTGTTCTATAGCTAGTGGGAAATCATAGCAGCAAAGATGAAAATAGTTATCCCCTGCTGGTGAAAAAGGATACTTCACCAAACATAAAGTTAAAAATAAACTATTTTGTACCATTTATTGTGAATAGAAAACATCCTCCCTGAATTTTATTTTGTTTCTTTTTGGGCGTGGGGGTTCATGCTGATGAACTCAAGGTAGATACTGAATGCCCTATCTATAAATCCTTCATAAGAGCAACCTAGGTTGCCTTTAATTTATAGTAGTGTGCTTGTACTTGCTCTCTAGAGTGAATTACTACATTTTCAGGAATTCTGAGAGCCTGTTAATATTATGTGGGTAGCTAGAGATTGGCCATGGTGGGATTATTTACACCATGGAAACTGGCAAATGTGAAAAGTCCATGTCACTTCCCCTGAAGCTGTTGTTAAACATGTAACAGCACACCACACCACTAGCAATCCCTGAAATGCTTCCTAAATTACTAGGTGAAACAAACTTTTCTTTCTTGATATCTCTTTGACAAGTAACAGAACATAATTTTGATCTTTGTCTGAAACCATTCCAGAATAGGAATTTCCAAGATCATCATTTGACATGATCGAGGATGATGGGATCCTGCTAACACTGGGTGGGACGTGTGGCTGTCATGTGGTCATTAATCACTTTGCCTGGTACCTTATGCCTGAGCCTTAACAGCATGAGGTCTGAGTGACTACTAGAAGGAGCTCCACTGCACAGAAATGAGAAGAGACTTGTAGAAGATTCATGGGCATTTCCCCCCACACACACTCCATTCAAGGAAATAATGTATTCAAAAAAGTGTGAAAATACTTGATATAAATATATTTTTTAAAGAATTTATTTATTTATTTATTTATTTATTTATTTATTTATTTATTTATTTATTTATGAGAGACACAGGGAGAGAGAGAGAGTGGCAGAGACACAGGCAGAGGGAGAAGCAGACTCCATGCAGGGAGTCTGATGTGGGACTCGATCCCGGGACTCCAGGATCACGCCCTGGGCCGAAGGCAGGCACTAAACCACTGAGCCACCCAGGGATCCCCTATATAAATATTTTTTAAAGTTACGTATAACAAATGAATCTTACGCTGGAAAGGAAATAATTGAGACTGTGCCACATATGCATTAAAGAATGCAGCTTTCAACATGAGGGTGGTGTATCGAGTGCAATCATCCAGGCCATCTGCACAGAATATGGTATGGCACTAAATGTTAAAAAAGGAGATGAGAGGCTCTTGTCTTTGCAGCATATTCATTCAGGAAATGTAACATAAATTCTTATAGGGATATCTGAAAATAATTGTGAATTTTAGGGAGAGTTATAAAGAAGCAAAAAAAATTTAAGGGCTAATTAAGGAATGTTCTTTAATACATTCACCTTTTTGCTTTAATAATACTTTTCCCCAGGTTTTGGTACAAGATAGTCAATAGGGAGGGACCAGTTCTCAGGCAAAAATAATAGCATATTAGATTTGAAGTCAAAAGACTCAAGGTACTTACTATTCCTGGTCCTACCTGCTATTTGCTGTGTGAACTTAGGCAAATGACTTAACTCTTCTGTGTTCCCGATTCCTTATTAAATGAGGCTAATTATTTTCCCTGGCTAGGTCTGTGTAAGGATCAGATGAGATCATGCATAGAAAAACACTTTGCAAATAGTAAAACATCATGTATTAATTCCACTTTGGAAAAAGAGAAGTCATTATGCTCATTTCCTACAATGAGAAGGTTATTACCTGAATCAACATGTACAAGTTCAGTGAAAATCGAACGAAGCTAACTTTGAAATTTGCTGAAACAGTGATGGCCTCAAAGCATCCTCTCAATCATTGTTTCACTACTGATTAGCTGCCTCTACTTCCCTACTAGGATAAGGTCTTTACCTAAGAATGTTTTTTTTTATGATGCAAATATGTTACAATAAGGTCCATCTAAACACAAGGAGGATATTTTAAGTCACCTCTTTAATATGTATCGCCTGCTCCATCTAAAAGCCAGTATTTTTTTTTTAATTTTTATTTATTTATGATAGTCACACAGAGAGAGAGAGAGGCAGAGACACAGGCAGAGGGAGAAGCAGGCTCCATGCACCGGGAGCCCGACGTGGGATTCGATCCCGGGTCTCCAGGATCGCGCCCTGGGCCAAAGGCAGGCGCCAAACCGCTGCGCCACCCAGGGATCCCTAAAAGCCAGTATTTTAATGATGTTTGAGTGAAGGCAGATGAACGAATGATTGGCTGGGGAAGATAATACAGAAAATGGAAATATATATACTGGGGAGCCAAGAAACACCACAGATCATCCATAAACACGGGAGGTAAATGCAAGGGAGAGGAGTGGGTAGGCAAGAACCTCAGGTATAACGACTTGAATGTGACCTTGAGGGTTTTTGCCATCAGCAAATGATAAACATAGGGACCTGAATACATTCAGTGTCCTTTCCAGCACCAATGACCCTGTGATCCCAAGAGTTCTAAAATTTGAATTCCAATAGTCTAATATTCTGCACCTCTTTTTTTTTTTTTTGGTAGCAGCTATGGAAAAAGAAAGTTAGGAAGGCAAAAACAAAAAAACAAAACAAAACAAAAAAGAAATGTGCACAGTTAGAGATGACTTATCTACCTGAACATTTAAAAAATCATTTTGAGGGACACCTGGGTGGCTCAGCGGTTGAGCATCTGCCTTTGGCCCAGGGCATGATCCTGGGGTCTCTGGATTGAGTCCCACGTCGGGCTCCCTGCATGGAGCCTGCTTCTCCCTCTGCCTGTGTCTCTTTCTCTCTCTCTCTCTATGTCTCTCATGAATAAATAAATAAATAAACAAACAGATAAATAAATAAAGATTATTTTTTAAAAATCATTTTGAAGATGGAAAAATGCCATACTGCCAGCCGATAGGGCACAGGTTCAATGGCAGCATGTACTGGTATTGTGAAGGAACACCAATAGAGCTTACAGAACTGATATACAACAGAAAGCAGGGGCATTTTAATTGCCATTAAACCTTTCTCCTAGTGCAAGGACCTGTAAGGCTATGCTAATCACGACCTCAGGACAGAACCCCCAGATGAGATGGGGTCATACTGCCAAAATTCCATTAAGGGCTTCTCCCTTTCTACAGCAAAGCCTGGACCTGCTCGGTATTCCTGCACCCCAAATCTACCTTGAATTTCTAGCACTAAGTGAACCTTCAACTGGGGTTTGTCTGTGACCAGTGAGGTAGCACTACCCCACCAGAAGGGCAGGAAGATAGCAACAACCTAGAGTTTATTGCATATGCACAAAAAGGTCTGCCCAACGTCTCCACTGACAAAGTGAGCTGACTCTCAGTACTTATAGGCTTCAAGAATTGTATGATAAGAGATATGGTCCTACATAACAGCAAATGTGGAATAAGAGTCAGCTTCGTTTCAGGAGTCTCACTTCCAGGTCTCCTCTGAGTACATTATTTCAAAGAGAACACAGCTTTGGCAGTTTGGTCCAGCTGTGAATAAATCACTCCAAGGAAAGGCTGAGGTCTTGGGAGAAAGGCCATAATTGAACTATAGCAAAACAACCAAGTTTATATTAGTTTACAAAGTGTTTTCATGCTCTTTATCTCATTTGGACCTCACCACGCCCTGTAAGGAAAGTATTGTCAACATCCCATGTTTCAGGTAAGGACACCAAAGCTCCAGAAAGTCCAACATCACATCACAGTGGAAGTAGAAAAGGTTGGACTCAATCCTGTTTCCTTTCACCCAACGCTGATGTGCCCCATTTTCTCACTTTCCAGTGGCCAACAGCTCCTTTTAGATTGGTCTGAAAAGTTGACCTGGAGCAGCCAACAGGGTCTCAAAGGCAGTTATGAGGAATGTCAAACTAGAAATGCACAGCCAAAAAAGAAATCACCGAAGAGTGTTCCCTTCTTCTTAAAATGGTATCATTGCTATCACGATCTGTGTTCGTGCTTTTGAGATCATCCTAACATGCTAACGAACAGTATAATCAATAAATCATTCACAAGACTCTTGATTCTCAAGCAAAGCTGATGAATGGAACGTCAAGATGGAATGTAAAGGTATCACTCTACTCAGAGAATGATATCTATATAGAGAATTTGTCTATAAAACAAAGAATCATTTTGAGAAATGTATGTGCTGTTTTTTCTTTCCCTTTAGTTTTCCAGTTTATGTAAATAATGGTCATTTCTATTCTCTCCAGCCCTATTTAAGCCTGTTTTAATGTCTAAATGTGCAGATAACATAAGCCACTGTAAATAACACATTTTCTTTGTTTAATGAAACCTAGAATTTTCCTCCTCAGCTTATCACTAATTCAGTTGTGTTTTCTCTAACTAAACATGTTTTCTTTAACTGCTACCTCTCTTTAAAATTTTTAACGAGGTGAAATTTGGGGCTTTAAAAATATTTAAAAGAGGGAGGCTGGGTGGCCTCCCTGGGTGGCTCAGTGGTTGAGTGTCTGCCTTTGGCTCTGGTCGTGATCCCAGGGTCCTGGGATCGAGTCCTACATCAGGCTCCCCATGGGGAGCCTGTATCTCCCTCTGCCTGTGTTTCTGCCTCTCCTTCTCTCTGTCTCTCATGAATAAATAAAAAATCTTTAAAAATTTTAAACAAACAGGAAAACAGCTTTTAATTTCCTCAAATAGTTAAACAGAATTATCATCTGACCTAGCAATTCCACTCCAAAGTATTACACCCAAGAGAACCAAAAGCATGTATTCACATAAATACTTGTACACAAATGCGCGCAGCAGAGCTATTCATAATAGCCAGAAACTGAAAATAGCCCAAATGCCTATCAACTTATGAATGGATACACTGTGGTATATCCCTACAATGGAATATTAACCAGCCATAAAAAGGAATGAGCATATGATACATGTTAGAACACAGATTAACCTTAAAAACTATGCTAAGTGACAAAAAAGGTCACATGCTGTATGACTGCATTTGGATGAAATATCCAGAATAGGCAAATCCTTAAAGACAGAAAGTAGATGAGAGGTTGTAAGAATTCAACGGGAGAGGGAAATGGGACTATCTGCTAAGTGGTGAAGGGTTTCTCTTGGGAGTAATAGAAAAGTTCTGGAATTAGGGGTGACTGTTCCACCAATTTAGTGAATATAGTAAGGAATCACTGAACTATACAGTTTAAATGTTGAATTATAGGTTATCTGAATTATGTCTTAATTTTTAAAAACAAACTAAAGGCACAGAAACTGACTTGCATTGAACGGAAGCTAATTTTACTTTCTTGTAAGGCAAACTGAAGTGAAATTCTACTGTGTGTGCCTTTTGTATCTTTGAACCTAGTAATTTTATGTGCAGCTATGGCAGGGGAATCTCAAAAGGCCAAACTTGGGATTATATACAACCAAAGCACAGACCACAGCAAAAGCATGACATACTGTGTGTATTTAGGGACACATACGATATCCACATTATCATATTGAGACTTCAATAGCAGCTAGCCTCCCACCTTCCCACACAGACACAATTCCTGGGCCTATCTCACAACTGCCCTTAGCCTCTCTCTGCCCCCCATCCCTTCCAGCAGTGCTCTCTGGAGATGTCCCATGAACAGCATTGGCCTGATTCTCATGAGCACTGTCAGTGAACAGGCAGTTGTGAACTGGAGATGCACCTTTTCTGGTATTCTCTAACCTACTGGAGAGTGATTTGGGTGTGTGCAAACCTTCTGGGATCTGGCATGGTCTACTAAGCTTCCCCTTGGTTGCCAGGTGGACAGATGGACGGATGCCAGGGGAGCTAAAGGGATCATACCTTGCAGACTCTGAGCAAAGTATGCACAGAAAGGCTCAAGGGCATTCTGCTGGCCCAGTCATCAAGCCAGGTTTTCAGTCATTGGTAACCTAAAAACTATACATTTTTAACTTGGAGTGCTACTGTGCTTTATATTTTTCCCTTATTTAAAAATGCAACAATTTTCAAAATTTAGAAGCACACAAAGAATCTACTTTATTTTTTAAAAAATATTTTATTTATTTATCCATGAGAGACACAGAGAGAGAGGGGTGGTGGTGGGGCAGAGACACAGGCAGAGGGAGAAGCAGGCTCCATGCAGGAAGCCTGACGTGGGACTCGATCCCAGGTCTCCAGGATCAGGCCCTGGGCCAAAGGTGGCACTAAACCACTGAGCCACCAGGGCTGCCCCAAAGAATCTACTTTAATGTAATATCTACTCCTTAAGAGAACTACTAGGGTTGGAATAAAAAGCTTAAAGGCTATTCTCTCAGAATTTTAAACATTGTTTTCACTCCAAATATCTCCATTTTCAAAATTAACTTCAATAATGTTTCAAAGGATGATTTTTACTGTTATGAATGAAATTTTTAAGCTTTCTACTTCATTTCTCTATAGAAGATCTGGCCAAATTCTTATAGAGGAGTGAAAACAATCCCATCTCTTGCAAAGTCTCTATCAGTGTTTCATTAGCCTCCCATCATAGGATATGTGCAAAATGACTTCTGGGCTTGAGATGAAATATTCATTTTACCTTATACAAGAGGAGGAAAATTGCCACTTCAAAGTGATCGAGTGCAAAGCAGTTTATTGAAGTGGAATTTGAGAGCTGGAAGGAGCCTGAGGGCCCACGATCTTACTATCCTCAGTGTCCGATGGGGAAAGTGACTGGAGGGAAATTAGGTAACTGGTCATCTGCAGCCAGGCTCCAGATCTTCCCACTCTGGATTCAGTGCTCTACCTTGGACATGGTGCTACTACCAGATTCAGCAAAAGTACTCAGAGGTGAGCTGAAATCTGGCTCAGGGAGATTAAACAATCCAACCACTGCAGTTCTCTTTATTAAACTTTCTGTTGAGCACCTCTCTTGTTGGTGCAGGGCCAGACAAGGAAGCGTGGTAGTGGGGGCAAAGATAAGTAAGATATCATCTCTGTTCTTAAGGAACTTAGTACCTAACTCAAGGACGTAAGACCCTTGTGCAAGCAACTATGATGTGGAATTTTTTTTTAAATGTTTTCTTTTCTTTTTTCTTTTTTTTTTTAAGATTTTATTTATTTATTCATGAGACACGGAGAGAGAGAGGCAGAGACACAGGCAGAGGGAGAAGCAGGCTCCATGCAGGGAGCCCGATGTGGGACTTGATCCCAGGACCCCAGGATCACACCCCGGGCCAAAGGCAGGTGCTAAACCGCTGAGCCACCCAGGGATCCCCCTGGAATTTTTTTTTTTTAAGATTTCATTTATTTATTCATGAAAGACACACCGAGAGAGGCAAAGACGTAGGCAGAGAAAGAAGCAGACTCCATGCAGGGAGCCTGATATGGGACTCAATCCCAGGACTCTAGGATCATGACCTGAACTGAGGCAGATGCTCAACCGCTGAGCCACCCAGGCGTCCCGATGATGTGGAATATTCGAAGCAAAACTACACCAGATGGGAGAGGACCGAGTCCAGCAGCAGCTATTAGGATTGGGAGGATGGCACCAACAGAGGGAATGGTCACAAATGTGAGTGCCCTAGAGGATGCAGGGGACAATGGGCTGACTGGGGTGACAGACTGGACATGGTGGTGAAAGGAAGGGCCAGGAGAAAAATACTATAAAACACTATAAATAAAAAGTTCCAAACTACAGAAGCTTCAGAGGGCATGAGGCTGCCTTTGGGGATCAGAATGGGAAAGAGAGGTGGATGAAGAACGATGACAGGCCAGGTTTCCTGCATTTGCTGAAAACAAACTGCAATGGTAATAATGCCACACATTCATGTACTGACCAGGGTTACTGTTGTTGTTGCTTCATGCAACACAATTACCAAAGTGACCTGTGTGAGGTCACTGGGCTAGAAAGTGGCAGAGCTCATGCCAGATTCCAAGGCCTGACCTCTTCTGGTCACCAACCATCCTACAGACTTCATAATGCTACGTCTTATCACGGGTAAGTTTGAAAGCTCAGTTGCATAAAAAGAAATGATTTTCCAAAGCCCAGTCATATTGGTAAAAAGTATGTATGAAAAAGTGACATCACATGATCATCAAAAAACACCCAACGATGAAAGTCAATTTATACATATTTCTATTCTCTTTCGATTTTTGTGAATGCTGAGAGGAAATGCACAGGCGGACAGGCTGAGAAAACGGGTAATGGCAGAAAGACAAGTAGCAATCAGCCAGCAGGCCACCACAGATGTTTTGTCACCCTGAGCCCAACAGTGGGCTGGCAACTTGAGCCAGCCTGGAAACGAAGAAAAACCCAACCCCACACCTCTCATGCCCCTTCGTATAAAAGGCTGGTGGGTATTGGTGGACAGGCTGACTGGGCCATAAATAGCTCCCTTTCTCTGCTCTTCGCTATTTGTATTCTGCATGAATGTGCGGACTCACGCGGAAAGGAGGACCGAAGTCAGTGTTCTCTGTAGGTAAATGTGCTGGCATTCACAGGCAGAAACAAGGAAACGTTTTTTTTTTTTTTTTTTTTAAAGACCACACAGGTACAGCAGTCTCAGTTCTGGGAAAAATGAAATTTCGTATAATGTCTACAAACAGAAAAGTATGTAAATATATGCAATGAAATGTTAACCACCATGTTAACTTTTAAGATTAGAGGTGGTTTTTTTGTCTTTCGTACTTTTCTGTATATTCTAAAATTTTTACCAAGAATATTATGCATTAGCCTTATAATCAAAGAAAAAATGTATTCTATACAGAAGGGAAATTTTAGTGCTACATGAGCTCTCTAGTATGAAGGACATTTTATACTATGGATTTTATTTCAGATAGCCACTGAAGTCAGCCTCAGCCTAACATGTCAATTTTTAGTTTTTTTTTAACACAATCTCCCCCTATGTTTCTGCCAAGTACATGATTATCTTCACACACACACACACACACACACACACACACACACACACAGTTTGATAACATTTTATTAGATCTACTGAAGCAGAACAACTGGGCATCATGCCTTCCCATCATGGAGTGCAACACTCTTTACCCAAGCCCCCTCTGCTATCCAGAGCCATTTCTCCTGTTACTGAGAAAAGAACAAGACACAGAAAACCTAGTAGAGGCACACATCTCATGGGGACAATTACCACATGAAGGTCTTACAACGGGAGCCAAGATATCCTCGAAAACACCATTCTGATGACCCATATCCAGACACCCACAGTGTAAACCTGGCTAGAAAGGGACAGGTCCTCTGGGTAGAGATGGGTAAGACAAAGAGAGCCATGAAGTGAAACTCTTCTTCAATTGAATTTAAGAGAGAAATGGAAGTATCAGTGGACCCAATCATATCTTCAATCATTCTGGAAATTGTACAGCTCCAAGGGACCTCAACCTTGATATGTGGCTTTATAACAGTGTGCTTCAACTTTGAGGTTTCCTCTCCAAATGGCTCAGATTTTCCACATCAACCTTCAGGTGCTTTGCAAGAGATGACAGTTTTGTAACATGCTATAACATTGTGCTGGTAATTAAAAGGTCTCAGTTTATCATCATCTTATCTGTGATCAGTTTGCCATAGCACCTCTTTCTTACTTTCGGCTTCTTCTAGATTTGACTCACTCATAGTGTATCCTTTCTCCTTGCAACCTGACCTGGTTAAGAGGTGCAGCACCGATGTTTTACTGGACTTGGTTTTTTCCTATCCAAATTAAAGCAATGACACGCATAAAGGTTAGGTATTTTCCTTCTGAATGTGTACAATCAATCACAGTAAAACATAGGAGATACCCAATGGCCTTGGAACTGGGGACACTTCCAGCAAAATACAAGCAGCCACATGGTCAGGAGAAACTGAGGTCAAGTGATGGAAAGGTGTCCCACTTCATCCTACCAGATCTTTTCCAAGAGGTAAACAGGATCACCCATGAAACCCATATAAATTACTACCTTCTCAATTTCCTTATTTATAAGGTACACTCGGTATGAAGTTAGGATTAACAGTTAAATATTAGGTTTAAAAATAAACAGAAAACAAGCAAACAAGCCCTTCCTGTTGAGCTGTACTCATGGCCCTATTAACCCTCTTAATTACATTAAAAGAATCTGGAGTAAAGATCTTACTAATAATTAGAGCTGACTTATGTGTGTTTTTCATTCTCTATCTACAACCAGGAATACAGGATTGATCCAGACCAAGTATCAAATTCAATGGGTCCCTTCTGTCCCCAGTTTAGGAGGCAAACTTTGATCTGCAAAAACTTACATTTCTACCTAGGGATGTTTTGATAACAAAGGAGCTTGGCAGACAAAGGAAACTTTGTTAAATCTTCTAGAAGCTACTTATCTGCTGTGGGCATGCAATCTTTTGGCATATTTGAGTTAGCACCTGCGTGGCAGAACTAATTAAATTCAAGGGAAGATAAATCCATTCCCTGTAAGGCCATCCACTATTCCTCCTTAATGTTTTAGCCTGAACACCTCCTCAATTCGTTTCCATGATTAACAGATGAAAACTAAATGCTGTTGACTTCCTGGGGGCTGTCATCTAGACCCGTCTCTGCAAATGAAGAGGGCATAAGTTGTCTTCCAGGAGAGTCAGGTGATTTGGCATGAACTCTGGAACCAGACTGCCTAGGTTGCCTGGATTTGAATGTTACGCCTACCTGTAACCAGCTGGATGACTTTGACAAGTTCACACTACCTCCATGTGCCCCAGACTAAATGAAAAATGGGGAAAAACAGGAGTACCCTTGAAGGACTATGTGAGGAGTACAGGTATTAATATCTGCAAACTACTTAGAAGAGTGCTTGGCACATTGTAAGTACTATGTAAGTGTCAAACAAAAATAAATGTACGCAACATGCTTAGAATGGTGGCCAATATGCATGGGGTATTACTATTCGTATCTAATGTAAATCTTAATCTAGAAAATAGAGCCCAAACATTTAGGGTCCTGGATACAAAGACATTCTCTGAGGTTCTAAACTATGACCTCTTGCTGTATACAGATTTTTAAAAAATCCAGACAAGCTAGTTTCCATCATCAAGTCCTAAGCTCTTGGGGTGTGGGGGTCAAGTGTAGCAGGTCCACAGAAATACCCATCTGCCCAGCCCCATAATTAAAAAGAAGTCACCATTACAGAACACAGATTTGTTTGAAGTTCACCAGAGCTTTAACGATACAAATTACTTTCTCCCAGTATTTCAAGCAATTATCACTTTTAAAGTCTAGTGGGGGAGGGGTGTGAAAGGGAAAGTAATGAGGATTTGTATTAGAATTGCTTTTCCCTTCAATTGTTTATATTCAGCAAGAGCAAGTAGCCTCCAATGGGGAGGGGAGATAGGGAAGAAAGGCAGATGGCAATGTTGGCTAAACAGTTTTCCAGGTAGAAAATTAACATCCTCCAAATAATACTTGTTATAGATTTTTGTCTGCTATTTTGAGTACAGCAACAGGGGTCACTAAATATTATAATCATTTCCTTATGGGGCCTGTTTTCACTTTCTAAAATTAACACATTTCATTATTTTATACTCATTTCTCTGAAGTCAGAATTTCCTCCGAACATCATACAGTATAGGCATTTTCTATCTCTACAATTTAATAGCTTCAATCTGTCCTTGGTGATACAAGGATTTGTCTGTTGCCTAGAAGGTTGCTAACAGGATGATTATAATTGTATTTGAGATTGACACTCATGCTACCAACATTTAATAACAAAACAACACAGGAGGTTATTTTCCAACAAAAGAGCCAGACATATCGATGTCTTTTATATCTTAAGAATGCTTCCCTTTCCACTTCTCTCAGGAAATCATCCTAGCTGATCTATGCCCCTCTTCTAGCATAGGCTCTCCATGCAGGCCTCCTGATATAGTGCAAGACTGACAGATCTGTATTCGAATCTTGACTCTGAACCCTTCATAATTCTTGTCTACTTACTTAATCTGTTTCTTCTACTATAAAATGGAAATGTTAATACCCACCCAGCAGTGTTATGGTAAGGCTTAAGGAAAAATATATAGAATTCATGGTCCTGGTAGCAGCTCAGTAAGTACATGACCACCTTTCATATTGTTTCAAACCTTAGATGGGTCCTCTAACTGTATGGTCTCTGAAATCTGTCTGGATTAAGCATTTATGAAATTGATAGAAAGATGGGTCATCTTTTTAAATGTTGGGTTTCCTAACAATTGGACAAATTCAGGCAAGTTTCTCCTAAGCAGATATATGGTTTGTTAACACCTCTTGCCCCAATATTTCCTCCTAATACACCAAAGAACACATGAGTCACAAAAAAAGAAGAAAAGATTATTCATGATGGTAATCTGAAAAGCACCTCTATGAAGGTAAATGAAGAGCTTTCACCTGTGAGATGCACCCATGCAGACTTGACTCTCTACCTTCCTTCCATTCCTACTATTTTTTCCTAGAACATATATAAAGCTTTGATGACTTCACAAGAGCTGTATTTCATCACAATTCCCAGCACATTGGCCTATAGCTAATTTCTGAAAACACCACCTTCTAAGTATGCTTGAGGACCTTGCCAGTGAACTGCACCATTGGCTGTCACCTTGAAGCAATCAGGCCATGCTGTAGAGTCCCAACACACTGCTTGAAGGGAGGAGAGGAGGGAAAAACAAGAGAGGCTACAAAATGAGATTCCTTCCCTTTTGCAACTAGCATATACATTCTCAGCCATGACTCTGTCACTTATCCCCATCACTTTCTTTAGAAGAAGGCATGTTTAAAAAAGGATGAGGTAGAAGAAAAGATGAGCAAGTAATTTACTGGCATACAAGAATGGCAGATGGATTAAAGAGGACTATTCATGTTATATCTTCTTATCCATGAAATCAAGCCATACCTTAATTCTCCCTTCAGAGGTCATCAGCTAGTGGTCAGAGTAGGCAAAAAGCTGGGTTGTATGGGGATAAGACATGAAATAGTGGTTTAGTGGTGCTAGAATGGTGGATTGGCACCAACCAACCTAGACCGTGTTGACATGTCAGGAACTGTTATACACTGTATGGTTGTTGGGACTTTAGAAACTCTCATCTCTAGAACCCTACTCTGTGTCTGTGATAGTTGTGGTGTGGCCAGATGAGAGCCTGAGATATCTACTCTATTCTAGAAGAGGCCCAAGAAGGGGCAATGCCAGTACAAAGAGCTCCCTGGACTGAGGGTCAGTTTTTCACTGTATGCTCCAATCCTCTATATAGACACCATTCTTATCTTGGTTTTTCACAGGCAAAGAGAATGTTGTCTCTTGAAATGGTACCCAGGACTATGTTAGCCACCTCCCAACTTGGAGGCTCACAGCTACAGGATGGTGGTGAAAGGGATGGTGTCTAGAGCAGACTGCCAAAATCTGAATCTCAACTCTGCTACTTATATAACTCTGGGCAAGTTACTTGTCTGTCTGTGCCTCATCTAAAAATAAGGATTGTGATATTAGTATCCAGCTCATAGAGTCGTTAAGGATTAAATGAGCTACTATTAGTTAAGTTTTTGGATCAGTTCCTGGCTCATAAAAATGTAAAAATAAATCAATAGCTGTTTCACAGTAACCAAATGTCATTTGCACCTTGTACAAATGTCTTAGCATGAATATGACTAATATGTGCTTCTCATTTAAACCTAAGTCCTTTTAGAGAAATAGCCCTCTCAGAAAAGGCAGAGTCAAGCCAGGGTCTCACACATCCACAGTGATATCTATTCTAAGATGTCCTATAGCGACCCCTAAAGTACATCATTAGGTAATGTCAAGAAAGCATGGTCAGAAACTGCCCTGTTGGAGTGGAAACAACATAGAAGAGGCAGGAGCCCAGAAATGGAAGCATGGTGCTGCTATAGCCTAGATGCTATAACTGGAGAACGCTATCCAAAGTTGGGGTATTACTGAAGTGAAAAATACACCATGTGTTACATTAATGGTACCAATGGAAACCATGCTCTTTGTTTAATGTCATATGTGACCAAAAAGGAATAAATACATTAAGCCAGTAAATCCAGTAACCAAGAATTTTTAGTTTGAAAATCATAGAGAAAGTACATGCGCCAGAGAGGTTCTGATGAAGGCAGATAAAAGAGGTCCATGGGGCTTCAGTGGTGCTGTTATTGACCAACAGTAGGGGGAAAGAGCCATTCAGGTTTGCAGGGAATCATTAGGGAATGGGGTACTGATAAAACTGTGTTAAGGGGGAGAAGGGAGCATCTGCTGAATGAATGCCCCTTTACAAGTCCTTGAAACTAATATGCACACAAAGAAATTGAATTGTTGTGGGCGTGAAGGGGGAAATGGGGACCAAAGTCAGGGAGCACCCACCCTGCCACAAGCCTACCTCCTGTACAGTCAGGCTCACCTAAAACATCCTGTTTTTGCCACAGATCACAAGCACCTTAAACCCAACCCTGCACTTAACTGCTATCAAAATATCAAAACATAAGACATCTACAAATCTGCTCTTCGAAGAATTTAACAAGGTTTCCCTGGCACTCTATAACGGGAGGAAGGGCAAATGCAAACAGTAATAACCATGATGCAAGGTTGGGGACATGAATAAACTGCAGGTAAGTGTGTTGAGAGAGAAGGGGAGGCAGGGAAGACAAAGCAATATATGGCTATTTCTACCATTTGGTCAGTCATTTTCACATTGCTTACAATACTTTCATCTATAAAAGATTCAGCTTTGGACATTAAACTCATTAAAGACCACGATGTGAAGACAAAGAATAAAAGAAAGGCAACAAGTAAGTTTAAAGCAATCTGATTTCTTTTTTTGTTTGTTTGTTTTAAAAGGCAAATTATGTTAGGGAAACTTTAGAAAGTTTCGACTATGCAAAATTTTACCTATTTCATTAAAAGTTATCAAAATCCCATTTTTTCATTGTAGAAATTCAGCATATTTTGGTAGTCACAAGCTACCAAGTCACAAGTCAAGGACTCCGAACTCTGAAATAGCTCAGAGTATTTAAGCATTCAAGCAAAACAAGAAACATAAAGAAAAACTGTCCCTCAGAAAGTTTCTCTCTCCTTTACCCATTTGGTAAGCAAACAAAAGTAAAAAATATTTTCAGAGTTAAGTAATGAAATCTTTAAAAACAAGCCAGGGAGAAGAACCAAGCTTACCTCAATGAGAGACTCTAGAGCACTTTTGTATACAAAGAGCCATACAAATGCTATCATCATCATCATCATCATCATCATCATCATCATCATTGCTATCATCATCATCATCATCATCATCCCTGTTGTCGATACAGCAGGATGAAAAGAAGTATCAACTGAGCCCTTCCAGAAAGTGGTTATTGCAGAAAGAAGACTTTCATCACCACTACCACCCCAAGGATCCTGTGTAAAACGGGAAAGGTCAAAATGAGGAGAACAGCAAAGGTGAAAAGACAGATGGTGTAAAGTAATATGAAATGTGGAGATTATTTTGGTGAGCAAACACCATGAGATGAAGATACAAGATTTAACATTTGGGGAGAAAAAAATGGAATATAGTGAGCAGGAACTGAAGGGCAAAGAAAACACCTTACATTCTAGAAAAGGAGAGAAGTTAGGACCACTGTCAGAGGTACATGCCATATGAGAAATAATTTGTCACCATCTAATGACCTCAAACTGAAGCACATTTGCAATATTTTAGAGAAGTGCCTGTCCACAGTCTGAATGGAATAGAATATATATGCACATAAATACACTGCTATAACTGGTATATTCCTCTGCTAGAGACAGAAAAGTCTCTATTGGTCATATGAAAACCTAACTTAATTTAGAAATGAACTATCCAGGGGCACCTAGGTGGCTCAGTGGTTGAGTGTCTGCCTTCAGCTCAGGTTGTGATCCCAGGGTCCTGAGATCCAGTCCTTTATTGGGCTGCCCTCGGGGAGCCTGCTTCTCCCTCCACTTCTCTTTCTCTCTCTGTGTGTGTCTCTCATGAATAAATAAAATTTTAAAAAAATAAATAAAACTTAAAAAATAGAAAATAAATTAAAAAAAAAAAAAAAGAAATGAGCTGATGTCCAAATACATCAGACCAAAAGGCACAGTGTAATACAAGGGCCAACCTGAGTGTGAGAACCAGGAGCAAGCAGAAACAGTACGATGATGAGAATAAGCAAGAGAAAAGGTCCAAGGAGCCCTCTGCATCTACCTATAACTGAAATCGTCCAGAGTACCACAATTCACCTTACCATGCTACACATATAAACTCCAACTTGAAAACTGCTTGCTAGGAGTGTTGTCAGAGTCTCAATCAGGACAACTTGGAACAGTGTGTGGCTGAAGTGTGGGTTCTGATCTCGAGTGTTAGCTTTCCTTTTCACTGTCTGTGAGAACTTGGCTGCATTAACCTTCCTCTGCCTCATTTCCTGCAGAAGGATAACAGAATCTACTTCATGAAATTAATGGACCTAGAGTGCTGGGAGCAATGCTCGGCATACAGTAAGCACTGCATAAGCGTTCACCAGTAAAGGAACTGGTTACATTCCTTGGCTTCAAGCCCATAAGCCTCTGAGGGTGGCAACATGTGAACACCGGGCACAGTCGCTTCAAGGCGTCACTACACACAATTCACATTCACACATCCTCTTTTCTCTGAAAAGGTTAACCTTTTCATTTGAAAGACAATTTGGTTTCTTTCTTTAAAATAAATCAGCTTTGTTTCTCCTTATTAGACTTTTTAACTCATGTAAAACATCCAGAAAACCTAAATAAAAGTTAAATAAAAAATTACCTGGTAATTACCACCCAGAAAAAAACTGAGATAAATTTCTTTCCAATCTTCTTTCTCTAATACAGTTTCACACATATATCTTTATTTAAAAAAAACAAAAACAAACCTACGATGTTTTCTAATTAGTTTTTTCATCAGTGTATTGGGACCATTTCTCCTTGTTGATTATGTTTTATCACAATATTTTCAATGGCTGCACTGTTTCACTGTACTGTAATTTACCACTTGCTAGCATCTTTATCAAGAGACCGGACCTCGACCTTCCTAGTCTCACCTTTCAGGTATCCCAAAAGAAAACAAAAGCGTAACAATCAAAGTTTTTGATGGCAACTCCAAAACATGGGTTCTCCTTTAAGTTTCTCCCCAGCTCAGCTGAGCCCATGTTCAGAAAGTGGCTTCTAGAAAAGCCTCTACATTTAGGGGTTGGAGTACTGCAAGGGCTAGATTAGGAAAGGGCAGTCCTGCAGCAAGCTGAGTGTCTCTCTACTCCAGGAATGCCTGACCTTTCCCAGGGCTTTGATCTAGCAACCTCCTGCCAGGCGCTAGCTGGTCCTGGTGGCTGCAGGGAGGGAAGGAAGATGGGGGAGGGGAGAACCCTCCAAAGGGCAGTTTGCCAATGTCCGGAACACAACTCAGAAGGTCCAGATGGAAGATTCTTGGAGCTCACTTACCAACTCCCCATTTTAGAGATAAGAGAACCAAAGCTCAGGAAGATAACAGGACTTAATTAGACTTGTGAAATACAACTTAATATTAGCAATGATAACAGCCACAATTACTATTACTACCATTTGGAACATTTACTATGCACCAAGTTCTGTGCTAAACAAATGTTTAATCCCAATAACAACTCTGTGAGATTGCTATAATTATCCCCATCTTAAGGAGGGGGCAGTGATGAGGGTTGGAAAGGCTAAATTAGTTGCCCCAAATCCCACACCTAGTAAGTGGTAGAGGTAGGAGTCAAATCTAGATCTGACACCACAATACAGGCTCCTTCCAAGCATACTGTAAGAGTGAATAATCATTTTTAGTTGCACTGCATTGTCTTTTAAAAGATGGGCTTATTAGTACTGCTAATTTAGAAGATGGCAAAGAATTCATGCTTTCATCTCTCTAGTCATCTTTTTACAAATCTACTTTCTGCAATTTGTTAAACAGTGACATAGAAACACTCAACAGATCAATCTGTTGGTAGTCAACCGCCAAATAGTTTAGAGGATAATGGTTATAACAGCATGAGTGTCAAGTTTAGGCTAAATGTGAAGTGCCAACTAAGAAGCTACGGTTAACTAGCAGGAAGGTGACAGACTTGATAAACACTATGACTCCAGTGAATGACAAAAAAAAAAAAAAAAGACATTTCTTCTAAATTTCTCTGTGAGGCCATTTCGGGCTTGGAAAGGCCTCAGGCCAGGGACTCTCCCAAGTACATAATTACAATGCTTCTCTTAGATGATTATCAGGTAGGAGACAAAGATTTCAAATAGTTTGTTTACTTATTTTTTAAAAGGCAGAGTCTCTTCTCAGAATGACTCATGTGAGCAATTTAAACAAACAGCTGTGGCAGGAGACGGCCACTGCAGCCCTAGCTAGTGGGTAAATACGGTGAATCTGTGTGAGTTAATTAGATCAATCTTGACTCATTTTCTTTAATGAGACAGTATAACACAACATCCACCCAACCTGTCTTCTGGGTTTTTGCTTGACATACATTTGTTGTGATGGTCTAATCTGTTCTTGAGCTGCTTTTTGGTTGAAGAAAAATTTAACTACATATTTTTTAACACATACAAGACAGCCATCCCTCTTTATGAGGGAGCTATACTTCATGGCATGTGGTCTACGGTCAAGTACATTCAAGTAACCTATATCAAACAAAGAAATACAAAAGTAAACTTTAAAAGGAGGATTTTATTCAATTTCACTGCCTTCCCAGTAGGTCAGCTATGTAATTAACAGGTACAAACTGTAGAAAGGTGAGATTCTTTTTTTCACTTTCTGTAGTATTGTATGGATATATGGCAAGATGGTTTGTTTCTCTCCTGCTCCTCCCATCTCTCTTAATTGTATTTGTGGAATTCTGAGGTCTAAAGGCCAAGAGGAAAGGTTGTGATCACAGCCCTGTTGTACAAAAGCGAAGGTCTACTCCCACATTCGGGATGAAGGCTCAAACACCACATACTGAGGAAAAAAGCAAGTGTTTGGGTTCTAAATATTTTTGTCTCTGTGTTCTGTTAACGTGGGGAAAGTTTCTCTTTTCCTTTCATTTAAAATAGATCATTTCTATTCTTGATCTACTTTAAACACATATACTGAAGTTTTGTTTTGTTTTAATTACGTAAAAAATAAGGACATGTCCAATTCTCATCATAAACTTTCACTGAGGGAATCTGAGTCTCCTTTAAATTTGTGATTTATGGTGCTCAAAATGTCACTTAAGAATATTACAGTCATGTACAAAATGACACTGAGAATTACCCACAGTTTTAAATAAAATCCCACCATAACAACACAAAAAAAATAGCTCAAATGCTCAAAAACAGGTCTTAAAATCTTTGCCTCTATATTATAGGTGGGATTATGTTGAATGCTGTGGTTCATCATCTGTGCTCTCCATTTGGCAGCCTCAAGTCTTTCCTATGAGAGAGCCCAAAAGTTTGACTTACTAATAGGTAAGTGGTTCTCAAACTTTTTCAGAGTTCCTTTACTCTTAAAAATTATTGAGAATTCCAAAGAGCTTTTGTTTATGTAGAATATATGTATTAACCTTTACCATTTAGAAATTAAAACTGAGAACATTTTTTAATTTATAAAAACCATAGTAGTAAATTCATTACATGTGAACATAAATCACATATTTTTATGGAAAATTAGTGGCACTATTCTACAGTTTTGAAAGTCCTTTTAACATCTGGCTTTTAGTAGAAAACAGCTGCATTCTCATATCTGCTTCTACATAAAATCTGTGATATGTTGTTTTAGTTGAAGTTTATGCAGAAAATCTAGCCTCACACAGATATATAGTTGGAAAAGAGAATTATTTTAGTAGCTTTTAAGATAATTATGAATATTCTCTCTTGATACTGCACTAGACACAGCGATGTTTCCTTAAAGGTTAGCTGCAATATGGAATTTGAAACCGTACCAGTAAACTTTCCTATTCTGTTTTATTAAAATCCATTAGTTTATCTTGCACATTAATAAACGGATCTTTCAGCTATGTATGATCTTATAACAAGCGCCAGTAATTTGGTGAGTCCTGGTTTACTGAGTTATGTAGATCTTCCAAATACTGACACATTTCATATACAATATTAAAATCACATTTGTTAATATCACCAATGATCTCACCAAGAGTCTTTAAAGGTTCAAACTTCGATCTTAGGGTGAGGGATACACAGATTTCCAAAATTCTAATTTTCCCTTGAAAGTCTGAATTTTATCATTGGTAACAAATACAGTTGTTTTCATTCAGGTGACAGGCTCACTTCGTTTAGTTTTGATAAAAGGTTTACCAAATAACGAAGTCTGATAAGCCATATTTGATCTGTCAACCATTCTCTAAAGTAAAAACTTAATCACATAGGTTTTTTTTTCTTGAAACAGCCATGACATTTCACTATATAGTAAAAGTGTACGTGTACTTGTCATTTTATCACTAGAATATTAGAAAGACATGCACTCAAGGGCCTAAGTTTAATAAAACAACTTTTACTGCTTTATCAAATGACACCAGCATTTTATTAACCAAGTACAGGATAGTAAAGAATATAATGACTACTAGAACAGTGGGTACCAATGTGTTGACTTATGCTAAGTTGCTACCAGTTTTATTCACCATTGCTTTCATACTACTAGTGCAAATATAACAGTGAAAACAGAAAAAAAGAGAGAGAGAGAGAGAGAGAGAGAGAGAGAGAGAGAAAGACTTTATATTGTCATGGAAACAGTTTTGATCCCATGGACTCCTCCAAAGTACCTTAGGGACTCAGGGGTTCAGAGACCATACTTTGAGAACCTGTCTACTAAACCAAACCTGTAATACTGATCCACTCAACTAAAGGAACTGGTTTTATTTTTGCTCTGGGCAAAGAATAGAAATACCAAAGTAAAAGCCAAGCATGTCCTAGTATTTTAGGCATTACAGAGTAACCATTTCCCTTTTCTCTCCCTCTGGACCATCTGTTCCTGATAACCTGTATAACATTTTCTGGCCAACATCTTGAAAGACCACTTCTAATAAAATTATGAATATAGGTGCTAATGACTGCTAGTGGCAAAAGAGTAGCCTTTTGCCTACACTGTGTGACAATAATTTCTCATGCCTCATTCTCTTTGATCCACTATATACTTACTGTATCTTTAGTTTTTGTTTGCTATTATTAGCATTTAAGGCCATAAATTTCCCTCTAAGTGTCCCTTTGACTGAAAATCACTAATTTTGATATGTAAACTTTTTATTACTATTTAGTCCTAAATATTTTCTCTTTTGAGGAATTTTAAAGTTTTCCTTATTGATAAAAGAGGGTTTTTCCTATTTGTCTTCTTCTAAATTAATGCCTTTATAATCAGAGAATATATTTGTATGATTGCTAGCATTCTGAAGTTTAATAACATTTGATTCTTGCTCCAATATTTTATAACCTGGAGTTGCTGAATACAATCCACATAATCCACTGGCCCAAGCTTGTTAACTGTGTTGTTCAAATATCTTATAATTACTTGAGGAGAAGGGTAATTTATCAATTACTGAAATACATTGAAATCCCTTATGAGAATGTAAGTTTGTTTATGTTTCCTTGTGTTTGTTTTTCCTTTAGAGATTTTGAAACTGTATTATAAGCATAACAATTTAAAATTATACTTTTCTTCGTCTGATATTACCATAGTTCCATCAGCTTATTCTGGATTGATCTTTTTTTTTTTTTTTTAAAGATTTTATTTATTTATTCATAGAGATGCAGAGAGAGAGAGAGAGAGAGAGAGAGGCAGAGACACAGGCAGAGGGAGAAGCAGGCTCCATGCAGAGAGCCTGACGTGGGACTCGATCCAGGGTCTCCAGATCACGCCCTGGGCTGCAGGCGGCGCTAAACCGCTGCGCCACCCGGGCTGCCCTGGATTGATATTTGTATATGTATTTTTCATACTTTCACTTTGATAATTTTCTTTTTTGGTCTTTCTATATATAGTCTGTAAAATTTCTTCAGATTACTCTTCCATTTTATTAATTCCACCTGCAGCTAAGTCTAAGCTGCTCTTAAACACATCCATTTTAGCTTTTAACTTGAAATATTCTTTTTCTTCCTAGAAATTGTTTGATTCTTTTTCAAAACTATGTTATGGTAGAGGGGCTCTGTGGCTCTGTTAAACAACCAAACTCTTGATTTTGGCTCAGATCATGATCTCAGGGTTGTGGGATGAGCCCCATGTTGGGCTCCATGCTCAGCCTGGAGTCTGCTTGGGATTCTCTCTCCCTCTGCCCCTCTACCCCGGACTGGCATGCCTCTCTCTCAAAAGAAATAAATAAAATCTTTTAAAAAAGGCAACAACTATATTATCATTTTTATATATTCTCTTGATCTTTATTTATATTTTAGTTCCCTTTTCTATTTCTTAAACACATTAAACTAAATGTGTAATAATTTATTTTTCTAAAATTGTACTATTACAGTAGTCACTACTTATGTAGCTACTTAAATTTAAATTAAATGAAAATTTCAGTTTCCCAGTCATACTAGTTAAATGCTTGAAAGCCACATACAACTATGTGACTACCACACTGGAAAACACAGACAACACTGATTTAAAGACTCTGCTGTCTGACTCAACTGAATCTGTTGACTATGGCACATGCAGTCACGTTTCCTTGAGTGTTGTGACTTTCTTTTCTTCCTCTTCTTTCCTTTCTTTCTTTTACTGAGAGTATCCATTTCTTGCAAGTTTATCTACAGAAATTATTTAAGGCCCATATTGAAGGTAAGTGCTTCCAGAGTGGATGTGTCTTTGCTTTTGCCATTTATTGGGAAGCATTACCAAACTAGGACTCCTTTATAGAAAATTCCCAATTTAAGATCTTTCAGTCGACCTGGATAATGTGAACTCAGGTTGTAAAACTGAGTGAAAGCCAGCTGTGGTTATAATTCTCAGGGGGAGTGTTTTTACTCTTCTAGTCAGTGCTAATATTTGAGACAACAAATCTTCTTTGCAGTTCCCTGGGCAAGTGGGTTATTTCTAGTTCAGCTTTACACTGAAGAGACAGCCTTTAGGTCCAGCTTTCTGCAGGGGCTGGGATTTTTCTTCTCTTAGGCTCTACTTTTTATCCTGTGAAACTTGCAAGATGTAAAATGAAGCTTGATTCACTATGTTCAACAAAGCCAGCTTCTATGAGCCATTTATATCACTGGGTTCCCATCCCACTTATACTTTAATTGGTCTCATAGTATCCCCTACATTTCTAGTCACTCATGGATGCATTCAAAATGTATACTTTTAAAAAAACACTTACGGATGGATGTGTGTGTGTGTGCATGTTTGTGTGTATATATTATAAAGGTACACATATCTGTATATATGAGTGTGTTCAAGTAAAACATATTTTTGTAATTTCAGCTCATTTTATAGAAGGGTTGGTTAGAGTATCTCATCTATGGTGCCAGAATTAGAAGACCACATCAATTTTGAAGATGCCTAATACCAGTTTTAAATATAACATTAATAATCAAAGCCATAATTTATGGAGTATCTTGACTTATCACCTATCAAACAGAATGTTTAGAAACTTTCAAAACAACCACACAAAGAATTATCCTTTTAGAGGTTAAATAACCTGTCCCTGGTCCCACAGTAAGAAGCAAACCTAGATTAAAATTTGGGTCTAACATCAAAATCTGTTCTGTTAGCCAATTAGCATCATATTGGTACCCTAATTTACATGAAGTAATGGAGGTTCTGGTCTACAATGTACTAGTTAGTTATATAAAACCTGTGGGGTCAAACCCTTTTGAATTTTCAGTATTTTCATATATATGAAAAGTAATGTAGGATATATATATTGCACAATATGTAACACCCCCGCAGAGTCTGGGGAAGCACCCCTTAACCAGATACACAAACATTTTCTTTAGCAAAATTCAACAAAGGTCATACTAAGTGGGTAAAGGCTATAAAAAAAGTCTCACAGCAATTTCTTTTTCAGCCTTGGCTATCAAAAAAGTTATGAACACTTTCAGGGTTCAGATCTTTTTTGGATTTCCAAATTCTTTCATCTGTGAGCTCATCCAGAGTCTAGAGTCCAACTTGGATCTAGGACTAAAACAGGTTTTTCAACCTTTCTTAGTGATACTTTTTTAGGTCTCACCAGATCTGTTCCATATACTTTAATGTATCATTACTGATACCAAACTGTGGGAAACATTAATTTTTATTTGTTAAATCTGAAATGAATTCTTTACTGAAAGGATAATCATGTAGATTTAGCTCCTCTCAAATTAGAATCTTAAAACACCACCTTACTTTCTCATTATAGACTGGCACTTATTTTTCTCTGGACTAGTTCACTGAGTATTTCTTGCACTTATCAATTGAATATAACTCAGCCATTATCAGGCCAATATTACTTACAATAGTAAGACTTCAGTGCTCTTAAAAAGGTCTCTCCACACATATTGTTTTTAAATTTCCCAATGTTACATGTGAAATGCTTAGTATTAGAATTTACTTGATAAACTAGTGAAAATTTGTGGAAGTTCAGCAGATATGTACACATTACTGATAACTTATATGCTATTAGTGGGATTTTGCAACTTTGAAGTTTTTTTAAAAATCATTTGTTTACTACTGCATATCATATAAACTCTTTAAAAAAATTTTTTTTAAGCACATGAGTTTAGAAAACAGTAGTTAAATTTTGGAAACAACTGACCCACAACAGATGGTTTAGGTGCAGCAATGTGAATGTGTAGTCTTACCACCAAAGAAGAAAGGCCATGACTTGCCAGACTTCAATTTAATGTAATTCATAAAGATTGGTCAAACCCATGGTGATTCATGTATGACATGAGGCTAAATGTATTATGTTGTATTATTTAAAACTATAAGTTCAAAAAAAAACCTATAAGTTCAAAAAGTTACTAACTACAACAGTGTGAACACTGATCCTTTTTTTTTTTAACCACCAAAACCTATTAACACTACCCACAATCTACCAATTTTGAATGTTTAAGTTCTTCGATGGACATGAAACAACCTTACTGGAATGGGATAGTTTTTTGTTGTTTGTTTCAAGAAATGGTCCTATTTCAGAGTCCACTGGTCCTAACTATGTTCTGAAACTCTCTCATTTGCACTTAAAGCTCCAATTTTAAGTTACTTAAATTGCAAAAAAGTTTTATATATAATACATATGACATTCTAGAATTCTGACAAAAATGCAGATATTATGAATATTTTTAGTAATTTACTTTATAAATAAATATTTTTTAAAAAGGTAAAAGTGCCATTTATTTACTCCATTATTCACTGATTTGTGTATAGGTGGCCCTATTTTAGGAGCTAATCATATATAGGGGGCCCCAGTCCTGAACAATCCGTGCACAATCTAATGAGGAGGATGAGATGTAAATTATAACTTTTTTTCCAAAAGATTTTATTTATTTATTCATGAGAGACACACAGAGAGAGGCAGAGACATACGCAGAGGGAGAAGCAGGCTCCCTGTGGGGAACCCGATGCAAGAATCAATCCCAGGACCCTGGGATCATGACCTGAGCCAAAGGCAGACAGTCAACCCACTGACCCACCCAGGTGTTCCAATTAGTAACTTTTGACACAATGTGGAAAATGCTATTAATTGAGGCATGAATAAAATTCTACAGGAGTAATTAAGGCCAACTAGGGCTCAAAGAGGACTTTTTGGGGAAGAGACATATAAATTGGGTCAGTGGTCCAGTAAAAGTTTTTCATGTTGTGTGTGTGTGGGGGGCATTTTGACAAAAAGAATAGCACAAGAAAAGGCCCAGAATCCAAGAATAGCATACTGAAACCAAGGATAGGCTGCAATTACACTTGGGACTTCCCACATGACAAATCAGTTTTTCATAATATTTTATCCTATTCTATCCTTATGTTATTTCAAAGCCCTCTAAATTTGAGGGACTATCAGAGAAATGGAAGATTTAAAAATTACTTATTTCATTTATAAAGCTGTGTTCCTAAGCAAATGTTGACCACTTGAAGACTGCTATATAGATTGCTGATGCTAAATCTCATGATCCTCCAGAGAGAGGCAGGCTACAGAGCAGAAGGGAATGGTAGCTAGAAAGAAGCAAGCTCAGGAATTTACTAATGATAAGAAATTATTTATAATTATTATTATGTTATCACAAATTTGTTCTCTTTCTTTCCACGTATTTGAAAACCACCTGTCAAACCAACTCAACGGGACTGTAGGTATTCTCCTCTACTGGTCTTACAGCACACTTCACCTATTTGAATAGAATATTACAACACTCTGCCACTACAAGGAACCAGAGATTTCAGGAAAATAAATAGTAGGAGAAAGCAAGTCACAGAGAACTTTTTGGATGTAGGGAGCATAACTTGTGCAAGACAATAAAGGCTGGATGGTAGGAACAGAATTTAACGTTTCAAGTATTTTCAGTCAGGCAAAGAGAACCAGGTCAAAGTCTGGGTTGTCTGTCCTTGTGTCTTTTTTTTTTTTTGAAGTTTTCCACCATGGCCCTGAATCTTCTCTGTGGGGTCTGTGTTGGACATTTCAATGCCACAAACCTTATTTCTCTAACTCTCCAGTCACTGGAGATTTGCTAATATAACACATGTAAAGAATATTCTCATAATATATGACTGCAGGGGAAAAAGTAGCAAATGAATTATGTACCATTATCAGGAGGGAGTATTACTCTCAAAAATAAACATATAGCAAGCCATATTACAAAAGTGAGAATATTCACCTGTTGTGGAGTTCCCACAAAGGAACTTTAACTAATGGAGATGGGAGTCTAGCAGTCAGGACCTTCACAAAGACTTTCAGTCTTGCCCTCCAATGACAAGTTAGAGGTTCAAGAAAACAATAAAAAGATGAACAAAACTGGAGCAAGACCTCAAAATATCAGTGTTTACAATATTAGCAAAATTATTTAGTTGTCATTTAAAAAACTGTATCCATAAAAGCTTGGCAAGAGATCAGTCACTGTTAGAAAATCAAAGAAGGATTAAAAAAAGTGTTTTTTTTTTTTTAAAGGATAAATTGATGACGGAAAGTAAAGAGATTTTTTTTTTTTACCCTTTGAAAAGATATTACTTATTTTAAAGCTTACTCTAAAGAAAGCCTTTTCTAAATTATGAGGTATGTTCACTTTAAATAGAAAATAAAGGGCAGCCCCAGTGGCCCAGCAGTTTAATGCCGCCTTCAGCCCAGGGTGTGATCCTGGAGACCCGGGATTGAGACCCACATGAGGCTCCCTTCGTGGAGCCTGCTTCTCCCCCTGCCTGTGTCTCTGCCTCTCTCTCTCTCTCTGTGTCTGTATGAATAAATAAATAAAATCTTTAAAATAAATAGAAACAGATAAGATGCAGCACCTATTTTTATAAATGTAAATATCTAAACAGATGGGACTACAAAAATGTAAAAGATATGTATGTGTCTGGGCAAGGACTAGAAAGAAAAGATCATGAATAATGAAAACGGTAATTTATTAGGGTGGTAAGGCTGTGTGTGTATAACTTAGCTCATTTATTTCTTTTGTTGTTGCTTTAATACAGGTCAAAAATAAAAAGAAGAAAAGAATCCATAAAAATGCCTATCATTAAAGGTTGTTTGTGGCAATCACATAAATCTTATCACAGGTAAAAATAAATGAGCACTTCTGAAACTATTAAATCATATGTGACACCTTCGTTTTGGAAAATAAGGCCAGGTAAAACCCTGAAAAGCCCACTGGATTCCATCATCACCATTCTCTCCTTCCCTAATCCCTTAAAAGGGAATCAGGACATTTCTTCTGTTTCTGTTCTTTCTTCAATCCTTGACATACTCAACCCGCTACTCCCATGGAAGAAGGGACTATAGAAAACCAAGTTTCCAGAGCACTTTACAGGCCTCTGCCATTTCAGAGTCTTGCTGATTTTACAGAGCTCTGGTCAATTCCAAGTTGTTTAGATTAGCCAGCCAGCTCACTAGAAAGGCACAGAAACATACAAACACTTCCCAATTCCAAGGACCAGCGGTCAATTAAAAAATGCTCTCTTTGCCTCTAACATTCTAAGAGCACTAGAATTCCAAAGAAAATTCTATAATTTTTGGAGGAAAAAATATCTCTGAATTATAGTTTCTCTAAGCCTCAAATCACAACATTTTTTTTTTTTGTAAGGAGTAGTTAGAAGCTCAAACCATGTATGGACTGAATGAATTTTGAATTCTCTGTTCTGAAAAACATGGTCGTTCATGAATAATAGAGAGGCAGAAGGGGACAGAACAATCCAAGTAAAACAGCATTTTTCTAGATTCTGAGGAAATTCCAGATATAGAACAAATCCTGACCTGGGTATTCCATCTAAAAAACAAATGATATGGGACACCTGAGTGGCTCAGTGATTGAGCGCCTGCCTTTGGCTCAAGGCGTGATCCTGGAGCCCCCCCACCCCACCCCCTTTCTCGCTCTCTCTCTCATGAATAAATAATCTTAAAAAAATAAAAATAAAAAACAAAACTTAGGTATGGCTTTTCTCCTCATTCTCCATAAGTCTATCCAACAATAAAGTGTTCCCAATTAATTCAGGTCCTATCTTGGTATTCTAATTGTTTTATAAAGTTAGAAATGTACTTAATCTTTTTTTAAAGATTTTACTTATTTATTCATTCATGAGAGACAAACAGAAAAAGAAGCAGAGACACAGGCAGAGGGAGAAGCAGGCACCATGCAGGGAGCCCAACACAGGACTCGACCCGGGGTCTCCAGGATCACACCGTGGGCCGAAGGCAGCGCCAAACCACTGAGCCACCCAGGCTGCCCGAAATGTACTTAATCTTATGTTAGTAAAAGCTAGTTGCAAATCCGAGGCACATGAACTGTGATAGCAATATTGGGCAACTACCCCCATATAACTAGGAGTCAACACTGTGTATATATTGTGAATAATGTTCTTAGTCTGTCTAAAGTACCAGTAATATATAGCATCTATTTAAAAAAGAAATACTTTTCTTAAAGAAAGAAATATGGTAAGCCATCTTATCGGAGGTAATGCTATCTCCAGAGTAAGTAGTCACTAATGTATTCAATAGTGATCCCATTTTTCATTTCTTTTCTTCCATAACATCATCAGTCCCAATAATCACTTGCAGAAAAATAGTACTTCATACACTTCCTTTTGAGGTTAAGGATGAGTTGAAATAGTCCTTCAAATCTTTCCCTTCATACAAGGATTTTTTAGCTGGAATTCAGGTTAAAAAAGAAAAAGGATGGAAAGCCTGAAACACAGGTGACCAGAACCAGTTGTTAAAACTGCTTAAATGATTCTCTT
The DNA here is from genome assembly GCF_018345385.1 of Vulpes lagopus. Classification (NCBI taxonomy): domain Eukaryota; kingdom Metazoa; phylum Chordata; class Mammalia; order Carnivora; family Canidae; genus Vulpes; species Vulpes lagopus. The sequence goes on from NC_054829.1 coordinate 104,579,230, forward strand.
TAAATGAAGCCATTAAGAGCTGGACAGATAAATACCTATCTGGACAATGTTGATGAGATCCTTAAAGGCAAAGAATACTCTTATTACTCAACCGTCCCATAATGCTGTTATCAGCCTATGATTATATTAATTCTTCACAGTTCATCAAAAGGCTTTCCAATTAATTTTCTGTGCAGTAAAAATAACCTGTTCCCTTCGTTACCCTCCCCAAGTTCCTGGAACTCAGTTAGCCTTTTCCCTATCTAATGAAGAAAAGAAAATTAATAAGGTGTACCTTTTTTTTTTATCTTAAGCAATATTAAAGTATTATATGGTGGTGGTGGGTGCTATATAGAAATCGTCTTCCCTAATTTAAACCATTCAAAAGTCCCTAGGCAATGTCTACACAATTATGCATGAGGCTATCATAAAAATAGACTTCCATATATCATTAGATATAATTTTGATCAAAAGAAAGACATTTGGAAACACTGAATTCTCAATCAACAGCATCGAAGTCTATCTCCACAAATTTCGTTAAGTGGTCTAAAAAGGAGATTGCTGAAGACTGACTCTTTGGGGTGATATTCTGGCAAAACCCAGTATATGCTACTAGCTACTAGTCACAATTATGGATTCTGTGGGGATGAGCTCTCTGGGAATACAAATACAATCTAAAAATTTCTGACAGGATAAAAATCAAGCAAATTCTGCCCTTGTACAATTTATCATATAAAGCTTATCTTATAAAAAAGCTTAAAATGTAAAAGGTCCCCAGTAAAAAATAAAGGAGTGTGTTGCATATGGTATGATGACAGAACGAGACTTTTTCTAAAAAAACACACAAGAAATCAGGATTATATCCTCTAGTTCAGAAAGTACTGAAATGGTGTTAGGATTTAGGTTAAACAGAAGGGAAATTTCAAATGCAAGTTTAAAGTTTTTATTGATGACTTGGATGATGATTTAATTAGGCAATGGGGTTGACAGATTCATGAATCCAAAACATTATAGGACTAGACTGATGTGCCTATTCAAGCAAGATGAAATTTAACAAGGATAAATAAGGTAGGGCACTTGGGTCCAAAGAGAATTTCATACCCAAACTATGTGAAAAATGTAATCCAGTAGTCTAGCTGATAGTATTGTCTTAACTCTTCCTTGTTGATGCTCTATCTCCACTGACATTCTAGAAACAAATGAGTTCCTCAATGGGGAGATTAACTGTTCTTTCCTCTGAGCCTGTAATGCTATCCCATTCTGTAGCCCCAAAAGTATTATACAGGTCTTAAAGCACACTCTTCCCAATGAGATTTTCTCATTGACCCAGTTTGAATCCTTTTACTCTCCCCTATTTTTCTTCTGCTTTATAGCCCTTCTAAAATAGCACGTTGGCATAGAGTAACCTGGGTCTATCTATCATTCATACTTTGAAGCCTAGAGTGCAGACACCATGGGCTCCTCCAGGTGTTTTCTTCATGAAAGGTACTAAATAATGTTTACTGGATTAGCATGCATCTGAATCACCTAGAGGGCTTAATAAAAATATGGACCTCATGTACAGAGTTCTCAGTAGATTTGGGATGGGAGTAGAAATTTAACATTTCTAAGAAGTTCTCAAGTGATACTGATGCTGCTGATCCAGGGATCACACTTTGATACCTCATGAAAAAGAAGTTTATCATACAACTTTTATTTAGAATTTAAACCTTACAATGACTACAGCACTCTATGTAATCATGAGACTAACTAATAAATGTAAAGCAATTACAGTCTCCTCCATCATCAGTGCCTGCACTCTTGGCATGGCACCCCATTAGCTGACGTCCTAATTAGCAGAATGAGCTGGGGCTATGGGCTCACTCTCCCAGAGAAACTTCTGTTGGAACTCATCCTCCTAGGGCTAACTCAACTGTGTCTTCCTTTTTATCCTCTTTAGTAGTCTCTACACCCAGCATGGAGCTGGAACTCACAACCCTGAGATCAAGAGTCACATGCTCTTCTGACTAAGCCAGCCAGGTGCCCCTCAATTATGTCCTTTAAGTTAATAAATGTAGAGTTGAAGTAAAGTTTAAAGAGGCTTTAGAGGTCTTCGACTCAATAAACTCCTTTGACAACATCCTTGAGAGATGGCGGCATGCACCTCCCTACCTCCACCTAAATAATCTGTGCATGAGATGTCATCATGGTAAAAAATAATCTCACTTTATCATCAAGTATGTGAGAAAGTCTTCCTTAAACTAGGCTGGTATTGGTCTTTCCAAGACTTCTATTTACCAATCGCTAGAGTCCCATAATGTCTTGGGGCCACATATTTTATAACTTGATTTTTCAGAAGTAGAAAAGTAATATAGGACACACACTGTATATTACATATTTCCCTCAGTGGGATCCAGGGCAGTACTCTTTAAAAGACACATTTTTATTTTTTTCAGTGAGGCACATGAATACTCATAGTTAGTGGAATAAAGACTATAAATACTTCATATTAGGGTCAGATTTTGCCACCAAATTTACCAAAAAGCTCAATTTTCAGATATTTTTCAATTCCAATTTTATGAATAAAGGACTATGGATCCATAAAATTTTGTTTTCTGTGATCACAAAAAAAGTACATCTACTTCTTCCACACTTCCACATCTACTTCTTCCACACACAGATCCTTCAATGATCTGAAGACCACTAACCCATTCCCTCACCCACTATGCCTCCTCCATGTCACCATTTTCTAAATTATCAACTGATACATTAATTCAGTGTAATGAAAGAGGACTAGGGAAATAGTTCAAAGCAGCCTTACTTCTTTCTTTAAAGTTCAAATGTACAGTCACGGACAGCAAAGGAAGAGCAGTCAAAAGAAGTCAAAGGAAGAGCAGTCAAAAGAAGTCAAAACTCAATCTTAGAAAAAAGAAGACTTATAGGTGATAGGCAAGATGATTCAATTAATTCAAGACATAGGGATGAAGGATTAAATTTTACCTGTGTGAGTCCAAAGCAAAGAGGAGAACTTATCTTTTGTTGATCACAACTCTGTTTCAGTACTATTTTTATGGATTTAGATACCTGATCTCCAATCTTTACAATGCTCTATAAGTAGGAGGTACAATCATTTTATATATGAAGGAATTAACACCTTGGGAAATTAAATTCTCAAGGTCATAGAGCAAGCCAAGAGTAAAACCAAGTTTCTTTTCTGATTCAAAGTTTAAACGGCATACTTCCAAAATATCCACAAGGGACTGAAGATGAATGATTCAGTAAGTCTATTCTTAGCCCCACCTCTACACACATTTTAACCAATGACTTTAAAGAGAATGAAGATGCTTCCCTTTCATAGTCCAGTAGGACAAGAAAACAGGAAGAATAAAAACGATGGGACCACTGGATCCACAATGGTTAAAAATGTTCAAGTGACATTGAGAAGAGGAAGTTTAATGTAAACCTTTGCAAGTTGATGGGTTCATACACTAACATGTTGGAGGAAGACAGAGATTTCAGTTGCCCCAAGTTAACCTTGAGTCCAGATGATGGACTCAAGCCTTGAGTGAACCTTGAGTGAAGAGGTGATTAAAACTCTAAAACCTATGGCTACATTGAAAGGACTCTAATGCCCAGAAGAAAAGATGCCACACAGATCATCACCATGCTGTAGTGGTCAAACCCAATCTGAAGTTACAGCATGGTTCAAACCTCAAGCTTTTATGGGATCAAAGCAAAACATGCAATAGGAGGGGGACCAGACTGGCAAAACTTTGGAAACCAGAGGTTTGAAGAATGAGGTATGTTTATGTGGCCTGGAAGAGTGAAAAGGGGATGGAGGGAGGAGGCAATCAATCATAGCAATCTCAAATACAAATGAGTGACTCCATTTATTTTCAGGGACGGCCCTCAACTGCAGGTGCCCCTCCCATCAGGGTAGAGGACTGGGGGAGAGTGAGAAGTGAGGGAATTACTGCAGCAGAAGGTTGGCCTCACCTGGGGAAAGCTACAAGACCAGTCTACCAGCCAGAAAGTTAGGCTGGCCCACCTCCCCTTCCCAGTGCTGTGTCTAGGTTACAGGCCTTGAAAGGCCTGTAGGCAACAAGGCACCAGCTTTGTCTGCAGAAAACCTCTAACAGAGGGAATTGGGAACAAGTAGGCTGCCTGAGTGACACTTCAATGGACTGCCAGCAGGGGAGAGATTTTTAGGCAAGCACTGACTTGTAGCCCTCCTCAAGCCCTACAGTGTAGGTAATTACCCACTCTGAATCCTTCAGGGGCTAACCCAGCTTGGAGCCTGCAATTCCTTCTGCCGTCCTTCCATTCACCCCATGGGCTGGCTCCAAGGAATCTCTTCCTTTTGGTTTCATCACAGCCACCTCCCACCCCCAAATGTACATCAAAACAGTATGTGTGATTACATACATCCTTAAAGTCCTTAGGCTGACTTCTTCACCCATACATAAAGAAAACCGGTCACAAAATTATTAGACAAACAGGCAAACTGAACCAAAACTGGCCTCATCTTACCTAAAAGCAGTGCAACTGCTCATAGGAAAATGAGAATCTGAGGCAAAAAGACTTAATTAAATCTTCCAAAGGTTAAAATTCAGGCAGAAAAACAAAACATGATATACAAGGTGGGAGGAGCCCCTCTGAACTGAAAGGCAAAACAATTTCCAGAGGATTATGCTAAAAACTTAAAAATTAATAAAGCATAGTTCATCATTTCTAAGATGCATAAGTTCTACAAATTTTATAACGAACTCTTTAAAACTTCCATATGATGTTAGTTTAGCATTTTACAAAATTTACGTTTTTCTACCATTTTTGCTTTGTCCTTTTGCTATAAATATTCCCCTCAAGCCTTCAATACTTCAGTTGCACTGGCTATTCTAGAATCAAAGGATTAATCTTTATAGAAACCTGTATATGCTAAATTGTCACTTCAAATAATTTTTTTTTTAAGATTTTATTTATCTATTCATGAGAGACACACACACAGAGAGAGAGGCAGAGACACAGGCAGAGGGAGAAGCAGGCTCCATACAGGGAGCCCGACACGGGACTCAGTCCCAGGTCTCCAGGATCATGCCCCGGGCCGAAGGCAGGTGCTAAACCGCTGAGCCACCGGGGCTGCCCAGTTCAAATACTTCTAATGAAATAACATACATCTCCTTGAATTTCCTTTTCTTTTTTGGTTGTTTTGCTTCTATAAGGTTTATTTGTTCATTTTTAAAGATTGTATTTTTTAAAAAAGATTATATTTATTTATTCATGATAGACAGAGAGAGAGAGAGAGAGGCAGACACAGGCAGAGGGAGAAGCAGGCTCCATGCAGGGAGCCTGATGCGGTACTCAATTCTGGGACTCCAGGATCACGCTTTAGGCTGAAGGCAGGCGCTAAACCGCTGAGCCACCCAGGGATCTCCATAAAGATTGTATTTTTATGTAATCTCTACACCCAACTCTATACCCAATGTGGGGCTTGAACTTACAACCCCAAGATCAAGTGTCACATACTGTAGCTACTGAACCAGCCAGGTACACCTGTTTTGTTTTTAAGCTTTAGATACTTACACCACAATAGTAACATTCTAGGTTTGGATATCCCACACAAATCTCAAGAGCTCAGCAATGTGTATTGCTGGATGGAATGCCAGAAATATGCCTTTTAGTACTCATACCTGCAGAATTAGAGTTATGATTTACATGTTTTGTAAAGTATATTAAATCATGCCTGAAAATAATACAGAGTCATGTGCCCTGCAATAAGATATATATTTTTTCTTTCAAAAGCATAAATGTTTGTGACTATTTGCTATGCTTATTTTGAAATAACGTTCTAACTCCAAATAGTGAAGAGTAAAATGAAAAATATCCTTCAATAATTTTTATGAAGTTACCTATCCAGAGGTATGTAGTAAATGAAAGTTAAATAGCCCCCCAAAAGAGCTCTAAGCATTCCTTTAAAGTCTAAAAGGTTGATCAAAAGATCACATTGTACACCTTCAATATATAAAATTTTTATTTGTCAGTTATACCTCAATAAAGATGGAAAAAATCTGAAAGGTTATCTGATCATTTCTGCTAAAGAAAAGCTATTTAACTCAGACTAAGTCTTTATTATTCAAACAGTGCAGAAAGGGGCAAATTAATAAGTTTAAAAGCATTATTTTTTCAAAAACAACACAAAGCATCTCAAAGTTAGAGATTTCTTACTAAAGCAGAAGGGCCAAGTAATATTTTGTAAAACATAAAATCACCTTTACACTACTACTCAGATTTCCAATGTAGAGTCTGCATGTGATAAAATGACCCTCAAAGACCTGAGGAGAGAAAGGCCTGTCTGCATGCATGGCCTGTCTGATGGCATGAGTTGGGTGTGCTGGCAGGTAAGGGAAGCAGTCTGAATACAGGAAGGACAGGTATTAGTTACTTATCAAGCTGCCCAGAGTCTGCTTTTATCTGCTTTTATAACAATCTAGTAACCTGAATCCTGCTTGTGTCATCCACCATATCCCTGAATATTATAAATTTTAGATCTTTAACCCATATTTTGATTCAAAATATTTGAAATACGGCTTTCCTTTTTACCATTCCAAATGCTAGTGAATTACATATATACATACTCTGTAATAAGAACCTAATATTGTCCTACAAAATATAACTAAATATGATATGCCACTCATATAATTTAAAATTTTTCTTCCTTCGAAAGAGATAAGCTTTTTCCTTTGGTATATTAAAAGGCCAGAAAAAAATTAATTATTTTTCCCCTAAATTCCAAATTACTGAAGCCTTAGAGTTTAAGGAATTATTAACCATATATCTTCTCCCACATTATGCAGCCCTTAAGACCACCACACTAAAACCTATTTTTGCATCTTCAATAGAAACTCAGGCTTAGATAAAACAGGCCAGACTCAATATTCCCCTTCAGAGCCTGGGCTCTACTCTGGGTATGGGACATGAAGAAATTCAAATATCAAAAGTGCATAAACAGATACGATAGTACACCTCAAAAGGTTAGTAAGAAAATGCAAATAATGTTTTAATTTAGTGCAGAACAGACTATTCTTTTCTAACAACAATAAAAGCTAATATTTATTAGCATCTAAATGTCAAATACGCTTTGCATTGGCATTGCCTTTACACAGAGCCCATGGGTAGCTACTACTGTTACACTCATTATACAGATAAGGAAAAGGAGGATTAGAATACTTAAATAATGTGCTTAAGGTCCCACAGCCATTAAGTGGTAGAGCTAGGATTCTAGTACAGGCAATCAGATTCATGAGCTGGATATATTGCATCATATATACATGTATCCACACACGGGTGACTATTCCTGACAGTTTACCTAGCATATATATTTTTACATAAAAGGGGTTTAGGGAATCCCTGGGTGGCTCGGCAGTCTAGTGCCTGACTTTAGACCAGGGTGAGATCCTGGAGTCCTAGGATCGAGTCCCAGGATGGAGTCCCGCGTCGGGCTCCCTGCGTGGAGCCTGTTTCTCCCTCGGCCTGTGTCTCTTCCTCTCTCTCTCTCTCTCTCTCTCTTTCTCTGTGTCTCTCATGAATAAATAAATAAAATCTTTAAAAAAGGGGGGGGAGCTGGTTAGAGACAGCAACCTGGTTGAAAGAGATCAGAGGTTCTATCCTGAAAAATGTTTTACTTAACATAAGTGTTTATTTCGGGTGGTTAAGGATATTATTGCTGCAGATTATGGAGGCTGGCTCCCTCATCCTGGCCACCCCACTTCCCAACCAAGCCCTTGCAGCCGCTGCTGGCTGTATGATGATAGTAAAAGAGTTCAGAAGGTAGGGCTTGGATGTCAGGAATTCAAAGGTTCTTCCACGCAGGCCAGGCCAAAGCTTGCTGGAGCATGGTACCTCTGTGCAGCATTCACCACTGCCTCATTCTCCTCCCCTGCCTTTCTTCCCTTCCTCGGATATAAACATGAAGCCACTTCTAACTACATCCTCTAAGTAGCCTGGAAGAATGACAAGAAGGGATTAAAGATAGGAAATGGTAGAGAGAGCCTGGCGTGGAAATGCTAGCTGAACCTAGCCTGAAGGAGAGTCAGAGGACAAAGGCCTAAAAATACAGATTGTGATTTCCTACCATTGCTTAATTATTAAGAAACTATAAAAAAATCTTCATTCCACTTCTCTGAGGGCCTGCAGCACATACTCTAAGCTTCAATGTTTATAATAAAGTACATTCATTAATAGTTCAAAAAAAATTAGCCTTAGATGTGTGGAAATGGTTCTGCCATCGTTCTGTTCATTAACTCTCTACTAGGAAATAAAAGTTGCAACCCACAGTGTGTGGTTGTTTTCCATTTGAGTTTATTTAATTTTCAAAACAGTGAGTCATCTGAACTATGCAAATGAAAGCTATGATGGTTTTACTTAAATGATTAACTATAGTTATACATATAACAAGTTTCTTTAAATAGCAGGGTATCCAGTTCTACAATGCCAAGCTAACTACCCTTTCCCCCTTAAAATCTGGAAACTGATTACCCAGCAAGGGACAGAGAGAAGTGTGCATGTGGTTAGGGAGATGGATGTTGAGCTGGCCCTCCCTTGACAGAAGCTCAGGTCGCTATCAGTGAGGAAAAGAAGGAGAAACCAAGGAAAGGGGAAGAATGAAATCTGAGCTGCCATTTTACAAAAAACATTTAGGGAAGCTAATGAAGGAAGTAGATTTTGAATAATCTCAAAAATGTTTGCCGCAACAGATATCTAAAAGCATAAGATACCCTCCCCCCCCCCTTTTTCCTGTAACTTGGTTTCATAAAAATGCACACTGGCTCATATAGCAAAACGCTAGCAAAAGTGCCTCAGACAGATAGTTAAGTTAATCTCCAAAAATATCTGACATTATCCACAAGAAACAGAGGAAAAAACACAGATTTCTTACCTCAAAAAGAATTCCTGGGGGCTTTCCTGCTTTCCTTAGAAATTTGGCTTGAAGAAAGTACACACACTATTGAGATTTGTCTTACTTTTCATGTACATCTACAGCTTTCAATAAACATTAAAAAAAAAAAAAACCCTCTCCTCAATTTATAGTCAAAGTATCGAGGGATTATTGAAACCTCTAATTTGCTGTTGAAGTCTATGGCAAGTTTTATACCTTGAGTGAAATGCAATCTAATTCCTATGTGGTTATATTTAAGAGAGAGGGGCAACTTTACTGAAGCCCATGCTCCAGGCAGCCCTGGAGCAGACTGGATCCGGTTTGAAAAGAACTGGCAACCCTAAAACTTTTTGATAAGATAAAAATCCATTGATGTTGGCTCACACGAGGCCCACTTCAACTCTGCGCTTGTCCTCAGAGTTTCCTTGGCATCTCTGCTCTTTTCCTCTATCTACTTTAGCATAACTTTATTTTTCTCTTTTATCTTTCGATAACTGCACCCAGGGACCGGAGGGGATTGATTTTTTGTTTTGACTTATTGTTTGAAGATCTGTAACTCAAAGCAGCTCTCACGCCTCTGATGTCTAAGCTGGAGCGGCATAAAAGGTAAACCCGGGCCTGGATAGCAAGCTGAGCGGCAGCAATACCATTTTATAATCAGCCATCTAGGTTTTCATCTTATTTTGCCTGTCCCCCCAACCCCCGCACCACTCCACCCCCGTCGCCAGGCTAGCTGGCAAAGTGTGAGGTTACTCCTATGCCTTTGTTAGGTGACAAGAGCAAGTTAAAATAAAAATAAATGCCTCGACAGCTTTGCGTGCCAGGGCTCTGAGATTAAATATACTTCTACTTAAAGCAAAAAGTTATTTCCTACGTAGAAAAAAAAGGCCCTGCTTTTATGCACAATGAAAGGAAACTTCAATGCATTTCAGAAGGTTGCTTTAGAAAAATAACACTTGAAAACAAGGGAAGATAGTACAACTGACAAAATCATTTTTCCAAGGGGCTTAAATCAAAATGAAAAAAATATACTGCTTTTTTGAGGCAGATATATGAACTCAAAACAAAAATGTTACTCTTGAACAAGAAGATGTTTAGGAAGAATCACACATATGAGGTTAGAAACTTTTGTGTTTTCAGTTTGGTGTCAGGAGGATATACTCCAAATCAGCAAATGTACTAAAGTGAAGCTCACTTTGAAGCTCACTTTCTTTCTCTCTTCCAGTATAATTCTCAAATCACTAGGATTATTTTTGCCTTAATTCAGCTATCAAATTCCAATGCTAGTATACACAGATACAAATACCCACAAGAGTTTTTGAGGGTCTGTTCCCTGAAGTTCTTCGGCTTGCTGAAATATGGTTACATATGCAAACATTATCTCCCAATTGTAACCTCATTTTCTGCTCTGCTGGACAGCGTGACCAGCATTTGTCATCATGCCTCCCCCGCCTGCCACATCATTCATATGTCTATAATTGTCATCGAGATGTGGCATGTCAGCAGGACTCCAGTGTTCTCTGCTCCCCGTCTCCACACAGTCACTCAGGTAACAAACCCGTAATCTCGTCCTGTTTTCATGATGGTTGAATTACACATAATTGTTTCTGCACAGTGATTGATTTCTGCCTGAATAGAGACCTCTGCCTTTTTTCAATGCATGCTAGTGGCAGCCAAGTCTCTCCATCTAGGAGGAGGCAGCAGCCTTTGAAGAGATCAAAGCCAAGGCCGCAAGCAGTTGTGCGCCCTGGGAATATGGAAAGCCTTTATGCTCTCAACCCCATTTCCAGCATCATGTTGGATTGCAGCTGCATTACATTCTGCCAGCATTCTTAATGCTTTTAGTATTGACTCTGACATCACCGATAGCTGTTTTAAAGTAACAAAAGCCGAAAGATGACTTATTTTCACAACTCTGTAATTGGAACATGCAAAGATGGGGGTGGGGAAGCAAGAATGAAGGGGAGGGAAGTACATTTGCTTTTAATTTAAAGCAGCACAAAAGAAAGCCAGCAAAAAAAAAAAAATTATATAAGTTTCCACAAATGAAAAACATGTCTTTCATATGGAAAAACCAGCAGGGGCATTTTTATAACTCAGACCACACAAAATGAACTGATGGTTAAATACACACTTTTTCAAGCCTAAAGGGTAAAACGAAAATGATGGGGTAAGTGATTCCAATTGGGAAAGGGACTCTAACATGCTTTCAGTCTAAAGACTTTGCAGACACCTGATGCAAGGTGAACCACTGGTGCTGCTTCTCAAAAACTACTCCCCCTTCCCAATAGAATTCCCCTTTCAATCTATTAACCAGAGCTAAAATTTGTATCTGTAATAAATCACAGGTTATTTTGTAAATTGTAAATGCATAATTTTTAATTAATAAGAGAGGAAAGAACAGAAAAGTCAGAAAAGGTTTTCAATTCCAGCTCCAAACACACAGGCACAATTCAGTCTGCCATGATATTTGAATCAAAACCTGAAGCCACTAAATAAGGCAGAAAAATTCTTAAGGATACAGTAACCTAAATACATCAATACCAGTATACTATTCTTTCTTAAAATAGCAAAAAAGAGTGACGGTATTTCTGATTTTTAAAAAACAAATGAAGGCATTTTGGTTGCTAGGATTAAGCATGTTGTATAAATATATCCAATATTGCATTTATAAATCAACACAGAAAACAAGCAGGTCAACTATATATCATTATACTATATCTCTAGTGTTACATAATCTGTGCTCCTTAGCTATCAGAAAACCCTCTGATATTTCAATTCCAATACTTACATTTCTATTTTTGAAAATGTCTGCCCCAATAAATAAATGTAGCTCCATACAGGAACTACAAACTAATAAATGACAATGCTTTAGGACGAAGAGACTGGGAAAGCAGAAGAATTTTTAAAGAATTTACAAAATTGAATGCATCACATTTATTAAAGCCCCCTTTACACAAAGAATTAATATTGCTTATGTAAATATTAGTCAATGAACTATTAGTCTTCTACTTGTCCTAGCCTATGAAGTTCTGAAATTTACTGACATTGACAAAGTGCCTCTGAAAGAACTGCCTTTCATTTTGCACAAAATCTCTTGGTTCTGAAACACCAAGTAATTGGTGAACAAAAGCTGCCTTTGTCTGTTCGATAGGATTTTGAATCAACATGCCTGATTATAAGGTACCAAACTGTAAATTTTCTCTGAAAAATTCATCTGAAACTATACTGAACTGGAAAACTCTTAGCAGCTTGCCTACCTCAGTTTACTGAGTTACAGTTCCGATGTCTGTTTTATTTGGGATTCATTTTTTTTTTGGTTTTGGAGGAAGGGGTGCCAACTACATGAATTTAGAGCTGCAAGGGCAAAAATCAGCAAGAAAATATGAATAACATTTCAAAGTCTAGATTTTTTTTTCTTTTAGAAAAATGCTCTTTCCTTAATTTTGCCATTTTCAGAAAAGGCCAGAAATAAGTTCCAGTTATTAAATATTTTTCTCTAGGTTGCATTCCTAATAAGCTTATCACATTTTTTCATATCCCAAGGCCCCATTCTAATTTCGGAATATCAGGCAAAAACCATTTCTTTTATGATTCTATCATTAGCCTTCTCCAGCAGAGTAACAAGCAAAATAACCATTGGAAGCATCCCAGGCTTCTCATTCACACCTAAGTAAGTCAGTACAGTAGAGGCTAACTGAACCCAGGCCCCCTGCTCACAAACAAGCATTCCACTTTTCCTTGATTCTTTACAGTGAATCTAATATTCTTCAAGACTCTCCTCAGGAAGACCTGAATTCAGAATTTTAGAATTGTAGTCACCTAAAGTGCATGTGAGGTGCACCATATACAGCAGCACCATGTGCTTAGCCACTAACCTTGAGACAGACACCACGGCGGAGAAGCATAGACACACGGAAAGCACGTGGAATCTCAGTAGCCTCACTAGCCGTGGGCCCCATGTACTCCTAAGACTACCCCTCAGCAAAAATTGCCATAATTGAGAATTGCGGTGACAACACTATAATAATACACAGGAGACTCGTTATATAGCATAATCTATATGCTGGCCTATTTATTTTTCCCTTCAGGAAGGAATATAATCTCTTAGAGGACCTGGAGGGTTTATATGCTGCTTACTGAAAAGAAAATAAAACTACCGCAGAGGTAAGGACTGGGGGGCATGAGGGGGAGGAGGGGATGAGCTGGGTAAGAAACAGGACCAACAGGCACAGCCCAAGGGCTGGGATCCCTCCAGGTGAGGCATTTAAATCGCTTGATACAAATAAACATTTATTCTTCAAACCTTAAATAATCAGATTCCATGCTTTCCTTTGATAAACCATTCCAGTGTTTATTAATCCCTCCCTCTGAAGTAATTCTTCCAACCTAAATTCTTTCAACAATTTAAGCCCATTTCCTTTGGATATTTCTTCAGCAAAGAACAAAGCTGTCACAAACTTTTGTTAAAGAAACAGTCTTATACTAAGAGATGTTTCAAACCGCCTTTCTGCCTTCTCCAAGTTAAATGACCACCTTCTTATTGAGCAGATCTCTGTGGGGACTAGCAAAGAGTTCTCCCATCAAGATCCCCAAGGACATGTCAAGATTTGGACAGTGCCCAATTTTCAACCTGCTCGTCAAAGCCTGAGAACTGTCTCAGATAGCACAGGGCTTTCTTTCCAAGTGGTTTCATCACTTGCACACACAGTACATTTTTGGTTTAAAATAGCAAACACCCTAACACAGACATCTAATCTAGGGAAAGGAAGGCAGCAGAATTCCCACACAGCTGCTAGAGGGCAGGGCCACAAGAAGGATAAGCAGGAGACACCACGAGGTCAGCATGAAGCACAACCTCAAATGATGTGATTTAGCTGGGCCACACCAGGGTCATATACAGCCTCAGCCCAGAGCCCGGCGTGAGAAATCCAGGTGATTTTGAGCAATCTGCAAGTAACCTACATAGCAAAGAACTGACACAACCAGACAAAAAGAGAAGTATTTTCATATTGCTGCATAATCTACTGGTCTCATAAACACCTTCACACGAAACACAGTCGCCAGACTGTCAGAAGAATCTTGTCGGAACAAATAGGAATGTAGTTCTAATTTACTTTCGCCATCAATCTACAGCAGTGGGTTCTAATGTACTATACAAAGAGTATACAGCATCATCCCCTGGGGTAGAGGAATAAAACACTACAACGTCAATACATATTTTTATATTAAAAAGTTTAAGCTTTACAAAAATATTTAATATACATTGTCGCTGAGATTCCCCCATTTGCTCTGATAGGCAAGAGTGCCGAGTGGATTGAAAATAATGCTAATGCAAGTGTAAGCAAACATCAAAAAAAAATGGCAAAACGAAGTTATCCTACATCTAATACCAACTCTCTAAGAGCTTGCATTAGAGCTAAAATCTATAGCAAGATCTGATAAGAAGCTGACCAAGATAATGAGAAATTATCAATTTCATTTGAAATACAGATTTTCAGCTTCCATCAGTGACCATAAACATTGCTTAAGTGTATATGGTACTCTGAGTTAGTAGGTAATTATACAATTGGGCATTTAATTAATAAATAATTATAAAACTGTCAAATTTTTTAGCTGATAGGGACCTACAATCAAAAAAATTCTCACCACTGATTTATATATCTGAATTATCAATTAACTTTGACTTCCTTCTTCTCCAAATAGAGTAAACCAACTCCTTTTCTCACTGCACTGATACTTATATATGCATCAGGGAAAGGATCTAACCTAAGGGAGGTAAGATAAAGAACTATGAAAAGGCAGAGAAGAAGGAGTGAAGTAGTGATATGTACTACAACATGGATGAACTGAAAATACTAAGCTAAGTGAAGTCAGTTACAAAGGACCACATATTATGATCCCATTCTTATAAAATGTCCCAAACAGGTAAATCTATTGAGACAAACAAGAGATCAGAAGGTGCTTAGATCTGGGGTGGAGGTGAGGAAATGAGGAGCTACGGGGGTGAGAGCTAAAGCATATGAGGTTACTCTCTGAGATAATGAAAATGTTCCAAAACTGACTGTGGTTATGGTCACAAACATCCATGAATGTACTAAAAACCAATAAGCTCTACACTTAAAGTGGGTGAACTGTACGGTAACATGAATTTTATCTCAATAAAGTTATTTAAAAAATAAAATACTGAAAAAAAAATAAATAAATAAAATACTGAATAAATGCTGAATAAGTAAATATATTCCTCCTCCCCCCATTAAAAAAATAAATAAATAAAGGCAAGGGGAAAAATCTCCTGGATGTGCTTAATACTTGTCCACAGAGGTACCTTGTGACTTTAAAACAACAAAACGTTTACTCATGAAGATGCAGTATCTGGATGAGAACTTCATGCAATGAATTCTAGAAATATATTGAGGTGTGAGAAGAGGAGGAAAGCAAAAAATAGGTATGGGCTGGTACTTTGAAGGCAGACCTCTAATGGTAAGCAATTCAACCCAGTGAATTACTCCGGTTAGATGTCCAGATCTCACCTGGTATTAGGTTTGCAGGTTTGGTGTCCTCAGAAAGTTACTATCACACAGGATGCAACAGCAGTACTGGGACAATTTTCAACCTTTCTCATACCGTCAGACCTTGCTGTATTTCCAACAGCAGAAAAGCCTCCCTTTGCCAAAGTGCTAAAGTCAATTCTGATGCTTTCAGTACTGATAAAACAACTAGAGAGAAATGCAAATGTTTCTATCTCTGACACAGCTCAAAGGTCTGGCACCAGGAAGCCTGGTAGCTTCTAAACCAGAAAAACACACTAACATGATTGTGCCTTTAGTCCACACAACAATTTGTTATTACCTCTTCCAGATAAGAAAACTAACACTCAAACAAATTAGGAACATGTTTAAAGACACAGAGCTAGTGAATGACTTGTCTAACTTCACATCAGTAATTTTGCCCCACCATGAAATTATCAACATTAAAAAAAAATTCTAAAATTCGGTTTTCCTCATATAGCCACGTATTTTCAAACTTCGCACTGCATACATATTATTGAGTTCAAAAACTATTAAATACAAAATAAGCATCTCAGATATTTCTGAACTATTAACTGTTTTCTCATTTGTAGGTTAAAGGTCTTCTCTTGCCATTACACAGAGACGTCTGTTCTTTTCTGATACCCAGCCATCTTGGGAGGAAATGTTTCTTTTTGAAAAATTTAATTTCTAACTAATTTCCTCAATTAGATACATAAGAATCCCTCATAAAATCTAGTTAGCATGATTTTGCATTATTTAACTTCAGCTTTAGCTTAGAATTATTTGGTATATAAGGCATGAAAGCAAACATCCTTAGGCCTACAATGCATAGATCTGTCTTAGCACCTTAGCCCTAGCAGGCAGTGATTCCCTACTATGGATTTTGATCAAGTATTTCCTATTTCCTATGTTAACCAGGTGACATCATTTTCAAAGCTGTGTTTGCAACCATCATACAATGTTTCAAATTGTGAGTAAAGAAACAAAAATAAAGATAAGAGTAATCTTCCCATTAGACACCTAGCAAGTGGCTGTTTTTGGATTTGGGCTCAGGCCACTACATGATATAAATAAATAGATTCTTGTCTATCTTCATCAGATTCTGCTTGTCTAATTGTAGTCAAATCTGACAACTACTATTTAAAATATGGTTGAAGAGCACACAGAGCAAATGTCTTACAAGTAAAGGTTTCTGGTGTCTGTGCTAACAAAATAGTGCCACAGTACCAACAATGTGAAACAGAAGAAGGTCTAACCCCTAGCTTTCATTCTCACCAACCACTGGTTCACTTGGCAGCAATGTTTATAAACTTTTTCATTTAAAACGTTTTAGGATGGATGAGTTAAACTAACTTTATTTTAAAAAAATAAAATGCTCTAGAAATAGTTATTTTTTTGGTCTAATTCACTTCATAAGCATGACCTTTAATTTAAAAAGTATTTATTAAGCAACTTTCCTGGCTTGACCAGAGCAGAGCTATCTACACAACCATTTTGAACAAGTATAATACTCTCTATCATACTGCAAATGGGCCATGTTGGACTGCAAGCAGGTAAGGAAAGAATGGCATAGTGTACAACCTGTAGTTGTGTGGAACTGCTGTAATAGGCTGTACTCCTCCAGGAGACCTGGCTCATCTCAGCCCCTCCTGTACCACAGGTTCTATACAACTGAAGTAGCTCCTGCTCACTTTCTGTGTTAAGTTGTAGGTGTCTACGCAAGTTCACATGTAAACGATAAGCTCCCTAGGGCACCTGGGTGGTTCAGTGGTTGAGCATCTGCCTTTGGCTCAGGTCGTGATCCCGGGGTCTTGGGACTGAGCCCCTCATTGAGCTCCCCACAGGGAGCCTGCTTCTCCCTCTGCATATGTCTGTGGTTCTCATGAATAAATAAAATCTTCAAAAAAAATACTAAAATAAATGGTAAGCTCCCTTAGGGTGCTGTCTTCACGGACATATATCCACAATATGGCTCAGCACAATGACTTTAAAAATAGGTATACCTTCAATGAATAATTATTCAGATGAATGAGAAATCATCCCTGAAATAAACATGCTCTGGTGTCTGTCTTCATTCTACCAGGATACCTGCTTAACTCTGAACTTTAGGGTTAGTTCAGAGACAAGTGAGACAGGTACAAGAACAGGTATCTTCTTCTGAATAGTCAAATAGGATAAAATGTCCTTTCTGGTTACTGTACCATCCTATCAGGGACAAAAGAGTTTTATTAGCATCTTCTTTCCTGAAATAAAATACAAGAAATTAGCCAAGCTCATGCTGGAAAACAATTTCCTTAATTAAGTAGCTAATTGTTTATACAAAAACCAGCAGGTAGATCTCATTTGTATTGTTATGAAGAAACAGAAAAATGTTAATTCTGGTGAATTGTTTTGAACCATTATTATTTCAAGAGTAGCTGATCAAAATTATGTTTATCAGGGATCCCTGGGTGGCTCAGCAGGTTTGGCGCCTGCCTTTGGCCCAGGGCGCGATCCTGGAGTCCCGGGATCGAGTCCCGCGTCGGGCTCCCGGCATGGAACCTGCTTCTCCCTCCTCTTGTCTCTCTGCCTCTCTCTCTCTCTCTCTCTCATGAATAAATAAATAAATAAATAAATAAATATCTTTAAAAAAAACAAAATTGTGTTTATCTACATAAACATGTAAACCACATAAATATGTAAACATATAAACATAAATATATATATACACATATTTATCTACAATCTATTTAGATTGCTATTTTTTTAAATTTTTATTTTAAATCTACATAACCAAAGAAAACCTAACTTTAGATCTATTTAAATCTATATAACCGGGGATCCCTGGGTGGCGCAGCGGTTTGGCGCCTGCCTTTGGCCCAGGGCGCGATCCTGGAGACCCGGGATCGAATCCCACATCAGGCTCCCGGTGCATGGAGCCTGCTTCTCCCTCCGCCTGTGTCTCTGCCTCTCTCTCTCTCTCTGTGACTATCATAAATAAATAAAAAAAAATCAAACATATATTATAATTAAGGATTTAAAAAAATAAAAAATAAATAAATAAATCTATATAACCTATAAAAAGTAAATTATGTGCAGACACATAGGCAGAGGGAGAAGCAGGCTCCATGCACCGGGAGCCCGACGTGGGATTCGATCCCGGGTCTCCAGGATCACGCCCTGGGCCAAAGGCAGGCGCCAAATCGCTGTACCACCCAGGGATCCCGATTATGTATATTTTTAACAAGGTTTCATTTTAGCATTGTTTAAAGCAAAACCAAAATACTTTAACGTCTATAACTGAGGATATAACCAATAAATTGAAATATTCTTATAACTGGATAGTGTTTTTTAAAAAAACTGGATAGTGTTTAACCATAACAACTGATAATACAGATCTATATTTATTCACATGAAAAGATAAACACATGACACATTTTTTATGTAAAAAGATTACAATAAAACTATCTTATGAGACCATATATATATATATGTATGTATATATTTTTAAAGATTTTATTTATTTATTCATGAGAGAAACAGAGAGAGAGGCAGAGATGCAGGCAGAGGGAGAAGCTGGCTCCATGCAGGGAGCCTGATGTGGGACTTGATCCCGGGACTCCAGGATCAGGCCCTGGGCTGAAGGCAGATGCTCAACCACTGAGCCACCCACCCAGGTGTCCCTTTATGAGCCCATTTATAAAATGCTTGTATTGTAATAAGCACAGATGCAGAAAGAAATCTGAAAACATGTGTATGTGTGTATACATATATATGAATGAAACCATTATATCTGAATGATGGAAATACAGATTTTTAAACTCTTTAATGAGCTCTCTCAACTTTAACAAAAGATATATTACTTATTGAAAAAACAACTAAAAAATAAAAGACAATTTTTTTGAGTGAAAGAACATTGTTCCTAATAAGTATCTCCATAATAAGAAAAGTTTCTTCACTTTTTAAAGGAAACCCACTGTTGCAACTTCTCAGGAATGATCACCATTCCAGTTAATTCTAAACTAATTTCTCTTACTTAACCTAACATCATGATACCACAAAAATCACCACTAACAACTGCTAAAAATGAAGCACATACCACATTTTAATTGCTTATTGTGCAAAGAGCACTTTGGCAGTAGATTTTTGCCTGTAAATGCTCAGTTCTTATGGAATAAAGAGGCAACATCACTTATCAAAGAGATCCCAAGAGTCATAAAACCTTTGGCCACCCAACTATTAACCTATTTAGTCCATGTGACTTGGGGACACTGGGTCCTAGAAGTGAGCAATAGGGATTCCAACAAAAAATCAGACATTTATCAAAATGTGTCTTATATACCAAAGAACAAATATTTCCCAGGAATCTTCAAGAACGCTTTAAAGCAATCACATGGCTATGTGTAAAAAAAAAAAAAAAAAAAAAAAAACAGAAGACAATTTCTAAATATTCTGAGAACCTGTTACTTAAGCCACCACTAAAGCCGAACCATTTCCATTGTTTAATAAAACACATGTATAATAGATACTTCTAATCCTCAAAGTAGTTTATTGACATTGACTAAGAATTTTTCTCAACACCTTTTCAAGGGAGGAACTAATTCATGGACTGGGTCTTGGCTCCTGGGATATCTGGCTTTGAATCTAAGTTCTACCACTTACTTAACTTTGGAACTATAGAAATCAAACAACTTCTCTGTGCCCCAGTTTCTTTATCGGAAATATGGAAAGCCTAGTAATATTCACTTCAAGGATTTAATAAAAAAAAATGCATGTAAATGCATTCATTAGATATTACATACAAGTGTATTACTCCTCACCTCTGGGCAAAATGCAGTTCTATGTCTTATAATCATACAGAGGCTTCTGCTCAAAATCCAGACACCTTCAAAGGTAAGTGCAGTGATTTTGTGAGGCACTGCTGATTTAAATAAATCATGCACCAAGGGGTGGCTGGGTGGCATAGTGTGTTAATAAGCATCCGACTCTTGGTTTTGCCACAGGTCATGTTCTCAGAGTCCTGGCATTGAGCTCCACATTGTGTTCAGTCCTCAGCATGGAGTCTTCTTGAGATTCTCTCTCCCTCTCCCTCTAATACTCCAACTAGCTCATGCTTTCTCTTTTTATCTCAAATAAATAAATCTTTAAGAAAAATCAATCAATCAATCAATCAGGGACCAAAGCCTGGCCATAATATAAAATGTTTGGTTCCAGATATTGGTTAATTTTTTGTTTTCTTAGCATGAAAGAGAAACCAGGATAATCCTTAAGCCAAACTCATGGATGTCTGTCCTGAAACGTGCTCCTCTCTCTAAATTCATTATTTCCACTAATGCTGTCCCCCTCATCGTCAAGCTAGAACTTTCATCATTTTAAATACATCACCCGTCCCTGGGCATCTAACTGGTTTGTCTTTGAACTCCATATTCTCCCTGAGCACAATAGCTATTTATACCAAATACAATGTTAAAGAAATTTAGAATTTCATATACTATTTCATTTATACTCATAAAACCTTTATAAGAATCAGCTGCATTTTACTGGTGAGAAGCTAACTGATCACAAGGTCACCTGGCATCTGTGTGCCAATGACAGTGATGATAATAAGAAACTGAAGGTGCAGAGGGCACCCAGCAGTAGGAGCTCCAATTATGGTACCATTACTTACTAGCTGTGTGACTGGAGCAAATGACCTACTTTATTCAACCTCTCACTTCTTGATCTGTATTACAGTGGTTCTTAATCCTTTCTAGAGCCTCTATGCCTCAGTCGTCTTTATGACCTAGACTCATCTGTAAAACTGGGATATTTGGGAAATTATCAGGTGGTTCTGAGGAAGAAGTGGGCAAATATATATAAAGTACTTACAACAGTTCCTATGTAGGGTATACGCAAAACTGATAGCTACTATCTAGTCCATAGACTCCACGTTGAATGCTCAAAGAGAATTTTTTTAAAGATTTTATTTATTCATGAGAGACACAGAGTAAGAGGCAGAGACATAGGCAGAGGGAGAAGCAGGCTCCCTGAGGGGAGCCCCATGCACGACTCGATCCCAGGAACCCCCCCCAAGATTACAAACTGAGCCAAAGGCAGACGCTCAACCCCTGAACCACCTAGGCATCCCATCTCAGACAATTTCTAAGCTCAATTTCAGCTTTGTGGTTATATGTAAGCTTTTATTTAAAAAAAAAAAAGATTTTATTCATTTATTTGACATAGAGAGAACACAAGCAGGGCGAAAGGCAGAGGGAGAGAGAGCAGCAGAATCCCCACAGAGCAGGGAGCTGGATGTGGGGCTCAATACCAGGACCATGATCTGAGCCAAACAAAGGCAGACTCTTAACCGACTGAGCCATCTAGGTGCCCCTATGAGTTTATTTTAAGAGTCTTCATTTAAATATGGAATGACATCTGATACCATTGCGCTGTATCGGTGAAAATTTAAATTTTCTGAATTTATTCCACAAACATCTGGGAAGTAACCTGCTCTATGCCAGGTAGTGTAACAGTTTCTGTGCAACAGAGATGAATAAAACATGTGCCTTATTCTGAAGGAACCAACAACTAGTAAGAAATACAGACACAGAGACAACCAACTATTATTGAAAGACATGGTAACCGTTATGAAGAAGATCCTGATCCTGTGGGCACCCTCAGGAGACAGTACTTAGTTTAAACTGGTGGTAGAATCAGGAGGGGTTGTATGAAGGAGGTACCATTTAGCCTGGACCATTCAGGATGAACAAGATTGTGCCGGCAGGGAAGATGGGAATTTGGGAAGACTTTAAGGGGCAGGTCTAGAAATGTAGCTAAACAGTAAGCTGCAGGGTAGGGTGGTGAGGAGACAAGCCTTGAAAGGTAGATGGTTCCACTGTGGAAAGCTTTGAAAATAATGCTAAAGGATATGGGTTTTATTCTGTAGCCAGTGGAGCAGGGCACTTGGGGATGAACTCTGACTAGAAGTGAACTGAGTGCCAGTGGTCTGTGAAGAAGGATAGGGCTGAGCAGAGAGAATGTGGATTCTGGGGCTGAACTGCCCAAAATACTCTACTGCTGCTTTCTTGGTTTGAGACCTGTGCAAGTCACTTAGGTATTCTGAACTCCAGTTAATTTTTTTTTTTTTTATGATAGTCACACACACACACACACACAGAGGCAGAGACACAGGCAGAGGGAGAAGCAGGCTCCATGCACCAGGAGCCCGACGTGGGACTCGATCCCGGGTCTCCAGGATCGTGCCCTGGGCCAAAGGCAGGCGCCAAACTGCTGAGCCACCCAGGGATCCCTCCAGTTAAATTTTTAAGCATCAACTGGATCAGTGTTTTTCCAAAACTTACTTTAGGTAACAATCAAAAAAGTAATACGTTAAAAGTAAATAAGCATGACCTGCCTGCCACTTCTGGTTCAGAGCATTTGCAGGGGGCCCAGGTATCTGCCTTTTTTAACAAGAACACTAGTAATTCAGATGCAGTCAGTCCTTGTTCTAGAAACACCACCACTAACACAACAGTACTGTATATTTTCACAAACAGAACAGGGGGCACTCTATGTTACAGGTGAAGAAACCAAGGTCCAGAAAGAATAAGTGACTGGCTAAAGAACACACAGTGTATCAGTAAGAAAGCAATGGGATCTAGATCTTTGGACTCCATCAGCAGTACTCTGCTGTAACTCCCATCCCATGTATGTATGTATTACGATCCCTGGCCCACAGTCTCATCAGCCTATCAAGGATTATGACTAAGCGGATACACACTCTGTTCTTCTTTCCTCCTCCCTAGCTTGGACAGTAAAGTAGGAACTTCTGGTCTCTGGGCAGCTACTGTAGTCTTTACCTCTCTTGTTCCTTCATTCACTCTCCACCAAGGGAGAGCTACTCAGCTCTGGTGATTTGGAGAAAGTGAGCAAGAACAGACTGACTCTTTGTTCTGTCTTTTGGGGTCAGCTTCTCCAAGCATGGATTTGTTCTCACCTCCGGTTCTTTTTTTTTTTTTTTTTTTAAATTTTTTTTAATTTTTTATTTATGATAGTCACAGAGAGAGAGAGAGAGGCAGAGACACAGGCAGAGGGAGAAGCAGGCTCCATGCACCGGGAGCCCGACGTGGGATTCGATCCCGGGTCTCCAGGATCGCGCCCTGGGCCAAAGGCAGGCGCCAAACCGCTGCGCCACCCAGGGATCCCCTCACCTCCGGTTCTACAGGTGAGCTCCCCACCTCTGTTGGGGAAGCCTGCGGCTTAGTGATGTATTGTTCTTTTGGGGAAATCAAAGGAAGTCCAAATTCATCTCACGGTTCAAGCTACATTCTCCCATCTAGCCTTATCCATAAGGCTTTCCATCTGTCCAACTTCGTCACTAGCACTGGACTGATTCTTGACTGGAGAGGCATGAAAATTACCAGCTTCAAAACATCAACCATAGTCAAACCTGAACATCATCAAGTACATACTTTTAAATACTAACTTTATTGTTTTAAAGATTTTATTTATTTATTTATTCTTAAGAGACACAGAGAGAAGGCAGAGACATAGGCAGATGGAGGGAGAAGCAGGCTTCTCACAGGGAGCCCGACATGGGACTCGATCCCAGAACCCCGGGATCACATCCTGGGCCAAAGTGCTCAACCACTGAGCCACCCGGGCGTCCCTAAATACTGATTTTTAAATGAATGTATTTTTTTAAGGTTAAAGTGCAATGTTGGGTTAATCCCAAATTAAAAATAAAGTGCACTCATTGCCTTTGACTCTGCAAATTCTTCTTTTAGCAATTTATTCCAACGAAATATAATCTGTGCAAAGATTTAGTTATAAAATATGCATTTCATCACAATATTGTCTAAGACAGGGAAAAAGGTGACTTCATCTGAATGTCTTCAATAAAAGGCTGATTACACAAATCAGGCAATCATTAAAAATGTTACAAAAGAGTGAAAGAGGGCAGCCCCGGTGGCTCAGCAGTTTAGCGCTGCCCTCAGCCCAGGGTGTGATCCTGGAGACCCGAGATCAAGTCCCACGTCGGGCTCCCTGCATGGAGCCTGCTTCTCCCGCTGCCTGTGTCTCTGCCTCTCTCTCTCTCTCTCTCTGTGTCTCTCATGAATAAATAGTAAAATAAAATCTTTTAAAAAAAAGTGAAAGAGATATCCACTGCATCTTGGTAAGAAAAAAGCAAAGCAAATTACATTGACAGTATATTATGTTCCCATTGCCATGAATGTATAAAATATATATTTATGTATATCTCTATATATGCATAGGAAGAGGTCCAAAAGGCTACATAGCTAGTTTTAAGAGTGATCATCTCTGACAATTATTCCTCTTGTTTATCTGAGCTTTCTAACTTTTCTAGTGACCATGTATTTATTGCTTTTTAAAATAAAAGTATTATTTTTATTTTCACAAAAAATAGTTAAGCATTACTGAAATTTCCAACAGTCATCAAAATGACTACTTTTCTGTTTTACATTTTATTAAATATTGTGTTCATTCAATAAGTGTTTTATGTTCTGAATGGCAAATGTGGTTATTTTTAATGAAAATAAACACATCTTTATGCCTTAAGGAAAGGCACTAAGTCTGCAACTTGCTAAACTGAAGCAGGTTACTGTTACCACTGAGGATGGCCCCTATCTCTAACAGGGGAACTGTAACACTCACCTACAGTTTTTCAGTTAGGATTAAATTGAAGAACAGTATCTAGCTCCAAGTGGGAGTTTAAAAACAAAAACAAAAACAAAAACAAAAACAGGTAGTTGTTTTCCCTTTCAAAATAACAACATCTTGAGTTTTAGTGTATGCATACAAATGAGCAAAACCCAATTCAAGCAATGGATTGGGTGACTATAATTCTTTCTCCAACCCTAGCTAGCAAACTGGTTAGCTCAATTGAAGTTAAACAGTAAACAACTTTTTGCTTTGGTACTTTTGGTTTTATTCCAGACTTAAAAAATCTAAGTGTTGGAGTCAAAGACAAAGTCTAACATCCTGGAGATAAGATTACAGTACTTTTTCTTGATCCAAGTCATTTGTACCAGTGCACCATGATGATATGTGATCATAATTATTATAAGATATAATACATACTGTTAAAAATGGAAGGATTCTCTGTCAAGAAAGCTGACTCCATGTTGAAATACATTTTACATTTACTGGGTTTTACTGAGAGAAAAAGTCAAGTCTTGAAAGGATGGAAGCTGGACTTTTCCATGAAGCTAGAAAACCACTGATTTCTCCTTGCTGCTAGGCCAACATATCCCCTTGGACCTGATCCTTGTAGGTGCCAGGAAAGCTGGAAAGATTTAAGTTAGAAGAAAATTCAAAGGGGAAAAAAATAACTTGCCTGTTACCCTCTACATTCACATGGCTTTTGGATATCCTATCTATATATAATTTTTGCAGTGGAGAGAAGAGACGTGGCTCCTAAAGGATTAAGGAGAAAAGTCTCCTAACCAAAAAAAAAATATTACCTCCAGCCAAGGAGTTAGGAGTTATCTGGCAATTTCATATCAAGTATTAGAAGGACATGAGATTTTTCACGGATATGAGATTTAGAAATCTGTTCCTTCACACATCTCATTCTCTATGGTGCTAAAGAGAAAAATCAGGTCTCTCCTAACATGACTGGAGAGAAAAAGGAGCCTGAGAGAATAAAGCCACCTCTGTAAGGGATGCAATGACAATCCCCAAATTTATTTGTGCAAATACTTTCTAAAGGTGAATGGAAGGCCTTCACACAGCGTCCAAATTCCAGGTTAGCATGATGGCATAGTAAAACCCAAAACCTTCCCTTTCTCAGGAGCTTCCTGTTACAGCCAAATACCTCTTGTGGCTACACAATTCCCACCAGGTGGGGGCCACACACCGGCTCACATCATCTGACATTCATGCTTTGCTCCCTTCGCCAGAAAACAGTACTTTCACAGGCTTTGTACTATTTTTACATCAATCACATAAAGTAGGCAAGCACAATACAAATAGGCCATCTCATAAATGAAGAAACAAAGGTGATGAAAGTTAAATACTCCCCCCCCCCCCATGGATGTTGGGAAGAATGGTGGACTTAGGACAAGCCCCCAGGTCTCTGACATCTCACCCAGTACTGTTCTTCTCCACAGGCTCCCCTTCACAGGGGACTACCTACCTCCACCTAACCAGGATTCAAACATGTTCTCAACACTGCAGGACACAACTTACAGTACCCACTGGCCTAGAAAAGTCAGCACTGATTTTGCCACGTATATTTAGAAAGAACACACAGAATTTTTTAATATCTGAAAATACCTCAAGTGTTACTGAAAAAAAAAGTCCTTTCTATCTGGGAAAGAATAAAAATGAACTGAAGAGCATTAATCATATGATATTAAAACATAATTGAAGGTGGTTTTCTTTTTATTACTGTCATATTTGGATCTCAAGCACCCTTTTGAAGAAAGTGTTTCTGTCACCTCTTTTCCTTCAATTAGATTTCTAGGACTAAGTAAGAAAGTACTTCTTATGACCAGTCCTTAAATGAGGGCCGAGTCCCATTCTTTTTCATTATTGCAGCAAGCTCCTGGCTGACTGTTTTTACCTGTTACTTGGAAACTTAACAGTTTATAAGGAGCAACTTTAACTTTTGCATTAAAGACTCTAGTCTAATGTTCTCTCTCTTTTTTTCACTGATGCAAAAAGTCAGAGAAAAAGTAACAAAATACTAAGGATTATGTAGTAGACACTGTCAGATTTCGCTTTTCACTTAACATTTGGTTTGATAAAGAAAGATCACTTGGAAATATCCAAAACACATACATGGAAAAATTTCTAGTACATTTTTTTATTCAGCAAATTGACTAAAGTGTCTACTCTATGCTAGGCTAAACAGAACTATTTCATAGTTCATCAGTAGTCCCTGACCAATTGACTAGATTTTCAACTATCATCAACAGTTGATAGGTTTTACTATAAAATTTTTTAGGATTGAAAAAAAAAATCTTAGTATGTTAGCATAAAAAATTTGTTTTGAGGGGCACCTAAGTGGCTCAGTTTGTTAAGCATCTTACTCTTGATCTCAGCTCAGGTCTTGGTCTCAGGGTCATGAGGTCAAGCCCTGCAGTGGGCTCCATGCTGGGTGTAGAGCCTACTTAAAAAATTTTTGTTGGGGGATCCCTGGGTGGCGCAGCGGTTTGGTGCCTGCCTTTGGCCCAGGGCGCGATCCTGGAGACTCGGGATCCTGGAGACTCGGGATCCTGGAGACTCGGGATCGAATCCCACGTCAGGCTCCCGGTGCATGGAGCCTGCTTCTCCCTCTGCCTATGTCTCTGCCTCTCTCTCTCTCTCACTGTGTGCCTATCATAAATAAATAAAACAAATTAAAAAAAAGTTTTTTTTGTTTGGTTACTATTTCTTTCAGAAGTTGACAATAATAAAGGAAAATTAAAGCTATACCAGAGCCACTCCTCTTTTTATATTATAGAGACTTCCACTTATCTGTCCCTCATGCAACCATTCTCTATGTTGAGTAAAGTAGCAATAGGCCTCTTCCTTAAAGTGAACATAACATCAACTGTGATGCAGATCAAAACTTGATTCTGAAAAACTATCATCAAGTTTCATACAGAATCATTTGTGGGCATAACTAGAAACAAAGGTGAACAGTCAAAAGGTTTTTAGAGTCTACTTGCCCCTCGTTAGCTGCAAGAATAAAA
The DNA here is from genome assembly GCF_018345385.1 of Vulpes lagopus. NCBI lineage: Eukaryota > Metazoa > Chordata > Mammalia > Carnivora > Canidae > Vulpes > Vulpes lagopus. Next base: position 104,607,312 of record NC_054829.1, read on the forward strand.
GATACTTCTAGACTCCCTGTGATGCAACATCTCTTCCAGTCATATTTCCGCCATAGATGGGAAAAAGGGGACAGGTATGCAAAATTCTTGTTTGCTCTGTAATGCCCTTGCAATATTCCCCACACAAATTCTCAGTGCCTTTGTGAGTGATCTACATATAGCAAGTAGTTAATTTCAGCGGGTTTACAAATTTAGCCAGAGTGGGTATTGCGTGTAAATGTGTCATTTCACAAAGACTTTAAAATCCCTTGAACATCCTGTTAAATATTCTGCAAATAGTCCAGGCTAGATTGGCTATAGTATCAAAATCTCTGGAATTAGGAATCCCTATTTCCTATTCATCCTCTACTCAACTCCCCACTCTCTACTTCAGTGTATTTTAATACCCCTCTCTGCCTACTCCTATACTCCATCTAACCTTTGTGGTTGGTCTCTAGGTCATTTTCTGGCTTTGCATTTCCAAATTTTATAAAGATTGAATCATTTATATGCTTAAAATGACTTAAGAGCTTATAGCAAAGTCTACAGTTCCTATACTGTGACTTCATAAAGTCACAATTAATATTGAGAAAGTCATCATGATCTAAAATGCATTTTACAAATTATTTAAACAAAGTCCAATGGCTGTCTTTTTCAAATGAGTAAGGACTTGTCAGGACAATACAAAGTAGTATAAGTCTCTTGACTGCTATAGTATTAGCTTCCTTCTTCTTCTTTTTTAAGATTTTATTTATTTATGAGAGAGAAAAAGAACACACATAAGCAGGGGATCTGCAGACAGAGGGAGAGGGAGAAGCAGGCTCCCTGCTGAGCAAGGAGCCTGATGTGGGACTCAATGTCAGAACCTTGGGATCATGACCTGAGCAAAAGGCAGACGCTTAACCAACTGAGCCACACAGCCACCTCCAATATTAGCTTTCTATAGACTCTCTCAGTTTGGCATAATTACTTAATTATTTTATTTTATTTTATTTTAAGTAGTGGGGCTTGAACTCATGACCTTGAGATCAAGACCTGAGATCAAGAGTAGGATGCTTAATCAGCTAAGCCACCCAGGCACCCCCCTAAGTAAAAATTTTAAAGATACACAAGTTTTAAATGAATATCTTCTTTTTAAAAAAAACCTTCACTCCTTGGATGCCTGGGTGGCTCAGCAGTTAAGTGTCTGCCTTTGGCTCAGGGCGTGATCCTGGAGTCCTGGGATGGAGTCCCACATTGAGTCCCTGCGTGGAGCCTATTTCTCCTTTTGCCTACGTCTCTGCCTCTCTCTGTGTCTCTCATGAATAAATAAATAAACTCTTAAAAAAAAAAAAGAAAAACACCTTCACTCCCATGACAGCAGCATCTATATGTGCTGAGCTCTACTTTTGTCTAAGAATAAAACATATATGCTTTTCTGCTCACTTACGGACAGTGCTGCCTTATTTTCTCTTTAAATTCCGAGTCTATCTTGAAATCAAAGGGAAATTAGTTTTATAAAATTCCAATCATGTCTATAATATACAAATGAGGAACAAAGGAGTCAGAGAGGAATGGAATGATCTGACTGCCTTAAGAAATAACAGTCACATAAACCAAAAATGGTTCTGCTTAAAGAACAAACAAGATTTGTTAAAAACAGTAACAACAACAAAACAAGACTCAAAAGCTGAAAAATTTTCTCAACTGATATTATGGAAAAATATTTGTGAGGCTACAAGCTCAAGTCCAGGTGAACCCACTTGTGAAGACCTATTTCTGTCCTGTTAAATCATAGGAGTCTTTGACCGCAAGAGAGACTGGGTCAAAATACTGGGGTTGATGAGAGCAAGTTCAGCACCTATATGCCAGCAGGGGGAGGGGTACTTCAAAGAGTAAGATTTTCAGCAGGTTGGCTTAATGGTCTTGTTTTAGTGAATTGGGTTATTCCCATGTTTTTGAATGAACAAGAAATTTCTAGAGTCATTCTGAAAAAAAAAAAAAAAAAAGCACTGATGAATGAGGATCATACCCTGGCCACACAAGTCATACAAGTACAGTATTAGCTCCTGAAGGATCATATGTAGGTAGTATGGCTCCCTGGGACACTTGCATAAGCAAACTGTTTGGTCATGAGATTATCTAAGATATATGAAGTTGGGGGAATGGGGGTGGCAACAGCTTCCAATTATTCTGACTGAGATCCTTCCCAACTTTATAGCAGCAGTACAATTAAAAATGAATCAAACAGAAGAGTTTGAAGGCTCTGAGGAATTTCCCACACATTCTCCTGATAATCCACATTCAAATCTGAGATAAAACGCACCTTCTAAAATTTAGCTTCTCCCACACTTGGGGTAAAGAGGAAAATTTAATATACTTAGCTTCAGAAGTATGCAACTTAGATTAGAAATTTTAAAATAATTTATCACTAAGTCAAATTAAGTAGCTTCTTGTAGTAAGGTGAAGACACTCCATCTTAAAAATCTTGCTCAAAATATATGCCATACTCTCCCTCTATTCCTTATTATTTCTGTATTTTCAAAGCTATGCAGCAATGTGAAGTACAGTGGAATTAACAGTGGCATAAACATAAGCATCCTGATAAGCGTAAGCATATTTAGTTCCTAATTCACATATGACAATAACAAAAAAATCAAATTTCAGCTGTTTATAAGCAAATACAAACATGGAGGTAGGTTAAGATGTAGTTATAACGGTATAATTCTGTTCATCAGAAATCAAATTAATGATTCCCTTAAGTAAAAACCATACAGTAAAACTGAGATGCTCAAGATAATGAAAAAAGATTCCCTGAAACACTTTAATGGCAATGTCTACTAAAAAGAAGGAAAACAGGAAAGACAAAAAACAGCATCTTCCTTTCCCACCTAAAAATCGATCCTCAGAAAGAGCACAAAGAAACAAACACAATAAAGTCAGCAGCACGGGCTGGCCAGGTGTTACTGCGGTTGGTGTGACCCCGCTGCAACATTCGCTGTAGCTTCCTGCACCAAGTCTGCTGCTTGGCCCTCCCCGAGCGTCTGAAGAGAAACGGGATGTTTCCCTTCAGAGGTGTTAAAAACTTGGGTTGCCTAAAGGACAGATGTAAGTTTGACACCTAAGATTAATAACCACAGCGTATTAGGCCAGTGGGAACTTTCACTATGTTGAAGACAAACTCACTGCTCACATGGTATTCAGGCACCCAAGTGCTAGGACCCAACGGAGGTAACAAATTCTTTTTTTCTTTTAATACTTTACCATTGGCCTACAGGGATTGCCATAAATAACACTCGCGGAAAGAAAGGCTTGGGAGTACGCTTTTAATAAATTCTCTAGGGTCCTTGCTCTGAAATATTTAACAAGCTTCGGCATCTTCTTACTGTCTATGAAAACCACCAACTCAAGCCAAGGTTCACTGTGCTTTATGAGAACTGACACCAAATGTGTTATTATAGGTACTTTCTTGTTAGGCCTGATTTATCTGAACTAAGAATTCTTATTTAAAATTCTGTGAGACACTCATTCATAAGATTTTTAGTATAAACAAACCTCTAAGAATTCCAGTTTTGAAGGATATAATTAACCAATTAAAATTTCCCTACAGAAGGGAAAAAGCTGGATTGGTAAAAATGCTTCATTCTCTTGAGTAGGTGATACTGTACTTAGGTCATAAGTAAAAAGCTGCGCAAGCATACATAGGTCAGTATTTGTCTAAAACTGAGCAAAAGCACATAGAGTCGTTAAAATGAGCTACCAACAGAAACATTTCTGTGCATGCCAATTGACCCTAGCTGCATGTAACTCAATTTATATGCAGTTACATATAAAAAGAGAATTCTATGAGAGGAAGGGACAGTCAGGGACCTCCCCCACCCCCAGATGTTTTTCGGGCCCTAACACCTGCAACCAGCAGATGTAGTAAACAAGCAGTTGTTTGTAATGCAAATTCAAGTATGGTCTCACCTTAAGCTCAAACACAAATGGTCACCCTGCTCCTGACACCCTAGATGAAAACTTAACACTGAGGATGTCAGCTATACAAACACCAAGTCCTGCTAAGGACAGAGTTAAAGAGCTAGAAGGCAGAAGCATGGTTAGGGGTGAATAAGAGAGGCTGCCTTCCGGTTAGTGTTTTGGATCTCAAACACATTAAAAACAGCTGTTGGGTATTAAGAACCAAAGACTGCAACTCACTTTGGTAGGACCTTTAAAAAAAAAAATGGATGTAGCCTTGTGGTTAAAACGGAAAAGATTCTGTAACTGTGCAAACTGCAGAATATTGCAAGACGATGTGTCTAAAATAAATGCATTCTAAAATGTAACAGAATAAACCAAAGCAGATAACAAGGTAAGGTAACTGTTTCCTGACCACACCCCTTTCCTCCACCCTACACCCACCAACATTATTCTGGCCACAAAATCTTTCCTAAACAATGAATGACTGTTCAATTCACTGACCTCAAAATTTTAATATATGTACTAACAATAAATACCTTCTATGCTATCAAAATTTCAAAATGATTAGTATGGGGGGGGGGCAGGTGGCTGGAGAGACCTAAAGGCGAAAATCCTGATTTAAAGAAGAAATGCTGGGCAGCCCTGGTGGCTCAGCGGTTTAGCACTGCCTTCAGCCCAGGGCCTGATCCTGAAGACCCGGGATCAAGTCCCATGTCAGGCTCCCTGCATGGAGCCTGCTTCTCTCTCTGCCTCTCTCTCTCTGTCTCTCATGAATAAACAAAATCTTTAAAATAAATAAAGAAGAAATGCTTAATTTTCAAGATGCTGAGGGATAATTTATACCAGATTTTTATTATATTGACTTTTAATAGATTATTGTTTTGAAAGAAGTGCCTTAACTAAGGAATAAAGCCCACAGATACTTATTAAGCATTAACCGTGTTTACAGCTGAAAAATGTTTTAAGATCATTTTAGGGGCTATTTTCTAACGTTACTAAGTCAGAGACTACAATTTAGATTTGTCAGAAAGATTATTTGTTGTTCTCAAGCCTTTCAACAAAAATCTTCAATTATTCCTTATCTAAAACATATTCTCCTCTTCACCATTAAAAAAAAAAAAGAACAGTCCCAACTATTAAAAAAGTATCTGATACGTTTGCATTATTTAGTTCAACAAACAGAAAAATCTCCTACAAATTTTAAAACTCAGAAGCATTTATTTGGGGGTAGTCCCTAATTATTTATTTGGGGGTAGTCCCTAATTATTATTTGCTTTTATTAGTCACTTCTTAGACAGGACATTCATATGTACAACACAGACACTTCTACCATTAAATATTTTCAAATATTTTTTTGAAAAGCCTTTTAAAATAAAATGTGAAAACACTATTTCCTATGACAACCGTCATAAAATCTCCAAGGTCACCGTTTTAACTGCTATATGAAAATCAGAAATATCTTATTCCCTACTTGAAAGTTCAAGTATCTTTTTGAAATTTATGGAAAAATAATTACAGGAACTTCCAAATCACAGTGCCCACATAGAGTATATTTATTTCACATACCCATCATTCTAACAATTGGAGACTACAAATAATCACACAAATACTCTTGTTGATAATTGATTCCTCTCTGCTACTTTGATGGATCTTCTAGATCCCAGATTCTGTTCATTGAGGTATTGTTAGTAGTACTTTCCCTAGATGTCCATGACTGAATTTTTTTTTTTCACTTTGTGAAAGCACTGGACTAATAAGGCTAAGACCATAGGGTTCCACCTTCACAATCCTGGGTTTCCTTAGAAGGCCAGCCATACTGAAACCCTAATCCTCAAGACCCTGTATACACACACACACACACACACACACACACACACACACGTTCTTCACTGGAGGCTAGGTGATAGAGGGAGAAAAAGGCTGAAATAGGGTAAATATATTGACAGATCAGTGAAAATCCATCACTACCATGAGAGAGACGATACTCAGGGAGAATTCCATCGCCAGCACATTTCACATTCACATAGTATGTAAGTTACTCTTTAGGTGTTTTCTTACTATATAAATGATGTTTCCACTTCCCAACAAAAGAGAAATATCATCAAATGATATATTTGAAATTCTTCACAGTGCTAAACATTTGCAAAATGCAGTTATGTTGCTATTGCATTTTTAGAACTTTGAAAGTTAACTGAGCCATGAGATAAAAAGAACAATATTCATTGGAGTTATCTTCAAGTGGTATTTTCTCAACACTTATCCCCACCCCCTTGCCAACTGTTTTTCTTTAAATGTATTTATTTGAAAGAGAGAGAGAGAGAGATATTGAGTCCCAAGCAGATTCCATGCTAAGCACAGAGCCTGACCAGAGGCTTGAGCTCATCACTGGAGCTGAAACCCAGTCAATCGCTTAACTGACTGAGCCACCCAGGCATCCCCCCACCACCACCCGAATGACTTTTTAAAAAACATCAGGTAATGCAACAAAATGAGACACTATCTTAAAAGCTGAAGTAACATTCTAAATGTTCAGCCCCAAATAAGCTAAAGTAGTTCTGATTCTAGATAGCTATGGGCAGTGAAAGCTATACAGTACATAGCTAACTGAAAAATTAAATCAATTTTTCCTCTCATCAGCATAAAAAGCACAATACATATAAAATCATGAATTTGTTGATTTAACTTTGCTTGCTTTCATGATAACTGGAGATTTGTTATTTATACATCTTAACCAATAAGACAAAAGCTAAGATTCCAAGTGTAAGACATCAAAGGTAGCACTCTCTTAAGGCAGCCATTCCTCACAGCAGGTCTTATTTATTAATAACTCCTCACATAGAATGAATGTACTTCCAATGTGTTTTAAAAAACAACTATTTTGCTAAAATATAAATTAGCTTGCGCTTCTGAAAATAATTTGCATCATCATTGTGTTACTCACTGTTCTTGGGATGGGTGGAGAAAGAGATCCATTGGACATGTATGGGTCATTATTCATATTTGGCATCATTATGTACCCGGAATAGCTCGAGTAGGAGGGTCCCTTGTTGTAGAGGCCTCCATCTGGATGCTTTCCTGAGGGAATCCAAATAACAATCAATGATGCACTGACTTCCTTTTTATATCAGTGTATTTTTCATCTGAAAATCTAATAGTTCTATGACAAACCAGACCTTACATAATGGATTTGTTTACAAAATACTGTAACTGGATTATTATGCTCTATTTTAGATTGACAGCATTTATTCTCTTAAATGGCTTAGCAGTGAAACAGATGTTTTAAAAACATGTGGTTCAATTTACTTCCACTACTGACTGGTGTTTTTACAAAAATAAGTGTTATTCAACTAACTTAATTTGTTCTAAAACTAACAAACTGGACCAAGAAACATACACATGTGAAAAAACACACAAAACCTAAAGGCCATCTAGCCATACACACACACACATATATTTACACACCTGAAGTTATGCTCCACCTTAGCAACAAAGTAAAAAATTCTACCTGTGCTACTAGATTTCTAAAAAAATTTCTAGATTTTATTGAGGGAGAAAGAGTTATATCTAGTAGATGGACAATTACCCAAACTCATGAAGGATTAACTCCAGGAGACTTATTTTTACATACTACACCATTCTGCCAAAGAAATCTGTGTGTTTAACATATACATTTCTTAATCTGTATAACTCCTTTGTAGCTCTGAAGAAAGTCTGATATTATACTTCTCTTCCCTCTTTTCCTAGCTGACTTATTGTATATGAACACTCCATTCTGGTCAAACCAACTGTAAGCAAAGGAAAATAGAAATGCAGACTACTCAACAAGAAAGCCCTACAGATTACTTGATTATTCTAAAGTCACAAGGAGTTCTAGTTAAATCTAAAAAATACATGCAATTTTTAAAGTTTTGAGTAAGAATTAGAAATGGGGAGAAAGTCTATAATAATGTTCCACATGCAAAGGTCCTAATTTTAAGAATAAAGTTTTATATTTTTACAAATTAGATTCTGATTTACTGAGCCATATTTAGTCTGTGCGTTCGCTGCCTGCCTTCTCACTACAAGAAACAGCAATTTTACAAATGAAAATCCATTTGAAACTATTCTTGTTGGAAAATAAATTGGTATAGACTGTCACTCTGTACAATGCAGAAAAAAATACTAAAGTTCTAAGCCAATTAGAACTTGGGCTTTAAAAAAAAGGAAAAAAGGAAAAATTATAGACATTTCCTCTTCCACAGAGAATCTAGAAGCCAACTAAAATCCAAAGGCCCCTAACTCATTCAGAGACAGTTTTTAAATCATACATGAGAAATAGGCAGTGAGTTTCCTGGGTTTTCTTTCCCATTTTGTTAAAATAGTGGGCACCGTCTTATCACATCTGATTCCTGTTTCTTGGGCTCAAATAAAAATCAGAAAAGACACCTATATTCACAAATTGCACCTATTAAATGATAAACTTGGGAGAAATAGAATTAGTGTCTTACCGTCATCAGGGTGTTCTCTGGCCTTGTCGTGGTAGGACTCCTGAGAGGTTTGTGCTTGTCTGGCCACCTAACAGCAAGAATCCCCATCCCCAAAAAAAGAAAACCAACTTTGAGTTTGTGATTAAGTGTGTATCCACTGGTAATTCAAAGGAGGAGGACTGGGTGAGGCTCAACCTACCTATCTTATCAACCTAAGTGGGATAGGCTAGGGCTGAGAACCTGGAAATCTTTTGCTTTTTCTTTTCAACACATATTTTTAAAGTGATTATTATATACCCAAGACTAGAAAGTATAAATAACACTAAGAAAAACAGTAACAGTATAGTAAATCTGGGAAAGATCCGCATGCTCCTCTGACTGCTGATTATTACAATACATCAAGGCTACTTAGATACCTAGTATGATAGGAGTTTGACTTAATGGGGGGGTTCATCCTTTTGATAGCTTTTTTAACCACTGTGAACGGTCGATCAGAGCCAATTAAAATTGGGCAGAAATACCATTTTGCAACTAAAATAAAATAAAAACTAGGCACTTACAGATAGGGGTCTTAAGGTGACTGTCCTAAGCCAGTCCCAGCAGGAGACCCCCTCCCTAAAACCTACCACAACTGGCTGAGTGCAAGCTGACAAGAAAAAAGTGAACTACTCTGCGGTTAAAGGGAGGAAAATTCGAGACTTGAGTTATAAACATCTAAAAGGTAGCCCAGTTAATATCAGTTCTGGTAACCACCATCCACCCAGACTCAACCACGTGCAAATCAGTGGTATTACCCATTCACCATCTTCCCTGGTCTGCCCCATGCCCACTTACTACCGTGGCAAAGATTAACAGAGCCTTAATCCCTGGGTTCTATGCTTCAAACTGTAGGACCCTTCTTCCCAGAGCAAAAACGGAAAATGTGAAGTGGGTGGCAGATTTATTCATGGAATAGGAAAGGAGAAGCAGAATGAGCAGAAAAAGATGCTGCTCTATAAATGCAAGAGTTTGCTTCTGTTTCAGATGTTATTTGGTTCCTTGGACATATGTCCTCCAGGTAACCTTCTCCCCCAAATGCATATTCACAAACCCTTTAAGTGGAGTTGCGTGCACCCTAGCCCCCCCCCCCCCCCGCCTTCAAATTGGAATGTTGTAATGAAAGATACGAGGGTCAGGACCCCGAGCGCCCTCGTGTTCTTAGAACCCAGGCCCCCCAGGCTTCCAAATGCGTACTCACCCCCGCCATTGGTATTAAGAAGGTAAGTCTGAAGTGTTCTTAAACGTGTTGTTTAAAACCCAAAATGTCCCCGCCCCCAAAACCACAGGCTTTCTTTTTGGGGGCAGAAGGATGCCATTTAAGGGAAAAGGGTATACCCTCCAAGTTCCTTTGGAGGGAAAAAGCGTTGGTGAAATCATCTGAGCGTCAGGACTTTTCCACCGGATTTCCTCCAAAGCGTTTGTTTCCCAGTTGTTAAACGAGGGTGGCCGGCGGAGTGTCGGGTATCAGGGTCCGTCCGCCCACCCCGCCCCCCCTCTGCAACTCCCCGCCGCCTGCAGACAGCCCCTCGGCGCGGCCCTGCTCGCGGCTGGCCCTGGCCGGCGCTCACGTGTCTCTATTTACTCCGCCAGGGTTACCTGCGCGGTCGCCGCGGCGGCCCAGGAGATCAGATAAAGCGTCTGCACACGCCCTGAGCGCGCGCCTGTTCCCCACCTCTCGCCTCTGACCCCCCTTTCTCCTGCAAAGATTCAAGGCCTGAGCCGCACTCACACTTACCAAGTGTAAGCGCTTTTTTACTTTAAGTGCCCAGGTTTGGAGAGACCGAGTGTTGCCCGCGGTCCCGGGCGCCCCCCCCCGCCCCCATCCCCCCATCCCCCCACCCCCCTGCAGGGCGGCTCGGCTCGGCTCGCTCGGCTCGCGGCGCCCACGGCTCCCAGCAGCCGCCGGCCGGGGCGCAGGGACTGCGGCGGCCGCAGAGACCCGGGCGCGCGCTCCCCGGCGGTTGGGGCCGCCCCGCCTGTCCGCGGCCCACGCCCGCCTCCTCTTCCTCTCCGCCTGCAGCTCTGCTCATCTCTACCTAAGCCTCTGGTGGTTTAACGCACTTTTGCAGAGACATCTACCGCGGGAGAGCGCGGGTGCACTTAGTTCCGTCCCACGGAAGAACTTCTTGGTGTCGTTCGGGCATCTCCGCTTTAATGCGTCGCACCCTCTCGACCCCGCTAAAAAGTCCGCGGGCGACACGCTACGGGGTAAGGGCGGCTTGTCTTGCCCGCAAGCCAACAATTTCCTCCTCGACCCTCAGCACTGACCCATAACCTCCCTGCACACGCCTCCGCACCCACCAACACGCACACCAAGAATGTGGCCCGGGGCGCGTCCAGCCCCCACCCCCGCCCCCGCCCCCGCCCCCCAGCCGGGGACCCCTCGGGGCGGCGGTCCCGGCTGCCCGGCGCCTTCCCTCCTCCTCTGCGCCCCCCGGACCTCCGGGCCGCGGCCCGCTGCGCTCACCTCGTGCCCGCTGCTGGCTGGGATGATTTCGGACTCGTTCACTAAGGACGACTTGATGTCGGCGAGGTCGCCTTCCTCTTCGGGGTGGCTGATCTCTGCGAAGATCTTCTCCTTCTGAGGATCGCCCTCATCCTTGAAAGGGATCATTTCGTCGGTGGCGCAGAGTTCCGGGTCCCCCCCGCCGCCGCCGCCGCCGGCCCCGGAGAGTTGGGGCATCCCGACGACTCTGTAATCTCCGCTCCGCTGGAGGAGCCCCCGAGGCGGCGGCAGGAAAGACAGAGGATCAACGGAAGGGGGAGGAGGAAAAGGAGAACTGGAGGGATGCGCGAGGGAGAAGAGCGGGCGGAGACCGGGCCCGCGGCCCGAGGCCGGAGCAGCTGCGGCGGTGCCCGAGCCCCGGCGGCCCGCTCCGCTCCACTCCGCGGAGCCCGGCGCCCGCCCTCGCGGCCGAAGGGCGCTGGGCTGCTAAGGCCGCGGGCGCCCGCGCCTCTGGGGGCGACTGAGCTGCGGGGCGCGTGCTAGGCTGGGCTGCCCCCGCGGCCACCCCGCGCCCCCGGCGCCTCCAGGGTCTGCGCGGAGGTCGCCGGTGCCGGAGGAGGCAAGACTCTCCCACGCGCCGCGGAGGGTCCGTCGGGGCGTCTCCACGCAAACCTCTCCACCCTCGCTTCCCCGGTGGCCGACTGGGGAGTTTGTGTTCCGAGAAAGGCGACCTGGGCGCAAAGGCTCCGTTTGCCCCGGCACACAGGGTGCGAAGGAGAGTCAGAAGATAACGAAATGTCCGCTTCCTGGAGGGTAAAAAAAAAATTAAAGAGCCACCGGGTTGAGATGTCCGTTTGTAAAGCTCCTTATTTCCTTCCCTTTCGCTTCAGTTTTCCTTCTCCAGGCGCATTTAATCTGCTGGTGGAGGAGGAGGAGGAGGAGGAGGTGGGGGAGGAGGGAGGAGGAGGTGGGGGAGGAGGAGGAGGAGGAGGAGGAGGAGGGAAGAGAAAGAGAAGAAGTTTGCCAAGAATAAAGTTTGTGCCGGCGAGCGCTGGGAGTCGGCAGTGGAGGATGCGGCGGGGTCTCGGGAGTCACAGCGGGGGCCTTGGACCCAAATGCTCCTGCCGGGCGCTCGAGCCGACAGACACGCACTCGCAGCCCGACCCCTCTTTGTTCCCGGCTCGAGTTTCTCAGCCTGGCGCTCTCGCTCGCCGCTCTCCACGCCGCCGCCGGGCCGCTCTGCCAGAGCAAAGAGCTGCGCCCTTCGGGCTCGCCTGGCCGAGGGGAGCGGGGGCGCCCCGAGCCTGGCCGCGTCCGAGGCTCCGGGCGCGTCCCGGGCCCTCGCACGGAGAGCGCTGAGCCCAGGTCCCTCCTCCGCACCCTGCCCCGCAGGTGAGCGGCTGCGCCTCCCCGCCGCTTCTCCTCCTCCCGCGCCTCGCTGGCGCTCAGAGCTACCCACTTGCGTCGCTTCTCCTCCCTCTCCCCTCCCCCGCCTCCAGCTCTCCTTGGCCGCCCGCTGGGGGGGCGGGGGGGGGCGGCGAGAAGGAGGTGGTGATTGAGGACTTTTTTTTTCTTTTCCCAGAGCCTGTAGGACGAGTCCCAGTGGTGTGTGTGTGTCGGCGCGTGTGTGTGTCTGCGCGCGCGCGAGCGAGTGCGCGCGCGCCTAAAGGATCTAGAAACTCGCTGAGAGGAGGAAGGACCCGGCGCTTCCTGTAACCCACGGAGAAGCACCCTTTGCCCGCGTGAAATTGACAAGAAACTCTGCCAGAACGGTTTAACTTCATCATCTAAGAATCTTTTCTCTTGTACCCCCTGCACCTTCCTCTGCCAGTCTCGCCCGCCCCCCCCCCTTCCCGCCTCCTTCTCCCTCCCTCCCCTTGGCAGGGCGAAGAAGATGAAAGAGAAGCCGCCGCAGCTGTGATCGACACCACATTGATAGATGCTCTGACAGAGCGGATGAGGCGGGAATTGGGGACAGAGAGAAGGAAAAGGGGAAAATATAACAGAGATTGCCCAACTAAGAAAACGGAAACGAGGACAAGGAAGAGAGTTGTGACTTTCCTAAACTATAATGTCAAAGGACAAGGGAGCACATGTTAGCAAAAATTAAATCTCCGGTCTTAACCGAGAAAAATAGGACAAAGAAGAAAAAAAAAAAAACTGAAGACTGGATGTTAATTACCGCCTTTTAAAACAAGATCTTTCTGTGCATCCTCACCAGGAGATGTACAGAGAGAGTTGCGCTAGGTCTCTCTTGGATTTCAGGAGATACACGCTACAATGTGTGGGAACCTCATAGAGAATGGAAGATCAACCCAAGGAGGGAGAAGGCAAAGGGACCCAGGAGACGGATGCCAGTAGAGAGAGGGAGGGAGGACTGGGCAGTCTCTGGCACCTCGGACTGCGCACTCAAAGGGACCCTTGAAGATGCAAATCCGAAATCCAACCTCAAAAATTCCCCAGGCACCACCATCTCTTTGATGCATTTTGTGCAAGGACAGGACTTTTAAGGAGATGCTTTGTGAAAGTTACAGTATAAGCGAAGCTGAAGTTTGAAAACACATTACATTTTGTTCCTTGGCTCTCAAACCCCCTCAGTTAAAAATCCAGGCAAAATTATTATACCTAATACACTAGCCATCTGTAAAACCTCAGAACAGTAAACAAGAGGCAGGAAGAAATGTGTCTCCATCTACCTTAAATTGAAAATAAGGAAAACACTACAGAATCAGACGTTAGCTCTATTTTATAGGAATAGTCATGCAAAGGTCCCTCTTTTCCTAAGAAGAGAATTGCATGCTGCTGGGCATTATATATAAGTAAAGACCTTAACAGTGCTCCAAAAGAGCACTTAAAACTTTGCCCCAGGATGGGAAATTTACTAAAAAGCAATTTTAAATACTATCAAAGGGTTCTATTGGTCATATACAGCATGGTCAGTTGTCACACATATTCTAGTTGGGGGATTGGGGTAAAATTAGGGAGCTAGTGATGGAAGGCAGGAAGAGTAAAACATTAAACACACTCTAAATAGCTGACAATGCAAAGCCTTAAAGAAGAAAAGAATATTCTACTACAATATGTCTGTAAGACAATAGTAAAAAAGATCGGAAAGAAACCATTTTTTTTTAATTGATGGCAGTAGTCAACTTCCCTTGAAGTCATGCACCAATGTGAGTGTAAAGTACCAGTGATGTGAACATGTAGCTATGTCAGACATTAATACCCTCTGTTCTAAAAGAAATATGGGAAAGCAAAGTCAAAAGTCCTCCCAATAAATGTGCCAATTTGGCTGGTAGGAAAAGAGCTGGGAAATGCAGTTTCACCAAAGGAGCCAGAGTAAGGGTTCCTTTTCATCAAAATATTGAGAGGGCGTGGAATTGGGGCGGGGGCACACAGAATGGCCATAGAATATTTTCCGGGAGCCAAGGAGAGATTAAATGACGACTCCTACATCTCCCTGTTTAAGTGTTGCAACTAATTCGAATCCCATTTTCTCCTCCATGTTAATTATCTGGACTCCCGGAGTCTTTGGGGAGCTCAGCTCCAGGTGTCCTGGAGATTAGGAGCTCGAGGAGATGGGAGTTTGGGGAATAATGACTAGTAGGAACTGTTCACTAGAAGGACCGAGGGTAGGTGGCTTTGTTTGGGATTTTTCGGTAACCCTCTCTTACCGAAACGTTTCTAACGAAATCACCAGCGCTTTGCTCTCTCTGCGGCCGCTTGTCCTCCTTGCGGCGTGCGGTTGTTGGCGGGGGTCCCTAGCACTGCTGCAAATCTTGAGATGGGCTGAACTTAACGGGGGCTTTGCGAGGCGAGGAAGCATTCGTCCAAATTCATTTAAAGCTTTATCTGGGAGCGAGGTGGACGTTTCCCCGCGAAGTCTGTCTTTCCTGGGGTGGGGGTGGCGGGGGTGGGGGGGGGGTGCTGGGAAGCTGGGCCCCTTCGGGAGGGGTGAAGTAACCCTAGGAGAGACGGTCCTTCTTCCCGAACAGGTTCGGCGATGTACCAGCCAAAGGCATTTCTGCCGCCGGGAGGTCTTTCCGAAATCGTGCGGGGGCTGCTATTGCATATGCAGCTGCTTTGGGTGCACAGGCAGTCCGGGATGTGGTGGGCGCGGCGCGGGAGACAGGCCGCCGCCCGCCGCCCCCTTCCCTCGGATGTAGAGGCGGCTTGTTCGTGTGAACCGAGCGAACGACTGGGGCTGGCTGTTGCAGGTTCACTCCTTCAGGATGTGGGTTTCAGGGGGCGTTTTGATGTGATTTAATTCTGACCGTGAAACAATTGCTAGGGGCTGGCTGGATCGCTGTTGGTTTTTCCCCTCTTGGCGGCTTTGGTTGGTTTGGGTTTAGTTTGGGAGCGGACGGTGACTTGTTTGATAGCGACACTTCCCTCGGTGCCGGGCGCCGTCGCCGGCTCTGCGCGTGGGGGACCGGGCGCCCACCCCGAGCCGGAGCCGGGGGGCGGGGGGCGGGGGTGGAGGTGGGTGGGAGCGGAGACGGGCCCCGAGGTCCGCAGGGTACGCGGGGCCGGGGACTGGGAGGATGCCCCCCCCCACGGAGAGACCCCTCCCCCCCCCCCCCCGCGACTTTGCTGCCAAGTCGACGCGGCTACACACTCCGTAGTGGGTCCTTAATTACAGGGAGGAGAGAAACGCGCGGTGCCCTCGGGAGCGCCCTCCGCCCCCTCGGTCCTCCCCTCCCGCCCAGACTCCGGGTTTTCCCCTTTGTGTGGCCTGGACTCTCTCCCCCAGCTACAACTTTGGTGGGATCCCAAAAGGAGGAGGTGGCGGGGGCCTAACGCAAGCGGATGCTCGAGGATGCCCGAGGAGCAAGGACGAGGAAGAACTAGAACAACGAATACTGTGATCGCAGAGACGCACGGGACTCCGGCGCCCTCGGTTTCCCCGCCCCGGGCCTCGCCAGGAGACCAAGTGCTCGGGGCACTTTAGGGGACTCCGCGGGAAGGAGAGGGGGCGGGGCGGGGGGCGAGCTAAAGGGCCGTTTGTGTCCCAGGGGTTCTTCCGCCTCTCCGGGTCTCCTCCTAAGACCGACGCAACCCCCTCCCGCGCCGCGGTAACGACCCGCAGCCCCGCGGAAATGTGGTTCCCAGATCCGGCCGCGTGCAGGCTCCCGGCGTCGGCGAGGCCCGCGCCCGGGGCCCCCGCAGCTCCGCGCGGCGTTGCGGACCCGCCCACCGAGGCCCCGCCCCGCCCTCCCGCCGCGGCTCCCGCGCTCGTGCGGACGCGGGCCAAGCTCGGCGCCCGGGGCGCGCCCGTCCGGGGAGCTGTGCCCTCCGCGGCCGGCGAAGGCGGGCCCCACCCCGTCTAGCACCAGCCGACCCTCTGTCCCCCGGGAAGCGATGGCTCCCCACCCCGGGCTGCCCGGATCGACAGGAGTCAAGTTGGGGTGACTCCGCTCGGGAACCAGGGGACGTGGGGCGGCGGGTTCGGAGGGGGCCCCCGCCACGCGCCTTCAAGGCTGGGACGCAACGGGAACCCCTGCCCCCCCCCCCCCACGGGGGCCCGGGGCTACGTCTGGAGTGGAGCGGAATGGATGCGCGACCCGGAGTAGACCTGCAGACCGCCGGACCAGGGGCCTGCCTAGTGCTGGGCTGCACGTAAAATTCCTTTCCCTCCAGTCTGAAAACTTTTCTCCGGCGCCCTAACTCGGCGTGGGGACGGGCCTCGGGCCCCGGCGACTAGCACGGCCTGGGCGGCCCGCCCCTCCGGCCCCTCCGGCCCCTCCGGCCCCTCCTCCGCAGCCCGGTCCCCTCCACGCGCTCCCCCGGCCGGGGACGCGCGGGGCCCGGCGCGGAGAGGCTGCCCCGCGCGCGCGAGCCGCGCCTTATATCCTCGGAGGGCGGCGCCTGCGCACGGCCCGGCTCGGCGGCACGGCCTTTGAAGTCGTGGCGGCTGCAGCTTTCATCCTTTCTTTTTTCCCTCGCAGGCCCCTTTGTGTGACTAAATTTGGCAAGAATATGGATCCGAGCCAGGCTTTCCACGTGTGCTCCCAGCTCCCAGCTCCCAGCTGAGAAGGCCAAGGGTTCTCTTCCGGGTAAGGAGACAGGGAGAAAGATCAAAGAGTTTGGGGAGCTGGATCTGAAATGTGAATTGAAAATAAAAAATCAAGCCTGGACACATTCCAGTTTCTAAAGCAAAACCAACCCCTTAGCAGAGGCCGTCTCGCTATGACTCTCTTTCTCCTTCTGCTCTTTTTTTACTCTCCTCTGCCTTTCTTTCCCCGCAACCATCCTCGAGCACATGGAATAAAATAAAGACGACATAGGGAAGCACTTAGTTCCTCCAGATTTTTGTCTTGCAGTTAATTTTATTAGGGAAAATATCTTGTTCATAATTGCTGTTATGTGAAGCCGAATTTCTGGAGCCATAAATATTGTCTTATTTTAGTATGCTTCTCACTTTCTTTTGTAGCACATTTGGGAGGAGAACGTGGACACACGCGTGTGTGTTCATTGTACGTAGTGCTTCTTTTGCTACACACGATATGGTGCACTACATAGTTTTCTCCCACAGAAGTTAGATCCTGCAAAACCAATGTTAGTATTGTTTTTTTTGTTTTGTTTTGTTTTGTTTTTAATCAAAGCATTCACTGTCTGGTGTCTCTGGTTTAAAATCCTCTTATTGACTGACAGAGTTCTGAGATCTTTTCCTACAGGGGACTAGCTAGAAAGTTTGTCTTTATAGTTTAGGAAACCACAAGGCCCCTTTTGGAATATATTTCTTGAGCAGTATTCTGTTGTTTCAGAAGTAACTGGTATGAAGAGACTGCTTTTGAAATACTGTAATGCAGAGTCGGAAATCCTGGGTCTGAGGGGGGCTGTGTCACTCCTGTCATGCTCTCACCTCAGGCAAGGCATTTAACTTCTCCCAGACTCAGTTTCCTTTCTGCAGAATGGCTGTAATAACGGCCTACTCGAAAAGATTGTTGTAAGCATTCAGTGAGATAATGCATGTGAAGGTGTATATTAATGTATTAGTAGGCCATGAAGCAAAGATGATTCTTCAGGAGACCTGTAAATTGCAAAATCAAACTAAGGCACTAGGAATCTCTACCACAGGAGTAAATGGGAATGGTTTCATATACACACCCATGCTTTGACCATCTCCACATCTGCAACAGTTGTGTTACAAAAGCACCAAAATCATCTTAGTATTTGTTACCTCTTAATGAATAGATAAATTGACATAGACAAATGACACTGAAAACAGAATATTATTTTGTGAGGCAGTTGACACAGCTTGTAATAACTCTGAGAACGACCTTAGTAGTATGATGGCCTATGAGATAGATAAAATACTTAACAACAGCTTTAAGTACACGGGGAGGGGGTGACTAGAAAGGTGTGTAAAGAGATGTTTCTTGGGACTGTGTAAATACCATCAGAATTTATGTTTCAGAATAGAATGTGATTACATATCTCAGACTGAGGCATCTCAAGTTTACAAGGCAATAAAGGTTATGGTTCAGGCTGGGTGTGAAGTGACGGAGCTGTCACCTGTGTAGCACTTAGGACATTTAGCTGAGTGTGCTTCATGCATGATCCTTCCTAACTTAAGGTGACTCCTCCAATGGGGTCATTTCCTGGGCTCCACCTCCCAGGATAAGGTTTCCAGTGATACCTGTGTACGAAGTGGTAAAAGCAGGAGTAGGGGGAGGTTTCCAGGGTTCTGGTTCCAGTCTTCTTTTACTGTGGCCCAAGGCTGCCCAGGTAGAGTCCTCCTGAGGAGTTCCATCTCTTTTGGCTGCCTCCTGCTGGTAGCAGCACTCAGAGTTTGCAAATGCTATTGTAGGGACTCTGTAGCAATGGGACACTTAGGAGACACCTTCTAGTTTTAATTTTTCTTTCCCCAAATATCCCAGATTAGAAGTGAATGCTGATCAAGTTCACTGTCAACTTCAGTCCTTCCTTTCACCCTTCTTTATAGATGCAGCTACGTTAAAATTTATTTTTGCCTGGAAAGAGAACATAGACCAAGACACTGAGGATTTTGTCTTGTGAGGGCCTGAAAATACTCAAGGAAAACCTTGGAGAAAATAAACTCTCTGAATGGGGAGACACGGTTAAAGGATTTTTCTTACTTTTATTAATCTGTTTCTTTAGTAGGTATGATTATGAGGTCTGTCTTGAATTGAGGTAAATGAAGTTCTTCAGATGGAGGCCCCTGTAGTTTTTCAGGCCTCCTGGACTGAACAGGCAGGACCTTGGGCTCTGTCAGCATTGAGCCAGAGTCTAATCCCTGGTTTGAAGTGAGAAGCCAAAGCCACAACCTTCTTCTTCTTCTTCTTCTTCTTCTTTTTTTTCTTCTTCTTCTTCTTCTTCTTTTTCTTTTTTTTGTATATTTTTTTATTGGAGTTCAATTTGCCAACATATAGCATAACATCCAGTGCTCATCCCATCAAGTGCTCTCCTCAGTGCCCAACACCCGGTCACCTCACCCCCCCCAACCCCCATCGGCCTGCCTCCCCTTTCCACCACCCCTTGTTCGTTTCCCAGAGTTAGGAGTCTCTCATGTTCTGTCTCCCTCTCTGGTATTTCCCACTCATTTTCTCTCCTTTCCCCTTTATTCCCTTTCACTGTTTTTTATATTCCCTTGCCCAAAGGCAAGGGCAGTACCAACAGAGCAATATGGAGATTAATGCAGAACAAGGTCGTTAGTTTCATTGTTTATTCAGTTACAGCGCATATTTGTGTAAATTTCGGGGACAGTGGTGGCAATCTCTCTTTGATGGAGTGTAATCTATACATTTTAGTGCTCCAGGAAAGTGCCTGACTGACGGGAACTACAACCAGTGCCCAGAAAACACATCTACCCAGGCACAGTGAAGCATGTTGAACAATTTTCCATTGATTTCCATCAAAGTAAATATACCAACCTGGAGGTTCAAGATGGAGCGTCCTTTTTATCATGATAGGACTTTTAGGAGTCCTTGTGATTGATCTGTATTTGTTTCCATTTGAAACTGGGTATCTACGTTAAACCTTCACTTACCTCCCAGAGGAGAAGGGATTTTGGTCTATATAACATTTGATCTTCAGGATCCTCTTTTTTTTTTTTTTTTTTTTTTTAAGTACTTCTGTTTGTAAAAACAGACTCACAGAGTGGAGTTATCCAGGCTAATGTATACACTTATCCAAGACACAGCTTCTAGTTCTTAACTCTGTCTTGCATGTGCAGCTGTGCTTAAACTGAGAATTAGCAATTCAGAAGGTAGGCAGAGCCAATGCAAATAGTTTAGGCTACAAAATTGTCATCTGGCGCAACTGAGCACTTTTCTCTGGCAAAAATGAGGCTAATTTGCCTGATCTGAATTTGATTTAAAGGTCCTACAATCCCACTCTGCCAATTATAGTTTTCAAATCCACTTCCCTTAGGTTAAATTGGCAGAAAGCAAGGGACAGAGATAAATTACTATGCTGTGAAGTTGGACAATGATTTTTGACTGCCAGTTCAGATAACTGTACAGACTCCCAAATATATTTTGAGGCTTGAATTATCCAGACATTTGACCTTTGCTGTTCAAATTCTCTGAATAATTTTTAGATTATTTTACTTTGTATTGCAGGAACAGCAAATCTCCAGTGGCTGAGTCACATAGACCCTGGAAGATCTCTCTTGTACTACTTCAGTAGTCTCCAGCTGGTCTCTGGCTTCCCCTCTTGCTGGGTTCCATGCATACCCCGCAGCAGTCCATGCATCATAAAGCAGTCAAAGTCAGCCCCAAACAGTTCATAGTGTGAGGAGGAGTCTTCCAAGTTGCTCTATGGACTGGCTCCTGGCTTCCTCTCCTGCTCCTCCTGCTTACTGCTCTCCAGCACCTGTCTCTCCTGTTCCTCCACCTGTTCCTCCAGTGTGCAAAGTGTACATGCATGTGTGTGTGTACACGCACACAAACACAAACACACTCCTCAGTCCTTATTTGTTGTTGACTCTGCCCAGAAATCCTGGCTAGGTAGATATTCACAGGACTCATTCTTCATGCTTCTGCTCAGATGATAACTCCTTACTGTCCCCTCACCCCAATTCTGGGCCCTATCTTTTCTTTTACAGTTTCATCTTTTTTCACCTGTTATTTCCTGACATGTTTTTTATACTTACTTATTTTCTACCTTCCTCTCCCACTAGAACGTAAATTCCATGAGAGTAGGGACTTTGTTTTCTTATGTCCCCACTACCTAAACAGTCCTTGGTGCACAGAAAATATACCGGATACATGTCGAATCATGAATTAATACTGCTTTTGAACCCTTGGTTTCCTTATCTGTAATGCTTCCTTTATGGAAGATTATGTATATTTTATATAAAATTACCTGGTGCATAGTATAAACACTGAATAGGTAGTAACTATAGTTGTGTGAATCAGCACTGCCAATAGAAATATAATGTAAGTCACATGGGTTGTTTTACATTAAGAAACTAGAAAGAGGAATGCCTGGTGGCTCAGTGGCTCAGTGGTTGAGCATCTAGCTTCGGCTCAGGGCGTGATCCCAGGGTCCTGGGATCGAGTCCCACATCGGGTTACCTGCAAGGAGCCTGCTTCTCCCTCTGTCTATATCTCTGCCTCTCTCTCTGTGTCTCTCATGAATAAGTAAAGTCTTAAAAAAAAAAAAAAAGAAGCTAGTAAGAGAGAGGTTAAAGTAATTTTAATAATATATTTTATTTAATCCAAATATCTGACATATTACCCTTTTAACATGTAATCATTATAAAAACTTATTAATGAAAGATTTCATATTCTTTATATTAACTTTTTGAAATTTGGTGTGTTGTTTACTTAGAGCACTGTTAGTTCAGAGGAGCCACATTTTGAGGGCTCAGCAGCACATGTGGCTAGAGTCTACTGTATTAGTTTAGCTGTGTTTGGTCAGCTCTTTAATGGCAAGAGTTTATCTGATTCATCTGGGTAGCCCCTTCCTTGCACCATTCCCTTAAAACAGTAGATGATGAGAAATGTATCAGAGTATTATAACAGTATGTTGTTATATACTATTTTTCATGGCAAATACAGATTTTCAACTTTATTGGAGAGTAAAATAAGTCTGAACTAGCTTGAGATTGTAATCATGACTCTAAGAACATTAGAGTAGTGCTTTGTACATAATAGGAGCTCAACAAATAGTCGTGGATCAAGTATGTTGTTGAATTGTTACTTCGAGTATGTTTTCACATTCTAAATAGTGGATTTACCATTGAGCTTAAGGAAATATAGAAGTTGAAGACTTCCTGAAGCATATCTTTTTGACTGACGTTCTCCCCGCTGGCCAAACTGCTAAGCTCAAAGTTCCCTACAAGTCACCTAAGATCATAGGCTTCTCATTTCTCAGGAGATAGATAACAGGGAGCGCTCCCACTCCCACCCCAGACTTTATTTTCAGCTATACTTCCCCAACTGCTTTCAGCCACATATGGGTCAGGTAGTAAATCTCTGTCTTCTGGCTGGAGTTTTCAACCACAATACCTTAATAAGGCATTAATCGTAGGCTTAGGCAGATACTTTACAGTTGCAAAATCATTTCACCCCTTTCAGAAATTGAAACCCTGGGCGGCCTGGGTGGCTCAGCGGTTTAGCGCCGCCTTCAGCCCAGGGTGTGATCTGGAGACCCGGAATTGAGTCCCACGTCGGGCTCCCTGCATGGAGCCTACTTCTCCTTCTGCCTGTGTCTCTGCCTCTCTCTCTCTCTGTCTCTCATGAATAAATAAATAAAATCTTAAAAAAAAAAGAAATTGAAACCCTGATGCAATAAAGAAACATTATTTTGCGAGCAAGAGATCACTAAAAATATATTCAAAAGACTGTCAATAAGATGTTCATAGAGGTGAAAGTTGTGGTCATTTGAACTAGGGGATTTGTTAAATACATTCTAAAAAACCATACAGTGGAACACTATGCAGATATGAAAATGATGTCATATAATTATTTTTATTTGCTGCAAGAAAAGATATTAGTGCTGTGTTAAGTGGAAAAAGCAGATTATAAAAGAGCAAGTACAATTCTGCCTCATTAAACAACAACAAAAAAAAATCCTATTCTCCATAGCATGTATTAGCATGTAAACCCTATGAGGGCAAGGGCACTATCTTGTTTACTACAGTTTACCCAGTACCTAGAACAACTCTTGCCACAAAGTGGTCGCTCAGTCAGTATCTATTTGACACTAAAAGGCTGACAGTAGTTTTCCCTGAGTAGTGGAGCCTTGGGTGGTTTTTAGTTTCATCTTTGTGCTTTTAAAAACATTTGTATGCAATGAATTAACATTAAAGGTAGAAGATAAAAAATGTCAATGTAATATGTAAAAAAGATTTAAAAAATAAAAGAGCTGGTACTAGGACATTTTGACAATAATAACAGCAACAATCAAAAGAAATTAATAAATCTCCAAGGAAAAGAAGAGAATCAGGCATCAGTGGCAGTGTGGGAGCCAGTGCATCACTGCAGATACAATTTTAGGGCCAAATGAAATTGTGGGCAACCAGAAGTTAATGCAAAGAGGCTCTGACCATTTATAGCAATTAAAAAAGGGAGGGCCCTGGAGGGGGGGGCTGGGTGACACAGTTGATTAAGCATCCAACTCTTGGTTTCCATTCAGGTGGTGATTTCAGGGTTGTGATCTCAGGGTCATAAGAGTGAGCCCCACATCAGGCTCTGTGCTCAGCACAGAGTCTGCTTAAGACTCTCTCTCACCCTCTCTCCCTTGTCCCCTCCCCCCAACATTCATGTGTGCTCTTTCTCTAAAATGAATTAATCTTTAAAAATTTCTTTTTAAAAAAAGGCTTTTTTACTTATGAGGCAAAGTTTAAACACAGTGAAATGCACAGGTCCTAAGTGTACAATTCAATGATTTTTAAAAACATTTCACTACATGCATTACAGAATGAGTATCACTTCCATTCACTAAAAGAACACTGTACTGAGTGCTACTTGTAAGTACTTTATAGAAACATCTTTATTATAAGTTTTGATAGAGACATATACTTGTGAAACAATCACTCTGATTAAAATACAGAACATTTCAGTTACCCTGGAAGTTCTTCTAGAGAATGAACTTCTTTTGAAGCAACTTTTTAAGCTAACTTTTGGTGCAATGCCATATGCTGTGGATTGCTCTTTCTTACGGGCTGCTTTGGATATGTCTCTTAAAGTTTCTGTGATTTAATTTTTCCATCTGATAAACTTGTCAAATTGAAATATGCCTTCTCAGAAAATGTGCTAATAGTGTACTTTATAGGAAAGGCAAAAATGGAACTCATAGTATTGCGTTGGCTATTAAAATGCTGAATTGGGGCAGCCCCTGTGGCGCAGCGGTTTAGTGCCGCCTGCAGCCTGAGGTGTGATCCTGGAGGCCCCGGATCGAGTCCTACATCAGGCTTCCTACATGGAGCCTGCTTCTCCCTCTGCCTGTGTCTCTGCCTCTCTCTCTCTCTGTGTCTCTATGAATAAATAAATAAAAATCTTTAAAAAATAAAAATAAAATGCTGAATTGGAGCACTAGCCAAGTAAATTCAATGAAATATTTGTATTGTAAATTGTTTTTCATTGTAATAGATGAAATGATGTCTGTGGTCTCAACAAACCTCAGAAGAGGTCTTGGTTGCTACAGATACGGATGTTTTGGGGGAGGAGCCACAGGGGGTAAACTGAGAAGGAAGTGATGGGTGATTTCCAGAGACAGCTGTGTCCCAGAGACTTGGGAATGTGAGGATCTTTGGTGGGTGTAGAAACGCAGGAGAGCAACATAGTGGATTTGTGCATGCCTCCAGGACATGCCTCCTGGGCTTTTAGCATTCCTCTGGGCTCTGTGTGATCTACTCCACTGCATACATACAGCTGAACACAGCAAACAGGAGGGTCTTCTGGCTGTAGCACAAAATTGTACTCAATGTAAAAAAAAAAAAGCATTTCCTGAATTTCTCTTATGGGAAGTGTTAAAAAATACAGACGGGATGTAGTCTGATGTTTTTTCCCCTTATTGTGAAATAGTTGACGTTCTTGTCTTTTCTCTGTCTCTCTGTCTCTAACATGAAGATAAATCTGGACTTCCAGGAAGTGGAAAATTTAATCAACTTAAATATGGGTACAAAGGCCCATGCCAGAACAATCTGATCAATAAACAGGTCAGAATTGTCCAAAAGAGGACTGTGGAATGGATTGTAGTGTGGTTCAGGTCAGACAGTTGTCTTAGCTAAGTGTCAGAACTTCTTGGATTGCTATCCTGGTAGTCCAGAAAGACATTGCATGCTGTGAGGGAAATAAAAACAGTAATGTGAAAACAACATTCAGAATTTACTCCAAGTATGGACTGCAAAACGCTTCTGAGCCGCTGTCTTGCTCCTTGATGCCTTTCATCTGTCCCCCTTTCTTCATGGCCCCTGCAGCATGTGGGGTGTGAAATCACTTGATAAACTGTTTCCACTGGTGAGCTATGAGAATTTCATAGTTTGACCCCTGAAAATGAAGGGAATTAAGAACTGATAAGAAAGATGATTTGGTGCCCTAGGTGGTGAATTGGTCACTAGAAAGACTCACCCAGGTTCGAAACACCTTTGCATAGTGGCTATGTAGGTAAGAAATAATAAGTGAGCAGAAAAGTAAGGTAATGAAAAAGATTCCTTTCTATGAGAAGGCCAGTTGGACAGAGAACAATAATAAATGTTCAATTATAATCTGAGAAAAAGAAGCAGGAGAGGAAGTTTACTTAACTATTTTTTTTTTTTTTGTCTCTCTACTTCACTTGTAAACCAGGTGGTATTTATTTATTTGCTTGTTTTCTAGGCAGGAGCTAATGCTCCTTCATATTAATTATATTCATATATATTATATTAATTATATTAATTATATTCATAAGTCCAACAACAGTGACAGCAAAAATGATTTTAAATGATAATCGTTGTCATTGTACCTATTATTTGATTACTAAAAGTGAAAAAAGAAGCTTGAAAATCAAATGGACATTGTACATTATAGATACTGTGAGTATTCCACTTACTATGGTTGATTAAAAAAACCTATTCTGTTTTAAGTAATGCTTCAAGTAAATTACATTTTTTGCCTCTCACATTTGAATACAAGACTATTATCTTAGGGTTCCTAGCACTATGGAAGAAACATTTCATGGAAATAACTCTTTTTCAGCTGTACTGTCTCTTTTCTATTTCCTTTTTACTGAAAGGGGAAAAAAAGGAGACAAAAAAAGAAATAAAGCAACAATAATTCTATTTCTAGCCTAAGACTATGCTCCTTTGGATAAATCTGCCCTCCTTTCTGGTTATGTAGGAGGGCAAGTGATATCCCACTTTCTCAATTTCTTCTAGTCTCAATAAGATGAAAGAGGAATTTACAATCAAATAAAAATGGTACTGCAGACATTACAACTAATTTATATAGTTATAAACACAGGGTTGTATTCAGATCAACATGACACAAGATTTAATTTAAAGGGAAAGAGGACTTCTTCTCTTTTTATTTTGGTAACTCAGTTCACATTGCACATGAGTCAGTAGTTATACTGCCACCCTCACTGAGAACACTGATGAATGTGACTTTATGTTCATTATGTGGATAACTGGATTTAAATGGAACTGACTCCATCATCAGGTTGGAAATAAATCAGAAGAGTTGCTGGCTTCTTTTTTTCTTCTACTATCTCCTCATCTTCCAGATCATTGGTGCCTCACCAGAGGAAAAAGAGAGGAGAAGAAAATTACTGACTTATGTACAACAAGTCACTATACTGCAGAGACTACATATGCAGAATATTCATATATACTACACATATAGTTTGTAGCCAATATTTTGTTCGGGTAAAAAGTAAAGCAGAAAGTAAACAGTCATTACATATCTTAGACAAAAGAAAAAAACTTTTTTTTTTTACCTGAGTTAATCAGCTAATCAATTAAATAGAACTAATATTCAATTATATGTTATTTTGTCAGGGAAAAAAATCAGAGGTTGTGCCTGGGTGGCTCAGTCCATGAAGCTTCTGCTTCTCCCTCTCCCATTGTCCCTCCCCGCCACTAGTGCGCATGTGCTGTCTCTCAAATAGATAAACTCTTTTTTTTTTTTTTTAGATAAACTCTTTTTTAAAAAAAATCATATATCTCATTAGGTTCCAAACAATGCTAAAAATCACCAACATGAAGAAGGTAGCAGATATAAATACATTCTTCTTCTCTTTTCTTGAATACTCTGGACATGCTTTGATCTCAGCTCTCCACTCAAACTGCTAAATCTAGTCATTTCCCATTCTCTTTACTTGACCCATCATCAGCATTTGTCACAGTTCATTACTCTTTCTTCAAACACTTTCTTCACTTGCTTCCAGGATGTCATCAGCTTTTGGTTCTTTCCTGGCCTCCTGGGCTACCCCTCAGTTACCTTTGCTTGTTCCCCATCCTCACCCTGACTTCTGGTTGGTGGAATGCTCCTGTGCCTCATCCTCTTAGCCCTTCTCTTCTGTTTGTTCTGCTGATGACCTCAGTCGGTCTCAATGCCCTTAAATATAATCTAGGTGCTAACCACTCCCAGAGTTCTATCTCTACCCTAGACCGAGCTCCTGATGTACAGACTTGCATATCCTACTGCTTGCAGACCTTTCCATTTGGGTAGCTAGTAGTTATCTGAAACGTAACATGTTGAAAATCCAACTTCTGATCTTCCCTCCAAGTCTGCTTCTCTGTAATGTTCTCTATCTCAGGAATTGGGAGGTCTCGTCTTCTGCCACTCTTACTCCCCATATCTTATCTATCTACAAATCCTTTGTGCCAACTACTCACCAACCCTGTTCAAGCTGCCATTATCATTCATCTGGATTTTAGCAATACTCTCCTAACTGGTCCCTCTATTTCTGCCTTTGAGGCAACTGCCTATTGCTGCAAAGCTGCCAGAGTGATCCCCTTAAATCTAAGTCAGTTCAAGTCTGTCTTCTGTTCAGAATGCTCCAGTAGTTTGCCATTTCACAATAGCCTACATGATGTTATATGACCTACACTCACCCCTGACTTTCTGGTCTCACTCCTGATTTTCCCTTTGCTTGCTCTGCATCAGCCTCACCACTTTCCTTGCTGCTTCTCAGCTCTCAGGCATGTTTCTGTCCCCAGGATCTTTACGTAGGCTATTTACTCTCACTGGAGTAATCTTTCTCTAGTTCTTTGCATGGCCTATTCCCTCACTTTCTCTGGGTCTTTCCAAATATTCCTTGTTAGTAGGTCTTCTCTGATCACCGTCTTTAAAATGAAAACCCCACTGCAGCAATTGGTACTCCCTGTCCTCCTTCCTGATTTAATTGTCAACACTTTGCCAGTTGACATCCCATACCTATTATTTATTTATTGGTTATCTTCCCCACTAGAAAGTAGTTCCCTGAAGGGAAGGGATTTTTGTGTTTTCCTTCACTGCTATACCTCAATGCACCTAGAGTAGTTTCTCATATATAGTCCAATAAATATTTGTTAAATGAAAGAATATCTAAAAAAAAAATGCCTACACACAGTTTGGTAGCACACAGTACCTGTATACTTTATCCATTATAAGAGTTGTGAGCTATGGGTGGGTAGACAGTTTGATATTTGTAAATGAATCATTTTTTTTAAAGATTTTATTTATTCATGAGACACACACACACACACACACACACACACACACACACACACAGGCAGGCAGAGACACAGGCAGAGGGAGAAGCAGGCTCCATGCAGGGAGCCTGACGTGGGACTCTATCCTGGGTCTCCAGGATCATGCCCTGGGCTGAAGGCGGCGCTAAACCGCTGAGCCACCCGGGCTGCCCATAAATCACATTTTAAGTGAATCAGGAAAGCTATTACTTGGAGGACTCTGATGGTTCCTTTATAAGAGTAAAAATTCCTTTTAAAAATGACCATTCATATTCTTATTTGTCCATGTTGTCAATTTCATTCTAATGGCTTTCTCCCACAGAGAAGAATCTTTGATAGCTCTATTGGGCAAGCAGATATGATGAGGCTATTTCTAATTGACAGGGAGGAAAGTACATTTAAATTTTAAAATATTTTAGAAGATCTGTTTTTCAGCGGCTAGGTTTGGATGACATTCCGCCAGCCTCCTTTGGACAGTTGTTAGGTTAGATTCTATCCCTCCTATGCTGCCTTAAGCCTTATAGGGTATCTGAAAGTTTCCCAGAGTGTTGGAGTGATTGACAGGTCCAGAATAAATTCCCTTGACTCAAATAATGAGAAAGCTATTTCATTTTCTATTCTCTTTCAATCTCAGTCTAGTGTCTAGCAGCCTCTGTTGCCCCCCCCCCCAATATCTCTTTACCTCTATCAAGTCAGTGTACTCCTGACAGACTAAGCAACTGCAGCATTAGTATCCTTTGCCTGAGGTCTTCTTTCTCCTCTAGGGCCTGCTGTGATGCCCACAAAGTAGCCTAGGATTGCTAGGGAATTATGTCTACAGGATCAGCCTTCAACAATGGTTGGTGTATAAATACCCCAGCTCTCTCATGCTTTGTGTGGGTTAATTCTGAGATGTCTACTTCACTGGCTTCCAGAGTTTCCCCAGAGGAATTAAGCTTCAGTTGCCTAGGGTGATTGTTGGTTTGGTAACACACCATTTATGTTTATTTTATTTTATAAGATTTTATTTATTCATGAGAGACACACAGAGGCAGAGACATAGGCAAAGGGAGAAGCAGGATCCTCGCAGGGAGCCGGATTCGAGATTTGATCCCCAGACCCGGATCACACCCTGAGCCAAAGGCAGATGCTCAACTGCTGAGCCACCTAGGTGTCCCATTAACATACCATTTATTGGCATTCTTCCCTTTTCTATCTCACTTCCCAACTCCCTTATTTATGTTCTAATGTTTCCCTCACCTTTTGAAGTAAACCACTTGCAACTGAATTCTTATTACAGAGTTTGCTCCTGGAGAAATCCAAGCTAAAACAATACGAGTAAGGCTTTTAACTAGTTCTATTGCTTGTAAGGGCTTCCTTTTGACCAGAGTTCAGGCCTCAGACTGGAAACTTTGGGTTGTTGAAATCATCTTGCTAGACTTACTGGCAGTGGTTTTGTTTTCATTATACTTATTTTTCTGTTACCTTCCATTTACTATGATAATGATTTTCCATTTACTGTTGTGATATAAATGGATCCATTTAAATTTAAAAAGTGAGTTGGTTTATTTATTTATTTATTTTTAAGTTGGTTTAAATACAAGGTTTATTGAATAATAGGATGGTGGTAAAAGGATTTGGTAAAAGTCATGGACTTAAATGGCTGAAATTTGGCAAATATACTGCTATGGGTTCCTGAGCTGGCTTTGTGGGGTCTCTGGGGGAACCAAAGAGTTTCCCACTATGCTTTCTGTGGCACCTTCACATGACAGCAAATAGTTGTAGCGATGTTACGTTATGCCATATTCCCTATAATGTTGGTATCTCCTCTTGTTTGAGCATGTTAAATAAATTTATTTCATCCATATAATTTTTAAATGTTTTCCTTTTGGAATATTGCATCTTCTTCTTCCTCCCTTGACCCCTCAGCTCTTTTCTAGGAACAAAAGGAAGTAATAATCACCCATAATCGTAATGCCCAGAAATAATTACTGTTGACATTGTGTTATATTTCCTTCCTGTCCTTTTCTGATGATATATATAAGTGATGTGCTGAACCCATTCCAGTTAAGCTCCCTGATGACCACTAAGAACAAAGCTTGTTTTCACTTGAGTCAGATGACTTGTTCCCTCCACCACAATTAACGCTGCTGATCTTGACGTTCTGTCCTGCTTGACTGACTATGACTGTACTCTCCTTTCTCCCCTTGTAGGTCTGTTCCTTCTCCATCTCCTTGTAGAGGCCCCCATCTCTGCTTGTTTCCTAAGTACAGGCCTTCCTCTGGTTCTGCCTGAGCAATCTCACCACCACACAGAGTTTACTCCATTTCCCTCTCCTCAACCCCAGATCCAGGACATGCTTTGCTGGCTATCCCATGCCACATCAAACTCATCAGGTCTAAGATTATACTCCTGCTTCCCTCCCACAAACCTGTGTTTCTTCTGTATTTCCAAACTCATTAATTGAAGCCAAAATCAAAGTGTTATTTTCGACTCCTCCCTCTCAGTCACCCTTGCAAATGATGAAGACCTAAGTGCCCTTGTCTCCACCCCTCGGTGCGGCCCCCTGTGCTGACTCTTCTGTCTGAAAGAACTGCCCCAGTCACTTGGAGAGTCTCCCTGCCTTCAGTTACCCCATCCACTACCTTATACCCAAAGTGATATTTGGGTACAAAATCTGATCATGATATTTTTTTGCTGAAAACACACTTCAGTGAAAAGTCCAAGTCTATGGTAAACACTAAAATGAGACAGTCAGGGATCCCTGGGTGGCGCAGCGGTTTGGCGCCTGCCTTCGCCCCAGGGCGTGATCCTGGAGACCCGGGATCGAATCCCATGTCGGGCTCCCGGTGCATGGAGCCTGCTTCTCCCTCTGCCTGCTTCTCCCTCTGCCTGTGTCTCTGCCTCTCTCTCTCTCTCTCTGTGAGTGTCTCTATGAATAAATGAATAAAATCTTTAAAAAAAAATAAAAAAAATAAAATCTTTTAAAAAAAATGAGACAGTCATTTGCTTTTTATTCTATGCACTTTTTTTTTTTTTTACTACTTGGTTTTTCTTAACAATGAAATAGGGTCTTTTTTTTTTTTCCAATTAACATGAATAAAGAAAAGATTTTCAAGAGGAAAACATGTGCAGTGAACACACCCTTGTTTGCTTACAACAGGGGACTAAGAAGTCCATGTCCTCCACTGTGGATTCTCCCTAGGGCTTTCTCGTCTCACACAACAGTCTTATGCCATACGGTCCAAGTTGATACTGTAGGCTCCGGGTACTCTGAACTACATGTAGTTTCCTCGGTCTTTGGTCATGTGATTTCCCTCTACTTGAACATTCTTCAAGACTTCAAGAGGTCGTGT
This sequence comes from Vulpes lagopus, assembly GCF_018345385.1. Classification (NCBI taxonomy): domain Eukaryota; kingdom Metazoa; phylum Chordata; class Mammalia; order Carnivora; family Canidae; genus Vulpes; species Vulpes lagopus. The sequence goes on from NC_054829.1 coordinate 104,639,148, forward strand.
CACCCCTACTGTGACAGGACTCCCCTGCCATCCCTCAGAAGGCATAACCTGCTCTAAGGCGACAGAGGTAGAAGAGATTTACCTCCTCCCTAGGGTTTGCATTCTAGCAGTGGGAAGCAAACATGCAAACACAGAAAGAGCTTGGTGTGGTGTGTGCAACAATGGGCAGGGCTGCTAACACAGTGTGCATTTAAAGGGTAAGCGAAACACTATTTGCAAAGTATATATGAAAATATGGATTTGTAATCCATATTACAGAGAGATAAATGAGAGATAAATACAGCAAGATAAATACAGAGAGATAAATACAGCGCTTAGAGATAAATGAGAACCACACTTGGTCAGGTTGCTATTGGGAAGTTGAAGGCTTCCTGCTGAACAATGTTACTTTTTTTGCTATTGAAGATTTGGACTGCACAGTACTTTGATCTAAAAATTTTAGTAGATAAAGAATGAATATTTATTGCTTTTATGAGCATTGTTTTGTATAAAACAAATTTAGGGGAGTGGAAATGAATAAATATTTGGGACAGCAGACATTTAAATGCCAGCAGTTAATTTACTCTCTTACCTTGATTTACAATGGTAACATTTGGGTGGAGAGCTGAAAAGAAGGAACACTCTTTTGTTCTTGTTTTATTTAGAATTTCTGAAGTCTAAAGAATGTTTTTATTGCAAGTACATAAAGGAATTAAAAAAAGAAAAACGCAAACCCGAGGATTTAATTGCCATTCGAGAAGCTTAACCTTAGGGTGTTAAATGAGCAAAAGATATTCTAGCAGATTTCTTTTGAATCTTTTTCTATTTTTTTTTCTTAAATACTTTCCAACTTCAAATGTGTTTTTACAAGGAAAAGGGGGAAAAAGGAGTGCTAGAAAGAAGGAACAGTTAAAAGAAACCGGAGCTTCAGGCTAGTAGACCCAGGACTCTACAAAGTGAGCAGAGTGGACTGATGGCTGGCTGGTTTGAGGTGGAGGAGACAGTAGGTGTTTCATAGACTAGAGGATTTTATTTGGATGGCTCGAGTAGTTCATCTAATACAGCATGGACTGCTCTGTCCTTTGCCTGCATAGATCCAGCCTGCATGACTAAACAGCCACCAGCTTCAGAGTCTTAGAAACCTAAAATCCTAAAATCACATTTAGAGCTGGTGTGATGTTTAACAAGGGTCATCTAGAGGGAAAGCAACTGATAGGCTCAGGAGGTACTGATGCTGGCTCTTAATGTTTCAAACATACCATTTGCCTTGATCAGATGTTATTTTCAGGAAAGAAAATAGTCCTGTCTCTGGGACTCTGCAACACTAAAAATTGTTATGAAATTTAAAAATACTCTGAAGTTTCATAATCTCCCACAGGTGTTCAAAGGGCAGAAAAAACCCCACAGCTTGTGTTTTTTCGGGCCTATTATTTTATTTCAGATTTGATTTTCTTTATGTTTTATTTGTTTTACATCATTATCACAAGCAAAATGGTGTAGCTATGGCAATGCTTATAGAATTTGTGTGTCACGCTCTGGGCAGCAGTGCTGTGGGCGGTGTCGCACACTCTGGAGCAAGGAGGAAGATGACATCAAAGAGCTTGAAGACTGAGCACATTTACTTTTCTGATTCAAATTACTTTGTTTGGAAAAGAGTAAACACAATTACCTTAACAACTGAGCTGGGAGGCTTTGAGGGTTTAACACTACATTGTTTTCCTAGGGAGAGGGTGGGGACAGCTCAGGATCTGGGAGAGGGGCCTCAAGAACCAGGTGGTTTTATTTGTTTTCACTTTCTTCTCAGAAATGAGTTTGAGTAGTCACAGGGCATTTGATTGAGTTTCTTATAAAATTAACTTTGTTTATTTTCTTTATATAAAATGGAATTACTGTTCATTATAAAATAGGCCAACAGAGAAAACCTACAAAATTCTGTCCCCCGAGTCTCTTCCTACATTTGTACCCTCAGCCAGCTGTCCCCCTGTATCCATGTATAACCACCTCCCCCTCCCCGCCGCCGTGATGGCGTGTCATTCATTGTTTCCTTTTTTTACTCAGTAGATTCTAGAGGACTTTCCCTCTCAGCCTCCATAGAGCATCTGTGGCATAGTATTCCATTACATGGGTATTACCTCATTTGTTTAACCTGTCCTCTATTGATGGGTATTTAGGTAATTTCTAATATTTTGCTACCCATGACAATCTGGCTATTAATATTTTTGTATTTGTGGGATTTTGCAAGTGTGAGAATGTGCCTGGAGGGTAAATAACTAGAATTGGAATTGCTATGTAGGAAGGTATGAGCACTGGTGGTTTTGTTTGAAATCATATTGCTTGCTTCCCATAACAATCATACCAATTTATACTTGCACCAGCCATGTTTGAGAATGCCTGCTTCTTCACGTCCTTGGTCTTACAGGGTGATGTCAAATGTCTGGATCTTTGCCAGTTTGAAAGGTGAAATAGTGCCTTAGTGTAGTTTAATGTATACTTATATCTTGTTGGTAGGACATCTTGGCTTAAGTTTAAAGAGCTGTTTGTATTTTATTCTGTGAACTTTATGTTCATATTGTTTGTCCACTTTTTTATTGGGTTTTATTCTTTTTTTCTTATTGATTTCTTATAGATCTTTACATATTAAATGCTAGTCTTTTTTCTGAGATATGAATCACAAACACATTTACCAGTTCGGTGCTTGTATTTTATTTTAACCCCTCACTCCCTACCCTATGCAGAAAATTTTTATTTTTGTGTAGTCAAATATCCAGGTCTTTATCTTTTATGACTTAAAGGTTTTATTTTATACCAGAGGCTTTTCCCAAAATAGGTTATTTTTTTAAATCCTTCCAGGTTCTCATCTATTTTCTTATGAATTCATATTTGATACATCTGGAAATTTATTTTTGTTGGGAGTTACAAGGTAAAAGACCAGCCTTACCAATATTTTCCACATGGCTACCTGCTTGCCTCAACACCATTTATTGAATGGTATATCTTTTCATTAATGTTTTGAAAAGTTAGTGTTATATATTAACTTACCTCAAGAATTCAGGTTTTTTTCCTGAACATTCTGTTTTATTTCATTGATCAGTTTGACTCGTCATGCACTAGTACTATTTTGTTTTTAAAACTATACCTTTAGGGGTGCCTGGGTGGCTCAGTTAGTCAAGTGTCTGACTCTTGATCTCACTCAGGTCTTCATCTCAGTTCTGAGTTCAAATCCCATGTTGGGTTCCACGCTCAATTTAAAAAAAATTAAAACTGTAGTTTTATAATGTGTTTAAAATCTGGCTTGTTCTCACACTCTCTCCTATTACTCCATCCTCCCCAGATTTTCATGGCTATTTTTACTTGCTTATGGATATTGAAACCAGCTTATCCAGTTCCCCCACAAAAATAGTTAATTTTTGGAATTAACTTGTTGTTGGAAACATGTCAAGTTTACAGAATGACATAGGGAGAATTGAATTTTAGGATGTTAAGTCTTTGACCAAGGACATGGTATTCTTTTGCTATTTTCTTCAAGTCTTCTTTTGTGTCTAGTAGAAGATTCTTTTAATACTCCAGTAAAGAGACTCTCTCCTAATAAAGTACTAGCAAGAGGGTAAACTCGCCAATTAATTTCTCACACAAAGCAAGATTTTGGCTTAACTGCTGCATATTTCTAATCTATCAGAATCATCTTTCTCTCTATTTAAATATACAGTCAATAATTTTACATCTCTGTGACCATATTAGTAACATTTGCAAAATTATCCTGCATGGTTTTGCCGTTTGGATATGACGAGAAAAGATGATTTCCTGGCCTCTAGCATTGTGCTCTCTTATTTTTACATTTAAATTTTACTTACCTTTCAAACTGAAATTTTTATTTTGAAGTAATTTTAGATTTACAGAATAATTCTAAAGATAGTGTAATGTTCCTGTGTTCCCTTCACCCAGTTTGTCCTAACGTTAATATTTTAAATAACCATGGTACATTTGTCAAAACTGAGGAGTTGCCAATGGTACATTACTTTTAACTAAACTCAGGTCTCACTAGTTGTCCCATTAATTTTTCCTGTTCCAGGATCCAGTCAGGAAACTACACTGCACTTAGTATGCAGTATTCTTTGATTAACCCACAGAAGGAGGCAGCAACCTTGCTGTTTGTAGCCTCTGGGGTTAACCATGTAGGTTCTTGTCATATGGCTGGAGGAAAACCCTAATGACCACAGAATCAGATCATTTGATCACATGATACAGCCTTTCTGCCCTATATGTGCCTTCCTGTGATTGCATTGTTCCATTAATTTAACCACAGTGTATATGTTTTTGTGTGTGTATGATATAAAGACAAATTAAACATCTTTATGCCTTCATGATGTTTTCCTTCAAACACTATTGATAAGCTTGTTATGTATTTTGATAAAAAGTCTTCCTTGTTAAATCAATAAATGGGTTTTTTTTGATACTGTCCACATTTGCCTAATCTATAAAGTTAAGCGGTATGGTTTGGTTTAGTGATTAAAAGCATGGGGTCTTAAAAATCTGGATTCAAACCTAACTCAAATATTATCAGCTGTGTAATCTTGGGCAAGTTACTTAATGTCTCTGAGCTTTAGTTTCATCCTCTGTAGAATGGAATGACCATAGAAACTTCTAGAGATAATACATGCAGAGCCCTTAGTACAATAGAAATTTCTAATAAAAGGTAGTTTTTATACATTGGCCATCTCCCTTTCTCCCTGTTTTCAGATAAGCTTTATATACAACATATCCTTCAGGATCACAGCTTGGAATTCAGCAATGTATTCCTTCTCTTTTTTTAATGTATTCCTTCTTTTTTTTTATATGTACATGTATGTACATATATATGTATATATTTGGCAAAGAGAGAAAGAGTGAGAGAGAGAGAACAGGCAGGGGGAACAGCAGGCAGAGGGAGAAGAAGAAGCAGACTCCCTGTTGAGCAGGGAGCCCAATGTGATGCGGGCTTGATCCCAGGACTCCAGGGTCATGACCTTAGTGGAAGACAGCCACTTAACAGACTGAGCCACCCAGGTGCCCCAGCAATGTAATTCTTTATGCTGTGAAGGAACAGGTGTGGGAAAAAGTTTCAGTAATAAGGGTTCTGGCAAGTACCAATAGCACACACTGCTCCAGCCTCTCCTCTTTCTATGCACTGCTCTTTTATCCTGTACTCAACACATGCTCCCCAAGCATGCTAGTGGGAAGACTGGAATTGGCTCAGAACCATGTGGAGGCTGGAAAAGTGTGGAGCAGAAAGAATCTCGGCCCTTCTCAGGTGATTCTGTGTGTGGGTACAACACTTGCGTGTCTGCCCAGGTGGCATTGCCAAGAGACTAGGTGGCCCCATAGTTGTGATGGAGCTCTCAAGCCTGATTCTGGGTGAATCTCTGGCTGATTATTCGAGGCTGTGGCTGCGGGTGTCCTTAGGGAGTTTCTAGTAGTAACTTTGGGTCCTTCTGGATGCCAAAAGGAAATCTTCTAATTTACCTGGGAGAATTCAGAAAAGGCTAGAGAACAGGACAAGAAGGCAGGAGCCAGCTCCTTGGTCTGCTCTACAGACCATCCTGAGGTAGAGGGAGAGATTCTAGTTCAGGGAGTTTCTGGGAGATTTATCATAATTAACATTTTTCAGTCAGTGCTATTATCTCTGCAAAGCTTGACACATTTTGCAATATGGAAATAAGTATTCTTGGCTTTACATATAAAGGCCTTCCATCCCAGCTCACATATTTCTTTACCTGGAGGTGATGCTAATACTTTCTTCTCTTTAAAATCTTATTTTTTCTATTGTGGTTATAGTTCCTGTGTGTGTGTATTTATATATACTTCTATATATTTATATGTGTGTATTATTATATATAATTATATAGTATTATTTCAGGTTCTGATTGGAAAATTCTGTGTAAGGAAGCAGAACATTAAGCTACAAAGTTGATCTCTTTTCTAATGATGTGTCCTTAATAACATTTGGAAACATCTCATAGATAATACATAGCCCCCCTCAAGCCTATTTAGCAACAAAATAATCCCGAAACCCAGTAACAAATAATCCACATGCTTACAGCATCCTTGCAGATATAGGTACTGTTTTAGGATCAAGGGCAGGAGGAGAAAGAAGGTTGATTTTTAGTATATTATGTCTTTGTAGAGTAGACTGGCAATTTTTTTCTTTGCTATGATATTTTTAATATAGGATACTGCTTTACAATTTTACCACTTGTTTACCTTTGAATATGAATATAAGTGATCACTACGGTATTATGAAAAAGGAAGTCTAGTGTACATCTCTCACACTGCTTTCTTTTTCTTCTTCAGAAAAAACAGTTCAGCTATTAAGGGAAGCTCTCAACACAGAGCAGAGCAAGAGAAGGCAGGGTTTCAGAGAGAATAGCTGTGTATCATCAAAGTAAACCAGGTTCCACACAGATATGGTATATCACACACAAGACAAAGGTGAATGCTCCATGGTCTTTATGAGTAATTTACTGTGCTTTTATAAATGCACTAGAGCCTCTAGAATTCTTACTGATTATACTACTTGCTTTTCTATTGTTAAAAAAATCCAAATAATCAAATATAATTTAAAAAGTCAGTTGTCTGGATCCCCCCACACACATACCCCTAAAATAACCCGATGCTTCTGTTGTGTCAACATCTATATATCTGAGAGGAGTGATATGTTTCTTGTGATAAATGTCAATATGGTGATACTATATAATGAAAATGTACTAGATTTTCATTTATCAAAGTGTCTTTCTCCGCTCAGAATTAAAAAGTAGAATTTTACTTGGAGTTATATATTTCTTAGGTTAATTCATATTTTATAAATATGTGAAATTATTAATTCATTCTATCTGTAGCATGCGCAGGCCCTGAAGCTCATGGCAGTGCTGTTATCTGTTGCAGGGATGCAAACATGCTCTTTGATGTGTTATTCTTGGGGACTAGAGAGGATAAAGATGGAATACTCACTGGGCCCAGTCCTCCAGATGGACTGAAAATGCAGCAGTGGGTTATATGCATTCCACAGAGCAGGATCATAACCTTCTAATCTGGACCGTGTTATAGATAACAGGATACTCCAGGGAGTAGCAACCTCAGTCATTCTTGCTGTATGCTCTTCTAGGATGGGGCCCCTGGACGTCACCAGTCCACAAATATCCCTTCCTGTGCAGGCTAGTTTCAATAAATTGCCTCTTCATTCACTGTGGAATGAGGTACACTACCCAGGAAGAATGCCCCATGTGAATAGTAAATATAATAATCCCATACAATGCCAGCTTTATTTCTATTAACTAATTTAATCCTCACAGCAACCCTATAAGATAGGCTTTTTAGTATCCCCAATTTACAGATGAGGAAACTGAAGTAAAGAGGTGTTACCTAGTTACCTATACTCTTACTCTGGCCCTAGCCTTATATTAGCTTTAATGGACGCAGGCTGATTCTTGGCATTGAGATTCATTTTTGGTTTTGCTCCCTCAGGACTTTATTCTTTAATTTATTAATTCATTCTTTCAGTCAACAAATCTGTGTTGAGAGATACTATGGACCAAGTACAGGGTGAGGTGCTAAAGATATAGTCCATGAACAAGACAGGTTTACCAGTGGCCCTATAAAATTTATACTCTGAGCTATGGCTCAGTCCATGGAGCATGCATCTCTTGATCTTGGAGTTGTGTTCGAGCCCTATGTTGGGTGAGGTGACTTAAAAAAAAAAAAGTAAAAAAAATTTTTTTTTAAAAGTTTGCTCTCTGTTGGAAAAGGCAGGTATTAAACAGATAATCATAGTAGACTCCAGTGCTGTTTGGAGAAACACTAGGTGCTTCAGGGGAGCAAAGCCAGGGGATCTAATGTGGTCTAGGGGTCAGAGTCATTTCCCTATGTTGGGATGGGATTTAGCCAATGAAGAGAAAAGAGAAAATGGCTGTTGGCAGAGGGAACTCCAAAAGGGAGACAGGTAGGAGGTCTGTGAGATAAAGAGAACATGTTGCTTGAGGAACTAAAAACGAAGGTCAAGTCTGGAGTGTGGAGTTGGAGGGAGAATGGGAATGATGACATGGAGAGGAGATCTTGCCAAGCCATTGAATTTGTACTTTAAACTCAAAGAGGTACCTTTAAAGGGATAATCAGGGAAGTGATGTGATTTAATGCACAGCTTCAAAAAGATCAGTCTGCTGCTCTGTGGAGAATGTCTGTAAGTGGAGGCAGAAGTGGGGCTGGGAAGATCAGAGGGTGGCCTTTGCAGTCATCTCCCAACCATCAGGGATGCTTCTTTTGTAACCCTGTAGGGATGCTGACAAATTCTCTCCTTGGTCAGCAAACACTGGGCAGGGTAAGATACATTCGAGGTGCCTACATTCCACCAAAGGCCAGAAGACAGATGTGCTTGTTTTACACAGCTGGGTGAGAATAACCGAAGGTTTCAGCAGCCTGTGTGCTCTCAGAGGAGAGCAGGGGGCAGGGTGGTGGTATTGGTGAGATAGAACCTAGACAAGGCCTTTGGATGTTTGATCATATTGGTTCATTCCTTCGATGCATATCAATTCAGTAAATATGTTGGCACTCAAATTTTTGTCCAATTAATTGACAGCCACAATTTCTAGAGTGCTTATGAGGCACCACAGTAGGTCTTGAGGTAGATGATCTCTTTTATTCTTCATTATGGCCCTCGGAAGCTAATATTTATTCTCCAGTTTCTAGAACAGAAAGCTGAGGCAAAGAGAGTTTAAATTACTTGCCAAGAGCACATGAGGAAAGGAGCCAGGGTTCTACTATATGAACAAATGAATAAGCAAATGAGCAAAACCTACTGCCTCCTCTCATTTGCCTCTAATAACATGTGAGAATGATTGTGAACTTTCAATCACAAGAGTGTTTGAAAGACAGTGAATTGAAGGATTAAGCAACTGTGTGGGGCTTACTCATCTGTGGCTTTGACCCTAGAATAGAGAAAGGAAAATGGAACTACTAAGCTTTCTGTATTATGGAGAACATGTTACATTTGGTTAGCCAATTCAAACAAATTTCTTCTTTTTTAAGATTTATTTATTTATTTTAGAGGGAGAGAGAGAGAGAGAGAGAGAGCGCATGCATAAGTGAGCATCAGTGGGGATGTGGAAGGGGAGAGGCAGAGGGAGAAGGAGAATCCTGAAGCAGACCCACCGTTGGGTGCAGAGCCTGAGGAACTCAGTCCCAAGACCCTGAGACCTTGACCTGAGCCAAAATCAAGAGCCAGACACTTAACTGACTGAGCCACCCAAGTGCCCCAAAACAGGTTTCTAATGAAAAGACCATTTTTCTAGGGAAGACAAATATGTAAAAAAAATTATACAGAATTTTAAAGAGTTTATAGTTAAGTTGAAGCACATATACACAAAAGATAGCCACATCCTCAAATGCATCCAGGATCCTATTATGACTTTTGCTAGCCTTAGCAGCTTTCACCTTCCTGGATCCTTTCCTTTGTTTAAAAGTAAATAAAATTTAAAAATGTATATATTTATATGAAATTTTATAAATATCAAATACAAAGATGAATATGATACAGATTAAATAATTTTATCTTATTATTTTCTTTTTTGTTCTACTTTCATTTATTTATTTTTAAGATTTTATTTATTTATTCATGAGAGACACACACAGAGAGAGAGAGAGAGAGAGAGAGGCAGAGACACAAGCAGAGGGAGAAGCAGGCTACATGCAGGGAGCCCTATGTGGAACTCGATCCTGGGTCTCCAGGATCATGCCCTGGGCCAAAGACAGGTGCTCAACCGCTGAGCCACCCAGGGATCCCCTTTTTCTTCTACTTTTAAAAGAAATTAACATTAAAACATTTTTGTAGGCCTATGGATACTCTGCAGTACCTAACGGATAAGTTGGTTCTGTTCCCAAATAATTGATACAGTGAGAAAAAAAAATCAGGAGAAAGAGATTATTTTGATCTGAACTATGACTCTAGGGGATTCAAAGTTAGCCAGAAAGATGATACTAAGTGGTCAGTTTCCAGGACAAGGCAAAGATGGAATGGTGAGCCAAATAAAGTCCAGAGCGCAGTGGTAAGACAGGGAGACAGGTGCACAGTGAGAGGACCAGAGATTCCCTTTTATCTGATGCGAGCTATGGAGTTTGGGAAGAGACGGCTAATACTCCCTGTGCAGAGTGGACCAGCATGGACCAGTGTGGGTAGGGAAGGGCACATGGAAAGGGGATTCTGACCAGGACCCTAAGCTAGAATGTAAAGCAGGGGAGCCTGGGGTGGTGGGCAAATACAGGGATAAGACTGTTCAAGGCCATTTGGAAAGGCACATTGGAGCAGGATGAGAGAGTGATACCAGGAAGTGATCCTTCCCCATTGATGGTAATCTGATTTTTGTGCTCCTTCCTGTATTGCAGAGCCTACTAACCATAGACACCCTAATAGCTAGAGTTTTGGATATGAATTAGGTTCTCCCAACCCAATGCATCTTGTGAGACTTAAATCCAGACTTGAGTGAAACTGGGAGAAGACTTTGGCACAATTTCGCAAAAGAAAAAGCCTTAATGCCTAAATCCAGTTGAAGCATCTACTTATGTCATATCTACTATGCAAATCACAAAGCTGAACCCAGAATCAAGTGGGATGAGGCAGTTCACTCTCAAGTTACTTGGCAAAGAGCACCAATACAGAGCGGGAGGGTCACAGAATGTGATATGATACAGGGAGTAACATGATGTGACCCCCATATTAAAAGGACCATTCCAGTAGCCGTGTGGACAATAGATCATGGGGGGCAAGAGTAAGAGAGAACAGGCAGGAGGCTATGGCAATAGTCTAAGCTGGAAATGGCGGTGGCTCGCAGTAGGGTAATGGCAGTGGAGATGGTGAGAACAGGTTGAGTTCTGGATATATTTTGAAAACAGAGCTGACAAGATTTGCTAATGGCTTAGATATGTGATACAAGGGGTAGAAAATGAAAGATAACTTCCAGGGTTTTGGCTCAAGCAAGTGGGCTTTTCTTTGAGGCCCCACTAGTCCAAGCTATTATCCATTGCATGATGTTTACATGAGTGGGTTCCCTTTGTCATAATCCATGAAGCTGTACAGACCATACGTTTATACACATGGCTTTCTGTATGTGTGTTAGCAGCCATTTAAAAAACCAGGGAAAAATTAGTAGAAAGAGGCTCAGTCAACCCTGGGAGTCAGCCTTTTTGTTTCCTCTAACTCATTCCCCTTGGCTCATAAACACCTCAGTTTTTCTGTGGCATTTTGTTCAGACCTCTTACCTGGACAATTGCAATAGAACGAACTCAATCCACTGCCTTTGGTCCCCTGTCTGTCCTCAAACTGTGGCAGAAAAATCCATATAAAATACTGATAGGATTATCACAGCTCTTTCCTGCCAAGAGTTGCTTCCCCATAGAATAAAGGTCAAACTCTAGTATTTCTGATACACACCCTTTCAGGTTGGGCTTCTACCTGTTTCCCTAATCTTCTACTGTGCTTGCTCCTTCCCGCTCTGCATTCCAGCCATCACAGCTGTTTGCAGTTTACTCAACACCCATTCCCCTGTCTGCAGTGCCCTTCTCACATCGTGGGCCTGGGTAAGACCCTATGCAGCTGCCCACCCTTCTGTGAGGCCTGCCTAGTGTCCCCAGGGCAAGCTTCACCCCTCCTTTGTGCTAGCACTTGGCCTTACCCTTCCTTCCATGTATTTTTACAAATAACATTGGGGGTTACAATTATTTTGTATTTGTGTTGTAATCATTATTTTAGGCAAAGTTTATTTTCTTTTTCCTATTAAAGAGAACCGAATAAAATGAGAGAGCTAGACATTTAGATATTGCAGAAATTAGTCTGCAAAAAAAAAATAAATAAATAAAAATAAATAAATTTTGTGTGTTACTTTTTTTTTTTTTTTTTGTGATGTTGGGTTATTTATTTTGTGCGTCTGCATATGGCAGACGCTAAACCACTGAGCCACCCAGGGATCCCCTGTGTCTTACTTTTTATGTAGTATTATAACATACTATTATAATGATTTTCTCTTGATAATTTAAAACTATTTCATATATTTTTTTGGGAAGATTTTATTTATTTATTCACGAGATGCACAGAGAGAGACAGAGACATAGGCAGAGGGAAAAGCAGAAAAGTTAAAAATTAGTCTGCAAAAAAATAAATAAATAAAAATAAATAAATTTTGTGTGTTACTTTTTTTTTTTTTTTTTTTGTGATGTTGGGCTATTTATTTTGTGCATCTGTGGCAATAAATGAGATCTCAGTGGTGGTATGGATTTGACTCATCTCTGCAACTGTGCATGGCACAGAGGCCTAGAAAATGTCAAGATCCCAGTAAGGAGTGGGAAGGGCTGAGAGCTGGAGGAAGGAAAAAACACCCCAAATCTCACTATTTTGAAATCTTTCCTTTTCTTTCAGTCTTTATCAATGCTTATTTTAAAAATATACTTGGAAACATACAATATAAATTTTGTAAAAATAAATAAATAAATAAAAATAAATAAATTTTGTGGGTTACTTTTTTTTTTTTAAAGATTTTATTTATTTATTCATGATAGAGAGAGAGAGAAGGAAAAAGAGGCAGAGACACAGGCAGAGGGAGAAGCAGGCTCCATGCAGGGAGCCTGACGCGGGACTCAATCCCCGGAATCCAGGATCACGCTGTGGGCCAAAGGCAGACGCTAAACCACTGAGCCACCCAGGGATCCCCTGTGTCTTACTTTTTATGTAGTATTATACTATTATAACATAATGATTTTCTCTTGATAATTTAAAACTATTTCATATATGTTTTTTTTGGAAGATTTTATTTATTTATTCACGAGATGCACAGAGAGAGACAGAGACATAGGCAGAGGGAGAAGCAGGCTCCCTGAGAGGAGCCCAATGTGGGACTCGATCCTAGGACCTGGGGATCATGCCCTGAGCCAAAGGCAGATGCTCAACCATTGAGCCACCCAGGAATCCCTATTTCATATATGTTTGTGGAAAACCTGTTTCCATGTTGTTTCTTAGCACCTGTAGTTCCTTATCTATAGGTTTTGTTTACTTATGTTATTTGCCCATCAACTTATTGGTTTAGTGTTTTTTATGGATTTGTGTAAGATTTTCTTGTATCAAAAATATTACTCGCAACTGATGAATCACTAAATCTAGCCCTGAAACTATGAACTCACTTGAATTTAAATAAAATTTTGAAAAAAAATTACTTGTGTTCAGTTTTAAAATATCATTTCAGTCTGAATTAGTCTGCAAATAACAGAAACAGGTGTACTAGTTCTCTCCCCTCACCAGCTTTATTGAGGATTAATTGACAAACAAAATTATGTATATTAGAGCTGTTCAACCTGATGATTTAATATATGTATACATTGTGAAATCATTATCACAATCAAGTTAATTAACATATCTGTCACCTCACATAGTACCTTTTTTTTTTGAATGAGAATGCTCAAGATCTACTCTCTTAGCAAATTTCATACATATATGGCTGTATTCATTTTTTACTGTTGTTGTAACAAATTACCAAGCTTGGTGGTTTAAACCACACAAATTTATTCTTTTACAGTTCCGATGTCAGAGGTCCAAAGAGTCTCACTTGGCTAAAATCAAGGCGGGGCTATGTTCCCTTCTGGAGGCTCTAGGGGAAAGAATCTGTTTCCTTGCCTTGTTCAGCTTCCAGAGGCTGCCTGTGTCCCTTGGCTGGTGACCCTTTCCTCCATTCTAACAGCCAGCAGAAGTGGGTGGTTGTTCTCACACACAGTCACTCCCACCTCTGCTTCCACCATTACATCTTCTTTGCCTCTGATCTCTCTTCTGCTTCCTGCTTCCACTTTTAAAGACTCTTGTGATTACATTGGGCCCCCCTGGATAATCCAGACCACTCTCCCTGCTTTAAGGTTAGCAGAGTAGCAACCTTAATTCCATCTGCACCTTTAATTCCTCTTTGTCATATAACATGGCACAACACAGATTTAAGGCTGTGGACATCTTTGGAGGGATGTTATTATATGACACATCAGGCATATCAACAAATAAAGTAATTATTTGTTTGCAAAAATAAATCTGGGGAAGTCAGTCCAAGACTAGTATGACAAGTTAATTAAACCATCAGGTATTTTGGCTTTTTTCCATCTTTCTGCTATATCATCCTTAGTGCCTGGATCTGAGACTTGGTGCTTTATGCCTCGTGGTTGCCAGATGGCTGCAGGACCTCCAGGCATTTTGTCCATGCTCCAAGAAGGAAAAAGGTGGTGGTGTGAAGGAACAAAAGATGAATGGGGAGGCCAGCTGAGAATATATTTTAGGTTAGATTCCCCGGAAGTAGACCTTGGCCTGTTCTTGTGTTAGTGATTTATTTACTAAAGAAGTATTTCTAGGAGAAATTGATAGAGTAAAGGAAGCAGCATAGAGAAGAAGATAAAGCCAAACAAGGGAGTGCTATAGCCTGACCTTGGACTCTGAGCATAAATGTGGGCACGTCTATGTCCTCTCAAAGCCGAGGAGCTCCCACATTCAGACTCCTGCCCTAGTCACAGGGGCAAAGATGCTTTAATAGCTCAAAGGTAGTTGAAGAAAGTAACAGGTGCCAGCTATCAGGATCAGAACGCACAGAAACAAGGATGTGGGTGCACTGAACAGATAAAGGGTTTTTGAGGGGCTCTCGGTGGAGCACCAAGCATTTGCTACAATTTGTCTTTTTTATGAAGCCTCTCTTGATGTCCTCCTTAACAGTCTCCAACACATTTCTTCTTTCCAAACTTATTACATAGCCACCCCTTGCTGCAGAGATGTCTAAAACAGGATTTTTAGTTGGGTACTTTGCTCCTTTGACAAAATTGGAGCTCTGTTAGTAGGTAAATAGGAGAGAATAGATATTGAGTAGGCAACCATCACTTTGTTTACTTTAACTTTGAGTCATTTTTCTTAAACAGAGAAATATTTTACATAGTAGATATTTTCTTCTATAATTTCTTTTACTCTTATAAAATTAATCCACCTATATTATATCTGTATTTTTTAGTTTATACAAATATTTAGTTCTTTATAGCTTATTTTGGTAAATAATTTCAAATGATGCTATAGATGATTACCGATATATCCATATAAACTTGCTATGTTTATTTGTGGGGCATATATTCCACTCCCCTGGTCTGTCTGTATATTCCTTCTTTAATGCCACATTTAAAAACATAATGTGTTTTATAACATTTTAATTTGTAAGAGGGCAAGTGCCCATCCTCATTTTTTTCTTTTAAATTAGTAGTGGGTTTCATCAAGTTATTTTCACCATTTATTGGTATGGCCAGATAATTTTTCTAAATGATCAATTCAGAGGTATGTTATTAATTAGATCTATCACTTAACATCTGTGAGCTTCATTTTTCTTTGCGGAAGAAGAGATTCAATTAGGTGATGTTTAGGCTCCCATCCAGGTCTAACAGTTTGTCATCCTGAGAATTATCTAGCTGTCTGAAGAAGATCCACTTGGCTGATCCTGTTGAACCTCATAGTGGCTGCTTTCAGTATGAATCAATGGATGTTCTTATGTAAGGGGTGGGGTGAGAGAACACTTCTAGAAATCTATGGCTTCTAGCCTTCCCAGCAGTATACTTTTCTGTTTCCAACCACCTGGGGTAGCTTTCTTCCTGGAGCACCCAAACCAACTTTTCTTAAAAAAAAAAAAAAAAAAAAAAAAAAAACTAGAGGAAAACAACAACTTGAACCATAAATAATAATAGTAAATGTATTTAATAAATAACTATGTTAATACATATTTAATTAATAAACTAATCTTAGACTTGTGCTTGGCACATAATAAATGTGACATAGTTATTACCATTTTTTGTTGTTATTCTTTTATTTAATTATTCCATAATAAATGGGCAATGGGAGGCCTGATTATACTGGCCCTTCAGTGAGTCTCATTTCACTCTTGCTTCTCATAGAGTTAGAACTCCTTGCTCTGAGACTCTCCAGACTTCCATTCGAGTGTTTAAAGTTTTGTTTCGAGTGCTTTTCATACAATGTTAGCCCCTAAATGCGAGCTAATGGCTTTATCTGGTCATTTCCTAAGAAAGAGCTTTCCAGGGACGTCTAGGTGGCTTAGCTATTGAGTGTCTGCCCTTGGCTCAGGGCGTGATCCCAGAGTCCCGGGATCAAGTCCCACATCGGGCTCTCTGCATGGAGCCTGCATCTCTCTCTGTTTGTCTCTGCCTCTCTCCCTGTATCTCTCATGAATAAATAAATAAAATCTTAAAAAAAAAAAAAAGAAGGAAAGCTTTCCATCAAACACTGAAGACAAGACTTACTATGTTGGGCTTATTGATAGGGGACAGGTCAATTTTCAAGTTGACATAGTTAAGCCTCATTTTTCATGGGTTCTGTATTTGTGAATTCGCCTACTTGTTAAAATTTATTTGTACCCCCCAAATCAATGTTGGTGGTACTTTCATGCTCCTTCACAGACATGGGTGGAATGGTGAAAAATTTGAATTGCTCAATGTCCAAGTTTTGCAGCTGAGGTTGAGCAGTGCAACTCTTTGCATTCTTGTTTATAGTCAGGAAACAAGTGCCCATTTGTGGTCAGTTTAGTGCCCTGTTTTTTGTATTTTATGCTTTTTGTTGGTATTTTGCTGTTTAAAATGGTCCCCAAGCACCTTGGTGAGTTACTATCTTTGCACAACAGGCTGTCACCATGCCTTAATGAAGAAACTGCATGTATTAGATGAGCTTCATTCAGACCTGAGTTAAGGTGCTGTTGCTGTGAATTCAACATTAATGAATCATCAGTACATATTTATACCTTATTTATAAGGTATAATAAGTACCTTATTTATAAGGTATCTTTAAACACAAATACACACAAAGCAAGGTTATATATTTATCTTTTGTTGACAAAATGTTGACAAAAATGTTGTGACAAGAGGCTCATAGGAACCTAACCCTATATTTCCCCCTGAGAGCAATGGTTCAGTGTTTGCTAATTCAGTGTTTGTAGTGACTTTATAGAACATAACTACCATGAATAACAAGAATCAAGTGTACTTTCTTTTTTCTAAAAAGATTTTATTTATTTATTTATTCAGGAGAGACACAGAGAGAGAGACAGAGACATAAGTAGAGGGAGAAGCAGCTCCCTACAGGGAGCCTGATATGGGACTTGATCCTGGGACTCTGGGATCATGCCCTGAACTGAAGGCAGATGCTCAACCACTGAGCCACCAGGCATCCCCTCAAGTGTACTTTTTTAATGGATATGTTATTGAGGCTACTTGTGATTTTTTTAATCTTGAGGGTGCCTATGCCACCTCCTGCTCCCTAAAGATGGGACTCCCTATATCTTATTTGGGCATGATACAAGAATCATTTGGATGCCTCTAACACTCATTCACAGTGCTTTCCTCTTAAAGTCATTTTTGCTGTTACTTAAAAGTCTAGTGAAGGATTCTCATTTTTCCTTTAATATTATATATTGTAGGTTTAGTTTTATCATTGAAAAAAGAACTGGTTGGGATGTCTGGCTGGCTCAATTGGAAAAGTGTACAACTCTTAATCTTGGGGTTGTGGGTTTGAGCCCCCATGCTGGGTGCAGAGATTACTTAAATAAATAAACAAAAAAACCAAACAAATCAAACAAACAAACCCTGGTTTGTTTTAAGATGCACTGAATACTGTTTTTAGGGAAGAAAAGAAAATTTTACCTTAATTAATGACATTATAGATTCCTCAGTGACTAAAGCATTTTCTTAATGATAAAAGTAGTCACCATTAAGTTCTACCATATTCCAAGCACTGGACTAAGTACTTTATTACATTATTTTAACGTATCCTCACAGCAGTGCTGCAAAGTGATCTTATGGTCTTCATTTTATCAGTGAGTACAAATCA
This sequence comes from Vulpes lagopus, assembly GCF_018345385.1. NCBI lineage: Eukaryota > Metazoa > Chordata > Mammalia > Carnivora > Canidae > Vulpes > Vulpes lagopus. The sequence goes on from NC_054829.1 coordinate 104,657,032, forward strand.
TGGAGCTGGATTCAAATCTCAATCTATTTGACCAGTTTACTGGTCTTTCTACTAAAACATTAACAGTAGGCACTACATGTTCATATTACCTGTTCTTTCTTGCAGGGCCTGTGTAAAACCCATTAGGAGAATGCAACTCAAGTTTACTCATCCAGACTGAATATGTCACATTAGAGCTTCCTTGACTCAAGGTAAGGCAAACAAATGGAAAGAGCATGAGACACATTCCACAAATTCACCTCATGCTTTGTTACTTGGACAAAGAGAAAGAAATGTATAGGGGGAAAAGGGAATGGCATACATCAAACCATTTGCTTTAATATATTAATAATAAATGCAAACAAATATTTGTGTTATATCTACATTTCGCTAGCTGGAAACAAAGTACACGATTCCAGAAGTGGCACTCTTAGCTCCAGCATGCAGTGACAATGAAACAGTAGTTGCTATGTCAAACAAATAAAACCAATCTTTCTGCCAGTGCTTTCAGGGTAATGGTAATTAAATAGATTTTTTCGGTCATTCCTGTCCTATATCCTGCACTAAGTTGATTAACCTGTTTAATGAGTATATGAGAATGACCAAAGCTGACCTCACATCAAAGAGCCCCATTGTTGCTGTGTGCTGACCTGAATTTTAATTGTGTGCTAGGTTCTTTAATTGCACCACAGATGTGCTAGAGAATAGAGCAGGTATTTTAAGTGGCAGTGGGTTTCTTTTCCCAGATGTGTTTGGTTGCTCATAACATGCAATATTAGATGCTGTTTTGCATATCCAGGCTCTCAACACTCCCCTCTTTGCAAAGATTCACAGTTTAATAGTTCTCTTTGATATAGCTAGCTGGCAGGAGTGATCAGTTTTATTTATATGGGAAAACTTAACTTTATGTATTACTGAACATCACAAAGAAATTTAGGAAAAGAGTCAGCAGGGAGTAAGTTAGAATCCAGTCTTCAGGACTCCTTTAAGGCCTCCAGATTCAGTCTTCAGCCTCTGAGAGGATTGTTAGAGGCAGATGTGGCTTCCTTAGTGTGCTGTCACCATGGACCAACTTATTTCAAGCTGCAAGTACCAGACTATAGAAAAAGGAAGCTAGTTCTTAAGTGATAGCATTCATTTTTTTAAAACCCTAAAACTCAGTAACATGTGTTGTAGGCTTCTTTCTCTTTAACTTAATTTTGTAAGCTAGTTGAACAGGTCATTTTTGCTATCCATCTGCAACAGGATGATGACACTTTGAACTCATGTTTCATTGTGGCACTTTCAAAAGAATTCAAACACCAACGGTCATAAACTTCTGGTGCTTAAGACTTAAAAAAAAATAAGCTGGCTTAAAATCTTTTTGCAACAAGATGGGGGGTTGTTTTTGGATGAGGTTAGGGAGAGGGCACATATAAATAAGGACAAAAACAACTACTGCTGCTTTCTTGCTGTACTCCTCCCTTCACTCATTCTTGGGATAGAAAGTGGACCCACTGAGAGGGAAGGGGGCTCGAATGACTTCTGTCATCCATTCTGTGTCTTATTACCTCTGATGAGTCCCAGATGTAAAGGTGAAGTGGCACCCACTCCAGGATGGATGAGAGAGGTGTGAATACTGGGAGTGGCAGTGGGGATGGAGGGAATGTATGGGACCAGCGGGAGATGACAGGGTGTGTCTGTCTCTAACTGATGAAGCTGCCTGCATCATCCCTGCAGTCCTGGATCTCAAGCTGCCTTCTTTAGTGCTTTTCTTCTGTTGCTGCCTGTCTTGCTCATTCAATTTCTTGTCTTAACACCAACTTGTACTGTGTGCTTGGGGGCATTCCCTTAATTTCTTTGGACCTCAATTTCTTCAACTATAAAATGAAGATACACTATGTTATCTCCCAAGTTTGTTCCAATAAATGAGTTGCTTGCTATTTTGTGGTCGTCTTATCAGAGTATTTGACTAAGAAGAATGATTAAACTATTTCCCTTTTCTTTTATTTGAGGTACCTTTGGATTTTATTTCATGTTCCTCTATAAGCATTAAAAAACACACAATCGTTGGACTGCAGATAGTCTGAAGATGATGTTGGGGTTTCCCCCTAGAATTGTGATTAGTTTTCTGAAAAGAAGTTTTGATATCTGTACATGCTGGTACATTGTCATAGTCAGAAAGGGACCTTGTAAGGAAAGTAAGGAAGGTGAGGGCAGCAAGAGTATTTGGCAAGATTCTATTAGTGGTGATTTTCCCCCCAGACAGAAAGCATTAGATTGTTTTATTGTTCAGGAAAGATTGCTAACACATCAGCAGGACCCCTCCTTCACACAGTAAGTCAGCAGGAGGCTAAGGAATTTTTGTTTTTCAGTGTATCTGGCTGCAATTAATCCCATGTCTAAGTGGATACTGTTATGTTTCTTCACTGTGTTTACTGGTGTACCCTGCAGTGAAATCTTCTGTAGATGTCTAGGGCAGAAGCAGAGGCTCAGAAACACAGTTCCGGAAAAGTAGGGTCTGAAGCACTTTCCTTAGGGTTGCTCAGGTGGGGGACAGTCCTGGGGGTGGGGGAAGGTGAGGGATGGAGTGCTGAGGCTAGAGGGGTAGAGGGGAAGGAGAGTCCACTGAGGCTAGGAAGACACAGGTGCCTCTTTGGAAGTAACTCTCCTAGAAATGATCTGCCCCTAAGTACTGTTTCTTCATCATCAGAAATCTCTTTTGCTTTCTTTTTGCTCTGTTTTCAGGCATCATGTCTGAGCCTCTTCTGATTCATTGGTTTCAATCTAATTAGAGGTGAGAAGGCAGCATCAGGGTTATACCAAGATGTCTGGATGTTGGTTAACATGTTTCCTTGTGTGTAGAGAAGACCCAGTCTACCTAGGGAGCACACCTCTCCCTACTAATCCCAGCCCCCAAGAGATTTCACTAAAACCCAAGGAACTTATGGTAAAGGAAGGGGAGATGGAGTCTGACCTTACCCAGAGAGCAAATTCAGGGAAATTCCATAGACCTGCTCTGTGAGGAGAGGAGTGTGACTTTTGTCAGCAGCAGTGTATGGAGATACACCATCAAACTCACAAAACACCAGTTCTAGAATCAAACTCAGATTTCATACATCTGCAAAATTATTGTTATATGCTATAAATAATGACAGGTTAAAGGGACATATAAAAATTTTACCCAAACTATGGCTCATTATTTTCACCCATTTGGAAGAGATGGCTTAGGTGTGGCTGATTTGTGAGGCCTCTTAGGCAACAGGCCTTGGAATTCGTTTCTTACCCAAAGGGTTGATTTCAGCCTTGGTTCTAGTCACACTATCTGTGGGAACTCAATAAAGTTTCTTGATTTCTTTGAGCCTCTAGTTCTTGACCTGTAACTTGCACATAATAACATTAGCTATAGGGAATGGCTACTTTGAAGACCCAATATGAGAGTCTTTGTGAATGTACATTATAAATTACTATATACATTTCAATATTTTGTCCCAGCCACAGCATATGTAGAAAGACTATTACACACTTTGTTTTTTTAGTGTTAGCCTTGTTTTAAGTTCCATTTATTGTCCCTGTTTTTGTTTTCTTATTTCTTTCCACTTCGAATTTATAAATCTGCTAAATATATAGACTATTTTGGGGAAAATATGGGGTATGTATCAATAACTGAATAAATTTATTTATTATTTTTTTAAATAACTGAATACATTTAAATTGTAATTTTGCTGGTGGATTGCTAAAAGAATCAGAAAGATATGCTAATGTCAGCCTTCCCCACTTTATCACGAATTTAGGGCCAGCCCTGCTAGCTTACGGCAACCCAGTCACTGACTTATAGTATGCTGTGTACTGTCTATGGCACTTTCCTTGCCATAGCTCTCTGGGGATGGTGATACTTGATCAGTGTTTGCCTAATCCACAAGATCAGTTTTGTTGCTCACCTTATATAGCCCAGGAGTAGACAGATCTTGGCTTTAGGCCATGTACTGTCCAGGGCCACCAGTTTGATCATTTCTTTCCCTGGTGCCACCATGGGCTGTCTTATCTTGGAGACATCTCCCAGTTCACATACCTGGAAAGCATAGGAAAAACCCATTCATTCATTCCATAAATAGTCAATGAGCCCCTATTACTTACCAGGCAGTATTGCAGGCACCCCGGGTGATATTGGAATGCGTAACAAATCGTTCCTGCCTTCTGGGAGTGCTTGGGCCAGTAGAGAAACAAATATGTGGGTAACCAAGTAGCTTGATGAACTAGGAAGATATGGTGGAGTGCTTGAGTGCACAGTCCGCAGAGCTGACTGCTCTGTCATCTACCAGTCAAATGGCCTTGAGCACCAACCTCTCAGAGCCTTAGTGTCCTATCTATAGCTATAGAGTGGTAATAATAATGGTTGTGCTGAGGATTACTTAAATCAACACGTGGAAAACATGCATAGCAGTGCCTGGCCCCATAGCAAACCCTGAATAGAGGATGATGATGGTGATGATGATGGTGGGTGTGGTGGTTATAAGTGCTCTGGTGTGGAAAGCATGTCAGTTATCTAGGAGGCCCAGAAAGGCACTGCAGAACTGGTTTTGCTTGGCAGAGGAGAGGGAGGTCCCTCAGGTGAAGGCTTCAGCACCATGGGCATAATTAAAGTAGAGAGAAGGATGTTCTGGGAATTTTTTAGTCAGGCAGGAACTGTTCTCACCTCCTGATTCTGACCTTGATGTCAAAGTGGAAACAAACATGGCATGTTCCATCTCAAGAATATTTTTTTGCTGCCATGACAGAAAATTGACAGGGCTGGAAAAATATGATTTGTGAGCAAATAAATGCTTCTGTCAGGTAGATATGGTCAGTGCCTACGGTGACAGGGAGGTTGATATTAAGAACTTATTAATTCCAAGTTGGGGAAATCTTGTTAGGAAAAAGAAAGGTTTAAACAAATCTGAATGAAGTTTGATAGTGTGGTCTGAGTTTAACAAATTATTTTTTTAGCCTTCACTTTCTTAAAAAAAAAAAAAAAAGAGTCACAGGCAGGCTCATGTCACCTAATCAAATGATATCAATGTTGAGCAAAACCTCCCAAAAAATCCCTGGCATTTTTATCCTTCTCATTCCTAGAACAGTTCCTTTAAAAAAAAAAAAAAATGAGGGACATGAATTGCTATGAGTCTCCAAAATGTCGGAAATTACTAAAAATAAAACCAATGACAGGTGAGAAAAAGCTCCACTTAACTTTAGCTGGTACATAAATATGTCCATTTATATATAATTCAGTGTATTCTGTTTGAAAACATTGAATTCCCAAACAGAATAATCAGTTTAAAATTAATGTGGTTTATTAACAATTAAAAGTGATAACACAAGCTGAAGAAATTGGAGGTGAAATGTTGAGTTTCCTTTGATAGGTAGAGTAATTACAAAGTGTGCTTTTGAAGTTCAAGAAGACAGCCTTAGGACACAACATTTTTAAAGTAAAAATTGGCTTGCCCTCTGTTCAAGTGATTTATTTTGCACTAAGAAATGGGTGTGAGACATGATGTGATTTAAAATTTCATCCCTTGATGGAACTGCTTGAGGGTGACATGATTTTTTTCTTTTTTCTTTTCTCAGCCTACTCAGCCTATGAAGTTTCCTATCTAAAAGTTAATCTTCTGAAATTCCTTAGGAATTTAAGGAAACCTAATCTTTTGGTGTGTAAACAAAAGGGACTAAGCATATTGCTTTCCCCCTGACATTCAGGAGCTAGGAGTGCCCAAGTAGCCCCTAGGAGGATCTCGTGCTTACCATGGCCAAGCAAATCCAGCCATTCTTGTTTTGTTGCCTATTAAGTAATTACCTTCAGAAAAGTTCACCTCTGCCATTAAAAATGCTCTTTCTTAAAGCTTGAAAGGTGTGGGGGTGAACTGGGGAGGGGATGCAGAATATCCTTGAAAGGTTAAAAGGAGCTGGGATTTAGTTAAAATAGAAGTTCAGATTATCAAGGGAGCTGGTTATTGAGGAAGAGAAAATGAGTAATAGTTTAAAAACCAGGTATTTTACACGTTTCAGTGAGTGCTTCTCTGTTTTCACCTGAGGAGCAGAAATGCATTTGACAGATTTCTACAAATTTTCAGTAGTCTGCTTATTATAAAGAAAAAAAAACTTGAAAAAAAGAACTCTTATGGTATGCTAATAAATGCTCAAAAGCTGGCTGTCTCTGAAGAGGCAAGGCTAGCCATTTTGTATAGTGTTTGTCAATTTCCTTGGTGTAAATGCTCTCACTATGGTGGATCCTATGAATGTAGAAATGGGAAGCTGGGAAGAGATGCAGAGTAACACACCATTACTCTTTCCATCATACAGACCCAATAAATGTAACTAACCCCAGGAATGTAGAAAATAATAAAAGGTTGTGAAAAAAAGATAGTGATAAGTTTTGAGTATTTTTTATCTTTGTTTTTAATATAATTTAATTATAAGTTTGTATAAGTTAATTTTTAATAATGACTGTGTTTAACAACCAGCTCACAACTTTTCCTGAATATTTAAGTTGGTTCTCAAGAACCAGTATGAGCTGGTTCTAGCATGCCACTAAATACATGTATGACATTTGTGGAAAGGGGTTTGGAAGGTCACACCCCAAATTACTGACCATGGTAATTGAGGGATGGGGGAGTTGTGGTGTATAGAATGGGGCCTTCAAGTTTTACTCTGTATACTTCTCTTTTGCTAGTATAATAAAAGTGAATACAATATAGTTTTGATAAAATATCTATTATTTGTATATCAGTACTTCCTTTAACTCCTTACCACTGAACCCAAACCCCTGAGGCAGGCAGCATGGCTTAACAGAGAGGGTATGGACTAGTCAATAAAAATTTGGTTTTTAATTCTAGTTTGGCCTCTCAGCTCTGAGTAGCTGAGAGCAAGTTATTTAACTTCTCTGAGCTTGGGATCTCTGTTAAATGAAGATATTTGGAGTTTATCTGTAAGTCTATTCAGTTCTAACCTTTACATTTCTGATTATTTCTCATAGCATTCAATATGTATACTGATTGCGAAGATCCAGAGCACACCCACTGAGAAAGAGTTCTGTGAAGTCCCAACTCACCACATTTATTAGTTCCTGACTTTTCTAAAGATTATGGACTTGAAACCCTTTGTCACTTTTGGTGATCATGATAATTGGCTGTGTTGAGAGAACTGAGGTTTGGAAACTGGCTAAAGGAAGGTATAGGAGATGTTCTTAGATTAGCTCTGTTCCTAGCTGAGGGCTTGTTGGTTGACTGGCATATTGATGGTGCATATGACTTGGGGGCCTGGAACTTGTGTTCTGGAAGAGTCCTTCCTGTGCTGCCTGGCTCATATTCTTCTGGAATGAATTGACTTTGAGTAGCTCTCCTGAATGTTGTGTCTGCATTGAACTGACTCTAGTCTCTGACCAGACAAATTAGGAATTTGTTCTCAATCAAAATAACAACATGAATTTTTATTGTTTTGATTTTTTAAAAAGCTTTATCTATTTATTTGAGAGAGAGAGAGAGAGCATGAGCAGGGGGAGGGGTTGAGGGAGAGGGAGAGAGAGAATCTCAAGCAGACTTCCTCTGAGCCAGAGCCTAAAGCAGGGCTCAATCCCAAGACCCTGGGATCATGACTTGAGCTGAAATGAAGGGTCTACCACTTAACCAACTGAACCACCCAAGTGCCCTTTATTGTTTTTATTTTTAAAATATAAAATATTTGCTAAATTTATTATAGAAAATTTAGCAAAAACAGATAATAAGCACGAAAGAAAAAAGGAAGATCATTGATTTTAAAGTGTAGAATTTCCATTTTTGTTGTTATTGTGTTTTGTATATGTGTATCTGAATACACAGATGTGTGAAATAACATCATCCTCGAGAGTGAGGCATAGCATAGACACAGAGTCTGGGCTCTGGAGCCAAAGTGCTCAGGCTGGAATCCCAGCTCCACCTGCTAACTGTGTGACCTTGTGCACTTTATCCTTCCACTATGTTTAGTTTGCTTGTCTGTAAAAAGAAGATGATAGAACCTGCCTTGTAGATTTGTTGTGAGGACTGGGTAAGTTAATAATATAAAAACCCTTACAGAACTGTGCTTTGTACACTATTCAATGAATGGTTGCTCTTTTTATTTTATTCAATTGTATATTGTTATACTGTAGTTTACTAACCTTACTGTTTGATGCAAGTGGCTTCTAATTTTTTTATAAAGATTTTATTTATTTATTTTAGAGAGAGAGAGAGAGCCCATGAGTGGGGGAAGAGTAGAGGGAGAGGGACAAGCAGACTCCCTACTGAGCATGGAGCCCAATATGGGGCATGATGTCACCACCCTGAGATCATTACCTGAGCCAAAATCAAGAGTTGGGCACTTAACTGATTAAGCCACCCAGGCACCCCAAGTGGCTTCTGATTTTTCACAACTGAGATGAAATCTCTTATAAGTTACAACTTCACATATATCCTCAGGATAAATTCTTAGACCTGGAATTGCTGAGTCGGCACATATTTTAAACATATATTGTGAAAATTAAAGTCTTCTCCACATATAGCTAAAGAACACCCACGTAAGTGCACAAACAAACATGTCCCATCTCTCCCTCATGTCAATGCTACTGAGTAGATTGGGCTTTCACATTCTTTACCGAAATGAGAAGTATAGTCTATTTCCATAATATATACAAATCTATGCTCTTCATCTTAAATGCAAAATAAATGCCCTGAGATACTATTAAACTGTGAAAAAAATAATTAAATCCAAGGCAAGCATTTTTTCCACAAATTATTTCACCTGGTTGTGCCTAGGCATGGAAATACATCAACATTGAGCAAATCCTACCACCCCTTCCAAACTCCAAACTGCTCACTACCAGCCCTACTGCTGGACAGCAATAGTGGCAGAGACAGACATTGCCTCAGGGAGAACATGTACTCCCAGTGTGGAGGCAAAGGCCATTCCTGTTTCTCTTTCCCAGCCTTCTTGTCGGGGCAGACTGCAGATCCTGACACTTCCTGCTGTTTGCTTTGAGGCAGATCCTTTCCTTGGCCTGAGGGGAAGATGCTATGTCCATACCTTCAGCCTCCTTACTCTGCTTAAGACGTTTGATTAGCCTGACTGACAGGGATGCTGATAAGGGAAAGCTACAATGAGCAGTGTTATCAGTCAAAGTTCTACCAGAGACCAGAACCAGCAGGACATTGGAGGCTCTCAGGCAGGAGATGCTGTTCACAAGTAGGATTTCTTCTTCCCAGGAAAAACCTCAGTTTTGCTTTTAAGGTCTTTCTTCTGATTGGAAGAGGCCATCCCAGATTATTGAGGACTATCTCCTTTACTTAAACTTAACTGATTATAGATGTTAATCACATCTACAAAGTTTTCTCACAGCAAAATCTGGACTGATGTTTAGTAACTGGGCATATTAGCTTAGCCAAGCTGACACAGAGGCAGTCACAATAAGAAGCCCAGGGTTCAGGAACAGAGGTCCAATTCCCAATCCCACCAGGTCCCTGTGCCCCTGGGAGCTCTATAACCAGGCAATGCACAGGATTGCTGAGCTGATGTAGAAGCTGCTCTTACTTAACTCCTCTCCTTCTGAGACAAGAGAGTGCCAACCTCTTCTTAGAGGAAGGCAGAAAGAACTCATTATCTCTATTTTCATGCAGGGCGATTTGGAAATTATAATTCATCAAGTTCATGTTATTAACTATGTTAGAGAAAAGTCTCAAATATCCACTCAAAGGACTGTTGGGAGCCATAGAGATCTAATTATGACATAACTCGGTGTTTCTAAATAAAACTCCAAGGTGAGTTCAGAGGAGCACTACTTCCATGGGATAGTAAGTAGTAGGTGCAAGGTGAAGATTGAATGATCAAAAACATTTGAAGCAATTTTGGTTTGAAGTTAAACATACTTCTTTACAGAAAGACTGAAAAATCTCCTTAGTAGGTTAATGTGAATAGGGACTCTTGAAAGGGTGTGTGGTGTGCAGTATTTCAAGCTTATTTGATTGTGCAATCAAGTTTTTGCTGAGCACATTTTGAGTCTAGTGTCCCATGAAATACTTTAGGAAAATATGTTATAATCTGTAGTGTTGGCCACTGGGAATACAGATGGGATAAAATTTCTTCCAGATTATCTAATGCACTGCCAGCTAGCACCACTAGCTTCTATACAAAAGAAGGTTTGTAGAAGTTATTGAACACCCACCCTCATTTACTGGATGTCCATATGTGCCAGGTATTATCTTAGTGCTGGAACCACAGGGTTGTTCAAGACCGACACAAACCTTCATCTCGTTGAGCTTGTGTCTTTCTCTAGACCTGTGTCCTCCTCAGGAAGTGACACCCTGTTTCCTCAGCTGGTCTAGATGGAACTCTAGCAGACTCACCATCAACTCTGGTGCATAGGTTAAAGGATTATAGAAGTGAGACCATGTCTGTGCCTTGGCTGAAGGAAGAGAAGTGCTAAGAAAAATCACATTTGTCTTGCCAGAGAACTAGATCAAAACCAGAAGAAAGAGAATCCTTTCATGTGGGGTGGGCAGTTTGGCAAAAAGCAATGCCTCTAGGATTGATGGAAATAAAAGGTGCCCAATCTCCCCTTCCTGCTGCCAACATTTTCTCTTGACAGCCAGAGACATCCTTGACTGAAAGCCCTGAATATGGGGAGATTCAAATAACTAAAATAACCTTGGTTTTTTTCACAGCTATATAAAGTTAAAAAGCCAGCCAGGAAAGCTGATACCTGTGTTCTTAACCTCTAGGTTCCTCAGTCTTACTTTGCTGAAGATGAATTTTAGTCAGCATGAGACACTCTCTGTTGGTCTTTTAAGAAAAAAAAAAAAAGCCAGATTGGCTGTCTTATGCTGGATTGATGATTCCTTGGTGTGCCACACACCGTATCTTACTGGTCAAGCTCATCTGGAGCAGCTATAACATATCTAACCAGTGCCTACTTGAGAGTACAGCTGCAGGCTTTCTAGAGTAGATATCCTATCCTGGGGAGTGCTAATTGGCAAAGAGGAAGTGATTCTCCAATACAATCACTGGGAGACAGGAATGACACTGAGGGCTGTCCTTCCTTCTGTCTTACACTTGATATCCATGAACGAATTTGTACTAACCATGTATTTTATGTGAAGCATAAAAGAAAGAGACATTAAAGTAGGTCAGGTATCTTGGCAGAAGAAATTTAACTCGAAATGGGAAATTATAAGTAGATGTTTTCTCAAGTTGGAATTGGACATGGACCTGAAAATTGTTCCTTTTATGTTTATTTTAATTTCTAGCTTCTCCCCTTTTTTCAGTTACTTTCCCATAATGCCTCCATGTGGCTCAACCATACTCAATTCTTAAATCAGCTCTGATCAGGTCAGTGAGCAGGTTCAGTATTCTTTGGTTTACCAGGTAGTGGGCATTACTTAATCTTGTTGCTATGGAGTGTTTTGGGGATGAGTACTGACCTGCCCATTCAGTTGTAGCTTCCCCTTAATATTGTCCTCCCATGATTTTGACCCTATCCCATCTTGATGTTTAAATGTTGACATTCCTTCTTCTAGATCCCTTTGGGATCTGCAAAAGCTCTTAACTTTGTAGGAGTTGGTCCTCTAGTGAGTCAGTTTCCTCAACCAAACTCTCACTCAGCCTAAGCAAGATTGATCCAAGTGATAGAGAAAATCTTCTCTAGTGGTCAGATGTGACCACTAGGTTGGTAATGCATGCTCAGGGCCAGTCTATGCGGGTTCTAATCTTGGATCTGTCATTTACTTACTGTATAAGCATTATTAAATCACTTAATCTCACTAGGCCTCAGTTTTCTCATGTATAAAATAGATATATAAGCTCATAGCATTGTTGTGGGGATTAATGAATGCACTTAGGATAGTACATATCACATGTAAATGATCAATAAAGTTAGCTATTGTTGTTACTGTTATTTTCTGGTTGGTCTAAGGGGACTCTCAGTTCAATGGGGACAGAATTCATCAATTTAGAGTCTATTCTAAGAGAGTGGTGGGGGGTATGGGAGGTGTCTATCTGGATTGCTGAACTCACACTGTTATTTCATACTTGTAGAACATTCAGGACTGACCCTGGACATGTTCACTCCCCAAATCTGCTATAGTAACTTTGGAGTTAGGAGTTAAAACATGGTCCACTTTAATTTTGGGTACAAAGTACAGACTGTCACCATTGCACATCAAACTCCACCACTGATCCATTAAGCAGGAGCTTAGGCAAGGTAAATAGGCAACCTCTCACCTCTTCTATGCTGGAACACCACTTGGCTGATTATCCCTCCCACCTTTGAACACTAAGCTTTGAACTGTTGCCCAAGACTCTCACACCTTTTCTTTAAGAATACTTCTTAATTTGATTATTACCCTTGGGGAAATCTACTTGCCAAAAATTTCAGCAGTAACTATAGGCTGAGATCCTGGGGGTAAATTAGCATTGGATTTCTGGGCAATTTGCCCTAAATGCTAATATATAAAAAAGCATCTGGATAAGGACATTTTTTCTTCTGAATCACCTATTTGTGGCCTAATTTTTATTAACAAGAAGAAAAGTGCTATTTTTAAAAAAACTAAGTTCATTAAGTAGGGTTTACCTAGCTAAATAACAACTAGATGTACCCAACCTGAAGACTGGGACTTGGTGACATTCACCTTTGCATCTCTCACAACTCCTAGCTAACTGCCTTGAACGTTGTTGACACCACATAATAGGGTGTGCTGAGAAGTGGATATGTACTGGAGCATAGAATCTTGGGTTCAAATCCATGTTCTGCCACTTATCTACCAGTGGTAGGATTTTGACTAAGTGTTTAACTTCTTTGAGAACCACTTCTGAAGAAAATAATGTAAATAAAGTGCCTGACACATTCTCTTCCATTGAATGAATGTTACATGATTGAATCCAGAATTCCCTCCCAATTCCGGAGAACCTCCTGGGCTTTTGAGAAACTTATTTTGCAGTGCTTAGTTTTATAAACTTTTCTCAAAACACTTGCTATTAGAAAAGAATTCATTTGGTATAACCTAATTTTTTTAATCATAGAGATAATCACATTTGCTCTTTTACTACTCAGTTTTTAAAAAACTAATTATGCCTTTGGTAAAAATTAGCCACTTTTTAAAGTAGAATATAAATTATTCTTAAATTGCTTTTGTGAAATCATTAAATCCTTAGAACAGACTTAATTTTTTTTTTAGTAACTTTTTACTTCATATGCTTTGAAAAGTCTCAATCAAAGCTTCCAGGCAAAAAACCCAGATTACTCTCCAAGAAAGATAATCAAATTGAAATCAACTTTTCATAGGCAAACAGTATAAACTAAGAGATGATGGATTCTAAGGAAAAAGGACCATAGCCCCAGTATTCCACATCCACCCAAATTATCATTTGATTGTGAAGATGTGAGAAGACATAGCAAACATGCTACCTGTATACCTTTTATAAAAATACTGAGGGAAGTACTCCAGCCAAATGAAAAATAAACCAGAATAAAGAAATCAAGAAGGAAAGCCAAGGCATACAAGATAGAATGGTGAGTATGAAATTCATAGTACCTGACAGGTATTGTCATTGTAAAAATTAATGCAAATTTTAAGGATTTTTATACCAGAGGAGATAGATTATAACAGCAAAACAATCTGTAACTAAAATTTCAGTTTACGTCAGTGAAGCCTAAAAGTGGGGAGAGGAGTTAAAATTCTGCTGAAGTTCTGCTCTTGATGGTTGTGTGGAGATAGTTTATAGATTTTGAATAATTCTTGACTTTGCTAGAGAAACAGAAGTTCAGTCATATTTCTTTTTTTTTTCTTATTTATTATTTATGATAGTCACACACAGAGAGAGAGAGAGGCAGAGACACAGGCAGAGAGAGAAGCAGGCTCCATGCACCGGGAGCCCGATGTGGGATTCGATCCCAGGTCTCCAGGATCGCGCCCTGGGCCAAAGGCAGGCGCCAAACCGCTGTGCCACTCAGGGATCCCCAGTTATATTTCTTAAAGTGAAATAAGCACAAGCTAATAAAGAAAGGAAGTGAAAAGCAGATATAATAAATTGAAGTACAAATTAAGAAGGCAGCAAGAAGTGTAAATCGCAGTAGTAAGAAGATATGAATGGGCAGAATGAATGTGAGTTCCTTCTCTTCCCCACACCACTCAACAACAAACACACACGCTCACAAGCAAAGTCTTTCCAATTAGGTGAAAAAGCAAGATCACTATTTTCTATTTATAAGAGACATACTTAAAAGTAAATGACAAAGAATTATTTTTAAAAAGAGACATGAAAAGATACATCAGGTACATGCACGCAAAAGGAAATTGGGGATGAAATATATGAGAAAGGAAACATTTAAGACAAAATACATTAAACAGAACAGAGGGGCTATTTTAATATTAATAAAAGATAAAATCCACCCAGAACATATAACCATTAAACACTGGAAAATGCTTCATTGAATTGAAAACTATTTGCAACCAATATGGTAAAAGAAAACTTAGAAAAGCTAGAAAAGTTCTTGCAAATTAATTAGAAGTCAACATTGCAAAAAAAGAACAAGCAACATATACTAACAGGTAGTTTATAAAAGAATAAATACAAATGTCTATTAAACATATTGAAAGGTCCTTGACCTCTTTATATTCAATGAAATGTAGATTAAAGGCATAGTGATATATTTTTCACATATCCAGTTGGCAACGATTTTAAAATAGAGTTATTTAGTGTTTATGAGGATATGAGGAAGCCAGTACTCTCAAACAACTCTTGGTGGAAATGTGAACTGAAAAATATTTATTTTTGGAAAAGAGTTTGTTAATATTTATGAAACATTTAAAATGGATCCATTTCTAGGAATTTATCCTACCGATGCATTCACACACCTGCACAAAGATATAGTTATAAAAATGATCAGTATGGCATTATTAGTAGTAAAGAAAAATTAGAAATAACCTATGTTTTCACCAACAGAAATTAAATTTTAGGACTTCTCTACAACGGAATACTATGCAGCTATTAAGAAGAATGAGGTTTGCAATGATACGGAATGATTTCCATAACATATTAATGGGGAAAAAAGCAAATTTCATAGCAGTATATGTGTAATCAGTGTTGTACTTGGTGTTGGGTATGCAAAGGTAAATTCAGGTACAATTTCTTTCTTGAAAGGCCCTCACCATGAAAAAGATCATAGCGTTCCCTTCATAGGTAATTCAAAATAATAATAATGCTAAACTGTGAGGAAGTATGGAAGTAGAACAAAGGACGTTGTCAACAGCATGTGTGCTTGAGGACTGAAGAACATACATCCAGGCAATTCTTGGATACCAGCTGGGTGTCCTACAATTCAACTCAATTCTGACACTGTCTACCTAGCGATAGCATTAGATTCCACAGATTAGTGGCTCAGTTCGACAAGCCTGCCCTCCACTTCGGATGTCAATAGAAAGCCCAGGCTGTTACCTGTGCTTCTGTTGGACCAGCTGTGAATCAGAGGTTCCCATGACTCCCTCTTTGGGTTTGATTAACTTGGGGAATGGCTCACAGAACTCAGAGAAACGTTTTATTTACTAGATTACCAGTTTAAAAGGATATAACTTAGGAGAAGCTGAATGGAAAAGATTCATAAGGCAAGGTGTGGAGAAGGGTGCAGAGCTTCTATGAGCTCTTCCAGGGCACCACCCTCCCCACGTTTCCCTATTTTCACCAATCCAGAAGCTCTTGAAACTCTGTCCCTTTGAGTTTTTACAGAGGCTTCATTACATAGGCATGGCTGATTAAATCATTGACATTGGTGAATGATTCAAACTCCACCCCCTCTTCTCCCCAGAGGTCAAGGGCAGGACTGAAAGTTTCAGCCCCTCAGTCACATTGGTTGGTTCTTCTGGCAACCAGCCCTCCTCCTTAGGTGCTTTCCAAAAATCATCTAATTAACATAACAAAAATCACCTAATTTTATTGCTCTCATTACTTAGGAAATTCCAATGGTTTCAAGGGCTCTGTGCCAGAAATGGGGATGAAGACTTGATATGTATTTATTATAAATCACAATATCATAGGACCTGTTGGAATATAGATAATGTGGGCTGACAGTTTCTTCTTTGGAAAGCATAAAAAGAAAGCTTGGAGACCTTCATAATTTACTAGAAAGACATTCTGGACAAGCTTTAGTGACGTGCTATGGGCCACAGCAATTCTCTGCCATCTACCCCCACAATGAAGTCTGGGATTTTCCACAGAGCTGCAGGGTCTCATCTTCAGGCAGAGGGCTCTATGCAGTATGTGTCCTATCTGAATGTTGTTTAGATAGTATTTTTTAAAGGACTAAAAGAGTAAGAAATCATTTGACTGGTTTCTACCCTTTAATACATGGAATTTCCTATCTCATTACACTTTAAGTGTTAACTCACTCATTCCCTTGGTACTTGACCCATGGCCAGCACCTGGCTTTTCCATGTCTCCATGATTGGCACATTGTCTTGCTTTTTTTTTCGTCTGAAAGGCCCTGGCTATTCTTCTTCAGTTTTCAGCTGAGATGCAGACTCCTAACTGAAGCTGTCCTAGCTGCCTGTGCAAGTCTTGGCTAGTATCTGTCTTCACATCAGTTGTAGCATAGATCGTGTTGTTTGGTTCTGGTTTGTTTGTGGGCCTGATTCCTCCATGAGGCTAGAGCGTTTGAAGACAAGTTGGCACCCAGCACAGGGCCTGACGTAAGCTTGGTACACATTCAATAAATACTTTCTGAGTCATTTAGTGATTGAGTGAATAGGATACCTCTTTTTTTTTTTGAGATATAAGTGAAGCAGGAGAGGAGTTGTGATGACATGGCCGATTGGTCGTCAGGACAGAAGCAGACTTGCTCATAGGCACCTGTTATCTCAGTGAAGGGGAGGTTAAGCCACCTGCTGAGAGCAGGGGAGGCAGGGAGCTGGTTGGACCCTTGAGGAAAGTGATAAAGATTTGGAACAGCTGTTATGGAGAACGGAAATGGAGTAGATGAGAAACCCTTGAGGGCCCAGTTAAGATTGGAGCTCATAAATTTATAATGGAGCCCAGTAACATGAATATGTAATTTTCTCCAGAAAGGCTTAGCATACCTGAACCAGAAATAGATAAAATAATGCTAGTTCCTATTTATTCATGCCTACTACGTGCCCAGCATCTGTGCTATATAATTAAAGTGCCCATTCTCTATTCCTCATAGCAAAGCCTGTAATATAGTAATTATTATTTCCATGATGTGGATGGAGAAACTGGGGTCTGTCGAGATTAATAACTTTATTAAAGTCACACAGCTGACAGCTGGCCAAAGCAGATGCAAACCACCGGCTGATTCTAAAGGCTAATACTTTGTCTGGAGCCATGCCATCTACTGATGCTTCCATGAATCCAGCTGGGTTTAAACTGAGTTGGGTTTTATCTTGGTGAAGGCAATGAAAGGACAAAGGAAACTAGAAAGGCAGATACTGGCTAGACTGTTGCCATAATGACTAAATATGGATCTAGGTGAGCTAGTATCTGAATCCAGGTATGTTTGGTGGCCTCCAAGTGATGAGAAACTAAAAGTATCAGCAATATCAAAGACTAGCTTTAAAAACGTAAAGGAGTGGGGAAAGGGCATAGATAGAAAGCTGTGGTTTGCTTTTAGGAGTCTTAAGTGACCCAGTTCTAGGTGATGTAAAGCTAAAGTGTAGCTATGGGAAAGGATGTGAATGAACCAGAATTAAGAAGGCCATAGAACTACAAAATCCTTCTGTATTGTTTCTTGGAAGGTCAACGCCTGGCATAGTTTAAATGCTCAATATTTACTGAGCGAATTAATGAATGAAAGGATAGCCACACACGCAGAACTATAAAGTAGTGAGACTTCTTATGGGGTATGTGAGCGTTTATCACTCTTTTATAATACCACTGTACCCATAACCTAATGAAGTAGAGATAGGGTAAAGACTGAAGTTTTCCATCTAAAATAAAAACAAAATCCTCCCCTGAAGTGACTGATTTTGGAGAGTAAGAGTTACAGGAGCTCAAGCATTTGAAAGCCTTTTCAATTGGAAGAGAAAAGAAAGTTCAGCAAAAACAGTTATTGTTATCATGGACAAGAAGAATGGTGACAAAATTTAGAAAGGGCAGTCTTCTGTATGTTCTGTTGTTTGTTCATACCCTGTTACATGAGTTAACGTCTATATGCTCCTTTAGCAAAGAAAGTATGAGTAGATTGTTTCATGTGTTATATCAGGGACCCAGGCTTGGTCAACACTTTCCTGCTTTGAGAACTGTAATCAGGTCTTATTTAAGTCTTATTTAAGCTAAGTCATGATTATCCTCCACAAGTGGTATAAAACAGAATCCTGATTCATGAATTAGTTCATTGTTTTTCCCTGCTGATGTTTGATTGTTAGGTATAACATACATGCATGCCAAGTGATGAGAGATGAAACAGCATGATGTAATCTTGCTGTGTTTCAAAGAGTAAAGCCTCCAGGGTATTGGTAAACACACAGCTAAACAGAGCTTCACAATACACTTCTGTGTTTTATGGTTCTGTCAAAATCAAAGGAAATGTATTTACTTTGGAACAAATAATTGTGGGAAATTTCTATAGTGTCCCTGTGGCTTGTTTTTCATGGTAACTAGAATTCCCTTTGGTGTGTGAATAACATTGTATAAGTAAGCAGTCTTGGACGAAGGACAAGATGTATTCCAGCCTTAATTATGGTATAGAGGATTTTACCCCAGGCTTCTTCACTTGTCAAGAAATAGCCATGGAAAGGTGCATTATTGTTCCACAGTTAAGAGAATTAACGCTCTTAACTGAACAGACTCTTGGTGAAATATAAGAAAATGATGATTTCTCCATTCTGAATTCTTAGATCATTAAAACTAAAAGATAGCCTTGGCTCTCTGTACTTTGTTCCCTTTATAATAATTTTGCAGGAGAGAGGGTAACCTCCATGCAACCTGGCTATCTGGCTCTAGCATTTTCTATGTACTTGCAAACAGAATTCAGTTCTTTCCTGCTTAACTATGTGATATGATGATTAAGACTCACTATAAAGAGCTCCTTCTACTCTAGAATATACCTATAAAAGGAACACTCTAAGAAACAAAATCTATGAACCAAGAATTTTTAACACTCTTCAAGTCATGCTTTGCTCCTACCTTTCTCCTAGTATAATCAAAAAACACTTTAAATTTGTCTAAAATGACAGAAAGACTCTCACTCTTTAGACACTCTTAGATATCACCCTGCATGGCATGAGGTAGAAATAGAAATTGTTGTCTGAAACCTGGAGAGACCAGACAGAGAGATCACACCCTCAGTTTTCTGAAGGCTCAGTTGATTCTTATACTATGATTGAATGTTATTATTCTAATTATAAAGCATTTATATTGTGAAACTGGCAAGTATGGGGTTAATTGATGACACTAATACGGATATGTCAAGGCAGAAGTAATGATACACTTTGGAAGACAGGAATGCGTTAGAACAGATTGTCAGCAGAATCACAGTAAAAGTGAGTCATAGCAAAAGCGTGGACAAACCAGCAACATGTAAAAAACTCCTAAAATTCATGAAAACATACTATTAATCTTGAATTTTATTCTGCCGTGGTTAGAAGAGTGTGCGTCATGGTCACTGACAGCTAGTACTGGAGATTATAGACATATCTGCATTCTAGGTATGTTTTCCCCAAATTTTTATTGCTGTCTTTCTTGAGAATAATGAAAGAATTAGTTAAATTCATTCATTGCTGTATCGGGGAACTACTTTTAGAAATAAAGACGACTGTATGAACCATAAGATCTATGATTCATTTCACACAAAATGGAAAATTTACATATTATAAATCAAGATAGTTATATAAAACATCATATACTGTCATTTGCTCTAAAAATTAAGAGTACTTCAGGGAAGATGAAAAAGAACCCATGTGATTTGTAATTTACATCCTGAAGTTTCTTCCTTTTTCTGAAAAATAAGAACATTTTTTTCCCTCCTTTTAAATCAACAACACACAATTGTGAGAATTGGGTGGTGTTTAATTCTTATGAGAAGTTCACTGAAAAAGCCTAACTCTATTCTATTTAACCTTGGTTTCAAATGATTTCTCTAGTATCTTGTATTTTCCTTGGTGATCTGTAAGTAAGGCACTGTTATTAGAGCTCCATGGCTGGAAGGCAAATTGCATAGGCATAAGATATGAGTGGGTGGCCAGGAAGTGGAAATCAACGAGTATAGGTTTGTTTCAAGAAGTTGGCAGTGAAGAAAAGAAAAGAGAAAAGAAAATGGAAGATAGCTTAAGGGGTAGCATATCAAGGGAATGCTCTTTTAGGATGGGAAGAGAGATTATAGCTTGCTTGTAGGCTGAAGGGGAAGGACCAGTGGAGAGGATGAAAGAGGATGACTCAAGTGAATGACAACTGATATGAAGTGCTCCAAGAGGATAAACTGGCCAAGAGCAAGGTCACAAGCATAGTGGTTAGTTAGCCTTGGAGAGCAGGAACCTGTTCTGTTCTCTGTGCTGGGAAGAAAGAAAGAGAAAATGGATGGGAGTTTAAAGATATTTTGAAGAGGAAAGGGGCAAGTTAAAAGATCTATCCCGTGGCTTTGGCTGAGGTAATGTGGTAGGAGGATTTGGAGAAAAGGAAATGATGTGGAATTGGCTTTGTAGGGAATGTAATTGGGTTTCACTGAATGAAAGTACTATTACATAGGAAAACTTGCCAGTTGAGATTGGATTGGACTTAATGGAACTATTCGGTTTTTAAATTATTGCTATTTTTTATTTTTAATTGTTTCCAATAATGGTTAGAACCTTGGGAGAAGAAAATGTGACTGTGGATTGTTTGAAGACCCAGGTTAGGAATGCTTTAGTAAGACTGGAGAACATGGGCTAAGGGAATAAATGACACTAGATAGAGATATTAAAATGGCATAAATGGGATCAATGAATAGTAAGAATAGGGAATGTTTTGGGAAATGAAGAAAATGAGGGCAGAGAGCAGGTTTCATAGGGCAGAGAGCAGGGCAGAGAGTAGGGATTGGAGGTTATCATCAATAAGGGGCATTTAAGAGTTTAAGATCCTGAAACTGAGCAATTCCAAATTATAGATAATCAGACATACAATGGAGGGGTCTGTTTATAGGGAGGGCAAGTAGAAAAGTTGAGGTGATAAGGTTATATAAGGTATGGGCCCTGGAGAGGAAGACATAATGGACATGGAGGTGCCTGCAAGACGTGAGCTTCTGTTATACCAGTACTTATCTCCTTGATAGCACTCATAATAAAGAATGTTCTCTTATTATGTATCTACCTTCCCACCAGACTACTAACTCATAGAACTTGAATAATGTCTTATTTATCTTTATATTCCTAAGTGCATGATGCAGTTTCATGTACCTATTAATGCAGCATAATTGTTAAATACATGAGTAAGAACAAAATTCAAATCAGGCATAATTTATGAAAGAGCTAAGAAACATGGCAGCAAAAAAATGGAGGAAAGTGATATATATGGATGGTTTTCAACTGAGAGGTAAGCAGATGTTGGGATGACTGAACTAAGTTTGTGATTGGGATACGCTCATCTCAAAGGTGATAGGTTATGGAATGAGTAGTTACCATTAGAAAGGATTTTTAGAGAAATGGTATCTTCAGGGGCAAGCCAGCATTGAAGAAAAAAGACAAAATGTGCGTTTACATTGAGATAGAGGTTGCACAGGGCATGTGGAAGAGCCTGGTGGGGTTGTAGGAATTTATGTTGTGGGGAGGGATGAAGTTGAGCCAAATTGGAAATAGAGTATGAGAAGTAATGACAGAGGGTGGAAATTTCCATGTTAGGGCAATAGTTCAGGAATAAGAAGGAAGACAAAGATTGGGAGGCAGGCTGAAGATGCAATGGTGATTCTGACAGCTTGTTGAACAGCATTCATCAAGACCTTATTAAATGCTAGGTAGGCACTGTAAGAAGCGCTTTTCATGAATTATCTCATGGATTCCCACAGCAATAATATGAGATAGATAACATCATTTCTATTTTCTGAAGGTGAAATAATCTTCCCAAGGTCACACTGTTGGCCAATAGCAGGCCTAGGATTCAAACCTCTGGAGCCTATTCTCTTAATCATTCATTATGCATTCAGCCTTCACAATAAAGCCCCCAAGTTCCAACAAGTAGTGTTGCCTTTTCGCAGACACTTTCCATGTGTCGTCCAGGGGTGAAAGTTCTAAGAACTTAGGAGATTTCAGGCTCTTTTTCTTTTAGGTAGTAATCAAGAGAAGGACATTCATTTTTATTTAGCCTGGGATGGGTAATCTTCAAAGCTCCATGCTGAGTCACAGTTTGGGAAAGTACTTGAAAGACTGAGACAATTGCAACAAGTATAGATTATTGATTTTGTTTATTTTTCTTTTCTTAAGAAAGGCCTAGTAATTATGGAAAATATGTAGCTTTGAGGGAAGAAAAAATGCCTTGCAGACTAAAAAAGACAAAGGTATTGATGAACTTCCATGAAGAGACTGAGGTGTGTGTGTGTGTGTGTGTTGCAAAATGGGAGAACTGTCAGTTGTGTATGGAGGTATGTGGTTTTCATAGTACGTAAAGCTGAACCAAGTGTTTCCCTATGGTGACAAAACTGGAGGAAGCCCAGACTAAATACTCTTAATTATAAATTGTGCCTCATATATATGTTTGAATGGGCTGTGTTGTGTTCAGTGAAAGGGTTGAGCAAAGACAGAAGGGCCTGTAGGGTGTCTGGCATGCACAGGAGAGAGACTGGTCCAGCATCTGGGGGTGCTAAGTGGTTTGGGGCTAATGGAGAAAGTGGAAACAGGGGACTTTAACAGGGCACCAAGAGCTTCATTTGGGAGCTCAAAAGGTTATCATGTGTGGGCAAAGAGGAATTTATAATTGGGAAAATACCATCAAGAAACAGAACACGTGAATGTGGGCTCTAGTATGTTCTCCTGGCACCGTGGAGTATTTCAACCACACGGTGGTCCTCACTCTTGGGCATGTGGAAAGAGGTATTCACTCTCTAATACCTGAGGCAGTGGGGGGGGGGGATTTGACTTGAAAAACAATTCATAACAAACTATATGAGACATTTTTAGTGTGTGTTCTGGGAACATGTTGAGAAGTTTGCAACTCCTATCATTTTGGCTTTCCCTGAGCCTCAGTGTATTTGAGTGTTGATAAGTGGATCAGTTATGGCCCACTCAGTTGCAATTAATGAATCTTGCCCACTGTAAAGATCTTTATTTCATAATTATTTGGTACAGTGCTAGGTACTGCATATGAAAATCTAGATCTAGATTCTGCTACTTAGCAGGTGAAATGTGACTTTAAGTAGATAATGAGTCTCAGTTACTCATCTAAATATGGGAATAATCAAACCTACCTCCCAATATTTTTGTGAGGACCCAGTGAGAGTCCATGGGCAGAGTACATAGCACAGGGACTGTCACACAGTGGGTCTCTAATAAATGTTACTATTCTCCCTTTACCCTTCTCTCACACTTTAGTGTTGGTATGATTCTGATCACGTATATTTGACTCTGCTGCTGCATACCCTGTCCATTAGACATATTAGATTTGTTATTTATCTCTAGACCATTCAGAAAAGAGGGTTGGTATTTTGATTGCTCAAGGAAATGTGTCTAGATCAAATTAATTAAGAAATGGCTATGTTGAAATCTTTTTTTACCATTAAAAGAGTAAGAGCAGTACATGACAGAGGAAAAAAAAATCCATGGTTTTGTTTGAGAACCCAAGAAAACATATGGGGAATAGTGTTGAAATAGTTTTCCAAGCCACTATGAAACTTCTAGATCATAACCCTTTGCCAAATAACCACTTGGAAAAATATATATTTGTATAATTAAAGCTAAACATACACATACCCTGTTACCCAATACTTTTACTCTTCCACATATACTCAGTAGATATGAGTACCTGTGTCCACTAGAGGATATGTACAGGAATGTTCATAGCAGCTTTATTCATAATGACTCCAAACTGAAAACAATCTGTAGGCCCATCAGCAGTAGAATGTATATATAGTTTGTGGTATTTTCATATAATATAATACCCACAAGAAAAAAAGAACAAATTAATAATATTTATAATGTCATGTATGAATCTCATAGATATAATATTGAATGAAAAAGTCAGACATAAGTAGTACATACTGTATGCGATGAATTAAAAATGGCCACATATTTTTGCAACTATTCTTAACAGGATACAGAGTTTATATATTCCTTCCTTGAATATCAGTTGCTGTTATGACTTGCTTCGATCATCGGAATATGAGGTGGGGGGGACGTACCATTATATGACTCCTCAACCTGGGTCTCAGAGGCTTGTAGCACTTACCCTCTTAGAACACAGATGTCACATGATAATGCCTAGTCTGTTCTGCTAGACACATACAGCCCAATTAATAGCAAAAACCACTAGGTATTTATTTGAGCCTTGTTAGATCATGAGCCACCAAACTGAGTTGCCACATAACTGTAGCCACATGAGTGACCCCAGCTGAGAAAAGCAGAAGAACTTCCCAGCTGAACCCAAGCCAAATTGCTGACCCAGAGGATTATGAACAAATAATGGTTGTTTTAAACAATTAAGTTTTGGGGTGGTTTGTTATATAGGAAAGATAACTGATATAGTGTACGATTTCATTCATATGAAGTTCAAAAATAGGATAATCTATAATAATAGAGGTCAGAATAGTAGTTATCTTTGGTGGGACACTGGAAGTGGCATAAGGAGGAAGCCTCCCCAGAAATGCTTTACTTATTGAGCAATGGTCACACAAATCGATTCTCTTGGTAAAAATTCATCAAATTGTACAGTTTAGCAATTAAGATTATTGTGCTGTACTATAATACCTTAATTAAAGCATACACACACATACACACGCATACACACACAGAGTGCACATGATCCAGAATCTTGAGAGATACAGGTATGACACTAGATGGATGAATTAACAAACAAGAATGTAGGGACTGGCAGAGTCAGCAAAACACCAGAAACTATAGTCAGACTGTTGAAGATGGAAGCCATTCATTTAAAATATACTTATCACCCCCCTTCTTTGGACAGACACTCTGCTGGGGATAAATAAACACTTGAATATTTATTTATTCATGAGACACAGAGAGAGAGAGAGAGAGAGAGAGAGAGAGAGAGAGAGAGAGAGGCAGAGACACAGGCAGAGGGAGAAGCAGGCTCCATGCAGGGAGCCTGACATGGGACTCGATCCCAGGTGTCCAGGATCATGCCCTGGGCTGAAGACGGTGCTAAACCGCTGAACCACCCGGGCTGCCCTAAACACTTGAATAAAATACAATCTGACCTCGCAAATTACATGTGCTAAGCCAGGCCAGACAAAGACAAAGATGAAAACTAAATGATATTGTTTTACCTCAAATAGTGGGCAACTGAGGACATAAAATGTAATTAAGAACTAGATTATAAATCCCAGCATAGTCTTTGAGAGATAAACTGAATAAATACTGCTTATTAAAGTTCATATCCATCAACAAACCCACAGAATTATGTCATTTTGTATAATATATATAGTATGTGTTTGTGAGACTTGAAGCTACCACTGAGTTTAGGAATTGTCCAAATTGAAAGTTCTGCTCATCCCTTGGTTAGATCATATTTTAATACTTTTGTCAATGAGCTTGACATTGCAGCATATCAAAGCAGAGAGTGGTTAAACAATTTCATTCATCCTTTATTCACTATCAATTACAATGTTAAGTTTCTAGAAAAATATGACAGTGCACTCAGCTTCCACAAAAGGTAGAATTGTTCAGGTGAGCTGGATGAAGGCTGAGAATGAAGCCAACACAGAGGAGAGCAGGCTGTGAGGTAGAGAGGTGGAGTTCTGATGACATTGTTTGAGCCTCCAAATCCAGCTGTACTGAAGTATACAGAATTTTCCTTTATTATATATTTGGCTTTTTGCCACTTGCAGGAACCCTAACCACAAGAGTCAGCTTGACTGTCCTTCCTTCCTCCTGCCCCTTGTTGGCTGCTAGCTAAACACTTAATGTCTCTTCCTGGACACAAAACTGTCTAGGGTTATCGTCTTTCTTCCAGGCAACTTCATATAGAGTAAAGGTGTGATAGATGAAGGTAGTGGCTGAAAGACTGGGAGATGGTAACAATGGCAAGATATAGAATTTTTCTTATTTGAAAATATGAAGTCTAATTGCCATCTTGTCAATGACCCAAATGTTGGCACTGGCAGTGTCATAGTGCTTATATATGGATATAACCCTACCACACACTTAAATTAAAGATAAAGCTTGGGGTAGGGTGAACAAACAATAAACAACTTTAATACATTTATTTTACCTTTTAACCACTCAATTGATTAACCTATTAACTTCCCATTGTGAATTGTAACCACCTGTACTTTCTTAAGATAATTGGAATCATTGCTATTTATCAAGAGGTGTTCTTTAGTTTATTATGTGTTGCTTGTATAATTAATTTATTACTTTAGAGTAGACCATTATATATGTGAGCTTCATGTATTTCAATTCAAGGAAAATTTATGTTAGTCACTAGAAGTGACAAGAGAGGAATGACATGGCCCTTATCCTCAGGGAATTTGTAACTTAGAAAGACAGACATATAAACTGGAAGTCAGTTAGGACATGGTGTCAGTTTCATGTAGTAGTATTATATTTAGTCTATTATCCAAATGTATATGTAAATAAAAGTAGAGAGTTCAAAATTAAGCAGGCGAGGAGAAACTGCTTCTGTCACATGCTATATTACAATCTCTTTCTTGCTAGTCTTCCAAACTAGAAGGTGAGTCTCCATCATCAGGCTAATGTGTTAATCACCTTGTATTCTAGACCTTTGCACAGTGCCTGGATTAAAAGTGTTTTGCTGAATTGCATTAATATTGTAGCTGTGTCCTTGGTTCATTTAACTTTATAAATACATAGTATATCCATCTCTCTTGACTGCCGGCTGCCTTTCTGTGTTCGGAGGAAACAAGTAGGTTCCTAAATCTTGCCTTTTGCTTTTAACATGTGCTGGGCACCAGGCCAAGCAATGGCCAGGTGGACAGGCAGACAGGAGTCTAGAAAGTTTATACCAAAGGTCAAGGAAAGGTGGATGGCCTTGAGTTCAGCCAGGCATGAGAAACATGATGGGCCCAAATTCAAGAAGTCAAGGGTCTGGGCAGGCAGCCAAGGCAGCTCTAGGAACAGAGTCAGAGGAAGGGGGGCTGTGGGAGTAGGTGAATGGGCAACTAATTCTCATGCGAGGCTCCAGTCAAGTTAAGAGCTTACTCCTTTGAGAGTAAAATTAAATCTTAGCAAATGGGAAATGCAGAGGGCTCTTGAGTGAATCCGGCTGACTGTATAGTGAAGCTCCAAGGTGTTCCTTAAGGCACCTCACCCCATATTTTTTCCTACTGACAGGAGCCTCTCACTCATGTGAACAAAGCATTATTCTTTAAAATACTTCTATAAACAGAATTCTAACAAATGAATTCACAAATAGCTACTTCCTGTTTATGTGCATTAAACAAAGTATAAATTTTAGGTCTAAATCCAGTCATAAAGCTGGATACAAAATATATATTCATGCATGTTTATAGGAACACCACACACACATGCTTGCATGCACAGAACTAGAGAGAAAATATCACCAAATCATTATGCTAGAACCTGAAAATATAGAGCAACACGCACTATTACTTTGAATCTTAATTTATGGAAATGAAAATAAGGTTTTTTTGTCAGGGACACTGAATCCACTTAGCACAGTTACATTGTGTGGCTCTGGGTTGGACTGACAAATTTGTAGAAATTGTTCAACATTAATCCTTAGAATTTATAGTTAAGTTCTTTGAACCTGACATTAAATTTCCTGAATCAGTTTCACAATGTGCTATGATGGAGTAACAGGGACTGTGTTTACCCTTCTGCGTTAGACAACTAAAAAAAGGGAAAAAATATGTGAAACAATAGTGTTTAGTTATTTTTAAATAGTCAGTAAAAGGAGTGCCTGGGTGGTTAGTTGGCTGAATCTGACTCTTGATTTCAGCTCAGGTCATGATCTCAGGGTCATGAAATCAAGCCTACATCAGGCTCCATGCTCAGCAGGAAGTCTGCTTGAGATTCTCTCCTCCTTCTGCCCCTCTCCTTCCACGCGCTTTCTCTTTTTCAAATAATAAATACATATTTAAAATAAGTAAAATAGGCAGTACAAGATAGTGATCTCTGAGAGAAAAACAAATGAAGGGAACCCTATGATTAACCCAGCTTACTGCTTGGTGAATGTTTCCAGGCTGCAGTGATGTCCTCCCTGAGTTGAGGAGAAAGAGGAGGTCAAGGTGTCCAGAATTCTCAGGGCTAAGTACCAGAGAGGAGAAAGCTACACAGAGACAGAGACAGAAAATGCTGTGGAGATATGAAAAGGGTACCTTCAAGTCTTTAGCTGAGTACTGGTCAGTATGTATGTGAGAAAAATTCTGAGGCCCTGGAATTAGTGGGAAGACTTAAACAGGACAATATTTGGAGCTCACACAGAGCCAAGAGAAACTCATCTTTCCACCACTCACAGTGGAAAGAGCTCTTAACACATAGGACATTCAGTAGGGTGCTCAGAAAGGCTTTTCCATAGTTGTGAAGTCAAGCCCTACACTAAATGTTACTGTGGACCTGCCTAACAAAGATTAAAAACAAGCCTGGAAAGGCTCAACCTGTTTCTAAGTAACTTAATTTTCCCACAATAATGTTTAAGAATATTTACCTACCATATGACCTAGTCATTTTATTCCCCATTTACACAAGACAAAAGAAAGCATATTTCTACGTGAATACTTGTATACAATTGTTCATAGCAGCTTCACTTATGAAACTGGAAACAACCCATGGGCTTATCAGTAGGTAAATAGTTAAACTGTGGTATATCCAGGTAATGGAACACTACTGTAAAAGGGACAAAATGTTGATATACAGAACAGTATGATGAATCTCAAAATCATTATGCTGAAGAAGCTAGACAGAAAGGAATACGCATATAATCCTGCATTATTCCATTTACATAAATTCTAAGATGCAGACACATTTTCAGTGATAGAAAATAGATCAGTAATTCTTTGAGCATGGGGATAGAAGGAAAAATGAATTATAGAGGGTCACAAGGAAACGTTTGAGGGGTGATGGAAATGTCTGTTCTTTTGATTGTAGTGATGGTTTTATCGGTATATATATGTCAAAGCTCATCAAATTGTAATACTTTAAATATGGGCAGTTGATTCTATGTCAGTTATCCTTTAATAAAGTTGTAAAGAGGGAAGGAAAGAAGGAAGGAAGAAAGGGAGGGAGAAAGAAGAAAAAGAGGGAGCATTGAACATCTCTATATTTGATATGTGTCTCTTTTGCCATGGGCCTGCTCAGCTGATGGGGTTTCCTATTTACCAGGGGCAGGTTTAGATCCAGGTTGAATTCCATAGAGTGTTCTGCTTGGTTTGTTGTGGCTATTGGGACATTGGCAGCTAAAAGCAGCTCTGGCTGGCCATTGGAGCCACAAAGAGGCTGTGACTGCCTTGGATTTATGCCTCTGGCTTCTTCCAGAGAAGCCATATAAGACTGTGGCAGCTGAACATTTGAGCACAAGCCCTCATTGCTGCAGATTTCTCTGGGAAATTACAGCATGGATGGCAATCCTTGAATTTTGGATAATTCTCTTTTTTTTTTTGGTCTAAAAGTTTTCACAGTTAAAAATCAGTTGCACAGAGAGAGGGAAAAACATTTTGTTGTGTGACTTTCTGAAGGACTTGAAAGAGAATGTAAGATTTTGGAAACATCTAAACTTAGATGAACATTTGTGAAAGGAGAATAAAGTCCTGGTTTTTGCATTCCAGAAAGTGTGTCTAGACCACCATGAGAATCTTTGTTGGAAAGCAGTATTTCTGGCCTGCAGTATCCTTCTATCAAAATAAATACTTCTTCAGCAAGGAATATTCCTCATTTTCCTCTCCATAGGCTGGAGGCCCTCCCATTGCTGAGCTACCAGAACACAGCAAGAAACAGAAGGCTCTTAATCTCTCTTCTTTTTTTTTCTTTTTTATTTTTTTATTTATGATAGACAGAGAGAGAGAGAGAGAGAGGCAGAGACACAGGCAGAGATAGAAGCAGGCTCCATGCAGGGAGCCCGATGTGGGACTCCATCCCGGGACTCCAGGATCGCGCCCTGGGCCAAAGGCAGGCGCGAAACCGCTGAGCCATCCAGGGATCCCCCTTAATCTCTCTTCTAAAGTAAATTTGAATTATCTATCATTATTGAAGTGATTATATACTTTTTCAAATGGAAGTTTTATAGACTAATAGTTCCTAGGTTAGTGGGGTTTTTTAAATTTTTTTAAATTTATTTATGATAGTCACAGAGAGAGAGGGAGAGGGAGAGACACAGGCAGAGGGAGAAGCAGGCTCCATGCACCGGGAGCCCGACGTGGGATTCAATCCCGGGTCTCCAGGATCGCGCCCTGGGCCAAAGGCAGGCACCAAACCGCTGCTCCACCCAGGGATCCCCTAGGTTAGTAGTTTTTAAATAAAGTTGATTAAAATATTTAAAAGAACAGGAAAACGTTTGAAAGTGCAAGCCTAAAAAATATTGCCTGAATTCCTGTTGTTACTTTTTTTGGGGGGGGGGGAAGACTAATGTGGGGAGAGAAAAACCAGGAAAATAACATTTGAGAGAGTGTTTGGGATTGAGGAAATGGAAATGACTATTCTTCTTTAAATCACTTTTCCATAATATCTATTAGTTTTACTAGTATATTAATTGGCCCTGGTCCTAGGAATGAAAAAACTCTTATATATATATATATATATAAACAAAATTATTATTATAATTATTATAATTATAATTATAAATTATTATTATATATAACAAAATTATTTAAAAATTGCAAGCTTTCCGTTAAAGTCAAATGAACAAACTTAAGCTTTTAATGGGCAAATGCTCTTCTCCACCTTCCTCCTGTCTACAACCTGTTATGTGGTGATCACTCCCTTCCTAAAGCTATCCATCCCTTTATTTCAATGATTCTGGATTCTTTTGGTTTCAAACTCTACTATTGTGAGTCACTGGTGGTTCTTCCTTTCCCACACAACCATACGTACCATCCTACAGTCTCTCTTTAGATCTCATGGTTTCTAAATCTCTACCTCTAGCTCTAATCTTCATCCTGACTAGATATCTTCATTTGCAATTGCCTTTCAATACCTCTTACATATGTCACCAGCACCTCACACCTCCAAAGTACAAAATGTGCCTGCGTTTCCTGCTGTGTTCCTTAACTTGAGTTTCCTACTTGATTAGCAGTATTAATTGCTTCCGAGTCATTCTATCAAGAAGTACTGGCACCTCCCTTTACTTCCCACATCCATTATTTATCAAGGAGTATTTATTTTAGTCAATGTGCGGAAGTCTTTAAAATCTCTCTGTGTTTGTGCCTTCTGGTGCTTGCATGATTCGAGTTCTAACATTTCCTTACCTGGATGAACTATTGTCCTCCCTAATTTTTCTACCTGCTAACATACTTTCTCTTATTCCTGAAATCCTTCACACTGCTGCTTGAGTTTTCTTATTAAACTTTAGCTTGGTTTTTGTAGCTCATTCATTTCCAAACCGCAATACCTCAGGATTGCCTGTGGAATTAGGCCCAACTCCTTTGTCAAGCGTTCAAAGCTCTCCTCAATCTGATAATCCCTTCATCCTAGTTTACTCCAAAGCCAGCCTTTCATGCATCCCTTATACATTTTCACTATTCAGCACCTTTCCATAGATTTTTCCTTTTTCTTGTGAGGCTTCTTTCCTAGCACCTGTTAAAAACCAAGCCATTTTTGAAATTATGCAGAGATGCTTGTTTCTAGTGAAGACTAATTACATTGAATCAGTTCTTGCTTCTCCTGAGAGAGCCCTTTGCTTACCCATCTGTTCTAGCACTCATGCTGTACTTGGTGTGGGATACATTTGGCTCCACAGCTGGCCTCTATGTTCCTAGGAAGTAGACACTGTCTTACTTATCTTTGTACCTCTGGTTATGCTTAGCACACTGCCTTGCATAGAAAAGCAAAGTTCACCATGCCACTGATAGTTATGCGCAGTACACAAAGCAGAGGAGCACCCATGCTATTTATCCTCTTGTGCTAAAGGTACTTAGATCCTTGCATAAGTATGTCTCAGGTACATAGGGGATTTGTGTATAAAAACCCCTGGATACTAACTGTTGACTATACCAGGTTTGGATCATATGCCCATCTGTGGACTGGGGTCAAGGTCAAGCTCAGTGTATCCTGAGAAGGGGAGATTTTCCCAGGAGAAAGTCAGGGTCCTATTAAAGGCAGAAAGGGAGGTGGATCCTGGACAGGAAAAAATAATAGAGGCATATTATAACTTCTTAATTATAGACTCTCATAATTCAAAACATGATAATTTAGTAAAGGACTACATTTTAATAATATTAATAGAGAAAATGTTTACTTAAAAATAGTACCATAAGAAAAATTACAAACATATTTTTTAGTCTATGCAACAGAAGAAACTTTAAAAAATAATACTAATAAATTATCTTCATTATCATTACTTCATAAATTATCTTCATTAAGACATTAATTCATTCATTCACTTTAGAGATTCCTTTTGAGTGTTTAGCTACATTGTGCTAAATGGCACAGGTACAAACTCTCTAAGATTAGGTTACAGATTCCCGAGTTGACATCAGTCTCATATACTTTAAGTTGTTGAAGTAAAAACTCTATGTGATAACGTGGAAGAATTTCACTTATGTTTTATCCCACAGAGTAGCGCAACTTAATTTCTTTAAAAAGTGTTTTGTAAAAAAACATCTTGTAACTTAATGTTTTTAATTGATTCATCCTGGCTTTGCTTTTAGTTAAGCCAAATTAGTAATTTGACCAAATGGTGCATTTCACCAGTTTCTTACGCCTGAAGAGTTTGAGATGACCATATAAGGAGGCAAAAATTCTTATATCATTTGTATTTCTTTCATTATGAATAAACTTTGATAGACATGATACCTTCTAATGTAACTGAACTGATCTTTTTGATGATCAGTCTCTAATGTGTACCAAGTCCTTTTATTTTTGAACCAGTTATGCTGAAACAAAGGCAGTCTTTCTTGTTTCAATTATATTGAATATTCACATTATTTGTTAAAGGAGGATTATGTAACATTTAAATGAAGGCTCCAATCCATAAAATACCTGTCACAGATGAAAAACATGTACGTGGATAGGCATAATGCATTCATTTAGAGGCTATGGATCCGCTATCCCTCAAGGAATGTTATAAATCCACGTGGTGTCCCTGGGCGTCGGGGTTGGCCACAGCATCTGTAGCTGTAGAAGCCAATGTGGCCCAGGAGCTCCCCGCTGGCTGCACATCTGAACAGCTTCAAGAGTACAAGTTTCCCCATCAAAGGTTTGGAATAAATTACACTAAAAAATTGGCTCCAGAAAGAGTTATTTTGGATAGGACAAGGTGAAGCTCTCCTGAGGTGTGTTAAATGAATCCCTTCTGTGCAGTGGGTGTCTGTGGGAGAGTTGATGGGGGTGGTTAAAGGCTGTGGGGGAAGTGGGAAAATCCAACTCCCCCACCCCCAACCCCCTCACACACACTTGGCTCCAGAAAAGCCAAATCTACTGACTGCACAAGGGTTTGAAAATTCAGTTTCTTAATAAATGGCTTTATAACTTAATAGGAACACGAACCTTATAAACTAGTAATCTTTTTTACTGATACTCATTTTCAAAAGAATGTCTTTTCCCTTCAGTGGAGTGCTAGAGCCAGTTTGTCCTGGCTTATGAGAGCTGATCGTTAAGTTTTTAGGAATTTTGTGAGCCACTTGTTAAATACAGCTGCTATTAAAAATTAAATGATATAAACTTAGAATTACATGAGTTATATTAAAAACAAAGGTAATGAATACCCCCAACTTTCCACTTTTAAGTTATTCTACTACATTTTAACATGATCCGTGGTCCTGAGGTTATTTACATCTATCATACCTGTATGGTGGACAGATTATATAATGCTGTGCTCCTTCCTATCTCTTCATGATCCCACGTTCAGTGACATCACATGATAGTTTGAAATCTGCATGATGGGAATATTTACATTACAGAAATTGGCTACAAATCATGGCTTGATTTATCATTTTGTCGATTATCTAGATGTAAGCAAGTGATGGAGAAAATATTAATAACATTAGTGATAATAAATTTAAATGTGTTTTATGCTTATATTCGTTACATTGTGGATAGCCCTCCAAATTAAGGAAGTATCTTCTGGTATTTAGAAACTATTATCTGGGCACGCCTGGGTGGCTCAGTGGTTGAGCGTCTGCCTTTGGCTCAGGGCATGATCCTGGAGACCCAGGATTGAATCCCACGTCGGGCTCCCTGCATGGAGCCTGCTTCTCCCTCTGCCTGTGTCTCTGCCTCTCTCTCTGTGACTCTCATGAATAAATAAATAAAAATCTTTAAAAAAAAAAAGGAAACTATTGTTGATTCAGCAAAGAAGTGGCTTACATCGTCAATAAACAAGTACTGTTCTGATTTATGTCTTTGTTGTTTATTACTTTTTAATATGAATGAAAATATTAACCAGTATTCACATGGAACTTATACTTGTTTGATCATTGTAACCATATGTAGTTAAGGAGACAATGGTAAGATAAAAATCAAGGAAAGCATTCTGTGAGAAACCAACTGATGATATAGAATTTCTAATACAGAGCCTTGATATTTTATATATTTCTATATAAATATTTTATTTATATATTATAGCCATTCTTTATTATCAGTAAATTTATATTAAGTGTATGCATGTATTTATGTATACATTTTTTCTCCTAGAGAGCTGATGGTTAAACTTTTACTAGTACACCACTGCCCATAAGTAGAGTTTCCTACTCTTACTTAGAATTTGCTCTATTTTTCCAGAGCCAAAGTCTCTTCTGCATTAGATACTAGAGGAGGATTTATGGCAGAAAGTTACTTTGCCCTCTTGATATGGGCCCTCCCAACCCCAAATTAACTGGAGATTTGCCAGGAGAGAAAAAAAGTCATATCTCCCCCAGGCCCTAAATGTGAACCTGATTCATTAAAAAACTACATGTGAAAAAGAAACAAACAAAATCCCATGGCATTCTTTTTCTCTAGTACTCTGAACCCATGGAGCCATGTTCCATATCCCAGTACATGCTTCAGACCCTCTTTAGTTTGCTAACCTATTATACCTCCTTCGTTGTATGCTTTCCCACTCCCAGCCTAATGGTCTGGTATCTCCTGGTCCACAACATGTGAACTGGACTCTACCACCACCAATCCCCACCCCACCGTTCAGGAGAGAATCTGGAAGCCTATTGGTGGGCATTGGTGCTTTCAGAGGCAGGTGCTTCTTGGACTCCATTTGATCTCTGGCTTTGCCAGGGACACTGGCAGAGAAAGGAGATACATGGTAGGTGGCCACATAATAGCTGAGATCCTAGCTTGTAACCCATTTGAGGTACCCCTTGGGTTAATCTAAGAGGGTAGAACTTGGTGTTTAGAGGAAAATTGGGCTTAATATTTTATACTTTCAGGGCATGTTTTCCAGTATTCTGACTTTACAAAATGGTCTGTCTCATCCCGATTGGAGTATCCTCCTAAAAGCTGCACAGTGGGAAGACTGCCTGGGCCAATGGGAAAGACTGTGAGTCAGGGGACCTGGTTCTTATCTCACTTCTGGTACTGATGAGCACTTTGGCCTTAGACAGGTTATTTTACTTTTCTGGAACTTGGCTCTCTATTAAATGATCTACAGCTTCCAGTAGTAGAGATCCCTTCTAACTCTGTCATCCTATAACTCTTTGTCTTTTGTTTTACAGTTAGAGTAAAAGAAGCACACATCTTTGGTCAAAAAGTCAAGGGCAGAGTCTAGCATATTGGTCATATCAATTCTTTGAATACGGATCTCAAATCCTTTATGGCAGTAGGCATAAATCATAAATAATTCCAGGCTACTACTCCCAGATTTCTTAGAAGGATCAGAGCACTGACATTCTTTGGCAGATGAAAAAAGAAATTCAATTATCTGGAATGCAAAGAAAAAAAGAATATTCTCTCTTGTTGAAAATCTTTCTGAAGGCCAGTAGCAGTTTTTCTTGCTTTAGTTAGAAAAGAGAACACAGCAGTATTTCTTCCATTATCATGGCTCTGTTCTGCTTCAGGATTAAAATTCTGAATATGTATGATCATTATACGTTCAGTATCATGTGCTCTGCCTATAGAAGATTTAAGAGATTGGCCTAAATATATACTATCTTAGGTGTACATGGAGGTATTTTTATCAATTATTATCTGTGGTCTCTGAGTTACTTAAAATTTATGATGACAAAAAATTTAAAATATTTTTTTGGAAGGTGGTGGTGGTTAGTGTTCTATTTCATTGAGTTCTGGTTAATTAAGACTCTGAGATGTTTAAAGAATTCATAAACATAAAACATTTGTACTGTGTCCTAAGTATCAAAGACCACAGTTGTTATTTAACAAGACAGTTGCTCATAAGCAAATGTTTTCAGATTCTGAGATAGAAGAAACAATGTGCCTCATCAGCCTGACCCTCCCTGTGGAGGAGCAGCTCCCCCTCTGACATAACAACTTCTTCAATATAGGACCTTGAGGTGGTCCTGGCTTTATTCTATTTAATTAAAAGTGCACATTTGAGCACTTCTCTCTACAGTCTTAGACCCCAATGAACTTGCATTCTGGTGTTCAGGTAGAAGACATATTCCCCACCCAGACCGTGACCAATTTCCATAGCAATGGAAGAGAAAGGGGGGAGGAGGGGGGAGTGAAAAAGATGACAAAGAAAAAAAGAAAGAGGAAAAGAGATAGAAAAAGAAGGTATGATTAGTCATAAGGAGCTTTTGCTTAATTTTAAGTTGGAAAAGAGAATTCACACCTCACAAACAAGGATGCTTCCACTCCACTTTTGGAGTAGCCAAGGTGGAGCTTTTTCTCTTATGGGAGTCATAGGCTCTGGGTGTCAACACTGTGGCATATAGTTCATCCCCTGGGCTGCTTTGACTCAAGATTTTCCTGTTCATTGTCAAAAGTATGTCCTAAAACTCTTACTATTACAACACTGTTTTGGTCATGCAGGGATTAGTGTCTAAAAAGAAAGTAGAGTTTAAGCATTGAGCTACTTACCTGAAATAATTCAGAGTTAAACAGATTTCTTGATGACCCTGGATGTTGGTGACTTTTTATGTATTCTTAGGTAAGAAATGAAGCTGTAGGTTTCATTCCTGGCCAAGTAAGTAACCAACCAAAGAAACCAAATCTCCTTCATTACACTCCCACCTCCATAGCTACATTCCTGTCAAATGCAAAACATTTTTTCCCCTGATATTGATCTCTTGATACAGCCATGCCCTGATTATTTCTGTGTGGCTTACTCATTTCATCAATTATCCAGATAGCTTAATGACTTCTCTTGCCTACCTGTTAGCATCTTTACCAATAATGAGAGAAGAGGGTCTCAGATAAATATATTTGGCTATATTTTAGCACTTCCTGAATTCGTTTT
Organism: Vulpes lagopus; assembly: GCF_018345385.1. Lineage (NCBI taxonomy): Eukaryota > Metazoa > Chordata > Mammalia > Carnivora > Canidae > Vulpes > Vulpes lagopus. The sequence goes on from NC_054829.1 coordinate 104,694,652, forward strand.
AATGGAGAGAAGGTTGAAACTATGAATAAAATAAAGATCTTACATTATTCTTGCATTTCATTTGCTTATGTCAGCTCTAATTCATGTTTCTATGGGTATTTGAAAAGTTATTTTCACTTCTGTATTTTTAGATTTCAAGACCAGTTCTGTCAAATGGCAAAGACCCACCCTTGCAAGGTGGTGGTGGTGCTGTTGATGTGCTGTGCCTCTTTCTGGCTTCATTCTAGGTAAATAAATCAATAATAGCTCTTTTGAGCCTTTCACTTTTATTTTCACTGTGAAAAAGTTTAGGTAGAAATATATCTGTCTATCTGTATCATGCGTATTTTTGTGTGTGTGTGAAAAGGGTAATGGAATACAGAATGCCACACATGGGTTATTCCCACTATGAATTAGTCTCTTTTATCTGTCTCTGACCAAAACAGATGTTGGCAGCCTTTCTATTCCAGCTCTCTAAGTCAGGCTAAGACTATCAGTTCCGCTTAGGAAAGCTGTAGGGAAATGATTTAACTCTTTCAATAGACCCTTACTAGCTTTTCCCTTGGTTCCTTTTGATTATAAACTACAAACAAAATTAGAATGCATCTCTATGCAACAATAAAAGGAAAATAGCAATATTAAAAATACATCAATATGACTCTAGAGGGAAGTGAATTTTTATTCAAGGACTTTCAAGAATTCTGACACTGAAAAGACATCTTTGCTTGAGGAGGCAGCTGAATGTGTTTCCAACTTATAGTCAACGTTCATTTGCATAGAATACCAAAAGAGCCATTTTTTTTAAATTCAGAAAAAAAGACTATCTATCAGAACGCGGCAGCATGCATCCTGTAAGGATTCTACACTTTTCTGTAAAAACTGACCATTTAAAAAAGTAATTCTGTGGTTAGTGCCACAATAAAGCTCTTGTACCAGGATTCTGCAACAAAATGTAAATTAAAGGAATGTGAGAAAGGGAGACACTGCAAGGGAAAGAAAGGATCAAAGGGTGAGGAAGGAAGGGGAGATTATTAGAAAAAAATGTTTAAGAAACACATAGTATATCAAAAATATATCAAGGAAAGAAACGGTCTTGTAAGATTTAGGGGGTGGAAACATTTTTGGTAAGTTACTAAATAAGGGCTCTAAACATTTTCCCCAATCATGGGAAGGAAAGAGGAAGAGGCAATGACTCCTTAGACTCTAAGTAGTTTCTTATTCTTGATCCCATTTAATATTCACAATTATCCTACGAAGTGGGTATTTCTGTCAGTGCTTTGTCATGCAGTACCCATGCCAGGGCACCTGTGCATTAGACTCCCAGGCAATTAGTTTTGTGGAATAATGCCACTGTTGGCACACTCCCTCCCTCTTCTAACCCTTCCAGGAATATTGGAAATATAGGTAGGGAAGAGGCTCTGCCTATCTTACATGAACACTTCCAACAAAATCATTAAGGATACAAGAAGGATAACTAAAGATGCAGGTAATCACCATTTATCAATAAATGACATCTGGAAACTCAAATTCCCCCCGCCAAAGTAAAAGCCCAAGATTTGTTGATGTACTTCCCACCTTCCGGGAGCTATGTTAAACGCTTCACATATATTGCCTAAATTAATCCTTCAGCAGCCTACAAGGTAGGTGCTGTATTTTTTTTCTCATTTTCAGAAACTGAGGCTAAAGCAGTTGCTAGTTCTCTGATAGCATACAGCCAGTAAGTGGCAAAGACTGGTATTTTTTTATTCCAGAGCTGAAATACCTACCTAACCACTTCATTTGAAAATTCAGCTCTGTTGGGTTTTGTCCTTCATTTCTTTCACAGCCATGAAAGCCACGGAGTAGGCCCTCTGTTTCCTTTCTCCATGAACCTCATCACAGAACCTTGAGGTGGCTCTCTTCCGCCATAGCAACTGTCGCCAGCAGGCATGCCATGTGACGCAAGGAGCATCACAGAGAAGTATTTCTTGAGATGCACAGCATTTCCTGCTTTTGATGGCCTAACTGTGAATTGCTGATCACAAAAGGCCTAAAACCAGAGACATTAAACATCAGAGGCAGCCACAGATGGCAGGAGTCTACCCGTTTGCCCAGGTCACATGATGTGCATGATTTCAAAGCCCATGTGCTTTCTCTATGCCACATAAAAAAGTAAGGACTCAACCAGAAGTAGGATAAGGACTTTTGACTCCCACACCCACCCCACCTTGTTCTCTATGATATGACTAGGAAGCAAAAAATGAAATATCTTTAGGTGCATGGGGAGGGAAGGAGTGAGGAGTGTTCTAGATTCTCAAGCAAGAGCTCATCATGTGCTTCTAAGAGTACAGAGGAGGTTGGGTGAATCTGTAAGGAGTTACAGCCACATTAATCTCCGTATGGTGAGTACCATGCTGGTGGCTCAGCTCTACAATGATGAGCTCTTATTAAATATTCATTACACAGATTGCTTTATATTTCTTATTAGCCATTAAAATGGACAAAAGTAATGGAAATCATTGTGGGATAGCCCTTGGGTTACTTTCAGTAAAGAAATACCTTCTTAGCTGGGAAAAAAAGGGGTTAGGGGTGTGAGATTGATATGGGGAAGGCAGAACTGGAGAGACATAGGCTAATCTATATATCTGGAGTGGAAGCTAATTAGTCACAGTGACCAGAATTTGGGTCAGGGTAGGATCAAGTTTTGTAATTTATAAAATAGATCAATTTTTTGTCCTCTTTCCATTGTACTGAAGGGTTGGGGTGTTCATTTGGTCCAACAGGTTTTGGAGCTGCTCTGGTCTTTCAGTCAGTGAGAATCTGTTTCATGAGGTGACAGTCCTGCCTACTCTCTTTTGAACAGGCCACCTGTTCAACACAGCTGTGTTGGCCCTACAGGCAGTTTGGATAACATCTGTTCTACAGAGTGCAATGACATACTTCCATGTAGTTTGGAAGTTGTCACGGAGCAAACTGTTGCACATTTGTCACTAGACTGCTCTTTCTGTGTAGTCCTCACTTATTTTCTGTGGCTGACAACAAAGAAAGTATCATGTGTCTACAGAACAGCCACTTCCTGGTGACTGTACTAAAATTCAGATTTCTTGTTGACAACTTTTTCCCCCAGAATTGCTCCATCTCCATTCCACAAAGAAGCACCCGCCCTGTTCTAGGAGCTGAGGATAGAGTAGTGAATGATCCCTGCTTTCACCAAATTTGCATTCCAATGGAGGAGACAGACCATGAACGCAACAATATTCAAAGCAAAATAGAGGATTGTTCTAGGGGACCCTTGGAGAGCTTTAGATGGTTGGTCAGGGAAGGCTGTCTGAGGAGCTAATACTTAGGCTGAGACCAAAGAATGACAAGACAGAGCTGGACAGAAGACCTGGTAGTGCCTTGTGGGCAGAGAAGAACAAAGGCAAAATCCTAAGAGGAGAAGAGCGTGGCAGGTTCCTGAACAGAGGGGGAATGTGGATCCCGTGAATATGGTGGAGAGAGGTAGGAAATGAGATCAAAGAGGTAGACAGACCACAGATGGTTTTTATATTGGAAGCTTCCAGGAAGGAGTTTGGGTTTTGTTCTAAGTATCTGGAGAAACCCCTGGAGATATTTGAGTGCAGGAATAACATGATCTGATTAATATTTTAAGAAGGGTGCCATTGCTGTATGGACAGGACAAGGATGGGAATAGGGGACTAGCTGGAGGTCCTTCCGGAGAGACGATGGGGGCTGGGACGAGGGCAGTAGCAGGAGGCAGATTTGAGATCAAGGATACCAGGTACATATTGAAGATATGGAGATGGGAAGAGTGGGAAAGGTCACCTTCAGAGAGGGGGTGCAGGTAAAATCCATTGTTCTGTTTTGGCCATGGTAGTCTTGAGATGCTTATTAGATGTAGAAGTGAAGAGTCAAGCTGGAAGTTGCTTCTGTGTGTCTGAGGGTCAGGGCTGGAAATAGAAATTTGGATTCCTTTACAAATTTGAGGCTACCTCAGTTACAGTAAAAATGAAAACATTTTAAAATCTAGACAGATCCTAGAATGTAAAAACTTAGGAAAAGGAGAGGAGAATTGTTACTTTATTTTCCCTGAAGTTATCTCATGAACACACAATGATGATGTACACAATGAGGTACAGATAATCTGTACTATATAAGCACCAGTTATAAAAATTACCAAGGCCTAATAATACCTGAGCACAAAGAACTCCCAGCCCAGTGGGCAATATACACGCACGGACAGACACTTATTTATGAGTTACTTCTTTACCCTGTTCTGAAACAGAAGATTTTTTACTAGGTGTGCATGCCATTTTCTTGGGTATTAAATGAGGAAGAGATCCCGTGTCTAATCCTCAGGTCACGAGAGTCAGCCCTGGAGGTCAGTGGGATGACATGCTGGAGGCAGACCACTCTTGAATGCTAGCGTGGTGTGTGATGAACAGGGGAAAAGGATGTCTGTACAAGGGCACAAAGGAGCCCGCTAAGAGATCACAAACCTTTGCCTTGGGGCTGAGAGAAGGCTTCATAGCAGAGCTGAGAGAAAACTTCACTGTGACATTTGAGATGCTTTTTAAATGATAAACAGGCGTTTGCCAGGGGGCTTGGGAGGAGGGGGAAGGCTGTTTCTACCAAAGGAGTTGTCTAGAATGAAGGTGTGTCCTGGAGAAAGACAACCCAAAACGCTTTTTTTTTTTCATCTTTGAAACACACTGCCCACCTGAACACACAGATCCAGGCAATCTTTGCTAGATTAGTCGAGTTGTTCTTTTACCTTAGGAATCTGCCAATGCCAGTCTCCCAATGTTTCATACATGCATTAAAAATCCTGGATCATTGTATTTACCCAACTTGTGGTGACTTGAAACACATTTTCATTTAAAGCTTAACTGGAGGTGTTCTCCCCTATACACTCCCATCTCCTATCCTAGATAGAATGGACAAAAACTGCGCGTAAGTGGATTATTGCAGCATAACTATAACCTATTTCCTTTTATGTAAAAAAAAAATCCAAAATGATAATTATCGGTAATTACCAAGAGTGTAAACCTCAGCCTAAAGTGAGTTCATCTGGGAGTCACATACTGCAGATTCAGTGCCTAGTTTTTAAACAGATTGGTGTTCACACTTTTTCACCAGTGCATTTGTGACAAAATGTGTTTTAGTCACTTCCTGGCTTTAGTTTGTAGTTGCTGTCTCTCCCCGTTACCCCCATCAATGCCAATTTCTTCCTTTTCATTTTAATGACTCAACACAGATGTTGAACTGAAGACTCAGAAAGAAATGACCCAAAATGGACTTTCTTACTATTGGTAGTAAAATGTTTGCAAAACACTGCCCTGTTTATGTCACTTAGGCTGCCCCAGGATTCCTGTAGTTCTTCTGGGAATTGCAACGGAGCAACAAAATCACAGCCAACAAATAGCTTAGTTTGTAGAAAGGCACCAATCTTAGTCTAATTAGTCTCTAGAATTCTGTTGGTACACGGCGGACTGAATAGTAGTGGTTTCTTGGAGGCAGCAAAGAATTAATTTCTCTTCCCCTTCCCAGGTGAACAGAAGATGAAAGTGGATTTTTTGCTGCCAACTTTAAGCATGGCTCCAAACCATGATTGTGTGAAAAGCATTTGCTGATTTTATAAATGACTTTCCTTTGCATCGGTTATGCAAACTTTCTGATTTCTCCAGCTGTTACATGGGGATCATATCTCCTTCACAGAGTTGTGAAGATTATAAAAGAGAATCCATAGAGAACCTAGCAGAGAGCCTGGTAGATTCTGAGTATATGGTGCATTGTAATTATTTCCTATTACCTAGAAGCCTTAGTAGGGCTGTTTTTATATGATCCTCCTGATTCCAAACATTTTCTAAGTTAAATAACTCATTTCAGCTATCAGCAAATGCCTATATCAGGGTCACCATTGACCACTCCATCATTTCCTTCAGCAATCTGAATGACAAGCCCCAGTGACGTTGTTTTGGAGTGGCCCTCAGGTGCTTACCTTGCTGTTTAAGTGGCCCGATTGAGTTTGGTAGACACACAAGGTTCAAATTTATGCTATGTTTGACAAGCTGGTAAATTCTTAGGAGTCCCACAAAGTTTGAGGGCAAGATTTTGATGAATATCCCAAATGGACATGTTTCGGCAGCTCCCAGGCTTCCTACGGTTATCCATTTTGTCTGCAAATTGTCATAGGAGTTAACCAACCAGAAATAAGAATTTATCTCTTTATTGCTTTTAAAAGTAAATATGAAAAAAAAATTTAAAAAAAAGAGAAAGAAAAAAAAAGTAAATATGTTTTTTAAAAATAATTCACTGGAGATGTGCCTTATACTCACTCATAGAAGATCCAAAAGCTGGACCTTGGGTGGGGTGATCATACATTTTAATTTGCCCAGGACAGTTTCACTTTATGCCTGTTATCCAACTGTAATTATTAATAGCACCCTCTTTTACTCTTCAAAGTTGTCCCAATTTTGACAGTATGGTGAACTGACCTAGTACATGACTAGCTATGTGGTCTCTTGAGAACTGCAGCCTTGCAGCAGAATTACAAACGATTACATGGCATAGCCCCTTGAGGTTGCTCCCCCAATGGTCTACTATGAATAGCTGAATCTGCAAATGTCAAGGATCTCCAGGATTTAAACTCCCACTGAGCCACATCTGTCTACCACTAAGCGGCTCCTCCTCAAGGGGGATGGTGCAGTCTTTCAGCAGGCAGACTCCCACTTGGTTCAGAAGATTTCACCAGTGTTTGAGGTTACTTCCTATCACCAAGTTTTTATGGCAATAGAACCCAGCCTGAGTAGTTCTTTTTTTCTGCTCTTAAGCTGTATTGTTCCTCGAGTGTGCTTCTTAAAACAATGAATATGTAACTCATTAAATGCCTTTAAGAAAAGGGAGATGTCAGGACCTAATTTTATTGACTGACATGGACAGCAGAGACACACAGAGCCTGCTCACATGCTTTGTAAAGTCTGGATTCAGAGACACTTTTTCACTCCCTCCTGCCATAGGGAGAGACGCCATCACACATGTTTATTGACTGGTAGATAGCAAAGATCTGTTGGCCATATGCGTGTGAGTCAAACAACATAGACCTTGACAGGAGATGTTCTTGTAGCTGCATTTAGGAAAAATTTCTCTATCCAGAGCTGCTGTGATCACATTGTTGATACCAAACCAGCTGGCTGTGAAGAACTCAATGGGTCATCTTGTATACACTTTACCCTCTAGGAAGGACGATGTTCACACCATCTCAGAAAGGCTGTCTCAAACAACAAAAATAGGTCACCCCTATAGGATAAAACTCCCACTCCCCCATAGTGACACATTTTGTTTGATTCAACTTCTTACCTCAAATTCATGCACTTTAATTGCATCTCCAAACTTTTTTTTTAATGCTACGCTCACCACAAGTGTAGCTACCATCTGTCACCATACAACACTATTATTTCAAGAACAATCCTCCAATTTGTTAATCTTGATGGAAATAGAGCAAGCGCTTATAGTTAACATAATTAGCATTACACTAACGAAACAACAATAGCAAACACGTAGCACTAACTATATGCCAGGCACCTGTTCAAACATTTTACATATAGTAACAAATATAATCCTCACAAAAATTTAATGAGGGGGGCACTTTTATTATTGTTATTTTACAGGCAAGGGGATTGAGGCTAAGTCTGGCTTCAGAGTCTATGTGCCTACACTGTTTGTTGCCCTGCCTCTCATATACTGGTGGTGTTCTAGAAAGCAATCAGGGAATTGCAGCAAGAAACATCTGTTAAGTTCAGTGTTGCTCCATTCGGATGCATGTGACTGATAGATCCTTGTCATGTGCCTGTCAATAACTATCCCAATCCCTTAAGAAGAGAGTCATATCCCTGTCCTCACAAACTTCTTGTAAGACACAAATGATCTTAAAAAAAAAAAAAAAAGACACAAATGATCTAAGTTCTTTTACTTCTTTCATTGTGGGGACTGTTTCCCAAACATTTAATCATTTTGGCTGTCCTCTCCCAGTGCTCCAGAACATGCTTTACCTGGCACCTTCAGACCTGTCCCACTTCAGCCTTGCTGGATGCATAAAGAAGAGAGTTTTTGTATGGTTTAGGGATAAACAGGAGAAGTAAAACAGACTGTCTAAATCCCCCAAACCACAGTTCATGTAAGCAGGAGAGTAAGGCACCCATGATCCCCTGATTCCTTTCTATGACCAATGGAAGAGAAGTCATTTGGTTTTCTATGAAGAGGAGTCCATACTGTCACAATTTTAATCCTAGTTAAAAATCTTCCTTGGTCACCCAGAAAACTATGCTGGTGGGACACATGAATACATGTACCTTAAGCAAATAAACAGATAAAGGAGAAACCACGCCATGCCTCCAGCCAGCTGTCACACTATTTTGAAACCTCTCCCGCCTTTAGTAAATGTTGTAAGATAATTGAAGGTTATATTTTTTTCTTGTTTCTTGTGGTATTGTGGTCTTCTTTCTTAAAGGATAGTCATCCTTTCAAGTGAGATCCAACAACTTTCCTCAAAGGTTGGAAGTAAAACAGCTCAAACTACTTTGAAATGATATTTAATATCAGGTAGTCAGGGTTTAGGAATATGAAGGTGTTTGTATTTGCAGGTTACTTGCTTGATTACATTATTTGATTTTGTGAAAATGCCATGTCCATTCAGAAGATATTTTTTTTTAATTTTTTTTTTTAATTTTTTATTTATTTATGATAGTCACAGAGAGAGAGAGAGGCAGAGACACAGGCGGAGGGAGAAGCAGGCTCCATGCACCGGGAGCCTGATGTGGGATTCGATCCTGGGTCTCCAGGATCGCGTCCTGGGCCAAAGGCAGGCGCCAAACTGCTGCGCCACCCAGGGATCCCCAGAAGATATTTTAAATAACCAGCACACAGACTACACACAATAGTTGCCCCCACAATGTTAGTTTCTCATTGTACTGTAGTATGTTATGCTTCAGCATGGTTTAAAAATGCCATGTGGTATCTTCAACTTCACACTTCATGTTTGGTCTAGGTTGTCATATGTGATATAAACATGAACAAATGACAGCTTTCACATCAGTATGAAGTGACTATATTTGAAGACCAACATTTCTTTTTTAAATTTTTTTTATTTAAATTCAGTTTACCAACGTATAGTATAATACCCAGTGCTCACCCCATCAAGTGCCCTCCTTAGTGCCTGTCACCCAGTTACCCCATCTCCCCACCCACCTCCCCTTCCACATTCCTTTGTTTGTTTCCCAGAGTTAGGAGTCTCTCATGGTTTGTGAAGACCAACATTTCTTAAGGTGAGATATGTGTCATTTTACTGGTTCGTGTGTCAGTATATCAGGTAGTATACAGTGAACTTTGAAAAACACTTTACTAGCTATATATTTACTTAAGTATTAGAAGAACCATCTCTAACATACAAACATATCATTTTGTGGGTATTATCCCTTAAGACAAGACTAAATACAAAGGGAGTAGACCCGAAGGAAAATTTTAGAGCAAATATGCCTATTGTCCAATAAGGGAAGAATTTTGAGGGAGGGTCATGGATATATAAAGTTTGGGACCTACTCATATAGGATATCTTGGGATCCCAGGGCTCTGTTTTCCTTGATCAACTGATGGTTGCAGATATGTGCTAAGAATTTTCTGGCTCCTAGTCCAATATCTCCTAGATTTGTCTTTAAGTCTCAAAGTTTTCTGTCCATTCCTGACTCTAGATCTTGCTCTCCCCTACCTTTGGACTGGCTTTTCCAATCCTCTGCTCTTCATCTTCAAGGCCCATTTCAGGTAACATTCTTCTGCGAAGCCTTTCCCACCCATGCAGTCACATAGCATTTGCTTTTTTTGTTACACTCTCTCCTGGCCTCCAGTACAATGCTGCTTTTAGCTTGCTAACCTATGCGATATGCTGGGTGTTGAGTAGCCTCGGTTTCTACTGGATAATCAGTCCAGAGGAGGGCAAAGGGAAAACCAATTCAAGCAAATCACAGATCAAAGTAGGCTCAGAATTTGTTATTAGTTCTGCTCATAAATATTCTTCTAAGTTGACCTGCAATCCATCAGGCTAGTCCAAGAAAGCTCACATTCTCTCATATTATAAATTACATCATCAATCATCTAGGAACAATAGTGTTCATTTTTAGGTGGCTTGCTTCTTCATTAGTCAAAATACTGATTTTATTGATTTATTATTATTCTGGATTTCAACCAAATTGCAAAGTCAAAGATATGTGTATATTAAATTTTGATGTTTTGCCAAATTGTCCTCGAGAAAAGTTTCATAATTTATCTCTTACCACACACTTGCTGACATGCTTGCTTTAATTTTAAATGTGTAGGTCAAAAAGAACACTTCATTGTTGTATTAATTTGCATTATTAAAATTATGAGTGATGTTTATATTTTAAAATTATGAGTGATATATATAAAATTATGAGATTTTTATGTTTGTCCTTTGCTTTTCTTTTTTACCTTTCTTCTTTCTTTTCTCCTTTCTCTTTCCTCCTCCCTTTTTCTATCTCTTTTTTTTTCCTTTCCTTCCTTCCTTCTTTCTCTCTACTGATTTATAAGAGATATTTTTGTATAAGCAATATATGTTACAAAAGTTTTATTCAAGCTTATCTTTTTATTTTCTTTGTGGTATTTTTTCCTACAGAAGGTTTAAATTTTAAGACAAATTCAATAGATCAATCTTTCCTTTTATGGCTTCTGAGTTTTATAGTTTCCATAAAAATAACTTCCCTGCAGAATTTTCTAAAAATCCACCCATTTTAACATTCAGATTTCTACTTTTCAAAAGGATTCTATATTTGTTCCGTCTGTTAAATGATAAGTGGAACAAGCCACACACACACACCTTCAGGGAGCCAGGAATGATCCTGTCTCTGGCCTCCCTTGGTGGCCTCATGCTTCCCTTGCTCCTGTCATTCTGTGCGCTGCTTGACTTTGGCTTCAGCTCCTGATCCCTAAGTCAGGCCTTATTGGTTTGGATGGCCTCTTGGAACCCGCTTACTGGGACTACAGACCTCAGTCTGGTACATTATTGAGTGAATGCATCAAAGGGCCTACATTAAATAGAACAGCACCTGGGAGAAAGGAAGAGTTACATAATTGTTAAGTATTTTTATTTCCAAGTTTGACTTAAAATTGCCTTTTTCATAGTTCAAAATGGTTAAATAGTTGAGGTTGCTGACAGGACAAAATCAATTTCTAAAATTCCAGCAGGATACTGTAAACAAACTAGGAAATATATATTTAGCCATACTCTATTTTGCAATATTTGAAAAAGTTGAATTAGAAACAGCTCCTTTCAAAATAACTGCCATGGTCTATTTGGGATGTGGGATGCTTGAAGTTTGAACTGAGATTGTTTGGGAGGAAACATAATAAGAAGCATTGCTAGAGGTGCCTTCAGTATGTTCTCAATGGCTCTCCCATTGAGCTTCCGTGCCAGCCTATGCTCTCTTCCTTTCTTGCCAAATGCCTACCATGTACGCTCATAAACAGTTGTATTTGTTCTTATGAAATTTTTTTGCATTTATCACAAAACAAATCAAGTTATTGATAAACCATTGTAGATACATGTTTTATTTCCCATTAAATTTGGTTCTTTTTGCCAAAAAGTATACCAGTTTTGTCAGATAGAGAGGGATCTTAGGCTTTTCAAAACAAATCTGGAGATATCATAATAAGCCACCAACTAGTAGTACCTCTGTTTGATTTCATGATTCTTAAGATCAAATCATAAGAAATGAGAATCATTTTATGAAGGGTTCACTCACATCATGTTGAAAAATACAGGGTATTCAACATGAAAAAATACACTGTATTTTTTCTTTTTTTTTTAATTTTATTTTTTAAATTTATTTATGATAGGCACACAGTGAGAGAGAGAGAGGCAGAGACATAGGCAGAGGGAGAAGCAGGCTCCATGCACCGGGAGCCTGACGTGGGATTCGATCCCGAGTCTCCAGGACTGCGCCCTGGGCCAAAGGCAGGCGCCAAACCGCTGCGCCACCCAGGGATCCCCAACACTGTATTTTTTCACTGAATATTTTTTCACTGAATAGCTAATAGCATCCACTATAGAGAAATTGATGTACTTAATTTGTATATTTTATGGCATATTTTAAATTTACAGTCTCTTGCCATATCCTCAAATGAAATGGGAAAAAACTGGGCTCTATCATCTGAGATCATTTTTCATAGAATTGAAATATTTATTTATTCAGTCTTGTCAACTGCTGTGCTGGAGCTAAATGGCACCAACTCAGGAGCGATGAATATGTGCATCAGAATCTTCCCGACTCTGTTTTTAGTGACCTCATGTTGATAGCTTGAAATTGGCCTTTATGGGAATATTTACACCATGGAAACTGGCAAATACTATACATCAAGGCTTTATTTTCCTAGAGCCATTTTGCTAGTACACCATGGGTTTCCATCTTACATCTTACAAAGGAAGGCGATTAACAGGCCATTAGTTGAATAATTTACTTTCTGAGTTGATGTAACTGTATATCTAAGGGATTATGTAACTAAAAGTCAACAGTTTGGCTTTATAGAATGAGTTCCTAGTTCTTGACTTAGCAAGTGTGACTTAGCAATAAACAAAATTTTAACTAGAAAAGGCTGTAAAAGTTTTGTAGGCCTGGCTCCTCTCCTTGCCTGTCACTATCCTGTAGATAGCTGTCACTTTAGTCTATCCTGAAACTCTTCCCTCTTTTCTGATAAGAGCATCCTGATTTTCCTTTGGCAACTCGGTCCACATGGTTTAGGAGGGAGGGATTGTTGACTCCATGCCCACCTTCCTCTCCTACTTTAAGAATGTGCACATAACCCAGATGTGACCAAAGGGAGTGCTACATGCTATGACCACCAAGAATTGTGCAAGGGTGAGTACATGACTTAGTTCTGGCTAGTGGGATTGCTGCCTTTCCAAAGTCATAACTATAGGTTCAGAAGAGGTACTTGACGGGAGCTAGAGTGATTTCCAGCAATAGCTGGTGTTATCAAGAAAGAAGAAACTCCTTCCACTCCTGTTGCTTAGTTGATGTAATATAAGACTGAAACCATAGGTTGCCATCTGAGGAATAGATGCCTCAGTATGAAGCCAACACAGAGGCAGGCAGAACTGAGTGATAAAAGATTCCTGATGATCATTTGAGCTTCAGGATCCATCTATGCTGAATCTAGAATTATATTGAACCAATTAATTTCCTTTTTGTTTAAGTCATCTAAATTAGTTTTTTGTTGCTTGCAATTGAGAGCTCTCACTTATTTATTTATTTTTAAAGATTTTATTTATTTATTCATAAGAGACACACACACAGAGAGGAGGAGACATAGGCAGAGGGAGAAGCAGACTCCATGCAGGGAGCTCGATACAGGACTCGATCCTGGGACTCCAGGATCATGCCCTAGACCAAGGCTCAACCACTGCGCCACCCAGGCATCCCAGTTCTCACTAATTTAAGTCCATTCTATAATAACTCTGATGTACTCAGCTGCTGTACTCAGCAGCTGACTTGAGTACATCTAGAAATAAGGGTCTCACTATTTTATGAAGAAGTTCATTTCCTTTTTGAGGATTCTGGATATTAGAAAATTCTACATTGATCCCAAATTTCTCTCTTTTCACTGGTCCTCTATTATCAAGGGCAATATTTCTTTTTTTTTTTTTTAATAAATAAGTTCTTTTTTTTTAATTTTTTTATTTATGATAGTCACAGAGAGAGAGAGAGAGAGAGAGGCAGAGACACAGGCAGAGGGAGAAGCAGGCTCCATGCACCGGGAGCCCGATGTGGGATTCGATCCTGGGTCTCCAGGATCGTGCCCTGGGCCAAAGGCAGGCGCCAAACCGCTGCGCCACCCAGGGATCCCAAGGGCAATATTTCTAAGTGTACATCTTTATCTGCCCTCTTCCCTTCAAAAACTTTGAGTTAATTATCACGCTGCTGCCAAATCTTCTCCAACTAAATAGACTTAGTCTCCTTAAAGATCCTGCATGATTCTCATCACCCTAGTCACACTCTTATGGATGTACAACAGTTGGTCAGCATCTTTTTAAAAACATGGCATACTTATAGACATGATATTTGTCACATGGTTGAACAGAGTAGAGAGTGACTGTTATACTGTTTTCCCTGGAGGACTGACAGTGACATGCATAAGGGGGAGAAGTCTACTGTTAAGATTTGGCTTCCATTTGTTTTTTTGTTTTTTTTTTGTTTTTTTGTTTGTTTGTTTTTACTTATTCTTCTCTTTCTGTTATTTCACTCCTTCAGGGTTTATTTTCTCTCTCTACCAAGAGGTCTTCTCACCCATTACCTCTCCTCTATCTCATCACTGCTGCCTCCGCCCCCTAGCTGATCCTTGTTAAGCAAAAAGTAAGGAAGATGTTTGACTCATATATACAGTCCAAGTGCAAAATAAATAATAAGTTTCATGTGCCCCCTTTCTTCAGAGGTATATGTTTTTCTTTCTATGGACAAACCCTTGTTTGAGTCAAAGAACAAACGTTCCAATGGTCTTGCTGTTGTTGTGCCATATTGAGAAGGTGCTTTTTTGAAATTATATCATGTTTCAGGCCCCCTTTGCTCACACAGCTCTTTGCTAGCCTTCAATCTCCAAGGTCCTGTTTCGACAACCTGCTCCCACTGCCCACTCTCCTATTTACAGCCTGCTCTTCTGAGCTTGGTGATGTCCAGCTGTGTTTTTACCTTCTTATTCTTCATGAAGCAAAATACTTCTTGTTCTCAATGGAAGACAGATTAGACAAAAGCAAAACAAATATTTCTCCTGTGAAAAGCACAGAGTTCCTCCTGTCACTGGAACAGAGATGACCTCAATGTCCTGGATGGTATCCAAGATAAGAATAAGGGTTACATATTTTACACATTGCAGTCATTTTGAGATCATGTCCTTTGGTCATTTTTAACCACAGTCCAACTCTATAGGTTTGATTGGGCAACTGGTCTATCTGATACTATCATTTAAATGACTAAAAATAGCAAACCAATGTCTTTATTTTCATTTCAGACATACATGTTCTATCTGGTTTTAGCATTCTTTTGATATTGCTAATAAGGGATTTGTGTGTGGTGGTTGTGTTCTGGAGACTAGCCCAATTCCTGGCTCTCAAGAAATCTTTTTGCAATTGTTTATAAAAAATTAGTATGTAAGGGTGCCTGAGTAGCTTAGTCAGTTGGGCATCTGCCTTCGGCTCAGGTTGTGATCCCCGGGTTGTAGGATGGAGCCCCACATGGGGTTCCCTCTTTCACTATCTCTGGCACTATCTCTCTCTTTCTTTCAAATAAAATCTTAATTTAAAAAAATTTGTATGTAAATATAAATATTCAAAGCAATATCACAAAGCTACTTAAAACTCATCCTCAAAATTTCAGTTCTTTAAGTTTAATGGAGTTTTTCTATAAAACTTATTTATGGAGGAAAATTTATGATAATGTGGGCCCATCTCATACTAAATCCTGGGATATTCAATTCTCAAAAGTAGCAGAAAGGCCTCTTTATAATATTGCTTTTCCCGACGTCCATGTGTTTTGGAAGTAGACCACCAGGCCAGCATTATAGTGATATCCCTGTGTACACACACATTGAATTCCTCAAGCAATGGACGATTTTCACAAAGGTGACTTCTCCTCAAAAATTGAAAATTAATTTTTCTTTTGGTCAGTTTTCGTGTTAAGAATCTTTTCCAAATCACTTCCCAGTCTCTCTCCATGAAACCACCACTGGCTAATGGAAACCTAGGGTACTTGATGGAGGGGGATACAATGATAAGTCCCTTAGTCTATTTTCTTCTTTCAATAAACAGGTCTTTTCTAAGGGAACTGGTGGTGGTTTGATGCTTGGCAGGTATTCTCCTCAAAAACGTGTCTTACGAGAGCAAGCGGTTCTTCTGAGTAGAATGAGCACCTTTCAGAGCTCTTTCTGTTTGTTTAGTTTCTTGATTATATGAAGTACATTAAAACCAGTCCAAGGCCCATTAACATAATTTTCATGCATGTTAGTTCTGGCAAAACACACTAGGCAGGAACTGTATGATAAATGAGATAAATAATTTTGATGGAGCAGTGAAATAAAATAAACTTTTGCCATATAAGAAAACAAACCATGACTAGTGGTGTGTATGGGGATCAGTTTGTATTAGGGTGGCATTTTGAGGGTGGCCTCTCATCCTTAGAATGTTCTGGGGAGAAAGAGACCCTGTCTAATTCCAACAAGGTCTAGTTGTAGCTTTAAAATAA
This sequence comes from Vulpes lagopus, assembly GCF_018345385.1. Lineage (NCBI taxonomy): Eukaryota > Metazoa > Chordata > Mammalia > Carnivora > Canidae > Vulpes > Vulpes lagopus. The sequence goes on from NC_054829.1 coordinate 104,710,908, forward strand.
AATATTATGTCCTTTATTTAGGATTTCATTATCCAGGCTATGGATTATGTGAGTCCCTGTTACTTTCTCTTCTTGGTTGCCTTTTAGCACTTTGCCTAAACAATGGTCAACGGCAGACAGAAGAAGTAAAATACGTGTAAGTTCATCTTGAGACTTATTAACACCTTAGGGAAGAAATTATTGGAGGTTGAGTGGATTCTTTCTAATAAGTTTGGTTTTGTTTAGTTAGCAGTTCACAGAATGTTACATGAGCAGACCCTGTTAAAAGTGTCTATCTAAGATAGTAGTAGAATCAGCTTCGTGGGGGCCTGCCGGGGCCAAAAATATAGCCTTGTCAGATAGGCCTGAAATACACTCTTTGAGATGATATTACAGTCTCTGCCCACTAAGTTATAAAAGATAGAAAGAACCTCAGGTGAACCTTGAGAGTTTTTTTTTTTAAGATTTTATTTATTTATTTATTTATTTATTTATTTATTTATTTATTTATTTATGAGAGAGACAGAGCATGAGCACAGGGGAGGAGGCAGAGGGAGAGGAAGAAGCAGATTCCCTGCTGAGCAGTGAGCCCAACATGGAGCTCAATCGCAGGTTCCCAAGATCATTGCCTGAGCCAAAGGCAGACACTCAACTGACTGAGCCACCCAGGCACCCTGAGTTGTTGTTTTTCTTTTTTAATAATTTTTTTAAACTGACCTCTGGAAATAAGGTATATTATTCCCCAGCATGTCAGTCGTTCTGATGCCATCTAAGTTTTGCATCATTGAGACCATCTCCAGTGCAAAGCTGTCTTTCCTAGGTGATAGGAGGGAAATTCTACACAGATAGCATGCCCTGGCAGAAGGTGATGAAATCATACTCATGTGTGTTTTGAGTTTTCATTTTACTTCTTAAAAAATGATAAACTAGGAGAAATTCAAGAAAGTCAAATGAATGAGATTATTGGGATGATTGATAAATTTCAATGTCGTTGCCAATGCTGCCATCATAGATAGCACTGTCAGTAATAGTGAACTGGTTATATACCACATGTGACAGGAAGCTCTGAGTTTCTGCTTTTAAAACACATGAAAATCATAGTACCCGGTCACCTGGGTGGCTCAGTGGGTTAAGTGTCTGCCTTTGGCTCAGGCCATGATCCCAGGGTCCAAAGATTGAACCCTGCATCAGGCTCCCTGCTCAGTGGGGAGTCTGCTTCTCCTTCTCCCTCTGCCTCTCCCCCTGCTTGTGTGTTCTCTCCCTCTCTCTCTCAAATAAATAAAATGTTAAGAAAAAACAAGACAAAACACGCACCATATCTTTACCACCCATAGCACATTCTAGCTTATATTTAAACAAAACATTGGATCTTTTACTGTAATAAAATCCTCATTATCTCAGTACTCTATAATGTTGGTAATTGCCTTAAAGTTTGGAATCCTGAGGAAATGGTGACAGCATGATTTTGGGTCTTCCTAAATTCCCCACAAAAAACAGAGGGTCAGTTTTATACTATATATATATATCCCTCTATATATATTATTCCCCTATATATACTTCCATCCCTCTCTCCCGCCCTGTCCCCACTCTCCCCGGGGTTTCCTCCCGGAACCACAGAGCCTGCTGCATTTGCCTGCCCACTGCCCTGCTTGGCGCCTACCCCAGTGACCCACCCCCTGCACCCCAGTCATTTCATCCCCGCTGACTGTGTAGCCTGGGGATTGGAGTGGGGCTCTCATGGTGACATGTTTACAGCTGGTTGTGACTCAGTAATGTGGATTTTTTTCAAAAAAAAATTTTTTTTAAGATATGCAAAGAAAATAAAACCTGAAGATAACAGGAATTCCTAGAGAAGAAAACCAATGCACAGGAATAGAACAAATACTAAAATTCCAGAAAATGTTTCTGAAACAGGAAAAAAACAAAACAAAAAAAATTGCATAAAACACACTGTGAACCTTAAAGTATCAACCCAGAATGACCAACACCAAGAAAAATTCTTGTACAATTACTGAAATTTAAAGGAAAGTTACTGAACAAAAAAAAAAAAAAAACCTAATCCTTTGTGTATATGGACAAAGAAAGCAAATGACTTACAAGGAAAATCCAATTAGGTTGTCATCAGACTTTTCAACAGCAATGCTTTATGCCAGGAAAAAATGGTACAAAATAGACATTTAAGGAAAGAAAATGTGTACCAAGATTTTAATCTAGCAAAACTGATTTTCATATCAAAAGGGGCACAAAATTTGTAATCAACATGGAAGAACTCAAGAACTATTGTCCCATGAGCCCTGTGAAAATCTTGTTGTCCTAGATTTGTATTGTATGAATACAATGAATCTATGAATCTGTGAGGTATTTTTAAAAGCATATGTACATATCTAGTGTGTGTATTTCTTAGCTCTGTTCACTGGAAAGGTCTAGAAACAATTACCAGAAACAATGAGTATTCCTAAGGTCTTGACATGCTATTCTCCTCTAAAAGAAACCAGGATTTAGCTGATCCCAAGTCTGGGGCAGGAGACACATAAGATGAGCCTGGAAGACCTTGTAATACCAGATAGCCAAGAAGCTCTCAAAGACTAATGGACTTGAGAACCACCTTGAAGACAAGGCTTTCCACGATCAATTTGAACTTCAAAATGGGTAAGAATTGCACAGGCTTGAAATCCATTAAATATGTTTAAATCTGTGAGTTCATAAATGCATATATTTATATGTAGCACTAGTGGGCACCTTCTGAAGATAACAGGGACCAGTTTGTTCCTTTAAAAACTGGGTAGGTAAAAGCATCAAACATTATTTGCCTTTCCTTTGTGAACCATACCACTAGGTATTTCCTTATAAAATTATTAGAGCTAACAAATGAAAACAAAATGGTACAATTAGAATGTAACAATTTTGTAATGTCTAATGAATAGATAGATCCAGGCATTGAGTCAATGGCTGCTTACAACAAAAAGGAGTGAACATCATACATTATATACTTCTCCATGGGAAGAACACACCACCTACAGCTTTCCCAAGCTGAATCTGGTCAGTCTCTGGGCCCAGCTGCCGAATTTACAGGAAATATTTATTTTATTTTATTTTATTGGAGTTCAATTTGCCAACATATAGCATAACACCCAGTGCTCATCCCATTAAGTACCCCCCACAGTGCCCATCACCCAGTCACCCCCACCCCCTGCCCACCTCCCTTTCCACCACCCCTTGTTCGTTTCCCAGAGTTAGGAGTCTCTCATGTTCTGTCTCCCTCTCTGATATTTCCCACTCATTTTCTCTCCTTTCCCCTTTATTCCCTTTCACTATGTTTTATATTCCCCAAATGAATGAGACCATATAATGTTTGTCCTTCTCCGATTGACTTATTTCACTCAGCATAATACCCTCTAGTTCCATCCACGTTGAAGCAAATGGGGGGAATTTACAGGAAATATTAAGGAGAGGGAAACAAAATGAACAGCACCAAGGGTATGCAATAAGCAAAATCCAGTTTGTGCGAAACTTTAGTCTGAGATTTTTTTTTCAAAAGATATAACAGGAAAATAAAGATAACAAGTAGATTAAAAGAGACTGAAAATATATGCCAGATTTTAAAGAACATGTAAGATAAAATGACAATATCTCAGGATGAACACTTCAGCAATAAAACTAGAAAGAAGGGATCACTGGGTGGCGCAGTGGTTTGGCGCCTGCCTTTGGCCCAGGGCGCGATCCTGGAGACCCGGGATCGAATCCCACGTCGGGCTCCCGGTGCATGGAGCCTGCTTCTCCCTCTGCCTATGTCTCTGCCTCTCGCTCGCTCTGTGTGTGTGTGTGACTATTGTAAATAAATAAAATAAAAAAACTAGAAAGAATTACAAAGAAATTATTACTCTTAATCTCAGGTAGTGTTTTTTTTTTTAAGCTTTTATTTATTTATTTATTTGACAGAGAGAGAGAGAGAGCGCGCACAAGCAGGGGGAGCTGCAAGCTCCCTGCGGAGTACCTGACAGGGGGACTCGATCCTAGGACCCTGGAATCATGGCCTGGGCCGAAGGCAGTCACTTAACTGACTGAGCCACCTAGGCACCCAGGTAGTGGTTATTTTTGAAGGGAGGGGGGCTATCATGGGCTGAGAGGCACACTCTCAGGCTGCTGGGGGGGTGGCCAGCAGAGTGCTATTTCTGAGTAGTAGTCATGGGCTGTTGACCTAATAGCTCAGTTGTTCCAGTACCACCTCTACAATCTTTGTCAGATCTGCCACCACCTCCACTATCATTTCCTTGACATTTTCTTCTTTAAATGAAGTGAAATTCAAAAAGTTATCTGTGAATTTTAAAATCCCCCACCCCTTCTTTTTTAACCTAATTTTATTTGAAAGGGGAATGCCTGTGAAGTGGGTTTGTAGTGTTAATTACATTTTCATCCCAAGTGCATTTCTTAGTTTCTCACGGTGAGACCCATCAGAAGGCTTGCTTCAGAATCACCTGGGTGGTGCTGACTCAGAAGCTCTTGGGATGGGTGTGGGGTGCTGCAGTTTAATGAGCTTCACAGGTGATTCTCTCTCGAAGTAAAGTTTAAGAACTACTATGCTAGTTTTCTTCCTTGTACCAGCCGAAGAGGGGTGTGCGCATTATGCTTGGGGGAAATTCTGGATTTGGAGCTTAAAGTGCATGAGCTTAAAAGAAAGAAGGTTTGTGTTTGATTCCTGGTTCTGATATTTTCCAACTTTGTGAAGGTAGCCAAAAGACCTACACCAGGTCCCTATTTCCTCATGTGTAAAATGGATATAAGAAAACTTACCTCACAGGATTCTTGTAAGAATGGTGTGAGATCCTATTTGATAAGGTATGGACCCAGAGAACACACTGTGCTCTCTTCCCAGGTCTCTCTATATTCTGAGTTTTAATTTAGGCTCAGCAGGGAATTACTACATAACTTGAGGCAAATCGCTCAGCTTACTTAAAAAGTGGTGTTTTGGATTTATTACATAGTGATAACCCTTGATTTTATTTCCTACCAATCCTTTAGGAAATTAAGGGCAAACAAGCCTTTAGTAATTTCATAAACTGATGACCAGTGAGAATTACACACTTTCGCTCCCCTCTGAATGTAAATGTGTGCTTCACAAAGTTTATATTGAAAAGAACCATGTCCCCTACCTCTGGCTAGCTATCTCACACCATTTATCCTTTTGTCACTTAAACACACAAAGTTGTGGTAAAATATCCTGAGTGAATTGGCCAATTATCTGGACACTTCAGATCCAGAAACACTGAATAATAAATAGTTCGTTGAGGTGACCAAAATTTTTCTTAAGTCATCCAGAATAAATCTGTTTGCATATTGAGAGCACAAAGAACAAAGGGTTAAGATGGGAGACTGGCTACATGTCCCTCAAAGTTCATATGTTTACTTCCTGTCATGCAAATGCCAAGCTTACCTCATTCTGAGTATAGTTAATTCTGAGTAGTTTAGGGGGACAAAAGTCAGTCATTTTAGGGGAAAAGAATTGATGGCTACCTATTAGCCTGGACATATACCTATGGCTGTCTGCTCTTCATGAGGATGTAAATCATTTAGTTCTTGGACCAAGCATATCATATCTTGGGTTGTTGCAGAATGTGCACCAGAATTGTGCTTTCATTTCTTAATTATTTCTTTGAAGGGAAACTTAATTCCTTGTGTATTTTTTTAAAGATATAAGACCTCAAAGAGGAAATCTCACATTAAGTGAAACATGAGAAAATTAACTGTTGCTCATAATATGTGGGTGTCCAGATGATGATGGCTTATGAATCTGGGCTGGGTGTATAGGTTGCTGGGAAAACTTTGCCAGAAATCTCTTACTTCATTGCTGGTTTTAGTGGAAGACTGAACTTATGTTGATAAGAAATAAGGAATCCAAAAACTCTTTTACTATAAAAGTAAAACACTACTTGCTTGTTGTCTTTGGAGCTTAAGTTAAAACAGGCACTAACACTCACTTATGAACATTGATTATACTGGATAACCTTCATATTCTACTATTCATATAAGTGTTCCATTTCTACCTGGGAAAGACAAAAGAAACACCAATAATGTGATAAGAACACAGTGAGTTTAGAGCTTGGTGAATAGGCTCTTTCAACCAGAACTGATGGAAAATTTAAACTTCCTCATTTCTCAGCATAGAAATTAAGAAATGAAAGCACAATTCTGGTGCACATTCTGCAACAACCCAAGATATGACTAGTCAGTTGCAAGGTGAGTTCAGGCATGGACCACGTGGATACTGAACTGGAACCCTTATGTTTGTAGGAAGTCTAGATGAAACTTTCTGGGTTTCCTCATCCATCTACCTAACATACCACTCTCTTGCAGTGATCATTCTAATCCCACAGTTGGAGAGAACCTGCTTTTGGAAACATCTTTTAGCTGAGCAGAGAAAACCTGGGTTGGAGATTCACCAAGCTACCATTTAAATCACCAGGGAAGCATTTCAGTGTACCAGGGGGTCCACGGATATACTTTGTTTCTTCCTTTAACACTTCTACATGGAGAAATAACCCAGGCTGGGTTGGGATTCCTCAAGATAGAAAGATACCTCAGGCTCACTCCAACCCCAGACTAAATGTTGGAGATAGTTACGGAAAATTATGCAGGCTGGAGTGCTCTCGTAGTCCAAAATTCAACTGATTTTAAAATGTAAGCAGTAGTTTACATGCAAAAAATCACCCAGGAGCTTGTTCAAAATGCAGATTCTTTTTTTTAAAATTTTTTATTTATGATAGTCACACAGAGAGAGAGAGAGAGAGAGAGGCAGAGACATAGGCAGAGGGAGAAGCAGGCTCCATGCACCGGGAGCCCAACGTGGGACTTGATCCCGAGTCTCCAGGATCGCACCCTGGGCCAAAGGCAGGCACCAAACCGCTGCGCCACCCAGGGATCCCCCAAAATGCAGATTCTAAGATCCAGCTTCAATGGACTCTGATTTACTAATCTGGAGATTCATGAACCTGCACTTGAACAAGCGCTGCAGATGATTCAGATACAGTTGACCTCTGGTCCACTTTTCAGGCAGCACTACTTTAAGGAATCATGTATAGTACTTGTCTTCAGACTGTTATTCTCTGCAGACACTGCTATATGACATACGCTGAACAAAACAAACAACAAGAAAGAGATTTAAGAGCACATTTCCTTAAAATGCCTGAAAATACCTAAGTACTTTCTGGAAAGTGATAGGCTGGGGAACTAGCAAGAATGGCCAATTGCTGCTAGGTCCCCACTGAAAATAACCTAGAATTGTGAAAAGCTATTTCCCATATCCTTTGAAACCTTGTCTTTAGATATCTGCCCTTTCCATCAGAAACTGTGCCACTACTCCTAAAATATTCTATCCATATGGGAAAATTAAACCACAAGCTGGTTTGGAAGTCATTCAGCAGTTCAAGGAAAGGCAGTTCACCTTGAGTTAGATCTCCACAGTTCTATCCTTCAACTTTTGGTAATAGAATCTCTCATCCCCTCACCTTTTTAAAGATCAATTTGCTGTGAGTTGTAGGGTAAAGTTGATCTTTGGTGAATATGCATATAGGCAGTTAACGCTTCCATTTGGGTTCATAATCTCCTCAGGACTGCTATGGCACTAAATTTTTTCCAGTAAATTAGTTATAATAATAAACACCTGTTAATCTTAGTGCACCTGGTCCTCCTTTGAAGTTTTTCTAGACTTTCGCTTATAGAAAGTGTGTGAAATAAAGATGGTGATTCTAGGGAGATCCCTCCCTAGACAAGGTAAGACAAGGAAGGGAATATCTGATGTTTTGCCAAGAGCTATCTTTTAACTCTTTTTCCCCTCCCGGTCATAGTGCTTGGGTGTAGTAGGCCATCCTATGATTCCAAAGACAGAAGGCTTTGTTGATGGCTCCGCAGGAGATTTCTAATTGCCATAAAGTGCCAAATTAGCACTTTTTACTTCCTGGAGAGGGAGTTTAGGAGGACAAAATCAGTTTTTAAAAAAACATTTTATTTATTTGTTCATGAGAGACACACAGACAGAGGCAGAGACACAGGCAGAGGGAGAAGCAGGCTCCCTACGGGGAGCCTCATGCAGGACTCGATCCTAGGACCCCAGGATCACACCCTGAGCCAAAGGCAGACACTCAAACCACTGAGCCATCCAGGCGTCCCAAGGATGAAATCATTTTATAGCTAAAATTTCCTTTTAAAAAGTAATCTATGAAGCAGTGTTCCCCAAATGTTAATGTAGATACAGACCTCTTGGAAATCTTGTTAAAATGCAGATTTAGTACATCTGAGGGAGGGTGAGAGATTCTACATTTCCCACAAGCTCTCAAGTGGTGTCGATGCTGCTGGTGTGGGCACCACACTTGGAGCAGTAAAGCGTTGAGGGATGTGATAAAGAAGTAGATGCGGTTTATGAATTTTGGATTTATTGAACTCCTTTCAGTTTTGAAGTATCATCCCTCTGGTTAAACAAAATACAGTCTCTGTTTTGGTTTGACTACAAAGCATTTCACAGTTGTGTGTATTTATTCCCTAATTTCTGACAGGCATGGCTGTTGTCCATGGTGATATTAGTAAATAATATCAAGATATACCTTCAGTTTGCACCATGGTGTAATCTCGCATCCTGAAACAAAATGCCAGGCCATACAAGTTTTAAATGGTCAAATCTACATTTTTAAACAGATTTCTTTGGCATTTGAAATGTGTGTAAGAATTACAGAAATGAATGTGCCAAACCTACATTTCACAGAACTTCTGCTAAAGAATAGTATAGTTGTTGCTCTTCAAAGCATTGCCCTTGACTGAATTCTCTTTGATCTCTGGGGTCTCAGAAAGCGCTTGACTTATCCAACTTTCTCACGACTAAAATAATGCACTAAAAAGCAACTGATTTAAGTATCCTCATCACAGCATTCTCCTTGCCTCTTTCTATATTGTGTATTGCAGTGTAAGTTCTTGGCGCAAGACCTAAGATGAGCACAGAGCATGTTTCATAGTAAAGCAGTTGGTTCCCAGGTAAACAACAGCATGTTCTTTAGGGTGAGCTCATGTGGTCTGCAGACCCTCCATACACTTAATAGAGGGATTAGTGCTATGATAATTTTAGAGGTTTAGTTGTCATCTTTGATTTGTGTTCAAATCTCTTAGGAATTTAAAAGTATCTGGTTTTTAATAGAATTGCCCAAACCAAAGACAGAAAAGCATAGTCAGAAGAAGCGGGAACACTTCTTGGGGAGGTTTGGAAGCATATTTACTGAGACCTACCTACTTTTCTTTTTCTTTCTTTCTTTCTTTCTTCCTTCCTTCCTTTCTTTTCTTTTCTTTTCTTTCTTTTCTTTTCTTTTCTTTTCTTTCTTTCTTTCTTTCTTTCTTTCTTTCTTTCTTTCTTTCTTTCTTTCTTTCTTTCTTTTCCTACCTACTTTTCTAAGAGAAAAGTGGGAGTGTGGAGAAGAGCCAGAGAAAGATAACCAAGGATATGGAAAATGAGTTTCTCAAGACAAAGCTGATGGGGATGCAATTGTTTTACCTGTAAAAGTAAAGATTAAGGAGTCAGTTAGTTTCTGTTTTTAGAAATATAGAGGGTTATTACAAGGCAGAGGGATCCAGTTATTTTCTGTCTTCACAAGGAAAATCTTTACAAGTGTAGATTTGACAGATAATCTCTCTTAAGTGCTTTCAAGAGCTATCATTTCATTCCTTTTCAAAGTTAAATAGTGTAGATTTTAGATATGATAACTGAGTTTTTTTATGGCAAACTCATTGTGTGAAATCTCTATCCATTTATAGAATTGCTGGGTTATTTATATGAACTAATAGTGATATTTGTGAATCTTTGCAATTTTAATTTAGTTTCACCATGGTTGAAAATGTAAACTGCTTACACTAATCAACATTTCATAATTTGTTCTCTCGTCTTTTGAAGTTCTTTATTAGCTATGCCCTCTACCATAAGATCACCACTGGGTGCTAATGGGTATAAATTATAGTGGTGCCAGCTTGTCTTACCTTTGTTAAATATGTGCCAACTGTTTCACAATGAACCTTTACTTTCCATTTTATGACTGGCTGTAAAAACTGCTTAGAGCCAGTGAATGGACTTGGCATATTATGTCCACAATCTTTGAAAGTCCCAACAAAAGCCAGGTTTTGGGGGTTTTTTTTTGTTTGGTTGTTGTTTTTTTTACTCTGTAGGAATAGTTCATGGCATTTTCACATATCTTGGTCACCCTTTAGTCTCTTTCTCTCCCTTGCTTTTGCTCATTATTTTTCAAAGGAAGATGGGAAGAAAAACAATATAAAAGTAAGCCAGTCAATTTTACTCTTCAGTGTTATTCTGCATTCTGGTGAGGGAAGGAAATTGATATTATTATAAAAACAGTTACCTGTGATTTAATTCAACACACAGTTCTCTTGCCATTCATTATTATTAGGGTTAGTTGAGAGCCATCTGTGAATCAGATGTGACAGTGGTCTAAAATGAGAATCAATCAGGTTTTTACAATTAATTGTCTTATGGGAGACATTGATTTGATTCCCAGTTTGCAACTTTATAAAAGTTGTAAAGCATTATTTTGTGGTAGGGTTTAAAATTAGATGGCCCCAGAACATTTTTTTTATGAGTATAAAGAAAAATAAAGCAAACATTTCAAGACAGTGTTCTTGAGGCGCCTCAAGAAACTTACATAGAAATCAGAAATATGTAGAATGGAAAGCCAAGGAAAGGAGATCCAAGTAATATTTGTAAATAGTCTGGTGATAAGCAAGCACTGTGAACTTGGCTGGATTTGAATTAAGAAGCAAAATATTAGAAGAGAAAAAAATGTTTAGGGGGAAGAGAACAATGATTTCTAATGTCTTCAGCAAATCAGGATAAATATAATCTTTATTTATTCTCAATAGAGCTAATGGAGAAATCTCCTGGGAATGTTTCCATATTGGCTCTTCTTGAAGGAAATTGGTTGGAAAAAAAATTTTTTTTGGAATTCCAGGGTCTTTGTCGTCTCTTAAAGCATGGAACAGGTTTTTGCACCACATATTCCAAATTATAGCTCCAGCAGACCACTGGAACCAAATCGATCTGGTTCAAACTGCCCTAGAGCTATGAGCCTAATGGGTCCTAAATAGGGATTCATGATTTTTTTGTAAGGGATGCATGTAAGCAAATAAAGAGTAATCTAGAAATGCCATATACACCTTTTTAATTGTAGAGCAAATGGAGAACCAGCCTAACCACTACATTCTTGACCATAAAATGCCCACTTTGTCTCCTCTGTATTCACTTACATGAAGCTTGCAGTGGGAGTCTTCTTTATGTTTATTCCAAGAGTTTAGTTGACATAGAGGTGGAAGGCGAAGGGCCATTTGTTCACATCTGTGTAACACCAACCAAGTGGCAAAGGGGAAAGTGTGTGCTCTCTTATTCAGCAAAACAAATCCTGCTGCTTCACACTACTTCACAAGCAAGCCAGGTGTCTTAAAGCCAATGGAAGAAAGCAACAGGGCTGGGCACTTGAGCCTTAGCCCAAACACAGAGGAAATCATCCCATACTAATATATTTGACATCGGAAACCACTGTTTGCTGTCTCTGAACTTGACCAGGCCATTTCCAAAGGCTCTGACAGAAGAAAAGTGCAAGGGGAAAGGAGAAAACCAATATTAGTAGCCTTAGGAGGAGACAAGGCAAAAGGTACCATTTTATAATCCAAGAAATGCTGAGTAATATCCTCTCATATCCCAAAGGAAAAGGAAGGCTACATTCTCCAAGGGTTGCAAATAAAAAAACTCTTATGTTGATATTGCTTTCTTTTTTTGTGCACAGCACTATTTCCTGCCCAGCCAGAATATTGTCTCATAATCTTTCTCAAAATAATGCTCCAGGGAAGCCTTGCCAGCTGGCTAGAATTGACCTCAGACCTATTTGATACCCTTGGTCATCGCTACAGGATAGTAGCATTTCTTCATTGGAGAAGCTGTTGTGCTGGATCCAGGGAGAATAAGGACAATAATGGCTTGTTTCATTCTAGAAACCCTGCCCAATGGCATAAAAATATGGGTATAGTACAAACGGGACTGTGATTTTCTGTAGATGGATCATATGATAGATCAATGGATAGGTCATATCCTCCTCCTGCCTGTCTTAATCACTAGAATTGCAAGCGCTCAGCACATTTTTGACAATATAGTCAATGTTCAGTAAATGTTTGCTGAATGAATACACAGATGAAAAAAAAATGACAAAATTAAATCATAGTAGCTGTCTCATTTTGTAATTATAGACTGAGTTATAAAGTGAGATTTTTTTCATTTTTGAATTTTTCTCCTATTTTTATTTAAATATTTGTACCTGCTACTATGTAAGTTATTAGTGCTACTGAATTAGTAACAAATGAATGCTAAGAGAAAACTTTGGAAATGTGATTTAAAAGAAAACAATTTCATATATATATTTTGAGATTAAAAAAATGGCATACAAATAATATGGGCAGATTCCCCACTAGTAAAATGCATGGAATTCTATGTCACCAGTTCATAGTGTTCCACAAAGAGCATGATTTTTAGGTGTTCTATGATCTGAATGTTTTAAAACCACCCTGAGCTTCCATACCCTACATTTTAGGACAACAGTTCTTAAACCATAGCATGCATCAGAATTACCTAGAAGGCTTATTAAAATAAGATGGCTGGGTCCCACCCTCCAAGTTTCTGATTCAGTAGGTTGCAATTCTCACATGTTTCCAGGTGATCCTACTGATCCACAGACCACATTTTGGGAATCATTTTTTTTTTTTTTATTTTTTTTTTTATTTTTTTTTTTATTTTTTTTTTTTAACTTTTATTGGTGTTTAATTTACCAACATACAGAAAAACACCCAGTGCTCATCCCGTCAAGTGTCCACCTCAGTGCCCGTCACCCATTCCCCTCCAACACCCGCCCTCCTCCCCTTCCACCACCCCTAGTTCGTTTCCCCGAGTTAGGAGTCTTTATGTTCTGTCTCCCTTCCTGATATTTCCCAACATTTCTTTTCCCTTCCTTTATATTCCCTTTCACTATTATTCATATTCCCCAAATGAATGAGAACATACACTGTTTGTCCTTCTCCGATTGACTTATTTCACTCAGCATAATACCCTCCAGTTCCATCCACGTTGAAGCAAATGGTGGGTATTTGTCATTTCTAATTGCTGAGTAATATTCCATTGTATACATAAACCACATCTTCTTTATCCATTCATCTTTCGATGGACACCGAGGCTCCTTCCACAGTTTGGCTATTGTGGCCATTGCTGATAGAAACATCGGGGTGCAGGTGTCCCGACGTTTCATTGCATCTGAATCTTTGGGGTAAATCCCCAACAGTGCAATTGCTGGGTCGTAGGGCAGGTCTATTTTTAACTCTTTGAGGAACCTCCACACAGTTTTCCAGAGTGGCTGCACCAGTTCACATTCCCACCAACAGTGTAAGAGGGTTCCCTTTTCTCCGCATCCTCTCCAACATTTGTTGTTTCCTGCCTTGTTAATTTTCCCCATTCTCACTGGTGTGAGGTGGTATCTCATTGTGGTTTTGATTTGTATTTCCCTGATGGCAAGTGATGCAGAGCATTTTCTCATGTGCATGTTGGCCATGTCCATGTCTTCCTCTGTGAGATTTCTCTTCATGTCTTTTGCCCATTTCATGATTGGATTGTTTGTTTCTTTGGTGTTGAGTTTAATAAGTTCTTTATAGATTTTGGAAACTAGCCCTTTATCTGATATGTCATTTGCAAATATCTTCTCCCATTCTGTAGGTTGTCTTTTAGTTTTGTTGACTGTATCCTTTGCTGTGCAAAAGCTTCTTATCTTGATGAAGTCCCAATAGTTCATTTTTGCTTTTGTTTCTTTTGCCTTCGTGGATGTATCTTGCAAGAAGTTACTGTGGCCAAGTTCAAAAAGGGTGTTGCCTGTGTTCTCCTCTAGGATTTTGATGGAATCTTGTCTCACATTTAGATCTCTCATCCATTTTGAGTTTATCTTTGTGTATGGTGAAAGAGAGTGGTCCAGTTTCATTCTTCTGCATGTGGATGTCCAATTTTCCCAGCACCATTTATTGAAGAGACTGTCTTTCTTCCAATGGATAGTCTTTCCTCCTTTATCGAATATTAGATGGCCGTACATTTCAGGGTCCACTTCTGGGTTCTCTATTCTGTTCCATTGATCTATGTGTCTGTTTTTGTGCCAGTACCACACTGTCTTGATGACCACAGCTTTGTAATACAACCTGAAATCTGGCATTGTGATGCCCCCAGCTAAGGTTTTCTTTTTTAAAATTCCCCTGGCTATTCGGGGTCTTTTCTGATTCCACACAAATCTAAAAATAATTTGTTCTAACTCTCTGAAGAAAGTCCATGGTATTTTGATAGGGATTGCATTAAACGTATAAATTGCCCTGGGTAACATTGACATTTTTACAATATTAATTCTGCCAATCCATGAGCATGGAATATTTTTCCATCTCTTTGTGTCTTCCTCAATTTCTTTCAGAAGTGTTCTATAGTTTTTAGGGTATAGATCTTTTACCTCTTTGGTTAGGTTTATTCCTAGGTATCTTATGCTTTTGGGTGCAATTGTAAATGGGATTGACTCCTTAATTTCTCTTTCTTCAGTCTCATTGTTAGTGTATAGAAATGCCATTGATTTCTGGGCATTGATTTTGTATCCTGCCACGCTAACATTTTGGGAATCATTGATACAGGGCATAGTTTCTTGAGATAATGACACCTTTTATTGTTTTGGTCACTCCTTCCCAGATACCCTCTGAAAGATGCTGGACATAATAAGAGCCATCGATAGATATATTAACACACTCAAGCCTTATAAAACCTTGTGAGGTATATACTATTATCATCTCTATTTTGAGGTGGAAAGAACTTGACCAGCAAGTGGGAACAGCCAGCACTTGAACCCAGGTAGTCTGGCTTTACAAGATTCACTATAGCATTATACTGACTTTTAAGAAAAGGGCTAACTGAAATAGATTCTCCTAATCATGTAGTTTTGATCCAGGGCAAGAAAAACAACTGAGGAGATTCCAAAGGCCTAACTGTTCAAAACAGATGCAAGCAAATGGACTCTCTAGGTTAAGATTGCTCTGTGCCCATTCCCGTGTGTCTCATTGTCACTGCTCAAGGCAGAATGAAGTCTTCCTTTTTCAGAGGGCAGAGCAAATGATTGGAAACAACCTGGATGTTCTGTCAAAGGGGACCAATAAATAAGTAAAGGCATATCCATTCAGTGGAATAGCATACAGCTGTAAAAGAAATAAGGAAACCTCCTTATGTACCAATATGTAAACAACAAGATGTATAGTTACATTTTTTTAAAAAGGAAAAAAAATGAACACTTATGTTTGCTTACATGTGCATAATATATCCTAGAAGGAGACATAATAAAGTAATAATAGTCACCGTATGGGAGCAAGAGGACTGGGCCACCAGGGACAGAAATGGGAAGGGACTTTTCCCCTTCATATTGTTTTGGTGTTTGAAAATTAAATAATTAACATCCAAAAGTCAGTGATGGATTTCCTGTAACTTTTCTTATTTGATTACCTGGGGAAAGCTTTTCACTTTGGGTTTATGTTTCATTTATTCCCAGCATCTTATAGGTCCTTTTACCCAGTTAGGAATCCACTGGTGCCTGATGGGCCAGTGATAAGAGCTTGTTCAGTATTAGCTTGTGAGACACAAGATAATGTATGTTTCAATGACTATAGAATTGTTTTTACATTGTATGTAAATGACTAAATGTGAACAATCTGGAGGAAATAAAAAGCTTATTTCTCTTAGGAAACAGGCTAGTTATAATGGTGTCACTTTTATATAGCACTTTATAGTTTATAAAACCCTTTCACATGCATTAGGCTATTTAAACCTTACAAACAGCTTTGAGAGGTAGCTATTATAGTCCCCATTTAATAGACAAGGAAACTGAGGCTCAAAGGGTTCCAGTAACTTGTCCAAGGTAAGAAAGCTATTAAATAGTCGAGTTGGTACTGATACCCAAGTGTTCTGACTCAAAGCCTGTGCATATTTTCCCCTGCCTTTTAATAATTGTAAAAGAGAAAAATTAATATGCTTCTGAAAAAAAAAGACTGAAACATCCGTAATCCCATGACTCCAACAAAAAACATTATTAAATTTACATATTATCTTCCAGGGTTTGTCCATGTGCCTACAACTATTATCTAGTTACAATCA
Organism: Vulpes lagopus; assembly: GCF_018345385.1. NCBI lineage: Eukaryota > Metazoa > Chordata > Mammalia > Carnivora > Canidae > Vulpes > Vulpes lagopus. Next base: position 104,727,124 of record NC_054829.1, read on the forward strand.
TAATATATGTGCAATTATGTATTCTGTTTCTTCCCCTACTTTGCACTGCTATCCTGAAGCATTTTCCGAGTTGCAACATAATTTTCATAATTAGCAAATTAATAGGTTCATATTTCATCAAGAGCCATTCTAACGCAAGCTGCTACTTTTTAACGTGGATTCATTTGATCCATTTATTCACGCATTCATTCACTCATTCATTCATTCAATAATTACTAAGCCCCTGCTATGCATCTGGCCCCGTGCCAAAAGCAAGGGACAAGTCAGGAACAAACACTCTGGAGAAACACTGAGTGCCTGAAGGTGAGGAAGCAGCAGGTCAAGAAAGACACAGCTCCCCGTAAGAAGTCTCTGCTGAGAGAGATAATCGTTGACATTTTTATTGAAAAAAATAACATTGCCATAAACACCTTTGTACTTGGTTTTTCCATTTTTTAAGGTTTTTTTTTTTTACATAAGTAAATTCCATATGGCTTAAGTATTTGTATTTCTCTACCTTGATACCAGAAATATATAAGTGTATGGTTTCATTGCCACCTCGCCAACACTGAGTATTTTTATTGAAAAACAATGTTTGTTAATTTTATAGTTGGTAAATGGTGCTCCATTGTTGCTTTAATTTGCATTTCTTTGATTAATAGCAGTATTAATATTTTTCCATTGACTTATTATGTTTTGTATGAATTGACTGCTTTGTCCTTTGCCTAATTCTTTATTAGGGTCTTATTTTCTTATCTATGTGTGGGAGTTCTTTATAGAATTTATTTTAGTTTTATTTCAAAATCATTCAAAAATTGAGTAGGCTTTTTATATTGTGAAGATGATATAAAAATGACCATTTGCCATTTTTCCTGAAATTGTTTTCCTTAGCCTATTTGCCTTTTTATTTTAATGTTTATAGCTTAAAGTGTTTTTTTCTTTTTAAGTTTTTTTAAAAACTAAGCTCTAGTTTTTCTCCATTGTGGGGTTTGAACTTACAACCCTGAGACTGAGTCACGTGTTCTACTACCTAAACCAGCCAGATACCCCTATAGAATAATGTTTTTTAAGGAAAGCTGTCTTTGTATAGGGAAATTTTGTCTATTTTCTTCAATAACTTACAAAGTTATTACTCCTCTTAATATTTGATTATGATTAAATCTTTTGTGCTAGTTTTTATTTTTCTTTAATTCTTTTTTTAAAATTTTTATTTATTTATGATAGTCACAGAGAGAGAGAGAGAGAGAGAGGCAGACACAGGCAGAGGGAGAAGCAGGCTCCATGCACCAGGAGCCCGACGTGGGATTCGATCCCGAGTCTCCAGGATCGCACCCTGGGCCAAAGGCAGGCGCTAAACCTCTGCGCCACCCAGGGATCCCTTTTTCTTTAATTCTTAACAGCACTTGGAACTCATTTGGGTTTTGAGTGAAGTACAGGTTTAAGTTTATTTCTCTACCCAGTTTCTAACAAGACAGTACCATATCATTTATAAAAATATTTTAGATTTCTACATTGTGTATTACATACTTACATGTAACAAACTTCCTTTAAATTTTTTTTAATTTAGCTAATTAATATATAGTGTATTATTAGTTTCAGAGGTAGAGTTCAGTGCTTCATCAGTTTCATGTAACGCCCAGTGCTCATTACATCATGTGCCTTCCTTGATGCCCAGCACCTAGTTACCTCATCCCTCCATCTACCTCCCCACCAGCAACCCTCCAGTTTGTTTCCTGTAGTTAAGAGTCTTTTATGGTTTGTCTCCCTCTCTTATTTTGTCTTACATAACAAACTTCCTGTATAGGTCCATTAGTATGTATATCTAGTTTTGTAGTAGAACTGACACACTTTTTGTTTTATATTTTACTATCTGATAAAAAGTCTTTTATCTCTATCTTTTTGAAAATATTACTTATAGTTTCACCTACTTGTTCCTCCACATAAATTCTATTTTAATTTTTCAGAATGCTAGTAAAAATCTTGTTGGGCTTTTGACTGGGATTACATTAAAGACATATATATAAGTGACTGAGCCGCCGCCAAGGACTCAGCAGCCTCCCCCTCGAGCCCCCTGGCTTCCCGACGCTCTGTCCCCCCGCAGGCCGTTTCCACTGAGCAAAAGGAATCGTATCGTGTGTCCGCTATCCAGAACCTCCACTCTTTCGACCCCTTTGCTGATGCAAGTAAGGATGATGATCTGCTTCCTGCTGGCACTGAGGATTATATCCATATAAGAATTCAACAGAGAAACGGCAGGAAGACCCTTACTACTGTCCAAGGGATGGCTGATGATTACGATAAAAAGAAACTAGTGAAGGTATTTAGGAAGAAATTTGCCTGCAATGGTACTGTAATTGAGCATCCAGAATATGGAGAAGTAATTCAGCTACAGGGTGGCCAGCGCAAGAACATATGCCAGTTCCTGGTAGAGATTGGACTGGCTAAGGACGACCAGCTGAGGGTTCATGCGTTTTAAGTGCTTTTGGCTCACTGAAGCTTAAGTGAGGATTTCCTTGCAATGAGTGAATTTCCCTTCTGTCCCCTGTCACAAGTTTAAAAACCTCACAGCTTGTACAATGTAACCATTTGGGGTCTGCTTTTAACTTGGACTAGTGTAACTCCTTCATGCAATAAACTGAAAAGAGCCATGCTGTCTAGTCTTGAAGTCCCTCATTTAAACAGAGGTCAAGCAATAGGCGCCTGGCAGTGTCCGGCCTGAAACCAAGCAGTCACGTGATGTTTCTGTCCAGCCCAGAGCCCCGAGCCCCAAGATCACAGACGGCTATGTCTGGCCAGAAGCTCCTCCGCTATCCCTCTTCAGAGTTCCCCACCCTAAGAGAATGTCACCTGAACATGCCACGGTGAAGCTGAGAGGCCAGGATGGAGTAAAACAGCACCAGCAGCTGTGCTGCTACAGGGAGTCATTGGTAGTCAAAGAAAGATCCCTGGTGTCTCCAACGGACCAGGTGGGCAGAGCTTAGAGTGGCCACCTTCCCTATAGTGAGGTGTGATAGGACATCTGACTTGCTACCAAGGTCTTTTTGACCAGACATATCCTAGCTAATTGATGTCCAAACACCAGAATGTGAGGCCAACCTTCTATCTGAGTTAAACTTTTGGCAAGGGAACAAACTTAAAGCTGATGTATCCGTCATGTAGCTAGCTGTAGAGCTTGCAACTTACTAGCAACAGCTGCCCAATGCCATGTGAAGTAACAGACTGGTTTTTGGTTTATTTTTTCCTTCAGTTTTAATGTTATGTAATGTATTTAAACCCTTATTTAAATAAAACTTGTTTTCAGAAAAAAAAAGATATATATATATATATACATATATTGTGTGTGAAGAATCAGGTACTTTTTATATATATTTAATTTTTCCATTTAGAAGCAGAAATATTAAAAAAAAATAGAAGCAGAAATATTTCTCCATCGAGCCAATTAAATATCTCTCAAAATATAAGTAATGTATATATACATCCCTACCTAAATATGTAAGTATTTTATATAGTTTTGGTAGCTATTTGAGAAGAAATTAATTAAACATTATAATTGTAATTAAACACTATTATTTTGGCTATTATTTATATATAGGAATATTGTTAGTTTTTTCATGTTTATCATGCATCAGGAAAGATAAATATTACCTATGAGTGTAAATAGCATTTTAGAGAATTTCTTTAGCTTTTCTAGATATACCTTTTGCAAGTAACTATATTTTAATCTCTCTCTCTCTCTTTTTTAAAATATTTTATTTTTAAGTAATGTCTATACCTAAAATGGGACTTGAACTTGCAACCCCAAGATCAAGAGGCACATGCTCTTCTGACTGAGCCAATCAGGAGCCCCTAATCTCTTTCTGATAGTAATGCCTGATTAAATTATTCTTAAGGTCACACACTGGTAAGTGGTGAAACTGGGGCTGGCCACAGGGTCTGTTGGAGAGCCCAGTGCTGATTTTCTGTTGAGATTCAGGGATGTTTCCCAGAAAGCAGGCCTTAGGGCAGGTCTGGGGTTTAGAGTCATGCTATGCACTAACCCACTGAGTTACACTGGACAAGTAGTTTCCTTCTTGAGGCTTCATAGGATCAAAATTCAGCTGACTTCTAAGAATTTGTCCAACTCTAAAATACTTTGAAATGGAATTACATTGAGAAAGTTATCTGAAGGGCATCAATTTGGGGCAGGGTTTTTAGATAAGAGAAATTGAGTGAGATTTGCCAGAGGAAGGAACCATGTGAGGTTGCAAAGAGCAATAGTTATCACTGAATACAAAGAACTGAGATATAAATCAATTGTATATATATATGTATATGATGTATATATATGTGTGTATATATGTGTGTGTATGTGCTCACGCGTGCGCATGCTCAAAAGGACAGATACTCAGTGTCATTTTGTTATACTATGTGGTAGGGCAAAATACTTCTTGTTTTGAGATTCCTTGACATAAACCTGCTTGGTTAACATTCTTGTGTAGATGGCTTCACTGGAAAAGAATGAAAAGATCATGGTAATTGTGGTGTTTTGTTTTGTTGTAGTTTATTGCAACATTCATTGACCTACTGCTAGAGTTCTGAGTCATGAGCCCAGCTAGAGATACTGATGGTAAAAAAACACAAAGAAGAGAGCTAAATGGAACAAGCTAATGGGAGAACAGGAAGAGGTTTTAAAAATGGTAACTTATCAACATAGAAGTACTAGTACATAACATTGCTGTTAAGATTATACAATCTGGAACCAGACTGCCTAACTTCTCATACTGGCTTTGCCACTTACAGGTTACATAAACTCTTTTCCTTAGTTTCCCTGTCTTTAAAATAGGAGATAATAATATGACTTGCTTTGTAAGATTGTTGTGAAGAGTAAATAAATTAATAATATATAAAGAGTTAGAAACTGTCACTGGCATATAGTAAACTGTCAAATTTACTACTGTAATTTTTCCTAAAAAACATTAAAGATATAAGATTAGCCACCTTTTCAAAAATGTTCCTGTTGATTATCCTGCCCCCAACCTTCTCAAATTATGACTTTCTGAGGTGGCTATTTGTGTGCCTTGTTAATCAAAAATTTAGGTTAAGCATTTTTACTGTTAGAATTCAAAGAACTACATGCCTTGAGTTCTTTTATATTTACAAGGCTTAATTCCAGTTTATGTTCCAACTTGCACATTACATTCTTTACCTGATTTATTGCTACTTGTAATAATACTATTTATCACACTTTTCGTCCTTACTTCTCTAAAGTTTTACATACCTCAATTCATTCCAGCTCACAGGGATGTAGGTGGTAAGTAGCAGAATCTTGCCTTTCTCAAGTAAAAACAAAACAAAACACTAAAGGCTAATGATGAAGTGACGTTCAACAAATTGGTTGTCAGGTTGATAACATTATGATGGGCTGATATATTACTCAGGCCTCCATGTTCTCAGGAACTCTCAGAAGATTGCTCATCTGTTTAATGAAGGTGAGTGGCAAAGAGCACAGAGTGTGTCAGATTTGGGTTCAAATCTTAGTCTACCATTTACAAACTGTTGGGCTTTAGGAAAGTTACTTGGCTGCTCCCAGCTTCCATGTTTTCCTCTGTAAATTGGGAATGATAATTTTCTTTTCTTTATAGGCTTTTTTGGGGAATGGAGGGTGTTAAGGATGGAGGATCAGCTAACACATAGGAAATGATCAATAACTGGTCATTTTTATTCATGGATTCACCTCTTTGAGGATGCATAGGCCATCTTCACATGAGCTGATGCCATTTTAAACAAGGCCTCTTGCTTAAATATTGGAGTCTAAAACTTTTGTAAAGGGAGCTATTAGTGTAGAGTTTGAGCAAAGTGGCTTCATTCTGAATTCTATTCTTCAGGACTATGTAGGGTTGCACAGTCTGGCTCAGTGCTATGGGAGGAAGATGGGGGGGGGGTGGTGATGTGGAGTTATCCATGACAAAGAACATTGTGGTTGGAGTTTCTCAAACTTTAGCAAAACAGAATAACCAGGAGTGCTTGTTAAAATAGACTCATGGGCCCTACTCCAGAGTTCCTGATTCAGTATGCCTAAAGTGGGGCCTGAGAATTTTTTATTACTAACAAGTTCTTAGGTGATGCAGATACTGCTGGTCTGGGCCCCACATTGCGTTAGGATAACCTCTCACTCACACTACATATCCATTATGAGTCAGATGTTTTGTTTGTTTGTTTTACAAACAATTGTATTTCTGTATAGTCAGTCTCCCCGAGATGATAGTCTTCTTAAGGACATGGGTCACCTCTTCAATTTTATGTCCTTCACATCATCCATTTCAGAGCTCAACGCACACTCAATACCCAACAAAGACTTGTTTAGCTATACTGAGGAGGGTCAACAGAAGACTTGTTACCTTTCATTTCTTGCTGCTTTTAAATTTCTCCTCCCAGATGGATGTCTAAGGTCTTACAGGCTTTCAGCTAGGGTTTTCAAAGGGGGACTGATCCATTCTTATTATAAATGGAAAGTACAAAAATTAACAAATATATAATGTCTGTGTATTTAAGCACACTTCACATTTTTCAAACAAACGGAAAATGAAGGCTCCAAGGGGAGATGAGCACAAGACAGTCTACTCATGACAGCTAGTAGAGTTATCAGATAGCAAATTTGCCTCTTAGCTTCCTGGCAATAATAAGAAGAGTATGATGGATTATATAATTCTCTCATTCTCACTACCCATCCATTTACTTGATCTATTATATCATAGTCTTTTTTCCTCTGCTTTCTAATTCCCTTTTTCTATATGCTGGGCCCAAATTTCTGCTTAAGGTTGTCTTCAAATTCCTTTTCTGGCTTTAATAAGTTAATACTTGTTCTTCTTATTCTTATACTCCATACACACCTCTAACTTTCCTTGAGTTCTGAATGAGATATATATTCTCCTCTGGCTTTGATCCAAAATGACCTCTACAAAATCCTTCCAGGAAAGGAGGACAATCTGTGTCTTCTGTAAGATTGATCTTGGCATGGAGGCAGTGCTCAGCAGCAGAAGGGCCATTTGACAGGCAGTGAGACCTGTGAACTGATAGAACTCTAGTTCCTTCAGGAAGAAGAACCAGAATGAAGCAAACGACAGATCCTTAAAGGAATAAAGCTGTGGCAAATAGATTTCCTCTTCAATGTGGTGCTCCCCAGAGAGAGATCCTGAGGCTGTTTCTAGGATCTACAGGAAGGAATGCTGTACTCAATTAATGATGTCTGCGGAAGTGGAGAGGGGAGTAGAGTGGCAGCATGCAGCCAGGTCTTTTCTATTCCTGCATTTTGCAGTAAGCCAATTATCAAAAATGTATTTTAGGCCCAATAAAGGAAAAATAGGTCTAATCAGAATTGGGTTACATGTGAGGGTTTGGTCTCAAAAATCAAGAAGCCCAGTTTCTGAAACCAGCTTAGAAAAGGACTAGACATAAATATTGACCTAAGCCATCTGAATGCTGAATTGAGACCCTTTAATTATATCTTGATTGTTCTTGGGCCTGAGGCTGTAGTTTGTTGTCTCCTACCTCAAAGGAGGTAGTTCTCTAAGGAAAAGAGATAACTTGTTTCCTAGTTCTATAAAGGAAAGAGACAACCTGAGAGAAAGAGGCAATATTTTTAGTGATAATACTGGCTAGTAGACACTTTGTGGTTTGCCAACTGGTACAGCTTAAGGGTAATTTGAATGCAAAAGAACCTCCCTCAAAGCCCACCTTTAGGGTTCCTTCCAGCTTTACAGTATGACTGGGACAATGTTTCCCACTTTCCTAGTGATCAATACCTCATGATTAAAAAGAGTATGGATTTTTTCCGTCTCCTCAAGACGGAAAGAGATGTAGGCATTGGTTAATCCAATCCCTTTATCATTTTGATTCTTGTAGTGATTTACAAGTCAAGACACCTAGTTCTGGTTCTGTTACTAATTAGCTGGTCTTGGGCAAGTCACTTAAATTTTCAGTTTTTTAATTTTTAAAATAAAGAATTTAGTTTGATCTCTACTATCCATCCATATCTATAAAGTTTAATGAGCTTTGATTTATCCTCTGAAAAGTGTCCAATAAATTTCATTCATTCTACAAATGCTTACTGAATACCTATTCTTGACTAGATACCAGATGGGGCACTGGGAATACAAAGTTACATACCCCTACCCTTTCCAAAGAACTTATAATGGAAGATAAATGTAACTACTTAGAGAGGGACGTAGTATAGCAGCTAATAGTATAGGTTCTAGAATCAGCTGCCCAGGTTTGAATCCCAGCTCATATACTTTCTATATTTGTGACACTAGACAAGTTTCTTTTCTTTTTTCATTTTTCTTTCTTTTCTTTGTTTTCTTTTCTTTTCTTTTCTTTCTTTTTTTCTTTTCTTTCCTTTCCTTCCTTTCTTTCTTTCTTTTTTTCTTTCTTTCTTTCTGTCTTTCTTTCTTTCTTTCTTTCTTCTTTCTTTTTTCTTTCCTTATTTTAGAGAGAGAGAGAGAGCAGAGGTGGGGAAGAGGGAGAAGAGTAGAGAGTCTCAAGCAGACTCTGTGCTGAATGAAGAGCCCATCTCGGGGCTCAATCTCATGACCCTATGATCACAACCTGAGCCAAAACCAAGAGTTGGATGCTTAACCAACTGTGCCACCTAGGTACCCCTAAACTGGACTTGTTTCTTAATCTCTCTGTGCTTCATTTCCTCATCTCATCTCCAAATGGTATCCATATTATTTGGACGATAGGAGAGTTAGACAAGTTAATAAATAAATATAAACCATTAAAGCGGTTTTTGAGTGGTATAGATGAGTGAGTTTTTAGAAGATGCTATTTTAGGGGATTCTCAGCTATCATTTAAATCAGAGCAACTCTCTTTAGAGGTTTTATGAATTAGGTATCTATATAATATCTCATTTGAAGAAAGCATTCTACTGCTTATAAAACAAATACAAATGCCATAAGACATTTGACTATCAAGGCCTTTGGTGTAGAATAAGATGTCTTGATTATGTCTAAACCTAGGCAGATTGGGTCATTTCTGGTTACAGTCTATGCTCCATTAAAGAAAAAAGTATGAACTGTCCTACAGACAGGAGCAAATAACTATTACCTTGTCTGAATGGGGCACTAGAAAGCATCATGCCAAGCCTCTTCATTTATAAAAGGAAGAAATAATGTGACTCATCCAAGATCACAAAGCTTACTAGGGAAAGACCTTGCTCTGGCCATTGGATTAGGTTCTTTCTAAAGTACAGTGATCCTGAAGATGTGCACTGATGGAATACCTAGGCTGATATGGTATACTGACTTTAGTTTTATTTGATATTTTAAATCAATAAATATTTTGAATATATCTCTAAAACGTAAGGACTTAAAAAAAAATCATACTATCATCACACCTAAAAGAACAGTTAACAACAACAACAAAAAAGAACAGTTAACAATAATTCCTTAATGTCATAAAGTACTCAATATTCAAATTTCAGATTTTGATGTAGAGTTTAAAATCAAGCTGATCAAGTTTGTATGTCCTTGAAATATTATGGAATCTTTCTGGGTCATATGTTCCTCATCTGTGAACTAAGGATGATTGTAAAATTATTAAGGCTGTTGTAAATATCAGATTTATAATGATATTGTACTACTATAACATGTAGCACATGCTACTACAATGCAGCACGTGTTAAACATTTAAGAAAAACCCTGTTGAGGAGCGCCTGGGTGGCTCAGTTGGTTAAGCATCTACCTTCAGCTCATGTCATTATCTCAGGGTCCTGGACCGAGCCCTGAGTAAGGCGCCTCCCTCAGCATGGAATCTGCTTTGCTTCTCCCTCTGCTTCCCACCCCCATCCCCACCCCCACCCCACACACATATATGTACTCTCTCTCTCTCTCAAATAAATAAAATCTTTAAAAAAACAACACCATTGAGATGATGAAGAAAAAATGCCTGCCACATGGTAGATAGATATTTAATAAGTCTCAGCCATTATTATTAAACAAACAATTGTGATACAATATAGTAAATGTTAGGTCAGTAGAAAGGAGATGGTGCCTGGAGGGTTAGCCAACAAATATCTTCTTGAAAAGATGTTACGGGGACACCTGGGTGGCTCAGCAGTTAAGTGTCTGCCTTCAGCTCAGGGCATGCTCCTTAAGTGTCTGCCTTCAGCTCAGGGAGTCCTGGGATTGAGTCCCACATTGGGCTCCCTGCATGGAGCCTGCATCTCCCTCTGCCTATGTCTCTGCCTCTTTCTCTCCCTCTCTCTGTGTCTCTCATGAATGAATAAATAAAATCTTAAAAGAAAAGAAAAGAAAGAAAAGAAAAGAAAAAAGAAAAGAAAAGAGAAAAGATGTTACTTATGAGACAGAAGGACAAGGCCAGTAGGATGGGAAAGGGGTGCTCCAGATGGAGGAAGAACTGAATTAAGGGATGAGCAAGCCACCACTTTCCAGGTGCCTTTCTACAAAGGATACAAAGATATCCTTGGAAGAAATTAGAAAGATGGTGCCCTTGAACTGCGAGTTCTTCACAGTACTCTTCATGGAGTTGGTAAAGTGTACAATGGTCTGCTCCAGTGCTGGACATCTAATAAGCCTCTGGTTTGTAACTTGAACATATGACAAAAGAAAAAAACTAACTTCCCACTGCTTTTAAGGAGAGTGGATATTGGTAACTAGAGAATTTGTTGTTTGCTAATCACTAACAAGTTCCTCAGTCTCAGTATAAAGTGTGCGAGTTTAGATAAAATGACTGGGACAAAGTTAAACTGCTTTACATTAAAAAGGAGGTATGGGGGACGCCTGGGTGGCTCAGCAGTTGAGCATCTGACTTTGGCTCAGGGCGTGATCCTGGAGTCCCAGGATCGAGTCCCACATCAAGCTTCCTGCATGGAGCCTGCTTCTCCCTCTTTGTCTCTGCCTTCCTCTCTCTGTGTCTTTCGTGAATAAATAAATAAGAATTAAAATTAAAAAAAAGGAGGTTTGGGAGATCTACCAAGGGTGAGATAGAAGAAAGCCTGCTTGCTAAAGGAGTAAGAGAGAGGAAACCCCACCCCTGAGATCGTGGGAACAGAGAGAAAGACCACAGGGCTCTTCAACTGATTTCCTCCTTACCTTCTCTGGGAGTCTAGTGAAGCCAATGACTCCTTCTCAGAAATTTTAAAGACATAAAATACATAGAATTTAAAAGAGAAGACAATTGTAGTAAAATAGTTATCAAAATATTTATTAAAACCACAGATATGTTTGGGAGTGGGGAGGGATGAATAGTAGGATTACAGGGGATTTTTAGGGCAGTAAAACTACCTTGTATAATACTGTAGTGATGGCTACATGCCATTATACATTTGTCAAAACTTATAGCGTGTATAGCACCAAGAGTGAATTCTACTGTAAACTATAGACTTTGGGTAACAATGATATGTTGCTGTAGTTTCAATGACGTATCAACAAATGTACCATTCTAGTGGGGAATGTTGATAGTAGGGGAGACTATGTATGTGTTGGGCAGGAGACAGCGGTATATAGGAACTCTGTAATTTCTGTTCAATTTTGCTGTGAACCTAAAACTGCTCTAAAAAATAGACCATATAGATATAAATTACATTTCTGATATAGTGATATATGCACTTCTTTATTAACACTTAACATGATCCAGTACTGAGTCTAACTACCATAACTCAAAATATTGATTGCCATAAACAATATTTTAGGATATCTGCAGCTACTGTAAATATGACATGAAAATAACTCTGATTTCTATTAGTGAAAAAAAAATCACAGGTACCGCTAATGCCACTATAGTTTATTGATTACCTTCATAAAGAAAAGGAGTGCCATATTCAATTACAGGTCACTGAAAATAAAGATATAAATTACTTTCCATCCAAGCACAAATATTCCTCCCCTCAAATTTCATCCATGAAATCCTTTCAGGAGAGAAGATCCTCTGGTCTCTGATTAAGGATTCCTTATCTAGACCCTAGAATACAATCAGTTCAATTTCCCATCTCAAAGATTCTGGGACTCTGTCCCATTATTATCTTCTCCTAAGGTTTCCTAGCTGATCTGGGTTATTTTCTTTTTGTTTTTGGCAAGTGATGCCAGTGTTTTCTAGAGCCACCCGACCCTGCTTATTCCGTGTCCTCAGATATTCAGGAAAGGCAGAGCTGCTCTTAACATCAGCTGACACAATGCCGTGAGAAGCTGGAGTGAATGAGAAATAGAATCTTCAAACTTGCTAGTTGGTCTTTTATGTTGGGTGTTGGAAAGATGTCTCTCCTCCATTTGTTACTAATAACAATTTGTAGTGTGTTTATGGTACTTTTGAACTTCAAAAGACTTGGCCAGGATTATTAACTAATGATGTCTCAGTTCTGTTGAGCTGATTAAGGTAGGATTGCTTTCTTATAAAAGTGTCTGATGAATGTTGCTCCACTATTCCTGAGATCTTATTGAGGTGAATAAAAAGGAGATATGCCCAAGGACAATTAAACTATTGTTTTCCCAGAGTTTTTCTACTATTCAAATAGAAGGAGTACTCTTTAGTCTAGTTATATAACTGAATGGATAAATGAATCTATTTCTTCCTCACTGAACCCAGAATCCTTCTCAAGACAATATTCCTGGAAGCCATTACTAAGTCAAAAGGAGTAGTTTCTCAAGATGGAATATATATGCCTACACTATGCCTTTGATATAATATCACTGCTAAGTAACCTTTTACTGAGATCCATTTTCTAATGGATAAAGCCTAGAATTTTAGGGCATTCAAGGCTTTCCCTAAACTCAGCCCAGCTTATCTTTCTATCTTCATGTTTTTTCTCAAAACCAGCCTCCATACTCTAACTTTTCCTGAACGTAAAATGATCTCTCATCCACAATTCACTTTGCTCAGGTCATCCCTTCTGCCTGGAATGCTCTTGGCCTAGGTTTATGTGATTCCTTGTACCTCTCAGACATACATTTCTCACAAGTCAACCTTCTTGAAGTCTTTCCAGATGGCATTCACTACTCCCATCCACCTGCTTTCTGTATACATTTTCTATCACTCCCTTGTTTCATTTTCCCTTGAGCTGTAGTTATTTATGCACCTGTATATTCCTAGGTAGATTGTGAGCCCTGAAGAACAAGAATCACATTTTTTTCTGTTCCATTTTAGTGCCTAGTTCAGTGCCATGCATCTAGAAGATATTCATAAAATGTCTGTGTGAAAGAATTAATTGTCCTTCATTATTCACCTTTGAATTTTCCCATGAAACTGTGCTTATATTCACAAAGACTAAGGGAGGTCACCTCTGTGTAACTAAGCAGCTTGTTACTGGGTATACCTAAGTCTCTTCACAAGCCATCCATCCTTACTCCAAGTTTCATCTTTCAATACGGCCATGCCTCCCTAGAAACCCTATAAATCAATCATACCAGGCTACAGAAGCCTCTCCCAAACCCTGGGGTACTTTCACAGTTCCATGTCTTTATTATCTAACATGAAGGACATGTCTGACACGTCCTTCCTCCTTATCTATCTAGCAAACTCCTATTCATCCTTCAGATCCCAGATCAAATATCCTCTGAACTCTATAGGCTTTCTCATCTGACCAAGATAAAATTAATTGCTCTCACGTTTAGTTTTCATCAACACTTAAATCCATGACAAGTTCATAGTAGGTACTCAGTAACTAATTGTTGAAACTACTTGCTCCCAGCTCTTTGTTCATGATACTGTCTCAGAGGCAGATCCACTGATGAGCAGCTCAGGCTCTCATAGCAGTCTTGCTGAAGTGGAAATCTTTGGTGAGAAAGTAGGATGTGAGTAGAATTGAGGGGCCTAGGAACCTGAAGTCTTATTTATCTAGTAATGGTTAAAACAAGAAAGGAGGGAGGAGGGAAAGGAGGGACTTGTGAGAGGAAGAAGAGTCAAGTTAATCTGAGCCTGTAATTGAGTACCAGTTCAAGATATGTGCCCTTACTGTTGGAACTTAATGCCGGAATGTCATAGACCAAGCTCATAATTTAGTTTATGGCTGATCTTTATAGTAATAAAAAAAAATCTAGAAAGAAGCTGCCTGGCACCATTTGCTGAAGACATTTTTTAATGCTGTCAAATGATTCGTAATTATACAGGGTGAGTATACCGCGTTTGCTCTGTAGTGGTGGTGCTGAGACTCGTTAAGCACTTTGTGCATCCAAGAGTCTTGTTTTATGTAAACAAGACCTCTGAGGAAGATATAGATGCGTAATAAAGATGAAAAGAACTGAAGTATATTAACGTGAGGACAAATTAATAACGGCCTTTCCATCTTCTATCAGTAAAACCAGTCGCTGTGGAGTAATTGTACTTTTCAAGGCAAAAGAGAAGCAAAAACCTAGATAAAGAAATAGAAGAAAGACAAAATCAGGGCTCAGGGTCAAACTACTTCATGAAGATAGTCTGCACTTTAGGAAGCTGTCCTCTGTGTGCCCAGCCAGCCCTTGGGGACCAGCAGAGGGCTTCCCTTGGCACAAATGAGACCACTGAGACCACCTGCGATGCTTTGTACTGGTCACTGGGGCATGCAGAACCTACATGAGGGGACAGTGAGTGGAAGTCAGAGGAAGGTAGGAGGATATGAATGATGAGATGCCAGGGGAATGAAAAAAAGAAAGACAAGATCAACAGAATCACTTTCATTTCTCTTCACTTAAAGGAGTGGGAGGCTGTGTGGTGTTGAGATTTGACGGAAATGAACACAGCATTGACGAAACGAGGCTGAGCTAACACAGGTGGAGCTGTTTTCATATCAGCAGTTGACTGTCTGAATTCCTAGACAAGTAAGTCAGCTCAACTGTTTCTGACTGAGCCGAGCCTACACAGGTCACCCCCATGTGCAGAATGGACCAACAGGCCTTCTGGGGAGGAAGGGATCCCAGGCCTTCACCTAGCTCAAACTCACTTATCCAAGGGGCCTGTTCCACATCACTGAATTCCAGAAAGTGTTCCCAACCCAAAGACGGCCACTTCTACTCCCCAGGCCTTTGTCTAGCCCCAGCAAGGGGTGACTTGGTGTCTCCTGGTTCACAAAGACTCTTCAGACTCACAGGTTCTGGTGGAAGGTCATGACCCCTGCCTGGGGGGCGTGTGAGGCAACCAGGCTGAGGGCAGAAAGCAAGTAGGAGGCATTCAGGCTCAGGTATGGATCCTGCATATGCATGACATTACGAATAATTGCCTCTTTAAATTTTGCTCCAGGGAGCCTTGCTTGCCTCCCCCTAGCCTGGATTCTGACCTGGAGAGAGAGGCTCAGTGCTCTGCAGAGAGATGGATGCATCCTGTGAGTTGTAAAAACTTCAAGACAGGTCTCCCATTCAGCTTGATTGCTCTTCTCACAGGTTTACCTCAGCAAAACTTCTTTCTTTTTACTGGTTAAAGGCTCTGAAGACCAGAGGACAACTGGGTGGCTCAGTGGTTGAGCGTCTACTCAGGTGGTGATCCCGAGGTCCTGGGATCAAGTCCCACATCAAGCTCCCTGCAGGGATTCTGCTTCTCTCTTTGCCTATGTCTCTGCCTCTCTCTCTGTGTCTCTCATGAATAAATAAATCTTAAAACAAAACAAAAGACTCTGGAAACCAGAAATGAAACTATATATAGTATTTTGGACTATGCAGTGAGGGGACCACATTGCTTTCTCATGGAGCTGAGAGAAGGCTTGACTAACATAGAGTCTTAGCCCCGTCAGGGAGCTGTCCTGACTTACCTGTGACCAAAATGACCCAGGGACACGGGCTGCTCCACCCTGGGTGACCTTAACAGGTCCCCGTGCTTGGCTTAATGCTCTGCCTTAATAGCCTTGAAGGTCTTTTTTTTTTTTTTTTACATTTTTTAAAATTTAAATTCAATTTGCCAACATATAGTATAACACCCAGTGCTCATCCCATTAAGTACCCTCCTCAGTGCCTGTCACCCAGTTACCCCATCCTCCCCACACCTCCCCAGCCTTGAAGTTCTTAACAGGGAGTCCCACATTTTAATTCTGCACTGAGTCTCAGCTGATCCTGGCTCCACTTAGTGGAATAAATAAAAATATCTGGTATGTCAAGCCCCTTTCCACCCCTTTAAAAGTCTTGCTGACCACTCTTGGAGTAGACACAATTCTTTCAAATGACCCACAAAACCCAACTTGGTGGCCCTCAATTCACCTCTCTGGCCCTGTATTGTGTCAATTTCTTCCTTGCTTCTCACACAGCCTTGTGGCCCTCACCTGTACCACATTCCATCTGGCCTCAGGGCCTTTCCAAAGGCTGTTTCCTCCTCTGCCAGGCATCTCTTTTCAAGCCCCACCCTGGCTCCCAAATTCACTCCTACTACTTGTCCTTCAGTTCTAAGCACGGATTTTAACTCCTCAGGGAAGTTTCCTTGACCCACTAGGCTGGATTGAGCCCCACATGGTCCCTACTCACAGTACTCTGTTGGCATCCACCATGATTTGCAATGTAATCTTGATAAGATCATATGATTAATGTCTCTATTTCCATGTGATTCCACGTTTGGTAGTACCTTTGCTCTGTTCACTTTTGCAGGGTCAAGGTCCAGCACAGTGATGGCACTTAGCAGGCACTCTGTAAATAGCTGTGAAATGGAAGGATAAGGAGGAGGCCCAGAGTAATCCCGTCTGGGTTGTAGATGGGGAAAGGTGGACATGAGAGGTGGGCTAAAGGGAGTAGCTTCTGGAAGGAACCAGAGCAGAGCTGGAGTGGTACCTTTGTACTGAAACTTCTAGACTGTCACACCCATTGCCCCCAATCTGAAGTTAGCTCAGCTCCAAACCAGCCTGTGGTGAAAGGAGATGGTGAACAAGCGAAGTTTAATCATGTTGAATTCAATTCCCTGATGGTCAACCTTGAGATCTCAATAATTAGAGAAAAATATATCATGTCAGACACTTCTAGTGAGCATAGGAGCTTTCAGTTTGCAGTGTGGCCTGTTAAGTATTTTAATAGTTTGGTTCTTCATCTCATCTCTTCCTCCTTTATTTAGTAGTACATTTCTCTCTGGTGGTTTTATTCCCTTTGATAGGCTTGTAAAAGCATTATTTTTTTTCTCTCTCTCTCTCTGGTGTAGCTCACTGCGTCTCCTTGCTTCCTTTATCTTTCCTTTTGCAAACCACCGAAATTCACGTGCTCTTCTTTGATTTTCTTCTATGGTTCCACATTCCTGTATTGTAATTTTTTTTTACTTGTAATCTTTGAAATATCCCCCACAGAGTCAAAATGACTGCTACTTGTTTCTTCATTGGGAAAAAGAAAGTAAGGACTGCCTCTTGGCTGTATGTAGGACACCAAATCTTCTTTCAAACCCCCATTTCCATCCCCACTGCAACATCTTACAGGTTGCATTCACTCAGGTCCTCAAGGCTCCTTGTTTTGCTTCCAAAAAATAGTATGGCTTTCATCACTTCTCTCTGTCACAGGAACTCAGGGCATTAAAAAAAATCTTCTTAAAAAATGGAAAAAAAGACAAATAATTGGTAACTTTTCTAAGCAACTCTTCAGTTATTTAAAGATAGAGGGCTTTTTTTTTTTTAAGATTTTATTTATTTATTCATGAGAGACAGAGAGACAGAGAGAGAGAGAGGCAGAGACACAGGCAGAGGGAGAAGCAGGCTCGATCCCAGGACTCCAGGATCACGTCCTGGGCTGAAGGTGGTGCTAAACCGCTGAGCCACCTGGGCTAAAGACAGAGTTTTATATTCAAAATGTAGAGGTTTCTCTAAGGATCCATTTTTCATAGACTTGTCATCCATCAGCTGTTGGTATCACTGAAATCCTCAGTATGACAAGGGAGTATTCTCCTTTCTTATCCTCACTGAGCTCCTGCCTCATTGGAAGCCAGGAATATAGGAAATGACATAAATTTTACCATTAATCCATTTTGATCCAAATCATAGCTAAATGATAAGTAACTGATGCTTGAGTTAAAAATGAAAATTTAGTAGAAATACCAATTTTCAGATGGCTTCGGGTCTGAATTAAGGGCTGGGTTGGACATTGATTGGTCTTACTTGGAATCAAGAATATTTAGTCACTTCACGAGAGAGATGAAATGCTTCTTTATGCTTACTTGATTTTTAAAAAAATAAGTTTCACACTGTGATTCTTTCCAAGTTTTGATGCAGAAAAAATTACTTTGCCTCACCAATGTATCTTTTTATTTGGCTTATTTCTAGTTTCCTTAGCACATAATGCACATATCTTACTGTCTACACTCTATCGAAATCTCCCATTTATAAGTCTTTCTACTGACTTCGCCAATCATCAAGCACTGTGACCTTGGACAAGTTACTTAACCTTTCTGAGTTTTCATTTCCTAAACTGTAAAATGCCAACAACCATAATATGTATCTCCTAATAGTGTATATTAATTCATCTGCCCATCCACTTATTCACAAATATTTCTTGATCACCTACTATGTGCCAAGTGCTATTCTAGTTACTCTAGGGATACAGCAATGAACAACACAAAGTCCTTGCCTTCATGTAGTTAACATATAGAAGGCTAGAGAAACATAAGCAAATAAATATGCAATAAGTTCAGGCATGCTAAGTTATTTGAAGAATAAAGCAGAGTGGGGAGAAAAAGAATGATGGAGGGGAGTGTGGCAGGTTGGTTCCCCAGAAAGCAGATTCTGGGACAGAGACTAGAATGACAGGAGCTCATCAGTGAGTTCTCTCAGGATCAACAGCTGTGGGAGCACAAAGGCGCAGGAAGGTAAAGGACCTCAGCTGACCCTACTGGGAGGGCTGAAGCTGAGATAGCCTTTCAGAATCCTTGCTGGGGCAAGGAATTTGGGCATATATACCCCTGCTTTGATCAGCCACATGTGCTGTCTCTAGGAAAGTGGTTCTGCTCAGCTAGGGGCAATTACCAGGGATTGCTGAGAGCTTAGAGTTATCAACTGCCACCACCTTCAGCATCTGGGGGAATGAGTGCTTCAGCCTTGAAGGGGGTGTAGGTGGTACTTCACCATGTCTACTGTAGGTGGGAAGGGATGTACTACTTTACATACAGTGGTGAGGGAAGCTTTCTCTGACATGGTAACACTTGAGGAGAGGCCTGAAGGAAGTAAGAATTGAGTCTTGGAGATGTCTTAGGAAAGGGCACACCAGGCAGAAGGACCAGGAGGTGCTAAGGCCCTGAGGATGGAATGTCCTTGATGTGGTCAGAGAATCCAAGAGCTGTGTGGCTGAAGAGGAAAGGCCAGTGGAGAGTACCAGATGAAGTCAGGATGGAGCCTTGGGCCAGATCATGCAGGGCTTCACAAGACCATAAAGGAGCAAGCCCAGCACATAGTCAGTGCTCAGAGAAATTGCTGACATCAGCACCATTGCTCTGTGTAGCTTCATATTCTTTGCATCTGACCCAAGCTCTTGTATATAGTAGGCACTCAGTGCTTGCTCGTTGAATAAACATATACATTCTTCATTATTTCACAGTTGTGTGTGTGGTTTTTGTTTTAGCATGCAGCAAGCTCTGGAACCTCTCTCTGTACCTATTTCAAAAGTTAATAGGCTCTTGGAGAATAAAGAACCATGTCTGGTTAACTGATTCTTTCTTGTGCCCAGTCCAGCCTGGTTGTGCCCAGAGGCTTGTGATGTAGTCTACCATGAACCTGCCACTATTTCTATACAGCGCCACCACTACTCTACATATTGTATAATGACATCCTGTGCCCCTCAAAGGAATTAGTTTGTGATATTCTTGCAGTCTGACTCCTAGAGCCTAACGTAGGACTTCTTCCTGTTATTTTCCATTAAAAATTTAGCTAGTCATTTTCAAATTCACCTGTAATCTCTGCTGAGAGGATGTGCCAGGCATCCCATTTCTTTCTGCAAAGAGAGAAAGTTATAAGTGTGTTGAGCACCATTAAACATCAAATATGTACACATGGATAGAAGGTGGCCCCCAATATAAGTTGATCTCATATTTTTGGCTGTTTGGGATACATTAACTTTTATGTCCAATTTTTTTTGTCTATTTAAATATATAAACTTTGGGGATATAATTAAAACAGGCAATTGTATGCTTATAATTTATTTAGATACATGTACATATTTAAAATTATATGCATAAAATATTAATTTAGAAATACTGCTTTTTTCCACCTACACATTTCATGAAACAATTTGATTCAGATTCTTCATGGACAACTTTGACATTGGTGTTGTTTTCTTCAGAGATACCTTTTAGTTCCTCAAATACAGTTTTCATAGCACTTCATCATCTTCTGTCAATTTTAAAATTCAGGATTGATGCTGTCATTGTAAATTTTATTATAAGCCATGAGTACCTGATTACTTAATAATAATTTTTCCCTCAAATCTTTTCAAAGATATATATTTGTGATCTCATAATCATTTCGAAAGTGCTTTAAAATTTTTGTTCAAAATAAAATTGACCACCTCACACCCATTAGGATGGTTATTCTAAAAAAAAAAAAAAAAATGAACCCATAAAATAATGTTGGTGAAGATGTGAAGAAATTGTAACCATTGTGTACTGATGGTAGAAATATAAATGGTTCAATGTGAAAAACACAGTGGTTCCTCAAAAAATTAAAAATAAAGGGATCCCTGGGTGACTCAGCGGTTTAGCACCTGCCTTTGGCCCAGGGCCAGATCCTGGAGACCCGGGATCGAGTCCCATGTTGGGCTCCCTGCATAGAGCCTGCTTCTCCCTCTGCCTGTGTCTCTGCCTCTCTCTCCCTCACTCTGTGTATCTCATGAATAAATAAAATCTTTTTAAAAAGTTAAAAATAAGATTACCATATGATCCAGCAATCCTACTTCTGGGTATATGAACACAAAAATTGAAAGCGTCGCAAAGAGATATTAGTACACTCATTTTCATAGCAGCATTATTCACAATAGCCAAAAGGTGGAAGCATCCCAAATGTCCATTGATGGACGAATGGATAAACAAACTGTGGTTTATACATACAAGGAATATTATTATGCCCTAAAAAGACAGGAAGTTTTGATATGTGCTATAATAGATAAAATTTGAGGGCATTACACACTAAGGGAAATAAGCAAGTCATAAAGGACAAATATCATATGATTCCACTTATATGAGCTATTTAGGATAGTTATATTCATAGAGACATAAAAAATGTTGGTTGTCAGGGACCCAGGAAGGGAGGAGCGAGGAGTTATGATTTAAATGGTTATAGAATTTCAGTTTTGCAAGATGAGAATTGTTTTGGAGATGGATGTGATATTGGTTGCACAACAAAGTGAATGTGAATGCTTATGTATATTTCACCATCATTAAATAAATAAAAATAACGTGGAATGAAAATAAAATCAGACATTTACAACTGTAGAATCAACTCCTTTGGAGTAATTACTAAATCTGTGTTAACATTTTTTTGATTACAAAAAAATTTGATTCAGGTAACCACTAACAACATCCAAAGTAGGCACTAGTCGAGGTCAAGTCAGCTGAATGTGTCTTTCCCTCAAAATATTTTATTGTTCAAAATAAGGTAATTAAAGAGCTCCCTATAAATTGAGAGGATTTTCAATGACTTGAATAAGCTATTTTTAAATAGAATAATTTTTTGAACAAATAAAAGCACCTATTATAATTGGACCTGTACAGAAAATAGAAAATGGATCATTGAGCTATACAAAATTTCCTATACTCAACTGGTTTTGACTTATAACAATATCAAGTTCATATGTTCAAACTAATTTAATTTTTTGGGTAACATTATGAATTAGAAAAATGTATTCAAATACAATACTGCTCTTGGATATTTATTCCAAGATTGAAAATTTAAATTTCTATAGCCAGATTCTAAGTTGCTTTTGATGATAAACCTCCTTGCTTGGTCCCTAGAGGAAGCAACTGAAGCTCAAACTTGGTTAATTTCTTTAAAATAAAAAGAAATTATGAGTGTATCTGACAGCATTTCATATAGATTAAAAAGCTATTTTAAAATATATCTCCTTGGGGCCCGTGGGTGGCTCAGTTGGTTAAGTGTCTGCATTCTGGTCAGGTCATGATCCCGGGGTCCCAGGATTGGAGCCTAGCATAGAGCTCCCTGCACAATGGGAAGTCTGCTTCTCCCTCTCCCTCTGCCCATCTCCTTACCCTTGTGTGTGCGTGCTCTCTCAAATAAATAAATAAAAATCTTTAAAATAAAATAAATCTCCTTGACCAAAGAGTGAAAACAAAAAGATTAGACTTCTCACTTTGAACATTATTTCTTTCAGAAGGGCTCCAATCTGAGGGTTGAGAGCTGCACTGTTGCCCTCTGCCTGGGACTCAAGGACATAAAGCAGAGGGAACATGATACGAACTGCTCAGTGTGTAAAAACCACCTGCCCTTTCTTTGGTGAATAGATTCCTTTTTACTGGTCAATAATTGCCTCCATTTTGAGTTCATTCTTTATTTCATTTTTTGGGGAAAAAAAAGAGTCAAGCCTATAGAAAATCCGAAAGAACAGCACATTACCTAGATTTGCCAATTCTTCACATTTGTCATATTGTTTCTCTTTCTCTCTCCCACTATACACACACACACACACACACACACACACAAATGCACATGTAAACATTTCTACATATGTACATTCTATGTGTATATATGTATAAACATACGTATATAAACATTTATCTTTTATATATGAACATTTATTTCTTAACCATTTAACGTTGTGAATATCATGACATTTCCCCCTAAATACATCAGCACATGTCCCCTAAGGACAAAGCCATTCTCCTCGATAACCAAAACACCATTACCACAGCCAAGTAATAAAATATTGTTAAAATAATATCATTAGTATGTAGTCCTTATTCAAGTTTTCCCAATTAAAAATATTTTTTTATAGCTCTTTAAACAATTCTAGGATCCTCTCAAATATCATTCATTATATTTGGTGGTCAAGGCCCTGCAGTCAAATTTAATCTAGAATAGTCCCACAACCCCACTTTTGATTTTTTTTTCCATGACAAAGACATTATGAGAGTCCACGCCAACATTTTGGACTTGGCTTGCTACTAGATCCAGGTGAAACCTTTTGGTAAGAATACTATTCAGGTGAGAGTGTCTTCCTTTGAATCACATCAGGAGGCTTTTATGTTAAGCTTGATCACTTGTTTAAAGTGTTTTAGGTTGATTATTTAGTCTTTGAAAGTGTTTTTGTCCTTGTGCACAAAATCTGTAAAGTTTTTGGATCTGACTACATAGAAAAATCTTACGTCTTGAGTATCTCAATCCAAACTCTTTTTAGCTTGTGTCAAACAGGTTTGTTTTATTTATTTTTCAACTGAGGAATGATGAATTACTGATTTACTAATGACTTTAGTAATATGTGACTCTGCCAAGGGTTGAAAGCTGCTTGAAGAAGACCACAAACATCAAAATGCTTGTCTGAACTGCTGGGAAACTAAGAGAGTGCTTGGTCATTTCTCTCTCTCTGTCTCTGTTTCTCTTTCTGATTCCTCTTATCTAAGACCATCTCATTCTATTTCCCTATAGGCTGCTTCAGTTACAAGTTATTCTGTAAAAAATAGACATATAGAAGAAAGGACTTGTAGAGAAATATTTAAACTCAAATCTCTTTCTTCACCATAGTTTTTAGCTGGTGGATATTTTGTATCTTTGACAGAATTTTCTGTCCACTTCCTAAGAACTTTGTCAAAATAACATTTCTGCCAATATAAGCCCCTGGAGCAATCTACCACGCATTGCTTTGTGCTCTGGGGAATGGCTGACCTTGGTTAGAAATTAATTTATTACTTCCTGTTTCCTTTACATCTCCCACTTCCTCCCCACCTCCTTGCTTTAATAATGACATATAAAGTTAATGAGCACTGGTAATTAAGAGGACCATTTTAGAACAAGTGAGTTGGGTATTCAATGCCCTTGACCTAAACTTTACTTGGAAAAAGGATAGCTCTGAATAATTAGAAAATGGGATTCCAAATCAGAAGCTGAGGATGTCTTTTCTGCCAGTAATTTGTATAGCTTTAGCTGGATCTGTCTACCTCTCTATTACTTTGTTTTGTCCATCAGCTAAATAGGACTTATAATAATTTCTCTTAAGAGTTTTTAAGTGGCCATAGATGAAAGCCACAATATGGTAGCAATATAACTCTTAATTTGAGAACTAGGGAGTATGAATATTTTTACTAATTATAAAATCCATTATATTTTCCTTGGCTCACTTTTATACTTTTACCTACTCAACTCAATGAAAAGCCACAACTTAAATCGTTTTAATTAAATAGCTTAAAATAATTAGGAAAAATTTAAATACTTTATTTTTAATTTCTTATATAATGTCCAACTTCAGCCTCAAAATTTTAAAGTTAACCTCTTATTTTATAAGTAGTCAATTAAAGGAATATTAGAAAATGTAAATAAATAAATAAATACATAAATAAGAGAAAAAATAAATTAGAATTCCATCACCATTAAGACAGGACCATTGTCAACACCTTGGGTATATCCTTATAGAAGGGATCTTGTAGGCATATCCTTTTATGACCTGATTTTTCTTTTCATTTATTAATCTATTTTAAATGTCTTTCTGATTCATCCAAAGCCACTGTAACAGATGCTGCTGTGACGTACTACCCAGATTCCCCTTCAGGACTAGAAGACGTATTTACCCAGCTGTCTGCTACTGGCAGACAGCCCTCAGCCCTCAGCTCTACTTAGAACTGTTGGATGAAGATATTCACCTTGCCCAAGGGCACACCTCTTTGCATAAACTACTGGCTTCTAACTACTGGAAGATTCAAGGAGATAAAGGCCAGGCAGGCTCTCTCTTACCTTAACTGTAGACAATTCTGTTTAGAAGTCCAAACACTATTCATTGCACAATACAGCAAGGTACTTGACTGTAGATAATTTTGAAGGGCTATTCCAGCTTCAGGATTTCCTGAGGGGATAGATTGAAGCCTTCATTTGGGACCACACAGAAGCCTCAATTCTCCCTCCATTCCTGCTCAACACATTACTTCTCTTCCAGAAACATCATCCCAAGAGTACTATCTTAGCAAAACCCTCCTCCCCCATCTATCTAATCTCTGTCTCAGGGAATCTTTTCTTTCAGGGAACCCAACCTATAACACTTGTTATTAGGAGTGGTCTGAGAGAGCAGACTCTAAGAAGTTTGGAGTTGGATTACTCCCCTTGCTGGCAGTGATCAGTAGCTGTAGGTGGAGCATAGATAACCCATGGCCCAAGGAAGCACAGCATTCTTAAAGCTTTCCCTGATGGTGAACTATTATGTAACACTGGTGAAAGAAAATGTGCAAGCTAGTGAGATGTATCAGGCATTAATAAATATGGGAGAAATAACAGAAGGCCAGTGAAATTGGGTGGCTATTACTAAGTTCAACTGATACTTTGGGAAAAGATAATAAAAGATTGAGAATGATTATTTGACTATTATTAATGAGTGATAGCCAGAGGGCTTCCTTGGTAGCTTATAAAGCACTCTAGTCTTCAATACCCAGAGGCTGCAGAAGGCTAAAGACCAAGACCAGGACTTAATTGTAAAATTCACAGAGCACTAAAGAATGTTTAATTTTCAACTGAGGCAAGTAATCTAGGGAAGAATGGTTCTCTGACACATGGAATGAAAATGGTTGGGTTGATGATCTCCAAATATCTTGGACCTCAGATTCCTCTGAACTCTGAAATAGCAGAAGGGGGCTATTCTTCACTCTTCAAGATGAGCACTGCCTCCTTATTTAAAGGTGCTGATGAGACATTTCTCCTGTAAGAAATCTGTTTCTTCCTTAGAATCTGTCCCCACTTCCTGGTCCCCAGGACGATAAGGGTTAGGTTACAACATAACCTGACTAGGGACATTCTGAGTCTGATAAAAGAGGAAAGGGACTGTACCCCCAAGGAACTGTAAAATCTATCTAATAGGTACCATCAGAAACTGGGAGAGTATACAGGAAACTAGTTTCTGAGTGTGCTGGATGGGGTGGGGATGGGATAGTTGGATAAGTTTACTGATTTGAGAGTACTTTCTCCAGGTGCAGGATTTAGCACTCTGGTAAGAACACACTGTGTGAGGCTCATGGTAGAAGGTGCTTACCAAACTGAGACAAGGCTAAGTGACAGTGCTTAACCATCAGAGGCCAGGTATTGAGTAGCAAGGTCAGAGTGCATTCAGGGGAGGGGGGGCTGCCCCACGAAAATGATATACTTGACTAATAAAACATAGTATTCCTAGGGACAAAATAGATGGGCAGCCAAGAGGGGTGCTACCTAAGCTATTCAATCAAAATAAATCAAGGGCAGATGATAAGGCAGCTGAGGGCAGTCACCTTAATAATTAGTCACAATTTCTTGCCTACTTTTCTAGCCTGAGAAATCTGACTGAAGAAGGTATCATTCCCAGGATGAAGGATTCCACAGTATTATGACAAGTATACATGGTAATGGTTACCAGCTTCTCCCACAAAGAGACCTATGACCATTTGCTTTGGCGACCAAATACTAGGGAAAGGGGTCCACATACTAATCATGCGGTCAAAGTTAACCCAGAGACCTGAAACATACAGAAGCCAAATAATAAATATAATCCTGACCCAACTCTGGCTGGTCATGGGTTCACTAGGTCCATGGACCCATCCTGTGGTCATTTCCCTGTCCCCAAACATACCATGGGAGAAGATGTATTTTGCATTTGGCACAGTCCCCATATTGATTCCCTCACTTTTGGAATAAGACCAATCATAGTGGGAAAGCCAAGTGGGAGCTCTGAGCCTTGTAACCCACTCTCTACTCCCAACCAAAACAAATCGAAAACAAAATCACATCCCCACCACCTTTATAGTCTAAAGGATGCTGAGGTGGTAAGCCCCACAATATCTATTTAATTCATTGGTCTGACCCTTGAAAAAAACCAGATGGAGGCTAGAGGATAACAGGGGTCTATTGTAAACTCAACTGTAGAGAAGCCACAATTACAGGTGGTGTACCGGATGTGGTATCTTTGCTGCAGCAGATTAACATGGCCTCAAGTACATGATGTGTGACCATTGATCTGGCATGTATGTTCTTTTCCATCTCCATAAGGAAAGAGGCTAAAAACATTCACATCCATCTGGAATGGACAACAGATTACATTTACAATCTTAACCTAGGACTATATTAACTCCTCTGTGCTCTATCACAGTATAGTCTCAGGAGTCTTGAATGGCTGGACTTTCTGCCAAATGTCACACTGTTCCACTAGAGTGAAGACATCATGCTAATCAGATCAATGAGCAAGAAATTGTTGGACTTTTGGTGAGACACATGCTCTCCAGAAGGTGAAAAATAAACCTTACAAATATTTAGAGGTATCTTCATTGGTGAAGTGTTGGAGAATCCAGTGGTCTGGGCATGGAGGGAAATCCCCTAATCCTCTCCAAAATAAAGAACAAATGACTGCATCTTGCACCCATCACATAACACTTCATAGACCTTTTTGGATTCTGAAGGTAGCATCTTACATACCTGCAAACACAGCTCTGAGGCATATATCAGATGATACAAAAGGCTTCTGGCTCTGAGTAGAAATTAAGACAAGTTCAGTAGCAGGTCCAGGCTATGGTGCAAGCGACCCTGTGACTTAGGCCTTACAATCCAGGAGGCCATATGGTTTTAGAGATGTCATGGTGGGAAAGGACACCATGTGGAGTTTTATGACAGACCCTAGAGGAAGAATCACAACACAGGCTCCAGGATTTCTAGAGCAGGAGTATGCCATTTGCAATGAAAAATTATACATCTTTTGAAAAAACAAAACAAAACAAAAAAACAGCTGTCAGTATTGTGCCTGGTAGAGATGGAGTGATTGGCTCTAGGACACCCAGTGATCAGACCACTAGAACAGTTCATCTTGAGCTGGGTCCTTTTAGACCACCAAGTGACAAGGTCACATGGGCCCAGCACAAACCATCATGCAATGCAAGTGGGCACATCTAGGATCAAGCATGAGTAAGGTTGGATAACACAAGCAAGCTGCACAAGGCTAGCCTAGGCCCTGTGTCATCCACCACTGCTCTTCTCCCTTCCTCCACCATTGTCCTTTTCCAGCAGCTCACATTTATGGTCTTCTGGGTGTACTTTATGACCAACAGAGGAGGAAAAAGCCCTCTTTGGATCATGGGTATATCACCTCGCATATGCAAACTGAAAAGGGAGGGGGCAGCTGTACTACCAGTCATTCAAAGATGGCAGAAAATTCTCCCAGTGGCAAACATGGTGGTACACCTGGTTACCCACTTTGTGTGGAGAGTGGCCTGAGGTTAGAATATACACAGACTCGTATGCAGCAGCAAATAGCTTAGGCAGCTGGTCAAGATCTCAGAAGAAGAAAGATTGGAAAATGGGAGACTACTAAAGACATGTGCATTAACATGGGAATGAGCATGCAGCATGAAGACCTTTGGATCACACAAATAATTGACCACCAGAAAACACCCATCATGGAAGAGGAACTAACAACTAAGTAGGAAGAATAATTCAAATAATTCAACCAACTGATACCAGCCAGTGTCTGTCATCACCTGATGCTGGTACAATGAATGCATGAACAGAACAGTCATGGAGGCTAAGAATGGAAAGGAGGAGTGACCAAGCAAGAATTAGACTCTAAGGAGAGGGGACTGGAGGAGAAAAGGTTCTCCAGCCAAGAGAGCAGCCTTAGAGAGATGTTAGAACTGAAATGTCTATTGAACTGAACTGACATTTATGAAGTATTTTGCTGCAGACCTGGGCTAGGGTTAGGGATTCCTACACAATCTCACCAACCAAAGACATTGTAGCCCTGGTTGCCAAATGTCCAAGTGTCTGTAAGAGAGACCAACTCTGAATCCTGGCTCGAGGGCCAGCCACATGTAGCAACTTGGCCCCTTGACTCCTCTATCCTAGAAAGGGCATCTGGACTGGAAGAGACACATCTTTGGAATATGGTCTTGCCTTCAGGACCTCAGTCACTATTGTATTCTGGAAACTCACAATGTGATCCACCTCTATAGGATCCCAAATAACGTCACAGTAGACCCGCTTTACAGTTGTATTATGTACCGCATTAGCCAGGAGGTGCTACCTTGGTGGAATTATGGAACTAGTTCAAGCCACAGTTGAAGCATTTGCTTAGAGGTGCTTTAGAGGATGGAAACCATCCTTGAGAATACCGTATTCCCCATAAATCAACAAATGTGAATGATGAGTGTCTCAATAAGCCAAATGCATGAATCTAGAAATGACTGGGTGGAAATAGGAGTGGTTCTGCTTACCATCACTCGCAGTTACTCACTGGGGATTTTGCACTTCCAGACCAATCTGAGCTCTGAGCCTTTCAGAGTTGTTCAGGTGTAGAGATCCCGATTCCCAAGAGAGGAACACTTCTGGCCGGAGGATAGATCTCCCTGTTGTGTAGCCAATTCTATGCTCAATGAGACTTGAACACCTTTATAAACTTCTACACTTGAGTTGATTTCTATCTTCCTTTTTTACTCTGCTCAAGCACTTGTCACCGTCTGAATTATATTGCTAATTTATTTGTTTACTTGCATGTAGTCTTTTCTCTCTCCTTCACTAGAATGTAACTTCCAGGAGGGCAGAGACATTGACTTGTTCTCCAGTGAGTCATCAGTGCTTAGGATAGCACTGGCTATACTGAAGGCCCTCAATAAATATTTGCCAAATGAATGACTCTACAATAGAATTTTTTGTGGGTCGGTAGTATTCAGTTGCACATATGCATGATAGTTTATTTAATCAGTCACTTGTTGCTGGGCATTTCATTTTCCTCACATTCTTTCTCCAATGAAATAATGGCAAAATCTTCATGTCTATCATCTATTCTTTCTTTAGGATGTTAGGCTCCAAGTAGTACAGTTTGCTGGCATGTAGGTAGCACTTCTAGTTTTCCAGGCTTTTGATATATGATGCTTCATGGTTTGTTTTAAAAGTATTAGTATACATGCAATTCAGATTTAGCTCTCCTCTTGTCAAACAGGCTTTCTTGACTCCACTTAAAACCATATTGTGATCTGACACCCCTCAACATTTTATACAAGAAATATAGCCATATTCAGAATGGTTTATTTTTCATTGCCTTTGCTGAAGATTGTGTGGGAGTCCTTAGCCCAAATCTGAACTCAATCCCATAGAGATGCTTCATAAACCCAATGAGCTACTTCAGGTCTCCCATTTCATTTCTCTCTCAGGCACTCTTTAGCTGGAGGACCTTTATTGCTTCAACCCTCTCTCCACAGAGCCACATCCTTGCCTACTCATTTCTTCTTCCTCCTCCATGCATTTATTCCCCCCAATTTAAATTCCTCCCCACTTCATCATGTAGAGAACTGTCTACTTTCTTATGAAACTGGAGCCCTGTTTAGAGACTCGGGAGTCTACCTTCTATCTAAACAAGTTTATGTCTCTTCCTACAGAGAAATTCTCAGACTTTAATGCATAAAAGAAAACATTCTGCCTGGGGTTTTGTTTTGTTTTGTTTTTTCCTTAAGTTACTCCTTCAGAGCACCGAAGGCCTAATTCCAACATTCTCTCACTATTTGTATTGTGCAGTCCCACTTGGAGTTGTGTGTTACATGTATTTGATGAATGTGCTTGGTACACTTGGGCTTCCTCCAGAAGTCTTTTCTTCTTGCCATTCCCCCATTGGTTTCATTGTCTCCTTTCTTTTTGTCTCAGGTTCTGAGCTTCAGAGATGAAAGATCTGGATTGAAGTCCCGTTTCCACTTTTGCTAACTGTGAATTTAAGCATGGTACTTCATCTTTCCGGGTCATTGTTTCCTCATCTGTAAAATAGTGTCTGCTGTCATAAGGGGTAAATGAAACAAGCACAGTGGCCAAGGAAATGCTCAACGAATGTTATTGTTATTATTCTACTCTTCCACGTGGCATTTCCGCTCTTTATATAGCTTCTTGGGCATTCATTGTCTTCTTTTTCTTTATGCTTCCCATTCCTTAATTTCCCTAATTTCTTTATCCTCCACCTTCCCTCTGTGGGAAACTGATAAGATCAAGTCTTCTGAAAACCTGCCCTCCCTATCTTCACTTCTCAAGATGTTTTTTACTCCTCCTTTCTTCTTATTGCACTCTCTTGTGTAGCTTTTGGAAATATTCTTCTTTGCCTTCCCCCTATTACAGCCTAAACAGTATCTTCTTTATTTTTCTCTGTTTAAATCCTTACCCACCACCTCTTTCTTGTCTTCCGGTCTTCCCTCCATGCCTTTTGGCACTTTCATTATTTTTCCTTTTTACTTGTCCTTCAGATCTGGCTTAGTGATGCTATTCTGTTATGCATACACATTCCTTTTATCTCTGTACACATTACATCTAATTCCCTTTTTATAGGAGCAATGACATTTATTCACTCATTCATTCAGTGAGTGAATGTTATTGAGAGTATCTTTAAGGTGCTATATTGGGTCTTTGGAAGATAGAAATTAAAGACACAGCCTCTTCCCTTAAAGAGCTCAAAGTCTAGTGTGTAAAGAGATGATAAAACAAACCCAATTTGGGTGACAAGTCTATAAAAGGGACAGTGCAGGGTGGATTAAAAAGGGGCCATTAGTGGAAACTGAGGTAGAAGGAAGAGGTATAAAGAAAAGCATCCCAGAGATGCTGACATCAAAATTGAGTTTTGAAGCATGAGTAGGAATAAGTCAGGAAAAGTGAGGGTATGAATATATTAGAATGCAGATTCTAGGTGAAGGGGCCAAGATTTGCCTTTGCATGGAGTCTAATCCTTTACAACTGCATCCCTTCACTGCTCAGGGCATTCAGATGACTTTTTAAATGGCATTCCCCATCAAGAATGGAAGGTTAATGGATGAAAGGAACTTCTGGTTTGATGATCCTATTTTTTTAAAAAAGATTTTATTTATTTATTCATTAGAGACACACACAGAGAGAGAAAGAGGCAGAGACACAGGCAGAGGGGAGAAGCAGGCTCCATGCAGGGAGCCTGATGTGAGACTCGATCCTGGGACTCCAGGATCATGCCCTGGGCTGAAGGGAGGCACTAAACTGCTAAGCCACCCAGGGATCCCCAGATGATCCTATTTTTGGTAGAGCCTTATATCATACCTATCTTTGCCCTCTGCTACACCAAGTCTAAATTAGTTTTTTTAATTTTTTAACCTACTGTTTCATTCATGAAGATAGTAAAAATGTTGTTTGTCAGTATGGAGTTTCCACAAAAGGTTAAAAATGGAACTACCCTATGACCCAGCAATTGAACTACTAGATATTTATCCAAAGGATACAAAAATAGTGATCCAAAGGAGCATATGCACCCCAATGTTTATAGCAGAAATGTCCACAAAGCCAAAATATGAAAAAATCCCAGACATCCATCAACAGATGAATGGATAAAGATGATGTGGCATGTATTTAAAGAGTGAATGGAATATTACTTAGCTATCAAAAGAATGAAATCTTGCCATTTGCAATAACATGGATGGAACTAAAGGGTATTATGCTAAGCAAAATTAGTCAATCAGGGAAAGACAAATACCATATGATTTCACTCATGTAGAATTTAAGAAACAAAACAAATGAACATAGGGAAAGGGGAGGAAAAAATAAGATAAAAACAGAGAGGGAGACAAACCATAAGAGACTCTTAATGATAGAAAACAAACTGAGGGTTGCTGGAGGGGAAGTGGTGGGGGGATGGGATACCTGGATGACGGGCATTAAGGAGGGCACTGGATGTAATGAGCACTGGGTTTTGCATGCAACTGATGAATCATGAAATTCTACCCCTGAAACTAATAATATGCTGTATGTTAACTAACTTGAATTCAAATAAAAGTTTTTTTAAAAAGAAAAAATGCTGTTTATGTTGGTCTGCTAACTAGAATACCACACAGTTCAAGCATCTTTTCTCCTGATATCTTTTCCTAAACTTCATGCAAAAGTCTTCACTCCTAGTAGTTTTCATTAATGCAGATAACTGTGCTCCATAGGTTTGTTCAAATGCATTGGTAATCAGGCATTGGTTCAAATGCATTGGTTCAAATGCATTGGTTCAAATGCATTGGTTCAATTGGTTCAAATGCAATGTTCAAATGCGTTGGTAATCAGGCATTGGTTCAAATGCATTGGTAATCTTAGGGTCCCTTGGCTTCACAGTGAAACTGCCTCCAAAGGGGTCTTATCTGCACAGGATCCAAATGTTGTTATTATTGTTGTTGTGCCCTCTTTCCTCTACCCCTTCCTCTTTTGCCCTCTCTTATCACAGCCCAACTCACAACAGAAGCTTGGAGCTCAGTAAATAAATAAGGTGAGCCAGAACTCATAGGGCTGAGACTTGGAAAAGAGACATGGCCACTGGGGTGAGATAGGCCCTTGATACAGACCCAGCTGAAAGCAAGCAGAGGAATTCTAGTGATAAGGGCAGAGCATGGTATTTAAGGTATTCGGTGTTTAGAGGACACAGTGATAGATGATGGTAAGCCATCCAGGTAGGTGAGAAATCTGGCTGGCCATTTTTATTGTCTTTGCATTGAAATTATAATTAACTGAGGAATAGCTGAAGTATCTTTTTTTTTAAAGATTTTATTCATTTATTTACTTATGAGAGACACACAGAGAGAGAGAGGTAGAGACACAGGCAGAGGGAGAAACAAGCTCCATGCAGGGAGCCCAACATGAGACTCAATCCGGGGTCCCCAGGATCACACCCTGGGCGGAAGGAGGCGCTAACCTGCTGAGCCACCCAGGCTGCCCAAGAGCTGAAATATCTTTAATATTAAGTCAACAACCACGAATGTGGTATATGTTTCTATTTATTCAATCTTCTATATTTTAATAAAATTTTAATATTTTTTCCATAAAAATGTCTTGTGCATTCATTGTAAGACTGATTCCCAGATACATTATAGTCTGGCTGTAATTGTGAATGATACTTATTTGCTAGTTGGTTATTGCTGGGATAGAAAACACTTGACTTTTGTAAGTTGATCTTGAATTAAGGTAAACTTGCTGAACTCTCAGTAGTTTTAATAATTCCGTCAGTGCTGTCGGATTTTCTATGCAGGTGGGCATAGTGTCAGCAATAAATAATGATTTAGTATCTCTTAATACAATATTTATATATCAGTTATCAATTGGAACAAATTATTCCTAAATTTAGCACCTTAAAATAAATAGGCATTTATTAGCACACAATCTTTGAGGTCGGGACTCCAGGAATCTTAGTGTCAGAAATTCCTCAGCATGACTTCACCTTATTCAGTTTATTACAAGCAACTCACTAAATCCAGCCCAAACTCAAGAGCAGAGAAATTAGGGCCCACTTTTTTATTTTGATTTGATTTATGGACATATTTTATTTTTTTTAAGATTATATTTTTTATATATTCATGAGAGACACAGAGAGAGAGGCAGATAACAAGCAGAGGGAGAAGTAGGCTCTCTGCGGGGAGACTGCAGAGACTCGATCCCAGGACCCCAGGATCATAACCTGAGCCAAAGGCAGACTACTCAACCACTGAGCCATCCAGGAGTCCCTATGGACATGTTTTAAACCACTACATCTTAGAATCTGCTTTTCTACTTGTCTCCTACTTGGAAATTTTTATTGGCGAGGACATCTGATAAAAGGTTAAGTAGGGCAGGGATCATGAGAAATTTGTTTTGTTTTAAACCTGAAAGGAACTGAGGATTTTTAGGGCTTCTCCATCAATAATCACATTTCCCTCCATCTTCTGGTAAAAGTCTACATCAGATTAGAGCAGTTCCCTTCTAGTCCTGGCTACTGAAACTATTATTTAATCATAAGTAGATATTAAATTCTATGAAATACTTTTGGGTTTAAAGATTTTTCTCTTCTTTATTTTTCTTTTTACTCTTTTAAGATAGATTTTCTGACATTACACCATTTTTGCATTCCTGAGATAAACCTCATGTGGGTTTGTTTTTCAACACATATTAGATTCACATAGAAGTAATTTATATAGGATTTTCCCACCTATCTTTATAGGTTAAATAGGCCTGTACTTTTTGTGTGTGTACGTTGTTCATACTAGTTTTAGAATCAATGTTCTTTTTATAAGCCCCTTAAAATGAGTTGGGCAGCTTTCTTCCTTTCTATTCTCTTCAGCTTAGAAGTTGTGTAGCATGCATCTGTTTGGAGGCTGGCCTTTTCCTTTCCATACACCCATCTACTTATACCTGGTTTTGTTAACCTGTTCCTCTAGCCCCTGACCTACTGCTTCATCTCCAATTCATAGTTTGGGCCTTCATTGCTGGCTTCATGTTGCTTATATAGCAGGGAGCCAACATTTACCCTGCTTGGCTCAGATGTGCAATTAGTGGTCGCTACCTTGTTTTTCTAACCAACTCTGACTTCCTCACGAATACTTCATGGACAATGATAGAGGTGGAGAAGGGCATTATAAGGGCATGGGGTGGTACTAAAATTTGCCAAATATAAGAAAGTATCAGAGTAGCTTATAGATTAATACAATCTCATTTTGAACACATATCCTTCTTTCTCCCTCTTAGGTTCCAAGATGACTTCCTGCATTCAAAGGAAACTTAACTGTATGTGTGGCGATGCCCATCTGCTTACCAGCAGCCCATCTACCTGACAGTAGACATGGCTGAGGAGGCATCAAAGAACCAGAGAAGAGCCCACACACCTGCACTTAAACCAGTTAGTTCACATCCAGATGCATTCTTGAGGAAATTGGCCTGGGATTGGGGAACTTTTGAAAGAAGACAAATGGCCCTGGTTAGGAAGTGTGTATGCTAAATTTGACTGAATATTCATCCAAAGGAAAATAAACAATGCTGAATGAAACTTTTAAATTGAGAGACACTGAACTTACTTTAATTAAGAGGAATATTTGTTTCCTCTCCTACCTGGTCATCTGTAACTTGAGAGCAAGATCAGTTACAGAAACAAAAAATGATAAATTTTTACACATTTAAGTGTACTGGCTACAAAATCTGACCCTACTCTATTTAGACTAACAGATTTTGGCTTCCTTATCTTAGAGTTTCATCCAATGGCAGACCTCACGTCACCTGGTCTTCCCCATTCCTAGCCCCTTTCTGGTTCTGCCCCAGAGAAATGGGTTTTAGGTAGAAGGCTACAGTCTAGTTTTGGCTGTATTGCTGGCTTGCATTGTGGCTTTCTATTTGTGAATTTCCTAATCCATAAAATGGAAAGGCCCTTAAAGTCTTTCTAGCTTTATGATTTTTTCCTCCACAATCTTGCCCCCATCCCAGCACTTCTTCTCACCAGGGTGTATTTAAGCTGGGCAGACAAGCAGACTTTCCTAATCAGTTATTCCACTTTAGTGCTCCCTTCATTGATTTCTCCACTGATGGGACTCTGGAACAGGTCATGCTGAGTCTGCAAAGTGACAATAGTGGTCAGTGTCTGTTTGGAGTCTGTAGCTGCTCCATGTGGCACACTGCTTCTCTCACCTGACTCTCTTCCCTGCCTCTTTGTGAAAAATCCTATTGGCATTTCATCCTCTTCAAGTCCTACATCATACAGCCTGTGTGACTCTAAATGCAGGCTTTAAAAATCAAAAGCACCAAAGCAGAGAGCCTGTTTGGATCAGGAAGGCAATGGTGCACTTTTCTGATAACACTGTTTCCCCAACAAAACATAAATCTGAACAAATGAATCTACAGAATCACTGGTGCTGGGTGAATTCTTCTTTTCTTTTTTGGTGCCCGGTAGGGTTATTTCCCATCTTCCAAAGCCAGAGCCCTAATGAGCTCCAGGGGGACAAAAGTCTGTCAATCACAAGACACTTTTCAAGTATAGTCATCTCTGCCCCATCAGAGAACCACAAGGCATGAAATAATTAGAAAGCCCAAAGTAACTGCTCTGTTTTACAAGAGCAAAATCCGTATGTGGATCATTTACATAAACTTGTCACTTCCCATTACAGTTCTAATGTAGGCTGGGTAATCATCACAGGCGTGCTGGGGGAGGGGAGGTCAAGGTAGGCTACGCCTCCACATCGGAGCGCAAGGTACGCATGTGCTGTGCCTTCCGCCGCCCCCACCTTTGTGGACTACTGAATCAATGTAAAGTATCTTTTCTTTTCCATTAAATAAGAACTATTCGTGCTGCTATGGCAGCAGACCCTGTGCTTAAGAGAAGAAAAAAAGCTTTTGCATCAAGCTATTGTTAGGGGAGAATTCACTTTGAGGAGCATTTCAAAGCTGATCCGATTGGGGAAAGAATCATGTTAAATATTTGCTATGAAATATTTATAAGAAGAGCACAAGAGCAATTGACAAAGTTGCCTGGGAAAATAAGCATTTCTCCTCATTTGGAAATTTTAGATTGGGGGTTTAAACGCTCTAGGGGGAATTTATGTAAGTGCAAATACATGTGTGATGTGTGTTCACAAACGTGCGCGGGCACACACACATACACGCACACTCACACACATGGTTGAATGGGTTGATAGGATTTGGGTCAATCTGCATCTGAATGCAGTTTCCCAAATACAGCAGCAATAAGAGGTCACTGAGGACTGTCTTGATAATTGTGTTTGAAGAAGCACTGTACTGATGCCAATGGAGCAATACGCCCTGGACTTACCCAGGCAGCCAGGGGCGTCGCAGGAAGCCATCTTATAGCTGCTCTTCCCACTTCTAGGCCCTGGCAAAGAGGCTCTTGGAGGGAAGAGACTTCCCCGAACCCTGCCCTTTTATTCCATCAGCATAATCTTAACAATGCCCAAGTATATGCAGTGTAAAAGGAAAAACATGATTTGTTTGAAGCCTGAATATATGCTCTTAGAGGACAGTATTTCCAACTGTTTGGCTGCTGGGTTTTTCAAAAACATTCAGCACCCAAACCCTACCCACCCAAACATACAATTACGTACTAAAAAGTGATGAATGATGCATTGACTTACATAGTTAAAAGAAGCTCTGCATCAACTATGTATACGTTCAATATCCCACCCGAACATACAATTACGTACTAAAAAGTGATGAATGATGCATTGACTTACATAGTTAAAAGAAGCTCTGCATCAACTATGTATACGTTCAATATCTGTGGGGCTCTTCTCTCTACTGAGAAGAGAGAAATGAAAATAGTCTGTCTTATTCAGTGTGTCCAATAAATAAATCACGTATTTAACACTCAGCGTTTACCACCTGAGCTTTGCCATCATTTTATGTAGCATTGCATATGACTAAGTACCACCTGAGCTTTGCCATCATTTTATGTAGCATTGCATATGACTAAGAAACCAGTGTGGGATAATATGATTAGTGTCAGTAACTGAATAGCTAACTAGCTATGTAGCTAGTTATATATAGGTAATAGCTATATACATACACTGTTACTGATGCTTATTTTCACCTAGACCTTCTATAGGGAATTTTACTGTAGGCCGATTTTACTAATCAACAAACATATCACAAGATTCTGGCCAAAAGAGCAAGTGCCCTAAAACGACCAGTGCTAATCATCTCTGCAGTATTTGACTTTGTCTGAGAGGGCCAAGATTACCTAGTGGCTCGGCGGGCAGAGGGAAGATGCACGGGCGTGGCAGGGGTCTGAAGCACAGCCAGCCTGTTTCTTATCTGAGAGATCACCAAGTGGGAAAGCATTGTGGATGGATTTAAATCAGCTTTTTTCTCCATCCCCCCTCCCTTGCACACAACAAAAGTCTAAATCCCTTTTCAGTCCAGATTGCCCCATTTCCCTGCATGGGCCAGGCAGATTGGAAACATGTTTGTCATTCAGCTTTTCTCCGGGCTAATCAGGAGACACTGGGGTGGTGGGATTTCTGTCTTTCATCTATGGAGCCTGCCTCTAAAAGCAGCCACGCAGAGGCCGCTGGGCCCGCTCAAGAGCTGGGCTGCCTGTCATCTCTGCAGACAGATATAAAAATATTGTTAACCACGAGCCTAAGCAGAGGGTTTAACAGGGATTTGAATCTAAAATGTGATACTCCACATAGACCAACTTGATTTGGTCCAACAGAGCCGAACCCCTTATTCTGTTCTAACAAAGTGTGTCACATAATGGGGGGGATTTTGATGGGATTTACGACGTCTCTGTTTCAGGCCTGCTGCTGAATATATCTATGCTGTGAATGAATGTTGCTGCTTCCAGGGCTGTCCCGAGGAGAGGCTGCAGCCAACCTACCTCCCAAGTCAAGGTCTTGTTGACAGGACAGCTTTCAAGTTCACCAAAGTGTTGTCCTGACCATTCAGTGGGAGCTGTGCTAGGCAGGTGTGCAGGAGGGATGGTTGCACGAGAGCCTCAGCTTGTGTCAGAGGGCTCTTGGTACACAGCGATTCCCACACCTCCTCTGCTGGGAACCTCAAGAGACTTTGAACCTGAAAATTCTGGAGAAGAGCTATTTGTAAAGACGATGGGTACTAAACATGAGGAGGTAGTACATAGTGGTAGTTACAGCCCAAGAGGGCTTGCTTTGACTCTTGGCTTCTCCACTCACCACGGGACCTTGTACTCTCTACAGTTTGGTTTTCTCATCTATAAAATAGAAATAACCAGAGTACCTTCTCCCTGGAGCTGTTGCAAGGAGTACAGGACATAATGCATGTTAAGCACTCAGTCTAGCCCTTAATAAATGCTCCATCTATAATGTCAGCTGCTGCTTATAGGTTCATAGCAGTTAAGGATGGTTTGGGACCTTATCTCCACCACATGCTGGCTTATTCTCAGCTGTCACTGCCTGGAAAAGCAATGACCAACATTCCCTGTTGTAAGCATTAATGACGCAATGACATACAGTCATATCCATCCATCAAGAGACTACTTGAGAAAATGCTATATTTCAGGCATAAGCAAAATCTAGAAAATAATATAACTGAACGCTTGTGGATGCCCCAGAGAGCTTGACACATTTTAATATTTTGCCATAGTCGCTCAGATCTTTTTGTAAGAAATAAGACATTATAGATTTGGTTGAGTTACCCATTACCTTCCTTGAGCCCATTCTTCCTCCTACTGTCCCATCTCTGCTCCATAATAAGCTCTATCCTGAATTTGAGCTTTAATTATTCCCAGACACATTTTAAAATTTATATAAGCTGTAATAATAGCAGTATATTTCCATAAATGATACTTAGTTTTGTTTTATACATTTTGGTTTTTATATAAATGGTATATTGAACACCTATATCTACTACTGACTGTTTTCATTCAAAATTATGTTTTTATATTAGTTCATGCTTATCTAGTACTATAAATCAAACTGGATAGATTTTTACTGCAGTATAAACTTCCGTCATATGAGATTTTTTTTTTCACTCTCTTGTTGGTAGACATTTAGGTTACTTCCAGTTTTCCCTTCTTAAAGGATTCTAAAATGAACATACATTTGCACATGTTCTTGTGTGTATATGTGAGTGCTCGTCTATGATGTATATTTAGTAGTAGAATTACTAGATCTGTAGAGGTGCACATTTTCATCTTCATTACCTTCATTGTACTTCATTACAATGCTTTTAACACTATCATAAAATGAGGGTCTGCAGAAACATTTAAATGGAAGGGAATATGTTAACTAATGTTTACTAATCCAACTTTCTTTGAGTTTCCAGAAACTGATTTAGGAGGTGATATTACTGCTTTCTTATCAGTAGCTGTGGAGTGCAAGGGTTTTTTTGTTTTGTTTTGTTTTTGTTTTTTTCTTCCCAGGTCTAATTAAGCCCTCTGTGCTGTGGCCCTGGTATAGCCATTGTTGATAATAGAATGTGCCTGGAGAAAACCAGACCCTCAACATAGGTCAAAAGGTTAGGAAACAAATAGTCTCCTAGAGTCCTTAAATACTCTTCTTCCTGAGAAGCCCCACTAAAACGAAGCTCCTAGAAATAAAGCAACCAAACCGAAAAGGGTTCATTAAAGAATTTCATGTTCCTAGACTAACGCTCCCTTTACAACAGGGCACAAATACAGAGGCCAATGGGGTAGACAGAAGTAGATGGACAACACAGCATCCTGGACACTATTTTTAGCCACAGTCTTTGCAGAGCTTATTACTGTGCTGTAGTGGATAACATTTTCCAGAAACCTGATGGGTTGGTTAAGATTTAAAAGATGGTTGAACTGTAAATAAGATACCAGTCCAGAAATGATTTTATATAATTACACTAGTAGGGAAGGAAATGATTTTATTTTAGTTCTGTGTAAAGTTATCATGGGAAGAGAAAATTAACAAGAAAAAAGAGATATGGACCATTTGTTCCCAGTTCTTTTGGGAGGGTGCAAATCCCTGTGTCGATGATAAAATGGGGTATGTACCTGTAGATGCTATGCGCACAGGATGCCAAAGCCAAATAAAATTATTTTTGAAGTACTTGCTATTTTAAATCATGAGTGCCATTACTTCCCTTCATTATTATGCCTAATTGTAAGTTGACTGTACTAGGAAATGAACTGTAGTTAATTTGACTGTCAACTAGTGACCAAACTGAAGCTGTAAAGGGCAGATTGCTGGCATTAATTAGAGACTTCTGTTTGGCTTTTTGATTCTTATCTATTTGACCTTGTGCCTTCTATAATCTGGCTGGAGGTTTTCTGGGTCGAATGAGGGCTCTGAGTCACTGGACTTAGCACTCTGCACTCCTTAGCTTTCCCTGCAAAAAAGGAACTAACATCACAATGATAATGCAGAGAATTCCTAGCTCTGCCCTCCGGTTTTCTGAGACAGATCCTGAATAGGAAGGAGACTTCTCATCTCTTTCTCTCCTCACTATAAAACATCTCTCCATTTAAAGAGATTTTTGGGAAATATGGCCAGAACTTGAACACACACTCCGCGTGCAAGACTCCCATTTTTAACCTCTGTACTATCCTCTCACGTTAATAGCTGATGCTCAGTAAAGTTATGTGCTGAAGGCACGTGCATTATCTTTACCAATCCTTACTACTATTTTATGATTGAGATACTATTATTCTATAAAAAAACCAAAATGTCGTGACTCAAACAGGATCAAAGTCTCCCTCACAAATCCTGTAAACACATGTCTATGTTCCATGTAGTCCTCTAGGGACCCAGGAGAGTGTGGGGGGGGGTGCCTCATAATGATTGTAGTTGTTACCATTTGTAGCTGGAGGGGGGGAAGGAATGCACGGAGGAGTGTTCCCTCAGTATCCCTGTGTCCCGACCTAGAAGTGACCCACCTGATTTCTCTTCATATTCCATTAAAGATAACTTAGTCATGGCCACACTTGGTCATAAGGGAAACAAGGAAACATAGTAGAGCCAGGAATCATGTTCCCCCCTCTTCCACTACTGTGGGGAAAAGAAGAGAAAGAATTCCAGCACTGACAATAGTATTTTATTTACAGATGTTCAGGCTTCTTTGAAATCCTAACTAAAAGTAAACCCATTAGGTCCCTGGGCAACTTGCAATCTCTACCAGTTATCATCTGTACATTACTAGCGAGGCAAAGTTAGATTCAGCAAATTTCAGTAACTAGCCCAATGTCACATTCTTACTGAGTAGAGGCAATGGGATTCAAACCCAGACGGTTTGAGGCTAAAAGTTGAACATTGAAGTGCCATCCTAGCTGATGGCCATCCTGTATAATTAATTCCCCGGCAAGTCAGTTTTCTTTAAGTGACTATGTATTGTTTGGATTCTACCTAATTCTGCTGGAAGAGTGAGGTGATCAAGAATTTTTCATTATGGGAATAGTGGGAATGAGTCCTGAAGTTCCAGGTGTCTGAGTTCAGGAGACTAAAAGCCTATGAAATGATTATCCTGCCCTTGGAAGTGAGGTTTCTGTGGTACAGGTACAAACCTCTGGATTTTTGTGGTTAGAGGATATTAAGTGACAAAGAAAGGTATTACTCTAAGTCATCTCTAATTAGATGCTTTGGTTTAACACACCCAGTCAAGGATATTTTGAGCTGAAGCTTTAAAAGAAATGCTGTTTCTTTAAGTATAAATCACCATTAGTGCTTGGATGAAAGGTGTTTTGAACTTACGGGACCATCGTCCATCGTCTCAACTATGGAGCCCGTTACACGACATGCAAGGAATTATTTTTTTCCACATTTATATTCAGAGGTTTTAGGGGGAGGGAAAGTTTAAGCGTCGCTGAGAGAAGGAAAAAATTTACATGAAAGGTCAGTGTTAATTTTATTTAAATAAATGAGTGCTATTAATTTTGAGCCACAAAAAGGAATGCTAGTCTGTATAACTCAACATACACGTGACCAAAACAATTAATCACCCTCATTAATTCAATCAGGGACTGTTCTCAAAATAACATAGTAATCTGCGTGAACTCTTGAGCATGTTCCTTAATCCCTCTAACCACCTTCATCTGTAAAGTGGGGATATAAATATTTTTTACTTACAGAATTGAATGTGATAATTCGTGTAACAACATCAGCGTAGTAAATGGTGAGTGCTGAGTAAGTATGAGGGATTATGACCACTCAACGTAGTTCATCTCCCTAGCTGGTGGGGCGGGGGTGTGGATGACTATTTCTGGAAGATGATGCAAACATAGTCCTGTGGTGGGAAGCTTGTCCTCCCTTCACTGCTTCATTCCAAGTATTTAATCCAGGACTTTGCTAATGCCAGCTCTCAAAATCTTGTGATGAACTAAAGATTTCAGTTCAGGTCTTCTTTTTGACCTTGCCAGGCAAAAGGAATCTCTGTCCTCTCTGACGCCTTTGCTTTTTGTTCATACTGCTGTCCTTGCACTTAGCACACTGTGTCACAGTTATTCGCTCTCCTGTTTAGACTCTCTGCAAACTTCACTGGTGATCAGAT
Organism: Vulpes lagopus; assembly: GCF_018345385.1. Lineage (NCBI taxonomy): Eukaryota > Metazoa > Chordata > Mammalia > Carnivora > Canidae > Vulpes > Vulpes lagopus. The sequence goes on from NC_054829.1 coordinate 104,770,878, forward strand.
GAGACACGAAATCCTGTAGGTCAGGGACTGTGTTTTCTGGGTCTTGGCATGGTGCCGGGCAGAAAGCAGGGTCTCTGTACATGTTTCTTTAATGAGTGGCTAAATGGCCTAGTGGAGGCTGCTGGCGCTTTAGAAGGAGTCTGGAAATACACGGGATTTTATTTTTCTGGTTTGCCGGTCATCAAGCCATTTCACACTCAGCTTCCTCATTTGAGAAATATTCCTTCCACTGTGCTTCCCTTGCAGAGATGCTGCGATAATTAATGAGGCTCCTTGGAAAGGAGTGATATTCTCTTTCCCTTTGAAGTTTGGTTTTACAAGGAGATCTTTATATACAAGGCTGTAAAATTCTGTTCTCCTTCCTGCCCTTTTCTTCCTCAAACCCACAGGTCCCGAAGAGATTATCTGCCTATGAAACTTCCATTTCCTAAATGCCAGTCTCCCTGGAGTCGTACCTGTAGTGTATCTGGTCTGTCGATCCAAGCCCTCGGGCCATCCCTTTACACAACATAGTGTGAGCATGCAGACTGGAAAACCCTAACAGCTGGAGGGTTGTCATCAGATTGACCAGGGGAAGCACTGGCTATTCACAGATGCTCTTTACCTTCCCCATTCTTTCCAGAGTTGTCCCCTTCTTCACTGCACAACCACTCAGGAGCCATCCTCTGTGCCAGGTGCTGGGCCTTCTGTGATGGTCTAGTATAGTGCACACACCAGTGAGTTAATATATCACAGGAGAGTGTTGTAAGGCAAATAGAAAGAGGTGTGGACAGAGTATGTGCAGGTCAAGAGGTAGCTCAGGGACAACACGAACTGCAGCGTATGGTTGAATGGGTGGGGAGCGAGTCAAAGAAGACGGTGTCGGATCCCGTGCGTGGGATGAAGAGAAAGAACTAGCTTTGTGAATGTGGACTCTACTTCACCGAGCCTCTATTTTCCTCACCTGTAAAAAGGTATGATAACGACAGGGGGTTGATAAATTAGATCAATAAAACAAATTTGTAAATTATAAAAGGCTTTGTAAATATCGATTATTAGTTGTATCTTTCGATTGTCTTCCATAAGGCAAGCAGTGAAGATGTGGTGTGTAAGGCCCACAAGGGCTAACTCAGTGCTGTCAACGTTTTACTCTTCCTCTGGCCTTGTTTTATTTTATTTATTTATTTATTTATTTATTTATTTATTTATTTATTTATTTATTTATTTCTGGCCTTGTTTTAAAGAGCCCTCCATGCAGTGAGGACAAGGTGTTCCCGTGAGGGGATGTCAGAAGGCTGGGGACAAGGAACCTGTGATATAGCTTTTTCGGGGGGGTGGGAGGAGCAGTCACCCAGGGTAGTTTACAGAGGAATTCCAACAGGAATGCAAAAGGAATAATGCACAAGGTTTTAGGTGACTTCTACCATTTGTAACCTAATTTGGGGAGCAGCAGGATGTTTTTCTGCACACTTGGGCATGACTCCCTCTGAGTTGAACTTCCATAAACTGTGTCATCTCTAAAATCATAAGTTCAAGTATGTCACTCACTCCCACTCAGCACAATCAACTTGTCTTCAATTTACCGAAATGTCTGGCCCCTTAACCCTTATGTGTCCTCCAGTCCCTTTCTGACTTTACTTTTTCCATTATCCAGTAATCCCTGTCTTGTTGATAGTCTCTACTATTTGTCCCTTGTCTTTTCAAAGAACTTGCCTCTCCACAACCCAGCCTGAATCTGTCCCGTCTGCTTAAACATAGTCTTTTGAGTGTTGCTAGAGAAACACATACAACAGTGAGATGGATACTGCTACAAATTCAGGATTTCCAACCTCAACTGCTGCCTGATGTTCTTCTGTAACAGAACAATATTTAAAAATATTGTTGGATGTATTTTTCCTTCCTGGTAATTCCTGCTGCCACCCATTGAATCCAAGGCATCCCTTGCTGCAGGGGGAAGGCAGTAGTAACCAGCCATAACAAAGGAGTCAGTGTTGAGCCTCTCCAAAATAGGCTCTTGAAGCTCATTTCAGGGAAAATAGATGTGAAAGCCAAGATTTTCATTTAAAAGAGCAGGCTTTGTTGAGAGAAGAGAGGATTTGTGGGTTCCAAGGAAACAAAATAGAGAACTAGAGCATAGTTGATAGAGATAACCATAGAGTAAGAAGGATGAATGATATACTCTGATGTATGGTGGTTTCCTGTCACACCAGAGGGCAACGAGACAAAGCAAAGCAAAACAAAACAAAACAAAACAAAACAGAAACCCATTCTGGGCTGTGGGGTGTGACCTGGTGAAAGGCAGAAGAAGCCCAGGGAGCTAGACATGAGTGGGATTGAAACCAAGTGGGGGAGGGGTGGAGGCCCTGAGGGAGGAAGAATGGAGATTTCCCTGGGGGGAAATTTGGGAATCCTCAACTTGAAGGAATTTGTGTAATCCTTCTCAACTGGGACTGGGAAGAAGACTCTTCTGGTAGAGTGATCCCTGTAGTATGAGGAGGCCACAGTCAAGAAAAGATGCCATGTTTAAGTAGAGGGAAACCCTGATATAGACTTGGTACCTGCCTCGTTCCTTCCACATACATGGAAGATATCCAGATGGCGGGAAGTGGGGGTGGGGGGTGGGGATTGGGGTGGGGGGGCACCCCCCCTGGTTAGGGATGAAGGACAGAGGGAGCCTGGAGCCAGGATGTGAAGGACACTTCCCCAGCTGCTTTCGTTCCTGTGGGGACCCCTCCTCTGCACGATGCTGGAATGCCCAGGGTTCTCTCCAGGCTCCCTCTCTTTCAGCCCTGTACTTGGCTCACGTCTGACACAGCTCAATCTCAAATTGGTGTCTCTGAGTCAAGAGAATAGACTCTGCTTCACAGTTTTATCCCTTCAGCCTGACGCATAATTGAGTCTCAGAATATGTTTCTCAGTTGAATGAATTAACTTCAGTGAGTCCTGCACTGAATTGAAATTTTGCAGCATCTTTTGCCACTTTAAAATAATACAGTGTCTTATATCTTTGGCTTGTAAATCTTTACAAGATACTTCTGCCTGGAAGTATCAGTATCTTTGGGATATTATTGCCCCATAGAATATTACATTTCATATTTTAGACAATAATTATTACATTTGCCATTGGGCGGAGGAAATCTAGGAATAAATAACATATATTTTTGGAATTAAAATACATATTTTTGGAGTACTATGATGTAACCCAAAAGTCAGTTAGCTCAGAGCCACCTGCCTTGTGATTGTAGGTTTCTAGACCTTCCTCAGAGTGTCTGTAGGGTATTGGTGGAAATCCGTCGGGGGTGCCTTACTGTGCCCATAAGTCGGGCTGTCAGACGTTGCCTCCTAATGACAACCATTTCACTCTTCTCTGCCTTTGACTCCAAAATGTCCTTGTGTGCTGGCCATGAAGTCCTTCTGAAGTGCTGCTTCTGCTGCCACACATGAAGCGAAGAGCAAAACTCATGACAAAGCCACAAAACTTTCCATATTTGGAATATCACAGCAATGCTAGATCTTGTGCGAAAGCAGACAAAACAGCTTTCTCCATAGGTCTGAGTCCTATTTGATCAGTGGGCTTCTAAGCTGATGGCCTCATACTTTTTTAAGCTTCTGGTTATCTCCTTTCATGAAAAAAAGCTCCATGGGAAAGGTCAGGAAACAAATACTACACTATCCCCTTCACACCCTTTCTGACCAAACCCTCTTTCCCAAGTTATCAAACAGCAGCAGCAACCATGAAGCTCTAGTGTCTAGTAAAAGGAGCAAAAAGATGAGTTTCCTGGAGTGGGGGAGAGAAGGAAGGAAGAGGAGTGCTGTCTGCACTAGGGTAATTGGGGAACCAGTCCTTCCAACCCCAAATGCTCTGTCTCAGAACACTTGGAATACAATGAGATACAGAATCATGACTGATGGAAGAGGAGTCGATCCCCTTCCTAGTAAACAAGGGAAGAAATGGGAGTGAAAAGGGTGAAGTAGGAAAATAGGAAACATCACTTTGAGAGATCCCCTCATCCCATAGCTCCACAGAGTGTGCCGGTCAGAGGGGCCCCTGGGCGCTGAGTCACCGAAGCCACCTTCAGAACTTCCTGATCCTGTCGCACACCTCGCTCTCCATCTCCCTGGGATCTCTGCCACCACTGGCTTCACCGTCTATTCTCCCATTACTGTTGCTGTGTCCTTGGGACCTAACACATCTCACTCATCTGCCAGGTGGGGACTTGGCTATGTCTGCCCTCATGTCTTCCTATCCCTTTGGCTCAAGGCAGGCTTCTGACAGCAGAGTCCAAAGGCCAACCACTCTACACCAGCCTCAGCCCCCCAAATCCTCCTAATCTTGCACTGGGACCGGTAACTCCCAGTCTTATTCTGGGACTGGGAACAACTCTTTTGGGTTATAATTTTAAAATCTGATGTTTTGGGTTATAATTTTAAAATCTGATGTTTAAAAGAAAGTGGAGATGCTGGAGATGGATGGTGGTGATGGTTCAGTTCATGCAGCCCTGTACCGAACACTTAAAATGGTTGCAATAGTAAAAGAAAATAAGAAAAATGGCAAAGGATGAAATGAGTTAATGCTCTCAATTCAGGATGTCTAAGATGAACATGGTGAACATTTACATAATTTCAGAAAATTTTTTTATAACTGCATAGGGAATGAGAAGAGAGAAATAGAACATAGGAAGAGAAATAAAGTATTTGGAAAATCCTTCAGAATTAGTAAATGAACTGGGTCAGATGTATGTTGAGTCCTTTGGCAGGGCCCACTCGGCTTTGTGTAGACAGCATCTACTTTTATCGCTATGAATTTAAGTATTTCTTTCCTTGGTGGAGGCCTATTGCCTGTCAAGAGAGAGAAAAGTTCTAGAAACAAAACAAGGCTTTGTATATCATTCACAACGGCTGATTTGTTTTTGAAGGAATGTCAAGGAAATAAGGAATCTTAAAACTGTGTTTTATATAGTATTTGGCTAAACTTCCCCCTATCACTAAGGTCCCACTTTGAGCAAATGCATACATAATTCTTATTAATGTTGATGAATCTATGAGAAAAGGAGAATTTCAGGTCATTTAGAAAAATCACAGGATCCACATGATTCTCAGCTTATTCAAAGGCCTGTTTCCAGTGGCCAAATACGAATTCTTCATTTACCACAAACCCCAAAATGTGGGAAGAAGATAGCTGAGTCAACAGGAAATAAAGGAGACAACTCTCCAACTCTGTGTAGAGAATTCAAATGCTACTGTTCTCACATACAGACATAGACAAGCCCTTGCTTTTAGGAGCTGGAGACCGCCTAGCTTCTTACCAGCTCGGGGAGTGCATAGAGACGCCACGGGTCATATGAAGACACTTATTTGCAGTGAATAAAGAAGCTAAAATACCACTCTAGGATACTATGTGCACCAACCTCTCTGAATTGAGAACAACATTGATGTGTAGTTTTGGTTCTTCATGCCTATGAATTCCAATTAAAGAAATGATCATCTCACCTTCCAAACAAACAGCCTCATGCTGAAGCCCTATCTAAGGCACCGCAGACCCATAATCGGCTCACTATGATTCTCTTGTCTCTGGCAAAGGTTACAGAATCATTAGTCTTTACAGATCTAGGTTTTAAACCACAGAGGTTAAATGATTTACCCAAGGTCAGCAAAATCTGCATCTCCCAGGGCAAAGTGGAGCTGTTAATAGTTTTTCAAGAGATCCATGCCACGGTTTACGGTTTACGTTGCTCTGTAGCCCCTCCTGTGAAGGAATTCCATTCCCAATCTTGGAAGTTAAATTCCAAGGCTGTTCTGATAAGGTACATTTCTGAGTCAGATTGGTTTTTTACTGAAATCCTGCTTGATTACGCTATAGGCAGTTTTTACAAGATGTCAAAGGCTGCCCATGTCCCTACCAAATCTCACTGGATGTGTCTTGCATACATCCCTCATTTCTTTCTTTAGCTTGATTTTTACAACGGTTGCACCCTTTCACTAATCTAATATAAACTATAATACCTCATTAGCAAAAAGCATTTGACAGTATCATCCTGAAGCAGAGTGACTACAGGCAGGGAAGAAGTAGAAGGCCAGGTGAACCCTAAAGACAAATGACATCCATGCTTACCTGTTACTGTAGGAATGTTCGTAATTGTGAGATGTGCACAGAGGAGAAAATCCTAGCAGGTAACACACCAACATGCATGTTAAGAAAAAGGCATCTTGAACTTAGACTATCCTGCTTGCATTTAAACAATTGAGGACAAGGAGCATCCGCGAAGGGGCATTATTCTTCGAACATATTGAGTCATTTAAGGGTAAATACACTAGAGTGGTATTCAGTGGTACAGTGAGATCCTACTCCCGCAAAAATCTAGTACCTCAAAAGCTCTGGTTAGAAGCTGTGTATGTGAGGTGCGTCAGACTCTAATGCTCACCTATTCATTTAACATTTATTTAGCTCCTACACGATGCAATATGTTTTTACATGGCTCTTGACATTCCAAAGAGCTATGAATTTTTAAAAATTATTCTTAAAGGAATCTAGACCAGCTATTCGACTCCCGTGATCCTTTCAAATATTGGCAAGAAGGACTTACTTTTCTGTTTCTGCTGGGTTGGGAATACCTTCAATTCCAAGGATAGAGCCACATTCTGCTGTAATAGCCTAGCTACCCTCTCCAGAGGCAAGGAAGATTTATACTAAAACATACGTGTAGTCAATTCCTAGACCTGCCATATGTTTTTCCTATTACTCCTGGCAATAGGTACAAGAGCGGACTATACCTATGTGGAAACACACTCATGCAAGTGCAAGTCTCTGGCTTAAAAGGGGGCGGAATCCTGATAGGCTCCTTCAAAAGACACTAACCCTTTTAGAACCTTGAGACCTCAATAGTGGAGAAAAATATTTTTCCAAATAAGTGCCCAGAGGGAAAATGTTATGCACTTTACTTTTTTCAGGATCCAAACTCAGTTGCCGGCAGAACTCCTTCTAAAAGTTTCAAAAGAAAGGCAAGCCAAAATGTGCAGGCATCCCACCAAGCTTCTATAACTTTTCCACATTATGGGCATTGAGACAGAGCAAGGGGGGGGGGGGCCAGAAAAAGAGGAAGAGACAGTTGGCAAGGCCAGTGCCAAACTGACTAGATTTTTCTTCCAAGTCTGCATGGTCTGATTCACCTTGCCACCCCATATTTAAGTAAGTTAAGAGGATAAAACACAAATGAAAAAAAGTTGATAATATTCTGATTTCATACACTTAAACACAGGTGAGGATATTGTCTGTACAAAATTATAGAACACATGAGATTTAGACAATGGTGCATAGGATATTCATATTTTATCTAAATATCTTAGGCTATGACCCCTAGAAACTTTGAATTTGATATGCTAACCAAAATCAATAATACTTTGATTTTAAAATGCCATCACTATATCTGTGTTATGAAAGCTGAATTCAGAAATGCCACTGCAATGAGTAAATCATTTATCAAGCGAATGATTATACAGAAAGAGTTCTCATAGAAATGGACAAATCTCTCTGATTAAACTAACAGTGGTTCATCCAATGGCTATGAATAAGCAACCCTAGACTAACAAATTCTTCTACTAACATTCACTATTATTAGAAAACCTGCCAGAAAATTAGCCTAAGAATGAGGGGGAAGTCATATACAATTGTAAAATTAAGCCAAACAGTGCTCATAGGAGATGTGTGCACCGATGGGGTAATACATAACCTCTCTGGCAATGTCAGAGTCACCAATGAAATTCACTTGCACTTCTTTTGGTGTAATTTCAGATGGCATTCTGGGGTCCTAAGGAAGGTGATGCTCGTCCTCTCTCGCTTGGCGCTGCTGCCACCCCAGAGAGTAGGGCCTGCTCAGCACACTGTAGAGCCTGGCTGTTGTGTGGGGAGCTTATCGCATTCGTTTCCTGCCTCCAAAGTCTTACCCGGACAGAACGCCTCCACCAGAAGGTTCGGGGAGCTGGGCAGAGGAAGGGAAGAAAGAAGGTGTTCAGTATAAGAGGGACTACAGCATGTGGCAACGTACATTTGTGACATCTCTGTTAACATGAGAAAACAACTGCACGTTCATGTGAAACCATGCACCAGGTGTCGTGACCTCTATTTCTGTCACACTGTACCATTAAAGAAGTATACTCTGCTTAATTGTGCTCTCTTTATAGAGGAGGTGGGGGGTCCTGGAAAGGTGGGAAGAGAAGTCTCCCTTTTCCTGCCACATCCTTATCTCAAACGGAGGAACGCCAGGCTCAAAGGGAGAGAAGAGGCACCGACCTGGCGGGGGGCCTCAGCCCTGGACGTGTCCACACGCCGTCCCCTGACTGCACACACTGCTTAGCAGGCGGAGGTGTGGCGGCGGGGCGCACCCACGGGGACAACACAACCCCAGGCACGGCTCCATCGCTCCCCTACACCTTTGCTGAAGTCCTGCTCCCCGGCTCCTTCGAGGCCAAAGAAAGGGAATATACAGGATCGCCCCCATGCTTGGCCCTGGCCTTCCGTGGACTGGGCCAGAGTCGGAGCTAGAACTGTGGAAACATCCAGGCACCCAGTCATGGCCTAGCCTCTGCCAAATGTGCCAGGCCCCCCAACCTCCCCATCTCTCTAACTGCTCTGTCACCCCTTTGTTCACTTCCTATATTTTCACTCAGATGTGGTTTAGTGTTTTCTTTCCAAGCCATATTTTGCATGGAAGAATGCTTTCAGTGAGCTGAGGCCCTAATTGCCAAATAATGGTTGCCAAAACATGTTATTTTGGCTTCAGGCTGGTACAGAGCGGGAGGTGTTTTCCCCTCGTGAAAAAAAAAAAAAAAAAAAGCAAAAAAAGATGCTCCGGCCGCCCAAGGGCCATTTGCAGACATGCAAACTCCATGGCTCTTCTTCCAAAGGAAGAGGGGGACTCGGCTCGGGGTCCGGGTGGCCTTGGGGCTGTGGGCCGGCTCCCGGGGAGGGGGGTGCAGCTGCGGGAGGAGCGAGCTGGGGAGGCAGCCGCGGGCCCAGACTTGCCTCCCCCCCGCCCCGCCGCCCCAGGCCCCGCCGCCAGATGACTGCAAACACGAGCCGCCCAGCAAGCCCGGGAATTCCAAATAGAGACAAATCTGGGGCCCGGGGGGGATGCTGGATGGAACCGATCAGTACGAGATATATCACTGCTAATTAAGTCCTGATCCCCTGGCTCCACTTGAAACAAATCAGGGAGGGATCAAGTTTTGAGAGCAGGTGCTAACTGGTTGCAAAAGACAAGTCCATCACTTGAGGAAAAGGTTTTGCGGGTGGCTCTGCGAGGCCGGGCCCAGGAGGCCAAGGCTCTGCTGAGAAAATCGGTTACTGGATGGAGTTTCGGGCTCCTATTTGTCCTGGGACACCCAGAGCGCCTAAGAACCCTCCCAGCTGCTGTGACAAAGGCCTATTTTCCTGTTCTCTCTTTCCCCCTTGATAGCGGATTGACTTTCTCCTCAGATGGACAATGGCCTAATTTACGGGCAAGTAAACACTCTCCTGGAGATGCCAGCAGCAGTTTCTTTCCCCGCACAGACAATATGGTATTTGTCGGTGCTTAAATGCCAGTCCAGAGTGGGCCCCACACAACCTCCCACCCTGCTCGCTCCTTTCCCAGACTGTTTAAGAAAACACATTCTGAGCACAAATGTGTAAATAAACTTAATTGCAAATATTTACTTGAAGAAAGTCTGAGAGTTCTATGAGTATTGTGTGTGTGAACAGGGAATACGTTTTGAGTGTCAAGGAACTGAGTGAACACCTTATCAAACGCCTATCTTCTTCAGAAACTTGCCCACACTCTAGAAATTTTGGTTTTAAATAATGGTTAACACGGACTGGGCACTTCTGTGTGCCTGGGGCTCTGCTAAGTGTTTTATGTGCATTAGCGTTATCTTTTCATCTCTTCAGCTATCTTGGGAGGTAGGTAGGTGCGGCTGGGAGAGGGTAAATAGCACATCTTGTTGGTAAGTGACCAGCCCAAGATTTGAATTCCAGCAGAGCCTGTGTTTTTAAACACGGTACTCTCCAGCCTCCCAACTTTGGCTCCTGCGCAGAAAGAGCAAAATACATTGCACACTCTAAGTGCCCAACAAATACAGTCAGTGAATGGAAGGACGGATGAGTCTCAGGTGATATTAAGGATTAGCCCCAGGTCCACATTAAAACAGTAACCTGGGAAATTGTTCTAATATATATCAAGTCCAACGGTCTGCAGATCTCATCTTTGGGGGACAATATTTGTATTGAATTAAAAAAAAATCATTCCGAGGGTCTTCCTTTGATCTGCGTGAAGAATGTTCTTAATCCTGACAGCATTGGACTACATTTGGCACATTTTGATGAAGCTGCAGGCAAGTTGGCTGAAGTTGCTGGCAGTGACTCCGGGAATCATTATCAACATAATTTCCTTTTTCTTATGACATGTAATCCCTTTCCTAGCCTAACACCCCAATCTTCCGACGACTCTTGATATTGGGAGCCTGCTGCTTTGAGTCATGCATCTAACCTCTGAGCACAGGCTTTCTCTGGAATGCATTCTGTGTTCACTGCAGTATTTATTGGTTTTATAGCAACAGAGCTGAGTGCTTCCTTGGTCTTTCTTTGGATTGTGCACGTCAGACAGCCCCATACAAAGAGTGATCTGGATTCTTGTTAGCACCTGAACTGACTTGAAGGATAATTTAGAGTTAAAGCATGGCTGTTTATGAGAAACATTGTTTTGTGAATGTTTGTGAAAAGAGAAAATGGTTTCACGTGGTGATGCTTGGAACTACTATGAGATGAGAGGGGTTGAGCTCCACTGTAAAAGCCCAGAAGTGACAACCGGAGAGGAGTTTTAGTGGCTGGCATAGTTCTGATGGGGGCAGGAGGGCCCTGGTCCGCTTGCATATTCCAGCACTTCCACTGCCCTTTTGCTTCCTCCGTCGAGCAGCCGACTGGCAGTTCTCTGGTTCCATTTCACTGTTGCCCCAATGAAGAAAGAGTACTGTTGGCCAGTGTGTTTTTTTGCCAGAAGGTTTAGTTAAAAGAGGTAACATAAGTAGAGAGCAATTAAGAAAACTTCAGATCTGTTATACTCTCAATCACCTCTATCCATCATTTCTGGAGTGTGGGTTTGCCTGCTTTCACCCATGTGGGTCCTTGTCCATGCAAACAGATTTCAGAACTGTGACCTTTAAAGACTGCCTGGGCAATGTAGGAGAACTGCATATTTCACAAAGCTGATGTAAGATTTGTGTGGAACTTCAGAAAAAAACTGGACGGGGGGTGGGGTGGGGGGTCACATTGCGTTTTTACAAGAGGCCCATTCAACAACACAGGATATGGCGAAAATAAAACAGGATTGGGTGGGATGCATGTTTGGGTTCTCAGGGGGCTGAAATCAAAGAGGTGTGCAAACTCTTCTGCATAAATCCCTGCCATCCGCTTTGATAAACGAGATTATGGACTTGAAAGGTCGATTATATATTCTTAAGGAGAAATGCCAGGTTCTCGTTAATGTTTGTGCCTGACAGGATCTTAAAATAGACCTGAGTGAGCTAATCACACTGATGACCACGTACAGCAGTGGGGTAAGAGCTTAATGCAGTTTTATTACCTCCTATGGGCAAATATTTGCCTCATGAGACACACCTACTCCCTCCAGAATAGTCTATTATAAACAACTGGCCCCCCTTTTACAAGAACTGAAATCTTTATGATGTTTGGGAACACTGGAACCAAAGGGTAAACAGCTTATTTGAATCTTGTCTTTCATCCAGGAATGCTCACCAGTTGATTTTTCCCTTCTTTCTTTATCACTAACTATGCCCTAGGCATGTTCTAGAAAACTAATATTGGCATGAGTTCTGTTCACTCTTCCCAGTTTTATTCCTGGGAATGACATATGATGGGGCTTTGAGAATTTCCCATGTAGTTTCAGCAGACAAGTATCCTTCCATTTTCATCTGCCTTTCTTGAAGCTGGGGAATTACTTGGAAGGCTTAGATCTCTAATAGAAAGAGGTGAGAGTCATTTCTGATCATATGCTCTCAGGATTTAAGCCTACAGGAGTTGAGTCTGACCGCGTGGCTCGTGGAGACGAAATGAGTCTCTATCCACAAAGTGTGTTGTTTCCAATCAAGTGGACACTACGTGAATATCATTGTTCCTAGTTTGTGCAGGTTGCGGGGCTAGGGGACTGGTTCAATTTCAGTTATCTTCATTTGGCTCTTTTAACAGAGATATGCATAAGAAAAGAGTGAGATTTTTAAAAATCGGAGAGAATACAGTATCTTTTTTTCTCATGCATACGTGGCTAGATGTGTCTGTGCATTCGTGTTAATGCTTGCTTACAGGGTTGCATTTTGCAGTTATTTAGGACTACTTCAGATCATTCCCACTGCCAAAACTGACTTAGTCAAAGCAGATGAAAACAATTGTGGCCTAAACGGGAATCATCTGTGTTCCAGCTAGCCTTCAGAATTAGGAAGGCCTCGTTGATTCATATGTAACTTCTAAAATTTTGTTTGGCTTGTTAATCATGCTTAAATTCTATCAAAGGAAACATTGCTTTTGCACCATTATAAGCCTCCTTTCAAATTGTTTTCATACTTTTGGAGTCATATTAGTCACCATTGTAGTGTGCTGATAGTAGGACTCAGAGTCACGTACTGTGGTAAGTCTAAGAAGTAATAGAACCTGCTTCCTCCACAGGCCCCAGAGGCCGTGTAAATAAATAAGTAGAATAAAATGTGGGAAGTACCTTAGAGGATGTATGTACAGGGCTAAGTGGGTCACAAAAGAATGGACAGTCAGTTCCAACTGGGCTGGAGACGACCAGGAAGGTCTGTAGGAGGTGAAACTTGAGCTGACCTTTGGGAAGATACGGAGATGTTCACTGGTAAATAGAGGGAAAGAGCTTTATAGGGAGACCTGGATCTGGGCCCTAAGTCAAACTCTTTCTCTTACTGGCTGTGTGACTTTGTGAGAGCCACTTCGCTATTTTAGCCAAGTTTTCTCACCTGAAAACTGTAATACCTGCCTTGCAAAATTGCTAGAAAGGTAGTATGAGAGGTATACATGAAAGTGCTTTGACAAGTAGAAAATAGTCTTCAGATGTAACATATTCTTAGGGCACTAAATGTTTTTTCTAACTTTCCAAGGATCTTTGAAGGTAACTGTGCTTATATGATGGGTGTGTGTGTGTATTTTCATATAAAATATGACTGCATGTGTATTTGTTAAGTTAGGTTCAACTGCTGTTGGAAGTAGAACTAAAAATGTATTATGTAGACTCCTTCCTGCCCACCTCAATCATGAAACTGAATCAGAGGGGTTGTGTCCTCCCCACCCTCAGCTTCTCACTGCTCTTAGAGGGATGTGGGGGAACTGAACTCCAGGGCTACGCTGTTGGCAGGGGCCTCCCCTCACTGCTGGACTGGAGCTGGGCTCCTTCGGACCTGGGGGTCCCTCTTTCTAGGGTCACCTGCCAGGGCTTATGACTGTGAATCCCTGATGTCATGATTTTATGTGATGACTCCTGAAAGTCCCTGGCCCCTGGGGTAAGAGCAGGGCTGGACCCCAAGTCCTTTCCTTTTCCATGGAGAGAAGAGTGATCTGGCTTTTCCTGGGATCTCTGTGAATATTTATTCTATTTATGGTTCCGAGGAAGTAAGTTTGGTGAAGGAACCTCCTCCCTGGGTACTCTCTGCCAGTGCTGGACTAGCTTCCTCTTCTGGACCTGCCTCAGGGGGCTGGGATTTTGATATATTTTCTAATAAAGGACTTTGTCTTGAAAAAAAAACCACAATAGGAATTAATTTCACACTCTTATGAGTATATATGAGTCCAAAGTGAGTGTTCCTGGTCAACAAGTGGCTTTCCTCCCAAGTGTTTCTAGCTGTGTATCCAAAAAGAAGAGGCATGAAATTCCAGGTGAATGTCTAGTGGTCTCTACCACTGTGGGTGGATGTCTGTGTCTAACACATGTACTTGTAGACGTATACATGCTTATACGTCAGGTGACATGTGGATATCTACCCAGAGCAGAAATCAGTACACACCAGAATAATAAAAGCTCCTTTTTTACAAAAGCAGAAATGCGTATTAGGTTTGGAAAGATGAAAACCAGGGAAAATGGCCCCAGCAGAGAAAGCCTTTTCCCATTTTGTGTGTAACGGCACTAAATCAGCCAGTAAAAGAAACAGATGCCAAGAGGGAGAGATTGGTAGGTGGGAGAACTACGAGGGGAGGCTCTCTGCAACCTTGTCTTTCAGAGTTTTATCACCATCCTCCCTCCTCTTTCATGTTTCCTCCTAACATCATTTCTGTTTGTTCATTGCTACTCGGTGAAGTCTCTACTGCCCACCCCCCTTCCTTCCTTCCCGCGGCCCTGACCACCCAGGGTTTTAATGGCAAGAAAAGATCATGTCTTTTCCTCTCTACATGATGAATATGCCAGATGAGCACGATTCCCAGGAATATCAATTATTTTAAAGCATCTCTAGATTCCTATTTCTAAGACTCTAAGACAAAGGCAGTAAGTGGTTAGAATTCTCATATCCATTTACGTGGTGGCCATTTGAAGAACCTGTTATGAACCTACTACCTTTAGCATGCAGAAATCTTTGAAAGAGGTGCCAGATTCTTGAATTGCTCAACACCTCACTCCATATTGAGAGTGGAAAGAAGACAAAAGCTACAACTTGCATAAGGAAGGGAGAAACCCACATAGAAGCCAACCTGACATTTATCAGTATTAGCTCTTTTGTTTTGGTGACATAACACACCATGTCAGTTCCTGGCATGCTTATTTTCTGGCTTGCCTCAGGTAACAACAATGCCAGTTACTAGAAATACAGAAGCTATAAATGGTAACTGATAATATTATGCATATTTTTAATGACTTGAAAAAGTGTTTTCAGAAAGCTGCCTTGGAGGCTCTGGTTTCAGTTCTGTAAATCAAGGGGTGATAAGATTAAGCCATGTAAATCTATGCTTTCTCCGGCTGGGATACCTCCAGCCTCTGCCCAAGCTTCTGGCTGAGCGCTAGGCAGCTTCTGGCCTTGTCTTTGAAACAGAAATTTGGGGGGAAGCCCTGGAGGTGGGGGAAGGGCCAGATGAATCCTGCACTGCCACCAGGATCCAGCTGCTGTGGGCATCGGCCACCACAGACTGGATGGGTTGGGAGGCCATTTGGCACTCTGGGCTGCGATGAAGTCAGCACTGCGTGTCATTGCTGATTCCGACTACACGTGAAGATGAGAGTTAATCAAGAGTGCCTGCCTTCAAATCCTGCTTAGAAAACCCTGATAAAAATGTTGCTAATGGTGGCATCAATGTCTTCATTTATGCATTGGCACCGGTTTTCCTCCAGAATCCAGAAATATGCATTTCCTTAGTAAACTGTTTGATGTGGAGAGCCTTCTCAAAGCATCTGAGAACCCAAATCTCTGTTTTGGGAGTGAGTGGGACATATCAAAAGTTCTGGCCTTGACTAAAGTGGCCTCTTACTTTCTGAAAAGTGAATTTGTGGCCTAAATACCACCTTTGATTATGCTGATATAGTAGGTCGTGTTAGTTAAGATTTCTAATCAAATGGCATTTTTGTTCTGCTTCTATGTGACCACCTCTGATAACACTGATATGCTTTCTTCTTATTTTTATTTTTATTTATTTTTTCTTTCTTCTTATTTTTAAAGGATCATTAGGATACCACTCCTCTTTATCATCACCCTTCTTGCATGTGTTACGAAGGAATAGCCAACTATTTGGATTTGCCATGGTTTGACATTAGCAACTTTTCTATTAGTACAATGAAGAGTCTAGAAACTTGAACATAAATAAAATTTCCATTAAAACCAAACTGTTGTACTTTTTTCCTTTACATATGAGGTAAATTTGAATATCTTGACGCTAAATTCCATTAAGATGCTTTGTAGAGACTGTAGGAATTTTTGGTTAGAACAAAATAGAGGATTAATTTACTTATATTAGCTTTGAGAAAATCAGATCAATTTCCTATTTAGAAACAATACAGGAAATCTTAATTTCCATCAAATTTACCCAGAATTAAAAATATTTTAGCATTAAAAAAAAAAAGCCAGAGTTTGTAATCCTTCATGGTCTGTGGGGGAGAAAATCTGGTTGAGGATATTCAGGCCTACTTCTTTTCACCTTCTGCTGCTTGCCTTTTTGGTGTCTTACTTTCAGGCAACCAAAAGTTGGTGGAATTCACACTCGAGCTATTTTGCCTCTCACTAGCAACGCTGGACAAAAAATGGGTAGGGAAAACATTTGAAATCAGTGATGTAAGTAAAAATGTTAGATGATACGGATTGAATTTAATCCTTCCATCCCTGGCTTCTTCAATGGCGTCAGAATCTGCAGGGCCACAGAACCTTCCCGCCTTGAAGGGACCCTGAAGACAGCCTCTTTGTGAGGCCGCTCCCCAGCATGGCGACACAGCAGACACAGCAGAACCCCACAGGCAGCTCTCGCTGCGGAAACCACTCTCCTCCGCGCTTCCTCTGCTGCTACCCTGTATCACTACTCTCATTTGTGTGCCTTGTCTTCCTGACTAAATATTGTCTCTTGAGGTCCAGGACCTGTCTTCAATCTGTTTTCTCCCGTAGTATTTATCACAGCCTCCTCACACTTCTAGCAGCTGTTCTAAAAATGTCTGCTGGATGAACAGATGAAGTTGGAAACTCATGAGATTTTGCCCTCGCCCCTTGATTTCTTTTAACCTTTTACCCATATTCATACCTCACAATCTGCCCTTTAAAAAAAGAGCATATTACTTTTTGTTTTCCTGATTAGTAAAAAGGGGACCTTTTTTTTAAATGAAGAGAAGCAATAAAACAGTGGGTACAAACTTTTGCCCAAACAACATTCACTGTTATTATTTGGTTTATTTCCTAGTAGTGCTTTTCCTACGTGCGCACGCACGCATGTGTGTGTATACACATTTGTTTTTGGAGGGGGGTGGTGTGTTTTACTGCTTTCACAGTTTTCGTGCCCCTTTTTCACTTAGTTATGACTAACATTTTCCCCATGTCCTAAGACATTCTTGGTTGTATTATGTTCCATCCTAAGAATACATCATGATTTATTACCTAGGCTCCCTTTCAAGTTGCATGGCCAACTCAACCTAACTGAAGCAAAACAAGAAGGGGAAATATTTATTATTAGGTGACAAAACATACCACAAATGAACATGATCCAAGGTATAGAGTGATAAGTGCCAAAGTCAAGGTGGCTATATGAAGCCGTAAGGAGAGATTATCTCTGTCTTGCCAACTGGGTAAGAGGGGGGTGGTATTTGATCTGGGCTTGAAGGAGACGTAAAAGTGATAATGGCTTACATGTTTCAGGTACTCACCAGGTGATACATCATATTAATAATTTTACATAGATTATCTCATTTATTCTTCCCAAACTTTGCTCTTTCCACTTAGCAATCGCAGTGTAATATTTTCCCAATGCTTTATGACATTTTTGGTTATATTATATCCCAATATTTGAATTCCATATATTCCATCATATGAACACATCATCATTTATTTGTGAATTAGGCTCCTTCTACGTTGCATAATTAACTTAATGGAAGCAAAGCAAATTTATTACATTTATTATAAAGTATTTTCATTCCCATTTCACAGATGAGAAAACCAAGGCTTAGAGAGGTTATGTAAACTTGCCCGTGTTCAATTAGGATTTTGATATGCACAAAGGAGGAATGGGCCCAGGCTGGGTGGGGGTGGGGGTGGGGGTAGAGGGAGGCAATTTACCAAAATGAATAGCCTCCCCGAAGCATCAGTAGCCACTTATGTCCGTACAATGTCACAGTGAGTCTGTTCCTCGGGGTGTATTTCGTTAGGACCTGCCAGATGGAGAAGACAGGAAATAACTACCTTTCACGGTGGCTCTTTCATGTGGTTCCTTAAACAGCCATCTGTGCCACCCATTGCAAGGAACCGAGGATTTCAAGTCATCTCTTGAATCTTCCGTGTGACAGTTCTCCCATAACGGCTCCTGAGTCAAAGATCAAAGGCCACCAGACATTTTAACGCAGAGGGCAACTTTTAATAGATGGCTTCTTCGAAGATGGGTAGTTCAGATGACATCAGAGAAACGCACACACACACAAAATAAAATTTGTAGCTCGCTTCTATCTTCTAAAAACGTGATACACAAGCAATTACAGAAGTCAGAGTGTTGGTCAAACCAACATGCAGGGATGAGCTGGTTCTCCCCCTCATCCACCTAGGAGGACAACATCTGTCCAGGGCAAATGTGTTCAGGACTTGGCAGGAGGCCCTCAACACCTCTCCTGGCTCAGCCTTGCCTCCTTGCATCATAACTCACAGTGCACAGGGCAAAGGCCTGGTTTCCTAGTTTGCCTGGCTGGCTCACTTGTTGCGCGGGAGCCACCAACTGGAGGCAGCGGCCGGCCGCTGGATTGGCCGCAGAGGGTCTGGCTTTGAAGTCCTACCCCGCAGTTATCTCTCGCTGCACCAGGCGGGCTGTGAGCAAGCCCGTTGCCTGCAGCTGTCACCATTTAAGCCAGCAGGCGTTTGAAGATGTGCCGCCCCCCCCGCCTTGTGAGGGAAGCCAGAATAGAACAAAGTGTGGTGTTCCCATGAAATCCTTTGAGCGCTTGATAAGGGTGCGAATCTGCACCTTCCCCCTCCCGTCGGGGGTGGGCGAGGGCAGAGGGGCCCAGGGGAGACACTAAGGTGGCGCTAGGCTCCCCCTCTCTGCAAAATTCCGAGGTCGCTGGAACTGCCCCGTGTGTTTGCCACGGGTGTCGGGGGTGGGGGGTCCCCGATGACAAAACAGCTTGCATATAGGGAAGAGGTGGTGGAGGAGGCGGGGAGGGGAGGGCCTCTCCCACTCAGTGTCTCTCCCCTCTTCCCCTCTGGGTCCGCACACAGTTGAGACCCCAGATCCTCACGCTGCTGGTGAACATATGTTCTAAGCGAGTGGTGAGATAGTGTCGCAGCCGTTGAGGCAATAAGCTTGGGCTGCGGTTTTTTGTTTCCTCACCATGTCTTTATCACTTGACAAGCGCCTTGGTCTGTTTCACCCCTGGAGTGTGAGCTGGGACAAATTTTTGCCACCTCTTTTCCTCACTCCCAGGGCTCGTCTCTCCAAAAGAAGAAGACGGTCTTTCAGAAGAGAGCAGCTGCCCAGGAGGGCACGGCGTTTGCCCAGACCTCCCAAACATCTCGTCCAAAACGCTTCCTTCTGGGTTGGTTTCTCTGTCGCTGCAAATACCACACATGGCGAACTGGCGCTGGGCTGCTGGAGGGCAGCTCCGTGTGACACAACCGCTTAGAGGATGCAGGCGGGGGCAAGGCCTGGGCGAGGAGCTGGGGGAGCGGGCTTTTGCTTTCACTGACCATCTGTCCCCCCGGGTGAGCAGCCCTTTCTGCCCACTTCACAGGGGAGCCAAGCGGCCCAGAGCAAATTGCTCATTTTCCAAACAAAAATGCAGTGAGAGAGCCTGTGTAAGCGGGGTTACAAATTGCTGTCAGGCCTGGGTGGGAAGTTGGCAGTCAGGTTCTCTTGCCACTGGAAGGAAGGGAAGCGACT
Source organism: Vulpes lagopus (assembly GCF_018345385.1). NCBI lineage: Eukaryota > Metazoa > Chordata > Mammalia > Carnivora > Canidae > Vulpes > Vulpes lagopus. Next base: position 104,790,451 of record NC_054829.1, read on the forward strand.
GGAAGGAAGGGATTCGTGCTGGAAGGACAGCGGAGGAATTCCTGGTATGAGAATTGTCGGCCTCTCTCTGCATCTGCAGACACCATGTGGCTGGCCCCTCGGTGGCCCGGGAGATTACATAAAGGGTTGGAAAGCCCACAGTCTTTGTGAAGGATAAACATCTTCCTTCTGCCACCAAAGTGGTAGCAGTTGTGCTTCCAGGATGGGAGGTTTCAAAACAAAACTAGGCCAGTGCTGTTGGCATCACGTTGCCTCTGAGAAGATACCATCGGCTCTCATCAGACACCAATTTTCTAGTGTGTGGATGACACAGACCTTTAGGCTTCCCTTCCTGTTGGGCAGAATCAATAAAAGCGGACAAGTGTTCTATTGTAAACACGTTACAGAAAAGGTTTGGTTGCAGAAGTGAGTCAAGCTATTGAACACAGTGAAGGGTTCAGATTGTGTGTGTCTACAAGTGGCTTTGCCCTCTTGAGGAGAGGTCTGAGGGGGATCCAAAGGCTTGACCAAGCAAGTCCTAGATCTCCCCATTCCTTTCAGCTTAAGTCATGGGGAGGCCAAGAAGAGGTTTAGGCCTGTTCCTATTTTAGCATTTTCGGTCCTCAAGGGGATCTTGGGTCTTCTCACAAAGCTCTGGACAGCAGGAGGGATGGTGGGATGCTCTCAGCACAAAGCATATCACAGTGTTGGTGAAATAACCTTGAGAGTTAAGAAGTACTTTGAGGGTTTGGACCACCCAGGATGAATAACTGTCTGAACAGGATGACTCCATTTTTTTATATAAGAGATTGAGGAGGCCACAAGGCTGTTTCTCAGGAGTAATTACCTGAAGACTATGTGTCACCCTGAAGCCTCCTACCCTATTGACGTGGTGAAATGAACTCAGAAGGGAACTGTGTCATGTTCCAGTGGGCTCTAAGCTCTAATCTCTCCTCGTGCACTTCAGTTCCATCAGCTATGTCAGAACTGAGCCAGGAGAGTTTGGGGGGGTGGGGGGACTGCTTTTGAATTCTAGACATGCCCCTTGATAAGTGTTGTTTATCTTTCCTGAGATGCAGTTGCCTGATGCATAAAATTGTGTCAATTGTGTCTATCATAGAGAGCTGGTAAGATAAATTAGATAAAGCTTGTAGGGTATCTAGCACCATGCTGGGTGTATAATAAACATCCAACAAGTGTAATCTCCTCTTTTTCATTCCTTATTTCCCTGTGCCCAAGATCGATTAAGAAAAGGCACTGACATGGGTACCTGGGTGGCTCAGTCGGTTAAATGTCCAGCTCTTGGTTTTGGCTCAGGTCATGATCTCAGGGTTGTGAGATCGAGCCCTGTGTCAGCCTCCATGCTCAGTGTGGAGTCTGCTTGAAATACTCTCTCCCTCTGTCCCTCTCCCTACTTGCTCACTCTCTTTATCTCACTCTAAGGTAAATAAAACCTTTAAAAAAAAAGAAAGAAAAGACACTGACATATGGGTTTTAGATATTTGAGATATAAACTGGAAGGTCAAGATGAACTGGAAGATCAGTCTGAGAGGAAAAGAATGGGTGCTATGCCTAAAGCCACCCAACAACCTCCTGGTCCTGACATCCATAATGTACATGTGAAGCAGAGAGTGAATAAGTGGCTCACAGTGGCCTTGCCAGCAGGTGACTTTTATGGGGGATGATCAACCGTACAATCTGACAACTGAGTATGGAGAATGTGAAGTTCAGGACACGCTATCTGGTCCACTGGTAAGAGGGTAGATTTGGAAAGGGGGTCAGCCAGAGACTCACCCCTGGGGGAGTGGGGTATGAAGTAGGACTCATTCATAGGAGAAATTGGGCAGGAACCTAACTATTGGCAAATTGGAAATCCCCCAAGCAGAGCAATTCTGACTCCATTATTGACCTAGGACTTCCAAATTAACCCCCCCTCCCACCACACACATATAGCTATGAAATAAGGGAAACAGGGCTAACTGAAATATGTAGAAAAACAACTGGGGGTTGTATTTGACTCAGTACAAGTCAACAGTGTGACATGGCTATAAATCCTAGGTAGCATTAATATTAACAGAAGATCCTATCTAGATCTAGAAGGAATATAGCCCTTCTAATCCTGTTGCATTGGGGTGTGCAGAGACAACTGAGCATGTCAACAGGAGACCAAAAATGGTGTTGAGGGGACAGGAAATAGTGCCATCTGAAAAACTGTTGGAGGAAGTAAGGAGGCTTAAAAAATACCATGAGAGTTCATAATAACTATTCTCAAATATGTGAAAGACTGGGTCATCAGTCAAGGCTAGTGATTGCTAGCAACAGAAAGTGTCTCTGGCTATCTTAGTTAAAAAAGGGATTTGTTGGAAGGTTATTGGGTGACTTGCAGAATCATCAGAAGACTGGAAAGCCTGATGGGGAAAACGCTCCAGAGCCAAGTGAGGCTGGCAACAGAGGACAGACTGTGGTGATGCTGTAAGAACCATGTATCTAGGTGCCATCTGGTACTACCTCCACTGTACACTGTGGCCACTGCTGCTGGACCCTTCTCTACTTCCACAGGTAGTTTTAGACTGTGCCTGACTCTCCCGTCCTCTCTAATATTAAAAATCCTACTTAGAGCTTCCATTGACTACACGATCGTGGGTTGGCTGTCCAGGGATGTGTAGAGGGAATGCACAGTCCCCTTCACTTCCATGGTGAGAAGGAGGGCTCTAAGACCCAAACAATGGAGAAATATTCCGAAAAAAAGAGGAGTTAAGGTCCTGTGCAAACATGAATAAATAGAAAAGTAAGACAAATGTACACTACAAAGTAGCACCGTGTGATTACTTCTTTAAACCCTAAGAGGTAGGAAAAAGACCAAGAAGTATATGCAATTGAGAAAAAATTAAAAATATTTCAAAAATATGTTGCTAATAACACTGGGACAACATGGTTGAGTTTCCTTTGGTGGTACTAAGTTCCCCACTCCTGGCAGAATGAGAGAAGGGGCTGGTAACCCCTTGGTGGAAGTTTTCCTCTGTAATAGTGAATGTCTAGTAATAAATCATCTAGTCATAAACCAATGTATTTATTTCTAAATTATTCTGTCTACATTGTAACAAAGATGGAGAATATTCTAGAAACTCTCCTGTGGATTTTGACATTTCTACTCTTAAACCCTAGACCTGGAAATCGTTCGCATGTGCTTGGGCACAAATGTGGAAAAAGCCATGAATCCCTTGACTTTTTTAAAAAAGATTTGGAGGATGGGGGGAAGGGGAGCAGATGGATGGCGAGCATCTGTTTCTTCCTTCCCAGAAGTCTACGTCAGTCATCTCAGCCGGGCACAGGCAGGTTGGAGGGTGGGAAGTTGCTGATTACTAAATTGGTCCCTAAAACCTCCAGCAGACTGGTAGTTAGATATGGGCTGGGGGTAGAGGAAAGGGAGGGAGGATACCTATGATGCCAGGACAGACTTCCCACCTTCCTGCCACTTCCCACCCCAAAAGGAAGGCACCGGTGGCTAATTGCACCTGGCACCCAGGGAGTGACATCTGGGGTCACTGATGTTTGGTCATTCCTCTGCCCAGTTCCTTTACTTTGTGTGCTTGGGTCAATTTCTTCTCTGTTGCCCGTAAATATTTACAGCTCCTACATGCCCTTGCAAATTGGATTAATCTTAGCATATTTCTGGGACAGAGACGCCCCTGTCCAGCCTTAGTACTGAGGAATAGGCTGAAGGATTTCTTTCTTTTTTTCTCTTTCTTTCTTTCTTTCTTTCTTTCTTTCTTTCTTTCTTTCTTTCTTTCTTTCTTTTTCTTTCTTTCTTTCTTTCTCCTGAGTGAGTTCAAGGAGAGAATGAGAAGAAGGAAGAAAGATGAAAAGCAAATATTAAAAATTTCTAAATGTAGCTCAAATGTCAAAGGAGATAAGAGCTCAACATTTGGGGAGCAAAGTCGGGAGACAGGGCTTGCTGAAGGATGGTATCCGTACCCAGGTCAGGGTGTGAAGCGATTGGGTGAGTCCAAAAATCGACTGTAGCATAATCTCAGGTCTGGAGAATGATGTCAATTAATTTAAACCTTCTTCTCCAGGTAAAGGAACGAAGGGGATGCCTTGCAGTCTTTACAACGTTCAGGAAGTGAAACCCCAGATAAAGAAGTTTCTGAGCAAGGTTATTAGTGTGGATAATTACCATAATCACTCAAGTTTTACTTAGATTCATATGGTATCTTTGGTAAAGGAATTTTAGAGCAGTTGAACTGCCAGGCACTCCTTCCTTGCAAATTTTAAACCGCCTGAGGTTTCTATCTTTTCAGATATTCACCATTTTCCGTGAAGAAAATGCCTTCCCTGAAATGTTGCCTGTTAAGGAAATTTATCTTTTCCTTCAGTCTTCGCAGGAATGCAGGCGATTAGCCACGGAGCCCTTCTCTGTTTAGCACCAGGCATCAGTCGCCCAGCCACGCAGAGGCCATTTGAATGGAACCAGAGAATAATCTTCAGAAGAAAAAGCAAGCTCACGAGAGTGGCTGCGGCCCATTGTGTGGAGTTAAACACGCTGCCCAGAGCGTCGGATTGCGGATTGGTGGCAGGGATGTGTGGTGTTAATGACGATGGGGGTAGGCAGGGGCGGTGGCAGAGAGATTGGTATCCCTCTCTTCCAACCTTGGTAATTAGTATTCCCTGTTACATCCTAATTAAAGGCCCCACAGCGTTGTTTTTTTTTTTTTTTTTTTAATATTTTATTTATTTGAGAGACAGTGAGAGACAGAGAGAACAAGCAGGGTGAGGGGCAGAGGAAGAAGCAGACTCTCCGAGGAGCCAGAAATCTGAAGCTAGAGCCCTCTCCCTAGACGCTTGGGATTATGACCTGAGCCTAAGGCAGGTGCTCAACCAATTAAGCCACCCAATCACCCCGAGACTCTGGGTGTTTTAAAAATTTTAAGTATTTTTGTTTTGTTGGCGGCAGAAGACTTTTAAATCCTTTAAATCTGAAAAATAAAAATTAAAAAAAAAAACAGTAACAAGAAACACTTTTAAACTGAAACATTATGGGGAGCTCCATATATAAAACAGATAATAATATCTAAAATTTATATAGGATTTTTCATGTACCAAGTTTCATATGTTGATTTATTTAATCCTCATAATACCCTATAAAATGTTATTGTCATTCTTATTTACAGGGGAGGAAACTGAGGCACAGAAAATCTAAGTAACTTGTCCAGGATCACCCGATGGCAATTAGTAGAGCTGTGAGTTGAACTTGGACAGTCTGCTTCGAACTGTCTTGTGCTTACATGGTAGCAGAGGACTCTCTGGCCTCCAGCCTCCTCCCTCTCTCCTTCTGCTCTATAAAATCCCTTGGGCTCTATGAAACACAGCTCCAAAAGCTGCTCACACAGCAAACTGTAAAGAGAAGAGAACTCTCTTCTTTTAGGGATGAGAAAATTGAAACCCAGAGAGGTAAAGCAACTTTCCTAAGATCTCACAATCAGCAAACAAAACACTCACTTACATCCTCTTCTTCATGTTAGAGATTCAAGAGATTTTCTCTTTGGTAGGCATGCTTTGTGTATTTCCCATAGAGAAAAATGCCTTGAGAGCATCCTGAAGAGAGTTTAGATGGGTGAAGGAACTTGATGAGCATCAAAATGATCAAAAAGCAGTTTTGGGGAAAAAATTCAAATTAATTAAATTGTGTCTTTCACTTCCTCCTACTTATATGAAGTTCAGAACCAGATGAGGGAGAATGAGTCCCAAGTCATAAATTGTCATCATTCATTTACTCAACAAATAATGACTGAGAGCCTGTTATGTTTCATGGACTGATCGCATGCAGGTACATACCATGTGTTATCTACTAGGTGCAGGGACACAGTGGAGAATAAGTCAGGTTCCTGCCCTCTTAGAACTCATGTACTAGGATTGGTGGGAAGACCAGTTAATTTTGCATGGAGATGGTATTTATAGGACTTAGAGCCAGTCTGTACCCTGGCCAGCTGTCTCATGGTTGTGGGCCATTGGTCGCTAGAAAACCAAGTAAGAATATGGAAGGTCTTGAGCAAATCTATCACATTTCTGAGATGTTCTTGTCTTTCTCATGGTGAACCATTAGAGAATTTGTTTAAAAGATTTTTACCTTAACAATTAAGCTCTGTGTCTCACTTCATATTTGTATAGCAAATACATGTAGTATCTTTTATTTCTATGGAAGTATATTGAAGTCTTTCAGGAATCGATAGCATCTTTTTCTGTCTACTAACTCACTAGGTGATGGTCTATTCCCATGGATGAAAAATATAATACTTTGCAATTTTCGAATCATTTCTAGAGCTTCTGGATGATAGAAACTTTAGTAACAGAAATATAGTGATTAGTAATGTATTTTTATGTGGACAAAATGATAGTATATATAATAACTATGTGATCATTCAACAAACATTTATTGAACCACTTTGGGTTAATTTGAAAGCTTTTGACTGCAATAAATCAAGCTCAAGGTAGCTTAATCAATAAAGATAATTTGTTGGATTCTATAATTGACAAAGAAAGGGTTATTTCAAGTTTCAGGATGGGCTGATCGGGGGGTCTGTTTCTTTAAATTTCTCTCAGTGCTGGCTCTCCTCTGGGTACCACTTATATTCTCAGACTGTTTTTTCTTCTCATAGAAAAAAAACCCGGCTATTTTATTTTAAGGCTCATATCTGCACATCACTGTGTCAAGCATTTCTCTCCTAACCAGCAAATGAAAGTCTGGGCTTCACTCATTAGGTTAACTTGAGTTACGTGCCTTTCTCTAAACTTATTACAGTGGGTAGGAAATTTGGGTTATACTAATTGGTCTACGCTATTTAGGGTCTGCCCCTGGAGTTGGAGGAGAAGTAGACAATCCCAAACAAACCACACAGCTACTACCCAACAGAGGAGAGGTATAATGGATGCTGGGAGGCAACTCAATGTGCTTCAACCTACCATGTACCATACATGGTAGGCTTTGAGGGTATCACTGTAGATGATTAAGTCTAGTTAAACACCCATAAGCAGATCTTTAAAACCTTCATAGCACAACTTTGAGATTCTTAAAATATGAAGTAGGGCAAAACTCCAAATTACTGTCCTCGTATTTCTAGAACAATTTCCTAGTCTACAGTGCGCAGTGAAGAAATTGAATCAGGAGCCAGAGGGCTTGTTCACTTACACCCCCAACAAGTAGATTTTGTATGTGATACCCAGAATTAGAGGAAGCATAACCAGTGGGTTCACTATGAAGATTTATAATCTTCCTATTAGATTTTGCTTTAGATTTGTAGTTGGAAGCAATTAAGCTTCCATAATAGAATATATTTAATATTTAGGTAAGTTGAACTAAAAAAAATTGATTGAGGTGACTACATTGTGCACTGAAACCAAGTCCTAAGTAAGACGGTGTATGGGAAAGAGGAGAAGGAAAGTTGTCTGGGAATATTCTCAGTAACAAGCTGTGTCTGCTGTTTGCTGGTCTAGCAGCCTGCATATGTGACAGGATAGTCCCTACTGGGTCCCCTATGACATTAAGGCTGGAAGTAGAGATGAGAGCTAATGGAGGCATCCTGAAAATTCCATTCCTCATACTTGGGGGTATGTAAGTTCTATCGACTCAATAGGAATGGACTGTATACTTCCCTGAAGCATGCTGTGTCCCTGTGTCTAACACTCGTGAGTTGTATTTTATAGATTTCTAAACTACGTAATTCCGTAGCATAAATAGTGATCTTTGTCTTAGTCATAGTTTTAGCAAAAATTGAAGGGACGCACATGAAGTTTGATGCTCTAGGATGATCATATGAAACCTTATTCAGTGAAGCTCAGTACAACCCAGTCGCCTACCTCTAGTCTGCTACTATTCCAATCACGATCACTGCCACGTCACACACAAATTGTTCATTACCTTATGTTAAGATTCTTGGTCCACTTTGAGGGCTACAAAAAATGTGAAAAATTAGGTATTGAGGGTGAAAGAAAAGAATACAGTTTTTGCTATGTACATTTCATTATGCTTAGTTTAGAACAAATTGTACATCTTTCCAATGAACCACAATGATAAAATAGGTAATATGGAACAATGTTTCCCTTTTTCTATGTCTGCCATAATATCGGGAGTGGGTAGGTAATTAGTGGACCTCAGATGACTCAGTGAGCTGAATCTTCTTATAGACGGCAACTGGGTGCATTGCCCTGCGAGGGTCAGATCTCATAATCCTTTAGTTCAGAGAACTATGGACGCCCTCAAAGGCACAAAGGGACAGCATTCTGCCTACTAAATGTGGTTCTGCATCAATCTAGAAATTCTTTGTTGATAACCAAATGTGTAGCAACCACATTTAAATTTCAGAACGCTACAATCAGATGTGTTTGAATAAAGAAGAAAAAAAGAGAACCGAAAGCTATTAAGTGCAGCTTTTAAAGTCATGGGTAGATGCTATTTCAAAACAAACAGGTCAACTCTATCCCAGTTAAAGTAGATAGAATCCTCTAGTCTCTTCAGGAGTTGTACTTGGAATATGAAATAGGAATTTTGTTTAGGGTTCTCCAGGTGTGATGTTTTAAAGAATTTTTGCCAATAATATTTTCAATGCAGTTGCCTTTGAACAGGGCAGTGGGGGAAGCCAAGTTAGGTTAACAGATCGACCATAGAAAATTCAAGAGGGTCCTTTGCAAGGTGAGAGGGAGTCTGTGGCTTTACCATGTGGTTGTGTGGCTCCCCCGAGTTGCTCTGCCTGTTTTGCAGGGGTTTGTGGTGTGTTCACTGACACTTAGGTGGCTGCAGGCTGAGGATGGCTCTTCTGTGGGCTCAGCCAGCTTGGCATGCTCTCAGGTCTGGGAAGTCCACACTGTTTTACAAAGAGCAGGTGGGCGAGAAAGCTCAACACTGCAGGGCACATTGTGCAGCTGTGAGAGGTGGAATTCCCCTCAAAAGGATCGGCACTGCTTTGAAAATAAATTCGTCATTAAAATAGAAGGATTTCTGAAGCGGTAGACGAACACAGGGCTTGATTGGTTTCAAATTAACTCTTTGTACTCATCTTTCATTCATCCTTTAAGAGAAATGTCTCTGCTTCTTCCAGAGAGGTAACACAAATAATCCTTGACATCTTTGCAAGGAGGAGCATGCAATATTGGAGCACTTGGACTGCATCTGCTTTCCATTCCCCTGCGTCTCGCTGCTTTCGGGCTCGGCGGGGAGGGCCCCCGGCTGCGATTCCAGCACCCTGCTTGACTTCATGGGCAGCATTTTGAAAATGCTCGGGGCTGTGCTTCTCTCTGCAAGGAGGGCCTAGGCAGCCACTGCGGGCCAGAGCAAGGTGGGCGCCCCTCCTTCCTTCCTCCTTTCCCTGTCTTCCCCCCTTTCTAGATGTGCACACTCTTTCCGGGGCTCCCTTCCTCCCTCCCCACTCCCAGTGAGGTAAGAATGGCCTTGCTTCTGTTCTTCTTGCTACTAACTCAGAGCCTGTTCTCGCCCGCTCCCGGTGAAAGCATCTGATCACTCCGTTTTCTCCGAGGGAGACGATTTATATATCTGTGAAAAGTGTCTTTCACCCCCCAACTCCCCCCCCCCCCACACACAATCCCATAAACAATGTAATGCAGAGCTGGCTAGCCTGTGGAAACCTTTCTGGCTACTTAAGTGAAGTTTCCTAATCCTTTTCTGCAGCAACCCCAGACCCAAGTGCTGGGGCCCATTCATCTGCTGTTGCTCCTCAAGCACTTTGATCTCAGGCCTTCATTACAGCTCATTTCAGCATTAAGGATGATCTGAATTCATGAGCTCTTCCCTTTCTAATAAGTGCCATTCATATCCATCCTCAGGAGCCACCACAGCTCCCGGAAAACTGGTTCAAACCACACGCAAGAGAATAATGGGCCAGCTTCAAACACCAGTGAAAAACGGGGGTTTTATTAGCCAAATGAACCTTTGAGTGAGATGCTTCATTAAACAGGGGAGTCTCATTTTCAGGGCGCTGTTAAATCTACCAATTGCCACTCTGAGATTAGTAAGTGTGATTCTTTCACTTTTTTCAGGTGAAAAAAAAGGTGGAAATGGAGAAGAGACTATGCTCATTGTATCCAAGCAGGGCTACAGTTGATCTGGGGTTCATTGGGTTTCATAAAACCCAATGATTTTGAAAACCATGGATGCTTTTACATGGCTTTCCTTGTTTGATTCATCTGGAGTGAATTGTGCCACTCCTAAAAGAACTTACTCTTTTTTTTTTTTTTCATTTTCTAAAAAGAAAAAAAGAAAAGAAAGAAAGAAAGAAAGAAAGGAAGGAAGGAAGGAAGGAAGGAAGGAAGGAAGAAAGAAAGAAAGAAAGAAAGAAAGAAAGAAATTAATTTAATTTGGATTCAGATAATTCCCTTATAACTTCTAAAGCTGTGAAGCAAAAAGAGGAACAGATAATTAGAAGATGATAGGAGCCAGCACAGAGCCAAATGGAGGAAAAGACAGGCACACAGTAAGGCGGCAAAAGCCACCACCTAATCCATCAACAGACTTTGCTATAATTATGTTTTGCTCTGGCTTTAAACTGGTGAAAGCACAAAGGAGGCACTATTAAAGTCTTAATTCTTGTAAGAGAAAGCTCATCTTGTATAACAGCAAGTAGTGTGCACCAAAGTGGTTCCACAATTAGCACGATGGCAAATTTCAATTTAGCACTTAGTTGGAGCATTCAATAAGGCGGCAAAAATGAAGGGGGAAAGAGGAGGTGGCCTTCTGTTAAAAGTCCCTTAAAGCTCCTAAAGAGCACTCCTTGCTATTGCTCTGTTGGTTCATTTTCTCCTCACCTTCCAACCTTCTCCACCTTTCCCCAACCCCCCACCTCAAACCATGTCCTCCCCACCCCTGCCCCTCTCCATTCAGGCCTTCCTTATGAATGTGGCTTTCATGAAAGGCGGCTGGGGGGTGCGGGTACCACAGGCTAAGTCTTTCTCCTTTGGCAGAAGGAGGCACAGTGTGGCAGTAAGCATGCAGAAGTAGAAGACCTAAAGCCCTTGAGAACAACAGGTTGGAGGGGATAGGACCTCCATGTATATGGATGCTGGCACCACCCAGCGGCCCTGGCTCCCAGGTGGTGGTTTTGCAGGTTTCAGTGGGTAAGCCCTTCACCCTCTTTCCAGGAGGTCTCACTGTTCAAAATGGCTGGCCCCCACCCATCACCTTCAGTCCTGTCAATACATGGTGAGAGAGCTCAAATTAAAATTAGTGGCAGGAAGAGGAGCCTTGAGATCCCTTTCACTGAGCCTTTCAATTAAGGCTACTGATTAGATCCTAGATTTCCTTACCACATAAAAAAGAGTAAGGGTTCACTCACATGAACGGTTGTTTTTCCCCCCTTTGGCCCAGCCTGATGTTTTTAATTTTGCCGGGCTGCATAACCAAGTGTTGCTGCTCAGCTGCTTCTGGAGCAGACACAGAGCATCCAGGATGCTCCTTCCCTCTGGGGCCCTGCTCCTTGGTCGGGTCTGAGGAGTACGATTGACCCCTGAATGCCTCAGAAGCCCCCTGCAGAATTGAAAATCCAGGTATGACTCTGACTCCACCAAAACTTAGCTATTAATAGCCTACTGGAAATATTACCAATAACATAAATAGTTGATTAACACATATTTTGTATGTTAAACAAATTACATACCATTATATATGTATATTATATTCTTACAATAAAGTAAGCTGGAGAAAAGAAAATGTCAGAAAGTTATAAGGAAAACACACTTATAGTACTATACTGTATTTATCAAACAAAATCTGCACGTGAGTGGATGGCACAGTTCAAACCTGTGTTGTGTTCGTTGGGCAAGGATCAACCGTAGCATGACGTCCACACATTTTGTCTCTGCCTTTGAATCAAGGTAGTTACAGCCAGTCCCCCTCAGACAGAGCCTTCACTTGGCTAGAGTTTGCGCTCGTTTCCTGCCCCACAAAGACTGAGTAGCCAGTTGAACCAAGATGTACATGTCTTTGTCCTACTGTTAGTTAAGGGTGCAGATAATTTCTTTCTTTTTTTTTAAAAGAATTTATTTATTTATTCATGAGAGACACAGAGAGAGAGGCAGAGACATAGACAGAGGGAAAAATGGGCTCCCTGCAGGGAGCCTGGTGTGGGACTTGATCTTAGGACCCCAGGATCATGACCTGAGCCAAAGGCAGACAGATGCTCAACTACTGAGCCACCCAGGTGTCCCAATAACTTCTTTTTTTTTCACAACTAGTTTAAAGAAAGAATACTGAGATATTTGTGTGACTTTTGTGACAGTCACTAGAACAAACTGTTATTTCTCCTTCATTCTGTGTAAATCTTGCAATGAGACGTCTTTGCTTCTGGGACATGCTCTGGCTAAGTTCCTGTGCCTGTAGTCCTTGCAGGGCAGACATGTTGGAAATAGAGTTGGCCCTGGGGCCAAATATTAGACCAAAACTGTGGAATGCAAACTAGTGAATCTGACCCTGAATAACCTCACTTTCTAACTGTTGCTCTGAGGCCGGAATACTTTGGTTTGATTCCACACAATTTGTATTCATGAAGAATTACCAGAACTTTTCTTTTCTTCTTTTCTTTTTTAATGATTTTATTTATTTGTTCATAGACACACAGAGAGAGGCAGAGACATAGGCAGAGGGAGAGCCTCTGCCTATGCCTCTGCCAGGAAGCCTGCTGTGGGACTGGATCCCAGGACCAGGATCATGCCTTGAGCCAAAGGCAGATGCTCAATCACTGAACCACCCAGGCGTCCCTACCAGAACTTTTCTATTGTTGCTATGTAGACCTGTTACATTTAACCTGAATAAATAATTGTTTAAATTGACCACAGTGGGCTAAGAGGGTTTATGGAGCACAGGAACCAGTATACTCAGCTCTTTGTAACACATGATGCTGGAGAAATTGGAAGGACCACTTTTTCCAATTGCTTCCTGTTCCACCACAAATAGAAAGACAATTGCAATTTGCCATTCATTTCCTCTGTCTTTTGACTTTCTTTTTTTTTTTTAAGATTTTATTTTTTGGGATCCCTGGGTGGCGCAGCGGTTTGGCGTCTGCCTTTGGCCCAGGACGCGATCCTGGAGACCCGGGATCGAATCCCACTTCGGGCTCCCGGTGCATGGAGCCTGCTTCTCCCTCTGCCTATGTCTCTGCCTCTCTCTCTCTCTCTCTCTCTCTGTGTGACTATCATAAATAAATAAAAAAAATTTTTTTTTTAATTTTATTTTTTTACTCATGAGACACACACACACACACACACACACACACAGAGAGAGAGAGAGAGAGAGAGAGAGAGAAGTAGAGACACAGGCAGAGGGAGAAGCAGGCTCCATGCAGGGGGCCCGATGTGGGACTCGATTCCGGGTCTCCAGGATCACGCCCTGGGTCGAAGCCAGGTGCTAAACCGCTGAGCCACCCAAGGATCTCCTTGTCTTTGGCTTTCATGTGCCAAATATATTAAGTTCAGGACATAAGGTGGGTAGGTATTTTTATTATCGCTTTAGAGACCAGAAAGCCAAAACGTAGAGTGAATCCACTTAACCAGGGTTGCATAAATGAACTTAAACCTGAGAACTCCTCACTAGCAGCCCTAAGAAAATCGTGGTTAAGAATGGTGGCACTGGAATCAGCATGCTGAAAATGCCGGCTTTAACATTCATTTTTTAAAATATTTTATTTATTTAAGAGAGAGAGAGAGAGAGAGAGAGAGAGAGAGACAGAACAGAAGGAGGGTGGAGGGAGAGGGAGAAAAACAGACTCCCCACTGAGCACCCATCCTGACCTCACAGCCCTTGAGATCATGACCTAAGCTGCAATCAGGAGTCCAGCACTTAAGAGACTGAGCCACCCAGGCGCCCCCAGGTTTCACCTTCTTAAAAGCACAAATGAGTCACTGCACCTCCCTTAGTCTGTTTCTTCACCTATAAAAAGGGGGCATAATGGCACCACCGCAGGGGTGTCATGAGAGTTAAAAGAGGTAAGTAAGTATGTGAACTTGTTAGAACAGAGCCAGTCTCATAACACATGGTGAATCCCCAATAAATGCACTTGTATTATTATGATCATTGTTATTGCTATTGATGAGGAAACCAAGGATCAGACCACACAATTATTATTTTTTAAAAGATTTTATTTATTTATTCATGAAAGACAGAGAGAGAGGCAGAGACACAGGCAGAGGGAGAAGCAGGCTCCATGCAGGGAGCCCGATGTGGGACTCGAGCCCAGGACTAGGGGATAACGCCCTGAGCCAAAAGCAGGTGCTCAACCCCTGAGCCACCCGGGCATCCCCAGATCACACAATTAAAGAAAGAGTTAAGACCACAGCCAAGATCATGTTTTTTGTTGTTGTTGCTGTTGTTGTTTTTTGGGTTTTTTTGCAGCTTTTGAGCCCCTTCCCTAGCTAGAACTCTTATTTCTTTTTCAGCTAGAATTGTGAATTTCCTCTGAGATTGCTGTTATTCAGTTTGGTTAGTTTCCTAAGAATATACATGTTTTAAAGCAGGATTAGTTTGCAGAAGCAGCCAGATGGAGAGCTGGCGGAAGGACTCATCCTAATACTGATTCAAACATAAATTTTAACGCGGCCGAGTGCCTCCGAGTACAAGGGCTCTGTTTAGTTGGGTACCAAGTAGTTCCAGCAAGTATTTTTCCTCAGGGGCACCCAGCCTGATGCAACTTCAATTGCTCAAAAATGCTATACCATTTGGAAACAAGCAAGCAGTCGGATTTGCCAACAAACATGTCTGCAATTCTAAATCCATCATTCTAGCAGCGCTCATAAAACAAGGTCCAGATTTATTTTCCACTTGCTGTTTGTTCTGCTCATTAATTATATTCATATCTGCTTCTTTGAAGTGATTGAGACTATTGGGAAATGTAAAAGAAAGCTGTATTGATTTCAGTCTTAATATCATTCCATCTCTATTTCCTTCATCTCTGAGGGCTCAGGCATGTTGAGTGACATGTGGTGGCGGGTATAGTATGTCGGGCACAGAGTAGGACATTATCAACAGAGCCCAGGCTCTCCAGATCTGCAGTCTCTTTGGTGCGAGGGTTTAGATTTAGAACGTCTGGATTGTATTCTACGAAAATCTCCACAGCCTTTCCTTTCAAAATCAATTTCAGTTGTCAAAAACGAGGGGAGGCGGTGGTGGTGAGTCACTTTGAAATCATATAGCTTATTATGATCATCGTTTTTTAAAAGCTTATTACTCTAATTTTTCTCCCAAGGGAGTTGAGTTGATTTATAACCCCACCCTCCTTATCTCAACATGTGGCTGAGTTCAGAAGGGAATTAAAATTGGGGGATTTTTTTCCCTCCAGGAAAAACTGCTAGAACACACCCCAACCTCATTTTCAAGTTCAGTGGGAACTTTTTTGACTTTACTTTAAAAATGCATATGCAGTGACTAAGCTCATACCTCACCCCCAAACTGACATATTTGTGCTGGGTTCTTTGGAAGGCCTACCCGGGAAGGTAGACTCAACAACACCTCCATACACACTGGGTCAAATGTAACTTCTTTGAGGGCAAGGATTCTTATCTGATTTGTCCATTGATGTATCCCAAGCCCTTAAAACAGTGCCTGGTTCCTGGTGGGCACTCAGGAAATATTTGTGAAGTGAACGAATGAGGAAGTAACAGAGGCTGATAGCTAGGAGCTAGGACTTTGGGGTCAAACAGGCAAACGTGGGTTCAAATTGTAACCTGTTGATCATGAGCTTGGTGGCCCTGCCTGGGCTGCTTGGCTACAGCATCATCACCTGTAAAATGGGCCCACTGTATCTGTATCTGTATCTATTTTCCTGTATCTGTAAAAAGGATAGTGCTCCTATTGGGAGGCTACACATGAAGAAGTCTCAGTGGGCTTCTGAAGACGTAAATTCTCCATACTTGGTTCATATTCTTATTCTTGCGAATCCTCCAGAACAGGGCCTGAAGGTCCCCCTGAGTCAAGATACTGGAGGCTCATGAAGCACAATGTCTTCCCAAGCTGTGCTTCACACTGACACATAGGAAGTAACCCCCACCCTGTTTCCTGTCTTCCTTGGCATTTCAGCAATGGTGGGAGCGGCTCTTCCATGTACCTGACCAGGGCTCATATCACTCACGGGCTAATAGTCTATGTCATGCCATCCCAGGCACAGCAAAGAGAGAGGAAGAAACCATTTTAAGCTTGGATGACTGATGGCCTGGGATTATTATTCTTCAGCTTCCAGGACACAGTACTCCTATTATTTCCAGAGAGCTTTCATTTATTTTTTCAATGTTGAAAGCTCATGCCAGTACGGTCGTCTGAAACCTCATGGCAGCATATATATGAGACGATCATATTCCATTCTTGGTTCCCCTAAACAGGGTGCTACTGTTGCAGAAAGGAAGTTCCAGAGGTAACTATTCCCCTGTGACTCGAATGTGGTCGGCAGAACTGTCTTATGCAAAGTAGGCTTTGAAAAGGTGTTAGCTGGCTGAAATACAGGGCTTGCCATTCCCAGCTGGCTTGTTTGCCCACCCTGGCCAGGATCCTGCCTCTCACCAGTGCCAACACGCGATATGCCAGAAGAAGACGACCACTCTTTCCTTCAGCTCCCTTTCCGTGAAACAAAAGAAGCATCCCTCTCCCACCTCTTTGGCCGGTTCAGAATAGACTGCGGGTGGGGGCCAGTCGGTGGCCGGGAAACCGCTGTAGCACACGTGTGCTGGGAATGGCAATCACAAGGACAGGGGCACCTGCGCTGTGGTCCGATGGGATGGGGGCGCAACATGCCTACCGAGGGGTGAAGGGGGCTCATAAATGAGGGAAGAGGGCAGAACAGGAGCCAGAAACACGGAGGGAGGGGCAGAGGCTGAGGCAAACTGCTAAGTGAAGGTCTTGCCCTAAGGGGACAGCCCCAACTCCATTTCGACTCATTGTTGTGTGTGGGAATTTAGGCCTGGCCTGGCCAGATCTTTTGATTTTTAGATTATTTATATATTTATTTATGAGAGAGAGAGAGAGAATGAGAGAGAGAGGCAGAGACAGGCAGAGGGAGAAGCAGGCTCCATGCAGGGAGCCTGACATGGGACTCGATACCAGGTCTCCAGGATCATGTCCTGGGCTGAAGGCAGATGCTCAACCGCTGAGCCACCCTGGTGCCCCATTTTGAGTTTTTAAGACAAGCCCATAATCCTTTGTGTGTGTGTGTGTGTGTGTGTGTGTGTGTGTGTGTGAAAGCTCTGAAACTGTAAACATTAACATTTGTGTTATCATTTATAAGTGGTGTGGCTAAGAAAGAAAATGCGTATCCAGGACTTCAGCTTTCTCTGAGATGAACATTTACTCTCCAGTCATTTGCTGTGTACCCCAGTGGGCCTGACACTGATAGGAGTGGGAGGTCTAAAATGCAAAAGACATGGTTCATGTTTTCAGGTGTTTTGTGAAATGAAGGAGAGAGATGCAGAAATAGATATAATACATAAAAGGTGCTGGAGTAGAGAGTGCAATGATAAAGGTCAATAGGGCAAGAAAGGAAGGGGCCATCATCTCAGTTTCTGAGGTAGGCAGTCGTCAGAAATCACGAGGGGGGATGTACCTGCTTGAGCGGTGACGGAAGGTGGTGGCAGTGATCGAGGGCAGTCCTGGCAGAGGGAAGAGCACGACCAGAGGCACGCAGGGGACACCCTGCACAGCGCACCTGGCAAGGCATGAGGGGGCTTGCTGGGCTGGTGTGCGGGGCAGATGGCAGGTTGGCTTGGCCCAGGGCAGTCTGTCTGACTGTTCTGGGTCTCAGAGCGATCGAAAGATGACAAAACACAGTACTACTTCCCTCTAATACTCACTGTGGCACCATGGCAGCCTCGAGGACTGTTGGGGAACCCACATGGATGTGTTTGCCTTTATCCAGGTCCAGCCCACATCTGTAGCCATTCTGTCTCTATTTGCCATCTGCATTTCTCATCCCATTGTAACTGGATCCATTCAGCATCTGCACACTTCAATACCCACCCATACCCAGCATCTGTTTAGAGTTGTGTACGTGAGCTAGATGGCAGCAGCCCTGATTTCACCAACAGCTAAAATTCTAATATTAGGCAATTGATTATCTTCTTCCAGACTATTAAAAATACACACCTGCAAACTCATATGGATGTCTTTAATAATTGAATATGATTCCATTTTACAGGTCCTGTCTAATAAGATGTTTGTTTTTTCAATGTCTTGCCTTTACCCTACCTGACTTGCACAGGTCACTACCAGGAAATAAACATACATGCATTGCCTTGTTTTCCCACCAGCTGGAACCATGGAACAGGGCAGCATGATGGTTGAGTATCTCACTGTGGTGCTGGCGTTCAAATCCCAGCTCCATATCTGATGTTGTGACAGCATGGGGTGGCGACTCTAGTAATGGGTTGAATTTTGTCCCCTGCCCCCTCCCCCCAATCCTTGTGTTGAAGCTCTAATCCCTAGTACCCAAGACTGTGACTATACTTGGAGGTAGGACCTTTAAAGGAGGGTGATTAACTTAAAATGAGGCCAGTAGGGTGGGTCTTAATCCAGTGTGACTGATGTCCTTATAAAAGGGAGAAATTTGGTCACACAAAGGGATATCAGGGATGTGGGGGCACAGAGGAAAGCCCACGTGAGGACACAGAGAGAAGGTGGCTATCTGTAAGGCAAGAAAAGAGGCTTCAGGGGACACCAACCCTGCTCACACTTTGATCTTGTTCTTGCTCTTCCAGCCTCTGGAATTGAATTGTGAGAAAATAAATTTTTGCTGTGTTTACCACCTAGTCTGTGGTATTTTGTTATGGCAAACTAATATGCTTACCTTTCTGTGGCTGTTTACCATGTAAAACCCCCACAGGGCTTTTATGAAGATTAAACCAGTGAACATAAGGAAAACAGTACCTGATACACAGAGGTGTATGAGCATTGGCTATTGTTAATAGTAATGTAATTATTTCTAATGGCCCAAAGTCCAAGAAAAGAACAGTTTAATAAAAGTCTATCTTCAGGGCTTGAAGTGGCTGGGTGGCTCAGTGGTTGAGCAGCTGCCTTAGGCTCAGGGCGTAATCCCAGGGGACCAGGATCGAGTCCTGCATCTGGCTCCCAACAGGGAGCCTGCTTCTCCTTCTGCCTGTGTCTGCGCCTCTCTCTCTGTGTCTCTCAGGAATAAATAAATAAATAATCTTAAAAAAAATTCTATCTTCAGCTGGTCTATATGCTACTCTGGCTCTATATTTGAAACGTGCAATTTTTTGTGGGTGGATGAAGTAGATCAGTTGTAAAGGTTTTTTTTTTTTTTAAGATTTTATTTATTTGTTCATGAGAGACACAGACTGAGAGAGAGACAGAGACACAGGCAGAGGGAGAAGCAGGCTCCTCACAGGGAGCCCAATGCAGAACTTGATTCTGGATCCCAGGATCATGACCTGAGCCGAAGGCAGGCACCCAACTGCTGAGCCACCCAGGCGTCCCATCAGTTGTAAAGGGTTAAGAAACATTTTAGCACATAGACATTGGTGAGTCTGATATATATATATATATATATATATATATATATATATATTTTTTTTTTTTTACTTCTTTGTATTAACTTCTCTGTGTAATTCTAGAATATACTCTCAAATTGCTTAGAATAGGTTTCCTCTCTAGATTGAAGTAATAATAATCTCATTTGCCCCAACTCCAAAGCCCTTTGAAGTTAAACATTGAGAGAGAGGATGGCGGGCCCACTCAGCAGAGATTAGATCTTGTTTTAAACACTAGCTGCTCTGAGAATAATTTCCTTAATTAATATTCACAAGATATCATACACTTGAGACTGTATTTTCATGTAACCTACTTGCATGTAATTGTTCTTTGCTAAGGCTCTTCACTGCGTTTGTATCTTCCTTTTGTGTCAGTATTCAACAAAATCATTTCCATCTAAAAGCAGTGCTGAAGGGGGTGGGAGGTTGGTTGGGTCTCCCTTCTGTGTGAAAGCTAGCACACATGGGCTTTCATCTCATTTCTAAAGTTAATATTGTTTTGTGCTTATTCCTATTCTTAACTGGATACACATGGCTCCCAGACCCCCCCACCCGCTTTCTGGACTCAAGGCCCGGACATTTTCAGGTGCTGCCCTCTTGTCATCTCACACCACATGGAGAAGTGTTTATCAAAGTACCCTAGAGCCTCAACTGGCCCAAGGGTCTTAAAGCCACCGAGGAGCCACATCTGCGATCAAGAACAGATTCGGAGGTTATCGATGCCCATCTGTGTCAGGCAATCAAAAATCCTCAACTGGAGGAACTTTAGGTTATTTAAGAGTCGGCTTGCCCAAAGATCCGTGAAAGGAGCTAAAATGACTTGGAAAGAAATCTTTCTGCATGTCTAATTTCAAAGCCTTGCAAGTATTGCATACATCTCTGAGTAAATTGAAAAATTAAAAGTCTACCTTTTAAATACATTAGAAAAAAGTTTAAATAAATTTGCTCACTGCTTAAGATCTCCAACCAGTGGCTTTTTTTTTTACATTTGCAAGCAGATGCCTCTTACAGTAAAAGAGCACACACCCCCAACACACACACTAACTGGCAAAAGAATATTTTTTGCTTGTTTTGTTTTTGCAGCTGTTTGTTGTAAATGCTTTTCAAAACAGTTGATGATTCTGCCATCAAACAATCAATGATTGAGCTAACTCTTAGGACAAATTAACATTTACTCTTATAAAGGTGGAAAATACTTGAATACTTAAAAATATAATGTGTATGTTATTATATGTTAAAGTATATACTACATATGTATTCATATTTATCTATCTTTTTAAAAAGATTTTATTTATTTATTCATGAGAGACACAGAGACAGAGGCAGAGACATAGGCAAAAGGAGAAGCAGGCTCTCTGTGGGGAGAGCCAGATGCGGGACTCAATCCCAGGACCCCGGGATCACTCCCTGAACTGAAGGCAGACGTTCAACCACTGAACCACCCAGGCATCCCCCATCTATCTTTTTATCTATCTACATATACTTCCCTCCCTCAGTTACTTGCAGACGCAGTAACTGCAAGACCAAATTTCTTTAGTGCTGATAGATTAGTAAGTCTTACATGGTACCAAGTATTTTCAAGAACTTTTGCTTGTCTTGCAATGTCCTAATTGCTGTATTCAGCTGGAACACAATACATGCTAATTATTCTCTCTTTAAAATCATCATCCATTTATGAATTTGTCTGCATTAGGGACATGACGTGCAAGATAGCTCACAGAATAAGAAATACAGGTGACTGAAATGTATGGACATTGTTTGCTTAGCCTCACTCAACTGAGATTCAATATGTCACCAGTCAGGTTGTCGGGATTAAAAGTTTGATAGCACTGCATAGTGGCAAGTCTGAGGAAATGGGCACTCTCCTATATTGCTGGGGAGAGTACCTGGTACAACTCCAGTGGAAAGCAATTTGGTAACATCATTAGAATAAAATTGCACACGTACTTTGACCAGCAACCTCTCTCATACATATAGTCTCGCATGAGCTACATCATGTCCTTAGATTATTCATTGCAGCATTATGTGATAGGGGTTAGGATGTTTAAGAAGAAGGGACCAGTCAAATACACTGTGGGGTATCTAGCCAAGGGGCTATAATGCAGCTACAGAAGAAAATGAAGAAGTTTTTTTCTTTTTTAAAATTTTATTTATTTATTCATGAGAGAGACAGAGACAGAGACACAGGCAGAGGGAGAAGTAGGCTCCATGCAGGAGCTCAATGTGGAACTTGATCCTGGACCTCAGGATCACGCCCTGAGCCAAAGCAGACGCTCAACCACTGACCTACCCAGGAGTCCCAAGAAGTTCTTTTCTAATTTGGAGGATCTCAAAGATATTCTTACTAAGGGGGAAAAAAAGCAAGAGGAAAAGTATCCAGTATTTATGTGAAAAAGACAGAAGTGTGAGGGTGAGTAGGGGTACAGAATATAAATACACAATTGCTTGTATATACAGAGTATTGCTGGAAGGATGCTCAAGGAACTATGTATACTCATTGCTGGGGGTGAGGGTTGGTGCTGGGTGGCTTTGGAACAGGAATGGAAAAGAAACTGTCACCATATATACTTTTGTAACTTCCAGATCTTGAAATATATGAAAGTATTCCCTATCAAAAATACTAATTGAAATAAAAATAAAATAAAACCATAAAAATCATACTTGTATCTTGTGTTTCATTTCTCTGATGTACAAATTACTTGTAGTATGGTAAAACTAGAGAAGTTAGAGGAGAAAAATCAAAATAATTAGTGGCCTTGGTTCAATAGCTCTAAGAATTGGGATCATTTAGCTTCTGAAAGAATAGGCCAGAGGCAGATTTCTTAACACTCCTTAAATCCCAGTAGGTAAGCTTGGACACAAAAAGTTGCTGTTCTTCTATGCTGGGTATTTACATTAAAGTTACAAATGAGAAAAACATAGCTGCGAAATTGCAAGCAAATTGGAGTTACCAGATCTTCACTTACAGATTCTCTAAAGGAAAAACACCCTGAGAATTGGCTCTATAGTTCTTGAACCCTACCAGCCAAATTGTGTCCCAAAAGGGGTTAGAGTGTGTGGGAGAGAACCAGGAAGCATCTGTAAGGAAGTTTCCCTTCAAGGAAACTGTTGGTACACTGTGATCCTCACTCCCTCCAAGACTTGGGTGCTCCTTCCTTCACTAGATTTTGGGAGGGATTGCCAGAAGACTGGTCAGAGGACCTAGAGCTGAAAGACAGCCTGGGTTGGGTCTGGCCCTTGGGCAGATGTAGAGGACAGGGGAAATGAAGGGTTTTGATGGCAGCTTGGGAATGGGCTGCACATCTGATTTCTTGCAGTAAAGGATGCATGGATATTTCCCAGGGGTTTGATGTTGGCCCTGTCTGAGACAACAAACTATAGCCTCTCATATCCTGCACAAGAGTACCCCAGCTGTAGGTCCACAAAGGGAAGCCTGCCAAAGGGGCTGCAAGGTGAAGGGTGGGAGTGTCCCAGGAATGAGAATTTTGGAAAGGGTGTCAGTCATCTGCTAATGCCAGAGAGCACAAAGCCAGCAACCAAAGGATTATTCCAACCACTTTCCTGGCCTGTCTTGCCTCCCATCACATAGTTGGGGTTAGCGTAAGTGGCTAGAAGTAGGGGAGCAGAGCAGAAGCTGCCCACATTCCCCTTTCCTCCAGGAAGGCAGCATCCAACTATGGGCCTCTAGGAGAGGAAGAACAGTCTGTTCTTCAACTGAAAATTGAAGAGTTGATTATTGTCTTTGACTGGACACATTCTTTTTGCTGATTTGAGCAGACAAGATAGTTTATTATCCCAGAATGAGCAGAGAAGCTATAGGGCCTGCTGAGTGTTCATCAACTAGCAAAAGAATAAGTTTGCAGGAAACAAGATTACAGGAGACAGAACTTTTAAAGGAGAGACAAGAATAAAGTTAAGTTTTGGTCCTCTACCATGTATCCAGTGCATTGGTGAGATTTATTTTCATAAAACCAGTAGGACTAAACTTAAAGTGCAGTCAGGGATAGGGAGGCAGACTAGACACATGGAGAATGTTCTTGCTCTAAACTCAGCAAGATATGAACTTGCTCACTATGGAAAATAGTGATATCTATTTTTTTTAAGATACTTCACCAATAGGATTTTCTTTTCTTTTTCTTTCATCTTCTTCCCTTTCTCCTCTACTTCGTCCTCCTTCTTCAATTCTCCTTTTAAACAAGGTTAAAAAAACAATTGACTGAAGGAAAATTAGAACAAGTAGACAAAAAGTTGGCCTAATTAGTGAAGATGGGAGGTAAGTGAAGTTTGGGAAATGCTATTCTAAACAAGGATTGTAGAGAAGTCTGAAAGCAAGATGCTGAAGGGTGCTATTCCAAATTAGCGTTCAGAGGAAGTCTGCAGAATTATCCTTAGCTCAAGTTTTCCTATGATTAGTTTAAAATAATCCATGTATTTATGACATTTTTATAAATGATAATTCCAATCAGTTGGGTCTAGTGACAGACTCAGGAAGTAGGACTCAAAAAAAAAAGAAAAAGGGCAAGGGGCACCTGGGTGGCTCCATGGTCTCCATGGTTGAGTGTCTGCCTTTGGCTCAGATTGTGATCCCAGGGTTGTGGGATCAAGTCCCACATTATGCTCCCTTTTGGGAGTCTGTTTCTGTCTCTGCCTATGTCTCTGCCTCTCTGTGTCTCTCATGAATAAATACATACAATCTTTTTTTAAAAAGGGCAAAAAAAAAAAAAAAAACCCTTGAAATAAAAAGAGAAAAGTGAAAGAACAGAAGGAAGGAAAGGAAAGGAAAGGAGAAAGAAAGATTCGTTTCAAGCAATGGAATATAGATTATGAGCACTTTGGGTCCTTAATTTCATTTTGATGGCTCTGATATCTCATAAGACACTTCGATTTGCACTCTTGGCTTAAAATATTAATTAAACTCTTCTAACTCCATAATTCTGGGCCTATAATACACAGGCATTATTCAATTTTCCCTGTTATACATTAAAATGTACAGACACTATGATTTTATTTAGCTAATTTCAAGATTAAAGATTTCCTTAATTGTAGTCTTCCGTTAGTTCTTTGTAGTTGCTAAAACTGCATGCTTTATAGCTTAAGGGAAAATTTCTACTATTTGAGTCCTTGTTAAAAGTAAACCATGGGCTTCCGCTTCCAGGAAGATAGGGTAGACACATTTCTTCCTAGTCCTCCCACTAAGTACAGTTAAAAAACCCTGACATTATATATAAAGCAAACATAAGACTCTGAAGGGTAGAGACAAGAGGGCAATCCAACTAATGAGTTCAGGACCCTAGAAACAATACAGTGGTGAGTTCCTTGGGTTTTCTTTTTTTGCCTCATGTATCCTAGACCCAGAGCTGAAGAAATTGACAACTGGAAGCACCAATGGGTCCATAAAAAAAAAAAAAAAAGTCCCAACAAAAGTTGACTTCCTCTAACCAGTGGACCAGAAATGGGGCAATGTACCAAAGTAGAAAACTTTTAAACAATAACTGCTCTACTTCAGCCGAAAACTACAGGAAAAAAAAATTGTGGCCCCACTCCCTCTAATAACAGTCTAGGCTGAATGGAGCCTAGATATTCACTCTCATCAAGCTTTAATAAGGTGCTCCATCCTGTACCAGGATGGTGCTAGAGAAGGCCAAGTAAGAAGGAAGGCTTTCACCACCACCCAATAAGGCCAATATCCCCAATGGTGTCAGTAGATAGAGGCCACATAAAGAACAGAAGGAGGCATTCCTACCCATCCTAGCCCAGGGATCAGTGGAAGCCCAGTGGGGAGTACAATTCCTATCACTGCCCAGCAGTAATGAGGAACACCCACATTTCAGGTGTCAACAGAGGCCAAGAGAGGACCTTGGATGTCTGCTCCCTCCTAGTTGTAATAAGGCAATGCTCCTTCCTTCTTCCCTTACTAGAGTGGTATCACAGACAGTTAATACTGAGGTTTGAATAAGATCCAGAGTCCTATAACATAATACCCTAAATGTCTAGGTTTTATTAGAAAATCATTCACCATGGCAAGAGACAAGAAGACTTCAAACCGAGTAATAAAAGGACACCAATAGATGCCAGCACTGAGATGACAGAGACATTAGACTTATCTGACAAAGCTTTTAAAGGAGCTATCATAAAAATCCCTTACCAAGCAATTATGTACATGCTTAAAACAAATAAAAAATAGAAAGTCTTCGCAAAGAAATAGAATATGTAAACATGAACCAAATGGAAATCCAGAAATGAAAAATAGAATAGCCAATAATTACAACCGAAGCCAAAGGATGGGCTTGACAGCACAATGAGGGGTCAGAGGAAAGAATCAGTGAACTTAAAGATTAAACAATAGATAGTATATAATCGGAACTACATAGGAAAAAATAGATTGAAAGAAAAAAGAGAAAAGAACAGAACCTCAGAGACCTGTAGAACTATAAATAAAAGTCTAGTATTTCTGTCATCAGTGTTCCAGAAGAAGAAGAGCAAGAGGATGGGTATGAAAAAGACTCAAAAAAAAAAAAAAACCATGAAAACTTACCAAATTTTGTAAAAGACATACGTCTGTAGATTCCAGAAACTGAAGAACCTCAACTAGAATCCCCAAAGAAATCTATACCAGGACAGATCACAGTCAAACATACAAATGGATAACAGGTACACAAAAAGATGTTCAACATCACTAATCAGCAAGGAAATGCAAATCAAAACCACAACGAGATATCACTTAATACCTGTTAAAATAGCTATTGCCAAAAAGAAATAACAAGTGTTGGCAAAGACATATTGAAAAGGGAGCTCTTGTACACTGTTGGTAGGAATGTTATTTGGTATAGTCACTATGAAAAACAGTATGGAGGTTCTTCAAATTAAAAGTAGAACTACCATATGATCCACAATCCCATTTCTGGGTATTTATCCAAAGAAAATGTGATCATTATCTTAAAGAGATATTTATGCATGTTCATTGCAGCATTATTCACAATAGCCAAAACATGAAAACACCCTAAGTGTCCGCCAACAGATGAATACAGAAAATGTGTACACACACACACACACACACACACACAATGGAATATTATTTAGCAATAAGAAAGAGGGAAATTCTGTCACTTGTGACAACTTGAAAGAATGAACGTAGAGGGCATTATGCTAAGTAAAAAAAGAGAGAAAGACAAATACTATATGATCTCACTTATCTGTGGAGTCTACAACAAAGCTGAAACAGAAACAGAAAGTGGAATGGTAGTTACAGGGGCCAGGGGAGGGGTAGAAATGGGCAAATATTGGTCAAAGTGTATAAACTTCTAGTTGTAACATAACTAGAATGAGTTCTGGGGATCTAATATACAGCATGGTGCCTAGAGTTAATGATACTATATTAGATGCTTGAAAGTTACTAAAAGATTTTAAATGTTCTCACCATATAGACATACAACTGTAATTGTTGTTATGTGAGGTGATGGATATGTTAACTAACCTGTGGCAATCATACTGCAACATATACATGTATACCTTAAATTTACCCAATGTTATATGTCAATTATATATCAATAAAGCTGGAAAAAGTCTCAAAAATATAATATTAAAATATATAATACAATGCTATTTATAATCACAAAAATATGAAATACTTAGGTTAAATTTATTTATTTTTAAAAAGATTTTATTTATTTATCTGAGAGAGAGAGAGAGAGAGAGAGAGAGAGAGAGAGAATGAGCAGGGGAGAGGGGCAGAGGAAGAAGCAGACTCCTTGCTGAGCAGGGAGCCCAATGTGGGGCTCGGATGGACCCTGGGATCATGACCTGAGCCAAAAGCAGACACTTAACTGATTGAGCCACCCAGGAATCCCATACTTAGGTTAAATATAGCAAAATATGTATACAAATTGTGTGATGAAAACTATGAAATGCTGATAGAAGAAATTAAAGACAATCTTAATAAATGGAGAGACATACTGTATTCAGAAACTGGAAGATTCGGTATGGTAAAGATGTCAGTTTTCCCCAAATTGATACACAGGTTTAATGCAATTCCTATCAAAATCCCAGCAAGATTTTTTTGTAAATATAGGTGAAGTTATTCCAAAATTTATGTCGTAAGGCAAAGGAAGTAGAATTCTAAGACAATTTTGAAAAGAATAATATAATAGGAGGAATCAGTCTACCTATTTTAAGCCTTATTTATTGCTGCAATAATGAAGACTGTGTGGTACTGGCATAGAGATTAACCACACAGAGAAATGAACAGAACAGAGAACCTGGAAATAGACCCCCCAACTGATTTTTGACAAAAGTGCACAGGCAATTCAATGGAGACAGAAGAGCCTTTTCAACAAATGAAGCTGGAGCATTTGGACATCCAACAGGGTGGGGGGCAGAGGGGGGACAAGAAAAACTCAATCTAAGTTGCATCCTCTTATAAAAATTAATGCTTGAAAATGGATCAGAGATAAATGTAAAACAAAAGATTATAAAACCTTTTAGAACATAGTAAGAGAAAATCACTAGGATCTAGGGCTAGAGACAGAGTTCTCATATTTAACACTGAAAGCATGATCCAAAAAAGAAAAAAATAAAAAAGATAAACTGGATTTCACTAAAATTAAAAACTTCAATCTGTGGACAAGCCATTAAGAAAACAAAAAGACTAATGACTGGGAGAAAAATATTTGCAAAGGACATTTCTAACAAAAGACTAGCATCTAGAATATATCGTGAACCTTCAAAACTCAACAGTGAAGAAATAATCCATTTAGAAAAGGGCCAAAAGATGTGAAGACACAATTTATTGATGAGGATATATGTATGGTAAATAAGTACATAAAAGGATATACAACATCACTTACCATTAGGGAAATGCAAATTTAGACTACAAGATATGACCACATACCTATCAGAGTGAAGAAAATTAAAAATAGTGACAACACCAAATGTTGATGAGGATGTGGAGAAATGATCATTCATACACTGCTGGTGGAAATGTAAATGGTATGGCCACTCTGGTAAATAGCTTGGCAGTTTCTTAAAAAAAAAAAAAAAATAACAACATGAAACTACCATATGATCTAGCAATTGCACTTCTGGGCATTTATCCCAGAGAAGTAAAGAGCTTGTTCACACAAAAATCTGAACATGAATGTTTCAGTTTTGTTTGTAAAAGCCCCCAAATGAGAGTAACTCAGATGTCCTCCAACAGATAAATAGTTGAACCAATGGTGATCCAACCATACTGTGGAACTCCATTCAGCAATAAAAAAGGAATAATTTATCAATATATGCAACAGCCTGGATGAATCTCTAGGGAATTAGGCTGAGTGAAAAAAAAAAGGCCAATCCATAAATGTTACAAACTATACGATTCCATTTATAATGACACTTCTGAAATGACAAAATTGTTCATATGGAAAGTGCAGCGGTTGCCAGGGGTTAGCGTCAAAGAGAAGTGAATATACTACGAAAGGCCACCTGAGGGATCCTTGCCAATACGGAAATGTTCTCTCTTCACAGAACTATATTGACAATGTCAATATCCTGCTCATTGTATTGTACTATAGTTTTGCAAGATGTTACCACCTAGGGGAAACTGGGTAAAGGGTACATAGGATCTTTCAGTATTATTTCCTATAACTGAATGTGAATCTACAATGACCTCAAATAAAAACCTTAGTTAAAAAGTCAAGTGTATTATAACATTCAAGCTTGATCTATAAGCCCCCAAACTGTTAGTGGGCTATATACCCAGGGTTTTTTTTTTTTAATTTAAATTCAATTAGCCAACATACATACCTGGTTTTAACAGAGATTAGTTCTGGGAAGGTATAGGGGTTGGATCTGAGGGTCATGTGGTGATGAAGAGAGGACTCTTTGCATTTTATTCCCTTGGGAATTATGTGAAAATAAATTCTTAACATGAGCATGTACTGCTTTTATAATAAAAGGAAACAAGTTAATAAAAATTTTAAAAAGTAAACCACATTCACTTATTACTTAAAGAGGATATTTTCCACACTTCTCCATATTAAAAGAAAAAAAAAGTTTTTTGGCAGAAACAGCCCAGGTATTTAGGAAATGTATTAGGTTCAGTCTTTTATAGAAGGAAAACCATTAACTTAGTCTTTCTAAAGAAACTCATGCCAAAACCATTAGCCCCCAAGATCCAGCCATTATGAAATGTAATTGTATTCCACAAAGTGCTTCTTAAATACTTCAACACAATCTCTGACACAAAGTGCCAGAGGTGATTTAATACATGTCAGGGTCCTTTCTCTTGTTCACTCACAGCCGTGGAGGGTGCAATCAGCATACCAAGATCCCCACATATTGCAGTACCAAGGGACTGGGGGCCTAGCTGTTCCTGAGAAAACCCTAATCATTGCAACAGCCCAGCTCAAGGCCAAGCCAACGGGGACACTCATCCCGATCCCAAGCAACCAGGGGACACTCATCCTGGTCCCAATTTTGACTATTCTCCTCCAAAGAAAAGTTCCTACCCCACGTTGGGCCAACACCTTCAAGTGTAGGTAACATGGCAAAACATATAACAACTTCACTTACTGATAAAAGCCACATTGTATTCTGTCTTTATACTTTAGACCACCTTCTGTCATGGATCTCCACTGGATTCACAGCTTTGGGAAAAGGAATGAGGGCAGAATTGATTCACTGTTTAATGTTCACAGCAACAGGTTTGCTATTTCTACAGCTTCTGAAGATTTGTGAGAAAGCTCAAATGGGAAGATCCTTGGGAAGCTCCAGGAAACAACTTTAAGTGGACAGAAACAGACTTGCACTGATTGAAATTGCTTTAAAGCCACATGTTATTTTAGCATGCCCTTTCCCCACAGATTTGGAGTAGGAGAGTTGTATAGTTGAGTGCAGTCAGTGACTACAAAGCTGACCTGGAAAACGTGGGTATCACTGAAGGATAGTTGGATCATGACAAGGACACATCTTAGATGGTGATGTTGTCCTGTAGACCCAGGAGAAATGAAGAACCAGGTCAAGTGAAGAATATTCTCAGTTTGCTTTATTCCAAACAACTCTAAATAATAATTAAAGCTACTGGTTACTAAACATATACTATGCACCAGGCACTTTACTGGTTCCTAATTCTCCCCCAAACCATGAAGGTCTCAGTCATATGAGATTTACAGATAAAAAGACAAAGGCTCAGAAAGATGAAATAATTGTCAACATCATTCAGGTGATGAGTCCGAGTCAGGATCTGGATCAGACTCAGGCCATTCTGATGCTAGAGCCCACATCCTTTTTATTCTTGAATGCCACCATTCACGTCCATGAGGCAGGGCTTTGGGAGGTTTTGCTATTGCATCATTGATAGAATATGTCACCAATATCCTTCATTCTTTCCTCACTTAGGAAAGTAACCAGCTGGGACAACAATGTCCTCAAAGTGAAAAACCTTGACTCCTATCTCCCCCATTTTGATTGACCTTTGCCTATGCTCTACCCATGAAAACACTCCTCAAATCATCAAATATTTGACTGGAAAAAGCTTTAGAGATCATTAGTTTCTTGGTAGAAACAGGCCTGGTAGAAAACTTGTGGGCCTAATACAATGCTTACAAGCTTACAAGCTTTTGCTAGGAAACTGAAGTCAAAGAGGTAACATGTCCTCAAAACCATGCATGTAGCTAATGCTTAACAAGACATATGCTCAGACATAGTGAACCCATACATACCAAGTGAGATTATGATTGAGTGTGGTGTTGTGGAGAAAATCCCTCCACAGATTCAATGATATCTTTAACCACTAGATCCTTCCTCCCATCTCTCTGTGTATATGTCTTATTCACTTTGAACGCCAAGGGGAAAATACTTTGTTACTCACACTTTACAATTTAGCAAGCACTTTCTTACATGTCATCCTACTTAATCATTAGACACTGCTATTAGGTAAAGTGAATGGTATTTTCCTTTACACATGAGTCAACCAAGATTAGTGAGATTACGTGGTTTGAGGTAACAGAGCTACCAAATAGGAGAGTCACGACCCAAAGTCATCTCTAATACGAGGCTGCAAAGTAATTTTTGAGATTGCTTTCAATATATCCTTTGTTCCTAATATTTGATTATGAAAACTTAGATATTTAAAATTAACCTTTTTCTCATTATAAAAGTAATAGATGTTTATGACAGAAAATTTAGAAAATATAATAAGGCAAAATAAAAATCACATCTAATCTCATTATCCAAAGATTTCACTGTTACAATTTCTTGTAAATCTTTCCAGTCATTTCTCTATGCTTATATATGCCAAGACAAAACAAAGCAAAGGCAAAATGTAATCATGTTGTGTGCACTGTTGTGTGTACCGTTTCCTTCTTTTTAGCTTTATATAGTAAACATCACTCCATGTGTTTCAATATTCTCTTATACCATGTTCAAAAAGGCCATTGTGTACTAGTGTATGAATGCATCGTGGCTTTATCAAGGTAATACCCTATGGTAAAACAATAGGTTACTTGCAGTTTCAGGGTTTTTGTTTTGCAATTATAAGCAATGCTGTGGTTAACAATCATTGTATCTAAATCTTTGCACACATCCATGATCATTTTCTTTGAATACATTCCTAGAATTAGAATTTCTTGGTCAAAGGGTTTGCAAAATATTAAAACTTTTAAGATGTATTTGGATAGTCAAAATTAAAGGTTAAGGTTAATTTGGCACAGGATTTGTTTTAGCAGATTTTTTTTAATAAATTAATTTTTTATTGGTGTTCAATTTACCAACATACAGAATAACACCCAGTGCTCATCCCGTCAAGTGCCCTACTCAGTGCCCGTCACCCAGTCACCCCCACCCCCCGCCCTCCTCCCCTTCCACTACCCCTAGTTCATTTCCCAGAGTTAGGAGTCTTCATGTTCTGTCTCCCTTTCTGATATTTCCCACACATTTGTTCTCCCTTCCCTTATATTCCCTTTCACTATTATTTATATTCCCCAAATGAACGAGAACATACACTGAGTAATATTCCATTGTATACATAGACCACATCTTCTTTATCCATTCATCTTTCGATGGACACCGACGCTCCTTCCACAGTTTGGCTATTGTGGACATTGCTGCTAGAAACATCGGGGTGCAGGTGTCCCGGCGTTTCATTGCATCTGCATCTTTGGGGTAAATCCCCAACAGTGCAATTGCTGGGTTGTAGGGCAGGTCTATTTTTAACTCTTTGAGGAACCTCCACACAGTTTTCCAGAGTGGCTGCACCAGTTCACATTCCCACCAACAGTGTAAGAGGGTTCCCTTTTCTCCGCATCCTCTCCAACATTTGTGGTTTCCTGCTTTGTTAATTTTCCCCATTCTCACTGGTGTGAGGTGGTATTTCATTGTGGTTTTGATTTGTATTTCTCTGATGGCAAGTGATGCAGAGCATTTTCTCATGTGCATGTTGGCCATGTCTATGTCTTCCTCTGTGAGATTTCTCTTCATGTCTTTTGCCCATTTCATGATTGGATTGTTTGTTTCTTTGGTGTTGAGTTTAATAAGTTCTTTATAGATTTTGGAAACTAGCCCTTTATCTGATATGTCATTTGCAAATATCTTCTCCCATTCTGTAGGTTGTCTTTTAGTTTTGTTGACTGTATCCTTTGCTATGCAAAAGCTTCTTACCTTGATGAAGTACCAATAGTTTATTTTTGTTTTTGTTTCTTTTGCCTTCGTGGATGTATCTTGCAAGAAGTTACTGTGGAGTTCAAAATGGGTGTTGCCTGTGTTCTCCTCTAGGATTTTGATGGAATCTTGTCTCACATTTAGATCTTTCATCCATTTTGAGTTTATCTTTGTGTATGGTGCAAGAGAGTGGTCTAGTTTCATTCTTCTGCATGTGGATGTCCAATTTTCCCAGCACCATTTATTGAAGAGACTGTCTTTCTTCCAATGGATAGTCTTTCCTCCTTTATCGAATATTAGTTGGCCATAAAGTTCAGGGTCCATTTCAGGGTTCTCTATTCTGTTCCATTGATCTATGTGTCTGTTTTTGTGCCAGTACCACACTGTCTTGATGACCACAGCTTTGTAGTACAACCTGAAATCTGGCATTGTGATGCCCCCAGCTATGGTTTTCTTTTTTAAAATTCCCCTGGCTATTCAGGGTCTTTTCTGATTCCACACAAATCTTAAAATAAGTTGTTCTAACTTTCTGAAGAAAGTCCATGGTATTTTGATAGGGATTGCATTAAACGTGTAAATTGCCCTGGGTAACATTGACATTTTCACAATATTAATTCTGCCAATCCAGGAGCATGGAATATTTTTCCATCTCTGTGTCTTCCTCAATTTCTTTCAGAAGTGTTCTATAGTTTTTAGGGTATAGATCCTTTACCTCTTTGGTCAGGTTTATTCCTAGGTATCTTATGCTTTTGGGTGCAATTGTAAATGGGATTGAATCCTTAATTTCTCTTTCTTCAGTCTCATTGTTAGTGTATAGAAATGCCACTGATTTCTGGGCATTGATTTTGTATCCTGCCACGCTACCAAATTGCTGTATGAGTTCTAGCAATCTTGGGGTGGAGGCTTTTGGGTTTTCTATGTAGAGTATCATGTCATCGGCAAAGAGGGAGAGTTTGACTTCTTCTTTGCCAATTTGAATGCCTTTAATTGTCTTTTTGTTGCCTGATTGCTGAGGCTAGGACTTCCAGTACTATGTTGAATAGCAGTGGTGAGAGTGGACATCCTTGTCTTGTTTCTGATCTTAGGGGAAAGGCTCCCAGTGCTTCCCCATTGAGAATGATATTTGCTGTGGGCTTTTCATAGATGGCTTTTAAGATGTCGAGGAAAGTTCCCTCTATCCCTACACTCTGAAGAGTTTTGATCAGGAATGGATGCTGTATTTTGTCAAATGCTTTTTCTGCATCTAATGAGAGGATCATATGGTTCTTGGTTTTTCTCTTGCTGATATGATGAATCACACTGATTGTTTTACGAGTGTTGAACCAGCCTTGTGTCCCAGGGATAAATCCTACTTGGTCATGGTGAATAATTTTCTTAATGTGCTGTTGGATCCTATTGGCTAGTATCTTGTTGAGAATTTTTGCATCCATGTTTACAGGGATATTGGTCTGTAATTCTCCTTTTTGGTGGGGTCTTTGTCTGGTTTTGGAATTAAGGTGATGCTGGCCTCATAGAACGAATTTGGAAGTACTCCATCTCTTTCTATCTTTCCAAACAGCTTTAGACGAAGCAGCTTCTTCAGTATATTCCTCTTGTCCTAAATACAGATTCATTTTCTTTGGTATTTCAGAACTTACTATGAATTCATTATTGTCCACCAATTTGATATCACATCCATCATCATGTTCAAGAGTTGTTGCAGCCTCTTCCACTGTTTCTGACTCTTCGATAGGAGAGAGAGATCCATCATCATCCAAGTATTGTATCTACGACTGTCAAAATCTTCCCTTTCTAAATCTTCACCAACATTCATTTGTTTCAAGGATTCCTTGAGATAGTATTCATACTTCAATTTTTCAAGGTAGTTGAAAATCCTCTTGCCACCTCTTGCTCAAAGCTTAAAATCTTTCTCCATGGTAATGGCTTTTTTATTCTCAGATTCTAAAAATGGGAACCCAGATCCTTTGTCTTTAACTTGTTTTTTATTTATTTGGGAGTGTCTAGTGGTTTTTCTTCCTTCTGGTCTTCCCCTTGGTCTTTCTTTTGGCTTATATTTCCTCTTTTTACGTTTTTTTTTTTAATCTTTCAAAAATAGCTTTTAAAGTCAGTGGTCTTGGTTCAAAAGAGGAGTCACTAGATGAATCCCTTATTTCAACACCTCCAGATGAACGAACAAACTTTCTAATAGGGTTTCTTTGCCCCTGTTTTGGTGAGTAAGGGACACACTGAGTCTTAAATAAGCTGCTACCAGAAGAATTATCACTTTCATTGTCAATTTCTACAGCTGAATTAGATGTCATTATAGGTTGAGAAAATTCGTTACTTATTCTCCCGCAAGTGCTCTCCAAATTGTATTCACCACTTGTTTGCTTCAGAGTTCTCAACAACCACGCGGAAGGAAAGCTGTTTTAGCAGATTTGTATGGTATCTCCATGCTTATACCGATGGCAATGTCTGTGGATTCTAATGCTAATTTTCTGAGCCAGATGATAAAAGATTCACAAGACTGTTCCTATCATTTTACTCTTTAGTGAGTACTCTAGAAAATTCAAACCTGTAGAAGAAAATGAGAACCATGGTACACAAAGCTATAGTGTGCTATGTCCTGGTCACAGAGGGACCTAAGTGCCCCCAGCGGTCCCTGCCTCTAGAGTTCACACCTTTGTGTCATCTCCTTGTGAGCCGGCATGGCCTGTGACTTGCTCCTAACCAATAGAATGTGGCAAAGGTGATGGGATGCCAGCAGGGATTTGAATTATGTTATCTCAGACTCCCTCTCAGCAGACTGGAGCTAGAGACTCTCCCTGCGGGCTTAGTGAAGTAAGTGGACAGGTTGGGGAAGCCCATGTAGCTGCAAACTGCGGGTAGTTCTAGGATCTGAGGATGCTCTCCAGCTGACACCTAGCAAAAACAAATAAACAAAAAAACAAAAAAACTGGGGCCTCCGCAGCACAGCCACAGAGAAGTGGATTCTAGCAACAGCTGAGTGAGCTTTGAGGTGGACATGCCCCTGGTCAAGCCTCCAGACGCAAATGCAGCTCGGCTGACACCTTGATTGCAGCCTCTGCAGACCCCAAACTTCACCCAGGTAAGTCATGCCCAGACCCCTGACCCATAGAAACTAGAGACAATAAATGTATATTGTCCTATGGCACCGAATCTGTGGTTATTTGGTACCCAGCAGC
Organism: Vulpes lagopus; assembly: GCF_018345385.1. NCBI lineage: Eukaryota > Metazoa > Chordata > Mammalia > Carnivora > Canidae > Vulpes > Vulpes lagopus. The sequence continues at coordinate 104,826,774 of NC_054829.1, forward strand.
AGATAACTAACCTACCGACCTGCGCTGAAACTAGTGAGCTTCTCTGACTGTGATTTTCACGCCTTCAGCCTGTTCTCAGCCTGGCCCTGAATCCCCGCCAAAGCCTCGTGCGCAAAGCACAACTTGCATGGGCTGATCCCGGGTATGTTTACCTTCCAATCCACTTCTCATCTTCCCCAGGCTCTGCTCCACATTGGAGGGGACATCCTACCCCAGATGTCTTGTAGCTGGGCTAGGCTAATGGCCGTACTGGCACTGGCCATAGACTGTAAGGTGGAGGGAGAAGCCTCTGTCTCCCCGTGCTCCCCAGCCGGGGCTGGGTCTCCGTGGTGGCCCCCACTCCTCAGGATAGGCCCTTTCTGGTTCTGCCCTCTGTTGGGTGGCCTCTGCCCTCAGGTCTGGGAACTCCCACCTCTTGTCTTTGTCTCTCCAGCCCACGAGTGGTAGTAGTTTCCATCTGTTGCTAATTTCTGTCTTTACTTTTCTTCTTACTTGGCTTCTAAGGTCCTCTGACACCTGTGAAACCAATTCTCTGCATTAAACTCCCTTTGCTGTAACACTGCAAGTGGTTCCTACTTTCCATACAGACCCTGGTGATACATACCCGATGCCCCTGACCCTGTGCCTCATTCTGCTCTGTGCCAGGAGCATCAGCACAGTACCTCACGTCAGTGCCACCAACACAAGTGATAGGTCTGTGCCATGTCCTGGCAATGCCCTCTCCTTAGGTGCTGTTGCCAGGTGTTGGGGAAACAACAGTGAGTGGAACAGGGCATCCATCCTTGGGCATGCACAGTCACAGAAATATAAACAAATAATTAGATCACTGGGCTAACTAACTACTGCAAGAGAAGGATATTCAAAGTGGGACGGGAGAAGAGAGTTGGGTGGTAGAGGTGGTGGTTGGGAGGGAGAACGAAGGGTGTTCCTTTTTGAGGGAATAGCCTGTGCAAAGGCACGGAGGCTTAAGGGCACGGCGGGCTCTGTGATGAGTGTGGGCAGTCATGATAGCTAACTACCAGGTTTGTTTTTACTCAGTACAAATTTTCCATCTCCAGACGCCATGCGGAATTCAACCAACAGATACAGGTTGGGGCATTTACTAGCTGGTGCTGAAGGAAATGATCTCCTTTTGCTAGTCCATGGCACTTCTTTCTTCCTAGGTTTCTTTGTAAAGTATTTTCAGGATGACAGTGTCTCTGGAACTCAGCAGTGTCCCATGGAGAGGTCTCTTACAGAGGCTGTAAGGGCGGTGGTTTGGTGTGGTAGAGATAAAAGGTGGCCGACCAGTGTGTGAGCAAGACAGACTTGGGTAGACAGGCCCACTGCTCATTAGCTGTGTGATTGGGGGTAAATTGCTTTATTTGTCTGAACCTCCTCTGTGTAATACATACCCAAGGGAACGTATTATCTTGTAAAGCACATTTGCTGCTTACTCTGTACTAGGCACTGAGTTTATTATTCATTAACTCATTTTATCCTCAGATAGTCCTATGAACGAGGTACTACTTACTATTGGCTCTAGGTTGGAGACTTAGATATTTAAACATAACTTCTCTGAGTCTCGGTGTTTTTAAATCTTTAGTTAAGAGAGACTCAGAGAAGTTAAGGAATTTGTCCAAGGTCACACAGCAGTTGCTAGGCAGAAATGGACTTGGAAGTCCATTAACTGTTACTTGAATACTACTTTGAATGGCAAAGCTCTGGCCCTGGTGTCTGAACGAATGGTGCAGGGAATTTTTGTTCTCCCTCTTCCTACTGAATTTATGTTCCCTCCTTTCCCACTGCCAGAGAGGATGAAGTAGAGTTACTGTCCCCAGGCCTGACAGCCCTAGCCACATGTGCTAGAAACAGAAAATAGGAAAGAGCCATATTATTTGACAATTAGTTCTGAGCTTTGGAGATAGGTATCGTTAGGTGTGAGTTGAGTACCGAAACCTCTAAGGCCTAAAGAAAGCCAAAGAATCCCAATTCTGGAGAAAACTCACACCCCCATTCAAAACGAGGGGGTGGAGCAGTAACTCAGGGTACGGTGTTATTTTATGAAATCCTCATTCCAGGAGCAACTCGTTGTCATGTATGTTTTATAGATGTCAAAACTGGGGCCTAGCTCACGGGTCCGTGTCACTGGAAAGTGTCAAGGGTAAGGCTTAACCCCGGGGCTCAGGTCAGGCAGGAGGCCTCTGTAGATGGCATCACCCCCTCCTGGTCCTGTGCTCTCTGAACTCCAACAAACAAGCGCCGTGTTCTGCAGCGCAGCCCGAGGGGCAGGCGGGAGCTTGGTAGTGTCCCAGTTAAACATCCTTAACTTCAAACCGTTCCCCGAGGGGCTCCAGGGTGTGGTGTGTTAGCCCCGCGCGCGGTTTCTTTTCTCCTACCCTGGGATTTAGCTCTTGAGCGAGATTGGCGGGCCACAGGGCCAGCTGCGCGAGGATGCCTCTGTGCTAACTTCAAAGAGTTAAGGGCAGGCCTGTCTGCACAAGTGCTTGCCCGCAGAGCCTGCACACATGTCACACACACATTCATACGCACCACACACACTCTTATACGCCGCACATAATATACACACACGCCACACACATCCATACATACCCACGTGACAGCCCCCACACTCACACATGCCACACATAACCCACACCACACACAGTCATACACACCACATGTAAGACACCCACATACACACTCATATATCGTATATAATACATACACCACACGCACTTGTATATACTACATAAAACACACCACGCCTCCTACCCTTGCATCATGCATGCAAACCACACACATAAATACATCACACACACCGCAGATACCATACACACCACACACACTTAGCCCACATACCCTACAGAGCATACATACCAAATCTCACACCCTTCATCCTGTATGCATGTCTCACACACATAAACACTCCACACATACATCTTACACACACCTAAGTGCACCACACAGTACAGCACATTATTATACCTCATACCCTTAGATGCACCTGCTCACACACCACACACATGTATTCTTCATATACATATCTAAAGCACACATACGCAACAAACATATATGTACCATACACAACCTCACACTTTCGCATAGCACACACATGTCACACTTCACATCCTCACATCACATATACCACATACATACATACCACACACATCACACACATACACACAATATCACATTCACACACACACCACAGATACTTACACATATCACACCAGACCACATACACACAGCGCTACAATCATATCACACCCATACCAACACATACTACACACATCACACACATACACCCCTTCACCACATACCATATATACCACACACAAACCATATAAACACACACACACACACACACATCCACACACACACAGTGTTGAGTTCATTCACATCTAGGCTTCAGTGTCAACCCAACGGTACCTAATCATTCTGAGGAAAAGCCACAGACAGACCCCCAGGGGTTCTTTTTCTCTTCCTGGATCATTATAGCCTTGTTGCTGGATAAATTAATTACAGAGTTGAAGAAACAGAAATTCAACTTCCACCCACCATCCCCCTGAATTATCAACATTGTGGATCTATTTATGAACTTCAAAATCCAAGGTGTGACATGCTTTGTCACTGTGCAGCAGGCGCTCTGGCAGCAAGCCGGATTCTCTCTTTTATGTGGTGAGAAGTTATACCTCTCTGCTCTGCCCTCCTCTCCAGCGTTCACCTGGAGTGTGTCACTGTGGGGAACCGACGTGTGTGCAGTGCCTGCATCTGGAACACACCCAGGCATGGGGCTAGTGGGGATGTCAGCATGGACGGGGAAGAGCAGTCCATTCAGGGAGGGCAGAGAATTCTTCCTGTGGGCTTAATTTACTCTTTGGTCAGATGGGGGAATTTTGCCTGCCAGGCAACCAAAGGGCCAAGGCATTATGGGAACCATGTTGTTCAGCCTTTTTCAGTTACTTTTAGGATTATTCATTTCTAATTCTTTTTTTTTAAAAGAATTTATTTATCTATTTATGAGAGACACAGAGAGAGAGGGAGAGACGTAGGCAGAGAGGATTATTCAATTTTTACAATTATAAGCAATGGGAAGGCCACTCCTGACCTTGGTGCTGTCTTGTCTGATTAGCGTCACCCACAAATTCATGACATGGGCTTTATTCAACTTTGGGTACTCCTCTCCCCACAGGTCTGCTGCCTGGAGGTACTTCACTCTCCTCAGAAGGCTGTGTAAGACCGTATAAACCTACCCGTTTCAACAGCAGGTCAGGAGTGCGTGAGGTGGGCAGGACAAACTGTCATCTGTGGTCAGCCAGGGAGATGCCACAGGAGGTCCCAGACAAAGACCTCTCTGGAAATTCACTGGGCTGCACCCGGCGCTGATAGCACACTGTCCCACTGGTCTCCTGAGTTCTTGGGGCCAAAACTTCTCTGAGAGACCTTCCAAGCTTCCCTAGGCCTATCTCCCCCACAGATTCAGGGAGGGCAGTGGAGGGAAAGTTCTCCCTTCTCCATAGCTCTGTAGGGTGTGTGCTGCCAAATGGGAGGCAAAATGTGGAGAGAAAGTGGGAGCACTGAGCTGAGTGGTATAACTATTTGTTATGTTTGGTTCAGCACTTCAAAGGCTATTAGCTTTCATTAGGGGCCAAGTCAAGACACTCTAGATAATGCTTAAAGCAGCAGCTTCTAGATTTGCCACAAATGTGAAGTGGGTGGTCATGGCAACCTTTAGGCTATTAAGGGGAATTTGAAGTGGCGGGAGGAGAAATGCAGGGTAGGAACTAGGTAGCAGCATTTTTTGGCAGGTGAAAAAACTTGGAGAGCAGTGTCTGATAGGTCCTTGGGGCCACTGAGGGACTGATTGTGAATGCCATCAAGCATGGTGGTCTGGGCAAAGTTCGGGTCTGCAGCGGCGTCGTAGTTTTGGTAGTGACCCTCACTTGCCCGAGACAGGGTCCCTCCCTGATAAGCCAATTTCACTTCATTTCAATTCACGTTTTCTCCTGACCCGCCTCTGTCAGCACGGATATAAAGTTTCAGTCTAATTGCCAGCGATTTGACGTGTGTCCATCTCGAACACGGGGAGTTGGGGGCCCACCACGAGGAGGCAGCCAGATAAGTGTTCCAGTGTGAAGCCAGCCAGACGGCTCTTAGGCTCTTAAATGTCGTGTGAAGGAGCTCGGCCAGAAACTCGTAGGAGAAGGCTCCTGCAGCGCGGCCCGGCCTGTGGTCACATTTCTGAATGTAGCCTCCCAAGAATTGTAGGGTGGGCTGAATGATCCTGCTTCCTGAGGGCGTGTATGTACCATGCATCCCCTGATTTCAAGGAAAAACTCAGGAAATATGTGGTCCGAGGAGAAAGGAGCCTCAATAGGGTTTTTGTTGTTGTTATTTTGCAAGGATCTTGAAGTGAATGCCCACAAACTGCCCACACGATGAATAGCAGCATTCATTCCCCAGGGCAGTGGGGCCAGAGCTGGGCCTGCCGGGAGATCCTGCCTTCCTTGGGCCTCCGGCTACCTTCAGCGCCTCCGCCTCTTCTCCCTGACGCGGCCCGGGGTGCCGTGGGCTGCAGGGGATGAGCAGATGCCGGGAGCTTCGTCCCCCCATCCCTGCTCTGACACTGGTTCCTTTTGGCCTTGGGCCATTTGCTTGGCTACTTCACCTCAGTTTCTCCATCTATAAAATGGGGATAATGGTGTTTACTTACTTACCTCATGAGTATTATGGGGATTAATTACTGTTTGCAAAGTGCTTTGAAGATGAAAAGTGTGAGGTGGCATCATCATTATTATTACGAAATATCCTCCGCTGCTACCGACCAGGTTCTGCCAGACTCAAGAGAACAGCTCCGTTGGAGTTCCGAGGGCGACGCTCACAGCCCCGCACGTGCACACACACACGCCCCCCGGGGAACCTTTGGACGTGGAGAACAAACCACTTTCATCAAGAAAGAAGTCCTTCCAGTCTGTGCAGTGATGGTAGTTTAGGGAATTTGGTGGCGAGAAGGGACAGTGACCGGTGGCCCAAATATACAACGTGATCTACTGGCCAAGCAGGAGTAGAACCAGCCGCCTCCACTTCAGCCCTGTGCTCGTGATGTACAACACAGATGCTAATGCTACTTTCTTATGGAAGGGTTTTGTCTCTGTTCTTGTGCTACAAGAAAGAAACATAATATGTTGGATATGTAAAATCTATCTGCTACTTTGACCTTCACTAAGATGAACTGCCTCTACCAAATTGCTTTTCATCAGGGGCCACGGAAAACAGAACATTCTCAGAATTTCAAAGTCTCCTAAAATACATTAGATCATTCTTCTTCTCCAATGAATGTAAGCTGACTTTCTGGAATATTTAGAGGCTGAAAATGAAGTTTTGTCACGTTGCCTTTTATTTGGGTTCTGAGATTGTCCCTTGCCTGACTGTGGGAATTTTTTCTCATTTTGTTTATCTGTATCTGGTTGAACAATGGTTTGTGTAGCAGGTTATGCTTGTTCATAGGGCTGAGTTTTGTGGGGATGCCAGGGGCAAGATTATGAAAGAAAAAAGGGTCTAAGCTGGGGGAAGAAATTGCATTACAGTCTAAGTCTGACCATTACAGATGATCTCTTTAATTCTAAGTTTCTAATGTAGTGTATACAAAATATATGTAAATTTAATTTTACTATGAAAGGAAAATAGGCAACATCCCAAATTCCAGAAGATACCATTTATGATTATGCTGTTTGTTTATATAATAATCTAGGTACCTCTTTTCCTAGTAGAGTAATTATACCTAGGAAGCTGGGAGGTAACTATGTGAATTACCCCAAAGGGCAGGAACACCAGGAGGGGAACCAGCCAACTCAAATTATTTATGCAAATGGAGTGTAGAAAGTCTTCCCATATCATGGAAGATTGTGTTCTTGAAACGGAGGTTGAAAATCCAAAAGTTATAAGTCATGGGGCAGCCCTGGTGGCTCAGAGGCTTAGCGCCGCCTTCAGCCCAGGGTGTAATCCTGGAGACCAAGGATCGAGTCCCACGTCAGGCTTCCTGCATTGAGCCTGCTTCTTCCTCTGCCTGTGTCTCTGCCTCTATCTCTGTGTCGCTCATGAATAAATAAATAAAATCTTTAAAAAAAAACAAAAAATAAAAAAAACCCCTCAAAAGTTATGTCAAATATGATTTTTTTAAAAAAAATATTTATTCATTCATGAGAGCCACAGAAAGGCAGAGATAGAGGCAGAGGGAGTAGCAACCTCCTTGCAGGGAGCTTGATATGGGACTCGATCCTGGGATCCCAGGATCACAACCTGAGTGAAAGGCAGACACTCAACCACTGAGCCATATGGGTGCCCCTCAAATCTGATTTTTAAAAAGAAACAATGGTGTGCTGAGAAATCTTGTCCCTACTTAAAGGTGTAATGGCCGGTTTGGTTTCTTCATTACAAAAGTAATTCATGTCCATAATTTTATAAATTAAATTAGAAAAAAGAAAAAGTATTTTACATTTAAAGTACCCATAATTCTTCTGCCTAGAGGTAACCACTGTTCATGTCTCAGCACACTGCTCTTCCAGAACTTAGATATACATTTTAAAAAATACCGAAAACAAGTTTTATATACTTATAACATTTCCCTACATCAATAAAATATGTTTATTTTATTGTGGATTTGTAGGATTACAAATAAGGGTGCAACATATTATCATATGCTTATTGGCTATAAGTATACATATATATTTTTTTCTGATTGGAGTTTCCTATTCATGTTCCAAGTCCATAATTTTCAAATGGGAAGTTCATCTTACTATTATTTGTTAGCTATTTGTTAGCTATTTTTTTAAAAATGAAGACATGAACATATTTTCCAAATATTTTTTTTCAGTTTGTCTTTTCACTTAAAATTTTGTTTATAGCATTTTATTTTATTTTGATTTCAGAGGGAGAAAGATGTAAATTTTGTATAATCACATCTATAAATCTTTTCCTTTATGATTTTGGCCTTGGTGTCATGCTTAGAAAACATCCTACACTCTAAAATTATGTAAATATTCACCAATAGCTTAGCCTAGAAGTATGTGTGTGTTTAGTTCTCCTGAAATTATTTGTGTATATCTTGTGGGGAGCTAGAGATACTTGGATATTTTTGGTAGACAGAGTTCTAGGAATGTCTTCCTGTTTTGTTGTTTTTTTTCCCCTCATTTCCATTTTTCCTTCTTCTGAGTAGGCAAAAAGCAGAGTTTAATTGTTTGGCTGTCTGTGACCTTTCTGGGGCATTCTTGGACTTGCATTTCATTAGTACTCCTTTTTTTTTTTAATAAAGATTTTATTTATTTATTCGTGGAGAGATACAGAGAGAGAGGCAGAGACATAGGTAGAGGGAGAAGCAGGCTCCTTGCAGGGAGCCTGATGTGGGACTTGGTCCTAGGATCCGGGGATCACGACCTGAGCCAAAGGCAGAGGCTTTACCACTGACCCACCCAGGCATCCCTCACTTCTTTTTTATAGCAATGATGGTATAAAAATTATATCTGTCTTTTTAAAATATTTTATTTATTTATTTGAGAGAGAGAGAGAGAGAGAGAGAGAGAGAGAGAATGTGCACATGAGCTGGGGGAGGGGCAGAAGGAGAGAGAGAGAGAGATTGAGAATCTCAGGTTGATTTCCCATTGAGCATGGAGCCCGATGCAGGGCTCTATCTCCCAACCGTGAGATCATGACCTGAAAAGAAACCAAGAGTCATGTTTAACCAACTCAGCCACCTGGATGCCCCAAAATTATATCTGTTTTGGAGCTGTACAACCCATTCCCTACTCTCAGAAAATTTTCACCATCTGATCGCTCTGCATGTTGTGTGCCACATCACCATGCCTTCGAAATCTCTTTTAACACCCAAACTTCAGACTTGATTTGAATCCTGAATCCATAAAATAGAAACACTTCCTTGCCCTTGGTCATACCTAATGCTCAATTGCCCCTCACGGAGCACCACTCTGTCCCCAGCTCTAGATTCCAGTCTTGGCCTCTACTTCCTAACCATGAGATGTGGAGCACCTTTATTTAATCTCTCTGAACCTCAGTTTCCTCATCTGTAAGGTGGAATTAATAATAACCTTCCTTGGCTAGTTCACAACGTTACTGTAAGGATCAAATGAGATCATGATTGTAAAAGTGCTTAGTAAGCTGTAAAGCAATATATAAACATAAGATGTTATTATTTCCCTTTTATTTGACATTATCAAGGATTAAATATAATGTGTGACCATAAGTAGTAAGAATAATTTTTTTAAAAGTAACATGCCAGACTATAAACACCCAAAGGAGTGAAATCCTTTCAGGAGGCCTCATAGGAAGCCTCAAATTAATTTCTATGCTGTTATTTGTGCTCAGAAGGTGTTCTTAACTTCCTTTGTCTTTGGGATCGTCATGGATACTCTTCCTTGGTATGAAATTTTCTGTCCCATTTCCTACTTCACCCTTCCCCTCCACCCTCCTCTTTTCCTTGAACCTCCTGCTCAGAGGACCTGAAGGGGAACAGAAGCGATGAGAATGAGATCTCAGGGAATAAGGATGTATGGAAGGTAGGACTAGTCTATAGGACCTGGCTGAAACTGACTACCAGGATGAGACTTCTACAGTTCATCTGAGGAAGAAGCCTGGCTTAAACACATTTATTGCTGTTTGTTGCAGGTCTAGCTTTAGAGTATCAGTGAATGCTCTGTCAATAGGAATCATCAGAAAGTGAATCTCGCTCTCTGCTGAAATCTATTCAGTCTCATTAGGTAGTATCTGTAGAATCATAGAAGCGGCACTAGACTAAAAGTAAACCTGGCTTCTGGTTCTGACTCTGTGACTGCGGGATACTCAACACTCAGTTTTAGTTTCCTCATTCTCAAAATAAGAACATCAAAAGTCCTTCAGGTCCCTTTCACCTTGAATATACTAGGATTCCAGCAGCCTTCTTCATCATGGTTTTATGGAAGTGCAGACTGTTTCCTACCTTTGCAAATCTGGGCAAGCTGTTTAACCTGAGTCTCGGTTTTCTCATATTTAAGATGAGGGAAGTACCTACATCTTATAGGATGTGTCAGTGTAGGTTCACCTCTTGTAATAAATATCCCACTCAGGTAGTGGATATTGATAATAGGCAGGCTATACATACATGAAGGCAGGGGACATATAGAATACCTCTATAAATTCCTCTCAATTTTGCTTTGCTACTCTGAAAACTACTCTAAAAAATAAAGTCTTTTTTAAAAAAAGATTTTATTTATTTATCTGACAGGGAGAGAGAACAAGCAGGGGGAGCAGCAGCAGGAGAGGCAGAAGCAGACTCCCCACTGAGCACGAAGCCCGATGCAGGGCTCGATCCCAGGACCCTGATCATGACCTGAGCCAAAGGCAGATGCTTAACTGACCACGACACCTAGGTGCCCCCCAAATAAAGTCTTTTTTTAAAAAAGCAGAGCTAGGAAATGATTTACCTCCACAATGGTAAAAGCTATAATGAGGAAGGCCACTGGAATCCTAGCTCTATCTGGCCCCAGTGTGAGTAGTAAGAAAATCTTGTTATTTAAAAAATTATTTCATTTCATTTACAAAGGACGTAAAAAGCTGGAAAAAATAACATTGTGTCTATTTGCAGATGTGTGTTATAGAAAATCCCCAAGAATCTACAAAATAACTCTTAGAATTAGTGAGTTCAACAAAGGTTGCAGAATACATGGTCAAAATAAAAAGGTTAATTATCGGGCAGCCTGGGTGGCTCAGCGGTTTAGTGCCACCTTCGGTCTAGGGCATGATCCTGGAGACCCGGGATAGAGTCCCACGTCGGGGTCCCTGCATGGAGACTGCTTCTCCCTGTCTCTGCCTCTCTCTCTCTCTCTCTCTCTCTGTGTGTCTCTCATGAATAAATAGATAAAATCTTTTTTTTAAAAAAAAGGTTAATTGTATTTCTGTATTCTATCAAGGAAGAATTGAACTTCAAAATAAAATAATATATATAGCATTTGTATTTGCAGCAAAAAAAACCAGTTAGGTATAAATATATCAAAATATGTACATGATATGTATGTTAAAAACTTCAAAGCAATGATGAAATAAATCAATGAAAATCTGCATAAATGGAGGGGATATTTCATCTCGGGGTAATCTATATATTTTTTAATAATAAATTTATTTTTTATTGGTGTTCAATTTGCCAACATACAGAATAACACCCAGTGCTCATCCCGTCAAGTGCCCCCCTCAGTGCCCGTCATCTATTCACCCCCACCCCCTGCCCTCCTCCCCTTCCACCACCCCTAGTTCGTTTCCCAGAGTTAGGAGTCTTTATGTTCTGTCTCCCTTTCTGATATTTCTCAGGGTAATCTATAGATTCAAAATCCTAGAAAAGTGTTTTTTATAGATATCAAAAAACTGATACATACATATGGGAAGACAATGGACTCAGAGTTGCTAAAACAACTTTGAGGAAAATGAACGAAGTTGGAGGAACCCCATTACCCAATTTCAAAACTTACTTTAATAACAGTAACTAAGTGTGGACATAGACATGTAGACCAATAGAACAGAACAGAGGGCTAAGAAATAACTGATCCTCATAAACAGAGTCAACTAGTTTTACAAAGACTCAAAGACAATTCAGAGGAGAAAGGATAGTCTTTCCACATATGGTGCCAGAACAATTAGGCATTCATGTGCAGCAAAAGGGGCCTCAATCTATAACTTATATAGCCCACACTTTACTACATTACTCAAAATGCATCATAGATCTAAATGTATAACTATAAAACTTGTAGGAAAAAAAATCGAAGAAAATCTGCGTGACCTTAGGCTAGACAGTTTTTAGCTATAATACCAAGAGCACAATGCACAAAGAAAAAGTTAATAAACTGAACTTAATCAAAATTTACAGCTTTTGTTCTATGAAAGATATTGTTGATAATGAAAAGACAAGCTACACTCTGGGAGAAATTATTTGCAAGTAACATTTCCTACAAGGACTTGTAGCCACAATATCTAAAGAACTCTTAAAACTCAACAATAAGAAAACAATCCAATTAAAAAATGGTCAAAGATCTGAACAGACACAAGACTGAAGAAGATGTAAAAATGGCAAATAAGCTTATGAGAAAATGCTCAATATCATTGGAAAATGCAAAATCAAACAACAATGAGGTACCACTGCACATCTATTAGAATGGCTAAAATCTAAAAAACTAACAGTATCAAATGCTGAGGAAAAAGCAAGCAGAGCAACAGGGACTCTCATTCATTGCTGGTGGGAATGCAAAGTGCATAACTTTGGAAGATAGTTTGCAGTTTCTTATAAAGTTAAACATAGACTTACCGTACTGTCCATAATAACTCTCCCTAGGCATTTATCTAACTGATCTGAAAACTATGTCCATACTAAATTTCCATTCAAATGTTTATAGCAATTTTATTCATAATTGTCAAAAACTGGAAGTAACCAAAGGTCCTTCAATAGTGAGTGGAGAAACCAATTGTGGCATATTCATACAATGGAATATCACTCAGCAATAAAAAAGAAAAAAGCTCTTATTCAACACACCAACACAAATGAATCATAAATATATTTTAGAGGTGAAAGAAGCCATGCCATAAAGGCTATATACCATATGATTCAATTCATATGATATTCTGGAAAGGCCAAAATTATAGGGATGTATTTAGATCAGGGTTGCCAAGGAGAAAAAGAGGAGAAAAGTGTCCTCCTAGGAGAAGCAGTGGAATTTTTTTAGGGTGATAAAACTAATCTCTGTGGTACTGTGGTGGTATATACATGGTATCTACACATCTGTCAAAACCCAGAGAATTTTGTAATAATAGTGAACCTTCATATATGCAAAAATTAAAAAATTAAGGGGCTAGGAGATCTCAGAATAGAATGTAGATTCTGACACAGGAATATCTCTGTACTACAAATACATGATATAACCTCACTGAAAAGAATGGAGAAAATAACGTCTTGACCTAAGTAACTTTGGAAAATGGTGTTTTAACAGGAAATTGTAAGTCAAAGATAAAAGGAACTGAACATAAACACTGCATTCTAATTAGTAAAGTTGTTTCTCATGGTATTTAACAATTCTGAAACTGCCTTCTCTGTTTACTGGAACTGAATAAATAAATAAGTGGATAGCTGATAGTGAAAGCCTCTTATGGCTGGAGAGGGAAGTAACAGATGAGCAAGGAGGGAAAGCTAAAATGAACCATGTGATAATGGATTAGAGTTGGAGACATTAATATGAACTCATATGGTTAGTTCAATATAGATTCAGATGAAAAGGTATAGGAATAATTATAGATTTGTGTACACACATGGATTAGCATACATACGTACATTTCCTAGCTCTATCTACTAAAAGGGACTAGAAGCAATGGTGCCACAGTAGCAATGAATACACTTACTGCCCAGCCTTTGGTTTCTGATATTATTCTCTAATAAAAGGAACCAGGGATCCTAGAAGAAATGGCTAATTGTAGGGCTGAGGCAGGATATACACAAGATGAACCTGGGACATCTAGTACCAGGAAGTAAGAAATTATTAAAATAAACCCCAAAGGATGGAGGCATATCGGAGAGACACAGGAGCCACCCTAAATGAGCACTCACTAGCCAAAACTGCAACATATTGAACAATAAAATAAGTAATATGGTGTTGGATTATAGCTCCAAGTTCAAAACAAATAGCCTTGAATCCATACTGAGATGAATAAATTACCAAATAATAAATGAAGAAGAGATAAATCTCTCATATAGAAATATTCCCAATAATTTATGTAGCTTCTTGTCCCTCTAGGTGGTGGAGCTCAACTCCACCCCCCTGAGTGACCTGTGCTTAGCAACTTGCTTCCAATGAGAACACAAAAAGAAAGGACAAGTAACTTTCCATTGAAGAAACCTGGAAAATACTATTTTAATTAGGTGATTGAAGTTACCATTATCAATGATAAGTCATGTTGCTAGCAGGCATGCGGGCTATGAGGTGTGTAGAAAATGGGACTTCACGTCTGCGGTCTTCTTCCCCAGACCCACAGTCTTAGCCTGACCATGAAAAAAAAATCAGGTAGATCCAAGTTTGGAGAACATTCTACAAGATGCTTGACCCAGGCCATACAAAAAGAAAGGTCTGAGAAACCATCGCAGTCAAGAGGAGAACAAGGAGATGCCACAACTAAATATAAGGTGCTAGCTTGGATGTAATCCTGGTACAGAGATAAAGGCATTAGGAAAAAATTTAGCAAAATCTGCATAAAGTGTGGAGTTTAGTTAATAGTGATATGTTGATGGTGTTTCACCAGTAGTAGCAAAGGTACCATAGCCATGTTGGTGTGAGCAATAGAGGAAATGGGTACAGAGTGTATGGGAATTCTCTGCACTACCTTTGCAACTTTTCTGTAAACTAGTCTAAACTAAAACATTCATTTAAATTTAAAAACATGTTGAAGATAAATATTAATCACATAGGATATATTATAAAAAAGCATGTAAAGGATGATCCTCATTTCATATAACAATATGTGAGTGTGTGCAGGAGGAAACCAGATATGTGTGTATGTGTATTCAGAGATGTGACTTTTGTTTCTCCTTTATGCCTCTCTGTATTTTTTAAATGCTGTACTTTACAACAAACAGGTATACTTAAATAATTTAAAAAGCTGCACTCAAATCCATCAGCAGGAGACCATGATACCAAGCAGTGGGAAGAGGGGTGGGGTGATGGGCTCCCCCTGACAGAACAGACACTGTGTTTGTAGACAAGTGTCTTTAGTCTGACACAGGAAACAATAATTTTTTTAGACACTAATCCCTGAGTCTCCATGATCATCACTTCTGAGTCACAGTGAAGAATGGTTCCATCTTTCATTTTCCTACCTTAAGAAAATTGAGACTAAGTGACTCCAGCAAGGTCACATGGTTGGTTAGTGTGCTAAGCCATCCAGATGTGTTTTATTTGTACTATATGGTGTTTCAAAACCATTTGAACACAAATGCCTTTAAGTGATGCCTCTTCTCTCTGTTCTGACTATAGGAAGCTCAGTTCACAGGATGTTTCTTCAACTGCCTGGTCCCCAGAGGAGTTCATTCGTATCCTTGATTTAGGTAAAGCAGCAGAAATGAAGATTTGTGTACAGGATTAGGAATTCTGAGATTAAATGAGGAAAAAGCAACTGCATTTTTAATTCAAGGGGGAATAAAAGGGAAGTTCTCATCTTTGTGGGTGAATTTCTGACTAGAGCCGGCATAAAAATCCAGCAGGCTGTGTGCATGTCACCACCACTGTGAATGGAACTCCTGGAATTGTGCAGTGCATAGACTGTGTAGCCACATGCAACAGATCTGACTCTCCCACTTCCCTGTCAAGCTGTAAAAATAGTGTATTTTATAATGTGGTTTAACATCCTTTTTTAATAAGGTGTGATTTTGAGGAACATCTCAACTCAAAACTCCATTCAATCACCATCATCATGATGACTTCATAATATTTATTAAACATTTACTACATGTCAGACTCTATGTTGACTCATCTGTTCCTTATACTGGCCCCAACCAGAAGTTGTAATGTCATCCCCATTCTGCAAATGAGAAAATGGAGACTTGAAGAAATTAAGTTATTTGTCCAAGATCACGTTATGAAACAGGGATCTGAATCCAGCCAATCTGACCAAACCGTATGACTTTTCATAAAACTCTGCTTCCTCTCTTCTTCTATGGACAGTACAATATTGGGTTCCTGCTCAGTTCTGAGATATAGTACGTTTGTGAAGATATTGCGGTTAATTATTTTGTTTCATTTAGAAATAATTGCTGCTTTAATCTCTGTAATTCTGATTTTCTGTATCAACAAATTATTACATACTTTATCACTAATAACTTCTTCATTTACTTAGATGAAAGTAACTGTATTTGACCTTTTGTTTTAAATGTGTTAAGTTTTGCTTTTCAAATCACATTTTCTTGATTGTTTTCAATAAAATATTTCAATATTTTAATATTTGTCATGCTACTTTTTGTATAACTGTTTATTTTTTAATATATATATACTTTTTATAATAAATTTATTTTTTATTGGTGTTCAATTTACCAACATACAGAATAACACCCAGTGCTCATCCCGTCAAGTGCCCCCCTCAGTGCCCGTCATCCATTCACCCCCACCCCCCGCCCTCCTCCCCTTCCACTACCCCTAGTTCATTTCCCAGAGTTAGGAGTCTTTATGTTCTGTCTCCCTTTCTGATATTTCCCACACATTTGTTCTCCCTTCCCTTATATTCCCTTTCACTATTTTTTATATTTCCCAAATGAACGAGACCATATAATGTTTGTCCTTCTCCAATTGACTTATTTCACTCAGCATAATACCCTCCAGTTCCATCCACGTTGAAGCAAATGGTGGGTATTTGTCGTTTCTAATTGCCGAGTAATATTCCATTGTATACATAGACCACATCTTCTTTATCCATTCATCCTTCGATGGACACTGAGGCTCCTTCCACAGTTTGGCTATTGTGGACATTGCTGCTAGAAACATTGGGGTGCAGGTGTCCCGGCGTTTCATTGCATCTGAATCTTTGGGGTAAATCCCCAACAGTGCAATTGCTGGGTCATAGGGCAGGTCTATTTTTAACTCTTTGAGGAACCTCCACACAGTTTTCCAGAGTGGCTGCACCAGTTCACATTCCCACCAACAGTGTAAGAGGGTTCCCTTTTCTCCGCATCCTCTCCAACATTTGTGGTTTCCTGCTTTGTTAATTTTCCCCATTCTCACTGGGGTGAGGTGGTATCTCATTGTGGTTTTGATTTGTATTTCCCTGATGGCAAGTGATGCAGAGCATTTTCTCATGTGCATATTGGCCATGTCTATGTCTTCCTCTGTGAGATTTCTCTTCATGGCTTTTGCCCATTTCATGATTGGATTGTTTGTTTCTTTGGTGTTGAGTTTAATAAGTTCTTTATAGATCTTGGAAACTAGCCCTTTATCTGATATGTCATTTGCAAATATCTTCTCCCATTCAGTAGGTTGTCTTTGAGTTTTGTTGACTGTATCCTTTGCTGTGCAAAAGCTTCTTATCTTGATGAAGTTCATTTTTGCTTTTGTTTCTTTTGCCTTCGTGGATGTATCTTGCAAGAAGTTACTGTGGCTGAGTTCAAAAAGGGTGTTGCTTGTGTTCTCCTCTAGGATTTTGATGGACTCTTGTCTCACATTTAGATCTCTCATCCATTTTGAGTTTATCTTTGTGTATGGTGCAAGAGAGTGGTCTAGTTTCATTCTTCTGCACGTGGATGTCCAATTTTCCCAGCACCATTTATTGAAGAGACTCTTTCTTCCAATGGATAGTCTTTCCTCCTTTATCGAATATTAGCTGACCATAAAGTTCAGGGTCCACTTCAGGGTTCTCTATTCTGTTCCATTGATCTATGTGTCTGTTTTTGTGCCAGTACCACACTGTCTTGATGACCACAGCTTTGTAGTACAACCTGAAATCTGGCATTGTGATGCCCCCAGCTATGGTTTTCTTTTTTAAAATTCCCCTGGCTATTCGGGGTCTTTTCTGATTCCACACAAATCTTAAAATAATTTGTTTTAACTTTCTGAAGAAAGTTCATGGTATTTTGATAGGGATTGCATTAAACTTGTAAATTTCCCTGGGTAACATTGACATTTTCACAATATTAATTCTGTCAATCCATGAGCATGGAATATTTTTCCATCTCTTTGTGTCTTCCTCAATTTCTTTCAGAAGTGTTCTATAGTTTTTAGGGTACAGATCCTTTACCTCTTTGGTTAGGTTTATTCCTAGGTATCTTATGTTTTTGGGTGCAATTGTAAGTGGGATTGACTCCTTTTTTCTCTTTCTTCAGTCTCATTGTTAGTGTACAGAAATGCCACTGACTTGTGGGCATTGATTTTGTATCCTGCCACACTGCCAAATTGCTGTATGAGTTCTAGCAATTTTGGCGTGGAGGCTTTTGGGTTTTCTATGTAGAGTATCATGTCATCGGCAAAGAGGGAGGGTTTGACTTCTTCTTTGCCAATTTGAATGCCTTTAATGTCTTTTTGTTGTCTGATTGCTGAGGCGAGGACTTCCAGTACTATGTTGAATAGCAGTGGTGAGAGTGGACATCCCTGTCTTGTTCCTGATCTTAGGGGAAAGGCTCCCAGTGCTTCCCCATTGAGAATGATATTTGCTGTGGGCTTTATTCTCAACAAGATACTAGCCAATAGGATCCAATAGTACATTAAGAAAATTATTCACCATGACCAAGTAGGATTTATCTCCGGGACACAAGGCTGGTTCAACACTCGTAAAATAATCAATGTGATTCATCATATCAGCAAGAGAAAAACCAAGAACCATATGATCCTCTCATTAGATGCAGAGAAAGCATTTGACAAAATACAGCATCCATTCCTGATCAAAACTCTTCAGAGTGTAGGGATAGAGGGAACATTCCTCAACATCTTAAAAGCCATCTATGTATAACTGTTTATGATAGAGGTCAGTGTTTAGAATTTCATATCATCATAGTTGTCTCTTTTGTCTTCAGAATTGATGTAGATATTTTTAAGTTGTTAGGAATCTGGCAACACTTTGGTTATCTGGATTCTAATTACATTAAAATCTATTAGCTAATCTTCCTATTTCATCTCCTCCTGCAATGGGCAGCATAACCAAATGGATTTCCAAAGAGGACATATTGAAGCGCACATGGTTTTTTGGTCTTTCTCAGGAAGTCAAGCGCTTAGGGAGAGATTAGAAAATTATAGTATTTGAAAAGGGGAAAAATGAGTTGTATCCAAGAAAACAATGCCGAAGCTGTTGAATTTGGTTCCTAGTTTCCCTGGGTCAAAGTCAAGGCCAAGAATTTTGCTGATGGATATATTTGTATCACCTTTTGAATGTGCAAGACAAAAGCTGCTACTAGAAATACACCTTTTTCTTCTAAAGATGAAGACCTTTCCTCTCCTCAATAAACACATCCTCCATGAACGAGCTGAACATATTCCACAACTTTTGGTAACTCTCAGATCTGCATCTCCAGGTGAGAGCTCTCTCCTGAAACCCAAAACTGTGTCTTGCTGTTCTCTGTACCCTTCATTTGGATACTTTACTGGAACCTCAAATTCTTCCAGCACTAAACTTGTCACCATCTCCCTGCTCTTGCCCCGCCCATATGTTGAAAACAACCAGAATAACAACCACAACTCAATTCTCTCATGTATTTCCCATTGAAGGCCTGAAAGAGCCAAGAGCCAACTAAATTAGCCTTTTCCTTCAATCTACAAATATAGCCAAACACCAATTCATAAAGATTTTATTTCCTCAATATCTCTCACATTTGTCTCTGTCTTTTTCTCCCAGGACCATCTCATGTGTGGGTCATCCTTCCTCCACTATGGACACCTTGATAGCAGACTGTATTTAATCTAGAACTGAAACAGTTAATTGGCCCCTAATGCCCGTCACCCAGATAGTGCCCAACAAAATGTTTGTTGGAAAGGAGAAATTAATGAACTGCTCCAGAGTTAGTATTATGGAAAATGTGTTTGGTTTTGGTCATTTGAATACAAAGTGCAACGATTTTGTTTTCTTTTGTTGTGAACCTCCCATCCAGAGCTTTAAAAGACTTTTGGAACATTTCTTGGATTTTTCGGAAACAATTTTCCCTAAACTTAGTGACTATCTGAATCTTAAATTTAAATCTACTTAAATTTCAAGTACATGCATTTATTTTTAAGCCACTTTAATCATCTGTGCTTCTGGAAGAGGTAATTTGTATCTATCTCTACTGACTCCAGACTTGGGCCTTTTGGTCTGGTGTTTCTCTAACAGCCTTCCTCAACCAGTTTGGAGGTGGAATTAAACCCTAATTGCTATACAGTATCCATTGTATATATTGAATTAACTTCTATGCATGATTCAGAATGTCACTAACTCTCTGCCATCCTCAGGAGGATTGAGAAAATAGTCACTCAAATAATTTTCTGTTTTGTGGATCACAAGAAGAAGGAAGAAAAGCTTTAGTGTCTCAAAAAAGGCCTGGGGAAAAATTTCTCATAGATGGAGAGTCTCTAAGTAATAGGTCAGTCTCACCTTTCCCTTGTCAGCTCATTCATTCACTGCTTCCTGCCACTAAAAGCCAGAAAACCCCACTAGCACTGGATACGATGCCAAAAAAATACTCTTGCACTTTATTTTCTAAGTCCTTTGTAAACATTCTACCAATTTTTAGCCTGAAAGCTGGAAATTTAGGGAAAAAAATGCAACCAGTGCTTCATTTTGAAATTCTCTTTGCTAAGAACTAGGCTGGCATGAAAGGAATGGGCATCAGGGAAAACTGTGTTTTCTTTTGCTTCTCTTTGGGGAGGAATGATTAGGAGCTGTGATGGCAGACATGAAAGTAAGCCCAGGCCTTTACAACAGGCCTCCTTTGAAAGGCCTTCCCTTGACCTCTGTTCCCTAGGAAGGGAAGGTTGCTAACAGGAATATCACAAGATTCCATTGATGAAATGTCTCTCCAACCAAATCATGTATGATGACAACTAGTGGGTGGAAAAATTTCCCCCAAATCAGGATTGGCTATCCGCCCTCCAAATCACTTCACTGCATGCCAAAAGGTTATCTGTGAGGAACTCAGAAAGGAAGTGTATTTGAAAACATCACTGGGACTTGTATACAACATCTTAAGGTGTTTGATCCTTTTATGAACTGTTGACAGCTTTTTTGCCATTGAAGTCTATGTGAGAGTTGCCAGCCAAGCAAAAGAAGGAAGCAGGGCCAGAGTGCTTGACCAAAGAACCCCCAAGAACTGGTTAGATCACAAGATGTGAGACAACCAGAAGAGAGAGAATAACCCAGAATTCCAAGAAAAGCTTAGGCATCTGTATTAGCGGTTTCAACAAGGCCTATTCTGGCCATCCAAATATATTCCTTTTTCTTCTAGAATCATATGCACTCATTCAAGGATCCAAGCAAATGGTAATTTCCAGAGCACCCAGAGAAGTATGTAGTGGCTGAAGATTATTAATAATCACTATAGTACACAAAACCAGTAAATAAATCAGTCCATCACGAAGCAAACTCATTTAAATTTCTTTATGCCATGACAATTGCTTAATTGGGATATATTTACCACTGCTTTGGCTAGGGTGTCTTCCCCCAACTCCTGGTGAGTCTTTCTGTCTGTACTTCATAAAGTTCTCCTACTCCTTCCCATGTGGGGAAGTATTCTGGGTTGCGGCTCCTGCCTGAGACTCCATCACTGTTATTATTTTAATAAGCCACGAGTTGGAGGCCCTTAGCATAAAAATACACATGTCATATTCCTGCTCAATACTGACTCTAGTATATAATAGGAACTTATAAGTCAGTAATAATACAGTTACCCTCATGAGTATGGACAAAAGACTCTTTACCTAAACCTTCTTATCCATCACTCCTACTCTTAATCTTGATTTCTATCTCCTCCTCACCCCACTCCTTTTATATATAATTGTTTCAACACAGAGAAATCTCCTGCAGATCAGCTCACTTCTTAGATGCTATAGAGCACACTGCTCTTCCCTACACCTCTTTTCTTAGCTCTTTCCAGAAACTGAGCTTGTGCCATCATGTTTATCTGGGTTGTTTTCTATTAGTGATCCATTTTATGTGAGCACCCATAGACACTGATGTAAATATGTACCTCCTTTTCACTGGTGGCTCCTGACCACTATCTCCATCACCCAGTGCCCCTCTACCAGCCAGACCATATCATGGCAAGATGATTCCATTTATACTGTAAATTCCTACAGTCTTAGGAAGATCAATAGCTTTAAAATCATATTGCTATAGGCATACTGATATTATAGACAGCCAGCCAACTGCACAGAGAAAACAAGCGACTTTTCTGGAGGCTCTAGCCCATCAGACATTCACAATTGGGGGAAGGGGACCATGAGTCTTACATTTCCAAGTCTGTGTTGCAACCACCTGACCACACTCAACAACCATAGGGTTTCTTTTCTTTCTTTTTTTTTTTTTTTTTTGTTTTAACCATAGGGTTTCTTAGAACAACCCGATTTCCTTCCCAAACAGTCTGCTGTAAAAAAAAAAAAACAACTTAATTATTTCTTTTGCTTCATTCAATAGGCCTCAAATTATGTTTGTTTTTTTTTAATAAGTTTGACTCATTTTCATATTAAATTGCTTGATCATTTCTTTTAAGTTGGTAAGGAGTTTCTGTGCTTTGAAGTACAGTTTTTGGTTTTTTGTTCCCCTTCAGGGTATGACAAACTATTACATTGTCTTGAGAATTGAGGATAAACTGGATCAGAGAGGAAGGACAAGTGGAGCTCAGAAACACGATTTCTAAATAACAATTCCCATGTGAATGTTCCTACAGCATTTCCCTTTTACTCATGTTTTTGTGTTGGTGTTTTTGTTGTGGTCTAGACTGGGACAAAAAATGAAATAGTAGATCCAGATGTGAAACATATCTTTTGAAACTGATGTAGACATACGCACACACACACACACATATAGTCAAAGGTCAATAGATCCTAAATGTTTCTGTAGTCAAAGATGCCCAGATAAGGCAAGGAGTAGTGAAGGGACTTCATCTGAATGGATCTCACAAGCAGCTTTTTTAAAAAAGTACATCTCTATTATACAAATGACAACATTGGCAGATTTTTAGTTTTAAGTTATTTCACTGTAGATTTTAATTTCTATGGTTTGAGAAAGAGTGTGTCATGGAGAGAGAAACAACAACTTTAGGGTCAACGGATCTGAGCTCAGGCCTGACATCAAGCTGTTGACCTTCAACAAATTAGTTTTCTTCCCTGAGTTTCAATTTCTCCCTACAGCAGAACCAACAATACCTACTTGATAGGGTAACCAAGTATTAAATGAGATTATGTACACATAGCACAGAGTGCTGGACCCACCTGGGTCCAGAGTTCTTACGCAAATGAGCCTCTCTAGCCCACCCCATTCCTAGAGAGCACTCACACACAGGGTTGTGGCTACTGTCTCTGGTCAAGTGCACAACGGTGCCCCCTGCTGCCAAGGCAGCTGACCCAAAGGCAAGAATTTTGCAGCTTTCAGGTTTAGCAGGTATTATTACTAAATGTCTCAATAATACAGTCTATATCATTATATAATACTCGGTATTCCAGGGATATTTAATTTACAAAAGTATCAACTGGAAAACTAGATCTAGTTGGCTGAGGTGGAGTACCAATGCATAGTCTCCTACTAGTCTGTAAACCCCATGGGGCAGGCACCATATGTGTTCTCAACTACTCTATCTCCAGAACTTAGCACAGTTCCCCAGCCACGGTAGATTCTCAGTAAATATTTTGTTGAATGATTGCATTGACAAGTCCAGCCATAGCCTAAGAAGATGTCATGACTTGATCTTTTAAAGGCCTCCCCTATGAAAAAAATGACAAATTATCTGGAAAATTCATTCCCCTTTATTTTAGTAGGATTAGAAAAAGAGACTGTTAGTGATTTTGCTCCTCTGAATATACCTGTTGCTTTTTTTCCACCCAGTGTCACTGAGTAGATCAGGGTTTCTAACTTCACAAGATATGAATTACAAGTTCTTTGGTCTTTACCTTCTTTACAAACACAATCAATACTACCTTACTTTTTGACCCTTGTTCACTAGAGACAAGAATATTAGAAGTAGATTTCAGATGAAACAATTTCTATAACGGTCACCATCAGAGGACATTTATTGAAATACTCGGCATGAAGGGATCAGTGCTGAGGAATACTAGTGGTTCCTGGGCTTCTGAGTGGCTGGAGTATTTTCAAACCCGAACAAGGGAACCATGTCAGAGGGCATTGGCAAGAACTGATATTTTTAAAACATTCCCTACTGTACCATCAGCCAGGATGGGTGTAACTGAGTCAGAGGCCAGAAGAGCCAGAGGAAAAGGAAGGAAACAGGGTGTGTTAGCCACATGACTAAAGTGATAGGGCATATGTTCTTAAGCAGGAAAAGACGTGTAGGCTGGACAAAAATGTAAACACTGGTGGCGTTTGCAGTATTCAGGAGGGCTGGGAATAAAAAGCTCTGTGAGTCTGGTGAAAAGAAAGGGTGGCTTTGATGTGGAACAGATTTTCAACTGTAACAGAGTTGCCATCTCTTGTGGTTGCCAGAGAATATTTAAAGGCAAACTAAGAGGGTGTTCTTTGCTTAGGGGTGGCTTGTAAGGGGAAGATCCTAAGTGTTTTCAGGTTGAAGGAAAAGACACCATTTAGAATCTAATGGAGACAATACATCTGATCAGTAGCCACGAAATGCCGCCAGGCTGTTTTGGCAACTACTGGACCTCGAGTTTGATGACCGGCAACCTCTGTGGTAGTGGATACAGCTGAGGAGTCTGGAAGATCTTCTTTACCAGCTGAAACCAGGTTGATGGGTGGGCTTCCTTAACCAGTAGGTTATTCTCTGGGTCTCATGGTAGGTCTTCACAGCCCCAAGGGATGGACAGGTAGTATCCCAGAACAGATCATCCTGGGGAGAGTGAGGAAAGAGGAGGGACCTTGTGTCTAGAAAGCTAGAAAGCTTCAGTAGGAAGTTCCTGCTGGGGCTCCCTCACAAGTGCCTGAGCAGCACTGTATTCAGGCTGTGTGAATGTGGGAAAAGAGCTCCACACTAGGATTGAGGGGACATAGACTTTTTTGTAGCTCCCTGACTGTGTAACCTGAGGCAGATCATTAGATCTTTCTGTACCTCAATTTCCACATAGAGGATAGAACTAGATAATTACTATGGACCCTTAGGTTTCAAACCTGCGTGATTCCACGGTTCACAGCAAGGTCATAGGCTAAATTCTGCTCTTGCTTCCTTGTGGAATTTCAGGAAAGTTTTTATCCCCCCCCCCCCCGAGTCTCAGTTTCCCCAAATGTAAAACCGAGTTAACCATGAGTTTTACAGTATTTTGAAAACTTACAGATGAATGGAAATGTTGAGTACCATCAAAACCTTAAAGGCAATTACAGTTATTCAACTTTCTAACATCTTGTTTGAGATTTGACCATGAGTCCCTGGTCATTTTCACTTAAGTAAACATTATTTGTTTTTAACTTGCCACAATTCTGACCTGCTCACTTAAATCCATTCTGGTCAGTTTAAGTTGGTTTGCTTGTCCCCTTTACTTCCTGTTATAAACTCTTCTGATGTCCATCTTCTGTAGAGGGCCTTATGGGACCATGGTTTGAGCCAGGACCTGGTATTCCAGACACCTGGTTTCTAGATCTGTCTCTGCCATAACAAACTGTGTGTCTCCGAGCAAGTCATGGCATCGATTTGAGCCCAATGTTCTGGTCTCCAAAAGACAAGGAGTCTAGGCCAGATCATTTCAATGGTACCTCCCAGCACAGTGGATAACTTTAGAAAATGTTGAAAGCAAGGAGAAAAGGACAAGGCACAAATCATATTTACAGAGTACTCGATCCTATAAACCCATCAGAATTGAATTTCTACAACAACCAGAATCATGGTGCTTAGAGTGGCTTACTACACAATCCTTTGTGGTAGTGTTAACACTTTAATTCCTGAAATATTATTAGTATACTGTAGCGATAATTATATTTGTGTGATTTGAATCCCAACCATGAGACTACACACTGCTCTTACTGTGCAAATGCCATGAGAAGGAAAAAGACAGAAGTCTTGGGATTTATACATGTCACCTTGAAGTTTTGATTCAGGCTTACTTGTATTTAAAGCAAATAAGTTGTACTTAAAATGGAAAACAACCTTGTTTATCTTTGAATGTCTGTGGTGGAGAGTAGCTTCAGTTGGTTTTCACTTTCAGGAGCCATCTCCCCCCATCTGTAGGGTTGGTTTGTGCTCTTACCCACTCATTGGCTTTTGTGTCTTTCACAAGTTCTGCCATGTACCAAACACTGGCTTGGAGGTTTCCTTTGGGTTTTCTAGGGTTGTTCTTACTAGTGAGGCAGAAAGACCTCTCTTCCCAGTTTACATTTTTAGCCATTGATTAGAGTTCTTGTATGTGTTTTTTTTTCCCTTAGGCGAAATGACCCTATATAATCTCTGTATTTGCTGGAAGTGTTGAACTTCTGCCCCAAAACATGCATCCCCATTTGCCCTGCAACAGGCAGCCAAGGCTGCTCTGGGCCTTTTCTGGGCCTTCACATAGAATATGCTACTCAGTGATCTCTCCAGGGTTGGTCATAAAATCTCCATGATGCCCAGTCAGAGATTTCAGAGGTGTCTCCTGGTTTTCCCCCTTCCTCTTTTTTCTTCCTACTCCCCTGCTTATATTGCCAGGAAAGGTCCTCTCAATCTACCTCTCAATCTACTGTCAGATCCTACATGACAAAGGACATCCCCCATCCCTGAATTTCATTCTAGAGATTCTATCGTGTGACTCAGTAATTTGTTTGATGTTTTCTTTTTATTTGATTTTCTCTTGGAAAATCAGGACACTGAAGGCCTCAGATGTTCTTGTGAAAGAAGAGATTTCTTTGGCTCATGATTAAAAATTTACCCATCACCTAAAATTCAGTGTTCAAAGTTGAAATTGAAGTGTTTTACAGCATCGATGTGAGTTTGTCATTTGGTTGCGCCACCTTAAGGGTAAAAGGTCTGAGGACATGGTGAATTGTTAAATTGTTGGTATCATAAAAATTATTTGCACCAAATTTAATGGAATTAGAATACAGAACATTGTTAGTTGAAGGAGAGTGGACAATTGTACTGCTTAGGATTTTTTGGGTTGTAAGTGACAGAGACTCCACACTTAGAGGATGTAAGCAAAGACGTGATCATTATAGACTCCCAGAACCAAATCACGGGAAGGTAACCATTGAGTTTCTCTCAGTGTCAATCGGACCCAGGGACCTGAATACCACAGGAATCTGTCTTCTCTCCTCCCTTCTCTTATCTTGGCTTCTGCCTCAGGCTGGCTCCTGCTCACCAACTCTTTCACATGTTAGGAGATAGAAGGACAGGCAGCTCTGGAGCTACATCTTTATAGCTAGAGTTCCAAAGGGAAAGATAAATTTCCCTGTCAGCTGCTGAATGGAAAATCTCAGTGAAAGGCTTGGGTTGGCCAGACTTAGTTCCTATGCTCATCACTAGCTCATCCCTGTGGCCAGGTGGGTGGAGTGCTCTGAGTGTCTGCCATACCAGAATTATAAGACAAGTGGTTGTTGGGGTGTTGGAGAGAGTGGAGCAGTTCACCAAGGCAGGAATATGGCAGGTGGTGTTACTGAACGGAGGAGGAAAGCGTTCTGGGAAGCCCCAAACAACAGTTACACAAGGAAGCAAGAGTGGAACTTGCTGTGAACCATAGAATCATGGAAGGTTTAAAATGGAAGAGTCCACAGTGATTATCTGGTTCCATCCTCCAAGCATGAAAACCAAGGTGCAGAAAGGTCTAAGGCAGAAGACCACCAACAACAGGTACCATTATGTAGGATCAAAGACTATTTGCAGTGTTCCTCTACAGCTTGGGCTTAATTTCCAGCTAAAGTTTTCATCTGAAATGCATATTTGGTAGACTTGAGCTCTGCTAATTTTCAGTGTGGCAGAAGACTAAAGTAGACAATATGGTAGTTGGCATTTACTGGACATCTGTCTACAGTTATCTCACCTGTAGGGAGATGGCAATCATCTAGAAGCAGGATTGATTTAACTAATAAGATATCAGAATCTTGAATTAAAAAACAGAATAGAAATATAGGTGACACATTTAGAAAATGTAAGCTGAAGAATTTAAATTATGTAGTAGTAAAAACCCCTTTATCAACACCAATATTACTTCAGTAATTTAGGTTTATTTCTTAGTTAC
Source organism: Vulpes lagopus (assembly GCF_018345385.1). NCBI lineage: Eukaryota > Metazoa > Chordata > Mammalia > Carnivora > Canidae > Vulpes > Vulpes lagopus. Next base: position 104,854,595 of record NC_054829.1, read on the forward strand.
CCTTTATGAAGTAATTGGAGGGGTGCCTGGGTTGTTCAGTCAGTTAAGCATCTGCCTTTGGCTCAGGTCGTGATCCTGGGGTACTGGAAATGAGCCCCACATCAGGCACCCTCTGCTTTCTACCCTGCTCATGCTTTCCCTCTTGCTCTCTCTCTCTCAAATAAAGAAATAAAATCTTAAAAAAGAATGAAAGAAAATCAAGTGTCCCTAGTAAATAATTAAGCTTAAAAGTTGTATTTTCTGTGTTTTTGTGTGTGTTTTTGTTTGTTTGTTTGTTTGTTTACAAGATTATTTCTAATCTTCATGACTGGGTTTCATATGACTTCTTTGGTTTTATCAAATAAGTTAAAATTCTGTATAGCTTCTAAGAGTCTTACATTTAAATATTAGACATTCAGTCTCATTATTTGAATATTTTGAGCCAGACAGAACTTTACATTCTAGTAAACTTCTGGATCTCTCACTTAATAGCTCTATAACCTTGGCCAATATTACCAAGTTCTTGTCTATAATATCAACATAATAAGAGCTATTGCTTAGCATCAATGGGAAACTCAATGAGATCAGCTGTGAAAAGGTACCTTCTATGTATTAGGCCTCAATAAATATTACTTTCTTCTTCCTTTTTCCTTTAATTAAGCAAAGGGTTAAATTTGAGAAAAGCTAGTCTCTTTCACCAGACACTAGCCAAAGTTTGAGCTAATGTATGAAGACACTGTCTGTCTATAAAGTTATCACAAAATAGTTAATAAGAATGAGATAATATGCAACATCTCAACACTGAAAAAGTAATAAGTATGGGCAAACATAGGTACTGATATTAGTGTTATTATTGATGACCTTTCAGGGCCACAAAACAAGTCTCAATAAATTCCAGAAAATTTAAATCATATCAAGCATTTTTGTGACCACAATGATATGAAATTAAAAATTAATTACAAAAAAAAAAAAATTAATTACATAAGAATACAGGAAAAGCCACAAAAACATGAAAATGAAAAAATATGCTATTGAGCACAAATGGATTATTGAATAAATCAAAGGAGAAACTAAAAAATAAATAAATAAAACAACCTAGAGACAAAGGAAAACAATAATACAACATACCAAAATTAATGGGGCTTGGCAAAAGCGACACTAAGAGGGAAGTTCATAGCAATATAGGCCTACCTAAAGAAGCAAGAATAATTTCAAACAACCTAACTTCACACCTAATGGAACTAGTAAAAGAAGACTAAATAAAGCTCAAAATTGGTTGAAAGAAGGAAGTAATAAAGATCAGAGCAGAAATACATGAGGTAGAGACTAAAAAGACAATAAAAAAACCAATGAAATAAATTAACAGCTGGTTCTTTAAAAAAAAATAAATAAACAAAATCAACAAACCCGTAGCTAGACTAACCAAGAAAGAAAGAGAAATTAGAATAAAATTAGAAATGAAAGAGAAGTTACAACTGTTACAACTGCTGAAATGCAAAGAATCATAAAAGACTACTATCAACAATTAAACACACACACACACACCACAAAAAAACAAATACCAACAAATTGGACAACCTAGAAGAAATGAATAAATTTCTAGAAACAAGAATCTTCCAAAACTAAATCACAAAGAAATAGAAAATGTGAATAGGCCAATGTCTAGTAAGGAGATTAAAATAATAATAAAAAACCTCCCAACAAACAAAAGTCCAGAATTAGATAGCTTCACTGGTGAATTCCACCAAACATTCAAAGATTTAATACCTATCCTTCTCAAATGCTCCCAAAAAACTGAAGAGGAGGAAAGGATTTCAAGCACATTTTATGAAGCCAGCATTATCTTGATACCGAAACTAGATAAGGATATCACAAAAAAGAAAATTACAGGCCAATATCCCTGATGAACATAGATGCAAAATTCCTCAACAAAATTTTAGCAAACAAAACCAATACATGAAAAGGATCATATAACACGATCAGGTGGGATTTATTCCAGGGTTGCAAGGATGATTCAACATCCACAGATTAATCAACATGATACATCACATTAACAAAATGAAATATAAAATTATATGATCATCTCAATAGATGCAGAAACAGCGTTTGACAAAATTCAATATCCATTTATGATAAAAACTCTCAACAAATTAAGTATAGAGGGACTGTCTCAACATAATAAAGACCATTATTACAATCCTACAGCAAACATACTCAATGGTGAGAAGCTGAAAGCTCTTCCTCTAAGAACAGGAACAAGGTAAGGATGCATTCTTACCACTTTTATTCAACATAGTATTGGAAATCGCAGCCAGAGCAACCAAGCAAGAGAAAGAAATAAAAGACATTCAAAATAGAAAAGGAGTAAAACTGACATTATTTTCAGATTACATGATACTATAAAAAAAGATTGTAACAATTAATAAATGGATTTAGTGACATTGCCAGATACAATATCCCTACACAGAAATTGGTGGCATTTATATACACAAATAACAGAACATCAGAACGAAAAATGAAGAAAACAACCCCTTTATAATTGTATCAAAAAGAATAAAATACCTAGGAACAAATTTAGCCCAGCAGGTGAAAGATGTGCTCATTGAAAACTATAAGACATCAAAGAAAGATATTGCAGAAGATACAAATAAATAAAAAGATATTTCATTCTCAGAGATTGGAAGAATTAATATTGTTTAAATGTCCACATTATAAAAAGCAATCTACAAATTCAACACAATACCTATTAAAATTCCGATGGCACATATCGCAGAACTAGAGCAAGTAATTTAAAAATTTGTATGGAACCACAGAAGATAGGCAAAGTAACCTTGAGACAGAAGTAGGGAAAGGGATCCCTGGGTGGCGCAGCGGTTTGGCGCCTGCCTTTGGCCCAGGGCGCGATCCTGGAGACCCGGGATCGAATCCCACGTCGGGCTCCCGGTGCATGGAGCCTGCTTCTCCCTCCGCCTGTGTCTCTGCCTCTCTCTCTCTCTCTGTGACTATCATAAATAAATAAAAATTAAAAAAAAAAAAGAAGTAGGGATGGTGGAAGGGGAGGAGGGCAGGGGGTGGGGGTGAATGGGTGACGGGCACTGAGGGGGGCACTTGACGGGATGAGCACTGGGTGTTATTCTGTAAGTTGAAAAATTGAACACCAATAAAAAATAAATTTATTATATAAAAAAAAAGAACAAAGCTGGAGGTACCATGCTCCTGATTTGAAACTATACTATCAAGCTATAATAATCAAAACAGGGCAGCCCCAGTGGCTCAGCGGTTTAGTGCTGCTTTCAGCCCAGGGTGTGATCCTGGAGATTGGGGATCGAGTCCCGTGTCGGGCTCCCTGCATGGAGCCTGCTTCTCTCTCTGCCTGTGTCTCTGTCTCTGTCTCTCTCTCTTTCAAATAAATAAATATCTTTTAAAAATAATCAAAACATTGTAGTATTGGTACAAAAACAGACTCACAGATCAATGAGAAAGAATTGAGAGTCCAAAAATAAACCCGCACATATATATAAACAATTAATCTATGACAAAAGAGGGATCCCTGGGTGGCACAGCGGTTTAGCGCCTGCCTTTGGCCCAGGGTGCAATCCTGGAGACCCGGGATCGAATCCCACGTCGGGCTCCCAGTGCATGGACCCTGCTTCTCCCTCTGCCTGTGTCTCTGCCTCTCTTTCTCTCTGTGACTATCATACATAAATAAATAAAAAAAATTAAAAAAAGAATCTATGACAAAAGAGCTGAGAACATACAATAGTTTTGGGAAAAGTGGACAGCCATGTGCAAAGGAATAAAACTAGACCACTATTTTATACCATATACAAAAACTAACTCAAAATGAATTAAAGAATCAAATATAAAACCTGAAAACATAAAATTCCTAGTAGAAAATATAGATGGTAAAGTCCTTGATATTGGTCTTAGTGATGTCTTTATGCCTCTGACTCCAAAACTAAGGGAAACAAAAATAAAAAATAAGCAAATGGGATTGCATCAAACAAAAAAGCTTCTTCACAAAAAGGAAACCACCATCAAAATGGAAAGACAATCTACTGAATGGGAAAAGATATGTGTCAACCATATACCTGATTAGGGGTTAATATCCAAAATATATAAGAAATTCACACAATTCAATAATAAGACAAATAACCCAATTAAAAAATGGTAAGAGGATCTGAACAGACATTTCTTCAAAGAAGACATACAGATGGCCAACAGGCACATGAAAAGATGTTCAATATCATTAATTATTAGAGAAATGCAAATCAAAACCACAATGAGATATCATTAACACCAGTTAGAATGGCTACTATCAAAAAGACAAGAAATAACAAGTGTTGGAAAGGATGTAGAGAAAAGTACACTATCAGTGGAATGTAAATTGGTAACACCACTATGGAAAATAGTATGGAGATTCTTTAAAAAATTAAGATTATAACTACCAGGGGCACCTGGGTGGCTCAGTGGTTGAGAGTCTGCTGTTGGCTCAGATCATGATCCCAGGGTCCTGGGATCAAGTCCTGCATGAGACTCCCTATAGGAGCTTCTCCCTCTATGTCTCTGCCTCTCTCTGTGTCTCTTATGAATAAATGAATAAAATATATTAAAAACTTTAGAATAGAACTACCATGACTCAGCCATTCCACTTCTGGGTATTTATTCAGAGTATGTAAACACTAATTTGAAAAGGTATATGCACCCTTATGTTCCTTCCAGCATTATTTATGAGAGCAAGGATATGGAAATAGCCTAAGAAGGGACGCCTGAGTGGCTCAGTGGTTGAGTGTCTGCCTTCTGCCCAGGGCGTGATTCCGGAGTTCCAGGATCGAGTCTCACATCAGGCTTTCTGCGAGAAGTCTGCTTCTCCCTCTGTCTGTGTCTCTGCCTTCTCTCTGTCTCTCATGAATAAATAGATAAGTAAATAAAATATTTTTTTAAAAAAAGGAAATAGTGTAAGTATATATCAATAGATGAATGGATAAAGAAGATGTGGCGTATATGTATACAATGGAATATTACTCAACCATAAAAAAGAATGAAATCTTGCCACTTGTGACAACATGAATGGACTTTGAGGGTATTATGTTAAGTGAAATAAGATTGGATGCAGAAAGTCGAATACTGTATGACTGCCCTCATACGTGGAATCTAAAAGAAAACTCAAAACAAATAAATAATACAAAAACAAACTCATAGATAAAGAGACAGACTAGTGGTGACCATAGGGAAAGGGGGTTGGGAGGTGAGTAAAGGGGAGAATGGGTCAACTGTACAGCAAAGCATGGTAACTACACTTGTGGGGGTGATCACTTTGTAGTGTATACAGATGTTGAATTATAAGGCTGCATTCCTGAAATTTATAAAGTTAAAAAAATACTGTTAAAAGGAGAGAGTCAAGTAGAAACAAGGTGTAGCAGCTTTCAAGTTGTAAACCACCCTAATTCTACATGCAGAGAAACAGGAGGTGGAAACACACAGGATGTGAAAAATTGGAACAGGCAACCGTCCCATTTATAGGTCAGGTTGGTCAGGGCAACTTCCTGAGCCTTTCTTTGCTGAGGTGGTTTTGGTGATGGTAAAACTTTCCCTGGGGTGCTGAGGGGCACTCGGGTGAGGTTCTGGGTTGCAGATGGAAACAGGCTTGTAGAGTTCAGACGAGTCTGGTCTAGGGCATCACCAGTGGCAGCCGGCCTTGAGGGCAGTCACCGCACGTCTCACGGGATTATCGTCACAGTCGTCACACTAGAAATGACTACTGCTGCTTACTGCCCGGGGCCCCCGGCTGGGGAAGGTCTCTGCACCTGCAAAGCGGATTGTTAACACATCCTTCAGGATCCCAAAAGACGGGAACGAATACAGAACAGTGACAGGCCCCTTGCCCTCTGGTGCGAAGTCAAGTAACACATCAAGGGGAAGGCTTTACATTCTAGGTCCGGATGGCAAGAAAGGGGGAGATTTTCTTAACTAACAAGATATCAGATATGGAAAGGCTGTTTAGAATAGCCATGGGAATTCCGTTGGAGAAATAGGGTTGGGGAGAAAGTATAGAGGGTAAGGAACGTGTGGCTTCCTCCAGAAAGAAGCGGTGGCCCTACCCCTTTGACTTATTTCTTCTGCTCATGCATCACTTATGTTTTCTCATTCGTGGCCAGAGAGCAGAGATTTCATAAGAATGGGGTTGCCCTCACTTTTTAGTGCCATGTTACTTGAAGCAGTTAATATGTTTATGGATAATGTCTCATTACTGCCTTTTAAGTCGCATTCCTGACCCCCTACCTCACTTCGATAATAACACACCTGCCAGGGTGACTCAGCGCCCGCACCCTCTTGGTCCATCACAGGCCGCTCTTCAAACAACCTGCAGGCCGGCCGCTGCTCTGTGCTGATAATGTTGTGCCATAAAGCGCGCTGGTGTCTCGAGCTCTGCTCCCCTCCCCGTGTCCCACTGGCCCCCCTTTCTTTTGGCCCGGTGCCCGGCCAAGCCTCCTGAGGCCGCTGCAGCTCCCGGGCCTGTCTGGTGGGTGTTCCGCCTTGGAGGTGCGGGCCCAAGCTGTGGCTGAGGAGCCGGAGACGGGGCGGGCTCTGCTTGAGTCCATGCCACCCCCTTGGCTTCAAGACCTGGTTTCAAAGTTTTATGACATGGGAATGGTGTGGCTCAGGGGTTTGAGAAAGGGGTGGTAAAGGGTGCCTCAGGGTTTTGGTGCTGGGAGTCTCTCCAGTTTGGCAGGAATCCAGTCCTGCAGGGTAATGGCCAGGTATTATTAGGCTGTGTGAAGGGGGTATAAAATGGAACTCGAGGCTCCATCCTGGTGAACAACTGTGGTCCCACACCTAACGCTCTCACACATGTGAAGCACAGCAGAGAAGCCAAAGATAAAATTGCTTTGGAAACCATAAATCTTTTTCCCCAGAGTAGAGGCCATACTAAGGGAAGCAGATGTTAGGGGAAAGAAAGAAACCAATTTAATGCAAATTAAGTTTATTTTGTTAATATTTTAAAGATTTTATTTCTTTATTCAGGAGAGACAGAGAGAGGCAGAGACATAGGCAGAGGGAGAAGCAGGCTCCCTGCCTGGAGCCTGATGTGGGACTCGATCCCAGGACCCTAGGATCACCACATGAAATAGTATAGGCTCTATTACCCTTGTTAGGACTTTAAGCTCCTTGAGGCAGAACCTGGTCTGGCACATCCTACTGCACATCACATAGTGCTGTTGCACATCGGATGGGCCAATGTGTCTTGTGTAAAGGTTGTTTTCATTGTTTGCTTATCTTTTCACTTTTATCATGGAAACTTTAAACACAGGCCAAAGAAGAGTGAAGAGTAAACTAAAGCCTCCTCTCCCTCACTGTTTAGCTTCACCTGTGGCCAATCTTTTTTTTTTTTTTAAGATTATTTATTTATTCATAAGAGACACAGACAGGCAGAGACATAGGCAGAGGGAGAGGCAGCTCCTCATGAGGAGCCCAATGTGGGTGGGACTCAATCCTAGGACCCCGGGATCACACTCTGAGCCAAAGGCAGACGCTCAATCACTGAGCCACCCAGGTGCCCCTAAATGCAAGTTTAAGTCTATTTATCAATAAGATGAATCCTCTAAGTAAATCTGGTAGGCAAATGTGAATTAACTGTTGTTGGAATTTAAATCTCCTGGTGATATTACTGGTTTCAAAATACTATTTTTGCATTATCATCAAAACTGGGTGAATCTCTAATTTGGTTATGTAAAATCACAGAAGATTCTGAGAACCACAGTTCACGTGATGCTCTCAGGTCTTGAATATACATATACATGGCCAGAACAAAGGTGTATGTTGTGTGTATGTTCTTTATACGCTTTTCTTAACCACACCTGTTGCATCAATAGTGTCTACTTCTGATTTATTTTTATAAAAGACAGAATATCTGATCTATGATGTATTATTTTTAGACATCTAATAAAAATGACCCAACATCTGTATATATGTATTTCTTATGGTTCTAAGCTAGGTTTATCATAATATTATATTATTATGGTTTTAGTGCTTATCATGGTACATTAGAAATGTCACTGCTAGTTTACACAAACTTGTTTGTTTTACAAGAGCTCCTTTTTACTTGGGAGTAGCTAAAGTATAAAAAAATGTTGAAGAACATATTCTTGGTATCAATAGTAGTTATTTCTGGAACAAGCTGGGGATACCGGTGACTTTTATTTTCTTCTGTCCTTCTTTCTGTATGTTCCAAATATTTTCACAATAAAGACAGTTCATATCTAAGGAGTGCTTTCTCTATGTCACGTTCTGTGTTAAGTCTTTTATATTCACTTAGGACACAATGTCTTCACAATAACCCTATAAGAAAGGTCCTATTATTATCCTCACTTTACACATGAAGAAATTAAATTTTAAAGAGTTCAAATAAATTTGCTCATATGTGGTAGGGCCAGATTTCAAATGCATGTATATCTGATTCCAGAACTTGGAATCACTATGCTAAACTTTATTTCTTTTGTACTAGAAACACACACACACACACTATACATTTTTATTCTAAAAATAAACCATATACCCCAATGTTGCATTTAGCATATAACTTGCATGACAAATATCCAAAGTACACCCAAATTTCCAGGCATAGCTACTAAGATTAGAGTCCAACAGCTACTTAAGAAAAAACTTAGGGTTTACTTAAATTGAGACTCACCATTTTAAATCAGCTTCAAAGTGTTATCTGGTCATGATGTCCACTTTTACAGAATTTAGAAATACATTAGAAAAAAAGGGGACTCTGGAAAACTGTGTGGAGGTTCCTCAAAGAGCTAAAAATAGAACTACCCTATGACCCAGCAATTGCACTACTGGAGATTTACCCCAAAGATACAGATGCACTGAAACAGCAGGACACCTGCACCCCAATGTTTATAGCAGCAGCAATGTTCACAATAGCCAAACTGTGGAAGGAGCCTCGGTGTCCATCGAAAGATGAATGGATAAAGAAGATGTGGTCTATGTGTACAATGGAATATTAGTCATTAGAAACTACGAATACCCACCATTTGCTTCGACATGGATGGAACTGGAGGGTATTATGCTGAGTGAAGTAAGTCAATTGGAGAAGGACATTCTATGGTCTCATTCATTTGGGGAATATAAAAAATAGTGAAAGGGAATAAAGGGGAAAGGAGAGAAAATGAGTGAGAAATATCAGAGAGGGTGAGAGAACATGAGAGATTCCTAACTCTGGGAAATGAACAGGGGTAGTGGAAGGGAAGGTGGGTGGGGGGTGGGGGTGACTGGGTGATGGGCACTGAGGGGGGCACTTGATGGGATGAGCACTGGGTGTTATGCTATATGTTGGCAAATTGAACTCCAATAAAAAATAATTTAAAAAAACAAAAAAAGGAGAAATAGGCATAGAAATTATTCAAATAATGAAAAATGAATACTTAAGAAATAACAATGTAAATTGGGATGTTTTTGCTTTGTTTTGTTTTGGGCTTTTTGCCCGAAGAAGAAAAGGCTGCAGGAAGATTAAACCACCGTTTTGAAATAGAGTCAGAACTCTGGTGTGGTTAGTGGGAGCAGCTGTTCTCCGATCTCAAACCACATCTGGAATATTACATTTAGTTCTGGGTACTACATTTTAAGGAAGACCTTGATCAACTGGAGTGTGTCAGAGAGGGGTGAACAGGATGGGATGTACCTAGAAACAATAACATATGAGTTGCAGTCGCTGAAACTCTGTTTGTTCCAGGGAAAAGGCTTGAGGGAAATAAAATATCTGGATCGAAAGCTATGAAGGTCTGTCCTGCAGACCTTCAGGGGTCCTGAAGAGGATTTGGCTTGTTCTATACCACGCCAGAGGGCAGGAATAAGACCAGTGAGGTCAAGTATCCATTCAATATAAAAAGAAATTCAGGGCTGTAAGTGAATTAATAAGGGTCCCGGGGTCTCATCAAGCAGAAAGAGGTCTGAATCTTCTTCTTACAGTCAAGATGGTAGAATTTTCTTAGTTGTAAAAAAATGAGAGGCAACTTTTTTTTAGGGGGTGATCTGATGGTTCTTCTATCAGAGATCAGTAATGTATCTAATATAACCTTTCTGTTCCCTTCTGCTACACACTTGTCTTCTTTTGTTCAATAGACATGTCTCCAAAATTATATGACATGGTGCTGCCTCCTGGAAATTCGCTTTTAAGCACTGAAAAAGATCCCTTTTCAGAATTGTTTATTTAACATAACTCACTAGGAGAAAACGGAAGCGGAGGGGTGGAGAAAAGACCAAAACCTTTGAAAAAAGGTAGATAACTTTTTAGACAAATATGAATAGACAGCATGAGATCTAGACCTAGTCTCAGCTAAAAATTTAACGTCCCATGCAGCCTTGAGTAAGTGAAGTCACTTAAATTCTCTGTGCCTCAGTTCCTTCATCAGTAAAATGGATATAATAACTCTTGCCTCATGGCTCTTATGGGAATTAGTGAGTTAATGTGTGCCCAGTTCTTTGAGGTGTTGGGATGAAAGGTGTTATGTAAATACTAGGTATCATTATTAACATTTAATGACCATATCTATTCTTAGGATACCAAGTATCGTAAGAAACAAAAGCTGTTACAGGCCACAGACAAACTTTCAAAGACAGCTTCACAGGTGTCTATGAATATAAGCTAGAATTATCCAAAGAGCTTTGTGCCTTACTGTCTGCTTAAAAATTGCAGTCCCATGGATTCAACCCAATTATTTAGCTGTAGATCCAAGGGGTGCTTTTGAAAGCACTTTTGCTGTCTTCAAACTCGTTTTCATTGCTACTTTTAAACTAGTAGTAATTTTGGAATCTTCAGATTATTTCTTTTTTCTTATCTAATTATCATTAAAGTCAGTGGAACCCTTTCAATAACGTATGCTAAACGTGACCATTTTTAGCTTTTTTTTTCTCTTGAAACAGTAGCTTTTGTCCTTGACATGGGGAGAACACATAAAAATGTCTGTTGCTCAGGGTGAAAAAAATGGAGCCTGCCTTGCTTTGTCCTTCCTCCTGGTGCTCGTGGCTCCTTGCCGTAAAATCCTGCTCGAGTCCACTCCTTATAGTTTTCAGAAATAGCACAAGTTGGTGCGGAGTAGGAAAGGGGGGGTCTTTCTTTGGTCTCAGATGACAAGCTTAAAAGATAAACATTTAAAGAGAAGGAAAAATAAATACAGAAAAAAAGGCAACACTCAGATACTGAATGGCTCAGTTGTCAGCTATGTATCAGCTTCAAGGTGACTGGTGGAAGAGTCCTTCACATGAAAAAGCAAATTACCCAATAGAAAAATGGGCAACAGTCATGAACAAACATGTCAGGAAGACAACAGACTAATTAGTAAATATAAGAAGTTTCTCAGAAAAATGCAAAAACAGAGACAGTTTCATGCTTTAGGTTGCAAAACATTCTTACTTAAAGAATACCAAAAGTGAAGATGAGAGTGACATAATACTAATGTTGGGAGTATTAATTGATATAATCCTTGGAGAACAATTTAACACTAGTAAAGTTAAGGATGGGCATACACTAAGGTTCAACATTTCACTTCCAGACTTAAATTCCAGAGAAACTCTTGCACATGCATACAAGGAAATATGAATAAGAATGTTTCATAGCACCATTGGTCAGTAATGGTGAGAAACAACCTAAATGGACTGAACAATCTAAATGTTCAGTGAAAGGAGGCTAGTAAATTAACTAGTATATTCATACAGTGGAGTACTATGCATTAGACAGCAGTGAAGTTGAATTAACTAGAGCTATGAGTATCACTCTGGATCACTATAGAAAGCTCTCAAAAACCATAATTTTTCAGGACAAAAAAGGAAGCCGTGGAAGTATATAGGAAAAATATCATTTACATAAAGTTTAAAAATATTCAAAGGAAGGTGACTGGTGGTGGAGAAATCCAAAGTCTTAATGTGTGTATAGAGTATGAATTCCCATCTTGGCAGTTTCTTTCGAAGTAGTATTTCAGCACTTTCTTGAAATTTTCACCCTCCTAGTGCCAAGTAATTGTGACAATGAGATTTCTGTAGAATTCAGTAGGAATGAGCTCCAAGGGTCCCCATACCTCTTCAAGGTACATTTGTTCTAACCCAGAGCTATCAAATAGAAAAACAATATGAGCCATACATGTAACTAAAATTTTTCTAGTAGCTGCATTTAAAAAAATGAAAATGAACATTTGAAATTAATTGCGATAACCGATTTATTTAACTTATTCAAAATAGATGCAATCAATAAAAATTTTTAATAAGATATTTTAAATATTTCTTATACTATGTCTTTAAAATTTGGTGTGCATTTTACAGTTAGAGTGTATCTCTATTTGGGTGCTAAATTTTCATTAGAAATACTTGCTCTGTATTTAGATTCATAAAATTTAGAATTGCAAAGATAGATTCAATTCATATACCTAACTTATTCAAATATACATAAAATTTTTCTAATAGGTGAATCGAGTATTGATTTTTAAATTTAAATCTAATTAATTGGAATTAAATAACATGACAGATTCAGTTCTTTAGTTTCACTTGCCACAGTTCAAAGCTCGCTAGCCGTATGTGGCCCTTGGCTACCATATTGGACAGAGCAGGTCTAACATGTATCAAGAAGCTGTCTATATCCACTTATCTTTCCTCTCTTTTCGTATGGTTAAAATCAAACTGAAAAAGCATATAATGGCTTTTCTGGACAAAGATAGCCACACAGAACCACCCGCAGTGGAAGGGTCAAGGCCACTTAATGACAGGAGTCTGATTTATATGCTTAGGTACCTACTTCCTAAGTTCTCAACTGCCTGCTGTAGCTATAGTCCCCCACTACACAAAACTAGGGTGAATCCCCCCATGTTCCATGCTCTTGATCGACTCTGCCTGGAGTGCCTGTTTTAAATTGTTAAGCTCCCCAAACGTGAGCCATTGTGTTTTACTAAAACACCAGCCTCTTTCCAAGTTTGGTGTTTGGGTGTCCTCTGGGACTCCTTGGTAATTTCTAGATTGAAAAATTTAACAGAAAAATCTAAAGGAACTCATCTGAGAAGAAAGATGTGGAGGCTTGCAAAGGAGAGATGATAGGGCCCTCAGAAGCTCTGATGATAAAGCTGCGCTGCAAGGAGGCAGAGGAGAAAGGTTATTGGAGTATTCAAATGAGAAGGAAACCTGTGAAATTTAGGCAGATGCCAGCGGGCATGATTTGCCAGAAGAGGGTGGGAATCACTGGGATAGAGCCTTGGACTAGAAGTCAAACTGACCAGAACCTGAAATGAAATAGATCTATCCTGTCCTTCGGACTGCCACTTGTGAGTCCGAAGCAGTAGGCAACATGCCTTGTTGGGGAACAGCAACCAGAGTATCAGTGTTTGAAATGGAGGGCTCTTTGATTTTTTTTTTATATTTTATTTATGTATTCATGAGAGACACACAGAGAGAAGCAGAGATATAGGCAGAGGGAGAAGCAGGCTCCCTGCGAGGAGCCTGATGTGGGACTTGATCCCAGGACCCTGGGATCATGACCTGAGCCAAAGTCAGATGGTCAACCATTGAGCTACTCAGGCGCCCCAGGGCTCTTTGATTTTTAAATTGAAAGTCTATCAGGCTCTACAGTATTCTAAAGTATCCTCACACTTTTGTTGAGTTTAATGCCGGCTTATGCACACAACACATTCACTCACACACACACATTAAACAGAACCATAGAATGGTTCCTTAAGAAAACAACAGCAACAAAGCCTTTGAAACTATTGATAATTAATAAGCCAGGCTGTAGCAATTAATATGTGCAGAGATGGGGCGCCTACTGTTCTCTGAGCCATAGCTCATTTAAAATACTCACCCTGTAATTTATGAGTGATATTTAATACCTCAGTGACCATAAACCTCAATGTTTTATTACCACTGCTTAGCATACCTTTGATGTGCTGCCCAGCACTACACAATCCAAAACAAATTACTTTCAGGAAGCTGGATATTATATAAATGCAGGAAAGTCATAAATAATGCACAGGAGGAACATTTTCTGTGGGTCTGACATGCCACAATGGGTCTCTGTGAGTCTGACTTCTCAAGCATCTCACTGGCCCTAAGTGAAGGGCAAGAGGGCTGTCCGTCTGAGGAGTATTTGTCAGGCATGGTGGGAATGCTGACTTCCAGGCACCACTGACATCATTTTTTAAACTTATAGCAGAAACTTATGTAAATCAAATGAGGGCCTTTCAGGAAGCAGACATTCTCATACACTGTTATCATGAGTGTAAACTGGTATAGTCCCAATTTGCAAGGCAATTTGGCAACATCTCAATGAGTACACCCTTAGATCCAGGCAATGTCACTTCAGACAATTTGTCCATAGATATACTTGCGCATATGCAAAATGAGGTATACTGTCTGTAATGTTGCCGTGTCATTCACTGAAGCTGTGTTTGAATTGGCAAAATATTGAAATGAGCCAAAAGTCCACCAATAAGAGACTGATTAGATAAATAATGATACATCAGCCCAAAGGAATACTATCCAGCTAATATAAAGCACTGGGAAGATCTCTACATATAAATATGTACAAGATATATTGTGGAGTGAGAAAAACAAGGTGCAGCTTGGTGTGTACTTCTAAGTGTTCACAAATTTAAAAAGTCAGAAAGGATGTACCAAGACAATGCAGCAATATTAAATGTAAAAACGTGCTCACCATTCCCAAGCTTAGGAAGACCCAAGGAGGACGGTATAATTATCAGAACCGAGAAACGTGAGACATTTCACAGAGCTAGGACTCAGACATCTGAGAAGGGGCATCATCTGCATCATCTGGCTGATGCTACAGTTGGAAGGAGGGCACAGACACCAGGAGAGGTTCTGGGGGTACAGGCACAAGTTGAGGTTGGGAACCACCTGTGTTACCATTCTCCCATCTTCTTGCCTTCCAGTCCTTCCAGTCTTCCTCTAGAATATTCTTTTGGCTGCTTCTCACAGAGAACCAGCTGACAAAGAGAAAATGTAGTTTCCAGAGTCCTAGAGGGGAGCAAAGAAGGATGAATGTGAAGTTGACAGGGAGTGGATCAGTAGCTAGCACACTAGATTTTAATTAAAATGGCCTAGTTGGACACCGGCTCATACATGTGGCTGTGAGACTTGGTACATGATGGCTTCCCATCATGCTCTGGAGCTGCCCTTTCCCACCAAAGTCTGGGATTAGCACTGGCACTTAGAATGAGGTTTAGAGTCACACCAGCAGAGCCTTGGTGGGGTTTTTTGTGAGCATGATTTTTATTTACCCCTCTGATATCACTTATCATGAAGAATATTGTTGTCACTTTACCGATGAGAAAGTTGATTGAGAAAAAGAAGCACTTCTAAGTAGAGGATCTCTCCTCATCTGCATTTCTCCCACCTACTCACTCTGTCGGCTAATGGAGGGCTGGTTGTACTAAACAAATAAATGGTTTCCGCCACTCACCTGAAAGCACCCCTTGGGTGTTACTTGGGATGGATGAGGCGGCGGCCACGCTGTGACTGAGCTATTGCACAGTTGTTGGGGAAACAAGTTGGGGCCTGTTCCTTAATCCTAAAGCATCTGGCCCTGGGGAAGCTGACTTATCAAATGCTTGACTGCCTGCACTCTCCAGCTTCCTCTTTTCTACATCCATCTTTAGGTGCCCAGTCCTGAAAGATGGCTCAGCCGCCAAATGAGCTTTGCAACAGGAAAGACAACAGTTGACACCATCTCCTTGAGTCAACAGCTGTGGCCAAAAGCAAATAAAAAGATAGCTCTATGGTGTGATTCCAAAGGAAATGCTTGGAGGAGTGGGTTTTACACGTCTTCCCCAAAAGGCAGAATTTGTCTATCACACCAAGTTCTTAAAGCATGTTTGTGAGTCGTGTCCATGCCTTGCCGGCTCCTCCCAGGCCTCTAGCGTTTTCTATTCAGGTCAGAGAACACCCCCACACATATTTCTCCCATGATGGTGACTGGAGGGAGGGCTAATTTAAGTGTTTGTCCTCTTATCTGGAGGCCATACTCCACAAAGTAAATTCTTAAAAATCAAAAATAAACTTATTTACCAATAGCTATGATGCCAAGTGAATACCAAGCAGCTCTTAACCAGGTTTTATAAATAGAGTAGAAGAATATTTTCACAAAGCAGATAAACAATAATAAATTAACCAAGACATAAACCTTGCCCTTCAAGTGGCTCACTTGGATAGACAACCCTTGTGCCCTCTTCAAGAAATCCCATCATAAGAAAATTTGAACTTACAAAGTACCAAATTGACAAATGATTATTTGCTTTACAAAGGAATCTCTGAAAAATAACCATAAAGCATTCTTTCAGTTGTTCCCCCAGTAGAGGTCTCTTTCCCTGTGGAAACCTAAATCAGTGGTCCAGTGATTTGGGGGTAAATTCCCCATGCTTCTCTTCCATGATCCTCTGTCTGCTAATGTTCTCCCAAATCTTGCCACTCTTGAGACTTCTCTGGGTGACCACAATCAGAGTGGACATAAATATCTATTCCTTGGGTACACAGATTGAACTTGAGTAACCACTTACCACCTAACTTGTTGAAGGTAAACTGAATTGTTTCACTTTCAGTTGCAATGTTACTTTGGACAAGGACCAAAGAAAAAAACATTTGAACATATAAAAGATTGGAATCACCATTTTTATCCCTTTAAAATACTTGTGTCCCCCATTGTTTCTTTTTCTCATAACATTTTTATATGAAAATGTATGTACTGAGATGTTACCACAGACTTCTCAGACTTTTATCCAAACCCACAGGCCTCAATACGAGGCAAAAAAAAAAAAAAAAAAAATCTAGCAAAATTAGATACTCTTGGTAGATTCCTAAAGCTTCTGGTTTCCAACTAGGCTAGAAATAGCATTGGGAAAAATCCTTCTGTGTGATGTGATGGTTTTGTTGCCAATCCTAAGTCACCTTCCAATAGGGTTAAGGTTTGAAAAGCCACAGTTAAAAATGTTAGCTAAATAGATTAGACTTTCATAAATTGGAGTAGAGTTTGAATTGTGTTAAGGTTTTTTGTTGTCCTTTATTTTATTTGAAATGATTCCCCTTTCCCCAACTAATAATAGATTTGCCTAGAAATGTAGGTGCCTAATGCCATTGTCTGTTGATAAGAAATAGCTGGGGGGCCAGAAAGGCCCAGTGGGAAAGACCACCTTCTTTTACTTCATGGAAATGCTCACTAAGATGGTCAAGTGTATATTCACTACTGTCTAGTTGTGACAAGTAATGCCCATTTCAAATGGTTTTCAAGCAACTTTTACAATTTCTCTGTTTCCTTCTCTCCCCTCTTCATCTCCTTTCCTCTCTATCTCTCTAAATATATATATTTAGTAAAATGCAAATTTCCTGAGAGGTACTGTTGAAGAGAGTCCTATTATTAATCTGTGAATGGAAATCTGATCATTTGGAAGTAAGGTAATCTCTCTCCTAATAGCTGGGTGGGCCATATCCAAGTTTGAGGAGGCCTTTAGACCACCCAAAAGCAACCATAATGCCAATATATTTTGAATATAAATGCAGAGTAAATGTTAGCTTTCCCATGATTTGTGCTAAGCACAATAAACATCAAGTGAGTCCAGAAAAATCATAGGAGCTTTAAGAAATGTGCTTTGATGATATTAACAATCAGACAAATATATGAGGCTCTGTTCCCTTATGAACAATTACATATTCTGCTTCTCTCAAATCAGGTCTAATAGCACCAAATGTTAGAAAGGCTCTCAGTTGTTTCGCCACATAGGCAGAACCGGGTGGCCGTGGCAAATAAGATGAATCTCTCTTCAAGTGAGCGGGGTTCCACAGCTGGGAGACAGTGTTCATCCTTCTCTATTTATTACCTCATGTACAAAAACTGCTTTTCCACTTTGTCTAAATGAGCTATTAACTCCTGCATAGGGGCCATCTCCTTCCCTTGTTCTTACCCCAATTATATAGAATCTATTTAGAAATATAGAATGTGAGAGCCTAAACAACATTTGACTCAAATGAACTAGAGCATTGGCAGATTGTGGAGACATGAATTAGAAGAGGGAAGAAGATACGAACCACAGCAGGAAGACTGTAGCTAAAAGAGTGAAGATGAGCTCTGCTTTTTGAAAGGGAATAGAAGGGAAGGGAGAAGAAATGGGTTGGAAATATCAGAAAGGGAGACAGAACATGAAGACTCCTAACTCTGGGAAATGAACTAGGGGTGGTGGAAGGGGAGGAGGACGGGGGGTGGGGGTGAATGGGTGACGGGCACTGAGGTGGGCACTTGACGGGATGGGTGTTATTCTGTATGTTGGCAAATTGAACACCAATAAAAAATAAATTTATTATTAAAAAATGAGCTCTGCTTTTTTAAAAAAACCAGGGACGTTCATATTGATTAGAGTTGGTTTCTCAGGGTGTCAAGCCAGTGAATAAGGGCTCTGAGACAGACGTCAGAGACTCCCATGGCATGCAGAGGCAGCACGATGAGTAAAAAACAGTCTGGATGATGGGGTGAGGTAAAAGCACACTCTGTGCAAATGGGGGTGGGGCTGGAGGCAGCTGTTACACTCCAGGCTATTGATGCCCAAAGGGATACAGCACCAATGTGGTTAACTGATTTTTCAGGAGAAGCTAGAGTTCCA
The DNA here is from genome assembly GCF_018345385.1 of Vulpes lagopus. Classification (NCBI taxonomy): domain Eukaryota; kingdom Metazoa; phylum Chordata; class Mammalia; order Carnivora; family Canidae; genus Vulpes; species Vulpes lagopus. Next base: position 104,873,221 of record NC_054829.1, read on the forward strand.
AGAATCTATGAGAACTCTCTCTATTTTTAAATGTTACAAGCTAAATTCTAAAAACATCTAAATATCAGGCAAGCCAAACAAAACACTTCTGTGGGCTGCTAGCTTGCAAATTCTGTTCTATGGGATGGACATCTTGGGTGAAGCAAGCAGAGACAGGCAACATGTCATCATGGGGACGCAAGCACAGAATGAGTGGTTAGATTCTAAGACTGTTAAGGTCTTTCCCAACCCTGAGACTCACCCAGCACTGATAAACTCAGACCTGCAGTCAAATTTGCTGATGACCACTGACTCTGGTCCTTATGCTGGCAAAGCATGAACCCTACTCCCACAGCACTGAGCACAAGTGCCCCAGTCTATACCTTGATTTTCAAGTCAAGCATTTCCTACTGGTCTCAAAGGAAGCCCATGAGAACAATGTTAAAAGTAAGCCAAATGCTTCAATATTTATCAAATACCAGAGATACTTTTTCTTCCATAGAAGAACTCAGAAAATTATTCTTATATACTTTTAGTAGCAGAAATCATTGACCCAAAATGTCAGTGCACAGCTCATGACTTGGACTTTACAAGCAAATAGAGTCACAAATGTGGTACTTGGGTGGGCCTCACTGAATGCTTTACCAGGTGTCACTTGCAAAGCAGCAAGTGACATAGGCACCTAAACCAAACCAAATCTGAAGAAGAACAAAAATAATGTTAATATTTTAAAATCAGATTTTTATGGAATCTAAGAACCAGGACAGAAGACTACAAAGAAAAAGTTGCGACCCATCATCTTTTTAATGGACTATGACCAATGCTTTCTTTCTCAATGTGCCACTTACCAGTCCTCTGTTATTCAGAACCTCCTCAGCTCAAGCCTAGCAGAGAGAGGGGAACACCTCTCTCATCACCATCATGGGTCATATGTAGTTCTTCTGAATATGGGCAGATAGGCAGAATGTGGCTCATCTAAGACATACAGGTAGCTACTGAGAGACTTTCAAATTATGAGACCTGGGACATTCATCCTGGCCTGTTGTAAGACCTCTTTATACCTGGGTCACATAGACAAACTTTTTGCGAAGGCACCTGAGTAATTCCTATGTTGAGAAATGTATTGTTTCTTCATTTCCCTAGAAAAGTGGCACTCCTTTCTATTTTCAGGATTCATTTTTGGTTTTAATTGGCTTTGTTATTCTTGGGTGTGAAATGGTTTATAATCCTTTTATTCTTTTATTGAATAACTACATCAAGCATTGGACATATAGTCAAGGCAAATTAAACTTGGAAAATCCTTGCCCTTAAGGAGCTTACACTCAACTGGCCAACACAGCGTTATTATTTTTTTGTGTTTCAGAAAATGACAGAGAGCTTGTACTGAATTTTGAGTTTCAACGGACTATTTCATGTTAAGGGTTCTGTTACAAAGAGCCTAGAAAAACATATTTTCCTATTTCATGGTGCTAGCATTGGACTTCCATGGGGTCCCAAAAGGAAGTCAGATTTTAAGGGACAGTTCATCTTCTTCTTGGAATCTTGGGAAGGCAAAGTGATTTATTTAATCTCTTGTGAGCTTTCATATGGGAGGTGAAGGACCAGATATATTGAGAATCTGGCAAAACTAAAGTAAATTATCTTCTGAATTGATTCAAATATTTGTAGCAAGCCCTTCTGTGCAAATTTTCACGACTTCTTTATGGTAATTAGTTTCATGGATTATTGCCAAATGGCATATTTTTCCTACTTGGAGTCCCTTTCTAAGCACTCCTGGGAATGTCTGAAATATGAGATAAGCACTCTTAACCCAAAGTTTTATTAAAAAGTTTAATTAACACAAATGCCAAATGACACATTGATTGCTATTAAGTAGGTAGACTACATGTAAATCTGTGAACTACCGAGTGACTACAAAACCCGCTTCCCCCAGCAACCACAGAGCTCTATTTCTCCTCCTGAGTAGGCAGGAGAGCCCTTGGGATGCACTTGTCCACTGGCACCCTCCCAGGTTCTCAGAACTTCGCTGTTCGCTGTGAAGCTTGGTAGTGGTAGTGAATCACCCTGAACTCGCCCTCTGTCAAACCTTCCCTCCTCACCGCCAGCCCGACCCTGCTCTCCCAGTCCTCCAGCTTTGGTCTCCTGTGCCCTGCCTTCTGGGAAGCCAAAAGCCTCAGAGGAATTCTCACTTATCTAAACCTTGTCCTTACCTAAGAAATGCACATTTACTGGATTCTCTCTCAAGTCTCCAGAATGTGGAAAATTACTTTACTTTTGTCTTTTTTATCCAGTCCCCCACTAGAACTGGTCTTCAAGGGTAGAAACCATGTTCTTACACATCCTTGTATCCTCAGCACCTAGCACTATCTGGCACATATAGAGGCTCGATTATTTACAGAATGAAAAAATGAAGGCCTTGTCCTGCTTTCCCATATTCTCTTTTCTGTTTTTAAAAAAATATTTTTGGAGATGGGACGCATGAGTGGCTCAGTGGTTGAGTGTCTGCCTTTGGCTCAGGTCGTGATCCCAGGGTCCTGGGATCGAGTCCCTCATCAGGTTCCCTGCAGGGAGCGTGCTTCTCCCTCTGCCTGTGTCTTTGTCTCTCTCTGTGTGTCTTTCATGAATAAATAAATAAAATCATAAATAAATAAATAAAATCATAAATAAATAAATAAATAAATAAATAAATAAATAAATAAATAAATAAAATCTTTTTGGAGGGAATCTTCCTTTCCCACTGTGTCTTCTGAGGGCCTCTGTATTCCCTCAGCCCTCCACCTCCTCTTCAGACGATTCCTTATATTACAATCATGTTAAATAAAAATATCCTAGCTTCTCAACCTGTAATTAGTGGACTGGCTGAAGGAAAGGTCCAAAAGATCATCTGGAAGTTTAGGTTCAAATAAAATTAATGGCAGAGTTCACTATATATTGCTGAGCAATTCCAGCTTGATCAGTGATCGTCAGGAAATGTTAATATATTTACAAACACTGGCAGACAAGAAGAGAGAAAAAGAATATGTGTTTTTAAAAAAAGTATCACGAAAGGAAGTGGAAAGAACAGAAGTCAGAAGAGCTTGCAGTAACTGCATCAATAATCTACTGCTACAAAAGTGCTGCACAGAAAGAGCAGTGGCATTCAACAGTACATATTTTCACCCTACAGTCTGTGGGCCCACTAGGTGGTTTTGCTGATCTGGGTCAGACTTGGGCTGAGAGTGGCTGGATTGGCTCATGCACCTGAAGTCAGCTGAGCTGGCTAAGGGCTGGCTGCCCCTCCCATGGCTTTAGCCTATAAGGAGCCCTGCTCCGTGTGTTCCCTTGTCCTGAACTTAACTTGCTTATATGGAGGCAGCAGGCATCTGAGAGTGACAGTGAGAACACAAAGCCTCACAGAGCCTACGCTCAAAATAGGCACAGTTACTTGTGCCTCACTCTACTGGCCCAAGCATGTTTCAAGGCCAGCACAGATGCAAGAGATGGAGAAATACACTTCATCTCTTGATGAGAGGAGCTGCAAATTCACATTACAAAAGGCATGCGTGCAGAGAGGGCTGGAGAATTGGGGCCATTTTTGCCATCACCCCAAACCCCATTTATGAGTAGCAAAGCACACATACGACGACCTTAGTTTGAGTTCCTCTGGAAGCTGCTCCTGAGACCAGGATCCAAGTGCGAGTGGTCAGTTTGGGTAGTAAGGCTGGGAAACGCTGGCAAGTGAGTGTGGCAGTGAGAGAGTGAAGGCAAGAGCCCTCCTATGGCATCGAGCAAGTTCCCACGAGGATAGCTGGAGATGACTGTTGGTGAGGAACTCCGAGCTGGTACAGAACAGAACACACGCCCAAGAGTGGTCCCACCGAAGAAAGAGGAAGCTGGAGTCTTATGGGCCGCTCATCTCAGTCATTGGCTATGACTGCCTAGGGGTGGAGGGGGGTGGCAGGGAACATCTGTGCCTGGATACTTTGGACTGGCCACAGGAGCAAAGTAAGCCCCGGGGTCAGCCAGAGACAGTCCTCAGGCAAAGAACTGCCAACCTAGGAGCTGAGCAGTGGGCATTCAAGTGGTAAGGACAGAGGAAACAACAGGGCCCGGAGAGTGTCCGTTACAGCACCAAACAGCTGCTGACTGTGGCTAAGTCTCCCAAAGGTTCTGGTGTGGCTAAGTGGACAGACCGTGGGGAAACCTGGCTCTTAGCTTTGGACCAATTCCCTCACCTCTCTGAACCTTGTTGTCGATAGTAGGTACTTCATGAGCATTTTATGAAGATAAAATTGAGATAATATGTGTACAGTGGTTGGTAGCTAAATAAATGCCAGATATTAATATCAAGATATTTTTGTTTCAATTTCTTCATTTCTCAATCATTTGGGTGGAAACAAATACATCCTTTAAAATGTTTGCTTGGGCCCCCACACTGGGGCCATCCTTCAGCATCTACTCCAGGTTCCCAATAGCAAAGGACAGAGTCGACCTCAGAAGTTAAAGAAATGGCAACATCCTCACATAGCTTAATAACACAGGAGGTGTTCTCACAGGCAACTTCTCTCCTTCAGTGGAACAGGACCAACGCCAGTCAAATGCTGGCAGTAGAAAACTGCCTCCTCCTATGTACAAACAGAATTGAATACACACCAACAGCAGCCAGTGTACATTCAATCATGCTGTGCTTTGTTCTGAAGACACGCCTTCCTCAGCCCTTCTGGAAGATGTCCAGACCAATGTTTATCTTGTTTCTTCTTTCCTGATGACCTTTCATGATGGGCCCCAGTTTAATGAATCAAAATTTTAAAATAGAATCCTCTTTGTCTCTGAAGTCTGTGCTTGAGATTTTCTGCTTCTTTTCATGAAGTATAGGGCCACCTTGGGTAGGAGGCCAGGGGATCAGATGGATGCAAACTGTGCATGCCATGAAGAGAGGGTGGGGCTAGATCACCGGGCAGGCAGGTTCTCAGATGTGTACCTACTTATGTATTCCACTAATTACCTAGAGGCTTCATTTGACTGTATTGTACAAACTTTGCCCGTGTGCTTAAAGACACTAATTTGGTTTCCACTGGAGAACTAGAAAAAAGCTTTTTCACAGCATCAAAACCTGCAAGAGACTTGAAGAGATTATTTGGGTCATTATATTGCCTCTAGGCAAGTCCTCCTGGAAGCCATATGTATTCGATGAGAATCATCTCTACTGAAGTGCCAGGGGAATCAAGGAGTGTCCTGAGGGCACCACTGTGGGTGGAATTGTGCCTTCAGTCTAAATAAAACCCCTCCTGTTAGTTTATGATAAAAAAAAAAGTCCTTCTCCCTCTCCAACACCCCCCTCCTGTCTCTGATAGAAGGAGTACCATCTTCTCCATTAGACCTATTGTATTTTTGAAGTTTTTCATGTGTTCTCAGCGTTCTCTTACCAGCATTTCTTCATAGCTCTAATTTCTATTACCAATAATGTAGCTAATGTAGCTCTTTCAAAATTTGCTTCAAGTACTTGGTAAATTTTCTTAATTGTGAAGTCCAACTCTGGACTTTAGGACATTTGTGTATCAATGAAAGTACGTGGGGTGACAGGGAACTCTTCTAGGGTTGATTTTTTGGGGTAGAGTTAGGAGGGGGGTTCTTGTCTTCTTTACTCCCACTTACAACACTCCTTCCAACAACACCACTGCTGACAAGAATGCCTTTAGGATGGAATAAAGCCTTGATTCCACTACCTTACTAGAGATGAGACACAGCGCACATATTCCGGGGAGAGGGAATGCTAGTTTTTAATTCACATAGGCATACAGATGATGGACATCGGGTCTTTTCCAGCTACTGTTTCTTAGGAATGGTCGCATACAAGGATAACTCTGGTAAGAAGAAGGAAAAGAGAGGTGGGGGGGTGTTTTTCATTCTTTGAAGCCATTCTGTATCTTTTAAAATTCCTTCCTATGTTTTAGGAATTTCCTCTAATATGTCTTGCTTCCTCAGTATTGAAAAAAAATAGTTTCCTAGCAATGCTTGTAGCTGGGCATAACCTTACATGGTGTCAAGATTTGCACTCAGAAAGAGCATCTTGATGAAGGACATCATTTAGCAAAGTTGGTGGTGAAGGCATCCATGGGGGGTGGGCATGGACACTCACAGAACTTTCAGGGAGCCAAGCTCCAGATCTTCAATATGACCCACCCTGTCTGGTCCTCTGGGGCTTCACAGAAGCAATCTCATGGCAGGGTTATGTTGCTACCTGCAACCTATCCCTTAATAAATTAGTTTTCTGCTTAGACTAGTTACAGTATGTCTTGTTTACTATGGGAAAGATGGACTTATATAGGGCTGTTTCAACAATAGCATTCCACTGTGGACTTGCTTCCATTCCACTAATACTCAATGAGCTTTTCATTCTGTTGAAATTCCTAGCAGACTCTTCAAAGATACCACAGCCATCTCCCTGTGGAGAAAAACCCATGTGGTCTAGGCATTGATGTGGCCCTTTTAAAAATTATAAATAATTCTCTCTGATACATCACTTTCTGGGTTTGGAGAATTAATACAACAGAGAAAGGACAAAAAGACCTCCATGTTGTGCATACTAAGTTAGATAGCATGACCTAAATCACAGACTGGGTCCCCATAAATTTTCTGTAAGTTTAAGAAAGAGATGTCTGGTGACAACAGGCTGTGTAGCAGGACAGCTGGTGCCCCTGTAAGTGCTGCTAAAATAGTAGTTTTCAAGCTTGGCTGCACTTTAAGATCATCTGGAAAAAATGTAAAATACCACTGCCTGGGACCCACCCTTAGGAATTCTGTTTCAATTGGTCTGGAGTGGAACCTAGGCATCTGTGTCTTTTAAAAACTTGCCAAACTAATTCTCAGACCATGGTTGAGACGTCTACAATAGGATGAATCCAGGTCACACATACAAGCTAGAATTCTTTTTGTGATATTACTGTAACTACTCATCAGGTCTGGGTATAGATTTGTCTCAGTTTATACATGAGAATGTACATCAAATGATGTGTTAACTGATACTGAGAGTGGCAAAATCAACAATAACCCATTCAGGTGGCATCCACCTTAGTCTAAGGGACATTGTTCACCAGGAAAGTGACTCCATATGTTGATTGGATCTACCTGGTTTAGATAAGTCTCCTCGATAATACCTGCAGCACTTCATTTAACATTGAATTAGGTAAAATAAATAAGATGGCTAGTTAGAAGTGACCCTACTTTGAGGCATGCATCTGATATCTCTCAGTAAATAGGTAACAGTAGAAATGTGTGCGCACACACACACATACACAAATAACTTAAGTTAGCTACCAGTATGAACTAGAAAAATAATGGGTTGTGTGGAAGACTGAGGCACTGAGTTAGTCTGGAGTCTCACCCAGGAAGCCAGCAGGTTCCAAAGGACAGAGGTTCCCTAGAAATAAGTGGTTGCTGGAGCAACAGGGGGACTGCCCAGGAATGGAAAACCGGAAGGCTAGATGGCACAAATAAAGATCATTCTAATAGCAAAACAACAGACGTCAAGAGTAGAATCAGGTAGTAAATGCACTCAATGCCAAATAAATCAGTTCAAATGAAGATAGGCACAGAAGTGAGTGCAAGAATGAGAAGCAAGCAGTTAAAATAAGGCAGGCTGGGCTGAACCAAAGTAGATGCAAGGCAAGAATTAGGGTCAGTTAGCCAGAAGGGAGACCTGGAAGGAGAGAAATATAAGGGAAATATAAAAGAATCAATTTTATCCAACTGAAACCCAAAAGCTTGTGCAACCTGACAGGGAATGCTGCATACCCTGGTGCCCCCACAGTTCTTGCCCTCAGGGACAGCTTCTGATCCCTCTTCATGAGTGTGCTGATGAGACCCCGCACCTAAAGCGGCTGAGGCCATCTTGCTCCAGGACTTGGTCCTGGTCCTTTATAAAATTGCCTGGCTCTTTGTCTTCTTCATCCTAGCCCTGTCTTATCCACCTGCTTGCTTGGTAAACACCGATCAGTCAGTCACTTCCAGTACCAAAAGATATAGAAATGACAGAGCAGGGAATCCCTGGGTGGCTCAGCGGTTTAGCGCCTACCTTCTGCCCAGGGCGTGATCCTGGAGTCCCGGGATCGAGTCCCACATTGGGCTCCTTGCAGGAAGCCTGCTTCTCCCTCTACCTGTGTCTCTGCCTCTCTCTCTCTCTCTCTCTCTCTCTCTCTCTGTGTGTGTGTGTCTTTCATGAATAAATAAATAAAATCTTTTTTTTTAATTTTTATTTATGATAGTCACACACAGAGAGAGAGAGAGAGGCAGAGACATAGGCAGAGGGAGAAGCAGGCTCCACGCACCGGGAGCCCGACATGGGACTCGATCCCTGGTCTCCAGGATCTTGCCCTGGGCCAAAGGCAGGCGCTAAACCGCTGCGCCACCCAGGGATCCCTAAATAAATAAAATCTTAAAAAAAAAAAAAAAAAAAAAGAAATGACAGAGCACTCCCTCAGGGTCTTCATTCACAATTGCTTCAAGCTCAGTCTTTTCCACTATCACTACACAGGCTTCAACCACTTGATTTCTATTCTCCACTCTAAAAATCAGTGAAATGTGGCTTATGCAAAAGCCATTATGAAACTGTCCAAGACATACTTGAAAAACTATAAATGTTTATTAAAAGACATAAAAGAAAATCTGGATAAAGACTTTCTTTCCTGCTAGAGAAGACACAATATTGCAAAGGTCCATGGAGAAACAGACAAGTATGTGAATGAAACAGCAGCAAAAATCCAGAAACACATTCACGTGCCCATGGAAAGTTCATACATTATAAATGTGGCATTTCTAACCAGTGCCAGAAAGACATTACTTACAGTGTTAGAACAGTTGTTCATCTAATTGCAGGAAAATAGTTGGATCCCTACCGTAGGCTCAGATTGGCCAATGTGGACAAAGACATAGGCCTGTCCGGGGACATCTGCAAGATCATTGTGTGCTACACCAGTCTGCATTGTGTAAATGCCTACTATTGAAATGGGAAGAAAGGGGGTAAGATTAAGCCAAGATTGGAGCTTCTGTCCCTTGCAGTGTACCAAGGACTGGGTTCATTGAGGATGACCTCAGAGAACTTACAAGAGTGCTCAGAAAAAAATACACACCTGACCAAGGGAACTGGCAGCTTTTTCCATTAAAAATATCCTTGAAAAAAATATATATATCCTTGCAATATTGAAAAATGTTGGTTTAGGTTATTTTAAGGCCTCCTTAATGATTACTATAAAAATGATATAGACCAAGGATCAGCAAACTATTACCTGTTGGCTGAATCTGTTTCTATAAATAAGTTTGGCCTGTTTCTATAAATAAGTTCACTGGAATGCTGGCATGCTCAAGCATTTAAGCATCACCTATGGCTGCTTTTGCACTGTAATAGCAGAGTTGAATAGTTGCAAGAAAGACCCCAGGGCCCACAAAACCAAAAATATTTACTATCTGTCCCTTTATAGAAAAAGTTTGCCAACATCTGATAGAGACCAAATGTTTTGAGCACTAACATTATAGCAGGAAAGTGAGGTGAACTAGTGGAAAGCGCTCTGAGCTGGGGGAAAAAAGAGAAGTGGTCTGGTCTCTAGAGTCAGACCTGCTCCCATCGACTCACCCACTAGGCAAGTGCAAGCTTGGCTTTAACCTCCTTGGACCTCAGTTTCTTCATTTTTAATAACAGCATTAGAATAAGATTCTCTAGACATATGTAATTCCAGAATGGTCTCAATGAATGAAAAAGTGTAAAATTCATTCATGTTCTTACATTTCATTTTAAGGGATGTATCTTATTTTCAAAGCACAAAACTGTTTTTGTAAGACTTACTGCAAAGGAAAGAAAGGAATTTAGAAGACAGAAATCCTCAAGTCTGAGCATAGATGAGAAATCAAATTGAGCCTCACATTTTCCAAGGCTTTTATTTTAACTCTTCACACACATCAGTAATCTGACTCTTTGCCATCGAGAGACAATTGCATGTATTTGCATTTTGTCTGTGTGTGAGAATTTAATTTTTTACAACCCGCTGTGTTTTTCAGGCCCTTTAACTAATAGGCTTTTATCACCTTATGATTGCCTGATTTTCTCTTAATTGCTTTATGACAATACAATTTATTTGGATCACTCCCACCCCGTGGTTTTACTTTCTAATGAGGACTTTCTGAATTTATGTGTACGACTAGGCATCAGCTCAATTTTTCAATCCCTCTTCTTCCCCAGAAGTGGAGAAGTGACATTGGAGTGAGGGGAAAGAGCCATAGGAGGCCCTTCCTGCTTTCCTGTGTGGGGAAATGTCTGCATATAGAGTTTTCACTTTCCCAATAAGGCTCAGCCCCCGTGCACTCTTGCTTGGAATGCCTTTTCGGTGACCCCCACGTGGCTCTTGGAGGCTTTTACACACGTGCACATGCTGTGTACAAAGAAGATCAGCTGGCCCAAGGCCATCTGGATATGCAAAGGCCCTCTTGGTCTGTGATTTGGACTGTATCTCCCCATACACAGTATTTATTAGGTTTTTCATTCGGGTAAGTGGAAGAACTCATCCTTTTGAAAACAACCTGAAAAAGTTCAGAACTGATTTTCACAACAGCCATTTCTTTTCCTTCAGAAATTCACAGTTAAGGCTTCTAGCAAGCCATTTTATAAGTGTAAACACACTTCGGGTTTACTCATCTCAGCTCAGCTCACCTCAACATGAATGCCTCAGTTCTCAGAGTGGGAGATCTACAAAGATCCCAGACAAGGAAACCTGCTAAGATGGAGGCAGCATTGGACAGGACAGATCTCATAGCCCTTTAAATATGAAGTGTATCATGATCCACTGTGTTTGTAAAGTCTCTTAGTGATTTGATAATAGCTACCATTTCTTGAGAGTCTACTTTGTGTCAGGTTCTTCATATACCATTTCATTAAATATTCAAGCAGATTTAATAAGATGGTAAGCTTTATTCTCAGTTATGAAATGCACTGACCAAAGGTACATAAATGATATATGGTAGAGCTAGGGTTCATGACCAATATGTTTTGACCCCAAAGCCCTGCTCTTATGAGTGTTTTTCTTTCAAAGTACTTTCTCCTGTATGAGCTCATTTGATACTATAGCTCCCTTGCTAAGGTGGCAGGGTGGGCAGCCCATTCTCCCTTTTTATGATGATGAATAAGGAGGGACCCCTGGGTGGCTCAGTGGTTGAGCATCGGCCTTCGGCTCAGGTCATGATCTCAGGGTCCTGGGATCAAGTCCTGCATCAGGCTCCTGGCAGGGAGCTGCTTCTCCTTCTGCCTATGTCTCTGCTTCTCTCTGTGTCTCTCATGAGTAAATACATAAAATCTTAAAAAAAAAAAAAAAGATGAATAAGGAATAAGCATTGTTACCCAAGTTTCCAGGGATAGAGTCAGAAAAGGCAGGCTTCCGGGTTCCTGATCTGGTGCTTTCTCCTTAAATACACCTTCTTTTTTTTTAAAACAAAAACTTGTCATCAAACTGGAAAGGTTAATGCAATGTGTGCTTGCAGACAGAGGACCTGTGTGCTCACAAATCTTCGCTCAGCGACCAACAGGAGATGGGGAGCCCCAGGACCAGTAATCAGCTCTAAGAACTTAGAATGAGGGCAGAAAACAGAGGGAGCTGCAAGAGACCTGAAAGAACACCTGGCTCGGCCACAAGGTGATGGCCAGGCAGTTGGCGGGAGGGGTGGTGAGAAGACATTGGTTAATGCGTTGAGGCCCCAGCAATGCCGAATGGAGGGCAGGAGGTGAGATCGCCTAGGGGCTGATGAGGGTGTCACTCTGCAGTCACTGAAGTCCCCGGTGATGACTCAGAGTGTGCAAGAAAAGGCCAACTTACATTCGATGGGCACAATTTTAAAAGTACCAGCACGTTTTAGGAAAATAATGGTAGATGGCAATTATTAAGCTCTCACCAGGTGCCTAGCACTGTTTTAAGCACTAGGCACGTGTTAGCATGTCAGGTAGCATTAAAACCCTCAGAGGACACATGAGAAGCACAGAGAAGTGACTCGGTCCAGTCTCCCTGCTAGTGAGTGACACAGCTGGGATTTGAACCCTCGCAGTTCTGTCCCACAACCTTCCCCGTAAACTGCCACTTTCTGTACAGTTGTCATTCCACAAGGATACACACATACCCCACAGAGCCCACCTTTCTGGATAGATAAACAGTTGATTGAATCATACTTGAAATTTATGATTTTGAAATCCCACTTACAAAACTGTTGAGTCACATAGCTCATGAAATTGTTTCTGACTTCACAGAACACATCCGTGTTCTCAGCCACCAGTAAAGTCACCTCAACTTTCACCACCACAGTTATGACAGATTTACAGGAAGCAATCAAAAAGCAATATTAGGAATTTGCTGGTGTACAAGCAATAAAGTCATATTGTTCTGAAAAGAAGTGAAATGTCTATTTCCTGTGAAACACATATCCCTTAATATATCCCCAGTTTGTAAATCTGCGGTTGAAGAACGGTGAAATTCAATGCCAAATACCACATTAAAACAAAACCATAATGACCAGTGTTTGGTTCCTAGAAGAAAGTGGTGCTGTTATCAGTCAGAAATGATAAATAATGCAAAGAGAAGGCTTTGAGATTCCAACCCTTCTCGTCCTAGGCTCAGATCTGAAGCAGTAACACGGGCCCCCCCGGCTGGCCCCACTGAGCCGTGGGATAATGAGACTGGCTTCCAGCCACAGCTGTGGGTTACCCCCGTCCCCGAAGCCACAAGTCACCACCGCGGCTTTTCTCCTGCCTCGAGGCAACCTTCAATTTCAGAAGGGCACAGAATCAAACAGAAAGCAATTACTGTGGCAGAACCTTGAAAAGAAACCAATAGCCAGGATCTAGAGTTTTCTACAGAAAGCCAGGATTTCCTTATTTGCAGAGAGAAACAACAAGAACAATTAAAAGTTTCAAATCATGTACAATTACTTTCAAGTCGGGTTTGGTGAAACATAAATAAATTTCCTATCAGAGCTTTAGCCCGAGTCCGGTGCTGTTTGTTTGTTTTAGGGAACTCTGCTTTCATCTTTGAGGAGGATGTCATAAAAGCACATTTCAAAAAATTACCATTGGCACCCAGTTTCCTATTTGATTACATTTTGGCACAAAGCCCCGCTGGGTAACACAGAGGCCCTATCTCGATCCCTCTGATAGGGAGAGAATCAGATGTACTACCTCCCTTTCAGCACTCTCACCCCCTACACTGGAACAATCCGAAACTGTGGAAGCTACCAGAAATGCCTGAAGTTATTATTTCAGAAAGTCGGTACTTTCCATTTCAGTTCACCTCGGGCAAATTCATCAGGCCCCCTTGAAACAGCGACACTAGATGCTCTACAAGTGAGAAGCACCAGATACCAATTACAAGCTGAGAACTAAATGCCATAATTAATGAGACACACACTTTCATCTAAAACAAGTCAAAAATGTTGCTGGATAAAGAAAAAAGTAAAGCAAAACTCCATAATTATCATAAATTGGTGTACAGCGGATAGATTTCTCCACCTATCAAACAACAAAGTTATGTCTTTGAGATACTAGTCGAGTGCTACAATTAACATTTAACTCCGAGGAAGGCGCTAACGTTAACAAATACATGAGTCATTTGTATGTTGGAACCTCGGAGATTTATGCACATCAGTGGCACCCTCCCCACCCTGATTTCAAATGGATGCTTAAAATAAGAGTCTATACCCTCCTCACAATCACCATTTGGATGCAATGTCTCATGCCTATTTTCCTGACTCACAGCTTCCTGGTTTTCTTTGTTCCTTGCAGGTGAGTTGATGGCTCACTAAGGGCATTTGATATTTTTCCTATGTGCTCTTTTGTCCCCTGGAAATCTGTTAATTTCAATAAATTCCTCTTAGGAAATCAACCCTGGGTGCATTGACTCTTCATCGAGGGCAAGGTCTTCCTCTTTCATAGCCTTCTAGAATATGTGTAAAAAATACTATCAGACTCCCATCCTTGAGGGGTTTGTTTTTCATCGTCTCAGTATAGATTGGTGAGTACATACGGGGAAAGATGAGGAGGAGGAAGGGACAGAGAGAGAGAGAAAAAAATATGGAACCATTCTCTGATCATTTTAAAAGCTTCTGCCAGGATCAGGACATTATGAAAAGGGGAAAATAGACCCGATAGGCGAAAGGCTTTGTGATCACAAAATGAATGTGTCAAGGTTAAAGTATTCCTCTAATCCCAGGCTGCAAGAGGAAAGCTACTGCTAATAAAGTCCTTCCACGCAGTTTTATTCAGCGGCTTGCTCTTGACAAATGGAAACAAGAGTGCAGCCTGGAGACCAATTACAAATCACTCTTCTGATTCCCCTAATCCCTTTGTTTCCATTTCTGATCAAAATAAATTTTTTCTAGACAGTAGAAGGAAAGAACTTATAAATAGTCTAAATCTTCAGCTTAGCAGAAAGACCTTGACTAGAGTTGTTCCTCCCCCTCAACCTTTTAAGCCACTTAGTGACCCCTTCCACAGATGCATCGTGACGTTAGGAAGCACTTGCTCCCGAGTAAAGTCAAGGCAGCAATGTGAAGACAGAAATGTCTGTATCTTCAGTGGGACCAGTGAGGTCACTAAAGGACCCAATACCTAAAAACAAGACCTTGCCTAAATACCTGTTTAACCATGAATACACCCGGAGGAGACCATCCATTACTGTTACTATTTCCAGTTAGGAGGATGACGATAGCTAACATCTACTCAGTACTTCTAATGATCTGTGCCCTGTGCTAAGCACTTTATACTTACTCTCATGGTAGCCCTATGGGGACAAGTGTCCTACAGTACCACTCAGAGAGGAACAAGCTTGAAGATAACCAGCCTGGGGTCATGACCAGCACGTGGTGGAGTACAGACTTGAGATCCTGGACAATGTATTGTAAGGCCTAAAATTTCAAGAGCTGCCTTAATGTATTTGAGCCTCTTAAGGGGCCCAAGGGCCTAAATATGATACCCCTTGCCCTCACCAGATATGTCCCAGCCCATGACCTGGTAGGAAAGTCTTCCCAACTGGCTAGTTTCCCTAATTGCAGGACCAGCCACACCCTACCTGGTCCTCAACCTAATGGGTTTTACCACCCTACCAGCTTGCAAATTTATTCAAACAGGCCGATGACATCCTCCCATGGGAATCAGGGGGCACCTCACCTTCTTGTTACTACAAAGCCTGCCTTCCATAGCCGCTTCTGGTTCACTCTGCTCCCAAGGGCAACTGTTATCTGGTCCTGTATGGCACGCAGTGTCCTCCTCCCCCAAGCTGTGAGTATGTGTGACTAATGAGGAGGTGGTCAGAACAGGCAAGTGACTCAAATCCCTGAACCTTTAAACACTGCCTATACTGTCTCTTTCAGCCAGAAAGAAGGCGGGGGGGTGGGGGGGTTGTCTACTCAACAGGAGGGTTCTCTCACAGCAAGCTTGACCTCTCTTTCCACCAGTGTGCTGTCTCCCTCACCCCTACCCTGCTACCACAATGGTGTTGCTTAGGGACAGAGTCAGTACCTAAGAGGCAAAGAGGCCCCCAGGAGAGCTGTTGTGTGGCTGGTAGTTCTGGTTGTGATGAGAGCTGGGACTATCAAGCTAGTGGCCGAAAGCTCTGAACCAAATGCATCATGAGGTCAGATGCTATTTTCGAATAAACAAGGTCATTTCTCTAAGCAGATCTATCACCAAACTGGAGGATCCACAATGAGTGAACCTCCCTTCGTCTTATCAGGAGAAAGAAACCACCACAATATAGAGCATGATTCTCACCAGGTGAGCCTTAAATTTTAACCCATGTAGGTGACCTGAAGACTTAATAGTTGAGTTGAGCCCGAAGTGTGTCCTAGACTATATAGCTGGGAACAAAGCCAAGACTTGGAAAGTCACATATTGAAGAGAACATGATCTAAGTCCAAGCCTTTGCTTGAGCATTTGTTGGCTAAGTGAACTGATAGTTATTTAATGTTTCCGAGTTTCAGTAACTTCAGCTGTCAGGCAGATGTTATGAAGATTGAGTAGGATAATAAACAGCAAGAACATAGCACATAGTGAGGACACAGTAAAGGGAGGAAAGGAGGTTGCTTCCCTCTTCCGGGGGCTTCAGTCTACATTTAACCTAATACTCTGCCCTTGGCTGAATCGACACCCAGACAACGAATCAATGTTAATATGTGGGAGTGGTCAAGTTCTAAGATTCAGATGGGTTCAAAGTCTGAAGAAGTAAATCTCTCCCTCTTACAAGTTTTGGCCAATGTCTGTGTCATAACACCTCTTTTTCTAAAATTAAACTAGGGCCAAAGGAGTTTTCTGGTTTTATTTTGTGATGATCTCTGTTTGTAGGGGTTGCTATTTAATTTGTATTTGATGGGTTCTATCTGTGTTTATTATTTTGGAAGAGGGATTATTTGTTTCAGATTGAAAGACAGCCCAAACTTTTTGAAGGATGGAGGTCCTATAGCAGCATATTAAGGGATAATTTGCATATCTTAGCATGCTTTGCTACCTTTTAAATAATGGTGTAGCCTTGAGCAAATCCCCACTTTCTCAGCCCTCAATTTTCTCAACTATTGGGTTAGATATGCTGTAAACTCAATGCTTGTGAGCTATTTATCGTATTTCTATCTCAAGTTTATATGAAATGCTTCAGTATAGTGTTACAAGGTGGATTTAGAGTATTTAATTTCTAAGAACTGGAGTTCCTGCTTATGAATTTTTTACCTTTAATTACTTGTCAATTACCAAGGGTCAAAATTCCCCCACCTACTCCCATTCTCCACCTCCATGGGACTTCAACTCACCTTACTAAATTCAAGTAGATGACATAGTTGCTGAATCTCTCATCTTGCCCAGACTCTTGATGAAAACTGTAATTCCTCTGGAAGGACAGTTCAGTTGGTTGCTTTCTCTTTATAGCATTAGGGAAGTCTGAAGTGTTTGGAGACCATTTAAACTTTCATGGTGGTAGCAGAGACTAGCACAGTCTTTCTATCTGTGCTTTGGGATAATGTAGGCACTATCGGTGACTCACCCCAGCAGCTCTGAGCAGCCTACCCTCTTAAGCCAAATCAGGACCAGGACATTTCCTCAGAGCAGGGTGTGCCTCAACAACAAGAGTAGGTGATATGAATACCTCTGAAAGAACCCCCAAGCAGAAAGCATGGATTTCCGGCTTCTATCATTTCTCTGAATCTTTCTCTTAACATCACTTAGGGGAACCAGAACTGTTTTCTTTTTTTAAGGTTTTATTTATTTTTTCATGACAGACACAGGGAAAGGCAGAGACTTAGGCAGAGGGAGAAGCAGGTTCCCTGTGGGGAGCCTAATGCAGGACTCAATCCCAGGACCTTGGGATCAAGACCTGAGCCACAGGCAGATGCTCAACTGCTGAGCCATGCAGGTGCCCCCAGAACTATTTTTCTTTAAGCAGAATGCTCCCTGGGGTTCTGTACCCTCTCCTATTCTCTCTTATAATCATGTCCCTTCCACGCTGCAGCCACTGAACTAGAACACACCATCAATTCAGGTGTACAAACTGTTTACACAACAAGGTGAGGGAATCTCAAAGTACAGGTGACATAGAGATTAGGTGAGTTACAAGCACAAAGCCTAACATTACTCAATTAGCTTGGCAGAGGTTTAAAGCATTTGGTTCCACTCAACAAACATTAAACAGCTCCTTGGTCTCCCTGTTTCCTTCTCCGAATTGTCACTCCCCCACCCCATCTCATACCCCAGTCTTTTGTATTTTGTACTATCCTGTCTTTATTCTTGCTAAGATTTTTAGTCTTTCATCCAAAGCCTTCCTGGAAAAACAAGGGCATATTTTATCTGGACAATACATCAGTCCACTTGATTTCAGAGCAAATCCTTCTTCTAGAAACCTCATGGACCTTGACTCTCCCTTCTGAAATGGCCCATAAGTCTCTCATTCACTGGGATTCAGGATAACCTCATTATCTCTGTCAAGCTCTATCTCAGTCTTGGTTATCTTGGATCTTTCAGCTCACTCTGTTTACTCTTTTCCTTATTCCATGGTCCTCTGAAAAGGCCCCAGTTTCCACCTGTACATTAGCAGATGGCCCTCTGTTTCCAAGTTATTAATAGCATTTGATAGCTGCACCTAGTATGTCCTAGTAAGCCTGGGCATCTCATGGCCTTTATACACTTGGACCTCCACACATCTCAGCTTCCCATCAATCTGGGCCCCCTGAAGACTTCTGAAGAAGTATAGATTTAGAGTTTTACTCCAGAATTCAGAGGGGGAATAAAATACCTAATTCTACCACAAAATTTAAAGAACAGGAAAAAATTCCATCCATTCGTTTATTCACTCCTTCACTTTTACCTATAAGCATCATTCATTCCTTCAGCTCTCTGCACAATCCATGCCAGGTCATGAAAAAACAAAGGTGCCCAGCAACTCAAGTCCAGCAGAGGAAACAGACAGGCTTTGGGTTCAACCGTGTGTGGTAAATGTCCTATGGAGGGAGGAGCAGTGTGCTCCCAGTGGGGAAAACAAAGAATTCTGTCTACAAGGGACCTTTTGAGAGGATCATAGAAAGAAAGAAAGAAAGAAAGAAAGAAAGAAAGAAAGAAAGAAAGAAAAAGACAAAATATATAAGCGTGTAATAACTTATGGGGGGGGGATGGAAGTCAAAATTTTTTTTCTTTTTATTCTTTCCTTAAAAAGTGTCCCAAATATCCACCTGCATTACTTTGTAGTTAAGGGTCGGGGGGAGACACTGTTTGCAAAGTAAGATTAAAGTCAACCCGAGGTCATCCATTAATGCCAAGGGAAAGAGGCTGGCTTTTGGACTCTCTTTACATCTCTTTACATCTCTCAATAATATCATTCATTTATTTATCCTTTCCTTTACTCATCCATTTTATGTCCATGGCTAATTCAGTTAATGTTTGCTGAATATGCTTGTGCTTTTCTCCATTTCCCTGATTCTCTCAGAGTTGGGAGAGGCAATACGACTGTGAACAGAAATTAGACATTGTGTCCAAGGTGAGGCACTTAAAGCCAGAGTGCCTTCTCCCTTTCTCTCTCACCCAGCAACTGTGGAAGCCATGTGTGGAGAGAACAGAACCATGAAGTGACAGGAACCTGGATTCCTAAGTCTCTTGGTGGAGGGGAGACCCTGCCAGATAGTGCTGGACTTGGTGTGAATGAGAAACAGACTTTCACTGTGGTGAGCCCCTGAAATTTGGGGATTCATTTGTTTACACAGCATGGTCTAGCCTAACCTGACTAATGTGATTAGTCTATCTCCGCTCCCTTCAGAATATAGTGTATTTTTGTAAAAATGTGGTGAGGCTAGTACCTTGAAAAGATATCAAACTCTCTTCCATCTTTACCTTCTTACTTACATTTCTTTCACTCCTTTTCTATTTAGATGGGTTTGAGTTTGTTGTTCTCACCAAGTCAGTCGACTAAGACACATGTGTTAATTTACTTGTGCAAAATACTTGTTGGCCTACCAATATGTACCCCACCCGGAAGTACTGGCTCCAGGTGAAAACATAACAAAGATCTTTTAGGCCAATTCATTCTGCCTAAATGAGCCTAGGGTCCCTGCATGCTGTGGAGTCTTATTCCTTGAGCCTCCCTCAACTGAGAAGTCTCATGGGTGAAGACTCTGGAATACAGATTCAGCCCCAGAAAACACTACTGAAGGAGTGCCCATGTGTGACAGGTCAGAGACAGTAGGTGACAAAATTTTGCACTCATGCCAATTCTCTGCTCCTGACCCATCCTATTCCGTGAACTGCACTAAAATTCCCTTAAGCGGGATCCCTGGGTGGCACAGCAGTTTAGCGCCTGCCTTTGGCCCAGGGCGCGATCCTGGAGACCCAGGATCGAATCCCACGTCGGGCTCCCGGTGCATGGAGCCTGCTTCTCCCTCTGCCTATGTCTCTGCCTCTCTCTCTCCCTCTCTCTGTGACTATCATAAATAAAAAATAAAATAAAATTCCCTTAAGCTAATTGAAATGCTATAAGAATATCTATTGGTATTTAGATTCAAATGCTGCATAGTTTCTCTGTATTTTCTTTATCCACATTTTTCATAGGTATGTATGTGTATAGGTATGTATATATGCAAATACATTTTACCAAAAAATTGTGGTTAAAGAATAAGTTAAATCACCTCATCAACCTTGCTATAAATAGTTTACTGCAATGTTGCAGGACTTTCTCAGATAAATATATCACACTTGTAACATAACATCAAGACTTAACCTCTGAGTTTAAATAAATACTTTATTTGCCTTGAAGCAGCCATAATAAGTTATATCACATAATTAACTACTTATCACTAATTAAGGAATCATCTTTCCCATTTCACCTGCTCCTGCCCAGTTTCCAAAATGACCTGGTGCTTAAAGCTCAAGGAGAAAGTAATTCATGGCCATAAATATATGACAAACTATTCATGAGCCACTCCACTCCTTGAAGATACTGTTTTTTCTCCAATCAAAAGTTATTTAGGGGCACACAGCTCGTTTGATTAAGCCTCTGACTCTTGATTTCAGGTCAGGTCATGATCTCAGGATCATGAGATCAAACCCTGCATGGGGCCCTGCACTGGGTATAGAGACTGCTCAAGACTGTTTCTAAAAAAAAAAAAAAAAAAAAAAAGACTCTATTTCTCCCTCTCCCTCTGCCTCTCGCCCCATACCCCTCCAAACACACCCCCACCCACCCACACACTCCTAAAAAAAAAAAAAAAAAGGCTATTTAAATCAAGGGAAAACTGACAAACGCTTCCCTCATATATTTAACTAATGTTATACAGCTTTCTCATTTTGTTCATTTTGGCCATTAGTTTCCTTTTAAAGTGCATTAGTTTCTATAGAAACAAGAATGTCATTAATTTGGGAAAAGCTTAGAAATGTCCACACAAAATGTAGTATACAGTAAATGACTGCAATGTTTTGAAATGTGTCTCCTGGTTTGGTTTGGGAAATCAAAGGCTTTCTAGACGGTAACTGTGGCTACTACATCTCTGATATAAACTTATTTGAGAGATTATACACTCACATTTGGGCCTATCCCTATTTTATATGATCTTGATAAAATATTTCCTCAGAACTAGCCCTTCCTTAAAGTTTGCTACATCGTTTGATTATTTTGGGGAAAAATGGCAGGTGAATTAAAGGAATTGTTTACTCCCACAGCAAAATGCAACTGTTGGTATTCTGGCCTCACTTATGTTTGTTTTATTAGCCTCAAAACATTTTTTTAAAGATTCACTGAGGGGCGCCTGGGTGGCTCAGTCAGGTAAGCATCTGACTCTTGATTTTGGCTCAGGTCTTGATCTCAGGGTCCTGAGTTCAAGCCCTGCCTTGAACTCCATGCTAGGTGTGAAACCTACTTTAAATAAATAAATAAATAAATAAATATCCACTGAGATTCAGGCTGTCAGAGATGAGAAGGACAAGAATATAGATAAGAGAATACAGACATATCATGAGCAACTGTATCTCTTCATGGTTTCTGAACAAAATGAAACCAACACCTCCCATCTAATCGTTAGTGGGATGAGAATTCCCCAAAGCTTAGACTCAGGTGTCTCTGGCTCTGAAGTAAATTCCCTTAGCTAACCTGAAGCAGAAGACCCTGTACTATTCTAAATGATTATTTATGTGCAATCTGTCTTTATTACTGATTGCTAGTGAAGATTATAATTTACTCTTTCATTTGTCAACTATTTACCAAGTGCTTGCTGTATATTAGGCACTGTTCTAGGTGCTGGGAATATAGTAGCAAATAAATGAGATAAAAATCACCACCCCACAGAGCTTACATCAGTGCATAGATACACCTGAGTAAAATAAGTAAAAGAAAATATATGATATATTAGGAAGTTATAATTGCTACTGATGAAAATAAAGAAAGGAAAGTGTTAATAGAGCGTTGAAGGGGAGGGTGGAACTTTAGATAGGATGGTCAGGGTCTTTATCTCCATTATGTAACATCCTTCTGGGTGAAAGGGTTATTTAGCATTTGTATCCAGAAGGACCTCTATAGACATATTCATACAGACATATCTACTTCACATAAATTGATGACTTTCTTTAGTTTTGATTTTCTAATTTTTCTAGTTTTGATTATTTTTGAAATGTAGATATAACAAAGATATTTCCAGGGACACCTGGGTGGCTTAGCAGTTGAGCATCTACCATTGGCTCAGGTCATGATCCTGGGATCGGGTCCTGCATCGGGCTCCCTGCAGGGAGCCTGCTTCTCCCTCTGGCTGTGTCTCTGCCTCTCTCTGTGTCTCTCATGAACAAATAAATAAAATATTTTTAAAAAGATATTTTCAATCTTCATTGAAATTTCAGTGTGGTATTGCTATGTAATCATTTACTTGTTTTACAAATACTTACTGAACACCTACTATGTAGCAGGTATCATTATAGTATATTGGCGAGGATACTTTTAGTAGCATATAAAAATAAAAATGACTTAAAATAGCTTAAAGGAAATGCTTTGGCTCATGTAACTGAAAAGTACAGAGACAAGGTTATTTTTTGGCTCAGCTTAATCCGGTGGCTCAACAATATCAAACAAGGAGCCTATTTTCTTACCATCTATTTTTCTGTTCTGCTTTCTGTGGTTTCTGCATCATTCCACCCAAGATGCTGCCAGCAGCTCCCACAGAGTGTTTCTTTGCCCCGTAATTCCCAGCAAAATTCTGAGATGCATTGTGATTGGAGCAGCGTGGGTCACATGCACACTTTTAAGGCAATGCTGTGACCAGTGGAGGAATGCAACTATTGGCTTAGCCCAGTTCATACGAATCACCCCTAGAATCATAGTTGTAAACAGCTTCTTCAGAACTATGTGATTAAAAATGGAAAATTAGTCCTATTGAGAAGGGTGACTTCGGGAATAAATGCCAATAATAGCAGTGTTCACTGTGTCTGAATTCAGAATTTAAAGATGAATGAAATTGGCACAGTTCTTGCCTTCAAATAATTTTCCAATTTATGTGCACGTTGGCCTTTTCATTATTCTCATTCATTTTTGAACCCAGCAAAAATATAATTTGAGATGAGGATTAGATATTTGATAAGTTCATAAATAAGAATACATGTATGTAGTGTGTCTTCTTGTCTAGGATCTAGCATATGTATGCATTTACCTCCATATGACCTGGTTGCCTGAAGCCTATGCTGTGTGGAAGTCAGAAAGCAATGCACCATCATCAGGGAAATGCAAATCATAACCACACTGAAATATTACTTCACATTTCCTAGAATGGCTATTTTCAAAAAGATAAGAAAAACAAGTGCTGGCAAGGATGTGGAGAAAAAGGAATTTTTGTACACTGTTAGTGGGAATGTAAATTGGTGCAGTGACTATGGAAAACAGTATGGAGGGTTCCTCTAAAAATTAAAAAACAGAACTACCATATGATCCAGTAATTCCATTTCTGGGTGCGGATTTTACCCAAAACAAAACAAAAAATGACTTCAAAAGATAATGTGCACACCATGTTCACTAAGCATTATTTACAATAGCTGAGATACACACACACACACACACACACACACACACACACACACTGGACTGTTATTCTTTCATTTAAAAAAAAAGACATTTTTGCCATTTGTGACAATGTAAATGGATCTCGAGTGCATTGTGCTATGTGAAATAAGTGAGACAGAGAAGCTCAAATACCACCTGATCTCACTTAAATGTGGAATCTAAAATCAAAACAAAACAAAACAAACAGAAACAAGCTCAAAGATATAAAGAGCACATTGGTGGTCACTAGAGGGAGTAGGTGTGGTGAGAGAAATGGGTGAAGGAAGTCAAAGGTCCAAATTTACAGTTATAAAATAAATAAGTCATGGTAATGTAATGTATATAGCAAAGTGACTGCAGATAATAATGCTGTATGGCATATTGAATAGGAGAGTAGATCTTGGTTGCAAACAGTGAAACTGGGGACATCAGACAGAGGACTCCTGTGGAGAATCCCAGGACAGCATGGGTAGCTGTGTTATGTCCCCAGTGATGGATACAATGACATTACCTCAGTGGCCTTGCAGCAAATGTGGAGCAACTTAGATTTAATCTATTAGTTTTACTGTTATTTATGGAATGGACCTCAAAACCCACAACTGGTTGCCCAACCTAAAAAAAATTTACCTCCTGCTACTCCATAAATAATCACTACCCATGTGAAACTAAACAGGAAATGAAAACACTTGGTTCATCCCTGGAGAGATGCCACAGACGTACATTGTCAGAGCTGCCGTTACAACATGGATCACTGACTCATGGCCAGGTGCCCTGGTTGATTACCATGCCCTCGGGGACAGAAATAAGGTACAGTACCTGACTACAATCTGACTTTTCACACTTAACAAGCTGAATAGAATCTGTGTGGGAGGTAAACTATTGTCTCTGAACAACTTTCAGCATCCTATCTGATGTCTGCTTTAGTTCTGTATCGTGTTTTCAAAGCAGAACATTGTTTTTAGCCTGGATTTGGTGGGACTCTGTTCCCACTAAATCATGGGCCAATTTTTCCTCCTACAGGTACATTCTTTGACTTTGATATATCAGTGAATATATTTGTCTTGTGCAAAACCCTATTTAGATTTGATAATTTCTTCTCCCCTCCTAGTTCCCTTTCAAATAATAACCTGGGTATTCTGTGTTTTCTATGTGCCAGATCCTGTCCTAAGATATTTGTGGGGACTGTCTTGTTTTATTCTTACTAAAGCTCTAGTGACCAAGTGCTATAACCCTAATTTTTCCAATGAGGGAACTAAGTTTGAGAGTTTACATGACTTGCCCAATGTCACTTCACTAAGAAATATTTACTTTGAGGTCTTTGTAACTTAAAATCTGCAAAATTGGGAGAATGGTGTACTTTCTAAAGGCTGCCAAGCACAGAATCACTGTTTCTTTAGTGTACTCCTAAGACATGGAGTTTACTGAGGTGAGTGGAACTATGTCGACTCATCCCCACCTGCTATTCTACGACCTATTGGGTGCCACCAATACCTCATATTGTCCTATTTAAACTGTGGGCCCAGACATCCAGTGGGTGAGTAGAGAGTCTCACATAGGAGAACAAGTCAGCTGTGTTGTTTGCTACATGCCCTCTTGGTGGCTACTCTGTTTAGAATTGGTCAGTATAATACTTGGCTGGTGACTTTGACCTAGAACTTTGAGTTCTAACTGCCCACCTGAGGAATTCCTGGCTCCTAGAAATAATTTAGGATGTCTAGGAAGTGTGAGGTCCACAATATATAATGCCATGTGTTGGAGTAAACACCTCATACGTGGACTATTACAAACTATGAACTTTGCTCAAGTTCTCCTTCATTTCATACTCAGGGGTATTGAAGCCAGGCTTACTCCTGTCTTTGCCTTTTTATTGTCCAGCTTGTCTAATGTAATGTATCATTATAAATAAATAATGATAAATAATCATCAATAAGTCTATGCATTTCCAGGAGATTTTATACATCCAGCCAAAAACAATGAGGTAAATTATTGTGTGGCATCATAATAATGTAGCCACAATATGTGGTTGAGTGAAAAAAGTTAATACAGAACAGTAGGTAAAGTCAATTCCCATTTCAAAAACTGTGTGTGTGTGTGTGTGTGTGTGTGTGTATGAATAGGAAATATTAGGAATAGGAAAAAATAACTGGAAATATTTATAATACTGACTGCTATGTGTCTCTATGTAGTTTTTCCAAAGTATTGTGTCCATATTACTTCCTTTTAAGTATCACATTTACAATCTGAAACAAAAACAGGTCTCTAAGTTTATAATTTATAACCACTAGTTCTCCAGATTCTGGATGTCACCTTTAAAAATCTGTAGTTTGTTGAAGTTGAGTTCTGCTTTTCAAACTTTCTGTAATTCTGAGAAATTCTTTCAATTCTGAAGAGAAAAAAAAAAAATAAGCCAGGAGATCCTCTTGCTGTGGTGGAACTATTTTAACAGACAGATGTACAAAAGGATGAGCAAGGCATTTGGCTTCGGGCCACATGGCTGCTTGGGAGCTCCAAGGTACTTTCCTATTCTAGACCACTCAAGGGCAGAATTACAGTGGGCCTGGAGTGACTCAGCAATGGGGCAGGGTTGGAGTGGAGTGAAGGAGACAGTATGGAGGGATTGAGGACAGGTTTGGGTCCAGGCTGTGTTCTGAATATAGAAGTGTATGTAGGTTTCAGTGCACAGATCACATACACACAGGATCAAGTGATTTAGACTTCTTCAGATTGAATACCAGACCAACAAGTATCAAAATTCCAAAAATACTTCACGTAAAGAGTTTCAGCATTGTATATGATAGCTTGATCTTTTTAGAAAAACTAGAAAATCACTGGAGTCTTTTGGAAATACTATATATGAAATAAATATAGTATAATTTGCTTTTGATTCATATTAGCACATGACTACTCAATTCAACAAATATTCCTTGAGTACCACATGCCAGGCTCTGTGCAAAGCAGTGAACAAAATAGACAAGGCACCTGTCTCATAGGACTTATAGTTTGGATGCATGCTGATGTGTGTAGTATCACTTAAAATATTGTTAGTCCAAGTTCAAATGTGCTGTAAGTGTAAAATGCATACTGGATTTCAAATACTGGATATAAAAAAAGTTAAATATCTCAATTTTTTCCATCAATAACATGTTGCAATGATAGTAGTTTGAATATATCAAGGAAATATATTAGGGAAATAAATATATTACAATTAGCTTCACCTGTTTCTCTATACTACCTTAATATGGCTCCTAGAAAATCTTAAATTATATATTCAGCTTACGTTATATTTTCATTGGATAGTGCTAGAAAGGCTTCTCAAACCTCCCTTTGCTCATAATTATATAAAAAGCTTAAAAATACAGATTTCCAGGTCTACCTCCTTTCCCCTGGAGATTCTCTTAGCCTGGGCAGGGACTCTGGTGCTGGCATTTCTTTTTAAAGCTCCCAAAAGACAATGGGCCACTGTTCCAGGGCCTGTGAAGAGTCACAGTAAGGCTATGCACTAGCCATCTGCAACATATCCTCCAATCACTTTCTGAGGGTCCTCTTAACTTTTAAGATATGTCCACAAATTGAGATATCTGTCTTCCGGAGGTGGAGCTCAATTCCTCTCCTTTTCTGTGTGAAGTCTTAATGACTGACTGCTAGCAAATCAATTGTGGCAGAAGTAACCTTATGTGGCTTCCAAACTAGGACACAAAAGGCACTCTTTCTCTCATCATATCCCAGCAGAAGCCAGCTGCCATGTTGTGAAGGCACTCAAGCAGCCTCACAGAGAGGGACACAGAGTAAAGAACTCAGGCCTTCTGCCAAGAGCCAGTAGGAGCTTACTAGCTGTGTGAGCAAACCAGCTCTATGGAGATCATCCCAGTCAAACTGGAGATGACTGCGGCCCTGACCAACATCTTGACCAAGCTCCTGAGAAACTCTGAGTCAGAGCTGCCCTGCTAAATGACTCCCAAATTTTTGCCCGATAGAGACTGTTTGAGATATTAACATTTCTCGTTTCCAGTTGCTAAGTTATAGGGTAATTTTAATGTAGTGTCAATGCAATGTGGCACTCGGTCTCCCTGTTCCTGACCATGGCCTCCCTGAGACCACCTGCCAATGGTGAGTTGCCTGAGCAGCTCAGAACTAATAATGAGAGTGCCATAAAGCTCCCCCTGTCAAGGCGAGGGCCCAGTGACCACAGACAACCATGCTTTTACAATGATCTGAGCACTAGGCCGGCATCCAGAGAGAAGCCTAACTGCTGGCCTCAGAGATCACACAGCCCAGCTCCCTGGGAGCTGCACCCTAGGCTCTGATGCCTTGCTGGTGGTTATATGGCACAGCACCCGGTAAAAATGCACCAGGACAATTTTACATGTCCTCTGACCTTTGCTACAGGCATGGAATCTGCCTCCATCCTCCTCCCCAACCTGATTTCACTCTCCTCAGCCTCCATCCTAAAACAAAGTTCACCTTCAAAAACAGGGCTGCTTAGAAACACGCACACACATCTGTACACATTTTGACTCCTGACTGCAGTCTCCTCCCCTTGACATTTCTCACTTCCGCCAATGTCCTCAGACCCACAGCTGCACTAGCCTATGATGATGATTTTATCCTCACTTTTGGTATTATTATACATCATTCGCCTTTGCCTCCCCAAACACAGTCCCACCGTCTACCGCTCCTACATTTCCTGACACACAGTCCTCAGGAGGAAATCCTACAATGCACACTTCTACATGGGGGAAGCAGTGAGGAAAGCATTATGGCAGTCTTGGTCAATTATAAAAACAACTATTGTAGATTCCTGGTCTTGGTCAAGAAATTCTGCTCTAGTTGGTTTGGCAATAATAACAGGAGGGTAATAATGCTTAACTTTCTTTTTTGACACCATTATTTTAAGTTAAATTCTTTCAACTTGAAGTTCTTTAAGATTTATAAGGTAAGAAGTTAGTTTCAACTCACTGGATCCCCCAAGTTGTTCTAAAATGAACACCTAAGTGTCAACATCAATCAAATGCTTCATGCTTTTTTTTCCAGTGCAAAAATGGAAACAAAGATTACCTTATTCCTAAAGGGTTTTTTCCCTCCATATTTTTGCCTGGCTTGAAATCAGACTCGTGTTCTAAAAAGGAGCAATTAAGTACAGACTTCTATTTTAACAGGATGTATTTAAGTCAGCCAGGAGCATTCTCCCTGCATTAAGTCAAAAGGTCTTAATCAGAAAATCAGAAAAACTGACACATGTCACTTATTGTTATGAAGAGCTATCCATGTAAGTGTATGATATTTCAGCTTTGCATAAATAACTTCTCCATTGTTTCTGACTATGAGTACTTAGGTTTGAATGCAAGGGCATCTGACCCCAAGCTGCTTGTGTCAGAGTCTTCCACTTTGCTGTCAAAGGTGAATTCACATTTCTTCCCCTAACACACACACTTTTTTAGTGCTCTACCCTGCACCTCTCCAGGACTCTCTTCCAACCCCAAAGAGATAATGCATGTATTTCAAAAGATTCCTTGTTAGTGAGATGATAACTGAAGGCCCACCTACTCTCATTTTGGGCTACTAGGCTTCACTTTTAATGACAAAGGAGAAGTCCGCTAATGATGTTTACCCATCTCAGCCTGTGTTTGACTAATGTTTGAAAGGGGTTTTGTTATCATAAGACATTCCTGAACAATCACTCTCTTGGAACATCAAGCACACAGAAGGAGAGGTGAGGGTCAGGATGGGGGAGGAGGATCAGAAAGAAAGGCTTCTGGTTCAATCCTCCCCGCTTGTTCAGCACCATCTAGTGGGGGATTCCAATGTGACTCCAGGAATGAGAAAGCTCAGTGTTGTCCTATGGGCCAGGAAGAGGATCTCATATCCATCCTCTCAGATGACATGCAGTCACCCACCGTTTGTCTTCTGTGGATTACACACATTTTGAATTATACACAGTACATATTTAATCTTACTGTTTAATCTTACATTGTCTCCCAACTTGAGATATTTGACTCCTTAACTTGATATGTGGGCAGGTAAGGCAAATAATATTAATACAATCAAAGCAAGCAGTGCCTGGGAAAAGATGGCAGAGCATTCCAAAGATAGATAAAACAGAATGCTGCTCTAATGTGGCCTCTTATTATAGTTGCATTATCTTTAAAATTATATTGTTATAAAATAAACGGATATGTCTGTATAAGTAAATTGTCTAGATAATTGAAATTTGAACCACCATAATGTTTAGTATTATTGCTTTCAGAGGACTACTGAAGAAAACTTCATGTGTACCTCATTTACTAGATAGAATTCTCAGGTGATATGTGGGACTATCTGTTCCCACATGAAATGGCCCCCATTACTGTTAAATTATTGTGCCCTCTTTCCATAGCTTTTCTTCTTTCTCTCTTCCATCCACTGTAAATCTACCTTCTTGTAGCACCCTGATGCCCCCCATTTCTTAATTGTTTACTTCTTTTAAACTTAATGGTAGGCAAACATATAACTAAATTATGTAGAAACAGGTCTATATTAAGAAAGAAACCCTCTTTTTGAGTAAAACATACCTGTTTTAATTAATAGTTTATGACAATATTTTTGATTTTCCTTTCCCACTTCATCCTGAGCTATCAGAGGTCTTCCAGAAAACGGTTGTGGCTGAATAAGTCACTGTCAAATAAGTTAAGTGTGGTAGATTTTTTATATACTGTTGATTAAAGGACATTCACCAATGTGTTCACATAAAAAAATATAGAAAAGGTCCAATTCAATTGGTACAACAATCTAAGGAAATACATATTGGATACTCCCAACAGTCCTGTCATGCAAATTCCTTTCATGACTAATATTTTGTCTGTTTCCTTTTTGAAATCAAGCAGGTGTAAATGAGAGCTAACTGGATGTTCTTTACTTTCTACTCAGTCTCAGATTCCCTTGATAGGACAGTGTGGCAGGTGATCCGAGCTAACAAGATAGTTACTTATCCATGATAATCTAATCCAGTTCTAGGATGACAAATGGCCCCCCAGAAGGTGATAATAGTTGTATGGCATCTCTACTTATAGGTTAGAACCTTGGTTAAGGCATGATATCAGGAGACTAAGATCATGAATGGGATTCCCTCCCTGGGACAGATCCCCTTCTGTGGGGTCTGATGTTTCCATCACTTGGAGAGTTCTTAAAAGAAACCGAACACAACATTACAATTAGGTAAGAAAGTAAATATTCAAGAATAATTTCAAAGAGGTCATAAGTACCATACACATCACAAAATCCAGATTAATAGTGTTTTTTTATTAGCTACTTGACACTTCTACAATATTTTTTCTACTCTTTTATAGCTGCATACTCTTTGATTGCCTCCTTGAATGACAATTTTGTTGTATGATTTTCTTTAACAACAATGAAATATAGTCATTCTTCCTGCAGGATTGGAGCTTTTGGCTTCGTAAAAAATTAGATCAATGAGAATAAAGATGTCTTCAATGAATGGAAATGTGGAATCTCTACCTGTGGATGAGCTTTTCCATCTGAAGGAATAAACCAAGAGAACATCAGTTAATGTGGAAAGATCCAGCTGGGCTTATTTTGGAAACGGCTTTGGTATCTTCAGTGAAAGGAGGCAGCAGAGCCCAGTGTTTAGGAGCTTGGTTTACTTACAACCATGTGACTTTGGCAAGTAACAATGTCTCTGCACCGAGATTTACTAATACCCAACTCATAAAATTGCTCAGAGGATTAACAGAGAAAGGTTATGTAATATATTTAGTACAGTACTTGTTTTGTTGTTGGTTAGCTTTGCTTCTGAATTGTTTTGCCTTAAACAAAAGGCAAAATTTTATTTTTAAGTAAAAATAAATATAAAAAGTGCCCCAAGTGATGCTGATCCACAGCCAACATTGAAAACTACCAGACCACACTTGTACCAAAAATTCAGTTATTTTGATGAGAGATGCCTTGGAGGTGAGGTGAGAAAGAAAAAGTGAAATAATTCCTTGTATAGTGAAGAAAGAATGCGTTCATTTAAAACCAGCTTTGCTGTCACAAAAATGATGGTTTGAAAGACTTGTTTAGTCATGTTTCCAAATCTTAAAAAAAATAAAATGTTTTTTAAAAAAGTACTTTAGATCAGCAATCTTGAAATCACGTCAAATGTATCCAGAATTTGCCAAATTTCTAGTGCTCCAAAGCTAAAGTTTTTCATTATGAAATGTATCCTAAGGGGCCTTGAATGTGATGCAGCATCCAGTGCTTTGTTTTCTCTGTAGGATAGGCTTGGGTTTCAGATATATTTATGTTTGGGTCTGAGTTTTGCCATTCACTCTACATGTGACTTTGGGAAAATTATTGACCTCTCTAAAGCAGTTCACTTTTTAAAAAATTATTTATTTGAGAGAAAGAGAGAGAGTAAATGCATAGGGGCGTGGGGAACAGAGGGAGTGAATCTCCAAACACATTCCCACTGAGCCTGGAGCCTGAATGCTGGGCTCAGTCTCACAACCATGAGATCATGAACTGAGCCAAAACCAAGAGTTGGATGCTTAATCAACTGAACCATCCAGGCACCCCAAGGTTGTTTACTTTTTGATAAAATAAGAACATTAATTGGGTCTACCACCTATCTTTGCTACTAACCCTGAATGAGATGGATGTCATGCTTTTAGCACAGTTCTGACACATTCTCAGCACTTAATATAAGTTAGCTATTATTATTTTTATTATTCTTATTTGTTTGAGAGTGTAAAGTTTTTATTTTGGTTTGTATGGAACCACAGAAGATCTCAAATAGCCAAAGCAACCTTGAAAATGAAAAATAAAGCTAGAGGTATCACAATCCTAGATTTCAAGTTATATTACAAAGCTGGAGTAATCAAAACAATATGGTGCAGGCACAAAAATGGACACATAGGTCAATGAAACATAATAGAGAGCCCAGAAATAATTGTAATATAATAATTGTATAGTCAATTACTTTTCTACAAAGGAAACAAGAATACACAATGGAAAAACATCTCTGATAAACGGCATTGGGAAAACTGGACAGCTACAAGCAAAAGAATGAAATTGGACACACACACACACACACACACACACACACGAACACCTCAAAATGGATTAGGGACCTAAATGTGAGACCTAAAACCATAAAAATCCTAGAAGAGAGCACAGGCAGTAATTTCTCTGATACCAGTAAAAACAACATCTTTCTAGATATGTCTCCTCAAGAAAGGGTAGCAAAAACAAAATAAGCTATTGGGATTACATCAAAATAAGAAGCTTCTGCACAGCAAAGTAAACAACCAACAAAACTAAAAGACAACATATTGAATGGAAGAAGATATTTGCAAATGAAATATCTGATGAATAGTTAATATCCAAAATATATAACCAACTGAAACAATGCCAAAAAATCCCCCCCAAATAATCAAATTTATAAATGGACAGAAGAAGAGCGCCTGGGTGGTTTAGTTGGTTAAGCGTTCAACTCCTGATTTTGGCTCAGGTCATGATCTCAAATTCATGGGAGCCCAGCGTGGCTCTGTGCTCAGCAGGGAGTCTGCTGGAGATTCCCTCTCTATCCCTCCCCTTCTGCTCCCTCCCTCTAACTCATATGCACATGCTGTCTCTCTTTCTGTCTCAAATAAATAAATAAATCTTTTAAAGAAAAAGCACAGAAGAATGGACATTTCTCCAAAGAAGATATGCAGGTGGCTAATAGACACGTGAAACAATGTTCAAGTTCATTCATCATCAGGAAATGCAAGTTAAAAGCATAATGAAATATTATCTCATACCTGTCAGAATGGCTAAGATGAAAAACACAAGAAACAACAAGTATTGGTGAGGATGTGAAGAAAAAGGAACCTTTGTACACTGTTGGTGGGAAT
Source organism: Vulpes lagopus (assembly GCF_018345385.1). Taxonomy (NCBI): domain Eukaryota; kingdom Metazoa; phylum Chordata; class Mammalia; order Carnivora; family Canidae; genus Vulpes; species Vulpes lagopus. The sequence goes on from NC_054829.1 coordinate 104,906,609, forward strand.
GCAAACTGGTACAGCCACTGTGAAAGACAGTGTGATGGTTCCTCAAAAAATTAAAAATAAAACTACCCTATGATCTGGTAATTGCACTGCTGGTATTTACCCAAAGAATACAAAAACACTAGTTCAAAGAGATATATGCACCCCTATATTTATTGCAGCATTATTTACAATAGCCAAATCATGGAAGCAGCCCAAGAGAATGGATAAAGGAGATGTGGTGTATAGTAATATTCTATATAATAGAATATTACTCAGCCATAAAAAAGAATGAAATATTGCCATTTGCAACAACATGGATGGATCTAGAGAGTATAATGTTAAGTGAAATAAGCCAGTAAGAGAAAGACAACTACCAAATGATTTCACTCATATGTGAAGTTTAACAAACAAACAAAATAATAAGGAAAGGGAAAAGAAGGGACAAACCTAAAAACAGACCCTTAACCATAGAGAACAGTCTGATGGTTTTCAGACAGGAGAGGGGCAGGGGTTGGGTGAAATAGGTGAAGGGGATTAAAAGTACACTTATCTTGGTGAGCACTGAGTACTTGAATCATTACATTGTACACCTAAAACTAATATAACACTATATGTTAACTACACTGGAATTAAAATTAAATCAAAATTTTAAAGTTTTTATTTTTTGTTTTTTGTCCATGATAGTTTTATTTCCTCTAAGAGCTATACTGAGTTTATATATATCTTTTTGGGCCACCTCATTTATAACTCAAACCCTGAGGAACTGACAGAGATTTAAATACCCAGTGTGTTTAACAAAATGTGAAGTGTATGGGCAGGCATGTGTGTATGTGTGTTTGTGTGTGTGTGTAAGTGTAAGTGTTCTGATTCTTGCATTCAGCCTATCTTTAAAATGAATTTTACTTATACATATAAGCAGCCATAAAAATAACAAAAATGCCTAGAAGTAAAAATTAACTTTTGGAGCATTTCTCAGAACAGTCTACTTTGGAAGTGTCCATGTATTTCTAGAACATATCCAAGATGCACCTTATTAACTAGTACAAGCCACTTAGCTTCCTGGTGACTTGAGGTCCTCATATATGAAATAGGGATAAGATACTTGGTATGATTTACAGAATGTCCTTCCTTCAATATGTTTAATAGGAGTAGCAGTGGCTAAAAGAGCCATGATTCCAGCCCAGTCTTCATGGACCTTACAGTCTAATAAGAGTAGCAGACACTGAGTGGTGTAATGAGTGTTATAAAGGAAGAGTACAGGGGTAGTGGGAGTGTACAACATACTCATGGAGTCTAGTCTGAGGAAGTGGCATTTGGATTTGTAGGGGTAAAAAGTTATTATGAAAAGAGGACTGGAGGGATCCCTGGGTGGCGCAGCGGTTTGGCGCCTGGCTTTGGCCCAGGGCGCGATCCTGGAGACCGGGATCGAATCCCACGTCGGGCTTCCGGTGCATGGAGCCTGCTTCTCCCTCTGCCTGTGTTTCTGCCTCTCTCTCTCTCTCTGTGTGTGTGACTATCATAAATAAATAAATTTAAGAAAAAAAAAAAAAAGAAAAGAGGACTGGAAAACAGGCTAAGAATTGGTTACATGGAATAATTCATCCAATCACTGACGTATTTATTTAACAAATAACCAACAAGATGGATAAATCCTCGACTTTCTCACATATATATGTATATATCACCAGCTGCAATGCCTAGTACACAATAGGAAGTCAAACTAAAGGCTCTTCCATAAGCCTCATGTATCCATACCCATTACCTCTGCTCTCACTAATTTTTATCCAGGCTATTCCAGTAGCTATCCCTAGCTAGCTGCTGCATAGTTATCAAAGTTATTATCCTCAAACAACTTTTAATGCTTTAGAGGACCATCTCTGGTTTTACAGCCTTTATTATTCTTAAAAAATATTCATTTATTTATTTTAGAGAGAAAGAGAGAGCACAAGGGGAGGGGTAAAGAATCTTAAGCAAGCTCCCTGCTGAGTGCAGAGCCTGACATGGGGCTCCATCCCAGGAGCCTGAGATCACAACCTGAGTTGAAACCAAGAGTCAGATGCTTAATCAACTGAACCACCCAGGAGCCCCTGGCTTAGGAGCATTTAAATGGAGGAAATTTCATCCAACTGTTCTACAGAATTCTCAAAATGAGGTCTGTTTCCTTGAGGGTCGGTTACTGTTGGCCTCACTACACCCTGTATTTGAAACACCCACCATGAGAAAAATAGAAGTTTTCTGAGCTATAAGCTTGAGTTGGTCTTAATAGTAGTAAACTGCAATCTGTGTTTGCTCTCTCACGGCTTAAAATACATCTCCAGCTTGAAATTTCTGGACTGAAGATCTGGTAATCGCTTATGGGGCCAGTAGGTTTCCAGATGGGGTGCTAGACGGTTGCAACAGATAACCTAGGGTTGGCTGAGTCAGGGAAGACACACAATGAAGAAATAGGAGCAGGCTGGACAGGAGCTGAAATTTGCTAAAGCAAGGAGTGCTAGATTCCCCCTCCAATCCCTATGCCAGATTCAGCCTATCTCAGAAAGTCTTAGAGCCTAGAGACTGTTATTTAATGTGCAAAATTTTTTACTTCCAGCATTCAGTGGTAGTTTTGATGCAGAGAACATGGATTCTTTAAACAAGTTGCTTAAAAGTAGATGTCAGTAGATTTACCAGAGAGGTAAATCTACTGATTTACATGATTTTGTTTTTCATTTGGCTTTCCACAAACTGCTGTTATGAGAAAAATTTCCTATGAAACTGCAGGTGTGTGTTTCTGCAATTAAAAGAGAGCTCTAGCATAATCTTTGAAAATTGTATTCACTTAAATATCTAATTTTAAGAATATAGACATTTTCCTTTTTTCTGTATTATTCCTATAGTTGAAAAGTTAGATTATTGTGGGGCAAGGAAAAGTGAAGCTGAAAAAAAGTTTCTTCAAATCTCCAAGTCCCTCATAGAATTTGACCTGTGATCGATCGTCTAGCAAATATAACACTTAGAAATGGAGCAGTTTTTCTTTTCTTCTATCTCTGTTAGGATTCTCTTGATTACAGAAAATACAAATCAAACTGGTTCGAACAAATAAAGATTATTTGCTCACATGACTGAAGGGTCCAAACTGAGCCAGCATTCATATTTCTTTCTTCTGTTTCTTACTCCATTCTCAGGCCAAATGATCAGGAGAAGGCTTCCAATAGCTTCTGAGCCTGCATTTTTTTTTCCAGCTTCTAATTAAACACAAAGAGCAAATGTCTTCTTCCCAGCATTCTGAGCATACTTCCTGTACTTTGCTCTGATTGAGCCCCCATGAGTCACATGACTGATTAAATTAAGCTCTGTAGTCAGCCAAGTGCAATGCAGTGATTGGCTCCGGGTAGAGTCATATGTTCCACTAGTGGGATGGGATGCAAAGCACTATGGGGACCAGGTGAGCAGAAAGTGGGGGAGGAGTGGATGCACACAATAAAGCCATAGTTGTTGCTAGAAGGAGGGGAAATGGATGCTGGGGAGACAAGTAATAATCACTTTAGCTTAAATCCCGCTACTCAACAAGTTCACCTATCCTCCAGTTCATGTACCATTCTGAAACCAGAGATATCTTAGGGGTAGGGTGGATAGAGGGAGGGCCTACTTCTATTCCTTTCCTTCTTCTTAAAAACAATTTTTGGCTTCCCATTACCAATAAAGAGCTTCTCGATCTGAGATACATCCCTCCGAAGATTGTGGCTAGAGACTAAAACAGGATAAACTGATACCTTACGATCTTACTTGAAGATTTAGAAAAAAATACTAAACGCATATTGTCAGATAAATGTATTATGGAGTAGAGTTGAAAAAGTCACATGAATTCAGATAAACCACGAGACTTCAAGTAAATTTTATGCTTTCAGTTGTGTGTTCAGGGCTACGTCCCATGTTGTCCTGGTATGCATGTAAAACCCCAGATTCCTAGCTTGGTTAGGTTATTTGCAATTATACACTATCTCTGTAGCCTCATCTCCTAGTCTTTTTTCACACATATCTCCTGCCCCACTGAACTTTCCGGTATTCTCCGGATGTTTCTTTATATGGCTTTGCATGTTTACTCATATTATGCTCTTTGTCAAGGATGCTCTTTCCTGATCTATTCTACACCAGGAAAACTTTTATTCATTCTTCAGTACCCAATTCAAATATTATTTCCACACCAAATCACATTATAATTAAATATTTCCTTTGTGAAATTTTTTTCTGACACTTTGGCGATGAGTCCTCTCTCAATTTTTGATTCCTAGAATATTTAATCTATGCCACGGTTATAGTACATTATATTGAAGGTAGGTTTTGCGGGGATATGTCTGTCTCTTCCCATCAGATTCTGGTCTCTGTCATAACCCCAGCATCTAACACACAGCTAGCAATATATATTGATTGACTAACCTGAAAACTGATATTGTGCTTCATTTTTATTTGTACTTTTGCAACGTCTAACATAAGACCAAAGGAAGTATTCAAACATGTACTGAATGAATTAATACCAAATGTAATACCCCATTTTTTAAATTATAGGTAGGCTCCATGTCCAACATGGGGCTAAAACCCATGACCCAATCAAGAGTTGAGTACTCTACTGACTGAGCCAGCCAGCTTCCCCAAGACTCCAATATTTAATACCAGGTCCTGGAGACATTTTAAGCTTTTTCCTAAAATTAAGGGAATGGGTAAAGGTATAGATCAGAGAGAAATGAGTAGTAATTACAATGGGTCAAGATATTGGGCAATATCAGGAGCCAAGGGCAACTACTTATGGGGCCCTTCTCTCAGAGCAACCCAAGTAATAGAGTAAATTTCTAATGGAGACAGGACCAAGCTCTCCAAGGGCAGTGGCTCAGAGATAACACAGATGCCTTGGGTTTCAAGTAATAGAAAACCTCAACCTATCAATTTAGGCAGAAAAGAATGTTTAAGTAAAATGGTAAGTAGACTGCAAATATCTGGTGTCTAGATTACATCCATCTTTCCTTTCTTTCAATCGCAGCATATCTGCTTTGTCCTTGGTTACCTTTCTTCCTGGTTATAAGATGACTTCCAGAGTTCCAGAGTTTTCTGTCATGCAGGCATGACAATGTCCAATGGAAAAGGGGGGACTCTCTCTCTTTCATCACTCTTTTAATAAGAGATTTCCCAGATTTCCTCTCACATCTCACTGGATAGAACTGAGGCATACACTCACACCCAGAGAAATAGACCACCAGGATTGGCTAAGCCCAGTCAGTTCAGAATTGGGAATGGGTGCCAACAAAAGATATGTGAGCATCTGAATAAAAGTTGGATTTGGGTTGCTAAGAAAAAAAAGAGAATTTACTGTAAGGCAGGTGATTAACAGGGTCTACTATAGACTCTTTTGTCATTTGGTGGTGGGAGAATAATTTTTAGAGCAATGAAATTGTTGCAGCCCAAAGGTAAGTAAGATCTCACTGTAAGGATTTCCAGTTCAGAAAGACATTTAGCCACATTTCAGAAAATCATGTCTTGATGCTCTGTGATGAAAGTAAGATACAAAGGTTTATATATTTTATCATTTTAGCTCTATAGATTTTTTTAATTTGCCTAAAGAAAAGATAAAAAAGAAATAGTTCAAAATGATGGTTGTGTGAGATGGCTTGAGTTAGGGTAATTTTTTTTCAAAAGTTTTATAATGTGATTGTATTATTTCAGACTCTATTTGTTCTATATATGTATGCTCTGAAAATCTTCTGAAGCCCTATAATAATAGCCTTGGCTAGTGATTTATGATGAATGTCTGACTAATTCTGTGACAATCATCTTTAAATATAACTTTTGTTGGTTGTGAATTTTATTTGAAGCAAAGAAAATGTTTTTCTTCTTCTTTCTTTTTTTTCTGATTACATTTTATCTTCCTCTCTGCTTGATTTGAGTCAAGCATTTCCTTCTTCTAAGTTCCCTCACCAAATCTAGGTGTCCATCATGTCCATATCCATGATATGATTCACTAATGCATTCCTTGTCACTGCCATTTGTACAAATTTTTCATCATACCCTTCTATAACATCTAGAATCATGTGAGAGCTCTAGGGGAGAAAATGCCTCCTCAGATATGACCAGAAGAAATAATCTGTCTATATAGAAAGGATGCTCTCACTGCAAGAAGAGATTTCTTTATCTCTTGGGCTCATTTTACCATCTCAGGAATATGTGTCTTTACTGAAACAGAAGGGATTATTTAAATTTCTTTACTCCTGGTAAGTCATATAGGAGAGTGGGGGATGGTTATCAGGTTGATTTTCCATCACATTTTTAGCAGGGGGAACTTGGTTTCTTTCCTCCCACATCAGGGAGAAAGCTTGTGGGTCTGCCATCATTTCATGTGGCGGTAAGGAGCCATGACGGTCAAAGTTGAGAGCAACTGTTCACGCTGGATGCTCCTTCACTTGGTCTCCAGGACACCACTCTCTCTTGGATCTCTTCCTGCTTAACTGGCCACTCCTACAAAGCACCCTTTGCTGATAGTCCTTCATGTTCCAAACTTCAAAATATCGAAGTGCTGGAGATTTCAGTCTTGGGACTCTTCGGTACTGTTATCTACATAAAGTTCCCTCTCAGATCTTGTTCTCTGCTCTGGCTTTAAATACCACCTGTAAGTAGATGTTCCCAAATTTCTGTCTCCAGTGTGAACCACTTTCTAAACTCCAGACATCTCCTCTTTAATGTCTAATAAACTTCTAAAATTTAACATGTCCAAAACCAAACTCTTGATTTTCCTTCCTGACTGTACTTTCCCCACAATTTTCTCTATCTCAACAGACAACACATTTACTCCTCCAATTGTTCTAGGAAAAGCCTTGGAATCATCTTGGATCTCCACTCTCAAATTCTTTTGCCTTTATCTTTAATACCTATTCATAATCTGACCACTTCCTACCACTGCCACCATCACCTTAGGGCAAGCTACATCATCTTTTCCTAGACTAGCAGAATAATCCCCTTACGGGTCTCTCAGATTTTTGTCCTTAACTCCTATAGCATATTTTCCTCAAAATAAACTGTTCCTTCTAAGTGTAAGTCAGGTCACGCCACTTCTCTGTTCGTAATCCTTAATCCATAATGTCCCATCTCACCTGTGAAAATAAACTCCAACATCCTCACCATTGCACCATGTCTAGAAGGTCCTGTGTGATTTGCCACTCACCCCCGCCCCCATTCTCCCTTATGCTGCTATCTCCTCCTCCTTTACCTTGCTTCAGTTGAGGTTGATTTATCTGATAGGTAGATAAGCACAGTGCCTTAAGCCCACAATACTTTCCAGGAGTCCCGCCCCCTCCCCCCAGCAAAATTTAATTTCTTTTAAAAACAGAAGACAAAAATGTCTAGGTTAAAGACAATATTTTAACATGTAATATTAATAGATTTGTTTTCATACCAACACAATCATAAAATAAAATGTTTAGTAATTTTCTTATGAAAATTAAAGGCAAAAATGCCTAGGGCTCATTAAAATCCTAACGTATTTGAGGAGCCTGGGTGGCTCAGTCAGTTTAGGCCCTGATTCCGGGTTTACATTCCCGTGGTCCTGATCTCAGGGTTGTGAGATTGAGCCCCACATTGGCTCTGTGCTCAGCATGGAGTCTGCTTAAGACTCTCCCTCTCCCTCTGTGCCCCCTCTCTAAAATAAATAAATAAGTCCTAAAAAATATAAAAGAATAAAATCCTAATGATTTTGGCTGAAATCTGGATTGGGTGAGGGAAGTCTTGCTGTTTTATAAAGTGGGAAAGCTAGCAATCATTCTCTCCTTTTTGGTTTTGCATCCCCCATTGGATCCCATTTGTCATTGTCCAGTGACTGTGTTCCTTCCTTGTGCTCAATCCTTTCCCAAATGAGTGCAGAACCCACTTCACACAAATAATGAGGACCTGCTGTCAAATAAATGGAATCCCACTTTTAGGTCTTAAGAAATGGCCACCCACACCTTCCCTAAGGAGCTCCACTTGCCTCCAGGGTGCAGTGAGAAAACAAAGGGAAATTACCCTAAAGGAACCAAAAAAGGAAGACCATGAGACTTGGAGTTCCTCTGAACTGATGCCTAATTAGCTGGTAAAAAAAAAAAAAAAAAAAAAAGTCCTTACTATGGCATATGCCCATAGAGAAAACAAACCTTATATTTTCAACCTCAGCATTTATATTTTTTTGGTCTTTCTTTTTCTAAAGATTTTCTATCCTTTTGTATCTCAATGAAGGTAAAAGTTCACCTTTAATTTTCTCCTCCAATAATTACAGCTTTTAAATATGGTTAAGTTATAGGGCATTGCTATTACAACCTGGAAATTACCTATAAATCTAGCCAGACCAGTACCTTTACAAGAGATCAGAGAAATGGCTAAAACACCCTCTCTGGCATTAACTAAGAAGAAAAATTTTGGTAAGGAGTTCTAAGAACACTCATAAAATGATTTTGTAAAATCAGTTTCATTTGTAATATGAATACATGAAAATTTACCCATGGTGCATAGTCTCAAAGCAATTTTAATTTAACCTTTTACCTCCACTTTTATTTCCTGTAAAAATAGGCTCTTTGTAGAGTGATTTTTACCACTGGTCTACTTACTTGTTTTTCCATCTTCTGTAATGTTTAGGAACGAGTCACAGAAAGATAGCAAATATCTAGCACTGAAAGCCATTAAAAACAGAATAGCAACTTCTGAAGTATGTTTTTATCTGGATGTACACGCATGAAATAGTTGGACTCTCAGAATTCTTTTATGAAACAATTCATAAAGGAACACACTTATATTTCATAGCTCATTTACATGTTTGCCTTTCCTGGTGTTCCCTTTCTGACCAAGTTTCCTCCCAACTAATAATAATACCAGTCTAAACTGGTGAGCTCAGACAAGCGGTTACTCAACCCTGCCTCCACAATGGAGTCATCTGAAGAGTTTTATTTTTTTTATTTTTTATTTTTTTTATCTGAAGAGTTTTAGAAAAGATATGACCTGGCACTGTCTTTGAGACTCTGATTCAATGTATTTTGAGTCTATACGCACGGCTTGGTTATTCAGTTACCATGTCATCAGAGCAGACCACAAAGGAAGGGAAAAGCCATATTTCCTTCTGCCCGGCTGCCTTGACACCTAACAAATTATTTCTTTACCCCCTAAAAGAATAATGGGACCAAAGAAATGTTTACAGTTAGTAAATAAAACAGGTTGACTCTCAAGAAGTGGTTGACCCTTGAAACAGCATGGCAACGCACAGAAAGACAGTTGGGCAGGTCTGCATGCCCTTCATATAAATGCCAACACCTACTCTGGATTACAAAGTAAATATTTTCAATATTGTCTCATTCTGGACTGTTTAAACATGCACTATATCAGCTTGTCTGCATATTCCTAATGTCATAGCATGAAAGTTTCCAGCAGTCTGTTCTGTTTCTTCTCTAGACATTAATTCGTCATGACATGTATTCCACCTCTAAAAAATGACATCAATCAAAGGTTGCAAAATGGAAGACTGACCAGCACAGTATTTGTAAGGGTTCAGACCCAGATCATTGTTAAAATAATGAGTGGTTTTCCATGCAGATAGGAGCCAAGACTGATCCCATGTCTCCACCTCTTCCTGGTCTCCAACAATATAGGTTTACTACACCCTGCCACCACTTTCCAGGAATGCTCAGCTTGTGACACGTGTAACTACTGATTTTATTTCTCAGAAAGACGTGGATGGGGTGAAGGAATGAGGCTGGGGCTCCTTTTTACCTCCACCATATTCATCCTCCAACCCTTCTCACAGGAGGGATGAAAGCAGCCCTCCAGGAAACTGTTTGGCCTCCCATGCCCTTCCCACACCGCAGATGAGAATCCAGTGGGTCAGCATCACTGACCCCCATTCATACCCCTGTAGGCCAAACCTTTTGTTCCTGGGTTTCCATAGAGTACTGTAGCAGAAAGTCTTTCTCACCTGAGTGAGGACACTCTTAGGGATAGTTTATGTGGGGGCAGAAAGGAGACAGGGAAAATGGAGGAAAAAAAAACAAACTTCTGTAAAATTTTTCTTAAGAATCTGGATTTTAAAAAATTATACCACAGCATTTTTCTCCTTCTGGCACTCTCTTCTCCCAATTGGTTTAAAATAAGCAACAACACCCTCCTTTGTAGTCTCTCTCCTGTGTGCGTAGCCCTTGGTTTTCAAGAGGAAGTTTTAACCCTCCATGAGGTGAATGCCAGGAATCATTTTAGGATGATTTACCAGAAGTCAGTCAGGAAGCTGACATGTGATGCCTGTTTGTAAAGGAAGAAGGACAGAGCCAGGGCATTTTATGTTACTCTGAGAACCCACACTGACCTTTGATACAGAAACAGGTAATACTTATTATTCTAATATCACACTTTCAAATGAGAAATGTAACCTCACATCTGACCACTCCCATATCTTTCATGGCACAATAAGGAGTCTACAACCGTTTCATACAGAACCATAAACTCTTCAAAATGCTAAAGAAGCTGTCCCAGTCCCTACTTTCACTCACAAGCACAGACAAGCTCAGTGGTTTTCTTATGGTCATCCAGCGACACAGGCTGAGAACCAAGTATCTTCTTTCGTCATTTCAGTGCTAATTCGTTCCCCAAACCACTCCTTTTTCTGGGAAATAGACATTTTAAATTGTAAGCTACTAGAAGACAGAGACTGTGTGTTTTAACCTGAATGGTAAAATGCCCAACCTTATAAAGAAATGGAAAATACCTACCTGGAAGACAAGAGCTCTGAAATTTTGGCTTGACTGTGCCACTGGCAAGTCATTCAGTAAAATGAGAGCATTAGATTATATGAAATCTGAAGCCTTTTTAGCTCTACAGTTGTGCGCTGAAGAAATACTCAGCAATGAACATGAACTGCCAAATACCAAAGGCACAAGCCTTTCCATCTCGGCTGCTTCCCTGCTCTTCCCTGCCCTGCCCAAGCACACCCTGCTCTGCTTTGATGGACCACCCCTTCCACTCAGCCCCCAAACTCTAACTAGCCCTCTTTCAATGCTTCTCTTTAAGGCTATGTGACTTGATCCCTATGGTGTGTTTTGGTTGTTTTTTCACTCTTGGTAATTGTCATTTTCTACACTTACATTCCGAAAACTCAGCAACGGTGTACAGATCTAGAGGAAGGGTTGTTCATCTTGAGAGACATGAGAAAATAGTGTTGTATTTCTCCATCCATGTTTTTAGAGCCCTTGACAGAGCAGCATGCTTGTTATTTAAAAGGTTATGATATTCAGAAAGAAAAAATATCGTCAGGGTACAGTAAACTGCACTGGTTTTTGCTCCAAAGGCAGGAAATAGCTTGGCCAACCTGAAAATAAAATATGCTTCTATTAACCAGCTAAGCTTGTTAGACTCCCAGTCTGGTGGCAAGAACAGCGTTGCATACATAATGCGGACACGCCAATGCCTGTTCTTTTTCCAGAAATTTAAAAAATCTTTTTTTCCTATTTTTTTTTAATTCCGCAAAAAGATTCCAAGATACAAAACAGATTTTGCTCCAATGGTTCAACCATTTCTGTTCCTCGGATTTATTATTGTTTTTTTCTTTTTTCTTTTCCCTAGCAGATATTACCCAATACGACAATCAGGGCAAGGGAAAGCTCTCAGCCCATCAACTTTCTAATGCCTCAGGAACCCACTTTTTCCAGAGAAGATTCTAAATGGGTCACTTCTCTCTTGTGGCCTCACTACAAATGCCATATCCACACTTGTTCCTTATCCTATTTTCGGAATTGAATGGCCAACTCAATTCCATGAGGCCTTGACTATATCCAGTTAAGGTCATGGTTGGTACTTGAAAGCAGTGGTCTTTTTCTCCCCCCAAAGGCTAGCTTTTAGCCCTACCTCCACCCTTCCTCCCTTTTCCTTTGCTCTCTCCTTCTTCAATAGGGCTGTGTTATGAGGGACCTGGCCACACACAGAGAGTATTACAGGAATAAAACCTGGAAAACAGCACAGAGTTATGAAATATTAAACTTAAACTTCTCTTTCTTTTGCTCTCTGAATTTTCCTCCCCCTCCAAGAAAACACAAACCTCAACAGATCTGTGGCTCATGTTATCTTCAGCTGTAAAAGCCAGCTGAACCAACAGAGCAGCTCTCTCTCTCTCTTTCCTGCTGCCTAGAGGTTTCAAAAGGAGCTACTGTGAAGGAACAGCTCCCGCATTGGCCTTACAGACAACGTTCTCAGAGGCAGCAGATGAAGCTGGAAGTGGCCTGATAAACAACTCTAGACCTTGTAGCATCGTTGTATGCTAATGAAATCTGTTAACATCAGGAATTCTTCCAATACCAGTGAAAGGGAGAATGAGCAGAGACAGGAAAGTGAAAGTGCTGGTGCCAGAACACCTCACTCTGCTCTTTTCATGCTGATCTTTAAAAAAGAAGAAAGAAAGTTCAAGGACCTGTCCATTTCTTCATCAGTCCTGACCTATGAACTTCAGTGGGAATTTGGCCTGAGGAGAGATTGCCTCATCAGACATTGATTCAGTTAAAGCCAACCCATTTCAAGGTGCCACCCATTAATTTCTTGACTGCAAATCAGAATTTTGCCCCAGGCCAAAACTCACAATTGGTCTCAATTGACCTGAAATGGATTTCCACAAGTGGCTGGGGAAAGGGAGTCTCTCTTTAGGATGTCTCTCCTTTGGTCCACTCTTTTTTCTTTATTCCCTCTCCTGCTTCATCACATTAATAACAGAGCACTCAAGAGCTTCATTAGTCGATGGCATAGGAACAGCTGCTCAGAGGATTTGCGACTGGATTGATGTCAATGCTGCTAGTATAGACAGCACTGGATTGAAATGACTGCTTTCTGACTTTGACATCATTCCCTTTTTCTTGGTCCCCATCACATGCATTCGTTCAAAGCTCCCGTAGTAAATGAAAAGACAGTATTCTTTACAGAGTGGCTTTTTGCCTTAGGAAGAAAGTCTTCGTTTATACACATTTGTATATGAATATAAAATGGCTATTACTTTTTATTCCTGAAATGCATATTTAACATGCAAGCTACAAAAGAGAAAAAACATATTAAAGTAGTATTTTTATGAGTGATGGCATGCGTGGCATTCCTAATCAATAGTTAATCATAGAGACTGGAAAACTAATAGTTGTTTTATGTATCTGGGAAATGGGCTAATGTTTTGCTAAGATTAGAGTGACTCTTCCTTTCTCTCCAGTTTTGAGGCAATTTTTCACACCCTCTGTGACATACACTTGAATTCAAGCTGCCCTTGTAAGACCTGGAGACACAGAGGCTAGAAACCAAATCATTTGTACCTCAGAGAAGCAATCACATTGGTGCACAGGGAGGCGTGTCTAAGGATGGTTCCTGTAGCATTTATTTACTGTAGCTAAAACAAGCCTGGAAAGCACTGAGTTGAAAATCATAGAGGAATGGCTAAATAAACTATGACTTGTCTCTGCCACAGAACACTATAAAACAGTTAAAAATAATGTGGTAGATTTCATATGCTGATAAGGCTCCATCTCTAAGAGATAGCAATAAAAAAAAAATCCATATACACAGTTGGTGAGAATGTAAATTGACCCAGCCACTCTGAAAACAATATGGAGGTTCCTCAAAAAATTAAAAATAGATCATACGACCCAGCAATTCCATTTCATATGCAAAGGCAACAAAAGCAGGATTTGAGTGAAATACCTGCACTCCCACGTTTATCACAGCATGATTCACAGTAGCCAAATTATAGAAATAACCCAAATGCCCATCAACAGATGAATGAGGGAAAAAGACGTGGCCCACGTAGATAATGGAATATTATTTGGCCACGAGAAAGGAGGATATCGTGCCATTTGCAATTCCATAGGTGGACCTTGAACCCATTAGGCTAATCGAGGTAAGTCAGACAGAGAAAGACAAGTACTATAAGTTATCATTTGTACTTGAAAGCTAAACAAATTAAACGTGTAAAAAACAGAGTAAAATGGTAGTCACAAGAGGATGGGGAGGATGGAGGTAAGAATGACCTGTCACAAATAGTAAATAAGCCATGGAGATCCAAAGCACAGTCCAATGAACATAGAAAATATTGTACGATAAGTATATAATATGATAGCTATCACTACATTGGCAATCACATCACAATATATAAATGTACCAAAGTTACACCCCATATACCTTAAACTTACACAATGTTACACATCAAATGTATTCAATAAAAAAAAATTTTATCATAGTACTGATTTTTATTTATTTTTATTATTTTTTAAAGATATATTTATTTATTTATTCATGAGAGATACAGAGAGAGAGAGAGAGGCAGAGACATAGGGAGAGGGAGAAGCAGGCTCCATGCAGGGAGCCCGATGTGGGACTTGATCCCGGGTCTCCAGGATCACGCCCTGAGCCAAAGGCAGACGCTCAACCCCTGAGCCACCCAGGTGTCCCATAGTACTGATTTTTAAAACACACTTATACACAGAAAACAATACTGCATAGTTTCTACCTAGAAGAAGCTCTGTAAAGGAAACAAAGTAGACTAGTAAGAAGGCTGCGAAAGACTTGGGATTAAGAATGATGATGACAGAGGAGTTTAGTCTTAAATGTAATATTTTCATTTTTCACAAAGAAATTGTATCCATATCTTATTTAGGTAGCTTAAATTTAAGTCCTTTGAAACACAGTATTAAGAGGTTAAAACTTTTTTTTTCCATTGCTCTATTTAGCGAACCCTTAATATTACGTCCTGAAAATCTGCTATTATTCCTGAGGCTTATTTATGCCTGAGGGTTCTGTTCTAGCGGAGCAGTGGGAGAGGGAGGGTAAACAAAACTAGAATTTGAACTAAATTTCAACACAGCATAAAACATCAATTATCCCCCTTCTCCACCCTTTCTTGGACCTGAGCCCCACTACTTTCAGTGGCCACCCCACCCACCCTGAGAGATACAGAACCCCTAGAAATGTGAGGCCCCTTTGCTTGAATCCCTTGTGTTAAGGAGGGGGTACTGGTTTGCTGAGATTGAACCCATTGCCCCCACGACTAACCCTGTCCTCTACCTCCCCTAGAAGTGAGGGGACCCCGGGGTGGTCTTCGCTATCCAGCTCTGCAAACTCCTCCGATTAATTTCAACAGCAAAGAGTTGTTTATTTCCATCTCGGGAGGGGGTGATGGTGATGCTGGTCTCTGACTGCATTTTCAGTATTCCTTCCAGCTTCTCAGAAGTCAGTTCCTTTAGTTCCTCCCTTTCTCCTTTTCTTCCTTCCTTTTTTTTTTTTTTAAGATTTTATTTTTATTTATTCATGAGAGACATAGAGAGGGAGGCAGAAACACAGGCAGAGGGAGAAGCAGGCTCCCCTTAGGGAGCCGGATGAGAGACTCGACCCCAGGATCCCAGGATCACGCCCTGCCCTGAGCCGAAGGCAGATGCTCAACTACTGAGCCACCCAGGCGTCCCATCCCTTTCTCTTTTTTCTTTTCTTTGTCTCTTGACCTTTCTCTCTGTCTCTCTGTATTTCTGTCCCTTTCCAAATGCACTCCATCCCTTACTGTTCTCTTTATTTTCTCAAAAGGGGTTCTATGAAGCAAATTTGTGTTATGATAAATTTCAGCAATACTAATAAAAAAAAAAAAACCTCTAAAAACGTTAAGACCAGAAGGTAGATTCAGTTTTAATGAAGTGTTCTTCTTCTACCTTGCTTTTATGTTGCTCCTTTTTATCTCTTCATCAAGGAAACTGTATTCCATCAAGCCTCAGGGTATGATAAATAACTTACAAGGATGCATGATTGTACATAACTCTCTTGACAGGGGGACTCACAACACTGATAGGTATTATCTACATTCTTTAAATGGTTTCCTGCAGGGGTAAACCTGCGCACACCCAGAAATACAAAAGCACACGAGAATAAAATATCTAGAGGTGACTTGTTTGGCCCATCCTTATTTCTTGTGAGACGTTGCTCAGAAAATGCAACTATTTTCATAAAGGCACGAACGACTAAAGAACAGATGTCCGCATTCTCCCTGGATTTGGAGCCTTCCAGGATGGCTCAGCAAACAGCCCATCTCCCTGGTGTCGCAGCCTTTCATGGGCTCCAAGAAGAAAGGCAGAGGTCGTGCTGGCTGTGAGAGGCACGAATGCACTCAATCTCTGCCTTCCCGGCCTGGCTTCAGAAGTCTTTTTGCCAAGTGCTTTTCCAAAGAAGTGAGAATTCCATAAAGCGACATTTCTCAGGTACAGAATCCTCCCTTTGAACTTGAGCCTTTTGGCATTTTCACTTACTTTTGCTTAAACAGACGCACGGGCAGTGTTTATTAGTCCAGCTTTTCTGGGGCCTTTTCCCTTCTAAACCATGAAAGGTAGCTCTGGTAAAATTATGATTTTTTTTTTTTTATACCTGACAGGCTGTGACCTGTAGAAAGCTCTGAGTTCTGGCAGAAACACAAAATCAATTGAGTTTCATCTAAACCATTCTTTGGCTTTCAAGACCCTTTGATAAATCTCAGACGGAAATTCTTCAGTCCCACAGAAGCTCAGGAGGGTAACCATACACTTTGATTTTTTACTTTATCATGTAATTGAAGTGGCATTTTTATTGATCAGTCGCTCACTGGATCAGTAGCTTTATTAATCTGCTTTTCTAGTCAAATAACTTGACAGGACTTCATTTAAAAATGATTGTAGTGTCTGTAACGTGGCTCCACTTGAGCAGTGACCATAGGTTACCGGAGTCAACATTTTATTACCAAGCCCACACACAGCAGGACAAAGATCCAGTCAAGTTGGGGAAACTGGAAAACTTAACATGGCCGCCATTGTCAACTTCCCGAGTCATTGCAACAGCTGGCTTTTTTGCTTAGGGGGAGGAGGGGAAGGGAGAAAATTAACCCAGCCCTCCATACTCCAGCAATGGTGATCTTTCGAAAATACAAACTCTATCGTGCTATACCCTGAACAAAACCCCACTGCTTTTGGTATAAAGACCAAAAGACTCACCCTAGCCTCCAAGGTCTTCCAACACTCACCTAGCTTTCCAGGCTCATCCCTTGTCCCCTCATGCTGTGAGCTCTGCCACCTGAACTCCCTACAGTTGAAGAAATTCATCAGCCTCCCTCCTACTTCTTGGCTTTTAAACATGACAGTCCCTCTGTTTGGAATACCCTTTCTCTACTCTTCTGCTGGCTAATCCATATTTGCCCCTTAAGACAGTTTTAACTGTCACTTCCTCTGGACTTTTCAGAAGTTCTTGGTACCTAACACACCATTGTGAAATCTCCTTCTATCATTGATGCTCCATTGTAAATTCCTTGAAAAAAGGAACCGTGTCTTAGACACCAATGTTTCACTCTATTGCAATATACTTCATAATACATTACACATTTTACCCCTCCATATTATTTACCCTCTCTGGAAACATGTTGTATGGTGTCTTGTCTTCCCAGCCAGAAAAACATCCATGAGAGCTTCTTGGGCCCATTCACAACACAGCAATTTGGTGACACACTGTAAGTATTCCATAAATATTTGCTTCATTAACTATATCTGCAAAGCCTAGCACAAGGTATAGTAGGTACTCAATTTATTGAATCTAAAGTATCGTTGATGGTGAGATGCATCGTTCTTTTGTATACCATTAAGAAACCAGGTAAAGTCTCCAGAATTATGACATAATGCTTATTTAAACTATGACACTATGCTTTCTTATTACATAGACATTTTTCTATTTGGTATAAGAGAACTGCTTAGTCATAGATATTCATCATATTATTCTTACACATACATGTAAAGGAAAATATAAGCAAAATAAATTGGTTCAATTTTTTAAACTTTTTCATATTGAGTTTAACTCTGCCACATCACATTTTTAATTCAGAATGGTCGGTGTCCACGAGGTTTCCCACAGTATCAGATGTGCCACCTTGAGTGCTGGTGCTGCACCATTTTCTTAAGAGTGCTCCACTAGTATCTCTTGGATTTTCTTCTAAGCTGTTGCCACCCACCATTTTGCAGGTTTTAGGACTAGTGCCTTGTTGGCCTTATCTAGTATTAGATTTCAAATGACCACAATTCATGTGTCCTCCTCAAATGGTCCTTAAAAGTTAGTTGACAGAAACACAAAGGTACTCAGTCATTCGACTGTTCCACAGGGAATGATAGCCAAGTAAATGCCCATGTTTGCTCTGGCTGACAGTAATGTAAGCCACAATCAATGCTAAAACCCACTATGATTTTAGAGTTAATAAAATGTGAGTAAATGCCTTGCTTAGAATTGATGCAATATAAAAGTATGTGCTTAATAGTTATCATTGAATGAGTGAGACTGACAGAGAAATATATAGGAAAATAGTTCTAGGAAGTTAATCTCCAAGGTATAAATAATTTCATATTCAATTTCTACTCTTCCTTGACTTGAATATATTCTGTGTACCAATTCTAACACTAGATTCTTTTATATGCATTAACTCATTTAACAATATGAATGGATATGTACATAATTTCCAGGTGTTATAGTCAGTTCCCAGAGTGAAACATAGATCTACATTATCTATCACTCTGTCTCCAGAATTCTCCCTTCACTGGAAATTACTCATATCAAATATCACAATCAAAATTGATATTCATAATTACATAATCAGAAAATATCTTCACAAATCAAGGAAATCATTAGTTTTATTGTCAAAGATATTCTATAATAATTCCTGAAGACTGATCATTTATGTCATGCTTATTTTTTAATTAAAATATTTAATTAACTTGAAGTTTCTGTATGTTTTCAAAAGCCAACTCTTTGGGGGCACCTGGGTGACTCAGTGATTGAGTGTCTGCCTTTGGCTCAGGTCATGATCCCAGGGTCCTGGGATCGAGTTCCACATCAGGCTCCCCACAGCCTGCTTCTCCATCTGCCTATGTCTCTGCCTCTCTCTGTGTCTCTCATGAATAAATAATAAAATCTTAAAAAAAAAAAGTCAACTGTTTTTTTTTTCTTAAAGATTTTATTTATTTACTTGAGAGAGAGCATAAGAGAGTAAGAGAGAGCATGAGCGGAGGGAGGGGTAGATGGAGTGGGACTCCCCATCAAGCAGGGAGCCCCAATACTGGACTTGATCCTAAGACTCTGGGATCATGACCTGAGCTGAAGACAGACACTTTTCCCACTGAGCCACCCAGACACCCACAAAATTCAACTGCTAAATCAAAATGCAAAGACAAATTGAAACTCAAAGATGGGACAAGTAGCTAACAAAGTCATTTCTGGCCTTCGTTTGGAAAAAGTCTGGAATGTTGCAAATAGTTTCAAAAGGTACCTTAAAATAGAACAATTATTGAAACAAAATCAAATTTAATACTCTCAGACCTAAAAATATAGGCATACTAGGGTAGGAATTAGGAGATGGGGACGGGGTACTATACTCCAAAGGCAGAGAATTACTCAGCTGAATAAAACCTCCACCTACATGAATTTAAGAGCAAATCTTGTAAAACCAGAAGGGGTGTATGTGTGTGTGTATGTTTTATTTAAAATAATTGATTAATGGATCAGTGTTATTCAAAGCTCATCTGATGATGAAGCTTTGAGCAGAGATGTTATCCTGTCCCATTATCTGTTAATTTCCATTTTCTTCTAGACTCAGAGCTTTGGCCCCACCAAACTGCCCAGAGACAGCTCTGATCTATGTGCAGTCAAATCATCCCACTCACATCACTCTCCAGCATTATTTGGAATTTGGGTGGTTGACATCTGAGGGAAAATCGGGGAAAAGCTCCATGGCAGGCCTGACAGTGTGGAGGCTAATTTCTAAAGGGCAGAGTAATAAAATGTCATTCACTCACACAAACCCCTGTGGTTTTCAAAGCAAGAGCCAGTGTGTTTTCTGCTACAATCTTAGAGGGGCAATTAGTGCAGGGGGGAAGGGGCGGAGGTCTGAAACCTTGCCAATGTGTAAATGTACCCGCTACAAAGATCAGTTGTTAGCTCACTTTCCTGGTCACCAGGGATAATTCGGATGGTGGTCAGGAGCTCAGCATCCATGTGGTGGGGTTAGTGTTTGTTTGTTTGTCTTTAATATTACAGTGGGCAGCTCTCAATCTGATAGCCAGGCTAATTTACATAGCAGCACAAAGGCCTGCGTTTTGCAATTAGTTCCCAGTTGAAATAGAAATATCCTTCCTAATTACCTGAGAGCAGGACTTTCTGACCGGGATTGGAGATTAGAGGGATTTATTCACCTGTGGAAAGGCCAAGGAGAGAGAAGCCCATCCCCCTGGAGAAGGAAGGAATCTACAAAAGCAAGAAGAAAAAAGGGAGGGTGGGGGTGAGCGACTCTCAGGGCCAGAGCTCTGGCGGGGGTTGCGGGCCTGTTTTCTGTTCCATCCTGGGGCTTGCATCCCAGGAGGCCCGGTGGGTACACAGTGCTCAGAGAAAGTGAGGGGCCCAGGAAAGTGTTTTTATTTCTTTATAAATCTATAGGAAAAAAAATGAACTTTTAGGTTGAAGAACATGTTTTAACATATAATACGAATATATCTCTCTCTATTGCACCACATAAAGTATAATTTTAAATTTCTTTACAGAGGAGGTGTCTTATGCCCACAGCAGTCATAATGGGGTCCTGCCCATCGTATTAGGTTAGTTAAATGATAGGAAATTGCTGATGACCAACAGTTTAAATGTACAGATCAGGGAGTGACTTGTCTGTCAATAGGTAGAAAATTTTAGTCAGAAAAGATGAGTAAATTATAGAGATCTGCTGTACAATCCAGCGCCTGTAGCTAACAATCCTGTATTGTACACTTTAAAAATCCATTAGGAGGGTAGATCTCATGTTAAGTATTCTTGCCATCATAAAATTAAAAAACAGTTTTGATGTAATACCTATGTCTCGGAGGATCCTTTGCTAGTGTGTAGAAAATCTCAACTCCAGCTGGACAGGCAGGGAAATTTGAGAAAGTTCTTTCTATCTCTCCTTCCTTTTTCTCTCTCCTTTCTCTCCCTCCTTCCCCCCTCTCACCTCCTTCCCTTTTCTCTTCTCTAATCTCTCTCTCTCTCTCCCCCAAACCTCTAGGACTTTTCTTATGAAACAGAAAGTTAGTTACCTCCAGTTCTAGGGCCTCCAAAGGATCTTGGCCTGTCCCAGGCATTCACCATGCTCCTTCCACCCATCAACACCACCTCTGCTGTCTTTCTCCAGAAAAGCCCAGGGAAACTCAGATCCAGGGATATGCGGAAGCTCTCTGGGGGTTGGGGCAGGAGACAAGGCCCAGAGACAGACCAATTCCTAAAGCTCTCTTGTTCTTCCCATACTCCTCCTCCATCCTTGGTTCCTGTGATCTTTATCTGGTGAAGAGGCTGAGGAGGAGGAGGAGGAAAACAGGATTCTATATATTTGTTTATCCTCTACAATATCTCCCAACACTCAGTACAAAGATTTTGATGTTAAAAGCTGAGAATTTGCTCTTTTTTTCCCCTTCGGATTCCATCACTAACAAATCATAAAGAAAATGGATGCCTTCTGGTCTAGCTGCCCAAATAGGGAAGTCACTAAGAAAACAAGGTAAATAAGGTGTTTGTTAAATTAATTAATTAATTAATTAATTAAGGAAGGACTATGGCGCAGAGCATATCAGTTATAACTTCGTCTATCACCAAATAAAACTGATTAGGGCCAAATCACAGAGTTGGCTGTCATGGCGGATGAGGCAGTATTAAACATTAAAAAAGATAGGGTCCTACCCTGCAGGAACTACAGTTTAGTGGATAAAAGTCATGCACATAAATGATACGTGAAAATGAACATAAATGAAGAGGAAAGAAGCCCTATGTGGGGATTGATAGAGAGGTAACTAGTCTCCAGATTCTCCTTGGTGATGAAATGAGCCTTAAGTCTATGCCATGGTCATCACGAATGATGGCAGCTTGCCCACTCTGGTCTGTAGCCTGTTGAGAAGGTTGAGTAACTTCCGTTAAAACCCAGCACAGAGGTGTGGTTAAACATTCAAACTTAGAGAAGTCCTGCAGGTTCTGGAGAAAGAGGATACCTGTAAGCCAGGTGGTAAAAGAAAGAAATGACTGAACTCTCGTCCTATAGAGCTGTGGTGGGAGAAACAGAAGACTCTATGGATTTGATTCAAGGCTTTCATTTATCTGAAAATGTCAAAGAATCTTTGCTGTGTTACTGACTTTCAGAAATTCTAAGAGAAGAAAATGAAGAGAGCCATTATCTGACTCCTATTTAGAGAACAACAAAAACAAAATGGTTAACGTCTTAAAATATAGCACACATCATTAGTAGAACAGGGATTACAGAGGAGAAAGCACAGAGTCCATTTTGTGCCAACTTTAGTTTGGGCTTAAATGGTGAGGTTGGAAGCAAGAGGTGGAGCTGGGGAGTGGTAAAGCATAAAATAACTAACCATGACTAATCGTTAAGTTTAGGCTGAATGAATTCACTCTGCAAACATAGGTGACATCAAAACATAGCTTATGCAAGGCTTGAATGGGAAGCATGTCACTACATATAACTACAAATCCATTCTTTGTCTGCAAGGTCATAATCAACTGTGTCTGTGGTGTAGCATTTGGTATGGTTGGGTGACCTGGAATGGTTGCCGCAGGTGATTTCAACTTTGATGAAAGCAGACAAAGGTAAGCATTTTATTAATTGTGTTGTTAAAAGTGGATTTGTGTAGTCAAAGAGTTTGTTGTTGTTATTGTTATTTTTAATTCAGAGAACATGCTACGACAGAGCATTGCTACCTTTTAGGACAGACATGGATTCATATTCTAGTTCTGTATTGAGCTAGTTACATGAGGCACAATTACTTTATCTTAAAATGAAGCCCCTTCTAGCCCTAGAGTGCTATTACACTATTTAGTTATTGTGAAGAGCTGAAAGGCACTTTCCTCTGAGAAGGTGGGAGAGCATCTGAGAAAAACGTAAGACACCATTAAATCCACTTACCATCGCATGTTAGAAAGAAAAATAATGAATTAAGTAGGGATTCTGTGAATTTATTTCCTACTCCCTTCTTTATCCACTAATCCCAGCTTCCAAAAAAATAAGTGAATATATTAAATATAAAAAAAAATCTACCATCCAGGGGTGAGCCATAGGACATTCAAACTTAGTACTTTTCCACTGAGCCCACACACCAAAGAGGGCATACAGTTGGAAGTTTTGACACATGTGTGTGGTATTCTGAAAATGGGCGATGTATTTAAGAGACTAAACTATATAAATTAGCTGTTAGAGTTTGGTCTAGGCCAGGGTTTCCTGACCTCAGGACTATTAAAATTTTGGACCAGATAACTCTTGGTTGTAGTGGGCTGCGATGTGCACTGCAGGATGTTTAGCAGTATTCCTGGCCTCCCTAGATGCTGGCAGCAAACTGCTCCCCCTCCCAGTTGTGATCATCAAAAATGCCTGCAGGTATGGCCAAATGTCCTCTGTGGAACAAAATCACCCTTAGTTAAAAGCCACTGGTCTGAGGTGCCTGGGTGGCTCAGTCAGTTAAGCATCTGCCTTCAGCTCAGGTCATGATCCCAGTCACCTGGGATGGAGTCCCTCATTGGGCTCCCTACTCAGTGGGGAGTCTGCTTCTTCTTCTTCCTCTATCCTTCCCCCCTTCCTTGTTTGCTCTTTCTCTCTCACAAATAAATAAATAAATAAATAAAATCTTTAAAAATCACTAGTATGGACAAAAGGATGATATGGATTATGACATTAGCTTTTGATACATCTGTTCATGCTACTTTTCCTGTTCCCATCCCAGGCATTTTTTATTCATCCATTCAACAGATATTTATTAAACGACAAATATGTGTCAGGCACTGTACTAAGAGATGAGGATAAAGGAGTGAACAAGAAAGAATGGTGCCAACTGTCATGCAGTTTACAATTTTGTTAGTGAGACAATGTGAAGAAAATAATCATAAAATAATATGTACAAAATATACAAAATTCATAAATTTATAAATTGCGTATAATAAAATGTACAATGATATAAACAAAACAGAAGTTCTGGGAACCTGAATACATAATTACAGCCACTGCTTCTGCCAACCCTGCTAGAATTACAGTGAATGGTTTAGAAAGGTATAAACCTTTGCAGGTAGCAGTAGAGGATTAGAACAATAAAAATTTTGAAAAGCAAAATTTAGATGGATGAGATGAACTTAATGAACCTCTAGTTAATGAACTAGAGGAAACAGAAATCTAGAGCCCAAAACAAAACATCATCATGATGCTTAATAATACTGAGGTCAGAGAGAAAGCCTAAAGCTTCCACAGAAGAAAAAGAAAAAAACAGGCAGATCACCTAGAAGGAGATATGAATTAGGGTGTCATCAGACTTCTCACTAGCAGCACTTATAGCCAGAAGAAAATAGAGCAACACCTTTGAAGTTCTGAAGGAAAACTCTTCCAACCAACAATTCTGAACTCAGCCAAACTATTAAAGACCTAAGAAATACAATGAAGACAGGACAAGACATGCTCTCAAATTACTTCCCAAATGTTCTAGTTCCATATTGCTATAGCAAAAGACCATAAAATTTAGTGGCTTAAAACAACCATATGCCATGTTTCTAAGAATTTGAAAAGAGCACAGGAGATATCATCTCTGTCCGTCAGTGTCTGATATCTCAGATGGGACGACTGGAATATCTGGTGGCTGGCAGACCATTTTTCTCTTCCTACATAGCCTTCCAACATGTTTTTAGTATGGGCTTGCTCACAGCAGATTAGCCAGACTTCTGAAATGGTTCCAGGGCAACAAAAAAGAAGCTGTCAGTTTTCTTAAAGGCCAGGACTTGAACTGTCATATTCTATTGGCCAAAGAAGTCACAGGCCAGTCCAGATTCAAGGAGAGAAGGGAAGGAAAAACCTTTCTCGATGCATTAAACCAGTTCTTAAACAGACCAAAAGGTGTTGGATAGCCAGCAAGTTTGGGACTGAGTCGAAGAGTGAAAGAATCTGCATGAAAAGATCAAAGAATCTACCTTTATACCTGATAAAAGAAACCAAATGGGTGAAGCTTGTGTGACTGACTGATTTGATTTTAATTGAAATAACAAGGAAAGGGCAGCCCCCAGAGGCTCAGAGGTTTAGCCCCACCTTCAGCCCAGGGCCTGATCCTGGAATCCTGGGATCCAGCATGGAGCCCGCTTCTCCCTCTGCCTGTGTCTCTGCCTCTCTCTTTCTCTGTGTCTCTCATGAATAATAAATAAAATCTAAAAAAAGAAAGAAAGAAAGAAAGAAAGAAAGAAAGAAAGAAAGAAAGAAAAAAGAAAGAAAGAAAGAAAGAAAGAACAGGGAAAAGTCATGATATGAAATGTATTTAAGAAATCACTCTGGACTCCCATATAGAGGATAATTTGTGTGGGGCAAGTGTGGAAGCAGGAAGACTAGCTGGATGCTTACTCAGTCAGTGACTTGGACTAAGAGTAATGGCAGAGAAAAAGAGAAATGCACAGATTTGGAATTGATTTTGGAGGGTGAGCCGAATAGATTTGCTGGTGGACTGGATTTAGGAGTAAAAGAAAAGAAAGAATCAAGGATGATTTCTAGGTTTTTAGCTTGAACAACTATGTGGACACTGATGTCATTCACTGAAATGGTAAGGAAAGGAGAAGATTTGGGAAGGGAATCAAAAATTCTGACTTGAAATGATTATAAGTTATCAAATTTCATATCAAGGAGAAGGCTGGATATGTAAACATGGAGCTGAGTGGAGCTGATGAAATACATTTGGAAATCATCATCTGGGTGGTTCACAAAACCAAGGAAATGGATGAGACCGCCTAGAAGGGGGACCTAGATAGAAAAGAAAAAAGAAATGAAGACCAAGCCCTTGGAGTGCTCAAAAATTTAGAAGTTGAGCAAAGAAAGAATATACAAAAGGAGGAAAGACAAAAGCTGTCAAAGACAAAGGAAACACAAAACAAAATAAAACAGAAGAATATAGTGTCAGGGAAGCCAACTGTGTTTTAAGAACAAGAAAGTGGTTTATATGTGGATTGGTCAGTAAGACAACGTCATACAGAATGCTGGCTCTTGAATTTGGCTAGCTGGGATCACCATAAATCTTGGTGACAATGGAAGCCATAGTAGCAGGTTGAGGAGGAATGGGATATGAGGGGTAGAAAAAATAGGATTCGAAGCAGTGGGTAGAGACAGGATAAGGAGCCAGAATTCCCTTGGTCGGGGCGGGGGGGCGGGGGGAAATAAAATCATTATTACTCTTTTTTTCTGGGAGATATAAAATTAGGAAAATATATACATCAAGGGGACTTGTGATGACTTGATCGAAAAGCTATTGTAGGAGAAGCAAAAGAGAAGTATCAGCTAGCCCTGGCACTGACACCGGTAAGTGTGATGTACTTTTGGCATGGAAAGAAGAAAGCTGAATGAGTCCTGATCTACCCAACCTGGATTTACCTTGGGCCCTCATAAACAGTGTGGGTGTGAAGCAAAAAGATCTGGTTGCTAAGAACCATGACACGAAAGGATTAGCCAGATTCTAGCCATAAATTCTCTTGTGATTGGGCATAACCCAAGAAAAAAATATTTTCCCTTGAAAAATTTCTGTGGATAAGAGAGGTTTGTCTCTACCCCCTTGGTCCTGGTCACAGTCAGAACTTAAGTCTTCCCTGTCCTGGTCTAGACTTAACTTTCAGAAATAGCCAGAGAGAACCAACCAAGAGCATTATTAGCAATTCCAAGGTTCTCCGCTCCCACCACCCCAGTGGTAATTAACAAAGCCAAAGCCTTTAGCTTCACCTTAAGATTACTCAGCCTAGGCAAGAGGGCCCTGAGGGCTCTGGCCACTTGGGCTGGGAACCTTCTTTTTTTTTTTTTCTTTAAGATTGCATTTACTTATTCCACAGACAGAGTAAAAGAGTGTGTCACAAGCAAGGGGTGGGGCGGGGAGAGAGAGGGAAAGAGAAAAGCAGATTCCCTGTTGAGTGTGGAGGCCTGTGAGGGGAGGGGCTAATCCCAGGACCACAAGGTCATGACTTGAGCTGGAGTCAGACACTTACCCAAATGAGCCACCTAGGTGCCCCTGGGAAACTTCATTGAGCTTCAGAGCAAATCAGCTTATTTTTGAAAAGTGCTATCACTGGGCCACTTTGGGGAGAAGGAACTTATCCCAGCTTTACCTTTAGAGGCAGTCCCCAAGACTAACAGCCTTCGCTGTAGTCAGCACACATAGAACCAAATGGACCTACTCCTCAAGCTTCTCACATGAACTCAGAATACCTGATAGAGAAGCAGAGGCTAAGGCTGTGGATATGTGCTGCCCTTCCAGGCTTTGTTATTACCGATGCATTATTTGAAGATACAGAGTGCAAGAAGATATGAAAGTTACATGTGGTTCGTTATGGCTTGTTCGCTTTCTCTTTTTCTTTGATCTATTCCCAATCTCAGGACAAGTATGATCTAAAATGAGGATCTGGGGATCCCTGGATGGCTCAGCAGTTTAGTGCCTGCCTTTGGCCCACGGCGTGGTCCTGGAGTCCCGGGATCGAGTCCCACATGGGGCTCCCTGCATGGAGCCTGCTTCTCCCTCTGCCTGTCTCTGCCTCTCTCTCTCTGTGGCTCATGTTCTTACCCAATTTCAAGTCAATTGCCTTTTTGCAATAATTATGTAAAGGGATCTATCTGAACATGATCACTGGCACATACTTCAGGCTCACTAAATGTTGATGTTTAGAAGTTAAATTAGTGAAACACAGGCCACAAGTACTAATGGAGTCAGAATGGGCCGGCTGATTTCACAATGGATGTCTTACATCATGCTTTTTTTCCCTAACATCTCTTTTGAGGTGTCATGTGCATGCCATAGAACTCACCCATTTAAAATGTACAATCCAACAATTTTTTTAGTAAATACATGGGGTTGTATAACCATCACCACAGTCCAGTATTACAACACCTCATCACCCCGTAAAAATCCCTCATACCCATTTGCAATCATATCCATTTCAACCCAAGGCCAGGCAACTGCTAATCTACCTTTTGTCTCTATATATAGATTTACCTTTTTAGGACACTTTACAAAAATAGAATCATAATACACAGTCTTTTGCATCTGGCTTATTTCATATAACACAGCATTTCTGAAGTCTATCTATGTTATGGAAAGTTCTCTATTACTAAATAGTATTCCATTGTATGGACATACCACATTTTGTTTATCCATTCACCAGTTCTTGGACATTTGTTATGGTTTTTAAAAATCCTTTCCTGGGTGTATTTTGTTCAAATGTGTCATAAAATTATCTTGCACATGGACCATTTCCTCCTTCCCTAAATAAAGATAGTATAATCTCTTCCTCGGGGAGACTGTCAGCATCTCACAAGAGCTGTGCTGAGGACTTATGTCAGCTGCCCCAACACGCTGTGGTATAGGCTGTGGATAGATAAGTGAGCAATGATGCAGTTTTACTATTTTCTCTCTCTCTCTTTGTGGAAGGAGGGATAGGGAAATGAGACTTATTCTGAAAACCTACAGGTGGTCTTCGAATGCTCATGATACCAAGGCATAAGGGTGTTGAATTCTCCTGGGAAAGGAAAATGAAGGAAAGCAGAGGCAGCACCAAGATTGAAAATCCTAAACAACAAAGGAAGGATAGGTTGTTGCCTGACCTGGAAGGGTAGGAATCCTGAGGGAAAGCAGCGTTCTTGCTCTGAGTTAGTAGAGCCCCAAAAGGTTTATGCCCGGTCTGGAGGCACCAGCTGGTCCTTTGTGGGGAGGAAGAAAAACACTGTGGTATTATTCAATGGTACCTCCAGACCAGTCCCTGGGGAAACTGTTCCAAGTTCTTTTAACAGAGGGGCCAGTAAAATTGAAAGAGTAAGACTACCTCTCGGGGCCCTAAAATATCTGTGGCCACTAAACTAAAATATCAGGTCAGACCACCCAAGATTTCCAGAGTAGTATTCACTTTGATTGAGAGGTTGGCTCCCTCAGCAGGAGCAGGCTGTAGACTGGTATGGCAGTGGTAGAGCAGAGAGGCAGCCCCACCAGCGGCGGCCATGCAGGCAGAGCACAGCACAAGAGCAGGAAGGCCATAACCGCCACAGACGGCCACGCGGACAGGGAGAGGCCTCACTGGTCTAGAAATTTGTACTACAACTCAGTGAGGGCTTGGGAAAACCAAGGACAATTGCTACCAAACCTGTGAGGCAGAATTCAGGCAACTAAAACATGCCCCGTGCTTTCCTGTCTGTGTCCTGAGGCTGTTCCTGCTGCCTGGAACATTCTTTTTGAGCTTCAGTAGGAGGAACAAGTTCTACTCTTCCGTTTGGAGCTAAAACATACCTCATCAAAGAGTCCATCCCGTTAGAGATTCCTGATGACCGTCTATCACAGCCCTTGGTTCTCTTGAGAGTACGGTGGTTCTAAAGTACACATTTCCCCTAACATTTTAACATCTCTAAGATTGTGATAAATCACAGTTTCATTGGCCATGGTCTTTCTTTCTAAGGGGCTTAAAAAAAAAAAAAAAAAGATGTATCTGGGCACCTGGGTGGTGTAGCAGGTTAAGCATCCAACTCTTGGTTTCAG
Source organism: Vulpes lagopus (assembly GCF_018345385.1). Lineage (NCBI taxonomy): Eukaryota > Metazoa > Chordata > Mammalia > Carnivora > Canidae > Vulpes > Vulpes lagopus. Next base: position 104,936,155 of record NC_054829.1, read on the forward strand.
CTCAGGTCATGATCTCAGGGTGGTGAGATCGGGCCCCACAGCCAGCTCTGACTCAGTGTGGAGTCTACTTAAGACTCTCTCTCCCTCTGCCACCCCACCCCCACTACCTGTGCACATGGGCATGCTCTCTCTCCCTCTCTCTATAAATAAATCTTTAAAAATAAATAGGTAAATCTTTTTTAAAAAGATATATCTTAAAACCAGTGGCATCTCTGTTCAATAAAATACAGTATTCATCACATTTTATGAATGTTGTTTTGTCTGTAAGTTTATTGTTTATCTACCCTATAAGACTACAAGCTTCTTTGGAGCACAGACCATACCTAATTCACCTACACAGCTTGTAGTACAACTCCTGATGCTTTGTATGTGCTCAATAATGATTAATCAAATGAATGACTTAGCCTTACTATTGAAGCTCAACCAGAAAAACACCATACACAATGCTATGTATAATCAGGTGACATAATAAGCTCCTTTAGACAAAACCAAATACATATTCTCATTGTCAGATTCACATGTACCCAGTACTTTATCCCGAAGTTTGAGCTACAAGTATTGGTTTTAAGCAGAAACATCCACACAAGCAGATATCTGAAAACAAGGCACACTTCTATCTGTCTAACCAGAAGTAGCTGGGTTTTTGTATTCTATTTCTCAGAAAATCACTTTTAAAAGAGAGATATTAATAGAAAGTATTCACAAAGGCTCTCACAGTGTAAAACCCGAATGCTTTGACAAATATGCTATTTTTACATGTGAAGAAAACTCATTGTCACACATTACGACCAGTTTTTCTGCTTAATATTATAGTTAATGCTAATCTTATGTTTATAACCTCTTAATCTATTTCCATAGACACGATAGATTTGGCCTTATCTATTCATTTGGGCCTGACTTAAATAAATAGAAAAACCAGGGGATTGGATGTTGGCTAAAATACTTTAATAATTAGCAAATATTTCAGGAAACGCCACTTAGAGGAAATGTAAATGGATTTCAATGCATGGTTGATCTATTTGAAAATTTTCCTCGAATGAAAGTCCTTCTTAAAACTGAGGCAAGGTTCTGGATAAATCACTTTATTATAAAAGTCCCCAATAGTGAGAATTTAAATACAAAATTATGCAAAATGAGAAAAATGGGTCATTCCTGCCACTGCCTCATCCTAGGGTTTTTGAGTACAATAGAGCTGAGAATGAAACTATCTCAACTTCATAATATGGCACAACTCCCTCTAGCATTCAGATGATGATCCTCAAGCAGTTCGCAGGGATAAACAGAAAACCGATCCTGATCTTGGGCAAGTCACACTGCCCTGGACCTCAGAAGTAATTTCTGCTCCACAAATCTGACTTCTCAAAGTCCAGTTTAATTGGCATCTCTGAGAATCCTTCCAGACTTCCCTGGTCACAGTCAATAGCACTGACACCTTTTCTGGACACCTCTAACATTTTGCTACTTCTTTTATGGTAGCAGTTGCATAGTCTGCCTTATGGTAGAGATAGGTGTATATCATTTGTCTGCATCAGAAAGCGGTGAACTCCTGAAACCAGGACTATTTTGATTCACCTTCGGGTCTGGCACATGCAGGGTATCTCATGCCTTTCCTATATCAAATTGAATGGCTTTATAAGATCAGCCTTGACTTATTATTCTGCTTATGTTCCCTAAGGCATTTTGATTTTGTTTTTAAGTGCTAATATTCCAGATTAGAAAAAAAACCTGCTCCTCTCAAACCCTCATGGGTCTTTGTGTGTGACCTGGAACAAAGAGCTGGGTTCAGCCCAACTCAGCTCAGAGAGTGCCTCAAGCGGTTCATATCAAGTTCATGTCCAGAAGTATGGTTGGCTGGGGCTTCACTGTGCCCTGGGAGGAGAGAGCTTCCCTACAAGATCTTAGAGATGAAAATCAATTTCCTTTGGTTCTAAGAGCAGAGGCCAAAGCTCTCTGTGAACTATGCAGTCACTAGAGCATCATACATATCTGTGCAGCCTAATCCTGGCTCTGACACTCATATTCTGGGTGATGATATTCAGGTCCTTTAAGCCTCTTGATCATTAACTCATTGGTCTCTAAATTTGGGAATCTAATGCTAGAGTGGCTCTATAAGGTGGACTGGTGTGAAAACTAATAAATACAAAGCATTCCCAAGTATTCTGACAAGGTTCAGTGCTAAGTATAGTGAAAACAATGTGGCCAGAGGCCTTGGACCTGTGCCAGATGCAACTGGCCTTGGCCATTCTTTCCTATACTGTTCCCAGATGACAAAGGTTTGGCTGAAGACCCTGCCAGGACCTGCCACATCACTGTTCCCAGAGGGAGTTACAGGGTCCAGCCTGGTATGTACTGAGAAGGGCCCTGAGAAAGATGGGACCCATGAAGGCATTGCCAACACCATTCCAGGAAACAAATTCATGAACATTCTCAGCTCTAAGCATTGCTTTGTGTGTAATATTGCTTCTGACCAGCAGCTATTCATTTGTGATATAAAACCCTTAAAATAAAGTTCTTATTTTACCAAATTTTTGGTTTCAGGGAACCTAGCTGTGGGCAAAATTATAGTCTTACACCTACATAATGCCTAAACTGTTGGCCAATTGAAGCGTTTCCTTAGAAAATCAATCCAACCAAGCCGTTTGATGTTGTTTAGCCACACCAATTGATTGGAGTTTTCACTTCCTAGCCAGTCGCTTTGGCATTGCTTAGATGAAGCCCAAATTAATTTTGTTCTTGGTCACTGTTCATAAAATCTGAAATCTGAAAGTTCAGCCCTAACCACCTCACAAAATGGGCAGTCTTGTTCTTGACCTCATTAACAAAAGGCTCTCCTTCCAACTCGCACCAACCTGGGGGAGGAAATAAACCAGACAGCCCGAATGACGACAGAGAGGGATGAAATAACCCGTCCTCGGGACAATGCCTTTTCCTGTTTCTGGAGGCTCCTCCTATTCCCACACTGGTTTCTGTATCCGTTACTCTACCAGGATCCTCTTTCACATCAAAGTGTCCCTCCTTGGGCTTCACAAGTAGGGGCATAACCTTACCTTCTACAGGAAGGAATTTTCTTCCCAAAGGAAAGGGAAAAACCATGTGTTTGGTTGCTATAAAATTACACGCTACTCTCCTTGTTTTGCATTTAATAATTCTGCACACAAAAAGTATAGGCAGGCCTCGAGATACTATGGGCCAAACGTTCAACTCCTAGATTCCTATAGGTCAAGTCGAAAGCATTAAAAAAAAAAAAAAAAAAAAAACTCCAGCCATTCCATCTTCATTAATAATATTAAATGCCTGAGTCGGGAAAATTTTTTGTAGAGGATATGATTCTTTTCTGCTTCTAAAGCACATGAAAGGGCATAAGCTGGACAGATTTTAAGGAAGAGAGGTTGAAGAATACCATGCATTCCATCTCAGACCAGTCTACTGGGACCCTTCTTGGGAGGTCCGCATTTAAATCCAGTTTTCAACTACTACATGTAATTGGTGATGGTAGAGCACTAAAGCTGCTCCAGAGCTGTCATTTGTGTCATTATCAAAAGCACTTATTTATACCTAACATATCTTATGTGTGGCAGATGCTTGAATAGGCATGTCTCTCTCTTTCTGGGGCCTCTGGTCTAAAATGGTGCTCATATTCTTGGGGACACAGGGTAAATATCAGAACCTTAAGCAGGAGAAAGCTACATCCAATTTCTTTCTCCTAATGCACAGTTTGGGGACAGGGAATAGGCAAAATGAAGCTCGACAAATCTTTAACTGTTGGGATATGTAGAAAATATAGTTCTTTGTCCTTGCAGTAGGATCCTTCTAAAGAATATCACATGGGGGGAAATATCAGAAAGGGAAACAGAACATAAGAGACTCTTAACTCTGGGAAACGAAACTCTGGGTGGTGGAAGGGGAGGTGGGGGGGTGACTGAGTGACGGGCACTGAGGAGGGCACTTGATGGGGGCAACATATATAATTAACTGGGTGTTATTCTATATGTTGGCAAGTTGAACACCAATAAAAAATAAATTTATAAAAAAATATCACATGGGGGGAAGTATTGATCAAAAGATAGCATAGGTTTCAAAAAGTGAAGAGATACTCTTCTAAAAGTATTCGTTAATTCATTCACTTGCTCATTCAGAATTTATCAACTGTTCCCCAGATGCCCAGACATGTAGCTGGTGCTATGACAGGTATAAAACAAAGAGACTAATCCATACCTTGAAAACCTCGTACACACTCAGGAGTCCATAATGGCACTGTGTTAGCATACGGAAAGAAGTGAATTATCCCAACCCAGATAAACACAACTGATAATTTGGAGACAGAGTCAGAGTGACTCTGAATCACTTTGGGACAGACTAAGAGCTAGGCTTAAAGACAGATGAGCCCAATTCCTAATTGATCTTAAATACTTCAAGGCAATCCTCCTTTCTGTTATTCTCTCCTTTGCTCTTTATGAAGGGGCAGAAATCAAGCCCTGTGGCTTATGAATTTCTCCTCACAATTAGGAGGTTTCTTCACCAAAGGTGAATACTGCAGGCTTTACTCCTAGGCCAGGGAAAAGAAACACTGAAAATGAATCAGCTCTTCCATGAGGACTATATTATCATATCATCATTAGAAGCAAAAAAAGGAAAAGAGAGAAAACGTAGCACAAGGTTGAAGAGACCAGATTCCACTCCACGAAGGCCCCCATTGTCTCTGAGAAACTCGTGTCAACATGAGTAACAGTGACCTCTTCACCCCTACGCTGACAGAGAAAGGAGAGGAAATGAAAATCATTGGCAAAGCATCTGTCCAGCTCTATGTGCTTTAATGCCATTATCTTATTTAATCCTCACAAATAATTTACTAGGAAGGTGTTAACAACTCTCATTTCATAGATGAGGAAACTAAAGCTCAGGAAATTTAAGTAACTTGTCTGAAGTCATACTGCCAGTAAGTACTAGAGCCAGGAGTTAAATTCAGGGCTGTCTGAGGCCAAAGTTTAGTAATTTTCCCCACACACCTCACTCCATGTATGCGCATACATACAAAACACTGCATGCATATATGTCAGCCCCTGGCTGGATGCAGGATAAATAAATGGTCCTTTAACAACTCCTAACCAGCCTCTCCAAGCATACATGAGGATTTTTCAAATATCTTTTCATTTCTCTCACTCACCCAAATTTTAAACTGTTTTTATAATACTTTTATAATAGCAGCCATGGTTGATATTTGAAATGGACTATATACTGCTATCTGTAGTGCTTATGAGGAACAGTGCTAGGTTAGGTAGATCCTAACACCGTGATGAATAAAATGAGAAACTTCTATGCACATAAAATATGGCAAAATAAAATATTTAAAGATATGTGCATCTATTTTTATCGTTCTGATGCAAAACTATACTATATTCTATTTATAAAGTTATTTCCTTACATGTTTTCTATTTTTTCCCCCATCCTGTCATTCTTTTTCCCCTGTTAATCTCTAATATATCTAAGGAAGAGGAAGCAAGAAGTTGTACCACCTGTGTTTACTAATTATAGTGTTAGGCCTGGGTACTTTATTAGAATGCTGATTATCTCTCAAGCGACTAACCCTACCTTTTTTCCCTTAGAACTGGCAACAATTTAAATTCAAATATCTTCACGACGGGCAATTTTTTTTTATGTGGCATACCAGGGGAGTAAGTTGGTTTGGGTATGTTTGGTTTGGGGCTTTTTTTTTTCCCCTCTCCATTTTTGGTAGAAGGTTGTGCCTCAGAAAACTATGTTCAGTTGGCCTATACCATTGGAAAACTTTCTTGAGTTGTTCTGCCCATATGCCACAAGCCTGAACCCAACAGATACCAGCTCCAAGAAAAAGCAGGGCATTCTATCTCTGTGACCGATTTCTTTTTTGGATTCCCTTTAAGTCTGCCAATAAGTTCCAGATGTGATGAGTTGGTTTTCCGAATGCAAGTTACCTGTCCATTGGGAGCAGAAGGAGACCACTAGTTCGGGCCACCCACAACTGACAGATGGCAGTGACTTTGGTCACTGATGATATTGGCTGAATTAAACTCAGCTTAGAAGAGAAAGAAACCATAATACCCCTTAACAATTTCCTTTGCTCCACCCAGTCATTCTACTAAAGAAAAGATGATTTAAAAAGTCAAGACTCCAGCACCACATGTGCCACATTAACATCTGGACAAGGGCTTGAGGGGATCTCTCTGGAAACAGAAAAGAAAAGGAAAAAAGCCCTCTGGGTAATTGTTGCTCTTCAACTCTGCAGGGTAGTGTAGTTGGTTGAGTGGGGGTGGAGTGGTTTGTGAGAATAGCCAGCCAAGGTCTGGCTAGTTGGTTATACAAGTTGAAACAACTTTGCATTCATCTAAAAAAATTTTGTAAATTTAAGATGTCTATTATATGTACAAAAATATTACCGAAAGATTATCATTGTAAAATAAAAATTTAATATACAGGACTTTTTTCATGGAAAAAAAATGCTTGGAAAAAGTTTCTGTATATTTTGGATTTGTGTTCCTTCAAGAAAAACAATAAATCGAGGTATCCTAAAATATCATGTCCAATGTAGACCATGGCATATGTGAAGGCCAACTCAGAGCAGCCAAAGTGCAAGAGTATACTGAAAAATTGGCTTTCTTTCAATTCTTCAGTAGAAGGGGGAGGGGGCATTAGAACATATTTACAGGGCAGCCTGGGTGGCTCAGCGGTTTAGTGCTGACTGAATTCAGCCCAGGGCCTGATCCTGAAGTCCCGGGATCGAGTCCCACACTGGGCTCCCTGCATGGAGCCTGTTTCTCCCTCTGCCTGTGTCTCTGCCTCTCTCTCTCTCTCTCTCTCTCTCTCTGTGTCTGTCATGAATAAATAATAAAATCTTTAAAAAAATTTACATGCTTTGGTCCTTTTTCTCAGAATTCCCTGTTTTCTGTTCAGATAATAACTTTCATAATTAACACAGTGGAGTTAACTAGTTCCACAGGCTTTGGCATCTTAAGGACCCCAGGTTCAAATACAATAATGATCTTTGTTCAGCAAGTGACTTGACATCTCAAAGACCTCAGTTTCCTGACTTGTGGACTAGAGCCTATGTCACAGATTTGTGAGAGTTCAGTGAGGTCATGTATAACCAGCACTTCACACAGTGCCTCTTAGGTGGCCAAGTGCTCAGTAATTGTCAGATATGAATATAATCATAATAACTCCTTCTTCTGTTCCTACTGCTTCTTCTCCAGCCCACTGGCCATAGTATTAATATTCTAATTCCTGACGTGGGGTTTATGGGCAGCACAGTGAATTGTTAAAAGCATGGACTCTGAAGTCGGGCGGCCTGGGCCCGATTCCTGTCTCCTCCATTTGCTGGCCCTTTGACCTAGGGCAAGTTACTTCACCCCTCTGCATGTCAGTCTTCTCACCTTTACTTTTTTTTTTTTTTAAGATTTTATTTATTTACTCATAAGAGACACAGAGAGAAAGGCAGAGACATAGGCAGAGGGAGAAGCAGGTTTCCTATGGGGAGCCCAATGTGGGAATTGATCCCAGGACCCCAGGATCATGACCTGAGCTGAAGGCAGATGCTTTCATTGAGTGGCATCATTGAGCCATCCAGGCATCCCAGTCTCCTCACCTTTAAAACAAGGATGATAACAGTATCTAATTTCTCAGATTATTATAAGGATTAAATAAGTTACCACATGTAAGCGACTGAAAACTATGCCCAGCCTCTCAGTAACTACTGGCCATCATTATTATTTTTATGCCTATTAATGCAATAGAATAATAATCTCTTTGAGTGACGTTGCTGGACTGCAATGTTCATAAAGTCTGCTTTTGTATTCATGGTGTCCCCTGGCACAGAGCAGGGCCTCAATAAATATTGACTTCAACCATCTTTTATGTAGAATATGAAGTGGCTTTCTAAAAGCTCTCTCACTCTGTGGCATCTCCCTCAATATCCATCCTAACTGGCCCCCGGGCTGTCCCAGGGGGACAGGGATGCCTATCCCATCCCTGAGATGCCTAACCCATCTCATCTCCCTTCACTCCCCTAAACATACTCTACCTCCAGCAAACACTACTGATTTCCTCCACCAGCCATGAATTTCAGGGAGGTAGGTCTCAGCCCCAGCCATTGGGAGTGAATTATTCTTTCAGACTAGTCATGGTGTTCTCATTATTCTTGCATTGACTGACGGAGGTATGGACATAAATGGAATTTTGACCAATTAAATGCAAGAACAAGCCTTCAGAGAAGGGAAGTATCTGAAAAAGATTTTCCTTGATGACAGACTGTCTGTCTTGTCCCACTAGATACTGTGGCATTTGCATGTGAGGCCTGGAGTTGCTGAAGCCATTCTACATCCATAAAAGAAACTATGTCAAAATAATGATGCACCAACCTGCTGAATTAACCAACCCTAGACTACCCTAGCTATAGGATTTGTGTTACGTGAAAGAACACATATATTTAATTTGGGCTTTTCTGTTCCTTGACACCCTAAGTAGCCTAATGGATACTCAAGAAATCCGCCCTCCTGCCCAATAAGTCAAGATATAATACCCCCTCTACAAGGGTACAGGTCATAAATACATATATCATTAAATTTTCACAAACTAAATATAGCCGTGAAACCAATACAGACATAAAAATTCAACTTCATTGATAGGTCAATAAAGAAATAAATCTTTTTTAGCTAGCTAACAAATAGGCAGAGATGATGACTATTAGTTCTTTTGGCTTGTTGGATGTAGAAAAGTATATGCTCATGTACTTTTGGTGAGAGTGTAATTTGGCAACATGTATCAAAATTTTAAACATACTTACCTTTTGACTCAGCAATTTAACTTCAAGGAATTTATCCTAAGGAGATAATCACACACATGCACCAAGAAGCACATAAATCTTCATTGCTGGTATTCCACGGCAAATGTTTGCAAAAAATCCAGGTAGCCATCGATGGGGAATTGTTAAATACATTTTTATGTACCTTTTAAAAATGAGATCTTTATGAATTGACATGGAAAGCACCCCATGATTTACTGTTTAAGAAAATCAGCATGTTGTCAAATACACGGCGTAGTATGAGCGCATTTATGGTATGTGAGGCTAACAGTGGGGGATGAAAGCATGGACAACATCTACTTTGTATACCATTGTTGTGTTTCACTTTGTGAATCAATAGGCACATGCTACTATTTTCATCAGAAGTCACCCTGACAGAGCTGAGAACAAATACTCTGCAGGGTGTTTGGGTGGACCACCCCAATGCAACAGCCCTCTCCTCCTCACTCCCGCCTGCCCAGGCTAATGTGGTGGTTCTCCATGGGTTGTTCTTGTACCACTGGCTAGATACAGACCTGGTCTAAATAAGACTTTGGGTTTTCATAGCAACCACAAAGAATTCACTGGAAAGATTACAACCAATTACATTAATGGTAACTTTTATATTCTTTTAACTTACTGTGAGAGGAATAATTTTAAAACGACTCCACGAATGATAGCTCTATGACATTCTGGAAAAGGAAAATGGAAATCAGTGGTTGGCGGGGACTAGGGTGGAGGGAGGGATGAATAGGTGGAGCACAGAGGATTTTTAGGGCAGAGAAAACATTTCGTAGGCTATATATATGATGCACACACGTTGTTATACATCTCTCCCCTATAAAATGTACAACGCCAAGAGTGAACCCTCATGTAAACTATAAACTAAGCGTGATCATGATGAGTCAATGTCAGTTCATCAACGGTAACAAATGTTCCATTTTAGTGGAGGATGTGTGGGGACAGGAGGTTTATGAAACCTCTATTTTTCACTCAACTTCACTGTGAACCTGAAACTGCTCTAAAAAATTTTAAATCTGTTTTTTATTCAATATATGTATATATTCCAAAGTCTCATTAACACCCTTACCACACATAGTTATGTTTTTTTTCTCACGATGAAAACTTTCAAGATCTACTGTCTCAGCGACTTTCAAATGTGTAATACAGTGTTAATAACTATAGTCCCTGTGCTGTACACTCCAACCCCAGGACTTACTTTATAACTAGAAGTTGTACCTTTTGATCACCTTCACCCACTTCGCTTGCTCCCCCACCCCCACCTGCAACTACCAATCTATTCTATTCATGAGTTCAATTTTTTTATTCCATATACAAGTGAGATCATGTTGTATTTTTCTTTTTCTGTCTGATTTATTTCACTTAGCATAATACCTTCAAAATCCATCCATATTATTACAAATGGCAGGATTTCCATCTTTTTTATGAATGATATTCCATGATACACATAATAATTATCCTTTTATATAACATATATTTATATATCACATTTTCTTTATCCATTTAGCAATGGACAGTTAAGTCATTTCCATGTTTTGGCTATCATAAATAATGCTGCAATGAACATAGGGGTGCATATATCCTTTTCAGTTAGTGTTGTTATTTTCCTCAGAATAAACATCCGTATGTGGAATTGTTGGATCATATGGTAGTTCTATTTTTAATTTTTTGAGGAAATTCCATACTGTTTCCCATAGTGGCTGCACCAATTTATATTCCCAGCAATGGTATATGAGGGTTCCCTTTTTTCCATATCCTTGCCAACACTTGTTATTTCTTGTCTTTTTGATAAAAGTCATTCTAACAGGTGTGAGGTGCTTAGCTCAATGTGATTTTGATCTGCATTTCCCTGATAATTAATGACTTTGAGCACCTTTTCATGTATCTTTGAAGGTCTTCTTTGGAAAAAATATCTATTCAGATACTCTACTAATTTTTTAATCAGATTGTTTTGGTTTTTTTGGTGGGGGCAGTTATTGAGTCATATGAGTTCTTTATATATTTTAGATTTTAAGCCTTTAAAGTCCAGTTTTTAAAAAACCCTATAAGCATAAAAATCTTCTTGGGAAATAAAGTCATTTGTTTCTCTTGTGGGAAAAAAACAACTGGTGTGAGCTAAAATGGGAAACGTTCAAACTAATCACTAATTATATCTTGTTTCTGAATGCCCACTGACTATAGCAACCTAAACAACACCTTATTATTCTAACACCTAGAACATTTATCTGCCTAAGGATATTTCATACTTAGAGGTGAGTTTTCACCCAAAGCATTGCAGGCATAGATGAAATCAAATAGAGACAGTTTCAATCACTTGCAGTGCTTAAAATATTTATAATCCTTTCTATAGCCAAAGGCAGCCAGGCTAATTATTTACCAAGCAAGTGGAAAGGATGTCCCCAGGGATACAGCCGAACTGATACATCAATTGGGAGAAAGATTGGTAGTTAGTTGGAGTTCAGGGAGTCTCAAAAGCATCTTGGAGTGGCTCTATTTTAGCCTCACATAAGAACTGGACCATTGTGCTACAAATGACACATTTGCTACTGAAAAGATCAAACGGTGCTGGGAGGGCTTCTGTAGCTAGTCCTCACGTTGATTTTCTGAGCATCTCTAATGAGCCACAGCGATAGAAATCTATGCTCTCTGGGGCTACAGGGTCCCCAAATAGAAAGGCTCTGTAGATTCCAGGAGAGAGATTTAATGGAGGTGGGAGATTATTGGGTCTCCACAAAGGGCTTTAAATTTCCCAGCCGAAAAGCTTTCTATTGGTAACAACAGTGATTTTATGGGTTTTGTTAATTAGGAGACCAATTAAGGCTTGCTGTAAAATTTTTCAGGTAACACGTAGGCTTGAAATTGATGCTCCCTCTCATCTCACTCCTCCAAAAATAACAGTAATGGCTTGATCACATTCTTCTAGGGTTTTTTCTACATGTATACATATGCATATATTGGTATTGGCAGCTAGGTATTTAGATATCACATTACAATGTTGTCAGTCATTCCCAGCTCTTCTTGAAATGTTCCATTAACGACAGAAAGGTTTGGAGATTTGCTGCAAAGACCAACAGACTGGACTGAGCTTGCCCCCTGTTGAAATGTCTGATTTGCAGCTCATATCAGTTATGATAATGTTTCCTAAACATCGCCATCTGCATTTTCCAAGTTTGAAAACCCTAAGCTGTGATCATTTGGCAAGCCAGAAATCTTGAGCTTCTCCTTATGTTAATGCCTCTCCCTTACCATCTTCTTCCATCCACAACTCCATCCAGCCAATCTGATCTCCCCTGTTCATGTCTCTCTGTTTGCAACATCACTCCCGTGGTCCAAGTCATCAAAATCTCCCATCTGAACTGCCGCAGTAGCCTCCTTATGATCTTGTCCTCTTCTAATCCATTCTTCACGAAACCGCTAGAGTCATCTTTTTAAAGACATAAATCTAATCCTAACATCCACTTATCAGGAGTTTTCCATTGCATGTACAGCAAAATCCTTGTATACTGTTGCCATCAGTCCTTGGGTGTTTTTACTTTGGCTCTGTCCAGCCTCAGCCACTCTCCTTTCATTTCCCAGGCTCCAGCCACTCTGGAGTGGCCCCCAGCCCTGGCTTAGACACATGGATCCTGCTATTCTCTCTGCCTGGAGTCTTCTTCCTCAACCCTCCCTACTTTACCTAATAAACTCCTAGTCAGTCTTCAAATCTCAGTCCAAATCCCACTCTGTCGGGATAAATTTTTACCGTATGCGTGAGGTTTGGTAATATCTCTGTTGCCCACTAGACTGTCAGCTGCAGGCAAATAGGTCTGTTTTAGTACCTGGTTTCCCCAGACACTAACAAAGTACCTGCCACGTGGCAGGAACTAGAACGTTTGCAGAGTCAAATTACTTCCCTACTAAAGAATCTTAATTTGCTAATAATTAAAGGACCAGTACAGGTGAAGTTACTGGGCAGAGTCCCAACTGGGGAAACACAGACCATGCCCTCTGGTAAGAGCCCGAAAGTAGGAGTTTGCTCTCTACTTCCAAGCCCACTCACCCATCCAACCCCTGGCTCTGGCTGTACTCCGCTCAGCTTGGCCATGCCTGGATGGGCAGAAATGACATTATGCAAATGGATAGCAGTTCTGATTCCTCCTTTTTCAAGATGAAAAGATGACCTTTCAAAGATTTTTAAAATTAATTATTCTTTTTAGTAGTGAATTCAGCTAGGGAAAGAAACCAAATCTATCAAATTACTTTTCCATCCTTTGGTGCCCTCTATTGATGGTAAACTCAATTGCAGTGAAATTACTCTTTTTTTTTTTTTTTCCCTAGCGAGGAGAGCTGTGAAGAGGGTATCTGCAAGCCTTTCCACAAATACAGGTTCTGGGTAAATTTTAATAAAGTCTTTGGGTAAATCCAACTACTATTTCATCAAAATCAAAAGTAGTGTTTATGGGTTGGGTTCATGCACTCGAACTTTCTGTTACATCCTTAGGCATGTTCATCTGGCTAACGTTAGAACTCATACCAAAATTGGGACAGAATTTCCAAGCATCAGATAGCAGTAAGAAGAATTATCTTTGCCTGTGCAGAAAATACACCCTACACAGGGCTGCCAGATTATCTTTTTGGTTTTCCTGCCTGGGGAAAAAGCAGACCTATACTGGAAACATGGACAAAGCAATAAGAGACTTAATCATAGGAAACAAACTGAGGGTCCCTGGAGGGGAGGTAGGTGCAGGGATGGGGTAACTGGGTGATGGGAATTAAGGGGAACACGTGATGTAATGAGCACTGGGTGTTATGTGAGACTGAAGAATCACTGACTTCTGCCTCTGAAACCAATAATGCATTATGTGTTAATTACTTGAATTCAAATTTAAAAATAAAATTTTTAAATGACATTTAGTTTTTAAATTTATTTTAATTGTTAATTAAATAAAATTATGTAATTTTAATTTTAATCAATTTATTTTTTCCAAATAATTTAGTTCCAAGATAATGTTAGTTCTTTTCAAAATGTATGGGTATGGCCCACATCTCATAGACAAATGCATGAGTCAGTAAAAAACTATGTGCCTTTGTATGTGCCTTCAATTAGAAGCTCAATTATTGGTTAGAAACTTATTTTTCTAGAAGTATTTAAAGTTTAAGCAAAAGAAAATTTTCTGAAATGAACTAGTTATATTTGCTTGGTTTTCACAAATTTTGGAAAGAGTTACATGTAGAACAGGACGCACTTTAAACTTTCCAGTGATTAGCCAAGAAAACTCCCCCAATTTTTTTCCTCTGAAGTGGTCAGTGAAGATAAATGAAAGAATGATGAATCTCCATACTGAATTTAAAACTCAGCTTATATATCTGAAGTACATTTGGATGCTGAGGCAGTGTCACAGCACTAAGACAACAGATGTACAATGCAAGCCACATGTGTCACTTTAAATTTTCTAGTAGCCATGCTAAAAACAGTAAAAAGAAACAAATGAGTGCCATTTTAATATATTTTTAATTTAACCCAGTAGGCCCCAAATATTATTAGTTCAACATGGAATGAATCAGTATAAAATATTACTAACAAGATATTTCACACTTTTCATGTGCCTTCAAAACCTCGTGTTTTCTACCAACAACACATCTCAATTCAGACACAAAATTTTCAATGATTAATGTGAGATGTGGTTCTATTAAAGCAATAAAGTTATCTTTAATAGAAAAATATTTTATCCTTCTTCAGCTCTTAAAGTAGAACTAAGTAAAATGTGAACTTCATTTTTTTAAAAAAGATTTTATTCATTTATTCATGAGAGACACAGAGAGAGAGAGACAGAGACAGAGAGAGAGAAACAGGCTCCTTGCAGGGAGCCTGATGCATGTGGGACTCGATGTGGTACTCGATCCCTGGACCGGAATTACGCCCTGAGCCAAAGGCAGATCCTCAACCACTGAGTCACCCAGGTGCCCCAAAATGTGAACTTCAGTACCTCTCTTAGCACATTTCAAGTGCTCACTGTCCTTGAGAAGCTAGCAGGTAACTGTGATGGATAATTTTAAATGTCACCTTGGCCTTGGCCCACCACTGGGTGCCCAGATTACACACTATTTCTGGGTGTCTGTCAGAGTGATTCTGGATGACATTAGCATTTGAATGATCACACTCAATAAAGTAGACTGCCTTCAGCAATGCAGGTAGACATCAACAAATCTGTTGAGGGCCTGGATAGAACAAAAGGGAGAGGAAAGAGAAATTCATCTCTTTTTTCCTGCCTTACTTCTGGGCTGGGTCCTCATCTTTTGCTGGACTGGGATTTACACCATAGGTTCCCCTGGTTCTCAGGCCTTTGGATTTGAAGTGAATCACACCACCAGCTTTCCTCAGTCTCCAGCTTGCAGTTGGTAGACTGTGAGACTTCCCAGGCTCCATAATGGTGTGAGTTAATGCCTCATAATAAATCTTGTTTCTGTTTCTCTGGAGAACCCTGGCTAACACACTACCATACTAGACAGTACAGGTCTAACACATTCCCAGCCTACAACAGCTTCTGGTAAATACTAAGTCACCTCTATCCTGGTTCTGCCACCAAGTGATCTTGATCAAATAACTGACCTCTCTGGACTCATCTGCAAATAAGTGTGGAAGTACATGACCTTTGAAACCCCTTCTAACCTGTCATTTTATATTTCTAAATCTTCCCAAACATCCCTTGGATTCATCCAATTTCCAGAAAGGAAAACAGAAGCTCTATTTATTTTAACACTCAGTTCTGTGCTACAATCTTCTATGGTTTACAATCTTCACCTGGTTTAAAGACCTGAAGACACACAGATAAATATGTTACTGGCTGTGCCCCCTAAACTCACAGTTGAATATTGTTCACTATAACACATATATGACAAAGCTACATCCAAGCTATGAACAACTATTGTGGTAACACACTGAATAGTGCAATAGTTCTACAGAGTTCACAAAACGATTGTTTTAACTTAGTGAATTCAGTGTTAATCAGTTTATCCATGTGTTTGGCATCACCCAAACAAAATAACTTATATATCGGGTTTTTTTTCTCTTTTTGAATCTATGCTCTAGGTTTCACTTGGGCAGCCTTAATAACTGAAGAGAATACAAATGGAGCTTAGTTCATAGGTCCTTTTCTGAAACCTGCTTTATTTGGTCTCTCAGGTGTAAGAGCCATGCGCTGATCTACTTACCATGGACTGTCCGGAGAATAGCATGTCCCCTTGCCAACATTTGCCAAGCAGATATCAGCCTATGAATCAAAAGTCTCCATGAAGCAATTTCCAGCTGAGGCAAAGCATTCAGAGCCCCCACTGTCTTAATCAGCAGTGTCTTTTTCAACCCATCTAAATCCTGCCCATGGTCCACAAAATAATCCATTTCAACATCAGCTGCTGAGACCTATGATTCACCTCATCCACTTCAACTCTTTGCAGGCTGGAGCCCATGCTAGTTCCATTGCCTAATGGTGGCTACGGATGTGTCCCTCCAAATTCCTGCACTGAAGGACAAAGCAGTAGCTATAAATTTACTAAGACCTGATGTTAAAGCTATTTGGTGTTTCTTAGGACTCTGAAGCATTTATTTCTGCCCCACATAGAAGCTGTTCTCCACAATGAAATGGGAAGACTTCTCAAAAGAAAGCATTTGATGTTCTAGCTGGTAGAAACATAGAAATGATTAAAACAGAGGCAAAGAATACACGTTGCTATTACCTTAATGATTAAAACATGTATCTCATTAATTTAAGCTGACAGTGGGCCCTTTTGTGGGTAGACAATTCATATGTAATGTCTTACTCCAGCTGAAGAGACTTCTCCCATGCCAAGCCTGGCTCCCCATTTCTTTTATTACTGAGAAACCATTGGTACAATCCAAAATGATTAAAGCCATAGAGATTGAATTGCAGACAAAGAACTTCATACTGGATCAGGAATGAGAAAATAAAACTCCAACCAAGTATAGGACTCAAGGGACTTAACGATCAAAATATTCAATTTTTTTTAAGTTGGAAAATTCAACTTTCTAGTTTATAACATGTTAGAAAAAATAACTGACATGGTCTATTAATACATTAATACTTTTTCTGTGTGAGGAGTTCCTCCAGGGTCCCTAAAAGAGAACCCTTAAAATCATGTATGTATTGTGCACAAAATGTCAGAAGTATAAGGAAATTAATGAAACAGATTACTGGATCCAGTTCTCCTTGTCCATAGCTATCCAAACCTGGAGAAACTTGAAAACTTGATCACTGGGATAATGATCAGCAAAACAGCACCTAAAATATTTAATCATAAAACAGAGCAGCAAAATTAATTTCTCACAAAAATTACAAAAATAAAATTCTCCAAATCATCTCCATATACATAATCCACAAAAAAGAAAATTTCTTGGGATGCCTGGGTGGCTCAGTGGTTGAGCATCTGCCTTTGGCTCAGGGTGTGATCCCAGGATCCGGGGATCGAGTCCCACATCAGGCTCCCTGAGGGGAGCCTGCTTCTCCCTCTGCCTGTGTCTCTGCCTCTCTCTCTCTCTCTGTCTCTCATGAATAGATAAATAAAAATCTTTTTAAAAAAATTAAAAAAATAAAAAAGATTTCTTTTGCACAAAACAAACAAGAATAATTCAAACCTCCACTATCACTCAAAAAAGCACAGAAATTATATTCTATTGCTAGTACTCTGCATCGAATTTTTAAAATCCATTTAAACCACTTCTCAATCACCAGACTTGGGTCTTTTTCTTTCTCTTCTTAAGCTGTAACTAATATATTAAAGCAAACTGTACCCTTACATGATGTTAGATCACCCACAGAGGAAATTCCCACCCCCTCTGTTATACATCTTCTTTCACACTGCATCCATTCCCATAGGACCATCTTGACTAAGTTCATGATACAGATCAACTGAGGGAAGGGCACAATTCTTGGGATACTTTCAAGTGCTTCTTTAAATGCAAATGGCTCCTGTTGAGATAAATCTTATGTTAACCAAATGGTAAATTTCATTCTGATATTCTGCTGTTTGAAGGCCAGCTCTTTCAATGTAAGGACAATCATGAAAAATGCCATATGAATCTTCCCCACTTGACTGTAGATGCGTTCTTCTTAAGTCAAAATAAGTTTATCTTGATTAATAAAATACACAAGAACTCTTAAATAGACTATGTCTGATGCAACCCACTCCACTTCTGTGTTGATTTGAGAGCTGTACTACCTATGAAGACAAAGAGATTAATTATTAGTTCTTATTTGTATAGATGAGACCTATTTCTGGTTGATACTTCCTCTGGCTTGGTAAAGTTGGCAATATGATATTGATGCCTAAGAGTAATGTTTCCAGCAAAATCTTGGTAATTTTTTTAAAGATTTTATTTATTAGATAGAGAGAAAGAGCATGTGCACAGGCAAGTGGGGGGAGAAGCAGGATTCCCACTGAACAGGGAGCCTGACGTGGGGCTCGATCCCAGGACTCTGGGATCATGACCTGAATAGAAGGCAGAACCTTAACTGACTGAGCCACCCAGACAGCCCAAAATCTTGGTAATTTTAGATGACTTCTTTCATTTAAATTCCTGCTATTTAACAGGTTTCACAATGCATTTGTTATATGATGCCTCAATTTTAGAACTTTTAGTTTAGGACCAGCAGAAATAGTTCAGCTAATGAAATAATGATTTTTTCATGCTGTACTACATGGTAATTTAAAGCATTTCTATTAAACAAACTGTCTCATTAGAGCTCCTGATGATGCTTTGATATGGTCAGAAATCCCATGGATGCTACTGGAATGCACTCTAACTATCATATGAACAAGCTAAAGAAGGTTACCATAAGCCAAACATTTTAGAGTATTCAAACGACCTACTTTAAACCCTTTGAAGCCATTTGGTGGTGTGGACCCAAGATAAATTACTCTTGTTTAACAAGTACCTTCCAATTTATGTTCCAAAAGGCATCTAAGTTCTACCACTGAGATTTATTTGAAAAATTCTATTTTTTCTCCTATCCTATCTGAAGATTACTTGTATGATCTTATCAATGTTACTTTGTAACATTCTTATTGTCCTATTACTACTTTGTTTCTCACAGGATAGGCTAATAATGAATATTATAATAAAGACTTGACTGTTTCATGTCGTATTCCCTATCTTTTTTTCCCAAGAGATTCTAGACTCATTTGGATATTTCTCTAGGAAACTAAAGATTAAGGACACAAGTAAACTAAGTTGGTAAAAGTATCACTGAGATACTCTTTTTAAAAAAAAAAAAAATCTATGCCCAATGTGGGGCTCGAACTCAGGACCCTGAGATCATGTGCTACCAGCTGAGCCAGCCAGTCACCCCTCATTGGGATATTAAAGATAAATGTTGTTACTTTATTTTTTTATTTGAATTCAATTAGCCAACATATAGTACATCATTAGTTTCAAATGTAGTGTTCAATAATTCATCAGTTGCATATGACACACAGTGATCATCACATCATGTGCGTTCCTTAATGCCCATCACCCAATTACCCCACTCCCCCATCCTCATTCCCTCTAGCAACTCTCAGTTTGTTTACTATAGTGAAGAGTCATCAGAGAAGGAGAAAAACTATGAAAATTGTTGTTACTTTAAGTTAAATATTTAAATGCCTTCTTATAGATAAGCTGAAGGTTTAAGAAGATAAGAAATTGTTACTTTCATTATGGTTAAAAATAGATGAAAAAATAAATTTTTAATGTTCTTAACATAAGCAAGAAGTGAAATTTGTAAACTTTTTATGTCACCAAAACAACTAGTTTCTTGAATTTAAATACCTGTTGATTTTATTTAAATATCAGATTTGTTATTGTAGCTGGCAATCTGCCCAAGGAGGTAAAAAATGGTTTTCATGAACACATACCTGTGTTGCCACAAAATCTCTAGAGCCTGGACAGCAACTAACCAAAAGTAATATAATCTCACCATTGCTCTTATAACAAGAGGGGTCATCATCTGGTCTTTAAATCGAATACTAAATGTTAAGTCTGTGTAATAATCCCTAAAGCACTATTCTAACTAATAGGTATTAAGTAACTGGTAGTCATCCACATAACATGATGTTTAACCATCTTTGTCTCAGGTGCCTCTTCAAGGCACATGAAATCAGTTTTTCCCATGTAATTCTTTGAATCTCTGAGTTCTGAAAATACTTCTCTTTTCCACTCACCTGGCTGCCCAAAATGGCAGATACAATAATGTTAACTTCACATTAATCCTGAAAGCTGGAGCACATCAAATTAAACATCACCCAAATATCTTTTTTCCTAGGCAACCCAAATCAGTGTTTTAAAAAAGCACACCTTCCAAACCAATTTAAGGTTCAAGCTATCTATGTGTGTGTGTGTTTTCTAAGCCATATATTTTTGAAAGCTGAACATAGACAAAGCCTGAACAGAACATCCAAATAGCCTCTCAACTGATACATCATTCAGTTTAAATTCCTGCCAGGAATCTGATTTTGTGAGTCCTTGTTAATTACCAAGCTTTCCAAACTTTCTGTAATGACCTCTGATGCACAAAGAAATCTACCCACTATATAACCAGTCTCCAAAGCAAAAAGTGAGCAGAAAATTGAGGCAAGCACCCAGGGAATTCAGGCAAAACCTCACAGCTTGTTTTGTATCTCCTTTTAAATATCACAACCCCAGAGTAAGACAGCAAATAATTGATAGGCAATGTAGAAAAGAGTGATGGGATTGAAACCCTGCAGGGACTGACCCAGAAAGACAGATAAAAGGAACTGAGTGGAGACTGGTTGCTCCATCTTAACACAGTCCTGAGAGGTAGCTATTTCTGAGATCTAGCCCTGTCTAATCCCTCCATGACTTCAAACATATTGCTCAATGTTTCTATTTTGGTAATTCTTACTTTTTCAAACGAGGATAATAAGATATAGGTTCAGTTTCATCTCTGAGCTGAGGTGCATTCAAAAGGCATCCTCCTAGCTTGTTTTTTCTCTAGGAGGCAATCTTCCATGGAAGCCTTCCCAGGGAGATCCCTTTGTGACCAAAAAGGAAGTTACTTAACCTCCTGGCCTCAATTCTCTCTTCTGCAAAATGGGAGTTAAAAATACCTACCCTGTGGATCTGGATGAGGATAAAATAAATGCATAAAGTCACTGGGGTGCCTGAGTGGCTCAGTGGTTGAGTGTCTGCTTTTGGCTCAGGTCATGATCCCAGGGTCCTGGGATCAAGTCCCACACTGGGCTACCTGCAGGGAGTCTGTTTCTCCCTCTTTGTCTCTCTGTGTCTCTCATGAATAAATAAATAAAATCTTTTTTAAAAATGTATAAAATCACTTAACAATGGGCCTTACAAATTTAGAAAAAAAACCCTCAGGAAGTGGTAGCTATTGTTATTTTAAAAAGAAAGTTCTTACAAAAAAAAAAAAAAAAGAAAGTTCTTACAGACTGTCAATGACCTTCCGTGTTATCTAATAATCCATTAAGTTGGTGAATTATTATTGGAAACCTAAAATTAACCATATTTAATTTAATCTAATTCCACTCATCTTAGGCTATAAACTAGAGAATTACACACTACCTTCTGTGATTTTTATGTAGTTTCAATTATTTAATTTTGAAAATTTTGAGGATTCAGGAAAGTGGTAATGTTGAAATAGACAGTACCAACTGAAGTCAAATTTGTCCACATAGAAACTCAGAAGGAATTTATGGTGAAGCAGTTCTTGACTCACTATAGAGACATAGCAAATGTATGGCAGCCACTAACCTCCAAAATATACATCTATATCTGCAAATGAACATCTATATCTACTAACAGATCACTGAACTCTTCCATAAAGTCCAGGTTTTCCCAAAAAAGCCCTTTCAAAAATACTTTGAATGGTCTCTGCTGATCTATCAGCCACCACTAATCTATTTCCAGTCATGGATTATCACACAGATTGAAGCATATTTTAAGTGGGGAAGAAGCCTTGAAGATGGAAAAACCTGATTTTGACTTCCTATTTTGGTTTTCTGTGTCTCAAGAACAAAAAAAAAAAAAAAAGCAAAACATGACTAAAGTCAATTCTTAGTCATATGTGATAATGGGGAATATGATGTAGCATGAACAAATCAAATTAACATTTCTCTAAAGCCTGTATGAGAAATGAGGATTTAAGTGTTGTGTAAATATAAAACATCATAGAAACACAGAAACTAAAGTTTTACTTGAAAACAAATAGCAAAAAAATCCATGATAGGCAACCATGGGCAATGCTCCTCTCTTATCAGAGCTGTTGACATGTAACTAAATCTACAGATTTTAATTTCCACCCACTCTGCCCTTCACTGCATATAGACTAGTAAATGGGGTAATGTATCTGAAGAGGGAGAGAGGCAAGAAGGAACAGGGACAATCGAGGTGGAAAACCAGACTTGTTGATCAGTTCTTGAATAATCTGTATCTGTAAAACTATAAAATTTTGGTGATTAACATATACAAACAGCCTCAGTGCTAAGAAGAGTAAAAACGTTAAGTAACAGTATGGGAAACCTATAGGAAAAAGCTAAACATACTTCAAAGGAAAAACCCAACAACAAAAAAATATATCTAAGCAATTTTGTTTAGCTCTTGTGTAAAAGACAAGCTCATCTAAGTTGAGGCTGAGTAAGGATGCTATCTGTTGGGCCACTACCACTGAAAGAAGTAGAACAGAATCACAGTGAACTGACTTTAGAGCCAGACTCTCTGGCTCTCTGGGTCAATCTCAGTTCTGGAATTTTCCAGCCTTGTGACCTTGGACAAGTTGCATAGCTTCTCTGTGCCTCCATTCCCTTCTCTATAAAGTGGGGATGATAACAGAACCCATCTCAAAATGTTGTGAAAAGGTTTAAATGGACCAATAATATATCTAACATCAAGAATGCATAACAAATATTCTTACCATAATAGGTATTATACTCAAGTGTTTGCTATTGCTCTTAATTGCTATAACTAGTTAAAGATCACACCTCAAAGGAAAATTAGGTGCTTTTTAAAAATAATAGGATGTATTATTGAGTTTTTTTTTATCATGTGTTTATTTTTAGGTACTTCAGAGAATATATTGATTTCCTATCATTGCCATAATGGATTTCCACAAATTTAGTGGTTTAAACAACACAAATTTATTATCTTACAGCACCAGAGGTTGGAAGTTAGTAATGAATCTCACTGGGCTCAAAATATTGCAGGGAGCTGCCTTTCCAGGGGTCCTACAGGAAAATCTATTTTCTTGTCATTTTAGTTTCTAGAACCTGCCCACTTTCCTTGGCTGGCAGCCCTCTTCCATTGTCAAAGCCAGCAATGTCCAATCAAGTCTTTCTCATATTATATCGCACTGACACCGACACTTCTACCACATTTTAAGAACTTTGTGAGTACACCGGACCCATCCTGTTAATCCAGGACAATCTCCCTATTTTAAACTCAGTAGATTAGCAGCCTTAATTCCATCTGCAACCCTAATTCTTTCTGCCATGTAACAAAACATATTCATAGGTTCCAAGGTTTAAGGTATAGACATTGGGGGGGGG
This sequence comes from Vulpes lagopus, assembly GCF_018345385.1. Classification (NCBI taxonomy): domain Eukaryota; kingdom Metazoa; phylum Chordata; class Mammalia; order Carnivora; family Canidae; genus Vulpes; species Vulpes lagopus. The sequence goes on from NC_054829.1 coordinate 104,959,535, forward strand.
GGGAGTATTGCTCTATCTATCACAGTGAGGAGTAGCAATCTATCTTAAATGCTGAGACAATTTATATACTTAGTGTGGTAAAGTAAGAATGGCTTTGGAGTGAACAGATAAGAGGCCTGAGGTCAAGCCTGTGTTCACTTATTTCCTAGTTTTATGACTACGATTAATTTTAAGCCACTTGAACTCTCTGGGTATATAAAATGAGCTGCACCCCTAACTAGGTATTTGCTTCAAAAATGGTAATTTGGTAACATGGAGCACAGAGCTGAGGAATATGAGATTGTCATCTCCAATGGAAAAACCACTCAACAATGCTTGAGTGACAGAGGATGGTCATAAACAGTGTCCCTTTTACTTGAGAACAAATAGCAAAAATAGCAATAGCATTGGCACATGTCCATGCTTTGGCTGACCATTAACCTTGAGATAGCCTCTGGTTCCAACTGGGCAGCAACAAGGATCGCACTGGCTTTCCAGTCTAGTCTGTTTTGAGTTCTTGTATACTTGCACAGATGTTTTTAGCTAGTGATATGTGTTGCCTTGAGAAGTTCATCAATTACAGAATCTTGGAAAGCAGTATGTGTGTTCCCTGCTCCTCTTCCCAGGCAAGAACAGCTGTGTAATAGCAAATCTGTCAGGCATTCAGCTGCTCCTCATCCAAGACCTCCAGGGTTGGCCTATCTTTCCAAGCGAATTTGAAGTTTCTGTCTTCTCTTTGTTTCCTGTGGCTATCTATGACTAGGGGGTGGGTCTCAGCGCTGTGTGGTCCAGTAGGGATATTTTGGGCTAATAATATCCATTGTGCTTGGGAACTTACAGTAAAGTTCCTGGGTCGAATTTGCTGGTCTGTGCTAAAAACATCGCACACCACTGAAAAGGAGCCAAAGCCTTAAATGAAGTGAGAGAGGTTGTGTCTAACAGATGGTGTTGAGCAGGAAGGTAATAAAGACTCTAAAAAAAGTGACTTACCTTTGTTGTTGAAGGCATGACCTTGAAAATATGAAGCCAGAAATTAAGAAATGAATATGACACAGTTGATCTTCATTCTCAAGCAGAATAAATCTTCTCCTCTACGTTTTTTGTCACTAAGGCTCACTTAGCAAGAAAATCCTTTCTGGGGATCCCTGGGTGGCGCAGCGGTTTGGCGCCTGCCTTTGGCCCAGGGCGCGATCCTGGAGACCCGGGATCGAATCCCACGTCGGGTTCCTGGTGCATGGAGCCTGCTTCTCCCTCTGCCTGTGTCTCTGCCTCTCTCTCTCTCTCTCTCTCTGTGACTATCATAAATAAATAAATAAATAAATAAATAAATAAATAAATAAATAAATAAAATCCTTTCTGCCTCAACTCTTGTGGCTCCTTAACAAAAATTCTGCAGTAATAAATAAATAAATAAATAAATAAATAAATAAATAAAGCTTTCCCTGTTTGTCATAAGAAATCACTTATTACATAATTTTATTTATTTAAGATTTTATTTATTTATTCATGAGAGACACACACACACAGAGAAAGAGAGAGAGAGAGAGGCAAAGACACAGGCAGAGGGAGAAACAGGCTCCATGCAGGGACCCCGATGTGGGACTCGATCCCCAGATTCCAGGATCACACCCTGTGAGCCACCCAGGGATCCCCCTATCACATCATTTCAGATGTGATTTCCTAGGGTGGCAATATTTGGCTGTGCTAACGATGCATCAAGCGTATACACAGTAAAGTTGAGGGTAGGTCTCTATGTTAAATGATTTCAGTAGAATCGGCTGTTGGCCCCCAGGAGCATAAAATCTGTTTCTATTTGTTTGCTTTGTATACTAATATCCAGCAAAAGTATCCCTTGCATTTGGAAGCACTCTTGGTTGTACTTTATTTGAGAGCTGGGTCTCTTTCAATGTTGTATTTTTATTTAATAATGGAAACAGTTGATTAATGCAAACGCTTGAATACTAGGCTGAATAGCTATTACCATTTTTTGTCACTAAGGCTCACTTAGCAAGAAAATCCTTTCTGCCTCAACTTTTGTTAATAGAACCATTCAAAAATATATTGGTCAATATTGGTCTGTTTTCTTAAATTGAGAAGTATGACATATTCAATATAATTTTTTAGTGTGTTACTATTATATTAAGGATCTTGTAGGATATGAGAATCAAGATTATGGACATGTTTGGACACTGTACAGCCGTGGATTGAAGACTGAGATGAATGTGTATTAACCTTAGAACATTACTTTTTATTAAATGATTGATACCCCATTCTTTTTCCTGAAAGTTAGTATAGAAGCTAATTCCAGTTAATTTATGGTTCATTTCACTGAGTTTCCCCTAAATGAGATTTTACTGTAAGATGGCTCATTCTATTATGAAATGTGAGATTTCTTTGGGGTGAAGTTAACATTTACAAGCAGGAAGAAAACTAATGTCTTTAAAACTTGAAAGATTAGGCTTCTTAGAACTTATTTTCTACATGCCACACAGGTTGGCCTGTTTCTAATTCCAAGCACCTCTTTTTACATCTAAGAACTCTGGTTCTGATTGTGTCTTTTATTTGGTGACACTGTGGTAGCTTCTTTCTGTTGCTCAGAATTTGTCCAAAAACTGTGGAACATCTTGATGAGCTCAGTAACTCTAATCCATCTACAGGTCAAGTGCCCTCTCTGAAGAATTCTTCTGGTCCTTATGCCTGCTGCCCAACCATCAGGGTTGGCTTCAAGGCAGGACTTAATTTACCTTGTTTTAAATCATGCGCTCAATAGCTTTCTTTTTCTCAGGTGGTGAAAAGCCACCTAAGATTAGCTTAATGCTTAAAGGAAAATAAAGTTAGAGAAATTATCCATCTGCTTGTAAACAATAAGTTCGTGTATATAATGTAGCTCATTCTGTATGATATTAGGCACTCCTTCAATAAAAGCAAAAGAAATTAAAAGATCCTAGAATTTCTTCGTTATGCTTAAAAGCCTCCCCTACTCCAATTGCCTAGTTTTATAGGAATATGTGTTCTCTCCCATAATCTGAAAATGCATGTACCTAATTGAAATAAGATGTACCCCTTAAATGATGAAAATAAAAAGTGATCAAAATAGATTTTTGTTATCCGTTGGGCATTGGGAGTTTAAATGCAAACTGCATGGCTTGCAGTGTGGGGAATTAATTATTGGTAATTGAAGTTGTAAGCTTAATTCCCTGCTTGCTTCAATGAAAATGAATCCTTTTATTTAATATTGAAATAAGCACCACTAACCTCATGATCTAGGACAGCACACACATTCAGCTATTGAGCAATAGTGAATGTTAAGAAAGCTTTATCTCTTAAACACTGAGTTGTGATTAAAACAAAACAAAACAAAAACGTCAGGAGTAGATACATTAGCAAAGAGCATAATAGATGGTATTGGGTACCCTTAATAGATCCTGTTCTTGTTCAGCAGTTACAAAACGCATCACATATTCTAATAAATTCTAAACCATAAAAAATATATATATACATAGATACACTTTTTGAAAACTTGGGGCCAGTAAAATGTTTTCATTGAAATACACCATCATATTGAAGCAGGATGACCATTTAGACTGTTAAGCGAGCAAATTTGCTGCCCAGTTCCTGCTGTGAGGAATTCTTTTCTTTCTGAGGGAAGATTACAATCAGGCATGATGTGGATCCTGCTTCCTGCCCAGTCTCTCTGATCTGTCTCTTTCTCTGTCTCTGTCTCTGGGCTCCGGCCATTCAAAGATGCCTCTGGGCATTTACATTCCCTGTTACTTAGGTCTGGTAGGCTTTCCCAGGTCCCCTATATTCCCCCTTTGCTTAATCAACATTTTTTACTCCTCTCAGATCTCAGCTCAAACATTATAGCTGAGACTGGGGCAGGTCCTCCCCTTTTATATTCTTAACACAGTAAGTTAGGTGCTAACTTGTTTTGTGCTTGCCCCTTCTGCCAAAGACAATTTCGGGAAGGCAGGGAGGTGTCTGCCTTGTTCATAGCTAGAGTGCCAGTCACTAGTTCAGAGCCTTACACATACTGGGAATCAAGAAATATGTTTGAGAGAAGGAAGGAAAGAGAAAATAGGAAGAAAGAAAGGAAAACAGAAGGTTAATTAAGGTCAGTCTAAGAGTCCCTTGGCAAAATTCCCATTTTATAGTCCTGAAGCGCCCATGACAGTTATGATACAATTAATGATTTCCTTTTTCATTTTTTATGGGAAACAAATGGAATTAATACTTTCCAATTTTTTATTTATTGTACTTCATGATAAGTCCTGAATGCACCTTTCCAGAAGACAATTTATCCGTATTTCAATAATTAACACACATAATTGTATAATTTGGTAGGGCCACCAAGTGCCCCCTCCCTCAAACAGATTTGAGCAGACCTATATCAGAGAACATCATTGTGAAATTTCAGAACACTGGGGACCAAGAGAAAATCCTATGAGCTTCCAGAGAGAAAAACAGTTATATACAAAGGATCAGGAATCAGAATAACTTTAGACTTCTCAATTGCAACCAGACAAGGAAGAAAGACCTTCAAAATTCTCAAGGAAAGTATTTCCACTGCCATTCAAGATTCAGCCAAACTATCAAAGGACATTTTAATAAGGACATTTGTATGAGGGAAGAATACAGACATTTTCAGATGTGCAAGTTCTCAAAAAGTTAATTTCCACGTACTCTTTCTCAAGAAGCTAGAGAGGATATGCTCCCACCAAAATGAAAGGAAAAAGTCAAGAAAAGGGAGGACATGGTATGTGGAAGAGTTTGTTTCTGCATCCTAACCTGTGTCATTGGAAGCTGACCTTTGCAGAGTGCATCTCAAACTACATGCCCTATGGTTGTGTTCAGCCACAGAGACTCACCAGCAAGAGATCTGGAAGAAAGGAGAGCAAAGACAGCCCAGAGCTCTGATGGGATTAAGAGACTTAACACAGTAACCACAGCATACATCCTCTCACTCATTTCTCATGGATTTCTATCTTTCATTTTCTTTTCTCCCTTCTTAATCCTCTCCTCTCCTACTTTCTTACTCTTTCTCCCTTTCAGTGAACAATCTTTGACAGTACCCTATCATTGTGTTTAACTATAAAAAGGGCAATCAAGCCAAAATAGGCAATAGAGCACAACAGATCAAAGAGCATGGATCATGGAGTTAGACATCAGTGGGGTCAAGTCCTAGCCCTGCCATTTAATGGAGAGGTGACCCTGGGCAAATTACTCACCTTTATTATAACACAAGAAGAAGAAAGATCACTATATCTATTTCAATATGGGTTGATCAAATGAAATAACAAATGCAAAACCTTTGAACAGTGAGTGGCTGATTAAGCTCTCAATAAATGGTAGCTATAAGGAATATAAAATTAAAAGTGCCATTCCCTTAGGACAGCCAGATTGCTTTCAATTCCCCACTTCGCAAACATAGCAAAAATCATTTCTATGTAGTATCTATAGTAGTCAATAGTACTATCCACCAGATATTTCCAGTCTTATTCCTCAGCACATGATAAGAATGCCCTTCACCTTGAAGACAGAGCCGAGAATCTGCTTTGGCCAAGGAAATGTGAGTTGGATTGACTTAATGTTACTTCTGTGTGAAAGTACAGTTCATTTTAACTATTAAATCATGGAAGACTGTATCATAGTCTTCCATAGTCATATATTATAGGGCACATTTTGGGTACACCTGTCATATCTTAAACATAAACACATCATCAATGTAGCCAGTGTCAATGGATTGATCCTGGAAGTTTGAGTTATTTTTTTCTATGCAATTGTGTAATATTCTAATGTGTCTATTTGAATATCTTATGCAAACAGTATGAGTTACAGTTATATCTATTTAAGCAATAATTGATGATTAAATTTACCAATTCCATCAATTTCTGTCTTTTAATTAGTACATTTGGACCAACATTTAAAGTAATTATTGATACGTTTGGGCTTAAGCCTGCCACTTTATTATTTGTTTACTGTTTGTTTCCACCATTCCCCTTTTCTTGCCTTCCTGTGGATCACTCTAATTCTATTTTTTTAGAATTACATTTTAATTTCTTTATAGTGCTTTTGAATATTTTTTGTATAGTTTTCTTAATGATTGCCATAGGGATTATAATACATATGCATAACTTATCACAGTTTACCAGTGTCAACATTTTGTCACTTTGAGTGATATGGAAACCTGACTTCTTTTAAATCTCTTACTCTTTCACTTCTTTTAACTGAAATTTTTTCTAAGGATTTATTTATTTTTAGAGACAGAGTGCGAGCAGAGGGAGGAGCAGAGGCAGAAGGAAGGAATCCTTAAGCAGACTCTGCCCTGAGCACAGAACCTGATGCAGGGCTCAATCCCAGGACCTTGAGATCATGACCTGAGCCAAAATTAGGAGCCAACTGCTTAACCGACTGAGCCACCCAGGCACCCCTTTTAATTGAAATTTTTATTGAGATAATTGTATATACATATGTAGTTATAAGAAATAAGAAAAATCTCTTGTATACTGATACCAGCTTCTTCTAATGATAACATTTTATAAAACTATCACAACCAGGATACGAAAATTGATATAATCCGTAGATTGTATTCAGATTTTCCCACTGGATTCATTTGTATGTGTGTTGCATCTGTGTGTATATCTTGACTTCTATATGACTTTATCATCTGTGCAGGATTATGTATCCATAATCACAGTCAAGATACTATATAGTTCCAACACTACGGGGATCTCCCATTTGTTAACTACATGCACCTTCCTCCTGCCTCTGCCAACCACTTTTTAATATCCTAGACTAAAGAAATGGTCAATATTTTAAAATACCCTGCTACCTTCAGGGACACTAAGATTAATACACAAATTAAACCAAATACTTTTCATTCCCTCCATAAAAAAATAATTAAGAAAAATTTAAGTGCTGTAGATATGTATTGACCAAAGTCCCTAGACCACAACCAGGATATTGAAATTGAATCTACTGATCATATTCAGATTTCTTAGTTTTACTGATATTAGTGAATGTTTATGTCCTAAGTTTTATACAATGTTATCACATTGTGTTATCACCTGTGTAGGTTCATGTATGCACTACTGCAGTTAAGATATTCAAAAGTTCCAGAATCATGAAGACTGTATATGTTACCCTTTTATAATCTATTCACTTCTCTCTATCTACTCCCTCATCCTTAAGGCCTGGCAACCATTTGCTCTGACAATATGCCCTCCATTCCTACATTCTTTTTATTTTAAAAAATGTTATAGAAATGGAAAAATATAGCACATAACCTCTGAGATTAGTTTTTTTTTTCTTATTATAACTTATCCCTTCCCACCTTTTAAATGTAATGTCCTAAGTATTTCCTCTCCATACACTGAGCATCACATCTGATAGTATAATAGTAAAATCCCAGTGTAGGCAGAATAATGTCCCCCAACCCAAAGATGTCCATAACCTAATCCCCGGAACCAGGGAGTACATTAGGTTACATGACAAAGGGAACCGAGGTGGCAAATGAAATTAAGGTTGCTAATTAGTTGATCTTAAAATGAGATTAGACTAGAGAGATTATACTAGATTACCAAGGTAAGGGCACAGTAGTCATCAGATCCTTAAAGGTGGAAGAGAGAGGCAAAAGAGTGAATTGGGGAAATGACAGTGTGACGACTTGGCCAACCAACATTACTGGTCTTGAGATGAGGAAGGAAACCAAGATCAAGGAAAGCAGGAAGTTGTTGGAAGCTAGGAAAAGTAAGGAAATGGACTCTCTCCTCTAGAGTCTCCAGAAGGAATACAGTGCTGATGACACCGTGATTTAACCCAGTGACACTCGTTTTAAACTTCTGACCTTAAGAGCTATAAGATAATAATACAATACAATAATACTGTAAGACAGTAATACAATATAGATATTGTTAACAAAGTAAGGGACAATTAATACATAATAGGGGGGCATCTGGCTGGTTTGTTTGGTGGAGTGTACAACTCTTGATCTCAGAGTCATGAGTTCAAGCCCCACGTTGGGCACAGAGATTTTTTTTTTTTTTTTAGATTTTATTTATTTATTCATGAGAGACAGAGAGAGAAAGGCAGAGACATAGGCAGATGGAGAAGCAGGCTCCATGCAAGGAGCCCGGTGTGGGACTCAGTCCCAGGACTCCAGGATCACACCCTGAGCCTAAGGCAGACGCTTAACCGCTGAGCCACCCAAGCATCCTGAGATTACCTTCTTTTTTTTTAATTTAAAGTTTAAAAATACATAAAGGGAAGAGGTTAAAGCATCACATTTGATCTGGGGATTGAAAAAAATGGTCGATGAAAATTTTAATTTTAAAATGGAGTGATCTTGGGGGAATATCTTAACCAACTGATTAAACTTAGCATCATGAATAGTGAAACAACAGATGTAACATGACCCTGATATTATGTAATGAGAAGTACACAACATCTCCTAAGAAGTAGGCTTGCTAAAAATATTTAGCATGAATCTAATCAAATCTCTACACCTAACTGTTAGCTTACCAAAGTATAGGAGATAGAGGAACCAGTTAAATGACAACATGAGAAAAATAATCAGACAAACTCAGAATATGAGACATTGCATAAGACAACTGACTGGCAGCTCTTAAAAAGTCAACATCATTATAAAAAGGAGAGTGCACTGTTCTGTATGAAAACCAGTTAAAGAAATCTGACAACCAAATGCAATGAGTGAATGATTTGATTTGATCTTGGTTAAAATATATATATTATATTCTTGAAACAAACTGGATGAATTCAACAAGAAGTTACTATTAATTTTCCAAGGCATAACAGTAGAATTGTGTTATATAGGAGTATCTCCCTATTCTTAGGGATTGCATGGTAAATGTTTGTCAGGGAAGTGTCATGATGTCAAATTTACTTTGAAAATGTAGAGAGCAAATATAGCAAAATGTTAACAATGATTGAATCCCAGCAGAAGATAGGTGAATTTCAATGTGCAATCCTTTTAATTTTGATGTACATGGAATTTTTTTCATAATAAAACTTATAACTTGATTTTTTTCTGTAGGTGATATGTTTAAAAATAAGAAAAGAGTAGGCCTTGAGCAAGTGAGAAGGGCAGCAGGTAGAAGGACATCCTAGGCTGATGGAAAACCTTGAGTACAAGGATGAAGGTAAAATGCTTGTGTATTGAGAGACTAGGGAATTGTTCCTGTATATTGTATAAAATTCATTTCTGCTACACCATGTGGCTGATGAGCAAACTTCTACTGAGCCCCTGCTATTGTAAATGCCTCTTGTATCACTTAGAGTTCTTTGGCTGCCAGTGATAAACGTAAGATGAAGAAAAAGCTGAACATCCAGGACTCAAGAACTGGAATCAAAACAGCTCTGGGGATAATGAAACCCATAAAAAGTCTTCCCAAGGGGAATGGATCAGCTCCAATCCTTTTCCCTCTTTGGATTACTCTATCTATGAGTCACTTCTTAGGAGAGAGGTTAAAATCTAGATGCAAGCAGGTTCTCCCAGCATGGGCACTAAGGAATCAGTTTCTTACTGGGTGGCATTCTTGCTCACCTAAATTCAACTCTACTGAATTCTTTTATTCTCTGAGAGACCTTTGAATCCTTCTCATTTATTTTGCTTGTTGGCAAGAGTTGCCTTCTGTTACTTGCTACTAAAGAACCACAATACAATTTCCTTTGTCTCTTTTTTATTTGTAGTTAGACCCTTGGACATTTTCCTGTCATACATTTCATAACACAATTGCTTGTGGTGGTTTATTTCTGTCTGAATCTTTCTAGTAGATATAAAATTAGGAGATTTTAAAAAAATGTTTTCCTTCTGGATTCAGTAGGGTATAAGAATTAAGGTATAAGAGAAAGTACAGTAGGTAAGGGTATGAAACACACAAAGAGAAAAAAATAGAGAAAAGGAGAAGAAAGGGAGGGGAAATAACTCGAGAACAATTTTGGTACTGGAGTAAGTTTGTTAAATACACTGTGGAGCCTCACCCATAAGGAGCCTAAGACAGGAAGAAGCAATGGTTTGAGAACTAGTACAATGCTGAAAAATCAGTATGGGACAAGTAGAGTGGGAACTGTGGCTGAATGGCCAAGGTTTTAAGGATTTTTAAATCCTGGGAGAGGAGAATGGATATGTACAAGGTCAAGATAGAGCGGGAAGTTCCTCAGGATTCAAGGCAGTCCATACTCTGAGGACCTATAACAGCCACAAGAATTATCAAGAAGAGTTTTGCTTTAAAAAAAATTAAGTGAATAAATATAGCTTAGATCTAAGGTTATATTTTGGAGTTGGAGTTAGGAAAGATAAAAGTAGGGGAAGCGGGATGTAAAGGTTTGGTATGTTCGGGGCCAGGGGGGATGCTCCTTAGGTGACAAAGACTGGTTTCACTTCTATATTTGCAACCCCTGGCAAAAAGGGAATATTCAAATTGCTTATAAGTAAACAGTTAAGTGGATAAATGAGAGAGTAATGTAGAAAAAGAAATCATAACTTGTGGGTGATTTTAAGGAATTCCAGAGATGCTACAAGTTTGCAAGGATAGGAATAACCGTGGAGGGAACCTTCTCACACAGTTCAGTGTAAATAGTTGTTAGATACACATTCTGTGCTCTGCACCTGCACTTGGGAAGGATACAAGATAAAGTACAGTCCCCATCCTTATATAACTTACAAACTTGTGTGTGCAGCGGGAGAAATAAGTACATTAATACCAATAAGACTGGAAATACCACATAGCAAGAAACAAGTAAAACGAAAGTATGGGATAGAATCTGAAGGAGAATTCATGTCTGGTTGAGTGGGAGCTAGAAGACTTAACATGGGAGATGTGGTATTAGAAATGCAGTTCAACACACTGCCAAAGTTTCCAAAGATAAAAGCATTCAGAAAGGAGATGTAGCACAAAAAAAAGCAGGGAGCCAGAAAATGAAGGCTACGTCCCAGAGGACAGGTTGTGATCCTACTAGGAAAGTCTTGAATGCCAGGTGAAGGAATCTGAATCTACTCGTAGGTACTGGAAATCATTAAAGGGTTCTGAATGAGAGACTCACATGATCAAAGCAGTGTTTTAAAGAACATGAGTGTGTCAGTTTTGTAGGACCTTGCTACTCAAAGTCTGGTCTCGGGCCAGCATGCTCTTCACCTGGGAGCCTATTAGAAATGCTGAATCTCAGCTGGCCTCCCAGACCCACTGAATCTAAACCTACAGAGGAGCAAAAGCCCCCAAGTGATCCTTCTGCACATTCAACCTTGAGAAGCACTGCTGTAGATTATAGTGGAGGAGGAAGATTTGGCTTAAGGAGACCAGTCAGAGGACTAGGCCAAAGAGAAACAGACCACGATGGCAGAAGTAGACCTACCAAGGCTAACGAGGTTGGCCAGAAAGGGAGAAGCCATAAATGAGGCAGAACTTTGAGGCTAGATGGTGATGGTGTATTTCTGCCTCACTCATTTTCCTAATAGATCAATCATCTTCCCTTTGTTCATTAAAGTCATTGTTTCAACATATTTTTCTTCTATTTGTTCCTTCTGTTCATTGGCAAGCACTGCTTCTTTCTGATTGTGCTCATTGCTCACAGGCCATAAAACAAAAGAGAGATTTTCTCAAGCCTTGTTTTTAAGGAATGCAGATTGCAACTATTGCTATGCCACATGCTGGAGTAAAGAAATCACATAAAGAGATGAGAAGGAAGTAGAAAAGTGAAAATATCTTCTCTCATATATCAGGGTTCTCTTCCCTTCTGAGTTTAATACGAATCAAACAGGTGTGCGTTCAAAGCATGTGAGTGTGTCTTCATCAGCTTTTAATCATCAGCTTCAAGAAAATTCAGATCTGTCAGAAAGAGGGAAAAATAAACAGCTGAGCAGTGCGACTCATTTACACTTCAAATATACTTTGAATTGGTTATTCCTCAATTAATCAAATAGCTGGTGTATCCCTAAAGTAGTATAAAGTGACACGCTGTGTGAAATCAATTTTTCTTTCCCAAATCATTAAATCCAGTAGCCTGTGACTACATCCCTGCTAATTCTGGTACCAGTCCTTTCATCCTCCATTAACTCTGGCACGCCTAACAGGCTGTCAAGAATAATTTCCCAGGATGTAAATAATTCAGAAATTAAAAATTAATAAATAATAACAGAGAACTACTGGGAAATAGGCTGGGTCAATTAGTGTGTTCTGCATTCTGTTTCTTCGCAGCAGGGGGGGCAGCCACATTCGTTACTTGAATCTTTCCTTCGATTCTGAGGTCTGATTTACAGCTCTTCATTACTGGATCCAGTCAGACACAATTACCTCCATCACTATCTCAGTTCCTAACTTCAAAGAAACGAACGTTTTCTTGTCTGCTTTTTTTCTCCTTGCAGCAGGCTCAGCTTGACATCCCTGGAATTTCTTCCACGCAGACTAATTAATAAGTCTTCGACTTATCATATTCACTTCTCTTCTTTGATGTGCTACCTTAGTCAATCATCCCATTTAATTAGAATTTCAATGATAACTTTACTTATCTTGTGGCTAGATGTAAATTAAAATAACAGGATTTTAATTCTCTTTCGTGTGGGGTTATGACATTTTTGGAAGCAAAAGTTTCAACACAAACATGATATTATGTACTTTCTATGTGAGGGTAGAGGAGCATTCTACTAAATCATTTTCCTCTTGCTACAAAAGAGTATTGCTGTGGAGCAAGCAATAATGGAAATGCACTGGATTTTTCTGTAGCATCATTTCACCAAGCCCTTCACAGGAAAAAGAGAAATTGTCTTGATTTGCATAAATAATTAGATCAAGACACAGGTTGTGTTGCCAGCCAAGGCAGTGACTCTTTTGAAGGAAAAAAGTATCTCCAGAAAAATCAAGGCTTTGGTGACCCAAGCCTTTAAGATCTTTTGCCCTTTTCTGTCAAGCCATGGTATTCTCCATGTTGGTGAATCCTGCAGTGGCCTCTTTAGACTTCTACAAAATACCACCAGGAAAATTAAAAAACTCCCTCAAGAACACAGCAAACGGTTGTGGAGCACAAGATGTGATACCAATGTGTGATACACAAAACTGGCTAATAAAGAGGAGCAGAAAGCAGTATTTCATTCCTAGGGAACAATAGTAAGGCCACTATTTATTAAGCTTCCACTGTGTGCCAGTCTCAAGCTCAAGTTCTTAGTCACAAACTTTACCTCTGTTAATTCTCCCAGCAAACTCATTACATAGGCTTATTACCCCCATGTTATGGATAAAGAGATAGTCTCAGGGAGGTTATCCTGCTTTCCTAAGGTCACAAGGGCAGCGCCTGGGAGGGAAGAAACAGAAAAAGCATAAGAATACAGTTTCAACCCTTGGAGCACAGCCTTTAAAGCCTTCTATGATCTAGCTTTAAACTGTCTGTCTGCCAAATTCATGGTCCTTCTACTCAATTACATAAGCTCATCCAAAATGCATCTTCAGGGGTGCCTGGGTGGGGCAGTTGGTTAAGCAACAGACTCTAGATTTCAGTGATCTCAGGGTGGTGAGATCCAACCTCAAGTCCAGCTCTGTGCTCAGTGGGGAGTCTGGTTAAGACTCTCTCCTTTCTCCCTGTGCCTCTCTACCCACCACCTCCTACAATAAATAAATAAATCTTTTTTAAAAAATGCATCTTCAGCATTAACTCATTGCCAGATTTTAGTATAATATATACCCTATTAATACATTGTTGATGGTTGCCTTAATATTTATAAGTCACTGTAGTTATAAACAGGGATCTCAGTCATCATAAACACATTTTTTAAAAGATTTTATTTATTTATTCATGAGAGACACAGAGAGAGAGGCAGAGACTTAGGTAGAGAGAGAAGCAGGCTCCCTCTGGGGAGCCTGATACAGTACTTGATCCCAGGACTCAGGGATCACACCCTGGGCTGAAGGCAGACACTCAACCACTGAGCCACCCAGGCACCCCTAAACACATTATTTTTAAATAGCATCTGCAAACAGAAAATCATATGCCATATACATGACTTTCAGAATAAGAAAACAAGCTTTTCTTACATTTTCTTATGCTATTTTTTTTCCCAGGAACAAAATTATTAGCTTTTCTCTGTGTCACTTAAAAAAAAGTTACTAGCAAGAACATCACTGGCAATTTCACACAATTATTCTATCCTTGTTCTCAAGCTTTCCCCTCCTCTACTCTCAGTAACAATGCCCAGCAAGACAACAAACAGAAGTTACAGTGACCAATGGAAACTTACTTCATTAGTAAGACACGAAACCACTGCATTAATGCTATTTTGAAGCTAACCTTTCAGGGATTTAATACAGTTGTTCTTTAACAATAGAACTTGGTTCATTTGCTACTTAAGACATGATTATTTAAATTAAAGTTAATTGGTTTCCTTACTCCCCTTTAGGGCATTAGGCTCAGAACATTTCTATTAGAAAAATCCAATTTGTCTCAAATTCCTATTTCTAAATTTTAGAGTGGTTAAATTACTCTGGTATTTTAACTCTTTGTAGCAAAAATCATCTCTAAATTATAGCTCAAATGGCAAAGCAATTAAAGATGCAGGTGATACAATTAGCACAAAGGCTGCATAGGAGTTCAGAAGACACAAACTCCAATGTCAGGTGAGTTAAAGGTCTCTGGCAGGGCCTTTCAGAGCCAGGAAAGCTTGGACTTCTCTTGAGGTTCCCAGTACAGAATACCCCCAACTTACAATGGTTCTACTTGACAATGGTGCAAAAGTGATACGCACTCACTAGAAACCACTGTCGAATTTAGAATTTGGATCTTTTCCCCCGGCTGGCAACATATAGTAGGGCACTCTTTCATGATGCTGGGTGGGAGCAGCAGCTGCAGCTCCCAGTCAGCTGCATGATCACGAGGGTGAACAACTGATACAACCATTCTGTACCCAGGCAACCACTCTGTTTTTCACTTCCAGTACAGCATTCCATAAATCACATGAGATATTCAACACTCTGAAAAAAATAGGCTTTGTGGTAGATGGTTTTGCTCAACTGTAGGCTAATGTGAATGCTCTGAGCACATTTAAGGTAGGCTAGGCTAAGCTTTGATGTTCATATATTGTTAGGTATATTAAATGTATTTCTGACTTACACCTTCAGCATACCACGAGTTTATTGGGATGCAACCCAATAAATGTAAGTCAAGGAAGATATGTATAAATTTAAAATGAGGGGTACCTGAGTGGCTCAGCTGGTTAGGTGTTTGACTCTTGACTTTGGTTTAGGTCATGTTCTTAGGATCATGAGATAGAGCCCTGAGTCAGGCTCCATGCTCAGCAAGGAATCTGTTTGAGATTCTCTTTTCTCCCTCTTCCTTTGCCCCTTCTCCTGCTCATGCTCACTCTCTCTCTCTCTCTAAAATAAAGAAATAAGTCTTTAAAAAAAAATTTAAAGTGAAGACACACCAAAGCAAGGTCACCAAAATCATGACATATTTGAAATGCTTACATTGAGGGGCATGTAGGTGGCTCAGTCAGTTAAGTATCTGCCTTCAGCTCTGATCATGATCCCAGGATCCTGGGATCAAGTCCCACATAGGCTCCTTGCTCAGTGGAGAGTCTGCTTCTCCCTCTGCCTCCACCCCCACTTGTGCTCTCTCTCACTATCAATCTCTCAAATAAATAAATAAAATCTTAAAAAAATGTTTACATTGAACCAGTTAAAGTTTTTAATACACAAAATACAATGTAATATAATCCATTTCTTCACAACTAATCACAGGATTAATAAAATGAATTAATTCATGGAGTTCTACAGTGTGTGACAGCCAGTAATGGGTCAAAGTGTACAAGTTCTGCAATGAAAGTCTTTCTATTTCTGTCCTGTATCTCAATGACCAATATAACTTCATCCAGAAATAATGTTGAAATTCTTAAGTTCAAGCTCTACATGAATAGAAAGCTCAAGTCCAAATGCTCCTTCTCACTATTCTTTGATAATCTCCAATCTCATTCATTCACTTAAAAAAATAGTTTTGAGTGCTTACTATGTTTCAAGTACCACCCTAGGTATTGAAAGTATATCCATCAAAAAATGTTTTTTAAAGCTCAAAATTTCCCTACTCCAGCAGCCCCGGTGGTGCAGCGGTTTAGCAACTCTGGATCAAGTCCCACGTCAGGCTCTCTGCATGGAGCCTGATTCTCTCTCTGCCTTTCTCTCTCTCTGTGTGTCTCTATGAATAAATAAATAATCTTTAAAAAAAAATAAAAGTTCCTTGATGGGTAACTGTTTTAAAAAAAATTTCCCTACTCATGCAACATACATCTAATAGAGAAAAAGTATAATAAATACGCACACACAAATATATATAATATATTATAATATATTATATATATAATTTATATAATACATAAAATATAATCCTCAAATTACTATATATATATATATATATATATATATATATATATTATGTTAGAAAGTGGTAAGTGCAGGAAAAAAAAAAACAGAACACAGGGGTGAGGGAGTTTGAGGGGGCAATGAAGGACAGAAATGAGTAATTTAAATGGGAGTTAGGATAGGGCTCACCAAAAAAGGGACCTTGAGCAAAAAAGTAGAGAAAGTAAGAATAAGCCATGTAGATATCTGGGGGAAGAGCAGTCTATGCAGAAAAAGAGCCAATGAAACAGGAACACTATGATACCTTTCTACAAATGCCATTGCCCAATATTATTGAGTACATTAATTGATCTGAGGAAAAATTTTAAATTATCATCTTAATAGATATTTAATAGATCGTAATACTTAATAGTATCTTAACAGATATTGAGAAGGAAATTAACAAATTCAACATCCATTGACAAAAAAAAAACAGTTAAATAGTAATCAATGGCTTTTTTTTTTTTTTTTTAAGATTTATTCAGGAGAGACACAGAAAGAGAGACAGAGACACAGGCAGAGGGAGAAGCAGGCTCCCCACAGGAAGCCAATTCTGGACTCGATTGCAGATCCCAAGATCATGCCCTGAGCTGAAGACAGACATTCAACTGCTGAGCCACCTAGGTGTCCTTCAGTGGCTATTTTCTTAACATAAGACTTAGTAGATGCTTTCCTGCTAATGTCAAGATCAAAACAAAAATGCCTATATCTACACTACTATTTAATATTGTGTTTGAAGTATCAACCAATGGAACTGGACAAGGGGCATAGAACTAGAAAGGAAGAAAGAATATGCCTAGATAATATACCTGGAAACCACCCAAAAATTAATAAAAAAATTAAATACCAATAATATGAGAATTTAGTAAGGCAGCCTGATATAAATTAATAAACAAAAATCACAGTCTTCAATAAAAAGAAAATAGTTAAATGGAGTAATAGAAAAGAGGATGCCATTTACATTAGCAATGAAACAATTAAAATACCTACAAATGAAATGTTTACATTGAGAAATATCTAAAACCTATATGAATAAAACTTTAAAAATAGAGATGAATAAATTGAGAGATATCCCATGTTCTTGGATACAATGACTCAACATCGTAAGGAAGTCAATGAATATATAACTATATAAATATAGAAAAATACAAATGCTAACCAAGTTTTTGCTTGGAGCTAAATAAGTGATTCTAAAATTTGCATGTGAGTTGATATGCAGAATTTAAAATTTTTTTTAATGATACAGGTACAATATCTTGAAATCTATACAAAGCAATCAGGCACATGAGAAAACAACAAAAGCCATGAGAAATATCAGACAAAAGAAAGCCATCTGTGGGGAATTCAGGTAATGGAGTTATCAGTCATAAAACATTAAAATAATTATGCTCAATACATTCAAGCACTCAAGGTAATAGAAGTCAAGATTGAAAAATTCAGCATATAATAAGAAGCATAAAATGAGAATTGAAGGGAAAATTAGAACTAAAAAATATAATAACTGAAATTAAAAAGTTATTCAATACATTTAATAGTGTATTAAATATACTGAAGAGAGAATTAATGAAGTAGAAGATGGGCTGAAAGAAAATAAAGTGAATTGTTGAAAAACAAAACAACAGTAAATACTAAAGAGAGGGTGGGAAATTGTGGTGGCTTTAAAATATAATCCTAAAATTACTGACACTATCCATCAAGAGGTGAAGATATTAAGTCCACTGCCTTTGAACTTAGGTTGGTTTGTGATATTTTATGAATTGAAAAAGGAGATGTAAGGGTGCTTGACTGGCTCAGTCCGTTAAACATCTGACTCTTGATTTCAGCTGAGGTCATGATCTCAGGGTGGTGAGATCAAGCCCTGAGTTGGGCTCTGTGCTCAGCAGGCAGTCTGCTTGAGATTCTTTCCCTTTCCCTCTCCCTCTGTTCCCCATACTTTCTCTCTCTCTCTCTCTCTATCTCTCAAATAAATAAATACATCTTTAATAAAATAAAATAGGGAATATATATTTGGTCTTGTTCTGACACATAACTCCAAAAACTCTTAGAATTTTCTAAATGATAAGAACTGGAAATTCGTTTGTTGTATTAACACAGTGATGTTTGGACTTCATCTAAAGCTAGGGGCTGGTTGCCCAAAGAACCAACCATGTAAATACAGAATTGGTTAGGGAATCATAACACTTCCATGTGCCACTGTGCCAGGCTTAAATTCCATGGGAACAAAAGATCCTTTTTTGGGGACCTTGCCCTATGTATGTCTTCATCTAGTTGCTGATTTGTACCCTTTAATATCTTTTGTAATAAATTGGTAATCTAGTGAGAAAATGGATTTCCCTGAGGTCTATGAGCCACTCTAGCAAATTAATCCCTCCCCAAGGAGGGAGTAATGGGAACTTCTGCTTTACAGCCAGTTGGTCAGAAGCAGAGGTAACAACCTGGACTCAGGAGTGCCATCTAAAGTGAAAAGCAGTTTGTGGAACTGTTCTAAACCTGTGGGATCTGATGCTATCTCCAGGTAGACACTACTGGAATTGAGTTGAATTGTAGGACATCTGGCTGGTGTCAGAGACTTGATTGGTGGTGTAGGGAAACTCCTTCCTCTCTCCATCTCTCCCATGCTGGAATTAGTGACCAGAACCTTGAGCTTGTGACAGCTTTGACTAATAGAATATGATGGAAGTGATGTTATGTGCCTTTTCACGGCTAGGTCGTAAAAGGCCATGCAACTTCTAGAGATACAGTGATAAGAATACAGTGTGTAGCTGGAGTACCAGGAGGAAAGAGAGTGGGGCAGAAGCAATGTTTGAACAGATAATGGCTGAGAATTTCTTAAAATTCATGAAAGATACTAAGATACATATATAAAAGACCCTACAAACCTCACAGAATAAAGAAAAGCTTACCTAAGCACATCATAGTAAAACCAATCAAAACCAAACCCAAAGAGAAAATGTTCCCAAAAATAGCCAGGAAAAAAAAAAGCAGACAAATTACTTTTAAAGAAGAAAAAATAAGAATAATTTGACTTCTCAACGGATCACAGAAACCAAAAAACAGACTAATATTTTCAAAGAACTGAAAGGAAAAAAACCCACCAAACTTGAATTCTTATTTAGTATAGCAGAAACTGTTGGTGTCCTGCACTATATTCCTTCAGCCCACTTCTAATTTTGGTTTTATCTGTGGTCAACTGATTAGTAACCTAAATTACATCTTCAAAATTCCTTTTGCCACATAATATAGCATAATTACAAGAATATCACCATGGGACAGAAGTCACTGGGGCCATCCTAGAATTCTTAGCCTTCTGCCCACCACACATACTCTGTGACCCACCAATTCCATTTCTAGGGTTATACTCAACTGAAATGTATTCACCAAAATATTTGTACTGTAGAAGCAGCAGTTTATGATAGCCTGAACTTGGAAACTACCCAACACCTTTCAACAGAAGAATAGTAGTATGTTTACTCAGTGGAATTCTACATAACAGTGAGAATTTTAAAAATATATAGATGAATTTTATAAACATAAGATTGAACAATAGAAGCCAGATACAAAGAATACTGTTCATTTCTAGAAAAAACAAAAATTGGTAAAACTTATCTATGGCGTAGAAGTCAGAATGGTCATGATCCTTGGAAAATGGAGAAAAGAATGGAAGTACACAGAGAGGTTGATAATATTTGCAGTGCTGATAATATTGTCTTGATCTAGGCCTGTTCAATTTGTGAAAATTTATCAAATATTAAATTGTACTTCACCCAGTTCACATTTTAAAACATTCTAGGACTGGGTAAAGTATAATCAGGGAAAACTAGGATAGTGAGACCACTGTTCTTTTCTCTTGGGGAAGAGCAGCTCATGGAAAGATTAGTAAATAATACTAAAGTGGTTTCCCATCAGATTTCCCATCTCCTGTCACTGTACTCATCTGTCCAGCCCAGTCTCTCTAGAGAGACAATATATTTCAAGTAAATGCATTCATTTGTTCACTCATTCAAAAACCACATGTTACTCTCTGCCTGATGTCTGGTACAGGGATGAAAGAATTCCATAAGGACAAAAAAGTCAAGGACTGGGATGGAGGAAAGTAACTTATGACTGGGTCAGGGGAGAAGCAGCTATTTGAGAGTCCACAATGGGAAGGCTACAACCAGAGCCTTCCATTTGCTGTGAGGACAAAGACATGAGGCATGATGTAATTAACAGGACTTGCCATCCAAGACAGATCTCTAATATGATCAGGGCATCTGCCCTCAGTCATTTGCCTCCTTTCTTTCCTCATCAGTCAGGCTGGGAAAACCAAAAGGGAACTTGAATGGATACAAGGATGCTCTACTCAAATTCCCTCATCTGGGCCAATGCAGAGGCTCACAGCTGCTTCTGTCACTAAACATTGCTTGCAGCTTCAAGAAACTGCCTCACCCATGGTCAGAGGGCATCCAGGCTCAGGACTGACAGATGTGGGAGTGCAAAAGCCTGGCTCCCTCTGCCGTTTGGGACAGCTATGAAGAGCCATCCTAACTCCAGAGCTCTTTATTGGAACAGCTGAGGCATCGGCTGTGGATCTCCACTCCTACCTTCCTCATTTCCTTAGGGGTGTATTTTTTAAGGGCATTCCCCAACACACAGGCATGCAACTCCCTCTCTCATGTTTGCAGGGAGCCTAACCTTAGATAAAAATTTAAAGGCCCTTTGTAGCATTTTTTCCTTAGGGCGCAAAGTGCTCTTTACTTTTTTGGAGGTCATGATACTCTTTGACAATATAATGAAAGCTAAGGACTCTTATCTCAAAATACATACATATACACATATATATACATACACACACACACACACACACACACACACATAAGCACTTAATGTAAACTTTTACATGCTATTTTAGAGGGCTCCCCTCCCTTCCTCCTCATTTTTAAGGCTCAGCACAAACTTTATTACCCATGTGAAATGTGAAGTTCTGTACATAATCATAAGATTAGCCACCATTAATTGAGCACTTACTTTGGACAAGACCCCATGCTAAGTGCTTTAATTTTATTGTGCCTTTGATCATGGCATAACTCATTTAAAGCTTTGTTCACTGTAACACAGTTAATAATTAGCAGATACTGGATTTAAATTGTTAAGCTTGTGCTTTGAATGAATGACGAGCAAAAGGAAGGGAAGGTTACAGAGTCAACTCCTCGAAGGTCATCTAACAAGTGTCAGAACTGGGATCTAAACCTACGACTACCTACCAAGCTGGTGCTCTTTAGGTTAAATGTGTCGTAACACTTCTCAGAAGGGAAAAAATTGACTTTGTCCCACTCCCGCTCTTCGAAGCTCCCTCTGTTATTTGCATTTGTTTCTACAACGATTCCCAAGGGCTTCGCGCGGCGCTGCCGTGGATCGCTCACGCGCATCCAGGCCCGCAGGCAGGGGCGGCACGTCAGCTGCCGTACAACGTGGCGGCGCCAGGCATCCCCGCCCATGGAAAGGAGCTGGGTGGTGTCCGTACAACATGGCGGTGCTGGGTCTGACGTAATTTCCGGTCCGACGCAGTCACAGTTAACCTTTAAACTTGCAAGCGCTTCCTTTTTCCTCTTCCGGGGACGGCGTCCATAGGTATGGCTGCTCTTTCTTTTTCCCCATCGCTCCTTGGTCTGCAATCGGCCGCCATCCGGGGAGGTGGGGGAGCCAGGATCTGCGCAGCGCAGCCCTTGGAGCTGGCCTGGGAATAAGAGTTCGGGAGGAAAGCTGGTGGTGAGCAGGTCCCTGGCTTTTTAGCTTCAGACGGCCACCGACCCGGACCCCCCCTCCCGGGCCGGGAATAGCCGGAGCTCATCCCTCGGGCTTGGCCGCCTTCAGAGGCGTGTTTGGAGACGTACAAGTTGTGGTTCGGCTCGTTGAGACCCTGCGGGATCGCAGAACGGTTCCCTCTCTTACGCCCACCTCTTAGCATTGCTCTCGTAGACGTTCTCCGGCTGTGCGAGGGCGGACGACCAGCACGTTCGGGTCGTTTCAAGATGTTTTCTCTTCCAAGGCCGATAGCGAGGAAGATAAAAGTGTTAATAGGGAGTATTCTGTCTTGGTTTTGAAGCTGTGAGCGGAATGGTGGCTCCTTGGAGCTCTCGCGTTGGCCCTCGGCGTCGATTTTGGTGTCTTGACGGTTCTGTTTTAGTGTAACGTTAGGAAGGAGCTGACATCAAATGCCGGCTAGTTTCTCTTCCATCGTATGTGACGGAGCGATCCCGACGTTAGGGATACAGCGGGTCTTGTTGACGGTTTCATGTTACTTGGAGTGGTAGTCCAGAGCCGTTCATATGCCGGCTTGCACATCCAGTTTGCTAAGTGATACTGCTCAGTATTAATTCCAGCTGATAAAAAAACAAAACAAAACCAGATGTCATGATTCACGCTTTTTTTTTTTTTAAGATTTTATTTATTTATTCATGAAAGACACAGAGAGAGAGAGAGAGAGGCAGAGACACAGGCAGAGGAAGAAGCAGGCTCCATGCAGGGAGCCCTACGCGGGACTCGATCCCGGGGTCTCCAGGATCACGCCCCGGGCTGAAGGCGGCGCTAAACCGCTGAGCCACCCAGGGATCCCCTAATTCACACTTTGATACTAAAATAAGTATTAGTTGGCTCTTGACTTGTCCCGCATGCCACTTTGGGGCAAGACGCTGAGCCCTAAGCATCTTTTGTGTGACTGTCACTGCAATAGGTTGAGCAGGTTAGTTTCTGTCGTTTAATCCTAATGACAGCCCTGTGAACTCAGTAAAAACTTTTAGAGACCGGGAAGCAAGCTAGCTCTTTGTGCAGTAGATTCGGGTGGATGGCATAAGTTGAGGATTGAATTTAGTGTTCCTTTAAAAAATTCAAATCGTGCCTGTAGCATTTTTCTAGACACCACTCCAGACAGAATCGGGCTTTTTTGAGGGATAAGTCTGGCAAATTTTAGCCAAGTGCCATCATTGATTACTGTCAGGAAAACAAACGTGGGCCTCCTAGCATTCTTAACTAATCACTGTTAAGTATATCGTTTTAAAATAATGGAATTCTCTTCATCAGATACTTTAAGGATTATTGTATAAAAAAGTATACGTATGGGATGTATGAATTATGTGATATTGTTTTTGTTGTAAGGTTTGAATTATTTCTACAATGCAGTTTTATTCCATTCTTAATCTAGGCGTTCAGAATGGTTCAGCGTTTGACATACCGTCGTAGGCTGTCCTACAATACAGCCTCTAACAAAACTAGGCTGTAAGTATTTCTAAAATTTAAAATACATATTGTTGTTTTACTCTGCAGAATGCTGAGCTCTTCCCTATCCTCTCACTTCCTAGGTCCCGAACTCCTGGCAATAGAATCGTTTACCTTTATACCAAGAAGGTTGGGAAAGCACCAAAGTCTGCATGTGGCGTGTGTCCTGGCCGACTTCGAGGAGTAAGTTTATCCTTTTGCTGTGAATAACAAGAACTAGTGAGCACTAATACACTTGTAAGAGAATGAATGAGAGGTCACCACTAGGAAGATTGAAAAGTACTAAGCATCTATGATCTGAATCTGTCAAGAACACAAACTTTTAAAGCCTATATGACAGATACGGTGAAATGCCTTTCAGATAAATCAGTAATAGCATTTCCTGTTGTGACCTTGTTTACTGTTTATACTTGTCACATATCTAATCCAGGACCGTTTCTTTGAAAGCATCACAAAATAATCTCAACATTGACTTTGTGCAGGTTCGTGCGGTGAGACCTAAAGTCCTTATGAGATTGTCTAAAACGAAAAAACATGTCAGCAGGGCCTATGGTGGTTCCATGTGTGCTAAGTGTGTTCGTGACAGGTAAATATAACTCTTTAATGAGCTTTCTTTTTCTTAAACGTGTGTGTGCATGTGTCTGTTCCATTGCATGCTAATCATTGTTAGTCTGGTGAAATTTAAAAGAAAGTTGTATATTTTAGATGCCTTCCTTGATTAGGGATAGTTGGTCCTGTGCAGACTGATAAATGATACTGGTTCAAATTAATTCATTTAGGATTTGGGGGCATCCTTATGCTAGACGTAGAAATTAAAATGACCTTGGTTTTTGTGGGAGAGGCAGGTAAACTATTAGTTACTGGTCCGGTAGATGGAGAGTAGAAGATCTTAAAAGTGTGGGAACAAAATAACTACATGTAGTTGTAGTGTGGCTAGAGCCACATTAAGATCTAAAAGCTGGTTGGGGAGGAGGGTTCTGGAAGATGAGAGTATTCCAGGTAGAGGACTGGGCCTTTTGGTTATGTGGAAAGATTGGTAGCGGCACAGGTAGGAGAGGAAGCAACGGAGTTTATAATGGTAACATTTATTGCCTGTTTTTTATGATAAACGTGTTACAAACCTAGCAGGGAAGGGTTTTTCTGTTCTGAGAATAAACCAACATTTGTTTAAATTCATATAGCCAGTAAGGGACAGCACTGGGATTCATTCTAGGTTTTATTGAGACCCTGGCTTTTTTATTAATCTCATTGCCTCTAAAGACTAAGTGGAAGGATTTGTGAGGTGGTTGGTCTTCACAAGTTAAGGAACTGGTTCAGAAAGTGGGTTTCCTCCAGTTTATTCAGCTAGTTATATAAAGTGGTTGAGCTAAGTTTCTAAACCAAATCTGGCACTTAAACTTTGCAAGTTCACTCTGCCTTTCAGGAGTTGATTTGTAAGGGGATGGTAAGGCATGTTATAGTAATACAAATAAAGGTAAATGTAACTTGCATGAAATAAAAGAAATCTGAACTATGAAGTTAGAGGAGAACAACTTTCAAGGTAGCTGGGACTCTGCAATGGGTATTTGAGGTAGTATCTGAATGTTAGGTTTAAATGTTGGTCAAGAGGTTGATTGAAAGGGCATTGAGGCAAGGAATGAGAAATGAGATTGTAACAGCGTGTTGGAGATGAAGGGTCATGAGTTAGGTCTAAGCTAGAGGAGTTTGGCTTCTTACCAGTGTTTGGTTTGCTAAACATAATCATGGGTGCATTTATTAAAAATAAAATTTTCAAGCCTACTTCTTAGAGATTTGGATGTAGACCTGCTGGTGGTCCTTAGGTTAGTATTAGTTGTGAGTCTGAGAGGAGTATTGTCTTTGAGTAAGTTTAGGAAATTTTTAAGGGTCCTGAATAAGAGTGGCATTAGTTGTGTTTCTTTTTTTTCTTTTTTTTTTTTTTAAAGAGAGGGAGAGGCAGAGACACAGGCAGAAGGAGAAGCAGGCTCCATGCAGGGAGCCTGATGTGGGATTCGATCCTGGGACTCCGGGATCACGCCCTGGGCTGAAGGCAGGTGCTAAACCGCTGAGCCACCCAGGGATCCCATTAGTTGTGTTTCTGTAACGTAATTACATTGAGAAGATTTGAAGGAGTCCAAAATCCCAGGGATTTTAGGCTGGGTCATTAGATAACCAGGGGTGCCAATAAAGAGCATAGGTGGGACAGGTTTTTGTGGCAGTTAAATGAGTACGTTTCTCTCTAGAGGTAACTTTGCTTTTAACAAATGGTAGTGAACACCTGTTGCTTGTCAGGTCCTATGCACTGTAATAATAAAATACACTTCCTCTCTAAAGGGATGTTTAAAACACAAATTACAACTCCTTCCAAGTTGAATCTTCATAAAAGTCTTGTAAAGTGGGTATGAACTTACTGCTGTACCTTAGGACAGAGAAGGTAACTTGCCCAAGATCACACAGCTAGTAAGTGGCACAGTTGGCCCCAGACAGGCTGTAGAACCTTTACACCTGAGAAAGTACCTCTTGCTGGTATCTTTTAACCGATGTGGTTCCACACCTGTAATTCCTTCTTGACTCAGAAGAAGGTGGCAGGTGCAATTAGCATAGAATTGAGGGATTATCCTGCTTTTATATTCCAGTGTAGGAGGGAGACCTTCAGCTGAATGGGTCTGGCCATTTAGTTTTAGTTCCTGAGTGTTTAGTCTATGCTGGGTTTCATCCAGTATTCATTTAACTTTTTTTTTTTTTTCCTAGGATCAAGCGTGCTTTCCTTATTGAGGAGCAGAAAATCGTTGTGAAAGTGTTGAAGGCACAAGCACAGAGTCAGAAAGCTAAATAAAAAAATGAGGATTTTTTTTGAGTAATAAAAATCAAAAAGCTTGATCTGTTATTGCTATTGTAATTTGTTAGTATACATGTTTGGTTTCTGTGTGGTGTCTGGGGATTTCATGATTTTTAGTTGATTACTTTTTCTGAAAGACAGGAATTGGAAGTCAGTGATAAAAATTTTTGATGACAGCTCTTGAAGACTTGGGACGGTTTGAGAAAAGTGGCCCTTATATCCAGACGGTCCTTTTAATTCCAATTAATCATTTCCATTGAATCTCCTTCAGTACTAACATTGATAGGACAGAAATCACAGTGTTCAATGAGTTATTTGGAATGGAATCTTTTTTACATCATATTTAAACTCCCATTTCCTTAGTTGACTTCATTTCAAAATGGTCTATTTTGGAGAACTCAACTCTGTATTCAGCAAATAGCAAGCTCCCCTTATATATAAAACTTCATGTCATGCATCTAGTGAAATTCAAATTCTGATTGATGTTGAATTTATAATCGTTCAGAAAATTAAAATAATGGGCCTTAATTTATTCTTGAGAGCCATGTAATATTGTTTCTAATGACTCTTAGTAATATAGAAGTATGTAAAGATAGTAATAATAGCTCATTCTTACAGTTCTTAGACTGTACCAAGTATTTTCTGATACTCTACATACATAATTTCATTTAAATTGGCTTCCAAGACCATTTTTTTCAGATCACATCAAACTTATTTTGGATTTCAAAGGAGAGTCAAGACCAGAGCTCCCCAGATTATTGGTACAAGCCAAGAAATCTAGAAGTCAAGAATTCTATGTATTTTTACCTTTTGTCTTAGTCTAGATGTTCCTCTCATTGATGTGATGCAACTTAGGTGTCTTGGGCAGAGGGCTGTTTTCCTCTTACAAAAATGACTGCTTTTAGGAAGGAAAAAAATCTTTCTGACCTCCAAATACTCATTTGTGCCACACTGCCAGCTAACTTACTGATAGTTTATAGACATTACAGAAGAGGAAAGCTGACACAGGAATTCAAACAGTAAAACTTTATTTAACAACAGTACTTGATAACATTTTCGTGATGGCTAGCATTGGGTTTGCCATGTGCCTGACACTTCAAAGTACTTAACATCTTCACTGAATCCCTTTAAGAACCCTGTGACACCTGTTATCCCTAGTTTACAAATAAGGAAATAAGCACACATTTCCCTAAGGAAATAGGAAATATCTGGGTGTGATAGTACCCAGAGTCATTTGTTTTTAGGATTTTTACAAATGATATGCATAAGTGGTTGAACTCGAATGACTGCCATGCCTGATAAATAATAGCTGAGGCTCCTATTGTCAACATAGTCTCAAGACAATTGAGTTCCACTAGGTTTCCCCAGACACCTGCCAATCCTAAGGCTTGTTAAGCAGCAAGAGTAATACAATTACTTCCTGTGATGTTTAATCATGATACAAGATTTCTACTGGAGATATAACTAAAATATTGGATTCTGAGGTAGATTAACCTCTCATTTCACCATGACAGGTTGATGCATACTACAGGGACAAGTTTGGTGATCCTGGATGTATTGAGTAGAAGAATGCAAAAATTAGTACTTTCAAAATACAATAAAAAAACAATGCCTTAACATTTAATAGAGTTATTTGCTTGCCTGGTAGACTAATCTAGTTTTGAAAAGGCTTGAGATAATTGTTCAATGTTAGCTGTGGAGGGGACAGCCTCCATTTGCCAGCTCAGCACGAGTCCTTGCCTGTCTGGGCGCTTCCCTCCCACCCAGTGCTGCAGGACTGATTGAACGCAGTCTAACTGGTGAGTACTACTAAGTTTCAGCAAAATGAGTCAGTTAACAAATTTGAGAAAGCTAAAATATGAAAGCTACATACTTTTCAGACTATTAAATGGCTTAACCTTTAAAAATTGGGAACATTCTACTTTTATAAAATCATCTTTGCAGACAATTTGAAATGTATGGAAAAATAGGGACACCTGGGTAGCTCAGTGATTGAGCATCTGCCTTCAGTTCCAGGGGTGATCCCCGGGGTCCTGGAGAGGTCTTGGGGATCAAGTCCAGCATCAGGCTCCCTGCAGGGAGACTGCTCCTCCCTCTGCCTAATGTCTCTGCCTCTTTCTCTGTGTCTCTTATGAATAAATAAATAAAATCTTAAAAAATAATATGGAAAAATTGATTGAAAAACATCCCCTTTAATTTTAGTATGCAGGTTATCATTTAACAGTTTGAGATCTTCCCATTTTGCTTCCTAGGCATAGGAGAGATTTTTTAAATCAAAATTGGAGGCATGTAAATTTTCAACCCACTTAACCCAAAGACATGTGACCAGCTTTACACTTTACAGCTTTTGATGGCTGCATCTGCATATTTGGCATTTATTTCCTTTCTTTTGAACATTTAGGTTATTTCCATTTTTTTTTCTTTTTTAATCCTTGAGAGCATTTTTACATATTTGATCGTTTGATTCATGCTGATTGTTTCTAAATTCATAAGCTGGCACTGAAATATGGTACTTAAATAATTAATTAAGTTTAGTTACTGGGGTTGCGGTATTGCTTCTGAGTGTCTTAGTCTGCTCAGGCCACTGTAACTAATTACCAGAGACCGTGGTTTAAACTACAAATATCTCACAGTTCTGCAGACTGGTAGGGCTAAGATCAAGGTGCTGGCAGATTGAGTTCTTAGGGCCCTCTTGCTGGTTAACAAAGCACTGTCTCCTTGTATTCTCAGGTCCAAAGCAGAGAAGCAAGCTCTTTTGTGTCTCTTACACAGGCACTGATGCCATTAAGAGGGCTTCACCCTCAAGATTTAATTACTTCCCAAGGCTCCCCCGTTATTTATGCCATCACAGTGAGGATTAGGGTTTCAACTTTGCAATTTTGAGGGGAGACACAGGCATGCTAATTTCCATAACATTAATGATATGAGTGAACTGTGCCTAATCAGTGAGCCATTTCTTCTCCTGTTTAGTTTAGCCACCAAAGTTCTTGACCACAGGCCACACTTCTTCAGCTGTCTAGCTAATGCCTCTCCTCTTAACCTCTTCCCCCCACACTTCAGTCCAGCTTCCCCCTCCCACCCCAGCACTCATAGCAGTGCAGAATTCATCCTGTAGTGTGTAGATCGAGAAGAGCATAGATGGGTATGAACATAATACCAACTCTGCCCAACTGACCAAAGTGAATTCTGCACTGTTCTGCTTTTTGATTTTGTAAAAAGCAAAATGAAGCTTTTATTGAATCCAGTTCTGTGTGTGTGACTTAAGTATTCTTGACAGGTTCCTAAAAAGACATGTGAATGTAGTCAGTGGTTTCTTTTTAAAGTCTAGTATTTCTTCTTCCATTGAATTGCTTATAAATTCTATTAGAAGGATGAGGGAAGGGGGTCTTCCACCCTTAAAAGCAGAATATCTCCATATGTTTAAGTAAGTTAAGTTTACTTTCAGCAGTATAATAACATACTTAAAATTTTTACCCTGATGATTTGGAGCTTGGGTTCCCAGAATCTTGATAGTCAGAACTATGTCCAGCTTTAAATATAAACTATTTCTTATCACACCAATTAAAATCATATACTATTCTTATGGAGTAAGGTTGCTAAGCAGGGCTGAATACTATAGTCTTTCTCTGGTGTGGATTACTTAGTTTATAAGAGTTTGATAAGAGTTTATAGTTGTTAGGTATTACCAATAGAACTGGTGGTGTGTAAAGCCAGATCATTCCAGCTGCAAGCGTCAATTGTGCACATCTCTTCCCAGCTCTGTTTTCAGATCGGTACCCTGAAATTGTCATGGTGGGAGTATTTATACCTGGGAAATCAGCAAATGGTACAAAAACTCTTTTCCCTCCTTGGGAGCTGGTTATTAAATATTTCCAACAAACCACTGGCTGTTACTCAAGTTATAGTCTATCATCACAACTTAAATATGATGCTCTTGGTTTCAAGAGCTCTATGTATATCTGGGACATATTTGATAATCACTTATATTTGAAAATTGTAATAAATGTGTTTTAATTCTGTGAATATGCTGGGATTTGATTTTATAAAATACAAAACAAAGGTTTTATTGAATCTGGCTGTGTGAATGTAGAGGAAAACAATGTAAAAACTTGGAAAAGTATAAGTTCCATCTCTTTAAACAATGAAAACTAGATGTGATAAACACTGTATTCTAAACCAGGAGTAGAAAAGAGCCTTCATGAATTTCTAAATGATAAGATGCACAATAATTCTAGATCAAAAGATGCTTTCTGGTTTCCAAAATAATACAATAATTTTGAGTAAATCTTAAATATTTCTGGTTAATTTGAAGGATTACATAAATGTTTTTGCCACTATGTTTATATTGTTACAGTTTGCTTTCACTTTCATTGGTTACCTCAGCAAACATTTATTAGAAACTACTATGTTCCAGAAATTGTGCTGTGGGCAAATAGTATACAATAGTCAACAAAGCAGACTCTTCCCTGCTCTCACGGCACATAGGGGAGACCATGTTAAATGAGGAAACCAACACATTTTTTTTTTATAAATATATTTTTTTAAAGATTTATTTATTCATTCAGAGAGAGCGAGAGAGAGGCTGAGACACAGGCAGAGGGAGAAGCAGGCTCCATGCAGGAAGCCCGATGTGGGACTCGATCCTGGGTCTCCAGGATCACACCCCGGGCTGCAGGCAGTGCTAAACCGCTGCGCCACCAGGGCTACCCCCAACACATTTTTAATTGCACACTTTGGGATAAGAGTTATAAAGGGAAACTACAACGTTGTGAAACAGGGCAAGAAATAAACCTCACAAGATGGTGAAGTAGGCTTTTCTGAGGAAGTGATATTTAATATCATGGCAAGGATAAATAGATTTTAGCTGGGTGACAAGTAGAGAGAACATTCCAAACATAAGAACCAGCATGCAAATGCCTTGACAAGAAAGAGATTGTATAAAGAAGTAAAATTCATGCAGCCCGATTCACTCTCAATATTTGTAGCTGAATAAATTGGATATGTATGAACAAATTGTTAATCACTAAGGGGGAACATCCCTGCTTGCACATAGCTTTTGGTCCACCTACCTGGGCCCAGAGCCAAGAGGTGTGTGCCTCCTTTCCTTCTTAAGGGAGGCCAGTGAAAGAAAAGCTTTCCTAAACTAGTTAGGAGCAAAGACACTCTCTTCTGCATTACAGGGTATTTAAATTATGCAATCCCCTAGATAATTTAGGCATCAACCTACTATTAAAGAGGAGAGGGATCAGAATTATTGACTGAATTCCCCTAATATTCACTCAGCCTCTGTATTCCTTAGACTGTGCAAATACTCTGAGGGTTTTACTTGCTCACATGCATGCTTGCTTTTTTCTCTCTCAAGTTGAGAATAAGCTTACAGCTTGACATTCCCAAAGAACAAATGGCCTTAAAGAAAATTCAGTTTACTGCATCTTAGTATACATTGTATAAAGACTTTGTTAGCTATATAGTCTTTGATGAAACTACTCAATCCTACCAGCAGTGCGGAAGTAGCCCTAGACAATACCTGAATGAGCGAGCACTCATGGCTGTGCTCCAGTAGCTTTATCTACAAAAACTGCTGTTGGAATAAATTTGGCCACAGGTTGAAGTTCATGGGCCCTCCCCTCTCTAGATGACACCTGCTTCCAGCTGCAGCTGCCATCTTATTGCAAATGCACAAGAAACCTCAAGAAACACCAACAGAAAATGGCCTTGTTGAGTAATTAACCCAAAGGATGATGAGAAAAAATAAAATAGTTGTTTTTATCCCATTAAATTTTGAGGTAATCTCCTTTATAGCAATATACCATTAAAACAGTCGTATGGTACAATGGTCTTTTTTTTTTTAATTTTTATTTATTTATGATAGTCACAGAGAGAGAAAGAGAGAGAGAGAGAGAGAGGCAGAGACACAGGCAGAGGGAGAAGCAGGCTCCATGCACTGGGAGCCTGATGTGGGATTCGATCCCGGGTCTCCAGGATCGCGCCCTGGGCCAAAGGCAGGCGCCAAACCGCTGCGCCACCCAGGGATCCCTAATGGTCTTTAAATATGATTTTGCTCCTGGGTGGCACAGCTGGTTGAGTGTTGGATGCTTGGTTTCAGCTCAGGTCGTAATCTTGGAGTCACAAGATCACACCCCACCAGGCTCCCCACCCTCCACGAAATCTGGGGATTCTCTCTCCCCCTCCCTCTGCCACTCCTGTCTGTGCTCTCTCTCTCTCTCTCTCTTTTTCTCTAAAATAAGTAAATAAACCTTTTAAAAAACTAATATTTTGTTTGCATATCCTTTAAAAATTTTTGAAAGACTTCGTAGACCTTTTCACATTTTTAGATCATTATCTAAAACTTTTCATGATAAATTTAAGTCATTGCAAAGGATATAATTTCTAGCACAGTAAAGAAGTGAATAATTTTTAAAAATCACCTTTTAAATATATAAGATTGAAGCTACATAGCAACCTTAGGAAAAAAGACAGGAATAGATTCTGTTAACAGTTGAATATTTTATATTCTTCATATTTCTTCTTGACTCATGATGTAATTCCATTTCCTCAGTGGGATTTTACACTGTTTTTATGTTGAAAGTCTATTCCTGATTGGTTATTTCCACAATTGTGTTTCTAAAAAGGAAAAACAAAAGAGAGAGGCATGGAGTCTTGCTGCCCATTTGCCCTCTGGATAAGATAAGACATCACTGCCCTTTCATCTGTGTTGTTTTTGCTTCTCTTTCATGGGATTCTCACTGGAATTACCTATTCTTTGACAATTTGGAGGAGATGAAAGAGGGGAGGATGGTAAATGAAAATTGTCATTCCTCATCATTCTGCATTTCATCTGAGATCAGGTCATCCCAATGCAGGCCAGGATGGACTGCTCCAATGTCTAGCATTTCCCTTACATGTAAGTCAGAGGAATACACAAAATCCTGTCACTGATCTTTTATTTCTTGAACATCAATCAATCAAGCATTGTTTATAATTCATTTATTAGTTATGAGGCAGTGTTCTGGATAGGAGGATAAACAAAGTAGACAAAAATCCCTGCCTTAATGGAAATTATATTCTAATGAGGGGAGACATACAATGAAAGAATGAACAAACAAACAAATGAAGGAACGAGTGAGTGAATACATGGAATATACAATATTACTGGTCTATAGAGAGAAGTAAAGCAGGAAAAAAGGACAGAATGTAGGGGGAAGCAGAGGCTTACAATTTAAACAGTGCTGCGATGGAAGGCTACTCTGAGAAGGCTGAAAACAGAGTATTTGCAAAAAAGCATGCCAAATAGAGAACAGCCTGGAAGCCAGAGGGTGCCATGTGGCTGGAATGGAGGGAAATACGAGGAGAGATGAGGTTAGGAAGTTCATAAGGTGCCAGGTTATACCTGTTCTTATAGCTCACTATTCCGACCACTAGAGCCCTCAGAGATGGGCAAGGGGCCCCTGCTCTGGCTTCCCCCTGCCAGTATTCCACCCCACAAAGGATCCAGAGGACTGAGGGTATATGACCTCTGAGCATATGAACCCCCACCCCCACCCCCAAGGGTATGCATGGCCTCAGATACCCCTGTCCAAGGCATCCCAATCCCCCTCCCCCAGCCTGAGCTCTTCTCTCTATCTCTCAAGGAGAACCGTGCCCCTGGGGTGCTCCTCGGAAGCCCAAGGGTATTTGCAGGGACTGTGCAAGGAGCTTGGACATGTGAGCTGAGCTGTTCACACAGCTGCACATGAGGCCCATAGAGGCAGGTAGGGTCAGAGGTCTGGAAAAGATGGTACTGGGCAGGGAACAGGCTACTTCTATGCCACCATGTTCAGACAGAGAGCCCTGACAAGTTCTAGAATTATAATATTGGGCCTGGCCTTTAAGACCCTTTGAAGGAAGGTATGTTTGTCAAAGGAGAGGCTAGAACTTACCTTGTTGTATCACTTGTTGGCTCGATTTACACTTTCCTGGTGTTTATATGTGATATTCACCGTGATATTACACATTTATTTGTACTCTTGTGCCTAGTCCTGTGAAACGTGTGGTCAGGTCTGGCTCTTTAGCTCTTGAATGAATGGGAAACCACCAAAGGCTTTTTGTTTGAAGAAAGCTGTGCTGGTCCCAGTATTTATAATTGCCTATTTACTACCCTCAAATTTTATATGCCTCCAGTCAATACATCATGGAACACCACCCTTTCTTTTGTAAAATGGGAGAAAAATGATTGTACAAGAGGGGATGAGAGGGAAAATCGCTGTGACACCTTCCTGGGGAGATCAGTTTTAGGAAAGAGTACATACAGAAACCGATAATCTAGAAATTGTTTTCCTTAAAACCGGGGATGCCCCAATTCCCCTTGGAATGTCTTCAGGTAACTCTGAGATTAAGGTGTGAAGTACCACAATTTGAAGATCCCTGATATAGTAGAAAGAGTGTTTATACTAGAAGCAAAGAGGCCTGGACTATGGCACTGGTTCTGCTACTAGCTACTTCTGTTATCATGGCAAGTCACTTCCCTGTTCTGGAAGGCTGGATTGGTGATCTCCAAAATCTCCCATTCATGGATGTATTAATTAATTTCATTGCCTTGGTAATGAATTGGACATTCATGTTTCAGGAACTGGATAGGGCTTTGAGGGTGACTATGATATCTCAGTGCCCTCCAAGACCTCATAGTCTAGTTGTTTAATTCAGGTGCTTATGGCTCTTGGTAGATCAGTTTAAATCAATGGTTTGAATTCTGACAGCACTTATGAGGCATGTTGGAAATGTGTTTGGGGACTGATGCTATGAATTCTGTAATGTATAAGATGGTCCTGCTCCACAAATTGCCTTGAGTCCTATATGACTTTGCAATATCCAATCAGATTTTTCATGTAGGTAGGAAACCCATTTATGATCATCTAAGCCATGGTAAGCTCCATTTAAATATAAACAGAAAAGCATTTTTGCAAGGTTTTTAATAAATACTGAATTTTCCAGGAGTGTGCTATGTAAAACCAAGGGAGATTAGATTCTTCTTCTAAACATTATCAGGAGAAATTCAACACTTTGGAAAAAAGAAATAACAAACCATAAAATTTTTATTTTCTGCAAGGTAACCCAAGATTCCCAGTTTTTAGGGAAAAAAACCTATAAATATATGGATCAATGTGTTGATTTACATTTTTTATTAAATCGATGCTGGATATTGACCGCATAAAATCTGATTAACACTAAATTAATTCGTGGCATTGTATATAAATCTATCATGTTCTTAAAAGAGGACAATGATTTCTAAGTGCTTTGCTTTCTGAACAAGTTAGAGAATTACTGCTGTGGGCAATTGGGAGCTACCACAGGGCTTTAAGTATATTAGTGTTTAGAACATTTTAATGGCATTCACAGAGAGAAGAATTCACATCAGTTCATTTGACAGATATTGACTTTGCACTGAGTTTATGCCACGCACTATGCTGGTACTGCCCCTGGGGAGCATTTCTGGAGTATACAGAATCTCCTATCTTCCTTCTTTGGCCCCTATTTCCATACCCACAGGAATATGGCTTGGTGTAAAGGACAAAGCATAGTCTCCACTACTTAGTTATATTACCTTGAGAAATTACTTAAATTCTCCAGGTCTCTGTTTTACGAACCCCAAACATGGGTATAAGAATACCTACCTTCCAAGATTGTTATAAAGATTAAGTGTGCCTGGCACCTTGTAGGTTCTTAATATTAGTGCTGGTCCCTTTCCATCTCTCCTCAAAACCCAATACATCTGCCATCAGCCACAGTGTGAATATGAGTCAATGTGTTCCCTTTAAGCCTATTTACATCTTAGCTTCATAATTCCTGAGGTTGAGCTGAAAGGCTGACTTCTGCCAAAAGAATTTCGAGCAGGTGAAGCTGGTGATTCAATTTGCTGGAAGTCAAGGATCATTCTATTAAATATAAATACAAAACCTGCAGGTAATGCCAGGGACATGGTCAACGGTAAAGAAGCACACACTGGGATTGCCACCTTTTTACAAACAGATGTCAGGGTCTCAGATGAGGTTTGTTGTATGAAATTTCCCTTTCTGTTTTGAAAAACAGCATTATGATATGGACAAATTTTCCTACACTTTAGATTCACTGAAGAATCTGCTCCTCAGATTCCTAAGCCCCATCTAAGACTTTCTCAGAATCTCTGAAAGTCCAGCCAAGAACCTGCACTTTAACAAAATCTCCTAGCTGATTCTCAAAGAGATGGATCTTGAACTGCCTTTTCACAACATATGGCAGAAAGTACATACAATTTGGTGTTATACAAATATGGGTTTAAATTGTAAGTCCACCAATTAGTCTCCAGTCAGGTAACTTTGAACAAGTTTCTTGCCCTCTCTAAATCTTAGTCACCACACCTATAAAATGAAGGTAATATAACTTGAGATGTTTTGAGTGCTCAATTAAATATCCTATGTTATCCACACCACAGAATGCATGATTCTTTCCTGCTTCTAGTATGGAATTGCCTTCTTATATATTTATGGAGAAGACCATCAAGATGGTCATGATGCAGTCTTCTTATTTGAATGATTAAAATCAAGCAATAATGTTGGAAATACACCAAAAAGTTGAATGATACCTTATCCTCCTCTATCATGTTTTATCCCTAATTTTTTTCTCTTTGTAAGGAATTACACAAACACACACACACACACACACACACAGCCTGAAAATGCAAAGCTGCATTTGATTAGTTCTGGGCAGAAGCACATTAGGGCATCTGAAAACCACAACTGGAGACATCTATTTTGATGGGCCTAATGCTCTGGGTATTTCCTTTCAACCGAACTTGGGGGGAAAGTACTTTGATATAATGTACATATGGAAATATTTTACAACATTCTTAAAAAGTTAGATATTTTATTCAGTATATATATAAAACATACTTTTCTCTTCGATGTGTGCAAATATGGATAAATCAATGTCTTAAAGAGTCCCTTGTCATTTCTAAGATAGATTTGTTTTATTTTGTTTTGTTTTGTTCAATAGACTTCAGTGAGTATGAAAGGGCCAGACTGACAGCCCTGGAGACCCTGGTCTTTTCTCCACGCTCCTGGCAGGAAGTAGGGGCAGCTGCTGTTCAAACCTACCCCAAATACCTTACCTCTGGGAGGATCATTTATGGAGGTGGATAAGACGCTTTGATTTCTCGTTCACTCTGAAAGATGTTGGTGGTGATGGCAGAGGTATGATCAGCCATTTACATAGGCCTTAGCTTTTGAGGCCCCTGCAACATTTCACAAGTTTAACAAAGTTGCAATCTGGGTTTTTTTTTTTTTAAGATTTTATTTATTTATTCAGAAGAGACAGGGAGAGAGAGAGAGAGAAAGAAAGAGAGAGAGAGAGAGAGAGAGAGGCAGAGACACAGGCAAAGGGAGAAGCAGGCCCCATGCAGGGAGCCCTATGTGGGACTCATCCTGGGACTCCAGGATCACGCCCTGGGCTGAAGGCAGCGCTAAACCGCTGAGCCACCTGGGCTGCCCTCAATCTGGGTTTTAATTCAAAATAGATAAAAATGAAGTCTTTTTTGATTGTTTTTAAAGATTTTATGTATGTATGTATGTATTTGTGAGAGAGGAGCACAGGAGGGAGAAGGAGAGAGAATCTGAAGCTGACTCTGCCCAGTGCTAGACTCAATTCCCACCACTGAAAGATAATGACCTGAGCCAAAACCAAGAGTCTGACACTTAACTGACTGAGCCATCCAGGCACCCCTGAAGTCTCTTGTTTGAAATGCTCTTCCTAATCTTGGGGTGAAACATCCCTTGCAAAATAGTCTTCATCATAAGAATCTATTAATAGCGGTTATTTTCAGGAAGAAGAAATAGGGACGGGAAACTTTGAGGAGAAAATGGCATTCAATTTTCATATTTTTATCCTTTGTACCTTCTGAATTTTATAATTCTGAACATGTAATCTTATTTTTAAAAAAAACAGGGACCATCTGTCTGATGGTGTTTCAGTCCACTTTTTGCTATTTATTCTTTATAAATTTCTGCATTGAAAAATGAAATCTAATAAGTTTACTTTAAAAAGCTTAATTGGAAATTATTCTTTCATTTTTTTCTTAAGATTTAATAACTCAAACTTGCTAGACAAATACACATTTCTTTTATAAGTCTATATGATTTGCAAGGCAACTAGATGTAAAAGAAAGTATCCTGGGTTTGATATTTTATTCATCTGAAAATGTTGCTTTCACAAGATTTTTCTTTCATCATTAAAAGAGTAAACCATTTGCATTTTAAAGATATGCTTGATTGCCGTGGGAAGCAGCCTTTTTCATTTGTATAATGTTTCCTTGAGTTTATTTGATCACAGCATTAAGACAAGTTTTTTTTCAAATAAGTTTGCCTTTTTACTATGCTTGCAAATCTCAAGGTATCAAAAATACATTTTGGCAAAGTACTGTGATTCCTGTAAAAGAGAACTCCTGCCCTGCTGTGGCCACAGGAAGAAATTACATGTGGGCAGCTGTCAGAAAAACATACTGTTACTTGTTGAATTCCAACAGCTTTGCAGGAAAAGGTAAAAAATGTTCAAGCTTACAGTTATTATTCTAAAAAATTTAATGTAAAAAATATATTACATATATTACAAAATATTGCATATATATTACATGTAAAGGTATAATTTTAAATATATATATAATTTTAAATATATATGTATATAATTTTTAAAAAATCTGGACCTCTAATGCTGCATGCATTCTTCAGAGTGGCTGAAAGTACTTGCTTCTTCTTTTTGAAAAAAGATTTTATTTATTTATTTATTCTAGAGGTGGGGTGGGTGTAGGAAGGAGTAGAGGGAGAGGGACATGCTGAGCATGGAATCTGATCCAAGACTTGATCCCACGACCCTGAGATCACTACCCGAGATCACGATCTGAGATCATGACCTGAGATCACGACCTGAGCCAAAACCAAGAGTCCAACGCTCAATCACTTAAGACACCTAGGGACCCCTGAAAGTATTTACTTCTGTCTCCAGTCCAACCCTCACTCCGGGTGGCCTAATAATATCTGAACATACAAAAACCATCCTTTGGCACAAAGCTTTAATGTACATAAAGGTGTGGGCCTTGGAATTAGCAGGCCAGTGATCTGCCACTTTCTGACTATGGTAACTTGAGCATTTTGCCTAATCTCTGTAAGCCTCAGTTTCCTCATCTAAAGATGGAATCAACAACACCTATTGAATGGATTAAATAAGACAACCTAATACATCTCCTGTGTATAGTACACACTAAATGTTGGTTGCCTTATGCCTCTAATCTTCTGCTCTTTTTATTTGGAAGATGGCTCAAATCTTTTCCAAGGAAAACTACTTCACTGGTGGGCTCAATCCACCCACTTGAGCCATGACCCCGACTTTGCTTTGCTCCTTAACACCTTCCCCTCCTCTGCCACCTTCTGTCCCACTCTCTACAGAATTTTCTTCCCTTATCTTATGCAAATGTGCCCAAGTCCCACCATCCTTAAAAGTCCTTCTCTGCTACCACCTTAGCTGTCCTCTTCCTTTCCTACCCAGTTATGTTAGAAGGAATAAGTCCTATGTTCCTTCACTACTATTATTTTTAAAATTCCTATTTTAACCTTGGCCTTTTTCTCCACTGACCAAGGTCCCCTCCTGGAGTGTTCTAGAACAATAGTTCTCATCAGGCTGATGGCAGGACCTCAGCCTTAAGCTCCATGAGAGGCATTGAGTGGGTTGGTGATGATGGAGTCAAGCACATATAATCAGAGTCCTTGGGAGGAGGCAGCTGTGCTCTACCCTGGCTCTTGCTATCCATGGAAGAACAGCTTGATCTTGGCCATTTCCCCAGTCTTCTCCTCCAGCTCCAGGAGAAGCCTTCTTCTTCAGTCTAGCTCTTGGATTCAGTAACAGAGTTGCCTGGGACCATTATTACACATCTCACTTTCATCAGAGCGCTTTCTTTCCAGAGTGCCCAAGTCTCATATCCACTTATTGATCATATTCACTTGATTCAACCTGTGAAATATTTTTATAGTCTTTACATTACCATCCCTCCCCCTTCTGTGTATTCCCACAGCCTATCCCATGCCCTCGTCATCCCTCACCTGGTCTTTTCCAATGAGGTCCTGAAAGGTCTCTTCACTTCATATCTTTCTGCTCTCCCCTCCATCTTTCAAACATACAACTGATCATCTCAATTTCAAAAATCCTTCAATGTTATTAATCTGTCATTTTAGAGAAAATCTAAGTGTATCATGGCATCAAAAGACCCTCTATCATCAGGTTCCTTCCTTCCTTCTAGAGTCATATCCCCAGCCATTTCTTCTGTCATATCAAGCCACTCATCTTCCTTTGGACTTCTCCACCTCTCTGCCTTTGTTCAGCCTGGTCCTCATGCCTGAAAAGCCAGACCCTTGGGTAATGTAGCTCCTCCAATGCTCAGCTCAAATGTGAGCTCTTCTGTGAGCCTGCAGTTTCCTACCTGCAAGAATGAGTAAATCCTACTTCAGGACTCTCTAAGAAATTGGTCCAGAACTCCAATAAACATGCACTTCTCAGACAGCCCTGCATCGATTGTGTGTGTGTGTGTGCATGTGCATGTGTGTGTGCGTGTGTGTGTGTGTGTGTGTGTGTGTGTTTCTCATGATCAGAATGACAGTTTCTTGGGGCAGGAATCAGGCACTAGTTATCTTGTACCTCCTCCACACCCACCCCAGCTCCTAAAACCGAACTTGTTTCTGCTACATTCCTGTAAATGCTTGATGAATGAAGGAAGAAATGAATGATGAACACATTATCATCACCAGCACTTCCCATTTCTCCTGAGGAAAGGGAAGAAGTGAGATTAGGCCGATGCTTTCAGAGTACACCCACAATTTCCACAAAACAGATATTAAAATATGGAAAGGATCTTTGAGATAGAAAAAAAAAAAGAAGGTAATAATGAACAAAAACAAACTAAATTTTACTTTTTATCCAGTTACTTACTTCTCTCTAGTTAGCAGTAAGGATAGCATCTTGATTAGCATCCTGAGATTTGTTCAGTCTCTTAGAGCACCTTGGAAGGGTGTGTGGGTGGCTCTGTCAGTTAAGTGTCCGACTCTTGATTTTGTCTCAAGTCATGATCTCAGAGTCATGAGATGGAGCCCCACATGGGGCTCCACACTCAGTGGGGAGTTGGCATAAGATTCTCTCTCCTTCTCCCTCTGCCCCTCATGCTGTGCTTTCTCTCTCTCTCTCTAAAATCAATCAATCAATCAATCAATCAATCTTAAACAAATTTTTTTTAAAAAGAGTACCTTGGCTGTAATGTGGAGAGAACTGGGCCAGGAGATGGTTGGGTCTCGACTAAAAAGTGATAGTGGAGTTGGAAGAGAGGGAACAAAACTAAAGAAACTTCAAAGAAGTACAATTGTTAAGGGGATACAATGAAACATGAAAAGAGATTGAAGAGCCAACAATTCATTCATTGGTTCATTCAACTAATATTCAAGGAGTCCTCCATGTGCCAGCACTGTGGAGGTGCAAGGAATTCTGTGGTGAAAATACTGTCCCTGACTTGAAGACACTGAGTTTCTGATACCATAGATGGCTTGGCTGTCTGCTGGTGCATAGTTATGATCGTCCAAATACTCTTACTTAGAATGGAAACAATTTTGGGAAGTTTATTATTTATCCCTTATAGAATACAGTGAACAATACCTGCGTAAAGGCAAAATATACTCATGAAAGACCAGAAAGAATATATCTGCTATGTTCCAACATAATATTATTTTTATTTATTTATTTTAAAGCTTTTTTTTTAAAACAAGAATTATTTATTTTAGAAAGAGAGAGATCGCGTGCGGCAGGAAGGGCAGAGGGAGGAGAGAAACAGACTCCCTGCTGAGTACAGAGTCTGTTGGATCTCACGGCCTTGAGATCACAGTCTGAGCTGAAATCAAGAGGAAGCCACCCAGGTGCCCCCATAATACTATTTTTAAAACTTTATTTTAATAACAAAAGTACTATGTGTTTATTGTTGAGAAGTGGGAAACACATGCAGTCTCAAAGAAGAAAAAAATCTGTATCCTCATCATATGAATATTAATCACGTTTATGTCCCTTAGACTTTTTCAATGCACAGTGTCTAGAAAATGCATACAGTAACAGATGGGCCAATTTATACAGACAATTTTGTGGACTGATTTTCATTACTTTAAACCTATTTGGAACATCTTCCATTTCAGAAAATAAATGGCTACAGTATCATTTTTCATGGTTGCATAAGTATTCTACTACATGGATGTTTCATAATTCACTTAATTAATCCACTAATTTTAATGCTTCAGAAGTAACTAATGATCAGGTGCAAATTTATTTCACTAGCTTAAAAAATAATGTCTCTTAAAAATAATAATATGTTTTGAGGCTCACACTAATTGAGAACTTCACAGTGAGAGATTCTGGGAAATATAGTTTCAGCATACCTAAATTGACACAATACAAATCCACCACAGTCTATCCCTTATCAGTATGGTATCCACATACAATTTTTGAAATATATATATATATATATTAAAGATTTTATTTATTTATCCATGAGAGACACAGAGAGAGAGAGAGGTAGAGACACAGGCAGAGGGAGAAGCAGGCTCCATGCAGGGAGCCCGATGTGGGACTCGATTCCGGGACTCCAGGATCACGCCCTGGGCTGAAGGCAGGAGCTAAACCACTGAGCCACCCAGGGATCCCAGTTTTTGAACTATGTTTAACTTACGTTTCAAATAAGGGCAATAGCAACAATATGCTTTCTCCTAACATAATGCAACTATTCCTCAGACAACTGTAACCTGCTCTCTCCAAAGAGAAAACAAAGTCCTTTTGTTTATTTTTGGGTGAGAATCAACCCTCTTCTAGAGAAGAGAATATCCCTTCTTTGATGTCCAGTAATTTAAATAGTGAGAAGTTAAAATATTATCAACAAATTTTCTACTATATGTGGTAGGAGAATGGAAAACAGAAAGAAAAAATATTGGCTAACATACATACAAATATATTCATATTTAAACAAGGAAGAAATACTCGTAACTATCACAGTGCTTTTTTCTACAACTGCACACATCGTTGCAGCTGGTATTTATAGTTGCAATTTTCCACTATTGATTCCATACTCCTCTCACACTCAGCGAAAACTATATTTGGTTGT
The DNA here is from genome assembly GCF_018345385.1 of Vulpes lagopus. Classification (NCBI taxonomy): domain Eukaryota; kingdom Metazoa; phylum Chordata; class Mammalia; order Carnivora; family Canidae; genus Vulpes; species Vulpes lagopus. Next base: position 105,003,180 of record NC_054829.1, read on the forward strand.
AGTTCTTTGTCTGCCAGAGTGACCTAAAACTTAATTCCTAGAAGGTCTGAGCCATTACTGGTCCTGCCCTTACTGAGTTGTTGTTTTCCATGGATTTTAATAATAGAATATGGGGGCACTAAGAGGCACCTTGGGGGATCTCCTGTATCCTAGACATATTCCTCCTTAGTGCCATTTTGTAGTGGCAACCAAATTTTCCCATGAATGTCAGGCTCAAACCCCCTAGTCAATATAGCACTCCTTACTTGCTTTTTGGTTCACTGGCATGAGGGCACAGAAGAGGTGAGGTGATGGTCTCATCTCTGTTGAATGGAAACATTAATGTGTCCCTTGGTGGAATTATTCCTTTCCTGGCACTAAAACTTCTGGACCAGCAAAGCCCAAAGTGGTAGGGAATGGGAAGCAAAAACCTCACTAGTGCATCACTAGAAGTAACAGTGAGAGGAACAGCTCCCATTTTCTATACTTGACTCCTGGACTTGTGAATTCTAGTTCTAAGAGAAACAGGCACATATATTGATTACTGATTTATAGCACATGCTGCATCTTGGGAGACATTGTTTTAGTTCCAAGAGGCATTGACATTCAGCTGGCATCATAACTGAGTTTTCAAAAGGCCACCCCACCATTCCACACAGCTGCTTCAAGGTGATGCGGAACATGCTAAGACCAGTGAATTCCATGAACATGAGCTACAATTCATTTGTTGTCAAGTAGGCTCCTTGGCCAAAGCAATGCTGTGTAATATACTATGATGATGAGTAAGGCATTCCTTAAGTCCACACAATGATGATTTTTGTAGCAGCATGGCAGGCAAGGAAGAAAAATTCATATCCACTGTAAGTGCCTATTTTAGTAAGAACCAAGGGCCTATTGGAAGTGGTCTGATGTAATTAACCTACATCAAGTGGGTGGCTCAGCTTTCTGGAGAATGGTGCCATTTTGTGGGCTCATTGTTGATTTCTACTATTGGCAGTTTGGACACTCAACAGTGGCTCTAGCCAGATCAACCTTGATGAGTGAGAGTCCACATATAACCCCTAACCCTGCTGCCATGGCCACTTTGTTTGTGGGCTCACTGGGCAAAGATAGGAGTGACTGGAAAAAGAGGATCACTGATGTCCACAGAATAGATCATCCTATCCACTTGATTACAAATATCCTTCTTTACATGTGTTGTTCTTTGGTGAGTATGCAGATGGGGCACAAATACCTTTGCACTTTGAAATTTATGAGATTTTTATTCATTTATTCATGAGAGGCACACAGAGAGAGGCAGAGACACAGGCAGAGGGAGAAGCAGGCTCCATGCAGGGAGCCCGATGTGGGACTCAATCCCGGGACCCTGGGATCACGCCCTGAGCCGAAGGCAGACACTCAACCACTGGGCCACCCAGGCGTCCCCACACTTTGAAATTTAAAGATAGGTTTATCTCCAGACCTCCTCAACAATTTTCCCATTGTGTTACTTCTAATACCCTGGCCATCCATCCTGCCAAATAATTATCCATTGCCCATGAATCGCTATAGACCTGCAACTCTGGCCATGGCTCCTTCCAGGCAAAATGAACACCAGGTAGACTTTAACATTCTGCCCATTGGAGGATTTTCCCTCATTACTTCCTTCAAATGAGGATCCCTCTATGTGAGGCTGTTGTGCAAAGTCATTTACTTTCAGGTACTGTTAAGCACATTTGCAGAACCACCTGTAAAACAACCCCTCCCCCTTTCTCCTTCAGTTAACTGGTCATAGGCCATTTTCCACAATGTCACAGGTGTAGGTTAGGAAAGTCAATGTGACACGGAGTGGGTCATGTGCATTTGGATTATTTCTCATGCAACTTAAACGTATTTTTCAAGATCTACATGAGCCTGATCTCTATAACTTTCTTTTTTTTTTTAAGATTTTATTTATTTATTCATGACAGACACACAGAGAGAGGCAGAGACATAGGCAGAGGGAGAAGCAGGCTCCATGCAGGGAGCCTGATGTGGGACTCGATCCCGGGTCACCAGGGTCACACCCGGGCTGAAGGCGGCACTAAACCGCTGGGCCACCGGGGCTGCCCTCTATAACTCTTTCATTTGATGATGGAATGCTGCTGTGGACACCCATATTTATGGGCTAATAGGTCAGACAATGCTAAATTGGTGATGGAAGGTACCTTGTTGACATTGGTTAATAGCATAGTGTCCGCTAAGGTCCAATGGCAAGCCAGAAGCTACTTCTCAGTGGCAATATTTATCTGCAGAGGATGGCATAGGTTTGCTGCAAACCTCTAGGGCTTTGTGCTATGAGTCATCTAAAGGGGCTTGTCAAAAGCTCCACAGAGCAACCCTATCTGCCACAGACATTACAAGTGACATTGGATCTGCTGAGTCATATGGCCCAAGTGACAGAGCAGTTAGCTCAGCAGGCTGGATTTGTTGCAGAGGCTTTGCTTATTCTGGGTGCCCCTCATAACTAGTGGTTTATTGGATTACTCATTAAATAAATTGGAATAACATGACTGATGAAGTCACTACATGATTAAACTTATTTTAATATTATGTTGTTCTCCAAGATCCATATTTCTTTTAGAAGGACTGAATTAGCTAACTCATTGCGATGTGGTAGGAATTGCCACTCTACATCTTTCATATCTTTGATGGTGGCATCAATCTCTGCAGTCACCTGTTTTTGTTTTGGTATGTAAACGTAGTTCTACTGGTTCCACTTAGTCTTTCCTACCATAAGAGCGCTCACTCAATGGGTCAGGAAACCAATGTGGGGATCTTCCATATCCGAGTATGTTTATTCCAACTGTACATTTCAGAATTAATCCCAGCATTCTCACTGCCTCTGGAAGGAGGCAATGAAAGCAGTGATAAAAGGAAACTTATTCCATGCATCTCTGGTGCTACTATGGGCAGGTGCCTATGTTTCATATTAATATTTCATATAAATTCATATTAAAATTATGAATTTTAATTTTCAAAATTTTAAATAATGACAATGATAACAACAAAATTCACAATCTAATATTGCATTAGAAAGAGTTTACTAGAATGTAGGGCATAGATCTGCCTGGCACAGAGTTGCCACTCAATAAGTACTTGGGGAAACAACCATACTCATGCTTATACAGAACCCAGAGGGAAAGAGCATAGTTCACAAGACCCTCAACAGAACTGCAAAATGTCCTTGTAAATGAATCTGGGCTGAAAGTATATATTATTATCTGATTTAAAAAAAAACCCAAAGCTACTAATTTCCCCCCTAATACATGTGCAAAAAAAAAAAAAAAAAAAACTAAAGTCAGTGGAATTAATAGTCTTGGTAGGTCTAATTTTTAAAAATTTGGTTAAAAACATATTTGTGGGATTTTCCTTCTATTGACCAGCAGAGCCATTCCTTTGACTCTAAGCCATTCCTTGACTTTAAGGCTTTTCATTAATATTTCTACATTAAACATGAAAATCTTTGCAGATATCAGTTTTATGTTCTTTTCTTCCTTGAGTGTAGATTTGCTTGTGCATAGTAAGAATTACTCATTTTTGCTTTTATGTATAAATAGCTTAAAATGATAGACTCTACAGTATATAATGTTTAAATCTATGTTTCTTCCAACATTTGTCCTTCTCCTTGTATATAATATAGAACATCTATATATATATATATAACATCATCATGCTCTAATGTCCATGGTTATGTTAATTATTTCCTTGGTTTTCAGCTACAGAGTTTATGTTGTGTTTCACCAAAACATATTCTGCAGAAATACAGATGAAAACAGATGAAATACAGATGAAATACAGATGAAAACATATACATTTTTATTCATAAAAGGTTTTTTTTAAAAAAATACTTGGCTTATTGGGATCCCTGGGTGGCGCAGTGGTTTGGCGCCTGCCTTTGGCCCAGGGCGCGATCCTGGAGACCCGAGATCGAATCCCACATCGGGCTCCCGGTGCATGGAGCCTGCTTCTCCCTCCGCCTGTGTCTCTGCCCCTCTCTCTCTCTCTCTGTGACTATCATAAATAAATAAAAAAAATTTAAAAAAAAAATACTTGGCTTATAGAATATTACAAATCCAAGTTGGAACATATTTCAGGTTTTAAGATGTTAAAAATAATAATGAATTGGCTTCTGAAACAAACTCACATTTTGGAACAGAGTAAAAATACGACAGTAATAATTCAATACAGAGATGAATGTGAAGCTCTGACTAGGTGGTTTTATTCTTTACTACAAAATGTATATGTTTAAAGTTTTTAGGTTTTTTCCCCACAACACATATAGGATTATTTGGTCCTAAAATACAAAGGAAGAAGGTTAAACTTGTCCCATCTTAAACATCTCAAGATTATACTTTCAGGGATCCTTTCTATAGTTTGTTACTAGAGAAGTTTGTCTGAATGTGTAGCCTTCTCCTCTTAAACATCTCCAGTCATATTTCCATTCACAGCAAGTGCCTTCAGGTCTCATCCCATCACAGACTATACTATACTTCTTAAGTCTCATTTCTCAAGCTTCAGTTTTGTCATATGTAAAATGCTAATAATAGTATTTAATAGTATTTACCTAATAGAGGTGTCATGAAGATTAAATAAGAACCAGTGTAGGGATCCCTGGGTGGCGCAGCGGTTTGGCGCCTGCCTTTGGCCCAGGGCGCGATCCTGGAGACCCGGGATCGAATCCCACACCAGGCTCCCGGTGCATGGAGCCTGCTTCTCCCTCTGCCTGTGTCTCTGCCTCTCTCTCTCTCTGTGACTATCATAAATAAAAAATAAAAAAAAAAAAATAAGAACCAGTGTAGATCATTTAACACAGTATATGCCAAGCAGGGGTTAATTAATGTTAGTTTCCCTCCTGAAGCTATAAAGAGAGCTTAAAACTTTTCATTTCTATGTTTTTCCTTATTTTTTCAAGGCAACCTATTTTTAATTGTTCTAAAGTTTTTCTTACCTATACAATTATGGGAACGTCAGAAATATTCTGCTTTGCAATACCCAGAGAAACTTTCTGTGTATAAATACTGGTTCAGCTGTAAACCCACTTCATTATTGCTCATATTTTGGAGATGGGAGTTTTAAGAGAGAAAGAAACCAGGATGATTTCAAGATTTTCGGTCACAAAGATTTTACCATTTATGAAGATAGGGATGACTGTGGGAGAAGCAAAGTGGAGGGAAGAACACGTATTATTTAAAATAGTATTTTGGTCACGTCAAAGCGTATCAGCTTTAGGCGTGCCGGGGAGACGTCCTCGAGGTTTTTGACGCATCTGGACTTGATATCTCAAAATTCTTGATATTGTTTCAGTAATTATTAATAGCAATCGTTATTTTTACTGTCTCCACAACTACATCGGGAAGTAAAAGTTTAGCAACTAGGGCTTTCTCGGGCTCTTGAAAAAACCGCTAATAGAAAATGCAGACCCCCCCCCCCAATAAATAAAATAAATAAATAAATAAATAAATGAAAGAAAGGAAAGAAAGGAAGAAAAGACGGAAAGGAAAGGAAAGGAAAGAAAAGAAAAGAAAAGAAAAGAAAAGAAAAGAAAAGAAAAGAAAAGAAAAGAAAAGAAAAGAAAAAAAAAGAAAAGAAAAAGAAAGAAAGAAAAGAGAAAAGGCAGACCCTTCCAAACGTTCCCATTCATCCTCCTGCTCTGGGAACCTAGAGCGCCCGCGCCCAATCAGCTTCCAGCACCGGCGAGTGGGCGGGGCTCAGAGAGATTCGCTCCCCTCTGCTTCTCCCGCTTGGCCACGTCTGACGCCCCGCAGGTCCTGGAAGGTACATAAATCATCCTCCTAATCGTTGGCAAGGCTTGAGCTCCTTATTCAAATTCATGTTCCGCAGAGCTTAAGAACACATAGCTTAAAATCCCGTTGCTTATCTGTTCTTCATAGTTTCTTCTTTTTCTGATAGTTAGACAAAACTGCCTTCTAGAGTTGCGGACCTGCCAGCCTCTTCCCCGCGCACGCGCCGTCGACCGGGAGGGGCGGGCCTGTTTCCGGGCGGCGCGTGGGGCTTGAGGTCGGGAGAGAAACCCCTGCCGCCACCAACATGGAGACCTTGTACCGCGTCCCGTTCTTAGTGCTCGAATGCCCCAACCTGAAGCTGAAGAAGCCGCCCTGGGTGCACATGCCGTCGGCCATGACGGTGTACGCTCTGGTGGTGGTGTCTTACTTCCTCATCACCGGAGGTAACTCGGGCTGGCTCGGGCCCGAGAGGCGCTGAGACGCGGAGAGCCGGCCCGCCCCGGAGGGAGTCTGTCCCGCTCTCAGCCCCGGGGGAAGCATCACTGTGCTCTCGATCTTTTCGGAGGGTGGAGGGAACTTCTGGGGTCTCAAGTATTAACGGCCCAAGGGTTTTATTTGCCCTCACGCCCCGTTGTGTATGCCGAGAGGCCCCTCGTTCTCACGGTTCTCACGCCCGTTGCCTTTCCGCACCTCGAGCCTCTGAGCCTAGGGATCCGAATCGATTAAGTAGTTTAAAGCCCAGATCGTCGCTCTCGTTATCGCCCGCCGTAAGTTGTTCTTAACCAAGATCCTGGAGGAGACTAGTCTTGTCCGTTCTACTTCCATGGTTGGTCAAAAGGGGCTAGGGACTTTTACCTTATCTTTGTCCACAGTCCCTGGAACGTTGGAAGAGACTTGGCATCCTCAGGTTCGTTGGCTCACACCTAAGGACCAGGTGTTGCTTTTACCCCCCCCCCATCAACAATAAATATCAATGGAATCTTCCGAGTCCACGGTTTTGATCACTATTTGAGATTGGAGTTAGATTCGCAGAAGGTATTTGCGTTTCAAAAGGCAGAAGTCGAGAATGTAAAGAATTAGAGGAAAATAGCAGTTCCATTAAACACTCCAGAATGTCTTACCCTGTTTTAATTTCTTTAAATTTTTTCTCCCCCCCCCAAAATAAAAAGTTGCAAAAGAGGGCGTTGTTTTGTATAGTGATGAGTTGGCAATCCGGCCACAGTCTTCCAGCCAGCACCCTTTCAAAGCCCCGCAGATTTCACCGTATACTCAAGTCGGTTCTTCTGTACTTTTCAGATTTTCGGAAGTACTTAAAGTTCAGAGTACTTAATCTGGAAGTTATAAAATGGAGACTTTACAGATTAGGGACAGCCAGAGATGGGGTTCCGTGTTTAAGGGAATAGCCACAGACACTTTATTTTCGTAGATGTGAAAAGAGTTGGTACCGAAGAGGGAAGACCGAAACTATAAGAGCTTGGGACTAAAATGCATCTTTGAATCCACCACCTAACCTCCAATCTAGAATAATGATAGTTAATCTGTACTCATTTAAATAAGATATATTTTAAATATTTTTTATATTGGTAAGATAGATCCTAGCATTAATATTAACACTTGCTTGGCACATTAATAGGTACTGTATTGAACAAATGAAATTTAAAATACATGTGATTTAAAAAAATAATAATAGAGGCTTCCTCTGCTTTGATCATCTGCTAGTCTCTTTCTCCTAACCCTTACCTCCCCTTGGAGCCTGAGTCTTTGTCAGAAGCCTCACAGTTTTCCTTTTGTCCACTTAATTCTTGTTGATTGTTGTAATGGGGAGATTCTCCGCTCCAACCCCAGGGGCAGATTGCAAAGGACACCTTTTAGTGGCTAAGGCCATGAATTATCTCATAGAAAGAATCGGTTTTGCCACTGGAAAGGAGTCTCTTCTAGAAACTGTGGGTGTACATCTATAAATAAATAATATTTATTGTTGAGAAATATTCAGCAAACTGCATTGAGCACCTGTTAAGTTCCGGGCACTAGGTATTGGGGACTAGTCAACGAAACATAAAGACGCTGCCCTCCTGAAGCTTGTAATGTTCTGGGTGAGACACGTTAAATGTCACAGAAGTCTTTTTTCCGCTCCATTATTTTTTCCATTACAAATTAATAGAAATTAATTCCATTCGTTGGAGGGAAAGAACAAGAAGTTACGAGAAGATAGTGGGAGTTGGGATTGGTGGAAAGGAAATACTAGGGAGAGGGAAAAGAATGGACAAATATGGAACCAAGAGACCAATTAGGTGGGTTTTTGTAGTTAATTGAGACAACTATGTTGGTGGCAGCAGAGATGAAGGAAAATATGAAAGATAGTTGGGAAGTAGATTCGGTGGGTCTTGATACATTGATTGGATGTATGGATTGATTGGGGAGAATGAAGCGTGAAGGAATCTTTTAGCATCTGAGTAGATTGGAAGGGTCGTTTTTTGAGATTGAAGATATGTAGGGTTTTTTGATGGGGATTGGTGAACAAGAGGTCACTTTGGGATATGTCAAGTTTGCAGATAATGAGTCTGGAATTGAGAAAAGAAGGCTTGCTGAAAGTTGGTTAGTAACATATTTTTTGAAATCCTCTCATAAGCCAGATATTGAAGAATATAGAGGAAGTCCCTGTTCTTAGCTTACATCTAATTCTACTGATGCTAATGTTATTTGATAGATATTGGCACATTGGCCATCATTAATCATTAGCACATGGAATTGAAAACCCTGGAAAGGGCTAAGTTCAATTCGGGAGAGAATGTAGAAAAAGGACAGTGGATCAACCCTGAGGCACGCCCAGTGTTTAGTGGAGAGGAGACCCTGCTAGAGATGTAACAAAACATGGATAGGAGTGTCACAAAAACCAGTCCACCCCCCCCCCCAAAAAAAATGGATTTAGTAAACTGGATTTAGTGGCACTGGGAAGCCTCCTAAGATAACTGAAAAATGTCTGTTGAATTTGGCAACATAGAGATTATTGGCAACTTTAGTAAGAGTAAGATCAGTGGCAGCTGATGCTAGGTTGGAGTGAGCTGAAGAATGAAGGCTAAGTGAAGAAGGGGAGAAAAGTTTGCTTTTTTTTTTTTTCACAGAAGGAAGTCTGACTTTGTTTCAAAAAGGAAGCATAGAAATAGGATGTTAACTAGGAGGGTCTGGGGTCAAGGGAAGGAGGATGTGGGAAAGGAGAGATTGAAAATATAGGAAGGGAGGTAGCCAACGATCAAAATCTCTGACAAGGCAGTAGGGTAAGGAGTCCTGATAATTGCAGAAGGAATCCCACTTTGATAGGAGGAGGGACTCTTTTTTGTAGCTGGAAGGAAGGAAGGTAAGGATGGATGCAGATGCCAGTTTGTCGGAATTCCTATGTGATTGCTTTGTTAGCCAAAGGTGAGGGAGACACAGTCTTACTATGCTTAAGAAAAGCTGGAAATGATGTTTTGGAGAATGGTAGAAAAGGTGAAGAATAGATGTTGGCTGTGGGAGATTGGAAAAACAACGTTGATGGACATTAGTACTAATAATCATAGTGACATTGTGACTTAAGTGATGGGCATAACATTAATGAACACAAATCTCTAGAATTGCTTGTCTGCCTATGGGTATGATTGAAAAATGTCTCCTTTTATATATAAGCAAGAAAATTTCTCTGGTTACCTCTCAATTGATAAAAACATCCAAGCATATATGGAATATTTTCTTGAACTAAAATACAGCCTTTAATATTAAATCTTTATTGTGGAGTAATTCTTGAGTATTAGAAACAGTTACTGAATGAATTTCTTTTATGAAATATCTCTTTTAGACATAATATTTTAAAATAGTGAGTTGAATTTTTGAATGGTTTAGCTAAAGTTTAGGAAAGTAGCTGGGCTTCACTTGATTATGATAGTATATCACAGCAGTCCTATTTAAATATAAATGAAGCTTTAGAGACAAAACAGAAAATTCTGATCCTTTTTAAAAGTTAGGAATCCAGTCTCATCTATACTCTTGTCTTTCATGTAGGAATAATTTATGATGTTATTGTTGAACCTCCAAGTGTTGGTTCTATGACTGATGAACATGGACATCAGAGACCAGTAGCTTTCTTGGCCTACAGGTAACAGTTACCTTTCTGAATGATTTGGTGGGAAGGAAGGTTGCTGGGCTATGAGTGTTTTTTAAAAATACAGTGAAACCTATGGATCATCTGCATTTAGATAATAGCTGTTTTAAAATGCTAGATTCAGAGATGGCAGGAAGTGGGCAAGATTTCAAGTATGTTACTTGTATTAGGAAATAAAATACTTGACAGTGATTTACACGATCACTTATTTGAAGGAAGATGTTGGTATAAGTACATTTAGACTGTTCTGGGGATCAACAAACTGCGTGTACCTGTTTATTTGTAAGTAATGTTTTATTGGAATGAGGCATGCCCATTTATTTATATATACTGTCTGTGGCTGCTTTCAAGCTACAGTGGTAAGTAAGTGTGACACAAACCATGTGGCCTGCAAGCCTAAGACATGTACTATCTGGCCATTTAAGAAAAAAAAAATCTGTGGATCCCCAGGCTATATTCTTAGATAAAATAACTTTTTGAGACTTGGATGTTTCATTTCAGTACCGAAACACCATTGCAGTGTGGTTTGGTTCATCAGAGCAGTGCTTATCGTATTGCTTTCTAAAATCCACTTGGTAACTGCCTGCCAAACATAGCTATATATTTGCATTTACACTTATTTTAATGCTATCCCATGTGTAGAATTTTCCTGAAAAGATTATTGTGATTCTCCAGGAGTATAGGGAATCTAGATGATAGGAGATCTTGGTAGGGGAACCCTCCATAGTGCCATCGTTGGCACGGTTGGGATTTTGAGCCTAGTGCATATATTGTGTTTTCACTTAACGCAATTAGCTAACAAAAAATACATACCTTTGTTACATATACCTATGTATAAATTATCCCTTTAACAGAGGAATTTGCTCTTTGGGGATCCGTGAGCTCACAATTTTCAAAGCTCTCTATTCCCAGAAAAATTGGATACACATATATATAAAAAGTTTATATAGAATTTTAATGATTTATAGATTTTTAGAGATCCTTGTGGGATTCATGAAGCTCTAGGTAAAAATGCTTGCTTTTAAAATTTTCTCTTTGAAACAAGAGGTTTATTTATTTTTTAAAAAAGATTTATGTATCGATCTTAGCACATGTATGCACTTTAAAAATTTTCCCTTTATTGATTGATTTTTCAATATTTGCGTGCATGCACACACGTAAGTGAGGCAGGTAGAGGGAGAGAATCTTCAAGCAGACTCTGCTGGGTGTGGGGCCCCATGTAGGGCTCGATCCGAGATAACTCATGAGATCATGACCTGAGTCGGATGTTTAATCAGCTGAGCCACCAAGGCACCCCAAGAGGTTTATTAATAATTTTTTTTTTTTAAAGATTTTATTTATTTATTCATAGAGACACAGAGAGAGAATGAGAGGCAGAGACACAGGCAGAGGGAGAAGCAGGCTCCATGCAGAGAGCCTGACGTGGGACTCGATCCAGGGTCTCCAGGATCACACCCCAGGCTGCAGGCGGCACTAAACCGCTGCGCCACCGGGGCTGCCCCAAGTTTATTAATTCTTATAAAACTTCTAGAAACATTTCTAACCCAAAAGAAAAAAAAATTTCTAACCAATTCAAAATATGAAATTGATAATGGAAATTTAAATACCATAATTTTTAAAAGCTAAACAAAAGTTCTGGGTAAAGGGTTCATACACATACACTGGCTTTTTAAGCTAATAAAATCTCAGCATTAATTTTACATAGACAGTTATATTAGTTGAGGCTTTAAAACTTTTTGAACAAAAGCTCCATGAAGACACAGACTTTCGTTGTTGCATCCCCAGGACATAGAATAGTGCTTGATACGTAATAGGCCCTCAATAAATTTTGTTGACACAAATACACAGAAATTTGATTAAATAGTTGTAAGGGTAAGAATAAAAAATTAGCACCAAAATATTTTAGCAGAAATAGGAATTTCAATCTAAAAACAAGTTTTATTTTTCTGGGAATTTTCATTTATTGTTTTGCTGTGGTCTTTCTTTTTCAGAGTAAATGGACAGTATATTATGGAAGGACTTGCATCCAGCTTCCTGTTTACAATGGGAGGTTTAGGTTTCATAATCCTGGACCGATCGAATGCACCAAACATTCCAAAACTCAATAGATTTCTTCTTCTATTCATTGGATTCGTCTGTGTCCTATTGAGTTTTTTCATGGCTAGAGTATTCATGAGAATGAAACTGCCGTAAGTTATTAAGAACTTTGTATAGTCCGTAATTTAACTTCCATTGCAAGTTGGTAAAATAATTACTTGGATCACATGAAATCATGGGAGATTTAATATTTGTGACTTGCTCAAGGTTATAGCTATGGTTAATAGTAAAATTGAGACCGGTATTTCTTTCTGAGTATTATCTCCATACTGTTATTTTGCTATAATATCACTGACCACTGACTGGAGATATTGTTTCGTTAATCTATAACATTCAGAATTCCAGTAGTAATAGTGATAGTAGGGAGTATTTTCAAGGCATTAATTATTTGTGCTCTTTGAACACTGATATGAGGAAAACCCATTAAGCCTTGGACAGGAAGGGAGTTACTACCTCTCCAAAAATACAGGAAAAGGATTTCATATATATATCTAATCCTAGGATTTAAATTTTTAAGGGAAGGAATTTATGTTTCCAGGCCTAATATACGATTTTATGTCAACTTTTATAATTCCATTTGAGATTGTTAATTTGATATGTGGACAAGTCTGATCACATTTCCCTATATTCTGATTTCACCTATGGATGTATTAGTAACTGCAGGAACTTTGGGCAGACATACCATACAAAAATTGGCTCTTAGTAAATTCATTTCTTAGGGAATATGTTAAACATCAAGTGTCAACTATACTGATTTCTTAGAACTGATACTCCCTATTTTATTATAAGAGACATTAAAAGGGAATGTAGGAATGTGTATGAGTTTCACAGTTCACCTGTTCTGTGGCTGCATGTGTCCATGGTCTGGTCTGTAACACATCTGAAGTGGAATGGGCAGACTTCCCCTGGAACGTCAGAAGTACTTATCCTGCAGTTAATGGTTGCATCTTAGCAGGGTGGGAAAAGAGAGCAGTGTTCTTTATCAGCTGAATATCTGTGGCCGTAATGTTCCTTCAGACTCCTTTACTGGTGGCTCTTATTTTTGTCTGGGGAAAATAGTTTTGGCCTTTGGCTAAATTGTATGAAGAATTAGGTACTTCAGTGTCCTCTTTTTGTTCCTCTTTTTTTTCTGCCCCTATTGGAAAAGGTGTATTGGTGTGGAAGAGGCTGAAATTTTCCATAGCAAAACAAGAGAAGGGGAGGCTCCCAGAGAGTTCAAAAGGCTACTACAAGTTAACCAAAACACATGGACCCTTTGGAGGCATAGAGCAGAACAGGAGTGGGCTGGTTTTGCCCATAGAACCAGATTTATTTTTATTCTACCAAGCTTCTCATTCTTCCTTACGGTTTTAGGTCCTCTCCTTAGGCATATGAGTGCTTTTCTTTATAGCTCAGGCATTTGACTTGTAGGATAATAGAGCTATCTACTGCTTTTAGAAGATGTAGAAAGTGCTTAACTCCCTGGATTGCCTCCATCTTACGGTTTCCATTATTTATGTCAGTATTTGTCTTCTTGTCCCCATTTGTAGACCAGCGTCTACAAATTGCTGACTAAGTGAACACTAGGAAATAGGGTATATTCCCCTTTAATATAATCTCCCAGATGTAAATTATATTTAGATGTAATCCAAACAGAACAGTGATCTAAACAGGTAACTATTTCTTCCTGTAAATTGTCATGCAGCTAAATCTAGGATTTAAATTTTTAAGAGGAAGGAACTTACGGTTTCTTGTTTGATATGATTTCTCATCTGCACCTCCTAAAGCCTGGTACTTTGGGTGTGGAGTGGCAAGAAACAATGGACAACTTTAGAAAAGAAAGGGAAGCAACAGTATTGTATTTTCTGGAATATTTGCAAGCCCCAGAAAAGGTGATGACCCATGTCTGTGGGCCTTGGTGTTACACTCAAAAGGACCGTGGTTAGTACCACCAGCAAGAAGGGGATATGTCTGTCTTCTTGCACACAAGTTATCTTTGATGTTTCAACATATATAAATAATTTGATGCATAATAAGTGGAACAACAATAACAAAAAGACATTAAAAAACACCAGTAACAAAGTGTGTTTTCAAACCAAATAAGTTGCTAGCATCGGAGATAAAGGGTGGCTATGCTATGAGATTTCATCATGATAACATCCAGGGTTGAAGTCTTTCACAAAAAGTTTGATACCTTTAAATAAGAGGAATCTTTAAAAAGGAAGAAACAATAGGAATGAATTGGTACTATCAGTTTCATATTTTCTGATTTATGCTTTTTTAGAGACCTAATGTCTCCCCTACAGATATAATTTTACAAATCAAAGCCTGGCTTTATTTGATGCCTTATCTTTTGTAGAATCATGGACACTAATAAAATGAATGACCGTTGACTATTTGCATATACGACAGTATATTTAAAATGAAAAATCAAATTTTAGTGCCTAATATTTTTATGGTACTAATACAAAGTTACAGAAAAGCAGTTTTCATTTTGAAAATAAAATTTTTCTAATGTAATTCATAAGATAATCTATGTGGAATTGTGTGTATGTTAGGTACCTTTTAAATATGCACAGGTTTGGGACACCTGGGTGGCTCAGCGGTTGAGTGTCTGCCTTTGGCTCAGGGCATGATCCCGGTCACGAGATCGAGTCCCACATCGGGCTCCCTGCGAAGAGCCTGCTTCTCCCTCTGTGTCTCTGCCTCTCTCTCTGTCTCTCATGAATAAATAAATAAAAATCTTTTTAAAAAATGTGCACAGGTTTAAAGAAATAACATTTGGATACTGGGTGGAGCACTTTGGTACAAATTTGTACTTGGTTCTTCTGAAAAATGTGGTCATTCGATTCTCTTTATTTTTCACTATTAGGGTAGTTTTGATCTAAACACAGAATTGTAAAAATTAAAGAAATTAAAGATGGCATGCTATGTCGTGATATGATGTCCTAAAACTAGGCAAAGTGGTTGGGAGTGGAGGGATAGGTTTCCACTTTTAGGCAAGGCTGTTATAAAGCTGTATAAATAGTCTGTTGAATAGATATTATGCAAATGAGGACAAAAGGCCTATTTTATTTTCTGTTTATTTATTTTTAAAGATTTATTTATTCATTTGAGAGAGTGGGGGGAAGGACAGAGAAGGAGAGAGATTCTCAAGCACATTCCATGCTGAGCGTGAGCCCAAGACTCAGGGTAATCCCGCAACCCTAAGATCAAGACTTGAGCTGAAACCAATTTCTGGATGCTTAACTGAC
This sequence comes from Vulpes lagopus, assembly GCF_018345385.1. Classification (NCBI taxonomy): domain Eukaryota; kingdom Metazoa; phylum Chordata; class Mammalia; order Carnivora; family Canidae; genus Vulpes; species Vulpes lagopus. The sequence goes on from NC_054829.1 coordinate 105,018,389, forward strand.
TGAGTCAGCCAGGCACCCCCAAAAGGCCTGTTTCAGTCAGAGTGGCAAAAATTGCCTTTTTAGCAGTCTGAGGTAGTGTTTATTAAACTTGATGAGAAAAGCTAGGGTGCTCCTGAATAGGTCCTAAGATCATAGGATCAGTTCAGAGAAGAAATTCTAAAGGGCGGGGGGAATGAAAAATAAATGTAAGAAAATAATGACACTTTACTTAATGTCATATAGGGACTAGGAGAATGCAAATACCTGATTTTTCTGTATAATTGAAATTAAATTCTACATGTACTAAAAAAACTTAATCCTTTTTGATAGGCCACTTTTTAAAGTGTTTGTTTTATTGTTCCTGTAACATTTACATTTGTATTTAGTAAATATTTATTATTTGATAACTATTAATTGCTGGACACTGAACATTAAGCCTGATTTTTCCTTCTTGACTTAGGGTCCTTTTACATGTGTACTTAATTAGACACAGCAACGCTTTTCAGTTTTTTAGTTGATTTCCTTCGTGTCACCTGCTATTTCTCCTTGTTAATATCGTTTGCCTGTTGTTCTTTTCTTTCCTTCCCCTTCTTCATTTTGTTGTTAATTCTGTGATTTGAGGAAATAGATAACCTAGCTGCGTGCTTGCACTTTAAATCCTGGTTGATGGCTTAGCTTTTTAACTGCCCTTGCTGATTTGTGAGTCTCTTTTCATCTACTTGTGGGTTTGGGACATGTTGGTTTGTAACTCTGTCCTTAAAAGGAAGGGGGAATGGAACTGAAGCCTAGTAATGTGTATATTTATTAGGGAGGCAGGATACGAAATAAAACCATAAGAAATCACACAATTATATTTTCAGATTGTCATTTGATTCATCATAAAACTGGGGCGCTTTGAAATGTTGCTTACTTTTCACTTTTTATGTTTATGAATTTTATTCCTACAGGGGCTACCTGATGGGTTAAAAATGCCTTTTGACAAGAAATCCGTGGATATTGGATTTGCTCCTGTTAATGAAGTTTTAAAGGCTGTACCAATCCTCTGATGTGAAATATGGAAAAAGAGTGAAGCAGCAGAAAAGAAGCATCTCGTGAGAAATAGGAATCATATTAAAGCTTGAACTAGAATGTCTTCTTGGTATCAAAGAGACAAATTTCTCACAGTATTTCTCCTGCTGGCCTGTACTGACACACCAATGATGTTTAGTGGCATTTTCTTCTTAGTTTTTCATTTCTTAAAGAAAATATACTCCCATTTCCACAACTATAATATTGAATAAAGTGATTATTTCTTACAGCCCCCTTAACATTTTGTGAAGATGACATTTCTGACTTTCAAAAATTAATGTAAAATCAGGAAGCGAGATCCCATAAGCTGAGAACTCTGATCAGCTTTACCTATGGTGCTTTGCCTTTAAACAGTGTGACAGTACATTATTCAGATATGTGTGAGACTGTTTCTGCACAATAAGATGTATGAAAGGAGCAGAAATAAATAATTTTTCTAATTAATATCTTTTATATTTGTCTTTTATGAGACTGACATGCTACCCACTGCGCCAAGAAGGCCACTTATAAATGTGATTTAATTAACTGGTGATAGGAACTTCGGTCTATAATTATTCATTCTTGTGACTCTTAAGCTGCTGTTAGTAGGTCTAAGGTCTCACAGTGTAGTTGACTGGTGGTCTTATGAGGTCACAATTCTGTATCCCTGTAAGTATTCAAGCACGGGCTGCCTATCTATGTCAGAGTTGTTGGAAATGTGGTTATGTGAGATGAAAACTCCCTTCAGACATTCATTTTCAGTAATTAACACATACCTAAAAATCTCTCTATACCAGTCTGGTTTTGCCTGATTTCTTCTAACCAGGCCTTTTAGATCTCCCTTACTGGCTGTGAACATCACTTCTCTGGTGGCTCCGTTAGTTCTTATTCCAAAATCTTTAAGTTTACAGGAAAGTTATCTCTCAGGTGATTTTTTTTTTTTTCTAATTCCAAGGCTGATTTATATGTGTCCACTTATTAGAAAGAAGATTGATTGATTCAAAAAGTTTTAAGTACCTATTATATGCCAAGTGGCACTGAGGATTATGACGGATAAAGGCTCTGTTTTTACAGAGCTTATGTTCTTGTAGGAAAGCTAGATAAACAAAAGGTAGAAAACAGTTATGAAATGTTAGATGCTGATAAATACCACAAACAAAAAGTAAGTTAATAGTCTGTACTACAGTGATGAGAGACGTGGAGAGAGGAGGTTGTTCTACCTAAAGGCTCTGAAAAAGGAAAACAAAACCTGTATATTCTCACCAAGTTTAAAAGCTTGATTTAAATTTAATTGTATTTTTTGTTATTTGGCCGTATTTTAAAACCTTGGTTAAACTAGATGGACAGGTGTTAAGACTTCAAAAGCCCTGTTCCTCAGCAATTGAGTAGTGAACAGTTCCTGCTAAATACCACAAGATGGCACTATTAAGGTTGGGTTTTTTTTTTTTTTTTTGTCTCTGCTCCAAAGGTTTTGTTTTTATAATAAAATAAATGCATATTTACTAAATACAATGAAATATATTTAAATAACTGCTAGTAAAGTTGCATGGTATTATGTGAAGAAAAAAATCTTGTCTTATCCTGGACTTAAAGTGCTTCTGGGGACACTAATACTAAAATGGCACAGTCTGATGGAAAGCCTTTCAAGCATTATCATTAACAGCAGAGGTTAAGCAAATGAGAAAGAACTAAATTAATAGGCTAAATTGGAAACAAAATAGTCTGATTTTACCACAGGGCTCTCCAGGAGTTGATGCTAACATGGAGGGAGAAGTGCAGAATGGTCCAATGAGGGGTAAAGCAGGCATGCAAGGCTAATACGCAGGGGAGGCTGGCGTTTGGTGGCGCAGAGCTGACAAGGTAGCTATCAGTCTGATGGGGAACTCCAGAGTGGAGACTGTGGAGACTGCCTGTTGGAGGAGTTAGGTAGAAATGGCTAGCTCCTTGTATCACTGCCGGGTCTTCGGCCCAAGGCCACCTCGAGATTAGCAGGATCTTGGCTAGAAAGCTGAGATGTGAACCCTGACAGAGCCAACAACTGGAGGCTGTCACCTAGCCCCACACCTTGTAGCTGGGCAGTGAGTTGGTCAAAGGGATCTGTATAGGGCAGCCCGGATGGCTCAGCGTTTTTTGTTTTGTTTTGTTTTGTTTTTATGATAGTCACACAAAGAGAGAGAGAGGCAGAGACACAGGCAGAGGGGAGAAGCAGGCTCCATGCACCGGGAGCCCGACGTGGGATTCGATCCCGGGTCTCCAGGATCACGCCCTGGGCCAAAGGCAGGCACCAAACCACTGCGCCACCTAGGGATCCCGGCTCAGTGGTTTAATGCAGCCTTCAGCCCAGGGTGTAATCCTGGAGACCTGGGATCGACTCTCATGTCGGGCTCCCTGCATGGAGCCTGCTTCTCCCTCTGCCTGTGTCTTCAACGAAGAGTTATATAAAAAATGAGGGGTTCAATAAAAAATAAAAGCTTTGTTAATGTGAAATTTATAATCTAGTGAGCATACACAAGTTGGCCAATTCTCTCTGCTAATAGGAGCACATGGGATGAGCAGTTACACCTAGAGTTGGGATGAGGAAAGGCTTAATTTGTTGGAACAATGGGCCTAAAAGTCTCAAATACAAATACTTTCCCCAAACCTCTTCTATTTGTTTTTCCTTGTTTTGTTTAATGTACAATATATTAAGTACGTACATACTAAGACTCTTAATTATAAGTGAGAGAAAATCAGGCTACTTGAAGCAAAAGTAATTTGTCAGGATGCTAGAGTATCATGATACTCGAGACATGGAAACTGCTTTGCATTAGGTGTACCAGAATTGAGGATATACTGCTATAAAGACTCCTGTTTATTTCTGACATATTCCATGATGTATCTGCTTCATGCTTTTCTCTATAAAACCGGTCACTTCTATTACTTTAGTTCAAAGTGGTGGGAATCCTGCCTGCCAACCTATCTTGATCATGACACTAGCTTCAGCTAGAGGAAATTTACTTGATTGAATTTACTTGATTCAGTGATCTTTTTTTTTTTTTTTTTAAGGGCATCTCTTTCAATGGAAACCCTACCTCTTCCCTCATCTTTGGCCAGTCCTCCCTGCCCTAGTCCTAGCCCCACGGCACCCAGTTGACTAGCTGCCTCTTTGCAAGGTTGTCCAAAATCCAGTTGTTACTACATCTATGGAGTTTAGTTCATATAATTTGTTACAAGTTACGTGAAGCAATTCAAGTCTAATTTCATTATCCATGATGAGTTGTCCTATAACTTACGTTGAAACCGCCATTGATGGGAATCTTTTTACCTCTCAAGGCAGCCCATTCCATTTTCAGATCTCTCTTTTTTAGAGAGGGAAAGAGAGGGAGATGGAGGGAGGGGATGGGAAGGGGCAGAGGGAGAGAAAGAGAGAAAATCTTAAGCAGGCTCCAAGTCCAGTGCATGAACCTGGGATGGGACTCTGTCCACAATCCTGAGGTCATGACCTGAACCAAAATCAAGAGTCAGATGTTTAACCAGTGGAGCCACCCTCAGACCTCTGTCTTTTAGAAAGCTATCTTCTGGTTTGCTTTAGTTTCAGGTCTACTGCTTGTGTCATACCGAGGCATATCTAACAGTACTACATAATGACAGCCAGCAGTTCAAATATTAAAACTCTTAGGAGCCTCCAATTTTTCAGGTATACCATTACCAGTTTTCAGGCTCAAAAACATGGGATCTGGTTCCTTTAGGATCACTGTTCTCTGATTACACTCTAAGTTGTTTATATTGCTTTAAAAATAAGTTCTCTGAAAGATTATGTACAGCTTTTGGGGTTCTTAGATTGACATAGCCATTTTGGTGGCTACATCTCGTAAGTTTTGTTAATTATCAGGGCTTCTACAATGGTTACTATGGATCTTGATGGACAATGCCATGAATTATTAGGAGCTCAGACATGGGATCAAGTCAGATTTGGATTCATATTTCTGCTCTGCCAGTTACCAGCTGTGTCACCATGGACAAGTTACCTGAGTCTCTGAGCCTCATTTTCTTCTTAGTAAAATAAAGATAGCAATACCTCCCTTACAGGAATGTTCTGAGAATTAAATGAGATTATGCACAGCCTCTGGAACATATCAGGTGCTCTAGAAATGTTAGGTCTGTACTTTAGTTATTTTTCCTTCACACTCTGTAGTTTTATTTAATGCATGATTATGCATTCTCCTCCCTGGGGATAGGAGCGGTGGAAATGTGCACACATAGGCATGTGTGATAAATATAATTGAAGCATGGAATGTCTGCTTTTAGTTTTATGTCCATTTAAAAAATTGTTTTTACAACTTACGTTGTATCCATTTCAGGGTGGAAATAATTCCACGCAGCAGGCAGCATGACGCCACTACTCCACTGAAGGCCAAGGAGCTGCCTTTGGTTAATAGATGGTGTCGCCTCTTCATAAAGTCCATTTCTTCAGGCATGTCCTGATGAGGATGAACCTTCATATATGCCATTAAGTGCTTATGTTGGCAGTCACTCCACCTCAGAAAAAAGGGTTTTCTCTTGACAGCAGAGTGTGGGCGCCAGTCTAAACAGAGCACTCAAGGTCTGACCAGGTTAATAGGTTGGAACAGCTGTAATTCCGAGTCCCCAGAACTGTTGTACTATTTTAACTGAGATGACAGGAAATTATCTAACAACTTTAAGCCCAGAGAGCACATGTCATGCTGTATCTTTTCACATAACACTTTATATTTGTATAACACAGTTCAACTTTTCAAAGTGCCCTTGCATCTATTATCTCATTTAAGGGGTAATGAGGACCCCAACTATCTTCTGGGTCTTTTAGTGTCATAAGAAGAAATAGGCTGAGTCAGCGAGGGGAGCTACCATGCTGGGTCTTTGATCCATATTATTCCCAATCCTTACAGCAGTTCAGTCTAGTAAATAGTACTGTCTCCATTTCACGGGGATCAGCTGGCATGGAACTAAAGTGTGCCTAGCTCTAAATCTCACATACTTTCCATTAGGACATCCTATACATTTCATCCTATATTCTAATTCATTGTTTTATTTTTAAAAATATATTATTTATTTACTTGACAGCAGAACAAGCAGGGGAACTGCTGGCTGAGGGACCCCAATGTGGGGCTCGATCCCAGGACCCTGAGATCATGACCTGAGCCAAAGGCAGACGCTAACCAACTGAGCCACCCAGGAACTCCTAATTCATTTTAAAAGTCAGTGTCTCCCCTGATGGTAGAAGTCAGAATAGAGGTTGCCTAGAGAAGTGGGGTAGTGACCAGAGGGGAGGCAAGGGGAGCTGCCTGGGTTGCTGCTAATGTCATTTCTGGATCTGGGCCCCGTGTTGTAGGGAGTGGACACTTTGGGAAAATGAATTGAGCTGTACGCTTAGGATTTGTGTACTTTATGAACATTATATTTAGATAAAAAGGTTTTTAAAATCTAGTTGTTCTTTTGAAAGCGAGCTCTTATCCCCAGAATCTAATACTGTGCTTGTTTGTTACAGCGAACAAATTTAGCTCCTGTGCATTTTACTCATTTATAATGGATAAGTGAATGCTAAATATACAGGATCAAGGTAAATTATTTCTTCTAAGAATGCTGCTCAATCTTTTGGGTCATGGACCAGTTGAGGATCAGATTAAAATTATAATAAAAAGTAATAAAGCATATACGTTCTATATCAGGCACTGTGCCAAACTCTTTATACTGTTTTACTTGTACCACACACTGTGAGATGGGGATTATTATCCTCATTTTATAGATATGGGAATCAAATCTCAGAGATATAAGCAACTAGACCAAGATCACACACTAAGGAATATTTAATCCAACATTCGAACCCAAGTTTTCCTGCTTCCCAAATCCATTCCATTACCTACTGCACACTGCTTATCTCTAGATAGTTTTGCCAAGAGAATGAACTCTTTCCTCCCTCCCACCCCCTCCAACACACACACACACACACACACACACACACACTTTTGCCTGTTATTTCAGGAAGCTCATAAACCTGAAGTACATAACCTGTAGATAGATTAAGAACCAATTTAAGAGGGATCCCTGGGTGGCGCAGCGGTTTGGCGCCTGCCTTTGGCCCGGGGCGCGATCCTGGAGACCCGGGATCGAATCCCACATCGGGCTCCCGGTGCATGGAGCCTGCTTGTGTCTCTGCCTCTCTCTGTGACTATCATAAAAAAAAAAAAAAAAAAAAAAAAAAAAATTTAAGAAAACTTTCAGAAAGTTAAAAAATATGACGGAAGAAACTTTCAAAAAGGACTAGACCATGGAAAAACACTCAGATCATTAATTTGATGAGGTTGTGGTTTTGATATCTTACATTTTTTTGTTTCCCCCATAAAGCTTGATTCATGTCATTTTTCATGTTAACATTTTATTATATATACTATAATCAAAGGAATATATGAAACAGACATGTAAACTGAGCAGCATTATAAAATGAACAAAGTCCTGAGAATGCATAACCCAACATAAGCATTAAATTATTACCAATACCACTGAGTCTATCTTTGTATTCTATCCTTATCCAATCCTGTGCCTTCCCTCTAGAGGTATCCATTGCTTTGAATTTTGTGTTTATCACTTCTTTACTTTAAAAACAATACACATTTGTGTAACTATTTAATATATCATTTAGTCTTGCTCGCTTGGGTTACTGCTTATCATATAGATAGTTTAAAATTACGTATGGTATCTTTCGCTATGTTCATAATTTTAAAAATATTTTTAATTTTATAAAATTTGTCTGATCTTTCTGGTGAATTGAAGTTTCCATCATTATGTAGTGACCATTTGACCCAAACACAAATGTTTGATAGTGATTTTTTGTCTAAAAATCTATATAGTCTTATGTTAATGTAGCTAACTCATATATTTTTCTATAATTTTTAAAAATATTTTATTTATTCATGAGAGACACACAGAGAAGCAGACACAGCCAGAGGGAGAAGCAGGCTTCCTGAGGATAGAGCCTGATGTGGGACTTGATCCCAGGATCCCGGGATCACAACCTGAGCCAAAGGCAGACGCTCAACCCCTGAGCCACCCAAGTGCCCCTATTTTTTATAATTTTCTTTCAATCTTTCTTTGTTCATACATATGTTTAAGATGTGTCTCCTATGCGTGTTATGAAACTTTATGTATTTGTGTTTTACTCCATCTTCTTATTTTTATTTTATTATTTTTTATTTTACTTAAATTCAATTAACATATAATGTATTATTAGTTTCAGAGGTAGCAGTCAATGATTCATCAGTCTTCTATAACACCCAGTGCTCATTACAGCACATGCCCTCCTTCATGTCCATTATCCCATCTGCCCACCTTCTCCCATCCAGCGACCCTCAGTTTGTTTCCTATGGTTAAGAGTCTCTTCTGGTTTGGAGTGCCTGGGAGACTCAGTTAAGTGTCTGCCTTCAGCTTAGGTCATGATTCCAGGGTACTGGGATCAAGCCCCATGTAGGGCTCCCTGCCCTGCCGGGAGCCTGCTTCTCTTTCTCCCTCTGCCTGCCACTCCCCCTGCTTGTGCTCTCTCTCTCTCTCTCTCTCTGTCAAATATATAGATAAATCTTTTTTTTTTTTTTTTAAGAGTCTCTTCTGGTTTGTCTCCCTTTCTGATTTTATCTTGTTTTATTTTTTTACTCTTTTCTCCTATGATCCTGTTTTGTTTCTTAAATTCCACATATGAGTGAGATCGTATGATAATTGTCTTTCTCCGATTGACTTATTTTACTTAGCATAAAGTTCCATCCATGTTGTAAATGGCAAAATTTCATTTTTCATGGCTGAGTAGTATTCCATCGTATATACCTACCATATTTTTTTTTATCCATTCATCTGTCGATGGACATCTGGGCTCTTTCCACAGTTTGGCTATTGTGGACATTGCTGCTATAAACATCGAGGTGCAGATGTCTCTTTGGTAAATACCCAGTAGTGCCATTGCTAGGTCATAGGGTAGCTCTATTTTAAACTTTTTTTAAAAAAAGATTTTATTTATTTATTCATGAGAGACACACACAGAGAGGCAGAGACACAGGCAGAGGGAGAAGCAGGCTCGATGCAGGGAACCTGACGTGGGATTCGATCATGCCCTGGGTCTGGGATCATGCCCTGAGCCAAAGGCAGACGTTCAACCACTGAGCCACCCAGGCATTCCTATTTTCAACTTTTTGAGGAAACTCCATTTACTGTTTTCCGGAGTGGCTACACCAGCTTGCATTCCTACCAACAATGTATGAGGGTTCTTCTTTCTCTGCATCTTTCCCAACACCTGTCATTTCCTGACTTGCTAATTTTAGCCTTTCTGACTGGTGTGAAGTGGTATCTCATTGTGGTTTTGACTTGTATTTCCCTGATACCGAGTGATGTTGAGCATTTTTTCATGTGTCAGTTGGCCATTGTATGTCTTCTTTGGAGAAATGTCTGTTCATGTCTTCTGCCCATTTCTTGATTGGATTATTTGTTCTTTGGATGTTGAGTTTGATAAGTTCTTTATAGATTTTGGATACTAGCCCTTTATCTGATAAATCATTTGCAAATATCTTTTCCTATTCTTTCAGTTGTCTTTTGGTTTTGTTGACTGTTTCCTTTGCTATGCAAAAGCTTTTTATCTTGAAGTCTTAGTAGTTCATTTTTGCCTTAGTTTTCCTTGCCTCTGGAGACGTGTCTAGTAAGAAGTTGCTGTGGCCAAGGTCACAAAGGTTGCTGCCTGTGTTCTCCTCTAGGATCTTGACAGACTCTTATCTCACATTTAGGTCTTTCATCCATTTTGAGTCTATTTTTGTTTGGTGTGAGGAAATGGTCCAGTTTCATTCTGCATGTGGCTGTCCAATTTTCCCAACACCATTTGTTGAAGAGACTGTCTTTTTTCCATTGGATATTCTTTCCTGCTTTGTCAAAGACGAGTTGGCCACAGAGTTGAGGGTCCATTTCTGGGTTCTCTATTGTGTTCCATTGATCTGTGTGTCTGTTTCTGTGCCAGTACCACACTGTCTTGATGATCATAGCTTTGTAATACAGCTTGAAGTCCCCATATGTGATGCCACCAGCTTTGCTTTTCTTTTTCAACATTCCTTTGACTATTCAGGGTCCTTTCTGTTTTTTTTTTTTTTTTAAGATTTTATTTATTTATTCATGAGAGACACAACACAGAGAGAGAGAAAGAGAGAGAGGCAGAGACAAAGGCAGACGGAGAAGCAGGTCCATGCAAGGAGCCCGATCTGGGACTCCATCCTGGGTCTCCAGGATCAGGCCCTGGGCCGAAGGTGGCGCTAAACTGCTGAGCCACCCGGGCTGCCCTCCTTTCTGGTTCTATACACATTTTAGGATTATTCGTTTGACAATCTTTTAATGAGTGAGTTTAATTTATTTTCAGGAATGGTGACAATTACATATTTGAACTTTTCTGTGTCTCTTCACTTGTTCTATTGGTCTCATTTCTCAATGCTTTGTTTTCTTCCTCTCTCACCTTTCTTGAGCTGATAGTTTTTGTTTTTTTTTTTTTTTAGATCCTTAAATGGCATATTGTAGTTTCCAATGATGGCTGCAACAATGCTCTTGTCCCACTTGTTTTATACAGAGTGACCTTGCCACTTCCCATCAAATGGTAGAGATGATGTCTCCAGCTCTTGCAAATTTGCCAGCCCCGTGACTGCTTTGGTCAACAACATGGCAGAAATGACTGTGCCTGTGCCAGGTATGACTTATAATCGGCTTGGAAACTTCTGGTTCCTGCCTCTTACTATGCTCACATTTGGGGTATGCCCTCTTGGAATCCAGCTGCAAGATCATAAGGAGCCCAAACCACATGGTCAAACCATGCGTGGCTGCTCCTCTCTACAATTCCTGAGTTCTAAGCCAGCTACCACCATCAACTGCCAATCTTGAGAGTGAGCCCTTGTGGCCATCAGCCCCAGCTACCATCTGAAAGCACATCTGAATGAGACACAGCAAGGAAGAACTGCCCACTGAGCCCAGGTGGCCTAGAAAATCTTGGGACATGTTAATAAACTGTTGCTTTTAGGCACAAAGTTTTGAGGTGGCCTTGTGTGCAGCAGTAGATAACTGGGATGGAAATGTGGCATTGGCTTTGGGATTGAGTGATGGGTGGAAACGGACAGAGTCTCAAGGAGATGGAGAATGCAAGCTGGGAGGGTTTTGAGAATACCATCAGTGACACTTGGCAGGTCCTCAGGGAAGTGCTGGAGGTGCTGAAGACAGTGAGGAAGATGATGACCTTGGTGACTGAAGAAAAGGGACGTGTGCTACGTAAAATTTACTGACAAGGAAAATAGAAAAGGCACCTAATGCACTCATGAATCCCATGGGAGATTTCCAGGCTGAAAGTAGGAAGTGTCAACTGGCTTCTTCCTAACTGTGTATAATGACATGTGGAAGAGAGAGATAAACCAGAGGAGTTGTTCTCTTTTTGAGCCCAGCTTAGAGCGATAGAGAGCCCAGAAGAGTCTTTCCAGGTAGCAAATAAAAGCTTGTGTTTTTATTTATTCATTTTTTAGAGAGGGAGGGGAGTACAGAGGGAGAGGGAGAGAGAGAATCCCAAGCAGGCTCCACGCCCAGAGCAGAGCCTGATGCAGGGCTCGATTCTACCACCCTAAAATCATGACCTAAGCTGAACTCAAGAGTCAGATGAGCCACCCAGGTGCTCCAAAAGCTTGTGTTTTTAAAACATGGTTTATCCAAGAAATGTTCCTTGGTTATCTTCTTTAAAAGGTTTTGTGTTAAATTGATGATTAAAGTGCAATTTCTAGTACATCAGGTCTCTTAGCTGTACTGCACATTTTCAAGGTACAAAGAGCTTTCTCATCCATTCTTCTATCCCACTGACAATCCCACTGTTAGGCATGTGGGAAAGCTACCCTTACTCTTTGGTGTTAATAAAAGCAACAAGTACAGCCATCCTTCCTTCTCCAGTTTTGGGGTTCCTGCTGTGTGCCCACTGATATGCTTTAGACAGGTGATCCCTCATCCACCTCATGGAGTATTATGACTTACAATTTATGGATGATATTTAAACCAGAGAGCTAAATATCTCCACAAAGACACAGCTGGTAGAGGTGAAACCTCAATTCGAACATTAGTTTGACTCCAAGTCCAAACTCCTCTTTTACTTTTTTCTCTGAGAAGATCGGGGAGCCATTTAAAACCAAAAGCATCTACAATGTGGATTCCTTTCACCTTTTCAAATGTCATACCTGTTGTCTGTCAAGAATTTTTAGACTATATGTGAACTATAACTTCAACAAATTATTTGACTTTCCCCATTTCTTCTAATTAGGAATATGCCAGTATTGTAATTAGTGTCTTTGCAAAAGGGTTTGGATCAGATGAACTGTAAAGCCTCTTTCACTTTTTTAAAAATTAAAAACATTTTTAAATTAATTTTATTTTATTGAAGTTTTATTTGCTAGCATATAGTACAACATCCAGTGCTCACTTTTGATGCTCTTTTTGTCTTTTCTCCTTTTCGGACACATGGGTATTCTAATCAGCATCTGCAGGCCTACAAAGGAATTCCATTTGATCAGCAGATGGAGCTCTTGATAATCGAATAGGAAGAGGCGTTTATTGCTTGTCTGCCGTCGGTGCAAGGGCTCAGCATAAGCACAATCCTGCTGCTGTTTCAGATTTGTATTATCATGTTCTATCTCTATCAGGCCTATCTCAGATTATTGTTTTTACATGTGGTAAGGGTTTAAAGAAACACATATTATTTTACCAAGGAAAAAACTCCCTGTGGAAAGTTGGATTGAGACCTTTCACAATGCTTAAGTGCCTGATTTGAAGCCCAGAATTAAGGAGTCCAGTGACTCCTTTGTGATGGATCTGTTATGTCAAACACCTTCTAGGAGCTGGAAACCACATCTTCTCAAGGCTGTTGTGATCATATGTAGTATACGGAAGCCACAGAAAGTTCAAGACGATTTTCAATTTATACATACATTTTCAACACTTAGTATCTTTTATTCATAAATTGATGCTGATGCTAATACCATCCTTTTTTTTTTTTAGGTACCAACTAAATAATGTTTCAATACAGAAAGTATAAAAATCCAACTGTTTCTGAAACTGTTTTTTTTCTCTCAAAGCCCTCTTACAATATCTTTCCAACATCAATGATCACTACTTTATAAGCAGCCACATTCAGTTATAGCATGGTGATTATACTGTACTATATTTCAACATTTCTAAGTAAGAGATTTCTTGAGACAGGAGCTGCACCTCAGCTGGCAGTACCACTTAAAACTGTGTCAGCAATCAAATAAAAGATTTGTCAAATATTTAAATAGGCTAGATCAAATTACTACTAGTTCTTCTACTTACTAAGCTTGGCCATGTGTGCCTTCATGGAAGGTCACGTTCCCCTTTCCTGCAAGGGCGTCTTCCTCGAGGGACCCAGAGGTTGTGCAACCTGGGCAGGTCTTTGCAACAAGCTGGTCATCTGTCTGGACCACGTGGGTGGGTGTCCTCTGGTCAGCACTTTGAGCAGAACAGACATATGTGCCAGAAAAGGCTGAAGACTAAAACTGTATCTCTGGGTCTTTTGGATCTGGTGCATACAGATCTGCTTTCTCTTTCTCTTGCCCTCCCCTCCAACTCCCTGGTACAGCCTGCTTGTACTGAAGTAAAGTTTTAACAAGGAAATTGCCTGTTTCAAGGGTTGTTGTTTTCCTTGTCATTGAAATTCATTTTGGATCTCTTCCCCTGAGTGTGTCAATCAGTTTCTGAACACGCAGGGCCTAAGCAAGGGAGAGGAAAGTGCTGATTCATTAGTTCTAGAGTCACAGCACTAGATTCTCTAGGGCTCTTAACCCTTTAAACACCTAATTCTTGTCCATGAGGGGATCTGCTTCTATTGTCAAAAGCTTTGTTGTTCAAGTAGGTATAGGTATTAAAAATAGTATTTATTGAGAGCGTGCTGTGCCCCAGGCATTGTTCCAAGCCTTCAATGTATGAACTTTGCATCTGTGGAATGCCAGCAGGTCAACCATTTACGTCCATTTTGGAGATGAGGAAATTGAGGGTCAGCCAGGTCAAGTCGCTTGCCATAGTTTGCACAGATACCAGATGGGGGAATCTATAGCTCAGCTCCTGAGCCTCCCAATGAAGGAATGTTCCCCGAGAATGCGTCCTTATTTGGCCTCAAAGGATTAGGGAAACTTTTAATGTGATTGAGACAACTGGCTTAGAAATTGCTGGAGTTCAGGATTTGATTCTGTTTCTTGTTTACTTCTTTACACAATTTTCTGCACTACAGCTCTAGCTCTATATTCATATTCACCTGCCGTAGCACTTGCTACATTTTGTCAGTTTGATCTTGCTCATTTGCATCTAAGCAATATGCCCAGAATTTAACTCCTAATAACAGGAGCTTGATTTATGTTAGGGGACTTAGGTAGAAATAATGGAGCATGCTTTAAATTTTACAAAGTCCATGTATACTGCTCCACTTGTTGCTACTTACAGATATTCAACATAGCCTCCATTTCACTGGGATTTAGAAAAGTATATTTTTTAATACAGTTTTTCTTTGAAAGCGTATTAGTTAAATTCTATGTACCAGATTATACGTACGTCCCTTACTTCCTTTTCATAACATAGCTTCTGCATTTCGTGTTGCTAAGTTCAGGCATGGGAAGAAAACAAATAAAAGAATTTGCTCATGTAGGTGGTTCATGGCTTCAGCAATGGGGTGAGCTATTAAAACCTTAGGAGAATGGAAAATAAGAGCACTCTAAGTAAGCTGAAAGAAGATTTCCTCAATGGAGGTAGTCTGTCATCTTGGATCATAAAACAGGAAACTCTAAATATAGAACTGAAGGTTGGAAACACCAACTCCAGTCAAGGTGGTCAAGATGTCCACCTTGTGATGTGTTTGGTTGGCAGGTGGATAAGGAAAAAATAGGGGAGGATCATCCCGGACCATGAAAAAGAAAATCCTCCAAGCCAGTTGAGTATCTCCATGTTTGGCCTGATGATTTCAATAAAGGAGAAAAGTGCCTCAAACTCTTGAGAGACATTGTTTGGCTCACCTAACCACTGTAAAACCTTCTCCATCTGACACTTTTGTGACTGGACCCACTATGTCCATCACTAAAATCCCCAGCTTCTTTCCTAGCTAAATATTTGCATTTCACTTAAAATAGTACGCTGGGGCACAGCTTTGTCCTGTCCAGGAAGAAAATTAGTTTCCCGATTTTTCTGCCATATCCCATGACACACAAGATAACAGATGTTGTTTCTATGTGACTAGAGGTGTGGGCAGGTTGGAATAGTATTTCGGATCTTGGTAACAGGGCTGTTTCAATTAGCTCAGGACTAGCCAGGAGACTGGAACTTGAACCCTCTAGGATTTTCCCTCACCCTCTCTTATGGTACCAACCCCCACTAAGGATTTGGGTTAATGGAGTATAGGCTCTATTACCCTTGCTAGGACTTTAAGCTCCTTGAGGCAGAACCTGGTCTGGCACATCCTACTGCACATCACATAGCACTGTGCACATTGGATGGGTCAATATGTCTTGTGTAAAGATTGTTTTCATTGTTTGCTTATCTTTTCATTTTTATCATGGAAACTCTAAACACAGGCCAAAGAAGAGTGAAGAGTAAACTGAAGCCTCCCTTCCCTCACTGTTTAGCTTTATCTATTAGGAACCTGTGGCCAATCTTTTTTTTTTTTTTTTTTTTTTTTTACGTATTTTTACATATTTTGTTTATCTATTCATGAGAGACGCACAGAGAGGCAGAGACATAGACAGCAGGGAGCCTGCTGCAGCACTTAATCCCAGGACCCCGGGATCACAACCTGAGCCAAGGCGGACGCTCTACCACTGAGCCACCCAGGTGCCCCCACCATGGCCAGTTTTATTCATCAGTGCCTAGCTCCACTCCCCAGCTTAATCTGAAGTGAGTTCCAGATAAGGAGATAAACTTTTTATCTGTAAACCAATCTTTACAAATATATAAATATATTAGAAATTAGCCGTTAGACCAGAACTACAGAATTCATTTCAGATTCCCGTAAATATCAGTCACGGAATTATATAAGTCTTGCTTCAAATCACTAATTTGGATCCTATTTAAATTCTAACACTATTCTCTTGACATGTTTACTTGTGACACAACTATTATTGCCTGTCAATCACACTTTTGCCTCCAGCCACTTCTGTCCTTACAGGTTCCATGTTGACTGAACCATACTCAAGGTTTTGTCCTGTGAGACAGTCTTGGCATATGAAGTTCTAACAGGTTGCAAATGAAGTGAACTAACACTCTTCACTCTGATATCCATGTGGGGCACACTTTTCCTCACTGATTATGAAGAGCTGATGGTTCATCTTTTGGAAAAATAGGAATCCGCTGTCAAAAGATCCTCTCTGATAGTTAGGGTTACAGCCCAGTGGGTGACCACTGTGTGGGATCACACGCCTTCACTTTCTGAGAGGCTGCTATGGTATTAGTTCAGCTAGCCTTTCAGCAAGCCCTGGTGGCTTGCTTCTCTGGATGTGGCAGTGGCCTCTGAGCAGGTATATTTCTGGCTGCAGTGATTGCCATGCCATTCCCCCTTCAAGCAGTTGTGCTGCTTCTCAGGATAAATTACATCAGTTCCAAAGGGAGCAGTTATTTTATTATTATTATTTTTAAACCATATCTGAGTCTACTGCATACAGGGAGGGACTGAAAAGAAGGCTCTCTTCTCAGAATGCACAGGTAGAGCGCCGAGGGGCAGCAGAACACAAGGCAGAGCCTGGAGATGTAGGCACAATCTGAGTTTCAATCTGGCCTCCACCATCTACTTACTGGGGGATCTTGGCCAATTTACTTGACCTCTCAGTGCTTATTTTCTTACCTGAAATAAGAGGTAATCATATTACCTATATCATAGGATGTGAGGGGATTACATTTACTTATTCAACAAATATTTAAACAAAATAAAGATCTTGTCCTTATGAAGATTATATTCTAGAGGGGGAGACATGTTTAAACAAATAAATAGTATCAGGTAGACAAGTGTTAGGAAGAAAAATGAATCAGAGCAAGGGTATGGAGGTTAAAGGTGTCAATACAGGGAAAGCTCTCAAAAAACACCAAGTGTTATTGCTTCCTTTAATCTAGGTTCAAAGGAATGGCCAGAGCCATGACTTAGCAAAGACTTTACTTGTATGCTTGTATGCTTCAGAGGAAGAGGATAATCATGCATGACAAATTCTGATTATGCTTTTGGCCTTGTGTTTAGCACTTTTAACTCTCTCAAACAGTTCTGTAAGTTGGATTTAAAGCCATGTTTTAAGAAGATAAAACTGAAAAAGACAAGGAAGTTCTTTGCCTGCTTCATGCATGTTCAGAGCTCTTGTAGTTTCTTCTACGTAATATTTATCAAGGATGCTCTTTTTCATGCAATGGTCCAAAGAGACCAAAGAGCTTGAAACCATGTGTACTGGATAGGACATTTGGGCTGCCATTTACACCACCCCTTCCCTGAGATAACTGATTCCAGGCAGTTCTTGATGCCCAGGCCTCCATGTGCTGAATCCCATATTTTGGTTGCCCTGATTTCAACCTATCTGCAGATGATCCTAAGCCCAAAGCAGCTATAGAGAGACTGACTAGTGGCCTATATGGAGACTCACAGAAATGAAATTAGATTGTGGAAATGATGCAATCAAATATTTTTTAATGGTAGTTGATAGCAGCAGGAGAGGCAGCTAGAGCCTTGATAAAAGGTACAGAACCAGGCAGAGAGGAGGGGAGTGGTCGAGGTAACAGAATAGAGGTGCTACAATGACCTGGTGGACTGCCAGTCCCTCGTGGCACCCTGAGTGGGTACACAAGGCCAATTGTTTTCCTGCTAAGAAGGCTTCTGGTTCTCACTGACCCCTGATACTTTACAATAACTCCCACTTAACTGAAGTTGAAAGAGCGAAATGGCCCCTGGTTGATGCTCATCTATATGTGGCTACGAATATTTATTCTATGGAGCTATGGCCTGGCAGGGAAGACAAAGTACTAAGCAGAGAACATGTCATTCTTTCCATCTCACTTGTTGTTCTAGATCTGGACAAACTCTGGAGAATCTGCTGGGGAATCTGAAAAAAATCTTCAATGCCAAGAGTGATAGGTTTTTTTGTTTTTGTTTTTGTTTTTTTTAGATGTGATAGGTCAACAAAGACCTAGTTTTGGAGCTTGATTCACAGCCCTTGAAAGCCACTCAAGCTTTTTTAAAGGCAAAATTTGGCATCATGCAAGGACTGTTTCAACGTGGGAGAGTGGTAAGGTTGGAGCTCTTGGCACTAGCTTCTTCTGGCTACATAGGCCCTTTGTATCCAAAATGACGGGATAGGAGGAGAATACTGCCTACTTTAGGTTTGGAGTGCAGTAAGCCTGGCTTGGGAAATGCAGGAAGTAAATTGCAAGAACTGATTCATTTACTTGATATGGGTTCAAATTAGGTCCTGTTGAGAGAGAGGGTGACCTAACTCACTGCGCTCACTTGGTGAGAGCAAGCACCATCTCAGGGCTTGGCTTCCTCAGCAGTGGAGAGCCTCAAGTTTGGGCAGAGTTAGTCTCTAAAGTAACAGCTCTAATAATCTGTGAGCCCAAGGTGGAAAACCCACCCACTAGGTTCCTGGGATTATTTTATCCTATGACACTTGCTTCAGCCTGATGATCACCCCAGCGGATTGCTAGAGATGGATCAAATGACATGAATTTGATCCATAAAATTTTGTAATAAATCAAGTCATTTTTAACTGGAGCATCATTCGACCTCTAGAAAAGAGGAACGTGACTTGTTTTGTGTCATAGTGGGAGAAACAGAGATCACCGTGGGTGGGGAAAAATCTCTTGTCATTACTCTGATATAATGCATTTTCCCTTTCCAGCAAGCCCCTTCTCATCCTTCAAAGCTTCTTTGTCCCCGCAGGCTTCCTTGCTCCTGTTCCCGTTACCCTTTTTCCATTATTGGGCTTATTACACTTGTTAAATTAGTCTAAAAGTCTCCCTCCCCCTTTAGACTTTGATCTCCTCAAAGGCAAGGACTGGGCCTTATTTATTTTTGCATCCATTATACTGTACTTGGAACCTTGAAAGTCTCTCCATGTTTGTTGAATGATGAATGATATTTTACTTAAATGTTTATGCTCAGGCTGACACTGAGAGACAGACTATAGAAGCAGAGAATCATAATAGAGCCAGTTCCCTGAGTTTAATTAAGCCGGAATAGAATCTTTGCCAGTTACATTTGGGAACAAAATTAAGAGGCAAAAGCCAAGAAGATTGAGGCCTGATAACCTCACAGCATATTGAGAAAGAACAAAATCCTATTTGCCTCTGCTGATGAGTTGATAACCATGAGCTTGACAAACCTCTTCTGGTGAAGAGCCAGTCCTCTCTAAGGATAAGATGAGCTTCCGCAGGGAAGACTTGTCAGCCCCTGCTACTGTGGGGTCGAGGTGAAGGTCATCAACACCAGGATCACACAGGCACATAGATGGCTTAATCCACAGTGAAGAGGTGCTTGGGTGCCAATATTTGATTTATATTTTCCTAACACTTTACCAATTATAATAAACTGATTTATCAATTTGTTTCATTCATAACTTATTCAGCAAATATTTATATTGAATGCTTATTATTTCCTAGACATTGCTCTAGACATTGGATAAAATGGAAAACAAAATAGATAAAGACATCTCTATCCTCCTGGAGCTTAGATTCTAGCATGGAAAACAGGATAAACAAATGAGTACAATATGAGTAGATAGGAGAAATACTAAGGAAGAAGTAAAGCAGAAAAGGGGGATATGAATCTGGCGGGGGGTTGTTCTGGCAATTTTTGATAGGATGGCCAATTGAAGGCTTTCCTTAGAAGGTAATTCTTGGGTGAGGAAATGAAGAAAGTGAGGAAGCCATGAGGCAATTTGGGGCTCTATGGTCATTGTGGGTCTAGTGAGTTCAGGGGATCAGTAAGAAGAACCTCCTTTGGCTGGAGTAGAGTGAGCTCAGGGGAAAAGCAGTGGGAGAGGGGAGGTTAGAAAAAATAACATAGGATCTTATCACGTTGGGCCTGGTAGGACATTTATGTTGAATGGGATGGGAGGCCATTGGAGTGTTTTGAGCAGAAGAATGATTCAACTCGAAATATTTTAGCAGGATCAATTTGGTTGCTGTGATGAGAATATCCTGCAAGAGCCATTGTAGGGAGATCAGTTAGGAGGCAAGTTGCAATAACATAGGTGAGAAGTGATGGAGATAGCTTATACAAAGGGCAGCTAGCAGGGCCTAGAAGTGATATATGTCAAAGGCAGAACCAATGAAGAGATAGAGAATAAGCAGGTACAAAAAAGAGAGGAATATCCGGCCCAGATGGCAGGCAACCCACAAGCCACGTGAAGAAAGAATTTCAAGGAGAAGTGATCCCCTGGGTCAGATGCCCTTGCTGGGTGAAGTAAGGTAAGCACTGGGATGATCAGAGGGTGTAGCAGTGTGGAGGTCACTGGTGACATGGAGAAGAGCAGTTTCAAAGATGTGGTGGGATGTTTATAATGGAATGGGAGAAGAGAGATTGGACCAGTACGTGTAATACTTGCAAGGACTTTTGCCAAAAAGGATGAGGAAAAATGAGTATTAGCTGAATGGTCAAGTGGGGTTTAAAAGGTTACATTAAGTTGGGCAAGTTAGCAATCTACTTGCATGCTGATGGGAATAATTCGGTCGAGAGAGAAAAGTGGGTGATGCAAATGACAGACAGGAGAAAGGTGGTGCAATGTGCCAAAGTAGGTGAGAGGGGATGGCTTTAGCTAGGAGCACAGACAGTTTATCCCCACCCAGAAATCAGAGAGAAGGCAGACGGGCCGGGTGATGGGGGTGTGTGCAAGTGCTTTCCTGATGGCGTCAGCTGCCTCAGCAAAGCGGGAAACCAGCCTGTCCACTGGATGAGATGGCGGGGAGAACTGGAGATTTCAGGGGAGAGGGGACAACACGAAACAGCTCTTTCCTGGAGAAAACAGGTATTCTCTACATGTTCAGAAGTTTATAAAACCCAACCAGTTGTCAATGGAGAGATTTAAGCATAGACTGGAGAACATTTGCCAGTGATGACTTAGAGGGAATTCGAGTATCAGATTGAGGATGTAGTAAGGGTTAAATGTTCCCTTTTTGAGCCCTTAATACTTATTATTTTGGAAACTTATGTCTGGAAGGATTTTTTTTTTGGTTATAATACATAAAATCACTGATGTGCTATAGAAATGTAAGTATTTATGCATATGTATAAATACATAAAAGTATTTGTACTTATGTATACACTCTAATTTACATAAGACTTGCAGAATCCCTTCTCATCAAAATATCAGTAAAATGCCTAACAGAACTCTAAAGATGAAAAAATCCTTGAATTTATTAAAATCTGAAAAATTAAAATTAAGAATTTTATCTAATAGCCTGAAGGGAATGTGTGCTATTTTATAAGCACTGGAAGTCCTCAATAATCTTGCAATAATAATGGTCATACACTCTCAGCACTCAAAGCACTGCTGGGAAATTGCCTCATTAACCTTTATAATACCCTTGTGGGGTCGGGAGGAATTTGATGAGATTTCCATTCTCTAGAGTGGGCAAATGAGACAGGGAGATTTGAAGAAAATTCTAGACATAGCTCAAATATAAGTAAATCTTGTATTGAGTCCTGTGAGAGTCATCAGTTTAGGGGCATAAGAATGAATTAAAGTCTATTAATCACCGTAAGATGAGCCAGTCATTTTTAACTTAAACCATAGATCTCAAGAATAGAAAGTCTTGCTAGGAAACATGGTGAAGGTAGAAGGTGGAGAATTTTATCCAGGACTTTGCATTTCCATCTTTTAAACTGTTTCCAGTTGTAGGTGTTAAAGAAGCAAGTGCTAGGAGATAGCAACAAGTATGAGAATAAAACGACTGAACAAATACAGGAACTCTACAGTTGCTAAAATTAAAGGAAGGAATATGAATGAGAATCTTCTGAAACAAAAGAATCTTATGTGAGATGTATAAGGGAAGGAAAAGGAAAAGGCTCTGAAGTTTTAAGGTCTGGAAAAGTTGAGCTACTTTAAATCCTATAATTTTGCACTGACCAAAGTGTGTGTATGTGTGTGTGTGTGTATGTGTGTGGGTGTGTGGGTGTCAGTGTGAGTGTGTGTGTGTGGGGGGTTGGGGAATGGAAAAATTGATAATCTCCTAGAAATAACAATTCCTAATTTGACACCCAAATGGCCTTCTGTTAATACTAAGCAGCAGCTAGTATTTACTGAATTTCCCATTTTCCAAGTAGTCTTCTAAGCACTTTACACGTATTAATTCACTCCTCCCCACATATCTATGAGGCAAGTACTACTATTATACTCATCTCACCAATGAGTAAATTGAGTAACTGGCCCAACGTCAATCATTACCTGAAGTAGTCTGTTAATCTTGTTGAGGAATTTGTTTTGTACCTGCTATGATGAGCAGCTACATGTTAGGCCCATAGTAAACACCTGTTGAATGAATGAATGAATAAGTGAGTGAACAAACCAGTGAATAAATGACCTGGTAGGGTTCAGGTAATACCCAGTGAAGGCTCAAAATACCCAAGGTCGCAATTGAGATATTTTGGCCTCTCTTTGACCACGTTTTCCTCCTTGGGATCCTTCTCACCCCAATTCCCATTGTTTTCATCCTGACCCTGGCTCCTTAGGTGTTTCCTTCACCCACTGAAACCATCTTTTTCTCAGAGTTTAAATTCAATGATCCACTGCTACTCTCAACTCTTTTTCTAGTCCCATTTTAGCTAAAAAATCAATACTGTTAATACTTGAACCCTTAACACCTGTGGTCAAAATTTGCCCACCAGAAATGATTCTCACTTGGCAAGGAGGAGAGGTCAAAGTGGAGTCTCTAGAAATTCATCTTTGGCTAGATCTTTCCTGGGGATCCTCCTTTTGGCACGGAAGCCACTAGATCCTCAAGCTCACAGCCCCAGAATGAGGAAAGCTTTAATATATACCTTCTGTATAGAAAATCTGGAAGATAAGCATGGAAACTCCAAGATTCAGTAGGTAGGGAACTTGTCAAGATAAAAGCCACAAAAACTGATATCCATAAAGACATAGGTCTTTGTTATCCTTTTTGCACACCTATGAGAATAATAATAGCAATGGCCCAGTAACTGGGTTAATCACTTCTTATGTATCTTGTGATATCATGTTCACAGTGATCCTGAGGGACAAGACAACAGGCTTGTAGTAACCTTGACTAATGCAATAAATAAGTGGAGAAGCCAGGGTCCCAGTTCATTCTCCCTAGGTCCAAAACGGGTGCTGCTTGGTCCTTCATCAGCCCTGTGACCCATTTACTCTCTACTGGTGATCAGATGGAGACATGCATGGCCCCAGGCTCTCCACAGGCTCCCTGAGGGCAGCTTTGCAACAAATGCTCTTCAGAAAGCAAAGAAAGCGTCCCTCATCTGGTGCAGTAATTACAACATTTATTTTCTGAAAACTCTTCTAAAGTCAAATCCTACAGGCCCCAGGGAGGGACACATTCCTGTTCTGGATGTGGGACAAGAGTGTTAGCCATGGCCACACTGTTACTTCTTGTCACTGAAGTGACCCTGAGCAAACCAGGGAATGCTGCCTTTCTCAGCCTTACCACCCCGGGTGCTGAGGATGGTGCATTTGCACAAATTCCAGCATCTTCCTAAACTTTGAATTTCAATCCTTTTTAGAGAGTTTTCTTTCTGTTTATCCTTCTCCTTTTCTCATCTACCAGACTGTTTTTGTGTGTCTGGATCAGTCTCTGATATTCTTGAGTTGTTATCTTGTTTCATCGAATGCGCTGCAGATCCCCCTTAGGGTAAGCCCCCTAAGGAGGGGGATCTTGGTCATGCTGTATATGCCCAGCGCCTAACTCTGTGCCTGGTATACAGTAGAAACTCAATAAATGTTTGCTGAATGAATGAGACAGTCAAACTCCACTAAATTGAAGAAAAATAGCAAACTACCTTAACACCTTGGCCCTGGGGTATTCAGGAATTTTACATTTCCAGACCTTGCAGTAGATCTGCAGAAATAGAATCTACATGGCAGGAGCCCGGGGAATTTGTATTTTTAATAAAAACACCAGACGCTTCCTAGTATTAGGCACAATTTTGAAACATGGCCCTGGGGTTTTGAATAAATATCCTTCACCTGGTCATCAGTGTCTCGAAGAGTACTTTTTTCACACTCATTTATTGAGCAACTACTACAGAACTTCTGAGTTAATACCAAGCATTTGTCTTTTTCCTGTTATGTCACATTGTTTACATCAGTTCCTAGGCTGTTTTTAAGTTAATGAATCCTTTCACTTGTTCATTCATTCAACAAACACATATTGCAAGTCCATCCTCGGCCAGTTGTGTCCAAATACATTTGGTTGAAAGAGGAGATGTTCACTGAAGTTTTATCTCCGAGTCCCTGTTCGGCTGTTTTCACTGGGTTTGACAGGCAATTTCTGGGGAGGCAGAGGAGCGCGGAGAGGGGAGGAGCAGGAAGCGATGTGGCTTGGCCCTGTGTCAGTCCTGCAACACAGTCCTGCCCTTGGCAGTGAACGGACTCCGAGGGGCTGTCCGATCCCTTTATTGGCCACGAACGTGGTTGGATAAAATATTATGTGCCGCTAGGGCTTGGTAACTATTGCTTTTTCAACACAGAGATTTTGGGGGCAGTGGAATGTAATGCAGAGTGATTTTCTTCCGCTTGTGCAGGAAGGGTCATTTAGTCTCCGAGTCTATTTTGTTCTCGCGCTTTGCCTACGACCTTTGGTTTAAGCTGTGGAATCCTTCTTGCTGGAAGGTACTATTTATTAAGCAGAGCTGAAATTCCATCTGAATTTGTCAGCTTGCCCCTCTGCAATTTTGTGTGTGTTCATGGATGTCTTACTCACAAGTGTCAAAGTCAAGTTAAATAGAGTAGGTGTGTGGACAAGAAAGCCCTCCGTGCTCCAGAGCACTGTCTCTGGGCCTGGATGCCTCTGCTGCTGCTGAGGCCCCTGTCTGGGCCAGGCTGGTGGTTCCTAGGAGAATGTATCCACCCCGCCTCCTCCCCTGCCCCCTCTGTAATGCTATCCCCCCAACTTTCCGGGTTTCTCGTTTTAGCCCTTCCATGTCAAAAAGGAAGAAAGCTGGTAAACAAGCCCCACAGATATGTCAAGTGTATCCCTTATTATATATATATTTTTAAGATTTTATTTATTTATTCATGAGAAACACAGAGAAAGTCAGAGACACAGGCAGAGGGAGAAGCAGGTTCCCTGCGGGGAGCCCCACACAGGCTCGATTCCAGGACCCCAGGATCATACCCTGAGCCTAAGGCAGACGCTCAATCACTGAGCCACCCAGGTGCCTCTCCCTTAATATTTTTAACTATCTTGTCACAGCTGTCTCTGTTAGTACTCAGTTACTCAATAAATAATTATTACTCAGTTACTACTCTGGCCCCAAGTCTATCCTTCCTTCCTCCTTCCCTCTCTTCCTCTCTCCCTCTGGTAATTTTTTCTTGAGCATCTATTATATTGGGAGCCCCAGTTGTGGGGGCCCATGGTAGAGGAAACTGTATAATTGGGAAACTATTTCCCAAAAGCTGTCTGGGAACTGTGTGCATCAGACTAAGCTGGAGTACTTTTGGGGAAAGACTTTAACCAGTCCAGACCTACTGAATGGAACCCCCATTGGAGAGGGCCAGGAGTGCATTGTTAGTAAGCACCCTTGGTGACTTCCATGGCACCAAAGTCAGAACAATTTCTCTTCCTCAGCTAGAGAAATTCTGGGGTCACTGTGAGGGATGGAGATGATAAAGGCAAAGCACACTTTCTGGCACACAGCAGGTGCTTAATAGATGCTACTTAAAACTACATGCCCTGGAGGATAAAAAAAAAATTTAGTCAGCAGAATTCTCATCACTTTTTCCTAAAACCAATGCTTCTCTACATCAGTGATTCTCAGCCAGGGCTGCTCATTAGAATCATGTGGGAGGCCAGGCAGTTGTTTAAAATCCTGATGCCAGGGCCCCGTACCAAGTCCATCAGAGTCCCTGGGGGTGGGACCATGCATCATGGTTTTAAAAAATACCCAGGTGATTTCAGTATGCATCTGGTTTACATGTCCTTCATTCTGTCCCATCCCCTTCGTCCGTGTCTAATAGTACATTTGAGTCCTCAAGTTCTTTTTTTGGAAAATAGCCTATGGCTATTTTCATGCCACTTGTTAGTGATCTAGAGGAATGCACTTTTGGGTTGTTTTTAAGGGGCAGGTTCTGGTGCCTATCCTGTTACTGTGAAGACGGGAACCATGTGGCAAATCTGGGATTAGGGCCACAGAACAATGCTGACGAGAAATGTTATGAGCAACGTTTGAAGGGCACAGGTGGAACTAGAAAGGGAAGCTATGAGCAGAGCACGAGGACCAGTCACAGGGACAGACACTGAGGGAAGCTCAGAGACTCTGCAGGAAGGACTGACAAATGAAAATTCTCTAAGCTTTACTGTAGGGAAGGCTTTTCCTCTTAAACACCTCTTCACACTTAAACTACTTTGAGATGAAAACTCACCAGCCAACAACTATGGATATTAATGAAAAGGATAATGAGATGTTTGAGGAATCCAGAACAGTATTCGGTGAGTTCCAGGAGGAGCTGGAAAGAAGAACTACCAAGTCCTCAGAGCTCCTTCTCTTAACCTCATTTTGTTGTTGTTCTGTTCTGTTCTGATACAGAGAGCATGCTTGGGCGAGCACGTGCAGGTGATGGTGGGGTGGGGAGGAGCAGAGGGAGGGGAGAGAGAATCCCAAGCGATTCCATACTGAGCATGGAGGCTGATGGGGAACTCAATCTCAGGACCCTGAGATCATGGCCTGAGCTGAAATCAAGAGTCCGATGCTCAACCGACTGAGCCACTCAGGAATCCCCTTAACCTCCTTTTTCTACTTACCTTTGCACCACTGTTTCTCCGCTCTTTGGGGCACAAGGCATATTGTTCCTTCACAGCTCTCGAGTTTATGTGTTAAATTTCTGGCTAAACGGGGGCGCCTGGGTGGCTCAGTTGGTTAAGCATCAGACACTCTTGATTTTGGCTCAGATTATGATCTCAGGGTCGGGAGATTAAGCCCCATGTAGGGAGCTCAGTGCAGAGTTAGTTTGAGGTTCTCTGTCCCTCTCCCCCTGCCTCTTCCCCCACTGCTGTGCTCCAGCTCTCTCTCTCTCTCTCTCTCCCATAGATAAAATCTTAAAAAAAATTTCTGGCTAACCAGACTCAAACCACTCTGTTCCAATTCCAAATTTTGCAGCAGAGGGCCTGATTGGTTTCTGATCAGGTATTTCTTGTGACCACAACAATTACTTTCTCTAACTGGCAACTGGAAACTGTTTTGCACCAAGTCAGTAATTTTCTCTCCTTCAGCTGTGGAACAATTTGGCTACAAAATGCACTTGTCATAACTAGGGTTGTAAGATGTGTGCTCTTCTTCTTCTGTCCTCTCATTTTGACCATTAAAATTAATACTCATTGAGCCAGTCTGAGCAGGGGACTCACCATGATGATTTTTTAGTGCTCTGACATGTGGTCATGGGTCCTAAAAATCACACAGGTTGGAGAACATACCTCTATTGTGACCGTCAATCATCACAGAAATAGAAGATATGACATGAGCCAGTTTGTGTGCATGAATGTGTATGTATAGCTCCTATTTCAGCCTGAAACTTGTTAGTACACAAATTTACATATATAGTGAAGATCTCCACAATTCAATAGTTCTGGGACATTGGGTAAATCATCACTTCTCTAAGATCTGGCTTATTGATCTATGAAATGGGGGCTAAAAATAATAGTATCATGTGAGGAGTAAAAAAAATAATAGTAATACTCCTGAAGTACTGAGCAAAATACTTGGCATATATAGCAATCACTCCAAATATCTTAAAAATTATTGTTTTAATTTTTATTATTAAGGGACTAATTTGGGTGCCTAACTCCCAAAAGCTGTGAAGGACATACAGGCGCTCTATGGCATTATTTTAAAGTGGTATCAATTCAGAACAAATTATTTAAAAAACTCTACCACTATCTGATGCAATTTGGCAGTGCTTACCCGTGGGAGTCAAAGGCTACAGGTTCACTTTCTCTAGAACCAAGGACAGAGTGAAAGGGGTGGGGAGAAAGCCTATTGCCAGTTGGTGACTCTGGCAGAAAGCTGGTTTAGAGATAAGCTTTATTGAACGAGTTTCACTTTGCCCTACACCTAAGGTGATGAAACTGACAGATGTCATGATTTCCAGAAAACGCAAGAGATAACGTCACTGTCTAGTCAACATTCCTTTTGTACAGGACATGGTGTAAGTCCAAGGCTGCATGCCGGGGACTCCTGAATACATAACCCTCATCGAGGTTGTCCTCTCATCTCTGGCTGATTCTATTAGAGTTTGCCATGGAGAGGGAAGGAAAACAGCATATTTTGTTTCTCTGGCATGTGCTAAGCACTGTGCTGTGTACTGTTTGCTATGTTGCAAGAAGAGACAAATCTATGATGCAGGTATGAACTCTACGCTACAAATGGGAAAAATAAGTCAGGGTGGGCAAGGAGGGAGAGAGAAAGAGACCAATGTAACTAAGACTAATGCAACAACTAGCAAGAGGCAGAATTAGAATTGTTAAAATATTTTATTATGAAATGCACATACAAAAAATTAGGTAAATCAGAAATACACATCTTAATAGGTAATAAGGCAGAGACCCATATAACTACAAGAAACAAAACAAAGGCTCCTCATGTATCCTTTTGAAATCATCTCTCCTTATTTCCCTCTTAGAAATAACCACTTTGGGGTGCCTGAGTGGCTCAGTTGGGTAAGCATCTGCCTTCAGCTCAGGCAGTGGTCTCAGGGTCCTGGGACGGAGCCCCACATCAGGCTTCCTGCTCAGTGGGGAGCCTGCTTTTCTCCCTCCCTCTGCTATTCCCCTTGCTTGTGCACACACACTCTCTCTCCCTCTCTCAAATAAATAAAAATCTTAAAAAAAGAGAAGTAACCACTTCACTGATTTTGTGGTAATCAATTCCTTGCTATATTTTAAATTTACCAGTATCTAAACATTATAGATTAGTTTTTCTTAGTTTTCAATTTTGTATAAATGGAAGCATACTGTATGTATGTCAGTTCTTCCCAAAGTGATGTATAAATTTGGCAATCCCAATAAAAAGGCCAGCAATTACACTGACGGGCTGATCTTACGATGCATACAGAAATTCATTCTACCCTGCTCTTCCAAGCCATGGATCAGCCTAGGATGGGGTGGACTGTTTTCCACTTTCTTCTGAGAGTCAGTAGAGTGAGACAAACTGACAAATCAGGCAGAATGGAGGGGCAGATGAGAGTGTGGAGAAAAAGTTTAAATGTTGGCTTAGGCCAATTCTGTTATTTTAGAGGAATCAAAAATGCTCAGTTCTCTGCCCCATATGGATGTTCATAGAAACAGAGGGAATGACTTTGGTGACGGGAGGAGGACTGGGGTGAGAGGGTAGAACTCTACCCTGTTTATTTTCCCTTCTTTTGGATATTTTCCCTTAGCTGCCTTATCAACATAATTATAAGTAACCAGAGGACAGGATTCCTTTTCAGTTCTGCAACTGATTTTACTCTTTCCTTATTTAATATTACATTACACTAAATGATGTTTGGGAAGGAGTGAGGAGCAATCTTTAAACCAGTTAAGGCATCAAAGAGTGGCCCTGACTCCCTCACAATCTCCATCAGCCCCCCCAAAGACAACCTCCAAACTCAGTTAAGCTAAAGCAGAACAAGGTGCTTACCTTGCAAAAGCCTCTCCAAGACCAAGAGTCCTATTAGGCTTGTTGCCCCTCAAAGCCTCCATCTAGAAAACCATGCCTCTTGATCTCTATTTGATATATGTAATTCTAAAATTATGTAACCATATTTTCCTTATGACAAACCCAGAAAAAGCAGATATTTTGATGATATCAACACTGAAAATGTTCTGAGTAGCATGAAGAAGAATGTTGTAA
Source organism: Vulpes lagopus (assembly GCF_018345385.1). Lineage (NCBI taxonomy): Eukaryota > Metazoa > Chordata > Mammalia > Carnivora > Canidae > Vulpes > Vulpes lagopus. The sequence goes on from NC_054829.1 coordinate 105,048,519, forward strand.
TGAGGTGGTTTTTCTTGCTATCATTTATTCATTCACATTCATTCAGCAAGAAATACATATGGACCTGTTAGATAATGTTAGCTTGCAAAGGAGAAAACCCATTTAAAACTAGCCTAATGACAAAAAAGATTTATTGGCTCATTTAACTGGAATATCCAGAGGAAGAGGGTTGATTTTTTTCAGCAGTTCGGCAATGTGCTTCTCCCATAGAGCTGCTACTTTTATTCTCTTGCTGGTTAAGTGTCTGTAGAAGTCCCAGATTTTTATCTTCACACCAGGAGAGCTCTTCTGTTCCAGTATTGACTCTACTGGGAACAGCTTACGCCAATGGTCCATGGACTGTGAGCCAAAGGAAAACTGCTTGACTACACCAATGTGTGTGTGTGTATGTGAAATATCCATGTGAGAATCAAGTATTGTTAAAATAAGGGAAGAAGAGAGGCATGATGGGTCAGCAGACAACAAATATCTAATGTAGAATGTGTGTTCCACTTTGTGGGAGATAAAAATGTGAATCAGAGCAACTAGTGCTCTCAAGGACCTCAAAGGGAAGTAGTTGAGATAAGATAGACTCCCTGAGTACCTACACATCACTGTGCTTTCCCCACATGACCTAACTTTGATGCTATTATTAAAGTCTCATGAGAGAGAACATTGTTACCTTTTGGATGATTCGTAGGCAATGCCACTCTGGAATCACAGTACTTGTATAAGTAACACACACACACATGCACACATTCTGCATTGGTATAAAGAAAATAAAACATGATATTCTTCCCTAGAGCTCCCTTATGTTAAGATATTCCCATGTATCGTATAGGTTCATTTGACTTGTCTCATTTGGAAACTATCATTGTGGTAGAGTGAATCATGGCCCCCCAAGGATGTCCTGTCCCAATGCCTGAAGCTGTGAATATTATTACCTTATATCCAAAGGGACTTTGCAGATGTGACTGAATTAAGGATTTGGGGATGGGGAGATTATCCTAGATTGTCCAACTGAATCCGATGTAATCACAAGGGTCCTAGTAAGAGGGCAGCCAGCAGGTCAAACAAGGAGGAGCTGGGATGAGATCTGGAAGTTGGAGTGATGCATTTGGAAGGTGGAGGCAATGGACCAGGAGCCAAGCAATGCAGGTGGTCTCTAAGCGCTGGAGGAGACAAGGAAACGGACTCTTCCCTGGAGCCTGCAGAAGAAATCACCCCTGCTAATATCTTGCCTTTTAACCCTGTAGGATTCTCTTTGGGCTTCTGACCTCCAGAACCCTAAGGGAATAAATTTGTGTTTTAAGCCACTACGTTTGTGGTAGTTTGTTACAGCAACAAAGAAAACAAACCATCCCAGCCTCCCTTCCCTACTTCCAGATTCACCTCTTTGCTCTCTACCCAGCAGCTGCCTTAGAGAGCTTTATAGAATGCAAATCTGTTCACTTAAGGCTCTTCAAGGCCCCTCACAGTTTAGGAGATCATGTCCAAATTCCTTTACAATTCTTTCATCACCTTCTACCACCCTTCCCTTCTCTTGGTCCTCTAGTCTTCCTTCTTCCCTTTCTCTTTCATTGGTCCTCACTGCAGACCCTGGGCTTTTGCATGTGCTGTCTGTCTGGAAGGGGGTGTTTATTCTTCTCTGCCTGGGAGATGCCTTTCTTTCCACATCTCTTGGACTCTGCAGACTTGGGGACTGCTCCCTTTTCAGTGATCCCAGCACGCTCTCCGTGCATCTTGATGATATGTAGCACATACCACCCTGTGCTGTCATTGTGTTGTTTACATCTTGTCCTGGCAAGGACTGAGCCTAAAGCAGGAATGTGGGAAAAATCCAAGAAATATTTGCCAAAGGCATTGATGATCATGCTGGCATCGCCCCAGCCTGCCTCCAGGTCTCTGGGGAGCCAGGCTGTCTCTCTTTTCCACCTCCAGCACAGTGCAGAGGGACTTTACAATGGTTCCTCTGGGTTGGCACTTACCACACAGACCTACATCTCAGTTGCAGGCTTTCCAGCCAATGAAAATGCTCCAGGAGAGGCTGGGTTGGGAGACAGATGCTATTAGACCATGACCATTGTACATATGGACACAAGTATGGGGACAGTAGGCCCAGCATGGAACTATTTTTAGAAGAAAAGATAGACAAAATTCTACAAATCATTGGAGGTTTGTCAGAGTTAATATTTGGCCTTTAACCAGTGATTTCAAGGTACTTTGGAAAAAAAAAAAAAACACACGAGGGAGGTGATGCCTTCATTATTGTGTTTCTCACTTCCCAGTCTCATGTTCCCTACTTCCCGACTCCTGCTTCCTGGGATTATTTCCAAAGCAAACTATTTGTCCCCAGGCCCTTGTCTCAGTGTCTGCTTTTTAGGAAAACCCAAACTAATGTACAGTGTAAAACCACATGGTTACCCATTAGGGAAAGTCAAGACTTTTATGACTTAATTATGGGATGGAGATAAGAAAATTTTGCTGCTCTTTCATTTTGAAGTTTCACTGCCTGTCCTAAGCATTTGTAAGTCAGACAAGGCTCTGCTTCTCTTCCCCCTGACTGGCAGCTACTCCCCCTCCAGGGGCCCTGTCAGACGGACTCCCAAGTTCTAACACCCAGAATCAAGCCAGATCAGATAGAAAACTAATGCAGGACTATCTAACGCAAACATGCCATTAAAAGAAAAAAAAAAAAAAGACTGTTTTCTATCATTCTTGGACTTGACCTGTGAAGCTTTCAGAAAGACACATGGAAACAATCATAATGAAAGGATTTCATGCATTTTTGGAGCAAAGCTTATTTATTCAAATTATCTTTATATTTGGATCCCATCACATTAGAAGATTTTAGAGAAAGTCCTCGGTTTTCTTTTCAGAGCTACAGATTTCTTATTTAATAACTTATTATTATTATTTGGTAGAGATAAAGTGACTCAGTTCGAGGGTTCAGTTAGAATTTTGTCTGATTCACTGGAGATTTTTCCTATTGAATATGTAAACTGACAGATTTGAGGAACCCAAAAAAGTTCTTGGTAACAGTGATAACTTTTCACATTTTCATGGAAAGGCCAACTTCATGTAAAGTACCAGCTATAGAGGCTATATTCTTTATTCCAATGCATCAGAGCCATCTTGACTTTTTTATTTTTATAACTGAGTATTAATAAAAATTCATCACCCTGCTCCTTATAAAGTAGAGGCATCTGGGCCTCAATGTTTATTTTTTTAAAAGATATTATTTATTTATTCATGAAAGACAGAGAGAGAGAGGCAGAGACATAGGCAGAGGGAGAAGCAGGCTCCCTGTGGGGAGCCCGATGCAGGACTCGATTCCAGGATCCCGGGATCACAACCTGAGCCGAAGGCAGACGCTCAACTGCTGAGCCACCCAGGGACCCCTGGACAGCAATGTGTATAATAAAGATGATGAAATTAACCTCAGGTTGTTATGTGTCTGACTATGGACTCCAAGGGCAGGGAAGGTCCTGACTTTCTGAAGGATAGAACTTTGACTCTTGACTCAAGTGATGACACTAAGGAGTTATGTGAAATCTCAACCTGACACTCTTTGACCCGGAAGGGGGTAAGAAATCACCCAGCTCTTGGGTTGCCCACAGAAAGAGTTGATTCTCATATTTCCCCATCAGGACTTGATTATAGTCAAAGAGTTTCTCTGAGTGCTCCTATGGAAGTAGGAGGTTCTTTACCCCTCCTCTCCCAAACCCAGTATAACTCTGAAGATTTGAGCCAGAAATACACTCTGTGGGTATGCTATAGACTGAATTGAACTCTCCTCACCCCCAACAAACTTGGGTGTGAAAGTCCTAACCCCCAGTGTAATGGTATTCAGAGAGGAGGTCTTTGGGAGATCACTAAATTCAGATGAGGTCATGATGGTGGAGTCTTCAAGATGGGCACTTACAAGTGCCCTTATAAGAAGAGATACCAGAGAGCTTACTGTCTTTCTCTCCCTGAGATATGAAGACATGGTGAAAAGCAGTTATCTGTAAGACAAGAAGAGAGTCTCACTAGAAACCAACCATGCTTCTACCCTGCTCTTGGACTTCCAGCTTCCAAAACCATGAGAAAATAAATTTTTGTTGTTTAAGCAAGCCATCTAATCTATGGTATTTTGTTGTGGCAGCCTGGGCCAAGTAACACAGAATATAAACTGCAGAAGCACCACTTAGATATGTAGAGAGCTCAAATATTCTTACCTCTCTCTTTGAGACTTTTCATAACACATATAGTTATCCTGACAACCATGGCTCCTGGAATCAAACACACACTGACCGCAGACCAGAAAGAAGGGGTTCTGGCTGTTTCTACACTCTTTATATATGTTTGTCAAATATGAAGTATACTATTAATATACATACCCAAAATGGGTGAATTTTACTGTGTATAAATTGTATTTCACACATAATTAACCTTGAATTAAAAAAAATCAATGCTTAGGAAACAAATTTCTATGAGAAGAGCCTAGAATAGCTGGAGTTGTTTAATTTTAAAAAGATAAGTTGTGAAGTATTTTAATAATATTGGAAATCCAAGTGCCAGTTTCCCCTTCCACTTTAAGGGTCATTCTGCACCATTATGTTTGGTAAAATGGGGGGAAAATAACATCCAGTCATGACTAGTTTATTGGCTTCAGATGGTGTGCATTGGGCTTGGCGTGCCATTCCAGAAGACCTGTATGGGGGGCTGTTGATTCCTTTAAATCTAATCCTTTTTAAGGATTCATTGCCAGGATAAGTTTTGCAGATATGCTAGTATACTTTTAAGTGTCCTCCAGGTACCTGTTGGAAAATAAGCATGCACACGCGTGCACACACACACACACACACACACACCCCTCCCAAGGACCAATACCAATACAAATTATCAGAAATAATATGTACTAAACACATAAAAAGGAATTCATTTCCCTAATTGACTCATAACTTACAAGATTTTATGTGTTTATAGTAGAGTTGTCCTTAATCGTTCCATTACTGACTCCTTAATGGCAAATTGCTCAGCTATATAAATATCCCTCTTGTTTCAATTCTTTAACCCAGTATTTCTCAAAATATGGCCCTCAGACTACCTATGTCAGAATTATCTGGAATGATGGTTAAAAATGCAGATACCTGAAAATGAATTTCTAAGGAATCTGCATTTTAAAACGTCCCCAGGGAGCATCTGGGTGGCTCAGTTGGTTAAGGGTTCCACTCTTGGTTTCAGCTCAGGTCATGATCTCAGGGTCAGGCGATTGAGTCCAACGTTGGGCTCCATGGCAGGCATGAAGCCTGCTTAAAGATTCTCTCTCCCTCCTTCTGTCCCTCCCTCTCTCCTATTAAAGAAAAAAAGCCCCCAGGTGATTATTATACCACCAAGACTTGAGAACACCCATTTTAACTGCTATTAGGAAAGGATTAATTTTTTTTTTTTCTCTTTCAACTGGATACAAAATAAGGGCAAACTCTCCTTGCCACCGTTTTAGTTTAGACTTTGTGGTCCTAGGAATTGGTTGCAAAATTAAATAGTTCTTGTATTCTAAAGATTTTTTTTAAAAAATAAAGATTTTTTTTTGTGAAGATGGATGCCCATCTTTGTGAAATGGCACAAGGAGGGCAAAGCATGACGGGAGGCAAAAAAAAAAAAAAAAGATGGTTCACAAATAAATACCCAGCCAACCAGTGTGTATAGGGCATTAGGCTAAGGCTCTGTCTTGAATGACTTCTGTTAATTCTCTAAGGTTAGTGGTTTCTTCCTTCTATCTATCTGTTCTTTCTTCTTTCCCTCCTTTCTTCCATTTAAAAAACTAATATATATATGTGTATAGAACTGAATGAACGCAGTCCCTGGTTTGTGAACTAATGACCATCATTGGTTCATGTATGGTCTTTAGTTAGTTATTGGATTATTTTAAATAATGCCATAAATATCTGAGAACACAATACCTAAATTGGAAGCTAGGACCTTGACAATAACTTACAATTAACCACATGATACCTTTTATCAAACTATCCTTTGTCATCCCACACCCTCATCCTGTGCTCATCACAACCTGCTTTGCTTTCTATATACTTCTTTGTGGTATTTAAATGCATTATTAAAAATATGTTGTATGTGTGTGTTTATAGGAAGGGTCTCCTGTTTTATGTAATCTTTCAGACATATTTTTCCACCTATGATTGTATTGATAAAATTATCTATATTGTGTGGAATGGCAGTTGATCATTTTTTAAAAAAGATGTTACTTATTTGACACAAGGAGAGAGAGTACAAGTAGGCAGAGTGGCAGGAAGGAGAGGGAGACACAGACTTCCCACTGAGCATGGAGCCTGATGCGGGGCTTGATCCTAGGACCCTGAGATCATGACCTGAGCTGAAGACAGAGATGCTTAACCAACTGAGCCACTCAGGTGCTCCCCAGTTGATCATTTTTAAATGCTATATTATAGTCCACTGTGTACATATTTCATAACCTATTAACATACCCAACCGCTGAGGGGATATTTGCATGTTTCTAGGTTTTTGCTGTTATGAACAGCACTACTGGCAATATGAAATACTGGAGAGGACATGGGTCTGGAGGATTTCTTATAAGTTGCCATTGAGTGACTTCCCTGACTCAGGCCACCTCTCTGAGTCATGGAACCTCGCCCAGGAGCGCTCCCCATTAAAGCACTCTCGAACCTTAAAAAAAAAAAAAAAAAAAAAAGAAAGTTGCTATTGAGAAGAGAAATTGAGGTAATGACTTGGGTGGGAATAGTTTAGTATTATCTACTTCAGTTGAACATTCACATACCCTACACACTCGGTAATTCCCTTCTTAAGCACACACTCAACAGAAACTAGGGCAACATGCAATCGGAGATGTATAGAAAAATATCCAGAATGGTGGGGCAGTGTATTTGGGACAAGTTTAGAACCCTCAGGTTTAGGGAATGGGACTGGAGTAGGGGTGGAAGAGCTCGAGGGAGAGTGCTGCAGGCATCAGAAATCCAGGCCCCCACGGCCACCACTCCTCACCAGTGACTCCACCTGGCTTTGCTTGCCAAGAGCAGCTATGAAAGGGAGAAAGGCTTAGATTGTAATTCCTAGCCCAAGGGTTTGGAAGATGAAGAGAGGTGGATAAACAACTGTCTGAGGTCTATGAGTCCCCACCTACAGTTCTCCTACTGAGCTTTCAAAACAACTGTGACACCAGTGCTAGGGACCCCTGGAGCTGAGGTCTGAAGGCACTCACCTGGCAACCCAAGGCAATGGTGAGGGTGAGCCCAACAATCTCCCTTCTTATTTTCTTTTCTTCACCAAGCTGAGCTGTCGGGGCCTCCTTCCCCAACCACCCTGCCCCCACCTTCAGACACCAAGGTCAAGCCACCCTCACCCACACAAGTTTCCTCCCATGGTTCCTTTGACCTCTGTCTTTGGGGAAGGACTAATAATCCCTCAGCAACCCAAGGCGGCTGTGTGGGTGTTTGCAAACTTGGTCCTAGGAGCTTCATTAGTAAAAGCTGGGGCTTCCAGGCACCCTGCTTATGTATTCTCTCATTTCCTTCTCACAACCACCTAAGAGGTAGCAAGCCCTGGTGTGATTATCTGATCTTACAGACGAAGACACAGATTTGGCAAAACAAACGAGTCGCCGAGGTCACACGGTGATTACCTGGCAAAGCTGGAAGAGAACCCCCGGCTTCCACCTGGTTCTGGAACACTGCTGTGGCTTCTGAGAGCAGAGAGCCTGAGCACCCCCCTGGGCTGGTGTTCTCCAGGCTCACCTCACTTATGGAGGCAACCTAATGGCCCTGAGCACACATCAGTGTCTCCTTAGATGTGTGGCTAATTGTAAGGACAAGTTTCTTGCAGTTGCCATTCCAAAGCTGCTCTCTTGTTAGATTTTTTTTTTAAGAATTATTTTTTTGTGGCAGTAGAAGGAAACCATGTTTTTAAATGCTGTTTCCATGCTCACACACAATAGTGAAAGATGATGCCTTTCTGTCTCAAAATAAAAGAAAATGTGTTAGACGTCTCATGACAAATAAATTTCTTCTGAAACCCTTTTTAATGGATGCTGCTGATGCCCTGCCCAGATAGACCCTTTTATCAGACTAGCACACCCAGCCCCCAGCTACTCTTAAGTGTTGACTGCTTATGGCTCAGGGCTTCCCTTTCTCTGGAGAGTTGACCTCTGCCCAGTGGAGCTGGCTATCCTAGAGATGTCTGGAAACAGCCCTCACTTTGGCTTGCAGCCAATGACTGCCTGATACTGTAAAGGCCACAGCCCCTTCTCTGAAGGGGGTTAATTGTATGGTGTTATTATGTTCTAGAGGTAGGCTCCTGCTAAGGATAGCTTTGCTATCCTTAAAAGAGCCTTGCTGCTCTTTTCCTGACTTCTCCTCTCCCCTTACTTCCTTAATCCACTCTTCCTGAGAGCTCCTCCAATAAGTCACTTGTACAAGAATCCCTGTCTCAGGCTCTGCTTTTGGGGAACCCCACCTAAGATACCCTTCAATTAACAGAGGACGTATTAATGTATTCTAGGTGCTACAGAGTAGCATGAAAAACTTGGTATATTTGATGTTCAACATTTCTAATGTCATTTGAGACTTCTTTGATTCATTATATATTCTTTAAGATTTTTAATTTATTTATTTGAGAGAGACATAGAGAGCACAAGCAAAGGGAGAGGAAGAGGCAGAGGGAGAAGCAGGACCCCCCGCTGAGCTAGGAGCCCGATGTGGGGCTCGATTCCAGGACCTGGGATCATGACTTGAGTTGAAGGCAGACACTTAACCATCTGAGCCATCCAGGCGTCCCTGACCCATGATTTAAAAGTGTGTTGTTTTGGGGCACCTGGGTGGCTCAGTCAGTTAAGTGTCCAACTCTTGATTTCTGGTCAGATCATGATCTCAGGGTTGCGAGATTGAGCCTCAGGTCCAGCTCCACACTGACCATGGAGCCTGCTTAAGATTGTTTCTCTCCCTCTCTGTCTGCCCCTCCCCACCCCTGCTTATGCTCTCTCTCTCTCTCTCTAAAAATAAATAAATAAATAAATAAATAAAAGTGTGTTGTTTAATTTCCTAGTGTTTGGAGATTTTCCTGTAATTATTCCTTTATGGATTTTTAGATTAATTCCATTATGGTAAGAGAATATATTTTGTATTATGTATCAGTATTGGTCCAATAATAAATGAAGAACCACTAGGATATATATCTATATAGTATATAGTATAGTGTGTGTATATATATATATATATATATACACACTTTTATATATATATCCTAGTAAGTCTGCTTTTCATATATGTACACATATGTTTATACTTATATTACATTTATATTTATAAGGATTTGTTACAGGGATTTGACCTTATGTAATTATGTAACAATCTCTGTAAGGCAGGACAGTCCTAGCATCTATTTGAAAAGGCAAGGCTGATGTAATATGGCAAGAACAAGATCTGGAATCCAAAGCATAGAAGCCCATGAGGACAGGCTGAAACTCATGTCGATTTTTGTTGCCTCTGACCCTAGTGGTGTGAGTGTCATGCGTTAGCTGGGTCCTTTATCATGGAACTCAACACATACCTCAAGTCCAGGAATTGCAGGAGCTAAGGGGACCCAGGGGAAGTGGGTAAGTTGCAGCCCAGTCACTGTCTCACATCAGACAGGCGAGTCAGCACATCGGTGACAATGGGTGTTAGCTACAAAGTGACTTCTGCTTCACTGCCTCATTCAAAGTCTCAAACCCGAATCTGTCTTATGGCCTACCCTAACCAAAAACACACAGGAAAAGGAATTCTTGGAAATACAGTTCATTCTAGGCATGCTGACACATTACAAACCCAGCACGCCCTTCCTTCCTTGACTTGGAACCTATGTGCATCTCCTTAAACTGTATTTAAACTCCAAATAAAGACAATAGCAACTTCATGTTTCCACCGACCATGACACACCTATACCACATGCAACCCCAAACACACATCCCTTTCCCCCAGAAAAGGATACAAAATCCACTCCAACACACACTTTAAAAAATCTTTGGGTGAGGGGTGCCTGGGTAGCTCAGTCAGTTAAGCATCCAACTCTTGATTTCAGCTCAGGTCATGATCTCAGGGTTGTGAGATTAGGCTGGTATAGGACCCTGCACTGGGCATGGAGCTTGCTAAAGATTCTCTCTCTCCTTCTCCCTCTGCACCTCATCACCTAAAAAAAAAATTTTGGGGTGATGTTTATTTTTCTCTTGCATTCCAGAAATACTCTTCCTTACCCCTATTGCCTCCTAGCAACACTATTTCTGCTTATGATCAGTGTCAATCACCCCAATGAATTAAAACAGTCATCCTCTTTACCTGTTGATTCAGTGGCATGACAAACCCAAAGTGGCCAGATGGCAGTCTCAGCTTTTAGAAGGGATCATTGTTGTGTCCTTTAGTGGAAGGATTATTTCCTTTGGAACCAAGACTTCCAGACCAGCAAAGGCTAAACTTGTGGGGATGGGAAGTAAAAATTGTTCTAGTGGATCCCTGTGGTCAATAGTTAGAGGATTCCCTTTCATTTCCACCCTGTGATTCCTAGTACCATGAATCCTGGCTGTAGGAGAAAGAACACCATATATTGGTCATTAATTTAGACTATTTACTCCACTCTTAAGAGCATTTCTCCAGCCTTGCAAGATGCTGGCACCATAATCTGGTCATAAAAAGGCCATTCCACCATTCTTGTAAGCTAATTATGTCAGGATGGTGGAAAACATGGAAGACCAGTGAACTCTATGATCATGGACCCTTTTCTACATTTCATTATTCTGTGAAATGAATTCTTGTGTCAGAAGTAATGTAGCGTCTAGTACCATGACAGTGGACTTATTCTGGAAATCTATGAATGATGGTTTTGGTAGGAGTATTGCAGGGAGGAAAGGAAAGTCCATAGAGTTAACTATCTCCTCCAGTAAAAATAAAGCACTACCCCTCTCATGGTTGAAGCAATATAATTTAATCAACCTGCCACTAGTTATTTGGCTGGTTCTCTGGGTAATGGTGCTATACTGGAGGTTCAGCACTGGCTTCTGCTGTTGACAGATTGGGCAATCGGGAGTGGCTGTAGCCAAATTGATTCTGGTAAGCAGAAGTCCATGTTGCTGAGTCTGTGCATAACCCCTAAGCCTGCTGTGATGGCCAGATTTTTCATTACCCCATTGGGCAAAATGACAGGAGTGACTGGGTGACTGAATCAGACCACCACAAGGAAATTGGTGCTTTTATAAAACAATCTGTATTATTGAAACCCTTTAGAAAAGAGAAATTAAAGAAGCAGTTCTGGAAGATAAAGGGAAAAGAAACAAACTTAGGATCCAGATCGACACCATAGGTTAGTAATCTCAGGAATATCACACAGCTATATTATTAGTGAGGAATTAAAGCAGATTAATGAATATTTGAAAGGAATGGGGATTATTTTTCTCTCTCCATCTTCTTTATTTCTTCTTTTACAATTCTTACACCAAGAAGACCAGAAACTGTGTGTGTGAGGCATGAGGGGACATGGTTTCACTCAGTCCTCAGTGTGTTCTGAAGGAACAAATGTTAGGGGACCATGGCTCCTTGCAAATAATTTTTGCTCTCGAAATCTGCATTTTCTGCTCCCATAGTTCTGTTCCCCCTTCAAATCCTGTATTATTACTGACATTTTCTTCTCTTAGGGGGTGGAAAATGCATCCCGGATTTCTACTTTCCTTGTTTATTTCAGTTCACAGATGATATTGCTATTGGTATAAAAAGTAGCAAGGATGCATAAATCAGCATCTGGCAGCCAATATTATATTACCTACAGGTCAATATTGGCTAGTAAAATTATTGTGTATTTGTTACTGTATCATTTGAGTTTCCCTAATTAGTATTTTTGTGTCTGTCACTGACTGATAAACTGTATTTTCCTTTTGCTTCTAGTATTTCAAAACCATTTATCAAAATAACTAGTTTTATATTTCATCAGGAGATTCAACCATCTATGTCAAAATTGTCAATTTAATGCCTCTGATCTCAACATCTTAAAATGATGTGGAGGGAAAAGCACCAGCCCAGGAGTCAGAATGATCTTGATGCCAGTCCTAACTTTGCCTCTAAAGACTGTACTTCATTAAGTCACTTAACAGCTATAGCCTTCAGTTTATCAAACAAAGAAACTGAACCAAGGACCCACTCTAAAGCAAATAATAAAAGGATGTTGTACAATAAAAAAGGAAAATAATTGTAGAGGGAAGGAAAAAATGAAGAAAAACAAAAAGTATATATATAAAAGCATGTATACACACACATATGCCTAAAATTATAGACTTAAAACAGTAACATTTAGAGAGGCAAATGAAATAAAAATATTACAAAGTCTCTGCATTAAACAAGAAGAGGATAAAAAGTCTACTTAATTTTGCATTGTTGAACTTTAATAAGTACAGGTTTGGTTTGCCAGAATTGAGTTTAGGATTTTTGTACATACATACATACATTTAGGATATGTATCTGTCTCAAATTATATATATGCCTATATATAGAATATATATAAATATAAAATACAATACAAAATATATAATACATACGTGTATGTGTGTATATATACATATATACATATATACATATACACACATATATACATATGTACATATATACACACATATACATATATACATACATATATACATATACATATACATATATACATATATACATATATATATAAAATTCCCCATATAGTCTATATATAGACTATAAAACAATGTATCATGATGAAGTTAATTTCAGGTTAGTTTTCCATTTGAAAATAAATCTAAGTATATTACCTATGTAATTTTTCTGCCAAAATATTTAGCCTGAATTTAATCATGAGAAAATTATACAAATTCAAATTGAAAGACACTCTTCAAAATGTCCAACTGTCTTGTATTCATCAAAAATGTTAGTGTGATGAGAGAAAAAATAGATAGGAAAATATTCTAGATTAAAAAAAACTAAACAGAAGTGACCACTAAATACTTTGCCAGATCCTTCCTAGGATTCTGAATTTTTAAAAAAGGCTATAAAGGACATTATTGATGCAATTTAGGAAATTTGGATATGCGTTGCGTATTAGATAATATTATAAACTAATCCTAAATATCTCTAATGTGATAATTGATGTGTGGGAGAATGCCTTTGTTTGGGGGAAAAACAAGGTGACATATTTAGGGTAAATGCCTTGATGTCAGCCACAAATCTCAAATGGCTCAAATGGCTTAACCAAAGATAAAAAGTTTGTGTAATAGTATATAGATAGGAAACTAAGTGGGCCAAAATATTACAATCAGTGAATCCAGGTGAAAGATACAAGGAATTTTCATTACTATGTGAAACTTTCTTAAAGACTTAAAAATTTTCAAAATAAATATATATATAAAAAATATATATAATATAATATAAATATAAAGTGATTATTGATGTCAAGGAAAGCAATAATGAAACCCAAGGGGTAATGTAAAGTGGCGTTAAGAGAATACATAATTAAGGGAATTCTATACAGAGAAGACTGGAGCATTGATGGGAAACACAGAAGCATCACAAAGGAATAAATAAAACTGTCATTATTCTCAGATGATATGATTATATACGTACAAATCCAAAAGAATTTACAAAGTTTTGGAATTTGCAAGTGAGTTTAGTGAGTTTGCTGAAATCAAAGTCAATATGCAAAAATCAATTGTATTTCCAACTACCTACCTACCTAAGTAAATAAATAAATTTTTAAAAAAAATCTAAAAGGATGTAGGGGCGGCTGTGTCTATCATCTCTTAATTAGCTGACTTGGCTTCTACTGAAATTAAATGACAACTGGAAAATTACTACACACTATCACAACCTCAACCAAGCAGTAAGTAGCCCCAATTGCAGCTGCAGTGCTAGGCATGGTGATGTTGTTAGAGCAGATTCATAAGGCCTCATGTACATGATATGTGGTCATTAATTGTGAGGATATGCTTATTTTAAACCAATCAGAAAATAAAAATGAGAACCAGTTTGCATTCTTATGGAACAGACAATATTCTTTACACTTTTGCCCCAGAACTAGAATAATTCTCCTGCCCCCTGTCATAACTTAACCTCAAGAGATCTGCACTATCTAGGTATCCTGAAGACTATCGGTGATAAGTTAGAGATGACATCATTCTGATCTGGTAGGAAGAGAGGTACTATACTGGAGCACACTGTATGGTATACTGGAGGTATACTAGCATGGAGGTATACTAATATACTAGCATTAGAAACCTCAGTAGGATATGTTTGCTCAGGAAGATGGGAGATAAACCTTACTAAGAATCAGGATCTATCATTTCAGTAAAGAGGATGATGGCCATACTCAATGATGGCCTTGAAAGACAGTGACAAGGGAAAATCTTTCAATGGTAGAACTTTGAGCGGTACACGTGATCACCACTCAAAGTGAGCACATATACAGACTCATGAGCAGTGGTGAATGGTCTGGTTAGCCAGTCAGGAGCCTGAAAGAAAGTGTTAGAGTCCATGATAAAGGAGGTATTGGGTAAAGGCATAGAACTGTATACATGGAGTAAATAACACATGCTAAAATTTGTGTCACATGTTAATGTCCATCAAAAAGCACCCAGCATGGAAGAGGCACTGAGCAACCAGGTGAACAAAATGACTTGGCAATTGACATTAGTCAACCTTTGACATTAGCCACTTCACAATGGGCACATGGACAGAGTGGCCATAATGGCAGAGATGTTGGCCCACAGCCAAGTGGCCACAGCCACTTACCAAGAAAGATCTAGCTATTGCCCCTTCTCCATCCCCAATCTGCCTGCAACAGAGACCAACAGTGAGTCTCTGACATGACACTATCCCTTGAGATCAACTGGCCACTTGGTGACAAGTTAAATGCATGGGGTTCCTTCTGTCCTGGGAGAGGAGAGCCAGTGGTTTATTTGCACAATAGACATCTATTTAGGGTATGGGTTTGCCTTGGAGTTTCCTACTTACAGAGCCTGAACCAGAAGCACAATTTAGGGGCTTATGGAATGCCTGATCCATAAGCATGGAATCCCACAAAACATCACCCAAATGAGGAACCCACTTTACAGTGAAAATGTGCAGGGTAGAAATCGACCAGTTGTATTACACTCACATTACTCTGAAGCTGCCACTTTGATAGGGTATTGGAATACCCTCCTGAATAAAGGTGTAGCCAAGGTGCTGGCTCAGAGGTAATACTCTGCAAGGATGGGGTGCTATCCTTCAGATGGTAGTATCTGGACCCAGTCGGAGACCCCCATAAGGCACTGTGTCCCCAGGAGAATCCTGGATTAAAGAGGTGAAAGTGTGAATGGCCCCACTTACCATCAATGACTCAGTGGAGAATTCTGTTTTTCCTATCCCTACAGCTTTGGGATCTGTAGGGTTGGAGGCTCTGGTCCCCAAAGAAGGAGTCTTGCTAACCTATAAGCTACCTATGAGCACCTTGGACTCCTTGCAGCTAGGCAGTTGGAGTCACCATATGGACAGGGTTAATTGACTTTGATCTCCAGAAGGAGGTAGGGCTTCTGTTCCACAGTGCGGGAGGCAGGATACCTGTGAAACTCTTATGTCTCTTTGGTGCTCCTTGCCTAATTGTAACTGTGAATGGACAGTCCCTCAGCCCTGGCCTGGAGAAGACATGGTTTCCAGAGGCTCACATGCCTTAGGAATGAGGGCCTGGGACACACAACTATAGGACATCCAGAAGTGATGGCCAAGGGGGAGTGGAATTTCAGTAGTGGAGAAGGAAAATAATGAGTACCAGTAGTGGCCCTAAAACTATTTGTAGTTACAGGAGTTGTAGTTTGCTCCACTAAGCTCACTCTTCTGAGTCTCCCCTGAGGAAGAGAGATGCACAGGAACCATTGAAGGCCTACTTCCCAAACGTATGGGGAAGTGGATCTATGGCACAAGGGGCAGACCATGGCAGCCATGGGGGTGTGCTGCTCAGCTCTCCCTTCAACAGGGAGCCTGTGGTGAGACAGCAGTCAGCTGACGGCCTCCAGCTCCAGCATCTTCAAGATCCACAGCACCATTCAAGCTGGATATGTGCTTCCTGGAGCTCCTGATCAGTGAGGGAAGCCTGTAGAGCTATCTAGGGCCCTGTCATCTCTGCCCGCGGTTCTTTATGTGCAATCTGAGAGCCTGTGTCCCCAGTGTGCTGGCAGAGACTTTTCTCAGAGCTTGATCTCTGGCTGAGGCTCTTCCTACTCAAATCTCCACTCTGGTTCTTCTCTTTTCATACATGTCAGGCCCAAAAGCTTTTCCTGACGACTCCTGCTTCTCTGCTCCTTTATCTTTCACAGGCATTACCCCTAAACTATTACTTGTATGTCCAACTATCTTGGTTTTGGATCTGTCTTGGGACTTGATCTAGAGACCCAGGGGACCCGAATGGACACAACATCAGTTGTGATGTCATAGAACTGAGGCAGTTACCAGGAGCCTCACACACAGGGAGTCTCTGTTGCATTCAGGAAGGTGTCACTTACTTCTAGATCTCTCCTCTTATCAAGGAAACCTAACTTATAGGCAATGAAGAAGAGTACAGTATATCAAAGAATAAAGCCTTAATTTTCTATTATTTTATACTTGGAAAACTTGTAACACAGGGTTATTTTCTCCTTCCTCTGTTGAATACCCACTCCAAAATGAAGAGGACAATTATTGTCTGCACATGCCCACAGGTGGTGCTCACAGGGGTGTTGATCTGTGTTGTGAAAGATCCAATTATTTGTTCCATAGAAGCCAGCCACAGAGACCTCTAAACCCCTAGTTTTTGCCAGCTCCTGGGGACCAATCTCAGTGTTATCTAGCCAGAATCCATAGAGTCGGTTATATTTTTTGGAGGAAAAAGTATTTAATAATGAGACCTTGCTTTTTAAAATAGCATTTTAATTAATGACAAACTCAGAAAGGAGGATTTTACAATCATTTTCCTCTCAACATCCCTCTCAGCTGCCATGAAACAGACAGCAAAATTATTCTCTCTCCAGTAGGAACAAAAACCAAAATGCAAAGTTTAACAAGTCTTAGGATGGCAAGACAGAGAGAATGCACAGTCAATATGAAAACAAATTTCTTGCAGTTCATTGGCTTCCAAGTGAATGTCTCATGGTCCCAGCATGTTACAGAGAGACTCTTGAGGTTCCAGATTTCCTCATTTCCCTTGTCCAATGTCTTATTAAAAATGTGTGTGTGTGCTCCCACTCTCATGTGGGGGTGTGTTGGGTACTGATAAATCTGATGAGAAAGGAAGATGACCGGTAAACTTCTTACCTGACAGCTAAGTGACTTGCCAACGTGACATAATCTGATGTTGACAGAGCCGAGGTCTCCTGACTGAACACAGCGCTTAGGCTACTGCTGCTGTGCCAGCTATGTCTGTGTGAGTGTTTCTGGGTTTACTCCTCATCCTCCTTCCTGCTGGCAGGACCCGACCATGACTCCACAGGATCATGACTAACCTCGTCCTTAGCCAGAGGTCCGATTTCTCCGCTAACTTCCTAACATCTGCTGTATGTGATTTTTTTCCAAATAGCTTTGATTTTACTACCCCTAATATTCTCTGCAAAAGAAGAGTACACTTTCCTAGTAAACATTTTTTGGTTTACCTCACCTTCTATTATAGCCCAAAATATACACATAAATTACGTCAATAATGATTCATTCATCTTTTAAGGCACTAAGTATCCAAAGTTAAGGAACCTATTGTACTTTGCTCTCTCATTTCAAACATTAATACATGAGAAGTAAAACTGCCAACCCAAATTTTCAGTCTGAAGCATAAATTTAGTAGAATAAATAAAGTAATTTCAGAAACCTCAAGTAAGGAATTAACAGGCAAGAGGCTGAACTAATCATCTTGACATGGGTTGATTACCACTTGGCTTATTCTTTCTACTCCCTTATCTTTTTATTTACACATCTAAATGGAATGCAAATTTTACTATTGGAGGGTAGGATCCAGCTACTAACAGAAGACACACTTCCATTGATTCTCTATAACCCTGGACACTTATCCTGCTTTAAAATGTTAATCTCATGTCTTGAGCCTCTTACTGAGCAGGGAATGTTTATCTGTGCACAGTCCATTTCTCTTTTGGCCAGGATTTTCTCTGGGGTTCGAGGCGCCCTCACCAAGCAATTCCGAGCGTGCTTCGTTAGGCATCTGTAAGACAGGCACACAGACTCCAGCAGGCGCGGCACTTCTGACCTGCCCAGCCTCTGCACAGCTGACTCAGCAGGCAGCGGGCAAACATAGCACCACACAACACTGCAGCGCTGCTCGTTCCTCCCCCTTACCCTGCTGAGTCTCTTCCACAGACAACTGAAATGTCATGTCAACATAAAATGTGGGACTCCAAGCCAAAATTTCAGGAACATGTGTGCTAACTCCAATGTGCGATTTCCCATGGTGAACTCCCTTTTTTGTAAGCTTCTTTTCAATGTTTGCTTAGTTCTCAGCTACGATTCTGTCCTGGGCTTGATAAGCGACTCTCATGCTCAGATAAGAATTGATTTCTACAATTGGTGTGTTCCACCAAGAGACAGAAGCAATCCTGTTAGCAAATCATTTGCTCTCATTCAAAGGATCTAATGTTTTTCCACCAGAAAAAGGATTTTGCTGACTGCACTGTACGTGCAGGCCGACTCGAGGCACTGAGTGTTCCTTTATGCATCGAAGTCATAAACAAATAGCAAATTATGCAACAGAGCCTCTCAAGTTTTCGCCTTTCTGTTTTCTGAGCCGGGGAGCTCTTTCTCACACCCTGGGCAGCTCGGGGAGAGAATGGAAAGGCCCTCTGCTGGAAGCACATCAAATGCAGAAACTAGGCCACTTGGTGCCAGAGGGTTCCCAGGCCCCGGCTGCCAGTCGAGGTTTATACTTTAGTTCACTTCAGGACCAAACCCCGGCATTTTGGAGCCTCACTGCCAATGCTTCTGCTGATTTTAAAGAGTGATGTGTAGGTGTCAGGTGGCCCTCAGACAAACAGGAAGGAGCTTAGGACATTTGTCATCATTTCTTTCTATATTTTGCTGGTTCCCTTTGCAGGCATGAGGGATTTTTTTGGTTATGGGTATAATCCTGTAAGAACGGCTCTTTGACTTTATTTCTTTTATTTCTTTTTCTTCTTTTTCTTTCCTTTTTTTTTTTTTTTTAAAGATTTTATTTATTTGAGAGAGAGACAGAGATAGTGACAGAGAGCACAAGTGGGGAGGAGAGCAAGAAGCAGACTCCCCATCGAGCAGGGAGCCTGATGTGGGGCTCCATCCCAGGGCCCCAGGATCATGACCTGAGCTGAAGGCACATGCTTAACCAACTGAGCCACCCAGGTGCCCCTGCTTTATTTCTTTCAAGTGGTATGACACTTGTTTTGGAATGTAATTGTGCACTCAAAATTGCAACAGCAAGCCAACCCTAGCAAAGGTGGATTCTATTCTAAAGGTTATTGTACAATTTTTTAAAACTTTGCATTACTTTTAATTTTCCAAAGTTTTAAAAATTTCCCCTAAAAATAGAGTAGCAGACTCTTTCTTACCTTTGCTCTGCATGGAGTATTCTCAGAGATCACACTCTCACTTTTGGCTCCGATGGCTTCTTCTAAAACTACATCAAAGAAGATACAATGGAGAAGACAGGATAACATAAAAATCTTAAAAAAAAAAAACAAAACTTTTTGCTGTCTGTAAAAATACCTTTTTAAAAAATAAAAATACCTTTAATGAAGAACTGAGAAGTAAATGTACTGTGTTTAAAATATTAGAATTGCTGCTTTTAAACTTTCATTGTAGCATTTCATCATTATCATTTACAAGCGACACTAAACCTGTGTTAGGTATGCCCCATTCACTTTATTCAAAGTAAGTTCTTCACCTCACTGTTATTAATGCTCAATCTCTGAGATGACTCTGAAGCAAGGGTACAGACTTGCCCCATCCTATACTCTTCTTTCTACCTGGCCCTTCACGCAGGTGTGTGAAGAATGCTTGCCAAGTGTGGGTGTGAGAGTACTCTTGGTTCAAAGACAGTGACCATATTAAAGATAACTTGGGATGGCTCTCAAGTTTTCCAACACTGACAATCTATTTTGTATGATATATCAATTCCTGGCTTATCGGCCTTACCCTAACCCCAAAAGTCTGAGAAGGGAGCAGAGAAGTTGAATCTTGAAAATATAACTAAAGCAAAATAAAAAATGTTCTAACATTTGACAGTACGTTACGTTTTCCAACATGGTTTTACATTGTTAGTTCACTTTTTAAGCTCAATTTATGTTCATAACAGAAAAACAAATGAACTTAAGTATATAATACAGGTAGTAAGCAAAAGATAAATTCCTATGACAAGGCTAATTCTGAATGGCAAACAGAAAGCCTCAAGAGTTAATGTAGTAAGTGAAATACACAAGTCAAACAATTCAGCATATAGCAAATGATTGTTAACCTGTAACCTATAATTTTTATTATTAATGTTTCTCACATTTCCAAGGCAAAATGCTAACACACTGTACACTGCAGCATCTGTGGTGCTCAGTGTAAGGCAGACCTGCAGCTTTTTAAAAAAGTGAAAGTAGAGAAAAATAAAGTTGTCTTCAGGTCCTTAAAAACCCAGAGCTGGAACTGTGGGAGCCCAGGCAGAAAATTTAGATTTAATGAAGAGTCTACATAGTTATTGCCTTTTCAGCTACCTTTTTCTAGTTCTACATACAAAGCTGAACATTCATTTCCAATCTCTTTCACTTCTGTTGTGAAAAACCCCACGCACAGTTCTGTATGACCCAGTGTGGGACAAGGTGGCATCTTAAACGTCAGTGAACAGACCTGTTAGGATCTCATCGAGTTGGTCCACCATAAATTTCGCATCTTCTTCCGTGAAGCACATAGGTGGTTTTATTTTAAGCACATTTCTATGCGGTCCGTCGGCACTGAGAAGGACTCGCTTTTCTTTCATCCTAATTAGCGCAGGAAATATGCGTGAGTGCATACAACTAGTAACAGGTTATTTAAGAATGATGTGAACACAGAGCAGCTCAGTATTCTCATGCAAGCAGCCCACATTTATCAACTGCATGCGTCTCAAACTTCCCTTATTTGGAGATGTGGGGGGAAGTAAAAGAAGATTTCAAGTTGCGGGGGGCGGGGGGGAGAGGGGACAGGTTTCAAAGTGGGAGACCAGTCAGGTGTCGGGGTGCTCTTACTTGTAGATGACATGTTGAGCTTCATCTGTGGCCGGGGTCCTTTCCTGCCGGTCCTTCACCAAGTCAATTCCGATAAACAGGCCGATGCCCCTGAGGAAGGTAAAGAAAGAAAACATGACAGATGCTCTATCAGATACTGCATTGTCATAAAATATTACCACTGTCCCCAAACTTCAGTTTAATTTGAAGCGGATATAATTCCCTGTAGGGGTAACCTGTTATTGATTCTAACTAATCCAAGATATCAATCCAGTGCCACAGGTCTTTCCAGTTTTTGAAATCAACTTGGTTTTGTCACCCAGTTTTTTTTCTTTACTTAATTATAAAAGAAAAAGTCTTAAGAAACAACCTCCTTATGCTAGTTTCTCCAGACAGTAATGATGATAAATGTTCAATATTTATATATATCTATGAAAAATACCAAGTTTTCCAGGATGTAATTTTAATAATTTTTAGTAAATCTTTTAGAGTTACTTTAAGTTACTTCTTCTCATCTCTTAGGGGCTAAAGTTATACTGGCTTTATTTATTTTTTAAAGTATAAAAGTTGGGAACGATATATACCCAAAAGTTAACAGTGGTTAATTTTTATATCAGGGTTCTAAATTAAGAATGAGGTTTTTAAAAATGTTTTTTAGTGTTTTCTAGATTTAGTTTTATGTAATTTATTTTAAATTTATAAGATAAAGTTTAAGCTATTTTCATTTGGAAAAATGAATAGCCACACGACAATTTCATAATAAACGTACCTGATGTCTCCTATCAAAGTGTGTTTAGCCTTCTGTTTATTGAGTAACTCAGTAAGATAATCCCCCACTCTAGTGGCATTTCCTTGAAGGTCTTCATTTTCAATTATATTCAGGACAGCCAAACCAATAGCAGAAGATACTGGATTTCCTCCATACTGCAGAAAAAGGATTTAAAAGAATCCACAATGGTTGAATTATTGGTATTGCTTCATCTACGAGAAATTGGCTCATACATAAGCAGGTAAAGATATAATTTCAGTGAATTTTTCTCTTGTGATGTAAACTTTTTAGATTTGGAATATAGTGTGATTCTATTTGTTTACGACTGAGTGAAAATTCATTCCAAATTTTATTCTCCATGCTGCATAATTGGTATGAAGGACTATCAGGGAATTTATTAGTTCATCTAAACAAAAACCAGACATTGCACTGGGAACTAAGAATTTCAGAGTGTGGTTCACTGAGGGGGATAAGGGTTCTGCCTCTGAACACTTGTGTAAAAACAGCTAAGCAATGGCATTTTCTCTCAATAATTTATGTCCTTAGATTTGAATCTTACTTTTCATTGTCACAAGTCCTATTACACATATGGCACAAACTATAATAATTTTTCCAAGCTTAAAGTTCATGACTTTTGGGGGGTAAAACCAAGGAAATAAAATTTCCCAAAGATAGAAACTTTAGTATCTCCTGTGACAGCCATATAACATTTATAGTACTGTATCATCTAAACACTTTAGAAATGTTTGGGGGAATTTAAATGTGATACAAAATAAAGAAGATCATACCACCTGTGAATGAAACATCATAATCTCTAGAGTTTAGCAAGGCAACCATTTATCACTGGAACAATTAATCATTTTAGAAAGGGGAAAGATACACAAGGAAAAATACAAGAATTATGCCAGAGAATGAAATATAGTTAGATAAAAGTTTGGCTAGGGTCCTGGGGTAGTTAGCTGGCAATACTAAACTTTATTTTTTACTACATTGGCAAGAAGTATAAGAACACACAATATTTTCCCCTCTTAGCATAAACCGGGAGGCCAAAATTTACCGTATTGAAGTATTCCATCCCAGAACTGCTGAAGGCTTCTGCGATTTCTTTGGTTGTTACCACACATGCCATTGGGTGGCCATTGCCCATTGGTTTCCCCATTGTGACGATGTCTGGAACAAAGTCTTCGCCCTGCATTTGGAAGCTCCAGAAATGTTTCCCAACTCGGCCAAAGCCCACCTGAACTTCATCAGCAATAAACACACCTCCTGCTCTGTGTACATATCTGCAAAGCAAAAGGGAAATCTAATGTTTTCAGGTCATCGAGAATCCCCAAACCCACCCACAAAGATACCGATTATGGAGGGCCTAAGAAAATGTTAACTTGAGGTCTGGAATCGTTGTCAAAAACATTTCCGTGCTCAAATCCCCAGTGACATCTCCATGATGTCACTGACTTTGAAATATAATCACATAATTTCCAGAGTAGACACATTCTTATTATTTAGGTTTGTGCTGCTTCAAGTAAGCTCTACTGTGGTATTTTAAGTGGGAAGAGAAAGAAGTGAACAAGAAGTAGTGTTTAGCAGGGTTAATCTTCAAAGGTTTACTAATTGGTAAGGCATGGGCACCAGCCAGAGAGGATGCCAGGCTGGGGACCGGAGCCCAGCCCCGGAGGCTCCCCCTGCTGGACCACGTGTAAACCCTTTATCCCTTTATTTGCTGGATCTTGGGAAGGTAGAGGGGTTCTGGGGAGTCCTGGTGTGGCAGGCATGCCGAAGTGGCTATTGACCAGCTAGTCTGGAAGTATTTCAATATTTTAACCAATATGGCCTCTCAGAACTGTCACAGAGCCTTCAATTTGACAAAGAGTGCCCAGGTCAAGTACATACTCTGCCACTTTCTGGAAGTAGCCTGCTGGAGGAATTATTTGTCCGCCACAACTCTGCATGGATTCAGCAATAAAGGCAGCAATCTATACAAGAGAAGACGGCGTCAAAGTCCATTAGGTCCCCCTTGAACCCCCTAAAAAAGAGGACTTCTTATCAGAGCAGGTTATTTTCAAAATGGTCGGGAATGGACCTATGTCAAGTAGCAAATAGGCCACTTGATGACAAAAAGAAAAGATGTCCGTGCTGGAGAAGCAACTGATCTGAAGCACCTGTTTCTGAAATTCTAGAGTACCAGTGGAACTACCATGAGAAATGGAGGAAGGGCAACCTCCAGTTCTCCATTATTAAATTAAATGCAGGGGATCCCTGGGTGGCTCAGCGGTTTAGCGCCTGCCTTTGGCCCAGGGCGCAATCCTGGAGTCCCAGGATCGAGTCCCACATCGGGCTCCTGGCATGGAGCCTGCTTCTCCCTCCTCCTGTGTCTCTGCCTCTCTCTCTCTCTATGTCTATCATGAATAAATAAATAAATAAATCTTAAAAAAAATTAAATGCAGTGTTTTCCTTAGGATCAACTGAGCAAGAATGATGTTTTGAGCAGTCTTTGATATGAATTTCTAAAAAAATTACCCAGGTTCTAAACCCATTATCGCGGTGTCTGTTTCCTCAGCTTGGTGAAGGAGGACTGCCTGAGCCTGGAATTTGCTCTCAGGAAAGTCCAGGGTGACTTCTGGCCACACACTTTAGTTACTATGCTATATTTCTAGTTCTTACCCTGAACCGGGCTTAACTCAACGGAATCAGGCAATTCACAAGAGGAATTACAAAGGAAATGCTCTAGAGAGGAAGAAAGGAGGAGTAGAAAATAGGTAACATTGAATCAAGAAGAGAAAGCATAGGCAGAGGATGAGATATGGAGTCAACAGAACCAAGGCCCTAGTCCAGACTACATCCAGTAACTATATTACCTTGGCTTAAGTTCTTCACTTTTAAATATTTCATTTATTAGCTATAAAACAAAGCCAATGGACTTAAGAGTTTGCTGCTCTAAAATCCCCTGACTTTGCAAGCACATCTAATATTCTGAAGCCTCCATCTTCTATTTGCTCATTGCTTTCAGCATTGTTAACAGAACAGCATCAAGTCAGTAACTACTGAATGTTAATGTAATTGAAAAAGTTATCCAAACCTTCTAGCAGCAAAAATACCATGTGATCCGGGTAATGTGAATTTTTTTTCTAGAAGCCCTCTTTACCGTTGTATAAGAAGATACAGACTACCCTTGAAAAAGAAAAGCATATAAAGCTCCCCATAACAGGGAGCACCTGGGACTAGTTGCACAGCTACAAACAATGAATGGGATGGGAAGAAAACCGTTAAATACAAATGACTCTCTAGTCACTAAGATAAATATATTTGAATTGGAAAAAGCAAAGTCTTCATTTTTTTATCTCAATTAAGATTTGTTTATTGCCATATTGATGCCATAAGCCAGTTTAAAGGCAAAGCATATATCAAACTTTAAAACTCCACATAAATCACCCCCAAATGGGCTGAGTATTTATGTTAAGCAGAAGATAGTAGGGTGAAGACTGAGAAAATGGAACTCTTTTTCTTACCAGAGGATTCTGGTTCTGTCTTCGAAGCTCAGGCTCAGATTGGAGAAACATTTGTTTTGCCTTTGTTAACCCAGGGTCTGCAGCTTCAGGAAAGTTGTACCAGTTCAAGGGAAGCACCAAGGCTTCCTGGGCCTAGGAACCCTCATTGGTTCAGAGGCCCCAAGGCCACTATGCCTCTTCCCCTTCTTTGTATTTCAGCCCCCCATGCTACTTTCATTTGGAAGAGTCTGTCCCTGGCCTATCACCTTTCCTAATCCTCTCTCCCTCTAGCCCTTTGGACAAGAGTCGGCATCCCACTGGGAAAGTGAGAATTAGGCCACCAGTCCTGGAACAGGCATAGTGATTGCATTTCCAGAATAAATAAAAATAGGTAATCTTGGAGGCATGATCATAATAATGCACTTTTTGAAACATGAGCTGAATGAAATGTAAGTGGAGAAAAATAGAAAGGGAATTGAGATCTAATCCTTTTCCACTTTTCCAGTGTGTCACAGTGATTTCAATCCACTTCATAAAAGATGTTAAGCTGTTTTCAAAACTATGAATACAAACCTTCCTTCCACTGTTATGAGCTTTTTCAATAATTTCCTTCACTTCATCTGCATAAGCATTGGCTGGGTCTGCATGGTCTTCTCTGTATTTTCCTCTGTAAGTATCTGGAGCTGGTGCCTGAAAACCAAATGGTAGAGTTTCTTAAGATTCACGTCTTGGACAGATGAGCTATTACAAAAAGGCACTTCCCCACAAGAGCATTTAGAAAGGTGACCATGTGGACTTAAGTGACTCTAGGTTCTTTTGTTCTTTTTCCTTAACATTCCTGAATTCTGTGAAAGCTGAGGTCTTTGTATTGTGAACAGGAGCTTGGATTTGCTCCTAGACCCTTGTAAGTCAAGACTGCATCCCTATTCAAATAAAGAACACATTCAAATCAACAAGTGTGATTGCTGTATTTGAAAATTTCAATGGATGAAAATTTTATTAACTATTCTATATTGAAAATAAACCAACACTTACCGACTATATGGCAAACTGCAATCATCCAAAAACTAGAATGCTTTAGCACTGATGCCAAGTCTTAACATTTTGGAAGAAAGAACTGACAATTCTCTTATGAAAGTCTACTGATCCTTAATTAAACCAAATGAGTTTTTATGTTTCAACAATGACTTGATTGGTTTCTTAATTTTTTTTACTTTTCATTTTACTTCATAACTCTATATAACAATTTAGCATAGAGCAGTTTAAGACACTCATACATGTTAGATTTAACGCCAAATTTCAAGCTGGCATCAGTGACAGAAAACTTGAAGACCAAAAGGTGAGGAAAATAAAATGATAGCAATGAATAATAGCTTTCACTACCACTATGCTAATTTGCTGATTGTGATGCTCATCAATGGATTTTAAACCATATCCTGTCATTAACTGGCCTTTTGACTTTAGTAAGTCACATAAATGCTCTTGATCTTAGTTTCTTTTTTCATAGCTTCGTTTTGATGGAAGGATCAGGCTGGATTGTCCTTAGGCATTCTTCCAGTACTAACTTTCTGATTTTTGGATTCTAAGATACTTACCACATGCACAAATTCTTTCTTGACATCTCTGCCCTTTAGGAATTTATATGGGC
Organism: Vulpes lagopus; assembly: GCF_018345385.1. NCBI lineage: Eukaryota > Metazoa > Chordata > Mammalia > Carnivora > Canidae > Vulpes > Vulpes lagopus. The sequence goes on from NC_054829.1 coordinate 105,075,638, forward strand.
TGATCTCAATTAAAGATGATAAGTGACCATGGTAAGCACTGAAAAGAAAAAGAACAGTAACTAAAATCACTCAGAGAAGGAAGTTTTTGTAGTATATGAAAAATAGCATTGTACGTCATCAAGGGAAAATCTCAACCTTAGTGCCAGATAGAACTATACAGGATCTAATTCTTCATGGCAAGATTGGCCATTTAATTTGTCCAGTTCTCTTTGTTCATGTAATAAAACGCATAGGAAACCAAGTATGTATCCTTATAGACAATTTTTTTAAGCAGGCAAAGAAAACTTAATTTCTTAGGATGATATTAGGTGTGCTAAATTAGATTGTCTAAATGCAAAAATTGTTTTCTATAGCTTCATGAAAAACTTGAAAAGTATGTATCCTTTAAATTTATTTGACAGTTACATTCTAGTAAGTTCTAAAAACAACTTTATATCACAGAATGGGCTGTGTTTCTGTCTGGAATGGTTTCTACGGGATGTCTGATTGCATATGCTGGGCAAACACAAGTTGGTAAGAGCAGGAGGTCTCTTCAGGAAGAACTATGATTAAGAGATGGCCAAGTGGCTGTGAGATTCTTTTCTCTTGCTTAAAATATAGGTGGTTATAATATTCCCTTTTCTGTTTCTTGCACAGAGGCATAATTGGGAGATCTGGAAAAGAAATTTTTAAAAAGCCCACGAATAGATAAAACAAACAGAGAGGACTTCCCTTAGCAAGATTAAAGCATGCTACAAAGCCACAGTAATAAAGTTAGCATGCATCCAAATGAGAACAAACTGGAGACTGGGACAGAAGGCCAAATCAGAGACACACCCACACATAAATGTAACACAGGGGTAGATTTCATACGAGGCAGTAGAAGAAAATGAAGAAGAATATCTTTGTGCTCTGGGGATGTGGGAGGTGTAGGGGGAGAGATATTAACAAAACTTAGAACACATAAACCGTATGATGAAAATTTTATTTATTTGATCTGATCAAAATGAAAGATTTCTGTTGAAAGATACCATGGACAAAGCTAAAAGACACATGATAGTGTGGGAAAAGATTCTGAAATGTTTCAAAGTAAAATGCTCATTCACACTGGTGGTTCTCAACTCTGCCCGCATGGTAGAACCACCTGGGAAATTTAAGAATATATAGTGTTTCCTGGAATCCACTTCTGATTTTCTTTAATTGGTCTGGTGTGGGGCCTGGGCATTGGCATTTAGGGAAATTTTTTCCCAGGTAATTTTAAGACACAGTCAAGGTTGAGATCTTTTGATCTAGACTATATCAGCAAACACAAACCAACAAGAAACAGATGGGAATCCCAAAAGAAAAATGGGCAAAGAATATGAACAGGTACTTCTCAGAAGAGAAATCACAAATGCATGTATCTGAAGAGATACTCAAACCCATAATTAGGAAACTGCACATTAAAACAACATTGATACCATTTTAGTTATTGGACTGGCAGAAGTTAGAAAAAAATGAGAAAGCAGGGTACTATAAGGTTTTGGTGAGAATAGGGGAAAATGGGACCTTTCATGCAACCATTCTGGAGACTAATCTGGCAGTAGTTAGTCAAATTAACAATGTTTCTAGGACCCCTAGGGGCTGGCAATTCTGTTTCCGGGTGTTTATCCCTAAGACCTTCTTAAAAGGTCCATAAGGTCACATGTACAAGGATGCTCAATGAGAGTCACTTCCAGAAGTGAGGAGAAAAGGAGAGTGACAGTAGCCTCCTCTGTGGGGAGGATGAGGCAGGAGTTTGAGCTGCACTGTCCCCTATGGCAGCTACTGCCCACACATCGTAAGTGTAGGACACACATTGGATTTTGGAGATTTAATAAAAAAAAAAAAAAAAGAAAAATCTCAATATATTTTATATTAACTGTTGAAGTGATATTTTGAATATATTGACTACTAGGAAATTTTAAATGCCCTATGTGGCTCATACTATATTTCTACCAGACAACACTGAATTAAGAGACTAGATGTACATCCAGTAATATAGACTTGAAACAGTGCCAAGGGAAAAAAGTTCAAAACAGAAAGAGATTTATAGCAGTTTTTGTAAAATTAAAACAGATTCACATAATATATATTAATAAAAATACAAAAATAGGGATCCTGGGTGGCTCAGTCAGTTAAAAAATGTGTCTACCTTTGGCTCAGGTGATGATCCAAAGGTCCTGGAATCCAGCCCCACATCAGGCTCCCTGCTTGGCAGGGAGTCTGCTTCTCCCTCTACCCCTCCCCCCCCATGCTCTCTCTCAAATAAATAAATGAAATCTTTAAAAAAAGGAATACAAAAATAAAAGATGTACATCTGACAGATTAGAACAATTGTTTGTAGGTGGAGGGGGGGGCGGGAAACCGGAATAAAAGAGAAACAAAAAATGAACTATGGTAGGCAGAACAATGCACCCTCTCTCAAGATGCCCACATTCTAGTCCTAGGACCCTAGGAATATATTACATGGCCAAAGGGCCTTCACAGATGTGAGTAAATTCAGAATCTTGAGATGGAGAGGCAATCCTGGAGGGTCCAGTGGAATCACAAGAGTCTTTACAAGCGAAAGGAGGAGGCAGGGGGATGGTGGACAGAGGCAGAGGAAGTGAGGTGAGGCTGGGGGCAGTGGTGGAATGGCTGGCTCTGAAGATGAGAGGAGGGCTCCCGAGCAAGGAAGGCAGGCAGCCTCTAAAAGGTGGGCAAGGCAAGAAAACAGAAGGAGCTTCCAGAAGGAGCACACAGTCCTGTTGATACCTTGATTTTGGTCCAGGGAGACCCATTTTGGATTTCTGACCTCCAGAACCATGAGAGAATAAATTCATGTTGCTTAAGTCACTACGTTTGTGGTTTATTTCTCATAGCAGCAATAGAAAATGAACATATGGTCCAACGCATAACACAAGAGAAGCCTATTTAATGGCAAGAAATGAGGTTTGTGTTCAATTTAATCCTCTGTGACTGAGGTTAGGGGGGTAGAGAGGTAGAAAACAAATGAAAAGAAAATGAATTTATTTTAAATGTAATAAATTCATGTTAAAGAGATGAGATTAAATAATGGCTGAGAATAGTCATAAACTAAGGAGAAAGTACTATCTTTTACTTGGTTTCTCATTTTCTTTAAAATTTGCTCTAAATTGTTATCTTTTAAATTAATTACAGTGGATAATCACAGTAGTGATGTGAACGTATAGAGTCTGAAGAAATCAATTCTATTTTTATTTTGAAAGATATTGAGTAATGCATTATAGTGGCTCAATAAACAGTTAATGATTCATGCAAAGCCCATAAGGCCATGATCACAGCATCCAAGAGAGCCCCCTCCATTTGCAGGAACTGAGACGGAATTAAGTATCTTGCAGGCCTAAGCTGGCCCTGATACCTTAATACATAATAAAAATCATCATGCCATGTATCCACCCTCCTCCATATATGCTTGTAGTATTACTATGGACAGGATCAGTAAAATTTTGTCTCTTAAAGGAGCTTCTTACTTAGAAGTCTTGCACCTACAACTTACTGGTCAAGAGTGATCACATCTTGGTGGCCTCTGAACTGCCGAGCCAAACGTAACGCTAAGTCATTGGCTTCAGATCTGTTAAGACAACTCAGAGAGAGGGGTTATACGTTCTTTTTAAAATATTTCAATACACTCTTTCAAGTATTTCAAAATATTAATTACAAAAGTTGTAAGATCCCAGTCAGTCAGAAATGTACGGGGAATCCTCTCTCTCCCCTTTGGTCTTGCCCACTCGGTGATCTCACTTCATCCTTCCAACACAAGTTTCCCAGATATCTTCAATAAAGAACGAGACACACAGAAGAAACCCAATTCAAAGGATACACTGCTCATTTCAAACTTCTGCCCAGTTCAGCGACATCGGTAGGTGACTAACGTTGAGAATATTGGGAAGCCCGCATTAAGCCTGATCTCAAAGGGAGGAATGGGAGTGGGAGAGCCCATCAACTTGACCACTAAACTATGTTGTGGTTGTACTGACCCAATAGTCGATCAGTTCCTTATCGATAAAATAAAGATCATAATTTTTTTCTACTTGGCTTAGACAGCCTAAATATACTACTCAGACACAGAAAAAGAAAACAATCATTTGTGGGATGTTTACTATCTGCCAGACATCATGCTCAGTGTTTTGTTTGCATTTATTCTAGTAACTCCTTTGCAAGGCAAGGGTTGCCATCTCCTTTTAAGGGATAAAGAAACCTCGTCAGAGAGGTGAAGGAGGCAGAGGTTCTCACAGCTAGAAAGACATAGAGCCAGCATTCAGACTGAAGTCTGTTTAACTTCAAGATTATTCTTTGTACTATCCTAAGTCTGTCACCTCCAGTCTCCGGTGACAGCACTCTTTGACAATAGAGGATTCCTTAGAAATCAAAGCCAAATATTTAATGTACTGAAGGCAAAAATGCTTTAGAACAATAAATTAGATCCTAAAATACCTTAATTCTTTACAACGAAAAAGGGACAATCTTCTGCTTATAAATTTGGTTTAAAATTTCATTGAAGACAAAAGTGAATCACAGTATCATATAACCGAACATTTACAGAATTTCTAATAGTTTTAACACATTTATACATATACATAATTTTTAAAATATGAGTTTTTGCTGTTTGTACAGCTTTCTTCCCAATATAACATCTCATTTTGAGCTTTTCACCTGTCATTAGACATGTAGTTCCAAAAACATATTTTTAATGTCTGCATAATAGTCCACAGAATGTATACATAATAACTTGGATTTACAGAATTTAAAGGCTGGAACACATCTATTCTTTTGAATTTCCTCTTGCCTTTTTTGTATTTGTGTTGAGGAAATGTTGAATGCCTAAGAAGCAAGTCAATCAAAAGCCTTACCAAAGTTATGGCTTGTTTAGTAGGATTCTTTTTTTTGCTAAAATCCCTCATTCACGCCATAAAAAAACTATCCAGGCCCACTGACTCTTTACCTACTTACTCTACCTCCTCAGTAGGTGAGAGTCATTTGACTGGTTAGGTTTTCTCACATGAACGGCAGGCTTGGATATTTTTGCCATCGTTACCACCCAAGGATTTAACCTTTAGGGATACGAAGGCATACCAGGTCTGCTTTCCCCATCTTTCACCAAGGAAGCCACAGTAATAAAAAGTTGCGTGGCATGTACATGTTAGTGTCACTGGCTGGGTCAGAAACCCTGGAACTCACTGCTGGGGATCTTATCTCCCACAAGCTCATGAAGTAAAGCCAAAGAAACAGACCATCAGGCCCCATTGGGTTGTCATTTAGCAAAGGGCAAGAATCTCTGGAAACCTTAGCCGTATATGCTCCACCAGGAATAAAAAAGAAAGGTTATATGTGAGAGGGTAAAAAACCAGACTGGTGGGAATGGGGGTGGGTGCGAAACCTCAAAACCTACCCCGAGTTTGTAAAATAGCAAACGGAGAGTTTCTCCGGCAGGGTTGCTGACAGGCGCCTGGCATACTCAACAATATTGTCATGGAGGAATCGAGAATTTGTGTTTAGCGCTTCCATCTGTTCCAGGGCAGCCTTGACCACTTCTGGGTGACAGTGTCCCACTAAAATTTAGGAGACAAAAACCCAAAAAAGGAATTACAATTCTAAATTCCTGGGAAGTGAGGGGAATTCTGAAGCAAGGGGGAGGAAAAAAAAGAAAAAAGAAAAAAAGCGGAGTGGCTTTCTCTGCCACAGTGCGCTGTGACTGCCAGGCTAGCACTGCTGGCCCCACCAGCGAGGAGCGGCCACGGCACCTGCCGCCCGGGGCAAAGCTTAGTGATGCTGCGGCTGCCTCGCTCCCCAGCAGGGACAGGACGTTTACCGTGGGCAACGTTGTTGATGCAGTCCAGGTACCGGTCGCCTCGCTCGTCAAACATGTACTGCCGCTGGGCTCGCACTATTTTGACGGGATCCGCAGCAAAGAAGACTTTGCAGGAGGGCCTAGAAATAATGAAAGGAAACACTTCGGTCTGGAAGGTCTGCTCCGTGTTTTTCCTTCTCAGTGAAGGTCACGATCAGTGGAAAATTTCAATTACATAAAGGAAAGGGAAAAACACAATCTGGGTGACATACGTTATTTTTTTTAATTATCATTTCACAATAGCATGGAACCTTCTACTTTAATCCCCCCTTTGTGACATTGCTCACAGTTTATATGTTTGTTATATTAGGTTTGCCACGATTTGACAACTCTGTTTAGAGGTACATGGATCAACTCTGACAGCTCTAATTACACAAATCAATAACTAATTTTGCTTTGGGAAGTTTTATTCTACCAGAAAACAAAACAAAACACAACAAAACAAAAACCAAAAACCTAACTTTTTTTTTTTTTTTGAAGTTTACTATGTGTCAGGAAGCAACAAATATTACAAGTATTTCATTTAATCCTCCCAAATATCAAATGAAGTAGGGGCTATTATTCACATTTTTACAGGTGAGGAAACTGAGGCACGGAAAAATCAAGAAATTTGTTCAAGATTACACAGCTAGTAAGTGAAAAAACAAAACAAAACAGAATTTGGAAGTAGACAGTCCAAACCACAACCCAAGCCAGTGCTTGCTTGCTTTCTCTCTCTCCTCTTCTGATCTAATTAAAGAAATGAATAGCACTGAAAGCTGAGTACAAATAAATTGATAATAAATACTGTAGAAGAGATTTTACAAGAGACTGTTTCAAGTCTTTTAAGTGGTGCTTGTCCTGTATCAAATGGATTTACCATTCTTAAATAATGAAATCAACTATTCTTCTTACCCCTTAATCCATTATTTTGAGCATAATAAAAAGTCATCCATATTCTTGGTTATTTGGATGAATGTCTGGAGTATAAATTTTAGCAACAGAGAAACATCACAAAGTTTTCTGATGTTCACCCTCTGAACATGTAGAAACTAAAATGGAATATGTTATTTTAATTTTGGTGACTTTGCCTGCACAAAGAAAAAGGCACGTGCACTGGAGGTATTTTGAAGGGTAATTAGATGCTTATATATTAAATTGATATGCAACTTTTTAGAAACTATTTTAATTATTGTGTATAGGTAATCTTAATTTAAAACTGCCTCAGCTTAAGTGTCATCAGTTAAAATGAAACTAATATTCAATGAGAATTTCTTATTGGTTCAATCCCAGCTGTTAGTTTATATACCTGTGAGTTAAAAGCCAAAGAAAACCTTTGAATCATGAATGTGGGCTGTTCACTGCAGACTTCACCTTCCCTTGCTGTGGGTACTTTCCACCTCACCACTCAGACTTCAGGTAAAATTCTATCAGGCCGTCCACGGCTCCACTCCTCCCTTCACAGAATTGCTTCGGTTTAGTTTCTCTGAAATCACTGAATTTGCATTGGAATCTAACTACTACATGGGACTGAAAACTAAACAGAACAGACTGGTGATCAGAAAAGAGTAAGGGGCTGCCTGGCTAATGAGGGAGGAATAGGACCATTTGGGCTTTTCCTATGCGGGGTTGAGGGTCCCAACCAGTCTCCTAAGAGGCATCTAGAAACCTCCCCGGTTGAGACCAGCAGATGAGTAGGAGCAACCGGCCAGCACTTCTCAGAAGAGGACACCGATTCTTCTTTCCTCCGATCCCCAGTCCTGTCTCGAGGGCACCCGGGACAGTGTGGATTCCGTGTGAACACTGCGATCATCCTGCATATTCACACGTGCCTTCTTAAAGACCCGATCACGCTTATTAGTAATCTCACTGGCTCGCTCCTGTGAAGCAGAATGTTACTCCTGCTTCCGCAGAAGAGGAAATTAAAGTAATTGGACAGAGGTCGCACAGGTGACGAGACACCGTCCTAGGACCAGGGGCCAGGTCCCACTTCACGGTCAGTCCTGGACGCTTAGAGCACTTCGAGCCCTTTCCGACGCGGGCAACACAGAAGCGCACGGGCGAGAGCCGCGCGTTGGCAGAGCGCGGCGGGGGCACCGCCTGGGCGAGCTATGGGAGCGCGGCGTTCTACGCCTCCAGAGAGACGTGCGGGGTCTTGTTTTAGGACCCTGCCTGGATTAGCCCTGATCTAACCACGCACGCAGGCAGAAAGGTCCGCTGGAGGCAGAAGATGTCAGAATGAGTTCGCTTCACGGCCACGGTGACAAATATTTTGAGCCCATAAATTCTGAGACACGTTCGAGTTGGTGGCCGGTGGCGGGGAGCTTCCCACCTCCCGTCGCAGCGCCCGTCCCGGGAGTGGAGTTCCCGGGCTGGGGCTCGGGACCCTCGGGGGTCAAGCCCTCCAGCCGCGGGCCGCGCCCCCCGCCCCCTCGGGCCCCTCCGCGGGCTGCAGAGCGCGGGCAGCGCGGGGACAGGCGGCGGCGGGGACCCCCGGGGGTGGGCGCGCGCGCCCAGGTGCGGCGGGAGGGCGGGCGGCGGGGACCCCCGGGGGCGGGCGGGCGCAGGTGCGGCGGGGACGGCGGCGGGGACCCCCGGGGGCTGGTGGGCGCAGGTGCTGCGGGAGGGCGGGCGGCGGGGACCCCCGGGGGTGGGCGGGCGCAGGTGCGGCGGGAGGGCGGGCGGCGGGGACCCCCGGGGGCGGGCGGGCGCAGGTGCGGCGGGAGGGCGGGCGGCGGGGACCCCCGGGGGTGGGCGGGCGCAGGTGCGGCGGGAGGGCGGGCGGCGGGGACCCCCGGGGGCGGGCGGGCGCAGGTGCGGCGGGAGGGCGGGCGGCGGGGACCCCCGGGGGTGGGCGGGCGCAGGTGCGGCGGGAGGGCGGGCGGCGGGGACCCCCGGGCGGGCGGGCGCAGGTGCGGCGGGAGGGCGGGCGGCGGGGACCCCCCCCGGGGCGGGCGCGCGCGCGCAGGTGCAGCGGTGGCGGTGGCGGCAGTGGCGGCGGTGGCGGCGGCGGTGGCGGCGGGGACCCCCGGGCGGGCGCGCGCGCGCAGGTGCGGCGGGAGGACGGGCCACCGCGGCCGTCTCGCGCCCCGCCCCCCGCGCCCCCCGCGCCCCCCGCCGCGCCGTTGGAGCCCTCACCCGATGTGCTTCCTCCGCAGCGCCAGGGTGTCCTGCTTGCTGTACAGCTCGCGCATGGTGGCGCGGCGGCCGGGCGCTCCCCGGGCGCTCCCTCGCGTGCGTGTGCCCCCCTCGCGGGCCGCTCCGCCGGCTGCCTGGCGGCGGGCCTCCCCCGCCGTGATCTCTCGTGGGGTCCCCTTGCCCTGGGCCTCGGAAGTCACTGGCGGCCTCCAGCAGCTGGGGCCATCTCCCTTTTTAAGTCTTGGCTTGCCTTTGCCCTTCGCAAGCCCCACCCTCCCGGTCCCCTCCTCCGCCCGGTGCCGGCTTTGGCGAGTCGCCGGACTGGCCGCTCCTTCGCCACCACCCTTGCCCCCGGCCGCCCTGGCTCCCGGGCCTGCCCTGCCCTTCCCGCTCCGCCGCCCCCGCCCCCGCCCCCCATCCTTGCTACTTATTCCATTTCCCTAACTTGGTCTTGCCTTTGCATCTTTTCCTCTTCTGCCCGCGAATTCTTTCCTCCCCCACCCCCCGCCTCTTTAAAAGATTTTATTTATTTATTCACGAGAGACACACAGAGAGGGGCAGAGACACAGGCAGAGGGAGAAGCAGGCTCCACGCAGGGAGCCCGACGTCGGAGTCGATCCTGGGTCTCCAGGGTCACGCCCTGGGCCAAAGGCAGACGCTCAACCACTGAGCCACCCGGCTGGCTGCCCTCCTTCCCCCTTTCTTTCTTGTTTATTTTTGGTGTATCCCGTGATGTTCTCGTAAATATTCAGATAGGCTCTCTCTGGAGGTAACCCAGCCCTCCAGTCGTCTCCTTTCTCACTCTGAGCCTATGTCAGTACCTGTAACCCACAGAAGTAACGAGTCACAAGACCTAACGATCTAAGTAACAGGGACTCAGCCTGCTACTTGTTGGAGTGATAACGTATAACGGGGTTTCAAAGATCTACTTTAACGGTAATTACACTCCTAATTTCTTTACTATACAGATTACAAAACATACTTTACCTGGTTCAGTCCTTGAGATGATCAGGAGAATTATCATGCCATTACCGGATGTCCCATGTGCTGGTGGTGCCCCTAGAATTGATTCATAGGTTTCTTGACTTCCTTTGGAAGGATCTTCGCACACTGATCAAACTAGAAGTTCGGTATCTGGACAGAGTTAACCCTAGTTAACTATAACATTAGGTCATGTTATTTTGAGAACTAGACAGCCTCTGATTTAACTCCCCTGTTCCGGAGATAAGAACAGTGAGGCGCAGGAAAGGTGAAGTTTTATTCAAGGTCATGCAACGACTTAGCCATAGAGTTTAACCTAGATCATTTCATTCTTTCTGTTTTGAAGGACAGAAAAGAAAGCTTAATTTACCTATAACAACACACTTGAAAAATGCTTGCTGATGATCTTTCTCCTGAAAGAAGCTATTTAACTTATATTAATACACTGCAGAAGTGGTATTATTGCATTGCCTAAGATAGGTTGAGAAACTGAGTCCTATGAGGAACAGTGTGGTAAGAATGTTAGATATTATAAATGGAGGGCAGAAGGCACTTAGGAAACTTGCAAAAAATCCCCAACATGTAATCTTGGTCTAGTTCCGTATACAAAAGATGATGCCAAATGTACATTTATTCTCAAAACCTTTAGACCTGGTGAAGTCACAGATAGTCATGCTTTTTCTATAAACCTCTGTAGTTTCCTGTTATTCCCAATGCTTTAAAATATGTTCTGTAAGTAATACTGGACCAAGAGTCTTGGGCGTAATCTGTTTCTTACATAAAGTAGTTGAGCTTCTTGACCTTTTGGAGGCCAGATTTCTTTGTACTTAAAATTAAAAAAAAAAAAAACTCTCTCTTTGACTCAGCATTGTAAGGAGGGCTTAAAAGAGGGGATGATTGTGGAATGTGTGGCAGGATCATTGTTATGATCTTGATGATCTTACCCTTTTTTTGGTTTGTTTTTGTTGTTGTTTTTTAAATTCCTGACCTCTCAGCAGTAGACCATTCCTTTGTCCTTGAAGCACTTACTCTTTTGACTTCTTGGCACCACCACACTTCCCTGATTTCCTTCTGTCACTTAACATTGAAATGTTGGTATCTCTAAAGGTAAAGTCTTGGGCTCTTTCTGTTCTCTGCTCTTTCCAAAGGTAATCCACAATGATTCCTTTGGATTTAGGACCCATCAAGGTGCTTAATTTACATCTCCACCCAGATCTTTGTTTTTAGTCCAGACTGTAATATCTACTTCCTTTCTTAACTTCTCTACTTAGAGGCCTCATATATACCTCAGACTGAATCAGTCTAAAATGGAAGCTTTGATCCGCACCCCCAAAACGATTGCCTCCAAGAGGGTCCCCCAAACCAGGCAATCAGTGGTTTATCCAAAATATATCAAATGCTCACTGTGTGCCATTGAATGTTTCAGTTGCAGGAGATAGCAGCGAACAAGACTGAATGGACACACCCTCGGTGGCTCATACTAGATGTGCACTGTCGAACACATAGCCACTAGCCACAGGTGATTTTTAGGAACTTAAAATGTTCCTATTTTTAGGAACTTAAAATGTAGTCTGAATTGAGATGTGCTCTCAGCGTAAAATACACACTGTCTTTTGATGATTTAATACAAAAAAAAATCTGCAAAACTTCTTGTAAGTGTTATATTGGTTATTTGTTGAAAAAATATTCTAGGCATATTCTAGATATATTGAATTAAGCAAAATAAATCATTAAAATTAATTTCACCTCTTTTTCCTCTTTTTTAATGTGGCTACTAGCAAATTTAAAATTACATATGTGGTTTACCTTACTTTTCTATTGGACAGGATTATTCTAGATGGACAGAATAAACACATAAATATATTAACAAGATAATGGCTTCAGTTGCTTTAATTGTGGTGCTTTGAAGGAAATAAACTAAGAGAAATGATCCTAAGCCAGAAACCTAGGAGTCCTGGGTAATTCCTCTCTTTTCCTCAAGCCCATCCCCATGTCAAATTATTTCTAAGCTCTATTGACTCCACTTCAAAATACATATTAAATCTCTCTGTTACCACCCTATATACTACCACCGTATGGAAGCCTTCTGCATCTCCTCCAGGATCTATACAGAAGCATTTCCTTGCTTCCTCTTCCCACCCTGTGTGCACAATCCTGTCCCCTTCTTAAAACCCAGGAGTGACTCAAGAGTCAGATACTAGAACTTCGTGATGCTCTAAGACGCAGACAAGGATCTAGGATATGGCTTCAGTTTATTTCTAATGAGTTCATTTCTAATGATGAACGAGTCCAGAATATGCCACTGTGGCATAAAAATTATTTTGAACTGTAGGCTTTTGAGAGTCAGGAAGGGGCTTTCCTCCTAACTCCCTTTATCTGTCTGACAGCAGAGCATCCACTCCCCCAGCCCTGCAAGAATTCATCTGTCATAAATCCTGTTTTCTTCCTCACAACCAGGGAAGGTTGATTCTTACTACCTAGATACAAGATCACCTGAACATACATAGTCACAGAACTACCAAACATGACATCTATTCTAAGGGCCCATTTAGCTTTCCTAAATGTCATTTGTTTTCTCATAAGTACTCTTTCTTCTTTTCCCTTTCTTCCATTAAGATGGTATATGAGCTCTGGGGCACCTGGGTGGTGCAGTTGGTTAAGTGACCAACTCTTGATTTTAGCTCAGGTTGTGATCTCAGGGTCATGAGATCAAGCTCTGTGCTCAGCCCAGTGTCTGCTTAAGACTCTCTCTCCCTCTCCCTCTGCCCCTCAACCCTCTCTTTCAAATAAATAAATAAATACACTTTATTTATTTATTTATTTAGATTTTGTTTATTTATTCATGAGAGACACACACAGAGAGAGTCAAAGACATAGGCAGAGAGAGAAGCAGGCTCCCTGTGGGGAGCCTGATGTGGAACTCGATCCTAGGGCCCTGGGATCATGACCTGAGCCAAAGGCAGATGCTCAACCACTGAGCCAGCCACATGCCCTTAAATGAATCTTACTTCAAGAAAAGATGGTATATTAGCTCCAGATTCTAACCACCCTGTGGAGTCACATTTTTCTGTGTGCTTCCCCATAAGCGAATACAAATTTGTCTTGAGTGAATTGATAGAGAGTCTAATTGGATAGACTGCAAACAGGTTCCTTCTTACTCCAACTGGATGCTATGCAACCATGCCAGTTCTGAACAGAATTTTCCAAGGACATAATCCATGTGAGGTCTTGATATTTTTCCTCCCAGAAGCTGGCAGAGGTAGGGGGCGAGTAACAAAGTCCCAAGTTCAACTACTTCTGGGCTGGGGAGGTGCTTTGCTCTGAAGGTCGCTTACAGAATGTAGAATTAAACAAGTGTTCCATTCCATTGCTCTCCATTCTAGCTGTCCCTGGAAGTTTCTGCAGTTACATAGTGCCTAGCTTCTCACCTCTCTTGGCAGCTGTATATCTATCAGGGGTCAAAACACTCAGGTTTCAAGGAACATATTTTAAAAAACACCAATATAGATAGTCTGAATGTTGAAAATACTATAGCAAAATATTATAAGAGAGAGGAAGAGGGGGTGCTGGAGGACACAGGGCTTACACAGGCCTTGCTCAGGAGCATGGACTGTATCCCTGAGGAGAGTGGGAGATCGTGAAGAACTACTTGCAGGGGAGGGGGATGATCCCGCTGTCACATTAAAAGTGTCACTCTGGCTGTGCCACTATGTGTCACCTCGTGCTTAATTTAGTTCTAAGTAGCTCAAGTATCACGTGAACTAAGAGTAACTAAGAGTTTACACCTTAGTGGGTCCTCCACTGGTTGGGGTCATAAAAAGCACAGTCTCTGGAAGGTACATTTCTCAGGTATTCTGTAGGGTAGCACAGGACATACTCGTTTAATAAGAAGAATCACTGAGGAACCTTGCTTAGAGTACAGATTCCCAGGCATCCGGCCAACACCCACCGAAATGAGATCTCCAGAATGAGAGCCTGGGAAGCTGGATTTTTTGGAAGCTGGATTTTTAACAAACTTTGTAGGTTCCTACCATCAAGCAAATTTGAGAAACATGGTCATAGGAGGTGGGCTGGAGCCACAGGGCCATTTTAGGAGATGTCTGTTATTCCTGGGCTAAGATGTCCCTGCCTCTTGGTAGAGTGATACCAGCAGCCTCCTGGTTACTGTGGTAGTCCCCTACCTGGGTCCCCTCTGGTGCCCCATCCTCCAAGCAGCCTCACTGCCTGTGAAAGATGGGTTTTCCCACTCTCCTACAAATACTTCTACATAATTTCCCGCTCGTTTTAGGAATGTACCCCATGCTCCTGAGCAAGGCCTGCAGGCCCTGTGTCCTCCAGCTCTGCATTTGGCTCTCCCCTTCTTGCTTGCTCAAGCCCGGGTGCATTGGCGCTCCTCAGAGCTGCCTTAGCTGAGTCCTCTGTGGGAAGCTGTGCTGAGGCCCAGGTTCTCCCATTTCCCCCTGTTCACTCAGGCCTCAGCTTCTGTGGTGCTTGCTGGGGGTCAGCCACAGCCCCCACCGCCTCTGCCCCACCTCAGGAAGTCACCGCAGCCAGTTTATCTCTGTTTGCTGTTTCCTTAGTATCCACACTTTCCCTCGGGAGCACTTGCCACAACAGTAACTAATTAATAGATTAGCTGTATCATTACACATTGAAGGTCTGTTTTTCCTCCCTAAAATTAAAGTTCCATGGGCTGGAGACGGGGTCTGACCTTTTCCCACTGTATCCTTTGTGTCTGGTCCAGGGCCTGGCATATAGTAGCTGCTCAATAAATACCTTTAAAATAGAGATCATACTTGGTAACCAGTGTAACAGCAGTAACAGCTACGAATTATTATCTCCATTTTTAAAGAAGGGAATTGAGGCTCAGGTCACAGGATATACTCCAGGCCACAGAGCTGCTTTGGGGTAGAGCCAGGACAAGATCTAAAGCTCATGCCCTTATTTCTGTCCAGCTGCTTGGAGCGTTACCTGGTGCACCATAGTACCTACCTTCTCGGAATTCCTTCCTCAGGAATCTTGTGTTTATCTTCTTCTTCACGCTGCCAATCTAGCCTGCTGATACAGGGTTAAGATAGCTCCTGGCAGCTTTAGCTGAGCCTGATAGCATCAGCTGTTTTTCCTGGAGAAAGTCTATGTTTGAGGGTCATAGTGAAACTGAAAAGCAATTTTTAGAGTCATGAACGAGGCAGCATTCAGCTGGTGTGTTAGCTTGCTTTTATGTGAAAAAAGTCCAGAGACATCAGTAAGTCTCCTGAGTCACAATTTGGGTGACACTTCAAGAATAGACGTGGGACACAGGAGTACCGAGGCTTCCAGGCAGGCTGCCAGGACTCAGCCTCCCTGGGAACTGGCAGGCTAGGAGCCACGTGGCTGCCAAGTGCTTGGCCAACAAGATTCCTTTCTTTCTGACTTGCCCCTGAGACTGAGGGATACAGAGGAAGGCCAGCCGCAGCCAAGTTATGTAAGATGTATGTTTAACTTTAACAATGGAGATAAAGCAGTGTCTAATTTGATGTTACGTGTTTGGTATCATAAAGTTGTAAAAAGTAAAATACACTGGGATGCCGGCGTGGCTCAGTGGTTTAGCATCTACCTTTTGCTCAAGGCATGATCCTGGGGTTCTGGGATCAAGTCCCACATCCGGCTCTCCTCAGGGAGCCTGCTTTCTCCCTCTTCCTGTGTCTCTGCTTCTTTCTCTGTTTCTCTCATGAATAAATAAAGTCCTTTTTTTTTTTTTTAAAAATGAAGTATACTGAGGTTTTTACAATATTCAATTTTTGTAGCCTCGAAATGATTCCCCAGCCGATAGTTTTCCTGATGATAAAGATCTGTGGTAAGTTTGGTAGCAGGGCGTGATTGCCAATGTGAAAGCCAGAGTTGTGCCTCCTCTGGGAAAGCACCTTGAAAGGTTTCTAGATCTGAAATTACAGGCCTGCGGAGGGGATCTTAAATAAGAGAGGCCAAGACTGAATTTCTCTGCCTAGAAAGGGGGAAGGAATTCTTGCTCTGGAGACAGGGGCTCAAGGAAAGAGGACAGGAGGGTGAAGGAGAGAGAGATGAGCGTCATGATGAGAGGCTGGGGCTTGGGTGGGAGAGAAGCTCTGAGAAACTTTCTTATTTTTAAACAGAAGAACAGGGCTGTGTAGTACATGCACCTGGGACCACCATGGAAATGATGGGGACAGCGCTGAATTCCAAGAGGAAAAGGGGAAGAGCGATCAGCAGGGGCAGGATGGCCCTCGACTGGAGTCGGGGATGGCCAGGACAAAACAGCACCCCTGACCACTCCTGGGGCAGGAGAAACCCCCACTGACATATGAGGTGCATCTGTAAAGCTGGCTCCCTAGACCCATCTCTTCTTGTCTCCATCTGTGACGCCTCATTAGAGAGACTGTGGTAGAAGGAATAGGGGTTTTGGAGGTAGAGTGGCCTGAATTTGAAGCCGAGCTCTGTTTCAACTGCTTCACCTGTTTGAGCTACCATTTTGTTAGCCATAAAAAGGATCTCACAGGATACAGGATTACGGAGATGTTCAAATTGTCACACCTTTCTTTTTACAAAGTAGGCTACGTGCCCAGCTTGGAGCCCAACCTGGAGCTTCAATTTATGGCCCTGAGATCAAGACCTGAGCTGAGATCAAGAGCTCACAGACCCTTAACCGACCGAGCCACCTAGGTGCCTTGGGGGATGCTCAAATGACATGGCATGTCACACGTGGGTTAGAGCTCAGGGCCTAGAGTCAGACTGCTGGATTCCATCATTTGTTTTCTGTGTGAGTTCTGGGCAAGTTATTCAACCTCCTCTTATGGAAAATAGGGCAAATAGTAGGTCATTAGGAGAATCAAAGGAGATCATACAGGAAAGCGTCTCGAATAGTGCCTGACATTACAGCAAGTGTTTAGTAAGTGCTAGTCATTACTCTTGTTGTTATTATTATTACATATGTAAAATATCTGGTCTTGGTAGAACATTAATTATTGACTTTTGCTGTTAGTTTTATAGAAATAAAGATCTGGGAATTCCTATGCTACCAACACCTCCTTTCCCCAGAGGGGTTAACTAAAAGAGAACCAAATGATTGCAAACGTCAGTGATGAAGGTTCATAAAAGCCTCGAACCTCTCTCCCCTTACTTTAGCCTGTGTAAAGATTTTTGGCTATCAGGATTTAAAATGCTGTTGACACATAAATATATTTTATTTGCAAAAAAAATAATGTCAGTTCTAAGAAATATACTTTCTGTTCTTCCTTGAACTTCAACAATCGCCCTGTAAATTTTTAAAAAGATTTTATTTATTTATCTCAGAGAGGGACAGAGAAGGAGAGAGAGAAGGCATAAGCGGGGGGGGGGGGGGTGGTAAGTGGGGAGGGAGAGGGAGAAGCAGACTCCCCACTGAGCAGAGAGCCCAATGTGGGGCTTGAACCCAGGACCCTGAAATTATGACCTGAGCCAAAGGCAGACACTTAACCGACTAAGCCCCCCCAGGACTGCCACTCTCCTTATAAATTGACTGGCAGGTGTTCAGGCTCTGCCTGGGAGAGGATGCTCTGACTTAGTGCTCCTCAGTTTTCTCACATGTACATTCATTTTCTTTGTATCGCTTTAGGCTGATTATTAACTACTTTTCATTATTTGCAGCATACATCCACATGCCAGAATTTTGAATGCCATACTAAATAAAGGGGTTTGAAAAGAAGGTTCTGTAAAGTCACTGTTTCTGTAGATTGTTCCTTTCTGTTCTTTGTTACTTTTGGGCTCTCTCCACTCAAAGGATGCCCTTTAATATTTCTTGCAGGGCTGGTTTAGTGATCACAAATTCCCTTAGTTTTTGTTTGTCCCGGAAACTCTTAATCTCTCTTTCTATTCCAAATGACAGCCTTGCTGGATAAAGTATTCTTGGCTGTATATTTTTTTCATTTAGCACATTGAATATGACATGGCAGTCCTTTCTGCCCTGCCAGGTTTCTGGGGACAGGTCTGCTGCCAGCCTTATGTGTCTACCTTTGTAGATTATAGACCCCTCATCCCAAGTGACTTTCAGAATTTTCTCTTTATCTTGTTATGAATGCATAGAGAAGATGTGGTACAGATACACAATGGAATATTACTCAGCCATCAAAAAAGAATGAAATCTTGCCATTTGCAACAATGTGGATGGAACAAGAGGGTATTATGCTAAGCAAAATAAGTCAATCAGAGAAAGACAAATACCACATGATCTCACTCATATGCGGAATTTAAGAGACAAAACAGATGAACATAGGGAAAGGGAAGGAATAAAATAAGATGAAAACAGAAAAAAAAAAGAAAACAGAGAGGGAGGCACTATAAGAGACTTAACTATAGGGAACAAACTGAGGGTTGCTGGAAGGGCAGTGGGTGGGCGGTTGGGGTAACTTAGTGATGGGTATTAAGGAGGGCACGATGTAATGAGCTCTGGGTTATACGCAACTGATGAATCACTAAATTCTACTCCTGAAACTAATAATAATAAAATAAAATAGGGGCACCTGGATGGCTCAGTGGTTAAGCATCTGACTCCTGATTTTGGATCAGGTCATGATCTCAGGCTTCTGGGATGGAGACCCAGATAAGGATCCACGGTCAGCAGGGAGTCTGCTTCTCTGCCTCTTTGCCCCTCCCCCTGCTCACACACACACACTCTCTCTCTCAAATGAATAAATTAATATTAAAAAAACAAAGAAAAACAAGCTAACAACAACAACAACAACAACAAAAAACAAGTCCTGGAAAAGTAAGCTTTCCAGCCCCTTGTCTTTGTGGAGCAGAACTGTTCAGTGCTTATGTTGAGGCACCCTCTCAAGGTGGAGCACGACTTGATGGAAGAGTTAAGGCTTTGATGGCAGGGAATCTGGGTTCAAGCACTGGCTCTGAGATGATGCATGTGACCATGGTCAAATCATTGAATTTTTCTTTTTGGTTTCCTCAGGTGAAATAGAGCAGCTGATTCTGGGAGGAGGGTGGGTAAAATTATCTATATCTTCCTGACATATGGTAAATGCTCTGTAAGTGCTGGTTTTTACTGCTTATTTACTAGGATACGTTAGTGAATAATTTCAGGCTCCAAACCAGACTCTTTCCCACCCCTAGTTCAGGAAAAAATTAAATCCAGTAGTGCTGAATTTCTGGGAAGGTTTGAGTGCAGGTGGTAGGTTGCATTCCCCAGCCATGAAAAGACGCCACCCTGCTCACGGTTGTGATCTTGAATTAGATGGTTCTGAATCCCCTGATAATATTGTTGGAACTCCTGACTCTTTGGCAGACAGCTGCAGCTTGGTGAAAGATCTTGTCAGACATCTGAGATCCCTCTGCCTGGGGCTGGATTCCAGTCCCCACGCACCACTTTCTACAAGGGACTTACAGCCAGGTGTTCACTTTCCTGAACTTGTTTTTATTGATTCTGCAAAATTCAGCTGACATAATCGCTGTGAAATGATTTTTAAATTGGGAAATATTAGAAAGATATTTTATAATAAGTTGATATAAATGTTTATAGAAATAAAAACTCAGGCTTGCCTAGAACTTGTTTTTGTTCCCTTTGGAATGATATAGGCGATCTTAGGCACTTCATCTTCTCCTTTTACAGTGTTGTGACACTTGGGCAAGGTCCTAGATACAAGAAAGGCTGTAAAATGCTTATTAGTCAAATTTTGCTAATTTTTGGTTAGCCACAGTCAATGATCTGAAGGAGAAAGACAGAAATTTTGAGGGGGTTATGATGTGAAGTTAAACTATCCATGTGTTTTAATTTGGATGACTTTGAAGAGTGTTGAAAGGGCTGCATATAAGGCAACATATTATAGATCCTTGATTTCAAGCTCAGAAATGAATGAAAATACACTTTTCTTTATTTCCAAATGTCTGTTTTTCCCCTGAGTTCCCAATCCACTTTCTCTTTTGTACCTTAGTAAATACAGCTAATAATTAGTTGAGGTTGAGGGAGAAAGTACATGCTGTTTGCCTTAGTCTAACTATACTCTTTTCCTGGCATGTTCATAAGTTTGAGCAGAACTACTTGCTGGGAAACCTTCCAATTTCTTCTGACCTTGGGGGTCATCAGGGCCCAGAGTCACTCGTGGTTATGGGGACCAGCCCTAGGACTCCAGTCCACTCCCATACAGGCCCCTGCTCTGCCGGTATGATGTTTGACAGTAATATATTGCCATCCCTTTCTTCTTCCAGTCTTTTTCTTCCCTCCCTCCCTTCCCTTTCTACCTTCTTTTCTTCTTCTCCTTCTTCTTCTTCTTCTTCTTCTTCTTCTTCTTCTTCTTCCTTTCTCTTTCTTTCTTTCTTTCTTTTTTTTCTTTCTTTCTTTCTTTCCTTTTTTTCTCTTTTTTCCTTTATTAAATGTTACCATATAATTGCAGGCTCCTTTGTTCCAAACCCACTCCTCCCCAATCCTTTCTCTCACTTCCAGAAGTAATGCCAATCCTGAACTCCAGGGCTATCTTTATAGCCCAGCTTTTGTACTTTGCTTTATTCCTCATCCATAACAATGTAGTATTGTTTTGTGTTCAACTATATATCAGTGTCATCATCCAATACATATATTTCTGTAACTTTCTGCCTTTTCTCAGCATTATGTTTTTGAGATCTAGCCATGTTTTTGCATGTAGAGGTAGTGAATTAGTTTTAACTGCTGTATAGGATTCCATTGTGTGATTATACTACTATCCTATCCTATACTAGCACTATACTCTAGGACTATATAGTGTGCTATGTTACTGTATTACTCCTCTAGCTTTCTTTCTTTTAAAGTTCAAGAGTTTTAATATTTTACATGTAGGTCATTAATCCGTATGGAAGTTACTTTTCTATGTGCTATGAGGCAGAAATTTTATTTTCTTCCATATGAGCTGTCCTCATATTTTTTCAACTCTTTTACATTATGTAGGACAAATCTGAGGTCCATAGAAGTGGAATGGCTTGCCCAAGATCACACAATAACCTTGTGGCAGGACCGTGTCAGAGAATACATTTTCTTTTTTCTCTTTGTTGACCTGACAATGCAGTGATTTTTATATTACATGATTCTTTATGAATTAGTAAAATTTACACAGCTTACATTCAAATAACTGAATTTTTAAAATTGGGGTATAATTGACATATAATGTTATATTAGTTTCAGGTGTATGACATGATTCAGTATTTGTGTATACTGCAAAATGATCATCACAATAAGTCTAGGTAAGATCTGTCACCCTATGTTATTACAAAAAAATTTTTTCTTATAATAAAGACATTAAAGATCTACTAACTTAGCAACATTTAAATATACAACGCAGTATTATAAACTATAGTCATCATGTTGTACATTACATCCCCACAGCTTAGTTATTTTACAACTGGAAGTTTGTATTTTAATTATTTATAACTGGAAGTTTGTACCTTTATCTCTTTCTTATATAAACTTATACAAACCTCTGGCAAGTGTACCAGAATCTCTGCTAAACTCTTGAGAATGTCCTCACTTGCTAAGAAAAGCCCGATTCAGGACTTAAAAACCATGACGATAATATGAAAGCGCTTTTCTTCTGTTTAAGACCCATGAGTTCAAGAACTATTTAATATTTCTTCTTGGTTTCCTCCACAACACTTTCTTTGTGCCATCATTATAGAATTTATTTTATGATGTCCAGGGCATTCCAGTGGGTTGATTTTGTTTATATAGATTGCAAATAGCTTGAGGGCAGGAGCCTTGTTATGCTCATCTTATTCTGGAGATTTATGTATGTACTAAAGTGTTTTTGACTTGAAAAAAGTGTGTGAGTGGGGAAGCTAGATTGAGAAATATAGGGAAAAGTATTAAACAAATTTCGTTTTCTGAACATAAATAATTTTATGTTATTGAATTGCTAGAGCTTGCTGTCCAAAAAAGTGACTCTAAAGTGTACTATTATTGCTTTTAAAAGCACTTACATAATTTATTTAATTTTTAAAAATCAATAAATTCATTAATATTTAGGCAAGTTCTTTCCATTGGTTTTCCATTGGTTTGCCTTTTTGGGAGCAAATATTTTGTTTAGAGTTTATTTTAATTGAAATATATATATAAATCTTGATTAGCACACAGATTTTTGGATTTCATCAAACACACATCTTTCCTTGGATTTACTGGGAAAACCTGCTGTCTGCCGACCTAAGATTTTCTTCTAATTCTTGTGTTATTTATATTTGAGACTTGTAGAAACATTTAGTTTGCTTATTTGCTTTCTTTCTGATACTTTCTCTTTAAACAAGAGGACATTATTTGAGACAGAAGATGTGTATATAAAGAAATTACATTTCAGATAAGTGAATTAGATTAAGGGTCACTAACATAATCAGGAAGACTTGCAGCTATAATTCTTCATTCATCTGTGAGTTTATAAGGAAACTGGTTGAAGGTCATTTAAGGATACATCACTTTGCTGGGTATTCAGGGTCTGCCCTCTATTGGTGAGATGTGCTGGAAAAAATGCCTTTATCCCTCAGAATTCTGCACTAGGTTGAAATAAATTTTACTAAGTAAGCATAGTGTTGATGGGAAGTCAGGTATGAATGAGATAGAAAACTTTAAAAACTCAAATTTGAATTTCATTTTTTCTTAGTCTGGGACTTGTTAAACAGAAGGAAAGATTGCGGGAATGCTAAAGAAAAATAGATAAATTATGGGAAAATTTCAGTTTCACATTTAGAAGAATATCTACTTAGAAATCTTGAATCAAATGAAGGTTTGGACACCTTTACTGAGGAAGGAGTAAAGTCTACTCCTTTTGCCTCCACATACCCAATACACTATTACACTTCACATAAATATGTCTTGATCTTTTGTGCATACTGGTTATTCCCTAATAATAACCCCAGTGCTCTTGTTATTAACGAGGCTTTAAGTATTTTGAGATGCAAAATTATTTAGTTCTTGGCAGGATATCCCCAATTTAAGGGTTTCTAATTTACATTGAAGTTATAACTTCATGGAACAAAATTATAACTTCATTTTAAAAAACCTGATGTTTAGTGGGCTCATTAAACAAAAATAACAGTGCAAAAATATTTAGGTCATATACTATTTTTGCTATTTTGCCTTCTTTTTGCCTCTTATGTGATTTTTTTTTTTTTTTTTTTTGCCTTCAAATGTAATATATATGAGAAGTCTTGGAGGAGGAAAACCCATTTTTATGTATTACTCTTTTGGAGTAAATGCTACCTGAGTGGGCTCAGAAACCAAAACTGGGTTTTTACACATAGACTTTTTCATAGTCTAAAAACTGCCTTTCCTGATTATTATGCAAAGTTGAGAGTTATTTATCTCTTTGTCCCAGTTGTTGGCTTGTAGAATTCAGTGAAGTCTGAAGAAGTAAATTCCTCTGTCAACTACATAAGAATCTTTTCTTCCTTTCTTCTTTTTCTTCTTTTCAGTAAGCTCTACAACCAGTGTTGAGCCCAACATAGTGCCTGAACCCACAACCCCGAGATCAAGTCATGAGCCAAGATCAAGAGTCGGACGCTTAGCCCACTGAGTCACCCAGGCATCCTAAGAATCTGTTCTTAATAACCTCATAGAATTCCAGTAGATGTTGCAGTCCTAATTCTCTGTACCTGTGAATGTGTTCTTATTTGGAAATAGTCTTTGAAGATGATTAAGTTAAGATGAGTGCATTAGGGTGGGTCCTAATCTGAGTGAGTCCTTATGAAAAGGGGAAATGTGATCCCGGAGACAGACACATAGAGAAGGGAGACCATGTGAAGACACAGGAGGAAAGGCATCCTGCCACTGCCACAGAACACCTGAAGATACTAGAAGCTGGGAATTCTTTGAAACTGTCAAGAGGCCAGTTTTCTTTCTGTATATATGTACATATGTATGTGAAATCTCAGGATCCTGGGTGGATTTGTAACCTCCTTCCATGAAATGAACTGCATCTGTTTTTAAGCATTCTTGAGTTGTAGGGTGAGAAATGGAGGTGGTTTGGCCAAATATTCCTCCCTTGTGCTACATTGTATCCTGTGTACATACCTCTGACTTTGCATTGATGGCAAGACCATTAATTTTCACATCATGAAAGAGAGTGTAGAATCAGAGTGCTTCATTTCCAATTCTGGCTCTGCTACTTTCTAGCTGTGTGAACTTGGGGAAGTTACTCAACCCCTCCGAGCTTCAGTTTTCTAATTTGTAAAATGAGAACAATAAAGTATCTAATATACAGGGTGGTTGTTAGTATTAAACAAGATGATATTTATGATGAGTTAACATAAAAGGGTATGTAAGCACTCATTAAACAGCATCTATTACTATTAGCTCTTTACATGCATAGATCATGAATTCTTTTATGTCTTACTGTCAGAGCTTGGCAGCAGCCCTCTGGAACTATTTGTTGAGCTGAACTAATCTATTAGAGTTTGATCACACGGTGCCCATGTTGTTTAAAGGCAAGGAACTAGTTAGGTTTGGAGACATGTTGGTGGATTGCTTAAACTCATGCCATTGGCCTCCAAAGGCCTTGAATAAGAGCATTTTCTTGGATCATTGCAAACCTGTTGCTGGTATTAGAAAGCAGCTCAAGTGCACATGAGGAAGGGTCATCACCTCTGTAAAGCAAGCATCACCAGTGTTACCTACTGACTTCTTGCTGTAATTCAAGGCTAACTGGATTTTAGTTAAGTATCTTTAAGTCCCAGTATCTTTAAGAGAACACAACCATACGTGGAATTGCTAGGAAGTTATACGACAGAAGAAAGAATGCTGCAGTTATCTGTGATGATATTTTTCTGAGTTTACTTTTACTGAGTGTCAATAAAGTTCTATGCTATTGAACTTAAACAGGAAGAGACTGGTCATGAAAAGCCCATTATCCTAAGCTAGGTGTTAATAATCTCTTTGTCTTTGCTAATATTATAATACACTGCATTGTGCCAGGCTTGGAGCACAAAGTATCAGGGTTATATAAGTGTTCTGGCATGTGGGACTGCCTGAGAAGGACACTTGGGAGTTCTAGCTAGTTGAACTGAACTGCGGGAACAACATGGGTGAAAATGTCTCAAAATGCCTCTTTTTTTTTTTTTTTAAAGATTTCATTTATTTATTCATGGGAGACACGCAGAGAGAGGCAGAGACACAGGCAGAGGGAGAAGCAGGCTCCCTGCGGGGACCCCGATGCAGGACTCCATCCCAGGGCCCCAGGATCAAGCCCTGAGCCGAAGGCAGATGCTCAACCACTGAGCCACCCAGGTGCCCTGAAATGCCTTTATTTTAATGACTCTTAATACAGCTGTGTTTTGATGCCCTTCCCACCAATTGTTCCTTCTGGAAAGTCACATATCTTTCTCCTGTGAATCTTTACCCAAGGAAACTTGTCAAGTGTTTTGAGAGATAGTGACTCACTATTTTTGAACTCAGGGTATTGGAAGAAAACTACTGTAGTATTATTCACATTAGCCAAGATATGGAAACAACCTAAGTGTTGTTAGTGGAAACAACCTAAGTGTTGTTAGTGAATGAATGGATGAAGGAAGATGATGTATCATGAAATATTATTCAGCCTTAAAAAGGAAAGAAACCCTGCCATTGGACAACATGGAAGAACCTGGAAGATGTCATGCTAAGTGAAAGAAGCCAGCTACAGAAAGGCAAATACTACATGATTCCACTAGATGTGGAATCTAAAACAGGTGAACTCCTGAAAGCAGAGAGTAGAACAGTGGGTTTCCAGGAGCTGGGGTTTGGGGGAAATGGGGATATATTGGTCAAGGGGCACAAAGTTTCAGTTACGCAGAATAGATAAGTTCTGGAGCTTTAATGTACAACTTGGTGACTATAGTTAATACTACATTGTATACTTGAAAATTTTGTTTGATGGAACAAAATTTACTAAGATATATTTTATTTCAATGATACTGGTGCAGTTAGGCCCAGAAAGGCCATCAGGTTGTAAACTTGAAATTTACTGAGAGTAGATCTTAAGTATTTTCACCACATTCACACACAAGAAATGGCAACTATATGAGGTGATGGATATGTTAATTAGCTTGATGGTGGTGATCATTTCACAATCTACATGTATACCAACATATCATATTGTGCACTTAAAATGTATACACTTTTTATTTGTCAATTATACCTCAGTAGAGCTGGAGACACAAGAAGAAAATGACCTAGGTGCCACATTAGCTTTCCTTTTATGACTGGTGTTTAAGCCTGTGTACGTAGGCTTATATAGAAGCTTTGGGGATGGTAAAATAGTCACCAAAATACAAGAAAAAGCATTTAGTTTTTTTTTTTAAGCATTTAGTTTTTAAGAACAAACGGTACATGTTCTTAGTATAGAATGAAACCTGCTTATCACAGATATGCCGAGCTTTTGTTCTGAAGAGAAGAGTAGCTAGTGGTGTAGAGCCCTTATCAGTGGAATTAATTTATCATTATTAATTAACTTAGTATAGTTACAATTACTTATTAATGTAATGATTATTGTTATTCATCACATAAGAAGTCTTGTAATCTCAGAGTTGGAGGAAGTGGTAGAGGCACCAAGTCCCTCCCAGAGAGCAGAGTGGTGAAGCTGAAAGGTTGTAGAGCTTTCCAGAGTGGTAACATTTGTCCTGCATTGAAATCCTTGCTCAGTCATTTATCTACTGGATAACCAGTGATCCAACTTCTCTAAGTCTCAGCCTTTTTTTACTTGTAGAAGAAGGAGAATAATAGTTTTTATTCAGTGTTATGAGGAGTCAATGTGACAGTATGTAATAGTAGTATCCTGTCACACGCTCTCTCAGGAAATCCTCAAATAGCTTAAAACAAAACAAAACAATTGAAGACAGCTTTCCAGTCTAAATCAATAAAAGCAACAAAACCCACACACCATAATATTTTGAAGATAAATAGAAGTCAATACATATTTAAGTATTAGCATAACGAGAAGAATTTCAAGTACTCTCAGTAGCATAGCAAGTGAAACATGGGATATGACTAGCATTTTTGCTTTATCGAAAACTATCAAGGCTATGTTAACTACTTAAATTTTTAGAAGATGTCAATACTACAAAACTGATCATTTGTAGTTTCTTTAGGTTTAGCTATATACACAAATAACCTGTGAATAATGGCAGTGCAGTAGGTGGAATAATGAGGCCTCAGACATGTCCATGTACTCCTAATTCTTGGAACTATGAATATGGTATGCCATATGCTGAAAGAGAATAAAAGTGGCAGAAAAATTACATTTGCTAATCAGCTGACCTCAAACTAAGGAGACTACCCTAGATTATCCATGTGAGGTGAATGCAATCACAAACATCCTCAAAAGAAGGAGAGGGAGGCAGAAGCGGGAGAACCAGAAAGGTGGTAATATCAGAAGGACCTGGTTTGATGCTCCTGGTTTTGAAGACTGAAGGAGCCAAGGAAAGCAGGCAGCCATGAGAAGCTGGAAAAGGCAAGGATATATATTCTTCCCTAGAGCCTTCAGAGAGGAATGCTGCCTTGCCAGCAACTTGATTTTAGCCCAGTGAAATCCATTTTGGATTTCTGAAATATGGAACTGTAAGATAATATATTTGTGTTGTGGTTTCAAGCCACTAAATTTTGGTGATTTGTTATAGCAGTCATAGAAAATGAATACAGGCAGCTTTGTTTCTTTCTTTTCAACCCTTTTACCTTATTTTTTCTTTTCTAATTGCATTGGCTTATACTTTCAATACAATATTTAATAAAAGCAGCAATACTATTATTTTTTTAATATAAGGATCTTAGTAATAACGTTTGTTATGACCAAGGCTTATAGTTGTTGGGAACTGACCTTAGCCAGCAGAAGCTCTTTGAGTTTGACAATATGGTCTACTGAAGTGTTTATATGCTTTCAGACTCCTAAAAAACCACAGTCTTGAGGAGAACATAAATATAGTAGTACAGTTATAATTTCTTGTCTGATAGTGAACATGTCAGAAGCAGGTGGAAATTTAGAGGATTGCGGTCAGGTGTGCTGTGGGGGTTTTGGCATTTTTTTTTGCTCCAGAAAGAGAACTTCAAGGTGGAGGGAAGTTTTGGTTGAAATGCATTTTTTTGGCCAAGAGACTCCCACAAAGATTTTCTGATTTTATTTACACGACAAGCCACTGGTTCTCTTACACAAAGTAACTGCATTGGATATACCATTTAAGATGTTGCTCTAAGACATTGTTTCCATCAATTAGTAAATAACTTTCAATCAATAATCCTTATTTAATGGAGGCTTCTACTGGACACAAGATGACAAGGTGAATAGAAGGTCCTGACCTGGAGGGGCTCACAGTTAAGGGAAGTAGTCTTTGCTGTTTTCTGTTATTAAATTAATATTATTTCTGCCGAAACTTGAAAATAGGGATCATGAAATCTGCTGGTGGTGTTTTGTTGCAGACTGGAGTTGCTGAGTTTGCAGAGATCTGGCCACAGGAAAATCAGTAATATCCATTTCTTATCTTGATTTTAAAGGGAATTTTCTAACTTTTGGATATTAAGAAAGACGTTTGTAGATTGTGGTAATGGCTTCATTAGTGTATATGTATCTTCAAACCCATCAAGTTGTATACATTAAATACATGCGGCTTTTTGTATATCAATCGTACCTTTCTTTTTTTTTTTTAAGAAAGATGTTTGCTGTTTCAAGTTAAGGAAACTCCATTCCATTTCAATTTTTATTGGGAGTACCAATTGAATTTCATCAAGTCCTATATCTTAATATCCCCTTTTTAAAGATTTTATTTATTCATTAGAGACATACAGAGAGAGGCAGAGACACAGGCAGACCTCCCTGCGGGGAGCCTGATGCAGGACTTGATCCCGGAACCCCGGGATCACCCCCTGATCCAAAGGCAGACACTCAACCACTGAGCCACCCAGTAGTCCCTAATTTCCCCCTTTTTAATGTTTTATATTTCTCTTCTTTTCTACCAAGAGCAAAATATAATTAGACTTTCTTCTCTTTCTTATATTTTTGGGAACGTTGAGGAGCTAGGGAGGAAAAATCTTTCAAAATTAATAGATCCCTTAACTCTGAAAGTAGAAAAGATGCCTTTATTGTTGTGGCATTCTCAGAGCACCACCAAAATTGTTAGATGAATTCAAGAAGAGAAATGAGAGCTAAAATGGCTGTAAGTTATGCACAGTAAATTATGGGTGATAAGTTTAACACAGCAAATAGTGCAAAATATGTGGCTAAAATTTACCCAAGGATAAATTCTCTTGTCAAACATCTTTATCCATTTTTCCCATTATCACTTGTTTTTGTGTGTGTTTGTTTTTATTTTCTGAATGGAAACAGAATAGTTCCCGAAACTCCATGGTTATTGAACCCCAACATGCCTAAGATATTTGATACTTTGTCCATCTACCAACATTTCAGCCACAAGTGGAATCAACAATGATTTCTTCCACAATCTGACCATTTCAGTATTCCTACATTCTTTTTTTTTTTTTTTTTTTATTTATTTATGATAGTCACAGAGAGAGAGAGAGAGGCAGAGATACAGGCAGAGGGAGAAGCAGGCTCCATGCACCGGGAGCCTGACGTGGGATTCGATCCCGGGTCTCCAGGATCGCGCCCTGGGCCAAAGGCAGGCGCCAAACCGCTGCGCCACCCAGGGATCCCGTATTCCTACATTCTTAGTGACTTTATATATTGGCTCAATATAAATATGGCTCACCTTTTTTCCCTGTTCTCATATTCCAATCTCCCCTTTAATTTGCAAGCACAAACTCATAATTTAGCAAGAAAAGTTGGTTTCTGGTTGACTGCCTATTATGTACTCTGCTGAAACACATTTCTCAAATGGAACTTTATTACTCTTGGAGCTTGTCATTGCCTTGAATGATGGATTTGGGGTCAACACTGAAATCAGGTTCCAACCCAAGCTAAGAAATGAATCCTAGTACATTTTTAGGGTGGAGATATGAAAGGGGATTGAGGATAGCAGTGCGGAGTGGAAAAGAGTGCCAAATAATAAGATGTTACTAGTAAAGACAGCTTTGCACAGAGTCACTCTTTGGGAGAACTCCGGTGACAGGGGCATAGCCTGCAAACCCAAGCTGTGGCAGGTTTTGAGTGCATCAGATTAAATAATGTTGTAGAGCAGCAGTGTCCAAACTGTGTTCTATGGAAACTGTATCTTTTATCTCTTTCCCAGACATTCCAGTTCATATTCTTACACTTAATGACCTTAGTTATGGAATACCCACTACTATTTCATAGCGCATCTGTTTTCTGGAGGATATAATTTGGACCAAAAAGAGTGAGAAATAGTTCCTCTAAGTCTTTTTCGCTGTCACTATTAGTGTTGATACTATAAATTGTAAGAGGATAGAAAGGAAAATGCCTATGGAATCCTGTCCCTTGTAAAAAGGGATTCCTAGTTATCATATTTGAAACAATAGAATAGTCACACCAATTTTAACATGAATTATATGCTTACTGTTGTATTGCATATTCTCACACTTAGTTGTTTATATTATACTTGGGTAGCTTGTTCTGCATTCCTTTGAGTAATTGCTTTCACTCATTTATTTATTCGGCAATTATTTATTTAGTGCCAACTTTATGCCAAGCATCATGCTGGAATGAAGGACATAAGAACAAACAACAGAGACATACCTCATACCTCTCTCTCTTTATAAAGCAAAACCATATAAAAAGTGCCATGCTAAATGATACAAGATGTAAAGGGAACATAGAGTAGAGGTGCCTAATCAAGATTTGAGGATCTAGAGACGTTTCCCCAGAGCTAGCAATGTCTAAATTGACATTTGAAGAGTTAGGAGTTAGGGAAATAAAGTGGATTTTTAGTTTAAAAAAAATGGATGAAGAAGTGGCAGAGATAAGACCTGGAAGTGATAGAGAAGAGTCTGGTTGAAGAGCTGAAAAATAAGTACAGGTTATCTAGATAGAGTGCAAGGGAGGAATGATGAGAGATAAGCCTAGAGAAGTAGATATGGGCTGACTACAGGGGACCTTGTAAATCAAAACAGGAAGTTTGATATTTATTCAGAGAGAAGTGACGAGCTTCAATTTAAAGAATTTTAAGCAGGGAAAGATCATTCTGGCTATTTTGTAAGGTGGGACCAACTACGAGTGATCCTTGAACAATATTGATTTGAACTGTATGAGTCCACTTACGTATGGAATTTTTAAAATATAAATACAGTACTGTAAATGTATTTTCTCTTTGTTAAGATATTCTTAATAACATTTCCTTTTCTCTAGCTTACTTTATTGTAAGAACACAGTATATAATATATATGACATACAAAACATGTGTTAATTGTATATGTTATTGGTAAGACTTCTGTTCCACAGTAGGCTATTAGTAGTTAAGTTTTGGGGGAGTCAAAAGTAATACACAGATTTTCCACTATGAGGAGGTTGGCACCTCTAACTCATACATTGTTCAAGGATCAGCTGTAAGATTTGCTACTATAGTAATCCAGATAAGCGATACAAGTTACTTGGTTCTCACCATGGAAAAACTAGGAAGATGATAGGTCTGGCATATATTGAGCCAGGAGAATCCGTTGGTCATGGAGAGTAACTGGGAATTGTGAGAAAGAGGTTGGGTCACATATCACAGGTAAGTTTTGGTGCTGCCAGCGATGTGAGTGGTGATCCCATTTCCTGAGATATGTAGCACAGGAGGGAGAACATGGTCTGGAGGCAGAGGGCCAGCTCAGTTCTGCACATACTGAGCTTGAGATGCACATCTGGAAGTATGCAGCTGCAATCAAAACTGAAGTTTGGAGAGAAATTGGGGCATATTGACGGTAACTTAATTCATGATAGACGGAGAGAGAGAGAGAGAGAGAGAGAGAGAGAGAGAGAGAGACAGGCAGAGGGAGAAGCAGGCTCCATGCCGGGAGCCCGATGCAGGGCTCGATCCCGGGACTCCAGGATCACGCCCTGGGCCAAAGGCAGGTGCTAAACCGCTGAGCCACCCAGGGATCCCCGATGGTAACTTAATTTATAGGGCTTTAGAAGTTCACTATGAGAGAGAGAGAGAGAGAGAGAGAGAGAGAGCAGTTTGGTGGACTGGTGGGGCCGAGCTTATTGGTGGATTGAACAATTAATGAAGGTGAAGAAATGTGTAGATTGGGTATATAATCAACTTCCAAGAAGTTCTGAAGGGAAGGAAGCAAAGAGAGAAGGCAGCAGCTAAAGGGGTACATAGCGTTGAGGATATAGCTTTTATAAAAATAGAAGATACCTGAATATATTTAAATGTGATTAGGATGGAACCTGCAGAGAAGAAGTTGGTGTAACAGAACAAGGTGCCTACAAAGGCTGGGGTGGACGTGGAGCATCTGGAACAGAGGTGAGCCTCAAGTGGGAGGAGTGACATTATTTTCTATCATAATAGAAGGGAAGAATGAAATTAACCGTGAAGAGGTGGGCACATTTTCAGTCTTGGTGGAAGGATTAGAGGGAGTCTCTTCCATGGATTGTTTTTCTTCTTCTGCACATGCAAGATCAGCCACAGAGAGCAAGAAGGGTGGAGATTAGAGAAAAGGAGGAGGAGTCTGAATTACCCACCTTCACCAGGGAGATACAGAAAGATTGCTCTTGGTAGGTGTCCAATGCATAGGTGAATTTGAAGACTTTGAATTTATGGTGAGAACAATCTGTGTACTACCAGGTGATTTTCTCCCATGGCACTAAGTGAACTAGACCAGGTAAAGAAACAGAGAGCATGAACAGATGGGTTATTATAGGAGTTGGCTTTTCTCAAGTGGGCATGTGGAAGAACAATTAGATATTAGAGTTACTGGTATCAGTGCAGATGAAAATTTGAACTGTATAACTTCAGGACGAAAGGCAGTGGGCTTGTGTCAGGCATAGTAGGGAGAGGGCTGAGAGATAAAGGGGATGGAGGTTGCATAGGATTCCAGAACAGATATGGTGGGAAATTTGGGGTGCAAAGGTCTGGCAGGATAAGAGAGAGGGCTCAGAGTGAGATGTTTTAATATATTATTCCAGAGTTGGAGTAGTTCCAGGGGGTGACAAAATCAATGTGCTAGAGGAGGGGATGGCAGGATTGAAGGGTGAAGAAGGTCTTTAAAAATGAGGTCCAAGGAGATAATGGACTGAGATGGGGGTTGCATTGTTCATGTTGACATTGAAGTCACCTGTGGTGATAGCGGCACTAATGGTGGAGAAGATTACCATGAACCGGGTGCCAAAGTCTTTAGTGAATGCAGAGAAATGCCTGGGGGCCTGCAGAAACTTTATTGAGGAAGAGTAGAGTGTGGTCAAAAGATAGTCATATGAGCCTCAAAGAAGTAGGGCTTTGCATCATATGGATAGAGGATTAATTTTTACTGGCAATGAGGACCAATATGATGCTCAACATGCTTTCCATCCTAAAGGTTTGTGAGGTCTGTTGAAGAATTGGCAGCTTCCAACTTGAGACAGTTGTTGAAGAGCAAGCTCAGAGTTTTAGTTGATACTGATGATGAGAGAAAATTTCCAAAGGTGATTCACAGCAAAGGGAAGTTCGCAACCCTCATATTAATGCCACCATTATTACATTATGATAGACTAGACTAACAGTCCTTCTCAAAGAGTGGACCTGGATCAAAAACATTATCACTACCAAGGACATTGTTAGAAATAAAAATTCTGAAGTCTGATCTCATACCTATTGATTCAGAAACTCATGGGGGCAGGGCCAGCAATGTATGTTTTCAGAAACTCTCCAGGGGAGTATGATTGCTAGTTTGAGAATTCTTTTTTTTTTTAAGGTTTTATTTATTTATTCAAGAGAGACACACAGAGAGAGAGGCAGAGACACAGGCAGAGGGAGAAGCAGGCTCCACATAGGGAGCCCTATGTGGGACTTGATCCCAGGACTCCAGGATCAGGCCCTGGGCTGAAGGTGGCGCTAAACCGCTGAGCCACAAGGGCTGCCCTAGTTTGAGAATTCTTGAACTAGATCTAGCTTTCTCATGTGGAGGAGCAATGGAAAGATAAAAAAAACAAAAAACAAAAAAAACAAAAAAACCCACAAATTGAGAGAAAGAAGATTTAGAAGGTAAACATTTGATGTTTAAATGGACGACAAACCATGCATACTGCACAAAAAAAGTGCAGTCATGTAACAAAACCATGGTTCCTAGCTTCACTGCCTGCTCTGTAGCCTTCAGCAATCATGTGTTTCATGCTGTTTCCTCTATTCTCCATAGAGGTGATTCAAATCCTCTCCATTTTCTTTAAACTTTTAATCCTCTCTAGCCACTTATTAGATGACTCTGTATCTACTTCATACATATTTTTAATTTAGACCTGAAAAAAGATTATAACGCATCTTTAGGTTAAGAACTAGCTGGAATGTTAGTAATTTTCTGTGTGGACTGCTTTCCTTAATTTGTATATCGATAAAATTGGTAAGTCCAAGTGAATTTTGTTGTTGTTGCAACTTTTGTCATTCATTTAAAAATATTTATTGGGGGGGTGCCTCAGTGGTTCAGTCAGTTAAGTGTCTGACTTGATCTCAGTTCAGGTCTTGATCTCAGGGTCATGAGTTTAGGCCTGTGTTGTGCTCCATGCTGGGTGTGGAGCCTGCTTAATTTTATTTTTTATTTTTTTTAATTGGGAACCTCCCACGTGTAGGGTTTCTGTTTGGCTCACCTTCTAATGGAGGAGACAAACTATTAACAACTGGATACATGGCTTAGCAGTGACAAGTAAAATTACTGGAGCAGAGAAGATAGAACATCTAAACTTGGCAGGAAGGGATTTTTAGTAAGTTGATATGTGTATTGAGTGTTGGGAAAGTAAGAGTCCTTTAGATGGATTGTGGGGATGAGAAGGGAGTTGATTTCTGTGAAGGCCTAGGGAGCAATCAAAGGGATCCTCAAATAGTTTAAGATAGAAAACCTTTGGATGAAGGTTTCTGACCTATAAAATATGAAGTTATAAAGCTAGGTGGAGTGTGATCCCAAAAGGCTCTATTTTTTATACCAAAGTAAGTATCTGCATGATAACAGGGGACTACTGGAGTATTTTCAGCAAGGGAATGGCATAATTAATTCTCTAGAAGAGCTGTTCTCAGTGAAGTTGGGTTTTGGCACATGCAATTGACTTACATTGAGGAACATTATAAAAATCTGCTGTTATGTTCATGTAGGGATGCCCTAAAAGTGTTTTTTTTTATAAGAAATCACACATAAGCAATTTCTTATCAATCACCTTTGATTCTTTTGACAAAGGACTATGGTATGTTTTCACACTATGGATGATGTAAATATGTTACTGACTTATTTTTCATTTTCAATAAACACTTAGAAGTTCAGAGCCATATAATTTTAAACCTTATATATTTCCATCACAACTTTCTTTGTGATCTTGTACTTGGTTTAGACATGGTTTTCCTGGTTATTTTTAAACTCATAAATTTTACTTTCTTTATAAGCATTCTTTTAATTTGCCTCAAATTCTATGTGAAATAAAATTGGAGGATGAATCCACAAGTAAATAAGACATGGCCATATTTGCTTTCTTTGAATCATTACCTTCAGGGTGACATAGAGTATGATATGAAGAGGAGATGGTTATTAGAGGCAGGGAGGCCAGTTAGAAGGCTTTTCTAAAAGTCCAAGAAAAAAATGGGGGAAGCCTGAACCAAGGGCAATGGTAATGGGTATAAAAAAATGGGGAAGTGGATCTGAGAGACATTTAGGAGGTAGAATGGAAGGGATTGGTAATGGATTAGATGCTATGTGAGGGAAAGAGTGGGTGACAAGAGGTAGGCAGTGTCTAGAATGATTCTGAAGTTTCCACTATGTTGTGTGGATGGCAGGTGGGGGCCGTATGTTCACTATAATCTGGAAGTCTGGAAGAGAACCACGTGTGTAGGTGAAGGTGATGAGCTATGTGGGACATCCAGGAGTACATGCCATCACAGTTGGTCTGGAAGTTGGAAGAAAATCTGTGATGGAGATAAAAACTTGGATTTCATGGGAGTGAACAAAGTGCACAAAGTTGAATGTTGACATTGTAATATTGTAGAAGAACTGAATAAAAGTCTTTATGGACTGTGTTTAAATCAGAGAAAACACGCCAAGGTGTTCATGAACATCAATAAAGCTTTATAACAATACAATTCATTACCATTGTTTGGATTAATATTTTAATAATTACACACTTTTTACATTATGAAAATAAGTCATAAATAGTGTAAAAATAATTCTGAAGATCAACTTCTCACAAACTAAGAACCCTGAAAACAAATTAAAAAAGCAAATAAAAACAAATTAGAAACTGAACACAATGCAATTATCTCCAAACTGGAAATCAAAAACCGCACGTCTTTTGATTTAGCAATGTCAGCTGGAGAATTTATAATTAAAATGAAATAAGAAATCAAACAAGGATAATTCAATCTTTCAATTATGTACAGTATTGAGAAAAACAGGTTTGTGAAAACATATTTACAGTGATAAGACACAACACATTCTTAGAATAATCAATTACATGAGACTGGCCCACAAAATATTAAGAAAAATATGCAGTGTAATGCTTGCCAAAATATTTTTTTTTGCATTTTCCTCTTATTTTGTATTTATGTGATTTTTTGGCAATATAAAAATAGCTACACATAGAGATGAACTTTAAAATGTAAAAAATACAAATAAAAATATAATATTTTCTAAGGGAAAATCAGATACATACATCTTTTAAAATGTTATTAAGTCACATGAAACATTTACAACAGTATAAAGAATATTCACATAAATGTCAATAGGTAAGACATTCTTTTGTGAATCCAATTTATTAATATTTCTGAGATATGTGAGAATATCTACTGCATTTTGAGAAATGTTGGTACTTTATCGATAAATCAAACAACAGGTCAGGTTGAAAAAGTCTCCCTATTCTCCAAAGGACAGTTGTGTCGATAAAGCAGCATAGGGAATCTTATGAATTAAATACATTTAAAAAATCAGAATGCCATTAAAATGTTTCAGTATTGGATTAGCAAAAGCAAAATCCACCAAAAATTTAATTTGGAAGCTTATTTCTGCTATGGCATAAAGGAAATCTAACCAATATTAAGATATGTCCAAAAAATGGGAAAAAGGAAGGATGGAAGGTCCTTATATTTTAAATTAATTTTAGCAGAATCATAATCGATCAGGTATGTTAATTTCACAAGAAACGAAAGATTTTTAATAGCCAGATTCACATGTGATTATTCTTAATCATTATTTTTGAGAATATAAGATTAGATTGCTATGGACTTGACTTTTCAGAGATAGCAGAGTTTTTTTGTTTGTTTTGGTAGAAATTAGCTAAGTTCATTTTAGTAATGTTAATTATTAATATAACTTGGTTATAAAGACATAGAGAAAAGCAAGATTTCAAATATCAATCTCTGCATGTTTCTATGATCGCTTACTAGAAGATCAAAACACCATCTGCCATTCAGGCATAACTTATTTCTTGGTAAGTTAATATATAGTGGCAAAAAATATTTTTAAAAAAAAGGTTGAAAAGCAGTATTAACGCCTTATGGTATAACAATAACATTTTAAAAAAAAACCTTGGAAAATTAAGCACATTTTTTAAGTGATAAAAACATAAGATACTGGACAATTTTTCCATAGGTCTTGACATGTTGATTTGATCATTTTCCAAACTAGCAGACATATATATGCATTGTAGACAGAAGACCTGTAGAATGAACTATGGATGCATAAGTTCTTACTGTCCCATCAGAACATCATGCACAGAAAGTAAATTCAAGAGCAGACTTTTTTTTTTTTTTTTGGTAGAAATCCAAGATACTCTTATGTTTTCTATAAAATCAAACAAGAAAGAAAAATCCTCCAAGACAGCTTCTCATAACAAAAATGAAAGCTAGAAGAAAAATTGGGGTATATTTGTGTGTCAGTTACTCTATGGATGTGTTAGATGTCTCTAACACTGATTTTGTCAGACTAATGAAATTAGCTTAAAAGGAGGATAAAAGTTGATAAAGGCATATGGTCTATGAAATGAACATGAAATAAAAGGATCTGTGATCCAAGTAAACACACATCATTTATAGGTACACTGTTTTTTTGTTGTTGTTGTTTTTTTTTTACATTAAGAAAGTCTGGTCATTGAACCATATTACAGCAAATTCATGAACTTTAAAAATAAAATCACACACTAACAGTTTAGGAATGCTATTAAACAGAAAAATGAAATTATCCATAGTAGAGTTGCATTGTCCATAAAGAAAAAAGAAATGCATTAGCACCAACATGAATGGAAAACAATTCTAAAGCTAAAACACATACCAATTTGGCATCCTTAAAAGATGCTTATCAGAAATAGAAGTAGCTCTTAACTTATTTCTAATGTGTCATTCATGTATTTTTTTCTCAATTCCCTATCCAATAATACAAATTAAGGGTTGGAAATCTTGAAGAAAAATAGGTATCTGCTAACACATATAGAGGCAGACATAATTTATCAGTTTGTTCAGCAATTATTTGAGGATTCTTTACATTGACGACAAAACGGATGGCTGTAAATATTTTAGTAATTAAAAGTTTAAGAGTATTCATGGTGGTTAAGACCTAATAATTCCACTGAACAAAAAGGAGTACTATCATCTCTGTTTTTTCCCAAGGAAATAAATGTAACAGAAGTTTACAGCTTCCTTTACTCATAGAATAAAAATCAATGTTGTCAAATCAGTTGTAGAGCAAAAAACCCAACATACACATAGGACACAAGAGTATTCTTAAAGGGCTATGTTGAAGAAAAAATTTTTGTATATAGTGTTTCTCTTTGATGTTGAGGTATTTTGTTTGAAGCTGTGCAAGTTTTCAATAGTGATTCATCTCAATACCTCTTTCTACCAGAGGAGTAGAAAGAAAGATAGAAATATAGCCACCAGATTTTTCTCAAGACACTACTGTTTGTTTTCCTGGAGACAGTAGTTCTACCCATTTTTGTTCATTTTTCCAAATCATGTAAGACAAATTGTTTCAGACATCAAACAATACTTTTTCCCAACCACGTCAAACAAGAGATAGTCAGAAAATGCCTTCTATTGTTTTAAAAATGCCAAACTGGCTTCAAGTGTGGAATGTTACTAGAAATGTTACCAACTAGATTGATATAATAATTTGGACATCTTTCCAATCTGGAAAACTTATTTAGAAATAAAAAGAAGGCATTTTGTATAATTGAACATTTGGTTAATAATACGAAAGCGATCACAACGATCTTAGGATCTTTGTCTTACGGTCATATCTTAACTGCTGTCACCATAAGTCAGTGAATTAATTTCCCCTCTGGTGGTGAAAATTTATGAATGGAACTAGAAATTTCCCCACAAAATGGCATTAAGTCAGAAGAGAAAGTATATTGTCCTATGGGCTGAAAGAGTGATTACTCCTCATTGATGATATTTCCCCTAATGTAACCTTTCCACTCAGAATAAGCATTTCAAAACATATTACCAACTCTTTACTGTGCAAAGAAATGCTCAATCTAATACAATTAAGTAAGTTTTGAGCAAGTAGATGAAAAAAAAATACTCTATGGCAACTATATTTCACAGCTTTCTGAGATACAGATTTGGTCTGTGCATAAGACAAACATTTAGAAATGTAAAAAAAGATAAAGAAATCTAAATATGGACAAAACTTAGATCTAAATAGAATGATAAGAAATAGAAATGAGTTAATACTATCAAATGTGACCAAATCTTGCCTTAACTGATGATCACGATGTTGCAGTCATTATATGAAAAAAAGCCAAAAGTACTAAAGAAATCGCTTAACTTTGATGCTTTACAATGACTGAATTGAAAGCGGAGCTTCTTTTATATGCTCTTCAATTATTCAGAACAAGAGAGAAGTTAGTAAAAAGTCACCTTGACTATTGCTAACAAGTTATTAGGATTTGAAGACTTTCCTTTAAAAAAATTGTTCAAAAGAAATGTGACAAAAACTGAAACAAGTCTTTTCTTAATATTCCTGGGACTAGAAAAGAAAAGCGTAAAAAAAGAATGAAAATATCTTTCTGTTTCTAGAACTTTGTAGAAAATGTTTGAAATGGGTTGGATCTCAGCAGGAAGGAGAGCATCAGCTTTGATAGAGCTTGTAGGGTGAGCTCCCCTAAATTTCAGAAGAGGTTATTTCAGCCAACCTATTTCGGGAGTGGTACCCCTTCTCTTTGGTGGGATGGAATAGGGGCTGCCATTCCAAGAATCTCCTACCCAAAAGAAGTGCTGTATGCCTCTGTCAGTTTCCAAAAGCACCCATATTATTACTTGTTGGAATTCAGTTTATTTTTTGAAAAGTCTTTTGTTCTGGGTGCCAGCATTTGTAAACCTCTTTCCTACTTGGTCACAGCAGAGACAGCGCAGGATGCCAAACGGTTCCTCTTCCCTTGTCTTCACTGCCAAGGGCAGCCCAAGGAAAAACAGTGGCGGCAACCAGCTTAACCCCTTGATATTTCAACCAAGGTGGCCATGTGAGCCCACAATACTGGAAGCTGTAGATCTGCAGTCGGGACTGCAACTCCCTCAAAATATAAGACCATTTGTGTGTGTGCTCTCCGCCACCTTATCTCTTTTTGGCAATAAGCCATGGTGTAACCCCCTTGAGATGACAAAAGAAATAAAAGCTCAGATGTGATCAAAGGACTCATTAAGCAGCATGCTAGCATCGAACAACAAGCAGGTTGGCACACGGTCATGCTTTTTTAGTCAGTTTCAATGTGTGGTGTGGGCACGAATCAATGCTACAGTGAAAGTGAGTAGGGATGCGATGATAAACTCTAAAATCAGTTAGTATAGTACATTTCCATAATTTTGAGTCCATATTTGGTCACTATTTCATGTAAACTATTTCATGGCATTTTTTGTCCATGCAATTAACAAGCCCAAAGTAAGAAAAGAGCAAGAACAATCATTCTGTATCACTGAAGTGTCCATTTAAATACATATCTTCACATAAGATAAAGAGATACTGATCTATATTTTTTGCAGGCTTCTCACTGGTTTCACATATTGTCCAATTTCAGATGTAAGTGGAGTAAAGATGGACATGTGTACTACAGCAAACAGGAAGAAGCAGCTATATGTAAACATATCTCAGACTTGTAAAATCTGCAATTCGATTTTCAACTATAAATATAAAAAGTGGACCATTATATATACAACTTCATGCTCAGGAGGTTAGATTCATCACTGCAGAAAAACAAATAACAGAAGAGACATACATAGAATTAGTGGTCTGGAATAAGAATTCCACATTAACATTCATTTTAAGAAAATTGGTAGAACCCTGAATATAGTTTTTTTTAATTAATGAGCCAAATGATATGTGTCCCAAACATTGCTTTTCTAAAACTCCAGGGGGTTATTAAAATTTACAGCCTGGGTTCCATGTACATTTTTCTTTTGCCACTGAAAAGTTTGTGGTGTTTGTCTCAGTAACAATTCTGGGAAAGCAGAAAATTAGAATTTTATCATATATGTGCCATAAGTAAAATACACGTCCTATACTTATATAATCTTCTCAATCATTAAAATCCACTGTGGAAGAGGCTGGGGATCTGGTGGCACTTACTTCACCCACACCTGGCTATAATACTACTGTCATTCGACTCTTGTTTCCCTTCTCCTTTTTCTAGCCCTACCCTGTTGCGGATGGTGTACATGGTAAACCTGCCTACTATCAGGTCTTCAAGATGTGTTGGAGGTTCCATGGTCATCTAATGTATCATAAATCGCTGGTTGCTTGTTCTGAGCAGCCATAATTATTAAGATTTTCCTAGAACTCAAGTTAAGTCTGAGAGAACAGAGGGACAATGGTCTTTAAGGTATAAACTTATAGAGCAGACCTGGGGAACCTTGACTTTCAAAAAACAAATATACCAAAAACCAAAAACCCAATGAGGAAAGTAGAATGCCTAGTTCATTAATTAAAAACATTTGTTTTTCTCTCTCCAAATAAAACAGACACTATAGTAGATATGCTTAAGAGGCTATGTACTTTGCGATAGTCAGAGATGGAGTTCACTCAATGGTTATTTATTTACTTTTTTTAAGATTGTATTTATTTATTCATGAGAGACACAGAGATCACTCAATGGTTCTGCATGTCATGTCTATGCTAGAGATGTGCCTATGGAAGTATTCCTTTCCCTAAAGTCTCACTTAGCTCAAAATTCAAAGAGATGTATTTTTTTTAGTACCAATGTTTTGTAAAAAGTCTACAGAATTTTAAAGATTCTCTTCCCCCACCCCAGATTTTAAAACCTAACTAAAAAAAAAAATCTGTCACCCTGCTTTAGAAAGGTTTGCTGCAAACCTTCCTCACAAAATAAAGTTTAGTGAAACATTAAAAATATGAATAAATAAAGGAATCTGATAAATAAAAAATTATGAAGCCTACAGGTATTTTTCTATTACATAGTTTCTAATCTCTGATGCAGATGGATAACTTTAATAGCCTGAAAGTAGTTTCTTAACCATAAATTCTGCACTTATTCACTGTATGAATTATGCTGTGAACTGGTACATTGTTATTCAAAATTTAGAAGACAGAACTGTTTCTAGAAAGAAAAGTAATTTAAACAAAGATCAAATAGTTTTGCATGAAAAATTTTGTTTTGAGAGTAGCATGACCAAGGAGACTTGCTCATTAATCCCAGTAATTTACATTGCTACCACACTCTGAACTTTTTTCAAATACCACTGTGCTCTAGAGGCTAGTGAAAAACACAATAGTGCTTAAAAGGGTTGTCCACATAAAATAGGACAAACTAGAAGTATTCTACTAGCCCTTTTAAAAAAAAATCACTTAAAAAATAATTTGAGAGAGCTAAGTTGATTACATAAGAGATTTTAGAACATTTTATTTTCTAGTTGTTCTTTTTTTGAAGTGAGGAGGTGTTGGGCAAGGTTGATCATCACAATGATTTACATTTGTGTGTATTGGGGAGCGTGGTAAGCAGTACTGAAGTTTTCTTATTGAGTTCTTTATACAAGAAGATGTTAGAGGGGCGCCTGAGTGGCTGAGTCATTTAAGTATCCGACTCTTGATTTTTGCTCAGATAATGATCCCAGGGTTGTGAGACTGAGACCCGTGTCATGCTCCATGATGGGCATAGAGCCTGCTTGAGATTCTCTCTTTACCTTTCTCCTGTCCCTCCCTCTCTTCCCTATCCTCTCTCTCTCAAAAAAAAAAAAAAAAAAAAGGTGTTAAGATTTAAGAAGTCCCTAATCCTATGTAGGATATAGTGTCTACTCTGTGGAAAAATAAAGGGAAATTTCTGATTTTCTGATGCTATTCATATTACTGCTAGGTTTGGCCATTCGTGAACCAAAAAGATGAATCCTTTGCTTGGTGCCATTAACACTATGCCCTCACAAAAAAGGAAGTGATTTAGAAGCAGCCAATAATTATGTAAACCCAAGTGCTGAGTTCTGTCAGAAGGCTGGATAAAGTAAGCCTTTCAGCATCTCCCTCTATGTAAAGTGTACCTAGGACTGTATTAAAAAATCATTACAGTATTAGATTACAGGTCAATGGTTAAAGAGCAAATGGTAATTCCAGCTCAGGATTGAATTCAAGATTCTGAGAACAGGGATTCTGATGGCGAAAGGATACTTTTCTAAGGTGAAGAAGAATATGATGATAGGCCCACCTTCCTGAGAATCCCTTGACCCCAGCTGTGATTGAGCTAATTCTCTGACAGGCTGAAAGAGTATGGGGAGCTGCTAAATAAATGACACTCCTGACAAAGAAGGTTTTCTTTCTTTGGCAGAGTGGGGGGGGGGGGGGGGGGAGTGGCTAAGCGGGAGAGTCAGTTAAACAGGATCTCCTCAGCAACAGAGCTGAGGAGATGAGACCCACTGAGGAGAGTCAAGTTTCCCTTCATCTCTCTGCAACCCTAGAGTTCTGTATAGTTTTGCCAATGAGGCATGCCTGTCAAAAATTACTCAATAAGCCACAAGGTGTTAGAGAAAAAACTTCAAAATGATCAAAGCAGCTTTATACTTTCCCCTAACTCATTTTTCCACCAGTGGAATTCCTTTATCCTTCAGTAGCATATATGCACAGCTCCTTATAATTAGGTTCACACCATTATTGTGTAGAGGGTTGGGATTCTTGAACTAGCACAGCGCCTACAGATCTCTTCCCTGCTTAAAGTCCTGCCATTGTTTTCCACCGCCCACTTCTCGTTCTGTTGGATACTAGCTCTTGCCCTTAGAAGTTACTTAACCTCTCTGAACTTCAGTTTCTTCATCAGGGTCATTGAGGATAATAACAAGGGTTATTGTGAGGATTAAGTAAAATGCTATCCCCTTATGAAAGGGTCCATCATATTCATCATACAGCCTTTGCACAGAGAAGGTTCTCTATGACATTCCCTTCCACACTGAATATATACACAGCATCCAGGGGCTGAAGAGGCTAGAATGAATGAGAATCATAAGAAACACCAACTTCAATAAACAGATTCTCCTAAATAAATCATCCCTGAAGAAAAAAACCTCATGCTTACACTTTCTGCTTTCTCAGCTTCATGATTAATATTGGCAGGGTTCTACCATGTATTTTGCATGTTTGCCTACGTAACTGAGCATAAATAGAAAAAGAATCACAATTAAGCATAGTTTTAAATAGTAGGAAGACAAGGAGTTCATTGATTCAATAAGCAAACTGTTGTCAAGATGCACTGCCCCTTTCCATTCCACAGAAAGGGTTCAATAGGGAAGGTTTCCAAGTTAGAATGTTTGTTAAGAACTTTTTTCATTCATCAGTTTAGGAGGAAATCAGCAGTAAACATATTAATCAAAAGATATTCTGGAGATGGAATCTTTTGCTTTTTAAT
This sequence comes from Vulpes lagopus, assembly GCF_018345385.1. Lineage (NCBI taxonomy): Eukaryota > Metazoa > Chordata > Mammalia > Carnivora > Canidae > Vulpes > Vulpes lagopus. The sequence goes on from NC_054829.1 coordinate 105,120,474, forward strand.
GCCCAAATAACGTCCAGGAATCAAACTCAAAAGGTCTATTCTAAATGGAAAAAGCCAGGCCAGGGGAAGAGAAAGAGGGAGTGCTTCTTTTAGAAATAATTCTGTAAAGCCTACCTTTTGCCAACAGCCAGGCATGGGTAATCCATCTGGCCCCTGTTTTAAAGAGAAGAGTAAGAAATCCTCAGGCTCTGCAAATGTGAACATATTTCATAATTCACATGCTCAGAAGCTTAAAAAATGGATTTCTACTCACTAGGTGCCTGTAGTCACAGGCATTTTTTTTTCCTAATTATCAACTCCCAATAGAATGGATTTCTACTCACTAGGTGCCTGTAGTCACAGGCATTTTTTTTTCTAATTATCAACTCCCAATAGAAACACTAGTTAAAAAGAAGAAAATTCAAATGTTTTCTAGAGTGAGGATACATTTTGAAAATACACACAGCAAAAATTACACCTCATTTTGAGCAAGTAATTTACAAAGCTTACTCAGTTCCACCTTTAGAGAATAAATCTGTACTAGCTCTCTTAATTTCATTAAAACACATTTCACAGTTATCTTTATTAAATAAACTGGAACAACTCGTCTTCCTGGTCACTATGGTCTATGGTTGAATATGTATGATAATAATGAATAATCAATGATGAGCCATTTCTATCTGAAGTTTGTACCTCTGCACATGCCAGTATCTTTTACTTTTCTATACTGAAAGTGAGATATAGTAGAATGCATCCAAATAATTAAAACATCGGCAGCCCATCTGTATCTTTACAGTAAGATGTCATCCATAGCATTCACCAATTTTTTAATTAAAAATTCTGTAGAAGCTGGTTAACCAATTCTGAATCAATAAGAGATTCCTAAATGTTGCACAATTTACTTTCTTTTAAAGTACAAGCACTCTTCAGATACAAATGATAGAAATAAGGCAGGAAGAGTCGATATATTATGAGACATGCTTGTGTTTTCCCCTAACAAAATGATTGTAAAATATTATTTATTATTAACAACAAGCAAACAAAATAAAAGACGGGCACTCCTATTGAGATTTTGCAATCATAATTATTTATCAAATACATTTTTCCTATAAATATAATCTCTTAAGAAGCTTAAGAAATAGAACTCTATCTTTAAAAAATCATGCTTAGCACTGAAGAATAAGAACATGCAGACCAAGTATAACAATCAATAAGTATAAAACAACCCTAAAAAGTTTTCTTTGATACCTCAGAAAGTATGAATATGCTTTCTTTTTAAATATAAAAAAGAAAAAAAACCAAAACGCTTTGAAATAGCTATATACTTGGGAGAAACTTGGTAATGCCAGATTGGTACAAGGAGAGGATCACCCAGTAGAATTTTAGATTTTAGTATAAGGAGGATTTTGAGTTCATGCCAATGGGGATAGGGGAGTTCTGTCTACTTTAGGAAAGTGAGTTTCAAAAGGAGAGACCATTACATTGAAAAGGTTATGTGGCAAAGAAGAGGGTTGGGCTGCAGACTATTACCATCTTTAGAAGCTCTTAGCTTGGTTTTCTTCCCTATGGTCTCTTAACAGCATTCCCTTGAACTGCTTAACTCTTGACCACAGAAGCTTAACTCTGTCGGTCTGGCCTTTTTTATGGCCTCACAGAAATTTAGTGGAAGAGGCAAAAATGCATTTATTTCTTTCAGAGAAAAAGAAAAAAAAAAAAGCTAAATTTAGGGGTACAATCCAAAGGTATGGCCTTAGTAGTACCTTTACAGAGAAGACTTTTTAATATAATTTTACTGTATTCTTTAATATTTATTGAGTAGGTTAATATTCCCCAGAATGTAGACATGGCAGTCCTGTTAGTTGTGAGACAATGTCAGGAAGTTAATTTGCAGTCTTTGGTGGAAATGCTTGCGTGCTCTCGTCACCCCACAGAGATGCTGAAGGAGCTGTTCATGCACATGCATGTAGTGTGTTTATCATGTAAAGCTTGTTCCAGAAGTACCACTTTACACTGATAGAGATGAATATGTAATAAACAAAGGAATTGCATGCAGGGTGGTAGGAAAGAGAAATACTGTACCAATTGGCAAGGGGCATCCAGCCCATCCAGGCCAGGCTGGCCTGGCTCCCCTTTTTCCCCCTTAACGCCACGGAATCCCTGTTTGTAAAGATTAACTCATAATGTTACTAACACAAGAAATCACTTAGGCACAAATTATGCTAAAGAAATAACTACAATAACAAAAAGCTGGGAGAGGAGCAACTCTGAAGGACAAAGTAACATCCACTGAAGTTGAACCAGATAAGAGCTTGACCTATGCCTATAATTAGGGCTTATCTGGGAACAGTGACTTTCTCTTTTGAATGGTATGGACTAGTATGCACCAGTTCCTCTTCAGATCCTATATTCACATTCCAGTGGCACGTTGATACTTGAGTGCCAAGAATCCAGCAGAGCTGGTGGCCAGAGACAAGGCGTGGAATATACCGGGAGAGCCGGAGATAGATGTGTGTAGTACCCTAAAGTCTGTGTTAACTGACCCCCAATCAAAACCCCTGCTGTTACGGGTCCCTCCAGCGTGCTCTTCTCCCAGTTTATTCCTTCATACATGGTATCTGGAGACAGAGCTCCACGAGTCAGACATACCAACGGGCAAGGTGCATCTAATCCAGGAGCACCCTGTTCTCCTTTCTCCCCTTTAGGCCCCTTTTTGCCTTTCTTTCCCTTTTCCCCCTGTGGATATAAGGGTTTAAATAAAAGACAGGTTTTATTTGAGGGGGGAAATATGGCGATTCAAAAGATGGTTTAGCCAATAAAAGTCTGGAAGGGCATTTACCACTGTTTTCTGGTTTAGGGAAGGCATGATATTATAAAAGATAACTTGTACTTTCAGAGTGACAATGGATTCTGGGCAATGATACAGGGGATTTTACTTAAGATACTCAACAAGATGAAAGAAGGAGATCTGAAAAGCCAACACATCAAGTGCTGACTTAGACCCTAGCACCATGGTCTTGGTGAATGAAGTATTTCCTCCATAGGTCTGGTGAAGATAACAAATACCAACTGTATGGAAGCCAGCCAGTGGCAGGTCAAATTCAGAGGAATAATGAATACTTTACCCAAGTTTCAATACCTTGTCAGCTTACTTTTTTCCTAATCCTATGACAGATGAAAGCTACACTGAGCCAGACGAAAAGGAAAGAATATTAACAGCTTCTATCTTTTGGAAACATAATCCAATTTTAGGACATTATTTTTTGTAGTTGTCATTACGAAATATTCAGTATATTATACTTCTATTTCTTTTAAGATTTTTATTTTTTAGGAAACTAAAAGCAAATTCTTTATTAAGTCAGGTAAACAAGTTTTAAAAGTGCTAATACTTCTCAGCAAAACCAACTGGAGAAACAGACTTATTTCTACTTATTTCTAATAAATCCAAGGATGTTCTTTAATTTACTCTTACAGATCTCATGCCAGGCTTTCACAATGGTAAATGAGTTTCCAGCTTACTCACAATGTAACAAAAGCCAAAAAAAAAAAAAAATCTGTTCAAGAGAGGAAAAGCAGTTTGGACTCAGTTGAGCTAATACTAAAATGAGGTAGGCAGGATAATTACATAGTGGGAATGTAGCCATGGAAATTAGTATTTAGGAATCAAGGTAGAGGCGTGGAAATCTGCATGGATCATGGGAATGGAGGAATTAAGGAAAGGAGGCAAAAGGAGGAGAAGGAAGGAATGCACCTCAGCTGTTTCTTATTAACATAAATATCTCTGCATATTTATAGACAAGAAGTTGGTGCTGTACAGAATACAAAATACTGCGCAATACATATTTAAATTAGTGTATTCATTCTGCACTCAGGAAGGCAGTTACAATAAAAGTGAATAATTTCAGAAGCAAAACAACATGAATATTCAAATACATATACATAAGATATGTATGAGATAAGCATTCAAATTAATACATTCATTCTGACTGTGTGAGTGAAAGCTCCTCATTTATCTCCTGTGTGCCAAAAAGATTGCATCAGAAGGCTCAGAATCAAAAACACTTGGGTTTCTTGAATACTGGGGAAGGAGAGAAATTCTGTGTGGTTTAGTTAATCATGATCAAAGATGAAGACCTGAGAAACTAGGGTGAAGTGAGAGCAGGTGTGACAGGAAGTCAGATGGGAGGGGAGCTCAGGACTAAATTGCTCACTCATGCAAGATTGGTCAACATCCTTCCTAAGCAAATAACTTCAATGCCATGATGTAAATTGATTTTAACTTGTTTGGGTGAGCTCTTCTCTCCTCGGAGGCAGTGGACTCTTCATCACATTGGTGAGACAGGTGTGTTGGGTATTAATAATTCAGAATTCAGTTCATTATTTGGTAGGTCAACTGAGATTAATCACTCCACAGAAAAGTGTTGTCTTATGAATGCTGACTCTAACAGGCTATAGGAATCATTTTTCAGTGATATGTTAGCGGACCTCAAGCTTTATGGAAAACAGACACTATAATACAAAGAATAATGAATCAGCGTTATTATTAATCAACATAATTTTGTAACAGTTAGGGATTCCCTATGCGACACAAAACCATCTGCCCTTGTGCGTATGAGCACATGAGGGCTCTTGCTAATTTTTATCTCCCATGTTAAAGAATGATACACAAAAAGTGTTCACATTTGGATCTAATTTTCCTAAATATAAAACTTCTAATCATGGAATCTGAAGTATGGAAATATTTTTGTATGAGTGATTAACATTGTTCTGAGGATTACATTTGTAGCTTTATGTTTTCATAAGTTTTAATACTAGTAATTTCTTCTTTGTTTGCAAGATCATTAAAATGAGTATCTGCATAATGGTGACATACTTTTGAGTGTAAGATTTTAGACTCATGCAACCCCTTAAGTAAATATATGATAAATGTTTAGAATCTTTAAAGCACCTCCACCTTGAGCTAAATGCTTGCATGCACAATTTATCTGAAGTCAAAACATGTATATTTTATAGTTAGAATTTATAATTCGGAATAAAAGAACTTTTTAAAACTTTTCTACTGGGATTTCTATCTCTCTACTGGGAATGTTGTGCATATAAATGAGATGCTGGCTTTCCAGGGTTAGGTGAGCTCTTCCAGAAAACTCTTGCAGATCTGTGCTGTTTAATTTTTACTTTAACGTAATAAACACCTTTTTAAATTCATTTTCAAGAATGCCTGGACATCACGTCTTTCAACAAATTGGTGTCAGGTAAGCCTGGTTATGAGGACATTGCACTTTTTTCCTTCTGTGCTAGACCATGCCCTTATTTCTAGCGCTGTAGCCTTCTTCATTCCTCTGTGAAGACCTGGCTTTTTAGATCAGGCATCAGTGTGTTTTTGGAGCACAGGATGAAGAAAAATTAGATGTGTGAAAGAATCGCGTAGGTTGAACAGCAAAGCACACGGCATGAGAAAAATCAAACAGGCACATGCTAGAATGGAGAGGTCACCTTTTCTCCCTTTTCTCCTACATCACCCTTCTCGCCTCGTGGACCAGGGAAGCCCTAGAGGATAAAAAGCAAACCAAAAAGATCTATTGATGTAACTGTGGCAAAATCACACTGAAAAAAAATCACACTGAAAAAAAAAGGTTCCATGTTCCTCAACGCAAATATGAAGAAAAATGGCAGACCAATAATCCTAAAACTCAGATAGTTAAAAGTAACACTTAGGAGTAATAGTTGTTTGATGTCTCAGTTATCTATATGAAACACATTTGTAGCTTTTTCTCCTAAGATATATGCAAGTGGAGAGAATATCAGGATTCTACTTTGAATCCTAGCAAGGGTGGTCTGTAGGATGACTCGTGTGGCATTTGGCAAATCACTTACCTCACAGGATTTTATGCTTGCACATAACAGGTGCTCAATAAAAAGTTAACTATTATTACTTTTGCTATTATTATTATTACTCACATAATAAGGCTGTTATTATATTCACATAATACAGTGGTCATTTCAAGAGGCATTTACTTTTGACAGTCTATTTTTTATAGTTATGTTGTTATAAAATATATAGACAATTTATGTTAAAAGGAAAAAATACTGCATAACAACTTTGAAAATAAACATAGTATACCACTCCCTAAGGGTGGCACATGAAAGATGTTTCTTTCAATTTTAGGCATATTTTTAAATAAGTGGTTCAACTGCTGATGTTCAGGGTGTCCCTAATTTGGGAAAGCATTTTGAAGTGCCATTATCAACTGTCAGTTATTAACTTTATACTAATTATGTGTTTTGCTTTTCTGTTTATCTCGCACAGACACTAGTGGTTGTATTTTATATTGCTATCTACATGCACAGCAATATATGCCTTATGCATAACTATGTGCACACAAAAAAAGTATTCTTGCTGTTATTGATGATGGAGACCATCAGCATCTATTACAACAGGAAGGTGTTCATTATACGTATTACTTACATCAAGACCAGGCTCTCCATCTTTCCCCTGCCAAAGAACCATAGTAGCTACATTAGTGTTCCTAAGTTTCATGAATAGGTTATTGTTACTGTTTTATTTGAGGCCGCCTGGGCATGCAACACTAGTATTAGAACAACTACTTCAGAAATGTGTAAAAGAGTCTTTATTGATTAGTAATACAAATTATTTTCACCAAATTAGGTGAAGTTACTGTTAATGCTGTAGTTAAGGGCCATGTAAAATTTTTTATTATAGATTAGATCACATAGCTTGATATTTTGCTCAAGTTTAATGCTTGGCAACCAATTTATCAATCCAGGAGTAAGCTGAAAGCACAGATACCATTTAGTTGATTTTGAAAACATACCAGCACTAATAAAATAGGCAAATCAATACTGCTTCAACTTGATGACTTAGTACTTGGTTCATGAATGAGTAAAGAATGTGAAAACTGTTTATTGCTAAGTATAGTTTTAACTTGGTTATATGCTTACCTTGTCTATAAATATTGAGGGTGTGAAGGTCACAACTTAAAAACTGTTTTTAAGTAAGCTTTGTCAAAAATGATCCCTGGAATACAAAGGAGTCACCAGACTGGTGCAAGGATTGATAAATTCAGCCCCATGGTGCAGATTATTGGGGCCGAGACCCTAGAGTGTCACAGAGCAGATCCATCCAAAGTTACTAGGACATTGCTTTAATTCAATTAGATTTTGAAAACTGTTTCAAAATCAACCTGTCTTTCAGCACTGAAGTAATCCTGGCTTAAGTTTATTATTTTGGTTCTGTAAGGTATCAAACATGTGGAAGTTAGAGGTTAAAAGCCTTAATACACTATGTTTCTATTGTAGTCCTATCCTACCCTATCAGATCACATATAATTATCTCAATGATAATGTCCTGAAGCACACCTGCAGCCTCAATCTGAAGACTGTATAAATGAGAATTTTCAGAAGACAGACCACTATCCACATTCTATGTTCTAAAGATCCTTATCACTGCAGTGCTTTAGAAAGGTTAGAAACCTCAAAATCACTGCAAACATCAATTTGAGAAAGAAGTTTTATCAGCAAGGTTAGTTTTAGTAAGGAACCTCTGAGAACAGATAAAACCTGAGGAAAGTTGTCTTAAATAAAACTTCCACACCCACTTTTGGTAGTGACTTTCCAAGGAAGTGCCAATTATGAGTGTCTAATCATGCCTAGATGGCATAGGGAGGGAATTTTCTGACAGTGGAAATCCTGCTTTCAGATTAGTACTGTTTTTCTTGTGGACAATCTCTGATCCTCTCAAACTCATGAAGTGTGTTGTGTGTGTGTGTGTGTGTGTGTGAGTGAGTGGGAGAAGATGTGAATATGACCCATGAAGGATATGGTTACACTGGTGTTGTGGAGAATTAGTGGATGGTTCTTTGCTCCCCTAACGTGATTAGTCTGCCCTATCAGGGAAGGGTTAACCATGCCGGTGTCAGGTCATCGATGCATGCTGAAGGTGGAGACAAGAAACAAAACTTACAGGCAGACCATAGGGTCCTCTGGGTCCAGGCTCTCCCGTGACTCCTTTTTCACCCTGAAATGAAAGCCGAAAAGTTCAAATCATATACAAATGCATATATTCACACACTTCCCTAATGGCCTGTGTATCAAGCCTCCATGTGAGGTACCATTCTGTCAAGCTTCCAATGATGCAGGCTCTTTTGGCGGCTTGGTAGGTGATATGGTAAAAAAAACCAAAACACCCCACATTTGCATATTCTACCAAATTACCTCTGAAAGAAGGGCAGTAAGAGTGCTGGTACCCAGGTGTGCAAAGGATTTGCATATCTAGAGTGCTGTACTTGGGTTTCTTTGGCATTAATGTGAAACATTTTTAAATGAATGTGAAATGTTTTAAAGGAAGTATTTTTTAAATGTAAGAATAAAATGTCTTTTCTTTTTCTATCAAATGTCTCTTCTTTGGCAGGCCTCTTTCTTGACTGCCCTGGCCCTTAACTGAGCTATATTTTACGGTATGGCCTCCCACACCAAGAGACACAGGCAAGTTTAATCTCTGCTGAGCCTCTCACTAGAATATGCACTTTGGATGCCAGAGCCTCTGGCTTTGTTCCCTACTGCATCCTCATGGCTTATGGTAGTGTCTAGTGCATCAGTAAATATTTGTTGAATTAATCAAATCAAATCAAATCAGTATAATCATGTACATGTTTTGTATCCTTTCTGAAAAAGAGAATTTAAAAACATTTATGCCTTCTTCTAAATGCCTAAGAAGGTAGGTATGTATTACCTTCATCACTTGCTCTCCACATACCTATTTGAGTATCTTGCCCCAGCTATAACACTATATGTGATAATGATAATCTTGCTAATAGAGAATACTGCGAGATTGGAGGTCATCCCATGAACATGAAATAATTATAGTAAGAGATGTTCTGCATTTCAAATAGTGTTTTCTTCTGCTGCCATCTCCAAAATAAAAGCATTTGTCAGGATTTAGCATGCAAACTTCAGGAGTGATGATGATATTTATATGAGTGACCAAAAAGAAAATGTTACCTTCTTTTATCACATCTTTAAAGAAGCATGAAGGTTAGCAAAGCCTTTTCATAGCTAAAATGCTTAGTTTTGCTCGTAGGTATGTGTTCAGATCCAAGTGTTATGCTGTATGCCTCAGTACTCCAGATTCCCATGTGAGAAAATTTCAAGTCACTATTAACATTCTTCTTTCTTTTATTTTTATTTTTTAAATTTTATTTAAATTCAATTTGCCAACATATAGTAAAACACCCAGTGCTCATTTTATCATGCGCCCTCCTTAATGCCCATTCTTTCTAAACTTAGGGGTTGGTGGAACTAATTAATTAGCACTGTCACCTAGAGGCACATATTGTATAGGGAGATTACCAAAAATAAATATGATAAAAGCTTGTTGAACTTCTAGTCATCATTACTTTATGTTTATTACTGAAAGATCAGCAATCCCATTCAGTAAGGTGGCCAGGCTTTGAAACAAAACATTAAATTTGAATTCCAGTCTGGCACTAGCTGGCTGGTAACTTTCTTAACCTTTCTCTGCCTGAGTTTCATTGGCTGTTAAATAAGAACAATACTACCTATTCTGCAAGAATTTTTCTGAAGATTAAATGTAATTATAAAACATGAAATGATGTCACCAAATAATATGTTCCATAAATAGTAGCTCTTGTTATTAATACACCATCAGAGGTCTTGTTTTAAATGAAAAGGGTTTGGCAGCCAATTCAAATTAAATTTCTTTCCATTTGATCTGGCAGTGTGATTTATGATATTTTAAATATTTTATTTATTTATTTATTTATTTATTTATTTATTTATTTATGAGAGAAAGAGTGCATGGAAGGACAAGAAAAGGGAAAGAATCTCAAACAGACTCCAACTGAGTACAGAGCCTGATGAGGGGCTCCGTCTCATGGCCCAAATATTGTGACCTGAGCTGAAACCAAGAGCCAGGTGCTCCTCCCGTCCAGCCACCAGATGCCCCAATTTATGATTTTTTTAAAAATGGTGGTAGTGGTGGCATATATGTGTTTACAGTCAGGGGGAATGGGTAGTAAAGTGGGAGGTGAGGGTTTAAAAGGAAAGTTCACGCAATCTGGAATAGGTCTGGTTTGAAAAATCTCCACAGATATTTTTGATATACCTATTCCCTCTTCCCTCCTCTGAGTACTCTCTGCTTTATTGTGCTTTTAAAATGAATATACCATGGTTTATTTGAATTAACCTGTCACTAAAACATTTGTCTGTGGAACTGCTCGTATAGAACTGCTCACCCCAAATAATTACTTTAATGACAATTTTATTTCACTTGCCAGCGGCTGCTTCAGAAACAGGCCTATGCCCCAATTCTGGCTGGTAAGGTATTGGAGGAAGTCTGAAGGGAAGTGAGGGGGAAGGTTTGCTTACTGCTAAGGCAGAGACACGGAAGGAGATGTTTGTTCTCTCACTGGAGAGGTTTGTAGGAACTAGCTTGCCTGTGATCAGAAGACCAAGCCAGCATATGGAAAGGGCAGAGAGGCAGAGCCAAGAGTACCTCCTTTGAATATTTTGTTATATAAAGTAGTGAGTTTCTCTATTGTTTAAGCCATTCTGAGTTGGTATCTGTCACTTAGAGCCAAATGCATCCTAATGGTCCCCAACTGAAAACTTTTGATTTGAATATGAAATATGGAATGAAAAAGGGATTTGAATTCTTCTTCTGGATTAAATAATTGCTGAAAAACTTTTGAACCTCTCAAACTTAACATCCTTCACAGAGTTCCTCAGCAGTTACACGGCCACAGGAAGAAATCAGCTCAAGGCAGGGATCATCAGGTCCTTTAAGGGCTCACGCTGTCACTCATATATTTGAATGACACTGCCAGTAGAACACCTGGTGTCTTTTAGGCCAGTCTCATTTCTTTCAGGCTCTTTAATTTGTATGTCTACACTGAGGAATTCTTCTAGAAAGGATTCCTGATTCCTCCCTCTTTAAAACTGGAAACTTTTCTAGGAGAGTCCAAATGGCACCTCCGTCAATTAACTTTGAGAATCACACTCCAGTTTAGCACTTTGGGTGAGGGACACTTGGAGAGTACTGACATATGATCCAGTCAAGATAGTTAACGTGCTGAGTAAATACAAGTGTAACACTTCACACTGCACACCATTTGACTTAAACTATGTCTTCAAAAATTCTTAGCGATTTCATTTGTTCTCCTGGTTAATTCTGCCCCAGTGCCGAGACCTGATACTCTTGTGACACTCTGGAGCTATCGGAAGTAGCAGCTGATTTACCGAACGGTAAACCCTCTTGAGCCCCAAGGGCATTCTGCCAAAAGACTACTTGAGATTTGCTGCTCCATTTTTAGTACATGTGCTGGATTTCTTGATACAATGCTTGAATGCGTCAGCAGCATGAGGCTCTTAGCTTTTAAATGTTTTTAATTAAGATGATCTTCATAAGTCAGCTTGATTTTAGAAATAAGACAATTGCAGATTCAGATGATTTCTTCCTTTAGGACTCACCTCCTTCTAGAAGCATTCTTGGATAAAGCCAGACTTCCTCATCGTGGTACATACAGTCTGTATGATTTGTATTCACTTTGGCCTCATTATCTGGCTATTTCTTTTTTTTTTTTTTTTTTTAATCTGGCTATTTCTTGCTGATATTTATTTCCTCTGCCATTAGATTGTAAACTCTGCTAGGTCAGAGAAAATAGCTGCTACTTTTACAGTATGGAGTAAATATCTATAGTGTATTAATAAAAGGTTGTAGGATGACAAATCAATTATAATGGCATTGTTCAATTCACTGCAGCAAATTAGCAAAACTGACTACACAAATGGGAGGAAAGTGCTTCCATTTCACACTAGGAGTATACTGTGTTCTATAGATTATAAAATATAATAAATGTTTACTGAATGAACGAATTCATTTTCTAGAACACAGAATTATGGAATTGGGGTAGGTGCCAAAGAAATAACTCTGTGCCCTTATTTTAAAGCAAATTACCCCAGACTGAAGACACTTTATCTAGTTTTAAAAGACCATAGCTTGCATAATGAATCATCTCAACATTTTGAAGCCCTTACTATTCGGATACTTTCTTTACAGCCTCTCCTGGATGGTCGGGAAATTGATGACACAATTCCACTCAGACACAAGAAAACTTCCAAGTTTCCCAAAGTGAAGAAAAGAAAAAATGGGAGAAAAACAGAGAAAGAAGGAAGAAAGGTTCCAGACAGATGACTAGCTGCTGAGGCTGCAATACATTTTTTTGTGTCAGATATTTATCTTCTGCTCTGAAGATCTTTTTTTTTTTTTTTTCCCAAGGATATGGAAACAGGGCCTAGCAATAGGGAGGTTAGTGAAAGGTTTTTGTTCCATAGTTCACTGAAATTATTTCCTTATGGTTAAAGAAAGACAGCCTATTCTTTTGCTAAAAATAAATAAATAAATAAATAAGAAGCATGTGTAACTGTGTGGAGAAGAATACTTAAGTTTTATAATTTCCTTTAAAAAAAGTTATAACTTACTCTGAATGAATACAGTAGCTTTATATAAAAGATTATCAACCAGAATATGTAGTCCTGGATATTTTAGCCCTATTTGACTTCAACTTTCTGGATTAAGGCCAAATGAAAATATCTTCCTTATGGGTTAGGAAGGACTGGTCTGAGCTATTTATTTTAGCTATGTATATGTATGCCTGATTTTTTTATTAAGGCAATCACATTCTATTTTAATACTCTGTTGTCCTCTCAGCCCGAGTGCTCTGATTAGGACTTAAGATGGTATATTTTCATTTAATATTTTAGATGGACCTTTATTTCTTCTGGGAAATGAATAGTTCAGTTCAACTAAAACAGAAAAGCCACACCGTGTTTTCTTTAGGTCACAGCTTAAGAACCTCAGAAGCAACTTACTCTTTCTCCTTTGGGACCTGCAGGGCCAGGGGGTCCCATAGGGCCATCTGTACCCTAAAAAAAGATAAAAATAAGATAATATGAGACATATCCCAAGGGTCATAAGAAAAGCAGTTATAATTTATCTTTGACTTTTCCTGGGTGAATGATGCCTTAGAAAGTCAGCAAGATGACTTGTCTCCTTTCAAAGTGCTTTATACTTGATTCTTTTGGGCCAGCATTTTTCAAGAAACTCATGCAAGAAGGATGAATTACATAACTGCACATTTCAATGAAGGGTACACACGAGAAATTGGAAGTCATATTTAATTACATACTTCCTCTCTGAGTTCATGGAACATCTTCACTTTGCCTTTGTAATCTTAAGGAGGGAAATGGAGTGGTTTTCCCTTCATATCACTTCTTTTTTTTTTTTAAGATTTTATATATTTATTCATGAGAGATGCACAGAGAGAAGCAGAGATATAGGCAGAGGGAGAAGCAGGCGGGATCCCAGGATCATGCCCTGAGCCAAAGGCAGACGCTCAACCATGGAGCCACCCAGACGTCCTGCTTCATATCACTTCTTCAAGTCCATTCTCCACCCACTGTCATCCCCATGCTCTTGGGCCATGAAGCCTTGTTTTTAACTGTTTAAGAGGCTTGAACAGTTGTACAAGTGGAAAAAAGTAGGAAATAAATGAGAACAGTGTTGAGCTGTTCAAACTTTCTCTGGCTCTGTGGGGAGCAGCAGGAGGCTTATAGGAAGGGAATTATTCTCACAGACCCGGCAGCTGGCTGATTTAATGGCATCATTGCCCTCCTGCTTCAGGATTAGGATTTCTGTCTCAGAATGAATGGATATGGGAACACTGGGTCCAGTGAAAATAATGACTGCCTGAAGCAGGTTTTTAGTTAGAATTGAAGAGCTTGGAATTTCTTTTTGATTCTTTAACATGTAACAAGGACTTCAAGTAATTTGCTTCTTTTCAGGAAGACTATGCTTATTTGTAAATAATTTATTCTAATATTTGCCAACATAGGAACTATTCTAGCACACGTTTTAAAAATAGTATTCTTATTTATGTTCTACTATTCATTTTTCTTCTATCAGAGCTTTGCAATATGAAATCATTTAGGGCTTCAACTCATTCCGATGTTGGTGAATTCTCGTCATCTCATCTGATCTTTTTCGTATTGGCTGAACTCAAAGTTCATCTTCAGAAAACTTCTAAAGACTGATTATCTGTGGCTGAAAATTTAATAAATGGAGCTGTTAAGAACCAAAGAAAAGAGACAAAATGACAGAAGACAGACAGATCATTTTGATGAACAGAGATTTGAAAGTTAGTTTCAAGGAAGAAGTTACTTGCTCATGGAACTACAGGAAATGTCCATTAGTGATGGAGAAATCTGTCTGGGGTCCTAAGGCAGAGAGGCTAATTAGACTGGTCATTCTTGCCACCTACTAAATTCTCCAGACTGGAACTCGGGCTTCCAAAGGATGTCCTGCAGTTGAGGCTGTGAGTCAATCAGCACTGCAACCTCTGGTCTGCCCACTTTCCCTTTTGTACCACATCTCTGTACACTCTCTCCTTTCACTCCAGTCTTACGAACCCCTCATCACTTGATGGAAGTACATGGAGCAAAAGAGTCTGTCTTGAAGCACAAATTCATAGCCACAGAACATGGAGCAAGATGAGGTACTGACTCACCCGGGATCCTGGCTTTCCATCTAAGCCAGACGCTCCCTGTGTGATTTGGTTGGTAGCAGGGTTGGTGGGTATAACACGAAGGACAAGAACAGAGATTAGTATGAGGTACTGATGAACAAATGTAACGCTTCAAACAACATAATACACAGTTACAGGGTTCTGGGATGAATATCACATTGCTACACATTGTTAGTTAAAAAAAAAAAAACAACACATGACAATAAACACCCCACAGATGATGGCATTTTAATGACATTTCCATTCGACAAATTCTTATTTGGAAATCAAGTTAACAAGGTTTATAAAGTGGGCTTTAAAATAGTTACTGGTAACATTCACAGACCACTAATTTCCATATGATATACATTTTTGAAAGACTGTACTATTGACAATATATTTCTTTAGATTTTGAAATAAATAATGGCCAATAGTCTAAGGGCTCATTATAATAATCAATCAAAGTTAGCATTTTAGAGGAGAAGAAAAAGGCTCTGTTTTTTCTTGTTAAAACAGCACTTATGAATAAAAAATGCAGAATTTCAACATGCCAAAATGGCTATGTGGATTTTACATGAACAGTACTCATTATTTTCTGGGTTTTCTTACTGTGTTCACATTAGTTACCACTAGAGGGACTTCTACGAATAGGAAAAAGCAGGAAAAATTTCATGAGTCCAAACAAAAAATAACTGTCCCAAACAAAATTGTTCCTCAGTTCACTTCAAAAGATCATTGCATCAAAGTCTGAAGGGGAGATGCTTTAAAAATATAACGTTGTTCTCAGGCAATGCATGGTTTTTTGTTTTGTTTTTGTTTTTGTTTTTTACCTCAAACTCTAAGCTATGTACAATGTATAATTAAAATATGACATTTTCAATGCTTGTTTCAAGAATAAGCACAATTACTTCTTTGAATATGGCTTTTGTATCTCAAAAATCAAATACTGATTTATAGTCCTTTAAAGATATTGATTAAATCAAGTAGTATTTAAGAAAGATGATACACTAGCCCTATAAATTCTCTTGGCAAGGTTGCAGGATTATGTTCTCATTTCATGCTTCAGATATAGTTAATAATAAAAAATGGAAGAAAAAAATCTATTCCAGCTGCAAACTCTACCAATAATGCTATACCATATATACTTGGGTATTTTTAGTTTTTTATTTTACAATTTCTTCTGTATAGTTCTATTATGAGTCAGACTATAATTGTAAAATGCATCTTTTAGTTATGATTAAAATTTTTAAAAATCTGTGTTGTTGTTTAATGCTACCATATGTAGATATTGCATAGAAGTTATCACTAGCCCAAAAATTTGAAATTAAGGCAAACTTTTAAAGAAATCAGATTGAAGGTTTAATAAAACAGAAATCTGAGCTTTCTTTTTGCCTTTTGATACTCTATTCAGTCACCAATATTATGATATTTAAAAACAAATAGGGAAATGGTAAAATTTTGTACTGATAGTGTAACATTATATTTACGTGAATGTGAATTAATGACTCACATATGTGATAGAGGTTTTGTGCCTATAGTCCATTGTTCTAATTGGTGTGATGTAACCTATCCTCTAACACAAAGCTTATATCATTCATTCAAAAAATGAATGAATAGTAAAATTAGTATGTGCCTGACCTATGTAAGGCACTGGCTTTTTTTTTTTACATACAAACTTTGGATTTTTATTGAAATCTTGTGTTAGATATCAAACAAAATCTGCTTTCTCCAGATAAAAATATTCTCTCAGATGTCTCCAGATAACTGCTAAGTCTAAGTTGGTCCTTTAATGTCTCATTTAATTTTTGAAATGTATATGAACATTTCATGTTCATATATATTCAGGATGTTCCCAAAAGAATTTTTATTGTGTAAAGGATCGTACATGACAACCTCTACCACTGCTTCCACTAACAAACTTTCCTCTTGAGCCTCCACTGCTATCAAGTAGAATACTTTAGAGCTTAGAGTACCAACATTTTTTAATATGTTAAAATATGTGTATAAACTAGTTTCTACCAATTCTGTGTCTTATTTTAACAATGTAATCTATAATGTTCTTTACTAACTTTTATCTGCATTCACTGAATAGTCAGCATGTTAAAACCTTGAAACTAAAACCTCATATTTAACAATCATTTTAAAAAATCTCTTTATTGTGGAAAGAAGATAGGCATAAAGTGCATGGAATATGAAAATTCCCTTTTCATTAAAAATAAAAATCTCCAAAAAAATCTTGAAACAACTTCAAAATACTTATTCTATACTGTCCACTGTTGCCAAAAGAACCACATAAAAGGGCATTTTCAAAACAAATAACACAAAACATTTAGACCATGATATGATTGATTAATGTAAGGAGCCATAGCACTGACCTCACGCCATCAGCAATGGCCAATTGCATACCTGCCACCCAACAGAGGGCCACAATTTTTGGTATCAAAGGAGAAAAATGAAATTAAGGGAGGATTTTGAATTGTGCTAAATTATGAAAACATATGGGAGAAACTATGACATAATCAGCATAATGCTTTTTTTAAGGGCAGGGCGATGGGAGAAGAATCATCAGCCTTTAAAGAAGAAGGTTGGCATGTATGTAATTGAATGACAGGACATTTAGAGCATCATTTGTCATGGGGTCTTCCTCTGACACAAGAGCAGGCATCAAACAACACTGGGCTGAGCTCTGCTCTAATATGTTTTCTAATTACAGAAGTCTCAAATGTAAGATAGTCACTGAGCAAACCAGAGTTGTTACTTAGGGTAAAAAAGGAAAGTCTGAGATTTGCACTGAAATGGAAAGTTTTCTTTACTTACTGGAAGACCAAGGGGTCCTCTGTCACCCTTTTGACCTGGTTCACCCTTCAATCCTTTAACACCATTTAACCCTGGTTCACCCTAAATGCAAAAGCAAATGCCAATTTTGGTTGCTATCATGGGTGTTTCAACTGTGAGAGAAGAGAGCCAGTCTCTGAAATGGTTGCAGATTCCAGTTCTAGGTAACAGCAGAGTCAGGCTAGACTTGTCTTGCATCCGTTCAAAATTCATTTCAGACATTTCTAAAAATTAATAACCTGAAATTGACAAATAACATTCTAGGAAGCAAAACTCCCGAGAAAGTGTACTCTTTACAATAGAAATGCATATGCCTGAGTTCCAGTTTTTCAGTTCTACCTCAAAGAAAATGGTGTTATTCTACCTTGTTCTCGCCAAGCAAATCAAAGACAGAGTGGAGGATGCTGAAGGAGTTTCAGTACGAAAAACCCACTCTGCTGGAATGAAAAACTGGAATATGCAGGACAGTGTTATATACAGATATCTTAAGCCTTTAAGCATTTTGCCCTGGGGAATGAGCTAAAAATGTAGCAGCTGATGTTTGAAGTAGTGCCATTTAGTGAGTCCACATTTACTGACGTTGCCAAGTCAGATCCCTACATGGATTAATCCACAGAATAGACAACTAATTGCAAAAAAGAATATGAAGACCACAGTGCTTAAATGTAGTTTTACTAACTGTCCAATGTCAGAATAAAGAAGGCTGGAATTTAACCTCAAGTGACATTACAGAAGTCATGGTAAGTAATAAATTCTCTTGACTCTGATCCTTAAAAAATCTAAGAATAAGCAGCACCATGTTAGAAATAAAGAGGTCTGACCTGTTCCCTGTTCACTTTTCAACTTTTAAATAAACGCATTAATTTCATCACAAAAATCTGGAAAGATTTGTGAAAGGAAGATGCAGTCTCAAAACCCCTATAGAGTCTCACTGGTTAGGAGTGAGAGTGGGGAGAGCATGTGCTTACATGGCAGGTGGGATTATTACCTGGGAAGTATTTTCCCCATTTATCTGATTAATGAAAGTCAGTGTGATATTTGTTAAACATAGAGTACAGGGCCCCACTTAGCGTTTGAACTTCCAAAGGGGTCACAAAATAATGAACACACTGGCACAACCTAGGGGGTTATGGGGATTCTGAAGATAGGATGTTTGTAGTGCTGCCTCTATAGGAAGTCCCAATGTGCTGTGGTTGGTAACGTGTGATCCTGGGAATGTCAACAGGGCTAAAGTCAATGTGAAGTTAAAGCCAAGGCTCAGTAGTCAGCTTTAATTAACTGGTCTGGTCTCAACTTGAGAATAATGCCTTTGCATGTGTGTGGACTTTTGGCTAGAGGTCTTGAGATGATGAATAGGCAGGGCTGCCTTGGTAGGCCGTGAAATTCTGTGGTAAGGAATCATACACTAACATGAATGGACATTAACTGAGAAGGTGAATTTATAAACAATTGAATGTAGTGGCAAAAAGACCAAATTTCAACCCTGGACCTAAGTTCTAGTCCCAGGTCAGTCATTTAATTAGCAATGGAACTCAGAGCAAATAATCTAAATTTCATAGGCCTGTAGCTTATCATCTATACAATCAAGGAATGAGCACAGGTAATCTATTGAGATCTTTTCAACTTTATAATTTTCTGAAATCTGTGATTTAAGTGGTGCCTTGAAATCTAAGGAGAAGGCTAGAGTAGGAACTACCCATTTAGTAAGGAGTGGGAAAAGAGGTTAAATAAGTAACCCCGAGAGGTTAGATAACTACCAAGACCACAAAGCTGATAGATGGGCTCTCTATTCTGATGCCAGAAAAATGCCCTTACTCCAAACTATAGTCCATACTTCTGAGACACTGTCATTCACTGGCCTTACCAGGAGATATGGTGTTCTAAGAATAAAAAGGCATAAACTCTTCCCATTCTTGGGTGAGTCACCTGCCTGACCCCAAAAATGAAACTTAGGTTTCTGTACTCCTAAAGCTGGGTGGGCAGGGGGAGCCCCTATAGGAGAGGGTGGGCTGCCTCTAAGGTTTCTGATTTCTAGCTCTTGCATTTATGTGTTCCCCTATCCCTCACCATTTAAATGCACCAACTCACTACTGAGGAGCTTTCAAGAGTGCTTGAACCTTCTCTCATGCATTTTTCTCCTGAATTCTTAAATTCATGACAAAGCATCAAATCACAAGATAACAACTGACATTTACTGGGTGTTTTTCGACAACTGCAGCAGATATTTTGCTAAGTATCTTATAAATATACCTCATTAAATTATCACAACCATAGGAGGTAAGTTGTCTAGTTGAGTAAGCAAAGCATCAGAGTGGGTAAATAGTCTGCCCAAGGTGACACAGCCTGTCAGTAACAAAGCTGAGATTAGAACATAGGTACTCATGACATATGCTCCCTAGAAGAAGTAGCCTTTCTTTCAGGGCTCATTTTAATCCTCCAAAATGTCCTCTTGGTCTACACAAAAGCAAAGAATAGGTACAAATCTTTACAATATAAGCTGCACTAATTCTGACAAGGAGAGATATTCTCTATTGTTCTCTTGTTAATCCAGAATATAGAATACACGTAAGTGACATAATCTTCTCTTCCCTATAGTACACCTGATACACCCTACCTCATTCTAGACCAGTGATCTCTGGGGTGGGGGGGGAGTATAAAATTAAGATATTGTGTAGTTAAAGCATTTTAAAGCATTTAGATGCAGTACTGCTATATGACAAACAAGGAGTATCAATAACATCTAAATCTGCAACTAACGATACATAGTAAAAAAGAGCATCTGGACTAGTCTGAACTGAGAATCTCATCAGATTGACTTCTAAATGGTTGATTTTGAGTATATTATGATTAGTAGCTTAAAAAACTTACATAGTGTCATGGAAAAGGCAAAATGAGGAATAATTCATCTCCAGGTGATATCACTTAAATTTGTTGTAAGTCATTCTGTGTTGTGAGATTTAAACATCTGGATACTTAAAGGCTTAAAGATTATCAACATTACTTGACAGATAAATAAGACAGGACAGACATGCTTCCGTTATGCTTCTCCATGATTAACAAGGAAACAGAAATCAAATAATCAAGGGATTTTTTTTTTGGATTACCTTTGGTCCAGGAAGTCCATGGGGTCCCTGAAAATGAAAAACACAGATTTTAATTAAGAATTGATTCACTATTTCCTAGAAGAAGTGATTATTGTAGAGAGTAATCGAAGAGATGTGAAACAAGAATTTTCCTGTTTGAGCTATAGCTAGAGGCAGGCCAGTGTCTGTTAATACCTAGTGAAAGTTCCTTCGAGCTCTTGGTTTGTTTTGTAATTGGAAATTCATTAACAGCAATTCTTTCTGCTGAATTCCTGTGAGAAGGAGGGAGAAATCTGCCAGGGTTATATGAGAGAAAAAATTTTAAAAGTACTGTGAACCCACAATACTCTTATTCCTCAGATCCATATTTTTATAAAATCTAGGTGGAATATGTGAAACACGTTATAAGGTTATATAGAATAGAAGTCTTAAAACACAGAAATTTGCCAGATAAAAGTCCCAGACTTTAAAGTACTAATGAAGAGGAAACCTTTTGCATTATTAAGTCCTCTAGACCCAAGAGGAATCTAAAGAAGGAAATGAGGAGATGACGGTCAAGTTTGGAATGCTGTTGCAATTTAATTAATTTAATTAATTTATAACTAAGGAAAGGATTCTAATACAGGAACACTAAGCATTATTAGTTAGAATGCATTTGTTCTTACAGCAATGAATTCTTCAAGGCTCTCATAACAGTTATTTATCAATGGAAAGAAGTTATAATGTATACATGAATAAGGCTTTTCCCCTGTATTTTGTGGAAAATCTAACTAAAGAGACTAATTAGCCAACCTAAATTACCTAAAGTTTACTGTAGATTGCTTTAACCTTTTTCAGGTGATTTAAACGAACTCTTTGGAGAAAGGAGTATTTAAATACCTAATAGCAAAATCATACAACAGTACAAAAAAGTTATTTATCAAGCAATATACAGATATTTGTTACATGTATCTACATTGAAATAATATTTTCTCTTTAGATAAGTGGTGGGTAAAGATTTTCAGGAAATGGCTGTTACTTTATCAAATAGTCTTTATTTTAGTAATAAAAGATCCATTTAACAAATTAATTTCATATGAACAGGATATAGCATTTTAAAATTTAATCTTTTAACTTAAAGTGGAGGGTGTATTAAAAAGCCCAAAGTATGCCATTGCTTAATTCTTTTTTTTTTTAAAGATTTTATTTATTTAT
Source organism: Vulpes lagopus (assembly GCF_018345385.1). NCBI lineage: Eukaryota > Metazoa > Chordata > Mammalia > Carnivora > Canidae > Vulpes > Vulpes lagopus. The sequence continues at coordinate 105,142,159 of NC_054829.1, forward strand.
TCATGAGAGACACAGAGAGAGAGAGAGAGAGAGAGAGAGAGAGAGAGAGAGGCAGAGACACAGGCAGAGAGAGAAGCAGGCTCCATGCAGGGAGCCTGACATGTTACTTGATCCTGGGACTCCAGGATTATGCCCTGGACCGAAAGCAGGCACCCAACCACTCACCCACCCAGGAGTCCCACCATTTGCTTAATTCTTAATGAACTGTTTAGTTTTAAGAAAATAAGGTTAATTATAACTGTTTCATGGTATGAAATAGAAATGGCAGTTCATAAGAAATAGATGATTGGGTCTAGAGCTCTGCTTTGTGGCTTAGATCATTCTAGTGAAGCTCTTTTTTAGAACACAATAGGAGGAAAGAGTGACTCACAGTTTTTTTAATCTGTGTGACTGAAGACATGAGGTTTATTTAGACACCTTAGAGATAAATGAGACCTTAGAGGCTGCCTGACTTGTCAAAGGCTTCTGAGGCACTCCACCTTCTAAGCTCTAGCCTTAACACTAGTGCTATTAGGTGGACATTTTGAGAATTACACTGGTTTAATGGCTGCCTTCCTCACCAGAAATGAGTTTTGTGAGGGTATGCCCATTGACTCTATTGGTCACTAAGGGATACTTGTGGTATGTACTGGGTCCACCAGAGTACTGTAAAGGTGAAAAGAAAAAGAAGCAACACTATATATGTCATCTGTGGAAGTGCGCTTCAATACTTATCATCTTATTTTATAAATGTTCCTATTAAACATCTCATTAAAGGATCTCAAAATTGGTTAGATACCTTCATTAATGGCTACAATTATTAATTTTGTTATGCTATTAATGGCCTAAACAGTGTTTGGTTAAAATGATTTTTTGATGTTCATACTATAGATTGTCAAATCTACCTTCAACTCTCCTATCACAAGACTACTCTATCTCTTTTCAGGAGATGTGTTTGAGGGAATGAAAGACAATATAAAGTCAGTATATCTCAAAGCACCTCATATTCTCTGTCCATTCCACAGAGAGTAGCACAAAATACAAACTGGCTATTTTGAGGGATGTGTTCATGTTTTTTCTAGTAGCATGCTTGTAAATAAATGATTACATGTTGTAGAGAAGAAAGGCTTACCATGGGGCCTGGTGGGCCATGGGGGCCTGGTGGGCCTGGTGGGCCTATGATCTGTATGTCCAAAACATAAACATGGATTTGGTTACTTCATTTAGATAAGGCGGTTTGGCTTGAATCTTGTGCTGGGGTTCTGCTAAGGCCATTAATAGCTGTAGAGGCAGAAGGATACTAAAAGAAGTGATGCATTTGGTTTTTTACATTAAGAAATTCCTTTATGAGAATTAAAAAAAAAGAACTTAAAAATACAGTTGTTTTTACAAAAGCCAGAATAAATTTAAAGTACATTAAAAGAAAAGAGAGCAAATGATTACCAAGAAATGCTATAACAGCACAACCACTATTAAACTCTCAAATTATTTCACCTAGTAGAAACAGGGCTTGGGAGAAAAAAAAAGGTATGTTTTGTATTCACAAACCTCTACCCAAAAGTTTTATGGGAAAACCACTGATTTTTCTCCTTAGGATAAGGGAGTCCCCTAAAAAACTGCTTACCTCAGACCTCTGAGATACTCTGTCTCTCATTGTACAAGGCTGACAGACATTTCCTCTACAGTTTGACACACTAAGAGGTTCACAGTCTTTCTACTGTTGATAAGCCATCTGGCACAGGTTGAACTGGGTAAATAATAGGTCTGTTTCAGAGTTCTTTAGGAACCATGGAAGTTCAGCCAATCATGGACTTACAGAAGGACCCTGAGGACCTGGCAACCCGGAGTCTCCTTTTTCTCCTTTCATTCCATTGGCACCCTACAAATAACCAGTAAGAATTGAGCTGGTAAAGTTGTTTCCAAAATGTAAGAAACAATTGAATTTTATTCCCAAGCCCAACATTCTTTTGAAATTTTTATAATATTATGCATATGATATACAAAAGAAGGATTTATCCCCTTGCATTTTAGTCTCAAACAGGAAGCTTCTCTAAATCTCTAGGATTATGGGTGATATGTGAAATAAAATATAAAGTAAATAAAAACTAGGTTAGGCTTGATTGGTTAAACTTACACATTGTTAAACATGTCAGATTATAAATGTTATATTTTTTATGGTGGTGCTCACTTTAATAGCAAAGGTCAGTCTTTTAACTTAGTTTTCATTGACATTTTTTTAAATACACTTCCTTGTTTTAAAACAGATCTAGGGCAGTGAAGTTTTCTACATTATTTTAATATTTTCCCTTCCAAATTCTCAGTAAAAATTATGGGGTAAAACCATTAAAACTCCATTCTATACACACAAAGAGAGTACTTTCAAAAGTACCTTGTTTTTAAATTGTATATTTTGTAGTTTGTTAATTTTTTTTATTATGGTTTATTTAAAGATGACCAGTTACCATCATCTTATGCATACCAAATTAAAGTGATCAACCATATTTATTTTACTATCTGCTGATGGGAATAATTCAGGAAAACATGAAGGTGTATTTTAGAATTCATTCGGTTAGATGCTTTAAAACTTGTTTTAGTTAGTGGCCCACTTGGAAAGATTAGCCAACAATACTTCAAATATTTAAAAATAAAAATATTAAATGAATCACTAGATGAGACTGCTGCTAATCATGTAACTCTTTTCTGATGATTTAATTTATCTTAAGATGAACACAACCTAAAAAGTATACACATACCGGTAATCCAGGAAGTCCGATTCCTCCTTTTTCACCTGGCATGCCTGGGTCCCCCATATCTCCTTTTGAGCCTTTAAGTCCCTACAAATGATATGGTTTGCATGTAAAAATCATACTGACCCTTGATAGTAATATTTTAGGGAAAACAGAATTACAGATCAATTTTGTCAGTGGATGATCCTATGCTGAGATGATTCTGATTTTCACTATTAGGTAGAGTTATTTATTATAGAAACCTTCTACATTGAATCAATACTATTTCTCATGTAATAAAAGTGGTTAAATTCTATTTCTTAGGTCACTTAGGTATGAAAATCATGAACTTAAGTGTTAACATAATTTCTCCGGATTCTGTATTTTTACCTGGCAGCTAATTTGAAACCACTGGTCCTGAAAACAGTTTAAGGAATTGAATTCTCAGCAGTACAATATACATTCTGAACCTGGAAATGTTACTTAAACAAAAGTTCAAATAAATTCCTCCCTTCTCTATTCACGATACACCCTCACCACTCTTAAAACCAGCCGGAAGTTCCAGTCACCATCAGTTTCAATAGTTCAATATATAGAAAGGTAAATAATATGGACACCAATCATTAGTTACTGAGTCATTAGGCACCAGCGTCAGTTAAGCTCAGAAATACTTCAATTTCTCCACAGTGTTGTTTTATTCTCACGACATCCCTATGAGGTGATCTATGATGTTATTTTTATGCTCTAATGGTGAGGAAATAGATACATGTATATTTTGAATGCTAACAAATCTGAATTTTATAATAATAATAATAATAATAATAATACTGAAGTTAATTTATATTGTTAAGCATTTTCATCCAAGCAGTTTCACTATCATACAACCAGATGGCCCATTCTTGAGCAGGGATAATCATAGTTCTGATAGTAAGGAATCCCCTGGTTGTACAAACTTGTTCATCTTTTCCATACTACAAACTACTTAAGGACAGGAACCTTTCTCTTCTTTACTTATACCTATAGCACTTAGTTCAGAATCACTCGCTAGGTGGGTGGGTAGTAGGTAGGTAGGTGCCTCAATGGGTAGATGGCTCTTACTGGTTAATCAGCCCCTGGGTGGTTTTAGGAATCTAGTGTTGAAGAGCAGCAGGATACCCAATCTCTACTATTGGACTTAGTAGCAGACGAAGACCTTGTAAAGCCTATAGGAAAAAATCCAGCTATTGTATATGTAGGGACTATGTAGTATGTCATTATGCATGTCAAATTAATTATTTTTAATGATGAACATTCAGAACGGTAATACAATCAGAATTTCTAAAAAGATTTATTTACTTATTTTTAGAGAGAGAAAGTGAGAGTACAAGCAAGAGGGGCAAAGGGGGAGGGAGAGAGAATCCCAAGCAGACTCCCCACTGAGCATCATGCCCAACGCAGCACTCTATCTCATGACTCTGAGACCATGGCCTGAGCCGAAACCAAGAGTTGGATGCTTAACCGGCTATGCCACCCAGGCACCCCAATACAACCAGATTTTTAAATTCTAATATTCTCTGATTAATAATAGCAAAACAGCTATAGTTTCTTTCTTTTTTAATTATCACATTTATTTGATGTAACATCATATGATTTCAACATACAACTCTGATATTAAAATAACTCTTCTCTTAATTTTATTATCTAATACTATCTTCCTGAGGAGCATATTTTGCTAACTGTCTCAATGATCCTCCTGATTTCTTATGATCTTCTTGATTTTAGCCATTTTTTTTTATTTTAGCCATTTCTTGAGTAAATAATGGAAGCCTAGAAAACAGCAAATATCTTGAAGCTAATCATTGTGATTTGACTCTGAATTCCAAATAGTGTCTACATGGTCTTAGATTCTGTTTTGGCCAGAGGTAAACCACATCTTATAGACCAAAACCAGCCCAGGGATTATTTTTGTGTAGGCTGAAAACTGAAAAAATTTTTTAATAGATGTTCAGATAAAAAAAAAAGTCACAAAGATTGTATGTGACCTGCAAAGCCTAAAACATTTACTATTTGGTACTTTATAGAAAAAGTTTGCCAACCTCTGTTTTAAGGGAAACCCTTGTAGATACTGCCATATTCTGTGAAGATACAGATGCCTCACTTGTTTCTGTATTTCCTAATGATCTTAAAACTTAGGTATAATCTTTATGTGGGAAAAAAAATCTTTTCAAAAATTACCTATGTAATAATATCTAATTTTGTGGAAACTTTGGTCAACTGATTTTAATCTTGAATTATTTGTATTCACTGACAAAACTTAGCTTATTCTTACTAAATTGGTAATAATCTTGTAAGTCTAATAAAAATTTGCTGAGGTGTCACTGGTAGATTGATAAGGAGTAATGGGATAAAACTAAAATGTCATATTGCTTGTATGTTTCTACAAAGAAAACTAATGTCTAATTTTTTTAAAGATTTTATTTATTTATTCATAGAGACACACACAGGGTGGGGGGGGAGGGGAGAGAGGCAGAGGGAGAAGCAAGCCCCATGCAGGGAGCCCGACGTGGGACTCGATCCTGGGTCTCCAGGATCACACCCCAGGCTGCAGGCAGCGGTAAACCGCTGCGCCACCGGGGCTGCCCCCCTTTTAAAAAAAATTAATGTCTAATTTAAAATCAATTGCTTTTTAGAGTTAATGTAGTCTCTACACCAGATGGTAAAAAAAAGAGAGAGGATATTATATATCAACACTCCTGTCATTTGGGCTCTAAATCTATATTAAAAGTGGTGATTAATTATGATGCTTTAAATGACAATATGTATCTTTGAAAATTACCTGCTCTCCATCAACTCCTGGGATTCCTGGAGATCCTGGCTCTCCCTGTTAAGGTAAAAAGTGATGGTTTGCCTCCATTTATCATTGGTAAATAAAAGTCATGTTAGTTGATGACAGTACAATTTGATTTTCAGCAAATGCATCATAATCCTAAAGAAGGGTTTGTTACATCATACACATATCAAAACTAAGTGAAATAACATTTTTGAAGATTATATACAACAATACTTATATGTAGCTAAGATCCAAGTTTTTATTTTTGCCCCAAGTGAGATGTAGGCTAATGGAAAAACTGGTGAAAGAAAACTGATAAAGATCATTTGGTGGCTGACCATATCCTACAACAACAACCTATATGCCTTACTTAATTTTTTTCTCCTTAAAAAAATCTGTATTTCTCTTTATTTTCCAACTTGAGAAAAAAGCAAAAACATGACAGTTGACTTAAGAACAGAATGCAAAGCCCTACAAGTTTACAATATTTTAACTGGTACTATTTGAGCAGTGGATACAGATTCATGACTGTGAATGTGCTATTTCCAGAAAGAATCAATCAGATATCTTAATCCACATAATCCATAAAATTACTTTTGGATCAATTATATTATGATAGGGATGAACTAAAGTTTACTACTATTCACATTATGATTTATTAGAAAACTTGACAAACCCCAAATCTATTTTTTCTTAACTGAAGATATTAAAAACAAATGTAAGCAACATGCTAGATATTTATTCAAACAACAAACATCTAGTCACTTTTCATTTGGAAAGGTACTGAACAGACAAATTCTTTGAAACATAGATATTATTTTGTAGATCCAATTATAAATATCCCTGATTCCCACACTGTGGAAATTTTGTAAAATCAACTCTCCTGAGTGTGAGTGTCCTGCCTCACAGACAGACTTTCAAGGGAGCTGACTTGACTGTATTTTTCTAGAAAGGCTTGTTTGAGGACGGTATTTTTCTAGAAAGGCTTGTATAAACAACGATATTGAAATGGTTAGAGATCCTTTCCCCAGTAAAAATTTAAGAGCTATTGGCCACAGCATGAAATTTGAACTTTCCAATGTTTAAAGAAAGCCTGACAAACAAAACAAAACAAAACAAAAAAAAAAAAAAGAAAGAAAGAAAGAAAGAAAGAAAGAAAGAAAAAGCCTTTCCTTACTCTTGATTTTCTGCTCTCTGTGGTAGCAGAAAAGTTTCTTTGCCACAAACAAGTCTGCTGAGGTTGGATGCACCTGGCTAAGCCCTCATCTCATTCAGTCTGAATACTTTTCAACACTCTGGGCCCAATAATGATTGTTTTGCTAAGCTTTTACCTTCAAAATGTGACCTATAAGTGTTTAAAAGAAAACATAACTCTTTAAGTATGATTTTATCTTTCACTCATCAAATGTAGTTTGCAAAGAGTTACTTGATGTGCAAGAAGTCAAACAATCCTTGGTCAATAAAGGAAAGAGAAACACTAATTGAATAGGTTCCTAGTCAGTTTGAGGCTGTGTGTCCCCAGTGCAAATGGGTTCTATATCTGACTCAGGCTACATTTGCTGACTCTTGGTCATAGGCACATCTCACCTCAATGATCCCAGCCTTCTCAAGGAGAGATCACAGAAAGCATGAAGGACTATACAAGCCCAAGATCTCAATCATAGGATCATTGTGTGGTGTGTGGGGTGGGGGCAGAGTGATAACACAGTGGGAAGGCTGGCAGGGGTGAGTAAGGGAGTCTGACTAACCCCATCCCACAGCCCTCGTATGACATTCATTTGGCCAGCTTCCTTTTATCTTTAGTTTCAGCTCAAAGTCATCCTTGATTCCCAAGACCAAGAATTCTTCCCAGATGCACATTCATAGCACATACTTTTCATCAAAGTACTTACTCTATTTATTAATAATTGTGTCTTTATTTGGCTATCTTCTGTTCTAATCTGTAAGCTCATTATTGAAACCCCTTACTATATCCAGGTATCTCTGTTAGATATCAGTCTTTATCATGGAGTGGAGGCTCAAATATGACTTACTGAAGAACTAGTTAAAATGAATAGCAATTGGATTATAAAACAAAGAGGTGGGTATAGATTTTAACCCTACATATACCCTTCATGGCTAGGTGCTTCTTCTTACCTCTTCAGGACAAAGGATCCCTTTGGAATTATGTAAATCCCTTGCGCTTTAAAGAAGAGTAAAGTCCTAGAAGCTTTTGAGGTGTGTTTAGCACTGGGGCCAATTTTGGTTCTGGAGACTTAGTCAAGTGAGAAGAAGAGCAAGGAACTTAGATCCTAATAGATTCTACACAGAGGAAAAAGAAATCTGCAGATTTTCTTCTTGGTTGTCTAGGCCAGCTCACCAAGATATTGGAGATTAGGGATCCAGGCTCACTTGCTTACCAGAAAAAAATAACTGGAGCATATTTGTTTTTCATCTCTTAGGGACCAGAATTTGATAGAAAAATAGAAAGTCAGGAAATCCCAAACATTACATTAATGTTTTACATGAAATCTGTTTGAAATTAGGCTCTATATTCTAAATATAACTTCTATTGGTAAGGACTTCAGCAACATTTTACTTTATATTCCTTTTTATAGTAGAAAGATAACTTTCTATGTGCTAGCTTTCTGTTTTTAAGTATCTTGAAAGAGAAGGGTACAGAAGCTAGCATGAGTGTGTGTGTGTGTGTGTGTGACAGACTAAGCAAATAAATTGCCTTAAAAGGCATCAACAAAAGATGGATTTCAAAACTACTTGAATCTCCTACAGAACTCCAATGATGAAAATCATATTTCAACACACATAGCTCAGTTCTGAAAAGCTAGAGACACTGGCTATGTGTTAATTGCTCAAATGTGGTTAACGAACTAAGTTTGACTTTGGATGGATAAAGCTAACACCACTGATAAATTTGAGATATAATCAAGTAATTCTAGGTTTCTGCTCTTCATAGTCGGTATGTTTTATTAGATAATATTTAAATGGCAGAATGTCTGAATAAATAGAATAGGATGTGCTATAAAAAATGACTCAAAAATGATTCCTCAAATTGTCATCAGCAATAACATCATGCTAAAGCTTCTCCTGTTTTATTTTCATTCTAAATGAATTGAAGGGAAAAATCTTTTTTAGTGTTAGAGTAAATTTTCCTTCAATCCTCTATACAAATATTTTCCTTTTTTCATACACTACAGTTAGTGTATATATGAATATGTCAATATATAAATATATAATACATCATATTATATAATTATTATTTATATAAAAATATCTATAATAATTATAATTTCTATAAAACTTGTTTTTCCCTCTTTTAATATTCTGTGTTTCTCAGTATCCTCCCTCTAAATTGAATGCTATTCTTATTTCTCTCCCTTATTTCCTAATATTCCTTTTTTTCTGATCCCTCTTCCTTTATCCCGGACCTCAATGTCTATTCTTAGCTCTCTGGAGCTGATCTATTCTTAGATCAGCAATATTGCTCATCTCTTCTCCAGCAGTTTTTAAGAATGATTTTTCAAAGATACAGATACTTAAGTTGGGATTCCCTATACTGTACAAGGTAAATGGAAACAAGCAAAATGAAGAATAACCTTTGGCCCTTGTAGTCCTTGAGGTCCAGGTGGTCCAGGGGGACCCTAAATCAAGAAAAGACAATTTTTTAACAAGTGGTAAGTATCTGTATTACAATTTATGCTTTAAATAATAAGTATGCTATATATTTCTCTTATTTCTGTCATAGTCAAACATCCTCCAAAATTAATTTGCAACAAGGACAAATTTACACGTTATACAATCATAAAAGTGACCTACTTATATGCAAAAATATCAATACATTTAGGTAATATAACACTGAAGACGCTTTTGAGTTGATTTTATAAGATACTGCAAAACAGCTGCTGTGTCCCACATTCATCTCCTTGGGATGAGTTAGCTTACTAATATTACCTATATTTCTAGACACCCAGACTCCCCCACCCCCCGAAAGGATTTGATTTCCCAACCACTAAAGAACAAAGCTATTATTATAAGGCCAAAGACTTTAAGAAAAGTAACAACAACTTTTTTTTTGTTTTTGGTCTTTTCTACTAAGCAAACAAATGATTTAAGTGGGACAAATGTCATAAAAGGTTATTAATATAAGGAAGCATAAAACTAAGTATCAGACAAAAACAAGTGCTACATTAGTACCATTATTACCAGCATGCATCAACACCAAATACAAAGTCACAAACCACAGAAATCATGCAATAGGAGTTACCGTGACAGTTAAGGTGGTAATCCTCTGTTGGGAAAATGTATTGACAAAGACAGAGTTACCTATTTTGTGTGCTAAAGTACAATAATACATTTCTGAAATAATTCATTTTTTAAATATGTTTTAGCAAGCCTGATGTCTTAAAAGGGACTGACGAGATAGTGAGAACATATTATCCTATCTTTAAATGAATACAGTATAGTTGCAAAGATTTGGTGGGGCGACAGGCATCAGAACACCGTTCATCACCTGATGAAAGGTTGTTTTTTAAACTAGTTTTAGATTTTCCTTTTAAAAACTATGTATAAAGAAAACAGAAAATGTCAAGATTTTAATTCACTTGGTTAAAGAAATCTATGTAGTAAAATGGTGTATCATAGAGGTTTGTTGGCAGGACTGTGAACCAAGAAACTGCTATTCACAAGAGTTTCATTCCAGAGCACTTCAATTAAAGAAAACAGAAATATCCAATTGTATGTATAAGTAATATTTTCTTCTTTTTAGTCTATAGCTTCTTTTTGCATTATAATTAGCTTTTTTTGGGTGCCATGGATAAAGATAGGAGTTGACATGGAATTCATCCAGTTTCTTAGTGTAAAGTACCAGAGCACTGTAACAAAGTATATTGTCAAAGTATGAATCTCCACAACATCTGGTCCTTAATCCATTAATCATTTCTGCATTAGTGTTTTCTATAAGTTTAAGTCCTATACTAAAAGTTCTTTTTGTGTGCGTGTGTGAGGGAGAAAGCATGTGCATGTGGGACCAGGTGAGGGGGTGGGGAGGGAAATGTGTGGGAGGGTAGGATGGAAGGTAGGGGGTTAGGAGGGACAGAAGGAGAAGGAGAGAGAGAATCTCAAGCAGGCTCCACACCTAGCATGGAGCCCCTGGTGGGGCTCAATCTCACCACCGTGAGATCATGACTTAAGCTGAAATTAAGAGTTAGTCATTCAACTAACTAAGCCACCCAGGGACCACTTGTGCTAAAAGTTCTGTAGGACCCATAACCACCAGATATTATCATAGAGGGAGCACATTTTCCATCAGCAACTCTGCTCACAGAGAAACGTTATCCAGTTAATATAAACTTGTGAATACTAGTTCAACACCATCCCTTTGTTTGCCACTCCTCCATTCCAATTTCTGGTTGAGGTTGCTGCTATTGTTTATTATTGTTATTGTAGAAAAAAATCTTAATATTATGATTTTACTTCAAACACTCAGGTCTCTAGTGACATAGTCATCTATCCTTAGAAAGTAATTTGTTTTTTTTTTTTAAATTTATTTATGATAGTCATACAGGGAGAGAGAGAGGCAGAGACACAGGCAGAGGGAGAAGCAGGCTCCATGCACCGGGAGCCCGATGTGGGATTCGATCCCGGGTCTCCAGGATCGCGCCCTGGGCCAAAGGCAGGCGCCAAACCGCAGCGCCACCCAGGGATCCCAGAAAGTAATATGTTTATGAATGTCTACAAATGATTGATGTTTATATTCTAGAATAAAATCCATCATGGTTATTATAGCTTCACAGAAAACACAGTTGAAAAAAAGCGCACCACCAGAGCTTCTAAGACAAAAGGCAAAGTGGCCATAAACTGGGGGCAATCGGTGTCCATCGAAAGATGAATGGATAAAGAAGATGTGGTTTATGTATACAATGGAATATTACTCAGCCATTAGAAACGACAAATACCCACCATTTGCTTCGACGTGGATGGAACTGGAGGGTATTATGCTGAGTGAAGTAAGTCAATCGGAGAAGGACAAAACAGTGTATGTTCTCATTCATTTGGGGAATATAAATAATAGTGAAAGCGAATGTAAGGGAAGGGAGAGGAAATGTGTGGGAAATATCAGAAAGGGAGACAGAACATAAAGACTCCTAACTCTGGGAAATGAACTAGGGGTGGTGGAGGGGGAGGAGGGCGGGGGGTGGGGGTGAATGGGTGATGGGCACTGAGGGGAACACTTGACGGGATGAGCACTGGGTGTTATTCTGTATGTTGGTAAATTGAACACCAATAAAAAATTAATTTATTAAAAAAAACTGGGGCCAAGTTTTAAGAAAAATATCACAGCCCAGATTTTTATACTATCATATCTGTGTAACATAAGGTACCACGTAGTTTATTCTTAAGGGATTCACCTAGAGCAGGAGTCAGATTTATGGTTATGAGAAAGCTACTTCTTTACTCCTATAAGTAGGTGAGTCATTTTTAAAAAGGCTATTAGAGTATTATATAGTAGAAGTAATTTCTTCATCACTGCCTTCCAATTATATATTATATTTTTAACTACAAAGCAGAATCCTCAAACCTTAGAGGGAAGGGACTTCACAATTTGAACTCTATGAGGTTTTCCTCATATGAGGTACCATATCTGAGTTCTTTTTCCACCTGGACACAAAATTGTCTTTTTAAAAAATGTAAGGATAACAACATGTTTTTTTTTTTAACAACATGTTTTATAATAAGTTGCATAATAAAGGTGTATTATTAATGGTAACTGAACTACCTAACAGATGGAGTTTATGTCATCTTGTCAATAAGTGTATTTTGTGAGACCTAACAGTTACATAGGTGAGTTTTATCCAGCTAATAATAAGAGAACAAATGGCAAACTAAGCTTAACTTCTCAACAACATAGTTTTTACCACCATCCTGAAGCACCCATGTGCAGGCACACAGAGACATCCTAAAGATGTTGGCTTACTCTGGATTTCTTCTATCTGGTTTTTCTAAGTTAAACCTATGTGGACTCAGTTGCATTCTCTCTTGAACTCCACGAATGATCGGAAAACCAGAATTTTTGGTAGTGATGAAGAAAGACATGTTCTCTAGTGAGGCACAATGTGAAATGGGAGGCATGAACTGGAGCAACTGCAAACAGGCTGAAGCCTTATGGGTTATGATTTAATCCCTGAGATGCTTATGTAATCTTTTTAGAATTAAAGGTTATTTTTTTTCATTTCTCAAAATTATGGAAACTGAAAATCACCCATATTTACACTAGACAATAGGTTTAAGTTAGATAGTATTGAATGTTTTTAAAAACTTGAGTTAGGAAGTAGGTTTTTACTCCTAATTTTGGAAACTTAAAAATAAAAATAAATGGCTTATGGCAGATGTTTATGCAGATAACAATTTTCAATAAAGGCAAATTCCAACAGAGGTAAAATTTTATATTTCTAATGTGATAGTTTTATAATTATAATATACACCCGTTTACCTAATTATTCTAGATATTTTAGGCAGATTTTTTTGTAGAGGAGGCGATAATAAAATGAAATCCTTCGGGTGCCTGGGTGGCTCAGTTGGCTGAGCGACTGACTCTTTATTTCAGCTTAGGTCATGATCTCAGGGTCATGAGATCAAGCCCTGAGTCAGGGCTCCATGATCTGTGGGGAGACTGCTTGAGATTCTCTCCCTCCCTCTCCCTCTTCCCTTCCTCCTGCTTGTGCTCTCTCTCTCTGAAATAAATAAATAAAACCTTTTAAAAAATGAAATTGACAAAATGGTGAATATCTATCACTGGTTAAGAATAGAAGAAAAAATGTCTACTACCTCTTCTCAGGCTAATGGCTTAATTAATTTTATTAGGGGCCTTTGTTCCAGTACTCTATTAGGAAAACAAATAATAATTTTAAAAACGATAAGCTATTTACGAGCATAACACATGGTTGCCCTAATATTCCTATTAAAATAATAAATCTTTAGGTTGAGATATAAACATGAATTAGTTGACTATGACGGATATTGACTGGTTTCCTGTCATATAGAATTTAAGGTGGAAGAAGAAACTGAGCACATATATTGTTTCATGTCAAGACCTAGGTGTCAATTTTTAAAAAGGAACAGTGTGTTTACACATATTAGCAAAGAGTGTTCAGGAGCCCCTAAAAAGTGACCCAAACCATAATATTATATTTTATGGACTCTTAGAAAAAAATCTATTCCCAAATATCTTTACAAATAAGATCAATGAAATATAGATATACCAAGTGACTTCCCCAAAATGACTCAGCTAGTTAATAGTAGAGGGGAGATCAAAACAGATTTTTTTGTTTTAAGCTCAGAGTAGCTTGCTTCATGCCTGGCTCTATTCATACAAAGGATACTTTAGAAGACACAATTTTTTTCCAGAAATGGCCATGGCCTGTAATACTGGAGCATTTCTTGGAAGCTAAGAGAATGTACACCTTTTAAAGTGGTAGTAAGAGTTATGGTGTCACTGAAAGAAGTTGAAGGGAAATCTACAACGTGGCTAATAAATTAAAAATATGTCCCTATATTTTATAAATAAAAGCTTTGAAAACATAGTAGGCACACCAAAACTACTTATTCTCCTTCTCTCTTTCCTTCTGCATGCAGTTATCAGTTTGTATGGGAAAAGGAACAATTTAGAAATCTGGTTCTAGAGCTTAACAATAGCCCGGGGGCTACTGCTTATGTCTAATCCACTTGCATGGAGGAGCACTATTTCAAGCTCTTGACCAAACAAACTGACCAAGCAACATATCTCCAAGTGGTAAGCATGCTTCTCCTTGCATTTACCGGAAGAAAAAGAATGAAATGAAAAGAAAAATAGGCTGAGGGGACCCTGGGTGGCTCAGTCAATTGAGCTTCTGATTCTTGATTTTGGTTGAGGTCTTCATTTCAGGGTGGTGAGACTGAGCCCGGAGTTGAGTCAGGGCTCTGCGCTCAGCATGGAGCCTGAGTCTTGTCCCTATCCCTCTGTTCCCTGCCTCCTGCCCCGCCCCATGCTCTCTCTTTCTCTGAAGTAAATAAATAAAATCTTTTTTTTAATAATAATTTTTTTAAAGATTTTATTTATTTATTCATGAGAGAGAGAGAGAGAGGCAGAGACACAGGCAGAGGGAGAAGCAGGCTCCATGCAGGGAGCCTGACGTGGGACTTGATCCTGGGACTCCAGGATCACACCCTGGGCTGAAGGCGGCACTAAACCGCTGAGCCATTCAGGGATTCCCCATAAATTTATTTATTTTTTCCCCATAAATTTATTTTTTATTGGTGTTCAATTTGCCAACATACAGAATAACACCCAGTGCTCATCCCGTCATGTGCCCCCCTCAGTGCCCGTCACCCATTCACCCCCAACCCCAGCCTCGTCCCCTTCCACCACCCCTAGTTTGTTTCCCATAGTTAGGAGGGTATTATGCTGAGTGAAATGAGTCAATCGGAGAAGGACAAACATTATATGTTCTCATTCATTTGGGGAATATAAATATAAATATAAATATAAATGTAAATAAAATCTTAAAAAAAAAAAAACAGGCTGAGCTGAAGGCAGATTCTGCAAAAATGACTCAATAAATGCTTTACTAGTTAAAAATGGTGGTTGTAGAAAAGAAATAAAGAGGATGTAGAAATGTAGATCTACCATAATTACATACTGGGAATAAAATCATAAAGATGGGGGAAATAATTTAATCAAGTACAAAATGGCAAATATTTAAAACTAATTTGGCTTCAAGCAAAGAAATTGATTGTACATGTATGCTAAGTGTACTCACTCATCAATCAGTCACCATTTGTTCAATATTTACATGCTCAGACTTTTGCCAGGTATATTGGAGGACATAAAATAAGCATGAGACATACTTCTGTCACCAAGAAACTTACAATCTGGTAAAAGGCAGGACTCAAATAAATTATGTGATTTGAGAACAATTAATTAAGTTACTGGGCCCTGACTGCTAAGGTTTGAATGCATCAAAAGGAAGAATCATCTAGTCGCAGCAGTATATTGTTGGATGGGATTTGGATGGGTGAGAGAAAAGGAAGAAGTATGGGATAAATCAGGCAAAAAGAGGGTGGTTTTTATGGATATGTTAAATATGACCACTCTTGGGGAAAATTTGTGTTGTGAGGAAATAGAAAATTCTATGTAGGAAAGGCAGGATTATAGAGCTTTGAAAGACAGATGAAAGTCAGCTTGATAGAGTAGGTAAAGGGGTCATTGAGGTTTCTGAGCAGATTAGAGCTATCAAAAAAGTGATAGTTTAAGAAAATTAGTCTTAGAGTGATATGTAGAATGGGTAAGAAAGGGCAGGGAGGCACTAGGGACAAAAGAATTGGTCAAGGGCCTGTTGCAGTGGTAGTTCTGAAACAAACAGGATGTGAACCGAGTTGGGAATGCAGAGAATGAGATCACCTTAGGAGACATTTTGAAAAAGGAAAGAGCAGCATATAGTGAGATGTAATAATGGATGAGGGGCTAAGAACAGTTTAAAATTACTCTAAAGTTTCTTTCTCAAGAAAGTCAAAGACTTATAGTCTGGACTAACAGACAATGATTCATTAAAAAATGGAATCATTTGATTGCTGGAAAAAGTGACCAGTGTAATTGTGTGTGTTGGTAGGAGTTGATAAGGCAATGGTGCATCCCTAGTGGAAATATTCTTTGACAGCCAGAAGTACCTGTAGCTCAGACTTGGAGGTGAAATACTTGGAAGTCACACACAGGAAAGCACAGAAGGAATGACTGAACCAAGAAAAGATCAGAGACTTGAGGTTATCAAAAATTACAGGATGACAGAGAAACTGAAAATACTAACACAGAACAAAGAGGACAACTAGAAGAAATGAGAGTATAGGATTAGAAAAATCAGAAAGAAAACGTTTCAAAAGGAAGATGGTTTAGTATAAATGTCACAGAAAATCAAGGATAAGGAGTACAATGGGTTGACCTAGAGGTCATTATTGGCCTTTATAAGAGCAGTTTCAACAGATATCACCTAGAATGAGGAGTCCAAGCATGAAAAGGATGAATAGGAAGCAAAGGTGATGGAGACAAGCCACATGGTCTATGGATTTTCACTCTACAGGTATTTCTCTATGGTAATACATTATATTATGAATGGTAACAGTAATGAGAAATATCTATTGAGGACTGAGTATGTGACAGGCACTGTTCTAAGTGTATAATATGTATTTAGCCATTTATTTCTCTTAACAACTCTTCAGACAGGTAGTACTACTATCCTCATTTTACAGATGAGGACACTGTAGCACAGAGAAGTTAAATAAGTTCCCTAAGTCATGCACTTAGTAAGTCAAGAGATTTGCATCCAGGCAGCTCTGAATCTAGAGCCACAGGGCTCTTGATTGCTTTGCTAGGCTTGCTTTTGAAGAAAGAAGACAAAGACTGGCAAAATGAGCACAAGGTTTAAACTAGAGAACACTAAGGCATATCTGATGGCAGAAGGTGAAGAAAAGGAAAGATAAAAAAATGCTAAGAAATAAAGAGGATATACTGGGGCATGGAGAAGGGGATGGCTTGTTAGCTCAGGAAGGTGTGCTTTGAGCAGTGGAGCCCCCTGGGATCCTGGGGCCAGAGCATGGAAGCTGATATGTATACATATCACATGGGTGCTTATCAGTGTCTATGTCAGGGTAGGGGGCAGTCACTTGCCTGCAAGGCTTCGTGGAGGTTGCCATTGTAGTCTATGATCTCGGTGGCTCCCTGATCTCCCTTTTGACCAGGTGGACCCTGTGAAGAAAATGAACCAGGGGAAAATCATGGAAGTTAAGCTAGGCTGTATAAGGGACTATGGCAAAAAACAGAAATAGCAACATGCAGCTCTCTCTGACCATCAATTCCTTTATATAGCCCAACTGCACCTCAGAATAATCATGTTCAAATTTTGTCCCTATTGCTAAGAAGAAAACGCTTTTAACTTCCTACAGATGGCAGATTAAAGATATGAAATCTGATTTTTTTAAGAAAAGAGAGATGATTCAATTTCTGTAACTGTTTTCTAAAAATTATAAAATGTAGGCTAATCTGATTTGACTTGAACATTTTGTTGACTTTAACAATGTTTATTTAAGCATGTCTACATATCCCTTTTGATTCTTCTACTTCTCATAGATTGTTTCCTTATTCTTTAAGAAGATAGAACACTATTCTGTACGAAATGCTTGGCTTTCTCAATTGGAACATAATTCCATTAAAATTAAACCAAATAGGGAATGAATATGTCTACCCTACTCATTAGCTCTGTTACTAACTTTCCATTAGTCATGTGCTAATTCCTTGCCTGTCTTTAAAAAAGGCTTTGAAAATATGAGCTATTGCTTTCTTTATAATTGGGTTAATTGAAAAATGGAAAATTCTATTAGCTGTATGATTATGGGCTTGCTATTGCTCAGTTAGCAGAGGGAAAGTACATAGAGTTCCTTAGACTTTCTTCTTGTGGAGCTGATTTTATGTGTTAGAATCTACACACTCATTGCTCCTGGTGACTAAAATAAAAAATAAGAATAAAAGGGGGGGCCGCAGAAATAATCAGTAGTCTATCTCAGTGCTATTATTGGGTATTAGTCTAGGTGCCTTGTGAAAAGCCACATGGACACATGAGTCAAATATGGGCTTATAGGGGCCAAAAGCTTAGATGAGAAATGTACTCACCCTTGGTCCCAGGGCTCCAGAGTCCCCTTTCTCTCCACGATCACCCTTCCCCCCATGAAAATAGAAAAACTGAATTAGTAGCAGAGCCAACAGTCCAGAAATATTTCAAACCTAAGGATACATTTAATACTATGCAGCAGAACCTTTGATGAACTTCTGAAGTGGAAATAACAGCTAGAAAAACGACAACCACTGACATAGCAAACGCTTCTTTAAGATACACCATAAATTCCCTTTTCAGATGACAGAGTATCTTGGAATAACGATATATATGGTAACTCTCTTACTAGGGATCTTTAAAAGCAAAGCAAGTGGTCTCTATGATACCCAAAGTAAGCTTTTACACCTCTCAGAGTGAGCCATGTTAATATTTTTTAAATGAAGAGATTTGGGACAAAAGAAAAAAGAGCCAATCAATTGGGTTGTCTGTTTTCTGAGAAAAAAACAAAAGAGGTGTGTAGATAATCTGGACAGGGAAGGAATGGAGAGCTCAGTCTAGGGAGATTTAGAAGGGGAAGGTCACCAGTGAGGCCTCTCTATGATGATGATGAAGATCTAAGGAAAATTCTAAACATATAGGCCTTTTAATACTCAGAAGGTGCTGAAGTGGACAGCAGCTGGCTAGGTCAAGTTGGCAGGGCTGAAGGTCAGGGGTAGGGCAAAACCAACTGTGTTTTTCAAATGCAGTGAGAAAAATCTCTAAAGTTCCATTCATGGTGTTATTACCTAAACTGGTGAGAAATCAGGAATAATCTAAGCATCAAACCACACAGCCATCACTCTGAGAATACTCAAAATTCTCAGAAGTCTAAAGAGAAACCCTAGAAGAGATTTGAACCTGTGTATATTTGAAAGTTCTTTAAGACAGCTTTAAATTTGTAGTGTTCTTTTCCTAGGTGGAATTCAAATCATTTTAATATGTCTTTCAACATATTTCATAAAATGGATAGGGAGCAGTGAGAGAAAGCAGGAAAAGGGTTTTTAATTTTTTTCACCCACATTATACTAATAACATTGACCACAATAATTAAATTCTCTACGAGTAGAGAATTAATAATTTTTGCTGTTTTCCTCATTTTTTTACCCATTGTTTCATGTTATTAGTTGACAGCATCTTAAATAACATGATTCTGCTAACAGTACATGGATTATGGCAACTATTATGAACAGTATGATAAAGGAAAGAATTTCAGTTGGTGGTGAAATTTTAATGCCATGGAAGGAATCAACTAACTTAAAAGCTAAGTATAATTTGAACATTTATCACAAAGATCACCAGAAAATAAGTAAGATAAACCCTACATAATGTAAATTTTAAAAAGTCTTTTTTTTTCCCCAAAGACACTATTCTTATGAAATGGGAAATACAATTTCTCTTAAAGAATAGTCTGAAGCACAAGAACACACAAAAACGAACAATATAAAACAAGTCAATTGTTTTGAGATATTATCACAGGGATGAAAATATTGCAGATCCCAATGTGTGAGAGTTTAAAATGTGATTATCTGTGGAAGAGGCAAAGGCACAGCTCTTGAAGGCCTCAAGTTACATTAAAATGGTTATTTGGTTACTGACCTTTGACCCCTTTGGCCCTCTAGTTCCTGATTCACCTTGTTTCCCCTATTATAGCAGAATATGAAGCAGGAAAAGAGAAATGACAGAGGAGATAAGAACAGAAAAAAGAAATTAGCAGCGACTCAGAATACTGAAGAAAAATGGAAACACTTTATTTTAATTGCCTCAATATATGGCTCTATGTAACGTTGGCTATTATAACACAAAGCATGAATAGTTATCCTCATGTCATTGGTTCATCCCTGGTCTCTCTACCACCTTCATTCCATTATAATTCTGAAGACTGCCCACCCATCAGTGGATGGGAAGAGATCTGTGAATAATCCTCATTAGTCTCAACAGTGTTGCCATAAATCTCTTTTTCATCAAAGAGTGAATCATTTCCTGTGTCTCTAGGATGGCTTATTAGAATAAAGTGTTACCATATTAGTTTGCAGGAAGTTTAGAGGAATAAAGATTGAACAGTGAAATAAATTCTTAGCTCTGATATTTTCAGGGTGGTACACACCTTCAAATTACATAGAAGCTAATACAGCATGCATCAACATTTTTCTCAGTAAGTTTTAATACACATTGAGTGATAACATGTTAATATGACAGTCCCTCTTTACATCTGGATGTGTTATTAAATTTGTTAACTGAAAAGAACAAATTGGAAAAGTTGAATTGCAAAACTCCTTTTGAAAAGAAAAAACGGTGTGCATTTCAATAAATTGTGATTCTTTTGCTGTTTTAATTCCCATTGAAGAACTGTATTGTAGTTTAATGTTCTAAAGTAAGTTGGACAAATTTCCAAACCAAAGCTATTGTCAAATACAAGAATAACTGACCTTTGGTCCAGGGGCTCCAGGCTCTCCTCGTTCACCTCTTCCAGGAGGTCCTGCTTCTCCACGTTCACCCTGTCACAGAATACAAAATAAATAAATGGCAATTCCTCTCCCCCCACCCCCAGGCTTGTCCCTGTAGGTTAATAAGTGAATTGAATAAAATCAAGGAAAGCACAGAGTTACCATTTATTTACCATGTATCCTGCATTGTATTAATCTTAACATGGATTATCTCATTTAATGATCAAAACAATTATTCAATGTTTGTATTATCATAACTATTTTGTACACATGAAAATGGTTTGGTAATGCCTGTCTGATAACTATGTTGGTAAATAGAAGGCTTTTAAAGGGAATTGATAAGAGCCATTATTATATCTTAAGACAGATGTTGACAAAGTTTTCATTTTGGCCACTTTTTAAAGATCTCAGGAAGAAGCATGGCAAAACAGTTAAGTACCAGGTTTTGCAATCTGACATCCTGGGCTTTAATCCTGGCTCTGCTCTTTTTTTTTTTTTAACCAGTTCTGTGTTTTGGGACAAATTAGTTAAGTTCTGAAAGCCTCGATTTTCTCTGTAATGTGAAGAAAATTATAGTACTGATCTCATAACTTATAAAGGCAAAGTGCTGAGAATAGTGCAAGATATATATTTGTTATAGCTTTTAACTATATTCATCGCTCTATGAGGTATGAACATGATCACTGATGATCTAGTTAGAGAAGATCCACATAAACAAAATAGTTAAGAATTAAGGTATAATATAAGACTAATACGTGGGAGAAAAGAAAATCCCATAGGGTTTTGAATGGTCCAGATTGGCTCTGTGGAGGTAAGACTTGAGTCATGTCCTAAAGAATGGGTAGGGTATTTTTTATAATTATTGTTGCTTATGCCTATGCTATTGATGAATCCAGCAGCTGCCTAAAACACTTCACATGCATTATCTTACTTAACTCTTGGGATAAATGAGAAAGTTGCTAGTTCCCAGAGTCTACAGATGAGGAGACTGAAGCTCAGAAAGGGTAAGTAACTTGTCCAAAATTACAAAGCTTTAAAGTGGCAAGCTATGATGTAAAACTAATTGTGCTCAATTTTCAACGTTTGCATAAATGTTTTTGCAAATCTTTTGCACATATCTGGTCATTTTCTTAGGGTAAATTCCTAGTTGGGGAATTGCTGTGTCAAAAAGTACAAACATTTGAAAAGCTTGCCAAATCACTATCCAGGAAGACTGTGTCATTTCCATTCCTGAACATGGAGTAGAAAATGTTGGCTGCTTGCTTGATGGGTAGACTTGCAATAACCAAACAGGTTTGGAATTGAGTGGTGATGCCATATTTATGGGTGAGAAAGGCACCCTCCTCACTGAAGAAACTGATTCATTGTGGAAAGGAAAATAAAGTAGCATTGGATCTGTCCTGGGTGATACTGGGCTCTAAATTCCAAGATCTTTATCTGTATCATGCCCACTCTGGAAAGCCTTGGGATATTGCAGGGGAGGATGGATAGATTAGGGCAAGGATTAAAGAAGGCCCAGCAGGTTCTTCAACATGAGCTGAAAAGAATGTGAAAATGGAAAGCCTGGAAGAAAGGCAAGGGACCTGTCTGTATGGAAGAGATGGAAAAGATGTTACAGAAGGGATTAGAGATGGAAGGCATTAGAGATGGAAGAGCCTCTGTTGGTGTATGGAATTCTAATTTTTATATATTTTTATTTATTTATTTATTCATGAGACACACAGAGAAAGAGAGAGAGGCAGAGACACAGGCAGAGGGAGAAGCAGGCTCCATGCAAGGAGCCCGACGTGGGACTCGATCCCGGGTCTCTAGGATCACACCCCGGGGCTGCAGGCGGTGCTAAACCACTGCACCACTGGGGTTGCCCGGTATTCTAATTTTTAAAGATGTACCATATTTGGTCTTTCTTTTAATATTTTACAGAAGAATTCTAAAATAGTTAATTATAAGCTTATTTTAAAGAAAAGCAAAAACCTGAGAAAATCCTTTATCTATAGCATACTCTAGGAGCAGAGTCTATGTATCTTTACCTAGAATCACTTTTTGTCACAATGCCCCTAATAGGCTGCTTATCACCGTATGGAATTATGTATTGTATGAAAATTATGTGTTATATGAATTACATGTTATGTGAAAATTATGTGTATACTTCTTTCTCTCCTTCTACCTTAGTCTCACACATACTGGAATGTAAGCTTCAGGAGAGTAGACAATTTTTGTTGCACTTACTCCTCATTCTCAAATACTAGAAAAATGTCTGGCAAAAAAATGTGCTGAATTAATGAATAAACATTGTATTCAAAGCATTCAGAATTATTTGTAATAAAACCCCAGTTCTTTAGACTGATATATGTCTCTCCCAGACACTGATACAGATGCTGAGGATACAGCAGTACATGAAAACAGATTTTTAGATATCATTATACATCTTTCTTCCTTATAATCTCTCTTTACTGTGTTGGGGGTATGCAGGGTTAGTTTATTTTTTAAATCCAAATTTAGTGGTACAAATACAGACTTGCCTACACAACTGGAAAAAGGCCACTGTTCAACTGAGAGAGAATTTTATTTTATTTTATTTTTTTTTATTTACTTATGATAGTCATACAGAGAGAGAGAGAGAGGCAGAGACACAGGCAGAGGGAGAAGCAGGCTCCATGCACCGGGAGCCTGATGTGGGATTCGATCCCGGGTCTTCAGGATCGCGCCCTGGGCCAAAGGCAGGCGCCAAACCGCTGCGCCACCCAGGGATCCCCTGAGAGAGAATTTTAAATAAACTACTTTTCCATTATGATACCAAATTCATGTTAGAAAGGCAATTCAGCTGAAAATTGCTAGTATTGCTAATATAATTGATAAAATACCATTAGTAAAACAAATATCCTACCCACATTCCTTCTTGTGGACATATAAAATAAGTATAGTATGTTCTTTACTTTTACTGGGAATTCAGAACAGTATTTGTTAAAATCAGGCTGGGTTCTTCATGAACAGAAATCAATGTTGATTTTTTGGGTTTACACCTGGATTTTTTTGAAACTCTAGAGTAGTTTATTTTTATTCTTTAAAAAGATGTATTTATTAATTTGAGAGAGAGAGAGAGAGAGAGGGAGAGAGACAGAGACAGACAGAGGTAGCAAAAGAGAGCATGTGTGGGGAGGAGAGGAAGAAGTAGGCTCCTCACTGAGCAGGGAGGCCAACATGGGGGCTCGATCCCAGGATCATCATGACCTGAGCCGAAGGCAGATGCTTAACCGACTGAGCCACCTAGGTACTCCAACTCCAGAGTAGTTTAAAGATTTTATTTTTAAATAATCTCTATACCCAACGTGGGGCTCAAATTCACAACTCTGAGATCAAGAGTCTCATGCTCTACTGACTGAGCCAGCCAGGTGCCCTGAAACTGCAGAGTAGTTGAAAATCAGTGAACTAAAGAAATGATATACAGGAATGAACTCCATTCCCTACTATCTGTGTTTTTTCTACTTCCTCCTTTTTAGAAAATGAAATGCTACAAACATTTAAAGATCTAATTCATGCCTGGTTCTCTCTGGTATTGACTAAGTTTTCTATTTGTGCTGATCTATGAGGCTGGCTTCTTTCTTTACAGGGCCCTAAGGCTGCAAGTCTGAATAAATACAAGGTTCTCATATGAACACGGAATCCTCATTATTCTCTAGCTTTCTCTCTCTCTTTTTTCCAGGAAAGCATATTTCTTGTGTGTATCTGTTCAGGCATTCCTCACATTTTGTTAATAAGCCTGACAGCTCATTATGTGAAAAAGAAATTGCTTGAGAAAACAGCAATTTTTGCATAAATTCTACTGAGTTTCAGTCCCCCTTAGGCCACACATAGTTTCCATTTACTAGGATTAGAGTTATTTTCTCTTGATCAGTGGAAATGAGGAGCCCTCTGTCAAAACAGACCATGAACATATTTCCTAGCTCTTAGAAATCATCCTGGCTTACTTCTGGTGAATACAATACATATTGAGGCAAAGACTTCTACGGTTTAAAAATAAAAGAATGTAGTTTGATCTAATTTTGCTCCTTTGATTCATGAGTCTGTCATGAGTAAAGTTCCATCTTCAGAGCTATACCTTTTTATGTCTTACTGAGTAGATAAAAAGAGAACTGTGGGTTCGACTACATCCATAAAAACATAATTTTTTATACGGAGGCATATAGATTTCACTTTTGGGGCCCTCTCCAGGATTGCCAAGTGGAAGATCATGAAATGGTTTTCATTATATGATCTTTCTGCAGACATTATTCAGGATAGATCCTTTTGAGATGAGGCACTTAGGAATCTATATGACATCAATACTTGCCTTTGAAATCTAGGGAGTGAGGGGGAATAGTAATAATGTTTGATTTACAGTATGTCCTAAAATTGGCAATAAGGTGCAGAAGTTAATGAGTTCTATCTCTCCTCATCAGAATTCCCCCATTTTTTTCATACAGTCAGGAGGCAAACAGCATCATATCTTTTTAGGGATAATTTGGGGGAAATGAGCAACTAATATATTTCATTATCCTGTTATCCTCCCTGAGGTCTTCTGAAATTAACTTCCTATTACTCTATTTAGTATGGTATTCCCATTAGAAGTGTTAGTAATATGTACATAGGAAACCCAAAAGAATCCACCCCAAGATTGCTAGAATTCATACAGCAATTCAGTAGTGTGGCAGGATACAAAAATCAACACCCAGAAATTAGTGGCATTTCTATACACTAACAATGAGACTGAAGAAAGAGAAATTAAGGAATCAGTCCCACTTAACAATTGCACCCAAAAGCATAAGATACCTAGGAATAAACCTAACCAAAGAGGTAAAGGATCTATACCCTAAAACTACAGAACACTTCTGAAAGAAATTGAGGAGGACACAAAGAGATGGAAAAATATTCCATGCTCATGGATTGGAAGAATTAATATTGTGAAAATGTATATGCTACCCAGGGCAATTTACACATTTAATGCAATCCCCATCAAAATATCATGGACTTTCTTCAGAGAGTTGGAACAAGTGATCTTAACACTTGTGTGAAATCCAGAAAAGACCCCAAATATTCCCCAGAGGAATATTGAAAAAGAAAAAAATAGCTAGGGGCATCACAATGCCGGATTTCAAGTTGTACTACAAAGCTGTGATCATTAAGACAGTGTGGTACTGGCACAAAAATGGACAAATTGATCAATGGAACAGAATAGAGAACCCAGAAATGGGCCTTCAACTCTATGGTCAATTAATATTCAACAAAGCAGGAAAGACTATCCACTGGAGAAAGGACAGCCTCTTCAATAAATGGTGCTGGAAAAATTGGACAGCCATGTGCAGAAGAATGAAACTAGACCGTTCTCTTACACCATCCACAAAGGTGAACTCAAAATGGTTGGAAGATCTAAATGCGAAATAAGAATCCATTAAAATCCTAGAGGAGAACACAGGCAACACCCTTTTTGAACTTGGCCACAGCAACTTCTTGCAAGATACATCCATGAAAGCAAGAGAAACAAAAGCAAAAATGAACTATTGGGACTTCATCAAGATAAAAAGCTGCTGCACAGCAAAAGAAACAGTAAGCAAAACTAAAAGACAACCTACAAAATGGGAGAAGATATTTGCAAATGACCTATCAGATAAAGGGCTAGGATTAAAAATCTATAAAGAACTTCTTAAACTCAACAGCAAAGAAACAAACAATCCCAT
The DNA here is from genome assembly GCF_018345385.1 of Vulpes lagopus. Lineage (NCBI taxonomy): Eukaryota > Metazoa > Chordata > Mammalia > Carnivora > Canidae > Vulpes > Vulpes lagopus. Next base: position 105,168,502 of record NC_054829.1, read on the forward strand.
CATGAAATGGGCAAAAGACATGAACAGAAATTTCACAGAGCAAGACATAGACATGGCCAACAAGCACATGAGAAAATGCTCCGCATCACTTGCCATCAGAGAAATACAAATCACAACCACAATGAGATACCACCTCACACCAGTGAGAATGGGGAAAATTAACAAGACAGGAAATAACAAATGTTGGAGAGGATGTGGAGAAAGGGAAACCCTCTTGCACTGTTGGTGGGAATGTGAACTGGTGCAGCCACTCTGGAAAACTGTGTGGAGGTTCCTCAAAGAGTTAAAAATAGAACTACCCTATGACCAGAAACTGCACTACTGGGGATTTACCCCAAAGATACAGATGCAGTGAAAAACTGAGATACCTGCACCCCAAGGTTTATAGCAGCAATGTCCACAATAGCCAAACTGTGGAAGGAGCCTCGGTGTTCATCAAAAGATGAATGGATAAAGAAGATGTGGTCTATATATACAATGGAATATTACTCAGCCATTAGAAATGACGAATACCCACCATTTGCTTCAACGTGGATGGAACTGGAGGGTATTATGCTGAGTGAAGTAAGTCAATCAGAGAAGGACAAACATTATATTGTTTCATTCATTTGGGGAATATAAAAAATAGTGAAAGGAATTAAAGGAGAAAGGAGACAAAATGCGTGGTAAATATCAGTGAGGGTGACAAAACATGAGAGACGAACAAGGGGTAGTGGAAGGGGAGGTGGGCAGGGGGTTGGGGTGACTGGGTGATGGGCACTGGGGGGAGCACTTGACAGGATGAACACTGGGTGTTATGCTATATGTTGGCAAATCTAACTCTAATAAAAAATATACAAAAAAAAAGAAGTGTTAGTAATAGGTAATAGGTATTTTAGTTCTCCATTAGGCAAAAATATCTGGTCACCTAAACAATAAAGTCATTCCACACTTCTTTCAACATAATGTACTAAAAATATATGACATAATATTTCAGAAATAGGGATGCCTGGGTGGTTCAATGGTTGAGCATCTGCCTTTAGCTCAGGGCATGATACCAGAGTCCTGGGATCAAGTCCTGCATGGGGTTCCCCACAGGCAGCCTGCTCTCCCTCTGCCTATGTCTCTGCCTCTCTCTCTGTGTATCTCATGAATAAATAAATAAAATATTTCAAAAAATATTTCAGAAATAAAGGAAAGAGAAAATTCAACTTACCTTTGTCCCTGGTAACCCTGGTAAGCCTGGTTCGCCTTGAGGACCAATGAAACCTGGTTCTCCCTTTAAAAAAGATGGCATATGAGATTGTTATTCATTTGGCAGTAAATAAGTATTTAAACTGATTTACTTTTACTGGGATTTTAGTCCTTTGATTGTATGCAGCTTTCTGCTGAAACCTAGCTACTGACTATAAAATTAATCAGAATTGGTTTTGGTCAGTGAAAATACTCTGAGCAAAGCTTTGGAGAAATTGAGAAAGTGAAAGTGAAAAAGGAGCCAGATAAATGTCTTTACAAATTTCTTTCTCATCTGTTGTCCACCATTTCTTAATATTTACTACATTAAGATCCATTATGTTAGGGTAAATGTGGTAGGTGGCCTCTAATATAGGCCTCAATGATCCCACCTCTTGGGTATTCATGCCCTTGTGCAATCCCCTCTGCTAAAGTGTATATTGGACTTACTGACTCATATCTAATGACCAGAATATATTGGCAGAAGTAATGGGATATCACTTGAGACTAAGTTATAAAAAGACTGTGGCTTCCATCTTGGGGATGCTTTCTTGTTCTCTCTCTCTTGGATCACTCCTTTTGGGGAAAGCAAGCTGCCATGCTGTGAGCAGTACTATAGAGGAATCCACATGGTGAGGCCCATGGTCTGCCAACAACCATGTGTGTTGGGAGCATGAGAGCAGATGGTCCACCCCAGTAGAGTCTTCAGATGAACCACAGACCTGGCTGACAGTTTAATTGCATCCTTGTGGAAGACACTGAGCCAGAGGCACCCATTTGAGTTGTACTCAAATTCTTATTCTTCCAAAACTGTGAAATAATTGTTCTTAGTTTTGGGGGTAATATGTATGGTAGGCAGCAATAGATAAACTGATACATAGGTGGGGCTAGGGAAGAGATCAGGAATGTTCAGCATGAAAGGAAAAGTACTCTCCTTGCTATACCTCCAAAACCTTTTCCCCACTACCTGGAGGAAACCAGGTACATAATGCCAGTTATGATATAACAAAATATATATTTGGTATTGTTCCTGGTTCCTTGCACAGAGCTCCTAAAACCCTTGGAATTTTCTGATAAAAGAGTAATAGGAGTATCTTTTGTTATTCATTACAAACTCCTTTCAAACATATCTGAGTTTATCCTCATGAGGAGACTTGGTGGGTTCTTAGATAGCTTCAGGACAGGGGGCTATAAAAATCTTTAAACAGTAGGGATTGGAGAGCCTCCAAGTTGGAGAACACATCAATGTGCTTGTAGGATGATACATCTCAACTCCACGGGGACAGAGGCTCCTGTGCTTAAGACTCTTTTGACTTCACCCTACAGATCTCTTTATTTTCATCTTTTATAATAAACTGTAATAACATGGCATTTCTCTGACTTTTATGATCATTGTATGTATAATTTTTATGGTTATTGTAGCCAGTTATCAAACTTGAATGGGGATGACGATGGGTTGGTTGTTAGTACTCTTGAACTAACAACCAACTCAGAAGTGCAGGTAACCAGGGGACCTAGTATTTGTGATTGGGGTTGAAAGTGAGGGGAGGTTTGTGAGATTGAGCCCTTAAAACCTGTGAAGTCTGACACTAATCCTAAGTAGTTGGTGTCACAATAGGATTGAATTGTAGGACACCCAGTTGATGTTAGAGGATCGGAGAACTGGAGAATTGGTGTTGGTAAAGACATCACGTTTGGTGTCAGAAAACACCTGAGACCAGTGTTCAGATATTCTTCAATATCCATAAAATGTTATTTTCTTTTTAACAGTGTGAGCTCAAATGTAAGACTCTAACTTCCTGAAATCTATAGAAAAGTTTTAAAGCAAAAAATGTAATGGCTCTGTTCCCATACTTACTGCTCCCCCCCGCCCCCCATATGGATTATTTCTGGAGCAGTTGCTAATGTTATTTAATACATTTGATTTTTTCTAATGTAGCAATATTTCAACATTTGTTTTTTGATACTTAAGAGCTGAGCAGGAAGATACAGAAAGGATGTTTTATGAGAAATGTTAAAATGTCATCAAATATTTTGAAACATTTGAGTTTTAAAAATAAGCTGCATAAAATCTTGGGTACTGGGTGTAGAACAAAAGGATATCACTACCACAAAATGTAACACATTGATACAGAACTCAAATATATTTATCTCTAGCTCTGATGCTCATGTACTGATTTAAGAAAAAAAAGGTGGAGGCTAAGTAATGCTTTAGGCTTATTGTTTGTGAATTTTCTGCAACTCTATTCTACCTGTTTCCGTATCCTTATACATAATGGAAGGGAGACTCTAACAAATAATTTTTGGATAATCTCCTAATGATCTAAAATGAAAATCAACAATATTAGGAGAAATCAGTGGCGACCATTCTACTCAAAAAGGAGTTTAACTTGTTATTTTAAACACAAAAATCACAGGAATACATTTATTTACAAATAAGATACTTATCCCAATAAAATTTCATATACAAATACATAAATATCCTCTGTCCACCCCTCAAGAAAAAAAGTTATAATAAAATCAATGTGTATCATTAGTAATGAATTACTGTTATGAAAATTTAATGTGAGTTAATAGGTTAAAAATTTATGGGTAGAAAAGATTCTTGCATATCTTCAAGTAGAAATAAAGCGATCTCACTATTTAGCAAAGCAAATAGAATGCCATTAAAGCATATTAGTGAAAGAGAAGAAAAAAGTGTAAATGTTGAAAAAAATATTTCTTATTCAGGTTAGTATTTAGTTTATAAAAAGATGAAGCATGCAGTTTCAAAATTCACAAATAAGTATATAAGTGGCCAGACAAAAGTGATTTGTCTTCCTTTAAAAAATATAGAATATACATTAAATTCTCCCGAGGAAAGTATAGGAAGTTCTTTTAAATAGAATGTTTTAAACAGAGGGAAATTTATTTCAAGATAAAAAATTAGCAATGCATTTGACAGAATGATTTTAGCACTGCTAATATTGGCTAACTTTAAAGACTTTGAGTATGATTAGTTTTACCTTATTTCATTCTAAGAAAGCATCTACCATATTGATGTATTCATTTCTTATTTCAATTTATTAAAGGGGAAAACAGCATACTAACTTTAAGATCACAATTTTATGTTTATTTAATTCCAGAGCTCTCAACCACTTTGGAGACATTATCTTAATCCTCTCTATATCTTGGCAGAATGGGGAGGAAATAATCATTGGTCTCTTTTCTGTTTCAGGCTTGAAAGATAATTGTTGAAGTAAATAATGCATAAATATGGCTATTCATGGTCTTGAGCTGGTCAGGTTGTGTTTTTGACTCCCTAAACTAATGCCAGAGGTTCTCAAAGTGCCTTTTCTTGTATTATTTACTTGTATTATTGTGCACAGTAGGAAAAGTTCATTGAAAAGGTTTCAGATTCCACATTCCATTTAACCTTTAAGAAACTACCATTTGTAGAGTTTGGGGTAGTATCAAAGAAGAATATCCACAATTTTATGAAAACGCTATTAAAATAATCCTCTCTTCTCCAATGACATTTCTGTGTGAGGCTGTTTTTCTTCATCTACTTCAACTAAAACAACAAATTGCAACAGATTGAACACATATGCAGATATGACAATCCAGCTACCTTCTGTTAAGCCAGATACTAAAGAGATTTGCCAAAAAAAAAGTATAACAATGCACTGTTCTTGCTAATTTTTTGTTTTGTTTTAGAAAATTCAGTTATATTTCACAAAAACTGTTTAACTAACATATAATGGGTTTAGAAATTCCTTAGTTTTAATTTCTAATACAGAAACATCAATAGATATAAACCTACATAAATGAAAACTTTTCAATCCTAGTTTTGTGTGGAAAGGAGTTTTGAGACCAAAATTCTTGAGAACTGTTTGTACCAAGGTACAGAATTGAGTTAAAGCCTGGCTTTGCAAGTTGGAATCCTGAGGTGCCCAGTAATGGAAGATTCTGCTGTTGTAAAGGGGTGGTTTAGTCAAGACTTATAAGATAATGCAAGCAAAGCACTTAGTGCTAAGTGAACAATAACTATTTGTTATTATTGTTGCCCTTATAGTCTCAAAAACGCTACCTATCATTTTTATTGTTGTTGTTAGTAATAGTATTACAACATCTCTGCAACTAATTGGTAATATACAAGATAAGTTCTTGTTTCTCTACAGCCTGTATAGGGCTATACTCAATACCACTCCAGCTTCTTCCAAAAAGTAACCCTAAATTTTCTCATGTGAAAAAACATTGTTTCATGAGTAATATACAGCTGTCAGAGACTTTAGGACTGCAAAAAGTCTTTAGAATCTTATATGTGTATAAGGTAGAGAAGTGACAGGTGTACTAAGAATGAGTTTTCTTCCTGTACAGAAGGAAAAGGAGAAAATGGTCATACCTACTGAATTTCTCTAAATAAATATAATCCTTTAAAAAAAAACCTTGCCTCTTTGACAAAGACTGATTAAAAATTTAACCTCCTAAAATGTCTAGGAGAAAGGCCATTACAACTTATGGTTTTGTGGCAAAAAAATAAAAAAGGCAATGGGTTATTCTACTGTAGTCATAATACTAGTTAACCAGGGTAGAGGAAGGAAATTGCATTAGGAGGAGGTAGGGGTGCTTTCCTAGCTGAAATATGATCCAAACACAAAACAACTTTGGGAAAAAAATCTTTGGAGAAAATCAGACTACAAAAATGAGGTTATGTAAATTTCCAGGGCAATGAGCAGAAGTAACTTTTTATATTATAATAAATATATTTATTTATTATATATAATAATTCTCAAGGTCATTTTTATACATCTAATCTTATTTAATCAATGGGAAATAAGATTGCTAAATTGAAAATTATTCTCACATAATAGCTTGAGTACCCAAAATAGGGGAGAGATACAATAGAGGAAGTTGGAATGACAGTGCAATTAAGTTCTTATATTACTTTTAATGAAGGGGCAATTAAATTTAGAGTTTTAAAAAATTTATAAGACAATTACTTGAATTAGAAAATCCAAATTATAATTTTTATGAGCCATTTTAGGAATTAACATGAAAACATAAGGCAGAGATCCTTTGAAAAGGGCAGATGCTGAATATCATAATCAGGGAAATGTGTATTTACACAGGTAAGCAGCAAGTAAAATAGCTGCACCACAGAAGTGAAAACAACAAAATAATGACATTTTCTATTAGAAATAATCACGCCTAGGATAAACCTTATTGGCTACGATACTGCCACTGTGCAAAGTTAAATATGACATTTTCTGAAACAATATTCATTTTTTTCAGTTTATGATGTGTTAGCACTTTTTTAAAAATGACAACAAAAATGTCTAAGAAAAAGAGGAGAAAGGCAGAGCTTTACACATTGGTTTGTCATGAACACCAGGGCACTGGTGAATAGCATAAAAATGAGTTAAGATAATTACTTCAGAGCCACTTTAATCTGTTCTCTCAAGTTTCATACATATATATTTATTTTCTCTCATTTTATATATATATAAAAAAATATATATATATATAATCTTCCTCTACCTCTCTCTTTACTCACCATTTCTAGTCAGATAGCATTTTGAGTTTTTACTTTTGTTCCTACTGAGAACAAAATTACAAAGTCAATTGGGATTCCATTCCTATTGGTACTACTGATCCTATATAAAAGGAATCAAAAGAGTGAAGGCAACCAACTGACACATCTTAAAATGTCATTGCCCAAATACAGTGAAACTGAAAAATAAAAAGAAGAGAATAAATAAAATAAAAATAAATAAAATAAATATAAATAAAATAAAAATAAAAATAAAATAAAATAAAAATAAATAAAATAAATAAAATAAAGAGAAAGAGAAGAAGAAGGAATCATGGAGGAATGCAGGGAGAGAGTAGGGAACAGAACAGAAGGAAAGAAGAAGAATGGAGAGGAAGAAGCATCTTAAAATTTTCTGTTCCTTTATCATGACCACAACTATTGAATCCAGGTTTAATCTGTTATTTTTGTCATTGTATTTTCACTGGTCCTGGAAACATCCAACTAGATCTATGCTTGAGACAGACACAGGAAAATAAAACAATATAATATCTAACTCAACCCCTGATTTAACCAAAGCCTGGAGATAAAATATATACAGAACTATTTATCAGAATCCTTAACACAATCCAAAATTTTAACCGCCGAAACACAATTAATAGCTGGCACAATATTCTCCTAGCCAAGCCACAATGCAAGCCTGTAATTAAATGTTTGTCAGTGAAATAGAAATCTCAGTTTTATTAGTGCTACTGTAATATGGCATTAATGCAGCCTTGAATTTCAAAATGAGAAAAAATATGGTTTAATTTTCTGCTCTTGTCTTAGATGTTGCATTTGATTTCTTCCTCAGTTATTTCAGGAGTTTTGCTCTTTGTTCTTTAATTAGTTCACCATCAATGAGTTCAAAAATCAAATCAATACTGAAACTGTAACACATTTACCTTTGTTAAGCTGGTAGAAAAAAATAAAAAATACAGTACTTGTGGTTTTGGCAACTAGACTGGGATTTGGGTTGGGCAGAAGAGATGCTATTTACTCAGAATATAGCACAGTATAGTCCTAGTAATACATTGTTGGGAGCAGCAGCAATAGCAGCAAGCAGTCCTATCTGAAAATCTGACACAAGCTGCTAATTCGAATGAAAGTTTTAAGCAGCCAGGGCACATAAAGATGCAGAACCAAGTCCACAGAGACTAGGTCTAGCTGAGATCAAAGGTGTATCCTCACGTGACCAACTTTGGAGGACCTAATGGTCTCACATTGATAGTTAGCTCCAACTGTAGCTAACTATTTCAGCAGCCACAACTTTGATCTTGTAGTATGAAGCTCAATGAAAATAAGTCACAGTAGCTAGTAAGTACTATATTTGAACAATTATCCTGTTTTTGCACCAAAATTTCCCTTGCTCATGAAAGTGTAAGTATTAGAGCTCTCCTCCTTCCTCTCTCCCTTTCTATCCACCCAGCTTTCTATCATAAATGGGCAATGTGTGCACAAACAAGAAAATTTAGCTGTAGATAGGTGGGATCTATTCACTCTATAGATTAAAAAAGATACAACAAAACTAAGATTTTTGACTGAAGCCACTTTTGTCCAACTCATTTATTGTTACTTTTAAAAAATTTAAATAGCTTAGATCCTGTGTATTCTGACAACTCCCCCCTACAAAACAAAACACCCTAAAACAAAACAAAATACCCCCAAACAGTGCAAACAATTACTTTCTTTACTAACAAAGAGGGCAACAAAAACTAGCTTTCTATATTACAAGGTAAAGGGAAGGTAGAAAAATTCCTAAGAACATGACTTTTCTGAAATCTAACAATAACTATCAAAAGTCTCACTAAGTTTTAGAATTCAATAAAATCTGGACTGATTTTCCTTCAAGCCCACATTTAATACATAAGAAGAAAGTATTTGAAATGAACTTCCTTTATATTCTAAATGGCTATTAGGACAGTTCAGTGAATATTCTGTCAAATTTATCTTCATGTAGGTGAGAAGAGTCAACAAATATATAGATGGCATTACTGGTCAAGGTAAAAAAGGAAGAGACAGCTTTATTCATACAGAAATGGCTCCTGGGTGTTTCCCTATAAACTTCCAGAACTTATCATCTGTTAAATGGAATGGTGGCCAGAAAGTCCTAACTGATTAGCTCTTGCCTACAGAAAAATTTCTGGTTTTTCATTTATTACCATTTGTTTTATTTTTATAAGTCATTATCAATTAAGGCAGTAAAAGATATTATTTTTTTAACCTGTCTCTAAAACCCCTCTAACATACCAGTTTAAACCAAGTCATGTTTTCCATGATATTTATTACCCCCATGCAGATCCAATTTTCATTGCCCAAAAAATAGTACAACAGGGCTTGAAAAATGTGCTGATTTGCCTGGGTGCTAAAACATCACCAATAATTTTGATTAATGTGTCTTGACACTGAATGCATTAGCCATACAATATTCTTCTTGCTTAAAGGCTAATTAGAATTCAAGTCAGCATGATACCTGCTTCTGAGGATTACAGCAAGAACATTTGTTGTAATAAGAACCTCCAGGCAGCTAGGTTTTGTAATGATTGATTTGTAAAATTATTGAGGGCAAAAAAAAGAATGAGAAAATAGAGTCTGTCCCAAAAACACTATTTCCCTGAAGGATAAAATTTGAGTATAAATTAAAACATCTTGGTGATATGATGAAAATGAACTGCAATAGCAGGTTTATTTAAAACTCAGAAAACATACCTTTCTGCCTTTTTTTTTTTTTTAACAGGATTACATCATGAAAACACATTCAGTGTATTTATTGGAAGTTTCATTATGGCTGCTAAAAATATCTGATTTCTGGTTGTATGAATTTCCTAATTGGATTCTTAAACTACTCAGCTGCTCAGACATACTCTGTGCAGGCAGGAAATAATTATAAGTAACAATAACACAATCTTATCCTTTTAACCAGTATTTCTTCCTTTCCTTCTTTTTTTAGGAATACATTTCACATCCTATGTTACTTCCAAAAACTTTCCTCTTCTGTCTTTAAAATATGATTTGATGTTTCTAAGGAAGGAACATCTTCAGTGGATTTAGATGATGGATTTCTATTAGATTACTGAACACTGTCATTAATCCTAAGAATGCTTAAGAAAATGTTCCTGCGGGACGCCCAGGTGGCTCAGTGGTTTAGCCTGCCTTCAGCCCATGGCCTGATCCTAGGGACCGGGGATTGGGTCCCACGTCGGGCTCCCTGCATGGAGCCTGCTTCTCCCTCTGCTTGTGTCTCTGCCCCTCTCTCTGTGTCTCTGATGAACAAATAAAAAATTTAAAAAAAGGAAAAAAAAAAGAAAATGTTCCTGCCACCTATAAAGTTCAGTCTTTATATGATTCAGTGTCAAGGATGATTTCATCTAATGAGATACAAAGAATTAGTTACTGTCTTGTACCCTCCCAATCCTCAAAGTCTTAATCTGAATGTCAAATTTTCACTAATGTGGAAGCCAGAAGAAAACTATCAAGTTTGAGAGAAAATACTTAACATTTTTTGCCACCTAAATGATTTTTTTTTCATTTGATGGAAATTTTTCCTGTATTATGTTTCCCTACTCTACTAATTTTACTGTGTTATATAAATTTTTCCTGATTTACTCTCTGAATATGATGAGATAAACTGGTGGCTTCTGTTGAAAGGAGAAAAGCAAGCATTGAAAACCCATATTTGTAAAAAATGTCTTGGTCTAGGCAGCACTATGACTGGGGCCTAGAAAATCTTCCTTATTACATGTCCAGTTTCTCTTGTGAACAGTGTAGGAAGGAGAATTTTGACAGTACCATGTCTTATGCCCAGAAGGTTGTGTCCCTGCATCCTTTGTTCCTGGAATATATTGAAGTTAGAGAGTAGGGGAATAGTGTGATGTTTCAAGAAAAAGCAGGTTTATCACTGCCCTTAAAGGTAACTTTGATCATCACTGCAAAGGAGTTTTCAGAATTTACCTCTATGGACTATAGAATGTAAATGGTTTTATGTTCTCCAGATTAAAATTACTCACATGAGGAAAGATTATATTGAATAAGTACATAACCAATTTTCCAATATTCTGAGCTGCTCCAAGAGAAAGAGTAATAGCTAAAATTTATATAGGATTTACTATATGCTTGGTGATATTTTAGGATCTGCACATATATTAATTCATTTAATATATACAACTCTTTAAGTTATGTACAATGATGATTCTTATTTTATAGGGAAACCAGAGGACAAGGATATTATTGTAACTTGTCCAATGTCATGATATAGCTTCATTAACTGGTAAAGGGTAGAACCAGGACCCGCACACTGATCGTCTGGTTCTAAAGTCAAGTCCCTTGATCACTGTTCTCTACTGCTTCATTACTAGAGTAATGTAATCATAAAAAGAGTAAGTAATGTATTTACATTTTTCAAAATAAGTGTGGAGAGAAAAATTTTAAAAATAGGAACTTCAGGTCTTACCCTTTTATATATCAGAAAAGCTAGTTACAGTCAGTTTTACCCATGAAAAACATATTTGAAGGCTTATTTATAAAAATCACTTTCTGAGCTCAAATCTTATTCCAGAAGATCAATGTCTGCATGGTACATTGTGCATAATTTAATTTTCCCAGTTGAACATCTTGACACTATATGAACCATGAATGCATGAAATAGGAATTCCAAATGTCTTCCACATGGTGAAAGAACTTTTCCAATACTTGTACAGGAAGCTTAAGAGTAGTTTGAAATTAAGTTATGCCTGTTCTTGGTGACTTTTATTATGTATGCCCAAGGTATCAGCACTTTTCTCTGAGTGGGACTCTGAGGTGATAGATAGATGAGTCTGCTGTCTGTATTTAGGCACTTTGCTCATTTCCTGAGGGCTGTGTGGAAGGCATTTGGGTGCTCATTAAGTTCCCCACCATTCCCCGAGAGCAACAGGTGGTGAATCAAAGCTTCCCTGGTATGTCATGGCTGGTTTCCTCAATGTCTTGGAAATAACGGATGGCATCTGCATGCTCTCTGTAGTACCACTAGATAAAGGAATGAATAGCAACAGGAAGTATTTCCAAAGCATAAACTATCATACAAGTTCTGGCTACCACACATTTTAAATCCATACATATGGTTTCATCTTTTAAATATTGTTACTCAATCAAACTATGAAATCAAATCTGTTAACTATCCTGTGGTTAGCAATGGAGTAGAAGCAAGGCTTGTTCTAAAGAACATCTCAAATTAATGAATCTCTATCATAAAGTTATAAATTTGTAACTCTACATTTATACATATCCAATGACTAATAATGAAAATGTGTTCTTAAATTGTCTCCTTCACAAAATGACTTCTCTATCCTGAGGACCTACTACATTATAAAGATAGAATATTGCTCACTCACATCCTGAACTAGAGCGAGAAGACAAAGGTAATTAAACCAAAAACAGAATCCGTGATTTAAATCAAATACTGGGTATTTCCTCCAAAATACTTGGTAATTGCACAGAAAAGTATCTCTAGTGAAGGATAAAAAGGTTTGTCAATGGATAGCTTATCACAGCAGTCACAGTAAAGGTTTAAAAACGAAAATATCAGCTATATGATCTTGACAAAATCTATCTGACAATGTCCTAGGACCCTAGGAATAAAGACATTTATTGGAGGTAGCAAATCACCAACACTCTTCCTAATTTAAAAAAGTTCAAAACACTCAGACTAGTTCACATCTGACTAGGGAAATGCCCTGGGATATTTTTCGTGGTGGAAGACATAATATAAATAAGAGGTAATGATAACAAATAGAATCATTCAAATTGGTTTTTGTTCATTTTGGAGGGAAAATCCCAACACCTTTACCCTTACATAGTCTTTCTTGCCAAGACAGTGCCTCGTACTCCTGAGAAGGGACAACTGAATTTCAATGCAGCTCTGAGTTTCCTGACACATGAGCTGGCATTAGCAGTACAGCTCTGCTAACTTATGAGTAAGTGCTGCAGGAAACACTGTCCCAGCCCTTCCCAAATGTCCCTTCTTTCCAACACCTTCCCCTTTATTTATAATGCAACCAGGGATTTAACTAATGTTGAGTATAATTTTCTTAAATTTGTTTTAAAAATCTATGATCTCCCAATCATTTGTAAAAAGCTCTTTTCTTAAGCATGGGAATTACTAAGGAACTGCCATAAATAAAGTCTACAATATGAAACACAGACTTTTTTTGGAAACAATTAATTTGCTAAATATCAAGTAATAAGGAAAAGGCTTCAACCCTCTAGTAAGCTGTTGTCATACAGTGTACTTTTTCACTGAGGAAGCCAAAGACAAAATATAATAAAAGGACATATCTAAATGTCCATGATACTAATCTGGAAACACCAAACAAAAAGCAGGAATTTCTGAGTGTTAGACTGAAAAACACAGTTTCCATGTCTGCTACTTATACCAAATAAAGTCATAAAATATATGTGATACCATACAATGTCTGGGGAACTCAATAATTTAACATATTTATTCTAAAGCTATTATTTCATGTACCATACTTCAAACACAACTTTCATCAAACAGTATATATAACCTTACACTGAAACTAGGATTATTAATTTTAGAATGGTCTAATGCACTAAAGAGTGATTCAAAATCTATGAGAACAAATTAAGAAAAATATACTTGCATTATGTTACTCTATCAAATGGTTTTAGAATTTAAAGAAAACTCTAAAACTTTTAAGGTTTAAAAAGCAGATCTTAAAGGAGTAACTAGTCCTAGGGCAGTAGAACTTTAAGCTTTATCAATTGCCATGTGAAAAATTTTAAGCAATTAAAAATGAAAGTTTCTTAATATTTTTAGATGATTTTAAAATATGGAAAATAATGTAAACTAAGCTTTAAGCAATTATTTCAAAAGATACATACAAAGTTTATGGAAATAGTATATAGGTCAGAATAGTAATCTGATTTGTACTTTGCAGTGAGAGTTATTGATAGAAAGTGGAAGAAGAAAATATTTTAGAGCAATTATTATAATGAATGAATTACAAAAACAGCTACCTAAATGTTTAATTTATGGGGATGTTAAGACTGTGATAGGATGTTAAGAATAAAATTAAAATGTGAAAGTAGACATTCTAGACTTTAAAAATTCCTATGTGGCACTTACATTTTTTTCAAGGGGCTTAGTAGGTTCAATAGTAGAATACAGTCCAGATAGCAATGGCAAACATTAGCAATACCTGTAGCAATGGCAAATGTTAGCAATACCTGTGCCTGGTTTCAATTTAAAAATGCCAATGTGGGGCTTGAACCCATGACCCTGAGATCAAGACCTGAGCTCAGATCAAGAGTCAGATGTCCAACAGACTGAGCCACCCAGGTGCCCCTTGATTTAAAAAAATTAATTGATCAAGATAACTGGAGAGGATTTAAAGAATAGCGTTATATTTTTAATTTTCTCTTTTTCCTATTTTCCTTTGATTTTTGTGACTTTCACAATTACAGTTCTATGAAGCTGAGACTGTCAGTGCAGTATTTATTTACCTTTATCCCCGGAAGTCCAGGAAGCCCAGGAAGCCCTGATTCACCCTACATAGGAAAATCACATAGCATTATAGAACAATAGTCACTCATTCACAGTATCTGGAGAAAAATATGGCAAATGATTTGTATTCAGTTCCTAACTGAATACTTGTTGCATATATATATATATATATACACATATATAAATACTGTCTAATTTTAAGAACTTTGGTGAGATTATACAGTTCAGTCAACTCTTGATTCAGAGATTGGTTGACCACCTTGCAGATTTTTCAGGATTTTCTCTCTTCCTGCCATCTCACTGCTCATTGGCATCTCTACTGGAAAGCAAGTCAGAGAAGTAAAAGGAACTCCTACATTTTATTTTTCCCTAGTAAATGATTTCTTGTGGAAGCTGAAGCTCTTTGCTGAAATGAGGATTATGTATGCATTTGAATAATGCATCCTATTCCAGGGCTCTCTTACCTCAGATAATCAAGAGTTGGCTGTGTGAACAGATGGTCACATCAAAACAATACACATTAAAAGTATTGCTCACTTAAAAGTATTGTAAGATTTCTTTTCCATTCCTGAATGATGAGAAGATAAATGCATAGTTAAGATTATACTTAACTCCAGACTGTATTTCTGACAATTGTTGAGTCTGGGTAACCCTGCTTAACAATTTAGGGCTAATGGTACCATGCGTGCAGCTGTTCCTGAATACAGGTTTGAGATTAAGTGGTACATTTTGTGTGAGCACACTGGAGTCAAGCTAAATCTCATTTTCACAGAATTGTCTACATTATTTTAAATAAAGTATAGTGAGAAGAGGTTACATTGCTTAGAAAATCTCCTGAATTCCACTAAGAAAACATAAAGGAATTGCCAAAGAAAATGAAAGTCCATCCTGTATTGGACTGAGGTGACTATTATTTGTGGAAACATTTGAGGGTAAAAGGCACACATTGTTTCATAATGGTCAATCAGTGGGACAGACAACTATACTGAAAGAGGTTAGGACATCACACTAAATAAAAGTGGTAAAGGGAGACATTTCTTTTAATATAAATGCCTTAACAATCCTCATTCCAAGGAAAATCTACTAAGAACAATCATATATTTTGTCTTTAATTGTATTACTTTCATATCATGAAGAGTCATAATTTGCTTTGGTATTATCAAACAATGACTCCAGATACTGCTTATTAAGCTGTATGGTTAGACATAGAGGGGACAACAACTTTCCTGATGGTTTAGGGCAGAGGTGCTTCAGGAATGCAAAAGAAAAGCCATGCTGTTTGAAACTATTCAACTGAAATTTTGCACTGTGAACAGTAAGACTAAGATGAGGTTATGCCAGAGAAGAAAGAATGATTATTAAGAATTTGATATTCCATTCACAGAAAACTTGTCCAAGTAGATTAAACTTTCCAAGGAAATGTTACACATTTGATTTTCTTTTTTCTTTCCTCTTTGCCCTTCAATCAATAAGTTTAAGTAGATCCAATAAGTAGGGTGGCATCCATATTTTACTGAAGATTCTCTTTTACTTCAAAAAAAGAAGTTCGAGGCCTTTGAATATACAGTAAATTGTAGTACAATATACAACCAATTAAAAGTAAACCTATTAGTGATAAATTTCGTTTCATATTGTTTTAGGAAAGGCCCCTGAAACTCAGGGCATCCCATTTGAAATGTGTGAAAATATAGTAGTCATAACACTGTTTCCCTGCAGTTCTCACCATACGCCTCCCCCCCCCACACTATATCAAAAAGGATTCTATGACTACTTTTTAAAAAATATTTATACTTACATGCATTCATAGACACATGCTCATGTTTTTTAATAAGAAATATGTATGAGACATTATGGGCTATTTTACAATATAGATTGAATACTTAGACTTTAGCTTTTAGCTGTTTCCTATATCACATGTGTATGTAGGTAGGTATGTATTTATATTAAAGTATTAAGTGGACTTTTCAAAGGAAACATATTTCAGGAATGCATATTTCATTTTCTTGGATTTTTGTAAATTCGACCTGCTAAATTTGGAAAAATTTATGTTTCCTTAATGTAGTAGTCAACATAATGAAAGATTATAAAATATTTAATGTTAACCTTTGTGGAACATGTCAACATTCTTAGGAAGTCTTTTCTTCCTATATAGTTTCCCTGTATTTATGCCATGAAGACTTGTCTTCCAGTAAGACATGGTTTTTGTTGACTTTCCCACTCTCCCCTATGTCTTGGTCCAGAAGTTTCTCTGGGTTGATTCTTGGGCATACACAGCCCAAGGTCAGATCTGGGTCATAATTAAAAATTGGTTTGTTCTTCCATTCAAAGAATACCTGTCCAAGTAGATTAAGCTTTACACATTATATTTCAGTTCTCTTTTTTTTCTCTCCCTTTGACACTTTACCCTCCACTAAAGGAGACCGTTGTTCACTGTCAAAGTTAGGACTCTGCTTTTGCCCCACATCCCTGTTACAGTGCCCTATACTTTTAGATATACTTCAACTGGCAGGATCCCTTCCAATGGAGGATCAAGTATTTTTACCCCTTTAAAATTAAAAAATATATTTTATAAAAGATGTGAAGAAGTTAGGAAGAAAGAATTATGTGATAAAACATAATACCTAATTTTATAAATCTACACATTTATATTAGGAACATAAAAACATACTCTAAGTCATGTATCAATCACATACTTTACTGTTGAATCTATCAAAGAAAAAACAACTATGATGAAATCATTCTACATTATGAATATTGCTCTAAATAACAAATTTTCATACTGGACAACACCAGACAGTGGAAAGCTAATTAATGGGCTTTCGTTCTGTCACAATACTTTCTACATTTCTGGAATGTCCCTCACGCAGGAGCTTAAGTACTGAATCCACAACACAGTTCTTCAATGATGAGGAAAATTCCATGGAAGATCTCTTGAATTGATTCTGTACTCAATCCTGCTTGTCATTTTCTAATCTTAAGTAAGCAGCAAGCATGGGAATACTCTACTTTTAAAGCAATGTTGGGCTAAGTATTGCCAAATCCTGATATTAGACAAAGGAAGTCATAAATATTGTGGGCAAGTGAGATTGCATCAAAGGATAGAATCTGGCCTAAATATTGGTAAAAAAAGATGCTGTTCATTTCAGGGCACATACTCATTCAGATAGGTTGTGAGCTTTTAATGAATCCACCTCTTCTCTCCATATAATTTAAAGCAGATTTGTAATGAAATACAAAGGAAATCCAATGTTTCTATATGTAAACCTATAAACTCCCAGGAGTGAATCAAAACTGTATTTCTAAATAATCATGATAAGGCAATATTTTATTAAGCAATTGAAAATCATTTTGGATCTTCCACTCTGAAAACAGTGGAACCTATACAGAATTACAGCAGATTTGTTTTGTTTTGTTTTGTTAAAAAGGCATAATAGTCTTGCAGACATTTCTTTTAGTATACTACAGATTTGGAGAGCAGTTTAAATTTAGCCTTTAATTTTTAAAGACTAAGCAACCTAAAATTAGATCATCTGAGAAGATTATTTGCTTTTTCAAAAGAAAGTGGACCATAGATCGCTGATGATACCACTAATTTCAGAGTTCTTACATATAGAATCAGTAGGAAATCTTAGGAATTAAATACCAAAATTTGCAGAATTCTTCTAGGCTCTTTGGAAAAGTCTGAACTTTACCTGAAACTGGGCCTTGATGAATCATTACTCTTTGAGCCTGAGTTTTAAAAGAAAACTCTGTTTTTAAATTAGAGAAATTTTAAAAGAACATGAAAGACCTTCTCAAAAATTACTTTAGTCTTAAGTGTTTAAAACAAAGCAACGATCCTCTCAATGACTTCAAGAGTGTGGGAACACTATTTTACCATGTCTTAAGATTCCAAATTCCTACAATGAGATTGATTCTCTCTTTCCATTTACACTGAGGTAGATTCTATGTCTCTAATCATATTCTTTTCTACAACATCAGCTATTGCTAGATAGAGGTAGAGTTATGATCTTAAGAGATTTAACCTAATGTGGAATTCACATTTACTTGCTAGCTACCATACATCTGTTACCTAAAATCTGACGGCACAGGGCACTGATATCCAGATGCTCAAACAATAAACTGCTAACAGTTGTTTCCTGTCTCAGACTCAAATGAGAATATGAATCTAAACATAATCACTGCATATCCTCTAATTTGTCACTGAAGTGAAGCACAAATGATTAAAAAATTCATGTATGTATCCACAGATTGATTAAAGTGCTTGGCTAGTGTCTCCAATTAAAGCTTAGTTTATTAAAAATCTGGTTTGTATAACATAACATTCATTGCATAGGTAGATGTGATTCACACAAAAAGTTATCAGTAGGGAAGTATATGAAATGAAAGGAAAAGGAATAAAAGAAACTATCATTTGCAATTGAAACAGTTTAGTAAATGCTCACTTCTTCTCATGAATGATAGGAACATGCAGAGTATCTTTAAACATGCAAGCTGTTGGCATTCCAACCTGACTGATCTGTTAGCTTCAAACAGCTGAGTATATGCAGGCCGTAGTATATAGAGCATCTTTTTACATGTACAGAGTGTTTCATATTTTGCCATGGTCAGCAACAACTCTTTTAAAATGCAAAACAATCACACTCTGCATGCAAAGCGTGAAAACTGCATCATTTTTCAATAATTGTTTTCATATTACACAGAGAATAGTAGATATAAAATGGCAAATATGGGATGGTACAAAGACGACACTAGAAGTATTACCTTTTGTCCTGGACGACCAGATTCTCCAGGTTCCCCCTGGACAAAGAAAACCCAAGATAATAAAAACAATCTTCAAGAATTTTCCAAAGTCCTCAGGCCTCTGGACACTTTCACAGAGATGGCCTAGCCTTCCTGGTCATTTCACTTTATTCTATTATTGTATATCTCACCAGAGACAGGAAAATCTTTTTGCTGTGAACATACCTAAAGCTCACATACAAATCCACATTTCCATAAAAACCAACTGCAGAGAGAAGTCAAGGCAAGGCCTCTTATTTAAGCCTTTATCAGATTTCCAGCAGATACTCCCTGTTGTGTTTGGAAGGGGATTATTGCAGAAGAATAGAAACAGTTATAACCATCAGAACTGGTGCAAAAGAAGAGAAAGCAGAGGCTTATAAAATTCAGAACTGTAACTCCTGGGGTACAATCATTCACAAGGTTACAGTTACCTTAATTCCTGCAGCAGATGATCCAGGGTCACCCTAAAACAAAACCCATGAGAGATTATCCCATAAGTTATGAGAATAAAAATCATACAAATGCACAGAAAGCCATTATCAACATGGCACTCAAAAGAGCCCCAATACTACCAGACCTAACCACACTCCATAGGACTATGTCAACATGTCAGTTATTAAGATGCCAACAATTTCCAAGGTACACAATGCACTTTCTAAAAACATGGGTTTATTTTCAATGCAAAATACTTAAGGACTGTATTCATTGAAGTCAATATAAATACATGAATATGTATCTCTTCCCTTGATATAATGGCTAAGACTGTATTACAAAGTAATAAATTATAATTTAGAGATCTGGGATTTTGGTTTTCTCTATTTCTGGGATGTATTAATGTCACAGGCTCTCAGTTATTGGGAGTTCCTTAACCCTCTTGGTCTTCAGAAAGTCAGGGTTCAACAGATGAAGTCAAAGGGTTAATGATGTCGAGCTGGAAAAAGCCACGTAGCAGGTCAGTTTGTTTTCCGCATGAAGCACTGTCACAGTTACGACCAGCACATTTTCTCTGGCTTTACACTTATTTCATTTTGATGCAGTCACCAGAAAATTACAGGATGATGGATGACTCTTTGGTGGCAGGGACATATGTAAGATCTGGGAGAAAATCATGAGATAGAATCTGCTTTCTTAAAAAGCACTGTACTCCATCGGAATATGACAGAGGGTGACCACATTCTGAAGCAAACATGCTATAAAATCAGCATAGAGGGATTCATGGAAAATAATATGGAGGTTAAGAATGTTGCTTATTTCTAAAATGAGATCAGCAAAGGGCCTAGATTTTCAAGCTCCTTCTAGCCTCTGTCCCATGAACACACTACCAGGCAAAAAGAAAAAAAGAAGGGAGAAAACTTAACCATTTGAGTCTGTTGAGAAAATAGGAACTGCTACAGGAGGAAGGTACTTACTGGAATTTCCTGAGTTGCCATATTCATGCAAGTGCTCAAGGAACTCCAGGGGTCTGGTCCCTTGTTCTGGATTTAGGAAGCTGCTCATCACTTTCTCTTAGAGACACAGATGAGGTCTCAAGCCTCTGTACATGAAGCATTTGTTCCCCTTGCACAATTCTTCACACCTCTTCCCCACGCTGGAACCTGCTCTTTCCTGAAGTCTCAGCTTACATGGTTTTGCCTCAAAGAACCCTTCGCCAACCAACTTCAGACCATGCCCTTACATACACATCCTACTACACAGCACTGAGCTCTGCTAATGCCCTGCATAGTTCACTTCATAATTACGTATTTATCTTTTCTGCCTATTCATTGTCTGTCCCTTCATCAGACAATCAACCACATGGGGGCAGATTCATTGTCAATTTTTATTCAGTGCCCAGTCCATAGGAGATGCTCGATACCTATATGGCAAGTGAATGAACAAATCTCAAAAAGAATGTTTTAAACAAGTCAGCAGTCAAGGGTCAAAATGAAAATTTTAGGAAGGAAAAAAAGCTTAGGAAGGAGAAGGAAATAATAGATTAGCTTACTGAAGAAACTGATACATATGTGAGCTCTTTTGATATCTGTAATTGTTATTACGCAAGGAAAAAATTAAAACATTACAAAACATTAAGCCCCTAAATACTGTCGTATACTGATTTCTCCTTCTCACCAGTAACATTCAATTGAGGTCCAAATGGGGAGTAAAATAAATGCAGCTAATAAAATAACACTTCTCTTTCTACTAAATCAAATCTGAAAGCCATCAACACCAACAAATCAGGTTTGCAATATTTTGCACAATAAGACCTTAATATTCCTAAAAGCAATTTTGACTTTGCTAAGTCCCTTCTCTCATCTCATTTATACCCCACAAATCTCTGATGAGATAGGGTAGATATTACTGTTTTCACTTAATAGATAAGGAAATTGAAGCAACTAGAGAATAAGTGAATTTTGGACTCCCTAAATTCCATTGCCATGTACTTTTTATTAGAATAAGAATTATCGGTTTATTTCATTTTGACAACAGGGCATAAAGGTTGCAAACTTGTAAATAAAAGGAAGTTGCTTGTATTAACTGCAGTTTAAAACCTTTTATTTTTAGTGTCCTAATGGAAAGTGGCTCGGTAACCTACCAATGAGAATAAGGACAAGACTTAGTTCTCATAGAAATTGGATGGAGAGTAAAGGACAGTTTCCTGAAAGACTGATTTATTTGTGGAAATTGGAGCAGTTTCATTTGGAAGGACTATGAGTGATATTTTAATTCTCTTTTTAAAAACTTAGACTGTGAAATCTCAAAGAATTTTTATAACTTTTAAGTACCAAGACAACTGCTGAAAGACTGTCATAAGTTAAACATTTTAAAGGATAGTGCTTCAAGTAGTGGAAATAAAACAGTCAGTGTTTATAATTCTCATTCCTCCAAAAGTGAAAGTGAATACAGGATTAAAGTAGGAAAAACCCAACTATGTCTTAAGTATACTCTTAGCTTCATAAGTCAGCTGGTCTAGAAACAAGTTTCTGCAGGATGAGACACAAATATTTGGAGAAGACACTTGAGATAAATGAATTTGACTTTTGATCACTCAAATACAGAGAGTTTCCGTTTTTGGTCACGATTATTTTCAAACACAATAGTTAGTATGTATTTACGTATGTGTTAATAAAGTCTAGGTGGATAAATGAAGTGAACATGGTGACATTTCTATCATTCATTAATTCATTCAATAAATGTTTGAGCACTGATGAAGTGCCAGCCTGATCTGTTTGCAGGGATACCAGGTACTGGTAAGAACAGGAAGCAAGGCAGTTACAATCTCCACCCTTGATCTGTGCTCATCATAGTCACCTGCCAATATATATATATACACAAAAATATTACTGATTGAAAGCATGAAAAATATTTTCTTTCTTTCTTTCCATTATTTAAAGAAAAATCTGGGCTAGGAAGAGATTCTCATGTTTGGGAAACCTTGTGTCCCTGTATAGACACACCTAGGTGGCTCAGTGGTTGAGTTTCTGCCTTTGGCTTAGGGCCTGATCCCAGGATCAGGGATCAAGTCCCACATCGGGCTCCTTACAGGGAGCCTACTTCTCCTTTGGCCTGTGTCTCTGCCTCTCTCTGTGTGTCTCTCATAAATAAATAAAATCTCTATAAAAAAGAAAGAAAAATAAATGCATGTCACAGGACAAAGTTCTACCATTCTATGAAAATGAAAAACAGTTGTAAGGAAAACAGATTTTTTTTAAAAGGTTGTCTATTCAATAAATATTTACTATCTTACAACTATGTGCCAGGAACCTGGATTGGTGCTGGGAATAGTTTGACATCATATAGTTTTTTGTTTATTTGTTTTTTCTTTCCCAATGAGCTACATGTCCGATTAGACAAGAAATTACAATAAACCCTGAGGATGGTTATGAAAGGGATTTTAAAGAGTGCTGTGGGAGCAGAGAGTAAGTAACCTAACCAACCTGGAGGTGACTGAAAGGCTGCTCCAGGGAGGGAAATGACTTATAACTTGAGGTCCCAGGGAACTGAAGAATAGAAGGTAGAGGCAGGAGTGGACAGACACAGTATGTTAACCTGAGGTGACCACATGTGCCAAGTTAGAGAAGGCTCCTTGCCAGGGGTGGGGAAGCCCCTGGAGACAGGACTTCACATATGATTTTAAGAAGAGACAATTTGATGGTAGCTCCAAGTATGGGTGTGGCTTCCAGAGAGAGGATGCAAATCAAAGATGCTATGTAGGCATAAACTAAGAAGACAGTGTGCTTACATGAATGGAGTCTGAGGGAGCAGATAAAGTGAAGGCACAGACAGGTCATTCCAAGACAGGGAAGGTGAAGCTTCTGAATCAACATACAATGAATTGTGAATAATACAGTGGCATGATCAAGCCATTCAGCTTGCTGCACACACACCTACTTTCAAGTTGGCTGAAAGAGATAACAAATGCGTTTCTACATTTGTCGGTGGGATTAATGCTCCAAAGAGCAGAACCTAACGTTTGCATAGTAACTCCACACATGATTGAAATCATTCTTTGGAGTGTGACTCTCAAGCCTAGAGAGTACTGCAGTTGCTGGCCACGGACGAAACACAGCCTAGTGGTTTTTACAGTTCCACAGCATTTCCAGATGACCAGTCTGGAAAGGTTTAGATTGTTTTACCATCCAAAGGCACTGAGTTGGATCAAAAGGAAAAAAAAAAAATCCTATTAAAGTGAATCAGTCAATGATGTAATTTACTACATCAATGGCAGAAAAAAAAAGCATATATTTTGATTTTACATCTCAAACTTGGTAAATGATGAATGAGTTTCACATACTGAAACCAAAGGCCATGAGAAGAGTATTTCCAACATACTGGAAACAAATTATATGACAGAAGCAGGAAATGTTTAAAAAAACACATCAAAAATTATATTCCAATTACAGCATTCTCGGGATGAATGCTACAGGTCAGATTACATATTATATGTTACAGATTCCTATTTACAATCCCCTGTTTAGGCCCATTGAATGTTTATAGAAATGATTTCCGTTTTAACTGAAGCATTTCTTGTACTTAATTTCAGTTGACTAATAAAAATTTTTGATAAAAAAGAAAACAACCAATCTAGTGGATTTCAATTTCCATGTGGTAAGAAAGCTAACATTTATTGAGAGTTTACTATGTGTGAGTCAGTATGGTAAATGATTTGCATTAATATAAAAAATAAGAACAGTATTCCTTTGAGGCAGAATTGGCCTTTTCAAAGAAAAATGTTGCTTTACC
This sequence comes from Vulpes lagopus, assembly GCF_018345385.1. Classification (NCBI taxonomy): domain Eukaryota; kingdom Metazoa; phylum Chordata; class Mammalia; order Carnivora; family Canidae; genus Vulpes; species Vulpes lagopus. The sequence continues at coordinate 105,192,774 of NC_054829.1, forward strand.
ACTGGAAAATTGAATTAAAAAAATGTGTGATTAAAGAAACAATTATTGGCCTACATTCCAAACATGAAACTTTAAAAATCCATCTTCTAAAGCATAAAATTGTCTACAGAAATCCACACAGGTATAGTTCAGACTTGACATAAACTTTTTTCACTTGAAAAAATGGCTCTCTGTTTAGAAGATTTCCTTTCTTTGAGCAGAGACTGTCAACTAAGGCCTTCGGACCAACTCCAGCTAGCACCTGTTTTTGTGTGGCCCATGTGCTAAGAATGGTTTTTATATTTTTACATGGTTAAAAAAATCAAAAGAACAATAATATTTCATGACACATGAAAATTATAAGAAATTAAAATTTCAATGTCCAGAAATAAAGTTTTATTGGAACATAGCCATACTAGTGTGTGTACATGTTGTTTACGGTTGCTTTCACACTACAAGAACAGAGTTGAAGAGTTGTCATAGAGAGACCACAAGGCCCAGAAAACCTAAAATATTTATTTTCTGGCCCTTTACAGGAACTTTGCTGACTTCTGGTTTTAAGTATAATCAAGAAAGTTAAATATCCAGGTTTATACATCTGGGGTTTAAAATTCTGACTTTGAGAGTGATTGAGGTGTATCGTTGGTCTTACTAAATATTAAGAATATTCATGCCATATTTGATTGCAGCATGTTAATTAAATTTGACAAGTATATAAAATGGGTCTATAGGAATGGTTTTCAACTGGAAGTGATTTTGTCCTCCAGGGGCCACTTGGCAATGTCTAGAGATAGGTTTGGTTGTCACAACTACTAGAATCTAATGGGCACAAGCCAGGAATATTAAACATTCAAGAGCCCCCACAAAAAAGAATTATCTGGCCCAATTTGTCAATAATGCTTAGGATGGAAAACCCTGGTCTACAAGAGACAGAGGGTCCACTCTAATTTCCAGACTGCTCCTCGAATACAAACACAACTGCTACTTGGTGACATTAATTCATTCCTACCATCCATGCCATATTTATATTAATATTTATAAGAATGAGAAAGATAAATTTCTCTTTATTTTATGGGGATGCTTTTATGACTAACCATTATCCATCTGTACTGTAATAATTTCAAAGTGAAATATTTTTATCCTCAACTCTAAGCTTAAATGAATAAATCTTTTTTTTATTACTCAATTACTTAGCTTGATTTTAATGAAAATCCAACTATTCTGTTTTCATTTTCCTAAAATTTTTCTTAATTCTTTACAGCACAAGTGAAGTGAAATACCCTTCTTATGCCAGAGATGTCTGTGAGGTATGAATCCAAACAAAAGCTATAATGATAGACGGGGAGTGGGTGATGAGAAGATGTAGAAAGATAAGCCACAAGACCACTGTAATATAAATACTAACAATGCTTTAAAAGGTGGGGGGGGGGGGCCAATGTAAAGGCTGACAAAATATCTGGATTTAGTAGATTTCAAGTTAAGGCAAATTTTCCAAGATTGCATTAGAGGCTCTAATCAAATGACATTTACTTTCAAACTTTTAAATTTCATCTCAATCCTGTGACTTGTCTCCCCAAACTGGAACAAAAGGAATCACTTTAGAAACCTTATTTTTATATATCTGAGTATGAAGGGACTCTATATGAATAAATGGTTTTATTTCTTGAAAGCATATTTTCTAGAATCCTAGCTACACATTTTCTAGAATTTGTGATATACCATTTTACTTTTAAAATATTTAAATTTGTAGCTTGGAGCTTGTGGAATGATCACCTATATAAGCTAGATATTCAAATGTTTTCTAAACTTGTAGAATTATTTCTGATCTTATCATATTAAACTACTACCACTCACCTCTCTCAAAATCTTCCATTTTCACTTGCATGAAATAACATTTCTTGCTCATACACATCTTTCATATTTCATAACACTGTACCTTTTCGCCTGTGTCACCTTTGGGACCGTTCTCTCCAGGATCTCCCTAAGGGGGGAAAAGTGATACAGTAAAATATATTGGTGACATTACATATAGTAGCTTTCATTATTTTAAGTTTGCTTTCCTGTGTACTATATATTAAAATCTGTTGCAAATGTTCTGCAGAGCTAACATATTTTCACTTGAGCAGCTGCCTGATATCAACTAGTCTAAAATTTATTACAGTGAACATAGGTGAACAGTTTTAAACTAGTCTGTGATAGGGCAGCCCCAGTGGCGCCTGCAGCCCGGGGAGTGATCCTGGAGACCCGGGATCGAGTCCAGCGTTGGGCTCCCTGCATGGAGCTCGCTTCTCCTTCTGCCTGTGTCTCTGCCTCTCTCTCTGTGTGTCTCTATGAATAAACAAATAAAACTGTTTTTTAAAAAATAAACTATTCTATGATATCAACAGAAAGCAATACTTTCTCTGACTTCTAATAGCTCATTCTGGCACTTAAAGCCTCCTTAACTCTCTCTCTTTTCTACTCAAGAAAGCCTTTTTCCTAACCATTCTCTCTACATGCCACATGCCTTACCACCTCCTGCCATTCCTGACACCTGGGCTTCGCCCGCCGTTTTCCCTTCTCTCTGTGCAAATCCTACTCTGTCTGAGTTCAGCTCAATTCAAATCTCCAGGGTTTCACAGTGCATGACACAGCCCTCAAAACTGTGGACAGAAGATTAATTTATCTGCACCTATGTGTTTTGCTTTTGTGAAATGAATGCTTTATATTTTATTTGAAAACTCTCTTTTTAAATTAGAGTAAAGGAAATTGGAGAGTTCATGCTTTCTTGGTTATTTTTGAGATTTCCTGTGGTTATTCCCTCACTGACATCTCCTTTCTACCACAAAGCAATGCGTTAGAAAAAAAAGTCATTCGCTCATTATCCATGCTTTGATTCCTTCAATGCTGAATTCTTTAAGTCTTTACAGCATGTCATAGTGGAAACATCATGGACTTTGGCGCCAGAGAGACTGAGCCCAGCTCCAGCACCTACTGGGCAAATGAAATCCTCCCTACATCACGTTTTGCATGTGTAACGTAAGGTCAAGAACGCTTTATGGGGTTACAAGAAATAAACAATACGCTGTGTGTAAAACAACTGATGCACCATAAGCTGTTAATGATAGCCGTTAGCAAGAACAATGCATTATTGTTCATAGATTCCATAAGCTGGAATGCCCTTCTGTTTAGCTTCCTAAGAGGTCACTTTTTCATCATTTAAAAATTTCCTATAAATAAGATATAAAGTACTCATGATCGTTTCCCTGGAAGAGGGAAGAGATGTGGGGGAGAGAGACTTTTACTTTTTTCTCTCCATTTTCTTATTTCAAATAACTATGAAGCTAACCTGCTCATAGACATTTGTCTATGGTGACGGATACACCACAACAGCCTGGGAGCCTGAGCTGCTCTATCTGATGAATCCCTAGAACGGTGCCGGCACTGATCCTTTTCCCTCCTTAATTTCTATACAAAAGAGTGATCTTATGACTAATTAATTTCAAGTTAATTACAATGAACTGGTTGGATGCCAAATAAATGTACTGATAATCTGTTATGAGGGAACTTTGACAGGCAGCCTATTAGCATACTTTTTAAAAGATTGCTTGGAAATCCTTTATTAAAAAACAAAACAGAACAAACTTCCTTGTTAAGAAGACTGGCTGAGAGCGGTTACAAAATGAAGGGTTTGACGGGGCCGTGTTCGTCATTTAAATAAATGTGACATTTAAATAAATGTCTTTTTAATTTTTGTTTTACAGTGCTGAAAAATACAGTTACATTCAAGAAACTTGCTGGATCTTTAGATCTATTTTTTGGATTAGAAGTGATAACATTAATTTGTTAGGAAGATCACTTATAAAGAGCATGAAGTAGTATCTTGGCAGCTTCCTACGCAGGCAGCACATTTCTCGAGAGTTATTAATGTAAATCGCATGAGAACCAGGAAAATTAGCACCACGATATGCACAGAGAGCCTAAAAATAATCAGGACGCCCCAAAAGTATTCAGGAAGGACGTCTGTGAGAAATGTAACATATGGCACTCCCCTCCTCCTTTTGTTTCTCTTTTTGCTTTTTGAATGGAATTATTTGTGGGGCAATTTCCAGTGCATTTGTTGCAGGTAAACATCTGTCTACCTTTAACTTAGTGACCTTAGAAGCAGTAGAAAGTGATGTGGGCACTTAGAAAAGCATTGGCATGTGGCATTACCAAGTAGGCAAAACAGAAGTTCTGCAGGTCTAAGGATTTTTGAAAGCCATTTAGAAGCTTGACAAGAATGCTTCAATTTGTTCCCTTTCCCTCCATTTCTTTATTTAAATTTTTTTTGTATTTTTAATTTTTTAAAATTTAGATTCAATTTGTCAAATCTCTGTCCATACACAAGAATTACACAATTCTCTCCTTTTATAATTAACAGTTTGACAAGAACAGTGGTTGTTATATCTATATCTATGGATCAATATTTATTACTATCTAGTCAACCATACTTATATACAGTTCGGTTTGATATCTCTTTAGGGGGATAAAAAAGATAATTATAGGCAGAATCACTCTTACTTACCTTTTCACCTTGATCTCCAGGTTCTCCCTGAGCAAAAGGACAAAGATTGAGTGGCACATTAAATTATAAAACACCCAATTAAACAACACCTAACAAAATCAGATATTGAACATACTAAGTCAATTATGTGTGACCCTTTCTATTTTGGCAATATTAGAATTGCTATATTGAAAACAAATGGTGAGATGAATTTCCTGAAGAATTGGGCCTGGATATGAATATCAAATGTAATCTTAATTCTTTACTTTTAAGAGACTAAAGAAAGATATTTCAGATTATCAGCCGGAAATCAGATTTGGGAGCATTAAAACAATGTGGTAGCAATTCAATGTCTTGAGTGGCTTCTTAGTTTTCAAGATTTTACTCTTCCCAAACTCAGAACCAGTAAAGTGGGCTAGCACATCCTTTCATGGTCTTTTATTCAAAGCAGCCTCCTGTGTATAGATTATTTCAGGGGTCTGGAGTCTGCTTAAGTCCCCCAATCTGTCTTCTTTAAACATGATCAAAAACCCGGTCCTGAACTTGGACCCCTTCACAGTGTCATGAACTTTCTTTAACCTCCTGGTAACCAGCATGTTCTCAATCAGGTATATTCCAGGAGGCATTGGTACCTTTAGGAAAGAGACTAGAATGGGGCAGAGTTGAAGTGAATTTAGGAGAATGTCTTTATTCAAAATGCTGACCTGGACAGTATGAAAACTAAAATGCAAAATTGTGCTTTGCAGAGAATTCTTATTTTCACTTTACCCAGGAAGGCACAGGTGATGGAGCGGGAAAATTCTAAAGTAAATAATACACATTATGATAATATTCCTCTTATGAAAAGCATTAGTAAGTGTTGCCATGAGATCAGGCTGCTTAAAAAAATGGTTTAAGATGATTATTGTGTTTTTTTTTTAAATTAAAAACCACTCGAAGTCAGTTTGGAGGCAAGACTCTTCATTTGCTGGGACTCTGTCTCACCCTTTGGCTTTCTGAATTTCTGGCCACCTTTCAGTGCTCAATATCCATCCTGATGGTTGCTAGGCAACAGAATAGCACTGAGAACATGCCTTAGCCGTTAACTCTTATCATTTGGCTTTTTAGCATGGAGCAAAAGAGGGGAAAAGACAGGAGAATGGCTGTAGTCCCAGAAGGAATATTTTCTTTCCTCTCCTGCAGGACAAAGGACAGGTCTATAAATTTTAGGTCTGTCCTAGGCGCCTGTCAATAGCAATGTGATCTGTAAAATCAGCTGACAGGCATCTGTGGGTACAGATACACACTAGCACAGCTGACAGGATTAGACATTAGCTATGTACTTCAAGGGATGTTCACTCATCAAAGGATTTGGGATTTGTCTGTCTGGTTTAAACAGTTTAAACTGTCACCAATCTTTTTATATTTAACAGATTCATTTGTTCTTCAAAAAACAAAGAAAATTTGCAATGCCCCCAAATCCTCATTACATTTTTTCCCTATTTAGTAATTCAGACTATATCCATTTTTAAATTTTAAATATGTTACATCTTGGGGTGCCTGGTACCCCAGTTGGTAGAGTATATGACTCTTCATCTAGGGGTTGTGAGTTTGAGCCCCATATTGGGTGCAGAGATTACTTTAAGAAAATGAAAATCTTAGGGACGCTTGGGTGGCTCAAGGTTGATGGGTGAGTGTCTGCCTTCAGCTCAGGGTGTGATCCCAGAGTTCTGGGATCCAGTGCCGCACTAGGGTCCCTGCAGGAGCCTGCTTCTCCCTCTATGTCTCTGTGTCTCTCATGAATGAATAAAATCTTTAAAAAAATAAAATGAATGAATAATAAAAATAAAATAAAATCTTAAAAATCAAAACATGCCACATCTTTACTCTGCTCTTCATTTAATTAACCAGTTATGTTACGTAAGTGTTGGAGGTGATCAAATATTGAAGAAAGGCCACAGTGGCATTGTGAGAATCATCTTTAGTAAGTCTTATAAATATTATGAACATTTTAGGCAGTGTGGATATGGCCTACATTTTAATACACTCACTAAGTGACAAAATGACAATAGTCTTATTTGAAATATGGGCTTTTTCTCATGTTATTGAAGTATCCCAGAATAAAGATTTTAATCATATTTATTTGTTTTTCTGCAAATGAGAGTCACAAATATAATTTGGTCATTAGTCACACTTTTATACTGTTGCATATTATACTACTGACAAATATTCCATCCAAGTAAAACCAGTGGGACCTATAAAAAAGTTATAGGTTATAATTTCATGAAAACTCAAATCTCAAATGATTCTGCTTGGTTTCATTGTACTAACCTTTGGCCCTGGTATTCCGTTTTGTCCTACTGTTCCAGGCAACCCGGGCTCACCCTCATGAAAAAAATAGATACTATTAAATAAAATAGACAAAATCCATAAGATATATATATATATATATATATATCATTAGAGGATATAACTATCCAATAATGCTCTAGAAGAAGAAAAATAAAAAAAAATAAAAAAATAGAAGTAGAAAAATAAGTGCCTACTAGTATAAATACAAATGAGTTCATTTGGTCCAAAATTCTATGTGCTAAGGACCAAGGATAACATAGGGTTAATTTCCTTTGTTCAGTCTTTTCTCCATTAAGAAAGCTGAAGCAACTTACCGACAGAAATGAGTATCTAGCATGGTATTGGGTACCTTGTAGGCAATAAGTAAATATTTGTGGAATGAATTAAAGACATCTGAAAATATAAGCTCTCTTGATGGAGAACTTTTAAGTGGTTCATTAGCTCAGGAAAATAAAGACTAAATCATTATATTTATGAGACTTAATCTAACAAGTATTTCCAAATCTAAAGCTTAAAGAACACACACATCTTTGAATACCTACAAAATTAGACACATTTGACACAAAAGTCAAAAATAAACATGGCTTTGGCCTCTCAATTTCATGGTAAAAAATAATTAGAATAAAACATTCAGAACTGTGGCTCTCATTGTCCTATGGAGTGATAGGCTTTTGGGAGAAAGATGATGTTACTAGGTCAGAAAAGTTTCCCATCTCAGAAAGACGAGGTTGTATAACAGTTTTCCTAGGCTCTGAACTAGCAATTATTTTCCAAAGAGGATAAGTCATGAAGTGCCCAGAAGCAAAGGTGAGATAATCTGGCTCTCAATGCTTCCATGTGGCTCAGAGTCATATCAACCAGAATTTCATTTTCATTTAAAAACATTCCCAAAGTCATTTACAGTGTGCACCAATGATGGGACAGCTTTCTTCTTTTCACTGAGGGTAGTAAAGTTGCTCTTTAATTGATTAAAAAAAAAAAAAAGACTATTTTTAGAGCACTTTTAGGTTCACAGCAAACTTAGTTGATTTTTAAGTGTGTTTTCTAAGTCACCTACAGGGCAGAGACTGCGCCATTTTAATATTTGTGCTCTCAGCTTCGAAAACATGTACATTAATAATAGTACCATATTTAAGGTCCAGGAATTTTACATTAATCAATTCATTTAATTCTCACAAATTTCTACGATGTATTTTTTTATCTCTATTTAACAGATGAAGAAACTGTGGCACAGAGAGGTTTAAGTAACTTTTCTAGATTCACACAACTCTAGCCAAGATTTCAACTCTCATGATCTAGCTTAAGAGGTTGTGCTCTTAGCAGTAGATACATTCCTGAATGAATGAAAGCAACTAAAAACTGGGAGAGAATTCATGGGAGTATTTCTATTCTCATTATCATTTGGTTTATACTTCTCATTTATAAATGACCTTTCAGAATGTATAGAAACCTGATTAAATATAACTTATATAAAGATGATTTAGGTATACCTCCAAGATAAACGAAGAATATGAAGCTTACGTTATCCTTCTAGAAGAGCAAAATAATATTTTACTACTATACTGGTTTATTATAATTGCTAAAGTCTTAACTTTCTGGAAGAAATTCTGCTTTGTATATAAAGTTACACTATAATTGTAACTCTTGCACTTTCCTTGGATAAATGGCAAAAATGCTGAGAGAAGAACAATGGCCATTATAGGAAAATTTTGACCATCTATTTGTACATCACAAAGAGTAACAACTTGGAAATAGAAAATGCCCTGAAAGAGGACTATCATTTACTCTGCAACAGAAGAAGAGCTATCAAGTCTGCTCTCTTCAAAGAATCCACAACAGGATGCACTAATATCATAACTCATGGTTTAATGCAAATAAGAGATGCTGCCAGGAAACAATATAAACTTTGTTTAGACTTTCAAAGAATAACCATGGTAGCCAGAATAATAATAAAAAAATGGTTAAGCCCCTGGAACTGAACAAAGTACATGCCGTGATTCTGAAACAAGGAAAAGAGACATTGCTTAGGTATCTGGTTAACATCCTCTTTAATATATGAACACTGAGAGACTAAAACTTGATCCCTTTTTAAAATGTTTATATATTGTTAAAATAATCTTTTAACATAGTAGGAAACAAAAAAATGCACCTATGGTTCTATCACCCTTATAATTAATTTGTCCTGTTTCCGTCTAGTCTTTCTTATTTATGCTTACGTGTTTTCAAGCAATTGTAAGCTTATTACATAGTTTGACACGCTGATTTCTTATTTTTTGATCCTACGTAGTTGTTTTCCCATGGTATTCATGATTGTCTTGTGAATGGTTTGATTATCTTCTAACAAAGTCAGGTGTGATCATATGTTTAATCTGTCCCAAACAGAAGAATACTTGATTGTTGCCAATTTTTGCTATTAAAGATAAACGAAAAACCCACCTTTGTAAATATTTTGAAATTGCTTTCCAAAAGGAATCTGAGTTTTATCTGCTTCAATCGGCCCCCACTCTGTGTTAGGTTTTCACAACTTCATCAACGTTGAATATCACAATTTTAATTATTTGGGGGGCAATTTTAATAAGCACAAATAAGAGTTTACTGTTGCCCAGTAAAATTGTTGCCCAATTTTACATTTATCACTCGTAAGGTTAAATGTTTTTTCACGTGTTTATAATTTCAATAAGTATCTCACAAAATTTTAAAGTTAAAATTTTGAAATTTTAATTTTAAATTTAAAATGAATAAAGCTTTTTTCCTGAATGAAGCAAGGGAAGAGGAAAAGAAGGAAAAGTGACAAAGTGACTCAGAGCATTTTACCTTTCTAATAAGTTATGTCAAGAAGAATATCTTCAAGCTTATATTAGGAGGCCAAGGAGCATTCTGCTACTTTCCAACCTAGTTCGCCAGGTTGTGGGAAAGGAATGTTAAGGATGAAGAGCTGGAGAACTCTGAGCGCCAAGTCTGAGCTATGGGATTCTGGAAGACATTAATTTATTCAGCTAAGATTTAGTGAGAATTTTCCAGCTATTGTACTCTGGGCTGAGTGTTTCACGGGATATAAAGATGAAATAGGCATGAGAGATACCTGTGCCCAAAGAGCTGAGTTTTGAGCCAGAAAAAACAATACATATAAAAATAACTTAAGAGGACATCTAATTGAGGTCACAGGATTTTTTTTTTTTGAGCTAAGTTTTCTTGCACTTCATTAAATAAAGAAACATGAATCAAAAGGAGTGTTAAAGAAGAATAAACCATGTGTCATATAGTGTATAGTATAGTCATATAGGTTTATTTATTTTTTAATTTAATTTTATCTTTTAATTTATTTTAATTTATTTTTTAATATTTTATTTGAGTATAATATTTTCTGGTATATGAGCATAAAATATTATGAGTCCCCTTCAAATAAAGTTACAATGACATTGCTACATAACGTAGTAAAAATATACATATGCAGAAAAATCAGAAAAGCAGAGACAAAAAAATGACAATTAGGTTTCACGTGTGTGTAGAGAGTCTCCTATTTGTTAGAGAAACTGTTCATCTATTTCCGAATGCATTTCACAAGTACTGAAGGATATTCCAAAGATAGTAATAATGAAAAAACAGCAGCTAACATCTTTACAGGTAGATGATAGGGTTCTCTCTCTTATACTTTAAATTCTAAAGTATTCCCTGTGTATTACTCAAATATGACGATGTGTGTATTTAAATAAGTTGTACCGACCTTTAGGAAAGCCAGCTTGCTACTTTGTTTCTTTCTTTCTTCCTTCCCTTCTCTCTTTCTCAAACCAAATGCTCTTTAGAACTCTAATGTAAGACATCGCTCAGGACTTTTACAATTATCTCAGGTATGCTAATCAGGGGCAACTTGAAAGAATACTGAAAGATAGGAAGGAATGTATTTGTCTTATGAAACTGAGTGCTAACAGGAAATAGGTCATTTAATGGTAATATTGCTGCCTGAGGGCAATTGTTTTCTATTCTGGCGATGGGAATTTACAAGGAGTCGTATCTTAAAATTTTCAGCATAACATAGTTTTACATTCACTTGTCAAATCAGATTTTGTTTCTTTTAAGTACTGCATCTCAAAAAGAACTCATCCACACAGAAGAGGAAAATAACTACAAGGAACGTGGACCAGCAGTGGATGGAAAGAGTAATACTGAGCAGAACATGATATCAGTCTTTTTAATTTTTTTTCTGGAATTTTCAACTCTTCCTTAGGTTTATTTATTTTTTAATTTAATTTTATCTTTTAATTTATTTTAATTTATTTTTTAATATTTTATTTGAGTATAATTGACATACAATGTCACATGAGTTTCAGATGTACAGCTTAGTGATTCAGATGCAGCTTCTCTATAAGTTATGGTATGCTCACCATGAGTGTACGTAGCATACAATGTTATTATAACATCACTGACTATATTCTCTATGCTGTGAACATGGCATCGGTCTTAAGGTTGTTCTTCTACCTCTGGAGTAGGGGGTGTTGGTGTGTCCACGTAATAAAATAAAGACTAATGGTCACTGCCATCTGAAACATTGAGTGTGCTTTTTTCCTGACAGTGACAGTGCACAGAGGAATCTCAGTGGCTTGAAGGCTGAGCAGGACTGGCCTTTAGTCCCCTTCTCCAGGAAGACATGGTGGAGGTGGTGGGTGTCCTTTTATAATGCTTTGGGGGCCACAGAGGCTTTGGCAGCAATTGGGTAAATAACATTGGTAGAGGAAGATTATTTGAAAGCAGCAAGTCACCCAAGAGGGAGTTCTAGATCCAGCTCTGGGGAAGAGTCAAGAAAATGGGTTTTTGCTCTCCATTCCTATTTATTCTCTCTAGCTTACTTTAGTTTACTAATTTTCTACTCTGGTTGTCTAATGGCAAATGAATATGAACACTGGGTTGGGCGAAGGTAGGAGGTACAAAATGATCTACGTATTTTGAAATGTATAGAAATGCAGCATTTTATGACACAATAAAATAAAAGTCCTAGCCCCAACCTTTAAGAGCTTTTAATGTTTTGGAAAAAAATCACTTGTCTTTTTGCACACCTCTCATGGCCTTCAGCCTTAGCGCAAATGTCCCCTTACCTTACTACAGGGGTTGCCTGGATACCCCACCACCACTTCCTATGCTCACTACCTTACTGAATTTTCTTTATTGCACTAGTTACCACATGAGGCATACTTTTTTTTTATTTCAAATCTGTCTCCCCTACTAGGAATGCCAGGTTTTAGAACATGAACTTTGTCTACTTTGTTCACTCCTCTTTCCACATCGCCTGGAAACTGTACCTTACATATAATAATTGTTAAGTACATATATGTTGGAAAAATGAATGAATACAGGAGACGCATATACATAAAGCCCACATGGAAATGTAAAACTCTTGTAGGCTTGGTGAGAGACTAAGATAGCAAGACTTTTCTTCTGGGAAACTAGAATATCTATAAGCATGGCTGCAAGAGATGCCTCTGTGTCTCAGCTACAACAAGGCAGCCACTGGTGAGAAAAGAGAAGGGGACCCAGGAAAAAGATGGGAGACATGTTAATCTAGCAGTGACACCTACAACTCAGGTAGGTCAGTCTGAAACATTTGAACTGCAGAACAGAGGAATAGCTCGGGGTACAAGACCAGCAGGGTGCGTGGCGGGGAGGAGTCTCCCGAAGGGCAGGATGACTTGAATGAGAACTGTCATGGCTTCCAAGGGGTTCATGCCCTTGAGCACCTCCAGGACTCTCCCAGGGGAAGGGTGGATGCCTGAAGCACTGAAGGCTGCCACAGTTCTGTGTGGGTACAGAGACTGCGCCTTCTATGTATTTCCAATATATTCTTTCATCGGCTCCTTCCTGCACCCACAGAAGCTGAGGCCATGCTGGTTAAGAATTATTGTGTCTTTTGAAGTTCCCCCAAGACCCTTGCAGAGCTTCATGAACTCACCCTAACATAGTTTTACATTCACTTGTCAAATCAGATTTTGTTTCTTTTAAGTACTGCATCTCAAAAAGAACTCATCCACACAGAAGAGGAAAATAACTACAAGGAACGTGGACCAGCAGTGGATGGAAAGAGTAATACTGAGCAGAACATGATATCAGTCTTTTTAATTTTTTTTCTGGAATTTGCCCCTAACATCTGCCCCACCCCAAGCAGAAGCACTCACAAAACAGTGAAATATTTTAGTTGGAAGGAACCAAGTGAGTCATTCTTAAAAGATGAAAAAGCACATTCAGAGAGTATTTTTTCCAGAGGCAAATACCTGCAAAGAGTAGATGTAAGATCAGAGCCCATGTCTTCCCATTCCTCATCTTGTGTTCCTTCTATTTGAGCAACTTGTATCTAAAAAAAACCCTTATTCATTTTTATTATGTTTGTTATCTGTTAAATTTGAGCATGAAAGAGGAAAGTGACTTCAGGAAACCTCTGGCCTCATCTCAGGTTTTCCACCTCTGGTCTTGTGACATAGAGCAAATTGCTTAAGCTTCTGTGGGACTCAGCTTCTCTATGAAGTGTGTGCAAATACATTAAATGCTTGCTCCCCCCCCCCCCCCCCCCGCTCTAAAGGATTAAGATTAGGTTTTATTATTGCTTTAAATAGGTACTTAGAAAATTTTATTGAACTTAAATTCCCAACATAATATTAATATTATTACTATTTGTTGCTGTTTTTAGACTCAGGATGTTGCCTGGTGATTCCTTATTCCCCAGACACCTGATTAGACTTGGCTCAAGGCCCAATTTCACAGATGAAGGGAATAGAGACCTGCTCCCCTGGACTCCTGGGAGTTCATCTTGGTTTTGCCCCACACCAATTCAGATGGGTCAGTCAGTTCCTCTCACCAATTGCTTCCAGAACTCCACTCTCCCAGGGTCTCTTGTGAGCTCAGGATTGAATATCTGGTGTACCTGGGAAGATGTCACATCACAGAACAGGCAGCTTTCCTCATCTTGCTGGCTTTCATCTTGCCTTTCTTCTTCCTCCTCTCCCTCCTAGACCACCCTAGGCATTCAGCTTCACTCTCTTATGTAATGCGATTTAGTAGTTTCTAAAAGGCTGCTGCTTGCATGCCCAGTCTCCAAGTCTTTTCCTTCTTGCCAATAGGCAGAAGAGGCTTTGTAACTTGGCAAAAGAGAAACCAGAAAACCTGGGTGACTGAGTTTGGTTATATGTTGGAGAATCCGGCACCCTGTAGAGGGCTCTGTTTTGTTGATCTAATCGGCAAAACCCCTCCCTAAAATTAGAATCTCTCTGTCCACATTAGTAATATGAATACTAATGAGTAGAAAACCGGCAGGGCTTTCAGCCAGGAGCCTAATGAAAACATTCTATTTCAGATAATTTACTGAAATGGGTCTTAAACTGATTAAGGTTGTAACTAAACTGAACCTAGTAACCAAACCTTCATTGTGCTTTTTAAAAAAAGTACAAATGTGTGCAGCCCCGGTGGCGCAGCGGTTTAGCACCGCCTGCAACCTGGGGTGCGATCCTGAACACCCGGGATCGAGTCCCATGTCCGCCTCCCTGCATGGAGCCTGCTTCTCCTTCCGCCTGTGTCTCTGCCTTTCTCTCTCTCTGTGTCTCTCATGAATTAATAAATAAAATCTTAAAAAAAAAAAGTACAAATGTCTAAGAATGTAAAATAAGTAAACATGGTAGTAGTATCAATAATATTATGGCATGGACTATTTCAGAAATAAGTCCGCTGGTTAAGACTATTTTAGTTTTTGTACTAACCATGGACAGAAATGTACAAAATATAATCTGAATAAAGAAATTCAAATGCAAAATGATAGCTAAGAATTTAGTAGTCACAGAAAATAGCTAAGTTGCATTAATTTGGGTGAAATTTACATAAATGAAAATTATGTGCCTCGAGCACACCCCTGAGATTTGGAGGTTTGGGTAGAAGTTCACGTGGATGACCCCACATTCTACCCCACAGTGCTAATGTCCTCTCTTCTCTTCCCAACTTCATTCCTATTCTTCACCAGGAAGGGCTTTGGGGGTGTGTGTGAACACTACAGCCTGCAAGCTTTGCCCATAGCTCCCTACTGATAGCAGTGCCAAGGCCACCCATGGGTTTAGGGGTGCACACACCAGCTGTGTGGTCGCTTGGGAAATTTGGACCTGGTGAAGAGGCCAATACAGGCACTAGAAGCAGAATCAGAACAGTTGAGGCAGGAATTCTTGAATTGTGGGTACCTGGGATGTAATCAAGAAGTAGGAAAACTGGGCTTTTTTTTTTTTTTAAGATTTTATTTATTTATTCATGAGAGACACACACACACACACAGAGACACACACAGAGAGAGAGAGAGAGAGAGAGAGAGAGGCAGAGACACAGGCAGAGGGAGAAGCAGGCTCCACGCAGGGAGCCCGATGCAGGACTCGATCCCGGGTCTCCAGGATCACACCCTGGGCTGAAGGCGGCGCTAAACCGCTGAGCCACCTGGGCTGCCCGGAAAACTGGGCTTTTAGTGGGCATGCCTCCTTGGCCCTGTGGACTCCTCACTCTGTGGGTAGGATCACACCATAGGAAGGATAGAGGAAGCAAGATGAGAAGTACTGCTTGCCTGAGTCTAAGGGAAACATTATCCAGTATTTCCTTTTTAAATAACTTATGAAAGGTGCCCAAATGAGCAAAAACCAACCAGAGAACATGATGCCACAGAAGACTGTCTTTTCTGTGTGTGTGTGTGTGTGTGTGTGTGTGTTCACTATGTGTATGCTTCTGGGGAAAAAGAGATATAAAACAAAGACTTATGTTTCAGGAAGAAATAATAAAAATGGATAAAGTGGGTTATGTGAAGTGGCGGACTTTCTTAGGGACTGGGATAAGTCCAATACAACACAGTTCTGCTCCCTTGTGTTACATGTATCTCTTCTGAATTAGGCAATTAGTGATTCTTGCAACTTTCCACGCGACTGGGGTTGCTAGAAAAGAAATTGCAGTGGCAGTAGCTAATCAGAATCTGACATTTTCCAAGCCAGGGGAGGAGGGGGAGCCCATGACCTCTCTGTTCCCTTTTACAAAGGAACTCCAAAGTTTTGTGGGATGTTTGGGGGAAAACACTCACTCACTCTCTGCATGTTGATATGAAAGAAGGAAGCCCTAGGCTTCCCATGGGAAGAGCAGGAGCTAGGCTGAGGGCAGCAAGGAGAAAGACAGGGTGAAGAGATGAAAGAATCTGGATTCTTAGGGATGAGGTTTAGTTGCCAGAGCAAAGCAAAGTTGAAGCCTGCATTAGCTTTCAAGTTCCGTGATCAATAAATACCTTTATTTTTAAAAGTGGTTCTGTTAAGTATACTAGGACTGGCAACATAATGTGCCTTTAATAATATATCCATTATTTAAAGTTTTAAAACCCAGCTAGTTTTTTCTTTCCTAAAGCATAGTCCTTATTGATAAATCTATGTATGTTTGAATGATAAATTATTTTTTTCTCTTGGGAAGAGAATGTGCTTAATTACTAATAGAAATGTTAAGTGGTATGTCCAGCTGGAAAAATTCTAAAGATCAGTGAAGAGTAGTAGAATGAAATAATAGTTCTTACTAACATTTGCTTATACACCCAGGAGGCTTCTGAGTCATGGAGGGTTTTTTTTAAGATTTAATTTATTTATTCATTAGACACACACACACAGAGAGAGAGAGGGAGGGAGAAACAGAGAGACAGAGAGAGAGGGAGAAACAGAGAGAGAGAGAGAGAGAGGCAGAGACACAAGCAGAGGGAGAAGCAGGTTCCATGCAGGGAGCCCGATGTGGGACTCGATCCCGGGTCTCCAGGATCACTCCCTGGGCTGAGGGCGGCACTAAACTGCTGAGCCACCCAGGGATCCCCTAAGTCATGGAGTTATTAATGCCCCTAGTACAGATAGGAACATAGTCTAATCTTACTAAATGTTTTATTTTAAAATATTTAACATACTTAAATGAAGTTACATCTATCACTTTACTTTTTCTGATTAAACTTTGAGGTACTATTTTAATCCTCCGTTGATAAGGCTTAGAGAAGGAAAGTAACTTGCTCAAGGTCATATAAACACTGAAGAGCAAAGCTGGGATACTCTGAATTTAAAATCCTCGTTCTTTATGGTAGAAGCAGAGTCATGTGCAGTGAGAACACATTGCCTGGTTTTGAAGCTGAACTCCACCACAAGCACCTTGGTAACTCTGGGCAAAAGATTTATCCTTTCTGTGCTCCCATTTGCTCATTAACAAAGTAGGGATGCTAGTTCCCACCTCCTAGGATTGCTGTGAGGAATGAGTAAGCTAATATGCACACAATACTAAAGACAGTACCTGATAGTAAATGCTGAATACAAATTAGGATTTATTATATACTGCACTCTTCTGTTCTCTGCATTGGGCAGAAAGAAATTTAATTTCTCATAAATTAATCCCACTGAAGCTGTTCGGCAGTTGGAAAATGGTTACTGATTGGCAATGTGGCCTTGTATCAAATGGATGGAATTAGGTAGATTCTAATACATTGGTATTGTCACAATAAGTTATTTCATTGAAGCTTTATTTATTTATTATTTATTATTTATTTATTTATTTATTTATTTATTTATTTATGAGAAAGCATGAGTGGGATGGCAGAAGGGAGAGAGAGATAGAAAGAGAGAGGAAGAATCTCAAGCAGACTCCGTGCTGAGCATAGAGCTGGATGTGGGGCACCATTCCAGAACCCTGAGATCATGACCTGAGCCAAAATGAAGAGTTGGATACTTAACCAACTGAGCCACCCAGGTACCCTTATAAACTTATTTAAAAAAATTGTTTTTAAGATTTCATTTATTTATTTGACAGAGAGAGAGAAAGAGACAGAGACAGAGACAGAGCAAGCTGGGGGAACAGCAGAGGCAGAGGGAGAAGCAAGCTCCCCCCTCAGCAGGAAGCCTGACATGGGGCTCCATCCCAGGACCCTGGAATCATGATTTGAGCTGAAGCCAGAGACTTAACCAAAGGACCCACCCAGGCACCCCTGCAGTCTTCTTTTTAATACAAGTTTCAAAATCCAGAGTATCATTTAGAGGTCAGAGCTAATGATATAAGAAAGGCTTTGTGGCTTGCACTGATTTAATATTTTAGTGGTCTTAAGCTTGGAGAGAAGGTAGAGTATGATGAATACAAAAGCCCTATAATGGTCGATAATAGGGTGTTTCAGAAACCAAATTCTAAGACCAAGATCATCTGTAATTTGATCTATAAGGTACTGCACCAGAGGGGTAGTTTCTCTCTCCTTGCCAAATGCTGCTCACCTGTTAGGGCCCACCTAAAGTCACCTACCCATTTAGAGAAGCATTGCCGGGCTCTGTCCACCAGGCCAGGCTGCCCTGTGCTTCTCTGCCATAGCTCTTAACAGAATTGTCATGTAATAGGCTTTTAGCCTAACTGTTCATTTAAAGCCCCCATCCCCAATTAGGCTGGAAATTCCATGAGGACTGAGAGAGCTTGAACATCAGTGCTCAAATGGTGCCTGACACTTAGTAGTAAGGGCTGCACAGATGACTGAAAAAAATCAAGTGAATCAGTGGACCCATTTATGGGAAGTTTTCTTTAAGAAAGCTTTCCCAGATTACTTATGCAATTGAGTCAGATCTAGTAAATCATTTTTGTGATCCCTCCTATAAAAGATAGTATCTTTTCAATTAGAATAAGTGGACTTAAAAAATAAAAATAAAATAAGTGGACTCGATGATATCATAATCCAACCACATTTGCTTTGTTGTTTGTTTTCGGACAGCCTGGAGTAGCTTGCCTCTCTCACATCCCTGCCCCCAAGAATCCTTTTCCCTCAACTTTTTATTCTCCCGCCACCTGATATTTTAGTAGAATAGAATGATAGCTATTATCAAATTCTATAGTAATATGGCTAAATGAAGTCGGGGGAAAGTGGTTTAAAAAAGAAGCTTTACCATACTTGATTTATTTCAAGCCAACGTTAAACTACCTCTTTTTTTTAATTGTATTTATTTATTCATGAGAGACACAGAGAGAGAGAGGCAGAGACACAGGTAGAGAGAGAAGCAGACTCCATACAAGGGAGCCCGATGTGGGACTCGATCCCGGGTCTTCAGGATCATGCCCTGGGCTAAAGGCAGACACTCAACCCCTGAGCCACCCAGGTATCCCTAAACTACCTCTTATAACTAACTTTTGATGCCTCTCTAAGGGAAGTTAAAATTAATTACATAAAGAATAAAAATATTATTTTTCTCACTTAACAAGTAAAACTGAGTGAAAAGTCTCTTAAAGAGTAAGCGTGTAAATGAAAATGTCTGAGAATGTATGAATCACACTTAAGGATACAGTGATTAGACTATAAGAAATGTTCTGTAATAGGAAAATGATGGTGTTTCTGTTCTTTTCTTTTAAATTCAATTAGATGGTGTTTCTTTTGGAAGAAAGAACACATCCTATTCTTACAGTGACTAGAGAAAAACGTCATGTGTTCTGAGAATTCTAATGTATATTAATTACTAACTTTAGAAGATAGAAAAGCTAATAAAAGTAATTTGTCTCAACTTTAACCTGCAAAATGATTGAACTGCTGTAAGATACTTTCCCTGAACTATTAATTAATCTTGGATCAGAAATCAATCACTTCATTTACTCTTGATATCTTTTTTTAAAGTCTAAAACCAGAAAGTCACAACTAGGAGTACCTGGGTGGCTCAATTGGTTAAGCAGCTGTCTTTGGTTCAGGTTATAATCCCAGAGTCCTGGGATCAAGTCCCATATTCGGCTCCCTGCTCAATGGGCAGCCTCTTTCTCCCTCTCCATTGCTTGTGCTCTCTCACACGTTCTCTCTTTCTCTGTCTAAAATAAATAAAATCTTTTTTAAAAATCTGAAAAAAAAAAGAAAGTCACAACTATATTGGGTAATGGGACCACTTAATAAATTCTGCTACAAGAAAATTTTAAGCTAACCAATCAGAAAACAAACAGAACTATACCAGATTCAAATCCTTTAGGAATTTAACTCAGACTGCTTAATGACAGAACCAAGAAAAGAGTGTATTTAGTTGTTACAGTAAGTGAATCAAGAATAAAAAACACTGCATTCATTGAACAGCCCACTGAATAGACTTGAATAAATAGCTTGACCTTTGGAAGCCTGAGAGCTTCAATTTATCTGCTCTCTAAATACACATACAATAAAAATGCCATTAGAAGTATGCTGTGAGGATTAATGTCAGTGAAAAACCGTAAGACCCATGGATAAGAGATGAAAAGGAACTCTAAATACCATAACTATAAATTAATTAAAATTTAATGTTCCTGAAAAATCACATAGCTATCTGGGATAGAGTCATAGATGAGATGTTAACTACATTCTTTGTTTATATTATATTTTGAAGTTTTAAAAATAATAAATTCTAGAAAATACTTGAAAAATACATGAATAAGATCTTCTAATATTTATCACCTGCTTTGAAAACAATCCCAAGACTCTGGGGCCTCAGAAATATTCTAGCTTGTTAGGCAAATAATTGATTTTTAATCCTGAAAACCTTTATTATTATTTTCATAGTGACAAACAGACAAGGGTGTTAACTGCATCAATTAGATTTTTAATGTACCCTGTCTCTGTCCTCAGATCTCCTCTTCAGTGGTATTTGCATAGTACTGGGCATTGATTGTTATTCAAGTGAAGTGTCATTATGATGATTTGTTTTTATAGGTTCCACTTAATGTAAAAGAATAAAAAAAATAATAGGGTTCTAATAACGTTTCATAAAAGTTGAGATTTTTAAAGTTCTGATACACATGTATATACAAAAATCATAGATAGCAACTAATTTTGTCAAAGGATTCTTCAGGTTAAAAGATGGTTCTACTACAAACTTATTTTTAAAAGCTTCTACTTTTCCAATATATCTGAGAAGCAGGGTTTAATTGACAAATATTCAGATACACATCTCTCCATGTATACATGTGGGTGTGTTTGTGAAAAAGAGAGACAGTAATAGGGACCCCTGGGTGGCTCAGTGGTTGGGCACCTGCCTTTGGCTCAGGTCATGATCCCGGGGTTCCAGGATCGGACTCCCTGCAGGGAGCCTGCTTCTCCCTCTGTTTCTCCCTCTGCCTGTGTCTCTGCCTCTCTCTCTCTGTTTGTGTCTCTCATGAATAAATAAATAAATCCTTAAAAAAAGGACAGAGAGTCATAATGAATAATGGAGCATAAAATGTTAATTATACATTGAATTTAACAAGATCTATCCTTGAGAATTACAAAATTTTTGTGTCCAATATAATTAGCTAGGGAAGAAGAGGACAACATTTCAGATTTTTAGGTAAGACTTAGTATTAAATCTACCCTAATTGCTTTGCCTGCTGGCAATAAATCCAAATCATGAAAACAACAGCTTTCAGAATTGGGAACAGAGAATGCTAGAAGCTGGTTGAATCAAAAATAAGACATTGGTGACTTTTCTCTTAGAAACTTAGAAATAAATTAGTACAGTCCCTGGTCTCATTTCACGAACGAAACTTCCTTGAAGCCCAGACAGGAAAAGGCTCTTTCAAAGGCTGCACGTGAGATAGAAGAGCACAGAGCATCCCAATTCTAGGCCAGCACTGGAGTGAATGGGGAAAGAGTCAGAGGACAGAGGAACATTTTACTTTCCTGTGTAATTTTACATATTCATATTCTTCCTATAATGATTCAACTGCCTTCTGCTCCCTGCGTGAGGGTAAGCCCAGGGCTCATTTGCCTAAACTCTTACAGTGGAATACTATTACTACAGACACTTAGTAACATATTGAGAATCTATAGCATTAAGTTCACTTTAGAGACATTATCTAGTTAATACTGCAAGGTCTGTATTTATATTTTACACCTGAGCTGTCGAAATATTATATAACTTGCCCAGATGAGAACTAGGATCTGACCCATTCTCTGTCTGACTACAGAGTTCACACCTTTTCCTCCATACCACGCTGCCTTCCGCATTTCACAGGAGATGCTCAGGAGGAGCCCTTTGTAGATTATGATGCCAGAAAGAGCTAGATTGCGGTTTAATGGCATGTTACTGTTTATGTGAGTCCTTTCTCCTAATACAATCTGAACAACCGGAAGACCATTACAAAATAAGAAAAATTCAGGTTGGCAGTCAAAGTAACCCATATTTGGAGGAAAATTAAAAAATATATATCACTACCAAGTTTATTGGCCAAAGCCAATCACCAATCTTGTCTATCTGAATGGATGGAAAACAAAATACTTAAAAAATATTTTCCTTTCTTTTTTGTAAGAGGAAAATCCTTCTATTTTCTAGTTATTTGATATATTTCTGATTCTTCCTTAATCATTATCTGAAAAATATTTTCTAAGCAACATATTTTTGTTTGGAAAAGTGAAATTGTAATGTAGAAAAAATGTTTTCTTAAGGCAGTTTGAGGACATTTAGGTACTTTAAAAAATTATGTCACTCTAACTTCTTTTCTTAGAAAAACAAATTGTAGAGATCCAAAACACGTTTCATGTGCTTAAGTACAGAATTACTATTCTATTTCTAGCTTTGTTTTTACTGTCTATATGACCTGCTGTTTCAGTGAAGGACTTATGGTTTTTGCACTTTATTTTCCTAAAGATGTTACAGCAAATATGACAAATGTTAGATAATGACTGTTATTAACACAAATTTCATCCACAAAGTTTTAGGTTAAATTCTATGGAGTATGAAAAACAATCTTAAACTACATTTTGCTAATACCTCCATAAAAGCGTGAAATTATTTAGCTTCCCTAGGTCTTCTAGAAAACACTTTAAAATGCCACAAAGATGTATACCAAGACATAAAACTGCAAATATTAACTGTCTGTTTCCTTGAAATATAATTTAAACTTGGTGAGTAGGATAAGAAAATGTCACATTCCTTTCCCTTGCTAAGGAAATTGCATATTTCCTTTGCAAAAATAAAGAATATGCAGTCTTCATAAACATGTATGTGACAGTTTTAAAGTTGTTTTGCTTCAGGTTAAAGGTTTCTATAAATTTTCATGATTGTCCCAAAGTTGAAAAAAGAAAAGAAGCAAAGAAGAAAGAACAAAATATTAACCTTAGGTGTACAAGCTTTGTTCTTCATCAATGTTAAAAACATTTCTCATATCCATATCTTGTCCTTTCCAAATATTATCTTGACCTTAAAATTCATCTTAGGATGAATATACTTCCAAATGTTTATATTTCCCTCCATGATCTGCAGTTTTCTAAATAGAAAGTTAATCTTCATTCTTTACCAGGATTTGCGAAGCAAACAGACATGTATTTTATTAAGTGGCAAATAGAGCAGTGACCTGGGCTGTTCACTCCTGAGGAGTACGAATGTTTGGTTTGTGGACTAACGGATACCATAAGCCTTGGTTAAGGACATCAAATTTCACTGGGAATTAAGTAATTCTGGAAGCAAAGAATCTTGCTTAAGATATAATCAGTGCCCCAAATATACAGATGTAGTGAAAGACCGAGACATCTGCACCCCAATGTTTATAGCAGCAATGTCCACAATAGCCAAACTGTTGAAGGAGCCTCAGTGCCCATCGAAAGATGAATGGATAAAGAAGATGTGGTCTATGTATACAATGGAATATTACTCAGCCATTAGAAACGACAAATACCCACCACTTGCTTCGACGTGGATGGAACTGGAGGGTATTATGCTGAGTGAAGTAAGTCAATCAGAGAAGGACAAATATTATATAGTTTCATTCATACGGGGAATATATAAATAGTAAAGGGAATAAAGGGGAAAGGAGAGAAAAAAAGTAGGAAATATCAGAAAGAGTGACAGAACATGAGAGCCTCCTAACTGGGAAATGAACAAGGGGTGGTGGAAAGGGAGGTGGGCGGGGGGTTAGGGTGTCTGGGTGATGGGCACTGAGGGGGGGCACTTGACGGGATGAGCACTGGGTGTTATGCTGTATGTTGGCAAATGGAACTCCAATAAAAATATATACAAAAAAAAGATATGGATTAACCAAATTTCCAGAATTTCACTAAAATGAAATGGAGGGAAAAATTTAATTATAAGATCACCACTATCATAAGGGATTTATGTCTGCTTACCATTCAATCCTCATATTGACCCTAATTGGTAGAAACATATTGTCTTCCTTCTACATATGAAGAGACTGGGCCCAGAGAATTCAAGGACTTTGCCAAAAACCATGTGGCCTGTAAGTGGCAGACTCATGCTTTTTGTTAGCTACTCTGTAGGTTTTATGATTGTTAATATCTTATTGGAGAAGAAAAGATGGACAAGATGGGAAAGGTCACTAGGAGGTCTATTCTGTCTGTAAATATTGGGCTCCTTATGATTCCAGAATTTAATTCAGAATGCAGAGATTTAAAATTCTCTTTTGGGGCAGCCCAGGTGGCTCAGAGGTTTAGCGCCGCCTTCAGCCCAGAGCCTGATCCTGGAGACCCGGGATCGAGTCCCACGTCGGGCTCCCTGCATGGAGCCTGCTTCTCCCTCTGCCTGTGTCTCTGCCTCTCTCTCTCTCTCTGTGTGTGTGTGTGTGTCCCTCATGAATAAATGGGTAAAATCTTTAAAAAATAAATAAAAATAAAATAAAACCTAGTTAAAAAATAATAATAAAATTCTCTGTTGAACACAGGCTGATGGGTCATAGGATTTTATAGGGCTAGTCCAAGAACTCTGACGGAGATAAGAAAGTCCCTAGCTCAGCTTCCCGGTTGCTGGCAGACTGGTTTTGTTAGCTGCTCCTATAGCTTTCCTCTTCTCTGTAGAGGTTCCAGGTTGAAAAGCCAGTCAGCACTGTCAGGGGAACACATACAGAATAGCCGACTCACCTGTGGGATGCTGCTGCTTTATCCAACCAGTAAGTATGTTGCAGGAATAGATATAACCACACACATAGATGTCTATGTAAGTTATGGGGTTTTCTTATTTTATTTTCCCCCTCATTATTAACAGTACAATTAAAGAGTACTACCAGACCTTGGCAAGTCTATTTAAATCCTATTTTTTCTTAACAGTTGAAAGAGCTTGCTTCTGGACTCAGATTATGCCAATAGGTTCCTTTTGTAAGGATATTTTTTGTTAGTGAAAGAAATAATACATGTCACTTTGCCTTGACAAGAATAAACTGGAGTGTGTTTTGTCTATCACAATTACTGTTAAACACAAAATTTTTCCTATTCCATGTATATTTATAAAAAAGATCCAGTTGTATCTCCTACAAAATTTATCAAAATAAAATGGAAAATCTTCTAAGAGTTTCTGACTACTTAATGCATTGTTAAAAATTAGTTTGATCTTTTGCACCATAATTTCCCTGCATTTCAAAAGTATATATAGTGTTTTTACAAGTATACAAACTTTTTACTAACATTATTGACTAGAATAATTTTGTAATTTTAATCCCTTTAAATGATCAAATATGTTCAATAGAACTTACCTTTTGACCATTCACTCCTGGAATTCCAGGTACTCCAACAGAACCCTAAGAAGACACATGATTAAATTAAGCAGATATAATCACAAAATATTTCAATTCTGAATCTGTAGTAGTAATTATGTCAGCCATAATTTCACCTTGTTAAAACAGGTGTGAGAGGCTGTTTTTCAGATCTTATCCACTGTACTCAAATATATACTAATGTAAGCAGATTCATCCCGCATTCCCAGAAACTAAAGAGTTAAATTTAACCATGTTTCTAAATATCCACTTAATTCTAATATGATTTTTAAAGAAATTCACATCATCAACTGGGATCCATAGCTATCAGAAGGCCAATGGCTCTAAATTGTGGTGCTTTTAAGAAGTAAATAGGCTTAGTTTCATCTGGAAAACCCTAGCAATAGCAGTTAACTCTTGAATTTCATGAGTTTAAATACCATGAAACAAAAGGTAATTAAAATAACAACTACTTGTTCCACAATTAGTCAAATAAGGCACCCATGGTGTAAACTCAAGTTTGTTGTATTTGAAGCATTTTCTCCTGGATTTTCAGGGAGTACGTTTAAGCCAGGTGAATGTGAATATGTCTTCCAAAGACTAGAAAAGGTGTTACAAATGTTAAACACTGAATAGGAATAACAACAGTAGTCAAATATTAAGTGTGTATGTGTATGTGTGTGTGTGTGTGTGTGTGTGTGCACATGCGCACTGGGGTGATTATGAATGGTTGGACGTAGTTGGGGTGGACTGAGAGTAAAAAAGCTAATTATCACCTGAGAAAATCTATGACATTTACCTGGATATAGAAACATTAACAAATGTTTTCGAATAGTGATGTCATTTCCCCTTTCAGGCTCTGGAGAAACCATTTTTAAATAAAATGTTTATTCTTTGTCGAGCACTAGAAAACAGACTTTAGGATCCTGGTGGCGCAGCGGTTGGCCTGCCTTTGCCCAGGGCGCGATCCTGAGACCCGGATCGAATCCCACGTCAGCTCCCGTGCAATGGAGCCTGCTTCTCCCTCTGCTGTGTCTCTGCCTCTCTCTTCTCTGTGCATCAAAATAAATAAAAATTAAAAAAAAAAAAAAAAGAAAAACAGACTTTACTAAGTTGATGTATGATATTAAATTTCTTAATAATAATGGGAAAAAGTTTTTCCTTAAGAGTAAATATAAACCTAAAACTGCTCTAAAAGAGAAAGTTTATTAAAAAGGTAGTCATTAAAAAATATGTAGTCATTATATGCAAAACAAATTGAAATGGCAAGTTCCTTAGTGCTTTTGGTAATTATATTAAGTGGGTCATTAAAAGACTTCCTGAAGCCTCGGGCAGTAATTTTACCCTGGTCGCATGTGGATTAGGGTAGATTTACAATTTCACACCATGCTTAATAGAGACATTATTGCAAAGGACAAAGTGTTCTTATACTCAAGTTGTCTCACAACTCATTGGCTATTACTTGGTTAGTAGGATTATGTTTCAACAGATGCCACATGCCCAGTGCTTGGGGGATAAAAAGTCTCTATCTTTGATGGATTCCAAAGATAAGGAATAATCACTTTTCCACCTGTTGTAATACAATTGCTTTCTTTAGTTTTCTGCAGGTTAAATATCTCTTTTTCTCCATTGTGAGGTTAGAGTTGTAACAGAGAATGGGAATTTAATGATGTTTTGTTGGCAAAGGGCCATCTACCTACTATTGATATATTTACTACTGTAGTAATGATGTAATTTAGAAGCACTAGGACCCTCTCCATCAGAATGTAATGGTGAATTCTGATGACTGGGAAATGACAATCAGGAAGTCACTCTTCAGATTACCTCAGCAAAGGAAAACACTAGTGGACCAATGGAATACTGCCACCAAACCACAAGTACATCTTTTGTTCTGGTCCGTTCCATAGTCATTTGGTCATAATATTTGACTAGGACCATGCATTCAATCTGCAATGTCATATGATCTTTCAAATTCTAAGTTTTGTCTCAATGTTTTGCCAGTATTTTAATTAAAAATTCAATAACCTACTTTTAGTTTGGCAGACAGCTTAAAAAAAGTTTACTCTGGATTTATTGGATTTTCTATAATGGAGTTGATTAGAAATCTGATGGCTCACATTATATGACTGTATTTTTAGAAAGGAGAATGCACAATCCAGATGCTTCAGCATGGCTTACAGTAGCTAATTCTATTCACCTCTCATGCTAGCCATTACGCAATGCAAGTATAATTACTTCCCCAGTACTGTTTATACTCTACCTTTTGTCCCGGAGGCCCCAGAGGACCCTAAAAAAAAAGAAAAACTATTCAATTAACATAATAATGTAACCATTTATACTTAAATGACCAATTAAAACTGTCCTAGTCTGCAAGGTATTCTATGCTGTGCAGAAATATGCTGATGTTTTGTACATCAAGGAAAATGAAAATTATTGGTAGGAAGTACACAATAGGTCTTTTCTTCTCTCTTGTTTTCTTTTGAAGAACATTAAGCATATGCAGTAAGATTCTGATTTTTCCTTTAAAAAAGGAATCTTTGCTATTCCGGTGTATCTGCAAATCTGTCACCTCAATCTCATTTAGAAAGATGGAGATGCTGCTGCTAGAAGCAGCGAAAATGCAATGGTGTTCCCCACCAAACAGCACGTTATGTGACTTCTGCATCTGCAAAACTTCAGTAAGCAGATTTGCAAAGGGAATCATTGAATAGCATTACAAAGAAACATGTTTTGTTTTATTCTTCCTTGTATGAAACATGACCAATTGGCCAGCACAAAAACTTGTTTACAAACTAGGGGATGCCAAGGTCAACTGTGGCATCTACTGTGTACCAGACAAGGAAACAAAAGATGCGTTAGCTGTTGATAACCTAAGGGCATGAGGGGAATATTTAGGAAGATAGATGGGAATATTTACATATAAAATGGGAATATAGTAGTTCTGTGGTTTAGCCATTTTTCAACCATGAAATCAGCATTGGGATTCTGTTGCCTTTATATAGAATAAAGTACAGCTTTGGGAAGGTGGAAAAGAGCACACAAAGACATACAGCTATAATTCTATTTATGTCTATTTTTACATTAAAATATTAAGCATTGGGGTGCCTGAATGGCTCATTCAGTTAAGCATCTGCCTTAGGCTCAGGTCATGATCCTTGGATCCTGGGATCAAGCCTGCATTGGGGCTTCCTGCTCCCCAGGAGTCTGCTTCTCCCTCTGCCCCGCCACCTGCTTATGTCACTCCCCAATTCAAATAAATAAATAAAATATTAAAAAATATATTAAGCATCTTTCTTCTAATTCTTTCAAAAATGTTTTTAATTTTATGATATTTTAACAAAGCCATACTTTATAAGTGGTAGTAAATGATAGTTTACTCTATCACTTCATATTAACTAGCTCTGTATTCCATTACACCTAATGAAGGACTAGCCTATATTCAATGGGTGATATTTCAATTAATCGGTATCTTAATTCATACTTTATAACATTAAAGAAAGCACTAGAGTGCACATTAGAGGGAGAATTAGTCATTAATAATTTTTT
Organism: Vulpes lagopus; assembly: GCF_018345385.1. NCBI lineage: Eukaryota > Metazoa > Chordata > Mammalia > Carnivora > Canidae > Vulpes > Vulpes lagopus. The sequence continues at coordinate 105,221,593 of NC_054829.1, forward strand.
TTATTAAAAATACACCACGTTTAGGAACATTCAGAGAATCTGTTCCTCATAAATTATTTTGTAATCCTCACAGGAAGACTAAGAATTTCCTCATAAAATCAGCTTTAGGTTATTGAAAGTGCACCATGCAACATCACCTTTATATATTCTTTGTTTATTTACTCTACCAACTAACTTCTTAATGAGCTGGTTATCTGGTATCTCTGTGTGGTCAGACAGCCTCCCTCCCCATTTCGCCCCTTCTATTTAAAATTCTCCGTTTCAGATTTTGCAGAGAAAATAGAGGCTATCAGATGTAAATTCCCTCAGCATCACATTTCTCATCAATCCAAACCCACGTGGACTTTCTTCCTAAGTCAGAGGGAGAAGAGGCACCCCTCCTCTGTGGGCAGATGCATCCAGTAGACTCTGGAATCCATCTTTGCCTCTGTCCTCAGGGATCTTTCTCCATCAATTATCCTTGCATCTGTATCAGAGCCTCCGGTTTCCACTAGCTCCTTTCCCTTAGCACATAAACAGGTTTAATCATCTCTCACTTGGGTCAATTGTTTGGGAAGTAAATGCTAATGCTAAGTAAAGGCAGAATTTGGAAGTTGTAGTAATGGGAGAGCTGAGAGTCAAAGAAGATTTGTGTTTTATCATGGTCTATGATTCCATTTGCCCCAGGATCTCCAGGGCATTTCATTTCTTAAAATGTTGATGTTAGAAAGGAAATCATATAACAAAAAGTACATTAATTCAATGTTTAGACTAAGATTGTATATGTTCAATTCAGAAACGTTTGTTTCCACTTAAGCCTAGCTTTGCCACTTGAAAAAAGACTGTTCAGTACAATTGAATATTTCACTACAGTGATGGATAACGCAGGAGGGGAATATTTCATGGAAAAATCAGAGCAAATTTGAAATCAAGTGCTTTAACTAGAGACTAACATTTTTTTGTACTTTCTAATTTGTTGCGCGATCACATTAAAGATTTAGAAAGACTGCCCATAACTGTGAAATCTATAAAATTTTATTGTTCAAAAAATTATATTGTCTATTTTAAGACAATTATTTCATGAAAATCAAAGGATAGCTATAGAGAAAATAAATATAAAATTTTTCTTCACAGTTAGGAAACTACTTCTATTTTTGCTAAACTCTAAAAATAAAAGCAGTTTTAAAGATGTAACATTAACTTTGAATTGTGATTACGTGTTTTGTGGATTTTTCATAACTATATTGCAAGGATATATTCTCAGCTACCAAAAATGTGCATATAGTTCTTTGATCTCACTGGCAGGAAAAATGGTAGCAAGCCAAATAGTGTCATCTATTACTAGCAGGGGAGTGGGAATAGATTGAAGTTGGATATAAGGCAGAGACATACATTCAAGTAAGTATAGACACCACACACACTCTGAATAGTTACTTTGCTGATCAAGATTTTGCTTATCTGTGTGTTTTGAGTATCCTTAGATTAATAATCCCATTATATAGCTGTGACATTGTGGTCACAAAAGCTTCACTACCCAAAAATTGATTTTGAAGTTGAGAGTATATTGCTACCAGTTGATTAAAATGTTTACATTTGACTAGTTTTGTGGCTAGTAAAACTAAATAAATATAAAACAAATATAAATGAATAAAGTAACGGGAAAATGCCACATAACCAATCACTAACTAATCTAACCGTCTTAAATTTATCTATATTTTCAGCCTGCTCAAAAGTCATTATGAATGACTCAGATAAACAAGGTCATGAGTTTACTACTCTAGTCAAACTAGTGCTTTTATTATCCTTAAAATTAAAGCCAATTGTTCTAGTGTTTTAAGATTTCTAAAATAATTCCATTATTATTTTCCCTAAGACTCAAGTTTGGATCAATATTTTTCCAAACTAAACAGTGAACTTTTTATTCCATTTTTATTAATCAATAAATTTTCCTTTTTAGATATTTTCTTGGTGGGCACATTTATGTTTGCATGTACTTTGTAGAGACTCAATTTATATGGGAATAATCTGGCTTTTTTATTTTTCAAAATAATTTCTGTGTATATGTCTCAAGATTAAAAACTATACACTATATGGAATCTCAACACATTAAACTACATTTCTTTTACTCCAGAAGTGTCAAACTATAATTTAAACCTTACACTTATTTCAGTACAGGTTCTAGGTGATGTACTCAAAAGATAAAAATTAAATGAGCCATTGAAAAACTCTGAGTGTGGAGTGATAACATCACTCATCTGCAGACAGATTTTTAAACCAAAGTTTTGGTGATCTTTTGGAAGAGACCATGAAGAGCTATGCAATGTTGTTAAAATTTAAAACAAGAAAGAAATTAGCACACTTGATTTTCTTTCCTGTTTACCTTCACCACTGCTAGATTCCATTTTTAAATATTATAAAATATGTGGACTATGGTGAGCAAGTAAGTCAAAGAAATATGGTAGTCGGGGTTCTCGGGTGGCTTAGCTGGTTAAGCATCTACCTTCTCAGGTCATGATCCCAGGGTCCTGAGATGGAGCTCCGCATTGCATAGGCTCCCTGCTCAGTGAGGACCCTGCTGCTCCCTCTCCCTCTGCTGCTCCCCCTACTTGTGCTTGCTCTCTCCTCTCTCTGTCAAATATATACATAAAATATTTTTAAAAAGAACAAGAAATATGATAGTCCTCATTTGGTGACTGCCTTCACCAAAAAGTGTGTTACTCATGGCCTGAGGGTGATCCTTTATTCCTCTTGCTCCAATTCTATCAGCTAATTACTCAATAATCTCTCCAGCATGCTCTCTTTGTCACCTACATCACTATGCCCTTGTTCAAACCCTCTTCTCTCCCACCTAGCTGATGGGCATCCCCCCGAGGGTGCTCTGTCTTTAGTCTCCTCCCCCCTCTCTGCACAGTGCTGTCTGAGTGAGCTTTCAAGAAGGCTAATGTGTTCATACCTTTCCTCTACTGAAAAATCCTTCAATGGCTTTCCATAGCTTTTGAGAAAAATGTGAGCTTTTGTAATAGTTGTAGTTCACCACATGAGCCATGCTTTCACATTCTGCCCCTCGTACCTTTGGCTGCCATATTCCTTCAACTTCTCTTTGGTCCTCTCTCCTCTACCCATTCCATCACTCAGAGCTCAATGTGGGCTTATGTCCCCTTCTTTTAATTCTCTAAAGCACCCCTATGACAGCACTTCTTTCATAGAGTTTACCAACAGTACTATAATTGTCTGGTTACTTCTTTCTTCATACTAAATGTCTTTTGTAGTGCACAGTGGCTGGGATATGGTAATTGTTGAGTGAATTCTTTTGTATTCATTCATTAATTCATCCACTTCAGAGTTTTCTAGGACCCATTGAGTGTCAGGCAACATTCTTGGTGTTGAGGAAACCACAATGAACAAAATAAACAAAAATGCATGCCCTCCTAGACTTCATATTCTAATGAATGGAGAAAGTAAACAAATGAGTAAAACAAAAAGTATGTCAGGTGGTAAGTGCTACAGCAAATGGGAATAAGGATTGGAAAAAGTAGATGGGGTAGTATTTTAAAGTGAGAGTGGTCAGGAGGTCAGTGAAGGCCTCAGTGATAAAGTGGCTCTTGGACAGAGCTCTGAAAGATCAGTCAGAGGCATGCATATAGAAGGGAGAAGAATGTTCCAGGCAAGGGAACAGCAAGTACAAAGGCAAGAGATGGGTACATGTTAGTGTGTTTCAAAAACATCAAAGAGGCTATAGGTAGGTAGTTGAGGGGGGATATGGTTAGGGAAGGAAGATGGTATTTGTGTGGACTTACAGATTTTTGTAAGCACAACAGTGTTTACTTTGAGGATGATAAAAATTATAGGAATAAATACATACATATAAATAAATCAAGGTTGTTCTTGTATTACATACAACACTGTCTCAAGATGGGAATGAGAAGATTTTTCACCCTTGTGTTTACTTGAGTCATTCTAACACTACTGGAATATTCTAATAGCCTCTAGAATACTTCTAAGTGCGAAAATAAGTGCAGGAATTCAGTTCATGGCTTCTATATTAAAACAGCCAAGCAAAAATCTTCTTAGTTACACAGTCTCATTACTATGGAAAGTGTTGTGCATGTAGATGTAGGTCCAAGGTCTCTAATGCACTTCAGAAAGCCATTATGTAAACCATAGCTAGAATTATCAACCCAAATTAATCTTCAAAGCACACAGTTAAGAAATGGATGCTTCTACAACCATTATGCATTAGCTGCACTTTCCAGTTTGTAAAAATTTTTTTTAAAAAGCATTTTTAATTAAAAAGTTCTTTTCAATTAAAGAAAAAAGCTTGAAAGATCATGGAATGGAAATAGAATGGAAAAAAATTAATGAATTCTTCTGACACCACCAATGTTAGTACAAATTTGATTGAGGTATTAATTACTTAAACAGGATACAGAGTTTCTAAATGATGTGCTTTACATTGCCTCTTGGGAGGTGTTTTAAGGCAAGTTCTGGTTGCCTGCTATTAGGAAATGATGTTCTGTGTGAGCAGGGGGCGGACACAGTTCCTGTTCTGTCCCTGATGGCTAACAGTAAAATTTGAAGCTCTGAAAGCTGTTGGTCATTTCTGGATACAAGAATATACAACCAGCTTCTGTAATAAAAAACACAGGGAACAAAAAAGAGGTGGTCCATCTGTGAAGGGGAGGATAAAAGCTCAAAACTATTAAGCCATTTAAAATTTGCTCCCTTTTTAAATTAAGAATATTTCCATGGTTTAATAAAAGTTAGGCAAAATGAAGAAAATATGTTAAAGCCTGGTTCTGTAGGGAAGAATGATAACACATATAATCTAACTTTTGGAGTCATAAAATATTAGTACCAGAATTTCTTAGGGACATGGTGTAACAGACTTTAGTTGTAACTTTTTCAAAGATATTAACCCGGTGAAATGTATGGTAAGATCAGAAAATACATTAACTTGGTTTATAAACAGAGGAAATTTGAAATAAATAATGAAAATTTGCCTTACTTAAGAAGAATTCATTTAAGATATACTTATATAAAATTCCATATTCTACTTGGATGTTTGATGAGGGAAGGTCAAGAAATATAAACTCTAGCCACTATTATATGTATGTCTGGAGTATAATTCAAGTAATGTTTTACAAGATTCAGATTTCATAGCTTAAGTGTGTGGAAATGCCAAACTAGGCACTATTGGGAAATGTTTAGAATATAAGAGAGTGTGCTGAAATGTTTTCAGGGTAAAAGTCAATGATTTAGTTGAACTGGGTAGGAAGGAATACAGCATAAACAAGAATGAGCAGGATAGTGCTGAGATGGGAGAGCCTCATATCTTGTTTTGAGTCTTTCATGGACTCTGTCTTCAGTCACATTTAATCATTTATATTTTCCCAAGCAGTCTCCTATTAGTCTTCACGTGAAGGTCCTAATAATTCTTTGAGGCTCAGAAGTCATAACTCACTTCCTTTGTGAGCCTTCTCCAATGCACCCAGACAGAACTGGTTTTTGTCCTCTGTGTTTCTTTAGCACATTTTAGCTGGTTATGTTTTAATATATTCACTTATTTATAAAATCTACTTGACTAGGTAGCAAGTTCGTTAGGTCACATATTTTACGTCCTCCGTACCTAGTTAGTGCCTAGCAAATAAATATTGACTAAATTGAAACAACGAATTAATGAATATAAAATTATTAAATTCTATCTACTGGGTTTCCTCCATAGTTTACTAATTAAACCATCATACATCTGTTATTGGAAAGGGTTCCTAGATTTGAGAGAGTGATTCCTCTTTAAGTATCTAGGAGTTTAGTGTCAATAATATCACTTTATAATTTCTTTATTTGAAGTGGTTCTCTTTTTTCTTAGACTTTATGTATGTATGTATGTATGTATGTATTTATGAGAGACAGGGAGAGAAAGAGAAAGATAGCATGGGGGATGGGGTAGTGAGAGAAGGAGAGGGACAAGCAGACTCTGTGCCGAGCATGGAGCCTGATCTGGGGCTTGATCCATGCTGAGATCCTGACCTGGGTGGAAACCAAGAGTTGGATGCTTAACCTCCTGAGCCACCCAGGCACCCCTGAAGTAGTTCTTCAAAAACAGGTCTACTTTAGAGACTATCAGTAGGATGTCATGTCATGGTATTAATTAACAAATATTTGACAAGGAATAAAGTTTTAAATGCAGTAATTTTTTAAATTTATTTTTTATATTTTTGAGTTTTTTTTTTTAAAAGAATAAATTCTTTCTGACTTCTGTATATCAAGTGGTAAGTTTTTGGAGGAAAAAAAAAAGGATGAGTCATCCATTGCTATTTCTCAAGATTATGAAGCTATGACCTCTGTAAGAAAGGTCTCTTAAAGCTCAGGAAATTAAAGAAGTAATCCATTTTTTCACTACTTATCAAAATCAGGACCCAAGACTAAATATGGAGTATTAACTGCCACCTCAGATTAAAGACAAGTCTAGGTATTTGAGAATCTATGTTCTGATTAGGTCCCAAAACAGAGACTCTATCACCTCTCACCAGATATCCAGAGCTGAAATTAGCTCATTCCATTCCTTCTAAATATTTAATAAATTGTTTCTTGTTGCTGAACTCAAAATGGAAATGACCCGGAAAGAAAGAAAAATTAACAGGCTTCCTCTGCCCTCTGTGATTAAGCACACTTCCCTAGCGTACCATAAAGGAAACAAATTTATGGTTCACGAAGGCCTATCACTGTACACTACACTCAGTAAAAAATATTTCTATTGAGTAAAGGATAAGTGCTTTTCCTATTTTAAATCAACAATGCTGAGAAACACTAGCTGCTACAATTTAAATAACCCATGATCAGCAGAAGAAGGACATAAATTTAGGATTATAATATATACTCATCTACTATTCAGGTCTACTTTCCACCTATACCAGCACTGTCCATCAGAGCTTTCTAGAATGTTGGAAGTGGTCTATTTTGCTCTATCCAGTATGGTAGCCACTAACCACAAGTGGCCATGGAACATTGGAAGTATGGCTAGCACAATTGTTAGGAATTGGATTTAAACTTTATTTAATTTAAATTAATTTTAATTTAAATAGCCACATGTGGCTAGTGGCTATTATATTAGAAAATGCAAATCTAGATTTTGTAAAACACATAAGACTTCAATCAGGTGAACTGAATTCCACCTAGTTCTGCCACTGATTGCTTTGTGACCTTGGTCAAGTCATTTAACTGCTCTGATGTTGTTTCTTTATTTGTGAAGTGATAAACTAGATGATTCCCAATATTTCTTCTAAATCTTTAACACTCTGCTTTAAAAATAGCCACATATTGTGGCTAGAAATTGATACAATTACTTTTCCATTATCCTGGTGAAAAATCAGCCTCTTAATTACACCACTCATATACTCCAAATAATCTATAATACACAAATGAATTTATGAAAATGCAGGAGACCAAACAGTTTTGTAGTAATTCTATTGGATTTATCCTGCCTCTTCCCACTCTTGGTGTGCAATGACATCTATTAGAAGAAAAATATAAAGCTGATTCCTTTGTATTAATATCTGATTTATTGATTCATTGATTTGTATAATTCAGTCATTCTATAATTCAGTCATTCTGTTTATGCAAAATAAATACCAAGCACAATTATTGTATGATATGGTAAATGCTGTGGAGGAAAGAAGACAGCTTCTAACTTAGCTTAGTGTGAAGGGGAATGAGTATGTGAGTGTGCGTGAAGTTTTCTCAAAGAAGGTGAACAAAGCAGAAGTCTATTTTTTAAAGAGTCCATTCAGACAAATAGACTGTTCTGCCCTTAGCCCTGGGCCAGAAGGCTCTTGTGTTAGGGCTATGCCTACTCTAAAGCATGGGCTGCACTTCTCGTGTATAGCCGACCCCTTGACCGCAGACTCTGCTTTGGGCAATAAGGACCCTGGAATTCTCTGCCCCAATGACTGGAGCTCACTTCAGGAATTCTGAGTTGCCTATACCTCAGGTCTATTTTTCCAAAAGTGAACCACACCACTGGTATGCACAACAATGAACTGGTAGAGGAAGTAAAGAGGTGGGTATTTTGAGGCCCGTGGACGTACTTTGATCTTTGAACATTCCAGAATGTCTACAGTCTCATAAAGTTGAAGGATGAGATAGGTGTGGGAGGGAAAGGGAGCAGGCCAGGGCTAGAGGCTGGGACTGGGTTATAGCTCTCTGCTTGCTGCCACACTCTGGCTTAGATCTCCAAGGAGCACAACAATTTTGCATTTGCACTTTCCAAGTCACTATGAGGACATACCTGTGAAGGTCATAAGACAGAACATATCTTATTTGCCAATTTATTAGTTTGGCTTATGCCTTTTAAATATTTCAACACATTGTCTAATATGATATAGCTTACTAGACTTAATTGGAACCAGGGTAAGATAGTTAAAAATAGAGCTGATGTACATCCTAGAGATTGTTAAGAACAAAATGAAATAAAGAATACAGACAGTAATCTATTCAGCCTTGTAGACTGTCTTTTCATACTTCTGTTACTTGATTGTGTTCTTTAACCACTACTGAAAATGCTCCCTTAAAAGCTGACTTTTTGTTTCTGAGACACTGAGCCAGCTTTTAAGAAATGTTAAACATCACGCTCTACTACCACAACAAGGTGACTTTTCAACACTTCTGTAGACATCCACACACCTGAGAATCCAAAGTGAGTTCCTCAGTCAGGCAACTGGACAGGGCAGTGGGACAGCACCAGGAGAAGAAGGCATTATTTGTCTACTTTCTCTTGGTCCATTTGGAAAACCAAACATTATAGGCTCTGGACAAAAGCACCAAGGAGATGGGAAGGACTCTGCTGTTGTGGCATTCACTTGTACTTCATGGACAATCAATTAAGTGAGGATAATAAAGCATTAGAATGGTTGCTAAGGCATCCCAGCAGGCAATGTGGACAACTTTAGTAAATGCAGTTTTATTGAACAAGATTCAATTGTTAATATCTAGTATAATAGCTAAATATCCCAGGATGATTTTGGCCATTTTTGTTATTTGTGATTTGAAGGTTTGGGGTTTTGCTTTCTCTGCCAGGATTAAAATCACAAAGAGAAGCCTGCTGTTTTTTCCCATGTCTGCCATCCTGCTGATCAAGACAGTTGGCAGAGCAAAGTACAATTAAGTAAAATGATGAGTTTTAGATGTGGGATAGCAATGCATTATAACTAAATATATTTAAAGTAGACCTTCACATATTAGTTATTTCAATTTTATTTTAAATGAAGCGGAAGCAATGATTGATGCTTATGTTATTAGCTAACATTAAATGCATTATATTCACTTGACCTTAATGTAATAAATGTGTTTGCAGGTAAAATTAAAATAAATTGAAAATATCTATAACCTGTTCAGACATAAGTCCAAATTTTACTTTAAGGAACAGTAACAGCAGAATTTTTTCTGAGTTTTGAAAAAAAATCTCTGACACCACTAGGGCCTGGTGAATGATATTTTAAGTACTCTTATAACTCAGAAAGAGATAAATGGATATGCTATGGAGTTTGCACATATTCAGGAGGAGAGTAAGGGATGAAGGGATTCAGAGTAGAGAGAGTGATTTGGTCTACAAAGCCTTAGATGTAAACACTTTGGGCCAAGAAATAATTTCTAGGAAACTGGGATGAGTTGGCATATGAATTGATATTTATAAAACATCTATCTTTTATGCTTTTGAGAGCTTCTATTACATTTGCCAAAGAAAGAAATAGTAAGAATATCAAAAGAAAAGCTAACTTCAAAAATACTATTCCAACAACTATTTAAACCTCTGAAGAACTTGAAAAATAAAGATCAGTTGCACTAGGGTTCAGAATGTTAACGCTTTCAATTGTGGTCAGTCCTTACTTTGATTCTTGGGTCTAGTTTTATGACTTAGAGCGTCTCTCTTCTTATTTAAATGGAGTCCAATTTATTTTAGCTCAAGATTATGTCTTTTAAAATCTCATCCTGAACTTCTCAGAAAACCCAAAGGTCATGTTTACAGAATAGATGCACAGCAGGATTAAATAAATGTGGAACTGCTTGAGCTGCAGGCCTTCTTTTTTATTCTATCAGAGATGCTGTTAATCTTCAGATGATTATTTTTGCAATATAAAATATATACCCTGGATTATGAAAACTAATTCTCCACCTGACACACTCATAAACAGTTTTGTAAGAGCTAATTTTAGAGCATTCCCAGCTTTTTCATTTCATCATAAGAGACATTTTACACTTTAAAAAATTCTCCAGTGCCTCTCAAAACCCTCTTATAAGCAAACACTCCTCCACAATACACACCAATAAATGCAATACACACCAATAAATGCAGTTTTGCATACTGTGGAAAAGAGAAGAGCCATGCTGTTTATTAGCTTTTCTTGCTTTAACTAGTGGATGATAAGAGGATTGTCATGAAAAATTGATAATGTAAGATGATAAGGCCAAAAAATAAAAAATAAAAAAGAGAGAGACAACAGCAAATTGGACCAAAGATATAAATTGCACTATCAATCACAGTATTTGATAGATTGAAATTTAACTGAGAGCCATAATCACACTGTTCTTGGCCTTTACATTTCACAAAGTGGCCTTTCTGTATGCTAAGTTATGTCAGCAGGGATTCATCTTAACAGTAATACTTCTTGTTTATGGAACTCTCTGTAGTTCATAAAACATTTTCATATTATTACTATTTCACTTGCTTCACACTATAACCCAGTGAGATAGATGAATTAGGAATTACTGCCTATATGTTATAGCTTAGTAAAAAAGATCAGAGTATAGTCATACTCCTAGGCAGTTTTGTGGTCAGAACTACTGATGCAATGTACTTTTCTCCCCACCAGACTTCAACTCAAAACACACAGAAGCACAAGAGTGCATGTGCACACACACACACACACACACACACATAATATTTAAAAGAAAAAAAATTTCCAAAGAAATTTTCCTCCTATGAAAACTGCTATTATTTTTCGAGAATCCTCTTCTTTCTTTGAAATGGTTTAAAATACATAGGTACTATTTAAGTTAACAAATATAACTAGTGTTTTTGAAAATGATAGTTTTTTAAATCATGGAAATATTTCACTTTAAGCAAATATAAGATATAAAAATTCAGTTTGCTGGGAAGAGGAATTAGAGGATTATACTGCTTTACAAAAAGACTCTGAATGGGATTGCTTTAAATAGCAAAATTCCCCAGAACATTTAAGATATGTTGATTTATGAAAATCTGATTCATACAGAACTTTACAGGAATACATCTGTTATATAAATCCGTGTTCACCTGTAATTTACTCTAGGGGGAACAACTGAGTGATAATAATAATAACACACTCATATACTTCTTCGTTATATATTTTAAAGTGCTTTCCCCTAATTTATTGCATTTGTCTTTGGCAACCTTATAAGGGAGGCAGAGAGGGCATTATTATCCTTTCTTTACAGATGAGAAATTGAGAGGTTAAGTGACTTGCCCAGGGTCAGACAGACTATTCATTCATTTACTGCCATTTGAGTGATGTAGTTTTAACGGGTTAGTCAAGGAAGTAAGGTTCTTCCTCCTAATTTTTTTAAGCAGCTGTGAAGGCTATTAAAACAGAGGTGGATGATCTCACAAATATAATGTTGAACGAAAGAAGCCAGACACAAAAGTGTACATACTGTATGATTCTATTAATATAAAATGCAAATGCAGGCAGAATTAATCTGTGGTGGCAGAAGTCAGAATGGTGGTGAACTTAGGGAAGAGGCAGATGGTGACTGGAGGGGAAAGGGGGGTTTCTGGGATATGCTAATATTTTACTTCTTGCTCCAGTTTGTGGTTCCATAGTTATGCTCACTGTGAAAAGTCATTAAGATGTATACTTGTGATTTGTTTACTTTTCTTTAAATATATTATGGAGGTTTTCTTTTAAAAAAGAGTTTTATATCTTTAAAAACAATACAGCACTTTAGAAGATCATTACATTACACATATCCTTTGAATGTTTGTGATTTCAATTAAGTTTCTTAGCTGCATTCTAGAAAAGAGCATATGAACTAAATCAGAAGAGCTTAAAGATAAGTAAAAGTTTATAAACACACACACACACACACACACACACACACAAAACATCCAGGATCATCTTCACCTGAAAAGTTGCTATATGAAATGAGAAATCAAAGCAAACTGAGATAATCACATAATTCATTTAGGACCAGTGAAACATTTATATTTAATGACATTAAGTTAGGAATTGTAGAGACATAACATTAAATTGTGATTCACGTGGTATATTCTAGAGTATATGCGTGAATTTAAGGAAGATAAGATTTTAATTTCCTAAAAATCCACTTTATTTTAAAATTCGGTTTACTAGGATTCTGCATTGGGCATCAAGGTAGAAAGCCAATGTCAATGATAAAAATCTGAGGAGAACGCACATACCTGGGGGCAAACATGGGCTCCTATGAATACCAAATAGCTTTCAATGTAAGAATGTTTGGGAGAACTGTTTTGACCATCATCTAGGACAGAAATTACAGCTGCACTCAGTTGCTTAATGCAGTTTCAAAATTTATATTGTAGTTTCTTTTTTTTTTTTTTTTTTTTTTTAATTTTTGTTTATTTATGATAGTCAGAGAGAGAGAGAGGCAGAGACACAGGCAGAGGGAGAAGCAGGCTCCATGCACCGGGAGCCTGACGTGGGATTCGATCCCGGGTCTCCAGGATCGCGCCCTGGGCCAAAGGCAGGCGCCAAACCGCTGCGCCACCCAGGGATCCCTATATTGTAGTTTCCTAAGAATCCTTCACTCCATGTGACCCTGTTACCCTGAGAACTAATGCTGCACTTGTACCCCAAATTACCACTGATGACATGTGTTTTATTTATTTTCACATACTATCTTTTTTGTTGTTTTTCTTTCATTTTATTTTCTTTTAAGAGAATCCATTATAGTACCCGCACCTTCAAGTCATCTGAATCAAGTCTCTTTCTTGATATCATAGGTTGGGAACAAAAAATTTCCAAGTGGTTGGGGGGAATCAGACTCTATTTCAGGGTACTTTCCTTTCACCAGTGATGTTTCAAAGCCAACTCCACCAAGGCTAGGACTATGGCTTGGTGAGTTTCTCCCCAGGAGAGCTGTTGAAAGACATCCTGTTCAGGGAGTAGCCTTTAACCTTCAACCCATTCACACATTTGTTTTAATTCCTGACCAACTGCTGTATTCCTGTGTGTTAGTTGCACTAGGACCTAGCTAATTAATTTTTAAAAATAAATGTTAGACCCTAAACACCTGTAAGCTGCGTGCTGCAAATTGTGTATAAGGTACACAATCAAACTTATTGTGATCACTGCACCCAGGACAAGTGTAAAACATAGCTGTCCTCTGGAATCTAGGTTATTAGAATGTCAGCCCGTGTTCCCCAATATTATTCATGTCATAAAATAGGTCAGAAATGTGGCTCCAGAGATAGGAAGGAAGAGACAAGAAGAGGCAGTTGAAGGAATTCTACTCTTCAAGGCTCAGCAAGCTGCCTCAACTTCTCTCTCACTGGCAAAGGATAAACAAATAATGAGGAATGGGACATGCATGTCTACGGGCAAGTTCATGTGGAAACATTTCATGATCTTTTTTAATGACAGGGATCAAGAAGGCAAAACTGTTTCCTTCTGGGTGGACCCATTCAACAACAAAAACTTCTTGGATCCCTGTGGAATGCTCACTATATTAATTCACAATTAGTCACATTCCTTTGAATGTGATTTTTGAAAACTTTGAAAACTCATTCCTTTGAAACTCATTCCTATTAAGCTAATATGCATATCTCTGAATTTAGCATTTGAATAAAGCAAATTCTATCTTTTGACCTTCCTCATTTCTCCCAACTAAAATCTCCCACTTTTTCCTCTGGGTTAGTTCTGTGGATGTGTTGTCCTGTGACCTTTATCATATAATAGGCCACATTCCTTTTTCACTTTTACTGATTTACACTCTTTTTGTTAAAGGTCATACGATGATACATTTGTTACACATAATCTGGACCACAGTTTCGAATAATTTGGACTTCCATTATTTATAGTACAGAAAAAGAAATTGAGATACTTGCCATCAAGCCTTGCTCTCCTGGTTTCCCTGGTTCACCCTTTAAAAAAAATAGTGATAGTTTTTATTAATGCTATAAACATTAAAAAGCAATTTCAACCTTTCTTTTTTCTTTTTCATAATACCCACTGGGGTGCATGAATGTCAAATATACTTTTCAGGCTAAGTAGAGAAATGCAAACATAATGCAATGAAAAGAGAGCCAAGTTCTTTCTTCAAATTCACTTTATAAACATTTTAGGATTTAATAAAATGAGTCTAGATTATAGCAGAGACTTAAGAATTATGCCAAGAATGTGTTCTAAATAAAACTAGTAGGAGTGATTATATCGTAAGTCAATAAATGGTTCTAGAAAATTTAATTGTTATTTCAGTAACATCTCATTTATTATGTTCTGTTTATAATGACAAAGATGATGACCTGGGCCTCCTTATGAGAACTCAGAACTTCCATATACAGGACAGAGAGACAACTACTCTTAGTACAGAAATTAAATAATAAAATGAGCTAAGATTGATTTTGAATTTTGGTTTTCCAGGATTAATGAGGGCAGAAGTAACATGTTTAAAATTAACAGTATACATTAAAATACACAGAATTCTGTGCTATATCATACCACTGTCATAGTTTTCTAATACCCAGATTCATACAAAATTCCTTATAATGTTGTCATATTATTATATTGTTAGTCATTGGCAACAGACATTTTTTAGAAAAACCATTCTTGTAATGTCGATATCTACAGAAATTGTTGGACTTTAAAAATAAGTATTTCTGTTTGTTATAAAACATTTTTCTAGTGCTTACAATGGTATATAAAAATTAACTTCAGGACTATAAATCTGGTTCAATTTCTCTATGGAATTAAAAAAAAAAAACCTGTTCATACTTTTGTGTAAAAATCTCTATTTTTTACTCTGATGACTAAGTTATATTTATTTAAAGGATGACATACTTTTAAATTATTTACAGGTTGTCATCATACCTTACTTTTATCTAATTTCTTGAAAATAATCTATACCTTGAATTTTCTGTAGAGTATACCCAATGAACGGACTGATTTTGTACCATCAGAATGGTTTTAACTGTTCTTCCTAGTTGAGGAAACATTCATTGTATCTTCCTTGGCAACCAGCAATTATTTGGGGAGCTTTAAATATCCCTAAAGGTGCGCTGTCTCTATTGTTTGGGATATCATCCCAAGAAAAAGTGAAACCTTCGAAGACAGTTTCAAGATGAAACCACTACCTTTGATGGTTCAGTGAAAGCCTTCCTAAGCGACCAACAAATCATAGGTTGAAAGTCAATCTCTCATTTCATATGACAAATTTACAGCCATTTTCAAGAAAGGGAAATGGAGTTTACAAGAAAGTTGTCTCAGGAAAGTCAGAAAAGAGTACCCTATAGTCTTACAAAGAGAATGACTCTGAAAAATATAATGGATATAAAATATACATGAATATATGGATATATGAATGAAATATATCAAAGCATTGATTATTTTTTAATTTTTTATTCTTTAATTTAAAAAACATTCTACTTTGTTGGATATTTTCATTATTTTGTGCTATGAAAACACTCATGAAAATAAGTCAAAGCAATAGATAAATCAATTAATTCATCAGTAAATTGGAATTTCAAGTCCTAGGGCCAGAGTATAAAAGTAAATTTAGTGTCTTATACTTCTGTATTATGGACATTTAATCCATCTTAATAACTAAGTACTGAGATCTAAGTATTGAGATTGTTTTTAAATCATTTCTATTAACAAGCTTCACATATAAAGGACAAATGATACTCAAACCATACTGTTTTATTAGCAATTTTTTTTTCTTTTTTTGGTCAATTTATTTATAAGGGAGTAAACTTTAAAAAGATTAACCTCTTTCATTTTCCATTAAGTCATGTGGAACTTGATTGTCTCTGCCATTGATACTTTGGAGAATGCTACCAATCTCTCACCTAGCTATTCTCCCATTTAAGCCAAAGACATTGATGTACTCCTGTTGCCTTCTCCAAGTCTCTCTTTGGGTTCATGTGGGTTCCCCATGGATTAAGCCATAAAGCAGAATTATGTGGGCAGTGCCCTCTCTGCTTGGGGACTATCACCCCACTTTCTGAAACCTCTTAACCCTATGGCCCCTCTTTACCACACTCCATCCCAGTTCTCAGCCCTTAAAAGCCCTTAAAAGGATCAGACCCAACATGTAACTCACAGGCACTCCTGGCATTCCACGGGGGCCATCTTTCCCTGTGTCCCCTGGAGGCCCTCTTGGGCCAGGGGGGCCTGGAGGTCCTGGAGGCCCAGCCTGTCCTTGGTCACCCTAGAATGAAGAAAGGAAAAGACCAACAATGACCATGAAAAATAAAGACCCAGGTCTTCTTTTCAACACTTTAAATTTGTATTATCTAATCCACATTTACACTTATGAAAAGAACCAGAACAATCAGAAACATGAAGCCTGTAGGCAATTTGCCTGCCAGCAGGGAGCAAATAAATATTCATGCTGGGTGAGCTGAGTAGATGCTATTAAAATCAAAGCAGCTCAGGAACCAGCACTCTCAGCTCTTGGAAATAGTTGTAAGTTATCATGATATTCAGAGCTGGTGTAAAACTTTTGTATAACTTGATTCATGACAATGCTGCATTAGTTACAGCGACCTTGTTTCATAAAATGGCTGCATCTGTAGTTGGACAAATGTGTTTACTTTTTCATAACCTATAAAATTAAACATACAAGCTCTTGTCAAACTGTATAATAATTTATAAATTACCAAAACCAGAGAGCTTAGAAACTGGGTCTATTACTGGATATAATTTCAGCTGCCTTTCTTTTTTTAATTAAGAAAAACTTAGGCATTCTATACCTTTTTACTTTGGTACTTCCATATCCATTTTCAAGCAAATGCAACTCCCTAGACATCTTTTTGCTCTAGGATATTTCCAAATAAATACCCCCACCCATGAGAGACAAATGGTAAAGCAACAGTAAATGGAGTAATACTGAATGTTAAGAAGAAATAAGACTTGAGCAAGAATAAGCACTACCTTAATGAGGCGGCGTTTAATGAGCTGCTGATCAGCAGAGAGAAACCCATGATTGATTTTAGGAAACACCATCTGATCAGTCAGGTGAGGTCAAAGGTTGAAGTTCAGAGGTGAGAGAATTGGAGAATAGACATCAGAAGGCCCCAAGAAAGAAATAAAGATATACACATTAGACTTATAATGATCATTAAACAAAATGGAACTGGTGTTTGTGTCTAACATCAGACTGTCTGGCTCTTCTTGAAAGAAAGATAATCCTAAAACAGGATGGCCAAGCCAGATTTTTAGTTAGAGAGGAAACTTTTTTGTATCCCATCCTTTTGATGTGGGTGTTAGGCCTCTTTAATATTGTCTATTAAAGAAGCAGGAAAGCTCCCATCACCTGCATCCTGCACATTGAGCAGAAAGTCTAGAGACAAAGCACCAGTTCAATTTCTGTCAGACTTGTCAACCAGCATAATGTGGCATGAACGTGACTTCCATTTTACAAACACCCCAAGTCCAGAATACTTAGGATTATCTAATTGACCAAAAAATGTCACAGTTTTGGCATGCATTCAAATTAAACCATAGAGATATGGCACAGTCCTAGATAGCCATGCTGCCTCTCTTCATTATCCTTGCTCGACTTCAACATCCTTCTCTCTTATATGTTCAAGATTCTCCTTCTCAATAGATATTTGACCTCGTTGATGTAGGTGAGGTCTCAAGGATCCAATAACTCAATGCATATGGTGAATGGGAACAACTGGACTTGGCAAGCCAATTTAGCTGTTCTTGCTCACTCTTATGCTGATTGCGGGCTCTGACTGAGTAGCATGGGTGCCAACCACAAACCTTGACGGTGAGGATCTGATTACTGTGCAGAGCAGCAACTGTGGGGAAGCCTGGCAGACCCTAAGGACGTGGGACAGCACCAAAACAACACGACACAAAACGTCACACAGACATTCCACTGATGGACAAACAGAACAAGAATGTATCTAATGCCACCCTGTCCTCACTCTAAGTCTTGACTTGTTTGACATACTGTACAGGAAATCTGACACACTATAATCTCCCTCCATTGATAGTCTGCTTACAACTCAGGACAGACACGTATTACATTTTTTTTGGACAACAGTGAACAGAATTTTGCAGTCTGATCATAAATATTCCTCAGAATAAATGCACTCTGCCTCACAAAAGATAGTCTTACCACCCACATATCAAAATTTCTCTCTCCAATCATAAGAAGATTCTCAGGTCTTTTCTGTTTCAGGAATTCCTGCAGAGGTGGTGGATGGAAATCTGTCTCTTATAACATGCGTATTTTATGTCAGAGGGATTTATGGTCACACTCTGCAGTAATCACTTCTGTCACATAATTTTTCCAAAAGAACTTGACAGTTCACACAACCCCTTGAAGCAGAGAAGTGGTTTTGAATTCCTTAACCAGGGAAAACAGGGGAAAGATGTTTTAGAGGCTGGTACTTCACTAACTTGTACTAACTCATGTTCATAAGCATTATCAGTTGGGTAGATCTGAGAGAGAACTTGCACTTTTTCAACATGAGATATTGGAGCCTTTTATTCCAATCTTTTTTCACACAGAACATGTTTATCATACAAATAAAATAAACAGCAACCACAGCTTACATGGCCTCAGGTGTTTACAAGCTTCCTAGAGATTCCCTCCTCATTGCCCTTCCCCTCTTCCACCCAAATCTATTCTGAGAATATTTTTAGTAAAGGTCAGTAAGTTTCTAGTTTTTCAATTTTATTAATCATGGCATATTTTTCTCCCTCTTATTTCCTCCTTATTTGGGATTTATTTTTCTTTTTAAGAGAACCAATAAAATTATGTTTTGGTATGAAGAGATCTCTTTAGCCCTAATGCTTTTGATTTGCATTCTTTAGGCCTGGGACTTTTCAGGAAGCAAAGTAGAGGAAATCTTATCTGTTTTGCCAAATCCTTTCTGATAAGGCTATTTAGTGTCTAGGTAATTTTGAGGTGACCTGTATCCTCTTTTTCTTCTAAGTAAAAGTCCTTGAAACATAGACACTACCCAAATTCAGAAATTCTACAAGTTGGAAAACAGATGTGTACAATTTGCTTTTGTTTTACTATGGAATATGAGTTTAAAATGTTATTAGATGGTAATGTGCCAGCATCTTCCCATCTGTGACTCATTAGCCCTATATTACACAGTCAGAATTTTATATATAAATCTCATATTTATGTAACAAAGAACAAAAACAGATACAAACAAGAAGTCTACGAGGGATCAGGATCTTGACTAGTGGCGATAAATCATAATGTCACTTTGAACAGGATTATCTAACAAAAATAATTTAAAATTAAAAGCTTTTTAACAGCACACATGGTAGGCCTTACAAATGTTTTGAAATTTGAATGTATAAATAACTCACTTCTTGTACTCATATCTGAGCATGACCAGCTTGTTGTTCGATCATATTTTCTAAATGCTCACAAAAAGCATTAGTTTTATAACTTCTTAGTTCGGTTTCTAGTGTTAACGAGATCTAAAGAGGGAAGTGAAGGTAATTCTCTCTTCAGACAGAAAGAGAGAATTCTTTTTATCAAACAGAAAATCTCTATTTGAGGAAGCTGATTTTATATTCTTCAATCATCTTAACTGCAGAAAATGCTACCAATTAGGTGCTTAGAGCTACATTTTAAAGATTTTATTAGTGAGCTAGGCAAAAGGACTTCAGAAGCTTATATGTAGCAGAGTACAAAGAGACATGTGGAACAATTCTCTTAAATTCTAACAAAAAGCCCATGGCCTGGGGTGCAATATCATAAGACCATAAGACCATGTGCTTTTCAAACTGGGATAATGCTTAAAGGGTACATGCCATTGTTGAGGGGTGGTGGTGGTGGATAAGGGTTACTTTAGGCAGTAATAAATATGGCATATCTTCCTTAAGATTCAAGTTTGAATAATGTTAAATAATTTTAAATATTTTTATGTACAAACATTGTCATATTATGGGGTAGAATGTAAAATTTACACAAATTTTTAAAAATTTTACTGTTTGATGGTGGTAGAGAACCTCATTTCACAGGGGATACCTCTAGATTATAGGTAGATACTGAATTGACCCTCTCCTTCCCACAAAAAGTCTTTGAAGAATTAGTTTGAAAAGTACTGGTGCTGAATACTTATCTATAAGTCATGGCTTTACGTAGCCATAACAGTTAGGCTTCCTGGGCTGTTCACACAGAGTGTACTTTTTTTGTTAACTATGCCATTTTTTTTCCCACGGTATCATTAGTCATAGTCCTTTCTAAATAAATGGAATGGACATATTTCACCTGGTTTTGCATCTTGGAAAACTTGCCTGGTACACAGATGGTTCAACTGGGTATGGGAAAAAAAATGTGACTCCAGGAAAACATGGAGAAAAAGTCCAGGAATAAGCTGAATTGCTAAAATAATGTGTTCAATACTCACTACCAAATATTTAGAATTCTTAAGAAATTGGATGTATGAGAGTGTAAAACTACCTTACACAACCCATTTCCTCTTCAGAGCCTACTCAGACTACTTCACAAATCTTCCGAACATTTACTGAAGTAGGTTACCATCTTCTACCAGTGTTTTGACATCATTATAGGAGGAGCTCTATGTCCCTTCATTACCTTCTAGAAACAGAGGCAAGCCTACCCCAAAGAAATGATGAAAAAAATAAATATTTCATAAAATATGCTTCTAACTACTTAGAAGCCATAAATTCAAGATGCTATTATTTATTGTATACTCAGTAATGGTGTTATATGATTACATTATAGTGAGAAAACTTTGTGTTTTGTCAAAAGCATTCTATGAGGCAATGTTAGAGCCAGGAATTTAATACACAACTTCTAATTCCAGACTTTGTCATCATACAGTTTATGTGTTTATAATTTCTTTCTACTTTTACAGTTTGAATATTGGAAATATCAACAATATATAAAAAGTATTTGTTGAGTGCCTTCTGTGCAACATTCACTGTGCTAGGTATGGGGATTGAATGGTGAGCCTGACCACAAGCTCACAGGGGTCAACGTCTACTGGAGAAATAGGAAAAAATAAGCATGCAGTAATCACATGGAGAAATGACTATTTTGATGAAGGAGACGAGCTACAAAGTAAATAAAAGTATACCTAATGGTAGGTTCAAGGAACCCTGGAAGACTTCCCAAGCCATGTGAATGAGGGAATGGGGGTTTGTAAAGCAAGAGGAAAAATAAAGACAGAGACCCCATCTACTTACAATAGTCTAGTTGAGGACTGTGCCCAAGAACTAGAGACGGACAAATCTATAGTTTCTTTTTTTTTTTTTTTTAATTTTTATTTATTTATGATAGTCACAGAGAGAGAGAGAGAGGCAGAGACACAGGCAGAGGGAGAAGCAGGCTCCATGCACCGGGAGCCCGACGTGGGATTCGATCCCGGGTCTCCAGGATCGCGCCCTGGGCCAAAGGCAGGCGCCAAACCGCTGCGCCACCCAGGGATCCCTATAGTTTCAAGTAATATTAAGAAGGTAAGATTCACAAGACTTGTAGTCTGGCTGAAAACGTAAGGGAGAAGGAGGGGAAGTGAGCAGTCTGAGCTATGGAGGATGGTAGAGGAAACACTAGAAAAGAATGGGTTTTCTGGAGCAGTTAGGTATGGATGATGATTTCAGTTAGGGATCTGTTGAATTTGAGGTGTCCATGAAGAACCAAGGCATGGCTGTTAGATATGCATATAAGAAGTCAGGAGATAGGTGGGAATCACAAGTCTTAGAACCTCCTGAAGTCATGTAAGGAGACTCTAGAGAGAGCAGATATAGAAGACAACTCTTGGAAAGACTTCCATTTAAGGGATGAGTAGAGGAAGAAGCAATTACAAAGAGAAATAATAAAATGTGTTTGTAGAAGCAGGAGGAATGCTAACTCCCCTCATAAAAATTCTTTTTTTTTTTTCATAAAAATCCTATACAGGCAAATGACTCATTAATGAAAACTGCATTATTAATTGTACTGTATAAATAAATGTACATGAACTGAAGTCCTCTACTCACCGTTGCACTGACAGGTAATCTAGGCGTTAGAAATGGCCAATGCCACCAACAGTGGATGCTCACTGATATGCACAGGGGAGTATATCTGAGGTTGTAGAGGTACGGAGGAAAAAATTAAACTATATTTTAAACATAAAGGTGGACCAGGAGCCTTCCAATCATATTGGAAGAAAAAATATGTTATTCTGAGAAATGAAAATCCCTGAGTTTCTCCATAATGTAAATAGTATCATGATTCTTCTAGCCCCAAATATATCATGCACTATAACATTACCATTACAGTGGGTATGTGCACAGCATAAATAAAGATGAATATTCCAAGAAGTCGATAAAATGATTTCTAGCTAAGAGAGACCAGATGGGGAAATGTTGTAATAGGATGCAAAAATATTTAGGTAAAAGAATAACTTTAGCTTAACAGCAGGAATCCTTAGGAAACAAACTGGGAAAGAAAAGAAATTAAGAGAAAGGAATTTGCTGCTAAATCATTTCATAATGCAGTAGATGGTATAATTTGTCTGAATAGAAAAATCAACTACATGAAGCTAAATAGCCAACAGAACCCTTTGAATAACCAAATACCATGAACTTATGAAAATCAGAATTTACAACCAATGGAAAAAGATTGGCTTATGGAAATATTAATTATGGGAAGAACTAGCTTCCGAAGTTGAATATAATACTGGATCAAAACGTTAATTTTTCTTTTTTATAGATACCCTAAGTTCCATTCTACTGGGTTCTATCATAAATGTTAATCCTAGTCACTCCAGGAATTATACATATATTTTAACATATAAATGATACATCTGAATTTGAAGATTATTTAGAAGAGAGTGAGAACAATACAATCTATACATTGACAAAAGTCATTAAATACTATAGCTACTAAAATGCTAAGTAAAGACACACTGCAAAAGATCTGTGAATAAGAAGAAAGATGGCAGATACACTTCAACACTGGCAAGTGTAAAGTACAAGAAAAATTTCCTAAACTACACATACTGAAAAAAATTCTGTTTGTTATGTATGATCTCATAAGAGATTCCAGGTGTTGTTGTAGTGTTTGCTAAAGATATACAGCTAAGAAAGGCCAACAGAAGATGAGAGCCCATTAAAAGAGGTAAGATTCCTAAAGAAGCATTGTCCTGCTCTGAGGCAGCCAGAGAAATGTAGACATAGGATACAGGGAAGAAAAATTAAATGGCCTTGCAGTCTAGGAGACTGCACAAAAATAAAATTGTCATTTCTATTTATATAAATTTAGCTATCATTGAATTGGAACAATACTCCTGAAGCAAATATCAAGAGAACAGTCCTGTCTTAGAGGTTCCTCATAATAAAGTTAATAAATAATGATGATGATGGTAATGACAATGGTCAGTATTCACATGATACATACTATGTGCCAGGTATTATTCTAACAGCTTTACAAATGTTAACTCTTGTAATCCTCACAACACCCCTTTGACAGATGAACAATTTGAGGCATGAAGCGGTTAAGGGTTTTGCCCATCTAACTGTAAGTAGAAGAGATAAGATTCACACCCTGACCACCTGCTCCAGAGTCTATGCTCTTAGTTATTACACTTTCCTTAAATCCTTCATAGTTTCTGAATTTCTTTACCATTTATTCATTCATTTATCAAGAAGTTAATAGCATCCTACTAGGAACAAGGCAATATTTGGACATTGAGATTAGAAAGCCTTATCCCAGGCTTCATGGAACTTAAGAGGATAACCAAGAAAAGCAGATGTTAAACAAGCAGTTACAAATGTGACTGGGATTTCTTTTGAGATACATACACTCCTTTTCGCTCCCTTCACATATAGTGTGTCACTGCTGCGTCTATGGGGCATAGGAAAATTTCTGCTCCTTCTGTGCCATGCTTAATACAGCGGAATCTTTTGCAAGGTTGCCCATGGTCTCTTGCATCTAGATGTGTCACATGTCAGATGGCCGTTTTTCCATGTTTTTCTGCAAGATATTGTTGCTTCCTGGAAATGCTGCTGGGAAGCAGGTCTCTGCAGCAGCAACACACTATATGTGAAACCCCATGCAGGTCAGTCAAGCCATGTTGCCTTCTCAGCAGCAAACTGTGTAGACTGATGACTGAAGACCAGGTGCCCTTTAATTTCTACCCCAAATCTTTTGATACTACAAGAACTCAGAAGTGTGAGTCAGTCCAAAAGGAGGAGGAAAGTGATGTTTGTTTGTTTTTTGTTTTGTCAGCTCAGAAGAAGGGAGGATTTAGCTTCAGAAATCAAGTCAGATTCAGATTCAGAAATCAAATTAGATTCAGAAATCCAATTGTTATGGAAAATTAAGTCATATTGCTTACTCACCAGAGTTTTTGGATTGAAAATCATACCCCAAAAGCGAATGTGATGACTGCTAACAGAACAAAAAGTAGGAGAGTGCACAGGAAGGGACCTAACCCAGGTCAGCTGGCCAGGCAGGACTGTCCCCAAGGAAGTGGTATTTAAGCTGAGACCTGCAGAACAGAATTGGCCATGCAGACCCTAAGTGCCTGGTCACTCTCAAAGGGTACTGATACTTTTCCTTCCTGATACTATCATCAAGGTGAATATTAAAACCAAAGAGAAAATATATCTTTCTCTTCCAAAGAGATACTGAATATATACTTGGAATACAAAGATTGTATTGGGTCCTGTTTTAGGTACTCCCTTGAGATCTAGGCACTGTTCTCCATGTGGGAAAGGTTAGGATAAGGGCAGTGGCAATGGCTGACGGGGTGTAGGATTCTTGTGGGAGGTCCGATTGATGAGAATGAGAGTGAGGTTAACTAAAATAATCATTCCTTCATATAATAAATGTCTCTTAAGTACATTCTGCATGCCAATTACTGTGAAAAAAAAAAAAAGCTGTGGGGTTTAAATCTAGTGGGGAGGGGAAGTTATCACAAGAGTATCATTCTAAATGGAAAATATTCCACATTAGTGCTGTAATTAAAGGGGCAGGCAGTAGGCTATTTAAACACATTCTGATTGGGAAATGGAATAAGGCTCCTAAAAAGATGGGATTTGAGCCACAGGAGGAAGGATGGTTAGGATAAAGGTATGTGAGGTGGAGTGTGCAGCTGGTTTGAGAAGAAGGTATTCCAGTATGATATACAGTGAGCAAAGATGTGGAAAGTGGGGATTGCTGGTAAGTTGAGTTTGGTTGGGGTGAAGCACGTATTTTTTAGGGAAGAGCCTGGAGAAGTTGACAAGGTATTCAAAGAAGGTCTTCAAAGAAGCTCAAAGGGGAAAGTAAAGGGAAGCCACAGAAATATTTACAAAACAAAGGTGCCGTTCCATATGTAGGTTTGAGGAAGACAACCCTGGCAAAATTAAGAACAGATTAAAAATCAAAATTTAGTTCATGATCCCTTATCGGCAATCTCAAAATTAAAAGTCTCTGAAAGTAACATTCCTTCCTTAGGTTTTCTAAGTTTGCAGCAAACTCGTTTGGTGTCAAAAACTTATTTGAACAGATGTGAGGCTATTTATGGTCACTAATAATTCTTCTTAGGGTGAACATGCATGTGTTTCACTGCAGAAACGGATGGTTTGATTATAGGGTGCCTCAGGCCTCTCTAAGGGTGTCAAACAATATGCAATGTATGAGTAATATTAACTTTCTAATGCCTAATAACTAAATTCTGAAACACATTTGACTGAGCATTTTGAGAAAGGATTGTGAGCTCATTCCAAAGTTGATGACAAAGATTCCCTTAACATAATAAAGATTATAGAAAGAGTAGTAAAATTTAAAAAGTTAGGGCAATGAATTCATTTTTGAACAAGAAAATTTGTTAATATAATCTAGTCTGACAAATCTAGAATTATATATGGCAATCTGAATTATATATTATAATTTAAACCAACTTATAGTAATTAAAGATATATTTATTTTTATGATTTTAATTTTATATATTAATCAGAACTATCCCAATTTATTGCTATCTAGCGTATAGCTTTTAATTGATTGCTTTAATAAATAAATAAGCACATTATAATTAGCATGTTTTGCAAGTAATTAAAAAAAAATCCATGAAAATGTTGCTTTTTCAGTAAATTAAAAAAAAAAAAAAAACCTCCAGAAGTCTTGTTCAGAACATCATTTGGTTACCAAACACTGCATAATGATTTGCTTAACAACCTCCACTTAAAAAATATAATGTAAAAGTAAGTTTACATTCCACCCCATCTGAATTTCATGCAATTTGCATTTGAAATACAAGTTCTTAATTATGGAGCCCAAACTAATAAACTTTTAATTCTCAAGGAATCTTCCCACTAGGATGGTACAGCATCATGATAGTGTGCAATACAATATTTTGCATTTATGCTTCTGTAAAAACCGAGGGTGCTTGTAGCTGAGGGTGCCAGGTCAAGGACACAACTCAACTTGAATATTACTCTATCCATTTTCTGAAAGGAAACAGTCTACATTGGGGAGAGAGGGCACAGCATATATCAGGAAAGGATAGTATAAAGAAAACAGAGGATTCATTAGCAGACAGGGCACCTTATACTGAAGGGAAAATAAGCATTTGACCAGTAGCCTGTGAGAAAAATTCAACTTTTTTGTTTTGCAATCTTCATTTTGGGAGAAAAATCAGAAGCATCCTGTTGTTCCCTAAAAACATGAATGGCTGGCTTAACGGTATTTGCCAAACTTCCTTTGTGTGATACTAGATTGAGTTGACTCTAAAACTCTTTTGGCATGCTCCCTGGATGGTAGCCTTTTTTCTTCCCTTTCCCACAAAAGAGGTAGATTGCTGGAAGCCAACCTATAAAAGCTGATGAGAGTCCCACAGGGCTCAGCTATAATGGGTGGAGAGTTACCCTTGTATTTCCTACTCCACCTCTGAAGGTCACCATCTCCCATAAATAAATTTGAGCCCACAGCAAATGTCTGATAGTCCTCTGGGATAATGGAGCTCTTCAATATGACCCCCAAAAAGATAACCGAATACTTAGGCTAGTTCATCAGAGAGTAATGTTACTTGAAGTAGAACTACTCTAGATCCTGTTCTCTAATGTCCCCCTTGAGCCTACACCCTAAATTTTTAGTATTTTCCCAAAGGCAGTTTAATTATATAAAACTGGACTGTGGCTTGAAAGTATCCCTGAAATTTGCAGGTTTCTATACCAAACTAAAATATTGATTGTAATTTAGAACATTTTTGAATGTCCTATAGTTATCTTTATATTTGATGTCACTTGTGCCTATGGAGTAAACTCAAATGACTATAAGGACCAGGCGATGACATAGATAAAAGAACAGGTTTATGATGAAAAGAAGTGGGCAGATTTAGCTGAACAGGAGACAACCCAGGCTAAAAGGAAACAATGAGGACTCAATTGATTTTTCCCCAAGGGAAAGCAGACTTGGGGCTGCTACATCTTCACACACTTCAAGAAAAGCCAGAAATCCAATGATTCTTTTTTAAATGAATACTTCAGATATTAAATGTTTGTAACCAATTCAAATTTACTTAAAATAATTTTATAGTCTAAACAAGAATACATTTGAAGGGAGGATTTGGACCACAGACTACCAGTTAAAGGTCTCTGATCTAGTGCTTTGAATGTTGAATTAGAAACAAGACAAGTTTAGAAAGGATTTGCTTCAGAAAAGAAATAATACCGTTACTTGACTGAAGGAACTTTATTTTGTTGTATTACCTTTTGAAGAAAGGGTTACAAGTTCTCAGTGCCTCAATTACATGTAATCCAGAGCACCGGTTCTTAAATCATAAAATCTTCACAATGTGATTATTATACAGGACCTCTAGGAGGAAGAACTGAACAAGGTGTAATTCCTTTTTGAAAAGGAAGTACTGCATCCCATAGTGATAGATCCATTTGGGAGGAGACTCATGATTTGAGCTCCTAATGAAAGAGGCTGTTGTAATCTATGTGAAAGTTATGGGTTCTTTGGGAATCTCAGAATAGAATTTCCTGACTTCTGTGAAATTAAATCTAAACTTTATAATGATATGGATATTGGAAATCATAATGTGAACTTTCTACTTTTTGGTTTTAATTTCCTGACTGTGGTTGATGATAATGTTATTTAATGAAATGCGGAAACTTTTAATATTAAATTGCAACATACTATAATGCTTATTATATTTGCTCTTTAAAAGTGGTATTTATTTGCACATACAATTTACTTGAAACATCTACACTGATCATATTCAAACTTTTTTACCTCCAATTTCTTTTTTACCTCCCAATTTCAAATATCTAGATAATAATACATCAGGCAAAAATGTTAAGAGTAGATAATAATTTGTCTTGGTAAATGACTGAAAATGAGGGCTCAAAGAAGATGTAGCTGCAATTTCTGCTAGGGTCATTCTCTCTTTATTTAAATGTACTTAATAGGGACACCTGGGTGCCTCAGTGGTTGAGCATCTGCCTTT
The DNA here is from genome assembly GCF_018345385.1 of Vulpes lagopus. Lineage (NCBI taxonomy): Eukaryota > Metazoa > Chordata > Mammalia > Carnivora > Canidae > Vulpes > Vulpes lagopus. Next base: position 105,250,229 of record NC_054829.1, read on the forward strand.
GGCTCAGGTTGTGATCCTGGGGTCCTGGGATCGAGTTCCACATCAAGCTCCCTGCAGGGAGCCTGCTTCTCCCTCTGCCTATGTCTCTGCCTCTCTCTCTCTCTCTGTCTCTCACGGATAAATAAATACAATCTTTAAAAATAAATAAATAAATATACTTAATAGTCCAGTTATCAAAGGAATTTGCCATATATAACAGAAGCAAGATTTTTTTCTTCCTATGATTATAAGAATTAATTCAAAGCACAACATGGTCTTTTAATTTAATAAACATTAAATGAAATGTTTGCCTTATTTGCTAGAAAAGAAAAAAAGTGAATAACCACTTTCTGTGTTTGAGCACATGAAGTGATGATATCACACATAAGTAAGACCAAGGAAAACTATTTCTCTGATGTCTTAGAATATCTGAAAGCAATAGCCCAGGCTCCAAAACACAAATATATTTCATAGATATCTTTTTCTTCAGTGGGTCGCCAATCTCAGTACCCACAAGAAACAAAGTTTACATTTTACAAATCAGGTGGCATCTGGTTTACTCAGATAAGTAACCAGTTGTGCCACATCACCAGCCACAACTGTTATGATTCCCACATCTGGCTAAAAAATTACAAAATGTGTGCCTACCATATCGTTACTGGAATTAAATTACTTATTTACACGTAAGGCACTGTCAACCTTTCTCCTTGTGTGATAAGGGGTATCAGTAATTATGGAACATAGAAGTAAGGAGGGGGATCCCTGGGTGGCGCAGCGGTTTAGCGCCTGCCTTTCGCCCAGGGCCCGATCCTGGAGACCCGGGATCGAATCTCACGTCGGGCTCCCGGTGCATGGAGCCTGCTTCTGTCTCTGCCTCTCTCTCTCTCTCTCTCTCTCTCTCTCTCTGTGACTATCATAAATAAATAAAAAAAATTTAAAAAAACAAAAATTAAAAAAAAAAGTAAGGAGGAATAATTTATCATTTTCCATGACTGGGATGAAGCTTCACAACATTAATTGTACAATTGTCCGTATTTCTTGACTTAGGAAATGCAGAAGTTATTAAATGTTGGGAAAATGATGCAAAAAAATGTCACTAAGAAAAAAATATTTTCAAAGGAACTACCACAATCAGCTTTTCCAAGTCATCATTATCCAATTTGTGAATGATTAGTGCCCTTAATTTTCCTTCCACTCTCCTATTCTTTGGAAGATTTCCTTTGTTATGATGTACATAATTTAATGTAAGGAAAGAAAAGAAAGAAAGAACAAAGGAAGGAAAAGTCAAACTAAGTATTAATACAGATTATAAGAATTAATTCAAAGCATAACATGGTCTTTTAATTTAATAAACATTAAATGAAATGAAAAAAAAGGTGCTGTTTTAAAATAGTTGCTTTATTTCCTTTTAAAATAGATAAAATAATAGATGGGTACACATGTATAATCAGATTATAGCAAGAGGTATGTCCAGGTTTCTTATATTATCCTCAGATACTAAACTGAGAAACCTTACTAACAACCAATAAAAATAGTGGGTTTATAGCCAACTGAACAATTTTCTTGCATAATACTGCTTAATTGGTCACATAGTTAATATTCTCAGTCCTGATCCATTCAACACTTAACATCGGTATCAGTGAATTGGATTAGTCTTCTCAAACTTTGGGTCTCTCTCTCTCTGTCTCTCTGTCTCTGTCTCTCTCTCTGTCTTTGTCTCTCTGTCTCTGTCTCTCTCTATATATATAGGACTGGGAATATATATATAATCTTTTAAAAAAAGATTTCAGGACCTTGGAATCATGACCTGAGCCAAAGGCAGACACTCAACCACTGGGCCACCCATAGAGCCATTATATCTATGTCTCAGATCTCCAAAAAATGCAACAGGTAAGAGACATAGTATTTGTTGGATGGCAGAATCAGACTCCAGAGAGAATCTCAACAATACAGAGTATACTAATAGTATGGGAATAAAAGTAAAGCACCGTGTTTGGATCCAATTAAAAGCTATATAAAAACACAATCAAGGAGCTAAGGATTAGTGACAGTGAGAAAAAAAGACTTTGGAATTTAAGTTGATAATAACGTATGCATCAATATATGATACGACTGCCAATGTTTAAAGCTCATCTAATTCCAGGCCATACTAATGTAAACAGAAGCAGGTAGGCTACATCCCACTTAGTCAAGCTGCATTAATGTGTTTAATTTCTGGATATTACCCTTTAAGAAGGACAGAAACAGAAACATCTGCAGAGAATAACCAAGATAGTAAGGAAGCACATGATTGTCACATGAAGAATGGATAAAGGAGCTGAGGCTGGAGCAGGTGAAGAGGAGATGGGATATAAGAGCTACTTTAAGTAAGTTTAGAACTGCATGTGGGGCTAATAGCCTCCACCACTGCAAGTCATATTCAGACTTATGCTGGACCATTATTGTTAAGGGATGTAGCAAGTGAAGGTTTGGACGAGAAGGGCTTTGGGTTCATTTTAACCTTAAGCTTCATTCACTGTTTCTATAAAATCACTGAAGAGTTGTTATGTGGAAGAGGAATTAGTTCAGAAGGCAAGATTAAAACTAAAGGTAGAGGAAGTACAGAACAGCAGATGTTGATTCAAAAGAAGTAACAATAAATACTTATTGAGTAAATGATTTAATTACTTTGTAATATTTAGAACTGCCCATAATTATTAGTCTGCCTGCTAATACTCAGAATTGTCTATAATTATTAACCTGCTTTGTAATAGAGTGAGTGAGCTCCTTGTCCTTGGAGATGTTTGAATAAAACTCAAGAACTATGAGCTTAGAACACCCTGCAAGAGTTTTTAGGCAATTGGCTGGCTACAAAATGGATTTATTTTGATATCATAAGATAAATTAATTTTAACGTAGCAGTAAGTTAAATTTGTTACCCATATCATCTGCCTCCTCAGCACCTTTTTAAAATTGAACAATCAAGATTTATCTAGAAACCTTTTCTGGCATGCCAAAAGATTTATAATTCTAACAAACAGTGAATTTTTTAGTTCCTGTATGACCCAGCAGTTAAAAACAATATAAGAAATGTTTCAAATGCTTACAACTCTTTTCCATAAAACAAAATATAATCTGCCTTATAGGACCCTTTAAAGCTATTTTAAAAATTTTTTGTGGTTGATGCCTGGGTGGCTCAGTGATTGAGCATCTGCCTTCAGCTCAGGGCTTGATCCTGGAGTCCCGGGATTGAGTCCCACATTGGGCTACCACAGATAGCCTGCTTCTCCCTCTGCCTATGTCTCTGCCTCTCTCTCTGTGTCTCTCATGCATAAATAAAATAAAATAAAATAAAATAAAATAATTTTTTGGACCATACCCTCAAATTGTGTATTTGCTGCACTCAGAAAAATCAGGTTTCAATTTAATCTTATACCAAAGAGGACATAGGGGAAAAAAAGATCAAATAATACTAGCCCGAATTAGTCCTTTCCTTAAGATTTGTCAGTATAGCTATAAAAGGCAATTCTAAACAATTTATGAACTTGTTTTTTATTGGTGTTCCAAGACTATTTTGCTAGAAGTGCTATAAGGGGAGATGTTTCCATTAATCCACTCTGCAACCACCACAACAAAAAACCCAGAAAATATACACAGTGCCTTAAAATAAGAATGTTTCCAGAAGCATACTGACTAGTATTATAAAGGAAATTATTTGGGTCCAATAAAAAATATGAAACTAACTTTGTATTATGATTTTAAATACCTATGAATTTCAACTACAACCTATATAGATGTCTAAACTATATATCATCTTCAGTAATAAACCAACATCTATACTTTTAAGAAAAACCAGAAGAAAATTCTGAAATTTGGGGTCAAATTTTTCCTCAGAGGAATGATTCTGAAATACAAGTCTTCATTGTTTCTTTTTTTTTTTTTTTAAGATTGTATTTATTCATGAGAGAGACACAGAGAGAAAGGCAGAGACACAGGCAGAGGGAGAAACAGGCTCCATGCAGGAAGCCAGATCGGGGACGCGATCCCGGGTCTCCAGGATCATGCCCTGGGCTGAAGGCGGCGCTAAACCGCTGAGCCACCCGGGCTGCCCAAAGTCTTCATTGTTTCTAATTTTAAACATATAAAACTAAAGAACAAAAATGTATCTTTTTACTATTAACTTGCATATTATTTATTATTCTATTTTTTTTTATGATAGTCAGAGAGAGAGAGAGAGAGAGAGACAGAGAGACAGAGAGGCAGAGACACAGGCAGAGGGAGAAGCAGGCTCCATGCACCGGGAGCCCGATGTGGGATTCCATCCCGGGTTTCCAGGATCACGCCCTGGGCCAAAGGCAGGCGCCAAACCGCTGTGCCACCCAGGGATCCCTTATTATTCTATTTTATATACAACTGGGATAACTGAAAATTTTGTTATTCTACAATTCATACTTAACTTAATACTTAAATTGCCCAAAAATCTTTAAGATAACATAAATTATATTGATACTTAATTTTAAAAACTACCAAGTTTGAAATAGTATTATGTTTTTTCATTTGAGTATAGTTGACACACAATGTTACATTAGTGTCAGGTGTATAACATAGTGATTCAATAATTTTGTATGTTATAACATACAATGTTATATTAGCTTCAGGTTACCCTATGCTCACAATTGTAGTTTCCATCTGTCACAATACAATCCTATTACAATACCATTGACTATATTCTTTATGCTATACCTTTTATTCCTGTGACTGATTCCTTCCATAACTGGATGCCTGTATCCCCTACTCCATCTCACCGATTTTGCCTATTCCCCCCCTCTGGCAACAACCAGTTTATTCTCTGTATTTACAGGTCAGATTCAGCTTTCAGCTTGTTTTTTTCATTTCTTTTGTTTTTTAGATTCCACATATATGTGAAATCCTATGGTATTTTTCTTTGTCTGACTTATTTCACTTAGCATAATACCCTCTAGGTCCATCCACATTGCTGCAAATGGCAAGATGGGCAAGATGAACTAGTACTAATTATCACCTTTGAACAGATGAGTATACTAAATATAAAATTCCATAGTACCATAGATTGACAATCACCAAAGTAAGAAGAATTCTATGTAATTTAAAAACAAATGGTATATAAATTAAAGGGAATAATGGAGCCTTCTTCCTGGAAAATAAATGTCATTAATTGTTTTGTTACCTGTGTGTCTGCATATTTTGATGAGCTTTGTTATCATAGTATCAGAGGCAAAATAATCTTCATCTCTATTTCAGGTATTGCAAACTCCAATGCCAACAGGGACAATGTACGTATGTAAATAAATAAAGTAAGATCAACTAGGTGTCACTGTGTGTAATGAAGAATGCATATTCCATCTAAAGCAGATAGACTGGGGCACCTGGGTGGTTCAGTCGGTTAAGTGTCTGCTTTGCTCAGGTCATGATTCCAGGGTCCTGAGATTGAGTGCCGCATCCAGCTCCCTGCTCAGCGAGAGTCTGCTTCTCCGTCCCTCCCTACCCCACTCCACCACTCATGCACATACTTGCTCTCTCTCTCTCTGGCAAAAATAAATTTAAAAAATTATTATTTTTTAAGGAAGATAGACTTAATTCAGCCTCAGCCAACTGAAATTATATAAGAATGTGTATTCACTGGTTACAGATATTCCAATTTTCCAAGAGGAATAAAAAAATTATATTGTAGTAACCTTGTATGGTGACAGATGTTAATACACTTATCATGGCAGGCATTTCCTAATGTATATAAATGTCAAATCATTACATTGTACACCTGAAACTAGTATAACATTGCATGTCAACAGTGCTTTTTAATTAAAAAATTTTACATGAAATTGCCCAAAACTAAAATGTTAGCAACTAATTTGGGAAAGACAAATAAAATTTATCTCCTCTCAGAATCTGGTCCACAAGCTACCAGTTTGTAGCCTCTCATCTGAGGGGAGGTTGCACAAAATAGCATACATTTTCAAAAATAAGGAAAAATAAAGACTTTGAACTCCTTTACCCTGCTACAATTAAGGGTGTTACTCTCTACCCTAAAAGGCAATCCCATATAAATTGTGACAGTTTCTCAAACTACAACCCTGTTGGCACATGCCATTTCATTTGACACATTCTAAAAATCTTGAGTTATTATAACAGTTACTATTTAAGATTCGAGGTAGATACCATGACTCAAACTTTGCATTCTTCTCTGACACATTTTATTAGAAAGACAGAGGTCCAAAGTGGAAGTAATACCACAGGCCAGTATAGAGTTACAGCATTAATGTTCGACATTGTGCTGGTGACATAGCAAGCTTTCTCTATTTTGATTTTGTTTGACTTTTCTGTTGCAAAGTGTAAAATGAAGGGTGAAGTTGTAAATCTCTACATTAATTTTCTGAACAAATCCGAAATGTCTAATAGATTGCCAGATATTCCAATTTTCCTGTAACTTCTCAAAATTAATTTTCTTTAATAATATTATTGAATAATTGTGAATGACTACTAAACAAAAGTTTGCAAGATGAAAAAGTAATTTTAGTACTAAGCAAAAAAAGGCAACAAAAATGGCTTTGTTAAAAATGGCTTTATAAGGTTATATTCTAGAATTTCCTAACACTGAAGGTTCTTTAGAAATACCACTTTGTCGGGGATCCCTGGGTGGCGCAGCGGTTTAGCGCTTGCCTTTGGCCCAGGGCGCGATCCTGGAGACCCGGGATCGAATCCCGCGTCGGGCTCCCGGTGCATGGAGCCTGCTTCTCCCTCTGCCTGTGTCTCTGCCTCTCTCTCTCTCTCTCTCTCTCTGTGTGTGTGTGACTATCATAAATAAAAAAGAAAAGAAATATCACTTTGTCAAAAGCAAAATAATGTGTGTTTATCTATACAAGTGGGGAGTGTAGGGGTGAAGTTCTCAATTTAAACAGAGTAGTTAGGGACGCGACGCCTAGCTGGCTCAGCAGTTAAGTGGCTGCCTTTGGCTCAGGGCGTGATCCTGGGATGCAGCCCCACTCAAGCTCCTTGCACCAGGCCTGCTTCTCCCTCTGCCTTTGTCTCTGCCTCTCTGTGTGTGTCTCTCATGAATAAATAAATAAAATCTTTAAAAACTAAACAAAACAAAAAACAGAGTAGTTATCAACTTGGCAGTGAAAGAATAACATATAATTAAATATTCCTAACTACTGTTCTCATTATCAAAATTATACTGATTGTTATATGAAGTCTTTAAACAAAAAAGACATAATATCAAGGAAGTGTTTAAAAAATCAATACAAGAGGTTACTGTGGCCAAGTTCAAAAAGGGTGTTGCCTGTGTTCTCCTCTAGGATTTTGATGGAATCTTGTCTCACATTTAGATCTCTCAGCAATTAGAAACGACAAATACCCACCATTTGCTTCAACGTGGATGGAACTGGAGGGTATTATGCTGAGTGAAATAAGTCAATCGGAGAAGGACAAACAGTGTATGTTCTCATTCATTTGGGGAATATGAATAATAGTGAAAGGGAATATAAAGGAAGGGAAAAGAAATGTTGGGAAATATCAGGAAGGGAGACAGAACATAAAGACTCCTAACTCCGGGAAATGAACTAGGGGTGGTGGAAGGGGAGGAGGGCGGGTGTTGGAGGGGAATGGGTGATGGGCACTGAGGTGGACACTTGACGGGATGAGCACTGGGTGTTTTTCTGTATGTTGGTAAATTGAACACCAATAAAAATTAATTGAAAAAAAATCAATACAAATGGTTAAGTTGTAGCTAGCAGCTTTTTACCATATGATGGATAACAGCCATGCTAATAAAGACAATATAGTTTCTGATTTTCAAAACACTTGATCAAACTGTACTAATGATTTACAATCTTTACTTTCTCAAAAACAGTTCAGTAGGATAAAAAAGAAATTGAGAATAAGGAAGAATCAGGATAGAAAAATTACAAGATGCTGCTATAACTTACATTAAATTCAAAGAATATACTTGAGTCCCCTTCATATTAAAAAAAATTATAGCCCTAAAAGGAAATTCTAGTGCTGACATTCTAGAACCTTATGACTTTCTCAACCACTAAAAATTATAAGGAAGTAAGATAGCTAAGAAAATACTAATGAGTTCTGAGTTAGCTCTCAAACTTTTCTCTGATATTCAAGTCAAGGCAAATATTTGTCAAATAATTAATTAGTATTAAGCCAAAAAAGCTTAATCAGTAGACTACTACAATGACAGAGCCAATTTTTCATGTACTGGTCAAGAACTGTCATCATGATGGTTTCCATCTTACTTTGTATAGGAACATTGGGAACAATCTTCCTTGCAGGCTAAAACATGCAAGAAGAAAAATTAAGCATTAAATTATTAAAAGTTAATTTATATTCTCTTTAAAAATTCTGCAATGTCATACTGAATAAAAACGTAATTTTTAAAAAAGAGTTAAGGAAGATATATCAATTTAATCCAATAAAACATCATGGATTGTTTTGGATGTTTGCCCTTTCTTCCTTCCTTCTTTCCATCCTTTTCTTTCTTTTATTCATTCGTTCTTTCTTACTCTCTTCCTTTCCTTTCCTTTCCTTTCCTTTCCTTTCCTTTCCTTTCCTTTCCTTTCTCTCTCTCTCTCTTTCTTTCTCTTTCTTTTTCTTTCTTTCTTTCTTTCTTTCTTTCTTTCTTTCTTTCTTTCTTTCTTTCTTTCTTTCTTTCTTTCTTTCTTCTTTTCTTTCTTTATTTTTTATTGGTGTTCAATTTGCCCAACATATAGAATAACACCCAGTGCTCATCCCGTCAAGTGCCCACCTCAGTGCCTGTCACCCAGTCACCCCCACCCCCCACCCACCTCCCCTTCCACCACCCCTAGTTCGTTTCCCCGAGTTAGGAGTCTTTCATGTTCTGTCTCCCTTTCTGATATTTCCCACTCATTTTTTCTCCTTTCCCCTTTATTCCCTTTCACTATTTTTTATATTCCCCAAATGAATGAAACCATATAATGCTTGTCCTTCTCTGATTGACTTATTTCACTCAGCATAATACCCTCCAGTTCCATCCACTTTGAAGCAAATGGTGGGTATTTGTCGTTTCTAATTGCTGAGTAATATTCCATTGTATACATAGACCACATCCTCTTTATCCATTCATCTTTCGATGGACACCGAGGCTCCTTCCACAGTTTGGCTATTGTGGACATTGCTGCTATAAAACATCGGGGTGCAGGTGTCCCAGCGTTTCTCTTTCTTTTTCTTTCTTTCTTTCTTTCTTTCTTTCTTTCTTTCTTTCTTTCTTTCTTTCTTTCTTTCTTTCTTTCTTTCTTCTTTCTCCTTCCTTCCTTCCTTCCTTCCTTCCTTCCTTCCTTCCTTCCTTCTTTCACCTTTCCACAATACTTTGACTATATTCTCTATGTTGTACTTTTCATCTCTGTGACTTATTTATTTTATAAATAGAAGTCTGTACCCTTTAATCCTCTTTATCAATTTTGCCAATGGCCAGTTTGTTCTCTGTATTTAAAAGTCTGCTTGTTTTGTTGTTTACTCCTTCATTTTGTTTTTTTAGGTTCCACATATAAGCGTAATCATATGATATTTTTTTCTGACTTATTTCACTTAGCATAAGACCCTCTAGGTCTATCTGTGTTGTCACAAATGGCAAGAGTTCATTCTTTTTTTTATGGCTGAGTAATACATTGTGCATATATATATGTACATTGTGCATATTTACATGTACATATTTTTTATTCATTTGTCTATTGATGGATACTCAGGTTGCTTCCATATCTTGGCTACTGTAAATAATGCTGCAATAAACATAGGAATACATATATCTTTTTGAATTCATGTTTTCATTTTCTTTGGGTAAATACCCACTAATAGAATTACTGAATCATCTGGTATTTTTATTTTTAATTTTTTGAGGAACTTCCATACTGTTTTCGACAGTGGTTGTGCCAATTTACATTCCGGCCAAGAGTGCATGAGGGTTCCCTTTTGTCCACATCCTTGCCAATACTTGTTATTTCTTATCTTTTTGAAGCTAGCCCTTATGACTGGTGTGAGGTGATTATTCATTGTGATTTTGATATGCATTTCCCTGAGGATTAGTGATGTTGAGCATCTTTTCATGTGTCTGTTGACCATTGCTTATCTTTTCTTAATAGGAATTAAAGAATAAACAAAAATGGTTTACATTTGAATGTATCTAGAGCTTGTATATGTTAATAATTATCTATACTCATGGGGAATTTTTTAACAAAGATATATAGGCAACTGTAATTTTAAGTAAATATTCACACATGATATATGAATATAAAATACCTCTACAGATAGAATAATTCTCTGATGAAAATTGATATATGTACAAACTCATGCATACAGAGTGACATACAGTATAATTTTTTAAACAATTGGCTATGCAAAAACAAGTGTTAGATAATTCTCTTTTTTTTAAGATTTTATTTATATATTCATGAGAGATGCAGAGAGAGAGAAAGGCAGAGGCACAGGCAGAGGGAGAAGCAGGCTCCATTCAGGGAGCCCAACGTGGGACTCGATCCGGGGTCTCCAGGATCATGCCCTGGGCTGAAGTTGACGCTAAACTGCTGAGCCACCCGGGCTGCCCGTGTCTGATAATTCTTAATATGAGAAACATCTTGTAAACCTTGAAAAGACAAAATAACACAGGCTATGCAACTTAAAACCAGGCATATTTTAGAAGATTCTCTGGTGTGCTCTGCATTGGGGCATGTCTTCCTGAGCCACACCCCTCATTCTATACTTCCTACCTTAGCAGCAGAATTTCCCTTAGGCCATTCTGAAAATCTCACAAGGTAATGACCTCCACTAAGTCACAATGGGCTCAAGACTTGGGTGAGATACAGAGGTTGGGCCACAATTTTAATAGATGAACTCAGCTTCTGAAAATAAGCCTGATGAAAGGTCCAGGGCATAAAGAAATTAAAACAACAACAATGAAATATAATCTTAATAAAAAATTTGGTGGTAACTCAATCAGTCTTTTTTCTCAACTGCCAATAAACTCAGAATGTTCAAGCTGATATGAAGACATGGGAACGATGCAGAATCACCACCTGTTGCTCCCCTGCACATCCTAGGGTTACAGTTAGTTTTTCTAGTTCACATCACATGACATGGTCTTCAAACCATAACATCACTGACACTGTGCCACATCAATTTCTCTTTCCTCTTGCTTATCTATCATCATTTCCCTATCTTCGTTCTTAATTCTAGTGAATTTTTTCAGGCCTGTATCTAACTAAAATTCCTGTCTTGGAATGAATGTTACTAGTTCTTTGATGTTTCAAATACTACATTAGAGGGTTTTGATATCACCTTTTCCACCCCTAAGATTCCTTTATTAACAGATTCATGCTAGACTCACAAATAATAAAGCATGATAAAACTGCCCAGTTTTCTTGGCATTTGGAACGAGGAAAACAATAATGTTACATTATTACTATTGCTATTATTTTTATTCTTACTGCTACTGTGTTTATTTGTGCATGTGTTAAATAATTCAAAAGTTTATTTGTGCAAAATATTAAAAAGACTAGTAATCAGTAAAGACTTCTCTGAATATCAGCAATTTTCAAACAAAATTTAACTGACTTCTAATAGCTGAAAAATCAAAGATTTCTGTCTCTGTCTAAAGTCACTATAGAACTGCATTTGAAGTGAGACCTTGCAACTGACATTATTTTTCGACAAAGCCAGTCCTGTTTGCCACTTGTGATTTATAGGCTATGTCTGCTACCAGGAGCTGCTGGACACATTAGTGCAGGTATGCTTATGAAAGGGTGCTGCTGTTTGGCACTAAATGACTTTCCAGAGACCCATCTCATTCAGACCTACAGGAACTGTTTTCCCTAAACACCATCTGTCAATGCATAAGCCATTATTCCACTCATTCTGAGGGGAAGACTCAAAAGTATAGAGCTGTATTCTAGTCTCTTCTGCATCCCTTAATGATGTACTATTTAAAACCTGCTATTTCATACGTTCTCAATTTTTATTTGGTATATCCATTTCATTAACATTTTTGTTGCAACTATAATGCTGCATTTGGAAGTGATGGAAGAAGAATAGTGGGAATGGTGTTGGATTTTGTTAGTGTAAATTGCTTTAAAATTTCTGTATTCCCTACTTGCAATATGTTCATTATTCATAGATATTATCAGCCATGTTTAATTCTTTGTCCATTCAAATACATATTTGAATATATTTATTTAAAGGCTTACTTTCTTGTCCTTATTTAATATTGAAAGTCACCAACCCAAGTCTATCTTTCTCTCTGTATTTTATTATATACTTCAGTTTGCAGGCATTAATGCAAACTATAGCTGCATACTATATGGATTAATAAATATAGGTCTTACATTTGAATTCAAGTGAAAATTAACTTGCTTAAATATAAGATAAAAAGAATAAAATATGTATATTTTATATTTGATAGACATCATGAATGTATCAAGGAATTATTTAATTTATTTAGAAAACACCTGTAAGAACTTATAAAAATTCATGCAAAAAATATAAATGGAATAATATTAAATATATACACATGTATCCTTTTTCTTCTAAAATATTTCATTCCACTCAATTTTAAGAAAAATATGAAATGGTGCACATTAGCCTGAAAAGATTAAAAGGTGTATATCTAGATAATTGTACAGAAGTAAAAAGGAAGCTACTGAAGTTTATTTAAACAATGAGCACAAGAGTGTGGACAAATGAAATATTTCCTTTACTTCATAAAATGGAATGAATAATTATTTTATTGTGAAGGTCACTACATTAAAAACACTGAAAGAAAATCCAATGGCTATTTAAACTGGTTGGCATCATTCACCAGAATTCCTTGTCAGAGGATACATTTAGGATTGGATTTTTTTTTATTTTAATACATCTGTGGTCATTAATAGAATTTTCAATAAAAGGTTCAAATCTCAAGCTTTCCACTATTTTGTTTTTGTTGTTTTAATATAAAGATTTGTAAATTGTTCACTTTTACTTCCAAATATTTTGTATAAAAGTTTACTCCATTGGATTACTGTATTTATAGATTTACTTACATAGTTTTTTACATGAGACAAAATTGTACAAGACCTAAAGTGTTGTCTTTTTCTTATTTGATAAGCTTGGCCACACAATCAATAATGGAGATATAATTCTCAACACTGAATTCCAAGGGAAATATTGTCTACATATCAACAATTGTTTGCAGAAATAATTTATTTTTTTAAAGTAACCCACAGGGGATCCCTGGGTGGCTCGGCAGTTTAGCGTCTGCCTTCCACCCAGGGCGTGATCCTGGCAAGACCTGGGATCAACTCCCACATCAGGCTCCCTGCATCAGGCTCCCTGCAGGGAGCCTGCTTTTCTCCCTCTGCCTGTGTCTCTGCCTCTCTCTTTCTATGTCTCTCATGAATAAATACATAAAATCTTTAAAATAAATAAATAAAGTAACCCACATCAGGACACATTTACAAATGTTCCTAGATTTAATTCAATACCTGCTCCTAGTGATTTGAAGTATGACAGAGAACACTCAAAAGAGAACTCTGATTATAAAAAATACAACAAGAACGTTTGCAAATTTTAATGAGCTTGCTGTTTCCATGCCAACCAACTTCTGCTGAATCTGGAAAGCATTAAAATAATTTTCTCACAATTTATTTCTTTCCATTGTGTTATATCCCTTCCCTTTTCTCAGGCAATACATTCAGTACCAAATGAGTAGCGTATTCATTAGGGCTGAAGAGAAAGGCAAGGGTTAAGTAAATAAGGACATCAAATTAATATCCAGGCCTAAATGTTTTAGCAGAGCCAAAGAATCTGTTTAATCATTCAAGTCAATAAAGGTTAAGATAATAAAATAAACTTCTAAATGCTGTCCTCTTCTGGAACTTAATCTGTCTTGTTGAAGATTTTTTTAAGATGCTATCAGATTTGTGTAGTCCCAGCTGTTGTGAAAATTTACTTGAATACATTGGGAAGAGAAAGAATTTTATGAAAATAGTTAAGCAGAGCTCCTGGGTGGCTTACTGAAACTGTGAGAGCTCAGGACTCATTCAAAACCAGCTGTTGGCTGATGATGTTAAGACCAAAAACCATTAAATCTTTTACTTATCAGGCCTCCGTGTCATTTGGCAAGGCGATAGTAGCCAACTGATTAGAAGATTAATGTATAGTCAAAAGATAACTTCATGATGTTTGTTCATTTTATTGCCAAATTTGATTGATATATTTGACACAATTTTGGAGCAACATAGTACCCTAATTTAAAAAGACAGAATTAAACATTAAAACAGTTTTGCTTATTTTTAAAAATATGTTTTAAGTCACTAAGATAGAGAAAAGAAATATGAGCTATTAACATCAAAGTCTTGAGTATCATTGTGATTCCCAGGGCTGTGATTCATGACAAGGGCAGGGTCCCTTAAGATCTGGGCAAACAAATCCTCTTTGAAATGATGGTAATAGTAGTTATGGGTGCAGACAACAATTGGAAAAGCCTTGAAAATCTCAAGTCTTTTACACTTGACATTCAGGTTCTGTGAGTGATGAAGAAATACAAAGCAATTTTTTTGCAAACAGAGGCTCAGAATAAGAGCAGAAACAACAAAATACCTTGTAGAACATGTAAACACAGCATTATGAACAGGAGAAAGCAGATTTTATTCATCTGGTCATTTATCCTAAAGAAAAAAAAACTACTAGTAGCTAATATACCGAGATCTTGGTATTATACTATAATCGTCAAATTGGTGCCATCAAGTTGAGAAGAAAAATTGTATTATCACAAGGTAACTAGGTATTCTGATGTGCCTTGGATGGGGATCAACATTTTCCCGTTTCCTCATCTTACATGAGGTTCTTGGGTATGACTATGGGGCATTTACTCATTTGTTTTCTGGCGGGTGGGTCAACAGTGCATGAATTGTAAAGACTGAGGCTACCATGACAGCCAAGGAAAAGACACTCCTATTTGCACTTGTGTTCTCCAGATGTTTCGCTCTCACTCACAGAGGCATGGAACTTTAAAGTTGAAAAGGTCCTGGCAGCCACCTGCAGGCAGCTTGCTATCATGAAAAGAGAGCAAAACTTGAAATCTGGGTTTGATTCCCAGCATTGTCTTATGGTAGAGTGTGCAAAGAACTTGTACAAATCATTTAACCTGAGCTTGAGCTCAATCCTCATTAGAAAAAAAAATAGTCATATGATGGGGTGTCAAGGTGGCTCAGTTGTTTAAGCATTCAAATCAGTTTCAGCTCAGCTTGTGATCTCATGGGTTGTGAGATCAAGCCTCCTGTTGGGCTCCGTGCTCAGTGGGATAGCTGCTTAAAATTCTCTCTTCCTCTCTCTCTGCCCTCCCCCAATCACACTCTCTCTAAAATAAATCTTTTAAAAAATGGTCATATTCTTATTTATGCTACTAGTTCATAGAGTTACTTTTGAGGATAAATGAGAAAATATATGGAAAATGTAATCTGTAAGTACCTACCCTCAAATCCTGGCTCTGTCACTGACTGGCTCTTTTGTTGTGAACAAAATATTTAAACTTTCTAAATCTTAGTTTCCTCATCTATTAAATGGAAATAATGAAAGCAAGTATTTCACATGGTTGTTGAAATAAGATATGTCTTCATAGAATGGTTGATGTATTTTAAGAGATCAATAAAATTGCTTATTGTTATTGGTGTTATTATTTGAGCCATAGGTATTTTTGTCATCCCTGTTGTTTCACATTGAGTTTGATGACTATACCAACTACCTTGTTGATAGGGGAACAGCCTGACCCACTGGAAAGGTACAAACTAGGGGTCGAGAGAGCTAGGTACGAATCCATTTTCCTACAACTTACAAATTATGTAAACTTGGGCAAGTTACTTTACCCCAGATTCTTCATATGCATTATGGACAGAATGATCACCTATGATCTGTAAAGGACTTGCTATAGATTTTTTCAGACATTATTTTATTTAATCCTTGTCATAACCATAGGGGCAGATAGTGGTAGAGTCAGAATTTGATGCCTGTCCAGCTTGACCCCAGCCCATGTGGATATAATCATTCACCCCAGTGCATGCACTTTTCCTACTTTTCTTTCCTGGTATCCTATCTTCCTGAACCACAGTAAGGCTTAGAGATGATGTGTGCAACTTGCCTGGAAAGGTGTTTAACAGGTTGTAAGACTAAGTAATTAGTGATTATAATTATGATGTGGGAGGTATTACTTCTTGGTCCAATGTTTGTTCAGTCTAGGAATGCCCCTACAACTCCCTGACAGCAGGTCTTCAACCTCTGCCTGAATACACAGTACAGTTACAGTCTCAGAACTCTGTCACACAAATTTAGGAGGCTGAAATGGAGCAGTCTTGGTGATTGACATCACAGAAAAAGCACCATCCCCACTATACAGCCCAAAGACCTAACTGAAGTATGATGTTTGCAGAAATACACTGAAGATTAATGGCAAATCTGTAATGACTTCTCCCCGGGAAGCAAGGAGGAAAGTGCAATTCTAACATCAGGATGCATTCATCGGTGGAAATCTAACACTCAGTGTCTTGTAGAATAAAACCAAACGATATCTATGGTTGCTACACTACACCTAAAATTGTAAACTCAAAATTGGTTCAATGCATACTGACAGAAAACTCATGCCAAAAAAAGTTAGCCCACCTTCTTCTGCACTAAATCAAATGTCATCAACAGTATTCATAGATTGTCAACTTTCCTACCATTTACCTTATAACTTCTTGCACTCTGATTTCCACTGCTTAACAAAATATACTCCCTTAATACCTCATGACCCCAGGACATCAAAACCACAGGCTTTTTATAGGCCTCATCCCTGTCCTTTCCTTTTATTGAGAACATTTTATGGGCCATTTTTTTTAAGTAGTTCATCCTTTAGTGTTCAAATATTATAGTGTCCTGGTTTTGCCTTTAAATGAAGCTCACTCTCTTTTCTGATTCTCCTTCTTTGTCCCACTCCCTAAAAGTGGTTCTCACTTCACTCTTTCACACACAATTTTTCCACTTCCAGGGTTTCAATGTTCACTCGAGCTATGGAATGGTTATGGCACCACCTCAGATTCTCAGTCTCATGCTTTCAATTGTTTGCTATGTTATTCCAGTGAAATAATTCATCCAGATCACAAATTCCACATAACTAAAATTTAACTTACTTATTCTTCTATCTTCTGACAAATTTTATCAAACCAGAAACTTCAGCTCTGTCTTTATGACCTTTTGCAATGTCAGCCCCTACATCCAATTAAAAGATTTGTGCTGAATTTTCACTTCAGTAGTGTTTTATTCCCTGACTGCATTTTTTTTTTTTAACTTGACCCTGGCCACAAGTCACCAATGATCCCAGACCTGAATGTAAATCCAGTATAGATTGCACTCATCTCCCACCCTCTGCTTGAAGACTCTTTCTAATTAATTTCTCCTCTATTAGTGTCACACATCCCTGATCCCTGGTTTTCCCTCTTTGTCTAAGTTTTTGCTTGATACTTGTGGCAAATCCTATTGGTGAGATTGAAACTGTGCCCCATAGGGTTAATGAAGTTGAAACTAGGAGAAAGCTTAAAGTTTGCTCTTCAGAAATGTTTCCCCCCTAATCAGCTACTGTGTCTTTTCAGGCCCCACTAACAAATCCACTAATGGTCTCCATAATGACCTGAACCTCAAGGTCAACTGATGTATTCCAGCAAACAAAGAGGCAAGGTTCTGAGTAGAAGCAAGGCCTTGGAGAGATAACGAGCCCAAGATCCGAAGATCCTATTAATACCAGCTCTTAGAGGATTCCCATAGCTCCCTTCCCCTTGTCCAATAGTTATCTATGCCTCAGTATAATGGTAAAGTCTCTGCCCAAGGAGGAGCAAAAGCTTCATTAACATAGTGTACGATGCATGTATAGGCATGTTTTTTCAGTACACCTGTGCAAATTTATGCCCACCTTTATATGCGATGCCAAATCTCTCTTTGCTGAATATTCATCCTAACCCTAAATAAAAGGAATCCACTCATGCCCGCTCAGAGAGTCATAGCTTTGGAAGTTATTCCTCGTGATCTCTTTATCTGCTACAGATAAAGTTTCCTTTGTGTGACAACTCCACTTGGTGCAGCCTTTATCTATACCTTACCAAGGAGTGAATTCATGTTGGTTTGGTTACAAGATGACCTGACTTTCCTTTTCAACTCCAGTCTCTTTGGTTCACTTTTAGCTGTGAGGTAACTACGTGACATAGTCTGGCCAATGAGACATGAGCTAAAAGTTTGCCATGAAATTCATGGGGAAATTTTTGTTTTCTGGGTACAGACTCCTCTCCCTTTATTTTCCCTGTTGATATAGATGTGGTGGCTGGACTTGAAGCAGTCTTCTTATAATTACAAAGGTAAGGCCAAGAGATTCAGACAGACTTCCATAGTTACATCATTGAATTATATGAATAACCCCATCAACTACCTTCTCCAAACTTCTCATTATATGAGAAAAATAAACCCATATGGTAGGCTCCATAAAGAACATGCTCTCTCCCATATTGTGGTGACTCCTTTGGAATTTCTTCTTTGGTTCACCAACATAGACCCTCCCCATTGCTCAGCTTCTCATTCTGCTGAGTGTGGTCCCTTACCTCCAATGATACCCTATGTTCCAGACTGAGCCAGCCCATCCTCTCTGCTTACTTCTTCACTGAAGACTGGTCATTATCTTTATAGCTCAGGTTCTTATGACCTTGTTCTGGATGACTAACACTTTCCTGGACCCTTTCAGTCTCTTCCAATTCCACTCCATATGAAACACCATCATCAAGTAGATTTTCATAAAGAACATTTGGTAATAACACCAAAGAGTCTGGCAGTAATATACCTAAAAAATGTACTAAAAAATATTCAATGTCCTCCTTCTGCCTATCACACTTAAACATTCAAAATGCTCCATAACATAACTTTGATAAAAAATTTCAGTCTTATATGATGTAATTTTTCTATATTTAACTTATACACTTGGCAAATAAAATATTATTGTCCTTAAATGAATCCTGTCATTTCCCACTTGTGTAATACTGTTTGTATTATTTCTTCTTTTTGGAATGTGTAATGTCTTGCTCTTCATCTCTTCTAAAGATTATCCATTTATCAAGTCCTAGCACAAGTGTCACCACTTCCACAGTGTCCAATTATATTTAAAATGGAAGAATGTTCAGTTATCTAGAATCTCTTGGCATTGTTATTTAAGGCATATAACATACAACCACCTGGTTTTCTTATTCAGGCACCCATGAGTTATTAGCAACTTGATGGCAGTAATGACATAATAATATTTTATTCTAACATTCGACATTTATTGAGTCCTTATCATTCTAGCTGATGGTGGTATGAACCAAGATAGACCAAGCCCTTGCTCTCATAGAGTTCATATAAATGGTGGGGCATGTTTTACAGATAACAAGCAAGTAAATAAATATACAAAATAGGATAATCTCAGATTTAGATTGAGTAGTTAGCGAACTTCTCCCCAAGAAAGTATTTGAGACTATATCTCAGGGATAAGAAGAACCCAATCGCCAGAAGACCAGAAGAGAGCAAATAGAAAGTGATCAAGTTGGGAATGAGTAGGATGTGTTTGAAGTGCACATGGAGGACTAAGTGACTGGAGCACAGTTCGGGGAGGGGAAGAATGGTGTGAGATGAGATTATAGAGTTAGGCAAGGGCCAGATCTTGAAGGTTAATGGAGGCCAAGAAAAGTGGCTTGGATTTCATCCTAAGGTTTAAAACAGGGAGTAACATGATCTAATTTACAATATAAAGTGATCCCTCTGGCTGCTGTGTAGAAAATGGATTACACAGGGTCAAGAGTGGAAGCAAAATTACTTGGAAGACTGCTACTGTAATCAAGAAGATGAGCTGGTAGTAGGTTGAATTTGGTGGCAGTAGAAAAGAGAGACTGTGGATCCATTTAAAGTTTCTAAAGTATTAAGCATGGTATCTTGAAGATAACAGAAGCTCAATGTATATTGCTAAATATATGTACAAATGTTTCAAAAATAGTTTCACCTTCTTAATGTCTATATTATCTTCAACACTTTTCTGCTTTGAATCATATAATATGGCTTACTATATTCCTGTTTGACATCTCAGAAGCCAAAAAGAAAAAAGATTTTAAAAAATGGAGCCCGTCTTCAAGAAGCCCTGCTTCTTCAGGAAACAGTAGAAACCCCATAACAGTAGGTGAGCTAACAAAGAACTGAAATGATGGAGGGTCATTTTGTCAATTATGGAAAGAAATAAATTACTTGAAACAAATGTAAAAAGTTGAATTAAAAAACTATGATAGGATAAAAATGGGCAGGATATTCAAACACAAACGTCTACATTTTAGAAAAAGCAAGTCTCCATGAGCATCAGCTGGAATAGTGTGTCTACGGAGGATGTGAGTAAAGTGAATTTTCATTAAAATTGAAAACTTTTCCAGTTCTAACTTACTTTTGATTTTTCTGGAAATATAAACCTTTCATTTTACTATCTTAGTAGGGTAAATTTCCTAATAAGTCACTAATACTTTCTTACTAGAAAGGGAGGTTTATTTTTTCAAAGAGCGCTAAATGTGACCTGCCTTGTTTCTAAATTAGGAATCTGAGAAAAGGCAGGCAATTTGGTAGGTTCTCATTCTTATTCACATATACTTCACAGGAACTTTTAGATTTTTTTTACCCATGAAGATTCACCCTGCATGATAAAGTCAATCCAAACTCCAATAAAAAGCAAAATTGTGGGGAAAATGAGATCAATTTTTGCCACTTTCCACCTGAAATGCTAAATGGCTTCTGAATCGTGTGAAACTTGGCCTTAGTCAGTGTGAAAACTGGCTGAAATCTGTATGAAAGGCAGTCTGGGTTCCTCAAAGCAGTTCATGAACTTTGGCCAAACTTGCAAGGAACCTGGTCCAAGTCTTAGTTTGTAATGCAACATGAAACCAGGTGAATTTCACATGGTTTCAGGTTTCATCCTGAAAATTTGGCCTACCTTTATAATCAATCATCACTTTTTGGAATGATGAAAGCCAACACACCTTTTTGAAAATGAGGACTGTGTGCATATTGATGACAGCTAAGCTGCGAACCACCCCTTCACTTCCTTTGCCAAAAGAAGATTTCTCAGAATGGAATCAGCTTCCCCCTTACCTGGAGAAGGCAAGTTGAGTGATTTTGATATTTCATGTATAAAGAATTGATACTCAGTACATGGAGACATGCCATATGAAATAATCACCACATACAGATCAAGTGGCTTTCTTCTAATCATTTAAGTTTATGAGAATTTTATTCCATTCACATCTATGACAGATATCTTGATGTTTATTCTCCTTAACCATTAACATGAGCTTTTAGCTTGAAGTTAGTCATCGCTAGAATAATTGCCATGAGAAACAAAATGCTCTGAGGCACGGTCATTATTTTTATATAAAGAAATGGCTGAATAACTGAAGGAAAACAAATCATAGCATACCTTTTATCTAGTTTAACGAACATGAAGAGATAAGACTACAAACTTATCAAGTTTGCATCAACTACATTTTTTGCAATAGAACCTTGACTGCACTATAAATGAACTCAACAATTTACACACAGTGAATTTTACAAAACCTACAGTTTCTGTTTTCAACCTGAATGTTTTAAAAGTGCTTTTCCACTGTAAAAAATGACTCTTCAACCAAATACTCGCTTTTGTGCATAGTGACATGAGAAAATTGAGAGGTATGTCTGAACGGAGCCACTACATCATTGGAACAGTATGTCTGAACATTTGGGTAATAAGGCACAGATGTGAAGCAGAGGACTTGGCACTACCAAGGTAACAACGAAGCATTCACCATTGTGTTATAATGGTTAGAAGAGCCACTTTTGAGAAGACTAAAAGAATGCCCCTCCTCCCTGGGATGCTAAATTATAGTACATCTTTTATCTGTTTAAAAAATCTATAAAAAATAAGAAATTCAAGTATTATTCAAATTTATGAAGAATAAAAATATAAAATGCATTAATATTTTCATCTATAATATAACATATTTATGCAATAGCACATAAAGTTTAACTGCAGAAAAAGGCCAAATTTAAGAGGAATCCAAGTAGCCTCTATATTACAAAACAATGCATGCAAACCTGAAGGACCCAACAGCCAACAAAACAAAATGATGGTTGTTACTGACTTTTTACTAGTGAATCTAGCCCTTACCAGTAGGGCTAATTATTGTACAGTGTCCTATTTAAAGGTTTCAAGTTAAAGCAATGCTATAGGAGGTACCCATTAATTATTATTAAGGCCATTTCACTTAAAAGTGGCATGGTATGGTATTTTTGCCAGCTATTACTAAACCATGACACAAAGGCAGTTATAAAGCCAAGGCTACTTTAATTCAATAAGTTTGGAGCTGAAAACCAACTTTCTGCCCAGGACTGGAAGAATACAACTTACCCGAGGTCCCTGATCACCTTGTTCTCCCTGTAGAGTAGGAAAATGAGATGGTAGATAGTTTTAGTGACGCTCATTACAAAATATAACATAGCATAGATCATACCAATGGATTTCCACTAACTTAATTTGTTTCTGCTACACATTTTCTTACCTTATCACCTTTTGGACCAGGAGGGCCCTAAAAAAAAAAAAAAAGAAAAGAAAAGAAAAGAAAAAGAAAGAAAGAAAGAAAGAAAGAAAGAAAGAAAGAAAGAAAAGAAAAAGAAAAACATGTTTAATAAATTTTAAAAATTGTAGCTTGAATAGATTCAAGTTTCCCTATATCAGTTTCCCTATAGCATCACCAATATTTGGTATTTTCCATCGTTTTGTTTTGTTTTAGACATTCTGATGGGAAGTGTAGTAGTTTCACACTGTTTTAATTTGTATTTCTCCCGTGATTAATTAGTTGAACTCTTTTTAATTCATGTGTTGTCCATTTTGCATCTTCATCCATAAATTGTCTATTCACATCTTTTGTCCTTTTTCTATTGAGTTGTCCTTTAGATTTGCTAGAGTTCTGTATATATTATAATATCTATATATATCAAGAGAGAGGTGAGAGTGCTTTACATTATTTTGAATATGAGTCGTGTATCAGTTATTTATTGCAAATATATTCTCCCACTCTGTGTATTGTGTTTATTTCTCTTCACTGGGTTTCAATGAACAGAAGTTCTTAATTTTAATAAAATTCAATTTAACATTTTTTTCTCTTTATCTCATTTTGTGCTCCATGAAGAAATTTTTTTCTTACTCCAAGGTCATAAAGAGATCCTTCTATGTTTATTCTAAAAGCTATAAGTTTTATTAAAACTACTTTAATACTGTATGTTAACTTATACTGGAATTAAAATTTTTAAAAATTAAGATAAATAAAAAAGAGATGTAGTATACACATACAGATAGAATAAAAGCCATAAAAAAGAACAAAATCTTGCCATTTGCAATAACATAGATGGATCTAGAGGGTATAGCTAAGTGAAATATATCAGACAGAAAGACAAATACCATATGATTTCACTCATATGTGGCATTTAAGAAACAAGCAAGAAAAAAAAGAGAAACAAAAAACAAGACTCTTAACTATAGAGAACAAACTGGTGGTTGCCAGAGGGGAGGTGGGTGGGAGGATGGGTGAAATAGGTGCACAGGATATAGAGTACATGATGTGCACTGAGTAATGTATAGAATTGCTGACTCATTATATTGTAACCTGAAACTAATGTAACACTTCCAGTGTTAAAGCATGTTAAACTTCTATTGTTTGGTATGGCATCGTGCCCTAACTGAAGGGGAAAAAACAAACAACAAAAATAAGATAAAAAAGAGAGGCTTTACTACCTTCTTTTTAATACTCAGATCTGAATTCATAGGGAACTGATATTATGCACAGTGTGAGGTCAAAGTCAAGATGCTTTCTTTTCTCCTATGTGGATATCAAATTAACCCAACACCATTTATTGAAAATGAATCTTTTCCCCATTGTAGTACAGTGTTATCTTTGTCATAAATCAGATAACCACATAGATGTGGCTCTTTTCGGGATTTTCTACTTTGTTGGGCAGCTGTCTATTCTTAAGCCACACTGAGATTTTCTTTAATCTTTAAGCAAAAATGCCAGCAGGAAATACTAAATCTAAAGGCATCCATACGTTTTTCCGCTAGCTCTTAAATATGAAATCATGTTTCAGGGCTCAGCCTACTTGAAGACTTGGAGCATTTGAGACTTACCTTCAATCTCTCACCTTCACCTTTAGCAGTCCTGGGAGACAAGTGTAAGTCTAGACTAGATGCACAACCAAGGTTCTAGCAAAGTACCCCTTCCTAAGTCCTTGCTATGTTGCTTCAGGTGGAAATGTAGGAATACTCTGTCTACTGAAATATCTCCTGCTAGGTATCTGCTACAGAAGAACTGTACTAAATTTCCGCTCTCAGGAATTTAATGACACTCAGGGTAACAGCTGTGAGGTTATCACAAACTTAATAATAACTATAATATCTTGTCTTGTATTTTGTGTATTTTACCATTAACAAAGAACTTTCACCTGTTAATGTATTTAATCTTCTCCCAATCCAGCGAAGAAAGTATTATGATATTCCTTTTATAGATGCCAAAAGTAAAACTCAAAGATTATCAAGGTTAGGTCTCTTGCAAGTAAGTTAGCCAGGACTTTAACCTAGTCTGTGTGACCAGGTTAGGATGGTAAGTGTTGGGACACAGCTCTAGAACTAGATTCTCATAAAGAATGTGGCTGCCTTCAACAGACACCTTCTGAAATGCCTCCCAATTGCATTTCCCAATATCCTGGGCAGTGACCCCAAGACCTCAAGTTCAAAATGAAAGAGGAATTGTGGAGGGTCAGAGAGAGAGAATGGGAGCTAAGATAATGGAATCAACTAAGTAAACCCTTGTCTCTCTTATCCCAGAAAAGACTTTTGCCATTAAAACAAAGGGAAACCATGGAAGTCATTTTTCTTTATGTTTTCAGTAAAATGTTAACGTTTTATTATTGTTTTCAGTGAACCAAGTAGTGAGTAATTGCTATAGACTGTGTCTACTTCTGTAAAATTAAGTTTAAAGAATTTATTAGGTCATTTTAAACACATATAAAATGTTCTCTAATGCTCTACAAGTAAGGTTTCACTTTGGTGTGGCAAAGGAAAGTCCCCCCAAAAGAATGAGACGATACCTACTATCAAGTTTAAGAAATACAATGGAGATTCTAGTCTTTATTTAAATAGCATGTTTTTAAAGTCTATTTTCATTTTTATATACATTTGTCAATGCATATAGAGAGTTCGGCAATGTTCTAGGCACTGATGGAAGTTATGGTGGGAGAAGCTGCTTTAGAAAACCTGAATGGTCTATTTTGGAAAAGCTTAATAGTCTAGTGCCACAATTAAACACTTCCCTATACTAGAATTAAGAAAAACTCTCCTAGAAGAAAATCCTATTATAAGGTTACTTACAGTTACTATGGAACCCCTCCCCTGTGCGGACCCCTTGACCCCCAAAAGCTTCTCTTTAAACTTTAGTTTGCTTTTGCTGGTGAGATTTCAGAGGCCAAGCCTCTCACTGTTCTAGTCCTCTCAAGGCACTTTATTAGGTTATATGGCATGTTTGAGGTCAAAGCTTTTCCAAAACAATTTTACAGTGGAGTGCAAAGAAAACTTTTTTCCTCAAAGTCCAATTACTAATGCCAAAGCCACATGTGTCAACTAGACCTCTTTAGACAGCTTACCATAAGCAAGGATCCTTAATTCATGAACATATAAAAATTTGCATTCACAATTGAGCAATAAATACTGCTGCTTCAAAAGGGGATGTTTCTGCGCAGACAGAATGGCGTCCTGGCACCTGCCAGCTCAAGACAGACCCGAAGCAGAGGTCAACCTCCAATCACAGCTGTGGCGGCTGCTTCGGCCACTCCAGACCCCACTTGTGCTCTTAGGATTAATAGCAGGTGTTTTCTTCTGATCTGACTGAAATCCCACTCTTATTTCTGAATTGGATCCTCTTCACTGCAAATATGGATTGAATTTGAAGAAAAACATGGACGATCTTCGTAAACACAGATAGTATTTAAAAATTTGGGAGCCATGTTCTTTTCTAAGTCAAAACATTACAGTGAACAAAAGGTTTCTTTAATTATTAACTTTTAAAATTAAAGTTGGGTCACTATTTAAGTTGTTTTGTCTTTAGACTGGTATTAACCAAAGGATAGGCAACAATAAAAATTAATGAATTATTTGAATTATGGTATATTTTACCGTGGCATTTTGTTGTTTCCAAATACACTAAGCTAACAATTTAATAGTTGGTGGAAATATTTGTTCTTCAGATATCTCTGTCAGTGATTCATTGGTAACTATTTGAAAGTAAAACTTTCTTGCTAAAACAAGTTTGAGGTCAATGATAAGTAAATATGGGAAAAGGACTCTTTAGGTAAGGCTTCTTTTGGGATTCCTATCCTTCCGGTCTGGTCCAGTAGATTGGAGTTAGATCTTTTATTTTGTCCACTTAAATAAATAAATAAGAATATTTGAAATGATTATTTCTAATTAGTTTTATCTTATTAACCCTAATAACAAAATTTAAAGGTGCTAACCAAGTTTTTATTATTAGCGTTCTTATTCAATAGTTGGAGTATTTCTTGTAGAGCATTGTTAGAGTGTTATTAGTTAACTACTAAACAATTTATAAATATCAGTGGCAAACTTCAAATTAACCTCTATTCAAATTATTTCAAATTCAGAATTTATAGCAACAATCCTGCTATTTGTACAAAGCCTTTAATGTGGATCTTAGCCTGTACCAACTTCAGTCTCCCCAAATCTATTTCTAGCCAAATAACTAAGATTTTAGATCTTTCTCCAGGCTCTATTACCTGGTTTGACTAAATTATAAAACCAAACTAAAAGCATTATGAATGAGAGGCACCATAATTGACATTCAGTAAAATGTTGGATTTCAATCTGCATAAAGTAATTGAAATATAGCTGGGAAAGACATATATTCCTGGAGCCTGGATATTCCAATTAAGACCTTTCATTCATCACAACTGTAAATTTTGCCTACTTCGAATGGCAAAAGCTAAAGGGGGAATGATTTTTTAAAAGATGGTAATCATGAAGACAAAATTAAATTCTGCTAGAAGTTAAAAAAAAAAAAAATGGAAAAAGAGCAAACCCTGGACATTCTTGGCAGCCAGAGCTGCTGGAATAAGAATGGAGTTATGATTTCTATCCCAGAAAAGCATAGATCATTTTCATTTTTGAAATATAACAAACCTTTTTCTGATTAATTTTTTCATTACCATAGAATTATGAAGACCAACAAGTTTTATTTTCTAAGCATTTATGGACAATTACCAGCCAGTCAATGTGCTCTGAATCTGAAGGAGGGATATGTAAATATAATTGTAATCAGTGGAATGAACGCTGTGCTGTGGCAGTACAGAGAGGAAAAAAAGTGGGAGAACTGGAGTTCAAAAGATGATATTGGAACTGGCTCTTGAAAGTTGGCCAGAGATAAAGGGGACTGGGAAGGGGTGAAGCAGTTCAGTCAGAAGAAGAATATGCCTAAGTGTAAAAGAACATCAGGCTATAAGAGAAAGACAAGGAGTTCAGGGCGGTAAGAACATATGCCGTGTGGGGAGTGTGTGGGGAGTGGTAATGGGGAATCGTTAGATTTGGGAAAGAGATTTGGGAAGGTTGGCTAATAAAACCCAACTCCCTGGACTGAAGTCTGACATCAATTTAACAAGAGAATGGTAAGATCAAGTATGCTCTGTGGAACTCTGAGAGCATGGAATGCTATCCTCCTTAGCAATTTATTGCCTTGGTCCAAGAGATAGATGATCGTGGGAACAAAGGAAAAGTTCTAGATTCAGAAGACATTTCTGAGATAGAACCAAAAAGACCAATTAACTGAGTGGACATGAGAGCCACTGACAGATCATCAATGTGGTGACTCATTCGAAAGTTCACAATTTAGTGCATTAACAGAAAATGGTTGGTCTATAACTGCTCCCACTCTGATGAACACAGGAACTCCAGAGCCAAGTGAAACATATAGAATATTAAATCTGGTTTTAGGGGTATTCAAATCAAAACTGATTATTGGCAGCCTTGGCTGGTCCGATCAGAAATAGGTGAGAAAGAGAAAATTCTCTATCAGCACTGTTGGGTAAAAGGAGCATAGATGACATATTGTGGCCATACTGGCCAGCCATTCTTCCTCTGTGTTAACTTATTAATAAATAAAGTACACCTTTATTACATTTCTTCCTCTGCTTTTTAGACTGTAAGCTGAACATGGGTTACTATATTTAAACGTTGTAATTTCCCTAGTTTTTTAAAGATAAGGAAGACAAAGGCGTTAACCTTCTCTAAGAGTATAGCACAACCTCAGTGATCAGTGCATGTTTGATGTCTATGTACTCAGGTATTCTTTTTTTTTTATTTTTTTATTTATTTATGAGAGGGAGAGGCAG
Source organism: Vulpes lagopus (assembly GCF_018345385.1). Lineage (NCBI taxonomy): Eukaryota > Metazoa > Chordata > Mammalia > Carnivora > Canidae > Vulpes > Vulpes lagopus. The sequence continues at coordinate 105,278,720 of NC_054829.1, forward strand.
AGACACAGGCAGAGGGAGAAGCAGGCTCCATGCACCGGGAGCCCGATGTGGGATTTGATCCCTGGTCGCCAGGATCGCGCCCTGGGCCAAAGGCAGGCGCCAAACCACTGCGCCACCCAGGGATCCCAGGACCCTAGCTATTTAAATGTCAATCAATTTACCATACTTCTGAGTAAAATGTTTTATGCAGTTAGCTTAGGCTCACTTCTAACTAAAATGTGAACATGTGTTCTTCTAAGTGTATACCTTAAACCTTGAACTCTAATATATATTTCTGCTTTACTAGCATAATATATATTTTCAGAGTCATTTCTTCCTAAAAATCACTTTTTTTGTTGTTTCATAGACTTTCAATTTTGCAAATAATTTCAACAGGTAATGTGTAAATGTTAAACTTTTTATGAAAAACCTGACATAAAAATGTAGGAGCTCCTATATGTAAGTATAGATTTGTGTGTGTGTGCTTGCATATAATTTCTTTTTAAATACTTCAGAAAAAAGTAAAAATAAAAAGCAAAAGTACAGGGGCACCTGGGTGGCTCAACTGGTTAAGCATCTGCCTTCAGCTCAGGTCATGATCCCTGAGTCCCAGGACTGAGAGCCCCTTCCGGCTCCCTGCTCAGCCGGTAGTCTGCTTCTTCCTCTGCCTCTCCTCCACTCATGCTCTCCTTCTCATTCTCTCTCTTTGAAATAAACAATATCTTTTTAAAAAATAAAAATAAAAGATAATTTAAAAAAGCAAAAGTATTATTTGGAGAAATTATTTCAAAATAAAGTAAATAAACTGTCTTGGTGATTAAGAGCTCAAGCCTTGGAGTCAAACGGATTCAGATTGAAATCTTGGTTGTGATCACTTGTGTAAACTTTGATAACTTAATTAAACTCCTTAAGCCTCAGTTTCTTCATCTGTAAAATGAGGAAAATAATGCTTATTATTTGACTAAAATAAAACACTGTCCATGAAATAATTTGTAGAATGCCTGACTGACCAATGATAATGATTATTAAGTACACAGTCAATGTTTCTTTTTTTTTTTTTTTTAATTTTTATTTATGATAGTCACAGAGAGAGACAGAGGCAGAGACATAGGCAGAGGGAGAAGCAGGCTCCATGCACCGGGAGCCCGACGTGGGATTCGATCCCGGGTCTCCAGGATCGCGCCCTGGGCCAAAGGCAGGCGCCAAACCGCTGCGCCACCCAGGGATCCCACAGTCAATGTTTCTAATGTTTTAATTATGGTAAACATAAAATAAAATTTTTTTCTCAGGCACTTGACCTGAAGATAAAGATGATAAATATACTGATTTCCTAAAATCAAGACGTCATGTGGGAAGAAATATGTTAGGCTTATGGTTAAAAATGTTTGGAGAATACAAATGTTTAATATAATTTACCTTGATATTTAAGAACTATTATCAAAAGAAAACCAAAGCAAGACTAACACAGCTCACTGGTTTTAACCATTACTTGAATGACTAACCAAGGTTACACTTTAAGCCCTAGCACTTTCTAGTCTCCCCTAGCATATAGTAGGTGCTCAATCAATTCTTGCTGAATTGAAACATCCAGAAAGAAAAGAATACAATAAACCTCTCAGTGTTCAAAGCAGCAACATATAAAGAATTATACAAGAACCAGATTCAACGTTGCTGCAGAAGAACTGTGTTTATTATAGTGTCAAACTCTGGTAAGCCAGGGAAGGGAATTATAGCTATAAACAGATTTATAGCTTCAGACTTTACACCTTTCATTTTGCATTGAAGATTAAAAGAGACCCAGCAGAACAGGGGGTAGGTATAGGCAAAAATTTAAAATATCAAAACCAGCCCCACTTATTGCAAAACTAATTTTTATAGCTATTCTTTTCTGGGCATTTTCTGTGGTGAGATCGTAACTTTAAGTTCTTTTGTGATGTCAGTTCAAGCCTTGAACAAGGGACTATATGTGCTCATGATCAGTCTTAAATCATAAGCAGCTGCCATAAGGAAACAATTAGTGGGGTCTAGCACTAAAAGAAAATTCAGAAAAACCAAACATTTAAAAAGGACGCTCAAAAGTAAGACTGATGTAGCTCAATGGAGTTAAGGGCTTATAAAACAGCAGGAATCGGGAAAGCTCACTCTGGCTTTCTTTTCTAACACAATACAAATTAAATACAGCCAAATTACTGCTCCTGCCAATCAAAACCAAGGGTTCCCTTCTCTTTATCTTCATCCCTTGTATCTAAATGTTTTAAGTGACTGCTAAAATTATTTTGTTTAACTTTGAATTTTTTTTTTACTTATTTTTAAGAGGTCAAATAAAATGAACTCCATGGTGAAAGACCTGGAATCCTAAACATTCCTTTTGTTGAAAGAAAGTATCAGCTTGCTTTCAATGCCCACAGTAGCTCCTGTGATTTTACAGCTAATGGTGTAAGCTATCCTACATACCCTTACACTGCTCAATAGAATTAAAATGTATTCAGAGGTACATTCAACCTTACACCTTGGGTTTAATTTACAATAGTTTACTTCACCATGTTTCCTAATATACTGCCCCAACATAATTTTGCCCAGGCTACTCAAGAAAGCCTGGTTTGCAAGTTAGTTTGATTCTTTGTTTTATTTGTCATATTTTATAAAACAATGTAGTTTTGTAAAGAGCAACTGAGCACAACACAGGGATGAGGGTAGATATTTCTTTGAGTCTAAGGAGATATGGAGAAGGAATAAAAAACAATCAACTGTCAAAAAAAAAAAAAATGAGAGTAGGAAAGCCTGAAGCTCAGTATAAATTAGAAGCCCAAGCTCTCTCTCAGCTGATGACTAAAAAGATCAAAAACTTTTAATGTAAGCTTCTACAATTACGGTGCTCTTCATCTTCGGATTTTTCTGCAGATACTCCTCTTCTCTCTGTGGAGTGAAGATAATATTGTACCTATGGACTCATGCCTCCTCTCCAACCTTGCCTGCTATGTATCATTGCTCTCATTGTCTTTTCAACCAATACAGTTCCCTTAGGCTCTTCCCCCTTGCTCTCTAAACACATCCATTCATTCACCCTCCCTAAAAGTCAAAGGGAAGAAAAGTTCTTTTGCCCTCTATTCCCTCACTTGAAGGTCCTATCTTCTTCTAATTATCTCCATCAAATTTGTTTAATAATAGATGGGTCATAAAAAGAAAAAAAATTGTCTTTGAGGAAAGAGAAGGGAGGTAGCAAAGTAGAAGTCATATTTTTTACAGTCTGATTTTAGGAAAAATAAAGTAATAGGAGGTGAAATACATATTGGTCTTGGGGGCATTTCTTTCCATTAGGAAAAATAAAGCCAAGCTATGAGAAGGGAAACTGCTGAGCCAGTCTTTGGGGCCCTAGAAAGGAGTCGCTCTGGGCTAAACTAAAACTAAATAAACCAGAGCTTTGGGGAGGAAGGGTTGACAAAACCCAAACATGACATGCCCAAATTTGTGTCTAAACCTTTTGTCTTTTCACTTTACTCCCTTCATCAGCTATCAAATATACCCTCGAGGCTTTAATTATTACCTGACTTATGTCCTCAATTCTTTTCCAGGCTGCAGTCTGCATTCCCAACTGCTCACCAGATGTCTAAGCCAAGATATGCCATCATCAGCTCAAACTCATCATTCTCAAACCAAACTTCTCAATTTCTACTGCAAGCCATTCATGACTCCTGACCTTCCTATTTTTTGTTAAGCACACCACTACTCCTCCAACTCTAAAAGGCCAGTGTTATGTTTGACTCAGTAAATGGAATCTATTGCCAACTCCCAGAGATGTCATTCTCCACAAAAGTCCTTTGAATCTATCTTTCCATGTTTGTTGCCAATACACTTATTCCTGGAAAACAGGAATAGTCTACAAGCCTCTTAAATCTTCTCTCACTTTATCCCATCCTACATATTTTTGTCAGATTATGTTTCCTAAGTCACATTTCTGAACATATTCCTCAGCCCCAAAACTGTTAAGGGCCCAGTGAAAAAGTCCTTATAGGCAACAATCCTCCATGGATACAGAAGCTGTTACAGGAAAGGTTGCAGGAAATCAGGCCAATAACACTTGACCTGCTGATCAATGGAACATTACCTGCCTCTTGATAAAATGAAGAGGGGAGTATACTACATCTTCATAAGAGATTATTTCCTAAACATTAAACCAGAGCCTAATCATAAACTTCTAAATGGAACTTGCAGTTTGTGAGATATACAGAAGATGAGAACAGGTTAAACAACACCATAAGGATGTCACTTGACCAATTCAGAGTGTGAGGCATTCTATATACAAGTCAAAGGTTGAGGGAAAATTGGTGATGTGAAAACATTTTTATTAAAGGAAGACAAATAGAGAGTAAAAGAGACTATAGAGTTATAGCAATTAAATGCCAATTGGGTTTTGGGTCTTGATTCAAACTAATCATCTATAAAGAGAGATGTTTAAGACAACTGGGGAAATTTGAATATGGACCGGGTATGATGATAATAAGAAGTTAGAGTTGATAATTAAATGATGGTTATATTTTAGAAAAACCCTCTCAGAGATTCCTATTTTAGTATTTGCAGATGAAATTATATAATATCTAGGTTTTGCTTTTAAATACATCAGCAAACAAAATAAACCAAAACAAAAAGCAAGGGGAAGGGATTCATGAAACAAGATTAGCTATTGAGAATTCTTGAAGCTGGGTGATAGTTCTAGGGCAGTTTATGATACTATTTCCTTTTCCTTTTGAGTGTGTTTGAAAATTCCCCAAAGAAATAGTCACATAATCAAAAATTTTATTTTCAGCAACCCTTCAGATTCCTACCAAATAAAGTGTTAACTTCTGCCTTATGTCCAAAGTCCACTATGATCTACTCCTAACTTTCCTTTTCTAATTTATCCCCCCTCCCACCCCATCCTGATTCCCCATGAGGACCCTGTCCTCGAGTCAGCCTTGAATACTAGCTGTTCTCAGAGGGCCCTTCACAGCTGTCACTTCTGTAAGCAGAGATGCTTCTGCCATTCTTTCTACTAAATAAGCATCCTTAATTATCATTTGACTTGGAATAATTATAGCACACCTTCTTGAAACCTCTTACCTGGCAACTTGAGCTATGGAGCTATTTGAAAAAAAAATAAACATAGTAGAAATTTGAGTTTCTGAAAGAAATCTTAGTCCCAGTACAAATGTTAGTCCAGTAAGCGTCCTGTCTCCACCCCCCTCGACAACCTCACTGTCGTCATTACCACCAGTCATTGGTAGCTCATCTCAGTGATTTCTCTTCCCTTCACTTTACTTGATCCTCCTTTGGAGATGTTTTCCCTGTTTTGAAGTCCTAAAGCACTTGTGATTCTTTTATAAAACTTAGCTCACCATGCTAGGTATAAGATTTGTGCTTCATACTAAGCTATCAGGGCCCCTAAGGGCAAGAAGAAAGGTATATGGGGAAATACAACAAGCAATGCCTCTGGAGGCTTTAATACGTACTAACACATGACCTTTGGCAGTCACTTAACCTCTCTGACCCTCAGTTTCTGCATCTGTAGGATGGAACAAACAATATTTAACTCATATGGAGGTGCAGAAAGTAATTAAAAGAACATATGGTATGTAAGTATTATTTTCTTCCTCTCTTCTGTTCCTAATTCAAATGTAGTCTTGTACTTTACACATGGTAAGTATCAGTAAATACATTATCAGGTTTCCTGCAACAGAGGTCTCTAAGAAGTTATCAGAGTCAAATTTAGTATTCCCTGAATAGCCTGTTGACAGTCAAAAAGTCACAGGTATCTGTATGGCCAACATGTTTTCCAATGAATGTTTATGAGGATACATTTGATTTCAGCTAGAAGCTGTACTTTTTGAGATCACTCTAATTTCTCATCTGTTGACTCATAACTAGTTCAGAGAGCAAAGACTAGTAGTAAAAGGAGTAAAACAACTTTGTACAGTCTCTTGAAGATGAACTCCATGAAAGAATTTTTTTGAGATGTCTCAAACATGGACAGATGTTTTTGGCTCCTGTCTCCCTCTCATCTGTGACTCCCAGCTTTTAGAAAGGAATGTTCTATGTTCATTCTTCCCACATTTTCAATACTGAATTATTCCGAAAACCATGGCAATATTACTTTGAAAACCACCAGGCCACTAAAATTGCTAAGTAACCTTATAGTTGGAAACCCAGTGACTATAGTTCACACAGCTGACCACTCCTCCTTTATCTTCTTCTGGATCTGATGGGGATTTCCTCTGTAGGAGATCTTCCTTTCCTCCCCCTCTACGTACTTCATAACTAACCGTCCTCCACCCATGACTTCTCTTACCCTCCATACACACGTTCTGGTCATTTCACTCATTTCTACAACTTGGCTACTGTACACACAACTGTGGCTTCTCTACAGGACTCTGCCTACTGCCCAGTCTACATTTCTTCCTGAACACATTGTTCTCATCTCAGACCCTGATGCCCTCCAGTAAGACTGCTTAGTTTTCTCCAAGTAAGTAACAGGTCCTGATGGACCAAACTGAGAGTGTATTAATTAGATAAGGAGGTTTTCCTCCAGGTAGATGTAGCCCTAAGCGAGAGCTCATAGTTTGGCAAGTGAAGCATGAGCTGAATTTCAGACCTTTCCTGTGCCTTTGCTGAGTAGCCTTGCACAGCACACAACTGTGTGAGTGTAAATGGTGGCCCTGAATTTATTGCAAGGAGTAACATTACTTTTGGAAATTGAAAATCACATTATTTTTATTGTTTTCCAGATAGCTCCATAGTTCAGGTTGCCAGGTAAAAGGTTTCAAGGAAAGTGTGCCATAACTATTCTTACTAAATGATACTTGATACTTATTCAACTATATCAATTAAGGATGTATCACCTTTGATTTGTTTTCATCTCAGTGTATTTTCTTATTTTTTAAAAAATATTCTATTGATTTATTTAAGAGAGAAAGAGTGAGCATGAGAGAGCACAAGTAGGGGAAGGAGCAGAGAGAGAAGTAGACTCCACACTGAGTAGGGTGTCCTACGTGGGCTTGATCCCAGAACCCAGGGGTCATGACCTGAGCAGGAGACAGACTTAACTGACTGAGCCACTGGGGCACCCTTTGGTGTATTTTTTTTATAGAAAGAGTATTTACTAAATGTGAGTTATGACAATGAATTATGGCTGATCTAAATCTTAAATAATTAGCATTGAATGCACTGATCATTTGAAAAAAATAAACCAGAAGTGTAAAGGCTCACATTAACTTAGGAAGGTAGTAGAGCCTCCTGTAGTTATTATTTAAAATAAGTTCAAATATGACCTACCCAAAAGGAAGAAGATGGAATAAAATGTTTCTGGAGCCATCTTTCTACCTGCTGTCTTAAAGCATTCCTCCATTTTAATCTCCACTTGGTCCAATAAATACATTCCATATTTAAACATAGTATCAATTAAATATGACTGGAGATATTTAGAGAGAAAATAAATTTAGCTGATTAAGAATTTCTATTAGCATATTAAAATTATCAAACAAAGGAATCCATAAAAACATATATGTGAAATTACATACACTTACATTACTTGAGAAAATTTATAAATAAAATATTTTGAAGTTTGAAACATTTCAAAGTAAATTAATTTTATTTCATTGAAGAATAATATTTCTAACTAAAACTGCTCACTATCTTTAGAAAAAAATTACACACACAAATATACACTAAATATTTGTTTTAGAGAATCCCATACTATAATCACATCTAACAGTAATAATCACTTTTCATGAATTTCTTAATTTTAAAATTGAACTACTTAACCTAAATTTCTATATGATTTGAGGCTTTTATTCTATTGGATGTTTATCTAGAAGATGAGGTCCTATTATAAGGGTTGTATGACTTCACGGCTCTCTCAGTGTGAGTGTTCATGTGAGAGGGTTTTTAATGTAGATGCTTACATGTGCATAAATGGACTTTAATAATAACACAAATGCCATACACTCTTCTAAATGTTTCACTGAGTCATATATTAAGTCAAGCCCACCATTTTTATTTTATGTTAAAAAACTGAAAGGAAAACAGACAATTTGCTCAAAGTCATATAGTTTGTAAGTGACCAGTATTTAAACACAGGTGTCTGCCCGTGTAGACCATTCCCTTAACCCTACTCAATGTATTCCATATGCTCCCTTTAAAAACAGACCCTACGGCAGCCCGGGTGGCTCAGTGGTTTAGCACCGCCTTCAGTCCAGGGCCTGATCCTGGAGACCCGGAATCGAGTCCCATGTCAGGCTCCCTGCATGGAGCCTGCTTCTTCCTCTGCCTATGTCCATGCCTCTCTCTCTCTTTTCTCTCTCTCTCTCAAGAATAAATAAAAATCTTAAAAAAATAAAAAAATAAATAAAAACAGACCCTAAAAGTTGGCATTTTCAGTTGTTTCAGTCATTTCATAATCAAATGCATATAAAATTATCTTTAAATGTGAATTATTAATTGTAGGCATTTATTTTTCTTAATTTTATTTACTTATGGGGGGGGCAGCAAGGAGGAGCAGAGGGAGAGGGAAAGGGACAAACAGATTCCATGCTCAGCATGGAACCCAATCTCAGGACCCTGAGGTCATGACCTGAGCCCAGACCAAGAATCCGCCACTTAACTGACTGAGCCACTCAGGTGTCCCAACTGTAGACATTTATTCAATAAAAATTTAGTGTGTGTTTTCTCTATATCATCACATTATAAAGAAATTGAGATACAAAAATGAGTAAGTTTAGGGACTGATAACAGCTTCAACATATGTAAATCAAAGTTGGAATAATTTAATTATTCATGAAAGGCTATGTCCCATACACCTTTATTCAGACAGAATTAAAAGCAATATATTTGATGAAAATAAAGCATGGCGTTGTTCACAGAAACAAATTCTTCGATTAATTTCAGTGGGAAAAATTTTTAAGCTAAAATTAAATGTTGAGATGATGTTATACCGTTTCAATATACAAATCACCATGTAAAAAAGGAAATATGGGTAATAATAAAATAAATAAGCTCTTATATGTATATAAGTATATATTTATATAGTGTTAAGTATATATAGGTATAAGCTATATGGAGTACAATGGAGTCTTTCAATTAACCACTTACTTAATAAAATACAAAAAAAATTAAAATGTTAAGATTTTTATAATAATTTTCTTTATCATATAACTACTACATAAAATATAGATAATGGGGAATGATACTATTTTCTCAGATCTAAAATGATTTATTCAGGATAGAATACATTACTAGTTTAATATGATAGTTCTATTATGTATTGAGCAAAAGAAGTATTTTCTATACACACACACATACACACATGCACACACACAGACACATGCTTTTCAAATTTATCAGAGAATGTACATGTCCTCCCCTTGCCCCCAAGTGAGACTATATGGATCTGGAAAAGCCTGGACTGGAACACAAACATGAAATATGGGAATTGCTAAAGTGTTAGGTTAGAAGGAGCTTAGTATATAATTAAAAACATATGAACATAAAGTTAAATATTGTTCCAAAATATACTATTTTATTTGGGAATAATTCCTTACAAGACACACACAGCTTGATTCTTGTACATTTTAGCGAAATATTGTGAAATGGCAGTGACAATGTCAGAACAGCAACAACAAAAAAGCAAAAGGGGATTTGTTGGAAAAAGGCAATGTGACATCTTCCACTTCTTTCAAGTGCATTTGAAAAAATACAAATGGAAGCCACACGCCTTCATGTGCAGTTGTCTGATGGTATTTGCTTGTGGTTTTCTCTTACATTTTTTTCTCACTGAGTAATACAGAATTACAACATACATGCCGCATTAGTCCTCCAAATTCCTAAGGGAATTATATTTCCTTTATACTCACATGCGACTCCAAAGGGGAGTTACGAGGAGGGCTTTAAAATTCTGAAAATTTTATGCAAAAGAAATGCCCTTGGTACAGAAGGGGTATCTTTCACTTAATACAGTGGTTCCACTATCCCCTTAACCTTTATTAAACATACTGATGGAGTTATTGGGAGCGAATAAAAGGCCATTGTATCTCCATAATGCACACAAGATGAACTCCTGAGAAGTATTTTTTAAAAAATAGTTTCTACAATTTCTATTAAAGTATTTATTAGTAGGAGAATATTATTGTTTAAGAAATGTGGCATTAAACACAACCACCATAAACTAGTTTCCATAACTGTCTTGATTATTAAGAATCAAAGATAAGCCTTGAACCCTATAAATAAATGGCTAAAAACTAAAATAATACATCATAAGAATGGCCCTGGATTAAGGCTATCTGTTTGTTTTACCAAATATTAAATATTAATATATAAACTACTATATTGAAAGGAAACAAAGATATCCAAACTCTCCAAACCAAGTGGAAGTGAGATATTAAAATTGACAAATGTTCAGTAAAATATCAGAGCTTAGAAACTCAGAGACCTGTTTTATTTTTTATTTTTTAAAAGATTTTATTTATTTATTCATGAAAGATACACAGAGAGGCAGAGACACAGGCAGAGGGAAAAGCAGGCTCCATGCAGGGAGCCTGATGTGGGACTTGATCCCGGGTCTCCAGGATCATGCCCTGGGCTGAAGGCGGCGCTAAACCGCTGAGCCACCAGAGCTGCCCAGAGACCTGTTTTAAATGGCATTATTGATGACACATGGTAATATGACAGGACATTTAGAATCATGAAGATAAATTGATAATTTTAGAAAAGTGATAGTTTTCTTTCTCCTTCAGCTCCTTTTTCCTTACCTTTACATATACTATTCATAACAGCATTTGTTGAACATCTACTATTTACCAGGTACTAAGTAAAATGTTATGGAGGATACTAAAGATGAGAGAAAGCATAACTCTGCCCTTGGAGACCATAAAAGCTAGCAATCAAGAGAGAAGGGGTGTGTATAAATGACTATAATACAATAGAAGGAGGAAAAAGTACAACAGAGGGAGGAAATCAATATTTATTGAGTGCCTGCCATGTTATAAGCAATGCATTAAGAGTCATACATATATTATCTTATTTTAATCCTCACACTATCTGTTGAGATAAGAAATTATCATCTCTGCCTTACAGATGGGGAAAATGAGATTCAGAGGACTGGGTAACTTGCCCAAGGTCACAGAGCTTGTAAATGAAAAACTAAGATCTGACTTACAATCTCTCTGGTTTCATTATCTATGCCCCTCTCTACTGTAAAGTAGTATAAAAATCTGTCCACATAAAGTGCTGTGGGGATTTAGCAAGAGTGCAGCTATCTTGATTGAAGAAGAGATACTTAGGTAAGTATGAAAGGTAACCATATCTGGATGTGTGGAAACCAGTATGCCTAGGGGCGAAGAGGGAAACGGTTCTGAGAAAAGACTATTCTAAGAAAAGACAAATGAAGAGAAACAGATTTGAAGAGAAAAAAAGTACAGAGCTGTATCTGATTTGGATGAAGCATTGTGTTCAGAGCATTAATGAAAAATTAGAGGGAGATAGGGCTAGAAAAACAGGCCAAATCAAAAGATTTAAATGTCAGGCAAATGATTAGATTTTGTTGGCTTCTAAATGATAATCATATTGAAATTTAAAGTTTGGGGGTCGGAATGACACAATCAGAACCATGAGAAAAAAACTTTACCCAGCAGACATATATGGGATGATACTGGCTGATGCTATGCTCCATCCTAACTCTCAGTATCTCTGTCATACAGACAGGAAGAAGCTAAATGTTCACTTTCCTGACTCATCTCCCTTGCAGCCATGACCGGCCAGGCAGACATATCCTTACAGCTTGCAGAATGGCAATGGGGAAATCAGAATCAAGAGAAACAAAAATGTGGAATTGTCAGGCAGGCAGTGAGCTAGAGGGATTTCACTGTTCTGTGGTTGCATCCAGCATAAGCACCACAACTCTCAAGCCTGGTAGTAGACAGGAAAGGAAAAGGAGGACTTGGCATGAAGAGTCATGTGGACAGGAAATGTGGGCATGGGGAGCCAGGACTCAACTATCAGAAGAGGGGTGTCTGAATGTGGGCAGAAACTCAATTCTTAGAACTAAGGCATGGCACCAGGACCACACTTAGAGCAATGGGTCACCTACATTTTTTTTTCACCTACATTTTGGAAAAGTTTCCTTAAATGCCTTACATTTAAGGTCCCCATGATACCTGGGGATTCCCCAATGTGCAGGTACAGGGCAGGACTGGCAGGTGGGGTTGCACTCATCCTCAGAATGGCAGGTCTTCCAGAATTGACAGAACTTTAATGCTCTCCTTGACTACCAATATTAAAAGAACTGCCAAAAGAACAGAGACTGGGTCGGTCTTGTTCACCACAACTTCACAGCCTTATTGCTGTGCCTTGTACATAGGAGCTAAACAAAAACTTTATGGTAACTAATAAAGTGTGCTAATATGAATATGAATTAATGAACAAACATGGTGCTAATATGAATATGAATTAATGAGCAAACAGGGTGACTTTCATTTCAATAGATTAATTTTACTCCACCCTTCCCAAATAATTCTCATTGACCTCTAGTTTGAAATACACTCAGCTGTCTTTCTTCTAATTTCCTTTCCTCCTTTCTTCCCTTACTTGCTCTGTCATCCCTTATTTTTTCTTCTTCCCAGCCATTTTTTCCCTAGTTTCTGCAACATTATTTACTCTATCCCATTTTTTTTCCCTCTCCGAGGATTTGATTTCCTTTAATACAGTGGATTCACAGCAGCATCCTCTCCATTCATTTCCCTGCCTCTTTTCTTATCTTAACCACAGCTGCTAGAATTGCCTTTTTTCCCTTCTTAATACCCTTTCACCATCTCATTTCCCTTGCCAAGAACCATTTGCTCACCCAATTAGGTAAATGCAAAGACTCACCTCTCTTTCCTAAGGCTTATTTTTGTATTCAGTTTCATACTATCACTGCAGTCATTTAGCCTTGCAGTCTTCACAATTTCTTAACAATCTAGGTTAAATTCACCTAAGCCGTCTTCAGCTTTCAGAAGATGACCAGAAGAAATTCCTGAGTAACAGACATTTTCCCTCTTTACTATCAGTCTACAAAATAAAACTTTATTAACCTAGAAGTCCTTACTAAAGAAAATGTGATATCGAAGAAGCAGAATCGAGCCTTTCCCTCTCTAAGGAAGAGTTTTGCACTGAATAATACTGTGAATAAGATGACGTGGGAATGTTCAACCTATGCGAGAACACTACTGACATAAACATTTGCACATGAATAACAAGTTGCCAATTATAATTCTGTCTAAGTACTTTAGTAAACTTTAAAGGATGTATAATCTCTAAACATTGACAATTCTTTTTTTTTTTTTTTTTTGGAATTTAGCTGTTTGGAAATCTGATTGTATCTTCCCACAGGAATCCTAATAAAATATGGTTTATGTTCCCAGCTCAATCCACAAAAACCTATTCCTAATGCACCAAAATTTTTTCTTATTGTACAATCTAAACAGTATCAGTAATACTGTCTTAATGGAAAATCTGTAAACTTGGATTTTGGATTTTAGAAATGCATCTCTCACAATGTTACCCACTCAGTGGAAGTATGGATTTTCAGTGGACTAAGTAGTCCAGCTAAGGAGTTATCTCTGGGTGACATAGTTACGACTCAGGGAGTAGGTGAGAAACTTGGTTTGAGGACTAGTAAAGGGAATTTGTTTGGAGAAATGTTGGTTAGGTAGCAAACTTTGTTCTTCCTTTTTCTTCCTTAACTAGTTGCAAAAAGAGATGAGAAGAGAGGGTAATAGAAAATTTTGCAATATTCATGCTCTTCCCTTTTCCCACAGTTAACAATATGTGCTAAGAAGCCATCGCCCCAATATGGGATAAGGGAGGAGCAGGATAAGCAGGGAAGAAATGTGGCACATTAGTCACATTGAAATATATATATATATATTTATATATATATATATTTCAATAAATAAATATTTATAAACATATATATTTATCTCACAAAAAATATATATATATCTCACAAAAAATTAGTAATGAAGAATTTTAGCTAAGAAATATTATAAAATTAGGGAATTTAAAGAAGTAGATATTTCAAGAAAAAAGTGGATATCATTTTAAGTCACCAAAAAGATGAAGGAAAAAAAGGAAGGCATACCCCCAATTATAAGTTTCTGTACACTATATATACACCGTATATGAATAGAATCATTTTTAGTAAGCCAAAAAACAGAACATGAACATTTTAAGAGAAATTTAATAAAAGAATACTTTCAACCATTTAAAAACTCATAAAAATTTCCTAATTTAGGTATTAAATGTACAATCCTTGCTTATTTGCTGTATGTACATTATACATATCTGTTAAATAGATTTAATGTATAGTTTATATAAATTTACTCAAGGAAAAAGTGGATTCACGGTAATATGGTAATGTATGATATAATTGTATAAAATACTATAACTGCACATATTGATAAACACATTCACATTTCTCAGTGTTCATATTTTTAGATACATAAAATTTATTCTTGGAGGTAAAGGCCTATTTAATTTCTAATTTTTACAGAAGAAATTTCCCAAAAGTAGATCAGAGGCTAGGAAAGTAATACATTATAGTAGGTGGCAGGGAAAATAAAAATACAGATGGAAAGGAGCCTTTATATCAAAATACATCTATAATTCATAAAAATCTCAGTGCATAATTAATAATCATTAAGCACTAAATGAAAAACCCCATTAAGAATTATTTAATTTAAAATCTAAAATTGGAAGTTTCCTTTGAAAAATGTTATGATGATGATGTAGAGTTCAGACATAGGTCAGAGTTTTCCTTTGGGGGCATACCAACAAAACTCTCTGCTTACCTTTCGTGCCTTAGAAAGACAATGTGAGTTATTTCCTAGCCTTGCATTTCCCCTCATGCCTATTCTTCCTGAATCCATGGCTTATCCTTTTGCTGTGACAAGAGGGAGACACTTTGAACAAAATGATCATGGGATCTGAGTGTCCACTAAAGTCAAACAGATAGCCAAGATGAAGGAAAGCCAGAGCAGGTCACCATTTTAAAATGCCAATTCTATCCTCCTTGAAAGGTTCCAAAATTTTCAAGTACAGGCAGTTAGACAGACATTACTTTTTTAAGTGTCATGATATATTTTCAGATCTTGGTGACAGTGATCTGTGACATTCTGCCCATTCTTGGCTTTCTATGCTGGTTCGTCATCTTTCTTCTGCCCATGAACTGTGGCTACAAACCAAGATTCATGAACATATTCTTCTTACAGTTATTTTCTTTAACATCTCATTAACTAATATGCTTTCAATGCTCTCTTTTTGTCCAATTATCTAAGTCCTTACATCCATATCTGAATTTCCCCTCTTTGTTTTGTCTATAAGGACTCTTGCACTTGGACGTCATCACAGATTTAGGTGCCAACCCTCATCCCTGCCTCCCTCCAAGGCAGTGTGAATACAGGTCCCACACATCCCTACATCTCTATGGCTTCCTGCACTCCTCTAGCAGCTGGAGCACACTGGACCTCCTGGGGCAGGCCAGAAGTGTTGAGGAGTTAACACCCAGCCACAATTCTCAATAATGAAGGAAGGAAAATTAGTGGATAAATAGATCCATTTCCCCGCCTTTCAGTGGGCAATTCTGAGACAAGCTCTATAAGTCTCTCACCACTTCCTCAGGAATACATCTGTTTTCTGGCCATCCTGCCTTTCCTGTATCATTTCCTCACTCCCTCACAATGTTTCCTGGGATTGTCTCCCAAAGAAATTACTTATACCCAAATCCTTATCTAAAAGACTGCTTTAGGGTAGGCAGTGGTGATCCAGGCTAAGACAGAGGTCCTATTAATACTTAAAATATGTTACAGATTATAATAATCACAGAACCAGCATTCCAACTTCGTTTATCCTGTCATCTCTCCTTTTAGTCTTCTCTTGAGAGCTGAGTGCTACAGGGGTAGGAGGTTTTTACAGACATATTTGACTTCTGCCTCTGTTTTATGGTGTCACTCCAGATGAGTCATGTATCTCTTCTGATTCTGAGTGTGTGTGTGTGCATGTGTGTGTGCGTTATGTGTGTGTATAAAATAGTGCTTTCCAGGGCTGTTGTAAGCATTAAGTAAAATATAGCATGCAAAGCACCTTTTACTTTGACTTCATCTCATAATATAGCAGTTCCAAATTTAGGAAACAAGCTACAATTTTCTTTTGCAGGGTTTTTTTCCCCCCTCTGATAATTGAGCCAACTTAGAAAATAAGAATGGAAATCACAAATAATAAGAGTATCCTCTGATATGAATATAAATTAATTATACATCAAACATTTTCTCATGAACATGCTATGGAAAGGACTGTTCTACTGAAGTATATCGTGCTTTTTTGTTTTGTTAGATAGCCTTAGCCACTGAGCTCATAAAAACTATAAGTAATATTCTCATGATCTAGTATAAGAATTAGCTCCCAATAAACAATTTGAACATTGACTAGCAAAAATATCATGAAAATTGTTTATTTACAAAATAATCTAGGGCATAAATAGCATTTGGTATATCAAGGGGAAAGAGGAACTCAATAAATAGCTATGTTATTTACAGGTATTATGGTGTTAAAGCTAAAACATTAATAATGGCTTTCCCTTCTCCATTGTTTCCTACAGACCACAATCAGTATTAGTATTGAGCTTGTTGTTTTTTACTGACTCTTCATTTCTGACAACTTTCTTCTTTTGTACTTTCATCTTCCTACGCATTCATTCCCTTTCTAAAATTTCCTCATTTTCTTCAATATGATTTATAGTTCTGAAGATTTTTCTGTTGACTGCATTCACATTTAATTATAAATCATGTCATCAGCAGTTGGTTTATATTGAAAATGTAGATCAAATTCAATATCTGTCTGTAATGAATCAAAAGTAGCTGGTCTGATCACCGTCTAAATAATTAGAGTCTGTGTGGATTTACAGCAACATTATTAGTACATGATTAATCAGTACCTAATGCAAACCAGTTCATACCCACATCTACTTAGTCATTTTATCTTATATTAAAGTCCTGTGGCACTGTTTCAGATCAGTTAAGAGTTTTACTTTGTATGATAGTACATTGTTAAACTTGCCATCTGGCCCAACAGCTGATGTGGCTCACACAACCCTGGAGAGGCCCCAGAGCTTTACTCCTGGGAAATATTTAGTCTACTGTGTGGTGTCATGATTACCAGTTCATAGCTTTTCTATAGTCTTTGAAAAGAATTGCAGAAAAATCTCCTCACTGAGTAAATTCTAAATTGAAATCAATTTGTTAGGAAAAGAATTCACTTACCTGAGGACCAGGTTGACCCTGAAATTGAAAAGAAAAAAGGAAAACAATTACAGAATTGTCATTGTAAGTGAATAAGTGAATACTTTCACTAGCAAAACTAGTTCTGAAAATCTTTACAAAATGTTTTTGAAGATATTAGTATCTAACTACTGACAAATTTTACTTTGTGGTTTTAAAAATATCATATTTTTATTCGATGATACTTATCTAAAATCTTGCTATTATGGTCTATTATATGTCACTCCAAAATGACTCAAGGGCTTTTAGTATGCTCTAGGGTTAAACTGGAGAAAAAGAAGGTAAAAGGTGAACTACATTATTGTAATGAATGGATTACTTAAATAGAAGGCCTTTTAGCACAGACTATTACTATGAGCTACATATCAAAGAGCACAATGACAAGAAAAAAAGAGGCAGATATTTTTAGTTTTAGAATTCCCTGAGTCTTTGGATTTCTCATTGTTTCAATAATACTTTAAGTCAATTTTAAAAATTAACACCTGTCTTTTGCTCTGTACAATCCAACCAAAGGGCATTTAAAAAGAATATGAGAAGTCTTGGGCTCAATTAAAGTGCATCATAATTCCCTATTCAGTCAATAGATCATGGAAACCACTGGACAATCTAATTCAGTTTGAATGTCACTTTCTTGTTTAAGCTGAGAAAAATTCCAAAGCAGCAGAACTGTAAATGCTTCTTAAGGAAAATCACCTGTAAATAAAAGTATTGATTACACATCACCTTCTTAAAACCTCTAATTGAGTTTCATATAAGATGAGATGAAATAAAAAGTGTACACCAAGTTAGGGAATCTTTAAAAATAAATTAATAATGTACAATCTCATTGTACCAGCTGTATGTCACTGGGTATCAATACAGAAAAGCACAGAACTAGTACAACTCCCAGAGAATACTCTCCTTCTCCCTCCTCTCCCTCCCTCTTTCTCTCTTTCTTTCTTTCTCAGCCTCTCTCCAGGCTTACAACTTCTCTAGGTAATTGTTTTCTAACTAACCAGGAATAGAACAGATGATTTTTAAGAGTTTTGTCTGAAAATATCTTAAGCCAGGTTTTATCTAATCAAACCAGCAAAGGAAGCAAAAAAAGTTACTGTGGATGTTTTTCACACCACTTGTGTACTCTAGTAGTGAAGAGGGAGAAATGAATAACATTAATTCCTTTCCAAGTACCAGGCACTTTTGGACATGTTAGTCCGTTTATTCCTTATGACTGCTCTGCATTTTACAAATGAAGAAAATGAGGCTCATAGAAATCAACTAACACTCACACAGCCTAGAGGTGGAAAAGCCAGATTTTAAACCGAAATCTGATCCCAATGTTCGAGCATTTTCCACCGGGTCATTCTGCCTTTCACTGAAGTTTAAATTTGCAGTTGTACGCAGACTTACTCAGATAAACAATGGTATTGGAGCAGCCTTTAGCTGAGTGGATGCTCTAAACTTCCCTATGGCCCCTGGATTGCAAGCAACAGTGTGAATCTCTGCTTGAAGATGTAGACCTAGGACCAGCAGGCACCCAGCCTGTTAACTGATATCTGTACACAAACCAGATCAGCTAAACTTCTTGAGGGTAACAGACAATCCTAAAATCAGGGCTAAACATGGGGAATCTACAAAGGTAGAGCTCTCCACCTACATGTAAATGCAGATCTTCCCAGATCCATGTAATGGACAAGATTACAATACATGCTCACTCCCACTGACACTCTGTCTCTCTCTGGATGCTTTAAACTCTGTCCTTTCTGAAGTTTCAAACTAAACTCAGAAATATGAACATGCATCTTTTAAAGAAACTCAGAATACATTACATCTTTTATAAGTTTTCTTGGTGAAACCCAAAGGTAGGATTGTCTAAAATCAGAAATACTTTTTACCAAAGAATAGAGTTAAGCATCATTGCTGAGATCTTTTTATTCCTACAATTGTTCTGCAGATCACAGCTTTCCTGTCTATCTTTAAAATGTGGTATCCCTACCATTACACTGAACAAATGATTTTAGTGCAAAGTCTGCATACATTTGTATGTTATTCTAGACAAATATACATTATGTTCTGGATTTATGTTAGTGGTAGTGAAAACAAACAATAAATGACAGTAAAATTAAAAAGTTGACTTTTATGTAGGCATTAGCAATTATATAGTACCAGGAAACTCAGACTACTATAATGTGTGATATGAATTTCAAATATCTGTGGTGTGCATGATTGTGTGTGTGTGTAGGGTGGGGAATATGAAAAGGAGAGATGGAAGGGGGTTGATAGAGAGGCTTCTCCCCCAAATTATACATATAACATGACAAATTTGATAACTGTCCCTAAAACATGTATTACACAATGCAAACCTTACACAAGATTCCAGGACTGCTTATGCCAAGTCTTCTTAGTGTGATGTAACAGATATTCCCTAGAAGACACCTAGAATACCTGAAAGGAAACAGTCTAATGGCTGTAGTCTTGTAGTCATCGCAATAGAGCTATCTGGATAAATGAGGAAAGTGATCAGAGGACCTATTTCAGTGGGCGTGGCAGTGTCAGCTTCCTCTATAGCAGTGCCAGCTCCTATATGGGAACATAGAAGGAGACTGGACAAAAGCCCAAAAATGAAGAGCATCTCAGAAACTTCCTGGTGATGGAGGACTCCGGACATGAAGACTTCTTCATAGACAAATAACCAAAAGAAATATTTTGGGATTTCTTTAGCTGCTTCTAAGTAGTTCATTGAGAAATCCAAGTATTGTCATTCATATGTGGGTATCTTTCTAGTCTATTCTAATTTACAGGTAGTGAACATTATCAGTAGTCAACTGTGAAAGTCAAATTTTTTTGGTTTTCTAAAATACACCTTTAATGAATAGTTACAAAATGTGACTAAAGCTTACAAAATACAACTTAAGTTGAATTTTTAAAAAGACGTTTTTCCTAAGCAAATCACCAAATGGTTTCTAGAAATAAAAACTCAAATTGGCTATAGTCAAGAGCCATTCCAAGGGTTAAATCACAGAAATACTGAGGTTTGAAAAGTAGATATAAAGGTGGAGAATGCTCAATGCTGTGAGTCACTGATTTACTGTATGTCAACAGCTCGATGCAATGCCCTCCAGGCAGCTAAGGCACCAGCGTGAAGAAAACGAAACAGCAGGAGGAGTGACTTTAAAAAGTGGTAATCAGAACAGCATGGTGGAAAACAATCAGCCAGTAGCTGAGGCTTGACAGAAAAGTGTTCAAAGCGAGTTGAAAGTTTTGTGGGGCAAATAAACCACAATGGAGCATGATAAATGAGATGACATATCACTTGAGTATGTATTGTTACTTTAGGCAATTAAAGAGCAATATTAACCATTCTTGGTGAGGCTGTTATCACAATTATGGCTGCCAGAAAGTGCTACCATCCCTCTCTAAATCAACAAAGTCATTTAGATTTCTGACTGAGGCAATTAGTTTCACTACATGCTATTTTTTTATGGATGGTAAATCTGTGTCACTCCTTTTCAGATGGGAAAAATGCCGTTTTTCCATTAACACATGCACAGCTAAGCACACAATTTTGCACTTTTAAAGTACAATCTTACTTTGAAATACTAATTAGAATAACAGACCCACATACATCTTTACTGTGATAAATTTTGAAATAAACATACTCTCATTAACAAAAGCTTGAGGGAGTATTAGTATTGTTCATGCAACTCTAAAAGGTGTTACATCTGCTTCAAGGTAATTAGACAGAAATTACTTCAATAACTTAGAAACTCATCCTTAACAATCCCAACCTTGCTACTACTACGTTCAGTACTCTCAGATACAGGTTCATTTCATTCTTTTGAATTGAAAGAAAATAATTCAAAATCACAATTTCTATGTCTTGTATTTTGGAACCCTTAACTGTCTCAAAGATCATTGGAAGATGATTACTGTAATTTCACCATCTCTTGCAAAATCTCAAATCCACACAGTTGGATGTCAAGTTTATTTTTCTTTTCAGGTGAAAACAGCATCTAAATTGGGCATCCAGGGAAAGCTGTAGAATGACATCAGAGGAACTCTGAGTGGCAACAGGATTGTCCTGGTGGCAGGATGTTTTGAGGACCAATAGATCCTAGCATAAAGCCATCTCAATGGAATTCCTCAACCTTGTAAGAATTGCAGTCTGACCTAGAGTCTGTGTCACTAAGTGGAACAGCTATACTCTACACCTGCAGTACCAGGGCTTTGCCCATCCTCACCATACAGTGAATTTGTTTACATTTCATCCCCAGTATCCCAATGCCCAAGTCATAAAGTACTTCAGTGACAATTCTTAAATTGTTAAAAGGTGAGAATAATTGACAAGTCCAAAGATGGTTTACAGTATCTTTAAAGAACTGTAAGTCTACTATTCTTACACGACTGGATTATATTTTCAAAATGCATTTCTCAATCCAATAGCCCCTAAAGAGTTTTCTTGGCTTCTGTTCACTGCAGAATATACACATCTCCGTCAAAAAAGTCTTTCCACCCAACGGAATCTTATTCAGATAATAGAAATGGAAGTGAGGCAGGAGCCTGTGGAGGCTTCAGAAGAGCATGTACGAACCTATACGTAGGCCACCAAACAAAAGGCATGAAAGTTTGATCTCGAAGAGAAATTACTTCCTAGTTTGAGTAAGCCTCCATATCCAATTAATATGAGAATATTATATCCAATTACTTTGTAAATTATAAAATGCTATATAAATACAGCATGGCAATCTATAGTAGTTTATAAAACTAATACCAACAATTCATTCCACTAATTCAAATTTCAATAAAAAGTGTCTGTTAATTTTAAAAACAAATTAACATGCAAATGATATACTACAGAGAAAAGCAATTGAAGAAATAGAGCATTATGGATTATGTGTATTAATTAAAAAATGACTTTGCAAAGATTGCATAATCTCTCAATGTCTGTAAGCTGCTCATGCTTCCAAGGACTTACATGCTTGACTGAAATAAACATTATTCATAATTTATATTGCCTGTCGTGTTACCCTCCAGGATAGATATTAATAATTCTTATGTTAGCCAGTCACATAATACTACTTAGAGTATTTCAATTTAAGGTTTTCTTTTAAAAATTACTTAATCACTGGTGGGTTTAATTCTGGGAAAGAAAAGCCATATTCTACTCTAGAGACAAAAAATAGCTATAGTCTCAAACCTGGTGGGTATATCTTTTCTAAAATTTGAGAGAAAGAGTAAGAGCAAACATGGAGATGGTTTTGTTGGGCTCAATATAAGGAAAACAAAAAATGATTCAGAATGAACAATTTCAGGGTGCCTGGCTGGTTCAGTTGTTAAGCGTCTGACTCAGGTGATGATCTCATGGGTCATGAGATCAAGCCCCATGTTGGGCTCTGCACTTAGTAGGAAGTCTGCTTAAGATTCTCTCCATCTGGGGTATTATGCTGAGTGAAATAAGTCAATCGGAGAAGGACAAACAGTGTATGTTCTCATTCATTTGGGGAATATGAATAATAGTGAAAGGGAATATAAAGGAAGGGAAAAGAAATGTTGGGAAATATCAGGAAGGGAGACAGAACATAAAGACTCCTAACTCGGGGAAACGAACTAGGGGTGGTGGAAGGGGAGGAGGGCGGGTGTTGGAGGGGAATGGGTGACGGGCACTGAGGTGGACACTTGACGGGATGAGCACTGGGTGTTTTTCTGTATGTTGGTAAATTAAACACCAATAAAAGTTAATTAAAAAAAAAATA
Source organism: Vulpes lagopus (assembly GCF_018345385.1). Lineage (NCBI taxonomy): Eukaryota > Metazoa > Chordata > Mammalia > Carnivora > Canidae > Vulpes > Vulpes lagopus. The sequence goes on from NC_054829.1 coordinate 105,301,767, forward strand.
AAAATAAAATGTATTTTCTAGGGCAAAAAAAAAAAAAAAAAAGATTCTCTCCATCTGTCCCTCTCCCTACTTGTGTAGGTGCATGTGTGCACTCTCTCATAAATAAATAAATAAATAAACAAATAAATAAATAAATAACTCTTTTTAAAAAATGATAGATTTCTTCCATGATATTTGCCTTTCATAATTAAATAACATAACTTACTTAAAGATTTATTCTTATATACAAATTAATGACTCCTCACAATAGTTTAAAACAGTATATTTTCTAATAAAATATCATATTTATCTTTTCTTAAGATTAAATGTTCATAATAAGAACATAGAAAAGTAAAGAATTTTATTATGTGTATGTTTTGTCATTAAAAATTTCACACACAGGACACCTGGGTGGCTTAGTCTGTTACGTATCTGCCTTTGGCTCAGGTCATGATCCCAGGGTCTTGGGATCAAGCCCCACATGGGGCTCCCTGATCATCGGGGGGCCTGCTTCTACCTTTCCCTCTGCAGCACCCCCGGCTTGCTGTCTCTCTCTCTCCCTCTCTCTCCTAAATAAATAAATTTTAAAAATCTTAAAAAAAAATTTCACACACTAAATATAAGTAAGATAAAGACTGCATTAATTTACATTAAAATTTATTGGATGCCTACCATTCTACTGAAGTTGATTTGGATTTTTATTTACATCCTCCTATATAAATATTTATATATTATAAGTATATAAATATATTTATATATTATTTTTTATATTTTAATTTTATACTTATTATTTATAAATATATATTATTTCCTTATGATACAACACTGAAAATGCATGTTATTCCAGTTGCAAACTTCATATATTTTACTTATATATATTTTTTATTTTACTTATATTGTATATAAAATACAGATTACACAGTTTTAGGATATAATCTTACATGTGTATACACATATGTATTCATTCAGACATATGTTTGTAAATCTGTCTTTATGAAGAGAAGAAGAAAGAAAAAGGGAAAAAAAGAAAGCAAAAGAAAGAAAAGAAAGATAAAGAAGATAAAGAAAAGAAAGAAAAGAAAAGAAAAGAAAGAAAAGGAAGGAAAATATATCATTCTGGGTGATGGACTTAGGAGTAATTGTTTACATCTTTAGATACTTCTCAAAATGTTACTAGCCCAATATCTTGATTATAAAAATATTTATCATACAATACCTAATTATACCTAATTCACTGCAGAATACTTTTAAACAGAATCTTAATTAGGTTGTTAAATTTTTTCCATACTAAATTAATTCATTCAAAGATCTAGGCCAGTCATTTTGAATTCCATTTTCCAATTTTTCCCAATTCGAGGTGTGTTTAATCACTTGGAAGAATGTTGCAAAATTATTAAAAATATTCTTCAAAATTCAGTAAGTAAAGGTTTTGAATTCATTTTCAGTATGTGTCCCACATCACTTTTAGGAATAGACTAGAAGTAGGGAAAGGGCAGAAGAGTTCCAGAGTCAAGCACCCAATGATAGGAAATCATGGATCCACGTAATATAGGGGTTCCTATTAGGCCAAGTTTGTTAGAACCTTTGCTATTTTGCAAAAGTTTTGGGATTTAGCTGCATTATTTCACGGAGTCATTTGAAGAACTTATACTTTAGGCTATCAATGTGTGTATCAAACTTCTAAAACATAATACATCTCTAAATCTTTTCACCATTTGGCATGGAATTAGAAAGGGCTATCATGGTGTAAATAAATGACAAGTTTTACAAACATATGTTTAGTAGGACACAATAAACATATAGAATACATGTGAAGAGAGACACCTGCTCAGCTTCTATAGTTTTAAAACACATATTTTTGGAAGAATGCAAAGGCAATTTTTACTGCATTGCCAATTTTTATTACCTTTTATATAATGAATAATTTGGTTTCTCAAAAATAAAAAGATACTTATTAAGATCTTTAAAAGTGTGATATTTTGATTATTCCAAATAAATACTGGAAATGAATTTATAAACATGTCAGGCTTATTAAATTTATGTGAGTGCCCAATTCCAATTTTCTAAATATTGTGTGAAAGATGGATATGACAGTGCCCTCAGTAGCTGCCATTTGTAGATGTTTTGCACTAACAAATGAGTGCTAGCAGAGTCAATTAATTTATAATGCATGAGTCACATAATGCTTATTGCTCCAGTGAGAAAGAACCCTAAAAATGAAAACCTATTTTGAAACTGGGGAGGAAGCTCTGCAAATGAAGAAGCCTATGTGCTTTTGGATCCAAGATGTTTGGGGCTGCATCATAATAACTACCACTTACTGACTATCATAAGACAGCAAGAGTGTACAAATGACACCTGTTACAATAATCCTGCAAATTGGGGATCATTTCCTTCATTTTGTTGTTTAAAAAAGTCTCAGAGAGGTTAGGGTCCCCAGAATTACATAGCTTTAAAAGGGGAAGCTGGAATATGAACATAGGGTCTGACTTGAACCATGCTGTGCTCACTTGCATCATCCTAATGGCTAAAGCCATGAGTTTGGAAGAGATTACCAAGGGGATGCATGAAGCAGTGATTCTTAACCCCCTTTTGAATTGAATAGAAGTTATTACTGCTCTAGTGAGAAATATCCATACATGAAACACTTAAAATTTTACACACACACACGCACACACAAACTCCTTAAGTCTATCCATCAATTCTCTACTGAATCATTCACCCCAGGATAAGAGAAATATACACCTGAGTAGAGAAACAGAAACATTTCAGAAACAAGAGAGGAACAGTGTCCTAGAAAGGAAACAGGGGGAAAAGAATTAAAAACAGCAACAAACTAGAGTTACAGAAGTCAAGATTGGAGAGAATTTCAAAAAGAGAAACTAAAGGGATCTCTGGGTAGCTCAGCGGTTTGGCGCCTGCCTTCGGCCTGGGGCATGGTCCTGGAGTCCCCGAATCGAGTCCCGGGATCCAGTCCCACATCGGGCTCCCTGCATGGAGCATGCTTCTCTCTCTGCCTCTATCTCTCTGCGTCTCTCATGAATGAATGAATAAAATCTTAATGACCACAAAATGTCCATTGCATTTAACCAACAGGAAGTCAGAATCTGTCCTGTAATTGATTGAGCAGTGAGGTGAGGAAACTAAGACAAGAATAAGCTCCTTAGATAGCAAGCAGGTGTCATCTAAAGTGCCAAGTGTGCTAGAGTAATTGATTACAAGAAGGTTCTGATTGGGAAAGGTGCTGGAATTAACCAGCAAACGGTAAAAAGTAGAAAGCATGTATACCAACAATTTGCCAACCTGTGTAAACAATTCTTTTAAGTAACTGTGTGTGAAGGGAAGAAAAGAAAAGGGACACAGGGCTGAGGAACAGGTTTTTTTGTGTGTGATAAAGTGAGAAAGAATCGAAAATGTTTACGAACTGACAGAAAACTTAGCTAAGAGAAAAGAGATAGATTGTAAAGCAAAATAAATATGTAAGAGAACACACAGGAATTGGTATCAGAGAACAAGGGTCAGGAGATCATTTTGTCTGAGAAGAGGAGAAAGTGAGGACAGATACAGAAACACTTGGATATACAGAGGCAGAAAACAGAGGTATTCCATGCCCTAAATTTCAAGGGATTCTGAGAAGTTTTCTGGGCATGTAATGGGTATGGGAAGAGTAAGGCTGATTGTTTATTTATTCAACTAACACCTCCAGATTGTTTATTCAACTTAGCACCTCCAGAGTACCAGGCGTTCTTTGGGTGCTAGGAATATAGTAAATAAAACCAAGTCCCTACTATCATTCTTGCTGGGTGAGATAAGACTATAAGAGAATGTTTATAAAGAATGTGGTAGGTGGCAATTACAGCTAAGAAGAAAAATATATGAGGATAAGGAGGCTAAGAGAGCCATTCAGTGGGAAGGTGGCATTTTATGGGGTGGTCACAGAAAGATGGTTCAGAGGAAAAGGGGAAAATGCAACAGAAAAGTGGAGATAGGGTGTTCAGGTAACTGACCATGCATCCAGACTAGAGGGAGTGATGGAAAAGGGGTAAGGAATGAAATCATAGAGGTGGAGGGGACAGGTTGTGTACAATTTTGTAAGTCATGATAAGAAGTCAGCTTTTAACTGAAGTGAGCCAGAAAGCCACAGGGAGAAGGTTTTGTACAAAGAAGTGACATAATCCTTATATCTGAAAAGGATCATTTCATTGGGGGGGGGGGAAGGCTATAAAAGAGCAAGAGTGTAAACACAAAGAGAAGGCATTTGTAACAATCCAAGTGCAAGATAAACGATGGGATGGGCCAGAGGATAGTTAGTGGTGAAGAAAATATGAAGTGGTTAGGTTTTACATATATTGTGAAGAAAGTGGTGCCAGATTTGCAGATAGACTGAATAGGAGTAGGGAGGTGAGGTGTGAGAAAAAAGAGGAGTCAGGAGTCAGGAATAACTCCAAGGTTTGATTGGGACACTAAAGGAGTGGAGATACCATTTCCTGATGGGGGAAGGCTGTGAAAGAAGCAGCTTTGGAGAGTAGAGGCTCAGGAACTGGTTTTGGACGTTAAGTCTGAGATGTTTATGAAACACCACATAGAGATGTTGAGTAGGAAGTTGGATATATATGACTTGAGTTCATAGAAGAAGTTCAGGATAGAGATAGAAATTTGGGAACCTTTGAGATACAGATAACATATAACCATGAAATTACATAAGATCACCTACTGAATAAATAAAAATAAAGAGAAAAAAGGCCCAAGGACTGAACCTTCAAGCGTTCCAACATGTACTGACTGTGAAGAAGAAAAAGAACTAGCAAGGCTGAGGAGAGGCCAGGGAGGTAGGAGAAGTGCTGTGAAAGGGTTTTATCAAGCAAGGAAATAAGCAGGGAAAGGGCTTCAAGAAGGGAGCAATCAACTGTGTTGAATATAGTCCAGTAAAATTAGAATTGAACCCCAACTATTAAATTTGTCATGGTGAAGATAATCAGTGACCCTGACAAAAAAATGTTTCCAGCAGAGTGGTAGAGATGAATGCCTTGTTAGATTCAAGAGAGAATGAAAACAGTATTTTGATGACTGTGGACAACTCTTTCCATGAGTTTTGCTGTGGAGGAAGTAAATGCAACAGTGTCTGGGAAAAGGTATAGGGTCACGGAAGTTGTTGTTTAAGATAGAAGATATGGCTTCATTTTTATACTAATAGAATTATTTGGTAAAAAGGAAAAATCACTAATATGGGAGGGAGGCAACTGCAAGAACAATGCCTTGAGCAAGGCAGAGAGATTAGTTCAGCTGCACAAGTGAGGACAGTTGATTCCTTGTAACAGGAGGAGAGGAGGGTACAGATGTTAGTAAATTATCAGATCTGATGGTGGGAGTGTATAAAAGTTATATTCTAACTGCTTCAATTTTCTCAGGGAAATAAAAAACAAGGTTATCAACAAAATTAAATGGGAAGGAGATGCTAGATGCTGGAGGATTCTGGAGCAAGAAAAACGATTGAAATAGCTAAGAAAGACAGTGACTGGTTTATGAACATAGATCAGGGTCCTGGGTACCATGATGGATCCTCATGAGATTAGTGGTGTGAATTTCAAATGAAACCAGTTAACTGGGTTGTTTTTCTCCTCCCTCATTCAGTGATGTGGGTACAGGTGTAGAGTAGAGGGTGAGTTGTGTTTTGCTAGGCTCAGGTTTTCCCAGGCCAGGTCAGAGGGAGAGGGAGAAGAGTGTTTATAGGAGTATGCAAGAGCATGATTAAAATGACACATTATGACCTCTCATGTATTAAGGAGGACAGTCAAGATATAGGAAGTGTGTAGGTGGTGGTCACCTACATTTCTCTGTTAGATATATGTTTTGTTCTTTCACATTACTTTTGTGACATATCCACTGAACTATACTTAATAAGTTCAACTGTACAAATGCTTATGTAAATTAGTAGAACATATTGTTTTTTTCAAGAAATTGGAAATCTTAATTACGGTTTGGTTGAATTTCTTGACTTCTCTCTTCTGATTGGGATGCCTCTTGCTATTCCTGCCTATGGTCTCGACATAACTGTACAAATAAGGGGACCAGATTCCACTGTACTACAGATTGCTCATGTGGGAATATACACGGGAGCGAAAGGAACCTGGAACTGCACTACACCTGCCCTCTGACATTGGTGAAAAATCCTCCTTCTTCTTAATGGCAGAACCAGGTTCCTTGACTTCCTTTGTGAGTAAGGACAATGCTATGTAACTCTGATGTCCTAGTCCACACTTCATACACCTATACACTGTGTGTGTGTGTGTGTGTGTGTGTGTGCATGCGCGCGTGCGCATATGTGTGAACCAAACTGAAACTTCTCCCTGAACTCTCCTTTCAATGAGAAAAAAATGAATGGCTGAGGTTTGCAGTTTGTCAAAAGCTTTGAAAAGATTGCTTTAGCAGACTTCATTTCTGGAGGTTTGTACTGCCTTTCCACTCCTTTAGGAAGGACCTGATGGGATAGCCTAATTTACTTCGTGCATGCCAATTATTAATACAAATGTCTACCTTGGCCTACTTCCTTTCATTTATACAATTTCAGGGATGGTCAGTCAGCTATGCTCCAGGCAGAACACAGAACCATTCATGCACAGGATCTTGTGCTTTATTCTCTCCCCAGTAGGCTCTGAGCATGCTGTGGCTACAGCCCATGGAGCACTATCTTTTATCCCTTGGCAGTTATTTAAAATCATTCAGAAAGAACCTGCCGAGCCTCATCAATAGAGGTAATTTAGCCAGTGGCTTTAAAAATGCTAAGTTACATTCCCTGTCTCAACTGAGAACATTTATATTACAGGAGAAATGAAGTGTATTCAATATACTCTTGAAGAGTGCATTACAGTATCTAATTCAGCTCCAGCATCACTAACTGTAAAACCATATAATGTTAAAGTCAATTAAGGTGGTTTATTTTTTAATACAATCAATTTTATTGCAGTGACAAGAGAGCACCATAATTAGTTTTCACAACTTGAGCCTTTGTCAAAAGGCCTTCCAGTTGTGTGGGAAGAAAAACCCCAATAAAGTATGGGAACCTAAAGATGTATTCACTTCTATTTGTGACTGCGTGTCCATGGAAGAGCCATGCCATATTTTTCTTTGTTTTTTCTGGTACCACCACAGTGCCTAGAATTTAGTAGGTCCACTGAATGAAAAGTCATATATGGTTGAATTTTTTAAAACAAATGTTCAGTATTTACCTTCTACTGTTCAAGGTGAAGTAGAGCATAAGAATTAAAAAGCACAGGCTCTGGAACCTGACAGACCTGAATTTATATTTCAGTATTTCTACTTACTAGTTGTGTGATCTTGGGTATGTCACTCAAGCTCTTTCTGTCTTGGTTGCTACAACTGTAAAATGGGCTAATAATGGTATCCACTAAGGTTTGCAAAGCAAACAGTCCAGTGGCTGGTATGTGGTCTCAACCACACAAGCATTTAAAAAACAAGAATGTAAAAGTTTATGGCTGATTAAAACCTGAAAGACATTATTACCTAAAAGCCCTTATTTCTCTTAAGAAACTGAAACCTCCGTGTGCAGAAACAGAATGCACATGGCTAATTCATCTTAAGTGCTGCTCAAGAAATACACTTGATGTAGCTTGTGCCATTGATGATGAGAACACAATAAACTATAAAAAATGTCATTTCTGGAAACTTATTGGCTGGCATTCAGCAAGAGATGAATCTTTGTAACGATGTGACATGATGACTTTGATGAACTGAGCTTATTAAAATATGGTGCATTTTAGAAGATATTCCCTTAAAAATGAATTAATTTAGATAGAATATACTGCATACCATTATTCAGACATCCATCTTCATCACTGAAGAATAATTCTGTGTCAGTGAGATATCTTCCTCCAAATACCTGCTTAGGATCCACTTTTCGTTCTCTAATTCAAAAAATGAAGAGGAGACTTGGACTTACTCACTGAGGTTTCCACTGGCTAAAATTCTATAATTTTTGTATTGTATGCATTTTGAAGCTTTCCATGGTTTGAAGATAAAAATCTCAGAAAAAGGGCAGCCCCGGTGGCCCAGCGGTTTAGCGCCGCCTTCAGCCTGGGATGTGATCCTGGTGACCCGGGATCGAGGCCCACGTCAGGCTCCCTGCATGGAGCCTGTTTCTCCCTCTGCCTATGTCTCTGCCTCTCTCTGTGTGTCTGTCATGAATAAATAAATAAAATCTTAAAAAAAAATCTCAGAAAAAGATCCCTCTTCTAAAAAAAATTTTTTTCTACTTAGCACAAAAGTCTGAGCGGTAGCAGTAGTCAAGCATTCTGATTGAAGAGTCAATATCTCAGTCAATTGCTGCAGATACATCATTTTTCAATTTGTTAGAAAGAAATCAAAAACCCATAAATACAAATATTAGGACGTAATACTCTACTATGAGCCTTTGGTGTCCCATAACGTATATATTTGGATATTAGACAAGGAGCTAGTTTTATGTAAGTACACATATTCTTATTTCTGGGTTTCATATGAAACCCTTAGTGGATCATGCCAAAGAACATTGAGCTAATTTTGGTTATAGCTTAAAAATAAGAAGTTTGAAGGTCTGTAATTTAGGGATCTATGTAGATATCATTCTTGGTATCCTAAGGCATTTTAAAGGCTAGCTAGCACAGAGTGAGACAAGGTGAGGACATCTCTTTTATGTAACAAAAGAGATGACATTCTTAAGAGATTGATCATGTTGATTTTCAGAGTAAGCCACCTTCTGTAGCTACTGTCAACAAGCAAAAGCAAGGTGTAGCAAGGAAACATTTCACACTTAAAAATGATGTTGACTTCCAGTCTCCAGAAAGAAATATTCTAACATGAACTATCTGCTTTGACTGTTATCAAAACCCTTCCTAGGGACGCCAGGGTGGCTCAGCAATTGTGTGTCTGTCTTTGATCCAGGGCGTGATCCTGGAGTCCTGGGATCGAGTCCCACATCAGGCTCCCTGCATGGAGCCTGCTTCTCTCTACCTATGCCCCGCTCCCTGTGTCTGTCATGAATAAATAAATAAAATCTTAAAAAAAAACTCTTCCTAAAAAAGAATGCTTCTATTGTTCATGGAGTCTAATTTACTGACAATATAATAAGGGTATTCTAAATCACTGAAAGTACTAAAGTAGGTTACATATTAGCAATCATTGTACTTTAGGATAAGAGTCTAAGTTCCTGCTTCTACAGAGAGTTAAGACAGGTCAATTTTCTAACAGTTTACAATGAATGAAAATATTCTTATTTACTCTATTTTTAAGAGAACAGAAATCGGGATGCCTGGGTGGCTCGGGCGGTTTAGCACCTGCCTTTGGCCGGGGGCGTGATCCTGGAGACCTGGGATCGAGTTCCGCATTGGGCTCCCTGCATGGAGCCTGCTTCTCCCTCTGCCTGTGTCTCTGCCCCTTTCTCTCTGTGTCTCTCATGAACAAATAAAATCTTTAAAAAAGAGAGAGAGAGAGATAGAAGAGAAATCTTGAAGATGATCAAGGTGCTCAGTTACTAGAGTTTCCAGAAAGTATTGGAAGTTATAGAAATGAAAAAAATTGCCTACTCTTTAATGACAAAATAAAAGCTTCCCCTCCTCACAATGACAAATAGAAGGTTTCTCAATCCAAATTCATTTGCCTTGTGGTTTTGATTAAAAATATGCACATCGAAAACTTCATATTACAGAGAATGCACAATGTAGTGAGATTCTTACAAATTATGATATTTGATATCAGGTCAAGCAGTCTTTCATTTTGTTCAAAATATTCCAATGATCTGAAATTGCCATCAGTTTATGTTCTGCAAAGTCTCTCTTCCCAAAGTCTATTGATATCACCAAACTGAAGATGAAATAAGGACTTTTTGTTCCCTCTAAACAGGGGGATAATGCCCTATGAGAAAATAACATTTGTAACAAATAAAACCCAGGGGATCTAGTAGGGCAAAAGAATAAATCTTCATCTTCCACACAACTTTCAAACTGGTAAACAATATAAGAATTCAAAGATCGTTCCTTTTCAACTCATGCCATATAATGTACAAAGTAAGTTTGTATGTAATGGCCATTCCAGTTCCATTCTGCAGTCAGACATGAGAATTCAGTGGTTAGAGGCTTAACTTTAATATGCAAAGTAGAGGGTTGGGCGGAAATGGGGTGGGGGCATCAGGATAAATAACCCACACAACTGGAAGTTCAGGTCATTTCCGATCTGAGGATATAGAGGGCATACTGGACAATGGTCAGACTACCTGAAAGGAAACCACAATCTGATTAGTTCCACTCCAAGGGATGGTTTTTAAAAACCCGTTCTTATTCTTTACCATTGATTGGACGTCTAAATGAAAGGCTACATATGGTGAAAGATATATACATTCAGTCATTACAACAGAAGGGCGATAAATTATTCGGGATGCCTGCAGAGAACTGTGTAATCCACTCTTTCCATTTTCACTCTCACCTGTGAAAAAAGCCTGAAACTGTATGCCAATTGGTTGTTAATAATGTGCTCTGGAAGGAAGCAAGTTGAAATTGTTCCTAAAACTGCAAATCAAGAGACAAAGTATGTGTGTCTACTACTGTTGAATGAAATTATATATCAGAACAAAAGACCATGCCTGCAGTACAGGACTAAAGTATGCTTTCATGTGTCCTATAATATCCAAAGCTTTGGGCAGCACAAAGCTCTGCAGTGCTTATATTTCTACTCCCAGAAGAATAGCCTAACATAGATGTAGCTAATGGAAGCCTCCAAAAGGAAATCGGTGATATGAAATTTAAAATAATTGTTTTTTAAATTTGTAGTTTCCAGATTGGGTTTCTACTGTGCCTGCCAAACATTCTCCTTTTTCTGTGTGTTAGCTACATAAATATGGATTTCATTTGTTTATTAAGAAAAGGAAGTGGTGATTCAGCCACTTTGTAGAGATTCTGTACCGATCCTGTTTGTATTCTTCCACAGGACACTGTAAGATGTGACAGGTCAAAATCTGAAAGGAAGGAAGAGCAGGGGGGGGGGGGGGTACTGATTGGAAAGAGTAAGCCCATCTCTGGTTTCATCTGTAGCCCAGGCTGCCTCCCTCAGAACTTCTGTCTCACCTCAGTACCTGGCCAGCTCCTGCTGCTCCATTACTGTCCTTTTCGTCAATCTGGATGGGCTCCAGGCAGCAGAAATGCTATTACCAAACTCTATTTCTTTTACATAGGTTCCAAATTCCAGTTTTCCAGGAATCTTTCATCCTCATATATGTCAAGCAGGAGACACTATCTTGTCTTTCTCTAAAAAGTTTGTGAATCTGTATTTGTTACAGGAAGATCAAATATAAACATTCCAAAGCTCAGTGCTGTCCACATGCCATTTATGAGTCATGTGTCACAAAGATATCACTCTCTTTCTCTGAGCCCCACTTAGAGCTGGCAAATAAAACAGAGTAATACTAGCAGTCTGCCTACTTCACAGGGTTGTAGCATCAAATGATCTACATGAAAGGGCTTTTGATCACTAACTTCCAATTAAATATATTGCATAATAATTAGCCAGGAATGTTTGCAAGTGAAGGATGTATATATATTTACATATCATAGACAAAGTTATAAGGCTATGCAAATGGAATACAAAAGCTGAATCAAGTAAAGGAACAAAGAAGGAAGGAGGAAGGATTTACAGGAAAAGGGAGAAGAGAGAAATAAAGAACAAGTGTGAAGGTACATCTGTGCATATTCAGCAGGGATCTGAAGAAGTATGGCTTGAAAAGGTGCTTATTTGAAAACATCACCATGATGGTTCATTTTGTGTCAATGTAACTAGGCTGTGGTGCCTGGTTTTTTGGTCCACTGCTAGTCTAGATGTTGCTGTGAAGCTATTTTATAGATGTGATTGACATTTACAATCAATTACCTTTAAGTTAAGCAAATTGTCCTTGATAATATGGGTGGGCTTTGTTCAATCAGCTGAGGGCCTTAAGAGCAAAAACTGGGGGTGCCAGAGAAGAAGTAATTTTGCTTCAAGACTATAATATAGAAACCCCATCTCAGGTTCCATTCTGCCAGCCTGCTCTACACATTTCAGACTTACCAACTCCTACAATTATGTAGCCAACTCCCTAAAATAAATCTCTCAATGATAGATATTCTATTGGTTCTGTTTCTCTGGAGAACCTTAGCTGATACAATCACTAAAGTTGTTTTTTTTTAAGATTTTATTTTATTTATTCATAGAGACAGAGAGAGAGAGAGAGAGAGAGAGAGAGAGGCAGAGACACAGGCAGAGGGAGAAGCAGGCACCATACAGAGAGCCTGACGTGGGACTCGATTCCGGGTCTCCAGGATCACGCCCTGGGCTGCAGGCGGCGCCAAACCGCTGCGCCACCAGGGCTGCCCACTAAAGTTGTTTTTATGGGAAAAACATAGTGGATTATTTTCAGCCTTTATTTTCTTTGCCATTTTTAAAAAAGATTTTATTTATTTACTCATGAGAGACACACAGAGAGAGAGAGGCAGAGACACAGGCAGAGGGAGAAGCAGGCTCCATGCAGGGAGCCCAACGTGGGACTCAATCCCAGGTCTCCAGGATCACACTCTGGACTGAAGGCGGCTCTAAACCGCTGAGCCACCTGGGCTGCCCTTGTTTGCCATTTTATAGGAGCATCTGTACTCCAACCATGCCTGCAATACAGGGTAGAGAGAAGATAGCCCCAAGTGAATGATCCTTTTTAGTCACACTAAGAAGAATTTGGTGTCTTCTAAAATCATAACCATCTCCATTTAGATATCTTACCAATAACTCAAACTCAAAATACTCAACACTGATATCTTTTTCCTCCATAAAATGTTCCTTTTTTGAGGTGCTGCTCCACAGTGTCCTATTCTGTCTCCACTATAGAATCATCCTTCACTTTTCCTTTGGTTCACTCCTCATGTTCATTCTATAAATCCTATAAATCTTCTTTGGTACCTTTTCTCAAATGAAGCCCATCTTAGATTTTCTTCATGTTTCCTCCAGTAGCTACCCTGCAAATTACTTCAGATCAATCATTCTAAATAGGCTTTCATTTATTGCTTACCAATTGCCTATAGCTTTTTCTTTAAAATTTAAAATCCATATTGCTAAGTCTGGCATTCAAGGCTCTTCATGTAGAATCCTGACCAATCCCCCCAGAATAATCTGTACTACTTCTATCAAGAGCTTTCTACTCCAGAGACCTTGGCCTCTCCAATGACTCATTACCCACTCTTTCGCCATTTTCTGCTTCTTCGCCATTCTGTTTATTTCCTATCTTTCAAGTCTCAGTTCAAGTTCCAATTTTTCTAGCCATTCATAGGCTTAATAGAACTTCCTCATTCAGAACTAGTGTTGTGACTATCTGGCTCATTCATTTGGCATTTAAGTATAAAATAACTTACATGGTTAATAAATAGTAGACACAGGTGAAGACTATTCAATCAAATTTAAAGCTGTCTGAGTTAGGGACTATATTTTTAAAATCATTTAAGGAATAAAAGAAGGGTAGGAGGGATGGAGGAAGAAACTAATGAGAGACCTTCCTTTGTACTCATAAGCTATGAGTTACAACTTGGCACTGTGTATATCTTCCATCCAAATGCTATACTTATTTCCCTTTGTGGGAATAATCAAAAGAGACATTTTAATAAAATGTGCTGTCCTGAGGATACATGAGTTTTCTAGTTGTGGTTGATTTGTATTATATCCGTCGTACCTGTTCTGGTATAAATGGCTGATAGGTATAGACCACAGTCTATAAAACAAAGTGTTGTTAATTAATGTGCATGGGGATGCTTACCAAGGCCTTTTGTACTGGTAAACACAATGCATACTGTTCAGTCTTCATTCTATTTTCCAGTTTCCAGTATCTAACTCTGTTCACCACTCTCTTCATTTTAAGACTTTTCTCTTGTCTCCTCTGACTGTAGTATGTTCTGATTCTCCTTCCACTTCCCTAAACTCTCCATATCAGTCTTCTACCCATTTCTTAAATGACAAACTCTAAAGGAGAATGGGGGAATATCTCATCTTTATGAGCTGAATAGCCTGATAACTTCAATCACTTCAACAACCAGCTATACTTTCATTATTCCTAAAGCTCTCACTCCAGCTCAAACCTCTCACCTGAGTGGAATAACAACATGGCCAACTGGCTACTGAATGTTTCCATTTGGATGTATAGACCATATGCATCTATAACTCTCCATCAGACCAAACCTCCTCTGCCTTCTTTATTCCTTGTCCCAGAGGCCTGCACTATTATTGCCCAGAGCAAGACCTGAGAATCATCTCCACTTCTCTCTTCCTCACCCCTATAGCGAATCACAAACTTCTGCCATTTCTAGGTCATTAACAGCACCTGAATCTACTGCAATCTCTATTTCTGTCTAGGCCATGATATTTCTCACCTAAATAACTGCAACTGTACCTTAATCATCTCTCAGTTCTCTTTTGTCCTCTTGTCCTTTAGTAAGGATTAGTAAGGAAGGATTAGCTTCCTAAATGTTCATCTGATGCCTATTCTTTAATCCTTCAGACTTTGTATACTTTCAGGAAAATGACTTAGCATGGCCTGCATGGTCCTTCACAGCTTTATCTTGTCCAACCTCTGCTTTCTAGACTTACTGCCTAATTTCCACTCTGAATTTGACAGTTCAACCTATTTAAAATGCAGCTTCCACAAAAGCCATTCTGTCTTATCCCTCAAAGCCTTTGAAAATTCTAGCTTCCCTAAAAACACTGCATTGCTTAATGCACTGATTTTTCATATCAACAACTCCTTGACTTATCACAGATCTAGAGGTATTTCTGATCCCCTCTCCACCCAAATCGGGGTTCCTTACCCCTCCATTGTTCTCCTATTGGACATAACTGGAGTATACTTCTTTTCACATAATACTGCTATATTTTTGTTTGTTTTGTTTCCACTAGACTCTAAATTCCTTGAAGACTGTGGTTTATCTTGTTATTTTATCACTACCTTATACAGCAGAGGGAGGGCATGGCATACATTAGGTACTCAATATGAGTTTGCTGAATGAATCAGTGATAAACAGACACTATGCTTTAAATGACTGTATTCGCTAATTATTAATAACCATTTAAAGTATCCTGACTCTATATCCTGTGATTCCATCCTTTATTCATTTCCTTGACCATAAAAATACTTTGTAATATTCTACAGAAATAGAATCTAGAGATGTATATATATTTCTGAAATTATTAGCAAGTAAGAAAACAAGAAAAAGCTTTTTTTTGTTGTTTAACCATAAGCAAATCTCAAGAAAGCATGAGGACCTGTGAAAATAAAAAAGGCATTAAAATATCATTCATAATGATTTTTTTAATGCATACAAATATGTAGGTAACCTGAAACA
This sequence comes from Vulpes lagopus, assembly GCF_018345385.1. Lineage (NCBI taxonomy): Eukaryota > Metazoa > Chordata > Mammalia > Carnivora > Canidae > Vulpes > Vulpes lagopus. Next base: position 105,317,138 of record NC_054829.1, read on the forward strand.
CTCTGGATTCACAGTTTGATGTCTTTTAATTCCATTGAAGCAAGAATTAAAGTTCATTAACATCTGGATGAAGGAATTCTTTCTATATTATAGTCTAGGACTCCACTCAGATCAAATAGGTCACTTAGTCAACTTAGGACAAATGTAGGCCAACTTCAATGTTCTGCATAATCAGAAATTAAGCAGGAAAAAAAAAAAGAAATTAAGCAGGAGCCATCCTTTTATAAGAGGAAATCATAGCATTTTAATTACTTAGTTTGGAAGAATGGGGACATTGAGGACTTCTCTGTAATCACATGCTCCACAGAGATTGAGTGTTTAGACATTCGTGAGGAAACAATGATATACCCTTCAATCACTGGTTTGACCTTGTTCAAAACACTGACATGCAAAATGAGTCCAAACTGTTTTCCAGCAGCACTTTATTTTAGAGTGGCTTTCTTGACCAGGTTTAGTTATTGCTGCACAAATCCATGATAGAGGAGGTCCTATAATTACCTCCCCAATTTGTCCCAGAAGATATTTGCAGGTCTGCATAGGCAGACAGTCCTAGGAAGTAGCAACATGACCAAGTATTTGGTCAGAGGAAAGTCAAACAGGAAAGAGTGATGGGACATCCCATTTGTTTGTAGGCTGGATATTAGAAAGGTTTTCAGGTGTCCAATCAGCCACAGACAACAGAAACTTTAAAACTCAGAGGTTCCTTTTCAATAATTCTCATTGCTTTGTGCTATTTGTTCTGTTTTTTATTTTTTTTAATCTCAAAAGAAACGCTCTTTTAGCTTTCTCTTATTTCATTTCCAAATATCTTTGGGAGAGAGAGGATCTATGTCTAAACTCTCTTTGGTTTTAATAATCTGTTTTCCACTAAAGAGTGACAGTTGCTTACTTTTTCAAATCTTGTAAGAGTTGCCTTAAAGGCATTAGTCATTTTTTCATAAAAGTATTACTAAACATTAAGCTTTCACCTGAAACAACTGGTAATATGAAACAGGACAGACAACCAGAATTGTTCCTAGTTGAGGAATTTACCCTAAATCCAATACTGTTGTAGACACCAAAGCAATGAAGTCACTCAGTGGCACGAGAGACAGGACAGAGAAGACAGAGAAAGCCATAACAGAGCTCACTGGTGGTTAAAAATTCTGTAACTGCTTAAAGTTAAAAAGCCCTCATTATCAATGATGTTATGAAGTAACCTAGGCAGGATGGGGCTCATGACTTGGAATTAATATCCTACTCTTCTTAAAAACCAATTCCCAGAGCAGCCCTGTGTGGCTCAGCGGTTTAGCGCTGCCTTCAGCCCAGGGCCTGATCCTGGAGACCAGGGATCGAGTCCCATGTCGGGCTCCCTTCATGGAGCCTGCTTCTCTCTCTCTCTCTCTCTCTCTCTCTCTCTCTCTCTTTGTGTGTGTGTGTGTACCTCATGAATAAATAAAATCTTAAAAAAAAAAGAAAAAAACAATTCCCAACTTAAAAGAAAACCCAAACTCTTCCTTTTTTACTTTTTTTTTCTGTTCAACGATTCTAGTGATAATGGGCTTTACTTTTTCCAGATTTTATTTATTTATTTATTTGAGAGAGAGAGAGTTCAAGTGGGGGGATGAACAGAGGGGGAGAGAGAGGAGGAGGAAAGAATCTCAAACAGATTCCATGCTGAGCATAGAGCCCAACGTGGGGCTCGATCCCATGACTCTGAGATCATGATCTGAGCCAAAACCAAGAGTTGGATGCTTAACTGACTAAACCATTCAGTTGCCCCATTCTAGTGGTAATAGTTTTTTGTTTTTTTTTATTTTGTTTTTTTAGTGGTAATAGTTTTGATGAATGTTTTTCTTCTCTAAAATGTTACGATAAGACAGAGGTTACATTATTACACAAGTGACATACCTATGAACATCTCTCTGAGGATTTATGGCTCTTTCTATTCCTTTTTAACATTTTTTTTCTTAGGGAACTATTTCCAGACAGGACAGCAGAGACTGGCTATTCACCAAATCTGTTTACCTTTTCTTCCTAGCCCACAGCTACATTTCTTGATCTCTCTTGCAGTTATGTGTGAAGATGGAAGTTGACTCTTTCCAAACGAATGTGGTCAAAAGTGATATAAACCATAAAACCCTGTACTTCAAGTGCTGGCCAAAGAAAACCCTTCTATCTAACCTTTCACTCTTTTTCCTTATTTTTCTTATCTGATGGCTGCGTATCTATGCTCAGGGTAACTTTAGAACACACGTATGAAAGATAGCAGTCTTCATCACTCTGGGTCCTATCACGCATAAGAAATAAATGTATATTACGGTAAGCTACTAACATCTCAGGGTTTGTCCTTATAATAGCTACAGTTATTCTAAAACATATGGCATCTAGAAATAAACCACTAGAAAAAAATAACCTAGCAAAGAAAAACATTGTCAATATTTTTGTATATCTATTTCCTCCTCTCCCCCCTTTTAAAACTTTAATGCTTTTAATTACCCTAATTTGTGGGTTCTTACCCATTATCTCGTCCTTTTCCAGAATTCCAAAGTTCTGCTTAATCTGGCACTAAATCTACATAAATAATATGAGAGGAAGCATTGAAACAAATTGCCACTGAGCACAGTTCCCTTTTCAAACATGGCAGCTTGAATGTCTCAAAACAGAAGACATAAAAAGACACTGGGGAATCTATTCTATGTAAGAATTATAGTTATATCCTCCTTTTCTACCTTTTGTTCCAAGAGACAAACCTGGGTTCAGTGTCCCAAAATGAACTACCCATCTGTGACAGCTTATGGTCATTCTATTATAGCCCTGTCCCCAAACAGCCTTTAAACGCAAACTAATTCTCCAGGCTTGTTTTGTCTGTTTCTTTGGTTTGTTATGGTGACTACATTTGAATTTATCTAGCCATCCTAGTATATTGTAGTGATTCTGTTTTCTATAAGATAAATGATTTGCTCTGTCAACAATAATGCCCTATAATTATAGAAAAAATAAGTCTCTACACATCGAAAAGCATAATCTCTAAGTCCAAACAGGAAGAAAAATATTTTAATAAGCAGGAATATAACGAAGACGAAATTAAAGGAAAATTTTCTGAAATTCTTCAAGACAATTTTATATTTAATTCTCCTGACTCAGAGGCAAAGCTCATAGCACTACACATTAGATGTGAATTAGATGATTTATAAACTTGTTTTGAGTAACCGGCAGTATGAAAGAACTCAAGGAAAATGGGAGATCTACAGATAACTAAGAGAAGCTTAATAGGAACTGTAGATAACAGAGGGTGTAGGATAAGACACCACAAAAGGTATTTGCAAAGCAAGTGGTAAATCTCAAACCTTACTTGCCTGAAAAACATCTTATAGAAATATGGGTGAGGGGGTAATGGGCTTTGAAGAGAGATAGGGACGACATTTGTTCAAATTTTGGTTCTTCTTCCTGCTAAATGTAAGCACTTGGGCAAAATTGTTTGACCTGCCCAATGCCCAGTTTCTTAGTCTGTAAAACGGGTACCATAAATCTCTAGTTCACGGGGCTGGTATGAGAATTGGTCTGTAAAGTGACACGTGGTACTAAGTTTACCATAAACTGTAATTATTAGTGTATCTGGAAAAGATTTACTATTGACTTAAAAGTCATATTGTTTTCTTCAATCTGAAGTAAAGATATCAGAGTTTTCATCTAAAACTTCCTCAGAGATTTCTTTTCCTAATTCATCTACCACATTGGCAGAAATAGCATTGTAAACTTAACTTGGCTAACTCTGCTTCATTCATCTGTCAACAAGATTCTGGGCTTCAAATTGAGTTGACAATTGCTGAAGGTAGATGGGAGAGAACAGGCTGCACGAGAGCGTCGTATTTCACACCTCAGAGGGTTCTGTGCTACCAACAATAACATCATATCTCTGTCAGTCAAGCAAAATTATGTGGTTTGATAGACTGATACAAATAAAAAGCCAGTTAAAGCAGCTCTCCTGACTCTCTTCTGGCTACAGCTAGAGGACTTGTTTGAATCTGCTACCCATGAGTATTAGAAAAGCACTTCCTTTGGGGACAAAAGGACAGAGAAACCACATCCCCCTTTGACTCTAAAAACAGTCCAAAATAGTGCAAAACTGGCTACCTTTGAAAACTCTGAAGTCACTTTGTAAATTTTAATCTTACTCTTTGCTTCTTATTGAAACATGAATGTATCTTTAAGATATCCCAAATGGAAGGTACAATGTCATGTCATATGCAATCAGGTAACACAATGGTCAGGCAAATCATTCCAGCTAACACATTTGTGATAACCGAGCTAGGCACTCAAAGCACCTTCATGGATTCCTTCAGAGCAATATTTTAATACATGTTACCTTTATGAAAAAGAAAAGAGAAAAAAGTACCTGATATTCATACATACATTATCGTAAAATTATTCCATTGTGGCCATTTAGTCTGTATTAAAACTTATTTCTTGGATTTGATGCTGTACACTAAATATATTATAACTTCTTCAAAATGCAGTAAAGATGGGACAGTATGAATGCTTATTTTATGGATTGACCACTTTACATTTTGGACATGTTTTTATTATATATAATTATTTATATCAAGGAATATGACTTGACCATTGCCTGCCCAACCTGCATAACAATGATCCATATTGTAACACACTCATCATTCATAAGGAATACGGATAATGTGGTAAGTGGAAAGAGTTTAAAATCAGACACATCTAATTGAATTCCAACTTTGTAAGTCCTCTCTACTGGTGCAATCATTGATGATTAATCTCTGTGAGTCTTCTCCTTACTGAGCAATGGGAATGGTAACACCAGGATTTTTGTGAGACAAAATGAAAGAATGTGTGTGAAGTGCCTAGAATATTGCTTGGCGTATACAGACATACCTCATTATATTACATTTCAAATTACTGGGCTTCACAGATATAGTGATTTTTTTTTTTTTTGGTTTAGTGGGGTTCTTTTTAAATACAAATTGAAGGTTTGTGGCAATCCTGCATCAAGCAAGTCCATAGGAGCACTTTTTTAACAGCATTTGCTTACTTTGTGTCTTTGTGTCACATTTGGGTAATTCTCACAATATTTCAAACTTATTTCATTATTTTTATATCTGTTGTGGTGATTTCTGGTCAGTGATTGTGACTCACTGAAATTTCAGATGGTGGTTAGCATTTTTAGCAACAAAATATTTTTTAATTAAGCAGGTACCATATTTTTTGACATATGCTATTACACATTTAATAGATTACAGTATAATGTAAATATAATTTTCATATGCACAAGGAAGCCAAAAAATTCATTTGACTCACTTTATTGTGATACTCACTTTATTGCAGTAGTCTGGAACCAAACCCACAATATCTCCCAGGTATGCCTGTACTCAGGGCTTAAACATATTGGTTCTATTTTGTTTTTATACAATAAGAAAGGAAAAAGCAATTAAATCTTTAGTGGAGGACCTGGACTAATAGATAACCCCAAGAAAGCCAGAGCTATATGGCTGCTGAAACTTCTGAAGAGCCAAAGAGGAAATACTAGAACCTGGAATGTCACCATACAACAGAAGCAAGATTTAACTATCTCTTGGCATGTCTATAATTTACATTCACCAAAAAAGGTCTTGAACACTCTATCCTGGCTGTAATCTTTAGAGTTTCCTAGTGGTTTGTTTCTAGTTTTAAAGACAGAGGCTTAAAAATGAAGTCAAAGAATAAGACTCCTCGACGTGGGCCATGCCATCTGCCTAGCATTAAGCAGAAGTTGAAAGTCAGTTACAGAAGCAAAGCCACTCCTAACATGATTTATGTTCCACCCTTGAACGTGGCAGGAAGACTGCAAAAGATATTTGGAAGCCAATGCTTCCTCTGAATAAAGTAAACGAGTATATGCTAAGCCCCTCTCCCCGGACCATGCTGGCCTTTAGATAAGTTGCCAATGTGGAGTCTTTGAACCCTGGAGCAAACTGGCTATTCGGGATGAGAAAATATCTCAAGGCCAATGATCATTGCTACCGTAAATGTACAGTGGACAATACAAACACTGGGGTCAGACAACAGATATCTAGGATATTATTACTCAAAAACACATCTAGCTCAAAGCTGACAAGATAATCTGTTCCTGTGAGTGCAAAGCAGGCTGGAATTCTGCAGCTCTGACCTACTCAAGGAAAGAAAAAAGAAAGTGCAACTCTCTAAGGGCTCCATCTCATGTTCTTTATGCAGGCAAACTCCAACAGACTTCAAAGGGAGTGTTGCCTAAGGAGGGAGTATGGGACCAAGCCCACGGGGGGGTATCATTTCCATGATCATGTTGCCATCTACATTTGGTGGACTGGCAAATGCAAATATTTCAGATACAAGTTTAAACAGATGAAAAAAGAAGTGCGAAATAGCTTGGGGATTTGCTTGCAAGAGAAACCTCAGAATTCCAGGAAAAGTATTTAATATCAGGAGCTTCATAAGTTATTCCAAAAGTCCCAGGAGAGTAACTGGTTTGTGATACTATTAAAAATAAAGTTTTTTTCTTCATTGACACATTTTGTACTTCAACATATCCAAGATAGTGTACTTAAAAAATAATTTCCCAACGTTAAATATTTTTCAAAGGTCAGTAACATTTTTCTAATTGAAATAAAGATTATATTTGGATGTCTTAACAAGGTTTTAACATACGTGATCCTGATTAATGTAGAAGAGCCCAAATGCAGCAAATATACTTACAGGAGGACCTGTGGGGTGGGAGTGGGGTGGAGAGAATAAGAGAAAGGGAGAGATGAATTAGTGATGATGCAAAATATTAAGATTAAATACAAGACGAAAGCATTGTCATAGTCACCAGCTAAAATACAAGCTGTCGAAGCCATATAGAATTCAATTGTTCTTAATCTCTCTCTCTCTCTCTCTCTTTTTTTTTTTTTATAGGTCATGGACAACTTTGATACCATACCAGAAAAGTGCATTTACATCTAACTGCACACAAATTTTTACATAAAATTTTAGTGGATGTTCAGATTCCTTGAGGTCTATGAATAAAAGGTTCATTTTAAGATGGCCAATATACAAACCTAAAAATTCAGATAAAATATGAATCAGGAGGATCTTTGGTTGTTTATGATAGCCTAGTTGGAACTGATATAACTATCTGGAGTTTTGGTAAGATGGCTAAATGGGAAATGTACCCATTATTTGTTCTCAGAATGTTTTTTCATTCAGTAAATGTTTTTCATTCAGTACCATTGTCAATATATAAAATCATAAATCCTTATGTTTATATGTTTCTTTAAAACTATGTATTCTCATTAAATCACAGGGAAAGTCTAAGAAAATTTCCATATTTCCACACGGTACCCTCGAAACACAAGTTTTGGTAGCCAAGAAATTAAGAATTGACTTTTTAATTTTCTATAAAACTTCACATAAATACAAAAAACTTACATTTCCCTCAATCCTTTTTATTTCTTTTGATAAAGATCAATTCACTGATTGACTCCACTAATGTTTCGTTATTTCTTATTCTTTAAAATGCATTTATTTATTTTTTTTAATTTATTTTTTATTGGTGTTCAATTTGCCAACATATAGAATAATACCCAGTGCTCATCCCATCAAGTGCCCCCCTCAGTGCCCATCACCCAGTCACCCTTAAAATGCATTTATAAATCATCTTCTAATATAAGACTTTGTATTGTGAAAGGGATAGCTATACAAGCTTCCAATTACTTAGATTAAGTGATGTTTAAAGGTAACCTTTAAAACACTCTTAAAGGAATTAAGCAGGTATACTGCTCAAATTATTGAATTTTCATAAATCCCTTTTACTTCAACACCTTTTTTTCTAAAAGGAAGAGGAAATGAGACTAAAAACCAAAAACACAGCAAGTCAATTTGATGCTCTTTTTGATAGGTTAGAATTGCTACTATTTCAACACTTAGAAATTGGTTGTTTTTTTTAACACTGATAAATACTTGTGAAAAAATACTAGAAAAGAATATTTCTTAGCACACTAGAATCAAAACTTAAATTACCTTTCAAAGTGAAGGAAAAAAACTCAAGTAAAAAAAATTTTTGAAACTAAATATCCAAATGATGTGAGCAGCCTACTGTTTTGCTTGTTTTATAAAGTCTAAGACTCCAAAAACATAAATGACCATGCAAAGTCTTATCAGGCCATCAATTCTTCCTTGCAGGGTAAGGTGAAGGTACAGATAGCCATTTGGCCTGAAAGCAAAAACTCACTGAAACGGGCATTAGGACAATTGGTTCTGTTTCAAATTCTGCTCATAAAAAAATTGAATGGCCTTGGCCCAATCACCTGACTGCTCTGGGGCTCCATTTCCTCAACTACAAAATGAAAATGCTGGATTGATTACTCAGGCTGCTGTCATCACTAAAATTCTAGGGCTATACAAGAGGAATAAAAATTCCAAAATTTTAAAATGAATGAGAGTAAAAGCATGACAAAATTGTACCAGTTGGATAAAATAACAATAAAGTTTTCCAAGACATGTGCCCCAGTATCCCAAAGCAGATGTTTTCATAAAGATCCTGCATTTGCTATCCATGGAGACAGAAACATGGGTGATATTGCCACATTGTGTGCAGCTAAAAAACCCTTCACTGTACCCAGAAAGGACAAACAACCTGATGCAGTAAATAATCCAAAATTGGGTGCCAGTGGTTATCAAACTTAATAAATTAACAATATTTTCCAAGCTTCTACTTACAGGTTGATGGAAATAAGGAGAAGATTAAAAGAAAAATTCTAGGTCTAGCAGAGAAGATTTAAAAACACTCACACGCTTGTGCCCAACCTCCAGCAAGACAATATAATCATTAATTAGGAGGAACAGATGCAGGAATCTAACCCAAACATTAATGACAAGGAGCAGCTGAAAGAGAGACTTACCAGATTCTCCTCTTCGGCCCCTCTTACCTCGTTTCCCCGGAGGGCCTAAAATACAAAGAATAATTTTTTGAACGTGGTTTAGTATTTTTTTCTCTTGTTCCAAAATGGCTAGTAAATAATTTCTACATATTTTATCACTGTTTTTAACTAACAACTTCAAGAAAGGGACCAGATATTTGTAAAGGCCAGCATTATCAGCATTACTCTTGAGCTTCATTTAATTATAAAACCCATACCAGATGTCTAATCATCTAACATTTACTTAAGAATGCAAAACATTTAGAATTTTTATTCATCCTGCCTGGATAGCATCAATAAAGACTTTAATTGCAAATTGGTGCTGTTGAGATTTCATGTTTTTTATGAAAATTTCTTTTCTAAAGGTTTCAGTATACTAATAATTAAAAGCACTAAGTACAAATGACTATAGTTTCTCTTCAGTCAGGGCGCGATCCGGGAGACCCTGGATCGAATCCCACGTCGGGCTCCCGGTGCATGGAGCCTGCTTCTCCCTCTGCCTGTGTCTCTGCCTCTCTCTCTCTGTGTGTGTGACTATCATAAATAAAAAAAAAAAAAAAAAAAAAAAAAAAAAATAAATAAAAGCACTAAGTACAAATGACTATAGTTTCTCTTCAGTCAGGTCCATCATGATTCCCTTGAAAATATTTATTTGGCAGTTAATTAAATGTACATATTCGTAATGGAAATAATCCTTATAATATTTCTATTTTATTAAATATGAATTTTCATATATTGGAATTTCTCTAATTGAGAACCAGCTGAGTTAAAATCATACTCTTTTAATTGGAAAATGTTTAGGTACTAACTATAGGTCTCATTTTTCTAAGGAGCTAGCTCATTGTCATTCAGCAAATATTTAATCTTTATGATGATCCCACTTTCAAAGTGGAGGAAAGAACTTTTTTTCCCAGTGAATTGCTTATAAAGACCACCAAGCTAGTATGTATCAGACTTAACACAAAATTCTAGACATTCATGGCTTTCAAGCTATTATTCTCAATTATATAATTTCTGCCTTCATTTCCTTGAGTAGGAATTCCCACTGAATTATGGTTCAGGCAAACAGAAGAGAATAATTAGCCCACAATGAGAATTAAGGTCTTATAATATTTGCTGGAAAAAAGAGGCCAAGGAAAATACAGACCCTCCTGGTTTTAAAGAATGAGCTGCTAAGTTGTACTGATGACTTCCAAACTCTAGAAAGTTCAAGACACAAGCAGCACAGGCCTTAGCAGCCAGCCAGCTCTTGACATGATCCTGAGCTACCAACTTCCACATGGAAACACTATCATGAGAATAAAAACATCAGTGGGCTAGTTAGTTTTCCCTCAAGCCCTTACACAGAATAGGTCTGGCCATCTGTGTTTTGTAAGAGGTTAAAAACAATCAAGCAATAAAATTGATTGAAAACGTTAGAAGAATTCTTGTAGTAGAGTCCAAAATTATCATTCAAAATTTCAGATTTCTTTCTATATTCTGGAATAAAGAGCAACTTCTTTCTTTCTTTCTTTCTTTCTTTCTTTCTTTCTTTCTAATAAAAAAATTTCTTGAATCCTATTCAGGATATTCTTGACCAAATTGAGAGCAGAAAGAGAATCACATTAATAGGTACATAAACTGAGTAGGACCCTAATAGGTATGAAAAACATATTTATTGATACACACACTGAAACATACACGTACAGAAATATATTGACATATTCTGATACATACAATGTCCTTAAGGTTAGGAATCTGATTTTTTTCCCAACAAAATTACTTAAACTAAGAAGTAGTTGGCAACAACTATATACTTAAGATGTCTGTAGTCTGCATAGTAGGGGTTATAGGCTATGTATAAGATGTTTATCTGCTCTGAAGAGGCAAAGAAGTTGAAAAAATTAAAATAATACCTACAAAAAATTCATTAGTGTCCTGTTGTGAAGATGGGAAGATGGCACCATGAGTTTATGCTCTGATTTTTCCCTTCTACTCAAAACACACAGTCAATTACAAAAAGAGAAAATGTTTTTAGAAGAATCTGTATTCAAAAAAGAAATGGACATAGTCCATTTCTAGTCCAGGCTAGAAATGAACCAGAAATGCAAAGTGGAAAGCAAGGATAAAGCTATGAGCCTGCTGGGCTCTAGTTCTAGACACAGGAATGATGGCTACAAGTACTATTCCTGGAGAATAAATACTCAAAGGTTCTCTAAGTCACTTCCTAAAGCCAGCAGCTTAGAAATGCTGAAGACAAACTGAAAAAACCCCAGGTCTCTGGCTTAAAGGCTGAAGAATATAGACATAATCTCTCAATCAGAAAATGAAGTAAGCATCTGCTGGTTTGATGCCTAACTCTATGATATCTACAACATAAATCTGGGACAGAAGTCCAGAAATGCTATTTTAAGACCAATCTGGTCTAGAAGGTTGAGGATGTCAAACATAAAAGGGCTAGGTAAGAAAGGGTGAGTGCAGAGGAAAGGCATACATAGTGAGAAAACTACAGCAAAAGAAAGAAAATACTTCCTACTCATAATGAGTACACAAAACAAAATTCCGAAACATATGAAGAAATCTAATGCTAAGAAAGGCAGCACTCAAAAAAGAAAAAGAAACAAAGAAAGAAAGAAAGAAAGAAAGAAAAAGAAAAAGAAAAAGAAAAAGAAAAAAGAAAAAGAAAAAGAAAAAGAAAAAAGAAAGGCAGCACCCAAAAATAAGATCATGAATTCTTTCCAGGTAAAATTAATTTAAAAAACCATCGGACAGGGGCACCTGGGTGGTGCAACTGGTTAGGACGTCCAACTCCTGATTTTGGCCCAGATCATGATCTCGGGGTCATGGAATCAAGCCCCAAATCATGGGTTCCACTCTCTCTTTTTTTTTTAAGTTTATTTTTATTTTTTTAAAGATTTTATTTATTTATTCATGAGAGAGACAGAGAGAGAGGCAGAGACACAGGCAGAGGGAGAAGCAGGCTCCATGCAGGAAGCCTGACGTGGGACTTGATCCTGGGTCTCCAGGATCACACCCTGGACTGAAGGAGGCTCTAAACCGCTGAGCCACCCGGGCTACCCATCACTGAAATTTTAAAAAAAGAACAAAGCATTTAAATGCTAGTCTCGGTGTGATTGAAGACAGTATTGATGTAGACTATGCAGAATGCAGCCCACAGACAAATCCAATATTAATATCTATCTATCTATCTATCTATCTATCTATCTACTCTGATCTGAATGTTGGTGTGTTCTCAAGATTCCTATGTTGAAATTCTAACACCCAAAAATGATGGTATTACGAGGTGGGGCCTTTGGGAGGCAATTAAGTCATCATGCTGGGGCCTTCACAAATGCAATTGGTACCTTATAAAAGAGACCCCACAAAGATCTCTAGCCCCTTCCACTCTGTGAGGATAGAGTGAGAAGGCACCAGTTATAACCTAAGAAGAAGGCTCTCACCAGAAGGTGACCATGCTACCACATTCATTTTAGACTTCCCAGCCTCCCCAACTGTGAGAAATACATTTCTGCTGTTTACAAACTACCTAGTCTGTGATATTTTGTTATAGCAGCCCAAATGGGACTAAGACTCTACCTATCTACCTACCTACCTCCCTATCTACCTACCAGCCTATTATGTCAAGAAGCAAAATTTTACTCATATCAATAAGAGAACCCAAAAGAAATGATAGAGAAGCACTTGTTTAAGAGATAATAGACAAGAATTTTCCAGAACAAAATATGAGTCCTGAAATTGAACTTATACCCCAAGTGGCAATAAAAATAATCACACTTAAACTTAATAATGTTTGAATAAAGAGAAAATGTTAAGAACCATCAGAGGGAAAATTACAGTGGAAGGTACTTTGACTGCTGTCTCACCCAAAACAGAGGTGTCAGAAGTGCTTAGACCTGATTTTCACAATAAATCTCATAAATCTCTAATTATTATTTATTAGAATCAGTTTCTTAGTTTTCCCAAAGACTTTTCCTTTTAAATAGTATAATTTATCAATAAAAGTAGATTGCATTAATATTTAAAACTAGTTTGAAATAAACTATAAAAATATTTAAAAGATATTAAATTATGAAAAAATCATCAAAAAAGCAACAATGTCTTTTGAAGAAATAAAAAACAAAGAATATTTCTGAACATATCTGCCCTAAAGACTCAATTGGAGACTTAAAGAAATAAACCAGGGGCGCCTGGGTGGCTCAGTCAGTTGAGCATCTGACTCTTGTTTTCAGCTCAGGTCATGATCTTAGGGTTCTGGGATTAAGCTCCACAACACGCTTTGCACTCAGCAGAGAAGAGTGCTTGAAGATTCCTTCTTTTCCTCTCCCTCTGCCCCTCCTTCTGCTTTTGTGCACTCTCTCTCGAATAAATCAATAAATCTTTTTTGAAAAAAAAAAAAAGATGGGAAATGCTATGGGAAATACATCTGTTATATTGAGAATTGAGAAATAATAGAATCTAAGGAAATGGAAAAATACTTGGCGAAATATACCGATTGAAAGTCGAAAGGTTTTTACAAAGAATTTCATAATATGTGTGAGAGAAAATGAAGCTAAACTGAGTTATGATAAGATGAGAATCTAAGCGCTATGGGATTTACAAAGAAAAAACTAGATTTGAGAGGAGTATGTTACAGTTACTATAAGAAACAGAAGACTAAGACAATTTGATATTGCTTGTGAGTTTAAGGGTAAAAATAATTTTTAAAAATGAGTAGATGGGATGAATTTAACAATAGACAGCTGGCAGATCACTAGAGTGAGAAATGAAAAATAAGAAAAGACAAATGATAGATGTTGCCCAGACAAAACTGATGTTAATAATAGTGGAGAAAGATAGTGACTGTTTCCATTCCAAACTGAGTGATGAAGTGTTGGCCAGGTATGAGCTGTAAGAACAAAAATAGAAGCTAAAACCTGACTCTTATTCACTGAATTTGGCCAGATCCTTGAAGCAGAAATTCTCAGTAAATTCTATCAGCCGAAAGCCATGACTCTGCAAAAGAAACTGGTTCAAGAATTTGAATGGGAAGCTATCAGCAACAGAGGAAGTGAACATTTACAAGCAGAGAATTCATGAAATGAAGAATGAGTTATGGAAAACAGAGGGAGACTGTAAAACCAGAGTGCTCTTTAGAATAAGAAAATTCATGACAATCGATACTGTTCATGTTTCAGAATTTTTGCTTGAAAGACAATACAACCTGTCAGCCTGAGATAGACAGTAATAAAAATTAGCCATGATGGTAATACTTTAAAGACCTGTGTCAACAAACCCAACTTGAGTCAGATCTAGGTCATCAAATCACATCATAGCAAGGTGTCTTAGGCCAAACCAGTTCTTTTGGCCCCAAACTAATATTGCTGGACCACTCTACTCCTTACTAATGGCATACCCACCTGTCACAAGACTCTTTTCTAAGGTGAGATATGTGCCAAGAAGTAAATATATGCTTATATATGGGCCTTCCCATGGTCTTGGGGGGTAGATGGTTATGGTGTATGTCTGGAATACCCTAATCCAGTTTATCAGATACATTACCAAAATCTGTCAATTCTACTCCTATTACTTGAATCTATTCACTCCTCCACTCCTACTAGTATGTCATGGCTGAGCTTAAACATAACCTTTCTGGGTACTCAGTCAGAGAAGAGATTTTTTTACTAGGATTTTACTTGTCTTTAAAAACATTTTACTCCCCCCCCCCAAAAAAAAACATTTTACCATCTATAAACTTTTTACAATGAAACAAACAGGAAGTATTTGAGAAAAGTTTAAGAACTCATAATGGGCTAGGGGGTTTGTTTTGTTTTTACCTCTTGCTTTGGATTTCAATGCACATTTCTGGCTTTCTCTGGGCGGGGAAGAGAAATAATGTGGATAGAAACAAAAGGAAGAAATCCAAAAACAAATGGATTAAAGACTTAATCATAAGAACTGAAACTATAAATCTTCTAGAAGAAAACACAGTGAAAAGCTCCTTGACATTGGTCTTGGTGATGATTTTTTAGGTATGACACCAAAAGCACAAGCAACAAAAGCAAAAAATAAACAAGTGGAATTAAATTAAACTAAAAAGGTTTTGCACAGCAAAGGAAATGATCAACAAAATAAAATCAGTCTATGGAAAAAATATGGGAGAAAATATTGGCAAACCATCCCTCTGATAAGGAGTTAATACACACAAAAATATAAGGAATTCCTACAATTCAAAAGTGAACAATAAACCACCCAATTTAAAAATAAGCAAAGAACCTACATAGATATTTCTCCAAAGATGACCTATAAATGGCCAAAAGTTATATAAAAAGTGTTCAACATCACTGACCATCAGGGGAATACAAATCAAAACCAAAATGAGCTATCACCTAATACCTGTTAGGATGATTATTATTTAGAAAAATAAGACAAGTGTTGGTGATGGTACAGAGGAAAGAGAAACCTTGTGCACTGTTGATGGGAATGTAAATTGATGCAGCCACTACAGAAAACAGTATGGAGATTCCTCAGAAAATTAAAGCTGGAACTAACCTATGATCAAGCAATCCCACTTCTGGGCATGTGTACAAGGGAACTGAAATTAGGATCTCGAAAAGAAATATCTATAGTCCTGTGTTTATTGCAGCACTGTTCATAATAACCAAGATATGGAAACAACCTAAGTGTCTACCAAGAGGTGAATGGTTAAAACAAATATGGCATATACATGCAATGAAACATTATTTAGCCCTAAAAAAGAAAAATTCTGCCATTTGAAATAATATGGATAGACCTGGAGGGCATTATGCTATGTGAAATAAGCCAGATATAGAAAGACAAATGTGGTACATAAAATAGTCAAACTCAGAAGCAAAGAGTACAATGGTTATTGCCAGGGCCTGGGAGGAGAGGGAAATGGAAACATGATGGTCAAAGGGTACAAAGTTACTGTTATGGAAGGTAAGTTCTGAAGATCTTCCATATAGGACAGTGCCTATAGCTAACAGCAGTATACTGTATATGTAAAATGTCCTATGAGGTAGGTCTTATGTCAAGCATTTTTACCACAAAGTAGCAATAAGAGAGAGTAGAAGGAATCTTTAGGAGGTAATTGATATGTCTATGGCCTTGATCATGGTGATGGTCTCACCGATATATATTCATCCTGAAATTCACTGAGTTGATAGATTAAATATGTACAGTTTTTACATGTCAATTATATTTTAGGGAAGTAGTTTTTTTTAAAAAAGAAACAAAGGGAAGGCTCATGCCCTGAGTGATCATGCTTAGATGTGTTGTCATAAAAAACACTAAGAACAGGGAGAAATGTTCTATCTTGTTACAAGAATGACCTAATGGTTACTACTGACATGGATCATTTGAGAATTAATTCCTGACTGAATGCCCATGAAAAAGGTAATGAAAAAATGTAACAGCACAAACTAGGAGCTCAATAAATATTAGCTCCATCTTATGCTTTATTTACATTTTCTTGTTATATTTAGTCAATAGTAATAATATATCTGAGTATTTAATAAGAAAAGCATTTCACATAGAATGTGTATGTGAAAAAGATTATGAGAAATTAACATTACCTTCAATTAAAACGGTCAAAGGGACAAGTTAGTATAAAGAAAGAACTTAGAACACAGAGTTAAAAGATTTACAGGTTTTCTCTACTGTGTAAATTGATCTAACTTCAATTAACCTCTTTGATTTTGGTCTACTAAAAGATCTGGTCAATAATACTAACTCTATCCCACTTATATGATTATTGTGAGGATGAGAACTGTAAAGTGTTATATACATATGGTAAGTGACCATTTCCTTCATTTCTCATAAATTCATTGAAGCTTATAAACTATTTCCATGCTACATTACTGTCATATTCATCAATAAAAGTAGTAAGAGTTCAGAGGCACCTGGGTGGCTCAGCTCGAGCGTCTGCCTTTAGCTCAGGGCATGGTCCCAGAGTACTGGGATCAAGTCCCACATTGAGCTCCCTTTGAGGAGTCTGCTTCTCCCTCTGCCTATGTCTCTGCTTCTCTCTGTGTCTCTTATGAACAAATAAATAATATCTTTAAAAAAATAGTAAGAGTTCAAAATTCAAATTAAACAATGACACATACTAATAAAAAGCTGAAAACTTTAGTCAGAACTTTCATCTTCAAAGGCAAAGAGACTCTTTAAGGACATCAGAGAAAATGATGTAAAAATACCACAAACAACAGTAAATATTCCAAAAATTAAATACTCTTATCCAGAATTCTGGAGGCAGGAAAGTAGAAATGTTATAGCAAAGAAGAGAAGGAGACTGAGCTTGTGGCCAAGGAGGGGAAGAGTGAGTAGGAAACAGGGAAAAGACGTTGTAGCCCTGTGTGCCGATGCCTGCTGGCCTAGGGAAGCCTATGGGAGAAATGCGTGTAAGCCTAGGATGCCCCTTCCCTGCATCCGATCCCAGGAATAGGTCTCCAACAGCTGCAGATGGCGCTTGGGAAGGAGGAACCTGTCTGGGCACAGATCAGCCTTCCAGAACCATCATCCTCCCCCATTCTCCAGTTCCTTTGAGAAGACTAAATCAGGTTTACCTTCATTCAGATCTTCTAGATTAACCTTACAAGTAGGCACAGATGAATTTCAGAGCCTTCCCCAAAGTCTTCCCACTTGCTTGCTTGCTTAATGCTTGAAATTCTTTCAACATAGACCAAAGCCTTTCATTCCACAATTAGAAGTAAAAGGCTTAAACAGCAAATGCTTGGTAGAAGTACAATATTAGCTAAAATGTATTTTCTCCATACTCCTAAAATGTCTAAATTACAACATCCCTAAGAGGTCATATAGCCCAAAAGTTTTCACACTGTGCTTTATACCCAACTATGAGAGCAGCTCCAATTTGCCATACTGAATTGCAACCATTTGCAGTAAAAGTCCATTGGCTAAAACAAGCTTATAAATCAATGATTCATATTTCTGCAGATGTAAGATCGAAGCCAAGAGAGGTGAAAACAACCTGCTGAGGGTCTCACACAGTAGACATCAGCTTCCTGATTCCAAATTCAGTGCTATTTGACTCAGCAGGCCACTTCTCATTTTTTATCTCACACTCCATAGATTGAAAAACTGGACACAACCAGTGCCAACTTTCCAAATTGCTTCCTTTTATCAATGGCCTGCTTCATATTTGTATAACATGACTACTTAGGCAGAGGTACTATTATTACTTGTTATAGTCTCCCACTAGACTGTAAGCTCTGGAGAGTACAAATTCCCTTGTTCATCCTTGTATCTCTAGCAACTGGCCCAGGACTTATCATTCAATGAATCTTGAAAGGAATATTGCCTATGGGCTATTTGATGCATACCAACATTATTTCATACTATGTTAATTTTTAAAAGAAATAACTTTTATTTAGGGGATTTATTCCCCAAGATATTTTATTTTATTTATTTTTTTAAAGATTTATTTATGTATTTATTTATTTGAGACACAGAGAGGAGAGAGAGAGGCAGAGACACAGGCGGAGGGAGAAGCAGGCTCCATGCAGGGAGCCTGACGTGGGACTGGATCCCGGGTCTCCAAGATCACGCCTGGGCTGAAGGCGGCACTAAACCACTAAGCCACCGGGGCTGCCCCCCAAGATATTTTAAAATGAGGTGTACTGCACTATATGTAACATAGGCTTGTTTGTTTTAAATATATTTTATGTGTGTGTTTTTGTTTCAAATTTCTTCAAGTTTCTAATCTCTGTGGAATGTCAGTTTATAAAAGAAAGTTAATCATAATAAACAATAGGTAATAATTTAAGTTTATAATAGCCAACTCCATAACTTTCTACAGAGTGTTATTCAGACACACATTATTTATTTTAAAGGCAATGAGTTCAATTGAAAAGTTGTAAAAGTATGTTTCCTCCTTTTTTTTTAACAACACAAAAGACACACTAACAGAGGTTTCATTTATTTTTTATTTTAAAGATTTTATTTATTTATTCATGATAGTCACAGAGAGAGAGAGAGAGGGGCAGAGACACAGGCAGAGGGAGAAGCAGGCTCCATGCAGGGAGCCCGACGTGGGATTCGATCCCGGGTCTCCAGGATCACGCCCTGGGCCAAAGGCAGGCGCCAAACCGCTGCGCCACCCAGGGATCCCCTAATAGAGGTTTCAGGGGACTCTATCCTTACAAGTTATTCCAGTAATAAAAAATACAAAAATTAATAGTTTATTAATAAAAATAGTTCATTGGTATTTTAGTTTAAACAACAAAAATAGAGTGGCTCAATTTTTATTTTTGAACCCTAACCAGGCTATATCATAATTTCAATAAAGCTAGGAATATTTATAATGTACCAGACTCTTAAGGTTAATAATTAGAACGGTTTTAAAAATCTTTAAGAAGATTTTAAAAATCAAATAAATAGATCAGGACCTTAAAGTAATTTTATGAATATTCCTTTCATAAATCTGCTTTTTTTCCTAGCTTTTACACCAGCAACTTTTTCCTAATGATTTCAAGTAAAACTTACGAAACATAAAATACATGCAGAAATTGTGTTCAATTAACAAAGATAAAACAATGTGACTCATGGAAGATATTTAAAAAAAGAAGAGAAAAAACTCCATCAGGTGGCTAATAAACATGAAAACATTAGGAGTGTACTCCTTGGGACACCTAAAGCTAACTGGGTAGATATATATGTGTGCACTGGTTTAAATGTAAAATACAATACTTCCTTGGGTTAGTAGCCAAATGGTTTTAAAGCAACTAGTTCAGAAGAAAATGGGCTACTTTTTCCAAAATATACTTCCCATTAGGAGAATTTTTAAGCATCTAGGCATGCCCTTCTGGCAAAGTATGTTTTTATTTTCTCATGAAATGCATTGAGAACAAGGCTTTTGTTTTTTTCTCTTTCTACATATTTTTCAATATTACAATGAAAATTTCAACAATTGTTATTTAAAAATTTAAAATAAATATAAGCAACTTATATCAGAACTGTAATGATTGTAATTCTCAACATTATTATATCGGCATTTTTTTCTATGGTTGAGTTTCTATGCCTTGTTGAGAGAATCCAATGGATCAAAATTGGCTTCTAAACCTTCTTCCCAATTATCTCAATGTAACTTCAGTTCTGGCTTCTGCTCAGTTTAAATGAAGCACTCCAACTGAACCAATAATTAATATTTGTAAATTTTATAACTTAGGAAAAATGACCTTAGACAGCTGAGGACTCTCACAAGAACATACTGGAAAACAACCACACTTACAATCAAAGGAAAGGATTTCCAAACCAAGTGCAATGGAATCTTTTCTAGGCTTTATGTTGAGCCTTTGTTTCCAGAAATGGAATTCCAGCAAATGAGGAGTTGTCTTTTTTGCTGTTTTCAATATTTAGATAATAAATATAGTACAAGAGTCAATAGAAGCTGTTCAAGACTACAAATATTCCCATGTTACAGTTCATTGACTTTAATGAGGTCTGATGTGGCACAGTTGTTATTTCTATCATTCGTCTCCCACACGTAAAGTGTTTCATTATTATGGTACTAGAAGTTTTACCCCATGATCCTACAGGGGATTTGTCATGACAACCTTTTCTATTTCTACTTGCAGGAAAGGGGGCTGCAAGATGTCAGAGAGAAGGGCTTGGGAACTAAGAAAGATGTGTTTCTTTGTGAGATTATATTTTACATAAGGAGTGGTTATTACATACAAAATGTAATATATTAACATAAGAAAGTTTCGTTCCCAAGCTTACAGAAAAATTTAAACGAGCTCTCTAGATTCCATATCTAATGGAATGCAGGACAATGAATAGATCTTTAAAGATAATTTTTAAAGTAACAGAAAAAAACCAAGATCAATGGCTCAATGTAGTTCATCATATATTCAATAAATAATAACTCTTAATTAATCAAAGATTGAAACAATGGAAAACAGAAAAAAGTGGGCTAATGGTAACTGAGATTTGTCTTCATTAATGGCTTTGCAATGTTACAAGCTTTTGCCAAAAAGCTGATGGATGAATTAAACACAGCAGCACCACGTACACCATTACATATATGTAAATGGCTCACATTTCTTTCAGCTGGTGCTAAATGCTGGCACTAAATGAATTATTTATCATTCCTATTGCTAAAGTTAGTCACTAAGGGGAAAAGCAATCTTAAGAGAACTGGTTTAATATTGAAAATTACTGATTAAAAATAGTAAACAAAAAGTCAAGATGAAACCATCAGAAGAGGAGTAGGAGTCCTTCAAAGGGAAGGGGCAGCACAGAAGTCCAGATCTGCTGAAACAAGCACGAAGGCAGAAGGTGCTGAGGCAACCGGAGTGGGCATGAGAGCAAGAGGTCATCTGTAGAAGTCAGGCAACCTATGGCCCCATAGTGTCATGGAGGGAAATACAAGTACTTGGACAAAATGAAAGGGATAATGATGACAGTTAATATTTACAAGTGCTAGGGCAGCTTGGGTGGCTCAGTTTAGCGCCGCTTTCGGTCCAGGGCGTGATCCTGGAGACCTAGGATCAAGTCCCATGTCGGGCTTCCTACATGGAGCCTGCTTCTCCCTCTGGCTGTGTCTCTGACTCTCTCTCTGTGTGTCTCTCATGAATAAATAAATAAAATCTTAAAAAAAATATTTACAAGTGTTCATCATCCATCTGGCATCAAACTAAGCACCATCCTTGCATCGTTGCATTTACCTATACTAGTTGAGTGATCGCCATATAATTGTGGAAAGTGATATAAAAAGGCTATCACAAATCTAGAAAGTGATAGGTTAGGGATTTATACCTAGACAGTATGAGTCCTAAATTGTACATTGCAAAACTAAATACTTGCTTATTTACTAAGCACACTATATGGATCACTCTATTTTCCAACATAAACACACAGAGCTGCCATCAAGGACAACAGAAGCTTTAAGAGAAGTTGGAAAGAATTGGTTCATAAATATTCCCAAAGGTGTCTGTTTACAATTCTAGTTTATAGGTTTATTTTTAGCCTCTTGTTCTAAATGTAAAATAATCATGAAAAATTAATTGCCAAAAGTTAATAAACTTTTATTTTGCAAAGATAAAAAGGAACTGTGTTCTCTTTATATACTGAAAACACTCATAAGGTAATTTAGGTGGAAGTGATTAGCATATATTCATGTATACGTTCAGTTAATATACTCTTATCCCATGTATGCCGGTTTTTGCTTTTTTTTATTGATGGTAAGGACATTTACTGTGAGACCTACCCTCTTTACAGAATTTTAAGTGTACAATACAGTATTGTTAACTATAGCATGCATACCAGTTTTTACAAGTCTGTTACATTTAAGTATTTAGAATGGGACAAATAAAAAAATATTGGTCTTTAAAAATGAGAGATGGTGTCTTTTTCACTATTGTGTTCTCTGTACCTGGAACATAATTCAATATTAGTTAAATGGGTAACTTTTAAAAAAGCTAAAATAACAATAACAGTTTTGTATTTCTTCTGGTTAAAAAACAAACAAAAACCCAATGGAGTATAATTTTTGAAACCAGCCATGAGGATACACATTTGAACTTTCTTCTGCAACACAGTAGCTGTATAATTTGGGACAGATTAACTTTGAAAAACCCATTTCTTCATCTACAACATGTAGATAATATCTATCTCAAAAGAGATATCTCAAAGAGTTTATGTCTTTGTTCTTCAGCTCTCAATTCTTACGTCTCTCTCAAATCCATCTGCATACAAGTACAAAGGTAATAATCTTAAAATATTTTCATCATATGATTCCTCTGATCAATAAACTTCCACAGAAATATGGGAGTAAGTACTTACTAGCCTAACAGATGAGGTTTTCCCACTAGGAAAACCCAGTCCCACTATTTCTCAATCCCAATTCTCCATGCCTAATCCCTGGTCTTTCATAATTCTTGTCCTCTCCTTACTTAAATTTAATTTCAAGAAGACAATATAAGAGCAACAATCCTTTCTCCCTTGCCATGTATTGGCCCCATTTTTCTCTCCAGTCTTTTTTCCAACATACCCAAGAACTAATTCTGTTACAATATAAATTCTGCATTCTTGCTACATCTCTAACAGCTTAATGAACATTTTAACACAGGTGTGAAGTAAAAGTACACAATGCTTTTATTTTTACCATTATCCTCAGTTTCCTAAATAGGAATAGGAATGGCATTTCATACTTAAAACTATATTTTAAGGAGAAGCTCCTATTTGCCTGTGTAAGGAACTAATTTGCTCAATGCTATGATGTATTTGAAATGTCACGCATATGAAAAGTGCTCTACAAAATGTCAAATTATCCTGTTAAACTGAGAACAAAATGTAGTACAGGTTAGGATAATGGTTGGCCTTCCATAGAAATGCTAATATAGGTGATCTTCACCAGAAACTCCAGTCCCATTTGGCCATTAAAAAGATACTTGAAATCCCCTAACCACCCCACAGAGTTTCATTGCCTCCTTCAAAACAAACACAGTTGTTTCCTTACAGTTAAATCTCAGATTCATCCTGACAGGCAAATTCCCTAGAATACAAAAACATTATGAGTAGACTTCTATGAATAAAATGTTTCCCCATATGATTTCACAATAATTCTGGCACTTTAATGCTGCTATATCCATCACACAGCAAGCAAACATTTTCCAATAAAACTGCAGAAGGGCCAATCCAAGACATACAATTTTAACTTTGCAAATCAAGGTTTTTTGGTATATTGTATAGGAACTAATACAAATTTCATTTAAAAAAGACAAAGAGCCTTTTATTTTGGTAGACACACACATGTATGGCTTTATACAATAAGGAAAACATCCACTAAAATAATATTGGCTGTTTATCTGACATCTTTTGCTCTAACCAAGATGGGAACTTCAAAGCATGCCAACATTTAGATGTGTGTGTCAGAGGCCAGTGAGTAAAGATGCCTAAGACCTAAGTACAAATGCCAATCAACTTTAAAGGACTTATGAAAGACCTCTGATAGAGCAGACCAGGAGCTCTGGAGCTAACTATCAGGGGTGAAAGTTCAAGAGTTAAAACTTAGGTTATGAGAGAAAGGGTAATTTCAAAGCAGAATTTGAGTATTTTTATTTTGCAACTTGCTTTCATAACGGCTTTACATAAAATCAAACAGTTTTTAAATATGGCATTTTATTGTGATACCAGGTAACATTAGATGAAACACTTTCAAGGGAAATATTAACTGGTAAATATAGATGGAACCATATGCTCAGAAGTGGAATTGGTACCATGAAATCTATTTTATGCTCCTTAGTAAAAGGACTCATATTTTTCATGTGCCAACTAGTGGGCCTATTATATGTCTTTCAAAACACAAAAGATTGTGTCTTGAATAAGTGTACAATATTAATAAATTTCTTACACAAAGATCTTTGTGTAAAATGTTCAACAGAATATATTTTCGTTTTTAGTGGTTCTCCATATCTGTATTTGAGTGTGAACAAAACTGAGGAAATTAGGATCTTAATCCATTTTGACACTACTTATACCCTCTCCATATGCATATTTGTGAATATGTATGACTTAATCAGGTCATGCATCATTAAATCATTCTTCATATTCAGCCCCTTCACTTCATAATAATTATAAAGAAGTTCTTAAGTTTTACTGGTAAGCTTTGAAATTAGTTGTTAATATTCAGCATAAAAAGGGATTCCTAGAAATAAAATAAATCCCCTAGATATGTGATCAAATTTGATTGTTCACTGAATATTTTATGCTGAGATAAAGGTGGGCATATCTAAAAAAGTTGTTGACTTTTAAAATATTTTAAGTCAAAGAATAGACAAGAATTCCTTATGCTATCAATAGTGGGTATGTCTGGTTTCCTCCTAAAAAGATGTCATGATCTTGTTAGAGATATAAGGCCTAAAACAAAAACAATTAAAGAACAATATTAACCAGTATGTAATACAATGTTATACTGTATATGACATTTGTTATTATCACAGAAGCTCAAAGAAGAGAATTGGCAAAAGCTTCTCAAGGAGGTGAAACTTAGCTTGACTTAAAAGAGTAGACAAAAAAAAGAGGATAAGGCAGGATATAGAACAGGCATGAATAAACACAGCTATTTATGTCCAGTGAAGCTACCCATGAGACCACCTTCACTGGAATATGAATTTTTGTTTAAAATAAGGTTAGATAAATAAGGTGGGTCTAGATTATAGAAGGCCTCAAGTGGCAAAAGAAATAAGGAAATAATAACAAGAAGATATTTTGGGAAAACGAATCTTTCAGGAGTTAGCAAAGTCAACTGCGAATCGCCTACAAGAACTAAGGCATAAAGTAATAAAGAGTATACTGGCAGTAGGACAAAAATTAGATACTTAAAGTAATTTTGACAAGAAGAATCAAGCATGGGGACACCTGGGTCACTCAGTTGGTTAAGCATCCAATTTTTGATTTCCACTCAGGTCATGATCTCAGGGTCCTGGGATCAAGCATTGCTTCGGGCTCCCCACTCAGCCCGGAGTCTTCTTGAGATTTCCTCTTTCCCTCTCCCTTTACCCCTCCCCCCATTACTCTCTCTTTCTCTCTCTCAAGTAAATAAACAAATAAATCTTTTTTTTTAAAAAAGAATCAAACATGAGGGCTCAATTTGATGTAGGGGATGAGTAAGAGAGGTTGAACATCAAAGATGGCTCCACAGATTTGAGTTTTATAGCAAACTAATATGATTAGATTCTCTGTAGTTTGCATTTCTTCTTTTAAGATATGATGTACAGACCTTTACAATGAAGTTAAAAAGCCCTAAAACTTGGAAAACATTGCTCTTGTATTTGAGGTCAATTTTATTGACATAATTGCAAAGTTCAACCCAAGTAAAATGGATAATAACTTGATGATGATATTACAAAATGTATCACAACAATCACAGAACAGGTCAAATCTCTAAGTCTTATTTGTATCTTTCAGTTGATCCCCTTTAAAACCTATGAAATTCTTTCCATATTTCCATTCACGTACAGTGAGTTAATTCAGGATTTTCATCAGTGGAATATTGATTTGAATCATCCTTGAAATAAAAAGACAGTGGGATTAATAGACTGAGAACCAAAGGCCTCCTATGCCCTGTTGTCACTAAGCTTTGCAGAATCTTAGACTTATCTGTAATATGAAGAGGTTGCATAGCGCTTCTTCCAACAAGATGCTTCTATGGGAAACAAATGAAAATAACTCTTTTCCTAATGGCCACACCTGCTCTCTAATATCTACAAAGTGGTGGTAACTCTTGGCCCACCAAAGTAAATACAAGAATGCCAGTTAAGTCGATTGATTTTACATCAAGTAGGCAGGCATATTATTAACGGGTATAATGATAGCAGCCACTGTCATATTTTTCTGTATCAGGGGTGGAATGCTTGCTTTGAGGAAGTAGAAGGTAGAGGCAGAGTAATGGTGTATCACATACAATGACAAGGAGTTCAGCCTGAGCCCCTAATTGTTTGGTTCTTCAGAACTGTGGCAAGAAGAAGGCAGTGGTAATGAATGAAAGCAATGTGGTCTGCTTCTTTCAGGCTCTTCTAACCCCTTGGACTGATGGCTACAGCTGAGAAATTCCACAGGGATTGAGGAGGGGAAGTGCCCAGGGCATGATGCAGGCACACAAATCCCTCTGGAGTCCTAACCGCCCTGCCTGAGTACACACAATCATGAAGCACAGTTGTTTGATCTTGCTACACTCTCCCTCCCGCGTGAAGAAATGCTCAGAAGCAGGAACACTTCCTTTCAGTTACATCACAAGTTGTAATAAATCAGTAGCCAGTCTTTGTTCAGTTGTGTCAATTATAATCTAACCAGATAAGTTCTGTATTACAGAAGTGTAGAAAGCTGCATTACAGCTACCTGACAGAAATATTTTGTTGTATTTGTTGTGCTAGAAAATATTAATACAGTAACCCCCAAAATGCCAAATAGCTGGCAAATACCTTTTTTGTGCTTTATAGATGTATATGTGCATGTTTAAAAACAAATTTCATCCCAATCATATTCCTACTTCTATTCTATTGGCTGAAATAACCAAAAAATCTAATCATAACTTAAAAGTAATTATACAAAGATAACTATTCAATAACCTTTATTTTTATTTTAAAACAGTCTCTAGTTTAGTCATTAAGCCCAGATTTTTGAGCCAAAAGACTGACAAGGCCTTCTTCATGCCAATAGATTAAAGTATTCACTGTATGACAAGGTTTTTCATTTCACTGTAGCAACCAATGATGAAATGCAATATGGTCAGATTAAAGGTGGTACATAACTACTCTTTTGTAATAGTAATATCTTTGGTAAACCCACACATGCTATCAGTCATTTAAATCCAGAACCTCAAGCTGAGCAGAGTCCCATCAAAGTCTTTACATGTCCCACCTGCCTTAGGGTGATACATACCTCATTTGAAGTAAAGCTTCATGACAGCTGCAGAAATGTACTCAATGAATTTAAAATAGACAGCAATCTAGATTAACAGTGATGGAAATATCTGGACATTCATTTTTAAATGAATTGTAACACTCCAAATCCAGAGCTGATTCGAAGCTGGTACGCATCAGCGCTACCGCATTGGTTGTTAATTAGCCAGTTTTGAAGGTACCTCCCCACCAAGTGCCTCTCCTTCTAATACTCTAGCAACCCAACCTCTTCCTCAAAACCCCCCTGGAACTCCACACAAAATGGCCCCTAAAGGAGGCAAAGACCTGGCCCCACAGGAGATCTCTCAAACTCTATTCCAGCACTGAGGTTGATATCTACTCGGAT
Source organism: Vulpes lagopus (assembly GCF_018345385.1). Taxonomy (NCBI): domain Eukaryota; kingdom Metazoa; phylum Chordata; class Mammalia; order Carnivora; family Canidae; genus Vulpes; species Vulpes lagopus. Next base: position 105,344,824 of record NC_054829.1, read on the forward strand.
TTGTTGGTGCATGTGCCATACTATTTGGTATGCCATACTATTTTGAATGCCACCTTGCCCACCTCCATCATCACTACAGCACTTCTCATGTTGTATCACAATTCTCCCAGTACAAGTCAGCTTCCATCTGTTCTGTACTTGATGTCAGAGAATCAATCTAATTCATCTTTGAGCCCTAGTGCCCAGGAGAATGATGCCATATCAATAGATGTTTGGTAAATCTGTGAATGAATTAGCCATAAAAATCAAATTTCATCTTGTCACTTTGGTAGCATAATATTCACGAATAAAATTATTCTTGTTCTTACACAGTATTTGCTATTTCATATCAGGATTTTCTTGGAGACACATGTGGCCTTTAAACTTTCTTAGGCTTCCACATTGTGAGACAGCAATAGAGAAGTAAAAATCCCAAGGGAGAACTCTTTTTTGAGGTAGTTGTGCTTTTTATCTTACTCCTGCAACTTTACAGAAAGTATAATAAGATTTATGAGACCATCCTATAAAACTACAAAAAAAATCTTTAAAAACCTCTCTCATCTGATTCACTATAGAAACCATCTTTAGAACTTGTGTTCTTCAAATGTCCACACTTTTTTAATGTGTATGATTCCTGAGTCTCTACTGTTCCCCTACCTGCCTCCAGCCCCTTCCCTACTTTAATGAGCAGCCTCTTTATCCAAACACAGTGTAACTCTTTTGGGGGGGGGAGTCCTGAAAATGTTTTACGTTTACAGCATTTAAAAATTAAGAGCCACAGAATTCTTTTTAATGCTTTGGTGCTGGATGGGAACCCAAATTTTGTTTCATCACATTAGGAAACATTTAGGAGATCAGGAAGCACACAGGAAAAATCTCTTTACAGAAGAATACACCCTCCATCTCCTGGTGAACAATTTTTGTTTTCTTTTTCAGGGAGTAGTTTATGTGCTATGTTTAAGCCACACATGAAAGTAATATCTCCCTCGTGAGCCTGACTTTGGCTCATGCTGATTTTTTGACGCCAAGATTATGGTAATGATTTAAAGAGGGAAAGAAGCAAATGGAATAAGAGGAAAACATGGAAGAGAAAGGATTAGTGAGGGAAAATTTTTTTCCCAATCTAATACAACACAAAGTATGTCTTAGGAAATTGAAAGGAGAGTCAGCCCTCAAATCAAACCAAAGATACTGGGACAGTGTCTTAATTAGGTAAACAAGACTATGTATTCTACAGCCTGATATACCAAAGGAATGTGAAAGATTCCAACAATAATCTAAAACCAAAAAACTTGTTTTCTAAGTTTAGGTCCTATTCTACGAAATACTCAGAAGTCTTCTAGGGCACGTGCCGTTGCTTTCGGTGGCTTCTCCAAGGCCAGCTGTGCATATCTTCAGTAGCTTGGAAGCTGGCCAGTGCAGTAAGCCCCATGCTGGACTTGGGAAACTAATCCTCTCTATTATTGCCTTTTCACAGGTGGGACACCTGCCCTTTTCTTTTATCAAGGCCTTCCTAATGACATATTAAAGGCTCCCCAAACTCAACACAACATTTGGATCATTATATTTGAATGAAAAGATAAATGCAATGAAAAAACACTAGTAATGGGTAAGTAGGATATTTAGTCTAAGGACTTGGTGCACATGCAACAGATTTATCATTTTCGACAGACTGAAAAGGGAGGGACAGTGTGAGGGAGGGGACAGGGATGGAAAGAAGGGAGGGAGGATAAGAGGGAGGATGGAAGGAAGGAAGGATGGATCGGGGCACTGTGCAAACCCAAACAAGCACACTTTCTAGGCTCTTTGTAAATGAAATACGCACATATATCTATGGCTTTATTTTCTTTTCTGGGAGAAAAACAAGAGAACTAGGATGGTCTAGGAGATGTGGAAGCTGCTGGCTCTTAACCATCTGAAAATTCACTTTATTTATTCATTTATAAGGTAGGCATAATACTATTTACCTTAAATAGCCAAGTTTTACAAGATGTAATTAAAAACATAAGAGCAAGATAATCATATGACAAGAAATTTAGAAATTTAAGAAAAAAATTTTAAACTCTCAGTTTCCTAACACAAGGATTATTTTGATTTGGTGTATTTTCATGGCCATATATTTGATATCTTTATTTTACGTGTATAAGATTTTTTATCTTATTTTTTTACTTAATCTCACACAAAAAGCATTTTCCATGTTGCATCAATCATCATAATCATTATTTTTAATCATATTTGGTTAAGTAGGTATTTCATTTTAGAGTAAATTACGTAATCCTTGATCCTGTTGTACATTTTGGTTGCCCACACATTCTGTCTACTGCTAAAAATATGATGATGGACATCTCTGTACGTATGTTTTGCTATAGTCTCTGAAGGTTTGCATCTCCCTGAATCCATATGTTGAAAGCCTAACCCACAAGGTGATAGTGCTAGGGAGGTGGGGCCTTTGGGAAGTGATTAGGCAGGAGGAAGGAATCTTCATGAATGAGATTAGTATACCTTGATAGAAGAGGGTAGAGAGAGATCCCTTGCCCCTTCTACCACATGAGGGCACAGTGAGAAGTGGGCGGTCTGTAATCCATAAGAGGCCCTTGACCTAAATTCAACCTTGCTGGTGCCATGACCTTGCACTTCTAGTCTCCTCAACTGAAAAATAAATTTCTGTTGTTTAAAGCTACATGGTCTATGGTCTATAGAATTTTGTTATAGCAGCCCAAACGACTAAGATAGATATTTTGTTTTATTCTGTTTTCTTAACAGAGAATATTTCTTTGGGATAGAGTCTCAGAACTATGACTCCTAAGCTATGTGAGTTGAAGATTCTTTTTGTGGAAGTTGACCAGAAACATGTGATAGTTCTGGTCTCCACATCTATGACAGCACTAAAAAATCTCATTAGTTTTGAAATTTTTAAGTTAATAGATGAAACATGTTACCTCAATTTTATTCATATTTCTTTCTTTACCGATTAGGATCAACATTTTGTATTTAATACTTACATCTCCTCTTCTATAAACTCAGTTTATGTCCTTTGTATGAGTGAGCTTTGAGAGAGAGTGAAACAATGAGAAGCTCTTTGTGTTATTTTCAAAACTGGTATTTGAGGCTATTAGTATCACTAAGTTTTATTTCTAGTGTGAAGCATACCGTAGTCATTTTACAAGGATCCCATATTTTGGAACTTTGCTCTTCCTGCAATTATAGAATCAATATGGGTCTCTCAAATCTGGTGGTTGATAGTGATTTCACTGTTTCTGTCCTCCCTAAAGTCTGTATTACAGACCCACCCATATTCTCAGTTTGCAAAACCCTCTGCAAGTTTTCTGTCTTCTTTTTAAAAACTTTTGATTACTCTGAAATGACAAGCACCATGACCACTACAGACCCCCAACCTCACCAAGATGTCTTATTTCTCAATAATAAATGTTGCAATCAGTGTGATAGTTGCCAAGCTATTCCTTGCCCAGATGTGCTAAATCAGTTACATAACTCTATAGGGGGCCCACATAAAACTTTATACTGCTCAGCACCATCCCATTCCAACCCCCAAAACGAGCAGCCCTGACTCTGCAACATGGTGTAGGATTTAATGGCTTATTCCATTCCTCCACTGTGTTCTGTGCTGGTACCTGCAATCCAGTTTTATCAGGTTGGGGCTCTTCTCTGTGGACAGATTTACCATTATTCACCATGTTTTCCAGATGGGATCACTATACTATCATACATACAATCTGGGCTATCTCAGAGAACCCCTGATAAAAACTGTGTGTGTGTGTGTGTGTGTGTGTGTGTGTGTGTTAGATGACTGGCAGAAGGGGTAGAGTGGTGTAGAAAGCAGAGAAACCAAGCCCTAAGCCTCCTATTTCAGAATAAACCAACACCTTAAACAGTTTTTAACTCCTGAACATAATTTCTGCTACTAATCTTCTATTAAAATACCTCAATGGTTTGGAAATGCCTTTAGAGATAACCTCCATCATGTACATCATGAAGATGTTGAGACCTATTAGACCAGAGATTCTATAAGGACAAAATTCATTTTCATCCTTTGAGCTGCCTCCTCTACCTGACATATATTTATTTTAAAAGAAAACACAATTGCAAAAGATCTTTAATAAATGTCCCCTGGAATTTTGGCTTTGTAATATAGCATTTCATTTTGATTGCTAGATATTTAAGGTTTAGCTCTGAAACACAACAAAATACATTCTTTGGAATATTTCAGCCTTATCTGTTTTTGTAGCCTACTGATAATCAATGTTCTTGTACTCATTCCAGCAATAACATATATTTTAAGATGTTATCATATCTTTCCTGGTTGCTTTCTGTCAAGGGTAGCAACATTCAATTTTTAAAAATATTTTCTCATAGATCATACCTTCAAGCTTCTATTCTGCTGTTCACCCTTGGATTCTAATTTTTCAGTGTCATTTCCATGACACAATAGCTACAACTAAAGATAGTAGTTTAATATAAAGAAAAATAAAAAACAATGTCCTTTTGCTCAAATCCTAATCATTCAACCCATAGAAAAGTACAATGTAGATAATCAAAGCAGGGTCAACAGTCAATATTTATGTAGTAACTGTTTGATCTACCTGAAAAATGAATGAAAGTGGCTGCAGAGAATAAAGCCAATTCTAATCCCCTCCTCCAAAGCCCCATACACACAGTATTACTGGCTTATTTTGTTTTAAAGAGGAAATAAGCAACTGCTCTGGAAAACAAAGTGTACATCATAGATGTGCCAAATAATATGAAAATGTTAAGCAGGGTTAGCTAATATATAAAATCCAAAGTGTTTTCTCCAGCTACATAAACTGCATCCAGATCTAATTCAAAGGCAGATGGATTCCTGATGACATGACTTAGTTTAATAAAATTAACATAAGATCTGAAGGGAGTTCTGTGCATGATTAATTATGAGAATATGATTAAATGATTCACGGTGTAATAATACCATCATTTAGGCATTCAATGGAGACTTAGAGTTCAAGAAAATCACAAAACTCTGATTTTTAAGAACACTGAGCTTGTTTTAGCAAATTTTACAGAGTTACTAGAGTATCACTGATATTACTCAGGCCTAGCAGCATCAGGCTTTACTAGCACAAAGTTTCTTTCTTTTTAAGGCTTGTGCAAGGAGTATGCACATGGCTTTAAAAAGCTGGTGACCCCGATTCATACATTCCCACCTAAACTAGTGCCCCTAAAATAAAATAATAAAGGTGAGTTTTTCTTTTATATATTCTTAACAAAAAGGCAAAAAGACAAAGAAAATGCACTTTCACCAAAATAGGTGATTGAAGTTTCTCAGTAACAGATACAGTCAGATTCTCTAAAGGCAACATTCCCCAGGTAGCAACATCACCTCACGCTTTTATAAAGGGAATATAGGATAGTCAAATAATAAGTCAAAATGCAGAAAACACCAACATTTCCTGCATTGCTAGTATCTATGGTGGCAGTCACAATAACTAACACAGAATATTGCTATTAGTCTCTACTTTGTTCTTTAATTTAGTTTTCAAGAGATTTATAGGCACTTTCTATCTTACTATAACAAAATACTATATTGGTAGTCTATACATACTTTAATATGAGAAATATTTTAGAAATAGGTGTATATACTGACAGATAAAGAAGAAAATTTAAGTTACTTCATAAACTTGGGACTAAATTCAAGACATGAGCAGATGTTTGAAGGAGGAATCAGTCATAAGAATTGGTATTATGTGATCTGAAAAGGATAAAATGACAAAATAGACAAAAGATAAAAGTGTATTAAAACCCCACTTTCACGTATAATATTTTCTCATAAAAGTGTGGGAGAGCACACACTTTTATATTTTCCCCTCAAAGGCTTTCATTAATATTGAAAAAATACAGCCCCAAGGGAAAAATAGTTAACACGATATGTAATAAAAATACATTGAATATTTTTTTTAATTTTTTATTTATTTATGATAGTCACAGAGAGAGAGAGAGAGGCAGAGACACAGGCGGAGGGAGAAGCAGGCTCCATGCACCGGGAGCCCGATGTGGGATTCGATCCCGGGTCTCCAGGATCGCGCCCTGGGCCAAAGGCAGGCGCCAGACCGCTGCGCCACCCAGGGATCCCTACATTGAATATTTTAATATGTATTTCACTTTCTGTATATATTTTACTCTCCAAATAATCCATTTAGACTTAGTCAAATCAACAATCTGCATAATCTTATATGTTCACTTGAAAACCCACTATAAATGCCAAAACATCACATGCTTCCTGGGAATTCTGGCAATGTAAAATTTAACTGTTTAAACATTCACAATAAATATATCTATATTGTAAGAAGTCAGCAGAATTCTCTGGATAGAAGAGTCACACAGATATAATTTTTCAGGTGTTTTAAATTATGTGAGCAATATCTGCTTTGTACTTCACAGTAAAATTATAACTCCCCCTTTAAGTAGAACTTGTTCTTTTGATCCACTGTCAACCTTTATTAGCTTTGGTAACATATTCACTTATTAATCAATGTAGCATTTTCTGAGTACTTATTACGTGCCTCACCGTAATGTTCTGTAAACTCCTAATTAAGGAAATGACAAAATTTTGTGTATCACCCCTAATAAGAATCCTTGTTATGCTAATAAGTAGAGCAATGGGTCCTGCAATGGTCCCTATTTGCTGTGTTTAAAGTAAATAATCATTATCATAAAAAAAAAATTAAGTCATCAGGTAAACTAATTGGTACATTGCCACATAGTGAACAGTTTGATAAACAAACATGGGCAAAATGAAAATAGAAAACCAAATTAGGAAGTACAAAAGTCATATAAGGAAAAATTTTTAAACAAAATTTTAGAACAGAAATCTAGTAGAGAATGAAAGACTGGGAAATCAATATTCCTCAACTTACAGTGGAGTTCCATCCCAATAAATCCAACATAAATTGAAGATATTCTAAGTCAGAAATTTAATGCACCAAAGCTTCTGAACATCCTAGTTTAGCCTAGCCTACCTTTAAACATGCTCAGAACATTTACATTAGCCTACAGTTGGCCAAAATCATCTAACACAAAGCCCATTTTATAATAAAGTAGTAAATATCTCATGCAATTTTTTTAATGCTCTACTGGAAGTGAAAAAACAGAATGGTTACATGGCTGCAGAATGGTAGTTGACCCTTGTGATCCATTAGCTGACTGGGACCTGTGGCTTGTTGCCCCTGTCCAATATCACAATGGAATATCATACTACATATTGCTAGCCCAAGAGAAAGATCCAAATTAAAAATCTGAAGTACAGTTTCTACTGAATGTCTATGATTTTCCCACCCATTGTAAAGTCAAAAATTCTCAAGTCAAACCATTTTAAGTCACGGTGTTTGTATCTGTGTGTGTGTGTGTGTGTGTGTGTGTGTGTGTGTGTGTACTCAAGCACAAGGCCAGGCCATTGCTCTAGGGAGCATGGGATAAACTATCAGCTTGTGGAATTTCTTTCCAGACCTATATTTCCATAATTCCATTAAAAACAACACTAGCTTCCCACCTCTTTCTTTTCCCCCACTTCCCACCAAGGAACAAAAGCCACAACATAATCTTTAAATAGTTCAGCTAACACTGACAGCCACTATTGCACCTAGTTGTCTAGGTCTAAGAACAGCTTTAGTATTTTAAATAGCCATAGGTCCACATTAGAACCCTGCTGAACACCAGCCCCAGGCACTTCAGCCCCAGAACAATGGGCGGCCATTGATACATGATGTCAACTGTCTGAAGGGTAAGAATGAAACCATTTTAAAACGGAAACAGACAAAAAGGCAAACTCCCTCAAGCATTTTCAAACTATATCATAATCAATGGTGTTGAAAGCTGCCCTGAGATCAAGTGCTGAAGGATAAGACTGCAGGAGAAAGTGAAATCTGCAATGTAAGGAAGTCGTTTATAACCCTGACAAGGGTAGTCTCTCCACTCACTATGCTTTAGGTGACTGAATACACACTTAGAGTAGTTTGGTAGCTATATACACTCAACTCTGGCCATCACCCATAAGGGTAATTCTGAGAGGTAGGGAGATGGCTGTAGTGCCTGCATAGTAAAGGGTGGTGGTAGTGGGTATTCTCCTGTCTCTTCTTGACTGATCCTGGTACATCACCATCCCCTGAGTTTGTCTAGGGAGCCTCCTGACTTGTTTATATCTTAAGAAGCTTTTTGCAATGTTTGAGTTTCCCTGTTAAACTAAAACTTCCCAATTTTTTCTATACCCTCCAGAACTCAAAGAAACCCTGTGATAATATTTTCCATAACTCATTTCCCAGAATGATTTGGAAGTTTTTGTTTTGCTTCATTTTTTAAACAAGAATCAGGGATCGCAGTATTACTTAAAAGTAGCCTCTGATATTTATAATGCTCCTTTAGAGCATTATCATGGTGTAATTAAATCACTTGTGCTGGTTTGGGAAATTTTAGCATTACTTCATGTAATTTTTGAGGTTAGCTATTTATCATTATATTGCCCAATGCTCTCAAATCTGTATTTTTTAACTGAAGAATATAAAAGACAAGCATTTGTATCATCAGAACTGTCAAGCAGGAGTTTCTCAAAAAATTTAAGAAACTAATAGATAAAGCACATTTTAAAAAAAGTTTTTATTGTAAGTCTGCTTTTCATAGCTTTCTAGCATCAGATTAAGTACACATTTATTGAAGCAAAATGGATCAAGATTTAAGTGGATTCTGGGGGGGGGGCACCATTTGCCATAAGCCCATTCAAATGTGTAAGTAGGGCTAATCTCATATGGGAGAGTTATTTCTAAGTGAAATGTTAAAATGCACAGGAGAAAAAAATAGAAGGCAGGAGTATTGTATGGATTGTAGTGATGGAAACAGCAACTGTAGAGTGCCTGCAACACTACAGAGTGCCTATAACTCAGCACCACACGTCACTTCTCCCTGGAATTCTGAGGGTGTTCTTCTTACCTGTCTTTGTCACAAATCCTGAACACCTTCTCCCTGGAATTCTGAGGGTGTTCTTCTTACCTGTCTTTGTCACAAATCCTGAACACCTTCTTGGTGTGTTCAGCAGCTGCAGCATGCTGGCTCATTGGGATGGCTTTCAATGTGAGTGTTGGGGGAAGTGTAGCCTACGGAGCTTTTGAAACCTGATTTCTGCTTCTGCTTACTACATGGCACACCAGATGCAAAAGACAAGAAGAAAAATATGCATGTTTTCCCTGGCAAGTTTTCAGAGCCTCATGGTTAGAGGAATCTTGTAATTTCTGCTGATGCTCTTGGACACAGATTGATGATCTAGGTTACTCTGTGTGTGTGTGTGTGTGTGTGTGTGTGTGTGTGTGTGTGTGTGTGGTTTTCAGGAAGTGAATGAAAGAATGGTGTTAAGAGATCATTCTGAAATATAGTTTCATAATAATCCTGAGACTCAAATTAAACTGAAGTAGAGCCTCACGAATTTTTAGGTGGATTTTCTTCTACCTAAGATTTTTTGTTGTTTTCATTTGTTCTTGGTGTCCAGATAAATTCCCCCACTATTCAATTGAATGCTCTCATTGTTCTATTGAAGAATATTCCCCATTATTCACTATTAACCCACTTAACTTGCATAGGATAGAGTTTAGTATAACTGAAAACATTAAAATTTGCGGGGCAATTCTATTGGATTGATTCATAAAATCATTCCTTCAACAACAAAAAATACTGGCACTTTCTGGGTTAGGAACTATGTGACGCACTGGGGATGAAAAGCTGAAAAACAACACATTGCCCTTATCCAGAGGAGGGTTCCAGTACATACAGGAAAGCATACAAACAACTAAGATGATAAGAGGAAAAGTGTCATAAAAAATTCAAGGCCAGAGAGCTAAAAAATACACACAGGAATGAGAGTTAATTTGGCCTTATTGGGAGCAGTAGCTTGAAAAAGTCCTGGTCTGGGATCCCTGGGTGGTGCAGCGGTTTGGCGCCTGCCTTTGGCCCGGGGCGCGATCCTGGGGACCCGGGATCGAATCCCACGGTCGGGCTCCCGGTGCATGGAGCCTGCTTCTCCCTCTGCCTATGTCTCTCTCTCTCTCTCTCTCTCTCTCTCTCTGTGTGTGTGTGACTATCATAAATAATAATAAAAAAAAATTAAAAAAAAAAAAAAGAAAAAGTCCTGGTCTTCTCACTGCAAAAAATAAGAGGAAGAACTATTTTTATTTATTTTAAGTAGAGTTTTCTGCATCTTGGAGCCGATATGCTAATTTTTATGTCACATGCTTCCAATGCTCCTGAAAAAGTCTAATTTTAAATTTGCAGGAATTGAAGCGAGTTAATGCCAGCAGTTTTGAGAACTCGTCACATCTCCTGAAATAACTATTGACAACAGGGGCAATGTGGAATAGCAACCCATGATATGGAATTCAAACCCAGATCACAAATGGGGTAGAAATGAGAAGTGAGTCAAATGGCTTTCTTTCCAGTCAGCATAGAGCTGTTTATATTCACAGCATGTGAGTGCTTGCTTAACTCTAAGAAACCTGACCTGCCAGCTTCTGTTGGCACATCATGATCATCACCAGCACCCCACTCATGTAAAGCACCAAGCACTCTACTACCATTCTATCACAAATGTCACTCATTTAATCTTCACCTGAACTTTAGGTGATCAATATTACTATTATCCCTATTTTACAGATAAGTAAACTGAGGCATGAGGAATTAAGTAACTTCTTAGTTAAGGACTAGAGAACTTCTCAGTAAGTAGTAGAGCTGGGAAATGAACCCATAGTCTGGTTCCAGAGGCTTAGCTCCTAACCACTCTACTAAACTGATTTTCTGCAGATTTTTTAAATATGATAAATACAAGTACAGTAATAAAATATTTACCCAAGAGAGTTCATCCTAATAGGAAAAAAATTAAGTTTATATACAAGAAGCAAGGGATAAATCACCTCTGAGACTCCATAAGTCTGTGATATCCTTACACAAACATGCTGCACTGCAAAAATCGACCAGTTCTTTCCCCTAAACTCTTCTGTCTTTCTCATATAGTACCTAATTTTTTAAAGATTTTATTTATGGGGCACCTGGGTGGCTCAGTGGTTGGGCATCTGCCTTTGGCTCAGGTCATGATCCTGGGGTCCTGGGGTCCCTCCCCTGCAGGGAGCCTGCTTCTCCTTCTGCCTATGTCTCTGCTTCTCTCTCTGTGTCTTTCATGAATAAATAAATAAAATCTTAAAAAAAGATTATACTTTAAAAATGCAATTCATTAAAATTGCCTTAAAAGCAGTAGTGAGCAGCCATTTTCTTATGTAACTCTCGAAAGATTTTAAACCCAGCATTCCAATGCATATCATAATGGATTCCTGAGTTTTATGTTCTTTAAACATTTCAGGCTCACCTGCCTCCTATTTATTATTATTCTTTCACAACTGTGCTACCATTAAGTTTTACCTCTTTAGTTTTATGAATATTTCTCAAATATATCCCTTCTTTCTCATCCTCAGTGAAAATGCTCTCTTATCTTTCACTTCAATTATTGCAATCAACTCCCTTAAATTAAAGAGCTGTAACTACAGGCCATTTATTATGCTAGAAGCATATCTTTACCTCATTTTATCCTCAAAAAAGTCTGAGCAGAGTAGTAGTATCCACATGGAACAGGTAAGCAGAACCTTCAGAAAGATAAGTAATTTGCCCAAGGCCACACTACTGGTAAGTGGTACAGCTGGAAGAACTCAAAACCACTTCAGATATGTTCTATATTTTTCCCAAAATATCATCTTAATTGACTTTGTATCTCCTCTGCCTCACACATATGAACTGATAAATACATGTTCGTTGTATAATAGGAAAAATGTACAAAGTTCTTCCAATCTATTATACCATTATAGCTTAGCTTTCAATACTCTATCATCCACCAGAGATTTTACCTCATATCATATAGATTTGTTCTGGATCATCTACTCAGAAAAAAAGAAAAAATATGACTAATTGTCTTTAGATTTAAAGATATATAGAAAATTAATTTCATTTGTTTTCATTTCTTACTGTTATAATATTTAATGAGCATTAGGAATGAACCCAGATCCAACTGTACCATATTTTCAACAAAATAATTTTTTCTCTAAAGAAAAAATCTCTCATGCAATATTATTGGATGAAAAATACAATATGACGAGAAGGAAATTTATGAAAACTGTAGTATGTAAAATGAGTCTAACAGTGGTTTCTAAAATAAAACTTTCTAAAGGAAATAAGCAGTTTTTAAAATCTGATATTGTAATGAAAATTTAATAGGACTTCCAAACAAAGAAGCATTCATCTTTTCCAGGACCTTTGGAGATACAAATCCAAAAAGTATTTGCCTAAGAAGTCCAGTCACGAAGTTTTAGATACTATTAACTCCATAAGAGTCATCTCTTTGATTTACTGATAAAAGTTAGTTTCTTTAGTTACTGCTTCTAAAAATTAAAAACATATATGATTGACAAGCTAAAAAGGTCTAAATAATGCCTAAAAGCAGCTTCCAAAGAGAAGTATAACAATTTGTACCACTTTGTACATTCCAGATTGCTTCATTTCTTCTGTAACTACATATTTAGTATGACCAAAATATGTAGTTACATATTACAGCAACACCAATAATTTTCATTGTAAAATAAAATACTTACATGCAGTACTTTTATGCAAAGCAAGCAGATTTCTGTGATAACTGTCTATAAAGATATAAAACAAGGGGAAGAAAAAGAATAACTTTCATCTCCCCAGTTTTTCATAGAAGTTTCCCCTCCATCTTTCCTATCATCTATTCTAAAGTGAGCAACAGAAAAACTATTTTCTTTTTGTTTTTTAAAAGATTTAATTTGAGAGAGAAACTATTTAAATTAGAAAAGACTGCATGTACTTTTTAAAAGAGAGAACAATCATCTACCCATATTTCAAGACTTATCATAAGTATCAAAAACTCATATCAAAAACTTTCCAAAGCTTTTTTCCCGATGACCCTAGAAGAACAAATTTCCTTTGTCATCCTCTTGAAATCATGTACATTCATCTTAGAGGCTACACTAGATTACTGCATTAATTTGTTTAATCTGTCCCCACTATAGCCCACTATAGAACTGAAAGTTCTTTGAGGGGCAGCCCGGGTGGCTCTGCGGTTTAGCGCTGCCTTCGTCCCAGGGCATGATCCTGGAGTCCTGGGATCAAGTCCCATGTCAGGCTCCCTGCATGGAGCCTGCTTCTCCCTCTGCCTGTGTCTCTGCCTCTCTCTCTCTCTCCCTCTCTCCTTCTCTCTCTGTCTCTCTCTCTCTGTGTGTCTCTCATGAATAAATAAAAAAAAAAGAAAAAAAAAAGAAAGTTCCTTGAGGGCAAGGGACAGGTCTTATTTATTCACATTTGAGTCCTCAATGCTGAATACAAAGTTTGGAAGGGACTTCATTAACTGTTTGTTAAAAGAAAAAAATAATAAATGAGAGAAAAATAAATAAATTATACCTATGCTTCTTCCTCATTGAGGCCATAATATTAATACTATTCTTGCAATGTTGAAATTTATTTTTTTTAAGATTTTATTTATTTGAGAAAGAGAGAGAGAGAGAGAGAGCATGAGCTGAGGAAAGGGACAGAGGGAGAAGCAGACTTCCCCCTAAGCAAGGAGCCCAAACTGCAGCTCGATCCTAGGACCCTGAGATCATGACCTGAGCCGAAGGTAAACACTTAACCTACTGAGCTACCCAGGCACCCTACAATGTTGAAATTTAAAAACCAAAACTGTATAGAAGGAAACCGCTTACAAGTTACCTCATAAAAAAAAAAAAAGAAAAAAAATCAGCAATATGAAGAAAAAAGAAACACATTTTCCACTGTAAATTTTCAAGATTTGATCATTCCTGGTGACCCAGATGGTTGAAGCATGTTTATTTTCACATCACACAATCTCTATAACGCTACAGGGGAGCCGAAACCACTTTTTACATTAAACTGAATTCCTCGAGAATTTATTCTGGTATGTTATTATACAAGCAATGCTTATACCAAGAACCACATTTATGCCTAATATCCAAGCCTGTATTCCATTATGTTCTGTAGGCCCAGCATGATTCATATATAATGCAATACCAATCTCTCACTTTGGATAAATCAGCAGTTTTCACACCTGAGACAGACCTGGTTGGTTTTCAGATTGTTTCATTTCAGTTTGTTTTGTTTTCGGGGACATAGCGTTTAGTGCTCCTCTGTTTTCTCAAATAGCAATCACAGTCACATTTTCATATGTGCCTTCTTCTTTCTTGCATTTTGATTTTCATCCCTACGGTTTTCAAAGAGCTCTCTCAAAATTCACCAATTACTTTCCAAACTCGATGACCTTTTTCTTTCTTTGGTCTCTCTCCATTCTTAGACTTTACAGCAGCATTTGGCGCTTCTCTTTTTGGCTTCTGTGACACCAAATTATCCTGGTTCTCTTTCTACTCCTCTCTGACCACTCCTTCTCAGTTCTCTTTGATGTCAGTGTGCCTCTCCACGTGCTGCTCCCTATCCCATTTTCTTCTCTGTTTACACTCTCTCCCTCCGCATCCTGGGCTCCACCAGCTCTATTTGACCTAGTCCTGGGCTCTATACAGATGCAAGTCTGCATTTCTAATTGTTTTATATGTCTATCTAGAAGACCTTCAAACTCCTCAAATGGATCTCATTTCTGTTAGTAGCCATAATATATTCCTTGTGCCTCAGGTTCCAATCTTGTGGGGATCCCTGGGTGGCTTAGCAGTTTAGCGCCTGCCTCATGCAAAAACTTTGGTCTAGTGTCCAGGATCCACTACTTTAGTCTAGTGTCCATCCACACCACTTTGGTCTAGTGTCCAGGAGTGTTATATCGACCACTTTCCCAACCTTATCTCCCTCGGTTCCCTTTGGGTTTTCAGCATTTCAGCAAGACCAACTCAGTAAATCATCTTTGTGCTCCAAGTGAATATGTTCTCTTATACTGCTAGCACCAAGAACATTGCCTACCACATAAAAATGCTCAATAAATATTTGCTAAGAGAATAAATGATAGCATACAAGCATCCTTTACCCTGAAAACAAAACCAGTATACTTTATAAGGATGAAGAAGAACTACTGTAAACTTGATTAAATGCAGAGAATAGAGTAAGCCAAAGGAGTAATGGGAGTGGAAGCTGCTAAGGAAGCCCCAAGAGGACCCTCTCCCTAAAAATATTATTAGCTTTATTGGAAAGAACTTGGGCTTTCTAGACTTAAAGTAAAAGGGCAATGGTAACTTGCCAAAGAAGTTCCCAATACTACACATACTACACATTTTTTAGAAGAAATTCAGTTCCTGCTGTTCTTTATTTACTTAAAAATGGGTGTGACCTATCAGGGTCATTTGTCAAGGGCTGAACAGTTGCAGCATAACAAATTTGAACCTTTCACTATGAATAATGCATAATTAACATACTAGCCAAAGGATGCTGAACGTTCAACTCAAAACCATTCTGGTACCAAAAGAAAAAAGGAATCTTATTTAGTAAATTAAAACATATGTTGCATGTTTGACTCTCAACATCCATAAAACTGAAGAAATAGATGCCAATTTGTCTAATAATGATGATAAAGTTGGAAGGATAGAAGGAAATCATCCCTTAAGTGACTATATTCCAGATAACCTTTCTCCTGTCTTTACTTTGAGAATGACTTGTGATGAGATCTTTATAATAAGATTTAAATCATATAACATTAAAAATATTCAGAAAAAAACAGAAAACCTATGTGGACTGTTCTGTAATTGGCACTCTTGGTTCTATCTTTGTAACAAATAGAGCTTTTAAATGCTTCTAAATAAGAAATCAATGTTATACTGTGCCCTATGCTTAGTGTTGAAATTATTTCTTGACTATTAATAATTATTCATTGCCTGCACCTGGCTATTCAAATAAAATTCTTGCTAACACTTCTAGGAAGAGTCCCTTCTTACTCGTAACAGCCTAGTAAAGCTGTGTTTTCAGTGCAGCAGGCTCCCATTATACACCTTTAATGGAGTTACTTGATTATCTCTTAAAGTACCTAGAGCATTATCAAAATACCACAAATATGGAGAATGCAATAAGCATTACTTCAGCCAGGTGATTAAGGTCAAAATCAACAGTCATAAATCATGCAGCTAGTAAGTAAGTACCCTTCGTATGATGTGATGAAAATCATACTTTATCTCTCTGGTCTTCTTCCCCAAAATCCACAATCCCAGTCTTTATGAAAGATATCAGAAAAAATCCCGACTGATGGACATTCTACAAAGTACCTGATAAGTAATCTTCAAAATAAAGTTACCCAAAACAAGACAAGTCTGAGAAATTGTCCCAGTCTCCCCCCAGAAAAAAGCCTTAGGAGACATGATGACTAAATGCAACATGGGATCCTGGATGGGATCCTAGAACAGAAAACAGACATTAGGTAAAAACTAAGGAAATGTGAATAAAGTACGGACTCTGGTTAATATTCCCAAATCCCAAACACAATTAATTATTCATTAATTGTAACAAATGTGCCATGCTAATGCAAGATGTTAATAATAGGGGAAATTGTGAAAGGCAGTATAGATCTATACAGATCTATATATCTATATAGTGGAGTGGAAACTATACTATATGCAAAATTGTTCTATAAATCTAAAACTGTTCTAATAATGCCTATTAATTAAATGAAAATACCACAAATAAGTCCACCGATAGGATCTCTGACATGGGGTGCTGTATTATATGGCTCAGCAGGATGAGGTTGAGAGAGAGAGACACTTTCTTTTTTTCTCTCTCCCCCAATCTCACCCTGCTGAGCCATATAATACCTGTGTGGCATCCCTCTTATTCAGAAGATGAGTGTGTGGATAATGAGGGCTAAATATAGACCTGCCTATCAAACATCAGTGTGTGGAGAAAATACTCCAAGAAGCTAGTGGAGACACAACATTCAAGTCATCCAAGAGCCATGGCTGAAACCCATCCCTCAATAATGCTACTATTCATATTCATGCTGTGGCATTATTTTTTATCTTAGCAAAAACAAAACCCAAAAACTTTCTTTGGGGAAAACAGCATATACAGGATGATTAAATTCAACATCAATAGTCATAAATCCTGTGGACAGCAAGTATCTTAGCATCTTTACCTTTACATAAAGCTTTTGACTAGCTGGAGCAAATAAGGGGTTCTGCCCTTATAACATAAATTTAATCACGTTACCTGTCCCTTAACCCCTTCTTTCTAACTGTCCTCTCTTGTACCCCTCCAGCCACAGAAATATCATCAGGCATAAAAACAAAACTGCCTAACCTATGCCTTGAAGTCTAATGGCCTTCTCTGAAGTGATCCATGCACCACCCTTGCCTAAAAGAAAGAGGTGGATTCTAACTTATATGCATCCACCAGAAAATAATGTTCAAGATCCTTGTTTCACATTCTATGGTCCTCTGCTCTCTTTGGCCTCTTCCTGTTTAAGATCAAATACATTACTGATGAAACTGATTGCTACACTTTCAGAAAAGCATGTTACTTTTCTTTCGTCTTCTTTATTTTAATAAGCTCTGTATTAAGTATAGATATTCAAGTATACACATTAGGATTTATATTCCTCAAAAATTTATTGCTCTCTGCATAGTATGTCTCACCTGTATTTTTTCTTGAATAATTAGAATTCCCATAACAGTTAAATATTGGGTCAAATAGCTGCAGTGGACTGAGATATACACTGTTCTCTGTTATTTAAGCTTCATTCTATATGCTATTCATATTATTATATTTTTAAAACAACACACAAATTGACTGGTATCCAAAAAGTTAGTGAAAGAGTTATTTAATACCTTAAAGCTTCCAGGTAATGAATAGACTCTAAGTTTCCTTTTTTTCATTGAAAATACATTTTGACAAAAAACATATTTGAAACTTAAAATTCTGTTTTAAAAATAAGCAACATACATAGAAAGGCATATTTTATGCTGCTAATTTTAGTATGAGATAAATGCTTTGTAAGTTTTAATCTTAGCAATCTTGTCTGATACTAGGGATGGTTAGTTTACACAGTTGAGAGGCTATCTCAGTTGAGTGAAACTGCTGAAAAGTATCTTATACAGTCTCTGCACAGGTATTCATCAAAACACTATCATTCAGATAAAAAGAAGATGATTTATAAACTAGAGAAGAAGGTTTTCTTTTAAAAGAAAACCTTTTGTATTAGATACTAACTCATAAAAACATCTATTAAAATGCATTTGGGGAAAAAAACGCATTTGGGGCAATGATGTATAGCATTTAGCTAGTGTCACAGATATTTTGTTTAGTCCATAATTATCAGAATTAGTGGTAATATCTGTGACCTTGCTTTTGATCTTGTAACCTCATTATTCTCTAAGTTTCAAAAATAGATAACAGGTATGCATCATTCATTAATTTTTTTTTCTAATCTGCCTAGGTATACATTTAAGTTGAAGGTCCCAAAGGGGAGTTAAATGTAAACAAAAACAAACTGCAAACATCTTTTATTTTCTTAGCTTCATGAGCCTACATTTCTAAAATCATTAGATGACAAAAATAATTTGGAATTTCTTAAGACTTGAAATAATTATGGCTCCCCAAGGGTCAGGCATAGGGGCACAATTTAAGGTTCTGATACCAACTGTGGCCAATGCGAATTGAGGTTCAAACCAGTGGTTCTGAGATCTTCGCCACATACAAGTTGTAAGAACAGCTCAAATTTTGAAAGTGCACATGAAATCATAAATTTTTAACTTTTTAGTATTACGAGGGCTGGATTGCTTTCAATCCATATATTTAAGATAGTTCTAAAGCCTGTTAATAAAGATTTCATCTTAAATATAATTCATAAGAAATTGTTAAATAAGACCAATTTCACTTTTCCAATTTGATTGATCCAAAAATACAGCCTTCAAACTATATGTATGAGAATCTTTGTGTCGTCAGAGTTTCTGTGAAGGATCAAGGAGAAAGACAGCAGTAAATAATTTTGCCATTTCATAAAAACACTACTACTTTCAGTACATTTTGTAATAGTTCATATTTATTGTTCATAATGTTCTAGACTCTGCACTAAGTTTCATATTCATTATCTACAGAGGTCATAAATTGTATGCTAACTCAGTCTCCTCTATCCACTAGAAACAGAAACAATAATGAATCTAGATAAGAAAGCACTAAGGTGTATCTTAGGGATACTACCCAATCTTTAAAATACCTCATTTAAACTTTGCTATAATCCCACAAACTAGAATAGACCAAGTATCTTACCCCATGGGAACAATGAGCAAATGTTTCTACATAGATTAATTCACCACTTTAGACTTGGAGACAGATCCAAGTCCAAGAATATACTTTTCTTTGATCTAAATTACATTGAAGATGTGAAATTAAGTCTACTATAAAAACAATAGTGACTATCAATAGGTTTAAAAAAAAAATCTTTCAGGGTTTTCCAGGAATAGACTTGAGATGTTTGTTCTTTCAGTGAGCCCACTGGATATCTCTATTATCACAAGAATCCTACTGTACTAAAACGGGTGATTTATCTGTCTGCTTCCCTCACATATCTGTAAACTTCAAGGGAGCAGGGACCTTGTCCAATTCAACTTGGTCTTGTGAAACTTCACAACTCTCTATTAACACAAAGTTGCAAAGAGGACTGAAGTGGTAGCTATGCCTGTACCTGACTGCACCTGAAGATGGGGGCCGGACACAGTGGGAAACCTGAAAGTGAAAGTTCAAGAATGTCTTAAACAAAAAAAGACCTGAATTAAAAGGATCATTACATCCAGGAAAAACTGACACAGAACAATCAAATCGCAGACATAACCTTAAAAAGCTATAGATAAAGAATCATTTAATCATCTTGGCAGCAAGATCAGGTCATTACTAAAAGAGAATAAAAATATCAAACTGACCTCACCCTTCCCCGTGGCAAAATTCAATAGTAAAAGATAACAGAGTCATGCCTATTTAAAAAATCCAGGAAAGAAAAGTTCTTCCAATGAAACAACTTTAATCCATTTGGGGCAGGTCAGTTTCATTTCTGATCTCCAACTTCTTCACTAGAATGCCTACTCATAGGACATAAGGAAGAAACATGGCAACATTTCTTTATTTTTTTTAAATTAATTTTTATTGGTGTTCAATTTACCAACATACAGAAAAACACCCAGTGCTCATCCCGTCAAGTGTCCGCCTCAGTGCCCGTCACCCATTCCCCTCCAACACCCGCCCTCCTCCCCTTCCACCACCCCTAGTTCGTTTGCAACATTTCTTTATAATAAACATTAGCTTCTCTTCCTTTCTACAAAGTGGAGAATTCAAAAGTGCTTGGAAGTAAATTTATATTCATAATTGTACTGATTTTATTTATTCTATTATCTTATCAAAAATGCAAAGGTAAACTTCACCCCAGTTCTTATATGAATGACAGTAAGCAACAAGGTCAGACCTATTTGAGGCATTTAGGACAGTTAATATGACTTATTTGAATATATTTTAGAAATATACTGCTGAATAGGTAATGTTTTCTCAGAGATTCAGGGGATCTGACATAAATAGGAAGCACTATATTCTGCAAGTTTGAGCTTACAAAATTTATTATATATATGTAAAACATTTCTATTTCAGATTAAACTTTCATGAATAAAAATTATCAAATTTGATAATAAAAATTATCAAATAAAAAATTTGATAATTTTTATTCATGAAAGTTTAATCTAAGTCTTCATCTTCTATTTCCCTGTTAACAGGTTTTCTTTATTTTTCTCCTATACTCTATCTTCACATAATAATTTTTCCCTTCAGTAAATAGCCTTGCATCTTAATTAAACATAGAGGAAGGTATCTGTCATCAGTCATTTCATTACATTTATCAAAAATTCAAGAAGCTGTTAAGAAACCCTGAAATTGTTTTCAGAAATTAAATTTAAAATACACAGTTCTAGAACCTATAGAAACCAGAACTAAACAAATTGCTTGCAAGTGCTGAAATGTAGTTATGTTATGTCTGAATGCCTTATTAAAGATAATATACTTATAAGTAAGTGCTATTTTTTAAAAAAACAAAACTTTCTTTCCTTCTTAGGTTTCATACACTTACTCCTGATCAGAATGCCAAGTGGAACATATCAGTTTTAAATTCCACTTAAAAGTTTATTTTCTGAATTAACATCATTGAGAACTATAGTGAGCCACATGATACAATGTAACAAGAACAAAAACAGTCTTTTGGACTCAGCATTAGTGATTGACATCTTTAAAGAATGGATGCACATCACCCAAGTTAAATCAAAATTGCTAATATTTACAGCCGGTGTTGAACAAAGACACATTTTTTTAAATGAAATGGTCTGAAAAAGTCCCCTCTTCAGCAAAGCCTGATTTTTTTAATGTACAAGAATAGAATCTAAATTTGCTGGTTTCCTTCTTTTTTTCCCCACTATGAAGTGCAAAATACAAATTTGGCAACATCATCAGAAGACAAAGAAACATGCAAATAATTGAATAGGAAATTGAAGGTAGTATTATTGAAATGCTTCGGGATACAGTCAGGTCCTCAGTCTGAGATCTAAGGGCTTATCTAATCTGGCCTATAGCCTTAATTTCTACTTTGTTGCTTTGATCCTCCTTCCTGTAACCCCTTAACTATTAGACTCTTCCCTATTTTTTAAAAGGTTTCCCCTTTTCTGATTTTTCTCCCAAAGACCCACTTTTTTCCTTTTGTCCCTCCAGATCCTATC
This sequence comes from Vulpes lagopus, assembly GCF_018345385.1. NCBI lineage: Eukaryota > Metazoa > Chordata > Mammalia > Carnivora > Canidae > Vulpes > Vulpes lagopus. Next base: position 105,366,564 of record NC_054829.1, read on the forward strand.
TCTAAGATATAGCTCAAACTAATCTAAGAAGTCTTCATCAGTGCAAAGTAACCCCTTGTTCTCAAAACCCTATGGCAATTGTCTATACAGTTTAATTCTCAATTATCATGCATTTCTTTCTGAGGCATCCCATATTATTGCTTAAAAAGTTATTTTAATCCAAATTGTCTTTATGTGTGTATGTGTGTCTGCCTTATGCTTTTATGCATATCCACAACACTTAACACAGAGTTCACAATAGAGTGCTAAAAAGCATACATCACTTCCTGAGAGCCCTTTTAGAAGTCAGCCAAAGCATTTCCAGGACAATTCTTCCCTTTCCTGCTTACTAGTAGTGGCTCACATGTCTGACTAATAACTCTTTGGGTGAAAAAAGCCCTGTGCAATACTGTTGTCCTTAACGTGAGACTCAGGGAATCCATTTTAATCTGAAATAGGCCAGGACACATCACCACTTATTTTGAAGAGTCTGGCTGCTTTTCATGAACACACAAGTGCAGGAGAAATTTTCCAAGATTCATTGAGATGTGAGCCCATGCTGTATACCTCAGATTAGAACCAAACCCAAAGCTGAAGAGCTGCAGACTCTTAAAACATTTATGACATGTTGGTCAGGGGCAATGGATGACAGCCCAAGGAAACAGTAATGTGATACTGAGCTTTTCACCTTGAGGTGACTGGTTAAAACTCAGCTTGGGATCACGAAAAATTTATAGCCCTCTAATGCAATAAAGGAAGCTATTCGTGACCAAGGGAAAGTGGCCATTGGACAAGTGACTAGCATTGGTCCATGGTGAGATCTGAGACAGAGGCACACAGCCTGAAAAGAAGTAAAACACATATAGGCACATATGCGTGCACACACAATGCCCCCCTACACACACACAGTGGAATAAATATTGCTTTCAGACAAGAATAGACTTCCTTTAGGGCAATCCTCTAGGTTCAATCTCTCACCCTTTTACTCTTTTAGAAACTGCCTTGAGCTTCAAGGTATTTGTACTAAATGACAGATAAAACAAAACTGCTAAAATGTGTTCTCTTCAATCAATCAAAAACAAAAGTGTGAATTTAATAACCCTATAGGTAAATGACAATGTTTACAAGACCACTCTAGCACCTTCTATATGCATGACATTTTTATTAAGTTCCAAGTTTTCTTGAAGGTACCTAAGTTGCAATGAAAATGAAGGTACCTAAGAGCAAACAACTTGGCATGAATGGATCTACTTTGAATGGGAGCCCCAGACTTCTTATCTGTTGAATGGGAATGACAACTCAGAGACTTGAAGGTTAAATGAACTATTGTTAGGGAAAAAAATGTTTAACTTTGACAACCACTTTACAATTCATTTAAATTACAGTCACTTTTTAAAATCCTTACTGGAAAGTTACACTGAACATTGGTCAAATTTCCCACTCTGGGCTGAACAAAACAAGAAATCTTAGACTTAGGACTTCTTCTAGGCACATGGAGGGCCTGGATGATAAATTAAAAGGTAACTATCAGACATGACTTTAATAATGCTTTGAAAAAGACAAACTAAAACTAAAATTCATATTCTCCTTTCCCTCATTAGTCTAAGATGGAGTTCTCATGCCTTTTGTGAATTACAACTACAAATTTTTTGATATATCAACTAATTTAACCTCCCTCTAAAAAAATACACACCCAAAAGGTAGGTTTAAAAATAAAATGCTGTGATCTAAGGACTAAGAAAAATTTCTAGAACTAATAACAATTCTGTAGAATAATATCTAAGGCAAAGACTATTGGGGCCCCAAATTTTCAAAGCATGTTTTTTCACTAATTCTTAATGTAATCTAGATGATAAAATTTTGGCTACTTCAAGATTATCATCAAAAGACTTCAACATTTGCTAAATCCATAGCAACTCTTTCTGATTTCTTTCAGTATTCCTCACTACAAAAATGTTTTTAACTACTTAAAAAAACTTTATTGGAAAACATCCAAAACAAATTAAAAAAGCCATAATTTTAAAGGCCTTATTTTTTTATACTATGTCTCAAACCAAATTCACATAATGCCTGAAAGTGCTTTAAAAATGTCTGTAGAATAAGTGAAACAATGAATGAAGTAATGAAGGAGTGAATGATGACTAAAGTCTGTCGTCTAGGATTTTGTAAGCCTCTCTACATGTGTAAAATATATTTTCAGAGAGGCACAGTGATCCTTCCTTTCTCCATCGACAGTTGTGTAAAAGCACAGAAGAAATCCATCCAAACCACACGCACATGTTGGATAAGAGATAATATTTAGGGCTGACCAGTCAAACAAGTCCTCATTCAGATTCTGCCAGAAGAACCGAGGTTTCATAAGGCAAACTCTTGAATTTAATTTTCTTCATTTCCATTACATTTGCTTGGCCCAAACACTGAACTCCATCATGAGAGCCAGCCATTAAATATATCACCATAATCGTCTTGAACATTCAAGTTCACTTTGTACCACGATTTTTTTTACTTTTCTTTTTCTAAAGTTTAAAAAATAATTACTCAAAGATAATGTGTGCCTTTATATTTACTAACTTAAGAATCTTCTATTCTTTTACATGTCACTAAAACTTTCCTTTGGAATTAGCTTGATTCATATTCATACCTAGTGCATAAGCTTCTTATGTTTGGTAGCTGTCAACTCAATCAAATCATTTACATCACACAGCATTAGGATACATTTGGGCAACATACTTCATGCCACATGTCTGAAAACTTTAAGATTTCAAACATTCATCAGTGGAAATGTGGATTGTTGATGATTAGTTTGCAAATCCTCCTCTGAAAGTCAAAATAAGCCTTCCTTTAAGTCATCCGATAAGTTACAAAGACAACATTTGAAAACAGGTTTCTCAAAAACCACAGAAGGTAAAGCGGAGGCTTCTAACAAATTAGACAACAAAATAGCTAAAACATATACTAATCATGCATTTGAATCATTAGCCCATAATTCTATTTTGTCTAATTTTTTCAAGTTTTTAAAGAATACCATTGATTTTATTCCTATACAATCAACCATTCATTGTTAATGTGGCAAAACATTATCCTAAATAAAACTGCTTTCAGCTTGAATATTGCTGCAATATACTAGAAATTTTAAGCACATGTGACAAAGTGAGTTAAATATTCTAAGTGATGAATTAAAATTTCTGATACTTCTTAAATCCTACTTCTTAAGATGACAGTGAATAGACATTATTATTATATTGATACTAACTCATAAATGATTCTCATGTGCACTGAGAATCCATTCTGTTTTACATCTGTCAAAACACCAAAGACATAGTTTCTGAGAACTCCACCTCCATTAGAACAAAGATGATATATGTATTTCTTCTCTAAAAATACACTGATGGGTTTTTTTAACCTATAAATAGTGAAAATTTGGTGCTCAGACATGCTTTGGGAAACAAAGGAAACCCACTTCATTATTCTTTATTGGAAGAGGGCATAAAAACGCAAAACCAAAACATCAGGAAATGGATAGAGACTGTGGGTTCTTTCTGACTTATCTTCTTAGCACACACTGCTGGAGTGCAGCACATGTGCAGCCAATATGTCTGGGCACAAGGGCTTCATACCAAGAGATCATACAAAGACACTGCAACTCATGCTTCTCTTGGGAAAGCTTGAAGGATCCTGGACCAAACCCTCCCAGATTCTGAAAATCAGCTGCTCTCTGAAAACCCTTTGAAAATATTATTTTTTTTTTAAATTTTTTATTTATGATAGTCACAGAGAGAGAGAGAGAGAGAGAGAGGCAGAGACACAGGCAGAGGGAGAAGCAGGCTCCATGCACCGGGAGCCCGACGTGGGATTCGATCCCGGGTCTCCAGGATCGTGCCCCAGGCCAAAGGCAGGCGCTAAACCGCTGCACCACCCAGGGATCCCTGAAAATATCTGAGGAAGAAAACAATAGAATGAACCACAATACGGTAGGAGACCATAATATTTGTAAAACAAGGCCTATCTGGACTTAATACGGTTACTTTCTTACTTCTTACAGGCTCTTATCAGAAAATGAGAAAGGAGACCATGTTACCACATCAGCCCTGGCAACCCCTCATGGACATGCCCACATGCTCAGAATTACATAAAGGAGCATATCCAAATCTTTGCATACCCAAGATTCAGATTTGTACAGAAGTTGAAGATAAGATAAGTTGAAGATAACTGAACGGAAGTTTAAGAAATAGAAACAGAGTGAAAGTATGTGGAATTGGGATAAAGCTATAGAAAACTGCAAATTGGTGACATGAGAGCCAAATGGACGTTGCCATCATCACTCAGCATGTAATGCATGCTTTCTTCATGCACATTAGAACACTGTGGTGGCTTTAGACAAACTGTCCTATTATCATCATTCTCCCAGGAGAGAATAAAACTTCTTCTTCTATAGTTAACTACCAAGAAACTTGCCTTATTATTATTATTATTATTATTATTATTATTATTAAAAGTTCTATAGGTTTAAAATTCCATTTGCCAACTCCTTCACCTAATAGAAATATTTTACAAGTTCAGCTTTTTCTATTTACAATTTTGTATAAACACACCAACCAATAAACAGGCCTATCAAGGCTGCAGAACTTCTAACACAGCTCTTTCTCCTATCTGATTATGGGAGCAGTTGCTGACAGATAAACCATGTTAATCAAAATTATATTATCTTAGGTAAACAACCAATTTCACTTTTTAAGATGTAAATAACAATCCTCTGAAATGATGAAGTGTTCGCATTCACTAGGGCAGATGGTATATCAATTTTGTGAAGGCCTCTACTTCAGTAAACTATATTTCTATCACTATATGAATGCGCCTACATGAAGGACTTTTTGTTGCTATAGACAGCACTTTTGTAACCCTACATCAACATCAGATACTTCCTGAAAACTTTCTCAATTTATGGTGTGCTACTTTTCTTAAGAAAACACAGAAGTACTAAATTGCTTAAGCTGATGCCTACTTCCAAGCTATCTTGCAGATAAAGCCTCTGTGAGCCAGAAGAAGGTCCTGGGTAATCTGATGCAGAATGTGGTGGGTAAGCAGAGGTGCTCCAAAACACAGGGAAACTGGGGCTGAGAATCCACACCTCTGGACAAGTTCATGATATCAACACTTGCTTTAAGTGCAGAGCCCTATAAACCATGCAGATGTAAGGCTTTGGATAAGATGGTAAAGTAACCTGTCATAGTTAGTTGAATAAATATTTTTCCATATGGTAGAAGCAATTTAAGTATAATTCAAATATCTTTGATATTATTAACCATTTTCATTCTCTGAGTGATCACTAAACCTTCTTCTCAGAAAAACACCAAATAAAAGTTTGATCTTTAATCATTAAAGTTTTCATCAGTTTTCTTCATTTATATTAGTTTTCTTTACTAACTTAAGTAGCTATACTATCTAGATAAGATAATTTCACCTGATAGAAAAAAATATAATTCAACAATAAGATAAAAAGCAAAATGATTCATTCTTCCCAATCTACTTCAAGTACAGGACATTTATATAATCACTGCCAACTGCAAAATGCGAGATATTAGAAAACCAAATGAAATAATTTAGAGGCCATATTAGGTAGTGATTAATAATATGCATTTTGAAATCAGACTGTCATGACTCATTTCTGGATCCAGCACTTATCAGTTTTGTGAAGTTGGATAGGTATCTCAACCTATGAAAACCTGGTCCCGTTGTCTGTAAAATCGGTATGGTAACAAACTATTCCAAGAGAGGTAAATCATGAAAGCACTCAGGATATACAGGGCTCACAGCAAATGCACAATGAATATTAACTCTTTATTATTTTACACTATTTCTTAGTGATCTAAATATCTTTAACAAGATGCTTTCCTGTAAGTGGTTTTATGTACAGTAGGGAAGATATAGTAAAGGTAGAACTACCAACCTAAATCTTCTGTAGAATTTTATAGTGAGATAGAGGAATGATGGCTTTGTGTGGGAAAAGGTAGATTTAGTAAGTTAGGAAGTAGAAATCCATGTTAACATGAAGGTTATGTCAAACTGATTTGGAAAAGTCAGCAATAAGCAAATTTCCAACTGAAGTCTAGACAAGAAACAAGCATATAGTTAATGTTATATTAAAGAGAAAATGTAGCAAAAATACAGTATTCTGTTTTTACCAAAAGTTCTATTTAATTTCTATGAAATTAAATTCCATGATGTGTTGGCTATATTTCAAATGGAATATTTATATGTAATGTCATAAAGAAATGGTGAGAAAAATTCATGAAATTATGACAGCATAAAAAAATGTCAAGATTAGCAAAGAAATTATTTTGGGGGAATGCAGCTTATGTAATCACAGCTATGAGGGTAAAGACTGTTTACAATGAAAGTAAGTTTAATTAGATTTAAGTTACATGCAGCCACTTTCACCTTCAAATATTGTTTTAAAGTTCCCTCAGTCAACTTTAAAGTCATTATTTTTATTACCAAAATCTTTATAGTACACAGTTATAACTCCTCTCTTTTCCAATCCTACCATAGAATTTTTAACACCCACCACTGTTTGCGTTCCCACTTTGTCTTTCTCTCATGTATATTTCCTTATCAAATATAATCCATCAGAGCATGATGACTATGTGTTTAGTCAATCTTCAGTCTTGAACCTCCAGCCTCACCCATAAGATCTGCCCACCTCAGTTCCTAAGTGCTTTCAGATCATTTTTAACACTGCACATCTCTCAATTCAAGAACTTTTATTTAAAAAGACTGGGGAACGCTGGGTGGCTCAGTGGTTAAGTGTCTGCCTTTGGCTCAGGCCATGATACCAGGACCCCGGAATCGAGTCCCACAACGAGCTCCTTACAGGGGAGCCTGCTTCTCCCTCTGCCTATGTTTCTGCCTCTCTCTATGTCTCTCTCATGAATATATAAGTAAAATCTTACAAAAAATAAAATAAAATAAAATAAAATAAAATAAAATAAAATAAAATGAAATAACTGGGAAATTGCCACAAATTCCTGCATAAGGTAAATAAAATAATGAGATACTTAAACCCCATGCCCTAATTGCTCTTCAGGGCTAGTGTGTCCCTTTGCTATCAGGAAACATAGTTCTAGCATCAGTGATGACTTTTTTCTAGATCAGTAGAAGGTGCAAGTTTCAATGGCCAAAGGTTCTGAAAAGGCACCTCTCTTCAACAGAAACATGTCTCTTGCTTGGCATCATATCTATCCTATTAAGAACAATAGAAGATATAGAGTGGGTACCTAATAAATACTTACAGAATCAATAACTGAATATCAGACATAAAGTAGGGTGGGGAATCGTTTAAAGGTTTGCTTTATTTATTTTAGAGAGAGAGAGAAAGAGGGCGCATGAGCCAAGGGAGGGGCAGAGGGAGAGGGAGACTCCCAAGTAGGCTCTGCACTAAGTGGGGAAAACTAGACAGAGGGCTCAGTCCCATGACCCTGAAGCTTCATGACCTGGGCTGAAGTCAACAGTTGGACACCTATCCGACTGAATCATCCAGATGTTCCAGATGGGTATCTTTTAAAAATAAATTCCTCGGGGATCCCTGGGTGGCGCAGCGGTTTGGCGCCTGCCTTTGGCCCAGGGCACGATCCTGGAGACCCGGGATTGAATCCCACGTCGGGCTCCCGATGCATGGAGCCTGCTTCTCCTTCTGCCTGTGTCTCTGCCTCTCTCTCTCTCTCTGTGACTATCATAAATAAATTTTTTAAAAAAATTTAAAAAATAAAAATAAATTCCTCAAAAATGAAAAAAATCAAAAGGAAAAAGAATGATAATTTGAGCACATGAAAGTTATATCTTCTACATATCTAAAAAACACTAAATAAATGAAAAGTCAACAACTGGAAGATAAAATATAATGAATATATAAAAAGCTCTGATGAAAACATAAATAGAAAAGTAAACAAAGAGATGAATAGCTTTTTTTTAAAAGTTTTTATTTATTTATTCATGAGAGACACAGAGAGAGAGGCAGAGACACAGGCAGAGGGAGAAGCAGGCTCCATGCAGGGAGCCCGATGCGGGACCTGATCCTGGGACTCCAAGATCACCCCCTGGGCCAGAGGCAGGCACTAAATCGCTGAGCCATCCAGGGATCCCCGAACAGCTTATTTTTTTTTTTCAGCTTATTTTTTAAAAGCTGAAAGACCAATAGACATTTTTTAAAAAGATTTGAACTGCTAATATTTAGGTAACTATCTTTTGATCAAATTTAAAAAACAAAAAAAATACTATTTTTTCTTATCAAATTGGCAGATTAAAATCATAACATAAATTCACAGGAAATTGAGCACACTCATGCATTATTAGTGCAGGTAAGAAGTGCCGCAAATTTTTTGAAAGGCAGTTTAGCAATTTGTGCATATTCTTTGATATTTTATTTTTAGTAATTTCATCTAAGGAAGTAATTCGGATATATTCAAAGATTTGTCTATAGGATTTATCACAATAAAACATTTAGTCTCATAAAAAAAATAATAAAATAAAACATTTAGTCATAAAAAAGGAGAAACCACTAAATATTCAACAGTGAAGCATCATTCAATAAATTATTCAAAGAATACTAGATCTTATTAAAAATTACAAATAGAATGCCAATAATGATATGAAAAATGTTATCAAAATATTGCTAAATGATTCAAAGCCAGCTAGAAAAACTACAAATGATGTAAGTCCATTTTTGTTAAAAGAAAAAGATCAGAAACATAGGCTCATAATTTAATAGTAGTTCTCTTTGGGCAAATGAAATAAGGAGAGTTGTTACTTTTTTTAATCTGTTAATCTTATTTATATAATCTAAGTTTTTTACCATAAAAGGAAAAAAATACACATACATATTTCCCCTATAGTATTTCTAAACTTAAAGAACAAAAATACTTGTAAAAATCCCCTTAACACTTTTAACACCAGGTTTATCTTCTCCAGTGAAAAATATTAACTTATAATTACTGCTAATCATGAATTCCTATACAAATATTCTTAGAAAGATTTTATTTATGGGGCACAGAGCTTGAGATGTGATACTGGAGAGGGGTACACTGCAATTCCAGAGACAGTGAAATATTCCCAAATTCAACTGTCTCCTAATCAGACTTCAGAAGGCTAGAAGACCACATAGTGATAGCTATGAAAAAATGACCTCATTCACACTTAGGTTGGTTTTCTCTGACAATTTTTTTTTTTTTAAGATTTTACTTATTTATTCGACAGAGAGAGAGAAAGCACAAGCAGGGGAGTGGCAGAAGGAGAGGGAGAAGCAGGCTCCCCACTGAGCAGAGAGCCTGACAAGGAGCTTGATCTCAGGACCCTGGGATCATGACCTGAGCCGAAGGCAGATACTTAACCAATTAAGCTACCCAGGTGCTCCTTCTCTGACAATTCAATAAAAATTTGGTAATAGATATTTCTGGCTCCAGAATGCTAGAGTCCAAATGCAGGGAAATATAATAGTGGCCACTTCAAAGGGGCCTTAAGTCAAGACCTAAGTGAAATATAAGAGAAATAGGCAACAATTCATAATTTCCCTTTTAAATCACAGAATTGCCCCAGACAACTTGAAAATATTTCAAAATAGAATTCAAAGGGAGTCATGAAAACCCATCGCTATTCAACAAATTTGTTAAACACTATGTGATTTAGCCAAGATAGCGATTGGAAGGGTAGAAGTTGAGGAGGAATGGACAGGTAACACCAAATCCTCAATGATTACAGATACAAGAGAACTAGATTGGTGAAGAAAAGCTGCAGTCAATAGCAGCAAAGTCTGCTAAATAATCTACAGTAAATGATCTTGATGCCCCAAGCCTCAGCTTACCTGATCACTTGGAAGAAAAACTTGAAAAGAAATATTTGTTAAAGAACCATGTTATTTGACAAGGATAGTCCTTAAGATAGAAATATCAAAATACATAGCAATGTAAAAAGTGTACAAAATTTAAAAACCCATCTTTTTCAATATAATCATTTTGCTTGCAGATGCTAATAAAACCCTCCTGCTTTCCCATAATACTTATCAATTTCCTTTTTCCAGAAACAAAACTAGGTGTCTCCTGAACTCGTCTATGCTCTCCTCTGATTGCCTTCCTCAGTAATTTATTCCATATGTTTATTGTCTCATCATGACATACTCTACCCAGCTCAGAAGGCAGACACAAGCTACTCTTCAGGCTGACATCTGGCTGTCTCTTTAACAAAGCTAAGACTCTTCCAATGCTTCTCTTAGATTTCCCCTTTACCCCCAGTGAACTATTTGAGCTGCTGCTGAAATCTTCTATGAAAACCCACAACCAGGGGTTCAGCGAACTTCATTCTATAAATAAACCCATTACACATTGTCCAGGCTATAAAAAGCTTAAAGAGTAAAATGAAATGCATTGCATTTATATTTTTGTGATATTTTGTTCCTCTTGGGAATTAAATTCCTTGTGAGGAACATTTCTAACATACAGAGCTGCTGCATAATTATCATGTTTGCCCTCTAAAAATCAGTCATGTTCAAATACTCTAATTTCATTCCTTTCAAATGTATGAAACTTTCAAACATGTATGAAACATGTATGAAACTTTCAACTATAAATGCATGCATATGTGCATTTATATGTAAAATGTGATACATAAAACTATACATGTATAAGTAATCATTTACACAGGTAGATGATTAATTGCCTTGTGATTTTTTCTTCTTAACTTTTGTGTAGTTTAGAAGTGTTCTCTAATATTCATATATCTTTTATGATTAAATTTATTAACGGTCAAAAATATTCTGTATGGTTTCAATGCTCTTCAGTTTATTGAGTCCTGTTTAATGACTCAAAATATAGTGTAGTTGGTGAATGTACACAAGAATACTTTGTTGTGGAATGGAATGTGCTATAAATATCAATAAAATCAAGTTAGTCAAAAGTGGTTTCCAGGTCTTCTATTTCCTTACTGATTTTCTGCCTACTTATTTCATCAATTTCTGAAAACTAAGTGTGGAAATCTTTAATGTTGTGGAATTTTTTAAATTTTCTTTTTGCAATTCTATCAATTTTTGCTTCATTTATTTAGAAATTCTGTTATTAGTTGCATATATATATATATATATATATATGAGGATTATTGTGTCTGTTATGTGTTGCAATCCTATATATATATATATAGGATTATTGTGTCCTTTTGATGAATTGACCCTTTATCATGAAATAGCCCTCTTTATCCCTGTTAATCTTCCTTGTTTGAAAATCTACTTTGGGGCAGCCCGGGTGGCTCAGCGGTTTAGCGCCTTCCTTCAGGGTGTGATCCTGAGACCCGGGATCGAGTCCCACGTCAGTCTCCCTGCGTGGAGCCTGCTTCTCCCTCTGCCTGTGTCTCTGCCTCTCTCTGTGTGTGTGTCTCTCATGAATAAATAAATAAAATCTTAAAAAAAAAAAAAAAGAAAATCTACTTTGTTTGATAATAATATGGCCATTCCAGCTTTCTTTATATTTAGTGGATTTCAGAGTCTACACATATGGATAAGTCTTGTTATTTATCCAATATGATAATATCTGCCTTTTAATTGAAGTGTTCAGACTATTTACATTTAATGTAATTACAATGTTTGGGTTTAACCTACCATTTTGCTATGTATTTAAGTAGATACTTGTAAATCATATAAATAATGAAGTCATCTCATTGGTTTGATTATCGCACTACCATTCGAAAAACCAAAGACTTAACACAAAGAACTTTAAGGGTCATAAAAACACACTGATGTTCTGAAACACTCATTCTTATATTTAGAGGGTTGCTGCAAAGAGATATAATTTCATCAACCTCAATTAAGTTCCTGTATCACTATGCAAAACAAATAAGAGACCATGATCAAAAAAATCTGTTTTCAGATATAACAGATGTTGGTGAGGTTGCAGAGAAAGGGGAGCCCTCTTACACTGTTGGTGGGAATGCAGACTAGTGCAGCCGCTTTGGAAAACAGTATGGAGATTCTTCAGAAAAGTTAAAAAAACAGAAGTACCCTATGATCCAGCAACTGCACCACTAAGTATTTACCCAAAAGATACAAATATACTGATTCAAAGGGGCACATGCACCCCCATGTTTACAGCAGCATTAACAACAATAGCCAGTTTATGGAAAGATCCCAAATGTGTTTATTGACTGATGAAGGGATATGACATATGCATATGTCCATATGACATATCCATATCCAATGACATATGAATATGATATATATAGCCATATCTTCATATATAATAAATATATATTATATATATAAAATAAATCACTACTCAGCCATCAAAAATAATGAAATCTTGCCATTTTGCAGTGACATGGATAGAACTAGAGTATATTTATGCTAAGCAAAATAAGTTGGAGAAAGACAAATACCATGTGATTTCACCCATACTTGGAATTTAAGAAACAAAACAGATGAACATGGGGAAAGAGGGAAAAAGAGAGAGAAACAAACCATAAGAGACTCTTAACTATAGAGAACAAACTGAGGGTGCTGGAGGGGAAGTGGGTGGGGATGGACAAATGTGTGATTGGTATTTTTTTTAAAGATTGATTGATTCATGAGCGACACACAGAGGGAGGCAGAGACATAGGCACAGGGAGAAGCAGGCTCCTTGAAGAGAGCCAAATGCAAGACTTGATTCTGGATGGCAGGATCATGCCCTGAGCCGAAGGCAGCCACTCAACTTCTGAGCCACCTAGGCGTCCCTGTGTGATGGATATTAAGGAAGGTGCTTGCTGTGATAAGCACTGAGTATTATATTTAAGTGATGAATCACTGAATCCTACTCCTCAAGCCAACTAGAATTTAAATAAAAACTTGAAATAAACAAAACAAAGAAATAAGGCACAAAAACAATGTTAAGAATGAAAAGAAGGATATAACTTTAGATATAAGAAAATAATATGAAGCATTTTATGCAAAAATTTTTGAAATTCAGATGAAATAAATGATTTTTAAGATGATTTTATTTATTTGAGAAAGAGGGAGAGAGAACATAAGCACAGGGAAGGGGCAGAGTGAGAGGGAGAAGTAGATTCCTTGATGAGCTGGGACCCCAATGAGTGACTCAATCCCTGGACCCTGGGATCATGATCTGACCTGAAGGCAGATACTTAACCAACTGAGCCACACAGGTGCCCCCAAAATAAGTGATTTTCTAGAAAAGAAATTTGTTTTCATAGAAAGCTCCTTCTTTTTCTTAGCAGCCAATTATATTTTCTAAATGATAGTTTCACAAATCAAATATTCATATAAAAACATAAACTCTCTAGACAAATTCAAGGGAATTTGCAATCTGTGGTCCTTTTGGCACCATTACCAAATACTTTTATTTTCTGCCTCCCCTTAAGTAATGCACCCAGTGTCTGCGCTGGTCAATTCCATCACTAACATAAAAATTAATTATCCACCCAACTTTTAGTATCACAAAGGAAGTCATACAAGTCTGCCTATAAAGCACTAATATTCTATTTGCATACATAGCCCATATCTACTCTTCTTAAATTAGCAAAAATTTAAAAGTAATTGTTCTTCAAAAAACAAAACAAAACAAATAACCAGAATTGTAGGGTTGAAATACCATTTCACATAAAAAGGAACCAGGATTCTTTGGAATATTGTCTGAACTTAGGCCTAGGATAGGAAATGAGCAAGATGAACCTGAAAGATTTTGTCATATTATGTAACAAGGAAGCTATCAATGCTACCAGAGTTCAAAGACTAGGAGCCAATCTAGATAAAGGATGGTGCAATTTAAGCACTAATAAAGATTATCACTACAAAGTATTGATACACTAAATTCATGAATTTTTATTGTTAGTAAAACAATAAATATTGATTTACTATACTGATCACACACATATTGATCATTTTGGGCAGATGTTAGGAAACCAATTCATTATCATGAACAGAGATAAATAAAGGGAAAGAATTGCACACTGACCCTTTCTTTGTTATAGAAATTCTAGCTCCATGTAACTTTAACTGATGATGGTGGGAAGTTCCTCTTTAGAGAAATATTTCAACTATTAAATGAAAAAGAAATATTAAAACTAGAAAATCACGTTTTCTGCAACCCCTACTTGAATTAAGTTCCAGTGAATGTTCATCCAAGTCAGATAATGAGAGACAGTGCAAAAATCAGAAATTATTTATCTCCTAACAGAAGCCCAAAACTCCCATTATGACATAGTCTTGCCAAACATGAACTTTATTCTGATCAAGTCTCTCGCTCTAACTACCAATTTGAAAGAAATACAGGGAACAGAGGGACACATTAAAAGACACCTTTGGGAATGCAGTAACAAAATCCAGACTGTAGGAAACTACAGGACAATTACCTAATTTCTTCATGACCAGCAACAAAGAAAAAGGAAGAGAGAGAGAGAGGCAGCCTATAGATGAGAGAAAACTTAAGGGATATATCAACCAATTGTAAGAAGTTTGAGTCCTGATTCAAACAAATTAAATGCTAAAAATTTACAATATATTCAGGAAAATGAAAATACTGTTTGGATATTTAATGATATTAAGAAATGATTGCCACTTATTACATGATAATGGTATTGTAATATGGCAAAGGAAGATTCCTAGACTCTTAGAGATAAATAGAAACATCTGTATATGAAATGATATTTTACCTTGATTTTTTTTTCAAAATAATTCTGGCAGTGGTAGAAAGTAGGTAGGGATAGACACTATATATTGATCATTGTTTAGGCTGGTTGAGGACAAACTGTCAATATTTTTGCATTTGTTTGTAGTCTATAATAAGAAAAAATTCTTTAAAAAAATGTGCTCTCTCATTTTATTCAAACTAAATGATAAAGCAATTGAAAGTCATGAAATAATTTTATTTGTGATAATTTCATAACATGTAACAGAAGGAAAAATGAAGTGCTATGAAAAGGTGAAATGGAAAGCTATGAAATGTCTCCACTCCTTGGAAATATGCCATTTTCCTTGTTTTAAAGATTGTAAAATGACCCTAGGAAGAGCTCTGCTACTTGTCCTTAAGGCAGGTTCTCCCAAGAAAACAGAAGGTAAAGATATTAAATAAAACTCTAAATTCTCTTCAGCAAACTTTAATGTACCAAGCAGCAGCTTTTCCTTGTAAATATGCTTCAGTTTCCTTCATAAAACCTATCAATTTTATTTCTATTTATTGAATATGGTTAATTCTAGAAACTGTAAAATTTTCTGTCAAAACTCCTTTACTCTATAATAATCCTAATTACTAATTTTACTCAAGAACCTGTTATTACTCAGGATGTCAGTCATGATCTTCTATTACATATGATGAATGAACTTTTGTACTTTCTACATTTCCAGTGTGAGTTGATCTTCTTATACAGTTGGGATGAGAACATAAAAGAGGGAACGTTCTTTTTTTAAAAAAAAGATTTTATTTATTTATTCGAGAAACAGATATAGAGAGAGGCAGAGACACAGGCAGAGGGAGAAGCAGGCTCCATGCCAGAAGCCTGACGCAGACTTGATCCTGGGTCTCCAGGATCATGCCCTGGGCTGAAGGCGGCACTAACCGCTGAGCCACCCGGGCTGCCCAAGAGGGAACATTCTTAATCTCCACGTAAAAAACAAATTTTTAACATAGAAATGAGTTACATATTATCTTTCTTCTTTGTCCCTCAATCCCATCCCACCATTTCCCATTAGAGATTACTGTTATATGTCCTATGACATAGGACATATTTTTATATTTTTGATTAAGACGGACAGTGAAATTTCTGTTTCAATTCCTCTTCATTCCTCAATTTTCCCACAAACTACACCTACCTAAAATCAGTAAATTGACATTTATATTTACTTCAAGAATATAAAGGTTGCTTTCTTTATATTAAAATTTGTCTTAAAAATAATCCAGGAAATTCTGAAATTATACATTTTCTTGTAGGAGAAACTGGAGGAGTTTCTCAACTTGTCATAAAGAGAGACTTGTCATAAAGGAGTGAGACTTGTCATAAAGACTGATATGTCTTTTAATCAAAACTATATTATTATTATTCATGATACTTGAATACCTTGAGGAGACAGGTATTCAGCTATTTCAGAAGCTATAGAAAATCAAATAATAAATGTCATGTGGGAAAGGTATGATTAAAATGACTTAACAGTGAACAAGAGTACCTGGGTGGCTCAGTGGGTTAAGCGTCTGCCTTCAGCTCAGGTCACGATCCTGGGGTCCTGGGATCAAGCTTCACATCAGGCTCCCTGCTCAGGGGGGAATCTGCTTCTCCCTCTCCCATTGCCCCCATCCCTGCTCATCCTCTATCTCTCTCACGCACTCCCTCGAATAAATAAAATCTTTAAAAAAATTTTTAACAATGGACAAAATATATTAAAGTATATAAGAGCAGGAATTAAAAGTTCTCACCTAAATGGGGCAAAATTTCAGCCCAAAGTGCACTTTGGGACAATACACATTGATAATTATCAGTATCCATTTGAAATTTGATAAATGCTTCAACAAAAGCGTTTGTAAAGGCAGTTTAATATAAATCCTAAGATAAATTCAGTATCCACCATAAATCCCAATGAAACAATTTAGAAAAAAAATGATATTAAAGAAAGTAAGGGGCAGCTACTAAAAATACTTTTTCCTGCCTCCACAAATTACCCAAGGACTGATTTTTTTCTAGGTTTCCATATACCTTAATGAAGTCTTCAAGAGTTATTTTCCACAAAGTCTATATTTACAGATTTTCCCCATTTCATCTTAAAGATGACTAGACAGTTTAAAGTTTACACCTCAACATAACAATGCAGAAGTGAGTAACATGCATTATAATTCTCTTGAGGCAATATAAAATGTTTCACCTATTTCTACTGAGAAAAGTAACCATTTGTCATTTAGTGAAATAATAGATTTTTTTTCACCATTGACAAGTGAAACTTGGAAATGTTCGGCGTGGAGAGAAGAAAAAAACAGAAAAATGGAACAAAATTTCACCTAAAATAAACAGAGAAAGAAAAGAGAAATATCAGGCAGCCTTGGTGGGTCAGCAGTTTAGCGCCGCCTTCAGCCCAGAGCCTGATCCTGGAGACCCGGGATTGAGTCCCATGTCAGGCACCCTGCAAGGAGGCACCCTATCTGCCTCTCATGAATAAATAAATAAAATCTTAAAAAAAAAAAAAAAGAAAAGAGAAATATCAGTCCCTATTCAGAGAATAATGCTGACATCTCTAAAGTCATACTAACAAATATAAGAAACAAAAGAGGTCCCTTGATATGACTACTACTGACTTATTAAAACAATAACACACTTGAAAATAAATCCAAGGTCTTTGTTCTTTTTCTCACTATGGTTGCCTCCTGGATATACAACTTACTAGTGAGCAGAGTAAGGGATCAATATGTAACAATATATATATATATATTTTCATTCCATTTAACTTTGAGTACCATGTGATCAACTCTTCCCAATTTTTCCTTTTTAATAAAATCTGAATGCTATCAGCATAAGCTTACTATACATAATAAAAACCTATTTATGCACATGGCCAACTGTCATAAACTCTATATCTTAAGTGAGAATATAGATAATTATTTATAGCAATGGTAGGAAGCCTCTTTTTATTTTTATTTTATTTTTGTATTTTTAAAGATTTTAGTTATTTATTTTAGACAGAGGGAACATGCATACATGCATGAGTTAGGGTAGGGGCAGAAGGAGAAGAGAAAATCCTCAAGCAAACTTCCTACTGAGTGCAGAGCCCAACGCAGGGCTTGCTCCCAAGACGGAAATCATGAGCCAAAATCAAGAGTCAGTGCTCAACTGACAGAGCTACCCAAGCACCCCAAGAAGCCACTTTCTAATTTTTTTTATTATTTATTTATGATAGTCACAGAGAGAGAGAGGCAGAGGGAGAAGCAGGCTCCATGCACCGGGAGCCCGACGTGGGACCCGATCCCGGGTCTCCAGGATCGCGCCCTGGGCCAAGGGCAGGCGCCAAACCGCTGCGCCACTCAGGAATCCCAAGAAGCCACTTTCTAACATTTTATATGTTAAGTTTAAAATTTTCTACATTTATCTATGGACAGAGAAATCAAATATTGTGTTTAGGTTGTATTAATTTCTATGTACAGTCTAATCCACAATATACATTCATTTGCATAAATTATAGAAACATTTAAATATATACATATAGTATTAAATAGTCCATATAATTATTTCTGATATAGACATGCTTGGAATAATATGCAAAGATATAGAGTCATTACTTAAAACACCTTTTGTCTTATAGCTTTGTGTGAATTTATCATCCTTCAGGATAGAAGTGGGTAGTAGCTATTAATCTTCAAAAGTGTCAAAGATCAGCATTATATCCGTGTCTTCTGTATTTCTTGTCATACCATACCACATTGCTTCCTTGAAAGTATAAACTAGAGAAAATCCCTTATTCCACCATTCAGTGATGAGCTTGTGCTCTTGAGAATGCACAGGACTCCCACTGCAAAGGGCAGAGGCACTGCATGCTGTCACAGGAGCACTCAGAGATTCACAGGAGCACTCACTGCATTTTTTACCTTCTCTATTCTTGCTAACTTTAGGTATGTGTGACTTGTTTTCTGTTGACCAAAATCTGTTACTACCCTTCAATTTGGGGTCTTTTTGTTTGTTATATTATAAATAACCCCTCTCCTTTCCTCTATCCGTCATTAAATTGATTTCTTAAAACATAAAATGGCACTCATTATTGTTTCTTTTTATATTAACTAGTGGACATGCTTCTTCACACTCTGAATCACAGGATGGAGGTAAGCAGGTACTCCCAAAACGGTAGCAAACGGGTGTTGTTTGATCTGTCGTCCAGGGTTGAATTTCAGCGGCTACTTCTACAGGAAGCCTTATTTAACTCTCTGTAGTTTTATTTTTTTGCAGTCTCCTTGAAATTTCTTTACTCTTGGTTTCCATAATTCCATTCTGTTCATTATAGACTCCAGCACTCCACTTGTTCTCACTGCACCTGGAGTGCTAATGTTTCTCAAAGTTTGTATACTTTACACTCTTCTCTATCAATGTTTCTTCTTGTGGGAGTTTACCTACCTCTAAAGCTCATCCTAAATATTCATGCCTTCCAAACCTGTAACTTTAACTCATATTATCATTGTTGATTTCCAGGTCACTACTAGGGATTTCACATGGGCAAATTCTCCAAATGCCTCAAGTATAAGATGCACAAAACTGAATGTTTCAGATTATTCCTTCACTCTTCCCCTTCCTTGCTTGAAACTCATGCTCCCCTAGTTTATCCTGCTAAATGATAAATCCTCTAATTTCAATCAAGTGTAATGGTACCACTGTCCACTGAAAAATTGGAGACTTATCCTGGGCCCTTACCTCTGTGTCAACTCACATATCTAATAGACCTCCCAAACCTAAAGTGTTTGGATAGCATATATTTCCTGTTCCCCTTTCCCTGTCTACTACCCTGTCTCAGCTTAGCCCTCTATCTGCTCTTGTCTGCACTACTGCAGAGCAACCTACCTGGTCTCCAGCCTTGTCTCCCTGAAGTTTTCCTCCAAACCAGGAACAGAGTGATCTTTCTAAAAGCCAAAGCTGGAAACCCTCATCCCTCAAGGATTCCTCATCCATAGGATCAGTTCAAAACTCCCCACAATACACTGGCCCCTCAGAATCTTTCCCTGGTCACTGTTTCCCATATTTTTCTCTAACATCTCCTTGTACATCTACATGTGGGATCTTTATTGAGCCATAAATTGTGTTTCTGCAATATTTGCAACCACTGTTCTGTATGAAATGTCCGCCCATCCACTTCTCTGCATCCAGCAGGAATTGACAGCTTTACAAGTGCGATTCAGAATCTAGTTCAGGAAAATGAATCCTGAGCTGACTCTGTGCCACAGTCACTCTTCAGTTGCCCTTTGCTTGCTCTGAATTTGAAGTGCCAGTGTATCTCCCTGACTTCTCTTTTATATTTAGTCATCTATCTATGGTTGTTCTTAGCTTCACAAATTCTTGAGCCCACAACCCACCACTGCTTGTGGAGTATCTGGCAAGGGATTCCTCTTTACTAAGAAGAGAGCTCAGAGAAGGACTTTTCCCTCTTTTCTCTGCCTGGTGACAAAGTTTTCTGTCCATGATGCCTGAAAATGTGGCAAACATCTTAGAGGGTAGCTACTCTGGGATAACAAGACAATTTGCTAAAAAGAAGAAAATAGAAAGATGTAAGGAAAATGGGTCTTCAGTGATGTCACAGAGTTAATCAACCCTGGAGAAGCCCTATCTTTAGACTTCTTGTTAGGTAAGATAGTAGATGTCCTTATTATTTTGGTTTCTTTTACTTGTCATGAAAGCATAGTTTTCTATGAAACTATGAAAGCAGGAAAGCATGGTTTCTTTTACTTTTCCAAGCATAGAACTTGGAAAAGTTTCTTAATTTCTTTGTTTCATTTTCTCTTCTAAAAAAAATAAATAAAAAGTTGATTAATCCTCCTAGGATTCTTGTGAAGATTAAATGAAACAATATATGCAAAACAGAATAGTTCCTACTTATAAATATTAAACATTCAATAAAATTATTGTCATTATTACTATTAGTAAATTTAATTATGAAGTTTTAAGAATTTTTTTCTCACTTAATGCTTTCAAAGTTTACCTAAATGGATGATAAGTTATAAAAACTAATATTATCAACTTGCTATGCTATCTATAAAAAAGCAAATTTTATCCTTAATCCCTTGAACAATCCTCTTCAATCGCTATCAAATATTTAAGTAAAATTAATACATAAATATTTCCTATTAAGAAAACTTATTCTCAAAAAAAAGGAAAGAAAAACGAGTCATTTCAAAGAAAGTATATTTCAGGTATGTAACCTGAAAGATTCATATCATTACAGAGCAAAGAAAAATGAGTAAGTGTATGATATAAACTACTCCATCACTTCCACAAAGGTTTTTCTATTCTCTATGTAACTGTCTTTCTGTTTTTATCCCAGATCTCTTCGAGGTGGAATCTTGCCAAGTATGCAAAAGTCTGTTGAACTTTCTAGCAGTTTTACAAAATTGGCAAATGTCCACAAAGACTTGAAGAAGGACCACCAAATTCAGTTGAGCTTTGAACTAAAGACTCCTATACAGTCAAGTTAAAATCTGATTGATATAGGGAAAACCAAAGAACTGAATCAGCAGTAGTGGCAGTACAGAGGAGTAGTTTTTCAATTTCTTTGATAAGTGGAGAATAGGAAAGCCTTCCACATTGGAGAGAGAAAAAATAAACAATTGTTTTAGTAGCACTGGGGCAAATGTGAATAATCTCCTTTTCTGATGTGTTTCCCTGATCTCCTAGGGAAAAAAAAAAGTCTCCCAACAGCACAGGAAGAAAACTGCTTCTTTAACCCCCTGATGACAGAAACAAATTGTTTTGCAGCTTTGGGAAGAGATTTGTCACAAATGTGCAAACCAGACCCTTGTATCCTGGACACTATGCAGAGCTGCAATATCACATTTTTAGGGAATTCCAAAGTGATCTTCTAATAACACAAGAGATTTTTTTAACACAAAATTCTGTCTTGATGGTTTAGCATGTATGGAGTGTGTATTTGTGTGTGTGTGTGTGTGTGTGTGAGAGAGAGAGAGAGAGAGAGAGAGAGAGAGATAACAAATGCAATTTTGGTTTTAGTTTAAGTGCTATTATTAATTTGATATAATTCTCAAAGTATCTAAAAGACTCTGTATCAATACAGATTTTGAAAATGCCCACTTTATTGTTGCTTAATGAATATGTTTAAAGCCAACTGTATTTAAAACTAAATAGTTATTCATGATAAATTGGGCGATGCAGAAGTGTTAGTGACAGAGATAACTATTCCATGAGTCCTTCTTTAATGTTATTTCCATTAATGAAAATGTTCTTACCGTAGCCTTTTATAAGCATTTCCTAGGCTTTCTTTTTTTTTTTTTTTTTTAAGATTTTATTTATTTATTCATGATAGTCAGACAGAGAGAGAGAGAGAGAGAGGCAGAGACACAGGCAGAGGGAGAAGCAGGCTCCATGCACCGGGAGCCTGACGTGGGATTCGATCCCGGGTCTCCAGGATCGCGCCCTGGGCCAAAGGCAGGCGCCAAACCGCTGCGCCACCCAGGGATCCCTCCTAGGCTTTCTATATGCATCTAAATAAATGCTACATATATACATAGTACAAAAAATAGAACTCTAAATAATAGATAGACCTAAAGCTCAACTCCTACTCTGCCACTTAGAAGATATACAATTGAGCAAATTACTTAATATCCCTTCGGGCTTAGTTCCTCAATTGTATAATTAAGATGATAAAAACCAATCTTAAAGAATCATAAGCATTAAATGAGAAAATATACTAAGCACCTAGTAGAAGGCCTAACATGCAATAGATGTTCAATAATTATAAATTTCCGTTCCTCAAAAAAATAATAATGATAATAGTTCTAAAATAAGATCTAAATATATTAAGAAATTAAAAAATCCTTCCCATAGGAATTGTAAATAAACTGGTATGACAGCAAGCTCTGCATACATCATCTAGATACAATAGAAAAACCAGAATAAATAAAAAAGTATCCACAAGTAATATTCAGATCCATTCATCAAACATTAATTGTCCAATTACTATCTGCTGACAATATGGAGAAAAATGGCATGGCTCGTAAGATCAATAGGTTCACAATTTAGGATAGAGATTTATAAAACTATATATTTGCAAAGATAATAATTATGTGTAAGTCTGAATGCAGGATGGACATTCAATCCAGCCTGAAGGAGAGTAGAATTTTAAAAAGGGTTTCCTAAAGGATATGATATCTGAGCTGAGTTCTGAAAGACAAGGAGTTATCCAGGTAGAAGGTGATGGAGAGTAAGTTTGAGAAGTGGAATGTGACATCTAGGCTGATGGAGCAGCATGTGAAAGTCATGAAGACATATAGAAGTAGTCTGCACCCTGGGAACTGAAAATATCTCAGTAAAGCTAGAGCACAGAATTCAAACACTTTTACCAAGAAAAAATATGACACACAGGAATTACGTTTTTGGCAGGTATTTGAGTGTGAGGTTGCCAATGCTAGATAATAGCATATTTTCTTTACAAGGCATGTGCAGCACTGGTAGCAAATAAAAATGGCAATCTGAATGCTAAAATTACTCTTGAATTTAAATTGTGTTAGTACTACATCATCAGGACCACCCAATATTTTGGTCTTCTGAAAAAAGGAGTGGCTATATATTTCAGGCATAAGAAAATTACCAGCATAGTAAAAAACAGCTTCAATAAAGTATTTATTCAGGCAAAATCAAACTGCAGTCAAATTAGACAGCTAGACCACTAATTGCTAGAACAGTAGGAAGCAGGATATCATTAGAAATTTATGAATATAAGCATCCAATGAAATACTTGTAAAATAGAAACAAAATGCACTGAAACGGTTTTGGTCCAAAATCAAATTCATATGTTTAAATAAGTCAAAATAAGTTATAACATTCTTGTAATATTACATAGAATCACAAAATTATATATCAGAAAGTACCTTACAAAACATATGCAGTAGACTTTAAAGAGCAACTGAAGAATACCCCACCCCTACTTCTGGGGGATTTGCTTGAACAGAAAAAAATAACTCTTGTTTTTCTCCTTTCCACTTCCAGCAATTCATAACATGCTAACTCTAAATTTGAGATGAATAAGCTATGGAAAAGTGCAATTTAAAGACCATGCCAAGAGAGCCAGGGAGCAGCCATCAAGTGACAGGTAATCCATAAGCCTGTTACTTTTAAAAGAACATGGTAATGGACCCATTCCTTATGCAATATTGACCTCTGAGTACAAAATGTCAGTAGGCGAAATTATGGGCACAGGAATCTGCAATTTAGACTATATCTAGGGAAATATATTTGTTTGGTATGGATCTCTACTGTTCTTCAATCAAAATCACTTTTACATTTGGGAAGTGGTATCTCTGTGTGTGGGCGTGTGTGGACATGCATGTGTGTTTGACCCAATTGTTGTCCACTTTACTATAATCAAGAGGGAGTAGAGCAATACTTTGTATTAGCAAGGAGACCTAAAATAGGTACAGAATTGAATTAGAAAAACCCACCTTGAGAAAGCTGGAGGATGGGTATGAGGGAAACAGCTTATCTATAGATGAGCAAACAATCACATCCCACTTCTCCTCAGAAAACATGCAAGTTATAAGAGAGTGGAGTGAAATATTTAAAGTGTTGAGAATCCTATATTCTTTGAAGTTACCCTTCAGAAGTGATGGAGAAACAAGGACTATCTCAGACAAATAAAAATTGAGGGAATTTGTTGCCAGTAGACTTGCCCTACAAGAAATGGTAAAAGAAGTTCTACAAAGGGAAGGAAAACTAAGTTCAGAAACTTGGATATACATTAAAAAAAGGAAGATCATCAGAGAAGGAATAAATGAAGGTAAAATAAAAACTTTTATTTTTCTAATTCTTAATCTGATATATAACAGCTTGTTCAAAATAACATATTCAATTATGTATGATTATGTATATATATGCTTATGTATATTTATGTAAAAATGAAATAAATGACAGCAAAGATGCAAGGATAGGAAAAAGAAATTAGGATTATGTGGTTATTATAAGGTATTTGAACTATCCATAAAATACTATAATATTATCTGAAAGTAGACTTAAATTAGTTTTAATGTATATTCTAAATTCTGGGGCAGCAACTAAAAAAAGTATTAAAAAAATTTAAAAAGAAGTATAACTGATATGCTAAATAGGAAGAGAAGGGGCACTTGGATGGCCCAGTGGTTGAATGGCTGCCTTTGGTCATGATCCCAGGGTCCTGGATTGAGTCCCACATCAGGCACCTAGCAGGGAGCCTACTTCTCCCTCTCCCTATGTCTCTGCTTCTCTCTGTGTCTCTTGTGAATAAATACATAAAATCATAAATAAATAAACAAATTAAGAAGAGAACATGGAATCATATAAAATGCTTAATTCAAATCAGAAAACAAAAAACAAAAAGTATGAAATAAGACAAAAATAGGGCAACAAACAGAAAACAGTAACAAATATTCAATAAACACACTAATTAAAAGGCAGAGATTACGTCAAAAACAAGAGTGGATCACAAAATAAAACTTATCTATATGTTGTCTATAAGAAACAATTTTAATATAAAGACACATAGCTTAAAAGTAAATGGATAGGGAAAGATATACCTTGTTAACACTAATCAAAAGAAAGCTAGAGTAGCTACATTAATTTCAGACAGAGCAAACATCACAGCAAGTAAAGTTATCAGAGATAGAGAGGGTCAGCCATTACACAATGATAAACGGCTAAATACGTCAAGAAGACATAACAATCCTTAATGTGTGTGCACCTAGCAAAAGAGCATCAAATAACATGAAGCAAAATCTGATAGAATTGCAAATAAAAATAGAGGAATCCACTATTACAGTTGGAGACTTCAACACTCCTGTATCAGAAATAGACAGATCCAACAGGAAGAAAATTAGTAAGGCCATAGTTGAATTTAACCACACCAGCAATCACCTGGATATAACTGACATCTATAGCTACTTTATCCAACAATAGCACATTACACATTCTTCTCAAGCACACATTCACCAAGTTAGAACATATTTGGAGTCATAAAATCTACGTTAATAAATTTTTTTTATTTTTTTTAATTCATGAAAGACAGAGAGTGAAGCAGAGACAGAGGCAGAGGGAGAAGCAGACTCCCTCCGGGGAGCCCAATGCAGGAGTCAATCCCAGGACCCAGTGATCACGACCTGAGCTGCACGCAGATACTCAACCACTGAGTCTACCAAGTGTCCCTACATTAACAAATTTTTAAAATAGAAATTATATAATGTTTGATCTCAGACTGTAATGGAATTAAACTAGAAATCAATAACAGAAAGATACTAGAAAATCCCAAAATGTCTAAATACTAAAATATATTTCTATACTATATGAGCTCAACTATATAATGTTCTGAAAAGGCAAAATTATGGAAATAACGAAAAAATCAGTGGTTGCCAAAATTTGGGGGGGGGGGGTTGGGAGATGAATAAATAAGCATTGAAGTGAGGCTTTTTAAGGCAGTATGATGAAACTACCCTGTAAGATGCCATAATGGAGAATAGGTATTATTCATGTGTTCAAATGAACAGAATGTACAATACCATAATCATAATATGGACATTGGGTGATTATGATGTGTCAATGTAGGTTCATCAATTGAAACAAATATCCTGGTGGGGGAGAATATGGGGGAGACTATGCATGTGTAAGGACAGGAAGTATACAGGAAATCTCTGTATCTTCCCCTCAATTTTACTATGAACTTAAAACCCCTCTTTAAAAAACAGTCTTAATTTAAAAAACACTTCTTTTTTTAAGGATTTTATTTATTTATTTGAGAGAGAAAAAGAGAGCATGAGCAGGGGGAGGGGCAGAGGCAGAGGGAGAAGCAAGAGCCCTGCTGAACAGGGAGCCCCTACATGAGGCTCCATCCCAAGACCCTGGGATCATGAGCTGAGCCGAAGGCAGACACTTAAGTGACTGAGCCACCCAGGCACCCCCAAAAAACCCTTCTTTTTTTAAAAAAATAATTTTCTGGAGTACATGGGTGGCTCAGTCACTTAAGTGACTGGCTCTTTTTTTTTTTAATTTTTTATTTATTTATGACAGACACAGAGAGAGAGAGGCAGAGACAAAGGCAGAGGGAGAAGCAGGCTCCATGCAGGGAGCCCAACGTGGGACTCAATCATGGATCTCCAGGATCACACCCCAGGCTGAAAGCTAGGCTAAACCGCTGGGCCACCAGGGCTGCCCCAAAAAACACTTCTTAATAACACATGCATCAAAGATGAAATTGCAAAAGAAATTAAGAAATGTTTTGTAAAAAATGAAAATAAAAGTCAACTTCTCAAAATCCCTTATGATTTCACTTAAATGTGGAATCTTTAAAAAAAGAAAGAAATGAACAAACAAAAAAACCCTGAAACAGACTAATAAATACAAAGAACAAACTGGTATTTGATAGAAGTATGGGAGTGAGGGGATGGGTGAAGTATATGAAGGTTATTAAGAGGTATAAACTTCCAATTATAAAATAAATAAGTCATAGGGATGAAAAGTACAGCATAGAGAATATAGTCACTAATATTGTTTTTTTTTTAATTTATTATTTATCATGGTCACACAGAGAGAGAGAGAGAGAGAGGCAGAGGGAGAAGCAGGCTCCATGCACCGGGAGCCCGACGTGGGATTCGATCCCGGGTCTCCAGGATCGCGCCCTGGGGCAAAGGCAGGCGCCAAATCGCTGCGCCACCCAGGGATCCCATAGTCACTAATATTGTAACAACATTGCATTGTGATAGATGGTAACCACACTTACTGTTTTGAGCATTACATAATATATATAAATTGTTGAATCAGTATGTTGTACACCTGAAATTAATATAACAATGTATGTCAACTATTACTTCAATGATAAAAATTCAAAAAAGCCAAAAACAGCAACAACAAAAAACAATGAGCCTTACTGGGAGTGGATGGAATGGTTAGGGAGAGGAGTGAAATAGTTTTTTTTGTTTTGTTTTGTTTTGTTTTTAAACTGTTCTTTACTATTAAAACAGTAACATCAAATGATACAATAAATGGCAATTAACACTCAGCACCTGTGAGGGAGCTATAGGGAGTAGTGAAAACTGCAGCAAATTAGAAGTTCATCTCAGTTCAAAGGGTAACTGCAACTAAAATAATAATGATAATAATAATAGGAATTAATAAAATTGAAAATAAGAAATCAATAGAAAAAATCAATAAACCCAAAAGCCAGTTCTTTGAAAAGATCAATAAAATTGATAAGCCTCTCAGACTATTAAAAAAAGAAGACACAAATTAACATCAGAAATGAGAGAGGGGACATCATTACACTATCATGGATATTAAAAGGATGATAAATGAACACTATCAAAAAAGTGATCTCAACAAATTAGTAACCTTGATAGAATGGGCCAATTTTTTGAAAGACACAATCTTCCAAAACTTACTCAAGAAGAAACATTCAATCTGACTTGGTCTAAATCTATTATAGAAACTGAATCAATAATTAATAACTCTCCCAAACAGAAAGCAATGGTAGGTTCACTAGTGAATTCTACTAAATACTTAAGGAAAAAAAAATTATACCAGTTCTCTATAATATTCCAGAAGATATAGGTAGAAGGGATACTTACTAGCTCGTTTTATGAGGCCAGCATTACCCCAGTACCCAAATCAAAGATGTTACAAAAAAAGAAATATCTCTCATGAACATAGATGTGAGAATCTTCAATGAAATATCAGGAAATTGAATTTAACAATGTGTATAAAGAATTATATACCATGGCCAAGTAGGATTTAATCTCAGATATAAAGGGCAGGCTTGGGCAGCCCGGTGGCTTGGCGGTTTAGCACCACCTTCGGCCCAGGGCCTGATCCTGAAGACCCAGGATCAAGTCCCACGTCGGCTCCCTGCTTCTCCCTCTGCCTGTGTCTCTGCCTCTCTCTCTCTCTCTCTCTCTCTCTCTCTCTCTCTGTGTCTCTCATGAATAAATACATAAATAAAATCTTTAAAGGGCAGGCTCAACAATTGAAAATCAATTAATGTAATCCATCACACCAACAGGCTAAAGAAGAAAAATCAGACCATCATATAAATAGGTGCAGAAAAGCATCTGACAAAATCCAATACCCATTCATAATGAATTAAATCATTTCATTATGAAATTTTCATAATGAAAACTCTCAGCAAACCAGGAATAGAGGGGAACTTTCTCAACTTGTTAAAAGACATCTACAAACAAACTTACTGATAACATCATCCTTAATGGTGAAAAACTCAGTTTTTCTACCAAGACCATAAAAACAGCTGCATATCTCCTCTAACTACTGCTTTTCAGAATCATATTGGAAGTACTAGCTAATGCAACAAGACAAGAAAAGGAAATAAAAGGTATATAGATTGTGAATGAAGAAGTAAAACTGTTTTTGTTCACAGATAGCATGATTTTCTATGTAGAAAGTCCAAAAGAATCAACAACAAAAAATTCCAGGCATTTATAACAACCTTGCAGGATATAAGGTTAATGTAAACAGTCAATCACTTTATTATTTACTAGCAATGAACAAATAGAATTTGAAATAAAAACTCACTACCATGTGTTTGCACTGAAGAAAATAAAAATACTTAGATATAAATGTAAGAAAATATAAAGATCTATATGAGGGTCACCTGGGAGGCTCAGTGATCGAGTGTCCACCTTTGCCTCAGGTCATGATCCCTGGGTCCTGGGATTGAGTCCTCCATCAGGCTCCCAGCAGGGAGCCTGCTTCTTCTAAACTTAAACCCAGACGTTATACCCCTCACTAAAATTAACTCAAATTGGATCACATACTCAAATGCAAATTGCAAAACTAAAAACTCTCAGAAGATAACATAGGAGAAAACCTAGATGACCTCAGATATGGTAATGACTTTTCAAATTCAACACCAAAGGCACAATCCAGAAAGAAATAATTGATAAGCTGGACTCATTAAAATTAAAAACTCTTCCCTGCAAAAGATAATGTCAAGAGAATGAGAAGGCGAGCCACAGATTGGGTGAAGATACTTGCAAAAGAGATCTGATAAAGGGCTATTATACAAAATATACAAAGAACTCTTAAAAAATCCAATTAAAAAATGGGCCAAAAACCTGAACAGATACCTCACCAATAATATACAGATGGTAGGTACGCACATGAAATTATATGAAAATAGGCAATTGCAAACTAAAACAATAACAAGTTACTATTATACTACTACCTATTAGAAAGGCCAAAATTCAAAACACTGACAACACTAAATGCTGACAAGGAAGTGGAGCGATAGTAACTCTCATTCAGTGCTGATGGGAATGCAATATGGTACAGCCACTTTGGAATCAAGTTTTACAGTTTCTTACAAAACTAAAGATACTCTTGCTTTATGATCCAGCAATCTCACTACTTGGTATTTACCCAAATAAAATGAAACTTATGTCCACACAAAAACCTTCACACAGATGTTTATAGCCACTATGTTCATAACTGTCAAAACTTAGAAACATTCAAGATGTCCTTCAGTAGGTGACATGATATATTGTGGTATATCTAGGCAACAGAATATTATTCAGGGCTAAAAGGAAATGAATTGTCAAGCCATCAAAAGACATGGAGAAACCTTAAGCACATACTACTAAGGAAAAGAAGCCAATTTGAAAAGACTCCATATTATATGACTCCAAAAATATGACATTTGGAAAAAGACAAAACTCTGGAGAAAGTGAAAAAATAGTAATTTTCAGAACTTTGGAAGGATGGAGAGATAAATAGGCAGAGTAGAGAGGAATTTTTAGGGCAATGAAGCCATTCTGTATGATACTACAATTGTGGTTACATATCATTATTCACTTGTCAAAACCCGTAAAATGTACAACACCAAGAGTAAGCCCTAATATCAACTATGGACTTTGAGTGATAATAATTTGTCAATGTAGGTCCATCAACTGCACCAAATGTACCACTCTGCTGCAGGATATCCATAGTGGGGGAAGTTGTGTGTATGGGGAGTGGTGGAAGGGTGAACAAGGGTATATGGGAAACCTCTGTATTCTCCACTTAATTTTGCTGTGAACCAAAAACAGCTGTAAAAAATAAAGTTGTTAATTTAAAAAAAACATAAATTCAGTGGCAAAAGTAGACAGAATGAGATGTGTTCAAAAAAATTAGGAAAGGAAGACATTTCTTAAATTTGCTATATGTAGATTACAACCTATAGTAATTTTGATTACAGAATTGAAGTGAAGAATTCCCAGTGAACTTTCTAAAGGAAAATATTCATATTATAATCAAGAGCTATTTTGGGCTGTGAGTGTATAAAGGATAGGAAAATACAAAGAAATATATTTATGATTTTTAGATATGCCAGAGAGTATATTTGATACTAAATCTATTGAGCAATGACTTCCCAGAAAAAATATGTGAACCATGAACATGGAGAAATATACTTCTTGAATTATTCACCTACTTTGACAATCCTCAAAAAATAAGGTAATTCCCAGGAAAGAGGGTAGAGTAGAAAGGCAAAAGGACAGCATAGATTTCTGAAAGATTTCACCATGTGTTCATCTCTACTCATGTTCATCATACACAGGCAATAGTCATCTGCAATTAGATTATTTTAAAAAGAAACTAAAGTTTAACCATTGCAGACACTCTAAGGCTATTCAAGAAGAATCAAATATTCTCATAATTAAGCCCACTATTTAAGAGTTGTGAAACTTCTTTCCAGTGATCCCAATCATATTTCAAGTATGGAGCAGAGTATAATAATTGATGTGTAACGTGTTTAGCCAACTTTTCTCTGCTAACAAGAACTTTAATAAGGATGTCTTCCCACCTCAAAAAAATGAATAACAGCTAGAAAAATAAGGATCCAATGTTAGTGGTATCAAATTTAGTGTCCCAAATCACAATCTTTGCTATAAATTTAAATCTAGAGATCTTGGGATCTAGAGATACAAAATCAGGGGCTCCTGCGTGTCTCAATTAAGGATCTAATTCTTGATTTTGGCTCAGGTCATGATCGCAGGGTTGTGAGACTGAGTCCCACCACTGTTCCATGCTCAGTAGAGAGCCTACTAGAGATTATCTCTCTCTCCCTCTCCTTCTGCCCCTCCCTTGCTCACATTCTCTAAAATAAATACTTTTTAAAAAATAAAACAAAATCATATCACTCTATTAAATATTTCCTTCTAAATGAAAACATATTTTTCATTACATTCACAATCTGATCCATATTAAACCAAGAAATAAGTCCTAACCCATATTAATAATGTTTATTGAATGGATTAATAAATTAAGTTGCTAAATTGCTGATTAAATTGTTACAAAAACAGGGCTTAGGTAAATCAGTAAGTACATGGAAATACAAAAGTAAATATATCAAACTTCTCCCAAACAATATATGTATGTAGTAATATTTTTATTTGGGGGCCAAAGATTAAGAAATAAGGCATTACATAATTACAAAGAAATATTCTATTGATGATACTGGAATTGAAAACTGAAATTATTTCCACATTTGTGTAAAGAACCATGATATATTTATAATTATTCTAAAGTACTTGATGGAGCCAGCTGCTGCTCTTGGACATGGGCCTGGGCCCTAAAGCCATCATGGATTACTTCTGTCTCTCTAGGATTTCTCCTTCATCTTGAAATCCCTGTTTATCCTGATCTTTACTCACTGCTTCTGACACACAAATGCAAACAAACAGCAAGGCAAGTTTATATAAATTGAGGGATAGATATATAAAATCTACATGTTACTTCAATCCATTCTCTCTAGTACCAGATTTTATACTGATGACTTAATATTAAAAGCTCAGAGTGTGTTTGATTCATGAAGAAAGAAAGGAAAGGAGGAAGGAATGAAGGAAGGAAGCAAGGAAGGAAGGAAGGAAGGAAAAGGGAAGGAAGGAAGAAAGAAAAGAAATGAAATTCACAAAATGCAAAACTAGAAAACAGGAGGGAAAGCACTACTTTCTATGATCATTTTTATCATGCTGTTTCAGGCACTGACATTGCCTTTAAAATATATCAAATCAGCATTTTACTTTGAGCAAGATGGTATTTTTTATAATCTCTGCTCCGTATTTAATCAGTTTTTAATTTTACATAGTAAGATAGTTACTCAGCTTCTACCCACCTCATGTATTTCTCAGCATTTTATCCTGACTTAAATTGATGGTTTTAATTAATGTCCTAAAATGTAATGTTAAATTACACCATGTAATTATGTGGGCAAAATACTCAGTGGAGGCTACAAATTATTAGCTATAATCATCTTCTAAAATAAGTTTAAAATATATAATTTTGTGAAATTTTACATCCTGGCTACAATTTCTCCTTAATGATGCACAAACTTTTTATCTTATTTTCTGTTCTAAAAGATTTGTCTGTAAAAAAATTTCACATGAGAGAACATGAGCTCACAGAGAAAGACAAAAAAAAAAAAAAAAAGAAAGAAATGTTTTCTTTATTTTCCTTCCAGAGGCCAATGTTTTATTGCTAGTGGAGAATGAATAGTTATCATATCTTTTTAAAGAAATATTTATTTGAAAGATAGAAAGAGCAACCAGGAGAAGGGGCAGAGGGAGAGGGAGGGAATCTCAAGTTGACTCCCTGCCAAGCGTGGAGCCCAATGCAGGGCTTGATCTCATAACCCTGAGATCATAACCCAAGGTGAAATCAACAGCAGGACACTAAATCAACTGAGCCACCCAGGTCCCCCTATCATATCTTTATTAAAAAGGTATGTTAATACATGAAAATAATAAAACTTCCTTCTACAGCAATTAACAACAATAAATGTGAAATGGTCCATCTCTACTTCAACTGTCTTAATTCCAAGAGAGGAAGATTTCTACCTAACATTAAAGAAGCAAAATATAGACTTATATAGCCAAATAATCTAGTTCTACTAATTTATCATATTTGAATAGAAAAACAGCAAAAGATAAAAAATATTATTTTTATTCCCTCTTTTACTGTAACTGGGATTTTCCTGAGGAAAACATTTAATTGTGTTTGATTCTTGGCCAAGTGTCCTGAAAGCTTGGAGTACCCTATTTTTTTTTTATCATATTTGCTTAACACAGATTTTTTTTTTTTAAAAAGGAAAACCTTAATTTTTCCCCTAGAATAACAATAGATTAAGCAGAAGTATTCTGAGATATCATTCCACCTAACAAGACCTCACTTTCTTTCTTTTTATTTTTTTAAGATTTAATTTATTTATTCACGAGAGACACAGAGAGAGAGAGACAGAGACACAGGCAGGGGGAGAAGCAGGCTCAATGTAGGGAGTGTGACGCGGGACACGATCCTGGGTCCCCAGGATCAGGCCCTGGGCGGAAGGTGGCATTAAACCACTGAGCCACTCAGGCTCCTCAAGACCCCATTTTCAATAGAAGCTATGTCTACAAGTAGGAAATTGCTTTCCTAAGAGCTATCAAAGGGCTGTGTAATTTAAACTTTATTCCTACAATGCATGTGTGGAGGGATGGCACGGAGCAGAGTGCTATTCCTTGGGGAAAAATCCATGATGGCAATTACAGCACTAATGATTACAAGAATTTTTTCAAAGCAGTTGCTGTCATCTAGGTAGCCCATCCAATACACAGATTTATCCCCAGTAAAGGGAAAAATAGTATTCTCAGGAAGTAACACTTCTAAATTACAGGAACTTTGCGCTAAGTGCAGCTGGAAGGGTACTGAACACTCAATTTCTCTCACTGGGTATATTTTCATGCTCAGTCTAAAGCGGACCTGAATTCATCTTCAATAATTGAGACTAAACTAGGCAATTGCAATACATCTTCTTAAATGAAGTACTTATGGAGTATAAAACTGTCCATTTTTCACTTCATTTCTCTATAAAATTATTAGTCCTATAGTTTTTCTGCCCACGATCATTGTCTGAGAAAGCTGGTAGTTTTTAGTAAAGGTATTTAGCATCATTATTTTTGTTGTGATCACCATCAATTTTAAGTACTTGAAATTAATAATCTGTTTCTATTACAGAGTAAAATGGAGACAGAAAGATACATGAGAGTTGTCTCACTATTGAAGCCCTGGAAGGCGGATAAGATGAAAACTGCAACTGATAGTAGATATAAACATAGAAAGAATGAGTCGTTGCACAAGATTTCAACATCAAATAAAAACATTTGCCGTTTTTCTGGTAAGATTATTCAAAAGCAATATTTACTGATTTTAAAAATACTGCATATTAACAGATCCTCCTTTGAAGGAAACAAAAAGATGAAACAAGATGTGCATAGTGACCCCAATTCCTATTCCAATACAAGTTTTGCTCTCATTCACTGAAGTCTATAATTATTTCCTATGTGCTTTGTTATGCAATAGTATTCATTTTTAAGAAAAACATAAGTATGTGGGAATTTCATTATTTTGTTAATTGAAATGAAGAGAGGTATTTAAAAAATCCTAAATTTTTCATAAGTCTTGTGTAAAAAAGTATAGAAAAGAATCCAAATGGAAAACATACTTTCTTTATAAATGTGGACATTCTTGTGAAACAAGATAAACTGACTCTTTAGAAGCCAATTTATTTCATTTTGTATATACCTTCTTTTAAATCGAGACTTTCAAGGAACCAGAATATGTTTGCAAACAGTGAGATTCAACATCTTAAATTCATTCCTGGATAAACAAGAAGTTAAAACAACATTTCCTAACCTGGTCTGCTCTGATTTGAGAAAAGAATTCAAGAATATTTCATTACCATATCACCATGTCCTGTACTGACAGTAAAAACAAAGCACAATAATGATGTTAGAATGTAGTATAAACTCAAACCAGTGTACATTCTGATAATGTTCCAAAATGTAGCAGCTTTTCTTATTTTAAGGACAAAGGAAACTAAACTGTACCATCCATCTGTTAAAGTCTAACACAATGTTTATTGTATTTATTCCAAAAAGTAGATAAGATAACCTGGTAATTTTCATTTTAAAGCTATGGGACACGACCTCACAGGATACTTCTCTCTTCACTCCCTTTCGGGATTCTTACTTTCCCAACTCATTTTTTCATTTATTAAAGAATTAAATGAAAGCAATAACGGAAATGGAGAAAGAGATGAATGGGCATTGAGGGGGGCACTTGATGGGATGAGCACTGTGTGTTATTCTATATGTTGGCAACTTGAACACCAATAAAAAATAAATTTATAAAAAAAAAAAAAAAAAAAAAAAAAAAAAAAAAAAAGCCTCAAAATACTGAATAAGAATCATTTATGTCCAGGCAGAACAGTACACTGGTACAGGGTATTATTTCCTAGCCATTAAATATTCTCAAGCGTTTTGATACATTTGAGTATTAGGATCATGCTTTCATTCCTTAGTATGTGCTGCTTGAATTAAACATTTATGAAGCATAATGAAACCTCAGCATAGTTTGATCATAAGTTGGTCCATTATTCTTTCCAATATTCAAAGAGAGGATTAGTTATTTATGCATAAGTAAATTGTAGTTGAAACAGTATGCAAAAGTAGAAAAATCATTGATTTTGGATTCAGACATGTGTGGCACGTAAACACAGCTCCATCATTTATCAGTTGGGTGACCTCAGAGGTGTTACTCTCTGAGCCTTATTCTTCATCTGTAACAGGGAAGAAAGTAGGACAGTAAAACCAACCTCAGAGGGCTGGTATGAGGATTAAGTGGACTAAAAATCACTCAGAACTTAGTAAACAGTAAATGTTGGTTCCTTTTTTTTTTTTTTTTTGAGCTATTGTATATTTATATCATGTACCTATATACAACATGGAGCTAGTTAGTAAAAATATGTTATTGAATGTGATGATGGTGAGGTGGCCATAATCAGCATGTTGAGTGGGGAACATTGACAGTATATTGATCTTGTCTGTATGCACCACAAGCTTGAAAACAATTCCCAAAGACTTGTGTAAACAAAAGTATAGGTATGGCAACACTTATAATTTATGTTATTCAATTTAAGTGACTTTAAACCTTGTGCGAAAAAACTTATATAATTGAAATTGTCAAAAATGATGAGAAATGGCAAAAATAGTCCATGAAATACCTCCTCTGGTATCTAGAGATATGCTATGCTCTATTTTAGCAACTGAGTCCCCACCTCTCCGAGGAATATCTCTGCCAAAAAATCATGGTGAGGACTTCACACTGCAATTGAGCTTGGGAGTTAAGCTATTCCTGGGAACTGATCATGAGACTTATCTTGTGGGGCATCCTAGAGTAGACCAATGACTACATTCATGTAAACTAAAACAAGGGCCTATGATACATTGAAGAAAACTTATAGTGGTGATTTCTGGGGACTGTCTGCTATCCAATCACCCAAGTCTCCTTTGAAGAAGAGAGAATCCTCCAAGCTCCTATCCAAGGATTTTTCCAGCTTGTCTGCCCCAGACCAGTATTCCCTCTTTTAACTTGTAAAATCATGGTAAGAATCATGTACTCATAACAATATGTAAAATTGGAAGCAGGGGGAGTAGGGAATTTCCAAACTGGAGAGATCATAAAACACAGACTCCAAGGCTGAAGAGTACGATTCAATAAGTCCAAGTGATGCCAGGAGATGTGCATTTCATGAAAGTTCTTCAGGTGATCTCGATGTACAATCAAGTTTAAGAGTAAGTGAAACAAAGTATATTTTTATTTAGTTATATGCTTTTTTTGCCTTCATCTTGTTTTTTTTAATTGTGGTAAAATACACCTAACATAGATCTTACCACCTTACTCATTTTGAAGTGTACAGTTCAGTTGTATTAAGAACATTCAGGGGGATCCCTGGGTGGCGCAGTGGTTTGGCGCTTGCCTTTGGCCCAGGGCGCGATCCTGGAGACCCGGGATCGAATCCCACATTGGGCTCCCGGTGCATGGAGCCTGCTTCTCCCTCTGCCTGTGTCTCTGCCTCTCTCTCTCTCTCTCTCTCTCTCTCTCTCTGTGACTATCATAAATAAATAAAAATTAAAAAAAAAAGAACATTCACAAGTTTGTGTTAACATCAACCATCATCCATTTCCAGAACTGTTTTCATTTTGCAAAAATTAAACTCTGTACCCATTAAACAATAAATCCTCATTCCCCATTTAGTTGTATCTTATTTTGTCAAATAATTTCTATAATTTTTCACTCAAATCCCAATTGCAATGTGCAAATTTAACATATATTATAAAATAACTTCTCATTTTTGTCAAGACTAAAAAAAATTAATATTCTAGAGAGATAACACAGAAGTGTTTAGAGAAGACAATTTATGATTAAAATAAGCAAAATGTGAGTCAAATGGTGATTGTACAATGTGATGACACCAGAACCTGGGCCAAGCTGAGCTTTGATTTATGAAATTGGTCCCATTCCTCAAATGCTATTTTTTCACTTACACAATGTGACAGCATTTCTGCTACTAAACTATACTATATTTCCATTCCTTCTGGATTGTCATACCGAAATAACAAGTTATGAGAGATTATATAGACTTGGCCAAATGTAGCAAGCCCTTCAGGGAAAGTCTTAATTGTCCCTGTCTCTTGCAAAGAAAAAGTTGTTTAGGAATAAAAGAACTATGGAGTTCTGAGATGAGATAACAGAAAATTCAAGCAATTAATTATTTATTAAACCCATCTTTCCACAAAACGTATACATATTAATCAATAAAATCCCTCAAGACCACAGAGATTAAGATAGGTCCTACTGATAAGGACAATTAAAGTCAAAAAAAAAAAAAAAACAGGAGTATTTAAGTTCTAATTCTGTTTCAGGTAGTATTTATTCATATAATATTATGTGGTTCTCTACACTACAATAGGCACTAAGAGGTCACACAAAATACATAGGAAGTCCTTGCTTTCAAGATACTTAAAATTTATTTGAGAAAACAGAGCATACACTAAAATATTAGTAATAATAATAGTAAAGATAAATAATAGTAAAGATAGTCTATAAGTAGGGGTCAAAAGAAATGGCACAGAAAAATAATATAAGAATTCAGGCAGAAAGACAGAAACATATGATGGCGTGATCACTCAGGTATGATATCCAGGAAGTGGAAATTGTGCTGAATCCTAAAGGATGAACATTATTTCTATAGCTAAAAGGTGAAGGAGAGAAGCAAACATGAAAATAAGTTTGAGCAAAATTATAGACATGAGAAATCAGTATGTGAGGTGCAAACAAACAAGAAGTAAAATCTGTCATTCAGTGGTAGACTTATTTTGAAGAACCATGGAGGGAAATGTTGGTAGCTTCAATGGAGTTAATATATGGGCAGAGAAAAAGAAACTTAAAGACTAATCTGAGGGCAGCCCTGGTGGCTCAGAGGTTTAGCGCCACCTTTAGCCCAGGGTGTAATCCTGGAGACCCAGGATTGAGTCCCACATCAGGCTCCTTGCATGGAGCCTGTTTCTCCCTCTGCCTGTGTCTCTGCCTCTCTCTCTATCTCTCATGAATAAATAAATAAAGTCTTAAAAAAAAAGAGAGAGACTAATCTGAAATATTTGGCCTTTATCCTCTATGCCAGCGGCCATCAAACATTTTTCCTTCTATCATGTATCCCTTTCAATTTTGAACCTGCACTCATAACATGTACTTATTAATAATTTATTTATAAATATGTATTACTGAGCCATTGGTTTGTAATTCATATACAACAGTTATTTTTTAAGAAAATATATTTAAAAAGAAATAATTTTAAATATCTTGCTAATCACAATAGTTTTATACCATCATTACTTAATATATCAAGGTACAATATCTCTAGGAATGAGTATCAGCGTTAACAGTAGTGATTGAAAGTTCTTATTTCTAACAATTTTATTTCAAATTTGGCAATAAGGTCTGATTAAACAATCACATTTATCTTATATGACAAGTTCTTAAGAGGACATATCAAATCACTATGTTTTATATCTGAAACTAATATAACATTGTGTGTCACCTATACTTTAAATAGTCTAGAGTCATATATGTGTGTACTGTTTGTGCATATATATATATATGCTAACTTATTATATATTATATATATAACTAACTTTTTTTGAAGCCAAATGCTACTGGATTGGTTATGATTGGTAAATATGAAATTAGGGTCTTATCTCGGATTTGCTTTTATCCACTTTTGTTCTTGACAATACGTGAAAAGATTTTAATTTAAATAAAATCTCCGAAAGTTGTTTAGTAATTTGATTCAACATTTTTAATGAATTATATCCCAGTATTAACTTACGCATAGAATCTATTTTTTATTTTTATTATTTTTTTTAGAATCTATTTTTTAAAGTAAAAAGATAAAGGCCTTTTTTTTTAAGTAAAAGGAGAAATTTCAATTAGCTCTTAGAAAAACCTATTAAATTCAAATAGAGGTCTTAATATATTAGAATGTGGTTTTTTGGGGTTACACATTATAATGAATAAGGAATGCATGGATTTTTTTCATTTTCAGGAAATACAAGAATGGAAAAGATAACTTTCAAAGCTCCTTTTAATAATGTAATTCCTTAAACCTTCCACAATCTGACATTACTTTCTAGAAATATGTTGTTTTTATTTTTCCACTTGCAAATACTGAATAGTAGTATTTAGAGCTGTGAGAATTAATTCTTGGTGACATACTGTAGTGCAAAAATAGTACAGTTTTACATATTTATTTACATTTTTCCCAATAAAATACTTGATTTTTGGATCTGACTTTTTCCCCCTCTGAAAATGACTATATTCATTGTTTAGAAAGACAACTTTAGAGCCATTTACAACATTAATTAGAACAGGATCTACTATCATTAGACAGGAGCTATGGAACTATCAACAGGATTATTCTACATTCCTAGCTTCAAAGATAAGACAGAACTCTTCTCTTTCTTAACACAATATTTAATATGATATATCTGTAAGGAAACAAATTTTACAATTTTCTTTGTGCAATTCCTGAAGAAATAATACATTGTGTAGTTATATGATACTAAAGGAAGATTTGCTCCTGTGATGCATTTAGTAGTAAAAACTTAACTGAAACACTAGATCCTATTTTAATATTATTTTTTCACTATTGTCCAATGCTATCTAATATTTACTATTATGACTGACATTTTTTTGGACAACCCCATCTAGCAAGTACTTGCCCTTGAAGAAATGTTGAAGGAAGAAATATTCACAGTACAAACTGAGGGAAAATTAGCAGAGATTCAACTATTCACCATTAAATGGACTAACTTGTTCAATGTTTATCAGGAAAGCCCCTTCTCCTTATACAAATGTTCATGTAACTACCAATGGTAATTATAGTAACCTGTATTAGCAAAATAATGTAAGATCTATGGGGCTAGGGATTTATTACCTTTTTAAAAAACTTACTACCATAGTACTCAGAGTGCAGAATGGTGGTTGGCACAGAGTAGGAACACAATATACACATGCATATTTTAAGTGAAGGAATGGATAAACTGCTTAAATCTATTAATTCACTCTTTCCCTCAACAAATATGTATGAACACACAGAGATACTATATAGACACTAGAGATAAAGATGAATAAGACATGGTTTTAAACATCAAAAAAACTCTCATTCAATGGAATGAAAATAAAAAACTGATAATAACAGTGAACTATGTGAAGAGCAATGATTGTTATTTTCACAAAATTCTATGTGCATGCATTTAATATATCTTGGGAGGACTGTGTGGAAAGGGATGGGGGCACTAAATATTTTTTTGTAAGAAATAAGTATTAAATGAGCAACTGTCAGCCAAATAAAGAACAAAGGAAGGAGCACTTCAGACAAGGGGAATAACAAAGATGAGAAAATGAAGGGGATGCTCAGAAATGACACATTCCACATGGCTGTGGATTACATGAAAAGCAGAAAGTTGGAAAGGGAGACAGAGGCCAGATCACAGAACTTGTTTTTGTTTTCTTATGGGTAATTGGGAGCTTTTAAAAGTGTTAAGTAGGAGATGATAGGTTTTATATTAGGTAATTACTCTGGCAACTATGTAAAAGGTATACTAGACTGAAGTTGAAACAGTGTTCCAGATGTCAGGCAGAGAATTGATAAAGACTTGAAGGAACTAAAACAGTAACATTTGTAAGCAAATGAAAATCTGATTCCCACAATGCTTAGGGCAGCGGTTCTCAATCTCAGGAATCTCTTAGAACGATGTAGAGGCCTGGGCCCTTCACCCACAGTGAGGATTTCTCCTAAGGAGTGCACTCCCTTATTTCAATGAGAATCACTGACATTATGACCTATTATTAATGATGTCTATAAGTGTGTCATAGCTCTCAGGTGTCTGGGAAGAAGAAAGCTAGGAACCACATATGTAGAAGGTAAGAATCACACAGATTTGGTAATCAAATAACTGCATGGAAGAATGGATGATGGAAAATAAGGACTCTGGGATCATGGTGTGAACTGTATGGATGATACAGCCATCAGCTGAGTTGGGCAACAAGGTACAGGAAAGAATCAAGTTTTGAGTCTGAGATGCTTGCAGAACATCTAAGCAGAAAGGTCAACAGAAGTTAGAAATGAAAGCCTGAGACTTGGAGACATGTGAGCTGGAGATCTGAAGTCATCAAAACACAGAGGGCAGATAAAAAGCAAATATTCTTGTAGACTAAAAGTATAAATGAAAGATCAAAATAGAACATGTAGAGTCTAGGCCTTAGGGGGTGGGCAAAAAGGAGCTCAAGAAGACAGATGAGAAGAAATTACCAAAAACAAAATGTGAAGAAGAAAGAGGAGAACCACCACCAGGAGAATGGTATTCTGAAATCTTCTGGAAAGGAGAGTTTCAAAAATGTGGTCGTCAGGAGTGAAGTACAGTAGAAATGTTCAATTAAATAAGCACTTGGAGTACCCTGTTTTTGGCAGTAAGGTGGTATTGGATAGTCCTGCCAAAATAAATTCCGTGAAGACATGGAGGTGGAAGACAGGTTAGATTGAATTAAGGAGTGAGTAGGAATTGAAGAAATGACTAAAGTGAAAACAGACTCTCTTTGATTAATTTGTGCTTGCTGCACTGCTTCATTGTGTTTACTC
Organism: Vulpes lagopus; assembly: GCF_018345385.1. Classification (NCBI taxonomy): domain Eukaryota; kingdom Metazoa; phylum Chordata; class Mammalia; order Carnivora; family Canidae; genus Vulpes; species Vulpes lagopus. Next base: position 105,409,273 of record NC_054829.1, read on the forward strand.
ACTAAAGAGAATTTGTTCTTCTCAAATTAAAAGATATACCATGCTCATGGATTGGAAGGATTAATATCGTTAAAAATATCCACACCACCCAAAGCAATCTACATATTCAATGCAATCTCTATCAAAATATCAACAACAGTTTTGACAGAACTAAAACAAATAATCCTAGAATTTGTATGAAACCATAAAAATAGCCAAAGCAAACATGAGAAAGGAGAAGTATCATAATCTTAGATTTCAAGACATACTACAAAGCAGTAGTAATCAAAACAGTATGGTACTTGCACAAAAACAGATACATAGATCAATGGAACAGAACAGAGAGCTCAGAAATAAACTCATGCAGTTATGGTCAATTGATCTATAGTGAAGGAGGCAAAAATATATAATGGAGAAAAGACTCTCTTCAACAAACAATGCTGGGAAAACTAGACAGCTACATGCAAAAAAATGAAACTGAACCACTTTCTTACATCATACACAAAATAAATTCAAAATGGATTAAAGATGAAATGTGAAATCTAAAACCATTAAACTCCCAAAAGGAAACATATGCAGTAATCTCTTGGACATTGGCCTTAGCAATATTGTTCTAGATATGCCTACTGAGGAAAGGGAAATAAATGCAAAAAATAATAAACTGTTGGGACCAGATCAAACTAAAAAGCTTTTGTGCAACACCCTTTTTGAACTTGGCCACAGCAACTTCTTGCAAGATACATCCATGAAGGCAAGGGAAACAAAAGCAAAAATGAATTACTGGGACTTAAGATAAAAAGCTTTTGCACAGCAAAGAAAAATCATCAACAAATTGAAAAGACAACCTACTGAATGGGAGAAGATATTTGCAAATGACATCTGCTAAAGAGTTAGTATCCAAAATATATAAAGAATTTATACAACTTGGGACACCTGGGTGGCTCAGCAGTTGAGCATCTGCCTTCAGGTCAGGGCCTGATCCCAGAGTCTTGGGATGGAGTCCCATATCAGGCTGCCTGCGGGAAACCTGCTTCTCCCTCTGCCTATGTCTCTGTGTCTCTCATCAATAAATAAATAAAATCTTTTTTTAAAAAAAGAATTTATACAACTCAATAACAAAAAGCACAAATTATCCTATTAAGAAATGGGAAAAAGATATGAGCTGACATTTCTCCAAAGAAGACATACAGATGGCCAACAGACACATGACAAGATGCTCAACATCACTCATCATCAAGGTAATGCAAATCAAAACCACAATGAGATATCACTTCCCACCTGTCAGAATGGCTAAAATCAAAAACACAAAAATACAAGAAACAAGTGTTGGTGAGGATGTGGAGAAATATATAACTTTTCATGCACCCCTATGTTTCATGCACCCCTATGTGTCAACACTAATTTGAAAAGTTATATATATATATATAAAAGTTATATATATATATATATATATATATATATAAAAGTTATATATATATATAACTTTTCATGCACCCCTATGTTTATTGAATCATTATTTACAATAGCCAAATTATATAAGCAACCCAAGTATCCATCAATAGATGAATAAAGAAGGACGCCTGGGTAGTTCAGCGGTTGAGCATTTGCCTTTGGCTCAGGGAGTGATCCCAGTGTCCTGGGATTGAGTCCTATAGCAGACTCCCTGCATGGAGCCTGCTTCTCCCTCTGCCTGTGTTTCTACCTCTCTCTCTCTCTCTCTCTCTCTCTCTCTCTGTGTCTCTCTTGAATACATAAGTAAAATATTTTTTAAAAGATGAATAAAGAAGTGATATATTACATATATATGAAATCTTTCCATTTGCAACATGGATAGATCTAGACAGTATAATGCTAAATGAAACAAGTCAGTCAAAGAAAGGCAAATACCATATGATTTCCCTCATATGTGGAATATAAGAAACAAAACAAATGGACAAAAAAAAAAGAGAGAGAAACCAAAAATCAGACTTCTAACTATAGAGAACAAACTGATGGTTACCAGACAGGAGGTAGGTGGGAGGAATGGGTGAAATAGGGGATGGGGATTAAAAAGTACAATTATCATGATGAACACTAAGTATAGAATTGTTGAATCACTATATAATACACCTGAAACTAATATAACACTGTATGCTAACTACACTGGAATTGAAAATAAAAATAATAAAATAAATAAGTTGTAGAAATGAAAAGTACAATGTAGGGAATGTAGTCAATAATATTATAATAATGTTTTATGGTGACAGATGGTAACTACACTTACTGTGGTGAGCAGAGAGAATTGTATGAAACTGTTGAATCACTATATTGTACCCCTGAAACTAATAAAACATTGAATGTCAACTATACTTCAATAATAATACTTTGTCCTTCTCATTTTTAATTTTAAAAAATGCACAATCACATAAAGCTGCCCCAATTGTCAAGCCAAGAAATACAATTTTGTACACATTTCCAACACAAAAATTTTAATGCCACCTAAGATTCCATCTAGATGGAAAGAAAATATACTGTATTCAAACTCAATTCTTTTGATCCTTCTTAATTTAATTGACTATTAACTGTCAAAACAAGTGAGAGCAGTTTAACTCAAAACAAGGACTGGTTCATACCAACTAATTGCAGCTTCACTTAAATAGAGCTTTCTTCTTAATCTTATTCTCTAAACTCCAAATTCAATCTGCAACACAGGTCTACCTATTTTGTCATAAGAATGAGAGGAAAAAGAGTAAAGTTATATAAAGCAGAAATCTGGCTTTTTTTTTTTTCCCAAAGTAACAAATTTGAGACTTGGCTCAATAAAATGTAGTCTGAGGCAGTTACATGTAATGACTCTCTGATAGACCCATATGTGTGAGACCAAATGGTTGATCATGTTGATCATACTGACCATATCTTATGTATATTGATATTCATTTAGCCACTCTTTCAACAAATATTAATAAGTGCATGTAGAAGCATCAAGCAGAAGTCATAGTGTTAGAGCTTACAATCTGCAGGAAAAGGCACACAATTTAAAAAGCAATCATCTTTTTTATCTAAGATTTATTTATTTTAGAGAGGGAGGAAGTGCGTGTGCGTGTGCCCATGAAGGGGGGAAAAGGGGGACAGAAAGGAAAGGAGAGGGAAAAAAATCTCAAGTAGACTCCCCGCTGAGTGCAGAGCCCCACATGGGGCTGATTCTCACAACCCTGAAACAATGACCTGAGCCAAAATCAAGAGTCAATCATTTAACCAACTAAGCCACCCAGGCACCCCAATAATCTTTTTTAAAGTGATTTCTGCACCCAACATGGGGCTCAAACTCACAACCCTGAGATCAAGAGTGGTATGCTCCACCAACTGGTGGCCCAAAAAGCAATAATCTGAAAGTCTGATATATCTAAAATTGTGGAATAAGCAAGAGTTCTTATTCTAATTTGGGGAAATGAGAATAGTCAGAAAATGATTCCCCAGGAAGTGATACTTAAGCTGAAACCTATGGGACACATGAGTTAGCCAAGTGAAGAGGAAAGTTCTAAAGGCAAGAGTGAGTGTGGAGCATTTCAGGAACTGAAAGAAGTCTGATTTGGCTGGAATCTAGTGTGAATGGAAACCTGGCAAAGCATGAAGCTAAAGAGCTGGGAAATTTGGATCCAGACAATGCGAGCTGCATGTGGTAGGAAGCCTTTGAGAAGGCCACAAAGATCCCCCACTTGTGTAGGTTTCAGCCCTGGGGCATAGGCTGAATTATTGCCTCACTGCTAATGAACGGTATATGGCAAAAGTAATAGGCCATTTGTTCCACAATCAAGTTATAAGACTGTAGTTTCTGTCTTGAGAGTTCCCTCTCTCTAGATCAATTGTTCTGGGGAAATCCCTGGGTGGCTCAGTGGCTTAGTGCCTGCCTTTGGCCCAGGGCATAATCCTGGAGTCCCAGGATCGAGTCCCACAGGCTCCCTGCATGGAGCCTGCTTCTTCCTCTGCCTCTCTCTTTCCTCTGTGTCTTTCATGAATAAATAAATAAAATCTTAAAAAAAAAACAAAAAAAAACATCAGTTGTTCTGGGGGAAGCCATGTGCCATATCATGAGGCAGTCCTTTGGAGAGACCACATGTCCTCTGAAGCTCACATGAGTGAGCTTAGAAGTAATTTTTCCCCAAGTTCACACTGAGATGACTATAGCCCTATTGGATACCTTGATTGAAGATTTATGAGAGACCAGAATTCAGTGCCACATACTCCTGGATACCCGACCAACAGAAACTGAGATAGTAAATGTGTACTTTCCAGCCACTAAGTTCTGGGATAATTTGCTAACATAGCAATAGATAGCTAATTTACCATGTTAAAGAATTAGATTGAGCATTGACCTAAAGGAATAAGAATTTACTGAAGGGTTTTAAGCAAGAAAGAACATTAAACATGCCCATATTTGCAATTTTAAACATTCAGTAAAACTATCTAGTAAGCTTGAAAGAATAGTCTAGAACCATCAATGAAAATAAACATTTAAGCCAATCAGTTTCTGCTACAAAAAAAAAAAAAAAAAAAAAATTCTGCTACAAAATTCTGGTTCTAAAGTTCAATATCCTATATAAAATTTCTACCTCACTCCTCAAACTCGTCAAAATTAACCTGATTAATCTCTTAAAAACTGTAGTATCTCTGCTTTCCTCTTCAGATCCACTGGCTCACTACCCTAATTTAGGGTCTATCACCTCCAACCTAGAACACTGGTGATAGTGTTCCTAACCATTTCCTAACCATTTCCCCACCTAGAGTCTGGTGTCTTTCCAATTCATCCCGTCTCCTCCCAAAAAGCATAGGCTAAAGGGTTGGCTAATTACATTATACCCCATCAGATTATAGGGAACAATGTGATTGCTATGCAAGTCATACATACACTGCAATGACATGCCTTCTGCCTCTCCCTCCATCATCTCCCAAATCCCAACTTAGTACAATACTCCAGATTTAGGCTTCCAAAAAATATCTATGGAGTGCTTAGTAAAACTTTCATCAAATTAAAAGAGCTAAACCCATTAATCAATGAGTTTGTCCTGCATGCATCATCTCAAAGAAGGAGCCACAGTGTTGAAGTACTCTTGATTACTATCACTGTTTTCAAATATACAGTCTAATTTAGTGAAATTAAAATACTAGGAGAGGGGCACCAGGCTGGCACAGTTAGTAGAGCTTGGGACTCTTGATCTTGGGGTTGTGAGTTCAAACCCCATGTTGGGCCTAAAGCTTACTTAAAAAAAATATTGGAAGAAAAAAAGCAATTTTATTCTTTTTTATTATGCAGCCAAACACGTTTGGAAAAAAAATTTCAGACTCACTCTCATCGGAAAACCATTCCATTTGCCGGTTTGACACCTCTGCGTAACACTTCACAACATAGGATAAGTCCATGGCCCGCTCAGGGAGACACATTTTGTAAGTATTTAGAAACAAGGAAAGATTAGTACCTAAGGAGCCATTAGCATTTCCAAAAGCATTATATGAATTATTCCTGTGTGAGACATTTCATTGTAAAAAGGAAACTGGTAATTAATTCACAGTCATTTCAACTGCATGATTATTTCAAGTATTACTTGATGTCATAAAATCCTTTAGCCAAATAACAAACTGTTAAGTGAATTTGGAAAGTTCCTATAATCAAGAAAGGAAAGTTCTCTTTTTCCCCTAAATCCAACAACTCTATCTATGCAATAAAAGTAGACAGAAGTTTTCAACTAAAATCTGTGTTTATTTATTTAAATAATATAGCCACATTCTGTGAAGTATAATGAAAAGTAAACCTAATCCTTTACCCTTAAAAATGCCTTTCACTGAACAAAACTCCAATTCTTTACTTCATTCCTTTTATAACTTTTGAGAAGATCAAATATTGTAGTTCAGAGGTACCTCTGAGATAGAAACCAAAAAACACTTTTTTCTTTTAACTACTTTGATATATCTCCAAACATGGAATAACTCTCCATGGTAAAGTAATAGTAATTAGCCTGTAAGGTAATTCTGCACATTGAAACCCATATTTTTCCAATTTAAGTATGTAGGTCAAAATTAATATCAGAAAAATCTTCTGTAACTTATTAAGTAAACAAGCAAATAAATTCTTCATTAACATACAGAAATATTAACAACAAAAGGAAATGTTAAGCTTGCTGTGATTTCAGTTTAGAATGACTTTTAAAAATCTTCTCGTGGTTTTTTTTTTTTTTTTCTAATCAGGATCAGAATAACCATAATAAAGAAGTTAAGATAACTGTTAGGTAAACATATATATTCTAACATTTTGAGAAACTGTCAATAAGTAATAACACCCCCATAAATACAACATAACAAGAAAAATTCATTTACATCTTGCAATTTACACTTAGATGGTTTGGAATCATAAGAGCATCCGTGGAGAGAAATTTAAAAATCATTTTACAACAATATTTGTTTAATAGGAAGTGATGGCTTAAATGTTACAATATGTTTCTTGAATATCTTCACATTAAATAGTAATTGAACAAAAAGCCCCCTGGTTCTGCTCAAGGGCAAGTTCCACAAAGCTCCTCATTATTGGAATGTCCAACTTGGAAGCCAAACTAAATAACAAGGAGCAATTTGCCAATTAGAACTTCCTGCTCTTTTCTCTTTATTCCTTAAACACCATTCAGGGGCTGAACTGGTCAAACACTTTTAGCTTCAAAACAGCAACTGAAAGGATTTAATTTGTGTCTCTCCAAGGTGAACCTGTCAAGAGGCAGCAGGTGATGTAGTCCATGTTCCCCTGCAGCAATTTCCCTTAAAGACAGAGAAGTGGGTTTCCACTCTTGCAGAGTATGGAGTTTCCTTTTCTCATTTCCCATTATTTCATTTCAATTAATGACCTCCAAATTTTATACTTGTGTAACTACTAGGCTTAAAACTGTTGAGTCAATATGTCCCTGGAATCTGCTCACATCTTCAGACCAAACCTGCTTATACACTGGAAGTAAAACACTTCACGGGGCTGGACACAGACTGGAATGAGAACCATGAAAACTGTGTAAAACCCAAAACTGTGCGGACCTAAAGAGAATTCGTGCAGGCCAAGGCAAGAGAAGGAGTAAAATAATCAGAACTCACAGACCCTTGGCAACATTTGCATTCCTTACCTGCCTTTTCCTAATTGCAATCCAAGCTTACATCTTGGCTTGTTATTCAATTTAAAATGTCCAGTGATTAACAGAATTTAGATGCAGACTTCTAAATTGCAAACATATTCACAGATTAACACTAAATCAGTGAAACCCAGTCCTCTTTTCCAACCTAAGGAGACCTGACATGAGACTCTGGGCTTCCTCATCAAAGACCCACTAGCACTAGAACAAGAAGGTTCGCTTTGCTCATTCTGAGCCTGTACATGACCCCAAGAGAACTGTTCACTCCTCTGAACCCTGGGCCAGGAAAATTAGTGAAGGAGAAACTGCTTTTCAAATGTTTACTTGCCAAAACTATCTGTAATCAGGTGTTTGGTTGTTTTGGGTCTATACTGACAATCCATTGAAAATGCCATAGAGTATTCCTTTTTGTATATTTAAAAATCAATCTTGAAAGGAGACTGTGTTGCTTCTATCAATGGATTGCTCAAATGGTGACCCAGTTCAAGAGAAGAAATTGTTTTTACTGTAGAAAATAGCAGGATCTCTGATCTAAGAGGTGACAAAATTCTCTCCATGACCAAACTTTAGGCTCCTCTGAGCTCATTCTTAACACGGCCCCCAACCTTTGGGCTTTCATGTTCATCTCTGCATTGTTCAATTTTAGCAATAATCATGTTAAGTTGGTTTAGCCAGAACCCCCCATCCTCCCTCTGATGACTCTCAAAATCTGATCTATCATGTGTGATCACTCTGGCTTGCCTTCAGCAAGAATCCCCACCCTGCTCCTGGGCTACAAATCCCCACTTTTATTAGGGCAAGCTTCTATGATTCCTAGGCATTTTTAAAAGGATCCAGGAGATACAAATTAAAGTGAAAATAAATATGGTAGATATAAAGAACTTGAACTTCATAGCAGTGTCCTACTATTACTGCTCTACTATGGGAATGTTTCAGTTCAAATAAACTAAATCAACAAATTTATTGTCACAGAATTTAGAACTTTAGCAAATCTTAATGATTGTTTAATTCTTAACTCAAGCCACACAATTTTCCAGATAAAGAATAAACTCAAAGAAATTGGATTTAATAACAACATCTTAAGAGACTAACAAAGGTTGATTTTATTTATACATATGTTGCAATCAATTCCAAGTATTACTTAACATGCAAAAATAGTTTTTTACCTATACAAAAAAAAAAAAACCTTCAAAATCAATTTATCCAAGACAGATACCCAATCTACCATCTCACCAGGTGCCCAAATTAGAAAAATTGAAATTCTCTTAGATGGCTAATCATCTGTCACCACTTATAGAATGTCTCCTGATTCTGTCACTTGGTCTCTCTTCACACCACCTGCTCTTTCCCAGGACTCATCATTTATCTCCCTGCCACCAGACTTGCTCAGTTCTAGTGCTTCCTCCACACTGATGGCAATCATTGTTTCTCATTTACAGTTTTGATCTTGTCAATCCCTTACTTTCCAAGCTCCAAGTGGCTCCTTATCACCATGCTTTAAGATGGTATTCAATGATTTTTCATGGTCTGGCAGTAGCGTCTGGCCAGTCTCCTCATTGCCCCCACTCCACCCACATTTTGGGAAGTAGCTGCATCCACCTTCTCACCATTTCACAAATATCCATGCCGCCATCACTTAACTTCTGCTTCTCACTCTTGGAATCTTTCTCCACCCACTTCTCTTCTCCTCCTCTTTCTTGCATATTTTCACACATCTTCACCTCTTTCTGAAGTTTTTTTCAAAAACACACAAACTTAATAAATCGATTGTTTCTCCACAACAGTTCATTATCATAGCACATTTATTTATATTATCATATCCACCTTTCTGAAATATCTTCAATTTCCACATCCCCCTAAATTGTGAGCTATTTATTTTTGTAGTCCTGCCTTCCAGCCAAGTGCTCATATACAGTGAGTATGTAATAAACGTTTGTGGAATCAAATCACTTTGGCAATTAATCCATCAGTTGTCAATAGACAGTGCTCAAGTCATTTCAGAAATGATTTCCTACAGGATCAGTTGCCATCATTAAAGAAAAGTTGAATAATATTAAATAACTTAATGTATATTAAATTTCAGCAACTGAATACTGAAATACATGGAAAACTACACTACTCATTTTTTTAAGATTTTATTTATTCATTCATGAAAGACACAGAGAGAGAGAGGGAGGCAGAGACATAGGCAGAGGGAGAAGCAGACTACCGATGGGGAGCCTGATACGGAACTCAATACCAGGACCCAGGGATCATGACCTGAGCCAAAGGAAGAAGCTCAACCACTGAGCCACCCAGGTGGCCCAAAAACTACACTATTCTTAAATGTTCATCAGTGAATATTGATTAAGCCTACTGAAGTGCATGACAGTGCTGTGCATGAAGGTGATTTTAAATAATATTAATAAAATATGATCTCTACCCATGGGAACTTACAACCTAAAAATTATGACATTGACAACATATATAGTTCTATCTGGAAGCCATAAGGATAGTATTTTTGTTGGGTCATTGAGGTGAGGAGTTGCTAAATATGAGTGAGTCTACAAAGCAAAAAAAAATCAGACATCTATATGGATGTTGAATTGACATCATTGTGAAACATCTGGCTCAGTGCTACCTGCATTTTACTTTACTTTCAGCATCTTTCTTAAATAACTAGGATTTGTAATTGGATATAATATATATATTTATGAAAAAATGATGGAAGGCATACAATAGCTGGCTGTTCTGCAGGATTAGATAGTTGATACTGTTGACACATACAAATGATAAAGAAGCCATTTCTGGTTTTTATACTTAATGAAAGTCTCTAGATGGATAGTCTGCTGGAAGTAATTTTATATGAACATGTAATGAACATGTAAACACACACACAGAATCTCTAATTTATCTAAGCTATTTCAAGCAAATCAGTTGCTATTATTTAGAGATACAGGAAGTAAAGCCACACATAGGCCATCACAATATGAATGATCACATTCTGATCTACTTTTCTGTGATTTTTCTACAATCTGCCTAGCCCCATTGCGATTCTTAAAAAGAGAAATTCTTAGGCTTCTTAAGTTTCTAAGGTCTTCGGCAGTTCTGTCCTGTCTAGTTAATCAAGTAATACCTCCTAAGGGTACTTATGAGATGAGTAAAAACTATGGTCATAATTTCTAGACTGTCAAGAAAATGGGAATTTATACTTTGGATAAACCCCAGGGATGTTACATAGCAAGAAGTTCTATTTCAGGCTGGGACGGGGGAGGAGAAATATAGAAATATGGTGAAAAGTTTCTTGCAGCTATCTAATTTATTTTAAAAGCATGTTTCAAAAATAATTATCATTAATATAATCAATAGTTACATAAAATAGAAAAACTGCATCTCTAGTTAAAGTGGGAAAAACAATTGTCTCTATGAGAATTACAACTTGACACTGGGACCTTGATGTCTACTAACAAATTTTAATACTGAAATACATTATGTATATATTGACATTCTTTACCATTTTTGCCATGAGTGATCAATTTTAGATTCCAAGATATTCTACATATCAAATTGTCACTGAATTTTGTGAAAGAAGCTATTTACTCTTGAGATTATGTTTCTTGACTGGAAGCTTTGAAAAAAGTAAATTATATTCTCTATTCATTTATTGATTTAATATTTCTAATTGTATTAGCCTTACCAATGCAAAGGGAAATGATTATTATATATCTATCTCTATTTTCCTTACTTCTATTTTGGTTGGTTGAAAATTAATTAGGTATGGGATGCCTGGTGGCTCAGTGGTAGAGCGTCTGCCTTTGGCTCAGGGTGTGATCCCAGAGTCCCAGGACTGAGTCCTGCAACAGGCTCCCTGCAGGGAGTGTGCTTCTCCCTCTGCCTCTTTCTCTGTCTCTCATGAATAAATAAATAAAAATTTTTAAAAAAGAAAATTAATTATGTATCACCTGCAAAAAACAGAAATTTGAAAATTTTTAGAATCTCTAACTTGGCAAAAGTAGTTTCTAAGAATGCCATAGACATTAATATTATTCAGCACTTAGAAAAAAAATAATACAGTTTTCACAACATTGTGAATGTACAAAATACCACTGAACTATATGCGTCAAAATGCTTAATCTATGTGAATTTCACCTCAGTTTTAAAAATGATGAATGTTGATAAATGTCATTGCTATTCCATTAACATTTACCCACAAATTAAAAAGTTCTCTAAAGAATGATGTCTTCCTGGGATCCCTGGGTGGCGCAGCGGTTTGGCGCCTGCCTTTGGCCCAGGGCGCGATCCTGGAGACCCGGGATCGAATCCCACGTCGGGCTCCCGGTGCATGGAGCCTGCTTCTCCCTCTGCCTGTGTCTCTGCCTCTCTCTCTCTCTGTGACTATCATAAATAAATAATTAAAAAAAAAAAAAAGAATGATGTCTTCCTAACTATAAATAACCTTCTAGAATCATTGACCATTTAGTGTCTTTCTAAGACACCCTAGACTTAGCTGGCATTGCCTTCAATAACTCTGCCATAATAATGTAACTGATATTAAATACAGAATAATCATGGAACAATTCACTTTATGTCCATTAGAGTTTCAGCATTATAGTTTTACTAAAATTCCTTAGTGAAGAAATAATCTACATAAGATAGATGATAGATAGATAGATAGACAGATAGATAGATAATAGATAGGTATTTTCAGTAACCTGATCTTTTAAAAAATCTTTATTTTCCTAAAACACAAAATTTAAAGTCCAAGAGCACCATCAAAAATTCTTTAGTTAGTATCAGCTGGTTCTAAGAAGTCTCCAGTTTCTCCCAAATAATCCTAGAAATATTGGAAATAAAATCTCACACTCTTAGGATATATGAATCATCATTTTCTGTCTTATCTTTCAATTGCTCCAAAGCTGGCTAATCTCTCATCAATTCTTAGAAATAGGATCTTTTATGTTTCTAAACATGTTCCAGATATATGACTAAACTTTTATTTAATTCAATTAAATCAGGCAAAATAGGCCAATACTAAAGAAATGGTTACTATTCTGTGAATAAAGCAAACTTAGCCTGTATAAGAAGGTATTCATTACAATTCTATGAGTTTAAGGCCGGTTGCTAAACTCCACTTAATTGGGTGCTTGATTAGATCTTGCCCAGTATTCCCTAATGATATACCTAGATGAAATATATATGTTTATAAGAACTGCAATTTCAAGCTTACCAATTCTCTATATATGAACAGGTTATTTCTAAGAGAAAGTTTGACCTTTTAATTAAAAGGAAGGGGAATTTGCCTTACACTAAAAGGAGAAAAAGGACTCATTTTTTTCTTTCTTTCTTTCTTTCTTTCTTTCTTTCTTTCTTTCTTTCTTTCTTTCTTTCTTTTTCTTTCTTTCTTTCCTCTCTTGAAGAAGGACTCAATTTCAAGTGTATTGTATAACTTAAAAAAAAAATCTCAATAATGAACCCAAAAGAAGGGAGCCCGTAGCTTGTTGAGTACATGAATCATACAGTGTTTGAGGGAGGCCTGCCTGCCTGAATCTGTACTACACACATGACCTTGCTCTTTGGCAATCAGAAACCAATAGACTTATACAAATGAAAATTTACAGCAGTAGCAAGAAAATTTTTTAGTCTGTTTGCAAACTAGGAATATTACAAGGACTTTGACTATCATCATTACAGTAAATCAAATCTAGGTTAAATATATTTTATGTGTAGGTGGCAATGAAAGGCTACCCAGGGTGATGGGGAATTTCTACATATGGGACTCTTGAAGAAGAGGCCATAGGCAAAAACAACCATCTGTCTTTCATAGCTTATACACAGTATTACCTAAGATCGTTTCTTGAGGTCCTTAACCACTCAAGAACTCTCTCTAGATTTCTATTAATCAGGTATGCACTTCCTGCACCTTAATTATAGCCCAACCCAACTTCTGTGCTTTATCCAGTTTTTATTTCTTAAAAATTTTTTCTCTTTCTCTCTCTTTCAGTTCCTCTCTCTCTCCTCTCCCTCTCTCCCACATATGCACAATTACACATTGTAGTTGTTTCCAAAGCCCAAAGGAAGAGGGAACTGCAGAAGGGAAGGTGGGGTTTAGACAAGGTAAGGTGTCTGCGTGATGTAACTGTGAGAGCATGACTGTGGGCACATAATGGAGACCCTGACAGGATAGTTGTTCATCTCCATACCCAAAGTGATTCCCTCATCAGCAAGAACATGAAAACACCACTGAACATGCGTGGGAAAGAAAACATTCAGCAGCAGCATGAATAAGCAGATGCAAAAAAAGCAGCGGGAAAATGAAATCATGAGCAGAAAATGAAAAACATCTTCCCTAAAGAATTAAAATCCAAAGTGTGTCAACTGAAACAAAGTATACAGAAAATTCCTCTTCTTTTAATTAAACTTCCTTCCTCTTGAGATTTAAATCGGGAAAAGCCCTTTCTAATATTCAGATACTCTGTCTTCTTTCTTTAGTGGACAAGAGAGAAGGGCCTGGCAAATGTATACTTAGCTAGCAAGCAGAGGGGGGAAAAAAGATAATCCTATTCTACTCTTCTGAAACTCTATTCCCCACCCCCTTCCACAATATACTTAGATCTTTCTGACCACAAAGGAAGCCCTGATATCATTCAAAGTATTTCAAAGCAAGGCAAGGAAGATGTTTATGATGTTAAGTATATTCATAATACTAAATTTTCCCTTTTTAAATAACTCTGGTCAAGGGAGCAGAATGCTAATCAAACTTTGCAGTACTTAAAGATAAGAGTCACTTGGCACTCCTGTGTCCACTGTTCAGAAACAATTCCTCTCCTTCTTCTACAAGAACACTACAGAACTCAAGAAAGAGAAACAGACTTAAGTTGTCTGACCTCCTCTGTTATCCCTCAGGCTGTTGGGAAAAAGCACTACATACTTCACTCTCCAATTTATCACCCTTATTTTCACCGTCATAAATTATTTCTCAGGCTTTAAAATAACTGGATTCTAAAAAGACACTGTAAGTTACTTAAATTCCAGTAACTGAACTCAGATGTATGAGGCAATTTAAAATCTTTATAAGACCTTCCTGTTTCAAAGTTACCCAAAATTGAATCCTAGGAAATCTGCGCACCAAAATGCTATAGAAATAGGATTAAAATTAATGCATTAAACATATCTTTAAAAAAATTCTGGTACATGGGAGCTAATCAATGAATCTTTGAAAGAGCCTTAGATCACATCCTGTCTTTGCTAATCAATTATTTTTGGTTTTTATAATATTCAGTATAAATTATCACCACCTAATCTAGCATGCATTATCTTCATCAATAGACCAACAGAATAACTCAGGTGTTCAAAGTTCAATTTTGTTTACTCAGGCAGAATGAAATTTCATAAGAGGTTAAATTCAGGAGGTTGATTAAGCCAGGCACCATTATGCTGTATGCTAGGTATGATATATAAACAAGAAAGTTAGCAAATGCTTTTGAACAAACTGAATCATGGCAAACAAAAGGCAAAAGCAGAGAGAACAAAGCAAAAATAAGGTGCTTGAGGAAAAACCATGGTTTTGGCACTGATCCAGAAGAAAAACAAAAAAATGTCTATGAGGTACACAGTCAGAGTAGGGCCATTTGTCAAAAGTCTGTAGGAACAAACTCTAAGTGGCTGTCTTGCATGTCTCAAGAGGCACAATTGAGCTGACGCTGTCAACTGCCAGTGTTGTAGCTCCAACCACGGGAGCTCTAATTTGACCCTCCTGAGAAGGAATCCCAATTAGAAACACATAAAGGAAGCCGTTTAGACATGGTGCTTTGGGACAAGTCTGACCCAGTGTGTCAATGTCAACTGAAACAAAAAGCTAAAGGAACTTTCTCAAGCACGTTGTCTGTTCTAGATAAAAGCTAAGGACCTTTGAGACCCAGTTTTTGAAGTAGCCTCCCCAGACTAAAACAAGGACAACTAAAATACTGGCTTATATTTTTTTTCCATGCCTGCTAGCGTGCTTTGTAAAAATTGAGTACTATTCAATCTATATGTCACAGTCTAGCAAAATTAGCTAGTTAAAAATGTTTACTTTTTAGTGGTGTAATAGCAAACTATGAAGAGTAGGCATCTGTAAGATTTTAAATCTGGCTTTCTATAGAAAGTTGCCATCACTCAAATCTATATTAAATCAGTATTATATCAACTACAAAGCATACTTATTTATTAAGATATAAGACTTAGGGCCTGGTTGGGTATTTAAGAGGGTAAGGAGTATGAGGATAAAGAATAAGAGTTCAACCGCAAATCACAAAGAAACAAGAAAATATTATGAAACAAAGCAAATTTTTATTTCATCCAGTTCTTAATGCCAGTGAACCAAAGATCAAAGGTTCTTACACTCCAGCAAGTCTTTTAACCTCTTAGGATTACAGTCAAAAAGTTGTACATTTGGGGATGGCTCAGCGGTTGAGCACCTGCCTTTGGATCAGGGCATGATCCCCGGATCCAGAATCGAGTCCCACATTGGGCTCCCTGCAAGGAGCCTGCTTCTCCCTCTGCCTATGTCTCTGCCTCTCTCATAAATAAACAAATAAAATCTTTTTTAAAAAGTTGTATGTATGTACTTTTTTCTGTATACAGCAGGACCATAGCTTTCACTAGATTCTCAAGGAAGTCTGTGACTCAACAATCAAGAGTCACTGTTCTAAATTTAAGTGAATTTACATGTGGATTCTAGCTACATGTGATAACTTCTGGAGTACCTCTTTCATTTTCAAAAGCAAAAGCACTGTAGCAAACAACTGCACAAGGCCTAGTGCCAGATCATACACCTACACTCAAGTTTTTAACTGATAACTGATTGCCTTACATAGCTCCTGAATTTGAAGAACTTACAGTGCATTTTCAGGAAGGACCAAGTGACCAGAAGAGAACTGTGTATTCCATGGGCATTTTCAATTGATAAGGAAATTGAGATGAAAGTTCACAAAATAAATTTTGACTTAACAAAAATTAGTGGGATTATAGAAATCTCATGTTTTAAAAATCAAGTCTCAATTTACAAATATGAGGTAAGACAACTAAAATCCAAAGAGCCCATTCCAGTAAGATCATAACAATTTTCGATTAACTCAGCTTAGGAAACTATCCTTGGCAGATGACCTCCAGAGAACATAGCAGACAGTCAAACTGTTCCATAATGTAGTCAACAAAATAAGTTCTGGGGCTTCCTGTGGGGTTTCTCCAATATATTCACTTGTACTATTTCATAACTCCTCAAGGGAACCCTGAAGACAATATGCACAATGTGTTTTAACTTCCCTAAAGAAAGGTAGCAATAAATTCAAAAGCATTTTGGTACTATTGCTGGCTCTTGATATATATTCTTACACATAATCAACTGAAGTGAAATGAAACTATCGCTGCAATTTTGTTTCATATTTATTTTAAAATCACCAATCCTGCGTTGTAAGAGTTTTGAAGTCTATTGGTAAAAAGACAACCATCTAGTATATAAAAAATACTACTTTTACAAGTACAGTTGCCAATTTCTGCCCAGGAGATGCAGTCTCAGACATGAGAAACCATCTTGCTGGCACTAAGCATACAGCCCTGCAGCCACTGCTGCTGAGCACCGCGTGGAGTGCCGTGCCATGCCCGACACCAAAGCACACACCGGATCAAAGGCATGCACATAACTGACATGCCATCATCTACAGTGCTAAAGCCTCTAAATACTTCTATATAAAATTACATGGATGTTGACAAACCACCTGTTGGACTAAAGAAAAAATAAATTGTGTACTACTTTTCCTTATATGCTCCTATAAAAATTGTTCTTTGATTCTTTTTTTCATTGCATATGTTCTATTTTAAATGCTTTGCAGTATCCAATTTATGGAAAATCATGACCACTTAAGAACAAAGAGAGAAAAATAGTTTTAAGTTTTAGTTTATCAAAATGCTTTAAAGCTGGCAGAGGGAGGGGGAGGTGTGGGGGCAACTGTCTCTGTTATTTACCAATCTGTGTACCTTCCTGTGAATGGCAATGTTTTAAAGTTCATGGGGGAAAAAAAAAACAGATAAAGCATTTTTTCAATAATGCCTCCAACTATCCCTACTAAAAGTTTCTAGGAAATACTGTCAAAAAGTTACAGTCTTCTATGCTAAAGTCTTTAATTTAGAACATGTTGAATATATAGAACAATGATAATAATGCAAGGTAAAAATAAATATTAAAAATAATAAAATAAAATGTTTGTTCACTCATTAAGCAAATACATATTTAAGTACTGACAACATTCTAGGAGCAAATCTGGGATCCAGAGATAAAAAGAAGAATGAGTCATGGCTCTACCCTCAAAACTATCTGTAAAGGAGACAGAAATATGAACAATTACTGGAATTAAATGTAATCAGTGGATTAATAGAGGTATGTGCATGGTGTTGTGCTTCTATGATTTATGGAAGGCTTTAGAGGGAATGAGCATTCTCTCTAAAGAGAGTATCCCAAGTTCTAAAGTTTTAACACTATTTCTAATAGGTTATATAGTCACCTGGTTCAAAATTCAGAAAGGACAAATGGCTAGATGATGAAAACTTTCCTTGCCACATCTACCCCTAGTCATCTAGTTGCCTTCCCTATTAACATCCAAAGTTAGTATAGGGGTTGCTTATAATGCCTAAATATTGCCTTGCTTAGACTTTGCCTACCAATGACACTCTTCTGAGTCTACTGTATTTTATTTTATTTTTTTAAAGATTTTATTTATTGACAGAGAGAGAGCACACAAGCAGGGGAAGAGGCAGGCAGAGGCAGGAGAGGGAGAAGCAGGCTCCCTGCCCCCCTCAGCAGGGAGCCCAATGAGGGCTTGATCCCAGGACCCCAGGATTATGACCTTAGCGAAAGGCAGACACCTAACCGACTGAGCCACCCAAGTACCCCTGAGTCTACTGTATTTTATTATATGTTGATATGTTATGCATTTGTTACATGATTAAAAGCAACTCTAATTGTCTGTGTTAATTAACTAAATAGGGGAACTCCTTTCATAATGTATATGTATATCAAATCATCATGATGTACACTTCAATTATTTTACAATTTTGTCAATTATACCTCGGTAAAGCTGAAGGACGAGGGAAAAACAACTCTGTAGTAACTGATGGATGCTTAAAAACAGACTTGTAATGCTACTAAATATCCAGTAAAAATCTCTCTGTATTAGTTAAACATGCTAAAATTTCTCATAGTATTCCAAAATAGAGAAGATAATGAACAGGAAAGAAATAGAGGAAAATAGAAGACACATTCTAGATTAAAATAAAAAATGGCAAGAACATTGTACAGTATTCTCCAATACATGAAGCTTCAATTAAATCTCGGGTCATTGCCACAGGCTCAGTTGAATATATTACTCAAGTGGCCCTTGCTACAATATCACAAAATGTTTTCAGTGCTAGCAGTGATTCTGATAATAGTTTTTAAAGATACAAAAATATTTCTACAATGAGTTAGTTCTCACTTTTCTTCCTAATAGACGCATGCATTAGAACATGAAAGGATGATAGGAGCCTTCTACTTCCTACTGCCTCACCTCCAGCCGTATCCTACCATTCTTTACCAGGTCTTTGCCTCCCTTATGCCATCTCCCCTCAGGCTTTTTTCTCCAAATCATTACAATGGCTGACAGTTAAGTAACTGGACAATGTGAAGCAGGGTATGTTGGCCAGAATAGGTGATTAAAAGAGAAGGAGTTATGAAAGCATTTATTGTGAAGAGAATGATCAGGAAAATATCCTACTCTTAGATATTCTAAACTCAAAAGATAGAGTTCTGGATATGGGGTGACATGACGGCAGATTTGGTGTATTATCAACATTTCTGGCATTTTCCAAGTGGAGGAGTAGAATCCTCAGGAACAGAAGAAATATTCATGAGCTGACAGGATCAAAGGTATGAAAGTAAGTAGGCCTGTCCTATCAGAAACAGAATAATCTACATAAAATAACAAGGTAATCAGATCAAAGAGATTAGTAGCAAGGTAGGAAATAAAACATTATGAAAGTATAAATAGAAAAAAATAATATTTGAAATCATGCACTCTCAAAAAGGTCAGAGTGTAAAGTAACAAACATTTGTAACTAACTAGACCAATTTCTCTTAAAATATGGAAATAGAAACACCATAAAAGGCATCATGCTTAGTTAGGAATAGTGTAACAAAGTCATGACTATAGTTTAAACACAAAGCCAAAATCCATGTTGCTTTTGTTCTATTATAGAAATGTATACTGTTTAACAGTGTCAAGATGCATCTATAAATACATAAAGGTCTAAGTAAAAATATAATTTCATTGCTCTTATCAGAGTTCCCTAAAAATCAACAATTTGTGTAAAGTTGAAGAGAAGAAAAAAATCTCTTTGGTTCATTTTTAGTTATGTCTGAATTAGCAAAATGAAGTCAAAAATTTTGTTATATTTAAAAATAGAGAAACTATTTGAAGAAAGTAACATTGTCTTGGAAATTGGCCATAATTAATCCAAAATAATATTACCACAAGTTTCTGTTATTCCATTTTAAGGATACAGAAGCCAAATTGTCTTTAAATTCAAGGTGAAGAAAAGCAAAGAAGATTTTTGCTCACTTTACATTTTTATATTATATTTATATTTAGTTAGCCCTGCTTCAGTCTATCATGGATAAGACATTACCACCTAAACATTCTCTTGTGACCAGGCTCTGTCCATCTGCACAATCAAGCATATTTGCTCTAATTACTACAAGAGTGGCTTATTGTTGGTCTAACAGACAGTCAGTGAGCCAGAGGTCAGCAGGAAGGTCTGTATGACCCGACCACTGACCCTAAAGGACAGCCAGTGACCTGTTGGCCTGACCTGTAAGTGAGGAAAGGACTAAAAATTCTCATTAGGATTCAGTTTTCAAACTTAAAAAATAAAGTTTTAAAGTGAGGATACCGCAAGTCCCTTTACCATCCTACCTACTATATATATATAATTGGCTTACTTTCTTTCATTACAATAAATCAATTTTTATAAATTTGAATATTGTTAGACTCTGGACATTCTATATAATCAATATAAGAAATATTTCTAATACTATAGATATTTCAACTTCTTTATATGGATTTCAAGTAGAGCATGTTCTAGTTCAGTGGTTCTCAATCAAGATAATTTTGCCCCAGGAGACATTTGACAACCTCCAGAAATATAGACTGTCAACTGGAAGGTGCTACTGGCATCTAGTGGGTAAAGGCCAAAGATTCTGCTTAACATTCTACCATGTACAGAGTAGTGCCCACAATGTTCTAGTTGATACAAATTCAAACTATTTCTTGTTACTGATTTGCCTTATAATCTAGTAAAACAATCTTTCTTCCTTTACCCCTAAATATCTACATCAAGAAATATTATAGTATACCTGTAATGAAATTACCTGAATTGACTGTTTAAATGTAAGCTTCCTAAACCCTTAACAATGAATCTAAACTGTTAAGGAAGAGATAATAGAATTCACATTTATATCTAGAACTTACTGCTTCACCTATACTCTAAATTTTGAAGGCCAAAACTTTTCTTTGATTCAATAAAGCATTTCTTTCCTACACTTAAATTCTAGAAGTTATCATCAATCTCCTTAAACATCTTAGAAAAACAAAAACAGGTACATGATTCCAGTCACTACATTAATATTAATATTTTAAAGTTGTACTGAAACTAGACAAGAAGTTGGAGTTCACTTATAAAGCATTCATGTTCTATATGTGAGACTTAAGATGGGAAGTGCTTGAGTTCATCCAGCTGGGTATCTCATGCCAACTAGTGTAAAGTGTGAAGAAGTAGTTCACTCAAAGCCTCAAGTAACTGGTAACATGTAGTCAATCTTCTCTCTTTAGAGCCCTGAAATTTCATGGGTGGTCTCTGCCAATCATTCCAACACTTTTTTCCAAGGCTCTTCTTATGGAGTCAAGAAGGCAAAGTTAAATAAAGAATATTTAAAAGAGACTTATAAACTTTTTTTCCCCTTTCACCCATTTCAGCCATCCTCTCACCCCACTTCTTTGGCAACCACTAGTTTGTTCTCTATATTTATGAGTCTGTTTCTTTTTTTTTTTTTTTTTTTTTTGCTATTGTTGTTGTTTGTTCATTTGTTTTACTTTTTTTAGATTCCACATATAAGTGAAACCATATGGTATTTGTCTTTCTCTGTCTGGCTTACTTCACTTAGAATAATATCCTCTAGGTCCATCCATATTGTAGCAAATGGTAAGAGCTCATCTTTTTATGGCTGATATAATATTCCATTGTGTATGTATACCACAACCTCTTTACTCATTCATTAGTCAATGAATAGGTCGCTTCCATATCTTGGTTATTGTAAATAATGCTACAGTAAACAGAGGTATGCAAATATCTTTCCAAATTAGTCCTTTTGTTCTTTTGGGGGTAAATACCCAGTAATGGAATTACTGGATCATATGCACTTCCATTTTTATATTTTTGAGGAACCTCCTTACTGTTTTCCACAGTGGAGTTACCACTTTACATCCCCACCAACAGTGCACAAGAGTTCTCTTCTCTCTACATCCTTGCCAACACTTGTTTTTTCTTGTCTTTGTGATACTAGCCAGTCTGACTGGTGTGAGGTGATATCTCCTTGTGGTCTTGATTTTCATTTCTATACAATTAGTGATATTGAGCATCTTTTCATGTGTCTAAATGTCTTCTTTCAAAAAATATCTATTCAGGTCTTCTGCCCATCTTTTAATCATATTGTTTTTCTGGGTTGAGCTATATGTTCTGTATATATTTTGGACACTAGCCACTTACAGATATATCATTTGCATGTATCTTCCCCCATTCAGTAGGTTTGTCTTTTCGCTTGATCATTTCCTTTGCCATGCAAAAGCTTTTTAGTTCTTTTACATCCACTTTGTTGAGAATTTTTAACATGAATAGATGTTGAATTTTGTCAAATGCATCTATTGAGATGATCTATTGAGATGATCACATGGTTTTTATCCTTCCTTTTGTTAATGTGATGTATCATGTTGATTGATTTACATATATTGAACCATCCTTGCATCCCTGGAATAAATCCCACTTGATCATACTAAATGATTCTTTTAATGTATTTTTGAATTTGGCTTGCTAATATTTTGTTGAGGATTTCTGCACCTGTGTTCACCAAGGATATTGATTTATGATTTTCTTTTTTTGTAGTGTTTCTGTCTGGTTTTGGTATTAAGATAATGCTGACTTTATAGAATGAATATGGAAGCATTCCTTCTCCTATTTTTGAAATAGTTTGAGAAGGATATGTATTAACCCTTCTATAAATGTTTGGTAGCACTGGGGCATCTGGGTTGCTTAGTGGTTGAGCATCTGCCTTTGGCTCAGGTCGTGATCCCGGGGTCCTGGGATCGAGTCCCATATCAGGGTCCCTGCAGTGAGCATGCTTTTCCCTCTGCCTATGTCTCTGCCTCTCTCTGTGTCTCTCATGAATAAATAAATTAAAAATCTTTAAAAAAAATGTTTGGTAGCATTTACCATGAAGCCATCTGGTGCTGGACTTTTGTTCATTGGGAGTTTTTTGATTACCAATTCAATTTCATTACTAGTAATTGTCTATTCAGATTTTCCATTTCTTCCTGATTCAGTCTCAGAAGATTGTTTCTAGAAATCTATCCATTTTTTCTAGGCTGTACAGTTCATTGGCATATAATTTTTTTTCATTGGCATATAATTTTTTATATTAATCTCATATAATCCTTTGTATTTCTGTGGTGTCAGTTGTAATCTCTCCTCTTTCATTTCTGATTTTGATTTTTTATTTTACTTGATGAGTTTGACTAAAGATTATCGATTTTGTTTATCTTTTCAAAGAACCAGCTCTTAATATCATTGACCTTCTCTACTGTTTTTTTTAATCTCTATTTCATTTATCTCTGCTCTGATCTTATTTCCTTCCTTCTATTAACTTTGGCCTTTGTTCTTCTTCTCTAGTTCCTTTAGGTGTAAGGTTTGATTGATTGAGATGTTTCTTATTTCTTGATATAAACCTGATTTGCTATTAACTTCCCTCTTCTGGAATTGCTTTTGCTGTGTCCCAAAGATGTTGAACTATAGTATTTTCATTTTCATTTTCATTTTCATTTTCATGTCTCCAAATATTTCTTGATTTCCTTATTGACCTAATCATTATTCAATAATATGTTATTTAGCCTCCACATGTTTGTGGGGTTTTCTTGTAATTAATTTCTAGTTTCAAATCATTGTGACTGGAAGAAATGCTTACTATGATTTCAATCTTCTTAAATTTGTTGATACTTGTTTTGTGACCTATTATGTGATCTATCCTGGAGAATGTTCCACACACACTTAAAAGGAATGTGTCCTGCCTTTTTTGGGGGGTGAAATATTCTGTTTATATCTGTTAAGTCTATCTGTAGTCTGATGTGTAATTCAAATTCACCATTTCCTTATTGATTTTCTGTCTGGATGATAAATTCACAGATGTAAGTGGGATGTTAAAGTCTCTTACTATTATTTTATTACTGTTAATTTCTCCCTTCATGTCTGTTAATGTTTGTTTTATATATTTAGGTGTTCCTATGTTGGGTGCATAGATATTTATAATTGTTATATCTACTTGTACTGATTCCTTTATCCTTATGTAATGAATAAGATAATACAGAACTCAGTTCAAATTAATGTAATATAATGAAACTGAAATAAAATCAAGCAAATGAAGATATAACAGGGGGAAAGTATATCAGGAAAGTCTTCATAGAAGGGGAATTTTTAATCAGATTTTGAAGGAGGAACAGGAGAAAAATTAACTAGGAAGAGGTGGAGGCCATTTTTTCTTTAAGATTTATTTATTCGAGAGAGAGAGTGAGCACAAGGAAGGGGAAGAGGGAGAGGGAGAAAGAAACTTTAGCAGACTCTGCACTGAGCATAGAGCCCGACATGGGGCTTGATCTCACAACCCCGAGATCATGACCTGAGCCGAAGTCAAGAGTTGGACTCTTAGCCAACTGAGCCTCCCAGGAACTGGAGGTGAAGACCATTTCTATTCAAGGACTGATACATGCAAAAACATCAAATTAGAAATTAGCCAATGAAATTCATTTAAACAGTTTTAAATTTCTGGAGCAGAAAGACCATATTAGATTGTAATAGAAATTGATTTATTGAAATTAGCAAGGCTGTTTGGACTAAACTCTTGAGGAACTGGTATCCTAGCAGTCACCTGGAGATTTAAGTGACACAACTTGAAGGGGCAGAGAAGTTAACTCTTCTCTCAGGGAGTGGAGGGGGAAAGGAGTGGTGAATTCTAACTCAAAGAAATTTTAACTAATTTTAACAGGAGAGAGCCAAGTCTCTCTTTCTCTCCCTGAGAGAATGTCATACCATTCTGACATGCAGTAATCCATATGTCCTCTCAGATGACAGCCTGTGAGACTGAGAAATCTTTGGGGAGTTTGTTAGAAAGCTGTGGCCAGGTTGGGAACTCACCTCTTGTGTTTATTTACCTATCTCCCACCCTCCCTGCCTTATTCCTCTTTTTGTCCTTACTTCTGCCTCTCTATGTTTACACTCCCCATTAAAGTGATAGCATGTAAGTTTCTCCTTCAGGCTGTTTCCTGGGCATCCCAAACTAAGACAAAAGTTATCCTTTCTAGTAAGTGAAGTGCAACCTACACACTTAGCTATATTGATTTCCAGTCCATTTGAGCAAACCCAGCAAGGTTTAGACATTAAGTTGGTGGCACAGATTTCAGGTTGCCAGTTCATCAGCCAAAAATTGTTTCCACCAGACTTTGGCCTTTGCTGAAGCCATGTAGCAATCAATTTTCCAGACGTTTTTTGTTTGATATGACTAGAAGATATGCAATATGGGATTTGAAGGAACTGAAGGTGAAAAAGAGGTGGGCTAACAACATACAGAAGAGAAGCAATGGGGAAATTGAAGGAGACTAATTGCAGAAGATCAACCATTTCCCCTCAGCAGGAAATTCTGCTAGGAGTGTTGCACAGCAGCCTTTGGAAGCCTAAACAGCATAAATGGCTAAAGGTGTTTTCTGATGAATGAGGCTTTACTTCTTTGGCAGGTAAGTGAGTTCTGACTTTGGGAACAAGAACACCTGGAAGCCAGCTCAGTTCTTGAACAGCTCCGAATTCCTCATATCGACTTCATTACGAGAAGCCACCTGTGCCTCTGCTCATCAAATCTTGCCAGTTTCTGGTTCTGATCTGTTGCAATACACCAGAGTCATTTCTAATTATAAAAGTAAAATAAATAATTCATGGGGATTTCCTGACCCTTCAGCTTAGAGCCAATCTGAAATTGGTCCATGTTGATGATCACAGAATTGCAAATTGCTTCAACACTTCTGCTAAGTAATCACCTAATCCAAGTAGTAAAACCTAAGTAGTATAGATTAACAAGTGGTATGGCTCAGTTTTAATTAGTGAAAATTATGAATTGCAAAATGTTTTCCTAGGAAATGCTTATGGAGGAGGATGCTATGTATTTTCCAAACATTATTTTCCTTTAACTCTTAGGCATACAATAGAATGTGGGCAAAAATAAAATGGACCATGTTTAGACCTGGCTTGTGCAAAAAGCCCTCTATGCAAATCCTCTATGATTTTTCTCCTTTCCTATATACTGCTTGATAAGAAAGGAAGACAAGGCCCTGAAGGGATGTTAGCCCAGACAATGAAAAGAGCCTAGATCCCTGAATGAACACATTGAACAGACAATCCCTCTACCTCACACTTCCATCCCCCACATTGGAGTGTGACCTCTACAAGAAATACACACTTTTATGTTAAGAGACTAGATTTGAAAGAATTATTGGTTAAAATAGTGAGCCAATCCTGACTAGTGCAATCCAATTTCAGATTGATAACTCAAACTAGGTTAATAACATTTATTTGATCATTCATTTCACAAAGACTGTTCGCCACATCCATTCATCTATTCAACAGGTCTTTAGGGATCATGTTTTAATGAATGGATGAGACAATAAAATTACACAAGCCAATTTCTGTAAACGGTTCTATGTTGTATTACAATGTTTTTTTTTTCTTAAACATTTTAAGCATTTCCACAACAATTCAGTTTGGTGAATTTGGTAAATTATTAATTTACAATATGAAACTTTCAGCCCAGTCTCTATCTGAATAATCAGAATTAGGTCTAGTCTGATATATCAGCATCTTCCTGTTTTTTAATATTTTGTTGATTATTAAGCCTGGTTGGATATCTCAGAGAAATATGATCCCTGAACCTTTCAGCTCCACTTCATATGGTTTTTATTTTCTTTAAAGATTTGTTTATTTATTTATTTATTTTTGATAGACAGATAGAGAGAGAGAGAGAGAGAGAGAGAGAAGCAGGCTCCATGCCAGGAGCCGGCGCGGGACTCGATCCCGGGACTCCAGAATCGCGCCCTGGGCTAAAGGCAGGCGCTAAACCGCTGAGCCACCCAAGGATCCCCCACTTCATGTGGTTTTCAGACTCCATACTTGAACTCAAAAAGGCATCTTTCAAATGTTTGCAATAAAAACCATTACCTCCAAATGGAAAAACAACATATGATGATATGTCGATATGATAGTTATGTAACATCATCTGCTTATAAATTCGATTGTATATTCTCTGAGTTAACAAAAATAAGAATTTAACTATGCATATTAAGTTTGGGCTTTAACTTCAATAGTTAATAAGCAAGAAATTTTTAAATTTCTGAAATAAAACTTTAATAACTTTCAAGTAGAACATGTAAAGTGGTCATACACTCCCTATGCATTAGGCTGAACATTAAAAAAGTTCTCAGTTCTATATAACAACAGTCAAAATTATCAGGGTCATCTCTAATAATTTCAAACCATCAACATGAAAAAAACACAAGGAAACAGAGAAAAATTAAAATTAGTGCATAGATGTAAGTCTTAAAGATCTTTAAAGGGAATTTTGGACATTCTACCGTTAAAAAAATAACCAAGATTAGTGGTCATGATGGTGTAAACTAGTGAGAAAAATAACAATTTACATTAAGCTTATGCTATTTCCATAGCATTAGGAACTTTTTAAATAAAGTAAATGTAATATAAATATTATTTTCACAGAAGGTTTGTTTCTAGATGAAGAGTTGTACATAAAAAAGGTGTTCAATATAAATATTCCTTGAGCAGAAGCATCTTCAGCATCTGGAATTTCCACATTAAAAAATATATATTTCTTGGGTCCTTGCTTTAAAAAGACAACAGTTTTTAGTTTAATTAGATTAGTTTAGATTTTTTTTTAACTACACAAAAGATGAAATTAGCTCAAATTTTCTATTTAGTAAGAGTCATAGTACAAATCAATGCAGCCTATCTATTCAATAGGAGTTATCTAGGAGTGTGTCAAGTGTATGTATTTTTAGTTACAATTTATAAGAGAGCTACAGGTATTCACTGGTGTATTCCAGATCACCCAACAACAACAAATGTATTTCATTTGGCATGTCTGTTAGATCAATTATCCCAATCTCCTTCCTTCCATACTACTTATGCTTAAAAAACCTTAAAGCTTTTCATTTAAATACAGCTGGGGCTCATTAGCTCCTTTCTGCCAATCTAACTCCTCTTTCTGTCCCTTTTCCCTCTTTCCCTTTATGCCCTCAACCAAATAAGTGTCATTTCCCTGCTTTCATTTTGGCTAGAAATTCAACTGAATCAGCTTTCTAACAAATCTGGTGTGTAGAATTCTGATCTTCCCTGTTACTTTTGGCTCACCAATAAAAACAACTAAGCCATCTTCTAGTGTTGCTGTGACTCTGCTGTTTATTTGGGTTCTGCATTCAGAGTTGG
Source organism: Vulpes lagopus (assembly GCF_018345385.1). NCBI lineage: Eukaryota > Metazoa > Chordata > Mammalia > Carnivora > Canidae > Vulpes > Vulpes lagopus. The sequence goes on from NC_054829.1 coordinate 105,437,241, forward strand.
AACAGGTGCCATTTCTTCCTAGGGCCTAAACATCAAAATATTTGTGAACTGCGCTTTGCCCTCTACTGATCAGAGTCAATTCATAGTTACATGAAACACATTTACAGCAAAAGATTTTCTGGCACTGTGAGAACACAAGTCTTGTTAAGGCTCTAAATGTTTCACTTTACCAATGTTTTTGTTCCTGGAAAGTAATGCCAAATAATGCACTCATTGAATACGAATCAAATATACACATTATAGCTCATGACTAATGGATTTTTCAAGAAGTCTGAATTCCTTTTTTTTAAATTGTTGAATGATATTAGATATCTCTACAGGATTTGAGATATCTGACAGTTTTCTTTGGTTCTACTTAGTGATTGGGAAATCTGCAAGAAGAAAGTTACTTATGGATATTAGAAATAATATGCCTCTAAAATTGGAAAATTAATTTTAGTCAACTTTCTAGAAAATAGGTAAGTTCAATGAGGTCTTTTTTAGTAATTTTTAAAGCAAATACACTATTCATGAATCATATAAAGTAGAAGGAAAATGAGAACTTTATTCTATTAGACAAAAGTTTATAAGGGGGGAAAACCCTATAGGAATTTGTATAACATCTTAAGTAGGTTTAAATAATCCTTGAAATTGAACCAGAAGTACATTTTATAAAACTCATCTTTCTCTCTCAAGAGTCCCATTCAGGATAACATGTGTGCAAATCCTAGGCAATATATGGCTGCAAAGTGAGGCAAGGGACGCATCAAGATTTGAGCCAAGTTCTTTCTGAGTTATACCCCATAATTCCTCTCTATATTCAATCCCTAATTCCACCTAGATAGCACAAGATAAAGTCTTTTTGTTTCTGGTTTACAGAATAGATAGAGAACAATTTGGGGAACATTCAAGAAAAAAAAATATTTATTGTGCCAGCCAGTTGTTCTTAAAATGTATCATTATAATGTTTTTCATATTTTAAGAGTAATGTTAATATAACTACACTTGGAACTGTAATTGAAGTGATGAGATTTTACCCTGTTTTCTACTCTCTAAAACCAGCTTCCTTCTTTCCTCTCTCCTTCCCTTTCTTTTGAGATGCATTTAATGAGCTTTAGCTTGGGGATGGGCAATGTGTTCAGTTCTGAATATATCCCACCAACCAGATAAGTATAGTCTCTTACAGTCTAGTAGAAAAGACCATCATTGAACAAGTAAAAAGAAAAGCAGTTGAAGGATATAATGGAGCAAAGAACAGAAGGGGATCATCTATGGTGATACGACAATTTATCAATGATTTCAGATAATGGGGATGGAAGGTAGATTGACTAATGATTTCTGAAATGAGAGAAAGCACTTAGTCAAAGTTGTTCATCTTGGCCTCCATTCATAAATCCTTAATACCTTCATCCAATAAGTTTGGGCAGAGATAACATGGTTAACAGTAAGGAGTTGCACTTTAATGTGGCTACTTCTGAGGATCCTAAAAAAGAATGATGAACTAAGAACTGAAAACCTATCTCTCCCATAATGGTTCATCATTTCTTCTGAAGGAGGTTCTGCATCTTGAGGAATCACTATATGGATGTGACAGTCCCTTGGCGAGGATTGTATTCAGGGTTATGTGAAATTTCAGTGATATCCCTCTGAACTCTTCCTTCATATTCTTGCTTTCTCTTCTGACTTTAAAATGCTGAAGATTTGAAGTGAATTTACTACAACACTCTCACCATCATGGACTGAAGAAATACTACCAAATAAATATGAGATTAAAAGCAAGTACCAGCAAAAGAGGGGGAGTCTTTGCTCATTCGCTTTGGAAATGCAACATATTTCTCTAGCTTTACAATTTTTCTAGAAGTTACAGTTTTCCCTTAAAGTTACCAAAAAAAAGAGAATTATTATATTATGCCAATACATTTTATTGCATCATTTCACATGCAAACATATACATAAACAATATTCAGTCATGAAAAATTCAAACATTTATATTATTATTTATAGTATATTCTTTGCTAAACTCAAAATATACCTATGAAGTTCCAGTTCTTGTTGACATATATGACTCTCAGGAGCTGTTATATATCATATAAAAGTTTCCTTGCAGGGGAGGCTATTTCAAAGCTGTGCCAAAAGTTTATCTGGAACCAGACTAAACTAAACCAAGCTGTGATTCAAACTACTACAAAATGTGAGTTAGAAAGCTTCACAAGCTTATAAAACAAATGAAATATTAACCATTCTAAAGAGAATCAAAACTTATGGTTGCCAGAGGGAGGGGGGTTAGGCAAAATGGGTGAGGGGGAGTGGGAAATACAGGTTTCCAGTTATCAATAAATACGTCACAGGACGTATTTATAATAAAAGGCAGAGCAGAAGGAACACAATGAATGATATTATAATAGCAATGTAATAGGACAGATGGTAGCTATATTTGTGATGAACACAGCATAACATACAAAGTTGTAAATCACTATGTTGTATACCTGAAAGCTAATGTACCATTGTGTGTAAGCTCAAGTTAAAAAAAAAAGATATCTTGAAAAAAATTATAAGATTTACAAATTTTTAAATATCTATTAAAACTTGTGTTATGCAAGGGAACCTTTAACCTTATATCTTTATCCATCAGGGATGGAGTTGCCTTGAGTATGATGTAGTTTTAGCCTCAAAGTCTGGCCTACCCTGCCTCCAAGAGTTAGCCCTCCAGAGATAATGAGGTGTTTACTAGGGTTCCTAGCTCCTCAGTGGGTTCTGAACTACAGTATTTGTTTCCTAAGCACTGCAAAACTGCTGAAAACTGATTTTTCAAGGTGCCACAGCTTATCTTCTTAACCTTATGCCTCTCTGCTACAGAATCTGGTAAAGGACTTGAGGAGAGAACCTCAAAGGTCACCCTTACTTCTTTACCCTTCCTGTTTCTCCAGGAACTTGGCCTCTCAATTCCAGGTTGCCTTGGAGACCTTAAACTACAAGTTTTGTCTCTCCTTTATTGAGAGACTGACAGAACTCTGCTGGCCTTTTTGTGCCCCCTGGCCTAGATCTTCTACTCCAGTTTTCACCTTTCCCCCAATGCCAAGAATCAGCAAACCCCAAGATGAAAAACAGGTCATAGAAGTAGGCTCATTTCTTCCAGGTTCCCTTCTCTCCAACAGCGTGGCTTCTCAACTCCAGATGTCTCAGGAGCTTTGTGGTACCTTCAGACTTACGAGTTGTATTTTATCTGACTTTCCCAATTGTTCTCAGTAGGAGCATCCTTCTAAGGATGTGCTGAGCACAGTCAATAGTAGAAAACTTGGCACAGCTAACAATATTTTTCACTCAGCTTTTTTGAGTGATACTTGTAGTGTTAAAACCTCTTTTTTAATTTTGAAAGAAGGTGATTTTATTGCCTTATAATTATAACTTGGATGAATATTGTGTTACATATAATAGTGAACATACATTGTCTAATTGTATAAACAAGAGCCTAAAAAACTTTATGGGTAGATTTCAAAACGTGATATGTCTTGAGATTTATAAAATCCCTATCCATATACATCAAAACATTTTAGTCATAGACCTAGTTTTATGAAAACTAATTTTTACCAAAAAGTCACATACAGATTTTTATTTGGGGTTATTATTGCTAAAACAACATTATTATTAATAAGCCTTGTTCCCATTCCAGCATCACTATCATATCTCAGTCATTACACATTATACACCAGGAAACTTCAATCTTTGATTTTTAATAATAATCCATTAAATCTACTTTATCTAGATAAATAGGGTATTTATCTCAGGCTCATTGACAAATTTTGACAGTCACATAAAGTGATAATGGAAAAACAAGATTTTCAAGCCAATTAGACCTGAATATGGAATTTGGAAGTAAGGCTCTGGTGAAAAAAGATTACACACCCCTATGTTAATTCAGCCAATAGCAAAGCCCTACTGCCTTTGTTTGAAAAATACTGACTGAAGCTGACTGATAGACTTCATGGATGAAAAGAGAAACAGATATGGAAACTGAGGAGATCTACTCATGAAGCTAGGCTCATTCATTACAGAGATGTGAGTAAAAGTTTTACCATTTTTTTAAAAATAAAGAGAATTAAATACTTTCAAACTAAATTTCTTTAAAATGGCTTTATAATCTCTTGATGAGTATTCATTGGAATGTCCACATTTGCCATTCTCCATCTGCACACCTGGTGGCTTAGCATCTTTCTTGACACCTCTCACCTGCACTACTGCATGTGTCTCTAGTCTACTCTCCCCACCTTCTACCTCCTCCACACATGCTAAAAATCTGATAACATCATCCTCCTGTTTAAAAGCCTCCACATGCTTCCCATTCTCTACGGAATACATTTTAATTGTTTAACTTGGCATAAAATGTCCTTCTACTAATGTATGCCCATGCTACCTCTACAACCTCAGGTACTATCCCACTTCATTTACTCACTGTGTCCGGCCACATATAATGTTTCACTTCGGCCAATATGAGCTTCTTAGTAAATCCTGTCCTATACTTTGCTAAAATTTTCCTTTCCCTTCATTCTCTACCAGGAAAACTCCCTAACCCATTCTTGTCTAAATTTAGCCCAGAATAGTTAGCAATATTGTCACAGTAATTTGTTCACCTCTGTTAGGATGCTTACTCCAATTCCCTTCTCCTTTATTTGCTGTAGCCTTCATACTCTGAGAGCAAAGTCCATGTCTTGATTACCTTCTTGTGTGTGCATATCTATCTACATCTGCATCTATAGCTATCACCTACCTAATGCTTAATATAAGTATTAAATGACAACTGAATAAACGAATTTTCCTAATGCTTATTTAGACTGAGTTGAACCATTCTGGCTTAGCTAATAAGACTACATCACAGCTGTAGAGACTTTAAGACTAAGTAGTCCAAATTAATCTATATGACAAATTATGTCATTGTACTATAATGATGAGACTTTAAGACTAAGTAGTCCAAATTAATCTATATGACAAATTACGTCCATTGTACTATAATGAAGTATACCTTTTCATCAACTAGCTTATTTGGATTTATATACATATTTACCTGAAGTCATAGAAATATTTTTCTTTTCCAAAAGGTAAGGAATAGTATAGACAAATCAAACCATTTTATATTTTATTATTACATAGCATGTATCTTTGCAGCATACCATTCATTATACTGGTATTATATAATTAACCACAAGAGCTATATAACTATTTAAAATTCCTTGACTTATTTAAAAACTATGTTATTCCATGTATTCATGCATATAAAAGTATATTATATAATTGATGACTTAACCTCCATATTAATTATACAAATCAATAAATATTAAAATTAAGAATTTGGTATTTCTAGCTATAAACATGAGTTTGAAAGAAAATGTGTCTAAAACTATGAATTCATACCTTATCTTCCATTGGAAAAAATGGAAGTAAGGAGGAAATCAAAAAGTACATATATTCCTTTCTTCTTGATATTTTATTCATAAGGGAGAAGAGATAATTCCCTAAGAGAAAAGATGAAAATTATAGATAAAATTTTGTTCATATGCTAAAAACTATAGTTCTCAGAGTAGTAAATCCATATCAGGTCCCTCTAATAACATTATATAGTAAGCAACTTTCATATGCTTTTTTGTCTAGTTCAAGTACAGAGCTGAATTTACTATGCTTCAGTATAGGCTATGCAATGCACACATCTTTTTAGGTGTTTGAATACTTATATCCCATGAGAACTTTTGGTATTGCCAGGAGCTGAGGGGAGAGGGAAATGGTGAGATCATGGTCAAAGGGTACAAAGTTTCAGTTATACAGGATGAGTAATTTCTGGAGACCCAATGTACAAAATGGTGACAAGAGTTAACAATATATTGTATACTTATAATTTGCAAAGAGGATCACAAAATGGTAATTAGAGTTAATGAAAATATAGTTTTCCCTCAAGGAATTATACCCTCAAGGAATTATTATAGGCATAATAGCTCCAGGCATTTTAAGGACTAATATGTCCTTCAGGGTCACCTGAACCACCAGCTCTGGAAGCCTGAGACTGTAGGAGATAGGTTTACTGAGCTCACTTCAAACATTCCATGGTACACATACTTTTCTTCGCTTCTCTCTCACCTAATGTTCAGCAAACATTTATTGTGCAAGGCACTGTGCTAAGAGATGGGGGAAAAAAAACCACTAAACCATACAATTATAGTCTTTTCCCTCATAAAGCTCATAGTCTAGCAAGAGAAATAGATATTTAAGTGTGCAAATATAATGAAATGTGATTTTTAAAAGAATAGAGAAAGAATGAGGTACTTGGCAAGGACACAACCCCAAGGGATGGAAGAAGGGGTTAAGAAAGGCATTCCCAGCGCAGTAATGTTTAAGTTGGGACTCGAAGATGAATTTAATTGATTTAAGTCTTTCTACAAATGCACTTCCTGACCACAATCTGATCCTCCTTGCCTCCTGTGGTCTAAGTGTCCTGCTGGTAGGGCCATAATCCATCTTGATTATAATCCATTTTGATTATACCACTTTGCCACAAACTATTTAAATTCTCCAACTAATGACTGGACTCCTATTTGTTCTATTAGGACACTAAACTCCAGAATCCCTCTCGGAGACCAAAATTCAAAAGTGTCTTTAATGCAGTTAAGTTGAGTAATCAGCATTCTAGGATCTCTTAAGTCTGAGAAGAGCAATACAGTGTTGTGTGGACCTTTAAACTAGCCGCATCTCCTTCTATCAAGCACTCACTGTATGTAAGTAGAATAGGAAAATAAATCAAACTTATGTCACAGAAAGGTCATTATGAGCTGTAAACATGATGGATCAGCAATCTACAAATATAAGATATTATGCAAATACTTAAAATTTCACATTTAAGCATTTGAAACATCTTAGGGAAAAAATTAAAAAATATAATGTCTTAGGATAGGTGAACATTCTATCTAGTAGCTTTCAATGTAGTAAAGCTTGATCCTTAAGAAGATACTGCTAGAAGTTGCTAGGGTTCTTCAAATTGAACACGATAGAAACCATGCAGTGAGATGTAAGACATTTTTTTGATAAATGCTTTTTAGTTATGGTCCTATCTAATATATTATGAGAAATATTTTGAATGTATCAGTAAATTGTATTAAAGAAATGTGTAACTTTACTGCATATAAGAGCATGCAATTAAATTCTTTCTTAGTAAGAAATTTAAAGCGATTCCTTTCCATGAGCGTTCTCTGTGAGCTTCTCTATGAGCCACCAAATATCAAGTCTAACTGGCAAAAATACCAATGAAAAAGAATTTTAATTTATAGAAATTCTCACAAAGAATTCAGTTTGTTATAAAGTATATCAATAATTATAGTAAGTCTAAAATAAGTGATTCAAACTCAAACATAATTATTGTCAGGTATAATTCTCATATATAAAGTATTACTATATTTTCTAATTTTATAGGGATTAAAAGCTAAGCAGTAGGAGAAGTGCTTGGAACATGCAAAACATAATCTTTAGGCCACTTTCTCAATTCTATCTATAGACTACAAGTAAAAACGCATCACCTTTTAAGTCTCTGAAGTTTATGAGAAATGAATACAACTCTGTACCTAAAAACATTATAAAAGCCTATGAATCATAAGTAATAAGTGTTGTATAAGAACTAAAGTTAAGGGCATCCCTGGTGGCTCAGCGGTTTAGTGCCACTTTCAGCCCAGGGCATGATCCTGGAGACCCGGGATGGAGTCCCATGTTGGGCTCCCTCCATGTAGCCTGCTTCTCCTTCTGCTTGTGTCTCTGCCTCTCTGTCTCTTTCTGTCTCTCGTGAATAAATAAATAAAATCTTTAAAAAAAAAAAAAAAAGGAACTAAAGTTAAGGCCCAATATTATATGTTGCCTTGACATCTGGTAAAAATGGGAGGGCCACAAATGGCCTATTTGCAAGTTCCCCTCAAAACTCTGCCCCCCCCCCAGGAACAATTCCCTAGCCAAATAACCCCTTTTTATCAAGAGAACCAGGCACAGTTCTTACTTATCCCTGAGCAGTGGGTTTCAGTTACCTGTCAATCCACAGAATTTTCCAAGCAAGCCAATCACATCCTTCCATGAGAACCAGGGGCACTCCACTCCATTGATAAATATTTCTCTCACAGACTTTGGTTATACAACCCCTGTGTGGTCCCACACGGGTATGTGGTGTCCTCCAGCTATGAGAATATGTGACTAGGAAACTGCTCTCAATCTCATCTATTCAGTGTTAAGTGTTGTGTGTTCAGCCATCCCTAAAACTCTAGGGCAAGAATCCTTCCTTCACCAATGGGGTGAAAGGAAGCAATTAAAACAGCAACTGACTGGCTGTTCTAATGCAAAACTACACCCTTGCTTGTCATTCATACAGACCACTGTTTTAGTGGTCTAAAGAAGAAGATATAGAAGAAGAAGATATAGAAGCTTCCAGGGGTTCTACTCCTACTCAAGGTCATGAAAAATGACATAAAGTTTCTAGCATTACAAAGCAAATCAGTCTGTACTAAACTAAACCAGGGCTTTTATGCAGCTAATATATTTTCGTTTAAAAAATGGGGTTCTAGGCAGCCCAGGTGGCTCAGCGGTTTAGCGCCACCTTGAGCCCAGAGCCTGATCCTGGAAACCCGAGATGGAGTCCTGCATCAGGCTCCCTGCATGGAGCCTGCTTCTCCCTCTGCCTGTGTCTCTGCCTCTCTCTCTCTCTGTCTCATGAATAAACAATAAAATCCTTAATAATAATAATAATAATAATAATAATAAAAATTAAAAATGGGGTTCTGAGAATAAATCTTTACCACTCAATGAATACCCCATGAAGTAATCATTATTAACCAACTTTAACTAGTTTATATTAGTATAGTTTCAGGTGAGTCTTGTCTAACTGAGCCATAAGATAGTACTCCAATAAGAGTTTTCTTCATTCAAAATATACAATTGTGATTTTACCTCAAAAACATGTGACTTTTTTCTCCTCTTACTTTTTAAGATTAAATATTTCCCTGCTGGTACATAGAGTTAAGCTGCCCAAGTATTCACAAAACATGAGGTTTTATTTACTTATCCCAAGATATTTAATTTTTACAAATAATTATTCTCAATTTTTCTGAGAATAAAATACTTCTGTATCTACTGAACTTCTAGTCATTCAATGAATATCTCTAAGGCCACACAAAATGGCATGGTAGAACTAAAATACAGGTCAAATCCTGTCTAATGAAGACCTACAGATGTCCAATTACACCTAATAAATTGTTATAGGGGTCCATAGTCTCAATATTTCCTAATTTTAAAATATTTTTACCTTATATTTCATGACCTACCAAAAGTCTTTTCCAGTACAAGACAATCCCTATATTGAAGATGGTGTTTGATATAATTGCATTAGAGAATAGTGAAACAGGTCATAAATGTTTGAAAAGTTCTACTAATTATCATACCTTCATTCATCTAATCAACATTTATTGGACACCTACAAGGACCACCTACTGAAACTACAATGATAAAATATACAGCCCCTGCTCTTAAAGAATTCACACTGAATTTAGAGAGGGGACTTGACTTCTTAGAGGATCCAAGGATTATCATAATTAATGCTTCTCCCAGGCACTAGAAAGAATTAATACAGTGTAAAAAAAAGTGAAAATGAAAAAGTTCCTATAAAGAGGAAAGTGTGGAAGGAATTAAGAGAGCCTAAGAATGGTATAGCAGTTTGAACTGTACTCCCTCCCCTCAAATATATGTCGATGTCCTAAACTCAGTACCTGTGAATGAGACGTTCTTTGGAACAAAAAGGGTCTTTGCAGATGTAATTAATGAAGAGTCATCTTGGGTTAACCAGACAGGCCCTAAATCCAATTCAAATGTGTCCTTATGATGAGAGGAGAAGACATAGACAAAAGAGAAGTTCAAGGCCAAGGCAGAGATAGGAGTTACACTACCACAGGTCAAGAAATATCAAGAGCTGGAGAGGTAAAAAAAAAAAAAAAAAGAATTGTAGCCCAGAATGCAGAGGCAACATGCCCTGCTGACACCTTGATTTTGGACTGCTGGCCTCCAAAAGTATGAGAGAATACATTTTGGTTTTAAGCTACCAATTTTGTGGTAATTTATCACAACAGCCTTAGGAAACTAATCCTATGTACAGATTTCCTAGTCTGGGGCATAGAGCAGAATCAAATATGGAGAACAACAAAACCAAATTTCTAAATTGGAAAATAACATTCTCTTCTTTAATGACAAGAGATGGATGTAGAGGAGTCTATATTGGCCTAGATCATAAGTCCCATCTGTCACTGCCTAGCTGCATCACTTGGACACATTCCTCTCAGAGCCTCAATTTCATTGTCTGTACAGTGAGTGAGACTGAGAAAGAAGATGTTAAGGTTAAAAATGTAAGATAGGGATGCCTGGCCAGCTCAGTCTGTGGAACGTGTGCCTCTTGATCCCGGGGTTGTGAGTTTGAGATTGGGTGTACAGATTACTTAAAAATAAAATCTTAAAAAAAAAAAAAAGTAGCTTAAGAGTGCCTGGGTGGCTCAGTTGGTTAAGAGTCTGCCTTCGGCTCAGGCCCTCATCCCAGGGTCCCAGGATCAAGCCCAGCATCAGACTAGGCTCCCTGCTCGACAAGGGATTTGCTTTCCTCTACCTGCCACTCCCCCTGCTTGTGCGCTCTCTCTCTCTCTCTCTCAAATAAATAAATAAAATCTTTTTTAAAAAAGTAATGTAAACAAAACCTGAACAATGGTCTACAGAACCACCATCACTGCACTTGGGAATTGTTGATAAAAACCTATACTCAAAAACATTAAATGGACAATCTTGTATTATTCCAGGGACCAAAACATACTATAAAATGTTTATTCCCACAGGTTTCCTTCTAGGGCCCTCTCCATTCCCCTCCCTTTTCCACCATTTTGATGCTGAAACTTTAGGCCAAATGTAGTGGGCACCATCTGCTATCAATACAGCCTACACTCTTCCCAGCCAAGATGAGTTCCAGGCCAAGTTTATCTTGTGAGTTAACAGGAGGTGACAAGCCTGGCAGGACACAAATTCTCCCTGCATGATTGATTCAGCCTGGCTGACCAACTCCATGCTAATAAGGATGTGCCAGAGCTCACAACAAAAACGCTTTTGAATAATTTAAAACTCTGGAACATGATTTGCCAGATAATGTGTTTCATTGTGCATTTATAGCCACAGTTGAATCTGCTTCTGTGGGTGCCTCCACAGCAAACATCAGTGATTGCAAACTGCCTGTTATCAAAATTAACTATATAAATAATGCAAAAAAGCAGAGATATGTTAATCTTGTAAGGGAAGGCAGTGAGGGCAAAGCTGGCCTAAGCTATCACAAACCACTGCTTTTTAAAGAAATGAGCAGTATTTCATATGTAGTACTTTAAAAAGTATAAGTGAATAAACACAAGTAAAATATCTTTAAATCTATTATAATAGGCTTAAGTACAGACTGCTACTTGAAATTTCTGGGGAACTGACTTTAATTTCTTGCCCTAATTCAGTTATCTATTTAAGTAAGTTTCTTTCTGTCATTCTGGCAGTTTATGTTCCCTTCTGTATACATCCCCATGCCAATGACTCAAATAAGGTATAACAAATTCAAGTATCTGAAACATTCCTTAAAAGAGGGAATCGTCAAGCAACTGTCTTCTAAGGAATGGAAACTCAAAAATTTCCTCAACAGTGTTAGGTAAGGTTTTATTAACTACAGGCCCAGAGTTGTTTTTAAAAATATGTTCCTTTAAGGGGCACCTGGGTTGCTCAGCCAGTTAGGATCAGGTCATGATCTTGGAGTCCCAAGACTGAATCCTGCCAACCACGCTCTTCACTTAGCAGAGCCTGCTTGTCCTTCTGTTCCACATCCCCCTTGCCTCGTCCCCTGTTCATGCTCAGGCTTTCTCTCTCTCTCTCTCTCTCTCTCTCTCTCAAATAAATAAATAAAATCTTTAAAAAACCACATGCACACATGTTCCTTTACCCTGAATATTGGACAGTTAAGGGAAAAAATAATAATAACCAAAACATTCATCTAGACAGAGCCTAGAAAGAGCATGGAACTAAATGTGGAGGCAAATGATTCAGATTTACATTTGACCTTGAATTCGCTGGCTCTGATGAGGCTAAGGACAAACTGCCTTATCTCTAAGCCTCAGTTTCTTCATTTGAAAAACAGATTTCATAATACCTAGCCCATATTCAAGCTTCAAACCTAATGGAATATTATATGTAAGAGTTTTTCTGTAACAACAGGCCTTAATAGGATGGTAGGATATTAATTATTCAAGAAGATAACATTGAGGAAAATACTCATTTAAGCAATGTTAAGCTTGCATTTTAAAAAGGGGGGAGAGGGAGACAAGAGTTGTCTAAAATGTTTCTACCGGTAACCACAGACAAGAATTTAGAAATTACATCCTCACTTCCTAGTCTGAAGGCACAGCAATCATCTGCCACTAATGACAAGAGGATCTTCAAGGTGACAATCACCACCTGTGTCCCTCTCTATTAAATCGACATCTCTGAGATTCCTCCAAACTGGCAAAAGCAGCACATCCTCTACTGAGTCACAGAAAGCCTTCCAAGCAACCTGCCTTCACTGTCCTTACCTCCTCCCTACCCTCCCATCCCCCTGCTGCACCTGACACAACAACTGTTTGGGCAGCTCCCACAAGAGCTGCTGATTTCAAAGCCCTGTACTGTTCAACTATGCGTGTCCATCCCATCCTGTGACACCACAGTCATCTGAGACTTCTGATATGCATTCGTGATCCTAAACATTTGCTCCTCACTTCAATTTCTCTGAATCTCAGAATTAAACTCCCTGTTAGAAACCCTGTATGATAGGGCAGAGAAAGTTGCTCCCAAAGAAATATGTAATCATTTATCCCAATTTGTTTTATGAATCTCATTATTTGAAATAACCAGTCCCAAAAGCATTTAACAAACACCTGTCCTATGGATTACTTTCTTTGTTAAAAATCTATTTTTTTTTTCATATTTTCTTCAAAACCAAGTTTGAAGTTTTTGAAGTTGTATTTTTGTTAATGCAGTCTTCTGTAGAGTTTGGAAACCTGGAAAGTTACTAGAAGACTTTATCAGAATACTGCTTTATTTTTAAGTAGATGTTTAGAAAGTTCTCATGTTTGTTATTTAATCAACAATTAAAACTCAGTGACTAAATGCTTCACATCTGAAATCAATAGGGATTTTCTATGAGCCATGACGGTTAAATCCGCCCATTATGAAGAGATTTGCATATTTTAATTCTTATGTTCTAAAGCTTTTGTCAAATAAATGCTGTAATGCACTAAGCACCATGCAGCTTTGGTAAAATGTTAACTCTGTGTGTGTGTGTGTGTGTGTGTGTGCATGTCTGTGTGTGTCTATAGTTAGAAGCATAAATATGTTAAGATAGGAACATATCTTGTTAGAGTGAGGCCTTTATTTTAGCACAAATGTTTAATATCTTATTCTCAGAATTTCTTTGGAAAATGGAAAATTTAGAAAGATTAAAATGTAGGTAAATGGCTTGTAGCCTCAAGTTAATTAGTAAAAACATACAAATGATCGTAAGATAAGACCTTTGGCAATACTGCCACAGTAGCCTCAAATACAAAACTGAGGGGTGCCTAGGTGGCTCAGTCAGTTAAGTGTCTGACTTAGGTTCAGGCCATGATCTTGGGGTACTGGGATTGAGTCCCAAGACAGGCTTCCTGTTCAGAGGGACTGCTTCTCCTGCTCCCTCTGCTCCTCCCTCTGTTCTTTCTCTCTCTCTCTGTCAAATAAATAAATAAAATCTTTAAAAAAAAAAAAGGATACAAAATTGAATTCTGAAATATTTGACTTTGAAGCACAGATACAGAGTCAAATGCATAAGCATTCAGCCTTTTAATACTCCAGCTGTGACCAAATATAAAAAGAAAACAAAAGGATAGTGAAATTTAACTATTTGCTTATTCACTCATTTAAATTATTTGGAGATGGGCAGCCCGGGTGGCTCAGCAGTTTAGCACCACCTTCAGCCGAGGGCCTGATCCTAGAGGCCCGGGGATTGAGTCCCGCGACAGGCTCCCTGCATGGAGCCTGCTTCTCTCTCTGTCTGTGTCTCTCCTCTCTCTGTGTATCTCTCATGAATAAATAAATAAAATCTTTAAAATAAATAAATAGGGGCAGCCCGGGTGGCTCAGCGGTTTAGCGCCGCCTCCAGCCCAGGGTGTGATCCTGGAGACCCCAGATCGAGTCCCACGTCAGGCTTCCTGCATGGAGCTTGTTTCTCCCTCTGCCTGTGTCTCTGCCTCTCTCTCTCTCTCTCTCTCTCTCTCTCTCTCTCTGTGTGTCTCACGAATAAATAAATAAAATCCTAAAAAAAAATTTTTTTAAATATAAAATAAAATAAATAAATAAATTGGAGAAAGCATGTCATGCAAATTACCTACCCTCTCTTTGCTTCAGTTTTCTGATCCTACTGCACTGGATTATTATTATAATTAAATGAATTAATACATGAAATGCACTTAACAGTGCCTGGAAGAAATGGAGGTGGTGATGGTTACACATGAGGCTTTCAGGATTCAAGGATTTTTTTTGAAAACCTCTTATATTAAGGTTTTCCCTAAGAAGTTTGTAAGACAAGTTTCAAATGTATGTTTTTAAAGTCTTAAGATCCCTTTGAAATAATGTCATAAAAGTCTGGAGTTTGGGAAAATCAAAGCAGTTTTTGCAAGTTACTTAAATTTCCAGTGAGAAATAAAATGTTAGTTGCATAATTATTAAATATTTGTAATACACTAACAATACATTGATACACACATTTGTAACATCTCTAGAGATGTGTTTTTTCAGAAAGAAAGTAAATTGAACACATAATATTGTAATTGTTAACACTAACTTTGTGCAAAGTAAGTTTCCATGAAGACCTTGCAGAAGGTCTGACTGAGGGAGGTGACTTCTGGACACCAGGAAGTACTTACTCACTGAACTCTGGGTCATTAAATAATAGGAAATTGGGAAATAAATCTTTAAAGCTTTTCACCAGCCCACCAAGTTTTGCCAGCCCCTTCTACTTTATATTAATCCCCCAATTCTTGAATATTGTATGTGTCCAAGGGGAGGGATAGGGGACAGAACCTCTTAAACAAACTGACAAAAGTCATGGATGCTTCCCCCAGAAAATTCACATAACATCATTTCACATTCAATTTCAGGGGCTTCACAGAGCAAAGTTCCATCCATAGAGCTCCCAATTACAAATGGTGACAATTTGATTTTACCCTGAAATTAAATTAAGTAATTCAGCAAAACATCATTTACCCAAATGAAATATGTATGAAATTAATTGGCATATATTTAATTTCTATGTATTACATTATTTTTAATCTATTTTTTAAGATTTTATTTATTTATTCATGAGAGACAGAGACACAGGCAGAAGGGAGAAGCAGGCTCCATGCAGGGAGCCCGATGTGGAACTTGACCCCGGGACCCCAGGATCACTCCCTGGGCCGAAGGCAAGCGCCAAACAGCTGAGCCACCCAGGGATCCCCTTTAATCTATTAAATAAGACTGTTTGTCTTAAATTGTTTGTGCAAAGTACAGAGCAAGAAGTGTGGGCAAAAGGGTAAGTTCTGTTCAACTCTAAGTAAAGGAAACCCAAAAGAGTAAACTCTAGTAAGATCATATTAATCCCAACTATATAATATTATAGTGTTTGAATAAAATAGTCTCCATTAAAAAAAACTAAATGCTTCAAAATAACATATTTGACAAATATGGTAAAAGTGTGGGTACTTTTCCCGGTGAATAGGTTCTTGCTATCCTCCCAGTAGCACTAACTGGGTAGAAAGCACCAAGAATGGCCAGACAATCGCTACAAAGAAAAAATTTTAGATAGCACTACATCAAATTTATCTAAAATTTGCCTATGAAACAAAATTGGAATTACAGACAGAGTTCTCTCACTTTAGGGTCAAGTGACTAAAGTCACACACACCACAAGCCCATTAGAATTAGAGGCAGATTCAGAGCCCCAGTGGCAGCCTCAGCAGGTGTTCAGATAAATTGCAAACTTGCAGCCTAAGAACTTTTAGTATTATAATATAGAAAAGATTTCCTATTAGCCCGTCAAGCTTCAAGCTGTTTTTCTGGGAACAATAGAGGTAACAGTACAAAAAAACAGAACCAGCCTAACTTTAATTAAAATCTTTTTTGGTCCTCCTTCAGTGTTCATTATACCACAAATTTTTCACCTGAGTATCAGGAATATTTAAAACAAAGATTGGCCTCATTTATTACATTCAATTATTAAAACTATCATGTATTTATCTTGCAGGACTATTTACCTAAGTAATATGGTGACAGTTGGAGAAGCTCCTCACCCCTCCCATGGCTACAAACATAATAAAAGAGGTTGTAAGATGCATGAACAAACCAGGTAGTTCTCTGTTTGCACCAGCATTTTGATTATACAATATCAAGGATTCTGATCCTTTGCCCCCATACTCACCTGCCACAAATCTAGAAAGGAGGAAAAGAGGAGAGAATGTAAGGCAAGATGAGGAGGGAAAACTGATGATGAAAAGTTTGCACCCATACCAAATGGGGAACAGAAACTCAAGTTCATGGATTTCCATTAATCAACCACATCTCAAGCTCCAGAAGCAAAGAACCAAGCATTTATTTTGACATCAGTGGAAGAAATGCAAAGACTTTTCTTTCATTTTACAAGATTTACTTTTCTATGCTTTTCTCTTTCTTTTGCCCCTACTCCAAGTGACTTCAAATATAAAAGGTCATTTTAAAGATGATTTGGAGATAAAGCAGGCAGCTTTTTATCTTTATAATAATCAAGAACTATAATGAGGCATTTCAGATTCGCTAGGGCATCCTGAAAACTTTTGAAACTTGAATATGAAGAAAATGCTATGTACTTTTAAGCATTCTTTGTCATTAATTACCAACAAATGCAGAACCCTAAAAGCTAAGTTTTTAAGGAAGGTACAGCACATATGCCTATGTGTACATTTCCTTTGTTGGATTTTAGTAAGACAGTTAAAATGTTCAGAATAGCCTGTGATTTACATTGTCCAAGTTGAAATTGTAAAGAATAAACTGATTTTTAAACTTAAAGTATTTACGAAGCCCATATTACTAATACCTTTGAAAAACACAGCAGCTTTATAAAATGATTGAGCGCCGGAAACTCTTTCAAAGGTTCTTTCACAAGTCTCCTTTGAAGCCCACTTCATGAAGAAAATGCTGCTGTCTAAAATTCTTTAGCTTGGAGAATACAATGTTATTATTGTCTTGCACTTCAGGGCTAGGAAAAGCACATATTAGTTTTCTTGGATCTAATGTTCCATGCCTGAACAAGCATATGGCTTTGTTCCAGATAGAAGTTTTCAAGGAATTTTGCTTACAAGGAAGTGCTAAACCAGATATTTTAATTAATATCCATATTTACTTTGTTGCTATATGAAGTTAAGGATTCTACTGGCATGGATTAACTGTCATTTCCATAAATCCAAAACCCTCTGGAGGATTTTACTCTGGGAAGAAAGTAAGATGCATTAACACCCCATTAATATCTTCCTTGGAAACATTCTTTTTAACATTTATCTCGTCATCATTTCCTGAATCTGTAATGAAATGCTTGTGCTGGCATTTAACAAAAGGATCATGTCCAGAACCTAATGAAGTGTTAGACACCAAGGTAAGAAGCGAGTCTGTTGCACTGGCTCCTAGTACTTTCTAGACTATATTTAGTTCCAAAGTCATGGTCAGTAGCCCCAAGACATAAGGTACAATCTGAAAGTTCCAGGGCTGCCTGAACAGGCACACAGAGTTCTATTTTCTAAGTCATAAGCCAGACACTGAGGTAATTTCCACTTGTACATCCTTTTTTAAAGTGAGAGACTTCCTGAAAGTGACATTTTGTAATCAGAGAATTTTAGGTGGAAGAGATCTGAGGTCACATAGAGCAGCTTCCTGTGCATTTCTTGCAACCCCTATCACAATATTCATGTCAAGTAATCCTGGTTCTGAGATGAGGAACTCACCACCTCATGAGAAAACTCATTCCTTATTCAGTCAGCTCAAATTGTTCTACCATTTTTTCCTCGGTTGAGATTAAACCTTTCTTCTGGGGAATCCCATCTCTTGCTTTTGACTCTGTCCTCCGGGACCCCCAGGACAAGATGAGTTGGTGGAAAATCTTCACTGATATAAACAGGCTTGGCATTTTGATATTCAAAGATTTGCAGAGAAAAAGTGTTATAAGTTGTCAGAATTTTGTTACAGTTAAAGAAAGTCATTTTTAAAGGCAGAAAAAAAAGTTATATGTAGCTTAGTTTCTTCCCTAATTATATACTTTATGATAATAGCTTTACTTCTCCTAAGATTATTCATATCATAACACAGCCAAAGACTAGGAAATATTTGCTTATGATAGTTTTACTTGGACAAGGCAAATGGTGTCCTTGGGCTATACTGAATTTATGGGCTAATAATAATCACTTTCATATACTGAGTACTTTACTGTATGAATGATATTGTGCTGGGCGCTTTATAAAATAGTCCTGAAGTATTATTTACAAAAGAAAAAACTAGGCTCAGAAAGATTAAATAGCTTATCCCTAGTCACATAAGTACAAAGTAGAGGAGCCACAGGTTCAAATCCAGATCTGCCTAACTCTGAACCTGTTTCTTCTGCTAATCCAAGCCCCTCTTGCCCATTTTTTTTTTTTGAAGAGTTTCTCTAGGACTCCCCAGTCCCCTTATTAGAGGATACTACATGTCTGTTGTGGACTGGATGTTTATGCCCCCCCCCCCAATTCATATGTTGAAGCCCCAGTACAGCTGTACTTGGAGATGTAGCTTCTAAGGAAGTAAATAAGGTTAAATAAAGTCATAAGGGTGAGGCCCTAATCCGATAGTATTAGTGTTTTTTAAGAAGAGATGCCAGAGAGCTCACTCTCTGCTTTCACCATGCAAGGACAGAGCAAAAAAGTGGCTATCTATAAGCCAGAAAGAGAGCTTTTACCAGAAACCTGCCCTGCTAGATCTTGATCTGGAACTTCTACCATCCAGAACTGTGAGAAAATTAATATCTGCTGTTTAAACCGTCCTGCCTGTACTGTTTTGCTATGGCAAGGTCTTTCTGCCATTTGCCACAATCTACCAAATATATAAGAGAAGAATAGCAAAAAGGCCTCTGTGTCACCAGGACCTTGATTGTTCTCCCAACCTTCAAGTGACTGTGATCCAGTGGAACCAAGAAGAACCACACTGTAGTCTCCTTTCTATTGCCTACTTACTCACTTTAAAAAAACTACTTCAATTCTTTATGATTCTGTCTTTCAGTAAAGTGAAAGATCTCAGTTCTAATACTCCATTATCTTATATGCATGAAAACAAAACTTTTTCTAATCTCTATTCATTTCCTGATCATTTTTGCATTATTTATCCCACTTTTTTCTTAGATATTTGTTAGTTCTTTGGATTTTTAAGGTAAAAACCTTGAAGAAATACTTCATCTGAATGGTAGAAATTTTCAGGAAAAAAGCATCTCTAGCTTTAAAGTTCATTTTGCTTGTGAATTTATTCCACTCCTCATCTTTTACATTATTGTAGGACGCCTATAAAAACATCCCAAAATAATCTTTTAAAAAGCATCCTAAGAATGTTCTCGTAGATTCAGGAATTCTTGAAAAGGCAAAAAGGCTCATCAAAGACAATAAAAGCCCTTCTGTGAGAACCCTTTCAAGTGATCCCCTCCAGAAGGGTAGCTCATTCCATAGTCTGACAAATGAGACATGATTACTCCACCCAGGAGATAATATAATGTAGACTTCCCCAAATGGGGATAATTCTGAGTCCCTCTAAAGAAATGTGGGAAGAAGAAGCATTTACATAATGCTTGCCTTCCAGATGTAAATAATCTTCTCCCAGGAGCTGATTTGATTAGAGAATGTTTCTGAGGAGATCCAAGGTCATGAATTCAACATCAATGTATGATTTGCTCTCTTCTGTAGCCAAAAACTAGACTCAAAACTGTTCATCCATCCCACAAATTCAAACTATTGATGGTCTGTGGAAAGTGGTATGAGAAAGTGAAGAATGAGCCAATGCAATTTTATCATTGTTTCAGGGGAAAACTCTTTTAATGCTAATGTATACAGTTGTGTGTTTCTGTGTAGATGTATTTCTGTGTGTGTGTGTGTGTTCTCTCTGTAGATAGACAAAACAGAGATTTAATGAACTTTTCCATTCTTTCTTCTTCTCAGTTAAAGACTTCTCCAGGTTTCTTTACTTGGATTTAAATAAAGACATTCAAAAATACTTGAGTTCAGAATTTTAGGATAAAAGTACAGTCATTTGGCTTTTGGTTTTCTAACATTTTGATTAAAAGCATAGATAATGGAGCTGTACTGCCTGATTACAAATTCTACCTCTAACACCAGCTATAAAACTTAGAGCAAGTGAGCCGACTTCTCTGTGCCTCAGTTTCCTCATCTGTTAGACTTTGAAAAGAATACTTCATAAAGTTGGTTAAAGAATTGAATGAGTTAATATATACAAAATGTTTAAGACAATACATGGTACACCATAAGAGCTACAGTAGTTAGTTAGCATTATAAAGTCATACATCATGCCATAGCTTCAAAATGAGGCTACAATATAATTCCATATAATTGTGTTTTTTCCACCCTCTGTGGTTGGCAGCTTCATTTGATTATAGTGATATAACATGGCAAAGTCACTTCAGTTAAGAAATGCAGTCATTTTATTAAAATCAGCTGGACCACTTGTCCAAGCAACGGAAATATGACGTCTTCTCTCCCATGCCATTGCAAAGTAAGTATATCAACTGAAGAAAAAAAAATGGCTTAAGGGTTTTTTAAATATTTTCTTCCTCTTCCTACTTAAAATTATGTTTTGTTAAGCAGCCCCTGAAGCAATCTTTTCCAGCTTCATAATAAAACACCTATGGAGACACCCTCCCAAAAGTAGAAAAGTCACATAATTTAAAAATGAGAGTAGTGGGAAACCTAGAATAAGAATCAGGAATAGTTTGCCACTAATTACAAAGCCAATGAAACAAATGAGGAATCAATCAATAGATCACAACTGCAGTGTCAACTTTAATGTGGGTCTATAGAGCCCAAGTTCCTCATCTATCATCTCTTCTTTGGTTTATAAACACAAAGGCTACAATAAACATAAAATTGGCCAGCCACCCTTTCTCAGCTGCTTCTCAAGCCAGTCCTATCCTTTTCTCTGCTCAATAACTCTCTTTCCATGGAAACCAAGCTAGAAATAATTGGGCAACAAATTTGGGAACAAGAGGTTGGGAACAAGTGGTGATATACTGCATCCTATAAGTGAGACAAATATAGGAAGCTCTCTGAAAGCAATGGACTCCATATTGCAGTTTTTCATTATTTCATTTGTTCACAGTATCAGAGAAATATGGGCTGGAAGAAAAATAGAAGACAGTATTTCAACTCAGCTGAGCTATACTAGATGAAAACCAATTAGACATGAAAAATCGGGCAAGAAGATATATGTATCAAACTTCCGGGGAGTTGCAGATTTGAGAATGGAATTGCACCTATGCGGTCTGAGAACAGGGTCAAAGGCAACTCCTTGGCAATCATCAATTATAGGCTGATCTCTCATCACACAACTGAGTAAAGAAAAATCAAATGTGTAACCTAAGGAAAAAGGTACTGCAAAACAAATAAGGAGAGCATCTATCTATAGAATGAGAGACATCTAAACATTATTAATCACAGGAAATCCTCCCTAGGATGTAAGACAGCATGTCTTCCATGTAAGAAAAGAAATCCAGAAGAAAAGAGGGTGTGATTAAATGATCATAGGATGAACTAAATCGTTGAAGGTCGAATGTTTGTGCGTTTGCTTACTTCTGTGTGTGTTTATGTGTGTGTGTGTGTAAAGAGAGGAAGGAAATTAATGATAATCATGCACAATTTTTATTCTTTTTTTTTCAGTTAACCTTAAAATGAATAAAAGTAATGTTTTCCCTACATCACTAAATTCTCTTTTATAACAGGGTTTTTAAAAAGGTGCATAATATTACATTATGTGTGCATTCTATTATGTATGATTCTCCTAACATTGGATATTTCGATTTTTATATTTTCCAATTTTAAGGCATAATAAGCATCCTCATACTTTCAATTTTCATAATATTTTTAATTATTTCTTTAAAATAAAGTCTCACAAGTAAGATTCCTGGGTCAATGAATTTTCTCCTTTTAAGATTCTTAATACAAATCAACAATTGGTTTTAAGAAGTTTGTTGAAGTTTGCTCTCCTATCAGCAAAATTTGCAATTATCCATCCACATCACTAAAACTACTTCAGTATTATATCTACCTTTTCAATCTTGAAATTTTTTTTTTAAATTTTTTTTTTTTTAATTTATTTATGATAGTCACAGAAAGAGAGAGAGGCAGAGACACAGGCGGAGGGAGAAGCAGGCTCCATGCACCGGGAGCCTGATATGGGATTCGATCCCGGGTCTCCAGGATCGCGCCCTGGGCCAAAGGCAGGCGCCAAACCGCTGCGCCACCCAGGGATCCCTCAATCTTGAAATTTTATATTTAAAAGTATTACATTGGTTAAAAATTTTTACTAATTAGGTTGAACACTTGACTTGTATTTATCAACTTGTCATCTTCTATGAATAGCTTGCAACTGCCTCTTCTAGATTTTCTCTTAGGGTATTGTGAAATAATAGAATAAATATTGGTCTCTACCCCTGGTTCATGGCACAGGTTCCTAAAACCTTTGTAATTCCTAAGTGACATCCTAGAAACAATTTTTGTTCTATATTTGGTCTTTGTGGAAGTCAAAGACACAGGGCTGACACAAGGCTCCTGAAACTCTTGCACTTTCCTGGGTAATAGAAATGTCTCTTGTCCTAATGAGACAACATGGGTGGGCTTCTGGATAGCTCCTGGTTGGGAGCTAGTCACCAGAAAGACCAAGCCACGATTAGAAGCTTGGGATATTTAGCCTCACCCCCATTCTCTTGAAAAATCACCATTATCACCATGCCTATGTGATAATGTCTCCAAAGTTGCAATAATACCCATTTAGAAGAGGTTCCAGATTGAACACATACGAATATTAGGTTTATAACCAACTCCATGAGGACACAAGGTACTCAGGACCCTCCCAGACCTGACCTTATATATCTCTTCATCTGGCTGTTCATCTGTATCCTTTATCATATCCTTTAATAAACTAGTAGACATAATTTAAGTGTTTCCCTCTGTACTGTGAGATGCTCTAGCAATTTAAAACAAACTGAAGAGGAGTCATGGAACATCGTTTTAGAACCAGTCAGAAGCAAAGGTGACAACCTGGACTTACAATTGGTATCTGAAGTGAAGTGACAGCAGTTTTGTAGAACTGAGCGCTTAACCTCTGGGATCTGATTCTATCTCCAGGTAGATAGTGTCAGAATTCAGTTAAATTGTAAGACACTCAATTGGTGTCACAGAGTATTATTTGGTGGAGGAAAACTGCCACACATTTAATAATCAGAAGTGTCAGCAATGAAGTGTTCTGTGTGAGTAATAAAGGAGACACACAGGCTAGAAATACAGGAGAAAGGACTGAGTTTTTCCCTTTATAGGGGGAAAGGACTGTAGGTGTGTTTTTTTTTTTTTTTTTAAGATTTATTTATTTATTTGAGAGGAGGGGGGGGAAAAGGGAGAGGGAGACAGAATATTTTTTTTTTCGTTTTTATTTAAGTTCGATTTGCCAACATAGAGTATAACACCCAGTGTTCATCCCATGAAGTGCCCTCCGCTCAGTGCCTGGAGGGAGACAGAATCTTAAGCAGCCTCTACACTGAGCATGAAGCCTGACACAGGGCTTGATCTTAACCCTGAAATCATGACCTGAGCCAAAATTAAGAGTCTGATGCTCAATTGACTATAAGTTCTTTAAAATACGTTTGAGGGGTGCCTGGGTGGTGTAATTTAGTTAAGTGTCCAACTCTTGGTTTCTGCTCAGAGCATGATCTCAGAGCCCTGGGATCAAATCTGCAATGGGCTCCACACTCAGTGGAGAGTCTACTTGTGGATTCTCCCTCTCTTCCTTCTGTCCCTATCCCTGCTCATGCTCTCTCTATCTCTCTCTAAAATAAATAAATAAACAAATCTTTAAAAACAAATATATAAAATTGGTTTCGACACTCTTTTCAGTTGAGAGAGCTTCTTAACATTATATATATAAATACTGGTAGCATTTCGCCCACCAAGTATTTGTCCTTTGTCTTTTATTTTCTTTGTAGTATTTTTAGTGGTATTTTTAAATTTCGTGTTACAAAGAACTAGTAAAGCATGAATAAAATAAATTGAGCCTAAAGGAAATAAAGAAGCAAAAAGTATGCTTAATAAAATATAATCAGTGATACAAAAGAAAAACTTGAGATGTTCTCTATAAATGCAAAAGAAAACAAACAGAAAAAAAGAGAGAGATGATATGTTTGTAGACAAAAGAATGGAGAGACAGTATTATTGTGGTATTTCAACAAAGCAATAAGAACAGAAACAATAACAGGAGACATAACCAAAGAAAAACTTTCTTAGACTGAAACAAATGACATTCAAATGAAATGAGCTCATCATATTTCAGGAAAGAGACTAATACCAAGAAACATAACACCAAATATTTTAATCACAAGGAAAACATTAAATAAACATTTAAATAGAGAAAGAAGAAAGGAAGGAGGAAGAGAGGGAGGAAGATATATAGATATATATATTCAGCACAAATATATAACCACAACCTCAGGATCTAGGCAATTCCAATATGGGAATCACCTGATTCTCCACAATGCAACTTTGGCACGAGCAGATGAAAGATCAAAGTTGTAAGTAGGGCAATAGTTTGGCCAGAGTCTAAGAAAAAGTCATGTGTGATATTAGCAAACTTAACAATATGAGTGGGTACTATGGAAATGTTTTAAGGAATGAAGTTTTACAGGCCTAAAATTATCTGATCAGCTGAGTCAATTTCTTCTTGCAGAAAATATAGAATAGATAGACATAATAAGAATTGATCAGTTAATTAAGAATGCCTAAATATTCTAAATCTTGCAATTTCATTACTGTTTTCTGTCTTTTCCTTTTATGAGTCTGTAGATTTTAATGCTAACTAACATTAGGTACACACATCAAACCTGACATTTAGAGCTGCAGAGAGGCATCTTTCATCTGTTGTTTCACATTAGGAAGAAAAATGATCCAAAGTAAGAATATGAGAATGGCCTTACCTTATGAGTTCTGAAACTATTTTATGACTGTTGCATAAGGCATATCACCTTTCTGGGTTATGGTAATGTTAATTTTAAGGGAAAATAGTAAATTGCTTCAGCATTTTCCCACAAGGTTGCTAATATACACTAGATCACTATCCCAAAGCAGACAGCTTGCTGGAATAGTATACAGAAAGTAGTGTTTTAAATGAGCCACAAACCATGCTTCTTGGTTGTGTTTACATTGGTTCCACACATTAGGAAAACAATTGGTTTCACAGTAAATTCAGTGATGAAATAAATTATCCATTTGCCCATCAGGATAGGGAAAATACTGTCTTGTGGGAAACCAAGGACGATGCAGGAGGAAGGAGAGAATTTGTGCTATTTGACCAGGGTAACAAATTCAAACAGCTGAGGCCATGAACCCCAAACTCTCATTTTCGTTCCCTTGCATGCCTTAGAGATTTGGTACTTGTCACCCACAAGAAAGGAACACACGAAACACAAAGAGCTCAGCAGCTGCTCAAAAAGGTTGAGGGCTTAGGCTGCTCACATTCAGCCACGTTTTAAAAGCTTCTTCCTTCGACCAACCACCTTCAGCCTGAGGACTCCTCTGTTTTCCATAAGAAATGCATTTAACCCTCAGTCTCCACATATTTGGGGATAATAGATCCAATAATCCAATATTTGTTGTCCAAAAAATGGATGACATTGTTTATATTATTCATTGATTGTCTATAGCAATAAGAACTACGAGCACGTGCAGCAATATTCTGCCTTTTAAAATTATTGAATCTCTAAATAAGATATTACAGAAATAATATCTAAGTAGTTTATACTCTACCAACTATATGAAAGCACTGTGGGTAATACAACAATCTCTATGCTAAAGGAGTTTACACACTGGTACTAAAGGTAAGTTACTTTAATCAAAGGAGAATGTAGCAACTTCTCTAAGAGAAATAAAACTAAGTATAACACAGAGTGATCAGAGAGGAATTCATCCCAACAAAGAGCTTCAAGGCGAGCTATTTAAGTGTAGTAGCCATTTAAGCTGAGTCTTATGACTAGAACAGAGGAACAGTGGCAGCCAAACCTAGAAAGACAGACATGGCCCCATGATAGATGGCCATATTGTTAGGCAAAGCAATCAAGGTGTCATTGAAGAAAACAAAATCTTCGCTTTAGAGAGATCAATCTAGGGATCATGGTGAAATGATTAGCAAATCTTGGGGGTGAGGCTGTACAATAGACTTTGCAATAACCAAAATAAGAAGTACAGTTGACCTTGACCCTTGAACAACCTGGGGGTTAGAGGTGCCAATCCCCTGCCCCGTCAAAAATCAGCATATACCTTTTGACTCCCCAGAAACTTAACTAATAGCCTACTGTTTAACAAATTGGTTAACCTATTGGTTACCCTTACCAATAGCATAAGTCAATTAACACTTATTTTGTATATGTATTATATGCTATATTCTTATAACAAAGTAAGCTTAAAAAAAGAAAATCATAAGTAGAAAATACATATACCATACTGTACTGTATGTATCAAAAAAATCTATGTGTAAGTGGAGTTATGATGCTCAAACATGTGTTGTTCCAAGGGTCAACTCTAATAAGTTGACTAAAGGTTATCAGTAGGAATGGGCAGTGTTACAGACTGAATTGCATCCCCCCACAAATTCATATGTTGAAGTCCTAACCCCCAGTATTTCTGACTGCCGCTGTATTTGGAGATAGGATCTTAAAGACACAATCACGTTAATTTAAGTCATTAAGCTAGGCCCTAATTCAATAATGAATGGTGTCCTCATAAAAGGAGGAAATATGGAAACAGACACAAAGGGAAGATCATGTAAAGACAAAGAAAAGATGGCCATATAAGCAAAGGAAAGAGGCTACAGAAGGAACCAATCCTAACATCTTGATCTCAGATTTCTAGCTTCCAAAATTGTGAGAAAATAAATTTCTGTTGTTTAGGACACCAAATCTGAGGTATTTTATTATGGCAGTCTTAGCAAACTAATATAGGCATAAATAGACAGATGTGAGAGATTTGTAAAAAAAGACCAATTTGGAGCTCTGCAAAACAACCAGAAAGGACTAAGGAAGAAAGGTAAAAGTTCAGAAGATGTGAGTTTGGACTGCCAGGAAATAAGAAATGGCAGACATTTAGGGTGCCTGGGTGGCTGGGTCTGTTAAGTGTCTGCCTTTGGTTCAGGTTATGATCCAGGGGTCCTGAGAGCAAGATCCACATCAGGCTCCCTGCTCAGTGGGGTGTCTGCTTCTCGCCCTCCTCCTGCTCATTCATATTCTCTCTCTCTCTCTCTCTCAATTTAATTAATTAATTTTTTAAGATTTTATTTATTCATGAGAGACATAGAGAGAGAGGCAAAGATATAGGCAGAGGGAGAAGCAGACTCCCTGTGAAAAATCTGACGTGGGACTCAATTCCAGGACCCCACGATCACTCCCTGAGCCAAAGGCAGATGCTCAACCACTGAGCCACCCAGGTGCCCCTATAAATAAAATCTTTAAAAAAAAAATAGAGAAATAGCACACATTTAGGAAACCATAAGAAGCTAGTTTGAGGAAAATGGTAATTCAGTTTGAAAAAAACATTAAGTTTTAATTCTGACAGGACATCCTTACCAAAGCATAAATTAATTGCAAATGTAGCAAAACAGCTCAGAAAAGAGCTAAATTTTGGAGTCATTCTGATGTAAGTGGAAGTTGAGGCTATAGGAATAAAGAGGGTTTTCAGTAAGACTAAGAAGAATGAGAATAAAAAACTGAGACACAACTTGGAGGAGAACCTAAATCTCAACAAAATGAAGGGTCAGAGATCGAGGAAGAGGCGTGGTCACTGAACACTAAAGTCTTCAGGTTTTATGGCTTCGAAATACAAAAGTGGCTTACTCACCACTTCTCATTTGTTCTTTGTTCTCCTGAGGTACAAACTTCTGTCAAAGACATGACATATTTCAGTGCCTTTGTTCACATGTTACTGGGTAACAAGATGCTGAGAAGGAGTTCCTCAGTGCTTCTATTAGACTCCCAGTTGAGCCCAAAGAGGGACTAAGTATGTCATGTAATACAGCTGTCACAACCAGGGCTGGATGGCTTCCCCTACGTCCTACTCAGAAACTGTAGAACCAGCCCTGCTTTACCCTAACAGATACTCCCCCAGCAAACAACTCTCACAAACACTGAAAACTAGGGATGAGGGTGAGAGAAGGAGCTGAATCACCACCTTTTTAGGAGTGACATGTTTGTGGTAAAAGGAAGAGGGTACTTCCCTACCCACCTGCATTCAGTGTTCCATAGGATGAGACTGGGGATGCCATACAGGAAAAAAAGGCTGGCGTTCTGTTCTTCAATTAGATATCTATGTAACCATCATCCTTACCTGTGCCTGCCCAAACAGAACTGAAGAGACCTAGTGTATAATGATAGGGAGAGACAGGTACCCAGTGAGGCAGCTGGACTTCACACCATCCAGGGTAGAAGAGGAAGCATGAGTTTCCTGTGGTCTAATGGACACTGAATTAGGCAGCTACGCTTGAGGCACCTGGTTCCCACCCCAGAGAACTACTTACTGGATGAAGGAACCTCATCTCTAGAAACTTTTTTCATTCTGCATTTAGATTTATTAACCACTTATTATGTCCTCAACACTATGAGAGCTTCCTAGAATAAACAGATGCATGGAACACAGTACATGGCATATAAGGATCTGCATATAAACTAGCTTATTGGACAGTCACAACTTGTGAAAATACTAACATAAAACATGGGGACCTAACATCAAGCAGCTGTGATGGTGAGAACTATTAAGGAATGCAAGAGGTTGATTTATCTGGATCTATCATCTCAAAGTGGGGCAGTGAAATAAACTCATACCTGACCCCAGGAGACAGCCAACATTCGAACCCTAGCCACATAGACAGCACCAAATGTCAGTCAGTACTGGTCAGAAAAACAATGATACCAACAAAGTGAGGATAAGAGCTGTTTTCTCACTTCAGGAGACGAAAGAGTAGAGCTGATGAGGTTCAGGCCACACTGTCCCACCACCACCCAAAGGTGAAGAAGTGGGATAAGGAATAAAAATTAGAGGACAGCTCCCTCCTACTTCAAGTCCTGGGAGCAACTTGTCACGTCATCTATAGATAGAGGAGACAAGATAAGATTTAAATCAAGTTTGAAATTAAAGTTCTAAACTAACTAGATTGTTAAAAGTTAACCAGAAAATTATGATATTTTTCCAAGTTATCCTTGAGAAATTAGAAAAGAAAATTTAACAGGACATTGAAGGTAGTGACTGGAAAAAAATTAAGCCTCATGTTGGTATTCCCACAAAGCTGTGATACCCCAATAAACTAGTTTTGAAAGCAAACATTTATATGCCAGGCATTGTGTTCTATGCACCTGTTGATTCCAGGAAGCTTGCATAATATTGAGAACACAATAAGTGGTTAATAAATTTATGTGCAGGATGAAAAAAGATCCAAGGGATAGTAATTTTTGGCAACCACTACAGAGAGGCAGGGATGACACACCTTAAGAAAAGATTTAGATTAGAAACCTGATCCTCAGTGAGCAGGGGCAGAAGTGAAGTCAGAGTCTGGAATAAGAAAGTAAAAGATGAAGTGGAGGGTGGAAAAAGAAACACCCTGTAAATATAAATACTTTCAAGAAATCTGATAATATAAAGAAGAGATATGATATGGCCCTAGGAAGCCAGGAAATCAAAGACTTAGGATATAATCAACTTGAACCTTTTTCACATCTAAAAGAAGAAACCCCTGAAAGAGAAAGAACAAATATTTGAAGAATAAAGATAGTATCAGATGTACAACATCTTTGATTAATATCATTCTCTTTCTTACATAATTAGACTATTTGTGCCAAACAATTTGTTTTAAGCACTATTAAAGTCCTAACTCTGAGAAACAAAGGGTTGCAGAAGGGGAGGTGGATG
This sequence comes from Vulpes lagopus, assembly GCF_018345385.1. Classification (NCBI taxonomy): domain Eukaryota; kingdom Metazoa; phylum Chordata; class Mammalia; order Carnivora; family Canidae; genus Vulpes; species Vulpes lagopus. The sequence goes on from NC_054829.1 coordinate 105,467,540, forward strand.
CAGGATGAGGTAACTAGGGGTTGGACAAAGAGGAGGGCACTTGATGGGATGAGCACCGGGTGTTATACAATATGTTGACAAATTGAATTTAAATTTAAAAATGTAAAAAAATAAAAATAAAAAGACATAGCACAAATGGAAGGTTTAAAAAAATCAATTATTTTAGCTATATTTAATTTAATTATCCAACTCCTTAATGACGAGATCTCGATTATTTGAGCAAGAGGGAATGATTTTCCTAGCAGTAAGGTCAAAACTCCTCATCCTGCCAGATGTTTCTGTAAACTGCAAAGAAAGGACTGTATTTGAAAAAAAAATGTAGAAAAATGAATATTTCTACATGTATTTTATTTCCTCTCTTTGAGATCAGAAGTTATGCTTTTTATAATGTCATATCCCACAAGGTACAAATCACAGTGTATTATATATCATAAGTGCTTAATAATAGTACAAATCAGTTAATCTGGAAATTAAGAAAACCATCCCATTTTAGCAGTATCAAAGGGAATAAAATATCTAAGAATAAATTTAAAGAGGTAAAAAACCTGTACATTGACAATGATAAAACAATGATGAAAGAAACTGAAAAAGATACAACAGGTATCTAGGTTCATGGATTGGAATAATTAACATTGTTAAAATGTCCATACTATCCAAAGCAATCTACAGATTCAAAAAAATCCTCATCAAAAGTCCAATGATGTTTTTCATATAAATAGAACAAACACTCCTGAAATTTGTGTCGAACTACAAAAGACTCCAAAGAGCAGAAGCAATCCTGAGAAATAAGAGCAAAGCTGAACGCATCACACTTCTTGATTTCAAACGATATTATAAAGCCCTGGAAATCAAAATAGCATGATATTGGCATAAAAACAAAGATATTTATATCACTGGAACAGAAAAGATAGGCCAGAAATGTACCCACATATATATGGTCATTAATTTATGACATAGGAGCCAAGAATATACAATGAGGAAAAGACAGTCTCTTCAATAAATGCTATTGAGAAAACTGGACAACCACACACAAAAGATTGAAACTAGACCCTAAATCACACCACACACAAAAGCCAACCCAGAATGGATTGAAGACTTGAACATAAGACCTGAAATCATTAAGCTCCTAGAAAAAAACAAGTAGTAAACTCCCTGACATCAGTCTTGGCAATGATTTTTTGGATTTGACACCAAAAGCAAAGGCAGCAAGAGCAAAAATAGTGTGGGACTACATCAAACTAAAAAGCTTCTGCACAGCAAAGAAAATCATCAATAAAACGAAAAGGCAACGTACTGGATGGGAGAAAATATTTACAAATCACATATGTGATAAAAGTTAATATCCCAAATATGTAGAAAACTCGTAAACCTCAACAGGGAACAAGCAAATAACATGATTAAAAATGGTCAGAGGATCTGACTAGACATTTTTCCAAAGAAGACGTACAGATGGTCAACAGACATGAAAAGATGCTCAATATCACTCATGATCAGGGAAATGCAAATCAAAACCACAATGAGATGTCCCTTCATACTTGTCAAAATGCCTAAAATCAAAAACTTAAGAAACAACAAGTGTCGGTGAGGATGTGGATAAAAAGGAATCCTCGTGCACTGTTGGTGGGAATGCAAACTGATGCAGCCACTATGGAAAACAGTATGGAGGTTCCCAAAAAAAAATAAAAATTGAACTACCATATGATCCAGCAGTTCTACTTCTGGTATTTATCTGAAGGAAACAAGATCACTATTTCAAAAAGATATCTGTCCCCCCACTCCTTGTTCACTGCAACATTATTTAGACATGGAAACGGCATACATATCCACTGATAGGTTAATGAATAAAGAAAATGTGGAGCATATATACACAATGGAATATTATTTCACCATTAAACAGAAGAAAATATTGCTATTTGAGACAATGTGAATGGACTTGAGGGCATTATTCTAAGTGAAATAAATCAGACAGAGATCTGCTTGATCTCACTTATATGTGGAATCTAAAATGAACCAAACTCATAGATACAGAGAACAGATTGATAGTTGCAGATTAATAGTTGCCAGAAGCAGGAGATGGATGAAATGCATTAAAGTCATCAAAAAATACAAACTTTGAGTTATAAGATAAATAAGTCTTAGGGATATAATGTACAGCATCATGATTATAATTAACAGCACTGTATTGTGTATTTGAGAATTGCTAAAAGAGGAGATCTTAAAACTTCTCATCACAAGAAAAAAAATTTGTAACAATGTGTGGTAATGGAATTTAAACCTATTGCAGTAGTCATTTCACAATATGCCAAATCATTATGTTGTACACCTAAAACTAATACAATGCTGTATGTCAATTATATCTCAATTTATATATCAATCACTATATTATTTCAATTGATTTTGAGAGAAGCTTAGCTTTAGATAAAGTTCACTAATTCCTTACAGTAATATAAGCTGAGCTTTCATGTCAAGAACTATTCTAGATTCTAAGAATAAATGATGAATAAAGATGTCATCTTTACTCCATGGAGCATATAGTGGGAGCTGAGAAGAAGAAAAATATGTATAATCACACAACTTTATACTCAATCAAGAGACAGATTCAGATGTATTACTTTATAAACTGCTTCTTTTGGTTCCATCAATTCATTCTATGTGCTTTGTTCTCATCAATAGCATGAAAATAAGTTAAAACCCTTGGGATACATTGTGTTAATGGCCTCAATTCTCTGCCACTCTCGGTATTCATGTACTTTGCAATTCCTCCAGTAAAGAGAATGATATTTCTCTGTTCCTTGACTTTGGATTTATTCATGTGACATGCTTTGACCAAAAGAACACTGGTGGGTGTACTGTGATTCTCCCCATTTAAAATAGTGGTGTGCACATGTATGATTGAGCTTCCCCTCCTACACTTCTACCATTGCCATAAGGAAAGTATACAAGAGCAGCCTACTGTCCCAGGAGAAGAAAGAGAGATGTATGAAGCAAAGTAGTCCCAGCCAGTTACCCCTGATGAGCCTAATCTAGATCTGCTGACCTCCATCTGATCCACAGACACAGGAGTTTATTAAGTGTTTTTTGTCTTATGTCATTGAGATAGTGTGGCTGCTTGTTACAGAGCATTATTATAGCAATAACTAATACAATTTTATATATACTTATCTTAATAGATCCTAATGCTGTGTTCATCTGATAGAATAAAACAAGCAATTCACTGGAGTGAATAAAAAATGCTATAGGAAGTGAGGATGTGCCTGAACATTAAGTGCTACAGTCTCAACAGTGAGAAACAAAAATCCAATAATATGAACTGCATAAACAGAAGAACCAAGTAGAATATTAGTCCACTTCTCATTACCAGACTTCCTATCCCAACCAAAATGAAGTTCACAACTTAGCCCTAAGACCTAGCTAAAATTTACTGTTCCCAGACTGTCATATTGAACAGATCATGACATACAGAAGCCAAAGAAAATATATGAAATTCATGTTTTACTGGATCCCACATGCTGTGGTGTTTTCAAACCCACATGCATCCACCAAGAAGCATTCAATGTTTGATTCTGAAAACAAATTCATAACAAGAATAGAGTACAGAACAAAAATCAACTCAACAAGTCACCCCATATGTTTTTCATTTTCTTGTATTCTATAAAGGAAGTGAATGTGGTATAGTATAGTTGATTCCCAGCATAGAAACTTCCAGCTATTCTTTTTAATTTCATATTTAAAGCAAGCCTTGTGTTACTTTCTGCCCTACCTCTGAAATAGCAACAGAAGTGAAAGAGGTAATCCACCAAGAAGTAAATGTTGTATCTTCCCTAGTGTAACTGGTTTAGACTCAAGCTCCATGCCTAACACAAAGGTGTTATCTATGTATTGTACACAGGTTGCCAAGATCCACCAGAGAAGATAATGTACCTCTATTATAAGGGATAAGACCTCTGGCAAATCACTATTGCAGTGTTAAAAGGAAACTCATTCAGACAGCCTTCTTTGCTCTTTAAATCCAAAGTAATATTTAAAGATATGCACACAGTCTGGATGGCTATTTAAAATTGGCTATCTAAGGGCACCTGGGTAGTTCAGTTGGTTAAGCATCTACCTTCGGCTCAGGTCATGATACCAGGGTCCTGAGATTGAACCTGCATTGGCTCCGTGCTCAGTGGTGAGTCTGCTTCTGCCCTTCCCCCCAACTTGTGTGCTCACTTGCTCTCTTTCTCTCTCCCAAATAAATAAAATCTTTAAATTTAGTTATCTAAACAAACAAAAATTTCTCTTGTAGTTTGGACTGTATAAAAAAGATATGTATTATATGTATGCATATGTGTATATAAATACATATATATATTATACATATATGTTGTATGTTAAATGTGTAAACCCTAATATAGCTATAAAAGCAGACACAAATCATGTATCTTCAATTTCATTCTACCAGGATTTTACAATGACTAGGACAGCACTCTACACTTCAAATCTTTCAAAAGATGGTTGTTAGGGCTTTTTTAAAAAATTGTCCTCAGAAATATGGAGTCTATCATTTATAAAAATTTAGTACAGCCCATGGGTAAAGTGAAACCATTTCAAAGCATTCTTCTATGCTTGTAGAAGTAAGAACAGACAAATGTACTCCATCTTACATATCTTATACATCAAAACTACTACTTATATAGTGAATTTAACAGGAAAGCTATGTTGTTCCTGAGCAAAACAGAAAATCAATCCATTGTTGAGACATTTTGATTATTAATATGCAAATACTGATAAGAGCCAGAGCTATTTTAGAAAGGCTAGTCTTTAACATAATTATCAGAATGTTAAATTCAGGTAATTTTAAAATTCAAAAACTTTTGGATAAATAGTATTGCTTCTTGTAACTCATGGCCCATTTAAAATCTATTAACCAGATATATATAAGTCCCACAAACGTATATTTAGTCAAACTGTATATGCTCAAATATTAAACATTTGAAGTCAAATGACAATATTTTTTAAATTTCACCTTAAAATTTGCAAGCACTCATTGGGAAACATCTAAATTCAAAGCCTATATCTTTTTTTCATAAAACTAGTAGTGTAGAGGCTCTTCCTAAACCTGCATTCCATTAAAAATACCAATCTAACACCTTAATCCAGAATCTTTAAAATAACTAATAACTTCTAAGAGCTAATACTTAACCAATATGCTAGGTACTATTATACCTTCAAACTGACTAGATTCAACAGATAAGTTGTTCATCCTGTCAAAATATTTTATATTCCATAAAATTAATTAACAAGGATTAGTGGAATGCCACTCTAGTATAGGCTAAGTTTATTCATTATGCACATGAAATTTTAACATGTTCCCAGTGTTATATCCATCCATTTTTAATTAATAAAAATCTATCTTAAACAAGCTCTGATCCTCAATTATACTTTTTATTTTTGTATATGTCTTAAAATTAAATTTTTGTTATACTTGCACATCAACTATTTGCTTCTAGTTTTACCTTATCCCAGTTGTTTCAAAGATGAGTGTGGGGGCTGATAAATGCTTACTTTTTTTGTAGGCTCTAACCCAACACAACACTTGCCTGAAGGCCTTCTTCAGAAATAACTCATCTGTCTCAGCTCCCTTAACCATAAAGTCTACTTTATTAAGTACATCAGACTCTACCTATGCATATACACAAAAAAAACTTATGTGTAGCTATTAATATTACACACTAATCAAGAGAAAAACAATGTTGAAGACAAATTACCCTTTATCTCCCTAGCAGACTTCTTGACACTTGGTTTCACTCTTTTTAAATGTTCCAAAGGAACTCTATTAGTACTGTAGAGAAACACTCCTTTTACCGTTTAAATTCACTGATAACTAGATAAAACCCATTAAAAAATGAAATCTTACAGAGACTTGTGAAGGATTACAGAGGACATCAAGGAAATAGATATCACCCAACAGTAATAATACCCTAACTGCATTCTACTTTACCACTGGAATCTCACCCTTTAACAGATACAGAAAATTGTTACAGATAAATCGGATTCAGCTGTAATGAGAAAAATGTTTCATAATCCATAAAATTACTATTCCTGCTATGCCCACACTTAAAATGGTTTACAATTTAAATCCTTAATAATGCTGCAAAAGTCTAGAATGCCTCCCTAAAGACTTCCTATATGTACATTCGTGAAGAATCTGTCAAATTCATGAAATTGTGCTGGTACTTGAAACTAGGATAATAAAGTATAGCTCTTGCTTTGAACACTAAACACTTCCCTGTACAGCATTTATAAATCGCAACTGGTGACTGAAGCTATGCTAAACCAAACATACATGGTCACTTATTCAAAGAAAATGTATCCTGCTGGGATAACCGGGAGTATTTTTACACTATGATGACTATACAGTTAGAAGAAGCTGAACTTCATATCCTAAGAATTTGATTAGTGCGGCCAAGTTCAAATCTTCATTTCACCTTTTATTTTATTCCCTTATAGCACCTGGTATTTATTTAAAAACTTTACCAGAATTATTAAAAATGAAAAGGGTCTTTAGTCAACTGGTTCTAGGGAAAATGTTTGTTCATAATTTTATTTAACAAATTTCATTATTTCTAACATTAATTTTAAAGTGATAATTGGTAAAATCCAATGTATCCCTTTCACATTTCTACCACCATATCATGTACATAGTTGAAATTACATTTCCAAATATGGCATTTTAAATGTAAATCAGCTATAATTCATATTTTCTTCTTAAAAGCAAAGCTGTATTATATGATTATTTTCCTGAAGAAAGTATAATACCCAACTTTTTATAGACATTTTTGATAACTATAAGTCAATATAGTAATGCAAGTCAGTATAGTCCTTATAGTAGCCATTAAGGATGTTTGCAAATACTCTGGTTAGCGCTCCTTCCCATATGTATTAAGACTGTACTCCTCCACCCTTGGGAAGGGAGTATGGTCATGTGACTTGATTTGGCCAATGAAATATGAGTGATAGTTGCTGAAAGTCACTTGCAATTGGAAACTTTAAAAGCCAGTATATAATTTAAACAGTCTTTTCCCTATGCCAAGGTGCCTAGCAATGCTCAGGAAGAAGGCTGCTCTATTAACCAGGATCCTAGAATACTAATGAAGTGCAACAAACCTCTAAGCTGACCCAGTATATAATTTACATGGAGTGTCAGCAAGAAAGACAACTTAGTTATTTTAAGCTGCTGAGATGTGAGGATTGTAAGTTACTGTGGAGCAACTTAGCCTAAACTAACTGATATACACCTTTATATATTAAAGTAGTGTAAACCTTTCTAAAAGACATCTACATCATTTAGTAACCAGTCACATAAATATTGACTAATTTTGAGGCAGCAATGTATTAAACAGCAACCTCATTCTATCTATGATTCCCTTTCAGCCTTGCATCTTCAACACCTCTCTCCAGTAGCTCCTTTCACACTGCTTCTCTGACTGCTTCAGAGAAGCTAAAAGCGTCACTGTTGGTGAGATCCTTCCTTTAACCTTGCTATGTCTTTGAGTTAACTTATCTTCTCTCTTCTCTTCACTGTCAATATTTCTGAGAACATAGACTAAGATCACTCTCTCCACTTCTTTTTGCTTTATGCATTCTAGCTTCCATTTCTTATACTTTAAGGAAAAAATTCTACCAATGCACTTCAATTATCCAATCCATGGCTCTTTGCTTGTCCCTACTTTTCAATGTTTCTTTCATATTCAAGGTTGATTACCATCCGTGATCCCTGCAATTCTTCCTTTTACTTCTGTGATATTATATCATTTTAGTTCTCAACTCACATGTGCCCTCTTGGTCTCCTTTGTTGGTTCTCATTTTTCTTCTGTTTCTCTATACATAAGTATTCCTTTAGGGTCCATTCAGATCTTTCATTCCTTTTCATCTCTCCCATAACAATGTTATCCACTTCCACAGCTTCACAATTGTCATTAATATACAGATGATTCCCAAAACCCTCTACCTTCAACTTGTTTCCTGCTTATAGAGTTACTTGATATATATACTTGATATATATTTCCTCCTGGCCATAATGCTGTAACCACAAAAATAAGTGTTTTTCTAATATCTTCACAAAATAATGTATTTTTAATATTCATTTCTCATCTTTTCTTTCTCCACTAACATCATCAACAAGTCTCAACAGTGTAGAGTGATCTTCAATAATTTTCTCTTCCTCATTAACTACATTCAATCAGTTTTTAAATCCTATCTGTATTTGGTATTAATTTAACACAAGACTACTATGAAAAAAGACTACATTTTCTGTTGGTATGACTTGGCTTACTAATTTATCATAAAGAACAGAGTTACACATAATAGAAAAAATGAATCCAATAAAGCAGAAAAAGAATTATATGCCACAACCAAGGGGGATTTATGATAGCTATGCAGGACTGATTCAACATTAAAAATCAATTAGCATAATCCATTACATCAACAGGCTAAGGAATAAAGTTCATATCATCATATCAATAGATACAGAAAAAGCATCTGACAAAATCATAAACACTCCCAGAAAACTAGGAATAGAGGAAAACTTCCTCAATTTGAAAAAGAACATCTACATAAAACAAACAGCTAACATCATATTTAATGGTAAGAAACTAGAAGCTTTCTCTTTAATATTAAGAACAAGACAAGGATGTACCCTCTTATCATTCCTATTCAGTCAGTATTATACTAGAAGTCCTAGTTCATTCAAAAGATTAAAAAAAGATACAAAAATTATATAGATTGAGAAGAAACAAAAATATCTTTTTCATAGATCCAAAATTGTTAACGTAGAAAATCCCAAAGAATCGACCAAAACAAACAACTGGGACTAACAATACAGCAAAGATGCAGGATACAAGGCTAATACACAAACACAACTGCTTTCCCATGTGCCAGCAATGAACAATTGTAATTAGAAATTTAAAACAAACTTCATTCATATTCACCAAAAATGGCAAAAAAAAAAAAGAGGTAGATATAAATTTAACAAAACAGGTACAAGACCTATGTTAGAAAAACTACAAAATTATGATGAAAGAAATCAAAGAACTAAATAAATGGAGATTACACATTCATAAATAGGAAAACTCAATACTGTTAAGATGTCAAGTTCTTCCCAAATTCATCTGTAGATTCAACATAATCCCAATCATAACCTCAGCAAGCAGGGGTGCCTGAGTAGCTCAGGTGGTTAAACATCCAACTCTTGATTTCAGCTCAGATCATGATCTCAGCAATGTGAGATCAAGCCCCACATGGGCTCCACACCGAGCATGGAACTTGCTTAAGATTCTATCTCTCCCTCCTCCTCTGCCTCTTCCCATCTTCCCTCTCCCTATTAACAAACAAACAAACAAACAAAAAATCAAGTTATTTTATGGATATTGACAAACCAATTGTAAAATTTACATGGAAAGGCAAAAGTCCAGAACAGCCAACATAGTATTGAAAAAGAACAAAGTTGGAGGAATGAACTACCTAACTTCAAGACTCACTACAAAGCTACAGTAATCAAGACTGTGATATTGCTGAAAGGCAGATAAAAATATGAAACAGAACAGAGATCCCAGAAACAGACCCACACAAATATTGTCAGATGATCTTTAACCTTTAAGAACAAAGGTGGTACAATGGAGTAAAGGTAGGTTTTTCAACAAATGGTGTTGATACAACTGGATATCCACGTGGAAAAAAAAGAAGAATCTAGACACAAACGTTATACCTTTCACAAAAATTAATTCAAAATAGATCATAGACCTAAATGCAAATACAAAACTATAAGACTTCTAGAAAATAATATGGGAGAAAATATATGTGACCTTGGATTTAGCAATGACTTTTCAGATAAAATACCAAAAGCACAGTCCATAAAAGAAAAATTGATAAATTGGATTTCATTACTATTAAAATTAAAAACATCTGCTCCAAAAGATGCTGTTAAGAGAAGACAAATTAAAGACTGAGATAAAATATTTGTGAAATACATTATCTATATGTATCTATATCTATATTTTATATATATGTGTGCATGTGTACATAGACAGGTGTAGGTATCTATGTAGAAAGATTAAATATATATATTTATGTATATAATTATATATATATGAGAGACAGAGTGGGATGAGAGAGAAAGTATGAATAATGGCAGAAGAGGGGCAGGAATAATCAAATAAATACTCCCTCCCACCAAAAATCTCAGAACCAGGAAATTATAGATATAAAAAGGAAAGAAGTAAACAAAATAAAGCAATATTTAATTCTATGTGGGAAATGTAATCATAGAACACTACATAACTCAGTGACAAATTTCCATGTAATCATAATAAGATAGTCAATGAATAATGATTGAACCACAAAAAAATAAGACAGCTATATTAAAGGACAGGAGGGAAATATACCTGTGTGTTGTGGGATGAGCAGTTAAGAGAGTAAAATCTTCATCTTAAAAAGCTAGATATCAATGGGAAATGTATGCAGACTTTTAAAATAAAAAAATAGCCCTACAAGCATACATTACTTAGAAACAGGGAGTTAAATAACAGAAATAACAGCTAAAAAGTTTCAAGTGGTTGCTTCTATGGAATAGAAATTAAGGGTGGAGATAGAATGGGGCAGAAAAAAAACTATTTTATCAAACATATTATGATTTTTAAGCTATATATTTATATTAGAATAATTTATTGGTATTTATTGGTTATCAGTTTTGCTTTACAACTTAAGCTTCTTTTTTGACAACATGAAATGGAAAGAGACTTAATATTTTCATAAGTTCTATCCTGCAAACGAAGAAATTTTGTAAGATATGTTGAAGACTTATTTTTAAAAGGTATTGTAATACCTTTAAAATAAGAGACAAAAGAAGGAAAATAATATACCTACACTCCTAAAAACCACTCCAGGTACCCTATCCCCGTAAGAATTTGTTCATTACCTTCTTTTGCAGCTAAGTGGTACTTCTGATTGTACCATTACTGATAAATTTGATTTTGGAATAGACTAGATGAGTAAAGACTAGATTAAGATAAATTCTTTTTTTTAAATATTTTATTTATTTATTCATGAGAGACACAGAGAGAGAGAAGCAGGCTCCACGCAGGGAGCCTGATGTGAGACTCGATCTTGGGTCTCCAGGATCCCGCCCTGCGCTGAAGGCAGGCGCTAAACCACTGAGCCACCAGGGCTGCCCTGATTAAGATAAATTCTTAATGCTTCCTCCAGACTTTACTAGACTTTACTTGTTTGTGCATCTTTAAGTAATTTCTTAAGTTTTTAATTAGTCCCAAGTAATTAAGATTATGCCAATGCAAAGTATTAAGGAACACGGCAAAAAGTAATGAACTTGTATTTGAACCTTTAATATAAGAAATACATAATTCATTATCTTTCTGATTTAGTTACATCTTTAGTCTCAATGAGTTAAGGAAAATCTCTTAGAGAACATGTATTCATCAGCAATACTGTCTAGAAAGTATGTTGGGCAGCATTTAGTGTTAAAACAATCATAAAGTTGACATATCTTAAAATAGATTAAAACTTTGCCACAGTATGTTTCTGTGCTGGAGACTGCTGGTTTTTCCTCACTATATCCATTATCCCCACCCTGCGTTAGTCATCAGCTCCACACATTTTAGCTGGGCATATGGCTACCTGGCTAAAGACTATTCCTAGCCTCTCCTGAAGCTAGATATGTCCATGGACCATTGAAACGTAGGACTTCTGATTTGTGAACTCAAGAGTAAGGAGCAGGTTTTTCATACTGCCCACTGATTAGAATACTGACATGATATGGGAAAATAAGAACCATGAGATAAAAGCTCATATCAAAAGTTAAGGACAGAAGGATCCTGTGTCCTGATACTGTCAAGCTGCCAGACCACCTAGACCACTTACCCAGACCTACAAAAGAGAATAAAAACTTCTATCTTGATTGTCATTGTATTTTTGGATTCTCTATTGCCCTAGAAAAACCTGTATCCTATCTAATAAAGTTCCACCCAACAATCATTCAGGGGCTCTTGACAACATATTTAATTTATCAAACACCTTTTTCCTAAAGAGTTGAATTCACTTTCCATAATTTTTCATCATTTCTCTTCACAGTATCTCTGATGTAATATAGTAACAATGCTTTAAATTTGGCTCAACCTCTATATCCCATGACCAAGGTGCTCCTGTTAGGCTGCTTTCTGCCCTGGAAAATAACATCTGGTTCTATTTCATTACTGCTAGGCAAGCTAAATTTCCAGTTTTCAAGAACCAAGAACAAGATTATTTTAACCCATTTTTCAGACAAATTTATTTTCATTCATAGTCCTCTCAATTCACCAAATATAGATTTAACATACAGGAAAAGTGATTTAACGGATAGCAACTTATTGCTTTTCCCTAAAGTTATGGCACAAAATGGTTAATATCCTTCTGTACTGTACACACCCATAATTAATAGCTTCTCATGTAAAAAAAAAGTTTAAAAAATAGTAAGTTTATATATCTATCAAGTATTTTCATCTATTTGGAAAGAAAAACACTACAAAACATAAACATTCTTTCCTTTTTGGTTTCCCTTGGCACCCCATTTCTATCTCTGAAAAAGCGGATAATTATACCTGCCACAAACTATTTCATGCTGATGTTATGAAAATAAATGAAATAACCTATATATGAAAGCATTTTGTGCTTTTAGGAAGAATAAATGCATCTAAATCCAAGATGGTATAATTCTTTATAATGTTTTCCAGGGACTTTCGGAACAGCTCCAGAGAGGTCATCACCCACAACAAACTTTTGGCACCGAAGGACCACCTTTCTAAAAAAAAATCTCATCCCCTGCACCTGACAACACTTTTCCATTAATTGAGGGTAAATCCAGATGCTGTTGTGTTTGGTCATCTCCAATGTTCTAAAAGGATCCAGATTTCTCACTTCAATTTCTTGTACCAATGAAATGAACAAAAAGCCCTCTAAATCACAGAGGTTTGAGTTGACAGGTTAACAGTGAGACCCATTTCAATCAACTTCAAATGCAAAGCAGATTTGGCAAGAACCAAGGAGGGGATAAGTGAGAAAAGGAAAGCCCCAGTGGCAGTCTGACAAGTCCCTCATGTCTACCGTCTGCTGTAATACATCAGCGACCCCCAAGGACTGGTCCAATCAGCTGAAATTGGCCTCAATCTTGACCAAATGGAGTTCTTTTAGTTGATAATCCTTAGCCGTGTGCGGAAATCTGCTTTAGGAACCTATTTTCTGCAGAGAATTTGGAAATAAAATTTAGGATTGCACACAAAAAAGCCAGAATTTTATCAATCTGACCCATAAATTACACACTTTAATCTATTACCCAACACATCAGTGACCCTAGCTAACATCCTATTTACCCTCACGCTGGGTTAACTAACAGACTTCTTTGCTTTTTGGTGAAGTGCCAAGTGTTTCTGCATGCCCCATGCTGCTTTAGGAAGTTGCCAAACAAAGAAATCAGCAATGAGTATGCCAGCTGCCTCTGGACCTCACTGTGTGTAAATGTGATATGGCTGAGTCAAGGCATCCCATATCAGTTCATCAATTAGCTCTGGGGGCTGGAGGGGAAAGCTGCAACATCTTGGCAGTCTTCCTGAAGCATGGCTCTAGTGATGTAAGGTAATATCAGAGTCTGAGTGAATTGGAGACAATCGTTGAGGTCCTCAGTACAGTTCCATTCTCACTCCTGATGGCTTGTCCCTGAGGCCACTATCACTGACAAAATACTTAGGAAACAGCTCAGGTGTTAAATGTCACTTTTCATTGAAATTTCTCAAAATGCTAATTTTCTATGACACAGTTTTTTCCTTAAGAAAATGTTGGCAAGAAAACAGCTGTTTATCTGTTTCGATAATATAGAAGGAAATAGAAATCACTGGCTAACTATTGTTTTAAAATAAGCACTAAACATTGTGCCATAATTCAAGGTTTGCCCTAATCTTATTTACAGTGACTCAGTGATCACTAACCATACTTGATATTGCTCATTAAAGAATATCCAGGATGTTGAAAAAGCTAAAAACAAATGAAAGTGAATATTTAATTTACATTTTGTCCAAATAGACATAAAGAATCATGTTTTGCAGATCAGTACTACCTACACAGTGCTACGAATAACAGTAGTAGAGCATGCTCTATTGAAAGGGCTGGTTTTCAACCGAGACACCAATTGATAAGACATTCTTAAACTCCTTCCAAAATCATTGAAAGGCCTTGCCTAGTCTTTCTAAAGCAGGCCCATTATAATTACTAATTTTCCCAGTCATAAACAAGATGTTTTGTGGCTTAAGAGAGCATGATAGAAAGCGGCACCCATACACTCTTTCTGTGTGTCCTCAGCTAATTAGAATATACCATGCAATAATATGAAAATTATATCACTAGAATAGTTGCAGTGTAAGTGATGACTCTGCAATGAGCCTTTCATTTTATCTACCATGCATCAATCTGGGCAAAACTGCTTTGACTAGAGAAATGGATTCCTCCAGCTCTTATTAGCTAGTTCTTACTCTTCTAAACACAGGCAACGCAATACAACAAAAATAATGAAATCACTTAGCGTCCTATGTTCTTTTAATCTGCCTGCAGTCATTCCCCATACACCAAGACATTTCTTTTTAGCAGGCACTATTCCACACCTTGAGGTCATACTCTCTACCTCTGCCCAGTAGAACTTGCAAACGCTTGCAGGCAAAAAAATTTTTTCCAAGAAAGAAAATATTGTCCATAAGAAAAACATACATTTTTAGGTCTCATTCAGGTAGTCTAAAAATGACATTTTTCTCAAAAAGTAATCAGTGTAGTGATTTTAGAATTTTTTCCAAAACCTCCAATATACTGTTTTGTAAAAAGACTATTAACTTTATTGAAGACACTGCAAAGAATCATATGGAAAAAGTGATAACTGAAATATTTTTGTTTCCATTTTGGAGAGAAGTGGGTACACATATACATGAGCCACATAGCTTTCCTTCATCAAACCACATTTGATCTCCTTAATAGTAAGCTACAGATATGATACAACCATCTCATATGGAATACAAGGTGCTCTGCACAAGATCATTTCCCTCTCTATCTTTTATATTCTCATTTATGCACACAAACATAAACCAGGCTACATCTTACACTTATCTACCTCCTACTGTTAGCACTATCCTGAGAAAATAAATAGTATATGATAAACAACAGTTAACTGAATGAAGTATTTTATTACTGTACTATTAATTATAGTCAGTAAATATTTCTTCCATTTTTATGATGGAGAATGTTTGAAACAAATACTCTTCTACCAGATATGTTATTAAAGCAAGATGAGTTTTTATTCATTTTTTCAAGTAAATTTAACAGCCTAAGTGAGAGCAATGAGTGTATGCTGCTCCATACATATTCAGAATAAGCTAGTATCTATTTCTGTTTCCAAAAGCAGGTGAAGCTAATCACATAACAATACTGAATGGTAAAGACGTTATTTTTATTATACCAAACAGCTGATAGGAGATTATACCAGAAAAAAATGGGAGGTCTTGATTGCTCATATTTGACTGGATAACCCAGTAAACTCCAAAAATAAAATCTCGTCCAAATCAATAAGGGTATTTTACTCAATAAAAATAAAGGCAGCATTAAAATGTAAAATAAAGCAAAAAAGATTAACTGAAAAGCTGTATTTCTTTCCAGATATGTGGTAGTAAACTGTGACATCTTTGGGGAAAATACTTCATTTACAAATCCAAAAAATCAAATAGAAAATGTTATCAGTAACATTAATCCATTTTTATACTCAACTAAGAATTACTGAAAACTACATCTGAAACTAATAATTTACTATATGTTGGCTAATTGAATTTAAATTTAAAAATTAATCCATTTCTTTTGTTTTCTCTCAACAACCTTTGGCAAATAAAACATAATTATTATCTTTCTAAGACAGCTCTGAGAATTTCTATATAATGATCTATCTCACTGGAAAGATTATATGATTTTCCACTCTTAACTAATACTAATCTCTCAACAGAAACACTTGCTCTCAAGAATAAATATTAATATATAATGTGTTCCCTGTTAGATATGAATTTTATTTTATTTCATTGATGGACCAATTCGGAAAGGAAAAGGGAGGGTACAACATAAAGGAAAGAAGTCTCAAAAAAATTACTTGAAGAGCTGCAAGGCTCCTAATACTATAATTATCAAAATAAATTGCAAGTCACATAACGTGGTCAAGACTCCGTTTTATATTGAATAGCTATAACATTTTATATTGACATTTTCACAATTTTAATAAAAGGGTATAGATTCTCTGAGTTCTCTGTTTATAGAAAAAGATCTTCCTTTGCTTAAAATTTTAAAATTTGCTTCTATTCCAAGAGACCGTAGAATAACCATGTTCAAAATAGAAGCTCTCTCTTTTAGTTTTCTGTGTAGCCTATCTAGCTACAAGATACCTCAGATGACAAGTGAGTTGGACTGGCTTGATTCAACAGCATCAAATGGCAATATGAACTTAAAAAAAAAAAATGTTCCCCATGGTTTCCTTAGAATTTTCACAGTGGATCAAGCTCTTGCCCTGTCCTAGATGGAAACTCAAACAATCATGACCTTTTGGATGATGCTTAAGTAATAAAAATGCCTATATTTTCTGTAAGTTTAAAAATGTCTCGATCTGATACCTAGAAAGTAGTCCCATAGTATAATTAAGGCTGCTAATATCACCGCCCATATTCCAGCTAGTTCACTTATACCTAAATAAAGCCTACTTCCTGGGAAGGAGATGGGTGGGACTTCTCTTTTTCCAGTTCACTTCCTATCCTTTCTAGCTGCTTATTCTGACACTTCCAAGGTGGTGGTTTGACTGAGAAATGGGTGATCATAATTGCAGAATGCTACTTAACTGGCACTGTGATAGTTGGCTGTATGGCCTCATCTATGGACCTGGCAGATGGTTAAAAGCTCTTTCTTTTGCAGGTTGTCTATTGGGGTTTTTGGATTCACCCCCATTGCTGTGGGTCCCTGATGCTTCTGAATATATTTCTAGTCTGGCAGTTTGTTTTATCTCTTTCCAAGACCTAAGGAACCCCAAAATCCAACTGGAACTTCTATTTAACATCCCAACTATGTTGGCAACTATGTTGAATAATATCTAATATTATTTCACAATGGCATGCAGCTTGACTTGAAGAATGCTGTAGTAGAAAGAATACAGGCTTTCGTATCCCAAAGACTTGCAATTTGAATTCTAAGGCCTTTATTTCCTGTTTGCCCTTTAAGAGATATAATTAACCTCTCAGAGCTGCAGTTCCCTTGTTTACAAAATAATACACAATTTTCAGTATTTTTAGTGAGGAGTCTTTAGTCATGACTCATAGAAGGACATTAATAATTGGGAGACCTAGTAAAAGAAAAAGGAAAAATTGTATTCTGGTTATCTATTGCTGCATAACAAATCACTTGTAAACTTAATGATTTAGAATAATTTATTATTTTCCTTATGGTTCTGGAGGCTCAGCTGGGTGGTTCTTTTATGTGGTTACACCTGATGGGTGGGACTACAGTCATTTGAAGGTTTGACTGGACTGGACATCCAAAATGGCTCACTCATCTGGCTGGCAGCTGCTGTTGACTATCAGATGAGTGTTCAGCTGGGCTGACAAGTAGAGCACCTACACATAGATTCTCTGTATGGCTTGGTATTCTCACAACATGGACGCAGAGTTCCCAAAGCCATCATCCTACAAGCCAACATTCTAAAAGGCCTGAGGGGAAGTTGTAGGCCTTTCTAGAATCTAGCTTCAAGAAGTCACACAACACCACCTCTGCCACATTCTATTGGTCAAGAAATCATCAAGGCCAGTCTAGATTAAAGAACAGGGAAATTGGACTCTACTTCTTGACATGAAGAGGAGAATGCTCATAACAGAAGAAAAGGGGTTACTTTCAAACTATCTGACATAAATGGATAGAAAGTAGGAAGTGAAAGGAGAAAAATAGTTCTCTAGTGTTCTCTAAAAAGATGTACAAACCCAAGCACACGAGGTTAAAATACTGTGACATCTTAAATCTTTATCTTTTACCTTTTAATTTCTGTTTTTATTAAGTAAATGCAACATTAGTACTCTGATGCATGAATGGTGTATACTCAAAAAATTTCATTAACAAGGATGGAAGGAAGGAGTTCTCTGTTCTCTGCTGCAAAAATGATAGAGTATAAGCATTAGTGACATAAAGAGTGTTTGGGTGGCTCAGTCACTTAAGTGTCTGACTCCTGATTTCAGCTTCAGTCATGATCTCAAGGCCATGAGATTGAGCCCATGTTGAGCCCCAGGGCGTGCATGGAGCCTGCTTAAGATTCTCTCTCTTCCTCTCCTCCTGCCCCTCCCCCTTACCACTCATGCTTTCTCTTCCTCTCTTTCTCAAAAAAAAAAAAAAAGAATTAGTGACAGAAGTGTCTACATAACATTCTTCACCATTTAAATAGAAGAAATAGGGCACTTGGATGGCTCAGTTGGTTAAGCATCTGCCTCTGGGCTCAGTTCATGATCTTGGGGTCCTGGGATCAAGTCCCACATGGGGCTCCCTGCTCAGTGGGGGGTCTGCTTCTCCCTCTCCCTCTTCCCCTCCCCTCCATTCATGCTCACTCTCTTTCAAAGAAATAAATAAAATTCATAAATAGAGTAAATATTTTCTTTTTAAAAGTACTAATAAACATGCATACTCAAAAACACTTTGAAACCACTGACAAAGGGTGGCCTATTTCTACTCAGCAGTGGTGATGACTTCAAGTTTACCAGGAAATTCATGTGTTAGGATGTACTTAGAAAAATACTAGAAAATCTTAGAATGGATTTCTAGAATACTATCTAACAAATCATGATTCTTTTGATTTAATTCTATTGTTTTGGGATGTGAATGAAAGATTCTAATCTAAGATTATGGATATGTCCAAGTACCTACCTATATTTTCACTGAGACATTGATAGTCTTCTCTATTCACTGTAAGAAATGTTTGTGATAAATTATAGATAGCTGCAAATTATTTGACATCCCTCCCATTAAGGTGCCAGCCCTTAATGACATCTGCCTAAATCTGAGTGAGCCCTGGAACTGATGGACTAATAGAATACGGTCATGAGAGATATTGAGCCAGCTTTAGACCCAAACCTTAATATGCTGGAAGCCTCTATTTCCTGTCTTCTGGAATACCTGCTCTTAAATCCAGTTGCCATCCTGCCAAGGAAGCACAAACAGCCCAATAAGGAGGTCCATCCAGAAAGAAACTGAGAACTCTGGACAACAGTCCCAGTTAAACTCCTCACCAACAGTCAGCACCAATTTTCCAGCCATGTGTCACCCTAGAAATGAACCCTAAAGCCCTGGTTGATCTATTCCAGTTGATTCCACATGGAACAAGGACAGGCTTGGTAGAAACTGCAGATTTGTGAGCAAATGAAATAATGGTTGCCATTTGGGGGGTGGCTTACTACACAAAAATAGGTAACCAGAAGAATGTCCTAACCTTAGTTGTCAAATTGTAAACTTACTGTAATGCCACCTTTGCTCCCCAATAAATTAAAGATAACGAGTTTTATTTAACATGAGAACCCATCATTTCTTATTTTATGACAAATAGTGCAATAGAACTCTGCTATAACATGACATTCTATCATACAAATAGGAAAAAAAATAGTGTCCTTTATACAGTAATCTTCATCCCTGAGAGTGGCCCTACTGTCACATATCAGAACTTGGTGTCCCATAGTCATGATGAATTAACCTCAAAACAGTGTCACCCTTTTTCCTGGATTCTCTCTGTAATCAATAATACATATTTGTGAGATTGCTGATCTGTGATTAAAGGGACAGAGTGCAGTCATGAAAGACAATAAAACTTGAGATTCAAAGGGGCCAAATTTGTTTCCTTGGTCTCATAAATGGTCCATTTTAGCCAACCTAATCCCAAGCAAAACAAGAAAACATAAAAGTAACAGCAAAATGCATTGAAAATTTCATAATATCAACTAGGTTGGTTCAGACAACAGCATTAAAATGAGATTCTACAGTAGCAAACCAAAAAGTTCTAAGGGGAATAGTAGTATTCCCTGACTTTATAATTAATATTTCATATACATAATCCATAGGAAACTGGAAGTGACCACAAGAAGCTACACACTGTTTCTATGAAAGATCAATAAGACTAAACAAAGTTCTAGATTATCAACTTTACTAGAAAAACTAATAAACAGTAGTTTTGCAATTACTAAAAAGTGTATCTTTTATTTCCTAACAACAGGACTTCGACAGTCTCAGCTTGGATATAAAAAAATCTGTAAAACAAGTTGCATATTGAAAGAGAGCCAAAGGGACAGAAAACAAGTATCAGCGTGAGATAAAACACACCACTAAAGGGAAGCAAGGATGCATTTCTCCTCAGCTTCAGTAAAGCCAAAGAGCATCAGAACTGGGTGATATGAATTTGTCAAAGATGTCAGACAGAAGCCTGCCCTTCGATCATAGCGTACTGGCACAGCACTGGTATGAAAAATCTTGTCGGGTTCCAGTCTGGTTTAATCTGGTTTATGGACTAGTGACAGATGCAATTCATAATCTTTGTTTTAACATGATATACAAAAAAATCTAAATGTACAACCTGCCTGTGTGTCTGGAGACTTTTCCCTTTCACTTTGATGCACTGCCTTTTGATGAATATTTAGCTCAGCAATTTTTATTTCTGTACACTAAGGAATTTTATAGTTCTAAAAGAGCTTTTAAATCCTTTGGCAGCGATTCATTCATCTTAGTAAAACAATAGCTGGCAGATATATACAGTCTACAGGAAGTCAGGGTAACAACTTGGGTCATTTTTTAGGTGAGCTTCTCAGCAAACTTTGATTTGTCCTCTACAAAATGAAGATTTGTTTTCTTAAATGAAAGTACAGGATTTCTTTTTACTTTATATTCTAAAGTCAATAAACAAATCATCAAATAAAATCTGATCCACACCAGCTTTCATAATTCACATCTGGGGCTGCACAGCTTACAATATTTTCCACCATAATATTTCTATAAAAATAACCCTATAACATATTATAATCAAGGAAAACAATATAGTTTTCCTGGGACCATCCATCAATATTCATACTAAAAATTTGCTTATCTCCCAATTTTGATACATGACCTTTAGTCAATAAGGTATAAATATTTAGGAAATGTCTTTTAAACAGCTAGTGAGATTATATTCAATTTTTTTGCCTAAAAATTAGCAGAAAGGATATAAGTAGTGTCAGATTCAAATTGATTCTTTCCCAAATAACAAGCAGCTGCTGGTATTTGCACCACTCCTCTGGGTTAAGGGATTATTTCTAGAAAGATTTTTTTTTAAATACATTACATAAGTGAGTCAACACATTGGGTTACTGATAGCTAGCAACAGTTTCAGATATATTTGTTTAGCATAATAGATAGCTGGTATTGACCATCCTATCCTGATATGTAGCTCCCATGCCATGCCTATCTACCCCTATCTCTCTTGATGCACTTTCTATGTTCTGTCTTTTTAGAAGTTATTATCAAAGATGTCTTATATATTTGATGTCCTTTTTTTAAGATTTTATTTATTTATTTATTTATTTATTTATTTATTTATTTATTTAACAGAGAGAGAGAGAGAGCACACAAGCAGAGGGAGCGGCAGGCAGAGGGAGAAGCAGGCTCTTTACTGAGCACGGAGCCCAAAGCAGCACTCGATCCCAGAATCCCAGGATCATGACCTGAGCCAAAGGCAGACAATTAACTGACAGAGCCACCCAGGCACCAACATGTGATGTCTTAATTGTCTGTCAACCCCTATTGGAATATAAGTGCATGAGGGCAGAGATTTTCTTTTATTCTATCCTGCATTCCCAGGGTCTATGATAATGCCTGTCACACAGCAGATTTCATTCTATTTGTTGAATGGGTGGATGGATGGGTGGATGGATGGATCGATCGATTGATCAATCAAACAAGATCCAAAGGTATATTGGATCTTGGAAAATAAGAAACTCGGTGGGCTACTATAAAAGAGTTTAGGAAATTAAAGGTAATATGTGAGTGTTATGGGTTGAATTGTATCCTCCCAAAAAATAAATGGTCAAGTCTTAATCACTGGTTCCTATGAATGTGATTTTATTTGGAAATTAGGCATTTGCAAATATAATCAAGTTAAATGTTAAGACAATTAACATTAACTCACACTAACCCAGTATGACTGTTGTCCTTTGAGAAGAGAAGAGACAGACACACACAGAGGAAAGAGCCACATAAAGATGTAGGCAGAGATTGGGAGTTATGCTCCGCCAGACTAAGGAATACTTGGGGCTAAAAGCTGGAAGAAGTAAGGAAAGATCCTCCCCTAGAGGCTTCAGAGGCGTCAGCATGGTACTGCCAACATTTTGACTTCTGACTTCTAGCATCAAGAACTGTGAGAGAGTACATTTCTGTTGTTTTAAGTCACACAGTTTGTGGTACTTTGTTAAAACAGCCCTAAGAAACTATTACTAATACTATTGCTAATAATTTTATTATTGTTACTAATATAACACTAATAATTTTATTTTCTGTTAATTTTCACTACTTGGAGATATTTTATATTTTATTGATGTTATTTTCAATTAAACCATTAAAAAGCTTTTTCTATTCTAATAAATTCAAGTATTATTTTTCATACTACTAAGCCGATAAAAATAGTTAGCCGCTGCTTTCAATTAAAAAGAAAAAAAAAAAAAGCTACGGGTGGCTCAGTTGTTTAAGCATCTGTCTTTACCTCAGGCCATGACCCCAGAGTTTTAGGATCAAGCACCACATCAGGCTCCCTGCTCAGTGGGGTGTCTGCTTCCCCCTCTGCCCTTCCACCTGTGCTCGTGCTCTCTCTCTCTCTCTCAAATAAATAAATAAAATTGTAAAATATATATATATGATACATTAAAAATAATAATTAAAAAAATTAAGCTAAAATATACCCTTAGACAAAACAGAAGGTTGTTAGTTTTATAAAAGATGATTCATTTTATGATGATTGTAATCTCTGAGTGGTGATCTCAACTGATGTATTTTAAATTATTTTACTTACAAAACTTTAATCTGCAATTTCCAGGAATATCACTACTTTAGGTATAAGGTACAAACATGAACTAGACATATGTTCAAGCCACTCCCTTAGCCATTACCAGACTCATTACATGGAGAATTAAATGAGATCATGAAAAGAAAATCAAGACTGCAATAAAAAACTAGAGAACTAGTTTTCTGGATCCACTT
This sequence comes from Vulpes lagopus, assembly GCF_018345385.1. NCBI lineage: Eukaryota > Metazoa > Chordata > Mammalia > Carnivora > Canidae > Vulpes > Vulpes lagopus. The sequence goes on from NC_054829.1 coordinate 105,490,871, forward strand.
AGCTCCAACTAATGAGGTCCTTGAGAATACTTTTATCACCAGCTTCTTCGAATTCATAAAGGTTGTCTGGGGAAATGAATTTTAATCAGTTAAATAAAATCCAAAATAATCTAATATTTCCAAGGCATTACTAACAGAGGAGTAGGGGAGTGTGCAAATTTTATTTTATTTAGATTTTTCACTTATGCCTCTAAAAGGGAGAAAGTTAGCTTACCTTCATTTCACATTTCACTTTCATTTTTGCTAAATCCACACAAAATCAGAATGCCTAACAGAAATTTTGCCAACAACATTAGCATGTCAAGACATGAAAATATTAGAGGTTTTAATAACTTAGAAAACAACAGATGTTGGTGAGGATGGGAAGAAAGGGGAACTCTTCTGCACTACTGGTGGGAATGCAAACTAGTATAGCCACTCTGGAAAACTATATGGAGGTTTCTCAAAAAGTTAAAAATAGAACTACTCTATGACCCAGCAATTGCACTACTAGGTATTTATCCAAAGGATACAAAAGTGCTGATTTGAAGAGGTATATGCACCCCAATGTTTATAGCAGCATTATCAACAATAGTCAAATTGTGGAAAGAGCCCAAATATCCAACAACTGATGAATGGCTAAAGAAGATATGGGGGTATATATATTTATATATCTTGTGTATGTGTGTGTGTGTGTGTGTGTGTGTGTATCCCCCAATGCATGTATGTATGTACAGTGAAATATTACTTAGTCATCAAAAAAGAATGAAATCTTGCCATTTGCAACAATGTGAATAGAACTGGAATGTATGGGCAGCTCTGGTGGCACAGCGGTTTAGCGCCGCCTGCAGCCCGGGGTGGGATCCTGGAGACCCGGAATCGAGTCCCACGTCAGGCTCCCTGTATGGAGCCTGCTTCTCTCTGCCTGTGTCTCTGCCTCTCTCTCTCTCTGAATAAATAAATAAATAAATCTTTAAAAAAATGGAATGTATAAGTGAAATAAGTCAGTCAGAAAAAGACAAATATCATGCGACTTCACTCACATGGAATTTAAGAAACAAAACAGATGAACATAGAGGAAGGTAAGTAAAAATAAAATAAGATAAAAAGAAAAGGGGATGGAAACCGTAAGAGACTCTATAGTTAAGAGAACAAACTGAGGGTTGCTGGAAGGGAAGAGTGTGGGGTGATGGGTATTAAAGAGGCACATGTTGGGATGAGCACTGGCTGTTTTATGTATGTGATGAATCACTAAATTCTATTCCTGAAGCCAATACTACACTTTATGTTAACTAACTTGAATTTAAATTAAAAAATATATATCAGAGGTTAAATTAGAAGTTGTAATTGACACTATGATCTTGGTAAGCCCAAAAGATGGGAGGAGAAGGTGGGAGACTACAAGTTGATATCAAATTTTAGCGACTGAGTCAATTAAACAGATGTTGCTTGCTTTTTATAGATAAGACAATGTTTCATAAAAATGAAATTCTGAGGAATAATAGTAATCTGTAATTCAAATGTATTGAGGATTACCAAAAAGATAATGGGGAATATCTTTAAATTTTAACTCTCTTTTGTAAATTATATTAGATTTTTTAAAGATTTTATTTATTCATAAGAGGTGCAGAAGGAAAGGCAGAGACATAGGCAGAGGGAGAAGCAGGCTCCAATGAGGAGCCTGATGCAGGACTCCATTCCAGGACCCTGGGATCATGACCTGAGCCAGAGGCAGATGCTCAACCACTGAGCCACCTGGGTGCCCCTATATTAGATCTTTAAGTGAATTTTCATCTAAGAGCTGTGAAGATTTTCCCAATCTCTCTCAGATTTTGTTAATATAAAATTATTTCATAAGTTTCTTTGGTTATATAACACTTATCTTTTTGGTTACTAAAAATATCTGTTGATTGTTATCCTAATGTTAGAACATTTTAGGTGTTTGTTGTTGCTATTTGTTAGAAGGGATTTTTTATTCTTATTTGTTTCTTACAAATTAAACATTTTAATTTTCTAATCCTATACAAGCAGATATTTTAGCCTTCTATTTTAATTCTTCGATTTAAAAAAAAAAAAGCCTAGGACTTTTAGAGTGAGGTTAGAGTATAATCTATACAACTGAGATGTTAGTCAAGAAAAAAAGAATACACTAGATGGAAAGGTTACAAGTAAAGAAAAAAAGAATTCAAGAATTTAAACTAACAAAACTACATTGCTTTAAATGAATATGATATTTGTGAACATTTTAATTTAGTTTACCACAAATGAATTAAGGAACTAGAAATATAATGGATTGGTAACTCAAATTCCTTTGCTAGCCACAACTTCCATCCAAATTAATATTTTTCCTCTGAATGTAATAAGTAATATCTAAACAGAAAATTCAGCAATGTATTGCAAGGAGAACAAAAATTATTTGACTTCTAGAAATAAAAGAAAGTTAGTTTCAGGTAAGACAAAAAAAATTGGTATAGTAATAATAAAAACTGCCCATGATAATAAATTATCAACTGAATGGGAAAAAAAAGACTTTATTATTATATAATATCTTTAAGAAAAATCATACTCAGTTTTCCACTCAATTGGAACAAATAGATAAAGCCCAGATTTTGAAAAGGATATGGGACTTAAATTTACAGGTGACTGCTTTTTTAAGAATGCTAAAACCATTCAATAGGGAAAAGAAAGTCTTCAATAAATGGTGCTGGGACAACTGGATATCCACATGCAAAAAAAAAAAAAAAAGGAAGAAAAGAAACAAAGAAGAAAGAAAAGAAAGAAAGAAGAAAGAAAGAAAGAAAGAAAGAAAGAAAGAAAGAAAGAAAGAAAGAAAGAGAGGGAGAGAAAGAAAGAAGAAGGAAAGAAAGAAAGAAAGAAAGAAAGAAAGAAGAAAGAAAGAAAGAAAGGAAATGAAGTTGAACCTCTACTCCACACCATATACAAAAATTAGTTCAAAACAACTCATAGACCTAAGTGCTTAAGAGCCAAGTATAAATATTTTAGAAGAAAAATCAGAAGCAAATCTTCATGACCTTAGATTAGCTGATTTTTTTAATATGACACCAAAGGCACAAAAGACAAAAGAAAAAATAGATAAAGTAGACATCATCAAAATTAAGAACTTATGCTTCAAAGAACATCAGAAAATGAAAAGACAACCTACACTATGGGAGAAAATATTTGCAAATCATGCATCTCATAACGAATGTGTATAGAATTTAAAAATGTTTAAAAACTGACAATTTAAAAAACTCTAAAATTAATTAGGAAAAGGATTTGAATCAATATTTCTCCAAAGACATTATACATATAGTCAATAAGTACATGAAAGGACGCTCACTACCAAAAGAACTCTGTTTTCTTTCAAGTGATGTAACCACAATCGATGTAGAGTTCTCTCTTGTGCTTGGAAGCAGCCTTCCTTGCTATACTTGGCCACCAGGATAGAAAACAGTAATATTTAGTATGGCTTGTACATAAAATGATTTTAACAATCAGTCCTCTACATTTGTTTGAAATGAGATTTAGATTTTCTTCGACCGTATTTTAAGGCTAATTCTATTTATTCCTTTGGCTATCTAACCTTAATGCAATATTTATATGATAATATAACAGCTAATATTTTTAAGCACTTATTACATGTTAGACACACATGTAAGCCTTTTTATGGATTAGTTTTTTAAGCCTCAAAATAATCCTAAGAGAAAGTCACATTATAATCTTAATTTAGCAAATAGAAACACCGAAGCTTTGAAATGTGTAATACGATGGTTTCAAAGATGTCAACTTGGCTATACATAGGATCTGACAGCCAGGAATTTAGGCAAGTGAAATTACATGTAATCTGTCTACATTCCCAAAGCTAGTAAATGGTGGAGCCAAATTTATGTTCAGGTGATCTGGCTCCAGAGCCTACATCCTTTTGCACTATTTTATATTCACACTTCTTTTTGGAGGTTTGTGTTTTTCCCAAAGTTGGCTTACTCATATAAATACTTGACAGTAGTACCATAGATCAACTAAAAGTTATACAGTATGATCATTTATCATTTGCCAGTAATGATGAAGATGACACTTCCTTTTAGGATAAATCCTGTAAATAGGGGTTGGTCTGTTTGACAAAATGTGATTTTGAGTCTCCACGACACTTTGTATATTAAGAGACCTGGTTTATTGTTGTACTATAGTAGAAAGTGCTCCTAAATACTAAAATTCTGTAGAATCAATTGCTACTTTTGTTTTTTTGGTTTTTTGGCTTTTGAACTAAATTTACTCTTTATGGCAGCTAAACAAGGGAAGCCCCATGAAGGTTCTAAACTCTATCCAGACTCAGGACAATCCAGCCTCTGTCTAGATTTTGCTTCCACCCATTTCAAATTTTGATATAATTTGTCACTCTGCCATGTCCTTGTTCAAATCACGTAGTCTGTATTCTCAGCTCTTATGCCAGAAACCACCATAAATTCCAACTTTAGGAAAATGTCGGATACATATTCTCACCCAATAAACTACTTTCAAACTTTATTTGGTTTGATCCTAATATATACACCACTAATTTTCACTTTATTCACTTCAAAAAAAAAAAATTCACCTCTTTAAGCACATATTCCTGAATACATAAGCCTTGTACTTGTCTAGTAAAGACCAAATTTCAGTCCATGAAAATGGGAGGTTTTTGTTTTGTCTTGTTTCAAGTTTTTATTTAAATTCAAGTTAGTTAACATACAGTGAAATATTAGTTACAGAGGTAGAATGTAGTGATTCATCACTTACATACAACACCCAGTGCTCATCACAAGAAGTGCCTTCCTTAATGCCCATCCCCCACCGACCTCCCCTCCAGCAACCCTCAGTTTGTTCTCTATAGTTAAGAATCCCATAAGGTTTGTCTCCTCTTTTTCCCCCCCTTCCCCTATATTCATCTGTTTTGTTTCTTTTTTTTTGTTTTGTTTTGTTTTGTTTTGTTTTGTTTCTTAAGTTACACCTATGAGTGAAATCATATTATTTGTCTTTTTCTGGCTTGTTTCACTGCATAATACATTCTAGTTCTAATCACATTGCAAATGACAAGATTCCATTCTTCTGATGCCTGAGTAATATTCCACTGTCTAAAGGGGTTATATCAATCTCTACATTTTAAATCTAAAATAGATTTGGATTTAAGACCAAAGTGATCACTCTTCTTCCTCCTTTATAATATTCATTACCAAAATAGGTTGAGCTAGAATATCTCCACAACATTCTATATGCCTTACAAGACTCCTGTAATCCAAAAGGGCTCAACATGTCAATTTAGCTCTAGGGGGAAACTGACTAGCCAGTTATAAATTCTAGAAATTAGTCAGGGGCAAACAAACTTAAACTTAGATTATTGAATTAATATAAACTTTTCCTGGGCAAGTTGTTTATGACTCTCAGTTGGAATCCTGCAAGTGGGAAAGCAAGTACACCTCTCCAGGATCTTTTATAAAATGGTCAAATCATAAAAGACAGAACAAGAAGGAACTGCACAAAAAATCTATAAATTTTTTGTTTTACAGGTGATCAAACTGCAGCCATAGAAGACTGATTACATGTGACTAGATTTCTGGGTCCTTTTATTTCTAGCCCAGTGTATTAACCACTAAATCATACTGTTTTTCACTTCTCAAAGGCCTATGCTTTGAGGCAGGTACTGTTATTGGTCACACAAAGAATAAATTTTGTTTTGTTTTAAAGGACAAAGAAATACTGAGAACAAATCTTTTAAACCTTTTAATTACCAGCTTTTGATATCAATACCTATTCATTCCATGTTATCTGTTCTTGTTCCTACTCTCTCTCCCATGCCTACCCCCAAGTCTCCCACATCATCACTCTCTATGCCACCCTCCCAAAAGAAAACCTAAAGCTAGGTAGACGTTTTTAGGGTTTTTTTTTTTTACCTCTTGTATGCCGTGCCTTTATTTTCATTTACACCTGTCTATCATTTTTGACGAGCTGAAGAGGAGATTATATATTCTAGTACAAGAAATCTCCTATGACTTTGCATAGTTTAGTTTTACTTAGTCTGAAGGAAAAGGCTAATAATTCCTTGATATCCAAGCTATAGCTATAATTTTAGTTTCTTCCTGAGATTGCCTTTTATATAATATTACAAAATTTCAGAAGGCCTATTAACTTCCAACAAATCAAGTTCCTTTGGTATACTACTCAACAAAAAAGTCATGTTAGAAAAATGTGGTTTTATGTTCATTGTTTCCATACTATTATAATCTCCTGAAACCCAAGTCATGTTTATTTGTATTTGTGTTCAATAACAAAATGGGAAATCTACATATATTTTTTTATTTTCTAATTTGAAAGTAAGCTAGAAGATACCATCCATCATTTATCGCCTTACTTCTAATCTAATAAGGTAACAGACTCATATCATAGCCACCAGTTGTTTTAAATTCTCAATCAATTGAGTCTTTGTATATTCTATAAGGGAAAAATTCATCAAAATCATACTATGAGAAAATCTGTTTTCTGGAAGACATTTAGTATGATGTCAGCCACTTGAACTGTAGGTTCTTTTATTGGTTCATTACATTTTATTTTAAAGATTAACTGATTTTGCTCTTCAGTGAACTCATATTTCTGAACCTGAAGATTCCTTGAGATTAAGCAGATATCCAGTTCACTTTAGGTACTTGTGGTTTATATCAACTGATGAGATATTCAGAAATAACTCTACACAACAGATTGTTAGGAACAAAAGCAACTCAAACTAGACACAAAGACTATCTAAAAGGTTTTCACCAGGCATTCTGTGATTCCCTCAATGGAATGCAGAAAATTTTAATGTTATTTTTAATGAAGTTTGAAGACTGAACAAATTGTATTATGTATCAAGAACAGCAGTAATATTTTTAATATATACACAGACTACCTATAAGAAGTAGAGTTTTATTCACAAGTATTATAGAAATATGTTTTGTTATTAAGACCAAATGAAATCCTACAGGGATAACATCACTAAGATTACAATAATATTAAAAAGTTCAAAAAAGTTTCAAAAGTACTTTATTGAAATCTAAATTCTGGAAACTAAATTCAAATTCCTTTAGACACATGGAAACAATTTTCTCTCTTTTTAGTAACCAAACATATGATTTATTTCCTGTAATATTGTTATTTCATTGTTTTTGGTGTCACATTGTTTATGAGTTTTCCTCATTCATAATTCCTCTGAAAACAATATAAAATAGGCAAATATCTTACTGGTATATGTGAATATTTTTCCAGAAAATTTCTGGCTGAAATACAGAACCAAGACTAAATAACATGCAAATTGAATATGAGGGTAAGTCTTTAGAGCCAAAAGTTCCTGGGAAGCAAGTTTCCTAACCTAGCACAAGGTCTTATATACATCAAATACTAAATAATTTGGGGGAATAATTGAAAAAATTCTGTAGAGAGAAAAAAACATCTATATTATCCTCTGTGTGGTAACTCCTCAATGAAAGCTGACATAGTTTCAATTTTTTTGTACTAGAGTGTGTAATTTCCTCTTTAGCTCATCAAGAATGACAGGTATAAATGAAAATAAAAGTATGGCACAGGAAATACATACTGCAACTTCTAATTTAAGTGATATTACAAAAGTGAAGAAATCTTTGGCAAAATAAGTCATTTCTCCAATCATTATCCAAATCTTTATTTCTTGGTGATTTACCTTTAAGCTTTTGTTATTTTACAATAGGATACAATAGAATAGAATAGAAGAATAGAATAGAATAGAATAGAATAGAATAGAATAGAATAGAATAGAATATGAATTCATGTAAATTTTTCTGATGAGTTCTCAAAGTGTCAACCAAACTTTTAAAATCTTTATCTGTATGGATCACTTCAAATCACTAAACTTGTTTGAAATACTAACATAAAATCACAGTTAATGTTACAAGAGTATGAAGAAAGATATCTGAACCCTGCAGGCTTCTGCTGTCCTTAAAACACGTTCTTATAAGTGCTTCATTTTTATCCTCAAAAACAAATTCATACCTGTTACAACAAGAAAGTGGGGTTTGAAGGCAATTGAGACATAAATACAAAATAATTATTTTAAAATTTCTATCATTTTAAGCAATACTGTTTTTGAACATTGGATTGAAGGCACTGCAATGCTGTCAACAGTTCGGAGACCCAATTCATACCCTCTGTTTAGTGTTCCAAGCCAAGTTAATAAACATCTAGCTGTCTTACCCTCCCTTTCGCAGATCAACCCACTAAATGTATTGGCTCATGATCACATCTAAAAGATAAAAACTTTATTATTCAGGATGCCTGGGTGGCTCAGCGGTTGAGCTTCTAACTTCGGCTCAGGGCATGATCCCAGATCCCAGATAGAGTTCTACATCGGGCTCCCTGCATGGAGCCTGCTTCTCCCTCTGCCTGTGTCTCTGCCTCTCTCTGTGTGTCTCTCATGAATAAATAAAATCTTTTTAAAAATACACAAAACTTAATTATTTAGTAACTGTATCTTAATACTCCTTTTATTTTGGTCTTCAGCATTATAAATTTTAAGAACTTTGTATGGAAAAAAAATAAGGACAATCATGGGCCAATGTTGCTACTATTATAATCCTTAAGTGGGGCAGGGGCGGGATAAAGTGAGTGTAAATCTTAGCATAAGATGCATAAGTGCTTCAAGAGAAACTTACAAAATTTATTTTTTTTAATTTTTATTTATTTATGATAGTCACACACACAGAGAGAGAGAGGCAGAGACACAGGCAGAGGGAGAAGCAGGCTTCAGGCACCAGGAGCCCGACGTGGGATTCGATCCCGGGTCTCCAGGATCACGCCCTGGGCCAAAGGCAGGCGCTAAACCGCTGCGCCACCCAGGGATCCCGAAACTTACAAAATTTAAAAATAAAATCAACCATTCAATTATGTTTTTGTAGTTTTACTTTGTTTTGTCATTATACTTATTACCATGTTTTATAATTCAGGCATAGTGTTCCAAATAACTCTTTATTCTTTAACCTCAATTCTAATACTTCCCAATATTTGAAATAATTATATCTTTTAGGAAGCTGGCTTTCAGAGAAAGTTGATAAACTAAAAACTCAACTTTTTAAGCTTTGAGCCTGCTACTAAATATTTATAAGAATTCATGTTCCCAATATTAATATTAAACAATTTAATAATCAGTTAAGTGATTACTATACAAATATTTTAATACGTTAAATTTTAAATTCCATCTCCCTTTACATTAATGCTAAATGTAGAATTTAGAATCCTTATTTTACACACCTAGTCAACTATTTCCTCAGTGACCCCAGAGAGTTTTAAAAGGTCATGCTGTCTTTGCAGCTATAAACCAGACATATTCCCAAAGGAGGCTGTCAGTCCTGGGCTCAAAATGAAGTAAATCTATATTGCTGAATGGAAAAGCTGCATTGTTGTTTTTTGCTTTTTGTTTTGCATTGTTTTAAAGAACTTCCTAACTAAAAAGATTCTCTACAAATTTATTGTGTTAGTAACTTTGTCTTGTATAACTCTGGAAAGAAATGTGAATAGTTTCACTCATTAAATAAAAATGTGTAATTACGTAAAAGTTGATTAGAACTTAAAAAATTTTTAGTGAGTGATTGTGTGTATATAAAAATGTGAGTAATTAAGTGTTGTACCCAGGAGGTTAACTGGGACTATAGAAGCTGACCTTTTTGCCTTCAGTTGATATTACACATAAACCAACTCAAAAGACCAAGAATTAAATTCTGAATGAGTGATATTTCAGTACCTTTTCTTAAAGATGCTTTAAATCGGGTGCCTAAGTGGCTCAGTTGGTTAAATGTCTACCTTCAGCTCAGGTCATGAGCCTGGGATCGAGTCCAAGGGCTCCCTGTGCAGCAGGTACTCAGTTTCTGCCTCTTCCTCTGTCCCTCCCCTCTGCTTGTGCACTTTCTTTCTTATTTGCTCTCTCTCTCTCTCCCAAATAAATAGATAAAATCATTTTTTGAAAAAGATACTTCAATCTATACACTATCAGAAAATCCTTCTTTATTCCCAGCTTAAGTCTTCTCACAATATAATTGTTCATTTTCGACTATACAATAATTTATAGTATAGGTCTAAGAAATAGTAAAATCTGAAAGTGAGAATGAACAAAATTGCAAATAGCAATACTAATATCTTAAGGAAAATCCCAGAAGAGGCATCTGGCAAAAACAGAAAATAGTTTTAAGTTGCAGGGTTGCCACCTTTCCCTAAGAAAAATTGACTTCTAAATAACTACATTTGGAAAGTCTTCCTAATTATTTTGGAGGCATTTTCTTGTAACTCCAACTATTATTTGCAGTCATTAAGTTCTGTATTATTCCCACAAACACTAAATTAGTGAATTCTGAGCCACTGCTTTTAAGGTAAATACACAGCTAGGTTCCTATGAGCCTCTGATCACATCATTTTGGTCAACTGTTCAGTACATACCCGTTTTATGTATGTTTCTGTTTAAAGATATTTTACTTAATAGGCATTTCTAATTCATTAGCTCAAACACAGGCAACAGTAATATTCATGACTGAACACAGCTTGTCTAACATAATTTCTCCAAAGGGCACTTTGTTGCCTTCTTGTGCTTAGACACTACACAGCACTTCAACACTACTCTTGGGGGCCCTATTAACAGTGAAACAACCAAGAAAATGAACAAAAACACAAAAAAAATGACAGTAAATGGACTGCAAAAGGATGCTTGTTTGCAGTTTAAAAGCTAAACCAATAAGGCCAAGAATCAGCCTGGTGGATGTCAGTCGGAAAAGGGAGTGTGAGATGACTCAACTTTGTCATCACTATGTGCATGTTCACAAATGACTACAAGAGTGATACAAGTATTGATTTGGAGTTACAAATAAACTTTTGCAAGTAGATGAAATGTAAATATGAAATCTGTAAATAATGAGCATTTACTCTACTTTTACTATCAAGGTGAAAGTCCTTAGGTTTCATACACACACACAGTAGCATTTTCTAAGGTCCTTTTTCAGTAATCTAATACTGAAATAAAATGTATTAGTATACAATAATAATGTTATTTACAACATTTTCAACAATTTCCTGCCTCAGGACAAACAACAGTTGTATTTCATCAAAAATTTCTAATATAGTATTAATTATATATGTACTTAACATTTTAAGTGTTTAAGTGCCCAGAAGATGCTATAAAATTTACCAATATATGTTAATAGCCACATACAGGCTATTTAAATTGTCAAAAAGGGGAGCACCTTTGCCAATCTCAGTATGCCAATCCAAAGGTTCCATTTCAAAAGCAGTTAATCATACAAGTTTAAAAGATGGAAAAAGTACATTCAAACACACTGTTTAAACCAGTAACACAGAGAAGAAATGGAGGTTAGAGGACATAGAAATATATTTCTATTACTAAAAATACAAACTTGAGGTTGATAAAAATTAAAAGTTAATTAGTAAAATTATTCACTCTCATAAGCCAGTGAGAGTTGCTCAATATAACTACTGTTATTACATACTGATTACATTTCCATATTCAAAAACTACTAAAAATTCATAGTCAAGTCTCATTTGTCAAACTAATGCATACATCTTGTAATTTTACAATGTAGAATTTTCAAGATTCAGCTATTGTTCAGTTCAACTTCCTTATCTTAAAGAGTTTAGTGACTACCAGCTCAACGTAAGCCAATCTCAAGCTGCACCACATTCTTATTTGTGGAGTGTGATATTATATATCAAAGAGGGCAAAAATTCACAGAGAAATCCAGGAAAGACAACTGCTGGAAGACAGTGGGTCTTTTTACATGACATAAGGTGTGTGGTCAGAGATGCAATGAAAAGGTCTATTTCGATAATCACGGTAGCTATTCTTATTTTTGTAATCTAGTATGAATTCCATCCTAATCACCCAAACTAAATGTGATTTTCTAACAAGACTTATCAGTGTTTATTGAGAGAGATGTCTATTGCTAAAAGGCAACATAACAGAATGGAAAAAGAATGGCCTTGCAATTTGGACAGACCTGGTTTAAACCTCAGCTCTTCCAGTAACTAAAACCACAACCTTAGGCAAGTTAGAAACCAACTGATCTTGTTTCCTCATGTGCAAAATAAGGAAATTAAGTCCTAACACCAAATGGTTGTGTTGTGAAAACTGAAAAAGGTTAAAATATAAACAGCATCTAACATAGAACTTAGTTACATATGATTACTCAATACATAATAGTTCTTTGGCAGAGGATAATGTCAAAGAATTCTGAAATCACCACCTCAATTTCTTAGGTTACCAGATGTTATCAAATATCTAAATATGATTGCTGTTGATTCCTGAAGTCATCCAGTTTTATATACAATTTGTAGAGTATGTGAATAAAAAGAAAAAATAAGCCTTCAACTCTTAAGTACAAACATCAATGCTTTGTCAATAAGCCACATCATGAGCAAGAGCACATATAATCCATGCTGACAATTTTTCCCTCTGGGTTTTTGGCACAATATACTCATAATGCATCATACCCAATTGATTTTCTAACATGGCGCACAGAAAAAGAAGTGGGATAGTTAAGCATTATTGTTTCAGTCAATAAAAATTACAAGACGACTTTAGTTATTGAATAGAAAAGCATAAGTGATAAGCCATCCTCTGTAATTCTAGCTGAAATTTTTATTCACTTTTTGAACATATAGAGTCAATAAAACTGTCTTCAACAGATAAACTTTCAGACTAACCTGATAGTTGTGTCATCATTTCAAAGTACTTGTGTAGCTACCAAGAAAGACATCAAGAACCTTGCCCATAATTCCCTAGTATAAGGCTGAATTCTCCTTTACTACCCAAAAAAAAAAGAAAAGAAAAAACCCTTTCAACCCTTTCAATTGTTCTGCAGTTTTATCTACAGAATTTTTGTTTTTTAAGAAATATCCATAGGTAATCTCAGTGACAAATCATATAATTTGGTCTATACCAGAGTAACAATACACTATAAATCAGCGTCTCATTTTGCTGTAACTGCCTCCTTAAAATAGCTACAATGGGATCAATGTCTCAAATTCTTTTTTATTATACAGACATTATTAAAAGCATCAATGACAAAATGTTAACTGAGTACAGCAGAAGAGCAGCTGGTTCCATGGCTCCATGAAAAGAATGTTCTGAAAACAGTTCAAGAATGTTTGATCCACTTCACAAGGATTCTGTTCTAAAATTTCAAAGCCACATTAAAAAGTGATAATTGCTATCTGCAGTGGAAAAGAGGAAGTCCAAATGTTGGAATTAGGCCAAATATTATCTAAAACTATCTTTTGGATACTTAATGAATTTGCTTTCTTCCGTCCTACCAAATATGGCTTTAACCTGCATATTATGAATTGAAAGACCCAGGGATGTTTTTATTTCTTTAAAGGAGGCCCAGGTTTTAAGGCTAATCAGCTATACACCATTCCGAATCACTCAGCAAGACAGAGGAATGTGTTGCCTAATGAAAATATAATCACTTTCATAATTAAGTACTTAATGTATTAGTTATAATTTTATTTTGAGACTGCTAAATCCATGTTCTCTTTCTCTTGTTCTTTCTTTGTCCTGGCATACTAATTACATTTGAGTTTCTTTCTATAGTACCCTGCCATATTCATTCTAGTTCAACTAGTACAAAACTATCTCATCTTATGAATATCAGGAAACAGAAAATTAAAAGATAGTAAGTGGATTTTTTTCTTTTCATGAAAGAAAAAGAAAGAAATCACACTTAAGTCCATTCACTGAAGGAAGCCTACTGAGCATTGAACACTAGAAAAACTGATTCAAAAACTTACTCATAATATAAGCTATGTGTGTTATCTGTGGTATTGTGATTCATATTATTGAGATTCAATTACTTCATCAAGTAGGAGACAAATAATAATTATAATATTGATCCACTTCAGCAAGATATTGTGAAGAATGACGAATAAACGAGCCATCTGACATTATTATATAGAACATGAAGCTCCATTACTCATGCTGCAGTGTTCTGCAGTGGATTAATTATAAGCTTCTAAGGGCCAAAGAACATAATGTCCCATACTTAATACCACTTGATAGGTACAACTCTGTCACCCTTTTCCAGCTACTGAGTAATTCCATGCTCTGCAGACTGTACTACTGCTTCCAAACATAACAATGCACTCTTAACAAGCTCCCCAGCTTGAGTAACAGAATGCAACAGAATACTGCTCATTTTCTTTTTTTTTTTTTAATTTTTTTTTTAATTTTTATTTATTTATGATAGTCACAGAGAGAGAGAGAGAGAGGCAGAGATACAGGCAGAGGGAGAAGCAGGCTCCATGCACCGGGAGCCCGACGTGGGATTCGATCCCCGGTCTCCAGGATCGCGCCCTGGGCCAAAGGCAGGCGCCAAACCGCTGCGCCACCCAGGGATCCCTACTGCTCATTTTCAAACATATTCTGCTCTCCTACTTATTTACTCTTCACAAACTTTTTCTCAGTGATGCATCCAAAGGAAGCTCCTGGGTGGCTCAGTGGGTCAAACATCTGCCTTTGGCTCAGGCCATGATCTGGACGTTCTGGAATACAGTCCCACGTCTCAAGATCCTGGGATTGAGCCCCAGGGATTGGGCTCCCTGCTTAGTGGAAAGTCTGCTTCTCTCTGCCCTTCCCTCCGCTCATGCTCTCTCTCTCTCAAATAAATAAATAAAAATCTTTAAGAAAAAAATGATGTATCCAGAGCCCCACACAATTCCTTGAAGCAACTTCATTTAAAGTCTTACTATGTTACAGAAGAAAAAAGTGGGCAGAAACCTATTATATAGACAAAATTTTTAATTATTGCACACTGTGACTACAGTAAATATTCCTCCTATATAAAAATATAGTTTACATGAATAAAGATGAAGGCAAACGCTAAAGACAAGGTGTGGGCAAAAATACTCAATCATTGTCTCCAGTCTTCCCTTTCTGAGTTGTTTTTCTCCTATGAGACTGTGCCTTTGCCGTACCTAAAGTAATTTTCCAAAAGTAACCCTGCCTACAGTGTGGTTGACTCTTCAACATCCATTCCACCTCCAAATGTTCAAATAAAGCCAACTATGATAATTTCCTCCCCCATGCCAACAATTAACATTAGTTTCAGAGAAGAGTTGGTCTACATCAATTTGGTTGTTCAGAGAAGATAGTTCTCCCTCCTCTCTCCTGCCCCGCACCCACCCCCAACCATGTCCCTTGACGAAATATGTTGTTCCGTTTGCTGTGGGCAGCCACATTAGATCATGAGAAAATTTGCCTCAAAATAAAGGGATACATATTGGCTCAAGGTGTTTAAGGATATTTCTGCCAAATCATTAGCTGATGGCTATGCTGAGCTCTTCAGTGGCAGCATATGAGAGTACAGGCTTACAGAAGTTATTTAGTAAAAACACAAAACAAACAATAAGGTAGGGGTGAAACCCAATCTATGGCACAGACTGTGCAATGAGGTCTTGAGTTGGGTACAGATATAATCTTCTCTATGGGAAAAATGTTTATCATTTATTTATGGCAAAGTTATTTCTAAGTATAACCTCATACTTGGCACAGATTGGGCAATTTGATCTAGATATACTTTCTCTATGGCATAATCTACACATCCTATGGTGATTAGGCACAAGGCTGAATACAGTTTTTGCTTAGTATGTAATACTGATTTCTTGTATATTGCTTACACTTTGTAGCTACTTCATTTGTATATTTCACAAAATTACTTGAAGATAAAATATTATATCCTATTGTAAAATAACAAGAGCCCAAAAAATTACCAAGATACAAAAATTTAGATAATTATTGGAGAAATTTATTTTTCCAAAGATTTCTTCACTTTTGTAATATCGCTTATATTAGAAGTTGCAACATGTATCTAAGACATCTAACTTATAAAACTTTATGTTACACAAAATGTTTCAAGAATACATCTGTTGGGTACACCTGAAACTAATATAAAACTGTATGCTAATTATACTGTAATTAAAAAACAAATTTTTAAATGTATCTGATGAATAAAGTGAGGTACATTTAATAAGAAGCTAAGATAAATTGTCTCTAAAATAGTTATTTTAAATTTTCTGGTTTGCCAGGCATCAGAAGCAGAGATGCCAGGCAGAGAATATTAGTCCTCAATTGGATGAAACCCAAATACATTCCCAAACATCTATAACTTCTCCAGTTTATTCTTTTTTTTTTTTTATTTTATTTTTATTTATTTATTTATGATAGGCACACAGTGAGAGAGAGAGGCAGAGACACAGGCAGAGGGAGAAGCAGGCTCCATGCACCGGGAGCCCGACGTGGGATTCGATCCCGGGTCTCCAGGATCGCGCCCTGGGCCAAAGGCAGGCGCCAAACCACTGCGCCACCCAGGGATCCCTCTCCAGTTTATTCTTAAAACTCCCATAAACCTTATGGGTAAAACTATAAATGGCCATTTTCCCCATTCAAAACTTTAGGAAATGAATAAATCTTGTTAAGTCTATAAGCATGGCAAAAAAAACAAAACAAAACAAAAAGAAAACAAAACAAAACAAAAAACAGTTGATTGCTGAATACTGCTTATATTGAAAAAAGTTATCTTAATCCAAAAAAAGACATTTTAACTGTGGTTCTCCTCCAAATAACTATTTTTTAGAAAGGCTTTGTTATTTACCATCCTATAACGCTTTAAAATAAGATTTTTTGGAGAACATTCTTTGACTTAATGTTTCCCTCTAATAATTTACATTTTCTAAAATTGATTTATAGACCATGTTAAAAAGCTATACATGTTGGATATTTATCCTTTTTATTGTATTTAGTTCTCAACAAAAATTAATATGAAAGATAGCCAGACTGCAATGGGCTCTTTTTGCTCTTCTAAACAATATTTAGTGTAAAAGGAAAATTTAGTTCTAACTTATGTAGAACAATTAATAAAAGTGAAGGAAAAGCTTCAAAGTATTTTAAGAACATGTAAAATAAAGTCTGATAAATGAAAGCTTTTAACTAGCAGCTATACTACCATTTGGTCAGTTAAACATGCTAAAAAGCTAAGTAAGTGTTATTTGAATTATGTACAAAAGATATAATTTACAATATGCCCTGTTTTGTAAAAATGCTACATATAACCCCAGTGCCCCAGGAGCAGTTTTTTGCTCTCCTTCATGGATACCAGAAAAGAAATAATAAAACATTTCTAATGTTATGACACATTACAAAAAATAAATACTGAGACATAAGTGTTCAAATAAATGGCACAGCCAGAGAAATGGAAAGCAAGGGCAATTTATCCATCAATGGAGATGAATAACATATCTCATGCCTTGGGCATTTTGAAGAATTCTTTTTCAGAACTCAACGTATTTGGGGGGGAAATTAGGGTTCACTGAGATGAAACTTTTCAAATGCAAAATTTACAAGAATATAAACCTCCAACTAGGGCAGTAAAAAGAGAAATAAAAATTATATGAATAAACAAGGGAGTTACCCAAAGGACTATATAAAGCCAGGATTGGTAAATTTCCACTCATATTAATGCATAGAATGTACACTGGTAAGAGAATGGTGTAATGGCACTTTTTGAACCAACTATTCTTGAATTCATCCCATCATTGCTAAATGAAAATACAGTACCCTTAAACTTTAAAGGAACATTCTTCTCATTAATATCTGTCTAAAATTCACCATCCTTCAAAGGTCATTACAAAGGCCACCGTCTTCAGCAAACCTACTTCCAACCCTGACTTCTATCTTGACCATAGTGATTTTTCTCCAATTGTTGAATTCCACATATAAGGCTATATACATGTTAATATTTTGCCTTATATAGTCAGAGGCACAGAAATGTCACAGTTATGAACTGACTCTTCAGACATACAGTTCAAACTCTAGAGCTAGAGATTTAAGTCTCTGCTTCAGTGTTCTAAGCTATTAAATAGGAACAATAGTAACAGCACTCTACAAGGTCACTGCAAAAAATAAATAATATACTTAAGTTGTCTGCCTAGTAGTTTGGCAGTCTATTAAGTTAAACCACTACTACTACATTGTGATCATTTGTACATCTTTTTATCCTATATTAAATTATAAATCCTTTCTGAAAGAAGCAGAGTATGAAAATATAATTCCAGGGGTACTCATTTGCTTTCCTTAAAGTCACTTTGCTATTATTTACTAATCTAAATGGAGATTAATTCTTCCAAAACAGTACACAATGCCTCCCACACTTGCTTTTTGAATAAGTTTTTACTACCTTAGTATTCATCCCCCTAGCCTTTTGATAGAAAAGCAGGCAAAAGAAAGGAAGACTTTTCTGAAGTTCAGAAGTTTTTTGTTTTCACTATAAATATAAAGGATTGAGCTACATCATCTAAGGACATCTAAGATACCCTTCAATTTTAATATTCAAGAAATCTGTAACACCCATTAGAACCAAGTCATTCCTGCTCTATGCTGAAGCTTCTTCTGAGCTTTGCTAATATTCTTTGCCTTCTTGCTTCAATGCCCTCTCTCCAAAATGTCATCCCTGTGGTTTATATTTTCTGGAGTGCCACATTACTTCACTTTCCCCTTTGTCCAGTCACTAACGTAACAGATACATTGTTATAATATTCCATCTCTGTTGCTAAAAACTATTAAGTCCTATATACAAGGAGGGTGGTCTTGTTTTCTAGATGGTTTCTGAATACACCATCATTAAATCACTTGTTACCCACTTTAATGGGAAACCTTTAGAGGAAACAGCTCATGTGCTAACTCAAATCTATGAAATATTTGCCTAGCAAAAAATATTTGGCCTGAGGAAGAAATGACTAATATAAACACCACCAGTTTTCACCTTGGCACTCCTTTAGTCCCCAAGTCCTTTTGAGCTTACAGATGGTCTTAATTAAAAATAAGTAGTTTCTAATTTACAACACAGGAAACATATAGAATTTGTTGTTGAAGTAGAGTTAGTGGAACCTAGTAACCCCAATCTCACCCCCAGACAAACTACCTCTGTGACTTTAATTCATTTGTACAGATTCCTGATACATTCATAAGTCTCTTTTATTACAAGTGTAATATACTTCTATTGCACTTAAAAAAAAAAAAGAGTTGACAGACATCATATCAAGTCTTATCTTTTTTCACCTTGTATCCTTGAGTTGTGTCAAGCTTATAATGGGAGCTGACTACAACAACCAAGAGGCCTGAGGTTAGAATATTAAAGGCTGATGGGCTCCATCTTTCTTATAGGCTACATTCTGTAACTATGACACCAGTGTCCAGGCCTTTACAAAATGTAATACTGCTTTGCACATTCTTGTGCGTTTGTCATCCAGTTACTCCCATAAACAATCCAATAG
The DNA here is from genome assembly GCF_018345385.1 of Vulpes lagopus. Taxonomy (NCBI): domain Eukaryota; kingdom Metazoa; phylum Chordata; class Mammalia; order Carnivora; family Canidae; genus Vulpes; species Vulpes lagopus. The sequence goes on from NC_054829.1 coordinate 105,510,206, forward strand.
CTGCTGTGTTTCACAGCCATATTTCCTCAGCTTTGTATCACTTGAGTAACAAGAAGTCAATTCCAACAACGATTTTCCTAATAGTCTATTTATTCTGCTTAAAAATCTTTACCTCAAAAAAAATAAAATTAAATAAAAATTTAAAAAAATCTTTACCTCTTTTTCTTGAAAGGCAAACCCTAACATTGGAACAATGAATGTCCTTAACCCATATGCACTCCACTTCACTCCCTGCAATAACCACACACACCAACACACAATTTGTCAAAGTTTGTCAAGAAGTGAGAGAATGAAGTTGAAGGTCAATTTAAGAATGGTAGTTTTATCATCTGGGAGACTAGCCAATATTAGTGTTCATAAGATGAAGCTTGAATTGGACAGGGCTTATGGTATTATCCCAGTAGACCAGAAGTTATATACTATGTTTGAATGATTCTTCCGTGTTACTTAAAACTCATCCTATATAAAATTTGAAATTGACATTTTTGCACTTAGATACTCACCCTTTCATTAAAATAATTAAAATAATTGGCTTTTTTATTTTACTAAAGCTTTCTGAATGCTCTTATTTCCAAATACTGAGGAGTTCATTACAGAAAATAGTTATTCATTATTAACTTAGCAAATATATTTCTTTTTTTAAATTAAGAAATTTCTCTAAGTAATTTTCAATATCTTTAAAAACTTTAATTTCTCAATATTAACCATCTACTTAAAATATTCCTTCCACTAATAGTTAGATTCATAAACTAAAAAATTTTTTCAATGTTGGAAGGAAGAGAAAATAGGAACTAGAAGGAGTATGACCTTAAAATTAAGCCTCCATCTCTTTTTGACCCCACAAGTCGCCGTGCCATCAACACACATGAAAGAAATTGTTCTGTAAATTTGGAAGGTCTAAGAACCAACTCAGCTTCTGTGATGAAAGGGGCCTCTGGGTGCAGCCCAAAAACTTTGCAGGATCAGATAGTTACTCTTTATTCTAAAAGTAACAGTTTTTTAAAACCTGTACCCAATTTGTAAGGTTCAAATTTAACTCTACTAAAATGGAAAGGAGCCACAAAGATGATTAAAGGGTTGGAAAGTAATATGTGGAAGAAAGATTAAAGAACTGAGATTATTGTGCCTGGTGAAGAGAAAACTGATGGATGATTTAATAACATTCTTAAGGTATTTGGTCAGTTATTCCAGTGACTAGATGCTCTCTACCTACAATGAGGACAGAACTAAAGAAAAGAATGAGTATAAAGGACTTGGGTTTGATCAAAGAAAGATTTCTCAGAAAATGAGGCTGTTTAATACTAGAATGGACTATTCTCTCCAAAAGTCCTCACATCTGACATAGATGACCATCTTGGAGTTGGTAGTTGTAGTGCTAATGGAAGGTGGGAGTACAAATCCTCTTATGTCCCTTCTTTACCTATAAAATCTAGGACTTTATTTTATTTTATTTTTTTGGAAAGAGAGAATTTTAAGCATGCCTCAATCTCACAACCCTGAGATCATGACCTAAGCTGAAATCAAGAGTCAGACACTCTACTTACTGAGTCACCCAGGTGGCCCTAAAATCTATGATTTTGAGTCAGATTTTCTTACATCTATTTTTTTTAATGAATTTATTTATTTATTCATGAGAGACACACAGAGAGAGGCAGAGACACAGGCAGAGGGAGAAGCAGACTCCACATAGAGAGCCTGATGTGGGACTCGATCCAGGGACTCCAGGATCATGCCCTGGGCCGAAGCAAGTACCAAACCACCGCGCCACCCAGGGATCCCCACATCTATTTTAATATACAGTTACATACATAAAAAGGTATAAGAGCAGTGAAGTTAGAAGTCAAAATCGAACCAGGTCTAGAAGATAGACACTCTTTCCCATATAAAGGATTCCCAGGCCTTACACAAAGCAGCCCTGGAATACAGTAAATCCACCTTTGTTGGTTTTACAAGCATGCAAAAACACTATCCTCTCTACCTAGCTTGGAATAAGCAGAAGGACATAAGAAGAAAAGAAACAGAAGCAGATTTTTTTCCTCATCTTAAAAAATAGCAAAACATAGACTTTAAATCTCTAGGTCAAAGTAAGAAAGACATGCACAATGGAAAAGCATAGTTTTTATACTGTGGACTTTCTCCTTTTTCTAGTATCTTACTATCTGTTGAAATGCTAGGAGAAACAGGATAGTGAAATCTGTAAAGTTTACAGAATTTATCAGAGATAGTGCTGTATCACCTTATAGACCTTCCTAAGATTATTTTTCATTTAAGTGTACTCACATAATCCCATTGTTCCCTTTCTATTGTAGCAATTTGCAATAATCTTAGAGGACTTTGCAAAATGAATAAAAAGGAGAGGAAGCATCTGTAATTCAAGGCATTTAAACTTTAATTCACAGATAGCAACCCTGAGAATAATTACCAGACCTCATCATTTTCTGCTACACTGCTCATGAAAGACATGCTATCACTGTTTAAAAAAAAAATTACCACAGATGCAATATTTTTAGAATTGTTATCATTTCTCACTTGAGTGATTCAATAAACTGTAACACTTGCTTTATGGTCCCCAAAAGAGCTTACATAATAAACATATACAATTATAGGCACGCAAAATTAAGTGTCTCAGGCAATGTGTTACTTTACACAGTATTTGATGAAGGGCATGAAACAAATCTTTTAAAATTGGCTTTCCAGGAATTCCTAAGCCTATGATAATATAACACACAATAAATGTGTAAGCCTTGAGAAAAATTTTTTGCATTGTGATTTGTCCATTTGGTATCTTTATATTTTATAATCTCTATTAAGATAGCTATAAACTCAAAATCACTTAATTCACTAGATACTTTATGTTATCTGATTTAAACTGAACTTTGCCATTTCTCAGTATGACACTAATATTGACACAGATAAGACAAAATATAAAAGTTCAATTACTATAATATCTTAGGAAGAGGATGAACATATATAATTATTTATCCCAACTGAAATACTTTTGAAAGTGGAAAGGTTTCTATTAATAATTAAACCATAATAGCAGGCGGAAACTAGAATTGTCCTAGGTGAACCAGGAAATATGGACACCCCTGTCATACAGCAACATGATCTAGTTTGTGACAGCCAAACACAGAAGCCTGCAAGGCCTCCAGGGAGTTGGCTATCTGGGTTGGAACTGGTATGCCGGAGATAATTAACTGGTATGAAGGAGTGGAAAGAAAGTTTATTTTGAAGGTCAAAGCATCTATCAAAAGGCCACTCCAAAGAAGCCAGCAATGATGGAGGTCCAGTCTGAAATAACAAAGGTATCCTACCATATGTGTAGAGCACAATGATCCACATAGAAAAGGCAGGAAAATCTCAAATCTTCAGAGAAGCCAATCAGCAAGCAGCAGGTTTGACAGGAGTTCAAGAGCTGGACCCGTTCATCCAATCACTGTACAAATATTAAATGAACACCTACTATGCTAACCCTGACTACAGGTGCTGAGAACAGAGGGTATTGGATAAAAACACAGCACATGATAATTTACCAAAACGGCATCACAAAGTAAGGATTCAATCTAAAAGAAAAAAAGAGAAGCTTTATTTTTAAGAACTATGACCATGGGGAGGGAAGATATGCAGAGGTTGAGCCTGCTAGCTACTGCTGTTTTTTAATCAATGATCTTGTAGTTGTATTTTATTAAGTAACAAAAAAATATTTTTCCGAATAAGTATAACTAATACCAAAATGAAAATATTAACAGCAATAAGGTCATCCAAAGTAGCAGGAAATAATTTTTTAAGCAGGAAAATAGACACTGCCATAAGCAGATATTTCAGATTCCCTAAGGCTGCTCAGAAGTAACATTTAAACAGTAATGATTCTAATGATAAATATTCAAATTGTCCTTTTTTGCGTGTAAATACTCATATCTTAATATAAAATTTGGCAGACATATTAAACACAAATGATAAATCTATATAGTAAGCACTATGGTAGAGCTGGAGATCTACTAGTTCCAGTAGTAAATAAATCACTAAAGTAAAATTAGGCTTTATAGTCTAAATCATTGTCATTTACATCAGTAAAATTCTGATCACTGAATATTCAAACAATGTAAGGAAAACATAGCTATTCTAATTGGTGACAAGTGAGTACCCTATCATATATCAAGGCATTGTTTTCTCAGAAGTGATTTGAGATCTTACTCTGTGAACCTTATTAACATATTTATTATAATTAATGTATCTACATATCTATAACTGTATCTTTACAGCTAATATTCAATTATAGATCAAACCAAATACTTCTGAATAAATACTCAACAAATCTTCAAGTTTTATAAATGTTTTAGGATTAAATTGTATTCTAATTTAATTCTTTTATAAAACTGACATTACCATGCTCATTTTTTTCCATGTATGAATATATCCTTTTTTCCTATTTATTTTTTCTCTCTGTTAAACTTTTTCATTAATGTACTTATTCATTTTACAAACTTGTTGAGGTTTGTAAAATAAAGAGACTTCTGGTCTGGGGTCTGTGAAGTATACAAGGATGAAACCACATGTGAGTCTTACCTTCAAGAAGCTTATATGGAAAAATACACATAAGTAAGCACTGGAATGCCAGGCAGATTATAATAACTGTCATTAAAAAGAAACAGAATATATGCCCTAAAGTTTCAGATGATGAAGAAATTATTTCTAAATTAGGAGGGCTACATTTTTTTTAAAGATTTTATTTATTTATTCATAAGAGATGCAGAGAGAGAGAGAGGCAGAAACACAGGCAGAGGGAGAAGCAAGCTCCCTGATGTGTCCCTGACTCAATCCCAATCCCGAACCTGGGATCGTGCCCTGAGCCAAAGGCAGAAGTTCAACCACTGAGCCACCCAGGCGTACCGGGAGGGCTACATTTAAAATGGGCTCTAAAAGTTAGAAATACAGGGATCCCTGGGTGGCGCAGCGGTTTAGCGCCTGCCTTTGGCCCAGGGCGCGATCCTGGAGACCCGGGATCGAATCCCACGTCGGGCTCCCGGTGCATGGTGCCTGCTTCTCTCTCTGCCTGTGTCTCTGCCTCTCTCTCTCTCTCTCTCTCTCTGTGACTATCACAAATAAATACAAAAAAAAAAGAAAAGAAAAGCAAACATTAAAAATAAATAAATAAAAGTTAGAAATACAAAAGAAGGATGTAATCAAAGCCCTAGATGTAAAGGCCTGATGTTTGTGTGTTTGAGCAATTTAAAGTCTCCCAATTAGTTGGAGCATATGGTCTTTACAAGGGAAAGCAAATAAAGACAGATAAGCCCAGGGGTACGTGGGTGGTTCAGTTGTCTGACTGTCTTTGGCTCAGGTCATGAGATTGAGCCCCACGCTGGGCTCTCTGCTCAGCAGAGTCTGCTTCTCCTTCCGCTCCTTCCCCTGCTTGTGTGCACACCACGCGCTCTCTCCCACTCTCTCTAACAAATAAATAAAATCTTAAAAAAAGAGTGAGAGAGATAAGTAGGAAGGAGCCCAATCATGGAAGGCTCTGGAAATCAGGTAAGGAAAGATGAGGGGAGAGAAGTCAATTAATGTTTTTCTAGATTATCAAGTACAACCAGCTCAAAGACTATTAAAGGATCCTATAAGGGTAATGTGGGCCTGAACTAGGGCAGATGTAATACTGTTTAGGTAAAACTGCAGGGACTTTAAAACTGATGAATAGGAGAATCACACAAAAGGAAGACCTGGATGTTGTCAACAACTAAAAGCCAAGAGGACACTTGCAGGAGGAGGAGGTTTAGCAGATGAAGTTAATCTTAGACATGCTAAGTATTAGAGGAAACTAAGGCAGTCTGCAGGATAACCACCAGGTAGGTAAAAACACAGGCTTCAGCTCAAAAAATCAGAACTGAAAGCAAAGATATGGGATTCATCTGAACATATGACCCCAAGAAAAAGAATATAAAGACATGAGATATATAGATATAAGAAAGAAGAGGATTGGGGTGCCTGGATAGCTGGGTTGCTTAAGTGTCCACCTTTGGCTCAGGTCATGATCTCAGGGTCCTGGGATCGAGCCCTACATTGGGCTCTCTGCTCAGCCAGGAGTCTGCTTCTCCCTGTCCTTCTACCCCTTCCCCCCATTCATTCTTTCTCTCTCAAATAAATAAATAAAATCTTAAAAAAAAAAAAAAGAAAGAAAGAAAGAAAGAAAGAAAGAAAGAAAGAAAGAAAGATGAGGACCTAGAAGAGAGAGATCAGAGAAAGAAGAGATTCATCAGTTGACTGTCATGAAAGCCAAGGGAACAGTCAACAGAGTCAAATGCCAAAAAAGTTGAAAAGAATGAGAACTGAGAATAAGCCATCTTATTCCCCAGTCAAGGTAATATGTGAGAATGTTTTCCTGCCACAAAACCCTATATAAATTTTTTCTTATGACTATAAATACTATTATTCTCTAGTCCTCACAGCCAGGGTAATCTGAAACCTTTTATTCTTCATCTAGCTTGTTCAAAGTTATGATCAACCAAAAGATGACCGATATTTCCCTTTCTCAGACTCTCATAATTTCTATCATTAAACATGTATATATTCAACTTTGGCAAAGGTTTATTTTGCTAACAAGTGTGTCCAGCATATATCTTGATTCTACATGGAGGCTGGAATCTTCCTTGGTTATCCGGAAGTTGTGTTGGGCAAGTCCCTTGCACCACTACTCTTTAAATTAGCAGCAGTAAAGGTACATGAATCTAGAGTGGTACTGTACTAGGTTCTGCACTCTACCTGCCTCCATGAAAAACAACATTTCAGAACTGTCCCACAAAAAATTAGCATCTTTCTAGCCTCATAACTGGTATGGAAATAAATATTCCTCAATCTCCACCCATGCAATGCAATAAAGCCAAGCCAGAGTACCAGTCACCCCCTCTGCCACCACTCCCCCTGCCCCCAGCTGCTGAGCTACTCCTTCTCTCATTCCTTGCAGGCGATCATCTGTTTGTCAGACATCAGTCCAGCTCTCTAGGGAACAGCTGATTAGTGAAAGATGGATGAAATAGCCACCAAGCAGCTGCACCATTTTTTTGGGACAATGCATGATGGTTAATGTTTATGAGAAGATGAATGTGTGAAAACTAAGCATTTAAAGCCCTTGATAAGTGTAGAAGCACTGCTGAAGTCAGCAACTGGGTAAAAATTTTCCAATTATTTTTCTGACTGTACTCATATAAGGAAGATAGTTGGCTAGTGGCATACAATTAACTGTGAGGTTTATGCACTTATTCAGCATACATCTATTGAACACCTACGAGGTGCCAGACTTTGTAGTAAGAACTAGATATTTCAACCACCTTGACCAATTCCTATACATGATGGAAAGTATCCAGAAATATATTCCTTTTGTTCAGACCTAGCCTGACCTTTAAGAGTCCATCACAAATGCCAGGTCCTCTAGAAAGGTTTGGTAAAGACTCCCAGGCACAAGCAACAATTCTTTTCTCTAAATTCTCACAGCATTCGATTTGGATCTCTTTTATGGAACATGATACCCTCATTATAATTATTTACTTGTGTCATCTCCTAATAGGCCATAAATAACTTGAAGCCAAGATTTATGTCCCCTTAATATCCCATCATCTTCATATTCCTCAGGGCATAAAGAATATGTTAATGAGCTAACTGCTGTCCACCTTGCCCCAACATAGATTAGATGCTTATTAGGGAGAAAACATTTTCTTATTCTCTACACTGAAAACAATTTTAAAAACTAAATGGAAAGACAAAATTAAAAAGTTATATATTTGAGTCCAGTCTACTAATAATCATAACTCCAATGCCAATAATACTGAGTCTATCATACTTTGATCAAAATAAGATTTAACTTCACCTTTGCATCTATTAAAGAAAAGGTTACTTAAAAAGAAAAAACTGGGACACATCTACCTTTAGCTCAGGTCATGATCCTGGGGTCATGGGATCAAGTCCCATTTGGGGCTCCCTGCTTAGCAGGGAGTCAGTCTGCTTCTCCCTCTCCTCCCCACTCATGTTCTCTCTCTCTCACTCACTATCTCTGTCTCTCTCTCTCTCAAATAAATAAATAAAAATATTTTAAAAAAGAAAAAGAAAAAAACACTAAAGTAAATATTCGTGACCTACTCAAACTTTCTAGGTGAACTATTTTTCAGTCTTTTAAAACATTAATTATGAGGTTTATACAATCCTTAAAGCAGGCCAAATAATATTTCTACTTTCCTCTATCAACAAAACATTTGTTAGCAAGGAAATTGGGTTATATTATGTACTTGAAACAATTTTTTAAATTTATGCTTAGTTATAAGTAATCTATAATTCATACAGTTTGCTAATTAATGCATAAGTCCTTCAAACACTCTAATTTATGAAAGAAATCTTAAAGTTGTCGAGTTATTCCAAAGGACTTTTGGGCTACAACAACTAAGTAAATGGGAGGTGGGGATTAAAACCCATTTTTTTCTTGAGGAGCTAAGCACCCAGTAGTAGAATGATGTGGTACAGTAGAAAGAATAATGGGGTAGAAGTTTGGAAACCTGGATTCTACAAGGTGCTATATATACATGTATGTATTTTTATATGTGTATATATGTGAACATGTATGTGTATACATGTATATACATATATGTATTGTGCATATATATCATATTTTAAATATATGCCCCCCTCATTTTCACCAACTCTGGATTATAAACTCCTTGAACACAGGAACAATGGTGTACTCATCTTTCTATCCCATTCAAAGTCTATATAAGTACCTTGTTTGTAGTAGATAGTAAACACATTTTGGTTATTTGAGCTGAATTGAATGAAATTCCTTTAATAAGCTTGCCCATTATATTTTGATCAGTACGCTTGAAAATTTAAACACGTTGCCCAGCATATAGATTTTTCTAAGTTTTTGACAGGGTTTCCAAATCAATAAATATATTAATTCCTTAAAATGAACTCTAGATATTTCTGGATACCTCTTGAGAAGAAAAAAAAAAAAAAGGAAAAAAGAAAACCTTTCTTAAGCTTCTACCATGCACCAGGCACTGTGTTAAGTGCTTTTACAGAATTCTTAGTTTCAAAAAGCACTGATGCAAATAACAATGCTTACAAAATAGCCTTCTGTGAAATTGAAAAAAAAAAAAAACAAATTTTAGGTAATCTGTTAGGGATAAATTATGGAGTCACTAGACAAAGAAAATGCTCTCTTTTTCTGTGTTGTGAAATCTGACAGTCAAACTATTATAAAAATAAGTATCCTGTTTGGGTGGGAAGATACTCTTGACAGAAGAGTTCTGTCCCTTGCAGCAATAAGAATGTTACTTTTGCGATTTTTCAAATTCTGAGCTTAGCCATAATAAAAAAAGTATTTTGCTCTAAAATAGTATCCTCGCAATATTTAAACTCATATTTCAAGAGTAACTTCCTCTCATACTACAATTTAGTTTAAAAATAAAACAAATCATCAAACCAAAAAACTACCACATTGCTAAAAACAAACCCAAACTCCAATGAATTTGAAAATTTGGTGCAAATCTCACAGGCTTCGTGGTTTGAGTGCTTTCCAAATTTATTTTAACTCGTTGCTCCAAAGCCATGGTTATCCCCTAGGCAGAGGGTCTCAGAATGGGAAAGAGAGTGAATATTTGTGGTTGGGAAGGCTAACTGGAGAGTTCTGAATACGCAGCCCTCTACTCTCAACTATATACCCTCCCAAAGGAGAACCACAGCTCACTCACTGATTCAAATAATCTTTATCATTATGTGCCAGACTGTTTTAAAAACATCTTTGCTTTTTTCTGCCTTTCCCCTAAACCAGGAAAGTATAAGCGAGAAGCTAATGAAAAATCAAAATAGCGGCCGGCCCCGGTGGCGCAGCGGTTTAGCGCCGCCTGCAGCCCAGGGCGTGATCTGGAGACCCTGGATCGAGTCCCGCGTCGGGCTCTCTGCATAGGGCCTGCTTCTCCCTCTGCCTGTGTCTCTGCCTCTCTCTCTCTCTCTCTGCATCTCTATGAATAAATAAATAAAATCCTTAAAAAAAAAAAAAGAAAAATCAAAATAGCAACAACAAATAAATTTGTCTCATTAAAACACTGCCTACCTTCAAAAAATTGATGCTTTCAAACAATTTCATACATATTGACCTCACAAGGAATACTAAATCTGCTACACATTCCTAGAAAACTCGCTTTGAGTTTGGGACACAGCAAAGTTTTCTATTTCATTCCACTTTTGTGTCTTAGTTAAGTAAAATGACTATTTTATAGATTTCAAGCGACAGTTCAGAATTCACAACTGGACTTTAGAACGGAGCACACCAAGTTCCCACATTGTCTGTTCATCAGTGCTAATCTCACCTTCTCTCATGTGAACTTGAAGCCTTTTGGAAAGGAGCCACATCGAGAAACTATACACAGATATGAACATTTTAAGCATTCCCCTGTGTGTATGGGTCTGTGCATGCACGTGTTTGTGTCTGTGTGTGTCCCTATGCTAGCATGTTTGTGTGTGTGTATGTTGGTATAGATTCAACGTAGTCAGGAAAGCAAAGGAGTTTGCCTTATTGCTTTAAAGTGGCCTTTTAGTGCTCGAGTTCCAATAACTTTCAAAATAAAATAAAATTTGATCAACAGTTAAATGGTAAGTTCTTTTTCATTCAAGGTGTTTGTTGATAGTTAAATCAATTTTCTTCAGATCAAATTCACCTTGGGTGAATGCTTACAACTACAACAAGCCTGTCCATAAATGACCTTTGTTTGAGATATCTTCTCAAACTGGAGTTCATGTCCTCAGCAGAATATCAGTGCCCAGGATGCCAACATGGTGCATATTCTGGAAGTAGTCACTTCGTTTGAATATTTGAGAAGTTCCTGAATTTCTGTGGTTTTAAAGATTTTCAAATTTGTTTTAAAAGAAAAATGGAATACAAAGAACAATCAAGGATAATGATTAAAGAAGTGGTAGGCCCAAGTCCCATTAACTATTTTTTCCCCCAATTTCACAGAAACCTCATTTCTAGATCAGTGTTTGGTTTAAGTAGTGTTGGGGGTTTTGTGGCAAAGTGGCAAGAATACTGGCAATTGAGAGACCTCCATTTGACCTTGGACTTGCCACTATCATTCTTTGAGTCTAGGGAAAGTCCCGTCCAATCTTCAGGCCTCGTTTCTTCCTCTCTAAAATAAATAGAGGCTATCCTAGATCATACAAACGCCTCTTCCCCCACTCGCTTTTCTGAGATTATTTTTAATATTTTATCCTTGACATGTTGGAGTCCAAGAAAGTTAAGTGAGTCAAGGGAAAGTATCCTGTGGGTCATATCCTAATTCCTAAAAAGAACTTAGTTAACTTGATCACAATGACTACTTCTCCATGGCAAATATTATCTAGGCTCATCTATCTACCAATAAAGGTGCTTCTTATCATTCTGTTTAAGTCAGTATTTTGCTAAAGTACATCTCTTCACAATAGCATCTGTTTAATCAAATGAAATTCCTCTTCTAATTGCTACATAAAAGATCAATCATTATATCATTCATAACATCTGTACAAATAAAATTTCTAGATATATAGGGGTTTGGAAAATTTTATATTTCATATATCATGTTCCCACAGCTTGTCTTCATATTGCACTTAAGAATCCAATTTGAAGATAAATTTTCACCCCCAGTCTGAAATGTAATTTTGCATAAAACCAATTTATTATTACAGCTCTTTGTAGTTCATATCCTATATATTTTTAGAGTACTAACTCATTCCATGTTTAAAACAGAAAGACAATCACTGTGTTATTTATCCATGAAAGATGATAATGTACAGTTTAACATCTGGCAAGCAAAAGAAAATCATGACTATTCCTCTTAATATAGGAAGAGCCCCCATCAGGGAAGCAACCTGAACTAAAGAGAAGAATTTGAATAGGAGGAAAGAGAACAAAAGGAGCAAAAGAAACTTGGTAAGAGACTACTGTATTTAAGTCTTTTCCCCAGGCACAGTTAGTGTTCATAACTCCATAAGGTAGGTGTTATTCTCATTTGTAAATGAACAAACTAGGATCAAAGACATTGTTACTCCACAGCTAACAGTGTGTTGTTGGGGTTCAGGCGCAGCCCTATCACCCTCCATGAAGTTATGCTGCCTCCAGATTAAAGGTAACTGGACAGCGTGTACACTCTATAATGAAGTGGGCATGCGAAAGAAAACAAAAGGAGTTCCAGATGGAGACTTTGAAGACTGTGCTATCAGAAAGAACTCTGAGGAGGAATTAGGTAAGAAGAGAATCAAGACTTAACAGTCATCACCATAAAGAAGGAAGGAGGATTTCAAAAGATTGGCTGAAATGTTAAGCATTCGGAATTTGGCTATATACAAGGACAGACTGAATACTTGTTAATGATATCACCATTATCCTAAGGAAAACACCTGCTAATCATCAATGACGCCTTCTTTTCCCTCCCTCACCAATTAGGAACAGAGCCCAACTGAATCTTCCTCCCCATCTTCTCTGTTTGCCGCTCCCCACTTCAGACCCCCGTAATTTCACAGTCAAAAACTGCAGCTGACTTGGTCATACAAGCTTTCAGTCTGTGTCGTTTATGCTTTCTAGCTTACCCTCCCTAAAACACTGTCTAACCTTATTACTCTTCTGTAAGGAAATCAAAATGGTTTCCCATTAACCATACAATATTTATCCTTATAGTCTTTTCTGTTACCCATATGCATTCTTATATTTAACTGCTCTCTATTGTCCTGTACACTTTAAAATTACATGTCAATTATATCTCAACAAAACCAGGAAAATAAAAAAAAAAATTTTAAGAGTGAAAAAACTAATAAATAAAGTGCTCCCCAGTATGGCCCTAGTTAACCTAATCAGGTCTATGACCATTAAACAAGCTGTGTGACCTTGGGCAAGTTAGTGTATCTGTATCTAAGTTCATTATCTATAACACCGGAATAAAAACTAGTCCTTACCCCATGTAATTATTTTGAGAATATTCTGAATTAAATGTACGCACAAAGTAAATTAAATGTTAAATACTTGAAATAGTGGCTGTACTGTTCAATGAGTGCTCAATACATTTGTCACTAAATACTAACCATCATTACTGTCATTTTATTATTATTAATATCTTATAATAGAATTAATGTTTTTATTACCTTTTCAGCCAAATACTCTACGATACTCCAACATAAATATTATTAAATGATAACAATAATAGCAGTAGAGATAGTAAAATATGAACATACATAATCCAGCTCTACAGTTATGCTTTAACCACTATACTGTAATGCCATGAAGAAATTATCAAATTACTGCCTCTAAAATATAACTCCAACCATGCATTTTGCTATTTTTTTTCTATCTGAAGGATCATGGCACTCTCAAATTATCAAATCCTTAATATAATATTAAAAATCCTGTCCAATCACTACCTTTTTATAGACATCTTCGTCAAGTTTTCCAGCCAAAAGTTATGTTCTACCAATTTCAAATTCCATTTGTATTTTTATCTTTATCTTGTTGTGAGACATTAATTCATTCTTATCAAAATTTTAAATTATAACATTACCTACTATATTTTCATTTACTATAAAGCTTACAAATCACTTTCAAATATATCAATTCTTATGTTTTATTTTCCTGGCTAAGGCTTTTGTGGGCAGGAATGGGACATCAAACTTCTGAGTAACTTCAGCATCCCCTAGTACAGTTCCTTACAAAGAATAGATTCCTACCGATATCTGTATGAAACTCAGTGGTTAAGCAGTTTTAATAGAATGACTGAAAAAGAAACCAAACTCATTTTCACAATGAGAAAAATTGGTAAAGTGTTTAGATAGTAAATCCTACTTCCCTTTAAGAAATAACTTTGCAATTTCAAAAAAATCAGTTTTCCTTTACAATGTAGGTTGCTGTAAACTATCATCTATTTCTTCCATATATACCATTAATACTTCTTAACTACTAGAAAAAATGAGGTTTCATTGCCATAGTGACTAAAGAGTTTGTAGACAGGAGCTACAATTCTCTCCCTGACACTAATGGCATCTTTTCCCACATCTTTATTTTGATTTAATATAGAAAGCCCAAAGTTTATGTTGAATAATTTCAATGACATAAGGTATTACCCTCCTTCTGAGGCACTAGGAATGCCATGTTAAACTACAATAGCAAAGTCTTCCCCCATGGTTTTGGACAACCCCCAAGCACTGCAGTTAGAATTACCAAAAGCATCAATTAAAACATGAGACACATATTCATGTTTATACTGTCAAGTATTTATATTCATGTAAATAATCTTTTAAGTGTGTGCAAGCAGGGAGCTACTATTTCCAATTTTTACAGCTATCTCTGGTATCTTTCTCCATTCAATCCCATTAAAGCAATGCTAGTTTAAAACAACAAAAGAGGGATCCCTGGGTGGCGCAGTGGTTTGGCGCCTGCCTTTGGCCCAGGGCGCGATCCTGGAGACCCGGGATCGAATCCCACGTCGGGCTCCTGGTGCATGGAGCCTGTGTCTCTGCCTCTCTCTCTCTCTCTCTCTCTCTCTCTCACTGTATGACTATCATAAATAAATAAAAAAAATTTTTTTAAAAAATAAATAAAACAACAAAAGAAAAACAGAAAGGAAAAGACAAGAGAAAACAGCCAGAGGCTGCCTTATCATCATTCATGCATTCCAAGCACTGTAGGGAGAGTCTTGAAAATAAAGTATTTAATGTGTGACTTACAAGATACGAATGAACGCTTTTTGAATTTTGTGCTTGGAGAGCTAGAATTTCAATTTCTGACTCAAGATGCAACTGCACCAGGTACAAAGTGGAAAGCAGGGCAAGAAAATCCTAATCCAGTTTCTTATACAAGGATCTGAGGATCATCTACGATTGAACCATTGGGCAAACTAGCAAAAATGTAAAACCAGATGGTGACTATAATTAACAGTACTACATTACATATTTGAAGGTCATTAAGAGAGTAGATCTTAAAATTTCTCATTAGAAGAAAGAAATTTTAATAGCATTTTAAATTGGTCCTAACCAATAGGACACAATTTAACGCTATACACATTTTAAGTGCTAAATAAATACTTCTTGAATTGAAATCAGCTTTTAAATATAAACAAATTAATTGTGTTCCCCTCTAACAGGCAGCATTTTCCCACTTGAGCACCTCTGTAGGCATCTGCCAAGATATTCTCATGGCAAATTATCAGTGAGGCAAATAATAGTATAGTCATCTAATATTTTGATATCTAGCAATTTAAAATGTCATTAGCCCATATTATTTGCTTTCTGGTCGTCTATAATAAGGCACTGTTGGTCAGTGTAAGAATAAGTGGTAAGATAAATAGATAAATAACATGCCTTATGGTCAGCCTGATCTTGATTTTTGACCTGTATATGTTTGGAGCATTTCCTCATTTCCCATGTATTTACCTACTATATTCTTAAATGTATGGTACAATGCAATCTCTAAAACTCTCCCATCTTAACCATAACCAACTTTGTCTATTATTAAGTTATACTATATAATAACAACATAATACTCTATATTTATAACCACTGCAAGCCTGAAAGAGCTTTTCCTCTCAGTTCATCAGCAAAAGTTAATTTCAAAAAAGTGTCCACCAAGTACATACTACTTCCTTTAGAACTTCTTTGACAAAAGAGTCCTAATTAAGCCCAATCTGGACAAAACACTGAAATATGCACATATTAACAACCTTGTAGATCCCACAAAGTGATTTTAAAACTTTATGCAAAATCATATTTTATTAAAAGGAAGGATTTTTCTGGCAATTTGTCTATCAAAAACTTTCAGACTAAAGGGAATAATTTATTTTAATTGCACATTACAAAATCCTTTACAGTACATTATGTGGATATTTGCTGGAGATATATTTCAAAAGAACACAATAATTAACCTTTCAAGGTACTAATCCTTTCATTGCATTCAGTACTTGTCAGGTTTTGAGTATCTCCATTTATGACTTGAAGGGTGGCATAGCAAGAAAGGTTCAAATACTAGTAATAGAAATAATTAAAAGATTAAAAAAATAAGATTGATATGAAAGGAAGGAAAAAACCCTTGGGTATTAGAGGAAAAATTTGGTAATAGCCTAAATATGTATATGGACTTCTTAATTTCACCTAAGAAAGATCAGACACGAGTTTATACTATAGTAAAGAGAAATTTAGGTTAGAACCTAAAAACAACTATCTAATTTGAAGTTTCTTGGTTCCTATAACCCATTACTGTGGAAAACTACAGATTCTATTCCACCAAAAATTGGTCTAAGGTTGATGGATTGATAACTTGAACATTATTTAAAATAAAGCCCTGTCTGGGGTGCCTCAGTGGCTCAGTTGGTTAAGCCATTGACTCTTGGTTTCAGCTCAGGTCATGATCTCAGGGTCATGAGATTGAGTCCCAAGTCAGGCGCCATGCTGAGCAGAGTCTAGATGGGATTCCTCCCTCCCTCCTCCCCTCTCTCTCAGCCCCACTCCTGCTCATGTATACATGTGCTCGCTCGCTCTCTCTCAAATAAATAAATAAATAAATAGGCCTCTCTGCCCCTTGCAATTCTGTACTATATCATTTCCTCATTTTCTATCACTGAGCCCTGTGCACTTTACTACTTAGTTTTCTAAATTTCTCTTCTTTCATGCTACCTTGAGAATGTATTTTGCACATTAGCATAAGAGATACTGTGCAAAAGAAAGAAAGAAAGAAAGAAAGAAAGAAAGAAAGAAAAAGAGAAAGCACAACCATAATCATTTTTTTTTTACACCTCAATCATTTATTATATAAGTATTTGCTACATCCTCTCTGGGCCAACCACCATGAGAAATTCTTGGCAAACAAAGATGGCCAAAAAGAGTCCCTTCCCATGTGTACTTTAGAATCCAATGGAAAGACAAACCATCCAATAAGAAATAACAAAAAGGGATTATAAATGCAATTTTTTAAGTATTGAGTTCTATGGAATCCAGACAGAAACATATAAGCAGAACTTAAACTTCAGGAAAAAGGAGAAATTTAAGCTGTAACTGAAGGATGAGGAGGGTGAAGATTCTCCTATAATATCATAGGAAAAGGTGCAGAGGTTGAAAAGAGCACACAAGAGAGGAGAATAGAAAATACTGCAATAAATAAGGCCCTGTCAAAGGTCCTGTTAGCTATCTGCACATATTTGGATTTGTTTCAGGATTTACCAGATTTCACTTTAGAAGGAGCACTCCAGTTATGGTGTGGAAAATAGAATGGAGAAGAGCAATAATGTACTAGGGAAAAGCGTCAGTAGATTGTTATCATCAGCCAAGGAAAGATACTGATGGGCAGGGCTAAAGTAGCAGCAGAAAGAACAGAGAAAAGTAGACAGACTTTAGAAATTTAGGAGGAGAATAGATAGGAGTTGGTTAATGAAAAGTTATAGAGAGTGCAGGGAAAGTCAAGGACCGTTCTTGATTTGGACCACAACCGCCATTCACTGAGAAAAATGCAGAGGGAAAAGAAAATTAGATGGAGAAAGGGGAATGAGAAATTCAGTCTGAGCCATTTTGATATTGAGATGTCCAACTAGACATCAGGCTTACTGATCAAATCCCTCTAAGGAGATTTCAAATGAAATCTAGCAACACCTGGTGGCACCACCAGGTTCACAAACATCTTCAGCAATTCACAACAATGAGTTCTGACTTCTGATAGGCTGGACCATGTAGTTTTTGCCTCTGATGTTGGGTAATTTGGTTTACTACATTATACAGAAAGCAACAGCACCTTTGTTGAAGGAAGTAAATGTTTTCCAACTTAGAAACACAGTCTTGCTAATGACAAGTTAATAGGTATACTCCATAATTTCTAGTTAATCTATCTATAATGTCTTTTTTTAATAAAGAAAATTGAAAGTGGGTTCAGGTTCATGTTCATGAATCACAATCTTGGTCAGACATTTTTGACATTTCCAATTTTAACCATGTCAGTAAGATGGAAAAACTCATGATTTAGTAATCATGAGTGCAGTGAGCTGCACAAAGTTCACTGATCACCCAGTATTTAATTAGAAAATCCTCAAGTTTTCACAGCAAACCATGAGCTATATCAGTTCAACTCTCCTACTCTAATCTATTAACCTATCTATTAAAGTTAGAGAACTGAGACACTGGAAAGTATTCAGCATAGTCTAAAACTATCTGCAACAAATACTCTGAACTGAAGGCCAAGGAACAACTTAAACAGCACTGGTTTCTTTAAATAAACTGACTATGCTTTCTCCTAGTATTTCTTTTCAATTAATAGTGAAATTTTGCTTATTTTTTTAATTAAAATGAGCTGATAATTAAGGCAATAAATGGCTATTCTTGCATTATTTTCTTGATGTAATAACAGTATATACAAAAGAGGAACAAGGAGTGTTTGTGTTTTATGTCATTTGAACCATACAAAGAATTGAAGATAAAACAACTTCAGAATGCCAATTTCAGATTTCTTCTCCAGAATAGCCACTGTGGTACCCCTATGTTGCAAACCATAAGCCCTTCATAAATTTTACTTTCAGAACAATTGTTCTGCTTTTTCTCATTATCTACCTGCTAACAGGCTATTTAAAAGAGGCAACATTAAGAATTTATAAGCACTGAGAAAGTCAACCAAAAAAAGAAAATAAATAATGTATCAAATTTTATTGGTAATATGTGTTTAAAACAACAGAAATTGGGGATCCCTGGGTGGCTCAGCGGTTTAGCGCCTGTCTTCAGCCCAGGGTGTGATCCTGGAGTGCAGGGACCGAGTCTCGCATCAGGCTTCCTGCATGGAGCTCTGCCTGTGTCTCTGCCTCTCTCTCTGTGTGTGTCTCTCATAAATAAATAAAATCTGAATGAATACATAAATAAATAAATCAGAAATTACAACCGAGCCATCCATGAATAGAGCCCTTTCCTTTCATATTAACATAATGCTTTTCTACAGTCATTCTCTTCTCCCAAGTACTTTTCTATTCCCTACTTGTCCTCCCTGCTCCTACCTCCAAATATTTCCCTTATTAAAGCTTTCTTTAATAGGGTCTTCTCTTCGAGAGTAATAGGCATAATATTTAGGAGCTAAAACACTGGACTCCAGAATCAGACAGAACTAACCTCCACTTTAAAGTTATGTGATATGTGAAAGTTATTTAATCTCTTTGGGACTCATTTATCCCCACCTATAAAATTGGGATAATAGGTAATTATGCAGATTAACTGAGGTAATACATGGAAAAGAGTTAAAACAATGATTGGTACATGGTATAATAAATATCAGCTACTACTTTTATTTGTTTAGAAGGCTATGGATGAGCAGATGAGGAAATGGACAAGCCACAATTATTTTCTGGAAATGAAATGAAGATGAATGAGTCCTGAAACCTGTACAAGCAATGCAGCAGTTTGAAGAAAGAATATCAGTATCAATCTGATGTCTTCAGCACAATTTCTAGCATCTTAAAAATGCTCTATTGATCCCAGAATATAACTTAATAGACTTTTTTATGTGCTTGACACTAAATTTATCAAGAAGAGAAGGCCAGGAGAAGATATATTAATAACCTAGGGTTAGTTTCATAAGTAAATTGTTGCCTCCTGACCAGTCAACATTACTTTGTCAATTTGTAATGTTTATACCCAAGTCTACCACCTTAAAAACCGTAATCACTATAGGAAGAGAGGGTAAAGATTATTCCTAACCATAGAGGGGGGAAAAAGACAAAATGTGGATACAAATCTCTTTCCGTACAGTTGAATTACATCTTTCTTCCAAGCTAATAAAACCAAGTAGCAATTATCGTTATAAAGTCAACCCATGACTTTTATACTGTCAGCCTTTTGCGAGTCCTCTGAGAGCCTTCACTATTGTACTCCAAGCTTATTCTGCATTATGTCTTAATTAGATTAAACTGCACCACTTAAATCTGAGATCATCCTAAATCACATAGTGGAGAAACTAATGAACCCAAATGCTAAGTGATAGCTCTTAAAACCAGATGGGAAAAATCCACGGTTTTTTGGTAAGTTTGTTCAAAATGGTCAATTTAGTCACCTTTCCAAACATACTGTCAGAAAACCCTATTCATCAAGCACTACTGGTGACAAACACAAGAACAAATTCTCAATCAGGTTAAATCCTGTATTTATGTTATTTTGAATAAAAGTTTTCCAAACTCATCGTAAACAAAATCATTTTCACATTCAAAACATTAAATGTTCTTTCCTATTCAACTGTATTTATAAAGAACCAGAGATCTAAAAAAGAAAAAAATCAAAGAAAGCATAAATAAAAGAATTCAATTTTTAAAAAATGTTCAATGTCCCTGATCAAACTAAACAAAATTCCATTCTAAGTTTTCAGCATAGTAATTAAACAATAAATTTTAACTTAATTTTTTTCTTTAGTATGGCTCTGTACATCTCCCAATGGATATAACACAGTATAAAATTGTTTTTAAAAGCTTTAATCAAATATGATTCATCTGAAGTTGGGATTAAGCCCATATTATCTTTTTGTATGTATGACATCCATGCATCAAGATCATTTTATTAGTATGGGAAAATTGTACATTGTGGAAGAGATTATTTGGGGGGGGGGGAATCTAAAACTTTAATTTACCATAAAATCTCGACTGTATGTAAATCATCTCACTGAAACTCACATTTGAACACTTTTTTAAACAACTAGTGTGAATATCTACAATATATTACATTATTTTAACAAAGCACGATTATTCACACACAGGTAATACTAGATGCATTAAAAGATCTTATTGACCAGATGTCTGCAATTATTTGAGCATTCCTTTTTTCTTTGTTTTGTTTCTTTTTTAAGACACTGTTAAATACAATGTATGCATGTACATTTAATCACAGTACTTATATATTTTTTATGTTGTAAATTACTGCTGTTATGAAATCAGAAAGTGGTGACCATTATCCAAGTTTATAAAGCACATGGAACATTCATACTTGTATGCAAAGAACACCTCTGGAAAGATACATGAGGAATAGGTTATTGTGGTAGATGAACAGTTTAGCTTAGGGATAGGGTAGGAGAGACTTCTTTTATTCTTTTCTCTTTTTATTCTTGTACATTGAACTGGTGTAACCCATTCAAAAACAATAAAAATATTCTAAATCGAAAAGTATGGAGCCAAAGTCATGCACAAATTTAATTCTGTTGTTTATGAAACAGCAAAAGATTACAAGCCAATATGATAACCTACTATGTATGTATACACATAAAAGGTATTTGCTAAATAGGACTACTTCCACTGGTCAGGGGGTCAAACACAGATGTCCCAAGGCTCAGCAAAAAGCTGGCCCCACAGGTGTAAGTGGGCTCAACAGGAGGACAAGCTGCCTTACCTTTGAGATCCCCTCTTTCTAAGATCACCTCATCAACCAGGAGGTTGCTCTTGGTTCCATCCTTCAGGGTCACCTCACTGTTGCTGCCTCTCAGCCCATGGAGAAGGATACAATCTAGCACTGCTTCATGACAGCTCAAGGGTTTTAGGGTGCTTCTCCACCTTTGAGTTTTTCCTTAAATAGTCCTATTTCACATTTATACCACATGACACTAATGGTACATGTGATCAAGAACACTTTGCACAAACTTATACTAGTTCATTTACTCAATAAATATTTATTGACCTGCTATCATGTGTCAGGCTTTATGTTAGGCACTGAAAAATCTATGACATATAATTCCTTCAATAAAAACTAGAGTTTAAAGACCATAATTATCTAAGATGTAGCCAGCACACTTATTACATTCCACTTATTCACCTTCCTATGCACCAGTATTATGCTAGAGCCCAACTGTACATTGTTTCTAATGCTTCACAGATATTAATATTTTTATTTTATGGATGAGAAAACTGAGGCTAGAAGAACTTAAGTAAATTGCCCAAGGCCAAAACACTTCATAAGTGGCAAAGCAAGAATTATGATCTCTGGATCCAAGCCTGAGTTCTTCCCACTTGACTACACCCCTGCTGCCTCCATGGAAAATAATCAATTTTTTTTTTTGGCATTTAGAATACGGTGTTATCTTTCTATTATTTTCACTCAAAAACACTTAAATTCAACATTCCTAATAATGTAGAAAAGCAAAGCTAAAACATAATTTTAATGAAGGCAAATAAAATAATGTTGGCTCTTAAGGAAGCTGGGAGAGAAAATATCAAATTTACACTATACCAAATTCTATTTAACCTACCTAAAAATGAGATTGTTTCCTAGGTCTTCTTTTCTCTTTGGCCTTAAATAAGTGGCTATTAAACAGAAAGTCTTTCCTTTGCTAAAATAAATTAGGTGAATATAGCTCTTTCACTTACATGATGAAGTACCCCCAGGAGACCAACTATGTCAACTGCTACCTTGTCCTCACAGTAATGTGAAAATCCCATCTACCATCTTGGATTTGGTCTTCAGAGGCCTACATTTTCAAAGCCTCTGTAATTCATTATATTAAATATTACTGAGTACCAGTTACTTGCTATGAACTATGCAGAAAAGAAATTTGACCAGCACCTTTCAAGGGAGCTCTTTATATGAAACACTTCAACCCTGGACATCATAGTTATTTTTCATACTGATAAGTTCCCTTTTACTTCAAATTTTAAAATGGGTTTGAGAACTTGAGAGAAAAGTCTATAAATTTTGCAGCATTCATGCTAAACTTTTTTCAAAGAATTAACAGGGAAAAGAAACCCAAATTTTTTCAAAATTCAACATTTTCATGTAAATATTTTTTACAGGAAATTCTGACTCAAGGCGTCATGCAGTGTATTTTCTGAATTTTTGAGCAGTTAAAAATTAAGAAGTCTCTTTCCATTTGTAATACAATAGAATTATGGAAGAGGATAAAGTTTTTCATTAATATGTGCAACAGTATGCAAATAAACTACCACATTCTACATGCCATTATTAAAATATACCAAATTGTTACTGCCCTTACCTGGCCAAATTTTAAAGCAACTTAAAGGCTATATAAAAGCCAAATTCGGCCATGTAAGGCCATTTACTTTGGAAATCATTTAATCCAACTCTATTTTTTAGGGGCACCTGGCTCAGGTCGTGATCCCAGGGTCCTGGGATTGAGTCTCACAACAGGCTCCCTGCAGGAAGCCTGCCTCTCCCTCTGCCTATGTCTCTGCCACTCTCTCTGTGTCTCTCATGAATAAATAAATTTTTAAAAAAATTTAATCCAACTCTATTTTTTAAAAGATATAGAAACAAAGGTAATTATGAGAAAGCAGAGGTTTTCCATCAAATGCATACTGAGTATGTACTATGAGGGCTACACTGGGTAGGCTAGACAGACCCAGAAATAAATAAATGAGATGCAAAGAGGTTGTTACTGTCAGAATGATACATCAAGTCCTCGTGGAGCTTCTAACTATGCTTGGAAGATTTGGGGGAGGCTTATCATCTGGACTGACATTTGATAGAGTCTTGGAGAATGGATGGGCATTTGTCAGGCAGAGAACAAGAGTAAAGAACATTCCAGGAAAGGACACAAAGTAGAAACTCAGCTATGAACCACACAGAGCAATATATAGTCCTATGGAAGGACCCAATTGGCACTGACCTATACCAGTAAATTAGGTTGTTAAATATCTTTAATATACAGAAAATGAATGTTATTTTTGTATTTCTTTCTTGCCAGAAGATAATAAAATGCCAAGTTCTCAAAATAATGTTTCTATATAACTATTACTTTTGAATAGATATAATTAGTTGGTCGCAAGCAATTATGTTTGCCCAATAGTTTTAAAAGTACTGCAGACTATCTTTCTCAGTGTATTAACAATCACTCTGCACCTCAGCAGAAGACCAATCCGAAGAATCAAAAAAAAGAAAAGACTAATATAATACCTCTCTATCTTAGGCAAGTGGCATTACTACTGGGTCTCAATTTTCTTATATGCAAATTATATTAGTAATACCTGTCATATCTGATATTCAGGTTCCCAGAGGGATCAACTGGCATAAGTAATGTGAGATCAATTATAAACTTAAAAACTATAATTATACACACACACATATATAAATAAATAAACTAAAAAACTTTAAAGAGTATTTCTCCTGTACATAGCAAAAAGCAGAATTGCCTGACACAGATCTGAATCCACTTTCCTCCGAATCATAGCACATAGTACAATTCACTTTAAAAATCAATTATCATGTATTATGTTTCTTTGTATACACATTACATAACCCCAAATTTTTCAAAGCATCTTTTATTTCCTGTCAATCAATTGTTCTATTTTTTTATTTAACAAATCTTAATCAGGGACACCTATGTGGCTTAGCAGTTGAGCATCTGCCTTTGGCTCAGGACATGCATGATCCTGGGGTCCTGGGATCGAATCCCACATCCAGCTCCCCGCAGGGAGCCTGCTTCTCCCTCTGCCTTATGTCTCTGCCTCTCTCTCTCTGTGTCTCTCATGAATAAATAAAATCTTTTTAAATTTTTCTAAAATAAAAATAAATAAAAAATCTTAATTAAAATTCAAGTCAAAATCTACTTTTCTGATTCTCTAACTTAAAACATCCTAATTTGCTATGTAACAATTCTTTTCTTTTTTTTTTCTTTTTTTGTAACAATTATTTCATCTCAAATTTCCAACTCTGGACATAACAAAAAGAGATCAAAAGAAAAACACATAATTTAATAAGATTCTAATAAATTAACAGCTACTCTTTTTAGCTTTAGTCTGATTTACAGAAGGAGAAATCATTTTCACAGATTAGTTGACAACTATGAAAAGCAGAAAATTGTCTCTTCCATATAATGAATACATATAAAAATTCTTTCATCTAATATTTTATATTAATATTATTGAGTCTGTGAGAAATATGCCAAAATGACCTCAGGGAAAGAGGCAAGCCCTTTAAAATGCTACAAAAATTACCTTACCAATTAATTATTGTTAAAACAAACAGGCTAATAATTCAGAGAAATATATAAAATTATTTCTTTTTAGAGTTAAATTAAGTGCTTGAGGTTCTTGAAAATATTATTGAAAAAATCATATTCTATATAACACCAAAAAATAATTACTAAATTCAGCAAGTAAAACTGGTATGATGGATACTTAAGTAACCTGGTGCAGAACATATGGTTATATGTTGTCTAGGAACATTATACTGTTTATCTTTTTATATAATGCACAGATAATTAACCTTCTCTAAGAAAAATTTCAGTATGTGTTAGCACAGTAAAAACCATTGATATCTCTTACCACAAATAATTGAGACCCAGAATTATTGGTTGTTGAACTTTCCTTTGATTGTGTTTAACATACAAAATTAGTTTTTACACATAAGGTACACACATATACAATGGCCCTTTTTATGGAGCTAATGTTTTATTAAATCCCCTTTTTGTCATTCTACAAAGGAATAGTTTTAGCCTACCAACAAAACAGCTGAAAAGAACACCAGCAATGAGTAAATGTCCCCCCACTGGGTCTCTAAAAACTGTATGTTCCCATCATGAAGAAAACGTGCATGTAGCAATGGTTGGGAAGCAAGTACTAGAACTATTGTATATTGTATATGATCTCAAGTAGAGAAAACCATCTGTCCTTTTGCCCTGAGAAAGGACCTCCTGTGAGCCTTTTCTTATGGACCATTATAGTCTCCTTCAACCCTGACACTGCACAGACTTTGAACCGATGGCTGTCTGTCACAAAAAGTTCATCTCAAGCCACTTTTCCCGAGAGGTTTCATAGGGTTTAGTCTGAGGTGACCGACCATGGCTTAACAAAAAGATTAGTGTGTCTGGGCACAAAGCAAGCCACAAAAATATGAGTGACCCTCTTTGTAACATCTTGCCACACAGAATAAAGAATAGTGAATGTAGTCAACTATAGAATATGCAGAGGCGCCCTAGGGAGAAGAAAAGAAGACTGGAGGGGGAATTTGTCTTTACTTGGAAACAAGTGCTCTTTAATGGCAACAGGCATTTTACCAGTGAGTTTTAATGATTCTGTTTCTTTCACTCTTTATACAAGAAATATTAATAGAAATGACAATTTCTATTCAACCTCAGGCAAAATTAGGAACAGAGTGCAATGTTGGGTTTCTCTCTCTGTAAAGTTTTTTTAGAAGGTAATCACCCGGTAGAGTTATAGAATTATAACAGGCCCAAAAGGTTATCAACCCAACATCCTGATGCCAAAGGTAAAAGTCTTCCTATAAAATCTTTGACAGGACATTACATGAGCTTTTTGCTTCCTCTCAACCTCCCTCCATAGCCAAACACCTGTGCATTGTTCAATGTTAAACTCAAAGTTAATTCTTTCTATAAAGTCTTCCCTAGCTCACTCTTCTCCAAATATACTGCTCTCATAGAACTGATTACATTTAATTATGCTTATTAAATGCATGTTTCCTCTAACCAGATGATCAGCAGATAAAGATTATGTCATATTATTTTGTACACCTAACACAGTGTTTGGCACACGAGAGGCATTTAATAATTACTTCTACTGTAATTCTTGAACTCTCCCAGTGATGAGGAGCCCCCCACATCAAAATGAAGCCATTTTTAAACAATTGTGTTGTTGCATGGTCTGAGGTAGTGGAATGCAGAGATTTGTTCCCTGTTAATTTTCCTATGGGGATCCAAGTTCTACCCTGTAGTTTGAAGTATAAATGGTCCACTACACATTTAAAGACAACCATCCTGCTTTCCTTAATGTCACTACCACTGTCTCTAGCTCTTGTCTTTTCAAGTTAAATGTTCCCATTTTCTTCTGCTATTATTCCTACAAGACAAATTTCAGATGCTTTTTATCCTCATTGCCATCCTCTAGAAGTGCTCTAGTTTGTTAATATTTCCTTTAAAACTAAATAAAATACTGTGCCCATGGTTCAAACCGTGCATCACATATTAGAACAACCACCTACTTTGTTTCAGACACAATATTGTTCTGCAGCATCAGATGTGCACCTTAGCCTCCTCTATCAGTGGGATTAGGACCTCTGTTGTCTCAACCACCAACGTACTTAACCAGAAAGAGACTCCTGTATAAAGTTCATCCCCATCGACACATTTGTACTAATTTAGAGCTATTCTTAAAGGCCCAAAATTATAAGCAGTTGCTTCAGTAATTAGCTTAATTGAAATTGAAAGACAAGAGGCAGGAGTGAAGCAGAAGCAAGGAGGAGAGGGGAGACATTCTGACTTGATTTTTTCTGTTTTAAAACAGAATTTTTAAAAATTTCCCTTCTCAAACTATCTAGCAACTAATTTGGATTTTTTTTGACCTGTAAATATTTTTTAAATGTCCCATGAAAACTTGTCTTTCCATACACTTCAAATAACAAGTAAGAGTCTTTGTTGAAAATATTAGGGTCTAGATCATAGAGAAATTTTATTTAAGGGGATCTCTGTGTGGCTCAGTGGTTTAGCACCTGCCCCTGGCCCAGGGCGTGATCCTGGAGTCCTGGGATCGAGTCCCACATCAGGCTCCCTGCATGGAGCCTGCTTCTCCCTCTGCCTGTGTCTCTGCCTCTTTCTCTCTCTCTATCTCTCTCTCTCATGAATTAATAAATAAAATCTTTTTTTAAAAAAAGAAATTTTATTTAATAGTAAATACCTGGGAATCTTTCAGAGAAATTATACAGCATTTCCATGTATATATTCTGCTTCTACAGTCCAATATTTGAGTTTTCTGGTTCAAGTAAAATATTTTATTACTATTACATTACACCATGACTTGCATGTGAATATTCTTTATTTCTAGAACTGTAATACATTCTGTTATATTAATGAACTTGAATTGAATCAGCACATCAGATCAGGCTACCTCTCTGCAGCACAGTAACAGAACTTGATCTGTATAATTTACTTCCTAGTCAGACAACATGCAAATATGTTTAAATGCTTAATGATTATATCCTCTGTCTAGCATTCATATTTATTCTTTGTTGAAATGGTATATTACAATAAGAAATATTTGGCAGTTTCATCAAATAAAAAGGCTAGATGCCTTAAATTATTCATTTTTATTCAATTTAGGTCTATAATTCCTTGGGAAATGTTTTCTGTTTTTATTATGAAATTATAATTGTAGAGCTGAATGGCCATTTACCAGCTATTACAATATTCTGAAGAACTAAATATACATGCTACTAAATACATGAGAAACACATTTCTTGAAAACTTGCAATATGCTACACTGAGTACTTAAATCAGGCCAAATTTTGAGCAATTGCCTTCTGTTAATGATGTAGTTAAAATAAGAATATTGTTCCCATGGAATACCTTCCAGTTTCAACTTTGTTCATGAAGAATTTGATGGCTTAGATGTTCACTTCCTTGGAAGAATACTTTCAACAAATGATTTTAAGAAAGTAATCCCCCAATTTGCTACAACTGGTTTAATATTCGATTTCAAGTTCTGCCTTAATTACGGCAATAAGATTTTCATAGTCAAGAATCAAAGAATGCAACTGATATAGTATTCAGCCATCAAGAAGGTAATTTTATGATTTTTTTAAATGTACCTCTCTCATCACTAGAAAGAAACTGAGTTCTTGAAAAGTACAAAGTGGGGGGATCCCTGGGTGGCTCAGTGGTTTAGAGCCTGCTTTTGACCCAGGGTGTGATCCCGGTGTTCTGGGATCGAGTCCCACATCAGGCTCCCTGCATGGAGCCTGCTTCTCCCTCTGCCTGTGTCTCTGCCTCTCCCTCTTTGTCTCTCATGAATAAATAATAAAATACTAAAAAAAAAAAAAAAGAAAAGTACAAAGTGTATAAAAGCAAATAACTGTATAAAAGATATTTTATAAAACATGTTTTCTTCAGACCAGATGAGTTCTGAAAATCCTACAATTAAGAGCACAAACATGAACGGTCTGCTCTTATAAAGAAATCCCAAACTAAGGATCCTAAGGGTACTGAAAGATGAGGCAGGTTCCAGGAGCTAGCAAAGACTTTATATTATCTCACGAGGAGGCTAGGGCTCCTAGAGTTCTTCCACAAACTGGTTTGCAACCCTCATTTTCACTGCAAGCATGTTATCACGGAAGACATCAACCAGAGCATGTGCAAAAACACTCAGCATTTGATGATGATCCTTTTAATGGCTTGAACAAAAATCACACAGAAATTCAAGTATTTGCTTTGGTCTTAAACTGGTTTTTTCGCACAAGTGAATGCTAGCTTTCTGGGTTTGCCATAAAATAAAAGAAAACATAAAAATATTCAGCACTTCAATGGGACTGACCAAGGAAGATGAAAACATGAGCAAATTCAAATATTACCCTGTCTTCAACAAAGTATATGTTTAAAAGAGGTTTGAAGATGAGAAAGAACCCAGATGTCCATCTAATACAGTATTTTTTGTAACTATACATCCATTTAATGAAATTCCGTTCAGCTGTTAAAGCAACAACAAAAAAAATGAGACATATCATCTATAAAATATTTTTGCCAAAAACTCGAAACTGAAACTTACAGGAAACACAACCCTTGTGGCTCTCTGAGCAGCACCATGGTTGTTAGCAAGAACAAGCACTTTATAAAAGGCAGCAAATTGAGCCAAGAAGAAAGTGGTTGATCCATTTTCTAAGAAAGATGGGTATGATGTGAAAGCAACAGCTAGCTATGTTCAATATAAGAAATATTGGAAAAATACTAGTCACAAGAACTTAAGGACCCAAGTTGTATCAATATCCTGAAGGGTTGATTATTAAGCATGCAATCAAGCAGCTACAGAGTATGAGGTTGCTATGAGTTGGCTTTGTCATGCTCTGAAACTTGGTATCTTGAACAAATTGGTGACATCAACTTATATTTTTAAAATTTCTCTATTTTCCAAAAATGAGGAGAAACCTAGATTCCAGATAAATAAGGTACTCTAAAAAGTTGGAGGGATGGGAAAAGGAGTTATTTTGACATTGTAAGTTTCTTTTTTTTTTAAGATTTTATTTATTTATTCATGAAAGACACAAAGAGAGAGAGACAGAGACAGAGACAGAGACAGAGACATAGGCAGAGAGAGAAATAGGCTCCATGCAGGGACTCTGATGTGGGACTCGACTCCAGAACCCCGGGATCATGCCATGAGCCAAAGGCAGACACTCAACCACTGAGCCACCCAGGCATCCCTGTAAATTTCTTTTGAATCAAACAGTAGAAACTCTAATTTTTCAAGGATTGACTAGCACTCCACCTCTCAAACTGCTTTTAGAATGCATAGGTGGCCAGGTGGTCCATTCTAGAAGGCATGTGGTTATGAGTTGGTTGTGACCTAAAGGGACAACTTAATGGTGGTTTGCTACTAATAATCTACTCAAAACCATATTTTAGAAGCATGAAGCTCAAGAGCATTCAAGAACAGAAAAAGGCACTTCCAAGTTCTTAAATGGTTATATAATGGTTATTAATCCTAGCTATTTCCCCCCAAAAAGAAACCATTTTAAAAGATTATATCCAGCTAGTTAATAAAGTAAAGAGAGTTCTAGAGAATGTTTTGTTTTTAAGGCTATAGCTTTATTTTACAGCAATATATGCAATTTGCTAATCATGCTACTAAACGTTCTTCCTTGAAAAACACTTCACTTCCTTGAAAACCCTTAGTATAGGGACTGTTCTTTCTAAGTTACAGTCAAAAACACTGTCATTAATATAATCATAAATTCTCCTAGCTGAGCTTATGGGTTATGTCAATAAGCCATCCTGTAGGCAGCAGAAAACCAACCTAGGGAAACTAACAAGTCATACACAGTTAAATCATATTTTGCTTCATGTTTTTAAAACTAGTTCATCTCTCAATGAAATTGTGTTTTTATATGACCACTGAAGTTCAAACTAAGCAATTCTTCAGCTACTCCAAAAAATACAGTAGAATGTTGACAGATTTCTGGCTGGGTTTTAAATCCAGCTCCCCAAAGAATAAGAGCAACAGAAACCAAAGTTTCTGCAAAGCCTTCAGAACAAAACTTCAAGAATAGAAAAAGGGTTTCAAGAATGATTATTATAATTAGAATACTCTAATATGGTACTTACAAGACTACCATATTTTTTCCCTCTACAGCACAAAAACTGAACCAAAAGCCAGAAGTAGAAAAAAACAGAAGTTGGAGCATTAAACGAAAGGAAAAAAAAAAAAAAAAGATTGTGAAGACTGTACCCACCAAAACACTAACTGATTTGAGCTAAAGAATGAAAAACTGAACCAACTTTAAGGAGGAATTCTGAAAAGATTTCACTTAACTATTTATAGAATCAAGAACAGGTAAAAATATTCTTAAATATCATTTGCTAATTTCTTATACTGTCCTTCTGTTGCACCCCATCAAGAGCTCCCTACAACATCAGTGTGGGTGGCAGCACATCAGTACTTTGATTCATTCTCTAATGTGCAATTTGACTATATGTATTATAGGCTGTACAAATGTTCATAACCTTTGAATCACCAATTCCACTTATCGGTAATTATCAGCAATGTACACAAATACCTACATATTAGATTATTAACTGCAAAATTATTTACAAAAGCCCTGAAAGTAATCTTGAGGCTTAAAAAGAGAGAAATTGTTAAATTATGGGAAATCCATATGTATATCATACAGAGATTTAACATGGTTCACAATGAATATATACTACCTTTTTCACAAACTATTTTTTTTCCTACTTGTATAAGAAAAACTTCTTTAAGTTTGCTGTGTTCTAGATTTACCTTTCCAGTCTTTTTTTTTTTTTAAGATTTTATTTATTTATTCATGAGAGACACCGAGAGAGGCAGAGACATAGGCAGAGGGAGAAGCAGCCTCCCCACAAGAGGCCCTTTGTGGATCCCTAGATCACACCCTGAGCCCAAGGCAGACGCTCAACCACTGAGCCACCCAGGCATCCCTACCCTTGCAATCTTGAAAATATTCATTTGAGCTGTATGTTATTAGGTTATTTGATGCAGACTTTGCATAAAATGCTTTGATATATCTTAAATATTTATTATAACTAATTATGTTCAGTTGCTATAGTTCTATTATTACTGCTCTATCCATAGTGGATCATCAAAGAAACAAAAGATAGAGATATTTTTAAGAAAAAAATATTGTAATATCCTTACTCAACATAATAATAGTCTGCATATCCTAAAGTGTATCACAAGGAAAACTAAATAGCATTAATGAGGCAAGATAATTGTGGGTTTTTTTAATGTTTTAAATTTATTTATGATAGTCAGAGAGAGAGAGAGAGAGAGAGGCAGAGATATAGGTAGAGGGAGAAGCAGGCTCCATGCACCAGGAGCCCGACATGGGATTCGATCCTGGGTCTCCAGGATCGCGCCCTGGGCCAAAGGCAGGCGCTAAACCGCTGCGCCACCCAGGGATCCCAATAATTGTTTTGAAAAGGAAGAAATTAATATAAAAAATAAATTCAATTTTTCTCCAAAAATGAAAAGAGCATCTGTGTGTGTGTGGTTGAGCTAGGTGGCTGCTATCATGAATTCCAGCCCTTAAACCAGTCTAAATAACACACAAATATTTGCTCTGTTTGGCAAAGTTCTTTTTAAAAATATATTTAAATGCTTTTATCTGACAATAGAATATTCAAGTCTAACAAACCTCACACATTTGAATTATGTGTCTTCCAGCTTTATACCTAAACCCTACGTGGAATATCCCCAATTACACTATGTTTTGTTCTCCTTCTTTTCTTCCATCTCCTTTCTACAAACTCCTCAAACTCTACTCCTGCAAGTTAGAAACCACTTTCCTAATAAACTTTGGACAGTCTCAGCTAAAGTTCTAAAAACCTCCAGCTTCTCTGTATTTTACTCTTCTAGGTCACCCACAGAACAATTTGCTCTTAGCCATATTATTTTTTCTAAAAGGAAAAAAGTATTCCATGATCAAACAAGTTTAGAAAACACAATACATTATATTCTCCATTTTAGAGACTCACAATATACAAATAATAGAGTGAATAAATCTTTTATTTGTTTAACCCAGTGTGTCTCTAATTTGTCCTGACAACTTTCTTCTTCAGAAAATTTGTTGACATGAAAAAGAAATGGTGTTCTCAGGAATACTGCAGGACAAACTGAAATACACCAAGACCCCTGAGTGAATGGATTACGGGTCGAAAGACAATTTCAAAGGTGCTCATAAATAGACTGATGGCACCCAAAAGTGAAAGACTCCTAGAAAGCCACTGGACTCCATATTGAACATTTTCAGACCTTTCAGCACAGAATCAAGAAAAAAACACTATGCATCAGTTCATCAAATTTCTAAATAATATTAAGCCAAAAGGAGTTGGAAATTTACTTTTTTTAAATCATTATCCTAAAAAATCCTGAAAGGCTGGAGCTGGGTTTTACAAAAATTTAGCGAAAATAAATATAGAGTTTTAATTTGCCTCCCTCTTCTAAAAACAAACAAAGACCTGTACAATAATAAAAGGAAGACAGGACTTAACAGCAGCATACATAAAAAATACTTCAGGCTTTCATCAACCTTAAACTCAGTGTCGGTAAATACAATTATGGGACCAGCAAGAAAATTCCTGTAATTTTTAGTCTACATGAGTTAGCAGTATAGCATCTAGAACTAGGGAATTTTTTTTTTTTTTGTATTTGCCAGTCAGAACCTATCTGAGCTTTTATTCAAATCAATATTCAACACTTTAAGAATGTAGTAAACGAACAGGAACACCTGAATGAGCTAAGGGCATTGATTCCAAGAAAATAAAAGCATCAACAGGAAATATAGTAAATGATTTCAAGCATTTCAAGAGTTGTCATAGTACAGAAGTATTCAATTTCTTTTTTATATAATTAAGGTGAGGCTCATGTACAAAAGCAAATGGTGGATGCTCATAAGGAGATAAATTTCAACCTAACAGAGGAATAATGCTTTTTAACAAGGCAATCTGAAGACAAAACGGTTTAGTCAAGAGATAATCATAAATTGAATCAACATTTAGCCAGAATGGCACTAAGGGAATTTAAGCATCAGATGCAATGTAAGTCTAGCTAACCTTTAAAGGCCCTCCCAACGTGGAATACTATCAGAGGCAACATTACCATTTGGAGACATTACTAAAAACAACACAACACACTCTATATGGAAATGGGACCATCAAAGCCAGTGGGTACTAGAAGCTGAATCAGGAGAGCTAATTGCTCAATTTTCAGGATTTTGCAAGCCCATTGTTAAATGCAGTCATTAGTAAAATTTTAATTAT
Organism: Vulpes lagopus; assembly: GCF_018345385.1. Lineage (NCBI taxonomy): Eukaryota > Metazoa > Chordata > Mammalia > Carnivora > Canidae > Vulpes > Vulpes lagopus. The sequence goes on from NC_054829.1 coordinate 105,544,443, forward strand.
ATGAATTTACAATAAAATAAATTGTATTAAGGCAAAGTTAATAAACACTCAAACTTATCACTTCCTAATGCCACTTCATTAGCTTGAATTCAACCTTGGGTAAGATATTTACACCCAGAAAATCCACAATTACTACAAATCAGGATTTTTTTTGAGAGTAGTTGTTAAAAATTTGTCATCAGCACACTACATCAATAATATATTTAGTCAATAAATATTTATTATGCTCCCATAAACACAGTCTGGGGCTATGTAGAAGTAGAAATAAAAAAAAAAATCTTCCACACAAAACAGAAGAACCAGAAATAAGAAGCAGCTTCTGAACTTAAAAAAATGATCTGTTTTCTCACTGAATAATGAACTGTGGTATATTTATACAACAGAGTTACTCTACAGACTTTAAAAACAATGATGTGAGTCAATCTGTGTAGGAAAGATATTCAACAAATAACACTAGACTCCTCTGGAGAGTGATGAGATACTGTATACCATTTTTAATTGGTAATTGGAAATTGCAAATGTTTGCATTTCTTGGTGTATGTATTATTTTGATAATAACAACAATGGTGTAATCAAACACAAAGAAAGGGTCAACCTTGAGCAAACCTTGACCAGAAGGCAATAAAGATAAGAGAGGAAAGCAACCTTGACAAAGGTAGAAGAAGCAGAGATAAATTCTTAAACCCAGAGAGCACTGGACTGAAAGCCTCCTGCTGAGGGAAAATAATGTATCCTGAAAGTTCTGATCACCTTCCATGTCCTGTTCTTCTAGGGGAGCTGGAAGCGATCTTGTTATTCTTGCCTTCCTTATTCACTGGATATCTTTAAAAGAAAGGTTCTCAAGTGGGAGTGACCCCTAGGGTACATTTAGTAATGTTGTAGACATCTCGAGTTGTAGAAACAGAGGGGTGCACCTGGCATCTAATGCTTAAGGGCCAAGATGCTGCTAAACATCCTACAATGCACAGAACAGCCTCCCATAACAACGAATTACCCAGCCCATGTGGCTCAGTCAGGTAAGTATCTGCTTTCAGCTCAGGTCATGATCTCAAGGTCCTGGGATCCAGCCCCACATTGGGCTCCCTGCTCAGTGGGGAGCCTGCTTCTCCCTCTTTCTCTGCCCCTCCCCATGCTCGTGCTCTCTCTCTCTCAAATAAATAAATGAAATCTGTTAAAAAGTGAGAGAGAATTATCCAGCCCAAAATGTCAATAGTGACAAAGATGACAATCCCTGCACCACTATTGCTTAAGGACACCTGAATGGATTTCTCTATTCTTTATAACCCAGGGGAGTCTACCCAAGACCCAGAAATTCTGTCTTTGCTAGAAAACATGGCCATAGGATCTGAACTGATGTTCAAAAGAGCCTTCAAGGCTTCTTAAAAATAACTACCATAAAGGTAGCCTGAGGAAGGATTATAAATGTTGCACTTGACCTAAAAACTGACAGAGATCATTTTTCTTGAGAAAAACTATCTAGTTGAAGTGCCATTAGCATTTATGCAAAGTATCATAATATTCATTAGAGAACTTCTCAATTTTCTCAGAAGAAAGTAAAATAAATTCAAATACCATCTTCTCTAATTACATGTTGCTATTTTTGAAACTGTGGAAGTAAATGAACTGGAATTATGAGTTCAAATAACAATTTTCATTGTAATTTTAAATCCATTAAAATTAGATACAGTTGGCTATGGGCTATACTTTTGTAACTTTCCTTCTCTTTAAGTCTTCAGTCTGGATATTTGACACCATTATTCCTCTACCAGAGCTTTGCAGACTAGTATTTCTTTAAATAGTAAGGTACACAGCACAGGGTCTCACCCATAGTAAATCACTTTATTATTTAATACTTAATCATAAGTACTGTATCATTTAAGTGAACAAAGACTTTCAAGACTACTATATGATCCTTTTACCTTTGCCAGAGTTGCCAGAAAATCAGTTACCATCCACAATATTTAATTTTTAAATGCTAATATCTAAAATATTTAATGCCTATAATTAACTCTCTTCCCTAGCTAGTAATATGAGACTGCCAGAACATAGGCTGCTTCTGAATGAAGGTAAATATCACTCTACAAAAACCACCAATAACCATGTCGTTTCAATGTGTTCCCACCCATATCCGGCTGCCATTCTAAAATACTTTCTTTCTAGAATGTATAGGAAGGGCCATCATCTAGTTTCACTAATTCTCCTGACAAGATCTCAGTGGGTTGAGCCAAAAGGTGTTAGCAACTGAAACAGGTAAGAGCAGAGAAAACATCCATATACTTGGACATCTGAGGCTGAGCTATTTGGGTGCTAGTAAATAAAGTAAACATGTGAGTTGGTGGGCCCCTAGGTGTCTCAGTGGTTGAGGTCTGCCTTTGGCTAAGGTTGTGATCCCGGGGTCCTGGGATGGAGTCCCCACATAGGGCTCCCCACAGGGAGCCTGCTTCTCCTTCTGCCTATGTCTCTGCCTTTCTCTCTGTCTCTCTCATGAATAAATAAATGAAATCTTAAAAAAAAAAAAAAACCATGTAAGTTAGTAGCAGTACAGGTAGTGGGAGATCTAACAAGGCAGTAACCAACAGGAGAGGCAATTGGTAAAGAATAAGCAAATAAAGCCTAGAATATGGACCAAAGACAAGTTGTGTCAAGTAGCAACACATGAATAAATTCCTATCAATATAATAGGAATACCCAAGGAAAAGCCAAACCAGTGCATATTTAAAGACAAAGCCAAAATGGCCGAAAAAGAAGCACAAAATCCCAGAGGCAACCACATGCTCACAGCAGATAAGCTTGTATAAATAATATAACTGCCTGGATACAGTATCCCAAAACACAAAGGCAAGATCAGCAACTCCTTCTTTAACATTAGTGAAACTGCTCCCTGATAATGAAATACAAGAAGCTGAGTTTTCCAAAGTGGTCTATTACCTTAAACAAATATTCAGTGTTATGAATTTAAAGGCCACTTATGCAACTCATGCCAGTCCTGTAGGCCTAGCAATCAGCACAACCCTCATGGGTCTAGTGCACAGAGTATATAAAGCTAAAGTGAGAGCAACTGTCTTTTAAATGATGAAGTTTAGCAACACTAAGAAAATTATGTACCACATAACCCATAAGCCAACAACAGAAGCAGAGACAGGTTAATAACCATTACTACAATCAATCAATCAGGAAAAAATTTTTTTTGCTTACTTAGAGAATTTTTTTTCCTGCAAAGTTGATCTAGTAATATAGGGGGAAATATGTGCTTCAGTGCAACACTGTGCATTGTCTAGAGCATGCCCTTCCCACTTACCTAATTCTGATTCTTTCTGAGCTATTTAAAACTGTAAGTTGTAGGTACCTAATAGTAAGCAAAATAACTCTGGTCATAAATGCACACATTCTTTCTGAGTGCAATTAACATCCCTCTCTCCCTCCCTCCCTGTGGAAAAAGTCTAGTGTTGCCTCCATTTACCATCAATTTCAATATTCTACCACTAGAAATGTGTCTGGTTTTAAATTCTCCTTTGAACTAGTTAAAACATCTTATCAGTTACTTCTTTAATGATTTAAGTAAAATCTTTAAAACATCTTCATTTTATATCTGTGCAAAAGTCACAATTTTACCTCTTTTTGAAAATTATCTTTAATAGTAATTTTTGAGAAAACAATTAGTTCCTTTTGGGAACTTGATAAAAGCATTGACCTTTACCACTGATATTTCCTCAGTTGCACTGCTGGATTCCATCATAAGAATAGCTGTTGCCCAGGAAAGGCACTGAGGTTTTGAGACCGAAGGGTGAGAATGCCCCTGATGGAACAAATGAAAGGTGGTCCATAAGCTAAGCAGAGTGTCACCAATAGAATGGAGGTAAAATAGAGTTTATATTCATGCTAGAGAAGGCAAGGGAGGGAAGGAAGGCAGAAAGCAGAGTGGACTGACTCTAATAGGACTTCTCATTTAGGAACATAGAAGATCCTCTATGTTTGTAGTTTCATAGATACATAACTACATCCAAAGACAATCCCTGTCTACTCATTTCACCAACCACAGATCACATCAGGGCAACGCTTGTTCATCAAGAGCCTGACAGAGCATCATGTCTCTATGGGTGGGTTTGCTACGTTCACTCTTGGTTTTCAGGAGTTCAATGAACATTTTTCATCTCATCACATCCTGTAACTGTGAGAGCTATGTGAATGTTTCAAAATGCTACTGGCAGAGTTAAAAGTGGAAACTTGTAACAAATTGAAAATGATGAGAAAAATGATGAATGATGCATAATCCACAGGATAAGTGTGACTGATTAGAAAATCCCTCTACCTGGGTTTCCTTCTTGAGGACTGACACTGGAAGCAAAGGTTTTTTGCTCAAACACATGAAAGGCTTAAAAGAATAAAACACATTCTGAGTCTAGTGTGTTATAGGCTCACACACAGAAACAGGAAGTATACCTTAGACTTCTCAATTCAAGGATGGTTTTGACATAAAAATAAATTTTCTTTTTTAATATTGTAAAAAGGGTAACATAAATTTTACCACCAACTCATGGTATTCCTCATATAAAACTTGATTACAGAACCAAGCCAATATCAGGGAAGTATCCTCAGAAGAAGCTGAAGTTTAGAGCATTAAATAGCTTTGCACAGAAGGAAACTATATACAAGAACATAAAAGTCCTGGTTTCTTTATGGATATACTTTCCCAGTGCTAGAGTTTTTCCTTTATTAAACACTTCCAGATGCATAACATGTAGAGTAGTACTAAGCCACCACTGTCAGTTTTGCTTCTTAAGCTCCTGGGAAGTTGTCAGCATAACTGTAGGGCTTGGGAAGTAAATGTAGAGCATAGAGTTTATTCAGTTAAACCTCTTTTTTCCAGCTTACTATAGCTTTGGTTGACATATACGATCTCTCTAGCCTTTAGTACCTGGTCAGTCTTCCTATCTTTACTGTTTTACTGATAATTGTCCTCTCTCAGAAGACAAAGTAACTAAAGTTCAGTTAAAAAGAGAAAAGTCATTTTTCTCTTCCAAGACTTCCTGGAAGTCCATAGGTTAAGACCATATGTATTAAAGAGAAAATAAATTGCTCACGAAAGCTCAATCATTTGTATAGCTGCTATTTCATTCTATTATCTGTCCAATAAGGTGTTGCACTTGGCCAAACTACTGTCCACAACTAGCTACTCAAATGGCAAATGGCATTGCTGATGACTGGACACTCATTTCAATGGGAGGTAGAGTATTGCCTTTCAAATTGCCTTTTGCAGTACTTGTTACAGTGTGACTGTAGCCAGATTTACAGTTTCTCTGTGAAATGTAATGTATATATCATTCACTATTGGATAAAATATTGTTGTTCATGCCTAATTTTTCCCTCTTATTATTTAAACATAAATATCTAATCCATATATTCCCGTTGTACTGTTAATCTCAATTTTAATACATAAACATTATCAGTTTAACACACAAAAACCAATCAAATTTAAAAGTCTCGAAGATCTTAGATGCATCTTTAATAACAACTCTCCCAATATACTACTTGAGGGATAGTTATTTTTTATATACTACTTTATAAACTAAGTATTAACCATTAGTTTAAAAAAATCAACTGCTTTAAATATATACATTTTTAAAAGGCTATGGATTGCCATAACTTGGTGATAAGGTCCCATATTAATACCTAGAATTAAGTAAAAGTAATCTAGAATAAGTAATCTAGAATAAGTAAAAATACAAAGAAATTTGAAAAAAAACACAGAAAACTTATAAACAACAAGAATACTACTAAACCTGAAGGCTTAAAAAATAAGTGACTTTAAGAAAAAGGACAGGGTGGGATATTGATTTTCCAATGAACAGTATTATGCTCAGTTACACAGTGCACCTCCCCAGCTTTCCAGTGCGACTACCATTATTACATCCCTTTTGTTGGACTGCTACAATCCATGAAAGAAACACTATTACATTAAGAATCATTTCTGGATGCTACTAATTTTTAATAAATGATTTTGCCTCTATCATTCCTAGTAAAGTTTCTAGTTACAGAATTTTGGAGGCGAGTTCTGTGATAAAAAGTATATGGTATCCTTAGACTGGGAGCTAAGATCTATTGGACTTCCAGTGATTTTCTATTAGTATCCTAGGGTGTCCTAAGGTTCTTTGGAAATACCTCAGGGGCTACCATGGAGGAGGGAGCTGGGAAGCAGAAAGAAAGAGGATGTGGGATATTGGCCTCTATCCCCTCAGATCTCTGAGGTCAATCAATGTAGCTAACATTGTTTCTGATTTCATTTACCAAGTTAGAATCTTCTGTAGAGAACTCTACAATAAGCCCTAGAGATACACAGATACAAACCAGAACCCTGACCATGGAGCTCATAAATGACATTGGTAAATATGGACTCCCTACCCCTTCCCATAGGAAGTAGAATACAATTATACCATGAGACCACTTAACAGTTAGGGTCAGGATCTGCCCACAACAGTCTCCTGATATTTGACCTACTTCATTCATCTGACCACCCCTCCCCCCAACCAGATTGAGAACCATCCTCAGAAATGTAGTTATTTAAGAAGTTTGTTTCCATTCTAGTTTCATCTGCTTGGACCTTGAGCCCTAATTTTTTCAGTAAAAAAATTATTTTTAGTATTACAAAGTACACTTAGCCCTAGAGTTTGCCAGCATTTCTAGCATGACCTTAAAGTCAAAAGGCTGGGTTTTTGTGTGCTTTGTGGAAATGTTTTACCTTATGATCATATCATGTACCTATAATAATGCCGGCTGGATGCTAGAGCCCCTGAGACACAAATTGGAGTTTCATAATTCCTAGAAGGGTTATACAAACAACTTACCTTTGACAGCTGCCAGACTGACCTAAAATACAGAAATGCTGGGAAAGAATTGTATCAATTTTCAAAGCATATTTCATTCTAGCATCTTAAGGATCAAAAATAAGAACACAATTCTGGCCCTGTAACAGACCTGAAGGAGGGACTCCTAAGAGATTTTTCTCTCCCATTCATTGTTACAAAAAGCAAAACAGGATGCTGGAGACAGAGCTGTAATGGAGAATTCTTCTGACTCCCTTTACATTATAATAAGAAATCTAAAATACCAGGCTTGCTAAAAATAAAGGTAAAGCGATTTGATTCCAAGAGATTACAGGATATAGGTGGCTTTTCTTCCTCCCCTTTTACTCCTCTTACATGTGAACTCTTTGATAAAGAAAGAAAAAATACTCTATCCCTGCCACAACCAGGCCACTTCCAGTTAGACATATTCTGACTCTCAATATTACCATAATGTGCAAACTAGAGCTGGCTACAATTAATTAGATTTACTCAGCCACTTAGCCTAAATATGAAAATTGTACTTAAATATGTGCTGACCACCATATATTCAAATATAAGAATAAAAACATTGTGTATATAACCCAGAAGCCTAGAGTTTCTAAAATCTAAATTATTAATGTCCAAATGAACAGACACCATTTTTGGCATTCCTGGCAATCAGAATAAATAAACAATCAGGCTAAGGAATACAATATGAGAAAAATAAAGAATGCATTTCAACTATCATATGGTAACTGAAGTTGATATAGACACTACAGAAGAAATGATGTCAAAATCATGATAGTGATTCCAAGTGATTCTTGATTCTGAGAAATTACAAAAGATGAGCACAAAATCACCACCTGGTAAATTCAACTATATTAGTTCATTTATTCTAGCTGTTGGAATACTAGCCTCAAGTTCATATATGTGAATTTATCTATTATCTACTAAATAACCAAACTTTTTGACTATTACAAATATGAAATTTACCAGATTAAGTATCTTAAAGCTCATAGGATATTCTAGTCTTCAAATATAGGTGGAAGAAATTATTTGCTTCCTCCATTAATCTTTTGCATTGCAAACCGAAGTCAAGAAATCAGCTAGGAATTTAACTGGGAAGGAACTGCCAGAAGTCCTATTATTCAGCTCAGTACCTCCTCCCTGTGGTCAAAAGGGAAGATGCCTGCCATCTGGTGGCATTTCTTAAAAGAATCCTATATTTATTTAGATGACTTACAGAACAGTCCTTTGAAAGAATATACAATATCAGTGAAAAGTACTCAATTTTAATTTGTAAGCAATTCCACTTCTGCTTCCCACTCTTCTGCATTACTCCTTTTTCAAAGTCAATTTAAAATGTTTTTTAACTGCAAGAATGCTGAACACGTCCCAAATGAAGCAACTGTACATATCTAAGAATTCAATATGCAGGTATTCCACAGTCATTGTTAACACACATTGCGGGGGAAAAACGTGTTAACTATTATGATTAATTAAACCACAACAGGGAATTTCACCCATATTGGTAAACCAGGGAGGGTGTGTGTTTAGCCAGCACCTACGGGACAACAGCCTACAACCCAGACCAACTCATGCATTGTTTTTCACATTCTCAACCTCCATCAAATCACCAAGTAATGTTTATAGAGTGGTAGGATGGAATAAAGACACTTTTTCATAATAGGTTTTGGATGGTTTCCTCTCAAGATAACAAAGATTGATGAGTGTCTAGTGAGGTTCCCCCTGAAGCAGGAAATGGCCCTCCCAGATTATAAAACAGTCCTCATTCTGGCATGTTTCCCCACCAGCTCTCTATTTACCTAATTTTGCCTATGAAAAGATGCCCTCCTTCTTTCTTTCTAGACCTAATTTTGACATTCAAACGGTGTTTTTTTAAATGCCATGTAGTTGATTTTCCCATTAGAAACCAATCAGAAGTGCAAAAGGTTAGTATGGCCCTGTGAAGTTACTTCTCTCCACACATTCATCAAATGAGCTAGAAAGAATTAACTCCTAATGCAAAATGTATGCCCTTTCCTTAAATAATTCCCAGCTCTTTGAAAAACAATTAGCCAGGTAAGTAAAAGAAAAGATTTCAAGAACTAGCTTCTTAATAACTTTTAGACAAGAGAAAACAGAAGAGAAGCTAAAAACAAGAACACTGCTTCAACAGGCAATTTGTCCCTGGTCCTTTGGGTGACAGGGCATTTTGCCAGCTGCCATTATTGAAGCAGCCAAAAGTGTTACACCCAAACTGTTGTCCTCATTAGGACTGAAACCACTTAACATGAATGCTTTGAGGTGCTTGGATGTCATATTGTATTGTTTGGCTTTACCAAAATAGAGGAAAGCCTGCTATTCTCATTTAAATAGCATGTATAGCATTTTAATTTGCTTTCTTTCTGCAAACCATTTCTGACTATTCTTTACCTTACATAATTGAAAATCTACACATTATTATGCCCTTACTTGCACTCTTTCCATTCACTGTGCAGCTGGTGAGGAAAAATGTACAGCATAAGTGAAAAACCATGTTCGTAGGAAATACAAGTTTCATATGATAAAGTAAATTTATGTTCACAAAGCAATATAAAGGTCTCCTCATATGATGGGAAGGGGTGCACAACCTTCAAGCTACAGTTAACATTTATTTCCACCAAAAATTGAGACGATGCCACAAAGCCAGCCACGGGAGGCTGTATCATACTCACATACATGAATCAGAGGAACTTTTCCTTGTCTACATTTACTCTTTTATTTTTGTTTAAAATCATTTTTATAGACTTGCAGGGTATATAGAGACCTCCAAAGTTCTACAGTATTTCTTTATTATCTCTAGATAAACTTTCTAAACAGATGACTAGCCATGCTCCACTTCATCATTATCAGTGAATGGAGAGGAGCCAGGTCCATTGGCACTGTTCAGTACCACCAGGCAGGAAGTTTTGACTCTTATTCAACCCAAATCTTGCTGTTTCCAGAAGAAAAAAAAAATGTAGTAGAATAAATCACCTATCTACCACAAGACTTTATATATTAAAGTCACTCTTTTGTTTCATTTGCGTATCAGTATAGCCAAATTAGGTATCTAATTTGACCATAAATTCTTGGAAAGCCAAAAGCCAGGTGAGGTAACGCAAAGCAGCTTTTTATCCATTGCTAGAGCTTTTATTTGTAATCAAGAGCCAGATTTTCTTATATCATGATTTCCCCTACGCTGAATTTCTCCACCTGCCTACCCCACCCCAGAAAAGAATAGAACAAAAAAGTCCTTGATATTTACAACATGAAAGAAATTGTGGTCATGTGCTCCAAAGCACATAGTTATTTTTCTTGGTCGCACTTGTCATGACTGTAAATTCATGTCATTTTAAAACAAATGTCTGTCATCCTCATTGAAATGTAAGCTCCATGGGGGCAGACACCAAGTGTGATTCGTTTATCAGCATATTCCTAGTATCTAGCCTCACATTTGACACACAGAAGGCTCTTTATAACTAGAGAAGCAACAAATGCACTTCAAAACCATTCTAGTCCAACACTCCTATTTTGGGGCTATGAAAATAGTCTATAAAAGTCATTCTTGGAAATGACTTGCCCAAGATTATATAACATGTTAATGACAAAGCCAGGATTATAACTAGATTCTTTACTGCCCATTCACATTCTCCATCCATTATGACACAGAGGTTCTTATATCTAATACCCTGGCCAAACCACACCACTGATGAGTAGGATACAGAAACATTTCTGATCTAAACATCTTTTAGTTGGCTGCCTGGCTCCCAGTGTTCTTTACCAGTTGGAACATGGAAACCCTGCTATAAATGTGCCTGGTTTATACATACTTTATGTAGGGCTCCAAGAACAAAACCCAAAACAACATTCTATAGCCATAGCAAACAGCCAATTTATTCTCTCCTATGAGTGTCAAGTTTTAAGAAGCCAAGCCACAGATGCCAGCTGAATTTCTATGGTTCAGCTATTACTACATCAAATATTGTCCTAAGTAGAGCTCCACTTTATATGGCTCTTTAAATTTTATTTTAGGGTTTCTTTAAATCAAATATTCAAAAAATAGAGCTTCTCCTCAGCATATGAAAAAAATAACTGTAAATTTTCAGGGGTCAACAAAGGTGATTTAGAGTACAGTAATGGTTACCCAATTCTATAAATTTATTTTAAAAATTATTTTAATTAAGACACTTAAAATGGGTAAATATAAATTATACTTCAACAAAGCTGTTAAAAAATAAGTGTGAAAATGAGTCAGTTCAAGTGCTTCTTTTAGAAAACATTTGGTATCAAAACTATAAAGACATATCTTCATACTCTTCTAAGCACAAATTTTAACTACTTCAATCATGGTTTACCTACAAGGGCAAAAGCTTTTCCTTCAAATTTGGTAAAAATAATTTAGTAGACTAATATAAATATCTGAAAAGAACCAATCTCCATTGATGTAGCACTAAGAGATACTGACTTAAATGATTATCTGCATGAATTCTCTACAGATCTATTTGCTTAATTAGGCATAGTATTCTAGTTCAAAACCTGCCATTAACTAGCCATTGGGTTTTGGGCAAGCTATATACATTTCCAGGGCTTTTTTTCCCACCTATATCATGTGTCCCCATGGACCAGATAAGATTTAAGTAGCATATATTATAAAGAATAATAACTGCTATCATCTAGTGAATAACCACTAAGAAGTCACACTTTAGGTAAATTATCAATCTCTGAGAAAGGTAGTGTTAGCCACTTTTTTTGCAGATGAGGAATTTGGAACATGAGAAGTTTGACCAAGGTCCTACAGTTATTTAGTAGTAGATCTAGGATTCCAATTCTGCCCAGCTCCAAAATCTACATACACTCTCTATTGTTCATTATACTTTCTGTACATTATACTACTGTTCATTATACATTATACTAAAGTAAGTATACTTTATACTTTTGTCAGATATGGGCATGAACCCAACCCTCCTTTACTATGCTAAGTCAATCACCTTCTCTGAGTCCAGTTTCTTCATCAGTAATTATGATATTATAAATACTTAACTACCAAAGGTTATTGGGAAGAGTAAATGAGAGTGCTTCCCCTACAATTAAAAACTATTCAATTATAGTCTCCCATCCCTCTCCCACAAAAGTTCCTTCTTGTGGTAAAAAAAAAAAAAAAAAAAAATCTATAGATTCTATGACTTCCTTGCACCCTACCTGGATAAGCCTCATGGAGACTAAGCTCTAACAAAAGCAATTAAAGTGAACACAAACAACACAGCATTGGCCCTTTGCTATCAGTCCTTGGCTCTATGACGGAGACTGTCAACAAGAGTGTCAACTTCAAGGGGTGGGCATCTGTCCACAGGAACTGAGCTGAGGTCACAGACTTGTCTGCCCTACAAACAGATGTCTGGGTGACAAGTCTTAGTCACTGCAAACCAGGGTAAAAGCCAAACCAGGTGGGAAGCTCTATATCTCCTTTCTAATCCGTTTGGCCAGGCCATTCATTCCCTAAGACAATACATCACTAACCATAATTCAAAATAACTGGTTTTCCCCTAGGATACTATTTTCAACATAAGGTCTTTATTTTGATGATATCTAATTATTCCACAAGCAGAAAAAAAGCATATCTGTAATAATGATTTATCAGAAAGAAACCTATTTGATTCTGCATATTGACTGGAATGTGCACCTTCAAATATTTACCTTACAAGTAACCTGGTGAAATTTGATGTAATGTGGAGCTCTAGTGGTGGCAAGAAAGTAAAGCAGCCATTTGTGAGAACCAACAAAAAGCCAAGGAAATCACCATTTACCATTTATCTATGTGTTATTATGATAAAACCACCACTTATTATTAAATTAATACATAAAGAAGAAATGGTTCAAAATAATATTCCAAGACAATATAAAGTAAACTCTAAATGTAATGGCTTTCCTCCAGATTACAAATTAGACCTCAACAACTAATTTACACCAAACATCAGGAACCAGATTTAACCACAAAAAACAACTTAGTGGTTTCACCAAGTTCACTAAGAATCCTATTAATTAAATACTAGCTATTTTTCACATAGCTAACAAGAATACTGTACACAGAAAATTCTGGACTCTAAGTGGTATAATCAATGAAGTCCTGTACCAACTGTCTTGGGAATTTAAATAATCCCTACAGACTGGTGAGGTTATTAGAAGTTAATTCCTGCACTAGAAAAGTGCCTTCCTTGAATTTCTGACTTCTGAGGTCTATCCCAACTTAAAATGACCGAGAATGAAACCTAAAATGTCAAACATTAAGTCTTTGTTTTCTTGTTATCTAATGTTTATGTCTCCTCAATTGAAAGGGCTTCCTTAAATATATGTATATATACAGCTCCATTATGGTCAACAATGTAGCAGAACATAAATAATAAAATTTTTATGATGTACAAGCAGGAGTTGACATTTGAAACTTCTAAACATGGTGCCTGGTTTAGCCGTATCAAAATAAGTTATCATGAGAAAAAAGAAAAAAAAACCTCAGAATATGAAAAAATACAGGACCTAGCCTTTCCATACATAAGTATCTTAGGTATCATGTTCCTGAACATTAAAGAAAATGTAACAGACTCATTTTCCTATAAGTGATGATGAAAAAAATGAAAATGCTCATAAATGCATTAACAACATTTATCTGAAATAAAAATCTCAAGACTCATGGAAGATTTTTATGGCGTATATGTCAATTGAATCCACTAGATGTTTTCCAATGGAGACATTCCAATGGTTCTTTCACTGCTAGAAAGCTACAGTTGATGGACTACCAAGACTCAGACGTTTGTGAATGTAGATTTAATGGTTACACAGGAGTTTTTATTCATTGATGTCTCTCTTCTCTATCCTTCTATTAATATGCTGTCATTAATAGAATTCCCTAATGCTACACAGAAAAATGAAAAGATACAACAGCTTTTTCTGAGAAGTCATCAAGAACGCAATAGTCTGTAATGAGAAGCTCAAGATAAAGAACTAATTTCCTTTCAGTCCTCATCATTAGCAATAGGATAGCAGAGAGAACATTTTTGATAGAAAAGAACAAAAGCAGGTGTGGAAGTTAAGGTAATTTACTAACATAACCTTATGTCAAAGGGAACAAATGGAAATCTGTACTAATGTAATACTGGCCACCAGGGAATTCAGAATCTAACATGTTCTGCAGTCCTTTTCACCACAGACATGAAAACTGAATAAAAATGAAGAATATTTTTCAATCTGTGCATCTAAGAACTTTGTCTTTGTATGCCATCTTGCCTATATTTTCCTTGGTGATTATCTCCTTTGCTTTCCCATAACAGGCATTGGTATGCTGCTTAAAATAATATTTGGGGCTTTATCTGCCATTCTTTTGACTGAGACATGTTGATTTTATTAAAGTAAGTTGGGCCTGCATTCTTTCTTTACTATTATTCCAGGTAGACTTGACAGATACAGGACTTTTGTTTTAAAAATGCTCTGCTATGGAGGAAACCTTGTTAAATAAGTTCCATTTTACCTGCTGGGCAGTTGCACTCTGAAGGTGCTTCTCTGGCAATTCTTATTTTAGCCATATGTTCATAGGATTTCTGTAGGAAAGAAGAGGTATTATCATCAGTTGCATGGTAGAGAAATGGATTCTTTAGGAACTCTCTGGCCATATGCTTGATTTACTAGCATTTGATAGCCTGCATAACTAACCTTTACATATGGACTTGGACTTTAGTCAAAAGGTAACAGTACCCAAGCCCTAAAAAAAGAAATGACTACTGACATGGTATCAAGACTACTGGACTTGTACAATATTTTCCTCCATTCTTCAACTACCACCACCCTTCTCTTTCTCTTTCTCCCTCAGCTCAAGCATATGCAGTCAATGCAAAAACTTGGCTTTAACATGTTGTAGCTTTAGGTAAGTTACGGGTTTGAAAATAGCCAATATCTTATATATAAAGGTCAAGTGCTTATCATGTTGTGCCATAACCACTGCCAAACAGCCTCTCTGTTGGAAGAGCAAACTCCAGAAAACCCCCTAACTCTAGTCTAATGCCACCCCTGGTTTTGATAAATAGAACCTAGATTCCTTTCAACTCTCAACTGCAATGGCTCTGCATTCATAAACACCCTTACCACTGCATCCTTTATTAAAATAAAAAAAAATAAGGTACAGCTACAGTTTTTTCTTTTTAAACATAAAATATGAAAACATTTGATGTGTGAAATGTTCGATCTAAAATCATATATAGGGTCATTTCACTTTTAAGAGTGATTACCATTTGTATATTAATAGTACCTATAGACCTAACCTTCTTATAACATATGAAGGACATAACCGATGTTATCTCTGCAAGGAATATTCTCCACAAGACTGGGAAAGATTCTTATGTCACTCTAGGAAACTAAAAAAGAGATAAAATGCCACCCTGCCATTCTGGCCACCCTTCCCTCTTTCACTCCTCCATATATATATATATATATATATATATATATATATATATATATATATTAAGCATGCAAACATTAAGAGTGAGGATAGATGATAGAGACAGGGTGATATCAAAGGACGTGCATATACATATATATGCTACAGGGAGCAGAGATAGATGGTCACCTAGCGTATGCACACACAGCCACACCAAGTATGCATATGGGAAGGGTAAAGGCTGGTCGTGTACACAGAATCACGCCTGTGCAAGATATTATCCACGTGCAAAAATACCCCAGCCTTTCACACCTGAGCCAGAAGTCGCTCCACTTTCTCTTGCACCATTGCTTTGAGCTGATCCAGGCAATCGGGAAGCAGATGGATGGAAGTGTCCCCTTTTGCGGATTCGAGAGCAGCGATCCTCGCCTGGAGGTGGTTGGTTTTCACCCCCAGGTACAGACAAGACATCACGGCCACCACTGACAGAAGGGCCGCCAGGGCGGTGCACGGGGGCACGGGCCAGGCACAACGCTGCCCGGCGGGTCTCGGGTTCTCGGAGCCTGGCTCCCGACCTCCACCCTTCCCTGCATGCTTCTTCACCAGCATCGTGGAGGGATCAGCTGCCTCGGCTTCGCCTGCCACTCTCTACCACTTCCGAGAATCTTGAAAGGAAGGGAAAAGGACGATTCCTCCAAAGTTCAGTCTGGGTGGCTGCACAACTAGTTGGCGGCGACCGAGCCGGGGCGCGGAGATGAGGCTCCGCTCTCAGCGCCGAGACCAGCAGACGTGGACCATCCTCTCTCCGCTCTCTTCTCTCTCCCGGGCTGGGAGTGAAAAGCACCCTCAGTCCGAGGACTGGTGGCGAAAAAAAAAAAAAAAAAAAGATAAAAACCGGAGTGAAACCCACCCGATGGCCCTCCTGGCCCCTCAGGGGACGCACACCGCGGAAGGGGTCCCCGAGAAAGGCGCCCCGGGCCCAAGGGACAGCGCGACAGGAGCAGCGAGGGGCGGCCGCTCGCCCCCGCCACCGAGCACCCGACCTGTTGCGTCTGTTCGTTTGCCCTATTTCTGCCTATTCAGTGTTTTTCCGCACGCCGACCTGTTTGCCACCTAGACTCAGTTCCAGGCGAGAGAGGCTGAGAGAGACCGCGAGAGCGCAGCGCAAAAGAGACGGCGAAGGGGGAGAGGAGAGGAAAACGAAATGACCCAAGGAGCAAATTCGAGCGGCGACGCCGAAGTCGCGGCTGCCCGAAGTGTCTCCGCAGCCTCGCGTGTGCGAGCCTTAAATACCCTCCGGGATGCTCGTGCGTGTGTGCGTGTGTGTGTGTGTGTGTGCGAGCGCGAGTGAGTGCGCGCGCGCTCCGAGCGCGACGGCCCTCCCCCGACCCCCTCCCGGCGGCGCCCGGCCTCGGGCCTCCAGCCCCCGGCTCCCGCTGCACTGCGCCCCCTTCCCAGAGCCCCGGCGGAGGCCGCCTCATTAGCATAATGTATTCACCTTCGCCCTGCCCGCGGGCTCCGCCGGGGACCCTCCGAGGGGGCGGAGAGCTCGAGAGGGGAGCTGAGCGGGAGGTCTACATTAGCATAATATATGCAAATAGCGGAAGCGGCCACCGTGATTGGAGGGGAGCCTGGCGACCCCTCCCCCTCCGCGGAGTAACTTCAGCGTCCCCTAGGGCCGCATCTCCCGCCCGCGCCGGGGGCCGAAGCGGGGTCGGCTGTGAGGAAGGCGGCTGCTCTGCCTTATCCAGTCTCGGCCCAACGACCCCTCTTTATCCCTGTTAAATATGGAGAAATGGCCTCCGGGAGGGAAGAAGTGAAGCAGAGAAAGCTCTGGCTCTCCAGATCTTCACTCCAAAGCTGCGGCGGGAGCTGCCGTGACTTATCCCCGCCCCCCCTCCTCGTTCACTTTCCCACATGCCCCGAGGCGAAGTGTCTGACTGACGCCTGAGGTAAATGTCCCCACTTCCCTCCTCTCCCACGGCCGCGCTGCAGAGCCTCCGACTGGGGGAAGTTTCTCTCCCTTCCCCCCAGTTTCCTTCTCTCTGGAACGGGGCTGAGTCTCCTCCTCCCCTCTCGGTGTTCCTAGTCTGCACTAGGGTGCTAATGCGTTTTCCTGATTCCCCGTTTTGTGGGATTGAAAAAGGCAGCGTGGAGGTACACACATTTCTCAGGATTTAGGAAAGTACTGAAGAATGAGGTCAATTTTTCCTTTTACCTGACTCTCCTCCTTCTGGGTCAAATTACAAGTTCTCTAATAGGATTTTGGAAAGTAGGCAATAAATAGCATTTTACATCCAATTGACTTCGAAAAAGAAAAATCGTACCTCTTATTCCAAAAAGTCCCTTCTTATCTCCTCCTTCCCACGAAAAAATTATCACTATTTTTCTTATCCTTCTTAATTAAGCTAGTGTCAGGTCGATGCTCATTAATGGAAACAATCAAGGAAATACTGCACTAAGCTGTCTTTCACAAACGCAAAAAAATATTGCTAGGTATGAAGCAGGGTAAAGATGTTTCAACATTTGTTTTTGGAGAAGACAGGAATGAAAAAAGAGTAGGAGAGAAAATAGACACAACATCGGAGGAAAACAGTGAATTGTGCTATAAAATCAAAAGCAAAATTCCTTCCAGTTGCATTAGACAGTTGTTTTAAAGGGCGGTCCCAGATTGGCGACATGAACTGAGACAGAATCAACTGACACCTACTGAATCAGAAACTACTATTAATGATTCAGAAACACAGATCTGTGTTGTAAGGAGCCCTCCTAATGATTCTGATGCAAACTCAAGCTTGAGAACCACTGGTGTAACACTTTACAGAATTTTTGACAATACATCGTCTCATAACCCTGTGATGCCAGTAAGGAATCATTGGCCCCATTTTACATATAAGGAAACAATTTTCAAGTCACATTTAATTGTGATTAAACGTGTTTCTAAGAAATAGCAGCCACAGAATAGGTACAAATTTTAATATGTCAACTCTTTTTTGAATTACCAATTACCTCTCTAAACCATTCCTTGGTCTTCTTTGCAAGTATTTTCCTCTGCTCTCTGAATGTTTAGGTCCTTAGGTCTCCTTAGGTCTCTATCTTATGCCATCTTCTAACTCCGTACACAATCTCCAATGGTGCTCACAATTATCATCCATAAACTGATGAGAAATAAATCCATATCGCAAGCCCAAACCTCTATCCCAAGCCTCAGACATATATAGCAAACTGCCTGTTTGATCATTCTACTTGGATATCTCCTAAGCAATTCAACATAACCTGCATCTTACCTCCAAACTCTACCTTTCCCTTTGTTTCCCATCTCACTAAATGGAGCTGCCATCCACCCAGTGTCCCCAAGCCAAAATACCACCAATAAGCCTTGCCTTCCAGCTTGCCCTCCTCTCCTCATCTACTTTAATTCCTTCAATACTTTCCATTGTCCGTAGGATGGAAATAATATGTCTTACAAATCACCACCTAGTGTCTGTCATCTCCCTTTTTTCAGCTCATATTCCCCCACACACTCTCCATGCTACCTTCTCTAATGGAAGTATGGAGATAGAGAATGAAGAACTTTCTTTGGGGTAAGTCACCACTCTTATGAAATTTCAGTAGAAAGGCCATTTTTTGTGTTGACTAATGTTGACAGTAGGTCACACATTTAATTTGGATGGTGCAGTGTTCTTATGACACTATACAAATTGGTCATGAGAAGGTACATTAACAGCTTTTTCAAGCTCTCAGAACTGTCAGATCTTAGTAGAGAGACAGAGTTGGAATTTTGTGGACTTGGGATCTTTAGCCAGAGGATTAATTTTGTTTTATTTCTTTGGTGGGCACAATACCTCAGAAATGTACCAGTCATTATCACTAATATTTCAAAATCCAGTAGATTCTCTGCATCAAGCCCAGAGAAGACATGGATCAAGAAAGCTCTGGGGATCTAAACCCATATTGCTGTATAGAATCATCAGAGCACAGTTGTTTTGGTTCCTAGGTGGAAAAGCTTTCAAAAAAGTAAAAATAGCACTAAAAATGTTATAGTCCAGCTGACTCAGATTTGCCTAAGACTGGTATCAGTAGTAAGAAAAGGCAAGCAGCTAGTTGTAGAATAGATACGTGATTGGAAGAATAATGGACCTCTAAAGATATCCACATCCTATTCCCCAAAACCTGTAAATGGGGAATATTTGGATTTACAGATGTGATTAAGTTAAGAATCTTGTGATAGGGAGGTTTTCTTCTACCATGTGGGTGGCCCCAGTATACCCACCAGGGTCCTTTTCAAGAAAGAGAGTCTCATAGTGAGAGGAGATGTGACCACAGAAGCAGAGGTCAGAGTGATATGAATACTAGCTTCGAAGATGGAAGCAAAAAAAAATATGGGCAGGCCCCAGAAGCTGAAAAAGTCAAGGGATGAATTCTCCCCTAGAACCTCCAGAATGAATGCAGCCTTACTAACCCTTTGGTTTTAGAACTTCTGACCATTAGAACTGTAATTAATGTGTTTCTGTTGTTGCAGCCCCTGAGTTTATGGTAATATGTTATCACAGCAATAAGAGCTAATAGAGTCTCAGTCACAAGAAGTCAGTCTTCATCTGCTACAGCATCCTAAGCACTATTATAACCACTGTAATGCCCTATAACTCAAGCAGGCCCTGCAATAACAATCCCTGTCTCTCAAATGTTTGTGCATTCCTATTTTACTGACACACCCATTGGGAAAGAATTGGAGATATATATGCCTTCTCCCATGATATGTAAAATTAGGATGCCTTCTACTGAAGCATATTAAACAGAATAAAATATGTTCTGTTTCTTTGATGCCTTCCATTGGTGCAACTCAAAAACAATAAACCAGTCAAGCTGTAAAGCTACTCTCATCTCTTCTCCCTAGCCTAGCCCCAGACATGACCCAGGACTCAACATTACTGCTAGCACTACTGTTACCTATCTCCAGGCCCCCGAAAAAAAGAAATAAACAGACTTCTCATAGAGAAACATAGAAGGAAGTTGAAGTGAGAAAGAAGGTGAACAGAAGAAAAACAAGATAAAGAAAAGAAAATGAAGATAGAAGAAAAGAGCTTTTTAACTAAGCAGAACTGTTTGGTTTTTGGTTTTCGTTTTTTTAGAAAAAGGCATCGTCCACTCCTATTTGACTCTAAGAGGCTGATCAATAGAGAATATATAAAATGAAGGTGAATTAGCACATACTCAAAATATCAATGTCTTATGTGTAATGTATTTTTTTTTTTAAGATTTACTTATTTATTCGAGAGAGAAAGAGAGAGCATGTGCAGGTGGTGCTGGTGCCAGCAGTGGGGCGTAGCAAAGGGAAAAAATCTCAAGCACACTCCCTGCTGAATGCAGAGCCCCACCCAGGACTTGATCTCAGGACACTGAGATCATGACCTGAGCCCAAATCAAGAGTTGTCACTCAACTGACTGAGCCACCCAAGTACCCTCCAGTGTCTTATGTGTATTTAGAAAGATTCTCTGACCTAAATAAATAGCTGGAATAATCATGTTATGCTGTTTTTAGATATTGATTATATGACACAGAAGTATTTTACTTGGTTAGAAAATATCTTTTAGCAGCACGAATTTTTAGGTACCTAAAACCACAATTTTAACGAAAGTTCACCACCACAGTTCTCCAACAGAAGTAAATGTCTGAGAAGGTTTGTAGCCATCTTTGCACACCCACAACCACCCGCTGTGTACTTTAATAAAGAAGATGTTGGAATAAATTATGTGTCGTATTGAGCATGCTATTTCATAAACTTCAGATGAGAATGTGGTCCCAGAGAAACATCTTTTAAGAAGACAAAGTTTCCCAAATAGAATGGAGTAGGCAGTGAAGTGAATTTAGAAGATGCAGTTCTCCCACAGCCAGGCACATTTCAATAAATCACAAACAAATTATGAATATCTTTAGGAACAGAAGAGCAGAAAAGTAGGATTTGGCTCTAGTGACAGGCTGAAAAATTCCTTTTCAGACAGATCAAGGTACTGATCCCATTTACACAAGCCTGGTTAAGCAAGGGGTTTATAACTGTATGACTCCAATCATCTAGATAACACAAGCCCTTCAAAATCTCATTCCTCTCTGAAGAATCAGTTTTATGTTTATTTATTGTTCTGTATTTGTTTTGTTTCATTTGGAGGAAGGAGATTAACTTTTTCCCATACCTTAAATAATAATTTTAACTATTAATTAAATTAAATTTTATTTTAAATTATTATCTTATTAGTCTTAAATAATAAGATAATAATAGATTTTCCCAAAATTTGCTAATTTAATGGCTGATTCTAACAAAAGCAACTCTTCATCGAATTTACCAAATCAGGGACGCCTGGGTGGCTCAGTGGTTGAGCATCTGCCTTTGGCTCAGGTTGTGATCCTGGAGTCCCAGAATGGAGTCCTGTATTGGGCTCCCACAGGGAGCCTGCTTCTCCCTCTGCCTATGTCTGCCTCTCTCTGTGTGTCTCTCATGAATGAAGAAATAAAATATTTTTTTAAAAAAAGAATTTGCCAAATTTGCCAAAAAAAAGAATTGCAATGCTATGTGAACAGAACATATTTGTAGCATTGATTCAGATCATGGTTACAAGCACAAACTCTAAGGCCAGACTGCGTGGTTCATAACTCACCTCTGCCATTGAATAGTTGTGTGACTGTGGATAAGTCACTAAAACTTCTCTGTGCCTCAATATTCTCATCTATAAAACAAATATAATAATAGGTTTGCAATGAATAATATGTGTAAAGCATTACAGTATCTAATACTAAGTGTATTGTAAATTTTAAATCTTATTGGCGCTATTATTATTATTACTTTGAAAGTGTGGATCTACTAATCCACAAACACTATAGGGCAATAAAATGTATATTCTTATACTATGAGGGACCTCTATATCCTAATCATGATTTTAGTCCTATCTCAGTTTACAAGAATAAAATAGTATTAGGGCAGTCTTTTAGCTATTGGATGATTTGAAGAATTCTCTAATCCAGGCAACCGTTAATGTGTTTTGTCTCATTTTAGAATAGTTTTACCTATTGTGGAACTTCATAAAAATAGAAGGATATGATATGTATTCCTATATGCCTGACTTCTTTGCTTAACATACTGTTTTTGAGATTTATCCATAATGTTGTATGTAATGCCATTTTGTTTATTGTAGAGCAATAGTCCATTGTATACAACACCTTGTTTATGCATACACTTATTGGTGGACATGTGAATTGTTTCCAGTTTTTGCTATATGAATGAAGCTTCTATATATATTCAATGCACAAGTTTTTTATTTTGTATATTTCAAAAACAACAAAAAAATTTTTTCATGTAGAAACGGCTAAGATACTTTTTATGAAGAAGAATAAAAAAGACTTAGATCTATCAGATAGCAAAATAAATTATAAAGGTATAATAACATAGTTTAGTTTTACTGCAGAGGTAGAAATTAAGCCAAAGAAACAGAATTAAGAGACCAGACACTAACCCACACATAAGCCTTAGAATGGGAAAGAAATGACATTGAAGAGCAGTGAGGAAAAGATGGACTTTTCAAACAATTCAACTGGAACAATTGTATGTTTGCATAGAAAAAAAATTAATTCAATCTTTTCTTCATGGAATGAATAAAAATTAAAAGCAGATGGTTTATAAACCTAAATATAGAAAGTAGTAATATCAAATATTTAGAAGATGATGGAGAATATCTTCATAACTTTAGATTAAGGCAAGACTTTTTGTAAATAAGTCATAGCACTAGCCAAAGATGAAATGATTGATAAATTGGAATACATTAAATAAAGAACTTTTATTTATTCAAAAAGAAAAATATCCAGACAGCCCAATAGAAAAGTAAGCAAATGCTTAAATAAGCACTTTTACAAAAGGAAAACTGCAAATAACCAATAAACATTTTTAAATGGTGTCCAACCCCATAAATAGGAAAATGCACATTGAAACCATCATATTGTACCACTACTCACCTACCAGAATGGCCAGATAAAGGAGACAGGCAGTAACAAATGTAACAAATGTGGAGCAACCAAAACTCTCATACCCTGTCAATTAGAATGGAAATTTGCACAAGCACTTTAGAAAATGGCTTGGCATGATCTGTAGAACCGAACATGCACAAACTCTTTGTGGAAGAATTTTAAAGGGAACAACAGTGAAAGTCTGAGTATCTAGAATGCTCTGTCAATAGAAGCCACATAGCCTTCTGGGAGACCTCAGATGGGGACTTAAAGGAGAGTGAGGAAAACATCCATGAGGAAATAAATTCTTGTCATGTAGTAGCAGATGTTGCAACACTATTGCCTACAGTAACATGGAAAGTAGAAAAACTTTATGATGAAGTGTGTGACTTATCCAAGAAGATTCCATTCAGAACACTCAAGGTGCCAACAGGTTTCTTCTTATCGTGTGTGGTAAAATATAAAAGGACATAGATTCAGTAAAGGAATGACTCTTAAAAAGAAACCATGTATTGTTGCGACTGAGAAATTTTCCATCTTCTCCAGGTGACAATTGATACTACTTTTAAGAAATGGCTTTTGGACAAGATCAAATCCAGTAACTTACAGAAAAACAGAAAAGCTTAAGTATACTATCTTTTGTTAAGAACTCAGAAATATCTAAAGGGATACCTCAGAGAGCTGTTTAATCAAGCAATCGGGCATATACAAAGTTTAAGGATGCTTTCCCTCAGTGGTCTCAATATAAACCTAGAGTAGAATATGACTTATCTCAGGGGAATGAACCCTGATAATATTTATAAGAGACCAAAAAACTTTTCAAGAAAATTATACTGGAGAAAACATCAGCTTTGAACGAAAGGAGAGTACAAAAGGAGGCTTTGGACTCTAAAATCTCTACAGGCAGGAAGCAAGCTAAGAAAACTATGAAGCTAAAAATACAAGATATATTTCATGGTAAAGAAAAAAATAACTCGAAGCACAGAACCAAAGGGTCAGAAGGCAGAGCCAAAAGTTATGGAGAATCATTCCCAGGAAGGAATAACCCTCAGCCCTAATCAAAGAACTTCTGACATGTGCTCAGGTGAATTTCAGAAGCTCTGCAAACCAGTGATTCCTAGTGATATTTTCTTCCCACTTTTAATTAAATAAGAATGACTAAAGCAGTTATTCTATACCTGTCCCACTATCATACGTTGAGTAAGTAATGGGGCAGATAACTTGTTTCTTTAGTTCATAGGCATTTATATGGAAAGTAACTGTACTTAAAGAGAGAAACTTGAAGTTCTCATCAAGGAACCACACCCAAAGAGCCTCATTCACACCTGGATCTCATTTAGGGAATAAAATCCTTGACTTCAAGCTGCTGCTGTTCTACAATGAGGATTTGGAGGCCTCAGGAGAGGATGAGTGTGTTTTTCTCACTCTGTGGAAAGTCTTCACGTCATGAAGACATTCACACAGCCTAAGAAGAAACCCATATGGGCAGGAACTGAAGCTTCTTGTCAATAACTAGCACCAACTTGCCAAACTTTGGATTTTTGGATCCTCCTGCCCCTTTTAAGCCTTCCGACAATGGAAGGGCCAGCCAATGTCTTAAATGAAACTTCATGAAAGATCTAGAACTGGAAGTACCCAGCTAAACTACTCCCAAGTTGCTACCTCACAAAAACTGTGAGAATAATTACTGTTTTAAGCCACTTTGGGGGATAGTTAATTATTAAACAAAAGATAACTAATATACCACATCTTGAATATAATGCTAAATTATCTATTATTTAATAGATAACTAATATACCACATCTTGAATATAATGCTAAATTTCCCTTGCATTACTTTAATTTTATCATATACATATATATTCATAAGCAATCTACTATTTAGCTTTATATGTTTCTTTATATAAATATAGTATGTGTGTAAGTGTAGGTTTTTTCAACATTGTATTTGAAATATCTATTCAAGATGTCACTCTCTTCAAACATTTTTATAATTGTACATATGCCATTATGTGATTATACCATACAATGTATAATCAGCATTCTCACCGTTTACCTCTAACTGACAAATTCAAAAAACAGTGAAAACTACAGAACCTGTGGTAGAACTTTCCTTGCCACTCTGGTCCTGGTCCTGGTGGCGCCCTCCTCTGGCTAGTCACACACTTGCTTGAGAAACTTTCTCTATAGATTACAACAGGATGAGTCACTTTTGATATCCCATACTAGGTATTGACTGTTACATCAAGTAGTAAGTGTAAACATTTTAAATGATAATTAGTATAACGGTGAATGACTTCTGATTTTGTTTTTAATTCTGTGGATTGTGTGTAAACAATTCAAAAGTATGTTCCTGATTGTGAGATACTAAGTGGTATTGCACAGTTGTCACTTTATTGAATGTGTACAACAGTCCCATGAAGTTGATAAAGTGTACCCTTGTATAGCTTCAGGTGCTAGAATTAAAATTGATGTGTTGTCACAAAATTTTTTTTTTATTTATCCATTCTTCTGTTGATTGATTTTGGGTGTCTCTGATATTTTCCTTTTTCCCCTCCATTTCAAGTATTGCTGCTATAATCATTCTTTTGTACATCTATTTTTACACAGGTGCAAGAATTAATCTAGGCTATTATATTACTTATCTCTTGTGCAACAAATTTTCACCAAACTTAGCAGCCTAAAACAACACACTTATATTATTTCACAGTCTGTATAACAGGAATTTGGAAATGGCTTAGCTGGGTGGTTCTTGCTCAGAGTCTCTCATGAAGTTGAAGCCAGGATGTCAGCTGCAGCTATAGTCATCTGAAGGCTTGACTAGGGCTGGAGAATCTTCAAAGATGGCTCACTCACATGGTCCATTAACATGGCAAGAAGCTCTAATTTTTTCCTTACTCTTTTCAGGAGACTGCAGTTCCTTGTCACTTGGTCTTTCCAAAGGGTTGTTTGGATGTCCCTATGACGTGGCATCTAGCTTCTCCACAGAACAAGTGAACCAAGAAAGAGGGTAAGGAAGAAACTTCAATGCCTTCTATAACCAGTCTTGGAAGTCACATACTGTCATTTCCATCATATCTATTCACTAGAACTGAGTCACTAAGCCTAGCCCCTCCTCAAATGGCTGAGAACTAAGCCCCACCTATCAAAGGGAGAACTATCAAAGAATTTGTGGATGTATTTTAAAACCACCAGAGCTATATTTCTACTTCATAGAATGTATATATCATCAATTTTGGTAGATAATGTCATATTACTCTCCAAAGCTGTTGTGCCAATTTATACACCCACTATCAATACATAGCAATTTCCCTTGCTTCATATCCTCACCACAATGGACACTGTAACACTTGTTATTTGCTTATCTTCACATATTCTAATAAATCTATATTAGTTGACATTTCAACAAGACTAGCAAAATTAACTCAATTACAGCACTTATTTCATTGCATTGAGCAAAACCAGAAGATGATGATGGAGTAAGACATGGATAATGTGAACATCTAGAGGGAATGTACCACAGAAAGGAGGAACAGGCTAAGGCCCTGGAGCGTGTATATACATTGTGTGTTTGAGGAAAAGCAAGGAGGTCAATGTAGCAAGAGTAGAATAAACAAGGGGAGAGAACTGGGGATGATGTTGGATAACAGGGTGGAAGGTAGATCAAAGAGAACCTTCTAGAATTTTGCAGAAAATTCTTTTGGAAAATAGAGATACATATTTGGGAGTCATCAGCAGGTAAATCAGTGATCCTCAACTCTGGCTACACATTGGAATTAGTTGGATTGTCCGAAGCCTCGATTCTCACTGTCACTTGAGTTCCTCTGCTCTACTCCATTGTTTCCTCAGGGCCTCTCCCTCTCCACTTAGTCTCTTGTATGGTCTTTTCACATGGTCTCTCCAGCAGGGTAGCTGGGGTTTTTCTCAAAGAGCAGTGTCATTTCCACCATCACCATATTTAGTGGTTAAAGCAAGTCTTCTGTCTAACCCTATTTCAAGGGGAGAGGATTTCACAAAGGTTTGGATACTGGCGACGTGATTCACTGGGAGCCGTTACTCCAACAGAGTACCACAAAGAGAAGTATGGACACTAAGGCTGTGAAGAACAATGAAAAGATGCTAAATGAATGCGTTCTAGATCGCAGTAGAAGAGTTGTTGGAATGAGTCCATTTAAAGCAGCAAGATGGAAAATTAGGAGGTGGTGGCTGGAGAGTGGAATACTTGATATAAGGTAAGTATTAAAGTTACTAGTAGTGGCAATGTCTGGGGCAGTGTTTCACAGTCCTGGTGGCACATTAGAAATAATGATGCTCAGGTCATATCCCAGGAGATTTTGATATAATTAGGTTGGAGGAGGCCTGTCATTGGTATCACTTAAAATCCCCCTAGCTTGTCTAATTGAGAGCTAATTCTAATTCTAATTGAGGACTACTGATCTAGAATATAACCTTGGATACAAGTGGCTGAGGTAAGCTGTACAACAAGATCATAAGGTTAAATAAAAAACTGAGACAGGAATATTGGAATAATCATCTGCATGGACATTGAAATCATTAAAAAATTTGAAGGGAGCAGTGACAGAGATAGTAAACCCAGAGCTAAAATATTCAAATAAAGAGGATGAGTAACTCCAGGTTTCCAGTTTGTGGATAAGTGATGGTACCATTGACAGGAAAGGAGAAATACAGCAGAAAAACTTATTTGTAGAGGAAAAAGTTCAGAATATTAGAAAAAAATAACATATAACATGAAGAACTGCAAAAGAATGATATTGGACCCTACTTCATACCATATTAAAAAGATTAACCCAAAATAATTAGAGTCCTTAATCTATAAAGTCTTTAGAAGAAACATCAGGATAAATCTTCATGACCTTGGTTTGGGCAATGATTTCTTAGATACAACATCAATAGCACAAGCAACAAATAAAAAATATATAAATTTGGCTTCATCAAGATTTAAAACTTTTATGTTTCAAAGATCAAGAATGCAATACAATCCACAAAATGAGAGAAAATATTTGCAACTTGTGTATCTGATTTGGGGGGTTTGCATTTGGAGAATCCAAAGAACTCTCACATCTCCATAATAAAAAAATAAGTAACCCAATTTAAAAATGAGCGAAGAAAAAAAAAATGAGCGAAGAATCTGGATAGACATTTTTCCAAAGAAGAAACACAAATGGCCAATAAATACATGAAAAATGCACAACATCATTAGCGATTAGGGAAACATCAGAACTGCAAAGATACTATTTCACATTCACTAAGATGACTAATAAAAAATACAGATAACAAGTGACATCAAGGATGTGGAGAAAAATTAAAGCCTTCATATACTGCTGATGGGAATACAAAATAGTCAAGCCACTTGGGAAGAGTCTGGTAGTTCTTCAAACTGTTAAACATTAAAAAGAAAAAAAGCGAGTTCAACATAAAATTACTATATGAGCCAGCAAATCTAGTCCTAGACACTACCCAAGAAAATTGAAAACATGTGCCTACACAAAAACTTGTACATGTATGTTTATAGCAGCATTATTTATAATAGCAAATAACTGGAAACAACCCAAATACCCATGAATGAATGAATGAATGAATGAATGAATGAATGAATGAATGAATAAAATATGGTATATTCCTACAATGGAATATTATTTAGTCACAAAAGGAATGAAGTGTTTGATACATGCTACAATGCAGATGAACCATAAAAACATCATGCTTAGTAAAAGAAGCCAGACACAAAAGACCACATATTATATGACTCAATATAATATAATATCCAGAATAGGCAAATCTATAGAAACCAAAAGCGTATTAGTAGAAGATGGGATGAGAAAAAGAGAGAAGTGACTACTTCATGGGCATAGGGGCTTTGCCCCAGGGTGATGAAAAATTTCTGAAACTAAAGAGAGGTGGTTGTTGCAAAACATAATGGATACCTCAAATAACACTAAACTGTACACTTCAACGTGGTTGTGTATTTTGTGAATTTTACTTCCATTTTTAAAAAACTTTATTATGAAACCTCTCTTTCCATTAAACCAAGTATTCAACAGAATGAGAACTTTAAGATCATCAAAGTTTCGCATCTCATTGATAGAATATATCTACCAAATATATGCAGTTAGAGTTTATAATCTTGAGAGGGAAATTTTTTTAAATAAATTTTATTCAGTTCTCCCAATGTTTGGCACGTTATTCCAAAATCCTTAAATAATCATCATTAAAGGCCAAAGTGCTTGTTTGTGAAAAGGATATAATTTTTCCAGAAGCATGTTGACATCACAAGGAATATTTAAGGTCTCACTTTTTGAGATGTCATTTACTACAATTAACAGAATACGTAGCTCATTGCTCATTACGTACATTTTCTTACTCTTGTCACTAACATATCTGGTTCTGAGACACAATAAATGAATTCCTGGAAGTTAGTATTAGGTGAAAATCTTGCATGTGGATAGAATATGACATCAGGATGGGTCTGGCAGTGGGGCTGTGGGCTAAGATCCAGACAGGCTATATATTTTAATCACCTCATTTATTCCATTTTCCAGGCCACCCAATATATAGACAACTATTCCACATCTTGAACCTGAAGAGGAACTTTCTCTGATTTAGGAATCCAAGTCTTACAACAAGACTGATGTTAAATACAATTTTATCAACGTGAGTTGGCTACTCTCACGTTATCATAGCAACGAGTCCAATTCAGGGAACCTTACACAACATGAACTCCACAAAGTTCCTAGAGTGACTAATTATTTCTTGTTAGTTACTGCTTTAAGCACCATGTGGGGTCTTGTGGGCACCTAACCTCACCACCAAAGTCTGTCCACACCTGCCCCTACTTCCCACATGCAGTCCTACAACCTACCTCTTGGTGACATTCTGGGATCTACAGATGCAAATCCCAATAATGAAACATGCCCTTTGGAGGATGGGCCCAAGGAAGAAGTGTTGGAAGCCTGCGAGATGGGCTTTGGAATTATTTGGTAGGAAATTCCACTGTCCTGTACCCTGAGCATGGTTGGGAGATGGAGAGAGAGTACAGAACAAGCTGTCAATGGGCACATGCCCTTGGCCCAGTAGACCTTTCAATCTGAGGGGAGGGAACTAGCTGGAAAGGGATGTAGACAGGTGCTTTCAAAAGGTGAAGACTGAAGCATAAGATTGGTTCTACTTCAGGCTAATGTTCAGTAGAGCTTTAACAGTTCCATTGACCACAGGCTTAAGAATTATTTTACACAAGATTAGCCTTATCAGAGTGAGTTATAAAAGAAGGAAGCTGAATGGGGAAAGCCAAGTCACCAACCTGTCCCAGGACAAAGGGTATATCACATGCGGTTTCTGACCTCAGATATTACTGAGCTTCTACTCTTGTCCCTCCAAAGCCAAAAGCACTTCTCAGCTATTTCCCAAGGAAAACCACATATCTAATATGGGGGAGGCAAGGACATGAGGAGAATCTGAGCTAAGGGGCAGTGGGTGAGTCTCCAAGGTCTCCATCTTGTTTTCCATTCTTACCCCACTTTTGGAGCTCTTCCTCCTCTTCTCTGTCACCTCCTACATGTGGCTAATGCCCCTGGGATAAAAGACTTCTCAGTTCACCAGTTTATGCTCTTACTCTATCCCTGTTCTCTCAAAGCAATTCCTCACTATCTTGTTAAGTCTTTGATACTATTAATAAGATGTTTTCCAAATTTTGTAGAGATATTTTAGTTTATTTTACAAGAAAGTTGGGCTGAATTATAGTCAACTATCACTGGAGGTAGAAATCCCAAAATGGCTTTCAGAACTTTGTTTTTTTGGCAAATTGTGTTTCTGTAAATGGACCCCAAGTAGAGTTTCAGGTTTCCTTTGACCAGCTTTGAAAATGCATTACTTAACAAACATTTGTTTAACCAGCACTTCCTGAGTATTGCAACTATTTAAAGCACTATAGTAATCCTCAGAGAAGACAGAGAATTGAAAAAGATGCAAGCTGTGCCATTAGAATAAGGTAGAAGCGTGAGGGGGAGTCAGACATGTGTGTAAATAATAAAGGAGTGAAGGAGGAAGGTGAAGTACCAAAATGAACTGAGTCTGGAAGTAACAAGCCTTGAGATTACAAATTGGAACAGAAATGTCATGTTTTGTGAGGACTATAAATCAAAGGTCTCAAAATGGTAGGCCACAGACTGAATTCAGCCCACAAACGTGTTTGCTTTGGCCCACACAGTGTTTTAAAAATAGGAGATTTCCCATTTTAAGAAATCTGGATTTCCATCTTCTGAAAACTCAGAAGATCTGGCAACTGTCCTCATTGCCAACTGGCAGCCATCAACTGGAGCTGAGTAGAAGCTGCTTCCTTAGGGAGAGCTTAATTTCTCCAATTCACCACATTTCCCATCAGTCCTACACTGCCGGCCTTCACCCTCCGCAGGCTTCACTTTCTTCATCTAATGGAAAGTGCTGTACAAATGCAGCTTCCAGCCCTTCTTCTTGGAATCAGAGAACAGATTTTAGGCTTTCAAATCCACACCCCCTACACACACACACACACACACACACACACACACACACTCATATGCACACATTTAACCCTATTTTGCTACATAAAAACTGGAGATGACAAGGCCTCACCACCACCCTCTTTCAGTCATTTGTCTACTTTCTGTAGGTATTTAAGATGATGACTTCTGTGTGTGTTGATCTCGTCCCCACAGAAATGAAGAAATGGAGCATTTAAAGGTTTGCCACTAATTTTTCTTTGGAAAAGAGAAAAGTATCAAGCTTTATTTTTTATGGATTATTAGGGAGATAAAAGAAGAGACTACAGCTTGCATTGAGGAATGATAAAAGAGAAACAGGACCTTGCCCACGGGAGTGGGGAGAGGAAACCACAGGCAACACAGAGAGATTTCCAGTAAGGAGCTCCGTTCAGGTGTGCAGGAGCTGCATTATATTGATGTCTTTGCCAACTGATCACCCAGCCTTGCCTGAGAAAAAGCTCCCACTGCCTCTGTTACCTTCTGAGTACTTCCTATGGATATACTTCAGCTTTCATTAAAAACAAACAAACAAAAAAAAATCTAACTGGGTGATGAAGATGGCTTTCTCTTTATGGTAAAGGCTGAGCTAAGGGAGACGCACAGGTACATTCACTGAGATTTCAAAGTATTTTTATGTGTGATGGTTAAATATAGTTAACAGAATAAAACAGCACACAGTTTAAAATCAGACTAACCTGGCCTTGAACTCTGCTCTGCTCCTCATCACTGAGTACCTTTTTTTCTAAGTTTCCTGTAGCTGTAAGGATTAAACAAGACTATATATGTATGCAAAGTGCTAAGGCCCATGTCTCATATACAGCAAGTACTCAATAATTGTTAACTTTTATTATTGCTTCACTTTACATAGGATCCATGAATCAGTACAAATTTTACTTTGGGTCTCGCCCATCTTAATTATAGTCCTGTGTTGATGAGAGACTCAGAATTAAATGGACAGATAAAAGCTGGTGTACTTGTTACATCATGATTTACATGTAAAGGCCGGAACATAGTTTGAAAAATAGGGGGAAATTTACAAATATAGTGCATGACTTACATAAGAAAGTGATTTATAAATAAAATGGCAAGTCATGTCATCTTTTTCTCTAGCATTCTGTATAAACCATAAAAAGTAATCAAAGCCTCACTCATCGGCAAAAGAACCTTAAACCCAAATGGGATTTGGCAGGCCATTCCAAGCCACTGTGTAATACACTGCTCATACCTCAATAGAAAGTTTTGCTTTCTGACCTCTGGCATTCCAGCTTGTCCCTGCCTCTGGTCTTACTCATTTGAAATCCATATTTGTGGGACACCTGGGTGGCTCAGTGGTTAAGCATCTGCCTTTGGCTCGGGCATGATCCTGGGGTCCTGGGATTGAGTCCCGCATCAGGCTCCGGGGGAAGCCTGCTTCTACCTCTGCCTGTGTCTCTGCCTCTCTCTGTGTGTGTCTCTCATGAATAAATAAATAAAATATTTAAAAATAAAAAAAGAGTATTTGTCTCCATATTTGTGTCTATTCTGACTCAAGCTTGGATCTCCTCATCTTTTAAATAATAATGGTCAGTCTATATTGTTATTTATCATGACCTAAGCTTTTACCGAAATACTCATTCTATTCCCTTAAGTGATGATAGACTGGATACATTGACCATACTGCCCAACTTTCCTTCCTGTTCAAAGCTCTACATCACCCTTTCTTCCTAAAGCTCTTCTTTTATGGCTTGAGTTCCCAAGCTTCCACAGGACCTATATTTTTTTGAGGAGGAGAGTAAATATTTTATTGAAGGTTAACATGCATACAAAAATTAAAAACTGCACAAATCATAAGCATACAATTCTATAAATGTTTTTTTCTTTTTTCTTTTTTTTTTAGAGAGTGGTGGGGGGCAAGCGAGGAGGAGGGGGAGGCGCACAGGGAGAGGAGAGAGAGAATCTTAAGCAGGCTCCAAGCCCAGTACAGAGCCTGATGCAGGGCCTGACACAGGACTTGATCTTATTACCCTGAGATTATGACCTGAGCTGAAATCAAGAGTCAGAGGAAGCTTAACAAACTAAGCCCCCAGGAGCCACAGCTCTGTAATTTTTTTTAATGAATGCTCACAAAAAATAATAATAAAATAAAATAATAAAAAATAAATAAATGAACACTCCTGCAACCCATGCTCAGATCAGGAAACAGTCATAACTCCCTCTTGCCATTCCCCATTTGAGAACTACAATAGATTGACCTGCTTCATTTTAACTTTATATAAATGGAATCAAACAATACAGATTTGTCTTTCCCTGACTTCTTTGCTCAACACTATGTTTGTGAGATTCATTCATATTTTTTGCATATGGTATGCACATTTATTCTTGTTACTGTATGAATTTCTTATATATACTGTATTAAATATAACACTATTTATCCATGTTACTATTGATGGATATTAGGGTTTGATCCAATTTTTTGGCTATAACAGATACTGCTGTAACATATTTGCCCGAGTAGTTTGGTTACTATCTACAAATGTCTGATGAATGTGTACCTAGGAGAAGGCTGGTTCATATGATTTGCAAATGTTCAGCTTTAATGGCTACTGACACACAATTTTTCAAAGTGGTCACAGCAATTTAAACTCCCAGCAGTTTTGTAAGAAAGTCCAGTTGCTCTACATCCTCCCCAATACTTGGATGGCAGAGCCTCTTTTAATTCCTTTTTCATTTGTGCTGCCCAGCTCAGTGCTCACCCACCTCCCACTGTTTTGAGATAGTTTTCAGCTTCCCATTTCACCCTCTATCCTTGTACCCCTAGCAGCCCCAACTCAGCAGCATCCCTTGTTCTAGTTAATATTTATATTAAAACTAAACCCACCCTTGTGGTTGAGGTACTACCTTATATGTACTAGCAGTAAAGAAGTGACATTGCTCATTAAGTAATCCCCTTAGACTTCCCATATGTAATTTTGCCTAACTTGGAGCTAGTTGACTTGAGTAGTCAGTCATGGACATGTCTATATACCCAGGGCTGAAAGTGCAAATCTTATAAATCTTCTATTTTAAAAATATTTCTGTATTAGATCCTACAGTCTAAAGGACACTTTAAAATGATTAAAAATAAAGTGACTGGGAAGGAGATAGCAATCTTGTGACTTATTACTTTACAGAAAGCATGACTTCAGTGCCATTATGTTGGACATATCATAGAGTGAAGGATTAAAGCAAAATGCAAGTATATGATATCAGGACCCTATAAGATCTGCTTCTTATTAAACTTAGCCAAAAGAGAATCCACTCACATTCTTCTCTTCCTAAATGTAGTTCCTTTTACTAGAAAAGAGATCACATAAATTCTAATGTATTCCATTTCCTTCTAAAGCATTTTTCAGTGCTAAATTCAGTTTTTTCCAAAAGCAGAGGACAGATGAAACACTTCAAAGAAAACATTGCAGGTAAAACATTATTATTTTTTTTCAAATCTACATTATCCTCATGTATTCTTTACTCAAATGTTTGAGCACCTATTAATACACATGGAATTATGAGGAATAAAGTAGAAGATTACAACATGCCTGGTTTCAAATAACTTATGGCTTATGAGACATAAGTAATAAATATTTGTAAAGAAAACCTTTTTGCTCTATGGAAAAACATCCTCAGTTTTTTATCTCTCCTGGATTAAAAAAAAACTTTATTATTCACTTGAACTATAGCAAAGTAATCTCAAGTTATTCTTCCAGAAACAATTTTTCCCTTGATTAAGAGATTTCCATCTACTAGTTTCCATACCATTATGCATTTTTCAAAAATCTGGTTTGATTATGCTCTCTTTTGTAAATAATCAAAAGCCAGAATTTTGTCTCTATGTAAGTGAATTTTTTTCTCCTTTTTGATTGTGAAAGTAAGAAAAATAGTCATTTTTGAATTCCTTATATAACACAATATTCCAATTTGAATGTGAATTATAAATCTTTCACAAAGGGTCAGTTTTACCATCTGGAGTGCAGTAATATAACCCTTAACTTTAAGCAGTGATTCTGAGAGCTAAATTTGGGCTCATTTTCTCTTTGCCATTTTTATAACTTTTGTCTGTAGCAAAAGAATAATGCATTATTCCATTGATTAAATTAAAGGCCTCTCTTCCAGATATCTATAAGTCTATTAGACTCCTAAACCACCATTTGTGGCTTTTAATTGACTTTTCCTAGACTTCATTTAACCACATACACACAAGTCATTCTATTCTTCCCTTGAGTCATGCATTTAGGTCCTATTAACACTAATGGAATTTATATGCATGCACGCTGAGGGAGAATAAGCCCCTTAAACACCTTTTTAATGGAACAGTTTTGTTTCTTTCCATTCCTCTTCATACTCCTCAGTTTGGACTTTTTCTTACCAGTTCATGCTTCCAAATAATGTAGTTCTGATTTCTTTTATTGATCATTCCTGGAAAAAAAGCAGCATGACTAAATCATTACTACTCTATCTGATTTTCCGGTTTCACAGTGGAATTCATGTGTCACTTTTGTTCCAGTCCCGTAGTTTCTAGCAAATATATTTAACCCACAGACTATTTTTTATCCTCCTGAAGACTTGGCTAGCCAGAAGTCAATTAAGACAATGAATATTTACCCAGGAGGCTAAAGATTTTCCACCTTAAAATGAAATAAATAAGCATGTTTTCAGCCTCTCCTACTATATAGTGTTTTTATTTGTTTACACTTTACGGGTTTTTTTTTTAAGTACCTAGGACATATGACTTCAGCAACATGTTCAAATTTAGAATAGTAAAGTAACCGGAAAATAAATTGTGCCACAGGAACCATAAATCTACAGGAAGTAAAACTACACTTCTAATGCATATGCTAACAATTCTATTTTTGTTTAGCTTGTAGAAATATATTATTCTTTATCATTCTTATAATGGCTTTCTGGATGGTCTTTACAAGCCAGCTTTGTTTTCCTTTCTCATTTGTAAAGTGAAGGACTGAATAAGACTATCAACACTAAGTGCCTAGCAGAGTGCAGCATTAATTTGAATCACAGAAGATTGTCATTTTGGTAGATCAAAAACAGTTGATCAAGTGTTGGACAATATCTGTTGAAAACATCTGTTAAAAATTGAATGAATGAATGAATGAATGAACAAATGAATGCATTTTCTTTCAAGTCTAGAACTAAATATTCTATTTTCAAAAATTAGAAATGTACAGGAATTAGTCTAAAGGAGAAAAAATACACATTAAAGAGCAGATGTTCCCCAAACATTCAATGAAATAAAGCTAAAACTGACTAGTTTCTATTTTACTGTCTTTCACTTTTTGATACAACCCCAGAGGACAATAAACCTAGTGTTGATTATTTGCCACTCTAAAGGAAGTTTAAACTTTACATTATAAAGAGATGATATTCTAACATATTTGAGCATTTGGAAAACTAAATTTATGTAGACAGATCCGATGGTGCATGTGAAAAGGATTGAGGATAAACATGAAAAACTGGATAAGTAAAAGTTCATAAAAAACATTATGTGAGAAAGGAATCAAAATCATAGTATATTTCTTAACTGTTTAGTGAATAATATTCAGATATCACAATAATGCAATGCTGTTAATTTATCTCAAAATATTATCTAAAAGTATAAATGTCAATACCAACAGGTACAGCTCAAAATATTGAAGGAGATTATGTCTGGGGACTAGAACTACAGGTATAAGAGGGTGAGGAAAGAAATGCTGCCTTTAACTATGAATTTTGGAATTATGGGAAAATCCCTTGATGACACTCCCTACAATAACATGAATTTCAAGGTAATTGAATGAATTGGGAATTGGTTCCTATGATCTGTATTAGACTCACCCTAATCATTTTAACAATGCCACAACCCCATATTATGTCACACAATTAAATTTTTCTGGATTCAGTTGAGAGTGTATGTGGAATTTTATGTCATTTGCATTTTAACTATATACATGTATTAATTTGATAAGAATAAAAATTAATTTAGAAAAACTTGGATTTTATATTGAGCCTATCCAAGTTTTACTCTTTTGAAACTCAACTCCAGTTTGGAAGGTGAGCAGCTATAATGAGAGGAGAATTCAGAATTCTTTGGTGACTTTAATATGACTTTCCAATCTGTCTCTCTCTGATTCCTCACTATTTCCAACCACCCTCCTCTCACAACTGACTGGAAGGATTGGTTGGAACACTTTAGGTGGTATGGCCAGAATGAATACAATAAGAAAAAAGCACTCAGTTTCCTTAGTTTTCCTGCTGTAAACCTTAATGCAACCTCATTATTTTGACATTAAATTTTGCATTAATACAATAAAATGACTTTCATCATATTGTAGTGATACAAAAAAGTGTGAGGAGGTAATAGAATTCATGAAAGCTATGACTTTATATTCACTGACTTTCAAGGTTGGAAAATTTTAACTCTACAATAATGTATCTACACATTTTTTATTAATGTATTCTCCATTATGTATAATTTATTATGGAAATAAGGCTTTGTTAGAATAATTAATCAAATCAAATAATTTTGGGTACCTTTTGAAGCTGTCTGGAGTCCTTGAATACAAAGATGAGCATTAGGCATGAAGTATGGTACTTAGTGCTTATTTAATCAGAAAACCTTTTAGGTTCAGTCTTAGAGCTAAAGGAGGAGTGTAATTAAACAATGGTTTTTAGCATTAGCCTTATGATTCAAAAAAGAAAGGAGCCCAGATAGTAGGGACCAGAGCAGAAGCAAAAATCATCCAAAAGGGGAAAAAACAGATTAGGTGATCTTTTTTTAAAAGACCATCATGGGATCTGTGTCTAAGGCTATCTTCTATTGGTCAGTAGACAGGCCACCATGCCAGATCTACTGAGAATCCTCTAGGGTGAACACCTGCCACACCCCCCAGAGAAACCTTGCACCCAAGTTCCAGTTGGAGTCCAAAGTGCTGGCACGTGGTCCTCCTACCACATAACCTCTGCTTCCAGACCATAATTACAACAAGCTCATTCAAAACTTCTTTTCCTGTAAGTCTCACAGCATCTTTAGGCAAACACTTTCTCAGAGAACATGCCAAATATAGTGTGATTGGGAGTAGCACTCCTGCGCTATACTCCTGATTTAGAGCCCAGATTCTCTACTTACTGGGTTTGTGACGTTAGCAAGTTACTTAACCTCTCCAGGTCTCAGCTTCCTCAAATGTAAAATGTTAATAATAGTACCTGTTTCATAGAGCTGCTGGAAACACCAAATGACTTAACACATGAAACAGAACAGTGCCAGGCACCTAGTAAGCACTTTGTAAATGCCAGCTGTTGTTAAACGGGATGAATTCAATAGGATCTCTCTCTCTCTCACACACACACACACACATACAACATACAAAGACACACACACACACACACACACACACTCCCTTTAAACCTAGCCTAAGAACTCGTTTCTTCCTAGCCCTTAGATGTAATCATGAACTGGTCCTCTAAGTTTTTCCATGATTTTTGTGGTGACTTCAATCACTCTTTTTCCCAAAAAGTTATATTTGAGAAATTAAAATATCCAGTAGTATGAAATCATCAAAACTTCTAACCTTCATCTAATGTAGAGATTTTCCTCTACCCTTGAGACCTGGAAGATCCTGTGGACAGAGTGGGTGGGAACATGAAGAATCAGTTTTTGTTCTCTCTCCTAACTAACTTCATTTCCTTCTCTCCCTTTTCCTGGGGAAGAACCGGATTCTCATACTACAAATCACTCCAAAAGAATCTTCTGTCCCAGCTTCTTTGACTTCCATCATGTACCATGTCCTGAAGGAGCAATCCAACATCTCCCATGACTGGGCATGTACCATTTTACTCTCAGCCTTTAGAGTCTCAGTGAAAACTGTGATTGGAAGGGTCCTATCTTATATCACACTTGCTTTTAGTAACTGCTCACCTCCAAGCCCCTCCTCACCATATTCCCTGAGGTCTTTGACTGCTGGGTCAGTCTTCTTCTACATACTGATGCCTTTTTCAGCACAGAAATTTAATTTACGTGAATTTTATTATACGTGCCTGTGGAGTAAGGGGTAGGGGCAGTGAAAAGATAAATAATTTAAACAATGCCTGCATTTCCATGGCCAGTAGTCTCAATTTATAATCCTATGGCAGCTCAAGTTCGAGTGGGATCTGCTATTTCCTGGGATATATTCTGTTCCTGATACTTTCTCAAACTATGAGCATTTCATCTACCTGGACATAAGTCTAATTATTACCTGCGGTTCTTAATGAAGAAATACTGATCTTTTCTAAACATGGAGAGAAACTGAAAATTAGTAAAAAAATAATAATAAATAAATAAAATAAAATAAGATAAGATAATAAATAAAATAAAATAAAATAAAATAAAAAAGAGAGGAGAATGGGAATAATCAACTCATCCTGGTTTGCTCAGGACTTTCCTGGTTATAGCACTAAAAGTCCCACATCCTGGGAAGACACTACACTAGTCTCAGGCAAACTGAAATGGTTGATCATCCCACTAGTAGATTCCAGGCATCAGAAGAAGCAGAGATTCTTGGAAAAGTGTGAGCACACTCCAACCCAGGTTCCAACTCTCCTCCGCCATATCACTGGGTCCCAGTCGTCTTCCTGCCTTTCTCATTGTTTTTGCTTAGGATGGGTGAGAGAAAGAAATAAGCCTTAACTGAGTCCTGACTTGAGCCAAAAGACTAGAAAGCTGGGTTACTAATATTTTATGCAAACTTTTTTTTTAAAAAAAATTTCTATAACTTTTCACTGTGTATTTCTCAGACTCTTTTATACCAAGAGGAAGAAAAGGAAATGAACCACAGATAGCAAAGTGGTCTACCCTCAGCCACACAGTAATTATGGGGAAGATCTAGGGTTTCCTGTTCTTGGCCTGGCCTGCTGAGGCATTTTGTCTTGGTAAGTTACTTAACCCTATCTGGGTTTTGTTTTGTTTTTTTCATCTTTAGCCTTTAAAAAAAAAAAAAAAAGACCATCTATTTCTAGCTGACTGAATGAGGGTGAGGATCAAATACAGAAAATGTGATAATTCATGTGAAAAATCTCTACTCAGATCTCTTTTCTCCAACTTTCCAGGCCCCTTACCCTGCCAGCTCACTTTGGACCTAGTCCTGTGCTTACTTTCTCTATTCCGAACATTAAAGTTGCTTGTCTGAGATCCCTTAGCATTTTTTTCTCATTGTAAATGTCAAAAGAAACCAGTAATATGAAAAGAAATACAGCCCTTGGCTAATGGGAGAAGGCAAATAGATCTCAGTGCTCTTTTAGTTCACATCATGGGGTTTCTGGTTTTTGTTTTGTTTTGTTTTTTTGGTTTGGTTTGGTTTTGGTTTTTTTTTATTGGACTTCAATGTGCCAGCATATAGCATATCACCCAGTGCTCATCCTGTCAAGTGCCCCCCTCAGTGCCCATCACCCAGTCACCCCAACCCCCCACCCACCCACCTTCCTTTCCACTACCCCTTGTTCGTTTCCCAGAGTTAGGAGTCTCTCATGTTCTGTCACCCTCACTGATATTTCCCACCCATTTTCTCTCCTTTCCCCTTTACTCCCTTTCACTATTTTTTATATTCCCCAAATGAATGAGACCATATAATGTTTGTCCTCCGATTGATTTATTTCACCCAGCATAATACCCTCCAGTTCCATCCACGTCAAAGCAAATGGTGGGTATTTGTCATTTCTTTTTTTATTTTTTATTTTTTTTTAAGATTTATTTATTTATGATAGAGAGAGAGAGAGAGAGAGAGAGAGAGGCAGA
This sequence comes from Vulpes lagopus, assembly GCF_018345385.1. Lineage (NCBI taxonomy): Eukaryota > Metazoa > Chordata > Mammalia > Carnivora > Canidae > Vulpes > Vulpes lagopus. The sequence continues at coordinate 105,586,017 of NC_054829.1, forward strand.
GGGAGAAGCAGGTTCCGTGCAGGGAGCCTGACGTGGGACTCGATCCCGGGACTGCATGGTCGCGCCCTGGGCCAAAGGCAGGCGCCAAACCGCCGAGCCTCCCAGGGATCCCCATCATTTCTTTTTTTAAAAGATTTTATTTTATTTATTCATGAGAGGCACAGAGAGAGACAGAGACAGAGAGACAGAGAGAGAGACAGAGACACAGGCGGAGGGAGAAGTAGGCTCCATGCAGGGAGCCGGAGGCGGGACTTGATCTCTGGTCTCCAGGATCAGCCCGGGCCGAAGGCGGCGCTAAACTGCTGGGCCACCGGGTTGCCTGTATTTTGTTGTTTCTAATGGCTGAGTAATATTCCATTGTATACATAGACCACAGCTTCTTTATCCATTCATCTTTCATGGGGTTTCTTCTACAGTTTTCTGGTCCAGAAGGGATTATCTAATGATAGGAATATCACAGAAGGTAGGACAGGATGGCCAAAAAAAAAAAAAAAAAAAAAAGATGAAAAAATATCTGAGAACAGCAAATTTTGGAGAGTTTTCTAAGGCAACACTGATACCCATCCCTGATTCCAACTCCTAGTTAACATCCTGAAGTGATAGAAAGTTTAAGAGTTAGAAACCCAACAGACAGATCCTAGTAGTCAAGGATATCAGGTGAGTTTTCTTCTACTTCTAACAAGTTTATATATTAGCATGAGATTTTCTAAAACTATGCCCATTTCCAGGGACAGTATAGCCAAAGTCAAAGAACAAGAATAGAACATTCCAAAATTAGAAATATGTATCTGAAATTTTCACTTGAAAAACTAAGCTGCAACCAGGTCGGAATATTAGTGCATAATACTGATGTCAGCAAGTGTTACTTAGAGTAACTGAGATGTGGATCTATGCAAATGACTATAATCACCTTTGTACAGTGGGCTGCCTATTCTTCCTGTACCTTATAAATACATTCTATAAGAGGAAGCATTGCCAGGATACAAGAGAAAACTGGAGGAGGGGAAAATTGAGGGATATTTTCCACATCCCTTCCTAACCAGTTCCTTCTTCCTCCCTGCCAGGCTTTAGTTTGACAATAACTGCATTACTCAATGTAAAGCCACAACTAGTGTTGAGTGGTCCTGGCATCATGTCTATAGCACTCACCAGCTTCTAGTAAAACCATTTTCTCCACTTGCCCCTCAGGCATCAGAGTTGTAACAGCTTCCCATTGATGCTAGTCTCCGGGTAGTCACCGTTCCTTGTTGGTTTTCTCAACTATGTTGTATTAGTTTGCTAGAGCTGCTGTCATGAAATACCACAGCCTGAATGGCTTAAACAACAGAAATTTATTTTCTCATAGTTCTGGAAGTTGTCAAAGATCAAGATCCAGCAGATTTTGCTTTCTGGCAAGGGCTCTCCCCTTGAGCCACTGTCTTGCTGTGTACTCACATGACCTCTTCTTTGTGCTGGAGCAAAGGCAGGAGAGATGAAAGAGCTCTCTGGCCCTTCTCATAAGGACACTAATCCTATAGGATCAGGGACTCACCCTTATGATCTCATTTAATCTTAATTGCCTCCGTATAGGCTGTATCCCCAAATATGGTCACATTGGAGGTTAGAGCCTCAGCATGTGGACTTTGCAGGGAGAGGAGCAGGGTTGGGACACAAACACTGTACACAACACATGTACATCTTCTATAAAGAGTCTCTGTTAAACCGTCTGTAATGAACCCCTTGGTTATATTATCTTCTTCCTGCCAGGATATTGATATATGTATGAATGATAAAATGGTGAATGGAGTCAACCTCTAGATTATACAGGTCTTAAAAAGGAAAAAGAAAGAAGCTTTTATCTGAAATTTTCGTATAATTAAAATACCTTCTTATTTCTTTTCTATGAAGACAACACAAGAATCAACTCCTTTCAAAACAGTTGCTTCATCTTACCTAGCTTTTTTATATAGGCTCTTAAAAATATTTCAATTATAATGTCAAATTTTTAACTATCCTCCAAAAGATTATTTACACCTCTTGAGGCTATTTTGAAAGACCATTTGGGTATAATTCCAAAAGAGACCATTACATAAAAACTTTTTATCTAAAATATATATATGAAAGCAACTAACTTTCTTGTTTCCAAAACACATCAAAAAGAACATGGGGCACCTGGGTGGCTCAGTGGGTTGGGCATCTGCCTTCGCCTCAGATCATGAGCCCAGAGTCCCAGGATCAAGCTCAGCAAGGAGTATGCTTCTCCTTTTTCCCCCCACCCTACTTTCATGCTCTCTCTCTCTCTCTCTCTCTCAAATAAATAAATAAAATCTTAAAAAAAAAAGATGAACATAAATTCAGGGATATTGACTAAAGAAACCAAATGAGGGGGGCCTGGGTGGTTCAATTGGTTAAACATTCAGCTTGATTTCAGCTCAGATCAGGATCTTGGCATTGTGAGATAGCCCTGAGTCCAGCTCCACCATTGGGCATGGGGCCTGCTTAGGACTGATTCTTTCTCCCTCTCCCTCTGCCCATCCCCCATCCCCCACTCCCATGTGGGCTCTCTCTCAAAAAAGGAAGGAAGGAAGGAAGGAAGGAAGGAAGGAAGGAAGGAAGGAAGGAAGACAGAAAAATGAAAACCCTAGACTTTAACAAGCAAAAAAATCACTGCCATAGAAGACCTAAGATCATTAGACAATAGATTCAATATCAAAGAGAAGCTGCTATAATCTGACTCTTTAGTAATATGCTGTTATTCTTATAAATCTCTTTGCAGTTTAAAAAATGTTTTAATATATGTGGAAGCTTTCTAATTGCTTCCCAGGTGCAATTCTCTTTAGCCTTGGAAATATAACTCAAAATCTGGTTTTTAGATGAGGATATAGCCACTAATCCTAAACTATAGAGTTTATATTATATGATCTAATATGATCTAATTATAAGCTAAATTATAAATTGTGTGAGGGCAAAGACCATGCCTTTCTTTCCTGCTAAATCTTCACAGAACTTACACACAGTAAATACACAATAAACATTTTGCTAATTAAATGAACAAAGATTCCTTGATAAAAATATCCTCTTTTTAATTTTTTTTAGATATTATTGTTAAGGTAACTTTTCCCAAAAGGAAGAAGCACAACATTGTGGATAAATTTGTGGGCTCTGGAACCACTCAGCCTGGGTCCATTCCCTCTCTGATACCAGCTGTGGATTAGAAAAGTTAAGTTCTTTTTATAATATGTATAATAGAGAAAATATTAATACCTACCTTAGAGAGCTTTTATGAGAACTAAGTGAGTTGGCTTTAAAAGCTTAAAATAGGGCAGCCTGGGTGGCTCAGTGGTTTAGCGCTGCCTTCAGGCCAGGGCATGATCCTGGGGACCCGGGATCGAGTCCCACGTCAGGCTCCCTGCATGGAGCCTGCTTCTCCCTCTGCCTATGTCTCTGCCTCTCTCTCTCTCTCTCTCTCTCTCTGAATAAATAAATAAAATCTTTAAAAAATAAAATAAAAGCTTAAAATAATTACTGGCATTAACAAGTGATCAACAAATATTAACTAGTAGTAAATATCTATATAATCAATTCTCATTATTTGTAGATTCCATATTTACAAATTTGCCTGCTCACTAAAATTCATTTGCAATCTCAAAATCAATACTGACAGCCTTACACAGACACAGACAAGTAGAGTGGAGGAAATTTTGACTTGCTTGACACACATGTTCCCTGCTGAGTCAAACAAAGTGAAACTCTGCTTTCATGTTTTGGCTCTCATACCACTTTTTGTCTCTCAAAAGTGTCCTTTTCTCAGTCTACTTAGATTTTCACATATTTTTGTGCTTTTTGTTGGTGATTTTACTGTTTAAAATGGCCTCAAAGCATGAGGATGAAATGCTGTCTAGAGTTCCTAAGTGCAAGCAGGCTGTTATGTACCTTACAGAGAAAATACATGTTTTAGGTAAGCGTTATTCAAGCATGAATTACAGTGAGGTTGGCCATGAGTTCAATGTTAATGAATCAACTACATATCAAATAAATCACCTTTAAACAGAAACACAAATAAATAAAACAAAGTTATGTATTGATTGGTTGGTGAAGATGTGATCAGAGGTCATAGGAACCTAACTGTATGTTTCCCCTAGGTTCAATAATTCCTTTTTTTGTGGTGCTTTATAGAACATGACTACCACGAATAATGGAACTGATTCTCTGTGTGTGCATAAAACAATAAAACATTTTTTCCTAAGATCCATTTATGGCTGCCTTAGATTTATGCATTTTGTTCTATGAGTTTTCAGGAGGAAGTTGAGGTGATCTTTTCCATGGGGAGAAAATTTTCTAGATGATCTGAATATATACAAAAGACTAATAAAACAGAGGGTGAAAATGCAAAAGCCAAAATGAAATTTTGGTGAAAATAAAGATAAACAGGTGATTGATCTAGAGCAGTAGCTGGTAGACTGAAGGGAGAACCAGTGTTCTTTTTAACTTCTATCAGGAAGTTGTTTTAAACAACTGTGTTGTTTTAAACTTCTGTCAAGTTACTCAACCAAAATGAAGACATTTTTTTAAATGTTATTTATCTATTTATTTATATATTTATTTGAGAGAGAGTGCACAAGTAGGGGGGAAAGTCAGAGGGAGAAGGAAAAGCAGACTCCCCACCAGGCATGGAGTCTGACTCAGGGCTCAATCCCAGGACCCCAAGATCATGACCTGAGCCAAATGCATATGCTTAACCTACTGAGCCACTCAGGTGCCCAAGACATCTTTTGAAGTATATTAATTATACATTGTCTTTACCTAGCAATATAGTAAACAGTAGAAAAGTCCCAGAATTGACAGTGCAGACTGGAGGCAGAAAAGTGGCGGTGATCTCTGGAAAAAAAGAAGGTAGAGCAAGACTATGAACTCAATCTTATGGTTATAGTTATAAGTTAAATAAACTCTTAATAAATTAGGTAGCTTATTCCTCAAAATAAAAAAAATAAATAAGTGTTGCACACTAGCATTAGCTTTAGCATCAGCAGACCTGGGTTTGAACTTGGGAGTCCCAGATAAGCCACAAAGCTTTCATTTCCCTAACAGTAAAATCAGGACCTAATATCTACCTCAAAATACTGTTTATGTGTTTAAATGATATAGTCAGTGTATAAAAAGTAATGCACTGCTAGGCCTGCAGTGAGTTCTCAGCAAGTGTCAGCCATCATATATACTACCTGGCTTTGTCTTTCTCTTCAGTGCTCTTAGCTAATGTGTATCCCAAGATATGAATATTTCAGGACATATTTTAATACACTTTGAAAAGAATGTAAGTATTTTATGAGTTCCATTTCAACTATAAGAATCATTTGAATGTTCAATCCCTGCACCTCTTAATACTGTAGGAATGTGGTAAGGAAAACAAAAATAACTTATTTTAGAAGTTTCTATTTACAGGTATTTGCAAACCGGCTCAGGATGCCTTCTTCTAAAAAACTTTGGCTGAAGAGAGCATAATTTTGTCACTGAGGCCAAGGGTGATATTTATCTATTTATTTATAAATGTACCCTTCTTAATAAGAAGTGTCATCCCCATCCCCTATTTCACCCATCCCCCACTCCCACCCCCACCCCCACCCCCACCCCCATAACTATCAGTTTGTTCTCTATACTTAAGAGTCTCTTTCCTGGTTTGTCTAGCTCTCTCTCTTTCTCTCTCTCTCTCTTTTTTTTTTTTGTTGTTTTTTTTATCTTTCTCATTTGTTTTATTTCTCAAATTCTTCATTTTAGTAAAAGCATATGATATTTGTCTTTCTCTGACTGACTTATTTCACTTGGCAATATACTGTCTAGCTCCATCCATGTTGTTACAAATGACAAGGTTTCATTTTTTTATTTTTTTATTCAATATTCCATTGTGTGTGTGTGCGTGCGCATGTGTGTGTGTACCACATCTTTATCCTTTCATCAGTCAATGGACACTTGGGCTGCTTCCATAATTTGGCTATTGTAGATAATACTGCTATAAACATAAAGGTGCATGTATCTCTTTATATTAGTGTTTTTGTGTTTTGAGGTAAAGACCAACTAGTATGATTGCTGGGTCATAGGGTAGTTCTATTTTTAACTTTTTGAGGAAACTCCATACTGTTTTCTACAGTGGCCAAGGGTGATATTTAGAGATTAGAAATCTAAAACAGAATGGAAAGGAATTCATTTGTTGATTCATCCATTCAGTTATCACTTGTTGAGTGTTTCCGGTGGGCCAGACCCTGTCCTACACTCTGGGGTCTTTTGCCTACATCATGCCACTAATTTATGGGAGTTAGCTATGAACAACACAGGAATGAGCCCTTCCCTCATGGTCTTGGGAGCAGGGGAAGAAAAGCAAAAACAATCACACAAACAACTGTACAATGTAAACATGACATACCTTAAGAAGTGTTCACACCAAGACACATGTGATCCAATCTAAGCATTATCGCCAAGAAAGCGGTTTGGGATCTATCAGGTAATTCCAGTGTCATAATGGGAAGGAAATACCAATGCTTAGCAACACTTCCACAAATTCCCTCTCCTCTCTTACTTGCCTCTCTCCTATGAGCCACAGAACATCTCATCCCCTAGCCTGAAGCCACATCGGGTTCCCTCATTTCTCCTTATTTTCCATTTCCCATTTCTCCAGTTTCTTTCCCACTTCCATGTTCCCCCACAGTATCCCAACATCCTCTTTGAAGGTGGGAAACTGAAATAAAAATACTAGCACACTCTTTAGCAGTTGACAGGGAAAAGGTCAGGATCCTCCTATTATATTAATTTTTCTTTCTGTACAGAAGGAAAGGAAGAAGGCTTAATGGAAGTGGTAGATAAAAAGACCTCATCAAGTCTGGTAATGTGCAGAAAGGTCCCTGGGAAAATAGCACTTAAATTGAGAAGAAGGAGGTGCCTGGGTGGCTCAGTCTATTAAGCATCTGTCTTCTGCTCAGGTCATTATCCTGGGGTCCTAGGATCCAGCCCCACATCGTGCTCTCTGCTCAGTGGGGAGTCTGCTTCTCCCTCTGCCACTCCCCCACCCTGCTCATGGTTGCTGTCTCTCACTCTCTCTCTCTCAAATAAATAAATAAATCTTTTTTTTAAAACTTGAGAAGAAAGGGTTAGCCAAAAGAAGTAAGAAAATCAGACATAGTGGATGAGAAAGAAAGGAACATGGTGTTGAAGAAACAAGAAGAAAGCCAATGTGGTTAGGGCAGAGCAAGGGGAGACATTTGGGGAAAGAGGCAGGATAGGCAGGGAAGGACCAGATGCATGCAGGGTTTTTATCCTCAAAGCAACAGAGAGCCACTCAAGAATATTTGTTTCATATTTATAAAGTAAATATTATTTTTTTTCAGAGAAGATTTTATTAGTAGTATTTTTGGTAAGACAGTTGAACCTTGAACAACATGGGACCTAGGGACACCGATCCCTTGCATGTTAGAAAAACCATATGACTTTTGACTCCCCCAAAACTTAACTACTGATAGCCCACCGTTGACCAAGAGCCTTATTGATAGCATAGTCATTAACACATATGCTGTACGTTGTATGTATTAGACATTATTTCTTGCAAGAAAGTAAGCTAGAGAAAAGAAAATATTTTTTTTAAATAAGGAAAATATGGGGCGCCTGGGTGGCTCAGTCAGCTAAGTGTCTGCCTTGGACTCAGGTCATGATCCTGGGGTCCTGGGATTGAGCCCAGCGTTGGATCCCCTGCTCAGTGGGGAGTCTGCTTCTCCCTCTTCCTCTGCTTCTCCCCCTGTTTGTGTTCCCTCTCTCTCTCTCTCTCTCTGAAATAAATGCATAAAATATTTTTAAAACTTAAGGAAAATACGTTTACAATATTGCTCTGTATTTATCAGAAAAAAATCCACATATAAGTGGACCTGTGCAGTTTAAACCCATGTTATTCATGTGTATTAAACCTATTTTTTTAAAGCCAAGATCTATAATCTTTTACTCTAAGCCTCTCGTCCATGGTCATAACATTCATCAAAGATTTTTATTTTGGAATGAGAACGATCTGTATCCATTCGTTTCTTTCTTTAGGGAAAAAAAAATCACATAGGAAAAGTGAATATATCCTACACCTACACACACATTTATCCCAGTGGAAACTGCTCTAGGCTGCATCCTGAAACATATACTCCAACTAAAGCTGTTACAGGGAATATAGCGTAATTATAGCTCAAAATGTAGCTCTCCTTGACTATATCGTGAAACCTAAAATAGACTTGTGAAGTTAGTTTTTAAAAACATCCAAATACACAAATTTTTATCTTCCTCTGTGCTTGTAACAAAGATTCTTTTTCTCTGTGTTCACAGTGAACCGTTGTGTTCAGCAGGAAAGAAACCAGCCTCTCATACCATTCTTTTCCTAAACACCTGGTTGTTCCGTTTTAACAAGGTGACTGGTTTCCACCATAACTCAGCTATTTTTCCACTTGGCTGGGTCCCCTTGGACCTCAAAGTAAAAATCTATGTAACATTAGCTTTCCTACTAACACTATGTGGATTTTTTTGCCTACATCATGCCACTAATTTATGGGTAATTCTGTGAACAATGCAAATGGGGATTCCTTCCTCTGCACTTCTTTCTCTGCACATTTCTGAGATGTACCAAGAGGCAACATTATGCAGACCTTTTTGGTTCTGTGTTCTATCTCAACCTGTATATCACTGATTTCTCAGTACAGGTAGAACTCTTACATCTGCTACTGGCTCCTTTCCTAGTTCATTGTATATGTGAAGTAACCATAAAGTGAAAGGTTTTCCAAGTTCCCTTATTTATAGGATCGGAATAATGGTTGCCTTTTACCTTTCAGACCAAAGTCCTGTCAAATATAGCTAACTAGAAGGAGGTCATTCCACATTTGCAGCCACCCTTCCAAAGCCTACAGACATGCAGGGGAAGAATGATCTCCATGTTGAACCACTGGGTCTTATATTTTATGTGCAGCAGTAAAAAGTTTACTTTGCCATACTGAAATTATTCCCAGTTTGAGGGCCAATGGGTCATAAACACCAGGTAATAATTACTGGCCTTAACCATTCTTAATTAAATGGAGAATTTAGAAGTTAAACACAAAGTCTTCCTCCCTATCTAGCCATAGCAGGAATAGTATTATATACTTAGAGGTTTCAAAGAAAGTATTGTCCTTAGACCCAGGTAAAAGGTCCCTTGTCTTGAGCCCCTTGCTGTCGAGGGCCCCACATTGGCCCTCTCCCAGTCCTACTCTTCTCTATGTTGCAAGAGAAGGGGATGTACCCACTCAGAGCCTGAGCTTTCTCTTCTGGACCACTTTTGGGACTCTAGGACCACAGAGTTCCTTGTCCACATTATCCTCTCAACCTGCTTTCTGAGTTTCTAAGCCTCAGGATGACCAAGGGGCAGCTGTCAGAAAGGGTGTGTGGATGGAGCCTGGATATGTGAGTTGGAGTGTCCAGCATGCACATGAAGCCCCTTGCTGTGTGGGGCGGAGCCAGTGACAGAAGGAAAAGGAGATTGGCTCCCTTCACACCTCCATGCTCTGCTAGAAAAGCCCAGGTTAAGAGAAAGAACATCTCCTACTTAACTTGGTTAACTTGATCTATCCCTTATAGATATTTATATAGATGATCTGTGGATTTTTTTTCTGTATTCTTGCCCCAAACCTCACAAATCTGAGGCATGGGTCTTTAAAAGAATGTCCTGAGTTCAGAGAAATTGATGACTAACAATACATTGGGAAATTATATTCCTTTCTAAACATAAATCACTGGGACTGTAACACAAAAGATGAAAGTGGAGGAAGGGAGAGTAAAGTGCCACCGTTCAGATCCAACAGTAGCTTCAATCTCCTAAGTTGTGCTCTTCATTCACAAAGCATGGGGAGCCAGATAGAACATTCTTCTCTCTGCCACAAGAATTCCATCTGTAGAACAGTGGCTCCCAGGCTGCCAGCTGCTCTTCACTCTCCTGTTGTAAGAATGCAGCTGAGGTTGAAAACTTGTCACCAAGTTGAAGCCAATATCCACCTGTCCCTCTTGTCAGTCTCTTTCTGCAAAGTCTTCCTGGGATTTAAAAACTAAAGCCATAAAACTGGGATTTGCCTTGACTCTCTCTAGAACAGCTATACACTATGCTTGCATGCATCATATGTCCCAGGATGATGGGGTCTTTTTAAAATTGTGATATTTAAATAAAATAAAATAACAGCTGTGAAAGACTGTGAACAGCCATTACACATATTCTTAGGAATTTTTTTTATTCAAATCATTGGGTGTGGATTTTATTTTTCAAGTAACCCCCCCAAAAGAAAATTATAAAAGGTGAGAGATGTTCGCAGTTATAATTTATACAAACACTGTATCAGTAATTTAAGTCTATTTCCTCATAAATAAAAAGTGAATATGTACAATTACATACATACAATTGCAATTTCATGAGTGTAGGCTCTTTCTTTCTTTCTTTCTTTCTTTTCTTTTCTTTTTTTAAAAGATTTTATTTATTTATTCATGAGAGACACAGAGAGAGAGAGAGGCAGAGACATAGGCAGAGAGAGAAGCAGGCTCCATGCAGGGGAGCCTGATGTGGAACTTGATCCTGGGACATGATCCCAGGATCATGCCTTGGGCTGAAGGCAAGCGCTCAACCGCTGAGCCATCCAGGTGTCCCTTTTTCTTTCTATAGTAGGAAAGAAAGTGCTTTTGTAGAATGTGCATATTAACATACTATTATTTTAACATCTAATATATTTTTAAAAGATACAAAGCCTTGGTGGATTTTGGTTCATTTTTTCTAATATTTTAATTTTTTTGACAGAGAGAGCATGAGTGGGAGGAGGGGCAGAGGAAGAAGGAGAAGCAGGCTCCTCCCTGAGCAGGGAGCCAACCGCATATGGGGCTTGATCCCAGGACCCTGAGATCATAACCTGAGCCGAAGGCAGATGCTTAACCAACTGAACCACCCAGGAGTCCCTCGTTCAATTTTTAAATTACATTTTAAAATAAATCTATCTTTTCATCAGTTCACTAATAGGAGAAAATGATTATGAGATGTATAAAAAATTACACTATCTCTTTGGAAGTACTATATAAAGATATTTTAGATAATCTCTAACCTTGTTGTATGTTGGTAAATTGAACACCAATAAAAATTAATTTATTAAAAAAAAAAACAAAAACTCAAACCTTGTGTCTAAAATCAAAGAGTGGGCTTACCTAAATTCATAAGGCATCAAAAAATGACAAATCAGCTTGGAAAATCAAATTGGCTCCAGCTGTGAACCAACATGCATGCCATTGAACATGGCAATCTGAAGTTTCACCTGGGTCACTTCTGAGGTACAGTGAGGAAGTCATTCACACATTTTGGAATGTTTTCTTTCTTTCATGACTACCCTTGTTGCAAACAGATGCTGCTTCTGCTGCTGCTGCTGCTGCTGCTGCTGCTGCTACTGCTGCTGTGTGTGTTTGTGTTATTTTTTATTTTTATTTTTTTGAGAGAAAGCATGCGGGTAGGGACAGGTAGCAGGAGAAGAGGGAGAGAGAAAATCTTAAGCAGACTCTGGGCTGGGCACCACATGGGACTGTATCTCATGACCCTAAGATCATAACCCGAGAAAATCAGCACTTAACCTTCTGAGCCACCCAGGCGCTCCTGTGTGTGTTTAAATAGCTTTGCAAATGGTTATCGTCCAAACCCTTTTAATGGAGAAATCAGAAAAGAAGAGACCTACTATACTTCCTAGTACTATATGTCTTACTTAGGAACTGGCAAAAGCAGGGAGGAGAAATGGTCATCAGGTTAGGTATTGTGTATGCTAACTTTGCTGATTCTGATCATACATAAATGGATTCCTGAAAGGACATCTTTTTATATCTCTTAACAATGCTCAAGGGGCACCTGGGTGGCTCAGTGGCTGAACATCTGCCTTGAGATCAGGTCGTGATCCTAGGGTCCTAAGATCGAGTACCGCATCAGGATCCCCTCAAGGAGCCTGCTTCTCCCTCTGCCTATGTCTCTGCCTCTCTCTGTTTGTCTCTCATGAATAAATAAATAAAATCTTAAAAAAAAAAACAATGCTCAAGCCACGCATGCTGAGGATATATAATAAGGATTCTATACCATTGGAACAATTAAAATACCAGAGAACAATAAGAGCCAATAGGTGGACTAAAGCAAGATATATCACACCTACTAACACAAAACTAATATGACACAGAGTTGTGGGGTCAGATACTTACAGGGCACAGTTCCTATGCTCTTCTTCAGAGTGAAATCTTTAAAGGTGGTGCCCAATAGCAGATTTTGATTGAGTTCAAGAGAATGACTGAATAATGAGATTTATCCAATTTGGACATACATTAATCTTTAGAGACCCTTCTAATTCTAATTTTTAAGAAAGAAAATATATATTTCTATATCTGAAAGGTTAAAAGTAGGTAGGTATGCCTTAGAGAAAACATACTGTAGACTTACAGAGCCTCTTGAACATGTGCTTTTTGTTCTGCTGACACTGAGATCAGAAAGCAATAAAGGAAAGCAATTACATTTATTGACTCCATGTAGCTTAGCAATTCCCGAAACAGCTTATCAATGAGAAATTGGTGAGGAAAGTCACTTTTCAGTTCTCAACATTTCAATCATGGAAACTGACGCAAATGTCACAGGCTGTGATTTTTCTAACTCCCTAATTTGTTTTGCCTCATGCATACCACTGTTTCCTTTGGAGAGGAAGTAGTGACTGGAAGCCAGCTGCTGAATGTTAATCCTTCTCCATGACTGCCTCACTTCCCACTCCTCCTCATCTCTCACCTCACCACCACCCTCACCTGTCATGCCATGAAGTTCTAGCATGCCAAGGAGCCAGGAGGAGCTTTGTAGTGAAGCATAGGTCTAACAAAACCTAAACCTGTTCTATCCCTCCTTAAATCAGAACACGTAACTCCACCTGGCAAGAAATCACATCTGCTTTTAAATTATACACTGTGCCCAGCTACAATGGGCGCACTCAGTACCACACATCCATGTTAAACAGTAATAACTTAAACATTTGCCCATCATAACCTCCGTGTATGTTCAAATAATACGAGCCACTAAAATTTCACTGCACATGTATTTTTCTACTACTTCTACTGCACAGAAAGCTCATTCACATGTAAGTCTCAGTAGCACTGGAACATGTTTATTTATAAGATTATTTTCCAGTTTGTGTGGAGAGCCAATTTCCACACTTTCAATAATTTTAATAAATAAATAGACGGTATCCTTTCTATCAGAGTGCTTATAAGAAGTCCATTATTATATATAGCAAGACTTTTTTTTAATATTGACCATGCCACTTATGTGTATATATGTGAATTGATACAGATATAGATACAGATATGGATGCCAAAACTGCTAATCATCAAATGCTTAATATATGCCAGGCAGTGGGCTAATCACTTATATCATTGGTTAACAATATTTGTCGAACACCTCTGATGCATCAGGAGCTTGGGTTGGGTGGCAGGTAGTAGGTAAGAGCTAAAAAGACAAACACGGCCTTAGTCCTCAAGAAGCTTATAGTCTTGGCGCACCTGGGTGGCTCAGTCGGTTAAGCATCTGCCTTGGCTCAGGTCATGGTCTGGGATGGAGCCCCAAGTCAGGCTCTCTGCTCAACGGAGAGCCTGCTTCTTCCTCTATCACTGTCTGCTGCTCCCTCTGCTTATGTGCGGGCTCCCTCTTTCTCTCTCTCTCTCTGTCTCTCTCTCTCCCTCCCTCCCTCTCTCTCTCTCTGTCAATTAAATAAATAAAATGGGTGGAAAAGCAGCTTATAGTCTAGTAGATAAGACAAACATTTAAGAAAAACAATATAGTAAGGCATCTAACCAGAGGGCCCACCTCCGTGATAAAGCAGTGTTTAATTCAGCAGGTGAAAAGTGAAGGCAGAATGGTCTGTGAGAATGAGAAATGAGTTTACAAAAGTAAAGAACACAAGCAGAAGGAGAGTGTGTAGTGGTGATGCTGGAGAATGGGCAGTGATCAGGTATAAATGGGGTTTTTAAAGCAAATTAAGGAATTTGGACTTTACCCTGAAGTCCAAACACCTAGGGGATTTAAGCATGCGAGTGTCACCATCAGATTTGTATGGAACAAGGATTAGAGGCAGACAGACCAGTTTCAAGCCATTGCAGTAACCCAGGCTGCAGGGAAGATGACCTGGACCGAGGTGCAGAAGTGGAAAGCAACAAAGTCCATGCATTCAAGAAATTGATTTGGAGTCAGTAGGACTTGAGGATAGAGCACCCTTGGGGAGAGGGGAGAGAAGAGGTGATGTGTAGGAGAGAGGAATCATGGTCTCAACAATTGTCTGATGGGTACGTTTGTAGTAGAGAGCCATACCAGATTCTTCCACTCAGAACACAGCCAATATTTTCTTTAATGTTGTATCTCAGTTTTCTGAGTTCTGGATTTGGATGACAGATGTTCCCAGGGGAACTACCATGAGGCAGACCCAAAGCACTTTCAATAAACAGGCAATAACAATCTTTATTTCACACATGGAAAAAACATATTTTACAAAAAAGAATTATTTGTGCTTCTTTCCTTGGCTTCATCTGAACCTTTTGTGAGGATGTGAATAGAAATTAAGACCTAACTCCCAAATGAGGTTGTTTTCCTAACATTATATTTCATCAATGAAATTGTCTTGTTTTCCTAATCAGGCACTCTGGGTTCTAATGTTGGTTTGAATTATTACCAGGAACCATAGAAATATGTAACTTTGAGAGTCCACCAAGCAGACTCTTAAAAAATATTTAGTTGTTCAGTGATCATGCTCATAGTATCATAAAATTAAAGTTGATGAGAAGCCAACAGAGCCTATTTCAAAAGCTGGCTAAAATCTATTCCAATAACTTCCTTTCAGCTTCTAAAATTTGAAAATTAGCCCTACAAGACCCGTAAAGGATTGGTGTGAAGAATTAGAAGAGACCCCAAAAAACACACTTATTAATAGGATAAAGTACCATTTCATCTGAGTGTGGGTAGAATTCCTATAGATCAAATGTGGGAGTAGAGAAAATAAAGTGAAACTGTGACAGCTGGCACATCAACAACTCCATCTTCTCTAAAAATATACAAAATATACATTGCTACGGTGGTTTGATGATATCTGTTGTCAATTCTAGTAATGGCATCATGAGAATCAATTTATTTGTGAGAACTCCCTAGTGTAGAGTTCTAATCCCTCCCTTACATGACAGGGAGAAGATTCAAGTGGAGTGGGGACATCTGGTGAATGTATTTTCTTATTCTACAAACAATTCCCCCAAATAGTGTAATGCTGATTCTTCAGTTACTTACTGAATGAAAGTAGGAAAGAATTAAGATTTAGGATGTCATTCACAGGGCACACGCACAGGAAAAACAAGTCAAGTAATTGAAGTGTCATTTTAAGTGAGCAATATATTTTAAAAGATTGTATAAGAAACTGATTAAAGGCAAAGACGAATGTCATTCATAGATGACCATGAAGAAGAATATAAAATTAGTAGGTGGAAATATCTAGCAGAAATGTACACAGATACAGATGGCTATGTGCTCTGATTGCCCTTGAAACTCTGCAGAATTAAACTTGCTCTTGTTTTACTTACTTTTTAACAAAAAAGTTTAACTTTTTGTTCTTATGTTAGTATTTTACAAATGTGAAAATGCATTAGTAATTCTTGGAACCATCTCACAAAGATGGTGCTTTGTGGTTTTTATGTGTATAGGGAAGAACAGGTGTCAGATAAGCAGTGTCAAAAGAGATCACCACCCTAATCAACAGGGATGACAGATCAACAAATCTGCCTCCCTCAGGGAAACCACAAAACTTTCTTTTCCCTGGAAAAATGATGTAGAGATCTTCTTTCTCAGGACAAGTCATTTAAGTCACAACCCACCATAAACCAAGTTCCAAATATTAACATTGATGAGTGAATTCACCAAGGGCTCAAAATAACTTTAGTGCTAGCAGGAAAGGTCCTCACATCATTTACTTTAAGAGGAAGATGAGAAGGGTGGGGAGAGGGAAAGAGGAAGAGGAGAATAAGGGAGGGGAGATAGAAAGAGAAGTTAAGGAAGGAAGGGAGGACGAAAGGAAGAGAAGAAAAGAAAGAAGGAAGGAAGGAAGAAATTTTACATTTAGGAAATAAAAATGGGGCAGCCCGGGTGGCTCAGCAGTTTAGCGCTGCCTTCAGCCCAGGTTGTGATCCTGGAGGCCTGGAACTGAGTCCCACTTTGGGCTCCCTGCATAGAGCCTGCTTCTCCTTCTGCCTATGTCTCTGCTTCTGTGTGTGCGTGTGTGTGTGTGTCTCATGAATAAATAAATAAAATATTTTTTTTAAAAAAGGAAATAGAAATGATCCCTTCCCTCAACTTTAGGCTGCCTGTGGAATGTAGGTGGATGTGAATGAATAAATTGCTTCTCTTTCCCACACTAATGAAGGAGTTCTGGTCCCACATCAGTCACTACCTTGCACTGCCCTGGGCATCAGAAAAAGCCACCAGGTAAAGGACAGGTGAATCACAGAATCTGCAAATTGCAAAGACAAGTCTAAAATTCCATCTGAATGCAATGAAACACAGGGACACCTGCACCCCGATGTTTCTAGCAGCAATGTCCACAATAGCCAAACTGTGGAAGGAGCCTCGGTGTCCATCGAAAGATGAATGGATAAAGAAGATGTGGTTTATGTATACAATGGAATATTACTCAGCCATTAGAAATGACAAATACCCACCATTTGCTTCGACGTGGATGGAACTGGAGGGTATTATGCTGAGTGAAATAAGTCAATCGGAGAATGATAAACATTATATGGTCTCATTCATTTGGGGAATATAAAAAATAGTAAAAGGGAATAAAGGGGAAAGGAGAAAAAAATGAGTGAGAAATATCAGAAAGGGAGACAGAACAGGAGAGACTCTTAACTTTGGGAAAGGAACTAGAGGTAGTGGAAGGGGAGGTGGGCGGGGGGTGGGGGTGACTGGGTGACGGGCACTGAGGGAGGCACTTGATGGGATGAGCACTGGGTGTTATTCTATCTGTTGGCAAATTGAACACCAATAAAAAATAAATTTATAAATAAAAAAATAAAAAATAAAATAAAATTCCATCTGAAGAACTGTATCCCCAAGGTGGTCATCCCATGTCTGCATAAATTTATGTGATAGAGAAGTAGTCACTCTACTATCAATTTTGTACAACTCTGATTGTTAGAAAGGTATTTCTTGACATTAGGCTAAAATCTGGTTCTCTGTGTTGTCTCTATTGCAAGTTCTAGTTCCTCTTCTGCAGCAATATAAAAAAAATTGTTCTTCTACCTCATCCCTTCACACACTGAAAAAATTGTCATGCTCCTATAAGTGTTCTCTTAAGGAAAATGCCAATTCCTTCAGCCTTCTATCATAAGACATGGTTTCTTTCTTTTTTTTTTTAATTTTTTTTTTATTTATGATAGTCACAGAGAGAGAGAGAGGCAGAGACACAGGCGGAGGGAGAAGCAGGCTCCATGCACCGGGAGCCCGATGTGGGATTCGATCCCGGGTCTCCAGGATCGTGCCCTGGGCCAAAGGCAGGCGCCAAACCGCTGGGCCCAGCACAGACCAGTTTCAAGCCATTGCAGTAACCCAGGCTGCAGGGAAGATGACCTGGACCGAGGTGCAGAAGTGGAAAGCAACAAAGTCCATGCATTCAAGAAATTGATTTGGAGTCAGTAGGACTTGAGGATAGAGCACCCTTGGGGAGAGGGGAGAGAAGAGGTGATGTGTAGGAGAGAGGAATCATGGTCTCAACAATTGTCTGATGGGTACGTTTGTAGTAGAGAGCCATACCAGATTCTTCCACTCAGAACACAGCCAATATTTTCTTTAATGTTGTATCTCAGTTTTCTGAGTTCTGGATTTGGATGACAGATGTTCCCAGGGGAACTACCATGAGGCAGACCCAAAGCACTTTCAATAAACAGGCAATAACAATCTTTATTTCACACATGGAAAAAACATATTTTACAAAAAAGAATTATTTGTGCTTCTTTCCTTGGCTTCATCTGAACCTTTTGTGAGGATGTGAATAGAAATTAAGACCTAACTCCCAAATGAGGTTGTTTTCCTAACATTATATTTCATCAATGAAATTGTCTTGTTTTCCTAATCAGGCACTCTGGGTTCTAATGTTGGTTTGAATTATTACCAGGAACCATAGAAATATGTAACTTTGAGAGTCCACCAAGCAGACTCTTAAAAAATATTTAGTTGTTCAGTGATCATGCTCATAGTATCATAAAATTAAAGTTGATGAGAAGCCAACAGAGCCTATTTCAAAAGCTGGCTAAAATCTATTCCAATAACTTCCTTTCAGCTTCTAAAATTTGAAAATTAGCCCTACAAGACCCGTAAAGGATTGGTGTGAAGAATTAGAAGAGACCCCAAAAAACACACTTATTAATAGGATAAAGTACCATTTCATCTGAGTGTGGGTAGAATTCCTATAGATCAAATGTGGGAGTAGAGAAAATAAAGTGAAACTGTGACAGCTGGCACATCAACAACTCCATCTTCTCTAAAAATATACAAAATATACATTGCTACGGTGGTTTGATGATATCTGTTGTCAATTCTAGTAATGGCATCATGAGAATCAATTTATTTGTGAGAACTCCCTAGTGTAGAGTTCTAATCCCTCCCTTACATGACAGGGAGAAGATTCAAGTGGAGTGGGGACATCTGGTGAATGTATTTTCTTATTCTACAAACAATTCCCCCAAATAGTGTAATGCTGATTCTTCAGTTACTTACTGAATGAAAGTAGGAAAGAATTAAGATTTAGGATGTCATTCACAGGGCACACGCACAGGAAAAACAAGTCAAGTAATTGAAGTGTCATTTTAAGTGAGCAATATATTTTAAAAGATTGTATAAGAAACTGATTAAAGGCAAAGACGAATGTCATTCATAGATGACCATGAAGAAGAATATAAAATTAGTAGGTGGAAATATCTAGCAGAAATGTACACAGATACAGATGGCTATGTGCTCTGATTGCCCTTGAAACTCTGCAGAATTAAACTTGCTCTTGTTTTACTTACTTTTTAACAAAAAAGTTTAACTTTTTGTTCTTATGTTAGTATTTTACAAATGTGAAAATGCATTAGTAATTCTTGGAACCATCTCACAAAGATGGTGCTTTGTGGTTTTTATGTGTATAGGGAAGAACAGGTGTCAGATAAGCAGTGTCAAAAGAGATCACCACCCTAATCAACAGGGATGACAGATCAACAAATCTGCCTCCCTCAGGGAAACCACAAAACTTTCTTTTCCCTGGAAAAATGATGTAGAGATCTTCTTTCTCAGGACAAGTCATTTAAGTCACAACCCACCATAAACCAAGTTCCAAATATTAACATTGATGAGTGAATTCACCAAGGGCTCAAAATAACTTTAGTGCTAGCAGGAAAGGTCCTCACATCATTTACTTTAAGAGGAAGATGAGAAGTGTGGGGAGAGGGAAAGAGGAAGAGGAGAATAAGGGAGGGGAGATAGAAAGAGAAGTTAAGGAAGGAAGGGAGGGACGAAAGGAAGAGAAGAAAAGAAAGAAGGAAGGAAGGAAAGAAATTTTACATTTAGGAAATAAAAATGGGGCAGCCCGGGTGGCTCAGCAGTTTAGCGCTGCCTTCAGCCCAGGTTGTGATCCTGGAGGCCTGGAACTGAGTCCCACTTTGGGCTCCCTGCATAGAGCCTGCTTCTCCTTCTGCCTATGTCTCTGCTTCTGTGTGTGCGTGTGTGTGTGTCTCATGAATAAATAAATAAAATATTTTTTTTTAAAAAGGAAATAGAAATGATCCCTTCCCTCAACTTTAGGCTGCCTGTGGAATGTAGGTGGATGTGAATGAATAAATTGCTTCTCTTTCCCACACTAATGAAGGAGTTCTGGTCCCACATCAGTCACTACCTTGCACTGCCCTGGGCATCAGAAAAAGCCACCAGGTAAAGGACAGGTGAATCACAGAATCTGCAAATTGCAAAGACAAGTCTAAAATTCCATCTGAATGCAATGAAACACAGGGACACCTGCACCCCGATGTTTCTAGCAGCAATGTCCACAATAGCCAAACTGTGGAAGGAGCCTCGGTGTCCATCGAAAGATGAATGGATAAAGAAGATGTGGTTTATGTATACAATGGAATATTACTCAGCCATTAGAAATGACAAATACCCACCATTTGCTTCGACGTGGATGGAACTGGAGGGTATTATGCTGAGTGAAATAAGTCAATCGGAGAATGATAAACATTATATGGTCTCATTCATTTGGGGAATATAAAAAATAGTAAAAGGGAATAAAGGGGAAAGGAGAAAAAAATGAGTGAGAAATATCAGAAAGGGAGACAGAACAGGAGAGACTCTTAACTTTGGGAAAGGAACTAGAGGTAGTGGAAGGGGAGGTGGGCGGGGGGTGGGGGTGACTGGGTGACGGGCACTGAGGGAGGCACTTGATGGGATGAGCACTGGGTGTTATTCTATCTGTTGGCAAATTGAACACCAATAAAAAATAAATTTATAAATAAAAAAATAAAAAATAAAATAAAATTCCATCTGAAGAACTGTATCCCCAAGGTGGTCATCCCATGTCTGCATAAATTTATGTGATAGAGAAGTAGTCACTCTACTATCAATTTTGTACAACTCTGATTGTTAGAAAGGTCTTTCTTGACATTAGGCTAAAATCTGGTTCTCTGTGTTGTCTCTATTGCAAGTTCTAGTTCCTCTTCTGCAGCAATATAAAAAAAATTGTTCTTCTACCTCATCCCTTCACACACTGAAAAAATTGTCATGCTCCTATAAGTGTTCTCTTAAGGAAAATGCCAATTCCTTCAGCCTTCTATCATAAGACATGGTTTCTTTCTTTTTTTTTTTAATTTTTTTTTTATTTATGATAGTCACAGAGAGAGAGAGAGGCAGAGACACAGGCGGAGGGAGAAGCAGGCTCCATGCACCGGGAGCCCGATGTGGGATTCGATCCCGGGTCTCCAGGATCGTGCCCTGGGCCAAAGGCAGGCGCCAAACCGCTGGGCCACCCAGGGATCCCAAGACATGGTTTCTAAAATCCAGTCACATTGTTCTAGATACCCATCATCTCTAGTGAGCGGCTAAGAATATGTGTTCAGGAATCAATTTTCTGAGTTTGAATCCTTATTCTGCCATTTCTTAGCTGTATGAGTGGCAAAATTCATTCAACCTTTCTGTGTCCCATTTTCTTCACTGACAAAGCAGAGTACTACCTTATGATATTGCTGTGTATATGTGGTATAATAGTGTATATAAGCCCATGGTTAATTGCTCAAGGGTTTTAACTCTTACCATTACTCCAGAGCAAAGTGAAACTACACCTTCCTTCCTTTGGAAATTATGATTCTACTAATATAGCCAAAAGTTTGTGTTTCTTAATAGCCAATTATTTACCTTTCACTCAACAACTATGTGTCATGTTTCTACTGTGAACATTTGGAGGAAAGGGTGATTTAGAGGGAAGGGTAGACTTCTTTGAGAAGATGACATTTGAGCAGAGACTTGAAGGAAGGGAGTTAACTTTGAGTAGACATATCAGGAAAAAGAGTGTTCCAGCAGACTGTGGTGCACAGATTTTAGGGT
Source organism: Vulpes lagopus (assembly GCF_018345385.1). Lineage (NCBI taxonomy): Eukaryota > Metazoa > Chordata > Mammalia > Carnivora > Canidae > Vulpes > Vulpes lagopus. The sequence continues at coordinate 105,607,675 of NC_054829.1, forward strand.
GGGACCTACATGGCATGTTCTAGAACAAAAGGAGGTCATTGTGGCTAGAACACAGTAAGTGAGGGAGGCAGTAAGAGAGGATATCCTAGAGGTAACAGGGGCAGATTGGTTAGACTCCTTGGGTGGCAGGAGAGTGTTTTATTTGAGGGAAATCTAGAGCCCCCACATGGTTGGGAACAGAGTCAATGTTTTGCTGTATTTTGAATAGATCATTCTGGATTCTGATTTGAGAAAAGACTTAGATTCTCTCCCCTCAGGCTGAGGAGAAACCATGTTAGATTATTGCCATATTGGAAGAGAAAGAGGATGACAGCTTAGACCAGGGTGGCAGCAATGGAGGAGATAAAAAGTGAGTAGACTGTGGGTCTACTATAAGGGTGGAGTCAAGAGGATTTTCTGAGGAGTTGTGAGGTGTGAGAAAAGGAGAGGAGTCAATACTGCCAAGTTCTCAGCCTGAACACTCAGAAGGGTGTTGCAGCTACCAATAAGCTGAAGAAGGCTACAGGTGAGGCAAGCTTAAAGACAAAAAACAAGAATTTACCTTGGAGTATGAGGAGCTTTAGCTGTTAACTAAAGCTAAGAATGGAAGTGTAGAGCAGAATTTGAGTGTGGATATCTCGAGCTGGGGAGAAAGTCTTGGCAGCAGACATATATTTGGGCATGAGCAGGATGAGAAGAGGCAGGAATGAGTGTGGGCTGAGTGAAGAGTGAATCCAATGACTGAGTCCTGGGGCACTTGAATATTCAGAGGTTGAGGGAGGAAAGAGAAAACCACAAAAGAGCTGAGAGGGAACAATCTGTGCAATAGAAAAGGTAAGGCAATGTGCTGTTCTGAAAGCCAGAGGAACAGAATGCCTTAAGTGGGAGACAGCAACCAAATGTACCAAATGCTGCCAATAGGCAAGTAGACTGAGGACTGGGAATCAGATGTAACCACCTAGAGATCAGTGATGATCCAGGCAACAGAGGTTCAAAGGATGTGCTGGGAATAAAAGTCTCACTTCCTCTGCTTCCAGCCATGATGACGTACTAGAGACTGGACTTACCCTCCCACCTTAAGTGCAAGAATAGGTGGGATCCAGTGCACAAATAGAGGCACATGCCAGGGATAATTTTTTTGCCAGCAGGAGTCAGTTGCTGAAAGGTGGGTAGACATGGTGGTGAGACGTCTATGGAAGCTCTCTTCTGACTGCTTCAGTTTTCCCGCATCAGTAGAAGGCAGGAGCATCAGCCAAGAAGGAGGACAAGGGGGGAGATTCTGAGAGTTGGAGGAGAGAGGAGAATGTGTTACATAGTCCTTCAGCAGGGTGACACAGAGAAAAACCCAAGTGTACTCAGCAGCGTTTATTTAGTTCTATGACTGGCAGCACTAAGGGCCTATTTGGTCATGAATTTGAAGTGAAGACTTCCAGTGCAGTCGTATTTTTTTTCCAGCCACCTTCCACTGCACAAGTGAAAGTTTAGGGTAGTAAGGGTTGGATTTCACCTGGATTGTGGATTTGCTGAGTGAGTTAGATAAAGGGAGAGAGGGGCAAACCAGCCATGTGTCATCACAGTTGACTTGGATTGAACATGTAGTCCTTTCCAGTTTTTCTCCCATAAACTGCTATTAACCCAGATCCTCCCTCCATTATATTTGTGTGATTGACTCTTTTTAATCTAAGGCCATTCTGTTCATTCTGTTATTTCATCACTCATCTCAACAGCTATCCTTCCAACTTTGGATCAGTGACTGTCTCTCTTTCTCCAGCCACTACCGGAAATAGTGAACAGGACAAAGTCAAGGGTAGAGTCTCTTGGTTCCTCTAAAGACTTCTAGTCAGGTTAACATTAATCTGTTTGTCAACATGGTAGGTAAATCTATTTAACCAGCTTTAAATTCAGACATTCTACCACCATCAAGTTCAATTTCTTGGGACGTCTGGGTGGCTCAGTGGTTGAGCATCTGCCTTCGGTTCAGGGCATGTGATCCCCGGAGTCCCACTTCGGGCTCCTGCATGGAGCCTGCTACTTCCTCTGCCTGTGTCTGTCCCTCTCACTGTGTGTCTCTCATGAATAAATAAATAAAATCTTTTTTAAAAAGTTCAATTTCTTCATCTTTTTTGCAATGACATCAAGAGAGTTTATTAAAAGCCTTGCTAAAAGCAAGACACTATATGTACAGCATTTTCCTATCTTTTCAATCTAATTTAAAAAATTTAAGTCATGAAGTTAGTTTGACATGACTTGTTAACAAATCTATATTGTTATTGGCAATTAATATTTGAAGGTTTTTTCTTTTTTTAAAAAGATTTTATTTTTAAGCAATCTATACCCAGTGTGTGGCTTGAACAATCCTGAGATCAAGAGTTGTATGCTCTGCCAACTGATCTAACCAGACACCTGTGTTTTGGGGATTTTTTTCTAAGTTCTTTAAATCAAGATAGCATTTTTCTGGACAAGCCAACTATATTCATTTAAAGTGGGAGAAAGAGGAATTTTGATCACTGGTGGCCAAAATACCGTCACTTAGCCAACCAAACACCTCTTACCTCTGTGCTGGCCTTAATTTCGATCAAGACTAATTTAAGTTACTCAAATGTAAGGGTCTAGGTATAAGGATGTGGAGGCACACACTGCTAGTTGTTTACCCAATTCTCGCCAATTCTATCCTGGGTAGCAATGTACGAAGGAAGGAAGGAAGGAAAGAAGGAAGGAAGGAAGGAAGGAAGGAAAACAAAGTAAGAAATAAAGGCTTAATTTCCTACCCTTTTTGCTGCCAAGCGTCCGTGTTACTATTCAAGACAGTGAAACAAAACAGGTTTTATTTATTTTTAAAGATTTTATTTATTTATTCATGTGAGACAGAGAGAGAGAGAGAGAGGCAGAGATATAGGCAGAGGGAGAAGCAGGTTCCATGCAGGGACCCCAATGTGGGACTTGATTCTGGGACTCTGGGATCACGCCCTGAGGTGAAGGCAGACGCTCAACCACTGAGTCACCCAGGCATCCCATAAAACAGATTTTAAATTCCTGATATTTACTTGGTAAAACACATTTCTCTTTATCATTTCCTTCCTCTGCCATGGAAATGATGTGATGATAGTGGAAGCCATGAGATGGCAAATCTGGAACTGAAAGCTACCTGTCAAGGAGGGTGAAGAGGAAAGCTAGAGGCACCTATACCATGATGGGGAGCCACTGTGCCAGCTCTGAACTGCCTGCCTCCAGACTTCTTGTTATGTGAAGACTACAAACCCCCTTTGGGCTAAGTTACTAATGCAGAGTTCCTTTTCCATGCAGCAGAACTTATACATACACATGGATAGAAGTTGGAAAGCTGCCAGTCACCAGCCCTGAACTGGCTGCTCTTTCCATCTACCCCCTCTCCTAATTGTTACATGGTCTATTTCTCATGGTGTATTTTTTTTTTTTGCCTGAATATTTATTTATTTTTCTTTAGCTAAATCCTTGCTTTTTTATCTGCTCACCATATCTGTTCTCTAAGCCAAATCTTTTAACTACTAGTAATTTTTCCCCTCATAACTTTAGTTTACTCAAAACCCACCATGGCTTTTGTAGAATATCTTTATATCATAACTTTGAACTCTCAGTTTCCATGCTAAATTTTCCATTCTTTATTATTCTAACTTATGGAGAGAAGGAGTATAGTAGTTTCATTTTGTTTAAGCTCCGAGCCAACCTATTGATTAGCCACCCCTGGGCTGGTGTCTACCTCCAACCCAGGCAATTGTGCTTTAGGGGATAGATGGGTTAGATATATGGTAGGAAAATTGGCCCTCCAAGGCCCTTTTTGGTGGGGACTATGGCAGGAGGAGCATGGCAAGCATCAGGATAAACTTCAGTTCTGGTAAGTTGTAGCAGCAGAAATCATAGCCACCTCTGCAGACCAAAGCCAATTAAAATCTCATTTTAAGTTATTCACATTTTAGAAAATATAACATAATAAACTATGGCTGGGAAATTCCCAGTCTTGAGCCCTAATCCCAGTTTTTCTATTAACATACTATATGAAAGTTTGAAGATCTCTTTGTGCCCTACTTTCTTCATCTGTAAAAATAGGGAACTCATATCTATTACCTTTTGAGGTTGCAGAGAGGAACAATAAAATTGATTTGCAAAGTGTTTTATTGCCATAAAGTGCTATGTTGAAAATGGCCTGTATTTAAATAGCCTGATTTGTTGCAGTAGGTAATAAAAAGAGCTATTTTAAGAATATATTTGAAATAAATACATGTTTAATTTGTTTTCTTTGTTACTTTTGTGAAAGTCATTAAAATCAAGAAAGAATGGTATGAGATGCAAATTAAAGTCTTCAATCACACTAAATTTTTCTTTACCCAATAGATAAAATAATAGTCTATATCCTTAGTTTGCTCTCTTAGAATTCATTTAGCAAACATGTCATTCCAGCTCTGTCCTGAGCTTTCTGCTTAAATGTGTAGGATCAGAATTTATAGGTGGAGCCAATACTGACTTTCCAGAGTCAACTATGCTCATCTCCTCCCTGCTTGATTTCCAGTGATGTCATGTTGGTACGTACCCTGAAATTTGCCATGATGGGAGTACTTACACCACAGAAATTAGCAAATCCATAAATGAGACCTTGCCTTTTAGTTTTCCAGAAAGCTGGCTGTTAAAAATTTACCAGCCCATCACAGAATTGGATGTACCTAGAACAGAAATACACACTCAGATACAAACACACATCATAGTCACCAAAAAGACAACAGCAAAAATAGGCCTAATAAGCATCAGACAGATTAATTTTTAAAAGGATATATTGTCTCTTTTTCTAAAAACTTTTCCAAGGGAATCTGTAGGAACACTTTAAATATTTGCTGCTGGAAGATCCAGACATTTTCTTAGCCAAAAGCAGTAATTCTCAGGCACTAGTGTGCCATCAGATTCATCCAAAGGGGGGCACCTGGGTGGCTTAGTTAAGTGTCTGCCTTTGGCTCAGGTCATGATCCCAGGGTCCTGAGATCAAGCCCTGCTTCCTCTCCCTCACATTGGGTTCCCTGCTCAGTGAGGAGCCTGCTTCTCCCTTTCTCTGCCCCTCCCCTAACCCTGCTGGTTCTCTCCTCTCTCTCTCTCTCTCTCTCTCTCTCAAATAAATGAAATATTTTTTAAAAATTACCCAGAGGGCTTATTAAAATAAATTAAGGAGCTCTAACTCCCGAGCTTCTAATTCAGTAGGTTTGGGATGGACCTTATAATTTACATTTTTAGCAAGTCCCTAGATGTCACTGATGCTATTTGTTTAAGGACAGGTGGAATAGAGCAAAATAAAACCAAGAATAAACAGAAAGATTAGAGGATGGCACTGACAAATGTGAATTGGACTAGTGCAGATTTAGTGACACAAACAGAATTTTGATGAGTCTAATAAGCTTGAAAACTATATAGTAGACCAGTTTAGGATGCTGGCAACTCTGGATTTCTTTGTTTCTAGGTTTCCTCATGGTAACTGAGGTTACTAATGTTTGCTCTTAACAGATCTAAAATGTTGTAAGTTTGGAATCAAGGTTTTTTTCCCACATCTGAAAAATCACTGCTTCCCCGGGCCTCAGGTTCCTTATTTGTCAAAAGTGACAATGTAATTCTATGTTCACATTTCTCTGTTAGCTTTAAAATGAGACTAATTCATCAAACATTTCCTTAATTAACGAAGGTGTGTTGTAAGATGATAATAACATACAAGAAATAGGAAACCAGGATCTTAGACCCCAAAGATATCCACAAACAGGACTTCCAACAACACCAGCTTCCAGAGACCAATGGAATTTGGGAAGTGGGTGGTCCTTCAGAATCCAGCGCAACTTTTGCCACCAAGTTATCCTGGTGGATAGTTCATCTCATCAGCAGCTATGTGGCGTGCTGGTTCCAGAGTCCTAATGTTACCATGACTGTCATTCTTCCTCTATGTCTCACTTCACTTCTCTTTCCACTGCCAAATGGACATAACTGTCTTCTGCAGCTTTTGCATTTCTGTGTAATATATTCATTGTGTACCTCCCAGCTTTTGCCACCATTTCCTCTTGCCATTTCTGTAAGTGTTGCCTTCAAAGTCTAATAAAGAATGAATTTACATATACCTTGTTCATTTTGAGTTATGCCCGAAATGCCTAGCATAGCAGTTGGCACATTGCAGATTCTCAGCAAGTATTTTTTTGAATGAATGAACACCTCATTTAGGCCAACTCAAAGAGTGGCCCACTCCAGATATATCCATATTTATAAGCAAGAAGGCAAGGCTTCATGGCATAAAACTTGATCAATTATGCATAAAAAATTTGAAGATCTTTGCTCAGCAAGAGTTTTCAGACCATGAATATTCATCTATGGATATTCACCTGTGGAACTCCCTTATCCTGTTTGGGTCCAGCAGCAGGGGAAAGAAAAATTGGATTGGTTAAGTAATGTTGGGGAATGCAGAAGCATTAATACAGAACTGGATGGCTCAGTCTGTTGAGCGTCTGCCTTTGGCTCAGGTCATGATCCCAGGATCCTAGGATCAAGCCCCATATGGGCTCCCTGCTCGGTGAAGAGTCTGCTTCTCTCTACCCTCTGCCACTCCCCAACTCATGCTCGCTCACTCTCTCTCTCTCTCTCTCTCAAATAAAATCTTTAAAAAAAAAAAAAAAAGGAAGTGTTAATACAATTACTCTTACCAACTGTCTAGGATCACCTAAAAGCTTCCATCAATTAGTCACTGTGTAGAACTCTGTGAATCAAGCCAGAAGGCTATCCCACTGGAGGAATAAAGGACCGGGGGTATTTTTGCACCTACTCCCACTAGTTACTGATGGAACAAGGGGGTACGGAAGGGAGCATTAATTCTCTTGTATATTCTGCCTGCCCACACTGCCACAGAAAATTTTCAGGCTGTTAGAATTCAGGCATAGTGGTTACTACAATAGTAAGGTGGAAAGGTAACACACTAGGCACAGACAGTGGCTGTTACAGACTCTTCCACCTTATGGTCATGCTGAGAATCTCACTGCCCTAAGAATATCAGAATTCCATCAGTAAGCATAACTCTATTTTGTTCCTTAATTTTCTGACCCTCAATACCTGAACCCAGCAACAGGTCTAGCACTTACAATCCGCCTCCTCCAGAAATTTTAGTAACAGTAAGGCTACCAACCAACTGTACCCCACTACAAAATCCATAAATAGAAAATAAAAATCATTACAGCAATTGCCATCCACTAGTGCAACTTCCTACTTATTTGCTCTCCATCCAGACCTCCCCACCCCCTCTACATACACCCCCACTGTGAGGTCATTGAGAGAAAGGCCTCTTTGTTACTCATTCTTAAATCCCCAACATCTATATTAGCATTGAGTGGTAGTTGGACCCAAATATTTCTTGAATGAGTTAACTAAATTAACAAGCCTAGCTTGGATCCATGGAATCACAAAGTTTAGCCTCAGAATCCCACACATGCTGTTCCAGCCATTTAGTTCCTAAGCAGAATATGTTCACTGCTTTGCCAAATTCAAGCAACAATTCTGATACTTAAGAACATTGCTACTTCTCAGACAACAGTACTTAAGAACATTGCTACTTCTCAGACAACATCGTCATGTTGCATATTTTATTAGGGACTATGGAACTATGATTTACCACTCTTAGGATAAAAGAGAAAATGTACAAAGTAAATACTAATACTTTTATTTCCTGAACACCCAATGGTATGTGTTACTAGTGACCTTGACAGAGGAGTAACACATCTATTACTAAGGTACTCTGTAGGGAATAGAGCTGGGTTTTATCTCATCTGTTATATTTACAGGCATCTGCTTGTGTTTTCTCTGATTCTCTCATCAAATTGTATAACTCTTCCCCAAAAGCTTACTATTTATTTGTTTATTTATCTATTTATTTATTTATTTATTTATTTGAGAGAGCGCATGAGTGGGGGGATGAGAGGGAGAAGCTGAGCAGGGAGTCCGATGTGGGGCTCCATCCCATCCTTGAATCATGACCTGAGCTGAAGGCAGATGCTTAACTGACTGAGCCACCCAGGTGCCCCCAAAAGCTTACAGTTTAATGTGTATCTTCTACTTTCATAATCCTCCAAAGTACCTGACAGAGTGCTTGGCATATGAAGGATTGTCAATAAACTGTGGCTGATGGATAAAATCTCCCTGTAAATAGGTGGAACGACCCTAAGCGAGCATTAGTAGCTAGAATTTCTTCAGTCTTGAAAGTAGTCACTGTCTAAAACCTGGAACACAGGCCACTCTGGCCACATCAGTACTTAGGAATGACTAAACGTTTCATTTCTGCAACCAGTGTGTTTGTGTTTTTTAAAGTCATCTCCAAAAGTAAGTAAGCATATGGTGACCTAAATCTTTCATTTTTATTACCCACTGGTATATAATAAACAGTAATCATAAGGTAGACTCAGTGTTTAGGAGTAGATGGCATAAGAGCATTCATTCTGAAGGAGGGCACTAGAAGACTCAAGCTGAGGAAAACATAGCCAAATTCTGTGAATGCCTATTAGTTAGCATAAATGAGGTTTTAGTGGAGACTTTTCCACTCAAACTCCTGAAATATTCACCTTTGCTTTTTAGGCCTTCCATGAGCAAAATCAAAAGCAAATGTATTAAGTAAAATAAAAATTAGGAACTCTACTTGTGTAAGGCTAACTCCTGTGCTGTGATTTGACAGGGTCAGGAGCTAGGAGGAAGGATTCAATTTTCAGCAGCTCTGCTCTGTCCGCAAAGCCTGCCATGTGTTGCAGCTCGACCTTGATCTGTAGCCGTCCCTGTTTACTATGTGACAGACAGCTGTTCCCTGCCGGCTCTCTGCCATCGTTCCTCCACCTCGCACGCCATCCCTGTGTAAATAAGGCACTTGGAGAAACTGCAGCCCAGTGCAAGCAGTAATCTTTGGCTGGAAGGCTCAATATCAGATGAGGACTGATTAATCAAAGGGATGGATTTAAAAAAAAAAAAAAAAAAGCAGATAAAAGAAAATCCTCTGATACACAAGACTACCAAGACACAAAGCTTACAATATGCCACCAAAAATCTTCTTGTAGTTTTTATCATATTCGGTTCTATTCTCAGCTGTGAAAGCTTTCCCTTCACCTGCTGGTCTCTTTTTGAAATAGAGACACCAGGAGAGGGAAGCTCAGTGCAGATCACGATTGAAAGCTCCCTGCGTGAGCTCTCAAGTCACACCTGGAGACTGAGACGCTATTGTGTCTAGCAGAAACCGCCATTAGTAAATGTCTCGTCCTCATTTTCAGGCTCAGGAGTCTCACCACCACATTTTTATTTAATGTTTTAAAAACTCTTTACCAAAATAATTTGAGGTGGCCAGGAATAAGATATTTAAATGCATGAGTTGTGCGTGTGTATATTTCTTATTGGCATATGTGTGCATATATATTTACACAAATGTATACCATCAGAATTAAGAAAAAAATTAATGCAATAAAAAAGAAAAGGTAGCACAGTGTCAGTTCATAGGTATAGATACTTTTTAATACGGTTTACTTTCATTTTCTTTTAGATTTTCTGCTTCTGGAAGACAATGATTAAAATGAAGTAGAGGGGATCCCTGGGTGGCGCAGCGGTTTAGCGCCTGCCTTTGGCCCAGGGCGTGATCCTGGAGACCCGGGATCGAATCCCACGTCGGGCTCCCTGCATGGAGCCTGCTTCTCCCTCTGCCTGTGTCTCTGCTTCTCTCTCCTCTCTGTGTATTCTCATGAATAAATAAATAAAATTTTAAAAAAATTTAAAAAAAAAGAAAATGAAGTAGAGGATTATGGAGCCCAAAATACAGAAATTCACCATTTTCCTCAAAATGGTTCATTTTATCATCCTGAATGATGAAGAGCATGGTTGACTATCTGTTAGAAAGACTATAGAGGGTATGCCTGCTGCAGCTGGGAGATTAGATCCATGATCTCTCCTGTTCTTCCCAAATTAGCAATTCTGTGATCTTCGCATGCTGGGCAAATTGCTTTTAAAACATTTTCCCAAGAAAATTGTCAAACTCAAAAGTAGCTGATGCATACAGATAATAGCCAATACTTTTGGCATCCTTTCTGTTCAAGCAGGAAGAGGAGAATAGGGAGGAACAATTTCATGGGATTCTATTCCACTGAAAGTAGAGAAATCCAAATCAGGCATTGACTGAGTCTGCATCAGTTTCACATTTGCAATACTGCCATAACATGGTTGTGTTGCAGTTTCCGTTATGCATTTTCAGATTTTGTAATTCACAATTCACACCTAACTTGACATTATTGATTTTAGCCAGGGAAGAAATATTCTTATGAAAGACTCTGAAATTTATTTTATCAATTTGCCTTTAGAGATAAGAAAAACAAAAAGCAAGAGATTATTTAAATTTCAAAAAAGTCTCTTTACCATGTCTAGTTGCATTAACATGCTATGGACATGGGTCATATTTTCTTTTTTTTTTTTTAAGATTTTATTTATTTATTCATGAGAGACACAGAGAGAGGCAGAGACATAAGCAGAGGGAGAAGCAGGCTTCTCTCAGGGAGCCTGATGCAGGACTCAATCCCAGGACCCCAGGATCACGACCTGAGCCAATGGCAGATGCTCAACCACAAAGTCACCCAGGTGCCCCCATATTTTCAATTAAGAAAGGAATATATAAATACAGCAACAGCCTCCCAAGGGAAGCGTAGAATAAGTCCTACAACACTGACTCCCATCTCAAAACATTTTTATGCCAGTGAATCCTGATGAAAATTAAAATCTGGGGCAACTTTGAAGAGTGAAAGGAGTTGTTTGTTTCTTTGTTTGCTTGTTTAATGAAACAGCCTCTAGAAAAGCAAAATAGAAGAGAGTAAAACTGTTGCCAACTGCTAGCCCCAAACGTAGGCAAGCAAGTTTAAAGAATAATTGAATGGACTGTTTATGACCACCTTGAATTACTTTTAGCACCAAATGGTAGAATCAGCTACCTCTCCTTATCGTGATACCCCTTAGTACCTACTAACAGCACAGGACTTGGGCAATTACCGCATTGAAAATAATCACAACTGAGTATTTCTACATCAGACACTTTAAAACATTTTCTGTCATCCTGAAGAGTAAGTACTTACAGTACAGAAGAGTTAAATAATTGATTATCATTTCTACCATTACAGAAATGAGGAATCTGAAGCTCAGAAAGATTATTTACCTCACCCAAGCCACACTGCCAATATTGACACTACAGAATTAGACTGATTAAAGCCTATGCTCTTCCCACTATATCAGACTGCTTTCCAATCATTTCTCCCCTAAAGGGAGAACTCCAAAAAAAAGTTGTTACTGAGAGGAGTGAGTTTCTATTCCACTGGAGTGCATTGTTCTTAAATTAAAACCAGTAGAGGAGACTCCATTTTCTACTTAATAACTGAAACATTTTTAAAAATCTAAACATCAGAAATTAATGTATTAAACAGTTGTTCATTTGGCTATGGAGTAATTTCTATTGGCAGAATGAGTGTTTTGAGGTACAAATTAGTGCTAAATTTTAGTAAAATTTTAGATAGTAGTCCTTAAAGTGAGAATTTTCTTGGTAAATCTTCATTTGTTTTTGTTTAGTAATGAGATGACTCAAATACATTAAAAATTGGATGATCACCAAATCACAGATGGTATTCTAGATGATAACTACAGTGAGTAGCTTCGTTTTGATCACTAAAGCAGAATAGAAAAGAGCTCTCAGGCAAAGAATCAGGATTTTATAAGATCTAATCTTGGCTTTCCACTGACTACCATAGTCAAATGTCTTAAGCTCAGTAAATGTAAAGTTCTTGTTCTATTACATTCACTAAGTAACACCTAGCTCCACTAAGCTATACATTTCTATGATATATTCAACAAACCCTCTCACTGTATGAAAGTTTTGATTAGAGACCACCTTTGAACAGTATTTTTAAAGAAAAGAGGAGGAAGAAAAGAAGAATGATTTGAAGAATTCATCACTGAAACTTTGATTGCATCCACATATTCAAATAAATTCCAATAATACTGCATTGTCTGACTTACATCAAATGAATATTTTATCCCATGTTTTAGTCTATCAAGACCAGGTATACTATGAAGTAGAATGAAACCCCTTCAAAGTTAATGAGCTGACTGTGAAGGCTGTATTTGGAGCCCCTGCTCACTGCTGCCTCTCTTTCATTTTCCACTAGTTAGAGTATATTGGTCATATTGGTTACCAATACACATAAAATATATTGGTTTCATAATTGAAAGCTATTCTGGGATCCCTGGGTGGCGCAGCGGTTTAGCGCCTGCCTTTGGCCCAGGGCGCGATCCTGGAGACCTGGGAATGAATCCCACGCCGGGCTCCCGGTGCATGGAGCCTGCTTCTCCCTCTGCCTGTGTCTCTGCCTCTCTCTCTCTCTCTGTGTGTGACTATCATAAATAAATAAAAATTTAAAAAAATAATAATTGAAAGCTATTCTATAATACTTGGCTTGTACTCTTCAAAAATACCTAGGCCACAAAAAGGCTAAAGAAACTATTGCACATTAAAGGAGAATAAAGAACTGAGTGGGAAAAATTAAACAGGGAGACAAACCATGAAAGACTCCTAACTCTGGGAAACAAACAAAGGGTTGTGGAAGGGGAGGTGGGCAGGAGGTTGGGGTAACTGGGTGACGGGCACTGAGGAGGGTACTTGATGAGATGAGCACTGAGTGTTATACTATATGTTGGCAAATCGAACTTCAATAAAAACAAATGAAAAACGTAAAGGAGAATAAAGGAACTTGACAATTAAATGCAATATATGCTCTCAGATTGAATTCTAGATTGGGGAGAAACTAGCTAAAGGATAATATTGAAATAATTGATAAAATTTGAGCATGGACTATAGATTGGATAATAAAATCAAAAATATATCTCCTCAGGTCATGACTACCCTTAAGTTATGTAAGAGAACTCCTTGTGCTTGAGGTATTTAAGGGCAAAGGGGTATGATACCTCTAAAACACTTTCAAATGGTTCAGAGAAAAGATATCTGAATATATATATGTATCTATACATATATAGAGTATGTATCTATACATGTACAAACATACATATCTGTGTATATATATCAAGACATATATATAAGCATGGGCTTATTCTTGCATATATATATGAGAGAGATTTTATATATATAAAGAGATATTTTATATATATAAAGAGAGATTTTTTATATATATATCAAGACATATATATAAGTATGGGCTTATTCATATATGAGAAGAGAGATATTTTATAAAAACAAATAAGACCAAAGGGGTTCCTGGGAGGCTCAGTCAGTTAAGCATCCAACTCTTGATTTCGGTTCAGTCATGATCTCAGGGTCCTGGGATTGAGCCTTGTGTAGTGATCCCCACTCAGCAGGGAGTCTGCTTGACTCTCTCTCTTTCCCTTTCTCCCTCCCCTGACAGTCCTCCCCTTGCTCCCCTCTTTCCTTCTAAAATAAATAAATATTTTTAAATAGGGCCAAATCCAAACCATTGTTAAATCTGAGCAGTAGGCATAGGAGAGTTCCTTGAATGCTTCTTGCAGCTTTTTTGTAAGTTTAAAATTATTTTATTTTTTTAAAATATTTTATTTATTCATAGAGATGCAGAGAGAGAGAGAAGTAGCAGAGACACAGGCAGAGGGAGAAGCAGGCTCCATGCAGAGAGCCCGACGTGGGACTCGATCCAGTGTGTCCAGGATCACGCCCCTGGCTGCAGGCGGCGCCAAACCGCTGCGCCACCGGGGCTGCCCTAAAATTATTTTAAAACAAAGCTACAAAAAATGGCTCAGAACATTTTACAAAATATGTTATTAATAACTACCATATGGATAAAGACCTATTGTTTTATATACTCAACAAATTCATCATCCAACACATATCCTATCTTTTGTGAATAATATCCTTCTGTGTCTTGAACCTGCTTCTCTTATTCATTCCCTTCAGCCTTAACTCCCAGGACTTTATCTACCTCAGGACTTTTATTCTACCATATGATAGCTACCATGTCTCTGGCCCAATGGCTACAACTAATTGGACCATGGGTAGGCATTTGACTAAGATTGGTCAAGATGGACCAATCTAAGAATTTGTCCATGAGTTTTGCACTGGTTGTAAAGGACTAAATAAGTTACTCTCTGATGGTTGTCTCAGTTTTGATTCTCCCAAAAAAAGATTCTGAAAGTGGGATTTTGGTACAAATACTTTGTTTGGGAGATGATAAGTATAGTAAGAGTATGTGGAAGTGAGATGAGGAAGAGAAGAAAGCAATAACAAAAGATGTTGAGTCCTGCTGGGGACCTTCTCAGAGGCCCATAATAGAATTATCTTCCTGCAGAATAAGGAGAGTGGGGTATTTATGCACCAACGCCCCTATCCCTCTCTGGCTGAAGCTAACTCCTGAGCATACTAACCACCTGGCACTTCTGGTGGTTACCTCTAACCACCTCAAATGGTTCAGAGCCCATGGGCATAAATGGGTCATCCCAGCCCATTCCTCCAGCCAATGTTCTCAGACAGAAAAAGGCAGGTGTTTGAGATAGGAAGCTTGGGACAGATAGGGGAGAAATTCTTTAGCCATAAGTGATCTCACAGATGAGCCAGGGGCACAGCCAGAGCAGCAACACTGTTGTCTAGTTGAGTGGTTATTGGTGAAAATTTAAAAAGTTGTCAGTGAGCTGTGCTTCCTGCCATGTGGAAGAGTCTAGTCTAGAGTGAAAGAACAGGAAACAGACTTGCAGAGAAAGAGGGGAGAGAGTTGAAGCAATGGAAGTAGGAGCTCCAGCCACTCTTGAGAGCCAGGCCCTGGCTTTGTCCGTTCAACCTTTTCTAGGATTCAGTGAGCAATTAAAATCACCTTTATAGCTCAACAAATTTGAATTGAACATGAGCTATGTCATGTTGTTCTTTGAATATGGTGAATAATAAAAATTAATGCTTGCCTCTTATTTTATAGACAGCCAATGCAAATATGATTTTCCTTTCTGTTCTTTATTTGGTGCAAAACATTTAGATGTCTCTTTTGAAAAGCAAAAGAAATCTGAGTTTTAAACTTACTAAGATATTATCATCTACATCCCTGTGATGAGAGCAATACTTTCCCCCTAAAACCCTACCATATAAATGTGACCAAGGTAGAATAACAACCATGAAAACTTCAGCTGGGACCTCTGTACTTCATCTTTGCTTTACTTTCTTTTAATTTGAGGCCATTCTTAAATTTCCTCAAATATTTTCTTTCTTGATCCACTGCTGCATATATCTTTGCACAACCAAAACTCTTCAGTCTTCATAAAACATTCTCCATCTATCTTGAGGATAATCTTGTGAAAAAATATCCAATGATTTCTATTTCTAGAATGGACTTTACATTTTTTGGAAAAAAAAATCTGTTTCCTAGGTATAAATTTTACATTAACTGAAAAAATATTTGGTGGTAAAAAAAAATCTAAAAGGAAGTGAAACAATTTAGCTTAGAAAAACAACTCAAATAATTTATTTTGTGAGGCAGGAAACAAAAACATATTTATTTCCTGATCCTGAGAACACAGCGGTATTTTGAGACCTAAGAAAGATGGATGATTTTAATGTGCAGCTAAGTTGAAAAAAAATGAGAAAGAAAAAAATATCAAGATATATGCAATACACACACACACACACACACTGTAAAGACAACTCATTAAAAAACATTCCTCATAACATATCTCTTAGGAGATTCTGGAATTCATATTACAAAAGCATGTATGGAGTATGTGCGAGTTTAGACACAGTCAATGGCACAGGAATGCAGATCATGGGATAACCACCATCACCCGTTTTTCCATACGCACCATGGATGCTTAACTATGAAGAGTCTATTGTTTAGGCTGTTTTCAGCCCTTCTAGAGTAATATTTCAAATCATTATGTGGATATATAAGCAACATACCCTAAAAGTAATACTTACAGATATTAACAGCTCAAACAAGAAGCTCTTTTTCATGAGATGTTCGTAAATCAGTCATCATCTTTCTTTTTAAAAAAATATTTTATTTATTTATTCATGAGAGACACAGAGAGAGAGAGAGGCAGAGACATAGGCAGAGGGAGAAGCAGGCTCCTCACAGGGAGCCTGATATGGGACTTGATCCAAGAACTTGGGATCACGCCCTGAGCCGAAGGCAGATGCTCAACTGCTGAGCCATCCAGGTGTCACAATCTTCTTTCTTTCTTAATTTTTATCTTATCTTATTATGGCTGTGTTTATACAAAGAAATCAAAAGTTTGTTTAATCTCGAAAATATGAAATTTTCTGTCTAGATTGCCCATAATCAAGCAAATTATCTGATTAATTGTAATTTTCTTAAAAGGCAACTCAAAAGCAGGACATTTTCCTGAATTATCTGGAAAGCTCTCAACTTTATAATTCATTTTTTCAGCATGATTTTTATTTCTCTTTTTTATTTTCCATCCCCTGGTGTAGGACACCAAGATGTCTCTTTTGGAAAATAAAATAGTACAGGGTTAAACATGGGAGTTCTGGAATCACAATTAGTTACTTAGCCTTTAATATGCCGCAGTTTCCACATCTGTAAAATAGGGGCATTAATAGTATCTGACTCATAAAGCCATGTTAAGAATCAAGTGAGGCAAATCCAGTAAAGCACTTAGAAAGTAACTGAAAGCAGAATCTCAAAGTGGTATTTATACCCATTGCCATAGTAGCATTATTCACAACAGTCAAAAGGTAGAATTAACTGTCCATCAATGGAGGAATGGATAACAAAGTGTATATACATACTGTGAAATATCAGTCAGGCTTAAAAGGAAGAAAAACTTTTTCTTTTTTATTTTTTTAGATAAGAGAGAGCAAGAGAGCACTTGTATGCATGGGAGGAGGGAGAGAGAGGAGGGGGCAGAAGGACAGGGAAATAGAGAATCTTAAGCAGGTTCCCTACCCAGTACAGAGCCCTATGAGGGGATTGGTCTCACAACCCTGAGATCATGACCGGAGCTGAAATCAAGAGTTGGACACTTAACCAACTGAACCACCCAGGAACCCAAAAAAGGAAAGAAATTCTGGCACATCCTAAAACATGAATGAACCTTGAGGACATTCTGCTAAGTGAAGTAAACCAGTCACTTTCACTTACACGAGGTATCAGGAATAGTCAAAGAGTAGTCAAACTTGTAGAAACAAAGTAAAATGGTGGCTGCCAAGGAGAGTTTTTGTTTAATACGTATAGTTGTAGTTTTACAAGATGAAAAATTCTGGAGATAGATTGCACAACAATGAGCATATACTAAACACTGTGGAACTGTACACTTAAAAATGTCTAAGATGGTATATTTTGTTATGTGTATTTTACCACAATGAAAAAAATGGAAAAGAAATTTTTCTAAATAGATTTTATTTTACCGGGATCCCTGGGTGGCGCAGCGGTTTGGCGCCTGCCTTTGGCCCAGGGCACGATCCTGGAGACCCGGGATCGAATCCCACGTCGGGCTCCCGGTGCATGGAGCCTGCTTCTCCCTCTGCCTGTGTCTCTGGCTCTGTCTCTGCCTGTGTCTTTGGCTCTGTCTCTCCTTCTATCTCTCAAGAATAAATAAATAAAATCTTAAAAAAAAAAAAAAGATTTTATTTTACCTTAAAAAAAAAGAACACTTAGAAAATGCATGGCATGGAGAGCTTCAATTAAAAAGGGCTATTATGGGATCCCTGGGTGGCACAGCGGTTTAGCGGCTGCCTTTGGCCCAGGGTGCGATCCTGGAGACCTGGGATCGAATCCCATGTTGGGCTCCCGGTGCATGGAGCCTGCTTCTCCCTCTCCTATGTCTCTGCCTCTCTCTCTCTCTCTGTGTGACTATCATAAATAAGAAAAAACATTTTTGTAAAAGGGCTATTATTTTTGTTTTCTCTCTTCCTTTCTAAAATTTTCTGATTCAGGACTAGGCTCTTTTACATATTCCATAATCCTACATAGATATTTAATAAGTGCTGGAGCAATTCTCTGGGTTCAAATGGAACAAGCAATTGACATTTTGTAGGGTTGTTCAGGGGGCCCGGGATGGGGATAAGCCCTGTGAGGAAGGAAGTGCCTGGAATCAGATATCCAAGCAGGGATCAGAAGCACAAGTGGTGCACTCTCTGTGGGGTAGCACTAAAAAAGCTGGCAGCCAACCAGTTAGCTATTTATGTAAATGAAGGAGCACTACTACAGATCTGTTTCTTGATCCAGCAGTGGGTCACTATAAACTCTCTACAGGCCATAAGAGAAGACTAAGGGGTGGGCAATTCAAGTATAAGAAGAATAAATAATATCCATCAGACCCCTAGCATTCAAAGCTCCTATCAACTGCCCTGACAGCAGGGGTACTACCGGGAGCTGCAGAGATGCTGAGTGATAGAATATGAGACAAAGTCGAAAGGACTCAATAAAGTAACCCAATCATTGGAGAAGGGGTTATAAATTCCAATACCTTGGAGCAAACAACAAGAAATATGCAGTGCCAACATAAAAAGAAAAAGTACAAAATTTTATTGGGAAATATAAAAGTGGCCTTAAATAAATGGAGTAAAATACCTTGATAAGAACTAATGTCGTAAAATTTCAAATTTAAATATCATGTATAAATTTAGTGTCATTCCATTTAAAATTCCAATTCTAAAATTATATAACAAAAGAATAAAGAATAGAATTAATTATTTTAAGCAAAATAACTAGATAGTGTAGTTCTGGCATGATACTAGACACATAGATCAATGAAACAGATACTAAATTCTGTGATACATTCAAGAATACATAAGGATTTAGAATCAGTGAAGGGATTGTGCAATCAATAGAGAAAGTCAATTTTTAATAAATGCTTGCTTTAAAAATCTTAGGAAAAATACAGTTAGATTTCTAATGTAATGCCAAATATCATCATAGTTGCATATTTCAATATAGTTTGTATAATATATCAGGGAAGGGAAATCAATATATTGCTCATGGAATTTTTTTAAACAGATAAAAAAGAACTCCAATGACCAATATAACTTTGAAAATATGTTTAAACTCATTACAATTTAGAACATGCAAGTTAAAATAATAAGATAAAAGTTTGTCCATCAAACTGGAATTTTTAAAAATGATAGCACAAGTATCAATGAAAGTTCAAGAAAACGAGCACTTCAGGGACACCTGGGTGGCTCAGTGGTAAAGCATCTGCCTTTGGCTCAGGTTGTGATCCCGGAGTCCTGGGATTAAGTCCTGCATCAGGTTCCCTGCAGGGAGCCCGATTCTCCCTCTGCCTATGTCTCTGCCTCTCTGTGTGTCTTTCATGAATAAATAAATAGGACCTTTAAAAAAAGAAAAGAAAAGGGGCACTTCCATTAACTGCAAGTGATAATTTAAATTAGTATCATCTTTCAGGGAGCAATTTGGCAATATGCTTCCAAAGTGTTTAAAAATGTTTAGACTTGGCTCCTTTTCTCTGCCATGGTGATCTCTGCAGTTGACAGTTCCTTGCCATGTCTTCCTACAGGACTTTCAGAATCAAGCGATTCCTGGCCAAGAAAAAAAAGCAGAATTGTCCCATTTCCCAGTGGGACTCGGATGAAAACAGGTAATAAAATCAGGTACAACTCCAAAAGGAAGCATTGGAGAAGAGCCAAAGCAAGTCTAGATGTCACACAAGGTCGTGTGTTTATATCCTATCACTCTGTAGGCATCACTACTACTTGAAAGATAGACACGTTTTATCACAGAAATGATTTTTCTTTGTTACTTTGCTTCTGCACCAGTAGGTTGGTTCAGTAATAAATATGAGACCTTTTGTTTAAAAAAAAAAGTTTAGATTTTTTCACCCAGCTTCCACCTCCAAAAATATGTTAAGATATAATGAGGACTTCAATCTAGAAATATTATGAACTCCATAACCTGAAAATACAAAATATCTTTTTTGCTGCAAAACATCCTGGAATGTTGGATTAAAAATGAACTTATTTTTTAAATGCTGGTGGAAAGAATGAGGGTTGGGAGAGGGAAAGATGAGGGAGAACTATAAAACAAAACACATTCATTTATGAGCTAAGCCTTCCAACAGCCCCAAGGGGTTCGTTAGTATCAGTAACCAAGGGTTTTTTTTAAAAAACATAGCAAATATATTCAAATGATTCAAGATTTGAGTCTTGTTTTTAAAAATAATAAAAAGGTAAGAAAAACACTTACTCAAAACCTTTCCTCAAACCACTCCCCAGAGGCAACTATTATTAACCAGTTGCTTGTGTGCCCTTCCACACAGTCTTATGTTTATTATAGTACATATGCGTTTGTAGACTTATTTATTTTATTTTATTTATTTGAGAGAGAGAGTGCATGATGGGGGGAGAAGCAGAAGCAGACTCCCCACTGAGCAGGGAGCCCAACCCAGGGCCAGATCCCAGGACCCCTAGATTATGACCTGAGCTGAAGACAAACCCTTAAGTGACTGAGTCACCCAGGTGTCCCTGCAGATTTATTTTTAATCTATATGGTGGCATGCTATACACACTATTCTATAACTTACTTTTTTCACTTTAGTTGAGATTATTTCATTCCTACTTATAAAGAGCATTCTCTCTTTTTTTTTTTTTTTTTTTTACCAATGCACAATACTCCATTTAATGGCTAAACGATAATTATTTAACCTGTCTGCTATGGACAGGCATTTAGATTGTAGCCAATCTTTAACTATCACAATAAAGCTTCAATGAGTAACATTCAAAAAAGATCACTTATGCAAGTATGTCTGTAGAACAAAATTCCAAGAAGTAGAAGGATATAGGACACAGCCATTAGATAAATAGATACAGGGATGCCTGGGTGGCTCAGCAGTTGAGCGTCTGCCTTCAGCTCAAGGTGTGATCCTGGAGTCCCGGGATCGAGTTCCACATTGGACTCCCTGTGAGGAGTCTGCTTCTCCCTCTGCCTGTGTCTCTGCCTCTCTCTCTATCTCTCTCTCTCTCTCTTTCTGTGTCTCTCATGAATAAATAAATAAAATCTTTAAAAAAATAAAATAAAAAAGTACTTTTTCAGTTTTCATTTGTCTTCTGACTCTTTTAACAGCTTTACTGATGTACAATTGACATACAATATACTGCTTATAGTCAAAGTGTGCAACTTGAAAAGCTTTAATACCTTTAATTGAAGAACAATTGATTTGCAATAAACAGTATATATTTAAAGTATACAGTATGATAAATTTTTTACCTATGTATACATTAATGAAATTGTCACCACAATCAAGATAAAGAACATATTCCTGGGATACCTGGGTGGTTCAGTCAGTTGAGCATCCAACACTTGATCTCAGCTCAGGTCTTGATACCAGGTTTTGAGTTCAAGCCCTTCATTGGGCTCCATGCTGGGTGTGAAGCCTACTAAAAAAAGAAGAAGGAGGAGAAGGAGAAGGAGAAGGAGAAGGAGAAGAAGAAGAAGAAGAAGAAGAAGAAGAAGAAGAAGAAGAAGAAGAAGAAAAGGAGGAGGAGGAAGAGGAAGAGGAAGAGGAAGAAGAAGGGCATATTCCTCACCCTAAAAAAGCTTTCTTGTGCCCCATTGCAACACTTTTCTCTTGCTCCTCCTAGCCTTCTACCTCATCTCCTGAACAACAGTAGTTCTGTGTTGTGTCACTATTGATTGGTTTGCATTTTCCCTCATTTTACATAAACAGAAACATACAGTATATACTCACAGTATATATTCTTATATTTTGGTCTGGTTTCTTCAGCTCTGTGTAATTATTGTGAGATTCATTCATGTTGTGTATACCAATAGTTTATTCTTTCATTGCTGAGTAGTATTCCACAATCCCCCCTTATCTAGTATGACCTGACATCCTTATCTAGTTTGACCAGACCTTACAGGTAGCTGAGCCCAGTCACTGCAAATCCAAGAAGCTCAGAGCCTCTGGTGCACACTCTGGCTGCCAGAAATCCTACTGACAAGCCCACCACAGGAACAGTGGTTCACTTTTACACAAAACAGTGGTTGTAGGCTTTTAAGGTTAAAAAAAAAAAGACGTGGGGGACTCTTGCGGGTTAAGATGATGTGAATACATACATCTACTTTTTTCCCTCCCAAACTCCACAAAATTATAGTAAATCAGTTTTGTTTAATAGCTAAACCTACAAGTGTGGGGAAAATAGTAGAGGAAACAGCAACAAAATTTTAGAAGTTGGAAAATAGGTGATGTGTGAAAACTGCGTTAGCATCCCCAAGGAACCCAAATCCCAAGCTGGCAGGAAAAAAGGTTCAAAATCAATAGAATTTGCACCACAGTCTCAGGAGGATGAGAAATTGGCAACATCAGAAAAATCTGAAACAGAGTATGAGAGTTCCTATGCTCACTTTGGCAGCACATTTACTAAAATTGGAACGATACAGGAGGTGTGAGTAAAAGCTGTTTGAGAAACGGTAAGATCCCAGGTCTCTTACTCCAACCTAGAAAACAGAGAAGGGATGCCATGAGACTGTATGTCTAGTGAATTGCGGAATGCAGACACTCCTCGCCTTCTTCCCCGACACGACTCCCAACATGCTGACAGCCAGAATAGAAAAACTCTTTCTACAGCATCTGACCTTCTAAGAGCAAGACCTTAAGACACTGACCCGAAAGATCCCCCCCGTAAATGGCCCACCCAATTTCTGAGTCAATGAAATTCAAAGTTGAAAAGTTCTTTCCACTGGCTTAGTGTGTGAATCAGTCTTTTAGGCTCATGCTTTCCTGATCATGAGCAGAGAGCCAAGGGATTAGAAACCTAATGAAGAAAGTCTTTATCACAGAAAATAAAAATCAAAATAGGCAAACAGTGGAGGGCAGGGGGTTGAGAAGAAGGCAAACATAGAGAAAAGAAAAACTTAGAAAAACACAATATTAACTTACTTAAGAGAAAAAGGGGAGAGAATATATTGTATCCATGAAACAAAAATAAGATGCAAAAAAAAAAAAATGGAAACACAGAGAACACAGAAGAGAGAGCACAAATGAAAATGTTGATAGATGGGTAGAAAGCAAATCTCTCAGAAAGTATGACAAAAAGTCAAAGAAATATAAAACAGAAATAAAAAAGAAAGTTATAGCACCATTCCAGAGGGGCTAGCATCTGAGTTATGAGGGAGAGAAATCATCAATGAACCAACCTAAGAACATTTCTTTGATCTGAAGAACATGAAATTACTGATAAAAATGGCCCACAGAGATGCCTGGGTGGCTCAGAGGTTGAGCGTCTGCCTTCAGCTCAGGACATGGTCCTGGTCCAGGGATAGAGTCCTATGTCAGGCTCCCCGCAAGGAGCCTGCTTCTTCCTCTCCTGTGTCTCTGCCTCTCTCTCTCTCTGTTTAATGAATAAATAAGTAAAATCTTTAACAGAAAGAAAGAAGCCACAGAAACAGGCACACAATTGTAAAATTTCAGAACTCTGGGAAGAAAAGCAATTTCCTAAAAACTTTCAGTGAGAATAAAACAAATTACATATCAAGGATCAGAAATATGATCCTTTACCTCTTTTAGAGATAATTACTGGATACTCACAAGTGAAACAGTACAATGTCTGGATTTTGATTTAAAATAATTGAAAGTTGGGATGCCTTGGTGGCTCAGCAGTTGAGCATTTGCCTTTGGCTCAGGGCATGATCCTGGGGTCAGGGATTGAGTCCCACATTGGGTACTTTGCAGGGAGCCTGCTTCTCCCCCTGCCTATGTCTCTGCCTCTCTCTCTCTCTCTTTCTGTGTGTGTGTGTGTTTCATGAATAAATAAATGAAATCTTTTTAAAAAATAAATAAAATAAAATAAAATAAAATAAAATAAAATAAAATAAAATAATTGAAAGTTGAGTAGAATGTGGGGAGTGAGCTATAGATGCAACATTATTGGCTAGGAATTGATCATTGTGAGAGCTGTGTGATAGGTATGGGGGGAATTATTATATTACTTCCTCTTTGTAGGTATTTAAAGGAATTGTAGAAATTGTTTGGATTTCTTAGCAACACTGGAAACAAAAAAGACAATGAAGCAATGCTTTCAAAATTCTAAAAGAAATTTATTTCCAAACTAGAATTCTCTACCTAGATAAACTATAAATCAAGTGCAATGGAAATGCCCAAGTAGATCATGGCCTTAGATGCATCAGTGGCAACCCATTCATTGTATCGGCAAGTAGGACAGAGTGTTTGGATGCAGATATAGGTAAGTTTACAAATCTGATAATACAAGTAGGTGCTAGTTCTCTTCAGATTGCTTCTGATTACTGTACTCTGAGGAGCTCCATAGTCTAGAGGGGGGGATGTGGATATACAGATAATATTTAATGTACTAAAATAAAATATACTAAGTCCTACAATAGAGCTATATATAGGATCTTCTTGGACCTCAGCTACATTATAGCTCAAAAAAGGCTTTATGGGGTCAGGGATGCCTGAGATAAGTCTTAAGGAATAAGTAGTGGTTACACAAATGAAGAAGGAAGGGAGAACCATTCAAGGTAGAAAAATCACCATTAACAAAGGTACATACCAATAAACATGGTGTGAATACAATATAGCGCAGAACCAAGCACAAGAAAGTGTGCAATAAACACTGGTATTAGTTAAATCACTTGGTGTTTTCATGGATTTGGCATATCTGGCACTACTGGAGGCCAGGGATGAAACAAGAAAGTATTACGCAGCTATTACCCAAGTGTCAGGCTAATCATTATGAAAGAGCAGAGTCAAGAAACAAGGTGCCAAAAACTGTATAGGCATGCCTCATTTTATTGTGCTCTACTTTACTGCACTTAGCAAATAATTGAATCTTTTACAAAATGAAGGTTTGTGACAACCTTACATCAGGCAAATCTATTCGTGCCATTTTTCCAATAATATTCGCTCACTTGGGGCTCTGTGTCACACTTTGCTGATTCTCAAAATAGTTCAAACTTTTTCAGTATTATTACATTTGTTATGATGATTTATGATCAGTGATCTTTGATTTTACTATTGTAATTATTTGGGGGCATCACAAATCACACCCATATAAGACAGCGAACTTGGTAAATGTTGTATTTGTTCCAACTACTCCACAGAGCTGCATTCCCTGTCAATCTCCCTCTCCCCAGGTTTCCTTATTCTCAGAGAACAACAATCTTGAAATCAGGCCAAGTAATAACCCTACAATGCCTCAATGCCTATAACTGTTCAAATGAAAGGAAGAGTCACATGTTTCTCACTTTTTTTATTATTTTAAAGATTTTATTTATTTGAGAGAGAGAGTGCACGTGACCAGGGGGAGGGACAGGGGCAGAGGGAGAGAGAATCTTAAACAGACTCCACGCTGAGCACGAATCCCAACATGGGGCTTGATCCCACAACCATGAGATCATGACACATCTCTCACGTTAATTCAAAAACTAGAAACAATTAAGCTTAGTGAGGAAGACATGTTTGAAAGCTGAAAGAGCCTAAAAGCCTCTTGTGCCAAACAGCTAGCCAACTTGTGAATGCAAAGGAGAAGTTCTTGAAGAAAATTAAAAGTGTTATTCCAGCGAACACTGAATGATAAGAAAATGAAAATTGCTGTGGTCTAAATAGAAAATCAAACCAGCTACAACATTTTCTTAAGCCAAAGCCTGATCCAGAGCAAGGCCCTAACTCTCTTCAATTCTATGAATGCTGAAAGTAGTGAGGAAGCTGCAGAAGAGAAGTTGGAAGTTAGCAAGGGTTGGCTCATGAGTTTGGATAAAATAAGCCATCTTCATAACATACAAGTGCAAGGTGAAGCAACAAGTGCTGATGTAGAAGTGGCAGCAAATTATCCAGAAGATCAAGCTAAGGTAGTTAATGAGGGTGGCTACACTAAACAACAGATTTTCAATGTAGACCTTTACATTGGAAAAAAATGCAATCTTGAATTTTCAGAGCCAGAGAGGAGAAGTCAATGGCTAGCTTTAAAGCTTCAAAGGACAGGTTGACTCTCTTATTAGGGTCTAATGCAGCTGGTGACTTTAAGTTGAAGCCAATACTCATCTACCATCCTGATAATCCTAGGGCCCTTAAGAAATACTGAATCTACTCTGCCTGTGCTCTGTAAATGGAACAACAAAGCCTGGAAGACAGCACATCTGTTTACAACATGGTTCACTAAATATTTTAAGTCCACTTTTGAGGCCTACCACCCAGACAAAAAAAAAAATACCTTTCAAAATATGACTGCTCATCGATGGTGCACCTGGTCACTCAAGATCTCTGATGTATATGGACAATGAGGTTAATGTTGTTTTCATGACTGCTAGCACAACATCCATTCTTCAAGGAGTAATTTTGACTCTTAAGTTTAAGAAATACATCTCATAAAGCTATAGCTGCCATAGATAAGTGATTCCTCTGATGGATCTAGACAAAGTAAATTGAAAACTTTCTGGAAAGGATTCACCATTCTAGATGCCATTAAGGGGGTACCTGACTGGGTCAGTCAGTAGAACATGTGATTCTCAATCTCCGAGTTGTGAATTTAAGTCCCACATTGGGCATGGAGCCAATTAAAAAATTTTTTTTTAATTTAAAATCTAAATGCCATTAAGAACATCTGTGATTCATGGGAAGAGGTAAAAAAAATCAGCACTTACAGGACTTTGGAAGAAGTTGACAAGCCCTCATGGATGTCTTTGAGGGGTTCAGGACCTCAGTGGAGAAAGTCACTGCAGATGTGGTGGAAACAGCAAGAGATCTAGAATTAGAGGTAGAGCCTGAATTGGGGACTGAATTACTACAAGCCCAGCATGAAACTTGAACAGAATAGGAGCTGCTTCTTATGCATGAACAAAGCAAGTGGTTCCTTGAGATGGAATCTATTCTTGGTAAAGATGCTGTGAAGATTGTTGAAATCACAACAAAGGATTTAGAATATTCTATAAACTTAGTTGATAAAACAGCAGCAGAATTGAGAAGATTGAGTCCAATTTTGAAAGAAGTTCTACTGTGTGCACAATGCTGTTAAATAGCATTGCATGGACAGAGAAATAATCTGTGAAAGAAGTCCATCAAGGTGGCAAACTTCACCATTGTCTTATAAGAAACTGCCACAGCCACTCCAATCCTTAGCAGCCACCTGCTCAGCCAGCATCCATCAACATCAAGGCAAGACCCTCCACCAGCAAAAAGATTACGACTTGCTGAAAGCTAAGGTGATGGTTACCATTTTTTTGGAAGGAAAATATTTTTAAATTAAGGTATGTACATTGGTTTTTTAAACATAAAGCTATTGCACACTTAATAGGCTATAGTGTAGTATAAAAATAACTTTTTAATACACCGGGGAAACCAAAAAAGTCATTTGACTTGCTTTATTGAGATATTTGCTTTATTGCAGGGGTCTGGAACTGAGCCCTCCTTGGCTAATATTTCATTTGTTTAATGCAGTAGTGTTTATCTTTGTTTATTCATTTGTAAGTTCATGCTACAAAAAAATTTTTTTTTCATCCTACAAAATTTTAAGCACCTATTTATATAGACACTGTTTAAACAAAATACTTCTAGAGGTTCTTAGAGTCCAATGGAAGAGACAGATGTTAAAGAAATAAGGAATTATGTATGATTAAATATAAAATGATATTTTTATAAGACACAACAAGGTCCTTGCCTTATGGGTCCTTACCATAAGGAAGAATTACAGTACCGATAAGGTCAGCTTCAGTCTTAAAAATACTTCCTGAGTACAACAGTAATTTTTAGTGCATGTTATAAACGAAGACCAGGACAGAAACTAATTTGGTCTTTATGTTTGTTTATTTTTAGTGAAAGCACTAACCACTATTTATCTATTCATGTGAAACTCTGAATTTTTGTTCAAGATTAGTCTAGGCCGACTGGATAGACTTTGAGTTAGTAAAATTATAGACCATACTACAGGGAAAACATCAGAACATATAGATTCACTTTCTTTTAAGTCTGAAAAAAGAAGTCATTGACTGAAGTGGAACTTCTGTGTGGCGAATTAATGGGTCACTATAACCAAACGATTATAAGTCACAATTTAACTGAAACCAAGAAGGGTAAAAATAGCAAAGACTAAATATATAATATCCTTCTTTCTTCATCTTTGCTTCTAGAAGGTGTGTCTTTCTTTAACGATGAATCACTGCCACAGACTTTGCAAATTTGTTCCATAAGAGAGGAGTATCAGAGCAGCAGGAATACTCTCTCTGCGGCCTGGCTGCTCAGGAAGGAAGAGGCACACACCCTGCAGGTTGGGTAATTCTCTTTCCCCAGAGCTGGCATAAAATGGAAACTAATGTTAAAAGAGAGCTATTCCGGGTGGCTCAGTGGTTTAGTGCTGCCTTCAGCCCAGGGCCTGATCCCAGAGACCAGGGATCGAGTCCCATGTCAGTCAGGCTCCCTGCATGGAGCCTGCTTCTCTCTCTGCCTGTGTCTCTGCCTCTCTCTGTCTCTGTGTCTCTCATGAATAAATAAATAAAATTCTTTTTTTTAAAAAAAGGGAAATATTCCATGTTGTTTCAACTTTACCTCTTCGAAACAACTGCAGTGATTATAATAGAAGACAAGCTCTGATCGCCTCCTAGCCTTCTTGAACTAGTCTTCAGTCTTCCCATAAACATCATAACCATAGAACTTTCAGCATCTTAATCCTAAAAGGGAAATGAAAGCATGGTTCATAAAATTTACAGCATATGCTTGATATTTTGGCAACTATCATTTGTCGATAAGCCTGGAAGTAAATGAAAAAGTATTGAATTTGAACCAGAATCAAAGTTAAGGTTTTCTCTTTCAAGATTCAGCTTGATTGCTTCAGAATTTTATTAAATTTCTAGGTTAATAATTGTTATAGTAACCAAGTGTTTCAATATTATTAAAAGCATAGCACTGTCTAAAGTCTATGTATATACTTTATCTCTGATTTTTGGGTGTTCTCTAAAATTTTTATTTTTATATATTTCTTTTGTTGTTTTACTAAAAAATGAAAATCAGTATTGACCTTTTTTTTAGCTTTTCTCCTAAGACATTTTTCTTTCCATATATGAAATACAAGTTGCAAATAACAGTGTCTTCAAAGTTATACTGAAATAAGTTATGTACTACTTATTTTCTTATTTGCCTTTCGTGATTGCATCAACAATTACCGTAAGGATTTCGTGGGTAGAATTATTTGATATTTTGTATTTCTTTAGGCTCTTTTAGCTAATTCAGTGTACAGCAGCAGCCCCTAGTGGACATTTTTGTACTCAGAGAATATTTCATTACCTTTTAACGTATGAAATTGGCTAAGGAATGCAACCTGTATGGATATTACTGATGGTTATATTTCCTAATATTGCTCTAGTGAGCAAATATGTAAATTTATAGAGTTCACCTAATACAAAGAGTGATAACTAGCCTCACAACTATTGAGTATTGGGATCCCTGAGAGGCGCAGCGGTTTAGCGCCTGCCTTTGGCCCACGGCGCGATCCTGGAGACTCGGGATCGAATCCCACGTCGGGCTCCCGGTGCATGGAGCCTGCTTCTCCCTCTGCCTGTGTCTCTGCCTCTCTCTCTCTCTGTGTGACTATCATAAGTAAATACAAAAAAAAATTAAAAAAAAACAAAACAAAAAACAACTATTGAGTATTTTAAGAGAGAAGTAGTTCAAATGTGTAAAGATACACATACAGTCTGTGCTTCAAATTTAATATTATATTAATTATTTTCTAAAATAGACTTTATAAGGAAAACAGCAAATGCCCAAATTGCCAGTTAATTCTCAGTTAAGCCACTCATTCTCACTTGCATTCCTGGATATCTATGGAAAGAATGCTGTTGTGATTAAACCCACCCAGGCCCAGAAAATAATGTATGTTATCCCAGGTGTTGATATGTAAATGCAGTTAACAAGGGGGAAAAAAAAAAAAACTATTCTAATACCAACATTCTCATTTTCTTTTGTCACAGTAAGGTTGGATTTGTCAGACATTCAATTAAAACCAGCATGTGAGAGAGGATTTTACACATTCCTGGAGAAACATAAATAGCTGCCATTAAAAAAAATAAAAATAAAATAGCTGCCATTTTGATGTAATAATACAGTCTTTAACATTGTTCTAATACTCTTACCACTTTTCTCTCCAGAATAATTTAACTTCATGTGTACAGCTCCCCTGCTGGATTGGAGACCCAGAGAGGCACAGAGGTCTAGAAGGACACTCACTCACCCCTGCCTCCACACTTTGGTGGCTTCATCTAACTTGTTCCTAGGATCCAACACATGAAAACAGTCAGGATTTCAAATGGTGCAGAGTAGAAGGAGCAAAATGGAGTCATGTGCAAGAGATAAAAAAGAACAGAGGCACTCCTATGGAGCTCAATCTTGTCATTGCTCAGTCAATGAAACAACATTCTTCAGTTAACTTTTATATGTACAAACCACTGACATGGGTGCTGTGGACTCTTTAGCGGGGCTTAGCAAATTATGTTTTTGTATGGCCTGTGAGCAAGGGATGAATTTTGCATTTTCAAAGGTATTTTTTTAAGATTTATTTATTTATTTTAGTGAGAAAGAGAGAGAGAGCTCAAATGGGGGCGGGGGCGGAGCAGAGGGAAAGGGAAAGCGAGAAGCAGATGACCCACTGAGTGTGGAGCCTGAAATGGGGTGGGGGGGCTCAATCCCACTGCCCTGAGATCATGACCTAAGCTAAAACCAAGAGAAGGAGGCTTAACTGACTGAGCCACCCAGATGCCCCTCAAAGATTTTTTAAAAAGTAAAAAGAGGGGCGTCTGGATGACTCAGTGGGTTAAGCATGTAACTCCTGTTCTTTGCTCAGGTCTTGATCCTAGGGTTGTGAGTTCAAGCCACATGTTGGGCGCCATGCTGGGCGTGTACCCTACTTGGAAAAAAAAATATATGTGTAATGGGAAAAAGTCATTTTCTTCCTCCAGTAAGTCTCCTTTAGTCTTACACCACAACTACATTCACAACAGATACACAGGTAGGGAGAGTTCCCCACCAATTAAGCCTCTGGCACCAGCTGGGTGTCCTATGATGTCATTCAAGTCTGACACCGTTTACTTGGAGATAGCCTCATATCCCACAGGTTAACAGCCCATGAGACTGCCCACCACTTGAGATGTCAATTGCAAGTAATAGGTCTTCGGGTTACCCACAACCTGTGTCCAACTTGACTACAAATTGGAGCCAAACCACAAACCCCTCCCTGGGTTCAATTATTTTGTTAGAGCAGTTCACAGGACTCAGGGAAATACATTTATCAGATTATTAAAGGATATGATAAAAGGATACAGATGAATAGCCAGATGAAGAGATACATAGGGCAAGGTCTGGGAGGATCCCCAGCATACGAGTTTCTGTTTCTGTGTGGTTGAGGTATGTGGATATGTTCACCAATCTGAAAGCAATCCAAACCCCATGCTATTAGGATTTTATGGAGGTTTCCTGTCATAGGCACGATCAAGTACTGATTTCATTTTCAGCTCCTCTCCCCTCTCTGGAGAAAAGGGGATTGAGTTGAAAACTCCAAGCTTCTAATCATAGCTTGGTCCTTTTGGTGACCAGTCCGTATCCAGGAGACCACCCTGAGTCACCTCATTAAAACAAAACATACTCAAGTCACACAGAAAATTACAAGAGTTTCAGGAGCCCTGTGTCAGAGACTGATATCAAAGACCAAATATTAGAACAAAAGATGTTCCTAGTGCTCTTATCACTTAGGAAACTACAAGGGTTTCAGTTGTTCTGTGCCAGGAATCAGGAGCAGAGACCAATATATGCTTTTTCTACTATTTCACAAAATGCGATGGGGATATATGTTGCCTGCAAAGCCTAAAATATTGACTGACCTTTTACAGGAAAAGTTTGCTGGTCTCTGCTATACAGACAGATTTCACCTTCAATGAACTTAGAGTCTAGAAAAGAAATTAAAACAACAATAATAAATAAAATAACATAATTTTGACATTTACTATGCATCAAGCACTAAGTGTATTACTACATAGTTATAATCATTACCTCATTTAATCCTCATCAAAAAACCTATGAAATAATTATGATTATCAATTTCCCAATGAAGAACACAAGACTTAAAAAGGTTAATAACCAAGATTACATAAGTGACCAGACCTGGAATTAAAATCTAGGTTGTCTGACTCAGAGCACTTAACCACCCAGTTTAGGCACACAAATAAGAATGACAAAAGGTAAAACGTGGTAGGTATCTCAAGAAACATAAAAACACAATATGCAGTGGAAAAAACAAAGGTGGCAGATACCACTTCTTCAGGGATGTTCATGGAACATTTCATGGACAAGGCAGTTTTTATAAACTAGGTCATGAAATACGGTAAAGATCTAGATACAGGTCGTGGCAGTAAAGGATTACCAGCTATGAAACAGTTTAGAGGCAAAAGTCTTGGAGGTGACGGGGAACTATGAGTCTCATTTCATAGAAAGAACATCCAGGAAGAGTCTGGGAGATCAGAAGGACACCTCGGTTAGAGGGGGATTGTGGATGTCATGGAATGGTGAGCCAAGGAGAAAAGGGTAATTGAAATCAATGTGCCTGAACATTTACGACTAGACAAGGCACAATCAGCCCAATGCTCTGGAGACTTTAATCTGATCAGGCTACACTGAATGGATTAGAAGGAGAATTAGAAGCAGAATAATAAATTAGGAGACTATTAACAATAATCCAGATCTAAGATGGTAACAGTATGATCCAGAGGGGAGACAGTGAGAACAGAGTGGTACAGAGAGAGATGTAAAGAGTACTGGTAAGGTCTCTACCTGCATTCCTTCAAAAGTCACAAAGCAAGAGGAAAGGGGTAAGTAGTCTGGCAATGACAACCCCCTCCTGCTCCCACTGGCCCTTCAGGCTAAATATTGTCCCTTTCATGACACTGCCACTCCAATTTTTTCCCAGCTTTGTGCCCCTGCCACAAATACACACACACCACCAGTTTTATTGACTAATGGTCCCCATTTTTGTTCTCTTGATAAAGTCATTCCTTGATATTTATTTTAATGGAATTTCATCTGAATAAAAATGTCAACATTTGGGGGCTGAGTGGGGAGACAGAAGGAATAATGCTTACATGGTGTGATTTATCAGGTCTATAATCCCCAGGAATTGTCTCCTAAAAGAGTGGTGACATCTGTACACAGATCAACGGCTCATACTTCCTGACATACAGGCCTTGGTTTAATGAATCTGTCAGTTTGTCACTTAAAAAATTGAGTGTCTATTCAGCAAGGGAAATAAGAGAAATGAAAATTCAGTCTCTGCCCTTAAGAAGCTGAGAGTTTAATATACATACCAAATGAATCAAATAAATCAAATATACATCAAATAAATCAAATATACATACCAAATCAAATATACATATCAAATGAATACAGAACAGTTAAATATAACTACATGTTAGTACCACCAAATCATATTCCTTTGGAATACTTGAGGAATGAATTTTTTTAATAGCTAAAAATATGAACAGGTACGTTTACTTACCCTCTCATTCTCCTTTTACATATTTTTGGCATGTCTACTTTTATATATTTCTTTATTTCAACCACCTTGAATAGAAAAGTTCTTTTAAAATATACTATCATTTTAAAAATATACCACCACTTCTTTAACATACCTGGATCTCACTGGAATGAGAATGCCCCAAAGGGCAGGGTATGGTTTGTCAAATCTTGAGAGTGAAGCCAAGCATGGAAGGGCATTGTTACCTGACACTGTCCGTGAATGCTTCAAGACAGAGAAGAGATATGAAAATGCAGCCGAGGGGAAAAACAAACTCAAAAGCCAAAAGAGGCTATTTAAGCATTGATCTGAAAGAGTAGAGTGAGGACCCAAACCCCAGAGATGCATCAATGTTGAAAGCCAAGAGGGTGAAAGAATGTGGAGGGGCTAGGGCTGGTGGGTCAGGCATTTGGGACAGAATGTCCTTGTACAGAGATGTCGGGTGGCTCAGTGGTTGAGCATCTGCCTTTGGCTCTGGTCATGATCCCGGAGTCTTGGGATCAAGTCCCACTTCAGGTGCCCCAGAGGGAGCCTGCTTCTCTCTCTGCCTATGTCTCTGCCTCTCTCTTTGTGTCTCTCATGAATAAATAAATAAAATATTTTTTTTAAAAAAGGAAGTCCTTGTACAGTAGTACAGTGAAGTCCAGCCTCCTGGCGGTGGGGGGGATCCCTTTCAGGGAATGCCAGACTGGACTGGAAGTCTACTGACTACATATGTGTTCTGGACTGGTCGGAGTCACAAGACAATAGTACTAACAAATCAATACATACATGCTGAAAGAATAACCAATAGTAAAAGCTGACATAATCAGATAAGAGTCATCAGGTATATTCTCACAGGGGTAATGTTTTGTTTTGTTTTGTTTTGTTTTGTTTTTCAAATATTATTTATTTGAGAGAGAGAGTGCATGAGCAAGCATGAGTGGGGTGCAAGGCGGGGGCAGAGGGAGAAGGAGAAGCAGATTCCCTGCTGAGCCAGGAGCCCAACTAGATCCCAGGTCCCCAGGGATCATGACCTGAGCCAAAGACAGACACTTAAGTGACTGAGCCACCCAAATGCCCTTCATAGCGGTAAATTTTGACTCAGATTTTGAGGCTGGTATTCCAGGACTTTTTTGTCCCTGTTGATCCATCTGGTCCAATATCCAATAGCAAGTTATGGCTTCCTTTCTGCCCTGTTGTGCCTTTGAATCATGTCCCACTGCCCTCCGTGCATGAATCATCATTGAGCCTGCAAGGAAGGATTCCAGTTAAGGAAGCAACCAGGATTGTTAGAGGAGCTATTCTGGGAGCCTCATTCTTCACTGGACACTGCTTATTTCACTTTGTGGATTTACAGCACAGCAGCTGCGTTTCAATTTCTCTTGTAAAGCTAGCTGCAGAGAAATATCACGAATTAAAACAGACAAAAAGAGACCAAAAATGACTTTACCAGTTACCCCCAAGTTGACAGTCTATAGATTACAACCAAATCTGAAAGCGGTTTGCTGGTCAATTGTATTATTCTGTAGCTCAAGTGTCTATTTGAAGACCTAAAGCAGGTGATGTTTTCGGCCCAGATCCAGAGTTTAAAACTCATGTAATATAATGTAAGCCTACCTACAGTTTTATGAGAGTTTCTGTTAAGCTTTTGGGGGTTTGGACTGTATGCTGTCATCCTTCATTTTCAACAAATACATTTTTTTATTATGGCGTTTCCCATATATACTTCCCATTGTCTGCAACAACTACCCTGAGTTATTTATAAACTGCTGTCAAAGTCTCAAAACTTTCTGCCTCACAGCATACTGAGCTGATTCTTTTCCCTCCCTCTCTCACTATGGATGAAGAAACAGATGATCACGAAGCTTTAAGAGGTCCTCAGTGGGTTTGTGTGGTAGGAGAGAGCTTGTGGAGAGAAAGGAGGGGTTGGAGTAGAGGCAAAGAAACAGTTGCATGGGAGTAATTCCACCTGAATGATGCCTCGATGCAGGCCTATAAAAAGAGAGCCCCTGTGTGTCAATGCGGAAGAAGGATGGTTCCCACGGACCGACAACAGGAGTTCGTCCTGCCCCTTCAAAAAGCAGCCTGCCAGTGAATGCATCCTTGAGCTGCTGAACAGGGCAAACAAATCCACATGTATATCATGTATCTCATATCCGCATGTATCTCACCTCCAGGTGAGAAGCATAAGAAAAAGGTTCCCTCTCCCCTGTATTTAGGAAACCTGGGTTCTGATTCTGATTTTACTACTAGCTGTGTGGCCCAGGCTAAAATCACGTAGCATCTATAAGTTCCAGTTACATTTTGTGAATAAAGAGGGGATCTGAATAAATAATCCCCTGGCCCTAAAATCCCCTAGGCCTATAATCTATCAGTGTATCTGGTAGCCTGGACAGAAGGAAAAATCTGGTACAGCAGTTCTTCTAAAGCTTCTATTGTCTGGTCATGCCTATATTCACGCCAAGTCCTCTAGTTTGTGGGATTAACAGGAGGCACAAAATAACTGTGTGTCATCAAAAACAAAGAGTTTGGAAAAGACATTTCCCCTAACTAAATTAAATATCACTGCTCGAAAATAATAAAACGCTATAGAAAGAAAATATCAACGCCACCACAAATCAACATCTGAAGAACAGCTCTAGAAAACATCTGGAAAATAGCATTAACAAACCGCTAGATAAAATGTTTGATTTCCCAGTCACTGATGTTACTAACTGCAAAAGCAGTTAAAAGGTCTTATGAGGAATCATATCTTGGCGATGGATGAACAGCAAGAAACCCAGCTGTTTGCACTTGCTGTATAACAAGTGCCAATGTACATACTGTAATCCACACAGTTTGCTGAGGATGGAGCTGCTGCAAACTGCATGATGTGATGCAAAATCCTGATCGGGTAGGAGTGATCAGGCTACTGGGACCAAGTAACAGGCAAATGGCTCTTCTTACTCCAGCAGCCCACTTCCAGGGCAACTTCCTTGTGAAATGGTGTTTCTTGCTATATATTCATTCATTTGCTTTTACTAGAAATTTATATCAGGGCCTGGAAAGAACTTCTATTTCCAGGCAAGAGTCCCTCTAAACCATAACAGATGTTGGGAATGCTCTGAGACGGGCCAGAAAAGAAAAAAAGGAGGAGATTTCACTAGGGACCATAACAGCGACAGACACAAAAGGCCCGCAGGTGAGTGGATAAGCAGACAGAGAAGCCAATGAACACAACAAAACAAGATACATTGAATCCTTCAAACTCCTCACCTCAAAGGACAAGAGGATTATACTCATTCTGCAACTGAGATTTTGACAGAGACTAAAGTAAAATTTCAAGCAAAGGAAAAAGGCGAGAGTGTTCAGACATTCAGATGTCAGAACAGTACGATTATTTGCAATCCTATTTAAGTGCTCACTGAAATCTGCAATTCTCTGGAATTTCAAAAGAAAGGTCTGCGCTATTCTGCTATTGTTCATTCAATGATTAATTGTTACACCCCTTACTATGTATTAGGAAACCTTCCAGGTACAGGTTGAGTGAGCAGAATAATAGTAAACAACCCATAAGATCAGTGTGGAAGACACATTAATTCTGGTAATCCTATGAGTAAATAATCACCACCTGCAATCAATTATGAAAATAAGCCAAAAAAGAGATGCATAAAGGCGTTGATATTTTTTTCTTTAGCACAACCCTGACCAGCCCAATCATAGACCCAACATGTTTACCTTCTCCTGGCCCTGAGTCTCGGTGAAATTCTATCTCCTCCACCATCACCACCAACCCAGTGCAACCTATGGTCTTCTATCACTTGGACTGAAATAATACATAGACAAATTAGCCACAAAAATAAATATAAAATTAACACTGTAGGAGTGCTGCAAAGGAAAGGCAGGCAGTTCTGAGAAAGAACAATTACAAGATTAGAATTTGTCAGAGGTAAGAGGTGGCTTCCTTGAAGGAGGGACATTTGAACTTTAATTTGAAGGATGAATGGAGTTGAATTAGGTGAAGGAAGGACTGGGATGCAGGTGGGGAAGAGTCCTCTAGGAAAAGATCAAAAGAAATGGTCTGATCAAAGAGCTTTAAGGCCAGTGGTCAGGAATGGAGCATTCATATGGAGCATGCTGCTGATGTAGGAACAAAATTTGCCGTAGAATTTGCCGTAGTCTACAGGTCATATTTGTCTTTATTCTCTAGGCATTAATTAAAAGATTCTTTATGGCGGGGACACCTGGGTGGTTCAGCATTTAAGCGTCTGCCTTTGGCTCAGGGTGTAATCCTGGAGCCCCGGGATTGAGTCCCACGCCGGGCTCCCTGCATGGAGCCTGCTTCTCCCTCTGCCTATGTCTCTGCCTCTGTGTGTGTGTGTGTGTGTGTGTGTGTGTGTGTGTGTGTGTCTCATGAATAAAAAAAGATTCTTTATGGGGTATACATGATCAGATTTGGTATTGAGAAGATCCCTTTGGCTGCAGGGTGTTAATGGATTACAGGAGCAGGAATGGAAACAGATAGACTAGTCAGTAGATTATTTCAGTCCAAGTGATAGAAGACCATAGTTTGCACTGGGCTGGTGCAATTTTTTTAAAAAAGTAATAAAATCACAAGGCACACACATAAGCATTCCCTATGGCTGAAAATGGCCTCCTACAGCTCCAGAATCTACAGCTCCTCCATTGAGACAGATTCCAAACTGAGATAACTGAGAGTGGATTATTTTTGTCAGTCCTGGGTTGCCAGGGGAGGGACTCTGACTTACCCAGTTTGTGCCCAGTTCAGTCAACTATAGAGTCATGTGGTGAAAGCTTGACTAGGAGTTACCCCTGCAACTATAGGGCAGTTAGAGAGGTTAGGAAGGAAAGGAAACCAAATGGAACCAGACAGAAGGAAACTATTACATTATTCACACCCCAAGCCACCCAGGTCAGAGTTTAAAAGGGGGAAACCATGTCTGGGTGGGAGGAGCGATTCTACATGACCCACCATACAGCGGGCCCTAAATTGAATAGTCAGCAATATAATGTAGGGAGGGTAGGGTCGGCTTTGATGTGACCTGCGAGACAAGAATGCCCCTAGTCACATGAGACATGAGCACTTATGGGCTGTGGTTTTTTAGAAGTTCCCATCTTGCTCTGTAGTGGCTTGCCAGTGGGTAAAGGCCTTGGGTTGGAGACAAATGGAGGTTACAACTTCTACTGTATTTGTGTGCTAGCAGCATATCATCACCTAACTTGACTGTTTTTGAAAGGCAGTATTTATTTATATAGCTAAATGTTTTCGTGAGTATGAAAAAAATAATTCTATTATATTTTATTATATCTCATACCATTTGTCCTATATTTATTATGGGAGAAGATAATATTGAACCAGCTACAGATTTGTCTCATTTATTGATGGAAAAATAAAAAGGAAATTAACTTAAAAAAAAAAAAAACCTGAGTTTTCTGATCTACTCTGCTATTGTGCACTGTTAACTACTTTTCTAGAATCATCGGGACTTATTTACCAGAAAGTGTTCCACAGCCAATATAACCAGCAAGACCATTGTGCTGAAAGGCAGGGTTTTGGAACAACTCAGTAACCATCGCGTCACACTGCTTTCACCCTGTCCCCCACATCTCCACCCTAATTTAAGGCTTATCTGTATTTTAACATTAAAGGAAATAGTACAATATTATCAAAAAAAGAGTAGGTCCTTAATGTTGAGATTTTTAGGTGTAAGAGAAGTGGGATTATAGAAATAAAAATGGATGTAGAAACAGAACTTGCTGTCGTCTCTAATGAGACCACTGGATAAACATCTTTAAGTTGGTCCATGGTGTCCTGGTCTTCTCAAGTCAGAGCGCATCTGTACATTGTCCACCAGATGGCGATGGAAGACCGCTGACGCGTTATTCCACAAAGCAGAAGAAAAATTGGGTAAGCCCAAAGGGAGAGATAGAACTTTCTAATTTGTTTTCAAACTTAACTGTTAAATGGAAGAGAGTTATTGCATTTTAGAGCCTCAGATTTGAGGCTTTTAAGAAAGCCCAATTAAAAAAAAATCTTTAAAAAGATATGCTAACAACAGAATTTTTTAGTGAGCTAACTAGACTGCATTTTCCGGGATTTTTAAAGAAACAAAATGGTACCCATTACTTGGGTAAAGTTTGTTAACATATTTTTTTAAGTTCTCAATAATCTGCTTGTTGAAACTTCTTGGCGGGGACGCCTGGGTGGCTCAGCGGTTGAGCGGCTGCCTTTGGTCCAGGGTGTGATTCCAGGGTCCGGAACCAAGTCCTGCATAGGGTTCCTTGCAGGGAGCCTGCTTCTCCCTCTGCCTATGACTCTGCCTCTCAATGTGTGTCTCTCATGAATGAATAAATAAATTTTTTTAAAAAAGAAACTTCTTGACTGAGGAGGAGTCAAACGTGGCATTCTTCATACTGTTTCATACTTAATATAGCGTACAAGAGAAAATCTTCATAATGGATGTCATTAGCTACTAGAGACTGGATCAACTACCTTTCTACTTGGATTCTGGAGTCTTTCCGGCAACCCTCCTCTCTTCTTTCTCTGTGACTTCCTGCATTTCTTATCCTGCTCTCTGAATTATTAAAATAATTGTGATCTTGGTCTTAATCTCTTTGATTTTCAGATTTCTTGCTTATAGAATTCTTTTTTAAATGTCGACTATCTTGTGGAGCTAATATACTAGCATACCTAAAGCAATGCCCAGCACATAGTAGGTGCCCCAAAATGGCAACAATTATTTTTATCTCCAACTTTTCCTTTATTTTGAAAGTAAACATGTGGCTTACTTACCACAGTGATTTGTGTACAATTCTAATCATTTATGCCTAATGATCATGGGACAGAATTATGACTATGCCTTTTGTTTACATACATGCAGATTAACTATCAAAATGACTAAATTTTTTATCTATGAAGAACTCATATATTTGCAGCCATTACAATTTTTAGTTACTTTATCCCGGTTGGCTGATAACAACAAAACATAACAACATAACATAACAACATAACTGTAACAACATAATACAGACACACACATACACAGAGAAGAAATGTTACCTAAGCCCAGTGTGTGTCTCAAAGCACATATTTTTCAAACTTCAGCTAGGGGGAAAACTAATAGATACCAGACCTGCTGACTTTCTCTGCCTTAGCTATAGACAAAGTATATGGATTATATGACTTGGTTTCAGCTCTACTGGAGTTCCATGGAGAACAAAGTAAGAACTCTTTGTCTTAGAAAGTACACAGGAAATCCCCACTATATCAGAAATCTCCTAGATCCAGGAAATAAGAACAGCTAGGCCTAGAGATGCCTTTTGGATGACGTTTGTGCAATCTGTAACTGGGCACCATCCATCCAGATTCTGTGGGGATAATAAGACTAATTTTGATAAATAATAAAGACCTATAGTAGATTTCCTTAAAGATGTAATACAGAAATCTTTCACAGAAAAAAATAGAAAGTAAAGCTTCCTATAACATCTCTGTGTACGTTTCCTCACTACTCATGATAGTGAAAATTCTCCTCTTTCAATCCCTCAATCCCTCCATGTTGTTGTCTCAGTTTTGCTTCTACTTTGCTCACTACCTTCTTCCCAATGGTATAAAAGTGAGAAGGCATCAATTCTTGTGTAGCCACGTACCAACCACACAGAACACAGTTCGAGGCCTCTCAGTTCTCTTGGTGAGAAGCATGCAGCATCCCTTAGAATGTATATTTCTCTCTTCCTGAATGTTTTTCTCAAAAGAAATGTTCTCAGAGAATTTCTGGGAAATAACATTACCCACTTTGTTATACTTAAAAGGATAATTTCTCATGGGAGAAATTCCTCTTTAAAATAACCCTCTCCCATACCAACTTTCCTGTAGCTCAACCTCAGACTATCATTTAACTATGTTAGAATGTGATAAGGACTTGTTGTAGTCTATTATTACACAGCAATAGGAATGTGTATAGGAATCTACTTGATCTCTACTCTTCATTAGTGAAGAAGAAACTTCTTACAAGAAAAAAACCTTTTTGAAAAAAATTATGAGCTAAGTAAATCTACTTTAATCCTTGAACAAAATATAGAGGAAATAAAGACCTCACAAGAAGAACATTATATTAGCTTGCTAGGGACACCATAACAAAATACCGCAGACTGGGTGGCTTAAACAATAGATAATTTTGGGGGCACCTGGGTGTCTAATTCTTGGTTTGGGCTCAGCTCATGATCTCAGGGTGGTGATTTTGGGGTGGTGAGACCGACCCCTATGTCGGGCTCCACACTCAATGCAGAGTCTGCTTGAGACCTCTCTCTCTCTCTCCCTCGGTCCCTCCTATTTGTTCTCTCTCTCTCTCTCTCTCTCTCTCTCTCAAATAAATAAATAAATAAATCTTTTTAAAAAAATAGAAATTCTTTTTCTCATACTTCTGAAGTCTTGAAGTCCAAGATCAAGGACTCATCAGGTTTGGTTTCTACTGAGGACTCTCTTTGACTTGCAGATGGTCGCCTTCTTCTTTGTTCTCATGTGGTCTTTCCTCTGAACAAACAAATGTGTCCTAATCTCTTCTTATAAAGACACCAGTCAAATTGATTAGGGCCAATCCATATGACCACATTTTACCTCAATTAAGAGGTTCTATCTTCAAATACAATCACATTCTGAGTTATTAGTGGTTAGGACTTGGAGGGGTTCCAAAGGCCCCTTGAGAATGTGCCTCTTTGGCATGCAGATTATTTTGAGCTGGAGAGTCTGTGAGCCCAGGACAAACTTTTGCCCCTCCTTTAACTATGTAGAAGAATCTAAACTGGAGAGTCTTTCTGGAATAAGAGTATTAGCAAAGATAAATTTCATCTGAGTGACCTATCTATGTGGCAGAGCAAACATCTAATTACCAAACATCTGCTCTTCTTATCTTCCTGTAAATTACATTCCTTTCCTCTTAAGTCCCAGACCCCTATCCCCTTCTTAGTTTACAAGGACAAATTGACCTCATTTTGCTGGTCTTTGGAATTTCCATGTCTGGGTGAATTCCTTGTAAATATGCTATTAAATTTTATTTTCTCTTGTTAATTTGCTTCATGTCAATCTAATTTTTAGTTCAGCAAGACCCTTGAAGAGGACAGGAATTCTTGTTATCTGACATAAGAATTATGAGGGGACACAATTCAGCCCACAACAGAAATTTAAATTTTGTTGGAATTTTAGTTGGATATGCTTTTAAAGACTTTAAGGATATTAATAAACTTTTTTTTGATTATTGAAAACATCTAGCTAAATGACATTGAAGTGGCAAATAGAATGACGGGTTATGAAAGCCAGTATTGGGAGCAAGTGTGGGGCACATGTAGTTGAACATTGTAGGGATACCTTTTCCAGAATTCTCAGAATCCTGACTGAACATAGCTTATGTATCAAAACTCAACTCATTTGTCCCTGTTCTGACATCTGAAGCAAGACTTCCTACTGTTCTGAAGAAAGTTTTCTAATATTTTAAGAAGTTTAGCATTTTCCCATGGACTCACCTCTCTAGTTCACTCCCACCCACAAATTCTTGCACATTTTTTATGTGTCAAGCTTATTTTAAAAAAGAGAGATTTATTTATTTGAGAGAGAACGTCTGAGTAGGGGGAGGGCAAAGAGAGAGGGAGAGAGAGAGAGAACCTCAAGCTGACTTCCCTCCCTCAAGTGTAGAATCCAATGCAGGCCTGATCCCTTGACCCATGAGCTCATGACCTGAGTCAGAAGTCGAACACTTAACTGACTAAGCTACCCAGGCACCCTTATATGTCAAGCTTCTTAGAAACCTTGCCATCATAGTGATTTTTTAAAACTGTCCTCACTGAAGTAGCCTGTTTGATATTTTTAATCTGGCACTTTTTAAGAGAATTGCATTTCATACAATTGGCTTTTTTATGTAATTTAAGTTTATCCTTCCAACTAGTAAAAAAAAAAATTAAATCTGTAATATAGAAACACCCCTTCTCATGATGTTTTAGCTTCCATAACTTCATAAGTAAAAATCTACCTTCTGGAGGAACAGTGTGTCAATTGTGCCCACTTCCAGCAGATGGCACTAAAGATTGTGCACAGTAATTTCAGTGTTGGAAGCCCTTCCCAGCTCCCTCCTGGCCTACCCCAGCTAGAAAATAAAGAGTATTTCTGTGGGGTAAA
Source organism: Vulpes lagopus (assembly GCF_018345385.1). Lineage (NCBI taxonomy): Eukaryota > Metazoa > Chordata > Mammalia > Carnivora > Canidae > Vulpes > Vulpes lagopus. The sequence continues at coordinate 105,651,342 of NC_054829.1, forward strand.
CACAATGTTGTTGCAGCCAAAGGAGACTAGGCTGGGGATTACCCACAGGCCTCCTCAGTTGTCCTACTGTCTGAGGAGGATTGATATTTGCCACATCTTTCAATGCACTGTGGACCACAAAGTACCACCAGTGTCCTGGTCCTTTGGTTGGGAAGCTCTGATCTAGGTCATCTTCTTATCAGTTTGAAACCTATAATGAGTTTACATTTTTAAAGTGTATTTTATAAATATTAATCCCTACATTGATGTCAGTGAGAGAGCAGTGAGCATATTGAAGGTATTTTGAGTAAGGATTTGAAGATAAAGTGATTTAGGAATGGAAACTCATAATAATTAAATATACAGTGAATTGGGACAAATCACTTGAAAGTTGGGACAATTCTGAAGGGCAAACAGTGAATCATGCCATTGTGAAAATGCCATTTGTTATGGACTGAATTGTGCCCCCACTCCCAATTTTTATGTTGAAGCATTAGCCGCCATGTGACTATACTAGAGACAGATCTTTAAGGAGGTGATTAAGGCTAAATGAGATCATAAGGGGGGTGCCTGGGTGGCTCAGGCGGTTAAGCATCTGCCTTCAGCTCAGGTCATGATCCCAGGGTCCTTTGAGCCCCACAATGGGCTCCCTGCTCTGCAGGGAGCCTGCTTCTCCCTCTCCCCTCGCCCGGTGCTTGTTTTCTCTCTCTCCCTCTCTGTCATATAAATAAATAAAAATTTTTAAAAAGAATGAGATCGTAAGCATGGAGATCTGACCTGATAGAATTGATACCCTTACGCAAAAGAGACACCAGAGAGATATCTCTCCCTGTTATGTGAGGACATAATGAGAAGGTGGGGTTCTACAAGCCAGGAAGAGAGCTCTCACCTGAGCCTCCTGGTGCTGGCACCATGAGTTTGGATTTCCAGCCTCCAGAACTGTGAGAAAATAAATTTCTGTTATTTAAGTCACCTAGTCTATGGTATTTTGTCAGGGCAGCTACAGCTAATACACCATTTTTCCTACAACAAACAATAATCAGCAAGAAGAAAGATAACTGCCAAAACGGGAACACTGCTGAATGTGTGGCAAGATGATCAGTGTCAACACTGGGTGCCCACTAAGCCATTAGGAACTGGTTCAGTATCTTAAAGTCCTAAGAAAGTACTGCTGCTGTAGAAGGCCAGGAACATGCCAGGACCAGCAGCAGCAGCAGCATCACCTAGGAGGTAATTAGAAATGCAGAATCTCGGGACATCCCCAAACCCACCAAATCAGAAACTGCATTTTTTAACATGATCCTCAAATCATTCGTATACCCATTAAAGTTTGAGAGGCACCATTTTACAATTTGGTATCAGCAAAAAAGGGAAGAGTAAGCTTGGTTCTAAAGCTTCAAAGAGTTGGCTCACCTTTCTGTTTGGTGGACATGCTTATGTGGCCTAGGAGGGTAAACTCTTCTGCTTACTCTGGACTTGTGAATATTGGAACTTAGAGACAATGGGGCTTTAGGAACCTACCCTGATCCTGTGTAAAAGAGTTTCTAAGGTTTAACATAGGTTGTATATCCCTGCTGTCTCCTGAACACGTCTGTGTGTGTCTATCTGTGGAGAGAGAGATGTCCTCCAGAGATTTCGGGTTATATTGTAGGTGGTCAGTGAATGAGAATTCCATTCATTCAATTCCCTTCAGAATACCAGGTTAGGAATTCTCAGATGGCAGGCTTGTGGGCTGTGTTTATTACCTTCCCAGAGGGATATAAAAGATTGTTCAATTTAACTAATTGCTTCAGACTACTGTACATTTTCAGTCCTTCTGTTTTACCCATTTTCTTGTCTTTCCTGTATTTATTCTGCCAATTGTGATTGCTGCTCTCAAAGCGCCTATATGAATAGCACCTCCTCCCCCTGCCTTGTGATTCATTGTTTCTAACTTGTAATGAGCTGGATAAGTACAGAAATTACAGTACTGTATATCTAAAATAAAGCCAAATATTCCAAGTAAGAACTTGAGAGAATTTCCTGCATGCACTTTTGTGCACAGGTTGACTATATGGTAATTATTTGCCTAATGATCCCATTTTCTTTTCTTTTAGGATCTTAGCTGTGTCTTAGATGTTCAAGAATTAAGCGATAGTTAAATGACACAAACATAAGCAATCATATAACACAAACATATAGCAATACTATAACCTTGCCACTCAAAGTGTGGGCCTACTAAAAATGCAATAAATGTATATATAAAGGAGGAGAAAGAAGGAGAAGGAGAAAGAAGAAAATTGTTTTTCATATTGGGAGAGGGACACCCAATAGGGAATGCTTCTAAAAGAGAAAAGGAGTTCCACAAGGGCCAAACATGATTTAAAAACTAGAGATAAAAAAGCTGTCTGAGGAAAATGGGAAGCCAGCCTTTGATACAGAAAGAACTGGACTATCGTTTTCTGAGATACACACAGGTGTTTAGTTCGAAATCTACAACTTCTGTTACAGAGAATATGAGTCTGAAGTTAGAGGTGGCAAAAAAATTGAAAAGATGTCCTGAAGAAAAGGAGCATCACCTCCTAACTTTAAAAAAACAAACTCAGCTTAGCTTTGCTGTTGTAAAGCAGTGTTTCTCATATTTTCCCATGTGTCAGAATGACCAGGAGAGAGTGGCTATTGGGTGCAAGGTCCAGAGTTCAGTAGGTCCTGGCTGGGACCTAACAATTTGCATTTCAAACATTTTGAGATCCACCATTCTAAAGAATACTGGAACAAATTTTAAATATGTAAAACTCAAAATCCTTTGACATGCAAAACAGTACATAATAATTAGCATAGCTTTATAAAGAAAAATGTAAAGGAACCCCGCCTAGTTTGTAGTGAATAGAGCAAAGATTTTAGAGCTAAATAGACCTTGGTTTGATCTCTGGTTCTGTTATTTACAGGTTCTTTTTTTTTTTTTTTTTAGGTTCATTTTTTTTACTAAGATTACATAGACTGTCTCAGTTTCCTCTGGTAAAATGGGGATAAGAAAAATATCCCATAGGGGCGCCTGAGTGGCTCAGCGTTTGGGCGTCTGCCTTTGACTCAGGGCATGATCCTGGGATCTGTGATCAAGCCCCGCATTAGGCTCCCTGGGGAGGACCTGCTTCTCCCTCTGACTGTGTGTGTGTGTCTCATGAATAGATAGATATTTAAAAAGAAAAGAAAAATACCCCATAGAGTTATTGTGAGGACTAAATGTATCAAGTGACTAGTACAGTGCCTGGTATATGATAAGTATTCATTCAATCCTTCATCCTTTCCCTCTTTTTTCTTCATTGATAGCAGTCATGGAACTTAAAGAAATGGAGCAGGGACGCCAGGGTGGCTCAGCTATTCAGCACCTGCCTTCAGCTCAGGACATGATCCTGGAGTCCTGGGATTGAATCCCACATGGGGCTCCCTGCATGGAGCCTGCTTCTCCCTCTGCCTGTGTCTCTGCCTCTCTCTCTCTCTCTCTCTCTCTCTGTATCTCTATCTCTCATGAATAAATAAATAAATAAAATCTTTTAAAAAAAAGTAATGGAGCAAAATAACATATTTTCATAGAGGTTCTAGGATCTGACATGCAAAAGATTCTCATAACCATGCTAGAAAATACAATGGTCAATTAGTGGACAAGTGGAAGCCGTTTAGGTCATAAAGATTGTAGGGAAGATTTGCTGAAACATATGGTCCCAGCCCACCCTTTTCGGAGTCTCTCCCAAAGAGATAGGGCTCACCTTCATTCCATATACCTCTGATTAAAATGGGCTTCTTACACTCAGGAAGATACATTCAGGGACTGAATGCCAATTGCCTAGTTATTCCCTGACCGTCATAATGGTAACCTTAAGCCAGGGCTTTTTCTTACTGAGGCTTTTTTCAAAGAACTCCTGGCAAGTGCTGGAACCTGTAACCATGAAATCTCCTTGATAAAGCAGAGTGTGATCTTTTGCTCATGCATGGCTTAGGTTTCCGTGGAAAAGGTGGAAATGCTGTGGAAAAGAGCTTGCCCCTTTTGTCTATGTGGAGCATGATGTATCCCAGAAAATCCTAAAACTCAAAAATACAAATCCAACCACTGAAATTCTATATGTAGTCCATTCGGTGCATTAAAGCACCAAGTATCATTAATTCATGTGAACAACGAAAGACAAGCTTTGCATTATTCTAGAACAGACTACATGATTTCCATAATTATTCTGTACATTAGACTGATCACTCCAGAAATACCTTGTTGCTAGATCCCATTTCGAATTCAATGATGTTTCTGAGCAATTTCATTTCTAATACAGAATGATGGTGCCGTACTCAGGATTCCAAGATGGCAAAACGACTTCGCTAATGTAGCCTAAGACTTGCTTGTCAATTACCACGCTGGGACAGGTCAGGGCATCAAAGATGTCAATGTAGAAAAAGCAAACTGAGTTTTTGCTTTGGTTGCTATGGCTTTTTTTTTTTTTAGTATTTTATTTGAGAGAGATAGCAAGAGAGAGCTCGAGTAGAGGGGAGAGGGAGAAGCAAGGGGCGGGGCTCCGTCCCAGGACCTAGGGATCAGGACCCCAGCCACGGGCAGAAGCTTAACTCCCTGGGCCACCCAGACGCCCCTATACAAGCTTCTTTCCTAAACACCAACAGAATGAAGCAACCCTTGGTAAAAATCATAAAGAAGTTAAAGTCTGTCTTCCAGTTTCTTACTCTTTTTTTTTTTTTTCCTTTTTCTTCCCTAGATTGCAGTCAGTGGGAAAAGTTTAGAATGGTGCAACTCCTACTTCGATTCCGGTGTTTATCAACGCGGAATGTTTCCCCTTTTGCAGGGGATTTAGAATCCCCTACAGAAAGGGATCTTGGATGCCGTATTTCCTTTAGAATTAACACTGAGGGGAGAAAAAAAAATTCGACATTAAAACCCAACACGGGGGCCGCCCGGGTGGCTCAGCGGTTTGGCGCCACCTTCAGGCCAGGGCCGGATCCTGGAGACCCGGGATCGAGTCCCACGTCGGGCTCCCGGCACGGAGCCTGCTTCTCCCTCTGCCTGTGTCTCTGCCTCTCTCTCTCTCTCTGGGTCTCTCATAAATAAATAAATAAAATCTTAAAACAAACAAACAAACCCAAACTGGAACGCAGGGCTCCCTTTCGGAGGGAGGCGGGTGGGTGGGGTCAGCCCGGGGCGGCGTGGCCCTGGGCTCCGGATGTCACCCCGCGGCTGTCGGGTCCCCTCCCCGCACCGCCGACCGGCGTCCCTTCTCCTCCCGGGCTGCACCACCCCCCCCCCCCCCCGCCTCAGGGCGACCCCGGCTGCAGCGCCGGGCCTGAGCCGCCGCCGCCCCGGCCCCGCCTCGGGCCTGAAGTCGCCGGGCGCCGCGGCGGCCTGCAGGGGGCGTGGCGGCGACGGCCCCAGGCCCGCGGCGCGAGGACCGACCCCAGGCCGGAGGCGCGCGCTCGGGGCTCGGGGCTCGGGGCTCGGGGCTCGGGGCGCGCAGCAGGGCAGGGCCGGGCCGGGCGCGGTGGGCCGGGGGCCGGGGGCCTGGCGGCCGAGCGAGGCTCCGCGGGGCAGCGCCGGCAGCCCGACCGCAGTCCCGGGCGACTCCCTCGGTGACGCCGGGCGCGTTCCTTCCTCTTCCTTTCGCCTCTCGGGCCCCGCCTTCCCTTCCCTCCGCCCACCTCCCCGGAGCGGAGCCGCCGCCGCCGCCGCCGCCGCCGCCAGCAGCGCCGTCATGTCGGCCCCCGCCGAGTCCCCTCATCCGGCCGCCAGCGCCCGGATCCCGCCCAAGCTCGGCGGAGCCAGCGCCTCAGGAGCCGCGGCGCCCGCAGGCCCGGGCCCGGCGCCGCACCAGCAGAACGGTGAGGCGGACGGCCCCGGCGCAGCGCGGCGCGGGGCCTAGCGCGGCGGGCAGCCTGGCGCTGGCGCTCAGGACCCGCCGGGCCGGGCCGGGCCGGGCCGGGGGGTGGGGCGTTGGGGCGGGGGCTGCCGGGTTGGGGGCGCCGGGCGGAGGCCGCGGGCGGAGGCCGCGCCGAGGGGGGCCGGGCTGAGAGGGGGGCCGCGGGCCGCGGGGGAGGGGAGGGGAGGGGGAGGGGCGCCCTGGCGCGGAGGCGGGGGCCGACCCGGGGAAGCCGGGGCCGGGGCTGCTTACGTAACGTGACCCTGGGCCCGAAAGCGCCCGGGGTTAGTAGGCGAGGCAGCAAAGGCGGGGCCCGGCCTCGGTGGAGAGGTCCTCAAGCCGGGCCCGGGCGCCGGCGAGTTGCCCCGGGCGACCCTGTCGCCGGCGAAAAGCCGAGGCGGCGCGGAGTGCGCGGTCTGGGGAAGGCTGCTGTGGCCCTCGGGCTGCGGGGCTGCCGCCCTTCCCCGGCGCAGCAGAATTGCTTTGATTTCTGCGGCCCTGCGAGCACGTGGCCTTGAAGGGAACTTAAGTTAGCGCTCAAGTTTGTAGACAAAAGGGTGTAAATATGCAACATAAAGTGTGACCGTAACCCTGACCCAGTTCGGCCTGCGAGACCTGTCATTGCAGCTGCGGCGGCTGCTCTGGCGTTTGGAAGTTTGCTTGGTCGCGTTGCAAAGGGAGCAGGTGTCAAACGGCTTTATTTAAACGAATACCTTTAGATCTGGGTGTCTTTCCCCACCCCCCACCCCCCTCCCCCCTCAGCTTCACTTCTGAAACACAAAAGCCTGCCGGAGTTGGCCCCGCGTCGAGGGGAGAAAAGGCCTTCATGCCGGCCGCAGCCTGTCAACTTGAAAGCCGCTTTCATGCTACGGTCGTAGGCTTTCAGAAGGCAGGAGGTTCAAGTGAAAAATGATCATTTCTAGGCCGTTTATGACCTCATCTTGGGATCTGAGTGTTTACGGATGGGGCCTGGGAAGGGGGAACTCACGTTACAGACTTAACAGTATCTTGGATGAGAACCCTCGCCAGTGATTGAATGCTTAAGAAAAATGCCCTGTGTGAGACAGCAGGGCTACACTAGTACTTTCAAACAGTTGTTGAACTGACCTCTTTTATCCAGTTAATGAAAATTCACTGGGCTATATAAATCAGTTCAGCCAGTATGTGGTTTTTACAGCTGATGCTTTTCAAACATAAGTTTATCATAAGTTTATGCTGAGAATCAGAGGTTGAGTTTTTTGTTTTTTTGGTTTTTTTTTTTCCCACAAAAGTGATGTCTTAGGCACAATATACTTTGAATCAACCATAATGCTTTATTTCCAGGAGTCGTCGTTTCCTCTAATGGGTGTGAATGTGAACAGTGTTGTAGGCTTTGTGTTCCTGTCCCGAGCACACATTAAGATACTTTCTGAGCAGCTTTTGTCCTTGTAAACTTAATACAGATTGTCGTTTTCGTTTTGTTTTTAAACAGTTTCGTGAGTGAAGGAACTAGCACGTGATAATTTAAGAAGAGATTTCAAGCCTTTTGGAATATTGTAAACCCATGTTTAATAGTGTTCCAAGAAGTGTCTTTTCTTGATTTTCTGGGTATGCATTATTGTGTTAGTGAATGATTTTTAAAGTGGCAAATACTGGGCAGCCCTGGTGGCTTAGCGGTTTGGCGCCGCCCTCAGCCCAGGGTATGATCCTGGAGACCCAGGATCGAGTCCCACATTGGGCTCCCTGTGTGGAGCCTGCTTCTCCCTCTGCCTGTGTCTCTGCCTCTCTCTCTCTCTCTCTCTCTGTGTGTGTGTGTGTCTCTCATGAATAAATAAATAAATAAAATCTTAAAACAAAAAACCATGCCCTTCTTTATAAATAAAAAAAAAAAAAGTGGCAAATACTGATCTTAGCCTTACAAATTTTGTGAAGGCTCAAGAAATGCCAGGATATCAGTTGTAATGAGGATATTAGATCTGTAAGAACATTAGAAGCCAAATATAGGTGATGTTTGTTTCTACCGTTTATAAATATTAACATAATTCATTTCAGCATTTGTTGCATGTTTGCCATTCAGGTAATTAAGATTAGCCTAGTAGAAAGATAGAATTCCTGCCTTTCTCCTAAATTCACCTGTATTTTATTGTCAAGAGACAAGAAGTGTGCTGGGTAATAGGGAGAACCCAAGGCACAGAAGCTGTAAGGAATACTACTTAAAAAGGAGTCAGCTTGCAGAAAGGCCTTAAATGTCATTGTTAAGGAATTTGGAAATTAAGATAAAGAAATAGGCTAAGAGTAAATTTTACCAGTTCTCATCACAAGGAAAAAAAAAATCTGTAACTATGTATGGTGACAGATGTTACCTAGACTTATTATAGTGATCATTTTTGTAATTTATACAAATATTGAGTCATTATGTTGTATACTGGAAACTAATAGAGCATATGTCAATTATACCTCAATTAAACAAAAAGGATAAAGAACTAGGGTCAAATTTTTTATTGTTTTTGTGGAAGGAAGTAGCTTAAGTAGAGAAGATCAATCTATTTTTTTTTTAAGATTTTATTTATTTATTAGAGAGAGAGAGAGAGAGGTCGAGACACAGGCAGAGAGAGAAGCAGGCTCCATGCAGGGAGCCCGACATGGGACTCGATCCTGGGACTCCAGGATCATGCCCTGGGCTGGAGACGGCTCTAAACTGCTCAGCGACTGGGGCTGCCCCCCCCCTTTTTTTTCTCGCTAATCTTAGAAAAAATTATGTTTCCTACATTGTATTGGCATTTATAATAAATATTAAGCAGTCCTTGGGTATTGGTTTATTCTTTAGCCCTACATGAAATAGTTTGCCTTTTCATGTGTCTCAGTGGAATTCCAGACATGGCAGAAAGAAACAGGTCAGAAGTGTGCATATGTAACATTACAGGAGACAGAATTGTTAAACTGAAATGGTATCTAGAGATCACTTATTTTAGTGGTTATCCAACATTTTAAAAAAACATTTATTTTTTTCCAAAGGAAATAGTGGATAGAGCACTGATGGAGAAATCAGAACAAAAGCAGAGCTGTTATGGTTTAAATAGAGGTTCAGGGCAGCCCCAGTGGCGCAGCGGTTTAGCGCCGCCTGCAGCCCAGGGCGTGATCCTGGAGACCCTGGATCGAGTCCCACGTCAGGCTCTCTGTATGATGCCTGCTTCTCCCTCTGCCTGTGTCTCTGCCTCTCTCTCTCTGTCTCTATGAATAAATAAATAAAATATTTAAAAACAAATAGAGGTTCAGGTGCTTTTGGAGTGCAGTCTGAAAAACAGTTCACTTCTCAAATTTTATAGATCAAATCGAGATCCGGAAAGGTTAAGTGGGTATGTTTTTCACCAATTGCTGTGTAAACTTTGTGAGGATGGCAGTTTTGTCTCTCTTGTCACTGATGTACATTCAAGTATTCATTAAACATTTGTTAATCAAGGCCAATTCAGTGTTCCTAATTCCAAGTCCAGTCTTCTATTAAGAGACTGTATGTAGAAAGTCTTTAGAGTCTTTTTTTTTTTTTGGAAAGGGTAGGGAATAGGCATAGGCTGAAAACTGAGACTTCATTATCACTTTTGGTTTTTGGGTTTAACTGCTCATATGCTTTTCCCCACTCATTTGAAGATACAGTTTGACTTCTTTGAGTCTATTACATAGTTCCCTTAAACTTCCTTTTGTGTACTTGTATTTCTCTATTTCAGTTTTTCACGAGCAGCATATGAGCTTTTAGAATTATTTTTATTTCCATATGAAATGTTAGTTGAATATTTTTAAACTTTTACTCTACCTTTTGAGAGTCTTTCCAAAGCCCAGTCCTCAAAAAAGGGAAGATTGGATGAAATAATATCCTGGCAATATGATAATGTATTTCCAAAATTTCTCCCAATTGAAAAGGATTAATTTTAAAAGGTTTTTTTTTTGGGGGGGGGGGCACTCTGATTTAACAGTAAACCACTGCTGCTTAATTCTACTTTTAGGAAGCTAATGGTACTCATTTTCAAATGAAAATGTATTTTTCTTCCTTCCATATGCCTTTTCCAGGAATGATACTACTGACAGTTTTATCATTTTAGTTGCCAATAATGAGAGAAAGATGAGTTAGTAATAGGAATTATTGGGATCCATTATGGAGGATAGAAACATACCATCCACTCAGCAGTACTGTCTGGTCAGTTAAAGGAAACCCTTCAACTTTGAGAGCACATGCAAAATTTAAAAGGATAAAAATCTCCCCAGTGTGTCTGAATTAAGTTCCTTTTGATCAGAGCAGCATCTGTGTCTTAGGTTTCTGGTCTTCCTTTATAGCTGAGCAGAAGCATCAGGTCCTCTGGTGAAGATATTGCCATGGTATAATGTAACCATCTAGATGCATCATTTCCTTCTAAGCAGATTAATATCTTGAGAATCTTAAAAATCATTCCATATATAAACAAGTGTCTTTTATCAGGGCTTAAATTTTATTTTTCATTGCTGTATGTATTGTATTAGTTATTTGCAGTATCTTTTCATTCCCACTCCACCCTCCCCTCAGGTTTCTGAAATTATATGTGTAATAATTTTTGTAAACCCCATTCATTGCCACAGATTATAGTATTTCAACTAACTTCATCTTTCTAATTATCTGTAAATCCTGAAGTATTAGAATCTTAAAGACATTGAAAGAGAACAGATTTTTGAGCCGGTCTTCAATGGACTTTCCTAGAAATGAGAGCATCTTCATAGTCAGCCCTGCATGTTAGAGCAAATCATGTTATATTCAGCCTTAGGGAAGCCACTATTTCCAATAGGCTGAGCATACCCAGAACTGTCAGAAGGTGTGGGCTAGTGAAAAGGTTGTCGGCTTTGATACAGTTCTGGGTTTTGTAGAGGTAATTACTTAACATCTCTGAGCTTCAGGGAATAACAATACCTTCCTTCTAGAATTGTTGAGAGAATTATACTAAATGAGTTACTATTTTTAAAGTACCTGGTGCTTAGCAAAATGAGATATTTAACAAAGGAGAGTCCCCTTCATTCCATCTCCTTCAGAACACCAACATCTAAATTCTTCAGTTGACAGAGACTATGTGAGTTTTCTTCCTTATATTCCCAGTGGTAGCAGGCAGGAGGCACTCAACTGAGTAAGTGACCTTGGCTTCATATTATTATTTTTGAAGACTGAACGGATCTATGTATGGCTAGTTCTCCCGGTCCTTTCCTGTATTTAAGGCTCAATCACTGTTTCCGTCTTTTTATTATTTTCTTACACTGCCCAGCCCTTCCTCTCTCCAACAGATAGATCTACTCTTGGAAGGTTCCCTCAAATAGCTCACCTACCTCATCTAGCCAGCTTGTGGAAAGGTGGATTTAATTAGTTTTAGGTTTTCTAAAATTGTATGGTGAAAGCTGCTTGTAATAGGAACCAAGGAAAAGCAGGATAAAGTAGGGAGGTGAGAGGGAGTAGTAAAATGCCTCGCCTAGCCGGTGGCCAAGTCCTAACTTGCTTGTTTTTCCTAGTATTTCTGAGAAACAGGTATTGTGAAATGAGCTTTGGAACCTGCGATGCCTGGCTTCACTATTTACCAACTATTTGAATTTGTCTGTAAAATGAGGATAGTGATACTTCACAGGATTGTTGTGAGAATCATATTAGATTATGTAGAGAAAAGCCAAGTACCTGACTCATAGGTTAAGTGGGATCGGTTTTCTTTTGGTCCCTCTACTCATAACACTCATTACCATGGCAGCCAGAGAGGAGAACTAATGGACTAATGCAGTGAGGTTTCATCCAAATGGCTGCACAGTCTGAATCTGTTGGCTGTAGGCTCTGTCTGACTGGGACAGTTACTTTTAGTTATTAGCCTTTCATTACAAAATAATAATCCAGGGTATCCAGATGTGATTGGAAATCCTCTTTCTTTCTTTCTTTTTTCTTTTCTTTTTTTTTTTTTTTTAGGATTTTTGTATTTGAGAGAGAGAATGTGTGTGATTGGGGGTGGGCAGAGGGATGGGGAGAGAGAGAGAGAATCCTCAAGCAGACTCCCCACTGAGCAGGGAGTCTGATATAGGGCTCAATCCCAGGACCCTGAGATCATGACCTGAGCGGAAATCAAGAGTCAAGACACTCAACCAACTGAGCCGCCCAGGTGCTCTAGAAATTCCTCATTTTTAAAAACACCAGGGTTTCCGGTTGTAGATTTCTTAAGGGGTGTGGTGGTCATATACTTTTTATGCTTGTAAAAAATTTCTGTTTTAGTGACATTATTGATACTTTATTATCAGGGGTCCTATATCTAAAATAGTAATCTGTACTTTGCATACTAGTGACTGAATGGATACCAGCCTTGACATTAGAGCAGGGTTCTGTAAGCCTGTAACTGCCAGGCATTAGTCTTTTAGTTGCTGGATCGTGAGGAGGTCTTAGAGGTCTGGGGCAAGGGAATAGCATTGTGCAGTATACCAGGGAAGCAGGGTCAGGGCTGTGTGACTATTTACCAACTGGTTCAGAAATATTTTAAAACTTTAACAAGAGTGATTGTTAAAATGCATATTGCCCTATTTCTTGGTAGTTCAGTTATGAATAAATTACATTCTTATACCTGATTCTGCCTCTCCAAGTTAGTTTGTGTCTCTGTAGAGGAGCTTGTACTTTGCTGACCTTGATGTTCTTCTTAAGATAATAATAATAATAAAAAAAACCTTTAATCTGACTTTTAAAAAAATATTGATATTTGATTCAGGAAAAGACTAATGAAGCAAGTATTTTTGATATTAAAAATGTTAGTTCTCTGTCAAGGGAAAGAATGAGGAAATTCATTTATTTTAAAGAGAGCTTATGATTAATTTGGTTGTAAATGTATAGTGACTAAACATTCCATAAAATATTTACCTTGTAATTTGGATTTTCATGTCTGGTTTGCATACAGCAAGAATAGAATCAATTTTCCTTTGTTGGTAATTTAGTTTCTGGAAGGAGATTTATGACCCTGAGGCAGATACAGCCTTTGGGTAGACCTTGTGATAATTTAGTCATGCCAGGAAGGGCATAGATGTTTATAGAACATGCCTGAGGTGCGGCACCCTGGGTTGCTTGGCAGTTTAGCACCGCTTTCATCCTGGGGCATGATCCGGGAGACCCGGGATTGAGTCCCACGTCAGGCTCCCTGTGAGGAGCCTGCTTTTCCCTCTGCCTGTATCTCTGCCTCTCTCTCTCTGTCTCTCATGAACAAATAAGTAAAATCTTTACAAAAAAAAAAAAAAGAAAGAAAGAAAAGAAAAGAAAACCAGAGGTGTATCTAGCTGATATGACATCAGTCAGGCTGACCAGCTAAGCACCTCCATTGAAAGGTATATAGCCTATTTATTAAAAATCTTTTGTTTACTTCTCAAGTCAGACTGGTACCAGTGAGTAGATAATGTGTTAGAATAATCTGTTTCCTATTTCTTACAGACATACCTCACTTGAAGCTAAGAATTTCGAAATGTTTCAGAGCTTGTATGTATATAGCCTGAATTTTTCTGTATTTCAGTGATTTGTTGATGCTCTTTTTATGAGTCACTACATTAAGCCACTTGGTGGATGCAGTAATCATATTACTTCATTGATTCTAAGACATTCTGTTTCTGTTTTTCACATTTTAATCTCTGAATTTGGTGAGATTTTGAAATTGGTTTTGCTGAAGTGGTAGAAGTTATGGTATAGTTGTATGAAAACCTGCCATTGGTGGCTGATGTGGTGAGCTGAATAATGGCCCCCTATTGTGTGTCCATCCTAATCTTTGAAACCTTTGCAGCTTCGACTGACTGTTGGGGATATTATCCTCAATCTAGGTGGGCCTGATATAATCACAACAGACCTGGTTGGAGAGAGTCAGGAGGAGTCAGCCAACAGACAAAGTAATGTGACCACAGAAGCAGAGGTGGGAGTAATGTGCTCTGAAGGTGGAGAAAAGGGCTGGCCACTAGAAGCTGAAAAAAACAAGGAAGTGGATTCTCTTCTTGGAGCCTCAGAAGGAACCATCCCTGCCCATGACACTTTGACCTTAGCCCGGTGAACTGATTTTGGGCTTCTGACCTACAGAACTAGAAAATAGTAAATTTGTGTTGTTTTAGGCCACTATGCTTGTGGTAATTTATTACAGTAGTAGGAGCTAATATGCCTGGCAAATTTAAAAAGCAGCAGCATTAAAACACCTTAGATGTAATGAAATACAGTATATTATTACTTTCTTTTGTTTCAGATGATAGAGTAAAATGTGTAAAATGCCACAAAAAGTTCAGATCTCTATATTTGTTCTTACACTAGGGTATAAATTGCTTTCAGTAGTGGAAGCTCTTAAAGTGTTGTTTAAGAGCTTCTTTTTACTTATCCTGTAGTCCGTATTGATACATCGTGACAAGGGAAATGCCTGATGCAGAAATATTTGATGATTATTTACTAGGCTCCTTTTTTCCCCCAAAAAACTGTGGGAATGGTTTCTATAACCCAGGCACTATGCTAAGCTTTAGGAATATATTAAAGCTGAGATCAAACTAGACTCGTTTTTCACTTAGAGAATTTGCAATCAGACGATTACAATACCATGTGAAAAGTGCTATCATTGTGGTCCAAGATATTGTAGATGCAACATTAAGTAGGCATTCACTTATAGGGTTAGCAGATGTTTTCTAGAAGAGCTAAACTGAGATCTGAAGAATGAGTAAGAATTGATCAGATAAAGGGAAAAGAGGAAATTTTTGAAGGTTCCAGGTAGAGAAGAAGAGCTTAGCTTGTGTGAAGGGTCAGAGGTGAACAAACATGGCTTGAGAAAAATTTGGCATGGCCCAACTGTGTGTGGAATAGTGATTCTCAGCCTTTTCATACTCATGGCTACCTTTGGGCTAAAATTTTAGTTGGTGGCAGTTTTGAAGGAATTAAACTTTAGACTTTAGAATTTAATTTTTTTTTTAATTTAAAAAGCGGATTTCAGAAAAGTAGCATATTTATTTGATCCCCTTCAGAAGCCTTTACAAGGCAACTTATATGCTCTCACTAACCCCTTTGATGGCCTTTTGAGATAAAGCTCTAGCATATAGTCTTTCCTGATGTCCTGCTGTGGTTTCTTTGCTCTCTCCTACAAGGTCATCATTCTGTGTCACTTTGACCTAACGATAGGCACCATTAGTTTAGCAAAATTACATTTTATTTACTGATCAAACTTAGGTAGACTCATGTGAATGGCTTGTAGTATAGCAGTATATTAAGGCACACCTGTTGAATATCGTTGTGAGGAGTGGTGAGCAATGAAGTAAGAGGGCCATCATGAAGGGCCTTTGTGTTCATTTTTTTCTTTGCTGCTGTAACAAATTTACCAGAGATTGGTGGCTTAAAATAACATGAATTCATCATCCATAGGTTAGAAGTCTAACAGGGCTGAAATCAAGGTGTCAGTAGGGCTGAATTCCCTCCTAGAGATTGTGGGAGAGTATCCATTTCTTTGCCTTTTCCTGCTTCCAGAGGCTGCCCACATTCCTTGAGTCATGGTCCCCTCTTTATCTTCAAAGCCAGCAACCTCATCTCTGAGGATCTTGTGTAGTCACATCTCCCTGACTCTCTGCTGCCTCCCTCTTCTACTTTTAAGGACTCTTGTGATTACATTGAGCTCACTTGGATAATCAAGGCTTTTCTCCCGATTTTAGGGTCACAGATTAACAATCCTAACACAATCTGCAACCTCAACTCCCTTTGCTATGTCACATATTATATTCATATGTTTTGGTGATTAGGACATGGACATTTGGGATGGGGGAGGGATTATTGTGCCTTCCATTGTTTTATAAACTATGTTAAAGCGTTTGAATTTTTTGTTGTTGGCAAGAAAAACTGTTAGAAAGCTTTAAATGAAGAAATAATCGGATTTGCTTTTTAGGAAAATCACTCTGGTTATGTGTGGTTCGGTCAGTTGTCTAAAAAATAGTGTCATACAAGGGGCACCTGGGTGGCTCAGTTGGTTAAGTGTCTACCTTCAGCTCAGGTCATGATCTCAGGGTCCTGGGATCG
Source organism: Vulpes lagopus (assembly GCF_018345385.1). Lineage (NCBI taxonomy): Eukaryota > Metazoa > Chordata > Mammalia > Carnivora > Canidae > Vulpes > Vulpes lagopus. The sequence goes on from NC_054829.1 coordinate 105,667,227, forward strand.
AGTCTCTAGTCGATGAGCTTCCCACTCAGGGGGAAGGAGTCTGCTTCCCTCATTGCCCTCTGCCCCAGCTTGTGTGTGCACGCATTCTCTCTGTCTCTCTCCCTCCCTCCCTCAAATGAATAAATAAAATCTTTTAAAAATTGTGTCATACAATTTAATAAGTCATTGCCAGCACTTTTTTCCATTGATGTTTTAAAAACTTATTTTGCAATAATTTTAGATTTGCAGAAGTGATATAGTACAGAAAATTCATTGTTCTTCACTCAGCTTCCTCTAAAGTCTTATATCTTCTTATGTCTTAACATCTTACAAAACCATGGTATGTTTATCAGAGCTAAGAAATTAACATTACTGAAATGCCATTAGCTAAACTATACGATTTCCACCATTTTTTTTTTCTGTTCCTGGATGTAGTCCAGGATATCATGTTGTATTTAGTTGTCATGTCTCCTCTGATCTGTGACAGTTTCTTAGTCTTTCTGTTGGCTTTTTAGGACTTTGACAGGACCAGTTAGTTGTTTTGTAGACAGTTCCTCACTCTACTAATGCTTTCTCATGATTAGCGTGGAGTGGAGTCTCAATAATTTATTAATTTTTAGGAAGAATACCACAGAAGTGAAGTGCCCTTCTTATCACATCATATCAGGGATTATATGTATCACCTTGTTTATTCCTGGTCATGTTAACCTTGGGCATTTGATTTAAGGAATGTCTTAGCTCAGGCCTCTATGACAAAATACCATAGACTGGGTGGCTTAAACCATAGCCATTTATTTTCTCACAGTTTTAGGGTCCAGAAATCTTTGATCAGAGTGACAGCATGGTTGGTTCTGATGAGGACCCTGTTCCTGACTTGCAGATGACCATCTTCCTGCTATGTGCTTACATGGCTTTTTTACATGCACGAGGAGAAAGGATACTAAATTCCATCATGAGGATTTTTTGCTTGTGATCTAAACTAAGCCTAATTACTTCCCAAAGGCCCCACTTTAAACCATCAAATTAAGGGATAGAGCATCAACATGAGTTTGGAGGGAGATATTCAGTCTATAACGGGCTGCTAAGTTCCTCCACTGCAAAATTAATATTCTTTTTTTTACTCTATGTTAGGAGTAACTTCAGCCTGCATTTAACAGATAGGGAATTAAGAATTAAATTCCACCTTCTATAGTGAGATGGATAAAGTTATTTGTAGGCATATGCTAAAATCATCACAGTAATTCATAAATATTCTTGGGAAGATAATTTAATATCCTATTGCTTCTTAAAATTTCTTCCACTACTGGTAGCATTCCTCAGCGGCTCATACCTGCAGTCTTCTGCTGTGGAATTCTAATGGTAATTTTCTCTTTCCCTCAGTTACTCTACATTTCTTATTATTTGGAATTTTTCTGTAAGGAAGGCTTGCCCCTTTTTTCCCATTTTAAAATGTTTTCAGTTATTTTTATTATTGTGGACCCATGAATATTGACTTTTTTCTTTGGATTATAATCGAGTACTATCATGATTTACATTTGTTACCCAAATTGTTACAGCTTCGGCCATTGGCTGCTCTTTCAGGTTGCCTCCTGTGTCTCTTTGCCACCACCCTTTTGTCTTTTGACTGCTTCCTTACTTTCTGACACTACAGTATTTTGTCCTCCCCCTACCCCAGCACTAGAATCAATCCTTTGTCTGAGAAGCCCTGGTTCCTTTTGTTGGGGCATGGTATTTGGAAACTGAGACCTGGGCCCTGGATGTGGTTATAGCTACTGGAGTATCATTGCTTTTAGGCTTTCTCAGTAGACAGAAGTTAGGAGATATGTATGTATGTACTAAATTATGTATGTGAACATCTTTGTAATTGTATCTACGTCTCTCCATCTGTGTATATGTATCACCTAAACATCCTTCAGTTAGGTTATCATGTATGTAATGCAGTTAGACTGATTTGTCAGTCTTCATTCTATTCTGGATTATCTTGACATCCTAGTTAATTTTTTCACAAAAATATAACTTGCTTTCATTCTTTGTAGTGTACAGCTCTATGGGTTTTGACAAATGGCATACAGTCAAGGATCTACCACCACAGTATCATATAGAACAGTTTTGTTGGGATCCCTGGGTGGCGCAGCGGTTTGGCGCCTGCCTTTGGCCCAGGGCGCGATCCTGGAGACCCGGGATCGAATCCCATGTCGGGCTCCCGGTGCATGGAGCCTGCTTCTCCCTCTGCCTGTGTCTCTGCCTCTCTCTCTCTCTCTGTGACTATCATAAATAAATAAAAAAAAAAAAAAAAAAAAAAAAACAGTTTTGTTACTACAAAAAGTGTCCTTAAGTAGTCCCCTTGTAACATCATCTCGTCCTCCACCACCCCTGACAACTGTTTTGCTCTGCTTTCCATTTCTGTCAGTCTGCTTTTCCAGAATGTCATATAAACGGAACTATAAAATATGTAGTCTTTTGGATCTGGTTTCTCTCACTGAATTACATTCATCTATGCTGTTGCATGAATCAGTTTGTTCCCTCTTATTGCTCTGTACTATTCTATTGTGTGTGTGTACCAGGATTGTTTATCCTCTGTTGTTGAATATCTTGACTGTTTATTCTAGTTTTGGGTGATTGTGAATAAAGCTGCTGTAAACATTCATGTACTGGTTTTTGTGTGAACACATTTTTTGGCTCACTTAGTTAAACGTGGGAGTAACACTGCTGGGTCAAATGGTAAATACAGTTGACTCTAAACAACACAGGTTGGATCCACTTATATGCAGATTTTTTTTTCGATAAATACAGTACATTACCATAAGTGTGTTCTCTTATGATTTTCTTAGTAACATTTTCTTTTTTTATAGCTTACTTTATTGTAAGAATAAAGTGTATATACACAGAATACAGTATGTATAGTAACATAAAAAATACGTGTTTGAGTTTATGTTATTGGTAAGCCTTCCGGTCAACAGTAGACTATAGTAGTTAAGTTTTGGGGGGGAGTCAACTTATACTCAGATTTTCAACTATGCAGAAGGTTTGTGCCCTTAACCTCTGCATTGTTCAAGGGTCAACTGTATATATTTAACTTTAGTAGAGCTTTCCAAACTTTTCCAAGGTGGCAAAATAGTACTATTTTGCATTCCCTCCAGTAATGAATGAGAGTTCCTGTTGCGCCACCTCTTTGCCAGCATTTGATATTTTGAGATTTTTTTGTTATTTTAATCATTCTAATGAATGGTAGCAATATCTCATGGTTTAATTTGCATTCCCTAATGATTAATCATGAGCATCTTTGTGTTTGTTTATTGCCATTCCTGTATCTTCATCGCTGGTTATATTTTCAGACCTTTTACCAATTTTTTGGTTGGGTTGTCTGTTTTCTTACTGTTGGGTTTTAAGAGTTCTTAAATTCTGGATACAAATGATCGGGCATGTGATTTGCAAATATTATTTTCTTGCCTGTTGCTTGTCTTATAATTCTCTTGGTGCTTTTTGTGGAGAAAAGTTTTTGATTTGATAAAATCTCTTAGTGTTTTCTGTTCTTGATTATATTTACATACTCTTCTATATTTTCTTCTAGGTGTTTTTAAATTTTACATTTAGATTTTACAATTTGACTTAACTTTTGCTTAAGACCTGAGACATGGGCAGCCGGGGTGACTCAGGGGTTTAGCGCCGCCTTCAGCCCAGGGTGTGATCCTGGAGACCGGGGATCAAGTCCCACATCGGGCTCCCAGCCTGGAGCCTGCTTCTCCCTCTGCCTGTGTCTCTGCCTCTCTCTGTGTGTCTCTCATGAATAAATAAAAGCTTTAAAAAAAAAGACCTGAGACATGTGTTGAGGTTCATTTTTTGAATATGGACTATGGCAGAAGCATTTGTTGAAAAGATTCTTTCCTTCATTGAATTGGCTGACATCTTTGTCAAAAATCAGTTGGCTGTATTTTTGTGGCTCTATTTCTAGACTTTTTATTATGTTCTTTGTGTCTGTCCTTTCACTGGTGCCACACTTTCTTGATTATTGTAGCAGATAAAGCAGGCCTTGAAATTGGGTACTATAGGGATGCCTGGGTGGCTCAGCAGTCGAGCATCTGCCTTCAGCTCAGGGCTTGATCCAGGTCGGGGGATCAAGAACCACATGGGGTTCCTTGTGGGGAGCCTGTTTCTCCCTCTGCCTGTGTCTCTCTGCCTCTCTCTGTGTCTCTCATAAATAAATAAAATCTTAGGGGGGAAGAAAAGAAATTGGGTAGTATAAGACCCAACTGTTATTTTTCAGAGTTTTTGTTTTTGAGATTTTGCCTTTCCATAGAAATTTTAGAATCAGCTTGTTGATACCTATAAATATGAATATTGGTATTTGGTATTTGCTATTGGTATTTGTATTGGGATTGCATTACAATTTAAAGATTGAAACTGAGATAGTTTGTATCTTCATACCAAGTCTTTTAGTCCACAAATATATCGTTCCATTTATTTAACGAAATCCTTCATTTCTTTCATCAGTGTTGTGTAGTTTTTAGCATTTTAAGTACTTTTTTGTGATGTTATAAATAGTATTGTTCTAAAAAAAATTAAATCCTGTATGTTCATTATTGAGTTTGAAAAGTGCGTTTGACTCTTACATATTGACCTTGTATCTTGTGACTGATAAACTCAATTATTAGTTCCAGGCTTTTCTTTTTTCTTTTTTTTTAATCCTGTCATTCTGTAAATATAGTTTTATATGATGGAAAGATATTCAAGTCAGGCTACATAAACAGATCATTTAATAATGTACATTATAATTCTACTTTTGTTTAAATTAGGTAAAACCAAAAAGAAATTATTGGGTAGCTGTGCATCGGAATATTGATAGTTATCTCAGGTAATATGATTATGGATGATTTTTATCTGATAATCTCCTGTACCTCTTTTTGCAATGATTATATATAACATCTGTAATAAAAATACTTAGAGTTATTTTTCAAAAATTTGACCATCCATGTCTGTAACTAGTTTCTTTCCTCCATAGCCTTTGTCTCTCTCTACTTTAGAAGCATCAAAATACCAGCAGTCTATCCTTTTTTTTTTTTTAAGATTTTTAAAAAAATTTATTTATTCAGAGAGAGAGAGAGAGAGGCAGAGACACAGGCAGAGAGAAAAGCAGGCTCCATGCAGGGAGCCTTACCTGGGACTCATCCCTGGTCTCCAGGATCACACCCGGGGCTGCAGGCAGCACTAAACCGCTGCGCCACCGCCACCGGAGCTGCCCCCAGCAGTCTTTTCTTATATATGCTGCAGAACCTTTTGAATCCAAAGAAAGATGCGCATCTAAATTATCCCAGAAAGCCAGTTATTTTTCTTTCTTTCTTTCTTTTTTTTTTTTTTTAAGAAATCGATAGCCTTAATGAAATGTGGTAGTACCTCAAAATACTTTTATAATTAATGTTTCTAATGTCCAACTTAAATGTTTAGGCCTAGGTTGAAAGCCTTCCATACATACTGATATTCTCCTTTCTCTTTGTATTTTTCTGTCTTATAGTTGTATTCAACAGGAATTTAATGCAAGCTGCATGTGTAATTTTAAATAGCAAAAAGAAGTAAAGTCAATTTCATTTTATCCAATTATCACAATATATAAAAAGTTCTCATTTTAACATGTGTTCAATATTAAAAATTACTAAAAATATCTTATTTTTTATACTATTTCTTTAAAATTCAATGTATCTTAAAGCACTTCTCAAATCAAATTAGCTATATTCTAGTATGTAGTAGCCATGTGTCACTAGGGACTGCCATTTGGATAGTACAGGTCTGTAGCGCATGTAAATGATTCCAGGTGTTTTTACCACTCGTGATAGACCCAGTTCTCAACCCTTAGTTGTTTTTTTCTTTCATTCTTAACTGGTGTACCTGATTCAGTTTTTTTTTTTTTATATCTTACACCTTACAGCTCTCAAATAATATATTCTAGGAAGGAACTATTTTTCTAACAGAATAGAACAACTTAGTGCATTCTGTACATATATACACATATTATGTTTAACTTATCTGAAGACAATGTTTTCTTTTGTAAGAATTATTGAAACTGAGATGTCTGGACTTTTAAGAATATAATGCATTTTTATGTTAAGTAAAGATGGATTTTTTCAGTTCTAGAATCTGGATTCTGAACTTTTTTTTTTTTTTTTTTAATTTTTTTTTTTATTTACTTATGATAGTCATACAGAGAGAGAGAGAGGCAGAGACACAGGCAGAGGGAGAAGCAGGCTCCATGCACCGGGAGCCTGATGTGGGATTCGATCCCGGGTCTCCAGGATTGCGCCCTGGGCCAAAGGCAGGCGCCAAACCGCTGCGCCACCCAGGGATCCCCTGGATTCTGAACTTTTAAAAATAGTAATTAGTTGTTATTTTCAGTTGCTATTACTACATAACAAATTATTCCAAAACGTAATGGTTGAAAACAGCTATTTTATTAAGCTCACAGATTCTGTTGAGGAATTTGTACAGGGCAAGGCCAAGATAGCTTTGTGCTGTGATGTCTAGTATCTCAGCTTGGAAGACTCCAAGGTATTTTGATGGCCAAAGTTTGGAATGATCTGGAAGGTTCATTTATTCATATGTCTGGTACTTGGGCTAGAATGACTCAAACTTCAAATCTGGATGCCTAAAGGTGACCTCTCCATGTGGTTTGACTTTTCCAGACCTTGGCAGCTGTGAAATAATTGGCCTTCCTACATAGCTAGCTGTTCAGGGATCCATCCACATGCAGATATTCCATCAACAACATGGAAATTGAATTGTCTCTGATTAAGCAGGGGAATCACAAAGCTTCGCTTCTGCCATTCTTTATTTGTGGAAGCTGTTATAAGCCTTCTCAAATTCAAGGGAAGTAGACAGATTTCACCCTTTTATCAGCACAGTATCAAAGAATTTGGGGACCATGTTTTAAAACTGCCACAATTGCTGAGGAAATTATAGGAAATACGGGCAAATGAAACTGCTAATACTAATGAAATGTCCATAATTTACTCTATAGATTGTGTTGAAGATAAAAGAGCATAGGTATATGTAACCTGTGTATTTGTAGTATTTGCCAGGCTGTTTTTAATATATACATAAAAAATAAAACTTTAATGTTAGAGTTGGTATTGTACTCTAAATTTTAAAGTTGAAGAAAATGTGTTTCCTATTAGATCACAATAAGACAAAATTTTTAAAAATATTTTATTTGTCCTAGATACCATTTTCTTTTCATTTAAGCTGATCCTTATGTTTATTTTTTTTAAGTAGAGGCTTTTGAAAATTGATTTAAAATATTTGAAAGGAAATATTTTACTTCCAAAGGAGTCTTGATTCATTTATCATTTGACCAAATTATTTTCACATGCTTTTCAAACATTTAGATCTTGATATAGAATAAAAAACAGTGAGTATCAACACATAATTCACATTCCCCCAAAGTAAGTACTTTCTTTGATGGACTGAGAAGTAAAAAGGTTTCCTCTGGTAGGTAGTTCACTTCTGATAAATTTTAGCATCTAGGTAAAATATTCCTGTTAGTTTTAGAAGAATGACATTTTGAGTAGCTTGGACGTACTGATGAGTATTTCCCTGTTTTTAGATCATGAACCACATTTAGCATGGATGAACCACATTTATTAAGTGGATAGATATTTAAATAGATTTCTCTAATTCTGACCTGGCTCTTCTCTTGACTGATACAGTCTTACGAGCATAGAGTTTTCAGAGACTGAAGTCAAAAGTAGCAAACCGGGGCAGGTGGGTGGCTCAGTGGTTGGGCGGCTGCCTTCAACTCAGGTCATGATCTGAGGGGTCCTGGGATTGAGTCCTACATCAGGCTGCCCACTGGGAGCATGCTTCTGCCTCTGCCTATGTCTCTGCCTCTTTCTCTCTCTGTCTCTCATGAATAAATAAATAAAATCTTAAAAAAAAAAAAAGTAGCAAACCATCTTTGTGTATTTAAGGGAAGGAGAATATTTCACTTTTTTTTGGCATGTTAGTGAAAGTTTCCTATCAGACTCTTTTCCTTTTTTTTTTTTAATATTTTTTTAAAAATTTTTATTTATTTATGATAGGCACACAGTGAGAGAGAGAGAGAGGCAGAGACACAGGCAGAGGGAGAAGCAGGCTTCATGTACCGGGAGCCCGATGTGGGACTCGATCCCGGGTCTCCAGGATCGCGCCCTGGGCCAAAGGCAGGCGCTAAACCACTGCACCACCCAGGGATCCCTCTTTTCCTTTTAAGTAAATAAATTCTTTCAGGTGAACTATGACCATGTAAAATATCCTATAAGAAAAGGAAAGTATACACGCAGTAAAACGGTGTTAGTTTGGGTTCTTTGAATATTTCTTGGAATTAAAATAGTATGGATGTCATTTTTTCCTTACAGTTTGATTACATAAGTTATCTTTTTTCTGCCATAGTATATGTATTTATGTGACCAAAATTAAGATCCCACTACATTATTGAGTAGAAATTGAAACCAGAATAAGGAAAGATAAGCCCGGGCAACCCGGGTGGCTCAGGGGTTAAGCACCTGCCTTTGGCCCAAGGTGTGATCCTGGAGACGCGGGATCGAGTCCCGCGTGGGGCTCCCTGCTTGGAGTCTGCTTCTCTCTCTGCCTCTGTCTCTCTGTCTAATGAATAAATAAAATCTTAAAAAAAAAAAAGGAAAGATAAGACCTATTCATATATCTTTTATAAAGAATGTTTTTATATTTTTATGTTTTATTTTTTTAATTTTTAAAAAATTTTTATGTTTTATATTTGTATACATTATTATAGCAAGGAATACAGTGACACTTCCTTTGTGCCAGAGAACTTGAAATAGCTTGTGAATATTTTTTTTTACTACACTTTCATTTGAAGTATGGCACAGATAATGAATTCCTTCCACAACATAGGAAAATTAGATTCTAGGAAAAAATTTACTCTTCATTGGACCCAAGACTGGAATTCCATTGTTTGGGAACTATTGATCATTTGCTGAGCTAAGGAAAGCCAGCCAGACTTTAGTATAGTATGGGGTAACGGATTGTTTAAAAGCATGGATTTGAGCCAGATTACTTAATTTATCTTAGTCCTGGTATGTCCTAAATATGTGACTGTATTAAAGGACTTCTGTGCCTCATTTGCCTGATTTGTAGAGTGAATATAATGATATCATTTACTTCAAGGGACAGCGAGTGGCACATAATGTAATATGTTTAATATTTATAATAAATCTAAGATTAATGTTAATATGAATGATATTGATAAAAATATATTTTATAGTGTTCAAAGATATGGATATATGTCAATGAAAGGATTGAAAGCATTAGAGGAAAACATGAGTGTATATTTATGTAATATTAGAATGGGGAAGGCTCTATTAAGTATGATTTAGAAATTTATTGGTGCAGCTTGGGTGGCTCAGTGGTTGAGCCTCTGCCTTTGGCTCAGGTTGTGATCTTGGGGTCCAGGGATCAAGTCCTGCATCAGGCTTCCCACAGGGAGCCTGCTTCTCCCTCTGTCTGTCTCTGCCTTTCTCTGTGCGTCTCTCATAAATAAATAAAATCTTTAAAACGAAACAGAAAACATTTACCAAGCATGAAAGAAAGATTTTACTGTATAAAAAAGAACAAAGTCAGAAAACAGTAACCCAAGCAAAAATATATGTAGTACATAATAATAACATAAGGTTAAATTTCTTAGTACACAAGAACATTTATAAATCATTATGGAAAGCACAACTCTGTGGAAAAAGAGCAAATAATAAAGAAAGACACATTAGTAGCTAAGAAATATTTGGAAAGATTCTTAGCATTACTTAAAGTTAAGTAAGTACCTGGAATTTTTCTCCCCTATCAGATTGGCAAAGCCTGAAATGCTACTCAATGTTGGAAAGATGAGGCAGTCCTAAACATTATTTATAGGAGGTATAAATTGACAGACTTTTTGAAGAGATATTTGGCAATAATTGTCAATTTCAAAACACAAACCCTTTGAACTCTCAAGTTTCACTTCTAGGAACTTATCCTACAGATTCATCACAGAGGTTAACCTCATAAATATAAATTTACTCCTCTTATCAAAGGGAATTTAGTAAATGTTACATTTATACTGAAATGCTGTTTAGATTTTTAGAAGAATGATGAAGATTTATATATGCTAAGAGAAGGATATTCAGGCACATTAAGTAAAAGAAAAGCAGGTTGCTGATTTGTGTCATGAAGGATACACAGGAAACCGTTAAGTCTAGCTATATGTGGGAAGAAGGATATCAGCTACTAGGGAAAGGGGGAATTGTACATTTTACTTTATGTTCTTCACTGTTTGAATTTTTGTTTTTACAGTAGGTATATTGTTACTTTTATATTTTTTTAAAAAGCTAATAAAAAAGGTTTACATTTCATCTGTGCTGGGTATAGTAGTTATCTATTGCTGTATAACAAAATACCCCAAAAGCTATCGACTTATACGACAGATATTTAATCTCATAGTTTCTGAGGGACAGGAACTTAGGAGCAGCCTTGCTGGGTGGTTCTGACTTTGGATGTCATGAGATTGTAGTCAAGCTATCAACTGGGGCTCTAGTTTTCTCAAGACTCTGCGGGTATGAAGGATGTACTTCCAAGCTCACTGATGTGATTGTTGGCAGGCCCCAGTTTCTCTTTGGCTGTTGGCCAGAGTTCAGTTCTTTGCCTCATGGATTTTTCCATAGGGTTCTTCATAGCTTGGCAACTTTGTTCAAACTGAGTGATCTGACAGGGAGCCAGCACCCAAGATTAGGCTAATCTTGAAAGTGATATATCATTACCTCTGTGATATGCTATTGGTCACACAAATCAGTCTTGGTATGTTGTGAGAGGTTGTAAATTTACACACAAGGTATGAATACCAGGAGGTAGGGATCACTGGGGCCCATCTTGGAGGCTATGCTACCACAGTGGGTCTGTAACAGTGTATGTCTTTTTTGACAATTTGGGGTTATGGAGAAGTAAATTAATTAGGGTAACATTTGATGGGAGCTATGCTTAAAAATTAATTTTCTCTATGCCAATGCCTATAAATGTTTGCTTTTCTTTTTCAGGTCCAGCACAAAATCAAATGCAGATTCCATCAGGGTATGGATTGCATCCTCAAAACTATATTGCTCCCTCAGGACATTATCCTCAAGGACCTGGGAAAATGACCTCTTTGCCATTGGATAGCCAGTGTGGTGATTACTACTCTGGTCTCTATACAGTACCGACACAAAATATGGTGACTCCTAATACAGCAAACCAACAACCAGGAGCACAGCAGATGTATGGCAGGGGTCCTCCTGCCCCTCATATTGTGGGATCCACTCCGGGATCTTTCCAGGGTGCCACGTCATCAACATCCCATTTGCATACGAGTGCCTCCCAGCCGTACTCCCCTTTTGTGAATCACTACAGTAGTCCAGCCATGTATCCTGCCAACTCTTCTGTTGCTTCTCAGGGATTTCCCTCTACTTGTGGTCACTATGCTATGTCAACTGTTTCTAATGCTGCATATCCCAGTGTTTCATACCCTTCTCTGCCTGCTGGTGATCCATATGGGCAGCAAATGTTTACCTCACAGAATGCTCCAACTGTTGGGCCTGTCAGAGAGGATTCCTTTCCTGGTCACAGTACAGCCATCAGTCATCCAGCACACCTCCCACCTCCTCCGTCACACCAATACCACCAGCAGCAGGGTCTTTCAGGATGCAATACTCTTTCGTGGTCAGCTTCAGGCCTTCCGTCAGCCCAAGATAATCTCACCCGAAACCACACTGGCTCCCTGGCTACACCCAACAGCAACCCAACAAATACTGGTAGGTTGAATGAAGAGTTCACCAAAGCATGGCTGAAAATCAGTGCCATTTCCAATCAGATTTTTATTTGCATGAAGGTTTAAGATGGTATTGCCTAATAGACAAATTGAAAATTTGCTCATCTTTGTAGTTTCTTTGCTTTATTTATTGCAGTATTTTGCAACATCTGCCTGAACTGTTTCCCTTCACCTATTCAGTTAGCCACCTAACCATCTACCTTGCACAGAGCTGTGTTCCTTGTCATGACCGGGATCTCAGTCAATATTTATTGATGTATTTTATGCCACTGCAGTAGTTGTCTTTAGTAGGAGTTAGGTGTGGGGCAAAATGGGAGGGTCTCTTTGGGTATATGCTTTGTTAGCCACTACTTTCTTTTTTATATTGTTTTATATTTTTCAAACTTGTTACTATTCAGCTAGAGCCTTACTGTAGAATACCACACAGATTTCTCTTAAGTGAGCCCCTATTAGTAATGCTCACAGAAAATACTGTATATGTATATAATGCATAGGAATACATACTAAAGCTTATGTTTTATCTTCCCAAATTGGTAAATTAGGATGAAGGGTGGGAAAGTGGGAGAAAGATACATGAAGAATACTTTTGTGATTAGTCCTTCTGACCTTCCTAAAGCAAGATATAGTTAAATCTATTAGTTTGAAAATTATGTTTGTAACTTATAAGGTCATTTTAGTGTAGGGTTTCTATATCTTACACTCATTTTTTATTTTTTTTTCTTATTTTTTTTCTTACACATTTTTTTTTTTTTTATAACTACAGCACTTTTATTTTTTTTTTTTAATTTTTTATTTATTTATGATAGTCACAGAGAGAGAGAGAGAGAGAGGCAGAGACACAGGCGGAGGGAGAAGCAGGCTCCATGCACCGGGAGCCCGACGTGGGATTCGATCCCGGGTCTCCAGGATCGCGCCCTGGGCCAAAGGCAGGCGCCAAACCGCTGCGCCACCCAGGGATCCCTTCTTACACATTTTAATTCAGCTTGTGAGCTTGAACTTAACAAAATATGCTTGAATTGAATGAGAGTGTAGGTAAAGAATGGGAACTGGTCAAGCTGTTGTAGTTTTCTGAATGATGTCTTTGAATTGTCTATCAGAGTCCAAATAGCCCTAAAAGTCAAGGATGCCATAGAATAGTATTCTTCCTTGAACAGTTAGATTGTTTAAAATTAGAACTTTGAAATATTATATCTGAACCATACATTTGAGATCATCTATTCTTTCACTGCTGTTATTTAGAAACACTTGGCTGCAAACAGCTAATAGTAGTTTGAACAAAAAAGGTGGTATTTTTCTCACATAACAAGTCTAGGTAGATGTAGTGGATCCCAGTGTCTTCAGTGTCTTTTTCCTCGCTACTCTACCATCCTTTGCATGTTGGTTTATAGAAACAGAATAACTTCTGTACCTGTAGACATCAAGTCAGAATTAGAAGCAGGAGGAAGGGAAAGGAAGGAAGATGGGGTAGTGGTACTGACAGACTTGCCATATCATTTGCCAAAGCTGTTTTAAAAGACAGACCCATATTTTAGGGAAGGTTAGAAAATGAATACCTAACTTTGTAGCCTTCATGATAGAGGCAAGCAAGAAAGGAAGGGATTGGCATTGACTGGGTTTTGGGTAAATCAACTTAAAACATCTGTCACCATTCCCAAATCTGGCTGTGCATCAAAATCACTGGCACAGATTGTGATCTTCAACCTTACTTACTGAGCTAGAATAGAATCTTCAGGATGGTCTTGGGAATCTCTATTTCTGATTTGATCTTATGATGCCTAGTAAAAATTCAAATTCTGTTTCTTTTTGTTTTACAAATGAGGAAAGCTATCCAAATTGGGTTGCCTGCTTGTGGTCATTAATGTTAGAAACCAAGTTTGGGGGCACCTGGGTGGCTCAGTGGTTGAGCGGCTAGGCCTTTGGCTCAGGTCATGATCCTGGGATCCTGGGATTGAGTCCCTCATCGGGCTCCCTGCATGGAGCCTGCTTCTCCCTTTGCCTCTCTGTGTCTCTAGTGAACAAATAAATAAAATCTTTTAAAAAGCAAAACAAAAACAGGGGCACCTAAGACTCTCAGTGGTAGAGCGTCTGCTTTCAGCTCAGGTCGTGATTCCGGGGAGCCTGCTTCTCTCTCTGCCTATGTCTCTGCCTTTCTCTGTGTCTCTTATGAATAAATAAATAAAGTCTTAAAAAAAAAAAAAGAAAAGAAAAGAAAGAAAAGAAAGAAAGAAAAGAAACCCGAGTTTGTCCTTGAGGTCTTTCTTTGACTCCCAGCCTTCCATTCTCAGAACCAGGGCTTTCTGTTCCCTAGAAATTGTTTTCTTTCTCTCTTCTGCAGCAGTCTTTTACAGATCAGCTTATCCTCAGGTCCCTCTTAAGGGACCTGACTTAAGGATTGACTTAAGGATTTTGTGACTTTGTGACAAAAAAAAGAAATACAAATAATTCCTCTTATTTCTGAGATGGAGATGGGACCCTGAATGGAACCAATTATACGGAGATGTAGGATCAGGGAAATATGGGGCACTTGGCTAATGAACAGAATCCCTAATTAGGAAGCAATATCCCTGAAAAAAATATTGAAAAAGGAATAAAAATAATTACAAAATTACCTTCTATTTGAATAATTAGTAATTAGTCCTTTATAGAGAGAGATGGGATATATTTCCATTCTTTTAATCCTTTTGCTATACTGTGAAAGCCATAACAAATTAATTTTAGAAATTAATTCATGTTAAATAGGGGGGTGGGTTTTACCTCTAGACTGTTAATTTTTAATTATAGTTTAGAGGTTGACTAATATATCTCAGGTTAATTTGACACTTTTTTTCACCATTTCAAAGGAAATAAAGAGGTTACTTTTAAAACATACTTTGAAATTAAATATTATAGAAGTTCCCAAATTTTCTCAGTTGAATTTATGTGTATCAATATTTTTTTTTCATGGTGCCTCAAGGAACTTAGTAGTAATAGTTCATAAGGTATTTGCAGATATCACTGTGTTTCTCTTAGAAATTGAAAATACCCTTGGTAGTTTTTTATAATGAAAAAAACTGAAAGTAAAGATTTTCAGCACTAGAAGTTTTGGCCATTGATTTCTAGAGATAATCACAGTTAGCAATTTTTTGTGTATCCATCCCGAAATTCTCTACACGTGAAAGTGCTTACAGGTATCATAAGCACCACATACATACCTAAGATAATCATTAAATAGTGAGGAACTATTTTGTATGATACACTAAATAACATGAAACTGTTGAAATTTGTAATTTTTTGGTTAACTTATGTTACTTTTACTAAATAAAACCCACTTAATCTTAATACATAAATGTACTATATTGGAACGTAATAAACCGAATTCATTAAAAAAATAAAACATCCCTTAGAATCCTGTGAATTTTTGCAAGGGTGACTTGGGTGCCTAGGTACAAAGTTTGGCAGCCATGGGAATATTGAATTAAATTTTCTAGAAAGACAACTTTTAATTGCTTTGGATACCCTTAAATAATATTGTCACATTAGAATAATAATCTTAGATATTAAACATAGTTTTGTGTGAAAGTCAACCCTCGAGGAATTGACAAAAACAATTGCAGTTTTTTTTTTTTAAGATTTTATTTATTCATGAGAGACACAGAGAGAGGCAGAGACTCAGCAGAGGGAGAAGTAGGCTCCTCGAGGGGAACCTGATGTGGGACTCCATCCTGGGACTCCAGGATCATGCCCTGGGCCGAAGGCAGGCGCCAAACCACTGAGCCACCCAGGCGTTCCTAAAAAATAATTTTTTTTTTAAAGATTTTATTTATTTATTTATTATTTATTTATTTATTATTTATTCATTCATTCATTCATTCATTCATTCATTCATTCATGAGAGGCAGAGGGAGAAGCAGGCTCCATGCAGGGAGCCCGACATGGGACTCGATCATGGGTCTCCAGGATCAGGCCCTGGGCTCAAGGCGGCGCTAAACCACTGAGCCACTGGGGCTGCCCCTAAAAGAGAACTTTAAATGGTTATTTCATATGCTTTTTTTATAAGAACATGTCAGTATAATTCAGCACTAGAACTTCAAATTTATTATTATTATTATTAAAAGGTCTATTCCAGGGCTCCTGGGTGGCTCAGTTGGTTAAGCATCTGCCTTCGGCTCAGGTTATGATCCCAGGGTCCCACATCCGGTTCCCTGCTCAGGGGGATCCTGCTTCTCCTTCTCCCTTTGCCTGCCACTCCCCCTGCTTGTGCATGTTCTTTCTCAGTTTTATTCTGTCAAGTAAGTAATTAAAATCTTTAAAAAATAAAAGGTCTGTCTCAAGTATGTATGTCTTGGGTGTATGTTTAGTTGTTAACTTAGGGTAAAATTTTGGCTCCTGTGTAAAAAGTGTCATTTCATTAGGACCATTACTACAGGTAAATCTCTGAAAGTTTAGAAGTTTTTTTTGTAGTTTGAGATGAAGTTAGTTGAATGTGTGACTTTGGGATGTAAAGATACCCATCTTTGATAGCAAGATGAGTATTGAAATTTCATTTAAAATCATTTTATTAATTTTTTTTACTATACCTTTGCTTTGAAAAGTATATAATTTTATAAATTAGCAAGATAAATCTTGCAAAGATGTAGAATTTTGCCAGAAAATTATTTTCATTAAAATTAATTTTACTTTTTTCCTTAATGAAAATCACATATTAATAGCATATTATGAAATAGTACTATCTGATTAATGGTGTTTTTACTCTGGGCAATTTTATAAAACAAAAAGCATTTCAAAAACTATGTATAAAAAAGAACAATAATAAATATCTATATAATCCTAAATAAAAATTCACAGTATACATAACATCAAGATCTAGTTACTGGTAAGTTAATATCTGTCATCTTGGGGTATTGATGTGCCTGAGGAAAAGCAAAATTCTCAGCTTTCCTTGATATTTGATAGTTGAGCTGCAACCTGAAGAATTCTTCATGTGTAAAATAAACTGCAGGCAAAATAAATATTTAAAAGGCAATATTTAAAAAGTTTTAAGAGAAAGTATGGAAGACTACTTCTAGAAACTTGGAGTAGTGAAGGGTTTCTTAAGGAAAATGCACATACAGTAAATTATAGTTGTAAGGAGTAAACATGCTCAACTTGACTAATTTCTAATTAAGAACTTTTCTTCAGGGATCCCTGGGTGGCGCAGCGGTTTGGCGCCTGCCTTTGGCCCGGGGCGCGATCCTGGAGACCCGGGATCGAATCCCATGTCGGGCTCCTGGTGCATGGAGCCTGCTTCTCCCTCTGCCTATGTCTCTGCTTCTCTCTCTCTCACTGTGTGCCTATCATAAATAAATAAAATTTAAAAAAAAAAAAAAGAACTTTTCTTCATTGAAAGACATGAAGAAAATAAAAAGACAAGCTGGGAACTAGGAGAAAAAAATACTTTTTTTTTTTTTTTTAAGATTTTATTTATTTATTCATGACAGAGAGAGACAGGCAAAGGGAGAAGCAGGCTCTGCGCAGGGAACCCCATGTGGGACTCAAACCCAAGTCTCCAGGATCACACCCTGGGCTGAAGGTGGCACTGGGGGTGCCTGAAAAAAATACTTATAGTATTTATCCAGAATATACAAATAACACATACAAATTAATAAGAAAAAGACCAACAACCGAAGAAGAAAACAAGATGAAACGAAAACATACTCAACTTCATGAATAATCAAGAAAAGAAAATTAAAACTAGAATGGGATATCTTTTTATACCTAGTCACAAAATGATAAACATTTGAAAGTCTGACCATACCATTGTCAAGAATGTGGAGTAACAGGAGACTCTTAGGCACTTGTTGTGATAGGAGGATTTATTGCTTTAATATTTTAGGAGAATTTGGCGTTAGTGGAATTGAAGATGGCCATACCCCAAAATATAGCCATTACACTTCTAAAATTTGGTGCATGAGTCACCCAGACTCTTGCTAAAATGCGAGTCCTTATTCATCAAATATAGTGTAGCCAGGCCTAAGATTCTACATTTTCATCGTGTTTGTAAGAGATATTGCCAACCTAGGGACTACACTTGAATAGGAAGCCTCTAGAGCACTACGTCCTGTTTAGATGTATAGAACTTACAAGAAATGGTGACATTTGTTTGGCATACTGGGCCAAAAGAACTAGTCTCTCTGGGCCAAAAAGAGCTTATTTCCCACAGGCTGCCCACAGGCGGGATTCTGAGTCCCTTACTGCACACCTCATACCCATTTGAGCTATAGCACACACTTTGAGAAGCTCTGCCCTGAGGAAACACCTATATCTGCACCAGGGATGTGTTCATGAATATTTATAGCAGCACTGTTTGTGAAAACAAAAAGTGGAAACCCAAAAGTCATTATAGTGGAATGGATAGATCAATTATATCCTTGCAATGGACTGCTGAACAGAAGTGAAAATGTGATACAGGGCTATACTCATTTACATGAGGGAATCTCAGAAATGTAACATAGGAAGTCATGGAAGAATGCATGAAGAATGGTATCATTACTCAGTTAAAAAACAAGCAAAAATAATGTTTAGGAATACTTGTGTGTGTGGCTATTTAAAAACAAAAGCAAGGGAAAAATAAACAATCCAGGAGGGAGGACTTCTGTGAGGAGTAGTACACTGACAGCGTCAGCAGTTTTGGAAGTGTTTATTTTCACAACTGGATGCTGAGTTCATGGGTATTTTATTATGGTTTTACATGTGTATGTATGTACATATGCCTGTATATGTCACATAAACTCTCATCTATACCAATTTTACTAAAAAAAGTTTGTGACGTCAAAGCAGGGAGTAAGTGTATTCCTCTTTACTGGGAGAGAGCGTGATAAGTTCAAGGGACTGGAAGATGACCAGTGAAGCTAGAGGATAACAGGCTAGGATAAGGCTAGGGACTTAGAATCATTCCAGGCCTCGTTAGCCGTGTTAGGAAGTGTTGAGGGTAAGTTGTTTTTGTCTTCACCCTGAAGCACTGGCAACATTTTGAAGGATTATAAGCAGGTTGGAGAGTGGCTTTAATGTTCTGGAACAGAGAGGGGCCCTGTTAAACTACTTATCTTTACCTTTATGTGTGGAATTGATTTTGAAAAAGTAACTGTGGGAATAGTCATCCTAGGATGATGGAATTGTTCTTGATTGAGGTGTTTTGTTTCCTTCTGCCAAGTGCCTCTGGTACTACCAGCTTATTGCACTAATTCAAGTCCAGACTCTAGACTCACTGGACTATGAATGTTCTGAACCAAAGCCGCTGGTGTTTGTAAGGATCAGATTCCTGGTTTATCCTTACCCTGAAGTTATAACCCTGCAGAGCACTCTCTTAAAAGTGGAAGTCCAGGATGTCTTATCAGGTACCCCATCCGGTATGTCCTGGCATGTGTCTTCTGGTTCCCATACCCTGCAAAGCCACAGAAAACTGCAGATCAGGTCTGTAGCAGAAAGTGAAAGCAGCTTTGAGTGTTGGCTATTTCTCTGAGTTTCAGTTTCTTAGAGATTTTATTTTAGCTCAGAAAAATTCATTAATAGCACATTAGGTCTTTGATGGTTTTAAGAAAGTATTTTTTTAAACTAGTTTTGAAAGTTATCTTTTTTATATATATTTTTGTTGTTGGACAGTTCTGATTTTTTTTTTAAGATTTTATTTATTTATTCATGAGAGACACAGAGAAGAGAGAGAGGCAGAGACACAGGCAGAGGGAGAAGCAGGATCCATGCAGGGAGCCTGATGTGGGACTCAGTCCCGGGTCTCCAGGATCAGGCCCTGGACCCAAGATGGCACTAAACCACTGAGCCACCTGGGCTGCCCTGAAAGTTATCTTTAATAGGAGGTTTGGCCTTTACCTCTCGTACTTACTGTGTCTTCCACCCCCTTCCCTTTTCTCCATTGCTCAATTTTATTTTATTTTATTTATTTATTTATTTTTTAAATTTATTCATGAGAGACACAGATTGAGAGACAGGTAGAGATATAGGCAGAGGGGGAAGCAGGCTCCATGCAGGGAGCCCGACATGGGACTCGATCCCAGGCTCCAGGATCAGGCCCTGGGTAGAAGGCGGCGCTAAACCGCTGAGCCACCCAGGCTGCCCTCTGTCGCTCAATTTTAGATGATTATATCTTTCTTAGTTTTCACTTTACCCTGTTAAATGTACTTACCACTCTGTTTCGTTAGCAGTTTTAGTGAGTGTATCAGTTATCTAATTGTGGTTTAAAACAAAAATGACTTTAGTTTTCATAGTTCTGTGGGTTGGTTGGACAGTTCCTCAGCTGGTTTTTCCTGGACTCACACATGTGTCTTCATTTCGCTGGAGACTTGGCTGGGTTGGAATATCCTAGAACTTCACTCCTATGTCTTGCAGTTGGTGCAGATAGTGTAGTGGCGTACCTAGGTTTTTCAACACTTTTTTTTATGTATATATTTTTTATTGAAGTTTGATTTGCTAGTATATAGTATAACACCCAGTGCTCATCCCGTCAAGTGCTCCCACTCAGTGCCCGTCACCCAGTCACCCCATCCCCCCGCCCGCCTCCCTTTCCACCACCCCTTGTTTGTTTCCCAGAGCTAGGAGTCTCTGTGTTCTGTCACCCTCTCTAATTTTTCCCCACTAATTTTCCCTCCTTTCTCCTATAATCCCTTTCACAATTTCTTATATTCCCCGTATGAGTGAAACCATATAATGATTGCCCTTCTCCAACTGACTTACTTCACTCAGCATAATATCCTCCAGTTCCATCCACGTTGATTAACTAACTTCCTTACATGATAGTCACAGACAGCATTTCAAGAGCAGAAGGGCATAGCTGCAAGGTTTCTTGAGATTTGAGTTCTGGAACCTGCATACCATTACTTCTGCCACATTCTGTTGAGTAAAGCCAGCCACAAGATTAGCCCTAATTTGGAGGGAGGAAAAGTAGACTCCACTTCTTAATGAGAAGAGTTGCAAAATATTGTGACCATGTTTTCAGTTCCCCACAATGATGTTTGTTCTTCCTAAAAATGATGAATAGCGATTCAGAACTACCTTCCACCTTCTTCCCCCATCCCCCATATTTATATCATTTGTATACTGTGGGACATATAACATGTTTGGGATTTTTTTCTTAATTTTTATTTATTTTAAGTAATCTCTATCCCCAATATGAGGCTTGAACTCATGACCCTGAGACCAAGAGTTGCATGCTCTTTAAATTGAGCCAGCTAGGCGCCCCAACATATAACATTTTGTTCTGTCACCACATTCCTGTATTTTTTTTAGTCTTAGATCTTCTAAGTTTGTCTCTCTCTATATGCACAAACATCATATGTGTTTAAACATGCATACATGTATGTACATACATATATGCATGTGTTCAGTATATCTTCATTGCTCACAAGTCTTTTCCCATAGGTTTTTTTTTCTCCCTAACTTTGAGATATAATTGACATACTACACTGTAAATTTCAGATGTACGATATGATGATGGATTGATAAATGACACACATATGTGTTATAAAATGATTACCCACAGTAGGGTTAGTTAATATATCCATCATCTGACATGGTTACCTTTTCTGTGTGTGCGGTGAGAACACTTAAGATTTACTGTCTTAGCAATTTCAAGTTTATAACAGTACTGTTAACAACAGTCACCATGCTATATATTAGATCCCCAGAATTTATTCATCCTAAAACTGAAAGTTTATGGTGACAGATGGTAAGTACACTTATTGCGGTGAGCATTTCATCCTGTAGATAATTGTGAAATCACTATGTTCTACAACTGGAACTACTATAATACTGTATGCCATTGGGTATACATCAATAAAAAATAAAAATTTACAGTTTATGCCCTTTGACCAACATCTTCCTATTTTCCTTTCCCTTCACCCCCTGCCAGGCCCTGGAAACTACCATTCCACATTCCTCTCTGTTTCTATAAGTTCAACTTTTTCTACATATAAATGACACTGTGTACTATTTGTTTTTCTCTGACTTATTTTACTTAGCATCATATCCTCAAGGTCCATCCATTTTGTTGCAAGTGGCAGGATTTCCTTTTTTATGATTGAATAATATTCATGTGTGCATGTTTTTTATCCATTCACACCCATCAGTGGACACTTAGGCTGTTGCCATGGGTTTTTTAGTGACCTCTTGGTTGGCTGAAGATTACTGTCTAGATCCACAGTTTGTTATGACAAAGGCCCACTATGAGTCACATGTCCTTTATTTATTCCAGAAATCCAAATCTGGTCCTACCATTGAGTCCTTACTTAGTTACATTTGAAATATAGCCTCTGATTAGTACAGGAAATAAGATGTGACAGTTTATAATACAAAAGTGGGTCTGAGCTAATACTAGAGACATTTGTGGAATTTATGAACTATATTACTGCAGAAGCAAAGAACCTCTATTCATTTTATCTTAGGTCCCATTGTTTAGTACCATAATGAATTAATAGTAGTGATCATTAGTAAAGAAAAATTGTTTGGGGTTCCTTTTGTTTAAAAAGGTAAGGAGGCTTATGACATGTCTTAGGAAAGTTGATGTTAAAGATTATTAAAACATTTGGTAAGTTTTCAATTTTTCTGAAAATCATTTCTTTGGACTTCCTTATTTTCTCTATTTAATACTAGATAAATGTAATACTACTGATGTTTCTATAAGAACTTCAAATAAACCATATTTTGTTGGCTTTTTATAGATGTCAAGTTGATTGCTGTGAATGAAATAGTTTTTTGTCTTCGGTTTCAGATTCTTTATCTTGTCCTGTTATGCAAAATGTTCAGCCTCTCAAGTCCAGCCCAGTCGTATCCACTGTTTTAGGAGCCTCATCAACAAGGGTGCCTCCTGCTGCAAATCGTCCAGTTGAGCCGGTAGCCTCAGTTACACAGCCATCAGAGCTGTTACAACAGAAAGGTATTTGAAAGATTTACTATATATAAGTGGAGAGAGAGTACATACACACTACGTATACACACACCCTGATTCAAATAGCAGATTTGATTTGATTTTTTAATTTTTTAAAAACTTTATTTATAATCTCTGTATCCAACATGGGGCTCGAACTTATGACCATCAGATTGAGTCGCACACTCTTCTAACTGAGCCACCCAGGTGCGCCTCAAATAGCTGATTATTAAAAAGTCAAAACTGTATAACCATAACTTATAGAAAATAAGAAGTGTAATTTATAATCTCAATTCAAACACTATTTCCTTTTTATATATATATATTTTTTTTTTTTTTTTAAAGATTTTATTTATTTATTCATGATAGTCACAGAGAGAGAGAGAGAGAGGCAGAGACAGGCAGAGGGAGAAACAGGCTCCATGCACCGGGAGCCCGACGTGGGATTCGATCCCGGGTCTCCAGGATCGCGCCCCGGGCCAAAGGCAGGCGCCAAACCGCTGCGCCACCCAGGGATCCCTCCTTTTTATATATTAACTTCCAGTCTGTTTATGATTTTTTTTGCATAATTGCAATCATAGCTTACATATCATTTTGTATATTGTTTACATTTATTATACACAACTCTTCATATATCCACAAAATCATAATAGTCATTTTCACGGCTAATACTTCATTGTGTCAGTGTATTATAATTTACCAACCCATCCCTTTGTTGTGGAACATTTGTTTTCTTGTATTTTAAAAGGTATTATAATTTTCTTTTAGGATAAAGTATCCAAGATTTTTTTATTTAATGAATCTCCATATCCTATTTGATGATTTCTCTACTTATTATAATTAATGAAAGTAACTTTTGACTCAATTTGGAGAATAAGAGGGGTGAAAATGAAACTGTAAGCCATACTGTTGAACAAACAATACAGTTTATTCATTTGCTTGTTTAATATTCTCCATATGTTAAATAAGTGACAGGTAACTGAAATATGTTGTTTTGACCCTTTTTCCCTATTTGCCTTTTATTTTGGCAGTATTTTGTTTTCTTTCTGACTAAAATTCCGAATCTATTGATCTTTCCATTTAAAATACTGTATTTTTCATTTCATGAGAGATAATTGAACTGTTACTAGGAATCTATAGTTTGTATTTCCAGAACAACCATTAATACTATCTAAGGAACTGTACTACTTACTATATAGTAACAGCTTCTCACCTTGAATATGAAGAATTCTCTTTCTCTCTTACATTCTGAAATTCAGAAAAAGCACTTTAAGTTGTTTTCTCTACTTATTATCTGTTGACTGTGTGGTCAAGAGGACTTTCTATCATTTGATCAGATTATACATTATAAATTTTCTTATTTGGCTTTATAGGAAAATCAACTGCAGCACCATGGAGTGTCCATTGATTCCCAACAAGCCAGTGGGTATATTAGGAATAAAATCTAGTTTTTTATAAGCATTTGTGTTTAAAATGAAGGACTGGTAGGAATGTTTTGCTTATCATGAGTAGAAAAAACTTAAGGGTAGGTTGAGCCCTTAACTGAATTAATGGTATCTTTCCTCTACATTGATGACTACTTTCCATTTCTTAAATATTATGCTCATTTTGACCCTTCACATTGCCCCTGCTAATATCTTTTTTCCTATTACATTCTTTTTTACCATTTTACTTTGAGTACCATCCTACCATTTTACTATAAGTAAATCATTTTGTAAACCACATTCCCACAAAATAATTGTAATACGTTTCCTTTTGGTTCTTACTAATAAGATAGATTTGAAAAGAGGAGCTACCATTTATTGAGCATTTATAATGTGCCAGATATTATCTCACTTAACCCCCATTACAACCTTATAGTATTATCCCTGTTTTACACATGAGAAAAGCGAGATTCACAAAGATTAGGTAATTTCCCCAAGATTATAAATTACTCTACCCAAGTAGCAGAGTGAAATATTTTTAACGTAACCTTTTTATCTTTCTATAAAATGAGGCCGAATTGTTTTGATGGCTGCTAACAAATTTTTGATGTACTTAAGAGAAGCTCCTTGAATGAGTAACAGAAAAGAGAATACTAGAACATTTGAATTATAGCTTTTGTTCCTTTAAGTAGGAGATTGGCTTATTTTAGTGGCCTCTTTATCTTTGGATAGATTTGGGTTATACGACCTAATTATGTGAGGTAGGGCTACCACGTATGTTGTGTAAGTTGTGGTTTATGTGAATGGTGCCTATTGTAGTTGGGTGGTGTGGGGGCTGCATCAGCTATGCTGTGGTTCTGATATGACTACTAAAATATTAATGCTTAAAAGAGATTAATATTTTTCTCCCAGCATCAAAGACACCCTTTATTAGTTATTCTCAGAAGGACCCAGCATTCTCATACTGGTTTTAAGATGGGAGGCTGCAAATTTTTGCTTACATATCTACCTAAAAAAGTTTTTGAGTACACTCTGCAACTACTTGAACATTTTTTAGATTGACATCTAAAATTTTTCACCAGAAGTTTAAATAGTTGAAGGTATGTAATTTTTCAACATAATGCATATATTGACTTTTAAAATAAAAATCTTACATTATTCTTTGTATACACTAGAATAAACCTACCATCATCTTTTTTTAAAAAGGCCCAGATGAGCCCCTTCTTTAACATTTGGGAAGTTTACATTTTTCCTTTTTCTCCTTAGTGTCATACTCTTTCCCCCGAATATAACAATATATTCTTAAGCTAGAAACTCTTTTATCAATCTATCATACTTCTCTGCCATAGTAATATTATAAAAAATAAAATTTTACATTTTGCTTTATTGCCTATGACCATGAGTGTCTGAGCATTAGCATTTTTTCTTCTGGATTAAACCATCAATACAATTATTATTAGCATATAGTTGGCCAAAACAACATATAAAAATTATGAATTTGTATATTTTTTAAATGGAAAGTACGTTTTGACTGGAAATATCTTTCAGTGAGATGAATGACTCTCCCCTATCCCCACAATAGCTTTGTATACCAGAGTTGTATGTGACTCATTACTACAATAAGATAAACTTTAGATAAATTTCATTCATAGTGTTTATTTTCACACATTTAATTAGTAAGAAACTTTGTTCAAGTAGATAGGAATGATATTGGAAGGCTTTTTTTTTTTTTCAAGATTTTATTTATTTATTCATGAGAGACACACAGAGAGGCAGACACACAGGCAGAGGGAGAAGCAGGCTCCCTGCAAGGAACCTTATGTGGGACCGGATTCCAGATCCCAGATCCCCGGATCACACCCTGAGCCAAAGGTAGATGCCCAACCACTGAACCACCCAGGTGTCCCTCTTTGGAGTTTTTAAATGTGTTTAACCTTCTGAGTTACATGTCAGAAATTTTAATTGTTGTTTGTTAGATTTTATTTTCCAGGTTATAGATAGATAGTAGCACTATTACTTTCATGTAGCAGTTTACAATTTTAAAATACCTTTAACTTTTATTATCTCTCTTGATCATCAGGTGAAGCAAGCATGTCATATTTCATCTTCCTTTTATAGAAGAAAAAATTGAAGTTTAAAGAGGTTAGGTATCTTCCAAAAAAAACACCAACTCCCTAGATGGGGTGCCAAGATCAGTATAGATCTTCTGCCTGCAAACCCAATACTTGTTTTACTGAATCAGCAATTATTTAAAATATAATGAATTTCATTGTACTATTGCCAATATAATAAATATCATATCCTTTAAATGTATTTTTATCAAAAACTTCATACTATGATGTAGGTCATTTATTTTATGTATGGTATCTCATATAACCTAATCGGCAAAAGCAGTCTTCATTTTCAAACCAGTGAGGCAAATGTTATTCTTTGTCAGAAAATCTAATTTCATTTTTTTAATCTAAGGAAATATGTTCCTAGTTTCAAAGGAGTATCATAAGCTCCAATGAGAAATAAATTATAGTGTATGTCTGTCTTCTAAGCCAAATTACTAAAAGCAGTCAAATTTAAATGTCAAAAATCTAATATGATTAATTTATCCTTTTTTATAGTAGGTTATAAAAACTAGGCAATGAGTCGATATGCTGTTTTTCATTACCAAATTTGAAATAAAGCAGTGTGACATGTACCTAATATTAGGCTATTTATGCAGTGAGGATTATCTTGAAGCATTGTATTCTAGTGGTAAATATATGCATTGTGTGTATCAAATTCTGGTATTTGACTTTTTAAAAATATTTTAAAAGGAATCAAGTATAAAAATCAGAAATAACTGTTAATTTCATCAGACATCATGATTAAAATATTGCCATGTAATTAACTGAAAAAAGAAAAACATATACCACTTAGTGATAATGGGTTCCTCTCTTAATAAATGTTGTTGTTGTTGTTGTTGTTGTTGTTGTTAAAAGGAAATAGAATTAAATATTGTATAAAATATAAGGAGGTGAGAAGTAATTATAATCATTATAAATATTTTATGATAAAGTAGATTGTAAAATACTTTATTGAACATCTCATATTGACTCTGAAAGAAATTACGTAGAATTTTTATCTATAGTTTTTTTTCAGTGTATCTTGAAAAAAATTGGTCATCCTAGAAAACATTCTACTTGTTTTTATTTATTTATTTATTTATTTATTTATTTATTTATTTATTTATGATAGTCACAGAGAGAGAGAGGGAGAGAGAGGCAGAGACATAGGCAGAGGGAGAAGCAGGCTCCATGCACCGGGAGCCCGACGTGGGATTCGATCCTGGGTCTCCAGGATCGCGCCCTGGGCCAAAGGCAGGCGCTAAACCGCTGCGCCACCCAGGGATCCCTTCTGCTTGTTTTAAAAGAATTTACGTTGCTAAGAATACCACTCAGATTGGTGGAAGGTTCTTTTTTTAAATGACTAGCTCTATCCCCTATATTGACAAATATTAAGAATAGCGGAAAATAATTGTTTTTAATTAAATATACACAAAAATATGTTTTTTATGTTTTTGAAATTCAATAATAATAATAGCTAATAATTATATAATAGTACATTTCAGGCAGCCTTTGAAGCTTTGAAGTAATTTGTGAAATAATAATTTATGAAATAATTCATTTAATCCTTACAACAACCATTTGAGGTAGTTATTACCCCTTTTAACAGATGATGTAAATGAAAACCACAGAGGTTAGTAACTTACCCCGGGGAAACATAGCTGGTAAGTGCTAGAACCTAAAATTGAACCCAGAGTCCCCATCTTTATTCAGTGTCTTGCTGCTTATCTGTTCAGTATTTTGTAATGGTTTTGCTTTGGTCTCATGGGACTCTTTCGAAAGCAGTTATTTGACAGTAGTAGTTTTGAGCTACTGTATGTGTATGTAGAATTATTAAATTAATTCATCATTCCTGGGCAGCCTGGGTGGCTTGGCGGTTTAGTGCTGCCTTCAGCCTAGGGTGTGACCCTGGAGACCTGGGATCAAGTCCCACGTCTGGCTCCCTGCGTGGAGCCTGCTTCTCTCTCTGCCTGTGTCTCTGCCTCTCCCTCTACCTGTGCCTTTCATGAATAAATAAATAATAAAATATTTAAAATAAATAAATAAATTCATCATTACTTCCACCAGGATACTTTTCAGTATTTCTGAATTAAGAACATTCCAGGAAGTACCAACCCCATTTCTAACATGTTTCATCTTTAACTGAAACATGTATGGCAAGGTATACCATGTATATACAGGTATACCTGTATATATATATATATACATATACATATATATACATATACATGTAGATACAGCGTGCCTTGATTAATCATTTAAGGACGGAGGAAGCTTTCCCTTTAGTGCCATAAGGATTTTTATATCTCAGGACTGGGTATTAAGAGGTATTTTTTATATCTCAGGTATTTATTTTTATTTATATATTTATATTTATATTTATATTAAGAGGTATTTTTTTATATCTCAGGACTGGGTATTAAGGATAAATTAAGAATATGTGTTTCCTTTGTTCAGTGAGAGAATGGCTGTTGTTAACATAGGCGCTTTTTAAGATGGGTAGGTTTTAGAAAGAGAGTACTATGGAAATTGATTCCCTTAAAACCATTTTGCAAAGACTTGAAAAGTCTTACAGTACGTGTTCCTAGTTTGAAAACCAGCTTAGAAAAAGATAACACTCAGAAGTTTGAACTGTTCAATTTAAAAAAGCTATCAATTTTAAAAAGCTAAAGTTCTCTCTCTCTCTCCCTTTTTTTAAAGAGTTTATTTATTTGCCACAAAGAGAACAAAGCAGGGGGATTAGAGGGAGAAGCAGACTTCCCAATGCAGGCACCCCAATGCAAGACTCGATCCTAGGACCCTGGGATCATTACCTGAGCCAAAGGCAGATGATTAACTGAGTCACCCAGGCGCCCCAAGGATTTATTAAGACTTTATTTATTCCCCATGTAGCTGTATCCAGGTAACAGTGAAGATGCCTTTTATTAAGCAGCTCACAGAATATGGTCTCCTGGAGAGTTTTGCCTAAAGGTACTTTAAATTAAAAAATAGGTAGTTTAAACTAAATGTCCTTTTTAAAATACTGGGGTGCAGTTGATAACAAAGCTCTTCATCATGTTAGGTTCTGTCAGTGCAGTGTGTCTTAAACTTCTTGGTTTATTCGATTTACACCTTGAAAGCTCTGGTTAAAACAGAATAAGTTAGGATACAGCATTCCCGCCCCATTTGGTTGTAGTGGTAGTGGTAGTACTACTCCTCCTACATGGAGTAGGAGGTCTCCATGTACATTTCTACAGTGCCTTTCAAGCTAAGCTCTAGAAGATGTCATTTTCTACCACCTCATATATGCAATCTGAGTATTTCATACATAGGTCTGGCTGTTAAAGAATATCTAAGTAGAGGCACTCAGGAAGTTTGCATAACCATTCATATATTGTAGAGTAGATGACTTGGCTGTAACTGCCCATTTGTTGCAGTTTGTATATATTGTACCCAGCGTAGAGCAGGGCATTTAAATAAGGATTGGTTGTTACTTTGGAGTCACAAAAATGTCATAATCTTGTGCCATTAATATTCCCAAAGTTTACTTGGACAAGCAAAAGGCTAAATTCTGAGCATAGTAAGAGTGACAGTTGGGGAAGGGCTTAAATCTTTCATCTCTAGCACTTCTCCAAAAGGATTGCATCTTTTTTCAGGAAAAGTAAAAATTTGAGTATTTGGTGTGACATTCTGTTAACATAGTACATTGACATCCGTGATATCATATAAAGTGATGAATAATTTTACTCTATTCTCTTATTCATAGATTTTTCCAGTACATTAAGTAGTTAGTTGCTCTTTAGATTTTTTTAAATCATTGTATAGCCATCTCATTTGTTCCTAATTAAGCATTGGATATTTTTCCAAAAATAAGTGAATCTGTTTTTAATTCAGTAAATTTGGAGAAAGGGAGGAAAGTGTCTTATCATACAGATGGGTTTGTGCTGTACTTTGGCTCCTTTGTTTAGTTACAGAGTCAACAGAACAATTATTGATTCAGTCATGAAAAGAATGGATTTTCTTCCGATTTTTTTCCTGCTTCGTGGCCTCTCTTAGTACAGTAAATAGAGTTTCTTCTTTCTTCTTATTCTATATACACGCGTACTTTTTAAAATGCAGTGCTAATTGCATTTTGAGAAAGTACTTCATTTTTAAAGAGGTTCTTAAATTGAAGAATTTGCTCTAAAATCTTTTTACTGTTAACTTGTGTTTTATTGCAAACTTTTTAGTATATTTAACATAAGGTCTAGTATTAGTCAAATTTTCATTTTAAATAGGCTTTTGTTAGAGGAACATGCCACTCTGAATTTGGTCTTTCAAGGTATCAAGTTGATTTCTTATATTGCCTGAATTTATTTTAGTTCACATTGATTTTTACTTTCTCAGATGCGTTTATGGTAACTACTATTTTATCTATATATATATTTTAAAGATTTTATTTTATGAGAGAGAGAGCATGAGCAGGAGGAGGGTCAGATGGAGAAGGAAAAGCAGACTCCCCCACTGAGCATGGAGCCACCATAGGCTTGATCCGAGGACCACAAGATCATGACCTATGCTGAAGTCAGATGCTCAACCAACTGAGCCACCCAGACACCTCTATTTTATCTATATTTAAAAGATGTTCCAGCAAAGCCAGCATGTTTCTGTGACTTACTTGGTCCTACTGGGAAGATCAAAGCTTCACTCATTGACAGTTTAACCTTTGCTCTCTTCTGAGGTCAAATTTTTCTCTTTAATAGTATTTTTCCTATGATAGACATGAGTGACGTTTCTTAACAAAATATGCTAATTTTAAAAGGTCACCTTAAATTAAGAAAAAGAAAGCATCAGAGGACTACCATGTGATTTTGGTGAGGCAGGGCTTCATTGTGCTTCCAATATTGTGAAATGTCCTTAAAAATCTACACTATGTTTTTGGGTTTCTTCTGTTATCCTTTTTTTTTTTTTTTAAGTTGAACTATAAGATTTTCTTTATATGGATGTTTATTCTTTTTTCTATTTTTATTTTTAATTGGGATTATTTTATTTTCCCTCTTAAAATTTGTGGATATTAATTTTAGCCTAATTTTATAAGATTTATTAAAAAATAAAAATACCCAATCACTTTTCTTTTTTTGGAGAAGTTACACAGTTACCAGCCATACCTTTTCCACACAATCTTCCTTCTCAATGTGTCTTACACAGAGGACCAGTCCCATCCACCTGCTTCAGACTGACATGTAGGCAAATAGGTGAGATGATTGATCATCTCAGAAAATTCACTGTTTTATAATTGTCACACTTGTAGGACCACAGTTAATAATTGTCACACTTGTGGGACCACAGTTAATAAGCTCTCTTTTTTTCCTTTTTTGAGCATCTGTGAGCAGAGAACTATTCTGAATACAGTTCTTTTTCTTTAACTGTCATTCTTTTTCCGTTATGAGAACTGAGTTACCATCAAGTTGGCATTAGCAGAAGGAAGGTATCAAGTATTTGCATGTGTGTTGAATGCTGTATAAATTAATTTTAGTAGAAATGATCACTGCTTACCAAGAATGTACAGTCCCAAAGGAAGTACACCACAAGGGCCCCAAGGTCAAAGAAGGTAAACATGTATAGAGCTCAGTAAAATTTTCAGAGTATCAATGCAGTTTCCTAAATATTATCAGTGTAATATGTGGTACTTTTTTCACACTTAGACCAGTTCATATAAAAGCTGCTTTTACTAAACTGCTTTGCAGAAATTTTCTAACGGTTCCAGTTTTGATAATAAATTTGCTAACATTAAAATGCATGCTGGGATGTTCTTTAGAATGTCAGAGTTCTTTCTCACTTTTAATGCAATGTCAAAGTTTTATTTCTCATCTTTCCTGTTGGTTTGACTCTTGTGTTTGTGCTTTCCACTTTACAGGCATGCAGTATGGTGACTATGTTAATAATCAAGCTAGCTCCGCACCAACTCCCTTGTCATCAACTTCCGATGATGAGGAAGAGGAGGAGGAGGATGAGGAAGCAGGTCTGCTTTAGCTTTACACCAGTTCTTGATCTTTTCCTACTCAAATTTTCTTTTATGTCCACAGTCTATTAGCCTTAAAAAAAAAAAAAAAGTGTCTGCAGATTTAGCTCAATGAACTTGCTTGATTTGGGTTATAGAAATTTGGGTCACTTGAAATGAGGTGTTTTGCTTGTTTGTTTTATTTTTCCTCCTTTGGACATCTTTTACCATTTTGTAAGTAACAACGCATCTTTCATGATGACAGAGTGCTTCTTTCAGAAATGCATTTCCTCTCATGTCACACATGCCAAAGAATGAGTCCTAACTGAAGCTTTTGGCTTATGCTTGCTTTAGCACCCTTTTAGGAATAATGTTTTATTTTTTGCTTTGCATGCTACTTTAATCAGAATGAACCACATGGATTTTATAATAATGAAAGAGAAATTGATAATGTTTCTTTGAGGTTCTTTTTGGCCCTTCTTGTCATATATCTATCTAAAGGCCCAAAATTTGTAGTTACTGTCCTGCTTCTTGAAGTAGTAGTCCACTTCTTGCTAAGTGAAGAAGTTGTGCTTGTGATTATGTGTTGCAGCCTGTTTAATATCTTCATCTGGCTTTGCTGGGTAGAACATGGCTGAACATTGAGCAGTTCAGTTCCTTCATTAATTCTAATAGTTTAAGACAACCAGTAAGTGCTGAGCTTTCAAGTTACATATAACTATGGTTCTCCCTTTGTCATATTTATTACTGAATAGAAGGATTGGCTCTATAAATAATATGCTTAAACACAAGTTTATTTTTTTTGTATTTTAAAAATATTCAAATCATTATACATGATTTGAGGAGGGGTAAAAATAGAGGGTTACAGATGGGGGATAATTTTTTTTTTTTACTTGAAATACATATATACCCATCTATCTTTTTGCATTTTTTGTAATTTTTAAATTTTATATGATTGCAGTCTTACAGAAAAGTTGTAAGAATAGTAAAAGAAACTCCGATGTACACTTATATAAACCATTTTTGCCCCACTTGTTTTATAATTCTACATTTTTTCTACATCATTTGAAAATAAGTTGGAGTTATGTACCTTTACCCCTCTGTACTTTAGTATGTATTTCCTCATTATAAGAACAATGTCTTATGTAACATAACCACAGTACAGTATGTTAAACACTGATGTAATAATATCTGCTATACAGTCCATAGTCAGATCTCGAGAGTTGTCTCAGTAAGGTCTTTTATAGCTGTTTTCATGGCCCAAGATCTAATTCAAGGATCATCCATTGATATTTGTGGCCATTTCTATATAGATTTCTTCCATCTGAGATAATCCTTTACCCTTTCTTTCTTTTTCTTGACTGACATATTTGAAGAATATAGGCCAGTTGTTTTTTAGAATGTACCTCAGTTTGGGTTTATCTGATGTAGCCTTGTGATTAGATTCAGATCATGTGTTTTTGGCAGAATTGGCACTAAAGTAATGTTCTGTTCTTAGTGTGCCCTGTCCAAGGCACATGATGTCGATTTGTTCCCATATTGATGATATTAACTTTGATCACTTGATTAAAATGGTGTCAGCCAAGTTTCTCCACTGTAAAGTTACTACTTTTCCCCTTGAAATTAATAAGTAATTTGTGGGGAGATTATTTTGATAGCCTGTAAATGTTCTGTTCTTAAACGGTCATTCTGTTTTCAGCATTCATGAATGATTTTTTTAATTCCAACATTCCTTCTATATTTATGAATCAAAGTTTTAGTATAAAGGAGATCTTTTTCTTCTCCCTTGTTGACGTCTTTGGGTTCATATTGACTCATGGATTCTTATTTTATTCACTTTGTAATAATCCATTATAGTCGTTAGTTATTTTGATAGCAACTTGGTCAGTGCCAGCTCCTTCAAACTGTCTTTTAAAAATGTTCCCATGAATCTTTAAGCACTTACTTTAAGCACATTGAGGCCTTAGTAAGATATTCCTAGCTCATCTTACACTGCTGCAGCCATGGACTGAGCCATTTCTCCAAGGAGTCCTATTTCCTTTAGTGGACAAGGGTATTTTAGAAACCAAGGTCTGATTTTAGTGTGTGGTTTTTGCTATTAATGGATCATTGTTCTAGACCTTGAATTATTATTACTTAATGTATATATTATTCAGATCCTCTCATGATCCTTATTTTTATACAATTCAATAATATATTATTTTCTGTGTTGTCAGCCTAACTTGCTCTCATTTTTTTTTTTTTTTTTGCTATTTTTCCTTTTAATTCCAGTATTGTTAACTAAATCACTCTGACTTATTCTGCTTGGAATTAGGTATAATTGTTGAAAACTGTTTCCTTAGATGGGAAAAAAAAAATTGGGAAATCAAAAGATTAAGCATTCATGGTTTTTCTCCCCCTACCTTGTCTTGCTTAATTACTTTTTTCTTGAATATATTACTGATTAAAAATTTCTGAGGTTTTTTTTTTTTTTTTTTTAAGGTTTTCTCTAAGCTCTGGTGAAATATTAGTTTCAGGTGCACAATATAGTGATTCAGGGGATCCCTGGGTGGCGCAGCGGTTTGGCGCCTGCCTTTGGCCCAGGGCGCGATCCTGGAGACCTGGGATCGAATCCCACGTCAGGTTCCCAGTGCATGGAGCCTGCTTCTCCCTCTGCCTGTGTCTCTGCCTCTCTCTCTCTCTCTCTGTGTGACTATCATAAATAAATAAAAAAAATTAAAGAAAATAATTCATCTACAATATAGTGATTCAACACTTCTATATAATACCCCGGGCTAGCACAACTGCCCTCCTTAATCCCCATCACCTGTTTCACCCACTCCCCACTCACAGGTCCTCTCTGGTAATCATCAGTTGTTCTCCGTGGTTAAGAGTCTGTTTCTCAGTTTGCCCCTCACACTCTTTTTTCCCTTTGCTTTTTTATTTCTTAAATTTTACATATGAATGAAATCATAACATTATTTGTCTTTCTCTGACTTCATTTAGCACTGTACTCTCTAGCTCTTTCCATGTTCTTGCAAATGGCAAGATTTCATTATTTTTGTTGGCTAAGTAATAATCCAGTGTGTGTGTGTGTATTTATACAACCTCTTCTTATCAATTCATCAGTCGATGGACACTTGGGCTGTTTCCATAATTTGGCTATAGTAGATAATGCTGCTATAAACATCGGGATGGGGCAGCCCCTGTGGCGCAGCGGTTTAGCGCTGCCTGCAGCCTGGGGTGTGATCCTGCAGGCTCGGGATCGAGACCCCACGTCGGGCTCTCTGCGTGGAGCCTGCTTCTCCCTCTGCCTGTGTCTCTGCCTCTCTCTCTCTCTCTCTCTCTCTCTGTCTCTATGAATAAATAAATAAAAATCTTAAAAAAATATATAGTTTAAACATCAGGATGGATGTGCCCCTATAAGTTAGTATTTTTATATTCTTTGGGTACACTACCTAATAGTGTAATTGCTGGGTCGTAGGGTGGTTCTAATTTTAATTTTTTGAGGAACTTCCATACTGTTTTCCAGAGTGGCTGCACCAGAAAAATTTCTAAGTTCTTAGCTCAGTGGCATTTAGATTTTAATAATTTTAATAATACCTAACATTTTTGAGCACTTACTGTGTGTCGGTCATAGCACTAAGGAGCTAATGTGTCTCCCTGGGTTTTTGGGTCAATTTTTCTAGATTCAAATCCTGACTTTGACACTTAACAGCTTTGTGACAAGTTTCTTAAACACATTGAGTCTCAATTTACTCATCTGTAAAATGGGAATAATAACAGTAACAATTACATATAATTATTTTGAGGATTGAAGGTATTCTTTATAAAGAGCTTAGAACAGTATCTGGCAAATGGTAAGCGCTCAAAAAGATATACCAGTCATTAACACTGAGATTATATTCTTATTGCAGTTTATTCTTCTCAACAGTCCTGTAAGCCAGAGATAATTGGCTCCATTTTACAGATGAGTTGACTTTGATCTGAACAAATTAAGTACCATTTGTCTCTGGTCCTGCAACTACTAAGGAGCAGAGTGGAGGAGATTCAAACTGTCTCTGCATAAAGGTGTGAAAAGGAAGGAATCTCTATCTCCTACTGAGAACACAAAGTACTGTAGCAGGAGGGAACTAACCACTACTAGCATGTGGCAGTCATCACTGCTGTATTACTGACATACTGTCTTCCTCCTGCCGTTTTTTATTCAGCAAAATGTTAAGACTATACCATGGACATTTTTACTAGAATCCTGTGTTCTCAATTCATGGTTTGTTTAAAAAAAAATCATATGTTTGTTGATTGCAAATTAAAGACATGTTTTAAATGAAAAAGAAAATGTAGCTTTTAAATGAATTTTATTTTATTTTTTAAAACCCTGCTCAGTTACAATAATTTTTTCATGTCTAGAGAGGTAAAAGGAGCTCAAATTATTGTGGAGACAACATACAAGTATTTATATAAAGTAGAGATTTAGAGTGCTCTACTTTTTAAGCATTTCAGTGGTATTCATTCCCCGTATTCATGAGACTTTTGTGTGTTTAGTTTATGTGGAATTGTTCTGATTTTGATAAAATTTATTAAATAATAATGAAATATTAATGAGCAGATTCAGAAATTAATATTCCTCTTTATCGTTATGGTATAGATTTTGTATGAGGGATAGTCTTATATTTTATTAGAAGCTACTAAAAATTTGGAATTGTTGGAGAATAAACTTAAAATTAAAGGAAACTTGAGTAA
Organism: Vulpes lagopus; assembly: GCF_018345385.1. Taxonomy (NCBI): domain Eukaryota; kingdom Metazoa; phylum Chordata; class Mammalia; order Carnivora; family Canidae; genus Vulpes; species Vulpes lagopus. The sequence goes on from NC_054829.1 coordinate 105,704,128, forward strand.
GTAGCAAGCTGTCTCTGGGTTTATTCAGTCATGGGTATTCATCCTTCAGTTGTTGGTGCTAGAGTGGACCCTCTATTAGTTTTAGGTCTCATACTGCAGACAAATACTGTCATTCTTGTTACAGTAAGGAATACTAACATGAAAGTGGGAGAGAAAGGAAAGAAGCAGTGAAATAAGAATTGAGCAGTGAAATCATGTGAGAGGGAGGAAAAACAAACAACTAATTCAGACTTCAGGCTGTGATCAGCCCTGTTCCTGGAAAACACTTTGAATTAATGTTCTGTTCCCTGCTGTACAAACTCTCAATCACTTTTTCCCTAGGGAATTTTCAGGTTGGGACGAGGCAAGAAGGACAACAGGTAGCTTTCTCATATGGCACTGGGAATGTGACAGCTTGGTGCTATCTTTTGTAAGTGCTAGTGGAATAAAATTTGATTTTTCATAGTGAATTTTAAGATTGTAGTCAGTTTTTGTTTGACTTTCACACAGGCTCATAGTAACTAACTAGTGTCAGGTACTACATCAGAGATACACGTTTATGGGTATTTTAAAAGATAATGTATTTTGACACAGAACAAGTCAAGTTGACTTCTATAGATAATAAGACAGTATGAACCTGCTTAGGTCTAAGTTCCAAAGAGAAATCACTTTTTTTTTTTTTTTTTTTAAAGCAGAAGAGGGAGAAGCAGGCTGAGTAGGGAGCCTGATGCAGGACTCAATCGTAGGACCCCGGCATCATGACATGAGCTGAAGGCAGATACTTAGCCAACTGAGCCACTCATGGGAATTCTTTTAATCCAAGCATATAGTACAGTATTATTAACTCTAATACTATGCTATACATTAGATATCTCAAACATACTCATCTTACAACTAGAAGATTGTACTCTTTGACCAGTATCTCCCCTTCCCCCATCCCTTGTAAAAGAATCCTTAAAAGGGTTCAAATCTGTCTTTCCCTTCAATTGATGTCGTATTATATTATTTTAACAAGTAGGTCTGGGTCTCTGAAAGATGTAAAAGGGCCCACACCACAAGAAAAGTATTTGGGAGTTTTCAGTTTTCATATACATTAAAAAGAAAATATGGTACCTGTTACCTGAACATTTACCTTATAAACGTGCCATATATATATAAGATTTCTATAGCTGGGAACTCCCAACTTTCTGTATAGTGAGATGGGGCAGAGCATTAGGGCAACAGTGGAAGGAGATTTGGTTCCAGCACCTGGAGTTAGAATTCAAAGGTACTTTCAAATATAATAGTTTTTAAGTAGTAATTAGATGTCTAGGCTAGCCCCAAATCTAATTAACTAAACATTTGAAAATGCTTTCTTTTTTCCTCTAGCCATGGCAAATCTATAGTATTTAATCAAGAATATAGATTTTTTTTATTTTTATTTTATTTTTATTTTTTGTTTTTTATTTATTTTTTTATTTTTTAAGAATATAGATTATGTGTTTTATAAGTACTTGCTAACTGGACCTATCTAAGGTTTAAGAATGAGGGCAAGTCCCAATGCTATTCATTTAATTAAAGCCAACTTGTACACAGAAAGCCATATTTTGCTTGGTGTCATGGTTCCAGAGATTAATACAGTAGTATAGCTTCCTCTGTATACTCATAATATGGTAGGGCACTTTATGTGATTACAATATATCTTGAAAAGTACTTTAATTAAGAGTTGAGAAAATGTCCTGACATAGGAGAGGAAATGATTTTCCATGGGTATATCAGAAAGATTTTATGGAGGATTTGACATTTGAAGGATGATTAGGAGTTTGCCATGTGAAAGAACAGAATCTAAGCTAATGAACCAATATTTATAGTGCATAAATGCAACAATAGGAGAGAAATAGAGATGAAGAGGGGAAGTAGAAGCCGCATTTTGAAGTTCCTTATGCTACCACAAAGACATTTAGACTTTATTCTGCAAGATGGTAGGGGAGTAGTGAAGGTGTTTTAAAATATGGTCAGAAGGGGATCCCTGAGTGGCGCAGCGGTTTGGCGCCTGCCTTTGGCCCAGGGCGCGATCCTGGAGACCCGGGATTGAATCCCACGGGTCCCAGTGCATGGAGCCTGCTTCTCCCTCTGCCTGTGTCTCTGCGCTCTCTCTCTCTCTCTCTCTCTCTCTTTCTGTGACTATCATAAATAAATAAAAATTTAAAAAAATATATGGTCAGAATATTAACATATAATGTACTACCTCTTAAAAAATACCACTTGTCTTGACAGTGATGGCATGACTTAATTAAACAATAAGTTTTAGCAAAGCTTGAGATGTTTAGTTCAGTGGTTCATCTGGATTTAAAACTTTTATCATTGCTTTGCTATTTTTAACAAGTTGAAGATAGAGATTTGTATTGGTTCTTTTATTCCAAAAGTGAATTTTAGAAAAAGCTAGGAGGTTTCAAATTATTAAACAAATAAAACAGATTGGGGCACCTGGGTGGCTTAGTGGTTGGGTGTCTGCCTTTAGCTCAGGGCATGATCTCGGAGTCCTGGGATCAAATCCCACATCAGGCTCCCTGCGGGGAGCCTGCTTTTCCCTCTGTCTATGTCTCTGCCTCTCTCTGTGTGTCTCTCATGAATAAATAAATAAAATACATTTTAAAAAATAAAACAGATTATTTCTTTTCTAAAAATTTTATTCATTTTAGGGGTAGGGGAACAGCAGGAGAGAGGGAGAGCGAGAGAGAATCTTCAGCACTTTTCACTGAGCATGGATCTCAGCATAGGGCTGGATTCCAGGACCCTGTGATCATGACCTGAGTCAAAATCAAGAATCAGATACTCAACTTACTGAGTCACCCAGGCTCCTGAAAACAGTATTTTTACAAGACTAATGCTTTAAATCTTTAAAATAAGTTGATATGTGTAAGCAATCTTCTCTTTAATTTTTTCAAGAATAATTATTTCTTGATATTAATGATTAAAAGTTCTTCTTGGGACGCCCGGGTGGCTCAGTCTATTAGGTGGCTGCCTTCAGCCCAGGTCATGATCCCAGGGTCCTGGGATTAATCCCCATGTCAGGCTCCCTGCTCAATGGGGAGTCTGCTTCTCACTCTTCCTCTCTCTCTGCCCTGGGATTCCCCCTGCCCATGTTCTCTTTCTCTCTCTGTCTCAAATAAATTCTTAAAGAATTAAGTTTTTCTTAATCAGAGAATGCTCTGTATTTTTTAAAATAATAGTTTTATTGAAATACTATAACATTTACTCGGCAGTTTTTAGCATATTAGCAAAGTTCTGCAACCATTGCTATGTAATACCAAAACATCTTTATTACCCCCAAGTAGAAACTTTATACCTTTTAGCAGTTACTTCCTGCTTTTGCCCTCCTCCACCCATACATATACACAGATCTAGGCAACCACTAATCTACTTTTTGCCTCTAGATTTACCTGTTTGAGTATTAAGTATAAATAGATCATATAATATGTGGCTTTTTGTGACTGGCTTCTTTCTCTTAGCATAATGTTGTCAGGGTTCATCCACGTTGTGGTATGCATCAGTACTAAGTTCTTTTTTATTGCTGAATAATGTTCAGTTGTGTAGATATATCACATCTTATTTATTCATTCATGAGTTGATGGATATTTAGGTTGTTTGCACTTTTTGGCCATATGAATAATGCTGCTATGAACATTCATGTACAGTTCTTTGTGGAGGTTTATGTTCTAATTTCTCTTGAGTGGAATTGCCACGTTATTAGGTAACTCTGTTGAACCTTTTGAGAAACCGTCAGAATGTTTTCCAACATGACTGCACCCTTTTACAGTCTCATGAAGTTTCTGATTTCTCCATACTCCTGCTAAAACTTGGTATTATCTGTCTTTTCAATTATAGCCACCCTGGTGGATATGAAGTGTCATCTCAGTGGTTCTGATTCTCATTTCCTTAGTGGCTTGATGATGTTGAGCATCATTTCATGTATTTATTGGTTATTTGTTTATCTTCTTTGTAGAAATATCTTTAAGTTCTTTACCCATTTTTAATTTGGTTGTCTTTTTATTGTTGAGTTGTAAGAATTCTTTTTATATTCTGGATACTGGACCCTTATCAGATGTATGATTTGCAAATATATTTTTCCATTCTGTGGGTTTCTCTTTTCTTTCTTGATGTTATATTTTGGAGCATAAAAGTTTTTTATTTTGATAAAATCATTTTTTTCTTGTTGCTTGTGTCTTTGATGTCATATTTAAGAAACCTTTGCCAGTCCAAGGTCATAAAGACTTACTCCTATATTGTAAGATTTTGCTTATATTTAGGTCTGTGACCCATTTGAATTAGTCTTAGGATAGGGTGTAAGGAAGGGGTCTAACTTTATTCTATGTCACATGGCTATCTTGTTGAAAAGAATATTTTTTCCCTGTTCATGTTGTCTTAACATATGGTTTTGAGGTAAAAAAAAAATCACATAACATGAAATTAACCATTTTAAAGTATATAATTAATTCAGTGTCCTCTAATAGTATAACCACTGCCTTTGTCTGGTTCTGTCATTTTGGTTGTTGTGTAGTCACCACTTCTATCTAGTTCTGACTTTGAGAAAGTACTGTACTAGGTAGAACTAAACATTTTCATCATCTGAAAAGGAATCTCTGTTTTCATTAGGCAATTAACTTCCCATTTTCTCCTCCTCTCAGCCCCTTTTAACCACCAATCTACTTTCTGTTTATATAGACTTAACCCATTCTGGATATTTCATATTAATAGAATCCTAATTATGACCTTTGTGTCTGGCTTCTTTCACTTAGCGTGTTTTCAAGGATCATTCACTTTGTAGCATGTATCAGTACTTCATTCCCTTAGATAGTTGAATAATATCCCATTATATCGATATATCACATTTTGTTTATCCATTCATCTGTTGATGAGTATTTAAGTTTTGGTGTATTTTTGGGGGGAGACTTAGTAAACAAAGATTTTATTTTATTATTAAAGTATTGTTAATATACAGTGTTACATTCATTTCAGGTATGCAGCATAGTGATTTGACAGTTCTATACATCACTCAGTGCTTACCACAATAAGTGCAGTCACCATGTGTCACCATATGGTGTTATTACATTATTATCAACTATATTCCCTGTGCTGTGATTTCATCTCCATGCCTGATTTATTTTATAACTGGAAGTTTGTACCTCTTAATCCCCTTCACCGATTTTACCCTACCTGCTTCCCCTCTGGCAACCACCAGTCTGTTCTGTATAGTTGAAAGTCTGGTTTTTTTGTTTATTCATTTGTTCTGTTTTTTAGATTCCGCATATAAGTGAAATAATGGTATTTATCTTTCTCTTATTTTGCGTAGCATAATAAATCCATCTGTGTTGTAGCACATGGCAAGATGTCATTCTTTTTTATGGCTGAGTAATATTGCTCTGTGTGTGTGTGTGTGTGAGAGAGAGAGAGAGAGACATCTTTTTTATCCATTCATCTATTAGTGGACATTTGGATTGCTTCTATACTTTGACTATTATAAATAATGTGGAATGCACATAGGGGTGCATATAACTTCTCAAATTAGTGTTTTGGTTTGGGAGGGGGGGTAAATACCCAGTAGTGGAATTTCTGGATTGTGTGGCTTTTTTTGTGGGTTCTTTTTCATTTTTTGAGGAAATTCCATACTGTTTTCCATAGTAGCTATACCAATTTACATTCCCACCAACAGTGCATAAGGGTTACCTTTCCTTCTCATTATAACCAACATTTGTTATTTCTTGTCTTTTTGATACTAGCTGGCCATTCTGACTGGTATGGTGGTCTTTCATTGTGATTTTGATTTGCATTTCTCTGATGATGAGTGATGTTGAGCATCTTTTTTTTTTTTTTTTAATTTTTTATTTATTTATGATAGTCACAGAGAGAGAGAGAGGCAGAGACACAGGCGGAGGGAGAAGCAGGCTCCATGCACCGGGAGCCTGATGTGGGATTCGATCCCGGGTCTCCAGGATCGCGCCCTGGGCCAAAGGCAGGCGCCAAACCTCTGCGCCACCCAGGGATCCCGATGTTGAGCATCTTTTCATGTGTCTGTTGGCCATCTGTATATCTTCTTTGGAAAGTTCTATTCAAGACCTCTGCCCATTTTTTAAATCAGACTGTTTGATGTTGAGTATTTATGAGTTCTTTATATATTTTCAGTATTAACCCTTTATCAGATACATGATTTGCATATACCATCTCCCATTCAGTGGGTTGCCTTTTCGTTTTATTGATGGTTTCCTTTGCTGTGTAAAAGCTTTTTATTTTGGTAGAGTCCCAATAGTTTATTTTTGCTTATTTTTCCCTTGCCTGAGGAGACATATCCATAAATATATTGCTAAGGCCACATCTGAGAGATTACTGCTTGTATTTTCTTCTAGAAGTTTGATGGTTTCAAGTTTCACATTTAGATCTTTAATGCATTTTGGGTTTATTTTTGTGTATGGTGCAAGAAAGTGGTCCAGTTTCTTTCTTTTGCATGTAACTGTCCAGTTTTCCCAACATGATTTATTAAAAGTTTTTTCTTCCATTGTATATTCTTCCTTTTTTTGTTATGGATTAATTGGTCCTATAAGCATGGGTTTATTTCTGGGCTTTCTACCTAGTTCTATTCATCTATATGTTGGTTTCTGTGCCAATACCATACTATTTTGATTACTATCGCTTTGTAAAATATATTTTAAAATCTGGGATTGTGATTTTCTTTGTTAAGATTGTTCATCTTTCTTAAGATTGTTTTGGTTATTTGATGTCTTCTGTGGTTCCATAGAAATTTTAGGATTATTTGTTCAGTTCTGTGAAAAATGCTATTGACATTTTGATAGAGATTGTACTGAATCTTGCTTTGGGTATTGGTATATTGTTTTTTAATGCTTTACTTCAAGACTTTTGACTTTATATATCAGCATTTTTCTTTAATTGTATTTTTACGAACACAAGGAACAAAAAGGAAGAGCCATTACTTCCCCTTCTAAAATTAATAATGACATAGATATGCAAAAATTTTGTGTTTATCACAAAGAAAGCACCTAGTAAACATTAGTGTCTTTTACCTATTACTTATTTTATAGCCCTCATGTTTTCTAAGTTGCTTCTTATTTACCATCTCATTTAAGCTACATGAGAACAGTAAGAAGCATACATGTAGGGCATTTTTTAAATCATTCTCATTTTGCAGAACAGAGTATTAGTTAGTATTGAGGATTGTCACTTACCCAAAATTATATAGCAGGTAAAGAACAGCCTAAAGTAACTGCAGTCTTTTGTAGTTTCATGTTTTTTTGCTGATAATAAAATGTTCCTTTGCAAAAAGCTTTAACATTTATGATCTGAGTCCAGTATACCTAATTTTCATGGTTATCCAAAATTATTCAGTGAAGGATAATTATCCATACCTGTTCCTTTTATATCACAGTTGAAAATTAACCTAAACCCCAGTTATAATATTAGTAGTAAGAGCTAAGGATCACCTCTGTGCACAGAATTTTGTGTCATAATGAAAGAGACCAAGATCGCTAATGCAAGAGAGGGACCATGTGGATTATCATTTCATTCATTGGTATATACTCTACCATGTCAATGTAGGATAAATGTAGGTTCTCAATAAAATATTGAGTGAGTAAATGAATGAAAGAAATATATTGTATATTCTATCCATGTGACATATCACTAAATTTCTTCATAAATTGCCACTGATGATTCCTGTTAATCTTACAGGTTTTGAATGAACAAACATAATAAAAATTCTTAAAACCTAATACTTCATTTATATTACTTGATTAACAATAAGTACCATTTAATCTCCAGTCTGGAGATGTATAAACTGAGACATAAAAATGGTGAGCTGCTCTAGCAGCTCAAGCTAGAGACTCCTCTTTTAAGATGGTTTCATACAGCCGTGCTGCCTTATAAAAGTCTAAAATTTCATTATCTTAAAAATTCTTAATATTGATTAAATGTACTTAATGGCTTGAGACTTGGTAGATGGGACCTTTGGAGGTGTTATTCTAGTAACATTTCCATCAATCTAACATTTATTTTTATGTGTTTGACTACTTTTAAAAGTTTGATACCTGTTCTCTAAGACACCTTCACATGTGTTTGATTAAATTTATTCCACTTGTCAGCTCCATGTTCTCTCCACCCTTATTTATTGAAATTTATATATGGTTTTTAAAGGTCATTAAACATCAGTCACTTTTAGTTTTTACTAGAGTCAGGAATTTTCCTAGTTCAGCAAAACATCTTTTTCAAAATTGCCAAAGGCTGCTCTAAGATACATTATTATTTTAAACTTAGTAGATATTTTGGTTTTTCCTTTCAGGTGTTGATAGCTCTTCTACCACGAGCAGTGCTTCTCCAATGCCCAACAGTTATGATGCCTTGGAAGGAGGCAGCTACCCAGGTAATTTGTTTTGTGCCTATTTGGTGCTTACTTGAAAAATTACTGATCATCAATTTTTTCCAAATATCAATATACATTATACATAATTAAGGCTGTATTTTTAACAGAAAAAGGGGACATTTTCTGGTATTTCTCAGCCTTACTTTATAATAGTTTTAATTGTCATATAACAACTACAAATGTCGTTTCTGGGAGGCCTAAGGAAATTTATTATTTTGTTTTTGTATCATGCTCTTTATCTTTTTCCTCCTTCCAAAAGATTTTTAATAGTAAATAATTCTCCTCTTTCCCTTCTTTTTTATGCTGATAACTTCTTAAGTAAATTTTGTATTTCTGTTCTCATGTTTTGGTCCTTCAATTCCTTCCAACTAGCCTCTGAATATAAATAGTCTTTGACTCTTTACTCCCCCCTATGGCTCCTGGCTGCCTCACCAGGTAAATAGATTAACCAACTTAGGGGTAAATTTTGGAGGCATTACTTTTAACTTTATCTGGAAATAACTTTGGTCATTACATAGGAATAAGAGTGGTGAATAGTATTAAAAAATATATACAAGCTTAAGTTTTATAATTAGTAGTCATTTCACTATAATATCCCAGTTTAATGGGATTTCCCTTTTTTGTCTGTCTCTTATCACGGATAACCTGACAATCTGCTTGCTTTCTCCCTTTTCCAATGATTTGAAACTTTAGGACTAACAGAACAAGTGATTTTGCCCTTTTCTTTATTTCTTACCACTTTGGTAATAATCCAGGATGGAGCTTAATTGAAGTTGGAGTATGCTGCACTTAACATACTATCTGGCTATCACTATCCTATGAATTGGTAGAAACTTTCATCTTCTCAGCTTAGTATAGAATTCCCTTTTAATATTTCAAGAATACTTCGATAAGCTACTCAACCTTTTATGGTTAAGGATTTTTTTTTCCCCCTAGGGCTGCGTGTATGTGTGTAAGAAATGTGGACCATTCCAAAAGCAATCACTATTATAAAAATACTTTAGAAGAGTTAATTTGTTCACTAAAAGGTGAATACTACATGTGGAATCACTATATTATACTCCTGAAACCAATATAACACTGTATGTTAACTATACTGGAATTTTTTTTAAAAAGTTTTTAAACTATGAATTTATTATAACTATATAGTATTTCATGAGCTTCAAATTAACCTAAACAACAACAGCAAATTAACCTGAAGCGAAATGGCTTTGGAGTTTGACCTTACATTGTTTGTCCGTATTCATTTCATCAACAAATCTTAGTCTTATTATGAACTGTGCTTTTACACTAAGTGAGTGACCTTGGGCAAGTTTTCTAGCTATTTATACTGTACCAAAATTAAAGATTTGAACATCTATAGCAGTAAGATTAAATGAATTGAAAGTACTATGTGTCAGGGGTTAGGATAGATTTTAGGACTATAGAGCAGCCCCAGTGGCACAGAGGTTTAGCGCTGCCTGCAGCCCCCAGGGTGTGATCCTGGAGACCCGGGATCGAGTCCCACATCGGGCTCCCTACGTGGAGCCTGCTTCTCTGTCTGCCTGTGTCTCTGCCTCTTTCTCTCTCTGTATCGCTCATGAGTAAATAAAGAAAACCTTGAAAATATATATATATATCTAAGGACTACAAAAATGTATGTATGGTATGTTGTCCCTTTCCTAAGGAAGGGAAGATGCTTTAGACTTTCATGTGTATGACTCCAGCTTTTTATATCTTATGCTGATGACTGTTACCATGTTAAGAGACCTTTTTTCTCCTTACATTCCCATCACTGTGAAGAATGATAAGCAGGATATGACACTGCATTGAAGCTCTTGTCTAAGAAATCTGGGAGGTTACCAGCAAGCCAGCAAGCCAGCCAGCCCTTGCCTAAGTAGCACAAGATGATAGACAAAGGAATGTCTGGGAACATATCTCCAAAATGAGAGCCAGTAGATATTGTCAGTAGAAAGAATTCTTGAAGAATCCTTAAAAAATAAATTTTATTAAGTCAGATGCTTTTAAGAGCATATTTTCTTCAGAGTCTGGTTGCTCTTAAAGAATGTAATTTTTATATGAAAAGTAGATTGGAATTCATATATGTTATACAGATTTGACTTTAAGAGTAACAGTATGGCAACATGTTATTGGTTTGTGTAGTAGAGTAATTTTTAGGGTTTCTTGTTATTTTTGTGCTTGAGGATTAAATTTTATAGTTTTTTCTCCATTTTAATCAAATTTTAGTTTTTGTTTTAAATTTAAATACAGGAAGAACCTTTATTCATTGTATTTTATTTGGGATCTATTACAAACCAGACATTGTTTTAGGAGCAGGACACTATTCTGTACACTGTCTACATACTCTGGCAGTTTTGCCTCTGCAAATAATACATACTTCTAACTGAGTAAAGGGGTGAAGAGTTCATGATTCTATTCTCTCTACTTTTGTGGATGTTTGTAATATCTCAATAAAAAGTGTAAAAAAGGAAAATGCCAAAGATTATGGCTTGCTGAGGAGCCAAGTCTTTATATATAGAGTCCTGATTTTCAGTGTTAACACCATGTTTTTCCTTTTGTTAGATATGCTTTCCTCATCAGCAAGCAGTCCTGCTCCTGATCCCGCTCCTGAACCTGACCCGGCTCCAGCTCCAGCTCCTTCTGCTCCTCAGCCTTCAAAAATGGCTAAGCCTTTTGGGTATGGTTATCCAACTCTTCAGCCTGGTTATCAGAATGCTACAGCACCACTTAATTCTGGAGTACCGCCCAGTAGCCCAGTGTATTCTGGATTCCAGCCGTATGCTCAAGTATGTGTAAAAACTTTACATTTCTAAAATTATGAAACTACTATCAATTCTAACAAATCCCTGGTGATTCAAACGGATCACAGGTGCAAACACCAGTAAGCCTAGGTCAAACATCATAGAATTCAGTTCCAGTTTGTGTGTGTGTATGTATAATAGAGATAAAAGGAAATATAAGTATCAAATCTTTAAAGAGGTTAAATCTGGATCAGGATATTAGCTGTGATTTTTTTCTGTCCTTCATTGTACTTTTATTTTTCGGAGTCTTGCAATGTGCAGGTATTAATTTTGTAATCAGGAAATTAAATGTTAAGTTTTTTAAAGGTCTGTATTATTTAGCTGGATTTTTCCTCATAATATGACATATAACTGAAATTGGTAACAGTCTCCACACACATAAATGCTGATCAGTAGTTATATTTCTTATTAATTATTGCTGTGACCCACCCATTCTGATAAGACCTTTTTTGGAGTCACCTCTTAAGTGCCATATCAATTTAATAATACAGAATAGTAAGGATCTCATATTTATATTTATTAAGAAAGTAAAATATAAGGAAACAATCGAAATGATAAAACATTGTACTTAAAATGAAAAACTGCTCTCAGTAGACTAACCTTACAGAAATTTCATCTTATGGTACACTAAGAATGAAAATTAAGGGGACATAGGAAAATCATGTTTTTGGTATTTAATCTTAATATTAAGGCACAGACGGAGGAAAGAAACTAGGAGCGAGAGGCACTAGAGAAATATGGTTGGTTAGAATAGATATTTCTGCCTGTCATTTTGTTAAGAGTTTCTTTATGGCTTTATTGGTCCAGATGAAACAATTCTTAAGTCATTATTTTCTGACTCTTGTGCTCTAGGGAAATTGCTTTTGGGGGTCATAAAACATAACGTATTTTTACATTTTAATGTGAGGAAAACCAAGTTCAAAGAAAGGATCTAGTACTTAGAGGAACTTTTGGGCAAGGAAAAAAAACTGTAGTGGTATTCCACAAGGACATAGAAAAGGTTCTTGGACCAGATGTGACCTGTTGCCCATTTCTACAAATAAACTTTTATTGGAATGGAGCCTCATGCATTCTTTTATGTATTATCTATGTCAGCTTTTGCACCACAGTGTAGAGTTGAGTAGCTACAAAAGAGATGTAGCTTCAAGAGCTCTTGAAGCTTTAAAATACTTACTACCCGACCCCCCACGGAGAAAGTTTGCTGACCCTTGAAATAGGATCAAGTATTGTTCTTTTTCCACTTTATTTGGAAGGTTATTTTGGAAAAGTTAAGAGATTGTCCTTAGAATAAAAGTAAAAATTAGTATTTATTATGCTAGATTTTAAAAATAACTTCATTCGGGATCCCTGTGTGGCGCAGCGGTTTGGCGCCTGCCTTTGGCCCAGGGCACGATCCTGGAGACGCGGGATCGAATCCCATGTCGGGCTCCCAGTGCATGGAGCCTGCTTCTCCCTCTGCCTGTGTCTCTGCCTCTCTCTCTCTCTCTCTCTCTCTGTGACTATCATAAACAAAACAAAACAAACAAACAAAAACTTCATTCTGTTCTTCTGTAGTATCAGTCCTTTTTATATTCTAGCTCTCGTGCAAAGATCACAGGAGTTTGAATGAAGGGGACAGAGGCAGACTAAAAAGTAACCTAGATTATTAATCATGGGAGAAATGAATATCATAAAGCAAAAGCTTTAGACTTGATACTATTAGAGATCATTTGCTTCTACCTTTCATCTTTTTACAACTTTTTATTGAAATATAATCTGTATTGAATTTATGTACAAATATATAAATCAACATCACACAGTTTGAAACCTATCCAAAATTGAACACACATAACCAATAGCCAGAGCCCTTTCTCATACCTTTTCTAGTTAGTTACTAACACCCAAATAAGAGTTGGCAACTGTCCTGACTTCTAATACCACACGTTAATATTGCCTGTCTTTATACTTTATATAAGTGGAATAATAACTGTATATTCTTGTCTAGGCTCTTAGGCCCAACATTATGTTTACTGTGTGCTTGTAGTTCATTCATTTTCATGGTTGTATATATTCCATTTTGTGAATATACTAGTTTACTTATTTGTTCTATTGTTGACAGGCATTAGGGTAAACTTCCAGTGTGGCACTATTAAAAATAGTGCTGTTGTGAATATTTCTGTTCATGTATTTTAAATGAAATGTATGTATCGAGGAGTGGAATTGCTGGGTCATCGGGTATCCATACTTCCAGCATTTAATGCTAAACAATTTTCCAAAGCAGATGTTCCATTAGCAGTATATGAGAGTTCCAGTTACTGCACATCCTTGTCATTTTGGCTTTTTTATCATAGTTACCTTCCTTTGATTACTTAAGTGAAAAAAATGAGACTCAGATAAGTGAAGTTGTCTGTCCAAGACCAGGCTTAGTTCTAAGAGTACAAGTCTTTACAGTTCAGAATTAAGCACTTTTTTTCTCTCTTTAACTGGTAGGAACTTGGGATGCCTGGGTGGCTCAGCAGTTGAACATCTGCCTTTGGCTCAGGACGTGATCCCAGAGTCCTGGGATTGAGTCACACATAGGGCTCACAGGGATCCTGCTTCTTTCTCCCTCTGCGTATGTCTCTGCCTCTCTCTCTGTGTGTCTCTCATGAATGAATAAATAAAATCTTAAAAAAAAAAAAAAAAACAACTGGTAGAGACTTGTGCAAAAGAAAACCAAAGTCAGATTTTATATATATATAAAAGAAGATTATAAAGCAGCAATCTGTTTTTGCTTAATCTGATTTTATTTTTTTTATTTTTTAAAGATTTTATTTATTTATTCATGAGACACATAGAGAGAGGCAGAGACACAGAGGAGAAGCAGGCTCCATCCAGGAAGCCCGATGTGGGACTTGATCCCAGGACTCCAGGATTACACGCCCTGGGCCGAAGGCAGGCGCCAAACTGCTGAGCCAGCCACCCAGGGATCCCCTGTTTAATCTGATTTTAAAATAGTTTTTGGACACTAGATTCAGGGTCAGTGAACAATAATGATTTAAACACACAGCTAGGGGTGCCTGGGTGGTTCAGTCAATTAAGTTGTCTGCCTTTGGCTTAGGTCATTATTCCAGGATTCCAAGATCAAGCTCCATATTGGGCTCCCTGCTTCTCCCTTCTCCCACTCTCCCTGCTTGTGTGTGCTCTCTCTCTGTGTGTGTGTGTATATATATAGATATATAGATATATAGATATAAATAGCTCTATCAAATAAATAATAAAATCTTTAAAAAAAAAACACACAGCTAGGACATACTTTTAAATTCTTATCTATCTACTAAAACATTGTAGATTTTTAGATTAATATTATCAAGCTAATTTTATTTTATTTTTTTAAAGATTTTATTTATTTATTCATGGGAGACACAGAGAGAGAGAGGCAGAGACACAGGCAGAGAGAGAAGCAGGCTCCATGCAGAGAGCCTGACATGGGACTTGATCCCCAGTCTCCAGGATCACACCCCAGGCTGCAGGCATCACTAAATCACTACGCCATCAGGGCTGCCCTATCAAGTTAATTTTAAAAGAAGCCATTTGAAGGTGACTTTTTATGTGCACTCTGGTCCCAACATTATGGCCAGAGGAATAGCAGAGTCACCAAGAATAATTTGGAGATTGCCAAGGACTTGTTTTAAAGTGTTTTCAAGTCTGACTGAGAACTCTGATATTGTGGGGTATGGGGCATGGGAGAGGGGGAATTAAAAAAATAAGCCATTTATTTTTGAAGTCCTAGTTAGAATAGGAATATCTTACTTTAGCTTTAGCTACCCTTCTATAATGAAATTTAAATGCCTTTAAACGTTGTACTTAGTATAACCCAGTGGGAGGGTTCTGAGCTTTAAGGGCTTTCTTTGTTCTTATTAATTTGAGATGACCTTTATTAAGAAGTAGAAAATCCCAATATTTGGCTTTTGAGGAAGAAAAACTTAAAATTTGTTTTTTAACCCTGAAAAACAAGAAGAAAAAGTTGATGTTTAGAAATCAAAATGAGGGGCACTTCGGTGACTCAGTCAGTTAAATGTCTGATTTTTGGTCTCATCTCAGGTCATGATCTCACACTCATGAGATCGAAGCCAAGATGGAGCTAGTGGCAGGCAGGGAGTTCACTTCCCCTCCTCTCTCCCTTTCTCCCTTTGCCCCTTCCTTCTCTCCTTGCACACTCTCTCAAATAAGTAAATCTTCTTTAAAAATGAAAATTACAATTAGATATTTTAGTGACTATATGAAAAGCCAGATATAGTGTTATATAGTGCTTTTTTTTTTTGAGTCAAAAGGCTTTTTAATTTTTATTATTACTTTTTTAAGTTTGTATTTTAATCACCAGGTACTCTTCACAACAAGTGCACTCACTAATCCCCATCCCCTATTTCACCCATTTCCCTGCCACCTCCTCTGTGGTAACCATCAGTTTGTTTTCTATAGTTAAGAGTCTGTTTCTTGATTTGTCTCTCTCTCCTTTTTGTTCATTTGCTTTGTTTCTTAAATTCCACGTATGAGTGAAATCATGTGGCTTTTATCTTTCTCTGTCATATTTTATTTAGCATCAATGGATTCACTGCTTTCCATATCTTGGCTATTATAAATAATGTATATAGTGCTTTTTTTTTTAACAACAACAACAAATAACCAATTGTAGAAAAGTACAGATAAGCAAAAAGAGGAAAATAAATACTAAGTGATATTCCCACCATCAAGATGTAAACAGCAACACTTGGGGTCTGTCCTTCCAAATTTCTTGCTATATATTTGGGGGGAAAGCCAGTAAAGAAACTGGTCATCCTAATAGCTTATTTAAACAAACAAAAGATGATGATTAGTAGGGATATTGTTTTAGAAACTTTTAATTCCTTTAATAGTATTAGATAAAACCTTTCTATATATTCTACATCCAATAAGATCATAATGTTTTATGATCAAGCAGTCTACCATTGTTGGGCGTGATTGTTATAATCAACCTTCATACACACACATGTGCACACACCTTACTGCATTTGTCTCATTATTTCCTTAGAAGAAATTACTTTAGGTGAAATTACTGAATCAAAGCACCTAATCTTACAAGACTTTAGAACTGCTATTTATTCAATCAGTAAAAACTTACTGATTTCCTACTATGTGACAGTGCTACTCTAGGCACTGAAGATACAAGAGGAAGCCAAGTGAACAAAATAAAGTTCTTGCTGTCAGAAATTTGTTAGGAGGGCAGATTCAATGAGATAATAAATAAGTAAATCAATAAATTAATAAGATAATTTCTTTTTTTTTAATAAGATAATTTCAAATAGTTAAAATTACTGTGAGATAAGACAAATTGAAGAAATTGCTGGGGTTCAGATATAGACTAAACAGGAAATCCTTCACTGTAGAAATTATGTTTGAGTTACTATTTGAATAACAAGAAGAACCAGGCATGGGAAAATCTGGGGGAGAACATCTCAGGCTGAGGAAGCATACAGGCAAAGACTTAAAGCAGGAGTAACTTTGACGTGTTGCGAGCATAAAGTCTCAGAGTGGCTGGAACTCAGTTCGCAATGGAAAGAGTATTGCAATGAGATCAAAGAGGTAGGGAAGGACCATAGTCAGAAGCCTTAGATTTTATGCCAAGTGCAAAAGGTTTGAAACATTGGAGATTTTATGTAATGGAGTGATATCTGATTTACATGATTTAGAGAATCATTTTGGCTGCTCTGTGAAGAACAGATTAGGGATGTAAGTATTTGAAAAGACAAAAATGGAAACCAGGGGACAAATGGAAGCTTTGCCATAATCCCAGAAACATATCATTGTGCTTTGTCCTAAGGTAGTATCGATGAAGGTAATGAAGAGTGGATGGAGAAGGGCTATCTTTTAACTTACAGATGGATTGGTTATGGTAGGTGAGAGAAAGGAAGGCTTCAAGGATAACTGGTAGCGGGCAGCCTGGGTGACTTAGTGGTTTAGCGCCGCCTTCAGCCCAGGGCGTGATCCTGGAGACCCGGGCTCAAGTCCCATGTTGGGCTCCCTGCATGGAGCCTGCTTCTCCCTCTGCCTGTGTCTCTGCCTCTTTTTCTCTGTGTGCCGCTCATGAATAAATAAATAAAATCTTTAAAAAAAAAAAAAAAAGGATAACTGGTACTTTTTTTGTCAGAGCAACTGGGTAGAGAGTAGTGCATTTACTTTGAAGGTAAAGAGAGACAAATAGGTCTAAAAGTGGCAATCAAATTGGCCATGTTAAGTTAATACACCTAATAGACATTACCTGGAGATACCTAGTAGGCAGTAAGGTATTTATTTATTCATGAGAAACAGAGAGACAGAGACATAGACAGAGGGGGAAGCAGGCTCCCTGTAGGGAGCCCAATGCAGGACTCGATCCCCAGACCCAGGATCATACCCTGAGCCAAAGGCAGACACTCAACCGCTGAGCCACCCAGGGGTCCCAGTCATTTATATTTCTTTACTGAAATCCCAGTTTATATTCTTTCACCATTATTCAGGTCCTCTGGTTTGTAAAAGCTATCTATAATAAGTATTATTAATCTTTTGTCCAATATAATTATAATTTTTCCCTCCACCTTAACATTTATTTTTATTTTTTATTTTTATTTATTTATTTTTATTTATGATAGTCACAGAGAGAGAGAGAGAGAGGCAGAGACATAGGCAGAGGGAGAAGTAGGCTCCATGCACCGGGAGCCCGATGTGAGATTCGATCCCGGGTCTCCAGGATCACACCCTGGGCCAAAAGCAGGCGCTAAACTGCTGCGCCACCCAGGGATCCCTTATTTTTAATTTTAATGGTACTTTTTGACATTGAAGAAATATCTAAATTGTATTATGATTTTTTTTTTGTTTTTGCTTTTGTTTGTATCCTTTAAAAGATCTTTTCAACCTTAGATTAGGAAATATTCCAGCTATAAATTCTTTTAGTTCTTAGGTGATTTCAGTTTTGCATCATTAATCTATTTAAGGTTTTATTTTGACTCATAATGTAAATAATAAACTCATTTTTCCCAAAAAAATAACTAGCTCTAAGTTCACTATCATTTATTAAATAATCTGTCTTTTTTTACCAGCCAAATCTGAGTAGCTTGAGCATCAAAATGAATAACTGTAATTCATTAGGTCACTTTGAGTTCCTAGAAAGCTGTGAATTCATAATACTAAAAATAAAACAAGCATAACATGGAAAAAATAAGCAAAGCAAAACTCATTGAACATCATTGTACATTTTTACAAAATCAATTCATTATTCTGAAATTTGATCATTGAAAAAACTTGGAAACAAAAGCATTTATCCTGCGTTTCCAGTATGTACTATATTTATATTCATGGAAACCAAATTCTTGATGCTGAAAGACATTCTTGCTGAAATTTGGTTGTGAAGTTTAACTGTGCTAAGATTTAAATTTATTTATTTATTATTTTGCTTTGAGTTTTTTTCAAGAATGCTTTAAATTGAACTGCCCTGTTAGAACATCATATGTCCAAGCCAGGTTTAAATTTTTTCATCTTCTTACTTATTCCATATGTTAAAATCCTACATAGAGTATAATACATTGTACTTATGTTTGTTATATTGTTCTTTTATTTGTTTTGTTTTTAATTGCCTTTTCAGCAATATCCTGGTATGAACCAGCTGTCCTCTAGTCTGGGAGGACTGAGTCTGCAGAGTTCTCCACAGCCAGAAAGTCTGAGACCTGTAAACCTCACTCAGGAGAGGAATATTTTACCCATGACTCCTGTTTGGCCTCCTGTACCTAACTTGAATTTAGACCTCAAAAAATTAAACTGTAGCCCAGAGTAAGTATTTATTTTATGATCTTTAGTAAATAATAAACTTTGTCAGAAATGTTGTTTGACTTTCAAAACTAATGAAAGTGGTAGGATATTAATTCCTTGATTAGAAGTTTTGTTAATTGGGACTTTTCTATTTTACTTTGTACAGAAGTTCTAGCTGTAAAATTCCTTTAGGTCCTGTTCTTGTATCCGCCTCTGTCTCCCATCAATCCTATTCCCTATCACCTAATGCAAGGGGAATTTTTTTCTTTTTTTTTTTTTAATTTTTTTTTTTAATTTTTATTTATGATAGTCACACAGAGAGAGAGAGAGGCAGAGATACAGGCAGAGGGAGAAGCAGGCTCCATGCACCGGGAGCCTGACGTGGGATTCGATCCCGGGTCTCCAGGATCGTGCCCTGGGCCAAAGGCAGGCGCCAAACCGCTGCGCCACCCAGGGATCCCCTGGGAAATTTTTTTTTTCTATTTGAGTGAAGGATTTCAGGTACCCAGATCTAACTGTATTTTTCTTAAATTTCTTAAAATTCTTAAAATTCACCTGGGGCACCTGGGTGGCTCAATGGTTGAGAATCTGCCTTCAGCTCAGGTTATGATCCCAGGGTCCTGGGATCGAGTTCCTCATCAGGCTCCCCACAAGGAGCCTGCTTTTCCCTCTGCCTTGTGTCTCTGCTTCACTCTCTGTGTCTCTCATGAATAAATACATAAAATCTTTAAAAAAATTCTTTTTCCTTTTCACCAGTAATAATTTCAGATAGATGTCTTTTAAATAAGGTGAAATCTTTAAAAATGTATGTCCTTTCATCTTTGCTTGAAAAGGACACAGACTTCATTTATGTAATCCCAAGAATAGGTTTAAATGTTCTTTCTTTTCTCACTTAGCATAAAATGAGAAGACCTTTATCCCCAGGCTGATTTATCTAGCCTAAATTTAAATTTGAATTTCCTTTATTGAATATTTCCTTACCTCACAGAGAAGTTTAGCTGACAGTTTGCATCTGGTGGCCACCAAGCCCTGGGTATCCTTTGGTAGATGAGCTAGCTCTATAGCTCTGTCATGCACCTCATAGCACCTTCAAAACTAAGAGTTCCCCATTGTTGTTCACTTTCAGTACTTCTTTCTCCTAAGAGTACGATATTTCTCTGCACCCAGATGCTTCTTAGAAAACATCTTTCTGCTCCTGAAATCTCTCTTCCTCATAAACTTTTTTTTTTAATTTTTATTTATTTATGATAGTCACACAGAGAGAGAGAGAGAGAGAGGCAGAGACATAGGCAGAGGGAGAAGCAGGCTCCATGCACCAGGAGCCCAACGTGGGATTCGATCCCGGGACTCCAGGATCGCGCCCTGGGCCAAAGGCAGGCGCTAAACCGCTGCGCCACCCAGGGATCCCTCTCTTCCTCATAAACTCCAATTCACAGAACATTTGTCTTTTCCCTTGCATTAGGAGAATTGGTGTTCCTCTTTACAGCCAGTATTTTCTTTTGTTAAGGCAATAGTGTTTTAGCTTTCTAAAAAACTGTAAGCTGCTCTTTTTTCAATCAAAATCTTAAGGAGATTTCCAATACAGAAAACAGAGCTGCTCCAAGGATTCCCCCTTTTCTGCCACATGCTACCACCAACTTCCCATTAGTACGTAAGGCAGTGTCAATATCATTGCCGTAAAAATGTACAGTCATTGATCCTAGGATGAAAACTGCTGCCCATTCCTGTGACTATAAGTTGCTGTGAGGTCTATAAGTGTGTGGATTTGGGCCTTCTATTATGAAAGATTAAGCACTCCTTAAGTAGTTGAATCTAGTGTGTGTATTTGTATGAAGAGATCTCAAGGTAGGGGATGGTGTATGTTTCTACTCAGTTTTGTGTTTTTTGTGAAAACCTCTCTCATCAAAATAGCAATGCAGATTATATAAGAGTGTAGATAGTTGAAAAGACTCAGGTTCTTACCACATTTCCATTGATAAGTAGCTATTAGACTGCAAATTTCTTTACCAAATTTTCTCAAATTTTCAATATCGTCAACTGTTAAACAAGAATAATAATTGTGACTCCATATAAAGATATATCACTTATTCAATAAATGTTTACTGAATGCCTTCTTAAGTTAAGGACCAAGCAGTGTTTCTTTCTAGATGCTGGGATTGAAGCAGTAAATAAATGGAGTTCCCAATCTCTTGCAACCTTTATTCTATTAGTGAGGACATACTATGAACAGTCAAAAGCCATAAGTTGAGGACCATCTGTATAATGTAATGTCAGAATATTACTTTGAAGTAGGGAGCAGTAAGGGTGGAGGTTGGCTGTTTTCAATTTGAGGAATCAAGAGAGGTTTTCCCAAGGAGTTAACATTTGAGTAGAGATCTGAATGAAGAGTGAGAGCAAACCACGTGACTCTGGGAAGCAAGTATACCAAGCTACATGACCAACAAACTCAGAAGTCCTGAAGCAGGTATCACCTTAGTGTGTTCAAGGAACAATACCAGCCTAGGTATCTGGATATCTCTACCTATGAGCAGCTCTTCTTAAAATTCCTTTCCTGATTTCTATTATTTCTTCTTACATCTTTGATTGCTCCTTTATTGATTCGAATGTCTCCTGACCTTAACTTACAACTTAGTAAGTTATAAACACTTCTCTAAGAGAAGAAGAGTGCTAGGATGATACAGGACAAAATGATCACTGATCTCAAGTGGAAAAGACAGACAAGGTACACAACCAACTAAAGCAAAGCAGACTAATGATGCCATAGAAGCATAAACTGATGGCAGAGCACAAAGGAAGACATTATTTCTTCCGACTTGTGATTTGAGGGAAGGGTGATTTCAGAAGAAATGATAATTTTGATGAGTCTCATAGTAAAAGACTCATCAAAGGAGTTTCAGCAGGTGAAAAATGGGTAGTAAAGCAGGAGCAGCATTATTGAAGATACAAAGGTATTCCTGTTCACTTGTGTTTTCTACTCCTTTCTATTCATGTTCTACATGCTGGTCATAGTATTTTTTTCCATAGGTGTCCTACTTTTCCATTGTGAAAATGTTGAGTCCATAATTCAGGTCTTTTGACCTGTATTGCATATGCCTGCTTAGAGTAATTTGGTTCTTCCCAGTTATAGTTATATAACATACCCAAATGATTTTAATTTATGCCCTTAAATTATTTTAATTATCTACCACTATCTATAGTGTGTATATATACATATATATATTTTTTTGATAGCTAATAGTCCATGTTGTCTGTATTTTTTGCAGTTCATTTCGGTGTACTTTGACAAATATTCCGCAGACACAGGCTTTACTGAATAAAGCTAAGCTTCCTTTAGGATTGTTGTTACATCCCTTCAGAGACCTGACGGTAAAGTAACATATTTTAAAATACTTATGGATACTAACATGTGTTTATGTGCAGAGTATTTTGATTGTATATTTTCTTGAAAACTTTTTCATCTTTTATTTTTTAAGTTAGAAATAATCATTTTTGTCAAATTCAACTCAGCAAACATTTTCTAACTCCCTGCTTTGTGACAGGCCCTAACTAATAAATAAGTACTGATAAATACAGGAATAACTAATCACTGACCTTGCCACTCAGATATTGATACTTAACAGGGCACAAAGATGTAAAAACAAATAACTGTGATACAGGATAACTCCTATATGTAACTTACCAAATTCTGCAAGGTATTTAGGCAGTGAGTACAATATAGGAAGTGATTCCCTCTGGGTGCAGAAGCAGAAGTATGCTATGAGTGATGAGGTCTGAGCTGGACTTTGAAAGATTAGTAGTTTTGGAAGTTGGAAAGGGCATAGCAGATAAGCTCTGGGAGTCCTTTATTAAATATAAAGGTAGCACCAACAATGAAATCCAGTTTAGGTGGGGGGAATCTGCGTTGGTTCTTAACTGTATGAAACAAATGACCTTTGTAATAGTCACTCCAAATGTTTCAGGTCTTTTGAATTAAAACATTACTTAAGTTTCCACAGTCTTTTTGTTTAATATTAAGCTTGCTGGCTTTTTCCATATAGTTCTGGTATCTTATGCAAATAACGTTGTCTTTAAAATTTCTAAACTAAAAAAAATAAATAAAATAAAATAAAATTTCTAAACTTCAGTAATTGAATTTCTCTGAATACATTTTATTTATACATATAAGTTGAATTTCTCCCTCAATTTTTTTTCTCTCTCAGATTTTTTAACCACTGTGGTTTTCTACCCTTCTTGTTACTGCTGAGTTTTTTTGCTCTCATTTATCCAAAAAAAAAAAAAAAATGTGTATTAAGTATCCTTTATGCTAGATGCTGAGGATACAAATACAAAGGTCAATAAGCTTCTTCATGGAGCTAACTTTCGTACAAGCTAGGATGCATAGAAAGGAGCAGAGTAGATAGAAAATAAAATGATTATAGTATGCAATAAATACCTTGAATTCATTCACTCAGTAAATACTGTTTAATCACTTAAAATACTAATTCAGCCATTAGTAAACCAAAATAGCTAATTTCCCATATACGTAGGTGAGAATTTTTGTCTAAAACAGATGCCATATATGATACTTTCTGGAAGTGATACACACTAAATTGGCAACACTGACTTCCTCTGTGCTGTACAATTCTGGGTAATTCTTTACTTTCTCTTCAGTTCATTGTATTTCCTGATTCTTTTCCTAAGTGTTATGTCATTTACTTTTGTAATAAAAACTATTATGTGAAAGAAATTAAATACAAACATAAATATTTATGTAGAGATGGGGGGTAGCCAGAAGGAAATATACTAAAATGTTATCAGGGAGATAGAATAATATGTGATTTCTTAGTGTTTTTTCATATTTTCTAGATTTCATAAAATGAAGTTCCTTTCCCAAACCTTTTCTTTCCTTTTCTTTTTTTTTTTTATGCAGTCTGAAACAGATTTATAGGTTTATTTTTATATAACATAATTTGTAATCTTTATCCCCTCAACACTTTTGAAAAGATCACTAAAATTAATTTCAGTGGTCTCTTTTTTGTTAAGTTTAGCACCATAACATTCTCACTCTCTTAAAAAATAACTCATTTAAAATTAGGTGAAGCTTCTGCCTTTCATCATCCTAAACCATGGCACACACACACAAATTTTTTTCATGTATTTCTTTTAAAAGGCTCATTATGCTTAGTTTCTTGTGGCCTCGGTCCCCATCAAGACTGCTGTGGCTGCCTAGTGAGCAGTGCCTTATGCTCTAGTGCCAGATGCTGTCAGGCAGCAAAGACAAAGACATTTTTATGTGGTATATGCTTCTTTCTCACTGGTATTTCTTGAGTCCAGCTGATGAGCTCTGAGGTATATTCTTTTCTTGGCCAACCAGGCTTTTCTTATCAGCTAGTAACTTTTATTACATTTGGTTTGGCTTTGTTTTGGTGTTATCTTATGATTTGTAACAGAGGAAGAAACCTTGATAGATAGCTGCTTGAGTTGCTCAGCACATCACTAGATTTTATTAAAATGCTTCAATTTCAAAACACTTTTATGATTTCTGTTCCATATATGGAGCAGAGCAGTATGTGTTCCAATTTTTCCCTGAGGTGCTTTTTCTGCTACAGCATCTTTATTTTACTTCCTAGCAATTACCAGTGATAACATCAAATACCATTGTGAGGTGCCGATCTTGTCGAACGTATATCAACCCTTTTGTATCCTTCATTGATCAACGTAGATGGAAATGCAATTTGTGCTATAGAGTTAATGACGGTGAGTTTCAGATTCTTAAAATAAGTGTTTAATATTTCAAACATTTTGACATTTTTTTCATTATCTGGTCTCTCTCTTCATTGCTTTAAAAACTTTCAAAAAAAACCCCACAAAACTTTCATGCCATTTTTAATGGAGAATATATAGGCAAGGGACCCTTCATCTTGGCTGGCCAGGGTCTGATTGATAATGAGGAGAGTGACATAAGGGCGAAGTAAAAAAATATTCACAAAACAAACAGTGAAGGTCATGTAAAGTAATTGTGCCATGTCTGTTATCCCCGTTAGTCATTTCTTAGGTCCTCCTAGTATAATTCCTTTCAAATTTGTGTTTCTGTCTTGATTTTTTTCCATGTCATGTGATATAGTAAATAGGATGTAAGCCTAAGCAGCAAGGTTACCTGTGTCCTGGTTTCCTCACCTGATTTCACAATATATGTTTTTTTATCTTGACATATTTTTTTATTTTTTTAAAGATTTTATTTATTTATTTATGAGAGACACGGAGAGAGAGAGAGAGAGAGAGAGAGAGGCAGAGACACAGGCAGAGGAAGAAGCAGGCTCCATGCAGGGAGCCCAATGTAGGACTCGATTCTGGGTCTCCAGGATCACTCCCTGGGCCAAAGGCAGGCGCTAAACTGCTGAGCCACCCAGGCTGCCCATTGACATATTTTTTAAAGAGAATTTTTATTATTAGATGTTCACAGAACTGTTGTAAACCTTATGTAAATATTGATGATAAAGGTATCATCAATATTTCTTGGTATGCATGTCTTGTTTAGTTACAAATTGTGTTACTAAATTTGTACTGGATTTCTAATTCTTGTCTAGTTCCTGAAGAATTTATGTATAATCCCGTTACTCGATCTTATGGAGAGCCTCATAAACGACCAGAAGTTCAGAATTCAACTGTGGAGTTCATTGCTTCTTCAGATTACATGGTAACTACTAACTACTCAGTGTAAAAATTAGTCATGGGATATTACTGTGTTGGTCATTTATAATTTGCTGTTCAGTGAATTCTTGCAAAATTTTGAATTACCCCAGTATGAATTTTTTTTTAAATAATGCTGAAAGTTAATACTTAACAATTAGAAAACTCTTTATAAGGTTTGCTTGATGTCCTAGAAAAATGCTGTTTTGTCACTAAGAAACAATAGTGTTTTGTGATAAACACTAACATTTACAATTTCTTGCCATTTTTATTTGATTGCTAGTATGAAGTGAACATGATATCCTTGTACCATTTAATATTTAAGACCTTCAAACAGAAAAGTTCATGTTTTTGCCAAAAACTGCAGTTTTCAGGCTCTCTTTAAGAGACATCACTGTCTTACTCATTCACCCAGTACAGATAGCAAGATAAATGGATAGTGACTTCACTTGAATTTTTCTCTTTCCAGTTCGTCACGAAATTTGGCCTTTTCTTTTAATTGTACTAATTCCAAGATCTCATTTTTCTTTCCCATATATAAAAATAAATTCTTAGCTTGAGTTCTGCTCATCTTCTTTATCATATCTACTCATTTTAAATGTTTATAATAACCTACATTTCCTTAGTATCCTCATTACTAATCTTTGTTGTCTGCAAAAATGTAAGGTGTTGCTAGTGGGGAAGGGTGAACAGAGATAGCTGATGTGTATTAAATTCCTGTTGTCTGGCCTATTTCTTTTTTTTTTTTTTTTTGTAATTTTTATGGTCCTTAGTGTCCACTTTAGCATCTGCCCACTTAACTACTATTTTGTCTGTTTCCATATTAACTATAGTAAACTTTCTCTTGGGAGTAAACTCCCAACTTCTTACTTTCTTTACAACTTACATTCCCAACTCTGTTCTGGCTCCTTAGGATCTTAATCTAATTGAAGTGGTGAAAGAAGTTAATCTATAGGGATCCCTGGGTGGCGCAGCGGTTTGGCGCCTGCCTTTGGCCCAGGGTGCGATCCTGGAGACCCGGGATCGAATCCCACATCGGGCTCCTGGTGCATGGAGCCTGCTTCTCCCTCCACCTGTGTCTCTGCCTCTCTCTCTCTCTCTGTGACTATCATTAAAAAAAAAAAAAAAAAAGAAGTTAATCTATAATTTTTGCATATGACCCATGTGATCCTTGGTTCGCATATTAAGAAAAAAAAGATTTTATATATTCTTTCAACTGTCTATAGCAGTAATTTTCCAGCATACTTCAGAAAAGAGATAATAGTATAGTGAGCTATTATTTACCCATCACTGAACTTCAAGAGTTGTCAACATTTTTCTAAATATATTTCATCTATCCCCAGTCCACTCCAGTGCCTCCTCCCCTTTCCCACCCTGGAGTTTATTAAATGCTGATTACAGCATATCATATCATTTAACCTATAAATACTTCAGTATACATCTCTAGCAGATAATGACTTAACATACTTAGAATACCATCATGAGGATTTTCTTTATACCTAGCACTTAACCCTTGGGATTTATCCATCACCAGGCAACCCAACAGCTAGTACTAATAGCTAATACTATTAGTTGTCAGATTTTAAAAAATAAATATAAAATACAATGTTTTTTGGAGTAGGGAAAGGATATAGAGGTTTATGTTAAATAACAAATAAGTTCATTTTTTCTTTAAAAGATATCTCAATCAACACTCTTATCAGGAAAACGTTTAGCCCATCCATTTAACCATCACTGTGTAACAACTGCCCTTTTTTTTTTTTTTTTTTTTTGAGAGAGAGAGAGAGCGTGCACATGAGCAGGGGTGGGTGGGAGGTTGGGGGATGGAGAGCAGACAGAGAGCGAGAGAAGATAATTTTAAATAGGCTCCATGCCCAGCACAGAGCTTGATGCTGGGCTGGATCTCATAACCTGAGCCAAAATCAGGAGTGGACGCTTAACCAACTGAGCCACCTAAGCACCCCTAACAACTGCCTTATTATATTTAATTCATAACCAACTGAATAAGAAAAAAAG
The DNA here is from genome assembly GCF_018345385.1 of Vulpes lagopus. NCBI lineage: Eukaryota > Metazoa > Chordata > Mammalia > Carnivora > Canidae > Vulpes > Vulpes lagopus. The sequence goes on from NC_054829.1 coordinate 105,731,779, forward strand.
TTAAAGGAATGTCATTTTAACACATAAGATCTTATAAAATGTCGATTCTCAATTTGTGTATTTTGTGTGTCATCTACTCAGTAAATACCCAGTAGTAATAATGTTATAAAGAGAGTAAATTGTGCCTACTAAATAAATTGCATTATTTTCATTCCTTTCAGCTTCGTCCTCCTCAACCTGCAGTTTACTTGTTTGTTTTAGATGTGTCTCATAATGCAGTGGAAGCTGGATATTTGACAATTTTGTGCCAGTCATTATTAGAAAATCTAGACAAGTAAGAGATCTTTTTTATTTGTTGTGTGTATGTGTACAAATAATAAATGTGAAATGTTCATTAACAATTTATGGAGTTAGTTTTGATTATAGTTTGACTTTACTTATCTCTCACTGCAAGAGTACTTCTTGTCCACCTCAGACTAAGGATTCTGCTACTTTGATTACTATGATTTATGACTTAGTATCTGATTCGTAAGACTGTGTTTAATATTTGCTAAGGGATTTAGATGTTATCTCTTACTCTGACTTAGCAGATCTGAGCACTAGCCAGGGCATCAAGGATCTGGATGAGAGAAATCTAGCTGAAATATATGCCTGAGCAAGGAGTTTTTCCAATTAATTTTGAATGTCCTAATGGGATAATGAGCCAGATAAAGGGAAAGAAGGAATTGATTTTGTGCTGAATATTTCAGGAAGCCAGAAACTGAACTCTTCGTTTTGACACATTGGTATTGAGCTGTATTGTGAAAGTGCAAATAGGATATAGGATAGATTGCTTATACTTGGCTCTAATTCCTCCCTAGTATTAGTCATGAAGGAGACCCTCAACTAGCTTTAAAAATGAGCCTTCCAAATCTCTGGAAAACAAAGTTGCTTGTATACTTCTTTTTTCTTTCTTTCTTTTTTTATTTCCAACACCCACAGAGATAAGACTTAAAGTTATTAATAAGATTGGCTCATACCTGCATTGGTTCTTGACATGCGTAGAAGAATAGGAGTGGTTATATATATAAATAATTTGTCTGAAGTACTCTTGCTGATTCCAAAAGGTTCTTTCCTATCTCCCATTTGAGTTTGAGAGTCCTTCCTCTCTTAAGTGCTATGCTAGCTTTCATCACAGTAGTCTGCATGTCTCTGATCTGAGCCTATAATAAGTGGATAACATTGAGATAAAAATATCCAGAGACATTAACTGATTTGCTTTTTGTTTCTGTTAGTAACTTAGAGTTTTCATATTTATATTCTTATTTGAAGCATTTTCCCTGTTTTTAGCCACAGATGCTTAATTCAGATATATCTTTAGCAGTGAGTAGCAATGGAAGACTCTGCAAAGAAATAGTTTTAAAACTGAAGAGACAACTTGCTGAAAAAGTATGAGGCTATAACCCTAGAAATAGGAGCCAGACCAATGAGTAACTACTCGTGAGATAAATAGACTATGCAAAACCAAAAAGATAAAATTAGGAATGGAGAGTCATTTAAAACATTGTACATATATTTGATTAAGCAGAAAAGAGAAGCATTAGGAAAGTAAAATGTTTTTGGAAAGGGCTATAGATACAATGTTGAGAAATGGGAATTTGATGTGGAGCAATTCCAGCTCAACTCTGAATTTTAAGCTTGGAGTAGAGGAGATAAGTAGTCGCTGTTCCAATTAGAAACAAATGACCCTAATATTCATTGACCTTAGATATTTCAAAGAATTATCTGTAGAAACATCATAAATCTTGACCAGTATTGGTAAGCTAAATACCTGTGTAACTTGGTACATTCTGTTTTCTGAAATATTTTTTTTACTTGTTTGTAGACTGACTAGCCTGATCAGTCATGCATAAAAATAATAATGCTTCTTTTGATGTACACTATTTTGACATCCTATAATATTCAAAAATGTTTTTAAAACATTGCTAAAGTAATATTATATATATAAAATCATATTAACAGTAGTTAATAGAGTTGGTGGTACTTAGAAAAATACTTTTGTAAGATGAGGCATCCACTTTATCAATAAGGAGAACCCCATGGGCAATGAAATGACAATTTAATTAATTCTTTTTTGCCAAGGCATTGACTTTTGAATACTGAGTTTTAGCAGAAAACTTATAAAAGGTTGATGATAGATAAAATGTCTTAATGTTCTTATATGTAGTTTTTATTTAAACCTTCTACATTAAAATCTGATTTACATTACATTGTCTTTTCTTGGAGAATACTCATTTGTCATTCTGCCTTTTACTGTTTAAACTAGATACACCATATTTGTAATACTGGACTAAAAATATGAGTAAACTTTTAGTTAAAGGAGTATGTTTTAAAAGAAGGGTAGCAAGGAATCTTTGAGATTTTTTTGTTCTGTTTTGAGAGAGAGAGAGGATGGAGGGGCAGAGAGAGAGAGAGAGAACGTGAAGGGGGTAGGGTGGAGGGGCAGAGGGAGTGAAAGAGAATCCCCAGGCAGGCTCTACATTTCTAGTGCAGAGCCCAACTCAGGGCTGGATCTCATGACTTTGAGATCATTGACCTGAGCCAAAATCAAGTGTCAGATGCCTAATTGAGCTACCCAGGCCCTAGAAATCTTTGATTATTTGATCATTTCCTTTTTGGAGCTTTTATTTATTTATTCATGAGAGACACAGGCAGAGACATAGGCAGAAGGAGAAGCAGGCTCCCTGCAGGGAGCCAGATGTGGGACTTGATCCCAGGACCCCGGGATCACGAGCCAAAGTCAGACACTCAGCCACTGAGCCACCCAGGTGCCTCGGTTTTGGTTCATTATTTGAACATGGTTCATTGTTCTGAAATATTAGCTCTAGGGCAGTCCCAGTGGCTCAGCGGTTTAGCACTGCCTTCAGCCCAGGGCATGATCTTGGAGACCCAGGATCGGGTCCCATGTCAGGCTCCTTGCATGGAGCCTGCTTCTCCCTCTGCCTGTGTCTCTGCCTCTCTCTTTGTGTCTCTCATGAATAAATGAATAAAATCTTTTAAATATATATATATTAATATTATATATATATATAAATATATATATATATTAGTTCTAAACATGTTGGTTTCATCTGAAAATGGGATGTTTTATCCTTGGTCTTCTCTGATGTATGTTGGTTTAGGGAAGAATAACTTTCTGTCCTCTATGAAAACGCACGTGTAATTATTCTTAGACTTAGTTTACTATCTCATTATTTTTTTAAATAAAATATGTTACTGAACACTTTGAATTTGAAATTGTCCTTAGGCTTCCTGGAGATTCACGAACAAGAATAGGATTCATGACCTTCGATAGCACTATTCATTTCTACAATTTACAAGAAGGATTATCACAGCCTCAAATGTTGATTGTGTCTGATATAGATGGTAAGCAGTAAATAAAGTCTTTCTAAGTATAGATTTTGAGGCTACTTTGACAGTATATCCTGTCATATGATGTAAGGATAATTTGGTATACTTTGATATTTGTTTCAAAATACTTTCTTGGAAAAAACAAATAATAGTTTCCTGGAAAATACTTCATTCTACGTTTTCTGTGCCTTTGTGTGTACTTACACATGTACACACACATGTGAAATATATGCAGAGTGTACATATGTATATGTACACATATACATATATATTTAATAAAGCAGTATTGTGGTACCCATCATACATATGGCCTGATAGAAACTAAGATTTTTAAATTGATGATATTCTTTTGACTTATCTGTTCATTAAAATATGTTTTCCCTTTAGATGTTTTTCTACCTACACCGGATAGCTTACTTGTGAATCTGTATGAAAGTAAAGAGGTGAGAGAGGTTTTTTCTTAAAGTATGAAAATATTTCTGTATCTCAAATGTTTACTAAAATCTTTAACATTTGTTTACTTGGTATATAAATACCGGATAAACAATGTACATAGCATATCTGTGGACTCGTTGGTTTACGGTCCCCCAAGATAGAGTGATATATATTATACTCTAGAACGTTTTAAAGAAGAAAATTGCCTTACATTCTCAGTAATTCACCTTTTAATCTTTGTTTCCCCAGCTTATAAAAGACTTATTGACTGCATTACCAAACATGTTCACCAATACGAGAGAAACACACAGTGCCCTTGGTCCTGCGCTTCAGGCTGCCTTTAAACTAATGTCTCCAACAGGTGGCCGTGTGTCTGTATTTCAAACACAATTACCTTCCTTGGGTGCAGGACTTCTGCAGTCCAGAGAAGATCCCAATCAGAGATCAAGCACAAAGGTATTGTATATTTGCTTTCTCTGTCATATTTAAAGATGGTGTTTTGTACCTACATAGACTGTGATTCATTCTATGAATCTGTTCATTTCTGTTGAGAAAGTTTAATTGAATTAGCGTTTTAGGGGGATCCCTGGGTGACTCAGTGGTTTGGTGCCTGCCTTTGCCCCAGGGTGTGATCCTGGAGACCCAGGATTGAGTCCCACATTGGGCTTCCTGCATGGAGCCTGCTTTCTCCTTCTGCTTGTGTCTCTGCCTCTCTCTCTTTCTCTCTCTTTCTCTCTCTTCTCTCTCTCTGTCTCTCATAAATAAATAAAATCTTTTAAAAAATGAATTAGCGTTTTGGGTTGTTTTATGACTCAGTTTGCAAGTCGAATCCTTTCATTTTACAGATGAGGAAAACAGATTAAATTTGCCAAGGGTTAAATAACTAATTGTAAAAGATGTGACTTGATTTTTCTGGCTGGAGTGCTCTTTTTTTTTTTTTTTTTTTCCTTAAAGATTTATTTATTTATTCATGAGAGACACAGACTGAGAGAGAGAAGCAGACATAGGCAGAGAGAGAAGCAGGCTCGTCACAGGGAGCTTGAGGCAGGACTCCATCCTGGATCCCTGGATCAGGACCTGATCTGAAGGCAGGCACCCAACTGCTGAGCCACCCAGGTGTCCCAAATAAGCTTTCAAAAATAAAAATAAAAAACATGTTTTAGTAGATATCAAAGTACTTGATTTTTTAATTGCCTTCTAGCTACTGATTAGTTGTGTCCAGTATTTACTCTGAGGCTGAATATTACTTGGGTTTTACATGAAGATTTTCTCAGAATATTTTAATCCCTCATTTCAAATAATAAATGAACTAGAATAATCATTTTTGTGTGTGTATAAGTTTTGTCTGACCTCAAGGAAATACTATCACAACTAATTATGAATTAAATAGTTTTAATAGTGCCATAAATATTTAGCCACATAATCAGTTTTTCCTTATTCCTAGAAGTGAAATTATTGTGTTAAAGAGTATAAACTTTATTTAAGTTATTAATGTATTTTACTTGGGTTTTTTATCAACTGTACTCTTAAGGACTCTCAAATCTTCTAGCCATCATTAAGTATTACTGCTTTTTTTATTCTTTACCAATTTGTTAGAGAAAAATATTTTACTTTTTATAGAAACTGCATTTTTAAGTTACATATCAGAAAAAAATCTAATTTTAAAATAAATTGGGGCAAGTGTACATCAGGTACAGCTAGCATGCAGTTCATTAAGCCATTGCAGTCCATTATAAAATACTGATGGGTTTTTTTTTTTAATTAATTTTTATTGGTGTTCAATTTACCAACATACAGAAAAACACCCAGTGCTCATCCCGTCAAGTGTCCGCCTCAATGCCCGTCACCCATTCCCCTCCAACACCCGCCCTCCTCCCCTTCCACCACCCCTAGTTCATTTCCCCGAGTTAGGAGTCTTTATGTTCTGTCTCCCTTCCTGATATTTCCCAACATTTCTTTTCCCTTCCTTTATATTCCTTTTCACTATTATTCATATTCCCCAAATGAATGAGAACATACACTGTTTGTCCTTCTCCGATTGACTTACTTCACTCAGCATAATACCCTCCAGTTCCATCCACCTCGAAGCAAATGGTGGGTATTTGTCGTTTCTAATTGCTGAGTAATATTCCATTGTATACATAAACCACATCCTCTTTATCCATTCATCTTTCGATGGACACCGAGGCTCCTTCCACAGTTTGGCTATTGTGGCCATTGCTGATAGAAACATCGGGGTGCAGGTGTCCCGACGTTTCATTGCATCTGAATCTTTGGGGTAAATCCCCAACAGTGCAATTGCTGGGTCATAGGGCAGGTCTATTTTTAACTCTTTGAGGAACCTCCACACAGTTTTCCAGAGTGGCTGCACAGTTCACATTCCCACCAACAGTGTAAGAGGGTTCCCTTTTCTCCACATCCTCTCCAACATTTGTTGTTTCCTGCCTTGTTAATTTTCCCCATTCTCACTGGTGTGAGGTGGTATCTCATTGTGGTTTTGATTTGTATTTCCCTGATGGCAAGTGATGCAGAGCATTTTCTCATGTGCATGTTGGCCATGTCCATGTCTTCCTCTGTGAGATTTCTCTTCATGTCTTTTGCCCATTTCATGATTGGATTGTTTGTTTCTTTGGTGTTGAGTTTAATAAGTTCTTTATAGATTTTGGAAACTAGCCCTTTATCTGATATGTCATTTGCAAATATCTTCTCCCATTCTGTAGGTTGTCTTTTAGTTTTGTTGACTGTATCCTTTGCTGTGCAAAAGCTTCTTATCTTGATGAAGTCCCAATAGTTCATTTTTGCTTTTGTTTCTTCTGCCTTTGTGGATGTATCTTGCAAGAAGTTACTGTGGCCAAGTTCAGGGTGTTGCCTGTGTTCTCTTCTATGATTTTGATGGACTCTTGTCTCACATTTAGATCTCTCATCCATTTTGAGTTTATCTTTGTGTATGGTGAAAGAGAGTGGTCCAGTTTCATTCTTCTGCATGTGGATGTCCAATTTTCCCAGCACCATTTATTGAAGAGACTGTCTTTCTTCCAATGGATAGTCTTTCCTCCTTTATCGAATATTAGTTGACCATAAAGTTCAGGGTCCACTTCTGGGTTCTCTATTCTGTTCCATTGATCTATGTGTCTGTTTTTGTGCCAGTACCACACTGTCTTGATGACCACAGCTTTGTAGTACAACCTGAAATCTGGCATTGTGATGCCCCCAGCTATGGCTTTCTTTTTTAAAATTCCCCTGGCTATTCGGGGTCTTTTCTGATTCCACACAAATCTTAAAATAATTTGTTCTAACTCTCTGAAGAAAGTCCATGGTATTTTGATAGGGATACTGATGGGTTTTAAACATAGGAAGGTAGTTATGTGAGGAAGCTAGTTATGTGTTACTGAAGTCTTTGATGCAGTTTTGTTTTGTTTTTCTCATTTAACTTTTAGAACTATTCTTTATCAGCCTGGTACTCAAAAAGTTAAATACCTGTTCTGATTTACATATTCATATCTGTGTGAACTCTAATGTACTAATCATACACTATGGTGTATGGAAGATTGAAACATTTTATTATGCAATGTAGCCTAGTAATTAAGAACTTGGAGACCTGGCTCTTACATTTTTAACTCTTCTTTGGTGCCACCTTTTCAGTTCAAGTGTCCTTATACCAATAGAAAAAAACCTTCCTTAATCTATGACTCTTTCTCACATTGTTATAAACAGTATACAATAATGGTTAACATCACTCACTCTGGAGCCAGACATGTCAGGTTTATAGTCTAGCACTACTCAATAAATATGTAATTGGTTGTTACTTAATCTGTTTTTTGCTTCAGTTTCCTCATTTGTAAGATATATGTAACTTTAAGTTATATAAAACATTTCAAACAGTGCTTTGTAAGTGCTTTATAAATGTTAGCAATGATTATTATTCTTAAAAGATCTGGGCCAACTACCTAGACATTTAAAAAGCTTCCTTAGTTTGATGGGTGGCCCCGGGTGGCTCAGCAGTTTAGCACCACCTTCAGCCCGGGGCTTGATCCTGGAGACCCGGGTTCGAGTCCCACGTCCGGCTCCCTGCATGGAACCTGTTTCTCTCTCTGCCTGTGTCTCTCTGCCTCTGTGTGTGTCTCTCAGTAATAAAATAAATAAAATCTTAAAAAAAAAAAAAAAAAAGCTTTCTTAGTTCGAGAGGAGGACAATGGTTATCCTCTTCATTATTATAAGAGATGTAGAAATATGTGCATAGTGGAAGGTTTCTAGCTCTTACTTTATGACCTGTTGACTTAGGTTGTACAACATCTTGGCCCTGCAACTGATTTTTATAAGAAACTGGCTTTAGATTGCTCAGGGCAGCAGACTGCAGTGGATCTGTTCCTTTTAAGTTCACAGTATTCTGATCTTGCTTCTCTAGGTAAGGAGATAACCTCATGTTTATCCATTTACATAAATGTTTTTAGCATACAGTCAAATCTAAACTCTTTATTAAGAATTCTCAATATTTGGGGGGTAAAAAGCATGTGAATTATATAGATAATATATGTGAAAATGACCAGTAAATCGTAAAGCACTACACATCTAAAATGCTATTAGTATTTAAATCTAATTCCTTTATCATTCTGCTTTTTTTTTTATCATTCTGCTTAATAATAAACCTTACCATATATTTACAAGTATATGTGTTTTCTCAGATTTCTATATTATCCTTATTTTGACAGCTTAGATTTTCTCATTGTGACAGTTTTTTTCATGACATACACTCTACTTTTGTTGGACAAGTAAGATATTACTGGATGTTATTACAAAACATCATAGAATATTGTTTCTGTAGCTAATATTTTTTCTATTTCTCTCTGAAGCTTGCATGTCCAAGTACTCTGCAGGGTGCATTTATTATTATCCGTCTTTCCACTTTACTCACAATCCTTCACAAGCAGAAAAGTTACAAAAAGACCTAAAACGGTATCTCACAAGAAAAATTGGATTTGAAGCTGTTATGAGAATAAGGTGTACTAAAGGTATGAAATTATAAAGACTATGCTTTATATTATATAATATATAACATTATATATATATGTAAGCTGTTTTTAAAATATATAGTTATTGAATAATCATTGCCCAATTCTTTAAGTAATTTAAATTAATAAGCAAAAGTAATGTTTGCTTTATTAGGAAGAACCTAAGACAAAGCCATAGTGGAGGTGATTTTAGAAGGGTAGGGAAGATAGTAAAGGAAAATTGTCTGATAAATGAACTTTGCCTCATAATCATTCAGTTAGTCTTCAGTTTACCTCAGTTCTATGTGAATGTTTGCTGGAGGGAATTTCCTCCCTAATTTTAAGTCTTAAGCGAGTTGTACAGTACCCATCATTTGTTTCATTTTATATATTAGATCTTCGTCTGACTTCAGATCACACAGAGAAAATATAAGATCAGTTATCAATACAAGCTAAATGTCTGCTTTCTCTTTTATATAACCTGCATTGTTTTTTCTGAATTGGTATTTTAGAACCTCTCTTAACATCCCAGTTCTACTCCCCAGTTATCCTTTTGATTCAAAATCATAAACAGTTTTTACCTTAAAAAGTAGCTTTAGCCTAAGGTAAAGATACTTTCATCTTTTATAACAAATTTTCTCTTCCATAGGTCTTTCAATGCACACTTTTCATGGAAACTTCTTTGTCCGTTCCACTGATTTGTTATCCCTTGCCAACATCAATCCTGATGCTGGATTTGCAGTACAATTGTCAATCGAAGAAAATTTGACAGATACTTCCTTAGTGTGCTTTCAGACAGCCCTATTATATACATCAAGCAAAGGTAATATTAATAGATATGGGGATCCCTTGGTGGCGCAGCGGTTTGGCGCCTGCCTTTGGCCCAGGGCGCGATCCTGGAGACCCGGGATCAAATCCCACATCAGGCTCCTGGTGCGTGGAGCCTGCTTCTCCCTCTGCCTATGTCTCTGCCTCTCTCTGTGTGTGTGTGTGCCTATCATAAATAAATTTAAAAAAAATTTAATAGATATGAAATATAATTAGCAATAGTTTTCCCTTCCTTTTATATGCTAGGGGAAATGGGGAGAAAGAATGAACCAAAATAGTGGGAGATAAATGGAATTTGCATTAGTTAATCAAATATATGTTCCGTTTTTTTTGTTTTTCTTAACTCATTTTTTAATCTTTAATACCGTTTTTGACTTGTTGAAGTCCTGTATTCTCAGGATCATATGTGTCTGGTAAACTTATGCTAAATCCAGCTATGCCATCCTTAGCATTTTTTTTTTTTTTGCCCCATGAAATAAAAAATTTTTACATAGCATATAACATTAGTTATTTGACAGCCAGGTTTTCTGACATTTTACTCTGTTGAATATAATTTAGAATGATTGATATTAAAATAAAAACCAGAACCTAGTGTTCAACATATATAAAATATAGTATAAAATATAGTATATGTTCATGGTCTACAGATTTGGAAAGTGTTTTTATTTTATTTAAAACATATTACTGGGATCCCTGGGTGGCGCAGCGGTTTGGCGCCTGCCTTTGGCCCAGGGCGCGATACTGGAGACCCGGGATCGAGTCCCACATCGGGCTCCCGGTGCATGGAGCCTGCTTCTCCCTCTGCCTGTGTCTCTGCCCCTCTCTCTCTCTCTCTGTGTGTGACTATCATAAATAAATAAAAATTTAAAAAAAAAATAAAAATAAAAAAATAAAACATATTACTTGTAAAGCATTTGTTTTTACATTTCAGAGTCCTCCTAGTGATTTAATCCAATCAAAATAGTAATTTGAATAATGTTTTGACCTGTTTGCTTTATTTCTCCCTTGGCCCAATGTGTTTTGCAATGACGTTGATTCATCATTTCATATAGGTGAGCGAAGAATTAGAGTGCACACGCTCTGTTTGCCAGTAGTGAGTTCACTGGCAGATGTATATGCAGGAGTGGATGTACAGGCTGCCATCTGCCTTCTGGCAAACATGGGTGAGTAAAAATGTGAAAGAACAGGTGAAATATATTTTTCTATCCTAAAAACTGAAATCAGGGCATTTCTTAACCCTAGAAATTCCTTACTTAGAAAGTATATGTTTTACATTTTCATTTACAGCAGTGTGAATTCGACTATTCTTATATTTCTTACTAATTCATTAGTTTAAAAATCTTCTGGGGGATTCATAATCAGTAAAAACCGGTAACAACTCAAATGTCCTTCAGCTGGTAAATGTATGAACAAACTTTGGTATATCCATATGATGGAAATGAAACTCACTAATAAAAAGAAATGAATTATTGAGATATGAATAGATATGGATGACTCTCAAAGACATGCTAAATGAAAGGAGCTAAGCTTCAGAAAGACTATATACATACATTCATATGACATTCTGGACAAGGGAAAATTATAGGGATGAAAAACAAACAGATCATTGATTATGAGGGTTAAAGATAGTGGGAAAATTTTACCATAAAGGGGCAACACCAGTGGATATTTTGGGGGTAATGGAACTGTTGTGTATTTTGATTGTGTTAGTGATTATATGGCTGTGTGTTTGACATATGATCACTGTACAGTGATACCCCAAAACATAACTTCTATTGTATGTAAGCTAAAAAAAAGAATCTCTAGGGGAATCAATGTAACACTGACTATTTTGTTTTCATTTTCAATTTTCCTTTGGGGCATGAAATGAGCCTTATTTTTCATGTAGTCTTAGAGAAAAATGGTCCTTATTACTCATTTTGGGAAAAATTATTATAGCATTTACTAAATTATCCTAGTTTTTTATTATTTTATATCTATATTTCAAATTCAGTATATTATAGCATTGTTTTTCAATATAACTTTATTTTTTAATACTTGGGCACATCTGTAGGTTATCGCTAGTTTAATAAAATATGTACTTAGAAGAAAATAAGTCTCACACTGATAGCTGGCTCTTCAGTGTCCGTGTGAGAACCTATGTTCAATTGCCCTCTTTTTTGTTGTTGTTGTTGTTGACCTAGAAATGCTTTGACAAAGATTTCAGAGCATCACAGGGATAACTCAGATTGCAGAACTTAAATTGTTTATGAAAAAAAATGATACTTTATACATGTGACTTCTACTGGAGCTTTCTCAGATGTAAATGGTTGATATACATTCTCTAATATCAGTAGCAATTCTTTTTAGAGTTAGAGAGACCAAGACAAAAAAGATCCAAAACAGCCTAAATCTATTCTGATTGTGAGAATTATTCAGGTTTATTTCACAAAAATTGTATAATCAGCAGACACTTGCAAAGTGAAGGGGCAGGTGAAATGTATTTTTCTATCCTAAAAACAGAATTTTTGTTGGTTTCTTAAATAATGCATGTAAATTTTACCCCTTATCACATTCATTGGAATCTAGTAATTAAAACACATTTTCATTTTGATTGCTTTCTAGCTGTTGATCGATCCATCTCATCAAGCTTATCAGATGCAAGAGATGCCTTAGTGAATGCTGTGGTGGATTCATTATCTGCATATGGCTCAACAGTCTCAAATTTACAGCACTCTGCACTGATAGCACCCAGCTCCCTCAAGCTCTTTCCTCTCTATGTTTTGGCCCTTCTCAAACAGGTAGCTCTCTGTACACTGTCAAATTTCATAAAGTCTTCTAAAACTCAAGGCATAGATGAAGAAATGAAATCCAAGTTCCCTGGGATTTTTAATATTTAACTAGATAATTTTGCAGCTGAGCATTGGAAAAGTTCTGAAAAAAGATCAGTGGAAAATTAAAGTATATAAAAACATGACTCTTATGAAGCCATATGTTCTCACTCTTTAATATGTGGGAGCAGCTTGAATAATGTGCTTATAGCACACTTTTAGTTTATATGTGCTTCTGGAAAGAGACTCTAAGGAAAGGATTTTTTGTCCATCAGATATCTTTCCAAGTCTCAGGCACTGTAATAGTTGTTATATATGCATTGTCTTATTTAATCCTTACAGCAGCCTAGAGAAGCATATTTTTCTCTGTTTTTCTTGTAATGATAATAAAGCTTTCAGAAGCTAAGTAACTAGTTCCCATATCTATGTATTGAATGTCAGAGCTAAGAATTTAATCCAAGTCTGTTTTGAAGGCCATGGTTTTTCCATGACTGTGGTGGTATATGTATTTGTTTTGATGTTTGTCTATATTTATGTTTTTATTTTAAAAATATGTGGGTTTTTTTTTTCTTTGTAGAAAGCATTTAGAACCGGTACAAGCACACGCCTGGATGATCGTGTATATGCCATGTGTCAGATAAAGTGTCAACCACTTGTTCATCTAATGAAAATGATTCATCCCAACTTGTACAGGATAGACAGATTGACAGATGAGGTATAATTTTTTGTGTGTGTTTGAAATTTTTAAATTTAAATGTATTTGAATGTCTTAATTCTATAGCTAAGGTGCTAATATATTAGTAACAATTTTTTTTATGTTTAATTTATTTATCATGAGAGACAGAGAGAGAGGGAGAAACATAGAGAGACAAACAGGTTCCATGCAGGGAGCCTGATGCGAGACTCGATCCTGGGACCCCAGGATCACGCCCTGGGCCAAAAGCAGGTGCTTAACTGCAGAGCCACCCAGGCATCCCCCTAGTAACAATTTTTTACGTCTACTTTTCCCTTATGGTAGTAATACATTAAATAAGGATACTACCTATGAATTTGGTTGAACAATAAGGCTATCAGATACTATCTATGGTCGTTTACTGAGTTTTCAAAAATATGGGAAGTAATTCACCTTGCGGGTTTGGTTATAATATCACAAAGCTAAGTTGTAGAATGGCCATTTCCATGTATATTTTATAGAGATTGTTCTTTATAATGATGGAAGTACAATTTTTTTTTGTTTTGTTTTTAAAGATTTTATTTATTTATTTGAGAAAGCATGAGTCAGGGGAAAGTTGTGGGGGGAGGCAGACTCGCCCCTGAGTAGGGACCCCAACACAGGCCTTGATCCAGAACTTTGGAATCAAGACCTGAATCATAGGCAGATGCTTAACCAACCGAGCCACTCAGGCGCCCTGTTTTTTTGTTTGTTTGTTTTTGTTTTCAATTCCAGTGTAATTAATGTATAGTGTTATATGTTAGTTTCAGCTGTATAATAAGGTGGTTCAGTAAATCTATGCATTACTCAGTGCTCATCGTGATAAATATACTCTTGATCCCCTTCACCCACTCCTAACTCACATCCCCTCTGGTAACCACCAGTTCTCTTTAGTTTAGAGTCTGGGTTTTTTTAGTTTTTCTCTTTTCTTTTCTTTTCTTTTCTTTTCTTTTCTTTTCTTTTCTTTTCTTTTCTTTTCTTTTCTTTTCTTTCTTTCTTTCTTTCTTTCTTTCTTTCTTTCTTTCTTTCTTTTTGTTCATTTGTTTCTTAAATTCCACATATGAGTGAAATCATACAGTATTAATCTTTCTCTGACTTACCTCACTTAGAATTATACCATTTATTTATTTATTTTTGTTTTTAGAATTATACCATTTAGATCCATCTATGATGTGGCAAGGTTTCATTCTTATGATTGAGTAATATCCCATTGTGTGTGTGTGTGTGTGTGTGTGTATACACACACCACTTTTTCTTCATTCATCTGTTGATGGATATTTGGATGGCTTCCATACTTCGGCTATTTTAAATAATACTCCAATAAACATAGGGATGCATATATATTTTTGTATTTGTGTTTTTGTATTCTTTGGGTAAATACACAATAGTAGAATTACTGGATCATATGGTAATTCTATTTTTAATTTTTTGAGGAAATCTCCATACGATTTTCCCCAATGGCTGTACCAGTTTGCATTCCTACCAAGTGTAAGAAGGTTCCATTTTTCTCCATATCCTTGCCAACATTTGTTGTTTCTTATGTTTTTTATTTTAGTCATACTGACAGGTATGAGGTGATACCTCGTTGTGGTTTTGATTTGCATTTCCCTGATGACAAGTGCTGTTGAGCATCTTTTCATGTGTCAGTTAGCCATCTGGGTATCTTTGAAGAAATGTCTGTTCATATCCTCTGCCCATTTTTAAATTGAATTATTTGGGGTTTTTGTTGTTGAATTATATAAGTTCTTTATATATTTTGGATATTAAACCTTAATGGATATATCATTTGCAAATATCTTTTCCCATTCAGTAGGTTTTTTTTTTGTTTTGTTGATTGTCTCTTTTGCTGTGCAGAAGATTTTTATTTTGATGTAGCCCCAGTGGTTTACTTTTGCTTTCATTTCCCTCACCCTATGAGACCTATCTAGAAAACTGTTGCTATGGCCATTGTCAGAGAAATTACTGCCTGTGCTCTCTTCTAGGATTTTTACAGTTTCAAATCACACATTTAGGTTCTTAATCCATTCTGAGTTTATTTTTGTGTACAGTATATGAAAGTAGTTCAGTTTCATTCTTTTACATGTTGCTGTCCAGTTTTCCCAACACCATTTGTTAAGGAGCCTATCCTTTTCCCATTGCATGTTCTTATCTCCTTTATCAAAGATTAATTGACCAAATAATTATGAGTTTATTTCTGGGCTCTCTATTCCTTTCCAATGACATATGTGTCTATTTTGTGCCAGTACCATAATGTTTTTTATTACTGTGTCTTTGTAGTATATCTCAAATCTGGGATTGTGATACCTCCAGTTTTGTTCTTTTTTCAAGATTGCTTTGGCTTTTGGGGGTCTTTTGTAGTTCATATACATTTTAAGATTGTAGTTCATATACATTTTAAGATTATCTGTTCTATTTCTGTGAAAAATACTGTTGCTATTTTGATAGGGATTGCATCAAATCTGCAGATCACTTTGGGTAGTATGGACATTTTAACAATTTGTTCTCCCAATCCAGGAGTATGGAATATCTTCTATTTGTGTCATTTTCAGTTGATTTCATCAGTCTTTTATAGTTTTCAGAGTACTGGTCTTTCACAGCCTTAGTTAAGTTGTTCCTAGGTATTTTATTATTTTGTGTGTAATTATAAATGGAATTGTTTTCTTAATTTCTCTATCTGTTACTTCATTATTAGTGTATAGAAATGCAACGGTTTTCTGCATATTGATTTTGTGTCCTGCAAGCTTACTAAATTCGTTTATCAGTTCTAGAATTTTTTGATGGAATCTCCAATGTTTTCTATGAAGAGTATCATGTCATCTGCAAATAGTGAAAGTTTTACTTCTTCCTTACCAAATTGGGTGCCTTTTATTTTTGTTATTGTCATCTGATTGCTGTGGCTAGGACTTCCAGTACTATGTTTTGTTTTGTTTTGTTTTTTAATATTTTATTTACTTATTCATGAGAGACACACACAGAGAGAGAGGCAGAGACACAGGCAGGGGGAGAAGCAGGCTCCATGCAGGGAGCCCGACGTGGGACTCGATCCCGGGTCTCCAGGATCATGCCCTGGGCCAAAGGCGGCGCTAAACCGCTGAGCCACCCGGGCTGCCCTTCTAGTACTATGTTGAATAAAAGTGGTGAGAGTGGACATCCTTGTCTTGTTCCTGATCTTAGGGGAAAAACTCTCAGTTTTTCACCATTAAATATGTGTTAGTTGTGAATTTTTCATATATGGCCTTTATTATGTTGAGGTATGTTCCTTCTGATCCAAGTGCAATTTTTTTAATATATAAATATATATATATTTTTTTTAAGATTTTATTTATTCATAGAGACACAGAGAGAGAGGCAGAGGAACAGGCAGAGGGAGAAGCAGGCCCCCTACAGGAAGCCTGACGTTGGACTCGATCCCGGGTCTCCAGGATCACACCCCAGGCTGCTGGCGGCGCTAAACCGCCACATCACCAGGGCTGCCCCCAAGTGCAATTTTGATTGTACTATAAACCAAATCTGGTGTCCAACAGTTATTTTTAATATGCAAATATGTAGTGTCTTTTCTTCCTTGCATTAAAACTCTACTGTTTGGAATCTTCTGTATTTTGTTACTCGAGAAATGTAAAAATGGAGCTTACTTTGCAGCAGATTTAATAGTCATACTTTTAACATATCAGATCCCATAAAGGAAGGAAGTGGACAGATCATTTTACATATTCATGGTTTTATCTTTGTTTTTTAAAGATTTCATTTATTTATTCTAGAGAGAGAGAGCGGGGGGAGGGCAGAGGGAGAGAGAGAGAATCTCGAGCAGAGGCCCCATCATGTTTTTATCTTTGTGATTTGAATACATCTTGATGCTACAGCCAACGTGGTAAAGTATTACCAGTAATTTTTTGCATCTTACAAAATTCTCAAGTGTCATTTTTCAGTATTTCATAAAGAGCTTGTAGCCTTTGTGTTCCAGACTATGATGATAGTTACACAAACTCATTCCATCTCTCTCTTTTTTTTTTCAGGGTGCAATACACGTTAATGACAGGGTTGTACCTCAGCCACCTCTTCAAAAATTGTCCGCAGAAAAACTGACAAGAGAAGGTGCTTTCCTTATGGACTGTGGCTCTGTAAGCACCCTCTACTGTTAAAGTTCACCACTGTTCCAGCTGGCAAAAGGAGCAACACGTACAGGGTCCAGCTTTATTATCATAGATCAGGCAGTGAAAGGTAGAATTAGGAATTGAGAGGCAATAAACTGGTACCTGGCACAAGAGGTCAATTTATTTTAGACTTTTCTAGTTGGATATACTTTTATTATCATAGTTATTTATTATCATAGTTATTTATTATCATGGATTATGTATGCTTGATAGAAAAGTAAAGAGATAAATTCTGTCTTTAAGGATTTTATCATCTAGAATCATAAAATTCAAAGGCACCACAGGAGTCCATCAATTTCAACTTCTATGCATTTTCTGAAATGGCCATTAATGATTAGGAGTTCAGGCAAAGTCACTGGGCGGGATCATGGTGAAGGGTATCACAGTGGTCAAGATGGCTTCATAAATGCTACCTTATGAGCAAGTAAAGGGAGGGTGAGGGAGAGCCTATTAGTTAAAATACACAGACAGCAATCAAACAAGTGGATAGGAGATAGAGCAAGTCAGTCAGTTATCCTGGCTAACGTACTACCTTCCTATTGGGGAAAAAAGTAAGGAAGGAAGGTGGTAAAATGTATTTTGTGGGAAGTCTTGAAATTTAAGCTAAGAAGAAGTGAACCACTTTAGATTCCTGGATACAGATTCCAAATGTACCAATTAGGGTCTCCTAGTTGGAAATTAGTGATAGCCCCCTTCCTACTTTAGTTGAGATAGTATACTTTACCTCTTTTATGCTTGATAATTTTGAGAAAATTAGCTGTAATAGGTTCCTGATTAGGGAGTCTTAATATTTTATTGTTTTTTTTTTTATTTTAGGTTTTTTATATTTGGATTGGAAAAAGCTGTGACAATAACTTCATAGAGGATGTACTTGGGTATCCTAATTTCGCATCAATACCACAGAAAATGGTCAGTGGCTCTTATAGTTTTAAGGTTTTGTATGCTAAAATTTTTAGTGAGATAAAATTCACATACATTTCACCACTTTATCATAAAGTGTATGTACAACTGATTAGTTTTTACTGTATTCACAATTGATACAATAATCACCAGTATCTTAATTTCAGAGCATTTCTATCACCCCAAAAAGAAATTTGTATTCCAAATTCTCCCCTCCTGCTTTCCCTTAGCGACCACTAATCTACCTTCTATCTGTATGGATTTGCCTGTTCTGGACATTTCATATAAATGGCATCACATGTGGCCTTTTGTGTTTGCTTTCTTTCACTTCTCACAATGTTTTCAAAGTTCATCCATATTGTTGTATGTATGAATACTTCATTCTTTTTTTATGACTAAATAATAATTGTACCATTATGCTACATTTTTTTAAGAGATTTTATTTATTCATGAGAGACACAGAGAGAGAGAGGCAGAGACACAGGCAGAGAGAGAAGCAGGCTCCACGCAAGGAGCCCCATGTGGGACTCGATCCCGGGACTCCTGGATCATGCCCTGGGCCAAAGGCAGGCACTCAACAGCTGTGGCACCCAGGCATCCCTATGCTACATTTTTTTTTTCCTATGCTACATTTTTAAATCCAGTCCTTCATTCATGGACATTTGGATTGTTTTCACTTTGGGGCTATTATAAATAGTACTAGTATGAACAGTTTATGTGCAGGTGTTTGTGTGAACTTATGTTTTCAGTTCTCTTGGGTGTAAACCTAGGAGTAGAATTGTTAGGTCATATGGTAAACTCGGTTTAATTTTTTGAGGAACTGCCAGCCTGTTTTCCAACAACTTTAACTTCTGATTTAAATTATTTTGCTGATAACGAACATAATTTTTTCAGTGGGCCTTTATTGTATGTATATTAACCAATATCAAAGAAACAGGATTCTGAAAATAATTCTATATTTCATTAATAGGAACAGCCTACATTAACCAATACCAAAGAAATAGGATTCTGAAAATAATTCTATATTTAATTAATAGGAAAGGCCTAATTTATCACTGGATATTGTTAAATATGGCCTTCCTCCTGAAATAATTTAAAGTCAGTATAACTTTTATCACATTCTGCTATTGTTTATTCTTTTAATTTTACATATTAATTCCAGAGTTCACTTTTAAGATTCAGCAAATGAAGTTAATAAGGAAAAGTTTGAAAAGAGGCAAGAATGTGAGCAAACGGGAAAAAAACATATGAAAAATAAGTTCTAGGGCAGCCCCGGTCCCAGGGGTTTAGCGTCGCCTTCAGCCTGGGGTGTGATCCTGGAGACCTGGGATCGAGTCCCATGTCGGGCTCCCTGCGTGAAGCCTGCTTCTCCCTCTGCCTGTGTCTCTGCCTCTCTCTTTCTCTGTGTCTGTCATGAATAAATAAAATCTTTTTTTTTTTAATTTTTTTTTTTTTTTTTTTTATGATAGTCATACAGAGAGAGAGAGAGAGAGAGGCAGAGACACAGGCAGAGGGAGAAGTAGGCCCCATGCACCGGGAGCCCGACACGGGATTCGATCCTGGGTCTCTAGGATCGCGCCCTGGGCCAAAGGCAGGCGCCAAACCGCTGCACCACCCAGGGATCTCGAATAAATAAAATCTTAAAAAAGAAAAAAATAAGTTCTAAATAAAGTAGTAAACTTTATTTTAGAAGCTGTAGTTATTAACATTTCTATGTAGTAAAATAAATAAAGCCAAAAGACACAACAAAATCAGGAGGTTATCTGAAGCTCAGGACTGAAAAAGGGCTAATTTTTCTAGTATAAAAAGTTGTCTTACAAATCTTTAAGAAAAAGACACCCTGTCCCCTCAGAAAAAAAAGGAAAAGAAAACTGGGCAAAGGATTTGAATAGGCAATTTGCAGAAGAGAAGTATAGTAGTAGCTATATGAAACAATGTTCAGCCTCACTCACAATTAAGAAAACAAAATAAAATAACAGTAAATAAAGCTTTTCTGTTCAATTTTTTTTTTTTTTTTTTTGCATACTCTATGTAGTTTACTATTAATTTGGCTTTGGAAACTTCATTGTAAATAAATATACAAAAATATGTATTTATATTATATAACATATTTATTAAATTTACAAAGTATAGGGATCCCTGGGTGGCGCAGTGGTTTGGAGCCAGCCTTTGGCCCGGGGCGCGATCCTGGAGACCTGGGATTGAATCCCACGTCGGGCTCCCGGTGCATGGAGCCTGCTTCTCCCTCTGCCTGTATCTCTGCCTCTCTCTCTCTGTGTGTGACTATCATAAATAAATAAAAATTTTAAAAAAATTTACAAAGTATATTTATAAAAATATATAGGAATAGGCTTTTTTAGATCTTTTAAAAATAATCTCCCATATAGTTTTTATTTTTTATTTTTTATTTTTTTTTAATTTTTTTTAAATTTTTATTTATTTATGATAGTCACAGAGAGAGAGAGAGAGAGAGGCAGAGACACAGGCAGAGGGAGAAGCAGGCTCCATGCACCGGGAGCCCGATGTGGGATTCGATCCCGGGTCTCCAGGATCGCGCCCTGGGCCAAAGGCAGGCGCCAAACCGTTGCGCCACCCAGGGATCCCCCCATATAGTTTTTAAATATATTTACACATGTTCTTTAAAATTCCTCACCTTTAAATTTATTTTAAGTTTTTATTTTGATTCCAGGTAATTAACATACAGTGTTATATTAGTTTTAAGTATACAGTATAATGATTCAACACTTCCATACATCACCTGGTGCTCACCGTGACAAGTACACTCCTTCATCCCCGTCACCTATTTAACCCAACCCCCCATTGTCCTCCCCTCTGGTAACCATTAGATTGTTCTCTGTAGTTGAGTCTCTTTCTTGGTTTGTCTGTCTCTCTTTTTCACTTTGCTCATTTGTTTTGTTTCTTAAATTCTACATATGAGTGAAATCATGTGGTATTTGTCTTTCTCTGACTGACTTATTTTCTTAGCAGTATACTCTAGCTCCAGCCATGTCATTGCAAATGGCAAGATTTCATTCTTTTGGTGGCTGAGTAATATTCCACACACCATCTCTTCTTTATTCATTTAGCAGTCAGTGAACACTTGGACTGTTTCCAGATATTGGCTATTGTATATAATGCTGCTATAAGCATCAGGGTGCATGTATCCCTTTGAATTAGTATTTTTGTATTCTTTGGGTAAATATTCAGTAGTGTAATTGCAGGGTCATGGGGTAATTCTATTTATTTTTAACTTTTTGAGGAATCTCCATACTGTTTTCCATAGTAGCTACACCAGTTTGCATTCCCACTGACAGTGTAAGTTCCCCTTTCTCCACATCCTGACCAACATCTGTTGTTTCTTGTGTTGATTTTAGCCAGCCATTCTGATAGGTGTGAGGTGATTCTCATGGTAGTTTTGATTTGCATTTCCCTCATGGTAAATGATGATGATGAACATCCTTTCATGTGTCTTTTTGGCCACATGGATGTCCTTTGAAACAGAATTCTCTGAGAATGGCTGTTACTAAAAGAGGATGGAATCTATAACTGTTGAGTAAATTTGGAAATTAATGATAGCCACCTTCATTTGCATGTTTTCTTTAGATGGAACTAAAAGTGCAACATAATACCAGTGACCTACTAATCATTGTATATGTTTTATTGACTTACTCAGAAAAACTATAATATGGAGGTAAAATATCTGTGGCATACTTATCATTAAACATGTGTTGGAGCACCCAGGTGGCTCCGTTGGTTAATCATCTGATTCTTGATTCAAGTTCAAGTCATCATCTCTGGATTGTGAGATGGAGCCCTGCACTGGGCTCTGCACTGGATGTGGAGCCTACGTAAGATTCTCTCTCTCCCTGTCTCCTTCTGCCTCTGCTTGCGCATGCACGCACACACTCTCATTCTCACAATCAGTCATCAATAAACACGTTTTATTAACTTATCCAGAAAGATATAAACATATATGTGAACAATTTAAATTTTACTCATTTGGTTGCTGCTTTAGGTCTGGAAATCGAGTGCTGGCAGGTAGTGGGAATGAATCATGATTCAGTTCTAATATTGCTACAGTCTGTGAGAAAGGAAGTAATTTTCTAATTATATTACTTTTACCAGACACATCTTCCAGAGCTAGATACCCTTTCATCAGAAAGAGCGAGATCCTTTATAACTTGGCTGAGAGACAACAGACCATTAAGCCCAATTCTTCACGTGGTAAAGTAAGTACTTCTGTAACTTAATTATCAAATTGTCTTATCCCGTGCAGTCTGTGTGAAACTGCTTGTCTTCAGAGCAAATTTTAAATAATATTATGAAAATATATTCTAATAAGAGAATGCTGTTAATTGATTAATAACCCCTATGTTCCATTTTCCTAAAGCCTCCGTGTATTAGTAATTTTTTAATGTATAATTATTCTTTATAAGAATGTGCATTTTTAAACACTTTTTCTTTTTCAGAGATGAGAGTCCTGCCAAAACGGAATTTTTTCAACATTTGATTGAAGACCGAACAGAAGCTGCGTTCTCTTACTATGAATTTTTGCTTCACATTCAGCAGCAGATTTGTAAGTGAAGTGGAATAAAATTGAATGAGAAGAAAAAGATCCATACATAGCCTAGGTAAAGCATAATCTGTCAGAGAAGTACGTAGGATATTTGAAATGAAAGCATTTGTTGTTCCAAGACAGAGTGCACAGCATAGCACCCTGAGGCTTTGGCAAAAGGGAAAGGGGAAGAAAGAACCTGGCAGATTTTCTTCAGCCTGAATTCATGGTAATGATGATGCTGTTTCACCAAGTATATTTTGAATTGATTTCTTCACATTTCCAGTAGTGCAGCAGCACAGTGCTCTGTTCATTGCAGGCCGGCACATCTATGTAGCTGTGTGGAATGATGTGTCATAAGGCAAAGTAGATGAATTCCTTTTTCTTATAATTAATATAACATTTCTGGACTCGAACTCTGACAAGGGATGCCAAAAGGCAGTGGTACCGTGTTACTTGTTTATATGAATTACTTTTTAACAAGGAATGATTTGTATTCATGAATTCAATATTTTCCCTGTAAAAACAATAGCATTTCAGAACATGAACTATAGAAAAATATATATAATGTACATAAATGTTACATTTGTAAAGAAAATGTAAAAATGTAACTACAAAATATGAATTGCTTAAACTGTGCTGCATTGTTGGATGACAACTCTTTTTGTCACAGTTAGAGAATGAGGTTGACTAATGCATATTATGAATTGAGTCCACAAAAGAAATACAAAACTCTTTGTAATTCTGTTAAATCTTTTATGTGGATTTATTTATGATCAGCCTACTAATTAAAAATATTTTGCTTGACAATATTTGGTGGTTTTTTTGTGTGGGGGGAGAGTGGGTGTTACTTTTACATATAGGATATATTGAATTTACTACTTGCATTTAGTAGTATTTGAATCCATTCGTTTTTATAAGTTTGTGGACATTACCAAGTACTTATTCTGTTTGTATTCTAAAAAACCAATGTCACTTTTAAAATACATATGAGTATTAACTAGGTAAAATTTTAATTTGTCTCTCTCAGTTAAATTAGGCATTTTTTTCTGTACATTCATAGCAAGAAAATTTTCACACCACATATGACCATTTTATTCAGTTGACTATTAAGATTACCATCTTGGGGGATTCCTGGGTGGCTCAGCGGTTTAGCACCTGCCTTTGGTCCAGGGCGCGATCCAGGAGTCCCGGGATCGAGTCCCGCGTTGGGCTCCTGGCATGGAGCCTGCTTCTCCCTCCTCCTGTGTCTCTGCGCCTCTCTATCTCCGTGTGTCTATCACGAATATATAAAAATAAATAAATCTTTTTTTTAAAAAAAGATTACCATCTTGAATTTTGAGAGTGATTTTATTCTAATGAAAAAGTCTTTCATTTACTAACAGCTTATTTGCTATAAAAGCAATTAAAGATATATTAGATCTGTTTTATAACTATGAAAGTCCCACCAATTAACTTTGAAAGGAAAAAGGTTCTTGGTATGTGTGGTGAGGGATTTTAACAGTTTTATGTTTGGTGGCTCTCTTTTCTTTAGATAAAAATAAAAGTACTCTCTCACATTCCCTGATGGAAATGAGAGGTTAAATGACTCACTCTAAATGACATTACTAATTAATGACAGAGCTAATAGTAAATCCGAAATGTTCTTCCCACCCACCACCTACTTTTCATCCCACCCTCACTCCCCAGGACTGTACTTGTCTCTATACCATGCTGCCTACAGCAAGAGTGAATCCTATTGAACATTAGGAAAAACTACAATACTCTTAAGGACAACTGAATACTGTAATTTTATAACAAAAAAGTATCATGTTTCTATTTTAGGAAAGGGAAAAATCTTTTGTCTGGATATTTTGTTTTTCATTCAGTAGATATTTTTAAGCACTTAATACTTGTCAGAGTTTGTTCTAGGCACAAAACATAAAATCCCCATTTTCACAGAGCTTATAGTTTAGAGTACTGGTATGGAGGACTGGGGAAAAGATAATACATGTCAGGCATAATGAATGCTACAAAGAAAAATAAAGCTATATAAGGGAATCAAGAATGCTCTTTTTGATAGTAACCAGGGAAGGCCCCTCTGGAAAGGTGAGAGCTGAGCAGAGACATAAACTCACATGGATATCTGGAAGAAGAGCCATCCCAAGTGGTAGGTGAATGTGGAAATTACCTTAAAAGGCAAGGTGCACAAAATGGGAGATGGATAAAGAAAAGTTAATGGGCTTAGTTAATAGTCTGTAGGTCCTGGTGAGGTCAAAGGGCTGTTAGAGTATGGATGGAAGAGGGAATGAGCTAGAAAGATAAGTGGTGTCGGTGTATGGTATTCTGCCTCAAATCATATTCACCACTTGGATAGGAGGTTGACCAGGGATATCTTTTTTTTTTAATGTTTTATTTATTTATTCATGAGAGACACACAGAGAGAGACAGAGAGAGAGGGAGAAACAGACTCCCTGTGGGGAGCCTTGTGAGACTTGATCCCAGGACCTTGGATCATGACCTAAGCCAAAGGCAGACATTCAACCACTGAGCCACCCAGGCGTCCCTAGAGAGATCTATTTTCTTTATTTTTTAAAGATTTTATTTTATTTATTCATGAGAGACACAGAGAGAGAGAGAGAGGTAAAGACAAGGGGAGAGGGAGAAGCAGGCTCCATGCAGGGAGCCTGACACAGGACTCGATCCCGTGTCTCCAGGATCACGCCCTGGGCCGAAGGCAGCGCTAAACCACTGGGCCACCAGGGCTGCCTGAGAGATCTGTTTTAAAAGAGTATCCCAGGTGATATGAAAATCTTCCTAATCCCCTATTAAAACCATTATTGAATAGAAACATACAATTCAATTTATAGAGATGTTGTTTACATGCTACTTTTACAGAGTACTTCTATAGAACAAATCAAGTGTGGTCCACAAATCAGTGGAAAGGGATTCTGTTTTTTATTTATACATTATGTGTGTGTGCAAAAAAACTATTTGAAAGGTGTCTGTAGATAGGAATCTGTTGTAGTCGACATGCGTGTATTAATTAGCAACATGTAATACTAAGAAAGCCATGAGTCTTCTATTCAGAGTAACTTTTGAAGATATTGAAAATATCTTCAAAGCCAAAAAAATAAATAAAGCTGAAAACAACATCGTAGGGATCCCTGGGTGGCGCAGCGGTTTGGCGCCTGCCTTTGGCCCAGGGCGCGATCCTGGAGACCCCGGATCGAATCCCACATCAGACTCCCGGTGCATGGAGCCTGCTTCTTCCTCTGCCTGTGTCTCTGCCTCTCTCTCTCTGACTATCATAAATAAAATAAAATAAAATAAAAAAAATTAAAAAAAAAAAAAGAAAACAACATCGTAGATACTATCTAGGTAGAATTTCTGATAAGTGAAAGAAGAGTTTAAGGGAGGAAAAAAAGCACTCAAGCCTTGCCAAATGAGACAGAGACCTTCTAAAAAATAAAAGTGGTAGGTAGATATTTTAGGATTCACTCATTTTATATCTCTGAATTCAGAGACAGAATATGTATTAACCAGAAAATTGGGCCTCCTCTTCATTTCTGCCTTATACTACCCTATGAGAGCTGGCACTTGAGGGAGGAAGGTAGTGTGACTGGAGGACACAGAGGCTATTAATGCATTGCCTTCTGATAAGCCACAGGCTCATCCAAAAGTGAAAACCATTTCTTTAGGTTCCATTATTAAACGATGCATAGTTATGTAGATTTTCATGTCAATTTGGAGGCCAAAAAGCGTTACTATTAAAACCCACCAAGCTAGTTTTTAAAGATTGTTAAAATTTGTATTCACATTTGTAAGCAATCATAAATATAAACCAATGTTACTAGAGTTTACTTGAGACTCTACTTCCCTTATGAAACTTGGTTCCCATGCAAGGTTCATAATTTTGCAAAAACTCCCCAAAAGTACAGATAGTGTGCCACACAGAATCTATCAGACAACTGACAAGCTACCCTCCAGCCAGGACTCAGGCATTTTCTTAGGAGTGCGTCATCACTGTTGGGATGTTCGTGGGTTTTGCGGCTGTTTTTGCTTTTCATGTAACTTTATCTTAGGTTGGTAACCATTTAGGTTGTTGATAAATTTGATCAATGTATAGTAATGTGTATATGCTTATTTTTACACTCTAATTTCTAGTTTTCTGTAACTACATTTTTAATACATTTTTTGGTACACAATAGACATGAAATGATTATCCTGTCATTGCTAAGATAGAAATATGTATAACCTACACTTCGATCTAGCTTGCAACACTTTATTGATGATATAGCTAGTATATATGTGCTAATATAAGTAATTCGTAAATAGAGGTAAGTGCAATATAATAGGTTCTTTTAAAGTTAATAGCCTGTGGCCTTATAATATTAAATCATATGCTTAACCTTAATCTTTTCCTTAGGAATAAATAATACGTTGGGGTGCCTGGGTGGCTCAGTGGTTGAGTGTCTGCCTTTGGCTCAGATCATGATCCCAGGGTCCTGGGATTGAGTTCTGCATTACACTCCCCACAGAAAGCCTTCTCCCTCTATGTCTCTGCCTCTCTCTGTGTCTCTCATGAATAAGTAAAATCTTTAAATAAATAAATAAATAAATAAATAAATAAATAAATAAATAAATAAAATGCATATGTTCCTCTCAATTCTTTATTACATAGAAAGTTTACTTTAAGGCATAATTGTATCTTGGGTTTTTTAATACTTAACCCATCTCACAAATAGCCGAGACTTTATCCTAGGACAGGCTCCATAACAGGAACACATTTACTTAATTAAATGACTGGAAAACTGATTAGCCTTTCTTACAGTGGCGTCATTTTACAATGGCCCTTGAGAAAGCTGTAAAACACTACTGGTTTGGAAAGCCAGTTCCATTTTTTGTGGAGATTTTTTTCTATATTCCAATATCTTTGGAATCTCTCCTTCTGGACTTATATCTTATGACTTGCATAGTAACGATAGGAAATGCCTATTAACTGTTGAAAGGGAGTAGTTTTACTAGAATGCAAGATATTGTGCTTCTAGACTCTTCCTTAATTAACTAATAGAGACTGATAAGTAATTATTTGCTCAGTCAAGAATAACCAGGAGAGGGGTGCCCTGGGTGTCTCAGTGGTTGAGTGTCTGCCTTTGGCTCAGATCATGATCCCAGAGCCCTGGGATGGAGTCCCACATCAGGCTCCCGGCTCCCTGGAGAACCTGCTTCTCCCTCTCCCTTTGTCAGTCCCCCTGCTTGTGTTCGCTCTCTCCCCCCCACCTGCCCTCCCTGTCAAATAAATCTTTAAAAAAGAATAATGGAGAAATGAAGTAATAAGTCGTTTTAGGCAAGAAGGGTCAGAGCTTAAGGCAGAGTTCTTTAATAGCTAGGATTCAGAGTTTTATGTCCCCAGGAAAAACAGGGTCTGAAAAGGTGTTTTTCCACAAAATGTACTGAAGCTAAATTGCCTTTATAGAACTCAGGGCAACTTTTGGGTCATACTCAGGGAAAAAATTGGAACAGAATTGATGTGGAGAATGGGTGGGAACGAGAAGGAAACCTCTGAGAGGGAAAGAAGACTGATCCATCATAGGAGCTGCCCTTCTTTCAGGTCCAGACTTTGCGCCTGCTGCTACCCTTGGAGAAAACCCTTTGACCCCATCCTGGCTTCACTCATGGAGCCCCACCATCTTTCAGAACTCAGCCTAAATATCACTTCCTCCCAGGCCTGCGGCCTTTCCTGACCACACTCCTGTCTCGTTGAGAAACCCCTCCCAGTGTTTCCAGACCACCTTCTGCTACCCGTGTCATAGCCCCTGCCATGCGGTGGTAACCGGTGTTCTCCCTTAAAGTAAGGCCACTCTATTGTGCCCACCCTCACCTCCACGCCACCATGCCTGGCACATCGTAGGCACTCAGGAAATGTTGAACCAATTTTAAATGATTCTAACGTAGGGGAAAAAGTAAGTTGTAAACCTGGAAACAAATGTAAAGAAACAGGCTCTGGAATAAAGAAGAAACATACACTATTGTGCTGGGTTTAGGTAGAAATTGAAAGATGGCCTGAGAGAATGGGAATGGTGCCCGAGGGTGGATAGGAGCCACGTG
Source organism: Vulpes lagopus (assembly GCF_018345385.1). Taxonomy (NCBI): domain Eukaryota; kingdom Metazoa; phylum Chordata; class Mammalia; order Carnivora; family Canidae; genus Vulpes; species Vulpes lagopus. The sequence goes on from NC_054829.1 coordinate 105,760,578, forward strand.
AAAATTCGGGAGTGCACCCACACTCTGAAGTTTCAGGAGGTTCAGTGGTCTGGAGCTTCGTGCCAGATTCCCTCCAAAACAAAAAGCAAGTTGCTGCTCTCGTCACTTTCCACAACACTGTACAATACTTGTGGTTTTGGGGGGATCTTGGAAGCCACGTATCCTCCATTTCACTGTGCTGCTCTGACCCATTTACCAAGTAACCCATAAATAGGGCTGAGTGTCTGCAGTGCAGTCAGAGCCAACAGACCGTTCCTCACCAAGGAGGCCGCCGCGCAAACAGCTCCACTGCTTGGGCTCTGTTGACCTACGGATCCCATCAGAGTGTCTACGATAAATACAAATGCCATATGCAGGCGCAGGGGAGAATTACAGACCTCTCTAGGGTTTTGGAGCAGCTGTATCTTCTGAAAAAAAAATTTAATTTTCGTTTTGAAAACGGCTCCTAGATCGCTGCTGGACTGTCTACTACAAGATACCAAGTGCCCTTGTGACCTGAGCTGACCAATGTGGGCATGCCCAGCTGTAGTCTACCATTAAATGAAAATGCGTGTAAGCTAGCAGGCTCAGCTGATCCCGAGGTAAGTGTCATGTGCAGGTGGCTCTGACTCGTAGGGTAGCTGCTCCTGCTGCATTGCAACTTTGCCTCACTTCATATCTATGACTTCATGAGGTATTTCCCTAGGACTAGTTAACTAAGGAAGAAAAAAATCTGAACCTGGGCCAACTGGACTGTTACAGTATTAGTCTAGTGGTGAAGGGAAATCCTCTTTATGATAGGCAGGATTCAAGCTGTCCATTTTTCTACACTGAGATGGCCAAGAGGTGTAGATCTGTACAGCTTCCAAGGCAGTAGCTACTGGCAAGTTAATGGTAGGGGACTTGGAACAAGATTGGAAATTGATGACAAATCGGTTTGGAGACCTAGTATGTGGATAAATTTCATAAAATGGACACAGAGTGAGAGGATATTTGTATTCCATATGAGTGTACACCAAAAGGCATCTGCAGCAAAAATTGTCCACCTCAATCAGGTGAATGAAGTGACCCATCTGTGAACGTTCCTTAAGCACCCTAATGTTAGGCTCAATGGCTTATGTACAAAGTTGCCATATCTGGGAGTATAGAAGCTATACATGGGCTAAATAAATAGCTATCACCACTGTATTCCTAACCTGTTTTCAGCTGAGACTTACTTTGCTTTCTCAACATGGCATCATTTCTTGGGAGACAAAGCAGCTACCCAGTAGCAGGTTGATTACACTGGACCTTCCCATCATGGAGTAATTTGTTATCAATGGAATAGATACATACTCTGAGTATGGTTTTCCTGCCCTGCCTGCAGTGTCTGTGTCAACACCACTATCTGTGGGCTTACAGAATGCCTTCGTCATCACCATGGGACCTCCACAACATTGCTTCTGGTCAAATCTCCCATCCCATGGCAAAATAAGTATGGTAATGAGAATTCACTGGTCTTGCCACACCTGTCACCTCAAAAAGCAACTGGCCTGATAAAAAAGTAGAATGCCCCACCAAAACTGTCCTACAAGATGTAATATATGCCTTAAGTCTGCAACCAAAATTTTTCTTTCATAGCCAGAACACACAGGTCTGAAAATCAAGATTAGAAGTGAGAGCTTTGAAACAAACAAACAAACAAACAAACAAACAAACAAACAAAAACACAAAGTGAGAGCTTTGCCTCCTAACCTATTCAACAGAATTTTGGGGTCTTAGTTCCCAAAGTCAAGATGCTTCCAATGTGGGGGTCAGGGGGAATGACACACAATAATGTCCCCACTGAATTAGAAGTTATAACAACCATCTGGCCATTTTACTTCTTATACAAACACCCAGATGGGGAGTGATTCTTATTGTGAAGAGGAATTAATCTGCTGCTGTATACTGGGGCAGGGAGGTCTCTATCTGGGACCTATTGGATTTTTCAGAGAGCCTCTTAGTATTTCCATGTTCAATTCTTAAAGTTAATGGAATATTATAGGAACTCATTTTTAAAAGGGAGTGTCGGGAATCCCTGGGTGGCTCAGCGGTTTAGCGCCTGCCTTTGGCCCAGGGAATGATCCTGGAGTCCCGAGATCGAGTCCCATGTCGGGCTCCCAGGATGGAGCCTGCTTCTCCCTCTGCCTGTGTCTCTGCCTCTCTCTCTCTGTGTGTGACTATCATAAATAAATAAATAATAAATAAATCTTTAATAAAAAATAAAAGGGAGTGTCATTGATGACCCAAACTCTCCAAAAGTTAAAGTATCTGTCTCCTACTAGGTAAAGAAAGCAAACTGCATTCTATACTGTAATGAATAGAAACTGGAAAATGATCTGAGAGGTATAGTGCAAACTCAATTCTAGCCCTGGAGCTGTCACATTACATTAGACCAACTCTAGTGGAAAAAATAGGGTTTGAGAGCCAAAACACAGAATTTGAATTCTAGTCTCTCTTGTAGCTGTGTGATCTGGGATAAGTCCCTAAACTTTTCTGAGCCCTACTAGAGATAATTCTGTGCTAAAAATCTTGTGGGAATTTTATGGTATAAATGTATAAAGTTTTCTGTGTAACGCCTGAACACAGTAGATATTTTTTTTATTTATGATAGTCACACAGAGAGAGAGAGAGAGAGAGAGGCAGAGACACAGGCAGAGGGAGAAGCAGGCTCCATGCACCAGGAACCCGACGTGGGATTCGATCCGGGGTCTCCAGGATCGCGCCCTGGGCCAAAGGCAGGCGCCAAACCGCTGCGCCACCCAGGGATCCCACTGGACATAGTAGATACGGTTAACCCTTGAACAATACTGGTTTTGGACTGTGCAGGTCTACTTATATGCAGATTTTTTTTTTTTTTTTTTTTTTTTTTTACTTTTATAAAATTGAGTTCTTGGTTCCTTGGAGCTCCTTTTTTTTTTTTTTTCAAATTTGCATTTAAATTCTAATTAGTTAACATATAGTATAGTATTGGTTTTAGGAGTAGAAATTAGTGATTCGTCACTTACATACAACACCCAGTGCTCACTACAACAGGTGCCCTCCTGAATACCCATTAATCATTTAGCCCATCCCCCCACCACCTCCCCTCTAGCAGCCCTCAGTATGTTCTCTATGGTTAAGAGTCTCTTATGGTTTGTCTCCTTTTTTTTTTTCTCTTTCCCTATGTTCATCTGTTTTGTTTCTTAAATTCCATGTATGAGTGAAATCATATATTTGTCTTTCTCTGACTGACTTATTTCACTTAGCATAATACACTCTAGCTCCAACCACGTTACGGCAAGATTTCATTCTTTTTGATGACTAATATTCCATTGTAACCAATACCACCTCTTCTTTATCCATTCATCAGTTGATGGACATTTGGATTCTTTCCATAATTTGACTATTGTTGATAATGCTGCTAAAAACATCAGGGTACATGTGCCCCTTCAAATCAGTATTTTTGTGTCATTTCGGTAAATACTTAGCACAATTGCTGGCTCATAGGGTAGCTCTATTTTTAACTTTTTGAGGAACCTTCATACTGTTTTCCAGAGTGGCTATAGCAGTCTATATTCCTACCAACAGCGAGGGTTCCCCTTTCCCTACATCCTTATCAGCATCTGTTGTTTCCTGTATTGTTAATTTTAGCCATTCTGACAGGTGTGAGGTAGTGTCTCATGGTTTTGATTTGTATTTCCCTAATGAGTGGTGTTGAACACCTTTTCATGTGTCTGTTAGCCATTTGGATGTCTTCTTTGGAGAAATGTCTGTTCACATCTTCTGTCCATTTCTTAACTGTATTATTTGGTTTTGGGGTGTTGAGTTTGATAAATTCTTTACAGATTTTGGATACTATCCCTTTATCAGATAGGTAATTTGCAAACATCTCCCATTCCATAGGCTGCCTTTTAGTTTTTTTTTATAAATATCTTTTTAAAAAATATTTTATTTATTTATTCATGAGAGACACAGACTGAGAGAGAGAGAGAGAGAGAGAGAGAGGCAGAGAGAGAAGCAGGCTCCATGCAGGGAGCCCGATGCGGGACTTGATCCTGGGACTCCAGGATCAGACCCTGGACTAAAGGCAGGCACCAAACCGCTGAGCCACCCAGGGATCCCCGCCTTTTAGTTTTGTTGATCATTTCCTTCACTGTGCAGAAGCTTTTTATCTTGATGAAGTCCCAATAGTTCATTTTGCTTTGGTTTCCTTTGCCACTAGAAATGTGTCCAGTAAGAAGTTGCTATGGCCCATGTCAGAGAGGTTTCTGCCTGTGTTCTCCTCTAGGATTTTGATAGTTTCCTGTCTCACATTTAGGTCTTTCATCCATTTTGAATTTATTTTTGTGTCAGGTGTAAGAAAGTAATCCAGTTTCATTCACTGGTACAATTTAAATGGAATTGATTCCTTGATGTTCTGCTTCTTCATTATTGATATGTAGAAATACAACAGATTTCTGTACATTAATTTTATATCCTGAACTTTGCTGAATTTGTGTATCGGCTCTAGCAAATTTTTGGTGGTCTTTTGGATTTTCTACATAGAGTATCATGTTGTCTGTGAATGGTGAAAGTCTGACTTCTTCCTTGCTGATTTGGATGCCTTCTATTTCTTTTTGTTGTCTGATTGCTAAGGCAAGGACTTCCAGTACTATGTTAATAATAGTGGTCAGAGTGGACATCCCTGTCTTTTTCCATACTATAGAGGAAGAGCTCTTAGTTTTTCCCCAATGAGGATGAGATTAGCTGTGGGTCTTTCATATATGGCCTTTATGATGTTAAGGTATGTTCCCTCTGTGGCTACTTTGTTGAGGTTTTTATCAAGAACGGATGCTTAGGGCAGCCTGGCTGGCTCAGCGGTTTAGCACTGCCTTCGGCCCAGGGCATGATCCTGGAGACCTGGGATCGAGTCCCACGTTGGGCTCCTTGCATGGAGCCTGCTTCTCCCTCTGCCTATGTCTCTGCCTCTCTCTCTCTCTCTCTGGTCTCTCATGAATAAATAAATAAAATCTTAAAAAAAAAAAAAAAAAGAATGGATGCTGTAGGGGCACCTGGGTGGCTCAGTGGGTTAAGCCTCTGCCTCTGGCTCAGGTCATGATCCAGGAGTCCCGCCCCACATTGGGCTCTGCTCAGTAGGGAGTCTGCTTCTCCTTCTTCCTCTGCCCCTCCTTGCTCCTTCTGTCTCTCACTTACTCTCTCTTTCTCAAATAAATAAATAAATAAATAAAATAAATTTTTAAAAGAATGGATGCTTTATTTTGTCAAATGCTTTTTCTGCATCTATTGAGAAGATCATATGGTTTTTATCCTTTCGTTTATTAATGTGATGTATCACACTGGTTGATTTGCAAATATGGAACCCACCCTCTGCAGCCCAGGAATAAATCTCACTTGATGGTGGTAAATAATTTTTTTAATGTCCTGTTGTATTCAATTTGCTAGTATCTTGTTGAGAATTTTTGCATCTATGTTTATCAGGGATACTGATCTGTAATTCTCCTTTTCAGTGGGATTTTTTTCTGGTTCTGGAATCAAGGTAATGCTAACCTTATAGAATGAGTTCGGGAGTTTTCTATTTTTTTAGAGTAGTTTGAGAAGAAAAGTATTAACTCTTCTTTAAATGTTTGGTAGAATTCCACTGGGAAGCCGCCTGGCCCTGGACTTTTGTTTGTTGGGAGATTTTTGATTACTGATTCAATTTGTTTGCTGGTTGCAGATTTTTTTTTTTTCAATAAATACAGTATAATACTTAAATGTATTTTGTCTTGTAATTTTCTTAATGACCTCTCTTTTCTCTAGCTTACTTTACTAAGAATACAGTATATGATGCATATAACATGGAAAATCTGTGTTAATCCAGCACTGTGGTTATACAGAAGCAATCTTACTCCATTACCTCATATACCATCAGACCTCAAAACCTGACTCTCACCGGTGAGCCACAATTGTTATGCTAAATTTTGTTTGATATCAAGTTTTAACCTTCCACCTGATAATCTCTTTATTAGTAGAGAGTTATGAACTCTTATACCTCTGGGCCTTTGAACATGCTGTTCCCTCTGCTAGAAACGTATCTTCACCTCTTAATTTGACTAGCTCCCATTCTTCCTTCAGTTATTAGTATGTACTGACATCAGTTTAACCCTTACCTGAAGCCTAGGTAGGGTCCCCCTCCATAGGCCCTGATACTTTTCCTATTACAACATTTATTTCACTTCATTTAACCACCTGTTCTGTTTAGCTTCCCCACTATATCCTGTGTGGGCAAGAAACTCAGCATTTTTGTTCATCACTCTATTATTAGAGCCTTGAACAATATCTGGCACACCCCTGTGCACAGATAACCAGAAGTATGTGTGTTTGTGTTATTCTTTTTTATTGTTTATTTATTTAGAGACAGAGTGAGAGGGAACATGGGAACATGGGAACATGGGAACAGGTTTTGGGGAGGGAGGGGCAGAGAGGGAATCCATGGCCATCACAGAGCCTGAAGCTCCACACCCAGCATGAGCCCAAGAAGAGTTCAATCTCACCAACCCTGAGATCATGACCTGAGCCAAAACCAAGGGTTTGACACTTAACCAACTGATCCAACCAAGCACTATGTTTATAGCATTCTTAAAGGTGGTTGTTTTTTTTTTTAATTTTTATTTATTTATTTATTTATTTATTTATTTATTTATTTATTTATTTATTTATGATAGTCACACAGAGAGAGAGAGAGAGGCAGAGACACAGGCAGAGGGAGAAGTAGGCTCCATGCACCAGGAGCCCGACATGGGACTCGATCCCGGGTCTCTAGGATCACGCCCTGGGCCAAAGGCAGGCGCCAAACCGCTGCACCACCCAGGGATCCCGTGGTTGTTGTTTTGAACTTAGAAGTCCTGCTTTATTTTTCATTCACTCATTCATTCATCAAATATTTAAGACTATGTGACAAGCATTGTGAGGTAATGGTTTTAGAGCAGTGAACAAGACAGACAAGGTGCCTTCCATCATGGAGTTTGCACTCCATGTGTGGGGAAGAGATAAAAGATAAATATATAATATGTCAGGTGATGATTAAATGCTAAGGAGAAAAATAGAGCAGAGTGAGGGCTATCCGCAGGGAATAGGAGTTAGTGTGGCTAGGCCCATCTTTTAGGGCCTCACAGGTCATGGCAAGGCCTTTGAGTTTCACTCCAACAGAAGTGAAAAGCTTTTGAAGGACTTTGAAAAGAGGAGCAATGTGATGCAACCCTAACAGGAGTCTAGCCAACCTGCTGTAGGCCACCAAAGAGGATAAGGGGGATGCAGTGAACAGATGATGAATAAATCAGGCCCCATAGTTTAGATGGGATATGTTTGCATTAAGAGAATGTGAAATTGGGAATTGACCCTGCAGCTTGGATGAATCTTTACTAGATCATTCTTTTTTACACTACTGGGTTCCATTTGTTAATATTTTGCTTAGGATCTGTTTTATTTACTTGTATAAGACTGGTCTATAGTTTGCTTTTATAGTCTTCACCTGTTTAATTTTGATTAGCATTATGCCAGTTTTATTAAATGAGTTGGCTAGCATCCCATCTGTTTTGATGCTTTGGAACAGTTTGCATAGATTTTGTTATATAAGATAGGTATTACCTATTCTTAAAGTTTTGGTTGAACTGGCCCATTATGTCTCTGGGTCTGGGACCTTTTCCATTTTAATCTATGACCATTGATCTATTTAGGTTGTCTTTGTTGAGCTAAGTTTGATCTCTATAGTTCTAACTTGATTGGTATAAGCAATTATTATTGGGGGATTAGCTGTTTTCATTCTTTTTGTAATGTTTATGTATTCCTATTTTCTCTTTTCTTAATCATTCTTGTTTCAGGGTTGCCTGTCTTGGTGCCTTAAAAAAAAACCCCACTTAGTTTCATTGACTTACTCTATTTTGGGGAGAGTTGCTTTAGAATAAATGTAGAGGAAGTTTGATTCACTTTCTGCTTTACCTTTATCAGTTCCTTTCCACTTCTTCCGTTGGGTTTATTTTTGCTGCTGTTTTTTTGAGCTTCTTAGATTGTAAACTTAGTTTATCTTCAAACTTGTCTGTTTCTAATAAATGCATTTAAGACTATGCAATTTCCTGAGTAGTGAAGTTTTAATATTTAGTGCTTTCATTCCTATTCAGTTTTCAAATAGTTCCCAATTTCCATTTATTTTCTATTTAATCCATGACTATTTGTGTGTTATTTAAATTCCAATGGTAGTGATGCTTTGTCTTTTTGTTAATTTCTAATTTCATAAACATAGCTTTTTGTTATCAGGTTTAAAAATTTTTTTGAGAGGGGTCCCTGGGTGGCTCAGTCAGTTAAGTATCTGACTCTTGACTTCGGCTCAGGTCATGATCTCAGGGTTGTGAGATCCAGGCCCACATCAGAGCAGAGTCTACTTGAGATTCTCTCCCTCTCCCACTGCCCCTCCCCCAGCTCTCATGCTCACTTACTCTCTCTCTAAAGCTAAAAAATTTTGAGATTTCCTCTGAGGCCTAATATATGATCATTATATTGTGAATCTTCCATAGTGTTTGAAAAGATGTATTCAAATTTGGGTACAAGGTTCTTTATCACTTTAATTGTTAAAAACAAAGGCCTAGGGCAGCCCAGGTAGCTCAGTGGTTTAGGCTCCCCATAGGGAGCCTGCTGTCTCCCTCTGCCTATGTCCCTGCCTCTCTGTCTCTCTGTGTCTCTCATGAATAAATAAAATCTTAAAAAAAAAAAAACATGAAGGCCTGGGTGACTCCATCAGTTGAGTGAGCCAACTCTTGATTTTGGCTCATGATCTCAGGGACCTGAGATCCAGCCCCTGCATCAGGCTCCACACTCAACAGGGAGTCTCTTGGGGATTCCTTTGCATGCGAGCACTCTCTCTCGCACCCTCTGCCCTTCCCCACCACATGTGCTCTCTTTGAATTAAAAGAAATAAATCTTTAAAAAAAAAAAGAAATAGAAATAGAAGGCCTAGGGCCTGGAGGCAGATTAGGGAAAAGGCATATCCTTCTTTAGAATTCAGCCAGAGAGGGGCCTCCTGGCAAGATACCTGAGGGGACCCCTGAACTTTTCTGCCTCTCCAGCCTACAATCCAGTGCAGCTCACATCTTCAGAGAATGTATTTGAGGTTGTTCAATTCAGGTGATTTTACCAGCAAGACTAAGTGACAAAAAATATAAAGCTTTCTTTGTAAATAAACTTTCCTTCCATCTTGACTGAGGCTAGCCTCTTAAAAAAAAAAAAGTATTTATTTATTTTAGAGAGAGTGGGAGAAGAAACAGCAGATCCCCTCTTCCCCTGCCAGCGGAAAGCCTGATATAGGGCTTTATCCTAGAACTCCAGGATCATGACCTGAGCCAAAGGCAGATGCTTAACCTACTGAGCCACCCAGGTGCCTCAGATACTAGCTAGCTTCTTTGCCAGTAGGAGGCAAGCAGTACTAACACTAGATAATCCAATTTCATTATTGGTGGGTTTATCTGGGAAAAATTGAGTTCTGCAAATGGAAGGGAGTTTGAGGATATAAGTGAAGAGTGTCTGCAAGAGCAGGTTGTATAAGAATTGACACAGGGTTAAAACAAGGGCTCAAAATTTAGTAGGGGCACTAAATACTCAGTCATTAAGATAATATTTTAAATCTAATATTTTTTAGTTAGCATACAGTGTGATATTAGTTTCAGGTGTACAGTATAGTGATTCAAAACTTCTGTAAAACATGTGGTATTCATCACTACAAGTGCCCTCCTTAATCCCCGTCTCCTATGCCACCCATCCCTTCACATACCTCCCTTCTGGTAACCATCAGTTCTCTATAGTTAAGAGTCTTCTTGGTTTGCCTTTTCTTCTTTTTTTTATTTATTTATTTATTTATTTTTATTTTTTTAAATATTTTTATTTATTCATAGAGACAGAGAGAGAGAGAGGCAGAGACACAGGCAGAGGGAGAAGCAGGCTCCATGCAGGGAGCCTGACGTGGGACTCGATCCAGGGTCTCCAGGATCACACCCCGGGCTGCAGGCGGCGCTAAACCGCTGCGCCACCGGGGCTGCCCCTCTTCTTTTTTTTAAACTCATTTGTTTATTTCTTAAATTCCACATATGAGTGAAAACATATGGTATTTGTCTTTCTCTGACTTATTTCACTTAGCCTAACACCCTCTAGCTCCATCCATGTCCTACATGGCAAGATTTCAAGATTTCATTCTTTTGATGGCTGAGTAATATTCCGTGGTATGTATGTATATATATATAAAATCACATATATATAATCACCTCTTTATCCATTCACCAGTCAGTGGACACTTGGGTCTTGGCTATCATAAATACTGCTATAAGCATCAGAGTGCATTTATTCCTTTGAATTAGTATTTTTGGGTAAATAGGTAGCGTGATTGCTGGATCATAGAGTAAGTCTATTTTTAACTTTTTGAGGACTCTCCATACTATTTTCCAGAGTTGTTATACCAGTCTACATGCTCACCAACCCTGTAAGAGGGTTCCCCTTTCTCCACATCCTGGCCAACATCTGTTGTTTCTTAGGTTGTTGAGTTTAGCCATCTGGCAGGTGTGCGATATTATTGTAGTTTTGAGCCACCACAATTGTGAGCCAAACCAAGTCTTCATGATGTGTGGCCCCACTCTCTGAACTCTTTGTAGGAAATCTGAGGTTGAGCTTCTAAAAAAGTGCTTGCACAGCAGCCAACTAATTAATTCCCATCAGAGGGTTGTCACAACACCTAGGACTTTTAGGTCTCTTCTCTCAGTGGAGGTCCTGGAGCAAACTAGTTTGAGAGACATCTTCTAAGCACTCAAAGCTACCCTCAAAGGTCCCTAATACTCCTGTGACACGTCGCTGACTCTACCTAGCCAAGGTGGAGGTGCACTGCCCCAACAAGGAGAGAGCGTGCTAAGGAAGTGAAGACTGTGGGGAAATGGGGACATTTGAAGAACTCCTTCCTGTTTCCATAGAGACTCCCATTGTTCCTGGACCAGTTGTTTCTCTTCCCCCACCTGTGTTTTGCTTTTCCCTGATAATGAGTGATGTTGAGCATCTTTTCATGTGTCTGTTGACCATCTGGATGTCCTCTTTGGAAAAGTGTCTAGTCATGTCTTCTATTCATTTTTTATTCTTTTATTGGAGTTCAATTTGCCAACATATAGCATAACACCCAGTGCTCATTCCACCAAGTGTCCCCATCCCCCTCAGTGCTCATCACCCAGTCCCCCCAAGCCCCACCCACTTCCCTATCCACTACCCCTTATTCCTTTCCCAGAGTTAGGTGTCTCTCATGTTTTGTCACCCTCATTGATATTTTCACTCATTTTTCTCTCCTTTCCCTTTATTCCCTTTCACTAATTTTTATATTCCCCAAATGAATGAGACCATATAATGTTTGTCCTTTTCCAATTGGCTTATTTCACTCAGCATAATACCCTCCAGTTCCATCCCATCGAAGCAAATGGTGGGTATTTGTCATTTCTAATGGCTGAGTAATATTCCATTGTATATATATGCCACCTCTTCTTTATCCATTCATCTTTCGATGGACACCGAGGCTCCTTCCACAGTTTGGCTATTGTGGACATTGCTGCTATAAACATCAGGGTGCAGGTGTCCCGGCATTTCACTGCATCTGTATCTTTGGGGTAAATCCCCCAGCAGTGCAATTGCTGGGTCATAGGGCAGTTCTATTTTTAACTCTTTGAGGAACCTCCACACAGTTTTCTAGAGTGGCTGCACCAGTTCACATTCCCACCAACAGTGCAAGAGGGTTCCCCTTTCTCCAAATCCTCTCCAACATTTGTTGTTTCCTGTCTTGTTAATGTTCACCATTCTCACTGGTGTGAGGTGGTATCTCATGGTGGTTTTGATTTGTATTTCCCTGATGGCAAGTGATACAGAGCATTTTCTCATGTGCTTGTTGGCCATGTCTATGTCTTGCTCTGTGAAATTTCTGTTCATGTCTTTTGCCCATTTCATGATTGGATTGTTTGTTTCTTTGCTGTTGAGTTTAATAAGTTTAATAAGTTCTTTATAGATCTTGGATACTAGATCTGATAGGTCATTTGCAAATATCTTCTCCCATTCTGTAGGTTGTCTTTTAGTTTTGTTGACTGTTTCTTTTGCTGTGCGGAAGCTTTTTATCATGATGAAGTCCCAATAGTTCATGTTTGCTTTTGTTTCTCTTGCCTTCATAGATGTATCTTGCAAGAAGTTGCTGTGGCCAAGTTCAAAAAGGGTGTTGCCTGTGTTCTGCTCTAGGATTTTGATGGATTCTTGTCTCACATTTAGACCATTCATCCATTTTGAGTTTATCTCTGTGTATGGTGTGAGAGAATGGTCTAGTTTCATTCTTCTGCATGTGACTGTCCAATTTTCCCAACACCATTTATTGAAGAGACTGTCTTTTTTCCAGTGAATAGTCTTTCCTGCTTTGTCGAATATTAGTTGACCATAAAGTTGAGGGTCCACTTCTGGATTCTCTGTTCTATTCCATTGATCTGTGTGTCTGTTTTTGCGCCAGTACCACACTGTCTTGATGACCACAGCTTTGTAGTACAACCTGAAATCTGGCATTGTGATGTCCTCAGCTGTGGTTTTCTTTTTTAAAATTCCCCTGGCTATTCGGGGTCTTTTCTGATTCTTCACAAATCTTAAGATGATTTGTTCCAACTCTCTGAAGAAAGTCCATGGTATTTTGATAGAGATTGCATTAAACGTGTAAATTGCCCTGGGTAACATTGACATTTTCACAATATTAATTCTTCCAATCCATAAGCATGGAATATTTTTCCATCTCTTTGTGTCTTCCTCAATTTCTTTCAGAAGCGTTCTGTAGTTTTCAGGGTATAGATCCTTTACCTCTTTGTTTAGGTTTATTCCTAGGTATCTTATGCTTTTGGGTGCAATTGTAAATGGGATTGACTCTTTATTTTCTCTTTCTTCAGTCTCATTGTTAGTGTATGGAAATGCCACTGATTTCTGGGCATTGATTTTGTATCCTGCCACACTGCCGAATTGCTGTATGAGTTCTAGCAATCTTGGGGTGGCGTCTTTTGGGTTTTCTATGTACAGTATCATGTCATCTGTGAAGAAGGAGAGTTTGACTTCTTCTTTGCCAATTTGAATGCCTTTTATTTCTTTTTGTTGCCTGATTGCTGAGGCTAGGACTTCTAATACTATGTTGAATAACAGTGGTGAGAGTGGACATCCCTGTCTTGTTCCTGATCTTAGGGAAAAGGCTCCCAGTGTTTCCCCATTGAGGATGATATTTGCTGTGGGTTTTTTGTAAGATGGGTTTTAAGATGCTAAGGAATGTTCCCTCTATCCTTATACTCTGAAGAGTTTTGATCAGGAATGATGCTGTATTTTGTCAAGTGCTTTCTCCGCATCTATTGAGAGGATCATATGGTTCTTGTTTTTTCTCTTCTGGATATGATCTATCACGTTGATTGCTTTACGAGTGTTGAACCGGCCTTGCATCCCAGGGATAAATCCTACTCGGTCTTAGTGAATAATCTTTTTAATGGACTGTTGGGTCCTATTGGCTAGTATCTTGTTGAGAATTTTTGCATCTGTGTTCATCAGGGATATTGGTCTATAATTCTCCTTTTTGGTGGGGTCCTTGTCTGGTTTTGGAATTAAGGTGATGCTGGCCTCATAGAATGAGCTTGGAAGTACTCCATCTCTTTCTATCTTTCCGAACAGCTTTAGTAGAATAGGTATGGTTTCTTCTTTAAACGTTTGATAGAATTCCCCTGGGAAGCCATCTAGCCCTGGACTTTGGTGTCTTGGGAGGTTTTTGATGACTGCTTCAATTTTCTCACTGGTTATCAGCCTGTTAAGGTTTTCTATTTCTTCCTGTCCCAGTTTTGGTAGTTTGTGGTTTTTCAGAAACGCATCCATTTCTTCTAGATTGTCTAATTTATTGGCATATAGCTGCTCATAATAAGTCTTTAAAATAGTTTGTATTTCCTTGGTATTGGTGGTGATCTCTCCTTTCTCATTCATGATTTTATTGAGTCTTTTCTCTCTTCTTTTTAATAAGGCTGGCTAATGGTTTATCTAAATAATTCTTTCAAAGAACCAACTCCTGGTTTTGTTGATCTGTTCCACAATTCTTCTGGCCTCTGTTTCATTGAGTTCTGCTCGAATCTTTATCAATTGTTTTCTTCTGCTGGATGAAGGTTTCATTTGCTGTTTCTTCTCCAGCTCCTTTAGGTGCATGGTTAGCTTTTGTATTTGAGTTCTTTCCAGTTTTTTGATGGATGCTTGTATTGTGATGTTATTTCCCCCTCAGGACTGCTTTTGCTGTATCACAAGGATTTTGAATGGTTGTATCTTCATTCTAATTAGTTTCCATGAATCTTTTTAATTCTTCTCTAATTTCCTGGTTGACCCTTTCATTTTTTATCAGGATGGTCCTTAACCTCCACGTGTTTGAAATCCTTTCAAACTTCCTCCTGTGGTTTAGTTCTAGTTTCAAAGCATTATGATCTGAAAATATGCAGGGTACAATCCCAATCTTTTGGTATCGGTTAAGACCTAACTTGTGATCCAGTATGTGGTCTATTCTGGAGAAAGTTCCATTTGCACTTGAGAAGAATGTGTATTCAGTTGCATTTGGATGTAAAGTTCTGTAAATATCTGTGAAATCCATCTGGTCCAGTGTATCATTTAAAGCTCTTGTTTCTTTGGAGATGTTGTGCTTAGAAGATCTATCGATTGTAGAAAGAGCTGCATTCAAGTCTCCAAGTATAAGTGTATTATTATCTAAGTATGTCTTACCTTTGGCTATTAATTGATTGATATACTTGGCAGCTCCCACATTCGGGGCATAAATATTCATGATTCTTAGGTCCTCTTGTTGGATAGATCCTTTAAGTATGATATAGTGTCCCATACTTACCTGGCAGGGGAGATACCATGATCACGAAGGTGGTTTTCCCAGGGCGAGGCTTATCCATTGCACTCTGGACATGCTGACCCCTGCGATTTCCCCAAATGTGGGAAACTCGACTGCATAATTTATGGTAGTGGGGACTGCGTTGGTGCTCTCCCCTGTTTAAAAAAAAAAAAAAGATATAGTGTCCCTCTTCATCTCTTACTTCATCTCTTACAATCTTTGGGATAGACTTTAATTTATCTGATATAAGGATGGCTACCCTTGCTTTCTTTTGAGGACCATTTGAATGGTAAATGGTTCTCCAACCTTTTATTTTCAGGCTCTAGCTGTCCATATGTCTAAAACAAGTCTCTTGTAGACAGCAAATAGTTGGCTCTTGCTTTTTTATCCAGTCTGAAACCCTGCGCCTTTTGATGGGGTCACTAAGCCATTCACGTTCAGAGTTACTATTGAAAGATATGAATTTAGTGTCATCCCAATACTTATTCAGTCCGTTTTTGTGGATTGTTTCCTTGGACAGAGTCCCCCTTAGTATTTCTTGCAGAGCTGGTTTGGTGGTCTTTCTTTTACAGAGTCCCCCTTAACATGTCTTGCAGAGCTGGTTTGGTGGTCACATATTCTTTCAGTTTCTGCCTATCTTGGAAGCTCTTTATCTTTCCTTCTATTCTGAATGAGAGTCTTGCTGGATAAAGTATTCTTGGCTGCAGGTTCTTCTCATTTAGTACCCTGAATATATCCTGCCAGCCATTTGTGGCCTGCCTGGTCTCTGTGAAGAGG
Source organism: Vulpes lagopus (assembly GCF_018345385.1). Classification (NCBI taxonomy): domain Eukaryota; kingdom Metazoa; phylum Chordata; class Mammalia; order Carnivora; family Canidae; genus Vulpes; species Vulpes lagopus. The sequence continues at coordinate 105,776,257 of NC_054829.1, forward strand.
TCTGCTATTATCCTAATACTTCTCCCCATAAAGGTTAGGGATTTCTTGTCTCTTGCTGCTTTAAGGATCTTCTCTCTATCTTTGGAATTTGCAAGTTTCACTATTAAATGTCGAGGTGTTGGACGGTTTTTATTGATTTTAGGGGGGATCTCTCTATCTCCTGGATCTGAATGCCTGTTTCCCTTCCCAAATTAGGCAAGTTCTCAGCTATGATTTGTGCAAATGCACTTTCTGGTCCTCTGTCCCTTTCGGCGTCCTCTGGAACCCCAATTAAATGTAGATTTTTCCTTCTGAGGCTGTCATTTATTTCCCTTAACCTATCCTCATGATCTTTTGTTTTGTCTCTTTTTTCCTCAGCTTCCTTCAGACAAGACCATCAACTTGTCTTCTATGTCACTCACTTGTTCTTCTACCTCATTAACCCTCGTTGTTAGGACCTCCAGGTTGGATTGCATCTCATTTAATTGATTTTTAATTTCAGCCTGGATTAGATCTAAATTCTGCAGTCATGAAGTCTCTTGAATCATTTATGCTTCTTTCTAGAGCCACCAGTAGCTTTATAATTGTGCTTCTGAATTGGCTTTCTGACATTGAATTGCAATCCAAATTTTGTGGTGAGTTTTTCCTTCTAGTCATTTTGCTCAGTGCAGAGTGGCTAAAAACAAGTTGTACTTGATTGAAGCGTGAAGTCTTCTCACTGTAGCATTCCAGCTGTTCTCTCTTTAAATCTCAGGCCAAATTTGTAGGTTTTCAGGATGATTTGAAAGTTATCTAGGTAAGTTGGTGGGGACAGATGACTTGGGGACCCTACTCTTCAGCCATCTTGCTCTGCTTCTTCTATTCATTTTTTAATTGGATTATTCATTTTTGGAGTATTGAATTTTAAAGTTCTTTATATATTTTAGGTACTATACCTTTATTAGATATATCATTTGCAAATACCTTCTTCCATTCCATAGCTTGCCTTTTATTTTTGTTGATTGTTTCCTTTGCTGTGCAGAAGGAAACATTTTTTTTGTTGTTGTGATGTAGTCTCAATAATTATGCTTTTGTTTCCTTTGCCCTCAGGCGATGTATCTAGAAAGAAGTTGCTACAACTGATATCAAAGAAGTTATTAGCTGTGTTGTCTTCTGAGATTTTTATGGCTTTAGGTGTAGATCCTTAATCCATTTTGAATTTATTTTTGTTTATTGTATAAGAAAGTGGTCCAGTTTCATTCTTCTGCATGTAGTTGTCCAGTTTTCTCAACCATTTGTTGAAGAGACTGTCTTTTTTCCATTGGATATTCTTTCATGTTTTGTCAAAGACTAATTGACCATATAATTGTGGGTCCGTTTCTGGGTTTTCTATTCTGTTCCATTGATCTAGGTGTCTTTTTTGGTGCTAGTAGCATACTATCTTGATCACTACAGCCTTGTAATATAGCTTGAAACCCAGAATTGTGATGCTGCCAGCTTTGTTTTCTTTTCTAAGATTGGTTTGTCTATTTAGAGTCTTTTGTGGTTTCATACACATTTTAGGATTGTTTGTTCTAGCTCTGTGAAAAATGCTGGTGATATTTCAATAGGGATTGCTTTGGGTAGTAGAGACATTTTAACAATACTTGTTCTTCCAATCCATGAGCATGGAATGTTTTTCCATTTATTTGTGTCATCTTCAATTTCTTATAAGTGTTTTACAGTTTTCAGAGTACAAGTCTTTCACTTCTTTGGTTAGGTTTATACCTAGGTATCTTATTGTTTTTGGTTCTATTGTAAATCGAATTGATACCTTAATTTCTCTTTCTACTGCATCATTATTGGTATATAGAAATGCAACAGATTTTTGTATGTTGATTTTATATGCTGTGACTTTACTGAATTCATTTATCAGTTCTAGGGGTTTTCTGGTAGAGTCTTTTGGGTTTTCGATATATAGTATCACGTCATCTGCATATAGTGAAAGTTTTACTTCTTTCCTTGCCTATTTGGATGCTTTTAATTTCTTTTTGTTGTCTGATTGCTGTGGCTAGGATTTCCAGTATTATATTGAATAAAAGTGATGATAGAGGACATCCTTGTCTTGTTCCTGACTGTAGAGTAAAAGCTCTGTTTTTCCCTATTGAAGATGAGAATAGCTATAGTTTCTTCACATATGATCTTTATTACGTTGAGGTATGTTCCCTCTAAATCTACTTTGTTGAGCATTTTTATCATGAATGGATGCTTTGTCAAATGCTTTTTTCTGCATCTATTGAGAGGATCATATTCTTATCCTTTCTTTTATTAATGTGATATATTGTTGATTGATTTGTGAATATTTAACCACACTTGCAACCCAGAAGTAAATCCCAGTTGATCAGGTGAATGATTTAATGTATTGTTTGATTCACTTGGCAAATATTTTATTGAGAATTTTTGCATCTATGTTCATCAGAAATATTAGCCTGTAGTTCTCTTTTTCAGTGGGGATCTTATCTGGTTTTATTTATTTATTTTAAAGATTTTATTTATTTATTCATGACAGAGATGAGAGAGAGAGAGAGAGAGACAGAGGGAGAGAGGCAGAGACACAGGCAGAGGGAGAGGGGAGAAGCAGGCTCCATGCAGGGAGCCTGACATGGCACTTGATCCTGGGTCTTCAGGATCACACCCCAGGCCGAAGGCAGCGCCAAACCGCTGAGCCACCGGGCTGCCCTCTTATCTGGTTTTAGTGTCAGGATTCATTCTTGCTTCACAGAATGAATTTGGAAGTTTTCCTTCCTTTTTTATTTTTTGGAGTAGTTGGAGAAGAGTAGGTAGTTGGAGAAGAGTAGATATTGACTCCTTTTTTCCCCCCCTAGAGACAGAGAGAGCATGTGGGCATGCAAGGAAGGGGGAAAGGCAGAGGGAAAGGGAGAGAAAGCATCTTTTTCTTTAAGATTTTTTAAAAGTATTTTTCTAAGATTTTATTTATTTATTCACGAGAGACACACTGAGAGAGGCAGAGACATAGGTAGAGGGAGAAGCAGGCTCCCCATGGAGCCCGATATGGGACTTGATCCCAGGACCCCGAGATCACGACCTGAGCCAACAGTCAGATCCTCAACCAATGAGCCACACAGGTGTCCCAAGATTTATTTATTTTAGAGAGAAGATATGCACAAGCTGTGAGAGGGGCGAGGGAAAGAATCTTTTTGCAGATTCCCCACTGACCATGGAGCCTGACACAGGATTTAATCCCAGGACCCTGAGATCTCAACCCAAACCAAAATCAAGAGTTGGACCTTTATCAGACTGAGCCACCCAGGCACCCCAAGAATAGAAAGAATCTTGAGGCTCCATGCACAGGGCAGAGCCTGACAATGCATGGCCTGATCTCACTACTCTGAGATCATGACCTGAGCCCAAATCGAGAGTTGGACACTTAACGAACTGAGGTACCCAATATTAACTCTCCTTTAAATGTTTCATAGAATTCTCTTATGAAACTATCTTGTTCTGGACTTTTGTTTGTTAGGAGTTTTTGGATTACTGATTTCATTTCTTTGTTGGTTTTTGGTCTGTTCAAAATTTCTGTCTCTTTCTATTTTGGGAATTTACCTGTTTCTTCCAGGTTGTCCAGTTTTTTGGTATATGGTTTTTCATAATATTCTCTTATATTTGTATTTCTGTGGTGCTGGTTGTCTAATGTAGTATTTTTTAAAAATCAAATTTAATGGAAAATTCCATAATGAACAGAATATCAAAATTTTAGCTAAAGATAGAATTTGACTCTGCTCTTCAACAGTTCACCTCACCCTAATCCTAGCTGTGGTTATGGGAAGGTCAGGTGGCTAGATGATGTCAGAAGAGATAGGCAAGCTTAACTTGGGGTCTTGAGTCCAAAAATCTTGGCGTCATAGTTATAGAATTCCATACTTGAATTCTGACTGTATAGCCTTAGATAAGTTAACCTACCAAGCTTCAATTTCTTCATTTGTAAGAGGGAGCTAATAATTCTTATCCCATAAGGTTTTTGTAATAACTACACAAGATAACACAAAGTACTTATACCTGATCCACAGAGGCAGAATCAGCTTTTGAAGCTGGAGCATGAAGCTTATATAATTTGGAAGACCCTTTATAAGAAAAATAATACACAGGAATACAAAATTGGCATGGTAATGAATAGCTAGAGTGAGAAAATAAGTTATAAATAATACATTTTTTAAAAGCACAAACCCCCCAAGGGAAAATATTTCTAAAAATCTGTTATCCCTACATATCTATATGTATAAAGTATATATACTATAATACTTTTTTTCCAACAGTATTTTGGCTACATTCTCTTTAAATTTTCATACCATAATAATTTTTTAATTCTTTCCATGGAGACAATAAAAATAGAACTTTTTTCTCTAGCATGTTGATTTGTTTTATATCACTGATAGTTTAGAAAAGTGTCTCTAAGCTTTACAACTTGCCATGGTAATGTTGAGTTAATTCTTAGGATGGTTCTTAAATTTGGGGAAACTTCCATCAAGTGTCTTTCATATAGGAGCTGTAGTAATTGGAAGAATATTCCATAGACCAACTTCTGGGTCCACTGAATTCAAACATCATTTCTGTTTATTAACCACATAGTTCTGGTAACTTGGGAAGTCAGCACACTGACTTTGGTGCACAACAAACTTCCCCACAATATATGGGAATCTTGGTGAGAATGGAGACTTATTTATTTATTTATTTATTTATTTATTTATTTATTTATTTTTAAATTTATTTATGATAGTCACAGAGAGAGAGAGAGAGTGAAAGAGAGAGAGAGAGAGGCAGAGACATAGGCAGAGGGAGAAGCAGGCTCCATGCACCGGGAGCCTGACGTGGGATTCGATCCCGGGTCTCCAGGATCGCACCCTGGGCCAAAGGCAGGTGCTAAACTGCTGCGCCACCCAGGGATCCCGAATGGAGACTTAATTTTAGCTAGTTCATAAATGGTATTTTGATATTCTGGCCTTTTCTTATTTGAATCTCTGATCTTGCTTTTCAGAAAAAAAATTATGCAGCTTCATCAAGGTATAATTTACATGCCATAAAATCACTCATTTCAAGTATACAAATGATTATTTGGCAAATTTATAGTCTTATGCAACAATGACCACAATCTAGTTTAGAATATTTCTATCACCCCAAAGAAATTCCTCATGCTCATTTACATCACTCCCAATTCCACCACCAGCCCCATGCAACTACTAATTATTCTTTGTCTCTATAGATTTGCCTTCTCTGAATATTTTATGTAAATGGAATTACATTGGCTGTTTTTAAGATCCTCCCTGTAATTCTGCATTTCTCTCTCCTCTTTTTCTTTTTTTTTTTTTTTGAGAGAGAGAGGGAGTGGGACAGAGGAAGGGAGAGAATCCTAAGAAGGGGGCCCTGGGTGGCTCAGCAGTTTAGCACCTGCTTTTGGTCTCCTTCTGGAGACCCAGGATCAAGTCCCACATCGGGATCCCTGCTAGAGCCTGCTTCTCCCTCTGCCTGTGTCTCTGCCTCTCTTTCTGTCTCTCATGAATAAATAAAATCTTAAAAAAAAAAAAAAAAAAAAGAATCCTAAGCAGGCTCCACTCCCAGCACAGAGCCTGATGTGGGGCTTGATCCCATGATCCTGAGATCATGAAGGGAGCCGAAATCAAGAGTCAAACACCCAACTGACAGAGCCACCAGGTGCTCCTCTCTTTAGTTCTGAGGTCTTTGTTCCTTGCCCTCGAGCACTTGACACAAGTACTTCCTGTCTCTGTCACCATACTAGAGAAAAGACAGCTATCTTTTCTATTCTCTCTATAGAGAGTACTGCAAAATTACTGTGCTACAAAAATTAAGGATGCCTGGGTGGCTCAGCAGTTGAGCATATGCCTTTGGCTCAGGGCGTGATCCTGGGATCTGGGATCGAGTCCCACATCAGGTTCCCTGCATGGAGTCTGCTTCTCCCTCTGCCTATGTCTCTGTGTCTCTCATGAATAAATAAATAAATAAATAAAATCTTAAAAAAATTTAATTAGGGAATGTGGCCAAAATACTATTGGGAAAAAAGTATTACAATGATGTGTATGGGTGGAGTCTGTGCTCCAAAATAGATATTTTCTCTTCCTTTTCCCATTCCCCCCAGCAAACAAACTCTTTTCTTCCTTTTTCTCCCCCCCCCCAAGCTCTACTGGGGTGTAACTAAAAAGAAAAATTGTATATATTTAGAGTACAATGCAATGGGCTGATATATGTATGCACTGTGAATGATTATCACAATCAAGTTAACACATCTATCACCTTGCATGGTTACTTTTATTATTTTTTTTGATGTGGTAAGTATAGTTAAGATCTACTCTCAGCAAACTTCAAGCATACAACATAGTATTATTAACTATGGTCATCATGCTGTACATTAGAGCCCCAGAATTCATTCATTTTATAACTGAAAGTTTGTGCTCCTAGACCAATAGCTTCCCATTTTCCCCATCTCCCAGTTCCTGGTAACCACTGTTCAAATCTCTGATTCTGTGAGGATGACTCTTCTAGATTCCACATACAAGTAAGTTTATAGTGTATTTGTCTTTCTCTATCTGACTTACTTCATTTAGCATAATGTCCTCCAGATTCATCTATAATGTTACAAATGGCAGGATTTCCTTCTTTTTTTAATGCCTGAATAATATTCCATTATATATAATAGCATATAATATACTAGATACATATCATAGAACATGTATAATATACATAATTATATATCACATTTTATTCATTCATCCCTCCATAGACACTTAGGTTGTTTCCATATCTTGGCTATTAAAAAAAAAGGGAACCCTTACTCCCCATTGATATGAATGTAAATTAGTACAGCCATTATGGAAAATACTATGGAGGATGTTCAATAAATTAAAAATAAAACTTGTACAGCCACTCTGGAAAACTGTATGGAGGTTCCTCAAAGATTTAAAAATAGAGCTACCCTACGACCCAGCAATTGCACTGCTGGGGATTTACCCCAAAGATACAGATGCAGTGAAATGCTGGGACAACTGCACCCCAATGTTTATAGCAGCAATGTCCACAATAGCCAAACTGAGGAAAGAGCCTCGGTGTCCATCGAAAGATGAATGGATAAAGAAGAGGTGGCATATATATACAATGGAATATTACTCAGCCATTAGAAATGACAAATACCCACCATTTGCTTCGACACGGATGGAACTGCAGGGTATTATGCTGAGTGAAGTAAGTCAGTTGGAGAAGGACAAACATTATATGGTCTCATTCATTTGGGGAATAAAAAATATTGTAAAAGGGAATAAAGGGGAAAGGAGAAAGAATGAGTGAAAATATCAGAGAGGGAGACAGAACATGAGAGACTCCTAACTGGGAAACAAACAAGGGGTGGTGGAAAGGGAGGTGGGGGGGGTAGGGGTGACTGGGTGATGGGCACTGAGGGGGGCACTTGATGGGATGAGCACTGAGTGTTATACTATATGTTGGCAAATTGAACTCTAATAAAAAATAAATAAATAAAAATAAAACTATGGCTCGCCAGGGTGGCTCAGCGGTTGAGTGTCTGCCTTTAGTTCAGGGTGTGATCCTGGAGACCCAGGATCGAGTCCCATGTCGTGCTTCCTGCATGGAGCCTGCTTCCCCCTCTGCCTGTGTCTCTGCCTATGTGTCTTTCATGAATGAATAAATAAAATATTTAAAAAAATAATAAGGGGATCCCTGGGTGGCTCAGTGGTTTGGCACCTGCCTTTGGCCCAAGGCACGATCCTGGAGTCCCGGGATCGAGTCCCACGTCAGGCTCCTGGCATGGAGCCTGCTTCTCCCTCTGCCTGTGTCTCTGCCTCTCTCTCTCTCTATGTCTATCATGAATAAATAAAATCTTTCTAAAAAATGTATAAAAAAATAAAATGAATAAATAAAAATAAAAAATAAAATATAACTACCATGGGCCCAGGGCACCTGGGTGGCTCAGTGGGTTAAGCATCTGACTCTTGATTTCAGCTCAGATGGTGATCTTGGGGTGGTGAGATTGGGCCCAGCATCACTCAGTGCACAGTCTACTTGAGGTGCTCTCTCTCCCTCTCCCTCTGCTCTTCTACCTGCTTGTACATGCACATGCACATTCTGTCTCTCTAAAATAAAATCTTAAAAAAAAATTACCATGGACTCAGCAATCCCACTACTGGGTATATATCTGACGGAAATGAAATCAGTACCTCAAAAAGATATCTCACTCCCATGTTCATTGCTTTCTTATTCACAATGCCAAGATAAATTCTTTGATTTGGAACACTAGAAAAGAACTCAATTACCTTCCCATATGAACTTAACGTTTCATGTGTCACTATCTGGCCAGGGCACTTGTAGTTTGAAATACACATGTAAGTTAACACATATGAAGTAGACTTTATATTTTTTTAAGTCTTTTTTATTTTTTTTAAAGATTTTATTTATTTGTTAGAGAGAGAGAGAGAGAAGCAGGCTGCATGCAGGGAGCCTGATGTGGAACTTGATCCTGGGTTTCCAGGATCACACCCCTGGTGAAGGCGGTGCTAAACCGCTGAGCCACTGGGGCTGCCCAGAAGTAGACTTTAATGGTGGTAAAGTTTTTGCTATCATAGAAACTTCCATCTTTTTTCAATAAAGAAAGATATTGATCAGAAGAGGTCTGCCACTTGTTGCATTGTTTGCCAGCTTTGATTCATTAATTTAAACCTCTTGCAGACTTACCAGATTATGACACAGGATGCCCAATTAACTTTGAATTACAGATAAACAATTACAGATAAATAATTTAAGTATATTCCAAATATCTCATTTTTCTTTAGAGTGTGAGCCATGCAACATTTGCTACATACTTAAATTGTTGTTTATCTGAAACTCAAATTTAACTGGGCATCCTGTATTTTATCTAAGAACTCTATTGTAAGTAAGCTATGTGAAAGCTTAGATTAGGTTGCTCTGAATTTTTTTTTTTTTTTTGCAAGATTTTATTTATTTCTTCATGAGAGACACAGAGACGCAGGCAGAGGGAGAAGCAGGCTCCATGCAGGGAGCCTGACGCGGGACTCGATCCCGAGGCTCCAGGATCACGCCCCGGGCTGAAGGCAGGCGCTCAACCGTTGAGCCACCCAGGGATCCCCCGAAAAAACATTTTTTAAAATTTCTTTTTATAAACAAAAAGTCTCTAAGACAAAACATTACATTTCCTAGTTGCTGGGAAGACTAAGTTCTGGTTCCTTAGCTCTTTCAATCACAAAAATGACTGACAAGAGGGATCCCTGGGTGGCGCAGTGGTTTGGCGCTTGCCTTTGGCCCAGGGCGCGATCCTGGAGACCCGGGATCGAATCCCACATCAGGCTCCCGGTGCATGGAGCCTGCTTCTCCCTCTGCCTGTGTCTCTGCCTCTCTCTCTCTCTCTCTCTCTGTGACTATCATAATAATAAAATTAAAAAAAAAATGACTGACAAGAGAAGCCAGTTGTGCTGTGGTAGAGACTGTCCCAAAGAGCAGTGAGTGGGCCACCCTCTAGCGAACCGCAAACCTCGGGCCCCGAGGGGTGCAGCCTTGGGGACCAAGTGGACCCTCCGATGCGGGCTCACCGGCCGCGGCAGCCCGAGGCGCACACCTCGGAGCCGACGGAGGGGTGGAGCCTTGGGGACCCGCCTCTCTCGCCCTTCGCCCCTCGATCCTGGAGACTAACTCCCAGAGGGCCCCCCCCCCGGCGGGAACCGAGCAGCTAAGTACCCAGAATTAACGGCGGCTGTTGAAGTCAGCAGCTCCCAAGAAGCGACCGCCGGGTCCCGTTCCTTCCAGGAGCGCTCGCGCGGCCGCCCGAACTCCACGACGGCGGAGGGCGGTTCGCTGGCGCCCCTCCCCTTTGTTTCTCTTTTCGGTCGGAGGAGAGAAAACCGCCGGCGCCGGGGCGCGCCCGGAGAGCCCGGGCAGCGGGACACACCCTCCGCCCCTTGGCCCGCCCCCGGCCGGCGGCTGGCGCGGGGCGGGTTGCGCGCTCCGGGGGCGCCGGCCGCCAGCCTCGGGTCGCTGACGATGGCGGGTTGACTGCGGCGGGAGCCCGCGCCCGGGCAAGATGATGCTCCTGAGGGGCGCCTGGACGCGCGGCCGGCGGCTGCCGGCGACCCCCGGACCCCAGCGCCGGGCGCGTCCGGGGCCGCGAACGCCGGTGCCTCAGGTGAGACGGGCCCGGCTCCGGGCGCTGGTAGCGGGTGGCGGCTGGCAAAGTTTGCGCGGGGCAACTTGGGCGCGGGCGGCGGCGGGCAAGTTGGCCGCGTGTTGCCGGCCCTACGGCGCGGCGCGCGGGAGGACCCCGGCGAGCGGGCGTCCCGGCCGCGGCCGTGGGTCCCCGGGTCTCGTGGCGCAGGCGCGCCCGGGGGCCGAGCGCGGACGACGAGGCCGGGGCGGCGGCGAGGAGCATCCCCCCGCCCGGGCGGCGCCCGGGAGCGGCAGGATCTCCCCTGCAGGCAGGTTCCCCGCGGCCAGATGGGCTCAGGAGGAAGTTTCCAGTCACTCTGCCGTCGGCTCGGTCGCGGGGGGCCAGGAGACGGTGGAGCGGAGTGACTGCCCCGAGTGTGCGCGGTCGTAGGACGGTGAAATCTCCAGCCTCCCAGCCGTCGCCCCTCCCTTCTACAGAGGGCAGACGCTCGCGTCGTGTTCGGAGACCCGGTGAATCACGAGCGGGTGTCGGTGAGGAGCGGCGGGCCCGACCCCGCTGTATTGTGGCCTGTGGAGAACCGTTGCTTGGAGGCGAGGGAAGAGGGTGGATGTGCCCTAGAAAAGACCGAGGTGGGGGGAATGCCGCGTGCAGCTCGCATTGGGATGGAGCCTGACAGCCCTGACTGAGCCTCGTGAGGAAAGACCCCCCCATTCCAAAGAGCCTCCCAGGTGCGTGTGGTTGGGGAGCGGGTTTCTGAGTTTTAATTCTCAGCGCCCCCCCCCCTGCTCCCCGGCCCCCATTATCTTAGTTTCAGATCATTAAAGAGAAGAATACATTTAACTGTGCAGTTTACAAGAAAAACAAAAGAAGCCGTGCCCTTATCTTGTCACTTTCACTTCCTGTGGCGTTGTGTGTGTCGTCCCCCCGCCCCCCCTTTGGCTATTTCAGGGCTTCACGGCTTTGAGTACGGGAGGAAATAATTTAAATACATATTTAAAACTCCTTTTCCTGCGTGTTTGAAAGAGAACGAGGAAGAGCGTTTTGTTATTAACACCCAGGAAAGGGGGCAAATTCCTTAAAACGGCAGATTTAGCAGTAGGTTGGAGAGAGGGGTTTCCACTCTGTGAAATTGTACTTTATTAAAAAGAACTGCACTTCACAGCCAAAAACGTACCAACCTGTGAAACAGCGCAACACAAGGAACCCCCTTCACATACCACCATTTAAACATAAGTGATTCAGTTTTCTATTAAGTCCTTGTAACATCCGGAGTAGAATTTTTGCAGAGTTCGAGGCTGGCTGCCCTTTCTCCAGTTATCATCTCTAAGCCCCTTTCTCGGTATTTCCCACCTGATGCTACTGCATGCCCCAGCAGGAATGTGGATGCCCTTAAAAAAAGAAAATGATACAGTGGGGCTTATTAGGCTTAATCACAGGGCAACTGTGGTCAGTACTTTGCCTCTAGGTAATCGTCTTAAACCTCATATTTGCTTGTTCCTAATTTGCAGATATTTAAGTCTTGACAGTCCATGCTATTAAATCAATTTACTGAACTTTAGAAGTGCAAATGCTTCCATCATTTTACTTGTTAAAAGACCCCTGAAAGAAGAAAGACAAGCTTGTGAGTTTGCTTTATATGCCTCTTTGAATTATACTATAAAGAAACTGACAAACATCCTGGCCACTTAGGAGTTTTAGCTGGGACAACTAAACCATTTTCTGTAAATCAAATTAACTGGCCATAGGTACATTTTTTTATTCTAAGGTTCACTGTTTTGTGGCTGTCCCATTTGCTATGAAGAGTCCTGTGACTAAAGTATTTTATATACTTTTGCCGCATTCAGATCCCTAGCGTCTGTGAACACAACAGGAGGAAAAACCAACAAAAGTGATATTTGCATCCCCACAGCTCATAAAATCTTAGCTTGCAAGGACTTGTCATTAATAGTATCTCAAGTAAGTGTTCCCATACTTTTCTGAAAGTATGAGTGTGCTTTATAGGAGGATTTAGTAATTTTGGAAAATACACAATTCTTATCCTTCACATGGTAGGTAATACTCGGCTAGTATTTTGTGGGTGGAAAAAAGTTTGTCAACATGGATACGTTTAGCATACCAGAATTGTTCTTGAAAGAACACATTTAATCTGAAGCATAAGAGAGCAAGAGCATGTTGTGTTCCCTTTAGGCAAGGCATGCCCAGGCGTTTGTGGTCACGTTCCCGTGTCAGCATCTCTGCTTCTCAGCAGCACTCTGGCTGAGTGGTTGTCAGGGCGATCCATGGCTCCTGCTGGCCTTCTGTTCTGCAGGACGCAGCTTGCAGTGATTATGGCACCTAGTGAATTATCTCTCAACTGAAAGCCCTTACCTGGTTGTGCCTTTCTTAATTTGAGTTTTCTGCTGCTTGATTTGAGAAACTCCCCGGTAAGATTTCAAGCCCCCAGTAAGTACAGTAGTTGAGTCCCTACGTAAGCTGTGTTTAAAATTTAGAAAAAAAAAGAAAATGTACTTGGCAGAGAAGTTGGGGTATGCTTTTTTTTTTTTTAACACCTGGAAACAAAGCAATACATGTTTTCATTCCACCACCAAATGTTAATTTAGAAATTGTTTTTTACCTTTTGAATTTAGGTCATTCCCATTTGACACTTTCCTCCCATTCTCCCTCTTGTGTTTGTAGTTAGTGCAATGTATTATGTAATACTGGTTTCAGAGCTCTCTCCTCAGGAGAACATTTGCTTGTAGATTGCAGATGCTGCTTAAGCTGTAGAAGACATTGGGGCAAAGTAACTCTAGACCAGTTTGTTAAATATTAAACATTACCATCTTTCTAGCACTTAGGTATTAGTGCTTACTTTTTGTTTGTTTGTTTGTTTGTTTTTAGGTTGTGCTCTTCACTGCAGTTTAATGATATTAATGCTGTTTTAGCATACTCTAAGCTAGAAAATAATTTTGTATCTTGGCAGATAAATACTTGTTGAATAAGGTCCCTGTGAAACTAAGGTGGAAAACCTGAGGCAAATACCAGTTGATCAAACAGGAAAACCTGAGGCAAATACCAGTTGACCGAACAGCTATATAAACTAATTGTGTTTAGGTCATAGAATAGAAATGAGCAGCTAATTTCATTGGTGTTAGGCGATTGGGACCTCTGAGTGCCCACCTCGTCTTGCCACCCCATAGCTCCCTGAACTTAGCCAAGTTATTTTGTCTATTTGGGCCTGTTGTAGTCCCTTTTCAAAACAAGGAGACTTGTCTAATTGGTTACCAAAGTTCTTTCCATCTTTAAAATGGCCATTTGGTAATTTTACCAGGGGGTGTAAGTATAGTATTGAGTAAAATATTGTCACTGTCAGAATGGTTGTTTAAATGGTTGAATGAGCCTCTTTTATGATTTTAGGCAGTCAGTAGAATGACAGTTCTACCTAGTGATTATAATAACTGTTTTCCCTTTGAAAAGGAATTGAAATTTATTTGATTGGATAAGGTGTCAGAATAGATTGTCTGATTCTATTGATTCAATAGATTGTCTGATTGTCTGATTGCTCTGATACTTCATTCTCTCATTACCAGTGTTTTCATCTGTGAAATGATGCTTATTCAAGAGTATCTAGCATTAGAACCCTAAAGCCATTATGATAGGCATCTTGAGCTAACATATAGGCTATAAACTAATAGATAATAAAGTGTTTTCTCAGCCATATTCTAGAAGTATCTTCTTTTTAAAAAAATATCATTTAATTTACCACGGTTTGGTTTTTTAAAGATTTATTTACTCATGAGAGACAGAGAGCAGAGACATAGGCAGAGGGAGAAGCAGGCTTCCTGCAGGGAGCCTGATGCAGAACTCAATCCCAGGACCCCGGGATCAGGACCTGAGCCGAAGGCAGACACTCAACCACTGAGTCACCCGGGTGCCCTCCTGGGTTGTTTGTTTTTGTTTTTTAAAAAAAAACAGGCTCTCAGAGGTGTATGTTCAGACTGCAAGGGATCCCTCACCCAAGTGTTTTTTTTACTGAATTTTCCACATTAGCATACCTTTTAATAAACAGCCCTATGAAACATGGTAGTCAGTTAAAGGGTGCCCTTTAAGAGGACCCACAGAAGAAATTGCTGTCTAGTCTTAGTATTAGAGTCATTGGTTGCTCCTGCCCAGATGCAGGGTTTACTGTACGGGCAGTGAATGAAATGAGTGTGTAGCCTCTCCTCCCTGTGTCCTGGCTGCCAGAAAGCCAAGGTTCAGATTCTCAACCCCCCTTCTAGCAAATTTGAAATAAGCATTTAAGTATTTACCATACTCATGGATTCATGGCCTCCACCTTAATTTTTCCTCCATTCACATCCTCACCCATTTTCCTGAAATTGTCTCTTATGGGAAAATGTGATGCATAAACAAGGTTTTAAGAAATTTTAAAAAATCAACTCTTGGTGTTTCAACAAATTGTGGAAGTGTGGCAAACCAGTGTCGTCTTTACAAAGTCTCCTAGGTGCTTCGCCCATAGGAAGTGTTCAATAAATATTGATTGTATTGAATTGAGTTGCGTAAGAATCTAATTTTGATGCCGTGGTTCTCTTGCTCTTTTTAATTGAGATTTAATTGGCATGTATGAGTCTTTCTTAAATAGGGTGCTGAAGTTGTCGACTCTCCACCTTTTTTTCCTTCTCACTACCCTCACCTGTCCTAAGTCTTACTTCCTTGCTACCTCCCCTGTCTCCACCTGACTTAAAATACAGTTTGGATCAGCTATCAAGGCTTATAAATCTTTGTTGTGAGAGTTTCCTCTTTCATTAACTCATAAATAGTATTAATTGATTGTGCCTGATTTTTACCTTAGATTCAGGTTCATTATAAAGGGAATAGAGAATATTGCAGTCCAGGCTTTTGTTTGGCAGCTCTTCAGGAGATAATTAGATCTCTATCCAGGATTCACAATACTGGCAAGAAATGATGTGTGAAATCTGCACTATAAACAAAGTTTACTGAAGAGAATTTCTCTGAATAGATTTGAGGGCAAGAAATAGGGAGCCATGAAAAGAGCAACAAGAGATGGAGCCAGAGTTGAAGTCTACAGCCTGTGAATGTAAACAAAAAGTGACATGAAACATTAAACCTCCTATGGAGAAATGGATAGGTTTATTGTGGCAACCTTTAGGGAGGAAAAAGTCTTCCTGATTGGCAAGGCTCATCCCATAAGGATGTGTTCTACCTGAGAGTCTTTGGGTACTTACTAGATTGAGCAGGTGGTTTGGTTTATAAAACTGCTATGGACACAAGTGGTAATCCCATTATAGTTAATTCCACTGGGAACTCTCAATTATTTTGTTGTAGGAATGCTTTTATAATGAATGCATTGCTCAGATCACATGTCTGGGACTTGATACATTAGCTTATTTTTAACCTGTTAGGCATCACCGTAAATAATGTCCTGATTCTGGTTGGAAAGAAGGAAGAAGTTATTCTTTTTTTGAGAATTCCTTGTTCTTTTTCTGTGTGTGTGTGTGTGTGCTCATGTGTGGCTGTCTCTTGTTAAGTATTTTGTTTTCAGGATGAGTTTCTCCACTAGGCTGATAGGTTATTTGGAGAGAGGACTTAAAAGATGTTTGATGAATAACTACTCTTTCCACCAGCAATACAGCTGGAATACAAGTGTACATTTTTGTTAGAGAGGCTGACAGTAATGTGACCATAAACCTGAAGAAACATTGTTTTAGAAAATGTCTGCAAACAGATCAACATAGCACTGGCTGTCTAAACCCTTGCTAGCAGATATTTGTGATGATATTTTACAGTCTGATGACTCATTTCTGCAAGTCCGCTTTGAGAATGCTTAGATGATATATAATAAAACAATTTCCACTTTTCAGGAGAAAGTATGGTTTATTTTGGCCTTGTAAATTATTGTTTTATGGGTTGGTTATAGTGAAACCAAGGTAAGAAAGCTTTAAAACAAGCTACAGTTGATCCAGAAATCCTTTGGCCTCAACTCTTCTGTCCCGCTTTCTACTCCATGCCTTCTGTCCCATAATTGGTGTCTGTGATATTCTGTGGATAGCATTGACCCCCCCCCCCATCACCCTTCCTTCTTCACCCTCCTGAATTCTGCACTTCCTCCAAGGCTGAGTTCCAGTACCCACCTACCCCCACTCCCCGGATCCCCATTTTGATGAAGTCACAAGTCTGTGCCAGCAGAATGAACCACATTCTTTTTTTTTTATACTTTATTTTTTATTGGTGTTCAATTTGCCAACATACAGAATAACACCCAGTGCTCATCCTGTCAAGTGCCCCCCTCAGTGCCCGTCACCTATTCACCCCCACCCCCCGCCCTCCTCCCCCTTCCACCACCCCTATGTTCTTTTTTTTCTCTCTCCGCAGCACTTTGACTGCATCCCACCACGTGTTCAAGTGGTGCTCATATGGTTTTCCTACCTGGATTCTCTCAGCACTTTATGGTCAGAACTATTTCTTCACACCTCTCATGGCCTCTGCCCTCCTACAGTAGGTGCATAATACGTTCTTGTCCGGTAGAGGGGTGAGTGGATAGAGGATCAAGAACTAAATATTACATAGAGTTCCTTAATGTTGTACTGTCTTCAGGTATTACCTTCTTGATTTCCTTTTCTCCACTTCATCTAGCTGGGGAAAACCTGAAGCATTCTTCCCTACTTTTTGTGATATGAGCCTTGAATAATTGAAGATTTTTTAAAAGTTAATCAGAATAATCTTTACAGGGGATCCCTGGGTGGCTCAGTGGTTTAGCGTCTGCCTTTGGCCCAGGGTGCGATCCTGGAGTCCCGGAATCGAGTCCCACGTCGGGCTCCCTGCATGGAGCCTGCTTCTCCCTCCTCCTGTGTCTCTGCCCCTCTCTCTCTCTCTCTCTCTCTCTATCATAAATAAATAAATAAATCTTTAAAAAAACAGTCTTTACATATTGTATTTGCTGTTAAAAGAAAGCAGTAATCTGAAATCGTGTTTGTTAGTTTTATCTCAGACATGCTTTCAAATCAAATTATAATTAACATAATCTGATGAAGCATAAATTAAGGACAGCCTGGTATGTAAGGATGTGCATTTTCTTGACTGCTTTTTTTTGAGATATATGATCCACAATATTATATTCATTTCAGATATACAGCATAAATGATTTGATATTTATGTATATGTTATAAAACAGTCACCACAATAAGTCTAGTTAACGTCACCATACATAGTTACAAAAGTTTTTTTCTTCTGATCAGAACTTTTAAGATTTACTTTTAGCAACTTTCAAATATGCAGTACAGTGTTATTAACTATAGTTGCCATGCTGTGCATTACATCTCCATGACATGCATTTTTATAACTGGAAGTTTATATCTTTGGCCATCTTCACCTATTTCACCTGTCCCCCATTTCTGGCAACCACCAACCTCTTCTCTATATCTATGAGCTCCCCCCCCTTTTTTTTCTTTAGATTGCACATCTAAGTGACATCACCTAATATCTGACCTATTTCATTTAGCATAATGTCCTCAAGGTCCATTCATGTTATTGCAGATGGCAAGATTTCTTTTTCATGACTGGATAATCCATTGTGCATGTATACCACATTTTCTTTATTCATTCTTCTGTCAGTGTATTTAGGTTGTTTCCGTATCTTGGCTATTGTAAATAATGTTGCAGTGGTCATGGGTGTGCATATGTCTTTTTAAGTTAGTGATTTTGTTTTCTTTGGCTAAATACCCAGAAGTGGGATTGCTGAATCATGTGGTAGTTCTGTTTTTAATTTTTTGAGGAACCTCTATATTATTTTCCATATGGCTGCACCAATTTACATTCCTGCTAGCAGTGCACAAGCATTCCCTTTTCTTCACTTCCTTGTCAACATTTGTTATTTCTTTTGTGATAATGGTCTTGGCTGTTCTTAAAGTATGGTGTTGATTTAGGAGGATTGTTTATATGTGAAGAAGGTAGCACTGGTCTCCATCGACAAGGGCTTTTCTATTTTTTTTTAAGAATTTATTTTTTTTGAAGATTTTATTTATTCATTCATGAGAGAGACAGAGAGTGAGAGGCAGGGACATAGGTAGAGGGAGAAGCCAGCTCCCCACGGGGAGTCTGTTGTGGGACTCGATCCCAGGACCCCAGGATCATGACTGGAGCCAAAGGCAGACACTCAACCACTGAGCCACCCAGGTGCCCAGACAAGGGCTTTTCTAAATGGGATTCTCAAAGTATTAGATCATACTGGTTTTAGACTTGTAAAGTGAGGTTTTGTGATTACCAAAATTATTAGTGTTAGTACTAAAAGCTCAGTCATTAAATTTAAATAATTTAGAATATTTAAAAATCAATGATAAAAAGGTTTATTTGTAAGGTACAGCTCCTGGGCAAAATACAAGATTAACCTTTTAGAAAATAAACCAAAAATAATTTGATTCTTTTTTAAAGATTTTATTTATTTATTCATAGAGTCACAGAGAGAGAGAGAGAGAGGCAGAGACACAGGCAGAGGGAGAAGCAGGCTCCACACAGGGAGCCCGACTTAGGGACTAGATCCTGGGTCTCCAGGATCACACCGTGGGCTGCAGGCGGCGCCAAACTGCTGTGCCACTGGGGCTGCCCAAGAATTTGATTTTTGATGTTAGGAAACCAGTAAGTCCTTTCCTGTAACAATGTTTTTTATTACCATTCCAGAAATGGGGCATACTCTACTTTGGAGCATAGAGTTGCCTTGAGTAAGATTACCATCTACTGATCTTCTTCCAGAGCTTCAGGGCTGATTAGGGGAGGTAGCATATATTTTATATCTCTGGGTGTATATATAATTGTGTTTCATATTTTACCAGTATAGGTGCTTGTGGTGTTAAATGAATAAGAAATAAGAAGATAGTGGCCATTGTCTTTCTGAGAAACGATGTTGGTCTATACCACATGTTGATCAACTTTTCTATTGAGGTCCAGATGGTGAACATTTTAGGCTTTGCATCCTCCAGTCGATTTCACAACTAACTCAGCTCTGGCATTGTATAATTTGAAAGCAGTTGTAGAAAATATATAAATGATTAAGTATGACTGTTTTCCAGTAAACTTTATTTTTAAAAATGGCAATAGGTCAGATTTGGCCCATAGGTCATAGTTTGCCAACCCCTGGCCTGTAGACTGTAAACCAGTTTTTTGGCAGTAGTAATAAAGATGCTGTTCTAGAAGATGAATCTGAATCCGGTAATCCAGTGTATGTGTAGTGAGATGAGGTAAGTATATTACTAAGGACCAATCATGAAGTCGTGGTTACTGTACATGGAGCTGGAATAACAGGAACTAGAAGAATAGGAAGAACAAAAGGAAGTATGTGAAGACATGTAGGTAATTCAGCAGATTTCAGTAGATTAGGAATATACCTAATCACGAGACCACAGTGCCCAGCAGGATCGAGAGAAGGAAGAGAATGGAAAGACTGGGACCAAGATAATGAGTTGCTGTCTGAAGGCAGGGGAACAACCAAAGTCCTGTGGTGAGTTCTAATTCTTTGGGAGAAGTAATGATGGGTGAAGAGGTGAAGACTTGGCTAAGGAATGTTCAAGGAAAAGTGCATTGACACAAGTGTTTATTCCAGTGGGTTTATTTCTCTTTGGAATTATCATTAAACCATGGATACTATTTGCCTTAAATCTGAATCTACCATTAGAACTTAAAGTCCATGTGTATATACTGTTTTTCCTTCCCCAAATAATTTTCTAAATGAATTTTCTGTTATCTCTGTTGGTTAGAATAAACTACAGGGCTAATCTTTTGCTGACACAAAAGACCCAACAATAATTAAAATAGGTTTTTTTGCTGTTTTTTTTCTCCCTAGGAAATGGTTTTGAGGGAATTTTTTCGGTCTGCACTAGCTCTGCTCCACAGTCATTCAGGGACCTCAATCTGACTGTTTTATCATCATCAACATGTGGCTTCCAAAGCCAAAGAACTATAAGGTCGTTTTGTTTTGTTTTTATACTTATAAGGCATTCATGAGGTAGGCTTGGTGATGTCACATAGTACCCATGCTCCATTCCATTGAATATTGTATTGGCTATGTCAGATGGCCACATTTAACTGCAGGGGAGCTGAGAGATCCAGTCCTGGCAGAGAGCCACATTTCAGCTAAAATTTGATGAGTGTGGAAAAAGAGAGATGGGGATCCCTGGGTGGCGCAGCGGTTTGGCGCCTGCCTTTGGCCCAGGGCGCGATCCTGGAGACCCGGGATCGAATCCCACGTCGGGCTCCCGGTGCATGGAGCCTGCTTCTCCCTCTGCCTGTGTCTCTGCCTCTCTCTCTCTCTCTCTCTCTGTATGACTATCAAAAATAAATAATTAAAAAAAAAAAAGAAAAAAAAAAAGAAAAAGAGAGATGGATTTTCTTGGACATTTAGCTGTTTATGTTGCAGGCCCCTTGGCCAGAAGTAGGAGAGTTTTGCATTTTGTAGGCACTGAATTTCCAAGGCTCTGTTGAACTTTGTTTTATATGTGTTTCTCAGCAATAGATATTTACAGGAAACTATTTCTTCCTGGAAAACTTAAAAAGGAAATGATGGAAACGCAGCATTTTTAATTTGGGCTAGAACAGGAACATTTGACACCTTGTTAGGTTCATTATAAGCTGCCCTCTGGGCTGTAGCATAATAGGAAAGGGTGTGGTCTCACTTGTACACTGTAAGTAAGGGAAGGAAGAGAAATAAGTTCTGATGTTTCAATTAGAGGCTGAAGCCAGAATTCAAGTTTATGCAATGACACTTGAGAAGGAAAAAAAAGTAGAGTTGAGAGAAGATGCTGACAGTATGATTTTAGGGAAAGACATCTTTTAGAGGAATTGTGATGATTAATAGATAAAAAAAAAATTATAAAAGTATCATGCATATCTAGTATATGAATTTAATTGCATTTTTTAGGCTAGAGTTTTAGAAGTATGGTCTAAAAAAGGGAAAAATTTTAAATTAAAATTTTTTTAATTTTAAGGGCAGTCTTGACTGGATACTTAGGATTGTTAAAAGACATTGTGTTTTAGAATTAAATATAGCTTAGTCTATAACATAATATTGAGAATAATTCACTGTAATTCAGGGTATATTCAGAGTTTTATTAATATGACCTTGTAAAATGTTGCCTCACCACATTATTTACTTAATCACCTTTCTTTGGTTTATACACTGGCTTTTAAATTTTAAGTTGGATATCACTATTGATCATTTGTGGGTTTTTTTTTTTAAGTTTTATTTTTCAGTTATCTCTACACCCCACCCACCCTCAAATTCCTCACAGCTGGCCATGAGATCAAGAGTGGCATTCCCATGCCCTTCCAACTGAGCCAGCCAGGCACTCCCACTGTTGAGTGGTCTTAAATGCATTAGTTTGATTAACTTTGAGATATAAGAAATGTTTTCCTTTCTCATTGCTTTAAATGTTTATTGTTTTATATCATGAAATGGCTAGATTACCATGGATGCTTATGCTTGCCTTGAACTTGGACACTATATTGTCCATAAAACATTAATAAGACTTTAATGAAACAGTTGTCCAAAGGGCCTATTTTATACATATGGGATGGATATACATATATATATATAAAATATGTAATATATAGTATACAATATTATGTAGAAGCACATATAATTGAAAATGCATAATACGGGATCCCTGGGTGGCGCAGCGGTTTGGCGCCTGCCTTTGGCCCAGGGCGCGATCCTGGAGACCCGGGATCGAATCCCACGTCAGGCTCCCGGTGCATGGAGCCTGCTTCTCCCTCTGCCTGTGTCTCTGCCTCTCTCTCTCTCTCTCTCTCTCTCTCTCTCTCTCTCTCTGTGACTATAATAAATAAATAAATAAATAAATAAATAAATAAATAAATAAAAGAAAATGCATAATACTATTATTAATCTGAACATATTATTATGAATGGTGCCTGTGCTTTAGCCTGGCATTGTTACAACATGATCATCCTAGGTCTTGTGGAATTCTGTTTTTCTGGAGGCTTCCTACTCTCATTCCATACAGATTACTCTGGGCTTGGTAAACCCGTATCAACCCTAGAAGAAAGCAAGTCTCTCTCAATGGGGAAAAAAGTATGGGATGAGTGTGACACCTAATTGAGGAAAGTGGAACTTCTGATCAGGGCAGGCCATCATCCATTACATCAGGGCCTTATGCTTTGTTTCTGAGGCAATACTTTAGAAGGGACACTGACAAGCTGGTAGGGAGGGAGGTACATCCAGAAGAGGATTAAGATGTTGGGGATTGATACAGAAGAGCATTAAAAGGGCTGGATATTCTTAACCTGGTGAACAGAAGGTGAAGAGTAAGCAAATACTTGTTATCAAATGTCTAAGGAGGTTTCTTGTGAAAGAAAGTTATCCTGTGTTACTTCAGAGCAAGGAAATCACACCTGAGATTGGGCAGATGAGGCAAAGCTCAGCTCAGTTTGAGAAACTATTTGTGTATAACTATGGCTGTTCGCCAATGGATAGACTGCTTCTTGAAGCACAGGACTTTTTAAAATTTTTAAAGATTTTATTTATTCATGAGAGATAGAGAGGCAGAGTCACAGGCAGAGGGAAAAGCAGGCTCCATGCAGGAGCCAGATGTGGGACCCGATCCCAGGACTCCAGGATCATGCCTGAGCCTAAGGCAGGTGCTTCACTGCTGAGCCACCCAGGTGTCCCGAAGCACAGGACTTTTAAGTTGCTAGAAGAGCTCTGGCAGACACTAGCAAAGCACTGCCAGTGTCTGTTCAGGGAAGGTACCAGAACTGGGAAGCAGAACTGCTTTTCCTCCTCCAGTGTGTCTCTGCTGCCCCCTACTGACAAAACTTCAGTGGCAAGCAGGAAAGAAAAACTATTTAAAGGGCCCAGATCCATTTTCATAGGGAAGTCAAAAAGGATGAATTTGGAGCTTACTGGAAGTAAGTTGATAACCATCACAAGTTGGATGTGGCAACCTCTGTGCAGTACTTGAAAGGGACAGCTGCTCCCAGAGGCATGGCCACCCTGGTAGAGCCACAGTGCGTTGCGACACAGGAGACCAGACCTGGACAGGTAAGATAGCTCAAAAAAACAAAACAAAACAAAACTTAAAAGGGTGTGAGGAAGTTAGACTGAGTAGGTTGGAAGATAAGGGGTAGATGATTGAGAAGCCAAAAAATAGGCTTGAGAAGAGTGAGGTGGGACCTGGGTCAGGTCAAGGTCAAAATGGGAGGTCAGCTGAGGTGACCCAGAAAGTTCCTTTCATTGCTAATATTCTGTGAGGTCCCGTAGGTATGCAGTCTTTGATATCCATCCCAAAGTGAGAAACTGCTTAAGTCTGGAGATTGATAAACTTGGCTAAAAATTAGTATCTCTTGCTGTCCACTCCTGTCTGCCTGCTTTCTCTACCAAGAAATACCTTTGAATTGTTAGTGTAATGACTGTTTAGCTGTGGTGGTGTGTTTGGGACTTTATCTAATATTACTCTTTCTGTAAAGGTATGGGTATAGAATGTTTGCTGTGAGTTCTAGCCTGGAAGTAACCCAGGACTCCCTCCAGGGGTGCTACTCATAAGTGTTACCATTCTGAGCTTCAGCACAGATCTTCTGCTAACAACAGGTTATAGCCCTTCTTTGCATATGAAATTCACTTTATAATGAATCCAGGCAGTTTCATTTAACTAGTTTATTCCATTTAGTAGGATTGTGCCACAGTTAATTACTGAAGTCTGAAATATGCCAGTGACTAAGCATTGTAATCAGCAGTTGTTGTTATGCCTGCAGTTGTATGAAAACATCAAAGCCTAACCTCTCAGAGAAAAATTATATTACTCGTATGTAACTTTGGAACTGAATTAGGGTGAAATATCCTAATAGTGTATTTTTAATTCTGCTTATTTAATTCTATTAGATAGACATTAGAAAAGGTTTTTCAAAGGTGACAACAGTGAGCATTAAAATGACTTTAGCATAGGGGCACCTGGGTGGCTCAGTGGTTGAGTGTCTGCCTTTGACTCAGGTCGTGATCCCAGGGTCCTGGGATCAAATCCGGAATCAGGCTCCACACAGGGAGCCTGTTTATCCCTCTGCCTGTGTCTCTGCCTCTGTGTGTGTGTGTCTCTTGTGAATAAATAAATAAAATCTAAAAACTGAACAAAACACGACTTTAGCATATTAACATTACTCATTTTGAAGTTTTAGAAAACATCTTTGTTGTCTCTATTAGTCCTCTTTTTTAGGTATCATCCCCACTCTTAAATACATGGTTACAGCACAGTTGGCCCTCTTAGTAGTATGTGACTTGCATTCAGCTGGTCACCTGACCCAGGAATTTGGAATGGGTTTTAGGATTGCCATCCCTGCTGGCTGCTGTTTTGAATAGTGGAGTTGTTAGCTTGTTGGTTGGTTATAATCATTTTCTGCTTCATGGGTAGAAAGCAGTGAAAATAATTTGGTCATGATAAAGGAGAATGACGTTGACATGTAGAGAAAAGGAGAAGTGAAATACGGGTCAAGATGACTTACCAACTCATTATGACACTCCAGTCCCTAGTCCTAGTCTGTTCCCAAGATGTAATTAAGTCCTTCCATTGAGGATCCATGAGAGATACCCCTTTGTCCTTAGAGTAAATTCCATCCTTCCTTAAGCTAAGTCAAGTAGATTTGTTCTTTTCATCCAAAGAGCATATACCTACATGAAGATCATTCAGACTTATTTTTGAAAACCCTGTAAGATCTCATTAGAGAAATGGCTAAAGGGCATAAGTGATTCTCAGAAAAGGAAGTTAAAAATGCCTAATAAATATATGAAAAATAGTAAGCATCACTGATAATCAAATGTAAAAACAACAGGGCAATGGATACATTTTCTCTCTTTTTTTAAAACCTCATATTCACAGAGAAAAACAATACTCGAAGTGCAAAGTATATCATGATGTGAGAACTCTTCTGGACTGTTAGAGCATAAAGTGATTGTATAATTCAGAATCCCAACAGGAAACAGATGGCTCAGTCAGATAAGGATAATGAGAAGAGAGTTTATACACAAAGGACGATGCACAGGGGTGTGGGTGCAGGGGAACCGCCAGAGATGGTGCAGTAGCCCTGGGCAAGTAGTGGGGGGTCAGGGAATGTGGACCCAAGACCACCTCGAGGAGAATAGGAACCCCCTTATTTGAAGGACCCAGCCAGATATTCACTCATAAATTATCTCCTTATTGTTTCTTTAAACGTTAACATTCATTAAAACTGGAATTGCAAAATTCTGTCTTCCTGGTCCAGGTGAAGACTTCAAGTGCTTTAGTAAATCATTTTTAATGAAGAAGCTGATTTTTTTTTTTTCCAAAGTCAAACCTGTAGGTAAGGTTTTCTTTCTTTCGTCTTTTCTTTTTTCTTTTCTTTTCTTTTCTTTTCTTTTCTTTTCTTTTCTTTTCTTTTCTTTTCTTTTCTTTTCTTTTCTTTTCTTTTCTTTTCTTTTCTTTTCTTTCTTTTTTCTTTTTTCTTTTCTAATGCAAGCTGCTGTTGGAGTCCACTCTCTTCTTGTTTGGTAGATAATATATATGATGATAGGTAATACATAACATGTCCTAGACACTGCCATCAACTCTTTCCTCACTGTTTTGTTTAGTCCCCCTCACCAGAGTCCTGGGAGATGGTTACCCACATAGTCCCCCTCTTTACTGATCACTTGAGGCAGTAGCTGAAGCTGAAACTCAGCCTATGGCCTCTAAGGCCTGAACCCCCAGGAGCCACTCTGCTTTATTGTTGGGGTAAGTTCTCTTTTACTTTGGAAAAAAAAAAATGAAAAGAGTATTCTTTTCAGGGTTTAATTATTCAGTTGAAGAGCTTCCAACACTCCTAAAAAGTGATTGCTTTATAGTCTGAAATGGATACTTCAATTTTATAAGAGCTGGGAGATTAAATTTTGAAGTGTACCATAAAGTTGACCCAGTGGTACCAGTTTCATAGGGAAACTTTTGTTTATGGTAAAAAAAAAAAAAAAAAAAAAAAAAGTATCAAATTTTCTGAAACCTTTTTTTGAAGGTTTCCAGGTAAATAAACTGCTGAATAAAGCTCCAATTAAACTGCCTTTTTTCCTCCAAAAGAAGCAATTGGCTTTCAAAAGAGGAAATTAACATCGATTAATTAAGAGAAACTTTAATTATTCAAAGTCAGTTGTAAGTATGACTTCAGATAATCCAGGAATGTTGGGTAAAGAACTTTCAAAGACCGTTTGGGTCGGCATCCTATTTTGTAGCAAGATTATACCAAAATCAGGGATCCCTGGGTGGCGCAGCGGTATGGCGCCTGCCTTTGGCCCAGGGCGCGATCCTGGAGACCCGGGATCGAATCCCACATCAGGCTCCCAGTGCATGGAGCCTGCTTCTCCCTCTGCCTGTGTCTCTGCCTCTCTCTCTCTCTCTCCCTATGACTATCATAAAAAAAAAGAAAAAAAAAGATTATACCAAAATCAGAGTTAAACTTTTATATAGCTGTCTCCTATCACTTAAAATCAATCTGCATTCCCATGCCCCCCACCGAGAATAACCTAGTGTTTTAACTTTTAAAGTTACTACTTTAAGTATTCATAAAATAATGCTTAGTAACATAGCTCTTGAAATCTGAAGATGGTCGATGTATGGTAATTTGGTTAAAATCACTAAGAATAACTTATTACCTAAAAGTTTTAAAAAGTGCTTTCTGTACACATGATCTCATGTAGTCTCCCTGCAGCCTTGTCCTGCGAGTAGTACTCTTAGATAAATGGAACACTAAGGCCCAGAAAGGTTAAGTAAATTATTCACATAATTTGTTGGTGGGGGAGCCAGGACTTAAATCCAGGGCCTCTGATGATGAACCTCACACTTTTAACTAACTCCTGCAGTGCCCTAGTTTTCTTCTTTCTTTTGGAGGACAAAAATAATAAAATAGGCTTGGGCAAACCCAAGATTAATCCTAAAAGAGAGAATTCTCTTTCTGGATGGTAGAAATGAGCAAGACCAGTGCAAGAAAGAGCAGCTTATTGTTTGAAGCTCCCCTGATTTTCTTATCCATTTCCTCCATTCGCATATGCAGATTCGGCCCCTCACAGTCCTGCTTCCATCATTCCTTGACAGCCTCTCTTCCCTTTCACACATCTTAGCTTTCCTTGGTAGAATGCCACTTGACTTTTGCTTCCATTGTGTTTATTGAAATGGCGTATAGGGAGCATTTGTTCTTGTTCACTTAGACTTTATGTTCTCTGGAGTGGGGGACCATGTGTGATACTTCTGTACTTTGAAAGGCATAGTTCTGGGTTAGAAATTCAGAGTGTGGGTTGATTTGTTTTTTCTCTGTAGCATATTTTAGTTTGTGGGGACTTTAGTCAAACTTCACATTTAAAGCAAAGCAGGACCATTGTGTAGAGTTGTGCAGACTTTGTACTTGCTTAAGGGTGCTGCATCTGAGAGGTAGCATTTCAATTGCAGGTGTTGTGTCTAGGTCAATTTTGATGCTTTTCTGACAAATAGCCGTTGATATCTAGGAAGGGAAGGTGCCTTTTAAATTCACTCGAAGGCAGCTGTGGGTCAGTGCAAAAATCCTGGCCACTGCCACATAGAGGAGATTTGTATTACAGTCAACTTTTAGAGACTGAGTCAAAAATAAAGTCTGGCTGAAAATGGCAGTTAGAGGACAGAAGAAATAACCAAATTCCTGTAAAGTAATTTTGAAAATTACTTTCACACCAAGCTCGAAACAAAAGTTTATGGGAAATGAGAGTAGTCTCTTAAAAGATATAGATTTTAATAGGAAACAGTGATTAAAAGACTAATATATAAAGCTGTGTTCTAAGTGTTGCATAATTACTGAGATCATTATCTCAACTTTTTCTGAGAAATGAGCTCATATAAAAATAGCAGATACCAGCCTATGCTGGAGGCTTCGTAAATGAATTAAATTAAAAGTATTTAGTCCTTTTTTCAAATGTTACAAATTGTGATTTTGCTGCCTTTTATTGTACTGAAAAAATTAACCCAGTAGAAATGAAAACTTGTTGGCTATATCGGTTGGTAGATTTGACACAATTAGAAGCTAAAGCCTGTGTGGTTCATGGCTATAACGTGGTCTTAAACACAGAAACTTTAAAGAGTTACATCGATATCTAAGGGATAGATCTCAAAAGGTTCATCTGTCATTTAGAGCTTTAGTTTTTAAAAACTACTGAGTTTAGCAGTAACCTTCACCTTTCCAGTTCTAGAAGCCAAATCACAACTTTGCAATGGCCTCTTTACCATAACATCTTAACAGAAGGGTAAGGTAGGATTGTGGCCAACCTGGCAAGAATACATCTTTGAAATGTATCCTCTATTTTCTCATCTTTAAAAATATTCGCCCTAAAGGACAGCACATCAAAGTGAGGGTGAGATTTTGTAGCTGGTAGATGTATTTCACATTTTGCTGTGATGTAGATTGCCAGCTAACTTCTGTTGCATTGGGCAGCAGCCTAGAAACTGGGTGTGACTGCAGTGGGAAGGAGTTTGGTGTTTGAGTCACTGAACTCAGGTGTGCTTTATTCCTTTTACTCTGTCAGCTAAACTGATATTTAGGTTTTCTTTTGAGTGTTTGATATTTGCACCCTAATGCTGCTGTAATTGTCAGCTTTTAGCAGGGTTTGCATATTGGAAATGGCCAAGTGAAAGAAAATCATGTTTTATCTTCCATACCCTCTGTTGAAGATTTTGTCTGTTTTTTTTTTTTTAACCCTTCTGAAGGGTTACATTTCTCAGTTCAGTGCTGACAATTCCTCTTCTGACGGATGCCTTTCTGCTAGTAGTAAGTGCTAATAAGTAAGTCAGCCTGACCTGTTTTCCTATCATGCCTCAGAGAAGTTACAAGGGTCATGTTTTCTGCCTCACTATTGAGAGCTTTCCATAGCCCATACTATCAATTCTCAGTTTTTATTTATTTTTAAAATTTTATTTATTTTTTAAGTAATCTCTGTGTCCACCGTAGGGCTTGAATTTACAGCCTAGAGATCTAGTCGCATGCTCTACTGACTGAGACAGCTGGGTGCCCTTGGCTTTTCTAATACCTGTTTTAGAAATTATCTGTTGTGGTTGGTCTAGTCTCTGTTGGGCCCTCCCCACCAGGCTTGTGGGGCACCTCCGCACATTTCTTGGAACATGCTTTAACAGCAACTGATATTAGCAGTGTTGGGGTGAAAAGACAGAAAAGTGTATGATTTACAGTAATAGGCCTACTGAGGTTTCTAGGACTTGAGTGCCAGTCTCCTTTCAAGGGAAGGCATTGTGGGTTTTTTTTTTTTTTTTTTTAAGATTTTATTTATTTACTAATGAGAGACACAAGCGAGAGGCAGAGACACAGGCAGAGGAAGAAGCAGGTTCCATGCAGGGAGGCCAACGTGGGACTCGATCCTGGGTGTCCAGGATCACGCCCTGGGCTGAAGGCACTGCTAAACCACTGAGCCACCCGGGCTGCCCTGGACTTGTGCTTTTTGTTTTTTTTTTTTTTTGTTTTTTGTTTTTTTTAAATTTATTTATGATAGTCACAGAGAGAGAGAGAGAGGCAGACATAGGCAGAGGGAGAAGCAGGCTCCATGCACCGGGAGCCTGATATGGGATTCGAACCCGGGTCTCCAGGATCGCGCCCTGGGCCAAAGGCAGGCGCCAAAGCGCTGCGCCACCCAGGGATCCCATGGACTTGTGCTTTTTGAAGTTATTTTTGTGAGCCGTGTTGGCATTCTTCTAACAGTCCTCCAAATGACAGCTGTTGATGTCCTCATAAATTCCTTTGGAAGGTGGAGCCTAAAGTACAAAAGATTTCCGATACTACTTTTGCCTCAAGGTGAAGGCCATGCCTGGCCCAACTAATTATTTACAATCCTCCTGGTTCCTGGTGGTGTGACTGAATCAGGTTGACGTACCCAGACAGCCCTCTTTGTCAGAAGGCAGGATAGGGCCTATGTGATTCCTTTGTCTAGCTCCTTGTCTACAAGCTGGCACTTCCCTCCCCTCTATAAATAATTTCCACAGGAGTCCGTCTGCAGAGAAACACTAGGATCACTCTGACCCAGGACATGCTCAGAGCTTCAGGAAGGCTTTCCTTCTGCACAGACTACCTCTGCTTTCATCCCACTTGCTTTAATTTAAAGACGTAGAGAAAGCCTCTAAGTTTTTAGGTATTTGGGGCAGAGTTCTACCCAAACCTTCATTTTAGTCACCATCTTCTGTTCCGGGATATGGAAACTCAGACACAGATACAGACTCTTGTATTGAATCGAGTCTCTTCCCTGCTGTTACTCATAGGAATTTCTGAGTGCGCTTTAATTGCTTACTGAAATTGGTTCAATCTGATGGTGTTTTTCTTTCTTTTAGTTCTGCTGACTATTAAGGTTTATGAGGGGAGGGGTTATGTCCCTTCTGTCTCCCAGGGCCTGGCATAGTGCCTGGCACCAGACTGATTTGCATCCATCTGTCTGGCCATGCTGGGATCCTCTTTCTTTGTCTTCACCGCCCTTATTCAGAACTGCCTCATCAGAGCTTAGACAAGAATGCTGGGAATGGGCCTGAATCAGCCTTTCCAGCCGCCAGTCTTTGGAGGACTATACTGACTGTCTCTTGGCTGTCAGTTGGAGCCTCTGGCACCTTCCAGTCTCAGCATGCCTGGTCTGGTGCCTCCCGTGGCATGAACGTGGGCCGGTGGGGGCGCCCTCCCAACAAGGTAGTGGCTGTGCGGGCAGCCAGATCCAGGATCCACAAGTGCAGAGAGAGAAGGCTAGCTGTGGAACCAGGAGCACAGGTGACACCACCTCAGCAGATGCTGGGGGTATGTGGCCATTCTACACCAGAGACTCACCTGGGCTCAAGGTTGGCCTTCTTCCAAAATTGGTTGAGTCTTCTGTTCGTCACTTCTGTATATTGCACTTTTGGGGCAAGCACTCATTCATGGATTTGGCTCCATCCATCTGCCTGTCATCTGAAGAAGAAAGAAGGAAGAAAAACCCAACATATCTTGGATCAAAAGCATAGTGATTTTCTGTTTGAGAAAAAGATATTCTGTAAGCTTACTGTTTAATAGGGAACTTAACAAGAATTTTAAGGAATCAATTTTGTTTTTCCCCATGGCTAATAAACTTTGTAATTCATTCATACTAAGTCTCATTGCTGATTCCTGACTACTGGGGCTCTTTGCCTCTCTGCCTTTAGATTTACAAGTGAGTGTGGAGAAAACATGTCTTGGGGAGATTGTTTTCTTTGTTGGATTAACAATTTCTTAGATGCTGATATAGTCATTCACATTCAAGATACTGTAATTGGCCGTGGCTTGTTTTCTTCCAGGTACTTCTGTCCTGGTGATTGTTATTTTGTGTGTTCTGTGATTGTTAATGACTGTGCCAGTGACTCCATCAGGAAGATCTGTGTTTAGAGGCAGCGGGGACCCAGGGAAAGAGACATAGGGGTCATAAGCCAGATATCTCAGATAAAATGTTTGCTCAGTCTATACTTTATCTCTGAAACCTTAAGTAATTTAGCTTCTTGTCTCTCTCAGTTCTTAATTCTGTAAGTGTAGGCCAGAGGTTTCCATTTATTTCTCACCAGTTGCTAAAACGTTTTGAAAGAATTTATTTGGTAAATTGGATTTATCAAATAAAATTTTGTTTTCTTTTTCATTTTTTCAAAAGGATTTTATTTATTCATAAGAGACCCACAGAGAGAGGGACATAGAGAGAAAAGCAGGTTCCCCACATGGAGCCTGATACAGACTCCATTCCAAAACTCCAGGATCATGCCCTGAGCTAAAGGCAGACGCTCAACCGCTGAGCCACCCAGGCGTCCCTAAAATTTTGTTTTCATTTTGAAAATTAAAGACCTTAATACTCAGAATGAGATACCAGCATTTCTAAACTAAATTGATACAATTCAACCTCCCTCCTCCCCGCAAAAAAAGTTTGAAGTTTCAAAAAAAAGAAAGAATATTGGGAGCGTCTTATGTTTCTTCCCTCTCGGTGATGCAGATCCAAAAAAGTTAGCATCAATCAATTTATCTGGTGGTAGACTCCTTACAGTGTTTCTTCCCCCCCCCCCCTTTAATTAGAAGTACCCCTCAGTTAAGACAAATTCAGATCTATTTCCTGTTTCATTTCTGTTATTTTGTGAGGAGGGCATGGTCTTAAAAGATTTTTCCATTGGAAGGCTTGTTAGAATTAGGCTAAGAATAATATCACAAGTCTTTCTTTTCTCTCTCTGTTCTAAAAGTAAGTAACCCTTAGATCCTCAGTTTCTTTATAAAAAAAAGACTTTAGAGATATATAAAAATAGGGATACCTTTGAAGGTGTTTTATGAACTATAGGGTGCCTACAGTTGTTGCTCTGTAATTGACTTCCTATTGCTTTTGTTTGCTTATAGTTTAAGTCCTTTCTACTCCAGCTTAAAAATATTGTTTAAAACAGTGAAAACTCTATCTAATGCAATTTCCATGTCTTCTATAGCTGTTTTAAAGACTTAAAAAATTCAGCTGCTTTTTCATTGGAAAGGTCCTATAAAAAGAAGAAACCCAAATTTTAAAATTTAGGTTTTTTTTTTTTAGTAGATTTATATGTGCACACATGGAGTCAGATAGTTATACAAGTTGCTATGAAAAGTTTTCATCACTACCTAAAACCAAGCACTCACAACTCTTTGAACTGATAAGTTTTGTTGCTCTTCATGGCTCTAAAAGATTTGTTTTATTGTTGTCACTTGGTATTTGTTAAGGCATTTTCTGTTGACCTCTAGGAGACTAAAGATTTGGTTCTCCATACTGTTGCCTGAGATACACCTTCTTGTCTGTTCTCTCTCTAAAGCTCTACTCTTAGCTCAGTATTCAGGGTTATCTTGTTGTGACCACATAAATGCTCTTCACAGGGGACCCACGTAGAAAACTATGATTATGTCTTCACTGCTGTACATTTGTACAGTTGTTGGCCTGTGTACAAGTGTGTGTGCACACACACGTTTGCACTTAATTTTCTTCATACCACTCAGTAATTCAATTTGGGACTTCCCTTCAGTTGTGTGAATCTCATTGCACGGAAACTCCTTTGACATCCTGGCAATAAGGTCATCTTGAGAAACTCTTTCCTGAAGCTTCTGCCCTTATGTGTGTTGCTCAGCTGCCACCTTCGATCTGACACTACCCACTACCCCCCTACCCTGCCTCCATTGTTCTCTCATGTTGGATCCTCACTCAGTGTGGTAGAGAGCACCTCTTCTTGTAGGTTTGGGGGAGGGGTACATATATGAATGATATGTATTGTAAAGATAGCTTTCGGTAGTTTGATTGGGTTGGCTGAGTATTGAACTCTAGATGAGGAGCATATTTTCCTTGGAACTTTGGAGGCATTGCTCCATTATATTTTAGCTTCCAGGGTTGAATCCAGAGCCCCTCTGATTGTCCATCCTCAGTATAAAAGCAGCTTTTTAGTTTTGGAAGCTTAGGTAGGGCCTTCTTGCTATGAGGAAACTTGGTGTTCAGAGATTTCATAAAGATGGGCCTGTGGCTGATGTCATCCATCATTGCCCTGGCTACTTAGTAGGTCCTCTTAATCTAAAAACCTGTGTCCTTTAGCTCTGGAAATTGTTTTTGTTTAACTGATGATTTCCTCCATTCTTTTTTCTGTAATTGAACTTTTTAGAACTTCCGTTCACTTAATTATTGTGTTGATCCTCTACTTTTCTAATCTTTTCTCAGTGTCCATTTCTTGGTCTTTGTTTCTACTTTCAAGGAGATTTTCTTGATCTTGTAAGTGTCCTTTTGAGGTTTTCTTTTGTTGAATTCTGTATTTTCTAAGAACTCTTATTTTCTGGGACACCTGGGTGGCTCAGCAGTTGAGTGTCTGCCTTTGGCTCAGGGCATGATCCTGGAGTCCCAGGATCAAGTCCCACATCGGGCTCCCTGCATCGAGCCTGCTTCTCTCTCTGCCTATGTCTCTGCCTCTCTCTCTCTGTGTGTCTTATGAATAAAAAACAAAAACAAAACAAAACAAAAAAAAACCTTATTTGCTGAATTTCCTCCCTTAAAAGAAAATGTCATCCTATTTTTGCTTTGTGAATGTAATGTCTTCTCTTGTCTTTGAAGATATTAACATGAGGTTTTTTTATTTTCTTCCTGCTTAGTCTCGTTTACTCCAGATTGCTTGTATTGTTACTGCCTCTTTCATATTAGGTGTGGTGCTAAAATAGCTGATGGAAACTGTGCAATTAGATGGAGTTTGTCCAACATGGTCAACACTCTTTTCAGTACAAGCACAAAATCTCTTATCTGCAGTTCCAACGTCTTAAGTTCAAAGCACCAATATCAATAGGAACTCATAGATTCTGATTTTATTTTTCTTAAAGATTTTATTTATTCACGAGAGGCAGAGAGAGAGAGAGAGACTTAGGCAGAGGGAGAAGCAGGCGCCCTGTGGGGAGCCCAGTGTGGGATTTGATCCCTTCAGGATCATGCCCTGAGCCAAAGGCAGATGCTCATGCACTGAACCAGCTAGGTGCCCCTAGATACTGATTTTAATAAATGGGTTATGCTCTCTATCATTAATATCATGCTCAAATTTGGCCAATGGGAGTTCAGTCCAACTTTTGTAGTATTTTGATGTCTTCCCTATCATTCTTTGAATACTTCTTGATTGTGCAACAAGATGTTCCAAGGCTCATTTTGTATTTTTCTTGCCCTAAATGTAAGAATTAGCTTTTTCTCTAAAGAGCCCAAGTTTCTTTTAGTGGATGATGGTATTTCTAAACCAAGATCCATGGCTAGGCATGTTCCTGGGTACCAGTTGTAGCACTCTTTTCAGAAAAACAAGCCAGTAAGACAAAAAATAAGAAAATTTAAAAACATATATAAAATATTTTGTGTATAACACTATATTTTATATGACATACACGTATATACCATGGGGTCATATGATTCCTGCAATTCCAATCCAATACCAAACGTTACATCTGTAACACTGAGGGGGACCTATCAGTATGTTTAATCATTTGTTCAAGCCTAGACTAAATAGAAAATAGTCTTAGAATCTCTTTTCTATGCCACTGCAAAAAGCAAACCTCACTAGAGATCAATATTTGTTTTTGGGGGGCACCTGGCTGGCTCAGTGGTTGAGCGTCTGCCTTCGGCTCAGGGTGTGATCCCAGGGTCCTGGGATTGAGTCCTGCATGGGGCTCCCTGCAGGGAGCCTGCTTCTTCCTCTGCCTATGTCTCTGCCTCTCCATGAAAAAATAAATAAAATCTTTTAAAAAATTGTTTTTTGTTTTTTTAGATAAAATTTAGATGCAATAAACTACATCCTGTGTCCATACTTTCTACTTTTGACCGTGTATAGACCTGTGTAATCTCCTATCCCTGTAAAGGTATAGGAACATTTCCATCACAACAGAAAGTTCCCTCATGCTTTTTCTTGACAAGTCATGGGAATAATTAAAAAGTACATGTGAATATATTGACAGAGAGGAAAACATTTTTAAGGTATGCACTGTGTGATAAATTCAATCCTTTTTAGGCATTTACCGAAGAGACTCCACTCATGATCTAATATTTTCTTCATTTTTTCCAGGTGTAACACACTAATGTCTCTGAATGTACCAATAATCACTTTAAGACTAGAGCAAGTTGGCTAGGTATGCATGCACAAATATAAACACATATCTTTCGTGTGTGTGTTGGTTTAAAATGGCCATTTGGGGATAATCCCCAACAGTATATCAGTAATCTTATTTCATGTCAATATTTTCCTACATAATTAAATAAAAATAGAGGAGTTTTCCCTAAAAACGGGGGATGGTATGCAGGGAATCATTAGAGTAATAAGAAAATACTGTTGTCCAGTCTTTCATTAAAAAGCAAACTGGAGGGGTGCCAGAGTGACTCAGTCAGTTAAGCACCTGCCTTTGGCTCAGGTCGCGATCTCTGGGTCCTGTGATTGAGCCCAGGATCTAGCTCCCTACTCAGTGGGGAGCCTACTTCTCTCTCTCTCTGCACTCCCCCTGCTGGTGGCTCTTTCTTTCAAATAAATACATAAAATCTTTAAAAAATAAATTAAAAAAAAAACCTGAGAAAAGAGAATTTATTTCCAGTTTTCCTGCAGAGTTGGGTGGAGCAGTTGTTGGAGCTTGAAGCCCCACTTAATGTTGCCCTTTTGCCTTTCAAGCATGTGTAAGACTGAGAGACTGATCATTTGAGGTCCTTTCTGGGCATTCTGAGTGTGTCCCATTCCCCTCTGTGTCTACCTGCATAATGATTAAGAGCCCAGTGTATGAAATGACTATTTTATGAGTTTATTAGGAACACCAATGTGAATTTTCTTATTCAAAAAAATGGAAAGACTTATGAGAAAACTTGATTACCTTAAGATGGTTTAATGCAGTATACATGTGTATCTCCAACTTTGCATCTCATAATCTATTGCTGCCACATTAGAAATTTTAGCCATGTTGCATTTTTCTTTAATTCATTATCTTCATTAATATAATGCAGTAAATATTTTTTTCTAGATTATTTAACTCGATTGCTCCCTGGCACTGTATCAGAGATGTGAAGTCAGGGAGGCCAAATTTAAGCCTGTGTAAATTTCCCTGGTGCTGCCACTCTGTCTTCTGAATGGTATGGTCAGTCCAAGGATAATGTCAGGACTCCAACAAAAGTACTGTGTCAGCTTATTCCCAGACACTATCATTGGCCAAGTGTTGCTTAGTCTCACTGGCAGAGAAAAGCCTAGGGAAGAGGTGGAGCCTTCCTTCTTCCATTTATATTTAATGACACCTGCTGCCTAGAAGGCTGCCACTGCTCTTCAAGATTCAGCAGATCCCTGAGAATTTCTAAAACTGAGTATTTACCAAGGGATACAGTCTGTATGGATTTCGAGTACTTGGTAGCTATGTCTAAAAAATTGCTTCCTAGATTCTTGAGAGTTGTTGAAGAGCATGGTTCCGTTGTGAGGGTTATAGTGGGTTCCAATTCGCGTGTGTTCTGGGATGTCACAGCAGTCTACCTGGTGGCCAATTAAGATTTTTAAGCTTTCTGGGAGAACTGTGAGGGGTACTGTGGGGCTTACTGTTGGGTTACTAGATGCTGGCATTAAAAAGAGGGCGGGAATGGCAGCCTCTAGCTCCTGGAGAGAATGCTTCATGAGGACAGCAGCACCTCCTGAAATGAGGATGGATGCAGGAGACCAGAAGGACAGGCATCCCAGCTGGGGGGACACAGGCATGGTGGAGGACGACTGCAGCTGAAGGAAATATGAAAGAAGGTCTTCTGGTGGGAGTTCAAATTGCAGGGAAATTAGGTCAAGTTCTCTTTTAAAGAATCTATTTGTTTATTTGAGAGAGCACTAGAGAGAACAAGCACAAGTGGGGCAGAGGAGCGGGGACAAGCAGGCTCCCCACTGAGCAGGGAGCCCAATGTGGGGCTTGATCCTAGGATCAAGACATGAGCCAAAGGGAGCCACTTAATCAACTGAGCCACCCAGGCGCCAGCAGAGAAAGCAGGCTCCCCACTGAGCAGGAGCCCAATGTGCGGGCTTGAATCCTCGGATCAAGACATGAAGCCAAAGGGAAGCCCTTAATCAACTGAGCCACCAGGCGCCCCTCAAATTCTCTTTTAACTATGATCTGAATTCTTGATTTTTCGTATTGCCAGCGAGGCCTGATTAAAAGGGAGATTTGTTTGAAAACTTCAAGATAACACTTTACTCATTGAATTCTTTTTACTTTTAAAATACATATGTGCAGTTTTCTTTCCATAGCCAAATGGTTAATTTTATTTTGTTCTCTGAATTGGCATCAAAATAATTAATCATGAAAGTATTTCAGTAGATTAGTATATATATTCAGCTGTTCAGAATACAGCCAGTCAACTCTTCTATATCAGCCAAATGTGTCAGAATAGACTAGGCATTTATAATCTCCGAAGAATGCTTAAGTTTTAACTTTTGAATGAAAAAGCATTGAATGTTCTTGACATTTATTTATTTTTTTAAAGATTTTATTTATTTATTAATGAAAGAGAGCGCGGCAGAGACACAGGCAGAGGGAGAAGCAGGCTCCATGCAGGGAGCCTGATACGGGACCCGATCCCAGGTCTCCAGGATCACATCCTGGGCTGAAGGCAGCGCTAAACCACTGAG
Organism: Vulpes lagopus; assembly: GCF_018345385.1. Lineage (NCBI taxonomy): Eukaryota > Metazoa > Chordata > Mammalia > Carnivora > Canidae > Vulpes > Vulpes lagopus. The sequence goes on from NC_054829.1 coordinate 105,814,540, forward strand.
CCACCCAGGCTGCCCACGTCCTTGACATTTAATATGTTTTTTTGGTTGTTAAAGATTTTATTTATTCATGAGAGAGACAGAGAGGCAGAGACATAGGTAGAGGGAGAAGCAGGCTCCCTGTGGGACTCAATCCTGGATCCCAGGACCACACCCTGAGCCAAAGGCAGATGCTCAACCACTGAGCCACCCAGACATCCCTAATACGTTTTTTAAAAAAGAAAACAGCCAAGGGGGGCCTGGTTGGCTCAGTTTGTTAAGTGTCAGACTCGATCTCAGATCTTGATCTCAGGGTTTTGAATTCAAGCCCTGCATTGGGCTCCATGCTGGGTATGGAGTCTCCTTAAAAAAAAAAAAATTAGAACAACCAGCTATCACTTTATGTGGGAGGAAAAAAAGATGAAAGTGGAGAAGGTAGAAGCTATTCTTAGTGATGGATATTTAATTATGCACTGTGGTCCAAGAACAGATTGGATATCATGGCTTACAGTGGAATTTGAAGCCTTACTTAATTAAGTGCTGAGCTTTGCTTGGGATTGAATGTCAAGTCAGGTGAAACTTGTTTTGTGTAGTTTTCATTCAAAACCCCATTCTATCCCTTCCAACTTTGTTCAATTCTCTTTGACCTCTTTTGACTGCATGTCTTACATGATAGAAAAAGTCTTGAGTTATGGAAAATGCCCGAACTACAGGAAACAACCTTGTAGCCTTTACTGTTTTTTTTTTCTCCTGAAGTTAAATTACCTTAACTGTAGCCCCAAAGCAGGTACTGCCAGAGTATCTAAGGTCTTTACACTGTAGTAGTGCTGAGGGAAGACTGTTTAGAAGGTCCTTGGGAGTGGCTGTACTTTAGAATGTTCTTCTCTGCTGCATCCCATGAGTAGTCTCAAGGATTCAGAATCTTGGTGTTTGTCCATTAGTGGTATGAGTCCAGCCCTAGTGAGACCTAAGCTGTGTTGGTCAAACTTGAATCTTTTATTAAAATCATGTTAACATTAATTTACAGTTAGAAGTGTATGTCATATGCAGGGCAATGTTTGTCTAGAGCCAAGATCTCTTGGAGATGAAAATCAATCAGAAGATGCTTATTGGACAAGGACTTCAGGGATCTGTTATCTAGGTTATGATGAGCAAAAACCCATTTCCACATTAAGAAATGCAGATTTTTTACTTTAATTAGTATCACTTTATTGTGATTCTGGATATCTGGGTTCTAGTGCTAGCTTTGCTACTACCTTTGTGACCTTAGCAATTCCTCCACCTTTTTGGGTTCTGGTGGCCTTGTTTTTTTTTTTTTTGTCTTGTTTTTTGTTTTTTGTTTTTTAAAAGGATAGAATTAGGTGGCCTCATGTACCTCAGGTGCAATATTTTTCTTCCTTACTGATGTTCAGTGCCTCTAATAAATTCCAACTCTCATCCCGATGTTGAGTATCCTACATTTTCCACTTTGTACTTTTCTGTGCTGTTATAGTAAAATGTTATATTCATAGGTTAAAAGCTGTTTTAAAGATCTGTCCAACACAGTCATCCATCTGATGCCTGTGGGAGCCCACTCTGACTTAAAAACAATCAGCTCTTTGGAGCTGAGACACTGCCTTAGGTACCTGGACATCCCTGGGTCCCTAGGAGCAAGTGGTAGGAGTAGGTATGAGAGGTGGCTAAGGAAGACCCCCTTTCCTGAGCTTAGCTTTGAGAACAAGAACTAGATAGGATGGGCTAGATCTGAGAGGCCCACAGCTCCTCCACAGGGGGAACTTGGGGAGTTCAGAGACATGTGTGCAGTTATTTAATTTTTTGACTCCATGTTCATCTTTCACCTCTGAGGAGGCTTTTTCTGTAAGACTGATCGAAAATACATTTTGGGGAGGGGGTTCCTATTTGCTTCCTAGTGGATTTTCCCGTTCTAATTTGTTTGCTCTTAGGCTTGCTATTCCCCTATTCTTTCATTAAGACCTGTGCAGGGTTTGAGATGTTATTCTACTTGTTATGTGATTGAGATCTCTCTCTCTCTTTTTAAAGATTTGTTTATTTTAGAGAGAGTTAGCAAATAGGGAAGGGGCAGAGGGAGAGAGAGAATGTCAAGCTGACTTCCCACTGAGCACAGAGCCTGACACAAAGCTTGATCCCATGACCCTGAGATCATGACCTAGCTGAAACTAAGAGTCAGGTGCTCAACTGACTGACCACCCAGGTGTCCCATGATTGATATACACATAGATGTGAGTGTGTGTATGAATACTGTGGAAGGATGAGGACATCTGGGTCAGGGGAAATAATTCTTTATTAAAAAAATTCTTTGCTGATATAACCAGATCAACAACTAGAGTACCACGCAGCAGTGAAAGCTCATGGAATTTCTCTGTGTAAGTATCAGGTTTTGCCCCATAGGAGATGACGCTACTATATTTGCTCCATTTATATAGATAGGCAGTTCCCTTTCCCTCTCAAAAGGAGGGAGAATAACCTTTGCTCCTTTTAGATAGGATGGGAAGGCTCCTGGGTTTTACCCTAACCTTTTAGAATACAGATGCATCTCTCTGAGGGCCAGATAAATATCCCTGTCTTCTGGATTTTTATATCCAGGGGATATTTCCAGGGTCCGCACTTCTGTAAATACCTGGAAAGATAATACTCCCGTCTTCCTGGCATATTGGGAATTTAGCCTTGGTGCCTCATCTGGGCTGTAACCATTTGGCCCTCTTGTGGAGATAAGTTTTGTCATCCCCCCCCCCCCTTTTTTTTTAAGATTTTATATATTTATTCAAGAAACAGAGAGAGACATAGGCAGAGGGAGAAGCAGGCTCCATGCCAGAAGCCCGACGTGGGACTCAATCCCAGGTCTCCAGGATCACTCCCTGGGCTGAAGGCAGTGCTAAACCACTGAGCCACCCGGGTTGCCCTATCATCCCTTTTGGATGGAGCAATTAACTAGGCCAGGGCTATAGATCTAATCCCCATGGTTTATGAAAAGCAAAACACATCTAGGTTAAATGAAAGCAAACGTTTGTCATCTTTATATCTTTTTCTTGTTTCAGGAGGCTAGGGCTTTTATAGGAACACTGAGAAATCCAGGGAAGTTTTATTTCCCCACATCCACAAAAGTGCTTACGCAATTCTGATAATACCTATTTTTTAAAAGATTTTATTAATTTATTCATGAGAGACATACAGAGAGAGGCAGAGACATAGAGAAGCATGCACCTCACAGGGAGTCCGATGTGGGACTTGATCTCAAGACCCTAGGATCATGCCCTGAGCCAAAGGACACTCAGCTGCTGAGCCACCCAGGTGTCCCCCTATTTTTTTAAGTAGTCACTTAATAGAGAAGTAAAAGGGGGCAATTCAGTTGCTTATATATCATATGAGTGAGGATTACTGGAAATTAGAGCCAAATCTCACTGTGATTCAAATAGAATTCTAGGCATGTATATATATATTTTTCCCTCTCTGTTAGAAAAAAGGCTGATGGGAAAAAAAAAAAGGCTGATGGTTTGAAGACTATTTCTTGGTATCACTCATGCTGGCAAAATGGAAGCAGATGGCAAACTGGGGCATTTTAAATTCCACTGCTAGCTAAAACTATAAGAACATAAAGCCCCATGATTATGCTGCATTGATCAAGTGATTAAAATGAAAAGAGTGCATTTTGGAGCATAGAATTTCTTCTGATCTCCTTTACTAGATTGGCAGCTTGGAAATTTTAGAATAAAATAACTGTCATTTAAAAGAGACAGTTCATCTTTTTCATTAATTTTGTTGGTCTTGGGATCCCTGGGTGGCGCAGCGGTTTGGCGCCTGCCTTTGGCCCAGGGCGCGATCCTGGAGACCCGGGATCGAATCCCACGTCGGGCTCCCGGTGCATGGAGCCTGCTTCTCCCTCTATGTCTCTGCCTCTCTCTCTCTCTCTCTATCTCTGTGACTATCATAAATAAATAAATTTAAAAAAAAAAAATTTGTTGGTCTTATGGTGTATTAGCTCAGACTTCTATAACAAAATATCATAGAGTGGTTTAAACAAGACAATTTTTGATTACAGTTTTGGGGGCTGAGAAGTTCAAGGTCAAGATGAAGCAGATTTGGTTCCTTTTAAGAACGCTTTCTTGGCCTACACACCTCTATCTTCTCATAATGTTCTCACGTGGCGGGGGGGGGGGGGGGGAGAGGCAGGGGGAAGCTCTGGTGTTCTTGTCTTCTTACAAGGGAACTAATCCCATCATGAGGGTTCTATCCTCTTGACTTCATCAGAACCTAATTTCCTCCCAGAGGCTCTACCTCCTAGTATCACACAGGTGATTAAGGATAGGAGTTTTGTGGGGACACAGACATATAGTCCATAACAGAACATCTGAGTGTGACTTCAGTTGAAGATGGCAAATTAAACAAATACAAGTTTCTTTCCTGAAATCCTAACAAAACAAGAATACAGGAAAAAAAAAAAAAGAGAGATGTATACCCACAGCATAAAGAAACTGGGAAAAGAGGGAATTGCAACAAAATACTGGTGCTAGAAAGCAGACAAATAATAACAAGCCTGTATTACTTCTCAATTGTTACATAACAAAAATACACCAAACTTAGTAGTTAAAACAAAGCACATTTATCTCAGTTTTTGGGGGTCAGGAATCCAGGCTTCCATCAGTGTCTTTCCCAGGCCGAAATCATGATGTTGGCTCTTGGCCAGGGGTAACCCTCAATTCCTTGCCTCTCCAACATGGCAGCTTGCTTCATCAAAGCATGCAGGCTGAGAGGCAGCAGAACTAGTGCTGTAGACAGAAGTCAGTCTTTTAGAAACTAATCGTGGAAGTAAGATCCCATCACCTTTACCATATTCCATTTGTTCAAAGCAAGTCACTGGGTCCTGCTCACACCCTTAGGGGAAAGGGTTGTAAAAAGGTGACAATGTCAGGAACAAGATCATGGTGGGCATCTTTTTTTTTAATTGATACATTTATTGAAATAATTGCAGATTCACAGGTAATTTGTAAGAGATAATACAGAGATATCTGGTATGGCTCTTATCCATTTTTCCCCAAAAGCAGTATTTTGCAAAACTAGTATCATACCCAAGATGTTGATACTAACATTGATGTAATCCACCTGTTTTATTTCCCAGTTTTACTTGTACTTGTTTAGATGTATGTGTGTGTTCAGTTCTGTACAAGTTTGTATGGTTTTATCACACGTAGGTTTGTGTATCCACCACTGCAATCATGGATCCTTTGTGTAGAGGACCATTTTTGCAAGCCACATACAACAGATCATCTCATGATTTCCATAACTCTGATGTGCAAAAAATACATCCACCTCCATCCCAGGCCCCTAAAGTCTTGTCTCGTTTCAGCATCAGCTCAGGATACAAAATGGTGGTCTGAATCAGGTCCAGGCCCTATGGCTGTAGTCCCTCTCTAACTGCCCCAAGACACTTTGTTGCTGATTTGGTGATGCCTCATTAGTGTGAAGCAGCAGCTGGGCCTTCAGTTCCTCCACCCATGGATCCTCCTCAGCTTCTCTGACTTCTGGGCTGACATGTACTTTCCCTCTCTGCAGAATACCCTTGTCACCAGGATTAGAGGCAGCAGGAACTTAGATTTCGGTTCATCCTCATGGGTTCTAGGTGTGCTTGTGGTTCTTAGCTTGTTTTCTCTCCCCTACTTTGTATCCATCTTCCTTTCCTGACTGCCTGTGGGCTTTAGCTCCAGAATTAGACAAATATGATGACAGTCTCCTAGAAAGTGCTTGACCAGTTCCCACAATTGCCCAAGGTTAGATCTCTGTAACAAACCTTTGTGTAGTCACACATTATATTCTCAGTGGTTTGCATCTTTGGCTGAACCCTAACTTGTACACAGTCCAAAAAGCTGACCATCAGGCAGCAGTAAGGAAAACTAAGAAACAACCAATTTATGTCATTTAACCATAGGATTTGTTGGAATGAGTGCCTCCGGAAGTATGGGGTAAATCATGGGTTATAAACATGAGGATTGCCTGAAGGTCTGTTTAAAAAGCTGTTAGACCCCAAACTCTCTATATAGGTGGGCAGAGTGCCCTTTCTCCTACCTGGAAGGAATGCAAGAGTTGTTTCTTAAGACTTGGGGACATTGGGCACTGATGAGAACTGGTGTGCCTGTGGAAAACAGGAGGACTGAGTGAAAGTTAACTTACAAAAGTTGGGACTCCAGCCATCTTTCTTTACCTTTGTTGTGGTATGCAAGCCCTCAGTATTACATCCTCCAAGTACATTAGAGAGGAGCCTCTTATAAGAAATCTGGCTGACCCAAAAGAAGAGACTTGAAAAATGTTGGCATTGTATAAAATCCTGAACAATGTAATTGTCCTAAGTCGGAATTTATTTGCTAGGTCTCAGCAAATAAAAACTTGAAGAAGGTGGTTTTAGGATAAATACATTCCTCAAATTATAATAATCTTCCTTTATCTGTGAAAGACCATCTTTTTTTTTTGCCATGGGCACATCTGCTAAGGGTCATTATATGTAGTGCTGAGGGAGAAGACACTCTTGGCGAGTGATATTTATCAGTAATATTATTCTAGCAATCAGTGACAAGTGTCATCACTGGTGTACTTTTTGTACACTTAGAACAGGAAAAGGAAATACCCCCACACCTTACATCATATTCAAAAGCTTTCAGCTTTTCACTTATTCTGAGTCAAGTGAACAAGACAGGATGTCCACTCACTCTTGCCACTTTTATTCAACATAGGATTGAAAGTCCTAGGCAGAGCAATTAGACAAGAAAAAGAAAGAAGGTCTCCAACTTGGAAAGGAAGAAGTATAAAACTTTATCATTGTTTGCAAATGACAGGCTGTTATATATCAAAAACCCTAAAGAGTCCACCAAAGAAACAGAACTAATAAATGAATTCAGTACAGTTGCAGGACATGAAAATCAATGTACAAAAATCATTTGTTTCTGTAAACGAATAACAAACCACCAGAAAGAGAAATGAAGGAAACAGTTCCACTTAAAACTGCATCAAAAAGAATAAAATACCTAGGAATAAATTTAACCAAGGAGGTGAAAGACCTGTACACTGAAAACTGATGTTGATAAAAGAAACTGAAGGAGATGCAAATAAATGGAAATGAGATGCAAACAAATTATTCTGTGCCTGTGGGTTGGAAGACTTAATATTGTTAAATGTCCGTGCTACTCAAAGCAATCTATAGATTCAGTGAAATCATAACAAAATTCCAGTGGCTTCATCAAGATAAAAAGCTTCTGCACAGTGGGGGAAATAATCAACAAAACTAGAAGGCATCCTGTGGAATGGGAGAAGATATTTGCAAATGACTTGTCTATAAAGGGTTAGTATCTAAAATCTATAAAGAACTAATCAAATTAAACGCCCAGAAAACAAATAATCCAGTTAAATTGGACAGAAGACATGAATAGACATTTATCCAAAGAAGACATCCAGATGGCCAACAGACACATGAAAAGATGCTCAATATGACTCATCAGGGAAATACAAATCAAAACCACAATGAGATACCACCTCACACATTTTAGTCAGAATGGCTAAAATTAACAACACAGGAAACAACAGATGCTGATAAGGATGTAGGGAAAGGGGAACCCTCACTGTTGGTAGGAATACAAACTGCTACAGCCTTTCTGGAAAACAGTATGAAGGTTCCTCAAAAAAGTTAAAAATAGAGCTTACCCTATGACCAACAATTAGACTACTAGGTGTTTACCTAAAGGATACAAAAATACTAATTCAGAGGGAGACATGCACCCTGATGTTTATAGCAGCACTATCAACAATAGCTAAGTTATGGAAAGAGCCCAAATGTCCATTGACTGATGAATGGATAAAGAAGATGAGGGTGTGTGTATGTGTATAACAGAATATTAGCCATCAAAAAGAATGAAATCTTGCCATTTGCAATGATGTGGATAGAGCTAGAGAGTATAATGCTAGATGAAATAAGTCAGAGAAAGACAAATATCATATGATTTCATTCCTAGGTAGAAATTAAGAAACAAAACAGTTGGACTTAGGGGAAGGAAAAAAGAGAGAGAGGCTAACCATAAGAGACTCTATAGAGAATAAACTGAGGGTTGCTGGAGGGGAGATAGGTGGGGGATTAGCTAAATCTTTAGGTGATGAGTATTAAGGAGAGCACTTGTGGTGAGTACTGGGTGTTGTATTTAAGTGATGAATCACTAAATTCTCCCGCTTAGACCAATATTACACGATATGTTAACTAGAATTTAAAAAATTTCATGTACTTCTGAAAAAAAATTCCAATGGCATTTTTTTACAGAAATGCAACAGATAATGCTAGAATTTGTATGGAACCATGAGAGATCACAAATAGCCAAAGCAATCTTGAGAAGGAAGAAGCTGGAGGCATTGTACTCCCTGATTTCAAACTACACTACGGAGCTGTAGTAATCAGAACAGTTTGGTATTGGCATGAGAACAGACCTATAAATCAGTGGAATAGAATGAAGAACCCAGAAATAAACACATGCATATATGGTAAATTATTTATGATAAAATAGCATGGAATATAAAATAGGGAAAGGGGATAGTCTCTTCAATAAACAGTGATGGGAAAACTGGACAGTCACATGCAACAGAATGAAACTAGATTATTATCTTATGCCATACATCACCACTAACTCGATTAAAGATTTGAATGGAAGACCTAAAACCAACTATCTTTCTAATCATCTTATCTCCTTTTCCAGTAGTCAGCTTTGCTTAAATTGTAACTATTTTCTGCTAGAAAATTTTACACGTTATTTTTACTGCTCTGTCTTAGCAGTAGGACATCTATATTATGTATACTATCCTGACTGATGTACCTATTGCTACTATGGATTTTGAAAGTCTTGCCAAGTAAGTTTTTTGTAGTATCTTACCTCCAGTGGAGTATAGATGATGGGACTGCTTTGTCCAACTGCCTCTACTGATTATTATCCAGTAGAATAAGCAACTATGAGGAAATACGGTTCTAAATTTTATCCTCCTCCCTTTCATCCAGCACAGCTTTATTTTACTTTCTCTTGGGCCCGATGCTTTAAACATGTGTGCCTTAGCCTGTTTTGCCAATTTTGAGATTTTCTTGAGGAAGTACAGATTTATGGCTTTCAGTTAAGCCACTAAAATTTCAATAAAGAAGAAAGTGATCATTCTTCCACTAAGAATAACCATACTAGCATTTTTATATTTTTCCTTCCAGTCTTTTCTCTGTGTACAATCATGTTGCCACATATTATGTTCTTAAAAACATCCCAAAGTCAAAAGTACAAAAATAAACAATATGCTTTTTGTTCTTTTCCAAAAAAGCAGGAACATTTATTAAATTGGAAATAGTACTGCATCTTTTAGACACAATTTGTGATTATGAATTTCCAGTGTTTGGAGATGCCTGGGTGGCCCAGTGGTTGAGCGCCTGCGTTTGGCCTGGGGTGTGATCCTGGAGTCCCGGGATCGAGTCCCACATCGGGGTCCCTGCGTGGAGCCTGCTTCTCTCTCTGCCTCTCTCTCTCTATGTCTCATGAATAAATAAATAAAATCTTAAAAAAAAAATTTCCAGTGTTTGGAACATGGGCTTTAATTTTGTTCTTTTGATTTATAACTAAATAAATGCATATTCAGTTGGCCAAAGCCTAACTATATAATTTCATATTAAAAAAAATTTCACCCGTCTATGCACCTTTACTAATCTCCTTCTTTGTTCCAACCGTATTGTAATCTCTGCTTTGTAACACTTATATAAGCACTTTGACTTACCCTTCTCCACTAATTTTATAAAATAATAATGTTGCAGGCAAATTAATAGTCCAAATTTGCCTCAGCTCTCTGGCACAAATGCTTGTGAAGCTGAACTGTTGTCTGGCATAGGATCATTCTAAGTGTTAATTCCTTAGTTCGTCACTTTCACTGTTGGCATTCTGGTAGGGCAGGGTTTTTCTGTTTATTGCTGAATGTTTAGCATCTCTGGCGTTGTCAACTGTATGTAACACCCACCAGTCAATATGGTAACCAAAAGGCTCCCCACACATTTCCACATGTACTGGGGACAGGGGGCAGCAAAACACAGTTCCCTGCATTGGAATCTAAGTTTGATGTAAAGGAAACTTAGAAGTGAAAATGTATAGTTATGAAAGTGCTGGTTTTGAAATAGAAGAAATTTGAAGACCATTTGTTTATGCTTTTATACAAATGCAGTAACACTTTATATCATTCGAATCTAACCTCTTTCCAAGTTATCATTATCAGGAGTCTCTCCTTATGTCAGTATTTTCTTGAAAACAATTTTAATGAGTGTATGATGTATTTTACAGATTCATAATTTATTTAACCCTTCCATTACTATTGGCAGCTGGATTTCCATTTTTTTGCTGTTATAATATTTTAATCTCTTTGTAGAGATAAGGTCTAATTAGTTATTTATTAAGCCCACCATAAAGAATGTTCAAAGATTTCATTTGCCTACTTCTGTTCTATTGTTATACCTACTTTAGATAAAGATACACTTAAAACTATTTGTGGGGCAGCCCTGGTGGCTCTGTGGTGTAGCACCACCTTCAGCCCAGGGTGTGATCACGGAGACCTGGGATCAAGTCCCACGTCAGGCTCCCTGCAGAGAGCCTGCTTCTCCCTCTGCCTATGTCTCTCTCTCCGTGTCTCTCATGAATAAATAAATAAAATCTTAAAAAAAAAACTATTTGTGGAAAGTCATGATAAGGGTAATTTCCCTTTATTCTTTGGAAGAGTCTGGGAAGTCTTTTCACATGTAACTTCTTGGCATGTGTAGCAGTGTGTGCCTCTGGTCCTTGCATGCATTCACTCCACCCACCTCTTGTTTCAGTAGTAGCTGTGGTGGATTGCTTTTGCAAATCCAGAAACACTTTCCATTGCTGGGGTTCCTCGAAGTCATGTATACATGCAGTTTTTCTGCACTGGCCCCAATATGTTCTTAGCAGTGAAGGATCTAGTGAGTTTGCTGAACCTGTGTACCAAGTGCAGCTTGGAAAGGCAGTGGTAATGTTCCTTCTGTTCCCCCTAGGAGGACAGCCCTTAGTTAGGGTGAATAAACACTATAGACCCCTGTTCTTCAGATGGACAGTTCTGGGAAAATGTTCTAAATGTTTCTCGTAGGTACTGGCCCAATCAGTCTCCTATTGTCTGTAGCAGTGGCCTCAGTCATGGTCTTCAGATTAGCTTTTCCTTCCTTCCTTGTCTCTTGCCTCCTATTCTGACTTCCCTTTTGGAGGATCACTTCCCATGTAAATTTCTGCACCCAGATTCTTGTCTTAGGCTGTATTTTTGGGGAAACCCAAATTCAGACTCGTATAACAATGTGCTTTTTTGATTACTGTCTTTCCTATTAAATGAATTTGTTGCACTTTTACCTAATTAAATGGCAAGTGAGAAAACAGCCTGGCAACAAATTATGATTGACAAGGATATACAACCACTGGGCCAAAGTTAAGTAGGAAACAAGGAAAATATCATTCGAATCTAACCTCTTTCCAAATTATCATTATCAGGAGTAAGATGTGACTTGAGACATCATTTTTCTTATAAATGCCATTAATACTTTATTTTTCAAAAAATTTTGAGAGAGAGAAGGAGAGAGCAGGAATGGGGAGAGAGAGAAGTGGACCCTTCTCCCCTGCTGAGCAGGAAGCCTGACTTGGGGCTTGATCCCAGGACCTTGAGATCATGACCTGAGCCAAAAGTAGATGCTTAATGGACTGAGCCACTGAGTATAAATACCATTAATACTTTAAATAGTTGTATTGTTTAAAATGTACTTAGAGCCTATAGAAAAAGACCCTGCTTTTTCTTGCTCATGACTTACTTCCACGCAGCAAAGAGAACTGCATCCTCTATGAAGCTTATTATTAAGTTGACACTTTCAACTCTTCCCAAACTGTTATACCAGGAATCCCAGCCGGTTCAAAGTCCATTACTGAATATTAAATCTCTTTCTGTGTTGTGTTGTTCCTCTTGAAATTAAGAAAATTTTTAGGTTATTAGTGGAGTTAGTTTGTAATAGTGTCTTGAGGTTATGTTGCTTCTGCCTGAGAAATTACAATAATAATAGAGAAATAGTGATGTCGATGCACTTAGTGCTAAGGTACTTTACACACTTGCTTATCTTTAATGCTTAGGTTAACTCTGTGAGGTAGGTACTGTCATCTCCTTTGTACCTTTGTATAGATGAGGATAACTTGAGGTACCTAGAATCTATAGCTATTGAGTGACAGTTTGGATGCCCATCCCTGCTTGCCTGCTTCAGCTCTGCCTTTAAATACTTCATACTGGGAATGCTTGGATGGTCAGCAGTTGAGCTCTGCTTTCGGCTCAGCACGTGATTCTGGAGTTCAGGGATCAAATCCCACATCAGGCTCCCGTAGGGGAGCCTGCTTCTCCCTCTGCCTATCTCTTTCTCTCTTTCCTTTCTTTTTCCTTTCTTTCCTTTCCTTTCTTCCCTCCCTCCCTCCCTCTCTCTCTCTCTTTCTTCCTTTCTTTCCTTTCTTTCCTTTCTCTCTCTCTCTCTCTCTCTCTCTCTGAATAAATGAAAAAAAATACTTCATACTGGTTCCTTACTCATCAATAGTTTCCAGGGCCTCTAGGGATTGACATGATATTCTTGAGGACAGTGTTAGAGGCACTGTTGGGTGAATTCATGGTCAACTACCAAGTGTTCTGTTCCTTTACTTTTTGTGCACAGACCATGTGATGCCAGAGAGGTGCCTTAATAACCTCTAACACCAATGTAAATTTAAATTCCGGAACCTTGCAGTGGAGGGACTCCTTCTGGCTTACTAGCTCCAGCAACAGGTCAGGAGGGAGGCCTGCCTACATCTTCTATTGAATTCTTACATTATTGCACATTGTGGTCAGGAAGCAGTTCATCACTGCACAGTATTAATAATGGTAAGTTATTTCATCAGACTTATCTTCCTTTTCTAGCCTTAGAAAATCTCTCCTTATCATAGAGCGCTTTTAGTTGATTCCCTACACCACTATAATTTACTGTACAAGTGCCCTAAAGAGTTATTTATGAAAAAACTTCAAGAACTTGCTAGATATAACAAGAGAGCATAGTGAGGAAGGGAATGTCTGCTGAGTCTCCCAGATGCCAGGTTTTATAAATCTCAGATGCATAAATAACATTCAGTTTGCATCATAACTGGTTCTGTGCACAAATAATTTGATGACAATAAATTGTGTGTTTTTTTCTTTGTTCCTGGGCTAAAGGGCTTGGGAGTTGATTAAGAGTAAAGAGCATTTATTACATTAGTAACACATTTGTCTTTGTGATGCTTGATAACTCACAAGCCCTGTTCTGTACCTTCAAGCAACTCCCAAGTGGTAAAGAGGCAACTTAATCCCCATTTTATACCTGATATAGCTGGAGCTGGGAGAGTTTGAGCAACTTGCCCAAGGGGCCAGATCCTTCCATTCTTCTAGCTGTAAGCCATAGAAAATCTGACCAGTTTGGTTTAACTTTTGTCTTTGTTTTTCCATAGCTACTAATAGACTGGAATGTTTAGAAAGAAAGAATGGGATGAAGTAAGATTTAGAGACTAGAAGGAGTATATTTGATTTGATAGCTGTCCTAAACTGTACAGTTGAAGGCACCTCTTAGAGTTTGGGCAGCACAGAGAGTACATATACTTATTCTCCATCTTTATCCTGCATATCTCAGAAAAGATGGTATTCTACATGCGGAAATATTGCAAGATAGATGAAATGAATGCTGTGTGTAGCACTTGGAAATGCGTAGAAGAGAAAGTATCTGAATTTAAGTTGGCAGTATTGAATTTAATATCCTGAGAGAAAGGGGCACAGTGTTCTGTAGTAGCTGCACACAGAAGGAATGAAACAAATTTTATCCCTCAAGATTTTATAGTGAGCACGATGATATAGTAAGGGATGGAATACGTAAAATGGAGCATACTCATTTTATACTTGTTGCTGTTTAATGACAAGTCACAAAATTAAAATATCCCTACGAGAGTTGTTACCCATAATAATTAAAACACAATGAACGAACTTGAGTGTACTTGGCACTTCTGCAGTTCCAAAGAAAATGTGAACATGAAACATGTAGATTTTATGACATTATTTTTTTTGATTTTATGACATTATTAATAAAAATGTTTCTTAGTCACAAAGGGAATATGTGCTTATTATAAAAAACTTAAAGAATTGGGAGACAGGAGTCCTCCCCTTTCTGCATCCAGTGCTAATATGTGATAATACATTTTTGTCTCAAACAACAGAATTTAATAAGGAATGTAAAAGTTAATGTTTCTGAAATTTGGGGTGAAATATGTAAAATAACCAAATTATTTATTGGCAAAGAGTTTTGAATGGAAACTAAAAAGTTAAACCTACAAGGAAAGATCTTAAAGGAATTAGAGTTTCAAAAAGCAATTGTGACTTTAAGCATGTTTCATTTTTTAAAAATATTTTATTTATTTATTCATGGGAGACACAGGCAGAGACACAGGCAGAGCGAGTAGCAGGCTCCCCACAAGGAGCCTGATGTGGGACTCGATCCCGGGTCCTAGGATCACACCCTGAGCCAAAGGCAGGCTCTCAACCGCTGAGCCACCCAGGTGTCCCACGTGTTTTATTTTTTAGTATATATGCTGCTGAAGCGAGCACAACATGTTTCATTTTTAATAGAAATGTCAGTATGATTGAAAACTGAGGATTATCTGAGGCATTTAAAAACCAATTATTATATTTTGTTAAAATATGCTCTAGTCACTTCAAGATTAAATCATATATATATACCTCTCTGGATGTACTCACTGCACCATAAAACTTAATCCATCATAGACCTTTCCCCACAGTATTACAATTGTTTGTTCACTCCTTTGTCTCAGAGTAGGGACCTTGCTTCCTGGTGTATCTCCAGGGTCTGGTACATTATATAGCAAATATAAGAAGTGCTAGATAGGTGGTTTTGAGAGAAAGGGAAAGAGGACACAGGGTTAGATAAGGCACCTCTTCATTCTGAATGGAATGGGGTATTTCCATTGAGTACAGTCAGAAAAATCTTCATTTAGGTTATCCGCCCTAGTCCTTTCCTTCATGATCTTCATTGCATTGGTCCTCATTTATTAAAGCTTATAAGGGATTGAGTTTTAACCTATTGCTACTGTTCTTTCAGTTACAGATGAGTGTTCTAGATTAGGGTTCTTTTTTTTTTTTAAGATTTTATTCATTCATTCATTCATTCATTCGAGACACACACACACACACAGAGATAGAGAGAGAGAAGCTGAGACATAGGCAGAGAGAGAAGCAGGCTTCCTGCAAGGATGCAAGGAGCCCCTTGCAGAATTCGATCCTGGACCCTGGGATCATGCCCTGAGCCGAAGGCAGATGCTCAACTGTTGAGTCACCCAGGTGTCCCTAGATTAGGGTTCTTATTGGCCAATGCCCTGCATTCTGAGGTAATACCCCAAATGAAATTGAGATGTCTGAAACTGTGCCAATACTGGCTTGTTAACACTCCTTACACTCAGCACTCAGTTCTCCCCTACATTATTGACTGCTTGACTAATTTTAGTTTTCACCCATCTCAAATTCTTTGTAGAAGTTTCTTTCAGAAAAGATGTAAGTTTCAAGATTTTTCTAGCAAAGAAATTTTACAAGGCAAAATGTTGATGGTACCTTTAAGGAGAATGCAAAGGTGTTATAGAAGAGATTAGTAAATTTAATATATAAAAATTTAATATTGAGAAATCCTAGTTCTATCTAGTATATAAGTGATATAACAATTACTACACAGGTAAGTAACTGTAATTCTGAATACTCAGACTTATGAGGAGTTCTTTGAAAGCCAGGATTTAAAAAAAAAAAAAAAAAGGCATTGAGGCCTGTTGCTTTTGAAGTCAGTTTGAGCTGGGTGTGAACTAGGACCCTGTGACTTGGGCCATGCAAGTTACTTAACACTTGGAGTCTTCATTAGTGAGAGAGGAAGAAAAACCCCTACCTCCTGGGGTTTACTTGAGAATTAAATCATGAAACATAGGTGAAGTGCTGCTATATAGATTTTCAATAGGTAGCTCCTTTCTCAACTCTTACTGTCACAGTTAAAGCAATATAGTATGTTTGTGTTGTTTTGTATCTTTCCTGTGTTAATTAAAATTCATTTTGTGGAAGGCAACAGAATCCAACTCTATCTTAAAAATCCTTCTTAAAACAAAACTTGCAAATATTTTTCCCATTCAGTAGGTTGCCTTTTCATTTTTAAAAAAGATTTATTTATTTGAGAGAGAGAGAGAGAGAGAGTGTAGGGAGATGGAGGAGGGGCAAGGAGAGGGAGAGAGAATCTCTAGCAGACTCCACTAAGAGCAGACCTCAGTGAGGAGCTTGATTTAATGATCTGAGCCAAAATCAGCAGTCAGATGCTCAACTGACTGAGCTATCCAGGTGCCCCACCTTTTAATTCTGTTGATTTCTTTTGCTGGGCAGAAGCTTTTTGGTTTGATGTAGTTCCACTTGCTTATTTTTACTTTTGTTGTTTTTGCTTTTGGTGTCAGATTCAAAAAGTCTTTGCCCAGACTTGTGTCAAAGAGCTTACTCACTGTTTTTTCTAGAAGTTCTGGATTTTAGATCCTACATTCAGATCTTTAAACCATTTTGAGTTCATTTTCGTGTATAGTGTCAGAAACTGTCCAGTTTCACTCTTTTGTATATGGTTGTCCAGTTTTCTCAGTATAGTTTATTGAAGAGACTGTCCCTTCCCAATTGCATATTTTTTGGCTCCTTTGTCATAAATTAACTGACCATGTATGTGTTGATTTATTTTGGACTCTATTCTGTTCCATTGATTTATGTGTCTGTTTTAATGCCCATTCCATCTTCTTCAGATGAATAAATTGAAGCCCAAAGCAATTAGTTAGGTCAATTCATGCATTTTGCTGCAGAACCAAAATTGATGCTCAGGCTATTACCCATTTCAGTGCAGTCTCTTCCCCATGTATCAAAATTTTTTATCCCAGCCATTTGGCTGGGATAAGGATGTGTGTAGCAGAAATGAAAGACCTTTGAAGTAGGAAGGTAGAGCAGATAGTAAATTTTTCTGAAATGCTTATACATAGCTACTATCATTAAATGGTCACTTCATTTTCTTTTTTTTTTCCGTTTTCTTTTAACTGAGGCAAACTTTGATTTTTAATACGTAATGTTTTCTCTAGGTAATCACAAATGACGTATTATTTGCCAAATAATGTGTGCTTATCAGTTCAGCTATTTAGATTAATCATGGTCTCGAGGGTGGTGTCTGAGTGCTTTGCCTAATTTATTTTCATTCTGTAAGCTAAATTTTGGGTTTCAAAGAAACAGCTAAAGTAAAAAAAAAGGGGGTTCATGTGGTGGTTTACAGCTATTGAGAGCTAAAGCTATATTTTAATATGAAGTTAAATGGAAGCTGGCAGAAGTGTTAAGAATTTGCTGTTAATTATTTGTATTCCTAAGAAGAATTCTATTTTGAAGAGGCCTGGGCAGCATTCACACTGTGAGATTGTACAGAATCAGTTGAGGTGCATTTGCTGCGTGTTATTATGCGAGATTGTACAGAATCAGCTGAGGTGCATTTGCTGCGTGTTATTATATTGTGGTTAAAACAGGCTGATTTTTTTTTTCTTCCTACCACAAAACAGATTTTTTATTTGAAGATACTTGTTAAAGATTGGAGGATAAAGGATAAAGATGAGAAAAGAAAAACCGGAGATTAATATGTGAAAGATAATGTAAATTTTACATGTTAAAGTAATGGATGAATGATTCCATTATGTACTTTTGCCAGGGAAGTTAGTTTTGTTTTGTTTTTTAATTTCTAATAAAATAAACATAGCTCAAGATGTACCACAGCTTTCAGTTTAATTTCCTGACCATTATTTTTAATAATGAGTCAAGATCCCTGCTGTCTTGCAATGTTAGTGGGGAGAGGCCAATGAAGAAGTGACTATGCAGCTGATTAGAGACAGAGATCAGAATTAGGAAGAAGTTAAAACGGGTAAGGGACAAGGAGTCATGTGACAGGAGCAGTATGGGGGATTGATGGGGAAGGTGGAGGAGGCAACATTTGAGCAAGAGCTGAATGGCAACGAATCAGTGATGCACATATGTAATGGAAGGGTATTCCGGGTGGAGGAAGTGGCAAGTGCAGAGTCCCTGAGCAGGAGTGGAACGGATGTATTTCCAAAACAGAGAGGAGACCAGTGTGTCTCGAGAGGACAAAGTGAAAAGAGGAGAAATAGATGATGAAGTCAGGATGCAGGCAGAGGCCGATGGGGAAGGAATTTAAATTTTATCCAAAGTACAATGATGGGCTACTGGGGTTTGAGTGAGGAAGTAACAGAATCTGATTTATCCTCTTAGAAGATCACTGAGGTTATTGTTGAGAGAATAGATGGGAGGAAGCAAGAGTGGAAGCCGGGAAACAAGTTAGGAGGTAGCAAAAATACCTAGGGAGAGGTGCTTGCAGCTTGCAGAAGGGTGGCAACAGTAGAAATATAATTTGATTAATTTAGGGTTTGTTTTGGAAGCAGAGCTGAAGACACTTGCTGTGGAATTGTGTGTGAAAGGAAAGGGGAATGAAGGATTCCTTGGTTTTGCCTGGAGCAGCTGATGGGGTAGTGACTCCGTTTACTGAGGAAGAGTCAGGAGGGGCTGATAGGGGAGAAAAAAGAATTTCTGACCTTCTGCTAAACTTTTTTAAAAATTTTTATTTATTTATTTGAGAGAAAGAGCACAAGCATGGGGAGCAGCAGAGAGAGAAGCAGACTCCCAGCTGAGCAGGAAGCCCAATGTGGGGCTTGATTCCAGGACCCCAGGGTCATGACCTGAACTGAAGACAGACCCTTAATGACTGATCCACCCAGGTGTCCCAAAACTGGAGTTTTCTTGAGGGAGAAGGGAGTGAGGTTCAGAAAGGTTAACCTGGGCCAGGATCCTGCAACGAGAATCAGGACTTGAACTCAGGCTCTCTGGCTCTGACCTTTGAGTGCTCATTTGGTTTCTTGGCTAAGACTTTAAGGGTAGAGTCTGGGGGGAGAGTATTCAGGACAGAGGCAGAGAAGCCAAGCCAGCAAAGGGCGAAATGCTTGGAACCACTATTTGGGGCTGTCACTGAAGAACAATTATTGTGGGTCCTGGTTTGTGGGGTCCCAGGAAAACCCAGATACAGTTTCCTTCTTGAGCTCCCTAAATTAAAATTCAGTCTGTCCTCTTGAAAACCTTTAAAAGCTTAAGTTAGAGCTTTTTCTCTAGTCTACATGTCTTGTTTACTAGAAATCTGATGTGGGGAACATAGCTGTTTTTGTCTTTTATCAGATTAAAAAAGAATCCTCTAAAGATTTTCTTAAGGGTTATGTTCAGTCAGAGGATATAATTTTTGGCTGTACAGATGTCCCCTGTTTTCCCTGCATTGTACAAACTACACTCCCTGGACTCTCCTGTTACACAGTTGGACTTACTGGAAGAGCTCCTGAGCTTCTACTGTACAGGTTTCAGAGCATATCAAGCTCCTTTTCATTCTTGATGTAATACTTTGCTCCCCTCTTTGTCTTTTCTGCCAAAGTATTCCATGTCCAGGTGGAGGCCAGATGGGACCAAGCTGGGATAATTGACCACAGAGAACAGTCTTCCAGAGGAAACAAGTTATGTGATTTCTGCTCATTGTGCTCAGGCCAGTCAGTCTGGTTCAGTGTGATAAAGTGTTGAACACCATGTGCCACACAGCATGGCACTTGATTTGTGGCTTTTGATAATGCATGACACATTTCTAGTTTGTGAGCATTACATTACATGGTCTTTTAAGCTCTGGGTCCTAGGACTTTGTTTTTCAACTATTACACCTCCCTTGTTGACTTTTCTCCCCCAACACTGGATAATGAGATAAGAATGTGGGGCACCTGCGTGGCGCAGTCAGTTAAGTGTCCAGTTCTCGGTTTCAGCTCAGGTGGTGATTCCAGGGTCATGAGATTGAGCCCCGTGTTGGGCTCGCGCTCAGTGTGGAGAATCTCTTTCCCTCTCCTTCTGCCCTTCCTGCTCATGCTTACTCTCTCTCTCTCTCAAATAAATACATTTTTTAAAAAAAAGGAATGTGAGACTTTTTCAACTCACTCTAGGACTTTTTTCCTCAGAAAATAAGTTTACGTAATAGAATGAAACTAAGTACCTGTGGCATATTTACTAAATATAATGATAAATATTGAGTATCATATATACTTGAGACACAATGCAGACTCATGTGTCTTTCCTTTAAAAAAAATGCTGGACAAAATGGTGGGCGGGGGGAGAGGAGTACAGCTAGTTATTTTTTTTTTTTAATTTTTATTTATTTATGATAGTCACAGAGAGAGAGAGAGAGAGAGAGGCAGAGACACAGGCAGAGGGAGAAGCAGGCTCCATGCACCAGGAGCCAGACGTGGGACTCGATCCCGGGTCTCCAGGATCGCGCCCTGGGCCAAAGGCAGGCGCTAAACCGCTGCGCCACCCAGGGATCCCAGTACAGCTAGTTATTAATCCATTATCTCTCTGCTCCCACTCTGCCTTTCTTTGCTTTGGGATATTGGAGTTGGCCCCTGTAAACATTTCTCCTTTGGCAGCTGGTGCAGTGTTAGCCTTTGTCAGAAGAGGGACTGGTCAGTGGCATCACACAGCAAGGTGATAGCAGCAAGGATTACTCCCTCCCTACCTCTGGTTTTCTTCCTTCAATGCCAGAGCCCTGTGGTCCTGACATACCAACCTCAGCAGCACTCCCAGGCCTTCTGCCCACCTGCTGGCTGTTTGAGGTGGCTCCGGCTGTGTCCTTAGGCTGTGTTCTTCCCCTTCTTCTCACAGGGGAGACAGGGCCTCTGGCCCAGTTGACACCATTAGCAAGCAGTGGCCCTCCTATAGCCTGGCCCTGGCTATATTCTGCAAGATTCTGAGCTGCAGTCACTCCCTCTTTGAGGGGTTCTGAATCTCAGCCTTTGGGCATGGGAAGCCTCTCCTGAGTCCTCCACTCTTTAGCCTAGATAAATGTTATGAAAGACACTAGGAGCCATAGACTATAATTGAAACACAGTAGCTCCCTCCATTTTTGGTATTTGTTTAGAGTGGAGGTCAGCACACTTTTTTGGTAAAGGGCCAGATAGTAAATATTTTAGACTTTGTGGGCTACATACAGTATCTGTATATATTGTTTTTCTTTTTCTTTCTTTCTTTCTTTTTTTAAATCAATGTTTTGAAAATGTAAAAACAGTTTTTTATCTCATGCTCTATAGATTCATGACTACTTGATTTAGAGTACGAATAAAGGAAATTGTCTTTTCGAAACCAGAGAAGTGTTATGTAAAACAGACATCTGGATTTTAGACCTACAGATTTTTGCAATCACCCCAAAGCTTGGTGACTTAAAAATAGTTTATTAACTTTCATGATTTCTGTATCCTGTCCATGGGGCAGGACTTGAGGAACAAGCAGCTTGGCTGGGTGGTTGTAGCTCAATGTCTCATATGAGGCTGCAGCTGCTGGCCAGAGCTCCAGGCATCCAAAGGCTCACGTGAATAGGCTGTTGGCTGGAGGCCTCTGTGCCTTTTCACATGGGCCTCTGCATTGGATTTCTTTGCTCTGCTCATACCTTGCTGCTGGCTTCCCTCAGATAAAGTGATCCACGAAACCAAACAGAAACTGTGGTGCATTTTATGACCAACCTCAGAAGTCATGCACCATCACTTTTATAGCATTATTTTGGCCACACAGGTTAGCCATAATTTCCTAGGGGAGGTCATCACATAAGGATGTGACTACTATGGGGTCAGGATTACTTAGGACCATTTTGGAAGTTGTTCTACCACAAGACTTCTACATATAATTGCTTTTCAGTGTATTCAGTAATGTTGACTAAGGTAATAAAGTTTTAACAAGTAGAGAATCTTGGAAGACCAGTGCTTTAGAAATTCAATTAATGAAACGTATAATTAAATTACATAAAAACAGCTTCTAGAATGCTTAAGTTAGATAGAATTGTGTATACTAAAAATGCTCTCTGCCATCCATTTAATCAAGTTCCTCATAACCAATTTTTTTTTGTAAGATTTTATTTTTTCATGAGAGACACACAAAGAGAGTGGCAGAGACACAGGCAGAGGGAGAAGCAGGCTCCCTACAAGGAGCCCGATGCAGGACACGATCCTGGATCCCGGAATCACGCCCTGAGCCAAAGGCAGACACTCAACCACTGAGCCACCCAGACATCCCCCAAATTCCATTTAAACCTCTCTTTTCTATCTATAAAACAGAGACATGCTGAATTCTTTAACATATCTTGCTAATTTTTTTTTTAATTCACATGTAATTGACGTAGAACAGTTTTAGGTGTACAACATAGAGTCAGTATAGCAAAATGATTGCAGTAGTCTAATTAACATCACTAGACATATTAAAGATTTTTTCCTTGGTATTTTTAAGATTTGTTCTCTTAGCAACTTTCAGATATACAGTACAGTATTAAAACTGTGGTCACCATCTGCACATTATATGTCCAGGTCTTATTTATTCTGTAACTGGATGTTTGTATTTTTTGACCCCTGTCACCCATTTTGTCCATCCTTACTTCCCAGTGCCTTGCCTCTGACAGCCACTAATTTGTTTTCTGTATCCATGAGCTCATTTTTTGTTTATAGATTTCACATATAAATGGGATCATATGGTATTTGTCTTTTCTCTTTCTGACTTAGCATAATACCCTCAAGATCAATCCATAGTATCATAAATGTCCAGATTTAGGGACACCTGGGTGGCTCAGCGTGGAGCACTGCCTTCAGCCCATAGCCCAGGGCGTGACCCCGGAGATCCAGGATCGAGTCCCGTGTCGGGCTCCCTGCAGGGAGCCTGCTTCTTTCTCTGCCTGTGTCTCTGCCTCTCTATCTCTCACAAATAAATAAATAAAATCTTAAAAAAAAAAATGTCCAGATTTCCTTCCTTTTAATGGCTTTGTGTATGTGTATATTCATATACACACACATCTATTTATCTATTCACTTAGGCATGCTGAATTCTTGAGGTTGTTCCCATCAGTTGAATTGTTGAATTACCAGGAGTCCAATCTTTGTTACCAAACAGAGTTATATTAATTGTATTTGTTACTCTAATTATGTAGTTTAAGTGTTACAGAAACCAAAGAAGTATGAATATGAGTTATCTCTATGAAAATTAAATACTTTGGATAATTTGATAAATGATTTACTTGAATTTGTTGTTGAACTAGATGTGGCCCTCTATTTTCTTTCTTTGTGCTACCACATGTCTTCAAAGTCCAGCACGGTAGCCACTTTAATTGATGAATCATTTCTCCTCTGAGCAGTTTGCACATGTGATCTGCCCCGTGCCCTTAGCAACAATTACATAATTTTTCCTTCTGAGGTTGTGTTTTCCACACAACCAGAGGGCTGGCTTCTTGAGTCTTGGCATTCTGTTCCTACTGTGGTTCCTTCATGGCTCTAGAGTCATGTTCACGCTCTGTTGGATTAGTTGTCATTGGTTTGCATGTTATGGTTTCCTTTTTTAAAAAAGATTTTATTTATTCATGAGAGACACAGAGAGAGTGGCAGAGGCAGAGACAGAGGCAGAGGGGGAAGCAGGCTCCATGCAGGGAGCCTGATGCGGGACTTGACCCTGGGACTCCAGGATCACGCCCTGGGCTGAAGGCAGACGCTCAACTGCTGAGCCACCCAGGTGTCCCATCATGTTATGATTTCAATAAACCACCTTTTAAAAAAAACACATAACTTTTCTATGGTAATTCGGTCGTAATGTCCATTTCCTTTTTTTCTTTTTTCCTAATAAAAATATTATTGGATGCCAATGGACCTTAAAGAGCATCTTGCCCCATAAGATGTGTTCTGCTGTATAGTTGTTTTCAGAAGTGAATGAGTAGTGATGATTTTTTCTTTTTTTTAGTTCTGTTTGTTTTACCCTACTTGAGTCTTCTTTCATTCCTGTCATTTCCAATTTCTGTGTCAGCACTATTTTGGTAGGTGTCAGGGTGTGGTGGCTCAATGAACGTCAGGCCCTGAGGCTGATCCTCCAAAATAATGACTATGAAACTATAATGTAGGCAGAAAGGTATGAGGTTGGGAGGAGACATAGGGACACCCAGGAGATAGGAATATATTGTGTTTTAGTAAGGAGTCTAAAATGAAATATATAATTATACATTTATAACATTAGAAATGACAGAAGTGAAGAAATATCTGTTAAAACTTAAATCATCCTGGATTTCAGTTAAAGTCTATTGTTTTGCATTTATTACAACAGGATATAATATTTTATAAGGTATGTATGTATGTGTGTATGTATTTATTTATTTTTAAAGATTTTATTTATTTATCCATGAGAGACAGGGGCAGAGACACAGGCAGAGGGAGAAGCAGGTCCCATGCAGGGAGCCCGATGCGGGACTCGACCCTGGGACTCCAGGATCACGCCCTGGGCTGAAGGCAGGCGCTAAACCACTGAGCCACCCAGGTGTCCCTATAAGGAATTTTTAAAAGATACTTATGAAGCATGAGTCCTTAAGTATGCCCACAGAGGAATAAACTTATAAGTACTTTATGTTTTGGCTTGCTGGACGGAAGTAGAGTTACCAACTGTGCTGTCCCATGTGGCTTTCAGCTGTCTATTGTCTCAGATGCTCAGGCATCAAAGCAAGGAAGACAGCTTTGTTAGTACCATCTGGCTGTACATCAAAGGCTCTATTCCATTCCTTTGAGAGAATTCTTGATAATAATTGGCTTAGATTAGGAGCAAAAAAATAATTGGCTTAGGTATGTTCTTATCTGAAAGGCACCTCCCATATAAAGTTTTCCTTACTTTTTTCCTCTGGGACTCCATCACACTTCATCTGTTCTTTCCACTGTCATACTTATTCTCAGTCCTAAGCCTATTATTGTGAGGAACCTCCCACAAAGGAGAATTGAAATCTCAGTTCAAGAGTCCAGTTCAGATTTAACTGCGAAACTTAGAATCTTTGTATAGGAAATACATTGTCCATAAGTTTAATGACTTTTCACAAAGTGAACATACCTATGAGCAAGAAACAGAGTATTACCAAACCTTAGAAGCTCCCCTTGCTCTCTTTTAGTCTCTGCCTAAACCTGGAGGTATAACCATCATCCTGCCTCCAATGCCTTAGATTACTTTTGCCTGTTGTTGGAATTTATATAAATGGAATCTTAGAGCATGCACTCTTCTGTACCTTTTGCTGACTACATTAATGGGACATAACCATGTCGTTGCATTGTTAGAATATTCCATCTGATGAGTATACCTCAGTTTATTCATTGCACTGATGAAGATTTATGTAGTTTCCTGGGTTTGTTTATAGAGAGTGCTTCTATGTATTTGGGCACACATGTAATTATTTCTCTTGGTTTATACCTAAGAGTGGAATTGCTGGGCCATTAGGTATGTGTGTATTTGGAGGTACTACCAGTTTTCAGAGTGGTAGTATACAACTATCAACAGCAGTGCAGAAGAATTCCAATTTGAACATAGATCTAGTTAATCACCTTCCTAGGATGGAGCCTGATTGGCCCAAATTGGAGTAGATGTTTGGTCAGTTACACTGAGGACCTAGGTGGGAGCTTAGGGGGGTCACATAATACAGACATGGTTTGCAAAAGCCCACTATTGATACAGTCTAGCAGAAGTAGAGGCAGTTTCTAAAATGAGATTGTATAAATTATGTGGATCTCCTAAAAGGTTTCACCATAGTAGATTTGCAGATTAGATGTACAAAGAAAGACTCAGAGTTAGAGGTTCAGCTTTGAGTCATCAACCTAGTAATTGTAGTGAAAGCCATGTGACTAGATGAGAGTGCCCAAAGAGAATTCAGAGAGTAAGATGAGAGAGAGTGGCTCATGGCAGAACTCTGGAAAACACCACACTTAAAGGATAACAAGAAAATCTCTATAGGTTAAAAATAGATCTGCCCTACAACCCAGCAATTGCACTGCTGGGGATTTACCCCAAAGATACAGATACAATGAAATGCCAGGACAGCTGCACCCTGATGTTTATTTTTTTTATTTTTATTTAAAAAATTTTTTTCACCCTGATGTTTATAGCAGCAGTGTCCACAATAGCCAAACTGTGGAGGGAGCCTCGGTGTCCATCGAAAGATGAATGGATAAAGAAGATGTGGTCTATGTATACAATGGAATATTACTCAGCCATTAGAAACAACAAATACCCACCATTTGCTTTGACATGGATGGAACTGGAGGGTATTATGCTGAGTGAAATAAGTCAGTCGGAGAAGGACAAACATTATATGGTCTCATTCATTTGGGGAATATAAAAAAGAGTGAAAGGGAATAAAGGGGAAAGGAGAGAAAATGAATGGGAAATACCAGAAAGGGAGACAGAACATGAGAGACTTCTAACTCTGGGAAACAAACAAGGGGTGGTAGAAAGGGAGGTGGGTGGGGGTGACTGGGTGATGGGCACTGAGGGGAGCACTTGATGGGATGAGCACTGGGTATTATTCTATATGTTGGCAAATTGAACACCAATTTAAAAAAAAGAAAAGAAAAGAAAAGAAAATCTCTATAGGAGACTGAGGAGGTATGATCAGAGGGCCAAGGGAATGTGGTATCATGGAAGCCAAGAGAGTCCTTCACAGCAATCAGAAGTGGTGACTGCTGCTGCTGCAAAGTCAGTGACTAAAACGTTTTTACTTGATAGATAAAAGGTCAGTGGCCTTCTGAGAGAAATTTCAGTGAAATGGTGGAGCAGAGGCTAGAGGGCAACAGGTTTACAGATTAGCGAACCTGCCAGAAGAGGAAATAACAGATGTGGCCAGACCTCTCAAGTCACTTAGGGAAGAAGGGTAGAAGGGGGTGGAGTTTGAGGGAAGGCAATCAGAAAGTAGCAGAGACTTGAGCACATTTACCTGCTGATGGGAAAGATCTGAGTGAGAAAATACTCCGAAAATCGAGGTCTCTTAGGTGGCAGCAAAGGCTGGGCTCCAAGCTCTGGGAAATGCGTTATAGCCTTTGGAGGATGTGGAAAGACTCCTTATGCTGCCAACAATGAGAAAGCAGGAAGGGTGGCTGGATTGGTAGAAGTTTGAAAGAGTCAGTCACTCAGCACATAGGAGATGCTCAGTAAATGTTAGTTGAATTGTTGATTGACTATATTTTCAGGTAGTATATCCTGCAGTTTGATCTATTGTTTTTCTTTGCACTCTGGATCTCCAGTGAAAAGGGATCTGCTGCATAGCTTATATTACTCAGGAGAGCAGTTGTTTCCACATCTACCACCACATAATATGTAATAGCTTGGAATTATGTGCCTGCTGAAGAAATCCAGATATGTTCCCTTTATATGGTGCCCATCTGTTTCCCAGGATGAAACATGCCTTGCAGGGATCTTCAGGTACTTATGCATTATATACAAGTTGTGACTATAGGGATGCCTGGGTGGCTCAGGGGTTGAGCATCTGCCTTCAGCCCAGGGCCTGGTCCTGGAGACCTGGGATAGAGTTCCACATCAGGCTTCCTGCATGGAGCCTGCTTCTCCCTCTGTGTCTCTGCCTCTCTCTTTCTGTGTCTCCCATGAATAAATAAATAAAATCCTTAATTTTTTTTTAAAGTTGTGACTATAAAAATGTACTGATTTAAATCAGTGTGTTTCTATATAGCATGCATATTCTAACGTGTATTTACACATTAGACCATATGTATCCAAATAATATAGTTTGGGGAAAATAGAAAATATTTGTATTGACTTTACAAAATGCTATGAGTGCATTTTTGTAGTTGTTCTCAGACCCTGGGCCACTTTAATTTGAATGTCTTTAATGGTGGTAAGCATTTGTCCTTTCAAGGGGAATTGGATTGTTTCAGACAGTCAGGCGTTGTTAGGAATCAATTCTATTGCCTTTTCTCATCTGATTTCCAGTATGTGTCTTAAATCCTTTTAAAGTCAGTTACATGACCTCATGATATCTGTGGAGTACAACTGAGCAATCCTTGAAAAGAGCAGTAACGAAGGAGTTCTCACTTGTGGATGTGGGGAGGGCAAACCATAGCGCCCTGTTACTGCTGGAAGCCCCATACTGGGACTGGTGTCACATGGAGTGCTTTTGTAGCAGAATAATTAAAGTTGTCCTGAAAAGGCTTATATTTAGAGGTACTTTGTTTTTATTTATTTTTCCATATCAGTGCATTGCTGTTGACTTTCAACTAAGAAATTTAAACTGCTACCCTCTGGTTTATATTCATTATGCACATTATGCTAGTTCCTGCCATTACCCATTAAACATGAGTAGCTCTTTTTCACCCTATGTCAAATAGTTCTTTCTTTTTGAAGTAATGCTGCTGCTGTTTTTGTATTCTCTGCTGGGCTAGACTTCTGTTTACACCAGACTTTCTATTTCATGACACTTGACATTTTCTTATTGCTAGAATATAAGGTTGGATCACAAAAGACTGTTCTTACTTGAAAGGGATGAAAACGGTGAATTAAAAGAAAATACAACTTCAGACTCCCTGCTGTCTTATTTTTTTCCCTCTGATGTGTTTTTATTTTTTAAATATTATTTTTAGATTTTTATTTATTTATTCGAGGGGGGTGGTGGTGGCAGAGACACAGGCAGAGGGAGAAGCAGACTCCATCCCAGATCCCAGGATCATGCCCTGGGCTGAAGGCAGGCGCTAAACCGCTGAGCCACCCAGGGATCCCCTGATGTGTTATTTTTAAATAAATGGCTTGTCATCGGGTTATTGGTATACTCTCTACCAGACTTTTTAAAAGATTTTATTTATTTATTTGAGAGAGCACAAACAGTTGGGAGAGGCAGAGAGAGAGGGAGAAGCAGACTCCCTGCTGAGCAGGGAGCTCAACTCGGGGTTCAATTCCCAGGACCCTGGGATCATGACCTGAGCCAAAGGCAGACACTTAACTGACTGAGCCACACAGGCACCCCTGTATTAGATTTTTAAATTAAGTTTTTTAAAGATTTTATTTGTTTATTTGACAAAGAGAGTATAAGCGAGGGAGCAGCAAGGAGATGGAGAAAGAGAAGCAGGCTCCCTCCTGAGCAGGGAGCCCAATTTGGGGATGACCTGAGGTGAAGGCAGATGTTTGACTGAGGCACCCTTCTACTAGATCTTAATGCTGAAAATAATTTATCACTTGTTAACATCCAAAAGAAGCAATATTACTCGAATTATATTAGATAAGTAAGTTTATTTTACAAAAAACTCATGCTGTCCTGAAAATATGACTCCTCTAACAGGATTACTAACTGCTTGAAGTTTCAACATGGGTTCCAGATGGGATGTAAATTGAAAGAAGAGCTGAGTTTGGGTTAGTCAGTCTTGAAATGCTTCAGTTCTGCATGTGTGGTGGGTCTGTGTAAGATTTTTAGAATGGTCTTTTAATTAAATCCCTCTGAAAAAGGGTTGTTGTAGCAGAAATATGATAGTTTGTCTTTTACACCTTACTAACATGTCAGGAAAATGCCAGTTTTTACAGTTTCTAAATAAGAACCTGTTAAGGGTATGTGAGTTTTTGTGCTTGTTTTTTCCTTGTTTCTTTTAAAAATTTTTTTCTGGGGTGCCTGGGTGGCTCAGTTGGTTGAGCATCTTGCCTTCGGCTCAGGTGATGTTCTTAGGGTCCTGGGATCGAACCCCACGTTGGATCCCTGCTCAGTGTGGAATCTTCTTGTCCCTATCCTTTGCTCTCTCTTAATCTCTCTCTTTCTCTCTCAAATAAAATCTTAATTTTTTTTTTCAATTCCCCGAGTATCCATAGTTTTTTACTGGCATGCGATAAAAAGTGTAAAGTTTATATAATGTTTTACCACTTAATAGGTTACTGCTCTCTGTAAATGGTAATTTTAGTTTTGTCTAACCTATTGTTTTTAGCATTGTTTTATTTTGGAACAATCTAAATGCAGTAGGAAGAAAGTTCAGAAACAAAACAATCTGAGAAGTCGTCGTTGACATGATACCTTTCTCCCTCAAGTAAAAAGATATTCTCTAACTTACCTACAAAATGACCACCCAAATCAGAAAATGAACATTGATATGTTACCACCATCCCATTCAAATATTGCCAGTTTTCCCATTAATGTTCTTTAATACAAAACATTCAGTATCACAATTGAATCTGTCATGTCTCCTTCAGTCTGAAACTAATATTCTTTGACTTGAAATGATTTTGACCCTCTTGTAGATTGCAGTTATTTTGTATTGTCTCAGTTTGGGTTTGGTGTTTCCTTGTGATTTGATTCAGGTTATGCATCTTTGTTAGCGATTTCACACCTGTTGCATGTAGTCTGCATGATTTCAGTTTGGCCCCATTACCAATACTGTTCACTTTGATTACTTGATTAAGGTGGTGTCTGAAAGACCTCTTTCTTTTTCTATTTTTCACTTGGGATTAATGCTTTTATGTGGAGGCATATTAAAACTATGTGTAAGTATCTTGTTCCATATAAGACTTTAATTTTTTTTCATTTACTTATCAGAATGGACACATGGTTTCCAGTTTTCTTCAATGGATTATAATGTTACTATCATTATTTTAATGCTCAGATTGTTCTAGGTTTGACTGTTGAGAACTCCCTTCAAGCTGACTTCTGCATCTTTTTGTTATGTGTCCCATTATTCATTAAGAATCTCCTTGCTTTTTAGAACAGCAAGATGCTTTGGGCTCATTTTGTCTTTCCTGTTACCCAACCCTGGAATTAGCCATTTCTCCAAGGAACCCTGGTTCCTTTTGGATGAGAATGGTATTTAGAAGCCAAGATCTAGATGCTAGGTATGCTCATTATTGGGAGTGTTACTGCTCACAGCCCCTCACAGAAAGAGAGAATATACCCATATAAGTATAAAAAATATAAACACATATACATTAAACATTTGAGTCTTTTTAAATGTTTTATATTTATCTTGTTGGTTTTATTTATAATTTAACATGTTAAAAACCATGAACATGAACCCCTGCCAGTGCTTCCAATTTTTTTTTACAATGCTACAGCATTCATTCTAGTTTTCTCCCTTATATATTGTAGCTCCTTTTTTGACAGGATAAATCTGGTTTCCATTAATCTTGATATATTTGTTTATGTAACCAGTTTTCTTGTATGTGACAGTCTCTCATCCCTGCCACTACTCCTTCCCCTACGTAGATGCTGTCCTCTCCTGATTTGGGCTCTAACACCGTGTTCTGGACCTGCCTCCATGCACATGCCTTCTGCATTCCATTTGGCTCCTGTCATCCCACACTCATCCCCCTTCCATTGTGCTTAGGCTGCTTTTACCCCCATACTGGCTGCCCCTCGGCAGGGATACCCCCAGTCATATTTGAAGTCCATCTTTGAGCCACTCCTCTCCCCCTCCACGAGTGCCCTTTTCAGAAGGAATCTTAGATTGAAGAAGTATTCGAGTCCCAAGCAGGAAAAATAAAATTATATCTGCACCTGATGCACTGTGGTGAAGCTGCAGAACCTAGAATTAGAAAGACCAAAGAAAATCTCACAGAAAATCTTAAACTTAGATTTTTTTTTGTTTCATTTATTTATTTTGAGAAAGAGAATGAATGAGGGGCAGGTGAGGCAGAGGGAGAAGCAGACCCCCCCCCCCGCCCTGCCCTTGCTGAAGAGGGAGCCCCGATTCCAGGACCCTGGGATCATGACCTGAGCCCAAGGCAGACACTTAACCAGTGGAGCCACCCAGGCACCCCAAAAGATGTTCTAAAAGAGACCAAAGGGAAAAGAATATCTTCAAAGTTCTGAGGGGAAATAACCTGGAGTATTATGTTCAGTAAACTATTAGCTTCAACAAGCTAAAGGCTGAAGACTAAAAGGTTATTGAAAGTTCTTATCTGGAAGTATAAACTTGAATATCTAAAAAAACAAGATGTAAGAAGAAATGGAGAGTAAAATAGTTGGAAAACATACAAATGAATTGAAGAAACAGTCACTATATAAAACAATAGTTGTAGTGTCAATTTAGGGTTTCCTGAAAAATAAAGTGGAAATCATTCCTTGTGATTGATACAGTCTAAATCCTCTATTGTTCAGCAGGGTAGAGAAATTAACTTTACACATCAAATCAAGTAAGAGTGGCTCAGAATGTGATAAAGCAAACACTAGAGGGATAGAGGCAAAAAAGCCATATAGTTTCAAACCAATAGAGATACAGGAATATTTTTTAAAATTATATTATTAAAATAAAAGAAAAAAGAAGGGAGCAAAGGAAAATCAGGATAAAGACAAAACACAAAATAGGATGGCAGATATTTATCTGGGATAATAAATGTAAACAGATTAAACTCAACGGCGAAAAGGACAGAAGTTGCCAAATTTATTAACCTTGATTGAGGATTTTACTACACATACAAAAGATCTCTTGGAAACATTACTCAAAGTTGTACTGAGCAAAATTTAACATGGAATAAGAATGCAGAAGAAATATTGAAGAAGGAAATTCATAAAAAGAATAAAAAATTAATAAAACTTAATATTTTGTTGAGTTTTTTTTTTTAGTTTTGTTTTGTTTTTAATGTAGACTCTATACCAACGTGAGGCTTGAACTCATGACCCCAAGATCAGAAGTCACATGCTCTACCGACTGAGCCTGCCAGGTGCCCCAAAACTTAATGTTTTAAATCCTGTTTTATATACCACCTAATGTAGAGTTCTTCTGTGAGATGTGTCAAGCAAGCAAGTAAAACTCATTGGTTAGATCATTGTTTTGCTTTGAAGCTTGTCCTTGGTTTCATTAGTGTTTCATCATGGTTTTTTGTAGAACCTCACACTGAGCGCTTGAGCTTTCATGATTTCTTTTTGCTTGTTATCTACCCTTCTCTCCTGCCAGATCATACTAATACAGAGTAGCTCATTTTTTATGAACTCTTCTGACTTATCTCTAAATTACGTTTTAAACCTACCTAACAAAAATTGCATTTTGTGGCACACACTAGGCAGTTATCTTAACTAACACCTCGGTTTCTTTTAGGTACTACATGAACCATCAGTGTTAAATTTTTATTTTTTGACCTAGCTAGTAGTCAAAGGAGAATAGTTCATAACATGATTGAAACAGAACAGAAACAGAAGTAATGCATACAGCATTTGACTAGTAACCAGCATTAACTTCCATGTGTTAAGTGTAGTATCTCAGCAAGACCATGTTTATATCCTTTTGAGCGCTTTGCATTTAAGCCAGTCATTCCTGCATTGTCTGGACTTACCTCCGCAGGATCCCTAAAATTCATGTGGGTGTATGCATGTGCACATTGAGTGGATGTTTGTATATTTGTGCGTATATGTATTTATATGTATTTTCATTTGTCCTTCTTTTCCTTTCTTCTCTTTACCTAACAAGGAAATGCTTTTTTTTTTTTTTCTCCAAGGATTTTTATTTATTTACGAGAGACACACAGAGGCAGGAACACAGGCAGAGGGAGAAGCAGGCTTCCTACAGGGAGCCTGATGTAGGACTTGATCCCAGGACCCCAGGATCATGACCTGAGCCAAAGGCACACACTTAACCACTGATTTACCCAGATACCCCAAAGAAATGCTTTTGAAAGCAAGTAATGAAGGACTACAACCTATACAGATAGATGGTACTAGGCTAATTTGCTTGTCTGTTACCAAACATGTTGGCATGTTAAAATATTAAAGTATATTGGCTTAAGAATACATCATTTACAATTAATGAATTGGTTTTAGCATCACTGTATGAATGTAGTTTCTTAAGAGCTATTTGTAATAGAAGTACCTAATACTTCCTCTTATTCAGACCTCTTGGCTGTTCAGACCACTTTTTGTTTTTAATATGGATTTTAATAGTGTAGAGTTGATTTTAACAACTACTGTTTCTGTCTTCCAAAGTCCCCTTCCTTACACTTCGTCCAGAAACAGAGCTCACTCTCCCCACAGGTGTAGGCACAGCATATGATAACCTGAGCAGGGTGCAGTTTCATATCTTGCTTCCCATGGGGTGACAGTATTGACAGTACAGTGAGGCAATTTAAACAATGGGGGCTCCTAAGTGCTTGACTGTGCTCACTTATTCACTGACTTTAGGCAGATTACTTAATCTCCTCATGTTCCTGTATTCTAACAATTAAGATGTGGGGAACAGCCTGCACATAGGTGTTTATAGCAGCTTTATTTATAATCACCACAATTGAGAAGTATCCAAGATATCTTTTGGTAAGTTGGTGGACAAATTGTGGTACGTCTAGACAGTGGAATATTATTTAGCACTAAAATGAAATGAGCAATGTAGACAACAGTATTATAATTGTCAAACTTGATGAGAGACTAGATCTTAATTATTCCCACCCTCAAAAAGAAATGATAATTATGGAGTGCTAAATATTGATATGGCAACCATAAACATATCAAATCAATGTTATACACCTGAAATTTACACAGTGCTGTATATTAAATATATATTTTTTTAAAGATTTTATTTTATTTATTCATGAGAGACAGAGAGAGAAGCAGGCTCCATGCAGGGAGCCTGATGTGGGACTTGATCCCAGGTCTCCAGGATCACATCCCAGGTCTCCAGGATCACATCCCAGGTCTCCAGGATCACACCCCAGGTGAAAGCAGCGCTAAACCTCTGAGCCACCGGGGCTGCCCTTTAAATATATTTCAATAAAAAACCAACAAAAGAAATAAGCTGTCAAGCCATGGAAAGACCTGGAACCACCTTAAATGCATACTACTATTAAGTGAAAGAAGCCAATCTGAAAAGGCCCCATACCTGTATGATTCTGACTGTATGACATTCTGGGAAAGGTGAAACTGTGGAGACCATAAAGGATCAGTGGTTACCAGGGGCTGCAGGACTGAGAGGGAAGCAGAGCACATAGAATTTTTAGGGCAGTGAAATTGTTCTGTGTCTTGCGCAATGGTGGGCACAAGTCATCATGCAGCTATTAAAACCTGTAGAATGTACCACCAAGAGTGAACCCCTGAGGTATGCTATGGACTTTGGGTGAAAATGACATGTGAAAGTGGGTTCACAGATTGGAACAAATGTACCACTCTGGTACAGGGTGTTGATATTGGAGGAGCTGATGGGGTGGGGGCAGGAGAGTTGAGGATGTATGAGAATTCTCTGTATTTTGTTCAATTTGCTGTTTTAAAATTGATCTAAAATATAAAGTTTATTTTTGAAAACTGAGGGAGCCACATGCTGGGTTAGCCCCACAGACTCTTGTTTACCGACTCCAGTTCTCTAGCTGCTTCCTATTACATCAGTGCTAAGCTAATTTTCTTGATAAATGAAGTGATAAATATATTTGAATGAAAAAAAAAAGATGTGAAGTAATAGTACTACCTCATATGGTTGCTGCAAAGATTAAGATACTGCATGTAAAACATCTAGCTCTAGAAGAAAGAAGAATGAGGCAAGCAAGGAAGAAAGGGAATGAGATGAGATTGGTCAGACAAGCAGCATCTCATTGGCCATGATAAGCTTTTTTTTGTTGAGGTGTAAAGGGAAGCCATTGAAAAATGTTAAGCAGAAGAGTAGAGTGATTGTGTTTACATTTTAAGATCACTTTTGCTGCTTTGAGGAGGGTAGCTTGGAGGAGAGCAAGAGTGGAAGCAAGTAAATGAGTTTGGAAACTTACAGTAGATCATGATGGCCTGGACCAGAGCATTAACAATGAAAAATTGGAGAGAAGTGGCTAAACTGTACAGTAGAGTGGATGGGTTGATGAAATTGATGGCATTAAGAATTACTCCCAGGTTTGACTTGAACAGCTAGGGAAATGGTATGTCAGTTACTGCAGGGGGAAGGTAGAACCAGAGGAAGAAGTTTCAGGGGGTAGATCAAGAGTTTTCTTCTGGATAAATCCAGTTTCAGATGTATATGATTATGTAAGGGGAGATTTTAGACCAGCATTTGGTGTCCTAGACAGGACCTTGGGAGAGGTCTGGCTAGAGAGTTGAGGGGCTAGAGATAGAAGCCTGATAGATAATATGTTAAAGAGTAAATGGGAGTTAAGGATGAGCCAGTGTAGATAAACTGAAAGGTTTGGCTAAGGAGAGCATATGAACGGGGCAGTAGGTGGAGGGATATGTTATTAGTGGAGGGTTTGGAACTTTTTAAATATGAGAGATAGAAGAGCACTTACCTCCTCAAAATACATTTACATTCTGAGGTTCTGGATGTTAGGATTTCAATGTGAATCTGTGGATTAGAGGGAGGATATGATACAGTTTGGCCCATAAGGGTGTTCTGTTGCATTCTGCTTCCATCTGGGTTTAATTCCCTTCCTCCTGACCTGTGATAGTATTATAGGTTGGTATTTTCCCTTAGCATCTTGAGGATATTCCTACATTTATTTAAAAAGTGTTTATTGAGCCCCGATATTGTGTGTCAGGTGCTTTCAGCAGTAAACCAGACCAACTCCTCTGTGCTCCCAGGGAGTGTGCACACTAGTGGATAGGAAATAGCGTTTGTACAGGTTGTGTTTGGACAACCTGGGGTTTGGAACTTTTTAAATATGAGAGATAGAAGAGCATATCTGTGTACTGAATCTGTAGTTTGAGACATAGTGATAAGAGATGGAGTTAAGATTTTGAGAAAGCCTGAGATATAGAAGATGGAGAGCAGTTGAAGAGGCCTGGCCTTTCAAGAGGAAGGTCACATGATTGTAATAGAAGACAAGGAAGTGATAGTAAGAATAGAGTTCTATAGTTTTATGGCAGGAAGATGAGAGAAAAATATGTGTTGGCTACACAAGGTAGGTACACGGACAGGGCTTTCCAGTGTACCTGAATGGGATGGGAGAAGACGCAAAGGCAAGGAAGCAAGCAACAGTGTGTGCTAGTCCAGAAACTGCAATGTTTCCCATGTCTGAAATCAAGGGTTGGGGGGTGGATGGTGCTAGTGATGGTAAGGTGAGACCAGAGAACCGAACAAGAATCAGCTTATGGAAAGTTTTCTTTGAAAATATTTCTCTCTGTAGTAGAGAGCAGAGAGAGGTTTTTAAATCTAGAACTAGTTTGACTTTATCTGATTTCAGAAGATTGGAATAGATCTTACTGTGGAATGAATTGGTGGGAAAAGCTGTTGCAGTGATCTAGGCAAGGTGACTCGGAC
Source organism: Vulpes lagopus (assembly GCF_018345385.1). NCBI lineage: Eukaryota > Metazoa > Chordata > Mammalia > Carnivora > Canidae > Vulpes > Vulpes lagopus. Next base: position 105,851,697 of record NC_054829.1, read on the forward strand.
CTGAACAAGGGCGGCAGGGGTGCAGATAGAGGGAGAGGATGGATTTGGGGGCTCCGTGTGAATTAGAATCTGCACGCCTTAGTGGTAGTTCAGTTATAATTACTGGTCTACCAGTTGATTTTATGGAATATTAGTTGTTGATAGCTCTCAGGGCTTTAGTTCTTACAATTGGTCATTAGTGGTGTGAATTCAGCAAAATAAGGAATAAAGGAGAGGATCAGGTCTATGGAGGAATGAGGAAGCTCAATTGAGGAGGTATTAAGGCAGAGGTACCAGTGGACTGTCCCAGTGAGGACCTCTGGTGAGCCTCCACCAGCAGGAGGCTGGTTGTTCCTGGGATGCCCACATGTGTCTGTTTTTGTCTGATCCTGAACCTTAGGAAGATTTGCTTGTTTGGGTTCAGACAAGTGTTAATCTGGAGTTGTACTGAGTAAAGCAATATGAAACAAAATATTTACAAGACATTTTATAATACATTATCAGGGTCCCAAAACTATTACTGTGTTATGATCTAAACATCCTGCAGTCTTCTCTGAAGAAAAAAAAAATGAAAAGAAAAATCTATGTGCAAAGATGTTAGCTGATAATGGTAAAAATTTGAATATGATGCATAGAAAATAAACTAGAAGATATATATTATATATGTGTTAACTGTGGTAATTCTAGATTATGGCTTTATTGGTGGCTTTTCTTTTTGTGAGCCTGTGATGTGTAGATTTTCTAAAATGAGCATGCATTCCTTTCCAGTGAGGAAAGAATATATAGAATAGTGTATAAGTAGTGTTGGAAGTGTCCAACAATAGGTAAATTGTAAATTCTTGTACATCTGTAGGATAAGTGGTTATGGGGCATTTAAAGTTATTTTGTTAATGAGAACTTTTGAGGTAGGTAAATGCTTATAAAACCTTAATCAGCTCTTCATGGACTATGATTATAGGAACATATATATATATATATATGTGAAGAAAGGCTGGCATGAAAGAAGTCAAGGGTTGGGAATGTAGATGCTTGTTTTCTATATTTCTCAAGTTGGTGCAATGATTTGTTTTACATTTCCTCTTTTTTTTTTAGTTTTCTGGTTTTTAAAGGATTTTTTGCTTTTTTCCACTTTCCTTGAAGAATTTTGTTCCATTTTTTTCTGCCTCAGAAACTGTAGATTGAGTGGTTTCCTTTAGGTGTTTAATGTACACATGTAATTACAACTTTTCTAACAAAGTCTTAAGTTTTTCATTGTCTTTGCCCTCTTCCTGAACATGACAAGGATCTTCACATGTCCTAAGAATCCAAAGTAACATAACAAACCTTGTTTAGGATTTTCTGCTCATTTTAACATCAAAAAATGGTTTAAACTTTCTTAACTAATTTATTTACCACCATATTTTGTAGCTTTGATATTTGTATCTGTTTCCTGGGGCTTCCATAACAAAATACCTCAGGTTGGGTGGCTTAAACAACAGCTGTGTTTTCCTACAGTTCTGGAAGTCAGAAGTCTGAGGTAAAGGTGTTGGCAAGTTTGGTTTCTCCTGAGGCCTCTCCGCTTGGCCTATAAATGTTCCTCTTCTCCTTGTGTCCTCATGTGGTCTTTATTCTGTTTGTGCACATTGCCTGTGCCCAAATCTCCTATTCTTAGAAGGACACGAGTCATAGTGGATTAGGGCCCACACTTACCTCCTCAAAATACATTCACATTCTGAGGTTCTGGATGTTAGGATTTCAATGTGAATCTGTGGATTAGAGGGAGGATATGATACAGTTTGGCCCATAAGGGTGTTCTGTTGCATTCTGCTTCCATCTGGGTTTAATTCCCTTCCTCCTGAAGAAGTTCATTAACAAAGATGTATGGAAAGGAAGCTGATCTCTGTATATCTTTGAAAACTCTTCATTTCCTTCAACCCTCAGAATTTCCTGTGATAGTATTATAGGTTGGTATTTTCCCTTAGCATCTTGAGGATATTCCTACATTTATTTAAAAAGTGTTTATTGAGCCCCGATATTGTGTGTCAGGTGCTTTCAGCAGTAAACCAGACCAACTCCTCTGTGCTCCCAAGGAGTGTGCACACTAGTGGATAGAAAATAGCGTTTGTACAGGTTGTGTGAAGGTAAGTTTTCATTTTTCTAGGGTAAAGAGCTAGGAATGGAATCATTGGGTCACATGGGAAGTGTGTGTTTAACTTTATAAGAAACTGCCAGAAGTTTTCCAGAATGATTGTACCGTTTTACATTCTTGCCAGTAATGTGTGAGAATTAATTCCTCTTTAAGGTTTATCTTTTTGTGTTATACCTGGGTGAAAGCCTGTCTTATTCATTAGTTTTCTTTTCTATTGACTTTATCCAGTCTAGAATTTATCCAATCCATTAATAACTGGCTTTCTTGCCAGTATATAGATTTTTTTTCTATTTCCAGAAATCCTAATTAGTTGATCATAGTTTTTTGTTTCTGCTGGTTTTCTTATAATTTTTTGTTGACTTTCTGGAAGCTAATTCTCCCTTTTATCTTTGAAGACCCTAAATATAATTTATGTTAAAGTCAGCTTTGAATGAGTCTTATTTTTATTTTCTCTAAATGTAATTAATATTCAAAATAAAGTTGTCGGTTCCTCCTTAGCATTTCATTTCTCATATACTAGAATTTTGGAGTATAGACTCTACGAGTTTATCTTTCATTCTGTACTCACCCCTTTCTGGCTAGTAATTTTACATTGCTTCCAAGTGGGATCCTGTGGCCAGAGCCCAGAATCGGTTCTTAAATTTCCACCTACGGTCCCTGCCCTGGAATGTTGCAGTGATACTGGAGATATCATAGACCAAGTTATCAAATGACTGGAAGGCTTGCCATGCATTTAGTCTCTCCTACCCCTAAAAGGGTCAAACTCTCAGTTCTTAGAATTTTTAAGAAAAAAAAAAAAAAGTAAAAATGTGACTGTCCTAGAATTAAAAAATGAACACATTAAAGAATTTATTTTATTATAACATAAAGGAATCCAGGTAGATGTTATATCCAGCCAAAAGGAAAAATGAAAATTGTACAAATTTATGTGGAGAGAAGAATTTTTTAGATGAATTGCAATTGGAGATGAAACTGATTAGGGGTATTGAATCACTACCAGGTTGGACAGAATGTATATACCTATCCATTACCTACAGTTTAAATAGTTGCAAAATGGCCCCAAACCAGTGAAAAGGGCTAGAATGTGTTAAGTTGAAAAAGTGTGCTATAGACAATATATATTTTTCTATTGAGATACTTTTTTTCTTCAGGATCCAGAACCTAGCTGACTCTCTACTTGAACCTTGCTTAAAACATTGTGTTTCTCTTTTGTTTTGGTACAAAGAGATACATATGCTGTTTTTTAATGGAGCACAGGGGTCCCTTAAGTGTGCATCTTGATTTCATTAACAATAAGTATATTTAATTGAAAATATGCCAGATCTTTAGAAGCAATCTGATCTTGCCAATTGGCCCCAACACATGCTCGTTACACATCTTCTTTCTACTACCGCCTGCCTCCCTTTTACTTTGAAGCTCAAACAGACCTCTCCTATATTTTTTTTTTCAGACCTCTCCTATATTAATCATATTTTTCCCTTTTGTTATCTTCTAATATAGCCATTTCCTCCTTTTTCTCACAACCCATTTCCTTCTGAACACTCAGCCTGTCAAAGATCAAGGAAACTGGTATATCTTGAAGCTGGGATTGCAACTTTATCTGATTGCAAATCCTATGTTCTCTCCACTAGACCACCCTGACCTTGCAGGAAGACTTAGAGGAAATGTTTTTTAGCTGGACCTGGAGAGAGTGACAGGATTTGTTAGGCAGAAGTAAATGCAGAAGGTACTTTCATGAAAAGTCAGTGACTCCTGGCTTGTCTGGGTCCTAAGTTTCTAGTGAGTGATAGAACTGTGGAGGTGAGTTGGTCCATGCTGTACTTCGTGGGCTCATAAACTCTGTCTTGTGCTTGTGTAGTACTTTGCTTTGTTTAATTTCTATATCAGCTCTGCAAGATAGATGTTATTCCCACCTATCCGTTGAGAAAACTGAAGCACGGAGTTGGCCCTGTGACTTACCTGTGATCTCCCAATTGTTAAGCGGCTGAATTAAGTTTAGAATCCCAGTATTTTTGGCTTCCAGGCCCACTGTTCTTTCTATTTTATATAAGCTGTTGAAGCCTAAGAAGTTTTTAGGGTTGTATTATGATTGATTAGAGTTGTATTTATGAAAAATATGTGATAAATGAGAAGTCTGAGTCTTTTTTTTTTTAATAAAGATTTTTATTTATTCATGATAGAGAGGCAGAGACACAGGCAGAGGGAGAAACAGGCTCCATGTTGGGAGCCCGACGAGGAACTTGATCCCGGGACCCCAGGATCGTGCCCTGGGCCAAAGGCAGGTGCCAAACCGCTGAGCCACCCAGGGATCCCCTTGAGTCTTCTTTTGATATGATCCTGAGTATCATACCATTTGAAGGTAGTGACCTTTGACCCAGTGCTAAAATTTGGAATTCAAAATGATTCTATGCAAAATTTCCACAGTGCCCTGGAAGCCATGGAGGATCCTCTGGAGCCCAGGTACTCAGAGTGTGATCCTCACACCTGTAACTTTAGTATAACCCTGGGGCTTATTAAAAATGCAAATCCTTACACCCCTACTTTCAGACCTACTAGATCAAAAATCTCTGCGTGGGTTCCAGGAAACTTTTTAGCGAGCCCTGTCTACTTAACAGATGCTAGTGTAATAGTCAGGTGATTCTTGGGAAGCATGCAAATACTTGAGAAAGCTCTGGTATGTTTTGCTGGCTCTTCTACCTTTCAGCATCTCCTGGTTGTCAAGTGGTTGCCTCTAACATGATTTCCCTGGTAGTAGATGAGAAGCTTCATCAGCACATTAAGTGATACTTTCTGATCGGGAATTACCATTGGTATCTAGGAACCTGACTCATAAGCTATCTAACTTTATGTTGGACTCTAGCATAGAATTTAGCTAGGATGTAAAAGTGGTACTATAGAGAAAAAGGCTTGGAAGGCTACATACCAAACTGCTGTTAAAAAATTATTCATGGCACTCATTGAAGAATGGTAAGGCAGACTTTATTAGGGGGACAAGGACAGTGGGGTTTTGCAGTTGAGAGAGATTGGGCTCAGCTCCGAATGCAGCAAGGAAAATGGGGATTTATATCTGAAGGGCAGGGTGGGTGGGAGTGATGGATGGAGAATTACTGAGAGGGGAGAGTAATTCTTTGCTAAACTGACTGACAAAGACTCTTCCTGAAAGTAGACCAGGATGATCAGATAATACCTATACATGGAGAATGAGGAATTTGATTGGATACCGAGGGTGGAGGATTCTGGCTAAACTGACAGGTTTCTTGTTAAAAGGGACTCTTGGATGATATGCCAGAGGAGCCGAACTAAAGTTTAGTTGAGAGAGTCTTTAGGGTGCTTGGGTGGCTCAGTAGGTTAAGTGTCTGCCTTCTGCTCAGGTTATGATCTCAGGGTTCTGGAACGGAGCCCCACAGCCCTGCTCTGAGGGAACCTGCTTCTCCCTTTCCCTCTGCTGTTCCCCTGCTTGTGCTCTTTTTCTCTCCCCCCACCCCCATGAAATACATAGTCTTTTTTTTTTTTTTAAGTTTTTCTCATTACAGCAATTATCTCTGGGAGAAGTTGTGAAATGGTACAGAAATAAAGGGGGGAAAGAGGGGAAAAAATAAAGGGGAGGGCTTTAACTTTTACACCTGGCTTTTTTTATATTTGACTTTTATACATAGAGAATCATTTATATCATTAAATATTTTTATTTTATATTTTTAAAGATTTTATTTGTTTCTGAGGGGGGTAGGGCAGAGACATAGGCAGAGGGAGAAGCAGGCTCCCTGCGGGGAGCCTGATGTGGGACTCCATCCCAGGACCCCAGGACCATGCCCTGAGCAAAGGCAGACTGAACTGCTGAGCCACCCAGGCATCCCTCATTAAATATTTTTAAAGAAGTATTTTGGTAGAGAATTTTGATGTGTTTTCAAGAAGATACATTTTTTTTCTCAGTTTCTTATAGTTTAACTAAAAATAGTAGGAAAAGAATAACAATATTGTACCATCCATTATCCAGACTTGGAGAACTTCTACCTACTTTATTCAGTGAGAGCTACATCTATTTTAAGAAATAGGGTTTTCTTTATTTTTGTGTTAGTAGTGAATTCGTTTTAGAAATAAAATTCAAATGAACAGCCATAAATGAACGTAACAGATGATATTCTGTTGTAACTAATAGACTGTGTTGTGTTTAATACTAGAAATATGTATCTGAATGTTTAACTTACTGATAACCTTGTTTTGATTTTGAGGGTAGTGAAACATTGTTTCATTTTTCATAGCAGTGAGCACATTTTTAACCATTTGATTTAAGTGTACCCTTGTATAAATGAAAACTTGAAAAATATAATTTAGAAAAGAATTCTTGGAACACCTGGCTGGCTCAGTGGAGCATGCAACTCTTGATCCTTGAGGTTATGGATTTGAGTCCCATGTGGAGATTACTTAAAAATCTTTAAAAGCAACCAGAGAAAGAATTCTTCATTTCATAATTACTGGCAAGTTTATTATTAATAAACCCTTTGCAAGGTGATACGTTAAAATCACTGGATGTTCGGATACCTGGTTGGCTCAGTCAGTACATATGTCAACTCTTGATTTCAGCTCAGGTCTTGATTTTCAGGGTTGTGAGTTCAAGCCCTGTATTTGGTTCCATGCTGACGTGGAACCTACTTAAAAAGAAAAAAACTCTGGATGTTGTGACTGGGGTTTGTGACCTCTGGTACAGGTTCTTTTGAGTGCCAAATGCCTATGAACCAATTTTCCAGTGCCCTTTCTTTCAACTACCAATGTGTCTTTATCTACATAGCACACCGTGATGTCATCTAGTCTTTAAGCCCCAGAACAACTGTAAACCAAACACCAACACAAACTCTAAAATATGTCCCATAGTAAAGTAGCCATTTTATTTTTTTTCTTCTAAGATTTTATTTTTATTTATTCATGAGAAATAGGTGGGAGGGGTGCGGTGGCAGAGGCAGGAAGGAGAAGCAGGCTCCCTGTGGAGCAGGAATCCCAATGAGGGACTGGATCCTGGGACCCTGAGACCATGACCTGAGCTGAAGGCAGATGTTTAACCAACTGAGCCACGTAAAGTAATCATTTTAGATGTTCTAAGCCCAGCAGGACTGTCTGTAGAACTTTCTGTGATGATGAAATGTTCTGTTTCTGTGCTTATACAGTAGCCAATAGGCACCTGGATCTATGAAATGTGGTGAAAATGACTGAGAAACTGAATTATTAGTGTTAATTTTAATGTTGATGGTCACGTGTGGCTAGTGCCTACCATATGGGACAACAAAGCAGAAAGGTTTGGTGAGCCTCTCTCTAAGGGCTTACTTATCTGAGTATGTGTGGGAAGCTGAAGTGTTTATCATGCTTATCCTGTAAGTTTAGAAAAATCTTCTGGTAAAGACACTTATTTCAACTTTCCCACTTTTTCTAAAGAAAAAATCATCTTTCTTACAGGTTTTGTGTGTGAAGCTGTGTGGAAATCTAAAATTCTATCAATCACATTTTTATGGTACAGTGGTGCCCCCTGATGGTAAGCTTTCTTATCACTTCTTTGATCTCTATGCTAATGTTTTTGCATTCTTCCAAATAAAAGGATGAGTATGAATTTTGAGCAAAATGGACTTTTCTTGTGCCTCTCCATACTCTCCCCATCCCTGCCCCCAGTTCAGGTCTTCCCTTTTCTGCTGCCTTAATGTCTCTCATGTCTTTTGGCAAACTCCTACCCTGACAAGCAGATGAGTTATAGATGAATTAGAAGCAGTTTCTGCCCTCAAGAACTTAACTCTTCACCTGGCAAGACTGAGCAGATAATTATAATAAAGTGTGACACATTCTTAATGAAATGTTTTTTTTTCATAAAAAGATTGTATTTATTTATTCACGAGAGACACAGAGATGCAGAGACACAGGCAGAGGGAGAAGCACGCTCCATGCAGGAGCACGATGTGGGTGGGACTCCATCCCGGGACTCTGGGATCACGCCCTGAGACAAAGGCAGACAGACGCTCAACTGCTGAGCCACGCAGGCGTCCCTGCTTAATGAAATGTTATTGAATGGTAAAGAATAGGTAAGTTGTAGTATAATGAAGGCACTATTATAGGAATTCAGAGGGTTAGGAGTTCCACATTTAAGCATTTTTTATAGAATCTTGTATTTTAAAATTGCTTTTTAAGAATTAAGTTTTGGGGATCCCTGGGTGGCTCAGCCATTTAGCGCCTGCCTTCAGCCCAGGGCGTGATCCTGGAGTCCCAGGATCAAGTCCCACATCAGGCTCCCTGCATGGAGCCTGCTTCTCCCTCTGCCTATGTCTCTACCTCTGTGTGTGTGTGTCTCTCATGAATAAATAAATAAAATCTTTTAAAATAAATAAATAAATAAAATAAAAATTAAGTTTTATCCATTCCTATATTCCTGCTTTTTTTCTTCACCAGAAGTAACAGTTAATTATAGACATGGACTTCCCTTGATAACACTCACTTTGCCATCCAGAAAAGAGCGCTGTCAATTTGTGGTCAAACCAATGTTATCAACAGTTGGCTCATTCCTTCAGGACCTACAAAATGAAGATAAAGGTGTCAAAACTGCAGCCATCTTCACAGCAGGTACATATATATTTTTTCAATTTGTCTTTTTCTCTTCTTCTGAACCTTTGTTTTGTTCTTATTCTAGACAGTTGATTCTTTAATTCATTATATAATAAATAGTTGGCCTTTATTGTGTCTTCCATTTTTGTATATCAGTAATATAAAAAAATTAACTCTGTTGAATAAAGAGTTAATGGAATAGGTTTAACATAAGTGTCAGTTACTTATTTTATAAACTTAGTCCAAAAATTTTTTCTGAGGAAATTTTAATGACAGTCATTAGCATGTAAATTTCAACACAATTTGAATAATCAGAAAACAAAATGCAGTTTTAATGATTAAAATAGCTAGTGAAGGGGGATCCCTAGGTGGCACAGTGGTTTGGCGCCTGCCTTTGGCCCAGGGCGCGATCCTGGAGACCCAGGATTGAGTCCCACGTCGGGCTCCCGGTGCATGGAGCCTGCTTCTCCCTCTGCCTGTGTCTCTGCCTCTCTCTCTCTCTCTCTCTCTGTGACTATCATAAAAAAAAAAAAAAAATTAAAAAAAATAGCTAGTGAATAGTTATAGAAATCATTCATTAATCTTTATTTTTTTAAAAAATATTTATTTATTCATGAGAGGCACAGAGAGGAGGTATGTATATATATACATATATATATATATATTTATTTATTTATTTGTTTATTTATTTATTTATTTATTTATTTATTTTGTTAATACCAGTAGAGATGGTTAATAACTAGACATTTCAAGTTTTAGGGTATAGCTTTTATGCCCTCATGGTCTGAAGTGGTCTTCAACCTACTGCCCCTAAAATAGAATAAAGAATTCTTTAACCCAGCCCAGCATAGAGGCTATAAATAGCGATAAATGACCAAATTTACATTTTTATTTTATTGTAGTTTGACATGCTTAGAGTAAAATTATTTAAGCATTAGTGATTACTGTTGCAGTTTTGAAAAGGAAATCATCTTCCCTATCCAAGTTTAGAGCCAAATGAGGGATAGATATAGAAGCAGAAAAATAGAGATTAAGAATTTATTTACTCAACAAATTGAGCATCTAATATATTCCAGGCACTGCTAGGTGCCAGAAGCAGAGCAAAGAACAATAGAGATAAAAAAAGTCCTGCTCTTCTTGAGGTTATATTTTAAGAGGAGAAAGAAAAAGGTAACGAAAATATGTAGTATGTTATCATGACTATTACAGAGAAAAAGCAGAGTGGGGCTGTGTTGGGTGGGAGGTGCTCTCAGAGTGGATTTGTATGTGGTGGGCGGGGGAGATGCTTGCAGAGTGGGTGTTTATGTGGTGGGGGAAGATACTCTGGAGTGGGGGGGTGTGTGCTGTGGGAGGAGGTGCCTTCAGAATATGGGGAGTTGGGAGGGAGGTATGGGAGGAGATGCTCTCAGGAAGGCAGGGTTTGGGGGGGGGATGTGATGTTCTAGGTTGGAAGGAAGACCAAAGAGAAGGGGGAGCTGTGAAAATGGGGGAGCCCTCCTGGCAGAGGCCCAGTTGTGAGAGTCAAGCCTCGGTGGCTGTAAAGGAGGCAGCTGGGTTGAAGCAGTATTGGTGGGAGGGATGAGGGAAAGCTTTATTGTAGGTTATGGTAAGGACTTTGGATTTAACTGCAAGGGGAGCTTTCTTCCTGACAAAACCAGGATCAGAATATAAGGTTTTAGTCCTGTAACCACAGTGGCCTAGTGCTTCTTCTCTGAACTAGACTGAACGGTCACAGGAGCCCTCAAAGCCCAGGGGCCAGAGCCTGCTTGCTAAGCTTCTAAGAACTGGCAGTTGCAGGCCCCTGTGCCCAGAAGGGCACCGAGCACAGTCCTTGCCTGATGGTATATGGACTCATCTAAGTGTCCCTTCAGTGAATGAAATAAGCAAGATTAAAGCGGTGATTGACATGTACCGTGCTTGTTTCTAAAAATCTGAGTAGCTTTGAAACATAAAGCATAAAGGGAAAGACAGGAATCTTAGAAAAAAGGGCTCTTGAGACTGAGTGAAAACACTTTATTGGGGTTTAAATCAATACTTACCCAAGAATCGGTAGAAAATTCAAGACTGTATCATTAGGTCCTTAAAAGTGTTTCACATAAATCTTTTGGCTGTATAAAGGATAATGTAGTACTTCAACTGAGAAATTGCACTCAGGTGATTGCTATTTATAGTCATATTTTAAGGAGTAGGTTTGAAGTCATTTAAATGTAAATTTTTAAATGACACTTGCAAAGTCATATAAAATGATTTGGTGTGTTGCTGATCTTTAAAAAGAGAGAGGCTCTCTGTGGGTGGAATTTGCCTGCATTTAATCTGGGCTTGAAAAGAGTGTTCTAAGCTTGTCACAGTTTTGCCCATAGTGTGGGTTGAATTATTTGGCAATTCCTGGGAAAATGATGTCACCCCAACTGATGAACAGGAACCCAAACAGCCAAATTCAAGGAACAGACCCAGGTGCAGACTTGACTTGCTGCCTTCTGGAACAAAAGAATTAGAGCCAGACAGGAGGCAGACAACCAGGTTCTTCCTGATTTTGCTAGCAGCATTATTGTTGTCATACATATTAATATCGCCGAAATAGCTTTAGTTGAATGTAGCCAGGCAAATGCCGGGCTAGGAGAAGATAACTGTCCTGGGCTTTATATCACTTATGTGTGGACTGTTCTAAAGGGATAATGATAGAGGAACCCTTATCTACCACCAGTTTGCTTATTCAGTGAATTTGCTTTCTTAACACCTGGGTTGCATTAAAGTGTACTACACTTTTTTAACTTAAAAAATATAATAAAAACTAGGCTATATAAGAAGCTATGCCAAGCACACCACACTGAGGTTAAAATTTTTCAAGAGGTTCCCCACCCCCTCCCAATTGTTCCTAGGGTATTTGCAGTTACTATGAAAACCACACATAGGCAGATTGACTCCATAGGTTTAATTATGTTTATCAGTATCCCTGCTGATACTGGGTTCCTGTTCATCAGTTGAGGTGACATCATCAAGCTTCCCTCCTGGAAGCTTTGCCTCTTCACCTTTCCCCAGCTAGAATAGCAGGGAGCCCTCTGTGGTAGTGGTTGGTGGTGCTGTTTGGCCACTAAGTTTTAACAAATCAGTCACCTCTAATAATTAAAAGGCTTCTAAATGTTATTACCTGTGTGCCTTACACATACCAATCAGGGGCCAGCAGACATGGACTCTGGCTGAGCAGAGGAGTGTGTGAGTAGATTCTGGAGATTTGGAATTCACAGAGAACCAGGCTCAGAAGAAGGCAGGGGTAGAACAGAGCAAAGACCAGGTTAGCCTAGGATCCACCTGATGGGCTCTGCTGACACCTGCACCCCCTACATGTCACCTCCACTGCTCTGGCCTTGCTGTGAAGTGTTCCCACCTTCCTTGAGGCTTTATGTGACCTTGTGCAGATAAAGTCTCACTAAGAATATCTGCCTGGATCCCAGCCCAGCTGACCAAGTGAGAGAGGGAGCACCTGCCTGCTCTGTGTGGTCCTGTGTAATGCAAGGTAGAGCAGGAAGGGAGGATTCCTCACCATGGGAACAGTATTGGATATGGAGAGCCCTCGAAAATGAAATTGTCCACTACTGTATTGTAAAGACCTGGTTAGTAAATATTTTCTATATGTTGGAAAATGGTTTTCACCACTTAAAACGAGGACATAGGGATCCCTGGGTGGCACAGCGGTTTAGCGCCTGCCTTTGGCCCAGGGTGCAATCCTGGAGACCCGGGATGGAATCCCACGTCGGGCTCCCGGTGCATGGAGCCTGCTTCTCCCTCTGCCTATGTCTCTGCCTCTCTCTCTCTCTCTCTCTCTCTGTGTGACTATCATAAATAAATAAAAATTTAAAAAATAATAATAAAACAAGGACATATTTTTACATTATGTACTTTCTTTCAGATGGCAGTGAAATTCCAGCTTCGACCTTGATGGAAATTTTGCTAATGAATGATTTTAAACTTGTCATTAACAAAGTAACATATGATGTACAGTGCCCCAAGAAAGGTAAGAGATACAGCTATGCAACCATCTCAACATTTCCCTTTTAATTGTGGGACTTTTACAGGGAGCAAGCTTAAGAACCTTCTTAATTAACCAAATAACCAAGAAGGCTTTTGGTAACCGATATTTAAGTTTTGCTAGCAGGGGTATGAATGATCAATAGCAGTTGCCCAGCAGGGATTTTAGTGTCATACACTCTTTTTATAGTTTTAAGACTTCACTTTGGGATCTTGAATGCTTAACCTGACATTATTGGGTTAAGAAGAAGTGGGCCTGGGGATCCCTGGGTGGCGCAGCGGTTTAGCGCCTGCCTTTGGCCCAGGGTGCAATCCTGGAGACCCGGGATCGAATCCCACATCGGGCCTCCGGTGCATGGAGCCTGCTTCTCCCTCTGCCTGTGTCTCTGCCTCTCTCTCTCTCTCTCTCTGTGCGACTATCATAAAAAAAAAAAAAAAAAATTATAAAAAAAAGAAGTGGGCCTGAAAATCCAAGTGCATATCAATTGTATCGTGCTTAACTCTTTTTTAAAAAATAGACTTGATTTTTCTTTTTTTTTTTTAGATTTATTTATTTATTTACTTACTTACTTACTTATTTATTTATTTATTTATTTATTTATTTATTTATTTATTTATTTATGATAGAGAGAGAGGCAGAGACACAGGCAGAGGGAGAAACAGGCTCCATGTAGGGAGCCCGATGTGGGACTTGATCCCGGGACTCCAGGATCGGGCCCTGGGCCAAAGGCAGGCACAAAACCGCTGAGCCACCCAGGGATCCCCAGACTTGATTTTTCTTAGAGTAGTTTTAGTAGGTTCATAGTAAGATTGAGCAGATAGTATACAGTTCCCATAAACTCTCTGTCCACCACCCCATAGCCTCCCCCACTGTCAGGCAGCAGAGTGGTACATTTGTTATAATCCATGAACCTACAACTGGCCCATCATTACTCAAAGCTCATAGTTGACATTTGGGTTCACTCTTGAGTTTTAATAAATGTATAATGACATACATCCACCATTATAGTATCATACAGAGTACTCCACTACCCAAAAGTCTTTTGTGATGTGCCCATTCATCCCTTCTACCCCTTCAACCCCTGGCAACTGCTAAGTATGTTTAGGGACATCTGGGTGGCTCAGTGGTTGAGTGTCTGCCTTTGGCTCGGGGTGTGATCCCGGGATCTGGGATCAAGTCCCACATCGGGCTCCTTGTGGGGAGCCTCCTTCTCCTTCTACCACCCTCTTGCTCTCTCTCTCTCTCTCTCTCTCTTTCATGAATAAATAAATAAAACCTTAAAAAAAACGCAAAACCAGTATGCTTGGTTTTGTAAGAAACTGGCAAACTTTCTTCCAAAGTGGCTGTACCATTTCGCATGTCCCTCAGCAGTGTGTGAGAGTTACTGCTGCTCCACCCCACCTCCTTTTCAGCATTTAGTGTTGTCAGCGTTTTGGATTTTGACCATTCTAATAGGTGTGTAATAGCTTATTTTTTCTTAACTTGCACTTGCTTAATGGCCTATGATTTCAAATGCTTATTGTATTCTTTGGTGAGGTGTCTTTTCAAGTCCTTGGCCCATTTTTTAAGCAGGTTGTCCATTTTTCATTGTAGATTTAAGATTGTTTTGCATATTTTAGATAACAGTTCATTATCAAATCTTTCCTTTGCAAATATTTTTCCCCCTATCTGTAGCTTGTCTTCTCATTCTCTTGGCATTGTCTTTTGTAGAGCAGAGGTTTCAATTTTAATGAAACCCAGTATATCATTTATTTCTTTCATGGATTGTACCCTTGGTGTACATAACAAGTCATCCTCATACCCAGATTCGTCAGGGTTTTCTCCAATGCTCTAGGAGTTATATGATTATGCATTTTACATTTAAGTCTGTGATCCATTTTGAGTTAATTTTTGTGAAGGATATATGGTCTGAATCTAGATTCTTTCTTTCTGTTTGCTTTTGCATGTGAATGGCTAATTCTTCCAGCACCATTTGTTGAAAAGGCAGTCTTTATTGTATTGCCTTTGCTCCTTTGTCAAAGACCAGTTGACTATATTTATATGGGTCTGTTTCTGGGCTCTCTATTCAATTCTTTTTTTTTTTTTTAAGATTTTATTTATTCATCCATGAGAGTCACAGAAAGAAAAAGAGAGAGAGAGAGAGAGAGAGAGGCAGAGACACAGGCAGAGGGAGAAGCAGGCTCCATGCAGGGAGCCCGATGTGGGACTTGATCCTGGAACTCCAACTTGATTCCGGGACTCCAGGATCACACCCCAGGCCAAAGGCAGGCACTAAACTGCTGGGCCACCCAGGGATCCCCTCTCTATTCAACTCTATTGACCTGTTCATTCCTTTACCAATATCAGGCTGTCTTGACTACTATAGCTTTATAGTAAGTCTTGGAATTGAGTAGTGTCAATTCTCTATTTTTCTTCCATACTGAGCTGGCTATTCTAGATCTTTTGACTTCCCATTTAAACTTTAGAATCAGTTTGTTGATAACCACAAAATACCTTGCTGGAATCTTGATTTGGACTATGCTGAACATACGTATAGATAAAGTTGTCAGTTTCAAGTCCTACTTCCCATGAACATGGGAACATCTCTCCATTTATTTAGTTCTTCTTTGATGCCTTTCACTAGTTTTATAGTTTTCCTCATAAGGATCTTGATCATAGCTTGTTACATTTATACCTAAGTATTTCCATTTTTTAGGTGATGATGTAAATGGTAATATATTTTAATTTCCAAATTCCACTTTCTCGTGTGTTATAAGGTGATTGGCTTTTATATACTAGCCTTGTATCCTGCAATTTTGCTATAATTGCTTATTAGTTTCAGCAGTTTTGTTTTGTTGATTCACATTTTCTACATAGACAGTCTGTCATCTGTGAACAAAGTTCTATTTCTTTACAGTCTGTTCACTTTTATATCTTTTTTTTTTTTTACTTCATTAGCTAGGACTTGGCATATGATTTATAAAAGAGTAGTGAGAGGAGATACCTAGCTTTTTTCCTGGTCTTGGCAGGAAAGCTTTAAGTTTCTCATCATTAAATATGTTATTAACAAGTTGAGGAAGTTCCTCTCTATTCCTGCTTTGCTGAGGGTTGTCATCATGAATAGGTACTGGATTTTTTTCAAATGTATTTCTCCATTTATTGGTATGATCACATGATTTTTCTTCTTTGGCTTTTTGATGTAATGGATTGCATTAATTGGCTTTGGAAAGTTGAACCAACCTTCCATATCTGTAATAAATCCCAGTTGGTCCTGATGCATAATTTTTTTTATACATCGTTGGATTTAGTTTACTAATACTTTGTCGAGGATTTTTGCAACTTTGTTCATCAGAGACCCTGATCTTTAATTTTCTTTTCCTGTAATGTCCTTATCTGATTTTTGCATTAGGGTAATGTCTCATAGAATGAGTTAGGAATCATTCCTCCTGCTTCTATCTTCTGGAAGGGATTGTAGAGAATTGGTATAAAATCATATTTAAATGTTGAATAGAATTCTTCAGTGAACCCATTTGGGTCTAGTGCTTTCCATTTTGGCAGGTTATTAGTTAATGATTCAATTTTTAAAATAGATACAGGCTTATTCATATTGTCTATTTTTTCTTGTGTTTATTTTGCCAATGTGTCTTTTCAAAGAATGGATCCTTTTAATTTGGGTTATTAAATTTGCAAGCATGGGGTTATTCAGAATTTCCTTTATTATCCTTTAAATGTTCATTGGATCTATAATGATGTTTTATCTTTCATTTCTGATATGAGTAATTTGTGTCTTCCCTTTTTTTCTTGTTATGGCTAGGGGTTTATATCAATTTTAATGATCTCTCCAAAGAACTAGCTTTTGGTTTCATTGATTTTCTTTATTGATTTTCTGTTCTCAATTTAACTGATTCTTTTTTTTTTTTTTAATTATTTTTAGGTAATCTCTATACCCAACATGGGGCTCAAACTCACAACCTCAGGATCAAGAGTTGTATGCTCTTCTGACTGAGCTAGCCAAGCACCCCTTGATTTCATTGATTTCTGCTCTAATTTTGTTTCTTTTCTTCTGCTTATGTTGAATTTAATGTGCTTCTCTTTTTCTAGTTACCTACAGTGGAAACTTAAATTATTGATTTTAGATGTCTCTTCTTTTCTAATGTATGCCTTCAATTCTATAAATTTCCCTCTGAGCACTGCTTTGTTTCATCCTACAAATTTTGATAAGTTGTGTTTTCATTTTCATGTAGTTCGAAATATCATGTAACTTTTCTTGATTTCTTCTTTGACCCATGTGTTATTTAGAAGTATGCTGTTTAATTGCCAAAAATTTTGAGATTTTCCAGCCCTCTTTTTGATTTATTCTTAAAGTCCATTGTGGTCTGAGAGCATACATTGTAGGATTTATATTCTTTTGTATTTGTTTGGATGTGGCCCCAAGTGAGATTTATCGTGGTGAATGTTCCATGTAAGCTTGAAAGGTATGTATGTTCTCTGTTGTTGGATGAAATAGTCTGTACATGTTACTTCTATCCAGATGATTGATAGTACTGTTGAGTGTAGCTATGTCCTTAATGTTTTGGGGTCTTTTTTTTTTTCTGGCTGGATCTCTCCATATCTGATAGAGAGTATTGAAGTCTCCAACTGTTATTGGATTTATTTCTTCCTCCTTGCAGTTCTATCAGATATGGAGACACTCATATTTTGACACTTTATTGTTAGTTACATACACATTAAGGGTTGCTATGTTTGCTTGAAGAATTGACTCCCTTATGTACTTATGTAATACTCTTCTTTGTTCTTTTCTTTAAAAAAAAAAAAAAAAAAAGGATTTATTTTTTCATAAGAGAGACAGGCAGAGACCTAAGCAGAGGGAGATGGAGAAGCGGACTCTCTGCTAAGCAGGGAGCCCGACACAGGCTTGATCCCAGCACCCCAAGATCGCGACCTGAGCCACCTGGTGCCCTGCCTTCTGTTGAATTTTCTCATGAATTTTATGATTCCATTTTTCTTTTATAGCATATCAGTGATAGTTTTAAATATTACTTTTTTCAGTGATTGCCCTAGATTTTGCAATATACATTTGCAATTAACCCAAATCCACCTTTTTTTTTTTTTTTTTAAGTTTTTTCCCTAAGTAGACTCCACACTTAGTATGGAGCCACTTTCAGGGCTTGAACTCAGAACCCTGAGACCAAGACCTGAATGGATATAACCATCTGAACCACCAAGGCTCCCCTAAAGATTTTAAGTAATCTCTATACCCACTGTGGCTTGAATTTATAACCTTGAGACCAAGAGTCACACGTACTACCAGCTGAGCCAGACAGGCACTCCCAAATCCACTTTCAAATAACACTAGATGGATTGTTTCACAGGCATTGCAAGTACCTTGTAATACTATGTATTTCTAATTCTTTCTTCCCATCCCTTGTTACTCATTTCACTCATATATAAGCAATAAGCATTGAATATACTTTTGCTGCTATTATTTTGAACAGACTGTTGTTAGCTGAAGTAATAAGCAAAAAGAAAAATAATTTTATCTTCCTTTATTCTTTCTTTAATGTAGAATTCCTTTATGTAGATCTAGGTTTCTGACCTTGTATCATTGTCCTTTCCTTCACTTTTTTTTTTTTAAAGATTTTATTTATTTATTCATGGGAGACACAGAGAGAGGCAGAGACAAGGCAGAGGGAGAAGCAGGCTCCATTCAGGGAGCCTGATGTGGGACTCGATCCCGGGACTCCAGGATCACACCCTGGGCGGAAGGCAGACGCTGAACCTCTGAGCCACCTGGCACCTCCCCTTTCCTTTACTTTTAACACTTCTTGCAAGGCAAGCCCATTGGCAACAAATTATCAATTTTTGTTTGAGAAAGTCTGCATTTCTCCTTCACTTTTGAAGGATCATTTGGTGGGATAACAGCATTCTAGGTTTGTGTTTTTTTTCTCATGTTGACACAGAATGAACACATCTTTTAGAGTTTCTAACAGAAAGAAAGAGGATTTTATTGGAGTCTAAGTTGGGACAACTGCTTGTCTTCACAAAGCAGTGGGTGCTCTGTCAAAGGAACATTTGGTGCAGAGTTTTTACTTTTTTTTTCTTTTTTTTTTTTTTTACATAAAAAGTTACAAATCGGGGATCCCTGGGTGGCTCAGCCGTTTAGCGCCTGCCTTTAGCCTGGGGCATGATCCTGAAGTCCCAGGATTGAGTCCCACATCAGGCTCCCTGCATGGAGCCTGCTTCTCCCTCTGCCTGTGTCTCTGCCTCTTTCTCTTTCTCTCTCTGTGTCTCTCATGAATAAATACATAAAATCTTTTTTTATAAATGTTACAAATAATTAGACAAAGGACATTTCAGAAAGTTGCTGACATCTTAAGTTTCTAATATATGCAAGGCTGTAGGACTTTAATGTTGTGGGAACCAGGGAAGTTTCTTCCTTTATCTTCTGTGTTCAGTATGTTCTTCCAGGGTAATTTTCTTTAATGAAGTAGATGTACAGTGTATAGAGCCGGTACTTTGAGGTTTTGCCAAGTCCTTTTGACCTTGGTAGATGGTAAATATAGGACCCAAGACATGAAGTTGAAAATTTCCTTTATTACTCTTCAAAGCTTGGTTTTTCCCTGTCTCCTTCCCTGCTGGTACCAACTCTGAGGGGAGTCAGGTGTCTGCTTTATCTGTGCTCTTCTGTAGGGAAGGTGTTCTTTCCTTGGGTTTTTAGTGGTGTCTTTATCTTTGATTTTCTGCAGTTTAAATATGATACACCTTGCTTTTTCCCCTTGCTGTATAATTTTTTGTTGAAAATTGGACATGATGGGACGCCAGGGTGGCTCAGTGGTTGAGTGTCTGTCTTTGGCCCAGGGTGAGATCCTGGTGTCCCGGTATCGAGTTCTGCATCAGGCTCCCTGCATAGAGCCTGCTTCTCCCTCTGCCTGGGTCTCTGCCTCTCTCTGTGTCTTTCATGAATAAATAATAAAAAAAAAAAAAAAAAGAAAGAAAGAAAGTTGGACATGATGTGTTGTGTTGTGTAGTAGAACCTGAAGCAAGGAGGCATTTAATCTGAGGTTTTATGTGTATCTGGCTAAGAGGCTGTTGGCCTATAGCTGTAGGTATCGGAGGTCTGTGTTTCTTCTCGTGCCCCTGTTTTTCTCTTCTGTGTTGTCTCTGAGTTTCCCTAGAAATTCTTTCTTAGGGTATGCGTCTTGCACAGAACTGCAGCCCTGTTGGTGTGATGGTAGGGTCTTGGGGGTGGGGGGAGGAGCATTGTATAAACCTATGACTGAATCTCGGTTATTTTATTGGGCCAGAATTCCAGGGCTGCAGCTTTCAGTAGAGTTTCTTAGCCACTTTATTTTTCCCTTCCTTTGTGAGCCAGGAGGTCTAGAGGGGGCTGGGAGTAGCTAATTGCCTTTCTTCCAGCCAGATAAGGCTCTGGTAAAGTAGTTTCCTTGCTAGGAGAAAGTTGCTTGGGGGCTGATCCAGAATGGTTACTTTTCCCCTCTCCCTGCGCCAAGCACCAGATTATTTGGATCTCTGATCTTCACTGTGAGAACCCTGTGGGGCTCCTGGAGATAAAACTAGTGAATGCCTGTGAGGTTTTTATTTCTCAAACTGGTCAGCACTGAGCCTCCAGCAATTCACCAGTTATGCTGAAGTGTTCCTGCCAGTATTAGCTCTGGAGGCTTCTGTTCCCAGTAAGTTGTGACCGTAGACTGCTGGAGACAGCAGAAAGGAATTCATAAGCCTGTGCCTGAAAAAATAGATGACTAAATAGATCAATAAATAAGGGAAGGCTCTTGTTTATAGTTAGAATGCCAAGTGCTGACTGGCAAATGGGAGGGCTGCTGGAATCGAAAAGTTGTCATATTGCAAGCAGATTCCTCCAAATTCTGCATCAGCCAAGAATTATCAATAGATGCCAGTGAAAAGGGAAAAGGGGAGGGGATTTAGATTAAAAAAGAATAAATGCTGTAACAGAGAGAAATGGGAGCAAATCATAAGGTGCTTCAGGGGCTCCCACTAATTAACTGGTACAATTTGAACACCATGGCGCCCATGTCTTGTGACTTGCCCCCATTTTGATTTCAGGCTTTTTCTTTCTGGTATAAGTAGATGATCCAGGCTGATCTTGTACCCCAGCATTGATGTCAGCCATTTCTCTGAAGATCCCTTGAAGAAAAACAGATTTTTAAAAATTTTAATTGTATGTTTGAAAATTTTATGTTATTTTCAAACACAAGTATAGAGAAATTAAAATGAATCCATCATTTCAACAATTATGAACTTTCTTCTGTTAATTCTTTTTTCTTTTTTTAAAGACTTTATTTATTCATGAGAGACACAGACAAAGAGAGAGGCAGAGACATATGCAGAGGGAGAAGCAGGCTCCATGAAGGGAGCCTGATGTGGGACTCAATCCTGGGACTCCAGGATCACACCCTGGGCTGAAGGTAGGCGCTCAATCACTGAGCCACCCAGGCGTCCCTGTTAATTCTTAAAATCAGGACAGTATTAAACCTCAAAGAGAGAAGGATGCTAGAAGTTCATAAATACAGAAATGAAAACCCATGTTAAGATAGAAAGTTTGTGTCTGGTGAGTTCCTGATGATGGGGAACAGAAGGCTAGCTGAGAACAAAGCACAACCTCACACCCTGCAAACCTCCTCCCCCAACTTCTGGATGGGATATGTGTGACATTCCTCCAGGAAGCTCCCAACTATCTTAATGCCTTACTAGAGGGAAAAACCATCTTTAACTGACAATGGCAGGCCTCCAATATTTTGTAGGTTCTCTTGAGCATGTGAAAATCCTTTTGAAACCTCCCTTTTCCTTATCTCCAACTCCCAAGTATATAATCAGCCACCCCCACAAGCCCTGGGCAGCAGCTCTTCCTGCCCATGGGTCCTGCCCCCAGGCTTTAATAAAACCACCATTTTGCACCAAAGACATCTCAAGAATTCTTTCTTGGTCATTGGCTCCAGACCGCACCCCACCAAACCTCACCTATATTCCAAAACTACATCACCCAACATTCTGGAAAGTCTTCTGTTTCCTGGTCTCTGGGTTGAGTACTTGAGGATACAAGTGGAAACCGATGATTTTAGGGCATCTTTTTGTTTTACTTGTCCTTCCTCTCCTGCAGGCCCCAACATGTTACATACACCTTTAGGTCCAGGTGGACTAATTACAACCTCCTTCCTCCCATCTCCTTGGGAGGAGAGCTGCCTCCCTGCCTGGAGGGGTGGTTGCTGGGATGGTGCTGGCTCACCAGATGCCTCACTGAACACCAAACCCGAATGACTCAGTCTCACAATGGGAATTAAAATAATGGGCACAGTAGGTATGGTTGGCAGGAAAATGACAGAGGAATTATACAGGATTAATAGAAAATTCAGTTTATAAAATTGTAAATTTGGAGTTAAAAAAATGTATTTAAACCCCGTTCCTTCTCTAAAGCATTGGCAAAGATTTGAAATTTAGTCTATGAAAAAAAAAAAAACAACAAAAAGAAATTCAGTATATGAAAATGAAATCTGTATTAAAGACACATATAAAAGGAATAAGCAGCTTCTGAAGAAAAAGAAAAGAGTAATTGTCTCTCGTTTTTGGTTTTTGTTAGGAGATACCACAGACAAATGCTCTATTTAGGGAAATGTTTAAATTGGTAATACAACATATGAATTTTGCGGTGCCATTTCTGAAAGACCATAGCTTGTCACTGAGCTCAGATCAACATTGCATGTAACCCAACAAAGACTGTCTCTTTGACCAAACATTAGCCAGGTGCCTCCGAGCCTTCTTCTTGACTAGACCTCAGTCTGGACCCATAAAGATGGCAGATTGTCCACACAGATGATTTTGTTCACCTCCAGTCCCATGCCTACCACCCCCACCCCCCAAGAGACTTGAACAAACCCCAGCATAGTTTCTGTCAGCATAAGGGCATATCCCCAGGATTATGCTTGCCTGGGGAAGTGCGACACTGCCAGGAGAACTTCTCGTGCATTCAGGGAAAACTTGGTGATAGGCAGACAGGTCCCTGAACGTTTTCTTCTAGCAATTACTTCAGAAAGCTTGCAATTCTAAATTCTTTCTCTATGAAAGTATACAGCCTCTGCCTTCCAGAACTGTCATCTCAAGGACCTGAGAAAACTACTCTTTGAAACACAAATGTCCAGGGAGCTGACGCTTGCTCTTCTCCCAGCTGTGTGGCTGCCTTGCTCGACTTCCACACTGCCTTCTGTTTGTTTCTCTTCTGCTTAAGTGCCAGTTACCAACCCAAATGGCC
Organism: Vulpes lagopus; assembly: GCF_018345385.1. Lineage (NCBI taxonomy): Eukaryota > Metazoa > Chordata > Mammalia > Carnivora > Canidae > Vulpes > Vulpes lagopus. The sequence continues at coordinate 105,874,671 of NC_054829.1, forward strand.
GAGTCGCCCTAACCTTTGCCCTAACCCTAACCTAGAATCCTCAGGCCCAGGCTGTAGATTTCCACTTCTCCGACTCCACTGAGGCCCCCGCCCCCATCCTCTCCTCTGTCCCTAGAACACCCAGCCGCCTCTGCACAAATACAAGTTGAGCTTAGTTCACACTGGACCCTCTTCCATATCACAGTGCTGCCTGGATAAAATCTGTCCTTATCACTTAAGGTCTGGCTTTGTCTTGGATACACTCCACAGCTTGGGACGAAATCATGCCCCAGCTCTACCTTTCTTCTATATGTAGACCTTTTGTTTTTTTTAATTTTTAATTTTGTACACTTTTTAAATAGCAGTACATTTTTCACCAAAACAAAAGGACTCTGACTTGTACAAATCTCAAAAGTCTAGAAGAGAACTTATGCTTCTCACTACTTCCTGGCAGCTTTAGCCTAGAATGTAGAAGGGATTAAGACTACACTAAAGTCTTGAAGGCAGTGGGTAGAATGGAAGGGAAATAACTCCGAGGCCTGCTGATCCTCCCTGGAGGCTCACTGGGCTACTCCTGACTCCAGGGCCCTAAACCTGCTGTGGATACAAATGCACACTGCAGGTGGGCGGATCTGCCCTGCCATGTCCCACCCTGTCCCCCACCTCCAGTTCTCTAACAGCACTGGGGAACAGCTACAACACTCAGAAAAGGAGCATTACAGCCCAGTTTTTGTGTGTTTGTAGACCCAGAGTGGCAGAAGGATTAAGAGAAAATCCATATGCAAAAGAACTTTGTTAAACATTCAGAAACTGTGACTTCCTTTCCTAGCAGTATGAACCTCCTTTCAGATCTACATCTTGTTGAACTTATATTTTAAACTTTCATTTACACTTTCGTACACCAGCTTCCCTCCCCTGTGCATCCTAAGATAATTTTTGGATAAATGCCTGGGATAAAGGGGTAGGGATCTTAGGTTGAGGTTGGATATAAAAAATGAGCCATAAGGAGGGCACTTGTGATGAGCACTGGGTGTTGTATGTAAGTGATAAATCACTACATTTCTCCTCCTGAAACCAATATTACACTATATGTTAAGTAACTAGAATTTATTTTTTTTAAAAGATTTTATTTATTTATTCATGAGAGACACACAGAGAGAGAGAGAGAGGCAGAGACACAGGCAGAGAGAGAAGCAAGCTCCACACAGGGAGTCTGACGTGGGACTCGATCCCGGGTCTCCAGGATCACGCCCTGGGCCGAAGGCAGGTGCCAAACTGCTGAGCCACCCAGGGATCCCCAGTAACTAGAATTTAAATAAAAACTTAAAACAACAACAACAAAATGAACCCGTAAACCAAAAGTGTTATAAACTAAGGTGAGGCATGCACCTGGATTCTGGTAGAAGGGTACCTTTTCCATTTGAAGATTTTTAAAGAAATAGCAAAGTCGTATTACAAAAGAAAAAAAGACCAAAAAAAATAGTTTTAAGCCTACCGTGTAGCAATTTGTCATTCCAGACTTTCTTCTATGGGAGAGACAGATCACCTGAGACAGGAAGAAAGGCCAATACCAAATGCCTCCCTGGGACTTGGGGTGCCCGGGTGGCCGGCCATAGGCACACAGGTTGGAGTCCCTGAACTGGGAGAGCCTGGTAGAAGAAGTGTAGTGACCGCCTTATGTGTCCTTTCTGTCTTTTCTCAGAAAAACTGAGTATGGAACATGCTACTCAGATGGAAAATGTGAAATCCTTGGTTCACAGACTGTTTACAGCTTTGCATTTAGAAGAGTTTCAGAAAAAACGAGAGCACCTCTTACTGGAGAAAATTGACCACCTGAAGGGACAGCTGCGGCCTCTCGAACAGGTTGGAAAGTGTCACAGTTGAGTCTGTGTGAAAATAATACTGTTGATTGACCACTTGTGGAGTGAATGTTTTTGTGAATGCTCCACATATGCTCATTTTCTCCTTCAGTCCTCACGATGAGCCTGTGCATTTGGTACTCTATTATCTTTGTCATCCTTCAGGTGAGGAAGCAGAGACCACAAGGGTGCATAGCTACTAATGTGGTGGAGCCCGAACATGAATTCTGGCGGCCCCACTGGAGCTGCATCTTGAACTGTGTGCTGTGCTGCCCCTCCAGACTGTCCTCTCTGTAAATGAGGACAATATGAGCCGGGCTACACTAGCTGCAGTGCTTCCAGGTTCTTTTTTATAGGATAGGCCTGTGGCTCCAGCCCTGTTTATAGATGTACAGCTGGAGAGTTAGCACCGGCTTCCTAGCATCCAAAAGTTAATCATTAGTGGAGGAGGAAAAAAAAAAACTTTTTTGGAGAAGTGTGGAGGAGTCTGTTTTAAGGGAAAAACCTGCATCTTTTAAACCACTGATACCATTTGTGATTTTTAAAAATGGATGGGTGTTATCTGTGTGTCTTTGTATCTGAATAGGAAGTTTCTGGAAATAAACTTTGATAGTATCCTCTAAGGATACTCGAGATGGCAGAGCAAGGGACTTTTAAATTATATTTCTTGGATTTATTTTTTACTTTTTAAAAAGTGGGTAATATATTTACTTGCATTAAGATTTGAAAATCTGGAAAGGTGCCAGTGGAAAGTTTTCCTCCTCCTACCATATCCTTACACCCATGGATCATCTGTGTATACACAAGTACAAATATATTATTTTGTCCCCTTTTTCAGAAAAGGGCATACACTATCACATACTCTTCTCACCTTTTTTCACTAACAGTGTATCTGGAAAGATCTGCACATTGATGTGTGGTTTCCACACTACTGCTGCTCAATAGCTCAGCAGATAATATTGATAAGTGCCAGTCTTCTACTCTTGAGAATCTGTAATGAACCGTGTGTGCAAGTGTACCTAGAGGATGCATCCCTAGCAGTGCAGTTGCTAGATCAAAGAAGATAGGCATGTAATTTTAGGTTTCAGAGGACAGCATCTTGAGTTTTTCATTGTATACCCTTCTGTACTCTTTCATTTTTTTCCCCAAAAGCAGGCCAATTTAAAAAAGGGGTCATTTCTGAGCTGACTTGGAAGTGAGTAAGTGATCACTCATGAATGTATATATTTCATAACTTTTCCCTAAATCAGATCTTGTTAAAATAATGCCGATAGGTATGATTTTACTTGTTCCTTCTTTTATTTCCCCTTAATTTGGTACACTATAAACTGACCCAAGCTCTTTCCCGCCCCCCTCAGATAAAAGCTGGAATTGAAGCTCGCTCAGAAGCTAAAACGAGCAGACTTCTGTGGGCTGGGTTAGCACTGTTGTCCGTTCAGGGCGGGGCCTTGGCCTGGCTCACCTGGTGGGTGTACTCCTGGGATATTATGGAACCAGTGACCTACTTCATCACAGTTGCAAATTCCATGGTCTTTTTTGCATACTTTATAATCACCCGACAGGTGAGTCATTTGTTAGGAAAACGGTAAGTTAGAACATGTTTTGCAAATAATTCCTTCTCCAGCTGAAGTAATATAGCTCACAAATTTCTCCACTGAGATAAACACATCAAATTTTGTTCTGTGCCTTTATAAATATGATTGAATATGTATTGCAGAAACACTCAGTAACTTTAACTTTATTGCATGATGATTTTGCTAAAACAGTTTTCTTTTTCTTTCTATCCCAATATGTGTGATTTCTCTTCCCAGCATGCTTACTTTTGAAAGCAGCAGCTGATCTCAAGCAAGACAAAATGTTTCACTTGTGTTGCCTTATGCTTTCTCTGTTGGCCACTGCAAATATTTTACTCATCTGCCTTCTTTTGCTTTAGTGTTGCTAAGGCAAGTGTCTTTCTTGCAGAGACATTATGTTCATATGTTCTTTTTTTTTTTTTTTTTCCTCTTAGGATTATACTTACTCAGCTGTTAAGAGTAGGCAGTTTCTTCACTTCTTCCATAAAAAATCAAAGAAACAACATTTTGATGTGGTGCAGTACAACAAGTTAAAAGAAGATCTTGCTAAGGTACTTTATTGCAACTATGACATCTTCTAACTGGTCTTGTTTGGGAGCCAGAACTTAGTATTGGGGAGATCTGCAAGTTAAATCTTGGTCCTTGGTCCTAGATAGACTTTTATGTACTGTGCTTTGCTCAGTGAGACAGCTGACATGTGTGATGCTAATTTCATATCAGACAGTTTTGGGTTTTTTTTTTTTTTTTGACAGTTTTGGTTTTGATTCCTGTATTCTATCTGGGGTTATCTTCTAATATGTGTGGGAAAATGTCTTAAATGACTTTGAGATAGTAAAACAATAGTTTTCAGCAGCAGTCTTATTTCTATTGACTCTCTGAGTGTGCTTTTAAGGAAAACAATCCAATTATCAAGCTCAACTTTTTTTTTTTAGAACGGGGGAGGGGCAGAGGGAGAGAGAGGGAGAGAATCTTAAGTGGGCTCCACACCCATTGTGGAACCCCACGTGGGGGTCGGGAGGGTGGGTTGGATCTCACAACCTTGAGATCATGACCTGAGCTGAAATCAAGAGTTCGAAGCTTAACTGACTGAGCCACCCAGGCACCTCTCAAGCCCAACTTTTTAAGGACATAAAAGAAACTAGACTTTTAGGAAGGTGAATACCAGAAAGAATTTTTTTTTTCCTTTTTAAAGATTATTTATTTCTTTGAGAGAGAGTGCACACGGGAGCAGGGGAAGTGGGAGGGAGAGGGAGAAGCAGTTCCCCGCTGAGCAGGAAGCCCAATGTGGGGCTCCACCCCAGAACCCCGGATCATGACCTGAGCCCAAGGCAGTTTAACTGACTGAGCCACCCAGATACCCTAAATTTTAAGCTTTTTTAAAGGCATTTGTAAGTTCCTTCTCCTTAAAAATAAAAGAATCAATATGGTATTCCTCCCTTCATCTTTTCCATCTTTCCAGTGAGGAAACAGAGGTGTTAGTTCCTTGCCCAGGTATCTACAGTGTTAAAAAGTGGGGAAAGCAGGCTATGAACCCAACAGTCTGACTCTGGAGCCTGTGCTCTGAGGGTCCTCGACACAATTTGTGTCTTTAGGAGCTTTTACGCTGGCCCCTGGTGGACTCTTTAGCTTTGTTCAGATGATAACTAATGGTAGCTTCTCAACACATTAAGTGAATTTTTAATTTTTCTTAGTCATTTTATAAGAAAAAAGTTTTGGTAAAAATCTCTTGCACTGCTTATTTAGTAGCCAGTGTTCGTAATATCTCTTGTTACCTGTACCTTCTAAACTTCCCATCCCTCAAATTAGAAGAACAAGTTATTACTAGAATTAAATGTGTAATCCAAGAATTGGGGATGAGGAAACCTTTAACAACTTTTACATTCTATAAAAGCACTACTTAGGAAAAATACAATGATTTTATCTCTAATTAGTGGGAACTTTTACATTTGAAGGATCTAATCCAAGAAGGCTAAGGGATGGATGTTCTTCCACCTAGTTCATAGCCCCAGGCATTTAAGATTTAAAGTAGCATCTGTGCAAAATAAATAAATAAATAAAGTAGCATCTGTGAAGTATTTTTTTTTAAGGTAATAACATTGAGGAAGAAGGGAGACTGATGGGTCACAGGGTGCTTTTCTTTTCAAATAAGGACTAGAAAAACCATAGTAAAGGGGACTGCGAACATAGCAAGAACTTGAAGGATGTATTAGAAACCTTAGACTCTTTCTTTCAAAGAGGATCCCTAGTCATCAAAATATTATAGATATTTGCCATTAGTACTTGAAATTTGTTTGTTTAACCTAAGATACATTAAATTTATAGAATTCTTGTGCATTGATGCTGTTTCTCATTCTCTCTGATCATGTAGTTTCTCCTTTTTCCCATTGACAGGCTACAGAGTCGCTGAAACAGGTGCGCCACTCTCTCTATTTGCGAATGCAAGGAAAGGAACTCAATGGAAAGAATTAATCTTGCATTTTTTAAATATCATTGAATTTTTTCCAGTACATGTTGATTCTGTAACTTAAAAACTGGAACTTTTTGAGTCCCATAGTTCCTTTGAATTTGATTGTTTTAATCTCTTTTGTTAAATTAAAAAAAAATGCTTGCAAAACACAGGTATTCTTTGAAGTTCTCACTTGAGATTTTTAGTGTGTGGATTCACATGACTTGCCCAGGGTTAATGCCAGAAGGAGCTTGGACGTGTCCATTAAAGTCAGAGCAGCAGCTGCTGCGGTTTGGCATTTGAGCTGAGTCCTCATCCTCCTGGGTTATGTTTATTCCCCTGCATACGTGGAGTGGTCCATGTGCCTGGCATTTGCTCTCATTCTTAGGTTTCCTTTAGAATTGTCTTGTCATTAATTTATTTTTAAGTACATAATAGTAAGAAGACTTTTATCCTGAAACATAGCTAAATTATAAAATTATAAAATGTCATTTGAAAAAAAAAAAAATAAAATAAAATGTCATTTGAAATGTTTCATCTTAACTAATATTTTACTGAGATATAGATACTATTGATACAATATCAAGTACTGATGTAGGTACTTTACATATACGTTATTTGTAATCCTATATCCTATGAAAGTAGCTGTTTTTGTTTTGTTTTTAAAATATTTTATTTATTCATGAGAGACACAGAGAGAGGCAGAGACACAGGCAGAGGGAGAAGCAGGCTCCATGCAGGGAGCCCGATGTGGTACTCAATCCTGGGACTCCAGGATCATGCCCTGAGCCACAGGCAGACACTCAACTGCTGAGCCACCCAGGCGTCCCCAAAAGTAGCTGTTTTTAATCCCAGTTTAATAATAAGGAAATGGAGGCATGGAGAGGCTGGTTGGCCCAAGTGCACAGAGCCAGATTTCAGCACCTACTCATGGTGGAAGAAAGATCTTTGTGCATTTACAACTAATGGTAGTTAGTCCATTGGCCTGGAAGGATAATGATGATACTCTGATTTGCTATTCAAAATACCCAAAGCCACCAATGTTTTCCGAGTTTATTTTTCGATCAAGTCAGATTCAAACTTCTACACTGTAAGTGGAGCGGCACACAATGACTGCTTGCCATTTGTGTCAGTATCTCTGAAACATGGAAATTTTTAATCACTACAATATTGAGGTTTTATTACTAAGCTAAGAATACGCGCTGTGTTTTTATATAATCATTATGACGAGCCCAAGGACATGTTCTGCCTTTTGCTATTCCTAGGGAGAGACAAGACCATCAAGTATGATCAAAGTTAAGAGAAATAACTTGGGAAGGGTGGGCCTTGCCTTTTGGGTGGAACTTGGAAAGAGGGAAAGCAGGGATATAATGTGGGAAGGGCAGGGGAGTCCTGAAATGGGTCTTGGCTCTGTACTGGAGTATTTCTCCAGGGAATATACAATGAAAAGGAGTAGAATGCTTGAAACAAGTTTGGACTGGGAGGATGGGATCAGATAATGGAATCAGGATTCTGGATTTAACATGGGAAACAGCAGAGTACATCCAGTGTGGGATAGAAAGCATGTGGGCTTTAGGGTCAGGGAGGTTCTGCACTTACTAGCTGGAGATATTAGGCAGTTAACTTGACCTCTCCTCATTAAGGTAATTAATTATAAAATGCCATTGACCTTATTGAGAGTTAAGTGAGATGAAATGCTTTGAACATGAGTAGCTAATATAAGCTACTCTATAAATGTCACACTTGAGTAGAGGTTCCAGGAGAACATGGATTGTGGGGACTCCTAGGTGGCTCAGCGGTTGCGCGTCTGTCTGCCTTTAGGTCAGGGTGTGATCCCGGGATGCCTGGATCAAGTCCAGCATTAGGCTCCCTGTGAGGAGCCTGCTTCACCCTCTGCCTGTGTCTCTGCCTCTCTGTCTCTCATGAATAAATAAATAAAAATCTTTGAAATAACAAGCAAACTGGGATTGTTGTTTGCTTTGTTCACTGATGGATCCATCCCAGGTGCCAAGAATAATGCCTGGCTTCGCTAGGTACCCAAGAAAGAGGTAAAAGGCCTGTGGCATTTTCAGGTATAGCACTGGGCAGAGTCTAGTCTGGGAAAGTAGAAAGAATAGCTTCTGAATTTTTGCACGTAGTCTAAGGGCAATCTGGAAAGATGGCATAGACTAGAGCAGGTGTTGGCAAATTCATATATGATGCCTGTTTTCACAAATGCAGTGTTACTGGAAGTCAGCTGCATTGAACTTTGGCTCTTTCTGCACTGTACACAGCAAACTTTTCTATGCAGTAGAGAGAGTGTGGCTGCAAAGCCTAACCTATTTACTTTCTGGCTTTTTACAGAAAAATTTTGATGAACCCCTGAACAATAAATATGAAAGATGATTATCAAAGAATACTTCTGTGTTTTTAGGGCTTCAGAAAGTCATGTGAAATTTTACTTATTTATTCATAGAGACAGAGAGAGAGAGGCAGAGACACAGGCAGAGGAAGAAGCAGGCATCATACAGAGAGCCTGACGTGGGACTCGATCTACAGTCTCCAGGATCACGCCCTGGGCTGCAGGTGGCACTAAACTGTGCACCACGGGGCTGCCCAGAAAGTCATGTGAAAAATGAATTCTTAGAAAAGATAGCTTCCTTTGATTTGTATCTTCTTACTTGACAAGTAATACGGAGTTTTGCAGGGACTATTGTGTAAGTCACATTGTACTTTGGTGAAATTCATTTCTTAGTACCAAGGGGACAACTCAGTAATAAGCGGCAGGACACTCCAGCCTTTATAATATTTAAGCTGTAGTTTAATGAACATTATGTTAATATTAAAGCTGTAGAGATCAGGTAACTAATAATATAAACAAGTGTGATCTTTCTACTCAATTCCAAGTTGTAAGTACAAAAAGATTGGAACCAAAATTAAGGGAATCCAATTATATGTTAATTTTATTACAAAAATATTGTCTTATTTAGAGACAACTGTTAAAATTCAGTTGTGTCCCTCTTACTTCCATGGCATTTTGGAACCCAGATAATGTCATTGCAGTTTGATATCACTGCAACTCTTCAACTGAGTTTGTTGAAGGAAAAAAGTGGTTTTGTTCATTTTGTTTTTAATACTTTTGAATAACATCAACTTTCTCTTAGGTAACCAGAATTGTGTCATCTTTGCCATCAGGCCAGTGTTCATGAGGTGAACTGAGGAGCGGCTTTGTAGTCATTAGCTCTGGAAAGTAGAGTCACAGTGATGGCAGTGCCTGTGGTAGGCCCCGTCATGACCACACACAAAGGTATCAGTGTCCTGCTCACCACAGCCTCTAGTCGCCTCTCGCTGTGATCCGCAGCTGAAACAGCACATGCAAACGATCACTTCTGAACTAGCGAGTCGTATGTTTCAGTCCTCAGAGCGCAAACATTTTACCAGCCTCCGACAGGCTACTAACAGAGTTACTCCAGTTTTATAGATCATATTAGTAAGCATGGACTCTTAAAAGTAACATCTATTATTCCATTAACACTAAGGTCCCTGAGTGGGACCAGTGACTGCTGGACAGCGTATGGCCACTTAACCTGGAAGAGCCACAGATTCCAATTCTCAGGAATTAAGTGTGTTTTGTATTTCTTCCTCAGAATACCATACAGCAGTCCTTGTAGGTGATTTTTTTAAATACTAGACTTATTTTTTATTGAAGCGTATTTGACATACAATGCTAATGTTAAATTAGTGTCTGGTGTACAGCACGGTGATTCAAAATTTATATACATCATAAAGTGTTTACCATGAGAAATTAGGTTGCCATCTGTCACCACCCAATACATATTATTAACTGTATTCCTCGTGCTGTTGATTTTGTTCCCATGTCTTATTTATTTTATAACTGGAAGTTTGTACCTTTTAATTCCCTTCCGCTATTTTGCCTATCACCTCTCCCCCGCCCACCCCCCAGCAACCAGCAGCAGATGTTCTCTTTAGCTGTGAGCTCAATTTTTTAAAATTTCACATATAAATGAGATCATACGGTATTTGTTTTTCTCTCATTTCACTTAGCATAATACCCACTAGGTCCATCCTTGTTACAGATGGCAAGATTTCATTCTTTCTTAATGACTTAATATTCCATTGAATATGTTATACAGGCATACCTTAGAGATAGTGTGGATTCCGTTCCAAACCATCGCAATGAAGCAAATATTGTAATAAAGCAAGTCAAATGAATTTTTTGGTTGCCCAGTATATAAGTTATGTTTATACTCTAGTCTATTAAGGGTGCAGTGACATTATGTCTTAAAAAAGCAATGTAACAACTGGGGGATTAAGGGATGCTGCCCCAACCTCACTCCCATGCAGTTGAAAATCTCTGTGTAACTTATGACTCCCTCTAAACTTAATAGCTTCTGTTGACCAGAAGCCTTACTGAGAACATAAATGGTCAATTAACATATGCTTTGTATAATACATATATTTTTAAATAATAATAATAAAAGTTCCCCCCAGCTTTATTCCAAAAATAGATATTAAATAACGTATAAAAGGAAAAGGAGCTGATGTTGGGTTCGGCTTGCATCCCCTTCTCTTTATCCTAGCTCTTCTCGTATCTTGCCTATTTTGGGGGACATTTTCTTAGAATGGGGATCTTCTACCTCCTTGGCTTTATAATAATGGAGAGCCACCTCCAGAAGCCAACTGTCTTCAATCTCTCCAATACCTGTCTCATGAACTCCTTGGTAGTCAAGACAAGTTCATGGTAGAGCAACCAGTGTGGCTGTTCCTCAAAGAGGGAGGAGTTGGGGTGAATGAACACTGTCTGCTGCTGTTTGTGCGATAGCCACTACGGGTCAACCGGGCCATGTGGTAAAAGTAACCAGCTGTGATGGCCTTGCATGCACGGATATAGTCCCCCTGGCAGGAGCTGTGACCCTGCTTATTGTAATAAGGGTCTTATTCTTACAGTAAGCTAGAGAAAACATTAAGAAAATCATAAGAAAAATGTATTTATAGGTACTGTATTTATCAAAAACATCTACATATAAGTGGACCTGTGGAGTTCAAACCCATGTTCAAGGACAAACTATATCTACTTTTAAATAAAAAAGTTTCATTGATAAGAAGAATGCTAACCATTCTTCTTTTGCTGGTGGAGGGACTTGTCCCCATTGTTGATGGCTGCTGACTGATTGGGGTGGTAGCTGTGGCCATTTCTTTAGGACAACAATGACGTTTGTTGCATCGATTGACTCTTCCTTTCACAAACGATTTCTCTGTAGCCTATGATGCTGCTTGATGGCACTTTATCCACAATAGAACTTAATTCAAAATTAGGAATCAGTTCTCTGTCAAACGCTGTTGCTGTTTTATGAACTAAGTTTATGTAATATACGAACGCTTTGTTGTCATTTCAACAATCTTCACAGCATCTTCACCAGCAGTCAATTCCATGTCAAGAAACCACTTTTAATTCCAGTTCTTTTGCTGTTTCTATCCTATCTATAGCTACTTTCTCCACTGAAATCTTGAACCCCTCAAAGCCATATAGGTGGGGATCAGTTTCTTCCAAGCTCCTGTTTATGTTAATATTTTTACTTCTTCCCATGAATCAAGCATGTTCTTAATGGCATCTAGAATGGTAAATCCTTTCCAGAATGTTTTCAGTTTACTTTGCCCAGATCCATCAGAGGAATCACTGTCTATGGTAGCTATAGTCTTACATAATATACTTCTTAGGGATCCCTGGTGGCTCAGCAGTTGAGCGTCTTTGCCTCAGGGCGTGATCCAAATTCAAGGATCAAGTCCCACATCAGGCTTCCTGCATGGAGCCTGTTTCTCCCTCAGCCTATGTCTCTGCCTCTCTCTATGTCTCTCATGAATAAATAAATAAAATCTTTTTAAAAAAAAAAAAAAAAACTTCTGGGCGGCCCCGGGTGGCTCAGCGGTTTAGCGCCGCCTTCAGCCCAGGGCGTGATCCTAGAGACCTGGGATTGAGTCCCACGTCGGGCTCCCTGCATGGAGCCTGCTTCTCCCTCTACCTGTGTCTCTGCCTCCCCCTCTCTCTCTGTGTTTCTAATGAATAAATAAAATCTTTAAAAAAAAAATAAAAATAAAAAATAAAAAAATAAAAAAATAAACTTCTTAAATATTAAGACTTGAAAAATGAAAGGACTCCTTAATCCATGGGCTGCAGAATGGATGCTCCATCAGAGCTTCGGGTGACCAGGTTCATTGTCGATGAGCAGTAGTATTTTGAATGGAATCTTTTTTTTTTTTTTAGATTTTATTTATTTATTTATTCATGAGAGAGAGAGAGAGAGAGACAGACTCCATGCAGGGAGCCTGACGTGGGACTTAATCCTAGGTCTCCAGGATCGCGCCCTGGGCCGAAGGCTGCGCCAAACCGCTGAGCCATCCAGGCGTCTCAAGCAGTAGGTTTCTAAAGTGGGCTTTAAATATTCAGTAAACCATGTTGTTAACAGATATGCAGCCATCCAGGCTTTGTTGTTCCATTTTACCGAGCACAGGAAGAGTAAATTTAGCAGAATTCTGAAGGGCCCTAGGATCTTCTGAATGCTAAATGAACATTGGTCTCAAATTCACCAGCTGTATTAGCCCCTAACAAGAGAGTCAACCTGTCCTTTGAAGCTTCGAAGTTAGACATTGACTTCTCCTCTCTAACTATAAAAATTCTAGATAGCATCTTCTTCCAAGGGGGCTGTTTCATCTACATTGAAGATCTGTTATGTAGCCACCTTCATAAATGATATTAGCTAGATCTCCTGGATAACTGTCAGCTTCTACATTGGCACTTGCTGCTCCATCCTGCCCTTTTATGTTATGGAGACGGCTCCTTTCCTTAGACCTCCAGAACAAACCAACCCCTGCTAGCTTCCATCTTCTCTTTGGCAGCTTCTTTACTTCTCAGCCTTCATAGATTTGAAGAGTTATGGGCTTGCTCTGGATTCAGCTTTAACTGGCTTAAGGGAATGTTGTGGTTGGTTTAATCTTCTGTCCAAACCACTCAAACTTTCTGCATATCAGCAATAAGACTGTTTCACTTTTTAAAAAAAAGATTTTATGTATCAATTCATGAGACACACAGAGAGAGGCAGAGACAAGCAGAGGGAGAAGCAGGCCCCATTCAGGGAGTCCAACGCAGACCTGATCCCGGGTCCCCAGGATCACACCCCGGGCTGAAGGCAGTGCTAAACCACTAAGCCACCGGGGCTGCCCCTGTTTCACTTTCTTATCACTCATGTATTTACTGGAGTAGTAGTTTTAATTTCCTTCAAGAACTTTGTCTTTGTATTGGCAACTTGGCTATTTGCCACAAGAGGCATAGTTCTTTGCCCATCTTGGGCTTTTAACATGTCTTCCTCATCAAGCTTCATTATTTTCACCCTTTGAGTTAAGAGTGAGAAACGTGACTCTTCCTTTCACTTGAACACTTAACTTAGGTCGATTAGTAATCCTACAATGGCCTCTAATTTCAGAATTGTTGTGTCTCAGGAAACAGGGAAGCCCAAGGAGGGGAGAGAATGACTGGTCGATGGAGCAATGAGAATAAAATAAAAAGTGATAATCCAGGGCAGCCCGGGTGGCTCAGTTGGTAAAGCGCTTGCCTTCAGCTCAGGTCAAGACCTCAGAATTCTGGGATTGAGCCCCACCTTGGGCTTCTTGCTCAGTGGGGGGTCTGCCTCTCCCTATCCCTGTGGCCTCTCCCCCCATGCATGATTTCTCTCAAATAGATCAGATCTTAAAGTGATAATCCATGTGTAGATGAATTTGTATGCCCGAGTAAAACAAGTCTACTCTGAATTACACAATGAATAAGAATGTGAGTTAGAAAAATTAAAATATGAATTTCAAATATTTTATTAAGGGAAAACAACTAATTTTTGGGTTTCTAAAACCTTTAAAAACATTATAAAACATTTATAAAAAAGCTTCACAAAATACAAATTAAATCAGCCAGATATTTTTGACTAACCTAATGATTTACTATAAAAATCAAGTATTACAAACGCTTGTGGATTTTTACTTTATAGTAATTCCCTGAGGACTTCATTTCACATATATCAAACCCTTTCACCATGTCTAATACCAATAGGAACTATTTTTTTAAGTTCTCATTACACCATTAAGACATTTTAAATTGCTGTATCAAATTTCAACCTAATGATACTTATATAAAAAGATGGAAAATGTGTTTTGAATATAGATACATGAAACAGATTCTATCATTTAGATTTCGGAAAGAAATGCAGCTTTTTAGTTAGCATTGAGGCAAAGCAGGGAACCTGCTTCTTTCCAATTGCATTTGGGTCTTTGCAAAAGTCCACTCGGCGCTGAGAAACTTTCCTGTTCACCAGGGTGAGTAGTTCTGTGAACTCTAAGGAGGAGCCAAATTTTCCCAGCATCTCACACAGATCTTGAATGTACCATGAGCCATTCACAGTTTCCCGATGAGAATAATAACCTAAAAGGAGGAAAAAGGGCACTGAGGTTTTTTTGGCTTTCAGTTACTTTAACTGAAAAACACTGTTATAATGCAGCACTATAGAAGTTCTCAAAAATTTTTGCAGAGTTAAGATGTGTCTGTGATAGTTTCAAAATTTTTCTCAGTTGACTAGTCTCATATGGGAAAAGGGATTAATTTATACAATTTTCTGAAAATGGGGTTATTCTAGTTCGTAAAAATTCCCAAGATCATAGTCACCCAGCAGTAATTCTGACACATGAGATTAGAAAGGAAAACATAGTCTGCTGCATGAGCAAGGAAGAACCGTCTTCAAAGTATCTTCAACAAAGCTTTCCATGAATATTATCATGACACCAGCACAATCAACGGAGAATAGGCAGCTAAATATTCAATCTGACTTATAACTTAACATGGTTCTCAGGAATAATTTTTCTGTAAGTTACTTTATATTTCCTATATCACTGTGTGCCATGTGAGCAAAGAAATCTATTCTAAGACTGAACTTTAGGATCAAATCAAGGTGTCTGACAAAAATACCAGTCTGAAGCCCAGGGAAAACTTACAGGAACTCAAGTCAGGAAGGCCTAGTCTTTGTTTGTATTAAACAGCCACCCACCTTCTGCAACAGAGTAACACATGAGAAAATCCGCTCCAGCAGGCAGAGTGTACACTGAGGCCGCATCCACCTCCGTTATGTTGTCCTCCAGCTTGTCTGTCCGATGATCCACTACATCCAACGGAAGGACTGGCACGTCATGCTGGTCTCCTCGACATGCCTAGGAGAAGAGGAGGGAAAACCACCGTCTTTTCTTACCTACTCTTTTTCTTCCCAGTGTTTAATACTTACAGTGAATGTAGAATTTAGCACACTTCCACATCAGCATCAACAGAAGCCTCTTTATAGGTAATTCAGAAACCATGCTGTCAAGTTCTGGAGCAAATTAAGCTGACAGTTTTTCCCTACTTAGGTTTTCTTTTAATTAATGTCTTCAAAAAACTGTCTTCCTCAACTGTATACCAGATTGTGTGGATGGAAAGGTATGCTATAGAGAAAGCCTCTGTGGTTCTAAGGTTTCTTATGGATTAACCACACTATAGCACCAGGATGCTACCCCTTTTTTTAAAGGCTCTGGTATTTGCCTAAGGTATGTCTTTTTTTAAGATTTTTTTTTATTAGAACAAGCAGGGGGAGGGGCAGGAGAGGAAGAAGCTGACTCTGCTGAGCAGGGAGCCCAACGTGGGACTCGATCCCAGGACCCTGGGATCATGAGCCAAAGGCAGACACTTAACTGACTGAACCACCCAGGTGCCCCTTGCCTAGTGTTTCTATTGAATTAGGGAATATATTCCCAGACTGGGTTGTGCTTGCTTAGCTGCTGCCATAAACTGTCAAAATGCTACCTACCACCTGACCTGAGAAGACATCTTTTCATGTGCCATTTTCTTTTTGCTTGTACTTCAGAGTGTCTCAAATTCTTATCCACCAATCCTGAATCACACAAAGGCTGACATTAACTTCTACTCTTAAATGACTGTTATGGGCTGAATTTTGTCACCCCCTCCCATTTATATGTAGAAGTCTAAACCCTCAGAATCTCAAATGTGACTATTTCGAGACACGGCCTTTGAAAAAGTAACTAAGGTAAAATGAGGTCTATTGTGCTTCTAATTTATAATTAGCATCTTAGATTAGGACACAGACATGCACAGAGGAAAGACCATGTGAAGGTACAGGGACAAGACTGCCATGTCCAAGCCAAGGACAACTGCTAGCTTGATCTCAGACTTCTAACCTCCAGAACTGTAAAAAAAAAAAAAAAAAAAAAAGCATTTCTATTGTTTAAGCCACTCAGGCTGTGTACTTTGTTCCGGCAGACCTTGTAAATTTAATACAATTTCATAGTGGTATTTGAAGAGTTATAAGCTTTAAAAAAAGTCCTGAGTGATTTCAGTGCTCAAATAGACCCCTAATACTCCATTTTTACAGGCAGATTTTAATCTTACGTTACCAGGCTTTTTTTCAGAACTTATTTTCCACTGTCTTCCTCTAGGTCATATAAAACACCTAGAATTTTGATGCTCTCACTTGCCAAATCAGTGACAGTCAGCTGAGAGCTAGCCTTTATTGAGGGCTTGCATGTACGAGGCACTGTTCAGTCTTTTTCCATTTGTTAGGCGGCTGTTTATCCTCACAGCCACCCATAAGGCAGTGCTATTTTCTCCCCGTTTCACAGATGAAGAATCGGAGGCACAGAGGAATAAAATAACTTGGCAAAATATTTTCCTCCTTTGTGTCTATCCCCACATAGTAGCTTGCTAGTTATTTCTAATTCTCTTGTCTCTGTCGGTACTGGCACTCCTTTTCATGAAGCACTCATGTCATGATTTTCCCTGGTTTTTCCCATTTGCTGGGCCATCCCCCTCAGTGTCGTTCCTTTGCTTGTTTCTGTTTTACACTCGTTTTTCAAGCTATACTTGATATGTGCAAACTCATCTACTCCCAAGGCTGCCATGACCATTCATCTCACTACTCTCAAATGTACTTCTCCAACCCATGCCCTGCCTTATGTTCTAGAGCTGTAACTCCAACTGTATGTGACAGATACTCCAATGCTGTTGTCACAACAAAAACCATGGGTCATTCTTATAGATCCCCTACTCCCTCCCCTTAAGGCTTTATGGCAGGTGGAATGTGGCCATGCCTTCCATGCTGTTTATACATACAGAATTGCAGGCACTGGAACATGGTGCAAATTCCTTACTGATGTGCCAAATGAGATGTTTCAGGCCCAAACATTTTTATCCCTAATACCAGTTTGGTTGAAGGGAAAGGTGAGAGGGTGAAGTAAGCTTAGCCCCAGAATACCTGCATTCTGCCCACTGGCCTCCATGCGTGGTGCTCTTAAAAGACCCTTTTTCTGGCAGCTCCCCTTGACGTTGGCTGGGCCAGAGTGTGGCACACTGGTTATTTTAAGTCCTTTCAAATGTCAATCTATTAATAAACTGATAATCTTTATTATTTATTCCTTCTTAAGAAGGAATTACTACTAATGGGAATTGCTAACTAATTGCAACTCTGATTTGGCTAGGAACCCAAAGCAGCCCTGGCCTTTCCAATTAATGGAGAAAATTACTTGCAAAATTGGCTTTAGTTCTTTATAATCACATGTGCAAAAACATGGACTTACAGTTAAGATTGTAACATAATCAGTCTTACCTGAATGATAAATATCTTGGGTTTTCCAACTAGGCTCTGACATTTGTCTCCTTTGAATAAGCCAGTCAGTGTCTGAATTTCAATTTTGGCATCATATGCATAAATGTGATTTCCTTCACCATGACTCAGGAACACACATAAAAAGCAATCGGCATCTACGTGGCTAGAGGTTGATGCTGTAAAAGTCCCCCAAGAGTTCACAAAGAAATAAAGATGTTTATTATGTACATATAAAAAATTCAATTTACTAACACTAGAATAAAGCTACATATGATGGAGGAGGAAAATTTATTATAATAAATGTAAAAAGGAAACATAACTTAGTCTTTAATCAAAACCATACTGTATCTGATTTTTAAAAACCTAAAAGTTCGAGTTTAAACAAATTTCATTAGCTTTTCTACAACAAAGAATAATGACACGGAAAACATAATGGGATTATTGTGCAATAAAAGTTTCTTTGAATTAGCAGAGAACTTCTGAGAACAGATGGGAAAGACCCAGCAACTACTAATTAACAACTGCTATGTGCTGTCGCCACCCCCAGTGAATGTAGCAGCTTCGCTGTATGTCAGCAGCATTTACAGCTTCCAAACCTTATGAGCAATATAGTAGAAAACCTGGTAAGCAGCCAGTTAAAATTAAAATGATTTACAGATTAAAGGAGTCTAGTACAGAGGTTCAAAATTTAAAAACAGAACTACCACAGGATGCAGCAGTTGCACTATTAGAATTTATTGCTGGAAACGAAAATACTAATTTGGAAAGACTTGCATCCCCCATGCTCACTGAAGCACAATGGTCAGGATATGCAAACAACCTAAGTGTCCATCAGTGAATGAATGAAGAAAATGAGATATAGATATACAGATATAAATGTATGTACGTGTGCATGTATATATATCCATTTATGGCTGATTATTCTTCAGCCATAAAAAAGGAAACCTTGGCCTTTGCAATAACATGGATCTTGAGGTCATTATGGTAAATGAAATAAATCTGAGAAACACAAATACCATACGATCTCACTTACATGTGGAATCTAAAAAAAAAAAACCAAGCCAAACCCACAGATAGAGAACAGATTGGTGGTTGCTATCAGGTATGATAAAGTGGGTCAAAAGGTACAGGCTTCCAATTATAAAAGAAGTCATGGGGATGTGATATACAGCCTAGTGCCTATAATAATACTGTATTATATATTTGAAATTTGCTAAGTAAAATTTTAAAATCCTTATCACAAGAAAATTTTTTTTTGTAATTCTCTATGGTGACAGATGGCAACTACATACTGTGGTCACCATTTTACAATGTATACAAACACTGAATCATTTTGTTGTACACCTGAAACTGATATGTTACATATCAATTACACCTCATTTTTTAAAAACCTCTGCAGCATAAATACATAAATATAACAGTCCATTGCAAATGACTTGAAAATCCACGGCACGCAGTAATTATGATAAACATAAGTTAGAGTACCTACTGCATAGTGATGTAGAAATTTAGAGACAATATATGTAAAACCATTTTTTTTAATAAAATATTTTGAAGCCAGTAAAAAACTTGGGTATAGGAGTGAATTGAAACATGACCACCCCCTGCCCTCAAAAAGGATGTCTGTGTGGTTCAGCGGTTGAGCGTCTGCCTTCAGCTCAGGTGGTGATCCTGGAGTCCTGGGATCAAGTCCCACATCAGGCTTTCTACAGGGAGCCTGCTTCTCCCTCTGCCTGTGTGTCTCTGCCTCTCTCTGTTTTTCTCATGAATAAATAAATAAAATCTTAAAAAAAAAAAAGCTGCCCAGCATCTGTAGTATTTGCACTTTGACTTTTAATTGCCAAATGAGGCCATTTCATTCATTTCTAAAATAACAGACTGTAACGAGTGGTATGCTAAATACAAACTTTGGAGGCATAATACTTTGCAAAAGTCTCTGAATCTCGTGGGTGATAACATATAAGCAGAGGCACAACCAGACCTGTAATCCATGCTAAATTAGTTGGTAAGACTTTTTGTTTTACAACACAGTTAAGTATTTGGATGTATTTATAGATAGGATACTAATCCCCTCAGAAGATAAATAGGAAAACTACTCACCCTCATGAATTTTGAGCAGTAGTTCTTCTGCTTTAAGATCATTAAAGCATTTCACCTCAAATCCTAGTTCTGAAAACCTGGTGATAAACTGGATATTAGCTTATGAGCTATTCAAAGTTGTCACATACCCATATTTACTTGGAATACATATATCTATACATGTTTTTATGACCTATAAATTGATCTTGGGAAAGAAAAAATGAAATATGACAATGATGGTTTCCCCTGGTCACCCACAGTAGGAAAGGATTTACTTATAAGGGTTCAAGTTAGGATACTGTCATCTGCTATGCAAATATGTATGTGATGATGCGGAGCCTGTTAACATTTAATAGAAGAGAGTTAGGAAGAAAACTGAGGCCAGTTCTCATAGGCTGCTCTGCCCAAGCGAGGCACCCCTTCCGACACTCTTGCTCTGTTATTTCCTCGGTAGGAACAAGTTCTGACGAGTATCCTGTAAATGTCCCATCCTTGTGACGTGTAGATAAAACCAGTACCTGCGCACGAGATTATCCCTGTCTGCGCTGGTGCCACGCCTGTCCGGCAATGTTAGGTGCCAGAAGAACCGCTCGTGATTGAAGATCAAAGCAATTCCTCTCCTCTTGTGGTCCATTTTGTACTTTTCTTCCGGGTCAAACATTTCTCTGTTGATGAGAAGTTTAAACAATAATCACTTTAAGTCACACTAAATAACGAGCTCTATGCCCAAGACCCAGGTGTGGGGCAGACAGCTCTGCCCTTTTCCCCTCCCCTGCCAGGCTGACATGCTACTGGTGTGCACTGGGAAAGCCTCACAGCCAAACTGGTAAGGAAAACACTGAAATATTTCTGTACTGATTGGTAAACAGCAGCCATCCCGAGCACCCCCCGCCCAGGCCCTTCCAGGGGTATCTTTTGTCCAGGAACTGGGGATACCAGCCTGCCCAGGCCCAGCTCTGGCTCCAGGGTCTGCACCACACCAGTTCCTAAATATTTTGAACATCAGTGTAGGTCCTCACATGACCAGGGGCGGCAGCCAACCCCCAGGTCTAAGAGCCCCCTGTTCCAAGGCTAACACTCAGTCATTCTCCACTCTACTTGCTCCCAGGCCCCCTTCTTGCTTTTTGTGGACTGGTCATGATCAGCAAAGGAAGAGATCTTTATTAGGAAAGAGCACATTCCTACCTCTTATAGAAGGCATCAGTTTCTGTCACATTTTGTTCCTCATCTATTTAAAAAAAAAGTTGAATTTTGTTAATTTACTTTTTGACTTGTGGTAAAACACAGCAAGACTCCCGCACCCTAAACCCTTAAATGTCGAGTATATGGGGTGCCTGGGTGGCTTAGTGGTTGAGCATCTGCCTTCAGCTCAGGTCGTGATCCCGGGATCCTGGGATCGAGTTCTGCATCAGGCTCCCTGAAGGGATCCTGCTTCTCTCTCTGCCTGGGTCTCTGCCTCTCTGAGTGTCTCATGAATAAATAAATAAAACCTTTAAAATAAAAAATAAATAAATGTCAAAGTATATGAAAAGAAGGGGGGCAAGGAAGGGAAGCTGCTTAATAATAAATGAACGATAAACTGACAGCTCAACTTTCTCACCCCAAATTCTCATTTGCAAAATGGGAAGTGTACGATCAAGAGAAATAGAGAAAATACGATGCAAATGCATTCACTGCAGAATATGCCTACAGAAACAGAGTAATGTAATCGCAGAACTATGGACTAGAGCAAATGAAATACGGGAATGTTTTGCAGAAAATGTTTTTGCAGCTATCTCTGTAAATGAAGAAATTCTACACAGTAGAACTGAAACACCGTGTGTGGTTAATACTGGATTACCCTGACCTGGAAGAGGGAGAGGTCTGGGCGGGGAAAGGGGAGAGGCAAGGGCAAAGGCCTAAATTTTGGATCTCCTGAGTGGCACACTGGCACTTACAACCCATCACGTGACAGGGACCTTGAGGGCCAGCCACCCTTCACTGAACCCTTCTCTACTCTTGGAACAGTGCTGTGCACCAGAACTTTCTGCAGCCAGGGAACCGTTCTGTACATCTGCTGTCCTATGTCACATCCTCGCCGCAGGCCACAAGTGGCTGAGGATGTGAAATGGGGCTAGCGCAGCCAAGGAAGGCAGCTTCTCATTTAATTTCATTTAAAAAAAAAAAAAGATTTTATTTATTCACGAGAGGCAGAGACCCAGGCAGAGGGAGGAGAGGCAGGCTCCACGTGGGGATCTCGAGGCGGGACTCGATCCCAGGACCCAGGATCACGACCTGAGCCCAAGGCAGCTGAGCCACCGGTGCCCTAATTTTAAGAACCACGGCGGCCAGCGGCGTGAGTACTGAACAGCAGGAGGCCGGCGCCTTCTACAGCCGAGGCCCATGCACCCGTGACTGTTTATACTAACAGACTTAACAGCCCTGAAGGGACAGAAAGTACTGAATAAGCAAATATCAAGAGTACAGCAAGCTGCTCCTCTCCCTCGAAGTCGCTACAGGAAGCCTGTCAGACCCTCTCCCTCAGCGTCACCAGGAGGGTCCTGTTCCCTCCTCCGCGACCACGTCTCCCCACAGCCGTCTGCCGACAGGAGGGACGGCCCCGCGCTGCACCCGCACTTTCAGCCTGTTCCTCCCGGAATCCTCCAGCCCGGCCCCCCGCCCCCCGCGCTAGACGCCGCGTGCTTCCCCCCACAGCCCCTCCCATTCCCCGCGCGCCCCCCGCCCCGCGAGCCGTGCGGACTGGCCCCCCGTGCGGCTCCGCGGGCGTTGGTTTTCTCCACACCCCGCGGCCCGGGAGCCCCTTCCTGCCAGCCCCGGCTTCCCTCGGCGCGCGCCCTCTGCGGGGACGTGGGGTGCTCCGCACTAGCCCCTGCTGCCCCAGGCGTCCTCGCCGCGCGCAGTGCCCCTCGGCTACTTCCCGCTTCACCCCTGCTCTGCCGAACACCCTCGTATTCTGCGGGCTTGCGCTCCGCCAGGCGACCGCGGGGCCCCTCGCTGCTGCACGGCGCCGCCCACCCGGGGCTGCTGCCTGCGAACACGCTGCTGTGCCGGGCACTGCGGACCTGGGCGGCCTCTCCCACGCGCCGCTCCAGGGGCTCTTCCCAGAAGACCGTGCACTCCACGGAGCCTTCCCTGGCACGCGCCACTCACTAGGACACTCTAAGATTTTTACCTATTTCCTCCTGAGAGACACAGAGAGAGAGAGAGGCAGAGACACAGGCAGAGGGAGAACAGGCTCCATGCAGGGAGCCCGACGCGGGACTCGATCCCGGGATTCCGGGATGACGCCCTGGGCCGAAGGAAGCCGGTCACCGGCTGAGCCACCCGGTGCCCCTACTAGGACACCTTCTGCGACACTGCTCGGCCCAGGACACTCCTTACTGCAGACACCACTCTTCTGGACAGTCCTCCTACATCACACAATCCTACCCAAGTACCCCCTCACCCTCGCGCTACTCTACCCCGAATACTGCCCACCTCACACCCCACCCACCGGGATTACTTCCTACTCTCCACACTGCCCTACTAAGGCACAGGAATTTTGTCTCTGTCCATTTTCAAAAGGGTTCCAGGACCTACCTCCTTTTTTTTTTTTTTTCTTTAATTCATTTATTCGTGAAAGACACAGAGAAAGAGAAGCAGAGACACAGGCAGAGGGAGAAGCAGGCTCCATGCAGGGAGCCCGACGCGGGACTCGATCCGGGGTCTCCAGGATCACGCCCTGGGCTGAAGGTGGCGCCAAACCGCTGCGCCACCCAGGGATCCCTGCACCTGCTTTCCTTTAGACCAGTTCCACAATACATCTCAAACTAATCACATTCAATCCTTGGGTGAAGGACCATCACCTCATTCGTTCCCCCCAAACCTGCCCAATCTGGAAAGCACCATCTCTAACACGGTGCACAGGGCAGCAGACCCAGGAGCTCACCTCTTGCCATTTTTTTGCTCCACACTGGGGAGACTACGGCAGCTTAAAGTGCAGCGGGTGGAAGCTGTGCAAACGGCCGGTCACCAAACTGACTCACGTCATCAAGGGTGAAAACATTGGAGATGCACATTTGATTGGGTCGTTAAAATTCATTTTTTATACAAATGAGAAATGTCCTTAAGTTTCTCTCAGGCTAATATGGGACACAGATATGTAAATAAATAAGGTCCTCCAGGCAAAAGAAAAAAATCCATTTTTATTTTTACAGTCCAAGGAAGGAATCGCAGCATTCCTCCTGGCTAGGTGTAATTTAAGCTGTGCATTTGGCTGGTCTCAAACACTGCCCTCAGCTTAGACGTGACCTGTAGGTTTAGGAAAGATAGCTAGTTTCAAGTAGCTCCAGATAACTTAAAATAACATTCAGTTTCAAGATATGGCAATCTCTGAGGGACTTTTAAAAAGTGTTTTGTTGTTATTGTTAGTACTATGAATGCAGAAAGAAACTTATTTCTGACCCTCACCAGCCCAAACCCCATCTAAGGGCACCCTGCACCTTGCAGAACCCGTCAATGACCAGGTCCAGCTGCCATTCTCTTCTAGCAATTTGTTCAATCAGAACAGAAAGCGGGGGCACCTGGGTGGTTCAGTGGTTGAGCGGCTGCCTTTGGCTCAGGTGTGATCCTGGAGTCCTGGGATCGAGTCCCACATCGGACTCCCTGTGTGGAGCCTGCTTCTCCCTCTGCCCATGTCTCTTCCTCTCTAAGTGTGTCTCTCATGAATAAATAA
Organism: Vulpes lagopus; assembly: GCF_018345385.1. NCBI lineage: Eukaryota > Metazoa > Chordata > Mammalia > Carnivora > Canidae > Vulpes > Vulpes lagopus. The sequence continues at coordinate 105,899,006 of NC_054829.1, forward strand.
ATAAAATCATTAAAAAAAAAAAAAAACCAGAAAGTGATGGACATAGATGTTAGAACCTAAGTTCCAAAACTGGACTGGAGTTGATAAATTTCACTCAGGCTCTGCAGAAAATAATACACCGTGACTCTGTTGTGGTCACTCTAAGTGGATGTCTTCGGCAGGCAAACCTTCAGAAAGGACGCACTTTAACAAGTGTCATCATCACATTGCAGGAATACAAATTAACTGCCTAAAAGAGTAAATGGCTCTGTGGACATGGAAAAAGTAAAATTTAATGGAGATACCCTATATAACAGATTTGTAAATTCCTGTGCATCTATAACCTATTTATCAAAAATGGGTCCGTCATTAAACTTGACTCTTGACCTCTTTGTACTTCTTGCCTCTGATTCAGGCAATCTTCCTTTTCACCATGATGCACCCACCACCTCTTTGCTCAAGCCGGTTAATGTTTTACTGAAACCAGTCACTCCTTTTTCTTCTCCTCACCTGGATTTGCTAATCCCTCCAGACAGTCCTGCCAGCTGGCATTTGTTGATGGCCTGGCGCTTTACATACCTTCTCTCCCTCAGCTCCACAGTCCCTGAGGCAGAGATACGGAGAGTCCCCCAGGCCTGTTCAGGGACAGTGCAGGGGAGCTGGGACTGAAAGCCAGGTCCGCCGCCTATAAACTCCAGAGTCTCTGCACGCTGGTCGCCATGTTAAACTCCTCCTACACAGAGGCCAGCTACCTTCCTAAACCAAGGGTTCATTTCTCCAGACTTCTCCAGCGTCTACCGTCACCATCTTCATTCACCGCAGTATCTATGAAAACCTACTCATATTCCCTATTAAGGATCTGATAAATAATCCTATATTAAGTAAAGTATGTCAGGCCTCACAGTAAAAAAGGGATGGAATGGAGAAAAAAGGGCACAGGTAGGAAAAGGAAAGCAACGGGTAAAAAGAATGGGGGGGGGGGGTGCCCTGAAAGTGGTGGGCCTCCTGGACCCCTGCCTCAGCACGAATCCACAATGGGAGTGGCCCCGGGGCCTGCACGGCGCCTCCAACCGAGGCCGCTCCCTGAGTGGCCGAGGTGACTGCCTCCAACCTGCCTCAGGGCAAGCCGGCTGCGAGCGGCAGAGCGAGCTGGGGGAAGGCACTCTGCGTCAGCCGCCAGGCTCAACCTTCTCTTTTTTTCTTTCTTTCTGTATTTCTCTAACTATGGCCAGGCTCGAAATTTCTAGAGCTATCAGAGATGTGATTAGTGACAGGGAACAATGTTCGCAGGTCCCCGTTAGGCAGCCGCGGAGGAAGAGGTGGTTTCTGCGGGATCCACACAGCCCTGGGTGTGGGGCACACCGGGCTGCCCCGGCCAGGTAGGGCCTTGCCCAGGGGCTCCTGCGGGCTGGTTATGCTCTCGGGGCGACGCACGCAGTTCCCTCTTTTTTCCCCTTTTTACTCCGGAGTGAGAAAAGAAAACCTGGACCCAACTTCCAAAAGTCAACTTTCCAGAGGAGCAGGCGCGGGGCCGCCGGCACCGGCGCGGCGGGCGGGCCCTCGAAGGCAGACGCCTGGGAAGGCGGACCCGACGGCCGGAGGGCAAGGGCGGCCCGGGCCAAGTTCCGGGGGGCTGAACAGACCGAAGAGCTAACGCGCTGCCCCGCCGGCCCCGAGCGCCCCCCAGGCCCCGCAAGCCGCCCTCGCAAGCCGCCCGGCCCCCGCCTACCTGCAGGCCCAGCCCGGCGGGGCCCCGGCGCCGAGCTCATCGCGGCCCCGGGCGCAGCGCCGACGCCCGCGGTCTCCGCTTCCTGCGCCGCCCGCGAGCCCCCGCCCCTTCCTGCGCCGCCCGCGCCGCCGCCCCCGGGAGCCCGCCCGCCCGCCACTCCCGAGCTCGCGGGGTCCGTCCGCCTGGCGCCTGGAAGCGCCGGTTGCCCCCCGGGCTCGCAGGGGCCCGCAGTCTCCGCCCCCGGGCTTTGCTCCTCCCGACTGGCTCCGAGGGGAGGCTGGCGCGTGCTCCCGGGCCCGGCAGGCCTTCCCGTGCCAGCTACTGTACTGGACCCGTTAGGATCTCTCGCAAAAGCTCTTGGGGGGATTCGGGACAAAGTAAAACTAAAAGTCTGGCTTTCCTGGGTAAAGTTAATTCGGGGAAGCAATCGTGCAGAAATTCGGAGCCCGAACTTTGGAGCCTACAGGAGCCTTTTCTTGAGCGGGCCTGTGGTCCCCACCCGTAAAATGCCGAACAGTGCGCGCTAAGTGGGCCCGACCCGGCGCTCAACGTGGCCTGTGACGGGAGCTCCTCCTTGGGTGGTTGGCTAGTGTGTAAATTTGCCACAATGAACAATTCTAACCTCGGCTGAACGGGTGGCTTCATCTTTTACTTCTCTGGGCCTTGTCATTTTAAAAAAGTAACCATCTTCAGAATGGGAAAAGAATGGGTTAAGGCATCATTTCTAATACATTAAAAGTATGAGGGATCCGTCTTCTATAAATACTACCCTTATTGGGGAGAGAAAAAAATAGAACTTGGTAACTTTTCCTACGTGTGCTCGGTTATTAACTCAAATATGAAATCAGGATTTTCCTCATCCCATGTCATTTACTAGTGTTCATTTTGCTGTATCTCAGAAATCGACTTTAGTTACTTTCTACTTAAGACATGGAATATCATTCTTTGCCTTATATGGTTTTGTGCTAATTAGGTTAAATTGACTACTTAAAACAGTGCCTGGCTTCAAAGAACTCATATTTGTTACTATCATCTTTAGCTCACTGAAAGGATTGGCCTTTTGGTTTCCCCATTACCTGGCACAGTTGCTTAGCCTGTAGGAGGTGCTCAGTAAATATTTATCCATTGAATGAGATCTAGGGTTTCAGCATTTGCACTCTGGACTTTATTCAGTTTGAATGTGTTATCTGACCACCAGAACTTCCTGTCCTTTTGCCTAATTTTCAGGGTCTTCTCTGAATCCTGAAAACACTCCCTTCTAATCAGTGGATCCCCAGTTGGCTGACCTTCCACTTATCTGGAAGGAGCAGATAAAGGAATCTGTTACCCCTCCAAGTACCTTGTTATCTCAGAATATTTTATTTTTAAAACATGTGGTTATATTTTAAAATAAAATCTTGTCTATCTTCAAATGTAAGTACAAAGCATTTTAGGATACTTATTTCAGAATTTTAAGTATGTAATTTTAGCCTTGTAAAGCAATAGCTATCCTAATAAAAGGGGTAAGTGCCTAGGATTGGAAAACAGGCTGCCTAGATTCTAATCCTGGCTCCATTTCCTTAGCTGTGAGACATTTGCACAAATAATGCAACTTAACCTCTCCCAGTTTCAAATTCTTCTCTATAAAATGGCGACCAAGCTTACTCAAGTTTTGGAGACAGAAACTGCCCAACTTCTAGAACAGTACCTAGCCCACAGTAAGCTTTCAGTTCATTATTTGTAGCTACTGAAGACTATCTAGGCCACTTCTCAAACTGTGGTCTCTGAGCCAGCAGTATCAACACCATCTAGGAACTTACTAGGAATGCAAACTCCTGGGACCTACAGAAGTGTATCTCCTGAATGAGGAGCTGGGGGTGGGGCCCACTAGGTGTTTTTAATGCCAGAATCCAGTGAATCAACTGCATGCTCACATTTGAAAACCACTGACATAGACTGACTAGAATCCTACCAATCCTACCTTCTCAAAAAACAAACCCCCCCCCCAAAAAACCTAAAGCAAATCCATACTATTAAAATAATTAAGATACCCTAAAGACCGAAAGTTACTCAATAGATGGCTTGAATGCACTTTCATAGAACTTTGAAACTGAAGGTCTTAGCTGTCACCTATCCTAGAAATGAAACATTCGTAACAGATTTCAGAGATAATCCTCAAATTTTGGTCTTTTTGTTTTGTTTTTTAGTTTACCCCACTAAACCTTCTGGTTTTCCCTATAAAAATCACGGAAATATTAGTTTCTGTAATCCTGATTCCTACACTTAAGAAAAGCCAACAAAAAAGGTTTGTAAAGTCGTGAGCAAGGAGATTTTGAAGGATATTTTGGAAACCTCAGCCTGAGGCAGAAAAGCCTAACATCCCTATGGCTTATATGCCAAGAGGATACCACTGATCAGTTTTAGTTATTTTTATTAGTAACTATTAGTTATTTCTGGTATACTGGTTACATCAACTCATTCTTGCTTTTATGATCTGAGCAATGGCTGGTTTTGTAAGATTAAGCAGTGAGGAAAAACAGCCAACTAAAGGGGCTACTTCAATTATTATAACCAGTCCCTGAATGAATATACTGCAAATACAGTATGTGTGAATTTGAACAATGCAACAAAATATATGTGGGAGGATCTTACCTAATAGGCTTCATTCTACCCCAAAGTTACCGAAGTCAGTCTACTAAAGAGTTTTTATAGAGACTCCATTGTTTTCATTTTGTTAGATGTTTTTCTTGTTTTGTACCAAGATAAAATATACAGCTTGATTTCCTGATAATCTTGTACTTCTATACTGACAAAAATACCATTTTTTCATCTTAGGGAGAATTAGTTATAAGCTAATGAAACAACTTTTTAACTAATATTACTAGTATAATTTACAAGCCCACTGAAGGCAAGCCTGTTCCAAATGTGTTTCATTTGGTTCTGTCCTCATATTTCAATTCTGTCTTCCTTAGAGCTTCTGGGTGCCTGAGTTTCTCCACCTATGAAATGAATACAGCCTTATCTGTCCCTGGAAAAGTGTGTCAAAAGGTTTTAAAGACAAGGCATTATTTGAAGGCAATTCAGTTTTATTTTAAAAATATTAGTATTATGTTTCTTGCATAGAGCTGCTAAAAGCTAGTTTTGGGGTTTTCTTTTTGTTTATGAGTTTTATTCTATGGATAGTGCAGATACCATTCTTAAAATCTAAATACATGCCCTGTGGTACGTGATTCAAGTGCAGACATCAGTAAGGACTCACATTCAGCTTAACATATATACACATACAGAAATCATTGTAGATTGTACATGTACATGGATTAATATGCATACATATTTCTTAGCTCCATTTACTGGGAGGGTCTTAGCAGCAGTGACACCTCAACAGCAATGAGCACACTCAGCACCCAGGTATTGGTTCCTAAGTTCCAACAGAAAGCATTCTCCAATAAAAGGAACCAGTGCTCTTTGGAGAAGAGGCTGATTCTGGTGCTGGAAGCCTACAAGACAAGTCTAGAGTGACATCTCCTACTTTCTTGCCACAAAGTATGTAAGTGCTCAAAAATCAAAAGGATGGGGGCACATTACAGACACACAGGAGCCAAACTGACATAACTCCCAATAGCTGAGCTAGAACAATTTGAGCAATAAAATAAACATTACTCAAAGTCTGAAAGAGATATACATGAGTCCATACTGATATAAATAACTGAATAAATGGGACGGATGAGGAGACAAATCTTTCTTACAGAAAAATTCCAAGAATCATATAAAGAAATTCCCCTTTCCAGCAGGTAGAACAGAATCTTGCCCACCCCCCACCTTCCACAGACTGATTTGGGGACTGGCTTCCAAGGAACAGAAGTATGGAAAGGGAAAAGTAGTAACTTGACAGTGGAGAAACCCAACAGACACTACCTTCACCAAGTGTTCGGAGTTACCATACCAAGTTGATTACATTCAACTACTGATATGATCTGGTGAGAAGAACCCTTCTTCACCTCTGTGGTTTTCTTCCTGAAAATATCCATAACCCAAGGTCAAATATGAAGGAAACACCAGACACGCCCAAAGTGAGGGGCATTCTACAATACACCTGACCAGCACTCCTCAAAACTGTCAAGATTATGAACAACAAGCCTGAGGAACCATCGTAGACCAGAGGCTTATCAGAGGCATGATGACTAAATGCAATGTGGTATCCTAGATTGGATCCTGGAAAAGAAAAATGACATTAATGGAAAAACCAGTACAATCCAAACGAAGTCTAGAGTTTAGTTAGTAATTACTGATGTTGGTTTCTTAATAAATGTTTCATGATTATGTAAAATGTTAACATTAGGGGTAAGGCATATATAACAAGTCTATATTATCTTCGCAACTTTTCTATAAATCTAAAATTATTCCAAGATAAAAATCTTAACATAGAAAAAAAGCTTCTTTGGATCTTTGTGTAGAATTTGTGACCATGAACTAAAGATTTTATAGAATTCTAAGTCTGTCCTCTTGAGAGCCAATGCTGCCAAGAAAATCCATAAATTTATTATAAGTTTAAAGTTACCTGGTCAAGTATTTCAATGGCAAATATTGATAAAGATTAAATATGGACAATGGATTATAAAACTGTTACCTTTTTAAAAGTATCAATTAAGGGTTCCAAACATTTAAGTTAGAGCCCAGTTTGCTCAATTAGTCACAGGGATACACATTTCTCATCTCATAGAGGGCACATCCTTAGCAGAAAAGTTCCATCATCTCAGTTTGGAAAGGTATTAGGTCTTTAGCAATGATATCTATTTAAAGTTAGGAATGTAGCCCCTTCTCCAGAACATATTTTTCTCTTTTCTCACTTCTGCCTGTAGTGACTTAAAAAGAACCACTTCTCCTGGAGCTGTCCTTCTCTGACATTTTCAAGCAGTTTATCTTAATAACTTTGGCTATATAAGCTACCCAAAAGCTATATGGTGCTTGGGATACAAGGCTAGGGAAAGCCCATAGCCAGCGGGAGGCAATGAGCAGTAGATGAATACAGCTGTGCTTTCCAAAGGGTGGAAAAGCTTTCAACACATATAGACATTTTCAGAGGCAGCTGAAGTCCTTCACGTGATTTGCTTCTAAACATCTACTAATAATTTTCAATGTAAATGAGAAATCTACAAAAGATAGTTCTTTGTATCTTGCTTTACCATCCCTTTTGACTCCACAGTTAAAAATTTTTAAAAAAGTATCAAGAATAATATTTATTAAGACAACTATTAGGAAAAGGTTTCAGACTTTTAAAGATATACCTGAATCTACTATGAGGACCAAGTGCTAGGAAATAAACACCAAAGCATAGTAGCATATAATGCTCTAATGTGTATGTGAAGTAACTTCTCATTTGTCTCGAGAAATCCATGTTTTCTTCAATTTAGGCAAAGGTTATAGCAAAATATGATATTTGTCATATGAATGATTCATAGAATGGGAGTGGCTTTTCTGAATTTTGTTCATATCACCTTACAAATACATCACGTAAAACCTATAGATCCTGGTTTTGCTCCCTAAGAGGCCACTAGCTGATGGTTCCAATTATATTAAAAAAGAGAGAGAGAGACAGACAGACAGACATAGAAACCTTGTCCTTATAACTAGTCTTATCATTAACAGAAGTGAGACTTATTCATATGTTTAACGGGCTCATCAAGCCCATTCCTCAACAGGAAAACAGCATAGAATGTGTTAATTAAAATAGAAAAAAAAAAAAAAAGTCAGATCCTTCCAGGAATAAATGTATATTTAAATTTTTATAGTAAACATACTTCTAAGTGAAGATTTCCCCATATTTCCAAATAAGACAGTGTTTAACATACCTTGTAATCAGTTTTACATTTGACCTCATTGTTTTGGTAAACACAGCTGTGAAAATTGAGTTACAGACTCCTTTTAAAATATTCTCTCCTTAACATGCACCTCTCTCTGAGATTGGTCAAGACAGTTTGGCACACTAAGGAACATTGTCCAGGAAGATCACTTTTCCCATCTTTTGCTTTAGTCTGAAGTTTTAATGTCAAAATAAAGTCTTAAAATAATCCTTTCACAAAAATAAGGCAGCTTTATACTGTAAAGCAGTAGTTCTATATTCTTCTGTCCTGTCACCAGCCATTAGCATCTTGTTCAGAGATCACTTTTTTCTTCGTAGCGACACCTACATGCAGCTCGTTGGCTGTCCAGATATGGCTTGCAGCCTAAATGTATAACACTGTCAAACAAGAGCTCCACTGTTGTTTCACATGCTGCAAAATAAGAAAGGGCTATTACTGCTGGGCAACTGAAAAGTACCGCTCTCTTTTCCCATAGATTACATGTCACAGCACGGTGTCAAGTACTCCCTTACTGGGCACGTAAACATCTGTTACATCAATGTCCTCTCAAACCTTTAAAGGCCAGAAGCACATATAGACAGACAATCAGTGTCAGTGTCTTGGGCACGTATCTACTTTTTTGTTTGCTTGCAACTGTTCAACCCAATTTTTTTTTCTACTAGGCAAACAAGTCTCTCTCAATAGCACTGATTAGTTCATCACTGTTACTTTTCCTTTTATTTGAAAAAAACGCTAGAAAAGATTTTTAGGTGTAGAAGAAATAAAGGTTAAAAATAGAGAAACTTCAGAACATTTAATTATGGTTGACGACTTCTATGAACTGATCATACATCATTTAAGATGCTTAAGATAAATGGACCCCGCTCTTGCTCTCTCTTTCTCAATATCCCAATTTGGCTTGGGAAAGGAGACCTAGAAATCAAAAGTGTTTTTTCTCTAGCAGAGTTTAAAATTGTTTTTAGGACTACAGAAAAGATAATGGATTTACTTTTCTTATTCTAAGACGCCTGTAACAGCCAGGTGAGATTATCTCCATACAATTCACTTACAGAGACACTGCACAGAGTAGCCTTTAGTCGTCTAAATACTTCTTGTTTCAAATACTCATGTTAAGGAAGAAACTATTCATTGCAAAATCCTGCCATTTTTAAAGTTCTCCAAAAGGCTGTGCCATTAAGGAACACAACCACCATAGAAGTGTAAAGGCTATAATTATTCAGTAGGGCACTGCAAGGAAACTGGCTTCATCATTTAGCCCGGTTAGTAGGTCCTTAGATCAGAAGACAGGAAATACATCCATGTACTATTCTGCTGCGCAACTAGTTTGCCTCAGCTGAAAGCATGCAAGGGGATTCAGAGGCTGGGAGTTCAAGCTGCACACCTGGAGCAGACACTTCTTCCTTGACAGTTATTATAGGAATTCAGAATCAGACCTATGACATTGTTTGGGGAATACTGTAGTAGACAGAACACAAGTTTTAGAATCAGAAGTATGCAACTTAGGACAAGTTACTTTTTGGAATCTCAGTTTCCTTCCTTGAAAAATCAGTGTACCACTAACTACTTCTTTGGGTTTTTGTGAACATCAAGGAAAACATATCTAAAATATCTAGCATGGTATCTTATGAAAAATGCCTAAAAATGTTAGTTTCCTTTCTTGCATCTTCTCTTCTGATTTCAATGTATGATAAATACTTCAGCTTAACAGTGAAAAGATTTTGTAACTTTTAGTATTTGTACAGTGATTTGTATTTCCACAAATATTTTATTGTATTTTGAGGAGAATTCTATGAGATGGGTACTATTTTATAAATGAGAACACTGAAACACCTTTACCTTTTGCTGACTTCACTTTTTAGGTTTTTTTTTTTTAAGTATTTTATTTATTTATTCATGAGAGACACAGAAAGAAAAAGAGGCAGAGACACAGGCAGAGGGAGAAGCAGGCTCTCCACAGGGAGCCTGATGTGGGACTTGATCCCAGGGTCACGCCCTGGGCTGAAGGTGGAGCTAAACTGCTGAGCCACCCGGGCTGCCCTTCACTTTGTATCCCTACACTCTATGACTATATGTTAAATCCTGTAAGTCCTCCTAGCAAACCTGGGGGTGGTTCTAGGGACCCTCCTGACACAGATACATATGAAGAGACAAACCTCAAGTCTTCTAAAACTTCCCACTCTAAATCCTATGTGCTGTGTTCTTAAAATCACTGGATCCAGGATTTCCAACTTTAGGCTCTGGATCATTAGAGTCATTAGAGATACACTACAGGGCACAAGATCTTGGATGATTCTTCTCTGCCTCGCACATACCCTCTTCCCAAAGTCTCCTAAACACTTTTTGCTTCCATGACTATAAATCATTTAGGATTACAAAACCAATGACTCCTTATCTCAGGAAATTGAAAGGGCTGTGTCACAATAGATATAGTAATACACAGTGGAAGATTTCTAGTGGTAAACCCTGTACTAAAACATAAAGCAGTCAATAAAATTTTACAAATAGCATTGATCTCCATCTTGCTGGATCATCCTTACCCTGAACATGCTGAGCTAGTCCTAGTGTTTTCTGCACATCCCGGCAGATCTTAGAGAGGCAATACTGGAATTCCTCATCGCAGTCATTCTTGCTCTTGCCACAGGTCTCATAGCACCTGTCATGTTGGTTGCAGCACTTTGTCAGGGAAGGGATGCCAATATTAAGCTGAAAGAGGCATTTGGATGGATTATTGTTGATGAAATTCAAAACTCCTCTGCTGAAGTATTACATTCAAGTAGACTTAGAAATCAAGGATGATTACTGCCCATTACTCCCCCCACATGCACCCACTATGGCTCTCAGCTATGCCTCAAAACTCCCTATTTTGCAATATTCAGTTATCTGCCAGTAACAAATGTAACTTCCAATTGTCCAAAACACACTTTTAAAAACAGAAAGGTCAGGATAAGAGCAAAGATGGATTTTTGGATATTTCAAAGTATTTTGTACCTCTCCCTCTATAAAATATATTTTATATGAAATATCACTGAAAACTTTTAAGCTTCTACAACTCACATTTTGTTATTGTAGTTCAATCTCTAAGTGTTTATCCACTCCCTAAAGATACTGTTCCTTCAAATCTACAGCTTATCTTTAACTGGTTTTAATAGCTTTATACGCAAAACCCTTGTGTCTAGGAATCACTCATAAATATTTTTTTCCTGCAACAGTTGGTTCAGATTTAGCCTCACCTACCAAAAACCTCCACAGCTACCTTACTTAGCTTTGTTTTAATACAGAAAATATTATGCTTTATCTATACTTTTTCATCCTAAGTAGCATTAATTCTACACTTCAAACTTTTAAACCATGTGTGTTACATGAGAAAATATCTTTTCAACAGTATTAACATCTACGAGATTAAAAAATAAAACATGAATTTTATTCCATTTAGTTTTGTTAGGACTTACTAAATGTGCTTTAGCTATAAAAGAGTATAATAAACCTAATTACCATTACAACAGGCAAAATTATTTGTAACCTTGAGAATATACTGACAGTCTTGCATTATTAAGAGTACTACCTGGTTGGGGTGCTTGGGTGGCTCAGTCAGTTGAGTGTCCAACTCTTGATTTTGGCTCAGGTCATGATTTCAGGGTCAAGCTGTGCACTGGGCTCCACACTCAGCAGGGAGTCTGCTTGAGATCTCTCTTCCCTCTCTCTCTGCCCCTCCCTATCCCTTTATCTCTCTCTCTCTAATAAACAAATAAATCTTTAAAATAAAAAAGGAACACTAGTGATCATAAAACTTATCAAATAAGAAAATAATATTTACGTGAACACCAAACAGTGGAGAGCCACATCCATTCGGTGGGGAGGGTTTATAACCATAACGCGGGAAAGGCTTAGATCCTGTAAAATATAAATGGTATCATAATTAATTTTCAAATATGACTTACAAACATGCAAAAAAGTCTATGATGTACTACTAGACTAGGCTTGGAAATATTTAATATTTGGGTACTGACATAAGCGAATGTCTTTATTTTAAGCCTATACCATGCAAAACATGTAAAAGCTACTCTGCACTTCAGGAGATTTCAGAGTTTATATGCCAGACTGGGTCCATATGTATGAAAGACAAATCCACCCTGTTTCCCATTTTTTGTTTAAAAACTTATGGGGCAAGAACTGTATCTTCCCAACCTTCAGCCAATACTCCACTGCATGCAAACCTCCATAACCATTAACTAACCAGTTTATTCACAGAGCTTAACGCTAAGGAAGATAAGGTCATCCAATGAACATTTAATTACTTTAAAACCATTTTAAGACATTACAGGACCATACATTCTAGCCTGGACTCCAGCCAATCATTTCACAAATATATTTCTTTGTCAGCTAAGGAAAAAGGTGAGGAATAAACAAAGCATGGTGAGCCATATTACTCTGGTTCTATTTTCCCTAATAGCACCAATGGTTCAGTAACAATGAGAAAGATGACATCACAGCAATCTAGAATGCTGCAAAGTACTTCAAAAATAGCTCTCCTCATGAAATCTACAAATCGCTTCAACATCCCTAACAGTCATCTACTTTCCCATAATCCTCCTCCAGTATTAAGAAATAGCCTGTTCCATTGTAGAATGGCACTAACTGTTAAATTCTTTCCAGTTTTCCTATAAGCAATCCTCTACTCCTGGGGAACACACAATGAGCCAAGCCAATTACCTATTTACATGATAATCCTTCCAACATTTGGGACTACCCTTTATCTTCAATTCTAAAAGCAAAACATCCCTAATAACCTCCCCATAGTTGCTTACTTAGAAAAAAAAAAAAAAGGATCCACCAACTTTCAACTATTATTTATTGCTATTAGACTTAAATAAAGTTTACCCTCCAAAAGTAAAATATGAGGAGAAAAAGCAACCCTTCCAGTAATCAACCATCAAAATAAGTAACCCACTCAAAGTAAGGATCTAAAAATGGCTTAAGTGAGTTGCTGAGATTCACATGCTTCAGTGAAGTAATAACAAGGTAGAGCCTAAAGAGAATATAAACTGATGAAGATATAAAGCTCTAGCCTGTTCTACCCAGTCTGAAGAACAGTATGTAGGAAGAGAATAGTTATAATGGATTGAGGAATGAGGAAGCCAATGACAGAAGTTGGTCTTGTTTCTCCAGCACTGTCCAAGAGTATGGTTGTTTCTGAGCCCTTTCATTCTTAAGAAAACTGTTTATGATTTGGCTTTCCACTTAAAAGGGCCTGGATATCTAACGGGCACCTCAAACTTAAGATGTACCTCCTGATATTCATCCCCAAACCTGTTCTAGCCATAGTTCCTTCTCAGATGAAACAACTCCAACATTATTGGTGCTCAGAAAAAAACCTTAGCCATCTTTGATGCTCTCATTTTCTTATATCCCACATCCATTTCCACAGCATGTCTTGTTGACTCTACCCTCAAAATATTCAGAATTTAATCACTTCTTCCCACCGCAACTGCTACTAAACTGCTCCAAGCCACCATGGATTACTGCCATCCCTATCTCGGTTTCCCCACTCCACAGCACTGCCAGCCATGGTCTTTTTTCAACACTGAACCTGAGTGATCCTATTAAAATTAAAATACGTTAAATAAAGACTTTTCTCTGCCAAAGCCATCTCCAATGGCTTCTCTTATTCAGGATAAAAGCCTAAATTCTTCCAATGTCTATTAACTTTATACAATCTGCACCCCCACACAACACACCATTACTTCTCTGATCTCATCTTCCTACTGTTCCTTCACTTCATTCCATCACATCTGGTCTCTTCGTTATTCCCAGACATGCCAAGTCTGCTCCTGCCTTAGTGCCACTGAACCTGCTGTTCTATGTGGATGCTCTTCCTCCCCAGTATCTACATAGTTATTCCTTCACCTTCTCAGCAATGCCTTCTCTGACCATACCATTCGTAGCATGCATAACCCTCAAAAATTTCATATTAGCCTACTTATTTATTATCTGTCTCTCCATACTGAAATATAAACTCTGTGAGGGCAGAAATTTCTGTGTTTCATACCTTTAAAGTCTAGAACAGTGCCCGGCATATGGTTAGGTTCTCAAAAATTATTTGTTGATGGATGAATGAATTAATGAATGAGTAGGTGACTTGGAAGGCAAATCCCCATGGCAGTTCTAATACTCATTATAAATAAACTGGTACTGCTGCTTATCCCTCAGTCTCCTTTGAGTTTGGTGAGCATTAATCAACCTCCAAAGCCTGATCACTTCTAGTTTGTCATATCTCTTTAAAATGTGCCATCCCAAACTGAACACTGTAAGGTGAGATAAAGTACTTGTATCAATAGAGCCTAAGACAATTAGCATATATTTTAGCCATGTCTCAATGCTAAGACACATGAGAGAGTAAGAAAAACTATCAGTTCTTTCTAAAGTAAACTTTCTAATATCTACTGCTAAACACTCTACAGCTTAAATTTTGAGCCTAAATATTAGATTGGGAAATTCTGTCTTGTTAGTTTTAGTTTATCATCCAAGACTTCCTGTACAGTTTAAATTTCGAGCTATTCACTCAGTATCACTGGCTGCTCCCAGATATTTATAAATTTGAGACACAGATACTAACCAAGGCAGAGGTCTGCAACACCCTCCCACAGACCAGCCCTCTCTATAAATAGCTGTGAAGTCATCAACTCCATCTTCTGGGTAGACTACTCAACCAGGTGTGATTGGTTGTGATAAATCAAGTTTTCTCCAGCCTACATTTTTCATGGGAGTATCACAAGAAACTAGCCATCTGATGTACCGTCTTCTTTGTCCTACCACACTAGAAATCTCTTCACTGAATGGGAGAGAGGCTGGATTAGCATGAAATTCTTGGGGAAGCTATTCTAGTTCCTTGAAGCTTCATCATGATGCTCTCCCATCAGGGGTTTTTAACAATCAACCATTTAAAATGTTTAGAAACTCATTTAGCAATAGACATTAAGCAATGGGTTGAATTTAATCTGGAAAAAGTACAATAAATAAGCCAAAGGATATTTTTTAAAAGTCTAGAAATAGGAAAAGTAGTATACTTCCTATACATTTTTTTTTCAAAGATTTTATTTATTTATTCATGAGAAACACACACACACAGAGAGGCAGAGACACAGGCAGAGGGAAAAGCAGGCTCCATACAAGGAGCCCGACGTGGGACTCGTTCTCAGGTCTCTAGTATCAGGCCCTGGGCTGAAGGCAGCGCTAAACTGCTGAGCCACCACCTGGGCTGCCCCTTCCTAAACATTTTTCAGGTAAATGATTGGATTTACTGCTTTCAATTTAGAAGTATACCTTTATAGGTATCTGAAGGTTGAAGCAACTCATAATGGTCACATTACTTGAAAATGTAACTAACATACTGTTTTATCCTGTTTTCAACTTTTTGGATACTACATATATTCCCCATCTATCAGCTGCCAGATTTCTGGCACCTACCCTCTTCCACTAGAATCAAAGATTACCTCCCTCAGACAATTAGGATGAGCCTAGAGTTTTAAAGGCATGTGGGTTTTTAATCTCAAGTGTCTACCTTTTTTTTAACTGGGAAGATATTTCCCTCAATGTTGTAATACTTATACCACAGGAGCACTTCTATTTCTCCTTTCCTTTGTATTTTATATAAATCTATGGAGTTTCTTTTGATATTAAGTCTATAATATACTTTTTAACATTTTGATGTGTGTAATGACAATGACACATAGGTGTGTGCATATGTGTGTATTTATATATTTTCTCATTTTGTAAAAGATAATTACCTTTGAGTGGAAGAATGTTCAGAAGCAAGTGAGGTCAGGGAGACAAACCAAAGCAAAACAAAGCATACTTGCTACAGGAGAATAAAGAGGAACAGAGATGGTACGGAAGCAAAAGTGCCAGCAAAACTGAAAATGGAGGTGCGAACATGGGGGAGGCAGTTGTTTCAAACAGAGCCAGTATCTAAAACTGCTCTCAGGAGTAAAGCTGATAAAATGCAATGAGAACCAAGACCTACTATACATGAACTACTGAATAATAACACAACATGTGTCTGGTTTTTGTTTGGCTTTTGAGGGAACCTGCTAATGTTACTTCATCAGAGAGGACTTCCCCCCCCTCACTCCATCTTAAAATAGAGCCCCTTCCCTTCCATATCCATTCCATGATTTTATTCTTTTAAAATTCACTGACCAAATTAACATTAGCCAGTTTCAATGAGAATGGGAACTTTGTCTTATTCACCTAGAAGATGCCTGAGACATAGTAGACACCCATGAAATTACTGGATGAAAAAAATGGGAAAAATTCCCTCCTGAAAATGAAATATTCTCTTTCTACAGCAAACAAAAAAAACAAAAGCCAAAAACCAAAAAACCAACTGCCCCTGAACCCCAAAATCCCCAGAAAACTGAGAAATAACAGATTTCCCAAGACACTCTAAACTGTTTAAGTTCTAAATTCACCTTTAAATTGAAATTACATTTTTTAACAAGTTATATATAAAGTTGCTTATTGGGGATGCCTGGGTGGCTCAGCGGTTTAGCGTCTGCCTTCGGTCCAGGGTGTGATCCTGGAGTCCCGGGATCGAATCCCACGTCGGGCTCCGGTGCATGGAGCCTGCTTCTCCCTCTGCCTATGTCTCTGCTTCTCTCTCTCTCACTGTGTGCCTATCGTAAATAAATAAAATTTAAAAAAAAAAAAATAGCAACCATTTAATTTATTCTCCTAAATAACTTTACTTCGATCTCAATAAAGCTTTGTTCCCACCTTGGGCGGGATGGCCAGAAAGGAGCAAGCCTCCATAAAGCCAAGCCTTTTGATAAAATAAAGATAATTGAATGCAACAAGTCTGTGTCCTTTAATCTGATCACTCTCTCCCTACCAGCAAGTCTTTTTTTAAGCTCCCTTTACCTATTTACTGCAACTATTAAACAAACATCCTTCCATCACCATGGTCCTCTAGCTTTGGGATTTGTCTGCTTCTGTTTGGTTCTGATTTGGTCACTTGCATTCCAAAATACAGGAAAGGTTGAAACAGTGTTCCAGGGAGACTTCTCAAGTAATAGCAACTAAAGAACAATTTTCATAATGTTGGAATTATCAACATGGTTACTTGGAATCACAGTCCTACGAGCAGACAGCAGCATTTATTAAGACACAAAAGGATGTTTATCAAAGCATACCATTTTCTAAATTCTCAAGTTCATTTGTGTTTTTTTATGCTGGAGATTTTGCTTGAAACTCAGCATGGTAAATTTAGTGAGGTTTGTTGAGATAAAAAGGGTTAGGTAAAATAAAAGATTAAAGTCATCTTTATAATGTGAACAGTATTCCTTCAACTTGTGATATTTTATTTTTTAAAGATTTTATTTATTTATTCATGAGAGACACAGAATGAGAGAGAGGCAGAGACACAGGCAGAGGGAGAAGCAGGCTCCATGCAGGGAGCCTGATGTGGGACTTGATCCTGGGTCTCCAGGATCAGGCCCTGGGCTGAAGGCGGCGCGAAACCACTGAGCCACCCGGGCTGCCCAACTTGCGATATTTTAAGCATAAACTCTAGAACCTCTGACTCATCACAAGTTAATGAAGATTGTGAAGCCTTTCCTATCTCAGTAAATGGTAACACTACATCCTTCCTTTGGCTCAGGCCAAAATCTTCAAAGTAATCCTTGACTGGCCTTTCTCCTCAGGTCCTTCCTCAGGTCCTCTGCCTGGAGGGTTCTTTCCCCACATCATCAGTGTCACCTTCAGCATTTTCAGATTTCTTCTCAACACTTTCTCCCAACACTGCCACTGCTGTTTTTACTATTGTTCTTAAAACACTAGCAAACTTCAGACCTACATATACTGCATATTTGGCTTATTCCACTTATTTTTTAGTTTACTGTCTCTCCCCACCAGAATGAGAGCTCCACGGACAGGAATTTTGTGTTTTGTTTACTACTGAATCTCCAATTGGTAGAACACTTGAGACGTAACAGGCAGCCAAATATTTGTATAATGAATAGGGATGACTAAGTAAAATTATGACATCTGCCTCAAGAAAGGCAATCATTTAATTTTCAAATAATTCACTTATTCCTCCTAACAAGCTCTACAAGGACAAAAACATTTCCTTCCTGATTGCATACTGGTATTCCTGATTTAGCACTTCATAGCATACAAGATATGGCTCATTCTGTACCTCCATTAACATTAAACTAGAAATTTTGAGAATTACAGGCAGCAAGTGGCATTACAGTTTCACATGACATAGATTTCTTTTAAATTCACCTACATGCATTCTGGTTTTACCATCAGTCACTGAGTTATTTTGAACTGCAAAGCATTAAATGAACTAGGACCAGACTTCCTCTATCTACTCTTACTGGAAACATGATTTCTCAAAATCTTAACATTTTGAATTTCCAAAAAGAACCCTGAGCATCTTATCTGAGGTTCTACAATATTTAAACATTAAAAAAAAAAAAAAAAAAGCAAGTGCTTGAAAAAAAAAAAAAGATCTCGGCTGAGACACTGTGTTGAGTATTACCAACAAGGCCACCAAACGAGTTCTCAGATTCAAAAAGAATTGGTTGGGACGCCTGGGTGGCTCAGCGGTTGAGCATCTGCCTTCAGCCCAGGGCGTGATCCTGGAGTCCCGGGATCGAGTCCCACATCGGGCTGCATGGAGCCTGCTTCTCCCTCTGCCTGTCTCTGCTTCTCTCTCTGTGTGTCTCTCATGAATAAATAATTAAAAACAAAAAGAATTGGTTAAAAAATACGAAAAAATCAAAACAATTATATTAGCATTAACCAACAACGAAGAGGAGGCGTCACTGCTACCAAGTCGTGGCAGACAATTTCTAGAAGAGTTATCAAAACTCTTTCCCAACAATAAAGTACACCAAAAGTCTGTACAAAGGTCGCAATGTATTTCCTGCAGTTCTTTATTAAAAAAAAAAACAAAAAAACATTAAAGCCAATTCTTGAGACAGGTAACACGTCACGATTAAAATTCTCGGTAAATTCTGCATGTTCGGCTGCCTAACCGCGCTAAAATAGCGGGCTAAAATCCGTCTGTTCCACTCCATTCCCACGATGCGTACGTCACGAAGTTCTTAGGCAACTTCGCGCAAATAGCCAAGGGAAAAAAGAAAGCGAGAAAAAGAAAAGGTAGTCACTCGAAAGCAATGAAACCACGGAGAGCAGCACCTCGGGTGACCTCTTATATTCTAACAATAGCGGTGCGAGCTTCTGCCCCGATTGCCCAACCGCAGGAACCGTAAGACTCTAGCCTCGGCCAAGCGCCTCCACAGCCAGAGGACGACGAGGTCTGCCTCGCCCCCCGCACCTCCGCCCCCCGCGTCCCCCTCAAAGCGACGACCTCACGGGGCCTGGGCTCCCTCTCACCGTCGCTGCACTTGTACTGGCAGAGCCCATCCTCGCCTCCCAGGAGGTCCAAGGCGGCGTTCAGGTACGTGTCTATCTTGTGAACGCCGTTGCGGATGGTCTTCAGCGTGGCCCGCCAGTCTGTGGTCTGGGCCTGCTCCTGACACAGGGCAGCGGCGGGCAGGAAGAGGAGGAGCAGGAGGGCGAGCGCCGGCCGCGGGAGCAGGGCCATTCGCGCCGCACCGGGCCGTGCCCCCACGGAGCGCACCGGGCGCCCTAGGCAGCGGCGCCAGCCTCGCGCTCCGCGGCGCCAGCCCGCTCCATGCCCACGCCTCCTTCCGAGCTGAGGGGCGGGTCCTCAGCCTTCAGCGAGCTCCGGCGGGGAGGCGGCGCAGTCGCGGAGACGCGCGGCACGGCGCATGCGCCGACCTGGGCCGCGGCCTCCTGTGCGCCTGCGCCTGCGCCCAGGCGTGGTGCGTCAGCGGGGGGAGGGGTCCCCGCGGCCCTCTGCGCGAGGGCTCTAGTTAGCGCTGTTGGAGGGGGCGGTGCTAACTCTGCAGCGACGTCGGGGCGCCGCCCCCCCAGGAGGCTGATCCCCCCAGGAGTCCGTCCGTAGTGGCTCTGACGGTCGGTATTTTGAAACAGCCTCCTGGTGGTGCTCGCTTCGGCAGCACATACACTAAAATTGGAACGATACAGAGATTAGCATGGCCCCTGCGCAAGGATGACACGCAAATAAAATAAAAAATAAAAATTAATAGAAACAAAAGCCTCGGGATCCCTGGGTGGTGCAGCGGTTTGGCGCCTGCCTTTGGCCCAGGGCGCGATCCTGGAGACCCGGGATCGAATCCCACATCGGGCTCCCGGTGCATGGAGCCTGCTTCTCCCTCTGCCTGTGTCTCTGCCTGTCTCTCTCTCTCTCTCTGTGACTATAATACATAAATAATAAATAAAATAAAAAAAAATCTTTAAAAAAAAAAAAAAAAAGAAACAAAAGCCTCCTGGTGGTTGTAAGGTGCAGCCAGGTGAGCCCCAGGGGCTCAGCCCCGCGATCGCCGCTCCCACCTGCCCACCGCCGTCCCTAGGAACCAGCTCCTCTGGGCGGGGACGCCCGTGGCCCCCTGCGGAGAGCGCTGCGAGGGGTCGTGGCTTCGTTTCGTTTGAAAATGCGAGTCCGCCTGAGCCGTGGACGGGAATCCGGAGCCCCCCGGGAGCCCGACCTGTCGACCCAAGGCCCAGGTGCCGCCTGACTGGCAAGCATGAGCTAGATGCACATTTAGAAATTCTGGTAGAAGAAAATGGTTTGAAAATAAAAACTATTTTCTTTCTTGATAGGAGAGGCGTCATTCTACGTTTGAATACAGTTTTTTTTTTTTTTAATCTTAATAGAATCACTTTTCCTGCTCAACTTATTATGTAGCTTGATGACTCCGGCGAAGTTTCTCAGTATTTTTTCCCCTGAGCTGCGCAGAATCCTTAAATAACAATTGCAGTAATTTTTACCAGAGCTATGAATATCTGGTTATGTGAGTATCCCGGAAATTTCCAGGAATCTAACAGTAATAAGATCCAGGGCAGTATTGGAGGTGCTGGGAATAGGTGCGTCCTTCCTTAGTAAAATTACTAATAAGTTCTAGTTTGGCGTTTGTGTTTGTTATAAGCCTCATAAGTATAATAAATGTGTACTAAAGAGTCCTTAAGAGTGATATCCCTCCTTATTGGGAACTTCCTCTGTGCCATGTACTTCACATACAAACCATCTCACAGAACAGCGTTTTATAGGGATGCAGACTTTGGGTGAGTTAGAAACAGAAAAATGTGTCCCTCTTGGCAGACACAGACAGATGTAGCTCAACCCCAGGAAGTCGCCCAAGCTACTGGCGCTTGCGCTGTGATTAACCCACCACAATGGAGGAAGGGAAGACAGAGGCCTGGGAGGCATTGTCAGTCATTTATGGTGAAGGAGTCAAGGTACAGAGAAGTCATGTGACATCAAGAATGCAAAATGTATTGGATTTAATGTAGCATATTAACTCAGACTGCTTGAAGAGTAGAATCCTGTGTGCTATTTGAAACAACACCAAATCAAAATACAAAATATCAAGGGAAGTTTCTATTGTTTTAGTCTTTTCCACCGTCTCATTAAATGACCTGAGCAGTGTTATTGTGATGCAAATAAATGCCAAGTGGCGAAACCATTCCAGACATAATGATCAATCTTTGCCCAGTGTTAAGGCTAGAACATTGATTTCTAAAAAGGGCTGAAATGAAGGGAAGTAAGTGCTAGTTTCCAGCCTCTGCCTTTAAAAAAAAAAAAAAAATTAAAGATAGCATGAATAGCCTTCAAACCAGGGCTATTCAAAGTGAAGGACAAGAAACAGCTGCACCAGATCTGTAAGCTCAGGCTGGTTCCATAATATACTGAAGATAATGCTCTCCATTTCAGGTGTTCTGTCATCAGGCAAATTTGACCAGTGTTTTAGTCTGTTTGGGCTATCTTAACAAAATATCACAGACTAGGTGATTTATAAACAACAAGTTTATTTCTCACACTTCTGGAGGCTGGAGATCCAAGATTAGGGTGCCAGAGTGTCAGGTTCTGGGGAGGGGTCTCTTCTAATTTGCAGATGACTGCCATCTCTCTGTGTCCTCACTTGATGGAAGTGGTGTTTCTTCTGGGGTTTCTTTTATAAAATACTAATCCCATTCATAAGGCCTCCACCCTCATGACTTGAGCACCTCCTAAAGACCCTACTTCTTAATGCCATCACATGGAGCATTAGGATTTCAACATGAGTTTTGAGGGAACACAACATTCAAATCACAGCAATGAGGGAAGAGATTTTCAAGTGATCTTTGTGGGTAGAATGTAAGATTACTTGGCATACAGAGAGGATGCTCTGGACAAAATGGAAGTTACTTACTTGGGTACGACTGCAGTGTTTTAGACCATCAGGATAAATTCAGGTGTGTGGTTTCTCTAGGTTGGGTTTCTGGCTACTTCCAAACCTCTGATTGATTTTTAGCTTTATATTTCCTACTGCATGCTATATACATCTTTCCTATGCTCCCACAGACCTCACAGCTTCAAAATATCTTTAACAAAACCTGCTCTTCTTTCTCTGTTTGCTTTATTTCTTCCATCAATGGCAACAGCAATCTTCTCATTATCCCAGAGAAAACTTGGGAGTTATTCCAAAGTCCTATCCCTCTCCCTAGTGCCCTGTCCTCTCTTCAGTCCCCAGCTGCCATCTATTTTACTCCTTAATATATCTGGAATCAGTGCCATCTTCTTTAAAAATTTCTGTCTTAATCATTTTTCATTTGAATTGGTCCAGTTATCTCATAACTGTCTTTCCCACCCCATCTCACCCCTCCGATACATCTTCCTCCATGCCTCCAGTGTGAACTTTCCAAAGTCAGTGGGTCCCAACTCTTGTGCAAAGCCCTCTCTGATCTACCCTTTTCTCCCTCTCCAGGTCCTCAGCTGCACCCTACTCTCCCACCCCCGACTGTCATGCAGAACTGCTCTCTGTCCACTTTTTAGGTTGGTTCCTCTAGACACAGAGCCTTTGCATTTACATCTGCTTGGAGATTTCTTCTGTAATTCAGATTAAACTCACCTCTGGGGAGGCCTTCGTTGACACTTCAGACTGATTTATGAGTCTCCCTTGAGTTTTCCCCTCCGTTGACCTGGCAAAACGTAGCTTTATAATTTTTTCTGTCTCCCTCATAAGATAGTGACTTCTGAGGCCAGGGTTAAATATAAGACGATGGCAGCACTCTACATTTAGTGAGCTCTGTTTGTTGACCACCTTCGGGAAAGACCATGCTAACTCACAGAAGCAGTAGTGGCAGAAGGCCAAGCAGTAATGTCTGGTGCCCAGCCTCTGCAGTTCAAGATTTTCATGGAGACTGGGACCCGAGCTAATAGCAGTGGGAGTCTCTGATAAGCAGTCCTACAGTGGTCTTTGAGCATTATCTCCAGACGTGTAGCCAACACTCTGGCTTTCCTGAAGATTCTGTGAACTACATAATATCTTTGAACACATTTTTTTCTTTTTTTTCATTAAACCAGTTTGATTGATTTCTGTGATCTGCAACCAGGAGCCCTCACATAGACCTCTGAACTGAGAGAGTCCAGGAATCCAATCTCACTCCTGCTGTTCCCAGTCTCTATCACAGAGAGACACTATAGAGAAGCTGGCTCTTCACTCTTCAGATTCTGGTCTAACATGCTGTGAAGCCTTGAGGTCCCAGGTCACCAAGTGGACTGGCTTGGTCCTTCAAGGGGCCACAATGCTGCTTTTCTCCCACCTTGCAGGAATACTCCACCTTGCAGTATTCATACCCAGGCATCTTCAAGAAATGCTACAGGCTCCAGGTTTGCTGGGCCAGGATATGGTGGTGGTTTTAAAACATGCCACAAATTTTTCAACACCCCTTCCAGCAAGAGATGGATTATATCTCATCCCTTCAACGTGGTCAGGTCTTCTGATGGAAGCAAGGCTAAATGACTTGCAAGGCTAGTTTTATAAAGGCTTTTCTGGTTCATGGGCTCTCCCAGGACACTTGTCAGCTGTTTTGAAAGAAGTCTAGTGTCTCTGAGTCCTCATGTTGAGAGCCCAGGTGGAAAGACCACATAGAGAGAGATGCCTGGGAAGCACCAGCTGTTTGAGTTCTCCCAGCCTAAGCACCAGACACGTGAGTGAAGAAGCCTTCAAGATAATCCCTGCCCCAGGCCTCCCCATCTGACAGCATCTGTGCTAGAGGATGGATGAGATGGCCAGCTGAGCCCCATCAGTCCCCAGACATGTAGGCAAAATAATAAACAATCATTATTTAAATAAATATTTGGGGGTTCTTTCTTACACAGCTATAGATAACCAAATATTTTCCTGCATTCAATGATAAAAGGAATTAAAAATCTGGGAAGCATGGGAAGGTTTTGCTAAAGGTTTTGCTAGCTGAATGACATTGGATTCACATAAGCCTGCATTCAAACCCCAATTCTACCATCTATGAATTACCTGGCCCTGGGCAATTTATTATCTTTATTGTGCCTCATTTTCGACCTCAAATGGAAACTAGAATTTTGAGAAAATGAAACCACATACTAAATAAAATGTTTGCATAGTACCTGTCACAGGAAAATAACTGACCTCACACCTCTTGTCTCATTTCTCTGCTTCTTTTTTTTTTTTTTTGAGATTTTTATTTACTTATTCATGAGAGGGAGAGAGAGAGAGGCAGAGACATAGGCAGAGGGAGAAGCAGGCTCCCTGTGGGGAACCTGTTGCAGACTGGACTCGATCCAGGATAACAACCAGAGCCGTAGGCAGATGGGGAGGAGGAGATAGTGTGCAACAGGCACAGAGTTTCAGTTTGGGAAGACAAAAACTTTCTGAAGACAGTATGGTGGCACAACAATGGAAACGTACTTAATGGCCCTAGACTGTACACTTCAAAATGGTGAAGCAGTAGTAGAAAAAGTTGTATGCATAGGTTACCAAAATTTTTAAAAAGGAAAAAAAATCTGAGCAGTAAGCAACTTTGGAATGTACATAGAAATGGGCATTTCCATTATTAAAACAATTGGGCTTCATCCAGGAGTGAACCCCAGGTATTGAAGGTAATATTGATGTGAAAAATATATGTCAGTCTTCAGGATGATAATAGTTGCATTTTAAGTAGTAATAATGAAAGCAGCTAATGAACCTCCTATGAACCAAGTGCTAGGAATGCAGACAGAAGACAGACTATCTTTCTTTTGTGTCTTACAGTGTAGTCAGGGGAGGGCAATACTGGGTGGGTGAGCATTGTGGGGAAGAAGTAGACAAACCAGTGAAAACAGGACATGTTTGGGTAATGACAAGTGCTATGCTGATATTAAAGCAGGGTCACATGATACAAAGAGACTAGCACCTACTGTAAAGTGGGTGCACAGGAGACCCCTGAGTAAATGCCATTTACTAGGAAGGGAGGAACAGGTTTAAGAAGGGGCCATTTGGGGTTGGCTTTGTTTCCTTTGAAATGCCATCAAATGTCCAGATGGGGATGGTAACTGCTCAGTGAAATACTAGTCTGGAATTTAGGAAGATCAGGGCTGGAGATATGGATTTGTAGGTCATTGGGACAGTGGATGGGATTTAGAGCTGACTCCAGGTAAGATCTCTAGGGAAAGCACAAAGTGAAAGAAGTGATCAGAAGGAAGATGCTAGGAAGGAGGCTGAGACCAGCCGCCAGGGAGGCAGCAGGGCAGGCAGAGAGGGTAATGTCCTGAGGGGCCAACTGTGTCTACCACTGCTGGGACAAGGGGAGAAGAGAGTAGCTAAGTGACTGTGGGTTTGACACCAAGGAGGTCAATGGTTGTGTGGAGGTATCTGTGGAAAGGTTTAAAGAGAGTCAAGGAGGATTTGTGAAATGGAGAACTAAAGACAATATTTCAAGATAACTTTTAACACTTTAAGAAGCAGAGAAATGCAGGATGCCTGGGTGGCTCAGTGGTTAAGCATCTGCCTACGGCTCTGGTTGTTATCCTGGATGGAGTCCGCATCAGGTTCCCCACATGGAGCCTGCTTCTCCCTCTGCCTATGCCTCTACCTCTCATGAATAAGTAAATAAAAATCTCAAAAAAAGAAAAAAAAGCAGAGAAATGGGACAAGAGGTATGAGGTCAGTTATTTTCCTGTGACAGGTACTATGCAAACATTTTATTTAGTATGTGGTTTCATTTTCTCAAAATTCTAGTTTCCATTTGAGGTCGAAAATGAGGCACAATAAAGATAATAAATTGCCCAGGGCCAGGTAATTCATAGATGGTAGAATTGGGGTTTGAATGCAGGCTTATGTGAATCCAATGTCATTCAACTAGCAAAACCTTTAGTATAGTCGATATATCATTCCTGTATAAGGAGATAATTTAATCCCAATTTCAATTCAATAAAATATGGATGCCCAACTAAAATATTTCTTTGTTGATTATGTGGCAAAGTTCCAATATGGAATAAGCTTTGTAGAGACCTTTAAAAATGTCCAATAAAATGTGCTTTATTATTTTTTTCCTAGAGAAGTACTAATTATGCAGTATCATTTCAACTAAAATCCAACTCCCTAGAGAAAAAGAGTAGAAGAGAGAGACCACAATTTTATACATTGTACTGAGAAATAAGAGACCTTCCCACGTGATGGCTAATCCAGTCAAAATAATTGGCTACTTTGGTGTAAACACCTGGGTACTCTGGTCTTCCGCAGTTTTCACCCCAACTCACAACACCCCAAACATAAGTCACATTGTTGATATCCTTACAGACTAAGGGGCCTCCAGAGTCCCCTTTACAGGCGTCGATGGAACCGTCATCTGTACCTGAAAAAGACAAAGGAAAAAAGAAAATCACACACGCACTTCCATTTGTCGAGGCTGCCATGCCGACTTCTTGTCTCCTCCACCAATGGGTGTACCTTCTGGCTTTCTTCTACTTTCCTAACGGGAAACAATGAGTATTCTCCCTTCCAGGCCCCTGCTGGGCCCGTAGAGATGGAGCAATGCAGGTAGGGGACACTTAGTCTTCTGCTCATTTTCCAAATTTAGTGAGTGCTTCCCTTACTTCCTCTATTTTATGCAAGTTTATACTCTAAAGAGACTGCAATCTGAAAGTAGCATCCAGTGCTGATTGGGAAAATGATAGAAATACTTAGTGCTTATTGAGTGCTTAATATATATTAGTCATTCATTGTGTTAATCCTAAACCACAGCCCAATGAGCTAAGCATCATTATTATCCCTATTTTAAGATCAGATAAATAAGGCACAGAGAGGAACCTAATTTGTCCAAGGCCATATAGCTACTGAGTGGCAGAGGGTGGACTTGAACTCAGGCAGGGAGACCTTAGAACTTTTCCTGTAAATTGTGATAATTGCCTCCTGGTAGGTTTTGTGCTATTCTCCCTTTTTGTCCTCTGGCATCCTGAACTCCATTTAAGAAGGGAGGGCACTGGGAATGACTGTTTACTTTCTTTTCACTTTTAAGACTTTCTAAGGTTTTTAAATCACAGATCCCAAAAGCTATAGGATGTCAATAACATTGCCTTTTTCTGTAATACGCTATTTTTAATAAGTGGTTTTAATAAAGTATCATATATGCATTACCCTGGCTGGTTCCCTGCCTTAGCATCACAGCCAATAGTAGGAACTGTGGTAGCTTGTGTCAAAGATGTGGGAAACAAAGGCAAAAGAAATGTAGCTTCAATTAAAATCACCTTACAACTTGCAAGATAGGTCCCTGAAACATGCAGAGTGTGACCCTCCTCAAGGAACTCGTGGCTGCCTTAGTGCCTTCATGCTTAAAAGTAACCCTATCTTGGCATAGCTGGCCCTTTGAGGTCCTGAAATCCTTGCTTCCAGACTTGTGCTATCCCTCACCCCCATGAATTAAAAGAGTATACAATCAATCACTCCTCACAATCCCAGTACAGCTCTTTGCGCCCACAGGTCCGGTCCAGAGAGTATGGAAGGGGTTATAAGATGTAGGCAAGAGATACAGGAAGCCTTTAACTCCCCTGATGGGCTCCGCTGTTCCCTGCAGGTGGAGAGGCTGAGACCCAGTGGAGCAGAACAAGAGATAAGGGAACAGACCAAGTTGGTAGAAGAGTATCAAGGCCATGGGCTTCCCAGTCAGTTCTCAATAAAAGACTGCCACTAAAGGCCTAGGTGGCAACCCATTCAGGACCTCTCTGCTTCTAGAGAGCTTTTTTCTTTCCTTTCTGCTCTCACTTTCACTTAATAAACTTTTATTTCCCTTCACCCTTTTGTGTTGGGGAGATTCATTCTTCCACTCCATGAGACAAGCACCCTGCAACTCTGTATCACTAGCAGTCGGTGGCAGGTATTATAAAAAGTGCGATGGGATTTCTGAGGAGGGAGGATTTACTCCTGACTGGACACATCTGAAATAAGACTGTTCAGAATTTTATTTAGAACAAGTTTGAGTTTTGATCCTGGATATGCCACTTCTTGTCTGTAGGACTTTGGGCAAATTATGTAACTGCTGTGCATCTGTTTCCTCATTTATTAAGACCTTGGATTTTGCAGATGGGGAAGCCTGCTCCAGGTCACATGAGTAGTAATTGGTAAAAACGGGGATGTAAAGCCTGGGCAGTCTGTTCCAGAGTCCATGCTCTTGGTCACCTTGCTATATGCCATACGGTGTCATAAGATTTTTCCTTTTAGTGTTAGCTTAAGGGAATTTGAACTAGGGGCCAGGGAAGCACCAGCCAGAAGGTCCAATGAAAGGGCCCAGGGCCCAGAGCAAGTGGATGGATTTAGAGAGGAGGAGAGATATTTGGTCGGGGGTAGGTGTAAATAGCTTAGAGAAGCTACTTGGGACTTACCTGCACACACCATTTCTTTTTCAAAGTAGCGACCTGGATAAAACTTGGAGCAGTTGTCTATTAGGTTAACATCACCCCACTTAAGTACATAAACTTTTTGGTTATCTAAACAAAGTGAGAGAACAAATAGACATTTAGAAGTCACAAATGAGAAATCTAAATAAATACTTATTCTCATAATTTGGTAAACCATGAGGAATATAGAAGATTACATATATTCCTTAACACATATATAAACTTTTGAGGAGAGTTCATTAACGTATTTAATCCTATGCTGCTCCTCTGCCCTGTTTCTATAATTGCCCTTCTAAAAATAGTTAAGGGGCATTACTGAACACATGCTGGAGTCATTCTCATTTCACAAAGCCCTGGGTGCTCTGAGATGAATAAGATAAACTCCTTCCCTTACAATTGCTAAGTCCAGTCGGGGAGCTAGACTGATCCAGTGACTGTGGATCCAGTCAGTGATTAGCATTTTCTTACATGAATAGGTCCTATCATTTCACAGTCACAGATTTCCTTGACAGTGCTTGTTAGAGTGAAAACAACCTTTTGACATAAGAATGAATGTAAGTCAAATGACTTACCCCCTCATTTAATGTATAAACTATTGGGGGACAGAGGCTTCTGGTTATCTTTTCTTTTCTTTTTCTTTTTTAACATTTTATTCAGAGAGACAGAAAGAGAGGCAGAGGCAGAGGCAGAAGGAAAACCAGGCTTCTTCAGGAACCCTGATGCAGGACTCCATCCCAGGACCCCAGGGATCACCACTTGAGCCCCAAGACCCCGGGATCACGACCTGAACCAAAGGCAGATGCTCAACCACTGAGCCACCCAGGTACCCTGGCTTCTGGTTATCTTGAGAGGACACCTCCATGACCCTAACACTGTAGGGAGCATGTAGTATACTATAAAACTAATATTCTCTTCTGAAAATCAGGGGGGAGACAAAAATCCACCAAAGTAAAGGACAGATTAGGAGATTTTCTTTTTTTTTCCTTCAAGTCTTACTTCAAGTTAGTTTTAAAATGCTATCTTCTTCAGGTTAAGAGTTTTTTTTTTTTTTTTTTAATTAGTGATTTATTATTTCTTCCAACTCAGGAAAAGCCTTTAAAAACTGGGAATTCCTATACTATGTGAACAATTTTTAATGGCTCAGGAGATTATTCCCTCCCCTGAAGGGGAAGGAATTGTTTTGTATACTCCTTTTTTTCTTTTTTAGAGGGAGAGTGAGAGTGGGGAGGGGCGTAGGGAGAAAGAGAAAGAGAATCTCAAGCAAGCTCCATGCTCAGCAAGGAGTCTGATGCAGGGCTTGATCTCACAATCCTGAGATCATGACCTGAGCCAAAATCAAGAGTTGGATGCTTAACTGACTGAGCCACTCAGGCACTCTATTGCTTTATATACTCCTTGGGGTACCTGTCACATTCTGCTATCTGATGGTGGCATTCACA
The DNA here is from genome assembly GCF_018345385.1 of Vulpes lagopus. NCBI lineage: Eukaryota > Metazoa > Chordata > Mammalia > Carnivora > Canidae > Vulpes > Vulpes lagopus. The sequence goes on from NC_054829.1 coordinate 105,928,775, forward strand.
TCTGATGGCTTCTCTGTACTGTAAGTCCCTTGAGTGCTGGTCCTTGTCTCTCAATCTGTAGCCTCTGTACTCTTTGTTGACTTGGTCCATATTTTTCATCAGTGAAATCCTAGTACATTAGCATTACTATCTTGCAGGCATGATAAGGGCTCAAAAATGTGTTAAATTGTGTTTGATAAGTAAAACAATGCATAAGAACATACCTACCAGTTTATAGGAAATACATGGAATAGAAGAATGTGCGAAATGCCACATCAAAGATACAATCAGCCAGATTCAAGGTGTGAAAATTCCAAAATAAGAACGACTCAGTTTCTTTAATAAATAACATTTTAAATAAAAGGAAGAGGGTAACTGTTCTAGAGTAAAAGAGATTTAAGAAAAATAGCCACTAAATGCAATGTGCAGACTTTGGATCCCATGGAAATAATTCTGATTGTTAAAATAGTTTGTAAATAATTGAGAAATATTAAACATGGAATGGTTATTAGATGATATTATGGGATCATTTTCATTTTGTTGGATATGGATGATGTTGTGTTTTTGTTTTTATTTTTGTTTCTTTAGTCCTTACCTGGTAAAGGTATCTACTGGAATATTCATGGGTAAAATTACATTATATCTGGGTTTGATTTAATATGCTTCAGGAAAAAATAAGTGTGTGTGGTGGGTGGGTGGGGGGAGTATGTTCAATAGCTCCCAAGTGTCTTTCAGATCCATTCTCTCCCCTTTGATGCCCTACCCTTTGCCTAAAGAGCCTGATCTAAGGGACCACCTCAATAGGAATCTCTTAGCCTCTGGTTTTCTTTTCTTTTCTTTTTTTTTTTAAGATTTTATTTATTTATTCATGAGAGACCAGAGAGAGGCAGAGACACAGGCAGAGGGAGAAGCAGGCTCCATGCAGGGAGCCCGATGTGGGACTCGATCCCGAGTCTCCAGGATCACGCCCTGGGCCGAAGGCAGACGCTCAACCACTGAGCCACCCAGGGGTCCCTAGCCTCTGCTTTTCAACATAAAGGAAGGAAGGGAAGATAAGGAGAGAGGATAAAGAGATTGGGGTTGGCTATAACCTTCGATCCAAAATCACTGCTGCTCTTAAGGCAGCCTGCTCAACCTGATACTCTTTCTCGTGGTAACTTCTTCCTCTCACATCTTCAGATCTAAGAGAAGCTGTTCTGGTGCTGTTCATTCCAGGTTGCTGCCTAGCCCTTGTAGTTCCCCAAACTCCTATCCACATCCTTGTAATTAATCCCTTTATAAGTAGCCCTTCCTATTTATCTATTAAGCTTGTGAATAATTCTGAGAGATAAAACAAGACTGGTAGAGGGTTGATAACTGGAAATTGAGTGACAAGGAAGTAGGTTTATTGCATATACTTAATCTCTACTCTTGTACTCGTAAATGTACATAATAAAAGTTTTTTAAGGAACAAATGTAAAGACATAATGCCTTCTGAATAAATTAATTACTAATAACATTTAGTCTTGGGTATTATATGTTAATTTATACACATATTTGGAACTTTTCAATGTAGCAACTATAAACAATGCGGTGGAGTATGAGTCTATAAGACCATGTAGTGAAGTTATTTACATAGAGATATAGGAGGTCAAAAGGAAACTAAATTTCAAAGCTAACTCATCAAGATAAAGGTAAAAACACTGGCTAATTCTAATTTAACTTCTAATTTAGCCAGTTTTTCTAAGTGTCTGCATCACTTATTCACACAAATGTTCACCTCAAGTCTTCTTAGAAGCTCAAGAAATAATTCTTTATGTTTTTTTACTTTTTGTGGGACGCAATGGTGGGGCAAGGAGAATGAGGAAGTGAAGGAGAAAGCAGAGGGTTGTGGGATTACTGATTCACCTATACTGAGACTATTCCTTTGAAAACCATTTTATCTTCCATCCATGTCTCTCTAACAAATCCAGAAAGTCCATGCTGTATATGTCCCCCTGTCACTCTACTTTTTTTTTTTTAAATGGTTACCCCTCAATGTATACTTCAAGATCACAGAGTGTAGATGTCCTTTGAAACTCTGGATCAGGATCAGCTACATAATTTTCAGGGCCCAGTAAAAAAAACAAAACAAAAAACAAAAAACAAAACAAAACAAAAAACGTGAGGTGGGGGCCGCTGCAAAAATATTAAGAATTTAATGATGATGACAGCATAGCAGTACACTAAGCATGGGGTCTTTGGAGCCTGGGATGCTGGACAACTGCACAAGTCTCACTCCCATGAAGCCAGTCTTGACTGCTCATTTTTCTGGAGTTATGCTATGTTTTTCCCAGAGTACTAGGAAATTAGCTCTATCCATTTTTATTCCCCTGGAATAGAACCCCTGGATTCTGATTAACAAATTTTAAAACATATACCTTTTTCTCGACCCCAGCCAGAAACAGTGCATCTGTCATTAGGTTGAAATAGATATGAAGACCACGGGACACAGGCAGGGATGGAATGAGGCAGCGAACATTCTTTTTGGTTTGAGCGTTTTCTCAATTCAATCAAAGCTATGTCATTTTCATAGGTGGTTCCGTTGTAATTTTCATGAACAATAATTTGTTTTGCGAACTGAACAATTGTATCATCGTCAGGTCTTAACGAACTTAGAAATGATGTCCATATTTGGTACTGGTAAATTCTACTGACACTATAATAGAAAGGAAAGGGAGATAAGTTATATTGAGGAAAAAAACAACTAAAATGTGAACATTTGATGCTTCGTCTTTATATTCTCTGTTTTAAAGGACTTTCTTCCTTTTTCCAGATTCTTTTTTAATCCTTGCTGTTATGAAGCAGTGTGATTAAATTTATGGGGTAGAATGTCAGTGGCCAAATAAAGAGAGGAATAACCCATCTAACAGCTCAATATAAGGGCCATAAAGAACTCACTAACAGATGCCCAGAAGTGGAATGAGTTGGCTACCTCTGGAGAGCACCATCACTGAAGGTGTTCAAACAGAGATCAGAAAGCATGTAGCCAGAAATGTGGTTGAGGAAATGGGGAATCAGGGCACACATTCTCATTACTTTGCCAACCCCAGAGGTTCTCAAGGTGAAGACTATAGCAGTCATTATCCTGCATTTAAGACTTAAGACTGTGTTTAAGACTGTTCATCTTAACATTGTATTGTATTGTATTTATTTGCTCAGAAGCCTTTCTTCCTGTTGAATTGTGCTAGTTGAAGTCAAAGGATGAGGTCTAATTCATCTGTACTTAGATCCCTGCATCTGGTATTGTACCTGGAATATATTCGCTCTTCTTTTTTTAATTTTTTTTTCGCTTTTCTAAATTTAGTTGAAATTAGCTAAATGCTGCTTGTTCTATGCTTCACTCAATTTTCATACCAATTTTTACTTCATGTTTTCAGCAAATTGGCATTACCATCATTTTCTCAGGTAATCATCTAATAGCTAAACAGTGATGTTCTAGGCACTAAGGAGGTGTGCAGGATTCTTTAATTTATACTTAATATTCCAAGAATGCTATGCCTCATATTAATTTTGGTTGCTTTTTAGGATCAGAGGTCCTGAATATTGTTTAAAGTTTAGCCCTGTTTATTCATTCAATTTACTCAACAAATACCTAGTATGCACCTACTATTACCAGTCACTGTGCTAGCCACTGGGATACAGAAATGAGCAAAATCAGAAACAGTTCCTGCCTTCATGGAGCTCAGGATCTAGGGAAAGATGTGGTATTAAATGGATAATGGGGATAATGAAGATATGTATTCGGTGTAAAGTGAGAGGAATGAACAGCACATGGAATTCTGAGAATTTATCAAGAAGGCTTTGACTTAAGGGAATCATGGAAGATTCTCTGGGGAAGTGAAGATTGAGTTGAGATCTGAATAAAGAATAGCACTAACTAGAGAAACAGGGTAGGAAAAATCATTTCAGGCATTAGAAGTAACACCTGAAGATCTCTCTGCAACAGGGAGCAAGGTGCATATGAGTAGCTGAAAGAAGTTCAGAGCAGGTAGAGCAGACAGAGAGTTGAAGCTGTGGGGCAAGATGAAACTGGCAAAAGTAAGTAGAGGTCAGATCATATGGAGCCTACTGGGCCATGTTAAAAATGTTGTTTAGATACTCTAGCAGCAAATGAGCCTGCCAAAGCCAATGTCTGACATTTTCAGCCTCTCTAGTGGAGAAGTGGGCCCTGCATCCCACCAAAATTCATGAGAATAAGAATTTAAAAAGTAGAAGCAACATAGATTAAGACTGCTGATAGTGGTGGTCCATGATGGGAGTGTTGGAACACCCTGAACTCGCCTTATTCCATGGACACACCAAATCTAAACCTACATATAGAGCAATACCTCCTGAAGAAAAGAAGGCTAATCAAACAGCTTGTGCACAATAAACAACAAAGGGACTGCATAGAGAAAGGTAGGAGAGACAGAGATATGGTAATGATGGCAACTCCACATCTGATTCGATGACCTGCATTAGGAAGGGATATCCCTAAGGGGTTCATGTGTAGATTTTACTGGCCTGGAGGAAAAATAAAATCACCAGTGTAAAGGGCAACTACACTATAAATGAAAGAAATTAAATTTCGAGCCCTAGAGAGTCTGCCAAATGGTGGAGGAACTTCTGGAACTTTCTTTCTTTTTTTTTTTTTTTTAAAGATTTATTTACTCATTTATTTATGATAGACATAGAGAAAGAGAGAGAGAGAGAGAGGCAGAAACACAGGAGGAGAAGCAGGCTCCATGCCAGGAGCCCGACATGGGACTTGATTCCGGGACTCCAGGATGGCGCCCTGGGCCAAAGACAGGCACTAAACCACTGAGCCACCCAGGGATCCCCTGTTGGAACTTTCTTGGGGAGTTGAAGGTGCTGGTGAGTGCCATTGTCTATGTTCCCCTTCCACCTTGATAACACAGATGGGAAAAGGGCCTAGACACTCTAGCTGTTCTACAGCCTCAGTGACCCCAGATTCCTATACTTAATAGCTCCAGCCATCCCTTTTAGGTGGGCTCCTACCTTCATCCATCCCAGCACCAGCTGTCTCAGTGAGACTGCCCCCATGCAGCACACCCCCAGACACCACCACTTGTGCCCACTATATCTCCAGCCATCACACCAAAGTGGCCAGGTAGAAAGTAATCCAGGACTTTCTGGACTGCATCTGCTTCAGCTCCAGCCATCCTACCAGGAAAGCCCCTATGTGGAGCACCCAAGCCTGTTTGCCCCTGCTCCAGTTATCCTGCCATGGTGGCCCTGGTGCAGAGCACCCTGGAACCTGCCAACCCATGCCTGCCCCAGCTCCAGCCATCCAGCCAGGTGGTTTGAGCATAGAGCCCCCTGGGACTCCCAGGTCCATGCTCACCCCAGCTCCAGCTGTCCATGTAGAATGGCTCCAGTGTAGCATGCCCTAAGACCCCTTGGCCCATACCTGCTCCAGCTTTAGCCAGTCAACCAAACCCACCAGGACATATAATCTACACATGGAAGCACCTACACAAGACCACTCCTTCAAGACTGGGAAAAGCAGCTGTTCTGCCTAGTACCCAGACACAGATAAAGTCAAACAAAATCAGGAGACAGAGAAATATGGTTCAAATAAAAGAACAAACAAGATAAAACCAAGGATTAAAAAAAAAACCCTAATGAAATGGAAGTAAGTAACTTACCTGATAAAGAGGTCAAAGTAATGGTCATAGAGATGCTCATTGAACTTGGGAGAAGAATGGAGGAAACACAGTAGAAACTTCAACAAAGAATTGAAAGAACCAAAGAGAAATCACAGAGCTGAAGAATACAATAACTGAACTAAAAGATACTCTAGAGAAATCAATAGCAGATTAGATGATACATAAGAACAGATCAGTGATCTGGAAGACAGAAGAGTGGAAATCACCCAAGCAGAACAGTAAAAAGAAAAATAATTTCTATTTTTTTATTTTTGAAAAATAATTTTAGTATGCTAACATTGAGTATGCTAACATTCACATTATAGGGGTCCACAAAGAGAAGAGAAATAGAGATGGGCAAAAAACTTATTTGAAGAAATAATGCTTAAAATTTTCTTAACCTGGGGAAGGAAACAGACATCTAGGACCAGGAAGCACAGAGAGTCCCAAAACAAGATGAACCCAAAGAGATCCATAACAAGGCACATTATAATTACCATGAAAAAAGTTAAAGATAAAGAGAAAATCTTAAAAGCAGCAAGAGAAAAACAAATAATTACAAACAAGGGAGACCTCATAAGGTGATGAGCTAATTTTTCAACAGAAACTTTTCAGGTCGAAAGAGAGTGGCAGGGTATATTTAAAGTGCTGAAGAAGAAAAACTCATAACCAAGAATACACTATTTGGCAGGGTTGAAAAAGAGATAAAGAATTTCCCAGACAAGCAAAAGCTGAAGTTCATCGCCACTAGACTGGCCTTATAAAAAAAAAAAAGTCTAAAGGGAAAGCCATAATTAGAAATAAGAAAATATATGAAAGAAAAAAATCTTACTGATACAGGTAAACATATAATAATTACTTTACTACTAATTTGGCTACTTTCAAAGTTAATATGAAGATTAAAAGACAAATAGTAAAATCAACTATAACTAAAATAAGCAGTTAAAGGATACACGTAATAAAAAGATGTAAAATAAGACATCAAAAACTTAAAATATGAGGAAAGGAATAAAAAATGTAGTGCTTTTAGAATTGTTCAAATTTAAGTAACTGTCAGCCATATATATATATATATATATATATATATATATATATATACACTTGAACACAAATGGAGAGAGAGAGGGGAGAGAGGGAGAGAAAGAAGAGAGAGAGAGAGAAAGACTGCTATATATGTAGGTCAATATATATGAGCCTTTTGGTGAGCACAAACCAAAAACCTGCAATAGATATACAAAAAATAAAGAAAAAGAACCCAAAATAAAACTAAAGGAAACCATCAGGCCACAATGGAAGAGATGAAGAGAGTAAGAACAGAACAGAAAAACCATAGGAATAACCAACAAACAATGAACAAAATGGCAATAAGTACATGTCTATCAATAATTACATGTAAATGAATTAAATGCATCAGTTGAAAGATAGAGTGGCTAAATGGGTAGAAAGTAAGACTCATCTATGTGCTGCCTATAAGAGACTCATTTCAGATCTAAAGACAGGCACAGACAGAATGTGAGGGGATGGAAAAAGATGTTCCATGCGAATGGAAACAAAAGGAAAGCTGGTATAGCAATACTTAAAACAGACAAAATAGACTTTAAACCAAAGACTGTAACAAAAGAGCATTATATAATGATAGAGTAAATCCAAGAAGAGGATATAACATTCCTAAAGATTTAAGCACTCAATTTAGGAGCACCTAGATATATAAAGCAAGTATTAACAGACATAAAGAAAGATACAGTAAGTAACACAATAACAGTAGGGGACTTTAATATATTATTTACATCAATGGATAGACATCCAGACAGAAAATTAATAAGGAAACATTGGCATTAAGTGGTGCATTAGACCAGATGGACTTAATAGATATATACAAATATTTTATCCCAAAACTACAGGATACACAATCTTTTCAAGCACACAGGAATGTTCTCCAGAGTACATCATGAGAGAGAGAGAGCACACAAGCAGGGCAGAGGGGTAGAGGGAGAAGGAGGAGCAGGCTTCCTGCTCAGCAGGGGCCTGATGACCAACTCCATCCCAGGACCCTGAGCTGAGGGCAGATACTTAACTGCTCAAAGCACCACACTAATTATCTCATATGCTGCTCCAGCACTGGCTTGCTCATTTTCTGCATGTGTGCATCACTGACATCTCTTCTTATTCACATAAGGAGACCAATCATATGGGATTAGCTCCACTTATGACCTTATTTAAACTTAATTCCCTCTTTAAAGACTATCTCCAGGACACCCATGTGGCTCAGTTGGTTAAGTATCTGCCCTTGGCTCAGGTTATGATCCCAGGGTCCTGGGATGGAGTTGGGCATCGGGCTCCCTGCTAAGCAGGGAGCCCGCTTCTCCTTCTCCCTCTATCCCTCTGCCCTGCTTGTACGTGATGTCTCTCCCTCTCAAATAAATAAATAAAATGTTTATTTAAAAAGACTATCTCCAAATCTAGTCATGTTGGGGATTAGGTCTTCAACATGTAATTTTAGGGGGACACAATTCAATCCATAACAGTGGCTGAAGGACAATATACAAAATGTGTTGAAAACAACCTAAGGTCAGCTAGAGGACAGAGTTTGGATTTCCAGCCTCAGTTATGATTTTAGAATGAATGAAACATCATTTACTGAGTGCCTCTTACAGACCAGATAGTGTATGTGGCACTTTCATATATGTTATTTTGTTTTAATATTCTTAACAGCCCTAAGAGGTAAATATTATTCTTCCCATTTTGTGGATTACCCAACTGAGACTGGGAACTTACATAACCTGGCTAAAGTTACACTCCTAGTCAGCTGCAGAAACATAATTATCGGTACCATCTGACAACATACAAAGTTTTTACGATATTATTGCCAATGATAAGCATGCCTATCTATGCTGTATGTTACATCTCCTTGGCTTATTTACTTTATAACCAGAAGTTTGTATTTCTTGATCTTCTTCATCTATTTTGCTTACTTCCCAACTCTTCCCCTTTCTGGTAACCAAGTTTGCTTCTTGTACCTATGAATGTGTTTCTGTTTTGTTCATTCATTTGTTTTGTGTTTTAGATTCCACACATAAGTGAAATCATATAGCATTTGTCTTTCCCTGTCTGACTTATCTTACCTAGCATAGTACTCTCTGGATCCATCCATGTTGTTGCTAATGACAAGATCTCATTCTTTTTTTATGGTTAAGTAATATCCTATTGTATACATACATCTTTATCCATTTATGTACACATAGACACCTTTAAATTCGTTTTCATTTTCTTTGGGTAAATACTGGAAGCAGAAGAGCTAGATTGCATAGTGGTTCTATTTTTTAATTTTTTGAGGAACCTCCATACTGTACATCATGTGTTAGTCCACAAAAGATATTTAACCAACTGAGCCACACAGGTGTCCTGGAGATAGTCTTTAAAGAGGTAATTAAGTTTAAGTAAGGTCATAAGTGGAGCTCTCATCCCATATGATTGGTCTCTTTATGAGAATAAGAAGAGATGTCAGTGATGCACGCATGCAGAAAATGAGCAAGCCAGTGCTGGAACAGCATGTGAGACAATTAGTACAGAACTTTGAACAGTTCCTTTACTGTCTGGAACACATATCAAATACATTTAAGGGTACATGGAAGGGGCAAAAAAGATGTATACATTTGAAGCCTTTAAACGCATGCAGCTCTTTAAACAACATCCTTGTTGAAGTGGGGTGAGAAATGCCAAGTTAGTATTACCTCTTTATAAACCTTTCAGTCATAAACTCTTCTCAACAATTTGGTGTAACTCTACAAAACATAGGTAGTATCTACTTCCCATCATGCAAATGAGCCAAAAAACATGCCTTGGTACCTATGGATTTGATCTGACCTTGCCATCTGGGATCATAATTTGGTCTGGGGGGAAGAACACAGTAGGTTCTGGGACAATGGCCTCTGGGGTTCATGAATATTGGAGGGGATTTAGCTGTTAATAGAGTGGAATTTGTCACATGTTTTTATCTATCATCTGCCACAATCTCTATTACCCACTTTGATTATTTCAGGGAATCCAAAATCTGTTTGGAGACATTTTTTACCTGACACAGTGTGCAGCTGTTAGAATCCAACACCCTCCGATATAAATTCCTCCACATTTGATTTTCTCATTTTCCTTAATTGCCACCTGCCACGGGAAGTCTCCCTGTAAGAGACATTAGTGTGGTTACTGCCATTCTACCAAACAGTGATAGACAGATGGCCCTAAGATAAGTCCTTTGCAAGAGTCCCAGTCTCTTAACATTACGTATCTTCCCCACCTTTCTTTGTTTTTCAAACTTGGGCTGCTCCTGGGAAGTAACAGTTTTACCATTACTGCTGCCTTTCCTCCCACAACTCGTTTCCTTCGACTGAGCACGTTGTTTTTAACTCCACAGAATAGTTTAGGGAGAAGTGACTTTATCCGTTTTCTTTCTTCAAGAAAGAGAGAGATTATATCATTATAATTTTGAACACATTACTTCCTTATTGTCTATGCCACAAAAACAGCAAAGTCATTGCTAAAACGAAACAGGCTGAATTGATTAATAAATTATTTTATATACTAACAAGTACTATTTGCCTTGTTTAAAAATTCTGGCTTAATACGAAAATTGGCTTGATTTTCTGAAGTTCTGCCTAAAGGCACACTGGTGGCAGAAAGAGGTTAGCTGAAGGGTTAAGCATTTATCAGTCTTTGGCAGATAAATAAGAGATATCACATGGCCAGGCATACTTAAGATGAGGGTCTCATTCAGAAATTTTCAGAATGAGCTGAAAACATGGGCACCTATATCTTCTCACTTCCATAGTTTTTACTTTGTAGAGGCTGTTCCTATGGAATTCTTTTCAATAATATTAACATTAATGATGTTAAGGTTTGAGCACTTTCTGCATCAGTCCCCATGCTAAATACTTTGCATGTAGTTTATCTCATCTAACCATCATATTAACCCTGAGAAGTAATGTGCCGGGGACCCATAGACAATCCAGGATCAATGGGCTAGAGGGTATTTTTTTTGTCACTTGACATGTGATAATATTTCCTTCCTTTGTGAGCATTTAGCTATGGCACACTTGTCACAGAGACACATGGCAGAGCAAAGCTTAAGAAGTGAACTGGCAAAAGAATTCACACAAAAAAGAAGAAAATAAAAATATATGATGTTTTCCTTATTCTTTCTATGTATTTTACCATATCACAAATACTTTTATGAACTTGCTTATTAGCCCCAAATGAGAAAGGAAAATGAATATCAATGTCAATTACTTTGAAGGAGGTAGCTCCTTCAGGGAAAGAAGTTGTGAGTGAAGATGGATAGTTTTCTGTTTGTTTTTTTGTCCCACCCATTCCAAGAATGGGGGTGGGGGAAAGAGTGTGATGGTAAGTTTTAAATTTGTGCTTAGACCTTTATTTTATTTTTAAAGATTTTATTTATTCATGAGACACAGAGAGGCAAAGACATAGGCAGAGGCAGAAGCAGGTTTCCTATGGGGAGCCCAATGTGGGACTCAATACAGCGACTCCAGGATCACACCCTGAGCCAAAGACAGCTGCTCAACCATTGAGCCACCCAGGTGTGGCTTTTAGAACTTTAAAAGAATAAAGACCTCGTCTACTGAGGATTGTGGAAGCAGCTCGGGCACTATCTGAAAACCAGTGCTATGTTGAGTATAAAATAAAGCGCCTTTGTTGAAAAATTTCTTCAGACTGATATCTATATCTTCAAGATCTAAATCTTTCACTCATTGTCTGATGAAAAAACATTGTTAATTAATTTTGGGACCTGGCATTTAGAAGAGAGTCTTCAGCTTAAATTCTTCTAAAACAGGGAGTTATTTTATTCCCAAATTGTATTTGAGGTTAAGTTATTCACCTAAGGTTGCAGTTAATAAATAAATAAGTCAGGATGTAACACAAATTTGTCTGACTCAAAAGCTCTTATTAATTACTGTCTCCTTAGGGGCTTAATACTTTAATTTTAATACTTCTAATTAATACTTTAATTTAATTTGGCTTTCAGTGTACAACTGGCCAGGATATGGATCTTCAGAGACCTATTTTATCGTGTTTTATCACAGTTTAAAATATTGCAAAAGAACAACTAAGTTCAAGTAAAATCTATTTCAAAATGTATGTCATGGGTTGTGCTCGAAAACTGGTTGTTTTTGACACAACTGATGTGACAAAGCTCACATCAAATAAAACTTTATGTAGGTCAAAAATATTGTATTCACTTCAAAATTAGCTTTGTGAATTAATCCATTTTTAAAAGTAGTTCCCAAGAAACATTTATGTTTGTTTTTCTTGATAGTGATAAGCAGAAGAGTAATGCTATTTTTTCTATATAGATTGATAGCAAAGGTAATTGTTGCTTGAATAAATTACAGGTACACACATTCATACATACATCCATACATACACAACATTAAAATGCAGACTTAAACCAGGGAATCGGTAGTAAAAGAGAATAATGTTAACTTACCTGCATCCATATTAGCAGTCAAATATTCTGTTTCTTCTATAATAAAACAAAAAGTTCCAATGTTTATGATTGTGTTTATAAAAAAATTAAATAATTAAAATTATTTAAATTTTGATCATAATTTTCTGTCTTAAAACCTGTCCTCTATTTATTTATTTGAGAGAGAATGAGAAAGAATGCGGGCTTGGGTGTGCATGCGCATGTGTGGGCACACATGAGTAGGGGAAGGGCAGAGGGAGAGAGAATCTTAAGCAGGCTCCACAGACTTGGGGCTTGATTTCACCTCCCTGAGATCATGACTTGAGCTAAAATCAAGAGTTGGATACTTAACCCACTGAGCCACCCAGGCACCCAAAAACCTGTCCTCTGTTTAAAAAGGACAGTACAAATCCTAAGAGCACACTGTCTCATTTCCTTTCTATACCTAGGTAGGTAATTGTGAAGGCTCATGATGAACTAGGCAGAAATTTTGCAAGTACCAACTAAAGGTGTCTGTTGGTACAAGTGAATGGTGAGACCTATAGTGCTGTGGTTTTCTGCATTTAGAGAAGGCACAATGCTTGGGTAAGAGAAGTAAAGTTTCTTTTTCAACTCTGATTCACCGAGTCCTTATATAAAGTAGTGAATAGTTACTAACACTGAGTGAAAGAGTACTGAGCTGACATCATAAAGGCTCCTCTCATTTTGTACATAATAAGACACCTCTTACAGGAGTCCTGCAAACAAAGATGTTGTATTAGGCATTGATAATATTAGGCATTAAGGATATTAGAAGTTAAAAATGAAACAAACCAACAAAAGATTCTCTCCTCTTCCTTAGACATTTGCTTGAAGTTATATGGGATGATTCCATCATCACTTTGCCATCCTAGAACATTTCAGAGGATAGGATCATAATTTCTTTGACCTAGGGGTCCAAAGGTGAATTCCTACCACCATGTTTTTTGTCTTGGTTGAGGATGTGGCTGTGAATGGCACAGCTCAGAAGGGCAACGTTACTTGGCTACAGCAATCATGTGTCTTGTCTCTGGATTTTCCAAGTTCTTTTTGGGAGAGATATATACATATCCACATGCCTAGATTATTTTCTGGGGCAGAGAGAGGTTCTGCTCAGAAACTTTCACAAAAGCACCCTCATGAATCAAAGAGACCACTTAAATGTTCATATTAAATGATCAACAAAAAAAAAGATGCAGAATGTTCAGTGTAGCTGAGGTGTACTGGATATTTGAAGAACATCACAAAGCTCCAAAAGCACAAGCCACAATAAAAACAGTCAATGACTTTGATTACATAAAGATTAAGATTTCTATTCAACAAAGCTCACTATGGATAGAGTTAATCAATTGGTGATAGAATGGAAAAAGGTATTGGCAATGTCTAAAACTGAAAATGAATAAACATCTAGAATGCAAATCAACAAGACTTCAACTGCAACATGAAATTAAGAAAAGATATGAACTGGCAAAAGGATACAGGGGAGAAAAGAAGGTGAAAACTCAAAAGCTAGTATGAAGAGAAACTCAAACCATTCATTATTATAAAAATGCAAATTAATAAAAAATGCCATCTGACTGACAGTATGAGACTCGCAAAATTAGAAAGGTGGGTAATACTCAATGTTAGTGGGGTTGAGGAGAACACTCCTGCATTATTGGTGGTAGAGGTAAGAACTGGTATAGCTCTGCCAAAGAACATGTAGGCAATAGTTAGCCAAATTAGGTAGATGAATACCCTGAGAACCAACACTTTTTGCCCAGCTCGTCGTCTTGAAGAAATTCTCCCATACATCCTGAAGAAGAGAACATTCACCATAGTGTGACTGAGGGCTGAGAGTCCATTACTGGGAAAGTAGGGAGTAAATTGTGGAAGAGGAACACCACGGAGTGTTTTATGCAGCAAGCTAGAGGCAACAGATTAGATGGACACATAGCAACATGGACAGATCTTTAAAACTTGAATGCTTTGTAAAAAGAAATAAAGGAAATCTGAGATCTTATAATGCTATATATACTATGTGAAATAAAAATGTATGCTCACAAGATAATACACATTGGATAAGAATGTATACAAACAACATGACATACACATGTTATTTTATTTTTACACATTTTAATACACATGAAAATGGTTGCCTAAGGGGAAGGAGAATCAGGAACTGAAATAAAGGAGAATAAATAAAACAAGTGAGGTGCCCAGCCTAGACCAACACTGATCATGTGCAACAAGTGGAGGGGTATCATTAACTCATCTCTGTGCACTGGAGATCTGAAACTAGGAAGGAAGGAAGGGAAAGAAGGAGGGAGGGGAAAAAGGATAATGATGGAATAAAACAAGGAACAGTGATGAAATAATTGAGATTAGGCATTTAGAACAGGGGTGATCTTGAGGATATGGAAGTCCTCCAGGGATCCTAAAAAATCCTGAGGAGGATCATGAACTTCTGATAGTCCTATTATATGAATAATAAAGACGTATTAAATAAATATGTGAATTTCATATGGATATTAAAGAAATTTATATGAATATAAAGAAATATAAAGACAATTTATTCTTATGAATAATAAAGGGTGACCTTAAGAGGTGGAGGATTTGGTGACAACTGGCTTATAAAAGTAAATTAGACAATACCTATCATGAAAAGATGTTACCTTGACTGTGCTGGCAATTTCCTCAGAAATTGCTTTGGGTTGAGGAAAAAGTAAAGGAAGAGGATAAGGGTTTTCAGCAAAGGTGAAACACAGAGATATGTCCACTTTGGGTGGTTTGGGTTAGCAGGCTATGGATGATGAGCATGAGAAGGAAAGTTTATCACTCTGTGAGAAAGGCCTCTGTTGCCTATACTAATGTGAAAGCTGAGCTATTGCTAACACGTGGTCATATAGTGTGCAATTAATAACTACATTAAAAGAGAAGAAGAGGGGCAGCTGGGTGGCTCAGTTGGTTAACCATCTGACTTGATTTCATCTCAGGATCATGAGATCCAGCCCTACATCAGGCTCCACACTCAGCAGGGAGTCTGCTTGAAGATTCTCTCTCCCTCTCCCTCTGCCCCTTCCCCAGTTCTCTCTTATTCTCTCTCTCTCTAAAATAAATAGATCTTAAAAATTATATAAAGGAGACAGCAATAGCTTTGTTTTATTTTGATTCTGCAATATTCCAAGAATTTAATAAATTTTTTACCTCGAGCCACATGTAAAAAAAAAAACCACATGTAGAAAAACCAAAAATTTACCATAGTGAAGAATAATTTTTGAGAAACATGCATACCATATTATTTATACATATATTATGAAATTACAATACCTTATCCTTTTCTCAATAAATTGAGTAATAAATTTTCTATTATAAAAATGGATTTACCTTTAATTTCAGAACGTCCAGTTCCTAAAAACAAACAAAACACTCACTGTAGCAAAGACATAATGTTCACCTGAATAAAATATATATGAATCATTAATATCTCAGAAATAATATAACAAAATTTTTCCAAAGATAAAAGGGAATCACAGTATGTAATCTTTCCTTAATTTTTAATACCACATAACAAACGTTTCATATTGCATTTGAACACATACCAATTTCACTACAACAAGGAAATAATTTTTTCTTGGGTATTAAAAAGAAATGTATATTTTGAATATATTTGAACACATACGGGCAGCAAATTTACTATACAGTTATACAAAATGTATAACTCTTTTAAACTTATATGTATTAAAGGTGGGATTTTTCAGGATACATGAAATCAATTTACACTCCAAACTTCCGTTGGTGTAGTGATTCTGATCTGTCCGCTGAAAGATCAATGAATATAATAATATTTTTATTTTACATCTCTGCTCTCATTTGCTCTTGCTTAGAGAGGGAAAAATTAGAAGCACTACTGAAATACAAATGGTGATGCTAACTCCACAGAAGGGTAAATGGAAGTAACAATGAGAGTTGACTAAATGTATTTTTGATATGGGTTCAAGATAATTGATTTTTTAAAAGTCAGCTTTATGTCATAGTTACTCGCTAGCAGTGGGATTTTTTTCCCCTGATAAGCTAACAATTTGTGTTCTTTGACCTTAAACTGAATCAGGAGAAGGAGGAGAGGGAGAGAAAAGGGACTGAAGAGGAGAAGGCGAAGAAACTCCAAATATTATTATGCTGAAAAGTGAAATCAAATTGTAAGCTTAAGAGGAAGACAAATACTGCATGATGTCACTTATATGTAAAATCTAACAAAGCAAACTCAGAGAAAAAAAGATCAAATTTGTGGTTACTAGGGGCAGAGGGTGGGGGGTGGGGAATTGTCCTACTAACTTCCTGATAAATAAGCACTGGAGGTACAATGTACAGCACAGTGACTATAGTTACCATTGCTATATGGTACGCTTAAAAATTGCTAAGGGAGTAAATCCTAAACGTTCTCATCACAAAGAAAAAATTTTTTGGTAACTGTATGGCATAGTAGATGTTAACTAAATTTACTGTGGTCATCATCTCTCAATGAATGTGTGCCAAGTCACCATATTATACACCTTAAACTTATATGCAGTATTGTATGTCAATTCTATCTCAATAAAACTGAGAGGGAAAAACTGTCAAGCATCCTGGCAAGAGTTGTGATTCACTGTCTTCCTCCCTTAAAAATGCTTTGAAATTTCTTTCTCTTCTCTCCTTATTAAGGTTTTAACTATTTTTAATGAACATAAAGTATTTTGCTGAACTGCTTATATAAATCAAAAGAAATAATATGACTTGAAATCCTAAAAAGTGTGTTTTTATATTTAAGAACTGATGTCAATGGGAAATTAAATAAGACTTCAGTAAAGTCATATAATACCAAGCACTGCCAAAATATAATTATTATCAATTAATTTGTCCATATATATCTCCAACATGTATTTAATGCTTATCTATAAGGCATTACATTTGGAATATAAAAATAATTAGATTCTCTTTTCAAGAATAGGGTCTGGCACATATATAGTAAGAACTTAATAAATATTCATTGAATAAATGAATGAATATAATAATTTCCAGAGATTTTTCCTCCAGAAAGCATTGATGTAAGGAAGAAGTCAGTCTGTGTGACACAGAGTAGGCACCTAGTAAATATGTTTTAGCATCAGAGGTTTTCTTTTTTTTTTTTTTCAAATCTCTATAAATCCAGAATAAGGAACATCCTATAGGCAAATGACCAAGTTTCTCTAAAAACCAATGGCATGAAAAAAATTGGGAGTGGATGGGTAGGTAACATTTTTTAAGTTGAAGTATAGTTGACAGAAACTGTTATATTAGTTTCAGGTGTATGACCCCAAGATTCAACAATTCTACATATTATGCAATGCTGACCACAGTAAGTGTGGTTACTGTGTGTCATCATGCAACATTATTACAATATCATTGACCATACTCTGACATACTTATTTTATAACTGGAATTTTGTACTTCGTAATCTCCTTCAACTAATTCTCCCATTCTCCCCACTTATCTCTGGCCACCACTAGTTTGTTCTCTGTATTTATGTATCTATGTCTGCTTTTGTTTGTTGGTTGGTTCATTTGTTTTGTTTTTAAATTCTTCATATAAGTGAAATAATATGGTGTTTGTATTTCTCTGACTTACTTCACCTAGCAAAATATTCTCTAGGTTTATCATGTTGTTGCAAATGGCAAGATGTTATTCTTCTTTATGACTTGAGTAATATGCCTCTCTCTGTGTGTGTGTGTGTGTGTGTGTGTGTGTGTGACATTTTCTTTATTTGTTTGTCAGTGGACACTTGGGTTGCTTCCATATCTTGGCTATTGTAAATCATGCTACAAAAAACATAGAGATACACACATCCTTTTTGCATTTGTGTTCTTGTTCTCTTTGGGCAAATACTCAGTAGTGGAATTGCTGAATCATATGGTAGATATATACAAATATGTATAATTTTTTTTGAGAAATCTACATACTGTCTTCCATAGTGGCTGCTCCAATTTTGTGCACCATCAACAGCGCACAAGGGTTCTCTTTTCTCCACATCTTCACCAATACTTGTTATTTCTTGTCCTTTTGACACTAGCCATGCTGACTGGTGTGAGGTGATATCTTACTATAGTTTTGATTCACATTTCCCTGATGATTAGAGATGTTGAGCATCTTTTCATGTGTCTGTTGGCCATCTTTATGTCTTCTTTGGACAAATATCTATTCAGATCCTCTGCCCATTTATTAATCATTTTGTGTGTGTGTGTGTGCATGTGTACTGAGTTGTATAAATTTTTATGTATTTTGGATATTAATCTCTTATCAGATATATCATTTACAAACATCTTCTCCCATTCAATAGGTCATCTTTTTATTTTGTTGATGGTTTTCTTTGCTGTGCAAAAGCTTTTTATTTTGTGGTAGTCCCAATAGTTTATTTTTACTTTTGTTTCCCTCACCTGAGGAGAAATACCTAGAAAAATGTTGCTAAAGCTGGTGTCCAAGAGATTACTGCTTATACTTTCTTTTAGGAGTGTTATGATTTCAGTTCTCACATTTAGGTCTTTATTTTTTTATTTAAGTTAAATTAAACAACATACATTTAGGTCTTTAATCCATTTTGAGTTTATTTTTTGTGTATGGTGTAAGAAAGTGATCCAGTTTCATTTCTTTGAATGTACATTTCCAGCTTTCCCAACACCATTTATTGAAAAGAATGTCTTGTCTAGATTATATATTCTTGCCTCCTTTGTTGTGGATTAATTGACCATGTAAGCATCCATTTATTTGTGGACTTTCTATCCTGTTCTGTTGATCTATGTGTCTGTTTTTGTGCAAGTACTATACTGTTTTGATTACTATAGTTTTGTAGTATATCTTGAATTCTAGGATTGTGATACCTTCAGCTTTGTTCTTTCTCAAGATTATTTTGGCTATCCAGGGTCTTTTGTGGTTCCACACAAATTTTAAGATTATTTGCTCTAGTTCTATGAAAAATACTATTGATATTTTGATAGGGATTGTGTTAAATCTATAGAGTACTTTGGGTAGTATGGACATTAAAAAATATTTGTTCTTCAAAGCCATGAACATGGTATATAATTCCATTTATTTGTTTCACTTTCAATTTCTTTCATCAATGTCTTATAGTTTTCAGGGTACAAATCTTTCATCTCCTTAATTAAGTTTATTCCTAGGTATTTTACCTAGGTATTTGCACCTTTTGGTGCAATTATAAATCGGATTGTTATTTTAATTTCTTTCTCCAATAATTTGTTACAAGTATATAGAAACACAACTGATATCTGAATGTTTATTTGTATCCTGCAGTTTTACTGAATTCATTTATTGGTTCTAATAGTTTATTTTGTGGAGTCTTTAGAGTTTTCTTCTTTTTTTAAAAAAAAAAGATTTATTATTTTGGGGGAGAGAGAGAGAGGAAGTGAGAGGAGGGGCAGAGGGACAGAATCTCCACTGAGCGTGGAGCCTAATGTAGTGCTCTATCTCATGAACCATGAGATCATGACCTGAGCCAAAATCAAGAGTTGGATACCCAACTGACTGAGCCACCCAGGTACCCCTAGAGTTTTCGATGTAAAGTATCATGTCATTTGCAAATGGTGACAGTTTTATTTTTACCTTACAAATTTAAATGCCCTTTTACGAACTTTGGGCTTTTTTGGTTCTTCCTTTTCTAGCTCTTTTAGGTATAATGTTAGATTATTTATTTGGGTCTTTTCTTCTTTCTTGAGATAGGCCTGTATTGGTATAAAGTTGTTTCTTAGAACTGCTTTTGATGTATCCCAAAGATATTGGACCATTGTGTTTCCAGGTGGGTAACTCTTAAAGAATAAAATAGACTTTAAAAACTTAATAATCAAATACAATGTTAGATTATTTTGGACCTTAATTCAAACACATTGTTCTAAAAGGACAATTTTGAGAGGGCCACCTGGGTGGCTCAGTTGGTTAAGCATCTGACGACTCTTGGTTTTGGCTTAAGTCATGATCTCACAGTCATGGAATGGAGCCCCCACTGGGCTCTGGGCTCAGCTTGGAGTCTGCTTCAGATTCTCTAGCTCTCTCCCTCCAACTCACTCTCTATCTCTCTCTCAAATAAATAAATAAAATCTTTTTTAAAAAGATATTTTTGAGATGGTTGGAAAAAAATTGAACATGGGCTGTTATTAAACAGTGTTAGGGAATTATTATTAGGTATACCAATGAAAATATATTGTGTATATATGAAGTGTTTGTATCATTAGAAATTTATATAGGTGAAGTGACATGGCATCTCAAATGTGCTTTAAAATACTCAAACAAGTTGAACGAGACTGGCAAAATATTGATAACTGTTTGAGCTGGGAGATAGGCACATATTGGTTCATTCTACTAATGTCTAGTTTTGTTATGTGGGAGCTTTTCTAATACAAAGTTCTGAAATAAAAATATGTTTAATAAGCTATGAGAGAAGAACATTTCATAGTT
Organism: Vulpes lagopus; assembly: GCF_018345385.1. Taxonomy (NCBI): domain Eukaryota; kingdom Metazoa; phylum Chordata; class Mammalia; order Carnivora; family Canidae; genus Vulpes; species Vulpes lagopus. The sequence continues at coordinate 105,949,373 of NC_054829.1, forward strand.
CTTCAAATGCCCATTCAGTAGTACTTTTACTGCTAACACTGTCCTATACTCATTTAAAATTACAATTTACCTAAAAGGAAGTTTCAGAATACCCAGATCAAGTAATGAAAAAACATAACCACACAGCTTTAAATTACCTTGACAACCATTTTCATCTTCTCCTGTAATGCAGTCCACTTCACCATTGCACTTATACTTGTTTGGAATACAAACACCAGATTTACAAAAGAAACTTTTGCCATGGCATCCTGCACAAACATAAACAGTAGAGATTTTATTTTTATTTTTTTCATACTTAATATTTAATGGGGTAAAATCTAAATTCAATGGGGGAAGTCTTTTACTACCTGTACAGCATAGTTCATCACTCTGGTCTCCACAATCATTGATACCATTACAGGTCCTCTTTTGAGGAATCTGTTTCCCATTCACGCAATGGAAGGAATCACTTGCTGCAGGAACTGTAAATTATGAATTATCTTTGTGAAATTTATTTATGGAGTTGTAGGTGACATCTTTATCACATTTGGAATAACAGAGACATTAAGATAAAGTCAGGCATCAAGTAAAAAATGATATAAACTGTATTGGTAGGATCAACATAATATATATGGTTAAAAAGGAAAACAAATGTCAAAGTTGGTTTATGGAGGCCCTTTTGTTATCTCTGAAAACCAGTATTTATTGTGGAGGTCTGTACTCCTTGAGGTTGGGGGATGGCGATCAGGGATCACAGGTCCTTGCTCACATTGGCAAATACAGGTGTTCACCCATTCCTTTCCCGCTGCTGTATGAATCCTCACTTCCATCTCATAACTTATTTGAACAGTGCCATTTACATTTTGATGGTATTTTTTTAGCAGCAAAAAAAGTCTTCAGCCTCTATTTTTATTTTTTAAGATTTTTATTTTTTTATTCATGAGAGACACACAGAGAGAGGCAGAGACATAGGCAGAGGGAGAAGCAGGCTCCTTGTGGAGAGCCTGACACTGGACTCCATCCTAGGACCCTGGGATCATGACCTGAGCCAAAGGCAGATACTCAACCACTGAGCCAGCCAGGTGTCCCAGGCTTTAGCTTTTTTTTTTTTTTTTTTTTTAGGCTTTAGCTTTTAAAACCGTATTTGTGACTAAAATATTCCAATCTAGTTAAGACTTAGGAAAAAAGTGGCAGTGACTGCTTTGAGACTGTGGCCACTTAAATATTTTAAAGGTATTTTGAAGTGTGTAGGCTGGACCTCTCAAAGAAGATATGGAGGTTTCTTCTGATGTTTGAGTTGCTTATGTTTGTTGTATTAACTTTAATCCAGCTGTTCCAGCAAGCAAAGAGAAGTCAAGCAGCTTTGCCCCCAGAGAGGAACCTGGAGGGAAGTAATATTTGAACGCAAAAAGGTGTAATAGAGGAAAAGCACCAATTTAGGTTTTAAAGCCCCCCAGAATGATTTTGCCCCTATTATTGCAATTGAGTATCCATCCTTTGTTCATTTACTACAGACTGGTGTGCAATAAGCAATTTTGAAGGAAGTTTTGGAGTTTCAGGCAAGTACTCTACCAACCTGTGTTCTCTGTGTAACAAACCACACCAGCTACATTTTTAGCTCTTCTCTTAGTAAAAGTACATTCAGCCAAACTTGTCTCCAATCCTCGACAATGTACCTGCAGACATTCGGTGAGATTTTTATGTTGATCTTCAGGAACTTCAAACATTTTTTGAATGTCAAAAGCACCTCTACAAATAGAATAAGTGAAACATTAAGGTAGAATAATTAGTAGCTTGCATTTATAATCTTAGTGTAGGAGATAAGGAACTAAAGTAATTTCCTCTAATTTTCTACATATGAATGATACATTGAACAAGATGCTTAAATTCTCTGAGCCTCAGTATCTTCACCTGCAAAAGGGAACATAATAATCTCAGCTAGTTTTGGAAAGATTAATTAAAGCAGTCAATTTAAATTGACTAGCCAAAGTTCAAGCGTGACGAATACTCAGCAAATAATAGTTTCCTCTTCTCTGTTTCTTGTTAAGGAGGAATTATTCTTCCACACTCCTGATGTTTCCTTTCAACCTGAGGGTGTCATTCTTGGCCTCTCTCCATCTCTTAATTCCTCTTTGTTCAAGGAAAGGGAAACGAATAATTGATCAGAGAATTTTGGAGTTATAAATCAAGGTTAGTTCACTTTTTCCATCTTTCCTTTTGGGGACCGCTTCACTTGCTTCACTTGCTGTAAGGTTTACCTAGTTGGTTCCATTGTTGCTTAGATTTTGGGAGGTTAAGTTGATTTAATTCTAGGAGGTTCATTTTGTTTTTATGTTAAACTATGTCCTCAATTCAGCCTTGACAGTATTAAGGTGATATTTTGGCATCTGTATGCCATTGCTTGGACTTCTCAATTTGTTCAGAATTTGTGCATGTAAGAGGCTACCTCTATGACCCAATATACTAGAGATGATGAGTTATAGTAAATTGTTCTTTCAGAACATTCAACTGTTTCTTGTTTCTTTTAGAAGGAAATGGGGGAAATGGTGTTAAAAATAAGAAGTTGAGAAAGATGCATCAGGTAAAAAATATAAACAATAACAAAGCAATAATCACAATATAAATATCATATAAATTAGAATGAAAGGCAAAAAGAAAACAATTAAAGAGAATAAGGAAGGTATTTTTAATGATTTTGGATCCATAATGATGATGAAAGAGTCATAAAACTGTGCCAAACAGCATCAAAATATGGGAACAAATGAGAGCCATTGGGGCAATCTCAGAGGTAAATAATTTGAAAAAAAATCAATCTAAAACTATCTAAAATACTAGATAAAATGCATTCAATGAGCTCTTTTTTATAAATAAAAAATAAATAAAACTGTATTTATTTATTTATTTATTTATTTATTTATTTAAGAAAGAAAGAGAGCACAAGTGGGGAGGAGGAGCAGAGGGAGAAAGCTCCCTCTCTGCTGAGCAGGGAGCCTGACCAGGGGTTCAACGAGATCTTAAAGAAGGAAGGTAAATACCCACTGGCTAAAATAAGAGAAGTCTGTCCATGAGCTCATACAAAATATGATAAGAGTAAAATACTGGGAGATCAGACTGAGAGACTTTCCTATTAGGTTGAATCATAGGTTGTAGGTCACAAACTGTCAAAGACCACAAGTATCTTGTGGCTCAGTTTAATAAGATACTTTCACTAATGAACCACTAGCAGATGTGGTATAGGAAGAAGGAACCTGAATTCAGAATAAAGTTGAGAGATGCAAGAAGCAGCAACAAACCAACACATTGGTAATGAACATATTTACAACTCTCTGGAACTTCAACAAACCTACAGGTACTCTGTGCTCAGCCATGTTCCAAGTGTAAATGAATAGGAATAAATAGTGAAACATGAACATATTTAATCTTCATAACAATGCTAGGAGGCAGGTGGTTAATATTCTCAGGTCACATATGAGGAAATTAAAGCAGAAAGACTGGGTAATCAAAAAGCTAATAGTTGGAACAACAAGACCAACCCTGAGATAATCCACTGACACAAGCACTCACTGTTGAAATCCAAGGTCAACACAGGCCACATTAGCCTCCAACATGCTCCAGGATTTTTTACATATGAACATTTTCTTATCTTGGTGTATAAGTTTTACTTCAACAATTCCCTCTGAAGTGGTATTTCCATACTTTAAGGAAATGCCAAATTGTCCTAAAATTAAAAACAAAACAAAACAAAAGAATGAGCAATATTAAGCAATTATATTTTCTCCTCTTGATTAAAAGCCTTTAAAATAACAAAATACATAATTTCAAATTAACTATGAACTCCATGAAGATTTTGACAGAAAATAGCAGGCAATTATTTTATGAGGCAACCGTGTGAAGAAAACACTGATATTTATCCCCATTTTTACACGTGATGAACCTAAATTCCTCCATTTTTACACATGATGTTAAGTTGCTCGCTCCAGTGGGGAAGCCAGGAATCAGAAGCTCTCATATTGATCTCACTCCCAAGTCTGTGCTCTTTTTAAAAGTAAGCCAAACAAATAATTAGAATGTAAAAAAGTTTTATGCATCTTCATATATTTAAGGCATTTAATGCCTCAAGAGAACAAAAGTCTGCCACTGACAGAATAATCTCTATTATTTCTTCCCTTCTTCCAACAGCAAAAGAGATGGGTTGAAATAGGGGGCTCTCTACTTCCTGCTCCACAGTGCTTCAACATCTTCACTCAGCATCACACAGATATTTAGGCTACTGCACTGACCTATGGCATGGTGCCTTTAAAAACAATGTTTTGGGGTGCCTGGGTGGCACAGTCGGTTGAGCACTTGACTCTTGGTTTTGGCTCAGGGTCATGATCTCGGGGTCCTGAGATGGAGCCCCAGGTGGGGCTTGGTGCTGAATGCAGACTCTGTTTGAGTTTCTCTTTCCCTCTCTCTCTTCCCCTCCCCACTGCGTGCTCTCTCTCTCAAATAAATAAATAAATAAATAAATAAATAAATAAATCTTTTTTTTTAAGAATGTTTTGAGTATTTTTCTATCAATTCACTCAGTGCCTGTGATAATTGATATCTGAATATAGCCTAAGGTTTGCTGTCATAGCTAAAATATCTTGAGCTTTTTTTGTGTGCCAGTGTGTGAAGAGCTTTACATACATGATTTTATTTAGTTTTCATGAGGGTCTTATGAGTTAGGAACTAGTGTTATTCATATTTTACAGATGTGGAAAAATGGGATCTGACAGTCACATAGCTTGTCAATAACTGAGGTGGGGTAGAGGAGCTTGCAGCTAAATCTGGCAGTGAGATTCATAACTTTAGCCACTCCACAGATCTACCTGTCAGTATCCCAGCCTCCTCACTGCATTAGGAACCTGGATGGAGTATAGACAAGCTCTTTCATTTGATGAACCAAGTTAGAAGTTTTAGAGCATGGCCAGGTTAGAGCATGGCCTAGGTCAGCAGAGGCCTGAGTTCCCCTTAGGTGAGGGCCAACAGGGTTGGGGTTCCCTTGGGGTAGGGGCTGGTAGGATGGATGCTGGAAGAAATTATTGGAGCTGGAGGTCCAGAGGTGCAGCTCCATCTCAGTATCAATGTCATGTAAATATTTGTTCACTGGGTTCTGAACCAATTCAATAGTTCTGGGGATAGTCCTGCTAGCCAAGTAGAAGTGAGGGTAAGGATAATTTTGAAGGGCTGGGTAACAGAGAGTGGCACCAGGCACTGAGGGGAAGGACTGACCTTAGGGGCCTTGTGCTGTGGATTCAAAGGCTGGCTATATTCTGGTGATGTTATTTCTTTAGTTATCACAGCAATTACAATCAAGGGTTGAGAAAGGAATTTTGAAATTTTTTTTTAATTTTTATTTATTTATGATAGTCACACAGAGAGAGAGAGAGGCAGAGACACAGGCAGAGGGAGAAGCAGGCTCCATGCACCGGGAGCCCGATTTGGGATTCGATCCCGGGTCTCCAGGATCACGCCCTGGGCCAAAGGCAGGCGCCAAACCGCTGCGCCACCCAGGGATCCCGAGAAAGGAATTTTGAATTGTCATCATAACATTTCATGGCAAAATTATTTTCTAGTAGAAGGGATGGCAAAAACTTCCTTCTTACATAATAGACTCAACTAGACTTTTCCTACCTTCAGCTGTGCATGTTCCATTATTTAAAAACTTTGCCCCTGGACGAAGACATTCAAAACTCTTTTGCTGACAGTAAGTTGGGTAGCTTCTCCCATTAGTTGAACACACTGAGGTACCATTCTTTGGGCACTGATAAGGGAGTTTACAAGTACAGGTCCCATCGATGCATTTCTGCCATGGTTGGCAGAAGACTTTATTGCAGGAGAGATGTGTGTATCTTTCAGTTAAACATTTTTCATCTAACAGACTCACTTGTGGTGTGTTTGATAGCGAAGAAAGCTGTAAAATACAAAATAAACAGTAACAAACCAAAATCTTTTTGAAGATGATTATACATGAAGGAAAGGAACAAAACAGACTCACCTATCACACAGTACAGATAGGGTGGCTTGCAGAATCACAAACCTGACTTCTAGTCCAAGCTTGGGTATTTACAACTATATGCCCTTGGGTAAGTTACTTACCCTCATAAAATGTGTGTTTCCTCACCTGTAAAATGGGAGGTAACATCTTCTATTTTGCGAGGCTATTGCAAGGATTAGAAATTATAAACATATAATGGTTGACAGGTACTAGGCATGAAATCAATGGGAGCTATTATTATCCTAAAGCCAACATAAAACTCTGCCTTTGAAGAAATCATGTTAAGAAGTAACAAAACTGGTGTGAAATATAGTCTTGTGGAATGAATTGATGAATGAAATTGGTTAATTTTATTAGTACCAAAAAAGCCATTTGTTAAACTCCTACTATGTGTAAAGTTTCTCCAAGATACATGGGTTCTGTCTTCCAAAGGCTTGATATGTAAGCAATAAGACAGAAACACACATTGCAACTGGGGTACAAGGCAGACTGTGGTAATTGATATAACAGTGGTAGACACAACACAGTACTCTCGGAGAACCAGAGTGGAAGAGAGTTAGTATTTCTAAGGAATTTAAAAAGACCTCATGGAGGTGATAGCATTTGAGCCAGTTAAGGAAGGACAGATGTTAGCAGAGGGCTGGTGCTACAGCCTGTGTTTACAAGAGGGGTGGTGCAGAATGTATTCAGGGAATCAAGAGCAGTCCCAACTGATGGGCGTATGGGGTTTCATATGCTTCAAATGGAATGGTCACTGGCCAGGAAACTGGTAAGAGGCAGCAGGAGTGGAGTATCAGAATGGTTTCAAAAGACACTCAGGCAACCAAAAGTAATAGGATTGGACAATTTAATCCATTTAGGGTTTGAGGGTGGGTACTAGGTCTTGAGGTTGAGTGATAGTGAAGATCTATAATGCTATTATGAATTTGGTTTGCGACCTTTTGAGTATGATGTGTCTGAAGGATGTGCATTTGGCAATACTTTTTGGCAAAGGGGTATCTGGTGTGTGTCTAAATCCTGGAAGACAGATTATTAGCTCATTTATTCATTAACTCAATAAATGAGTTAGTAAGTACTACTCTGTAACACAGAAAAACTAGGACCAGAGGAATAGAACTCCCTGTCACACACAAAGAGAGACAGGCAAGCCTGAATGACAATTTCTCTGGTAGAGATGGCTGGAAATGCCATTAGAACAGTGTTCTGGGCCCTGGCCTGATGAAGAAGCTTGGGAACATTTCTAGAAAGAACTGATCTGGGCTGAGTTCTGAGGGTGCTGAGCAGAAGTTGCTGGCAGAGGGGGTGGTGGGTAGGTACTTTAGGCAAGACTGTAAGAAAGAGAACAGGAGGCTTGATTGAGACTAGAGAATAGAAAGGGAGGGTGGTGGAGGATAAGAGAGCAGGTCCCAGGGGAGTCACTTTCAGCAAGGAAGCAAATATACATTTGAGGAAGATATTGGAGATCAGGTCAGACAGGCAGGAGGCCAATTAGACCTGCAGGAATCCAGAGGAAATATGTGGAGGGCTGGGAACAGACCAATTGGGTAAAAAAATGAGTTGTGGAAATCCAGTGCTGCTTCTGTCCCCTAGTTGGCCTGTCTGGAGGATAAGTGTCTTTTCCTTTGGTCTCCCTAGTCCTCAGTGACAAGTCCCCCTCTCTTTCTCAGTGTTCTCCAGCTGCAATAACAGCCAGTGGGGACAGAAACAAATTGAACAATCTTTGAATGCTGTCATGAAAACAAATAAAAACCAATCAATTAAAACCATGCAAGAATTTGCATAAGCTCTAAAAGTTATTCTAATATGCTTTTCACAAAACTTTATTAAATAGCCACATAAAGAAGAAAATTTCACAAATTGGTCATTCACTAAATTGGCTTTTGACACATTGATCTCTGAAGAAATCCACCAGTCACATAACTCTTCATGGTTCTTCTTTTGTGGCACTTATTAGAGTTGAAATTTTTGTAATTACTTAGCTCTTATATCTTCCACTGAGAAGATTGTAAGTGCCCTGACAGCAGGAACTGTCACCCTTCTATGTATCACACTTTTATTGAAAGAGAGATATTCCAATTGGGTGCAAGTAGAAAACAACATAATTCTTTCCAGACTTTATTCCTTTAAATCCTTTCACGGGTCTCCTTTTTCCTTGCTCATTGACAGAAACATGCACAAGTGTCATAACTTTTCAATCATTCTTAGATTAGAGAAAACATAAAAAATTAAGGCTTTTAGTCCCAGGAAAGATCATATAACAACAGCTACAATGTCCAGTTCTCTGTAATCATTGGAACTCTGACCTTCATTTCAGGTGAAAGCTTCTCAGACTTGCTTTAAGGGGTATGGTGGGCCTGGTATTCACTGAATGGCAAACAAAACACAACAAAACAAAACAAACCCAACAAAAACAGAACATTGAGGAGAATTTACATTAAAGGAGCTGAAGATGTGGAGCAAGTAAAAGAGAGTTTGCTTCCCAGCCAGAGAGGGATCCTTTGCTCCATGTGTCTACTGTGGTAGAGAGCTCCAGAAGATGAAGGCTGAAAAAAGTCCACTGAATTAGATGAACAAGGATTACTGGGACTCCTCAAAGAAGTAGTCTTAGCTGAGTGTTAGAGGTAGAAACCAGACCTTTGAGAGTTGAGGCCAGCAAATGGAAGCAGAAGTACAGGGTAGCCATTTGATTGACCTTGTACTTAGAAACAGGAAATTGAACACAGGCTTTAAAAAAAAAAAAAAATCTCTGCTTCCAGGGTGTCTGGGTGGCTCAGTTGGTTAAGTGTCAAACTCTTGGGTTTGGCTCACTTTATGATCTCAGAATCATGAGATCAAGCCGCACACTGTGGGGCTCTGTGGTCAGCACAGAGTCTGCTTGAGATTCTCTCTCCCTCTCCCTCTGCCCCTTCCCTCCTGCTCATGTTCTCTGTCTCTCTAAAATAAACAAATAAATCTGTAAAAACAAAAACAAAAAACTCTGCTTCCCCTTCAAGTGCCACTAAAGTAAGAATAAAACAATTTTAAAAAATAAGGTATACATTACGCCCCATTACACCCAAATGGAATGGGGAGTGTTAGAGGCCTCTAGTTAGGTTCTAACAGGATGCCTGGCAGCCAGGAAAGAAGTCATAGCCAGCTATCAGGAAAGTCAGAGGCCTGTCCTGGCAGCATTCCAAAACAAAGCCACGAAAGCCAGATTAAACCAGACAGGCCCAAGATGGCTGACCAGATGGATGGATTGGGTCAAAGTTTCAGGACCCAATGTCTCCGCAGTCCACCCTGCAACGAGATGACTACAGACTTGAGGTATTACCAAAATTTTAGAAGCTACAAAGCAGATGGGCCGGTGGTAATGGTTTTAGCAGACCAGAGAGAACTGAAAGGCCTCATGAGGAAAATCCATAAGAATAAAGCAAATATATCCCACAGAAACCCAGACAAGTTTAGGCATTAGTACTTTTGAAGAACATGGAGTGACTGAAAATCCAGGCAATTGTTTAAAAGAAATGCTTGTATGAACATGTTATAAAGGAATCGGATATAAATAGCAGAAGAAAAAAAGAAACAAATAGCAGAAGAGACAGCAATGATTTGAAAGTGATTGTTTCTGGATGGAGAGAACCAGGGTGAGAATGGGTATGATAGGGTATTTTTAAAAAAGATTTTATTTATTTATTCATGACAGACACAGAGAGAGAGAGAGAGAGAGAGAGAGAGAGAAAGAGGCAGAGACACAGGCAGAGGGAGAAGCAGGCTCCTTGCAGGGAGCCCGACATGGGACTTGATTCCTGGTCTCCAGGATCACAACTTGGGCTGATGGTGGCGCTAAACCACTGGGCCACCGGTGCTGCCCGATAAGGGTATTTCATAAGCAAAGATAATTGGTTCGTGATCTTATCTGACTGGTCAGTATCTATGCTCAATCAGTTGTTAAACATTTTTAGCATTACCATGGTTTTAAGTCTTATTTGCCTTTGTAAACTACACACATGAATTAATGTGATAAACATAATTAAATGAAGAAGAATATCAGTAGGCTTGCAGCAGAGAAGAATTAAGTATTAGATTTTGAAGGAAAATGGATGGGATAGTAACACAAAGGGACCCAGAATAAAGAGAGACTTTGCTGTTGTCAGGACATAGGAGATTTCATGATAACTATAGGCTAAGATCAGGAATCTAACAGAATAGGAAAGACTGAAGCTGTAAGAGAAAGGGACAATATTGTTGAAACACAATTGAGGAAGATGTAGGAGAAGGTATAATCAGAGAATGACGGAGAAGATTGCGTTAGAAATTAAGCAGTTTCCTATTCCAACAACCTTTCACAGTAAGCTGGAATCAATTTTATAGTAATTATTATATTTTAAATTTCAAGTTAGTCATGGTAATGACTAACACTGCTCAACATACTGGCTGCTGTCAATGGCAATAATCAAATGAGAGCTAGAAAGTTATTGTGGGGCAGTAGCCAGAGACAGAAGAGTAAGTTTGTTTATCTGATGTGTAAAACATGAAGACAGCAGGCTTTAATGCTGAGGGAATGGGGTAAGTTACATGTATCTATGGATCCTCAATACCTAGAGCAGTGTTGATCTCTAAGGATGTAATTAAAGGGGTTTGCAAATGCACTTGCAAATCAGTCTTTGTCTGAAAGAGATTATAAATTATGCTTCATACATTTATGTAAACTCGTCTTTCCATTGAATGTATATAGATGTTAAGTCAATAAGCAAATTATTTAAATCATCATGGAAATTATATTGACTCTGTCACTTCCTTCCTTCCCACAATAAGATACTAAAAAAAAAAAAAAAAAGACTATCACATATGTGGTTGATGGTAGAAGATGCGGTGATGGATCAAAAGGTTTCTTAATGTTTATCTTTGTGGTAAACACTGTTTACTAAAACCTTATTTTACTCTACTTCCAAGCAAACGGAAAGATTGCCCTTGACAAAAATGAATAGAGAATAAATGCACAGTATAACATAAGGTGACAAATGTTATACAAGGTAAGAGGGATAGAGATTGGGGAGAGTGAGGGAGAAAACTGCTATTTTTGTATGGAATTGTCAGGGAAGGTTTATCTTGAAGCAGAGATATGAAGGTGAGTGAGCAAGCCATGCACCTACCTAGATGTGAGGTGTCATGGTCAGAATTAGCCAAATCTGTAGGGGAGAAGCATAGGTGATGTGCTCTTGGTGTAGAGACCTGGTGTGGTTGCAGAGGAGTAAGTGGCTGGAGGGAGAGGAAGAGGAGGTGAGATCAGAGAACTGGAGGGTTGGGTGAACAATCACATAGGACTTAAAATTCACTGTAGAGACCAGCTTATTCTCAAAATGAAATATAAAGCCATTGGAGGATGTGAGCCTCCCAATATTTTGAAGTTGAGGAGATGATGGAGAGTTAGAAAAGGAAATGAGAAGATGTGGTCAGTGAAGTAAAAAACAGATAAATAGAAAATAGTGCACAGTAGCAAGGAGAAGGAAGGAGTGGCCGGCAGCTGTGTTTAATGCTTCTTTAGTTAAATGGTGACCTTGGGAAATGCAATTTTGTTGGAATGGTGGGAACTCAAGTCTGACTGGGTTCAAGAAATAATGGAAAAAGAGAAACTGAGCACAGCAAATTTTTGAGAGTTTAAATGTAAAGAGGCACAGAGAAATGGGGCAATAATTGGAAGGGGCTATTAAGTCAAGAGAGGGTTTTTGTTTTAAGATAGAAGATCATATACATTTGTACAGTGAAATGAATGCTGGATTGAAAATAATACCCAACTGCAACACCCACAGATAAGCGAATGGCAGAGTCGACACTTCTAACCCCAGTAGGAGCAGTTCATCAGCCACATGGCAGGATTAAAAATAATGAAAAGTTAATTAAGTACTATATGAAGTCAGCCCTGTCCCCTCAATCAGTAATATTAAAATGAGTATTTAAATATAGATTTATATCATTAATGATGAACCTCTCCCTATGTGTTTATTGTGCATTTTGCTCCTTGTGAACTATCTTTTGCAGCTAATATGCCATGAAATCAAATGAAAAATTTAAAAAATAATGAAGTGTGTTTAATGATATTATTATATTAAAGATTGTTGAAAATTATTAAAATATTATTTATGTGCTTAAAATTGTATTTTTTTAAAGATTTTATTTATTCATGAGAAACACAGAGTAAGAGGCAGAGACACAGGCAGAGGGAGAAGTAGGCTCCCCACCAGGAGCCCAATGCAGGACCTAATTCCCTGACCCCGGATCATGCCCTGAACCGAAGGTAGTCCTCCAACTGCTGAGCCACACAGGTGTCCCAAATTGTATTTGTTTTTTAAGCTGCATTATGTATATAGCAGTATATTTATTATTGATAAGTAAATATATTTACATATACTAGAAGCACATGTCCAAAAATTTTTAGCAATTATGACTATAGTCTACTCATCTATAAAACATGACTCAACTCTTTTGTTACTATTGCTTTTTTGTGTATATGGATATGTTTTTGTTTTGTTTTGTTTTGGCCCTTGGTATTTGCAATGATGTAACGATTATTTTGACTTGAATTTTGTCTTTTTATTCTAGGCAGGACGACAATGAAACAATTTTAGATCGGTGGTTGGTAATTAGAAAACAGGAAGCAAACAATCCCTTATTTACCCTAGTACATAGCTGTATAACTTTACCTGGGTGTTCCTTATCCATTGTTTTTGGTTTTCATCTGTATCCTATAAACAAAGGAAAAAGAATGATCAACTATGACCAAAGTACAGAAAAGGTCGCCAATTCCTGCTTGTACTGCTAGGTAGCTGTGTGAACTTGGGTAAATGACTACTTTCTGATTCTGTTCTTCTGTAAAATGTAGAAAATAAAAATAATATTCTCACAGAGCTATTCCAAGGATCAAATGAAAAATACATGGGAAAACATGAATGAACATTTAAGACCCTATGGAAATGCAAATATGATAGTAACTGTGGTAGATTGTAAGTGGCCCCAATTCTAGCCTCCCTGCATTCCAGTCATTTGCTGGGGGAAAGGTGTATTTTCTTAACTGTAGACTCTGGGTCTGGCCATGTGACTCGCTTTAATTAACAAGCAGTCAGTAGGTGTTACACAAGAGATTGGAAAGTATTTGTCCAATTAGGTTTGTCCTTTTGCTTCTCTGCCATAGCTATGAGAACAATATAGCTAGGCAAGCAAAGAAGAATCACTCTACTTAAGCCCAATTTAGGTCAGCTGATCACCAGCCAACCTGCAGCTTAGTATATTAAATAAATTTTCTGACACTGAGATTTTGTGGTGATTTTATTATTATGACATTAACTATCTGGTATAATCATCATTTCCCTGGAAAATATTGAGAGAAAAAAATGGAAAAGATTCAAAAAGGGCAAACAATATAGCATTTTGTCTTTCTTCCAGAAGTGAATAAACTCATATCCTGAAAGTTAACCGTATGGGAAGTCTTTCCATTTGGAGAGTTTTAGGCCTCCTGTGGCCTCAGTGTCTTCTCATCCTGGTCTTCACTAGCAATTTTTTTCTATAATCTTTTCCTCTCCTTGGATCTGTCCATCTTTTATCATACCTGTTTCTGATATAAAGTCATGCTCTGATACCCCAACAACCAGATATTTAACCAGCAGCCACCCTATTCAGATAAAAAAGTAATGTTTCTCTACTAATACTAAATGATGAATACTTAACAAAGAATTTGAATTTTGTTATTTTTGTTGTTGTTTGTTTTATTTTTAAAATAACTACACCATTTGGCCCAGGACCAGTATGTTGTTTTTGGAAATGGTAGAAAAATGGTTGTACGATGTGTGCAGGTAAGGTGGGCATTCTACTCTTTTCTTTAAAAATTGGGAGTATTGCTTTGGGGTCAATTCCATTATTTTTGCCTCAGAGATTTAAAAAAAATCCTTGGCCTAGTTTTTTGGCCTTATCTTTATTATGACAGTTTTGTTTTTTAATATGAAAACAGTTTTGTTTTTTAAGATGGCTAAAATTTTGTTGTTGTTTTCATTTTTAATTAATTAAAAAAATAGGAAACACAAAGGAATATTACAAACAGGTTCAAAAGGGTGCCTATAAAAAGTATATTTCCTTTTTTCCCTTATCCATTTAACTTACCAAGGCCCACCTCGGAGTCAACCACTTGATAGCTCTTTGTGAATCTTTCCAGAGATCATTATTGTACATGAGCCTATGTTTTATTTTCTAACTCTGCCCCCCAACGCCAGTGCAATTTGCAACCAGTGGCCCTTTCTAATGTTTTGTCATTATAATCAAAGTTATAGTGAATCTTTTTACATAATACACATCATTTCCCACTATACTAAATATATCTGTCAGTACTTAACCTGGGAGTGAAATTTTAAAAGATCAGCACTTTTAACTTTGAAAGATATTGCCTAATTTCTCTTTATAGAGTTTGTTTTCATTTGCATTCCCAACCTTGATATCAGACAGTGCCTATTTTCCATAATCTTGACCACAGAACATATACCTCACTAACTTTTTTATCTTTGCCAATTTGGTATATAAAAATGTTATCAGAGTACATACAGTTTTATTTGCAATTTACCCAATGAGTGAGGCTGAACATCTTTCAATATGCTCAAACTTTGAGATTTTTATTTCTTTCTCCTTGCACTAATCATATCTTTTGCTGATGTATATTGGATTGTTTTTTTTGTTTGTTTGTTTGGCCTTTTTTTTGTTTGTTTGTTTTATAGGAAGTCTATATATTAAAGAAACTAGCACTTTGGAATAAGAGTTGCAAAAAATTGTTTGTCTACTGACAAATGGCAAGCCTAGAGTTTTTGACACACTAAACAGATACTTTTTTAAAAAGGATTTTTTTTTTTTAGAGAGAGAGAGCAAAATAGAGTGAGAGTGAGTGGGGGGAAGAGAGAGAAAAGAGAGAGAATCACAGAGGGGCATGAGCTCGAGCGTGGAGCCCAATGCCAGGCTCAATCTCATGACCCTGAGATCATGACCTGAGTGGAAACCAAGAATTCAACACTCAACCAGCTGAGCCACCAGGTGCCCTCAGAACAGAAACTTCCAAAACACTATTCCCTATACAAAAAAATTATTTCCAATAAAAACCATGAAAGAAATGAACAATAAATTATGCAGAAAAATGTGAACAGCAAATATTTTGTCATTGAAATTCATATACATATTACATATAATATATATATATATATATATACACCCTGTTTGTAAAAAATAAAAGTAAAAAACACAATACAAATAAGGAAAAAATAGGGATCCCTGGGTGGTTCAGTGGTTTGGCACCTTCGGCCCAGGGCGTGATCCTGGAGTCCCAGGATTGAGTCCTGCATCGGGCTTCCTGCATGGAGCCTGCTTCTCCTCTATCTGTGTCTCTGCTTCTCACTCTCTATCTGTGTCTCTCATGAATAAATAAAATCTTAAAAAAAACAAATAAGGAAAAAAATAGATAAATATTTTTAACTACATATTTGTCTTTGATGAAGAAGAAAAAAATTACACCTATGTATAGGTCTGTTATTGTAATGAATAATAATTTTTCAGTTTAACAACAATTAAATACATTGATAAAAAAGGAATAAATTTCATTTTAAAGATATTATTCAAATTTGGTAAAATATGTCCTGCATGTACTGTTGTTTGCTCTTGGCACACCTTTTGGTCTGCACTTTTTTGCTATTTTATATTTAAAAAATAAAAATTCCAAATGGTCATTAGAATGAAAAAACTGAAAACTCTCCTTCTGTTTCTTCATCCTTGTAATTCACTGTGACAATACTGTTTATTCACATTCAGAAAAATGTGATAACACAGAGTTTGGAGACGGGAACTATACTGAAATGACCTGAACAATTCCAATTTATGAGACTGCCTCTATCAGGGCTGAACTGAGAATTGACTGAATTAACTTGCATTTATAACACAATGTCTATTAAAGGATATGTTTTAAAAAATACACCCATTTGAGGTTTACATTTGTATTTTAAAATCTCAATCTCAGTAACCCCAGCAATTGTTAACTGTACTAATACAAGAGCCACTAGCCAGATATGGCTACCTACATTAAAATTAATTAAAATTAAATTAAATAGGAATTCTTCTGTTTCCAATCAAGATTAAATAATAGGAACCAGGTTTATGCTTCAGCCTAAAACAACTAAGAAATGGGCAAAACATAGCAATGATTTTCAAGATACTGAACACCAGGTGAAGAAAGGTAGTGATCCCTGAGAGTCTAGAAGTAAATGAAGAAGACCTATAATTGCTCCATTTGATTGCCTTGAGAGTTCCATGACTGTGGTACAGAGGGAGGGAACTTGAGCTGAGCCCAAGGGACTCCCTGAGCTGAGGAAAAAGATTTGAGAGTCTGAGGAGACCAAAGCAGTTAGAATTCAAAGAATTGAATACTGTAAAGAAGTGAATGGAATAGAAAAAAGAACTTTGGAGCTCCTTAGCAGATCCCCTCTGAGTGTTCAGCAAGTATTCATCAGCACCTGAGTGTGAAGAAACTACTTCAGACTGGGGAAAGAACCACCGAAAAGAATTCTAGGTGATAGGGACCACATTCAAACAGGGCCATGAATAGTGCTAATTCTTACCACTTGTAATTCATGGGGCATTTGGAGGTGTACACAGAGGATCTTGCCTCAGTAGTGTGGAATAATTAGTTCTAAACTGAGTGCTAGGGACACCTGGGTGGCTCAACAGTTGAGCATCTGCCTTCAGCTCAGGGCATGGTCCTGGAGTCTCAGGATAGAGTCCCACATCGGGCTCCCCTCGAGGAGCCTGCTTCTCCCTCTGCTTATGTCTCTGCTTCTCTCTCTGTGTTTCTCATGAATAAATAAATAAAATATAAAAAAATAAACTGAGTATTATTCTGGTCCTACGTAAAAATGTTTAAAGCAAGACTTGAAAGGGTCAAACTGTTTTCAAGTAACTTAAACATCTCAGAACAAAGTTCAAGAATGTTTATAGGCATACAAAAATACTCAGCAGTAGAGTACTCAGCATACAAAAATACTCTCATACAGTAGAGTAAAATTCATAATATCTTGCACCCCCCAAAATTACTAGGCATGCAAAGATGCAGCAAAATGACTCATAATGAGAAAAACCAATCAACTGAAATACACCCAGAATGCTAGTATAGATGTTAGATTTAGCAGGTAAAGATATTTAAATATTTATTATAACTGTAGTTCATATGTTTAAAGCATTAAGTAGAAACATGAAAGATATATAAGAGATCCAAATTGAACTTCTAGAGTTGAAAACTACAATATTTGAGATTAAAAAAATATACTGGATGGAACTAACGACAAGTAGGTCTTGGCAGAAGAAAAGATTAGAAAACCTCAAGATTTATCAAACAAGGTATGAATGAGCTGTGCAACAAATTCAAGTGGCATGTTTTATGTATAATTGGAGTTCCAAAGGAGAAGGGAGTGAGATAGGAACAAAAAATATATTTGAAGTAATAAGGGCTGACATTTTTCTAAATGTGATGAAAAATAAAAATCCACAGTTCCAAAAAGTTGAATGAATCTCAAGCAGAAGAAACATGAAGGAAACTCCATTAAGGCATCATATTCAAATTTTCAAATACCAGAGATAAAGAGAAAATCTTCAAAAGGGCCAAAGAAAAGAGTCACATCATGGGCAAAGGAACAAAGGGAAGTGTGACAGCAGAGGTCTCATCACTAATGCAAATGAGAAGACAGTGGAGTAACAGTTAAAAAATACTGTGTGTGTGTAGGGAGCCCTATCAACATATAAATCTATTCCTAACAAAAATATCATTAAAAGTTTAAGGCAAATAACAACCTCTTTAGATACAAAACTGAAAAATTAATCACCAGTATATTTGCCTTAACAGAAAAGTTTTTTAAAAATCCCTTTAAGCAGAAGGAAAATTATGCTGGATGGCAATCTGGATCCATACAAAGGAATGATGAATGCTGGAAATATCTGGGAATATTTGATATGAGGAGGAGGTCAATGACGACAGTAGCTTTTATCTCTGCTTTGTATCTTGTTGTATCTTTGACATTATTATCAGAGTGATTTTGGACTCATGAATTAGGAAGTATTTACTTCTTTTCTTTTTTGGGGGGGAAGAGTTTGAGAAGAATTAGTGTTAATTCTTTCAGTGTTTAGTAGTGAAGCCATCTGATACTGGATATTTCTTTGATGAAATTTTTAAAAATTCCTGATTCATCTCTTGTTGTTGTCTGTTCAGGTTTACTATTTCTTCTTGATTCAGTTTTGGTAATGTGTGTGTTTGTAGGAATTTGGCTACTCATCTAGGTTATCTAATATATTGGCATATAATTGTTCATAGTACCCTTTTATCAGTCTTTTGATTTCGGTAAGGTCAACAGTAATGTGTCCACTTTCTGATTTTATTTGTGTCTTTTTATGTCAGTCTAGTTAAGGTGTGTTCATTTGATCTTTTCAAAGAACCAAATTTTTGTTTAGTTGAATCTATTATGTTACTATTTATTTTTCCCACCTACAATTTCTCCTCCTCTTCCTTCCCCTCTTCCTCCTTTTTTGGAGGCTAAACAACACGCTACTAAACAACCAATGGATCAGTGAAGAAATCAAAGAGGAAATAAAGAAATACATGGAGACAGATGAAAATGAAGACATAATGGTCCCATATCTTTGGGATACAGCAGAAGCAGTTCCAAGAGGGACATTTTTAGTGATACAGATCTACCTGAAGAAAAAAGAAAAATCTCAAATGAACAATCTAATCTAACACCTAAAGGAACTAGAAAAGAACAAACATAGCCCAAAGTTGTTGGAAGGAAGGAAATAATAAAGATCAGAGAGGGAATAAATGAAATAGAGACTAAAAAGATAGAAAAAAAATCAGTAAAATCAAGAGTTGGTTCTTTGAAAAGATAAACAAAATTGATAAACTTTAGCCAGACTCATCAAGAAAAAATGGAGGACTCAAAGAAATAAAATCAGAGATGAAAGAGAAATTAACAACCAAATTAACAGAAATATAAAGCATTTGACAAAATTCTTTATTCGTTCATGATAAAAACTCCCCATTCTAATCTTTATTATTTCCTTCCTTTTCCTAGCTTTGGATTTATTTTGCTCTTCTTTTTCTGGTTCTTTAAGGTGTAAGGTTAGATTTTTGATTAAGGATATTTGTTATTTTTTAATGTAGGCATTTACTGCTATAAATTTCCCTGTGAGAACTGCTTTTGCCACATCTCGAAAGTTTTGGTATGTTGTATTTTTGCTTTCATTCATTTCTAAGTATTTTCTAATTTACTTTGTGATTTCTTTGACCACTGGTTAAGAGTACATTGCTTAATTTCCACATATTCGTGAATTTTCCAGTTTTCTTTCTGTTACTGATTTCTAGCTTTATTCCATTATCTTTCGAGGAACTCTTTCTAAGGATTTCAATATTTTTAGATTTGAGACATGTGCTGTGGCTTAACATATGGGCTATGCTGGAGAATGTTCTATGTGCACTTGAGAAAAATGTGTATTCTTCTTTTGTTGAGTGTAGTGCTCTGTATGTCTAGTTGTTAGGTTAGGTTGATTTATAGTGTTATTAAAATCCTCTATTTTCTTATTTGTCTTCTGTTTAGATTTTCTATCCATTATGGAAGGTGGGATATAGAAGTCCCCAACTATTATTAGAATTCTTTTCTTCCCTTCAATTATGTCATTGTCTCATATATTTTGGGCTTTACTATTTGGTATGTGTATGTTTATAATTATACATTTTAAATGAATTCTTTTGTCAATATCTAGTGTTCTTTGTCTCTCATAACAAGACAAAATTAAGGTTAATTTTGTCTGACATTAGTGTGGCCGCTTCTAGTTCTCTTTTGGTTGCTATCTGCATGGAATATTGTTTTCCACCCTTTCATTTCAATCTATTTATGTCTTTGGATCTAAAGTGAGTCTCTTGTAGATAGCATATAGTTGGATCCCATTTAGTTTTTTAAAAAATAAATTCTGCCAGTCTCTACCTTTCATTGGAGAATTTAACCTACTTATATTTGTTTATAAGGAAGGCCTTATTTTAACCATTTTGCAATTTGTTCTCTGTATTACAACTTTGTATTCTTTATGTCTTCTGTTATGGCCTTTTCTGTTTAGTTGATTTGTTTATAGTGAACTATTTTGATTTTCTTCTTACATATTTTATGTATATTTTTAAGATTTTCTTTGTGGTTGCTATGGAGATTATACTTAACATCTTAAATGTATAACAATTTAGTTTGAATTGATACCAACCTCACTTCAAGAGTAGATAAAAACCCTGGTCTTATATAGGTCCATCTCCTCTTCTATGTTGTTATGGCCATATATTCATCTTTATGCATTGTATGCCTACTAATATAGATTTATCATTATTTTTATACATTCTTCTTTTAAATCATGTGAAATACAAAGAGGTGCTCCAAACCAAAAATGAAATTATGCCAGCCTTTGTATTTACCTTTGTATTTAGTTATCTTTATTGAAGTTATTTATTTCTTCTTGTGGCTTCCAGTTACTGTCTAGTGTATTTTTTGGTCAGCCTGCAGGACTATCTTTCTCATAATGAATTTCTTATTTACCAATGACTAACTCCATCAATTAATCTGAAAATGTCTTAATTTCTCCTTCATTTTTAAAGGATAGTTTTTTTCAATATAGAATTCGTCATTGACAGTCTTTTCTTTCAGCACTTTAAAAATATTCCACTCTCTTCTCCATGCCTCAATGGTTTCTAATGAGAAATATACTTCTAATCTTATTGAAAATCTTTTGCTCATGATGAGTTACTTTTCTCTTGCTGCTTTCAAGATATTTTGTTTAGTTCCTTGGCTTTTAACAATTTCATTATAACGTGTCTTGGTGTGGACTTCTTTGCATTATCTTTTTAGAGGCTGGTAAGCTTTCTAAATCTGTAGACTCTTATCTTTTAGCAAATTTGGGAAGTTTTTGGCTATTATTTCTTCAAATATTCTTTTTAACCTGTTCTCTTCTCTGGGTTTCTAGTGTGTATATTTTGGTGTTCTTAATGGTGATCCACAGGTCTTAAGCTATGTTAGCTTCTCTGTTTTTTTCTTTCTGATCTTCAAACTGGATAATTTGACTGATCAAGTTCACTTACTCTTCTGCCTGCTTCACTCTACTATTAAAACTCTAGTGAGTTTTTTATTTCTGCTATACTTTTCGGCTCCAGAATTCCTGATTGTTTTTTTTTTTATGATTTCTATCTCTTCATTGATATATGTTTGCTCATGCATCATCTTCCTGGTTTCCTTTAGCTCTTTGAATATATTTAAGTTAGTTGATTTAAAGTCTTTCCCTAGTAATTCCCAAGTCGGTTCTTCCTCATTTCTGTTAATTTCTCCTATAAATGGGATACATTTTGTTTCCTTGCATGCTTCATATTTTTTTGTTAAAAATAGACATTTTGAATATTACAATGTAGTAACTCTTGAAATCATATTTTTCCTTCTACTCAAGGTTTGCTTTTCTTCCTTGCTGTACACTGTAGCTGTTTGTTTATTGAGTTTTCTAAACTGTTTTTGTAGGAAGTTTGTTTTTTGTGATGTGTGGTGTCTGAAGTTTCTGTTCCTTTACCTTGCAGTAAGCTAGTGTTTGGACAAATATTTCTTTGAGTGAGAGAGAGAGAGGGAAAGAGAGAGAGAGAGAGAGAGAGAGAGAGAAGGAAAAGGGAAATGAGAGGAGAAATAAAATAAAAAGAATAAGAAATTCCTTAAATCAATAACAACAAAAAACCTCTTTTTTTTTCTTTTGTAGAAGAATGGCCCCTTCTACACTTAGCCAGGCCATTTACAATTTATCTCCTAGCCTTCACTTCATGCTTGCACTGAGCCTAGAGATCAGCTAGAAGTATAGGCTTAGGGTCTTCCTAGATTTTTTCTGAGCATGCATTCTACCCTGGGCATGTGTGTTGCTTTTTAAATTCCCAAGTATTCACGGGGACTTTTAAATGGTCCAATTTCCCATAGAAACCCTCTCCCTAATTTTTTCTCCAAGCTTTGGCACTCTCCTGTTTGTCTCAACCGTAATCTTTGGTCTAGGTAGCTGCACGTTGTTTAGTGCTTCACAATGTTTTTGAGGAATGATCACCGCCTTTCCACTCTGAGTTGAGTTCTAAATTAGGCAAAACAAAGACAAATATATTTGGTCAGTCTTTCCAGTATCCCCCAGGCAGGTTAGAACAAACCCTATTCTTTTTAAATAAATTCTGCTCTGCTCCTTCTAGAGCTAGGGATAAGAGTTCCACATGTGGACTGCCATCTTCAAGACTGCCACTGAACTGGGGACAGGGTAGGGCAAAGTCAAGTAGAAATGACACAGAGCTTTCTTACCATTTTTAAGCTGCCTTTTTCTTCATTCAGTGTTTACTTGGATGCTGTAGCCTTTGATTAATAACTAGAGTTCTGACAAAGTTGGCCCTGAGAGACTGCATGATTGTGTGTGTGTGTGTGTGTGTGTGTGTGTGTGTGTGTGTGTGTGTGAAGTGTTTGGATTTGCCTACTCTGCCATTTTTGCTGACCTCACTCACTCTCTGCATTGTGTGTTGCTTCCTGTGCATATTGTCTTTCCATCATCTCATCACTCTGCTGAACACACCCTAATTCTTTCTTTCCAAAATATTACTGATATAAACTTCGGCTTGTAATAAACTTTTAGGGTAAATAAAAATTTGGGGTTTTGGTCGGGGTTTATGTTACAGTACAATACTCCCACAGTATTGAACAACCATATTGAATGAAACATTTGGCTTCCCTATTCTTTAATATATGTTGGTCATTAATGCAGCAGCCAAGCCCTCTGTTCTGGTTTTATCTCCCAGAGAAACCTGAGTCCCCTTATCTCTACATCTGGGCAGCAAAACCAGAATTCTCTCACTATTCAGAAAATCCTGTTTATCTCACACCAGTTCACTCTTGTCATTGACATAATTCACCTTCAAATAAGTCCATCAAAAAAAAAAACAAAAAACAAAAAACAAATAAGTCCATCAAAAAGTTTTGATATAAAAAAGGGTGTGGGACTTTTTATTCCTTAGAGGGAAATCTGGTCTCCACTTTCAAAATCACAAAAATTTCTTCCAGATGTACATATTTTCATTTAGAAAATGTAGACACATTTTAAAACTTCTTTGAACACATTTGAAGACATGTTGTCTGTATGGTAACTTCCATTTAAAAAGTTTTCTCCTAGTATTACATTTTCTTTTATAAACTAATATTTTAAGAAGTTCTGAAATTTTCACAAATATGGTAATTCCTACAAAATTCTGTTTTTTAAAGAAAAGAAGACAACTTTATTATTGGATGATTATTCAGTAAAAGAGGCTCCCTTTCTGCAGGTGAAAAATACTATTTTGTTTTTTATTGGTTTTGTTCTGGGAATAGAATTAAAAATACTATTTTGTTATTTATTGGTTTTGTTCTGGGAATAGAAAATGTGACTGAAATGTCTTTTTCTCAAAAACAAGTTTTTCCTGATTCTAAAATAACATGCATTTATTTGGATTTTAAAAAGATGAATAATGGGGACACCTGGGTGGCTCAGTGGTTGAGCATCTGCCTTTGGCTCAGGTCGTGATCTTGGGTCCTAGGATCAAATTCTACATCAGGCTCCCCACTGGAATCCTGCTTCTCCCTCTGCCTATGTCTCTGCCTCTCTCTCTGTGTCTCTCCTGAATAAATAAATAAAATCTTAAAAAAAATAAGATGAATAATGCATAAAACAGAATTTCTGAATTCTGAAAATTCATAAATGTATAAAACAAAAAGTAAAAATCACCAGTAATCTCATTACTTAAGATACCAACTGGTGGGATCCCTGGGTGGTGCAGCGGTTTGGCGCCTGCCTTTGGCCCAGGGCGCGATCCTGGAGACTCGGGATCGAATCCCACGTCGGGCTCCCGGTGCATGGAGCCTGCTTCTCCCTCTGCCTGTGTCTCTGCGCCTCTCTCTCTCTCACTGTGTGCCTATCATAAATAAAATTAAATTAAAAAAAAAAGATACCAACTGGTATCTATTTGATATATACCCCCCAGGAACTTTTAAATTGCTGTTTATATGAGCAGCTATATTTATGTATTCGTGTGTGCGTGTGTGTGTGTGTGTACACACAGGTACATAAATGTGTGTATATTTTCTTCTTTAACAAAAATAAGATTTTAGTAAGGGCTTTTGTCTCAATAAATATATAATGTGTCATTTTAATAGCTACATGATAGTTAATTTATAGATGTACAATAATTGAATCAATTTCTTATGAATGAGCACTTAGTTTATTTTCATTTGTTCTGTTACAAACATTGCATATATATTTTAGAAGTTACAAGAACTTATTTAAAGTAAGTAATTCTGATTTATTTATTTTATTTTTTTTATCTTTAAATTTTTTTTGTAATTCTGATTTCTTAGGTAGTTTTATTTAAATATTTGCTTCTTTAAACTGGCATTAAGACAAAACAGCTTTTGTAACACTGTTTCAAAGTGCTTTGATCACAAAAGTAGGCAATAATCAATAATTGTCTAAAATATCTTAAACCTATATAACTTAATATGTGATCTTCCAGCCTGGCTATAATCTGTCATATCAGTTTTGACTGCTCAAGTTCCCCCCTGTCTCCATTCTGATCAAATGGATTTATTCACCTGGAGGAAACTAATGTTTTACTATCCTTCTACCATATAACTGGTATGAAAAGGGTGAAAGTTACTCTGTTTCTCTACACTAATCCAGAATTACGAATCCAGCTCAAATCCCACTTGGTCCATAGACTCTTCCTGGTCTCTTAACAGGTAGGGATTTTTTCCCCTCATTAAAGTCCTTTGGCACATGATATTTACAACATTTTTGGCAATTGAATATCTTGCAACAGTTCCTTCTCAAATTTATTTAAATCTTATTACTTTCTCATTGTCATGTCATCTTTCTACCACTGTACCGAAGGGCTGTTGAAGGAAGAGATCAGACATGCTATTTTCCCAGTACTATACCTTGCATGTAGAAGGATTTGGTAAATACTTTTTGATTTAATACAATGACTGTAAATTATAGATCTCTATTAGTAAAATTCTCATTCAATTAATTTCTATGCACAGATAAGAGAACATGAAAAAAAAAGCAATTTCTTAAAGCACTTTCATCAAGATATTAACACAAAATCTTTGTTACTGACTATATATTGCCACTGTTGGTATCTGAACTATGTAATCTCTAAAGTCAAAATAATACATTTAAGATTTTTCTCTTTTTTACTTATTTTAAATTTTTAAAATTTAAATTCAATTAATTAACATATAGTGTATTATTAGTTTCAGAGGTAGAAATCAGTAATTCATCAGTCGCATATAACACCCAGTGCTCTTTATGTCACATGTCCTCCTTAATGCCCATTACCCAGTTACCCCATCCTTCCATCCACCTCCCCTCCTGCAACCTTCAGTTTGTTTCCTATGATTAAGGGTCTCTTATGGCTTGTGTCCCTGTCTGATTTCATCTTATTTTATTTTACCCTCCCTTCACCCATGTCTTAAGATTTTTCTTACATTCTTATAATATTAAAAACATCTACTTAGAATAGGCTAAATATTGAGTTACTTACCTTGCAAAAACTTAGGCAGAAGCACAAATGTAACAAAATAACATGAACAAGCTTCATTTTGGAAACTTTCAGGGTCTGTCTCTCTTCTCCACCCTGGATATTCTTTTGAAATTTAATTTTTAACCTTTGAAAAAATATTTAGAAAGAGCAAGGCTCCTAAAGAGCTTTGCACTTTTGAACTCAGAGAATTTGGCTAAAATCCAGAGTTTTACCGTAACTGAAACCAAAAAAGGCCTTCCCAGTAAATAGCTGAGTGAGGTGACCAATAGGGAGCATGTTTCCTCCAGAGGAAAATAATTTCCACAGTTTGTTAATAGACAGCCCTTCAATTTTGCTTTTTTAGAGAAGACAGAAACTACACTGAAAGAAAATTGCTTGTGTTTTTGGCAAAATAAAATTAGAGTGTTTTCCCTTAAGTTTGAAGATGAGGAGATGAGTAAAAGTATATCATGTTGAAGGCTGTGAAGAATACAGTAAATATCCTGAACAAAACATTTCCTTTACCATGCATCCGTTATGCTGTGATCAAATTATATTGTCTGAGCATAGAAAACTTTTTTAAAAAACTATTTTACTTATTTGAGAGAGAGGGAGACAAAGTATGAGCAGCGGGGAGGAGACAAGAGAGAGAAGGAGAAGCAGATGAGCAGGGCGCCCAATGTGGGGCTTGATTCCAGTACCAGACCATAGGTTCCAAAGGTGAGGGCAGATGCTTAACTGACTGAGCCACCCAGGTACCCCAGCATAGAAAACTTTAAAACATAAGTTTTATTGCCCCAGCACCGAGTGTAGTGCAGGATTCATTTTTATTTGTGAAATAAATGTTAGGGTTTTCCTGAAGCAGACATGAGACAGAGTTGGGGCTACAAGTTAGAAATTAACTCCAGTGAAAGAAAGGGAGATTAAGCAGGAGTGAGCAGAGAGAAAAGTGAGACCGCAATGCAGGTTCAACAAAGCCCTGGTTAACTCACGGGGAGCTCTGGAGTGAGTGTGGCCTGTCACAGTGTCTCTGGGTCAGGCAGGAGTGGTTAGACTGTTAAATCCTGCCTTGCTCAGTCACCTGGTGTGGATTGTCCAGGAAAGGCATCCCCTTAGGTGAGGCCATTCTCTGCAGCTGAGGCAGACTCGGAAGGATCTGACATTTTAGTTGTCATCAGAAGAAATGTCTCCTCATCACACTTTTCACAGGTAGGTAGCAAACCCTTCCATGAAGTGGAATTTGGGAAACTCGTCTTCCCATTTTTAGAGTGCACCATTTGCACCTCTTAGGTCTACCTTTCATATATGCTCCAAGAGTGGCTCCTTCAAAACTGCAGTAGGCTTTTCTTCCTGAGGGAAAATTTAGAAGGAGGTGGTAAGAAAGAATGATGGCCGGGATCCCTGGGTGGCGCAGCGGTTTGGCGCCTGCCTTTGGCCCAGGGCGTGATCCTGGAGACCCGGGATCGAATCCCACGGTCGGGCTCCCGGTGCATGGAGCCTGCTTCTCCCTCTGCCTATGTCTCTGCCTCTCTCTCTCTCTCTCTCTCTCTCTCTGTGTGACTATCATAAATAAATAAAAATTAAAAAAAAAAACAAAAACAAACCCAGATGAAGATCTTAAAAAAAAAAAAAAGAAAAGAAAAAATGATGGCCCTGGCCCTTGTAGTTGCTCTTGAGGCTCCAGGTGATGCTCATCCATCCTCTGCCTTTTTTCTATCCATTCTAGATTCCTTTCACCCTGAGCTTCCACATCTGCCAGCCTCAGTTGCTTACCTAATGTCATGACTCACAAACTTCCTGGAGCCTCTGGTTACATTTCCTTCTCAGACCATAGTTGTCTTTATCCTTTTACTGTCACAGGAGGCACTAAATAGCTATATGGTTCCATACATACTCTTTTCCCTCACTGTATGACAGCAGCCCTGCTTCCTCTAAATGAGCAGGGTCAGTTATTCCTGTCAACGTGGTGACTCCTCTTCTTTCTTGCCGATTCCTAGACACTGGAAGCCCAATGTGCACCAGGCAGAAGGCTCAGCTCATAACTCATTGGGATTCTTGCTGTGCCTCCTGGCAAAAGAATGCTTCCTTGAAGAAACAAGATCCCTAATTCTGCAAAGTCTACAGTTGTGGAGACAGGAAGCACAAAGCTCTGTTAGTCACTGGGAGTGACAGTATGTGTGGTCATTCCAGCTTCTAATGCTTGGCTCCCAGACCTCCATCTTCTACTATAGGGGGTACAATGCTAAATGAAGGTTTTTTATTCAATGCATATATTACTTCCTGGAGGACAGTACCCAGTCCTCAGAGTATTGTCTTTTTTTTTTTTTTTTTAAGATTTTGTTTATTTATTCATGAGGGACACAGAGAGAGAGAGAGAGGCAGAGACGTAGGCAGAGGGAGAAGCAGGCTCCATGCAGGGAGCCCAATGTGGGGCTCGATCCTGGAACTCCGGATTACGCCCTGAAGGCAGATGCTCAACCACTGAGCCACCCAGGCGTCCCTCAGAGTATTGTCTTTAAATAGCACCTCACTTCTGCATTCAGCAGGCTGTTCCAATGACCATAAGGCTGCCAGCTTTCAAGTGATGGTATATGATATGACCAGTGAACTGCATGGTCATTGACCTACTCACATCTCCTTTGCTATCAGGTGGGTCCCCTTGTCTGACAGGATGTTGGAAGATTACGCTGAAATCTTTCGGATTTTGATCCCAGCTGAGGCCTCGCAGGCAAGAAAGGCACACGTCAACCTGGAATGTGTGTCTATTTGTGTGAGAACGTACCACTGGCTCTTGTAAAATTGAAAGGACCAACTGTGTTAATTTACCAACAAGTGGCAGTTGCTTTCCCTGATGCATTTTCAGCTTGTACCTACATTGTAAGCCCACCTATCTGTAAACCAAACATGTTTTTCCCTCTTCCTGGTCATACCATATTCCTATGGCTGTGAGCTGAGGAAAGGACTTGGGTGCAACAGTTTGGATTAGGTGTGGAGGGGGAAATCTGAGCTACAAGCTGGTGCAGTTTTCTAGTGTCCTTGGTCCAGTTTGTATTTGGTTCTGGGTGTACACTTCCATCTTATAATACGGTTTTTCTAGGCCTGCTCTACCTTATGTTTTGTGGGTGTTAGGACTCAGCTCATAATGGGCATTTCTGGTCACAGGTGACATAGTGTGCAAGGTTCAGTAATTCCAGATTTACCAGGGGCTAGTAGTAAAGTTATTTCTCAAAAAGGGTATAGTTTTCTGCTGTAGATAATTCATGGCCTTGCTCCAGAACCCCAGGGTTCTCTTTTGTAATTCTCTCAATGGTTCCTTCTCAAACATTGGGCAATGTTTTTTTCCACCACTGACAATTCTAACATCATAGGTTCTGTCAAATCATGGGAGAACTCTTTCCTGCTCTGGCAGCCTGAGCAGTATTCCTCAGTGTTTTGTGCTTCCTTCTTTGTGAAGGCAGTTCAAGATAAATAAATTGTCTTTTACTTTAGAGAAGATATCCTGGCAGTTTTCTAAGCACTGGTTTCCTAAAAAATTTATTGATGTGCCAAGCTTTGTCTCCTGGAGTATATGTATCTTTTTAAGGCATTTAGCAGGCTAGCCACCTCTCGCTTACCTGCTCTCATCAAGGTAAAACCATCAATGTAATGGAACAGTGTGATGCTTTACAGGAAATCCAGATGATCCAAATCTCTTCAGACTTTATTATGACGGAAGATGGGAGATAAGATCTATGGAAAAACTGTAATGTATATTGTTGCTTATCCCATGTGAACAAGAACTGTTTCTGATCTTCTTTCCTGTTTAAAATACTTACAATTGTTTAGGTTTCACTGACTAAATTCTTATTGATACACTTTATAATATTGCTAAAACTAGCATCAAGGTTCTTATCTCTAAAAGAAATTCAACTGAAACAATTTTAAAGCAAAGGGGTGATTAGAATGAATAGAAAACAACAGCAAAAATATCCAAATTATAAATTTTTTACAACAATAAAAGCATACAACTCAGGATAGCATTAAAAGAATAAAATGAATCAAGTGATAAAAAGGAAATAATAAAGACATAAGCAATAGTAAAGAAACCAGAAAGTAAAAAAGTAGCAGATTTGATATATAAACCAATGAATGATTTTGAGAAATTAAAAAAGAGAGAGGGTTAAATATTTTAGAGGAAAGCTGTTGAAGTGGCAATTTTTAGGGGGGCTGCCAACATCCATTTTCCTTCATAATAGGTTCCCAATTCTCTTTGTGGAATTATTGCTCTTCTATTATGGGTTGTTTGGGTGGGAGAATAATTCCCAGCACCTGCTTTTCAAAACAAGTTAAGAAATCCATATCCAGCCTCTTTCCATTCCCTTTTAGAGCAGAGACTAATGAAAGAGTCTTTTTTCCTCATGTCTGAATCTTGAATTAAGTGATAAAAGAACAGAAGAACCAATTGGGAATTATATATTGAAGCAGCAGCAGCAGTGCACCAGTCAGACAATTTAGCTGTTAGTTATAAGACAAGTTTCCTGTGATTCCTTTTCACCGTCCTGACCATCCTCAGTTCTTAAGCCTAACTTCTTAGCCTTCTGTCAATAGTCTGAACATCCTATTATCTGCCAAATGAATTTTCTTTTGCTAAAGTTATTCAGAGTTGGTTTGGTAGCTTGTCACTTAGAACCTTAAGTAATAAAAGTATGTGCAATTTATCAAATAATCTGAAGATCCAGATGAAAATTTCAAGGAAAATAAAATGATCAGAATAATTTATGCAAGGAGAGGTAGAAAATTCAAATAAATTAATAGCTAAGAAAAAATAGAAAAGTTAAAGATTTTAACCCCTAACGACACTTTTACTAACTCTTTCTTTTTAAAAAGATTTTAAGTAATATCTACACCCAATGTGGGGTTTGAATTTACAACCCCAAGATCAAGAGTCACATACTCTACTGACTAAGCCAGCCAAGAGCCCCTATTTTTTTTAAAGATTTTATTTTACTAACCCTTTTAAGAAAGATCATTCTTCTGTTATTTAAACTTTTCTAGAACACATAACAAGATGAAAAGCACTCCAATTTATTTTTTTTAAGATTTGTTTATTTATTTATTCATGAGAGACACAGAGCGAGGGGTGGAGGGCGTGCAGAGACACAGGCAGAGGGAGAAGCAGGCTCCATACAGGGAGCCCAACATGGGACTCGATCCCGGGCCCCCAGGGTCACACCCTGGGCTGAAGGCAGCGCTAAACCGCTGAGCCACCTGGGCTGCCCCGAGCACTCCAATTGATTAGCAATACTCAAAAAATGGTAAGACGGGCCTCTGAAATAAATCTTTAAGTTAATAATTATAATCATTCATTTATATGTAATGATCCTAAATAAAATATTAGCAAAGTATACATTACAAATTACAGCATATTAAAAACAATATAATGACCAAGTGGGGAGCATTTTAGAAATTTACAAGGATGTTCAACATTAGGATATCTATTTATATAATTCAGTATATTAAAATTTTTAATTAATTAAAATAGATTAAATAAGATAATCTGTATAATTATATCATAAAATATGGAAAAGGTGTTTAATATGAGTTTAACATAAATTCTTAATTTTTAAAAAGTGAGCAATCTGGAAAAAGAACAAATATCATTAATATCATAAAGGATAGAAACCAACAGTAAACACCATGTACAATGGTGAAACACTAGAGGCAAACCCATAAAAATCAAAGATGATGTATTTAAATGTTGTTGTTGCTATTGGAGGCAATAAATATGAAAAAAAATATTGCAGTAGAAGAGACAAAATTGCCATTATTTGCAGATAAAATGAGTCTACTTAGATAAAAGTGCTTGAAAAAGTATTAGACCTAATGTCAGTTATTAAAATGACTAGATACAAAATCAATAGAAGAAAATGACTTTCTTATCAACAATTAAAAAAGTGTAATAGATGGTTCATAATGACTGACATTCTCTATAGTTAGTATCTCTTCCCTCCCAACATGTCATTGAAAATAAATATAAAAATAAAAATAATTCCATTGCACCATTAAAAACTGAAGAGGGATTCCATCAATAGGATATAAACAGTGAAGAGTTACTGAAGATGTATAACAGAGGAAAAGATTAATTGCAAAACTCAAAGTTTAAGAAATGTTATATAGGTGACAGCAAGGTATCCAGAATAAGGGAAACCACAAAATAAATGGAGACAGTAGAATCTGAGAGAAGTGA
Source organism: Vulpes lagopus (assembly GCF_018345385.1). Classification (NCBI taxonomy): domain Eukaryota; kingdom Metazoa; phylum Chordata; class Mammalia; order Carnivora; family Canidae; genus Vulpes; species Vulpes lagopus. The sequence goes on from NC_054829.1 coordinate 105,981,233, forward strand.
TGGACTAGGTGGTCAATTAAAGAAAGATCAGAACAATTGAGCCAGTAGCCCATTCTTTTATTATTTTTAAAGTAATCTCTACCCCAACCTATGAGGGGCTTGAACTCAAAACCCCAAGACCAAAAGAGTTACCTGCTCTGTCAACTGAGACAGTCAGGTGCCCTGAGCCCGTATCCCATTCTTGGGGCAACTTACTTCAGCATTTGTTCCAAGATAAAGTCTACAGAAGGCTCTCTGCCCACAGGTTCTAACTTAGCAGTTCCTGAGTGGATAGTGAGGCAGGAGACGCAAAGAAGCATTCCAGGTATATACAACTTCATGGGGTTCAGGAAGTCTCTGCATTTGAAAAATAAGCCATAGGAAAGCTCCTGAGGCCTCACATCCCACTGTACCCCTCTCCTGCACAATCATCCACGCAGAGATCCTAACAAGGATCTATACAACCAGAATGTACAGCACAAGAAAAATAAAAAGAAAGATTAACTTCATTTATGACTATAGGTGCAAAAAGTCCAAGTAAAATGTCAGCAAATTGATACAAACAAAATCTTAAAAAGGATTCAGCAGTCTGTAATTAATAACATCAACATTTGACAACTATTTTATGCACACACACAAACGCACATATGTCTGTAGGTTCAAGTAAATACGTGGGCTGTCATAATTATTATTTTTTAAAATTTATTCATAAGAAACAGAGAGAGAGAGAGAGAGAGAGAGAGAGACAGGCAGAGTCCCCCCCATGCAGGGAGCCTGATGTGGGACTCGATTCCAGGTATCCAGGATCATGCCCTGGGTTGAAGGTGGTGCTAAACCACTGAGCCACCCGGGCTGCCCTCAAAGCAACCATTAAAAGTCATTTTGAAATAGTCTGGGAAAATTCTACATGGACTGTTACTAGCTGATATTAAGGAATTATTACTTTAGTTAAGTGTGATAATGGTATTGTGATATGTTTAGAAAGTCCTCTGGGAAAAAAAAAGTCCTCTGGTGGAGATTTATGGATGAAATGCTATGTGAAGCTTACCACAAAATACTCTAGCCCCCCCCTCAAATACATACATACATATAAAATAAAAAATATATAATAGTAATTTATAAATAATTATAAGATAAAATATTTTGGAATCACAAATTTAAAAATATATATTTTTAAAATAAAATATTTTCCAAAGAAACAAATAATCCAATCATGAAATGGGCAAAAGACATGAAGAGAAATTTCACAGAGGAAGACATAGACATGGCCAACATGCACATGAGAAAATGCTCCGCATCACTTGCCATCAGGGAAATACAAATCACAACCACAATGAGATACCACCTCACACCAGTGAGAATGGGGAAAATGGGGCAAAAGACATGAAGAGAAATTTCACAGAGGAAGACATAGACATGGCCAACATGCACATGAGAAAATGCTCCGCATCACTTGCCATCAGGGAAATACAAATCACAACCACAATGAGATACCACCTCACACCAGTGAGAATGGGGAAAATTAACATTAACCACAAATGTTGGAGAGGATGTGGAGAAAAGGGAACCCTCTTACACTGTTGGTGGGAATGTGAACTGGTGCAGCCACTCTAGAAAACTGTGTGGAGGTTCCTCAAAGAGTTAAAAACAAACCTGCCCTACGACCCAGCAATTGCACTGTTGGGGATTTACCCCAAAGATTCAGATGCAATGAAACGCCGGGACACCTGCACCCCGATGTTTATAGCAGCAATGTCCACAATAGCCAAACTGTGGAAGGAGCCTCGGTGTCCATCGAAAAATGAATGGATAAAGAAGATGTGGTTTATGTATACAATGGAATATTACTCAGCCATTAGAAACGACAAATACCCACCATTTGCTTCAAAGTGGACGGAACTGGAGGGTATTATGCTGAGTGAAATAAGTCAATTGGAGGACAAACAGTGTATGTTCTCATTCATTTGGGGAATATAAACAATAGTGAAAGGGAATATAAGGGAAGGGAGAAGAAATGTGTGGGAAATATCAGAAAGGGAGACAGAACATAAAGACTCCTAACTCTGGGAAATGATCTAGGGGTGGTGGAAGGGGAGGAGGGCAGGGGGTGCGGGGGGAATGGGTGACGGGCACTGAGGGGGGCACTTGATGGGATGAGCACTGGGTGTTATTCTGTATGTTGGTAAATTGAACACCAATAAAAAATAAATTTATTTTAAAAAAATAAAATAAAATATTTTAAGGATGCCTGGGTAGCTCAGTGGTTATGTATCTGCCTTTGGCTCGGGGCATGATCCTGGGTCCGAGGATTGAATCCCATGTCGGGTCCCCTGTGGGGAGCTTGTTTTTCCCTCTGTCAATGTCTCTGCCTCTGTTTCACTTGTGAATGAATAAAATCTAAAAAAAAATGTTTATATGCATAATTTATAATTATATATATTATAATAAGGAAGGGATAGATGAAACAAGATTTGCAAAATGCTGGTAATTGTTGAAACTGAATTATGAGGTTTGTTATACTGCTCTCTGAACTTTTATGTTTGAAATTTTAATAATAAAAGTTTTAAAAAAGAAAGTCATGAGTTCATATTGTTTCCAATTTACAGTCAACTTTGGCTAAGTCCTTAGAACATCTTGTTCTAGTATAAGGTTTTTCAGCCCTTTCTCTTCTCTGTTGTTTAGAATATCTCCTTACCAAGAATTTTAATTTTAATTACTAACTTTTCAGTAGCACAAATGGATGTATGCTACTTATATGCTTTCTCTTTTTCCCTCCATTTTTTTAAAAGATTTTATTTATTTATTCATGAGAGAGAGAGAGAGAGAGAGAGAGGCAGACACACAGGCAGAGGGAGAAGCAGGCTTCCTGCAAGGAGCCTGATGTGGGACTCGATCCTGGATCCCGGGATCATGCCCTGAGCTGAAGGCAGATGCTCAACGCTGAGCCACCCAGGCATCCCCCTCCATTTCTTTTATAATCTCTTTGTCCATTATTCTGTAGTCACTTTGTTGACAAACACAATAAATGGTCAGAAATTCAAATTATAAAGTTCAGTTTAGTTCAGGTAACAAATACTTATTGGGCATTATTTTTTTTTATAGGCACTGTGCTAAATGCTTAGGATTCCAAAACAAACTGTAGTGTCCATTCTTCGGGAACTTAGAATCTAGTGTAGATTTCTCAGTTGGGTTCTGCAGATGCCGTTAGGAGTTCTGTGAGAAGTCACTAGGAATTCAAAAAAAAAAAGAAAGGGGAAAATTTTTAATTTTTTTGACTTTCCTTCTCCATGCAATGCCAGTACTTGCAGTAATGAAAAGTGATCAAGCAGCTCTGTTAGTAATTTTGCTAGAGATTTTTCAGCTATATGGCAGTGTCTGCATGACTATGTCCATTTGGTAGAGTCCACTCTGTTTTTGATGTGAGATAGGGGATGCTATTGATAATTAGTGAGTGCTGAATTGTACTGAGAGGGTAGTGATAGGCTGATGGCATCAGCTTCTCCCTCTTGAACTGTATCTCCTTATCCTCCCCCAGCCTCTCCATACCCACAGCTACCAGAGAGCAAACAAACTTTCCCTGATATGATTAAAAGAAAAATCAAGGAGTAAATTCTAAGTAAAGCTATGACTCAGATGCCTCCCTGTTGTTTTGTAATTTTGTGATTGCAAAACATGGAGCTTGTCATTAAGAGTGAATTATAAAGATTTCATTTTTCCTTTCTGATTTCCTTGTGTAGTTTTCTTGTTTTACACTTTGTTAGAAACTGTTTTACAAACATGACTTAAAGTCCAATGTGATGATCTCAAGGTCGTGAGATTGAGCCCCACATACTCAACCAATTCAACAAGGTCATGTAAGGAAAAAATGTCTCCTAAGCAGGCTAGTTTCTGCAGCCATTCTTGATCTTCAAAGAATTTGGCAAAATCTCGCCTATTTTCTTGGCAGTATTACCACAGTCCACTTCTCAGCGCAAACATCCTGTTTGCGCTGAGAACCAAAATCTGTATTAGTTTTTGTTATTGTGTAACAAATTAGAACCAAAATCTGTATTAGTTTCTCTTATTGTGTAACAAATTAGATTGATAACAATGATAGAGGAGAGTACTCAGAGGTCTGAGTCCAAAGATTCAGAAACCAAGGGTATGGTGCTATCATGAAGACTAACAGGGAACTGGAATGACGCACAATTTGGGAAGAATAAGAGGTGAGGGGTGGGACCGAAACGGACTGAAAACTCTGAGACTCTAGGGTTCTACTTTGTTCCTCTAAGTGGCTGAAGTTACTTCACGTCTCTGAATGTTACTTTCTTGCTGTCAAGAAGTAAAATAAAGGGGAACCAGGTAATCCTGAAGGTCTTATAAAACTTCAATAATTTTTATCACAGTGAGTTAGAAATAACAGTGGACCCCAAATGGAGCTAAACGCTGAACATAAAAGTTAAATGAAGCAAAGCAAAATAGAGCAGGGCAGTTATGCAAAGCAAAATAGAGCAGGGCAGTTATGAGTAATATTCTTCATGATATACAGTATTTAAAATACATTTACCAATATGAATAAAAATACATTTATCAAGTTCCTTTTATATGTAGGCTTCTTAGGGGCTTAGAATAGTGCAGAAGACATATTGTGATTCCTAGTGATGAGGGAACAGAAGGCTAGCTGAGAACAAAGCACAAGCTCACACCCTGCAACACCCCCCTTCCACTCCTGGGTGGGAATATATGTGACTTTCCCCCAGGAAGTTCCCAAGTATCTTAATGTTAATGCCCTGCTAGAGGAAAAACAACCTTAACTTTGATGTAGGAATGAGCCGCAAATGGGGCTAGGCAGGGAAAGTTAAGGGAAAGGCTGAGAATCAAGTTCCCAGAAATCTGTGGGTTCCCATAAACGAAAGGTCCAGAGTCAGGCTCCCACCCATCCCAAGAAAACAAAGACAGTAAAAACAGAGAAAAATAATAAACCTGGCTTCCTAGCTCCAAAATGTTGGGGAGTATCTCCCTTTGATGGTTTCCTAAGTAATCACGGAAACTCACCAGACCACAAAGAAGTCAGTCATTATGGTGTTATCAATACTCTCTGATCAATCCAAGACTGCACAAGAATGTCAAGGCCATTGGGCTCCCTGGCCCGGTTCTCAATCAAAGACTGCCACTAAAAGCCCTGTGGCAATCCTGTGGGGACCCCTCTGGCTTCTGAGAGATTTCTCTGTACCTCTGCTTACTAAACTTTATTTATTTATTTATTCATTCATTCATTTATTTTAGTCACAGAGAGAGAGAGAGAGAGAGAGGCAGAGACACAGGCAGAGGGAGAAGCAGGCTCCATGCACCGGGAGCCCGACGTGGGACTCGATCCCGGGTCTCCAGGATCGTGCCCTGGGCCAAAGGCAGGCGCCAAACCGCTGCGCCACCCAGGTTTCCCTCTGCTTACTAAACTTTTATCGCTTTGCTCACTCTCTATTGTCCTTGAGATTCATTCTTCAACTCCATGAGGCAAGACCCAAGCTCTCTCATATCAACTTGACAACTGCAAGGCCTCCAGTATCTTACAGGTCCTCCCCAACATATGGAAATCTTTTTGAAACTTCCCTTTTCCTTACCTTCAACTCCCAGGTATATAATCAGCCAGCCCTCACTAGCCCGGGGCAGCAGCACTCTTCCTGCCTGTGGGTCCTGCCCCCATGCTTTAAACAAACAAACAAACAAACAACAAACAAAAAAACAAACAAAAAACCCCCCCACCATTTTGCACCAAAGACGTCTCAAGAATTCTTTCTTGGTGGTTGGCTCTGGACTTCACCCCAGCAAACCTCACCTATATTTCCAAAACTACATCACTAGTATTCCCATAGCGAAGTTCACAAAGTTCTTTCCCAATTACATCAGCCCTCTGAAGCAGGTACCAATCCGCACCCTTTCAAAGAAGAGGAGGTGGACTGTGTCAAATACCAAAGGAAGGAAGGTCTCAAAAGATTCCAGTATAAAAGAGACCAACCAAATTTAACAAATAGGAGATCACTAGCTTTCCTTGGTAGAGAAATCTCACCGGAAGCTTAAATTAGGTATTAAGGTCTTAAAGGAAAAAAAGGATAGAGGGGCTTGTAGCATAGATGGTCCATGGCCTGTGTCAGTGCTCAAAACCTCCTCTCCAGGGACCCCTGGCCGGCTCAGTCAGAAGAGCCTGCCACTCTTCCCTCCCAGCTGTGAGTTCGAGCCCTAGGTTGGGTGTAGAGATCACCTAACTAAAAGGTTAAAAAGAAAAAAAAAAAAAGTCTTGACAAATTAAATAAACTATTTGGCGTAAAAGATAAAAATACAGCTTAGGGCAGCCCCGGTGGCTCAGCAGTTTAGCGCCGCCTTCAGCCCAGGGCGTGATCCTGGAGACCCGGGATCGAGTCCCATGTCGGACTCCCTGCATGGAGCCTCTTCTCCCTCTGCCTGTGTCTCTCATGAATGAATAAATGAAATCTTTAAAATAATTTTTTAAAATACGGCTTCGTTTTTTGTTACATAAAATATACTTTTAAAGAAAAAACATTTTAATTTATTTTATTTTTAGAAAAAACATTTTTAAAGAAAAGAACACACATGCACGCACTTTTCCCCTTCCTTTAACGAAGTGTAACGACAGGACAAAAGAACCGCCACAGTTCACCTCACAGTCGAGCTTACTTCAAAAGGTCCGGAAGAAACAGACGCGCTCAGCAGAACGCAGGAAGCCCTGCGCGGGTTGCGACCCCACCAGATCCACCCCTGGGTACAGCGCAGCTGCAAACTCAGAGATGGGGCAGTACAGTTGCTGGGGCTGGCGACGAACTAACGAACGAGGAGACCATTCTGCAGCCTGAGAAGCCAGGGCTCCCCACCAGCTCCCAGCCACCTGGAACCGCCAGGTCCCCGGGAGAGGGGGGCGGAACTCTCACGCCAACCATCTCCCGGGGCAACAGCGCGGCCGCACTTCCGGCAACTTCTCGATTCAACGGACGCCACTATTATACGTCATTTCCTCCGCTCCTCCGTAGGCAAGCGGACGTGACTGCCGTAAACTACTGTTTGACGGTGGGTCGTATTGCCGCTCTTCCAGCGCTGAAGGCTGTTTTGGAAATGTGACAGCGCCCCCGGTTCTGCCGGTGACTGGCTTTTTTGTAAATCAGTCGTTCGAATTTCTGGTCGCTCCCCGCCACCTTTGTGCGGGTACGGTGGCCGAGGAGGCTCGTTCACGGCGGAAGTACCGGGCTGGCGGGTGGGTGGGGGCAGCGGGGCCTGAGGTGCACGTGGCTCCGGTGCGTTGCGGTAGCGAGCAGAGGGGTCTGAGGATGTCTGGACGCGGGACTGGCTACGGAGGGAGGGGGGAAGGAAGGGAATGTGGCGTGAAGACCTTTCTGCCTGCTGGGGGAGGAGATACTGACCGGGGGCGGAGAGGCTGGTGAGCGGTCGGTCCGCGCGCACAGGGCAACGGGAAGGTGACACTCCTCACCCTCGGGTTCATCTCTGGCGGCTTGGCCTTGGGTGAGGTGGCAAGGTTGCTGCACTTATTACTGTCCCGCTGTATGATGTTCTGACCGTGGCACAGAGGGTGGTGGACCCAGAGGCCACAATGACCAAAAAGATACGTACTGTTTTTCTTACCAGGTAGAGTAAGCATGTCTTTTCGAGGCGGTGGTCGTGGAGGCTTTAATCGAGGTGGTGGCTTCAGTCGCGGCGGAAGCAACAACCACTTCCGAGGTGGAGGCGGTAATTTCCGAGGCGGCGGTGGTGGTAGAGGAGGATTTGGACGAGGAGGTGGCCGCGGAGGCTTTAACAAAGGCCAAGACCAAGGACCTCCGGAACACGTAGTTTGTATGTCGGTTTCAAAGCTTAACCTACTTGGGGGCGGAGGTTGTGGGTTTAAGTATGGGAAGTGAGCGTGCTGAAAGGTAGCTCTAGCAGCTCTCCTATGGAAGTTGCTGCTTGGTTGGGGAATCGGGTCTGGAGATGCTGTAAGCTGACTTACAATCGTGTTGTAGCGCTCAAATGTAAAGGGGAGATCAAGAAAGCAGAACAACACTTAGAATGCGTCGTGGAGGTGGAACTTGAGCTTGGGCTGAAAGGAAGTTATTAAGTAGGCAATACTGTATGTTTATTCCTGTTGTCCCCGTTTTACAGGTAAGAAAACCGTGAGAGTTGAGTTTCTTTGCTAGGGTCGTAGTAATAAGTTTCTTTGCTGGCATCATATTAATAAGTGATCCGTTTGAGCTACAAAGCCACGTTTTCTGACTCCAAAGCCCGTGCTCTCCATTGCTTTTCATAAATAAGAGAAGTGAGGAAAATTGCTTGTTAGGGAATCTACAGAGGGGAGGGAAGCCAAGGAAAAAACCCAATGAGAGTAGATTTGAAGTAATTATCAATGAGGTGGGATGGAAGTCCTGGGATGTGAGACAGATTTGATAGTAGAAGCCTACATCAAAAAGGAGAAGTGATGAAGAGAGTGCAACCTCACACTGGTTGGATCAGTGTGCAAAATGGTTTGAAGAGTGCAATGGCTAGAGTTATAGGTCCCAGCCCACAAGCATGCAACAGTCCGTGCATGATGCACTGTGAGGGTAGTGAAAGTGAGGAGGAAAAAAGGACGGGTTTGATGGGAGAGCAATTTCAATGGAAATAAATTCAGTAGAACTTGGCTAATTTGGGGGAATAAAAGGTTCCAGGTTTGGATTTTGGGTGATAGGGATGAATAATTGGTTTTGGAGGGATGTGATGAGTTTTTTAGTTTGGGGTGACGGTCAGAAATAAAGGTAGTAATTTTGGATTCCACACGTCCCTGAAAAAGAGTGAAGAGTCATTGGTAAAGAGGTGGTAGTAGGAAGTTATAAAAAGGGAGGAAAAAAGGAGAACAAAGACTGATTTACAATTAGGGACTGGGGAAATGAAGAGACAGAATGTAAGCATGGTGTTTAATAATAATATTTATTGTTATAATAAAACACCTGTTATAGGTTGGATGGCCTTAATGTGCCAGGCACCTTTCTAAGCACCTGACATTTATTATTGTGTTTATTCCTCATAGTAATATATATAGGGTGTTGGTATTGCTATTTGCCCTTATTAAGAATAGGACAGTGAATCAGAGAAAAGAATCTTACCCCAGGTCACAGAGCTAATGTGGAGTTTTTGGCTTTTTTTTTTTTTTTTTTTTTTTGCCTCAGAGGAGAACAGATAAATGAAATCCCAGGTACCCAAGAAGAAAGCTTCCAGATGATGTTGGTCAATATCATTTGAAACTGTTTTATATTTTAACATTTTTTTGTCCTATTTCAGTATTAGGAGAGTTCCTGCATCCCTGTGAAGATGACATAGTTTGTAAATGTACCACAGACGAAAATAAGGTGCCTTATTTTAATGCTCCAGTTTATTTAGAGAACAAAGAACAAATTGGTAAAGTGGATGAAATATTTGGACAACTTAGAGATTTTGTATCCTTTTTCATTAGAAGACCGAGTGATCTCATTAGAAGGTTACCATTTGCTTTTTTCTGGAGCTAAGTATTGTTTTAATTAAACTTCTTGTTTTATTCAATTGGGAGAGAGTATTGGTAAGATTGTAACATAAAGGAGAATCAAGAGAAGAGAATGTATCTCCCCATATTGAAAAGGAAGACTATAATAGAGTAACTTCCTTTTTGGAAGGTTTTAGAAGTAATTACCATTTGGATAAGTGCTACAGGATTAAGGTACTTTGCTTTGATTATGATGATGCTACTGAAATAGCGTGGAATTAGAAGTTTTAAAAATAAAAACTTCATTTCCTCTTGGAAACTTATTTCTTACTTTTCCTAGATATTTCCATATAGCTTTGTTTTTAGAATTACATAGGAATTCAGAAGGTTACCTCTTGTGATCTTAATTGCTTATTCCTTAATGTAACTAATAGTATTTTTCTGTTAAATTGTCAGAAAATATGAAGGCATCTTCCTTTAAAAAACTGCAGAAGGTGAGTGAAGCTTCTGATAAGTAGGATCTTTGGTTTTGTAAGTAAATGACCTTCCTTAGGATAGTGCTACTTAGAGCACTTGAACCCTCCAGTATATCACTAGTGAAGCTCTTAAATTGATATGTTCTGTACTTTAAATGTTGAGCTTACTGATCCTTAAAAGTAATTTAATACAAGCTTTCAGAAATTACTCTTAGGCAAATTCTGTAACTGCTACAGTATGTTTTTTCGTTTATGTAAGATTCTTACTGAAAGCTTATATGATCAAACTTTCTAAATAAAGTGTTAAATTAGGAAACATTATTTGAGAGAAGTCAGATATTAAATGATTTCACAGATCTTTCAAAACATGATAAATGCTGTGAAGGAGAACTGCAGATTGCCATGAGGATGTTAGTAGTGGGACCATATTTAGTATATTGGCTTTCTGAGTAAACTAGAAGCTGAGACCTGGAAGTTGATTAGAGGTGATTTCCAAACCTTGTTGCTCATCAGAATATCTAAGGGAGCTTTTAAGGTCATGTATTTCTTGGTCCCACTCTTAGAAATTGGAGCTGGTAAGTCCTCAGATAGGGACCAGGCTTCAATTGTAAAAAGGCAGGTTCCTGGATAATTTTGATGTAATTAGATTAGCACTTGGGAACCACTGCTATTCAAACAGGTGGGAAGCACATTATAAGTAGAGAAAACTGTACAAGTCTCTGAGACAGCCAGTTTAAGGATCTGAAAAAGGCTGAAGTGTAGCTTGGACATAGATCATTTAGGAGGGTCTAGAGAGGTAGGCAGGGGCAGGGTTACTAAGGCCTTAGGTCATGGGAAAGCATTTAGTTTTAGTTTTGTTTTTAAATATTAGGATAAATACAGTTAAGTTACACTTAAAAAGAGCACCAGAAAAATTAAAGAGCACCCTGGAAAGGGGTTAGTACTGTATGTGAAGGGGCCAGGTCAGAGACTGTTGCATCAGTCCCAGAAGAAATGGTGTTTCGGACCAGGGTAATAATGACAGTGGAAATGGAGAAAAGTGGATGGATTTATGAACAATACAGGAAGTAGCATTGATAGATCTTGGTAGTTGATTAACAATTGAAGTTAAAAATATCACCATCTTTCAGATGTCTGATTTCAGATCTTTGTGGATGGTGTCACCATGTACCAAAATGGGAGACACCGGAGAAGAAGGAAATTGGGGGAAGATGATGAATTCACTTTTAGACGTGATGAGTTTGAAGCACTTGTGAGTTATTCACATAGGAGCTCAAAGGAAGAGCCTGGATTAGTGATGGGATTGCAGGTTGTCATTGTGCAGATAGTACATGATACAGTCTAGGAAGAAAGAGTAAGAAAAAGAGCTTTGGGGTATCTCCTAAATTTTATATCTATCTGGAGACTAAGAATAACACCAGTAAAGGAGGAGGCAAACCAGGAGAGTTTCATAAAAGTAGTTATCTTCTGAGTCAGGAGAATAGAAGTGGTCAGCTATGGCAAAGTGCTGCCGCGGAGTTCTTTGGACTTAGCAACAGGCAGGGCAAAAGGTCATGGAGCCAATGGAGTGGTGGGCACAGAACCCAGATGGGTGTAAGAGATTCTAGATGGGGACAGTGCCTTCTTGCTGGCATATGGCTGCTGTAGAAACTGGCAAGTAGCCACTGGGAAATTCAGCTGCTTCAGGCAGGCCCAAGAGCCAGGCTTCTTATTTGGTGACCTGAAAAAAAGAATTGGCCTGTGATAGCCACTTAAATTTGATCTGGATGCCTGCCTTTTGTCACAGTATTACTTATTTGAGGATTTATTATTTTTTAAAAATATTTTATTTGAGAGAGAGATGGAGCATAAGCAGGGGGGAGGTGCAGAGAGAGGGAGGAGCAGACTCCCCACTGAGCAGGGAGCCCAATGTGGGGCTCAGTCCCAGAACCCTGAGATCATGACCTGAGTGGAAGGCAGATACTTAACTGACTGAGTCACCCAGGGGCCCCTGAGACTTTATTATTAAGTATTTTTGTTGTTGTATTTTTGTTGTTGTTTGTTTTTTTCACGGATGCTAAATTGGGACATTCTACCTCTCTTCATTTCTAGATCCACTGCTCAGGTTCAGGTCCTCATTATCCAGCCTAGGATATCCAATTGAATTTTCTGTAATGATGGAAATACCTGCCTAGTAAAATAACCAGTAACCATTTGTAGCTATTGAGTGCCTGAAATGTGGCTAATGTAACTCAGGAACTGAATTTTTATTTTATTTACTTATTTATTATTTACTTTAAAGATTTTATTTATTCATGAGAGACACAAAGAGGCAGGTTCCCGGCAGAGAGCTTGATTCAGGACTCGATTCCAGGACTCTGGGATCACAACCTGAGCCAAAGGCAGATGCTCAACCACTGAGCTGCCCAGGTGTCCCAGGAACTGAATTTTTAATTGTGTGTGTTTTTTTAAAAAGATTTTATTTATTTATTCATGGACACAGAGAGAGAGAGAGGCAGAGACACAGGCAGAGGGAGAAGCAGGCTCCATGCAGGGAGCCCAACGTGGGACTCGATCCCGGTCTCCAGGATCACACCCCAGGCTGCAGGCGGCGCCAAACCGCTGCGCCACCGGGGCTCCCCGAATTTTTAATTGTTAATTAATTAATTTAAATAGCCACATGTGGCTAGTGGCTACTGTATTGAGCAGTGCAGAGCTAGACACTACTTTTGAGAGAATGGACTCTGGGAAGAGTGATAAAAGGTGGTATCTAAAGAGGGATTCCGACATCTTATAAGTAATACATTATCATTTGAAACTCCTTATGCATGTTTTATGTAAAATTGTGAAATATGCCTCATTATGTCTCATTATTATGAAAAATAATCTCTTTAATCCTGAATAATAGAATGGGTTTAATTTATGCATATCCTTTATTACTTTGTATGTTCAGCAAATACTTACTGATTTGATCAGTAGTTTGAAATAGTTTTCAATATTTCAAAGTTTCAAATATTTCAGAGTTTCGAAATAAATAGTGTGTGCTTCATTTTGAATTTTAATGTTAAATTCTTAATAGTTTTAAGGGCAATTCTATTGTGAAAAGGTAGTTAATTTTTAGAAGACATCTATTTATAAAGAGAAATGAGATTGGATTGATCTTCATTTTTATTTATATGCTTGTAATGCTTATCGTGTGGAAAGTTTAAGGGCTTTGTATACATTACTTTTTTGATCTTCATGAAGACTATGGGGTAGGTGCTTCATTCTCTTCATCTGATAGATTAGGACATGAAGGCACAGAGAAATTAAGTCTTTGCCCACGGTTACACAGTAGTTAATGGGGTTGAGATTTGAACCTAGGCAGTCTTGAGTCTAGTGTGTAGATCCTTAATGATCATACTGTATCACTTCCCAAGCCATCACACTAATTCTTTCTGTCATACTTCCAGTTTTATATAGACCCATATAAACTGCTACCACTGCAGAGGTTTTTACCTCGACCTCCAGGTGAGAAGGGACCTCCAAGAGGTGGTGGCAGAGGAGGTCGAGGAGGAGGAAGAGGAGGAGGTGGCAGAGGTGGTAGAGGTGGTAAGTTGTTTTTTGGGGAAATTTTCTAGTGAGATTTCAAACTTGCAGCCAATTCACACAGTACAACTTAATTTTGTATATAGGCAAACCTCTTTTATGTTTTTTTTTAGAAAAGCTATTTTCAAATCTTGACAGATTATCATAGTAATAATGCTTTGTTTCAATGACTTATTTTTTTAAAAAATCTAATAAAGTATAATTTTGAGGGATTTTATCTTTGGGGTTATCCATGTTTTGTTTTGCATTTTATAAAGTGTAAGATTATCTTGACTGAGTTTTAGTTTTTTAATTAATATTATTGGGTGTTGATTATATGCTGAGAGCTAGTTGTATTCTTTTAATATTTATATGTATTCTTTTAATATTCAGCAAAACCTTGTGAGATAGGTGATAGCCTTATTTTAGATGTGGAAATGGGTGGCTTACAAAAATTAATTTGCCCAGTTAATTGGCAAAGACTTACCAATAAATTTATTGCTTTGATTTCAGCATTTTGATATATGTATTTCTTAAAGTTTTGGTACATTCACCATTGTGGACCATTAGATGATGAGCAGGATTGGGGATAAGGTGTGGTGCAGTATTGAGTATGCCTAGATCTGAGTAGTGGTGTGGTGGGGGACAGGATGATGGCAGAGCCTAAGTAGTTGGGAACAGGAGCCAAAAATTGGTTGGATATCTTCTGTTACTGAAACAGAAAGGAGAAAGAAGTCTGTTTCTAACTTTGCCTTTCTCAATTTAATTATTTCATTCTAAATATGCTTTTTTTTGATCCAGATAGCTAGGAGATAATCTCTTTAAGAAATCTGGATATATCTTTTTGAAATATTTTTAAGACACTAATGAGATCCCCCTCATTCCCATTCTATATTCAGTCTCTCATGTGACACTGAAAAAAATTCATTTGTTTTCTTAAAACTTTTATATTTACATACCACTGTTTTGGGAATATGTTTTTTCCTCTTATTGTAATTCATCATTCCTTACAAAGTTAATCAAAAGAAGTAAAAATGGAGACTGAAATAGGAGGTCAAATATGTATTGGATAAATGAAAATTTTTAATTTTTTATTAAATATGTTAGCATCAGTGATGGTCCATATGTGGCTCAACTAACTTTAAATATTGTATTTATTATGATATCCTCAGAGTGAAACCACCCCTATCTGTTACCTTTTGTTCTTAGAATAAAAAGCCTTAGTTTATTTTATTATTATTATTTTTTTAAAGCCTTAGTTTAATCAAAAAAGTAATTCAGCAGAAGTTGAATTACTCATACATTTAATAGTAAGGCTAAGTGGAACTTTAAAGTTACAAGTTTGGTAATTCATTAAAACAGGATTCTTGTTTAAAAAATTGTAACGTAGGTTATTAGGCTTATCAGATTAGGATAGGCTACCATAATTTTTATAAATATTTCCTTTATTTTTAGGTGGTTTTAGAGGTGGAAGAGGAGGTGGAGGTGGAGGCTTCAGAGGAAGGGGTGGTGGCGGTTTCAGAGGTGAGTGTGGAAAAATAGTCTTTGAATCACTGAATTTCTAGGATTGGTATTACCTACCATTTTAAATTTTTATTCAGTCTTATTTCTGTTTCCCCAGTATATGGAACACCATGGTGTTCTTTGCTTTAGCCTAATTTAGATCTTTATTTTATGTCACTTTCTTGCTTTTCCCTTTGGATTTTTTCACCTACTTTTAATTGTTTTGCGGAATTAATTTGAAAAAGCAGTATGAGTGACAGTTAAATTTGGTAAATTGGTTGGCTACATAGTATAAGAATTAATGTTGATTTTAAGCTTGAGATTTTATTTATAGTGCTATTAAAAATTCATTTACTACAGCCTTAATACTTTCATTTTCTCTTAATTAGGGAGAGGACATTAAGTGTTAAGTGTAAGAGTTGACCGAGAAACTTCCTGCATGATCTACGTCAATGGCTCAGAAACTTGTTTCTTGAGCAAGTCTGGAAGAACTGGTCATTTTATGACGGTGGAACTAAAATGTCATCACCATGCAAAAATGAGTACAACAGAATAAGCGATTTTGCTCTAAAAGTATGAACAAATGTTTAAATGTTTTGTATAACACTTGGAAGTCTGGGGGCTTAATAAATGGGCAGTTTTCATTTGAAGCATACTTGGAATTTTTAAAATAAAATGTTTTATTTCTTTAACTTATAATAGAACTGTGTTTATTAAAACAAATTTTTGACGTTAAAAGGAACAATTAAGCTTAAACCCAGTGGATTTCAGATAGAAAAAATGATTTGTTTATGTATATAACTGATTTTTAAAAAGAAGGCTAGTGAAACAGTACTTTAACGTTATTAATAAATTAACACCCCCTTTCAAAATCCTTGCCTTTTGTATATGAAAATATCAGCACTTTTTATTGCGTTTCATTTGTGAACCTTCATAAAGGTTACAAAAGCAGTTTCTTTAATTGTAATTAATAATTGGTTAGCAAATTTTAGTGTTGGGTATGAATCTATTAAACTTGGAACAGCTCTTTTCATGTAAGAACTAAAGTTCAAGAAATTTCTGGAGAAACATTTAATTCTCATTCAACATAGAATTCTGAAAGTTTTACTGACTCTTATTTTACTTTTTTAAGGGGACTCTAAAGGTTTAAGATGTTATTCATCATAAGAAAAAAAAGATATTATTCATCATAAATAATTTGTTCAGATTCCTGGCAATATGTTCAGATTCCTGGGTAGAGACGTTTCAGATTTTTTTTTTTTGAGACATTACAAATTAAATTGACTTTTGATGCCCACTGCTAGTGTAGTATCAAGATATAACTATGAGAGCAAGTTAGAATACTGTGATAATGGGACCATTTCCCTGCCATTGATTTTTTTTTTCTCTTCTCACACGTATTCATTCTCAGAATGATGTTTCTCTAGCTGTTCCTTTCTACCATACTATACCTAATAATTAATACTTGATTAACTCTTGGAATGCTTGAGCATATAGTATTGTCTGCATTAGCAATGTAGGTTTTACTTCTCTTTTTTTGATTAATGGAATTATAGCAGAATTAATAAGCATGTAGGCCATAAATATATATGATGAAAATATGTTGAAAAATTTTCACAGGAAGAAATAGTGCTTTTCAACTTGGGAAACGAGGCTATTTGATTTTTTAGAAATGTTGGGTTGAAATTGGGTTGAGAATTAAAGCCAGAGTTTCTACTCTTGGTTTGTAAAAGACATAGTGAACATTAGAGGGGTGATGATGGCATTGTCCACAGAACAAATAATAGTGCAACTGTCCTGTGCTTTTTTTGACATTTAAAAGTCTCAGATGGTTATGATGGAAACAATGTGTAGATCAGTAGACAAACTACTTGGAGGTTTCCCCTTTTACATTTTTTGGTCATTGGTTATCTTTATACTTTTATTTTCACATCTTAATTCCCCCTTTTTTTCCTTAACAGTTTTCTGGATTTCCTTTTTTTTTTTTTTTCTTTTCTTAAAAGATGTTATTTATTTATTCCTGAGAGACAGAGATTGAGAGAGGCAGAGATATAGGCAGAAGGAGAAGCAGGCTCCCTATGGGGAGCCCAATGTGAGACTTGATCGCAGAACCCTGGGATCACACCCTGAGCCGAAGGCAGATGACCAACCGCTGGGCCACCCAGCATCCCTCTGAGTTTCCTTTGGGGCATTTAGTTTTGAATGAAGTTCACATGTTTAGGGAGCCTAACAGTGAATTCTGTACTGTGGTGTGGTAAATATCACTGAGTTCCATTGTAAAAGATAGTCTGATGATTATTCACGTAATGTCTTTTGAGTTGTTAACTGAATAACATCTTGATTGCTTGCATCATGTTAAAATGTACTTGTTGTCATAGCAATGAAACAGTTTAGTGGAATACAAGCAATATTTCCTGACACTGTTAGAAATTCGGGAAGAGTTAGGAAAGGATTGACTTCAGGCCAGTTGAAGTTTATCAGATTAAAGAATTGTGAGCTATATGTAAACAGGATATGCTTATAGTTCTATTTCTTAGTATTCTAAGCCTCATCCCAATATATCTTTTCCTGTATCATAAAGGAAACATGAACAAGTGGTTTGAATACTCACCACATTCATACCTGTAAAGATTTTATCTACAACAGATGCATTTGGAATTATTTTTCTTTCATTCTTATAAATAGAAATAATTATTTCTGGAAGATTTAAATGGTTGCTGATTTAAATGGATGCTACAATTAAGTACAATCCATTACAGAAAAGGAAGGGAATATGAACCTATGAACCAAAGAAAAATAATTTTTGTTTTATTCTACATACTGAATGCAAACAACAAAACTTAAAACCCAACAACCCAGAGATTTTTTTTTTTAAAGGGAGATTCCTCTTAGGTGTTATGGTAATTGCTTTAGCTAATATTTGAAAATATTTTGATATTGGAATCTGATGAGATTCACTTTCCTCACATAGATACTCTTTGGATTGTTACTTGACATTTATAAGAATTTGAGTGTTGGTAGTTATAAGATCTAGGGCAGATCAACCTGGTTCAACTTCATTTTATTTTTTAAAAATTTAAAGATTTTATTTATTTGACAGATTAGGAGAGAGCACGAGAAGTGGGGAGGGGCAGAGGGAGAGAGAAGTAGACTCTGCTGAGCAGGGAGTAGGGCTTCATCTCAGGATGATGAGACCACGACCTGAACAGAAGGCAGATGCTTAACCAGCTGAGCCACACAGGTGTCCCTTAGCTTTATTTTGTACATGGTGTGGAGGAATTGAGGCAAAGGATTATCTTGGGTCCTCTCCTGCTATGCCGTTCTAGGAGTTCTAAATTAAATTAAGTGGGTATATATAGCCCTCTAGTGGTTTTGCTATATGCTTACACTGTTAACTTTGGTACATGTAGCATTTCTCTGAAGTTACTGATTTTGAAAAAATAGCTATTTGAGAAGAATCAGATTTTAGTAATATTATATGACATAAATAATGGAGGGGAAAAGATGGTAGGGATATTTTATTCTAACAATTTTCATGCTATATTATAACCCATTTCTGTAACCTACTTTTTGGGTTATTATAGTATGGTCCAGAATATTAGAATTGCCCTGCACCTTACAAGATGAATGATTGCATCCAGATTCTTTGCTGATAAATGCTGTGATTGTTATCTGATAATTGTGCATATCAAAGCATAGGGTAAATTAAGTAAGGTACTTAGACTGTGAAGTAGATCATACATATCCATGCTATGAAATACAAACTACTAATAAGTTAGACTTAAATTTATTGACCTGGAATTTATGATAGGACTTTGAGGAAGAAAAGTTACAGAATGATTTTATATGCATATCTCCCCATTTTTGCTTAAAAGAAAAAAAAAAAAACGAGAGAAACTTCAAATCCTAGTATGAATATGTGTTTGTATAAGCAAAGAAAAACAGAAGATCTAAGCCAAAAAATATTACTACCTTTAGGGCAGTGAGATTTGGAAGGATAGAAAGATTACTTTTTTATTTATGTCTGATTATTCAAATTGTTAAGGAAAAGAAACAAATGAAAAAAATTGAAAGGCTCAACAGAAAGGAAACTTAATCTGAAAAGTTTTAGGTGACCAAGTTTGGTTTTTAATTTCAGAACTGATTTCCAGCAACAATGAGTTAAGTCAACTCCTGCTGATTTTGAGTTTGTTTATTGTTTTAATGGGAGGTGTGCACTTCATAATCTCCTTAGATACAAGACTGATGCCCAAAGTGTTTAAAATGTGTGGTGCTTGGTATTTCTCTTTATTCTGCTAATAAGCTTTTTCCTTGTTCTGGGATTTAAAATCCTTTCTTCTCCAGCCCAATTAAATTTGTTAAGATTGCATCTATGAAAAGGCCCTTCTTTGAGGTCTTTGAGTGGAACTGATTGGTTCTGAAAATTCTTCCTTCATTGGTTCTTAAAACATTTCATAATTATTGAAGGCTCATTATGAAGGCTGTCTCAATTTCTTCCTCCAAAATGCTAAGGAATAATTTAGACAACAGTACAGACTCTAAAAATGAAGATGGCTCCGTCTTTTCACAGACTGAACACAATATTGTTGCAGCTTACTTGATCACAGCAGGTATGGATGTTTACTCCATTAACCATTATTTTGCTTTTGAATGGGTGAAGGAAAGGGGTTTTCAGCTTAAGGCAGGAGGAAAAGCATGGATTCAGAGATGTTTCAGGTTCCATATTGTTGACCAACAAGTCAGTTATTTTGTCTCAGTTGGGGTGCTCATGTGGTAAATAGGGATAATAATACTTGCCCTATTTGGTCGATGTGTAGCAAAGAGAAAGTAGGTGAAAGGATAAATGAAGGCATTGTTAATGATGGTTAATGCCACAAGTTATTTTGTATCTTGTGTAACAGTAGTGAAGTGGGACTGAGAAAAGTTTTCTAGAAAATAATTCTTTTATGATCATCCATATATTTCGTTATTATGTTAAGTTTTTATTGGTGAAGAATGTGTACCATGGCAAAAATATATATGCCATTTACTATTCTCATACATACTGTTCATAGTCTTGTCTTGGTGGTGGAATCTAATTAGGATGGAAAGGTCTTAGAAAGAAAAAGTTGCAAAAAGAGGTAGCAGATTATTGTCACTGAGGACAGTTTGAAAATTCAGCTCATTCCCAGAATGCTGTATTGGGAAACTTTTGAGCTTTGAATTTCATCTTTTAGTATCTTTGCAACAATGAGCAACTTCCTTCAGCTTTTTCTTCCATTTTCTTATCTGAAAACAGGATAAGAATAAGGTAACTGTCAAGATTGTTGAGAAGAGTAAAATTAAATGACCTAAATGACACATACAGTAGGTGTTGGATGCATACTTGTTTCTTTCTGCCCACCTGTATGCACTCATTGATGTATACTAAGGTTTAAGATAAAGGCATGTTTACTATATAAAAGGGTGGAGGAAATGAAATAGAAGTTGTCCATCTTTTTAGCATATAGGTTGAATTGTATACATTTTATATTGTGCAGTCCCTTCATTTCCAACTTTATGCTCAGTAATAAGTTTTAGAAGTAACTCTTATATTGGGTTATTGCCATTTTGTGGATTGGCTTATGAAAATTCTCAAATATATTCAAAAGTGGAGTGAAAAGTATGAGTTTATTCTTTATAGTTGCTTAGTTTCCCTATAGTTCACAATTACTTCTGTGCTAGAAATTGTGGATCTTCAGTTAATTTTTGTAAATTTCAGGGATATGCTAACTTGTTCATTTGAATACCTCTGTATGATAAATACTGGACAAGTTCTGTTTTCCTTTCGATGTTTGTTGTTGCAACAATATTAGAAAACAATATGCTAATTAAAGAGAAAATCTTTACAACTACATAGAAATACTTTGTATACAAACTTTTGATTTAGCTAGTTTTTTGTAGATGAACAAGAAAAACTGTCTTTTTAAAATCTGTTTACAAAAGTAACATGCAAAGAAAATTTCTTGTTAAGAAATTGTTCCAGGTTCTTATGCTATAGCAGTAACAACAGTAGGAATTTTACTACCACTACTATGATGATGGTCATCACCACTACCACTACCACTGCCACTACTAGTGCTACTGTTATTTGAATACTTGCACTGTTCTAAATACTTACACATACAGGATAATTCATCCTTATCCTTTTAAGTTAGTTTTATCTTCCCCATTTATATAGATGAAGAGTTTAAGTAACTTACCCAACACACATCTACTAATATCTACATCAGGATTTGAACCCAGGCATTTTGATTCTAGAGCACTCATGTAACCTCAAGGGCCAGTTTTACTGAGGAATATACCTTTTTAATTAATTATTTATTTATTTATTTATTTATTTATTTATTATTTGAGGAATATACCTTGAGGGTGTGTTGTGTTTTTGGTTTTTGGAAGATAAACTGAAGGGAGCATATCTAACCTCTTCATGCTTCTGTTGAAAGATTTATTGTTCTTCAGGTCTCCTAGTTTTCCCCTTTTAACAAAACCCACTTATATTTCCAAATCAAAACCAAAGCTTTGCGGAGAAGAATTTAGTTAAAGCATTTTTTTCATATGTTATCTTTACCAAGAGTTTATTAGTTTAGTTTTGTTTTGTTTAAAATTTAATTTTCAATTTAGTATGTTTCTTAGATTTTAGCTTACAAACTTTTACCAGCTTGAGCACTCTCCCTTTCTCCAGGTAAGGCTGGGAGGCAGGAGGACATGGTATATTGAGGATCTAAAATAAGTTCATTATGGATGAATTGTAAAGTGAAGTGTAAGAGATAATAGGCTGCAGAGGAGGCTGTGGACCAGGTAATGAAGAATCACCTAAATGATGAGGAATCACTGAATGACATGATTCCATTTGCGTCTTAGAAATACACTATAATAATAGCTAAGAGACCACATACAAGCTGTTGTATGATTAAGAAAGATCCTGAAGAGGAAGAAGTGGCAATTGGGATAGAAGTAGACACATTCAAGTGTCAGAAGTTAGAATTGTTAGTTGTATGTGGCAATTGAGGGAGAAGGAAAGGAAGTGTTAAAGATGACAAGTTTTCTGTTTGGGGGTTCCTACTTAGATGGGGAAGCTATTCATCAAGAGAGGAGTACACTTGGGAAAGAACAAATTTGAGGAAAAAAAGTCTCTGGGTTCAGTGTGAGAAATGCCCAGTAAAAAGCTGCATGTGTGGATTTGAATTTTATGAGATCAATCTGGAAAGGAGTAGCATATAGGCTTGGAAATGTATGAAATCACAGACTATGTGTTCAATGTTAAACAAAAGGGGGTCTAAGAAATTTGGACAATGCACATATCTAATAAGGTAGAGATGGAGAAAGGCCAGGGTATAGATTAAGTAGTATCTACCAAGAGATTATAAGAAAGCTACAGAACCCAAGAGAAAATTACCTTAATTTAGACATAACTATTAAATGATCTATTGTCTACTAAGAAAATACCTGCAGTCAGGGAAATAGAGCAGAGAGCTTGAGATAGTGGCTGAATGGATAGAGAAAAGGGCCAAATTGTTTACCTCATACCCCCCATTATATCTAAGACCTCCTCCAAAATACAATTACTTTATTCTGGTTGTGTACTGGTAGGCAACAACTTCTGCATTATGTTTTATATGACTTTTAAAATCATCAAATTTGTACTTAGCTTAGAAAGATTCAATTCATTAAGCTTTTTGGATGCATGCTACAATACTTGACACTATAAATAGAGCCAAAAGGGCACCTGACTGGCTTAATCAGTAGAGCATGTTTCCATCTATCCATGTTGGATGTAGAGATTACTTAAAAATAAAACCTTAAGAAAAAATTTAAAAAAAGAGAGAGAATCACTGAATTTGCTATCATTGTGCCTTACTTATACTTTGCAAGAATAATAGAACTTAAACAATATGAGTTTTAATTGTGCTCTGTTTATTAAGTAAATTTGTTAACTGCCACATACTCATAGAACACAGAAGTCATTAGGAACCTGAAATCTAGATGAGAAAACTAGGAATACCTAAGAGTTAAATGTAGCATCACATGAGATGAATTATGTATAATATAAGCAAGCACTTTGGAAATTTAGAGAAGAGAGAATACTGTGGGTAGGGGAAGGCTCTAGGGCAGAGCTGGGCTTGAATAGAACTTTGAAGGATAGGTAGCATTTGAATAGATACAGGAAGAGAGTGTTTCAAGTGGGAAAAATAAGAGTCAAAATTTACAACAAGCTTGTGTTATGTGATAAATAACTAGAGTAGAGGGCTTGTTTGGCAAATGTGGTAATTTGCTTAGAGAAGGTGAAAACAGATTGAGGCAAAACCTGGAATATCAAGTTGGGACATGGGGGCTTTTATTCCACAGCCAATGGAGAGTATTGGAGTTCTGAGAAGAAAGATGGCTAATTCTATGTTAAAGCCAGCTTACTCTGCCAGCAGTATGAAGGGAAAAGAATAGGAACCTGGAAGACTAGTGTCACAGGATCCTAAAAGAAAGTTTTGACTGAGGCCCCAAGATGTAATAGAAGTTCTTCGTCAGTTGCTACTTTTGGGTGTTGGTGTTTGGAAATCCTCCCTCTCTACAATTGCTGGGGGCTGCTCACCAATAGTACACTTCAAATACAACTCTTCTCTTGTGGCTTACCCCTCCTTTAGCCCCCAGGAATCTGATAATGGCTCTAGCCTGTAAGCCAAAATCTATTCATTCCTCATCCCCACTGTTAGGACCTAGTGTGACCCACAACTAGCTTATGGGAAATTTATGCATCCTTCGCAGCATGTAGAGGTTGTTAATTGGGCTAACATGAGTGTCTGGTCCATTCAACAGTACTACTCATTGTATATAAATATACTACCATTCTAATTATGAAATTCAATCATCTGTCTACTTGAGTCCATCCCATCCCAGGGCATTGACAACAATGAGTTTCTGGCCCTGCAATGCTACGAGTCAGATCCCAGACTGTGGAAACTTGGAGGTGTCATGTGTGAGGCTTCTCAATGTACCTAAAGCCAGTCTGCCTCCCTTTCTGAGTAGTCAAACCTTGCAGTGTGCATTCTATAAGGGGTCTGTGTGTGTGTGTGTGTGTGTGTGTGTGTGTGTGTGTGTGTTGCATGATGAACTCAGGTTTGAAGCTGTTGAATTTCCAAAAATACTGGAACAGTCATATGATCTTACACGTGGTAGATCCCTAGTAATGTTCAATGGCAATGAGTTTAATGAGAAGGGATATGGAACTGGAGCATGAGTCAGGGCTGGAAAGTGACAGAAGAGCTGTTAGGATAGAGTGATAGCTTAAGGCTTGAGAAAGCAAACAATAGAGAAAGAAAAGCCTCAGGCCTCAGGAAGGAGGAAGAGGAAGTTAGACTGCCAAAAGAGATGGTATGGTCATACATATATCTTAAAAATCAGCAGAGGTGGTATCATGAAAGATAGGGGAGGGATTTCAAGAGCAGGGTGATTGACAGGGTATTAAAACCAGCCTTCAGTGCTCTATATGCAATCGATAGATTTTTTGTTTTAATTTTATTGTTTCCGTTTCACAAGAAGGGCTGGGAAGATATTACAACCAGTTTTAAGAACAGTTGGAGCTCATCAAATAAATGAACTAAAATGGACTTGCTATGTTTTTGAAGGGACTTAAATATTTAATTTTGAATACTACTTTTAAACATTCAAATCAAAGTGATTTTAATTTTTGTATATGTTCTCAGGTATAATAAGTATTTTCAGCAACCTAATAGTTCTGGGCATCTTCATTAAGTATAAGGAACTTCGGACACCCACAAACGCAATTATCATTAACCTGGCTGTTACTGATATAGGAGTCAGTAGCATCGGATATCCCATGTCGGCAGCTTCAGATCTGTATGGAAGTTGGAAATTTGGATATGCAGGATGCCAGGTATCGGAGACATTGGAATGAAAGCAAAATAAAATATTAAAGAGATATAAATTTAAACGTCTAAAAAAAAAAAAATATCCTGGGACGCCTGGGTGGCTCAGTGGTTGAGCGTCTACCTTTGGCTCAGGGTGTGATTCCGGTCTGGGGATCGGAGCCTGCTTCTCCCTCCTATGTCTGCTTCTCTCTGTGTCTCTCAGGAATAAATAAATAAAATCTTTTTTTAAAAATACAAAAATACAAAAACATCCCAAGGGTTTCAATCAAACAAGACAATGTAGGATAATAGATAGACTGCTCTTACTGAAAATAGCTTCAGAAGTGACTGGGAAATATATTCTTTAATAAGAGAAATGACATTGGTAGCATTCATTATATTTTCAAAATTTCCCTGACAAAACAAAAAATTTCCCCCAAAACAAAAAAATTAGCATTTAACCAGAGAAGAAAAGTAAAAATTTGCATATTCAAAAAACTTGCATATTGCAAATTCAAAAAGAAATATCCTGTTTTCATTTGAAACAATGAACTATTTAATGACAGTATCATAATATCCAAGTAATGTAGTGAGTTTACCAGTTTTTCCCCCAATGGAAAGTCCTCCAATGGAATTGCTATTAATTATATCCATTATTATTTTTACTGACAAGGAAATATATTAATTTGTATTAGGATAGTAGGCCATGGCTTTTGCTTGATTTTTAAAAAGTTTACTATTTTAAGGTATAAAATTATAGAGAATAAAATGAGAGTAATAGAGTAATGGATACTCACATATATACCACCTGGTTTTGTCAAATCTTAATGTTTTGCAATATGTGCTTCAAGTTGTTTTGCTTTTTAAAGATAAAATACTTGAGGGGCACCTGCGTGGCTCAGTCAGGTAAGGGACTTATTCTTGGTTTTGGCTCAGATCATGGTCTCAGGGTCGTGAGATGGAGCCCTATGTTGGCTCTGTATGCTCAGTGCAGAGTCTGCTTGAGATTCTTACCCACCCTGCTAGTGTGCACACACTCTCTTTCTCAGTTAAATAAATAAAATCTTAAAAAAAAATAAAGATCTAAAACCTGAAAAATACTATTAAAGGCCATGCATTGCATGCCATCCCCAATCTTACTTCCTTTTCTTCCATGAGTGTTTTTCTATCTTGGTACATATTTACCTGCAAATAAACTAAACATCCAGAAAACATCCAGAAAAATGTTTTAAGTTCTGTATAAATAATACATTGTTTATGTGATGCAATCTTATATGATAGTATGTTTTTGATGTTTATCCTTGTTGATGGATGTAGCTGTAAGTCACTTTTTAAAATTACTACACGATATTCCATTTTATGAACATACCCCAGTGTATTTATTTTCCTGTTATTAAGCATTTATTCTCAATTATTTTCTGTCACAAACAAGGCTTCAAGTAAGCATTCTTTTGTCTCTACAATACATAAGAGGTTCTTTAAACATCTTGTTTATGAGAAAGATGGTTGGGTTGTAGAGCATATTCATCTTCAACTTCATCAGATATGGCCAAATTTGCTCTCCAAAATGGGTATGCCAATTATGGGAACTTTGATTATTCCACATTCTCTCCACTGCTTGGAGTTGCCAGACTTTTAATTTTTTTATCACTTTGGTGGGTGTGAAATGGTACTTATAATTTGCACTTCTTTGAATATGTATTGTGGTTTATATCTTATATCATAAACATTCAGGTTTCCTCTTGTATGAATAGCTCATTTTTGTTTGTCTTTTCTTTTTGTTGAATTGTTTATCTTGTGAACACTAATATTTTGTTGGTTATATGCACTGCACTTAATTTATGGTTTGTTTTTGCATTATGTTTATAGAGTATGTTGTATAGAAGTTTTACTTTAAGTCTTAAAATTTTAAAAGTTTATTTTAATTAATGAAGACCTAAAACACTTTCCACAGATGTCTTTAGTAAGCCAGTTACAATATGACAATAGAAAATTTATTCTAAAATTATTAAAATAAAAAACATTCAATGTATTTAAAATGTATTCTGGCCATGGAATAAAAATGTAAATGTCTCTTGGGAGGGTGTATAGAATGGTGTATTCTTTCCAATTTTGAATTTTAGATTTATGCCGGATTGAATATATTTTTTGGAATGGCAAGTATTGGATTACTCACTGTTGTGGCCATGGATCGATACCTGACCATCTGTAGTCCTGACACAGGTATAGCACTTCTCTCAACTTTCCCAATGAATTCATTTCTTGCTTAAGTACCACTCACACACATTCACTTTAAAATATAAATGTAATGAGTTGTAATCATGGTCAGTTATTTCTCTGACAGTCCTTGTTCAAAAATTTCAATGATTTCCTATGATACTTAGAATAAAATCCAAATTTCACAGCACAACCTCCGAGGCTCTGTGTGGTCTGGCCCTTGGCTATCTTTCCAGCTTTTGCAAGGACACCCTATGGGGTACTGGCCTAGGCTTTTCCCATTTCAGGGATCTTTGTAAATGCTATTTCCCTGTGCTTGGAGCGTGTTTCTCCCTGCTTATCCTCTGACTGATCCTTTTTATCATTCAGGTGCCAGCTTAAATGCCTTTTTTCCCCCTAAATATGAATTCAGGTAGATAGGCTCTGAGTGAACTGAAGTGCTTTGCAAAGAATCTACTTCATAGCAATGTTAAGTAATCAGTTAAAACAAGGTGAAGATATGAATTTCATCAGTGGCAAATGATGCTAATATTTCATCTGTTTGTTAATAGGAAGAAGAATGACCACCAACACTTACATCAGCATGATTCTGGGGGCCTGGCTCAATGGTCTCTTTTGGGCTTTGATGCCTATTATAGGGTGGGCTAGTTATGCCCCGGATCCTACTGGGGCTACTTGTACCATAAACTGGCGGAAAAATGATGCGTAAGAGACACATTTTCACTTCATAATCAACTGTTTCTAATGTAGACATTTTTTCGTCATTTCAAATTTAAGCTCAGAGCAAATGCTTCCTTACAGAATGTGGCAAAGTGCTTCCTTGGTAGTGATGATGCAATTCTAGCATTGAATTATGCTTGTTTGCAAGTAAAGGCCATCCAGCTCCGTTACCATCCTTACCCTCTTCTGTCCTCTGTCTCCTGGGGCAGCAGAGTGGGTAGAGAGCACCCATTGGGTATTGGCATCTCAGGAGTAGAATCTGAAAGGGAAAACGGAATGTTAATATCGCTAGACAGCATGTGGCTTTGCCGAAAGCCCAGGCTGACTCCCAACTATCTTTTCAAGATGATCTGGTGATAAAGCTGGAATGACCCAGTAAAAGCAAATCACCGTAAGGATTTGCTTGCTCCTTAGTGATGCTCTTCTGTATTTACCAGGGAAAAGAGGGTAACTTTGTTAAAGAAAATGAAAGATCACTCAGAAAAACAGAAAATTTCTCTCAAACTAAATCTAAATCTTAAACTTTCTGTAGAGGGTCAATAAGTAAATATTTCAGGCTTTACAGACAAGACTGTCTCTGTTATAATGATTCATCCCTGCCTGTGAAAGCAGCCATAGACAGTATGTAAAAGAATGTAGTTCCAATAAAATTTAATTTACAAAGACAGATGATAGACTGGGTGTGGCCCATGGGCCATAGTTTGCCAACCCCTAGCCTAAATGAACTAGTTAAATATTCTTTCCAACCTACTTAATAATATAGTGACTGTTGAGCAGTGCCAGTATTATTTTTAGTAATTGCCCTGTTTCCTTTTCCTTATTCAGCACATGAAACAAATAGAGATTTAATGATTCCCTTTTCTTATTTTCAGATTTTTTGTTTCTTTCACGATGGCAGTTATTGCAGTAAATTTTATTGTGCCCTTGACAGTGATGTTTTACTGCTATTACCATGTCACTCGATCCATTAAATGCCACACTACTAGTAACTGCACTGAGTATCTCAACAGAAATTGGTCAGACCAGGTAGATGTAACAAAGGTAAGACATTAAAATTCTTAAAATGTTTTTGTAATGGAGCTTTTACGTCTATGTGGTCCATATTACAATCACCTCTCCCCAGCACCTGATGCTTACTCTCTGGCTCTTTTTCTTGTGTTTGTCTCCATATTTTTAAAATTTATTTTATTTTTTAATTTTTAATTTTTTTGTCTCCATATTTCTAAATGATGTGTTTGCTGTTTTGGGTATTTTTTGTTTGCTATTACTCTTGATTTCCTACTATAGACAATGGGAGTATATTTCTCTTACACTATCTTTCCTACTCCTCCACCCTGACCTTTCTTCTCCTCTTCTTGTCTGCATTAAGTAGACAAGACATTAAATAGTCTGCATTACTATTTGGTTACATTGTTGACATTATCATAACTACCTAAATTCTGTTTACTACAGATCTCTGTAGGGTTCTGTGATTTGTATTTTTTAATCAGTTTTTTTTCTTTTGGGGCTAATAATTCATTCATGTCTTTCATTCTCTTCCTCCTTCTCTCAGTCCTCTCTTCTGCTACCCTCTGTCCTCCGCACTCCCCATAGTTTTGTTTGCTTACTATTCTGTGTACTTGTCATGAATTCATCTCTAAACTCCCCACCAGAGGCACCAATCTTCTCTCAGTGTTTCAAATGCATCAGAAACTAACTGACTTCATCCTTTATTTGGAACTCCCTCTTGGAGCTCTCAAGCATCTTGCTCTGCCCTGGCCCTTCTCTAAGACCACTGCCAGCATCCTCAGATCTTATCAACAGCTGGGAATGCCTTTGGCCTCTCTTCTGAGGTGGATTGCCCATTTTCTGGCTTGTGTATCTTCCTTTTTCTTGGTTACTTGCTCTCATTTGTTGGAACACATTCTCAAGTAGATTTCTGAGAAGGTTATAGGGAGGTAAATTATTAAAGATTTTATTGCCATATCTTACTTCTATGACCATATTTGACTGTTAGCCTCACATGGAATTTTAAATAGAAAAATGATTTTCAAGGATGCCTGGGTAGCTCAGCGGTTAAGCATCTTCCTTCAGCTCAGGGAATGATCCTGGAAACCCGGGATCAAGTCCCACATCAGGCTACCTGCATGGAGCTGTCTTCTCCCTCTGCCTGTGTCTCTGCCTCTCTCTCTCTCTCTCTGTGTGTGTGTGTCTCTCATGAATAAGTAAATAAAATCTTAAAACAAAGAAAAATGACTTTAAAAAAATTTCATTTATCTATTCATGAGAGACACAGAGAGAGAGAGGCAGAGACACAGGCAGAGGGAGAAGTAGGCTCCGTGCAGGGAGCCTGAATTGGGACTCGATCCCAGGTCTCTGGATCAGGCCCTGGACTGAAGGTGGCGCTAGACCGCTGAGCCACCTGGGCTGCCCAGAAAAATGATTTTCAGAGTTTTGAAGGCATTGCTCTATAGTCTCCTAGCTTCCAGGGTTGCTATTGTGAAGGCTGACAGCATTCCAGTAACCGACCCTTTGTAGTGTTCTATGTTCTCTCTGGAAGCTTGAAGGATCATTTCTGTGTTTCATGCTGATGTGCCTTAAAGGAGCTCTTTATTCACCCATGTACTGGGTATGTGGTGAGTGCTTTCAATATGAGGACTCAAGTCTTCCCCTTCTGGGAGATTTCTTGTATTATTTCTCTGGTGATTTCCTTTCTATGTTTTGTTTTCTCTATTCTCTTTCTGGAAGTCTTTTTTTTTTTTTTTTGGTATTGAATCTTCTGGATATATCTTCTAATTTTCTTAATTTTCTCTCCTATGTTGACCCTGTCTTGGACTTTGTTTGTTTATTGTTTCTACTTTCTGCAAGATTTTCTCAACCATATCTGGTCTGAAATTGGGTTAGAAAAGTGAGGCTCAAGCCTTGGGTGTGAAATTTAAGCAGGCACCAAAAAACTCAACAATCCAAAAAAAAGTAGGTAATGTAGTATTTTTTAAAAATAAGAATTAATGTCACATCAGAAAGGGAGACAAACCATAAGAGACTCTTAACTATAGAAAATGAACTGAGGGTTGATGAAAGGGAGGTCGGTGGGGGGATGGGGCAACTGGGTGATGGGCATTAAGGACGGCATGTTATGTAATGAGCACTGGGTGTTATATGCACTGATGAATCATTGAACTCTATCTCCGAAACTAGTAATACCCTATATGCTAATTAATTGAATTTAAATTTAAAAATTAATTAAAAAACCCATATTGAACAAAATATAAAATTTTAAATAAACACAGCATCTGACCCTGCACTTGCATGACACATTTCATACCCTAATCTTGGCTAACCACATCATCCTACCTTTCTAGTGCATTTTGAAAATTCTGCCCTTTCTTTTTCAGCTAAGGTAAAGGATAAAAATGGTTTTAATAGATAAAAAGAGTTATTTTACACCCTCTACTCCTTTCCAGTAGCCTCCTTTTCTTTTATGGATATATATCTTCTCTCATTTCTGTGATGGTATTATGTACATACTTACATTTTTCTCTGTTCATCACATATTTTTTGTTTCCCCTGAATTTCTGTACCAATTTTTTGGGTATCTTTTTTTTAAAAACATATTTTTGAAGTATAGTTGACATACAATGTTATATTATTTTCAAGTGTACAACATAGTGATTTGATGATTCTCTACATTATACAATGTTCTCCACAATAGTTATAGCTCCTGCCTGTCACCATACAATGTTACTACATTATTGACTATATTCCCTATGCTGTACTTCTCATCCCTATGACTAACTTATTTTATAACTGGAAGTTTGTACCTTATCTCCTTTACCTATTTTGCCCATCCCCCTATATTTCTCTCCTCTGGCAATCACCAGTTCTCTGTATTTATGAGTCTATTTCTGTTTTTTGTTTGTTCATTTGTTTTGTTTCTTAGATTCCACATATAAATGAAATCATATAGTATTTATCTTTCTCTGTCTGACTTATTTCACTTAACATAATATACTCTAGGTCCATCCACATTGTTACAAATGGCAAGATTTCATTTTAATGGCTAAGTAATATTCCAGTGTGTGTGTGTGTGTGTGTGTGTGTGTGTGTGTGAGTGCGTGTGCTCCTGAACCATTTTTGTCTCTGCCTGTCAGTTTGTTTCCTCAATGTGTGGTGGTCAATGACTGTCTCTTGCATGCATATTTAAGAGTGATGCACTAAAATGCTGATTGTAAGCTCTGAGCATTCACATTCACTGGGATGTTCCTTTGGGGGAATTTCTGATGCTCTGTGTCTGAATGTATTTTCTTCTGGGCTGGTCAATTTCCAAGAAGATTCTTTTTTGTTCCTAAGAGGGAAGCATAAGTCTGTCACCTGTACTCTCATGGCTCAGAGCAGGGAGGGGGCAGCATGCAGCACCTCTCTTTCAGTACACTGCTCCAGCTCTCAGCTGAGCCTGGTGCCTCCTAGTTTCTTGCCTCTTACTCTGAATCTCTGGATTCTTCTGGAGAGAGGAAGGGGAATTGCCTGTTTGAGTGGTGAGTGGTGAGGGGATTCAGAAATCTAGTTGCTTCTTTTTGCGGATTTCAATGAGTTCTGCTATATCTCTACATTCAGAGCCAGCTTGTTACCTTCAATTCCAGGGACTTTATGTACTGTTGTGGAATGGATTAGTCTGTATTTAGTTTTCCCCTGCCGCTGGCTCTTTTTAAAATTTTTTATTTATTTTAAAATTATTCTTGTGTCTGATAAGTAATTTGCTGCTTGTCCAATGATTAATAAGTTTTAGTTTTTATAAAGCTATTGTCTAATCTGTGATTCTCAATCCTTGTGGGTTTTTATCTTTTTTTATTTTTAAGATTTTATTTATTTACTTTAGAGAGAGAATGAGTAAAGCATTCTTCACTCATGAGTGGAGTGGAGTAGAGGGAGAGGAAAAAGCAGACTCCCAGCTGAGCAGGGAGCCCAATGTGGGGCTCCATCCCAAGATCCCCAGATCATGACCTGCACAGAAGGCAGATGCTTCACTGACTGAGCCACACAGGCGCCCCTGGGTATTTATCTTTTTAAACCTCTTTTCCATCATTTTAGTGGATAATCAATAAAGAACAATATAAAAATTATAATTTTTTATTTAAACAAGCTGCAAGGGGGAACCTCTTTACAAAACTATCTATACTGTGCATATATATTGAGCTCAAATCATCTGTTCAGAATTCAATGAACTCAATATAGAATTTTGTTTTTTTCCAGGTTGAATTTAGAAGGTTAGAAAGTTATATTTTAGATTAGCAGATAATGACAGTGAGGGCAAAAAGCACAGTGCCAGCAGTCCATAGCACAATTATTAGAAATGGGTTAGGAGCGGGTTTTCATCTGCCTCTCATCAAAGCCAGCTTTAGTATTCCTCTCTAGCACACCAAAAGAAAGAGGACATTCTTTACATTTGTATAACATTCTATCCATTTAACAAGCCCTTGTTATCATAGAGACTGAGTCACACAGGCAAAGTACAACAAGGTTTGGAAAAATTCAGTTTTTCCTCTATGTCATCATCAACATAAATTTATTCAAAGTCCACTCTAGATAATTTTTCATACTATTTTAAATATATTAGCTATTTTGGGCACCTGGTGGTTCAGTGGTTGAGCATCTGCCTTTGGCTCAGGTCGTGATCCTGGGATCCTGGGATTGAGTCCCACCCACACTGGGCTCCCCACAGGGAGTCTACTTCTCCCTCTGCCTATATCTCTGCCTCTCTCTCCCTGTGTCTCTCAGAAATAAATAAAATCTTTAATATATATATATATATTAGCTATTTCAATATTTTAGATATTGGGTTTGCCAAACATTGATTTATCTTACAGATGTCCGTGATAATGATATTTATGTTTCTGGTGGCCTGGTCCCCTTATTCCATTGTGTGCTTATGGGCTTCTTTCGGTGACCCAAAGAAGATTCCTCCCTCAATGGCCATCATAGCTCCACTATTTGCAAAATCTTCTACATTCTACAATCCCTGTATTTACGTGGTTGCTAATAAAAAGTAAGTAGTGTTTAAAATGCTTTTAAATTTAAGAAAATGGATATAGAAAGAATTTTAAAAAGATTTTTGAGGAGGCAAGTGACAGAAACTCACTTGAAACTAGTGTAAGAATTATTTGGCTCATGCAATATGTGTCCAGGCCCTTAAATACCTAGAGCTCCAGTGACAGCCTCTTCCCACATGGAGGCAAGATGATTACAGCAACCCAAGACCCACGTTCTACCATAAGCTAAGCATCCCCAAATTTGAGTTTCAATTCAGATGACTCTCCAGCAGAAAAGCTGCTGGACGGTGGTTGGTGGGCTCAGTTTAATTCTCATGATTACCCCCCACTCCCAATACATGGAATTGATTTTACAAAGAAAAGAGTGGTTCTATTATCAGAAAATGGACAAGGTGAGGAAGGCAATGTTATGCTCCTTAAGTGGGTGGCATAGTTGCATATTTATTAAAAAGAAGTTATTCAAATGCAAGGGAAAAACTCAGTTCCAAAATAAAAGGGCTTCAGGAGTGGATAGTCATTGAAGATAATAAAGAATCCTTCCTTCTCCCTTTGTTGGAACTCAACAAAGATTTCTTTTCTGTCTCCTCAGTGAAGCCTAGATTACTTTATTTCCTGTTACTGCTGAAAGATGGAATAACCAATTTATTGACCTTAAATATTTGATCAGAAAAATCTCAGTAGAGGCCAGGTAATTTGATACTGAAATGCAAACTTTCGTGTTTATGCACATGTTTGGGAGAGCCGCGTTAGCTACAGGTATACAAAAAAACATAAACACTGTCAAGACCAAACAGACCACATAAGAAGACTAAAGAACATATTTTAAATTCAGAGTCTATTTGTAGTTCTTTTGGAAAGATTATTTTCAAACTCCCCTTAATTTCAACTGGCATTTGCTCAGAAGAGCAAATGTGTAAAATACACATTCTCAGTTCAAGTAAATTGTGACTGACATTCAAAGTATCATCCTCCGGATGCCTGGGTGTGGTTGAGCATCTGCTTTCGGCTCAGGGAGTAATCCTGGGACCCAGGATCGAGTCTCACATTGGGCTCCCTGCAAGGAGCCTGCTTCTCCTTCTGCCTGTGTCTCTGCTTGTCTCTCTCTGTGTCTCTCATGAATAAATCAATAAATAAATCTTTAAAAAAACAACAAAAACAAAGTGTCATCCTCAATACACATAATTATTGATTTTTATTAAATATCTTCAATGTTTATAATCAATGGTGCAAATTTGGTCTTTATACCTTATACTTTATACATTTATGAATATACTTTTTAAAAAGATTTTATTTATTTGAGACAGAGAAAGTGAGCAAGTGGGTACGCTTCTGTCTGGGGAAGGGACAGAGGGAGGGACAGAGGGAGAAGCAGGCTCTACACTGAGCAAGGAGCCTGATACAGGGCTCCATCCCAGGACCCTGGGATCAGGGCCTGAGCTGAAGTTAGATGCTCAACCAACTGAGCCACCCAGGCACCCCATTTATGAATATCATTAACAGAAGATGTTAAAGTCGGAAGCAAAAATTTATTTGGAGATGTCAATTAGCAATAGAGGCATCTTAGCCATGTTTGAAAATGCTTTAAAAGTTCCAAGTCATTATAGGATAATGCCAGATTTCCCCTTTCTTACTGTAGATTTCGGAAGGCAATATTTGCCATGTTCAAATGTCAGACTCATCAAGCAATGCCCGGGACGAGTATTTTACCAATGGATGTATCTCAAAACCCGCTGGCTTCTGGAAGAAACTGAAATGAGAGAAAAGTACATAGTATTAAAATATTTTGTTGCTTCTCCCCCATGGTTTAGTTTTATTTTAAATATGATCTGTTGTAGACATAGATTATTGTCTTATTACACCCTCAATTCCTTAAGTGTAGCTTCTAGTTCTTCTATTTGTGGGATGGCTACTGTAGTGAGTGTTTATTTCCTTTATATGAGCTTAACTATTCATTTCCTTTGATGCACAGGCACTTGAGACCCATTCTGTTTCTCCCAATCATGGCATTCAATGACCTGGTAACTGGTGTGGGCCCTCCACTAGACTAGAAGTAGCTACTATTTTAATGTTAAAATAAATTAATAATAATAATAGCCTTCAATAAGTATATTACTGAAATGAGTTGTTGGATATTCCTAGCTAGATGGAAAACATTTTTAGCATTTCACACTTTTAAAATTGCAATGCAATTATTAGCCTCTATTATTTAACAAAAATAATTGAACGACTATTAAACACATTGCTTCTAAATCACATTAGTTGATGCACATGTGTACATTACATAGCAGTATAATCTCTGCATATTATGTATTCTTCATTTTTAATTAACATTTTTCTGTATATGTATTTCCGTATGTTTGCCACTAGAATTAATCAGGGAGGTTTGTGTATTTGTTCTCTTTTTCCTATTTTGTTTGTCTGAAATTTATTTTTATTGTGGCAAGAACACAGCATGTGATCTACTCTCTTAACCAGTTTTTGTGTACAATACAGTATTGGTAACTATAAGTACAGTAGTATATAGCAGATCTGTAGAACTTCTTATCTTGTTTAACTGAAACTTTATGTATATTGATAGCTGGATGCTTGTTCTTTGATGTATCTTTAGCAGGTAGATGCATTTTGCCTGGCACGTAATAGTCACTCAATAAAAAAAAAAAAATTGTTGAATGTTGAATGCATTTATAAACTCATGCATTTGTTGTCTTAAATAACCATTGTTAAATAGTTGACATTTAAAATCTGCAGTTTTTTATTTTAATTGAGCAAATTTTTCTAGCTTTATTGTTTCTATATGCATCCTATCATTTTTAAATAACATTTCCTACAATATTCTTATTTTTATAGAATTGGCTCTCTTTTGAAAAGGTTTTTGGTTAAAAGATGATTGATAGGGGATCCCTGGGTGGCACAGCGGTTTGGCGCCTGCCTTTGGCCCGGGGCGCGATCCTGGAGACCCGGGATCGAATCCCACGTCGGGCTCCCGGTGCATGGAGCCTGCTTCTCCCTCTGCCTATGTCTCTGCTTCTCTCTCTCTCACTGTGTGCCTATCATAAATAAATAAAATTTAAAAAAAATTAAAAAAAAAAGATGATTGATAGAATCACTCAGTACAATAACACGAATAAATTATATGTGTGTGTGTTATCAGGCAGGGGCAATCAGGAGGTACTTGACATGCCCAGATATATATAAATGTGTGTGTGTGTGTGTGTGTGTGTGTGTGTGTATAAAACCTAAATCCCTGATTGTCAAATGTCCATGAAGATTTACCATTTTATGTATGTGGAGGTAGTTTTTAATTATCGAGTTTAATTTTTATTTTCTGATAGAGCCCAAATTTGCTAAAAGACATGACAGTTGATTTTCAGATATGGTTTGTTGCCTGTATTGAGAAACTAATTCAGAATAAAATATATTCTTGATCAGAGATAATGGCCTTCCTTATAAACAAACATGCTAAGCCTTATACTCCTCTGAAGTGACCTGGGAGAACCAGAGTTTTAGTCTTGCCATTCAGTGGTGGGTTGAAGCAGTTTGCCTAAAAAACTTAGGTACTGAATTTTGTTTACTTTTTTTTTTTTTTTTTTGGAGATCACAAATGCAAAAAATAAAATTTATATGTTATAAATAATCTGTAATATTTCTAGCATCTGCTAAAACACTGAATTATTTTTAACATTAAGTGTATCTTCAAGGCATAGTACCAATTACAACCATAGTAAAAGGATTTAGTAGGCATTTCCTTGCAAATTTGGATATGGGCACCTATTGAAATTTTCTTGACATATGCTTGATTTTCATTTTCCTTAGAATGTGTTACTTTGCTGAAACCATATTCAAAGGCTAGGTCGATTGATCCCCTGTAAAATACACTTGAAGGTTAAGTAACTACAGATCTCAGCTAATCCCATGTAATCTGCTGTTACTAAATGGCTGTTTGCATTCCTGGTGCACCAGTTTCTGAAGCTTAGGATTTGGTTTCTACTTTTTGTTCAAATAACCTTCAGAAGGAGCGATGCATCTCTCAGCATGTCTGTGCATTGTGCTTATTAGCTTTTTGGAAAGAGTGAGCTGTTCATGTCCTTCACAGTGTACCTGCGATTATCATGGCAGAAATGACGGAACGGGATCAAGGTATGCTCCTCTCCTTGCTAGTGAGTGTGCTAATGATTCTAAGGAAAAGGACTTTAACTAGACAGCCTTATTTTGAAAGCAAATTGTGGACCAGGTATCAGAGGAGAGAAGGTTTAATTTACGTAAGCTTTAACTTCCTTGTGTTAAAATCAGTTGCCCACTCCACTGTTTTCATTTTGAGTAGTTTAACTCTTAAAAGCCCCTCAAATTATTTGAGATCCTCAAAGACATCATATGTTACAAAAATATCCATTGCACTTGTGTTCATCACGTGTCCCTTTCAGGAGGTCAAACCACTGAAATAAGTGTTTAGCTTGTTTATAGAAAATCTAAGAGGGAGGGCCAATCAGGAGGTACTGGACATGCCCAGATGATTTGCTTCCCTTCTTTCCCATTTCATTTTGAAGGTTATTCATGCCAACTGGATAGATTTTTATAAAGTAGGAAGGAAGATCACAAGAGTGAAATTAGAGAGGCTTATAATTAGGATTTTTCATTTTAAAGTATTGGAGTTTACAGAGAGAAGTTTGAAAGACATGGATCAGGGTTGATCCCTGTCTGTTGCAGATACTGGGGAGCCTCACAGAAGTTAGTCAGCCTCTGGGTTGTTTTAACATCTACCTGTAAAGTGAGAATAATTGCATACTTATAATTTATGTGAGTCCTTTGAGGTAGAAGTTAGATGCAAAACAACTTTTGTTAGCTAAATATGATAGAACTTGTTTTTTAAAAAGAGGATATTTAATAATAAAATCAGATTATTTTGTGACTTGGTTGAAGTGAACAGTGAGCCTCTTATAGAAAATAATTTGTTAAAAGAATCACCCAATTTATGTCTTACAACTTTAAACAAATAAATAATAACAATTAAAATATATCTTTGAGTAGTTTGTCTTGTTATTGTATGAACTTTACTTAACCAGCTCTTGGTATCTTTTTTGACTATCCACTAGGTTATTTAAGACAAAGAGAACAATGTAATAAATTAAAGACCTACTTGGCAAAAGTATGAAGCAGTTAATGACTCAGGGCAGGGTACTTTTAAGAAAATAGTCACAGAAAAATTTTTTTTTCATAGGGATGTCCCCATTATTGATGGATTTTATAAAAACCATAGCATATTATGCCTGGCAAGGACTCTAGAAAAAAAAATCTAATTTGACTGCTGTCATTTTATAGACAAAGAAACATAACTACAAAGAGACTAAATGACTTGTCCAAGCTCACAACACTGAGCTGATGTAGAGACTGGCTGATAAAGATGCTAGGTCTTTCAGCTTTCTATGTAGGCTTTCTTCTATTACACTGGAATGTTGAGTAGAAACCAGATCATTCTAGCATAAAGTAGCACTGGAATTTGTAATACAGAATCGAGATGAAGAATCAGAGGTGTTCCTAGAGAGTTCCAATGATTCCATAAGGCCTTCTCCTAAAGTTACAAAAAGATGACCCTGTCATACACTCCAGCTTTATGCTATCTACTTCTCTTCACATTATACGCTGGCTTTTAAAATGCACTGATTCAATGTCATGTGTTCTTACTGAATGGCTGTTTCATTGTTATTATGTATGACAAGTATAATGTATTATAGTTTAGACTATGCTTTGCAAAATTTTTATTGTCCATTTTCAGCAATCCAGTAGGGGTGAGTATATAAAGAGAGACAAATAAGTCTTTTTTCAGGT
Source organism: Vulpes lagopus (assembly GCF_018345385.1). Taxonomy (NCBI): domain Eukaryota; kingdom Metazoa; phylum Chordata; class Mammalia; order Carnivora; family Canidae; genus Vulpes; species Vulpes lagopus. The sequence continues at coordinate 106,020,879 of NC_054829.1, forward strand.
TAAAATGAATCTAAATTCTCTGGTTCTTCATACTTTACACCCACACACGGGACAGGCTTGTTTTTCTATGCCTGTTTTACACGTGCCACTAAAGTCAATAATGTGACTTATTCAAGGTCACTTCAGTTAGTGAGTGTTAGGAGGTATAAACTCACAGTTTCTGGTTTGTTCCTTAGGCTGAAAGCAATGCACAGGTCACATTATTAAAGGAGAGTTCAACTAGTGTGAACACTTGCTCTTTCTCCTCCCTCCCTCCTTCCCTTCCTTTCCTATTTCAAATTAAATTATCTTCTTAAAAAGGATCAATTCATAACTTCAACAAGAGATTTTTAAGAAATAGGCCATTTCCTAAAGAGGTTAAGAGTATGTACTTTGGAGTTGGACAGATGTGGGTTTGAAAGACAGCTGGGTAACCTACTAGCTATGTGACCTTGGGCAGTTACCTCATGTTGGTGGGCCTCAATTATTTTCCCTGTAAAATGAGATTGATGATAAAATCACTAACAGCCATTATTAAGTGCCTGTAATGTGCCAGGATTGTATAAAATTTTACATCCATTTCAGTTAATCATCCTAACAGTGCCATATGGGAAAATGAAGTTGAAAGATTGGGGAAGTGGCTTTTCATGGCCACAGGGGAAGTGGCAGAGCTTAGATCTGAACCAAGATCAGCCTGACTCCAGGGCTAGTGCTTTTACCTGTTCCTCAATATCTACCTTATAGGGCTGTTGATGATTAAGTAAGGTAGATGTGACATGGTTGCACAGGCCTGGCACATAAAGAACTTCATCAGTATTAGGTTGAACCACATGAAATTGCTGATATTTGCTCATTTTTAACCTACAAAAATGGCCATTTCATAGGATTCAACCTAGAAGAAGAAGACGATGATGATGAATTCCAATAGGTCAGTCAGGCTCAATGAATAAATACTTTGTGAAAACCAGTAGGAAATGAAAAATGTTTCATTTTCCTGCAAGTTTCAAGTATTATTTTTTCACCTGGGTCTTGGAAAGTGGGTTTCCTTCTATTGCTCTTGTGACACTAGGTCGGTGCTATGTAATGACCTGGATATGAATGAGGTCCCTATGAACTTCCCTGTGGACACTGTGAAGCTACGTATAGAGAAGACAGTCATCCGCAGAATCCCCGCAGAGGCCTTCTACTACCTGGTGGAGCTCCAATACCTCTGGGTGACTTACAATTCCGTGGCCAGCCTTGATGCCAGCAGCTTTTACAACCTAAAGCAGCTGCATGAGTTGCGCTTGGATGGAAATTCTCTGGTTGCTTTCCCTTGGGCATCTCTGTTGGACATGCCCCATCTGAGGACCCTGGATTTGCACAACAACAGAATAACCAGTGTGCCAAATGAGGTGGTCAGGTACCTGAAGAACCTTGCCTACTTGGATTTATCAAGCAACAGGCTAACCACCCTACCACCAGATTTCCTGGAGAGCTGGTCCCACTTACTTACAACATCATTACGAAGCCTGGACCTTACACCACGAAGAATTATTCTTGGTAAGCTCAGAAGCCTTTGGGCTTCTCAGGTCCAGATAATTTGCTTTGCATGACTTCAGTAGTCCAGTCTTTTCATATTTATTTAATTTGGCTTCTTATTCTATACTTACACTTTTGATGGGATGGAACTTTACCGGCTGACCTAAGTCAGTTGATCTGTTTACCCCATGTAAGATGAAATGGCTCTGTGTGTGCACTGGAGTGAGGGCAGCAGTGTGTGTGTGTGTGTGTGTGTGTGTGTGTGTGTGTGTGTGTGTGTTGGAGGAGGGAGGGAGATAGACTCATAAACTGAGAGACTAATGCTGATGTTAGAGAGCCTGGGGCTGAGTGATAAAATCTACCAACCTGCCCTGATTCTGTGAGCACATCAGTCAGTGCTCCATGCTCTGCCATAGCCAACCTGCTCTGTTCTCTTTTCAGCCATTTATTAGGCTTTTCAGGGGTGGAAGAGGGGCACTGGCATATTTATGGCCGTTTCATAGGGTTATGAAGTGGCGGTGGTTTTATTAGGGAGAATAGCTTCCAGATTTTTCTTAATCTAAAAAGAAATGATAAAGACAATCTTCTAATGCATTAGTTTAGATGTGATTTGTTTTGTAGACTTTGATCTTGACTTTGTTTAGGTTCTGTGGGTATTTGTCTTGGCTTCTTAAAATGTAGACTCCTTCCAGCAAGTCTCTCTCTTCCTTTTTTTGTCTCTTCCCACAGTGTTTGCATGGTGCTCTGAACATGGCAAATGCCCAGTAAATGTGGTTGCCAGATTGAAATCAGTAGACCTTTCTCAGGGGTACCTGTGGGCAGTGAGGCCTTTCATACTTTTGTGTGAGACAAAAGCCTAAGGCTCTGATCAATCAATCAATTTGATCTACTAAATTCTTGTTCACCCAATAAGGCTGTGTTGTGAGTTCACATGTTACAACCATTGTGGCCACCGAAGAGATTATATTTCTTAGGATGAAAGAACTGAGTGTTTGGCCAGTGAAATGATTTCTAAATCTTTTGGTGTGAGAAGCAACTTGATGATAAATTTGTGCCATGAGTCCTTACTGACTAATGTCACATGCTCAAACATTTGCTGAAGTAAAGTATAAATGAAATAGAACTTTGAAAAAAATTTTTTTGCTAAAAAAGAAAATGCCATGGCAGCAGTTAAATGATTTTAGCATTGCTTTTGTTGAAATATAAATGTATTTTGGTGCTTATGAGACTAAAAGTACGAGTGATAAGAACCACATAGAAAGAGGAAAAATAATGTAATTTTTTGTCATATACCTATTTTATGTTTGCCTACTGCTTATCTAGTGCTTCAGACATTTTTATTAGGGAATAAAAGAAGTATTGTAGGGTGAGTTAGAGGAAAAAACATTAGTTTAATTTTTTTTTTTAAGATTTTATTTATTCATGGGACACACACACACACACACACACACAGAGGCAGAGACACAGGCAGAGGGAGAAGCAGGCTCCATGCAGGGAGCCTGACTGGGACTCTACCCTGGGTCTCCAGGCCCAGGTCCTGGACTGAAGGCGGCGATAAACTGCTGAGCCACCTGGGGTGCCCTCCATTAGTTTAATTTAGTGATAGTTGTGGAGTCCTTCCTATTATGTACACCATGATAGGCACCATGTAAACCTATAGTGTAGTACTTATTTACTTTATTTTAGCCACTAATTTAGTCCTTATGATAATAGATAGGAATGGTCTTAATTTATATATTGAGATTCTATTTCTCTACACATTTTTCTAAGTTGCTTTAGATCTATCAAAAGGTGATATATAGTAGGAAATAAAATCAAATTACTGAATTGTTATTAATAGCTTTCTAATGTTTAGTCGCTATTATTGCTAATATCACTATAAAGAATTGATTTACACGACATTAATATTTTTCCATTGTGAGTTAAATTTGGATGAAACTTCAGGGATCAGTTGGAGAGGGTTATTGAAATTTCACTGTCCACAGAGATAAACAGCTTTATCTATGTTTTAGGGTTCAGTTTCTTCAAAAGCAGATTCTTTAAAGGGGTAATATGAAAATGCGTTTGGTATAACATTAAATTTAAAAAGCAGGGTGTTCAATGGTATATAATCATAATTATTTTAAAGTGTGCAAAGAAAAAGGCTGAAAAAAATGTAACTGTCCTCTTTGGGTGATGGGATGTCTTTTCAGTATTCTGTATTTTGAAAATGTTCTGCATTGATCATGCATTGCTATTATAATAATAATGATAAAATCATGATAATAAATAACAGAGGATATTTTGAGACATTCTGAGATATATGCAACAGCTGATCTTACCAAAGCCATGCCTGCTATGTAATGAAAGGGAAAAGAAATGCTCTCCTCTAAAGAAGACTGGCTCACATGTGTGAATCACACATAGAAAACTCAGTTTTTTCATCTGCAAAATGGAGGTGGGAGATCTCACTCTCTCTCATTCATAGGATTGTAATGAGAATATTATGAGATATTTTATGTGGGAGTTCTTTAGAATATGAGATGAACAGTCTCTGAGGTTATGATTTTAGATAACAATAATCCATAGCAGCTGTGACTGAGATGGGAGTGTCTTATAAAGAAAAACTCCTCTATTTTGGCTTTTTCTGTTACTTTAATTGAGTCTTCCAATTTTGTCATTAAAATATGGTAATGAAAACCAGTTCTAGCTTTTCTAGAACTCAGTGTTTAACTGTAGCAATTGTATCTTTCTAGGTGCCCTGTAAAATTTACTTTTCTATTATTATAGTGGAATATATTGTGCTTTTAATTGTTAGTGTCCTGTGTTTATTATTGTTAGCAGACGAAACTTCTGTTTGTAACAATAATAGTAATAGCTAATATTAATAGAGTGCTTACTCAGGGCCAAAACTATTTCTTATACTTTATATATATAACTTCTTTCAGTCTTATGTTAACCCTGTACCGTTTCACCCCCATTTTTAAAAAAGATTTTTATTTATTTATTCATGAGAGACACACAGAGAGAGGCAGAGACATAGGCAGAGGGAGAAGCAGGTTCCCTGTGGGGAGCCTGATACAGGACTTGATCCCAGGACCCTGAGCCAAAGGCAGATGCTCAACCACTGAGCCACCAGGTGACCCCCACCCTCACTTTATAGAAGAAGAATTGAATCACATATTCAGCCACATGCCTAAATTTACTCATCAGACAGTGATGGAGCTAGGCATGAATACAGTTGTTTGGCTCCAGAGCCCAGGGTATTCCCCACTCCTTTGTAATGTAAGGTATGTAATAATACCAGAGTTCTTTTTCTTATGTATGTATTATTGATCTTTTTAAATCACGTATTTATTTTTAAAAAATTAGGAAGAGATCTTTCCATTACTCCTCTTTTCTACATGAGTAAAAATATCAACTTCATAAAATTGTCCTCTAATGTATCATAAAAACATTGTATACTCCCACTGCAAGTAAACATTTAAATGAACTGTGAAACTACATTGGATTTTCTATTTGTAATACAGGTAAATTTCCATGCCCTCTTTCTCAGGAATAAAGATACATTTACACAGGCAGACTCTGTAAGGACCAACACTCTTTGTCTTGGAAAAAGCTTGCAGTAGGAGAGGGCATAGAATGCTTTTTTGGGTGCTTTTAATTGGTACTCAAATCTTCTCAATTGCAAACATGAATTTTTTTTCCCATTCAAAATAAAGTTTACCTGGAAGGCAGTGGCCACACGAGTATTCCCACAAAATTTTCTAAAATGGCATTAATTTAATTCAACAAACACTCCTCAATCCCTGTTGATATGCTTGTTCTTTTCTAGCCACAGAGGAGATAAAACCACAAACTAAGGTTAACTCCTTACCAGGTGCTCTTCTGAGGACTCCCTAGCAGTATCTCAGCCAGGACAATGCTAGTAAGTAATTATTACCTGCTTTTTACAGCTGGTGCAGAGGCAGAGTCAAGCTTCAAGTTCATTCCATCTCCAGAGATATCATTCTTTTGTTTTTTAAGCCTTTTCTTAATTGAGAAGTTGAGGTATAATTTGCACATCATGGATCTTAAGTGTACAGCTTAGTAAGCGATGGCAAATGAATACCCCCATGAAATCCACATCCTCATTCAGATATAGAATAATTTCTTTTAAAAAAATTTATTTAAATTCAATTAATTAACATAAAATGTATTATTGATTTCAGAGGTAGAAGTCAGTGACTAATCAGTCTTATATAACACCCAGTGCTCATTATATCGCATGCCCACCTTAAAGTCCATCACCCAAATACCTCATCCCCCCTCCTAACTCCCCTCAAGCAACCCTCAGTTTGTTTCCTATTTAGGAGTCTCTTGTGGTTTGTCTGGTTTGTCTTCTCTGATTTTTGTCTTGTTTTATTTTTTCCTCTCTTCCCCTATGATCCTCTGTTTTGTTTCTTAAATACTACTTATGGGTGAGATCATATGATAATTGTCTTTCTCTGATTGACTTACTTCGCTGAGTTTAATACTCTCTAGTTCCATCCATATCATCGCACATGGCAAGATTTCATTTTTTTATGGCTGAGTAATATTCTATTGTATATATACATATATACACCACATTTTCTTTATCCATTCTTCTGTTGATGGACATCTGGGCTCTTTCCATAGTTTGGCTGTTGTGGACATTGCTACTATAAACATTGGGGTCCAAGGATATGGAATAATTTCATCACACTGGAAAGTTAACCTATACCTCTTCTCCTCCACTTCAAGCAACCACTGTTTTTATTTCATCACAATAGGTTAATTTTGTCTGCCCTAGAATTTTATTTAAATAAAATCATGTAAGATATACCTTTGTGCCTAGCTTCTTTCATTTAGCATTATTATTTTTTTAAAGATTTTATTTATTTATTCATGAGAGACACACAGAAAGGCAGAGGAATAGGCAGAGGGAGAAGCAGGCTCCCTGTGGTGAGCCCAGTGTGGGACTTGATCCCAGGACCTTGGGATCGTGCCCTAAACCAAAGGCAGACGCTCAACCACTGAGCCACGCAGGCGTCCCTGGCATTATTGTTTTTGAGATAACTGCATGTCATTGCATGTATGGGTAGTTCCTTCTGCTGAGTCATATTCAGTTTTATGAATATATGAATTGTTCATCCTTCCTCCTATTTTTTGGAAACATGGGGTGTAACCAGTCTTCAGCTATTATGAAGTAAGCTGCTATTAACATTCTTGTGCAGAATGTTAAGCCTTTTGTCAATTATATGTGCTATTAATATTTTCTCTAAATCTGTGATTTATTTATTCATTTTCTTCATGTTGTCTTTGGTAAGAAAGTTTTAAATTTTAAAGACATTTAATTTATCAGTTTTTTTTTTTTCATTTATAGTTAGTGCTTTGTGTGTCTCATCTAAGAAATATTTGCCTACCTACAGGTCACAGAGATATTCTATTTTCCTTATAGTTTTAACTTTTATATTTGATTTCTGGCTTTATAATTCTTAGCTTTTATGCTTATGACTGTGGCCTATCTCAAAATAGTTTTTGAGTATAGTGTGAAGTAGCGGTTGAGCTTTTTTCCAAACAGATGTCCAGTTGTTCCAGGACCATTTGTTGTAAAGAGTTTACTTTCCTCCTTGGATCGTTAAATGCCACTGCCATCACAAAACTGATTAAGGTATGGTTTTTGCTTTCAAGAACTATGGTCTGCAGAATACTTTTGTACAGGAATTTATTGCTGACTCTGCATGAAAAAATAGCCCATTTAATTCAACTGCTGTGATGCATGGAAAACATTGTCCTTTTAGAGAAGGAATAAGGCAAAGTTGATTTGTTCCTATCCAAGAATAGTTATATAAACTAAATTAATTAGTACAAATTACTGTGATTGTGATTGGTGTGCTACCCTGAAGGAATGCAGTACAAAAATAACAGTTTAACTTTAGGGAGTTCTTGTACCTTTGTCCTCAAATTGGGAGAAAAAAACACTTGATGAATGGGTCAGCACTCAGGTCACTATTATTATTCAGGTTTTAAAAGTTGTGCTTTTGACCTTGATGTTTCAAGGCTAGAATAAACATTATATTTTTGAAGGGTTTAAAAATATTCTCCTGTTCTATATAACTTTTAGACATAACCAGTTGGATTAATTTTTAAAAGAATTTTGTTTCAGGGGTGCTGGGTGGCTCAGTCAATTAAGTGTCCAACTCTTGATTTCGGCTCAGGTCATGATCTCAGGGTTGTGAGATGGAGCCTCTGCTTCCACACTCAGTGGGAAATCTACTTGAGATTCTCTCTCTTCTTCTGTTCCTTTCCCCACTCACACTCACATGTGCATATACTCTCTCTCCTTCAAATAAATAAATCTTCAAAAAAAATTTATTGTTTCACCACTAACACATTTTTATGCCAGTTTCAAAGCATGAATAAAGCTGTTAATGTTATAGAAATGTCCTAGGTAGACATTTGTGCTCCAGACATCATTGCTCTAACATGTGTTTATAGATGACAGCACTTATAGCTGCCACCTATGGCTCTAGATGTTTTTAGGTGATGAAATGAGTTATGGTGGAAGGAATATTAGATTAAGAGTCTGAGATATCTGGGACTTACTCAGGACTCTAAGCTACTTACAGAATCAAGGCAGTAATCTCTTTGTGCTTTAGTGTCCTCTAATGTGATACTCAAAAAATCATACTAGCTTCCTGAGGTCAGTATAAGACATAGAGAGCTTGAGAATGAAAGCTTTAAAATCAGGATATTTAAAATCAGGTTCAAATCCTGACTATATACAGTTGTGACCACAGGCAAATCCCTCAACATCTGTGAGTGTTGGCATTCTCTTTACGATGAGGATGATACTAATATTATCCACCTCATGCTATTGTCAGAATTGAGGTCGACAAATCCTTTAGCATGCTTAGCACTGTTGGAAGATAATTTTTCATAGTCTTTCCCATTTCTGCATGTCTTGTGAGCAGAGGCAGCCACTGATTGCCTTTTGTTCTGAACTGTCTTTTTAAGGATGTTTGTGTAGAGAACTGCTTTGGAAGGTAAAGCTATGTCTCCCTCCAGAGAAAGTGTAAGCAGGTTTACTGACCAGTATAACGAAGATAATGTCTTCCTCCAGAGCCATAAGCTATCCTCCACTTCTAACCAGGAGTCTGTGTCTTCTGCCAACTGGTCACCCTAAAGTAGGCTAAAACTCAGACCATTTACAATTCTTGACAGTATAGTACAGTATTTGCCACATAAGAAGCAATCGATAACTGCCAACTTGTTCTCTTATTACTTTATAAAGCAAAAATCTAGTATAACAAGTGTTTTGAGAGCATAAAGTTTTATCCACATTATTAATTATTACATGACAGAATGAATTTGATGTTTGGATATTAGAGACTGGTCATAGATTCATAGGACTAAATATAGGAGGAAGAAGTTCAAGGTAATTCACCCATGGAAGAAATGAAATTTCTGAGATGGAAAGTACTGGCAGAAAAATATGAACCAATCATGAAATACTATTATAATAAAAATAGACATAAATAGAAATTTATATTAAAAATAGATGTAAATAGACATAAATAGAATTTACGAATGAACAGTTAAATCTTCCAACATGGTTGGAATTTTTTAAAATTGCAGTTCTGTCTTTTCTCTTTCTGAATCAATGTATAATCTACTCCATTAGTAAAAAGCCACAGCCACGAAACTTTTTGAGATAAATCCCTTGCAACCCTGGGCTTTATGTGAGGTTGCTGTGGGACATGACCCCTAACATCCTTAGAGAGACTTTTGTCTGCCAGAGGCTTTGAAGCACTATCTTAGATCTTTCTGGGATCTTGGCAAATGATGTTATAGTTTCACCCTCCCTGGATTTGATCTTTGCGCTGAAGCCCTTCCTAGCCCTTCCTAGTTTGAGAACTTTGGAGAGGCTGGGGGTAAGAAGCAGTTTTATTACTGAACCCAGCAAGCCTTGGTCCTTTTCTATTTAACAGTTCTTCACTTAGCTGCTGTAAGTCCTTTCCATTTTATCATGTGCAGCAAGAAAACGCCAGGTAGCACTTTAAGCTCTCGATCTGGAAATATCCTTAGCAAGAACATTCATTTCATTGAGGGCACTTTATACTTTTCATGTGACAGTGTTTCTAAACTCTCTGCCACTCCCTAAAGGGGTCTGTTTTTAGGGAGAGGGTACAGATACTTGCCTGTCCAAGAGGCTGTGATGTCAACTGAAGTCCACAGAATAACCTTTATCAGCCTTTTCCTTCCTTCTGGTTTAGGTCTGCAGGACAACCCTTGGTTCTGTGACTGTCACATTTCCAAAATGATCGAGTTGTCAAAAGTTGCTGACCCTTCTATAGTGCTTCTTGATCCACTGATGATTTGTAGCGAACCTGAGCGCCTGACAGGGATTTTGTTTCAGCGGGCTGAGTTGGAGCAGTGTCTGAAGCCATCAGTCATGACCTCGGCCACCCAGATCACATCTGCTCTGGGTAGTAACGTTCTGCTGCGGTGTGATGCTACTGGCTACCCTACCCCACAGCTCATGTGGACCAGATCTGACAGCTCACCAGTTAATTATACAGGTATTTTCTTAATTCAGGCCTAAAAAACAAGTAGTTCCCAAAGATCTGAATTTAATTTCATGTTTTTGTGTGATTTGAAATTGGCTAGTTAATTCTTTTTATTTTTTAGATTTATTTTTTTACTTTAGAAAGAGAAAGAAAGAGCAGAAAGAGGAACAGAGGGAAAGGAAGAGAGAGTATCCCAACCAGACTTCCTACTGAGTGCAGAGCCTGATCCTGAGATCACAACCTGAGCCAGAACCAAGAGTAGGGAGCTCAACCAACTGAACCACCCAGGTGCTCCTGAAATTGGCTAGTTAATTCTAATAAAATATGCCAAGATTATTTGGTGAAAGGAATTTGAAGGATTCATTTGATTGGTTAATATTTTCCTTAGCTTATCTAACTACATAGACAATCTGATTTCTTTTATTGATAGAAAACAACATGATCCAGTGGATGGATGATTGCAAATAAGGCTCTTGGTCTTGCTGCATAATCTTGGATATGGCTCACTTTAAAATGGATAACTATTACAGTATTCTTAGAAAAGATTTTCATACAAGTTTCTCATTTTTGAATAATTTTTAAATAATAAATTACATGCAAACTTTATTATGAAGCAAAAGGATAATTTTTAGAAATATGGGTTTCATAGACTTTTTAGATCCTACTATGACCAACTCAATGCTTTGGCCTTAGTTTCAATAGTGATATTCTTTTTTTTTTTTTTTTTTTAAGATTTTATTTGTTTATTCATGAGACACACAGAGACAGAGAGAGGCAGAGACAAAGTCAGAGGGAGAAGCAGGTTCCATGCAGGGAGCCCGAAGTGGGACTTGATCCCAGGACCCCGGGATCACTCCCTGAGCCAAAGACAGATGCTCAACTGATGAGCTACCCAGGCATCACTCAATAGTGATTTTCTGATGAATTAAAGTGATATATTTAAAAAAAAACTCATTAAAATTAAATGTAAATCAAAGTAAAAGTAATGAAACCTGATGGAATAAGAAATACTCAAGGCCTAATATTCTTACAAATAGTAGATGGCCCACAGTTTGAGGCAGTAAGTTAAATTCTGGAATACTAGGATACTGCTTAGGACATTATTCTTCTTCAGAAAGCTTAAAAAATCAAGACAGAATGGTAAAATGTTAGATTTTAGTGTTTAGGAAAGTAAAATTCCAATTCTGCAAAAACTATATATTATTCTACAAATAAAAGAATCCATGGTTTACTAATTTATTTAGATTAAATATAAAATGAAAGACTAAGAATACTAATTATGACTTTCCTATGCTAGAAAATGATCTGCTATGCCATCTGGCTATGTAAATAGATAGCATTTTATTACAATGATAAAATTTTTGGGGAAACCTTTAAGTAAGATTTTGTAATAACCATTTCATAGGACCAAAGTGAATTAAAATTAGAGAGCATTGGTCAGTCCACTTTGTCTTATCCCCTTATTTAAAAAATATGGAAACAGAGGCCTAAAGATGCTAATTGTCTTGTCTGAAATCACATACTAATAAGTGGACAAATGTTTACTAAAACCAAGTCTACCAATTCATAGCATTGTGTCTTTTTAAAATACCATTCCCCATACAGACCCCACGGTACTTGGCATGTCCTAGACCTTCATGTAGACAGTTTAGAGAACTATGACTTGCCATCAGAGACTTGCAGTGGGCCATTTCTCTCCCTTGATTTATGCAAAAGGGGTGCATGTAGATCCAGGTCAGTTGGCATGTTGCTTGAGTTTCTCCTTTTTTTCCCCTCACAGAGTATTTTTCTTAAATAAATATTTTTTTTAAATTTATTTATTTATTTATCTTACAGTAATTCAGGAATCTCCAGGGGAAGGAGTCAGATGGTCCATAATAAGCTTGACTGGTATTTCTTACAAGGATGCTGGGGATTACAAATGTAAGGCCAAAAATTTGGCTGGAATGTCAGAAGCTATGGTTACTGTGACAGTGGTTGGTGTTGTCACAACCACCATATCATCAGAGACCTCTGAAAGAACTGGAGATCACCCTGAAGAAGAAGTCCAGCCAAGATCCAGATCTACATCCCCGCCTGGTTCATTGTCATCTTCTTGGCCTTCCTCCTCCCCTGCTTCTTCCATTTTTCTTTCTAATTCTACTTCATCTCCTCCCCCCTCTGCTTTCTTCTCTTTATCTCCTTTCCTCTCCTCTATTGTTTCTTCAACCACAACTAGAAACACTGGAATTTCAACAAGCCCCACCATGGCCAGCCAGCAGTCACTCCAGCTCCACCCAGATGGGAAAAGAAATTTAAAGGTGGAGTTGGGTGGAAGTCAGCTTCCTTCAGGTAGTGCAAGTAGAAAAGAAGAGTTGGCATTGTTGGATGAAGCAACGCCAGTGGAAACAAATACCACAATAGAGAATCTCAGGGTAGTTGGTGAGACTGAAGAGAGTGTCACATTGATGTGGAACACTGTCAACACCACACAAAAGTCCGAGATGACAGTGTTGTACTCCAAGTATGGTGAAAAGGACCTGCTGCTGCTGAATGCTGACTCCAGCAAGAACCAAGTCATCATAGATGGCTTGGAGCCTGGTAGGCAATACATAGCATGTGTCTGTCCAAAAGGAATACCTCCCCAGAAAGACCAATGTATTACCTTTTCTACTGACAGAGTTGAAAAGGAAGGTGATTCTCAAGTGTCTTTCCTTGTTGTGGTGAGCGGTACTGCCTGTGTTGTTGTCTTGCCATTGATATTTTTCCTGTTGTACAAAGTTTGCAAACTGCAATGTAGGTCAGAATCTTTCTGGGAAGATGACTTGGCAAAAGAAACTTATATCCAATTTGAAACCCTGTCCCCCAGGTCTCAAAGTGTAGGGGAGCTTTGGACACGAAGGCACAGAGATGATTCAGAAAAATTGCTGCTTTGTTCTAGGTCAAGTGTAGAATCTCAGATGACTTTTAAAAATGAAGGTTTGAGATCAGAGTATTATTGCTAAGATTTTACACATGAACCCCACAAAATTTCTTCCATGCAACTAAGGATTGAGGATATAGTCGGCCTTCTGTTTGGATGACCTTTTGTTCAGACTTTCATTTCCTCTGCGAAAATCACAAATGAAGAGCTTTTAATTGTGTGTGTGGTTTTTTTTTTTTTTTAATACCATGTGAAGGGCACCTGGTTTCCTCAGTCAGTAGAGCATACAACTTTTGATCTTGGAGTTGTAAGTTTAAGTTCAAGCCCCAATTGTAGAGATTTATGTAGAGATTATGTATCTCTTTATGTAGAGATTACATAAAAACTACCATGTCATTTCTGAATCAAACAAACAAATAGTCTTGATTTTTGTTGTGTGGAAGATATCCATAGAAATAGCTTTTAGGATAGTGCTTGATAAATTAATAGTATGTTTTAGGGTAGTGTTTTAGTTTTTCAAAGTAAATTCATATGAGAATAGTTATAAAAAAGTGAAGTCTGAATTTTAAAAAGATAGTCTTCTAAGAAGTGAAGAAAGATTAGTATAACCAGCTAAGCCTTGATGTTCATTCATGTTTGAAGTGCTTTATGGCATTTGATATGGGTATTTACTGTCATTGCCTAGTGGGCTAGAGTGAGAAAGTACAGAATTTTTCATTCACTAAGGTTAAATCCAACCCAGTGGAGAGGGAGGGCTCCAACTCTTGGTACCATTATGCATTACAAGACTGTATGGTTGATTAATATTGTAAGAAAAAAAAATTTTATCCTTAGAAATATAGATATTAGCAGAAAGAAGTTTAAAAAGAGGATCCTGAAAATAGTAAGGCCATTTCTAAAAATAGCAACCATTGCATCCGAATGCATTTGCCAACAGACTATATGGATCTTTTTTTAAAAAAATGTTAAAATTTTTTTTAATTTAAAAAATTTAAATTTTGAAAAAAATTTTGAAACAATCTCTTTAATATTGTGATATTTACTTTTCTCTTCTGCTCTGTTTCTCCTTCTCTCCCTCCCCTTTCCTTCCTTCATTTCTTTTTTTTCTCTTCTGCTTTGTCAGGAGATATTCAGGTAGCCATAGGACCACAGCTAAACTGTTTGTCTTTTGCCACGTTATATTTTGATTTCCTGGCTAAAGGGAAGAACTTTGAGTCTTTTTTAGATCTGAAAAAGATGTTTTAGGATTTTTTTGGTCAAATTTTCTATAAAAAACAGAGAAATTGAACTGGAGTGGACATAGGAAAGGGGATTCATACATAAAATTTAGGTTTTTAAAAGAAAAGTTTATTACCACCTTTACTAAAGATTATATTCTCTTTACATTGGAGATTCTGGACTACAGAACAGATTTATAAAGGTGTGTCAGGAGTCCTGAAATACTCTGAATAGCAAGTTCTAAGAAATCCTAAATTTTACATAAGCAATAGATTGACTGCAATGTTACACATTGTGGAAATTATAATACAGGCAACTGGACAGTGAAAAATCATTCATTCCAAATGGCTGTTAATTTAATTCTAGTTTAGACATATTCTGAGTATTAGAAGGAGACCAGCATGGATGGATGGCCTGTCCAGAACTCCCAAATGTCCCTTTCTTGTATAATTTCCTCTCCTCTTTCCTTTCCAACCTGTTTGTCCTTGGTGCTTTCATCACTGAGTGCATTTCTAATCATCTAATAGTTTTAAGTTCAGTATTCATTGTTAAGATGTTTTAGAAAAATATTTTTTGCAAACAATTCTGTGCCTACTTTCAAATTCTGTTGGCTCAACTTAAAAGATCGCAAAAACTCATATTTCTTTACTCTAAAGACATTGTGGAATTCACTGCTACATTTAAAAGGTTCATATAGGGGTACCTGGGTGACTCAGTGGTTGAGTGTCTGCACTCGGCTTAGATCATGATCCCGGGATCCTGGGATCAAGTCTTGCATCAGGCTCTCTGCAGGGAACCTACTTCTCCTTCTGCTTATGTCTCTGCCTTACTCTCTATGTCTTTCATGAATACATAAATAAAATCTTTTTTAAAAAATTAAAGGTTCATATAAACAGGATGCCAAAATACTACCACATTAGAAATAATGACTATAGGAAAAGGTCACAGACCTTACCTGAGGTAAGTGGCACCCAAGTTGTACAAAGGCAGGTTATTTGTTAAGAAAGGAGACTTGGCCCACCCTGATGAGGTAAATTACAGACTGCCCTCATAAGGAAATCAAGTGAGGCCTGCACTTAATTTTGACCAATGAGGAAAATCTAGCTGTGGGTATGGGTGGGAGAAAGCACTTCTGTCATCTTGAACTTGGTCTTGGCCCATGAAGTGAGTCCTAAGTAATGTGTTACTAATTGTGAAAGAACTAAAATAGTAAATTAGCTACTCTCTAAAAATACACATATTTGTATGTTGACAAGGTTATTCTGATGATATCATTGCTCTTACATTCTTACAAGTATACTTTCCTGAGTGGAAGAAAAAGGTTGAGCATTGTGGAATTCTAGATCATCAATAGCCTGTTTGTCAATGTCACCATAAGCATTGTAGAGAGCAATAATAATTGATATATAGCCAATATATGTGACAATTAAATATGATTACAATGTTTTACTCTCAGACAAGATATATTTGAATTTGTAAAACTTGGGTAAATGATGAGGGTGTGTCACATAAGAGACTCTGATAGTATAAATGATGTGTTCTGACATAAAAAATGTTGAGAACTGCACTTATGATTGCTACAAAAGAGAACCCTGGACTTTAGAGTTCCTTTAGAGGAACTGTAAGGGTTTTGTTGTTGTTAAAAAGAAAAAGGAAATAATAAGTCTACTGTTTAGAGACGATAAGAA
The DNA here is from genome assembly GCF_018345385.1 of Vulpes lagopus. NCBI lineage: Eukaryota > Metazoa > Chordata > Mammalia > Carnivora > Canidae > Vulpes > Vulpes lagopus. Next base: position 106,036,739 of record NC_054829.1, read on the forward strand.
AAAGTTTATCAAAGAAGTAGCAGAATCATTCAACTCCTATTTTTTCTCCACTTTTCTAAATGGGTTTTTAAACTGAATATGGAGAAGCAGCTATGAAAAGTGAAAAATTTCAAGATAGATAAGGGATTAGTAAATTAACTCCAAGATACTTTAAAGAGACCAGATAAATTACCAGGGTGGTAATAGAATTTTCAGCCATAATCTCAGAGCTACTATTTAGTAGTCTTTGAAAAGTCATGACAAATAGGAGAGATACCATAGACCACAAATGACTAACTTTCATTTTTATTTTTGAAAAGGAGAATAGTAGGTTCTGGAAATTATAGGCAGCTTGATATATGCATGAGGAATTGACAACAGATTGATAAAAGGCTCGTTTTTGAGCATGCAGAAATGAATGTTATGGTCATTAGCAGCCAACAAATGCCAACTAAGGAGAAGCTTTAATAAACCAGTATGGCTTATTTTTTATGAGCTTACTGGACAGATAGATCAAAGGACTGCTTGAAAATCAAATAGTAGCTAGTTATTGTTATTTGTCTTGCCTTAATGGAGTAATAAGTGTTTCCTCTCAAGAATGTCTAGTAATGGCTTTAAATAACACAAGAAAGTGTTTGTTAGGGTACCTTTCCTCTATTTAGCATTTTTGTAAATAACTAGATGAACATAGACTTCTCAGCTCTGCAGAGGACATGAAAATACACAGGGTATCTTATGTTGGTGCTTCTCAAATTTTCCACAGACTATTCCTAATGGAAGGGGAAAGTAAACATGTACATCTGAGAAACCAGGGCAATTATCCTAGCTGGCTGCCAAAAGAGAGACATTTCTCTGAATTATTTTGTCTTAATTAAAAACCATGTGACTTTCCACTCCATTTCAAGATTTTTAAAAATATAAATCTGTCTAACCAATTTCTTTTCTCTTTCTTCTCTTCTTCTTCTTCTTCTTCTTCTTCTTCTTCTTCTTTGTAAAAATTGACATCTCTGTGCCTTTGAATACTTTGGCACATATTTCCCAGAGGTGCTCTGCTTATCTTCATCCAAGTCAATCATAAAAACCTCAAATAGAATAGGGTAAAAAAACCAGAGAACTATCACTCTCTATTAGAGGGTTTTTCATTCTGAATAAAGCCATCAATGAATGTATTTATATGATAAATAAGACACTAAATCTTGAAAAGGATCTTAATAAGATGGCATATTAAGAGAATTAAATCTAACAGAAATAAATATAAAATTTTGCATTTAAATTAGTACAGATATCGGTCGGTGTTCAAGTGATAAAAAAATCCATGACTTATTTTTAATTTAGATTTAGAATGATTCCAATCATCCTAAGAACCAACAGAGTTATGTAATTGCTAAGTATAGTAGCATTAAATTAAATTACTTTAACATAAGTAGTAGTTAGATCAAGAAAAGTAACAGTCTCTCCATGCTCTGCATTAATAAACCATTTTTTACAGGAGCAAATTTAATTTTGGGTGCCAAACTTAACAGGGACCTCGATAAACTATGGAGTATTCATAGGAAGAAAACAGACTACCAAGCATCTAGAAACTTTATCATGCAAGAAAGGGTTAAAACCTAGAGCACAGACTATGAAGAGACGAGACTAGCTTAGTGCAGCACATGGCACTAAATGTTGTCCTGCAACATGGTGCTGAGGAGCATCTGCTTAGGTTGTTAAAATGGAGGCTACTGGGTTCTGCAGGTAGAAATTTGGATTTAGCAGCCTGGGGCTTTCGAAGCTGCATTTTGACACTCAACCCAGGGGAATGATGCAGGTGAGGCAAAGCCTCTGAGAAACACTATTCTATGCAATGGATGTGGAAGCAGTATTAAAATTACAAAGAAACAGAGTGGCTCCACATTAAAACAAAACAAAACAAAAAAACCACAATAATCTTTCTTGGTAACAACCGGAGTTAGAAAACAGCATAGAAAAGCATACTGCAATAATATTACCCAGGACATTCATGGATATTCCAGGAGTCAGAGATGATACAGAAGGGACACTGAAGGACACTGTAGATTAAAAGTCCTCTAGTCAATCATTTGGACTATAGCAGAGAGAAAGAAAAATTAATAAAAGTATATTCATTGGATTTAGTGGAAAGAAAATGTTAATATTTGTATTTATGGGTAGCCACCTTTTTGTTCAATTTGTAATAAAATTGATTTTGTATACAAACATCTGCCTCTTGATTGTTTAAACAGTGCATATATTGATGCTGTTTTCCTTTTATGCAATTAATTTCAACTAAGTGGTTGGATGAAAGAGTTATTATAATTTTTTTCTCTTTGGCATAGAATGTAACACTGATGATTTATTTCTTAATTATTCATGGGGAACCCCCACACACAATGTTTAATGTATTATTTTGGTACAATTTATAAGCACAATTCAGTCCTTAAGCAGCAATTTTTGAGAATACCATGAGCTACAAATTGTCTGCAAAAGAAATAAACATCAAATTCCAACGAATGTCCTGCCATTGCTGCAAACTGGTGAGTCCAGAGAGCAGCAGAAGGAAGTGTTAAAGGTCTGCAAGAAAGAAGACAGTCGAGAGTATATGTGAAGCAAAGACAAAATCACCAGATAACAAAAGGCAAGTATATGGGACTCATGTCTGAGACTTGGTAGTTCTAGCATGAGCTACAGGAAAGAAGCGTGAAAGTGAGAGGGACCAGAGTTAGAAGGCTTGGAAAAGCATTGCTTGTAGGTGAGAAGGAGCTGGAGCACAGTGGTACTCATCAAAGACATGGGATTAAAAGAAAAGAAAGAAGCAAGAGAGGGAAAATTAAAGCAAATGCACTGACATTGATAATTTAATACATTTAATTGTAGAGCAAAGACTAAGTGGGTACATGAGTAGAAGAATTGTAAGCAGTGTACAAACTGACAGGGTAGGAAGAATGCAAATAAGAAATGGGAAAAGGAAGAGAGAAATTGGAGAGTAGAAGATTAATTGCCTGCTATGTAAGTAATATGTGGAAGTCAAAGGATACCATTTAAAAATTATAGACCAGATAGTAAACTGTTAAGTAGAAAAGAAGAGAATTAAGAGCACTATAAAATACCCTTTAAAACAAGAAGAAAATGCATGCCTTTCTAAAAGCCAAGTGAAATTAAAGGAAAAAAAAAGGCAAGACACGAAATAGAGAAAGATTAAAACTATTTGTTTTTAAAGACAAAGAAAAATATCCTCAGGGTTTCCAAGCAAAAAGGTCAAATTACTTATTTGGTTAAGAAAATTAGGTAGCCATTAGACTTCTAAAAAACAACATACTAAACAATGTACAGTAGAGCTGCCTTTTGAGGAAACTCAGGGGAAAGAAAATGCAAGCCAGGAATTTTTCTATACAGTTAAGCTACCCTTTAAGGCTATAGGAGATAAGAAGCAACTTTCCCCTTTTCCTAAGAGTTTTAGTGATTTAAAGCATACTTCACACATGATTTTGTCAGGGAGGAATTTGTAAAAAGCTTAGCCGGGTTGTTCATTTCTGAAGCTATCATGTTAGTTGGGATGGCTTAGACTGAAGAATACACTTCCCAGATAGCTTCTCTACTCACATGTCTGTGAACTGATGGGGACAGTGGAAGGTTGTATATAGTTGGGTCCCTGGCCTTGGCTGCGTAGTTTCAGGGCCTCTGCACATGGTCTCTTAGCTGGGTTTTTAGATTCCTATGTGGTGATTCAGGAATTCAAGAAACCAAAGCAGAAACTGACACTCCTCTTAAAAGATACCAAGAACAAAAACAAACAAACAAAACAAAAAAAAAGATACCAAGAACAACATACTCTGTTGATCTAAGCAGTTACAGTCCCTATCCATAATCAAGGGGGAGGGTAAATAGACTCCGCTTGTCAATAGAAGTGTGTAAAAAATGTATGGCCGTCATCTTAAATACAACAAGTAGAACCTCCCACCTAGACATTAAAAAACGAAACAATAAACAACTCTTGATAAAAGCTAAAATATGAGAAGTTCAGGATTTCTGGAAAGTAGGGATAATTTAAAATTCTACACATAAAAATCAAGATAGTTTAAAAAAGCAATCGGCAGAATATTCATACTGGCAAATATATATGTCAATAAAAATGAATAAAAATAAGTAAATTTCAAAAAATTAGAAAAAGCAAAAAGTAAGCTAAAAGAAGCATAAGGAAGCAAATAATGAAGGCAGAAATAGACATTACTAGGGCAGAAAATAGAAAAATAGGAAGTCAAATTCTGTTCTTTTGAAAAAAAGTCATCAAAAGAGATGGGCCACTAAGAAATTTAATTTTAAAAAGGGATAAAGAACATAAAATGACAAGAGAGAAATAACTGTTGATACACAGAAAAATTTAAAAATCAGATTACTTTGCACACCAATATGCAAATAAATTAGAAAACCTAGAGGTAATGCATCATTTCATAGGAAAATACAATTTACCAAAATGGAGCCAAGTATTTGTAGAAAGCATAAGCAAAGCAGTTATAATAGAGTTAAAAGAGGCTATCCAGGAACTGTCCAACAGAAGTCACTGGACCCAGATGATATAGTAAGGGAATTCTCCAAAAGAGACCAAAAGAGAGAGTCTAAGATAGCACTAATGCTACTTAACCTGCTTCAGAGAAAATGAAGGAAAATTTTCAAATTCTTTTTACAAAGCAATTATACTACTAATATCTAAATATGATAAATATAATTTAAAAGGAATATTTCAGATCGTATTATTTATGAATACTGATGCAAAAAATCCAAAATAAAATTTTAGTGAAGAGACTTCAACACCACAGTAAAAAAAAACATCATTACCAAGAAGGGTTTAAAAGAAATGCAAAGGGGATCCCTGGGTGGCGCAGCGGTTTGGCGCCTGCCTTTGGCCCAGGGCGCGATCCTGGAGACCCGGGATCGAGTCCCACATCAGGCTCCCGGTGCATGGAGCCTGCTTCTCCCTCTGCCTGTGTCTCTGCCTCTCTCTCTCTCTCTGTGACTATCATAAATAAATAAAAATTAAAAAAAAATAAAAGAAATGCAAAGATAGTGCAATATTAGAAAGTCTACTAATATATACTACTATTTTAATACATTAAGAGTTCTGAAAGGCCTTTGAAAAAGGTCAACACTTATTGCTAAGAAAAACTCCCCAGAAAATAAAAATGAGTGAATACTTCCTTTATGTACGATATTCATATATCATAGAGCATTGATTAGGAAATGTCACGTATCATTAATATGATTAGGGTTGACATATACACATACATATATTAATGTACATACACATAAAGTATAAGTGTATGTGTTTATACACTTACAAACCCACATAAATACACACAGGTATATAAAAAGGCAACATTTTACCTAATATGAAACACAAAGGCATACCCATCAAAAACAGGAACAAGGCAAGAATGCCTACTACCTCCACTATTATTTAACATAGTACTAGAGGTATTAACCAACTCAACTGGACAAGAGAAAACAATTAGGGGTATAACACTTGGAACAATAACAAGAAAGAAGTAAAATTATCTCTATTGCATATTTGATAGTGATGCTGGAAAACCTAAAGAATTAGTGATAAAAACAACTTAAAAAACCCCAAAGAAATGAACAGGGTAGCAGTATATAAAATCAACTCACCAAGTTTAATAACTTTTGTATATACAAATAATAGCCAATAGAAGATATTATGGAAAAAAAACTCCTGTTTATAATAGCAAAATAACTAAGTAAATAAAATAGGAAAGAATGAAATGTGAAATATTTAAAATTCTCTTAAGGAAAAAAATCATACCTGAAAGATATGAAAGTAAATTTGAACAAAGAGAAAGACAGTCTTTATTCCTAATTAGGATGTTTCAACATCATCAAGATATATTATCTCCAAGTTAATTTATAAATTTAATATCCCAATAAAAGTGCCAACAAACCCTTTATTTTTCTGAAGCTAGGCACCTACTATTTAGAAAAAAAGGGAAATAATAAAACACACACACATATCCACTTATTCTTTCAAAAAAAACCACAGGTAACAAGAAAGCAATGAAATAGGTTGCCTACTAATTAAGGATGTGTATGGAAAGGCAGAGAGTGGGGAAGGGTGATTTAGAGTGGGAAGAATAAAGGAGAGAGCACAATTTTCTGAGTATACCTTTTTGAAAATTTTTTCCTTTTGAAAGTATATTAACGTTCTACATATTCAAAAATTAACACTGAAACCTCAAGGCTGGGAAAATAAAACGCTCCCTCTTCGCCGATGACATGATACTCTACATAGAAAACCCAAAAGCCTCCACCCCAAGATTGCTAGAACTCATACAGCAATTTGGTAGCATGGCAGGATACAAAATCAATGCCCAGAAATCAATGGCATTTCTATACACTAACAATGAGACTGAAGAAAGAGAAATTAAGGAGTCAATCCCATTTACAATTGCACCCAAAAGCATAAGATACCTAGGAATAAACCTAACCAAAGAGGTAAAAGATCTATACCCTAAAAACTATAGAACACTTCTGAAAGAAATTGAGGAAGACACAAAGAGATGGAAAAATATTCCATGCTCATGGATTGGCAGAATTAATATTGTAAAAATGTCAATGTTACCCAGGGCAATTTACACGTTTAATGCAATCCCTATCAAAATACCATGGACTTTCTTCAGAGAGCTAGAACAAATTATTTTAAGATTTGTGTGGAATCAGAAAAGACCCCGAATAGCCCGGGGAATTTTAAAAAAGAAAACCATATCTGGGGGCATCACAATGCCAGATTTCAGGTTGTACTACAAAGCTGTGGTCATCAAGACAGTGTGGTACTGGCACAAAAACAGACACATAGATCAATGGAACAGAATAGAGAACCCAGAAGTGGACCCTGAAATGTATGGTCATCTAATATTCGATAAAGGAGGAAAGACTATCCATTGGAAGAAAGACAGTCTCTTCAATAAATGGTGTTGGGAAAATTGTACATCCACATGCAGAAGAATGAAACTGGACCACTCTCTTGCACCATACACAAAGATAAACTCAAAATGGATGAGAGATCTAAATGTGAGACAAGAGTCCATCAAAATCATAGAAGAGAACACAGGCAACGCCCTTTTTGAGCTCGGCCATAGTAACTTCTTGCAAGATACATCCACAAAGGCAAAAGAAACAAAAGCAAAAATGAACTATTGGGACTTCATCAAGATAAGAAGCTTTTGCACAGCAAAGGATACAATCAACAAAACTAAAAGACAACCTACAGAATGGGAGAAGATATTTGCAAATGACATATCAGATAAAGGGCTAGTTTCCAAAATCTATAAAGAACTTATTAAACTCAACACCAAAGAAACAAACAATCCAATCATGAAATGGGCAAAAGGCATGAAGAGAAATCTCACAGAGGAAGACATGGACATGGCCAACATGCACATGAGAAAATGCTCTGCATCACTTGCCATCAGGGAAATACAAATCAAAACCACAATGAGATACCACCTCACCCCAGTGAGAATGGGGAAAATTAACAAGGCAGAAAAAAACATGAACTAAATACAAACAAAAACAAATGAACCCCAACTGTATTCCAATTCATCAGCTGTCCATGTTGAAAGGGGGAAGGAAAAAATAATTTAAATAATTTTTTCTTTTTCATTTTATTTATTTATTTATTTTTTAATTAATTTTTATTGGTGTTCAATTTACCAACATACAGAGAAACACCCAGTGCTCATCCCGTCAAGTGTCCGCCTCAGTGCCCCTCACCCATTCCCCTCCACCTCCCGCCCTCCTCCCCTTCCACCACCCTTAGTTCGTTTCCCAGAGTTAGGAGTTCTGATATTTGTTCTGTCTCCCTTCCTGATATTTCCCAACATTTCTTTTCCCTTCCCTTATATTCCCTTTCACTATTTTTTATATTCCCCAAATGAATGAGAACATACACTGTTTGTCCTTCTCCGATTGACTTACTTCACTCAGCATAATACCCTCCAGTTCCATCCACGTTGAAGCAAATGGTGGGTATTTGTCGTTTCTAATTGCTGAGTAATATTCCATTGTATACATAAACCACATCTTCTTTATCCATTCATCTTTCGATGGACACCGAGGCTCCTTCCACAGTTTGGCTATTGTGGCCATTGCTGCTAGAAACATCGGGGTGCAGGTGTCCCGACGTTTCATTGCATCTGAATCTTTGGGGTAAATCCCCAACAGTGCAATTGCTGGGTCATAGGGCAGGTCTATTTTTAACTCCTTGAGGAAACTCCACACAGTTTTCCAGAGTGGCTGCACCAGTTCACATTCCCACCAACAGCGTAAGAGGGTTCCCTTTTCTCCGCATCCTCTCCAACATTTGTTGTTTCCTGCCTTGTTAATTTTCCCCATTCTCACTGGGGTGAGGTGGTATCTCATTGTGGTTTTGATTTGTATTTCCCTGATGGCAAGTGATGCAGAGCATTTTCTCATGTGCATGTTGGCCATGTCCATGTCTTCCTCTGTGAGATTTCTCTTCATGTCTTTTGCCCATTTCATGATTGGATTGTTTGTTTCTTTGGTGTTGAGTTTAATAAGTTCTTTATAGATTTTGGAAACTAGCCCTTTATCTGATATGTCATTTGCAAATATCTTCTCCCATTCTGTAGGTTGTCTTTTAGTTTTGTTGATTGTATCTTTAGCTGTGCAAAAGCTTCTTATCTTGATGAAGTCCCAATAGTTCATTTTTGCTTTTGTTTCTTTTGCCTTTGTGGATGTATCTTGCAAGAAATTACTGTGGCCGAGCTCAAAAAGGGCGTTGCCTGTGTTCTCCTCTATGATTTTGATGGACTCTTGTCTCACATTTAGATCTCTCATCCATTTTGAGTTTATCTTTGTGTATGGTGCAAGAGAGTGGTCCAGTTTCATTCTTCTGCATGTGGATGTACAATTTTCCCAGCACCATTTATTGAAGAGACTGTCTTTCTTCCAATGGATAGTCTTTCCTCCTTTATCGAATATTAGTTGACCATACATTTCAGGGTCCACTTCTGGGTTCTCTATTCTGTTCCATTGATCTATGTGTCTGTTTTTGTGCCAGTACCACACTGTCTTGATGACCATAGCTTTGTAGTACAACCTGAAATCTGGCATTGTGATGCCCCCAGCTATGGTTTTCTTTTTTAAAATTCCTCTGGCTATTCGGGGTCTTTTCTGATTCCACACAAATCTTAAAATAATTTTTTCTAACTCTCTGAAGAAAGTCCATGGCATTTTGATAGGGATTGCATTAAACGTGTAAATTGCCCTGGGTAACATTGACATTTTTACAATATTAATTCTGCCAATCCATGAGCATGGAATATTTTTCCATCTCTTTGTGTCTTCCTCAATTTCTTTCAGAAGTGTTCTATAGTTTTTAGGGTATAGATCCTTTACCTCTTTGGTTAGGTTTATTCCTAGGTATCTTATGCTTTTGGGTGCAATTGTAAATGGGATTGACTCCTTAATTTCTCTTTCTTCAGTCTCATTGTTAGTGTATAGAAATGCCATTGATTTCTGGGCATTGATTTTGTATCCTGCCATGCTACCAAATTGCTGTATGAGTTCTAGCAATCTTGAGGTGGAGGCTTTTGGGTTTTCTATGTAGAGTATCATGTCATCAGCGAAGAGGGAGAGTTTGACTTCTTCTTTGCCAATTTGAATGCCTTTAATGTCTTTCTTTTTCATTTTATTTATTTTTCATTTTAAATTAAAATTTTAATTTTGAGATAATCGTAGATTCACATGCAGCTATAGTGGGGAAAGTCTAGGGTACCTCATTCCTGCCTGGCAGGGATGGAAGTCTAGTCTCCTCACTTGGCCTTTGCTGGTGGTGATAAAGGGGTGAGGATGGGGCCCCAGTTTTTCTGTGATATTTGACTGGAGTATGGTGGTTATTGTCCAAAAGTTTCCTGTCTTGCTCGGCTACCCTTTCCTAATCCTTTGGCTAGAGAAAGCAGCCTTTGCTGTTTTTGTCTATGCTTGTTGGCATTTCTGGATTGCCAGCTTCTTTAGCTCCAAATGTGGCATACAGAAGTCAAAAAGAAAAGCCAGGGAACTCATCATCATGTTGTCCCCTGGGTCTTGAGGTACCTGGCTAGTCTGCCTTTTCTCTACCTTTCAGAGTCTTCTGTTTAAGTATAAAGTCCATGTTTGTTTTTTTTAAAGATTTTATTTATTTATTCATGACAGACACAGAGACAGAGAGGCAGAGACACAGGCAGAGGGAGAAGCAGGCTCCATGCAGGAGCCTGATGTGGGACTCCATCCCAGGTCTCCAGGATCACACTCCGGGCTGAAGGTGGCGTTAAACCGCTGGGCCACCCGGGGCTGCCCCTAAAGTCCATGTTTTTTAATTGCACTGGATAGAAGGAATAAAGTAAAGTATGTCTATTCTATCTTACTAGAAGTGGAAGTTTTTCCCAAGTAACTTTTGTGTAATATATATCTATAAAATAATCTTGGCCTAAGGGGGGGGGGGGAGAAGACCCACTAACAAATCTTGAACTCTGTTTTTTGAATATTATAACAATTCTAAAACTATTTCCTTTGCATTGTAGGAATAAGTGATAAGTGAATGGGTTGATATTCTTGGAAACCAGGATTTTACTGCACAGGGAGATACAAATATGAAAAGAAAGGCAAGAAGAGAACTTGGTGGGGTGAATTGAAATTTGGAATTGAATGTATGAACTGATTATTTTATCCATCTATCTATCTGCATATCTTTGCCTCTTTTAGCTCTTTTACCTTTTGAACCAGCTATAAGCAATTACACTCCAAAAGTAATTGGCCCACCAGATCTTGCCTTCTAAATACCATTCCCCGCTGAAAGGAACATTCATTGAAATTGCTAATTTCAAGACTGGTAGGGAAGGTAAGAGTTGAACTGCAAGCATCTTATGTGTTAGAATATACATAAGTTCTCAAAAAAAGTGATGGATAATGTCAAGAGCCCCCTTGAAACCACTTTGAAGGTTCTTCTCCTGGCTAAATCTGGGACAATTTGAGCATAAAAATGAGTAAAGACTTTAATGAATTATAACCTACTAAATAAAATGGAAATCCATGAGTCAATCCATGGGTAGTGTATAGCAGATAGGTAGGTAGTTAAGTATGTAGGTAGGTAGGTAGATAGGTAGATAGATTGATAGATGGATGAGAAGTCAGAGCTCTTCCTTATAGTAGAAAGTTGATTGATAAATCAGGACTTGGAAAATCACCACTTTGTAATCATCATACCAAAGTCTGGTTTGAGCAAGAATTACCAATGAATGACAAATCTAGGGGACAAAGTTTGAGGAGGATTAGGGTATTTGCATGGTTTTCTAAATGTCTCCTCTCAGACTGCTCATTATTGCAATGGAAACAAATGATAACTATACAAAACAAACCATTGGGAAAAGAAAATTAGTATCACTGGTAAGGGGGCAACAGACATAACCTGCCTTGATATATGATTTCCTGAGACAGGCACAGTATCAGTTACATAGTATTCTGGCTGGGGATGCAATAAACAGAATCTTATGAGAAAACAGCAGACTAGCCTGAATTAAGGGACACACTTGAAAATAACTGACCTGTATTCTTTAAAAGTATTTACGTCATTAAAGATAAAGAAAGACTGACAAAATGCTCCAGATTAATGAAGATTAAAGACTAAATAGCAACTAAATGCAATATGTTATCCTGGACTGGATCCTGGACTTTTTGAAGAAAGAAAAAATATAAAGGACCTAACTGGTGATATTGAGATATGGATGATTGATTAGATAAAAGTGTTATATCAATGTTAAGTATTTTGAATTTAATAACTGTAGTGAAGTTATGTAAGAGAATAAAGTCAATACTCCTGTTCTTAAGAGATACACATGGAATACTGAAGAGTAAAGGGGCACGATGTATCATGATTTATGCAACCTATACTTCAATATACACTTGGAAAGAGCAAGAGGTTAATAGCCAAATGCGGCAAAATGTTAACAACTGGTGAATCTGGATAAAGGCTATATTGAAGCTCACTTGTAACTTATAATTTTATGAGTTTGAAATTGTTTCAAAGTAAGAAAAAATTTTAAAAATGGAGGATAGTGGATCAAAGATTAGAATGAAAGTAGGAAATGAAAACCCTGCTAAAGTCCCATCTCTGAATTATGGATAGAAATTTGGAATGAAATGATTTTTGTTCAGGTTGGCAGAGTTTAAGATTATAATCCTCTTTCACATATGCAACATGTGCTGGAAGAAACAACAGAACTTCAATGAATGTATGCGGTTAAATCAGGTTTCTTAGTTTATTAGGGAAGACTAACAAGAAGTAGTAAAAATTGAAAAATTGAAAATTGACTTTGATAATAATGCAATTAAGGTGCATCCTTAGAATTCAATAGTGCAATGTATTATTTGAATACAGCCGCTTTAGGAAGGCATTTTTGGTATTTGTTTAAACATGATCTGTGCCATATGTCCCAACACACTATATGTATAGCCAATGCCCAAACACAGCAGCTGATTCCCGTTCTTCTGGACAGATGGAGTAGTTTCCTTAGCCCATGAAAATACTTACAAACTCAACATTCATTGAATGCTCTTTCCTCAGGACTCCTTCCCCCACCTCGTCACACACTCCTGCCAATCCTGATATCCTTTTACTCTTAGCAGAATCTTATTTCACTTTAGCAATTTGCACATTTGTAAAATTGGACACCTGGGGTTTTAGTTTTCAAAGCATAGCTCAACGGGTGTGTCCTGGCTTCTTGGCTTCTTTGAATATGCGTGTGTATCTAGTGTGTCTGTGCTTATGCGCATGCATGGCAGTCTGCTCCTTGATAAACTGGCCCTCTAGTGCTCTCTTGGAATTCAAATAGAGTTCTTGATGTATGGCTACAAATTTATTGACTGTAATCATGTTTCAGAGGCCAAACTCTCAGAAGGAAGTGACCATGTCTGTCAATTTGTTAGGTGTCACATGATTGTTTAATAGGTATTATCATGATGACCAAGGATTTTTTGGATAGTTTTATGGCTCTGATATCCACTTGTACTTAGCAAGTATGAGCTAAATTATTAACTTTTTGCTTGATGACAGAAAACAAATTCTAACAAAGAATAGTAATAGATTAGAGATGCACACGTAAAATTGAGGAGTAGAGGGGAATGAAATATTATGATGTATGCAACCTATTCTTCAATATGTATTTGTAAAGAGCACAAGAGATTGATGATGCAAATGTAGCAAAATGTTAACAACTGGTGAATCTGGATAAAGGATATTTTGGAATTATTTCCTCACCAAGAGAATCAAGATCACCTTATAGTCTGATAAGTGGCCAAACATTTATTATTTCAACTTGATTTTTTTCTTGCTGAGATTGAACACCTATCTGCTCGTATACTTTGGTTGTTTATTCACTTGTGAATAGCTTATTGTTTGACTTTTCACATTTTTCTATTGGGTTGATCTTTACCTTTTTAATTTGTAAGAATATTTAAATATTAAGGATATTAATCTGTGATACATATTGCCAATATTTTCCCCTTGCTTTTAATATACTGTTTAGCTTTATTTATAGTGTTTTTCATAGAGAAGTTTTACATTGCTATGTAGTTAAATCAGTTCATATTCACACTTAAAATTTCTGGCCTTATTACTGTACTTAAAAAGTCCTCCCTGTCATCAAATTGCATATATATTCTCCAAATGTTCTCCTGAACTTTTCATAGCTGTATTTTACTGTGAAGTTTTTAATTTATATGCAATTTTAACTTATGCATGATGTTAAGTACACAGCATATATAATCCAAATTTTTGGTGAGTTAATTTTTTGGCGAATTAAAATTAACTTATTTTTGTAAATTTAAAAATATTTCTTGTAATTTTACAATGGAAGGATCAGACTGTGTTTAAAATATATTTATAATGAAAATTCTTAAAAAATAATATAATTGGAAAACAAAAAATTCACCTGGTGTCTGATTAGTTCTATCTACATTGTGGAACAAATGCATGGCCATCTACCTGAAAGACATTCTATGTATTCTAAGCATTACTGGGGGCAGAAGTGCAATGTTTTCTCCCTAACTCAGAATTCTCAACTTTGAATGTACATTAGAATCACCTGTTTTTTAAAATGCTGTTGCCAGTCCCCAGAGATTCTGATTTCATTGGTCTGGACCTACCTATGCGGGATTTTAAAATCTTCCCAGGTGATATAATGCACAGCTGAGGCTGAGACTCCTGCATTAGAGCTTCTTAATGATGTCTAACTGATACTATTTGCTAAAAGCTTAGCTGTGATTCAAGTAAGATTATGTATCTAAATTTTAGTTCTAAAACCCTTCCATCTCTGGCCTCTAATCTTAACTGATTATAGCCCAGAGAAACCACTAGGACTTTGGCACTAATTTGGATATAATCTTTACTTTCTTCTGGGTGCATTGTGTAGACAATGGATTTAAGAGATTTGAAATAGTGATGTATCTAAAAAGTTTTCAGAATTAATTTCTCATGAGAAAGCAAATTTACCTTAGCATTTACCTTAGAAATATATGAATTTATCTTAAAATAATAACTATAGACACTTTAGAAATACAACTTTCTACTATGATTTCTTTGCAGATTCAAAATCAGAGACTTCTATAAAGAGCTTTAAAAAGTGAAACTTTGGGGATCCCTGGGTGGCGCAGTGGTTTGGCGCCTGCCTTTGGCCCAGGGCGCGATCCTGGAGACCCGGGATCGAATCCCATGTCAGGCTCCCGGTTCATGGAGCCTGCTTCTCCCTCTGCCTGTGTCTCAGCCTCTCTCTCTCTCTCTGTGACTATCATAAATAAATAAAAATTAAAAAAAAAAAAGTGAAACTTTGGCACAGATGTGTTCAGGTTTCATTTTCCTTTTTATATAAAGTAACATAACCTAAAATTGTGAATTTTAGAGGGATTTTTATTTTCTGTATTTGTCAAGAGCTTTTTTTTTACAATGAATGCATATTATTTTTATCATCAAAAATCATGTTAATTTTTAAAATTTACATTTATATGATGTGATTACAACTCTTAAAAAATATGCAGAAAGAAATGCATTTGTTATTAGTTTTTACCTCCAGACAGTTGGGACTATGAGCAATTAATTTTTTCCCTTTTGCTATGTTTTTATATTTTCCAAGTTTTCTGCCATAATCCTATATTACTTCTATAAAGGAAAAATACACACTTAAACTAATTAAAAATTCATAGTAGGCTCATATAAATCACCCAAGTACTCTCAATAACTTTTATTTTATAAAACCAATTCAAGCATTTAAGTAGTATTCTGTTTTTAAAAAAGGATTTTATTTTATATTTTTTATTTGATTTAAATTCTTCACAATTTAAATCATTTCAGAAAGAAATTTTTTCTTTCTTTTTTAAAAAAGATTTTATTTATTTATTTACTTACTTATTTAATTTATTTATTTATTTGAGAGAGCACTAACAATGGAGAGGGGCAGAAGTAGAGGGAGAAGCAGGAGGAAAGGGGAGTAGAGGGAGAGGGAGAAGCGGGGGGGGGGGGGGGCGGGGGAGCCGGACATGAGGCTCTGGATCGCAGGACCCCGAGATCATGACCCAGGCCCAAGGCAAAGGCTTAACCCACTGACCCACCCACGTTCCATGAAACTTTGTTTTTTTATCTTGATATTTTTATGTAAGGAGATATAACCATGAGCCCATGAGCCCTTCTGGTATTTTTTTCTCCTTTCTGTTTTTTTTTTTCCTCCTCTCCTTCAAGCCTCTTTTTCAAAGAGGGGCTGCTATTGCAAAAGTCAGGTATCAACTGGGTTCTAGCTGTAGGCAGCAGCCTCACACACCTGAGCCTGCCCCCCCACCTCCTGCCTCATGGGTTGGTCAGGACCAGATGTTTTCCATGGTGTCCGGTATTTTTTTTTTTTTAAGATTTATTTATTTGTTCATGAGAGACACATACACACAGAGAGAGGTAGAACATAGAGGAAGAAGCAGGCTCCCCACAGGGAGCCCCATGCGGCACTGGATCCCAGGACCCCGGGATCACTCCCTGAGCCGAAGGCAGACACTCAACCGCTGAGCCACCCAGGCATCCGGTGTGGTGTTTTGTGATGTGCACTCTCAGCCTAGGGAGGAGACAGGTCCACTTGTATGCTCTGTGCTCGCTGGGGTGACTGTCAAGGCAGCTTGTGGTCCTCCATTCTCTTAGTCTCTTTGTCCATTTATCATTTCATCCCAATGGGTTCTGAGGAAGAAAGGAGGAAGCATGAAGCCTCATTTGGTTCTATGTCCAAACCATATTTGCTAGTCCATCCTGACCAAGGTGTCCTGTAGGTTGAGATTTACTGTGGCTCTAGTAATAGGGCTGTCACTGTTATCTCCATGTTGTAGCAATGGTTTGTGTTAATGGGCTATTGGAGCAAAATCTAGAAGGGGAGTAGAACCAGAATAGAGGAAGAGTAAATTGTTGGTACCTCTATTTCTCATACCTTCTCCTCCAGCAAATATTTGTGGGGAGTCTACCATATGTAAAACACTTTGGAGTGGACAAAGTCCTCAAAGAGTTCACAATCTAAGTATGCATAAATGCCTGTGGGGATGAGCATGCTTGTCTCTATGTATATGTTCAAACCTGCACTCAACTAATTACAATCCAATGTTGTAAGTGGTAGGAAAAATATTAGCAAAGAGCAATGAGAAGAGAGAGAAGGGGACATTTGACTCCTCCACTTCTTAGTTTATACCAGACTTCCATTTTTAGTAGATTTGACAAGTGTGCTTGACAGCCTGTTGTAGATGTACCTGCTAACACATCAAGAGATTTTTGTCTCAGTCTGTTCTGCAACTAACTGGGATACCTTTTGTTTATGGGCCTCATTTTTCCTATTTTGGTGACAAAGGATATTGAGTTAGCTTTCCATGATTCTCTGTAAAATGCTGTGATTTATTCCTTTCAGGAGATGAACAACTAATTGTAATTAGCAATTCACTACCAATCACAGCACACACTATCTTTGAGTCAAAAGACACCTTAGAAGTTGTCTGGTACACAAAGGAAACCAGCACCCAGAAGGATGGGAATTTTATCCAAGGTCAGAGCCATCCTTGGTCCTCAGGTTTCCTCATGTTGGTGCAGCTGAATTATGTAGACTAGGAGAACAGAATTTTGTTAAGAGTTGCTAGACTAGTGGGCACCTGGGTGCGGCAGTTGGTTGAGCATCCAACTCTTGGTTTCAGCTCAGGTTGTGACCTCAGTGTCCTGAGATGGAGCCCTGCATTGCGCTCCACACTCGGCACAATGTTTGTTGAGACTCTCTCTCTGCCCCTCTCCACTGTGTGCTTTCCCACTGTCTCTAAAATAAATAAATACATCTTAAAAAAAAAAGTGCTGGACTGAATACCCAGTAAGAATTTGACTCAACACAATGAGCATAAAACAAATAATGCAATTCAAGGGATTTCAGGTGAGATACATTCCCTTGAGCAATCAACTGGACATTCTTGGCAGCAGGTAGTAAATGTGATTGGGGAAATATCTGTGAATACCATTCTTTCTGTGCCCTAGAAATGTCACCCTTCTTAGGAATGTGATTAACTGGATGTTTAGAAACATTAAAAAAAGCATGTGAAATAGACTGTTAAGATACTGAAATTTTTCCTCTATTCACTTTAGAACAAATAGCATGTTTACAGCAGATTAAGTAAAAGGTATACTGTTGGGTTTTGGTGAGCTTGGTGTTCTCTCTTGATTTTATCAGTAACTTTCAGGTGAATTTAAGTACAGAGTCAATAAGTGTGAATTGCTCCAAGCAGTGTGTCATGCTGGAAAAAATAAAGGAACAGAGCCAGCAAATTAAGTTCTGGTTTAAAATGGATTAATTCTAGCAAAGATCAATTTGTTTAAATATTAAGTGAGTCCAAGCACAAATTCACTCATGTGCCCTCTGACTTTGCTCTCAGTTGGCCTCCTCCTTGTCCCCATCCAAGAACAGCATGGACAGCTGTGATAGAAAACAGGGTGTGTCTCTGGCTATGGGGCTCAAATGCCACATGCTAGATTCTCTCTCATCATGGCATTTGAGGTTGAGATCCACATATTGGCTTTATTCCCTAGGCAGCTGGGAGGTTGTGTGGGGTCACAGTGCTTCTCACATGGGTGCTCAGCTTCACCTTCCCAGGGGCCTCATTTCCTCCTATGGTAGAAGTGATGTATCTCCATTCCCTTTTAGGATTCCTCAGAATTTTCTAAATGATGAGGAGGGGTTTTACCTAGGGTTGATGCTGTATTTGGAGGATGACTTCTATGGGGAAAGGCACTTAACATAACCATCACCTTCACAGAAGATTTTTCTGTTTTTGGGTTTTAGGAAACTTACTTGCCTGTGGGAAGATTTTTGTGTATTCATACATGCACAAATGCGTGCACACACACTGCGAGCTGTTTTCCTCTGCTTCTTTTTACTTTTCACATGTAGCCATTCATTTCTTACTTGACAAAGTTACACTGAGTGCCTGCTCTGTGCCAGGCATTATCTCTTTATTGACAAGATGTATGTTTGGTCATGTGACTTAGCAATCTGGTAGGAGTACTTTGGAGTAGTTCCTCTGAGATAATTAACTTTAAATAAAAATAAGGCAGTCAATCATATGAAAAGATTCTTAATATCACTCACTGTCAGAGAAGTACAAATCAAAACTACAATGAGATAGCATCTGAAACCTGTTAGAAAGGCTAAAATCAACAACACAAGAAATGACAGGTGTTGGTGAGGATGTGGAGAAAAAGGAATCCTTGTGCACTGTTGGTGGGAATGCAAACTGGTACAGTCATTCTTGAAAATAGTGTAGAGGTTCTTCAGAAAGTTAAAGATAGAACTACTTACTATATGATCCAGCAATTGCACTACTAGGTATTTACCTGAAGACTACAAAAACATTAATTCAAAGAGATACATGCACTCCAATGTTTATAGCAGCATTATCTACGATAGCCAAATTGTCCAACAACTGATCAATGGATAAAGAAGAAGTGATATATATACATGATTACTTAGCCATAAAAAAATGAAATTTTGCCATTTGCAACAATGTGGATGGAGCTAGAAAGTATAATGCTAAGTGAAATAAGTCAGAGAAAGACAAATACCATATTATTTCACTCATATGGAATTTATTTTTTAGATGTTATTTTGAGAGAGTGAGAGTGAGCAGGGGGTCAGGGGGAGGGGCGGAGGGAGAGGGAGAGTTACCAAGCAGACTCCACACTGAGAATAGAGCCCAAAGGACCCTGAGATCATGACCTGAGTCAAAACCAAGAGTTGGACACTTAACTGACTGAGCCATGCAGATGTCCCTTATTCATGTGGAATTTAAGAAACTAAACAAATGAGCATAGGGAAAAAGAGGGATGCAAACCAAGAAACAGACCCTTAACTACAGAGAACAAACTGATGGTTACCAGGGGGGAGGTGGGTGGGGAATGGGTTAAATAGGTGATGGGGATTAAGGAGGGCACTTATGATAAGCACCAGGTGTTGTATGTAAGTGTTGAATCACTAAATCGTACATCTGAAACTAGTATTACACTGTGTTAACTAACTGGAATTAAATAAAAACTTAAATATATAAGCCAGTCTCCAAGAAATAATAGTTTTAGAAAGACATAAAGGAAATGGGAAATTTATAATATCCAGGTGCTATTCCCAGCATCAGTTTTCTTAGTTGTTTGATCATGAGTTAATTAATGTAGTTGATCTTTTCCTCAGAGTGAAGGGGTGTTTTGGTTTTGGAAGTAGAACATGATTCCTGTGGTGCAAGAATGATTCAAACCATACCAATACTTTCAGATAAATGCTGAGTCTATTATAAATATTTTTTTCAAATCTGGAAGACCTTGTAATTTCATACATGAATTATCACTGATACATTTAAAAATGATTTCTAACTTTTAATTTGATTCTATGCTTTTGGTATACCTCTCTGTAAGTGGGGAGATAAAAAATTATGGTTCTCTCCATAAATTTAAAAATCTTCAATTTATAGCTGTAATTTCTGCCTTTGTCTTTTAATCCCTAGGCCAATATAATTCAGATTTGACTACTCTCCCGGGGGCTATATTTTCTACTCTAGGCACTTATTTTTTCTTAAATGGTGAATCATGAGACCAGTTGTTCTGGTTGAAGATTCAGATGTGGACAAAGATTATTATGTATCTAATATTTACGACACATGAAACATTCCATGTGGAAGTTTGTCCTAAAGCCCATAATTGTACTACATTACTAGTTTAACACATATTTGAGTAAAGAGAAATGTTTAACACTATTAAAAAGACAAGCTTGTTGGGAAGTGATGGAAAGTCTCATCTTGAAGAGACACAGTGGTGGGCCAACTCCAAATATTCTCAAGAGGAATTTTAAAGGAAATGCCTTAGTAAATCTGTATGTATACATTAAAAAAATGGGCTGAAAAGAAACTAGTTAGGGAAGGTAGAACTATGAAATTATCATTTAAGACAGTACTAAGTGGATGTTTCTACCCACACATGCGTAAATTCAATAATTATGTCAAATAAACATCTACTTAGTAATTGTCAGGGAAAAACTGTCCTGTCAAGGCTTCTTATGTTTCTTTTCCTGTGTTGGAAATATGTAGTATGTTGGATAAAAATTAATTTGCTAACAGT
The DNA here is from genome assembly GCF_018345385.1 of Vulpes lagopus. NCBI lineage: Eukaryota > Metazoa > Chordata > Mammalia > Carnivora > Canidae > Vulpes > Vulpes lagopus. The sequence goes on from NC_054829.1 coordinate 106,057,431, forward strand.
GGGCAAGATAGGGACTTGAAATGTTAAACTAAGCATCCTTTGGAGAATCATTTTATCTTATTTCCAGTTTTTAAACAGAACGTATGTTTTGGACTCTTGAATGTTCTTGACATGAACTGCTGAGGCTGATATAGAATCCTTACCTGTGAGGTGCTGAATTCCAGACGGAATTCTGAGTAGTTTAAGTGTGGCTCTGTTAGAGGAAAGGAAACATTCTAAGGGAATAACATTCTAAAGGTAATTTTCCTTTTAATAAACAAGGCGGTCTGAAGGAGAGCCTACCAGAGGCAGCACACCTGGTGGCAGGGGTTTTAGGTTATAAGAGAACTGAATGTAATGCTCTTCATCTAAAGGTCAGTGGAAATCTTACTAAGTCTCTTTTGAAATTACAACTTTAGGCCTTAGAGATTGGGACTGGCTGGGATTGCAGAAGGATCAACATACCTTTGGCTACAGATTCACTACATCATCCTTAGAAGAAGAAGAAGAAAAAAAAAACGTAAAAAGAAATGCCCAGTTCAAAGCCCAAATTCCTGTTATATGGATATAAGATGTCCAGGTTGCTACAAGATTACCACAGTTTTCAGCCATGCTCAGACGGTGCTTCAACATTGTTGTGTCAGCCAACAGAAGAGGCCAGACTCACAGAAGGGTGTTCATCTAGAAGAAAGGATCACTAGATTATCCACATGACCTCTTGAACTTGTGTAATATCACAGAAAGCCCTATCAGTTCAGTAATTCGCCGCTTCTTGGCCTTTTGGCTAAGATCAAGTGTAGTATCAGTTCAGTAATTCAATTACTCTACCAAGATAAGGTAATTATGCTTAATTTTGTAAGGTATACACAATGATCAGCTATTTTGGAGTCAGATTTTCAATAAAGTTTTGATTATGGGCAATAAATAAAGATAGTACATTACAACTTAGAAACCAAATTGTAACTTAAAAATGAGGGAAATTGCATAAATTTACTGCCTGTTCAAATAAATTATTATCAGTTTTTCTGTGTCTGTTATCTGTTTTACATAAATAATAAATACTATAATTATAGGACAGATAAGAGTTTATATATTTTTCTATTAATATTGTGGCAAACATGTCCCTTTTAATGAGTATGTCATGATCTCATAATAATTTCTTAACTACTTCTGTTACTGTAAATGAAAACTCTTTCTAATTTTTGCTACCATGAATAACATTACAATACCTTTTTGTATGATTATAGCTTCTTTTTTTAGTAGAGAGATTATTCCTTTAGGGAGAAATTGCCAAGAGTGAGATTATATGGTCAACGCCTACGAATATTTTTATGGCTCTGAAATGTGTTGCCAAATTGCTTGCTAAAAGGGTTGTACCAAATGCAAGTTGGCTTTTAAAGGTCAGGCTTATTTTGATACAGGAATAACATATGTGTTATATTAAACTAACTACTTCTCAACTGGTGAGAAACAAAACATATCATTTCCTAATACATAGAATAAGAATATAATCCAGGAATCATGCCAAAGTCTGCCATATTGTGAATGGGCCAGGCATTCACAAACCTCAGTACTGTTCGTTTTGGTCATAATTCTAAAGTGGATCCCTTCGGGAAGTTATATTTTGGGCAAGTTGTAGCCTGATGCCCAGAGAAGTTATCTCAATGCTTCTTTTTGCCTCAGCACAGGTAGGAGGACTGAGGCCATAGTTTTATTTGTATACATGCATAGGGAGCTTAATTTTATTTTGTAATTCCTTCATTTGAGAGGATAACAAATGAAGATTACAATTAGCTCCCAAACTCCCTGGAAACAAGGTAATTTTCCTTTTAAGAAATAAGGTAGTCAGATTCTGTTGCATAGTTTAAAAATACCAGGCACAAGAAGTTCTATCTGTACAATGCCACAGTTGTATGATTTTGTTATTCTTGGTTTAGCAGATACATTTAATGAAAGGGCTAAAAGGAATACATGAATGCACCCAGGGAAACTGGAATCACAGGTGACCTACAAGAGAAGAATCCTTTCCATGGCATGGATTTAACTCAGGTGAATGATCACAGGATCTGAGATTCAGTGTTTTAACAACTGCCCCAGGATGTCTTGGTCCTCAGCAAAAGTGGCTAAACCCCTTCCTCTCTTCTTTCTCCAATATACGTAAAGTCTTCGTGTAACGTTTGGAATAACATCATTTATTTGTTATTCCACAAACACTCACATGCATTCTTTGGGTTGTTTTCTTACATACAGATTTGACTTCCCTGTCTTGAGCACTGAATTAAACTTCCTTGATAATCAGGACATCTGTTTATTTACTGTAACGGCTGCCTCTTTTTCTTATAGTCTCCAGGCACATCTTTATGGATCACTGGAAAAGACTACTTTATTTCTCAAATAACACAACCAGAAGCCAGAGGGACCTTATCAGGTGGAATTCTCAAAGCAAGGTAAACATCAAGAAGTTGGCAAAAGCCAACAGAAGAATGGGTACGGTAACCCATATCTTCCTGTTGGTGCCCTGGTCTCAGGAGCTGGTGTGGGGGAGGGGAGCCCATCTTATTATTAGCAAAATGAAAGAAGCCCTAGAGACTAGAGGTTTAGGCGCAAGTTCTAGAGCCAGACAGACTTGAGGAGTATGTCTCTCAATCACTTGATAGCATCTCCATTACTCTACAGCTCTGAGACTGGGCAAGATCTTGAACTTCTCTAAGCTCACATTTACCTTCCATAAAAATGGAATTAATATCTACTTTTCATAGGGCCAGGAAGAGGTTTTCTTTTCATTCTTTTTGCTGATGGTGGCTCCTCACTGATGGCGAGCAAAGGTAGATGATATTTAAGAAAAAAACATGACTTTGTATCCTATTTTTAATTTTACTTCTGCTTTTGTGGGTGAAACATTAGGCTTTGGACTCACTGAAAAAAAATTCCTTATATAATGAAATATTTAGCACGGTTGCAGGATACAATGTCTGTATATGAAACTCAATTTTATTTCTATAAAAGAGCAACAAACAAGTAGAAAATGAAATTGAAAACTATTCATTTACAAGAGCATTCAAAAACATAAAATACAAACAAATTTAATGAAAGGTATGTAAATCTCGACACTGAAAAGTGAAAAACATTAATGAGAGAAATTAAAGAAGACTGAAAATAAATGGAGAAATATATAATGTTCATATATTGGATGAGGTAGTATTGTTAAGATGTCAGTTCTTCCCAAATTGAACTATATATTCAGTGAATATATATGTATAGAGAGAGAGAAAAATAAACTACTCCAGCCTCACAAAATATACAAAAATTATTGAGGATGAATCACAAACCACAACATAAATGCTAAAACTCTAAGAGTGCCTAGAAAAAAACAGAGTATATTGAACACATACAAAAAATTCAACCATAAAGAAAAAAATTAATAACTTGGACTTCATCAGAATTAAACTCTTTTGCTCATGAGTGAAACTATTAAGAAAATGAATGGGCAAGCCACGAACTGGGAGAAAATATTTGTAAGACATAGATCTGACATACATATTATATATGTAATGCATAGATAAGAATTTATATCTAGAATATATACAAAGAACCATAAACCAATAAAACAAAAAAACCCTGAAAAAACCCAATAAAGAAATGGGCAAAAGATATGAATACACATCTCACAAAAGATGCATGATCAATTAACATGAAAACATGGTCACCACCATTATTCATCAGGGAAAGGCATTTTAAAATTGTAATGTAATATTAAGTCACACTTGTTAAAATATTTAAAATTTAAAAGATGGACAATACCAGATGTGGATAAGAATGTGGGACAACCAGGACTCTCATGAATTTCTGGTGAGAGTATAAAATGGAGCAGCCTCTTAGGAAAAATGTTTGGCAGCTTCTTATGAAGTTAAACATATACTTAACCTATGAACCAGCAATTAGTTATTAACTGGACAGAAATAAAAACATTCATTGAGCCAAACCTAAAAACAATCCAAACATCCATCAACAGGAGAATGGATAAACAAATTATGATATATTCACACTAAAGAATACTTCTTGCAATAAAAAAAGAAAGGAGTACTAATACACGCAACATGGATGAATGCCAAAACCACATTGAACAAAAGAAATCAGGGATCCCTGGGTGGCTCAGCGGTTTAGCGCCTGCCTTGGGCTCAGGACGTGGTCCTGGAGTCCTGGGATCTAGTCCCGCATCAGGCTCCCTGCAAGGAGCCTGCTTCTCCCTCTGCCTGTGTCTCTGCTTCTCTCTCTCTCTGTCTCTCATGAATAAATAAATAAAATCTTAAAAAAAAAGAAAAGAAATCAGATACAAAAGTGAACATATTGTATGATTTCTTCCATTTCAAGTTCAAGAATAGACAAAACTAACCTATGATAGACATCAGAACAATGAGTGCCTGTGGATGTGGGTGAGATTGACTGGAGGGAGCACAAGGGACATTTTGGTGGTGCCAGAAGCATTTTTCATCTTGGTCATTATGTTGGTTTAATGTATATATACATTTACCGAGACTCATTAGATTTTATACATAAGATCTGTTCTCTTTCCATAAATTTTATTTTAATAAAAATGAAAAATGAATGCATCTCAGTTGGAAGTCAGGCTAGGAAAACCAAATGAAAGCAAGTTAATTTATTTTGTTTCTCTGGTATTTGAAACTTTAAAAAATATATCATTTACTCAAATATTTTACGCCATCTATTTTGTACATCCTTCCAATTTTAAGTGGTAAACTATGATTATTCCCCTCCCCCAATAATTTCTATCCTTGGAGGTAGAAGAAGGAAAGAACTATTTCACAGTTTTATAAATATTATAAGAACAAAGAAAGGGGGATGCCTGGGTGGCTCAGCGGTTGAGTGTCTGCTTTCAGGCCAGGGCATGATCCTGGAGCCCTAGGATCGAGTCTCACATCGGGTTCCCCGCATGGACCCTGCTTCTCTCTCTGCCCATGTCTCTGCCTCTCTCTCTCTCTCTCTCACATGAATAAATAAATAAAATCTTAAGAAAAGAACAAAGAAAGAACTGCAAACTATGGCTTTCATTAGTTTACAAGAAGTTGTTTTTTTTTTTTTAAAGATTCCATTTATTTATTTTAGAGAGAGGGAGAGAGAGCACGAGTGGTTGGGCAGGGGGAAAGAGAGGGAGAGAGAGAACCTCAAGGAGACCGTGCAGAGCCCGACACAGGACTCAGTCCCACAACTCTGAGATCATGACCCCAGCTGAAACCAAGAGTGAGGGGGTTAACTGACCGACCACCCAGGTGTCTCCAAACGGTCTGTACTTAATGGAACCATGCTTCCTATTTCAATGGAATTGAAGGTCAGGGGAAAAAGTGTATTATGGATGATTTTTAAAAAGCCAGAGTTCTCTCTCTAAACTTTAAAGTTTTTAGAAGTTAGGGATACCTGAGAGAACGCTGAAGTAGGCTTTATTGGAGGAGGTCATTGAGAAAATGTGATGCTGGTTAATCTGCCAAATGGACCAGGCAGTGGGAGGCTCCTTACCTCCTCTCCTGGCCTTGAAAGGTCCATTCCGCTCACTTTCCTATAGCCAGAGCCATTTCAAGGATGCAACCTTGAGAGAGTAATGAGTTGCTGAGAGTATTTGTAGGATATTTATGATTTATATGTGATTGAACCCTGTTAAGGCTTTTAGATAAGTGTTTAAGATTCTGGTGATTGCAGAGATCCAGTTGTCTTGCAACCTCTTGTGATAAACCTTCTAATAAGTTCCTTTGCTTATTAAAACTGCCACTTCCCTAGCTTATCCTAAAATGTGTGTTAAAAAGCAGGTATTTTATGATAAAACTGTGTAGTGCATGCTCTGTGAGGAATGCAGAGGAAAACCCAGATTCAGTGATTAGCAATGCCAAAAAATGCAAGTAATTAGCCATCGTTCAAGTAAAGCAGTGCTGCCGTTTCTCTGTCGTGGCTTTTTATACTTTTGTTGCTCCCAAATTCCATTTTATTAGAAACCCATTTTCCACTTGGTCAGTCTTGTCTTGTTTTCTCTTTTCTTTTTTTTTTTCCTTTTTTCTTTTTAGTGAGATAGAATCTTAAGCAGGCTCCATACCCAGCACGGAACCTACCCCAAGGTTCGATCCTACAACTCTGAGATCATAACCTGAACTGAAATTGAGTCTGATGCTTAACAGACTGAGCCACCCAGGTGCCCCTCCACCTGATCTTTCTTGACAAGTTTTTTTTTTCCCCTGTTTTAAACAGTTTCTAAGTAAAATTCTGTATTTTAGGAATAAAACAAAAAACTGCCCCCTCCCAGTCTGGAGGGGCCTGTCCCATTCTTCAGTCTCTCCTTGCCCATCTGGTACAGGGTCAGTTTCAAATTTCACCCAAGAAACTCCTCAGGTCGCAAACCAACAAGCAGGCTGAGATTATGTAAATAAATGCTATGCAGTCTAAAATGAGCTTTTCTTTTAATTTTAAATTTTGCTGCTGCTTCATAGAATTATAAATTATATATTATAGATTGTTATGCTTTTTTTTATTTGTCCAGTTTCTGGAGTCGTGTTTCTTCCTCTTGGTCAGAGGAACCTTTCTAGGTGACTAGGGTGGACTTTGCTGAAAAATGGAACATGGTCAGGATTTCTCTTTCACTCTTGCTTTTTGTTTATTTCCTTTTATTTTTTAAAGAGTTTGCTTATTTATTCATGAAAGACACAGAGAGAGAGAGGCAGAGAGATACAGACAGAGGGAGAAGCAGTCTCCCTGGGGGAAGCTTGATGCGGGACTCATGACCCCCTCAGGTCATGACCTGAGCGGAAGGCAGACGCTCAACCACTGAGCCACCCAGGTGCCCCCGTCAAGTGCTTTTTAAAATCTGATTTCATTTGATAGAAGCATGGCATTACTTAATCTGTGCATTAAGCAGAACATTGCTAAACTGGATAGTGGATAGTGACTCCCCTCCTTTCCTTAAAAAAAAAAAAGTGACTATTTTTATAAAAGCAGTTTTAGGCTTACAGAAAAACTATGCAGAAAGTACAGAGAATTCCCATATCCCTTCTTCTCCCTCGCTTCCCCCTATTATTAATACCTTGCTTTGGTATTCTACATTTGTTACAATTGATGAGCCAATATTGATGCATATTGTTATTAACTAAAGTCCATAGTTTAGAGTTTACTCTTGTTGTTGTACATTGTAAGGGTTTTGATAAATATATAAATGTAAATGGCATATATCCACCATTATTGTATCACACAGAATAGTTTTCATGCCCTAAAAATCTTTTGTGATCCCCTTATCGATCTCTTCCCCCCGCAACTCCTGACCACTACTGATCTTTTTACTCTCTCCATAGTTTTGCCTTTTCCAGGATGTTATAAAATTGAATTCGGACAGTATGTAGCTTTTCAAACTGGCTTCTTTCACTTAGCAGTATGCATTTGGGATTCCTTCATGCCTTTAATGGCTTGATGGGTCACTTTATTCATGAGTGATATTCTACTGTATGGATATACCACAGTTTATGTATCCATTCTTCTCGTGAAGGACATCTTGGTCGCTTCCAATCTTAGGCAATTATGAATAAAGTCCCTATAAATATTTGTGTGTAGGTTTTCTTTGTGGTCCTAAGTTTTCAGCTCATTGGGTAAATACTAAGGAGCACAACTGCCTTTCTTTTTTCAAGAAAACTTTTACATCTGTTATTCATATCCTGATAAATTATAATTTCTCTTGTGTAGCTAACTCCGACGCCTATATCCCTCCCAATTTCTTTCCTTTAAAGCCATTTCAATTTCTGTCACATGAATCACAAGAATACCATACACGTTAACAACTTTCTCTTTGAAAAGAGCAAGAAAACGTTTTCAAGTTTATAGGAACTACCCTGATACACCTGATAGTCATTGTTTAGAAGCAGCCTGTGAAATAGTTTGTATGTTGTTTCTGCAGGTGGATGTTAAGTGCTAATAGTTATTCACACCAAAACACACTGCCTTGTCACTTCTGGTTCCTACCGTCATATGCACATGCGTAGTATATGTTTTGCTCTTACTTTTGATGATGGCCCAGCTTGTTTATTCCTATCAAAACCACTGTTAAAAAGGAGACAATAATAACTTCATAGTTCACACCCTCTATAAATGTGTGTGATACTGGGAAGATTTCGCAGTCTTTCTGACCTCCAGTGTCCTCATTTGTGAAAAGGACCTTGTTTGTGAATGGCAAGGTGGTGTGGAAGATTGGGGGTGATGTGAGTAAGGCATCTACCTCCTAGATGCCTGGATCACTAGGAACAATCTGTTGATAGTGTGGTAGCAGTGATGACTAATAGCAGCTGTACAAGAAGCAAATATATAACCCAGAAGAATTAGGTGCTCTGTGCTTCAATAGAAAAGTTTTACCTGAAAAGTAATAATGGTGCCCAGCACATAAAACCATGTGTCCCAATAGCCTCCCTTCTCCTAGTGATGTTCACTTATGCTTAAAAACATTCAGAGCTCTCTCCTTACCATTAATGCCTAATTCTTCCGGTGACTTGCCAGCAGGGTTTCCTCCCATCCATCTGTGTCCTCTCAGGATCTAAGGATCTAATAAATAAGCATTTATGTTCTTTGTCCATTCCTGGTCCACATCCTATTGTCAGTATGGCTTTCCTCCTGTGCATGCTTATCTGAGACTTCCTATTGATCACACGAAGCTTCACTGCATGCCACAGTCCCTATTTTGTTGCAGTTGCCCCTTCTTTCCTGACTTCTCCAGAATAATTGGTGACTGGCTGTTCATTAGCTCCTACTCATAAACCATGTTTTGTTGTTTTTAATCAACCTAAGCAAGCTCTTGAACTTAGGGGACCATGGCTTCTATTTCGCGTACAGTGCCCTATCACAAGTAGATATTTAATTAATCAATGCATTAGTTAATTTGACTCAATTCCAGAAACTAAAATGGGTATTCGGCCTGTAAAACTGATTTCTGGGCAACTTTAAAATACCAATGATGTTCATTTGTCCCAGAGAGGTTCGGTTTTATCTAGAAGTAAGAATATGGAGTAATAAAATATATCTGCAAGTCCTTTCTGCATGGGTAACTCTGTCTTAAGATTTTGCTATCTGGGCAACCCTGGATTTTCTGTGGATTAGCTGAGACTGATCTTTTACATCAGTCACCGGCCTTGATGTCTACCATAGCCATGCTGACTCCATCATCTCCTGAGGGGCTTACACTCAACATTAATAACTGTATTAGCCCAGGTGACATGTAATTAGGAAAGTGAGACTTTTTACAACCAAAAATAATACGAGAGAGTCCACATCCAACTAGAATATAGTCGTGGGTTACTTCTTATTTGTGCTCATATTACTTTCCTCCTCCCCACTAACCCAGCCCAGTGCTTGACAGTCCTTCTATTTGTTGTCCCCCGTGACACTGACAAGGCATTTTGCTGAAGGGGAAGCTTAACAAGGTTAGTAACTTAGTGCAGGTTATTTGTAGGACGCTCATTCCGAGTCTTGAGTCCAAGTGAGTCCAGAAAGCAATGGAATATTCCATATATCCCGCCCCCCCACCCCACGTGACTTCTGCTGCTGGCCAGGGTCTGCTTCTCCTATGAGAAATCAGAGTTGTCTGGCAGGGGCCGGCTAAAATCAGAGAAATCTTGCCTTTAGCTGTTTCAGAAAGTGACCCAGTATCTGAGGAATGATGAGGACATAATTAAATATGAGTGAAAGGCTTGGAGTTCTTCCCATTCTCTCCCAGAATGGGTGTTCACTCACGTGGCTGTTGTTTTTGTGACTCTCGCTTTATCTACATTTTGACTAGCACTTGCAACACTACCTCTGGGCAACTTAAATGGAAGCTTGTTTTCCAGGATGAAGTAAACTGGCAGAAATTTCCATTGTTCATCAAATCTGGGGTAAATGGTTTGCCTGAACCAGATATTTCTGGACCCTGCATGCACTCCTGACAAAATAACTGAGGAGGCAGCTAACGGGTACTTCAAGCTTTTATTTTCTATCCCTGATATGTGAAAAGATTGCCTAAGTTGTCTGAGAAGGAACAGCAGCCAGCTCTGCTGGATTTTCAGTGCTTCCCAGATTTTGCACTATTAGCTTATTTTTTCCAACGCGGCTCTATAATAACAACCCACTCCTTTCCCTGCACTCCTGGCCCCTCGTGATGTTTTATTGTGCTCATGCTGAAAGAAAAGGTGTCTGTGCATACTGTTCCTCTTCATTTGGCTTCAGGGATTTCCCTTTGATTTGGAAAGAATAATCTTTCAAATTCCGCTATAAAATATACAGGAGAAAGAAAAAAAAAAAAAAAAGAAGATAAAGCTCCAGGAATGTGCACTGGTGTTGACATTTTGTCTGAAGATTGCTCATGTGAATGATCAATTACCCTGGGTCTGAACTATCAGCACTGTTGCTCACCACTGATTTGTACGGCTCAGTTTAACTTAGTGTCCATCCTTCAAGGGATTCAAACCCAGCTCCTTTTCAGCAGGTACCTCCAAGACACCAGGAGCGAGTCCACAGCCCCCTCACTGCTCTCTCCCTGGTTCTGCCCGGAATATTTATGGTGAGTCTCCAGTTATCTCCTCTCTGGCAGCCGTCCCTGCTTTCCTGCAGTGTGCAATTGCCCACACTCACATTCGCAAACAGAGGCTCACTCAAGTGTCACTAAAGGAGGCAGGAGGTGGAGCTAAAAGGGCTTTAAAAAGGAAAGGGAGTCATTCTACATTGCAAAAAGAGACCCGGTGTTTGGGGAGGAATCCTATCTCTGTATTTCTTCCTGCAGCCCCATTAAGGGTTGTGGTCGGAACTTTCCATCACTTTCCTTTCTCTCTCTCTCTGTCTCTCTGTCTCTGTCTGTCCCTGTCTTTCTCTCTGTCTCTCTCCCTTCCTCCCTCTCTCACTGTGGCCTACGCTGCTCTGCCGGTCACAGTGAAGCCAGCGGCAGGCCTCTGGACAGTGGGCCCTGGAACTGCGAAATTTGTCACACGGGTGTCAGGTATTTCTTACTGACTTGCCAAGAACGTAGATGAAGAAATCTTTCCTGAACGTCCCTTTCAGGCTGCAGGCCGCTCTCCGGGGTTGAAGGAGGAAGAACGGGAGGACCACAGCAGAGGAGCAGAGTAAAAGATGCTCCGGGGCTGCAGGCCAACCCAGGGGGACACGCTTGGGGTCAGACGCACCCACTTTGCCCGGGCTATGCTCGAGCAAAGTCAAGTTCTTTTCTGTTGAAAGTTCGAGCCCCCTCAAGATTATGCTGCTCCCCCTTATCATTCTGTGGCCAGTAGTTTTTAAATGTAGTTTTGCTAGTCTCTCAGACCCGGAGAACTGGAACTGTCCTGAAGTCTCTCCCTCAGGAAAGGGGAGCTCTGCTTGTGTGGGTAAGTAATCTCATGAAAAGGAATTCACCTCCTCCCAGAAACTGCCTTCATATATCTGTTCATTCTGTTTTGTATACCTGAGCCTTTTTTTTTTTTTTTTGCCTGATTTCTCTCCGAGTGTGCATATTTGCTTACTTTTTGTTATCTAAGGCATGTCTATTTCCTTCCTGGTTGTTAGAGAGAATCGGCGACCCAACTATAAAAATTCACAGCTCTCAAACTGTTCTTGTGTGTGTGAGTGATTATGTCTCATTTATAAGTAACTGAGCATTTCTTTTCATGTAAACCTCTGTCTTTATTCTGACGGGAGGAGCAACTACTCATTTAGATCCTCACCTTTATATTGGAACAGATGGATTTTTTTTGGGGGGGGGGAACTGTTTCTATAGAAGATATATAAAAAAAAATTCTTTCTTTCTGATGACTTTGTATGAGAACTCAGAAGTTGCTAAAACACCAGGGAAAATGGGAATGGAATAGAGAACAAACGAGATTCAATCATTTTGCCAGCTAAGTTTCAAGCGAAACGTCCTCTCTCTCTCCCCTCTCCTGCCATTTCTGGAAGTTGCTCTGACGGCAACTTCAGGTTTCGAGTAACAGGTGCATTGAAACTTTGAGCACTGCTAAGAAATGACAATGAGTAAATATGCTACACTCCCTTCCATATTAAACGGGTTTTTCACACAGGAGAAATGGGACTTTTACCAAATGCAAATAACCATCCTGTTTAAGGACTTTGCCTAAAAACATCTTTCTCTCTCCCCCTCTCTTCTTCCCTTCTTGCCTTTCCTTTCCCTCTCTTACTGTTAATTTATTTCATTTATTCCTTGGGTGGGTCTCAACCTACTGCTCAAACGAGACAGCCATTTCCATTCATTAGAGGGCATAATGTCCTGATGTACCTCTTCTGTCATCCTGATCTTCTGGAAAGGGGTATGGCTCTCAAAAAGAGGTAGAGTGAGGGAAACACAGTAAAGTTTCTAGAAGAGAATCCTCTAGAAGACAGCACAAAATAATAGGACTAAAGAGAACAATTCTGAGTCAAACTGCTGACCTTGGGCTCTTGCCCTGGCTCTCCCATGAAGGAAGTTACGAATGAGGAAATCAGGTGCTCTTGCTCAGAGTCCCAGACCCTGTCTCCAGACAGTGCTCATTGTAACAAGTGAGCAGAACCCCAGGATGCTGGAAGGAAGGACTGAATTCCTGATCTCCGTGTCTCTGGCACCTAGAACATTTCCATGTTCATAATATGTACTCTATAAATTCTTCCTAAATGAATGAGAAGTCTCTCCCTGACCTGCTAATCACCTAGTCCTAGAGAATAGCTACAAAAAGGGGTTGCAAAAGGCAAAATGACCCCATGAACCTGTTACTCAGCTGTTGGAGCAGAAGTAAGAGTTTTTAGACAGTTATGTCAAGTGGACTGGAGCTTCTCTGGGACGGGAGAATTTTCTGAGAGTAGTTGGCAACTGACCAGAGACAGGCACTGCCATCTGTATGGGATGTGAGGGGAGATGGTAGGAGCCAGTCAAGAAGCAGAACCCGAGAGAGCAAAAGAATTACAGAAATGAACTGTTACACGAAGCTTTAGAGTCTCCAGGAACAACCCCATTCCTGCTTGCAAACCAGGCTCTGCCTTGTGCTCCCCGCTGCCCCTGCTGGTGGCTCAGAAGTGTCTTCACTGAGGCTGGTTGCACCAAATAAAAATGAAGCCCAGGGTAGAGACAGTGAGCAGAGCAGGACCGTGTCACAGAGTAGAAGGTTTTAGAAGCAAACACACTTCATTGCAAATCCATTCTACCTATTTAATACTTGAGTAATACTGGAATGCTGCCCCATATTAATACCCCCCCCTTCAGGATTGTTGTGGGGATCACATGAGATAACACATAAAACGAACCTAGCATAAAGGCTTGTAGATCATGGTCAATAACTGTCCCCGTGGCTCCTCCATGTCTTGGCTAAAACCCTTTGATCAGATCATACCATGAGATGCCTTATTTGAGTACAATGACATGGCACAGACCTCATAGAAGGTAGAATGTCTGGATGCCACTTTGTGACTCTGCCTCTGCTGCCTCGTTCCTTTCAAGTCACTGGTTTAAACCCCCTACTTTACACTTTACATCTCCTGTTAGCTGATAAATGCCTGGGTCACACCCTGGGCCCCCGTGCATTTCAGAGGATAGTATTTCTCCTCTCTAAATAGATAGAGTGCTATCATCTATTTTTCTCCCAATTAAATTCTTCTTGCCTATTACTTGCCCTTGGCATTGAGCCAGACCACCTCTGGCCAGCAGGAAGAATGCTTTTAGTTTGAATAGATTCAGGTTACTTTATGCAAGGCTGTCATTCACGTGACTGCTAGCCAGGTAAACCACTTGATAACACAGAGTCCGGTTTTCTTCTCATTCCACCCTCCCACCCTTCCTGCCTTTTTTTTTTTTTTTAATTGAATGAGTGTTTTATTAGCCTCTATTTGAGCTGAAGTAGGTGAGCAGAGCAATAAGGAAAACTGCTGGCAAGTGGCTTCTGAACTTTCCAGTCTGTTTGCCCTGGAGGAGGAAAATCAATTGAAAAAAGGAACTTTTCCTGTTTGCCATGTATTTTTTATTTGAACTGTATTATTTATTTGAACTTTCTTGGTAAATAAAGGGTGAGGAAGAAGCACCCTGAGACACCTGGCTGTAACAGGAGGGATCCTGGGGTACTATGTTGGCCGACTGGGGAGATCACTCCTAGCAGTAAACAGTGAAAGCCCTGATTTCAGCGGTGGCTAAGGCTTGGTCAGCTTCCCAGTCATGTGCAGAGCAGAGATATTTCAGATCAGAATCTGGTTTGTTTTTTCAGCCAAGGTTATGCAAAAGTTTTTTTTTTTTTAATTAACTGCAGAGAAATTACTGAAATGATCTTTTATGCATACTGTGTGAATGAAATCACCCCCTCAAGTGCTCACTGGTTTGTGGTCTTTGAAGGGTAGTAGAGTTTAGTGGTAAAATGCTTAAGTTTAGGGGACAACCTGGGTTCAAATCCCAGTTCTGAAGCTTGTGAATCATGTGTCTCATTTTCCTTAGTGCAAAACAGGATTGTTGTCAGGATTATGTTAATGTATTTGTTTTCAATGCTGGCCACGCATTACAATCACCAATGTCTGGGTTGTCACTTTGGTCCATCTGGGTCAACATCTCTTCTGGGGGTGCAATCCAGGCATCATTTTCTTTGTTAGTCTTCCTATTCTGAGGCAGCCTCAGCTCAGGATCACTAAAATAATACATACAAAGAGCATAAAACAGAGCCTGGCATAAAATTAGCACTTCAGTAAGTCTTTGCTACTATTAATATTTTTAATACTAATAAATTAATAAAAATTATTTGTGTTGGTGGTAACCGTAGTAGTATTTTCTAAATGTGGTTTGGCTTCTTCCACAATAATTGAATTTTTTTTTTTTTTTTACACACAGAAAAATGCCACATTGAAAAACTTGATGGTAGTTTTACCACATTAAAAAATGCAGTCAAAATAATTTCAGGGGTGCCTGGGTGGCTCAGCCAGTTAAGCATCTGCCTTCAGCTCAGGTCATGATCCCAGAGTCCTGGGATCAAGTCCTGCATTGGGCTCCCTGCTCAGCGGGGGATCTGCTTCTCCCTCTGCCCTTCCCCCCTGTTCGTGATCTCTTTCTCTTTCACGCTTTCTCTCTCAAATAAATAAATAAAATATTTTAAAAAATAATAATTTCAACATTTATAACTCATATTTTTTGTAATTAGAAGAAATGTTTAGTAAAAATACAAAAACATATCAAAATGACTGGAGTCAGTGTCCTTGTGGAACTGCAATTGCAATGTTTGTCTTTTTGTGATATCAACTGATAAAAAATTCTGCTAAGCACAAATTAAATCTGCTTGTTAGATTTCTTACCAGCAATAATTTTATTTTAATAACAATAACAAAAACAAGCCACTTGAAAATGATTATTTAAATTTCTTACATATTTTGTCTTCTATTTGGAACCAGTTTCTCTAAGATTTTTAAAGGTGTTGAGGGCATACGAAGAAATAAAATAATTCTTTAAATGAATTTACATTTTTTTTTAACAAATTAGGGTTATCCAAATATTTGACATTCAATTTAGAAGTTGGAAGGTGGGGATTCTTTGCTTATGTTAAGAAGAGAACAACTGTTTTCCATTAAAAAGTAAATGGGCTAGTAATTTAGCACACATAAATTCAGAATCTTGCTTTATCATCTACAAATTTGCCTTCATGAAAATCCATTTGAGATCATTTCTTGTTTAGTATGAATAGTTGCTTTCTTTTCTTTCTTTCTATTTTTTTTTTTTTAATATCAGTAGGCTCCAAACTCCAGTCTATTGAGTAAACAATAAAAATGTGGGTACATGCTCCCAGGATGTGTTTATTGGTCAGTTCCTGATATGTTATCAATACCACTCTTATGAACATTTCATAACACATACTAATTCCTAATATTTCCTTACCACACAATAGTATATTTTCATACAGAACGGAGACTGTTCTAGAGAAATAATAAAATAGGGAACAAATGCTTTATCTTTTTTCACTATTAGCTCCTCTCTGTTCACTTAGGTGTGATGAGATAAACAAAAGGATGACTATTTTTTTTTTTTTAAATAAAGAGGACTTATTCATAGTGAGCGAGTTTTCTCAGAGTGTAGAAGAGAAAACACAAAAATGCAACGAGGCTGTGCTAAGATTCTTTCATAAGGACCAGAAGGCCATGCCACATCCCTGAGAAGGAATTGGAGTTTCTTATATTCCCAAGCTCTATGGGCTGCTGGGGTCACTGTATCTTTAGATTTTTTTTTTTAATTTTTTTATTTATTTATGATAGTCACAGAGAGATAGAGAGAGAGAGGCAGAGACACAGGCAGAGGGAGAAGCAGGCTCCATGCACCGGGAGCCCGACGTGGGATTCGATCCCGGGTCTCCAGGATTGCGCCCTGGGCCAAAAGCAGGCGCCAAACCGCTGCGCCACCCAGGGATCCCATGTATCTTTAGATTTTTAAATAAAAATGTCCTGTGCTTCCATCCTATGTTAGGGGGAAACCTCTGTTTCTTTATCCATTCATCTGTCAATGAACACTTGGGTTGCTTCCATAATTTGGTTATTATAAATGATGCTGCAATAAACATAGGGGTGCATATATCTTTTCTAATTAGTGTTTTTGCATTCTTTGGGTAAATACTCAGTAGTGGAATTGTTGGATCATAGAGTAGTAGTAGTTTCGATTTGCATTTCCCTGATGATGAATGATGAGTGTCTTTTCATATGTCTGTTGGCCATCTGTAGGTCTTTTTTTTTTTTTAAACATTTTATTTATTTATTCATGAGAGACACAGAGAGAGAGAGAGGGGCAGAGACACAGGCAGAGGGAGAAGCAGGCTCCATGCAGGGAGCCCGACGTGGGACTCGATCCCAGGTCTCCAGGATGAGGCCCTGGGCTGAAGGCGACACTAAACCACTGAGCCACCTGGGCTGCCCACATCTGTAGGTCTTCTTTGAGAAATGTCTATTCATGTCTTCTGGCCATTTTTATTTGGAGTGTGTGTGTGTGTGTGTGTGTGTGTGTGTATGTGTGTGTGTGTGCGTAACTGTTGAGTTATATACATTCTTTATATATTTGGTTATCAGTTAGGATAATTATGGCCCCATAGATTGAATTTGGAGCTCTGCTTCTTCTTCTATTTTTTGGAGTAGCTTCAGAAGAATAAATATTAACTCTTTAAATGTTTGGTAGAATTCATCTGGCTCTGGACTTTTGTTAGTTGGGAGTTTTTTGATTATTACTTCAATTTCATTGCTGGTAATCAGTCCATTCAAATTTTCTATTTCTTCCTGATTCAGTTTGGGGAGTTCTATGTTTCTAGTAATTTATTGATTTCTTCTAGGTTGTCCAATTTTTTGGCATATAGCTTTTCAGATGTTCTCTCATAACTCCTATATTTCTGTGGTGTTGGTTGTTATTTCCACTCTTTCATTTCTGATTTTATTTATTTGGGTTTCTCCCCCCTTTTTGAATAAATCTGGCTAAAAGCTAATCAATTTTGTTTGTTTTTTTTTCAAGGAACTAGCTCCTCCTGGTTTCATCGATCTGTTCTGTTGTGTTTTATTAGGTCTGATTTTTTTTTTCTCTCTAATCTTTATTATTTCCTTCTTTCTACTGGTTTGGGCTTTGTTTGTTCTTTTTCTAGTTCCTTTAGGTATAAGGTTACATTGTTTGTTTGAAATTTTTCTTGCTTCCTAAGGTAGGCCTATATTATTATAATCTTCCCTTTTGCAACGGCTTTTGCTGCATCCCAAAGATTTTATTTAAATATTTATTTATTTATTTTGAGAGAGTGAGAGAGCATGAGTGCAGGAGGAGGGGAGAGGGAGTATAAAAGGGAGAGAATCTCAAGCAGACTTTCTGCTGAGCATGGATCTGGATGTGGGGTTTTATCTCACAACCCTGAGATCATGACCTAAGCTGAAATCAAGAGTTGAACACTTAACTGACTGAGTCATCTGGGCACCCCTGCACCTCAAAGATTTTGCACTGTTGTTTTTATTTTTATTTGTTCTGTGTTTTTAAAATTTCCTCTTTGATTTCTTGGTTGACCCATTCATTCTTTAGTAGTATGCTATTTAACCTCTAAGTATTTGTGTTCTTTCCAGATTTTTTTCTTGTGATTGATTTCTAGTTTCATAGCATTGTGGCCTGAAAAAATGTATAATATGACTTCTATCGTTTTTGAATTTGTTAAGACTTGTTTTATGACCTAACTTGTTATCTCTTCTGGAGTGTTCCACGTGCACTTGAAAAGAATGTGTATCCAAAGGAAAAAAGAAAAAAGAAAAAAAGAAAAAAAGAAAAGAAAAGAATGTGTATTCACTGTTTTAGGATAGAATGCTCTGAATAAATGTTAGATCTATCTGGTTCAATGTGTCATTCAAAGCTGTTGTTTCCTTGTTGGCTTTATGTTTGGATGATCTATTCTTTGATGTAAGTAGGGTGTTCAAGTCCTCTATTATTATTGTATTACTATTGATTACTTCTTTATGTTTGTTATTAACTGTTTTATGTATTTGGGTGCTCACATCTTGAGTGCATAAATATTTACAATTGTATCTTCTTGTTGGATTATTCACTTTATGGTTATGTAGTGTCCTTCTTTGTCTCGTTATAGTCTCTGTTTTAAAGTCTATTTTTTTCTGATACAAGTATCACTTATATCACTACCCCATCTTTCTTTTCACTTCCATTTGTTTCTGCAGAACATTTTAGATTTCTTCCTTCTCCAACTCTTTTTTCTGATCAGATCCTGGGCCTCCCTTTTTAAATAACAAAAAAGTTTATTAATTACTAAATAGCATAATCAAGTGTTTTAATACATGAAATAACTGTTTCTCAGAAGAGACCACAGGTTTTGAAACATTTTTTCTTCCTCTTTTCTTCCACAATGGGAGAATGTTAATTTTGAGACATAAGTGAAGATTCTTGGAGACAGGTCCCAGGTGGTGGCAGTACTACCTGGACAGAAGACTTTTTCTTGGACTCTTAGGCTTGTCCAGGGTTCTGGAATTCCAGTGGTGGGGAGTGCCCTTTCTTTGGCCAAGTCAGAAGTGAGGCAAGGCATTGACTTCAAATGAAACCTTCATAGGTCTGGCCTTGCCTAGTGATTGGAAGGTATTCTATGGGTTGTTCTTCTTTCTTGTTATCTCCAGTCTTTAAAGAGAATCTTAATAAAAGTTAGAGATTGATCTCACTTGTACTGAGAAAAAAGATAAAAAGGTCAGTCCTGTTTTAGGTGAATGACATAAGGTCAGAAGGTCAGTAGTAGCTTAACATCACAAGGCCTATGTCATTCATCTCACTTCCTCTCATCACATAGGCATTTTATCATCTCACATCATAAGATGGGTGAATACAGTATAATAAGATATTTTGAGAGAGATCATATTCACCTAACTTTTATTTCTGTATATTATTATAATTGTTCTATTTTATTATTAGTTACTGTTTTTGATCTTTTACTGTGCCTAATTTATAAATTAAACTTTATCATACCTAAATATTATAAGAAAAAACATAGTTTATATAGGATTGAATATTTTCTGTTGTTTCAGGCATCCAGTGAGGGTCATAGAATGTATTTCTCATTGATAAGGGAAAACTACTGTATTAGGAGAATTTGAATTGTGAATCAATTAGTACATCTCTTCTCTCTCTCTCTCTCTTAAGATTTTATTTATTTATTTGGCAGAGAAATAGAAAGAGGCAGAGAGCAAAGGGGAAATGGCAGAGGGAGAGGAAGAAGCAAGCTGCCTGCTCAGAAGGGAGCTCAATGTGGGGCTCCATCCCAGGACTCTGGGATCATGACCTGAGCCGAAGGCAGAAGCTTAACTGACTGAGCCACCCAGGTGTCCCTCTCCTCTCTTATTTTTATCATTGATTTGTAGATTTTGTTGTCCTAATCTATTCAGATTAATTTTTGTTGCTTCTTAATCCAGACAATTATAAAATCAAACACTAGACCTCAGATAAAAGGTAACACATATTTCTTAACTAAAAAATAAACCCTCAAGAATCTGCTTAATGTTCTTAATCTTTTAGTCATTTTGATTGTAGTGGAAGATACTAGTAACTTTTTAACACATACAAATCACTCAATTTAAGATATTTTAGCAATTATTTTAATGAGGTAGTTTTGTAAACTTCTTATGAACATACAGAAAGTAAGACTCAATAACTAATCTCAACAGCGGGAAAATACTACATTGGAGAACTTTTCCAGAATGTCCAAGTCAGTTTTAAAGAATATACTTTCTTCCAAGGAATTTCTAAATATTTTTCAAGAAATTCTCAAATTTCATGAAGCAATTTAGTGTTTAGTTCAGTTTTAGTTATTACTCCAAATTTGAGCAATCCTAGAGCTAGGGAACAGAATGTTATGTCATATATGTTATGTTAATAAATGTTTTGTTATAGTCTCTTTTTTAAAAGATTTTATTTATTCATGAGAGACCTGGAGAAAGAGGCAGAGACATAGGCAGAGGGAGAAGCAGGCTCCCTGCGGGGAGCCCAATGCAGGACTCAATTCCAGAACCCAGGATCATGACATGATGATCCTTTGAGCTGAAGGCAGATGCTCAACCATTGAGCCACCCAGGTGTCCCTGTTATATTTATAGTTTCTAATGATAGAATTAGAATTAACTTTGAGAAAGAACCAGGAACAACACAACAACAGTGCAACAAAAGCTTTGGAACACAATTTCCCCCATTGTCTATTTACTTCTTGCTTAAAGGTCAATACTTTCATCCAGAATGCTAATATTACTCACCATGAAGGAGGTATTACCTGGATTTTAGGTGAACCAAGAATGCAGATTCATTCTGTAGAAACTATTTATTAACAATAATGTTAATAAATAATGGTATGGCATATGACCATTTCAGTCCCATCCCCAGTTGTGCCATTTGCTGGGGGGCCCAAAACAAGATGACTGAGATCCAGGCTTGGAAGAATGAGTAACATTTTTGTCAGGTGTAGAAGAAAGAATTACTTTAAACAGACAGGATCTTTATACTTTCTGAAAGATCTTGCTATGTCTCAAAAACACATTTCTACTTTAACTTGTACAGCTAACATTACTAACCTGTTACGGTTGTTGTGAAATAATACATGTAAATAATATCTTTCTTTAGGTGTTCTTTTTCTTGACATCATCATTCTGTTGGGAAAACAAGAATTCCTGTCCCCTTAAAGGTCCTTCTAGCTGGACTAAGAATCAGATTGACATGAGACAGATTAACAAGAGAAATAAGTATATGTACGGGGAATCCACATTGACATGGAAGTTCCAAAGACAGGCAAAATGAGGTATATATATCATTCTGAACTAAGAAGGGGGTAAGGGTGTGGGACTTCAGAGGAAAGGAATGCACTTCACAAGGCAATAAGAAGAGCAGATGTTTGGTAGTTAGATGTTTTCCCTGCCATGTAGACGGGTCACTCAGATAAAATTTATTTCTGTTAATAACACTTATTCTGGGAAAGACCCCCTAATTTAGAATCTTCTGTGTAGTTAAGGGAGGGGCAAAAGTACCTCTTAAGTATTCAGGGTCTCAAGTGCTTTCAGCTCAAAATAACCCACGTGCCAAAGTGGCATATTCTTGAAGGGGCCTGTCCTGAACCCCTTCAATTCAAATATTTCCCTTTGACGTAGGCAGGCTGGATCCAAGAACCCAGAGAGGGCCCTGCACGATCAGCCAAGAGGGTCCATGGGTACATGCAAGATAGATATCAAACATGAGCTGGGAGGAGTGAGAACAGAGTTTATTGAAGATATAGAGAGACCAGGTACAGAGTCTAGGAGACTCAGCAAGGAAAAGGAGACAGAGTCTCATCTTTGTTTGGGTCTGGGTGTTTTTTTCTAAGGATTGTGGTCTGGTATATGTGTCCTCTCAGGCATCCAGGAACTGGTCAGATCAAGGACAAGGGCCCAGGTGTCCTCCATAAGTCACTTGGAGCCAGGGGGTCTCGGCGTCGAAATGTCTAGCCCCAGTGGTCTGGAATGTGCACAGGATGGCCTCGCCCAGTCATTCTTGCCTAGTCCTTCCTTAGATGTTATCTATTGTGCTGGAAGACTCTAAAGAAATCATTAACTCCTTGCCCCTTACAAGGAAGACATACATCATTTGTACTATGATCATGTGTAAAGTGAGGGTACAGTCCTAGCAAGAATAGATACAGGAAAAGGAACAAAAAGCAGATTTTATGGAGCCCTTTAGTATCCCTATCTCACTTTTGATGCTGGAATTTAGTTAATGTATGGAAACTTCAGTTATTTTAGCCAAATACTAGGCAGAAACTTTTGCTCTCATCACCTCTTGACCTTCCTTCTAAGTCTGGAGTTTGAATTGGTGTGTGTGTCTGTTTTCACTTTATGACCTTGATTTTCTGATTCTCCCAAGCCTGGCTAACCGTGCTAATGTCTCTCAGTGTCTGGGTTTCCCAAGTATTTCCCAGGATACTTAGTATGCTGGAATTTGTGTGAGTGTGAAGGCATTTGAGAGGCAGCAGAACCCTGTGACAATGATTCACGATTTATTTGCAAGCACTCTCCTAGTGACAGGATAGAAAAGGCCTCTCAGAGAAAAGTACTACCTTCTTCCTCCATTCAGAATAGCCTATCAGGGTGCTATAGACCAGCTTTGCATGTGTAAGTGGATTTCATTCATGAGGTGGTTCTTTTTGTGGGTAGATGGTTCTTAGGAGGCAGATAGTCCAAACATCATGGCAGCTGCCTTGTTTTTCAGCACACGGTGTGGCAGTTGAGAAATAGTGTTTTATTTTATTAATTTAAATACTTTGCTGGTTAAAATTTCAAAAGCTTGAAGAAGGATCTTCCTTCTTCCATAGATTCCATCTTTGTATAAACAGATCAATGGTAGGAGATCAATCAAACTCAATACTATGTAGCTGCTGACATCAATCTTGTGAATTATGGGTCCTTCCCTTCTGAGGTTTAAAAACAGGCACAGAAGGGACACCTGGGTGGCTCAGTGGTTGAGCATCTGCTTTCAGCCCAGGAGGGTGAGATTCTGGAGTCCCTGGATCGAGTCCCACATGGGGCTCCCTGCATGGAGCCTGCTTCTCCCTCTGCCTATGTCTCTGCCTCTCTCTCTCTTTCTCTGTGTCTCTCATGAATAAATAAATAAAATCTTAAAAAACAAACAAAAATCAGGCACAGAGGCAGAAGCTACCAGGAATCTTCTGGTGTCTTTCACTTTCCCTCTGAAGCATACAGGTTTTCTGTTTATTGTAGAATTTTTGAAAGAAAGGAATTTAACTTCTCCTTGGTCTGCAGGGAGCCTGCAAAGGCTATCGTCATTAACTTTAATTTACCCAGTATGTGGAAATGTACATCTTTTAGATTCAAGCAACATTAGTGAGCATTTTAAAATCTCTAATCAGATCCAAATGTTTATTATATTTTGGAAAACAAATCTGAAAAATCAACTGAAATTTTATATGTCTTGGCTATTCTAATGAATCATGGAAACAATTTCACGTAGAAGAAAAAAGGTACATGAAGAAAAATTTTCATCTGAATTTTCAATGCATTTAAGAAGCACCCAACGATGCCCAAGAAAGGATGAAAAGTGACTGTCTTCCAATATTGATATATTATCTTCTGGAACAGAAAACTAAAAAAAAGCACAGTGTATGGATAACCCTCTTATCATAAACTGTGTGGAAGCATATGAAATGACCAGGTTTTGTTACTTCCAGTATACAGGAGGAAAGGTCATTTTTGAAACAAAGGACACATTCTAAGCAGAGTGCTTACACAAGCGCATTGATCTTGTTACAGGAAGAAGTGAAGCAGTTGCAGACCCGGTGTTTCTGGTGTCATGCTTGTTGCCTCATTTTGCATGAAAATATTCCCTTACCTCCAGCCTGATGTTCTGTGCCTGGCAGGTTGTCTTAGGCCTCAGCTTTTGTTTTTTTTTTTTTTTTTTTATTATGTATTTATGATAGTCATACAGAGAGAGAGGCAGAGACACAGGCACAGGCAGAGGGAGAAGCAGGCTCCGTGCACCGGGAGCCTGACGTGGGAGTCAATCCCAGGTCTTCAGGATCGCGCCCTGGGCCAAAGGCAGGCGCCAAACCGCTGCGCCACCCAGGGATCCCTGGCCTCAGCTTTTGAAATGGATAAGTTATGTAGCTGATATGAGTGGCCAGTACTTATAGGATTTTATGAAGACTCAATTAATTAGTTCATACAAGGTGCTTAAAATCTTGCCTTTGTGAGTTTCCAGTATATGTTAGCTGTTACTTTCCACCAAAGACCATAAGCTTAGACATTAGGAACACTTTCATTTTGTGAAATTTTTCTAATACTTGTTTCTTCAAATTTGTAATGATGCTTAGAGAAATCTGAAATTAATTTCTTAGGATGAGCCAAGTCCTCACAATCATCTTACTCACTATTCTTTGTGATTTGTTATTATCCTCAATGATAATAACATGATAAAGTATGGCACAAAATCCCCAATTAATTATTTTTTCTAAGTAATTATTCTGTTTGTCACATTTGCTTTCAACATTCCAAAGAAATTATATGAAGTATTTTTTTCCTGGCTATATGTGCAGCTGGGGCCCAGGACTAAGTGTTGGTCAGGCTGAAATTAATAAGAATAACAAAACTGGACCCTGGAAAGATCTAGAGACCAACCCTTCTTAATTTTCTTTTGTTTTTGTCTCTTTGTCTAGGGATGCTCAGAACGTAGTATGTATAGGCAAATATTTATTTATTTAGCCTTGCAATTTGAAAAACATTATTTTAAATGTAGTAAAAGAAGATAATTGTGTTAGTTACAAATGAGACCCATACCAAATTTTGTACCTCTAATTTTTTTTTTTTTTACAGACTTAATCAGCTGATCAATTTTTTAGACTTCCTTCAGAGGGCTGAATTTGTAGTGTCAGTACAGGGGTTGGAGTTACTTGTTTTAGGTTATTGTTTTACATCTTTTGGTAGAGCCCATAGTGGCACATTATTACTTTGATATTTGAAATCTAAAGAGGCAGAAAATAGGAATTAAGATGAATAACATCTATTTATGAATTTACCACAAGCTTGGGCTACTTTACAAAATGCCATAAACAAGGAAACTATTGAATTCTAGAAGACCAGGAGGATAGGAATTGAACTGATAATGTTAGATTAGAAAGACCTGTAACATCATCTAGCCCAACTAACTGCCTCCTGTTACTGATGAGAAGTTGAGATTCAGAAAGGTGAAGTAACTCATCCCTACACTCATAAAATTTACCGTGTGCATGCCATCTCTCATGACTGATTGTTGGAAACCCACCAATGTAATTAGTTCTTCCTGCCAAAAAGTGTTAATAATATTAAGTTGGTTTAAGTTAAGTCTCTTAATATATCTAGTTGTTTATGTTTAAAGCACCTAGAAAGTAGGACTAAGCTTTCCTTTTATATAAATTATATCAATGAATTAATTCAAATCAATTCAACAAATATTTATTCAACATTAATTATGTGTTTGGACTAATGGTGGCGACATCACTGATCCAAATGCCCGGGATCTCCTGAGGGGACAGTGGGGTTCCCAGCTCAGAGAGCCAGGTGTGGAGCAGGCCGCAGTTTACCTGATGACTTATGGATCATATTCGTTGAATTTACTAAAACTTACTTTGACAAAATCCAACAAGTGGCTTGAAAACCTTCCTACAAAGAAACTAAAGATTGCAGACAATGCTACTAACTCAAGCTCTAGAGAATAATGAGGGAAGGGCAGAAGGACCCTTCTCTTATTCTTAGAATAAGCTCTTTCTTAGTTGTATAAGAGACATAAATAATGGAAATCTCTTTAGACTTGACAAAAAATAGGAAAAAAAGAGAAAAATTAACAAGAAGACAACCTGAGAACTGGATTTATGTTTACTGATATTAGTGATGAACTGCACAACAAGTGTAAAATTTGCCTTGAAATGTTAGCTGATGGTAACATGAAGCTGTCAGGACAAGCAAGATATTTTAAAATGAGTATCCAGGAATGTGAAATAACTTTTCCTGATTTTAACAGTTATCTTCAAAGTTATGATACCTGAGACGAAGCCTAACGATAAAAGGTTAGAAGGTGGGGAGCCTAGGTGGCTCAGTCAGTTAAGGGTCTGCCTTTGGCTCAGGTCATGATCCCAGGGTCCTGGGATGGAGCCTATGTTGGTCTCCTTGCTCAGTGGGGAGTGTGCTTGAGATTCTCTCTCTCCCTCTCCGTCTGCTCATGTTCTCTCTCACTCTCTCATAAATAAACAAAATCTGTAAAATAAAAAGTTAGAAGGCTCTTGCATTTTCTGACTACAGCAAAAATAGACAAGCCTTTTTCTATTAGTGAAATACATATTTCTCCTGCTTCCTGCTGTGGTAGAATGTAGCTAAAATAATACATGGAAAACCACACGACAACAGACTCAAATGTGTTCTTTTGTCAGCAGATACTACTGAAAACTTCACAGAAAGCATTACTGAAATTTTGAAGAAAAAGTATTATAAAAACTTTGAATGAAAGTAAAGGTGTTTCTTTCTTTTTTTTTTAAAGACTTTTTTTTAAATTTTTATTTATTTATGATAGTCACAGAGAGATAGAGAGAGAGGCAGAGACACAGGCAGAGGGAGAAGCAGGCTCCATGCACCGGGAGCCCGACGTGGGATTCGATCCCGGGTCTCCAGGATCGCGCCCTGGGCCAAAGGCAGGCGCCAAACCGCTGTGCCACCCAGGGATCCCAGTAAAGGTGTTTCTAATATATCTTGGCTTATGGTATTTTCCAGAAAGTAATAGTCAACACTTAACTGACTACTTGCTATATGTGAGGAAAAATTCTAAGCATATGGCATGAAGTAATTTATTTAGTCTTCATAACAATTCTATGAGGTAAGTACTATCATCATCTCCATTTAAAGATGACAAAACTGATACATAGAGAGGTTAAGTAATGAGCTAAAGGGGACACCGCTAATAAACAGCGGAGCCAGGAAACAATCAACAGGGGTTTTCTGTCTCCATTGCTAGTGATCTTAGTCACTCTTGCATTTATCTTTGTTTCAACAATGAAATGCACAAAGAGCTAATAATACTTTTTCATTAACCAATAAAGGAAAAATACATCAGAGAAGAAATTTTCTCCATAGTCAATGACTTCTTTATATATTGACAAACGTATTACAAAAAGAAGAAGTAGTGTAAGTGTACCCAGTGGCAATGGAGCCACTGCATTTACTGGACTATAAAACAACAACAACAACAACAACAAAAGATTCTTCAGTAAGATAATAGTGGGTCTTATGCTACTACATTCCATACTACAGGTTCTAGGCAGTCTCCTAGGGAAGCAGTTTTGTCAAGAAGTCGAAATGGGAATTGCACAAAGGACTATGGGGTATCACTGATGTCTTTACTCCTCTAAAACAAGACTAAATTGGATTCTTTATATTTTTTAAGATTTTATTTATTTATTTGAGAGAGAGTGATCACGAACAGGGAGAGAGGGGCAGAGGGAGAGGAAGAATGAGAAGCTGACTCCACCCCCACTGAGCAGGGAGCCCTACACAGTACTTGATCCAAGACCCCAGGATCATGACCTGAATTAAAGGTAGAAGCTTAACCAATTGAGCCACCCAGATACTCTAAACTGGATTCTTCATAATATTTTGTATTACATGTGGAGTAACCATGAAACACTATTCTTCACACAGGCTTTCCATGTAGTATCCTGAAGCAAAGCACTTAAGAGAGCACATGTTATATAGTTTTCTTTTTTAAAAAAGGTTACATCTTTCTTTCTTTCTTTTTTTCTTTCTTTCTTTCTTTCTTTCTTTCTTTCTTTCTTTCTTTCTTTCTTTCTTTCTTTCTTTTTTCTTCTTTCTTCTTTCTTTCTCCTTTCTTTTTTTTTCTTTCTTTCTTTCTTTCTTTCTTTTTTTTTTTTTTCTTTCTTTCTTTCTTTCTTTCTTTCTTTCTTTCTTTCTTTTTTTTCTTTCCCTCTTCTGTGGTGACAAATAGATGTTACTAGTATGCTACTCAAAAAAGAACTAAAACAATAGAACTTTATCCCTTCAGATTGAAGGTGAAATTTTAACAATGAAGAAGTGACTGCTTGTAAAAAACTTGTATATGAACAGAGCAGTTTGAAAACAGGTGTTTGGAAAAATTTCCATTGTTGTGTGATTAGGTTGTTGAACAACCTAATGTCAATATGCCACCTATTAAAAATTCTTATGTCTTAAGTATCAAGACATTGAATTTTAAGTCAGATTTTTAAATTTAAATTCTTATGTCACATTCAGTGTTTTTAGTAAATGCAATCTAATCAGAAAATATGGCATAAACTCAATTTTCCACATGCAGAGGGACTTTTGGGGCTGTGGGGTATCCCCAGCTGGAAATGTTCAGCAGAGAGTAGGAAATATAGTAGAAAAACTTCAGAAGACAGGTCAAAATAGTGACTTCTGAGTCTTATCATGTGTGTGTGTGTGTGTGTGTGTGTGTGTGTGTGTGTGTGAAATATCCAGAAAAACTTTTTTTTATCACTTTAATGTTGGTGAATGCATTTTAGTCTGGTAGTAGCAGTCTTTAAATAAAATTGAGCATAATTTATACTGTCAAGATGAGCATTATTTAAACATGCTTATTTGAGATGAAGGATTACCTATAGCATAGGAACCTTATAACAGGATTCACTGTTCTACAAACTGCATTTTTATGAGTTTTTAAAAAGTTATATTGTGCTGTGGTATTAACCAGGAGATAGATACATAAATTAATGGAATGGAAGGCACCTGGGTAGCTCAGTGGTTGGGCATCTGCCTTTGGCTCAGGGCATAATCCCGGGGTCCTGAGTTCGAGTCCCATATTAGGCTCTCCGCAGGGAGCCTGCTTCTCCCTCTGCCTATGTCTCTGCCTCGAATAAATAAATAAAATTTAAAAATTTAAAAATTTTAATGCAGTGGACTAGAAAGTCCAGAAACAGACTTTATACAGTCATTTGATCTTTGACAAAGGTGCAAAAGCAATTCAGTGGAGAAAGGATAGTCTTTTCAACAAATGATGTTGGATCAATGAGGTATCTATGAGCAAAATAACGAACCTCAACCTAAACTGCATACAAAGATTAACTCAAAATGGGTCATAGATCTAAATTTAAGCTGTAAAACTATAAAATTTTTAGAAAAAAAACAAAGGAGAAATTTTTGCCTTGGGATTAACAGTTCTTAGAAATGACACCAAAAGCATGATATACAAAAGAAAAAAAAAAGTGGATAAATTGAACCTCATCAAAATTAAAACTTTTGCTCTGCCAAAAAGGCAATGTCAAGAAGATAAAAAGACCTACTGCCTGCTGGAAGAAAACATTTGCAAATCATGTATCTGACAAAGCACTTGCATCCAAGATATATTTTTTAAAAACTTTTAAATGCAACAATAAGAAAATAAATAACATAGTTAAAAATGGGCAAAGGAAAAAAATGGGCAAAGGATTTAAGCAGACACTTCACCAAAGAGAACATAAGGATGCTAAGTTCATGTAAAAATGCTCAGTATTATTAATTGTTACAGACTGAATGTGGCCCCAAGTATGTTTATGTTTTAATTTCTGAAACTTGTTAATGTTACCTTATATGGCAAAAAGGACTTTGCAAATGTGATCCTCAGATGGGGTGGATCGCTTGTATTATTTAGAAGGATTCTAAATGTAAGTACCAGGGTCTTATAAGAGAGAGGTAAGAACATGAAAGGAGAAAGAAGGCAGTGGAATTGGAGAGAGATTTGAAGAGTCTGCACTGCTGGGTTTAAACATGATGAAGGAATACATTAGACATAGGGAGTACATGTATATGAGATGCAATAGATTATAAAATTAGAGATGCAGTAATCCAGGTTATATAATTACAGGAATCCATTTAAAAGGACCAACTTTTAAAATATTAGTAGTAGTAGTAGTAGTAGTAGTAGTAGTAGTAGTAGTAGTATTATATAAATTTCAGGTTGTCAGCTTTATAATTTGATATCTGTATACAATGAAAAGTGATTACCACCACAAGTCTAGTTAGTATCTGTCACACGCAGTTGACCCCCTTCCCCTCTAGTAACCACTAGTGTGTTCTCTGTATTTATAACTTTGTCTTATTTATTTTATTTTATTTTATTTTATTTTATTTTATTTTATTTTATTTTATTTTATGTTATGTTATTTGTTTAGCTTGTCTTTCTTTCTTTCTTCTTTCTTTCTTTCTTTCTTTCTTTCTTTCTTTCCTTCTTTCTTTTTTGTTCTTTTTGATTCCAAATAGGAGTAAAATCATACGGTGTTTGTCTTTCTCTAACTTTTTTGCTTAGTGTAATACTGTCTAGGTCCTTCTATGCTGTCACAAATGGCAAGATTTCAATTTTTGTGGCTGAGTATATTCCATTCTGCATATATATGTGCTGTATCTTCATCCATTCGTATATTGATGGACATTCCATTTGTTTTTTTTTATATTGGCCATTGTAAATAATGCTACAGTGAACATAGGAGTGCATATATATTTTGAATTAGTGTTTTTGTATTATTTAGATAAATACCCAGAAATGGAATAGCCAGTTCATATGGTAGTTCTATTCTTAATTTTTTGAGGAAGCTGCATACTGGTTTTTGTAGTAACTGCATCAATTTCCAATCCCAACAGTGTA
Organism: Vulpes lagopus; assembly: GCF_018345385.1. Classification (NCBI taxonomy): domain Eukaryota; kingdom Metazoa; phylum Chordata; class Mammalia; order Carnivora; family Canidae; genus Vulpes; species Vulpes lagopus. Next base: position 106,088,073 of record NC_054829.1, read on the forward strand.
TGAAGTTTCCTTTCATAACCCCACAAACACTTGTTACACTTGTTATTCCTTTTTTATAATAGTCTGATGTTATGAGCTGTTATCTCATGGTTTTTATCATGAGCTGTTATCTCATGAGCTTTTTTATAATAGTCTGATGGTATGAGCTGTTATCTCATGGTTTTGGTTTGCATTTCCCTAGTAAAATTAGTGATGTTGAGTACATATTCATGTGTCTGTTGGCCATCTTTATATCTCCCTTGGAGAAATGTAGACTCAGATTCTCTTCCCATTTTAGATAGAGTTGTTTTTTTTGTTGTTGAATTGTAGGAGTTCTTTATATATTTTATGTATTTACATCTTAACAGATACATAATTTGCAAATATCTTCTATTTAGTAGGTTGCCTTATCAGTTGATGATGGTTTCCTGTGCTGCGCAGCAGCTTTTATTTGATGTAGTTCTATTTCTTTATTTTTGCTTTTGCTACTCTTGCCTTTGAGTCAGAACCACAAAGATGGCACTTAGACCAAGGTTAAGGGGCTTACCACTTACTGTTTTCTTCTAGGAATTTTATGGTTTTAGGTCTTGCATTCAAGTTTCTGGTCTATTTTGAATTAATTTCTGTGTATAGTGCAAATAGTAGAATAGTTTAATTCTTTTGTACACAGCTGTACCAGGTTTTCCCAACATCATTTATTGAAGAAACTGTCCTTTCTCCTTTGTATATTCTTGGCTCCTTTGTTAAAGGGATCTACTTTCTAATCAGTTCCTGGAACATGAATGTCGAGAATCTGGCTTTAGGGTGAACATGCCTAGGGCAGTGTTCCTAAAGTGGGTTTCTTGACACAGTTGAACTATAAGATACTATCCAGTAAGAGTTCCTGTTAAATTCAGTTTGAGATAAACAGTACAGTGTGATGATCAGAAAGACATGGCTTTATTATTTATAAGTGATATGAATCTGCTATTTATTGATCATGTGACTATGACAAGTTACCTGCTCTGTACAATTAAAATACTGAGAGCCCCTACCTCCTAGTGTGTTTATGTATTAAATGAAATAATACTTTCAATGTGCTATCCTAGTGATAATGCCCAATATGGTGGCTATTATTATTCTGGCAATATTCACCATCTACCTTCTTGGAGCATCAAAAAAATGTAATAGCACATTACAGACCAAGAAGTTCTACTGGAAAAAACAACTTTGCAGAACCTTCTAGTCTCAGGTACTATCCTGAGAACCTGGGAGTAGAGCTCGTAAACTTGACAATGAGAATCAGTTGAGGGTTAGATAGGGTCTATTTTTTGCTTTAGATGACACATGTCTACCACCACTCTGGGACTAGGTGGCAAATTTCATTCACATGTTTCAGGAAGCAAAATTGAGCCCCAGAGCTTGTCTTACAGAATTAAGATTTATTTTTAAAGATTTTATTTATTTAATCATGAGAGACACAGAGAGAGGCAGAGACATAGGCAGAGGGAGAAGCAGGTTCCCTGTGGGGATCCCGATGTGGGACTCAGTTCCAGGACCCCTGGATCATGACCTGAGCCAAAGGCAGATGCTCAACCACTGAGCCACCCAGGAGCACCCAGAATTAAGATTTAAATTCACCTCTCTGGCTCCCTTTTCTGGATGTATTGTTTCTGGGTCAATTGGTTTCTCTTTCACCTGCCTTGAATTTTGACACTAATGAATAAGCTGAGAAGAAAGCTATGATTGTCCCCAAATTAAATGTGTGCTCTTTAAGTATGGTAATTAAAAGAAAAACAGATCGAAACAGTGCTTTAGAGTGAAATAAAACTTTCTGCATTTCTTAAAACCCAAGTTACCACTCAAATCAGCCCCTTGAGAGGTAGTAATAGATGACTTTTATTGGGGGTTTATGAGAGGCACAGTGAGAGGAGGTGTCAGGCTTTCTTACAGCCAGTCTGTCAGGTTAAATGTACATTTTTTTCCCATGGTGTTGTTGAATCCTGAAGGTCCAGAGCTCCCTTTTCACTGTGAACCTTCAGTCTGTCACCAGATTTAAGGCAGGAAACCTGGGGTGGGGAGAGCAGGGTACCATGCTGGCCTGAGAGAAGAGGAGGATTTTCTGTTTATCTGGTTGCCAGGATCATTTCTGTTAACTAGGTCCTGTGAGTCTTTGCCTCCAGGGTTCAGAAGACCTTCACTTTCTCTTCTCATTTCTCATTCTCATTTACCATCTCAGAGCAGATGAAGAGGTGCCTGTCATGAAATATTCTGTTTCTGCAGTCCACTTCAATCAAAACCTACTTGTCCTACTTGTCCTAACTGACCTCTGAACCAGTTCTTGGAGTCACTAATAAAAATCTTCAGTATGCTCCAAACATTCTGGCCTCCTTTCTAATTTCTGCAGATCCCCTACTAATCCCCAAGGCTGGGAAGTCAGAGGTTCCGATTGATTTGCTGTGACCTGTTTGCTGTCTTTGGGTTTGTGTTCTTAGACATGATGTTTGATTTTCTGTGGACTTCCCTCTCACTGAATGGCACCCAAAATAAATGGCATAGGTTTTGACATGGGAAAGTTTAGCTGTTCAAACATGCGTACCCTGCTGACATTCAAATCCACAGACTGTACCACACATCGATGTTTACAGAGTCTCTGACGGGTGTGAAAACCCTAACTTTTTATCATTTCCAGTGGTAGTACAGAATGATTATTTCACCAATCCTAATTTCTCGAACTCTTCCATTTAAAAAAAATCAAGTTACATTTCACATCTACAAATACTTACCCAGGCCTTGGTATACACAAAATGATGTGACAGTGTAGGAAAAAAAATGAACAGTGTGGAATTAAAATCAGTTACATAAGTAAAATGAAGATTGCAACGTCTCGACACATGACATCCCAGACCAAGGCAGGAAAGCAGGAATATCTGGCTGCTAATTCCAACTCTACCACTAAGCAGTGGTAGGTCTTTGGGGAACATCACTGAATTTCCTCATCTGAACTGAATCTATGATTTCCAATTCACCAAGCATAAGAATCATCTGGAGTGTCTATTCAAAACACAGATTGCTAGCCCTTGGCCAAGCCCTATTGAATTAAAACCTTGAAGGAAGGGATCTGCAAAAGATGCACATAGACTCATAGCACCCTGTGTAATTTTTTTTGAACAATTTTTGGAAACACTGAATTAGGTAATATTTAGGGTCCTTTCAGTCCTAAGAAGCTATAATAAACCCTGGATGTCATGATTCACCAGTGAATGGGAAAAATCTAAAGAGAAAATTCATTAGTTAATTCATACTTAGTATTTTAATAAATATTTTCTACTTATTTTCTGAAAAGTTGCTGAAGTTAATGTTATGGTTTACATTTTATGGATCTAGGTATTTTTCAGATTTCTCTTTTCTCTTTGATTTATTCATTATAATATCTGACCTATCTAGCTCATGGTGTTATGTTAAGGATAAATGAGATCAGGTTGTGAAAGTTTGTTGCTATTATTATTATTACTATTAGTAAAATAACTACTGTAGGACTAACTCTGCTTTTTTGAATTTGATGTATCTGCTGGTGTCTTCAGCTTTGTTCCTATGGTTAAAGCCAGACAAATGAGCAAAACTCAATGATTTCTTTATTCAAAAATTGTGAGTGCCTGTTATGTGCAAAGCATTATGTTATATTCTGTCTAAAATGTTTAGAGTGCCTTTTCATTCTCCTTTTTTTAAAAACTGGAAACCTCCCATTTAGTAATTTTTTTTAAGTTTTATTTATTTCCTTTGTAACCTCTATACCCAATGTGGGGCTTGAACTCACAACCCTGAGATCAAGAATCACATGCTTTTCTGACTGAGCCAGCCAGATGCCCCCATTTAGTAATACTGTCAAATGAATAAAATGTTTTATTGATCTTATGAAAGTATCAGTGCACTAGAATATTGGTAATATGTGTTGGACACATTTATTCAGTTTATAGAGAATGCATGATACACATTTCAAAGAGATGACTCCTAGCAATAAAACCACAGGCTCACAGATCAGTAGCTATCAGTTGAGGGTGATTTTTGCTATGTCTTCCTTTTCTCCAGGACACATTACTAAAAAAAGAGATGAATTACACCAACGTTCTCATCCAGAGATTCAATCCTGAACAGTGGCACAAACCTATGTAGTGAGACCTTGGTTCTGGAAATCAGCAATGGCAAATTATATTTGCATAGTGCTCTCCACGATTAATAACATACTTCCTCATCTAAAATTTTATTTCTTTCCCCAGTAATCCCCTGATGTGGGCAGGGAGGTCCTGTGAGTTGTGCAGGAAAGCTATGGTGCCAGGACTAGAAACAAGGCTTCCTGGTTCTCAGTCCAATGCCCTTCCCATTTCTTCTCTGACACCTCTGGTTTCACACCTGGAGAGGCAATAAAACATGGGTTCTCCTCCATACCTGTGCAGGGCTCTTCTATCATAGGAAAGACACAAGAAGGGTGATTTGGGCTAATTCTCTTCGATACTTATGCTGGCACCTATTTCAAACTCTCATGATCTTGTACTTCCTTCCTCTGTTATCTATTCTGATATCTTCTAAAGCAGAGTAAACGTTTTCTGACTGTAGAACATAATCCCTGAGTAAGAGGAGGTTAATCCATCATTTCATTTAATCCATAGAACAATAGACACATTTACTGTGTCACAGTAAGGTATAAAGTCTAATGTGAAAACAGAATCATGTAACCCTAGTGGGGAAGCAAGAATACATTAGCATTCATCTCCAATCCCCGACTCATCCCAGAAGTTCCAGAGTTATCTAAAGGCACAGTGGAAGGAGCCTCTTCACACTCAGGCAGGGGAGATTAAGGCAACTAACCTGGCTGCAGGAGATGAAGCTATTCTCTGACATTCCCTTGAAGCATCAAAGGCAAACTCTGTGCAGAGTCAGCCAATAATTTGTGCTGAGATTTCCAAAGAGAGGTATTGGATTCCCAAGCAGGTGTTGAACAACTTGAGAGTCTGAGTGGGAAGGCAGCCATCACCTGGAACAGGAGACCATAGGGTTAGGGTTCAGGGCAAGGCCCTGTGGGAATAAAAAAATCCAGTGAGGTCCACCACTCAAATTTAGCAAATAAAAATACAGGGCAACTAGTTAAAATTAAACTAGTTAAGTTTCAAGTTAACAGTGAAATGATTTTTTAGTATAAGTATGTGTCATAATATATATATATGCAATTCAAATTTGACTGGGCATCCTGTATTTTTTTTGTGGCAATGCTAACAGGGACAAAACATGTCAGAGCTTAAGATGGCATTTCTGTTTTCCCTGCTTCCACTTAAGGCCTCTTGTTTTTGCTATCTTCTTCCCTATCATTACCCTGAGGTTCTGTTCATAAGGTAAGAAGAGGAGGTGGGTTCTAGTTCCAAAATGATATTACTTTACATCTGTAATATTATTCCCAATTTGCGTAATTAAAGTTTACAATCATCCAGACCCTATCCACAATAGAGATGATTTCCTTTTTTTAAACATAAAATGGCATTTTATAGATAAGAGTAGTAAATGATTTTCTCTTCAAAGAGTTTTTTCATAATTTGGCAATGTTCATTTCTTAAAATATGTGAAGAAGATGCTTTAGAAAATTAATTGTGAACATCTACAGGAACTTGTTCTTCATACAACATTCTTTATTTAAAATATAAAACCAAGAATTAAACATTGAGTCTACTTGTAGTGGTTGTCATGGTGAAATATTTTGTCTAAATCAGATAAAATATTGAAAATATACAATTTGGTTTCTTTCTTCCCACTCAGGTCCTGCACCCTTCTTAATTTTCTCCCATGGAATCAGTATCTTTAGGATTGACCTGGAAGGCACTAATCATGAGCAATTGGTGGCAGATGCTGGTGTATCAGTGATCATGGATTTTCATTATAATAAAGAAAGAATCTATTGGGTAGATCCAGAAAGACAACTTTTGCAAAGAGTTTTTCTGAATGGGACAAGGCAAGAGGTAATGTACACCCTCAAAGTATTTAGGGGACTTTTATATAGGCTGACAAACACAATATCAAGAATTTGTAATGTATAGATGAACAAAAATTACATTCCAATTCAAATGGAATGTAATTGTAGATTCGTAAATATTTGTTTAATTTGCATCTGTGGCATGTTACTGGATGAACTCATACATGTGGCACTGGTATTCAGAAGGCCCCAAAAGGAGTCAGGATGTTAACAGAATTTTGAAAACATGTAAGTTTACTAAGTCAGATCACCACTTTATGGTTAAAACAGATTATTAACATGATTATTTTTGGCTCCAGTGGTTCTCAGCTGAGGGCAATTTTGTCCCTTGGGGGATATTTGGCAATGTCCAGGAACATTTTTGGTTTTCACGCCTGGATTGGGAAGGAGAGAAAATGCGCTACTAGCATCTAGTGAGCAGAGGCCAGGGATGCTACTAATCACCCTAAATTATACAGGATGGCCCCCATGATAAAGCATTATGTGGCCTAAGATGTCAATTGTGCTGGGTTTGGGGATCCTGTTTCATCTAAAATGTCTGTCATGGGTTTTATCTCCTGATATTTAGGAGAAAATCTTTTTGATTCTTAAGGTGTTTTCACACTGGAAAAAAAAAAACAATAAAGCAGGTGTTATACATAAAGTATTTTGGTTCAAGTACATACAAAAGATCTTTCCTCTTTCTCTATAACTGGTAGAACCCTTACATGAGTCCCAGGAGGAATGTTCTCTGGATTCCTGAGAGATGGATTATGGAGACAAGTAACTGGAGAAACCTTAAGCATTTATCCCCACACAAATTGCCCACTGTTTTGTTTTTCTTCAAACCAAACCTTTCTCCCTCCAGTTATTTTTAAAAGCTTCAATTAAGTGCTAATCTCTTTAGTCACATTTCTGATACTCATTAATGTCACCTTTAACAAGGATGGCTACTCATTTTCCAGCCATCCACAGAATTGTTTCAAAAATCTTGAGTCTCAAAGTCTGGAGGGTTTTCTATCATGGAATAGGAAAAAAAGTTAAACACTTGTGAACTTGTGTCAAGTCATTAGAAAAGGACTGACCTAATGCCTAAAATCCATCATTGTATCCCCTCCTTTGGGTTAAAACATTGTTTACAAAGGACACCTGCTAAAATACCATTTGCCTGGTTTAGTTAATATATTAGAAATTGGTTAAATGGATTGGCTATATTACTTTGTATGAGGTATAGGAATAGTGCCAGCTGGTGAGACTGACCTCTGCCCAATCTGAGTTCCATGATGTCACGTTGGTAGCTAGAAATCAGCTATGGTGGGAATATTTACAATAAGGGAGGGCAGGAATATTTTATAAACCAAGAAAATCTGCAACCACACAGATTAGGTTGTCTCTCCATCTCCCACCCTCCACCACCCAAGAAGACTGACCAGTTTACCTGCACACACTGGAATTAGGAGATAAAAAAAAACAAGGTTTTTGTTTGGTCATATTATCTTAAGGGAGCAGGGAACACTACCCAAGAAGCATAAAAAGAAGCCCTGATCTTTGAGCCATAGGGTTATAGTGGAGGGCATTGAGGACCTGTAGAAAAGGTGGGGCCTGATAGAAGAGGAGAGCAGCCAGGAAAGTGGGGCTCTAATGAGAAATTCATTTATTTTAGAGCTCTATGCACAAATGTCAAGGGCTTCTTGCCAGATTTTGGCAAAGCTTAGGCTTGGGTTCAGGTGGGAATATGGACCATTCCATTAGCAAATGGACAAACTGTCTTTAAGATAACATGGAAATTTCACTGTTATTACAGTTGAAATTATTAATACATTATGGCTGATTGCTTAATTTCAATATGCATAGGATAATTTTCCACCTTAAAGTCAATATATAAATACTGTGCCCAGAAATATTCGTGTGGGAGGGTTAACATTGCTCTATCAAAACAATGGCACCATATCTGTGACTGTTTTATGACTTAAATAGTTTTATGAATGCACAAACATGACAAGTACTTAAAAGAATAGACTTTTATGTATAAAGATAAGAACAATGTTTATATGAATGAGAAAGTATTAATATTTTGAAATTTGATTTTGCAGAGAGTATGCAATATAGAGAAAAATGTTTCAGGAATGGCAATAGATTGGATAAATGAAGAGCTTATTTGGTCAAATCAACAGGAAGGAATCATCACAGTAACAGATATGAAAGGAAACAATTCGCGAGTTCTCTTAAGCGCCTTAAACTATCCTGCAAATGTAGCAATTGATCCGATAGAAAGGTAACTGCTGTTTTCAGACATTGAAATATATATCAAAATCTGATGATAATTCACAGAATTATAACATTTTGAACTCAGAAGGACCTTCTCACTGAGAAGGTTGCCTGGGCTTGAACCAAGGCAGGTGTCCCTCTGCAAATGGTGCTCCGATTACCATGATTTCTTGCCAGAGAAGCATAGTTCCTTTTTAATTTGAAATCACACAGAATTCCCATAGCAGGGCAATAAATATTTGTTGAATTGGAATTTCATTCAAAATAGTCAAACTCATCCTGTGCAGACATCCAAGGACTGCTGAAACACCAAGAGTTGGCCATTTCAGTGACTTTGCCTTCAATTATATGTCTGTGTAATGTGTTTGCTCTCAGGTTTATATTTTGGTCTTCAGAGGTGGCAGTGGCTGGCAGCCTTCACAGAGCAGATCTCAATGGTGTGGAAGAGAAGATTCTTTTACAGACATCAGAAAGGATAACAGCTGTGTCATTGGATGTGCTTGATAAACAGCTTTTTTGGATTCAGTACAGCAGAGATGGAAGCAATTCTCATATTTATTCCTGTAATTATGATGGAGGTTCTGTCCATCTTAGCAAACATCTTACACAGTAAGTTTTGGTTTTGGTGTAAAATAAAGCAATCTCCATTTGAGGTTTGTCTGGCTAAACTGGTGGAGTGGTTTAGCACAGACTGGGAAGTCCAAAAGACTTGAGTACAAGGCCTAGATTTACCATTTATTGGACAAGTGATTTGGGGATGGTTACATGACTTCTACTTAGTTTCCAATTTTTTTAAAAAAAGATTTTATTTGTTTATTAGAGAGAGAGAGCACAAGTGGGAGGGGGAAAGGACAGAGGGAGTGGGAGCAGACTCCCCACTAAGCAGGGAGCCTGATGCAGGTATTGATCCCAGGACCCTGAGATCATGACCCAAGCCTAAGGCAGATATTTAACAGACTGAGCCACCTCAGTTTCCTTTAATGTGGGGATAATAATAGTAGCTACTTCTTGGGGTTATTGTGAAACTTAAGTAAAATTAATTAAGAAATGCAAATAAAAATAATTAACAGTTTTGGCATCTGGAAGTTCTCACATGTTGGTTATAGGTTTTAGTTATCTTTTTGGAATTACTATGTCCTATATGTGTAAATCAAAGTTCATCTGATTTGCTATCTTGCCTGTAACTGACTCTCCAGCTTGTGGTAAGAGGCAGAAATTAGTCAAGTGTGAAATGGATTCAAGCAGAATCCACTCAGAGTATTCCTATTTTCTTCCCTATTTTATTTTCATTACACTTAAATGTTGATTAGGAAAGAATGAGACAATGAACCTGAAGCCAAAAATTATATCCCATTAATTCAGATTATGAATACATAAGTAAAATTTTAAACTTAACATCTGCTTCTAAACCTGAATTAAAATTCATTCAATTAATTGAAATGGAGTGAAATGTTAATAAGCCTGGGAGGAAATGTTCTGCTATTCTTTATGTTTTTTTCTGTTGTTTTTCAGGCATAATTTTTTTGCAATGTCCCTTTTTGGGAATCAGATCTTCTATTCAACATGGAAAAAGAAGACAATTTGGATAGCTAACAAACACAGTGGGAAGGATATGGTTAGAATTAACCTAGATTCATCATTTGTACCACCTGGTGGAATCAAAGTAGTGCATCCACTCTTACAGCCCAAGGCAGAGAGTGGCACTTGGGCACCTGGTGAGTCATCTTTGACCTTGAACAGGGTCTAGCACTTCATCCCCACTGGTCCACCTGCTCAAACCACGAACTCATGAACCATCCTTGATTTCTCCCACTGCCTCAGCCCCAATTTTCAATCTCCTACCAAATCCTTTCCATTCTATCTCCTAAATACATCTCTCCTCTATTGCCACTACTGTAGTTCAACAACCAGCATTTCTTGCCTGGCCTGTCGTAGTAGCCACTCAACTAATCTTTCCGGGGTTTTTTTTCCTCTTGCCTTTAAATAGTTAATCTGATCCATTAACTCCCTGGTTTAAAATCCTTCAAAAGCTTTCCTTTGCATTTAGATTAAAATGTAACATTTTACTGGGCCTAAGATTATTTGATGAAACTAATCTAACATTCCACCCTCTCCCCGGGCCAGAATCTGACTCAAGTCTTCCCATAATTGATCAAACATGCCTTCCCCTTTGTGCCTTTAGGCTTTTGTAGTCATTGCTTTCTCTGCCTAGATTTCTCTTCTGAAGTTCTGAGCTTAATAAAGTATTATGTCCTCTGAGCTTAATTAAGTATTATGTCCTTCTATTATGATTGGAAGCCTTCTCTGGTCATCCAATCAAGAGGAGGTAAGGAGGCTTACCTCTCACCTCCAATTTTTTTCTGTACACCCTTCATTGAACTCATCCCAAGGTGTAATTACATATTATTTTGCTTTCTTTTTTATGTTCTCTCCCACTTTATTATAAATGCCATGCAGGCAGGAACCATGCCTGTTTGATTGTTTGTTTGTTTGTTTAAAGCTCCCTATATTCAGTGGTTACTGATTTATTTATAAACGAAGAATTTTAGATAACATTAGTAAAATGAATGGTTTGACTGAATCCAGTCATAGCCCCAAATTTCTACTTTCAAATGTAGTGTTTGTTTGAATTGTTTAGCATCTACTTTTTTCTAGGTAGGCTCTTCCGTATGGTTTACAAACCACACAAATGATGTTACACTAAGATTTGCTGTATGTAAAAAAGGCTAGCTTCAAGCAGGATTTGACATACATTCAATCTAATCCCCAATTAGCCAGAAGAGGTTCTGAACCAGAATTCTTGTTTTCTTTCTATCTGTTGGATGCCACTAGGATTTGGTAGTAGTGTGGGAAATGGTGGGGACTGTGAGTCCCTGCCACAGTTGGTAGATGAATGTATTCATTTCTGCCCTAGACAGAATTACTGATGAGAGCTGATCAGGAGGATGGGCAGGAGGTTGCTGAAGGGAGGTGAGAATCTAGGGGAACTGACATCAGTATTTCTTATATGGTCAAGGAGGTAACTAATAGCGTGAGTGCTTTTTAACTGATTTCTTTAAAGACTTTGGTAGAAACCATAATTTAATTTGTGTAATTACTTTTGAGTGATGAGGAACTTCCAAGGATAAAATAAATCCACGAGATGAGTGTTTATTCAGATAAACAAGGTGTTTATTCTTTGAGAACTGATTTACTTGAATTTATAAAACAGAAGTTGTGGGAAATAATTTGACTGTGGACTGGAGCAGAACAGTAAGTAAAAACCTGGTGGCAATGTTGTGGCTGAGATGGTTGACCGTATTCCATGCAGGAAGGCGGCAAATTCTGCCAAATTCCTCCCATGGGGAATTTTGGCTCAAGCTGTCTTCACATGTGACTCATTGTCCAAGTGGTGATGACTCACCACAAAATTAGAACCAACCACTACTGTGAATAAGTAATCATTGAGTCTCATTAGTAATTATTATAGACATGTCCATCACTATCTCTTACATTTGTGTATAACCTCATGCTTCCCAAATTCTTTTTGTAAGCATTATCCTATTGGTTTGTCCTGGTAACCTTATGAAACAGAAAGGTGAGAAATTACCGTACTCATTTCATAATTGAGAAATCTGAAGCCTAGAGAAGAAGTTGAGTGAGTTTTCCAAGATTACACAGATTACTAATGATGGGTTTTGGGAGAAAAAAATCCCTGTGAGAAGTTGGTCAGTTTATTGTTCTTTCTATCATAAATACTTTAGTTCTTCAGAATCTTCCACAATTGCTCAGGTTTTTTGATAGAGAGGTCAAATACAAACATTGAAAGCATGAATTCTAGAAGAAAATCTATAGTGATTCATTAAAGAACAGTTTTAAACAACCTGGAAAATCACAGAATTGGGTTGGGAAATCACTGCCAGCTGGAGAGCTACAGGCAGACCTGAAATGTGGAAGGCAGTTGGTATTGGAGTTATGGCTCCAGTTAGTGACCAAAGAACGTGCTTCACATATACTTTAAGTGCAAAGGACTTTTGATTTCAAAAGCACTGTTACTTTAGCCATCATTAAATAGGTTTAAATTATTTTAGTGCTTGGTAGAGCAGGAATTCTTTAGGTGGGATTTAGGGACTGTGAATCTCTTGATTGGATGGGTTAGACGAAAATATGCAGTTGTCCCTCCTTAGGAAGGTGGTATAGAGCTGTCACCAGGTTCTCCAAGTGCCTTCATATTTAAGGACCTACTACTTCTAGAGGCTAGCTAGTTCCTCCTGGATAGTGAGCTTACAACTTCAGCTCCTCTGGAGAGGATGGTGGTAGTATTTTGGTTTGCAAGGCATTTAGTAGTGAAATTACTTCAATGGGGAGATGACTGAGAAAAATCATATAACCTAGTTGGTATTATTTTTTACATAAAATTTAAGTGTTTGTACGCATAATGGTATCAATAAACTTACTTCATGCAAAATACCTTAAGTATCATTTATCAAAGCATGTTCTACAAAACACTAGTTCTATGGGATTTAATGGCATTATTGGCGGGGAGCAAAAAAATTTCAGGATCAAATAATTTAGAAAGGCTGGGTTAAATAAAATTAAACAAGGGGTCTTTTTCCCAAGTGACTTCTCAGAACCACTCATATGGTTAAGTGCATTGTTAGTCTCTAAAGCTCATACAACCTATAGCATTTTCCTAATTCATTTTCTATGCAGCAGCCCACTTGACTCCTGAATCTATTATTTCTAACCCAGACCTCTTTCTTGAGATCTAGACCAATTAACAAAGAGAGAGACTGAGGCACAGTGAGAGTTAAGCAGCAGAGACAATTGATTTATTCATTTCCTATGAATGTGAGCAGCCCCAGTGAACGCTAGGGCAAGGGTGGGATTTACAAAAGCAAAGCCACAGAACTTCACAAAGAAGACTCCAGCAATTTCTCACTTTAAAATAATCCTTGCTTTGTTGATGCGGATTGGCTGGTTACAGAGGAGCTGGCTGCCACCAGGGGCTGAGCCCCATGTCCATGCAGGAGAGCCACAGTTTCACCATCAAGGCTGGTTTTCTGATACTTCTGACCAGTTTCCTGAGTGGTCACTCAGGTCCCTCAACTGGGCCACACCTGCTTGCTGTCTGCACCCTCCAGGCTCAGGGTCCTGCAGTGGGCACATGGAAAATTTCCTTATCAAGCCCATAGATTTCCATGCCTTTGGAGCATTTCTACTTGGATTTCTTGCAAGTGCTTCAGGTACAAAGGAAATAATTGACCTGCCAACTTTCACCTCCCCCCTGCCAATATCCCTATCTCAGTGAGTGGCCTCTCATGTCCATCTCCCAAGGCAGAAATTTGGGTGTGACCCTTTCCTCTCTCTTTCCCCACTCCCACCTCATGAAATTACCTCCAGCCCCCAACAATTCCCCAGCCTGCCATCTAACCACTAGTGCCCTATTTGGCAGCAATCCATCCCTAATGTCTGCTTAATCAGTATCCCTGCCTACTTTCTCCAGGCTGCAGCATAACCCTTCAGAAATGAGAGCCCAATCATGCTAGTCCTTGGTTAAAACCAATCAACAATTCTGTTGCCCGTAATGAAAATCCGGTCTATTTACCCTGTTCACAGTTGTTCACAGAACGTTCTCAGCTGAACCTCTCACACCTCTCACCATTGTCTGCATTACATTCTGTGCTGCAGCCATGCTCAGAGATTTCAGTTCCTCCCACAAGATGTGCTTGCTCTCCCGCACCCCCCCACCCCCCAGGCTTCTCAGCATGTTCCAAAACGTGCTTTCTCTGCCCTGGCTCACTCTCCTGGTCCTCTGAGAAGTAGCTCCAGCGTTACCTCTTTTAGAAGCGACTTCCCTGCCCCACTCATGGTGAACCTCGGTTAGCTTTTCTCAGAATAACACATTTCCCTGACTTGGCACTTACTGTTCGTCTTCCTAAACTTCCTTACTCCTATGAGGACAGGAGGACACCTCTCCCTTGTACTCTCAGTGCCTAGAGGACATTTTATAAATAATAGTTGGGAAAAAAAAAGAAAGAAATTGCAAGAAGCCCAGAGATATGCTCAAAGTGTTTTGTATAGCCTCTTCCACAATCGAAAATAAAAGAATAATCACCCTTTATCACTCTCTCCCCTAAATAATATCCTAACAAACAAGTTTTTAAAAGGTTATTATTCTAAGTACATGTTGTCTTCCTTAAGTGTTGTAAGCACCCCCCTTCCCTTGATCTGACACAGTCTGCTCCCCTTGATATGACTAAATCAGTTTTCTCACTTAACTCTCACTATGCCTCAGTGTATTTTTCTTTTTTCTTTGGATCATCCTTAGAAATAACAGATATTGTCATAATTATAGAGTGTGTAAAGAATTATCTGCCCTGGCTTTCCCTATATCACTCCATTTAATTTTCACAACAATCCTATAAACTAGGTATGATTATTACTCCCATTTTATAGATTAAAAAGCTGAGTTGCTGAAATGTCATAATATCTTTGTTCAAGGGCACCCTGTGGGGGAATTGGGATTTGAACCTAGGCAGAGTGACACCAAGCTGCTTCCCCAATCACATGAAAGAAATTCAGCAATATTTTACATAATAGCAATAATAATTACTATTCTCTCTCTCATTTTGTATCTTAGATTTTGCCTTATTTGTTTGGAGAAAACCTGTAATTTGACGTATTCTTATCTATCCATGGCCTTCTGGTGGTTAAATGCTTTGGTATGCATAGGTCATGGGGTCAGAAGCTATTTCTCTCTCTTTCTTGCTCTCTCTCTCTCTCTCTCTCTCTCTCTCACACACACACACACACCTCTCCTCTGACTGTCACAGAATTGATCTCCCATTTTTGTTGGCATGATTAAACTTATTAGGCAATAGTACTTTCCTGGCTGGCCCAACACCTACACATATTGAATCTCAGAGCCAGTGTGGGAACTCCTTTGTATGCAATGTTAATGACCTTATTTCAGACTCAACTTCTGGGGATTTTTGCAACTAGTTTTACTGTTCATAGATTTTATTTTGTAAAAGTGCCAAATATTTTTGCTTTCTTTTGTATTCTTCCTCCCTCCCTTCCTTCCTTCCTTCCTTCCTTCCTTCCTTCCTTCCTTCCTTCCTTCCTTCCTTCCTTTTAAAGACTTCATTTATTTATTCGTGAGAGACACACGGAGAGAGGCAGAGACATGGGCAGAGGGAGAAGCAGGCTCCTCACAGGGAGCCCAATGTGGGACTCCATCTCCAGACCCCCAGATCCTGGGATCATGCCCTGAGCAAAAGGCAGACACTCAGCCACTGAGCAACCCAGGTGTCCTTCTGTATTCTTTAAATGTAGATTCTAATTTTATGTGGTATACATTTTGTTTATGCATTCATCTGTCCATGGGTATGTGGGTTACTTCCATGTTTCAGCTATTATGAATAATGCTGCAATGAACATGGGCGTACGAATATCTCGTCAAGACTCTCCTTTTGATTCTTTCGGATATATATATGCAGAAGTAGATTGCTGGATCATATGATATTTCCATTTTAAGCAGCCTGATTTTTTGAGGAACCACCATACTATATTCCATGCAGTGGCTATACCATATTATATTTCCACCAACACTTATTTTCTGTTTTCATGTAATTTTGAATGATCAGTTCAAACATCCAAATCTGTTATTTTTCATAGAAATCTTAGTAAAATGTGGATGACTATATCTTCCTAACATTATTTATAGATGGTTATTGACATTTTGTTAATAACTAGGGTCACACAAAGATAAATGTCAGTGGGACAATCATCAGACTGGTTTGAGGCAAAGCTGGGTGTTTTTTTTTTAAGATTTTATTTATTTATTTGAGAGAGGGAGAGAGAAAGAGAGAGAAGGGGGGAGAGAGGGGGGAGAGAGAGAGAGCATTACCAGAGGAAGGAGCAGAGGGAGAGGGAGAAGCAGACTCCCCACTGAGCCCAGAGCTTGATGCAGGGCTCCATCCCAGGACCTTGAGATCATGACCTGAGCCAAGGCAGACGCATAACTAACTGAACCATCCAGGTGTTCCCACAGCTGGGTTTTAAATGCAGGTTTGCCCTGATACCAAATTTTTGCCCCTTGAAATAAATGTCTTTTAAGTACATGGAATAGTTCTCTATTATTATTCTGTTTTCTTTCTTGCTATTGGTTCTCATTTTTTGCTGAGTTCCACAAGCCTAACCATGGACTCTGTTTATTTTCTAATCTGAAGCATTTCTTTGCCATTTATTTGTTGAAGAAACAAGAATATTTGTCCTGTATAATTTTCCGCACTTTGGACTTTGCAGATTATAACCCCATGGTGTCATTTAACATGATTCCATATTTCCTATAAACAGATAGTTTTGGCCTAGAAGGCTGATCAGATTCAGATTTTTTTGTAAGATCACTTAAAGGTGGTACTGTATGCTTTCTATTAATCACACCAGGGAGCATGCAGTGGCTAATTCTAGTTCTTACTGTGATGTTCAAGATTTGTCAGCAGTTTAGGTGTTGCCAAAGTGGTCCATCCATTGTAAAGTTTCCCATCAGCCTTCCACATAATAGTTTTAGAAGCTATTGATTATCATTGCCTAGAGCCATTTTTTCATTAGAGTTTCAAAGAGGTGACACTCTAATTCTATCACTGCTTATGCATTTGTTAGCTGAAGGAGTTTTCTACTTCAGCTATGATTTCCCTGGGGAGGATCTTTTATAGGAAAAGTAAATTAAATGTTTGATTCTTTCCCTTATCTGTTTTCAGATAAAGGGTATCTTTTTAAGCAGCCTGATAAACTCATAGATTTAAAAAAAATATTTGACATGTTTCATTCACTACAGTTATTATCATTTGACTCTCAATTGTACCATTTTTCTCCAGGAGGAGCCCTGAATTGAGGCTTCTAGTCTTTGTGGGAGAGAAGACCAATAGGGATCTCAGCTGCCCTCTCCCAGTAGCTGTCTCTGGCAGTCTGGAAAGCTGGGCTGAGGCTACCTCTGGGCTCACTGGGATCATGTAGTCACTTGTACCAATGGGGAATGCAATGGAGATGGGTGGTGACAATGAGAGTGGCATGAACACCTCACATCTCCATCTTTATGCTATGGGCTGGTCATAATCACACTTGTAAGAAGTGGGTACAAAATAAGAAAAGACTGAGTGGGCACACGGGGCTCATCTGAGAGTAAAAAGCATGTATTTTTTTAACTGCTCAGAGGCTGTTGATTTGTTTACTTTCTGATTCTTAGAGGGGTTTAGATGGATAAGGATCCAAAGTACCTGAATTCTGGCTAAGTGGGGTTTGTTTTCATTGCACTTAGGAATTCCAAGAGACTATTCTTGTATTGTTTTCCTTGTTATTTTCTATGAACAAAGAAGAATAAACCTACATTATACAGTCTGGGAAGTTTTTTGAGGAAATTGAAGAAGTCATTTATTCAGGGAACTCATTGATGAGGAAGACAATAAATAAATGAAACAAAAATATAACTAGTTTCTTATAGAAAACAGATATAAGGGCAGCCTGGGTAGCTCAGTGGTTTAGTGCCACCTTCAGCCCAGGGCATGATTCTGGAGACCCAGGATTGAGTCCGAAGTCAGGTTCCCTGCATGGAGCCTGCTTCTCCCTCTGCCTGTGTCTCTGCCTCTCTCTCTCTCTCTCTGTGTGTGTGTCTCTCGTGAATAAATAAATAAAACCTTAAAAAAAGAAAACAGATATAATATTGTATATGTAATATTTATTTTTCTTTAAAAATTTATAGTTGCATATATGTACATACATACAAGTATACATATATAATGCACACACAAGTGTCTGTCTATCTTTCTATGTATCTAGAGATGGGATCTATAACCAGAAGATTTGAGCTTGACTTTCAGGTTTACCCCTTATTACTTAAGATACGGTTTCTTAATAAAATGAAAGATAATATGTGCTCTGCATAGCTCAAGGGCTTGTCATGAAAATTAAATGAGATCATGTAAATGCTTTATAAAATGTTATTTGAATTTTTATTGTATATATTAAATACTGAAGGTGCTAATATTGCTGTATAAGACTGGTTAAAGTAAATAGGTTTAAATGGAAGAGACTAGAAAGGCTGTGTTGATGAGCGAGTCTTATACTGAATTTGAGGGAAGATGATCAGTAGATGGGGAATCCCATCTGCATTGTTTCAGAAGTGGGCCAGGGTAAAGTCTATAGATTTTCTTGGTGCAGAAAAGCTCATGAAAGCCTGTGTGTTAGGCAGGCAGTTATTGAAGGTGCAGTTGGTGGTGGACATTAACTCCATGATTAGGAGCTTTAATTTGATCTCAGAGGTAATTAAGCCGCACTGCTGAGCTCTGGGAAGGGGTGTTATCTGAGGTCAGCAGCAGCGGTTTGAGTGCTAGCTTTGGCCTAATTTGAAGCTAAAGAACAGCAGAGATTAAAGAGATTAAACAAAAATATAGCCTTCAATCCTCTATGTTTTGCCACTTCCTAAAATGACCTTTTAAAGTGTTTAGTGCCTGAACTCAGGTCGCATTCTTAGCCTAACCATTTAGAGGAGAATGGTGATTGTTTTGTTGCCCATCTTCATCGTTAAAGAGTGAGATATATTGCTAATGAGTACCAGTCAAACCATCAGCAGCATGGTAGCATGGAAGGGGTACTGGGCTAGCATAGTCTATCTGAGTTCTAACCCTCAGGTTGACTGGAAATTCAAGGAGGAACTAAAGGTTCCTCCTTGCAAGTGACATGATCACAGTTTTTTTTTGTGCATTAATTTTATGTTTGTAGCACACCTGAGTTGTGAAAGGGCACCATGCTGTGTGCTTTCTGGGCTATAAAATGTGAATGAGATACATGAGATGGTGATGATGATGATGATGATGATGATGATGATGATAATGATGATAAGAGCACAGGTAAGCATAGGAGAGAGGAAGGAGAAAAGTACAAAAGAGGGATAAATAATAGTGGATCTAGATAAGAACAGAGTATTTCCTGTATCCTGGACACAGTTGTTTTTCTTCACTAAGCAGTTTGAATCCCTATTAACACATTATAAGCAGTAATTAAGGTTTGAGACTCCTTAGAGGAATTTACCACAAACATCTGATTCTGTATAGAACCATAAAAATGTTTTTAAGTAAGGGAACTCAGAATATTTATTCTAACACTTTTATTTCATTGATTAGGAAACCAAGGTGAAAGAGATAATGATCAATGTAAAGGCAGAACCAGAAAACTTGGTTTTCCTAGTCCTTAATCCAGTACTCACCTATCATACTGGGTTTGGCAAGATTTTTTTAAGGGATATTTTTAAGAAGCCTAATTCCTCAATTTTTTATTACCTTAGGAAAGCGGTAACACTTTGGCGCCTTTAAAAGGCCGAATCAGAGGATTGGCTCTTCACCTAGTAGGGTGCTGCTGCATTCACAAATCATTTAATAAAGCCAGTTAGATCTTCAAATTAAAAAAGAAAGGCCAAGTCAGACATTTCTGTATTTTTATTGTTGTTATTCCCTTTCAAACTTTATAAAAATTAAAGTTCAAAAGGATGCATGTCCTTTTTTTTTTTTTTAGCAATTCAAAGCGGGTGCATTTTGTCTCCTATTTTTAGTCATTTACTTTTAAAATTTGGATCATTTTATTTTTTTGTTTTACTTAGTTAAAATTTTAACATCTGAAGCATGTAGGAATCTGAAAGCAATGTAGCTATACATGTGTGATTGGTGTAAAAACCACAGACAAGAAACAAAATGTTTGGAATCAATATCCAAGAAACTTAGTGTAGATCTGAACTGATTCAGTACATAATTATGCAACAGTATTGAATAATTGGCAAGATTGCTTTTGTATTTAATTCTGTCACGACATCTGAATAAACAAGTTTAAAAGAACTAAGTTCATAACAGACTTGCTAAAGGGAGGTGTTCATAACTGTAGGGAGGTTGGCATGTTTCATCAATACATTAGGCAGGTGTTTCTCAAAGTGTGCTATGAAGACTCTTGACAACAGAATCACTCAGATTTAGTTGAAAATGCAGATTCCTGAGCCTTTTTCTTGATTCACCAAATCAGGATCTCTAAAGGGTAAAATGCCAGGTAGTCTCAATGCACACTGGGGACATTTTCAAGAGGGCAAGAATATGTTTTTACTGTGTCATGGTGTTCCTGGTCAAGAAGAGTGTTTAGTGACTTGAACTAGAAGGAAATTGGTAGAGTTAGAGTGAGGAGACATCTTTATTAAGTATATAAGCAGAGACCAGAGGAACAGCCTTACTTGGAGAATGGTCTCAATTTCTTGCACTGGTGAGCTCAGGCTCTCGCTGATTTGGTCCCTGTGTCATTCACAGCAAGACTGTTTTTAGCAGTCCTTCCTTTGGGTCCTTGACACTTCTCATTATTCACAGGCTGTCAGTGATCACATCTCTGCCAGGGCTCCAGATCATGACCCTGGTCTTCTTCCTTTGCTATCACCTCTTGCCAGAGTTCTGGCCTCCATATCTACTTGGATCCTGAAATCTTCCCTTAGACTCAAGTTTAACTTTGTATTTCCCAGAATATTTTTACAAAGGTCCTGTCATTGTTAAAACTGGCAAAAAGTAAGATGGAGCAAAATTTGAACAGGGGTATATCTGTTACTAGTTTGTCTCTTGATCTTGGCTCTGAAAATCAAAGGTACAAAGTTGGCCATTTGTTGTTCCATATATTTGGCTAATTCAGCCCAAGCACATACCCCACTAAGCAGATTTTACTATTTACCATGGGTTATTTTGTAAAACATGGAATACTGGCAGCAATAAACTCAGAAATTTGGGGATAAGGCATATGGCAGTGGCATATTTTAAGTCTGAAAGATGTTGTTCTTTAAATAAAGATCCTAAAAAAAGCCTAAAAACATATATATATATATATATATATCTCAAACTTATAACTATTATACTTAAAAAAGATGTTCTTAGGATTAAAGCTTTTTTTCTTAAACAGATATTTCATTTTCAGAATTTTTGTTTATATGCTTTATTATATTCTTTTTATAAAAGTAAACCAGAATGAGTGAAATAAAGGGGATTAAGAGTACAGTTATCTTTCTCTAAAAAAAGATTTTATTTATTTATGAATTTATTTGTTCATGAGAGACACAGAAAGAGAGGCAGAGACAGGCAGAAGGAGAAGCAGGCTCCCCATGGGGAGCCCTATGTAGGACTCGATCCCAGGACCCCAAGATCACGACCTGAACCAAAGGCAGACGCTCAGGTGCCCCAAGAGTACACTTACCTTGATGAACACTGAGAAATGTATAAAATTATATATATATAAATATAAACATATATTAAAAAGTAAAGCAGAGGGGTGTCTGGATGGTGCAGCTGGTTAAGCACTGTCTCTTGGTTTCTGCTCAGGTGGTAGGCTCAGGTCATGATCTCAGGGTCATGAGACTCAGTTGGGCAAGGGGTTCAGGCTCAGTGCCAAACTGCTTAAGACTCTCTCTCCCTTTCCCCCTCCCCTGTGTTCTCACGGTCTCTCTCTCTCAAATAAATAAAGAAATCTTAAAAAAAAAAAAAAAGTGAAGCAGAATGAAAAAGCTAGTAAGATGTGTTTAGTGTTTGTAATCCAAGGAATGAAATCTCCAGCTAATTAGGATGTCCAATCCCAAGTACTTTGGTAGGAATAACACAATTAGAGAAATAAGTGGGCTGCCTCTCTGAATGCCTCAGAATCCAGGCTAATACCGTTTGGCTCCTGAGCAGTGCCACCACTGTGAAAGACAACACCCCTGCTCTTGTCACAGGGAAATTAGACTTCTAAACACCACAAAGGATCAAGGAGTGTCCCTGTCAAAATGCATCCCCACTCCAAATAAACCATCTTCTCTTTCATTTATTTTTTTTTTTTCCCATCTTCTCTTTTAGATCAGAAACTCTGCAAATGGAAGCAAGGTAACTGCAGAGGCAGCACGTGTGGTCAAGATTCAAAGCCCTATTCATGCAGGTGTGCAGAGGGATATACTTTAAGCCAAGATGGAAAATACTGTGAAGGTAATGTGCAGGGTAGCTACCTAAAAGCAAGGACAGCCCGCCTGAGCCAGTGGCTGGTCTTCGGTGGGTCATCTAGAGCCTCAAAGCAAAACCAATTTGAGGTTTTCCCCCTTTTTCTCCAGAAAAATGATTTTATTTTTTCTTCCATTAAAGTTTTTGTAACAACTTTCAGATCTTTATGCATCATGTTCCTAGATCAAATACTCACAGAGGCTACTCAGAACTTAATATAAGGCAGGGATTCTCCGAGTGGACTCCGTGGACCTCTGTGGGTTTGACAGTGTGCAAAAATGTCAGTATTTTCAAATTGTTTAAGGTAGTACGGTTCCATGACTATCATTAGATCCTCAAAGAGGGACTTCCATACCACATCCCATAACGTTCTGGTAGGAATTTTGGGAAACTGTGCACTGAGACTGTTTATCTGGGGTTCCTCCTATTTTGAAGCTTCAGGTCCGGTTCAGTGAACCCAGGAAAAATACTGTATCCTTTCTCCTGGGAAGTCCAGTGAGTTACTAATTAAGAGCATCCAATGACTGTAGCACTCATTCAGTAGAATTAGTTGGGGTGAGATGTCGGGTAAAGCTGACATTTAAGTATAAGTTAAGTATATGGCTTCTGCTCACCTGGGACTAGTGGGGGAGAGCCATTGCATAGAACATAGGCCTGAAATCTGGGTTTCTGCCGGAGTGTATCTGCTGGGGAATGTTCCTATATTCAAGTGAAGGGCTCCTGTCAGCCCTGAGAGTGCTGAAGAGCAGAGCAGGGGATGTCATATCCTGATCAAGGACTTTCAAGAGTCCCTGACTTCAATGGCTACATTTTTCATGGGAAATTGTACTACTTTTTCCTGAAGGCAATTTTAGTATGAAAATACAGATTTATTTGAAAGCATAAACTGTGACAATAAAAATGACTTTCGTGACAATGAACTGACTTTTTTCATTATTTGCCAGGGTAGCAAAAACTGTCTTAGGGCAGCCCAGGTGGCTCAGTGGTTTAGCACCTGCCTTCAGCCCAGGGCGTGATCCTGGAGACCCGGGACCGAGTCCCACGTCGGGCTCCCTGCGTGGAGCCTGCTTCTCCCTCTGCCTGTGTCTCTGCCTCTCTCTCTGTGTCTCTAATGAATAAATAAATAAAATCTTTTAAAAAACCAGACTTTCCATTCTCAGTTATAGCAAATACAAGTGTGAGATATTATACTTTGTGCTTATTAGTAATATTACAATTTATTTAAAAAATAACCATTTATGTTTTACTGTTGTCATTGTATAGATGTCAATGAATGTGCCTTTTGGAATCATGGCTGTACTCTTGGGTGTGAAAACATCCCTGGATCTTATTATTGCACATGCCCTGTAGGATTTATTCTGCTTCCTGATGGGAAACGGTGTCATCGTAAGTATTTATCGCATTATTTTCTTTCATTTTCAGTGATGTTTCTAAGGTAGCTATGATCTGGGTTGGTGGTCCTTGATCAGCAGTATGCATCAGAATTATCTTGATATTTTATAATGTACATGAATGACTAGACCCCAGATTTATTAAATTAAAACCTCTAAGGTTGGGAAACGTATATAAATCTATCTCTCTATATATATATTTCTTGTTTCTTTATCCATATTTTACTGTGTAACTCTGAAAGATAAGCATGTAAAAACTCAATCATGATACTTTATTATATCTAAAACACTAGCTGTGGTTCCCTGTTATCATCTATTATCTAGTTAGTTTTTAGGTATAATCACAATACCATTGTCACCTGAAAAAAATCAGCAATAATTCCCTAATAACATCAAATGTTGTCTAGGTGTTCAAATTACCTTAAAAGGTTTTTTTAAACAGTTGATTCGTTTGACTAACCATCCAGACAAGAACTATGTATTCTATTAGCTTAATACTTCACTTTTATTCTACAGATTCCCTCACTTCTTTTTGTCTTTCTCTGAGTGACTTGTTTCACTTAGCGTTATGCCATCTAGATCCATCCAAGTTTTTGCAAATGTCAATATTTCATTTTTATGAATAATAGTCCATTACACACACACACACACACACACACACACACACACACACATCCAATTACATCCAATTCTCCTTTATTCATTTATCTGTTGATGGACACTTAGGCTGCTTCCATAATTTGGCTATTGTCAAAATGCTGCAATAAACATAGGGGTGCATGTATCCTTTTGATTAGTGTTTTCATATTTTTTGGGTAAATATCCAGTAGTGTTATTCTGACAGGAGTGAAGTGATATCTCATTATAGTTTTGATTTGTATTTCTCTAATGATGAGTGATGTTGAGCGTCTTTTCATGTGTCTGTTGGTTACCTGTAGGTCTTCTTTGGAGAAGTATCTGCTTATGTCTTCTGCCTATTTTAAAATTGGATTCTTTTTGTTTTTTGGGTGTTGAGTTGTATCAGTTCTTTATATATTTTACATACTAACTCCTTGTCAGATATGTCATTTACAAATATCTTTCCCATCCAGTGGTTGTCTTTTTTTTTTTTTTTTATGATAGTCATACACACAGAGAGAGAGAGAGAGAGAGAGAGAGAGAGAGGCAGAGAGAGACACAGGCAGAGGGAGAAGCAGGCTCCATGCACCGGGAGCCCGACGTGGGATTCGATCCCGGGTCTCCAGGATCGCGCCCTGGGCCAAAGGCAGGCGCTAAACCGCTGCGCCACCCAGGGATCCCTGTCTTTTTGTTTCATTGATTGCCTCCCTTGCTGTTCAGAGACTTTTTCATTTGATGTAGTACCAAGAAGTTATTTTTGCTTTTGTTTTCCTTGCCTTAGGAGACATATTTAGACATTGCTATGGCCAATTTCAGAAAAATTACTGCCAATGTTCTCTTTAAGGATTTTTATGGCTTCAGGTCTTATGTTTAGTTCTTTAATCTATCTTGAGTTTATTTTTGTGGATGGCGAAAGAGAGTGGTCTAGTTTCATTCCTTTACAAGTAACTATCCAGTTTTCCTAACACCATTTGTTAAAGAGACTGTCTTTTTCCCATTGCATATTCTTGACTCCTTTGTTGAAGATTGCTGACAATATAATTGTGAGCTTATTTCTGGGCTCTCTATTCTGTTCTGTTAATCTATGTGTCTATATTTGTGCCGGTACCACATTGTTTTGATTACTACAGTTTTGTAATACATCTTGAAACCTGGGATTGTGATACCTCCAGTTTTGCTTTTCTTTTTCAAGGTTTCTTTGGCTATTCAGTATTTAGTGTTTCCCTACAAATGTTAGGATTATTTGTTTTAGTTTAGTTCTATGAAAAATGCTATTGATATTTTGATAAGGGTTACATTAAATCAGTAGATTGCTTTGGGTGAGTAGTATAGACATTTTAGCAATATCGGTTCTTCCAATCCATAAGCATGGAATATCTTTCCATTTATTTGTGTCATCTTGAATTTGTTTTATCAGTGTTTTATAGTGTTTAGGGTACAGGCTTCTCACTTCTTTGGTTAAATTTATTCCTTAATATCTTATTGTTTTGGTGGTATTGTATATGTGATTTTTTTTAATTTCACTTTCTGTGGCTTCATTATTAGTGTATAGGAATGTAGGATATTTCTGTAGATCGATTTTGTGTTCTGTGACTTTACTGAATTCACTTATCAGTTCTAATAGTTTTTTGGTGGAGTCTTTAGGGTTTTCCTCTGTAGTATCATGTCATCTACAAATAGTGAGAGTCATCTTCCTTACCAATTTGGATACTTTTTATTTCTTTGTGTTGCCTAGTTGCTATGGCTAGGATTTCCAGTATTATGTTGAATAAAAATCGTGAGTGGACATCCTTGGCCCCTGTGTTATTAATGGGTCAGTCTGGGACCACTTTGGCCTTGAGTTGAGTCATAACAGATGTTTGCCAGGGCTGTGACTGCACCAAACTGCAGGGTACTCTCCCTATGTTTGTCTCCTGAGAGGCTTTCAGTGGTGGCTGGGGCTCGCAGTCAGACTTGATGTCTATCCCGAGTTGCAGTCAAACATGTGTGTGGTTATCTTCCCTTCTCCCCAGCACAGGAGTCACTTTTGAGTGGTGCTGGCCTCTGATGAGGCTCTTTGCATTATGCCAATCTTGTGGAGCCACTTTGGAGAACTCTTGCCTAGGACAGGTTAGATGCAGTAGGGGTCTACAGGAGAGCGTGGGGGCAGGATGTATTGTTAGTGAGCTAGGTGGAGAGTGTTGGCACTACTGATTCCCATAGGTGTCTGTGTA
Source organism: Vulpes lagopus (assembly GCF_018345385.1). Taxonomy (NCBI): domain Eukaryota; kingdom Metazoa; phylum Chordata; class Mammalia; order Carnivora; family Canidae; genus Vulpes; species Vulpes lagopus. The sequence continues at coordinate 106,114,540 of NC_054829.1, forward strand.
TCTGGGCCAGGGGTGGGGGAGAGAAATAGCATGAGCCAGCTCTTTTGTTCCTGGGGAAGTCTCCTAAAGATCCTTTCCCCTCTAGTGAACATTTTGAGATTAGTAAATAAATCTCCTTTTTTTATACTCCAGGTGTTTTTCTAACTGCTGCTTCTATGCTGTATCTCAGTTTGCTCTTTGTTGTGCTGTCTCCTCAAGGGTGGGGATTCAGCTTCAGCTGAGCTCACTGGTATTTAAAGGTCCTGCTGTTTGAGCCAAGCCTCTCTGGTTTTCATAACTAAATGTTATGGTACTTCATCTTCCCAGTGTGGCTCCCCCCATGCCTGGGATGGGGAGCCTGGGGTGAGGGTCTGCTCTTCTCCATTCTTTGTGCGTGGATTGGCACTTCCTCCCAAGGTATGTCTTGCCATGTCACTTTGGGTCCTAGCCATGTCCCTACAACGAGCTGTGGACAGTTTTTTTCTGCCAGTCTCCAGGTTGTTTTCTGGGTTATTTACACTGATGTGGGTGTTATCTAGATTTATCCATGGGATGAGGTGAGCTTAGTATCTTCCTACTCTGACACCCTCCATGGAAGTTGTTTGGGTATTTATTTATTTATTTATTTATTATAGTCACACACACACACACAGAGAGAGAGAGAGAGAGAGAGAGAGGCAGAGACACAGGCAGAGGGAGAAACAGGCTCCATGCACCGGGAGCCCGACGTGGGATTCGATCCCGGGTCTCCAGGATCGCGCCCCGGGCCAAAGGCAGGCGCCAAACCGCTGCGCCACCCAGGGATCCCCTATTTGGGCATATTTTTAATGACATCAAAATCAACTGGATGAGTAACAGCTAGTGTGTATACTCTCTGATATTTTCCACATGCTGTGCCTAATTTAATGTTATTACCACTCTAGTGATGGACACTAGTTTGGGCCAACATGGTACAGTACTCTACTGTAGATTTCTGCAAGGCTGGGCAACAGTGGCTAGTGAGGATGACCAGTTTTGTTTGTCTTGTCTAATCATTTCAGAGTTTTCGTGTATTGCAGTCTGTACTTTCCACTCTTCATAATGAGTTTGAGCCTAGAGTTGATCTACTCCAGCAACTTTTTCATGTGCTGTGAAGCCACCATCTTCCTGCCTTAGGTATAGGACAGTTTCCAAACAAGAACAGCCACTAAGGTAGTTGAAATTGAGAAAGAGTCCAACAGTCTTTCAATGAATGGTTGTAGCAGCATTAACAATAATATCCTAGATTCATTACTTCACCAAGGGTTTCAAATGGTGATATCTAGTTGTATTATTTAGTTTTAGTTGTACTTCATAAAGAGCACTTTGCTCATTAACTTTTTGGTTACCTCAAGATATAATTCTTACATTAAAGGCAGAATAAATGTTGGATTTTTCTTCTTTTTTATTTATATAAGTAAACTATATTATTCCTTAACACTTTCCAAAGAAGAGTGTTTTCAAAAATTAAATATTACTATGAAGTCATGGATTTTTAACATTTTTTAATATGGCTCAACCTATTGTAGTTATTATCCTTACCAATGAGCAAGTTATTTCTTGTTGGCCAGTGGGAGCTTCTTCAAAGACCCCAGTAGTCTTCAATAGTTTCCTTGTTATCTCGTAGGATATATTTTCCAGGCTTATCTTATATATTCTATGTTCTAGACCTGGCATTAGCAATTTCTTAAAGAATGATACTTCTTTTTAATGAGAAAATTATATTTAGAGAACATAATCTGCTACTACTAGGTTAGTCAGTGTGTCTAGCCTTTCAGGCCATCAGAGCCAGAAAAACACTTTTTAAAGAGAGAAGTAAAGTATAAATTTATATGGACACGCCCACTTTCAGTTTAAGATTACATACTCTAGTACCTTCTTATAGGTTTCTTATTGAATCTACTAACATAGCTAAATAGAAATTAATATTTAAGACCATATGCATTGTCTAGCCCTGTTCCAGAGATGATGATGAATAGATCAGTCTGAGTGTGGTAAGTGCTTATGACATTTAAGGTATTTAAAAATAGATGGATGGTAATGAATTTACCATGGGTAATGGTAATGAAATTACCCACTACATTTGTTCCTGTCTCTGGATCTTTCCCTTCTAATACCATGTAATTTACCAGTTTGAAAATATACTTAAGTGCATGATGTTAATGTGTTATGGAATACACTATGTGACATGCATAATCTCATTTGATTGTCAAAACTTCTAAGACCTCTATAGTACATGTATTTTATATTTTAATCTTTGATTTTCTTGTAATTTATTTTGATGTATGGTGTAAGGTAGGGATGTAACTTTTCAAATCATTTCTCAGTTATTTCTGTGCCATGTTCGATGATCATTCCTATGATCAATGATTTAAAATACCTTTACCACAGGGGCATCTGGGTAGCTCAGTTGGTTAAGCATCTGACTCTTGGTTTTGGCGCAGGTCATATGATCTCATGGCTTATGGGTTTACATCAGGCTCCACACTCAATGGAGAGTCTAGTTGAAGATTTCTCCTCCTCTGCCTCTCCTGCAACTTGTGTGTGCACATGCATGCAAGCTCTCTCTCTCAAATAAATAAACAAATCTTTAAAAAATACATTTATCATATACTACATTCTTATACATACCTGAGTCTTTTTCTAAAATGAGCTTTCTCTCTGGTTCTATTATCTTTTCTGTCTATACCTGCACTTATTTAGTTAATGCTCCTTTATGATACATTTTGATATTTGTTAAGAGCCTCACTCTCTTCCTACACCTAACCACACTCATACCATGTTCTTAGTTTTTTTACGTATACAATTAGTTTTCCAGATGAACTTGCAAATCATTTGGCTAAGTTACATTTAAAATATTTTGGAATTTTGATGATTAATAACTTTGAAAATATTATTTGACATAGAAGAAACTTAGAGGAAGCTAGAATCATTTGCCAAAAAGAGAAGTCTTTCTTTAATTTTTTAGATTTGAGAATTTTCTGTATTTTTACATCACCCTTACCACAGCATTTCATAAATGTCTTTATGAAATGTCATTAACTTACTCTTTTTAGTGTAGCATTTTTTAGCAGTTGATTTTGCTAAATTTCCACAAATCTGACTTAACACTAATCTTGACCTTATGCTTCAATGATTAGAATTAATTGCCTGTCCGAGCAATACATCTAAATGTAGCCATGACTGTGTTCTGACATCAGATGGTCCCATATGTTTCTGTCCTGAAGGCTCAGTGCTTGAGGCAGATGGAAAAACATGTAGTGGTAAGTTTATTTACTTTTTGTTTGTTTGAAAACAAACTTTCTGAGTGACACCTAAAGATTGATCTTTGTTATAATGGAGAAGAGACTTTCCAACATTATACTTGAAAAGATATTGGTGCAGCAGAATAGTATGTAGATTTTTGTCAGGTTTTTATTTGTGTGTTTTTTGCTTTTAGACAGCATAGCTTGGTGGTTATGAGCAAGGGCTTTGGAGTTAGACAGCTCTGAGGTAGCATTCATTACCTGTTACAAGCAGTGTTATTTGCCCTCCCTTAGTTTCATTTTTTTTTCATCTGTAGAAGTTAGTAGACCTGCCTCCTGGATTTGTGGCCAGCATTGAACAAGATGATGGGTGTAGAGTCTTTAGTTTATTCCTTGTAGCGAATTAATGCCTTTCTACTTTTATCTTCATAGAGATTTAAGCATATAGAGGGCTGGATATAACTTAAAATTAGCATAAAGTTATGTGTGGCTTTTTTTTTTAAATAAAGAAAGAAAAAAAAAATCACAGGGCCAGAAATATATGTGAGAAAAAAATACATTACTCACTTGCAAGAATTAGACCAGCTGTCAAACTCATCAAAATAAATTTTTTATTCTACTGTCAGTACACTTGTTTTTCAAACTCAGTGATAGTACAGAGGCCAAGGGTTGCTGGGTTGTGAAGGGTTAACATTCAAGACATGGGGTTATAGGAAAATGGAATATGATGACATTTTGCTCCTAGTCTCTGAAAAATAAATTTGATTGCAGCAGTATACAAGATTCTGGAAATGATTTTAAAAATCAACATATACTTAGTTCACTCACTATTTTGATGAAAAATTGTTTTATTTTTGAATGCATCATTAACAAGTGCTTGTTTTTGTAGGCTGTTCATCACCTGATAATGGTGGATGTAGCCAGCTCTGCCTCCCTCTCAGCCCAGTATCCTGGGAATGTGGTTGCTTTCCTGGGTATGACCTACAACTGGACAAACAAAGCTGTGCAGCATCAGGTTAGTGCTGTGGACTTTGAAAGTGTGTCACTGCAAAAAGATTATGTGAAACATTTTATTTAGAAAAATGGAGAGTTACGTTGCTTTTGGCTTCTGAGTAGAATGTCTGACTCAGCAAAGATTTGTCATGACATTTAGTATGGCATTCCAGTATATGCGAAAATCACGACCAGAATAGTCTTAAAACACTTTATAGTTTAGAAGTGTTTAATAAATATTTGTTGATTGATTTGATTTTCATCTCTCCAGTGAATGTAACTATCATAATACTTTGACAAAATCTGTCCTTTTTATGTCAAAATTTAATATGTTGCTGAATGCTTGAATAATTTTTTCATCTTCTGATATTACATCTCTTAGTCTTTCAGCAGCCTTGGATTCCTAGATTTATACCAAATTGATGTTATCTCTCCTAGGTTGATTATGCTTGTAATCTGAGATGACATAATGATGAGCCTGAAGAGTTTAATTTAGAGCCCAAGACTCTTAACTTCCTAGGGCGTTAGTGAATATAGCATAATCTGAGCTCTGAAAATTATCAGAGGTCTTGTTATTAACCCGAATAATCATGCCTCCCTTTCAGAAGTACCCAGGTCAGAGAATGGTATTTATTTGGACATGAATTTGTATAATCTGCTAATATTAAGATGTTTCTATATGTGTGAAGCAAGGAGATTATGGGACTAAGACTTGCATCATCTAGCTGTGGGGTTAGCTATTTAATGCTGGCTTTTTTTATAAGTAATTTGCATTTTAAAAGCAGGCAGAGGGGAATCCAGTAAAATGGAATTCTGGTAAAATATCGCCTCATAGAAGAAATCTTCTTGACTGTCTTAACCTATACCACATTTGATGGGAAATTAAGAAGGCAAAAACTGTAGAAAGAGGATACAGTGAAAAGGAAAAGTCAGAAGTGCTTATCGGGTTCCAAGGCATATTTTAAATACAGTCATACTTGAATTTGGTTAACAGGACCACAACCATTTTTGCTGTTTGCCAATTCTCAAGATATTCGACACATGCATTTTGATGGAACAGATTATGGAACCCTGCTCAGCCAGCAAATGGGAATGGTTTTTGCCCTTGATCACGACCCTGTGGAAAATAAGGTATGGTTTTGTCACTTGAACAGATGTGGCTATGCTTTAAGGGCAGAGTAGAGGATTTTATCCTAACAGATGACCTGAGCTACTTGAAAATCCTGTGCTAAGCTCATAATGAATAGGCATAGAAAAATGTACATACAGACACTGGAGCGTAATTTGGGAAATTTCAAGGACACTCTTATTCTCATAACCTTATCCTAGTCCTTACAGTGATTCAGTCATTTTATTGAGAATGTTTGAGCAGGATCTTTATTTTTTAAAGATTTTATTTATTTATTCATGATAGAGAGAGAGAGAAAGAGAGAGAGAGAGGGAGAATGAGAGGCAGAGACACAGGCAGAGGGAGAAGCAGGCTCCATGCAGGGAGCCTGACGTGGGACTCGATCCTGGGACTCCAGGATCACACCCTGGGCCAAAGGCAGGTGCTGAACTGCTGAGCCACCCAGGGATCCCTGGTTGAGCAGGATCTTTTTTTTTTTTTAATTTTTATTTATTTATGATAGTCACAGAGAGACAGAGAGAGAGGCAGACATAGGCAGAGGGAGAAGCAGGCTCCATGCCCCGGGAGCCCGATGTGGGATTCGATCCCGGGTCTCCAGGATCGTGCCCTGGGCCAAAGGCAGGCGCCAAACCGCTGCGCCACCCAGGGATCCCCTGAGCAGGATCTTAAATTTAGCTTCTCTTTGGAGATGAGTCTGGAAGGCTAGCACAGTGCTGTACACTCAGGAGGACTGCCATAAATAGTTTTTTAGGTATTTGCGGATAGCAGAAGGAGTGAGAGGTTGGTTGGGTTATATTTGTCCTCAGTTAGCATGTACTTAAAACAAGATGTTATGGTGTCTTCTGGAGGTTAATCACATGGTAATTATAAATATACATAGTTATTAGTTAATTAGTTATTACTAGATAGTGCATTAATTTCTAGGATTTTAAACTTTGTATTTTTCTATCTTCCTGCTTTGAAGCAGTCTGGTAAATGGTCAAAAGAGACAGAGTGAAGCAGATTGATTCTGTGTGTAATTGCTATGGATTGATAGCCAAATATAACTATTTTTGCAAATAGAAGTTTCATACTCAAACACTAGCAAAGAAAAATCCTTCTTTCTTTTCCTTGAACTGAATCTATTGGACTCCATGGAAGAATTATATTTGTAGAAAGAAACAATTAATAGAAAAAAGTCAGTTCAAGATTCATTTATTACCAAACTAATTTTTTTTTTTTCCCCTCAACACAGTCAGCATTAGACCCAGAATGAACTTACAGTCATGTGGCTGTTTTTCATTTCCCTGGTTAAGTTCTCTTGCTCTTGCTCATCGAACTGTGGTCCTTGGACTGGCAGCATCAACATCACCTGGAACTTGTTAGAATTGCAGACTCCCAGGCTCTACCTCTGACCCCTGAAGCAGAATCTCCATTTTAACAAGATTTCCAGATGATTCGCATGCACATTTGAGTTTGAGAAGAGCTCTAGCTTAGTGTTTTTTAATAGGAGAAGTACCCATTTTTGTATTATGGAATAAAACCTTTTCTGTTTTATCTACAAAGATGATAATCCACTAGTTAATAAATTTCCATTGTGTGAACATTCTCATCATTTATTATAGGTTTATGTACATATACATACTCAGTTAAAATTCCACCAATGCCATCATTAAGTTGTCAGCTGACCCACAGCTGTTTTTAAAACTCTCACAAAATTCTTGTATCTGTTTGCTAGTCTGCATAGGAGACTTAAAAAAAGAGCTTTGCACCTGCAAGTTAGGTTCTGTTGACCAAGGTGGATTAATTAAAATGAAATTCAATATGGCCAGAGATCAAAGAAACTTTAGCAAATATCTAGACTTTGTCATTTTTACAGTAAAGAAAAATTTAGGTTAATGACTTGGCCAACGCAATTAAACAAAGAAGGGCCCAAACCAGGAGAGGGACCTGTAGGTCCAGGCTTGCAGTGAAGTGTAGTCCGCAGATTGAACAGCAGAAGATACAGCCTGGCTTGTAGCCCCCACTAAACTGCTCATCATAGCTCCCTTTCAGGCTGTAGAACCCATTAGTTTAAGTACAGTGGCTTTGTTATTGACCAATTATCAAAGATTAATAAATTACCCAGTAGCAATAGAAATGTGTGCTAGGCACAGGGCTACAGGACCACACACACACACACACACACACACACACACACACGTGTATATATAACTCCTTTTTAGTTTAATATTATCCGCACTTAACCAATGAGGACACTGAAGGTCTGAGACATGGAGGAACTTGCTTATGTTTACACACATCTGGGAAGCAGCAGAGGTAGAAGGTGGAATCCAATTTGCAACTGTGTCTATCTCCAAAGCCAAGCTCTTAATGATTACACTATATGATCTGAAGATTTAATAACCGTGGTTTTTTTAAAATTTTTTTTATTTATTTATGATAGTCACAGAGAGAGAGAGAGAGAGAGAGAGAGAGAGAGGCAGAGACACAGGCGGAGGGAGAAGCAGGCTCCATGCACCGGGAGCCTGATGTGGGATTCGATCCCGGGTCTCCAGGATCGCGCCCTGGGCCAAAGGCAGGCGCCAAACCGCTGCGCCACCCAGGGATCCCCAATAACCGTGTTTATATATATTCCACATGAATTTTTAAGAACAAATCTGACAGAAATGCCTATGTTCTTTTTTTGTAGATATACTTTGCCCATACAGCCCTGAAGTGGATAGAGAGAGCTAACATGGACGGTTCCCAGCGAGAAAGGCTTATTGAGGAAGCAGTGGATGTGCCAGAAGGTCTTGCCATAGATTGGATTGACCGTAAATTCTACTGGACAGACAGAGGGTATGCTTCCTCCTTTAGTTTTAAGCCATGTGGGATGGGAGTGATGACATAGGTAATACCGCTGGCCTCATCCTCTACTTTGAACCCAAGAAAATATTGCTGGGCACTTGGGTGGGACTGGAGGAAAGATGCCCCTAACACTGTCCATTTTCCCTCCACTTTCTCCACACTACCAAGCAGGATGTTCCTCTTCTCATCAAGACTGGATCTATATCCAAGGGAGAATGGTGAGGACCAAGAAAGCAACATGTGTTTTTGCACTGTAGGCTGTGGTAATCGGAGAAATGCAAAGACTGTCTGAATACAATCAATTTTTTGATATGGATAAGGCCCTATCCTGGGTAATGGAGATGCAAAGAAGCCTGAGGAGTGTCCATCTTTGCAGTAAGCTCATAGTTTAGCCAGGGAGCTAAGGCACGTGGACCCAAAAAAAAAAAAAAAACAGTACAAATGCTTGTTCTACATATCAGTACAAGAGATATATAAATAAGGCTGGGCATAAATAATTTCCAAATGAAGTGTGTCCACACCCAGAGGGAGCTTTGGAAGAGGTTCCAGGAATCAAGTAGCCCAACCCCCCTCATTTTAGAGACCGGAATTCACCTTCTCTCTCCCTGTGAATGAGCATGAAGGAGGGAGCAAGACTTCACATGGGAGTTGTGAGCAAAGTCCTCACAAGATTGGAGAGATGGTCTACTTTCCCTTATGTGGGAAAGAACAGAACAGAACAACAACTCTGATGTGTCTGCCACCCTGGGGGTAATGCTTTTAGGGCTGTAGGAGGGGCAGTTGCATTTGGTGTATGTATGGCCTGTGTGAGCCCCAGGAGTGGTGGTGGTAGGAGGAGGGTGAAGGAAGGAAGTGGGTGCTCCTATGTGTGCTAATGGGAGCCCTCTCCTTGCTTCCAAGGGAGATAGCTAACCACAGAGTATAGGCAGCTGTCACAAGATAGTGTTTAAATTCTCTGTGCTCTAGCATGTTTTCTCAGAATAACTTAAAGCCATAGAGTGTAATGGTAGCCAACTTATGCAACTGAGTTAAAGTAAAAGAAGATGATAGAATTAGGAGTTCACCTAGGAGTTCATCTCTATGAAATTAGCGGTCCCAATTCAGAAGGAGAGGTCCCAGGGAACAGGTTTATATGCTTGGGGGTAGGTTTTCTATGTCCTAGAAACATGGGAAACAAATGGTGTTTTAAAAATGAGCCAACTGTACAGTGGTGTGCAGTTATCAATAACATGGTACTTTTATGTCCAGGGTAAGTATATTTTCATTCATTCATTCATTTTGGTTTACATAAACATACTTTTATTCCTTTATTCTTTGGATATCCATTTATTGAATAACTGAAATGCACTAGACATTGTGCTAATAGCTTTATATCCATAACACTATGAATCCCAAAAAAGGTAAGTTTTCTTATCCCCAATTTAAAGATTAAAAAATTGGGAATTAAAGAGGAAGGTACCTTTCCCAATGGCAAGCAGCCAGCAAAAGGTAGATCTGGAATTTCAGTTGTAGTAATGATAAAAATCATAATAGCAACCTCTTCTGTGTTGAACCTACTTAAAAGGACATTTTAAAATGTCAGCTGTGCATAATAACAGAGCTTGTCCATGGTTGTTCTCCGAAGGGTAAACGTTGATCAGGACAGCAGATGTGAGCCGCTCTTGGTCTCTCTGAGGAGCCAGGTCTCCTCATATTTCCCACATTTGCACAGCACCTTTAATTTTAACAACATTTGATTATGGCCTCATGGTACCTCCTGCAAGGCAATGCCTTCAGAAGCTAGTCACACACCTCCGTGTCCCAGAGAGTCAGACCTCAAATTCCCTAGTTCATTGGCTTCAGTAATAACAAGCCCTTCTAAGTCCTCTTCCCTCTAACAGCAGCTGTTAAAAAGAAAACCTTTAATTTGTCTGGAAATGAGAGGTTTATAGCTTGAAAACCTTGATATTAGCTAGAAATTGGATTTAAATAACTGAGATTCCAAGTTCATGATTTTAGATTATATGGTAACTTTTAACCAGTTAAAAGAGCCAGAGTGGATGCTTACAGTTTATATTGGCTGAGGAAAAGACAGATTCAAATTAACATCTAACAATAGGAAGGAAGCTAATTGATAATTCCACTGACAATACTATTATTTAGCATTGAGGAATCCTGATTCTTAAAGTCAAAAGCCCAGTAAAAGTGAATCAGGAGGGTAAAAACATATGTTTGCTCATGATTGATACCTACCAGGTGGAATAAATCACTCTTTTAGGGTTCCAGATGGACAACTGCTATGCTGGAAACAGGGTGGGTTTTGGAGCATGCCAGTGGCATCCAGGCCAATTAGATCATGGATAAAAAGAGAAAGATGCTCCACTAGATCAAGGGTCATGCTTGAACTCCTATGCCCCCAAATATCTGTGCTCGTCTTTGCTTTCTCATTACCGACACTGGAGTTAGGGATTTGTTTTCTGCTGAATCAAATAGACGTGTATTATTGGGTGAACCCCTTGGGGAGCTTTGAAAGTAAATTCCAGCAATCCTACCTAAGACAGCTCCAGATTCAGGAGCTTATGTCACTCTTGATTCTCATCATTTCACTCCTGCTCAAAACAGTAAGAATTCAGAGATGATGTAACAGTGAAACCAGAATTGACAGTTTTATCTCCCCTGGTCACAAGCAAGTGGCCTCAGAATTCCTTCCTTCCCACCAAGGGACAGGCTCAATGACAGTTGTGATTGAGTGAATTTGACACATCGAATTCAAAAATATCTTCCACCCGGCAGTACCTTCCCGATGATCACTTCATCTGGAATAGAATTATCCTTTAAAAGTGGCACAGGAGTACAAATGGCTTCAAATTATCCACTGCCCTGAGTTGGTGGTTTGTAAAGTGTCCTTGGCCAGCATAAGCCCTGAGCCAATTTTACCTTTGCTTTCTCTCCTTCATAAAAACTATGAGGAGGAATCTATGAAGCCTCTTCCCCACCAGGTGCTTGAAACCACAGTTGGATAAATCACCCAGAGACTTCCTTAGTGCTTAGTAGAATAGGGAAAGGGGAATAGTACTGCCCTGTGTTTCTGGGAAGGCCCACAAGAACAAGGGCTAGGCCCTTCCAGATGTTTGTTGAATGAATTAAAAATAACCATACTTTCTAGTTTGCTAGGGAAGCAGGCTGAGCGGACACCACATGGTAGGGAGGGGAGGTTCTTCTTCTCCCCTCAGCCTGTGGTCCTACCTGCTTCTGGATGCTGCTTGGAATCCCAGGTTAGTATACAGGGTGAGAGTGTGCTGGACTAAAGCATCTGCCCTGGGTCTGCCACTTACGTTGTTAACATTCTCTATACTAGAATTCCCTCTCCTCCTGCCAAACTCTAAGCTCTATAAGGACAAAGACAGGGTTTTGTTTACTATCGTCTCCAATGCTGAGGCCAATCTCCGACACACAGTAGGTGCTCAGTTAATATTTATTTGATAATGAAGGTCAGTCTAACAAATAAATAGAAAAACCAGAAAACAAGGATTTTCTCCTCTGCCAGAACCCAAAGGGTTATTATTTTTTTAATGTAAAGATGAGCAAATAATAATTTTAGTACTCCCATTTGTCTTAGAATTATGTGGAAGAAAATTAAGTCAACATAAATCTCCCTTCTGCTGTCCTCATGCTGGCTGTCTCTTGGCTCTTTGAGGCCTACTCTCTCTCTCTTTCCTCTGATCTGTGACCAGGAAGTACAGCTCCCCCTCTGGCTTTCACTGGGTTCAGCAGGAGCTGGGATGTTGTGCAGAAAAAGGGTTGGTGGTATTTACGCTCCTGACTTTGTCCCTGCCAGACCCCTGACACAGTCCCCTCTTACCTTATCCTTTCACTGTGTATTTTAGTTGTGTGGGATAAATATTGGGATGCTGATTGAAAGACTGTGTTAAAAAAAATAGAATTTGTGAATGTATGTCCTGATGTGTGTGTGTGTGTGTGTGTGTGTGTGTGTGTACACATGTGATGGTCCTGACTTGTGTTGAGAGTATATGTGTGTGCACACATGTGGTGGAGGTGGGTTTAGAGTGCCTCTTTGTGCATTTCACTAAGTAACAGGGAAAAAGGAGTATTTTTGTTTAAAAAGTTGATATTTAAAGTTGATATAACAAGCTCCTTTATATTGCATGCATTTTAGAAAATCTCTTATTGAAGGGAGTGATTTAAATGGAAAACATCGTGAGATAATCATCAAGGAGGACATCTCTCAGCCACGAGGAATTGCTGTTCATCCAATGGCCAAGTAAGTTTTGTGAAAATAAGGCACTTGCCGATAGAGGTCATGAGACAGTTCATGTTTGATATTACTAGTGTTCAAAATTTTTCTTAAGATCTCAGGTGTTCAGTGGAATCAGAAATCAAGAGAATCCATGAGATTAGCTCAAACTTTCAGAAATGATATAACTAGCATGACTTCCCCATCCCTTTATGTCTTTTGACTTTCTATTCTTACATAAACATTTTGTTATTCAGATAACCTTCCTTTTAAGCAAATTTAATTTTTTTTAAAAAAAGTGGGCTATAGATGCAAACCCATGAAACTACTTCCTTTAAAAATCTATATTATTGCTTTCCTGAGCAAAGTATGGTATTTAGATTGTATGGTTTATGAATTCTATTTAGAAAAATCATACGATGAGTTCTAATGATAGGTCATTCCTAGATTTAGACAACTGGAAAAAGAAATCACGAAAGATTAGAGGACTGTGTTGTTAATTGTGAATTAGTAACATAATTGTTGACAAATGTTCGTTCAGGTTTAGAGAATTAAGTAGAATAATGAATTCCTTCCTAGTTGTTAAAAAACAAGGGTTAAAAACTAACCCTATTTAATTTATAATGGGAATTTTATGAGGGTGATGGGATATAATATATTGGTAGTAATTGGTAATTGATTTGGAGCCAGCCACGTGATTAAAAAAGTGAGAATGTAACCATCTCTAAACAAACTAAGATAAAAGATAACGAACCATATTGAGCTCAAAAAATGTGCCTCAGCATCTGATTTATGGAACTTAAAATCGACCAAATTAACTGAGTACATTGTATGAAACTAGATAACAGATAAATATGCTATTTCCTTTATGCTGTAATTTTACATATATAGTAAGTTTTACATATGCACAGCAAAGGAACAGGCTAATAAGATTTTATTGCCTTCTGCAGCATGAAACACTAATTTAAGAATATGCTCTTGAACACACTTTCACTTGGTAATATAGTACAATTTTTCAAACTAATAATTTCTTCTTTATCCAATGATCTGAGCTTTAATTCAGCATTACCTGTCCAAGATGCTCTACATAAAAAGATAATTTTTGCTATTGAGAATTATTTGTCTGATGTACACTGTTATACTTTCTATATTCCTTGGTGTACTACTTCAGTTTATTCTAAAATGATTTTACATTGATGTTTTCAGTGTTGAAAGAATGGAAGAATTTTTGCATGCAATTTTATTTGTTGTATGCTTTCTTGATTAAAGGAGATTATTCTGGACTGATATGGGGATTAATCCACGAATTGAAAGTTCTTCCCTTCAAGGCATTGGCCGACTGGTTATAGCTAGTTCTGGTCTGGTCTGGCCCAGTGGAATAACGATTGATTACGTAACTGACAAATTGTACTGGTGTGATACCAAGCTGTCTGTGATTGAGATGGCCAATCTGGATGGTTCAAAACGCCAAAGACTTGCCCAGAACGATGTAGGTGAGACTTTGGGATGGGTGATTTCTTCATCTTGACCTGAGTGTTGATGCATGTTAAATAAAAAGTGTGTTTATACACACACACACACACACACACACACACACACGCACACACATACACTCACCTGTGAGAGAGATATGGAGACAGACTTCTTTGGGAATGTCTGAGCTACAAAGATTACCTTCACATTGGAATACTGGATAAAACATTGTGATGAATAATCATTTCTTTTTGCCAAGATTTCCCAAAATCAGAATGAAAATATTAAAAATTTACGACTTCTCTAGGAATAAGAACTTGGTTCAGTTGTTGTCATTTCTTATGTTTTAGGCAAAGATTAATAAATATAGTTTTCTTTCCTATTATATTTTCAGATTTTTCATGGGATTTCATGTATGTTCATAAATATATTTAAAATGCTATAGTCTATGCTAAGTGTTAACAGAGAAATACTGGGGGATCCCTAGGTGGCTCAGCGGTTTAACGCCTGCCTTGGGCCCAGGGCGTGATCCTGGAGATCTGAGATTGAATCCCACATCCGGCTCCCTGCATGGAGCCTGCCTCTCCCTCTGCTTCTCTCTCTCTATGTCTCTCATGAATAAATAAATAAAATCTTTAAAAAGAGAGAGAGAGAGAGAAATACTGGGGGTGCCTGGGTGCCTCAGTCAGTTAAGTGTACAACTATTGGTTCAGCTCAGGTCATCATCTGTGGGTCAGGAAGTGAGCTCCCTGTGGGGCTCCCTGCTCAGCGAGAAGTCAGCTTCCCTTCTGCCCCTCCCCTCATTCCTTCCCCGTGTGCACGCACGCATGCTCTCACTTTCATAAATAAATAAATCCTTTAAAAAGACAGAGAGTGAAATACTGAATGTACCAGAAGCCGTTGCATGTTCTTGAGCAGGAAATGTGTATGATAAGACTGGCACCTCACTGTAACCCTTAGTAACAGTATAAGGGTTGGATTGAAATCTGGAGAGAAGGAAATTAGTCAAGAGACTCCAACAGTTGTCCAGTCAACAGTTGATGAAAGCCTGAGATAGAACATTGCCATTTCAAAGTGGAATGGAGGATTAGAGTATTAAAAAGAATTACTATGAACGAAAAATTTAGAGGATTTGGTCATAGATTAAATATCAGCAGGAGAGCCAGAAAGATGTTGAAGATGCTTCTGAGATTCAGAAACTGGTTGGTTGAGAAGATACAAAAATATAGTCTATCTCTTTTATGAAGAAGCTAATAATCTGCATAAGATATTTATTTTTGTCATTCTTTTTGGCTTAGAAGATATGAATTTCTAGATTTGTATTATACATTAAATAGGTCATGATAAGTAAAACTGAAAATTTTGCATACTTCCAAGTTTCCTTGAAAATTAAAAGTATACTTTACAATAAATCATAAGCCCATCTAAGATCATAGACTTTATTCACCCATGCACTTAACAGATATTTATTGAATCATTTTAGGAAGTAGCGATACAGTAGAGAGTAAAATAAAACGGTTCCTGTGAAGTCCTGGAGCCTGGGATGTGGGGACATATATTATTAAAAAAATACATCACCCAAATAAATGGGAAATTATAGCTTCGCTATATGGAGGTATAAAGGGATTTGAATGATCCAAATCAGAATGTAAAGATACCATATGCTAAACCAAAAAGCATAGCAAATGCTTAGTGAATAATTTCTATGGTGCTATAATATGTGACTAATACAACTTCCTATTAAAAGCAGTTATCAAATATTTGATATGAAAATATCTAAGTGACCATTTCCATCATTACAGTGCCATCTACTGGCATAAATGTGGTGGCTTCTCAGCTGCTAACTCAGAATTTTTAATGTAAAGATTTAAGGATTAAACTAACATTTTTTATTTACTTATTTATTTTAAAGATTTTTATTTATTTATTTGAGAGACAGAGCATGGGGGGTCAGAGGGAAGAGGGTGAAGCCGACTTCCCACTGGGCAGGGAGCCCAATGTGGGGCTCAATCCCAGGACCCTGAGATCATGACCTGAGCTGAAGGCAGATGCTTATTGGACTGAGCTACCAAGACAGTTTTCATATGGTCTCACTCATATGTGGAATCTAAGAAACAAAACAGAGGATCATAGCGAAAGAGAGGGAAAAATAAAACAAGACAAAATCAGAGAGGGAGACAAACCATAAGAGACTCTTAATCATAGGAAAGAAATTGAGGGTCACTGGAGGGGACAGGATGGGGGGACGGGGTAACTGGATGATGAACTTTAAAGAGGGCACATGATGTAATGAGCCGTGGGTGTTATATAAGACTTATGAATCACTGACCTCTACCTCTGAAACCAATAATACATTATATGTTAATGAATTGAATTGAAATAAAATTAAATAATATATTACATTAAAATTTAATTTTGCAAGGGAGGTGAAATAAAGACATAAACTCACAGAATAAAAATTTAAAGAGAAAAAATTGGATTCATTCATTCATTTTTTTTGAGAGAGAGAGTGTGCGTGGGGGTGATGAGGAGAGGCAGAGGGCAGAGGGAGAGAGAGAATCTTAAGCAGGCTTCATGCCCATTGTGGAGTCTGATGCAGGGCTCAATCTCATGACCCTGAGATCAAGCCTGAGCCAAAATCAAGGGATGGATGCTTGACTGATTAAGCCACCCGGGTGCCCCTGAAGAAACTCATTTTTCATTTAACATTCAACTGTGGCTCTACTATTTAAAAACATAAAGAAAATTATGTCTAGTGTGAGGATTTGTTGAAAAACTCTCACTAATTCTCATCAAGTATACTTCAAAATTAAAAATGAGAAAAACAAAAAATTTTTTAAAGGTTTTTAAAAACCATAGCTAATTCTGACACATGCTACAACATGGCTACAACATGTGTGAACCCTAGGGACATTATGGTGAGTGAAATAAGCCAATCATAAAAGACAAATACATATGATTCTATCTACCGGAAGTATCTAGATTAGTCACAGTCATAGGAAGAAAAAATACAGTGATATTTGCCAGTTACTAAAAGGAGTGAGAAATGGAAGTTGTGGTTTAATGGATATACGGTTTCAGTTTTGCAAGATAAAAAAGTTCTGGAAATGGGCTACACAACAAAGTGAAGATACTTAACAATACTGAAATGCACACTGGGGTTAAGATGATACATTTTATGTTAAATCTTTTTTGCCTTAGCAAAACAAAAAACAAAAAACAAACACCTCACAGCTGTATAAAAAAATTTTCCTTGCTGCATTTATTGCTTGAGTTAGGGACAAAAGGCTAGAGACTAAAACGCATCTTAATGGCCCTGGTCAATAATGATGATTGGAGACTCATTGTCCCCAGGATAAGTAATTTTGAGTTTGCTGCCAAAAGAGGGAGACATTCATTCTAATCTACTAAATCCATTGCTCATTTGCTAAACAAACAAACAAACAAACAAACAAACAAAAAACAACAACAACAAAAAACACAACAGCAACAAAAAAAAACTGGCTTGGGAAATGTGACTGGACATGATTAAAGCTTCCAAATTTGGGACTCTGCAGCTTTAGCCTCTAACCACTTGAGATAGTGTATTACAGCATTTCCCTGCTTACTATAAATACCTGAATATCTTATCAGGGCAGTTCCAGGGGCATGGAGAAGTGGTTAGTTGCGGTGGGGTCGGAAGAGCCACTTAGGGGTTGATAAAAGCCATGAAAATGGAGGCAAGAGATAATAGATACTTTTAAACAGCTTGGCTAAGAAGGAAGGAAAAAGACAAAAAGAAGCTAGAGGAGCCAAGAAGATGAGGATATTAATGAGCTAAGGGAAGGAAGCTAGCAGAATGAAGAGAATGAAGGTGTAAAAGAGAAGGGTAATGGACAGAACCAGGTGTGAGAGGAGACAGGAAGAATGAGCCCAGGAAGACAGGCCAATGGACTAATACCAGATAACGGGAGAGATGGGAAAGGAGGCGGGGATCCAGTGCAGGGATCCAATGCAGGGAGATGTGTTGCTGCAGATGGGAATTTAAGGAGACACTATTACTCAATTCTTTCAAATTGTTAAAGATCCTTGCAACAACCAGTGAACTTAGTCTATCACTTATTGTTGCTGCTCAAAAGGCAAGAATCCTAATGCAAAGAGAGATAAAATAACTTACTGAAGCTTAGCCTATAGTGACCAAGTCACCAAACATGGAAACATTGTCACCCTGGCCTCCCCCTCCTTGACATTCTGTCAATAGCCCACATTCCCCCACTCTGCGGATGCTGTGTGTCAACGCTGGGACCTCCTACCACCAGGCTCCCATTCTAAGACGAGGTTCCCTCAACCTGTGGGTTCTCCGTGATGCAGGTGGAGGTAGCGGCAAGTATTTTGCTTAGCAGCTATGTGAAAGGAATGCTGCAGTGTAGGAATCGTGGGAGCATGTTGCAAGCCTTGTTCTTTTAAAAAATATTCATGGCAAAGACAAGATGTGTGTAATGGATTGAAACTGCTTCCAGGTCACCCATTTGCTATGGCCGTGTTTGAGGATCACGTGTGGTTCTCTGATTGGACTATGCCATCAATAATAAGGGTGGACAAGAGGACTGGCAAAAACAGGGTACGTCTCCGAGGCAGCATGCTGAAGCCTTCATCACTGGTTGTAGTTCATCCATTGGCAAAACCAGGTACACTGGCCATGTCACACAGTCTTTCTTAGGCTGGCATCTATAACCATTTTAATTGTTTGATGTGAGAGGCGGAGGGGGGTATTGCAATTCTCATTAATTTGGGTAGATGTTAAGATTTCCTGAGATTGGGTTGGGTCTAAACTAAGACAATCTGGTAGTGAATTTGGGCTTTCTCTCCCCATTCTCATGTTTACTTCTCCTGACCAGCTTCTACTTAATTGTTCCTTTTCACAGACTCCTGGGTTAAAGGCACTGAGCGTGGGGATGGGGCGGGGCACAGTTTAGACACCTGAAGCGAAAGCTCCTATCTATTCTGGGGCCTTTTCCTAGCCCTTGAGACTGCCAGGGAGTGAGCATCCTCCAGTGTCCTCTAATAACCTCCTTCTGAATTGCTCTTTGTTGGTTTGACTAGATTATGAGTCAGGAAATAGGGATTATATCTGCCTAAAAAACTTCTTGAACAAAAGTACTGGCTATATTCAATAAATACTCATAAGGTAATAATATTCTGAACTTACCCAAGAACTGGCTCTGTTTGGAACTCTCCTGAAATAGTTCTTGATATAGGCTCCATTTAGATACACCAAGTTTCTCTCCCCAAAAGCTATAATGCTGTGGTTTGTACCAATGGCACTTTTTCAATCTCCAAGCCCATCTGTGAATGTACCTCTTTTCCCCCACAAGGAGCACAGCCCTGCTTATATCAAAATGGAGGCTGTGAACATATTTGCAAAGAGAGGTTTGGAACTGCTCAATGTTCGTGTCGTGAAGGTTTTGTGAAAGCCCCAGATGGGAAAATGTGTCTTTCTCTGAATGGCCATCAGATACCTGCAGGTAAGATGATAAATTATATGGCTAAATTATCTTACTTTGGCTCAGGAATATAGTTCTCCATCAATCCTTGTGCTATTGCTGATTTTCAGTATTTTGTATTATTAAAAGATTTCCTACTTCAGAGCGCCTGGGTGGCTTAGTTAGTTCTGCATCTGACTCTTGATTTCAACTCAGGTCATGATCTCAGGGTTGTGAGATCGAGCCCTACCCTGGGCTCTGCTGTGGACATGGAGCCTGCTTAAAGATTCCATCTTTTCCTCTGCCTCTGCACCTCCTCCCCTCCAAAAAAAAACCCAGCTTCCCTGCTTTTAGGGATGCCAAGTCTTTTTGTTTTGTTTGTTTTCTCTGATGAATTTGGTCTCCTTTTTAAAGACTAAATTCAATTGACCTCCTCTAGTAAAATGAACAAATGATAATATTCAACATGTTAGGTTCCAGTCCTTTGGCCCCCCACTTACAATGGAGTGGCCCAAACTTGGAAAAATAAATGCCAGCATTTTACCACCTCAGGTAAGATCAGAGACATTTTGTTTAAATGTTTTATGGCCTCAATTTTAGAGGTGATCACATAGGATCCTCCTATCACATAACTGTTTTTTTTTTTCATAACTGGTTTTAATGTGAAAAGCAAAGTCCTTTGTAGTAAATAACTTTAGGATAGTAAATAAGTGTAGGGAATGTAGCCTGAGAAGGCTTGTGGTCCATGTTTAAAGAACTAAATATGACTTTGAGGAAGAGGATGGAAAAGGAAATCAAATGTGATGTGTAACCAGTAGTGCTGATTTGCTTACCTTGAATGTGCATGCAAGCAATTGGGGAGTCTTTGAATTCATCCCTTGATAAATTCATACCAAAGAGAATTTAAATTGTATTAAAAATGTTTTTTAAATTCATTTATCTAGTAGGCATGGTATAAATTAGGTGGTAGATTAATAGCAAACAAATGGATTGATTATCTATGGACCAGAATTGGTTATTTTGGATTTTCAGAATTTTCTATCAATTGTAGCTTTAGACAACAGTTCTCAATATTTTGGGTTTGAGGACCCATTTACACTCTTTTTTTTTTTTTAAGATTTATTTATCTTCGAGAGTGTGTGTGTGAGAGAGAGAGAGAGAGAGAAAGAGAGAGAGAGGACGTGAGAGGGGGAGGAGCAGAGGGAGAGAGAGAGAGAGAGAGAGAGAGAGAGAGAGAGGACGTGAGAGGGGGAGGAGCAGAGGGAGAATCCGCAAGTGGGCTTCCCACTGAGCACAGAGCCTGACACAGGGCTTGACCCCACAACCCTGGGGTCATAACCTGAACCTGGTTCAAGAGTTGGACACTTAACCAACTGAGCCATGTAGGTGCCCCGAGGACCCCTTTTCATTCTTAAACATGATCGAAAACCCCAAAGAACTGTTAAAGTGGGTCATATCTATCAATAATATTAGAAATTAAAGCTAAAACTTTTAAGCATGTATATATTAAAATCATAATAATATTCCATATGTATAAGCATAACATATTTTTAGGGAAATAAATAACTATTTTCTAAAACAAAAACATGTAGTGAGAATAATGGCACTGTTTTATGGTATAACTTTAATATCTGGCTTAATATAGGGCAGCTGGATTCTCATGTCTGCTTCTATGTTAAATCTGTTGCTGTGTTGTTTTGCTTGAAGGATATGAAGAAAATCTGACCTCACACAGACATGGATTTGGAAAAGGGAGGATTGATAATTTAATAGCCTTTTTAGATGACACTATGCCAGAACTGGACGGGTCATAGTTTCTTAAGCCGTAGCTGCAGTGCAGAATCTGAAGCCACATCAATAAACTTTTGTCACCGACTACATTATAATCCAGTAGTCTATTTTGTACTTTGAGTGGCTCTTTTACTAGTGCATAATTTTGTGGCATCATGTTGGTCATTTGAACATACAGATTGGCTGAGTTGCGCATATCTTCCAAGTGTGACACGCATACAAATCACATTTATTAATTATTACCGTCAATTCATTAGACAAGTCTTTGAGTTTGGGGATTTTCATCAAGGTCATGGTGGTGGCAAAAATTTTTCAGAATTTTATTTTTACTTGAAAGTTGAAATTTTATCATTGGCAATAAGTACTGCCAATTGTTTTTCTTGAACAACAGACTCACTTTATTTTCGAAAAAAACGCTTGCCAAATTTCCAAGTGTTTATGACATACTTAGTCTTTCAAGTAAAAATTATGTCTAATGAGAAAAGAGGCTAGTTTCAGTTTGCAGCTCGGAGTACACACGTGTTTTTCCCCCCGACAACCAGACGGCCATCGTAACTTCAGAATGTGCACAGATATACTTCCCACTTCATTGCATAGAATATTAAAAAGCCAAGTATGCCATGGTTGAGAACTTTAAAAAATTAATAATTCTTACTACTTCATCATGGTTCTTCTTAAGTGAAACTAGAGTGTGTGTGTGTGTGTGTGTGAATGTGTACATTGAAGAATGTGATTATTAGTTGAGTTTGGTGCCATTGCCTTAATTCATGCTAAGGCACCAACAGTTTTACCTAATGTCTAATTTCACATGTACTTACATTTTGTGAAAATAATTTTGACCTTATGAACTCTGTAATGGGAACCCGGGGGTCCATTGACCACACTTTCAGAACACACTTAATGTTTTAGAGGATCCAATTTTCCCACGTACTGGGGATTTTCATAGGTCCCATACCTATGTTAAATTATGGCTTGTTTACACCTTTCCATATTTCTAAATACAGGTAAAATTAAGTTAAAATAAGTATCAAAAGCAGCCTAAGGAAGAAGGAGTATAAATGGAAGGCAAGTTGGGGAGATTATTTTACTAATTTGTCCTTAGTAATTGTGGCTGTTGACTGTGAGCTGATTATGTGCATAAGAATTTTGTTATTCTACTCTTAACTGGTTTTGCCAATACCTAAAAGAGTCCTGTTCTTTTGCCCACTGGCTCCCCCAACCCTCAACCAAGTGCACTGAGTGAAGCTGGGAGGGTGTGGGAGAGCAGGCAAGGTTTTCTAAGTCACCAAGACACTGCTAGTTTCTCTGAATGTTCTTACTGTAAGAGTAAGTCTGAACTTACAGCCAACAAACAGCTATAATGTAAATTAAATCAAAACTTCTTGAATCATATAAAGTAAATTAACTGTATCTTCTGTATCTTTTGACCTTCAGTAGGTAGTGAAGCAGATCTAAGTAATCACGTAACGCCAGGGGATGTCTTACCCAGGAGTAAAGGATTTGAAGATAACATTACAGAATCTCAGCATATGCTAGTGGCCGAAATCATGGTGTCAGGTATGAATAAGGAATTCTCCAATATAGGTTTGGTTCCAACAATTTCCATCTTACCAATCAGAATTTTGACTTAGCTCTCTAACTTTGGCAAAATCTACACAAAACTACTGATGCCAAACTTTGGACTCAAACTTTGGTCCTTCTTCTTTTCTGAATCACGTGCCCAAGAAAGATGGCCCCATATGAGACTGGACATGAACTTTACTCATTCAGAATCTTTGAATGGAAACTTCTTTGAAGAAATCTAACTTGGAAACAAAGGTGAAAAAATTAGACCGGACAGATTTGACTGAGTCCATCCCCATCCATACCTAGTAATTTTGATATATAGCCCATTTAGCTATACTTGCATTAGTGTGAAAAGTAGATAGTAACTGGGAAGCAATATAGGTTGGTTGCCTCAGCTTCTCCAAGTTTACAAACAGCAAATGTTAGAATTATTCTCTTCTATATTGCACATTTATCACCAAAATGCTAAATAATTTGTTCAGTATATAACAACTTGAGGTAGCCTAATTCTTGTATACTCTATATTCACTCATGAGGTCAGTGGTTTTCAAAGTGGGCTTCACTCAGCCCTGGAACTTCTGCAAACCTCACCCCTTCATTCTGCTCTCTACCCTTGTAATCAGTGCTGCTCTACATTGACACATTTTATTTACTTATATTTCTGACTAAGATTTTATTTTAACAAAGTGTCTGTGTCTAAAAATAAGTTTGAAAGCTCCCCTTTAAGACCTTAGATACATTTAAAATGCTCATCCAACTTTTGTGGTCTGCAGACTGTTTTGTCTGTGTACAAGACCTTGGAGACTTCTCACCTCTCCCTGTAAGAACTTATTAGTACAGGGATGCCTGGGTAGCTCAGTTGCTTAAGCATTCCACTCTTGATTTTGGCCTGGGTCATGATATCAAGGTTGTGAGATAGAGCCCTGCATCAGGCTCCTCACCTAGTGGAGCCTGCTTACTCTCTCTCCCTTCCTTTGCCTCTTCCCTCTCCCTCTCTCTCTTAAAAAAAAAAAAAAAAGAACTTATTGGTATGATTTTTTATAAAATATCAGCACAGAGGTGGATATTTTTGGTAATAATCATTTTTATGGAGCTTTAGAGTTACCAGGTATTATACCCTCTAATTGGATTCTTTTTAAGATTTATTTATTCATTTGAAAGAGGGAGTTGGGCAGGGGGAGGCAGAGGGAGAGGGAGAGGAGAGAGAACCTCAAGCAGACTACCTGCTGAGCACAGAACCAGATATGGGGCTTGATCTCACAAACCCGATATCATGACCTGAGCCAAAATCAAGAGTCAGAAGCCTAACCAACTGAGCCACCCAGGTGCCCCTCTAATTTGATTCTTATCACAACCCATCACTTTATAGATTTGAAAACTGAGGCTAAGATATATTAAGGTACTGACTTTACCAACGATTTTTGAAAATCATGACCAAATAATTAACTCATGTCAAGAAAAAGTCTGGAAAGCATTAGCACATTAGGAATATTACTCATTTAGTGATTATTTATTTGCTATACACTATGCTAAGCACTATGGATATGATGATGAGCTAATATAGCCCTATTCTCGAAGTTCACCATATGAGTAGAGACAAATAAAGGATAGACTAAAACAATATAAATAAATTATTATAAACAATATAAATAATAGTATTGAGAACAATTTCAAAGTTGCTAGGGATCCCTAAAGGTTCATAGAGCATATTTTGAAGGACTAATGTTTGGGAGATTCAAAGACCAAGATGAATGACAGTAAATTAGACACATGGGTGGGATCGGGGAGTGATGAGATGGCCAAAGATTTGGAATATGTATATTGTATAATAGGCTGTGTTTTGTTTCATACCTGAAACTATACTCTACCTTGTGCAGAATAGATGGAAGTGATTGTCTTTGTGAAAACTACCTCATTTTTCCATATCTGAATTGTGTTCTATTTTGTCTTAGTCTATGAGGTTTTTGTTCTACTTGTGATATGCTAAGGGGTCATATTTATGTTTTGTAGTGAGATTTCACTTAAACAAAGTGTCTATGCTAAAAAGAATTTGAAAAATCTATAATATATTTTAGGTTAGGATCAATATATTCTTAGTCCCCAGAGACACACAGACTGGTATATAGCAAGTAGATCTGTATCCAACAAGGCAAAGAAATTCAGTCATAAAAAGGTTTTGTTGTCGAGTTTACTAAAATAATGAGTTCTAAATTCATGAATAAAACTTAAAATTCTTAACACAGCCTGTTGGGCTTTGGTGAACTAGTCCTTACACACCTCACCAGCCTCAGTGTGTGCCTATCTGTCCTTGACTTTCTCTGGCTGGCTTCAGTTACACTGGCCTTGCCTGTAACAGACAGATGTTGTGTTCTCAGTCCACAGTGCTCTTTCTACACCCTTCCAAGTCCTGTGTATCCTTCAGGTCTCAGCATAATATGCTTTCGCTCTGAAAGCTTTTCCTATTCTCCTAAGCAGGTGAGATGAGTTATTTCAAGTGTCTTAGAACCTGGTATTGTTTTTTTTTTTAGCATGCTTATCACACCTGTACTTCAATAACTACACAAAGAAGCAGAACCCCTGTCTATATTCTCCATCTCTGTATTGTTTGTTCTCACTAGGATCTGGCATGTAGAAGGTACTTTTAAATGAATTCATTTTATTAGTTTAACTAATAGGCCCAAGAGTCTTTTCTGAGTCTTATCTGAATCAGGTAAGTCTAATTCTGATTCAGACTGTCACAATACTCTTGTTCTTTATCATCCTTATTTACATACATATAAAATTTATTATTGTCAGGTCTTTTATTTTAATCATTTTTTCCAAGTCCTTACAATAATCACGTGAAGTAGACTGGACAAAAAGTGTCACCCGTATGTAATTTGGAGAACAGGAATGTGAAGCCCAGGCACTTGTCTCTTCCAGAGCTAGTTTGTGACAGGGAGCACTTTGGCTATAGCCCATCTCCCCCTACAGCTGTATATTTATTGCTTTTCATTATGCAAAAACTGCCTTGGGATTTGCAACTTACCAAATAAATCCTGAATCATATTCTAATTTAAGGCAATTCTGCAAGTGATTTAAAATGTCTTGGGCAATTGGATACTGTCCACCATATGCTGAACAGCCTTGTGACTTGAGAGCTAGTCTTCCAAATAAATGCCAAATAAAATGGATAATTGATTTAGTCTGAACTTGTCCATCTTGAAAAGTCATGAGTGAGAGATGACCAAGCAAGAATGAAGGACATGTGTTCCCACAAGAGAAATCTTACTCAAAGAGCTAAGCAAATCAAATGCAGTTACCCAATGTAACTGCATTCACATAGAATCTGAATCCTACTCATCTTACTTTCTTTAATTTATGGGCAAGTTTAGAGGACTTCTCTTACCTCTTCTATACTCAGATGAGCAAACTTACCAATGAATAGTGAGATGATAGGTTATATCCTGCTGTGGTATGTTAGATCCCCCCAACTCCAACTGTGGCGTTTGGAGAATGATTATATACAGAAGTAGTAAAGGGGAAAAAAAACCAACTTACTCATGTTTATGGCTCAACATGCAGCTCTGTCCCCTGGGGCATTTGCATTTCAATGGAGTATGAAATAAAATGGTCCATTTACAGCATTTAGTTTATATGGTTCAAGACTTTATAAAAGTGCCTTGAGGTTTGCAAGTCACTGCATAAATCTTGACAAATAAACATACATTGTGACATACATATTCTGTAATATATGAAACATAATTTTAGTAAATTGACAATATGTCTTTTTATTGTATCTTGCTTGACTGTAATAAACTCTTATTTATTGTACCTCTGTCATGTTGGTACACAGATCTACTTGTTATATATTAGTCTATGTCTCTTTGGGGGATAAGAATACTTGACCCCTATTGTATGTCATGGTGGTTGGGAATTCTCAAATAAACAAAACTGTTAATATTTGAGCCCCTTTACTCCTGGAGATTTTATAGTTCAAATTTGCAAATGTTTTTAAAAAATTATAAACAAGTTCACACAGGGCTCTTTGAATACCAAATAGTTCTTTATGACTACAGATTTACTGAGAGCATATAAATGGGAACACATGGCTTATGGATCCTTTATTTATTTTTATTAAGATTTTATTCATTTATTAACAAGAGACACAGAGGGAGAGGCAGAGACATAGGCAAAGAGAGAAGGAGGCTCCCTCTAGGGAGCCTGGTGCGAGACTCGATCTCAGGACCCATGGCCTGAGCCAAAGGCGGACGCTCAACCACTGAGCCACCCAGGTGCACCTTGTAGGTCCTTTAATATAGATATAGCTTACAGGTCAACTAATTATTTCTATTTGGAGGTTAACCTGTCCCAGAACTCAGAAAGAAGTGCTGGAAAACTTTCAAGTCCATTTTCCCTTGGAGGTCTGCAAATGATCTAATGGGGTTCTCGCTGTTTGCAGATGCTGACGACTGTGCTCCTGTGGGATGCAGTACATGGGCTGAGTGTGTTTCAGAGGGAGAAAATGCCACATGTCAGTGTTTGAAAGGATTTACTGGGGATGGAAAACTATGTTTTGGTAAGAGCAAAGGCCAATACACATAATATCTGGAAAATAGTGAACCAGAAACATTCTTTCAGATAATACTGATTCAAAAGGTCCAGGGGATTTATGTAATCAGCAGGATTGAAAAAAATTATTTGATATTAGCTAAAAAGATAATGGATGGCATATAGTGTATATGAAATAGATAATATGTTGTTATATTACAGTGAGTTTATATTAAAATTACATAATGTATGCAGTTGACAGTAAGGAGGAAAATTTATAATTAGCTTCAAAAGCATGAATCTGAGTTTGAGTCAATTCACAAATTCAACAATTCCAATAAAAACAACTTTTCCCTCTAAAATCTTAGGTCATAAGTTTCAGTTTAATAAGTAGATTGTGCTGGATAGTTTTCCATTTTATATTGATAGCCTTGAAATTTTCGTTAGTGATTACTGTAAAAATCTCAGTTCTTACAGTCTGAAACTCTGGCGCAATGTGATTTATTTACCCATACTTAGCTGATCAGACACCTAAGCAATCTGTAAAAATTGATTCGGAAGTGAACTTTATGACCAAGATGCAGAGTTTGCATTACATTTCCAAATAGTATCTGTAAGTGGCTGAATGATTGTTTGTAAGCTTATATACTCCTTTTTCCTATGATTCTCACTTATACTGGGATTGTCTACATATTTCACTAGTTCATCATTTTGCCCACAGACATAGATGAATGTGAGATGGGCATCACGATTTGCCCTCCTACCTCCTCAAAGTGCGTCAATACTGAAGGTGGCTATGTTTGTCAGTGCTCAGAAGGCTACCGAGGCGATGGGATCCACTGTCTGGGTAAGAGAGCATGTGTGCCAAGGGAGGAGGGTGGAGGCAGGCCTCCGTGGATCAGAAAACACCGTGGGTGTGATGCATTGAGAAGGATATAATTTAGATACCACATACATTAAGACTAAAAGAGAAGTAGAGTGACCTGTTCTCCATTCTTGATGAACAGTCAGGTTTGAGCCCCTATGCTATATGATTGCACTAGTCACCTGCAAGACCCTGCAGAGGTTTTGTGCCCCTCTCCTTTCTAAGTCTTTCTCTGGGGTTTGAGTGATGCCAAATGCCTCATCAATACTCCACACCTCCAGCAGTCATGGGGGCGTCATCCAGCATTTTCATTGTCACTGAATGGTTTGGGTTTTTTTTTTTTTTTAAGATTTTATTTATTCATGAGAGACCCACAGAGAGAGGCAGAGACATAGGCAGAGGGAGAAGCAGGCTCCCTGCAAGGAGCCTGATGCAGGACTGGATCCCAGCACCCCAAGATTGAGACCTGAGCTGAAGGTACTCGCTCAACCACTGAGCCACCCAGGTGCCCTGCGTTGTCACTGAATGTTGCAGTTGAGCGGTAGGGAACTGCAGGCTTGTTGGAAGTCACTGCTGCATGCCTCGTGGAAAGAGGGTGTGGTTCTGTGGAAGGCTCATTGAGCAGTTATTGATGCTAAGTTTCAGTAGATGGGAGAGTCAAGCCGCTGACATTTAGATACAAGCAGAGAATGATTAAGACCTCTTTCATAATCACCGTCCTCTGCCAAGGTCTGGGTGTGGCCTCTGGGGTGGGAGCTCACTTCGTGCACATCTCCTACCATTCCAGGTGTCAGTAGTACAGTAACGCCGCACAAGTGGGGACCTGCCTGAACCATCGTGGCCCAGTGAAGTGCTTCCCTGGAGTTTAACAGGGCTTTAACATGTCTCTTTCAGTATTTTCTTTTCCTTCTGAAAACATGCAAATCTTTTCACGGTGAAGGGCAGATGACCCGATAAGAAACTAAAATGATACTGCTTTCTCCCACATGTTAAGGTGAAAGATGAAATATCAGTCATGACTACCAAGTTTTTTTTGGATCTGGTTGGTTTAAATCAGACCTTTATCAGATTAGTTTTGTGGAGTCCACAGTCATTTGTAAATATTCTTTTAAGCACATATTTGGCTGTCAGTCAGGAAAATGTCACTGCTCTGATTAAACTGACTCATAGATGATTTAGACAAACAGGCTTTATATTTAATTTACTTTGAAGAGAAAGGGAGGTATACATTTTGGATGTATAAACTCATTAATCTCTGGATTCTCTGTCACTAACCTACCTCTTTCCAGTAGTGTACATGCAACAGGGTGTCATGGCCCAGCCCGCCTCATTGGCATGGAGTCCTCAGGCCACATGGAAGAATGGGCTTATTCCTGTTCCCTCTCTGTGTGTCTTTCTCCCTCACTTTCTCCCTTCCCCACTCCTTCTCCCACTATTTCTGTTCCTCTCTTCCTTCCTTCTCCCTTCCTTCCTTTCTCCTCTTCCATATATATGTGGATATAGTGCTTTAAACCATGCCTGTACATAATAAGTGCTATATAAAAGTGTTGTTGTTATTCTTAAGAGTGATTGTATTTCTTGGCCAAGAGCATTTTTTTTTGTTTTGTTTTGTTTTGTCTTTGCTTCTTGGAAAAGCTCTCTCTGACTCTCAAGGTAACAGTCCATAGAAATTTAACAGGATGGAAGTAAAAAAAAAAGAAAAAAAAAGAGAAAAAAAAGACTAAAATTGAGCCATTCAGGATAGTAGTTCAATGTGACAAATAGTTATTTGGCCCTATTAAGTGCAAAGAGACAGTAATCAGAAGTGTGAGGAATACCAGAATGATGGAGGTAGTGCTTGCTTGTGAGAAGAGTGGGATCAGACAGGGAGCCATGATAAGTGGTGAAGAAAGTATGTATTATGAGAGAAGTCAAAACTACAATGAAAGTTCCCAACAGGAAGAATATCTGTCTGAGGTATTAGGAAAGACCTCATGAAGGAAGTATCACTGTGGATGGACCTTTGAGCATGAGTAAATTTTTATTAGGCAGAAATGGGAAGGAATGGAAAGCATTCCAGGCATGAACATATGACAGGTCTATTTGGGGGTAGAGAAGAGCCTAAATGAGCACTAATGCTCATGTGAGGATGTGAGGGAAACAGAAACCGAAGCTGGTAGGGAAATGTCTTAGTCTGCTTAGGCTGCCATGACAGAAGCCAGCATAGACTGGCTAGCTTAGATGACAGAAATTTATTTTCTCACAGTTCTGGAGGTGAGAAGTCCCAGATCTAGTGCTGGCTGATTCAGTTCCTGATGGCAGCTCTTCGAGGCTTGCAGACCACCACCTTCTTGTTGTGTACTCAGATGGTCTTTCTGCTATAGTTCAGGGGTGGGGGATCTGGTGTCTCTTCTTTTTCTTTTCTTTTATTTTTTTTAAGATTTATTTATTCATTTATTCATGAGAGACACACTTAGAAAGGCAGAGACATGGGCAGAGGGAGAAGCAGGCTCCCTGTGGGGAGCCCGTTGTGGGACTCGATCCCAGGACCCCGGGATCACGACCTGAGCCGAGGGCAGATGCTCAACCACTGAGCCACCCAGGTGTCCCTCTTCCTTTTTTTTTTTTATAAGAAATTCCATCCTGTTGGATTAGGGCCTCACTCTTATAGCTTAATTTAACTTTACTTCCTTGAAGGCTCTATCTCTAAATATTATCACACTGGGGGTTAGAGCTTCAACATGGGGATTTGGGGGGAGATGCAATTCAGTTCATAACAGGTGGGTTGGATTACATATGTAGAAGACTAGAAGCTGACTGCCCGTCATTAGGGTTTTACTCTGTACCTCACTTTTCTCTTCCCTACTCCCTTGTTTCTGGCAGATATTAATGAGTGCCAATTGGGCATGCACACCTGTGGGGAAAATGCCACCTGTACAAATATGGAGGGAAACTATACCTGCATGTGTGCTGGCAGCCTGTCTGAACCTGGACAGATATGTGCTGGTAGGTTGGTGGGTGGTCTCAGTCCAAGGAAGGAACTTAATTTCGGAAAATTCTATACCCCAATGTATTTGCTCTAGAGATTCTAGAAATATTCAATTCAACTGAGCTGGTGAGTTTATATTCCTGATTAGGTTGATGCTAAGCTTGGGAATGTAAAATAGTCAAGTTTTCTTAATTTAATAGCATCTGGAATAAATTCTTTTTTTATTGCTCACAATTCAATAACGGTGGGAATACAGGTGGTTCTCTTTAACTATGCGACTAATGTCTTAATTTGTAATGTTGATTTCTGGGGCAGCTGGAAAAATTTTGCAGGTCAAGACAGATCAGGAAGGATATCTGGACCCTTAACATTTTGAATCACTTTTAAAGCTTTTAAAATATTACCTTAAAAAACTAGTATTTCTTGATCTGAATTGGAACTTCAGCTCTTTTTCCTTTCTTTTTTCCAGATTTTTATTTATTTGAGACAGAGAGAAAGAGCACAAGCAGGGGGAGGAGCAGAGGGAGAAAGAGAAGCAGGCTTCCCGCTGAGCAGGGAGCCCAATGTGTGTGTGTGTGTGTGGGGGGGGGTTGTTTGCTTGATCCCAGGACCCTGGGATCATGACCTGAGCCTAAGCCAGATGCTCGGCTGACTGAGCCAACCAGGCACCTCTTGTTTCTTTCTTTTTAAATGTTAATGGTCTACTTGTGCTTCCTCAAGGCTTTCCCCAAAGGGCAGTATCTTCTCAGCATCTGCACCCAAGAAGGGGGAAGCTGGCTTCATCCTGACCCTGGAAACCAGGATCAGGGACTCTGTTGCCACCACTGCCAGCAATTTATCTGTCTCAGCTCTGCAAGCAGGAAACATCTTAAGAAGGGAAATTTCTGTACTTACTTGGGTCTTTTTAAAAAAATATATTATTTTTCTCACATAAT
The DNA here is from genome assembly GCF_018345385.1 of Vulpes lagopus. Taxonomy (NCBI): domain Eukaryota; kingdom Metazoa; phylum Chordata; class Mammalia; order Carnivora; family Canidae; genus Vulpes; species Vulpes lagopus. Next base: position 106,146,557 of record NC_054829.1, read on the forward strand.
TTGCTTTTCTTAAAGGCATTGAAAGACTGCTAATATTTATATAGTCAACTATACACCCTAATGTTTTCCTTTTAATGAGCGGAGAACCAACCACTCAGTAAAAGGGACCTTACCACCTTGACATTTCCTCTGTCACGGTAGCATTTCTTTTCTGTTGAATTTGCTGGTCTTGTCTTTGAAGGTCCCTCTTGAAAGTTAAATCATTTTTAGAAGCATTGTGTGGGAGAAATTTTTGATACTGGGGGTAATGGATTGTATATTGGTTGGTAGTTTATAAGCCATAAAGAGGTACTTTTGTTCAGTGAGACCCTCTTAAAGCTGGCTGTCATTTCACACCATGAGTGTGTGTTTGTGGATGACAGATGACTTTTATAATGAGACCAGTGACTCGGGATCCTTGCAATAATTTAGAATTGACCATTCCCTTGCTTGCCTCCAATATGCTTTATGTCAGATAATACTGAACCTAAAGAAAGAATGGCTGGCTCCATGGTGAATGATGTGAAGTCTGGTTAGGAAAGTGAAACTAGAGTTGCTTCTGAGTTCTTGTCACTAAAAGACACTATATCACAAATTGTTCACAGAGACTAGTTCCTGATATTGATACCTGAAAGACCTAATCACTTCAGAAAGTAAAATTAATGTCTTTGATTTTTGTAGACTCTACTCCGCCTTCTCATCCCATGGAGGACAGTCACTATTCTGTGAGAAATGGTTATCGGGAATGCCCCTCATCCTATGATGGGTACTGCCTCTATAATGGTGTGTGTATGTACATTGAAGCAGTCGACAGATACGCATGCAAGTAAGTCAAGTCTTTGTGATGGCAGAGAGGTATGATGTTGCAGTCTGTAACCTTTTGCTAATTCATAAAATTTGTATCAAGGAAGTTCTTCTATAATTAGGTTTTTGCTAGGGAAAAATATATAAACACATATATATATAAAGTGCGTGTGTGTGTACATGTATTGCACCCTCTCTGCAAACCCCACCCCCAACTCCCTAGCTGCCAATAGTAAATATACATTTAAAGAATTGGTGATTTTCCCTTTTACTTAACTTGATGTTACTACTGATACAGTCTGGGGCTTAAACCTCTCGTTCTAGCTGAAAACTTGAGTTTGTGAAACAATCCCTGAAAACTTTGAATTGTTTCCCGCTGCATATGTGGAGAACATCCACAATATGTTTCTGAATTTACAAAAGTGTAATATATACACACTGGACTTCTTACCTTCAATTGTCAAAACTGGAAAAAAAAATATTTTTCTTCAGTTTCTAATATTGGTGTTTACATTTTGGTTGCTTAGTAACAAGTGCCGGAAATGGGGCCTGCTGTATTTGCTCCTTCCTCATCCCTGTGAAGGTTTCAATAGTGGGCACAGTCAACTGAAAAGTAGATTTAAGGGTGACTATGAGTCTTCCTACCATACTTACTCAGAAAACATTTCCCTTCTTGGCAGTATCTAATTCTGCATCAAATTTTACTTTTAATGGATTTCGGATTTTGAAGTCAATCAGAGGGAGCTGATAGGTCCATAAAAATAAATAGGTCTCCTGTGGCTAGAGTCCTGACTCATTGATGATTTTCCCAGTGCCTGAGGAAGAAGTGATAAAATATTCTGGTCCTCATGAATAGATGCTATAAGCTTAAAGGCTTTTATTATTTTATGAATAATAATCAGCAGAAACATAGTCTAAATTGTTAGGAGAACAAGTTACATTCTGCGACAAAGGGAATAGCCTTGCATTATAAATCGTATCAGCCAGACAAAAATAATGAAAAATACTCGTGAATATTAGTGAAAATGACTCAATGCTCATAGAATTCTACCTTCATATTCAGACGCTGTAATTTTTCTAACCTAAGATAAATCCAATATTCACAGTAGTTATCCTTGATTTTGATAATAAGAATAAATTATTTTTTACTTATTCATGGTTCCTTATTATCCAAAATAATGAAATCATGAAGATAAATGTCCTACTTTATTAGATCATGATTTGTTTATCTCTATGATACTTTAGATTATGAGAGATATTACAATAATGTGAGGGATACTTCACAATTACGAATTGCATTTAGTACATTATTTTCATTTGACCCGATGGCATCGATTCATTAAATGATTTATGAACTCTTTAGTACACTGCTTTTCTGTCATTAAATCCTGATGAAAATATCTTATTCCCTGATAAGGTTTTAAACATGAATTGCTACAAAATGACAATTAAACTAGAGATAACACTCATATTTAAGGACCTTTAATCAAAAGCAATATTTAAAATATCACCAGAGGTCCCATTAATCTAGATCATAACTTTGTTTTTGAATTCTACATTTAATAAAAATGTGGTTTAATCAGACATTCAAGCCTTTCTTCCTTTTGCCTCAATGACCTCACCTTGTATTTTTTAAATTCTATGATAACACATCTCTAGGAGTGCTCACCACTCCAAGTTTTATTAGAAACACCTCCTGGACATCATTCTGCAGGGTTCTGAATACCATGAGAAGGTTTATAAAGGGCACCTCTTCTTTCCTTGCTTGAAGACAGTGGAAGCTCCCCTCAGATACAGAGATCCCCTGGCTGCCTGGGGTGCAGAGGATGTGAGAACTGAAGTCTCCACACCCCATATCTTTCTCAAAGTTTCCCTGGTCTCGAGATTCTCAGAAGACCAAGCCCCCTGAGCTAAAAGGAGGTCCTCATTCATTCTGATTTGGCTTTGAACCAACCCACAGGTTGGCCAGGTCTTCTTGAGATCAAGCTGCCCCAACACCAGTGTTGTGAAATGTTTCATGGAAAAGGAGTTGTGTGGTCAAATCAGTCTGAGAAATGCTGCATACTCTAGCCCTCAGTTCTTGATCATAGTACATACACCACAACGTGAAAAAGTTTTGTTGACCTTTCTTCAATCTAGAATTTCTTGAAATTATTTGACCAAAATAAACTCAGATTTGAATAATTTATCCGATTAAATAAACCCAAGAATCTTTTGCTTGGTTAAACAGAACTAATTAATAATGCCAAGAACTAGTAGTGGATGGCCCATCCATGTGAAATGCTGGCTTACTGCTTTGGGCCTTATATGGCCCAGAGAGGCCCTGATATTACTGCTTGGCTTGGCTGCCCAGGACTCTTGCCCATGTAATTGGCATATTTCCTGAGACCCTAAAATCTCTAAGATTAACATCCAACAGCTTAAAAGTGGCTGCTAGGCATTGGTAGTAAATTACTATAACCAAAGATAGCTAGAATTAAAACAGTATCCAGGAAAGCCTGAAATAACTTGACAGTCTGTTATTCTTCCTACACTTAGATCCTGTTATCTCTCTCATGATCCGTTCTAGAAGAATAACTTGAGGTGCACAGAGCTTAAAACCCTTTTCGGGAGTAGCCCAATGTAGAAAAATTAGAAAGGGTGACAAAACATGAGAGACTCCTAACTCTGGGAATGAACAAGGGGTAGTGGAAGGGAAGGCGAGTGGGGGGATGGGGGATGGGCACTGAGGGGGGCGCTTGATGGAATGAGCACTGGATGTTATACCATGTGTTGGCAAATCGAACTTCATTTAAAAATATATATAAAAATAATTTTAAAAATTTAAAAAACAAGAAAAAAAGGAAGTAGCCTAATATAGCAAAAAGAACACAGGCTTTGAAATCAGAAAACCATTTGGATCAAACCTGCCATTCACTGATTAAAAGCAAAAAAGATAAAAAGTAACTACTATTGGCAAGGATGTGGAGAAAAAGGAGCCCTCATACACTGCTGATGGAAATATAAACTGATACAGCCACTGTGGAAAACTGTATGGAATTTCCTCAAAAAATTAAAAATAGAAATACCATATAATCTAATAATTCTGCTCTTGGGTATTTACCCAGAGAAAAGGAAAACACTAATTCAAAAAGATATCTATCACAGCATTATTTACAATAGTCTAGATATAGAACCAATCTAAGTGTCCATTGATACATGAATGGATAAGGAAGATGGTGTGTGTGTGTGTGTGTGTGTGTGTGTGTGTGTGTATGTGTTTGTGATGGAATATTATGCAGCAACAGAAAGGATGAGATATGCCATTTGAAACAACACGGAGGGACCCAGAGTATATTACGCTAAGTGAAATAAGTCAAACAAGAAAGACAGATACCATTTAACTTCACTTCTATGAGGAATCTAAAAAAAAAAATGAATAAACAAACAAAAAGCAGAATGGGACCTGTAAATACAGAGAACAAACTGATGGTTGCCAGAGAAGAGATGGGTAGGGGGATGGGTAAAATGAGTGAAGGGGAGAGTGAGATACAGCCTTCCCGTTATGGAATGAATAAGTCATGGGAATAAAAGGCACAGCATAAGGGGGTATAGTCAGTGACATCGTAACAGGGATACGTGGGGACAGATGGCAGCTACATCTGTGATGAGCAGAGCATACTGTGTACTCTTGTCAAATCCTTATGTTGTACCTGAAACTAATGTAACATAGTGTCAGCTATGCTGAACCAACCAACCAACCAACCAAAGCCCTACCATTCACCAGACCTGATACAAATTACTTAACTCTTTTGACCCTCACTTTCTCATCTGTAAAATGGGAATTTGCTATTGAAAGTAAAGTGAGTAAAAGTGCCTAGCTCGGTGTCAGATACACAGGCTGCCTAACAAATGCTAGTTTATTCCTCTTCTCTCTGAAAGTGACTTTCCAACGCTCTTATGACCAACTCAAGCTAGACTGGGACTAGGATCTAGATTTTTTTTTTCTTAAAGATTTTATTGGTTCATGAGAGACAGAGACGGGGTGGGGGGGGGCGCGGTAGAGACAGACACAGGCAGAAGGAGAAGCAGGCTCCATGCAGGGAGCCCGATGTGGGACTCGGTGCGGGTATTCCAGGATCACATCCTGGGCCGAAGGCAGGTGCTAAACTGCTGAGCCACCCAGGGATCCCCGGATCTAGATCTTTTGCAGTTTCATCTCATGCTTTTTCCAAGCTCTCTTCCCCCGGTGAGAACCAGTATCAATTCCCTGGGCATTCATTCCTTCAGGTCCTTTTGGAATGAGGCGCAGATAGATAACTGACCCAGGGCTGGGGCGGGGGGAATTCCTAACAAGTGAGTAGCTCAAAATGCTCAAAGGAATATTTTTGACCTTTATGCTTCTGTGAAGAGTAATAGAATAGGATTGTACCCACGATCCCATAATTTCTGGAAGTATACATTCCCAGTAGATGGCAGCATTGTTTCATTTACTTTTATCTACACGTTCGTGGCTCCTGTGGGTGGCTGGTAACACTAGTTACCATTTCGCTAATGAAACACTGAGAGCTCCTTTTCCTCCATTTATTTTTCTCTCCCTTGAAGAAAGGACGCAAATGTCCGTGTGGCATCACTGAGACCTTTCTCTTGGGCCAGTGGTGATTTTTTTTTTTTTTTTTTTTTTTAAAGAAAAGAACTGTTTCCTTGGCCGACTAGGCTGCCCTTCCTGCTCAGAGACTACACGTTGTTGTATAAGCCTGGTCTCCAGTGAGGGACTCTGTCTTCAAATTCTTCCTTCCTTTGACCTATACTCTCTGCAATCTGGCCAAACATTTGTTCAAAAACTCTCTGGGCTCCCAGGGCAGAGTTGCTTTGCGCTGGTCTTAAAGGTAGCTTCTCAGCCTAACAGAAGCTGATCTTTAATCAATGTTCTGCAATGCCTTATAGAGGCGGCATGCAAATAATCCCTCATCAGTCCGGGTGCAAACAGACCAAGGGGTGGGGGTGGGGGTGGGGGTCCATGCTGCATGAACTTGTCCATCACAGTGCTTTCAACTGACCCCTGATGGATTTTCCATATGCTTCTAGAGAGCCGAGTTTGGGGAATGCAGGGGTTGAAAGCAGGATATGGAATCTGAAAAATATCTGCGTTTTTGGCCAGGGCTTGCGGCTGACCTGTGTTTGGTGTTGTTACAGCTGTGTTTTTGGCTACGTCGGGGAGCGATGTCAGCACCGAGACCTGAAATGGGAACTGCGCCACGCGGGCCAGGGCCGGCAGCGGCAGGTCGCCGCGGTGGCCGTGGGCGTGGCCGTGCTCGTCCTGCTGCTGCTGCTCGGGCTGGGGGGCGCGCACTGCTACAGGTGACCTTTCCCTCCCCGTGCACCTTGCACCTGGCTCTAGCGCCGCCCGCCCGAGGGCGTGCCTGCCTCCGCCAGGTGAACTTTCTCTGCACACTTGCTACATTGATTTGAAAGGGGGAATGACCATAAAAGAAAACAAGAAATGGCTGAGGATGTGGCTGCTCTAAAACATCGATGGTTTTACTTGTCCTTGTTGCATTCCAGTCTTTGTCGGTATATCTGCATTTTTGAAAAAGATTTTATTTATTTATTCATGAGAGCCACAGAGAGAGAGAGAGAAGCAGGCTCCCTGCGGGGAGCCCCATGCGGGACTCATCCTGGGACCCCGGGATCATGACCTGAGCCAAAGGCAGATGCTCAACTGCTGAACCACCCGGGTGCTCCTATCTGCACCATTTATGGGGTTTTTATTGAGCATAATGCACTTTCATAGTCCACTTTTCTTCTCTTAGGCGTCACCTGCTTCCCCCATCCCACCCCCGCTCGCATGTGGGCGGCATAATTAGTTTTTCCTGGCTGCCTTCCCCTCAGTGGATTTCCCACAAAGCATTAACTTCTGTTCAAGAGAATCAGTGTTTTCCCTCACTTGGAAGGTCCTTGGGTTTTGCGTTTTCAGTAATTTCAAAGTAAAAGTTGAAAACTCTGGAGCAAAAATATTTAAACATTTAATCTCAAAAAAATACTACATTAAGGTGAAGGGATCATTTTCCTTTTTCTTGAAAAGGGCTCCATCCTCTACTATCATCAATGTTGACAAGCATTTATGTACTGTTAGAGCTTGTGCTGTACAAAATTATTGAGTCATAACACTTTTGGGCTGAAGGGAACTTTGTAGAATTATCTAACTCAATTTCATCATTTTATGGCTGAAGAACCTAAGGTCAACTTACCTAATGGTCCCAATTCTCTGAAAATGTAGGGAGTACGTACTTACATGACCACCTGCAGAATAAAATTCAACCACATTTACCAGTGCTATGCAGCCACTCAGATGGCAAGTGTCATGTATTATGGAGAATTTCAGCACATCATCCAGGATGTGCTCGTCTGAGATCCTGCTGTATCTTAGCATTCTGGTTAAGAGCATGGGTTTTAGGATCAGACTACGCAGGTACAAGTCCCAGTCATGCTGAAGTCATAACAGGTGTGTTATCTAACCTCTGTATTCATTAATTTCCTTTGCTATAAAATGGGAACAAAGAACAGTAATAATGTCAAGAGTTATTATAAAAATAATTGAGTTAAGAGTTTAGAACTGGCATAGAGGACTTAATAAACACTATGTTATTATCATGGGGATTTGCTATGAGCTATAATCTTCCCACCAAGAGTAACATGTTCTGAACCTCTTTTACACCTTGAGAGACAAGGTTCTCTTGAAATTTTTAGTTCAGAGGTTCAACAGTAACCATTTATTTCACTTTTTAGCTTGGTATTGGACTTGTAGAAAGAGTATCAAATAATCAAGATTTGTCCCATTGGACAGAATGCCAAAAGAAAAGTAGATGCTTGACAAATAGTGTAGAAAAAATTGAAGCAGGAAACTCAAGTTCATGTGTGCCATAATTATTAAGTATTTTTTTCTTATTCTGTGGGTTATGACATAATAAATAAATTTTATTTTCTGCTGATGTTCTTCAGAACTCTGGATTAAAAGCTAATGTCAGATTGCTGGCTCTTTGGACTTAGAATTCAAGGACCAGCTCAGCTGGTTAGAGTAGACTTTATGTACAAATAAGAACATTTTTAGCTTCTGACCCCCATATATCTAAATCAAAAGTGATAAGAATTATTTTTTCGAAAAGAAAACTCATCAGAACCTTTTCTCTTTTTCTTTTTACTGAAAGGCATCCAAACTTGTAAAGTTCTTTCTGAGCAGATGTATGGGTATTTACCTAATGGCTCTGATCAGTGGAGCAGCTTACCCCCCTGCAAATTTTCGACTATGTTTTTTACTGCATCAGTACTTTGGTGTATTGATTCTGAGACGATCAAATTAAGACTTCTAGTCTAAATATTGTCATGTCACCAAAGTATACCGATAAATACAGCTCTACCCTTGAGTTTTTAAGTGAGGCATATTGAATGATTTTCCTTAAAGAGTTAGAATCAGTTATTTCCTCCTTTTGTATCACTTTGCCTCTCTTGTCTCGATTGAGCATTGATACTCTTTGTCTCCTAGAGGGACTTAGCTGCCACCTGCCCAAGATAGCAGCACTATTTTTGGAATCTTGGGCTGGCTGGTGGTTTTTTAATATTTTTTTAAAAAAGATTTTATTTGTTTATTCATGAGAGACACACACAGAGAGAGACAGAGACACAGGCAGAGGGGGAAGCAGGCTCCCCACAGGGAGCCTGATGTGGGATTTAAACCTGAGACTCCGGGATCATGCCCTGAGCCTAAGGCAGACACTCAACCACTGAGCCACCCAGGCGTCCCTGGCTAGTGGTCTTTACCACCACATTTCCTTCATTGCCTTCCTTTCAATGGCTGCTCCATACATTATGTACCGGTCTCTCTCCCTCTAGAAGCTACAGCTCTGGGGACAGGTATCCCAGCCTAATGTTAGATCTCCCCCACTTTACTCCCCTTCCTCTCGGGCATGACACCATGCCTTCTATAGACGTTGTGCTTCATGTCTGTCAAACAAGTATTTATGAAGCTAGATTTGGAGGCAAGAGACCTATCCTATTTCCTAGGTTGGCAATTATGAGATAGTATTCTCTTGGGTCCTCCACTCTGTGTTCTTGTGTCTGATGCCTTTCAGCAACCAGACTAGTGGGAGGAACCCAGCCATCTCACAGAACCTTGAAAAAAATGAAATATCATCTGGAAAGTTCTGCAGAAAAGAATACAGAGCGAACCCAAAGTTATGCTCCTAGTTTTCTTAATATTTCTTCTTTCAGACATTTTAGGTACCTATATTTCAATAGCAAAAGTGGTTGTCCCTGACCATCACTGAGTGGGCTACTGGTTGTGTTTTGTTTTGAAATTGTCTCACATTTTGGTTTTATTGCAGGACTAAGAAGTTGTCATCAAAAAATTTAAAGAATCCTTATGAAGAGCCAAGCAGAGAGAGTAGCAGTAGCAGGCCTTCAGACAGCGAGGCCAGGATGGCCTCTTATCCCCAACCTTGGGTAATGTGACCAAAGTACATGAAGCAAGAAATTGGCTTCATGTAGATCCCAGTTAATTTTTTCTCATAATTTTCTTCTATCCTGTAACTTCTTCTTCTAACTTGTATTTTTGTGAATTATGTAAAAAGTCTTTCCCAATTTTTAGGTAATCTCTTTCAAATTGTTTTCTTAAAAGCCCAAGACTATGCTCTACTTTTCTTTCTTTTATCTTCTGGTTTCGCATTGTAGCTGTTTGTTTGTTCGTTTGTTTATTCATTTCTTTGAAACACAGCTGATGCTCTAATTTTCTTAATATTTTTTTTCTTCACATACATTTTAAATCTCTAAATTTCAGCAGCAAAATAGTTGCCAGGTATAGCAAATAAAAATACAGGACCCTAGATAAGTTCATACTTACAGTGAATGTTCAAATTAAAATTCAAATTTAATTGGGTGTCTTATATTTTATCTGGCAAACGTATACATTTTCCAAAAAGCATAGTGATTGGGAAGTTCAAAATGCTTCATAAATCATCCACTTCAGTAACTGATCTTGAAACCGTATAGGGCAAGCTTAGATAGGCTAAGCTTCCTTGAAACTGTTGGAATTTCCATTTCCAGACACCTGTCAGAGACAACTTGAGTGGTTCAGTGTGTACTGCTGGTATTATTGGGGGCATATATTGCAGAAGAGGCTGGTCTAATACGTGGCAGATCCATTGGGGGATTGAAACCTGTGGGCAAATAGGGAAAAGGTTATTAGGGGATGTTTTGGAGGGGCAGAGGCAACATTTGTCTCCTTCCCACACCTCCCCCACTCCCCTGCCCCCACCATACTCTTTCCCAGAGAATAGCTTTCCTGTGGCCATGCTTTTGCTCAACAGGTCATCATGATCCTGCCTCTTATAGGCATTCAGTGTATACTTGTTTTCTGGCTACAACTTAAAATACAAAAATAAAACAAGAAATGTGAAGTCTAGCCTTACACTCCTACTAATTGGTTGTCTGAATCTTCAGTAGGTTACTTATCCCCTGTTTCCTCTTCAGGACACTGAGGGGTGTGGATTAGATGACCTCTGAGATTCCTTCTGTATCTTCAGATCCCTAAGTGTGTGCTTCTTGGTGGGCTTACCTCTAGAACATCCTCAGTTCTTTGAGTGCTGTGAGTTCTTTGAGCTGTGTGGACTTCTGACTGACCTGTATTGCACCTGTTGGGCTCTATGGCGTTTCATTCAGGTTTTGAGTAGCAACTTTAATTCATGTTAAATCATTGGAAAAGAAGGAGAAACCATCTGTATCTAGTTTTTAAAAAAATCAAAAACACTTGCCACTGTCATTAGCAGCTTGTTGGCTCCAAGCTGTGGGAGGAGGCCTCGGGCTGCTGAGCTCAGCCCCCCAACCCATCATAACTGTCCACTCTAATTGTCATTGACACCAGCTGCTGCTACAGATCTCAGTGGGAGCAGGAGAGAGCTGAGCCTCTGAGATGGCAGGAGAAGCAGCAAAACGGAATTTGGTTCCATCAGCTGCTTTTCTCATCTCATCCCAGAATCTGAGGACCTATGTTCTTCTGGGCAGACAAACATGTGGCTGGAAAATTTGCAGTGCAGAGGGGCTGGCTATAGATTTTAGTCAGAAATAATGGCGTATGCCCTTAAACAATGGATCGTGTAACAATTTTGCAATATGTCACTGCAGAGACCATTAATGAAGAGAAAGCAATGAAGGATAATTAGCATTGTGGAAAATAAGAAAATGGAAACACGTGTTCATGGGATTCGCCAACATTTCTCTCCCTAATTGACTCCAGTCGTTGTGCTTCCTACACTTTTCTCAAAGAGAAATATGAGCAGGGAGGGTTTTGTTGGTTTTTTTCGATTCCCTTTTCCTTATTTTATTTCTGAGTTATGGACTCTTCCTGTGGAGGGTCCATTTCTGAACCAACAGAGAGCATGATCAGCTAAAATCTTGGGGGCAGTCCCCCTTACTGATGGGTGAGGAAGGACTTTTGCAAATTGCATTATTTGTCCTAAGGCATGAGATAACTTATTTTCTTTCATTTTAGCATTGACCTATTTTCTTTCATCGATCTATTTTAATACCTAATCCATCTAGTGTGAATGTGAGCCAGTGGACTCTGGTCAGCCTACACTCCAAGTGCCCAATCAATTGTGGGTAATACAATAAGGACAAAAATAATAATTTTTTTGACCAAAGAGAAATGCTGAATCTTTCTGGGCCTGCCTTTTAGAATTCTTGTTGCTAAAGTGTTCAACTATGAAAAGGCATTTGGGGGATTCCTGCAAAACAGTAGCTATGCTATTAGTTGTTGTTACCTGCTAATGACCCCAACCTCCTCAGAACTTGGTAGCATGTTTAAATGAATTTTATTAACTAAACAAATACATGTATTTGAAAAATTGGAGTACATACTTATATGAGCTCTTATTTGTCTGGTCTTTGGGCAATGTTTAGAACACTTAGGGATTCTTGGATTGCTTTAAATAAAACAGTGGGACCCTTGGGATCCATGACCCAAAAGTTAGGATTCCAGAATTAGAATAGATCTTCAGTAAAGGCATTGGTAGTGCCTATTTGCCTTAATCAACATAAGGCTCCCAGTTGAAAACTGAATCTTTTATTAGCAAGAGAGATAAATTTGACAGGGCCTTTCTTTCAGCTTCCACCTTCCATATGATGATCACAATGAAGCCATAGACTTTGACTTAATGTGTGTTGAAATCATTGATGAGTTATAGCTATGTCCTCTCCCTCCCTTCCTCCCCTGTATACTCTGCAGTTTGTGGTTATAAAGGAACATCAAAATCTCAGGAATGGAAGTCAACCTATGGCCCTCAAGGATGGTGAGGCAGCAGATGTTAGCCGGTTTTCCTCTCCGGAGCCAGGTGAGTGGCTATCTTTACCTGGATCCTGAGTGTTTTCCTGAATGTGAAATTCTCACAGATGCGCAGATACAATACTTCAACTGTATAAGCTATGTGAGCAGCTGAGCTGTAGTGAAATGCCATAGACCTTTAGAGAAATGTATTTGGATTAGATTCTTATCTTGCACGAGATTACCATGTTCACTCAAAATTCTGGTCACATACCAGTCTGCTAGATCACTTCGAGCAAACACACAATGAGTGACTATTTTGAATTCAGCTGCATTTTTTTAGATCATTCTTGGGGTTAGGGATCTGTACTGGTAGCCATAGGTATAGTTCTGGTGAAATTGTAAATGACTCCAAGAAAACGTGTTCCATGTTCTAGTAGGAAGGTTCCTGTGAATTTAAGTTGTTCTGGGGGGTCTTCCTGGGGATTTGGGAGTGTTTACATCTTATCAAGGGCCAGCCCTCAGCCAAATGCCTGGCCATCTGTGAAGTCCATTCGGGCTACTGGGAGAGGGTCCATAAAAACAACCCAGGTTCTCAGACTACTCTGGAATTCAATCTGCTTCAGGTGGAAATGGAATTAGATACCTTATAATACTTTTGCCAAGAGTTGCATTATGATAAACATCTTGAGCATGGGGCTCAGATATCAATTTTATTTCATAACTCAGAGGACAAGGTTGAACATGTTTGAATCATAAGCTGTTAGAAAGTTTCAGAGAAACTTTGAGCCAACAAAACCAGTTTCTGTGCTGAGGGGGGGTTTCAGCTTTGCTTATATTTTCTGATGTCTGCCCTTTGTGAATATGCTTGTTACTCTCCTCTTCAAATTTCCCTAAAGAGAGAACATAGGATTCTTGTTTTACAAAACTCACTCTGCATCTGTCTCATACATGTATTGCCATGTAACCCAAATTCAGTAGAACGTTTTTTTTTCTTTGGTGAAGGCTTTGGATATTAAGGTACACTTTAGAATTGAATATTAAAACTACAACAATAATATTTTATATATAAACTGTTACCAGGTTTGTTCCCCACTTAATGAAAACGTTGGGCATTTTCAAAAGTTGCTTGGGTTTTGTTGTTATTACCAATGTTATGAGAAAGTAATGGAATATCCTATCATTACATATTGCTTTTTCTTGAGGAGCTAAAATCACATTATTCTTTGTTACAAAAGTAATTCACTGTGGAGGTATATATAATTTTTCCAGTTAATCAGTAGCACAATGATTTGGCCAAGGTATGGTTAAACTCAGAAAAAAACTCAGGATCTGGTTAGCTAAGTGCACAGGAAAAGATTAGAATAGCCTTTTTGCTTATTCTACTGTGGTTTGACTTACTCTCTGTGGGCCATTCATAAAACTGTCTCCCAATCTGAGTGATCACACCCTCTGATCACGGCCAGCTGTCTCATAAATGCACGAGATAAAAGTGCACAAAGAGATCCAAGGTAGGGAAGTAGAATGGAGAATGAGATAAAAGATTGAGATTGGCTCTGAGCCAATTCCTTCTCTGCTCCCGGAAAACCCATAAAAACACAGGTTGTACTAGTGGTGGATCCAAGGAACCATATTCATTGACCTCAACCAACATCAATTGGTGCAGGTTGAGTTAGCACCATGCTATGGGCAAAGTACCATGCTAGGCATGCAAGTGCACCTCAGCTCTGTTCTCAAGTCTCCCAGAAAGGGAGAGAAATGCACAGAGAATGTCAGAAGAATGTCAAGCATGGCCTTTGAATCATCTCATCCAACCAAGACTAATTTTTTAGAAATCGGGTCCAGACAGTCTGAGAATGGATTCATTTTGTGTCTCATCTTTCAGGCCTACTCTCTAATCACTATCATTAGGGCCTCTCTTGCTGGGCATTGTGAATGATGTGAACCCTAAAGTTTCTTATTACTTTTGTATAGGGTCAGTAAAACGGACCTCATGGAGAAATGAACACCAGTTATATAAGGACACAGAGCAAGGCTGCTGCACTCCACCATCCAGTAATAGAGGCACCGGCTCTCAGTCAATGGAGCAGAGCTTTTCTGTCACCTCCTATGAGGCACAGCCCATTGCTTTGGGGGTTGAGAAGCCACAGTCTCTCCTATCAGCTAACCCTTATTGCAACAAAGGGCCCCAGATCCACCACACCAAATGAAGCTGATTCAGTGACAACTGGAATTAAAAGGTCAAAAAGTATAAACTGTATTGATAGACGGTAATATTTCATTTCAAAAAGTAGAGGGAAAATACAGACTTTGGTGCCACAATCTCTTCAACTAATCACCAACCCAGGGTCCTGGAGACAAATATGTAGTTGTGCTTTTGTTTCTTCCTTCAAGCAGTCCCACTGCAGATTTTCAAGTAAGAGCGACTGGGAGAATCACTAGGGAACTCATTAGAAACTGGAACATAGTATTACTCTGTTATCTTCAGTAGTCAATACAGACAGATTTTTTTTTCTCTGCAGCCCCAGAAGAAATTAGGTGAAAGCAGATAACCACACTTGTCTGTTTATATAAGGTAATTCCTTTTATCTGGACAGAATATTTAGCTCAATCTTATAAAAATGATTAGAATATTAAAATTGCTGTTATGATACATTGTAGGTACCTAACCTACCATCGGTGTGGTCCATGCTGTTAATTTCATGGAACGAATTTTTATAAATTGACCAAAAAATGTATTAACTTAGAACCTGATTTCTTTGGAATGAGTTGGCTTATTTTTTCTATTTTAAAATCTTTGAATTAAAATATTTTATTTTTAAAAAATAACTCAAGAGACATCAGTGTTTCTCAAGCTTTACCATTCTTTCTCCATGAAATGTTTTTAATGAAAACGGTAAAATTTTCCTTTCATGTGTTGGCACAGAATTTTTACTTCTTTTCAAATATGAGATTGCAAGCAAATTTTCAGATTTATTTTCATTTTGAACAACGAATATCTTCCAATTATTTAAATAAAATCATCATAAAACATAAACATTTTCTTGTATTCCTGGTTAAGTTATAAATTATACTCTAAGGGATATTAAAGTTGAACCAAAGTGATTTTCCAAGGTGATTGTCAGAGCTTCCTATTGTTAAAGTTCTAAAAATAGTTTTGAAATGTGTTGTTGTAACTTTGTAAAGTAAAACTTCACAAGGTGTTCTAATTCAATCTTATTCTTATAGCTAAGACGTTGTTATAAATCACACAACCTAATACAGTAAGTGTAGACTATTTGGGCCTTTGGATTATTCAGTTTATGCATTAGCTGGTCCTTTTGCTTATCTTTTCTTGCATTTCTTTTCAACTCCTTAGACTTTGGTTAGGCCAGAAATCAGCATAAAAAGGAGTTGAAGCACATCTCTTCAAGGAGATACTTAGAAATTTTGGTAAAGATTTAATGGTGAGGAGGATAACTTATATTAGATAATTATTCAGTGTGACCCCTTTCACAGATTTATACAAATACATATTTTTCTTTATTCTGTATAAAATTTTCCTTTAATTGACAGTGGGTACCCTGAAGGATTAGAAGACCTATTTTTTTTTAATGGGTGAAATGACCTCAGAAAACAATACTCAGAATGTTCCCAACTATAGTGAAATTATATTCTGAAATGTGAATGGTTTTTTTCCTCCTAACATCAAGCATTTCTGAAGTTTTCAGGGTATAGATTATACAATTTTTAAAAATTTACTACCTTTTTCTTTTAGAATTTCAATGATAACTAAAGAGATGACATGAGACCATAGTAGCTCATAACGTAACATTATCTTTGAACCAGATAATCCCTTTTCCTTCAAGACTTTCAATGAATCTAATACCTCATAAATTGGGACCATGTTAAATCCCAAACCAGGTGGTAACACTGGCTTACTGGTCAGATTAAAGAAAAAGCGTACTTTGCATTCTTTAATCACCAAGTCACCATGAAGAGATAGCTCCCTTTCTTATGGTTCCACATTTCTACCAGAAATATCCTCCTTTAAGAAATTATTTTAGAAAAGAGCATTTTCATCTGAGATGTTTGATTTTCATTTTTTCCAAACTGAATATTTTTATTTCCTAACTCTCATGGTCTCATTGGGCACAATGCCTGATTGTGATTTTGTTTGACTAACATGTTGCCTACTACATATAAAATGGGCATTCCACCCTCTTTTCTAGCATCTAATGAAGGCTGACTACACTGTATTCTTTTATTTTTTAAGAAGATTTTATTTATTTCTACATGAGAGACACACAGAGAGAGGCAGAGACATAGGCAGAGGGAGAAGCAGGCTTCCTGCGGAAGGACTCCTGCGGAAGGACTCCTGCGGAGTCCCAGGACCCTGGGATCACACCCTGAGCCAAAGGCAGATGCCCAACCAATGAGCCACCCAGACATCCCCACTGTATTCTTTTAAAACAAGTTCCACATATTGGCCTTAATTTCCAGCTCATGTCCTTTTCATGTAAATCAATTATTATTGTGTGATAATTGTGTTAAAAGCACTAAATAATAAATCCTTAAAAAGTAATCTGGGGAGAAAAGGAAGATACCGAGTCATTTTAAGTAGCTGTGAGAGGCAACATGTTGTTATGTTTTGCTTTGTTTTACTTTTTCCTTCTTTTTTTGAGTCTTTAAATGAGAAACTCTAGCTGTATGCATTGTTTCGACCTGAGCTTTCCAAATTTAGACATTCCTGAAGCAGAGAGTACTTTCCCACTTAGAACTTGATAGGACTTTTGTAGCTAGTAGCCATACGCAAGCAACAGCATAACTCCATAGGAAAATATGTGGCATTTATTTATTTTTTTAAAAGATTTGTTTATTTATTTATTCATGAGAGACACAGAGAGAAAGAGAGGCAGAGACACAGGCAGAGTGAGAAGCAGGCTCGACACAGGGAGCCCGACATGGGACTTGATCCCTGGTCTCCAGGATCAGGCCCTGGGCTGAAGGCGGCGCTAAACCCCTGAGCCACCCGGGCTGCCCAAGACAGACATTTAGTATGATGTTAATCATGGACATATCTGAAACAGAGACTTTAAGGATGCATCTAAATTGCAAAACAGAAAAATTTCCTAGCTGGTGTTCATTTATTTTTTTCCCTCTACAGTGAATATTTGGCCCTTCTGACATGATTCAGTGTCTGATGGGACAGAAGAAAATTAAGATGTGCCACACTCAACAATTAAACCTACAGGGTGCATTCCTTTTTTTTTTAAGCTTTAATTTTAATTCCAGTTAGTTAACATACAGTGTTATGTTAGTTTCAGGTGTACAATATAGTGATTTAAGACTTCCATACAACATTCGGTGCTCATCACAAATGCCCTCCTTAATCCCCATCACCTATTTCACCCATCCCCCCCACCTCTCCTCTGGTAACCATCAATTTGTTCTTTATAGTCTATTTAGAGTCTATTTCTTGGTTTGTCTCTCTTTATTCCCTGTGTTCATTTGTTTTGTTTCCTAAATTCCACGTGTGAGAGAAATCATATAGAATTTTCTTTCTCTGACTTATTTTGTTTAGCATTATATTCTCTCGCTCCACTGAAGCCATTGCAGATGGCAAGATTTCATTCTTTTTATGACTGAATAATATTCCATTATATATATACATATATACCGTATCTTCTTTATCCTTTCATCAGTTGATGGACAGTTGGACTGCTTCAGTAGTTTGGCCATTATAAATAATGCTTCAATAAACATTGGAGTGAATGCTTTTGTATTCTTTGGGTAAATCCCCAGTAGTGCAGTTGCTGGATTGTGTGGTTTGTCCTAGCTCTGGGAGAAACACTGTTGGTTATTTTGATAGAGGCTGCATTAAATGTGTAGATTGCTTTGGGTAGTATAGACATTTTAACAATATTTGTTCTTCCAATCCCTGAGCGTGGAATGTCTTCTGTTTCTTCATGTCATCTTCAATTTCTTTCATCAGGAATTAATAGTTTTAAAAGTACAGATTTTTTACATCTTTGGTTAGGTTTGTTCTTAAGTATCTTCTTATTTTTGATGCAATTGTAAATGAGACTATTTTCTTAATTTCTCTTTCTGCTACTTCATTATTAGTGTATAGAAATGCAACCGATCTCTGTTCATTGCTTTTGAATCTTGCAACTTAACTGACTTCATTTATCAGTTTTAGCAGGTTTTTGGTGGAATCTTTAAGGTTTTCTATACATAGTATCCTGTCATCTGCAAATAGTGAAAGTTTTACTTCTTATCAATTTGGATGCATTTGGGTTTTTTTGTTGTTGTTCTTGTTTTGTTACTGTGGCTAGGACTTGCAGTACTACGTTGAATAAAAGTGGTGATAAGGGACAGCCTTCTCTTGTTGTGACCTTAGGGGAGAGGCTCACAGTTCTTTCCCATTAAGGATGATATTTGTGGGTTTTTCATATATGGACTTTATTATGTTGAGGTGTGTTCCCTCTAAACCTACTTATTGAGGGCTTTTATTGTGAATGGATGTTGTACTTTGTCAAATGCTCTTTTGGCATCTATTGAACTGATCATATGGTTCTTATGCATCTCTTATTGATATGATGTGTCTCATTGGTCGATTTGCAAATATTGAACCACCCTTACAACCCAGGAATAAGTCCCACATAAGCATGGTGAATTATTTTTTTTAATGTACTTTTGGATTCAGTTTGCTAGTATTTCATTGAAAATTTTTGCATCTATATTCATTAGAGAGATTGGCCTGTAGTTTTCTTTTTTAGTAGTATCTTTATTTGGTTTGCTATCAAAATAATGCTGACCTCATAGAATGAATTTGGAAGTTTTCCTCTTTTTTCTGATTTCTGGAGTAGTTTGAGAAAAATAGATATTAACTCTTCTTTGAATGTTTGGTAGAATTTACCTGTAAAGTCATCTGGTCCTGGACTTTTGTTTGTTGAGAGTTTTTGGATTACTGTTTCAATTTCATTCTATTTCTTCTTGTTTATGTTTTGGTAGTTTACATATTTCTAGGAATTTTATCCATTTCTTCTAAGTTGCGCAATTTGTTGGTGTACAGTTTTTCATAAGATTCTCTTTCAATTGTATTTCTGAGGCATTGGCTATTATTTCTCCTCTCTCACTTGTGATTTTTATGTATTTGAGTCCTGTCTCTTTTTTTTTCTTGGTAAGTCTGGCTAGAGGTTTATCAATTTTATTGATTTTTTAAAAGAACCAGCTCCTAATTTCATTGATCTGCTCTATTGTTTTTTTGTTTGTTTGTTTTTTTGTTTTGGTTTTTATATCATTTATTTCTGCTCTAATGGTTATTATTGCTTTCCGTCTGCTTGTTTTAGGTTTTGTTTGTATTCTTCTTCTACCTCGTTTAGGTGTAAGCTTGTTTATTTGAGAGTTTTCTTGCTTTTTGAGGTAGGCCTGTCTTGCTATAAACTTCCTTCTTAGAGCTGGTTGTTCTGCATCCCAGAGGTTTTTGACCATTGTGTTTTCATTTTCATTTGTTTCCATGTACTTTTTTATTTCTTCTTTTATTTCCTGGTTGATTCATTCATTGTTTAGTAGCATGTTATTTATCTTCCACCTATTTGTGATCTTTCCAGATTTTTTTTTTTTTGTGGATGACTTCTAGTTTCATAGTCTTTTGGCCAGAAAATATATATGGAATGACTTCAATATTCTGAATTTGTTGAGACTTGTTTTGTGGGCTGATGATATGTGATCTATTCTGGAGAATGTTCCATGTGCATTTGAAAAGAATGTGTATTCTGCTGTTTTAGGATGGAACGTTCTGAATATATCAGTTAAGCCCATCTGTTCCAGTGTGTCATTCAAAGCCACCATTTGCTTGTTGATTTCCTATTTAGATGATCTGTCCATTAATGTGAGTGGGGTGTTAAAGTTCCCTACTCTTCTTGTATTATTATTGATTAGTTCCTTTATGTTTGTTATTAACTGGCTTATATATTTGGGTACTCCCATGTTAGGTACATAACTATTTATAATTGACATATCTTCTTGTTGGATTGTTCTCTTTATTATAATATGGTGTCCTTTGTCTCTTGTTACAGTCTTTGTTTTAAAGTCTACTTTGTGCAATATAAGTTTTGCTACTCCTGCCTTCTTTTGACATCCATTTGCATGATAGATGTTTTCTCCATTTCTCTGCTTCTTCCAGCCTGCTGTTCATTCTATCAGGTGTGTTTCTCATTTTGCTTATTGTGTCCTTTATCTCTGCTGTAGTATCCCTTATCTCTGTGTTAAGGGTCTCACTCATGTCTTCCACTTTTTTCTGAAGTCCAGTGAGTATCCATATAATTATTAGTTTAGATTCTCTATCAGGCATGTTACTTTTACCGTTTCACTTAGATCTCTGGCGATGGCCTTGTCCTGTTCTTTCATTTGGGACACATTCCTCTGTCTTCTTATTTTGTCTAAGTCTCCATGTCTGTTAGGAAAGTCAACTACCTCCCCTATTCTTGAGGGTAATGGCCTTATGAGGAAAGATCCTGTAGTGCCCTGCCATGTAGTGCCCCCTGCTTCGTGGGGCCTGGTGCTTCCAGGAGTGTCTCTAATGTGTGCTGCTTTTGCTCTTCTATTTTGTCCTGGCCATTTTATTCTTTAGGCCAGTCATCTGCAGCAGCTCTTCTTGCCTCTTACAGGCAGTGTTTGGTCCCTGGCCTGAAGGTGGTATATTTTAGCCAGGTGTGCTCTGGTCTGTTTGTCAAATGAGCCCTGTCACCACCACTACCACCAGAACTGAGGCTCTGCAAAACTCCTAAGTCAAGAGATGGTTTGAATAGGGCTTTGGGCCAGTCTTCTCGGGGAGGAGATCTGCTGTCCTGGGACTGAGGCAAGCACAACTTGGAGGAACAGTTCCAGTGGAGTGCAGGAAGGTGGGGATTGGTGGTAAGCAAGTTAGGTAGTGAGTGTTGATGCTGTGCTGGTTCCCGCAGGTGGCTCTGTGTTTATGCTGAGGGGTGGAGGAGGGACATGGCACCTGCCAATTTCTTTGTTCCCAGAAGGATCTCTGTGAATGATGCCTCTCTGGGATGCATTCTGAGATGACTGAATAACCTCCCCACTGCGTGCCATAAGTGCTCTTCAGATCACTATTCCCATGCTGTATGTTTCTGGGCTGTTTGCTGGCCTTTCCTCCAATAGTAGCCTCAATGCCCCCATGGTTTCCCTGAGCCAAGCATGTTTAAAATTCCAAGCTTTAACCCCCACTGTTTGCAAGAACTCATTAAATTTGACCCCTCTTGCTTTCCAAGCCAATTGCTATGGGAATTCCTTCTCCTTGTGTGCTCCCTGTGTGCTCTTCACCCTGTGTACTCTTCACTACTCCTACTGTGTGCTCCCACTTTCACCCTTCTCCATGACCACGATCCCCACCTCCAGCAGTGGCTATGATTTGTTTCTCTCCCAAGCCCATGTCCACACTTCCTACCTTCTTCAGTGTGGCCTCTTCTCTACCTTTAGTTGTGGGGTTTGTTCTACCTGTCTTCAGGGCCATTTCTGGAGGTATTTCAGATAATTTTATAGTTATCCAATTGTATTTGTGAGACAGGGCAAGCCTAGGATCCTTCTTTTTTTTTTTTTTAAACTTAAATCCACTTTTTATTCTTTCATAGATTTTAACAATTATACACAACTTTTAACATAAAGATAGTAAAATCTCAAGGATAAGGAGGCAATATATATGGCCTCCTCTATTCGTTCTTCAGGATGGAAGGAAATTTCCAAATGGTACAATGTGTGAGATTTAACACTGGAAAAATACATATGAAACTTGTTTAACTGGCTCCACCTAGGACCAGACATAGCACAATAAATATAGAACTGCATCGTCTTTTTAAAAGATTGTTGTAATTTTAACACATTCTTACCACAGAAATATGATCAGTGACCAATTTGAAATTCTACAATATACAGGTGGAGGAACACTTATAATGAATATCAGAGCATCTTGTATCTCTAGCATCTTCACATCCATACATCAACAGTCTTAAAAGGGATTAGAAATTACATTGCAAATTCAGAACAACAAAAAACAAACTTGGTCAAACTTTCTTCATCTTATCATTCCTTACTATCACAATCCTAGTTCACTGGTAGGTTTAAGGTAGGAATAGAGCCTAGAATCCTTCTACTCCACCACCATCTTCCAACCAGTTGCCAGGATGCATTCTAAATGAAAAGTTGTAAATCCCAAATTAATGGCTGAGTTGTTTGGGTTCTTGTTTTTTAATTTATACAATTCATCTGTCAAAATAATGAAAGTATAATAAAACTGTTATCATTCAGAACCTTTAGGGAATCATTTTGGACAGTGAGTCAAATGTTTGCACCTTGGTTTCTTTAGTTTTTGAGATAAAGCATCCTTAGTGTGAAAACAACTTAAAGTCCCAGCAAGTACCAATACAAACTAAGGTATTATTACTACTTCCAAAGTGTTGATATACTGTAGACCTTACTGCTTTAAACACCAATGTTTTAGGATAACTCCTTTTCTCTCATTATGTAAAACATGTTGAGCATAGGTATATCTCTTATTGATAAACATGTTAAGCATAAATAGGCATTTTCTTGATAAAGTAAGAGCTTCATTACACATCAGCTTTAATAAAATGCTATCATTTTGTGATCATCAGGGCTCCTTTACTGTATATTAAAGGCTCTTAGGTCTTGAGTCCAAACATTTAAATCTATTATTTATATTACTTTTCCTGTGGACTTTCAAGCTGTCAGCTCTCATGCCTCCATCAATTACCTTCTATGCAAGCTCCTCATCTCACCTTCCTTGTTGTTTCTGTTTTATAAACTTGAGGTTCAGATAACCAAGCAAGTTAGCATTGTAAATACAGTAAGAATAAATGTATATTGAAGGCAAGTTTAAGAACATTTCCTGAGTAAATTACATACATTTTAGCCCTTAGACTTTTGGCATGTTACATCCTGTTATTTTTTTCCTTACTGTTTTTGGCTGCATCCTCAGAATGCAGATATATTTATTCCAAATAGATGAGGTAATGTCATCATATATATAATGACAATACATGATATAGTGGTTAAGAAGATGGTCTCTAAAGTCTATAGGACTGAATTTAAACACTATATATTGTATTACATACTAGCTTTATTATCTTGTTCAAACTACTTAATCTCTCTAAGCTTCAATTTCCTCATCTCCATGACGGGCAGAATAACATTACTGTCGTCATAGGATTGTTGTGCTTTGAAGTGAAATAATGCATGCACGGTGCTTGCCATAAAATTAAATCATATTATTATTGTTATTATTTTGCCCCTTTTTCAAGACCAGTTTCAATAGTATTAGCTTACAGTATGGTAAACTTGTTTGTACTGTTTCTAATCTAGGCAACTGGCCCATGAAGACAGGGAAAGAGCAGAGCCCAAAACCCCTGGGTCAGAATTTCAAGAGGCATTGTACACAAATATCCAGACAGATTAAACATTTAATTTCAGTTTTACATACAAATGACTACCTTAGACATAATTTTGGGATATGTTAGTCATTTATTCATCAAGTTTTATGCACGGGATAAAAAAATTAATGAGAGCATTAATTATTGACTATATTAGTGTGGGACAACACTGTGCAGTTTATCTGTGCCCAGGTAGAGCAGAGAAAATTATTTTTTTGTTTTTGCTTTTATCTATTTTTTAAGGCAATATGCTTATAAGCAGAAGTTTTTGAGAAATCTTGTAAGGCTTCTAAAAATCTCAGTTTACTTTCATGATTCAAATAGTAATTAAATATCCCATGTATTATGAGAATAATTCCTTTGTATATTTTAGTGAGATATTTCTCTAAAATTTGTTGGTGGCTGTTAAGCCAAGTAGGAATACACTGTCAAATGTGGACATTAGTTTTAAATACATATTAATTTGTTAGAGCTGGAGACAGCAGCAGAAAAGACACAGGTGGTGACTTATAATGATAGGTAAGAGGATATATAATTAGAGTTATAAAACTACTTGATCTCTGTCAACAGCCACTTTCCAAAATTTTTCACCATCATAATGTGCTTTTATTAGTATTTCCACCTGTTGCCTCAATGATAAGGAAATACCACCCAAAAGAGGTATGGCAATGACTGGGCTATGACTGATCTTTAAAACCATTTATACCCTAATCCCAGTTAAACCTACCTAGTCTTTTTTTTTAAAATTTATTTATTTATGATAGTCACAGAGAGAGAGAGAGAGAGAGAGGCAGAGACAGACGGAGGGAGAAGCAGGCTCCATGCACTGGGAGACCGATGTGGGACTCTATCCCGGGTCTCCAGGATCACGCCCCCGGCCAAAGGCAGGCGCCAAACTGCTGCGCCACCCAGGGATCCCCAAACCTACCTAGTCTTATAGGTCTGGGTATGTATGATAGGTTGCACTATCAAAAAATCTTTAAATCTGTGGAATTAAAATATTTTTCTCCATAATTATATCTTACATTTGTATTGTGGCTTCTAATTGTTGTATTCCTTATCTTATTTGACTTCATTATTTCTCACATCCAATCTAAAAATGTCAGTGGAGCAGATACTCTTTTCATTTTGCTTGTTCTTAAAGATTATAGCCAAAATTGAAGGAAAGTAAAGATGAATAATAAAATACATTACTAGAGATAAGAAATAACTTCATAAGGATAAAATATTTATTTTTTCCAGAAATATACTACAGTTCTAAAATCATATGCAAAAAAAATCATGCACATAATACCCATCCTCAAATATATAAAGCAAAAAACCAACAACTTATCAGAGTATCAACAGTATCACAATATATTTTACTATACTACTCTTGGTAATTAATAAACTTGGGAGAGAAAAAATTAGTAAGGCTATAGAAGACTTTAAAATATGTAATTAGAATTGGATATATATGGTGCACAAAGAACTTCATGGAAATTAATAAGTGCTAGTTCACAATATAGCTTCAATACGTTTCTGAAAACCACAAGAATATGGTGATAGAGGCCATACTGAAATTAAGTCAGTTAATAATGTGATAATTAAATGTTTGTAAATTACAGAAACATTTCTAAATAACTTATGTGCCAAATAATAAATCATAATGGAAATTAGAAAATATATAGAACCAAAAAAATGTGAAAATTCTAGACACAACAATGAATGGTATATAACTAAATTGACATTGAGGAGGAATTTTATAGCTTTATATCCTTATAAAGGAAAAAAAAAAGAAAATTAATGAGCTAACAAGCACCCAGCTGAAGAAATTTAAAAAGGGAAATCAGAATAACTCCAAAGAAAATATAAGCAAAGATTTCATAAAGAGGAGAAATTACTAAAATAGGAAAAAATATAAGGATCAAAAAAGCCAAAAGTTAGTTTTTTGAATAAATTTAACAAATATACAACAATATTGTTTCCACTATCAAAAAGTCTTTGAACCTGTGGGATTAAATTTTTTAATCAGAAGAAAAAGAATGAACAAATAATATTATTAATGAAAAGGGCATAAAACTACAGGTGTTGTAACAATTCTAAAAAATAAGAGAATAGTATGAATGACTTTGTGACAATAAAATTTCAAATTTAAGCCAATAGACAATTGTTTAGAAAAAATCAGTTTACCAAAACTGACTGAGAAACAGAAAATCTGAATAGTCCTAAATCCGTTAAAGAAATTTTAAATATTAAAAATCTTTCCACAAGGAAAGTATAAACTTTACATATTTGGTAGCTTTGTATTGTGTCAATTTTGTTTCCCAGAATTCTATTCCTGTGTGTATATATATAAACACAGGTATCAACTAGTTCTGTGTGCACAGGTGTCAACTAGTTCTGTCTTAACCATGTTGATTGCAGTCAGGTTGCAGATTGTTCTTCCTCTCCTTTACTTAGTGTTCATCTCTTTTTCCTGACTGTTGGGTCTAATGCACATCAGTGATCTCAAGCCACTTGCCACAGATGCAAAAGTCTTCCATTAACCTCCCTGATGCTCTGCTTCATGCTCCCACTTCTCCACACTTGAGAAGGTAGGAGCATCTGGCTCCACATCATCTTAAATTTGCACTTTAAAACAACAGTGAGATACCACTACACACCTATAGAATGGACAAAATCTGGAATCTGGAACACTGACAACACAAAATGCTGGCCAGGATGTGAAGCATCGGGAACTTATTTGTTGCCTGTGGAAACGCAAAATGGCACATCTGCTTTATGAGATGATTGGTATTCCTTATAAAACTAAATGTACACTGATGATATGGTCCAGCAATCAACTTCTTGGCATTTACCCAAGGTATTTGAATATGTTCACACAAAAACCTGTACATAGATGTTTATAGCAGCTTTATTCATAGTTGCCAAAACTTGGAAGCAACAAGATGCCCTTCAGTAGGTGAATGGATAAATAAACTGTGGGGCATCTAGACAATGGGATATTATTTAGCACTAAGAAGAAATGAGCTGTCAAACATGAAAAGACACAGAGGACCCTAAAATGTTTTCCTCAGTGAAAAAAGTCAATCTGAAGAGGATACATACGGTATGATTCCAACTGTAGAGACAATAAAAAGATCAGTGGCTGTCAGGAATTAAATGGGAGGGATAAATGGGTGAAGCACAGATGATTAGAGCAGTAAAAATACTCTGTATGATAATACAGATGATAGATACATGTCATATTTTTGCCCAAACCCATAGCACGTACAATACCAAGAGTCAACTCTAAGGTGAACTGTGGACTTTGGGGGATTATGATGTGTCACTGTAAGTTCATCAGTTATAACAAATGTACCATTCTGGTGGGGGATTCCAGTAATGGGAGAAGCAGGTGTGGGGGCAAGAGGTTTATGAGAAATCTCTGTAACTTCCTCTCAATTTTGCTATGAACCTAAAACTGCAAAGAAGTCTGAAAAGTTGTTTAATTTTAAAATGGTATGGGATTAGTAGAACCCTTATTTCTTTTTTTTAAAAAAGATTTACTATTTATTTGAGAGAGAGAGAGAATGAGAGGACAGGCAGAGGGAGAGGGAGAAGAAGAGGGAAATTATCTCAAGCAAACTCACTGCTGAGTGCAGAACTGGATACAGGGTTCAATTTCATCACCCTGAGATCATGACCTGAGCTGAAATCAAGAGTCCGATGCACAACCAACTGAGTCACCCAAATAAGTCACCTTATTTCTAAAATAGACAAGTATGGTGCAAGAAAGAAAGATTGCAGGCCAAACTCAATTATTAATATAGATGCAAAAGTCTGGACAAAATTTTAACAAATGAATTCAGTGCTGTATTAAAAAGGTAACATATCATGACCAGGTGGGAATTCTATAAGTGAAAAATTGACTAAATATTTAAAGCCAGTAAGTATAAAAGTAACAAAAGAAAAAAAACTTTTTAATAAATGCAGAAAAGGAATTCAATATAATTCAACATCAATTCATGACAAAATCTTAACAAAATGAGAAAAGAGAAATTCTTTAACTTAATGAAAAATCTACCAGAATCCCACAGCAAACATTATATTTAATGATGAAATATTGAAGATCATTATTAAGATAAAGATGCCCTATATCATCATTTTCATTCAACATTGTGCTAGATGTTGCAGACAGCACAGTAATATTCCCAAAACAATAAGAATAATTTTTTAAACTATGCAAATATTGAAAACAAGGAAATTAAACTCATTATTTTTAGATGATATAGCTATTCATAGAAAACAAAAAGAATACAGTTAAATTACAAGAAGTAACACAAAAGTATTGTATCTTGGTAACACTATCTCGAAAATGTAGTAGAAAAAATATTTAACAATTACAGTAGTAATATAAATATGAAGTAACCATGAATAAATCTAAGTGGGTCCTGGTCAATTATGGGGAAAATAAAAAACTTAGCTAAAAGGCATGAAAAATGGCCGAAAAGAAGATATATCATGTCATGGATAGAAAGTCTTAATATAAAAAAGTTGTCAATTCTCATCAAATATTTCAATTCAATAAAATTTTAATAAAAATCTCATGTTTTAAAAATAAAATTTGACAAGCTAATTCTAAAATTTAAACAGAACGATCAGGCTATGAGAGTATAGAATAGCCGAAATTTGCTGTGAACAATTAGAACACTGGATAAAATACAAACAGCCTATCTAAAGTCACTGGAGAGCTCCTAAGGCAGTGAGGATTTGTAGGGTTAAAATCTTGAGTAGAAGGATTGAGAAATGCAGAGATAACCCTGATATTTATTGAGAAATTTTTCTTTAACCCAAGGCTATTAAAAAGTGTGCTCCTATAAATGTTTCTAAAATAATTGTAGTTTTGTCTTCTACATTTAAATCTATATCCTACCTTGGATTGATTTTTATGTAAATGTGTAAGGTAGGGATCTGTTTCTTTATATTCTATATGGATAACCAAGTTTCTCAGTTGTCCTTACTGATAGTCCATTTTTTCTCACCAATGTGCATTGCATGCTCTATTACCTTTCAGGTTGCTATGTGTGGGTCATTTTATATTCCATTTGTCTGTTTGCATATTCCTGCAACAATACTACACTTCTTAGTTGCTATTGCTTTTTATAATTTCTGGTATCCTATAGATCCAATTCTCCTATTTAATTCTTCTCCATGGGTAATTTTTTATTTTTATACACATTCTATAGTCCTTTAAATCTACCCACATATTTGCCCTTTCAGTTATTCTTCACTTCTTGTATTTTCATGATTTGATCTGGGATCATTTTACTTCTGTCTGAAAAATTTCCTTTAGTATTTCCATTGGTGTGAGTCTCCTGGTGTCCAATTTTCTAGGTTTGTGTTTTCTATAATTCTTATTTGCCTTCATTTTTGTAAACAACGTTTTTGCTAGATGTTGAAATCTAGTTATTTTCTTTCAACACTTTAAACATTTCTCAATCAAGATACCCAAAATGAAAATATCGGTAAATTATCATTAAAATTAAGAAATTCTCCTTCTCAAAATACACCATAAGGAGGGTCAAAGTACAAAATGTACCTTTTAGAAGTTTGCAACAGACATAGCTGACAGATTTGTAACTGTTATAAATCTGGAAAAAAAAATCTGGAAAATATAAATATTTCCTAAAAGCAATAAGAGAAAACAATGCTACAGAAAAATAGGCAGAAGAGGAAACACAAATGTCACCTCCAAACCACATGAAATACTATTGCATCAGTATTCAGGGGACAAGTCACAGTGGGATGCCATTTCACTCAGCCTCTGGCAGATATTTCACTCAGACAAGTCCAAGTTTTTAGCAAGAGAGTGGAACAACCAGTACTTTCACACAGCTGGTAGGGCTGTTAATTGGTATAATGATGTTGGCACTACCAAATGAAGTTGAACATGCTCATATTCCACAATTTATCAAGTTTAATCTGATGCCTATATCCTAGAGAAACCCTTATTTCTGTGTATCTCACAGTACATAGAAAAGAGTTCATAATAACAAAAAACTGGAAACCATATAAGTATCTACCAACAGTAATACGAAAAAGATATTATTGTATAGTCTCAGGGCACCTGGGTGGCTCAGTCGGTTAAGTGTCTGCCTTCAACTCAGGTCATGATCCCGGGATCATAGCTGGGAGTCTGGCTCCCTACTCAGTGGGGTCTACTTCTCTCTCTCCCTCTGCCCCATCCTTCCCTGGTACTTGCTCTCTCTCTCTCTTAAATAAATAAAGAAAATCTTTAAAAAGAGAGAAATTATTGCAGTCTTATTATAGAATAGAGTAGCTAAAAATAAGTGAATTGTAACCTCACACATGAAAATAGGTTAATTTGAAAAACAGGACTTAATCTGAGTTAGTTTGCAAAACAGGAAAGAAGAGAATTTTACATACTAAGTAATTCCATTATATAAAGTTCATAAGCAGGTAAGACTAACGATATGTTGTTTGTGGATGCAGGCTTAAAGTGGTACAATTATAAAGAAATTGCTGACAAAAAATCCTAAAGGGTAGTTGTCTTTGAAGGCAAGTGAGGATACTTTCAGTGATGGGTATCCAGGGTGTCCAGGACTTCTGAGATCCTGATAATGTTCTTCTCTAAGTCTCGGTAGGGGCTGCATAGGTATTATTAATTATTATTATTATTATTATTATTATTATTATTATTATTATTTCTCTATAAACTGCCCACATGTAATACCAAAAAAGTGGGGAAAATGTATACTTCACGGTTCCAAAGCCAAATGGTGAAAAGAATACAACAGAAATTGTCCCTAAATTCTACTAGGCACTTCATGGATTCCAAATCAGAATTATTCACATTCCTTGCATTTATTCGAGCTGGGCTTTCTGAAACCTGGCTCTCTGAAGCCACGGAGCATGCGTGCCGGGTTAACATGTTCTGAGCTGAAAATTTCCCTCCACAGTTGCAGGAGCCAGAAGAAGAGCAGAAAATGATATTCTCCACACACTTTGAACACATTTGGAAAATAGAAAGATAAAAACAAGAATGAGATCATGGAGATTCTCTCCCCCCAAAGAAAGGCTGTGTACAACAAAGGAGGAAATACATAGAAAAAAATAAAATTTGGCATTTGGAATTACCTGGTTGGGTATGGTAAAAAATAATAATAATAATAAAGAAAGAAAAAGATAATTGTGAAAAGAAAGTGCATTTAAATTTTGTTCATTTGATTTGCTTTGATCTTCTATGAACAGATCTGACCCTTGGCAATCCATTGTTCAGATTTTTTCCCCTTAACTTTCAGTTTTAAATTCTGCTTTTCAAATCATAACCTCCTGTGTTTACTAAATTATTCAACAGATTCATATGGCAATGTGTATGTTTGTCCCAAACTGGAAAGTAAAATGAAACTGTCTGTATTTCTTACATTCATAAAATAATGGGTAGGGATAACTCTTTAAGTAATTAAAGTAGAAAGGCAATCAAGATCACAAATGGAAGAAAGTAGAAGCTAAGATCCTCTGCCACTCTCAGCGTTTTTAACCCTCAGTCTCAATCAAACTTTTAAGAGCAGGTTTGTTTGTTGCTTTCTCATTCCAAACTCACGGCTTTCTTTCAATTTGTCTCTTGGATTCCAAAAACTTTGCATTCCCTCACAATTGTTATCACCTTTTTTTTTTCACGATTTTTATTATTTTTTATTGAAATTCAATTTGCTAACATACAGTATTACACCCAGGGCTCATCCCATCATGTGCCCTCCTTAGTGCTCATGACCCAGTCACCCCATCCCTCCCATCTTCTTCCCCTTCTGCAACCCTTTGTTTCCCAGGGTTAGGAGTCTCTCATGGTTTATCTTCCTCTCTAATTTTTCCCCACTCAGTTTCCCTCTTTTCCCTTATAGTCGCTTTCACTATTTCTTATATTCCACATATGAGTGAGACCATATGATAATTGTCTTTCTCCAGTTGACTTATTTCACTCAGCATAATACCCTCCAGTTTCATCCATGTTGAAGTAAATGGTGGGTATTCGTTCTTTCTGATGGCTGAGTAATATTCCATTGAATATATAGACCACATCTTCTTTATCTATTCATCTGTCGAAAGGCATCATGGCATCACAATTTGGCTATTGTGGAGATTGCTGCTACGAACATTGGGGTACAGGTATCCTGTCATTACCTTCTTCTGATTCAAAAACTGTCATGAAACTCAGCAAAGTTCTCAGAGAGTAAGGCAAGCAGAAAAATCTGGGGGCACCTGGGTGTTTCAGTTGGTTAAATGTGCAACTCCTGGTCTCTGTTCAGGCCATGATTATCATGGGTCATGGGATCGCACTCAGCAGGATGTCTGCTTGAGATACCCTCTGTTTGCTTGCTCTCTAAAAAACTGAATCTTAAAAGAAGAAGAAGGAGGAGGAGGAGAGAGAGAGAAAACCGTGGACTTCAGTGATCACTCTGTTCCTTAAAGCAGTCACTCTACCTGCTTGTGATGGAAAGAGAGAAAAGAACCTTTGTAATCCTAGCCCTGCCACCAATCTTAGATAAACAATGTATCCTAAAGGTTTAGTTCCATGCTCAAAGTAGAATTTCCTTTCCCAAGTCTCTGAAGAGGGTCCTTTCACTTCTTTTTTGACTTCACACCTGTAGTCAGGGGCAGCTTGGTACATCAAAGGACAGCTGCCATGCCATTGGAGTTGCAAGAACATTCTTCCTGTGACAACCATCCACTGGGCTGGCTCTGATGACTAGAAGACCAAGTCTTCATTTAATCCTTAAAATATTAGGAAATAGTATCTCCTTTTTCAAGACATGTCTCCTGAAAAAAATTTTTTTTCTCCCCCGGATGCCAAATCTCCCTGCCTTTGCTGTGCATTCCTCTCTCGATTACATTTTTAGACCTTTCGGAGTAGCTGGTGCCTCTCCCTGGAGGTTGGGCTACAGAATGTCAGTGTCCTTTTCAGAAGTGTGATGTCCAAATTGAGCACCATACTCCAGATGTGGTGCAGATGCCATGGAATACTAAGTGATTTATTTCCCCCTTTTCACTAAACTTCCCAAATGTTGCTCCTTTTGCTAGAAACCACATCCCACGGGAAGCTCATACAGAAACAATCCAGGATTAGCTTCGGCCTCCCACTGGAGTTACCTGTGCTGAAAGAGTGTTTGGTGTGAAGTTGCCACAGTTCACAGGGCATCCCTCCAAGATGTGGGAGTGAAATATTTCCAGGTCCTGCAGCTGGGCAGGAACATACTCCATATGTTAAAATACATATACAGCAGGAGTCAACTATAAACCCCAATATTGGGGCACCTGAGGGTCTCAGTGGTTGATCCCAGCTTCTGGGATCAGTCCCACATCGGGCTCCCTGTATGGAGCCTGCTTCTCCTGCCTGTGTCTCTGCCTCTCATGAATAAATAAATAAAAATCCTTAAAACAAAACAAAACAAAAACTGAAGATCATGTTTATATAAATGGCTAACCAAACCAAATGTTTTAAAAGGTCTTATTTATTTGGGAGAGAGAGAGAGCAGGGGGAGGGGCAGAACAAGGGGATCACAAGCCGACTCCCTGCTTGAGTGGAGAGCCCCATAGGATGTGGGGTTTGATTCCATTATCCTGACATCACAACTTGAGTGGAAACCTGGAAACTGAGAGTGGGATGCCGAACTGAACAAGCCACCCAGGTGCCCCATCACAAAACCAAATTTTGCATATCTTGCACTTTTGCAATTTTGCACTTTTTTTTTTTTTTTTTGATGGGAGAGACTGTCATTTCCCAACAAAATTGGTATGGTTCTCATTTCCTTTAAACTCTGTTCATACAGTTAAACTTGTTTCTGATGTTAACCTAAGGATTATACCCGTCAAATTAAAATAGTCTAGAAAAGAAAAAAAATATGAATTGTCCTCTTAAACTAGGTTTTCATATTTTAGATTTTATTCGTCTGTCCTTTTGGAAGAAATGAAAGACTTGCTTTCAGTTAGCCATCCTAAAGAAGGAGTCCCTTTATATTGTATTATTTATGTTTGTGCCAACCCTGAACTCAGTGCAAATCTGCAGTTACTATGGTCAAATATTTCTTCTCAACAGCTTATCCACGTGGGCCTGTGTGGCCTTTCAGATCTCTGAGTGTCATTCCAAACTGCAAATGATGTCTAGAGGGAAATATTGTAGTTCAGAACTGAAACCTATACCCTATACTCCCCCACCCACATACTGCGCAGGATGCTCACTCTTCCATTAAATTAAAGACACTGGAAATGATGTCAGCATTTTACTTTTACTCCCTAATCTATACACTTACTCCTTGGTAGAGATTCTATGGTGCTTTCCCATTCCAATTGGCTCCAATTTTTTGTTTGTTTGTTTGTTTGTTTTGTTTTTAGCTGCAAGCGCATTGGTAGTTTCTAGCTATTGAAGTATTTGAAGGAGTGTGCAATGAAGAGGGGGATGATGGGGATGGATGAGACAGGCTAATGAGAAAGTCCTCTGGACTGAGACTGTGGAGGGTAAAGAAATTATTCAGCTTGGGGAGCTTAGAAAGGAATCCTGTAGCAATTCATTTCAGTCCTGGATTGTCAGAGTCGGTCTTAACTGTTTATTCACTTTTTAAAAACTAGTCCTAGAAAAACCAAATGATCCATTTGGGGTTTGCAAGAGGTCTTCCATAACTCAGAGGACTGGCACGTTAATTTAATCAGAAACTTGGCTTCTTTTCCATCTTTTCATTTTGTCAATTAAGAAGCATAGCCACAATGCATAGATTATTTGGGATGCAAAGAAAATCAAAGTACTCCCAGAGACTTGTTGGGCCAAGGAGACATTCACCTGGGACTACTTAAGAGATCAATTTTCAAAGCCTATAAAAAATAAGTGGAATTGCCCTTGTGTGAGTCTGTTAGCATCTATACCACTGCATTATGCATGATCTTGGCCATATTCATGGTTTGTCTATTCATCACACTGATTCAACAAAAGTTTTCCTTTTTTGCCAAATGGCAGATATCAAGACCAAATCCATACTTTCCTCACTCTGGTTTCTTGGCAGGAGTCTTTCTTGTCCCTCTAAGCTATGTGTAAGTTTTCTTTGGTATAGCCACAGAAGTTTGGCCTCTTCTCTGCGGGGGCAGTTTTGAAGGCTTATAGACATTTCCCTAATCTTAATATTTTCTAGATAATTTTTCTTTTTTGCATCCTGTCTTTTTTTTTTTTTATTTCAAATAAACTCATTATCATTAGCCTCTCTTAAGTAGATCTCATCTAGGTAGTTAATAAACATGACTTTCACATAAATGTTTTAAGAAGAAAAAAACATAGATCTGATTCCTACCCTCTGTTAGTGTTCACACATATTCATAGATACAAAGCAAACAGCAATCGTGCACCTTTTTTCACTAACAGCAAGTAATTTATTCATTTTAATGCAAGAGTATGTAAAGTGGAAGTTTGTGTTTGAATTACAAGTTCAGTAAACAGAGTCATTATAATTGCCTATTAGGATGATTTTTATGTTTTATAAGCATTGAATTTTTGGATAACTCATAGCAAGTAGAAAGCCCATGTGCCATTTTTTTTTCTTTCACAGATTTAATCTAGAATAGCTATTCAAACTTTCTATTTCAAACTCTATTCAGACTGCTGAATATTTGTTTTTAGTGCTTTTTCTCTCTTGACCAAGATAGTAATTGCCTTCACTGAAGAAAAATAATTTTGTTTATTCTATTTATTATTCCAAATCCCCTGTTCTAATTTGTTTTATATAGCTTGCTCGGCTGTTGCAGCTTTCTCAATTTCTTCTGATTGGGCACTATTGTTTAAATCTTGTGAATGATTGTCATTAATTTGTCAGAAGAAATATTTTAGTCCAAGTCACTATGGATATGAGTTGTTATTAGATTTATATACTTGATAATTGCATGCCGCAATTGAGTCTTTCCCGCTGACCATCAATAGCATCTCAGGCAATGGCTTAAGTGGTGGCGCTTATGAAACTTACCATGTTCTGTAATTGTCAACTTCAATTTTTTTCCATCATGCCCTTAAATTAGAGACATATTAGTGACCAAGACTTCCAGAAACCAAATTCCTCCTTTCTCTTACAGAATGACTTTCCTGAAGGAGAAGAGAACTCATTCACAAATTTTAGCCAGTTGTTCCTTTGTTTCAGAAAAGCTTGGAATCGAGACAAATTAGAGGAGATGTGTAATTCTTGACATGAAAAGCAGGGAGATGGATATGAATCTAAACCATACGTTTTTCCACTCAGCTGTAGAGGCTTAAACAGAGCTGGAATAATCTCCTTTTGCAACTCCAGACACCAAGAAAAGTGAGTTTCTGTTACAGCAGTGTTTACAGGCTATGAACAGGTACTACTGGAGGTAGGTGATGTGCTTTCAAGTGGCACCTATGTGAACAGTTTATTCTAATGGTTAGGTGTTTACTTTTCATCCAACATTTTATTATGGAAAATTTCAAAATACAGCCAAAGGGAAAGAATTTTACAGTGAACATCCATAAACCTACTGCCTACATTCTACAATTAACATCTTACTATATGTGCTTTATCACACAGATAGCTTCTATCCATGCTTTGATCTAGCCATCAATTCCTCTTACTTTTAATGCATTTTATGCGTCTTATTTTTAATGCTTTTCAGACACCCGTACATTTCTTCTAAAACCCTCTAGCATGCAGATTATTGAGAGTTCAATATCTATGTACAGTTTATTTTTCTGTGGGAGTAAAATTTACTGTCTTTGACAAAATGCATACATATACCTGTGTAACCCAAACTCCTATAAAAATATACAACATTAGCATCACCCCACAAAGCTCTTTGATGCCTGTTCTTCCTTAATCCCCATCCCTCCCTCTTATCCCCAGGCAACCACTATTCTGAGATTTATATTTATATATCTTAACCATGGATAAGTGTACCTATTTTGGAACTACAAATAAATACAACCAATGGTTTCCATTTCTGGTAAGGCTTCTTTTGGGTAAGGCTTCTTTCACTCCACCTAAGTTTTTCTTCATCCCTGTTGTTCTATATATCAGTAGTTCACTCCTTTGTGGGAGCTTTTTTTTTTTTTTTTTTTTTTTTTTGGTCTTTTCAAGGGACGCCTGGGTGGCTCAGTGATTGAGCGTCTTCAGCTCAGGGCGTGATTCTGGGATCCGGGATTGAGTCCCATGTTGGGCTTCCTGTGTGGAGCCTGCTTCTCCCTCTGCCTATGTCTCTGCCTCTCTCTCTCTCTCTCTCATGAATAAATAAATAAAATCTTTTAAGATTGCAAGATTTTATTTATTTATTCATGAGAGAGAGAGAGAGAGAGAGACATCGAGATAGCACAAGTGGGGAGAAGAGGGAGAAGCAGACCTGCCACTGAGCTGGGCTTGATCCCAGCACCCCAGGATCATGACCTGAGATGAAGGCAGATGCTTAACTGAGTTAAGCAGGCACCCCAATTCATTCTTTTGTATTGCTGAATAATAGTTTATTCTTTATGTGCAGAGAGATTTTTACTTTCCTAGGGTGAAATTGTAGTTGTCAAGTAATAGCACAGTATATTATTTTTACATTGCTAGGAAACATAGGGAATTTTTTTCCAAAGTGGCTGTATACTATTTTACATTACCAGCAGTGATACATGAGTGGTTTGGTTGTCCTATCTTCAGTCTTTTTTAATTTTACTCTCTCTATCGATATGAGTGATACTCATCGTGATCGTAATTCGATTTCCCAGGTGTTTGTATTTAGTATGTTTTAGGAAAAAGATAATTAGAACATTGAGTCTATGATTTCAAGTGTATCAGACTGAAGCCAAAGCCAAGTAATAAGTATGTCAATTTAAGGTGAAGTTAAATTAAAATTCCAGATAAATAGATTGGATGGTATCTGGATATATCAAAATTTGTGAAGTGGTTTGTGAATAAGTGAAGTTTGGGAAATGCTGTTATAGAGGAAGTTATTTTTCAGACTTCCTCAATCCATGGCTTTTTTGGATTGAATCAAAATATCAACACTTGAAGATCTTTAAGAAATTCAGACAATTTTTTGAAGAAGATGTACAGATAACAAACAGGTACACAAAAAGTTGCTCAGCATCATGAATAATCAAGAAACTGAATATAATCAAAGTCACAATGAGATACAACCTCACACCTGTTGGCATGGCTATTATCAAAAAGGGGGGGGGGAGACAAACCAAAAACAGACTCTTAAATACAGAAGGGAGGTTGCCAACTGCTGGTTGCCAAAGGGGAGGAATATTGGGGAATGGATAAAGGGAAATAGATAAAGGAGATTAAAAGTACACTCAGTCATGTATAGAATTGTAGAACCATCATATTGTAGACCTGAAACTAATATAACACTCTGATAATTATATTTGAATAAAAAAATAAAGGAAATAACAAGTGTTGGTGAAGATCTGGAAAAAAGAGAATTTTCAGGCAAGTGTTGGTAAAAATATAAACTGGCATCGCCACTATGGAAAACGGTATGGAGGCTCCTCAAAAAATTAAAAATAAAACTACCTTATGATTCAGCAATTCCATTTCTGGGTATCTATACAAAGAAAATGCCAACACTAATTTGCAAAGATATATGTGCCCCCTCTGATCACTGCAGGATTATTTACAGTATCCAAGATATGGAATCAACCTAAGTGTCCACCGATGGATGAACACATAAAAAAGATGTGGTGTATATACAATAGAGTATTACTCAACCATAAAAAAGAAGGAAACCTTGCCATTTGTGAAGATATGGATGGACCTTGAGGGCCTTATGCTAAGTGAAATAAGTCAGAGAAAGACACAGACTGTATAATCTCACATATATGTGGTATTTAAACAAAAAACAAACTCATAGAAACAGAGACTAGGTTGATGGCTGCCAGAGGTGGGAGTTGGAGGGTGGGCAAAATGCATTAAGGATTTCAAAATGTACAAAATTCTAGTTATAAAATAAACAGTTATGAGATTATAATGTGCAGAATAGTGACAGCAGGCATATAGCATAGTTAATAATATTGTATTGCCTATTTGAAAGTTTCTAAGACAGTAAATCTTACAAGTTCTGGTCACACACACACAAAATTGGTAACTGTATGGTGACAGATGTTAACTAGACTTATTGTAGTAATCATTCCACAATAGATACAAATATGGAATCATTATGCTATACACCTGAAACTAATGGTATATGTCAATTATACCTCAATACAAAAAAAAAATTCCAATTACCATTGTCTATTACAGAGTGGTTGAGCTCTAAGATTAGAATTCTATATAAGCCTAGGTAAAAAATATTTCAGGTGTCAATTCTGCTTTTGAGGTCATGCTTTAAACAAAGGAAAACTGTATTACAAAGGCAAAATAGCAAGCTAGATATTAATACCCATTGAAGCCAGCAAGCTGGGTTTGCTCCTTGGTTCCACTACTTCCTTACTGTGAGATCCAGGCAACTTACCTTCCCTCTCTGTGCTTCAGTTCCTCATCTATAAGTGTGGGGAATAATAGGAACAATTTACATAGAATTATGAGAAATATATGAGTAAAAACATGGAAGTAGGGATGCCTGAGTGGCTCAGTGGTTGAGCGTCTGCCTTTGGCTCAGGGCATGATCCCAGGGTCCTGGGATCGAGTCCCACATCCAGGCCCTCCGCAGGGAGCCTGCTTCTCCTTGTGCCTATGTCTCTACCTCTGTGTGTATGTGTTTCTCATGAATAAATTCATGAATAATCTTCAAAAAAAACCCATGTAAGTAGCACAAAGTAAGTACTATATAAGGGATGAGCAACGATTATTACTACGGTTGAAGGAGAATCAGCCCAGTGAGGGGAAGGGTTCTGCAGGCCAACATCTCTAACCAAGGAATAAGACAGAAGAGTAAATACCTCTAGAAGCAAAAAGACTCATATCTTGTCAGCCTGATGTTTGTTTCCCCTTCTTCTAGTATAGCAACTTGCTCTTCCTTTGGGCAACAGCCTCCCCACATTCTCAATGTAGTTAAGGCTGACCTTATTTCCCGGCATTCCCATCCCTCAGTTTATAGGATTGGTCAAGGGATGAACACCTAATCTCAGTCAGAACATACCACTTGTTTGTGCAGTTGCCACAGGTGCTACTGAGAAAGATTCATTCCCTTTCTTTCTGCCTCAGTTACTAAGCCAATAAGACACAATGATGGTACTGCTGGGAGTCATTTTGCATCCTCTGAGCAGAGATTTCAAGAGACTGAGTCCCATGCTGAGCCGAAGAGAGAGAAAGAGAAAGAGACAGAGAGACTGAGAGAGAAACAGAGACAAAGTGAGAGAGAAACAGAGGCAGAGACAGAGAGGAAGACCAAAAGAGAGACAGAGGCAGAGTGAGAGACAGAAACAAACAGAGAGACAGAGAGGCAAAGACAGACAGAGACAAAGAGAGACAGACTGGCAGAGGGACAGAGACACAAAGAGACAGGGAGAGAGAGAGAGTGAAAGAAAGGGGACACAGAGACAGATCAAGAGACAGAAGCTATGAATGGCTGGCATCATTTAATCAACTGGCTCTAGCTGTATCAGTTGGACCTTACCAGCTGTGGACTAAGAATATCTTGTTTTTGCCTAAGCCGATTTGACTTTGGTTTCTGTTATTTGTAAGTGAGAATCCTGATGAGTACATCTTTTATTATCAAAGGCACATCTTGCCAAGGTAGTTTTCCTGGGTTAGGGGGGCTTTGCTTGTTTATGTAAACATCTCTCTCTACAGAAACTTCTGTGGGTGGTTTGTAGAGATTACGTGGAGATTCTGGCAGAGCCAGGTTTATGAAATTCCTCAGCAGTCAGGGGACAGGTTTGAAGAGAAGTGATGCCAATCAGTTTACCGGGGAGCCAGCATGGGAACCAGGAAGAGACCGGTTAGTTGCCCAGGCCATCAGGGTTCCATGGTCTGTGTGAGGTGGAGTGGAGTGGGCCAGGGCCCGAGGGGAGGGTAAGATTCTTGAGCAAATCTGTGCTCCGTAGGTATTTCCCTGGCACTGCAAATGAGATAAGAGATCTGCTGCTTTACTTTCCTTCTCTTTTCTCAGTCTGCCTCTTTGAACTGTTGCTGCCGAAACTACCAGAACTCTGTCACCGGATCTCAATACTGTCTGATAACACCTCTGATAGCAATCCTACCTTTTATCTTCGGACTAAGACT
Organism: Vulpes lagopus; assembly: GCF_018345385.1. Classification (NCBI taxonomy): domain Eukaryota; kingdom Metazoa; phylum Chordata; class Mammalia; order Carnivora; family Canidae; genus Vulpes; species Vulpes lagopus. The sequence continues at coordinate 106,187,248 of NC_054829.1, forward strand.
CCTGTAACATGATGTAATCATTTGACTTCAATTGGCCCAGCCATCTGGAAAAGGTGACTGTCAGTCATTTGGTGGCACCGGAAGAAAGCTGGAGATTACATTCACGTTCAGTGACTTGCTAATCACATTATCAATAAATAGGGCTTCTTGTTGTAAAGCTGGGTAATTGCACTTCTGGTTGCTAATATCTCATGGGCCTAAAAGAGTGATTACAGATAATAAGAAAGTTGAGGTTCAAGGGACTGTGCAAATTATTAAACAATGAATGGAGGGTGCTTGAATGGTGTCATGGAGTGAACCTCCTGGCCCTAAACCACCCACTCACACACAGCTGAAGGCCAAGCAGCAGGGGGCCTTCCATGGTGCACAAACATCGCTAACTCCACACAGGCCCCAGTTATGGATTTCTAACCACGCAGGAAAGTGAAGAGAAGTGGTGCTAGGGAATGAGTGGGTTCAAGTAGGGTGGGGGTTGGGGCTGAGGGGACAGAAGCCCATAAACATAGCCCATGGTGATTAGCAAGAGTTTTCTGGTTATGGTCCATTCTCTTGTCACTTCATGTACTCATTTATTTTTATGTTCCATTCACTCATTCAAAAACTAACTGAAACTCTACTGGGGTGACAGAGACTCTACAAAGTGCTGGATATCACATGAGGCCACCCTCACAGAACACACAGTCCAGCTGGTGGGGACAGATACTGAATGGTCACCAGGATGGTGATGATTACTACAGAGCACAGACACCGTGTGGGATGCCACAATCAAAGCTAGTCTGCAGAGGCAAGGACAGACCTGAGGGCTGGGCATTAAACCTGAGACAGGAAAGGACAAAGCTGAAGTTAGATCAGGATAAAACAAGCCTTTGGACAAATACTTCTGACCAAACGAGCAGATGGGTGTGAAGGCCCTGGGATGGGGAGCAGCTGGCTCCCTGGGAGAGCTGAAGAAAACAGAATGGTTGTAGGAGGGTGACCAAGAAGCTGTGGCTGGAAACATGGGTAGAATCAGATTAGGTGAGACTTTCCTGGTTAAGTATTGGAATATAAGAGGCTGGCCTTTTTAAAAAATTTTTAAAGATTCTATTTATTTATTCATGAGAGACACAGAGAGAGGCAGAGACATAAGCATCAGGAGAAGCAGGCTCTCCATGGAGAGTCTTATGTGGGACTCAATCCTGCATAATCAATCCCCTGGGATCACGCTCAGCCCTGAGCCGAAGGCAGATGCTCAACCACTGAGCCACCCTGAGGCTGGTCTTTATCTAAAAGCTGGCAGTGTCACACAACACTGACAGGCTTAATGGGAAATTGTAAATTTTCTTATGATTGACATTGCCCAGTTTTAGATATGCACAAGATTCTTTTTATTTTGTAGGTTTAGTCACTAGGAATAAAAGTAAGGTGTAGGAATTTATAAGAGGCAAATCATTAATAACTAGGTCAATAAGAACAGAGACCTTAAAAGAAAGGATTTGGGGATTTTCTTTGTTCCATTACACCTTTTTAGAATTTTTTTGTTTTCTCCTCTTCTATTTGAAATTCTCTTTTCCTACTAAGATAGATCATGAAAAGTTCCATGTTTATGGTATATATCTATTTGTATAAATACATGTGAGAGATAATAGAAAACTAAGTTCACACACACACAAACAGCAGATAATATAAAAGTTTTAGAAAGCAATCTGAAAGATTGGAAGTTTGGATAAGAATGTGTAGGGGCGCCTGGCTGGCTTAGCCAGTAGAGCCTGTGACTCTCGATCTCAGGGTCGAGTTCAAGCCCCACATTGGGTGTGGAGTCTCCTTTAAAAAAGAATAAATAAATATGAAATTAATTAAAGTTAAACCGTGACAGGGTTTAAATACAAAAAGATGAAGAGCCAACTTTAAATGAGTACAGAAACAGAGATGTTAAGAAGTCATTAAAGAGGGTTCAAAAACCAACAAAAGGTATTTTAATTGATTCTTGAAAGCATAGGGCTGAGGGAAGAGCAGAACAACTAGCAAATATCTTCAAGGGCCAGAGAAGTCACAAGAACATATGAAGCCACTGCCTCTAATGGAGTGAGGAATCACAGGGTCTGCATAAAAGCATTCACATTTAAAACTCTCTCTTTAAGAAAAACCATACTGACCAAACAATTTGCTCCCCTAAGAATAAAGTAATAAATCCTCCAAATTAACATAAAATAGAAAAGGAAACTCTGAACGAATCCTTCCATGCTATCATGTTCTGTGCCACTCTCTCTTTCCTGTTCTGCTTTCAGACATCTGGCCTGGCTCCTGGGGACCTATGTGGATCTGGGTTTTGGGGAAGATAACCCTTCTCTATCCTTAGCATAACCAGCAAGTTACTTAGTTGGGTTTTGCTGAGACTTAACTCTAATTATTATGGATATGATGGCTCAGAGGGAATGTGGGGGGCAGATCATGAGAATGCGTAGTAAGGCATTTGAAAAAGATGACTCCTCTTCAAAATGGTGTATGAGGAGGGAAGGGGGCTCTGCCTTTCAACAGTGGGGACAGGCCTCCACCACAGACCCCAGGAATTCAAGAGAATCTTGGGGACAGAGGTGCCAAGGTTCTCAAGGGCATCTACTCAAATATCCCCATCTCCATTTTCAGGGTCCTACTTCTTTCCCATCAAGGCCCTGACTTTGGCTTGTGCTGGGAATCCAATCTCTCTGAACTACCATTCTAACAATGAAGTCCTCCAGCTGTAGGAGATGAGGGTCACTGTAAAAACTGCCAAAGAGTTTTCTTTTTTATTCTCATACTTTGCTTTAACTTGTTGATTAACAGATCTGCCAGTCATTTTCTCTCTTTGTTAACTCTCCCCGTCCCTACAGTTACTATTTCCCACATACCTTCTAAATGCCTGTCTCTTGTACCAGTTAATGTACCTCTTTCCACCTGTATTCTGTCTCAGTTCTCCTGCTAGAGATTGGCAATCATCATGCCAGGAATTAGTAGCACCTCCCACAGTGCTGTGGTCTCCTTTCCTACTAGTAGGTTAGTGATGCAGAGTCCCATCCTCAGTTTTGCTTTCTAGGACCATATGCAATACCAGCTCTCTTGGGATGTGTATTTTCTCATTCAGGTTATTTATTGGGAAAGTGCTCTCTGGAAGAGTGAGAGAAACAGTGATAGGGCAACAAGGAAAAACTAAACAAGGGTGTGATGTCAACTACAGACTAGTTTTCCCTCATGGAAGATCTGAGGCAGGAATTGCACAGTAGAATTGGCCCAATCCACTGATACAAAAGATGGGCTCCTTACCCTAGGTAGGACCAGTTCTGCAGTGCAGTTTCTGCCCCAGGTCACAGTCTGCATTATCTCTACCCTCCAACCCCAACACATATACATAAAGAACGGGCAATTCTCCGTTGAGTTGTTATCAGCTGTTGAAACAAATTTCTAGGCCCAAGGTGGAGCTGCTCCTGCCCAGGTACCTCACCAGGAAACCAAAACTTGTCCTCAAATGCTCCACTTGATCAGAAACACAGTATACATAGTCAACCAATCCCCGAATGCTAAGCCAGTCCTTGGCTCTATACTTAGTTCATGTTGTTCCTCTTATCCAAAAAAGGTTGACTGTATAGCCCTAGCCAATCAGACATTTTCTGTTTTTCTCTTCCTGTTCCTTATTCTTTATCCTATGAACATTAACTTTAAAAAATAAGCTGGGAGCTGGAAATCCAGTGGATTTTCATTGGCTGAGTTGTGACTGTCTCTTATTGGCCGGGCTATTTCCAAGGAGGAGGAAGACTTCCTTCCTCTTGCTGGGAAAGTAGAGTAGTATTCACATTCAAGGTGCTTCTCTTCGTGTTGGGGCTGCAAATTAATGACAAGTAGCAGGGCATGAAAACTCCCCATGCCAAACCTCCAGACTGACTCCAGTGTAGTGAGGTTTCCCTATATTAAATTTCACATTTACCTCTTTGATCCAGATCTTTCTTTGAAAGTATTACTGATCAATAGTCAGGTCCTTTATATTTAGTGGTTTTGTCCCTCAGTGTCAGGAAGGACCTTTTCTGGTTGTCTTGTCCTATGTAGAAGGGAAAGTGCATAGCAGATAGAAACCACTTAAGTCCACATTTGTGTAACAAGAAAGGTTAGGAGCAAGAAACTCTCAGGTACGTCCCATCTAAAGTCTGTATCTTCTCATCATTGAGCCACCATCATCCTACTGGATACGTTGTTTTTTAAAAAGTTCAACAGCCAACAAGATACAAAAATTAATATAATTATACAAAACAGAAGAAACATAACAATTCCAAATTGTATGATGGTTCTTTTTGTTTGTTTGTTTGTTTTGCTTGGTGAATAAGTTTATTATTGGCTTTATCTGAAAAATCTTCATAGAAAATTATGGTTTGGTTTATTAGCTCTCAGCAGCCTGCTCCTGAGCTCTAAGGAAGCTGGCCTTCTTTTGAGCTACCCGATCTTTCTTTTGGGCAAGAGACATCTTAGGACGGTTCCTCCTCTTCTTCTTAACTTCTTTCTTAGGCTTCTTCTCATAGATGGGATTCTCTCGTATAGCAGCGTGAGCTTTCTTATACATCTCCTCCATCGTGTCTGGAGTAACGTTGTTCTTTGTATATTGAGAGAATTGTTTCTTGTAAGCATCTTCATCTTCCTCCATTAGGTAACGCATATAATCTGCAACATTCTGACCCATGATGTGCTTTTGATGAACTTCTACATTGAATTCCTTGCTTTCTGAATCATAACCAGGGAATCGTTTGGTACTGTGAGGGATAGACAAGCCTCCGTCCACTGCTCCCTTGAGGGCCCCAAAAACTTTATTTCCAGTGGTAGTTCTGGCAAGCCCTGCATCCAAATAGCAGGTGAAGGCACCAGGTTGACCATCAATGCTTTCCACATTGTATTCATCTCCAGTCACTTCCACTTGGCCTTCATAGATCTTGTCCATGCCAAATCTATTGAGGAGCCTGCGGGCCAGCAGCAGGCCGGTACAATATGCTGCAGCATAATTTGTCAGGCCAACCTTCACACCATACTTTGGGAGTTCATGAGCATAAGCCGCACAAACGATCATGTCTCCTTCTATGCGGGCATAAGCAATCTGACAAATGATATCTCGGTTGGTTACACGAACTATCATCCTGTATTTAGGTGTGTTGTACTTATTTTTGTCCTGAATTACCAAGCGTTTCCGGGCATAATAATCAGTTTTACCCTCTCGTCGTCTTCTAAATTTCACTTGGTATCTCTTGAAGTAAGCCTTATTCTTGACAACCTTAACAAACCCCATCCTGCGGCGGCCGCGGCTCACCCCAGACCAGCAGGCCCAGCAGCCCTCGGCGGGGGGAAAAGGCCTCAGCCCGTGCGCAGGCGCAGTATGTAGCACTGATCTGTATGATGGTTCTAAACTAGGACTCGAGTTCTGAAAGTAGCCAACTAAAATATTTATTGGCACTTATTTGAACTTAGGAGGAAAAGGTTCTGTCTAGAAAGGCAAACCAGAATCATGTATGCCTCCTGAAAGTCTCCACTTAAAGCAACCATGAGAGCAGAATTATGAATGAATACTGCAAGAACACACTGAAAGAATTAACCAAGTGTATTTGGAAAGATACAGTGAAAGTATAAACAGGAAGCAATAGTTAATTAACTTTTTGCAAAACAGCAAAACTTCAAAGCATGTTAAAACAATATCGTTATCTCAAAAGAGCTATTTGGAACCAAATGTGTTATTGATAATATAGTCCATAAGGTTGCAAATTCAGAGATTGTAAATTTGGAAAAGAATACAAAGTTAGTGAATAGTTAGGGGTTTGTTTCTTTAAAGCCTCCTTCAGGATGCTCTCTTCGCTAGTTTCAGACAATGTTTGGCCTGGCTCTCACCAAAAAAGCATGTGGATAGATTAATTTATATAAATTGAGATGCCAGGTTGGTAAGTTTGGATAATTTAAATTCTTCAGCAAACGTATGGGGGCCTTCAGCCACTTTAAGAGGCTGTTTAGCTATGGCTCTCAATTCAGCCTTAGTCCAGGGAACATAAGAAACTTGAGTTTTATTTAGATCCTCAGAAAACTTAACCTTAAAGAGGTAAATTTAAGGGGGAGATGCAAGATGACAGAAGAGTAGGGATTCTCATTTCATCTGGTCCCCTAAATTTAGCTAGATAACTATCCAACCATCCTGAATACCTGTGAATTCTACCTGAGATTTAAAGAAAGCATGGCTGGAACTCTACAAATAGTGACCACTTTTTGCAAGGTAGGAGTGCAGAGAAGAGAAATAGTGGGGATATATGGGAATATACACAATGAGGGGAGGGAGCCTTTTTAAAGTGAGCTTCAGGAAAGTGATATAGTCCTGGAGCTCAAAATGAGAATCTTTAGAAATATGCTCCTGTGAGACTTCACTGCCTGAAAAGTGTTCAGTGGTGAAGCAGGGCAGAACTACAGGTGGGACAGTGGGGACTCAATATTCCTGGAGGCACAAAAAGAACAGGGTGTCTGAGCTGGCAGGTTCCCAAGCATTGGACTGGGGAAACAGGTTTAGGTCAGTGAGCCTGGGAGAAGGCTCAGTTTGTACTGCCATAATGAACTGTGCCAGATCAGGTGACCACTCTGTGTTTTGGGTCCTGTAAAGGAATGGAGCACAGCAACTTTCCACCCTCCTCTGGGAGAGGTAGAGCAGGTGCACTTAACTAGATGAACACTCTCTGTGCAGGGCTCTGCAAATTGCACAAATCAGTGTCCCCCCATCTGCCCCTAGTGAGGATCTGAGTGGGTGGGCACCATAGGAGTCTGAAGAGTTTGGCACACATAGGGATCTCTCAGTTCTGGGGCTGGAGATTGGAATGTGGCCAATTTTTTCCCCCTTTCACCATCAAGAGGCATGGGAGGCCTTCAGGGAACAAAAATCTAACACAGCAAACAGCTTACACTGAGCCCAGCCCCCTGGCAAGGGGTAGGGCATCTCTGCCCAGGCATAAACATCTGAGAATCAGTGCAGCAGGCCCCTCCCCCAGAAGACCAGCTGGAAGAACAGGGGAAGAGCAAGTTTACTGACCAAGCAGCACTGGAAAGCTCCAGGACTGAGAGAAAATAGTATATAGAATGTGAGGTTTCTCTCTTATGATTCATTTATCTTTCAAGTTAAAAATTTTCAATATTCTTTTTTTTTCCATCTCAACTAGTTTCTTAGTTTATCAACTCTTTGTTTTTAAGTCTTCTTTTTTTAACTTTTATATTTTATAATTACATGTTATAGATATGTTCTTCATTTTTGGCTTACTTTCACTGTATTCAGTCTTTTGTATATACATAAGTTTTGCTTTTTAAAAAAATTTTGGAATTTAATATCTACTAATACACAGACTAAAATACACTCAGAACCAAGTGGATCACCCTGTTTGTCCTCTCTGTGAGATTATATTCTCTCTCTCCCAATCCTCTCCTTTTTTTGTTTCTTTTTATAATCTGTTTTTCCTTTCCTTTTTTCTTTTATTTTCTGGTTCCTGACCTCTTCAGTAGTGTCTAGTATGTATTTTGCTTGGGTTATGGTTGGTATTTTTCACTCTGCTCATTCATACAGTCCTTCTGCACAGGACAAAATGACTAGAAGGAAGAATTCACCATAAAAAAAAATAACCAGATTAATACTCTCTGCCATAGATCTAAAGGATATGGATTTAAGTAAAGTGTCAGAGACAGAGTTCAGGATTACAATTATAAAGTTACTAGTTGGGTTTGAAAAAAACTCTTAGTGCAGAAATAAGATCTAATCAGGCCAAAATTAAAAATACCCTAAATGAAATGCAGTCTAAACTGGATGCTCTAGCTAGGGTAAATGAGGCATAGAGAGAATAAGTGACATAGAAGACAAGTTGATCGAAAGGAAGAAAGCTGAGGAAAAGAAAGAAAAATAACTTAGAGCCCATGAGGAGAGGCTTCAAGAATAAGTGATAGTTAAAAAAAAATCCATATTATTGGAATTCCTGAGGGCACTGAGAAAGGACCAGAAGGTATATTTGAGAAAATCATAGTTAAGAACTTCCCTGATCTGGGGAAGGAAAAAGACATTCATATTCAAGAGACAGAGAGGACTCCTCCAAAAATCAACAAAAGCAGATGAACACTCTGACATAAAATAGTGAAGCTTGCAAATTTCAAAGATAAAGAGGAAATCTTAAAAGCAGCTTGAGACAAGATTCCTAACATACAATGGGAGAAATTAGATTAATAGCAGACCATCCACAGAGACCGCCAGAAAGGGCTGGCATGATATATTTGGGGTACTAAATGAGGAAAACATGCAGTTAAGAATACTTTATCCAGCAAGGCTGTCATTCAGAATGGAAGGAAAGATAAAGAGCTTCCAGAATAAACAGAAACTGAAAGAATATGTGACCACCAAGCTAGCCCTGCAAGAAATATTAAGGGGGATTTTGTAAGTGAAGAGGGAGACCAAAGAAACAGAGACAATATGCAGAAACAGGGACTGTGCAGGTAATACAATGGCATTAAATTAATATCTTTCAATAGTTACTCTGAACATGAATGGGCAAAATGCTCCAGTCAAAAGACACAGGGTAAATTAGAGAGGGAGACAAACCATGAGAGACTCCTAACTCTGGGAAATGAACAAAGGATGCCGAAGGGGAGGTGGGTGGGGGGTTAGGGTAACTGGGTGACAAGCACTGAGGAGGGCTCTTATGGGATGAGCACTGTTATACCATATGTTGGCAAATCGAACTTCAATTAAAACAAAAAACTAAACAATTACCAAGCAGCAAAGAAAAGCACTATAAAAAATCAAATAATATTCTCCTAACACAAGAGCACTTAAAATTCAAGGAAATCAGAATAAATAACTCTAAAAACTTTAGAAAAATAAAAAGACACAGGGTATCAGGCTGGATAAAAAAGCAAGATCCATCCATATGCTGTCTACAAGAGACTTGTTTTAGAGCCAAAGACACCTTTACATTGAAAACAGGAGGTAGGGAGGTGGAGAACCATTTACCATGCAAATGGACCTCAAAGAAAAGCTAGGATGGCAATCCTCATATCAGATAAATTAGATTTTAAACCAAAGACAGTAGTAAGAGATGAAGAGGGACACTATATCATACTTAAAGGGTCTATCCAACAAGAAGATCTAACAATTATAAATATTTATTTCCCTAATGTAGGAGCAGCCAATTATATCAACCAATTAATAACCAAAGTAAAGAAACACATAGATAATAATACATTAATAGTAGGAGACTTCAACACTTCACCCTCAGCAAGGGACAGAGTATCTAAGCAGAAGATCAACATAGAATAAAGGGCTTTGAATGACACACTGGACCAGATGGACTTCACAGATATATACAGAACATTCCATCCTAATGCAACAGAATACACATTCTTCTCAAGTGCACATGGAACTTTCTCCAGAACAGACCACGTACTGGGTCACAAATCAGGTATCAACTGTTACCAAAAGATTGGGATTGTCCCCTGCATATTTTCAGACCACAATGCTTTGAAACTAGAACTCAATCAGAAGAAGAAATTTGGAAGGAACTCAAACACTTGAAAGTTAAAGAACATCCTACTAAAGAATGAATGAGTTAACCAGGAAATTAGGGAAGAATTAAAAATATTCAAGCAAACTAACGAAAATGAAAGCACAACTTTCATTTCAAAAAATCTTTGGGATACAGCAAAGGCAGTCCTAGGAGGGAAGAACATTTTAATACAAGCCTCTCTCAAATAATTAGAAAAATCTCAAATACACAAACTAACCTTACACTTAAAGGAGCTGGAGGAAGAACAGCAAATAAATCTTAAACCAAGCAGGAGAAGAGAAATAATAAAGATTAGAGCAGAACTCAATGAAATAGAGGCCAGAAGAACAGTAGAATAAACAATGCAACTAGAAGCTGGTACTTTTTTTTTTAATATTTTATTTATTCATGAGAGACACACAGAGAGAGGCAGAAACATAGGCAGAGGGAGAAGCAGGCTCCCTGTGGGGAGCCTGATGTGGGACTCAATCCCAGAACCCCAGGATCATGACCTGAGCCAAAGGCAGATCCTCAACCACTGAACCACCCAGGCACCCCAGGAACTGGTTCTTTGAAAGAATTAAAAGATAGATAAGCCCCTAGCCAGACTTCTCAAAAAGAAAAGAGAAAAGAATCAAATTAATAAAATCATGAATGAAAGAAGAGAGATCAAAACCAATACCAAGGACATACAAACAATTTTAAGAACGTATTATGAGCAGCTATATGCCAACAAAGTAGGCAATCTGGATGAAATGGATGCATTTCTGGAAATTTATTAATTACCAAAACTGAAACAGGAAGAAATAGGAAACCTGAACAGACCAATAACCAGCAAGGAAATTGAAGCAGTTATCAAAAACCTCTCAAGAAACAAGAATCCAGGACTAGATGGCTTCTCGGGGGAAGTCTATGAAACATTTAAAGAAGAAATAATACCTATTCTACTAAAGCTGTTTCAAAAGTTAAAAATGGAAAGGAAACTTCCAAACTCATTCTATGAGACCAGCATTAACCTTGATCACAAAATCAGACAAAGACCCCACCAAAAAGGAGAATTACAGGCCAATATTCCTGATGAACGTGGATGTCAAAATACTCATCAAGATACTAGCCAAGAGGATCCAACAGTACACTAAAAGGATTATTCACTACAGTCACGTGGGATTTATTCCTTGGATACAAGGGTGATTCAACGTTCGTAAATCAATCAATGTGATAGATCACATTAATAAAAGAAAAGGCAAGACCCGTATGATCCTCTCAATTGGTGCAGAAAAAATATTTGACAAAATACAGTATCTTTTCTTGATTAAAACTCTTCAAGGTGTATGGATAGAGGGAACATGCCTCAATATCATAAAAGCCATTTACCAGAAGCCCACAGCAAATATTCTCAATGGGGAAAACGGAGAGCTTTTTCCCTAAGATCAGGAACAGAATAGGGATACCCACTCTCACCACTTCTGTTCAACATAGTACTAGAAGTTCTAGCCTCAGCAATCAGACAACAAAAAGAAATAAAAGGGATTCAAATTGCCAAAGAAGTCAGACTCTCCCTCTTCACAGGTGACATAATGGAGGACCTAAAAGACTCCACCCCAAAATTTCTAGAACTCATACAGCAATTCAGCAATGTGGCAGGATACAAAATCAATGCACAAAAATCAGTGGCATTTGTGTATACTAACAATGAGAGAGAAGAAAGAAATTAAGAAATCGATCCCATTTACAATTGCATCAAAAACCATAAGATACCTAGGAATAAGCATAACCAAAAAGGTAAAGGAACTGTACTTTAAAAACTATAGAACACTTATGAAAGAAACTGAGGAAGACACAAAGAGATAGAAAAACATCCATGCTCATGAAAGAATAAATATTGTGAAAATGTCTATGCTACCCAGAGCAATTTACACATTCAGTGCTATCCCTATCAAAATACCATGGACTTTTTTTTCCACAGAGTTGCAACAAATATTCCTAAGATTTTTATGGAACCAGAAAAGACCCTGAATAGCCAGGGGAATGTTGAAAAGAAAACCAAAGCTGGGGACATCATAATCCCTGACTTTAAGCTCTATTATAGAGCTGTGATCATCAAGACAGCATGATACTGGCACAAAAACAGACACACAGATCAATGGAACAGAACAGAGAACCCAGAAATGGACCCTCAAGTCTATGGTCAACTAATTTTTGACAAAGCAGGAAAGAATATCCAATGGAAAAAAGGAGTCTCTCCAATAAATGGTTTTGGGAAAATTGTACAGCAACATATGGAAGAATGTAACTGGACCATTTTCTTACATCGTACACAAAGATAAACTCAAAATGGATGAAAAATCTAATTGTGAGACAGGAATCCATCAAAATCTTAAAGCAGAACACAGGCAGCAATCTTTTGACCTCAGCTGCAGCAACTTCTTGTAAAACACATCTCTAAAGACAAGGGAAACAAAAGCAAAAATGAGCTATTGAGACTTCATCAAGATAAAAAGTTTCTGCACAGCAAAACTAAAAGGCAACCTACACAATGGGAGACAATATTTGCAAATGACATATCAGGTAAAGGGCTAGTATCCAAGATCTATAAAGAACTTATCAGGGAGCTCTGGGTGGTTCAGTGGTTAAGCGTCTGCCTTTGGTTCAGGGTATGATCCTGGGATCTGGGATCAAGTCCCACATTGGGCTCCTAGCAGGAAGCCTGCTTCTCCCTCTGCCTGTGTCCCTGCCCCGCCCCCATGAATAAATAAAATATTTTCTAAAAATTTAAAAAATTAAAAAAGAACTTATCGAACTCAACACCCAAGAGACCAAAAAATCCGGTCAAGAAATGGGCAAAAGACATGGACAGACATTTTTCCAAAGAAGACCTGCATATAGCCAACCGGCACATGAGAAAATGCTCTACATCACTTGTCATCAGGGAGATACAAATCAAAACCACAATAAGATACCACTTCATACTGGTGAGAATGGCTAAAAATAGCAAGGCAGGAAACAACAAATGTTGGTGCTTACACTGCTTACACTGTTGGTGGGAATGCAAGCTGGTGCAGCCACTCTGGAAAACAGTGTAGAGGTTCCTCAAGAAGTTAAAAACATGGGATGCCTGGGTAGCTCAGAGGTTGAGTGCCTGTTTTTGGCTCAGGGCGTGATCCTGGGGTCCAGGATCAATTCCCACATCGGGCTCCTTGCGGGGAGCCTGCTTCTCCCTCTGCCTATGTCTCTGCCCCTCTCTCTCTCTCTCTCTCTCATGAATAAATAAGTAAAATCTTAAAAAAAGAGAAGTTAAAAACAGAGCTACCCTATGACCCAGGAATTGCACTACTGGGTATTTACCCCAAAGATAGAGATGTAGTGAAACTCCGGGACACCTGCACCCCAATGTTCATAGCAGCGATGTCCACAATAGCCAAACTGTGGAAGGAGCCGTGATGCCCTTTGACAGATGAATGGATAAAGAAGATGTAATGTGTGTATATATATATACAATATATATACACAATGGAATATTAGCCATCAGAAGGGATGAATACCTACCATTTGCTTCAACGTGGATGGAACTGGGGGGTATTATGCTGAGTGAAATAAGTCAACTGGAGAAGGACAATTATCATATGGTCTCACTCATATGTGGAATATAAGAAATAGTGAAAGCGACTATAAGGGAAAAGAGGGAAACTAAGTGGGGAAAAATTAGAGAGGAAGACAAACCATAAGAGACTCCAAACTCTGGGAAACAACCTGAAGGTTGCTGAAGGGGAAGTGAGTGGGGGGATGGGGTGATTGGGTGATGGGCACTAAGGAGGGCACTTGATGAGATGAGCACTGGGTGTTATACGATATGTTGGCAAATTGAATTTAAATTAAAGAAAATAAAGAGGCAGATTTTAATAGGTTCAAGAGAGGAGGGAGTGGGGAAAGATTTCAAGGAGAAGGTAAGTTCAGCAGAAATAACAGAAGAAACTGGTACCAGAGGTGGGGACTGAGCTCGTTTTTTTCTCCCCCTGCCTTTTCTTTTTCTTTTAAGGAGCCATGGCTTTCTAATTTAATTTTGAGTAACACCAGTTTGGGGAGATCCAAAGTTCTCCATAATGACCATTGAAATTCTAAGTTACTTTTGGCTAAGTCAGTCCACTTAGTTATAAGTGTCCCCGAGGAAGGGTCATGGTTTTTAAACAAAGCTAGCCAGAGTCCCAGTAGGAGGGCACCCACAAAACATTATAATGACTGGGATCCCTTTTATTAGAGGTTTTCAGGAACAGTCTGGCTGAAGAAGGAATCGGACCAAAAACTAGCACAGTTCCAGTAGGAACAGTCTGATCCTAGCAGGACTAGGACCAAAGGCTGATGCAATTCCAACAGGCACAGTTCTTCCTGAAAACAGTCTGATCCACTAAAGGAATCAGACAAAAGGCCTACACAGTTCCAGGTGGCACAGTTCTGGCAGAAACAGTTTGGATCAAAAAGGAGTCAGACCGAAGGCTAGCACAATTTCAGTAGAAGAGCCCTGTTCCAAACAGGACTCAAACCGAAGACTAAATGTGTACTCTTGGAGTTAAAAACAAAAACCAAGGCCTTAGAACAGATCCTGAATAAAGCCTGGAGAACCCAGACACAAAGCATGGAGGCTGAAATCCGGGAGAAAACTTACCCTCAAACCCTAGGGTTGTCCAGAAAGCAGTAAGACCCTTCAGCTTGGTGGGCACTGGCACCTATTTGTTCACCAGCCAGAAAGTCATTTGGGGGCCTTCTCTGGATCCCTGTGCAGGCCACTAAGTAATGTCAATCTTAAAAAATAAAACTCCCATGAGGCGACTGGGTGGCTCAGTCAGTTAAGCATCCAACTCTTGATTTTGGCCCAGATCATGATCTCAGGGTCATGAGATTGAGCCCCGAGTGGGCTAGGCATGGCGCTTGTTTACAATTTTCTCTCCCTCTGCCCCCCCGGACCCCCACCCTGCTCACACGCATGCACTTTCTCTCTCTCACTCTCAATAAATAAATACATAAATACACAAATAAATAAATAATAAAAATAAATCAAAATAAAATTGACAGTTATTTTACCAGCAAAAGATGAATTTATTCCTGAATAGCAGAGAATTGCAGTCCAGGACAAGCAAACTACAGCAACGTCATAGGCAATTCCAGAGAACAAAGGAGAGAAATGCTCTTTTATAAAGGAAAGTGAGAAGTTGAGATGGCTATTATAAAGGAAAAGTCCATTAGAGTAAACTGGAAGCTGGACGTATCAAGGATTTTCATTGGTTGAATTATAATCATGTCATTGGCTGGGCTGTGCTTCCTCCCACCAGCTGGGACAGAAAAGTAGTGTCCCTGTGCAAGATCTGTTTCTTCCCTTTGGGTCTTCAATTGATGACAAGCACTGGGGCCTGAGAGCTCTCCCTACAGAACCTCCTAACTTCATTGTCATCAGCTTTCCCTTTATTCCTGTTCACAAGAGCTTCCTGCTTTTAGGCCCATTTTGCAGTTCTCCACATGGAGACTCTCCATGAAGTGTTTGTAACATTTAAATTGTCTTCTTTGACAATTTTAGAACTCAGCCAACACGCAGCAGCTGGGATATGAGTGCTTAAGGTGCAAAAGAGAGTAGGACACCAACCAGCTCCACTGCGGCCATCTCTGTCATTATCGTGATGGATAGTATTATGGGGAAGCCCTTGGTAGCTTTTAAACTAGAGAAAGGTTCCCTTTAATGGTTGTGTGAAATGATGCTGTCATTTTTCCTTCAACAAATGTTATGTTTTCCTTAATATTAAACAGTGTCTAAGTGGAAAGCCTTTTAATTTTAACAGGAAAAGCAAAAGAATTTAATAAACAGAGTGTTAATAAGAAGGATCTTTGGAGGCGCGCCTGAGTGGCTCAGCTGGTTGGGTGGCCAACTCTTGATTTGGGCTCAGGTCATGATCTCAGGGTTATGGGATTGAGCCTCGTGTGCAGCTCAGCATGGAGTTTGCTTCTCCCTCTCCCTCTGTTCCCCTCACGCTTGTGCTCTCTCTCAAACCATCTCTCTCTCAAATAAATAAATAAAATCTTTTTTAAAAAGAAGGATCGTTGGAGTAATTTCCCACAAGGCCTCCTTACACATCCCCCATACGCTGTTTTCCTAAGAATATCTGACTATTGGTTTCTGAGGTAAAAAAAAAAAAAAAAAAAAAAAAAGCGCAACTCTGTCTTTTTTTTTTTTTTTTTTTCTTTTTCATTTTGGTCAGCTATAAGCCAAGCAAAGATTTCCAAGTTGATGAATTAATCCACTGTCTCCTGCTTATGACTGGCTAAAAAGAATACAGTATCACATTATTTATTCACCAAAATACAGGCTTTAATATGTGAACAAGAGTTAATTAACCTTTTGTGTAAAAAAAAAAAATCCATTTTTTTGCCTCAATCATTTCATGTAAGGACCTGAGAAATTATTTTGCTGAAAGCTGCTGGGAAACTTCCAGAGTCATCAACATGAATCTGTTTATAATTTACAGGCAAATAATCCTCAGGCATGTTCTTATGGTTTCAAGATAAAAGAACTTTTCTGAAAGTGACTCTAATTTTCTTCCCACATTCAGCATACGTGAAGGAATTTGGGGGAAATTTTGCATTTTGTAAAACCTATTCATAAATTTTTCTTATGAAAATAGTATAACCATTAGAACAATCATAGGGAAAGGAAGTGCTCGATCGATCTTTGTGCAAGTTAATGGCTATGAATATTGAAGTCAAAGCTGCTGAGGCCTGCGGTATAGGAGTGGTGGGCTGAAGTATCATGTTAAAAGGGAAAAACTTACACATTTCAGTATTTGCAGACATTTCTAAGACAAGTAGATATGACCTTTCAGGAAAAAAGTGCCAAAGAGGTGGATTGTTCCCTTGCCAGGAGACAGAATTTTTGAGTAGCTCTCAGGAGAGCAATAATGGCCCAACATTGGTTTGATTGATTTGCAACTGGGTAGGTATTAACCTGAAGAAAGTGTTCTAGAAATATTTGGAAGTTATGGTTTCTCTATTGAACTGCCTTGAAAATTTAACTGTTCCTGAAGGTGTTGTATGATCTGTAAAACAATGTAGTGACTTGTGAGCTTTTGGTGGTAGGTGATGAAGGATGATGGTGGTATGTTGAAAGAAATAAAAATTCTGTTTTTTGGTCAGGAATGGTGGCTTGGCTTGCTGCATGCTTCCTAACATTTATTGATGACTCAGGATATAGCAGGCACTGTTTAAGAACTTTAATGTATTTACTTATGAAGGAGATACTATTCCTACCTACTTATCATAGATAAGGAAATTGAGGCAAAGAGAGGTTAAGTAACTTGCCCATGGTTTCTCAGATGGTTAGTAATAGGGTAAAATTTAAACTTAGGTTTAAAGTTTGACTCTAGAGCACATGTTCTTTACTATTTTGCTATACAGCCTCCAAGGGTATAGCCACAACTAAAAGAAGGAAGCTATAGGCTTACAATGTTCAAGTTACTTTGAAGCAAGGCCATATCCCTGCAAAAAAGTTGAACAAGGAATTGGGTTATTTTCTGATGAATTTAGTCAATTCCATTTGGCAGCCCATCTTTTAAAAAAATCAAGTTGTTGATGATGTTTCTAAGTCCTCGATTCTTGTTTTCCTAAATTCTTGATTTAATTTTGAGTTTGTACTAGCTGAAAAGAACCAAAGCACAGTGATGCAAATGAGGAAGATAGCCTACATCTGACATTCAGCATGTTTCCCTTGGCCAATGTGGATTTCTAGGATGTTTATGGAGAGGAGTATTTAATTTATTTGGGGGAAAAAAAGCTGGACTCATTATGACCTTCACAGATCATCTGGAGTTGAGAAAACCAATGGTCACCGAAGGTCAGTGACTTGCACAAGATCACATGTAATAGTTTAGAGAGGGGCTTAGAAGCAGCCTAGAATGTTCACTTGCTAGAACAGAGCTCTTTCCACAGTGGTGCCCTGTAAACTGAAGCAGGCCATCAGGCAACACTTGAAAAATCAGAGTGAAATGTAACAGCCCTGATGACAAGGCGTTTGCTGACAAGAAGGTAAAATTGAATGGCAAATCCACCTATTGGAAGTCACCTGGGCTATTCAGCCATGAAGAGTCCTCTGAGGAAGAATACATTTGGCTCAAGCTTACTCTTTGATACAAAGGATGCCTGACAATGAGGTGGCTGGGGCCAGTTGGAGTGACGATAATGACAAGTTGGCAACCAAAATGAGAATAAACTAGATTTATGGCTTGAAACCCTAACCCAACCACAGTGAAAAACAAAGGACTATCAATTGCCAAGGCTGAAGACCTCCGGGATTTGATATCTTGGGAAATTAGGCCAATTTCTTCTTCATATGTCTGTCTTTAAAATACATCACGATACTGTAATCCTACCTTTGACCATTGTGAAATAGTTTGATTGTGATTGGTTTAAAGTTGCAGATAAAGTGTCCTATCTCTAGGAATTAATTTAAAATATCATAGCTACATGGACTAAACTTTAGTGTCATTTAGTAAATATTTCGAGGCACAGAAATATTTACTGACTGCACAAATAAATGAATGTTCTAATCAGGACATTGCATCTCTGGTCAACCTTTACCTGTTTTTTATATGGAATTCATATTTTAAACTATGGTCAAAACACTTCTTTTAAATGGCTTAACAAGGAGTTAATTAAATAACTGCCAGTCTCATTTGCATAATACTTTTTGGAATAATCTGTACAATTTCTTTAAAGTGTTGACTAGCTTTCTGTTAATAGTGAGTGAGAGAATACGACTGATGCCTTTTACATGCATCTCACATTCTGTACAATTAAATTTCTACCTTTTTATTTAGCTCACCTTGTTAGATGGGGATAAAATGGTCTTGTTCCAACTTAATAGGAATATTGCAGAACCGGTGAGGAAATGCCGAAAGTGCTTTGATAATCTTACTTGTGTGTGCTTGGTTATTATGTTAATTAAAATGTCTTTTGTGAGCAGCACACAAGTGCATTTTTAGTTTTTAACATAAGTTGATTTTCAACCTGACAATGTAGTTAAATTCAGATTCATTGTGAAATATAAATATTTTAGAGTAAAAATTAGTACTTATCCCCACTAACAGAAACATTCTGTTGTGCCAAAAACGAAAGCAAGCTATCAGACTTCTGAGGTCAGGACAAAAAAGATAAAGTAGCCATTTTTCTAAAGGGCTCCCACTGACCCAAAATGGGATAACCTGAGCAGCCAAAAAAGAAAAATGACTACAATTGCTTGAAACATATTGAATATATAAAAATCTCTGAGTTCATAAAGATAATGAGAAAAAGAAGGGAGTGAAAGGAAAAAAAAAATCTCAAAACTCATTTGTCACTATCAGAGGTAGTTGGTGCACCAAACCAGTACTCTGGAAATGGCCATTTAAGGAAAGAAGTTAAAAAAAAAAGAAGAAGAAAAAGAAAAGAAAAGAAAAGAAATCCCACCTATCTATATAATTCCCTACATAAATTTTATTTTAGGATGCCCAAATGGCCTGAGTTGATGAAGAATGCTTTTCAACTAAGCAAAAGAATTTTAGTTAATGTGGACAAAATAAATGATAACATCTCAATTTTTAATCCCTTAATAAAATAAAGGAATTCAGGCAACTATTATCAGAATGGATGGCAAAAGGATTAAATGAAAAGCTTTATAGAGAACTGGACATTTGAAAGATTTCTAAGTGCCAGTCTACAACATATGCTGGGATTGGGGCAGGGGGTTGATGTTACAGAATGGGGGCAGATTGCCATTTGAGCCACCTGGATGATCTGAGGCTCTCTAGAAGTGAGGCATCCAGACATTGTATGCCGCCTTTACAAATACACCATGCCTCCTAAGATGTTCTTGCTGAAAATCTTAGGCTTGAGTATAATGAAACTTTAAGATCTGCTTTCTTATTTATAGGCAATACTAAGGACAGAGAAATAAGTTAAATGACACCACAAGCTAAAAATCAGAGAATCCAGAATGTGGGACATTTCATAAGACCATTGGCCCTGTTTTTCTAATAAAACACTTGGCCTGGAAAAAAAAAAGTAGGAGGAACTATCTGTAAAAAGACATTTTGGAGATAACTAGGAAAATTTGAAAAATGGCCATTAGATGGTAATAAGAAATGGTTAATTTTGTTAGGTGTCATAATATTAATACTGGGGTTATGTAAGAAACATGTCTTTTTAAAAAAAAAAACACTTCTTGAAGTATGTAAGAATAAGATATTGTAATGCCTGGGATTTGCTTTAAAACAAATATGGTAAATATAGCAAAATGTTAGTAAATGTTAAATCTAGATTGTAGGAATATAGGGGTCATTATACTATTCTCTTTACTTTGATGTATGTTTAAAAGTTCTCATGATGAAAGGTTTAATCAGTAGTTAGATGCAATAAAATTACCTATGAATTAAGCCCTGAGGAACAGTTGAGAATATAGAAAAACTTCAAGTTGTTTCTTAAAATGTACATATATATGTAAATGTGGGACATTTTTGGAAGAACTAAAATAGCTTTTCGGATATAATAAGGATGTTTCTTGAGAAACAACCTATATGTAATAAAAGGAAGAAAAGGGAGAGAAACAGCCTCTAAGACTATTTATTGAGGATACTGGCTTTATTCTAGTTTCAGAGCTGGACATTTGATAAATCCACTGAGAGGAATTGCAATTTTGAAAGAACCACACCACTTTAATTAAATGCAGTCACTGTAACATAATTGCAAAGTAATACAGAAAGTACACCAAAATTCTAGACAAAGAGAACCCCTTTTAGTGGCATTATACCTCAGTTTAATGAGGTTTACATAAGTCCCATAGTTAAAGCAAAATCTATAACCTAAACTTCAAAATGCAGTCCATCTAGTTGGAATGGACAAACAAGCAAATGGGTTTCCTTCCTCAACACCAGTGCAGCTTCTGACGATTCATACAGTTCTCACAACTCACTAAAGACATTTCCAAATTAAAAGTTTATTTGTGAGCTTAAAGGTAAGTGAATCAGTCTACATTGAATGATGCTTAGAGATTAATATTTCATTTGCTTCTTTTGAATGACAAGTACATACTTAATCAGCTTAGAATTTTATATGTTTTAGGACTTTTTAAAAAAGATTTTATTTATTTATTTATGAGAGACAGAGAGAGAGGCAGAGACACAGGCAGAGGGAGAAGCAGGCTCCATGCAGGGAGCCCGATGTGGGGCTCAATCCCGGGACTCCAGGATCACACTAAACCGCTGAGCCACCCAGGCATCCGAGTTTTAGGATATTTTGAATATAATCGTCAGTTCCAAGTTGTCTGTGTTCCTGGAGTTAAGTTTCTTTTACTAGGAAACTTCCCAACAAGGGACATGTTCTTGACAGACTTGCCTATCAGAGCCAAAAAAACAAATAGGCCACACTATTTTAATTAAGATGTTTAAATTTAGATGTCTGTGTTGTATTATTAGTCCTGGCAATTTCAAAATGTATTAACGCCAAAAAATGATGTTTAAGCTATGAAGTGCAGGGACTCATCTCTATCTCCATAAGAATTTTTTTTATTACAATATTCATGCTTTGGTGAAAAATGATCTTTTAGGACAGGTTACAATAATATTTGGTCCCAAACAGTGGATTCTTAGGTGAAAGATATTTTCCTCTCAAGGGTTTTGGCTAATCATGAATGAATACCAAAGGAAACAAAAATGTTAGAAAGAACTTTACATTTGCTCTAGTGGAAATAAATTGCCTCACATTTCATTCTCTTTTAGCCTGAAAAAGATACTTTCTTTGTTTGTAGACTGTATTATAATGTGGCAATGAACGGGGGCACATGGGTAGCTCAGTTAGAAGAGCTTGGGACTCTTGATCTCAGAATTGTGAGTTTGAGCCCCACACTGGGTGTAGAAATTACTTAAAAATAAATAAATAAAAATAAGAAGATAGTGAAGTTCTATAGGCAAATTTCTCAAGGGTCATCATGAAGAATAAAGAGAAACTCATGTATACATCACCCAGAAAAGAGAGAGTAAAAAATAACATTAGCAATAGTGGTAATATTAGCTAACATTTACTAAGCAATTACTTCATACCAAGGACTAGGCTTGCGCTTTACAGGGATTATCTCATTTAATCCTCCTGATAACTATGTGCAGTAGGTGCCATTAATTCAGATGTTTAAATCTTGCCCAGATGAAGAAAAGAAGTAGGATTGCTAAATAAATACCCCCAAGCAGATGGCAAAGCAAAGCAGTTGAATTCCAGAGCCTAGGCTCTGGAGTCCTGACAAGAATTTTTGCTAATCACAACTGCTATATTACATGAAATTTTAACATTTCCAGTAGAATGAGTAAATATGAAGTAAACAAGCAAATAATCTAAGAGCTGAAAATATAGTTCAGCCCATTCATAAGTATACAATGATAGAGTATGAGGACTTTCCCAATATATGCCAACACACACATTTATAAACATACACACTAAACACACAAGTATGAGAGAAAAGTGAGAGCTCTAAAATGATACAGATAACGGCCACAACTATGTACTAACATTTATTTATCCTTTTGACAAATAGCCTTGGCCTTGCAAAAGATAGCAGGCAAACTCAATTCCTGTAGAGCTTACAATCTATTTATTGAAGATGACTGACTTTAAATAGTCCACAAGTCACTCATCCTTGAATTACTGTGATGAAAAGCACAGTGCCTAGAGAAGAAAATGCAAGTACCCTAACCTGTACTCTGAGGCAGGGGAAACGGACGCATGGTAAGGCGGTCAGCCAGAAATAAACACAGGAGTTCTAAGACATTATTAGTGACTTCCAGCAGTTTGCCTGTTTAATTCCAAAACCATTTTTTACTGGAAAGAAAAAGGTGGTTTTAACTATGTATGCATTTCATTATTTATTTGTGCAGGTGGCAGGGATGCCTGGGTTGAGTTTAAGTGAGTCACAGAGATGTCTGGACCTATGGGTGCGGGCAGGTAACAGAGTCTGCAGGAGAGTTGGGGAGCTTCTTGAAAAGGAAACTCTACCTGTGTCCTCTGCTAAGCTTGGATAAGCGTGGGCAAGTCTGGGGAGCAGATGCGAGGGCCACAGGGTCCATTTACACAGGGCTATGCACTCTCCAGGGACAGTACTTACCCAAGTGGAGAAAGAAACCAGGTTCATGGGGCTCAAGCCAGGGGAAAGGTTTGCCCATGTGGAGGAGGAAAAGACATTCTGATGGCTGTTCCCCCGGTGCCCCCCTGGAGGCGTGTCAGGCCCTGGAGGAGAGAAGGGGCCAGCTTTCTCACATGGGCCATGTGACTGAGAGGAAAGAGGTGTCTTGCCCCAAGGCAGAGCAGAGGGCACTCTACTCTCCTGAGGGGTGGTGGGTGCCTGCTGAGAACTGCTGAGCCTGTTGTGCATCAAGCAAGATTTCAGAGCCCAGCGGAGAGATACAGTAGCAGCTGAGCTGTGTGGAAATGGGAGGGAGGGAAGTAGGTGAGGTGGAAACGCCTGACAGAGGCTATGAGACTCCTCTTGGCAAGTTCCAGAATTAGATGCAAGGGACTTGGCAGGAAGTCAGAGGTCCTGCATCAGGAGAAGCTACAAACTAGTAAACAATTTGTCTCTCCTGGCTGGTGGGTCCAAGGGAAATTCAAGTTACAGGTAAATGAACAAATGAGTTGGCATGGCTGCCTAAGTCCATTTGGGAACTCAGGAAGTTTGTTTATGTTGTATTGATTTGATTATTCTAAGCATACATCGAAATTTAGAACTGCTGCTAACGTGGAGACAAAGTGCTCGTTTTACAAAACTGCTCTGGAATTTTACAGTAATTCCCATATAACTGTGAGCCATGGAGAATGCAGGAAGAGTGAACACTGTTTGCCTTCTCTTTGTAGAGAGATATTGGCTGCCTTAAGAAACACCCATCAGAGTTTTCATAAATAAAACATAGCAGAGCAACACCCAGGGGGGCAGTTATTCCCTCCAGTATGAAAGGAATTAGTGTAGTTGGTAGAAAACGAGGCTGTGTATGAAAGCCCAGGGTGGAGCCCAGGGTTTTCACCCTGGAGGCCTGAAAATACCAAAGATTGCAGAATCCAGTAGTGAGATCGTAGGGGTGGGGGGTAGGGTCGGGGCAGTGGTGTCAGGAGGGGCCTTCACATGCGTTTAACCCTTAGACTGTAGCGCTGTTTTCATAGCGAGTATGTGAATGATTTTTCCATATAAATACGTCTTCTATAATGCATATATAAATAAGATGAAATACCAAAGGTTACTTCCTTCAATTATTATGTAGAGGTCGAACGAGAAGCAGGAGAAAATGTAAAAGATCACAGCACAAAATGGGATAGTGACTTAGATAACAGTCTCTTTACATCAGTGGGATCTGATCTTTTCCTGACCCAGAGCTTCTTTTCTTGCCTGGAGTCCTTTATGAGTGAGTGACATGGTGTTTCAGGACAGCATGGACTGAGGCAGAGAGCACAAGCGATCCTGTATATGTGTGAGTATCCAGCTGTGTGCGTGTGTGCGGGATGCGGCCAGTGTGGCCCACCCCATCCCCCTGCTGTGCCCATGCCCCTGATCGCCACTGCTTCTCGGCAGGCCTCCCTGTAGTCTCAGGAGAGGGACTGGACAGTAACAGAGATCCTGCCCCAGATCTACCAGGCCTGGAGATTAATCAGCTATGGACTGACCAGTGGGGAGCTCTTAGTTATTTTAGCCGTCCTGACCACTGATTTAGGGCATTCACGGGCTCCAAATAATCTCATTCATTTAAAAAAAAAAAAAAAAAAAAGCCAAGAGTGCTCATGTTGCTGAAATATTGGTATTCTGATCCCAATCACTTTTTTCATTTCTAGGATGACTAGTGTAGTAAATTCCCTGGTTTTGAAATTACATTAAGTGCAGCCTTTTTGCTAGCTAGGTAGTGATATAAAATGCTTGTATGTTTTAAAGCTTGCTTTATTAATTTCTGGAGCTCTCATTATATCAGACTGTATTTTTATCAGAAATGTGACGGTAAAAAAAAAACGTGATGGTGCAGCCATTCGTAGTGGGTTTCTGAGAGTGCTATCAAAACCAGACACTCCTTCCATTGCTTCTATTTTTCTTTTTAGTGAAATTAATGAAAATACTTTGTGTGTAGCATGGGGTTACTCCTCCCCCATTTTGTCCTGAGCTAAGAACATACATGAAGTTGGTTGTAAAAGGAATAGAACGTTCCGTCTTTATTTACTCTGAGTTGATGTGAAAAGAGGCATGTTCATTGTAATTTGGCTATAGAAAATATCCCCAAATGACAGGTTCTTGGTTTTAAATTCAGATGCTGTAAAGCCCTTGCTGTTATACACATTGTATAGATGCTCCCCAAACCACAAGGAATGCTATAAAATGTTTAACCTAGAGAGTATACGCTAAAACATACAAGAACATCCATGAGAAGTTGAAGGTCAAATTTTGGGATCAGAGTAGATGTGCGGCACTACCCTCGTCAATTAGCCCGTGGGTGTGCAGGTAATGTGCCTTTCTAGGAAAGAGGTGCTGTGCTTCCGAAATCTTTTCTGCCACATACATTTTGTCCTGAAACCCTTTTTCCAATGACATGGCAAATTGCCTCCTACTTCAATGCTGAGCACTGGAATTTAATTCATGTATACTCTATTTCTTTCAAAAGATTTGCGGGGCAACAATGAAGTTGAGGTTAAGATACAAAAAGATGTTAGAATTCCATTCCTTCTACTTCTGTGACATTCGATCTACCAGGAAAATTTTCCTCGTCTGTAAAATGAGGGATCTGACTTGGACTGTCTGCCCTGTGAGGGAGGACTGCTTCCGTGAGCTAATAAAGTCTGGAAAGCACTTAAGTTGTTCCGTGTTCAGTCTGTGAAGCACCACCGAAGGGCTAGGCACCTTGTGAGATTTCCATCAGCGGTGTTCAAGGACTCTGTGTTCTCGACAACTGAAGTGACCCACTGCACCCCAGGAGCAGATTGGTGTTAAGTGTGGAACGACCTGAAACTTTGGAGTAGCCCGTAGTGCTCCAGGATGCCTGCCCCTTCTCCACTGCCCAGAGCAAGAGATCAAAGAAACCAGACACATTGTTTGGTTTTTAAATCAAAAGTTACGATTTTATTTTTAATTTTAATATACCAAGAAAAAATATTTCTTTGAATGTCGTGAAATAAGCACTTGAAAATAACAATTCCAACATTGCTGTGATTTGCTCTATGAGGCTTCTATGGGTGAACGTCTGACTATGGGCTCTGGGCCCCGGAAGAGGCTGAAGCTCCCAGTTTGTTTTCAAGTTAGCAGCAAGCAACCTCCGACCTGAACGTGCCCAGACAGTCAGATTTGTCTGAAAATGATGTGCCTGGGGACCACTATTAGGCTACTTCTGGAGAGTTTTTGATCCTTGCCCACTGAGAGAAGTCTCAAGTGCTGCCAAGCGTTGGGAAAGTAGCAGTGTTTAAATACCAACGTGAGTCAGGACCCCGCAATCCTGGCCTAAATGGGTTGCAGTTATGGCTTGACCCTGACATATGGGACCAGTCTCTTTCATTTAACCAGTTGTTTCAGAAAAAGTTGACTAGAGTGTAGTTTGGGTTTGCAGTTCCACTGAAGTATACCTGACTGCAAGACTTTTGTCTGCCCAACAGGAGATCCAAATGCCCTTCTTAAGACCTTCTCAAACCCACACGAGTGTGCTCCCATGGTCTCTTCTGTTGTTAGAACAACTTCTGTTCCGCTTTTTTCTAAGTATAATTCTGGAGGAAGGGAAGCCTGGGGATTTTTTTCCCCTCCTCTGTGAGCCCTGAATTTTCAAAGTATCTGAGGATGAGAAGAGTAATTCAACAGGCTTGTGAATATTCTTTGATATTCGGCGCAGGTGTTCTTAACTGGTTTCTTTAGCTATAGATTCCACCACATGGCAGGAGGAGGTTTATAATCAGGAGTCTGTCACAACTGGCATTCAGAAAAATGCCCTGACACTTGTTTTACTTAAGTGTTGGGTACCAGCAGACAGAAGCTGTTGGTTTATCGAAAAACTGGGACCTAACACTTCATACTGATGGTTGGCACAAAAGAGTGAATTGTTGCTTTATTAGCTCTCACTTTAGTGTGTTATGTACTACAGGCCAAACCCTGTGGGCTGATAGCAAAATCTCTTCATGATGGTAATGGGTCTGGGGCCAAAGAATCAGACCTTGTATACAAAACAGAGAAAGACTTAAGACAGCTACAGGAGACAGTGGCTCACAACACAAACATAGGCTCTATCATCCTGAATTGATAGCAAAGTATCATTGGAAACAAAGACTGGACTGCCGGAAAGTTCTGGGCTTTCATCATGAAATTTTTAGACAATTACACTCTAGGGATGGAAACTTTTTCAGGGAAATAAGCGTCTAAAGGAGACAGGCATGGACCATCCACACACAACTTAGAGCGCTGAGCTCTGGGAGGCAAAATCTACTGGATCTTCTCTATTCTATTAACAGCTCTCTTGAATCAGCACGTGGCCAATCCAACAACTCTGAGGGGTAGAAGAAGTCCTCAGAATGTGCTGGAGCGGACAGCTGTACTACACATAGTCTCTGAGGGGAGGCTGTTTTATCAGTATAAAGAAAAGATAGTAACCTGAGCATGTTGTCTCTCCCAGGTAATTTAGCAGTCTGGGAACGAGGCCAGACTTCTCTGGAGCATTCTACTCCATGTAGTGGACTCCAGGTGCTTTGTTTCTTTGATGTGACAGGTTTTATCATAAAGATACCACATCTGATTTTTTTTTTTTAATTTCTGTAGATCTCTTTCCCAGAAGTGTTCTTCCATTCAGTTCTGCAAAACCCCGACTCAAATGAAGTTTCTGACTCAGTCCTGAGCTACATTAGCAGAGAGGTGAGGAAGTGAGAGGGATCTAATCAATCCTTCCCTTCCCCTGAAGCAAGATATATGTGTGTATTATCCCTCCCCCCTAATTTTTATTGTAGAGTGTGATTAGAAGGAGGAGAGTAAATGATCTGGAATAAAAACCTCAATACATGATTTTAATTTGGCACTTTGGCCTAGCATGGATTTAAATAACGTTGTAGTTACTCTTTTCTCATTAGGAAAACTAGAAGGCCCAGATAAAACCTTCGGTTCTATGAATAGAGCATTTTTCATTAGAATGTTTTTCATTGCAAATTCCTAGACTTGGGTTGATACTCAGATCAAATTGCATGCACTTATATATATTTTTTTCAATCCAGAAATGTTTTCACCATAATGGGATTGAAATGCAGTAGAAAATCTCCAACAGAAAGATAATCTACTGCAGCATAGTGGGGGCAGTTCTAAAAACTTGCCTGCCCAAGTTTTTCTGGAATGTTAACTGACAGTAGGATTATCTATGTGGCAGTCAAGTCTCTGGTAGGATTGAGATTTGCCATGGGCTAGTGGTCCAGCCTCCTATCTTCATATAATTAATTAAGCAATTAAGCTGAGATGTTAAAAACACTGTATTAAACCTGTAATACCAGAATTTTTAAAGTGTTTTTCTCTCCTCCCATGAGAAAGGTTGGAAAAGCCTTTAAATATATGTAGCCAATTTAAAAACTATTTATTAGACATTCAACTTGTAAACAAAAATACTGAGTTCTCTCACAGATGAACATAAGTATGAATCTGTATCAAGATAAAAGTGCTTTGGAAGCATTATTTAGAGTCTATTTAAGGTCTATGCTCATTTCCTCTTATTCTAACCACATTAAAGGATCAATGATTAATCAATGGATTCAGTGATTAAATTAAATCAACCAGATAAGCTTGAACTGGTCCTTCAATTAAACTCAAGTCAGCTGTTATTTGGCCTTTTCCTCATTGGAATTATTCTGCTCATTTTCTTATATAAGAAAAAAAGCTTATTGCACAGTTTCAAAGCTCAAAAACATTATTTGCATCCTAAGAACCTAGTAGTTGGTATAGCAGTATTTATCTTTTTAGCTTGTGTCAGTTTTTGCCCTAATAATCACAACACATCCCTCCATCAATTGTTTCACATCTATGAACCAATGTCAAGACATCATAGACTGTCCAAAAAGTTTAACACGGATGTGACAATTTCCCAACCCCGCAAAGCCCCACCCCCACCCTGGGGTCTATCAGTCATGACCTGGTTTGCATGGATTCTTTGTTCATTGTTCAAACCATTCACACAGAATGGGATAAAACTTTATTCTTTTAAATTCCACACATAAACAAGATGCTGAGAAAGCCCTTGTCATCTCTGACAGAGAAGCGGAGCAGCTCTGTTTCATGAATGACAACACAATTAAAGCTAAAATAATATAAAAATAATCTGAAAAAAATCCCTTTTACTGTACACTCTCAAATAAAGCAAGAAAGATAAACAACGGTTTTCTTTTTCTGCTAGCCAGAAAATGTGTTCCTATTCATTTGGGCTTTGAAGTTGAGTGTACCCCACATCCGCGTGCATGTATGTGTGGTGATGCATGTATAATCTATGCAGTGTAGCCGCTAATCGTTTCATCTAGTTTGTCTAATCATGAAGCTACTTAACCAATTAGAATACTAGCATATCACATTGAACAATTTTACATAATTGCTTCTTTGAAATACTAGGAATGTTTACACATTTATTTGGCTTGTAAAGGACTGTATTACAGATAATATTATATTATCTAGCTTTCTTTTCTGTCTTTCTTTTTTAAAGAATATGGCTCTTAATAAATTGATTTTCTGAGTTCCAGAGCAGAAGTCCCTTTTAAAAAAATTTCTGAAGCTGACTTGAAGCAAGAAGATCTTCTGATTTGGCCAAAAATATGACGAGTATTTTAATATCATTTAAAATTTGAAGGATAAGTCTATAGGGGGCCCTTTGTTGTCAACTGTTCCAGCCAAACTTGCCATGAAGTGTTTGTTGAAGTATCTCCACTTGACCAGCAGAGGGCACTTTACACAACTCTGCATTGCTCGGGGAGCAAATGCAGATGATGCGGAAACACAGTGTTCACCCAATATCAGGAAGAGCCCTGCAGATTTCTTTTTGAGATTCACAAAAATATAGAAAATATGGACTGTACAACAGGGTTTCATTTGGGAAGTCATGAGTGTGTATGTGAAGACAAATAGAGGGGGTATACAGAGTGTGTCTGTTGGATTGATTGGCTCCCTTCTTTCCCCACTCTCCTTTTCCCAGCTCAAGAACGGTATGGGGCTGGTCCTTTTTACAGGTGGTACAGAATCAATTTTCAAATCATTTGGTTGAGTTTTAAATTTTCTATTTTGTATTTACTCTTCTGTTCGAAAGCCTGGGGCAACTGAACCAAGGAAAATTCTTTACAGCTCATTTCTGAGTAGAAATTACAGTGAAATTATGCTCTGAGCTGCAGCCACCCCTTTAGGACCTGGTCTGCACTGTTTCCATCCTCCCAGAAAGAACCTTGGAAAAATATCATGCCCGTTTGGTGCTGGCAAACTGGCTAGCCCGAGACTGTGTTAGGAAGGGAGAAAACACCAGTCCATCTCTTAGCTGAAATACAATTGTTTACATCCGTTTTCACGAGAGGTGATTAAGACGTCTTTTCTCAAGAGGGGCTACAGCTACTAACCTCTCTTAAAAAGGCTTTAATTTTTGCAAAAGCATTATGGTTCTAGATATCCACCCTGTGTCTCTTCCATTTTGATCTGTTCTATTGGCTCCAGCTTAGTGTCAACAAAGATTAGAAAGGATTGTGTGGGTATGTGCTGGCACAGTTGCTTAAGCAAACTTCTTTCATTCTTAGAGAAATAGAACACTTAGTACATATGTTTTCCCCATAGAGTGTTAATAGCTTTTGTTTACCTTCTAGTTCTTTCTCTCTGTGCCTCTGGTTCACTTTTGTTCTCCTCTGTCCTAGAGCTGACAGGTAAGGAGGGAATGGGGTTTCCCCAGCAGCAGTCCTTTGAGACGGAGGTGTCCTCAGTGAGTCCTCACCCAAAAAGGATCATAAAACTTACTGGGTTAAGTCAACCTTATTATCCCTAAGCTGCCTTGGGTTTTGTGTCTGCTCATGTGTTTTGTTTTGTTTTAGCTGCACCATATGTGATTCCTTGTGCCATTTTCTTTTGTCTATTGTTTTTCTTGATGACCCTGAGCTATGGCTTCCTCCTCAGTTCCAACACTATTCAGCCTTCGTTGTTTTCCTCCTCTTGCCGATGTAGGCCTCAAAGAAGAAGTGACAGAAGAGCACAAGGTAGCTGAGGTACATGAGTGAGGACCAGAAGATGTTCTGAAAGTGAGAGTGACACTGGTCATGCTGCATCCAGTAGAAGACCAGGTAGTTAATGACACAGCCCATCAGCATCTGAGTGATCTGGGACAAGGTGATGAACATGGCAAACTTCCGGGAAACTCGGAAGCCTGCCGCTCGCAAGGCATAGTAAGAGTACATCACGGCGTGCACGCCGTAGTTCATGGTCATGAACCAACCACCCCCGGCTACCATGTCCTTGTAGGAGTACCAGGAGTACAGGAGCACAGTGATGTGGTGGTACCAGTGCAGGAAGATCAGCTTTTGCTTCCTCAGAATAATGAATATTGTATCTCCTGAAAGACAAAGAAGGGAAAAGACGAACGTGAGCCCCTCAGCCATGACATAACGATAATTCATGTTTCCACGACGAGGTAGACAGCTTGAACTAGCCCTTGACAGTGAGATGGGCTGGGTTAGAATCCTGGACTGATGTCTACTCGCTCTGTGGGCTTGGGCAAGCTACTTATCCTCACTGTTTTCCAGTTTCCATAATATGGAGGGAACAACAGTAGCTTGGAATTGTCTGAGGACTAAGATAAGCAGTGTGCCATCTTGGCCCATGGAAAAAACACAGTAGATGTGACTTTTAGAAAGATGGCTTTACACAAAATCTTATCGGTCTTTGACCTAGAAGGGACATTAGCAATCACGTTACCCGATTTCTAATTCGACAATAAGGTTTAGGAAATATTAGCTGGAAGACTCAAGTGACCTCTCTCAGATCATCTGTCAATAAAGAGAAACAGATTAGAATTCAAGTGCCCAGCAAAAGGTTCACAGGCTGCTCTAGAGTCTCTTTCTTTGGTATATGGTGAAAGCTACCCCTAAAAAACCTATCTGTGTGAGCGCCCTGTAAAAGGTGAAGCCTTGGCAGACACTTGGCAGTCAGAAAAGTGAAATTGAAACAAAAGGCAAAAATAGAAAAAGAGAAGAAAAGTCACCTTCTACCATATTTGCTGAAGATAGTAACCTGAGTATTTCATACCAATGAATCGAGTGATAAGAACTGAGAATGACACATTTTTGTGAAGTTAACTGTGAGAAAGCTCTCTGGAATCTTTATTAACAATGTCCTTTTGAAGAAAAAGACCACCATTTCTCAGGTAGGAAATTTATGTTATAGAAGCTAGAATTATGCTCAGGTAGGTAGACGCTATTTATATGTAATGAGTCTCTAAAAAGCCTTAGGGATATAGAAAAATATACTGTAGAACACTCACGTACAAATGGATGAAGAAAAAGCAAAGTAACACATGTACACAATTCCATTAATGAGTATGAAAAAAGGAAGAGACATGGGGGACAAAAATAGGACTTATGCTCCATTATCTTTGCTATCTCTGTGTTCTTCTCAGGTATGGGAAAACCCAATCTCCTTCAGGACCTTTGGTGAAATCACACTTAATTCGTTTCAGTACAACAAGGAGAGCTAGCAGGTCCCTCTTCTCATTCTGAAATCTAATTAAACACAAAGGGAATTAGTACTTATCCTTGTCTTATCCCTCATACTTCATGGATGCTCCAAAACATTTGTCACTAGTAAAGGTCAAGGAGTGCGAGGCCTCGGGAAGTGTTTTTAAAGTTCTGATGGACATGGTTGGAATAACACAGGTGGTACCCCATTCCATTCAGCAGGAGCTATTTGTTTCTCTACTGAATCATTAAATATTATTACTTCATATTTGTTTAAAACAGAAAAGGAGAGCTACCACCAGTTGCTGCATTTTCAAACATGTTTGTTATAAAATTTCCTCTGAATTCCTTTTCTCCCTTGTGAGATGCCTGACATATTATGCCTATAAATGTCAGACAGACTGATCATGATTGATGGTGATAGTAACTCTGACTTGTGTACGTCAGGGACACAACTGGTATCAGGAGACCTTCTTAGTGTTCAACTGTGCTATTTTTGTGTGCCTGTCAAAGAGCCACCATTTCTGTGTAATTACTACTCTGTGCCTCCCTTTGCTCAGTAAACTATAATGTAGACACAATTATTTCAGCCTACTTTTGTTCACAGTGGAAAGAAGGTAGAAGTCCAAGGAATTACACAATATGAAACAAATTCAGTCATTCATAATTGAGATTTTTTTTATGAGCCTCTAAGCAAGAATGAAATGTATAAGCCACACAATATCCACATGCATTGTATTAAGTTATCTGCTATAGAGAAATAAGTCTCTTATCCTTTCTAATTCTTTAGATTTAATTTTACCTTAATCATCACCCTTACATTAAAACTTTATTGTCTAAAGAACAATTTGAGTGTGAGAAGAGTAATAGGGAACAAAAGACACACCTATTAGAATGGGCTAACCTGGAATGAAAAGCGGAACGTATAATGCTAGTATTGAAACTTGTATTGTGTTTTTCCTGTTGGCCTGAGTAGGCAGTCTCAGATCTCACGAAGAGGCAGCATGAATGAGACAGATTAGGCCTTTCCATTTAATATGAGGGAGCTGGAGGTGAAGGACATATCATGGCATCATTTTTTTTGAAGATTTATTATTTTTGGGGAAAGAGAAAGAGAGAATAAGGGGGGGTAGGGGCAGAAAGAAAGGGAAAGAGAAACTCAAGCAGACTCATGCTAAGCACAGATACTGACATACAGTTTGATCTCACAACCCTGAGATCATTACCTGTGCTGAAACTAAGAGTTGGACACTTAATCGACTGAGCCAACTAGGGGCCCCGATGTTATAAGATCTTTAAAACATGAGATCTTTGAGTTCCTTTAAGAATTTTTTTGTGGAACAGACATACAGGATGGCAGGTGGAGTATTTTTCAATAATAGCCCTAGAGCCTTTCAGGACCACTATTCCAATGCCATATCAAGGTTACTGTCCCCAAGAAGGCTGTTGATGTAGGCAATGGTAGTTTCCACTGGGTAAGGGAAGGGGAGACTGGTGAGGTTCCAAAAGGGCCTCTTAAAAAGGGCCTCTTAAGACCTCCTATGTCGTTTGTTGTTGTTCTTAATATTGCAGCCGAGATGCATCAGTCACACAACCCTGGAAGTTATACATTATTTTTCTTCTGGGGAAACTGCATAATATTGCACTTGATTTGTCATGAGCCAGTCATACCAAGATATGTATTTACAGGCCTGCCAAAAGCTACTAAACGACCTAGAAATGCAAACCAAAGATAGGGACTGTGTATTTGATGTTGGCCAACCAATCTTTCTTGGTCAAAGGTCTGGTTGGCATTATGGGAAGAATGTTGACCAACAATAAGCAGTGGGACTTTTGACTCTTGAACGATTCGGCCACGTCACGTATTTTAGTGACCGCTGGTTCATGTTTTCTTTACCCCAGTCTCTCTAACTTTTGTTTCAGCCTTTTTCGGCCAAGAGCCAGTGGGCAGGGAGAACATGGCATTCGCAGTCCAAGTG
This sequence comes from Vulpes lagopus, assembly GCF_018345385.1. NCBI lineage: Eukaryota > Metazoa > Chordata > Mammalia > Carnivora > Canidae > Vulpes > Vulpes lagopus. The sequence goes on from NC_054829.1 coordinate 106,221,482, forward strand.
TCCCTCTTAAACTATGTACCTCTAGTCCATGTCCCTGTTAAGTACAGATGTCTGTGCCACTTTGGAGAAGTCAATCAGCATTTAGAAATCCCCAGGGCACTCACAGTAACCAAGAGGCGGGGGAGCCCACTATGTGTGGTTTGTCATAGATGGCTGTGCCCCTCTTCGCAGAGTTAGCTGGAGCTCTGCTGAGTCAGAGTTTCAAAAACAATGACAAGCTCAACTGAGCAAGGACCTAGACTCAGAGCAGATGTTTCCAAGTATTAACAAAAGCAAATCTCAGCAGGTTTTAATATGATTCAAACAGTAGGCGCGCAAAGATTTTGGCACACAAAGCAGGTTGGTGGTTCTCTTCTCATTTGTTCTAATGGATCGTAACTCTATAATTCACTGAAATGAGCTCATTGTTTTCTGCTGAAACAGAAAGCTCTTCTTGCTATTAAAGAGTTCAGTGAAGGAGGAATGGTGATAGTGTTTTATGGGTAGTGTCAGTGGAGAAGATGAAAAAGTGCTAGAGAAGCATGATGGTGTTGATTGTGCAATAATGCAAGTGTTCTTAATAACACAATCCTGTACAATTAGAAATGGTAAATGTTATGTGTATTTTGTCTGCCCCCCTCCCACAAAAAAGTATAGTGAAAACTGCAGGCATGCAGATTTTGATGGGAAAATAGAGTTTTGGTATTGAACACAGAACAACTATTCCTTCTCAAGAGAACCTTCTCTTTCTGCTGTACAGAAGGGAGTCTAGAATCTTAGAGTATTGTAAAACAGAACTTAGGACCTAAAAATAAGAAAAGTTCTCAATAATCCAAGTGGGTAGATCTTTCTTAATTAAATAGTAGCAGTAATGTCTTCTAGGAGTGAAAAGACTGAAAAGGGATTTTACTTCCAAAATGAACAAAAAGGCATCCAAGAAAATGTGTTCGCTAAGTTAGGGCTAGGGGCTGGTTATCTCTGAAGCACTCAAATGGCCCTGATTTTTGGATCTATTTTGATTCAGCGGTTTAGTTTGGGAATGCCATTGTCAATAAGCTCCAGAATACTTGAAAGAAAATAGGCATATCTTAAAATTGAAGAAAGGGTACTCTGACCATGAAAATAATCTGAAACCACATAATGAATCTGAAACCACATAAAGAATATCACTAGCCTCATTAAAGAACTAGATCAAGTTTAGGATTTTATTTTTTTTCCAACTCTTTAGCTCATTGTCAACACCTCAATCCTTTTATTTTAACTGTGAAGAAATGGATTGTTTGATATCCAACCTACAAACCACTATGGTGAGTGAGGCTTCTTAGGGAAAGGGATTATCAGAATAATGGCACAAGGGACCACAGAACAGTTCCTTCTGGGCTCAAGAGGGAATAGAATTGTGTTCAACTATAATGTCAACATTGGGGCAGAAAGGAGTGGCATGTCTGGATCTTGATTAAATTAAGACAGGTGATTAATTAGCAGGATCCAGACCAACACTCTAACAAGACAGAGGACAATAGCCCAAATATCTCTAAGGGTTTCACTAATGGCTCATATCTGGAAATCCTAACTCTGTCCGCCATCCTAAAACTTTGATGTCAATCTGGAACAGAAGATAGGAGGACATACAGTACAGGTCTACTCATGTCTTTGAAGAAAAATGACCACTATGAATAGGTTGAGGTGGCTCTTCAAGAAATCATTCTAAAGGTAAAAGCGATTATTTTAGTTTCAAGTCCTTCAAATACAACTGGATGAAATTCAGAGCACAGACAAGCAGCCCTTGCAAGGAAAAGGATTTCTAGAAGCAAAGAATGAGAGGTTCCTCTTTTGCGATTTAAGGTTTTAAGGGCCAAAAGCAGACAGGCACCATTGCTAATTTTTTTCAAAACTGTTGACAGTAGTAACGTAGAAATTGTGAAAGTGTTCAGTGGTGGCCTGTAGGGGGAGTCACATGTTTCATGCCTTTATTGTATTCATGCATCTGTAGTCAGTACTGTATCAAAAAAGATGAGGAGTATAATAAAGATACTTATTATACAGCAAAAATGAAAAGTCAGAGAGAGGTGATATTTCTCATAGTGAATAATTCTCAAACATTAATAATGCATGAATTTTAAAGAAAATGTCATAAAACCCCAATAGAATACATGAGAATACATGCTCACATTCTCAGACCAACAGTTTGAGAAAAAGTAATCTGATTCAGAAACGCTATGAATCTAAAGAATCATTATGAAAGAAATATATCTGGCAAGACGGTCTTTTGTTCCATCTATAAATGAAAACACAGAATTTAAATGTTCCCATAGAATTCTGAAATTCCTAAAAACACATCTGTCTTAGGCACTGTCTGTAGCTCCAAGTTTAAAAAACATTTTTCTAGCCTAAAATTTGGCAGCTTGTGCTCTCAATTCAAATAGGAAAAATAGCCTCCTGGGGCCTGGCTCATACAATTCATATCCTAAATTTTTTTTAGAGGAATTAGACATTCCATCCTAGCCCCTATTAAATGCCTATTGTAGGGGTTTAAATATGTTAAGTGAATGAATGACTACATCCTTACAAATGCATTTCAATCTAAGTCTGCTTTCATGGGCTGTGTGTGTGCACACGTGCACACACAACAGTGATCTAGTTATTTTGGACTGTAGAGGAACCATTTCCATACCCTTGCTCCTCTTAGCAAAGGTTTTCCGAAGTCTTCCTCTGCTGCTCTTCCCTTGACTTTGACTTGGGAAAACAATGGTCAAACCAACTGCCCGCTCTTTGTAGGCAGCAGGTGTACAGCAGCTGGTAGAAAGTGGATAGGTTGCCAACCTCCATATCGGAGAAATGTCATATCCTTTGTGAAGTGACGCAGGACATGAACTAAAGATACCTTATAAAGAAAGACTGTGGATAGTTTGTATTGTATGTGGCTTATAAGGAAAGTACAACCTCTAACCCCCTTTTTAGGAGAAAGAGGAGAGGGAACACAATCTATAAGTCTTTTGAACTAAATAATACAATTCTTAATTCCCAATAAAAAATTTAAAAACTCAGAGAATCAATAGGTGTTCCCTAAGGATATATAGGAGTTTGTGAGATGCCGGCCAGTACTGCTCATGAATGAACCCAGAGTTTATGATCACCAGCAGATCCCTTTCTCCAGCAATAAAGATGTTTTCCTGGTGAACCACATTCATATCACATCCCTGCCACTAATTTGCCACTGTTTGCATGAACCTGAACCACACTCATATTCAAAACCATTAAAGGGCTAAAGGAAAAACCTTAGGAATCTATGTACATAGCCAGGATTTTTTATTCAGTTCTAGAAGGATAGCCATACTCCTCTTCTCCAAGGCCCATCTCTTCGATGATTCAAATCAAACAACACCAGAAACCAGCCCTTAGTATTTGTTAATTAGAACATGAGGACACCCAAACGGAAAGCCTAGTCTCCTTGTCTGAATCCTAAGGCTGGGGTGAAAGACTGTTTCCACGTGGGACTGGGAGAGAGCTGCATTGCGAATGAATTCTCCTCCATATTCTCATTTTAGCACAGCCGTCGGTGTGCCGGACAGAAGGGACTGTGTAGATTACATATGCCCCTGGAAGGGTATTTTCAGTAGTGCCTGGAAGTCCACATGCTTCTGTAAACTATTTTGCTCTTTATATACACGATGTACAACTGTCAAGACGGAGAGGAGGAGAGGAGAGAAAAAGACTGAAAAAGTTAATCAAGCACTGAAATTCATTAATTATAACTTTCCTGCAACCAACAACACAGGACCTTCAAATTGTTTGTTTGTTCGTTTCAAAATAAATACCATGGGTGTGTAGCAACCAAGGGGGGCAGGGGGTGGAAACGGAAGGAGAGAAGACACTCACCTAGTTCGGGTGCTTTGCTTAGCACAAATGCATAAGCCCAGAATTTGCTGACAGGTCCATTGTAAAAACTCTGGTCACAAACTGACTGCTTCAGGCCTTTGGTCATCAGAATGTACACCATATAAGCACCAGTTCGAAGAGCACCGAATATACTTCATAATGAAAAGAGAAAAGAAACAACATTCAGGAAAAAAATTTCATTTCTGACATTACCCATACTTAGAAGACTGTCTGCCACTGATGGGAAAGAGATATACAGATGATTCATATTCATTTGCATTGATCCAGAAGCATCATCAAATGTTTTGTAAACAAGAGCAACAAAACTTCTCAGTGTTTTATTCTGAAGACCATCCATACACGGTGCTCCTTGCTCCCCAACGATGTACCAAAAAGAGGTCACGGCAAAGCAGAATGGATTCAGGGCAGGATCGAATGAAGAAGTTAGTGACCTTTACGCTTCAGCTTGAGAACTCTCCCTTAGGGATGAGATGGGATTGGCTGAAAACTCTTGGAACGATCTCAAGTCTGTCCTATGTCTAATCATTTTCGAAGCACCCCCCACCCCCCGCCCTGCTCCCAGCTTGATTGCCTGAATACCTGTTTGTTTCTCTCAGCCAACTCTTCCTTTACATTTGGACTGGCCTTATCAGCGTAGACCTCCTCAGCTACCTATCCTTTTGGACCCGTGCGGGAGCCTCTAAACCACAACCATCATCGGTTTCCCCCTTATACTCTCTGAACCATCTCTCTCCCGGAAGCCAGCAGGAGAAGCTAGCTCTCCACTCAAGTTCACTCCTCCTACTAGTGTAACCACATACCAACACTGTTCGAACCCTGTTCTTCCAAGTCCCATCTCGTGTTTGCCTCCGCACAGGCAAGGTACTCAAAGATCGTTGAAAAGTAAACTGACTTATGGCTTTTTTATCAAGGAACTGCCAAGGAAACAAGAGAGCTCAGAAATGTGTTGAGCTCAATAATGCAACCTGGAGTGTGAGAGAGCTTTGCAGCTGGAACAAGCAGTCTCCATTCCGGAGTGATCCCCTAGGCATATGTCCTAGAGCACGCAGACCACGCTCATGACTGGAAACAAAGTTGGCTGACCTCGTGGGGAGCCGTCCTTGGCCATCCTTCTTCTGGCAGCATCCCTTCAAGGGTCTAAGTCAGTTAGGAGATTAACCAGTAAACAGCTGTTGCAATGTGCAGCAGCCTCACCAAATTGGGACCAGGAGTTTTCGTCTCTCTTCAGAGGCATTATTGTTTATTTAACATTTCTTAGGAGTTGCTTCAGAATAAGTCATTTAGGGACGCCTGGGGTGGTTCAGCCCAGGGCGTGATCCTGATCCTGGAGACCGGGGATCGAGTCCCACATCGGGCTCCCTGCATGGGGCCTGCTTCTCCCTCTGCCTGTGTCTCTGCCTCTCTTTCTCTCTGTGTCTCTCACGAATAAATAAATAACATCTTAAAAAAAAAACGTCATTTACTAGGGCCATGGGGTCCACACACATGCATCCACCAACCAGAACTAAAGATTGACTTTCCATAAAACCAAGGTAATAAAGTTGCATTCCTGGCAACTGTTTATTAAGTTGGGACTTTGTAAGTAGTTTCTCAAGTGATGCACAGCCTACATTAAATGGAGTTACTCTTTCCAACATATAAAATGATCCTGCATAGGATTTTTGGTGTCACTTTACAGTTGTAGATCCTATTTAATCTTTTAGTAGCTTCCCGATGCCTACAGAATAAGAACCGCCCCCCCAACTCCTTAATAGGACCTACAAAGTTCTGAATGGCCTCTCTGTCCTCAGTCTCCACCCTTTGCACCTGCTATTCTCTTCCTGCTCAGTGCAAGCCAATCATTCTAGCACCTTCTTATTCTTATCCGTTCTGTTTCCTGCCTTAGGAACTTTGCATATATGTCCTCCCAGGGAGCTTTTCTCCCTATTCACCCCAAGGCTGTTCCTTCTCACTTTATCTCAGAGAAATGTCCCCTCCTAGTGGAATGACCTGTGTCTTTATTGACGTATAGTCAATAAACTGTCCTAACTGTAGAGCGGAGCTGGATTTCATTGGTAAAGTCAGGTAATGGAGATTTTTCTGTCTTACTGGAATTAATTTTTTATGTGTTGTCTACCTCGTCGGATGATGGCTAAATTGTAATATGAAAAGTTGCCACCATTACCAAGTTAAGGTACTTGGCACATTGGACCCTTAGTGCTGCTATGAAGGTAACATGGAAATATGGATGTAGCATCTCCACTGAGCATAAGTAGCAGACCCTGTTGATGGCCTCCAAGAGCCAAGTCCTTCCTCTGTCTCCATTTTAAAAGAATCCTGATTTTGTTCAGTTTCTCTCAATTCATAATTCTCCTAAGGAAGGTGACATTATCTTCAATTTAGGAGTAAATCCTAAATACTTCAGCAAGTTATAGTAATCCTATTTCCCTTGCCAGTGATGTGTTAGGGGTGGGCACTGACCCCCTTCTGGCCAACGTGACATGAGGACTGGGCTGTTGCGCACCTTTGGGGAAGGTTTCCTTGCTCTTTACTACGTATTGCCTGGAACTGAAGCAGCCATCTCCCAACAGGAGGGGGCTACCATGTGGACAAAACTAACTCAGAGAGGATGGCAAAGTATTCCTGCAAAATGTGACCAAGCTATGGAGTTAACCAATCTTTCAATGACCCTATTGCAAGGCTTCTTGGTTTTGATAAAACTTTTTTATCGTACAAGCGTTTGGGCTTCTGCTTTCAATTACTTGCACTCCAGGAAACACAACACACAAGATCTGATTTTCAGTAGACCTTTGAACACTAGTTAACATTTTGTGGCTATGCAATGCATCTAAGTCAAAATACTGCTGGTCAGCTACTTACTACGTAAGTTATCTGCTTTCCATAAACCAGTGGGAAGGAAATAAGTCAATGACTTTTGAATAAGCCCAAAGCAGAGAAACACACAAGTGACACAACTTTCAGTATATATCACTCTCTGCTCATTAGCCCCTGGTCTAGGACTTTTCTGAACCATTAGCATATTGTCTGAAGTATGTGATATTATAAATTGTACTTTTACAACAGAGTTATTTTTAGCCATTTTTTTTTTTTTAGTTTGTTGCCTCCAATGTTAGTGGTTCTGATTTCAAAATGACAATTTTCTCATTTTTTCAAAGTAAATAAGTAAAATTCTCAGTAAAAAAACAGAACCACTAAGTAAATTTAATGGTACAGCTCCATACATGGTCATTTATAGTTTTATATTTTCAGGTAAGTGGAAGGGGAACGTTCTGTTCAGGCGTTAAAGATTGGGGTGTTGCTTTTGTTTTTTGTTTTCTTCATTCTGTGAACTAGGTAATTGTAAGGAAATAGTGTAAAAACTCATCTTCATTAGTAACCAATTTATCAATAAATCACATCCATCACTGTTGTTGAATGATCTTCAAAGACTGAAATGGATAAGAAAATCTCTTCACTAAAGGAGCAGAGTTTAAGCTCAAAAACAAAACAAAACAAACAAACAAAAAACACCCAGAGCTAACGCCAGCCCACTGTACACAGCAGGTAGAGCCTCTCCTCTACTGTGTTTTGCTGCTAGACTCTGTGCTTTACACATGATCAGAGTAGACTGTGCCTCTGGAATAGTCACTGTCCTTTAATCTTCTTGAGTCTCAAAAATCGTTGCAGTTTATACCTGATTTCTTTCTCTCTCTCTTTTTAAAGATTTTATTTATTCATGAGAGACACAGAGGCAGAGGCATAGGCAGAAGGAGAAGCAGGCTCCATGCAGGGAGCCTGATGCAGGACTTGATCCCAGATCCCGGGATCACGCCCTGAGTCGAAGGCAGACGCTCAGCCTCTCAGCCACCCAGGTGTCCCTACACCCTATTTCTTAAGTATTGGCACAGTTTTAATTTATTCTTTCAGCTGTTAAATATTTATTGGCAATGTCCCCGGTGCCAGGGTGATAAGAATCAATAAGCTTACTCTGGCTGGTGGTGGTGGTGGTACCTGAAGACTTCAGATGAAGTGGTATTTGACTTAGAGACAAATAAGTGTTTGAAGTTTGGAGGTCAGGGTACAAGGAGGTCTTCAGAGCACCGCAGAATTAAAAATTTAGATATGATGTTGCCACAATATTGCTGGCAACAAATGTATATCACATATTATTGCCCCATATCTGGACATAAGCCTCACTCCTTAAGCTCTGAACAATAAGGCCGACTCAGAACAGAGGACAGTGCATTTTTCAGGGAAACCATCAGTGCCAGCCATCGGGCCTATGTGTCTGTGGGCAAAGGCGCTTTGTTGTGATGTGACAATGCTCCTGCCGGGGAGCCATCAGGGAGCTACTTAGCCAAAGGGATGATTGTCATCTGTGATCTGTGAGAAGCCAGTAGCTCTGCCCCTGGTACATCTCAGTCATGGTATACTTTGGAACCATGTGGCTTCTTATTCTAACTAGGCATGGGCCGTTAGGCTATGATACTTTACCAAAATATACTTTAGGTCAGGAGACATTTTCTTCTTAAGTTACATCATCTTTTTTTCTTTAATTAATTCATTTATTTAAGTGATCTCAACACCAATGTGGGGCTCACAACCCTGAGATCAAGAGTTGCATGCTCTACCAACTGAGCCAGCCAGACGCCCCTGAAGTTACATTATCTTGAGAGACAGTGTTATGTAAAAGGCAAATATGCAGCTTATGTTTTGCTACTTGCAGTCTTGTCCTTGCTTATACTCGTGGCAGATATTTCTGATCAATCTTGACACTCTTTCTGGCCATGCCTGGACTGGGCACCAACACTTTCAACCACTAAACCATTCTGACAAATGAGGGCTGCAAATTCTAGTCACACAGTGCTCTCACTTGCTCATTTTATGACTGAGCAAACTAACTTCTGTAAGTCTTTATTCATCTGAAATGTTAATAGTGTCTAGTGTGCATAGCAGTTCTATGAATCTTGTAGGACAATATAAGTAAGGTCTTTAGTTAGCATAGAGCCTCTGATTTCTAGGTGCTGAATAAAATGGTTTTTATTATATTATTACTTTATTACTATTTATCATTATTATTAATGCCACTTTACTTGGTCTGTCCTTCAATTTGGAAAAGCACTTTTACCTATCTAATCTCACTGTGTTAAGTGAGAGAGGTCAAAGCTAATTAGCCCTAACTGAAAGTGAAGAAAATATATAGACAGAGAATTTGATTTGCACTGATGACTGTTCACATCATTAAGCCTTTTGTAGAAAGTGTTTACTGTCAAGGGGTTTCATTCCATGAGCCAACTTTGCACAAAACAAATGACAGCCAGCAAGTTCACAATAGGATGTGAAATATGCATTTTCCACAGAACATCTTAAAGGAGAACATCTTTTTCTTTATGGAAAAGACCTCTGGTTCATGTAAAATTTTTTTCAATCAGATGATAAAGATTATTCTAAATCTAGGACCTCAAAGAGGCTGAGAGTCTGGGCCATCATATTTAGTGAGGGCAGATTAGTGCAATACTGCATGTCTATTCCAGCTCTAAGGTTACACTGGTATTTTTTATTAAGAAATATATATATTTTAAAAATATTTTATTTATTTATTCATGAAAGACACAGAAATATATGCATAGGGAAAAGCAGGCTCCCTTTGGGGAGCCACCAAGAGCCACCCAGGTGCCCCAAGAAACACATTAATTTTTCTTGTTGTAGTCCAGTTTTGATTGTTAACAGATATTGGACTAGGAGAAAGCATGGTGAAGGGAGAAGTGAATGTTTCTGCTCTTTTTCAGCTACGGTAGGCACAAAGCCAGCAAGATCTGGAAGAAAGCATGGCCCTTATTAACTAAGGTGCTTCTTCTCAAACAAATGTTCTACATTAGTCCAGAAGAAGTCTGCTTCTTCATCATGAGCCATTTGCCATGGCATGCACTCAAGGAAATACCAAGAATGCCTATTGGACTGTAAATTGTGGTAATCAGAGTGGAAGAGGGAAGGAGCCTTCTCTCTTACACTATACATACATTTCTCCTTTGCTCGACTGTTTTAAAACAAGCATGTATTAAATTGACAATTGGAAAAATATTTAAATGTGTGCTTAGCTACAACTAATGTAATTAATAAACAATCACAATTGTCCTAGCTTGCAAGGCTTTATAGAAACTTTTTAGTGTGAAGTTGAGATAAAACACTAATCCCTAACCAGCCAGCCCATACACATGGCCATTGAGACTAGTGGGAAACACTGGGAGGCAATACATGTATATCCGGTTGGATTCTTCTTTAGACACATAATATGCTACATTACACACATGTTGAAATGTTTAGAGTAAAAGTTTGGAAAACAAGTTCTCATTTTCAGGTTTTATTAGTTTTTTTCCCTTCACAAGGGAAGTATTGGAGATCTTTCTTAAAAAAAAGTGAGAGAAAAAAAAAAGTGAGAGACATGGCAAATTTTTTTCAAACCCCGGCTTTTACCATGAGGCCTAATCATTTATCAACTTGAGAGAAGCTGGAATAACTGTATTCCAGTCTTCCAATTTTACTGCCATCCCAAGTGGATATTCTGAATAATCCCAATAATAATCACAGAATTCCAGAATTCTGCTCTGGGTAGAAGGACTCTTAGGTATAATCATCAATAATCCTTTCAATTATTTCAGCTTGAACATCAATGGTAGAGAAGCTTAGTTTTACACTGTTCTCTTATTGGGCCTCCACTTACATGCAAGGGATTTTGGAATCCAAACAAAGTTTCTGAAAGATTTTTATTCTAAAGTGCCAACCACCTGAACCCCTCACCCTGCTAACTCAACAACCAAAGGTGTAATTACTTTTAGGATTGGGCAATGAAAATGTTTTATTATACTTGTATCCTATAATCAGAAAAAGGAAAAAAAAAGTGTGAGATTTTGTCAGATGTCAGAACATGGCAACAGTTGATCCAACAGTAGCAACTCTACAAACATAGGAGAGGTCACTGATTTTCCTGATATCGAAACCTGAATTACCATTTGTCATAGACTCTGACAGTTTTCAGAGTAGTAGAATATTCAATGATCCCAGAAGAGGTTAAAGCAAATTAACAACAACCCCACAATGCATTCTAATGCCTTTCGATTTCAGAGTAAATACAGTTAACACAGTGCTTGTGTTGTGGAATAATGGCATCTCCATGTCACATCATCCTTTTATTTATTTATTTATTTACTTATTTATTTAGACAAAGTGCAATCTGGCTTCTAAAGCTTTTCCACACCTGATGACAGGTATCTTTAATAGAGAATGTCTACTTAAAGTTTGGTCTAATATTTAGCGTAGGTTAAAAGTACATTTTCTAAAAATAATATAACAAACCAACAAGATGTACACTTTTTTTGCCCAATATATCATCAGTTAAATGGGAATATACATTGTAGTTTTTGATAATTTACTTCCCCTACTCTTTAACAAGTAGAGGAAGGTACAATTTCATCTCAGTTACTGAGTGATCATTTCTGGGTTTGACTCACTTGTCTTGATTGGAATGTTTAACCAGACATTTCCATTAGAAAGTCTTTCAAACAACTTGTGGACCAAGACACAGAGGCTAAAATTGCACATTATATATATCAAAATTGAAAGTACACACATCTTCTATTATAGTACTTCCATCGTTGGAAACACAACATACCCTTTAGGCAAACTTGCAAAAATAAGCCATACTGTATGTTTCATAATATAGAAAAGATGGTTAGAACATAACCTAAAAGTCCATTGATATGAGAAGGGTTAAATAAATTACAACAAACATAATACAACTATAAAGTGTGCCAGGTATATCTGCCTTAGGTGCTGACATGGAGAAGCTCCAAGATATAGGATGATTAAGTGAAAAATACAAGGAGTGAAACATTCAGTATGGTATGATCCAATTGGTGTACATTTTAAAAAGGTTATAAGGTTACACATACATGTACTCATAGCTACAGAAATACTTATGGAAAAAAACCCTTCAAACTGTTAACAATGATTCTTACCAGAATTTTGTTTTACAACAGCCATGTATTGTTCTTTCTCAGAAGCTATTAGAAACCTAATTTTTAGTGCCCATTTCTAATATTTATAATCTGATGCTAAATAAGTCTTGGGATTTTATTCTTTAAAAAAAAAAAAAAGGATATGTTAAAAGTCTAAACAGTCTTAGGTAATGACTGTTTTGCTTCTATAGAGATCAGTCAGATTAGACGGAGGTTTTAGTCTAGAGAGGAATCAGATAGCCAATAAGCAATCATGAAAAAGACCAGAAATTAATCATTGAAAACTGAGTAAAAGTACTGAGTAGAAAAGCTGAGCCTAGTTCAGGAGGGGAGGATACATATGGCCTCTGTGGAGAACTATCACTTAAGCCTTGAAGCATGATGTAGGTTCCCCCTTCATTTCTTGTGATGGTACCTAACTGTCAAATAGTATCACAGATGATATGCATGAACTCTTAATTAAAATATTCCATGTTGGGCAGCCCGGGTGGCTCAGTGGTTTAGTGCTGCCTTCAGGCCAGGGCCTGATCCTGGAGACCGGGGATCAAGCCCCACATCAGGCTCCCTGCAGGGAGCCTGCTTCTCCCTCTGCCTGTGTCTCTGCCTCTCTCTCTCTCTCTGTGTGTCTCTCATGAATAAATAAATAAAATCTTTATAAAATAAAATATTTCATGTTGCAGTGTGCAATCTATCGGACCTAAAGGCTTCATGGAAGAAGTGGTAGGTGAGGGAAGTCTCGCAGAGACTACATAGAAGGTATCTTAATAGGTAACATGTTTCCCTGACAGACAAACAGGAAGTGGGTGCACACTCTAGGACTGCTCTCTCCACTCCCCACAAATCTGCTCATTGAATCTAGAAAATTTCAGTCTCAAACAGATGTTTTTTTTTTTTTTTTCAAACAGATGTTCTTATTTAATCTTTGTCAGGAAGGGTTTACTCAATTCACTTTCTGATGTATCCGTTTATTCTCAACTTGGAAAACTAAGCATTAAAAAAAAGGAAAAGCCTTATGAGTCTGAGTATTGCTTAGATAATACTGTGGGTATAGTCCTTGCATCTGGAGCATGCAACTGGATATAACACACTTGCTCCAGGTATCTGACAAGGCAAAGAAATGTTGGCTCAAGTTAAAAAAAAAAAAAAATCACCTGATAAAAAACAGCCTCGCAGGGTGGGGAAGCAAGAGGAGTGGGGAGATTAAAAAATAATAATGGTAAGGACAATTGGTATGATGATAGAGTCCAATTAGAATTCCCTCCCCGCAAAAAACATAATATCTGCCTACAGAACTCCTAACATTTTAATTTGAATTTGAAATTTTAGGATTCCACAGTGTCTCATAAAACAGACAGGATTTTCTTTCACTTTTATTTGAGCTACTATCATTATGTTTTAATCTGAGACATAGGAATTTCAACTCTTTGGAACTAGTAACCTCAGCCCCATCAGGGCCTAGAGTGGAAGGTAGCCACTGCCTACTTCACCCTGACTCTCAGACCACACGATGTCAGCTTCGGTTCTAGTAGACGAGTACTTGACTGTGCAAGCACTGTGCTAGATGATGGCATAGTGTTTCACACTTGAAGAATTTTGTTGAACTCCTCTATTATGAAATTGATTTTTACAACTTCATGGAACATCACTATCCTGGTTATAGAGACAAAGACATAGGCACAGAAAGGGCAGGGCACACGGGCCCAAGGTTACCTAGCTACTAAGCACCACAATCTTCTGACCATAGCTCCAGTGCCGATACTGAACTCCCTACCAGGCTATCATTTAGCGTAATTTTTCTCAGCCTGATTGGATACTATTGCAATCACCAAAAAGGGCTCTAACATCTAGGACCCATCTCCAACGAACCTCGGATTTGGAGGCATGAATGGGTCTGAGTTAGGGTCACCCTGTAGACTTTACCCTCCAAGACACCTTCCTGCCTATTCCCTCCCTCACCCATCATTCCTACTTCATGAACCTTTGGATGAAGCTGTTCAGAAGGTGATGAAGAAAGTGACTTAACTATGCATTGGTGCTGTGCTAGAGAGAACCCTTGTCCCTGAATTTTGAGCCTTAGAGTTCTGGTAAGGTTTATAAAATTAATGTCTTTTGATGGGTATGTTTTCTGCCATTGCCTTAACCACTGATTGAGAATGTCATCTAATGCATTCCAGGGCAAGTGGAGCTGGCCCACAAGTTTCAAAGACATTTGGAGAGAACAATGTGCTGGTTTTCAGACTTTTACAATGGGAACAAAGAGATAAAGTACTACCCTTAAGTGACCCCAAGTACAAGTGACCCCAAGTACAGCAGAAAATTAAAATAGGTGAGTTGTATGAATTAAAAGGAACCTAAAAATAAATGTGGGCAGTAACAAAGATTAATGTTGAAGCCGAAAAAACTCACCAAGATCACAGAAGTGGTTAGTCATCTTGTTTCTACAAAAAATTCGTTCCTTTGAAAAAAGCTCTTAATCCCTTTTGGAACATTGTGACTTTATGAGAACAGTGGTAATTCCAGTGTTAAAACTAATAGCACTGCCCCACTAACTCCATTGCACAGTCTTCACTAGGTTTCACAGCTACACGAGAAAGCCAAATTTCTTTATTTCTGAGGGACAATAAATGAAAATTTCTTTGGGAGAGTACTTAAATCGAAATATAACATTATCTGTTGTAAAAGTAGAGGGAATCTCTTTTTTTTAATTTTTTTTATTTATGATAGTCACAGAGAGAGAGAGGGGCAGAGACACAGGCAGAGGGAGAAGCAGGCTCCATGCACCGGGAGCCTGACGTGGGATTCGGTCCCGGGTCTCCAGGATCGCGCCCTGGGCCAAAGGCAAGCGCTAAACCGCTGCGCCACCCAGGGATCCCAAGGGAATCTCTTTTAAAAAAAACAAGGTCCAGGGCAGCCCAGGTGACTCAGTGGTTTAGCACCTGCCTTCAGCCCAGGGTATGATCCTGGAGACCCGGGATCGAGTCCCGCATCGGGCTCCCTGCATGGAGCTTGCTTCTTCTGCCTGTGTCTTGGCTTCTCTCTCTCTCTCTCTCTCTCTCTCTCTCTCTCTCTCTCTGTGTGTCTCTCATGAATAAATAAAATCTTAAAAACAAAAAACAAAACAAAACAAAAAAACAAGGTCCAGAAGCCCTGATGGGGCAGCTCTCACACACTACTCCCTATGATAAGAAGCATACTTCACATTCCTCAACCTCCCCAACCGGAAAAAACCTGCTTTACCTATTCAGGCAGGAGGAAGAATTTCTCCTGGCCTAGCAACAGCCTAGCCAACCAGAAACCATCACACTCAGTCAATGAGAGGCCATAGCAACCCCTCCCAGTTTCTTTTCTTTTCTTTCTTTCTTTCTTTCTTTCTTTCTTTCTTTCTTTCTTTCTTTCTTCTTTTTCTTTTTGCTATAAAAGTAGGCCCCTCTCCACTCTCTGGACTTGGCTACGGTATGCCCGTATTTGCAAGTGCTGGACTGCAACTCTCTGCTATTTCTGAATAAACTCATTTTGCTGGTAAAACAGTTGGCTCTTTTATTTTTTTAAGGTCAACACCATAAAAACTGTAAAAACACCTCCCTGCCAAGAAACAAAATAAAAAGGGAGGAAAGAAGGGAAGAAAGAAAGAAAGAAAGAAAGAAAGAAAGAAAGAAAGAAAGAAAGAAAGAAAGGAAGAAAGAAAGAAAGAAGAAAGAAAGAAAGAAAGAAAGAAAGAAAGAAAGAAAGAAAGAAAGAAAGAAAGAAAGAAAGAAAAGGGAAAAAAAAACAAAAGAGAAAAGGTTATTACGGCTCTGTTTTCTACATCCTTAAATTTAGGGAATGGGAATATCCTTTAGGATTCTAGCCCTAAACTTTTGTGAGCTCATGTAGTAATTATAAGAAAGGGAGGAAATACAAGTCATGAAAGTTGCTGCTCCTTATATGCTCAATTAATTCCTTTGGGCTTATTGATCTCAAATCCATTAGATACGTTTTTACATTTTTAATCAACACATTGACTTATTTTTTCTGGAATTTTCATAGTTGTTTGCAGGAATTGAATTACTTGTATCACAAGACATACCAAAGAAAGTCAATTTAAACAATATTCATTTTACAAATATTTATTAAGTATGAATGCCTACTAGGTGACAAGCCCTGAGCCAAATCTCATTCTTATCAAAAGAGTTTTGTTGGGCAGCCTGGTGGCTCAGCGGTTTAGCTCTGCCTTCAGCCCAGGGCGTGATCCTGGAGACCCAGGATCGGGTCCCACATGCGGCTCCTTGCATGGAGCCTGCTTCTCCCTCTGCCTGTGTCTCTGCCTCTCTCTCTCTCTCTGTGTCTCTCATAAATAAATACAGAAAATCTTTAAAGATAGGCTTATACAGACCTCCAGGGAAATTTCTGGGGAATTTTCCAAAGATTTACAGAGCCTGAAATATCCGGCAAGCATTTTGATAAGGGATCTGAGAGTCAGCCTCCCCATTACCCAAGTCCTTTGCATCAGAAATACAGAAGTTCTCCAATGAGACCAATTCACCACCAGCATTATGAAGTTAGAGGGATGGCACAGACAGACAGATATGGACTAGAGTCCTTTGATGATAGCTACTGACTTGCTAGAGCACCTAGTTCTTAGCATCTGAACTCTGCTGGCTGAAATGTGGCAACTATAAAAATCCCTTGTACTGTTATTCCTAATAATCATTTGGAATTTGTCTTGCAGGTGATTAAACTCTTCAACTGAAAAGATGGTGCCCTGATGGGTCACCCTTGGAGATGTGTCGTGGTGGTAGCACTTGGCAGTGACTGCATTGCAGAGTTCATCTGCTCCCCCAGAAGAAACCCTCGGTTGCCCTTACCAGTCCCTAAACTTGTGGCCAATTCACAATCTCCCATCCTAGAATTGCCAAGATGCTGGCATGGCTACCCTGACATTTGTAAACATCCAAATGGTCTGAGAGCCTCTCACCTCCACATCCTAAACTTCCTTTTACTCCAAGAAGCCCGAGAACCTTCCCTCTCCTGCACCTCAACAGCCAAACCAGAGCCTCCATAGTTTAGCACAACAAGGCAATAGGAACTCATGGCTCCAATTTAATCACAAAATGATTTTAAAAACAAAAATCATAGCACAGATAAGGACATTTTTATACATTTGTGTATACCAGGTCTAATTAAAGAAGAAAAATTCACTTTGTTCCTTAATTGTTCTACAGATCATCACTTGCTTCCCATGTCCACCTTTCCTGTTAATCCAAATTGTTTCAGTAGAGAGTTCAGATGGGACAAGTTTGTTATCTACTAGCAGCAAAAAAAGAAAATGGCCAAAATGGCTGCTTATTTAATATACCTATGAAAAGTTTTATGCATAAAATTTCACCTATCTTGATCTCATCAAGTAAGACATGCACATCCTTCAAAAAGACTGTTAATGGGGATCTTTGGGTGGCTCAAAGGTTTAAGCGCCTGCCTTCGGCCCAGGGGGTAATCCTGGAGACCCGGGATCGAGTCCCACATCGGGCTCCCTGCGTGGAGCCTGCTTCTCCATCTGCCTGTGCCTCTGCCTCTCTTTCTCTCTCTGTGGCTCTCATGAATAAATAAATAAAATCTTAAAAAAAAAAAAAAAGACTGTTAATGTAATGAGGACTTAAAATGTTAATGACCAATAAAATATAAGATCCATTGAGATTATACATGTGAAAATATTTTTAGTAACTATGGCATCATCTAGAAGTTTAAGGTATTATCAGAAAGGCAGCCTGGTGTTAGGCCAAGAAAATCAGCTAATCAGATTTCTAATCATCTCCTTTACTTTTTGAGTGCTTTAAAGGTCTCATAATCTCATAAATCTTGTCACTTTCTTTATAAAATGGAGGTGGCACTGTTTAATATTCTGCCTACATCACAAGTTGTCACGAAGATCACATAGGCTAATGGATGTTAAAATCACTGACTCGACGACAGTAAAACATTATTATTGATACCACTACTATCACTCTTTCCTCAACAAATCTTTTTCTGACTATGTCA
This sequence comes from Vulpes lagopus, assembly GCF_018345385.1. Taxonomy (NCBI): domain Eukaryota; kingdom Metazoa; phylum Chordata; class Mammalia; order Carnivora; family Canidae; genus Vulpes; species Vulpes lagopus. The sequence goes on from NC_054829.1 coordinate 106,239,370, forward strand.
TTCTCATTTACAATCTCTCTAATTTAAGGGCTGGGAACATGCTTAAATTGTCCTATTTATTTGTGCTTTTCTTTCTTTCTCATAAAAAATTCTTTTCAAGATCAACCTGTTAGATTTTAATGACAATATTTTGGTAACATTCAAGAAGAGACATCTAGGTAGACATTTGTCTTTTAGAAAAAAATCTTATCTGACTACTAGCAGATTAACAATTGAAAACAGTGCCACCAAAAACAAGACAGAGAGCATTAAAGCTCAGATCCCTTGTTTTGATACGGGAAAAAATGTCAAGCCCATATAGTCTCTTGGCTGGAATCACAAGTTTCTGGAAATATTTCCATCTCTTATGTTTCTATAACACATGTGCCACCGAGCTCATAGGAGTTGATAGCTGGAACACAGTGCACCTGGATTGGCTTCGCATTTTGACCACTTCTATCCTAGGTGGGTTCTTTCCACAGAGGAATTTTATTTTTTAATACTCAAGGCAGAAAAAAGCTTAAAATGGCATTAAGTGTGCTTTCTCAAATTATCCTAAAGGTTTGTGAGACATAAGACAGGGAAGTTGTGCCTGTGAATTACCCATGGCCCTTAGGCATCTGTAAATAATAGAAACTCCATGGATATTTGTGTGTTGTGAGATTCATAATGTTGACTGAGTAAGACTGGTAATACAAACACAGGTTTGAAAAAGTCTAGACACTTTGCTGGTCTTCTCTTGCTTCACATATTTTCAGGCTATTGAATTTTCCAAATGGCCCTAGGATGCATACCTAAACTCCTCAGGCCTCCATAAATTTCCTTAGAGAAGAAGGCCTTCTTACTTCAATATTACCTGTGAGTGTGGAGGAACAAAGAGGATTCCTTCCTCCTCTGGCCCTTGACCTCCCAGTCATACCAGCAAATAAGATGGTGTCCTTGGGACACCTGGGCGGCTCAGTGGTTGAGCATCTGCCTTTGGCTCAGAGCATGATCCCAGGGTCCTAGGACTGAGTCCTGCATCACACTCCCCACAGGGAGCCTGCTTCTCCCTCTGCTTCTCTGTGTGTCTCTCATGAATAAGTAAAATCTTAAAAAATAAAAATAAAAAGATGGTGTCCTTGAAGTTTTAGGGGTTTTCTCTTTTCTGGAGGAAAATCCTGTTTCCATCTGATGTTTGAGAAGGGAAATAAAAAGATATAGCCAGAACACAAATGGAAGACTGTTGGTTTGTGTTTGGCATTTCTGGTCTCACCTTCTGGCCTTCTCCCTTGTCCTTGCTCCTTTCTTTTCCTGTAATCTATGGTCCTTCACAACTTTGAGCCTGAAAGTAAAGATTCTTTTGCTTCTCTATTTCATTCATTATAATATCTCAGTTAGTTGTTAGAAGACAATATGATCAAAGGAGAGATGGAATGAAACTCCCTTACTCTTTCTGGGAAGTTAGAGAAAGTTTCAAGTGATAGAAGTGCATAGAGTCCAAGTCTCTGAAGAATTCCAGACAGGGAAGGGGCAGGGCTTTTTATTAATCATTCATTTATTCAACCAATTTTGTATGTGCCAAGTACTCTTTTGGGTGAGAGAGAGGCTCAAAATTTTAGGACTTGGAGAAGTTTAAAAAGAATATCAATATATCAGGGATTCCTGGGTGGTGCAGTGGTTTAGCGCCTGCCTTTGGCCCAGGGCGCAATCCTGGAGACCCGGGACCGAATCCCACATCAGGCTCCCGGTGCATGGAGCCTGCTTCTCCCTCTGCCTGTGTCTCTGCCTCTCTCTCTCTCTCTCTCTGTGACTATCATAAATAAATAAAAATTTTTAAAAAAAATTTAAAAAAATGAATATATCATTAGGATAGGATATTAGGAAAAGAATATGGATATATTATTTACAAAAGTAAACTCAACAGATAGGTCTTGCATTTCATGGAGCTTACATTTTAAAGCAGGACAGAGATAATATATCAAGAAATATATAACATGCCAGGTGATGATAAGAAAGATTAGGGAGGGCTGGGTGGGGATTGGGCTTGTTGTTTTATTATTTTTATATATTCCATGTTATTTCCATATGTATAAATGGAAAACTTAATAATATAGTGACATCTGAGCAAAGACCTGAAGGAAGTGATGCAGTGAGCCCCACAGCTGTCCTCTATCCTATGACCTTGACCATATCCTTCCACTGGATCCCTAGGTCAAACTGTGCCCCTATTTCTTTGTCTCCTGGAGCTGGAACTGCGACTGACCCATCAAGTCCCTTATGTCAGCAAAAGATTTATGCTCATGAGTTCTGTCTCCAATGGGCTAGGATAGATCCACAGAAGTAAGCTGAAGCCAAAATCCCATACTTTCCAATTTTTATTACTCTAGGAGTAATATACCTAAACTGAGAGTAAGGAAGGAGCCTTAGATGTTTCCTAGTTCAAACTCCTATACTTCAAGCAATCACTTCAACAATACCAATTAGGTGGATTTTCTACTTAAATGACTTTTAAAATATTGGAACCAAAGACAAATCAAAAAATCCAAATGGAAGCAACATATGCCTTTGATAAAAATGCAAAAATTATTTCCTGAAATAAATCAAAGTAACCAGTAGTCTGACTTCCATTTTTTTAAAATTTAACATTTTATTCATTTATTCATGAGAGACACAGAGAGGCAGAGACACAAGCAGAGGAGAAATCCATTCCCTGCGGGGAGCAATGTAGGACTCGATCCCAGGACTCCGGGATCATGCCCTGAGCCAAAGGCAGATGCGCAACTGCAATGAAGAGATGATAGAATGAAACCTAACTTGATCAAAATTATTGCAAGTGAGGTGGTGTTACATGGAAGGATTATGATATAGAGCTGGTAATATAGTACAAGCACACTAGGAAACTGAGCAACAGTATAGTAGTCATCTCCAGTATCAACACCAACAGAGTTGAAGAAATTGCTTGATGATGACTCAGAACTTAAAGCTATAAACTGAATTTGCTGATAAATAAAAATGAATTCGTGACAAGGATGGAAGAAAAGAGAGTGCAATGTCTTGGGACAAAAATGCTACGAAGCACAAGAGGATGAGGATGAACTCAGAACTATGATCTATAATTTATTGTATATAACTATATATGGTAAGGTGTCAAAAGCATTTATTATAGCATCATAAGTGTCATCCATGAACCTCTTTAGCAGCACCTTAGAAATCTTAAATTAAGGAACTCCTTCGGGTGCTGTTACATATAAATATCAGAACCAGTAAATCTTACTTTAACATTGAGACAAAAACATGGTGCCTAACATGAGCAAAATCAGAAAGCATGGACACCCCAATAGAAAACTGATTTATCAGACTGTTTCTTAGTTTATTTATTTAAAAAATTTATCCTAGCTATGGCTACCGCTTTTATTATTCCTCAGAGTGTGGATGTTCTTAAGATCTGCTGACAAATGCACAGCAGGAGGGAAAAAATGATATTTTCAGAGACTTAATTCATCCAGACAGCTGGTTTATTTTAAAGGAAGCTACTAAGCCACTCACCAGTAAAATTAAGAAATTAAGAAAAATTAACAATACTAAATGTTAGTGAGGATAGGGAGCAACTAGAATTTTCATATGCTGATGGTGGAAGTGTGAATTGGTACAGAACTTTTAGTGACATCTGAACAAAGAACTGAAGGAAGTGGCAGTATCTACTAAAGCTAAGCCCTTTGACTGAGCAACTCCTCTCTTAGCTAGATACCTAACAGAAAGGCCAACATAACCGCACACTAAAGACACAGTTGTATCATAACTATCTGCAAAGTAAAAATGACCCAAATGTCTATCTGTAAGAGAATGACATAAATGAAGTACTATATATAGTAATGAGAACAAGGGAACTATCACTACATGCAAAAACAGAGAATTCTCACAAATACAGTGTTAAAGGATCTAGACACACAAGAGTATAAATTGTACAGTGTTCATATGAAGTTCAAATATAGGTAAAATTGATTGATAGAAGTCAGAGGGATGCCTGGGTGGCTCAGGGGCTGGGAATCTGTCTTTGTCTCAGGGCATGATCCCGGAGTCCTGGGATCGAGTCCTGCATTGGGCTCCCCACAGGGAATGGGCTTCTCCCTCTGCCTCTCTCTGTGTCTCTCATGAATAAATGAATAAAATGTTAAATTTAAAAAAAAGTAAGTCAGACTGCTGGTTACTTTTGGGGAGATAATAATTCAGAAGGGGAAAGAGAAGCTTCTGGGGGTACTGATAATGTTCTAGATCTTGATCTGAGTGGGGACTACACAAGTGAGTTAACTTTGTTTAGAAAAAAATCATTGTTTTGAATTAATTCCTTGGAATAGATTCTCAACAGTGGAATTACTGAGTGAAGGACTAGCTACGAAATTGTCATAAAATTCTGTGTCAAATCACTCTGAGTTTGACGCATGATAGGACATCCAAAGAAGAAAAAGCACACTGTACGAAACAGGGACTCAAGAGATATGGCAAATCATATATGCATGTAAGAGGAGAGATGTGAAGTGGGGGAAACTAGAGTCATGGAGACACTTCACTCACAGGAAGACCTAGCAGAACTATGAGATAATGTTTAGGGGGTTCTTTGCTTCTCACAGCTCTGTGGAGATGGCACTAGGCCGACCAGGAAGCTGATTGATATATGATGCTCTCATGAAAGGTTACCAGAACACTGATGTTATTTCAGGTGCAAGAATCCAGTTAATAGTCCATGGAGCTGGATAAAATGGCTATGGAAAGGTCAGAGACAAATAAGAAATGCATGAGTAAGGATCAAGTATGCCATAATTGACCAAAGTCATAGCCTCATGCCTATCCAGAGTTTATCATGCACTGGACTTCCTAGCTACTGAACATGTCCCCCAAATCTCTATTAAACACGTATTGTCAGTGTAGGGAGTCTCTGAATTTGAGGGTGGAGGAGAGTGTAGTGTTCAAGGAGCATGCAAGATGCCTGAAATTATGTAAGAATTTTAATTGTAGTGAACCATGGAGGTTAGTACAAATGCAGATTTCCAGGATCCAATTTAATAACTTTGGTGGAAGATCCAGAAATGGAAAATTTTTAAAAGACATTCCAAGTGTTTTGATGCAAATGGTCCACACGTTACAGTTTGAGAAACTCAGCAAAGTTTCTCCTCCTTCCCTGGCTTATAAAATCATATTCCACCCCTCCCTTCTTTCATATTCACCTTTTATGGACATCACAAAGACTGTCTGGGTTGGCAACTTTAGTTTTGACCCTGGTGGTTAAATAAGCAGCACGCATTGAGCAAAGAAAAAAGGGTATGGGTCAGACCAACTAATTCTGACACCGTTGCCTATAAACTGTGTGTCTATGGGTAAATTTCTTAATCTCTAAGCCTTAGTTCCTTCATCTGGCAATAGGGACATAGTTGCATTTTACATAGCTGTGCATCATGATATTTTGAAAAATTGGTATATATGAGATTAATAAGGACACATGTGGTATGTAAATTCTGAAGGAATATGAATGCCCTACATCTATACATCTAAAATATACTCAAGAATGACATAATTTCAAAACTGATGGCCAAACTGATAGAAATGATAATATTGCCACACTAGAGTTCCATATTAGTGGGAACCAGAAATACCACCTTTGGTCAGTATCTTCTGAACTATGTTGTTCTTTAGGTGCCTCAGAAGTCTGAGGTGTGATTTTTTGTGACTACTAAGCTGTTATTCTGACAATTACTGCTGATAAATTATAACAATGCCATACAAATATTCATTAAGTGGGGGTGCTAGTGGTAGAACAGAGAAACATGTATGTATAAGAAACCAAGAACTTTGGAATGAAGAAACAAAACTTAGACACAATGTAAAGTTACTATTAGATAGGAACTTACCGTGTGTTTAAAATTATTCCTATGGGGGTGAGAGTGGGGGCACCTGGCTGGCTCATAAGGTAGAGCATGCAACTCGTCATGTAGGGATTTTGAGTTTGAGCCCCACTTTGGGCATAGAGCTTACTTTAAATAAAGCAAGGTATTACCTATTTAAAAAAAAAGATTTAAAAGAATGAAATTATTCCTATGGGAAAACGGATTTGAATCATGAAAGTTCTGAAATACATGAATATTTTTGAAATTTTCAAGGAACTCATCTATCTCAAAAAATGTGACACTCTTGGGCACTTAGGTTGAGTGTTTCCTTTGGCTCACGTTGTCGTCCCAGGGTCCTGGGATCGAGTCCCACATCGAGCTCCCTACTGGGAGCCTGCTTCTCCCTCTGCTTGTGTCTCTGCCTCTCTCTGTGTCTCTCATGAATAAATAAATAAAATCTTAAAAAAAAAAAAGTGACACCCTTATAATAGTATTTCCTTCATAGGTCTGTTGTGAGGATGATTAAGATAGTATCAATAAAGCACCTAGCTTATATCATCTAAATTGGTTATTAAGTTTGGAAATTTAGAGCAAAACCTAGGATTTCTTCTTTGTTGGAACAGAGGGGACACGTTCGTTTTAAAGTAGAGTAATCCAATTTTTTTTTTGGAAAATGAAAAGTTTTCAGGATAAAAGTTTTCATTTAATATTGAGAACTACTTCCTGTCCCTCTCCTCCCACAAAGGTTTTCACAATTACTTGCAAGACCCAAAGAAGTTTGGCTAAAATCCTTAGTTCTTGTATTACTCTAAAGCCTAAGAGTGGATAATAAGTCTGATTTTGTCTCTCCTTCATATTTTTGTGGTTTTGATAACATAGTCCTTTATTTCGTATTCTTTTAGTTAAAACAAACAGACCACTCTGAGAAAACTACTCCCTTAGAAATATTTTTTATAAAATTCAGTTGCTATTCTTGCACCTTGGCTCACATTTCTTTCTTACTATAAGACTGGGGTTATCTGAACAGCCTGAAAACTTGGCAGTTAGAGTAATTATTCTCATTTTTGGACTTGGTCCAATTCAGGAAACAATAAAAGACTTCCGGTGGTTTGCAAGCCCAGCTGTCTCTGACACTCCTCTTCGTTCTATAAAAATTCTTGAATGAGTTTCTTAGTGTGCACCTGCCGTTAATGTCACGTCAGAGAAAGTCACCCTTTCCTTTGTTTGTAGTTACTTAAGCTGCATCAAGAAATAATCATTTAAAATTTATAGTGGGATGAAGGAGGAGTCCATTTTTTCCTGCCTCTCTGAAAAAAGATTACAGATACATGACTTTATTAATTTTTGAAGTGTTTAAAATTGTAGATCTATTTAGGATTTGTAAAGCGTTATCATGGGCTTTGCCTAGAAGTTTTTAAGGCAACAAGAAATAATCGAATGCCAGGCCAAGGTGACCCTGATCCAGAAGCTTCCAGTCTGTCCAATCACTCCCACTCAGATGTTTCAGTGGAACTATGTGTGGAATGTTTGTGCCAAAACCAACATCATGGTGTTGTGGCTTCGATTTCTGATAAGAGTCAAAATGAGAATGTATATTACTTTCTATCAAAGTGTGGGTACAGCAATAGCAACTAGAAGTGGGGTGTCCTTTATTCATATTTCTATGAATTATAACTCTTAAAGATGCAATTTGTGCCCATCACCAACAGAATTCTTCACATGTACATACCATATATTGCTTGTAAGACATATTATCCATCTGGTCATTTACTGATTTGAGACATTATGGTGAATCCTACTTCGTGCTCCAATATGGAGATTCAGGAGAAGAGTGACACAGTTGCTCCCTCCTAAGCCACAAGAAGTAGTCTTTGAAACAACAAAAAAATTTGACTTTGGTTCTTTGGAACTACTTTGGATACAATTCCACTTGCAATCTTAGCCTGTGTTCATGAATGTGAAGGAAGAATTATAGAATATATTATAAAGGGTTAATAGGAAGAGGATCAATAAAATATTCATAGGTTGCTTCTGTATCTTGGGATTGTAAATAATGCTACCATTAACATAAGGGTATATATATCTTTTCAAATTTGGATAAGTATATTTAAAAAAGGAATCACTAGATCATATGGTAGTTCTAGTTCTATTTTTAATTTCTCTTTAAAAAAAAAAGATTTTATTTACTTACTGGAGAGAGAGAGAGAACAAACAGAGGGAGGAGAAGCAGACTCCCTGCTGAGCAGGGAGCTGGACACAAGGCTCAATCCCAGGACTCCAGGATCATGACCTGAGCCAAAGGCAGACGGCCAATCGACTAAGCCACCCAGGTGCCCCCCCCTTTTTTAATTTCTAGAGGGACCTTCATACTGATTTCCACTGTGGCTGCACCAAATTTACATTCCCACCAACAATGCATAAAGGTTCCTCTTCTATACATGCTCACCAATACTTGTTATTTCTTGTCTCTTGGTAATAGCCATTCTAACAAGTGAGTTGTCCTCTCATTGTGGTTTTGATTTTGCATTTCCCGATGATGAGTGAAGTTGAGCACCTTTCATGTACCTGTTGGCAATCTGTAGGTCTTTTTTGGAAAATGTCCATTCAGATCTTCTGCTCATTTTTAAATTGGATTGCCTTTTTTTGGCTATTGAATTTTCTAAGCCTCATATTATTATGGATATTAACTCTTTATCAGATAAATGATTTGAAAATATCTTCTTCCATTCTACAGGTTGTTTTTTTTCATTGTTTATGGTCCGTTTACCGTGCAACTGTTTTGGTTTGATGTAGTTCCATTTGCTCATTTTTTGCTTTTGGTTTCAGATCCAAAAAAATTATTGCTAAGACTGATGTCAAAGAGCTTACTGCCTGTTTTCTTTCAGGAATTTTATAATTTCAGATCTTACATTTATGTATTTAATCCATTTCGAGTTATTTTTTGTGTGTGGTGTAAGATAGAGGTCCATTTTCATTCTTTTGCATTTGGCTGAACTGTTTTCCCAGGACCATTTATTGAAGAGACTGTCCTTTCCCCATTGTATATTCTCAGCTCCTCTGTCATAATAAATTAATTGGCCATATATGTGGGCTTATTTCTGAACTCTCTATTCTGTTCTACTGATCTTTGTGTCTGCTTTTATGCCAATATCATATTGTTTTGATTACTATAACTTTGTAATATAGCTTGAAATCAGGAAGTGTGATGCTTCCAGCTTCACCCCTTTCTCAAGATTCCTTTTGTTATTTGGAAACCTGTGAGTTTCCATACAAATTTTAGGATTGTTTGTTCTACCTCTGTGAAAAATGCTAAAAATGCTATTAGAATTTTGATAGGGATTGCATTGAATCTGTAGTTGCTTTGGGTAGTAGTATGGACACTCCAACAATATTAACTCTTTCAGTCCATGAGCACAAATTATCTTTCCATTTATTTGCGCATCTCCTTCAACTTTTTTTTTTTTAAATCAATGTCTTATGGTTTTCAGTGTGTAGATCTTTATCTTCTTTGGTTAAATTTATCCCTAAATATTTTATTCATTTTGGTGCAATTGTAAATGGGATTTTTTCTTAGTTTTTCTTTCTGCTAGTTCTTTTTTTTTTTATTATTGGAGTTCAATTTGCCAACATATAGCATAACACCCAGTGCTCATCCCATCAAGTGCCCCCCTCAGTGCCTGTCACCCAGTCACCCCCACCCCTCGCCCACCTCCCTTTCCACCACCCCTTGTTCATTTCCCAGAGTTAGGAGTCTCTCATGTTCTGTCTCCCTCTGCTAGTTCATTATTAATGTATAAAAACATAATATTTTTATTTTGCAACTTTACTGTATTCATCTATTATCTCTAACAGGTTTTTGGTAGATACTTTAGGATTTTCTGTATATAATATCATGTCATCTGAAAAGCATGACAATTTTACTTCTTCTTTTCTGATCTGGATGTCTTTTATTTCTTTTTCTTGCCCAATTGCCCTGTCCGGGACTTCTAGTACTATATTGAATAAAAGTGGCAAGAGAGGGCATCCTTGTCTTGTTCCTAAACTTAGAGGAAAAGCTTTCAGCTTTTCATAACTGAGTATAATGTTAGCTGTGGGCTTGCCATACATGGTCTTAATATTATGTTGAGGTATGTTCCCTCTATGCCCACTTTGTATTGTGCAATTCAGTTTGCTAACATTTTGTAGAGAATGTTTACATCTATGTTCATCAGGATTATCAGTCTGTAACTTTCTTTAATTGCAATATCCTTGTTTGGTTTTGTTACCAGGGTAATGCTGACTTTGTAAAAAGAGTTTGGAAGAATCCTTCCTCTTCCACATTTTGCATGAGTTTGAAAGGGATTGCTATTAATTCTTTTGAATGTTTGGTAGAATTTACCAGTGAAGCTGCCTTTTGTTTGTTGGGTTTGTTGTTGTTGTTTACTGATCTAGTAATCGATCTGTTCTGATCTTCTATTTCTTCATGATCAAGACTTGGTAGGGTGTATGTTTCTAAGAATATACCCATTTTTGGGGGGTGTCCAATTTGCTCATAGTAATCCTTTATGATGCTTTGTATTTCTGTGGTATCAGTTGTAAGATCTCCTCTTTCATTTTTGAATTTATTTGAATCCTGTCTTTTTTAGTGGGTTAGTCTAGATAAAGATTTGTCAGTTGTTTATCTTTTTAAGAACCAGCTCTTTGTTTCATTGGCCTTATTTTCCTTTAGTTTCTATTTCATTTATTTCTGTTCTGATCTTTGTTATATATGTCCCTCTATTAACTTTGGGCTTTCTTTTTCTAGTTCCTTAAAATGTGAAGTTAGGTTGTTTGAGATTTTCTTCTTTCTTGAGGTAGGCATTTATCATTATAAATCCTTGTTATTGCCTTTGCTGCATCCTATATGTTTTGCTAGGTTGTATTTCCATTTTCACTTGTTTCAAGGTATTATTTTTTAATTTTTCTTTTGATTTCTTCTTTCACTTATTGGTTGTTCCGAAGCATGTTGTTTAATCTCCACATATTTGTGAATTTCCCAGCTTTCTTCTTGTAATTGATTTCTAGTCATATTATTGTGCTCGGAAGAGATGCCTGATAGAATTTTAATACTCTTAAGTTTATTAAGACTTGTGTTATGGCCCAATATATTGTCTGTCCTAGAGAATGATCCATATATGCTTGAGAAGAATGTGTATTCTATTGCTTTTAGATGGGATGTTCTGTATATATCTGTTAAATCCATCTGGTCTAACAAACCTTTGTGATTATCCAAGCAGTCTGTTTTACTTTTTTTTTTTTTTTAGTCTGTTTTACTTTTAATGTATTTCAGTAGTTGAGGATATGCCAAGGTCTACTGATGTCCCAAATGAGAGGATCTCTCTCAGCACTTGGATTTAAGTTGATGGGATGATAACCCCTCAGGCAGCAGCTTGTAACATGTGCAAATATAGTCCTGTGAGACCATAAACAGAAGCCTGCTGGTAACCACAGCAAGGTGACCTGGAGGTATCCCCTGGCAGCAGCCACAAAAATCAGGGCAGCAGATGAGGCTACAAGGACCTTTCTGGGAAATACGTGCAAACTGTAGCAAGGCAGAGGAGAACACAAAGATGGAGCCCACCAACCTCGGTCCCTGGAGAGTACCCCAGCAGGCCCCTACATGTGTGTTAATTTCGATGCTTGTCCTTTGGTCTGATGTTTTAAAATAAGCAAATGAGCCTCTTGATCAGCTCTTTCTGCACTCGGCCCTGGGATGGGTGAGTCTAAGCACACAAGCCCTTTAAGAGCTGCTTTTCAGGTTGATATAGACTTGAAGCTCTTGTGTGCTCAAGCCCCACTGATTTTCAAAGGTAGATATTTTGGGGTCTCATCTCTCAGGTGCACATCTTAAAAGTTGAGATGTCTGATGTGGGGTTCAAACCCTTCACTCCTCAGGGAAAAGCTCTAGGTTTTTAGTTGACCCCCCATTATGGGTCTTTGTGCCTATGGTGGACTTTATGGTGAGACTGTGTCTCAAGGCACACCTACAACTTCAATAATGGATTTTTTTTCCCATTTGCCTGATGTAGAGGAACCTCTCAGCTGCTTTTAAGAATTTTTTTCAGTGGAAACTGTTCTATATATAGCTATAGATTTGGTGTGTCCATAGGAGGTCGTGAGTTCAGGATCTTTCTACGTTGCCATCTTGATCTGGAAGCTGCCTTTTCTTTTAATGACTTCAAGCTTTAACCTAGTTCTACTCTGAATTTAAGGATCAAAGTCCTTAGGAGCACAGAAAATTACATATACATCCTAGAGATATCAATCAGCAGATTAGAGAACACTCTAGTCCAATTCCTTAACTCTTGGGTGTGATTAAAACTGGGTTTGGTTTCAGCAAAAACATATGGGATGACAAGAAGCATTATAAGAAGTTAAGATAAAATCTCTTGAGCCAGGTTGTCTGCTTTGTTCAAGATTGCAAAAGCTGTAGAGTTTGAAACACGTTCTTTTTAAAGGCAAGAATTAGGTTTTCTTCTCAGTTCTCTCCTAAGTTCTGCAGTCTTGCCCTGGACCCTTTTGATTTTATTAAAAAAAATTTTTTTTGGAACCAACCTAATGTACCTCCAGTTTAAAGCTAAACCTTTATAGAGAACCCAGATCACTACTCCCCAGAAGACAACTCTTGAGTAGCTAATGACTCATAATTTCAAGCTGTAGACAATTATATAAAGCTATGTTGAAGATTTCTTTTTTTTTTAATGGTCTTCTTTTTTAAAGATTTTTATTTTCTATTTATTCATGAGAGACACAGAGAGAGAGGCAGGGAGCCCGAAATGGGACTCGATCCCCGGTCTCCAGGATCACACCCTGGGCCAAAGGCAGGTGCTAAACCGCTGAGCCACCTGGGCTGCCCTGTATTGAAGATTTCTGCTCCAGCTCTGGGTTAAAACAAATTCCTAAAACAGTGAACAATCTCTCTTGGCTACTTCAATTATCCTGGACATTCTTTCTTTCTTTCTTTCCTTCTTTCTTTCTTTCTTTCTTTCTTTCTTTCTTTCTTTCTTTCTTTCTTTCTTTCTTTCTTTCTTTTTAAATATTTATTTATTTATTTATTCATGAGAGACACACAGAGAGAGAGGAGCAGAGACACAGGCAGAGGGAGAAACAGGCTCCATGCAGGGAGCCCGATGTGGGACTCAATCCCAGGACTTCAGGACCTCGTGCCAGGCTAAAGGCAGGCGCTAAACCGCTGAGCCACCCAGGGATCCCACCCTGCACATTCTTTCTAAGTCTGTGATGCTTATCTACTTCTCAGAATAAAATAATGTAAAAAGGCCACTTCTCTGTCCACCCTAATACCACTAGTAATGAAAGGAAAGGAGGAAAAGTAAACTGTTGCTTTCTTATGCTATTAGGGAAATGCAATGTGTGAACAATGAAGTATTTTAATATATAGGTTTGATTCTAAATCCTAGGGCTCTGAAAACTGAAGAACTGTTGCAGATGTAAATATATACAGTGAGGATTGCGTGAATACCACAGATGCCTGAAAGCAGGACAAGTTAGTCATAAGTGATGGTTAAGAAGGGATCAAACAACCCTCACCAATTTTCACCTGCAAATGTTTTGAAACAAATGGAAGGGAAAGAGTTGCAAGGAGACCTAGCTACCAGTTGAACTGTTGGTAGCCCTGGCTAATAGAACTGCTGGTTGTAAGGGAGAAGAAACCCAGGCCCTCTATTTCACATGCAAAATCAAGTGAGAGCTAGGCAACCTGTCATATCCACAGCATCATTAAAAATAGATGAGCAGGTACTATGTGGAGTTCTTGGTTGAAATACAGAGGAGAAAAATTGATAGCTTTCATGAAAGAACTGCCAGTACTTTTATGATTGAGGTCAGAAGAGGCATGCAAATTCTTTCATATGGGAAAGGCATTATATTTAGGAGGAGGACTTTCACTTATCTAACAGCACTGTGTAAGTGACCAGCGTTTATTGAACCCTAATTTCATATCTTTTCTACAGTTTTCCACTGTCCTTGAGGACATGTGGACCATGAAGGGAAGGAAGATTCATCTGTCAGTATTTTCAGTTCATTCACTAAATGGCCCTCTCCAGAATAAACTTCTAGTACTTTCACATGTCATTCCTTTTTCAGATTCCTTCAGCCAGTCTACCACTGTGGGTAAGTCAACTTAATAATGGGGGCAGGGAGATGGGCAAAATAAGTGAAGGGGATTAAGAGGTACAAACTTCCAGTTATAAAATAATTAAGTCACTGGGATGAAAAGTACAGCATAGGGAATATACTCAATGGTATTATAATAACTTTGTATGGTAACAGATGGTAATTAGACTTATCATGGAGGGCAACCGTGTGATATACAGAATAGAATCACCATGATGTATATCTGAAACTAATATAACACTGTATTTCAACTATGCTTCAGTATTTTAAAATTTTTAAAAATTATCAATGTCAGCATCATCTGATAGATTTCAAATTATGCAATTGGGCAATTCATAAAGTTAGGTCTGAACATTTTTTTAAGGACTTGGTTTTTCATTCAAAGCCTTATAGAATTTTTGTTTGTTTGTTTTACTTTGCTAACAAAAAGGATTGTTTAAAAATTTGTGAGGTAACGGGAAGTTTAAACGCTGTAATTCTTCAGTCTTAATTCAAAATAATCCTTAACAAATGCTTCAGGTGTTATTATACTTATAGCCTAAATTACCATGTGATCTGTTCAAGAATGCTCATGTTATTTCTCACACAAGTTTCAGAAAAGCTATCATATTCCAGCTATTTAAATACTAATTCATTTTGGTAAAATGATTTCAAATGTTACATGTCAGCTGTTTCAAGTTGTTATAGCAGTAGTAATACAAACATATTCCTGAAGTCTTATTTTTGTCCTAACTCAAATATATTAACTGGATTACAGAGAATTAAAATTACAATGAAAGAATCTCAAGCTTAGTGTTAAATTATGGAAAAGGCATGTGCCAAAATATTAACAATAAATATCTGTGTGTCGTGAGATTAAAGGCTTTCTCTGTTTCCTGTGGTTTCAGTCTTATATAGAGAGACTTTTCACTTTTATAACCAGAAAAAGAAATTATTTAATAAAAAAACTACTACTGAATAGTGTTTCCAATTATAAGTAGGCAAATGTTGTCGAGTGGAGTGTCTTTCTGGCAGAAGGAGAGGCCATTCTTTGCCTGTGCTTACATTAACCTGCTGTTGTTTCCATGTATTCCATTGGTGATGGTCTGAGTTTTCTATAAACTTTCTTTTTAAAGATTTTTATTTATTTATTTGAGAGAGAGCAAGAGAGAGAGAGAGAGCAAGAGTAAGGGGAGGGGCAGAGGAGTAGAGAGATATGGTGTAAAGAATCTCAAACAGGGTGGCTCAGGGTAGTTGAGCATCTGCCTTTGGCTTGGGGCTTGATCCTGGAGTCCCAGGATTGAGTCCCACATCAGGCTCCCTGCAGGAAACCTGCTTCTCTCTCTGCCTGTGTCTCTGCCTCTCTCTCCTGTGTCTCTCATAAATAAATAAATAAAATCTTAGGAAAAAAAAAAAGGAATCTCAAACAGACTCCGAGTTGAGCTCGGACCCCAACAGGGGGCTCGATCTTATGACTGTGAGATCTTGACCTAAGCCAAAACCAAGAGTCAGACGTTTGACTAACTGACAGGCACTCCTAAACTTTTTATATTTATAACAAACTGTCATAAATCATAAACTTATGTCCTATCTGGATGTGATCACTACATAATGAGTGAATTGTTTTTCCTTTAATTTGGAGGGAAACAGATAAATCAGGCAAGTCTGGAGCCACAGGGTGACCTGCAGGTCACTGCCCAGCCTAACGCAAGAGAGGCCAGCCAGCCTGCACCTTGGCCAGAGCCCAAGGTGCCACCTGCAAAGCAGAAGGACCTTTGTTTCCCTGGCTCCTTTTCAGTAAGTCTTTTTCACAGCAACTTGGAATTCTCCCTCGCATTGCACATTTTTATTAAAAAAAAAAATCAAAATATCATACATTTACTTAATTAGTTATTATTTTCTTGGAAATATTAATTGGTAGTTCCTGGATTCAAGGGAAAAGCAGACAATGTTTCCTGTTTCCACCTTTGGAAAGAAGACTTTCCAAAATAGAAAAGGAGAGTTACTAACAACCATGTACAAGTCCCCTATGTTCATTTCCCTTTTTAATTAAAAAAAAATATATATAAATATATATAAAAAATAAGTATATATGTCTTTATATATATGTAGTACCTATATGGACCTTAAAGATGCAGCATAATATCAGACAAAAATTCCTGCCCCCATAGAATTCATAGTTCAGTAGGAGGAGAATGAACAAGATTAGCAAAAACAGAGTACACTAGAAGGTACTAAATGCCAAGGAGAAAAATAAATCAGACAAGGGTGGTAAGGAGTGTGTGGTGAAGGACTGTCGTGATTTTAGGGAGGCTGAAGAAGGTCTCACCAAGAAGGTAAAATTTGAGCAAAGACTTGAAGGAGATTAGGCATAAGCCGTTGGAATATCTGGATAAGGAATGTTCTGGGCAGAGGAGGGAAGTTGTGAGAACCCTGAAGGAGCAGCCTAACTAGTATGGTTAAGGAACAGCAAGCAGTGGGGAAGGAGGAGCAGGGGGAGGAGAAGGAGGGAAGGGGAGGTCAGAAAGTAACAAAGACCAGATTGTGTAGAGCTTTGCAGGCCTTTGGAAGTCCCCTTCAATTATGTAACATCAATCTCAGATTTCTCTTTTTTTTAATATTGAGATATAACTGACATATAGCATTATATTAGTTTTAGGTGTACAACCGAATAATTCAATATTTATACATATTGCAAAACGATTGCTACAATAAGTCTAGTTAACATCCATCAACACAGTTATAATTTTTGTTCTTGTGCTGAGAGCTTTTAAGATCTATTCTCTTGGTAACTGTCAAATATGCAATGTAGTATTATTAAATATAGTCACCACGCTGTACTTTACATCCATATGACATACTTATTTTATAATTGGCAGTTTGTACCTTTCGACCCTCTTGCCCACCTCCTATCTCCTGCCAACAGCAACCACCAATATATTCTCGGTCTATGAATTTGCAGTTTTTTTGTTTAAGATTTCACATGTGTGTGAGATTATACAGTATTTGTCTTTGGTTCATTTTCACTTAACAATGCTCTCAAGGTCCATTCATGTTGTCACAAATGGAAAGATTTCATTCCTTTTCAGAGACAAATAATATTCCACTCTATATATCTCTCACATTTTCTTTACCCATTCATCCACCGAGGGGCACCTAAGTTGCTTCTGTGTATTGGCTATTCTAAGTAATGCTGCAATGAGCAGAGAGCTGCCTGTATTTTTTTAAGTTAGTGCTTTTTCCTCCAGATAAATACCCAGAAATGGAATTGTTAGATCATATGGTAGTTCTATTTTTAATGTTTTAACAACCCTCCATTCTGTTTTCCATAGTGGTTCTACCAATTTACATTCCCATCAGTACTGCAACAAGGGTCGCCTTTTTTCTGCAGCCTTGTCAACACTTACTGTTTCTGGTCTTTTCCAGATTTCTTAAAGCGTGCTGTCATTTCACAGATAAAGCCTTATCATACCAAGTGAAGACTGGACTGAGGTATGTCCAATGCAGCTGACCACAAGAAATATCAAGGGTGAATAAGTAAAATGACTGAAAATGCCGATCGCTTGTGACTAGAGCAATGGCAAAATGTGAGATTTTTAAAAATCTATTAATTTGGAAACTCTGTATGCCAAAGTGTTCCAGGAATGGTGGGACCCAGTGTGGCCTTAAGGAACTCAAATGGTCTCCCAGGAGGCACACCGCGAAGGCAGCATATGGTCTGGATAAATGATGCATGGCAGCACGTTTCGTAGAAGCTGAGATATGTCTTGAAGTGATAAGTGCTAATGCTTTATAGAGGTGGCATTCTAAGTTGTCAAGGTGATGCTAATACTTATTTGCTTATTTTTATTTTTTAAAAGATTTATTGAGAGAGCATGCGTGTGAGCACGAGTGGGGGGAGGGGCAGAGGGAGAGAGACAAGCAGACTCCCCACTGAGCCAGAAGCCTGAGGGGGCTCAATCCCAGGACTCTGAGATCAGGAACTGAGCAGAAGGCAGATGCTTAACGGACTGAGCCACCCAGGCACCCCAAAGGGATGGCTAATATTTAAAGAAAGAAAATGAAAGAGGAATGGAGAAAGAGAAGGAGGTGTGGGGTGTTCAAAGACATGAATTTAGGATGAGCAAAGTGGGTTTGTTTTGCAGGCAATAATCAAACACATGTTGGCTTGAATGGAAAATGTGTACAGTGCAGGGGTGAAAGGTGGATCGGGAGAAGATCATTACTTTTTTATGGGCAGATTGAAGTTCTGACTTATATGCAAAAGAGTTTCAATTAAAGTTTAGAGAGGAAAATGGTTATGGTAGGTAGAGTCCCTTGGATAGAGAAAACATTTGGGAGATAGCAACTAGTGGTCGCAAATACTTAAGAAGTGAAGCAGCAAAGGTGGTGACTGGAGTGGCCAGCATGGAAATAGAGAGCTACCCCAGACAGCTACCCCAGATATTTGAGAAGAATTCTACAACGTAGTGACTGGTTAAAAGAGTCATTTGTATATTCTGAAGGACTTAAAGATGTTCTCTAAGAAAAGGGCAACAAATTTTGAGATATTCTATGGGGTTAACAAAAAGGGATCTGGCTTAAATATTTTAAATTTGAGTGGTGATATGTCAAACATTTGGAAGTGTTACAGACAGAAGAACAAATTTCAGGTGAGAGGCAATGCTAAAAATAAACTTGTTAGGGCTAAGTTGGCAAATGATTATTGGTATTTTTCCTTTTCCTGTTTCATTGAGCCAACACAATTGCTCAGTGGGTATAAATAGAAGGGCTGCTTCATTTCCCATTCAAACTGGGACATTTTGAGAGCAAGAGGGGAGCTATTAATAATTATACTGGGACAATGGGCATAGAACAAGGACTGTCCCCAGTAAGTGAGGGTGAACAGATTCCAGTTTATAAACTTTAACTTACTTTTAAAGGATGGAGAGTTGCCCATTCCTTATCTTTATTATTGCTTGTTTTCTCAAAAGGAGTCAAGTGATTCAATTAATGTCACTTCATTGTAATTTGAGGCTACAGTCTATTCTGGAATAGGACCCAGTTTTAGATACCTGAAAAATAAACACAATGCTAATGAAGTAGCTTATGTCCTGTAATTCTTACTGATGATCCTGGTAAACTAATAAAGTGTGGAGTGGAGACTCACTGTATTTGAGCACTGGAAACTCATGTAAGGTCCTAGCTGGCGCTAGGGTTGGGTTGTATCTGAAAACTGAAGGATGGCATTCATTCCCAAGAAGCTGGGAGAGTGCCTAAAAGGTGTGTGCATGTGCCTTATGCACACACACACTGGGGAAGAGCAGACAGGGAAAGAATTCTCTTTATCCTGTAGTGGTGATTTGTATGGTAGTTCCTTTGCTGCAAAACTAGTTTAACAGAAGAACAAAATTGGTATTCGAACTGAGTAGAACTGTGGAGAGTATTCTGGCAAATAGCAAGGGACTCAAACACAACCCAAAATACTAAAGAAAGCCATTATCTTTCACACTACATACTGTCATCTTCATTTATGAAAATGTCAACACAGTCCCCTTCACCAGGGAAGGAAGCCAATTCTGAAAGTACTGTGTAAATGCAGGGATTGGTTTTCCTATGGCAGTGGACTTTTTTGTCTTTACTGTTTATTAGGCTTCTTATATTAATAATTTATGTTTTTTTTTATTCAGTGTAGATACTTCACATTTTTCCTGATGTAAAGGGAAATAAAATGTCTTTTGCTGTCATTCTTTGATCTGACCTTTTAAACAATCATGTCATCTGGCTATTGTGTTATTTCTAGTCTCTGTGGTTTTATATCTCAATAAACAATTTATTTTTGAGAAAAATCTATTTGATTCTGCAAAGAAAACTTGTAGACACCCTGCCCTCAGAAAGGAAGATTTTTCTATACATCTGTTAGTTACAGTTAAAAAAAATAAGACAGAACCTGTGATTTATGAATATGGCATCAGAAGCAAAGTGTTCAATGATTTCTATGGTTCTTTGATATAATGGCACAAAATCTAGAGAGGAAGAAAGGCACAAAGTATTGATATATATATATAGCTATTTTACACTTTCAAATAGACTTTATGTAAAAACAAAACATGTTGACAAAATGAGATGATGAACAAATGTTTAAATGAGCAACATCTGACTTCCATCTGTCTATAAGCTATCAATCAGACCATATATCTGTATACAATATAGAAATACTAGATAGTCTTCAAGAGTCAAACAAATGGACAGAAGAGAAAGATCCTAAAATTACTCTCAGCCATACATACATTCTTAACTCAGGATTGTGATTAGAAAAGAGAAAATACAAAATATTCTTAATTCTAATTATAAACTTGCCATTAGGCAGGGAGGGGAAGTGTGAGGATCAATAGGACAAAATTTTTGTGTTTTGATATAAGCTTGTTTTATTTAATGTACACTGGCATTTCACCAGAATCTTACAACTGCTAGCTTTTCTTTTGAAATGTAGATCTTTTTAAAAAGACCTTATTTATTTATTTGAGAGGGACAGAGTGAGCACAGGAGGGGGAGGGACAGACGGAGAGGGAGAAGCAGATTCCCTGCTGAGCAGGGAGCCCAATGAGAGGCTCACACAATCTCAGGACCCAGAGATTATGATCTGAGTTGAAGGCAGATGCTTAACCAACTGAGCCACTCAGACACCCCGAAAAGTAGATTTTTCTCATTATTTGCTTTCAACTTAAAAAAGAAAAAAACAACCTGCCATCCATACTTTGTGTCAAATGCAATTATCTTCTTCTTGTTTGACCTATTCGTAGTGACATAAAAATCTTACAAAAAAGTTCAAGACTCCTTTGGATCCTTCTGATACCATCATTCCCTCTGCCTCCCCAGAAACAGAGATAATCACTGGGCTGAACTTTTCAAATGTTATTCTTTTGCTATCACTGCATATATGCTAATAAATAAAAATAGGGTTAATTTATGGGTTATGAAACTTCATTCATGGCATCACATTCCTGTGATTATTCGGCAGCTTGTTTTTTGTTTTTTGTTTTTTTTTTACTAAGCATATGCTTTCTAGAGGTATCTTTTCCTTTGTTACCTTTGCTCCCCTTGGTGCCACATTTTAAAATGTGAAATTTACAGCCTGTTATCAGTGCAACTGGAGCTTTTCTCCTACCACATTTATAGCTGATGTACTCAGTTATTTTTTACCATTATCACTGGAATCATTCTCTGTAATGTTCTTTGTAGATCAAGAGGGACCACTTTTGGCAACCATGGAACAAAATACTAGACAAGAAGTGCTTGAAGATAAGTTGATTAAGTTATTCTGAAATCTGTCATTCAATGTTCCATCATTTTACAGGTCAGTAATATATGTCCCCTCCAACAAGTTTTTATTTTATTTTATTTATTTAAAGATTTTATTTATTTATATATGAGAGACTAGAGAGAGAGAGAGAGAGAGAAAGGCAGAGACACAGGTAGAGACACAGGCAGAGGGAGAAGCAGGCTCCATGCAGAGAGCCCGACATGGGACTTGATCCAGGTCTCCAGGATCATACTCTGGGCTGAAGGCGGCACTAAACCGCTGAGCCACCTGGGCAGCCCATCCAACAAGTTTTTAGATGTCATATTTTCTCATCTGAATAGTTTCAGTTGGTTTTATTACATATCTGTTGACAGATAGTAAGACAGTTGCTAATAATTCTCTAGAGATTAGACACTGATGTGTATATAAAAGAATCACAAGTAGATTTGATTAAATACCATTCATCTGCTGCTCTGCACTGTTAAACATACTTTTTGGAATGTCTCCTCTGCTATATTTAAACACTTTGTTCTTGGAAATCTCACTGAAGAAGGAAAAAAATGTTTCTTTTTAATTAAGCTTGAATATATTTTATACTTTAGCCAATATTGAAATTTAATGACAAAATAAAAATATGGCCAGAAAATAAAATGAATTTCAATGGGAAAAACTGCCAGTTAATAACAAAGTGAGAAGTCAAACTGCAAAGCATAGAACATTTGGCTTTGTGTAAATAAAGCATCACACAACTGAGGCCAGAGTGAATCACCAGGAAACATGAGTAAGCAAATATGAAGCAAGTGTGATACTGGCCATCTATAAATATGCAGCACATCTTATTCTGATGTACACTGACTAGACAACCTGCTTTGACCTGTTTTGGATCAGAGACCTGGAAGGCTCCTTGAAATGTCTGATGCTACCAAAGAGAGGAAAACACTGCCAGTCAGATACTGGGTAAAGGCTGCTTGAATCAGAAGCACACACATCTCCACCCAATTGAGAAAGACTTGGAGTTATTAAATAAATACACAGAAAGTGCTTTACAAATCAACTGTAGTAACCCAGCCGAGATACCATAGCAACATAATCTAATGACTCAGCAGCGTTGGAGAAGAATGGATCAGAGGTACCTCGAGGCGTTTGATGATTTTTGCCGAGAAACAATCTCATCTAAAGGATTTACTAATTCAAAGTACCAGAATTTTTCTCAGTATCTATTCTAAGGAAATGTTCAAATATCTAGTGCCAAATGCCACACAGAATTAGTTCATCAAATACGGAAATGCTTGTCCTCAAGTTGGGCACTATGTCATCATCCCAGTCATATTCCCAAGCACTGACACCAAACAATGATAGTTTGAATCTGAAAAGGGTGGGGCAGGGTGTGGGAGATGGGAGAAACTCCCAAAAAAAATCAGAAAAATTATACTTAAATAAAACAAATATATTGCAGGCCAGGTGAAAAAACTCAGTTGCAATCACATTCTACTTTCTCAATCAAAATTTATGACAGTTAATAAATTAAATAGCCTATGGCTTGTATGAAGGCTACTATCATATATCCAAAAGTAAAGAGGAAGAAAAATATTCTACAGGTATTTCTTGCCAAACTAGATAAAACTGCGTACCACTTTCTGAAGTAAATTGGTATGAAGACGGGATTTTTATTTTTGCTTAAGTACTTGGCGTATCCACATTAATATCAATCTCAATTGTCTTCCTGAGTAAACAGTGTGTGGCACCTGCAAATTAGTCATAGTTGAGCCTCTGGCTACTATAAAAAGCTAATGGGCAAGCTTGAGAAGTTGGGGAACAGAAATTATTTCTAAACAGCAATACACACGCACACACACACACACACACACACACACACAAAATCACATTTTCAATGATTTTACCAAAAAAAAAAAATCTTACTGTTCCTCCCCTCCCCGCATTTTTAATTCCTCAAACCCAAAGTTTTGGTTCTCTTTCTCTTTCCTTCTTTTTCCAAATAGAGAATATCTTATCCTGTAGTGGGCAAGAGGGGTAAGTGGAATAGATGCAGGCCATCTGATTCAAGAATATCTCCCGAGCAAGGAATTTCTGAACTTCTCTATTAGGAGCTATTGACAGATGGACTTGAAAATCTGTGAATGCAGTAAGGTAAAAGCCATTCAAAACCATATTCTTTTGGGAACCTGGATTTTGGCATGAGATGAAGGAGATACAAGAACTTAAGTAAAACACTCTCTACTAGCAAACATGAATTAGAAGTATCACTGCCAACTCTAGATGCAACTTTTGAAAAAAAAATTCTATTTCTGGCTTCTGAAAGGTCTAGAAATAAAAACTACCTTAGTCTCCAACAACCACCCCAAAACTCAGTAGTTTGTAAATACAAGGAGCTAGGGCTCCTTGGAGAAATGGGTCATTGTAGTTCTGGATAAGAAATATGCAATATGCCTGGCCTGAAACATCTTGTCATCCCCACCACAACCCCAATCAAGCTATGAGCACTAGTCAATGCCTGGCCTGAAACATCTTGTCATCCCCACCACAACCCCAATCAAGCTATGAGCACTAGTCAATGCATGTGAAGGGTGTCAGGAGCCCACGTGAAGAGATTCACATTGGTCAAATATGGATAATTTATCATCAAAAAGAATAATAGCAATGAATGAAAATGTATCCAAATCAAATTCATCCAAAAATCAATGACACATGAAGTATGAATGCATGAGTTCATAATGATACTTAAAAAAAAAACCAAAAAACATTATTATTTACATGCCAGGTAACCAAATTGTCTTCTTTTTTGAAATTGCTAAATATGGCAAAAATCAAACACTTATCCTGCCTTTGCTATAATAACTATATATACTTTAGGATAACTGAATAGATGATAAAGGTAATTTCTTCTTGTATAAAGTCTTGTCAAATGTTAAAACTAATATAGTCAAATGCCTAGATCAAACTACCAACTAATAACAAATACAGGGGACAGAAGAATGCAGTCAGCATAATCAGGAGTTCTGAAGAAACTATAAAGGGCAAATGGATGGATGGGGAGCTGGGGGTTGGCAGAGGGCTGAGGAGAAAGGCAAGGAGAAACCTCTAAGTTAATAGAAACCAACTAATGAAAATTCATGGATCTTATTTTGATCCATATTCTTAAAAATAAATTGAAAAACATTTTTTATGAGACAAGTGGGAAAATCTGAACACTAAAGGATAAAGTTTTTTACTAATTTAAGTGAGATCATAATACTCTGGTTGGTTTTTAAAAATGAGAAGTTAACTTTTAGAAGTGGTATCATTTCATTCAAAAGTAGTTCAGTTTGTATTATTTCCAAATAATTTGGGGGAAAGAGGAAAGTTGGTAGATGAAAGAAGATTGATCCATTTGGTGATAATAGTTTAAGCAGTGTAACTGGTGCATGGGAGGGGGGGCTCCTTGAACTCTTTGCTCATATGTATGCAAGTTTTTAAAAAACGAAAGATAAAGGTTTTTGTTGAAAACTCTAAAATACTGAAAGGCATCATTAGGATAAAAATTAACTTTTTCCTTGGGACACCTGGGTGGCCCAGTAGGTTAGCGCCAGACTCTTGATTTTGGCTCAGGTCATGGTCTCAGGGTTGTGGGACCAAGCCCTGTGTCAGGTTTTCACCCTCAGCAGGGAGTCTGCTTGTCCCTCTCCATCTGCTCCTCCCTCCTCTTCCCTCCCCACCCCCCACCATGATACATGCTCTCTCTCTCTCTCTAAAATAAATAAATAAAGTATTTAAAAAAGATAACTTTTTCCTCAAATAGCAAAATACTTTAGTAGAGGCATGCTTTGTGAACCTTAGATGTGAACAAAAATGAAAATGCTCCTTTGTATTACAGAGAATCATGTCCTGATACTGATTAAAACGGAAGAATTTTTTTAGTGACAGATCCAAATCATGAGCACTTGAAATGTAGAACTTACAAAATGTACCAAATTAGAGTATAGCCAGTGGTAGCAAGCAAATGAGTGGATGCAGGGATCTGACATAATGGAAATGCACAGATCATCGGAGTTAATGAAAATCCTCTTCCTGCCTGATCATTTTTAATAAACCTTGAGTGACTAACGAGGCTTTTAATGATACCATCTATTTCTGCTTAGTGGTGGGACAGTTAATATGTAGTATAAAAATACGAGTGCATATTCATAAATATTAAAATAGTTACTTATTTGTAGTATATCTACATCTTCTTCCTCCACTTCCTCTTCCTTCAAGTGGAGTTATAAACTTGTGGGTTTTGACAAGCAAAACATTTTTCTGGCGCTTGTATGGATACCAGCTGGGTGCTAATTTGTCCTGTGATGGACTAGATCACTAAATATTACAAAGCTAGAAATGTTCCTTTAAGCTTCCAGGAATGTGTATGAATGTTGGCTGGGAGATGCCCCGAGGAGATAGCTCTTGTCTGACAGCCTGTAAGATGAGTTCTAGCCAATACAAAGTAAGAACTGGTTGCATACACATAAACCAGCAAGTCGGTTCAGGCAATGGGGGTAAATGGTGCTTTGGGGGATGCACCGCTAAAAGCATTCTCTGGTCTAGTAATACTGACATAGATAGGTGTCCAGTATCTAGTCATGTGTCTAAGTGCCATGTTTTGATTACACATTAGTCAGTAACAGCATCCCCAGCACATTTAAATCCTACTCTGTCATAGATCAATAGTTTACCCGTGTGGTTTTGCATTTAACCCTTCAGCTATATTTAAGCAACAAAAATGATGGAATTGACACATTGCTTCTAGGCCTGAGAGATAAACAGGATCACTGGGTGAGCAGTTTGGACAAGACAATAAAAATAGCCTGAAAATAACAGACTGAGTATACTATGACAAGTTGGTTGCAAAGAAGACCTACTCTCTGGGCATGGCTTTATGTTATCCTCAGGGTATTGAACAGTCAAAAATAGACGGTATAAGATAAAATAGTCAAGCATTGCTTCTTTCAGCCAAGTCTGATGAAATGGATGGATTGCATTGGGAAAATGAAGAGAAACCTACCTGAAGACTGCAAGGGTCAGAGACCAGAGCACTAATGGCTTCCTCAGTTCAAACTTGGCCCGTTTGTTCATCAGGTGCCGACCACCAAAGATAAAGGCAGCATACAGTGCGGAAAACAGGAAAGATTTCTTCCTGCAACAAACAAAAAGCCAGTATTTTAGGAAATAAAAATCTTCCAGGCAATTTATTTTTATTCATCAGAAATTTTTATTTATTAATTATTCATAATATTTTATATTTAAAATAAATTATTAATTATATCATTGTATTAACTATTATAATTATTATTAATTATATTTATAATATTTTATAGCAGTAAGCACAAAAGGCATATTCTTGGGAATGTGCCCCTGTGCTGAAGAGAGAATATTTATTTAATCCTTTTGATGACATGGCATTCCATGGAAACCTTCCTCGACAAATTAGGTCATTCTAGATTAACCAACACATATTGGAATAGAGGCATGCTCTTTTGGGGCTCTTTGACTTTAAAAATTTCTACAATGTAACATTAACATAACAAAAAGAAAAAATTTCACTGGGGGAACTAAAGCACTAAAATCAAGCTACATGACTTAGGGATTCCTGGTAGACATCATACAGTGCAATAAGAAGAACACAGAACTACCTAAAGCAGACTTGCCTTAAAGCTTGAATTTGAATCTAATCAAAATCTGATTTTACTACTTATTCACAGGAAATATAGACTGTGGGAACTTCCATAGGACAACTGAACTTATTTCTTCAATTAAGTTAGGAGTGTGGAATCCAATGAGACTCTTCTAGATTAAGAAGTGATTTGAAAGACTATAGTCAAAGACAATAAGTATACTTTGGGGGGGGGTCTTTATTTAAGCAAATCAATGGGAAAAAGACTTTTTAAAAAAATCAGACAGTCTTAGTAATAATTTTAAAAGTGCTTATTTAATATTTATGGGTGAAATTGCATGTCTTGGGCTTGCTTTAAAATATCCCAGGAAAGAAACAAAACCAAAACAATATTCAGCGTAGAGAAATGAAACCAGATTAACAAAAGGATAAAAGAACACAGGGGCTCATTATTCTCTCTCTCTTTTCATCAGGCTTAGGTAGGACTCTTAGAATCTTTAGGTCTTCCTGGTTTATTACTGTACCAAGTAAACAGTGGAATTGATAATACCAATAAGAACAAAAACAAGATTCTATAGAACTATGATTCAAAAGAAAGTAACAGAGGCCTTGTAAATAATTTAAACACCTGAATGAACTTTCTAAAAAAGGAGTATTTCTCTTAAAATAGATATTCACCCCTCAATTAGATTAAAAGGGAAATCGTTGAAAAGTTACAAGCATAATGCAAAAAGCAAAATGAATTAACCTTAAGAGCATTTTTTGCAAAATGCTTCTTCCTAATTGCTGATATACAGCTAGTATATATTGCTGACTAAAGAGGGATTCTCATTATTTACACAAGCAACACACCTACTTCAATGAATGAATGTGACAAATGTGGTGAACAACACCCAATAAAGCAGTAATTCCAGTAATCAACCCACAAAGGTGGAATAAGCCACTTCCAACTGAGGTTTGCAGCTTCTCTTGGAAACACCCAAGACCTGGCCCATTGGAACCACTTGATAAATATTTGTTGGATGATCATGGTCTTTTTCTATCAAATTTTCTGATAGGAAAAAATAATTATGCATCTGTGCACTCAGCAAACATTAACTGAGTGAATGAATGGTTGTACTCTCCCAGTAACATATGAATTACTAAAAACTGAAATATTTGCAAAAAAACACGATCCATTTTCATCCTACATAAACAGGTAATTTCTATACTTCACAGAGAGGTGGAAACATGAGACAATTTTATGGAAACTTTATTAAACATTTCAAGAGGAAAGTACTTTTGGCTACAAATGTGCACATATAATAAATATAAACATGAATGTGAATGAGTATATATAAGTATACTCATGTGTGTGTTATAGGAATTTTGCAAGTGTATGTCACTAAATTGGGTCCTAATCATTATCTGCATTTACACACACACACACACACACACACATTTTTATATATATGCATATATATGTATATAAATATATGCAAGGACTCATTAGATAACAAATTCTATCAAGTTAATATAAGCAACAGTAATATGAAATAGTATATATTTTTTATTATTCTTCTCTAAATCTTTTAAAATAATTTTCTTCTTCTTCTTCTCTAAACGATAAAGGTAATAATGAGTGACAATATTCATAGTATGATTTAGGGAGTGAGTCCTGTGGGTGGACACACATAGTGCTAAAGAGCTTTCTCCTTTGATCCTCCTAATCACCTCTAATGTAGGTAGAGCATTATCTTCATTTTATGGATAAGCAAACAGGCTTAGAGGTTAAGCCTCAGATCTCCCTGTTCTCCTGTGGTAAACTTCCAGGAGGGAAAGAGCATACCTGATGTGTTATTTTATAGGCATGTAAGAATTCTGCAAGCCCTCCTACTAAATTGCATGATCATTGTTGTATGGCACATTGTTTAACTGTGAATAGACCAAGAGGAATCTCTGTGCCTTCACATTTCAACTATCATATTTTTGGGGCTTGGAACACTTTGATCCAAACCCTGTTTATCTCATAGAGAATACAAAGGAATTATATATGACCCCCGAAAGCTTTTCCTTAAATTATCTATCATTCTTGCTCTTGCTCAATCTAATTCAGATTTTGGTTATGGTTATAGATTAATTGTATTACTTACAATTATGAACCAACTTAAATAGATGTCTTTATACGATCCTATCATTCTAGCCATTAAGTGAAAAATATAGTGCCTTGAAGAACCAAGAAAAATACAAAAATCTTCCCTCGGGATTTTTTTCTTCTACATTTCTTCAGCTATGGAATGAAAATTAGTCCTAATGCACTATTAACATCCTGGCACAGACCATTCTCTCTTCCATGTGTTTTCTAAAGATATCTTTACCAACCTTCAATTCCACAGCTAAGGCAACCAAGTCAATCAACATAGATGCAGAGAATTTGAGAATTCCAAGAAATCTTTGAGATGGAGCCCAATCTTCTTGTTCTACAGAAGAGGGAACAGGGGCTGGGGGGAGGTGCTGGATGACATTAGTTTCTTATAATCACATAGCCACATCCTGTATATGGGCCAAAACTACCAAAATTTTGCTCAAGCAGATAGGTAAATATTAATTAATTGTCAAGGTTAGAGCAGAGTCACATGCTGTAATAAAAAGTGCTTATTGTATACCTTATAAATCTACTGTGGTGAAATTCAAGTATGTTATGGTTTAAGTTAACTTAGAATGAAGCTTTGACTTCTTCTGTAAGAGGGAGTCATCTAAGAAAGCATTAACTCTTACCTCTTCCAACAGAGAAATCAAAATGTATCATTTATAGTTGAATGTATCATGATTTTTCCATTTAGCTCAGAATAAGGTAAGATTTTCTTTAGCCAACTGCGCGATTTAAATGGATTCAAATTACCTTTTGGTTCTGCCATCTTTTTGGTAAATGTTTAATTATAGTCAAGATGAGTAATGACTTCCTGCTAGCCCACTTACTATTTAATGGGGAGAGAGGAGTTCTCTAATGCTTCAATGTTAATCTAATAATTCTTCATATTCTGGCAGGCCTCCATAGCTGGGTATAATGGTAACACTACATTGTTTTATTACTAGATAACTAGCAATTTCCAGAGGGTAGTGACTCCTCCTGTTTAATGAATCTTAAATGTATATCATAGAGCCCAACCCTTCACTATAGGTGCCTAATACTTTTCAGGACACTGCTTCTGTAGCTATAATTACAAAGTAACCAACTAAGTAAAGATCACCCAAATGAAATACTGATGTGCTTTGAACTTGTTGGGTTTGTTTACTCTTTGCCCCCTTCCATTTCTGTCATCCATGTGAATGGACATTAGCCCATAACTAGTAAAAATAAATAATGGCTTTCTTATTTATCTTTAGAAAGCTGCATTTTTCTATCATTCTACCCAGGTCCAAAACATTCCTAGGAGGTGTTTTTTCTAGTCTCACAGAGTAGCTGCTAATTATTTGCACTTATTGTTCTATCTAATAGCACCTATCAAAGAATGACTATATGCATATACATTCAAATGTGTTTTTTGTGGGTTGCTTGTGTGTGTGTGTGTGGTTTTTTTGGTCAACCCCTGAGCTTCCACTGAAACCAGGACCTGACTCTCTTAACACTCAAATCAAGATCTCTATTGGCTGACTTGAGCTCTTCTAAGAGTCAAACAAGTTCATTTGAGAATGGTGAGACTTTCTTTCTTGTGGGTGGCGTTTCAACAGAGGTTAATTGCTAATGAACACCTTGGGAAGATGGCCTGAACTCCTCTGGGCCTGGTTCTTGTGGCTACCATGCATGTGTAAGGTACAAGGCAGAGCGAAAATACAAACAAAGCTTTGAGGAAGACAAGGAAAGCACACCGGAACACCTCATGGGCTTTGGCTGATAGTTACCAAGCACAGAAAGTTTTCTAGACGAAGAGACTGAAACTGAGAAAAAATGCTAATTGGCGAGGCCATGTCTCTTTTAAGACTTCTTTAGTTCAGGGGCACCTGGGTGGCTCAGTGGTTGAGTGTCTGCCTTTGGCTCAGGGCCTGATCCCCAGGTCCCGCAAGGAGCCTGCTTTTCTCTCTGCCTATGTCTCTGCCTCTCTCTCCGTCTCTCTCATGAATAAATAAATAAAATCTTTAAAAAATAATGGAAATATGTCCATAATAAATGCAAATGAATAGTGACTTTATAATTGCAAGACAAAGCTGTGACTAAAGGGAAGGGTGTTATTCTAACCACTTATGTGTGACCCAGGAAGCCAAATAATGTGTGATTTCTGAGTTTAAGTTGCAAACACCCTCTTTCCTGTTTCGCCTTCCTCTCAGATGTGAGTTGAAATATCACAGGTTCTCCTTATTTATTTAAAAAAAAAAGCTGAGAAACCCATTTTTCTGTAATTCATTTTTTTCTATTGTTGAAGCAGGGCCATGCTCAAAGTGGAGTTGCATTAGTACAATGGACTGAATGTCGTGGCTACGTATCTCTTTCTAGGGAAGTACACTCCTTCTAAAACAGAACTGCTACACAAAGTTGCTTGTACATATATGTCAACATACCATTTTTGCCTTCTGTCACCTTTTTATAAATGTTGATGAATTCTATTTTCTTGTTGGCTTTTTTTTTTTTTACAACGGGAAGTATGATCTTTCTACTTTCAAAATGTTAAAATCACATACATATACAGCTCCATTAAAAATGTCACCTCTCTAACACCTGAATCAGCAAGATACTGATTAATTACCTTTCTTTTATCAGTTGCTGATAAAAAATGCTGACATCCATCCATCCGTTCACAATTTAAATGAACGTTCATCATTTTCATTTGCAGGGTATTTAGCATGCCCCTGAATGAAAAAATGATAATGAACCAATCCTTACATAAGAGTAAATTCTGCTCCTATCAATCTAGTTAGAAGGACAAGAAAAAGATGCTATAGATAATAATGTCTGATAAAAATTCTGGTGCAGGAGATATTAACGTGATGAGAAAATGTCCTGTGGAGGGGGGGCTTTGAGGTAGACCCTTTAAGGATTTGAATGGATACCTAGATGTAAGTGAAAATTTGAAATGGAAAGACAGCAGTACCTTAGGCATGAGCCAAGCTGAGCACATATCACACCTGATGTTTCCACGGCAGGTAGGGAGACATGGGAGAGAGTCAGTTTGGAAATGTGGATTAAAGTCAGCTTGTTAGAGCTCTGGTAGCAGAATTAGGTCTGCATCTTCTCCTCAAAGTTGTGATAGGGAGTGAGATGTGTGGTCAGTAAAGTGTTATGACGAATAGCTGAAGTATAGTACTGGAATCTGTGACTTAATTTTCCTTTCTTTCCTTTTTTTTAAATACAGAAGAATAGTTTCACTCATGTGTATACCATTATGTGCCTGGGGGAGAGAAGAAGGGGAAGTATTACTGCTCATGGCCCCTGGAAAGATAGATGGAGACATGGTGGTTCAGGCCATGGAGAGCATTCAAAGTCTTATAGCTGGGTTGGGGGCCAGAATAAAAAGAGATAAGTTCATGGGGAGACTTGGCATTGATTACTCGTCTTCCAGTGGGCAGATGTGGATAAAGTTTGACTGCATCTTTAAAGTCAACACAAGGGCATGTTCCCCACAACCACACGGCCAGCATCTGTAGCTGTAAAGTGCAGTAGTGTGAACGGAAGGAACGTCTTTAACGAACTGCTACTCTTCCCAGGAATTATCAAATGGGATCGCCTTGAAGTTTTATTCACTTAAGAACGAATATTCTGGGGCACTGGGTGGCTCAGTTGGTTAAATGTCTGCTTTAGGCTCAGGTCATGATCCCAGAGTCCTGAGATGGTCCTGCTCAGCAGGAGAGACTGCTTCTCCTTCTTCCTCTGACCCTCCCCCCCTGCGTACTCTCTCCCTCTCTCAAATAAATAAAATCTTAAAAAAAAAAAAAAGAATGAATATTCTCCTGTCCTGGGAAAAGAATAGCCAATTGCTAGGCCAACTGTGGCACTGTTTCAATAACACTGATATTCGGTTCACTGTCCTAAACAAACTGTCTTGCAGAGCAAATGTCACTTTTAATCCTAAAATATCATGTTTCATGGAGATGTGAGAATATATTTTCTTTGTTTTAGAAGACATGGTTTCACAAAACTGATCAGAAAGATTGAAGTTCAAAGTTAGAATTAAAGATTTAAGAGGACACTAAAACAAAGAAAGAATTAGATTCTTTCTTTGACAAAGGTTAGAGTTTCTTATCTACTTAGAAAAAGTAAAGCTTGTGACCCTCTCTGAATAAAAATTTTGCCAGTAATCTTGGTAGACAAATCTCCCATTTCAAAGCAAACTAATAATGAGCTGTGTATCGACAAACTCATTTATAGTTTGTTTTGACAGTGTGGCTCAACTTGATTACCGAGTACTGCTTGTCTCTTTGAGTTAGAATTGCCAAATAACCAAGTAACTGTCTTGCATAATATATCAGCTACTGATACTAGTCATGGCAAAACATTACAATCTAGAGGCCATGTAAAAAAAAACAACAGTAAGTTCTAAATAGGAGATGGCATGCAGAAATAGAATTCAGAAAGTGGTTCCATCAGCACTTCACTTTCATTGTGCTAATTCTTTTAAAGAAATGCCCTTTGTTCTAAGAAAAAGAAAGCTTTCATCTGAATTTCCAATGAAGAAATGCTCACCCGTTAAGAATATAAGAATGAATATAAGGATGAATACAGAAAGCATACTAAAATTCTGAAATGTCTCCTATGAAATAACAGCAGTGAGTGACTCCCCATTATCAAATTAAATTTTACCTCTTAAAGTCTTAAAATCTACTATGAAATAGAAATGAGCATTCGTGATTTTTTTTTTCCTGAAAATAAAGTTTTCTTGGATCAGAAGTTACACAAAGTACAATTATGGGTTTTTGCTTGTTTGCTTGCTTGTTTTTGAAATTTGTTAGGCTGCAGGTTTTTGCTTGTTTGCTTGCTTGTTTCTGAAATGTGTTATCTATTCTAATGGCCTGCTAGCCATAGAAATAGAAAATTAGAAGTTTCATAAAATATTAAAAATATATAAAAATAAAAACTAGAGTCAAATACAGAAATTTGCTTCCTACTTGCCTTCATCCTAAAGAAGCCCTGAAATGTTCTGTAGAAAATAGAATTATCTGAGAGTTGGAGACTAAAAGCAGAAGTGAAAAAACACTGTAAAAAGCATTTATGATTATTCACAATGGAACGGAAACCGGATTTCAGGTTTACAAGATTAAATCCAATTCAGACACACAATTTTCCCAGACTTCAAATCAAAATGACAGCTGCACAGACACCAGCTCATAACAAGCAGAAACATATCCAAATTTATGAGAGCTTTATACTCAAGGACTACTCATTTGAATGGAAAGATGATCCATTTCTGCCGCAGTCTACTACCACCTCATGTTTATAGAGTTTTAGTTTACACTCATTGCTTCAGACAACTGTAAAGAAGCTAGAAATTACTATCAAGGAAAAAAAACCCACATGTTTTCATGGTAACTATTGAATGATTAAATATACTGTTGTACTGACTTTCCCCTGGGATACAAATTTTGAAACAAGAGGGGTGGGGAAGCAATGAGAAAACATGCCCCAACTGCTATTTCTGGATTAGAGAAAAAAATAGCCCAGAAGTGATAAAGACTATTTTGTAGTATAGCTCATGGATACTTTTTTGTCACCAAAATCAAATTTACGTAAAAGATTAAGCCTGAGTAAAAAACTGGCAATGACAAGAAGAAATATATTATTAGCAAGGCGGTGGAAATGACAGACATTTTTTCACCCATGAGATATCACCCAATAACCCAAGAAAGAACTCTCTTTTGATCTTGAAAGTAATAATGCGGCAAGATTTTGATTAGGGTTTTCACAATACTTGTTCAGTGACATAAGATAAAGCCTGAAGACACTAGAAAGAACTCTAGTAATGAGGACAATTTGTCTGATGAGTTGGACTGTGTTGCTTTCCTAATGCTGCTGTAACAAATCCCCACAAATGTAATGGCTTCAAACAACATGATTTGATCATCTTAAAGTTCCAGAGTCAGAAGTCTGAAATGAGTCTTGTGGCGCTAAACTCAAGGTGCACCCAGGCTGCTTTCCTTCTGGAGGTTCTAGGGGGCACTCTCTTTCCTTGCCTTAGGCAGCATCCAGAAGCTGCCTGCATTCCTTGGCCTTCACCACATTCAAAATGCATTGCTCCTACCTCTGTTCCAGGGTCCCAAGCCTTCTCTAAACTCTGCTTTTGTCATCATATCACCTCCTCTGATTCTGATCTTTACCTCCCTCCAAAGAACTCCTGTGATTACATTGGGTCGGAGAGATAATTGAGGCCCACACCGTGGAAAGAAAGGTTCTCCAATTTTAAGGACTTACGTGATTAGATTGGACCCACACAGATATTCCTGGACAATCTTATCTTCTCCAATTCCTTAACCTAGTCATATTTGCAGAGTTTCTTTTGCTATGTAAGAGAAACATGTTCACAAATTCACAAATAAAACATGGATGTCTTTGGGGGACTATTATTCATTTTCCCACATGGATTAATTTGAAATAATAATAAGGTCTTAAAGCCATTTTTCTGCTGCAACTCATAGGGGACAGCCCTGAAGAGGGCAAACCTTTATTCTCTATTCTTAGCTTGTTAGATCCAAAGCCAGCCTTGCTCTTCCCTCCAAGTCAAGAAAGCACTTTAGAATGCAAGGGGCTGAGAGTCACACTGTTATGAGGATTGTCCCTCATATGCATATAAACTCACAAATATCAGTACTTGAACTCTTGGTAGTAACTTATGATTTATCATATATCTTACAATGGACTAGGCACCAAAGCTTGGAATTTCTAGCAACACACACAATTTATTAGAAATAACTAATATGTATTCACTTTATCCCCACTGTCACAAGTTCTAAATTGCCATCTTATACTCTTTTGTGACAACAAAGACGATTTGGCTTGTGACTATCGCTTGCATTTTAATCTTAAAATATACATTACAGGCTACATCCAGCACATTTTCCTATTTGCAGCAACTCCACTGTCCTATGCTTCATCATTCTTACTGTTAAATCCATGAAGAATGAGTCTTCATCTCAGGTGGCTTAAGAGCAGCAGCATTTGAGACAGATGTTAATTCCTTCTTTTCTGTCTGTCCATCTGTCACTTGGTTTCTGGAGCCCTATTTTCCCTTATTTCTTCCCCCAATTTCACTATCGGCTCTTTTTTCATTCTCCTTTGCTGGTTCTTTCTTTATCTCTATCCAATCTCTAAAACTCGAAGTGTTCCCAGGGCTCAATATATGAACTTCTTCTCTTATCTACTCTTACCTACACTTACTTACACTGGTGAGTGGTTCACAATGGGGTGATGATTTTGCCCCTCAGAAGACATTTGGCAACATCTGAAGACATTTTTGTTTTTCATGACTGGATAGGGGTTGGCTACTAGCATCTAGTGTGTGGAGGCCCTGGATGCTGCACAGGGTTATCCAGCCCCAAATGTCAGTAGTGCTAAGGTTGAGAAATCGTGGAAAAGAGAAATATAAATATCAAGATTAAGAATAGAGAAATCGGAAAACTCAAGAGAATGTATGTTGAAATGAGATACAGCTCCAAAAAATACATTTACTGTTGGGATGAAGTCACTAATGCTTCAGATATACTCAGGCTGAATTACTTCAAACTGATTCTAAGCACAGAGCAAACTTCTCTTTTCAAATCAGCAATTCAATTTAAAATTGAAGACAAGACAAAATGATCAATTCGGGTCAATTTTTCCTTCACTGTTCTCGAATTTGGTTCACCTCTGCCTATGATAGAAACATGGTCTAGGCTGGTGAAGATGTAAGTGATCAATTCTTACAAACTCTCCATCTGTTGCAATGCTTTCCTTATCATGGAGGTTATTCGGAAATGTTTTTTTTTTAATTTTTATTTATTTATGATAGTCACACACAGAGAGAGAGAGAGGCAGAGACACACACAGGCAGAGGGAGAAGCAGGCTCCATGCACCGGGAGCCCGACGTGGGACTCGATCCCGGGTCTCCAGGAACGCGCCCTGGGCCAAAGGCAGGCGCCAAACCGCTGCGCCACCCAGGGATCCCCCAGAAATGTTTTTATAGTCTGTCTCCAAGAGAAAGGAATAATCTTCTTTTTTTTTTTTTTTTTTTTTTTTTTTAGGAATAATCTTCAATGAAGGTTAGTCACTGCCAAGACAACCCCCTACCCCACACACAGAGTTCAAATTCTTGAAGTAGAATTCCAATTGTTTTCAGTCATCTCTTTACTAACCAATCCTACAGGATAAGATAATTCCATAAAAGCCAATCCTAACTTAGCTCTGGATGGAGCAATGCCATAAAAATACTTTAGACTATCAGAATTTGCAACTGTTATGTAGGTCTTAGAAGTTCTTACTCTTTTCTAGGTCTTTAAAGTACAACAACTTGATAACAATAAACGTTTCTATGACACAAACTTCTTAAAATTAAAGAGTAGGAAAAGCTCTATTTTGTAAGTGTCAGAAGTATATAAGGCAAGTAGGTGCTCTCATATGATAAAGTATGCCAAATATGAAAACATCAATCACACCATTTTCTAAATCTTAGAACAAATTATTGGTTATTTTCATTAGTAACTCTCAGGCCTTTGCTTCCCAACATAGGCCTTGTTGGGAAACACTGATTCTCCTCTGATGGTTATGTACAAAGGTGAACAAGCTGAACACGGAGCTGCTCACTATAATGTTCATATCTTCAGTTCTTACAGGGAAACCAGAGTGAAACCTGCCAGTCAGATAGTGCCCAAAGCTGGTTTAGGAGTCTTTTTTTTTTTTTTTAATTTATTTATGATAGTCACACACACACACACAGAAAGGCAGAGACATAGGCAGAGGGAGAAGCAGGCTCCATGCACCGGGAGCCCGACGTGGATTCGATCCCGGGTCTCCAGGATCGCGCCCTGGGCCAAAGTCAGGCGCCAAACTGCTGCACCACCCAGGGATCCCGGTTTAGGAGTCTTTAATCTTAATATCTGTTTACTTTATTTCCCACAAAGACCTTCACTTTGCTTCTTTATTTTTTCTTCTTCATTCATAGGTTCAAAGCTAGAAAAAATGATAAAAAAGATTTTTGGGGAATAAAGTATAATAGTAAAAATCTCAAGATCTATTATTAGAAAACTCAAAGATTAAGAGCATAGCTTTCATTTAAGAGGATGAAAGAGGAATTAGTTTTATTTTTACAAGTTTCTTTGTACTACTAGGTTGTGAGACAAAAGTAATTTCTTTTTACTTCTTTGTCAGAGGAGTCCTGGGGCCCATCTAAGGTATGGTGGGATTTATTAAGCATGGGTTCTGACGAAAGAGATTCTCAAAATAGCAATACCCACAGCAGCCTTTTCCAAATCCGTTTCACAAGAAAGTGAAAATGCTTAGGAAGAGAAGAGAGTGTATCTGACTCATGGTTTCTTTGAAAGCCAGAAGGCTAATGTGTCTTCCCACAATCCCAAGAGCATTCCCTTTGGGGCATGCATCAGGAAGTAATGCGTCCTTCAGACTCCTCATGTTGGCACACACATGTTATGTCAATAGAGAGCAATCACTCTGTATAGTAAACCTGAGCTTTTGCTTTTACTACTCTTTTCTACTCTTCTTATTTGTCAAGACTGATTTTGTAAGCAACAGATTTGGGTGGATTGAAAGAATGGTCTGTACTTACACAGCAAGGCTTCCCACCATAAGAAAAAAAAAAAGTTAAAAGAAAAAGGATTGACCTGTATTTACTCAAGATATGTCCTTTAAGCTTAAAGCATTTTGAGACAATTTGAGAAATACTAGATGCCTAAGGGCTACAACAACATTGAA
Organism: Vulpes lagopus; assembly: GCF_018345385.1. Lineage (NCBI taxonomy): Eukaryota > Metazoa > Chordata > Mammalia > Carnivora > Canidae > Vulpes > Vulpes lagopus. The sequence goes on from NC_054829.1 coordinate 106,278,133, forward strand.
AAGTATTTCTTGAACATCCATAGGTTGCAACTATCTACACAAATCTCTGCAACAGGAACTTACTGGTCCATAATAGACACAAAGTTGAAGGCTGGCTTGGAATGCAACCCTGTGCATTACTCCAGACCGGTAAAAGAGAGTGCGTTTCAATTTAGTGAAAGTAATATTAACTTTCTAAAGGGAAGACTAACTAGATTCCAGGCCCTGTGGTTAGAACTTAGCCCTTGGTTCTCCAAGCACTATATATATATATATATATACACACACACACACACATATATATGTATATATATATATAGTCTCATTTATATTTCAAAGAACCAACCACCATCCTCATTTTGCAGACAAAGAAACTAAGAAACAAGGTTAAGTAACTTGAACAAGAACCGAGAGCTTTTGAATGACAGTGCTGAACTTAAACCTAGGCAGCCAAGGGTCAGGTCCCGTACACTGAACCACTACATTATATTGGCATTCTAGAACATATGCTGCTTCTCAGTTGGTCCTTTCAACAGTAGTGGTGTTTATCATCACTTTTTCCAGCTTGCTCTCACATCTCATTGCTCCTTCCCACATTCAAAAATGTAAATTATTAGGGCCGCCTGGGTGGCTCAGTGATTGGGTGTTTGCCTTTCGCTCGGGTCATGATCCCAGGATCTGGGATCAGGTCCGGAGTCAGGCTCCCTGCATGGAGTCTGATTCTCCCTCTGCTTATGTCTCTGCGTCTCTCTCTCTCTCTTGCTCTCTCTCTCTCTGTCTCTCACGAATAAATAAATAAATCATTTTAAAAAATGTAAATTATTACGCACACCTGAAATTCACTTTTTCTCTACGAAAGCATGTCTTTCTTTAAATCATATTCATGGGCAGCCCCTGGTGACTCAGCAGTTTAGCGCCACCTTCAGCCCAGGGTGGGATCCTGGAGACCCAAGATCGAGTCCCATGTCGGGCTCCCTGCATGGAGCCTGCTTCTTCTCCCTCTGCCTATGTCTCTGACTCTCTCTCTTTTTCTAGGTCTCTCATGCATAAATAAATAAAATCTTTAAAAAAATAAAAAATAAAAAATGAATCATATTCATAGGTGATTGATTTTAACAGGGAGACAGAGCTTGAGGAAAATAAACAGTACCCCTGCTTATCGGGTCCAAGTCCCCAGTGAATGCTTCCCTCAGAGTCATCCCATGCTAGAAGCTGACTACTTCTTCTCTAGTCTGCATGTTTACCTACTGTTCTGTCTGCTGACAGCCACTTGCCCTTGATGACTTAATGGCTGGACACACTGGAAGATTTTTGGCACATCACACAATTTTCTGCCTTTAGTCTTTCCACTTAGACCTTTTCCTGGAGTTCCAGCTGTCCAAATGGACATGCAATGTTCCTATGCGTTCAGGTCCCAAAATCTGTACTGAAAAATTGACAACACATGTATACGACTATATATATAGAAAGTATAAACATTAAATTGTACAAAGACAAGTACTTTATATTTTCCAACCACCTTGTCTATTTGAATAGAAATGTCATTAATGTCACACAGTGGGTTAGAGGCTCTCTAAGCATTTTAGCAGATTTGATTTCATCTCTCAGACTGTCTCCAAATGCTTTTACATGATTCAAACGATTTTACACATCTACTCTGAAATAGTGTCTTCTAAGTCTTCCAGGGACATCCTATGTTATAGCCATACTGTGATTTTCAAAAGACATCACACTTTTGCCCCACCTTGCATTTACACATACCCTGAATGCCCTTCCCCTCATCATCATTTTCTGGGAAGATATTCCCTGACTGCTTCTATGTCAAGTTGATTACTCATCCTTCATCACCACTGTGCTTTCTATACACCTTCTGCATACCTAATATCAGCACTTATCTCTTTATATTTCAGGTCTATAGTCTTTAAGTTTACAGGTCTGTAATCCTGAAGTATAAAAAGAGTGTCCTTCTCAACTTTGTAATGCCCAAGGCCTTCTATATCTGTGTTGGCCTTAAGTGGGCTCCTGACATCCGAATGGATGTATGATATGCTGGGTATTTTTTAAATCTTAAATTTTGTAAACACTTTAAGGGAATAGAAAAAAGATATAACCGAGAGACTAAATAGGATAACCAATGCTCAAGTCGTCTATGAATTTATGTTTCATATCCACTTGATTCTAAGTCCCCACTGTAAAAATTCTAACTTTTTTTTCCTTTGGAAACTGAAAGAACCCTAACAAATTAATCTGAATTCAACTCTACTTTGAAAAAACACAACAACAAAAAAAAAAACCCCAGAAAACCTTTCTTTGGAAATATGATTATGTTCCTACCGAGAGTCATGCTGCTCCTAGAGTAGCATACTGTATCAAGCATGGCTCAGGAATGTTGGGAAAGTACTAGCTAATTTCTTTAGTTCTTGCTGGGCAGAGACTGATGTGTTGCTTTCTCAATGTAATTGTTCGCATAAAGTAAACAAAAGACAAAATAGACAGGTATGAAATGAGACTGGCACTGTGACAGCATCACTTTCCACCTGATAACTATTCCCTCATCTGCCATCAATAGAATCTGTAATTCACCAACACATTTCAAGACAAATTCTGTAAAGGGCCAAGCTTAATCTGAAATCAAAACAATGACCACAAAACATCTATAATTTTACAATTCTAAATAAAACATGTTTGTTCTCATCAGGATCGTTCTATAACCAAAGAAACCTCTAAGATACCATTTGATGTCTATCAACAAGTAAAGAAAGAGGTAATACAATAGAATACCTGATTCAGGAGACCTTCCACTGACTCCTAGCTTTTGCTGGTGGACGGGAAGGTAAAATGACCTATCTCTGGGAAAAACTTATCAAAAACTTTAAAACACTCATATCTTTTAATCTTGCAATTCCACTTCAAGGAATCTCACTAAAGCCAATAATAAATATGGTAAAAGCAAGAAAATGACTAGAGTACAACAGTGAAAAAAAGTAGACTAAATCTCTAAAAGTCAGGGATATACTGTAGTATATTCATTCAAAAGACTATTATACAGCCATTAGAATTATGCAAAGTGTATATAATTTTAATAACTATGGGAGGAAAAAAGCAAAATGTAGGGTAATTACAAATTGAAAGAATGCCCCCACCCCCAATTTATAGGAGTTATTACTGGGTATCAAGGTTAAGTATGCTTTTTTTCCAATTTATTATGTACTGAAGTTTTTTCCTACTAGTTTAATAATGAGAACTGAGGATTTTATAAATAAAACTAAATGATAAAAAAATGTGTTTTTATTTCTAAAAGAACAAAATGGGAACAAATAAACCAAGTATTATGATGGTGGTTGCATGTATATTATATAAAATTACACAGGTTTTATTCCTCATACTTCTGCAGTCTTATTGGAAGATGATATAGCAGTCACCCACTATCACACCAACTGGAGTAAAAAAGATATGGATTTCGGATAGCCGCGGTAGCGGAACGGTTTGGCGCCGCCTGCAGCCTGGGGTGTGATCCTGGAGACCCAGGATCGAGTCCCACGTCGGGCTTCCTGCATGGAGCCTGCTTCTCCCTCTGCTTGTGTCTCTGCCTCTCTCTCTCTCTCTGGGCCTCTCATGAATAAATAAATAAAATCTTTAAAAAAAATATGGATTTCAATCCTGGCTATCACATATTGTGATCTTGATCTTAAATAAATTACAAATTTTATCTGTCTCAATGTCCTCATGGAAAAAAACCATGAAAATAATTTTGTTCTCAGGCTTATTGTAAATCACCAGAATACTGGACTTGGCAGCATCTGATGCATTGTAGGTACTCAGTACATGATACTTAATGCTACTGCTTATTATCAAGGAAAAAAAAGACATAAGAATAGAATCAAATGCAAAATCAGGCTAATTGGGTCTTCATGGCCACAGACATTTCAAGTTGTTTGTTTATTGTCACTTTAAGGTTACACATGACAGCAGCAGTCCTGTGAATGATATTGCCCATTTGTGTACTTCAAAAAGCAATAAAAAAGCAAACTAGCCCGATTTAGGTTTATAAGTAAACAAGAGCTTTTATGAACACAAGTCACCTTGATATCTCAGCTTGAATATGGAGAGAAGTAACAGTGTGAAACAATAATTTAAACACTTTAATCTCATGAAAACTTGTAAACAGGATGCAGGATGGAAGTTCCTTAGATGGCACCCACAAGTAACTCTTGAACTGAGCTAAAAGCTAGCTGAACCAGCTAAAAGCAGTCTATTAAAGAGTAGTAACCAAAATGGCTATAAAAGAGTCTTCTAAATTACATATTTCCAAAGTAAAATGAAAATTAAAATGTTATGGGTAGATACTCTTTTTTTTCTGACCTTATACAGAGGGAGGAAAAAAATGGTCTGTTTATAATCATTTAATTACTCAGGTATCAATAAAGACAGGAATTAAATGTAACCATTTGGCTGATTTATGCTGCAGTTAAAAGGCCCATGGAATGTTAGGATGTTAATGTTGTACCTTGGTCCTTCTTTTCACAACTTAAAAAATGTTGACTGTAGCAAGTCTGAGGGAGATCAGGTTGGCCATGCAACTAGGTGAGTGGAGAGGTCAATAGTGTTGTGAGGTCATTGCTCTCTGCCTTGGAGGTGAGAGTGAAAAGCAAACCCAGCAGCAAGGTGAAGGTTTGATGTAACCCAGATTTGTAAAACTGACACTGATGTCAGCAGACATTCAAAGGGCATCTGCAGGATACAGATATGCACTATCTGATGATTCCAGACCAGCTATTGCCCAAGAATCTGCCCAGTGCCACACATCTGCCACTGGTGAACCTGAACGATCCTCAGCTACCTGAACTGAGGTGCACCTTGCAGGTTGGGCTAACAATAGCTGATGATCTTAGGTGATTGGTTTTCAACTTCTAGTACTGCCTCTTGCCCATGACTTCCCTTAGACCTTTACAGGAAAAGAGAACCTCCAAGAGAATTTAAGTATAAGTCAAAAGCGCCAAAATTAGGAAAGTGCTCTTCTCAGTTTCCTCATTTAGCTCCTACTGGTTATCTGGGGCAGAGAAGTGGGCAATAAGAGCTAAACCCAGCTCTGCAGCAGCACTAGAACTTCACTTACCTAAACGGCCATGGGGTAGAGAGATCTGTGTGGCAGTTCTCAGCAGCAAGTAGTGCCAACAGGAAGTTTTTATCTCAAGAGTGGTATGTGATGGGGCAGCCCAGGTGGCTCAGCGGTTTAGCGCCGCCTTCAGCCCAGGGTGTGATCTGGAGTCCCAGGATCGAGTCCCACATCGGGCTCCCTGCATGGAGCCTGCTTCTCCCTCTGCCTGTGTCTCTGCCTCTCTCTCTCTCTCTCTGTCTCTCATGAATAAATAAATAAAATCTTCAAAAAAAAAAAAAAGAGTGGTATGTGATGCCAAAACTCTAATCTCTATTTCTGGAGTTAAATCTGTCTTCCAGTTAAGCTCATAGTGTCTACGTCCTTTTGAAGTGTTTCAGTGTATAAAACCGTCAATAATGGAACGTAGGTATAACTATAGGCAAAGGAAGTCTGGTCTGACATGGGCAGCATGATCAAGAATTTTCATCCATAACTATATATGATAAAACAAAAGCATTACCTAAATGACACGAAAACCATGACTCCTTTTTCCGGTTAAATTGATGAATTCCAGGGGATAAGCTGACTGAATCCAACAGTTTATATCATATAGTCACTGAAAAATTTATATGGCCTATTTCACTGAAAACTCATGTCTAGTCTCCAGAGCTGGCCCAAATAAGAAAAGTTGTGAGTTTTGACAGCACCAATAGTCAGGTAGAAAAATTAATTTTCTATATTCTTTTCCAATTCCAGTCAGAATTCCTAATTATTCACTGAGAGGGCATTAATTGAGCACTTACTGTGTGCCAAGTGCAATTCTAGGTTCCAGGAATACATCAGTGAGCAAAACAGACAAAAAAAGCTGACTCTCATGGAGGTTCAAGTCTGAAGACAGGTGATAAATAATATGGTGTGTTAGAAGATTATCAATACAATAGGAAGAAGAAAAAGTTATGCAGTGTAAAGGGAAAGTAAGGTAGGGAGTCAGGGGTAGATGGGAATTTAAAATAGGAGAGCCAAGGTAGACACAGTGAGGTGAACTGGAGCAAATAGCTTTAAGGGAATGAGTGAGTGGAACACTGTGAGAAACGGTGTGTGAGGCAAAGAGAACTCGCCAGGGCAAGAACTATCTCCAATGAGTGAATTTAGCAGATGGTGCCAATTTTGTCTTTGGAAAACTCAGTATCTAAAAATATCCCTTGAGAATGTGTCTATAAGTGTGCATCTGAGCAATAATTCTGCTTTTTCCAGTAAATTTTCATGTCAGTACAACTGTTTGCATATTCATAAATGTCATTCAAGACTAATGAGCATGAAAGTACCTAGACTATGTTTTTTTTCTTTTTTTCTTTTTATAAATTTATTTTTTATTGGTGTTCAATTTGCCAACATATAGGATAACACCCAGTGCTCATCCCGTCAAGTGCCCACCTCAGTGCCCGTCACCCAGTCACCCCCACCCCGCGCCCCTAGACTATGGTTTTTAAAAAGTTTATTAATTTGTAGAAGTATTCTTATTCGGGGGATAATTAGAAATCTGAGTTACTAAGAAATTCCAGAACTGGGCAGCCCGGGTGGCTCAGCGGTTTAGCGCCGCTTTCAGCCCAGTGTGTGATCCTGGGGACCCGGGATCGAGTCCTGCATCGGGCTCCCTGCAAGGAGCCTGCTTTTCCCTCTACCTGCGTCTCTGCCTCTCTTTCTCTGTGTCTCTCATGAATAAATAAATAAAATCTTAAAAAAAAGTAATTCCAGAAGTTTTGAATTTCTGATAAAACCTCTTGTAAAAGAAGTTAAGACAGTCTGTAGATAGAAGACTATAAAGTACCATGGCAGGGTCTTGAATTAAGATAGATCTAAAAGTAGTTGGACACTAGCAATAAATTTATTTTTATCTTTCTTATAAAGAAGGTGTGTGCTGTTCTTTCAGGATTTCCTCTTGCAAACCTAAACTTGAGTATACAAAAGCAATGGCTGGTTCTTCAAGAATTTAGCAGGATTATTTATGAACTAGAGACAAAATTTGATTTTCTACAAGCACATTAATTCTGCTTCACTGGCAAACTGGTTTTAGGTCCAAATTGCGAAAGAGAGATAATAATTCTTGACAAGGACAAGGAAATAGGTTTTCCATTTTCTTCCTGAGTCAGCAGGGGAGTGTAGGACACAAGTGACTTTTTAATGTGTATTTCTCTAAATGTACTTATTTAGGAGCACAGTCTAATGGTAATGCGGAAATCAGAACTTTATATTTTATAAAAAAGGCAAATGAAAATGAGTAAAATACAACTTTTAGACTAAAAAAGGAACTAATTTAAAATATACATATACTGTAACAACTGTCTACTTCCAATAAAAAAAAAATTAGGCCTTTTACTGCAAGACTTAAGTGAATTGAGGTAAAGTTTTGCATTTCAACCAATAGTTTTAGGAAGTTATCATAAAGTTATCATAAAGTAGAAACATAAACACCTTGAAGATAATATTTCTTTTCGGGCAGAAGACACGAACAGACATTTCTCCAAAGAAGACATATGATAATCAACAGACACAAGAAAAGATGCTCAATATTACTCATCCTCAGGGAAATGCTCAATATCACTCATCCTCAGGGAAATGCAAATCAAAACCACAATGAGATATCACCTCACACCTGTCAGAATGGCTAAAATCAACACAAGGAACACCAACTTGGTAAGGATGTGGAGAAAAAGGAACCCTTGTGCAACTGTTGGTGGGGATGCAAACTAGTACAGCCACTGTGGAAAACTGTAGAGATTCATCAAAAATTTAAAAATAGACCTACCCCTATAATGCAGCAAACACACTACTGGGTATTTAGCCAAAGAATATGAAAATATTAGTCAGAAAGGATATGCGCACCCCTATATTTATTGCAGCATTATTTACAATCACCACATTATGGAAACAGCCCAAGTGTCCATTAATAGATGAATAAAGAAAATGTGGTACACACACACACACACACACACACACACACCACGTCGTATTATTCAGCTTTAAAAAAATGACATCTTGTCATTTACAACAACATGGATGGACCTAGAGTATAATGCTTAGCAAAACAAGACAGTGAGAGAAAGACAAATACCACATGTGATTTCACTCACATGTGGAAGAAACAAAACGGATGAACAAAGGAAAAAAAGACAAAAACCAAAAAACAGACTCTTAACCACAGAGAACAAAGGGAGGGAAGGTGGATGGGGGGAATGGGTGAAATAGGTGGAGAGGATTAAGAGCATCCTTATCATGACGAGCACTGAATAATATAGACTTGTATACCTGAAACTAATACTGTATGTTAACTATACTGGAATTAAAATAGAATTAAAGAAAAATAGTTTCTTTAAAGTCCAGACTAAATTGTTTAATAAAGAATCTCTTTCTACATCTTCCTAGTTTATCCATTCTGATGTCACAAAAAATATCTTCACAATCGTACAAAACTCAGATATCTCCATTTGCAAGCAAAAGGCCAAAACTACCTCAATATAAAGAAAGGAGAGAATAAAAACTAATTTTCTAAATTATAGAGATACTCTGAGATGCTAGGTTTGTGGGTAATTTTTATTTTCTGCTTGTGTTTATGCAACATAGATTTACAAAGATGGTATATTTACTACTTTGATAATAGAAAGTAAAAAAATGTAAGTTTTAATTTGAGTGAAGACAGAGAGATTGGGAGTGAGAATTAGACTGAGATAAACTGGCCCCAGGGACTAGTCTTTTTTTAAAGACCTATTTATTTGAGAGAGAGAGAGACAGGATGTGTGTGCATGAGTTGGGGGAAGGGCAGGAGAAGGAGAGAGAGAATCCCAAGCAGACTCCATGCTGAGCCCAAAGCCCAACCCAAGGCTCGGATCTCACAATCCCAAGATCATGACCTGAGCTGAAATCAAGAATCGGGGGGATGCTCAACCACCTGGGCCATGCAGGCACAGACACCCGCACCCCCCACCCCCGCACCGCCCACTGACCAGTCTTAAACAAAAGATGTCAGATCCTAGCTGGAGTTTAGGGGAGGGATGCTGGCATCAAAAAAGGGAACCAAGTTTGGAATTCCCATTAATGACAAATTAGTAACTCAATGCTGGCCCCTTGGTGGTTCTCTGGAGCCCTGCCAAGGAAGTGTTACATGTGGGTGGTGGAAAATTAGATGACCATTTTCTCCAACCTTTTAACTGCTCGCTGGTGCCATGGCTATAGAAACAGTGTAAGAGGGACACCTGGGTGGCTCAGTGGTGAAGGGTCTGCTTTCGGCTCAGGGCATCAAAAATTCAGTTATTTCCTGGGGTCCTGGGGTCGAGTTCCCATATCGGGCTCCCTGCAGGAAGCCTACTTCTCCCTCTGCTTGTGTCTCTGGCTCTCTCTGTGGGTCTCCTATTAATAAATAAAATCCTTAAAAAAGAAAAAGAAAAAAAACAGTATAGGAGGATTCACAGGTGTTGGTCCTCTAACATCTATCTGCCAGTTCACATTTTCTAACTAAACGTTTTCCCCAGCTAACCTTAAATGTTTCTCAGTGTGGCCCACTAACCCCGTGCCTCAGAATCCCCTAGGGTGCTTGTTAAGACTGCAGATTTCACCTCAGACCTTCTGAAGGTAGAAGAGTGCTATAGTCTGAATATTTGTGTCCCCCTCAGAATTCATGTAGCAATCTAACCTCCAATGTGATAGCAGTAGGAGGTGAGGCCTCTGGGAGGTGATTAGATCATGAGGGCAGAGCTCTTCTGAATGGAGTTTGTGCACTTATAAAAGAGGCCCAAGGAGTCTCCACGTGAGGTCAAAAAGAGAAGGTAGCTACGTGTTTGTATCAGACAATGAATCTGCCAGCACTTGGATCTGGGACTTCCCAACCACCAGAATTGTAAGAAAAAATTCATTTAAGCAACTCAGTCTGTGGTATTCTGTGATAGCAGCCTGAACTAAGAAAGGGTAACTCCGAAAGTCTGTAGTTAAACATGACTCTTAGGAGAGTTTTACACTTGAGGCTGAACTTCAAGATCACAATTATTTAGCTGTGAATCGTCAGCCACCATCCCAAACCCCTCTGGATTCTTCAATTTCCTATCTCAGAGATAACACAACTATAATACATGGCAAAATCAATTCTATCCTACAATCAAAAAACTTCTGGCTAATATCCTATTTACAAAAAAAAAAAATCAGTGTATTACAACTGGAAAAAGACATTGACAGGAGGAAAACAAAAGGAATGGAAAAGTGGCAGACAATCTCTTGTGCTCTGCATTAGCAACACAGACAGGACATTGCACTTAAGTTGTCTGTCCTGGTACTTTGATTATGAGAAGGTTAAGTCTGTGTCTCACTAAGCTTCTGAAGCTTCTCATTTATGTGAAATTTAACAAAACCACTGAACTAGTCTAAAATTCCTTGGCTCTTAAAACTGAAACCTAGGAATAACATATTTATTTTTCTTCATAAGTAATGAGCTACTTCAGGGAAAAGATTTAATTTTCCAGGAATTGCTTTAAGGATGATAGTTTAATAACAGAGATCAAAGATATTTACTTACCTCCTAATTAACAAAAATTTGCAAAGCCTTTTGGCTTTGCTGAATCAGTATTACTGAGAGTTTATCTGGGCTCAGAGAAAGGAGAATTCTGATTGGTTCATTCTTTCATACTGCTATTCAACAAATATTTTCAACAAGTAATTAAGTACTAACTATGTACAAGGTATTGAGTAGACCTAACAAAACAGACATATTCCCCTGCTCCCTCAAAACTTTAACATCTTTTTGGAGTATCTAATATGCAAGTACATGAAAAAGTGGAGAATAGAAAATAAGGAAATATTCTAAGAAGAAGAAGAAGGATGTAGTCTAACTCTGATTGGACAGGATGAGTAGGTGAGTTGAAACAATATGGGCAAAGAGCCAGAGACAAGAAAGAAAAAGCACAAACAAGTATTCAAAATTTAGTGTGCTCAACCTTGAAATCCAGAGTAGGATGGAAACCGTTGAGCTATAAGTCCAAGAAAGAGGTGGAAGCAAGACCATGAGGGTTCTTATAGATCATGTTAAAAAGTTTCTTTGTAATCCTAAAACGAATGGGATGCTATTGAAGAGATTCAGTGAAGGAGGTCAATGTGCTTTTATTTGTGATATATAGATTCCTCATTGATTTAAAAAAAAAAAAAATCAGGAGCTTGAGTAAGTCCTGAGTAAGGGAGTGGCATAGGTTTCATTTATTTAAAGATTTTATTTACTTATTTGAGAGAGAGAGCGTGCACAGGAGCAGGCAAAGGGAGAAGCAGACTCCCCGCTGAGCAGCCCCCTCCCCCACCCCCAAACACACACACCACCAAGCAGGGCTGGATCCCAAGACCCAGGAATCTTGACCTGAGCTGAAGGCTGACACTTAACCATCTGAGCCATCCAGACGCCTGTGGATTGGCGTAGGTTTTAGACAAGGGAAGGGCAGGCACGAACAATGTGGTTACAGAACTTCCCCACTGTACACATCCCCTGTTGGGGAGTCATTTCACAGTGACCCATCATATTAGTCAAATGTTCCGTGCACAGGAGTACGAAGTGAGCCAGGCGCCTTCTGCAAAAGACTTCATTCAAACATTTCTCTGCTGAGCTGAGCGTAGGGCATATAGCAAAGTATAGTATTTCCCGCATTGGTTTGGTGCTTATCATGTTGTTAGATGGAAAATTATGCTCCCTCCCGTCACGTGTCAGCCACCGGTATGCAATGTTAGTTTCAGGACTAAGAGAACATTCATCCATGTTTCCAGTCAACAAGACAGAACTTGTAAAGGAAAGTTCTCAGCTTACCTGCAATACATTCTTGGAGATCTAGGAAAGGCTACACTGATGAGGATAAATAAAGCACGTGACTGAGTCACCAAGATTTTATATCCAGGACTTAAAGGTAAAACCAGTCTTTTGAAAGTACAGGTTTCTGGTTCTCTCTCCTACCTAGTCACAGTCCTGACTTCTGGTGGTAGTAGCCGTCTTGTAGCCAAGAGAAAGACAGGTGGTAGCTTAGAAAGATGAACGGAGCTTGGTTTCCTGAGAGCATCACTGGGCTCTTATCAATTCTACATTGTGTAAAAGTCTCTAGACTTTTGTGGAATGAAAAGAGAAAATCCCCCTACTTAATTAAGGTTCTATTTGTTCATTGTCTGTTCTTTCCAGCGCAACACCCTCTGTACAGCCTCAACTTCTATTTAAACTTCTCTGAATAAAATGTACCAAGTTCTTCTTCTTTAAAAAAAGATTTTATTTGAGAGAAAGAGAGAGAGACAATGAGTGGAGGGGAGAGAGGAAGAAGCAGACTCCCCACTGAGCAGGGAGCCTGAGGCACTGGAGCCCAGGACCCCAAGGTCATGACCTGAGCAGAAGGCAGACTCTTAACAGACTGTGCCACTCAGGTGCCCCTATAATGTACCAAGCTCAGTTGCTATTGACAGTACTTGGAATTCTGTGCTCATTTGATAACGTGGATGAGAACCAGAAAGCCATTACCTGCAAAACCTAAATGTTTTCATGGTTATGGTATGGCCGCCTATAAGACATGGAGCTACCTGACCCACGGGGGTTGTGTTTATTACCAAAAAACAGCAGGAAAACAAAATGCAGAAAATTCTCCACATACTTGCTGGCCATTTTGGCGACAATTATTTTATTTAGTTGAGCTTGACTGATCATGTGTTTAAAATGACCAAGTCCCGGTGATGAGGGAAATACAGGCAGAAGGGAATGCAGATAACATTAAATGTCCTCCTAACCCGCAGCCAATTGACAAGCACTTGAGGCAGACAGAGTATAAAGTTCCTCACAGGAAGCCCCCAACTGTCTTCATGTTAATACTCTGTTAGAGGGAAAAAACAACCTTGGTTTGACAATAGCTAGGAAGGCCCCTGGCATCCTGTGTCTTCTTTAGCATATGAAAATCCTTTAAGAACTTCTCTTTATCTTTACTTCCCCCAACCCCAAAGTACATACTCAGTTGTTCCTGATAATTCCCGGGCAGCAGGGAGCAGCTGGCTGTAGCAGCAGCTCTTCGTGCCTAGGACTTCCGTCCCTGTGCTTTAATAAAACCACAATTTTGCAGAATTCTTTCTTGGCCCTTGGCTCCGGACTTCACCCCACCAAACCTTACCTACATTTCCAAAACTACATCACTGATGCTAAAGCTGAAGCAACACAGGGATCCAAGGGAAAGTAACTTCCCAGAAAAACAGAAGGGACAATATTTTGTAGACAATTTTAGACAAATTAAAGTTGCACAATAATAAGTACTGCACATGCTCATCAAGTGTCAGTCATCGGGAATTGAACAGTTCACTTTAAGCAAACATATCATGTGGGCTCAAGGTTGCAACAGCTGTATTTATTCAAATGTACAACCTGTTTGGCTGGATTCAGATTTTTAGACTTGTTTATACGCACGAGACTATAAATCATTGTAGGCTACCAAAGACAAATTTGTATTTGTGCACAAGTATACATTTATATTGGTATTTAAATGCATATCAACACAGGGAAGCACCTATTTCTGTTCAAGGAGATAGCATGTGAGTTTAACACAGTATAAGGATCGTTAGAGATTTCTTACTCCCACTTACCTATAGAAGCCCTGGTGGCACTGTTCTTCCGTTTTCTTTGTAACAGAATCTTTTATAGTTAAGAAAGTCTTCAAAATAATTAATTCTCATATTATGTGTAGGGTCTTTACCTCGGACATTGAATTGAAAATGATGAATCACTCATAAAAATCTGCCACAGTGATTTTCAAAGCCCTGCAAACCACTTGTCACTATGTACTTACTGATTCCAATTTGCATGGAGAGAAATTCAGTTCCAAAGCCCTGAGGCAAGACATTCACCAAAAGAACTGGAATAGTTTAAACTGCTTAATCTAGAGTTGTCTGAATTATTTTTAAATCGGGATTATTCAGATTGTTTGTTTGTACTGATTAAAACTGGCCAGAGGGGTTCCAAATCCCTAATTCATTTTAAGACATATAAGCAATCTCTTCTCTAGAGAATTAAGTTACCTTTTACAACATGATGAGTATAGAATTATCAGCTACAAATCCAACTTACTACAGTGTATGTGAATAAAATGATAAGATCAAAATCTCCAGCTGATTTGTTTGTTCAAAAGTATTGAATACATAATTACAAAAACTACCTGGGGAGTCTATTTAAAAAGCCAGAAACTCTAATTCTCTAGATCCTATAATGGTGAGGAGGACCCAAAAATATGAATGTTGGGATCCCTGGGTGGCGCAGTGGTTTAGCGCCTGCCTTTGGCCCAGGGCGCGATCCTGGAGACCCGGGATTGAATCCCACGTCGGGCTCCCGGTGCATGGAGCCTGCTTCTCCCTCTGCCTGTGTGTCTCTGCCTCTCTCTCTCTCTCTGTGTGTGTGACTATCATAAAAAAAAAAAATGAATGTTAGTGACAGCTATATGATATAGGAGGTTCTTGTGAACCCCACTTTGAGAAGCACTGGTCTAGATCATTCTAGGTGCTGGGGACACAAATCCCAAACACCTTCCTCTAGTGAGATAGACAAGTTAACAATTTTACAATGCATTTTAAACATCCAAAGAGGCATGAAGAAGATAGGAGAAGGCATCAAAAGGAGGGCAAAAGAGCAATTCTCCCACAGAAATAACCAGTTTTAAAGGGGTAGTAGAACAACTAGAGAATGGGAGGAAGTATGGTGGGGACAAGCATGGGGAGCTTGGATCAGCACAGGATACAGGAGTAGGGAATGAGGTTGCTGAATTAAGATGAAGTACTATTGGGGCACCTGGGCTGCTCAGTAGTTGAGCGTCTGCCTTTAGCTCAGGTCGTGATCCTGGGGTCCTGGGATCGAGTCCTACACTGGGCTCCTCATAAGGAGCCTGCTTCTCCCTCTGCCTATGTTTCTGCTTTTCTCTATCAGTCTGTCATGAATAAACAATCTAAAAAAAAAAAGGATGGGGTACTGTCTTGAATTTAACTTTTTATCCTGAAGGCATAGGAGACCACTCAGGGTTGAAGCAGGAGAGGCAGAGTTAGATTCAATTTTAAGAAAACCTGCCAGGCAGCAGTTATACAGAGGGCATTGGGAGGAAGGTAACCTGGAAATCCAAACACCTTCCTCTAGTGAGATAGACAAGTTAACAATTTTTACAATGCATTTTAAAAACATCCAAAGAGGCATGAAGAAGAAAGAGAAGGCATCAAAAGGAGGGCAAAAGAGCAATTCTCCCACAGAAATAACCAGTTTTAAAGGGTAGTAAACAACTAGAGAATGGGAGGAAGTATGGTGGGGACAAGCATGGGAGCTTGGATCAGCACAGGATACAGGAGTAGGGAATAAGGTTGCTGAATTAAGATGAAGTACTATTGGGGCACCTGGGCTGCTCAGTAGTTAAGCGTCTGCCTTTAGCTCAGGTCGTGATCCTGGGGTCCTGGATCGAGTCCTACACTGGGCTCCTCATAAGGAGCCTGCTTCTCCCTCTGCCTATGTTTCTGCTTTTCTCTATCAGTCTGTCATGAATAAACAATCTAAAAAAAAAAAAATGAATGTTAGTGACAGCTATATGATATAGGAGGTTCTTGTGAACCCCACTTTGAGAAGCACTGGTCTAGATCATTCTAGGTGCTGGTGACACAAATCCAAACACCTTCCTCTAGTGAGATAGACAAGTTAACAATTTTTACAATGCATTTTAAAAACATCCAAAGAGGCATGAAGAAGAAAGAGAAGGCATCAAAAGGAGGGCAAAAGAGCAATTCTCCCACAGAAATAACCAGTTTTAAAGGGTAGTAAACAACTAGAGAATGGGAGGAAGTATGGTGGGGACAAGCATGGGAGCTTGGATCAGCACAGGATACAGGAGTAGGGAATAAGGTTGCTGAATTAAGATGAAGTACTATTGGGGCACCTGGGCTGCTCAGTAGTTAAGCGTCTGCCTTTAGCTCAGGTCGTGATCCTGGGGTCCTGGATCGAGTCCTACACTGGGCTCCTCATAAGGAGCCTGCTTCTCCCTCTGCCTGTGTCTCTGCCTCTCTCTCTCTCTCTGTGTGTGTGACTATCATAAAAAAAAAAATGAATGTTAGTGACAGCTATATGATATAGGATTTAAAAAAACTAGAAAAACAGATAAAGCCCTGGGTGGAGAAGGAAAAACACATACATACATATATACATACATGGATGAAGTCCTTGAGCTCATGAAACCTACACTGCAGTGGGAAACAAACTAACAAGGAACCAAGACTCCCCACCAATGTGCTAACAATACGCATTATATACAAAAACAAAGCACAGGAGTGACAGGGCTTCATCAGTATGCTGATCAGGGAAGGCCTCTCATACACTGAATAGAAATATGTGGGAATAAACGTTTGAAATGATTACGGAGAATTTATTTGACTACATGACTGCTATCTTGTTCTGATCCCTGCAATACATTATTTCTCAGTACTCCATCACTGAGACCTACCAGCTGCCGAGCACCATGCTAAGCATAGTGAGAGATAAACGCATTCAACCATTTCCTGCCCCCAGATTCTCCTAACTAGTAGGAATTCTCACACATGGAAGAACATGGTCAGTCATAATAAAATTATTAACAAAACAATGTTAAATCAGCCGATGGAGGAATTATTTCAGGCTATAAGAGAACAAGGCCTTTGTTTGGTAGGACTGGCACAATGGCAGGACAGGGAATGGTGGAGGGCAGGAACAGAACATTCCAGAATGAAGGAATGGCATAAAACAAGGCCTAGAGGATGTTTGTCCAGAGAATGAGGATTATCTCAGTTTGGCTAATGCGTTCCATGTCTGAAAGGGACGATATGGGAAATAGGGCAGAAGAAGGAGCCTGGGGAAAGAATAGTAGAAGGCCTTGAATTCAAGGCTAAAAATGTGAAGCCTTTCGTTTCACTGATATTCACTAACAGACCTGGAAAGTAGAATCCAGGACACTCCTTTATACGATGTGGATGTGGGACGCCTGGGTGGCTCAGTGGTTGACCATCTGCCTTCGGCTCAGGGTGTGATCCCAGGGTCCTGGGATTGAGTCCTGCATGGGGCTCCCCACAGGGAGCCTGCTTCTCCCTCTGCCTGTGTCTCTGCCTCTCTCTGGATCTCTCATGAATAAATAAATAAAATCTTAAAAAAAAAAAAGAAATGTAGAGTTGTCATACAGTTTGCTGCTCTATCAACAAAAGCTAGGACTGATTATGTATTCTGTTGACTGACAGATACAGTCGTCTAAATCAGGAGCAATCAGCACTTCCTCATACTGAATTAAAGACTAGAGATGTAGTCTTCGAATCAGTTTATGAATATTTTCTTATTTACCCAGAATAACTAATTCTTGTAGGATCTGCCAGTGATCTCTAATTATACCAGCTGCACCCAATATCCACATTGAACATTATTTTTACCCACTGAAAAAAATTACTTTATCCTCTGAAAGCTGGCTAAGGTCAGCTGTGGTTTTCTGAACGTCATATCAGTTTTGTGTTTCAGGTCACCAAATTTTTAATTTATTTGTAAAGCTGCTATTTGAAGCTGAATTAACAAAATTAGCCGCTACAACAGCAGCCACACCAAGTCCACAGAGCACAGAGAGAAGTTGGGAGAAAAGTGGAGATGAAGAAATAGAAGCCTGAAAAGAAAGTCTTATCACAGAAATGCCCAGATATCATCAGAACTGTCAGTGAAACAGCTGTGGAACTCCCATAAATGCAGACTTATATTATATATAGGCAAGAAATAGAATAAAATGAATGTCTTTGGTTTATTTGGAAGACTGGAAGTTCACAGAACTTTAGGTTAGACTTATGGGTTCATAAGGAGAAATTTTAGTTCCCTCCAGCACTAGAATTCAGGGATTTCTTGGACTTTGAGCCTGGATTCCTGGCTAGTTGCCTTTAATGATTTTCCACATTATGTCTGCTTCCGCTTAAGAAGTTTAAAATTGTGGGCAGCCCGGGTGGCTCAGTGGTTTAGCACCACCTTCGGCCCAGGGCATGATCCTAAAGACCCAGGATCAAGTCCCACATCGGGCTCCCTGCATGGAGCCTGCTTCTCCCTCTACCTATGTCTCTTCCTCTCTCTCTTTCTGTGTCTCTCATGAATAAATAAATAGAATCTTAAAAAAAAAAAAAAAGAAGTTTAAAACTTTGACTGACTTCTTTCGGGCAAAGTAGGAAAGCAGAGGTCAAAATCAGAAATGGAGCAAACTCACCTGCTGAAGAGGGCATTTTCATTATGAAGCATGAGCTCTGGCCAAGATTTTATCATCTATTTTGATTTTGCTATTAATGTTATTATGTTTATGTCAGTTAAGCCTATGTTTCTTCTATTAAGGCTATCCACATTTAAAAGGTAGGAGTGCCTGGCTGGCTCAGGCAGAAGAGCCAGTGACTCTTAATCTAAGGATCCTGAGTTCAAGTCCCATGTTGGATGTACAGATAACTTAAAAATTAAGTGTTTATAAATATATAAATAAAATTTAAAAGATAAAAGCTAAAAAAAAGTGAAAGCTAAGGCGTCTGGGTGGCTCAAGAGGTTTATCTCTTTATCTCCCTTATCCTGCTCATGCATGCTCTCTCAAATAAACCTTTTTTTTAAGTAAAAGTAAGTCACTATGAACAGATTTCTTATTAATAGACTGTATTGTTTTCAACCATATAATAAGAATAGCAATAAGACTACAAATTTATGCAGCCCTAGCAACTCACAAAACACATTCACTACCATTACATGAATTCCTCAACAACCCACAGTGAAACGGTAACAAATTTGTGGTAATGGGCTTACCGATGCCCAGAATTCCCAGGCAGATAGCTGCATGGGCTACTCCTTGCATTATTTTCAAAATAACCAGGCTGTGCATATTCACTTCTATAATTATGGCAGAGTTTAACTATACTTCATGTGGGATTAATGTTTATGTATCTCACAAATACTTACTGGACACCTATTATCTGGCAGACTATGCCTGGTACTGAACTAGAGGGGCACCACTGTGAGCCTCAGAGAGCTTGTTCTATTGAGTAGGGGGGAGATAGACACTAATCAGTAAAAACAACCCCTGTTTAAAAAAAAAAAACCCACAGGCCCCAAATGGTATTTTTAGGGCAGGCCAAGTCACCAAACCAGGGCTTAATACCTAACCTGATGGCACCACTAGAAATCTAAGTATTAATCTGTCAATCAGGAATTTTCTGGTAAGTACTAATGAGGCAGTCTGTCACTTGGACTTTTCTTTTTGTTTGTAACTTTCTTGCAGCACCCTCCTTATAAAAACCTTCTCTGTTTGCTAGATGGGGTGCTGCCTGGGACATGAATCATTTAGTGAATCCAATTTACTCAGTTGAATTTTGCTTGATATCCACTATGATGTGGTTTTGAGAGCAAACTAAGTAGAGTCCTGGGAGGGACTACATTTGTGGGCAGGGAGCTCTTTAAATGAAGGATGAGAGCGTCTCCTGAAGTGCTGGCCTTGAGAAGAGTGAAAGAACATTCCAGGAGGAAGGAACTGCCTACAGACAAGCCTCAAAACTAGTTTGGTTTGTGTAAGGATCTGTGAAATGGCCACTGTGTAGGTAAGACATAATCAAGGTGAAGGATGGTTTGAGGTAAGAATGGAGTCTTAAACCCTCTGAAGTGTGCATCCCGGGTGCCTGCTTTCCATGCCTTCTATCAGACATGACTTGAATTAAGTGTGTTGTAATCCAGAAATTATAACAGATTAAGCATATAAAACTAAAATGTAACAATAATAGATGACCTAAAGCAAGAACACAATGTTCTACTTTTTAAAAATTAATTTATTTGAGACAGAGAGTGAGTGTGAGTGGGGGGAAGGGCAGAGAGAGAGAGAGAATCTCAAGCAGACTCTGTGCCCAGGACCCTGAGATCAAGACCTGAGCTGAAGTCAAGAGTCAGAAGTTAACCAGCTGAGCCACTCAGGTGCCCTCACAGTATTCCATGTTTTAATGAAGGTTGAATTAAGTGAAATCACTGTAATTATAGATACTGGTATATATATACATTGATGAACAGATAGATATGGATACATATCTCTAGTGTTCTAGAAAAAAAGCACCTCTCAAGGTTAGAAGGTAATGAAACTTCCACTTCTTAAAAATTTTAAATAAAGTACTATTATAGGGACTAATTGTATATATTTTGTAAATTAAGAAAATACACTGAAAAAAAAAACCTTTTTGTTTTTAGGAAAGCTTGGTTTTATGAAAAATTTCAGCTGGTTAAATTTAGGGAGCTAAAAACAAAAAAAATAAAATCCAAGAATGTTCTGTGGAATTGAGTCCAATATATTTTTATTTGACTGAGAATTTTTATCTTCATGGAGCTGTCAATATTTTGCTTCTCAGAGATAGGCAGACGTGTGCAGAATGTCAGTGACCTCAGTAACATGCTTTTCCTTATTCAAATTCATTTTCCCTCCGGTTATTTTTGCCTGTTAAAGATGATTTGGGGGGGGGTGCTTACAGATACATTTTTAGAAAATAACCATGCACATAAAAAATGTTCCCCTTCTTCTGCTGGGCGTGGATCTCTTCTCTTAATATGTGTACTCTGTCTCTTTTTAGAAATGATTTGGAAGCAAAGAAAGGAATGACTTTGTAGTTGACTCTATTTGTCCTATGGAGTGTTTTAACTTAAACTTTTTAAGACAAAGGGAGCTTTATTTGTCTAAGCATTTTTTCAGGTCTTTTTTTTTTTTTTTTTGATTTACTTATCTGAGAGAGAGTGAGAGAGAGAGGGAATGCATGGATGCCAAGCAGGTGGGAGGGGCAGAGAGACAGAGAGAAAGAGAAAGAGAAAGGGAAAGGGATAGAATCCCAAGCAGACTCCACACTGAGCACAGAGCCTGACTTGGGGCTGGATATCAACCCTGAGATCATGACCTGAGCCGAAATCAAAAGTCAAACACTTAACCAACCGACTGAGCCACCCAGCAGCCCCGAAATTTTTCATGCTCTTAAACTAACTCTTCCCCCTTCCCAAATCAACTTCGGCCAGTGCTGTCATTCTGGAGGCTATCAATCTCTAACACAGCTGCAACAAGCTCTACTAGTGCTCAGTTTTCATAGCAAAAACCTCAAAGCACACCAACTGGCCATAAACTGTTTCTAATATCTAAGCATTGGATGTGGCTTTGCCCTGTCTCTTCTTCTTCTAGGCAGAACATTTACCTAGTCATTAGGCACTTTGGGGGACAGCTGTGCCACCCAGTTTGCTTGATATTCCTGACACTCTTAATAGGTGGTGATGATCTGTGACACCCCCCACACCCCCACAATCCGAAGCACCACAGATGGAGCTCACTGACCTATTCATTGACTTGGTGAGTGCTGGCCTGACTTGTGTGTCCTTTATTCCCATACCACTGTGGAGATGGACAGAGCTAGCACTTTCTATACACCCCAAACTTGACTTCATGTTTCACAGGAAGGTGGAAAAGTTGGGTGTTTTTTCTTTCATTCTTTCTTTTTCTTCCACAAGATAAAGCTAGAGGAAGTTTGTGCTTCCTACACTTCTAAACTTTTGTGCACTTAAGTATCAAATTCTAACCAATCTCTATCATTTATTCTGCTAAAAAGAATGAATAGACTCTGATATTCTAGTTCTTTTTAACTTTTTGGATGGTTTTCTGCCTTCAATTCTGAGCACTTCTTAATTGCAACCAACAGATATTTTTTAAACGAATTCTTAAGGTTATCAACAGATATTCAATGATCTTAGCAATGTCTGAGTGAAACTGAGCATGTCCTTATTGCCCAAGCGCCTTCAATAATTACGTATTACTTGCAACCCAGGGTAATACTTTTTAAGGAATATATTAAAGTCTTCAAGATGTACCTAAAGTTTGACAAAATATGAGTAATACTGTGCATATTCTTTTGTATTACTCATTAGAGTCACTTGTGGGGCATCATAAAAATACCATTATAGAGACTCTTCTAGAATGACTAGTTTTTGTTTTTGTTTTTAAGATTTTATTTATTTCTTTATGAGAGACACAGAGAGAGGCAGAGTATGCAGAAGGAGAAGCAGGCTCCTTATGGGAAGCCCGATGTGACACTTGATTCCAGGACTCCAGGATCACAACCTGAGCCAAAGGCAGACACTCAACCACTGAGCCACCCTGGTGCCCCTAGAATGACTAGTTTTTCTAATACTTTTTTAGATAATCTTTTTTATTATGACCTTGATAGATAACATGTAAAGAGACATTTGAAAACTTACTAAGAATACATGGCAGTAATATCCCTCTCTTAACTCTCTGGAAGACTACAAAGCCTTAGGCTCTCTTTCTGCAAGTGGTTTGCAACCTGGTCAAAGAGTTATGTCTGAACAAAATATTGACCTAAGTTCTGTTATCCCAATTTACAAACTGTTAAAATGTGTGTGTGTGTGTGTGTGTGTGTGTGTGTGTGTGTAATGGCCCACCACCAGAATTAAAATTTCTCATTCACTTATTCTCATTACTCTTGGTTTTGGAAAAACTCAGTTCACAGGAATTGATTTGCCCTGAAGCATGAATGACTGACAGCTATCATTTACAATCTTTAAAGTTGCATGGTCTGAGCCCTGGGAGCACATTTGAATTACCTGGAAAGTTTTTAAAAACTATAGTATATGAAAGCTGACTTTAAGAGAATCTGATTTGCCTGGGGGAAGGAGTGGGACATTGGTATTTTAATTTTAAATCGAGGTGTAAATTTCATTAGTTTCAGGTGTACAACATAATGGACCATTAATATTTTTAAATAGTGCCCAGGTTCACTTTAACATTCAGTTCCAGAAAACCTGAGGAATACAGCACAGAGGTTCACTGGGGCCACATAGACCAGAAAAGCTAGGGGCTGGGGGAGTAGGTGTGAAGGAGCACTATGGACTGGTAGTCCCCCCTAGGGAGGCAGGTCCCTATCTCAAGAATCACTGTAATCCTTACAGAAGTATTTGAACTTTTAATACTACAGTATTCATGTTTTATTAGTAGAAAAGAATCTTCTGATGCTTTGGAGTTTTGGGTAAAGTTTTTTGGAATACAAGAAACTCAACTAATGTGTGAGAATATGCTTTGAAACAGAATGACTACCCTGTAGATAGTTTAGCCCTGCTGTAGCAAGACTTCAGTTCCCAATTTCTCCTTAACTTGGTCCTGCTTCTCTGATTATCTTCCCTTTGCCCACTTCTGAACAAGCAACTTGCCCCAAAAATTGCAAACGTCTTTCTAGGTGGATCAAATACCAGCAGTACCAGCAGTAGTGGCAAGGGCCCTGGGAAAGTGCCCTATATATATGCTAGGATTGTCAACCATCCTTGTCTATACATTTTGTTTTGGTGACTCTATGGCCTCTTTTTAGCTCTTATCAAATATGACCAATGCCCTTTATGTTTCATAGCCCTGTGGCCTTGGCAGCCTGACAACCAAATAAAACTTGATATGGATTGGAGGAATACTTGGCGTCTTATCTCATATCTTCCTCATTGGTGGAAATGCCTCCTTTTTCATTCAGATATCATAAAATTCCTGATTCTGAAATGAGTAGCTATTCTAATAGAAACAGGATTTTTTTTTTTTTCATTTCCAAGGGGT
Source organism: Vulpes lagopus (assembly GCF_018345385.1). NCBI lineage: Eukaryota > Metazoa > Chordata > Mammalia > Carnivora > Canidae > Vulpes > Vulpes lagopus. The sequence continues at coordinate 106,301,860 of NC_054829.1, forward strand.
ATTTCCTGGGAAGCCTGGGTGGCTCAGGGGTTGAGTATCTGCGTTGGGCTCAGGTCATGATCTCAGAGTGCTGGAATCCAGTACTACTTTGGGTTCCCCGCAGGGTGCCTGCTGCCCTCTGCCTGTGTCTCTGTCTCTCTCTGTGTGTCTCTTATGAATAAATAAAATTTTAAAAACAAAAGAACAAAAAGAGATATTTCCTGACTGAATTGCCCAAATGGATATTATCATTCTAAAACAGGTTTTTTTTTCTCTTTCATCACAAAATAAGTTCGTTATCACATTTCCAGAGTCACCATTTCTGCTACAGCAAGTGGGGCATGCATTTCTCAGTGGGTTCTGATACCATGTTACAGAGCTGATTACACTCACTTACTTGGAGTAGCTTACTTATTCTAGAGACTTTCTCCAGAGAATAAGTTATTGTACGCAAATAGTTTAAACTGTAAATGTTAGATTTGCAGATTTCTTGTATGTGTATTTTCAAAAATTTATCACTATTCAAGGTGATTTCACTTAACTTGCCATATTGTCAAAATGCAACAACCCAGATATTTTATACCAGTTTTATAGATGAGGAAACAGGGTTGGAGTGTTTGTGATTTATGTGGTATATGGATTGCAAGGGACAGTGCTGGGACTTGTGGCATGTTTCATTAATTGTTATCCTCCTCTTACCATCTCCCAGGCTTGTTTTAAATAGCTTGACTAGACTTCAAAATCAAAAAGGTTTTGATTCCCCACTATGTATTTTTTTTCTTTTTTAAAGATCTATTTATTTATTCATGAGAGACAGAGAGAAAGAGAGAGAGAGAGAGAGAGAGGGAGAGAGAGAGAGAGAGAGACAGCAGAGGAAGAAGTAGGCTCCCTGTAGGGAGCCTGATGCAGAACTTGATCCCAGATCCCAGGATCACACCCTGAGCCAAAGATAGAAAAAGCTTAACCGATGAGCCACCCAGGCGTCCATTTTTGTTTTTGTTTTAAGTTTTTATTTATTTAAGAAATCTCTAGGGCAGTCTGCGTGGCTTAGTGGTTTAGTGCTGCCTTTTACCCCAGGGCATGATCCTGGAGACCTGAGATCGAGTCCCACATCAGGCTCCCTGCATGGAGCCTGCTTCTCTCTCTACCTGTGTCTCTGCCTCTCTGTTTATCTCTCACGAGTAAATAAATAAAATCTTTAAAAAAAGAATCTCTACAGCCACGTGGGGCTCAAACACATGACCTCAAGCTCAAGAGTTGCACGCTCTTCCGACTAAGCCTTCCAAGCATCCCTCCCAGTTATATGTTTTAAGAGTATTTACTGCATTCCCAGTTTTTACTCCAGGAAAAAAAAAAAAAAGTATGTTTTTTTGTTTTGGTTTTTTTTTTTTTTTTTTTTTTTTTTGCTTTTTGTTAATTATTTTTTTATGAAGTCCTCTCAAGCAGATTGCTTAGTAAATTCTGCTGGTGACTCTGGCTGTGAGAATAACTGTTCTGCCAATTTAGCAGGATGTGATTAGCATTCCATTTCTCTCCAGTATTGGAACTTGAAAATGCATGGAGCCACATAGGGTAAGGGGTCTGATGTCTGACTGCTAGCCATTCTTCAGTTGCAATTTGGCCAAATGTCATTTGTTCCTGGGATCTCTGCAGTCCAAAGAACTTTATCCTGGACATCCTGCCCCTTGCTACATTTTAGTAATATCCTAGGTTACAGGAATTTGCCTGACCTGTTTAACAGGATTTAACAGGGTTAATCTTGCTCCCATTCAAACTGGAATTTACGAACATTGCTTACATTCCCACTTATGCCTATTTAAATGCCATTTGATGTAATCTGTCTATTCATTTAGTCTTCCTAAAGAATTTCTGGACAACTAGTTAAATAAATTAATGTAAAAACCAGGAAGTTCAAATCTTCAAAAGTAAGAACGATGTTTTTGCTTTCTTGATAATCAACTTGCTCCTTCCTCCCTCGGTAGATCATGGCATTTCCTCCCTCAGACTGAATAAGTAAACAACATAATTACTGACTTTAGTTAATTCCTGCTCAAACCACTTGGCTGGGAGCTTTGTTGGCTATGTTGCCAGTTTTTCCAGTTACCAATTCCAACACATACCTATTCTTCAATATAACTCATCTCTAAGTTGTGGTTTTACATGTTGAAGAAGATGCAAATGTTAAATCTAAAATCTACATATTGTAATGGGTTGCCACCCCTCCACCCCTGAGCATACACAAAATGATTTGTCCCTTTGTCAAATTTCATAGACCCTTAAACCTACCAGTTAAAAAGTATACCCTCTCTTCTATGTGCCTATCAAGTGGGTAGTTATTGTAGATAGAACTATAATATTGTGTAAGGGACATCAAACTCCTGATTCCAGGATTTGGTGAGGACACATCATTACAAAAACAAAACAAACAACCTCACTGGACATTGCTAGATGTGTCTCTTATCAATGCCAGCTCAAATAAATAGCAGTGCAATTTTCATATAAACTAGACTCCAGTGCTGGTTTTCATTTGTCTTTCCAATCAATATTTTTCTATAGATAGTCTATAAATATACCTAATTTTTCTATTGATAGTTTTCTCCATGTATTATATACAATATATAATACAAGTCTTCCAAGTATTCCATTAGTTCAATTATTCTTTAATGGCACTCCTGAATCTGTAGATAAGGTAAAAAACTTTCGTGCTCTGATATCATGTTTTGTGTTTATAGAGGAGATGCCTATCAAGTTCAGAAGAAAAGAGCTAGGCTGTATAGAAATGACCCATTCCAAGAAATGTCAGGCATTTCTTAGGATGCTAGAGCTCTGCTACTCAAAAGGTGGCAGCAATCAATATCATTAGCATCATCTAAGAATCTATATTTTTACATACTGATTTCCTGCAAGAGTCCACATTTACCAGGATTCCCCAGAGGACCTGGATGCATATTAAAATTTGAGCAACACTACACTAGGAAGCTTAGCTTTCCATCAAGAAAACAATAGCAACAGGAACAAAAATAAGTCAATTTCATAAGATAAGAAGATTGATCTTGAGAAAATTCTAAGTCAAGGAAGTGACATAGCAATTACAAAGCAAAAATCCTAAAATCTGTCACACAGAGGCATTCTCTATGACGTACTAGATATTAATAATACAGTTTGTTTGTTTCTGTTACAGATGAAGATTAAGTAGTTCCCTGCATTTTGATTCCACTCCAATCCATAATCCTTATGTAGGTACTTTTATAAGAAATGGAGAGGCATAGGGAATAGTTAAGAATATTTCAGATACTGGAAAAGGTATCTTTCACTGTAAATCAATAAACTTGGCATGAAACCTACAGTATGTTCATATAATACTATGCTAGCATTAAAATAATATTTGCTTACATCTATTTCCAATTTTTAGATGATGAACATTAATATTTTATCTAAATAACCGTTTTTTTCCTATTAAAACTGGAATAATCAACCATCAGCGAAGTGATGAGCCCCAGAGAATACAGAAGACTCATGAGGTCCCTCCTCATTCCAACCTGACATTGGTACCTAATCTGCAAGAAAGGATCCTAAACTATTATTTTTTTAAGATTTTATTTATTTATTTGACAGAGACAGACAGAGTACAGGTGGGGGGCAGGGGGGCGGCAATGGGAGAAAGAGAAGTAGACTCCCCGCTAAGCAGGGAGCCCAGTGTGGGGCTCCATCTCAGGACTCTGGGATCATAACTTGAGACAAAGGTGGATGCTTAACCGACTGAGCCACCCAGGTGCCCCAAGGATCCTAATCATAATGAGCTGGGATGGATGCAGTTAGTGTTTCCCTGTTGAGTGTTGCACAGAAGTGACCACTGCCAGTAAAAACACAATCTGTAGCTAACTCTTTAAACAGAGACTCTTTGCTTTGAAAACTGAACTTATTCCAAATGGAACAACTATAATCATCACTATGAAGAGAATGTCTGCCAAGAAATACATTATTAAAGATGGAAATTCCAGTACTTCAAAAGATCTAATTTTAGATGCCAGAATCCATGGACTATTGAAATCTTTCTCTCTTGTCATCAGGCAGTCACCTCTCTCCTTTTGGACTTGGACTCTCATTTTCTGCATAAGCTTCCAGAAGGGCGTTAAAATCCTCATTTGAGAAGGCTGGTGTCCACATGTGGCAATGCAAGAGAGTCCATGCCAGGTGGAGTTGGAATTCAGGATGGCTCAAGGTGGAGAGAAATGGCCTGTCTGGGGCAGCAGACCACATAGATGGTATAGTTCAACAATGTGGGGGTGAGAGATGCCAACCCCCTGTTGCAGTTGAAAACCCCAAATTTAACCACCAATAACCTACTGTTGACTGGAAGGAAGCCTTAGTGAGAACAGAAACAGTTAACTAACACATATTTTGTATGTTATATGTAATTACATGCTGTATTCATACAGCATATAATATAAGCTAGAGAAAAGAAAATGTTTATTAAGAAAATCATAAGGAAGAAGAAATACATTTATAATACTGCACTTTTATTTATTGAAAAAACTGTGAGTATATTCAACGCAGTTCAAACCTGTGTTGTTCAAAGGTCAACTACATAGAGAAGAGATAAGAGAGAAGCGATTAGGAGATGAAAACAGAGCCTAACAGCTAGTTCACAGAACTGGCAGGAATAAAGAAGAAAAACAAAAATCCAGCCAGCCCCTGGGGACCAAGGCAGGATTGTTTTTGAGCCACACATTCCCAGCCCTCATTCTGCAAGGTGAGAAACCCAAATATACTGGATATCCAGACAATGAATCCTGGTCAGTGGCCCCCTACTCAGGACACTGAGGGAAGAATGCCACCAAGACCATTCTGGAACTGAGTGGTTTACCATAGTAAGGGCTTCCAATTTGGTTCTAGAGAAGAGATGAATCAGTCTGTCCACCTCGAGATCATAAATTAGGAGGACGATAATGAGAAAGAAAGAGACAATTATTAGAGACAGAAAAAGATTTTTGAATAAAACAGATACAAATATATAACTTCTATTTGGATCACTTTCTGCTATTTTTCTATTAAAGTCCTCTTAACACTGCTATTTACCTGCCTACATAGAAAAATTTCCACTCAGAAAAGACTCATATAGAGTACATTTTAAGCACCCCCAAATGGATAAGCGAATTTATTGTTTCAAAGACTAAATCTCATAGATATGTGAGCTTAATGTTTTCCTAATCAAATTCTTAGTTGAGTTTTTATTTTTTCTTCAAAACAAGCACATTGTGGGATGCCTGGATGGCTCAGTCAGTTAAGTGTCTGCCTTCGACTCAGGTCATGATCCTGGACTCCTGGGATCAAGCCCCACATTCAGCTCCCTGCTTGGCAAGGGAGTCTGCTTCTCCCTCTCCCTCTGCCTTTCTCTCCCTCTGCTTGTGCTCTCTTGCTGTCAGTAAATTAAAAAATCCTTAAAAATAAAACAAAAACAAAAACCCCCAAACACATTGTGAAACCAAAGAGAACAATTGTGGTGATGCTGAAAAGTAGAAATCTGAGTGGAAATTGTTTCCTTTTTTCTGCATTATACTCCAAAATAACCCTGAAAATTCATGTACTCAAGTTCATACAACAGTCATTGCCTGAACTGCCAAATTTGAACAAACAGGCGGTAAGTTATACTCCTAAATTTTGGATTCTTTGCTTATAACTTGATCTAGATTTGTTTTTGATAGTTTCTTATATATGTTCAAACATACTGATAATTTCCATATTATTGTATATTACTACAATTTTGTCTGGCAAAAGGGAATCTCAAACTCCTATCCCCCATCAACAGCCAATTTCAAAAAAACAGTTGATATCTCAGCAGTTAAGTAAAGGAAATATTTTTTTAAAAAATTCTTCAATTTACATATTAAGAAGCTAAAAATGTTTAAAAATTTTTAAAGCAGTATACTTGAAACCTGACACAATTTAAACAATTTTGGATACTCATCCATGGTGTGATCTTTTCATTTCTACACTTTAATCTTATTATTTGGTAATGATACATATTGTTAGTTTAAAAATATAACTGTAAAATTAAACCTTAAAATTCTTAAGCTGAATTTCTATGCCTCTTAATTGCGTAAGTTCTGCATGACAAGAGAGATTTTGAGGTTTCTTAATATCATTATTATTTAATGAATTGCCAATAATATTACTATTTGGGTGTGACCAATAGAAAAGATGTTTGGACACAGCAGAAGACTTATATGTAATTATTTACCAAAGTGTTTTTTGCTAATTAGGGAAGCAACAATGAGATTGATATGCCTACCCATTCCTAAGACACAGGGCTTCTTGGCCACAGGAAGTCTAGAAGACAGTCTAGAGTCACAGTTAAGAGGAAGACTTTGGAATGGGAGATACTGGATTTAATACCTGCCTCTGCCACTTACTAGGTGTATCATTTTTGGAAGCCTACTTATGTCTCCCTTTTTCAGATTCCTCATCAGTAAAAAGGAGAAAATAAGAGTGTCGCCTAGGAGTATTGTAAAGATTCACTTAGTGAATTGTGCAGAATGCATTTAGTAACCAGCTAATGAATATTAATCTTATTAGAGAAGTTTCAGCAGTCAACAAGGAAGTCATTACCTGAAAATATGAACATCTTTAAATTTTAAGCTGTATGTAAATCCTAGTAGTAAAAGAGACACTTATCCAGGAGCACCTGGTTGGTTCAGTCAGTAGAGCATATGCGACTCTTGATCTCAAGGTTGTGAGTTCAAGCCCCATGTTCGGTGTGGAGATAACTTAAAAGAATAAAATCTTAAAAATAAAAAAGGGAGATTTAACTAATACTGGGTAACAGTAAGATTAATATTCATATAAGGAGTATTTGAGTCTAAATGGTTGACTCCTATAGATTTGGCTCTTGGCACTCTCACTTGACCCCAAAATATTTTTAAAGTTTAAAACTGGTGGATCACACTATAATAAGAAACAGTTTTCTTTAGGGAACATAGAGAGGTCACACCTAACTCATTCCAATCCCAATCACGAACCCTTCTCTTTATAGATCATTAACCACAGACACATCAAAGAGGAAGTTGTTGAGAAAAAAATTCCTGTGTCATAATGGATTCTCATCAACTATTTCCCTGACATTATTTTATACCTATTATCACACTATTACAGTTATAAAACCTTTACCTGCTCAAGCCTCATGTCTCTCTTATCCGGGGTCAGGATCTCCCTCATTTAGGAAAGAGGGAAGGATTGTCTCAAGCGGAGAAAAAGAACTCTCTCAGTGAAAATACAGATAGTGCCATGCTTGGCCTTTCTACCAAGCAGTGAGTGATTCTTAATACCAGGTTGTCAAACTTTGGATATGGCTGAACATATGAAACACCTGGAGATCTTGTTAAAATGCAGATTTTGATTCAGTAGGTCTGGGATCGGGTCTATATGTCCAACAAACTCCCCAAGGATACTGCTGGTCCACACACAGGTCACACTTATAAGTAGTGAAGATTGAGACAATTAGGTCACTGGTGTGTGTGTGTGTGTGTGTGTGTGTGTGTGTGTGTGTGTGTTTTAGACAGTTAAAAATATTTCAGGAAATTTTAGATGAAGGGGGAAGCACCTTCCTACACTGTCCTAGAAACCTTATTTCAAAATGAACATTTGGTTCTTTAAAATTTGCTTTTTCAAATTGGCAAAGACAACTTTTTTTTTTTTTTTTTTTTTTTTTTTGCCTTTCAAAATGAGGATGTCAAACCTATGTGACCCTCCCATGAGGAAAGATAGTAGTCTAGTAGAGAGCAAGAAGGACAACAGCAGATGATGAACTACTTCTCTGATATGCCCCGGGTCACTTTTTAATGTCATGGTCAGCCTATGTTAGCTTGTAAGCAGGCAGCCAGAACACTGACAGATACGAGGAAATTGAACAGAATGTATATTAGGGAAATTTCCTAGTGTCATGGAGAAGGTTTTTCAAATTTAATAATAGTAATAGTAATAAGTAACTATAATTACAGTAAAATTGTAGAAATACACCATTCTGCAGAAAGTAGGTGACTCATATCACTTCTGAGACCTTACATATTACTTAATTTCCTATATAAAATATTTATCTTTGAAACAGAACGACAGCATTTACACCTACAGATCTCTTTTGAATGCTTTAAACTTTGACAGCGGGATAATTAAATACATAATTATTAGACAGTAGGTTAAAACAACTAATAGTGGACCAGGATGAGAAATATTATCTATAAAATTCTTTAACAAATTCATTCCTTGATATAAAATCCACAAGAGTGGGCAGGTTTAAAGTGCCAGGTAAAGAAAGTAAAATGTAACAAAAGCTCCTTTTAGATTCATAAACTGTTGACACATTTTATCCTCCATGTAAATCGCATTCCTAAAAGATGCAGTTTTCTTTTTGGGGTTTTTAAAATTTAAACCTTTAAACCTGTACATAGGAAAGTGAAAAGTACTGTAATCTTAACATTTTTAAGGGTGGTTTTACAGATTTAAACAAAGCTAACAAATCTTTGTTTAAGATGGGATCCACTGAACTTTCCAATGCCATTCCTGAAATAACTCTAGAGATGGAATAATGGGCTGTTTCTTACTTTGTAGTTTCTTAATGCAAAGTAAGCAGCTTTACAGGGCTTAGCTGTCTCCACTGACCTTATAGCATTCTTTACCTCATTTGCAGTGGAATAGAAATAGTTTTCTTTCCAACTATAATTTTATTCCAAAGCATAGACTTCTCTACTAAAACTACCGATTCCTCTCTTATTTAGAAAAGTCAAGAAATGTAAAAAGTACTAGGCACTGTGTCATCAACATTAATTTCTTCAGCTTAACATCTGATTTGCCTCCCTCCCATCATCAAACCCAGATTCTGTCTCAATTTCTTTTTTAAAATATTTTATTTATTCAATTATTCATTTATTTAAAGTAAGCTCCATACCCGGTGTGAGGCTTGAACTCACAATCCTGATATTAGGGTCCCATGCTCTACTGACTGAGCCAGCTAAGTGTCCCTCTATCTGAACTTTTTATCAGCTGCCAACCTCTGTCTTATAATGTCACTTTTGGTAGACAAGATGGCATGGTGCTGCATGTAAGAGAAGCAGTAACATATTGAGAAAGATGGAGAATCACGTGCCATACCACTCTGTAACCATAAAATTCCATGTCTTCTTTGTGATTAACTTGGAGGAGAAATGTTATTCTAGCTGCTGGAAAGCCAAACATGTGGCAGCAGTACAAAAGATAAGGGCTTTCCAGAAAAAGAGATCTAAGTTGAAACCCAGTCCATTTGACAGTTACTGATTCTGTGACTGAGCCTCAGCTCTCTCATCAGTAAAATGGAGATAATATCTTCCTTATAGCATTATTCTTAAAATTAAGTGAGCAATGTATTTTAAATACATCATAGGTACTTAATATACTTTATTAAACCCAATACGTTTTAAGCAAATTTTGAGCACAACTCATAACTGATTTTAAAAAATTGCATGGGGATCCCTGGGTGGCACAGTGGTTTGGCGCCTGCCTTTGGCCCAGGGCGCGATCCTCGAGACCCAGGATCGAATCCCACATCAGGCTCCCGGTGCATGGAGCCTGCTTCTCCCTCTGCCTATGTCTCCGCCTCTCTCTCTCTCTCCTCTCTCTGTGACTATCATAAAAAATAAATAAATAAATAAAATTTAAAAAATTGCATGAAAATATAATTTAAGTACATGTTGACCATGTTTAGATACATGAAAACTTTTAGTTCTTCATGTCTTTCAAATGATAAATTATTATAATTGCTTGCTCAGAATTAAATAATGATCCTACTACATTTATTAATGACTTTGTGGTTTTAGAAATTTTTTTGTCACACAGTATTTATTAGTGTGTTAATAGTATTGACATATCATTTTTTTTAAGATTTTATTTATTTATTCATGAGAGACACAGAGAGTGGCAGAGACAGGCAGGGGAGACAGGCTCCTACAGGGAGTCTGATGCAGGACTTGATCCCAGGACCCTGGGATCACACCCTGAGGCAAAGGCAGATGCTCAATGGCTGAGCCACCCAGGCGAGTATTGGCATATCATTAAAAACTTATTTGAAAAAATAGGCACCAAAAATTATTAGCTTGGGGGACTAAGAGTATAGGAAATATTCTATTTATAGCAAAAAAAAATGTATAATAGAAAAGAAAACAAAAAATGTAATTATAACATGTACCAAAATATTTAAGCAGATTCTATTACAAACTGGATATTTCACAAAATCAAGTTTTAAAATGTGTATCACAAATTTCAGGATTCCACTATGCTATAGGCATTTGTTAGATTACTTAGTTTTTTCCTCTAACACGATTTCATTCTTTCCAGTCAGTTAAGAGAGACTCAAGGTGTCCTGGTGCCTCTATTCATATCTGAATCCAGAGAGCGCTCAGTATGTCATCCAGGACAGAATAGGTACACATTCCAGATATGTTTAAGATAACCAGAATCACCTGAGCAGATACATAGATGCCCTTGTTTCTAGTATCTTCCTAAACCACAGGTTCTCATTACTTCATCTCCCGGTAAAGTTTTTAAAACTCCTGATCCCACCTCCAGACATGCTGAAGTGATTGCACAGGTGGTTGTAAAAGCTTCCCAGGTGATTACTACGTGGGAAGTCATGTTAAGAACCACTATGCTCAATAAGGAGACTTGCTACAATGCTGGGTGGGAATGAAGCAAGCACACAAGCACTGAAAAAAGACACTGAACAAATCATTCTCTTCTTAGGAAGAGTGCCTTACTGGGCATACCTCCAAAACGCCTGTTTTCCTTTCTGTAAATACCTACTGAAGAGACAAAGAAAAGAAAAGAAAAAGAAGAGGAAGACAAAAGAAAACCAGAACCTGCTGGAAGAATATGATTCTGTAACAACCTTGAAGATTCAAAGGGTTGGTAGCTGTTACTGAACATGATGTGGTTGGTAAAACCTAATAATCGGGGAGTTAAGATGCTTTCTGGGAGTGGAAGGCACATCGGGAAAGAGGATTAGGTAACCAGTGACCCAGGCTTAGGATGGGAGTGTCCCCAAAGGACGGCTGCTGAGGGGAGAATGAAAGGTAAGGGCTTGTCTGAGATTTCCATGACCAGCTGTGCTCCCTCTAAAATTTGACTGGCATACATGAACAGACAGAAAAGGGACTCCCTGTGTGATGAAACACATGATTCTTTTACAGGAAAGAAGAGACAGAAGGGTTGAATTAGTTTCTTTGAGCAGTACCATACTGCCTTGGTTATTTAAATAAATATTTGATTAATAGATGTCTGCCTTGGAACAAAATATATCATGAAACTTAAAACAGCATCTACATGGAAAGCACAAAATTATTCCTAAAAGTCTTTCATATGGTAGTCTGTGGCTCGATATTTGTGACTAAAGGAAGCCATGGCAACACCGGTAAAAGAGGTCTTTTCGTCACTTGCTTCACTGATCTGTACCACTCTGTGCACACTGGCCAATTCTTAATAGGGCTTGTTTTTCTGGAAGATTTGGAGAGGACAGTGGTCCAAGAGGAAAAGGCAGGGTCCCCTCTGTCTTCTTATAGCAAGGCCAAAGCCTAAATTAGAAAGGTTCCAACATCTTATTCACCCCTAATGTCAAATAACCACCAACTTCACTTCTTCCCTTCCCCAAGCTAACCGAAGCGTAATAGGAAAATAATTTGGCATATGCATTGTGAAGTAAAAATATCTGGTTCTTTTACTTTGAGCAGATCAGATACCAAAATTACTGTTACATAGTATTTGGGGAGGTGGGTCGGGGGGAATGAATGAATAATCTGTAAGGTATTTTTTTTTAAGATTTTATTTATTTATTTGACAGAGAGAGAGAGAGAGAGAGAGAGCACAAGCAAGGAGAGCAGCAGGCAGAGGGAGAAGGAGAAGCAGACTCCCCAATGAGCAGGGAGTCAGATGAGGGGCTCAATCCCGGGACCCTAGGATCATGACCCGAGCCGAAAGCAGATGCTTAACCGACTGAGCCACCCAGGCACCCGCCCATAAGGTATTTCTTAAAGATATTTTACCTTTCTTTAAGAAGAAAACTAACAAACAAAAAGAAGAAGAAGAAGAAAACTAACAGTAATTCAATAAGCATTTCCCAAGTGTCAAATACTTCAAGGAATTACCTATCTGCTATGGAGGGTATAAAAACATCCTTGGGGAGTTGTACATGTTGAATTAGAATAACTGACATTTTGTTTCATTCTGTTAAGTAAATTTTTTTCAAAAAGTAGGAAATATATACACTCATGATGGTATGAAGCATACTACAAGTCAGTGCTTAATATTTTGACATCTAATCACAAAACCTTTTCTAAGAACAGGAAAGATCAAACAAATACATTTAAATAGTAATGAAATACTCAATTACCTTAAATAGAAACACAAAGGTAAACCAAAGTTCATGGATGTAGTTCACATCCAAGTTTTCAATTATGCTTTAATGCACAGTTTAAGAAAAGCTTTATTTTCTTACACTTACATTTACAATTTGGCAAATTTATTAATATGTATATTACATACAAAAATCTAATCATAGTAATATTCCTACTTTACCCTATATTAGATAAGGGTGCATCTATCCATGTCAGTACATATTTTCATCCATGCAAATAAATGTAAGGCTGCATGACTGACCGTTGTATGGATGGTCCATAATTTAACCCCATGTTGAGTATCACAAAAATTGAAAGCAAACATGAGTTTACTCACTTTGTACCACCTATGGGATTGCCCTACACATTCCCCTCACTGTAGTCTGTTTTCTGAGACAGAAACACCGCTCTGATGAAGAAAAACTCCAAAAAAAAAAAAAAAAAGAAAAACTCCACAGTCATTAACATTTTTCTGTTTCCCCAGAGGGACTATCAAGAACTAGCAAGAACCAGGACAAAATTTAACAAATATTCTCAAATTAGTGACCAAGAAGTTGGATAATACATTAAGTTAAACAAATAGTTATGACTCACAAAATCTTAGCCTCTGCTCTAATGCTAAACTCACTTGGCACATCTATTCTAATCACCTCCAGACTTTGTGATTTACACCATTTTTTCTCCTTTACTTATATAAAACTGAGACAAAATGTACCAGCCAGAATGATAGTGGTACTGGAATGCTGACATTTTATTTTTAAAAAAACCTTTTTCTGGGGTGCCTAGATAGCATCTGCCTTCAGCTCAGGTCATGACCCCAGGGTCCAGGAATCAAGCCCCACATTGAGCTCTCTGCTCAGTGGGGAGTCTGCTTCTCCCTCCCCCTCTGCCCCAACCCCCTGGCTTGTGTTCTATTTCAAATAAATAAATAAAATCTTAAAAAAAAAAAAAACTTCTTCTTTATTTAGTCAACAAACTTTTATCGAGGGCCTACCATGTCAAGATACCAGGGCATACCCAGGGCAACAGTACAGATGAAACTTTTTACTGTCAAGGAATTTCTAATACAAGGGACACCACCAGTCAATAATATACATGAGGACAGTAACAATGACTTGATGGCTAAAGTTATTTTGCTTAATTGTATAGAGAAAAATGTTTTCTCTTTTTGATTGTGAGATTTAATTTTTACTATAAAAATAATACATGCACATGGTTAAAAAAAAAAAAAAAGAAAGAAAGCTCAAGTAGTACAAGAAGAGTACAAAATGAAAGTCAAATCTTCCCATTCCCACGGACTTCCAATTCCACTCCTCAGACTTTTATGCATAGTGGTGTATATTAATATATGCATATACACTTTTTAAAAAGTTAGATTTTATTTCTTTAATTTAAAAAGTTTATTTAGAAAAAAATAAAAATAAAAAAATAAAAAGTTTATTTAGGCAATCTATACCCAACATGGGGCTCAAATTCCTGAACCGGACAGCCATACACGCTACCGAATGAGCAAGCCTGGCACCCTAAGAAGTCATATTTTATTTTTTATGTTTTTTTAGAAGTCATATTTTAAATACTATTGTGCATCTTGATGTTTTTCAGTTAAAACAATTTATCTCTGAGATCTTTTCAGATCAACACAAGAGTCTACCTTAGTTTTTTTAACAGTTGATAGGGAATGCAAAATCACCTTCTAAAATGGCTCGCAAAAGTACAAGAATTTATACTTCCACCAACACTGTCCCATATTCTCTAGCATTGAGATTGCTCAAAAAACTTAATCTCTCATAATTGAAAAGGTGAAAGGGTACCCCACTGCTGTTTTCTTTTATTTCTTAGTTGTGAATTCACTTAAGCATTTTCTCATTTTTCCTGAAACACGTGGCTAAGACACATTTCCTTTGTTATGAACTTTCCATTATTTTTTTTATTTTTATTTTTTATTTATGATAGTCACAGAGAGAGAGAGAGAGAGAGAGGCAGAGACACAGGCGGAGGGAGAAGCAGGCTCCATGCACCGGGAGCCTGATGTGGGATTCGATCCCGGGTCTCCAGGATCGCGCCCTGGGCCAAAGGCAGGCGCCAAACCGCTGCGCCACCCAGGGATCCCTGAACTTTCCATTATTACTGAGCTATTTTCCTAGTGATGTATAAGATCTTTTAACAATGGAAAAATTGGCACTTAAATAAAATTTATTGTCTTTTTTTTTTTTAAAGAACACATGAAGGCTTGTTTGCCATTCATGAAACACACATACAAACACACACACACAAGCATATATATACAATTGAATTGTGTTGATCTTTAACAACAGATCTCGTAGATCTTTGTATGATAGTACTTAGGGCTTGACCTTATCTTTGTACAGATTCATAGTATTCCATGGCTTCAATGTGCCATATTTTTACTAAACCACTTCTGTATTAGAAGATATCTAGATTGCCCTTAATTATTTGCTATTACAGACATCACTACAAAGAACATTCTTGCACCTGCATCTTTTGGTACACCCATGTACATGGGGAAAATCTATGTACATTTAAAAACCTTGACAGATATTGCCAGAAGCTCTCCAAGATTATGGCCACGGATTATCCCACCAGTAATGCACATGACTGCCCTTCTACCACACCCTCAATCCTCTGATACTGATCAAGTTTTTACATCTAGATTATCCTCAACTCTTATAGTCTTCTTTTAGTCAGTCTCCTGATCCATCTGTTCTTGCCACCCTGGCCCCTTACGAGATATGATCCTGCTGGACAGGGCCTCTACACAGACCCTATCCTCAGCCTGGCATTTCAGAGACTACATAACTCATCCTCGCTATCTTATAGCCTTTGCTCAGATGTTATCTTTCCTAATGTCCCTGAAAAGCTGAACTTTCCAACTGCCCCCGAATCCACCCTGACCTTCCTACGTTGTTTTGCTTAATAATACGTTATCACCATCAGACATATTATATAAACTATATATACTATATGGATAACTTATTTGTTTATGGTCTATCTCTTGCTATTAAAATGTAAACTTCATGAAGGCAGGGATTGAAAAATGGTATCTTATTAAATAATTTGTACACCTATGCCATTTTACAAGTTTGGATCCACACCAACATCATGGTAGTAAAGTTTCAGATATTTTTAATTTATTCAAATTATCCTCTCTAGGCTTGTTCTAACAATAAAATACTGAGAGCACGCATGTTGCCCATATGTTGTTACAATGTGTGCTGATTTTTGAAACACACTACTTCCTGCAGAAAGTTTAACTAGAGTGGGAAATGACAAATTGCTTCATGTGAAACACTGAGCACGGTCATGTATCACATAGAAAGTTGAGGAAATAGGTGTACAGAGAGGGAAGAAAGCGAGTGTCTCACACACTCACTCTTTAAGAGGTTTAACTATTGCTTTCTGGTAAGTAGATTCTTGTCCCTTACTGGAAAACTGGTAAAACGGTTCCTCTGACACAGTAGATTTGTATTAAGATAGAATTCAAGCTGGAACATCCAGTACAACCAGCAAAGAGTGCTGCTCTGTGAAAGAATGCCATCTCTTCTTATAATGGCAGTAGACCTGTATAACGTACAACCCTCACGGGGGCATGCAGTTTGATCCATGTATGTCCTACAGATATGCAGATCTCCAATAATAAAGGGAAACAACACAAATTTTCACATAAAGGAATAATGCTCAGCTTCAGCAATATACAATGCAAATCTCTTCTTACTGAAATGAAATATGCACATATATATGTCTAAGATGTAGTGTTAAGTGAAGAAATCAAGATACAGAACAGTATCTATTGATACTACCATTTGTGTCTTTAAAATTAGAAAAAAATTAGTTGATCCTCATTTTTTGCAGATTCTGTATTTGCAAATTTTCCTACTCACAACAATTTCTCTCTTTTTTTTTAAAGATTTATTTATTCATGAGAAACACACAGAGAGAGGCAGACACATAGGCAGAGGGAGAAGCAGGCTCCATGCAGGGAGCCTGACGTAGGACTCAATCCTGGGACTCCAAGATCCCGCCCTGAGCCAAAGGCAGACACTTAACCACTGAGCCACCCAGGTACCCCCAATTTCTTTCTTTTTAAGATTTTATTTATTAGTTATTTATTTGAGAGATAGAGAGAGTGAGAGTGGGGTGGGGTAGGAAAGAGGAGAGGGAGGACAAGCAGACTCCACGCTGGGGACCCAGACAGGACTCAATCTCATGACCCTGAGATCATGACTGGGGTTCAAATCAAGAGTCAGACACTCAACTGAGACACCCAGGCGCCCCTAAAATTATTTCCAAACCCAAAATCAATACCCACAGCACTTTCATGTTCATTTGTGGAAATGCACAGGGGGGGGGGGGGAACGTGAATTACCTGACACACACATGCCAAGCTAAGGTCAAACAAGGTGATGTTTGTTCTTTCTGCCTCTCATCTCCACCCTCATATTCTAAAGAAGTAGGTTTTCAAGATCTTATTTACTGCCATGTCTTTGGCACTTGGGGGCTTTTTCTTAGTGATTTTGCTGTTTCACCTGACCTCCAGGGGCACATAGGTGGCTCAGAGGTTGAGCGTCTGCCTTAGGCTCAGGTTGTGATCCCAGGGTTCTGGGAATGAGTCCTGCATCTCATTCTGCCTCTGCCTATGTCTCTGCCTCTCTCTGTGTGTCTCTTGTGAATAAATAAGTATAATCTTTAAAAAATAAAAACTAAAATGACCTCCAGTGCTGAAATGTTGTCTAGTGTTCCTAAGCAAAGGCTGTAATATGTCTTATGGAGAAACTTGGTGTGTTAGATAAGCTTCATTTCGGCATGAATTAGTGTCGTTAGCTGTGAGTTCAGTGTTAATGAATGAACAATATATATGAAATGTCTTTAAACAGATATAACCATAAAACAAGTTTATATATTAATCAGGTGTCAAAAAAGCTGTGACCAGAAGCTCTTAGGAACCCAATCCTGTATGTGTAATAAATGGTTCTGCATTTGCTAATTCAGTGTTTGTGATGACTTTATAGAACATAACTACCATGAGTAATGAGAAGCTAACTGTATTTGTAATTGCTTTGTACCTGTGTAGAGCATCTCTATAATGGTACACTGGTTATCCACAGGGAGGGGCATATTGTGGTTTCCGAAGGGATATGTTCCTTTACATTGAATATCCTTTTCAGTGCATGCCCTTGCCCTTGTGTTATTTTTAATTTTTACCAGGCCTATTTTTATTTTTTTCAATAAATAAAATTAAAGTTAAAGTAGAAGTATGCCAACCATAGAATGGTGAAGAAATGGTTTTTATGGGCCATCCACAGTTGAATTATAAAGATAATAGACAACTAATTAACCAAATTGTCTCTTGTTTTTAGTCAGACTCAGTAAAGTTTTAATATGGCTATTTCAAGGAACTGTACTGACTATAGGTATTTTGGGCAACTTTTTCCACCAGATTTTTTTTTTTCCATTTTCCCTCTTACCTCCATGCCCTAAATACAAAATAGGAGGTCTTGAAATGTTTTTATCTGGACTCTGGGCTAAAGGCAAACTGAGTAGTATTTTGGTTAAAGAAACATCTATTGACAGTCTCTCCACTTCATTTAACATGTTACAACTTGTATTGTTAACACCTTATTCCTTTATCAAAGCAGCTCCCCTTGCTGGGGAGGGGCCATGTAGGCACCTTCCCTGAAAACTTGCAGCACTTCTGCTTTCAGCAGGAGTGAATCTGCTTTAAGATGAAAGGTTCATAAGGATGAATGCTTAACCACTAGAACTAATTGCAATGATATAGAAACACAAGCTTAGAATCTGGATGTACAATTCCCTATGAATAACATATTTTAAGGTACTCAAAACACAACACATGGCATAAGTTCTACTCTTTAGTGAACTTCTACTACAAGCCAGGCAGTTGATAATACGTTTTTCTAATTAGATCCTCACATCTCTGAAAAGCAGTTGCCATGATACTCATTCAAGTCAAGGAACATGAGTCTTCAAGGGGTGAATAATATACTTAAGGTCACCCAGGTAGCAAGTGGCAGAGCTACTATTTAAATGAGATGTTGTGTCCAAGGCTGTGCAGAGAAAACTGGCTTCTTGTGAACAAACACGAACCAAGTCATACCAATAAAATACAGAATCACACTGAGAATATAAAGAACTCCAAACAAATATGACTCAAATGTGCAATCAATAGCTGAGTAGCGTTCAGAAACAAAATAGAAAGCAGAAGCCTATTCTCGTGTCAAGCCATAGAGTTCATCTGACGAAGGCTTTGTGTTTATTGTGTCCCATCTGAAACCTTCTTCCAGATGCTTCCATGGTCTTCTCATTTGGTAACATCAGAGATGATAGCTTCAGAGAGGCCTTCCCTATCCACTCACCCTTTCTCCCCTCAGCTAAAACATGGGCTCCTTGTGGCCCCTTGTTGCCTCTTTTCACATTGTTATTTTATTTTCACATATCAACGTCTAAGATTATTTTGTTTCTGTATTTGTTTACATGTTTAATGCCTCTCTGTCCCAGGGACATATATGGTCCATGAGAGTAAGAGCCTTGCCCGGAAACAGTGTCTGGTGAGTAAATGAAATTTTGCAAATAGTTACTGTATATTGTAGCAGGTTTGATTATAAGGCTTATCATCAATAAATATAAAATGCAATAAGGGTGATAATACAAATCACAACTGACTTTATTAGGAGAAAACTGGCCAGAGGTAAACAAGAGGGATTACAAGTACCAAAACCATTTAGAAAACTTTCCAAGGTTTTTTGAAGGTAATGGCGTCAAGTTGGGCTTTCTGGGTAAGTTTTAATAATAAGGAATGGGGACAGATATTCCAGGTGAGAGAAACAAAGGAAAAAGATGGGATGGAAACACATGACAAATAGGAAGTGGTTCCAATCTGCCTGGCTTATAAGCTATTCATAGGAAAAGAGGAAAAGTAACCATAAGACCCGAATGGTGAGTTGAGGTCATACTGCAAAGAACCCTGTGTATCAGAGTGAGAAATCTGAGTCCATGGAATAGGCAGTTTGGGAGCAATAACAAGTTTTTAGGCAGAGTTGTAAAAAGATGTTTCTGAGTGATTAGTGGAAGTTAAAACATACTGTTCGATTAGGAACACTATTATGTTGAAAGCAAGGCAAAGCTAAAATGGATGCCCACAGGCATGCATTTTGTAAGCCATTTACACAACTTCTCTAGTTCGATTCTTTCCACAACCCAATTTGATTATTACAATTTCACCCTGGGAAATGGAGACACAGGGAGGCTAATGAGTGCGTTCAAGTTCACCAAACCATTAAGTGGCAAGGGTGGAACTGGAACTTGCTATGTCTGAATCTACAGGTGCCAGGCATTCATACACTGCTTCTCTAATGACAAGTGCAGAAGGGAAGTCGAGGCCATAGCTCAGAAAAGGAAAAAAGGAAATGGCACTCCTTAGCATAAGTATGAGGACCCCAGCACCAGGGACGTACATTCGTGTAAGGCAACCATCACACTAAGTCTGCTATAGAGATGCCAGGAAGATTTGCTGAAAGAAAGAAAACAGGATAGAAAACAGGCAGGTAGGCTGCTTGGTTTTTTTTTTTTATTTTTTTTTATTATTTATTCATGATAGTCAGAGAGAGAGAGAGAGAGGCAGAGACACAGGCAGAGGGAGAAGCAGGCTCCATGCACCGGGAGCCCGACGTGGGATTCGATCCCAGGTCTCCAGGATCGCGCCCTGGGCCAAAGGCAGGCGCCAAACCGCTGTGCCACCCAGGGATCCCAGGCTGCTTGTTTTTGATGAAAGGAAGGAGTTCTGAAAAGTGATGGCCTTTCCTGTGCATTCAATCTTTATAATGTCCATCCAAATTATGGCGAACATGAAAGCTGTGCAACAGGTTTGACTTTTATTCTACAAAAGGAAAAAAAAGGGAACCGGCTTCGAAGTAGTTGGACAAGAAATAGAGATTTTTTGCTTGGTGTCTGCCAACAATGAACTCAAAATGGCAATCTTCTGCAGTACTCTACTCTCTAAGCTGAAAGTATATGTGAACTAAGAATGAGAATAAAACCATACCAGGGACTCTGTTTCCATTGAACCATATGATATTGCCATTTCACAGGTCTAAATGCTTAATTAAGCATTGGCCATTTCATATAGTTCATCCTCAATATTATTTGGGTTTGTGAAAGAAGAGCGAAGTTCCACCATTACGTTCATCCTTGATTTATGGGGTTCCTTCCTGTCTCCCAGAGCTACTCCAATTCCTCAGTTGGGCTGCGTCTCCTCTCAGCTATGAAAGCAGATCAAATCTTATGCTTTACTAGCATTGCAACAAAGTGAGGGTGCCCAGCTCACAGGTGTAGCAGGGCTGTGTGTTAACATGGGATGCTGTGGTGGGCAGGACAAGCATGGCTCTTGGTCTCTGGAGGTGGGTGTGCTCAAATTCTTTTTTTTTTTTTTTTAGATTTTATTTATTTATTCATGAGACAGAGAGAGAGAGAGAGAGAGAGAGGCAGAGACACAGGCAGAGGGAGAAGCAGGCTCCATACAGGGAACCTGACGTGGGACTCGATCCCAGGTCTCCAGGATCACGCCCCGGGCAGAAGGCGGCGCTAAACCGCTGAGCCACCCAGGCTGCCTGGGTGTGCTCAAATTCTAATCCCAAATTAGTCACACACTCACTATGGGGTAGAGGTGAATTAATCACCTCTTTGAGACTCAGTTTCTTCAACTATAAAGTAATAATTATTAATGATTCCTGTCAGCCTTATCAAAGATTAAATAAGGTATGTGGAGGTTGCCAGGTAACACCTCCTCTGAAGAACCAAATGTTTACCCACACCTGGGAGAGAATTCAAGAATTGTCAAGAACAATCCTGCATCATCTGTCTAAAGCCTTTGGTGCACTAGGGAGTGTGGGAAGAAAGAAGAAAGGGTGGTTTTCTCAAGCAACAAGAACATAGTTGTTCTAGTGGCGTCTCTATATTCCTAACAAACTATCAACTGGTGATCTTGTGTTCAATACACCTGGCCATCTCCTCCCTCGGTGACACAAAGTCTGGCACTAGTAGGACAGCTTATCAACACAGTCCAGCGCAGAGCTGATCTTCAGGGAAGATAATGACAGCATTATGGATACTCCTGGGTACTGTGACTTCCAGCCTGTCTCTTAGGTAAGATCCCTGGAAAGTGACTTTCAGTCTTCTTAATCTGGCCTCTGGGGTTTTGTGTTCACTGACATTACATCAATGACTTTCCCCGAGAGGTTGCTACAACTCTTTGGTCTTGGACCTTCTTTTGTCCTTTACTGCCAGAAAAATCAACAAGCTCTCTTGAGCAACAGACACTGGCGTTTCTTTTCAAATAACAACCCTCTTGAGTTCTTGTGTTTCCCCTTTTGCCCTGACTGCCTGAAAGCAGCTGAACAGCACAATCTTGGTATCAGCACTCTGTAATCTGTCATGGTTGGCATATTGGACAGCGCACGGGATTCTACTGCTATCACCTTAAAAGGAAACTCCCACTACTCCCACTACTCCCACTACTCCTTTTTGTCAATCCAACTATAAGCTCCCAAGGTTCTTGCCTCTTAATGAAATCTCCCTAAACACCTCACTACATAGTGATTTTCTTTTCTGAGTTACTAGCACTCACCCGATGATATTATAGCACTTGAGTATTCGCTGTCCCCTATGGCATCCTACCTGTATTTTGCATGTATATTTGCCTTCCTGAATGGATCACAATTCAAATAGATATTTACAAAGGGTCTCTCTGCCAAACACAGCACATTCTTGTCTTTCTTGCCTGTCTCCTGCCTGTGAGACACTCTATGATCTCTTAGTAATCACCCACTGGCTTGGCCCAAGAACAGACTGAATGGCCTAGATGCACACAGCTGCTCAAGACCAAGGCATCTTGAAGGTCTTTCCTCTGGCAAAAATATATTACATGTATCGAGACAAACGGAGTAAAAACTTAATCCCATCTTTAAAAGGATCATAAGAATTTTGATACACACAGTTAAAATTGTGTATATTTGTTTGTATATATGTATATGTGTGATAAGTGTATGTTTTACAAATTGGCCATGTTGTTTGTAGGCGGGCATTTTTTTCCCATTAGCAGATGTTCATTTTCTGTCAAGATATATTCTTCAGTAATATAATTTTAATGAGTACACAAGGGTCTACTAAAGATTTGTGGAGGTAAAGGTGTTTTTCTGAGGGGAACAGAAGACCTTTTCATTAGAATATTCCTTTTTTTAAAAGATTTATTTATTTGAGGGGCGAGGAGTAGAGGGGGAGGGAGAGTCTTAAGCATATTCCATGCTGAGCACAGAGCCTGCTGAGGGGGCTTGATCCCATGACCCTGAGATCATGATCTGACCCTGAGATTATGCTTAACCAGTGGTGCCACCCAGGTGCCCCTCCATCAGAATATTCTTGTCTACAGTTGATCTCTGTCAAGAACATACAAGTAACTCACATACATTATCTGTTGAAAAATGTGTGTAGAGTTCTTATTTTTTTTAGAGGCATCAGAACATAATGCCATGCCAAAGTTTAAGGCTGTTCTTACTGTTTGTATCTAAAACTTTTTGGGGCCTTTAGGTGCTGACAAGTGTCAAATCAATTAAAAAAGTTCTTTCTTGGGGCACCTGGGTGGCTCTGTCAGTTAAACATCTGCCTTAGGCTCAAGTCATGACCCCAGGATCCTAGGATGGAGCCCCACATCAGGTTCCCTGCTCAGTGGGGAGTCTACTTCTGCCTCTCTCCCTGCTTGTGCTCTGTCAAATAAATAAAATCTCTTAAAAAAAAGTCCTTTCTTGTATTTTCGGTACCAAGTTCTAGATTTAGTGCTTGATTCCAATTGGAAGATCTTGCTAGGGAGTGTTTATTAATTAAGATTAATGTTTTAGTAGAAACCTGCCTTTGTATCACTTTATGAATAGAGCCTGGAATATAAGTAAACGTAAAAGAGATTAGTCAAGGAAAAAAGTTAAGAGTTTTCAAAAGGGAATCAGCATTTTCTGGCTGTATTTTTAGCTTGTCATATGAGCATGATATTGCTATATAAATCATTAAACTAAAAGTCCAACTCAAAAGATACAATCAGAATATTTTCAAAAATTCCTTCATATGATATATTTCCATTGATATGGGCTTCCTTAACAAAATGAAGCCCTCTCTCCCACCCATCCCTACCATTTTAAAATATTGCCTTTGCGAATGGTTTTTATGATCTTTCCAGTAAGTGCTGAGATATAGCCAAAGCAGAAGGGGGAGTGTATAAAGCATAGCAAGAGGACCCAGCCTGCCTGGGTTCAAGGCTCATCTCTACTGATTACCAGCTCTGTGCCCTTTTGCAAGTTACTGATCTTCCCTGTGCCTGAGGTTCTTCAGCTGGAAAAACATGCCCAGTCACAAAGCATTTCTGTAAAACAGAGGGTTAGTGAGTCAACGTTCATAAAGCCCTTCATAGGCTCAGGATAGGCTCTCAATAACGTTAGCTAAAATGCCCAAAAGAAATCTTTAAAGAAACATTTCAATTTCCAGTAAACACTTCATTTGCCTTTCACAACCATAAATGCAATGGCAAAGCATTCGCTGTGTATGTGTGTATAAGTGTGCATGTTTGCAATTATCCACCCTTTTCTAAAACTTTCTCCTGATTCTACCTTAGGAAACTGCCACAAGGGGCACCTGAGTGGTTCAGTGGTTGAGCATCTGCCTTTGGCTCAGGGTGTGATCCCAGGGGCCTGGGATCTAGTCCCACATCGGGCTCCCCACGGGAGCCTACTTCTCCCTCTGCCTATGTCTCTGCCTCTCCCTCTGTGTCTCTTATGAATAAATAAAATCTTAAAAAAAAAAAAAAAGGAAACTGCAACCATCTTTCGACCTAATTCTTATATCCTTTAATAAAATTTGAGGGGCACCTGGGTGACACAGTTGGTTAAGCATCTGTCTTCGGTTCAGTTCATGATCCCAGGGTCTGAGATGGAGCCTCACTTCCAGCTCCCTGCTCAGAGGGGAGTCTGCTTCTCACCTTGCCCCTCCTCACCCCTTCATTGCCCCCATGCTTGTGCTCTCTCTGTCTCTCAAATTTTTGAAAAATGAAATAAAATAAAAATTTAAATCTCCTGATTTAAGGGCATGCTTTGTGATGTAAATTGGAAAAGACAAGTTCCGTGTGTAAAGAGACACTTGCCTTCTCAGCATTCTGTGAAAAAGTATTTTCACCGCTAAACATAGGTGAGTGCTGCCATTATAAGTTAGAGTCATCTAGAGCAGTAGGAAGACTTGAAATTTGGATGCTACTTCCTGCAGCTGAATACAGATGATCCTCGTTACTGCAAATTCGCCTACTCATTGAGGTCCATCTCTCATCTCAAAGTCTATACTCAAAAGTCTTTCATAGTCATTCATGGTCATGTGCACAGCAGTGAATAATTTGACTTGCCAATGCCCACGTTCCCAGCTGAGGTCAAACCAGGCAACACTCTGCCTTCTTGTTTCAAATCTCATACAGTAAACAAGCACCCCTTCTTTGGTCTACTTAGTGTTACATTTTTTTCATTTTTGTGCCTTTTGTTGGTGATTTCACTGTTTAAAATGGCCCCCAGTATTGAAATGTGGTCCAGTGCTCCTTCATGCAAAAAGGCTGTGATGTGCCTTACAGAGAAATATGTGTGTTAGATAAGCTTCATGCAGGCATGAGTTATGGTTGTGAGTTTAATGTTAATGAATCAACAATACATAGTAAATAAAGTGTCTTTAAACAGAAGCACACATAAAACAAGTTATATATTGATCAGTTGACAAAATCGTTATGACCAGAAGCTTGCAGGAACCTAACCCTGTATTTCCCCTGTGAGCAGTGGTTCAGAATTTGCTAATTCAGTGTTCCCAGAGACTTTATGAAACATAACTACTGCAAGTAATGAGAATCGACTGAACCTCTGACAAGGAACATGGATTAGAGAGACAGTATTAATCCATCTAAGCAATAGATTAGGCCCTGGGAAGAAAGCACTTTCTAGAATATAATCCATACTTGATACTAGTTGCTTAGGTGAATGATTATCTTCTTAAGAAATGTGATCTGATTTTGCTTAGTTTAAAATAAATGTTTGCAAAAATAAACATTTGTATTATCCCAATGTACTTAAAATTCTTTCTGATTTCTTTCTTTTCTCTCTCTCTCTTTTTTTTTTTAATACTCTGCAAGGAGCTTTTCAGTCTCATTACAGTGAAAAATGGACATATGTCCCCTGGAGTACGGTGACTTTTGTATTTGAGCCTTATGCTTGCTATATAGTACAGGGGAAACACAGGAAAATAAAAAAACAACACCCTTGGATCTCCCAAACCTGCTTTTGTTCAAGTTCTAAGTACAGAGGGACAGAGAGAAAGCAGAATCTGCAGTCATACTGACTTTACACAATGCACATGTTCAGGTGATACCTTTCACTCGGCCCTGGGCTGAATAAACTTATAAGCCTGTTTAAGAGGTAGAAAAAGCACGCCCTGCATCACCATAATAGTATGGTATTTCATCCATTGACTTTATCTGCTTATCTATGTATTCAAATAGCACCTCTGACCTGCTTCTCCACCAAAACAACACAAATTATTGGGTGTGACTTAGTCAAGCGTGAGAATGCACATAAACAGGGAAATGTAACTCAGGCTGTCAAGGCCCAGGAGCAGGCAGTAATAGAAGAAAGGAGGCAGAATGGGATCCCAGTAGACCAGTTTGTTCTCTGAGTACCAGTCCCAGGATGGCAATAACTGCTCCGAGTTATGTTAATGTATTAATGCCCGATACTCTCACCCCTTTCCCCCGTCATTTTCTCATCCTAGAACATCCACGTCTGAAACATTTCTTTTGAAACATTTCAAAAGACTCCTAACCATCATTTAAAACTTTATTAGATTTGATGAGAATAGATTCTTTACCTGATTTCTAGATCTGTTGGAAGTCATCCTAATGTAATTTATGCTGTTAGCAAATAGCCCATGTTACTCAGCCTATGGCTGTCTTCTGCTGAAACTTCCTGAACTATAGAGTCAAATAAAATGACATTACCTTCAATGCAAAATAAAAACTAAAAATATATGATCTTAAATACTGGGAGGTAAAGCCATTCCACCATTTTATTTATTTATTTATTTATTTATTTATTTATTTACTTACTTACTTACTTGAGAGAGAGAGAGAGAGAGAAAGAGAGCACAAGCAGGGGGAGGAGCAGAGGGAGAGGGAGAGGGACGAGCAAACTTCCTGTTAAGTGGGGAGCCCAACACAAGCCATCCCAGGACCCTGAAATCATGACCTGAGTTGAAGTCAGAGGCTACCCTGGCATCTCCCAATTCACCCATTTTAAACTCATATCTTCAAAATGAAGAATGTTGTTCCTCTTGAACATGAGTCAAAAGAAAACATTAAGAGTTCAGATGGCATCTGTTTTTGCCTGTGGCCCTACTGAAGCCGATTAAAAGTTTTCTATTGACCTTCAGTTCCTTCCTTCTCTAAGCCGAATATTCCTAGTGTCAATACATGTTCACCAGACTGAATCTGTTTCCCCTTTACTACACCTATCAGTAGTCACATGTACAGAATCTACAGGTATAGAATAGATTTAAAACACAGGAAACTATCACATAATATACCATGATCTTTATCTATATTTTTACTCTCTCACCCTAATAATAAACATCATTATTTCTACTGAGTGCAATTAACTCCTAGGATACTTGTCATCTTTCTTTCTTTCTTTTTTTTTTCTTTTTTTTTTTTTTACTGGTCTATTAACCAGTATTTCTTTCTTTCTCTTCTCCATACTTCTAATATGACCTTATGGACCATACAGTCTAAGAATGTGTAAATTCCACATATATTGTAATTTCTGCTTACACTCTTAAGTAAAATTTATAATTAACAAAAAAGAAATAATCATTGTTGGGCTCATAATATTCTTGCATGGAGATGAAAATTCCTAGCTCTCAGGGTTGCAGTGAGGGGACCATGAGATAATGTAACTGTAAAATGTTAAGTGTCAGTATTTATCCTATTCAATGATAACAGAACTAAAACAAATGTACTGTTCCAGTGAATGCTTCACATGCATTAATTCATTTAATCAGTGCAACAACTCTATTGGATCAGTATTACACATTTTAAAAAATAAGGAAACTAAGGTTTAGAGAAGATATATAACCTCTTACCATTATAGAGCTAGTGAGTGCCTGAACAAGAAAGGATTCAAACACAGGCAGTCTGGCCTTAGAGTCAGATTGCATCCTGCCTCTGTACAACATTAGTATTACTGGAACAAATATCATATTCTATTTGATCCAACAGAGACAGTGCTTAATCCAAAGGAGTGCCTGCCTGGCTTTAAGTGGGTAGGTAAGATCTGCACTGAGTTTACATACTGAGTAAAGTCACTGAAGATGACTAATACATGCTGATATCAATGATCCCAGTACTTTGTCAATGTTGGGTCAAGTTTTAGGACTATGACGTGTCAAGTAACATGTAGAACTATTCTTTCATAATCATTTGTTGGTACTTTGTTAAGAAATTATTCTTACACTTCCATTAGAAGATTAGTATTTCAATCTCTATCCTTAAAGATCAAGGAGTAATTCACAGGATAATTTACATTTAATATTACCATGAATAAGTCAATGTATCCATTTTTAAAAAATATTTTATTTAGTTATTTTAGAGGGAGAGCACAAGCAGTGGGGGAGCGGGGGCACAGAGGGAGAGGGAAAGAGCATCTCCAACAGACTATGCTGAGCACGGAGCCCCACACCAGGAGCTCAATTTCACGACCCTGAGATCACAACCTAAGCCAAATCAAGAGTCAGACACTCAACCAATTAATTGAGCCACCCAGGCGCCCCAGTGTGTCCATTTTTTTTAATAAGACCATTTGGGCAGCCCAGGTGGCTCAGCGGTGTAGCGCCGCCTTCAGCCCAGGGCCTGATCCTGGAGACCCAGGATCAAGTCCCACCTCAGGCTTCCTGCATGGAGTCTGCTTCTCCCTCTGTGTCTCTGCCTCTCTCTCTCTCTCTCTCTCTGTGTGTGTGTGTGTGTGTCACGAATAAATAGATAACATCTTAAAAAAAAAGACTATTCTGTGAGAAGCCACATAAAAAGTACCAAAATTAGATTTACTGAAGCTTCAAATCTTTTGTCTTCTTAGACTGTATGTTCTTGTACTAGCATGGTGGAGTATAATGCAACAGCCAACTCAGTTTCCCCCTCTTTGCCAGGGAATGGTCCAAGAGTAAGGCATGTGACCCAGGCCTGGCCAATGAGATGTCATTACAGCAACAGAAGCAAATGCTTATATAAGCTTATTAAAAGCAAGTTATCTTGGAGTCTTCTCATCAAAGAGCATTGAAAGAAGGCACTGCTGCTGCCACTTCTCTTCTGCTTGGAAAGCTGTAGTGAGGACAGATGCTTGGTGATATGGGCAGCCATCCTGTGACTGCAAAGAAAACACTTGATTTACATTAAGGATGGCAAGACAAAAACTCAGAATCTGGAAAACTGATGACATTATTAAACCACAAAATGACTACAGAGGCTTCCAATCAGACTTCTTCTTATATGAAATAGTTAAATGTTTTATGTTTTAAGCCACAGTTAATTATGTTGTTACTAGCATTTGAAAGCATCTCAAGACAGTTCCTTGATTGGTAGGTATTCTGCAAAGTGAACTGATGAGTATTACCCAAAGAGAACATATTACATAGAAGGAAATAATCTGAACTATATTATACTTTTATTCCACCAGTCAAACTTAAAACCATCTTAATAATATTAGTGTGTTCCTTTGTTCTTTTAAAGCTACTAGCTTTGGGGGATCCCTGGGTGGCTCAGCAGTTTGGCGCCTGCCTTTGGCCCAGGGCGCGATCCTGGAGTCCCAGGATCGAATCCCGAGATGGGCTCCCGGCATGGAGCCTGTTTCTCCCTCTGCCTGTGTCTCTGCCTCTCTCTCTCTCTCTCTCTCTCTCTATGTCTATCATGAATAAATAAATAAAATCTTTAAAAAAAAAGCTACTAGCTTTCTTTTTCCTTCTAAAAAATGACAAAAAAATCATACACTGATTATAAAGAGTGACATGTGTCTACTGAAGCTTTTTACATGTTAACTGGAACATCACAATAAAGAAACATAATTCTCCCATTTACAACTAAGTGAGGGAAGTATTTAACAACATGGAATAATGTCTATTCTATAGTAAGAAAAAAGTTTACAGAAAAATATGGTATGAACCCTATAGTAAAATTTTTGTTAAGAAGAAAAATGGAAGTGGACAGATGGCAAGAAAGAGTTTTAAAAAGATTTGCACCAAAATGCTACTGTTTATCTCAAAGTAACATTTATTTTCTTATTTTTGCTTATTTGTGGTTTCCTAAGTTTTCTACAATATTATTTAAACTTGCTCCAGGCCTATCCATTGAAAGAAGAAATTACAACTGATTGAAGTTTATTGCTTTCAAAAATATTTCTGTGAGGGGCACCTCGGTGGCTCAGTGGTTGAGTGTCTGCCTTTGGCTCAGGTCATGATCCCCAGGTCCTGGGGTCCTGGGATCGAGTTCCGTATCAGGCTCCTCCATCAAACTCCCAAAGGGGAACCTGCTTCTCCCTCTGCCTATGCCTCTGCCTCTCCCTCTGTGTCTCATGAATAAATAAATCAAATCTTAAAAAAAAATTTCTGTGACAGTACATGTCTTTATGTATTATCAAAATAATCCTAATACTTACTACATAAGTAAAATTGTCAGGGAAAAAATAAAGGTTTTAAGTATATCTTCATAATTCTAGGCCTCTATGTGCATACAATTTAATTGATAAAGCAAAACAATATCTACATAAATTTCAGAAAGGATGGTAGAAACAGTAAACCTTTTAACCCAGCTGAATTCATGAGAAAACAAGACTGTCACTGGTCATTTTCACATGAAGAACAGTTTAAGTTAACTACTAAAGACAACTGGTAAACTATTGAAGGTCTGGCCCCAGATCAATGAAAATATAATTTATAGGATACTTGAGGAAACTACTATATTCCAAATGTCTTAGACTTTGCATAGAAAAACAATATTTGGAGCTATCATACTGTAGCTACCTAAGGAAAACAGCTTAAATCAATAACAGCACATATATCTATGACAAACTAAAAACAGTAAAAAGGGCCTAAATATTCTTTTCTCAAAGTGAAATTTAATCCTAGAAAGGGCATCCAGTTGCACAATGTTTTGTCATTTTCTGTATTACACTGTGGGAAGGGAGGACAAGCACAATTTACTAGCCTCAGCATCCCTACACCTTGTCCCTTCAGCATTATGGAGAAAAGAAGGAACCTCTGGACACCAAATCCTTTGTGGGGAAGAAATATTCTCCACAGAAAGTTCAGTCAGATGATGAACTCTTAGATCTCTGAGGCCAACCATGCTATTCTCTAGCCATGATAGAATTCTCAAAAACATGATAATCTTTTTTTGGGGGGGTTGTTTCATGTAGTTGCCCACTGTGATTATTATTTCCTCTATGCAGTGCTGGTTCAAAAAAAAATTGTCTGGTTTGTCTGAATTACTCATATGAAATAACATCTACCATCTGAGCCCAGCCATTGCTTACAGTGTACTGACCCACCTCTTGTCACAGCAAAACTGAAGAGATTACTGTCAACATTTGCTCATTAAAAAAAAAAAAAAAAAGCCCAATATTTAGTAGACCTTTTTTTAAGTCACCATACTGTTCATATTATACAGCACTAAAATTGAAGCTTATTTTCAAAATAAATGTAAATGTTTATCAAGCACGCCTGGGTGGCTCAGGGGTTAAGCATCTGCCCTCGGCTCAGGGCATGATCCTGGAGTCCCGGGATTGAGTCCCATGTCAGGCTCGCTGTGTGGAGCCTGCTTCTCCCTCTACCCACGTCTCTGCCTCTCTCTGTCCCTATGTCTCTCGTGAATAAATAAATAAAATCTTCAAAAAAAAAAAAAAAGAAAAAGAAAAGTCAAATAAAATTATACAGTCCTTGCTCTCTCCTGGCAGGAAGGGCACCTACATATCCACAGATATTGTGCTGGTCAGAACATTTTATGCTTAGTAAATTGTAATTTTTAAACTAGGCTGGTAAAACATGTTACTCTAGAATCTGAAACTATGTACTATTTATTTTGGAGTGGTTTTCAAAATTAAAAAGAATAAATTTCTATAGCAGGAGAAAGCTTCCGTTAAAAAAATTAACGAAAGGAGATAGGTATACCTTTTCTTCTTAGGTTACAAAAAGTCACAAATGTTTACTAGTAAAATTTTTAAATTGACTTCAAGAAAAAATACCTTTTGAGGAAATAACACTTAAGGATACTTGAGTTGTCTATAGCTTAAGAGCAGAGACCTTTAAAAACTGCATCGCATATGATTTGGAACCATTCTCTTCCAATCTCTCCTCTCTCCTGTGCCCTTTTATTTACTAGCTGAGACAACAGAGAGGAAAAGACTAATATGGAATGGTAGGTCTTCCTAAACAGTGGTAACATAAAAACAAAAGAAAATGCTACTTTTCCTGTATTCAAACAGCAATTCCTCTTTTTCTAGAAGGAAGTTCAAAAGAAGCAGGAGTTCAAAGCAACGCCCAGGAATGATAAGATCTCCTCTACAAAGCAGTTCTGTAAAAAAAGCTCTGTCACACACTCTTCCTAACCTCATCCCTGGGGCTTCGCACCAGATAAGACACACCAGGTTCTCTGGATCCACACAGCATGGCCTCTGGACTAACCTTCATTTCAGAGAGAAACAAAATCCTTCTAACTCCTCTAAATGAGATTTGATCTTCCAGGCTTTCTGCAATTCTGGATGCATTTGTTAATGATGTATTCCAGGTATATATACAGCATCTGTTTCCAGGTGCCACCAGGTCCCTAAGCCAATTATCCTATTCATTTTTTTCTCTCTAGAGACAGGTTTATGTTTAATCTTTTATCTTTATTAGATTAGATGACTCTTGTCTCTGGGGAACCTTTGCCCTATTAGATACATTCCTGAAGCCCAGCCATAGAAGTTGCAATGTTAAAGTCAAATTTATGTCTTTTATCTCCGCCCCCACCCTGCTAAAGAGGTATAACCCCTTCCTACTAAAAAATAATTAAACTGTATAACTTACAATTGGACATCAGTAGTATGGTTCATTTCTACCTTAATCTGAGAAAGTGTATTTATTTGAAGATTGTGCAGTTCAATGTCCACAAACCGTGTTTCTGTTTAACTACGTTGTTCTTAATGTTTATTTAAAAATGCATTCGTTTAAAAAAGTGCTTGTTACCTGATACCAAATACACCATTATAAAATGCAACTTTTATTATAAAAACAGTAAACACATTATAGTTAATTCAAAAACAGGGAAAAGACCACATGCATAACCATACCACCTGTACATACTCAGAATATAACATAAGAAAGATCATAGAAAACTGGAAGACACAGAAGAAATAACCACCATATTGCCATCTTGATACAAGTATCTTTTATCATTTGGTATTATTTTCTACCTGATTTTTGTTCCTTGTACATACAATCCAACCCACCCCTCATTCTAAGTAAGTCTGACTTCTTTCTAATTAGATGGTTTGAGTGCCTAAAAAAGAAGAGTCCCCCCCAAATTAGCACACTTTCACTACAAATTAGTCATGATAAATTAATACCTTTTCTCTCAAAAATAAAATTAGAAGAGAATATGTATTTTTATTATTTTTTAATTATTATTTTTTTCTTTTTAGACTTTATTTATGACCCAGAGATATAGGCAGAGGTAGAAGCAGACGCCCTGCGGGGAGCCCTATGCAAGACTCGATCCCAGGACTCCAGGATCACAACCTGAGCCATGCTCAACCACTGAGCCACCCAGTTGCCCCTTTTATTATTGTTTCAATAAGGCACCAGGTAGTGTCTCATGATTCACTTAAAGACAAAAGAAAGTGTAATGGATAATAAATCAGATACATTGGAATGTGAATGAACAGGCTTGGGTATCCATACCAATATGCATTCATCTATTTAACACACATATAGTGCAACTATATATGCCAAATTCTGTGACAGGCACTGATTTCAAAGCTAGAAGAAAAAATACTAATCTATTTATGAGTCAAATGCCTGCAAACCGCAAAGGAAGACCCAGTGGATTCTGATGGGAGAGGAGGGAAAAGGATATTTAATTTGCATTTGAACAGATAGGCTGGGACCAGGGCTACTTCAATAGGTAACACTAGGAAGGTGATTGGGAGCCAGATTTTAAATGGCCTTTCAGGGATGCCTGGGTGGCTCAGCAGTTGAGCGTCTGCCTTCAGCTTAGGGCATGATCCCGAAGTACTGGGATGGTGTCCCACATCCAGCTCCCTGCATGGAGCCTGCGTCTCCCTCTGCCTGTGTCTCTGCCTCTCTCTGCCTCTCTCTCTCTCTCTCTCTGTCTCTCATGAATAAACAAATAAAATCTTTTTAAAAATAAATAAATAAATGGCCTTTCAAACCAACCAAAACAATTTAGACTTGTCATATAGACAGTAGGAAACCGGGGAAGGTTTGTAGGGCAAGAGTGACAGGATGGCATCTGTGACTTCCCGCTGAAAGACCAGGTAGAGGATAGAAGTAGGAAAGTGAGTGAGGAGACAAAAAGTAGGGTGGAGGCCTGCAGGAGAACAGTGGCAATGGCAATGAGCCAAGAGAAATGAAGCGAGAGCCAGATCACACAGGACTTGTGAATTAGAATTGGGGAAAGAGGGCAGGGAAACAAGGGCGTTGAAAAGACTGATAATCCGTCCAGAGGCAGACAACAAAGAAGTAGAGCATATTGGAAGAGGTTCAGTTTGTGAAACCAATAGTCTGAGAAGA
Source organism: Vulpes lagopus (assembly GCF_018345385.1). Lineage (NCBI taxonomy): Eukaryota > Metazoa > Chordata > Mammalia > Carnivora > Canidae > Vulpes > Vulpes lagopus. The sequence goes on from NC_054829.1 coordinate 106,336,179, forward strand.
CAAACTTGAAGAATGTATGATGGAATCAGCATCATCCAGAGCAGTACTTGTTAAAGCAAGTGTCAGAATTACCTGGGAAGGGCACCTGGGTGGCTCAGTGGTTGAGGGTCTGCCTTTGGCTCAGGTTGTTATCCCAAGATCCTGGGATCCAGTCCCTCCATCAGGCTACCCACAGGGAGCCTGCTTCTCCTTCTGCCTATGTTTCTGCCTCTCTCATGAATAAATAAATAAAATAATAAAATCTTTTTTAAAAAAAGAATTACCTGAGAAGAACTTTACACAGTACCTGGGCCTCTCCATGGACATACTAATTCTGAATCTCTGACATGAAGCCTGTGCCTGTGTATTCTGAAGAGAAACAACCTCCTCTATATGAGTCTGGCCAAATACCTATTTAAGGATCATGGATACAGCATGGTTCTCCCATTTTTTTTTTAACCCCAAGCTACCCTCATCAGCAGCAAAAGAACTCAAGAATTATGAAGAACTAGAGAAGAACCAAATACCAGGGATCCCTGGGTGGCGCAGCAGTTTAGCGCCTGCCTTTGGCCTAGGATGTGATCCTGGAGACCTGGGATTGAATCCCACGTCGGGCTCCCAGTGCATGGAGCCTGCTTCTCCCTCCTCCTGTGTCTCTGCCTCTCTCTCTCTCTCTCTGTGTGACTATCATAAATAAATAAAAAATTTTTTTAAAAAAAAGAACCAAATACCAACCAAAATGGTGTCATCACAAACAATATCAGCAATCACAATACACAGGTCCGAAAAAGAATTCCTGCAAATGTGAATATATGAGCAGTAATTGAAAACCACTACAACTCAAGGTAATCCTGGCAGTTCTCTGACAAAAGTCCTTAAAATTTCCAGAATGTCATATGTACAATAGCCTGTGATGTTCCAAAGGACCATATGGCAGACCTTCTAGTAGATTAAAACTATAATTCCTTCCATCTGTATTATTCTCTAATGCAAACTTGTTCATTTTAATGTATATGAACCAAGCTTTAATAAATTTATTAGAGTTTATCCTAGTCGGTCACATTTAATTGTCCAAACCAAAAGTGTGGGAGTCCTACTTTTTTATTTTTCAGATATTCAGGGTTCCCAGTGGACTGCAAATAATATATGAGAAATAGCTTAGAAAAGAAGGCCTAGAGAGGATATAATAGCAATTTTCAAATGCATACACGTTAGTTATGTGGAAGTGGGAATTAAATACAGGTAGAGTCAGCGCTAGGACTATAATGGAGGAATGATAAAGGGATACAACTTTCAGGTTGATATGTAGGACAGCCTTCACCAATCAGAGCCACCCCACATGGAATGGACTTAGGGGGCTTAAGGCAGTCCTCAGGTTCTAACAGTAGATGACCAAGTTAAAAAGAAATTGCTTTACCCATCAGGAAACTAGTCTTAATGACTACAATACACATGGTAATCCTATCTATAACCTTCTCTGCAGTTTTAAAACATAGACACTTGATAGCCTGCCTAGGTCTTTCCTTCTAGTCCAAAGCACAAAGTAAAAATGAACAATGATATGAGGCAGAAACATAATATCCATTTTTTCCCCTTCTGTTTAGAGCCTTTACATAATGAACATTGACATGTTCAAACTTCATAACAAACAGAGGCAATATAGGTTAGTACCATTGATTTTTTTCATTGTGGAATATGACATGTTTGGGGGGGCCATTGATTGAATAAAAGCATTAATAAATATGTTTATGTAATTTCAGATTCACTGTGCATTATTCAATAAAGTAGGTAAACCTGTCCTCAAAATTATAAAATGTTTAAGATTTTATTTATTTATCATGAGAGACACAGAGATAGAGGCAGAGACACAGGCAGAAGGAAATGTAGGCTTCCCGCAGGAAGATTGATGAGGGACTTGATCCCAGGACCTGATCATGCCCTGAGCCAAAGGCAGATGCCCAACCACTGAGCCACCAGGTGCCCTCACATTATAAAATACTTATTGTAACTAGCTAATCCTCATCTTTATCTATTCTGTAATAAGAAATTAATTCAGCTTATAATGAAAACTTTAAAGTGTTTAAAGTGTCAGGCAGTACATTGCTTTTGAAACTTCTTTACAAAGGAAGTGAGCAAAAAATTTGAAGAACATTCCTTTAACCTACAAAATTCCATAAAACTGTTTTCTGATGAAGCATCCCGCTGTTCCTAGATCTCTTCTTCATCCCTTACTTTTTTTTTAAACACTCAGTATTTTTGTTTTATGTACAATGAGTTGGCATTAAGGTAGGTATCTTGGACATCTGCAGTTAAGGTAGGTATCTTGGATGACCCATTTAAGGAAGTTCATCTAATCCAACTTAATGAAGCCTATATCCTTCGTGTACTGACGGAAACACTGGTGGCACATACTGAGGCCAAATTTCCAGATCAGATCGTGCCAGTTTGAACACACAAGGCAAGAATGAGAGCCCTGGCCAAACTTTCTCGTTTGACTCCAGTAGAGCTGCTGGTGACCCATCTTGCTCTCTCGGATGCAACGAGGCAAAAGAACTTTTTTTTTTTAAAGGTTTATTTATTTATTCATTCGGAAAGAGCGAGAGAGAGGCAGAGACACAGGCAGAGAAAGCAGGCTCCAGGCAGGAAGCCCGATGTGGGACTTAATCCCTGGTCTCCAGAATCACTCCCCGGGCTGCAGGCGGGGCTAAACCGCTGCGCCACCGGGGCTGCCCAAGAACTTTTTTTTTTTTTTAAGATTTTATGTATTTATTCATGAGGGACGCAGAGAGAAAGAGGCAGAGACACAGGCAGAGGGAGAAGCAGGCTCCATGCAGGTAGCCCAATGTGGGACTTAATCCCCGCACTCAGGGATTACCACCTGAGCCAAAGGCAGACACTCAACCACTGAGCCACCCAGTTGAGGTTTTTCTAAGATTTTATCTCATCCCTTACTTTCATGTCAGCACTAAGTGTTATACTGCTTTGAGGCCATTTCTCATAGGTGCATAGTTTCTACACTTCATGAAAATTCCTACCTCCAGGACAATAATAAAGCACAGCATAACTGCTCTGCTATTGCTTCTCAAATGTGACTGCAGAAAAAAAAATTTTTAATTGATTCATTGCCTGGACCTTTGGGTCATTCCACGTTAAAGCTGCTATTGTTAAAACCACAAATTTCGGGATGCCTGGGTGACTCAGCAGTTGAGCATCTGCCTTCAGCTCAGGGCATGATCTTGTGGGTCCTGGGATGGAGTCCCACATCAGGCTGCCCGCAGGCAGGCTTTTTCTGTCTCTGCCTCTCTCTCTGTCTCTCATGAATAAATAAATAAAATATTTTTAAAAATTTTAAACATAAAAAACCCTCCACAAATTCCAAGTATCTACAACAGTAGGCCTGAAAGAAATTCTCGACAGTTGATACAGGCCTAGGAGGACAGTTCACTTACAACTTAAGCATTTATCAAATTAGAGGTTAGTTATAAAACAGCTCTCATAGCACGGCACACTTTACCTGTGTTGCCGTCACAAGGAGGCATGCAAGTAGCCCACTGCAATGGGAGCTCCAGGTCTGGATGGAGAGCTGCTGGTTTGTAACCTCAGGAGTTCTCCAGGTGAAACTGGAAACTGCTCCCCTGTGCATGCAGACTGAAGAAAGGGTTGATCACTCCAGATTGGTAGGTGGCAGTTTTAATAAGCAAGGGAATTTACAGATGAGGCTTGTCTTCAGAGGTCGCAGGATGAGCAGATCTTTTCACCTGCCCTCCAGAATCTTAAGAGTTTGTACAAAGGCCTTCAAGGGTTCAGTCATATACATAGGCTCTACAATATGTTACTCTCTCAAGGCTGCGCCCTTGAAGTGGCTTCGAGTATGAGAATAATGGGACAACCATACATTGCAAAAGTAAGGGAGGGGATGAAGATCCTCCAAATAAATGCCCAAGTCCAGTATGAGGGTCAACATGTGGTTATGTGTTCTCCATGACCTCCTTCAACAGGAGCTAAGAGAGGAAGGAATAAACACATGGAAGAAAATCTCCCCCATTTCATGGGAACCTCTAAGGGACAGACTTCCTTGTCTCAAGAATAAGAAAACTGGGAACCTTAAAGAAAGAACTCCACTTGGGTTTCTCTACCACAAGCTCATGGCAATTCAAGTACATAAGAGAAAACTGATGTGTTTTGCTCTCTTATTTGACTTCACTAAGAAACCAAACAGCCATGCTTCTTTCATTGAAATTAGAAAAACAATGACTAAATACTTATTTGAAGCATAAACTTACAAGCACCTAACTCCAAAATTTGAGGCGCCTGGGTGGCTCAGTGGGTTAAACAGACAGTTAAGCATCTGCCTTCAGCTCAGGTCATTTTCCTGGGGTCCTGGGATGGATTGCTGCTCAGCCAGGGGTCTGTTTCTCCTTCTCTCTCTCCTTCTGCTCCTCCCTGACTCATGCACTGTCTCTCTCTCTCTCTCTCTTTCTCTCTCTCTCCCAAAAATGCATTAAAATCTTAAAAAAAAAAAAAAAAAAAAAACCTCCAAATTTTCAGCCACTATCATTTCACTTATGGATTTAGAATGATTTTACCTTTAGTGTGTGTAACATAATAAAGACGCTATCACACTGCATAAATTATTAAATGGGATAATCTCAAGTGTTTTATTGGAAATAAATTAGTAATCAGCATCTATTCCAGGACTCCCTCGATTTCACACTGTTACATGTGATAGAAGATAAAGCATAGCTTTTGAAAATGTTCCAAACATTCATAGTAGAGTGGGCTCCCACACTTTTTTTTAAACTGCATTTATATTAACAATGTTTTCGGGGATCCCTGGGTGGCGCAGCAGTTTGGCGCCTGTCTTTGGCCCAGGGCGCGATCCTGGAGACCCGGGATCGAATCCCACGTCGGGCTCCTGGTGCATGGAGCCTGCTTTTCCCTCTCCCTGTGTCTCTGCCTCTCTCTCTCTCTCTCTCTGTGACTATCATAAATTAAAAAAAAAATTAAAAAAAATGTTTTCTCTTGCTGAGATCTTTTTTTTTTTTTTTTAAGATTTTATTTATTTATTCGTGAGAGACACAGAGAGGCAGAGACATAGGCAGAGGGAGAAGCAGGCTCCCTGCAAGGAGCTCGATGCCAGACTGGATCCCTGGACCCCGGGATCACGCCCTAAGCTGAAGGCAGATGCTCAACCACTGAACCACCCAGGTGTCCCTTTGCTGAGATCTTTTGAATTACAGATTTCCTGAAAGCAAAGCTGATGTCATACTTTTTCTTTTTCTTGGTTTTTCCTCCCAATGCCTATACCTTGGTAGTGGCTCCTGGGTAATAGGCCTTTTTGTCCTATTTGGAGAATTGATCGCATAGCCATTTTGGGATACCTCAGTTCTACGAGAACTTACAGTTCCTCCCTTTTCCCTTTTGATCCCACTGAGTCTATGGTGCAGATAACAATAAAGGTATAATAAAAATTATATACAGTCTTGGACACTGTTGTAAGGACCTAATGTATAAATTGTCTAATCCTCACAACCTGCTAAAGTAGATTCCATCATTAACATTCCCAATACTATTATTATCATCTCTCAATTTAAAGATGAGGAAACTGAAGCAGAGGTGTTAATTAATCCACTGGCGAGATGGTCACTCAGTTGCTATGTGGTTGCAAGAGGGCTTGAACCCTAACACACTGGCTCCAGAGCCCTTGTGCCTAACCACCATACTATAATACTACAGTGAACACTCATCACCACATCTGTGGAAAACTGAAAAATAAAGCAAATAAGAGAGTCTAAAAATTAGCAGGAAGTCCAAGAGACTACTTCCTCTCTCTCCACACTGAACAGAAGCCCAGGTTTTCTCTCCTCTCTCCCTTACTCCCTGGGGCTGTTGACTTAAGGTTATTTATAAAGAGATAAGCACAGTTGTATCCCTTAATTCAGGGGGTGATGGAAAATACATTTCTATTTCATATATTCAACTAGTTCCTAGAAGTCAATCTAGAGAAGAAATTATTCACAACAGAGTAATCATGCTGAACAAAAGCAAAGATCCTTAATGTATCCCAAATGTAAGCAAATGATAGTTAACTAGAAAAGGCCTGGAACAGATAACTTACAAAAGTAAATGGAAAATAAATCCAAGTAAATTTTTTGGATCTCACTAGAAAACAAATATAAATTAAAGCAACGAGATGTCCCATTTTACATTGATTTATCAAAGATTTTTAAGAGATCATCTTCAGGCTGAAGATGAAGGATGTGAAAACTGTCTTTCCTTGCTGGAGTGCAAACTGGTTCAACTTTTCTAGACATCAACCAGATGTCTAGATATCATAATCCTTAAAAAGAGGTAATTCCCGGGATGCCTGGGTGGCTCAGTGGTTGAAAGTCTGCCTTAGGCTCTTTGGCTCAGGGTGTGATCCTGAGGTCCTAGGGTTGAGACCAGCATTGGGCTCCCTATAGGGAGCCTGCTTCTCCCTCTGCCTATGTCTCTGCCTCTCTCTCTGTGTCTCTCAGGAATGAATAAATAAAATCTCAAAAAAAAAAAAAAAAGAGGTAATACCCTTGGATGCTACAGTTTATACTTCTACAAAGGAAATGATCAGATAAGTAAGAAAAATTAATGGACAAAGATAAACAAATGACTAGTTCTAAGAGCAAAATATTAGAAACTTAGCATGATTGAAGATAAGGCGATGGTTATCTAAATTAATTTAAGCCCAAACAATAAAATATATGGAAAACATACTTATGGAGAGGTTTCAGTGGTATGTTTATAATGCAAAGAGGGAAATAAGCAACATCAAAGTTGTAATGTGATAATATGTAAACGTAAAGTGCTCAGCACAATCCTTGGCACATAATAAGGAACTCAATCTGTCAATGGATGCACTGAATGCATACCATATAAAAAACTTGGAAACAAAGCTGAAGGAAATGTGGCAAAATAACAGTGGATGCCTCTGGATAAGAATTAAAGTTGTTTTATTTCATGCATCTTTACATTTTCTAATGCTTTCATGTCTTTTTTCCTGTATTTCTTTCTGTAGAACTAGAAAAAGAATTCAAGACTCACAAACAAAACAAATGAAAGTACTTTTTAATCCTTCATACTGCAGAAACGGACCTCAAAGAATAGTGACATCCCCAAGTCACACGTCTTTTTTTTCTTCTGTCAACTGTGGGTGGCTTCTATGGATGGCTATTTACCCATACTGCCTGAAGGAAAGAAGGGTACAGGCAGAGTCAGATGGAAATAAATTCCCAGAGTCTAGAACCAAGCTAAATGTATGAGTCTCGTGGAAGAGAAGCAGACAGAAAAACATGCTTTATAAGAAAGGTTCCGAATCTGTGTCATCACTTATGACGAAATTGGAATGTTTTATGATAGAAGCAACACTGAAGGTGACATTGCTTTCTCCACTTCTAAAAGTGTTGATGGATAAACAAATAACTTTCAAAAATATTTCTTAATGATTTAGGTACTTATTTACCTATATAGTTTAATGTTCACTACGTTTATAGGTGTTTCTCGTAATTATCCTGGCCTTAATGTGTTGAGGATACCTTAGTTAAAATTTCTTAGAGGCATTTGGGAGATCATTGATTAAAACCACAAGTTTCTTATATGTTTATAGTGCTACAAGTTTAGATCCACAGTGTATTTATTCCTATTCAAATGAGGGGATGATTGAGGGCTTAATGACAAACTCTTCATTAGGCCTGGAGCCCATTCCAGTCCTTTTATCCCTACATGAAAATCCTAACCTGTATAACCACACTGAGCCCCATTTCCTGTTGTAAAAAATCAAAAAGGTAATACATCAAAGAGTGGTTGGGAGGATGTTTAACAGTTAACATATGTAAATGATTTTAAAAGAATGTCAGCGGGCACCTGGGTGGCTCAGGCAGTTAAGAGTCTGCCTAGGGCTCAGGTCAAGATCCCACGGATCCTGGGTTAGAGCCAGTTTTTGTAGGACTCCCTGCTCAGTGGGGTGTCTGCTTCTCCTCTGTCTCTCCCCCCTGCTCATACTCTCTTTCTCAAGTAAATAAATAAATAAAATCTTTAAAAAAATGCCTGCAGTCAGTAAACAATTACGTACCAACTATTAGTATCACTACTTTAAGATAAACTCTACCCTACTCTTAAAAGATCTTTAAATTAAGTCTGTTAAAAAGTCATAAAATTGAGAGAAAACCATAAATGTTGATATTTACAATGCTTTGATTGAGCGTCCTTCCCTCTTATTGTAATGATAACCCCTACTAGTCCAGCTTTTAAATGCTTAACGCACCCAGACTTCAATAGAAATCTCACACAAATTAAAAAAAAAAAAAGTTTCAGGAGTAAACCTTTTTATCTAGAGCTTTCTTCCCCATTGAGCCTCCTAAAACAAGATCATAAAATTCTCAACTTCAAAGCATTCAATTTCACTGAAGTTAACTACACCTGAACCCAGTTGGAGTGGGCCTAGAATCTTAAAAACTTTTACATTTTATTAACATCACCTTACATGTAAAAGGAACAACTGGGCCTACCAAAAACAAAAACAAAAAACCTTGAAGGTTTTGGCTATAATTAACTATTTTGAAGATTTTTTAAACTTATTTATAATCGGGATAAGTCCAAGTACTGATCGGGATAAATCCAATTAATTAAACGTTCAACTTTTGCGGTTTTTAAATGCTTAGTAAAATCAAATTATTTAACTAGTTTTAAAAAACATCAACAAAAGTCAAGGGGCACCTGGGTGGCTCAGTAGATTGAGGGGCTGACCCTTGTTAGCAGCTCAGGTCTTGATCTCAGTCACGGGTTGAAGCCCTGACTTCAGCATGGTTGGGGTCCACGCTGGAGCCTACTTAAAAAAATTTTAAAAATGACAAAAGTCAATTAAGTTGGAACCTATTTTGCAGCAAATTTTATAAGTATGTCCAGTTCAGCAAGATGCTCTTTGAAATACTAAGAAATAAAAAACAAATAGTCTATAATGGGTATCAGTTTTCATTTTTTGAAAGACACTAACAGCTTTATGTGGAGTGTACTTTTCCAGGTAAATGCTTGCATCTCTCCTAACAAAGACACATAATAAACATGCATTTCATGGGTCATTTCATAGTCTTCAAAGAATGATGTATACTGTCCATTGAGAGTTAATGAATAGTCAATTCAAAAATTCAGCCTCAGAAATCAAAGGATCAATTAAAAAACCAAACAAAGCAAAACACTAGCTCCAAGGATGGGTGTTAATAAAGTTAAGGGTGGGACAGCCTGGGTAGCTCAGGGGTTTAGCGCTGCCTTTGGCCCAGGGTGTGATCCTGGAGACCCGGGATGGATTCCTGCATCCTGCTCCCTGCATGGAGCCTGCTTTCTCCCTCTGCCTGTGTCTCTGCCTCTCTCTCTCTCTGTCTCTCATGAATAAAATAAATAAAATTTTAAAAAAAGAAAAAAGAAAAGGGTTGAACTAACACATTCGAAATTTATCTTTAAGAAATGGAGTAACACCTATTTCACTTAAAATGTGATCATAAACCAACATATAAACAGTGAGATCCCCCCCGGCCAAAATACATTCTGTCAATGATATTCCCCTAATCATACTGCAATTAGCTATAAACTTTTTAGAAAGAAAAATACTAAAAATGCGAAATTATGGAGGAAATAAAAGTATTAGAAAACTATGTAAGTATCATTCAGCAAAATTGCTTATATCCAGGATGTCTTATTCATCTCAGCAAAGGTAAGTATAAATCTTTTTCACTTGTATATTTTGACTGGTTGGGGGGGGGGGGGCAGGGAGCAGACAGGCTTAAAGTTAAATTTGTAGAAAGTTCACAGTGAGCGACTGATTAAACAAAAGTTTTTCCTACAAGTATTTATCATTCCAAAATAGTAGGATAATGAACCTTAAGACTAAAAATTGTGAGGGCTCAATATAGAAATGAATCACGATTAACACATAAGCTTGAACTTTGATGCCTTAAACAGACCCAATGCTTTGGAATAGCTTTTGCTCAACAAGCCTAAAAGTACTAATTCATTTTTGATTCTAGAACAATAATTTTTTTTAACGGAACAAATCTATGTCTAAAATAAAATTATTGGAAGTTGGGACGCCTGGGTGACTCCGCAGTTGAGCGTCTGCCTTCAGCTCGGGGCATGATCCCGGGGTCCAGGATGGAGTCCCACATTGGGCTCCAAGGAGCTTGCTTCTCCCTCTGCCTGTGTCTGGGCCTCTCTCTCTCTCTCTCTCTCTCTCTCTCTCTCCCTCTGTCTCTCATGAATAAATAAAATCTTTAAAAAAAATTATTGGAAGTTAAATATAATTAGATATGCTATTTAAGTTCTATGAGTAACTATGCCAAAAGTTACATATTTGAACCTCTTTACACAATTCAAATACAAATAAAGTTATGAACTGTAACAATTCAATAAAGCCATGTTATATTTTCATTCAGATTTTCTAGGGTTATCAATAAAAATACCCATCTGTGGTATATGTAGGTAACTTTTTTTTTTTAAGATTTTATTTATTTATTCATGAGAGACACACACAGAGAGAGAGGCAGAGATAGGCAGAGGGATAAGCAGGCTCCCTGAAAGAAGCCTGATGTGGGACTCAATCCCAGATCCCAAGGATCACACCCTGAGCCAAAGGCAGATGCTCAACCTCTGAGCCACCCAGGTGTCCCTGTAGGTAACTTTTTGATGTAAATACCTGTGCTCTTATAACAAAGAGAAATGAAAAGTAAATGGGAGCAGGAAGATTTGAAGGTAGAGACTAGACCATAGATCAGGTAAAGGTAAAGAGCTAAAGCAAAGTTGTGAACTATTGTCTAGTACTTTTTAATAAAGGGCAGCTCAGCTTATGTATGTCCATACGTGAAAAATTAAGTGGATCACTGGGGCAATTTTCAGATAATTCATTTAAGAAAATACTTGGACCTAAAATATCCAGATCACTGAAGCAAAGATGAATTCTTGAATTAAATGACTAGTGAGTGCCACACTCCTTCATTTTGCTTTGTTGGCTAAAGATTGACTAGATGATTATTTTATGCCCTCCTAGTATTTCTAAGTCTTCATCCCCCACCTCTCACCCCACAGCTCTTCCCATCTAACTTGAAAGAATCTTCTTTTGAGGTAGTATGCAAAACAACTCTGAGATCTGGAATGGGTTGACTTTGAAGTTAATTGACAACGTGATCACGATACCTTTAGAATTATCATCATCCAACCCTAAAAGCAACAAGGAACAAGGCTTCTTCACAAAATTTAACTCTCAATTTAACAAAAGGCTCTATGTAAAAATTTTATCATCATATACTATTTATGACTAATACAAGTATAAGGATGGGAGATATCATAAAATAATTTCCATTATCCCCGGGAATCCTAAAACACCAAGGACTGCATGAAAATACATCATTTTTTTAAAAGATACAAAAAAAAAAGATACATAAAAGTTCAGATCACAGTTCCCACATATTTCATTATTTTCTAACACCGTAACATAGATCGTATTTTTCTTCCCTGTACGTTTTCTCAGTCTTCTCATTCTTAACCTAGTGCTATCAGGCCAAAATCCCAGTGCTTTCTAAGGTTTATTGAATGACATGCTAAATTTCTCACACTTAGGACTTCTCAATCCTAAGACTAATATGAACTGTGATTCCCCAAAGTGTCAAGAAACATGATTATTATGTGGACATAGTATTTTCCTAGGTAGCTGACCAAATTTGTATTTGCTGTAGTGGCACTGATTAAACGAGAGTCTGGCCTTTCCTGTTTCATGAGAAGGAATTGCACAATTCTCCAATCATTTTTCTTATAAACGAATACAGGTCTTAAAGATTTTAAGGATCGATGCAGAACAATTGTCACTACCGGAGAAACAACAGTTTAATACTCTGCTTGCATTTTAAAAGTTTGGCATACATTACGATGCTGTATTTTGAGTAAAATACTAATAATACAGGCTTATAATGTCTTTATGTTCTTTAATACGGAAATTGTACATCACGTTACTTCCTGAACCTCACATATAAGAACGTAGAGATGTACAATTCCTTTTAAATAGTGTTTCCTCTAATTTTTTTCTTAATAAAAACAAATCTGTGGAAAGGTTTTTCTTAGATAGTATTTAATCTTAAAAATTCCTACACTATCTTACAGACCCTAAAATACAGAACACAAAATGTAAACAATAAAAACGCTTAAAACCAATACCTCGGTGGGGAGAGTGGAGAAAGTCAGAAAAATATACAAAGCACTGAGAGGCTGGGTAAGTGAAGGATGCCAGAGAGGAGAGGGGGAGGGCTTCATGAGGTTCTAGGCAAGCCCTGTGATGACGTCACCTCACATCCATAATGTTACAGCAGTCAGCACAGGCCTCCTGTTTTCCTATTGGCGAACACCGTGTCAGCCGACATCAGAAGATAATCATCATTGGCCAGGCAATTACAACTGGAGCAACTAACTAGCATCCACTGCTGTTAGCACAAACCTGGCAGGCTGCTGAGAGAGAAGGCCGACCCCAGCTGCCCTTCTCACTCAATGAATTTTATGTCGCCTTGCCCTACCAGTCACTCCGTGATCTCGCTTCCTTGCTAGCAAAAGGAGCACTTACACATTCAATAATTAGCTATTAGTGAAAATAACAGGTAAAGGCGAGATATCTCATTTAGGGACAAAACGCCCTTTTTTCACTGTTGTAAAATCACAGGGCTTTGCAGTGTAAACTTGGAAGTCAAAAAGGCTACTGAGTAAAGCACGCACCCTCCTCTACCTCTCTCTTCATTTACTGGGTACCATGACCTCAGGTATTTTTAACTTGACCTGTACTTTCACAATGAGGTCTCAGGATGATTCTCTCTGTATTACTTTACATTTCAATGGCTTCTCTATTACACACGAAACTATTTGCTAGAAAATTAAAAAGGTCTGCGGTATTTATCCTGTGTTTATAACAATGAATGTAGGGTTAATCATTTGTTAAGGCAGCAATGAACCTGATAAACTTGCCACCGTCGAACACTTCAGTGTTTATACAAACACCACTCCAAAACAAAATAAGGAGACCATAACATTAAAATGTAATAAGGTGATGAATATGGATTTTAAAATATTATTTAATAAACCACCCTCATTAAATAATACTAAGCAGTGCAGACAGCATACTGACACAACAGCACTCCTGGCCTTTCTCACAATTCTTCGAAAGACCACGTAGCTCAGTTTCGAGACAGAAGTTATTATAATTCTCTAAATTAATAAGCTTTGTTTGAGGCCATGTCTAAGACATCTTTAAGGACAAGTGCAAATGATTGCTCCAATGAGAGTAGATGCTTCAACATCGTGTTTTCCCTCCAGAAGGTATTTCAAACCATTTTGAAAAGGTGTGTCTTTGGTTTCCTAAACTTTCCCTGCCTCCAGGAGGGTTAGTAAGCCTTGGCTACAGAGCTCCCTACTCCTGTGAACACGGGAAACAAAAAATCTTTTTCTTACACACCTTGTTCAAGACTTTTTTTGCTGTTGGGATTTTGGTGGAAGTGGTTTATAAAATGGGGCCCCCAGGATGCGGGGAGAAATGCACACACTGAGATAAAAGGAGAAAGGAAGACAAGTAAGGTCGGAAATATATGGAAGGAAAGAGTAACGGCCAGGAGGGCTTTCTGACTGCAAGAAGTGAGCTAAGAAACCCAGGATCAACAAAGAAAAAGTCAAGAAAGGAAAAATCCCAGGATATGCCTACGATGTAGTATTCAAAGGCAGGAGGAGGCCAAATATGTTAAACTTCAGGTATTAACAGGTAGTGCTGGCAAGACAATAGGCCCCAGTCCTCATTTTAACTCCCTGGATAAGCCTCTTCCCCAGCATCTACCATGTACAAAACGCACCTTCAGCGTGCTCCGAATGAGCCAAGAAGCCTGCCCTCAAGAGCTGCCGGTCTGGTAGGAAGGAGGCACAGGCATACCTGTGACCATTCATGTGTACAAAGGAAGGCCAGGGGAGGTGCTGCCAGAAGAAAGGTCTGCCAAGAGCTAGAAGTGCTGAGAGCTCAACAGGAGAAAATAACTTGGCGCATTTTTGCCGTTTTGCCTAGTCCTGCTGAGGGCCGGGCCCGGTCCGGCGCATTGTGTACTTGTGGAGTTGAACGGAGAGAAGAGGCGGGAAACGGTTACCTGGCCTCGGGGGAGAGGCAACCGGTAAACAGGAGGCAGAGGGGCCGGCGGGGCGCGCGGGGGCAGCCGCCGCGGGGGACGCCGGCTCCGGGAAGGCAGGTTCAGGAAAGATGCAGCAAGGCGGGGCGGAGGCGCTCACGGGGGAAGCTCGTGGGCTCGAGTGGCGCGGCGGGGAGCGGGGCACACGGCGGCAGAGAGGAGCGGGCCCCTCCAGCCCCCGCCCCCGCCCCGCCTTCAGCGCCACCCCCTCCGCGGGAGGAGGAAGGGCCTCCGGGGCAGGTCCCCGGGCCGCTCGGGCCCCGCGGGGCGGCCTCCTCCCGGGCCAGGGCCTCGCAGGGTCTGCACGCGCGCCGGACCCTCCCCCGGCGCTCCCCGGCCTCGCGCCCCGAGTGGCTGCCGCACGCCCTGGGCTTCGGAGCGGGTCGCGTCCCCCGGGCTCCCGGGCTGGCCCCACGCGGCCCCGCGCCCCGCGCGCCCCCAGGCCAGCCGCAGCGGGTGTGAGCACGCCGAGCCCTGCACACCCGCCCCCCGCGGGCCGGGCCCAGCCGGCGCAGAGGGCGGGCTCCGCCCGGCTGCAGCCGCAAACGGCCAGCGGGCCTCGGGCGGGCGGAGGCAGGCAGCGCGGCCAAGGCTCCCCGGGCCGGCGCAACTGCCGCGGACCCGAGGAAAGGAAGTGGGGCCTCCTCCACCGGCTCCGGCCCGCCGCGCCCCCTCCCACTGCAGCACTCCCAGCGCCGGCGTCTTGGGTTTCCCATTGATGAGATGGGGGAGGGAAGGCGGGTCGTGACGGCGCGGGGCCCGCGCTGCGCACGCGGCGGCGGGCGGGACCCCTCGGCGCCCAGAGCCCCTCCGCCCGGCCCCGGGCGCCTGGAGCTCGCACGCTATCGCCCGCCAGACCCAGGCTCAAGCAGAGGGAGGACCGGCATGTGTGCAGCTCGCTCTGCCAGGAAGAAGCGAGGCGAGCACACCCTCCTCCCCTGCTCAGCCCTGCAGGGTGACACAGGCTCGCCTCCCACACGGGGACTTTCAAAAGGGCCGGCGGAGAGAACCCCGCAAACAAGCCAACTCTCTCCCTAGTAGAAGTTTGTCTGGGGAGGAGCCCCCAAGGGCTCTGCGGGCCGAGGGGTTTGTCGTCTGTGCCTCAACTCCGATCCACAGCTTCCTACCGAATTAGAGCGGAGTGTGTCCAAAAGGCGTTTCCGTAAAACAAACTTAAATAATGGCGTGGCTCCCTGCACTGCTCGGGTTCATTCATTTTTATTACTGTTTTCATTGTCCCCTCCCCTCCCCCCCCCGCCGCCACCCCCCGCCTCTTAATGAAACCGGAAAGGGATCCGCGTGGGGAAAGGGTCCAGGAAAGGAGAAATCCGGCCTGGGAGCAGCGGAGCAGAGCAGGGCAGGCGCTGAAGTCGGAGGGCTGCAAGGAGAAAGGAAGGACACGAGGGATGGGGAGAGGGCGAGGACCAGGGAGCGCGGGCAGGAGAGGGTTAAACGGAACAGAGGACTGGGTTCCTTCCACCACTGCCTTTCACACACACTCAGTTTGCGGGAAGCCAAGCAAGAAAACGCAAATCTCGGCGACAACCAGGAGGGAGGGAGCCCAGGTAGGGAGCCTGAACCGCGGCATCCCTCGCGCCTTCCGCGCCGCGCAGACATCGACTCTATACATTCACGTATGTGACACGTTATATAATCGGTGTTAAAGATGCGTGTGTAGCCGCGGGTCGCCCGGGGGCACTCGGAGACCCACGCGCTCCCTGCAGCCCCGGCGGTTCCCGCACCCCGGGAGACCGGGAACTGGGCGACCAGCTCCCCGCTGCCCGCGATTCATCGCTCGGTCCACGCCCCGGACAGAAAACCCCGACATTAAGGCACACGCGGGGGACGCGCAGGGCTCCCGGGGAGAGGGTCACGCGAAGGCATCACCCACCAGTTTTCCTGCATCCATTGGATGGCTTCGTTCTCGTTGAACTGCTTTTCGAATTCATATTCTTGTAAAGCCAACACTGACATGTTCATTGGGGCTGATCTTCGGAGTCGCTACGTGTTCTCTACACAAAATAAAATAATCTGTAAAGCGCTTGATTTCGGGGGCTCTCCTGTCTGCTTTCCCCGCCCGCCCCCCTCGTCTTCCCCGCGCCGCTGGGTCTCCGGGGCCGGCCTCGCCCAGCCTCTCAGCTACATCCAGGGTCGAGCATTGCCTGTGCAGCCGCGGCTCGCAGCTCCTCGCTCCGGGGCTCGCCTCCTCCCGGCGTCCGCATCCACCGTCGGAGGAAATGACTGCCTTGCGGTCTTAGTGCCCGCACGTTTGTCCATCACCCTTTTTACTTGTCTACGGGGAAATCTCCTCCCCCTCGTGCGATCGGAAAATTAACCCTTTGCGAGAGAGAGCGAGACCTCTCGCCCCGAGGGGCAGTTTTGCTGACGTGAAGGTGACTGGGGGAATGGAGGAAGGGCGCCGACAAGGAGGAAGTGGCCTCGAGGTCACCCCCAACCCCCATCCCAACCTCGAGGGCAGCCTAGCCTTGCCTCTGGATGTAGTTTCGGCTTGCGGGGCGCAGCCCTTCGCACGCGGACCGGCGAGCTCGCCCAGCAGGCGGGACGGAAACAGCAAAACCTGCCAGCCCTCTCGCCGGGACAGCTCCGGGCAAATTTGCGCTGAGGTCACTCGTGAAACGAACGCGCTCCCCGCCTCCCTGCCCCCCGCGGTACTCGGGGGGGGGGTCCCCCGCCCCAGAGCGAGGGCTTTGACTCACGCAAACCCGAGGCCCGGCGGCCCCCAGGGCTCCTCAGTCACTCGCGGGCCGGGGATGCTGAGGATGAGGAGGTGGAAGGTGGAGAGCGACCGACCAGTGGCCGGAAGAGAGACAGAGAGGGAGGATAGGTGGAGGGTTTGGGTCCCCCAGGAGGTTAGAGTTGATGAACTGAGACAAAGACGGGGAAGGAGTTAACTAACAGAGAGAACTCGACCAACTGGACCAATGCAAAAACTTCATTCATATGCACGAGAAATCCCGTTTTATATTCTATATTTGCACGGGTAGGTGGAAGAGAATCATGTTGAGGAGAAGGCTAAATGTAATGTTGACCCCCTGCTGAACCCCCAGCCTCCTAGCACTGTCCTAAACTCAGCTTCTGTCTACACTCCTCTGTCTTCTTAGGAGGAAAAGGATTTTCCACTCATTAGCCACAGGTTCAGAAAAGGAGTTGTAGGAGACCTGGAGGTATCTAATAATTCATCTATGGCTGTAACTGTAAGCTTAACATATGTCAAGGAACCTATGCTTTAAAAATTAGGTGGGTATTAGGACCAAGAAGAAAAATCCCTTCCCTCACCTGTAGTCCCAGAAGAGGGTATTTTCATTCAAAATTAGGTTGCCTGGAACCTCTGAGCAGTGGGAACTGGAAGAAATATCTCTATAAAGGAGGAAGGTATAATAAGACATGAAGGACAGGGTTTATAAAATCCAGGCAATATTGCATAAATCAAAGGGCTACGCTAGTTGATGATTAGAAAATTAATTTATAAGTTGATCCTCCCAAAGATTTCATGTATAGGCTTTCCTTGTCTCTCCCTTTAAGGGTGTCATTCTAAATACTTCCGCAGTACAAGTCAGAATGAATTTAAAAATAAAGCCCAGGGATCCCTGGGTGGCTCAGCGGTTTGGCGCCTGCCTTCCGCCCAGGGCGTGATCCTGGAGTCCTGGGATCAAGTCCCACATCAGGCTCCCTGCATGGAGCCTGCTTCTCCCTCTGCCTGTGTCTCTGCCTCTCTCTGTGTGTGTGTGTCTCTCACGAATAAATAAATAAAATCTTAAAAATAAATAAATAAAGCCCAGGCCAGAGGCTTGGGGATAATTGACCCAGAAGATGGGTGTGGTCTGGTGAGAGATAAAGATTTTACTAACAGCACCTGGGCCTGTGAACAATCAATAAATATTTGTAGGCTGAATGAATGATTGATTAAATAAATGAAAGAAAGTAGGGAACTGAGAAAGAAATTCTAGTGAACCTTTTACAGTATATTGCAAGGGTATTTTCTTTAAAAATTTTTTTTGATTTTCAGGGCACCTGGGTGGCTCTGTGGTTTGGCATTTGCCTTCAGCTCGGGCCTGATCCCAGGGTCCTAGGATCCAGTCCCACATCTGGCTTGCCTCTCCCTCTGTTTATGTCTCTGCCTCTCTCTCTGTGTCTCTCATGAATAAATAAATAAAATCTTAAAAAAAAAAAAAAGATTTGATTTTCAAATTCATTGCTCTTACTAGTCGTCACATCAATTTCAAACCAGTATGAAAAATTCTCAATTACTATGTTTCTTACTCAAATAATATTATTGCCTGTTTTTCAAAGATAGATATGAGGTCAATTAAAATATCTGATTTGTTCTTAACAGTATCTAAAAAAAATTACTCCGCAGTAGGGTATAAGTCCCTATTTTTTACTTTTAAAATGGACAATTACAAAAAATGGTAAATACTTGGTAGTACCATGTGCTTTCAAGCCATTTTTGGTCATTTTAAACTCATTTACCCTCTCACCATTTATTTACCAGCTATTCCTTGAGCCTGTGCTCTTCTGAGCTCTTGTGACTCTGTGGAAATGAGATAGGGCTCTTGCTCTTTTGGAGCTCACATCACAGAGGGCAAGGCAAAATAATTTCATATAGAGTGAAATGCTAACATGAAATCAGGGGTGCCTGGGTGGCCTAGTCGGTTAAGCCTCTTGGTTTTGGCTCAAGTAGTGATCTCAGGATCATGAGATCCAGGCCCCAAACGTGATTCTGTGTTTAGCAGAGTCTGCTTAGGACTGTCTCTCTCTCCCTCTGCTCCTTCCTTATGTTCCCCTTTACTCCTGCCACAGGCACGTGCATGCGCACACCAGTTTGCTCTCTCACTCTCTCTCAAAAAGCAATAAATCTTTTTAAAAATAAGTAAATAAAAATCAGTATGATGTGAAGGGGTAAAAGTCATGATTTAAGCCCTTTTAGGCCTCACAGAGTAAATGACTTTGATTTGAAACCTCTTCCAGAAAGTTACTAGCTAGAATCAAGAGCAAGTACAAAAGCCTTGGGGTAAGAAAGGGCAAAAGGCTGCTGTGACCCCAGGGTATAATAAAGAGTAACTGACAGGTTAGAGAGACAGGCAGACTAGGTCTTAGCAACTTGGTAATCAAGATAAGATATTTGGATTTGATTCTACCTTCAGCAGGGTGGGGGAGTATTGCAGGGTGTTTAGCTTGGCAATATTGCATGATAATCCCTAGTAATTCTACAACTAGGGACTTATTCTGAAGGTAGACTTGCAAAGACATTCTAGATGTAACAAAACAAAACAAAAAACATTCTAGAAGTATGTATAAGATATTGTTCAGCACTGTTTGTAATAATAAAACACTGGAAATAAAGGGGGCTGGTTAACTAAAGGATAACAACATATCCTTATAATGGTATATTATAAAGCTTTGTTAAATAAAATGGTTCTGTAGGTTGTAATATTGAAAGTTTCCAGATATATCTTTAGGAAAAATTAAAAAGCAAAGTATAACACATTGTGTTTAGTGTTACATCAAGAAAAGCACCTACTAGGCAGCCCAGGTGGCTCCGCGCTTTAGCGCCTCCTCAGCCCAGGGCGTGATCCTGGAGGCCCGGAATCGAGTCCCACGTCGGGTTCCCTGCATGGAGCCTGCTTCTCCCTCTGCTTGTGTCTCTGTCTCTGTGTGTGTCTCTCATGAATAAACAAATAAAATATTTAAAAAAAGAAAAAAGAAAAAGGAAACAAAAGCATCTACAATTGCACGTATGTTTTTTTCTGGAAAGACAAATAAGAATCTGTTGGTGATGCATGCTTGGAGAAAGACCTGGGAGCAAACTAAAGAGATTCCCTACTTGCTATTTATACAATTTATTTTTCTGAGGCATTTGAATTTTCTTATGATGTATTTGTATTTCATTAAAAAAAAAGTCATCGGGAATTAGAGTAGTGAGATAGCATTCTGTTTTTAATTTTCTATATTGAAAGATTTCAAATGTAGTTTATTATTAGAAATAAAACATTCTATATGGTGACTTTTCTAGACTTATTTTAGGGGCTATAGACAGTTGGGAAAGATGGAGGGGAAGGTTGGTTGGGAGGGTGCCCAGCAACACCACTAGGAATCTTTATGAAAAGACTTATTGTAGGTGTTTCTGACCCATAACCAGATAGGTAATTATTATTGAATATAAATAACTGAGCTCAAAAATTAACGGTTAATTGATATTTAGTAGTAAAATTGTTAAAAATTAGGCCAGAGAGTAAGGAGTATTTAAAAGACAGAAATTTACTGCAAAGATGACTTAATTACTAAGCAAAAGATTTGGATTTTAGTACTAACTTTATTTCAAACCCAAATATCAGATCTTAGGTAAAGGAAATCTATCCTTTGATTTCTATATGTAAAATAACAGTACTAAGCTGGATGATCTTAATACCATCTCAAATTTCTCTGGCACAGAAATCATATGTTAAAATATACTCATTGTTTCTGGGCCTTACTGGAGTAACCTACTTTTCTAGAACTCTATTCCATAGGTAGAATTTAACCAAGCTGAATCATTTAAGATCCTCTGAACATCTTAAGTTTGGACACTTTTTCTCCTATAATTCCCTCTACTCAGAATACCATTCCATCACAAACTTTCCGTTTCTATCCAATTCAGTCCATGCTTTAGATATTCACAAGCTACCCCATACTTGAGGCCCTTCCTGCTGACAGGGATCATCTTTCACTCTCTTGCCAGCTCTGCTCTTATATTTTATTTTATTTTATTTTATTTTATTTTATTTTATTTTTTTAAATAAAGGGCCTACCAGAAATCCTTCTGTTTTGTTTTTTTTTTTTTGTTTTTTGTTTTGTTTTTTTTTATTCATGAGAGACAGAGAGAGAGAGAGGCAGACACAGGCAGAGGGAGAAGGAGGCTTCATGCAGGGAGCCGGATGTGGGACTCCATCCTGGGACTCGATCCTGGGACTCGATCCTGGAACTCGATCCTGGAACTCCAGGATCACACCCTGGGCTGAAGGCAGGCGCTCAACTGCTGAGCCACCCAGGGATCCCCCCAGCTCTGCTCTTCAAGCCCTTGTTAGCTCTTGTTAGTTAAGGCCCTGCCTGAGCCATCCACTTCCATGTAGATTATAAATTTCCTTAAGGGCAGGGACGATGATTTTTTTATTGTGTTAATTTGCTAGAACTGCTGTAACAAATTACCACAAACCATCACATCTTCCCAGAGTTGCATAGTGCTGTTTATTGGAGATATTTTCAAAAGTTGGACAGCATATTGTTTTGTAAAAGAGAAATGCTCTTTGTGTTCCTGAAATTGCATATTAAAAACTCATCTATAAACGGATAACTGCCATAGAGAAGAAAAATCAATATTTGGTTCCTGAACATTTTCATTTTAGACCTCTCTGAAAATTCTGAACTCTAGGAAGAATTATTTTTTTCTCAAAGACATAATTTATTTACAAACCAAAGAGACCAAGGAGCCTTTAGCCTACCTCTAAGCCCCTTCCTGAACAAAACCTGACAGTAGAGATGGCTCTTTACATCCTCACAAGGCTTTTGGCTGGAACAGGGGCATTGAGGCCCAGGCCTTCCTTAAAGACTCCAGCAGGACTGAACCATCTCCCAGGCAGTAAGAGGAACTAGCTAAGCTAGGTATCCACCTTCTGATCTTGCTACTGCCTTCCAGTGATGCTTGTGAGGCCCAGGGTAGTATCTCCAATCTCCCTATCAGAATTCTGAGTATCTCCTTCCCTTGACCCTGCATGTTGGGGTGGGCCTGGGTTACCTCAGAACTTTTCCCAAATAGACCTGCCTTAAGAGATATTATTATACTGACAAGCGTTCCTTATTGATGTTGGAAAGAATTGAGGTAAATATAAAAGACATCAGCTATTTTACGTAAATAAGAGAAGTGCAAATAATTAGGCAAAAATGGAGTCATACTCTAAAATAGATACCTACAGAAGTTTAATTAAATGAACAGTGAGCACAGCAGTTCAAGAAGAAATTTCACTTATGAATATGTAATAAGGGGGACGGCCTGGGTGCCTCAGTGTTTGAGCGTCTGCCTTTGGTTGGGGTCATGATCCTTGGGGTCCTGCTATCAAGTCCTGCATTGGGCTCCTCGTGGGGAGCCTGCTTCTCCCTCTGCCTATGCCTCTGCCTCTCTCTGTGTGTCTCTCATGAATAAATAAAAAAAAATTTAAATCTTAAAAGAAAAGAAAAAAAAAATGTAATAAGAGAATGTGACGGGTGCTCACAAGTCTAGTTTTACCCTGGGGTTTTCACAACACTGTGGGCACGTGCCTTCCTCACTGAAGACTGCCTGGAACTGGCTGAGTCTGCAAGCTGAGGCTCTTCACTTTGGTAGTGAGTAGCAGAGAACAACATTTTACCTGCTGGGGACATCATGGCAGGGACTGGGCCGTTGGACCAGCATAGAGGTCACTCTCACGTAAGTTTTAGGAGGGCGTTTACCATCTCTGTGACTTGGGCTAAGACTCCTTAATGATGAATACCAATAAAACTCCTAAAGGCTTATTTTCAGCCTGTTCCAGGCCAGATAACTTAAAGGGGGGGGGTGCTTGCTTCAGCAGGACATATACCAAAACCTAAAGGGGGGTGGGGGGAAAGCATCAAGAATTTTTCTTATGAAGAACTTCTGTAGAATATATACATCTGGTTTCAGTACTAAGACCAATTGTGTCATCTTAAGTAATTGATCTATTAGAAAGACTCCTGTGTATCAGGTCTTCATTGTTAGGATGTTTGGAGGCAAATCTGGGACTTGCCCTTGTAGCAGGTATTTAGCTTAATACAATATACATTTTTTATCTCGTTCCTCTCGCCTTATAATTTTACCCTTACTTTTTCTTCTACTTGTTTTTATGATCTTGAGGTATTTTATGCATCCTTCTGCTGTATCTTATATACAGCAGAGTAGGAAACAAATGGGCGGACGTAAGAAAAGATAGAAGGGAGGAAGGGAGGGAATGAGGAGGTTGAGAGGGAGAGAGACCTAACAGCCTCAAATGAAGGCAGGAAAGAGTACTAGACTATTGTCAGAAGGCCTGAGTTCTTTCCTAGCCCGTCTATTAACGTACTGGGCAATCCTGGCAAAACCCTTCACATTTCTGGCCCTTGGTTTCATCCTCCGTGAAATGAGGACAGTGGACAATGTGAACAGTAAGGTTGCGTCCAGATCTAATGTTTTATGGTTCTTAGCAGGCAAAGGAGGCAGGGAGAGATGACTTTGCAAACTGGCCAGCCTGCAGATAGCTTTGCTACTCCTAGTCTGACCATCTATGGTTCATGTGCTCTGAGTGTGGCAGGCTCTCACAGGAGCAAATTCCTTTCAACCAATTCAACTTCGACCTAGAGTCTTTCTCAATTAGACTATGTGGAGAACTCTTGTACTTACTCAACATTCTTGAGAAAAATCTTTGGAAGAGATGAGAGGGTGTTGAAAATTAAGATTACCTTGAAAAAAAAATGCCACCGAGAAAATAATAGTTTCCAAACTGCCATGTGAGTAAAATAGTACCAAAACGTGGGTTTTCCAAGATCACACTGATTTATTCATGTGTGGACTCTTGGTTTGAAATGTCATACTTTAGGCTTTTAAAGCTATGAACTATTTTTTAAAAATTAGTATTAAATAATAATAGTTATAAAGTATGATTTATGGGGTGTCATGAATTTGAGTGCATTTTCTAATCATTTTGAGTTTTTACAAGTGACTTTTCAATCAGGATGTAGAGAAAGAAAAAAATGAGATAATTGGAGATAGATAATATGGAACTGGACACAGAAGAGGTGCAGCATCAACTTGAAAAGAGATTTGAAAGTAAGCAACACTGAAAGAAAAACTTTCCAAAGCCAAAGGAAGATCTGGGGAGATAAGAAAATCAATGATATAAAAGTCTTAGTTTGCAGTATCAGTTTGGAGTATCAGAAAAATTTCAGAAAAACAGAGCCTATACTCTGATTTTTTTTATATGGACATGGACGTTCCTGCTTTTGCCTCTTCCCCTCTGGTAACTGCATCCTACTTCTATGTGGGGAACTTTGGGAAACTCCTTAATTCTACATGGACCGCATCATGGGGCAAGCTTCCCTCTCAACTTGTTCTCCTCAATCACAGGGATAAAGTGAGCATTTGACTCATCAGGCTTGAGAATCATAGCATCCCAATCCCTGGGCCTGGTTAGTGTTCCAGAGGTGGACACAGACAAGCCCAAGTAGAACCAATAAAAGTTTTGTTTAGGGTAATACTGTAAATCTGATTCAATGAACTTCAGCTATCTTCATGATTCCTCTTCAGAGAGAAGCTTGGAGTGACCTAACCCTGCTGACCCGTACATTATGTTGGTATGTTAGACATACAGCCATTCGTGGTCCATGAAGAGCTCCAAGCTAAGTTAAATCATGGTCTGACAATTTTCAAGTCAGGCTAAAGGGCCTCTGTCTCTTGGGGATCATTCAGGGTTTCTTATACCTTAAGGGAGTTTCCAGAATGCAGAAGGGATAAGGTGTAGGAATCAGAGAAAATGGAAAGGTCGTAAGATCAGCCCCAAGTCAGGCTCTGTGCTTAGTGCTGAGTCTGCTAGAGATTCTTTCCCCCTCTATCTTGCTGCCCCTCTGCTCCCCCCACCCCACTTCCATGGACACATGTGATCTCTGTCTCTCCCTCACAAATAAATAAATAAAATCTTTATTTTTTTAAAAAAGATTTATTTATTTATTCGTGAGAAACTCAAAGAGAGAGGCAGAGACATAGACAGAGGGAGAAGCAGGCTCCTTGCAGAGAGCCGGATGCGGGACTTGATCCCTGGATTCAGGATCATGCCCTGAGCCAAAGGTAAATGCTCAACCACTGAGCCACCCAGATTTCCCTACATGCTACATCATAGATGAATCTTAAAGATAGCATGCTAAGTGTAAGATGCTAGTCACAAGAGCTCTCATGTGATTCTATGTATATAAAGTCTCAAAAATAGGCAAATCTATAGAGACAGATATTAGATTGCTAGCTGCCTGGTGCAGGGAAGCATAGGTGTCAGGGTAATAGCTAAAAGGTATGGGGTTCCTCTTGGGAGGGGTGATAGAAATGTTCTATTGATTGTAATGATGACCATACAACTCTGTGAATATACTAAAATCATTGAAATGTGCACTTTATTTATTTTTTTTAATTTTTATTTATTTATGATAGTCACACACAGAGAGAGAGGCAGAGACACACACAGGCAGAGGGAGAAGCAGGCTCCATGCACCGGGAGCCAGACGTGGGATTCGATCCCTGGTCTCCAGGATCGCGCCCTGGGCCAAAGGCATGCACCAAACCGCTGCGCCACCCAGAGATCCCGAAATGTGCACTTTAAATGGGTGAATTGTATGGTATGTTTTAGATCTCAATAAAGCTATTACAAAAAGAAAAAAAAATAGACAAGCTGGATACTAGCATTCAGAAAAGGTTGATAAGGAGCAGGGAACACACATTTTGGATGGATTTAATCAAATGACAGGCAAAGAATAAAACTTTTCACATAGATTATCTCATTTAGCTTAATTCTTGCAACATTCCAATACAGGAAGATTTGTAAAAATCCTCAGTTCACAAAAGCATAAAGCTCAGCTCATTGTGACTTCAGAATCTTTGCCCTTGGCATTTTCTGAAACACAATGCTTCCATGTGGATCCCGCCTACGACAGCTTATTTATTTCTGTCCTCAGTTAGGTTCTCACTTTATTGTTCTTTTCTCTTCCTATTCTACTGGGTAGGTGTTTTCAATAATCACTTCAGGTTCCTTTCTAGAGCATTATTACTCTACTCAAAGAATTTCAATATTCATTCAGACTTCAATGTTCAAATCTGCTGAAACCATCTGATACCCTGCTAAAAGGGGTTTCGGTTTGTCCACTTTTTTACAGTTTTCAAAACAACTTTCCATTGCCCTACATATGAATGGATTTAGCATTCTTTGATCACACTTCTTTCCTTCCAGATTATAAGTGCCATCAGAGGTAAAATAATTCCAAATAATCACAATGTACTGTAAGTGGGTAGTAAGGGTTAGAATTGATTGCTTTTTCACTTATTATGTGCCAGGCTTATAAATTCTTTATGCATATTATCTCAGGAACTCAATAAATATGTATTTTTTGGAATTAATGTTGTAGCCAAAGAAGGGCAGGGGAACTCAGGAGTGATTTCATATAGCAGAGGATGTCTGAGCTGAGTCACCGAGAATTGGTAAAAATTTTATGTAGATAATGACAGAGAAGTGCACTATAGATCAAGGAATACTTTTGGGGAGGAACTAAGGTCAAGAATCATTGGTATCAAAAAAAAAAAAAAAAGAATCATTGGTATCAGATAAACCTGAATTCAATTCCTGCCTGAGCTTCTCACTAACCATATTATCTCTGGAACTCCTAAACTCCTCTAGGATTCTGTGTTCCCAGCTATAATACAAGATGTCAGAACCTATTTTTTAAGAGTATTGTAGATAGAGCTTAAAGCAGTACCAGGCACAAAATTCTAAGTGCATCCTAAAGCCTCAATTTAGATTTTTTAGATTTATTGTCTTGCTTATGAAAGATTTTAGTAGTGAGAATAAATGGCCTTGGGAAACAGACCCATTATACACCTACCTATTTTTAGCTGATAGGAAAGATTCAGTAGTAGTTGTTCTTATTATGTCCATGCATAGCAGTTATCTGGGAAGAATGGATTAAGGGTAACATTGGTAGGGTAGAGATGGGAGAAGAAAAAACTGAGAGCTGATGAGGTGAGAGGCTCTGTCTGTCATGGTAAGCGATTAAGGCTTCTTTTTTTTTTTTAAGATTTTATTTATTTATTCATGAGAGACACAGAAAGAGAGGCAGAGACACAGGCAGAGGGAGGAGAAGCAGGCTTCATGCAAGGAGCCCAATGTGGGACTTGATCCCAGGAATCCAGGATCAGGCTCTGAGCCAAAGATAGACCCTCAACTGCTGAGCCACCCAGGCATCCCTGGGCTTCACTCTTTAAGACAGTGTCAAAAACACAAATGTCTCCAGGGACCAGAATTAGGTGACAAATGAATGACTTAAGTAGGTTATTAGAAAATGGTGTTTATATTGACTCAGATACACATCATGTGTATGTCTTTGCTTCTGATAGAAATCTACTTTTTCTCATTTTTTTTTTCTGAATTCATTGCCATTTCAAATTTTTCTTCTGCTTTCCCAATTAACATAAACTCAGGTATCATAATATTTTACTTTTCTCTTTCCTCTTCCTTGTCTGAGGAAAGAACACCACAAAAGTAATAATAAATGGCAGCTGATGGCAGCCTCGGTGTAGACAAACAATAAGGCATGGTGGGTATTATGTTGAACTTGAGAATTAGGATGCTTGGGTGGCTCAGTGGTTGAATGTCTGCCTTTGGCCCAGGGCATGATCCTGGAGTCCTAAGATCGAGTCCCACATCAGGCTCCCTGCATTCATTCAGCCTGCCTCTCTCTCTGCCTATGTTGCTGCCTCTCTCTTTCTCTGTGTGTCTCTCATGAATTTAAAAAAAAAAAAAAAAGAACTTGAGAATTAGGCCCCATTTAAAAAAGGCAGCAGCTGTGGCTGTGGCCCTGTTTGAATTGGGCCCAGTGTTCCCAGATCTTTAATTTCCTAAGAAAAAGTTAAATATGCTTGTGTATGTAGGTGTATGACATGTTAAGATTTTTCAATATTGGCCAGAAATTAATTTTCTTTTCAAACAAATCATTGTTGAGGCAAAACAAAACATGTCTGTGGTCCAGATTTGACCCAAGGGGCGATCAGTTTGCAATCATTGTATAGGGGTGGGAAATCATTAAAACAGCTTGAGATGAGGGTCACAGGACCAGACTTACATTCCTGAAAAAGCCCTGAGAGAGCAAATTCTTGTCTGGGGACTGGGGACTAGAAAAGGAATTTTATAGTTGGAGAGGAAAACGTTGAAGGCTAACTAAGCTCATGGCAATGTGGAAGAAAGAGCATACATCTAAGGGAAAAATCTGAGGTTGAATGTTTAGGACTTGTGACTCTTTGGAAAGAAAGAGAACAAGACATCACCAGTGATCCCTAGATTTCTATTCTGAGTAGGTACCATTAACTAAGCTACAACTATGAATAGACTGATGAAACTTTTCCATGCCCAGTATGGTGTTGGAGAGTGGGCCTTGGGAAAGGCACATTTGGGGAGCAGACCCTAAATGATACCTCTATGGAGATGGTGAAGGTTCAGCTCTCAAGCTTTTCTGTCCTGGGGGATCAAGAAGGACTTTACAGAAGAGGAGCTACTAAACTAAGAGCTGGAAGGCTCAGAGGCCATTTGGTTTGGTTTAACTGTTCTGTCCCTCCTCTTCTGCCCTTTCCTGTCCTGTCCTCCGGGGACTTGGTGACTGAACACTCGGCACCTGTGCTGTAACTTGGACTGACTCATAATCCCCTTAGGAAGCTGTATGCAAGAACAGCCCTAGACTCCTGCCATACAACTTCCTAGTCCATCTGGAAAGGGCCTGGACAAGTCAGTCCTCTGGGGATCTCATAGGTTAACACTTTATTAAAACAGCTCTGCCAGTTAGCTGCTCTGTTATCACTCAGGACTTAGCAGCCTACCTGATTTCTCTCTCCATGCCTCCTCTCTGATATTGTTAAGTGCCTTTGGACCTAGTTGTGTTTTCACAGGTCATAGAAGATGATGACCTTCTTTCTGCTCTTGGGGACTTCCCATCAATGACTAAATGAAGAGGTTTATCCCCTTCCTACCTGCAAGTCATTAGGAGCAATGTCACTCTTTAACCGAGATGAGCTCAGAGAGCACACAGGTCTAAATTCTGAAGAAAGTAACTTCATTTCAGCAAACTTTTTTTGAAGTGTGGCAGAATGGGGAAGTTCATGAGTAACCTTGATTTTTTTTGTAAGATTTTATTTATTTATTCATGAGGGACACACAGAGAGAGGCAGAGACATAGGCAGAGGGAGAAGTAGGCTCCCTGTGGGAAGCCTGGTACAGGACTTAATCTCAGGACCCTAGCACCCCAGGATCACTACCTGAGCAAAAGGCAGATGCTCAAGGTGCTTTGAGCTGAGCCACCCAGGTGCCTCAGTAACCCTGACTTTATAAGAGTCTTCTCTGACTTTAAGATTATCTGGATTGGGACACCTGGGTGGCTCAATGATTGAGCATCTGCCTTCAGCTTGGGTCATGATCCTGGGGTCCTGAGATCAAATCCCACATTGGGGTTCCTGCATGCAGCCTGCTTCTCCCTCTGCCTATGTTTCTGCCTCTTTCTCTCTGTCTCTCATGAATAAATAAATAAATAAAATTACCTGGATTTCAGCCATGTAATTCATCCACATCTACAGACACAAGCCTTTTTCTCAGGTGACTGTAAGGCAAAGTAATTTTGGTAAAAGGAAAGGTGTACTTATGAGGTCCAAGGGGTTTCTGGTTTGGGCTAACTGTCACACAGAACTGCAGACATGGCTTCAAGCACTGTGTTTTTGAGAGAGGCCAGAGACATTGGCAGTGGGAGAAGCAGGCTCCATGCACCAGGAGCCCGACGTGGGATTCGATCCCGGGTCTCTAGGATCGCGCCCTGGGTCAAAGGCAGGCGCCAAACCGCTGCGCCACCCAGGGATCCCCAAGCACTGTGTTCTTCATGTGTCGTGGGAACAGGCTAAGTGGCTAGCATTTGTTATATCTTGTAATTTTCGTAGTCACCTTGCCGTATTGTCTTTATTTCACAAGATGAGAATATTGATGTTTCAAATGATAAGTAACTTACCCAAAGACATAAACTTCTAAAGTGTGAAGTTCAGAATTCTAACTCAAGACCATCAGGATCAAAAGACTATTTGTTATTTCTTCCATGAAAACATGCATGCTAAGAATGCATTTCTCATGTACTTATTTATATTCACTCAGTTAACATTAACAGAGTATCTGCCAAATGTGGAGAACTGTCCTAGATGCTAATTTTTCAGAAACAATGAAATTCATCTGCTGGATCTGAGTGATTTATTATTGAATCCCCTCAGAGGCAAAACCAAAGGTTGCCATGTTATGGTGCTTTTTTATCAGTTAAAAAAATAGTGATCGGGCAGCCCCGGTGGCTCAGCGGTTTAGCGCCGCCTGCAGCCCAGGGTGCGATCCTGGAGACCCTGGATCGAGTCCCACGTCGAGCTCCCTGCATGACGCCTGCTTCTCCCTCTGCCTGTGGCTCTGCCTCTCTCTCTCTCCTTTCTGTGTATTCTCATGAATAAATAAATAAAATCTTAAAAAAAAATAGTGATCATCTCCCTGTATATATTTCTTTTTTGAAAATTACATACATGTACTACTGGTATATTTTATGTATATTTTATAAAACATTAGATAAATCAAAATTTAAAATAATAAAGAAAAATAGAAACTAAAAAATTTAAATGATTTTCTTCGTGCTCACCAAACAGGTATTCTTTACCCTAGTTTGGAGATCGTTGAACCAGAATAAAAAGTCTATAATATCTCCATATGACTCTTGAGGAGTTCATGATCCTGTCAGTATATGCACTGTGGTACATGTTATTTGAGAAAGCATCTAGGGTTCCCTGGAAGAATCAGGAAAGGCTTTATGAACCAGGTGACATTGGTCCTGAATTGTGAAGAATGAGCAAGCATGATGGCCAGTAGAAAAGAGGAAGTTCATTTCACACAGAAAGAATAGCAGGACAAAAATCATACATTTGTGAAAGCCTAGTGTACAGGAGAGGGATGCAAACTTTAGCATGGTTTATTTCTCTCCCACACCAGAACACTAGGTGTGGGAGAGAAATAAAGAACACCTAGTGTTCTGGTGTGAGAGAGAAATAAAGAACAATAGGTCAGATCAGATGATGAAGGGTTGTTTATGCCATGCTGAGGTCGTGATGTTATAGCTTAGGTAACAGAACCATTGAGTAAGGAGAGAGAGTTGGGAAACTATTGCCATGATTTAGGAAAATATAATAAAGGCATGAGCTAAGGAAGTGGCAATGGGATGGGTAGAAGAGATGGATTCAGGAACTATAACTGAGTTTGGATAGAAAGAACTGCATTATTGAATAGGTGTGGACATGAGGAAGAGGGAGACATTGAGGAAGAAACCAGGGTTTCCGCTAGGAGTAGAATGGAAGATGATTCC
Organism: Vulpes lagopus; assembly: GCF_018345385.1. Classification (NCBI taxonomy): domain Eukaryota; kingdom Metazoa; phylum Chordata; class Mammalia; order Carnivora; family Canidae; genus Vulpes; species Vulpes lagopus. The sequence goes on from NC_054829.1 coordinate 106,367,576, forward strand.
AGAGGCTAAGACAAGAAGCCTCTATCCCAGTGTTCAGGGATTAGTGTGGTAAAGTGCTCAGCCTCTGGAACAGAACAACCCAAACAGAAAGCCTTGCTGCTTCACTGCCTGCCTTGTGTGATCTTAATCATTGTGTTATATATCTGACCCACACTTTTCTCATCTGTACAACTGGCACACTCTCATGCTCTGTGGCAACATGTCAGTGAAGAAAAATTGCTTTGAGCAACTGAGCTAGCAGGCTCAGATTTTAACAGTACTGGTAAAATACTTGTTTTATGGCTGCTGTAGCAAATTACCGTAAATTTGGTGGCTTAAAACAAAAGCTTTGTTCTCTCACAGGTCTAGAGGCCAGAAGCCCAAAATCAGTATCATGGGGCCACCATCAAGGTGCCAACAGGGCCATGCTCCCTGGGAAATCTGGAGAAGAGTCTGGTCCTTAGTTTCTCCAGCTTTTGATGACTGTAGGCATTTCTTGGCTCCTTGGGAGTGCCACTCCATCCTTCAAAACCACCATCTTCAAATCTCTATCTGCTCTGTCTTGTATCACCTTCTTCTCTGGGTATCTGTGTTAAATCTCCCTGTGTCTCCCTCACATAACAATAAATGTGATTTATATTTTGGCCCACCTGGATAAACCAGGATAATTTCTCTATCTCAATACCCTTAACTGAATCACATCTACAAAGACTTCTTCTGCCACAGAACATAATATTTACAGGTTCTAGGGATTAGTATCTGATATCCTTGGGTGGCCATTATTCAGTCTAGAGAAACATTTTATTTAGAATTTTAGAGTTTTTAGATTTTTATGTGATACAAGCTGGAGTGAATTCCTTCCTGGATTTATTTTTTCCCCATGGGAAAGAATGAATAAACTTGGGGGAAGTTAAGGTTTGGAAACACTTTCTTTTAAGATCAAATGAACCCTATATGTGTCAGATCCGTTTTTTTCCTTCCTTGTAATATCAGACAGTTGGAAATTTGGCATTGTGTAGCTATAGCTCATGAATAAATGGAAACTATATGCTAAATCATTTCACTGATATTCAAAGTTTCCAGGTAACACTTGCATTTCCTCTGCTTTCAATAGAATAGATTTACTTAAAATAATTTATTTCCCAAAGCGAATAACTTCCATCACATTTTTATGGCACTGTATAATTTCAGAATGTACAAATACAATATATAAGGACTGTGACATGATGACTATGATAGATAACTGAAGAATGGCCCAGCAGTCACAGTCTACTCTCCTTTTAAAAATCTTTTATGTAAACTAGAGGTTGGAAAGCAAAAAAACTATGTGTTAGCTAAAGCCAGGCCAAATGTTAACTTTATTGAAGCTGAGATGGCTTGTTTATTCATTTGATTTATGAGCTGATGCTTGAAATGGTAATCATTGGCTTTAATTGTATGCACTTACTGATAAAAAAAATAGTTTTCTATGATACAGTAGACCAATTCAGTAAATATTAAAAATATTCTGTAGCTTAATAAACAATAGAGGAATTTCAAATCTGGTCTTAATCTGCATGGCTTTGAAATATGCAAAGTAATTTGAGGGTCTCCAGGAAGTTTCCTCTACCACAGATGATCTTAATTAACATGTTCAGAAGCATCACCTGTAATAATTATTACTTTATGCTAAGCTTTACTCTTTAGGTATTATACTAGAGCATGTGGGCGTGTTGGGGGAGTCAGTTATATGTAGATTTATGTGAGACGCTAGTTCAGTTCAGGTTAAGACTGGGCTCTTATTATTCCATAATGAGTAACATGGAATTTGTATCTAGTTTGGACCTAAAGTTGGATATAAAAGCTAACCTTCAATGCAGATCAGGAGTTCTAGAGGCAGGTGAGTGTCTTAAATAGTGGTGTGTACTAAAACTAGAATTTCAGTTCAGACGGTGGCTTTCTAAAGCAGTGACTTGACAATATAGCATTGAAGGCAATAGTTCCAGGATTGAGTGACATATTTTAGGCCAATGGAAGAAAAACACCCCCAGCATTCTTCTTTCTCATATGCATGGCCGATATTGCATATTGATCAGTTTTCAATTCTTCTAAGTTGAGTCATCAGTTCTTTTAAATATAGCACACTTAGCAGCCACTACCAATAAATAAATAGATGTAAGAGGGAATGGCAGGAGCTGTTGACTTCCTACCTAGGAGCTATTTTTTTTTTTTTTCCTAGGAGCTATTTTTATTTCTTATCTCCTTACTAGAGACCCTGCCTCCCATGATAGAGGATGAAAATATATTACAATATGCTTTCTTAAGATTCTTATTCAAAGGCATGGATCTTACTGGGCTTCTTAAAAATATTGAATGAAACACTCTTATTCTTCAGCTGAATGTTAGTAAACCTATAAAGGATGATTCCTCAAATTTGACACCTACAGTGTGTGCATTTGAAGGAACAAGCTTGGAGTCCAAACCAATCTGATGTGATGGCATGATAGAAAAACAAAAACAAAAACTCTAGTCTTTGATGATTTTATTGAGCCATTGAACCAACTCTGGTACTACCACTTTCTTTCAGACATCCATTTTATGAGAAAATGAATAAATCATAAGTACCTGAGTAAATATAAAATATTTCCCCTCCCTTTCTTAAAATATATTACTGCTTAAGCCAAAAATTATAACATTGTCATGTAGGGACTATAATGCATGCAGACGTTACATATATGACAACTGTAGAATAAAAGCTAGAAGGCCATAAGTAGATCTATAGGATTGTAAGATCTCTATGTTTTACAAGTGGTATAATATTAACTCTAGATCAATTGCAAAAAGTTAAGGATGTACATTGAAATCTTTACCATAATCACTAAAATTAATACACACAGATACAGTTTATAAGCCCATAGATAAAGTATTCTAAAAAAAAAATCAAAAGAAGGAAACATGAAACAGAAAAATATTCTAACAAACAAAGAAGGGGGAAAACAGAAATCAGTAAAATGGTAGATCTAAACTTAATAATGGTTGATAATTATATTAAATACTAATATTCAAACACTCAAAACATACAAGCACAGGAGTGCCTGAGTGGCTCAGTGGTTGAGCGTCTGCCTTCAGCTCAGGTTGTGATCTGGGGTCCTGGGATCGAGTCCTGCATCAGGCTCCCAATGAGGAGCCTGCTTTTCTCTCTGCCTATGTCTCTGCCTCTCTCTCTCTATGTCTCTCATGAATAAATAAATAAAATCTTTAAAATACACACATACACACACAGCACAGATGGGAGAGTTAAAAAGCAAGATTTTCCAAATAGATTGCAAAGCAAGACCCAACTGTATGCTGTTTATTGCAGATGCACTACAAATATAAAGATATTGATAGGTTGAAATAAATTCAGGGAAAAGATATATCATTCATACAATAAGCACAGGAAAGATGGAATGGCTATATTAATATCCGCTATGATAGAGTTCAAGACAGAGTATTGTCAGAAATAAAGGAGATTTCATAATGATAAAAGGCTCAATTCATTAGGAAGGCATAACAATAAATTCATAGAACTTAATAATGGGTTGGATCACAAAATCAAACCCACCTGAATGCTGTACACAAGGAATTACCTGTAGCAAAGTAATTTAGACAGATTAAAAGTTAAAGAATGCATAAAATTCTAACAGACATATGTGAGCAGAAAAGAATAGAGGCTGTGATCAAAGTATAATTGAAATTAAGAGACAAGTGGTGACTTTATAAAACTAGAGTTCAGTGAAGATATAGAAATCATGAATATCTATGCATATAATAGAATAACCATGATATTCATTAAGCCAAAATTATGAGAAAGAAAGGAGAATTAGAAATATGTTAACGTTAATAGACATTGGTTAACCTCTCAGTTCAAAATATAACAACTGGGCAAAAGTAAGGATATAAAATACCTAAATACCATTACACTAAAGTAGATTTGATTGATAGGTATTAAAACTAGAGAATGTCCATAGTAAAGATACAAAATATGATTATTTTTGGTTTCTCAGCTTCTTGGTTTCAGGTATATTCTGAAACGAGCTCTTCTATTCAGAGGGCAGGGAGAGATCCAAGAAAGGCAAGCCACTCCACATTGGTAGGTGGCAGGTTTAAAAAGCAAGGGAACTTATATTCAAGGGTTATCTTAGGCATAGCAAGGTGAGTGGATCTCCATACGCTGTCCCCGAACCACTAAATCTTAAATGTCTATATACAGCCCTTACCTGGGTTCAGTCACATATATTGTCCAGGTGGTCTCAACACCACATCGCTATATCAAAGCTATGTCCTTGGAGCAGCCTCTGCTTAGCAGGGAAGGCAAGCAATACACACATTCCAAGGACAAAAGTGGAGGTGAGGTGCCTCTGATGGCTGGGGTCCTGCTCACCGGTTAACTGGTGGTCATGTCTTCTCAATGACTTCCCTCAACAATTATGTATCAGGCTTCCAAGGAATACTCAATAAACACACTCTGAGGAAAAGAGGACAAATATGTTCAAGGAAAAAGGGCAATGTTGACCTAATAATTAAAATGAAAGAAAATGTGGAAGAAAGCTAAAAGAAATAAAAGGACTCTTAACAATGGAGAACAAACTGAACGTTACCAAAGGGTAAAACAGGGGATGGGATTTAGGAGTGTACTTTTCGTGATGAGCGCAGGGTAATTACAGAAGTGTTGAATCACTATATTGTACACTTGAAACTGATATAACACTTTATGTTAACTATACTGGAATTAAAATAAAAACTTAAAAGAATTAAAAAGATAAATTTTATAGGAAAAGTGCCATTTGGTATGAGGTAGACAAGAAGTAAACAAGATTCTTGTTCTCGGGATCCCTGGGTGGCGCAGTGGTTTGGCGCCTGCCTTTGGCCCGGGGCGCGATCCTGGAGACACGGGATCGAGTCCCACGTCGGGCTCCCGGTGCATGGAGCCTGCTTCTCCCTCTGCCTGTGTCTCTGCCTCTCTCTCTGTGTGACTATCATAAATTAAAATAAATAAAAAAATTAAAAAAAAAAGATTCTTGTTCTCAAGCAGTTTACAATCTAAAACAGGTGAGAGATAGAAACCTTTAAAATACAATTCAACAGGTCAGCCCAGGCAGCTCAGCAGTTTAGCGCCGCCTTCAGCGTCCTACGTCAGGCTCCCTGCATGGAGCTTGCGTCTCCCTCTGCCTGTGTCTCTGCCTCTGTGTGTGTGTGTCTCGCATGAATAAATAAATAAAATCTTTAAAAAAATACAATTCAACAAATGAAATGTGCTGTGAGAACAATACAAATGTATACTCTGAGAGCATAGATGGGAGAGCAATCCCTCATTTGTGGAGGAAAAGTTTGAGTTAGACTTTTTCTTAGGTTGGGCTGTCCTAGAAGCTGACTTTGTGGCAAGGATTTGAGAAGCAATTTTAAGAAGGACTGAAAAGGGAATGGGAAATGAGTCAGGGAATGGAAGGAAGCCAATGTGTTTACAGAGCAATTAGGGTTCAATCCCACAGGGATCACTGGGAAACAGTGAACTGTATGCTCCCAGTTGTCCCATCTGGGGAGTGAAGCATTATGGTATTCATCCCCAGCTGCTCACCGTTGATGAAGGGTTACTTCAGAGATGTGAACTCAGTGCTTCTGGCCTTCTCCTCAGGTTAGGCATACATCTGTGGGCTGACAGCCATAGGTTCTAAGGCATGTGGATGGGCCAACAATAGCATCTCCTCTACTATACTGAAGGTTTTTTAGGGATTCTACAGAGAAAGACTATTTGTTGAATAACATAAATGGACAGATGGATGAATGAATGAATGGATGGATGGATAGGCTAGTGGAATGGATGGAAAGGAACCAACTTATATGATTTTAAAAAATGAAACAACTGAAATGGAAACAGTGTTGTGGACTTTTGAACTTACGCTCTTTTCCCTTTTTATAGAGGAGAATCTCTATATATGAGTATTAACCATTTTTTTTTTGTTATTTATACTACAAACATTTTCCCCTAATTACCATTATCTTAATTTTCACTAAGCCGGTTTTAGGCATTATTGGCTATTTTATTTTAATTAGTAATTTTTATAATGATTACATATTGAAATATTCTAGATATATTAGGCTAAATAAAATACATTATTAAAATTATTTTTACCTGGTTCCTTTTAATTTTTTAATATGGCTACTAGAAAGTTTTAAATTATGTATGTGGCTCACATCATGTTTTTATCAGACACTAGATTCCTAGTAGAACTCTATAATCAAATCTTAAAGTAGGTGTTAGACCCTCATTTTTAGGGTAATAGATCAAAATTAACAACAAAGGAAAAAAGATGGTATCTATGACACAGACTGAGAGCCACATCTCTGTATCCAGCTCAAGTATTGCATTGGCCAGATAGTCATGAGACTAGATTTTGTCTATGAGGTATAATTGGAAGTGTTGTTTGTGGGAGATCCTATATGGATTGGCTGATTTTTCTAAAAGAAATATTGTGTGTGTGTGTGTGCCGGGGGCTTGGTTGCAATTTTTTTTTTTTTTTTTTACCTAATGTGGGGGTGAGGAGAAATCCTATTTTTACTATATTTTTGGTTTTTCTTTTCTATTAACATTACCTTTTAGCCTTGAATTTTTACGAAATTTTCTCCTGACCTAAAAATTTCATTTGTAATCTGGAGATTTGAAATCACAGGACCTCATATTACACCAATTTTTTCCAAAGAGTTCAAACCACTTTGATACCAGAACACAGTAAAAATTTGCAGCCATTTCAAGCAGCTAGTGGGCTTTTTACATATCATCATTAACTGGTACTGTTAAATGTTCTGAGAGGTGAATGTAAAATGTAAAAACCGTAGGGGTTTTTTTTTTTTAATATATAACAATAAACTTTCAAAGAAAAACAAAACAGCTTCCAAGAAGTCTCCTTAAATTGGAGACTGGTTTGAAAGTCTTTCTCTTCCTCCCTCCTCCATCCTATTGCCTGGAATGTGGATTCAATGGCTGATGCTCTAACAATCAGCTTGGACAATGAGTTTGAAGGGCACAATTTAGACGTGGCAGGGTGGTGAGCTAGAAAGATTCCTGCTTTACCTCCAAATTTCTCCTATTTGAGAGAGAAATAACTTTCTATGGTGTTTAAGTTAGTGTTATTTTGGGATTTTCCACTATATGTCCTCATTGGAAACTGACCTTTGAGTTATTCAGGATGGACTCTGTCAGCAAAGATGGCTTCCTTTATATCTCCTGCAAGTCCTCTGAGATACTCGGGGCCTCCTCTTTTGCCATCTTGAAACCCATTTTAATCTCTTTAGGGATTAATTCTTCCTCCAGTAAGCTGTCCAGTGCAGGGAACAGTAGAATCTCTCATGTTGCCCTGCCTCTTGCTGTCATGGTGGCCATGCTGGCGTCTGCAAGCAGAGTGGAGTGAGGCAGGAGGAGGAGCAGGAGGAAGGACTTTATTGGTTATTTTAAATTAAATGCAAGAATTGTTACTCATAAAGAAGAAAAGAAATCCAAAAGCAATGAAGAAATAAACAGGAGGCTGTCTTATTTAGGGGGCTTACGTGAAAGGTCCATCTCTATGAATGTACTTGGTTTGGTGGTATGTTTTTATCAGTTTGGACTGTATACAATGTTATGTATAGGATTCAGTAGGATTTCTGTACCTGGAGAACTGTAACCATATAAAATGCATACTATTCTGTCTTTTTATCTCTGAGTGTAAATAAAACACCTATTTAATATAATTCAATGCTCCAAAGTACTTTTCCAATTCCTTTCTACCTACACGCCATTTTTGTACTGTGAATGGATATACTATGGTGTATCTTTCTACGTGATTTAAAAATATGATACTTGGTTTCACACCTGGTCTGTTGATAGTCTTGAATTCAGTAGAATTCCAAGCAGAAATTCTATACTATAAAAACATTGTTCTAGCAGGTAATACCAGTAAAGTGGGAATAGATATCTTCTCATTACTCATAGCTGCTCATATGGAAAGTCTTTTAAATAGCGCTGATATAAGACTAATTAAGCCTTTTATAATCTAGGCATTCTGTCTTTTCCACTATCCTGTTAACTAATAACTTTACTCAAGTTTCCAGTGACTTGACAACTTAGTTTTCTTTATGATCATTTTGTCCTTTCACTAGGGGTTACCTTTTTGTTGCTAAATATGAATTCATAAATCTATTTACTCTTGTGAAATATAAATAATACTTCTCCTAAAGATTTGATGAGAAAAAAAATCTGTAAAAGTTATGTTGCCTATTTCTGAAAATCTGAGTATGATTTTAGTTTTCTCCCATACCTGTCTCACCATTATATGTTGAGTATATGATGGTGGGAGCAGCTAACTGGTCCCTTTAGTGCACAGGCCTTTGGATGAAGAGGAACTGGACTCCAGGAGCTGTTCTCAGGACCCTAAAACTGAATTTACATGATGAGGTCTGGATTTTCCTCTGGTGCTATAATGGATGAGACTTTTGAAAGCCTTGGAAAAGAGCAAGTGTAACCTAAGTGGAGTAGGAATGTATGGAATGCATTCTGTAGTGATTTTTTGGAAAATATTTTATTTATTTATTCATGAGAGACACAGAGAGAGAGGTAGAGACACAGGTAGAGGGAGAAGCAGGCTCCATGCAGGGAGCCCCACATGGGACTTGATCCTGTGTCTCCAGGATCGCACCCTGGGCAGAAGGCAGCGCTAAACTGCTGAGCCACTTGGGGCACCCTCCTGTAGTGATTTTTAAATATGTTCACAAATCTTGGCTACTTTTCTTTTTTAAGAGATGAGCTTAATTTTCCTCTTCTTGTATCGGGTTTGGCCTTCTTGGCTCTCTTCTAATGAATATGGTAAAGCAAAAGTGACAGTATATAGTTTTGGAGACAAGGTCAAAAGGGTATTGAAGCTTCCTTTGTGCTTTTTCTTGCAGGGAGAGATTAGCCACCCTGCCATGAGAACACTGAGGCAGCCTATGTAAAGGGTCTACATGACAACGGACTGGGGTGTACTGTCCATAGCATGTAAGGAACTGAGGCTCCCTGTCAAAACCTTTGTGAGTATGCCATCTTGGGGGCAGCTCTTCCGGTCCTAGTTAAGCCTTTTTACTACAGCCCCTGCCAACATCCTGACTACAACTACGTGAAACGCTCTGAGTCAGAATCATCCAGCTAAGATTCTTAAAACTTCCTATCACAGAAATTATAATAACTGTCATTTTATCATTTATTTTACTTTATTTATTAGGGAGTGAGCATGCACACAAGTGGGGGGCAGGGCCGAGGAGGAGAGAGGGAGACAAGCAGACTCGCCACTGAGTAGGGAGCCCCACAACATGGGGCTCAATCCCAGAACCCTGAGATCATGACCTGAGCTGAAGGCAGGCACTTAACCGACTGAGCCACCCAGGTACCCAAGATACTGTCATTTTAAACCATGAAGTTTGAGGATAATTTGTTATTCAGCAATCGATAACTAGATAACTAATATAACAGTCTATGGGTTATGTATCAGTTAAATGTGGCCACAAGTATGCCATGTAACTGACAGTTACAGAATTTCAGTGGCTATAACAATAAGCATTTATTAGGGGGTTCAGCTGAACTGGGCTGAGCTCAAGAAAGTGGTTCTGTTGTCTCAGCTAGGCTTGCTCTTGCATCTAAGGTGAATGGGGATTCATCCTTATGATTTTCTCATTCTCTCTCTAAACTACCAGGCTATTCCAGGCATGTTCCTCTTTGAGGTATATGAGGGCAAGCCTAATCCTTCGTATGACTTTAATGCCCTTGGAGACATCCCACCTACTATCACTGCATAAGCCTAAGCAGTCATATGCTGGCCTCAAAGCTGCAGATGAGGGGGAAATACACCTTGCCTTAGAAAAGAGAGGAGCTAGCCAGTTCCATGACAAAAGGTGTGGATATCAAGAAATGTGACAACTTGGAGCCAATGAGGCCATCTATCACAAGTGAGGTGAAGGCAGCAAGTTTCGCAGTGGATTGGAAATGGCTTGAGAGGAGTAAGAACTGAATAGAACTGCATGGTATGAAAAGGAGGGTTGGTGGTGCTTTCACTGCCAATGAAGCCGCAGCAGTCCTCTGCAGTGGATCCAGGAAAACCACTGGTGAAGGTGGTCATAATGCAAACAAGTTTGCAGTCTTGCTGAGACAGGTACTGTCTTGTATATTCATTTCACAGATGAGAAAAAAAAAAAGGACACACCACCTCCAAAGATAAGGTAACACATTTAGGTAGAAATTATAAAGGTGATGTTGAGCTCAAATTTATGCTGGCAAACCCCTTGCAAATTCCAACACCCTAGGAGTGTGTGTGAGTTTTCCTGAGAAAAGAGAATGAAAACAGGTATCCATTTTGAGTTTTGTTTGCACTAGGCATGTCTTAATTTTTTTTTAAATGAGCGTTTGGAGTTTCATGCTCAAATATCTTTTTTTTCCAAATATCTTTTTATTAAACATAAACATCTGCTTATTTGGGGGGAAATATTTATGTTACTTGGAACAATGTAGTATTCCTCAAAATATACCCATATACATGACTAAGCGGTCCTTGGGATTTCAGATGAAGTGGTGCGGTTTACAAATGGAACAGCTTAGAGAAGATGATATATTTAAGTGTCTAAATTTAGCTTTTTTCCTTAATTCAAGTGAAATCTAAACAAATCCTTTTTTGGTCTGGCAGTCAGCATAAACATAGGTGCTTGATCCTTCGAGTGGAGCAAACAAAAATTGTGTTATAATTAAAAAAAAAAAGGAGAGGACAGGAGAATCCTCGAGTTAAATTCTGAGCTTGCCTATTTATTTTCATTTTACTCTTTCCACTTCAGTTCTCCGATCTGAAAAATATGCCTTATGTTATATCTACTATTGTTTTGTTGTTGTGCAAGGTATGCCTGGACAATGAACTTTACAAGAATCATTCACAGACATGAGTATCTTTCCTCTCTCTCCTCCATGGACTCCAGGGGTTCTTTGTGCTCAGATATGGAATAGGCAATGTTTCTTAACCTTGAGACTTGCAAGTTTGGGCTAGATTATTTTCCTCTTGCCTTCTAACAATAAAATATCATCATTAAGTACAGTAGGGTTGATCCAGTCTCCTACCACTGGGAAGCTTGATTGCACCTCAGTATGACTCACCCCAAATCTCATTAATAAGAACCTGTTTTCTCTCTCAGTACTGAGGCCTGTTTTTAAAAATTTCCCACTGCTTTATTTTCTCCTTTGTACATCAGGAGATGAATGAATTTTTTTTTTAATTTTTATTTACTTATGATAGTCACAGAGAGAGAGAGAGAGAGGCAGAGACACAGGCAGAGGGAGAAGCAGGCTCCATGCACCAGGAGCCCGATGTGGGATTCGATCCCGGGTCTCCAGGATCGCGCCCTGGGCCAAAGGCAGGCGCCAAACCGCTGCGCCACCCAGGGATCCCCGAGATGAATGAATTTAAAGAGGTAGTGAGTTTTACAGCAATGAGCTCTATTATTTATAGTAAAGATTTTATTCTCAAAATTTCAAAATGATCTAGAAAAGATTCTCTAAGGTGTTAGGCAAAATTTATTATAGTGTTAAAATTATGTGACTGTTTCTTCTCTCTGGATTAGTAATATTCTACATTGTGATTACATTATTTTCTTCTTTAAAAAATCATGCTTAAACAAAAAGGTGGAATGGAAGTGGGGGGAGGAATACCAGTATTAGTACCAAAAATGTTTACTCTGCTTTTTTTTTTTTAACATTACATTCAAGGGACACCTGGGTGGCTCAGTGGTTGAGCATCTGCCTTTGGCTCAGGGTGTGATCCGGGGTCTGAGGATCGAGTCTTACACTGGGCTCCTTGTGAGGAGCCTACTTCTCCCTCTGCCTGTTGCTTTGCTTCTCTCTCTGAGTCTCATGAATAAATAAATAAAATCTTAAAAAAAATAAAAAACATTACGTCCAAAATGTCCTTTTCTGAAACCAATATTAGCCTTTGTCCCTCAGTTTTCTAATGTTACTGAACAGATCTTTGTATCAGTATACCTTAGGAGAAAGAAATGGCCTTTGGCAAAGGAATCACTGGCAGTTAGCTCTAGCAGTTTATTTATTGTTTAAATTGTTTTTAAAGATTTATTTACTTATTTATTTATTAATTTTTGAGAGAGACCGTGAGCGAGTGTGGAGAGGGGCAGAGGGAGAAAGTAACTCTTTACTTAGCTCAGAGCCCGACATGGAGCTTCATCTTAAGACACTGAGATCACAACCTGAACAGAAACCAAGTGTCCGAGGTTAACCGATTGCACGACCCAGGAGCCCCAGCTCTAGCAGTTTAAAGTGGCCTCTATTTCATGTGAATTTGACAGAGAAGATCTAGAATCTCTTGTTTCACACAAGTGTATCCCTTGGTGATATAACTTCTGTGTTTAAAGATGACTTCCTTGTGAATGTTTCTTAAGGGTCAGAGGTATGTACAAGATTTGATGTCACTTTGGGTGGCATGGGCAAAAGACAAAGGACAGAGTTTAATTGATTGACATGAAACAGAAGTGGAAGTTCTCCCAATTTTTTTTAAACATCATTTGTTATGAAAAGTTCCATTTCCTATCTGTGTTCCCCAGTTGAAAGGGATGTGTAAATGATCAGTCCTGTGTAAATAGTTTTCCTGATGGTATAATGGGTTGGTTTTTCCAGAGATATTATCATTTTCATTTTAGAGATCATCACTATCTTAAAAGACAGGATCATGGGACATGGAATGAGAGTACTGTTGTAACCCTGTGGCACATTAGAAAGTGCCTGCTCAGTGTCACAGTCAGGCCATCTGAGTTCCTTCCCTCATTTGGGGACTTAGTAGCTATGGTGATCTTGGGCAGGTTGCTTAACTTCCCACAAACCTCAGTTTCCTTGTAAAGGAAGGGAAAGCAGGCTTTACAGAGAGGGAAACTGAGGTTCTGAGCAGGAAGTGCCTTCTCCGTGAATAAGGAAGCTCACCTAGAAAGCCTCAGGTTAGGGTAAAACTTGTAGATTTCCAATTGATTCTGATGTCTATGCCACTTCAGAGTCACATTGGGTTTCAATGATTTGCTTTTAATTTTCTTTAAAAAAATTGTGTGCCGGGGGGATGCCTGGGTGGCTCAGCAGTTGAGCGCCTGCCTTTGGCCCAGGGTGTGATCCTGGAGATCCGGGATCGAGTCCCACATTGGGCTCCTTGCATGGAGCCTGCTTCTCTCTCTGCCTGTGTCTCTGCCTCCCTCTGTCTATGTCTCTCATGAATAAATAAATAAAATCTTTTAAAAAAATTGTGTGTGCGTATCATTACTTGGTTTTCATCCAATCAATAGTACCCAAAACCTGTATTTTGAGAAATGTGCTAAGGCAAGAGATATCACTTGTATACTTAAAAATATTCATTCAGGAATTTAAAAAAATAATGTTATTTTTATCTTAAATATTAATATTGTATTGTTATAGAAAACTTGGAAAACACAAACAGAAAAAAGAAAACATATTGAAGTTACTTTAAGTTAAATGCATTTACTTCAGGGCTTTTTCCTTTCTAAGGGTTGACATTATTGTGATAAGTAATTGGTAGCTAGATTTTAGAAATAAATAACTAGTAATTAAAACTTAATTTGTTATTAATTTTAAGTCTTTTTCCTTCTCTTTAATTTCCACATATTAAAAATCTGTAGAAAAATGTAAAGAAATAATGATCATTCAGAGTCCTATCACATATTTTTCCCATTGTGTTTCCCATTTTTCAAACACAAGGGATATCTGTGTTTGAAAATAAAAGTTTGATATCTCCTGCTTCCCCTTTTATCACCTTTTTATCCCATTTTAAAATCTTTTTAAATTTTTTTAATCCCATTGTTTTAGAGATTTATTTTTTTAATTTTTAAAAAAATATTCTTTCTTTCTTTCTTTCTTTCTTTCTTTCTTTCTTTCTTTCTTTCTTTCATTTATTTATTCATGAGAGACAGAGAGAGAGAGGCATAGGCAGAGGGAGAAGCAGACTCCCTGAGGAAGCCCGATGCAGCACTTGATCCCAGGACCCTGGAATCATGACCTGAGCCAAAGGCAGATGGTCAACCACTGAGCCACCCAGGCATCCCTATTTATTTATTTTAGAGAGAGAGAGTGTGCCCATGTTCAGGTGTAGGGGAAGGAGGCACAGAGGGAGAGAGAGAATCTCAAGCAGACTCCCTAAGTGTGGAACTGAACACTGGGCTTGATCCCACAACCTGTGAGATCATGACCCAAGCTGAAATCACAGGTCAGATTCTTTTTTTTTTTTTTTTTAATTTTTTTTTTCCATAGCTCAGATTCTTAACTGACTGAGCCACCCAGATACTATCCCATTCTTTTGAACAGAGGGTAGTAGTTTCTGTTCCAGAGAAGCAGGGATATTCTAGGAAAAAAACAAAATGATTTATATATATCAAAATGATTTAAAGATTCCTAAATTCTATACTAATATAACTTTCTCTTGTTCTCAGTTTTCTCTTTTATAGAACTCAGAATTTGGACTGGATGTTCCTCTCCATGGTTGTGTTAAATCATCATGTTGCATACTTTAAATTTACACAGTCAATTACATATCAATAAATGTGGGAAAAATAATCAGACAAAAAAGGTAATTATGGGGACACCTGGGTTGCTCAGCGGTTGAGCGTCTGCCTTTGGCCAAGGGGGTATCCTGGAGTCCCTGGGTTGAGTCCCATATCGGGCTCCCTGCATGGAGCCTGCTTCCCTCTCTGCCTGTGTCTCTGCCTCTCTCTCTCTCTCTCTCTCTCTCTCTGTGTCTCTCATAAATAAATAAATAAAATCTTAAAAAAAAGTAATTGTGTGCGAGATAGAATTTTGTAATAAACTAAGCACCAAAACACCTATTACAATAAAGGGAAGTTTCATGTATTGGTGGACATTGTGGAGTTTTCTTAATTATAGTTTTGGGTTTTTATTTTAACATCACTATTTTATTTTGCTATTGATTTATTTTATTTAAGGCTTTAGATAAATTTCTTAACATGGGATAATATTAACTTTTCAGCCAAGTTTGGGGGTGATGTGGTACAAGTTTAAGAGGCAGACCATCTGAGTTCTATTTTTCAAGTGCCACAGCTTGGGGGTGGGGATGGGGTACAGAGTCAAGGGGGCTGAAACCTAACTTATAATCCATTTACTAAGCAGTACACACTTTTTGGTGTTCTTTTTCCTAAGTTGCACAAATGTACCCTATGTGATAGCAATGACTATGACTGGGTTGTTGAGGGGAAAGCAGAGGGTCAATGTGGTCCTCAGTGTCATCTGCTGACCCTGACATCCACTGGAATAGTCATCATCCTATCTAGTCCTTAGAGGTCAGTCCATGCAATTGCCCAGAAATTCCTCATTCTCATCTCCACTGGCTCTTCCTCTCTCTTGCGGTGCTTCTTTTGAGTGAACATGGAAATCATTCCGTTCTCAGGCTGTGCTGGGACACGGGAAACCTATAACATTGTTCCCAGTGCCATCTGGCTAGGTGCACCATCAGCCATTTCTTGGACGCCTTGCCATTTCTTTCTTTCTTTCTTTCTTTCTTTCTTTCTTTCTTTCTTTCTTTCTTTCTTTCTTTCTTTCTTCCTTTCTTCCTTTCTTCCTTTCTTCCTTTCTTCTTCCTTTCTTTCTTTCTTCTTTCTTTCTTTCTTTCTTTCTTTCTTTCTTTCTTTCTTCTTTCTTTCTTTCTTCTTCTTCTTCCTTTCTTTCATTTATTTATTTATTCATGAGAGAGAGAGAGAGAGAGAGAGAGAGAGAGAGAGGCAGAGACACAGGCAGAAGGAGAAGCAGGCTCCATGCCGGGAGTCCAACATGGGACTCGATTCTGGGACTCCAGGATCACGACCTGAGTCAAAGGCAGATGCTTAACCACTAATCCACCAGGCCTTCCCGCCTTGCCATTTCTATTGGCTTTGCCTGAACAATGGGTCTAGGTTTCTTTTCCTCCTAGAGATTATCAGTCTATTATAGGGGTTTTGAATCTTTCCCAGAACTCAGCCAAGAGGTGGGGACAAAATTCCTCTTTCTGGGACCCCACTAGATGCTGTTACCACTTCTCTTATTCCATTTTAGTAAGATGGAGATTTCCCTTAGCCTGAAGACTCTTCTAGTCCAGAGGTTGGAGTAGGGTGAGGCTGGGACAATTTACTCTAACCTATCATGTATTCCCCTATGTGTGTTCTATGTGTTATGGCTCTTTTATTTTTTTTCCCCAAATGGCCTAAGTTTCAAAATTCTCATTCTAAAAATGAGCCTCTCTAAATCTGGTTATCTGCTGACACATACTTTTTTTCCCTAGTCAAGGAGACAGACAATCTAGGTTTCTGGATGGTGGTAGTGGTTTGTGTGTGAGAAAGTAAGGGGGAAACTGGAAAAATATATTGGGGCTGGGGGTATGGCAATGCCTTAATACTTTTGCTTTTCTATGAGATTGAAGGGAGATGGAAACAAGTCTGCCCTGGGATCCTTGTCTTCCTCTATTTGGCTGCCGCGTAATTTTGTCTTTGGAATCTATGGCTTCTAGAAATCTGGAGACTTAGAGAAAGTCTGAGGCTCTTTCTTTCTTTAAAAGGGTATATTTATTTGAGAGAGAAAGAGAGAGAGGAGTGGGGAGGGGCAGAGGGAGAGGGAGAGAGAATCTCAAGCTGACTCCTCGGGGAGCATGGAGTGTGATGTGGGGCTCGATCTTACCAACCTGAGGTTGTGACCTGAACTGAAATCAAGAGTTGACACTACAGACACCTGAGGGGCTCAGCAATTGAGCATCCCACATGGGGCTCCCTACAGGGAGCCTGCTTCTGCCTGTGCCTATGTCTTTGCCTCTCTCTTTCTGTATCTCATGAATAAATAAATAAATCTTAAAAAAAAAAAAAAAAGAGTTGGACGCTTAACCAACTGAACCACTCAGATTCCCCTGGGGGTGTTCTTATTGGCAACAACTTTGACTCTCTCTCTCTTTTGGTGAATTCTTTTTTTCCTTTCTTTTTTTCTTGAAGTATAATTTATATGCAATGAAATGTACAAATCTTAAGTGAACAGCTTGGAAAATTTTTTGTGGTCATGACCGAGATCAAAACACATACATTTCCATGACCTGAAAGTTTTCTATTGCCAGGTACCCACTACTTTGATTTCTATCATCTCTTTGGTAGACTCTGGTGTTCTGTGGGCATTCTCTTCCAACAGCTGATGAAGTAAGCTGGCCCTGACTCTTCCTCTGGTCTTCAGAGGAAGGAATGAGTCTCTGGCCATTGTGGGGAAACCTCAGCTCTTCTGCTCTATCTTTTCAATCCTTTTTGTTGGATGAGTTTTTCCTTTTGGGTTGGAAAAGTTCGGGATCCCTGGGTGGCGCAGCGGTTTGGCGCCTCCCTTTGGCCCAGGGCGCGATCCTGGAGACCCGGGATGAGTCCCACGTCGGGCTCCCGGTGCATGGAGCCTGCTTCTCCCTCTGCCTATGTCTCTGCCTCTCTCTCTCTCTCTCTCTCTGTGACTATCATAAATAAATAAATTAAAAAAAAAAAAAAAAAGGAAAAGTTCAAGAGTCAGGTGTTTAGGGAATAAGGGCCTAAGTAGGTCATTTGGCCTGCCTTGGTTCTAGGTCTTCAGCTGCCTTTAACTGAGGAAGTGATATGATTCATCAATAAGTAGAATGCTTTTATTGTTCTCCATAGTCTACATTCTTCCACTCAATAATACTGTCTCTGCTACAGCCTATGGCTGGCAACAATTATATGTGTTTAGGTTGTAGTATAAATCTGTAATATGTACTTTGACTTAAGGAATGCTGTTAGTGGTAAATGGTTGTTGAGATATAAACATAGGTTTTGCATTTTGTTCTGGAGACTTCCATAAAGTTTTCTATACTCAGTGAGACTGGTTTTGTGGACATTGGTAAACAGGGGACACATGAAGCCACGGGGTTGGGAACAATCCAGCTTTAAAGGTGCTAAAGTTGGTGCTACTCCAATGTGACCCAGTAAATAAAAATATAGAAGCTGGTGTAAGCTGCTGAAGTAGGGATAAGACTCAAGCCAAGCACCTGTGTGTGAGCCCTCCTAAAAGGCCAGAGAAAAAAAATCATTTGGGGAAGGGAAACATTTCTTACCTATTTGGAAGCTTTATGTGGAAAATTGAAGGAGAGATCTGCAGGTAGGAAGGGGCAATAATTTATTTTTGGAACAAAAATAGACTTGTTAGTAGGAGGAGCTTCATCTCAAATTTATAGGGTGGTGGCCAAGTACAAGGATTTCATACAGCGGCATTGGCATTTCAAGTTTGTGTTCTCATGTGATTTATGCTGTGCAGCCCTTCTGGTGAATTCGGTTGGAAAATTTAGCAAAGCTTATTCAGATTGTTCTGAAGATCTAGCATGAGTTTTATCTGCTGTGGTATGTGTAGGTTGTTTCCCAGTGACCCTTATGTATATGGACTGGATATTTGGTTAGGCAGACTTTACTTTCTGCAGGTGTAGACTTTAATCTACAGGGGACAAGGAAGGCCCAAATACCAGAATGGAAAGGCCTTTGTTCTGTGGGTTGCCTCTCACACTAGAAGCTCTACTTTTCTCCAGGAAATTGGTATCAATATTTTAAAAAATATCCTCAATTTTTTTCCTATAGGTAAAATGCTGGTGCTCATGTGAGTAGAGATAGAGATATCCCGAGATGGAAAGGGCAGGCTGTGGGTCACTGACTGGGGCATCTTTTCCATGGTCAGAATTGTCCTTACACCCTTGCTTTTGATCACTTCCCCCCACTCCACTCTACTTCAGACTTGCATATTCAGAGTCTGAGAACTCAGGGGTTCTTTCTTTTTGAAATCCCTCCCATTTCTCCCTGCCAGACCCTGCTATGCTTGTCTTCTTTCTGGTCTCTAGAAATGCGTGAGTTCTCACATCACCTGATGACTCCTTGTTCTCTTTTGTTATCTGCTATCTTGAACCAAAGGCAGTCAGTCTTAATTTTGGATGTCAATGAGATCAGTACAGACAATTGTATATGGTGTGATTTTAAGATTGAATTCATAGTCTATTCCGGAGTGAGGGGGTGCTAGGTGGCTCAGTAGGTTAAACATCTGCCTTCAGCTCATATCATGATCTGTGATCCTGGAGTCCCACAATCAAGCTCCACAATGAGCTCCCTGCTCAGCGGGGAGTCTACCTCTCCCTTTCCGTCTGTCCCTCCTCTCCCTCCTGCTCTCTTTCACTCATTCGTTCTTTCTCTTAAATAAATAAATAATTAAATAATTAAATAAAATCTTTGAAAAAAAATTAGCCCATTCTGGATTATTTCAGATGTTTCTAGATTAAGAGTAGACATATTCACAAGGTATTGAAGGACAGATACCTGGAAGCATTGATTATTTCCTGACAACATACTCTGATATTCTTCCCTGCTAACTGACCATTGAATTGCTGTTGAACTTGTGAGGTTAACCAGCTACAAAAACAAAATACTTGGGAATGATGGCTTGGGAGAAGATTACAGTTCCTCCTCCAAATAATCCCATCCATGGCAGAAACTTTTATTTGCCTTACTAAATCAAATTTCCCTTTCTTCCTTAAGTACAACAAAACCCCGTCGTCCTTGGTTTTGGTTGTGGCAATGCTTCAGCTATATTTCTAGGCCTCTCTTACAGGTAGAGGTATAATCTGATACAATGTTCTGGCAAATAAGATGTAAGTAGAAGTGATGGGAAGAAAGTGTTTTTAGAAGCTCATCAAAAGGTGCTGATTCTGCTGACAAAATCCCTTTTTGCTTCTGCCGTTCTTCCTCTGAGGGGAATTCCAAGATTCTAGGAACTCAGAGAGTAGCCTAGAATGAGCTCTGGGCTCTAGGTGAACAAGTCTTTTGTCCCTTTATGCATGTGGAGACATGAAGTCAGAGGAGAGCCTAACTCCTTTGTGTGACTCCTTTGTCCGTGCTGGAGTGCTAGGTTGGTTCTGCTTCTGAGTTTATTTTCTACGCATAGATAGGCATTTCGTGGTTAATTCTAGTAATTCATTTCTGAAATCAGATTTAATGGTATAAGAATATTAACAGGAAACTTACTTCATATTATTTTAAATTGTGCAAGTTACATTGTGCTCCAGACAAGTTGAAAACTTGTACAAATACCAGGTAGGTGTTTATGGGAACTTTATTCATAATTGAAAAACTTGGAAGCAATCAAGATGACCTTTAGTAGGTGAATGGATAAATAAATGGTGGGATATCCAGACAACAAAATATTAGTCAGCACTAGAAAGAATGAGCTATCAAGCCCTGAAGAGACATGGAGGAATCTAAAATGCATATTACTAAGTGGAAGAAGCCAACCTGAGAAGGTACATATTGTATGATTCCAACTCTATGACATTCCAAGAAAGGCAAAACTATGGAGATAGTAAAAAAGCTCAGGGGTTACCAGGGCTAAGGGGGAGGATGAATGAATAGAAGGAGCACAGAGGGCTTCTAGGGCAGTGAAACTACTCTGTATGATACCGTAATGGTGGATATTCCACATTTATCAAGGTCCATAGAATGTTGAACACCAAGAGTGAATCCTAAATTAAACTACGTACTTTGTGCGATTAAAAGAACACATGAAGGGCACCTGAGTCACTCAGTCAGTTGAGCAGCTAGCTTCAGCTCAGGTCATGGTCCCGGGGTCCTAGGATAGAGCCCTGGCTGGTCAGGGGTCTGCTTCTTCTTCTCCCTCTGTCCCTACTCTCTCCCTCTCTCTCTTAAATAAATAAATAAAATCTTAAAAAAAAAAAGAACACATGATACATATTGAAAAAATATATGATGTAAAAATACATGATACATGCATCATATAATAATATGTGATATACACATGATCTTATATGCATCTCCTTCCCCTGTCATTCTCTCCAACTACTTTACCTTTAGGGTCAGAATGGGGAAAAGAAATAAGAGCAGTCTTGATCCTTCAAGGGGATGGGGCAAATGTGTTGACTCTTGCCTGATTCTGACCCCTGTGGCTCTTACTGGGACTATTTGTGGGCCTCTGCTTCTCTCAAGACCTTCGTAATGAGACTAACACTCCAGGCCTCCCTCTCCTCTGCACTTCTAATGGTACACTGAGCCATTCACAAGTGATTTGTTAGGCTGAGACTCAGAGCTACACTGAACACCAGTGTAGGGTCTGGAGGGGGCTTGGGACAAGACTGGCTCACACTGGCAGAAAAGCCAATCTCATTTGTTAACTCTGTACATATTAAATGCATCCATGCACGTCAACAACAGAAGACAAGGCTAGAAGAAGGTGAATAAAAATCAGGCATTTTAGACTGAAAAAAACTACTTTTTGGGAAAACAGTCACAAAATCTATAACTGAAATTAAGAAAATATATTTGCAAAATCCTTAATTACACATAAGCATTGACATTAATCTGGATTTTAAAATCTTTGAAAATACACTGGACATAAAATAATTAGAAACTTACTCTCACCAAAATTTTAAGAAAAATTTCTTTTGTAGACATGCTATTCATGATGATCTTTTAGAAAATTCACAGAAAAAGCTCTGTTTTTCTTCCTTCAGATACTTCAGTCAGGGTCAGAAGTCTTCAAATTGAACTTCATCTTAAAGCATTTTTGTTTTTTATTTTTTAAGATTTTTATCTATTTATTCATGAGATTCACGGGGAGAGAGGCAGAGACACAGGCTCCCATAGGGAGCCTGATATAGGACTCAATCCCAGGATCTCAGGATCACACCCTGAGCCAAGGCAGATGCTCAACCACTGAGACACCCAGGTGCCCAAGGTGTTTTTGTTTTTGAGGAAAGTTTCTGTTCTTCTCCGTAAATATTTAGTGATCTTCAGGTCTATTAATATCAGAGGAGTAAATCTGAGATAATGCAGATAAAAAGCATTGCATATTTAGCTTGGTGAAGGTTACTGAAATGTGTTTGGAGTTGTACTGTTACCTCTGATTTTGTCCATTGTTGTCTCACTTAGGAAGGAATTCCTTAGGTTGAGGCTGATGTAGCAAGCACACTAAGGGAAAGCTTTAATGCTCTGGTTGTCACTACATAAGCAGGCAGTAAAAGTGTCCTGGAATATTTTATCCTGATTATTATTATTATAAAATTTTTGAGATCTTATTAATTTTTTACTCATTAAATGTCACAATAATCTTACATAACAAATACTATTTATGTATTTTTTGTATGCTTGAAGGCTTTCTAGTTCAATCCATACCTTCCTTGATCCCCAAACCCATGCTATTAGCCAGTCACAATGAACTTTAGTTTACCAAAGTAGTTAGAAGATGAAATACATCGTGTATTAGGTTCTCCAGATAAACAAATATATATACATAGTAAATATGTATATATTTATCTTTACTATAAGGAATTGGTTCATATGATTATGGATGCTGACAAGTCCCAAGGTTTGTAGTCAGCAAGCTAGAGACCCAGAAGAGCTAATGGTGTAGTTTTATTCTGAAAGCTAGCAGGCTCCAGACCCAAGAAGATCCAGTGTTTCAGTTGTAGTTCAAAGGCAGGAAAAGATCATTGTTCCAGGACAAAGCAGTCAGGCAGCAGGAGTTCCCACTTACTGACCCTTCTGTTCTATTCAAGTCTTCAACTGATTGGATGAGGCCCACTTGCACCAAGGAGGGCAATTTTCTTTACTTAATCTACTAATTCAAATGTTAATCTCGGGGATCCCTGGGTGGTTCAGCGGTTTAGCGCCAGCCTTCAGCCCAGGGCGTGATCCTGGAGACATGGGATTGAGTCCCACATCAGGCTCCCTGCATGGGGCCTGCTTCTCCCTCTGCCTGTGTCTCTGCCTCTCTCTCTCTGTGTCTGTCATGAATAAATAAATAAAATCTTTAAAAGAAGAATGTTAATCTCATCCAGAAAAACCTCACAGATACACCCAGAATGTTTGGCTAAATGTGTGATGATATATATTCAAAATTTAATTTTTATTAATTTTACACCGAATATGTAGATAGAATGTGCCTCCTACCATATAAAAAATAATATTTCACAATAGTATTAATGTAAAGATTCATAGGGGTAATGAGGACAAAATTAATGAATTCTTCGATCTATAAGAATAGTTCAGTATTGTAGAGACAAATGCCTTTAGTTCTCATTCTATGATAAGATAGCTTTCTGTTTATTTTTCTCAATTCAAAATTAGTGTTCATTATAGCTATTCAATTAAAAATTTCTTCATAAATTTCCTGGCATTTTGCTATTGCTATTGCTTATAATATTGTGTTTTACATGCCATGACTAAATATGCATATTTAGACACCTCAATTTGTTTGAAGTCGTCAACAAAATTTCTTGCGGTATTATCAGTGTCAGGAAAATTTTATTGGATAAAATGTCTTAGAGGGATATAGCCAGATGGAGAAACCAAATGTAAAGATATCGGTGTGTTAACAGTTTTCTTGACGTTTTAATAAAAAACTTGTGCAACAGATAACCTAAATTGTGCTCCCTCATTTTCAGAATTTTAGAGTTTTTTTCCTCTATGGTCATTAAAAAAAAACACTATAAAATCTTACTGTGTGGATTGGTGTTTTGGTCAGGTTTTAGTCAGAGACGTAGAAACTCTAGGATGGGGCACCTGGGTGGTTCAGTGGTTGAGCGTCTGCCTTAGGCTCAGGGCCTGATCCTAGGGTCCGGAGATCCTAGGGTCCGGAGTCCTGCATGGGGGGGGCGGGGCCTCCCCAGAGGGAGCCTGCTTCTCCCTCTGCCTGCGTCTCTGCCTCTCTCTGTGTGTCTCTCATGAGTAAATAAATAAATTCCTTAAAAAGAAAAAAAAAAGAAAAAAAAGAAACTCTAGGATCTGTTTGCACATATGTATGTGTGCATGATGTGACCTTCACAGTGGTGGGAATGTGCGATCCCTCCAAGGCTGTCACCTCCCCGACTTATGCAGGAGTTTTGAAGCCCACAGGGCAGGCAGTCAGGAAGAGGATGACAGTAAAGGGGAGAAAGAGCAAGATCAAGCAGGAAACCACGAGCAAGAGCTGGAGCCCATGAGCACAGACAGAAGCCCGTGTCAGATCCAGAGCAGAAGCTAGGCCCCTCCTCACGGTATAAACACACACACCTGGCCCAGAAGTCAGAGAAGCGGAGGAGGAGCCTGGGGAAGCCAGAGACGTTGTAGGTCCGCTGCGACCTCACGCCAACTGAGTGAGCCAGTAGATCAGTGACATGTGGGCTGATGGCTTCACTTCTGCCCTTCAAATTTCCCACGAGATTCTTTCGTGATGTCCGTAAACAGAACTGAACAGAAAAACCAATTCTGGCAAATGTATTTCAGATGAACCAAGATGACAGATGATAATGTCCCCAGGGTTACTGACTCGGGTCACTGATAGCATATGCATTCAGTGAGCCATTCATCAGTCTGAAATTCTAAGCTTCAGCTTTGGCATTGCAGTTGCATGAGGCTTACCCATTATCGATCTGGGCATCCCTCCAAAGACAGTTAATTTCCCTCTCTCCCAATCTGTGTGTGTTTGTGTGTGTATATGTATACGTACATGTCTGAATGGATATCTTGGACCAGGTGACAAATGACTGACCCTCTTCTCTTTAGCTTAGAATGGGTTCCAGCTCATCTGCATCCGTCACTGGACTCATGAGCTGTAGAGGTTTGGGAAAAGAAAGGCTCTTTCAGATTCATCTCTTATGATTCATACACTGAAATAATTCCTACTGATTATATTGAATATCTTGCTTCTTTCATGTTCTTCAGTTTCCTGGTGTATTAGTTTTCTGTGTTTCACAACAAATTACCACAAATTTAGCAGTTTAAAATAGCACTTATCGTGCTGCTGGATTCCTTGCTTAGGATCTCACAAGGCTGAAACCAAAGTGCTGGTGGGGCCACATTTCTTTTTTTTCTTTTTTTTTTTTTAAATTTTTATTTATTTATGATAGTCACACAGAGAGAGAGAGAGGCAGAGAGACACAGGCAGAGGGAGAAGCAGGCTCCATACACCGGGAGCCCGATGTGGGATTCGATCCCTGGTCTCCAGGATCGCGCCCTGGGCCAAAGGCAGGCGCCAAACCGCTGCGCCACCCAGGGATCCCGGGGCCACATTTCCTTCTGGAAGTTCTGGGGAGAATCTGCTGCCAAGCTCCTTTAAAATGTTGATGGACTCGTTTCTTCTCCTGCTTTCCATGTGGCCCCCTATCGTTGCCAGTGGGCAACTACATGTTGAGTCCTCACACTTTTAATCTGTATTAGTTTTCTTGGGATTGTTGTGACAATTTACCACAAATTGGGTGGTTTAACCCAGAATTAAACAATAGAAATTTATTCTTTCACAGTTCTTGTCTAGAAGTCAAGGTGTTGATAGGTCCACTTTCCCTTTGAAAGTCCTAGGAAAGGTTTCCTTCCCACTCTAGCCACTGGTGGCTCCTGCAGTCTTTGGGGTCCCTGGATTGTGGCCGCACCCCTCCTGTCTCTGCCTCTGTCATCACATGACCTTAGTACTGGTGTGGGCTCTGTGCCTCTGTATCCAAATCTCACTCTCTTTTCTTGTACAGACACTAGTCATTAGATTTCAGGTCCCCTCCACCCCACCTAGTAATACCTCAC
Organism: Vulpes lagopus; assembly: GCF_018345385.1. Taxonomy (NCBI): domain Eukaryota; kingdom Metazoa; phylum Chordata; class Mammalia; order Carnivora; family Canidae; genus Vulpes; species Vulpes lagopus. Next base: position 106,393,181 of record NC_054829.1, read on the forward strand.
CATAACTTGATAACATCTGCAAAGACCCTATTTCCAAATATGAACGCATTTTACAGGTCCTGGGGGCAGGACTTGAGCACATTTTTTGGTTGAGAGTTTTTCATTCTTTTTTTTTTCATGTTCATATTGTCCTTGAAATCTGATGTTTGTTTATTTTACATTTACGGCATAATCAGTTTGGGCTATTCACATTTCAGGTGCACAGTGGTGTCAACCTAAATAAAGAGGTAAACTGAGACAAGCTTGAATGACCAGAAATGGAATTTATTTGGGAAAAGCAGGGGAATTGCAATGTATAGTGTAGCAAACTAAGGCATGTTTGTCAGGAGTTGGGGCTGGTTTTATTTATGGGCAAGAAGTGCAAAGAGGGAGAAATCCAGCTAGAGTCCAAGCAATAAGTTCATTGGGTTGAGGATGGGGAGAGATTCTTCGTGGATGTTCATTGGTCAGGAGGTAAGTGTTGGTCTTTTGTAAATAAGTCACTTACAGAAAATCAGTCTCTCTCAGTTCTTAAGTTCTATTTTTCTGAGAGCTCATGCACAAGATTCTTCCATTCATACCTTCCAATTACATTTTAGATATTGAAATCCTTTCACAGTGAACACATGCGTCTGGTAGCTCCCATCTTGGACAATACAGGGATAGCAAGCACCTTAAAATTATTAGCCATAAGGAAGGTTAAGGAAACCTCCATCCACTTACTCCTATAACTGCTCCTTTGCATTCCAGTTTTAACCACATGTAGTGGTGGCCAGTGGGTCCCCACAGCATCTCTCACTGCAACCAGAGAGATTCAAGAGCAGAAAGAAAGAAATATCCTTTGTAGGTGAGGCAGGGTGCTGTTGGGTTGCACTTGCTCAGAGCTGTATAGCAGAGCAAAAACTAGAGTTAAAAGTGGGCAGAGAAGAAGTGACACAGGTTACAAGAGGTATCTGATATATTTAGCAACCAAAATTTGAAAATAAAAACAATAGAGAAATACTATTTTTTATCCTATCATATTGGGCAAGATTTTTAAAATGACAATCCCTTTTAGGAGGTTGTTCGAATGAAAATCCACACACAAGCTCTGCAAATGGAAAGGATTTGGGAATCACTGGGGAGGTAGTATGACAGGGTGTGGCCACTGATTAGATGTGAGAGATCAAGGAAAGGGAGGGTTATCATAGGGCTCTAGCCTGAGTCACTGGAAGGATTCCTCCATCATTAACTTAGACCGGGAATACAGGAAGGAGAACCGGTTTTTCAGGAGCAAGAAAGGCTTTGGAATGTTGAGTTAGAAATTTGTATTTGGAGCTTGTCAGTGAGGTAAGATTTGTGAGTCACTGCAAATAAATAGTAGCTGACGCCTTCTCCAGGAAGATAGTGAGATTTTGAAAGGGCTTAGGGAAAAATGCCAATATTTAAAGGTGTTCTGAAGGGTGGAGCTAGTGGAGAATGGTATGTGTAGAGAGGCAGGAGGAAAATAAAGAAATCAACCGTCACAAATTGGTGAGATACTTCCAACAGAGAAGTTGAATAGGTCAAATGCCGCAGAAAGGTGGAGTGTAAGAATGCCACAAAGATGCCATTCAACTTGATGAATAGAAAATTATTTAGATCTCTGAGGGGGTAATGTCTGTGGAGTGAAATGGATAAAATTGCAAAGGGTTGGAGGGAGTAAGACCCCTTCAACAAGAAGTGACCTATATGTTAATGAAGGCCGAGAGAAACAGCTGTGGGAGGAAGTAAGATCAATGCGATGGCCTTTGGACTTCAGAATTGTGAACAGATTATTTTGTAAACATTTAATAAGATACAATTAGATTTTAAATAATTAGCAATCTAGCATTATTTAAATCATTTTGATTTAAAACTTTGGTTTTAGGGATCCCTGGGTGGCGCAGCGGTTTGGCGCCTGCCTTTGGCCCAGGGCGCGATCCTGGAGACCCGGGATCGAATCCCACATCAGGCTCCCGGTGCATGGAGCCTGCTTCTCCCTCCGCCTGTGTCTCTGCCTCTCTCTCTCTCTCTGTGACTATCATAAATAAATAAAAATTAAAAAAAAAAAAAAACTTTGGTTTTAATTAATAATTTTAGCTTGCTTTTTAACTTAAATTTGAGTGTTTTATTTTATTTTAATTTTTTTCATTTATTCATGAGAGTCACAGAGAGAGAGGTAGAAACATAGAAGGAGAAGCAGGCTCCCGGCAAGGAGCCCAAATGCAGGACTCGATCCCAGATTCTGGGATCAAGCCCTGAGCTCAAGGCATACGTTCAACCACTGAGCCAACCAGTCGTTCCAAGTTTGAGTGTTTTAGAAGAAATTATTTTTACCAAAACATGACAAATAATTAAAATGTTTGTACTTTAGTTTAATGATAATATATTATCATATACTATAATATATTAATTTTATAATATAAAATTGTTTACCTTGAATATAATGACATTTGATTTTTATAATTCTTTAGATAGGCACTATCCAGTAGAAATATAATGTGAGTTACAAACATTAGCCGTATAAGAAATTTAAGATTTTCTAGTAGTCACATTAAAACAGTAAAAGAAGATGAAATTAACTTTAGTAATATCTTCTTTATCAATATATTAAAAGTATTTCAAACTATAATCAATATAAAATGATTAATATATTTTATATCTTTTTTACATTTTTTAAATATTTAGTCTTGGAATTGTGTATTTTATACTTACATCTCATCTCAATTTGGACAAGCCACATATCAGTGCTCAGTAACTACATATGGCTAGCAGTTACTATAAAGGACACATGTCTTTAGATCCTTGTGGTCAATAGAAAAATAAAATAGGTGAAAATGTGTATTAAATCAACTTAATTCATGATTTTGCCGAAATGAAGTTACGGGAATGAGGTGTTATGAAATAAATAAAGTGTGTACTGATTTATAAAGGATGTGTGTTTTTCTTTTATTATTTATCCAAATATCAACAGAATACCCAGACATGCACAAGTATGAATAAATCGTCTTTGACATTTTTCAGGCATATAAGAACGAACTTTACATGTTTTACATTTCGTCATTATAAAGTATCAAAGTAGAAGATGAAAACATTTTATTTAAGAATTTTCAAACTTCATATATTATTTCAAACTTCTAAATATTTAGACATGGTATGTGGGCCCTCATTAACACTTTTGCCTCAGGCCATGCAAATGTTGGGGCCTGGCTTGGAACCCTTTTCCCTCATATATTGGCATGGTTCATTCCCTTACTTTTTTGGGTATGTGCTCAAATTTCCCTACCTCAATGAGAACCAAAACCATATATACTTACATAATTTACTGTGATATTAACAGGACTTTACTTTTTTTATTATTTTCATCAACATAGCTTTACTAGTCCAGGAAACTCTTGCTGAGTAAGAGAAAAGTTGCAAGTAATGTTATTGTTCATTCCAAAAACTTCCTGAAAGATTATCAGCTTTTTCTGGAAAGCATCAAATTGCAACTTATACCCCATGATTACTTGAATTGATGACTCTAGGAAGAGATCATCTTAACATTTTTATCTTGCTGGGACCACAAGGTAAAAGGACCAAAATTTGTTTAAGGACCGAATTTTGATCCTTAAACAATGTTAACCAAGCACTGTTTTTGAAAGCCTTGCCTTAAACTGACTGAGGGTCTCAACAAATATCCCAACATTGCCTGCCCAGTCATAAGATGCTGCTAAGACTCTGTGCTCTCTTTTCCCAAGGTGAATAGAAGCTTAGTTTGTCTAACCAACAAGTTTCCTAGTGCTATTTTGGGGAGCAACTATTCAGCATCAGTATGGCTTTTCCCGAACATTCTTGTGTAAAATTTCAACCCTATTTTCACCCCTGTATTTCTATCCCCCTTCACTACCTTAATATTTGTCTGTTGCACTTCCATTTCACTCTTTCATGTGCTTACTTATAATTCTGCTGTAATAATTTCAGTCCCTCGAAAGGCTGGCATTTCTGTCTCTAGGTCTAGAGCAGTTGCTAGTACCTAATAGATTGTCAGTGATTATTGCTGAATGAATGAATAGTATCTAATTATTATGAACATGACTAACTTAAGCCCCAAATTAGTATTTTGGGCACACATCTTTAAGCAATTTAATTGGCTCACATCCTACAAACCTGTATGGTTTTCCTCACATTAAAGAAGGTCAAGGAGCACATGTGGAAGCCATTTTATGATTCTTTTATTGAGATTTTAATTTTTGTTTTTATGACTTGATAGGCTACTAGAAAAACATGCTCTGGAAGGTTTCTAGCTAACATATTCTTGTGGAACTTCGGTTCCTCGTTAGTCTACTTGTCTTTGGTTGTAGGATTTCATAATCATTATTTGAGGAACATGCTGGTCCTATCCTCAGAACTCCATCAACCCATCTCCACATCCATTCAGGTTGGCCTTTGGTTAGTCAAATTATTTTAGACAAAAGAATGTCAATAGAAGCCTTTGGTCATTCCTGATGTTCTTTAATTCCAGAGAAGTTCTAACTCTTGGTGGAAACTTTTTTTTTTTTTTTTAAAGATTTATTAAATGGGCACCTGGATGGCGCCATTGGTTAAGTGTCTGCCTTTGGCTCAGGTCATGATCCCAGGGTCCTGGGATGGAGTCCCACATTGGACTCTCTACTCAGTGAGGAGTCTGCTTCTCCCTCTCCCTCTGCTCCTGTTCTTTCTCTTTCTCTCAGATAAATAAATAAAATCTTCAAAAGGAGAGATTTATTTATTTGAGAGAGAGAGAGCAAGCATGAGTGAGGAGGGTCAGGAAGAGGAGAAAATCCCAAGCAGCTTTCAACTGAGCTCAGAGCCCAACTGGGGGCTCAATTCAATGACCCATGAGATCCTGTACTGAGCTGAAACCAAGAGTTGGATACTTAACTGACTGTGTCACCCAGGTGCCCCTTGGCAAAAACTGCTTTATGAGAAATGACATCCATGTCTACAGGTCATGCTATCTTTTCATCCCCTTGTGTATTATTAATTTTACTTGTCCTGGATCAGAGAAATTTATACTTAAGACATCTTCCTCACCCTTGACTATTTTTGCTGAAATCAACTTTGAAATAATACTTTCACTTTCACACAATAAGACTCAATAGAGACAGAGTAAGAATTCACTATTACATCCATAGTTAGTGTATGGATGATGTTGAGAGTGTCAACTACCACATATCCATGTCTCAACCTTGATAAGGAACCATGGAAGAAGTGGCCATAATTCCAGAAAAAGCTATGCTTGTCATGTGTAGCAGGTAGGCTTTGAATGCATACCGTATTCATATATTTTATTAATTTCTTTGTTTCTGGGTTGCTAAGAAACCCAGAGCCAAACTTGTTCCTTACCTTTGGCAGATGTGTAGGAATTTCCTGTAAATTTTAATTTTCTTCCTAGGTACTCCTTTGCTTTAACTTTTTAAAAAATTCTACTTTATCCCATTTAATTGTATGTATTTTTATCAGTTGCCTCAAATCCTTTTTCAATGTAAGTGTAAATCTAAGAGTAAGTTAATAAATAAATAAGAATTGCTCAAGAATAACAGACCTTTTTTTTAAAGATTATTTATTTATTTATTCATGAGACACACAGAGAGAGACAGAGAGACAGAGAGACAGAGACACAGACAGAGGGAGAAGCAAGCTCCATGCAGGGAACCTGATGTGGGACTCAATCCCAGGTCTCCAGGATCAGGCCCTGGGCTGAAGGCAGTGCTGAACCACTGAGCCATCTGGGCTGCCCAAGAACAGACCTTTTAGTTATAATTTTCAGCTTTTCTGCACCCAGTGTTTTCCCAGTTTTGTATTTTACTGATTGAAAAATTTATCCTACATGTCAGTTATTAAATGTGAAAAATGCACAGTAAAATTGATGTCTTTAAAAAATATGTAGAATAGTTTAATTGCTTTATATATATGAAATGCAGAACACTGCGGTTGATTTGCTCATTCTTTTGTATTATTAATTTTACTAAATGAAGCAGCTGTTAATGAAATATTCAGGAGGTCAGGTTATCAAGATTCATGAAGCATCATATTTCACCTGAGAGGCTTTGTTGTCAGTTATCAAACATAATATGAGTCTAAGAAAAATAATTTAAAAGTTGTCAGCATGGTAATTTATAGGTTGGGCATTTTCCCTGTTGATGATAAATGACATCTAATTACCTACGCATTCTTTATTGTGTACACTCTCCAAAATTATTTTTTGGAAAGTTCACAACTATTAGGTAATTTCTCAGGCCTAAGGTACGTATGTCAATTACTTCTTTTCCATTTCATTCTGTGAACCATTTAAATAATGGACGATTCGGCCTAAACCTACTAGCTGTGTAATTTCCTGGTTACAGCTTTTAATACATACAAAAGTGTCATAGCCTGAGCGGCCTTTTTGGGTTATATCGCCTTTTTCTATTCTGGGGAAAGTTTAATCTGTGATCCTTTGAGTTACCCAGATAAAAGACTTCTAGCAGATCTCCAAGTCTTTTTTAATATCTTGGGTTTAGGCTGAAGGTTTATGGAAAATTGGTCTAGGACATCTGTTTTGATGAAGAGTTTCTGTCAGCCAGTGTAAGGGGCGTGAGCATGCAGCTTCTTTATTTGGAATCAAGACAATCGTGGACTCATTTCCTTTCAGCACAATTTTTCTGTTCATCACTTATAAATGGAGGATCAAAGGAATGATACAGAGTGAACTGAAGCCCATACCTGAAGAATATGGAAAGAAAATACCTCTCTTAACATTTTGATAGGTGGGTTTTCGAAACCAAGAGACAGATGACAGAGTCAATAGAAGTGATGTTGAACATGTGTCAGTCAGGGTCCAATCAGGAAAAGAAAAAGCACAAGAGCTATTTTAACAAAGAACATTTCTAGGAATCAGTTAAATGAGTAATAAAAGGAGCACAGAAGAGCGTCTGGGTGGCTCAGTCAGTTAAGTGTCTGACTTTTGATTTTTTTTTTAATTTTTTTAATTTATTTATGATAGTCACAGAGAGAGAGAGAGAGAGGCAGAGACACAGGCAGAGGGAGAAGCAGGCTCCATGCACCGGGAGCCCGATGTGGGATTCGATCCCGGGTCTCCAGGATCATGCCCTGGGCCAAAGGCAGGCGCCAAACCGCTGCGCCACCCAGGGATCCCCAGTGTCTGACTTTTGGTTTTGGCTCTGGTCACAATCTCAGGGTTGTCAGATGGAGCCCTGGGTAAGGCTCTGTGATCAAGAGGGAGTCTGCTTGAGTTTCTCTCTCTCTCCCTCTCTCCACTTGTGTGCATACCTTTCTCTGAATTTCAAACTAAATAAATAAATCTTAAAAAAAAAAAAAAAGGAACATAGAGATGATAATGTCAGGAAGTAGCTTCATTCCTAGTCCTGAGAGCACCATAAGAAGAGATTGGAGTTCTCAGAAAACCTGGAAACTTGAAGGAGAGGCCCTCAGAACTGTGTGGCTGGTGCTAGTGTATCTCTAAGGGTCATCATTGTGAGGTTCTAACTAAGAGGAGGGACAAAACTGGGAACTGGAACCACCTGTGCTGCTTGGGTAAAAAGCCACACTGGAGTGGCCGGGCAAAAAGAGAAAGCAAAAGGGAAATAGTATGAGTTTCTTTTTCCTTTCTCCTGCCTTCTAGTTTCCCACTAGTTTCTCCCACAGGTGAAATCTAACAGAATCCAGATGGCCAAGGAGAACTATTTTACAGAAGCCCAGTCCCAGTATCACAAAGCTATAATAAGGTCAGGTTTGAAGCTGAGAGACTACAGCTACATATCTGATGCAGAGATGTTACATGTGGACGAAAATAGGGGGAAAGAAAATCTTAAAAAGTCTAAAATCAGGAGAACAAATATCTAAAGAAAAAAAGCAGAAGCCAGAGAAAAGATAGTTTTCTTTTCTTTTCTTCTTTTTCTTTTTTCTTTTTTCTTTTCTTTTCTTTTCTTTTCTTTTCTTTTCTTTTCTTTTCTTCTTTTCTTTTTTCTTTCTTTCTTTCTTTCTTTCTTTCTTTCTTTCTTTCTTTCTTTCTTTCTTTCTTTTTGAGAGAGAGAGGATACGTGCACAAACAGGGGCAGGGTTGGGGATGCAGCAGAGGGAAGAGAGAAAGAGAATCTTAAGCAGGCTCCAGACCCAGCATGGAGCCTGAAAAGGAGGCTTGATCTCACAACCCTGAGATCATGACCTGAGCTGAAATCAAGAGTCAGACATTTAATTGACTGAGCCACCCAGACACCCTGAGAAGAGAGTTTTATTTTTTATTTTATTTTTGAGAAGAGAGTTTTAAATAAATATTTACAAAATCTGCATTAAATGATAATGCTTTCTAGATTAGGTTTGCATATTGTTTTGTGATTAAGTGCTGTGACTTTATCTCAATGAGTATGGGATGGAAGAGGAAGTCTACACAAAAGGGACAGTCACAGCTTACTTGTTGATAAAACTAAGTGAAAAAAGGCTTAGCCAAAGAAAGCAATCAAAGAAAAAATATAGAAACTAAATTGAAAGGTTAGGTACATTCCTCTTTTTTCTAAATTAAAAGTAACAAAAAAAGCAATAGGAAATGCCAATCGCCAAGTCTAATATGATAGCAAACCAGTCCACTCAGCTAGATATGTTTATGAGAAATGTCCTTCTATTGAACCAAATAACTTAATAATAACTACATTTAATAATAACTATTTTAATGTGTGACCTTATACAAATAACTTCTTTGGGTCCTTTCATCTTGAATTGAACTAAATGAATCTTAGATATTTATAGTCTAAACCCAGCAAATTGGAGATTTCCCTCTAGTTTTGATCTTATCAATCCCAACTTCTTAGATAACAGGATTCCACGAACTGCAGTGGTGTCAGAGATTATGAAAGTGATGAGTCAAGAGAACAGATGAAGAAAGGAAAAAACTCACATTTAATTCTATGGTGTAACAGGCTCTAATGCCAATTTCTTCTATCAAGACCATATATTCAGTGTTTTAATAATCTCAGGCATTTGAAAATCTTTCAATAAGATGACTAGGAAGAAAGACACAAAGCCACATTTAAAATTGGTTCTTGTACTTTTGAAAAAAGAATTCTAGAGGGGGAAGAAATCCTATCAGGGTCCTGATGTCATCTGCTTGCTTTGATCAGTACCTGCTTACCTTAAATCACTATTTGTTAAACCTGAGACCCGTGGATATCTGAAACTACATGACTTCGGCATGAGAAATCTCTTTTAAGTCATATCATGGACTTAATAACTTGGATAGAAGGTTATCCTGATGACCAACTAAGAGTTACTGTAATTTTCTGCAGTCATGGATGAGTTACTGACTAGTAACTTGGCGTTTCGGTTTCTGGTGTCAAGAAACGAACATAAGAATCAAAGTTAGTTCCCCTGTTGCCTCTGTGAATGTCCAGCTGGGTCTCTGTGTTCTGGGTGTATCATGACCACTGAGACCAAGCTAGATTTTACTTAGTGGGGAAAGGAAGTGTTTGCTTGGTCAGAGTAAGAGATGGATACGGCTTACCTTTGGAAGAGAGTTGGATTTATCAAAACTAGAAGGATGAAGGGATGATGGGTTCGATGGAGACCAGTGCACCAGCCTGATGGGGGTCTGTGTGTGGATGCCTATAGACCTAGCACTCACACTGTTGCCTTAGTTGAGTGGCAAAGGTCCTAGTTGTAGAACTTATCACCGAAGGTGTATACAGTGCCAACTGACTTACTAATCTTCACCTGGACCATGCAGACTTGGACAACGAGCATCTCAGCCATGAGCATAATGGACTGAACATCGAAGATCTTCCTCAACTTTCCCAAACTGTATAAATATTAGGAGTTTTGTACAATATTGAGGGAGGGTAAGGGCCCCCAGCATGACCAATATTTGATTTCCTCCCACCAGTTAACAACTAGGGAAGTTGGTACATAAGCAACAAATTCTTGCTGTATGAATGGTATACACTTGCTGAGGGGAACAGAGCATAGTATATTTTAGCAGATTATTGTAGAAAAGTTTTTTTACTAATAGTTTAAAATTCAAAGACCCATTCATAATTGTTTCTAAGCTCAAACCAGGTGGCTACTATAATATTAGACCCTTATAATATAGATATTCATAATAAGAATAGAATTTTGTGGTTTGCAGAATATGTTCACAATTTTCATCTCTTTCATTTGCACAATTTTATTAGGTGTCATTGTTCCTCTCTTATAAGCAAGAAAGTTGAAGCTCAAAAGGTTACTGGAGATACTTTGTGTCATTCTAAAATGAATACATTCATAGGGTAGATACCCAGGGTGAAGGGAAGGGCTGCTCTAGGAGAAAGAACAGTTTGTGTGAGGACTAAAGTGAGTGAAAGAATGTATTCTGCTTCCCCCTCCTCCCAACGACTTTTTATTTTGAAAATGTTTTAACTTAGAGACAAGAGAAAGGACTAGTTCAATGAGCATCTTTCCCTTAGATTCACAACTTCAACATCTTGCTACATTTGAAAATAAGTTGCAGGAATAATGATACTTCACCTATGAATATTTCCATATACTCTCTTAAAAATACAGTCACACTTGTAGAACTCTTGAGCTGAGTTTTGAAGAAGAAAAAAAAACATAAAATTAATGAAAAGAGAGGGAAACATTGATATATTACCACTTTAATCACTACATAATATGAAACAGATGAGCCTGACTTTTTCAGTGTTTAATTGAGTTAGTCTTTGGGAAATAATAATTTTCCTTTTATTTTAATCTGTGTGTTTGTGTATGTGTATTTGTTTACTTTACATATTAGATTGTCTTTGATTTTCATAGTATCCCTTGGAGATCATTAAGTTAGACTTAAAAAAAAAATCAGAAGAGGAATCTGAGGTGCTAAAGAGGTTATTTTGTTCCAGATCATTTGGCAAATTTGTGAACAAGCCCGGTCTCATGATCAAAGTTGTTCCTATAGATTTTCCCAACTTCCACAAATGCATAGTTTGTATTCAGAAAGAATCCTGGGTACTAGGAAATTTTGGCACAGTTATGTTCCTACATGCATGCTCCTTGGATGACTGCCTCCTTTCTTAAACATTTTACTTAGGTTTCTGCTACCTTGTAATGTTATATTTTAGGCTGCAATCTTAGAGCTGATATTGTGGGCCTGCTGTTATGTAGGCACTGCATTCTCCTCAGCCCCTCCAGCTGCCAGTGCAATTAGTTCTTGCAATCTCCACAGTAAACACGGTAGATATGCTCTGCCAGCTTTGGATTTTCAGGTTTTGAGCACCTCTCTGCACACATGTTTTGTACACAAATGAGACAAAAATGAACATATGGTAATTATTTGGAGATGAAGATGAAGCTGTTGTTCAATTGGATAGTTTGTATACGTGACAAAAAGATTTTAATAGAAGTAGGGTGGCTCAAAAAAAAAAAAAAAAAAAAAAAGGAAGTAGGGTGGCTCAGCAGTTGAGCATCTGCCTTTGGCTCATGGTCTGATCCCTGATCCCAGAGTCTTCTCCCTCTGCCTGCCTCTGCCTCTCTGTCTCTCGTGAATAAATAAATAAAATATTAAAAGAAAGAAGAAGAAGAAGAAGAAGAAGAAGAAGAAGAAGAAGAAGAAGAAGAAGAAAAGAAGAAGAAGAAGAAAGAAGTAGGGTGATTAGATACTTGCCAGAGAATCCAATCACCTGGATTCTCTTAGAAGCTTGGAACAGAAAACAAAACAACAAAAAAACAAACAAGACTATTCTTTCTTGGCGACTATACATGCAAAGGTTTATTTCCAGGCTTTCTATTTCATCAGTCTGAATGTCTGTCTTTAGCCAGTACTGTTGCTTTGTAACAGTTGTTACAAAGTAGTTTTGAAACTGGGGAGCTTGAGTCCTTCAACTTTCTTCTTCCTCTTTCAAGATTGTTTTGGTTATTTTGGGTCCTTGGAGTTTATATAGATATATCACCAGATATATCATTCTGTCAATTTCTGCAAAGAAGTCAACTGAGATTTTAATAGGATTGCATTGAATCTGTGGATAATTTTGGGGGAGTACTGCCATCTTGACAATGTTAAGTTTTCTGATCTATAAACATGAGAATCTGTTTATTTAGATGTTCAATTTCTTTCAACAGAGTTTTGTAATTTTTAGAGTATAAATTTTACAATTTTGTGAAATTTAACCTTAAGTATTTATTACTTGTAATGCTGTTGTAAATGGAATTGTTTTAATTTTCATTGCAAGTGTATAGAATACATTGATTTTTGTATATTAATCTTGTATCTTACAATCTTGCTGAACTTTATTAATTCTGATAAAGTTTACTAATTCTAATAGCTTTTTAAGCATATTCCTTAGGGTATTCTATGTATATAACCATGTCATCTATAAATAGAATTAGCTTTATTTCTTCTGTTCCGATCTAGATGCTTTTATTTTCTTGCCTAATTACCCTGGCTAGAACTAGTACAATGTTGAATAGAAGTGATGATAGTAGATATCATTGTCTTGCTCCTGATCTTCAGATATAAGCACCCAATTTTTCACCAAGTATGTCAGTCGTAGATTTTTGCAGATTTTTTTTTTTTTAATCTTGAGGAATTTACCCTCTCTACTCCTAGTGTTATAAGAGTTTTTGTCATGAAAAGGTACTGGATTCTGTCAATTTTTTTTCATCTGTTGATATGATCACATGGAGTTTTTTTTTCTTTAACTTGTTGATATGATGGATTACATTAATTGATTTTCAAATGTTGAACCAGACTTACATACCTGGAATAAATTCTACTGTTTGTCATAATGTATAATTATTTTATTTTATTTTTTGGTTTTTGTTTTTTAAAGATTTTATTTATTTATTCATGAGACACACACAGAGAGAGGGAGACGACACAGGCAGAGGGAGAAGCAGGCTCTCCACAGGAAGCCCAAGGCACGACTTGATCCCAAGACCCCGGGATCACACCCTGAGCCAAAGGTAGACACTCAATTGTTGACCCACCCAGGCGTTCTGATGTATAATTATTTTTAAACAATTTTGGATTTGATTTGCTAATATTTTGTTGAGGATTTTTCATCTGTATTCATAAGAGATATTGGTTTATCCTTTTTAATTTTTATGTTGATGTCTTTGTCTGGTTTTGGTATCAACGTAATATTGGCTTTACACAATCAAGGGTTCTGTTTGACTTTGGCCACACTCAGCTATTAAGCTTCACTAATTGCCATGTGATTGCTATATTATTTTTAACAATGCCCTAGCGTCCCAATTATCCCACAACAGATCCAATTCAATTTGGGCTCCTTTGAAGGAGTTGTTTTTACCCCAGTGTTTGAGACTTGTTCTGAGTCCAAGAGAGCTCTTACCAGCTGTTTCTTTCCTTGACTTTCTCTGCTAAACTAACTGGTTGATTATTCAGTTTATACCTTCAATGCTTTTGCCAGTCTCCTGTTAATTGCTTTTCAACTCAAGATCTATCATTTTTTGAGAGCATTCTTAGGCTTGAACTTCCCTCTACTCTGTTGCAAGTGAAATCGGTTTCTTTGGGAAGATATCCAAAGTCTTCTGATTTATGGCCTGCCTTTCCTGCTTTGCAAAATCTCTGAGCCAGTTCTTTGGCATTGTAGGGAGGAACAGTGATGTGCTTCTTTCTGAGTGAAAGCAACTGGGCACATGGAAGGTGGGTGCAGCTGTAGTCTCTGGTCTTCTCAGCTTGGGCAAGGAATTTCTCTTTATTAAGAAAGCACCATAATGTCATATCTACTCTATGTACATTACCCAAGACAAATGATTTTAAGAGTTACTATATTAAAAAGTTCTTTTTAATTCCAACTAAATTCTCACCTTCATATAAGGAAATGTATTCTCACCTTCATATAAGGAAATGTATCTTCCTTAGAGACATAAATTTGCTGTTGAAACATGGGAGCTGGCTCTCTCTAAGGGATATTCCACTTACATGCCATGGCCTGAGCCATGTACCATGTCCCACTTGGGTCTTATTTTTAAATATATATATATATATATATATATATATATATATATATATATATATATAGTCCACATGGGCAGCCAGCCTGCGAGTTGATTTTTGAAGAAATTACCAAAGTTTCTGGGAAAACATGTTCAAGGCTAAACTGAAGAATGGATCTAATTTTATTATTTGTTTTGTAAGGAAGAAATCTTTCTTTGAACTGATCTTTCATTCTTTCTTCCCAAACTAGGTTATAGATTTTCATTTGCAAAATTCAGGTTGCTTAGACACTGTTTTCCAGCATTCTGCAGGGTAGATCAGTTGTATGGAAGTTGGAATGTTCTTTTCCTAGAATTGAAAAGAAAAAGTTTTTAGATTATGAAATAAATATTATAATAATAAAGCTATATTTATGAAAAAAAAAGAGCCAGAACAAGGGTAATTGGGACCCCCAAATTCTCAGGGCACTCCCCCAAAGGTAGAGCCTCTATCCCATGAGTTGGAGCTGGATGATAGAAGACCATCATTAGAACTGTTCAAAGTCTTCTCTGTATTGTATTCCAGGGAACGGCATGTTCTATAATCCCCTTCTACTCATGATTCTGAGTTAGATTTTGCTAATGCCAAACTTGAAAGAGATCTACCTAGGCATTTGAGAACCACCTGCTTCACTGCTTTGGAGTTAATTAGTAGAAGGAAACTTTTTCAGAGAAATTTGAAAATTCCAAGTTTCACAATAGATACTAGGTAGATAACTTGTTGCCTTAGTGCTTCAACCTGTGGGCATTAGTATCTGTTTCGCTTTTTTCAGACCATTGGTGGTAAATTCCCTGCCTGTTGCTCCCCCAGCTCTTCCATCCTGCAGGTAAATTTTGATTCTAATAAGAAACCCTTTATTTCTGGAATCCTTAGAGTGATCTGCTTTCTCAAATAAATCCAGACTGAAAGGAATCCAGTTCCTAGGTCAGATGTTTTAGTAGTTGTTTAGTTGAGAGAGACCATAAATACCAAGAAGAAAATGGAAGTATTATAAGTAAGAATTAGAGGGGCAACAAAGTTCTGGATTGTAATATTGCAATATTTACAAGTAAGACAGTACCTTTGTTTCATTTAAAATAAAAAATTAAACCAGTGTAATGAATGTATGTTTAAAAATTTCAAATAATATAGAAGAGCATGTAATGATAGTATAATAATAATAATGGGTCTTCTACCCATTTACTGAATGCTTTCTAAATAATTTTTATGAAATCATTCACTCTGGGCTCTATTCTTTTCATATCCAATTCTGTTCTACTAAGGCAGTCTCTTCTAGTAATTTTTATTTTTAGTTACTCTGAGAGTTATTTTTCATTTCCTTAATATGTTTAGATTGCTATTTCTTGGGTCATCAACTTTCTCTTATTTTGTGATTGGTGGTCACCTTTGTGAGTTGCCTTGGTTTCAAGAATTAGGTGCTATGAATGAGTAGCTTACACTACCCTTTCCATAATAAAGAATAGACAATATGGTTCAAAAGGATTTGGTATCTGTAAATAAGAAAAGTGTAATAGACTATTATGGCTATAGGTGAATATACATAAAATATATCTAAACCGGGCAGACCCGGTGGTGCAGCGGTTTAGCGCCGCCTGCAGCCGGGGGTGTGATCCTGGAAACCCGGGATCGAGTCCCACGTCAGGCTCCCTGCATGGAGCCTGCTTCTCCCTCTGCCTGTCTCTCTGCTTCTCTTTCTCTCTGTCTCTATGAATAAATAAATAAAATCTTAAAAAAATATATATATCTAAACCATCAACCACAGAAATAGCCAAATATATTTCAATAATCTTTTATTGAATATGCATCAAATTGTAATATGCATCAAATTGTAGAGAAAATGAAAAGATTGCATGAAAGCTGCCATTCCAAACATTATTCATGATATACTGTAAGGGTCTGGGATGAATTAACTACAGGATTTTTGGGTGCCATGTGACAAGAGGGGCCATGGTGAGCATTTGTAGAATAATGGATAGGTCCTTTATCAATTGGTTTTGACTACATGCTCATATTTAACCTAATTACTGAGTAATGCATTTATGAAAGCATTCATTTCTTTTTAAAATCACTCTAAATTATGTAATTAAGTCTCATTAATGATGCAATCTGTGTGCTATGTGTAACCATTTTATCTCTTCTAATAAGAGATCACTAAAGAAATAAAGAAAAACGAAAAGAATATCACATGAATTGTGAGAAAAACGATTTAAAATTTTAAATTATTTATATTTAAACCATATCTATCTTATGCAATAGGAAATGGTATGATTTTTTTCCCCTGGAAGTACAGCTTCTAAAAGGGAGGAGAAAAAAATCTTCTATATATTTCTTGTCAAATTGCTGGCAGTGGAGGCACAATTTTGGTCACTTTATTTTTAAATTTTATTTATTTATTCACAAGAGACACAGAGAGAGGGAGGCAGAGACATAGAGGGAGAAGCAGACTCCACACAGGAAGCCCAATGCGGGACTCGATCCTGGGACTCCAGGATC
Source organism: Vulpes lagopus (assembly GCF_018345385.1). Classification (NCBI taxonomy): domain Eukaryota; kingdom Metazoa; phylum Chordata; class Mammalia; order Carnivora; family Canidae; genus Vulpes; species Vulpes lagopus. Next base: position 106,409,631 of record NC_054829.1, read on the forward strand.
ACACCCTGAGCCAAAGGCAGAAGCTCAACGGCTGAGCCACCCAGGCGTCCTGATTTTGGTCACTTTAAACAGGCTCCTTTAGACTGATTTATGTGGAGAACATTTTGAACAATTGTGCTGACAGTTTGAAATAGTTTCTGTTAACACTGAACTGAGTTATTTCAATAGTTCATTTTCTCTCTTTGTGCACCTACCCAAAACGAGGGGATAAGATAGGTCCAACATTTACATTGAAATTAGTCCAATTAGAACTTTGGCAGCAGAATTATAACCTCCCCAGCTGTGGGTTGAGTGTTTTAGAGATGTTATATGTGGCCAAGGAATGCACATGGAATGCCTTTGGCAATGGGTAGAGGGCATTCAGAGCACAAGTTAATCTGTGTCCTTTATTCACTGTGTTCATGGAATGGAGAATGATCCTGTCACTGGGGGGATTTATCATGTTCTCAGAGGAATTGATGATGTCAAAATTATTAAATGATATCATGTTTGTTCTCTTCAATTTATGCCAGTATCAGGTTTTTATCCATATTGAATTCAAATATGGATTTATTGGATAGTTAATCTTAAAAAAATGGCAAAAAAATTTAGATCTTACCTTCTGATGAATGCATTTCCTACTCCCTGTAGTCGCCTAGAGCTCTTGATGTTATTATATATATTATATATATTATATATATTATGATGGCCTTGATCCCACCTCTGGAATAACTTCTGAATGAATTCTGACACAATCTTTGGCAAACAGTAGTTTGGTGATAGTGCATTATTGTATTCTATTTTTCCTGGCATAGAGTAAGCACTCACTAAACTCTAGCTGCTGTCACAATCACCACCCACCACCACCATTCTCATTTCCTTTACCCTTATGATTGGTTCCTCACACTCACCATGCTATTTCAATTTTTGTGTCTTTGCTGTTGCTCTTCCTTCTCCCTGGAATTGCTCTTTTTGCCTAACTTCTTAATCTGAAAAAAAAAAAAAAGGTTCTGTTTATGTTCTTTCTCCTTCAGATTATCATCTCTGATGTCTCAAGTCAGGCTAAGTGACCACATTTCTGCATAAACTTATGAAAACTTTGATCATGTTGTTAAATACACTGTAATATAATTATCTAATTTTACCTGCCATTCAACTATAGCAATGGTTAACAAATTATAGCACTGGGGCCATTTGCAACTCTCTTCTGGTTATGTAAATAATGATTTATTGGAACCCAAACACAATGATTTGTTTGCATATTACCTATGGCTACATTTACACTAAGGCAATTACTAAGGCAGAGGTTAGTAATTGTGATAGAGATTTTACGATTTTTCTGTGTTCGTTTTCATAGATTGTATTTTTAGGAACTTTAAAAAATTGAGGTATAATTGACATATAGCATCATATTAGTTTTAGGTGTACAACATAATGATTGGTATTTGTATATATGGTGAAATGATCAACACAATAAATCAACATCTATCACTGTTACAAAATTTTTTTTCTTATGATGAGAATTTTTAAGATCTATTGCCTTAGCAACTTTCAGATATGCATTACAGTTTTAGTAACTATAGTTGCCATGCTGTACTTGATATTCTCGTGACTTATTTATTTTATAATTAGAAGTTTGTACCTTTTGGCTTCCTTTATCCATTTTGCCCATCCTCACCAACTACCCCTACCCCCCTGGCCTTGGCAACCATCTCCGCATCTACTAATTTTGTTGTTGTTGGGTTTTGTTTTGTTTTGTTTTGTTTGAGTTTATACATATAAGTTAGATCATACAGTCTTTGTCTTTGACTTACTTCACTTAACATAATGTCTTCAAGGTTCATCCATGTTGTCACAAATGGCAAGATTTCATCTTTTAATGGGTAAATAATATTCCTTTGCGTGTGTGTGTGTGTATATATATATATATATATATATATATGTATATATACCACATTTACTTTATCCATCAATGGACATTTAGATCGTTTCCACATTTTGGCTATTGTAAATGATGCTATAATGAACAGGTGGTGCATATGTCTTTTTGAGTTAGTGTTGTCATTTTCTTTGGGATAAATATCCATATGTGGAATTGCTGGATCATATGGTAGTTCTATTTTAATTTTTTGAGCAACCTCCACACTACTTTTCATAGTGGCTTCACCAATTTACATTCCTGTCAATAGTGTACAAAGGTTCCCTTTTCTCCACATTTTCGCCAAGACTTATTATTTCTTGTCTTTTTAGTGATAGCCATTCTAACAGGTATGAGGTGATATCTTATTATGGTTTTGATTTACGTTTCCCTAATGATCAGTGATATTGAGCATCTTTTCAGGTACTTGTAGACTGTGTATATTTTTGGGAAAAATGTCTATTCAGATCTATGCATTTTTAAATCAGATTTGTTTTGTTTTGTTTGCTATTTAATTGTGTGAGTTCTTTATATATTTTGGATATTAACCCCTTGTCAGATACATGATTTGCAACTATTTTCTCCCATTCACTACGTTACCTTTTCATTTACTGATGATTTCCTTTACTGTGCAGAGACTTTAGTTTAATGTAGGCCCATTGGTTTTTTTGTTTGTTTGTTTGTTTATGTTGCCTTTGTTTTTAGCATCAGATGGAAAAAAAAAATCATTGACCAATGTTAAGAAGCTTACTGCCTATGTTTTCTTCCAGGAGCTTTATGGTTTCAGATCTTACATTCAAGTCTTTAATCTATTTTGAATTAATTTTTGTGTATTGTGTAAGACCATACATAAGACCAGTATCATTCTTTTCTATGTGGTTGTCCAGTTTCTCTAGCACCGCTTATTGAAAAAGACTGTCATTTTCCCATTCTATATTCTTGGCTCCTTTGTTGTAAATTGATTAGCCATATAGGTATGGGTTTATTTCTGGGTTTGACACTTCATTAGAGTTTTTCTTTTTTAAGCTTCATTTCCTAGTAAGATTTTTATTTATTTATTCATGAGACAAACAGAGAGAGAGGCAGAGACATAGGCAGAGGGAGAAACGGGCTCCCTGTGGGGAGTCTGATGTGGGACTCAATCCCAGGACCCCGGGATCATGACCTGAGCCAAAGGCAGATGTTCAACCACTGAGCCATCTGGGTGACCCCAAGTTGTCATTTTTTAAATAAAGTTTTCCTAAGGCTGACAAAGAAGAGTATATCTTAGGCTTACACTGTTCAGTACAGTAGCCATTAGCCACGTGTAGCTATTAAGCATTGAAATTTGGCTAGTTCAGATTGAAATGTTTTGTAAGTATAAAATACACATCAGATTTCAAGTCTTAGTACAAAAATAATGTAAAATAATTATTGATTATATGTTGAATTGACAACATTTTGGATATATTGGGTTGAATATTATATATGTATTCTAATTAATTTTAGCTCTTTATTTTTACTTTAGTTTTAGACTTGCATATGTGACTCACATTGTGTTTGTATTGGACAACATAGCTATAGAATATTCCAGAAGGAAGGATGAAAAGTAGGAAGATATTTGCCTACTACAAGGCAAGAAAAGAAGAAGCATAGTGAGTAGAAATCAGGGAAGATATGGTGGAAATAAATATATAAGTAATTGCAATAGATATAGATGTTTTATGACCTTGCAAATAAGTTAAGAGACATTTACATGAAGACAAATGTGCTCATGAAAGGAGCAAGTGTCTTTTTCAGATTTTCAAGTTATTCTGTGTCAGGAATATTTCACCTTTTTTTCTAATGCAAGGGTTATGGGCATACTGTTCTAGAGACAGGCAGGTGAAGGAAAAAAATTCAGAACTAGACAGTGGAGAAAAAAGATTCCTTTTAAAATTATGTTTTATTATCAGAGACAATGAGCTACATAATAGCTAATCATCTCAAGGGCATTATTGTTCTGAGTAACTTATTACTACACTCACAATTTTGAAGCCCTTTCTATTTAATTTCAATGATTTCATTCTTGGCAAAATAACTCACATTTTGAAACTATACAAGAAATTATATGAATAATTATTTATTTGAATAAGAGAAAGAATATACAGTCATGTTCATATTGTATGTTCATAAGTTAAACATGTCCATCTGTAAAAAACAATTGATAACTATCTTCAACAATTAGCACCTTTAGTTTTGGTCAAAATTATTCAACATCTAGCATTTTTGTAAGGTTAGAAAGGAATACAATTCACAACTGTAAAAGAAGTAATGATTTATTAACCCACTGACATTTCTTTTTTTTTTTTTTTAAGATTTTATTTATTTATTCATGAGAGATACAGAGACACAGGCAGAGGGAGAAGCAGGCTTCATACAGGGAGCCTGACGTGGGACTCTATCCGGGTCTCCAGGATCACACCCTAGGCTGAAGGCGGTGCTAAACCACTGAGGCACCCCGGGGTGCCTCCCACTGACATTTCCATTTGAATTTGATGTGATAGAATATATGAATATTATGAAAAGAAAACTCAGAACCATCAACCCCCTTAAATCTACATTTTTTGTAAACTTAATCCCAAATATGTAGTAGAAATGTCTAGCCTCATTATGACAAAAAAGACTTTGAGGAATTGTTTTGGCAATTTCTTGCTTATACATTAAATTATTTTTGAACTCAATATTTAAAAATAATAAAACTGGGGATCCCTGGGTGGCGCAGCGGTTTGGCGCCTGCCTTTGGCCCAGGGCGCGATCCTGGAGACCCGGGATCGAGTCCCACATTGGGCTCCCGGTGCATGGAGCCTGCTTCTCCCTCTGCCTGTGTCTCTGCCTCTCTCTCTCTCTCTCTCTCTGTGACTATCATAAAAAAAAAAAAAAATTAAAAAAAAATAAAAAAATAATAATAAAACTACCCCAAATTCATTATTTTAAATATTGTTATTAGTTTACTGTATCCAGAGAAGAGTACAGTCACATGCCATTTTCCCTCATTGGGTTTTTTCATTCGTTTATTCAATAAGTGAATATTTATCTACCTACTATTTGGCAAGAACTAGCTGAAGTATTAAGGATTCAGAACAGCAAAAGACATGTTCATGTTGTTATGTTGCTGTCAGCCTAGAGGAAAGAGCCATATTAGCAGATGGGTCAAATCCAATGAGGGAAGGGCCTAAGAGAGAGCCGAACCAAACATGGTGGGAAACGGAGGGGCCAAGTAAGTGGCTTCTTGGTGGGCAGATGGAAGGGGCTTTGCAGAAGAGACTTTTGAACCAAGGCTTGAGAATAAGTAGATGAGAGATGACTTAAGGAGAGGATCATTTTTTTCAGGAAAGAAGTATGTTCAAAGCAAAGACACATGAAATAAATTGGGGAAAGATGAAGACTAGAATAGAACCCTTCATGAAGTGTTCATGAAGAAATGTGAGAGAATAGTGGTTTTAGCCTTCTATTTCACAATAACAAACCCAGGAGGCATCAGTAATTTTATAAAAGACAGAAACTTTGATTTTTCCCTAAAAAAATCACTTTTTTTTTCACAAAAAGGAGTAAAAGCTGCAAGAATATGGGCATAAGGTAATACATTTTTTTAAAGGATTTATTTATTTATTTATTCTGGAGAGAGAGAGAGAGACTGCATGGGAGGGGCAGAGGGAGAGGAAGAGAGGGTCCCAAGCTGACTCTGTGCTGAGCCCAGAGCCCCACGCGGGTCTGGACCCCACATCCTGAGACCACCTACCCACCCAAAACCAAGAGTTGGTCTCTTAATCAACTGTACTACCACGGCACCTCAGTAACACATTTCTTATTTCTGCAAATACTCAAATTGAATAAAAATTTCTAATTAGATGCTCCTGTATTTATGAATGGGGAATGTCACTATCTACTACAATGTACATTGTGTACTCTTCCTGGTACACTGACACAGAAGGAAAATCATTATGTAGCAGAAGAGGATGATTTTGGAAAGAGCACAATGTGCTCAAGGAGTTTCCTATTAGTAATTAGGAATGACATGGTTACAAAGAGAAAGGCTTCAGTCAGATGGCATATAAAAGTAGTGAGCAACCAACCTTCCCTTTCATTTACATAATAATTTAGACCATGGAATTTGGTGCCAATGGATCTTGGGTTAATGTGTTCTGACTTTGCCAACTACTAATTGTGAACACTTGGGAAAGTCCATCACTTTATCCATGCTTTGGTTTCCTCCTGTGAAACATGAGGATAGTAATAATACTTTACAGGGTTGTTGGGAGGATTAAATGAGGAAATTTTAGTAAAACTCAGCACAGAGCTGTGAATAGGACATCTTTAATGGATGGCAACTATTATTATTATTTTTATTATTAATTTTTTTTTATTTATTTATGATAGTCACACAGAGAGAGAGAGAGAGGCAGAGACACAGTCAGAGGGAGAAGCAGGCTCCATGCACCGGGAGCCCGATGTGGGAGTCGATCCCGGGTCTCCAGGATCGTGCCCTGGGCCAAAGGCAGGCGCCAAACCGCTGCGCCACCCAGGGATCCCCTATTATTATTATTAATTCGTCTTGTCAAGTTGTTTAAAATTTTTTTAAAAAAGTTCTTCATCCTCCAGCACAATTTTGGAGACTTCTATAACTCCCTGAGGCTGGAAGGTAATCAACAAAAGGGAAAACTTATGAAGAGACTGGTCTCTGACCTAAAAGAAGTAACCACCTTCTAGTGCTTTCTTTCCCAGAAAATACAAATTGAGGAGAAGAAGAATCTATTTCTAATGCAATCTAGAATTGGAGCTAGAGATTATTTAACCTAACCTTTTATAGACAAGGAAACTGTGAATCAGAGAGATCTAATGGTATGGACTACATAATTTTGTGCCCATAGTTTTACACAAATGAATATTTGTTGATCCCCTGAAGTTTAACCTTGTATGCAAGCCACAATACTTCTCCTCCATTTGAGTTTTCTAAGGAAGAAAGCACTAGAAACTGTACCAAAAACTAGGCACTTAGAACAACAGAAATGTATTGCTTTACAGATCTGGAGACTAGAAGTCTGTGATCAAGATGCTGGCAGAGCTGGTTTTTCCTGAGGGCTTTAAGATAAAATTGGTTCCATACCTCTCTCTTAGCTTCTGAAATTTGTTGGCAATCTTTGGCATTTCTTGTCTTTTTTTTTTTTTTTTTTTGCATTTCTTGTCTTGTAGGCACATCACTCTGATCTCTGCCATGCTCACATGGCATTCTCCTTGTGTGCCTCTATGTCTAAATTTACCCTTTTTATTTTTATTTTTTATTTATTTTTTAAAAAAGATTTTATTTATTTACTCATGAGAGATACAGAGACACAGGCAGAGGGAGAAGTAGGCTCCATGCAGGGAGCTCCATGTGGGACTCGATTCTGAGTCTCCAGGATCGCACCCTGGGCTGAAGGTGGCGCTAAACTGATAAACCACCGGAGCTGCCCCAAATTTACCCTTTTTAAAAGGATATCAGTCATACTGGATTAAGGCCCACCTTACTCTACTAAGACCTCAACTAATGACATTGGCAATGATTCTATTTACAAATATGGTCACTCTGAGATACTGAGGATAAGGACTTCAACAAATGAGTTTGGATGGGGGACACAACTCAATCCCTAACACTATCCAACATAGTATATATTTTATTTATTTTGCTTCTTGTGTGTTTCCTCTTAGTTGAATACTAGCTACTGGGACAGCAAGTATTGTCAGTCTTCCCAAACTAGTTAACCAACAAGTGAATAAAAACTGGAGTGTAATTCCTTGAAGACAGGGAATTTGTCAGTTTTGACTGTTGAATCACCCTTGCCTATAACAAAATCTGGCACACAGTGGGCATTCAGTAAATACTTCTTGGATGAACTAATGATGTTTAGGATTAGATAGCCCAATCTTGCCTTTATTTTAGAGACTCTTTCGTAAACAAAAATTTTAACAGTTACTTATGGAGAAAAAAGAGGGACATCTGTATTTCTGAAAATCAGGACATGAAAAAAGTATTTTCACTGGGAGGAAATATTCTTTATTCATGACTTTTAATCATGTTGTGGAATAACTAATACATCAGAAAAATTAGAATTACCCCCTTAACACTTTCCATGATTTTCCAGAGGTGAGATCTGAAATTGTCTTTTTAAAAAAATGATTTATGTATTTAATTTTAAAGATTTTTATTTATTTATTGAGAGAGATAGAGTGCAAGAGAGCAAAAGTAGGGAAAGGGGCAGAGTGAGAAGCAGACTCCCTGTTGAGCAGGGAACAACCCTCCCCCCAACTCAGGGTTCCATCCTAGGACCCTGCGAACATGACTTGAGTCGACTGCAGGTACTTAACCAACTGAGCCACCCAGGCACTCCTATTTATTTTGAGAGGGAGAGAGAGATGCCACATGCCTGTGTGAGCTGGGTGGGGTGGGAGGGGGGAAGGAGGTGTGCAGAGGGAAAGGGAGAGAGAATTTCAAGCAGACTCCCCACTGAGCATGGAACCCCGTGGGGCTCAATCTCATGACCCTGAGACCATGACTTGAGCCAAAACTAAGAGTTTGCTCAATTGGCTGAGCCTCCTAAGTACTGAAATTTTTTACATTTCCATGGATTAATCATTTTCTTATTTGGAGCATATTTAAATTCCACAATATCAATTAGACTATATTTGGGGGAGGTGATAATTACAACACAAACTTATTTTTTTAAAGATTTTTTTTGAGACAGGTGGGCAAGATGGCGGAAGAGTGGGGTCCCCAAATCACCTGTCCCCACCAAATTACCTAGATAGCCTTCAAATCATCCTGAAAATCTACGAATTTGGCCTGAGATTTAAAGAGAGAACAGCTGGAACGCTACAGTGAGAAGAGTTCGCGCTTCTCTCAAGGTAGGAAGATGCGGGGGGCGGGGGGGGGGAAGAAATAAAGAAACAAAAGGCCTCCAAGGGGGAGGGGCCCCGCGAGGAGCCGGGCTGAGGCCGGGGCGAGTGTCCCCAGGACAGGAGAGCCCCGTCCCGGAGGAGCAGGAGCTGCACCAACCTTCCCTGGCGGAAAGAGGCCCGCAGGGAGTTAGAGCAGGACCCCAGGAGGGCGGGGATGCCCTTGGGCTCCCTGGGACACTAACAGGCACCTGCGCCCCGGGAGGAGATGCGCTGAGCTCCCTAAGGGCTGCAGCGCGCACGGCGGGACCCGGAGCAGCTCGGAGGGGCTCGGGCGGCGGCTCCGCGGAGGGGGCTGCGGGGCGGGAGCAAATCCAAAAGCGCAGGCTCCGGAGCACAGGGCGCCGGGACACAGCCCAGGATCCGGCCTCCCCCCGGGACAGGCAGAGGCCGGGAGGGCCCAGGACAGCAAGGACGCTCCTGCCCCGAGCTGAGCAGATCAGCGGCCCCGCCCCGGAGCCTCCAGGCCCTCCAGACGGAGAGCCCGGAGTTACTGCGGGGGCTGACTCCAGGGCTCCAGAGCTGGCCCCGCCACTGCAGGAGGCTGTTCCTCCTGGGGCCTCACGGGGTAAACAACTCCCACTGAGCCCTGCACCAGGCAGGGGGTAGAGCAGCTCCCCCAAGTGCTAACACCTGAAAATCAGCACAGCAGGCCCCTCCCCCCAGAAGACCAGCTAGACGGACAAGTTCTAGGGGAAGTCAAGGGACTTAAAGGATACAGAATCAGAAGATACTCCCCCGTGGTTTTTTTTTTTTCCTTTTTGATTTCTGTTTGCTTCCCCCACTCTTTTTTCCTTTCTTTCTTTTTCTTTCTCTTCTTCTTCTCTTTTTTTTCTTCCTTTTTTCTTTTTTCTTTTTCTCTTTTCTTTCCTTCTTTCTCTCCTCTCTTTTTCTCCTTTTCCCAATACAACTTGTTTTGGACCACTCTGAACTGAGCAAAATGACTAGAAGGAAAACCTCACCTCAAAAGAAAGAATCAGAAACAGTCCTCTCTCCCACAGAGTTACAAAATCTGTATTACAATTCAATGTCAGAAAGCCAATTCAGAAGCACTATTATACAGCTACTGGTGGCTCTAGAAAAAAGCATAAAGGACTCAAGAGACTTCACGACTGCAGAATTTAGATCTAATCAGGCAGAAATTAAAAATCAATTGAATGAGATGCAATCCAAGCTAGAAGTCCTAACGACGAGGGTTAACGAGGTGGCAGAACGAGCAAGTGATGTAGAAGACAAGTTGATGGCAAAGAGGAAAACTGAGGAAAAAAGAGATAAACAATGAAAAGACCATGAGGATAGATTAAGGGAAATAAACGACAGCCCGAGGAAGAAAAACCTACGTTTAATTGGGGTTCCCAAGGGCACCAAAAGGGCCAGAGGGCCAGAATATGTATTTGACCAAAACATAGCTGAAAACTTTCCTAATCTGGGAAGGGAAACAGGCATTCAGATCCAGGAAATAGAGAGATCCCCCCTAAAATCAATAAAAACCGTTCAAACCTCGACATCTAATAGTTAAGCTTGCAAATTCCAAAGATAAACAGAAGATCCTTAAAGCAGCAAGAGACAAGAAATCCCTGACTTTTATGGGGAGGAGTATTAGGGTAACAGCAGATCTCTCCACAGAGACCTGGCAGGCCAGAACGGGCTGGCAGGATATATTCAGGGTCCTAAATGAGAAGAACATGCAAGCAAGAATACTTTATCCAGCAAGGCTCTCGTTCAAAATGGAAGGAGAGATCAAGAGTTTCCAAGACAGGCAGGAACGGAAAGAATATGTGACCTCCAAACCAGCTCTGCAAGAAATTTTAAGGGGGACTCTTAAAATTCCCCTTTAAGAAGTTCAGTGGAACAATCCACAAAAACAAGGACTGAATAAATATCATGATGACACTAAACTCATATCTGTCAATAGTAACTCTGAATGTGAACGGGCTTAATGACCCCATCAAAAGGTGCAGGGTTTCAGACTGGAAAAAAAAGCAGGACCCATCTATTTGCTGTCTACAAGAGACTCATTTTAGACAGAAGGACACCTACAACCTGAAAATAAAAGGCTGGAGAACAATTTACCATTCAAATGGTCCTCAAAAGAAAGCAGGGGTAGCCATCCTTATATCAGATAAACTAAAACTTACCCCGAAGACTGTAGTGAGAGATGAAGAGGGACACTATATCATACTTAAAGGATCTATCCAAGAAGAGGACTTAACAGTCCTCAATATATATGCCCCGAATGTGGGAGCTGCCAAATATTTAAACCAATTAATAACCAAAGTGAAGAAATACTTAGATAATAATACACTTATACTTGGTGACTTCAATCTAGCTCTTTCTATACTCATTAGGTCTTATAAGCACAACATCTCCAAAGAAACGAGAGCTTTAAATGATACACTGGACCAGATGGATTTCACAGATATCTACAGAACTTTACATCCAAACTCAACTGAATACACATTCTTCTCAAGTGCACATGGAACTTTCTCCAGAATAGACCACATACTGGATCACAAATTGGGTCTGAAGCGATACCAAAAGATTGGTGTCATCCCCTGCATATTCTCAGACCATAATGCCTTGAAATTAGAACTAAATCACAACAAGAAGTTTGGAAGGACCTCAAACACACGGAGGTTAAGGACCATCCTGCTAAAAGATGAAAGGGCCAACCAGGAAATTAAGGAAGAATTAAAAAGATTCATGGAAAGTAATGAGAATGAAGATACAACTGTTCAAAATCTTTGGGATGCAGCAAAAGCAGTCCTAAGGGGGAAATACATCGCAATACAAGCATCCATTCAAAAACTGGAAAGAACTCAAATACAAAAGCTAAACTTACACATAAAGGAGCTAGAGAAAAAACAGCAAATAGATCCTACACCCAGCAGAAGAAGAGAGTTAATTAAGATTCGAGCAGAAGTCAACGAAATCGAGACCAGAAGAACTGTGGAACAGATCAACAAAACCAGGAGTTGGTTCTTTGAAAGAATTAATAAGATAGATAAACCATTAGCCAGCCTTATTAAAAAGAAGAGAGAGAAGACTCAAATTAATAAAATCATGAATGAGAAAGGAGAGATCACTACCAACACCAAGGAAATACAAACGATTTTAAAAACATATTATGAACAGCTATACGCCAATAAATTAGACAATCTAGAAGAAATGGACGCATTCCTGGAAAGCTACAAACTACCAAAACTGGAAAAGGAAGAAATAGAAAACCTGAGCAGGCCAATAACCAGGGAGGAAATTGAAGCAGTCATCAAAAACCTCCCAAGACACAAAAGTCCAGGGCCAGATGGCTTCCCAGGGGAATTCTATCAAACGTTTAAAGAAGAAACCATACCTATTCTCCTAAAGCTGTTTGGAAAGATAGAAAGAGATGGAGTACTTCCAAATTCGTTCTATGAGGTCAGCATCACCTTAATTCCGAAACCAGACAAAGACCCCACCAAAAAGGAGAATTACAGACCAATATCCCTGATGAACATGGATGCAAAAATTCTCAACAAGATACTGGCCAATAGGATCCAACAGTACATTAAGAAAATTATTCACCATGACCAAGTAGGATTTATCCCCGGGACACAAGGCTGGTTCAACACTCGTAAAACAATCAGTGTGATTCATCATATCAGCAAGAGAAAAACCAGGAACCATATGATCCTCTCATTAGATGCAGAGAAAGCATTTGACAAAATACAGCATCCATTCCTGATCAAAACTCTTCAGAGTGTAGGGATATAGGGAACATTCCTCAACATCTTAAAAGACATCTACGAAAAGCCCACAGCAAATATCATTCTCAATGGGGAAGCACTGGGAGCCTTTCTGCTAAGATCAGGAACAAGACAGGGATGTCCACTCTCACCACTGCTATTCAACATAGTACTGGAAGTCCTGGCCTCAGCAATCAGACAACAAAAAGACATTGAAGGCATTCAAATTGGCAAAGAAGAAGTCAAACTCTCCCTCTTCGCTGATGACATGATACTCTACATAGAAAACCCAAAAGCCTCCACCCCACAATTGCTAGAACTCATACAGCAATTTGGTAGCATGGCAGGATACAAAATCAATGCCCAGAAATCAATGGCATTTCTATACACTAACAATGAGACTGAAGAAAGAGAAATTAAGGAGTCAATCCCATTTACAATTGCACCCAAAAGCATAAGATACCTAGGAATAAACCTAACCAAAGAGGTAAAGTATCTATACCCTAAAAACTTCTATAGTTTTTTTAAAGTGTATAGTGTTCTATACACTTCTGAAAGAAATTGAGGAATACACAAAGAGATGGAAAAATATTCCATGTTCATGGATAGGCAGAATTAATATTGTGAAAATGTCAATGTTACCCAGGGCAATTTACACGTTTAATGCAATCCCTATCAAAATACCATGGACTTTCTTCAGAGAGTTAGAACAAATTATTTTAAGATTTGTGTGGAATCAGAAAAGACCCCGAATAGCCAGGGGAATTTTAAAAAAGAAAGCCATAGCTGGGGGCATCACAATGCCAGATTTCAGGTTGTACTACAAAGCTGTGGTCATCAAGACAGTGTGGTACTGGCACAGAAACAGACACATAGATCAATGGAACAGAATAGAGAACCCATAAGTGGACCCTGAACTTTATGGTCAACTAATATTCGCTAAAGGAGGAAAGACTATCCACTGGAAGAAAGACAGTCTCTTCAATAAATGGTGCTGGGAAAATTGGACATCCACATGCAGAAGAATGAAACTAGACCGCTCTCTTTCACCATACACAAAGGTAAACTCAAGATGGATGAAAGATCTAAATGTGAGACAAGATTCCCTCAAAATCCTAGAGGAGAACACAGGCAACACCCTTTTTGAACTCAGCCACAGTAACTTCTTGCAAGATACATTCACGAAGGCAAAAGAAACAAAAGCAAAAATGAACTTCATCAAGATAAGAAGCTTTTGCACAGCAAAGGATACAGTCAACAAAACTAAAAGACAACCTACAGAATGGGAGAAGATATTTGCAAATGACGTATCAGATAAAGGGTAGTTTCCAAGATCTATAAAGAACTTATTAAACTCAACAGCAAAGAAACAAACAATCCAGTCATGAAATGGGCAAAAGACATGAAGAGAAATCTCACAGAGGAAGACATAGACGTGGCCAACATGCACATGAGAAAATGCTCTGTATCACTTGCCATCTGGGAAATACAAATCAAAACTACAGTGAGATTCCACCTCACACCAGTGAGAATGGGGAAAATTAACAAGGCAGGAAACCACAAATGTTCGAGAGGATGCGAAGAAAAGGGAACCCTCTTGCACTGTTGGTGGGAATGTGAACTGGTGCAGCCACTCAGGAAAACTGTGTGGAGGTTCCTCAAAGAGTTAAAAATAGACCTGCCCTATGACCCAGCAATTGCACTGTTGGGGATTTACCCCCAAAGATTCAGATGCAATGAAATGCACCCCAATGTTTATAGCAGCAATGTCCACAATAGCCAAACTGTGGAAGGAGCCTCGGTGTCCATGGAAAGATGAATGGATAAAGAAGATGTGATTCATGTATACAATGGAATATTACTCAGCCATTAGAAACGACAAATACCCACCATTTGCTTCAACGTGGTTGGAACTGGAAGGTATTATGCTGAGTGAAGTAAGTCAATCGGAGAAGGACAAGCATTGTATGTTCTCATTCATTTGGGTAATATAAATAATAGTGAAAGGGAATATAAGGGAAAGGAGAACAAATGTGTGGGAAATATCAGAAAGGGAGACAGAACATAAAGACTCCTAATTCTGGGAAACGAACTAGGGGTGGTGGAAGAGGAGGAGGGCGGGGGGTGGGGGTGAATGTGTGACAGGCTCTGATGGGGGCCCTTGATGGGATGAGCCCTTGATGGGATGGGGTGTTATTCTGTATGTTGGTAAATTGAACACCAATAAAAAATAAATTTATTATTAAAAAAATAAAAATAAAGATTTTTTTTAAGGTAATCTCTGCACCCAACATGGGGCTCCAACTCATAACTCTGAGATCAAGAGTCATACTCTGTACAGATTGAGCCAGTCAGGTACCCCAAATTTATATTTTTATGAAAGAAGAGAAAAAATTTTAGATGGCCAGATAAAAAAGTTTTGTGTGACAGCAAGGGAGGTAAAATAATACAAAGTTCAAAAAGCTAACTATTAAAATATCTTAGAGAACACATTGCTTCCTGATAGCCCCAAATTCGTTATTTCATCAAGATCAGCAGACTGACAGCAGATGGTGCTGTTCCATCTTTACTTCTTAGGAACTGTATAAGCAACCACAATCAGAAATGATTGTGAGAGATAGTGGCAACTGTACCCTCTTTTGGCATTTTAACTTCAACAAGTGACCTAGAGTTAAAAATGCTTTTTATGGGAACATGTCTTTCTCCAAGTATTTTACTTTCATGAAAACTATCTACGTGAGTATTCTATTCATTGACTGAAATGCAGAAAATTAAAGGAGTGAAGTAGGAGATAAAGATAAGATAATAGGGTAGGACTTTGTGCCATGGGCATTTTTCTCACCATGCTCAGAAAGTCCATTCTTAATTGGTTGGTAATTAATTAATTCAGTTCCCAATATGTCCAGCAAAGTAATAGGTGCTTAGTGTATATCTGCGAACACAATAGGTAAAGATTCCTATAGCTGTGGTACTTCTATTGTAGCAGAGCGAGAAAGTCAATAAAAATAAGAAATAAGAAAATTGTATAGAATGTTAGAAGTTGGTGAGTGTCATCATGAAAAGATAAATGTTGAGCATGATAAGGCAGCTTTAGAGTATAGGATGATAGGGAGGATTCAACTTTTTTAGAGGGTGTTTATTCACTGAGAAGGTGGGGTTTTTTTTAAAAAAAATTTGTTTATTTGTTTGAGACAGAGAGAGGGAGAGAGCACAAGTGGGAGAGGCAGAGGAGAGGGAGGGAATTTCAAGCAGACTTTGCACTGACGGTGAAACCTAGTGTGGGGCTTGATCCCAAGACCTTGAGATCATGACCCAAGCTGAGATCAAGATGGTGCCACCTAGGTGCCCCATAAGGTGAAATTTAAACAAACAAACAAATGAGGATATAAGGGAAATAGCCAGGTAAATATCTGAACAAAGAGTAGTCCATGAAGAGGGAATAACCCATTCAAATACCTTAAGGTGAAGCCTGTCTGACTTGTTGAGAGAAGTCATCAGGGAGGCCAGCAGGGCTACAGTGGGGTGAGCAAGGAGGAAGATAGTAGGGAAATGAGATCAGAAAGGTAGGGTGAAAAGCAGATCATGCAAAGACTTGCAGAGCATTATGAGAAAGAGTGCCTATTTGAGGTTTTGAATAAAGGTGTAACAAAACCTGATTTATGTTTTTAAAGGATTGACACGAGAGAGGGAGGTTCTTGTCTCACGGATCAAAGAATGAATCTCTTAGACATACGAGAGTGAGTAAAGCAATAGAAGTTTATTAAACAAGGATACAGAAAAAGCTCTCAGGAGTGAGAAGGGTCTGGACAGGGTTGCCATTGAGGGCTTATAAGATTGGTCTTTTATTAAAAGCCAACCAGGGAACCTACATCCTTTTAACATCTCTATTGATAACACCCTTGAGTAAGGACTAGTGATAACACCTTCAATGGCTTACCTCCTTTTTAGGGTCTGGTAATTCTTTGTTGGTCACAAGTAGCTGTTATAACAAGGCCCCACCTCTAACACTTGGGACAGGATGGTCTGGTTTGTTTATCTCTGGTTTCATATTTTTGGGATTTTTTTTGTGTGAGCCTGATTCCGTGGTGCCCTACCTAGCTCTGCCCATCCCTTAGTCAGAACCTTCTGTCCTGTGATGAGAATAACAAACTGTAGAGTGCCAAGAGTAACTGATGTGAAACTAACAGGGAGCTACTGTGGCAATTCAGGCAGAAGCTGATAGTGGCTCAGCCTAGCTAGCAATGGAGGCATTGCAAAGTAGCTGGATTTTAGCTATTTATTTATCTGGATTTTTATTACCAGGATGTTTATTGAATATTATTACATTAGAGCAGACAGATATATATTTTTTTCTGATGAATTGGATGTTATGTGTGGGCATAAGAGAGGGGTCAAAGATCTCAAGGGTATTTCCTTGATTGACTGGAATGACAGGGAAAACTATAGGAAGAGTGAGTTTTGCAGCATAATTAGGAGTTGCCCAGCTGGACATACTGATTTTGAAATGTCTACCATTAACTGAGGTGGAAAGATTATGGGAAATAAGAGTGTGGAGGGGAACATGAGGGCCACAGTTTTGGGCATACTGAATTTAAGATGCCTATTAGCCATTAAAGTGGCAAGAAGGAGTTTCTGAAGATTTTTGACTCAGCATGGAATGCCTCAGAGCAGAGGCTGGAATAGAGGAAATGGCCTAAAGGCGATTATAACCAGGCTCAGATAATGAGAGCCTGAATTTGAATTGGCAGTAGGTAGGGAAATGGGGAGAAGGGCAGTGATAATTGCACGGGCAGAAGGTCCAGCATTAATGGCTGGTTAGGTATATAGGGGGAGAAAGAGATTACATGCCTGGGTTATAATACGGTAGTTAGTGACATTAGTAAAATAGAAGAGATGAATTGCAGAAGATATTTTCCCTTTGTGTATATATTTGTATATTCATTCCTCAGTTCTCTTGTGTTCTATAAAATTCTCTAAAAAGTCTCAAAGAAACTGGGAAATACAACCTACTGGGTTTAGGGGGAAAAACTTGTGATACTTTCTTTCCATTATGATTCTTTTAGATAAATCTCACTTGAGTTATGTTTATTTTACTGTTGAAACCATGAAATTCACATTGCTTCTTTTTTTTAAAGATTTATTTATTTATTTATTTATTTATTTATTTATTTATTTATTTATTTATGAGAGAGAGAGAGAGGGAGGGAGGGAGGGAGAGGCAGACACAGGCAGAGGAATAAGCAGGCTCCATGCCGGAGCCCGACACAGGACTCATCCCGAGACTCCAGGATCGTGCCCTGGGCCAAAGGCAGGCACTGAACCGCTGAGCCAGCCAGGGATCCCCCACATTGCTTCTTAAGGTGAAGTAACCTGTACTGCTTTTGGTAATGAATAATATAGGGAATAGAAAGCAGGAAACAGTTCAAGATCAATTCTGTTGACAAGAAAGGGCAATAGGCACCAGTCTGCATCAGCACTTAGGTATTTGCCCCTTCAATGCATATATTTGCAAAATACCACACAATTCCTTTGCGTCATTTTGCAAAATGCCTTTCTCATTTGCACTTTTCCTATAACTGGGAATGTTTCTGAAGATGAGCTAAAACAAGGGTGACATTCTACTCACATTTATAGATATTACCAAATGAAGGGAGCTCTTGTCTTATAGATGCATCTTTCCAAATTATAAGGCACTTTAAAATTTAGATTATAATCAAAGATCATCATATTAGTTATTACTCGACACAAATTCTCACCTACTATATGACAGTCACTAGATCAGGTTGTGACCATGCACAATTATGATGCTCATAATTCACTGAGCTTAAGATATTTTGCTATTGGTGCTTTCTTGATCTTACCAAACCACGTCAAGAGAAAAGTTTTAAACAACTACATTAAGACTGCCCCTGCTTGACAGATTGTAAACTATTGTGGATTACAGATTGCATTTAAATTTTACTGGTCAAAATGTGAAAAAAAATGCTTCTTAAAATTGATGAAATAAGTTTTAGATAACGTTTATTAAACACTAACTCTGTGCCAGAAACTATGCTAAATGCTTACCATGCACTGAACTTGCATGCAAGTTAAAGTTCTGTCCAGAATGTGGAAATTTCCCTCAGAAAATGGAAGATATTTGCTTTACAGTTTTCTAACTAAATTATCAATAAATTCAATTTTCCGGGATCCCTGGGTGGCGCAGCGGTTTGGCGCCTGCCTTTGGCCCAGGGCACGATCCTGGAGACCCGGGATCGAATCCCACGTCGGGCTCCCGGTGCATGGAGCCTGCTTCTCCCTCTGCCTGTGTCTCTGCCTCTCTCTGTGACTATCATAAATAAATAAAAATTAACTCCCTTTCTTTCTAAAAAAAAAAAAATACAATTTTCCCTCTTTCACCTTAGAAATGCAAAGTTTATTTTCTTTTCTAATTTTACCTCTTGGGAATCCCCTAATTTGTAGGACCTGAGTTTGCAGCAGCAGTTTATTATGCAAGTTGTATAAATTAAATTTAACCAAGATTTCTTTACTCCTTATTTTGTGATAAATACTATGGTAGATTCTTTGATAATAGGCTGTTTGCCTTCCAAAGCTTAAAATTCAGTGGAATTATAGTTGATTTGAAATTCTATCAGCCATGGTGGAATGACCTAGGGGTTGAGGGCGTAAGTTACATGTTGAGAGCCTATGGAAGAAAAACAATATATTCTAGTGGGTGTGAGGTGGGGACAGAGATCAGGGAAAATTTGAAGGAGACATGGCACTTGAGTTGAATGCCATAAATAAGACTTCCAAGAGTAGAGAACTAGTCCAATCAAATATTTTTTAAATCCAATCAAATATATAGCAACCCAAAACCATTGGCCATAAATGTGACAACTTCCTTGAATTGAGTAGTAAACACCAAGGATCATTCTACAAACACAGCCACTCAAAAGAAGGGACTAGCAGCCATATTACAGACAGCCACATTGCTCTTGCCAGCTTGTGTAGACTAGCCTGACCTTTACTTACCACAGGTGCAAAACCTGCTGATCTCTTTTGACCTGGAAGAACAAAAGGATGAGGTGATTGATTGCTTCGGCTACCAGACAGAAGTCAAGCGGACCTGAGTTGTCCTGAATCTGTGCCTGTTATCAGGTCAGACTCCAACTTTTTCAGAAGCTGTAGAGAGATATTTTAGACATTCTTTCTGATTAAAATCTATGCTATTCTAGAGTACACTTAAAATTTTATGCCATTCTGTGAAGTATAAATATGTTCAATTAAAATCAACTCTGATCAGAGAGCCTCTGCTCCAAAATAAATGGAATATTTTTTTTCCTTAGATATTTATCCTTGGAATTTTTTTTTTTTTGCCTTTTCCAGAGACCTAAGGTCACTAGAGTTTTAAAATCTTTACTTTTTTTTTTTATTTTGGAAAAGTTTCAGATTCATAGAAAGTTGTGAAAACCTGACAGATGGGTCTCAGGCATCTTTCATCTGGTTTCCCCCACTGGTTGTATCTTACAGCACTATAACAC
This sequence comes from Vulpes lagopus, assembly GCF_018345385.1. Classification (NCBI taxonomy): domain Eukaryota; kingdom Metazoa; phylum Chordata; class Mammalia; order Carnivora; family Canidae; genus Vulpes; species Vulpes lagopus. The sequence continues at coordinate 106,429,727 of NC_054829.1, forward strand.
AATATTTATACCGGGGATTTGACATTGGTACCGATGTGTCACATAGTATTGTGTAATTTGATCACACGTGTAGATGTGTGATCTACTCCAGATAAGATACAGAGCTATTCCATCACCACAGATATCTCTCTTGTGACATTATAGTCACGCCCATTCTCCTCCAGGGCTCTCCCCTAACACTTGGTAACCACTAACCTATTTTCCATCTCTATGATTTCATCATTTATAGAGAGTTATAAATAGGTTTACACAGGATATGACCTGTTTTTTTAAGGGTTTATTTATTTTTTCACCAGAGACATAGAGAGAGAGGCAGAAACATAGACAGAGGGAGAAGTTCCCATGGGGAGCGCGATGCAGGACTTGATCCCAGGATTACAAACTGAGCCAAAGGCAGATGCTTAACCACTGAGCCAATCAGATGCGCCAGCTTTTTCACTTCTAACTAGCCCCTTAACACTCATCTGTGTAAGAAACTTTATTGGTAATTTCAAAACCTATTTACTTTAAATAAAAAGTACCCTCCAAAGTGTCAACTTTTCCTTTTATACGTTAAAAGAGACTTAGGCGAAATCTAAATGTAAAATGTGGATTTTGTTTGGATGCTAATTCGAAGCAACTGCAAAAAGATATTTTGGGGACATTGGGTAACTTTGAATGTGGACTGGATACTAAATAAATAATTATTGATCATAATAAACTATTATTAATTTGGTTAGGCACAGTAGTAGCCTTGTGTTTAAGTAGGAAATGATTCTCATCTGTTAGGGAAGCACATAGAAACAATTAGGATTAAAATGTCAGAGAAAGAGCAGCCCGGGTGGCTCAGTGGTTTAGCGCTGCCTTCAGCCAAGGGCCTAATCCTGGAGACCTGGATTGAGTCCCACGTTGGGCTCCTTGCATTGGAGCCTGATCCTCCTTCTGCCCCCCCCCCCTTTCTTTATCTCTCTCTGTCTAAGTAAATAAAATCTTTAAAAAAAATGTCAGAGAAAACTAATGAAATATGGGGTCCTGGATGGTTTAGTCAGTTAAGCATTTCCCTTTGGCTCAAGTCATGATCTTGGCAGATAACCTGCTCCTCCCTCTCCCTCTGCCCTTCCTCTGCTCATGTGTGCACTTTTTCAAATAAAAAATAAAATATTTTAAAAAATAATGAAATATTGAAAATATTAAAAATTGCCATATCTGGGTGGTGGGTGGTATTTTGAAATTTTTAACCATAAAGTTTAAAAGAAAAAATATAGATTAAAGCATATGGCTGTGGTGAAGAGAGAAATAAGTGATTTTGACTGAGGCTTTTGTGAAAGCATTTGTTTCTCTTTTTTCAACCTCAGAAGTGATGTGTATTTAGAATTAAGAAACAACTTCTAGGGATACCTGGGTGGCTCAGCTGTTGAGTGGCTGCCTTCAGCTCAGGGTGTGATCCCAGGGTCCAGGGATTGAGTCCCGTATCAGGCTCCTTGCAGGGAGTCTGCTTCTCCCTTTGCCTGTGTCTCTGCCTCTCTCTATGTCTCTCATGAATAAATAAATAAAATCTTAAAAAAAAAAACTTCTAGTGATATAATTTCAGCCTTTCCTATCATATGATTAGAAGCTAGTGACATCTTGACCTAATTGAAGTATGCTGACAATCAAGGCCCACCAAAGCACTATTAAGTCTGAGACTAACATTTTTTTTTTAATGCAAACGATTTCTTTATTTTTTTTTTAAAGATTTATTTATTTAATTGAGAAGTTGGGAGAGAGAATCTCAAGCTGACTCCTCACTGAGCCTGGTGCCTGTTATGGGGCTTGATCTCATGACTCTGAGATAGTGAGCTGAGCTGAAACCAAGAGTTGGATGCTTAACCAACTGAGCCACCCAGGTGTCCCTAAATGCAAATGATTTCTGAAATTAAAGTAATTGATTACTAAATTGGTGGGGAAGATGCCTTATCTTTTGCTTGTTCTTCTAAGGCCACAGTGGAATTTCAAACAGCAGCTGTGTTAGTATTCTGTCCATGGTTATTGCCTCCACCTTCCACAGGTTGCTGCAGTACTTAGAACTACACTCAAGTATAGACAGATCTTAAGGTGCTCATTCTTTAAGATGCATATTCTGACACAGAAATCACCAAGTCAAGTGGTATAGTCTCTCTGCAGGCAATCAAGTGCAGAACTTCCTAGTCTGGTCATCTCAAGGAAGTAAATAAGACTCAATATGGGAAGCTTGAGGGTGCTGTCTGTTAGGGTGAATTAGGATGGGTCCAGAGAACTTATCAAAACTAAATTGAATTAAAGTAAGATTTATTGGAAAGAGTCCTGCTTTTTTCTGCAATGTTACAGAATGTTCAGTTCTTTCTGTGTCCATCAAACTCTCTTAGAAACATACTCAGCTTGATGTCCTTTTCCCTTCCTTTTAAAATTCCCTATGCCCTGTTAGAATGGAAATCGATATTGCATTTTAAATATTTTTTTAAAAAGTTGTTATGGCAGAGTGAAATGGGCACAAGCTAGTGAAATTGGATTGGATAGGTTAAATTTGTGTTGGAAGTTGCACATTCAAGTGAAGTTATCCAGAAAGAAGTAAAACATACAGATTGGAGATAGAGACAGAAATCAGGATGGAAAATCTGAGTTAAAAGCTGAAAAAATCTACGAAATATGGTGGTAGGGGTAGTGTGTAGAATACAGAAGGAGGACAGAAAATATGTGCTTGAACATAGTTGGGAAGCTCCAATTAAGGAGAGCTAGAGAATGTGAAGCATGAAAATTAGCTTTTGAAGACGTGAGCAAGGCCGGAGAAAAGACTTAGTAGTCTAACGGCGCCAGAATAAAGGTTTCAAAAAGTATTGCATCATAGAGATACAAGCCTTAGAAAGCCTAATAAAAGGTTTGAGAACCTTCGACTGATCTAGAATTTATAAGATTATTGGTGGTTCTCAATACAGGAAGATTTAAGGCATGTTCAGTTGGTGATTATGAGTTTTTTTTTTTTTTTTTTTAAGAACGGTGTCAGAGAACAGAACGTAGGTAGAGGTAGGTAGCATTGTTAAATGACCTTTTTTGTTTTAAGATGGCTGAGTACAATTATAGGCCCAGGAGGACCCATGGAAGGAAAAAGGATGATGACAAAAGGAAAAAAGATTATAGAATCAAAAATACAGAATAAGCATTTTCTTGCAAAGGATAAGGGTGCATATGTGAAAACAGTGTTAAGTAGCAAATGGAGGGTTTTTTTTTTCTAGAATTATCTTTTTCTTAGCAGAAATGATACAAAGTTAAGTTCTCATGAAGAGGATGGAAGGTTAGTTCAATACCTACTAATAATTTAAAAATCCATTTCGTTTTCCTTGAAGATGATTAGGAGTTCCAAGTCTTCATTTATCAAGCAACTGGCCAAGACTGCAAAACTTGGGCCAGGGCTGCCAGATGCAAAGCCATGAGCCCTGCCCTGCCCTGCCCTGCTCTTCCCTCCTTTCCTCTCCCCTCACCTTCCCTTTTTTTCTTTCCTTTCCTTTTCTTCTTCTCTTCTCTCTTTTCTTTTTTGAGCTGCTTTATTGAAGCACAATTTACATACCATGAAATCACCCACTCTATGTACAATTAGATGAATTTAGTAATCTATAGCTGTGTAACCATCACCACAATGGGTTTTAGATCATTCTTATCACTTCAGAAGTTGTCTTGTGCCCATTTGCAGTCAATCCCACTCTTATCCTCAGGCCAAGACAATCACAGTTCCAACTTTATGTCTTTATATATTTGCTGTTTCTATAAATTTCAAATAAATCATAAAATATGTAATTCTACATTTAGTTTCATTCCTTGCAACTGTTTGTTTTAATTAAGATTTTAATCTTTTTTAGAGCAGTTTAAGGTTCACAGCAAAACTGAGAGGAAGGCAAAGAGATTTCCTGTATGTTTCCTACCCCCACAGGTGCACAGCCTCCCTTGTTGTCAATATCCCCCAGGAAGTGGTACATTTGTTACAACTAATGAACCTGCATTGACCTCATTATCACCTAAAATCCATAGTTTGCATTAAGGTTCACTCTTGTACATTCTGTGGATTTAGACGAAAATATGATGACATGACTATTATTATGGTATCTTACAGAGCATTTGCACTGTCCTAAAAACTATCTGTGCTTCCCCCTAACTATTCCCCCCCAAACCATGGCAACCACTGATTTTTTTTTTTATTGTCTTCACAGTTTTGCCTTTTCCAGAATGTCATATGGTTGGAATCATACAGTATGTAGCCTTATCAGATTGGTTTTTTTTTGCTTAAGAATATATATTTAAGTTTTTTCTATGTCTTTTCACGACTTGGTAGCTCACTTCTTTTTAGCACTGAGTAATATGCCACTATTGAGAGGTATCATCATTTATTTATTTATCCATTCATCCACTGATGGGCATCTTGGTTGCTTAGTTTTGGCGATTATGAATAAAGATGCTTATAAACATCTGTGTGCAGATTTTCACATGGATATGTTTTCTTTCTACTTCTTTGGGTACGTAAGTGCCAAGTAAATGCAAATAAACGCATGATTGCTGGATCTTATGGTAAGAGTGTGTTTATTTGACTTTGCAAGAAGCCACCAAACTATCACTTAATAGTGACTATACTGGGACACCTGGGTGTCTCCGCGGTTGAGCGTCTCCCTTCGACTCAGGGCCTGATCCCAGGGTCCAGGTATCAAGTCCCACATCAGGCTCCCTGTGAGGAGCCTGCTTCTCCCTCTGCCTGTGTCTCTGCCTCTCTCTCTCTGTGTCTCTCAGGAATAAATAAATAAAATCTTTAAAAAAAAGTGACTACCATTTTGCACACGCACTAGCAATGAATGAGACTTCCTGTTGCTCTGCATGTTCATCAGCATTTGTTGTTGTTAGTGTTCTAGATTTTGGCCATTCTAATAAGTGTATAGTATGTATCTTGTACATATTTTGTTAGATTTATACGTAAGTATTGCATTTTAGGAGTGGTAATGTAAGTGGTATTGTGTTTTTAATTTCAAATTCTTGTTCAAATACTTGTTCAGGGCAGCCCCGGTGGCTCAGCGGTTTAGCGCCGCCTTCAGCCCAGGGCGTGATCCTGGGGACCTGGGATTGAGTCCCACATCCGGCTCCCTGCATGGAGCCTGCTTCTCCCTCTGCCTGCGTCTCTGCCTCTTTCTCTGTGTGTCGTGAATAAATAAATTAAAAAAAATCTTAAAAAATACTTGTTCAATGCTGGTATATAGGAAAGCAGTTGACTCTTGTTTATTAGCCTCTATGCAGCAACCTTGCTATAATTGCTTATTAGTTCTAGGAATGTTTTATTTTTTTTATCCTTTCAGATTTTCTAAATAGGCAATCATACCATCTGCAAACAAAGACAGTTTTGTGCCTTTCTTTCCATTCTGTATACCATTTGATTCTTGTTATTTTACTGCATTAACTAAGTCGACCAGCATGATGTTGAAAAGCAGTGGTTACAGGGGACATCTTGGCCATGTGTCTGATGCTAGTGGGAAAGCCTAGAGTCTTGCACCATGAAGTATGATGTTAGCTGTAGGTTTGTTTGTTTGTTTTAAGATTTTACTTATTTATTCATGAGAGACACAGTGAGAGAGGCAGAGATATAGGCAAAGGGAGAAGTAGGCTCCCTGCGGGGACCCCGATGTGGGACTCCATCCCAGGTTCGCGGGATCATGACCTGAGCCACAGGCAGATGCTCAACCACTGAGCCACCCAAGTGCTGCAAGCTGTAAGGGTTTTGTAGATATTCGTTATCAAGTTCAGAAAGTTCTCCGCTATTTCTAGTTGACAGTGTTTTTGTTTTTTTTTTTAATCATGAATTGGTCTTGAATTTTGTCAAATGCCTTTTCTGTTTCTATTTGATACGATTTGTGATTTTTCTTTTTAAAGCTGTGATATGGTAGATTACATTGATTGATTTTTGAATGTTGACACAGCCTGGCACACTTGGGATAAATCCCACTTGGTCATGGTATATAATTTGGTTTATATGTTGTTGGATTCAATTTGCTAATATTTTGTTGAAGATTTTTGTGGTTTATGTTCATGGGAGATACTGTTTTGTAGTTTCCTTGTAATGTCTTTTTTGGGTTTTGGCATTAGAGTTGCTGGCCTCATATAATGAATGAGTCAGGACATACTGTCTGTTTTTAAACTCTGAAAGAGATGGTAGAAAATTGGGATAATTTCTTCCTTAAATGATGAACCTGTCTGGGCCAGGTGCTTTCTGTTTTGGAAGGTTATTACTTATACTGATTCATTTTCTTTAATGGATATAGACTATTCAGATTTTCCGTTTCTTTTTATGTGAGTTTTGGCAAATTATGTCTTGCAAGGAATTGGTCTATTTCATCTAGGTTGTCACATTTGTGGGCATTGTGTTGTTTATAGTTATTTCTTTATTATCATTTTAATTTCCCCTCTTTCATTTCTTTTTCTTCCCCCAAAATTTATTTATTTATTTGAGAGAGTGTGTGAGTGAATGGAAGTAAAGGCAAAGGGAGAGAATCTTCAAGCAGACTCCCTGATGAGAACAGGGCCCAATGCGGGCCTCCATCTCACCACCCAAGAGATCATAACCTAAGCAGAAACCAAGATCTGGGCTTATCTGACTGAGTCACCCAGGTGTCCCATCCCCTTTTTCATTTCTGACACTAATCTGTATTCTTTCTCTCTCTCTCTTTTTTTTTTTCTTAGTTAGCCTGGCTAGAGGCTTATCTATTTTACTGATCTGTGGAAGAACCAGCTTTCGGTTTCATTGATTTTTTTTTTCCCCTATTGATTTTCTGTTTTGAATTTCACTGATATCTACTCTAATTCTTATTTTTTTCTTCTGCTTACTTTGGATTTAATTTACTCTTCCTTTTCTGTTTTCCTAAGGTAGAAACATTAGAAACATATATTGTTGATTTTCAATCTTCCATCTTTTCTTTTCTTTTTTTTTAAACAATTTTATTTGTTTATTTGAAACAGAGAGAGAAGTGCAAGAGGGCGCATGAGCAGGGGAAGGGCAGAAGGAGAGGGAGAAGCAGACTCCCTGTTGAGCAGGGAGCCTGATAAGGGGCTCAATCCTAGGACCCTGAGATCATGACCTGAGCCAAAGGCAGATGCTTAACCAACTGAGCCACCCAGGGTTCCTGATCTTCATCTTTTCTAAATATATGCATTCAATGCTATGAACTTCCTTCCAAGCATTGCCTTCACCACATCTCACAAAATTTGTTAAGCTATGTTTTCATTTTCTTTTAGTAAAATATTTAAAAATTTATTTTGATGTTTCTTCCTTGATCCATATATTATTTAGATGTATATTGTTTAAGCTCCATGAATTTGGGATTTTCTGTGATCTCTTTTTGCTATTGATTTCTGGTGTAATTCCATTGTAATCTGAGTGCAGACATTGTATAATTTCTATTCTTTTAAATTTCCTAAAGTGTATCTTTTGGCCCAGAATGTGGTCTATCTGAGTGTATATTCCATGTGAACTTTAGAAGAATGTATATTCTGCTCTTGTTGGATGAAGTAGTAGTCTATAGATATCAATAATAATCAGTTGATTGATGGTGTGTTAAATTCAACCATGTTCTTACTGATTTTTTCCTGCTGGATCTGTCCATTTATGAAAGAGAAGAGCTTTTGTTTTTTAGGTTCATTGTGTTGTAGCATAAATCAGTAGCTCTTTTCAGTTTATTTGCTAAATAGTATTTTATTGTGTGGATTTACATTTTATCTGTTTCCACCAGTAATATTTGAGTGTGCCCATTTCACAGGAATTGATATCCTCTTCAAAAGAAATTAATAGATCATTCAGTTGTAAAATACATCGTAATTGCTGCTCTAGTTGACCTATACTTTTGCCCTTATACAATGCTCAGGATGTGCTCACCCATGTAAGTGTATGATAAACAATTTTTTTCTAAACTCATGCAATTCTTGAATAAGGACTTCACAAGCCTATTATTGAAGCACTCCTAGTTTCTACTGGAGTCTAGAAAATAAGTTGCTTTGACATGCCTAATACTTCCTCCTAGAAATAGGTATTAGTTGATATTAAGTAAAGCAAGTAAGACAATTAATATGTGGTGATACAGTTAAAATCCTTATCTGTATTTTACTCTTTAAAAATTCTTATGTTATCTCAGTCAATCCTTTCAATAGCCCTGCAAGGTAAGCAGAAAAAATACTTTAATCCCATAGAGATAATGAAACAAATTAAGAGGGGTTAAGAAGTAAAATCTGATAGAGCTAAAACTCAAATCCAGATATGCCAGTGTTCTTTGTATTTCACTCAAACTCTATTGCACCATTTTCCATCATGCCTACCTTAGTCTTAGTGGGGTGTGTGCATGTGTGAATTCGAATCAAAGAGAACAGCATATATAAAGCTAGAAAGGACTGGCTGCATAATATGTGGGATGCAGTGAAAAACACAAATTTAGGGCATATCATTAAAATATTAGGAATTTCAAGATGTTGGCAGCAGAGCCTTAAACCAAGTGCTCGGCTCCTGTAAACACCCCATCCCATGTGATATTCCATAGTTCTTGAGTGCCACCAGGCTGGTCATAGGCATGTGAAAGAATGCTCCCTATTTAGGCAACCTCCAGTAAGAATGAATCGTAAAAAAAAAAAAAAAAAAAAAAAGACATGAAAAAGTAAAGCAGAGTGGATAGGCAGTAATTCCTAGAAGCTAGAGCAGTAAAATTTTAATGTTCTGTGCTAATAATGTCATTTTATCTCAAAAGCAGAGGAAGCTGCTGAATAATGTTAATTGGAAGAACTGAAACTAAATTTATATTTTAAAATATCCATGTGACATACATTTAAGGATGGACTTTTTAGGTGCAAAACTGAAAGGAAGAAGGCAAATTAGGAAGAAATATCCATAATTCAGAAAAAGTAAGGGTCTCTGAGTCATGAGATTTGAAATGCAGAACAAGGGCCAGATATGGGAACTACTGCTCTCTGACGGTGGGCACTTACTTGGCCTTTGAACCCCCTGGAGAGCCAGCTCAGCATCTATACCTCCCCGGGCCTCTGCTCAGACCGAAAGCTGGGGGTGGGAGGATATCATAACACGCATCATATTTCTCTTTTAGGAAACACAGTTTTGTGCTGCCAGTGTCTAAAAGCCATCATTTCTTATATTTTCTCCAGTTGTAAAATTAAAAAAAAATTGTATGCAGTCTAGTGCTGTAGCAGTTTGTCCATTATGGCTGGAAGTCCAAGACCAGTGGTATGCTTTTGAATTTAGTAATCCAACAGATTTATCTGAGAAAGTATCTCCCCTGGGGGATTAGTTAACATGCTGGAACTAAATTCTGCAGTGGTGAGAGAAACAGAAAAAGAAAATATTTTAAAAAATATTGAATTGTGTCAGTTGCTCTTTTGTTTTTTTTTATTATTTGGAAATAGAACGCCCAGCTTCTTGCAACTCCCTGAGTAAGTGCCCAATTAAAAGGACAGCGCTACTTCTGGTGAGTAGCATGCCCAGCTTCTAGCCAGGAAACCAGGGAGTTTTGCAATGTTAGGACAGCATTTATTTATTTGGATTTCGCCTAGTAATAGATAATAGTTGAAATTTCTGGTCCTTAAGAGATTTCTCCTGTTTCTTCCTCTGAGAGAACTCTGTCCTCCTTTTTTTTTTTTTTTTTTTTTTTTTTAAGAACTCTGTCTTCTTTTCTTCTTCTTTTTCTTTTTTTTTTTTTAAACAAGATCTTTGGCCTCTGTTTCCACCAAAAGCATCAGTTGTTTCTTCAGTAACTTCTATGATTTTAAAAAGCTGACTTTATTTGGAATGCTAGAATCAGTTCCTGCTCATTCAGCTCTACCTCTGCTGGAGATGATGGCCTGTATGATTCACATGAAGATGCGTAAATCTTAAATCAACTGACTTGCACCGGTTCAGCAGTTTGTATCCCTGCACTAATATTTGTTAGTTTACAGGAGCCACTCTACCTTGGCTACGTTAACTGTAATTACGTATGCTATGAAGAAAAAAGTGTTCTTTGCATGGTGTTGTTTTTTGAAAAATTGACTTTTCAGAAGAAAATGATTTTTTAGGAAGAATTAAAAACTATGACCATTCTCTGGACTTCTGATGTCCATAATTCCACCACTACTCTGTTCCACACAGTATTTTCATTATTCCTTTAGCTTTAGATTTTCAGATTAAGCTCCCAAGGAGTCATTTGTTTCTTAGCAATTAGAATATGGTGCCCTTAGGTAATGGTTGATACCTTAGCTCACAGAGTCTAATAGATATTTAACAAATATTTTCTGCATGTGTACTACATATAAGCTATGATTGCAGGTGCCGGTGTTACCTGTGATTTTTTTTTTAAGATTTTATTTATTGATTCATGAGAGACACACACAGAGAGAGGCAGAGACATTGGCAGAAGGAGAAGCAGGCTCCATGCAGGGAGCCCAATGTGGGACTCAATCCCAGAACCTCGGTATCATACCCTGGGCTGAAGGCAGACGCTCAACTGTTGAGCCACCAGGCATCCCATTACCTGTGATTTTTACAAATCAAAAGCAGAACATTGTTTTAAAAAGTTGTTTTTCGGGTGATCCCTGGGTGGCTCAGAAGTTTGGTGCCTGCCTTTGGCCCGGGGCATGATCCTGGAGACCCGGGATCGAGTCCCACATCAGGCTTCCTGCGTGCAGCCTGCTTCTCCCTCTGCCTGTGTCTCTGCCTCTCTGCTCCTCTCTCTGTGTCTCTCATGAATAAATAAATAAAATCTTAAAAAAAAAAATAAAAAGTTGTTTTTCTGATCTGGAGCCTAACATGGCAAAGTAAGTTTAAATGAAGCTGGTTTTGACTGAAGATAATTGACAACACTTTGGAGCACATAAAGCTCCAATGCCTATGATTATGTCGGCTGCTAGCTTGGGTGCTGTAGTAGTTTCTCCAGAGAAATCGAACTAATAGTAATATATAGAGAGATATATGTATAGATATCTTTACTAGATAAATTTCCATGACTCCTTTTCATAACTAGATGATACAATGTAGAAACAACAAATTATTCTTGCAGAATATAATTTTCCTATAGCAATGTTTTGTTCAAATTTAAATCTTAGCCAAACAGTTTAGTGCCCTGGCTTGGGTTAGTGCCTTTAAAAGGTACTTTATCTGGTCTTACTGTTCAACTGGAGCTCTTTCTAGAGCTTGGTAAGTAAGACAGATTAAACAAGTTTAAATTGGTGACAGTTCAAGTGAGACAGGGAAATGGTTTCCCTTTGTTTTTTTTTTCTCCCAGAGCCTTCTACTCAGTATTGCCACTTTCACGGTGGTTTCCAGGCAATAGAAATTCATTCCTCTGATATTCGGCAGCTGATTCCTCTTCTCAGGATTTGAGCCCTGAGATGCATTCATATCTCTTCTGTTGACTTTCCTTCTCGCTGGCATGTGAATATCAGAGCTGCGCATCACACTGATGTTTGGGGGGACACACACTTCCGTTGACACCTCCTCCTATTTCTTGATTTTGTCCAGGCACCTACCCTGTTTAATTCTTAGTTTCCTTATCAGGAAGATGGAAATGATGATATTCGCTATTTAACAAAAGAGAGATAACATCTGGAAACTTCTCTGGTGCAAAGTAAGCATTTCATAAATATCACCTCTTGTATTGATTCTTAATAATTCTTCCTCACTCAGTGCTAGGAGCTTGTTGGCAAAGGCAACTGAGGTGAAGCAGGAGATCTGCTGGGGATAAGCAGCAAGGCTTCTGCTGACAGAGAAGGACACAAGGACAGCAACTAATATGTAATAACTGCTTTTCAAAAACCCACGGCACTTGGCTTACAAGTGTGTGTACATCATTATGAGGCAAGGTACTCAAGGAACAAGAGGAAGGCCAATGGAACCTGAATGACATGTGCCAGGAGGAGATAGGTAGGAGATGGAATTGGGAGGTAGTCAGAAGGTGTATTGTGTAAGTCCATGCAGATCATGGCAAAAACTTAAAATTTTGTTCAAAGTATAAGGAAAGCCATGGTGATGTGGAAGTGTTGGGGTTTGGAGCTAATGGACATAAAAGAATTCTTGAGACATCTTTGGTGCAGAAAAAAGTGGTTTTATTAAAGCGTGGGGAGAGGACCTGGGGGCAGAAAGAGCTGCATCAGGGTCATGAGGAGTGGCCCATTATATACTTTCAATTTTCGAGAGGGTTAGGGATGGCATAAGTCTCGAAGGAATTTTGGAAGCAAGGTTCCAGGACCTTGAGGGGGCAAGCAATTGTTAGAAAAGGTTATTTATTATGGTCTAATAAAACTTGAGTCAGGAGACCCTTTAGATGTATATCCGTGGGCCATATGCTTGGAGGATGATTGCTAACATATCTCTTGAGGGGGTAGAGATAAAGGAAGTTGCAAAAGGAATTTTTATATGTTAAAGTAGACTTGCAGGATCCTGGGGGATTGAGATAATATTAAGCTAGGATTGCCTTTTGCCCTTAGCAAAGTATTAACATTGAGGCAGCTGAGTTCCTAGAGGAATGTCATTCTGCCTGTTTCAAGGACTTGTCGATGTGCTATGAGTAGTAAGGAAATTTAATTTTTTCTTTTGCCTTTGTTTCCCACATCAATGGGATGGGTTGGAAGAGAATTTTAGGTATGGCCTGATTTACATTTTGAAAAGATCTTTTCAAATCTTTCATGGAGAGTGGATTACAGAGGGAAAGATAGAAGCATAAAGACTAGAGAAGATGCTACGGCAATGATCTGGGAGGGAAATTCTAGCAACCTGTTTCGAGTAGTAGGGGTGAGGAGGTAGAAGTAGCTGTAATCATGGTGCTCCCTGATGACAGGACTTCCTGATGGATTAAACTAGGCTGTGAGAGAAATCAAAGCTGATGCTTAATTTTTGGCCTAAGCAACAGAGTTTATAGAAGTGTCATTAATTGAGATGGAGCAGAATGTGTAAGGAGCAGACTTTTTTGGGGGAAGGGATGTCAAGAGTTATGCTTTGGCCATGATATATATGAGATGCTAGGCCATGACTTCAGCTCTGATTAGATATGGCTATAATGATAGTTTCAGTAAGATGGAATTTTATTTTTCTTTATCACAAAAGTCTGGAGGTAGGCAATCCAAGGCTGGACCTGCTTGACAAGGTCCCTAGGATTTAAGACTGTTTCCAGCTTTCTGATCTGCCATCCCTTGGTCCTGGGCCTCAAGAGCTGAACTTGAATTTGCAGTTATACCCATGTTTCAGAAGACGGGATGAAGGAAGGACAAAGAGGTGGCAAAGACAAGTGCTAGCTAGCTTATAAGGAACATTTCTGGCAGTTGGCTCAAGATACTTTAACTGATATCTTAAGAACTTAAATCAATCACATGGTCACAGCCAGCTGCAAGGGGCTCTAGGAAATAGAATTTTTATTCTGGGCATCATGTGTCCAAATAAAAATTCTATTACCAAAGAGTAAGGGGAGAACAGATATTGGGATACAACAAATTTCTGCATGCCTGGCTTGTTCTCTCTCTATTTCTCAGGACCTTCATATCTCTAAATTTACTCATCAATTTAAGGCCTCATGTTATTTGACTTTTCAGCACATTCTATACCATTGATCATTTCTTTCTCAAAACACCCTCCCTTTGGCTTCTGTGTCATAGTTTTCCTGTTTCTTGTTTGTTGTTTTCTTCACGTTGTTTTTACACTGTAGACTATGCTCCTAACTCCAAAAGCAAGTTAAATGGCTCACGAAGGGGATACCACTCCAGATGTCAGCCTCTCTTGGGGCTATTTCTCCAGGTCCATTGGTAGCTCCTCTTCTTGTCCCAAGCCCTAGTCCATTTAGCCCTAGTCCAAGACTCGTAAGATCAAAAAGACTCCCAATAAGAAGGAAGGTGAATGTGTTTCTCTCAAATCCTAGCTGAATTTATCCATGGCTAACAGATACTAGTGATTAATGATCCCATGACTGCCCCTACAGCAGTGTGTTGTGTGTGCTGTGAGAGACACTGAAATATCTCCCTGAGAGTCCCTCCCCAAACTGCTCATCACTGAACTGTGCATCCCTCCTGATGGGCCTCTAATTCCCTTCCCCAAATTATTTTTGGAATTCAGCAAATTAAACAAATAGGTGTTTCTAGAAAGTCTTTGTTAAACTACACATGCTACCTGAGAAAGGGTGTGAGACTTCATGGGCGCTTATAAGTCAAAACATATTGTGGTTCATTTTGGTTCCTTTTGAGTCCCTGATGCTCTGTTAAATCATGTCACTGGGCAGTGTTATTGCAAAGTAATGTCCCAATGAAGGAGTGGTGTTGAAACTTGCTTGTTTCCCATTCATGGTAGCAGTATACATTACAAAACATCTCATCACCAAGATTAGAATCCTGTTTAAAGAAGAAAGTTGGATAGCCATAGGCAGGGCAAATCAACTTTAAAGTACAATAGCCAATTCAAGACAGGCTCTGGTGCTTGAAAGTAACTACCTTAGAACATAATTTAGTTCAGTGCTTCATGAGCCATGAACTAGTTTTATTGGCTACCTTCTGGAATCCATTTTTTCCTCTTCTCAGCTCTGCTTCTCAGGGGGTGATGGTTCCCATCACTACGAAAAGCAACAGGTCTTCTGTCAGTGGCCCCTGAGGGCATGACTTCCAATACCAACCAGTAATTTTGCTTAGGTCTCTCATGCTTGAAGCCAAGAGCATTGATATGGTGTAAGAGGGTATCTTTTGAAGCCAGTGGCCCAAAATCACCAGCGCAGCGGCTATGTTGCGCTTTCAGGTAGTTTGCTAAGCAGTTCTAATCTTTTCTTTTTTGTAGCTTCCTCATGCTACAGTTCAGAGAAATCTGTGGGGGGTGGTGAAGAATGCACATTAGTTATTCAACAAATATTTACATTGCAATATCTGCAATGTACTCACATTGTTCTAGATTTTAGGGACACATCTGTGAATAAAATAGATAAAGTCCTTGCTCTCATGGAGTTTGTATTCTTGTCTGTGGTGTGGGAGAGGATAATAAATATGTGACAAACATGGAGCCCCAAATCAATTCTCTCTTTCCTTTAGAAACTTTTTCATTATTCTTGAATGAAATTTGTGAAACGGTGATGCTTTTTTCTCTAAAAAAATTATTTTTCAAGATGTCCTAGGCCGCCTGTATAAATAGACTTATGATGATTCACTCCATTTGGCTCTGGGGGTAAACATAGAATAAATTAGATTGGGACCTTTGCTTGAAAACAAAGAAATCTGATGACTGTCTCACATTTTAAAGAACACATAAACATCACCCAAGATAAAATGTCAAGTAAACTTGTTATTTTGAAGATGAAAAGATTTTAATTTCCCAAATATAATCTTCAACTTAGAGAAGACATTGTTGTTTGTTTTTCCATCAACCTAACTGTGGTTTTAGAGATGTCCTTGGGGATACATTGCAAAACTGCCTTATATGTGTAGTTTGAAAATGGAGCCTTTCAAAGACATTTCATGATTGAGCATAATTGATGTTTTTAGAAGCCCTGGATGATAAGGCAACATCATTTCATGTAGCAGACATTTAAGTGAGCATCTTCTAAAATAAAACCATCTGAAGCAGAGGACACTTGCAGGGAACTGTCTCTATAAGATGTCTGCAGGCCAGTTCAGTACCATGCCAACACTTGTTAACACTCAGCTTCCAAGTCTCTACTTGTAGTTTCAAAGGTACAAATTAAGAAGTCAACCACAGAGGGGGTGCTTTGAATGAACAGGCCTCTTGGTATCCGTTAGCAAAATCTAGGGATCGCCATTGCCTCTCACATCACCTGGGTTAAAGCAATTTATATTTTGACAAGACTTTGAAGCCTCAGGGTGGTATCAAATTTATAGAGGGCAGGGCAGGGTGTACTTGCCCTGAAGTCTTGTACTCTCAAGTGGCTCTGTGCTTGATCAAAAATCAGTAAAGATAGGGCAGTTTCTCACAAAGGCATTTGCAGGCAGTGTTAAGGCCTTCATGCTTTAAAATTATTAAACCACAGTTTGATGCTGTTGAAAGTTAAAAATTTGCAGGGCATGTTCTTATATACTCAAGCATCTCAAGATAATGCATTAATTTATTCATTAATTCAATAAGTATTTATTAAGTGTCTACTATGTGCCAGGTAGTATTCTAGGTATCGGGGACACAGCAGTGAATAATATTGGAAAACACCTTTGCCCCTTATGGTATCTGCATTCTAGTTGGAAAGACCAAGGCTGACTTACCCATTAGACAAAGTAAACACAGTGCCTAAGGCCTTTAACTTTCATTTCTTTTAAAATCAGAAGAAAAAGAATGTAAAATAATGAATGGAGTCAGACTATGTCTTTGTACCAATATAGTCATCATATGAAATTTTTAATATTTTGTATGTGTTTGTGTGTGAGTAAGAGGGGCTCACAAAAGCAAAATGCCTAGCATCTGTGAAAGTCATATGCAGCCTAGAGGGAAATGGACAATAACCAAGATTTTAAAAGTAAAACATATAGCATATTGGAAAAAAATTAAAAATGGGAATTAGAAGTATTAGGGAAAGGGGTGCTTAAATTTTAGATAGGGTGTTTCAGAAGCAAAGTTTCCTGAGCAAATAATCATTTGAGTTGAACTGAAAGAGGTGAATGATGTGTTTGATACATGGACAGAGATTATTCTTGGAAGAAGGAGCAGCAATGCTTAGACCCGGAGGTGAGAAGATGCTTGAAGTTTGAATGACAGCAAAGAGGCCAGTATGACTAAAGTGCATGTACAAAGAGAAAAACAAACAGGAGAGGAGTAAAAGGTGAAGTCAAAGAGGTGGGTAGAGGCCAGATCATGTGGGGTTATGTAAAGTTATTGTAAGAACTCTGACTTATATTTTGACCTGATTTATATTTTAAAGGGATCTTTTTGAGTGTTGTGTTGAGAAGAGATTGGATGATTGGGCGTGGACAGGAGGGGGAACCAGTTAATAACCCAGGTAATAATCGAGCTAGTCAGAGATAGTGGCATGGACCAGGGTATTTGCAGCAGGGAACGATGAGAGGTGGATGGATTCTGTAAATATTTTAAACATGAGGTTGATCGACTTTCTTGATGGGTGGAATATGGGTTGTGAGAGAAAGAGAGGCCAAGGACGACAACAAGTATTTTGGGCTGAGCAAAAGGCTGAATGGCATTACCATTGACTAAGTTGGGGAAGACTGAGGGAGAAGTTATTGGGGGAGAATCACAAATTCTCTGTTACAATTGCAGAAGCACATGCTGTGAAGGCAACTGAAGAGGCCCTGGATGGAAATAATATTTTGGGAGCTGTCAGTTTATAGATGGTATTCTTATGCCTTGGTATTAGAAGAGATTACCGAGGCAGTGAGTATAGTAGAAAAATGACAAAGTCCTTTTTAATTTTTCTGTCTTCAACATCTAACTCCGCAGTTGGCTTTCAATAAGTACTTTTTTCAGTTCAATGACAGTGTTTTCTGCTAGTCACAAAGGGAAAGCAAAAAGCCCCCTATGGAAGTGCCATGCATTGTTCTTTCCAACGTAGTCCCCGAGGAAGTGTTATATCTTGTTCTTTACTCATAGCTCCCTGAAATTTCCTTTAGAACATTTATTTTGGTTTGCAATTCCGTGTTTATTTGGGTGATTATTTAAGATCTAGTTTTCCATTTAAGCTACATGAGGGTAGAAACCATATTTATTCTATTCTCTTTTCCCCTAGCATCCAGCGCAGTGTGTAAAATATATATGCTGAACAAAAAATGAAGAGAAACTAATTCTTTGTATCAAGTTCATTTTATTTGGATATATCTATTGAATAAACTCTCCTGGATTCTAAATATCTACTTTTTAATTAAATGGGGAAAAAGGTGAAGACTTGATCTAATCTTTGGTGTCAACTGGTAGTATTAAGCTGATAATGCTTCCATCTGCCCATCATGATCATCAACAGTTCACACTCTGTACCGAGTTGGTATGTAGGCTCACATAATCTTTCCCATACATTGTTCTAGTTGCCCACTACCATGTGCTCTGATTGGCATTCATAATAGAATCCATCCACTATCCTTCATCTAAATCAAACCAAATGACCTCAAGTCAACCTTTTGCTCCCAGTGGGCTAAATTTACAAATATAATCTGACACTTATGGGCATTATATCTGCAAAGTCCATGTGACTAGCACTCACTTCATTGTTTTTTTTTTTTTTTTTTTAGATTTTATTTATTTATTCATGAGAGACACAGAGAGGCAGAGACATAGGCAGAGGGAGAAGTAGACTTCCCACAGGGAGCCTGCTGTGGAACTGAATCTCAGGACTTTGGAACAACGACCTGAGCCAAACAGGCACCCCAGCACCCACTTCTAGTACCTATAGTTCATCAACTCTTTGCTGTTCCTGCTGAAGGTAGGTCTTCTCTCTCATTGGGCCAGCTCTAAGTTAGTAGTTGGTCTATGATGCTACTGCAGTAGATGTTTCTCATCTCACCCACATAAAACTCATTACGTAGTGAAGTGTTCTTCT
Organism: Vulpes lagopus; assembly: GCF_018345385.1. Lineage (NCBI taxonomy): Eukaryota > Metazoa > Chordata > Mammalia > Carnivora > Canidae > Vulpes > Vulpes lagopus. The sequence goes on from NC_054829.1 coordinate 106,448,227, forward strand.
GTGTCTAGCTTTTGCAATTCAGAATTTCTACTGGGTCCTAAAATGTTATTACATTTCATGAAAACTGCTTTCTAGCTTTTCTCTATTTTCTCTAATACCATGATTTTAAATACTGTTAGTTTTCATTTTTGGACTCAGCATAGCAAGTGTGGTATAGGTCTATTGCAACCGCATAATTACAGGATGCCTTCTAGTTTCTCTCATTCTCAACAATTCCAACCCTAAGAAAGCAAGGAACCAAACTTAGAATTTGAGTGATCTACAGTGCAAGCTCTGAGAGGCTGGGCAAATCTGATTTGAAAATTATGATGACTAGAGGATGCTAGTGATGCTTTAGAACTCTGGACAAGGGGCCCCTGGGTGGCTCAGTCAATTAAGTATCTGCCTTTGGCTCAGGTCATGATCCCAGGGTCTTGGGATCAAGCCCACATTGGTCTCCCTGCTCAGTGGGGAATCTGCTTCTCCCCTCTCCCTCTCCTGCTCCCCCTGCTTGTGTTTGTTCTCACTCTGTCAAATAAACAAATAAATAAAATCTTAAAAAAAATTCTTTAGAACTCTGAATAAACAAAATATGGCATGATATACCAAGTCCTGGATGAATGTGCAGTTGTTGTTATTGCTATTTTGGATACTACTGATTGTACATTTACTTTGTATTTAATGTTTATATATATTTTATTATTCAGTCCCTTATTGATCCTATTATACAGATATTATTATTTCATTCCACTTTACTGATAAGGGAACTGGATAATGAAAAGTTAGGTACTTTCACAGAGTTGCACAGCTAGCAAATAGTATAATCAGAATTTGAACCTAGATCTCACAATTTGTGCTCTGAATTATTTCCCTGAGGCCTTGCTACTGAAGTGCACTTAGAGGTCAAGAATGGGGAAGACCAGAAAGACACAGAAATCTTACTTCTTTATTTTTGCCTGATGCTGATCCTACGCCTTCACCAGACAAAATGGGAAGAAACTGAACTATCTTGATTACTGCTGTTTCTAATCCCTAGGCAGTACTTAACAAACAAGTGTTATACTTGTTTGTGGAAGAAATAAATGACTTCATATCAGACATTCAAAGCTACCCTCATATAGTTCTTTATTTCTATAACAAATCTTTCCAAATGAATTTTTAAAAAATTTTAACAGCTTTTTAAAAAAGATTAAAAAATTAAAAAAAAAAATCTCTACACCCAATGTGGGACTTGAACATACAACTCCAAGATGAGTTGCATGCTCTACCAACTTAGCCTGCCAGGCACCCCTCTGAAAGGTTTTAAATGAAGACTTTGAAGAGGTTGTTTTAGAAAGAAGAAATGGCATTCAGTGGTTAGCTGTGGTTCTTTTAGATCACAGGGCTAGGGGCAGATTCCTTGCTGTGAGCGCTGCCTGAGAGTCCCTATTTATCAACTTGTGAAGTGACCCTGTGGTCTTCATTGGAAATACTGTTCCTTGCTTCTAAACTTCAGCATAAATACTGATGATGGTTAAACAGGTGCAGTTTTCACCCTGGAGGAGTCTCCATTTCAATGATGAGCATGAGAATTCCTATAAATAGCGCTGAGGCAGATCCTCACATTGTGAGGTGAATCACAAGGCCATTGTAGAACTCATTACCCACCCAAACTCCCAAGCATTTAGAAAATGTTCTTCATACCATTACTTAGAGGACCTATCTGTATCTAATTGCTTCCTAGTTGATATTTAATTGGCATTAAAACAGCAAAACTGATATTTAAAATTCGGTAGAGGGGGACGCCTTGGTGGCTCAGTGGTTGAGCATCTGCCTTCCTCTCAGGTCATCATCCTGGGTCCTGGGATCGAGTCACGCATTGGGCACCCCACAGGGAGCCTGCTTCTTCCTCTGCCTGTGCCTCTGCCTCTCTCTGTGTCTCTCATGAATAAATAAATAAAATCTAATTTTTTTAAAAAAAATCAGTAGAGGCAAATATGAGCAATTCACAGAAATTATAAAGATTAATTAAGTGACGACTCTGTGTTAGGCATTATGTCCTTAAAACTCTATGAAAAAAGTATTCCTCTTTTCTTCACTCTACAGAATGGACGTGAAGTTCAAAGAGAAGTTAAGAAACACATAGATTTTAAAAAAAAAAGCAGAGCCAGAAAACTCAAGTTTGAAAAGGTAGAGAGCCAAAGTGTATGTGGCTTGTAAGGAGCAGAGAAAGAATCCAGATTTTGATTTCTCGCTTCTGTATTTTTCTTATGCTTTGTGGTTAGACTGCCTCACTGAGCCTCCCTTTTAATTATCTCCTAGCTTCTTCATGAATACTTTTGTGGCCTTTATTCCAGAAAAAGTCTAAGGCTGCCATTGTGATGTACCATGGTTGAGCTGGTGGCCTTTGTTTCAATTTTCTCATCCACTTAATATTATGGGGTGACATTTAGCCAAACTCCTCCCTGCCCCTTCTTAGAACATCTATATAACTATGTCTAAGTATGTATGTAAAGTTTTTTATTAACTTTAAAATTGTACCATAAGAATGCTGTTATAAATATGTTTCTTCTAATTTTTCCAGTGCTAAGCAGTCATAATCAATACTTCAGGGAGGTCTCTCTCTTCTCCCTGAACTGAAATTGTGAATCTTGTGCTGTGGGATCTTGAGGATGATAGAGCTGATTAACTTCTTTCAGTAGTGCCCACTCAGGAACAAAAGATCTTGCAAGATTAGCTATTTGGCAAAACAATTTAATTGAAATTCTCATCCACTTACACTAATGTAAAGTCCAGTAAAGAGTAATGTAAAGAAATAAAACACTACTGATACTGGATAAAAAATATGGGTGAATATTCATTTGATTTCTAGATGAAGAAAAATTTTATAAGCACAAAAACAATGAAAGAATTCTCAAAGGTAGAGAGCACCAAGTTTGAGAACCAAAGCATGGAAAATTTTCCTAACCAAAAGTTGTAAATAAAATTAAAAAGCAGCCATACAAGTAGAGACTGGAAGGGATATGAGGGCTTCTGAGGTGCTGCTGTGGTCTGTTTCTTAGTCTTGGGCTGGTTATCTCATGAATACACTTCTTGTTGAGTGGTGCACTTATTTTATATTCATATGTATGTGTATATATACCAATAAAAAGTCAAAGGCAAACAGAGAAAGGCAAAAGTAAACTCATATTTCATGAGTATGACTAACGTAAATGCAAAATAATAATGAAACTCAAACAATCCAGAAGAAAATTGACCAGAGAAATAGAAATAACTAATAATCACAAAAATATTCAAAAAAATAATTTTAGGGGCACCTGTGTGGCTTATTCCATTAAACATCTGCCTTCGGCTCCGGTCATGCTTCCAGGGTCTTGGGATGGAGCCACATCTGGCTCTCTGCTTAGCAGGGAGCCTACTTCTCTCTCTCCCTCTGCTTGCAGATCCTCCTGCTTGTTCTCTTTCTCTCAGTCAAATAAATAAATAAAATCTTTAAAAATAATTTTAATAATAAAAGCAATGCATATATATAATAAGAAACTTTCAACAATACAGAATAATATAGAATAAAAATTAAGATTGTTTCATTCTTCCTTGACTCAGTCTTGCTTTTTTGGGGAAATCACTATTAACAGTTTCTTCTTCATCATTCCAGAAATTTTCTATATATATTACAAATGGAATTACACTATGATAGTGGTTATATTATCATTCCAGAAAATTCCAATTTATAAACATATATATATATATATATATATATATATATAATTAAAGCAAATGAAATCATATTGCACTGCATATCCATTTCTGCTTTGTTTTGTTTTACTGAACAATGTCTCCTGGAACTCTTTATTAGTACATTAAAATCTACTTCGTTCTTTTTCATGGCTTCACATTATTCCATTGTACCATGATTTACTTAACTATTTCTCTATTGGACATTTAGGCTAGTTCGCGTGTGAGTGTGCATGCATGCGTGATTATAAGTGATGTTGCAATTAAAATTCCTCTAATTATTTTTGGGCATTTGTTTAAACAATTGTTTAAACAATTCTTAGAAATGGAATTGCTGGTTCAAAAGCATAGTATTTTTAAGTTTTGTAAAGTAGTTCCCAATTGTTCTTCAAGGAGTTTGCTCTGTAATGTAGTTTTGTGTAAGGTGTATATATGACAGTACTCCCATACCTTTACCAACACAAAGTATTCTCAGTCTTATTAATCTTTGACAAATTAATTGGTTTAAATGGATTTTACTTTTATTTATTTGTTTTTTTTACAAAGTCTTTTTTTTTTTTTTTTTTTTTGAGTCACGGAAATTAACTTTATTGAATCACTGGGTGTCATCAATTTACCAGTAGGTCACAGACCTGTGGTGGAGAACCAACCACAGAGTGAGCATCATCATCTGGGGATGTGCACATCCTCACTCAAGTGTCTAGGTGGTGCCAGGCCTCCAGGGAGGCTAGCCTGCAGCGGATGAACCCCCACTTGGATGGCAGGTTCCATCCGTGACCCCTTCCAGGCCTGCAGGCTGAGCCCCCCATCACAGTTGGCGAGCGGTGGTCCTTGAGGGGCACGTCCTCTGCAGGGTGCTGGGCGGAGAGCTTCGTGCTTGGGCCAAAGAGCCCCTCATCAGGATCCACCTCCTCATCAAAAATGGTGAGTCGGGGTGAGGGCTTGGGCTTCACAGCCACTTCGGGGCGTTTCTTGGGCTTCTTAGAGCGCATGATGCCCAGAGGGCCCAGTGCGTCCCTCTGCCTCTTCCTCCTCAGATTCTCCTGCATCCTGCACCCTTCAGGTCTGGGATGGGGAGACCCTCACCCTCCGCTCGGTCCTGCTGCCCGAAGAAGTCAAAAGCCTCCCGTCCTCCTGGGCCCGGGGGTGTGCAGCCAGGACAGAGCGGCCTCTGCGGCCCTGGAGCTCCGGCGCGCAGGAACCCTGGCAGCTCTGGGCCTCCCGCCCGCGCGGCGTCCTCGGGGACACAGCGCAGAATCTCCTTGAACACGGCTCTCCTTTCCCGGATGTCAGACCCCCCAGCCAACAGGACCTTCTGGGGCAGCGGGGGAAGGCTGGCCGTGGGATGACGGCCGCTCGGCTTCTGGGAGAGCTCCTCAATCTCCCTGTCTTTCTGGAGCCCGAGAACTGGACCAGGTCCGCGGGCCGCTGCTTGGCCGCCTGAACGCCCCCAGGAGGGCTGCCCCCGGCTGTGCCCCACGTGGCCGGACATCGTCCTGCCCCGCACCGCGGCGGACGCTGGTGTGGACACTCGCAACTCGCCTGCAGGTGACGAGCACCGCCGGGGACTGCACGACCGCGGTGGCTCCGGGCGGGGTGCACCGGAAGGCTTCATTTTTTTTTTTTAAGAGAAATTTTAAGTTTACAGCAAAATTGAGAGAAAGATACAGAGATTTCACATAAACTTCCTTCTCCCACCCATGCATAGCTTCCCCCATTATTAACATCCTTCACCAGAATGGTATTTTTTTTCTTTTTTCTTTAGACCAAGGATGAACCTACATTGACAGATCATAGTTACTGAAAACTCATGGTTTACTTTAGGGTTTGCTCTTGTTGTATATTTATGGCTTTGGGCAAATGTATAATGGCATATATACATGACTATACTATTATACATAGTATTTTCATTGCCCTAAAACTCCTCTATGCAGGGATCCCTGGGTGGCTCAGTGGTTTGGTGCCTGCCTTTGGCCCAGTGCCTGATCCTGGAGTCCTGGGATCGAGTCCCACATCGGGCTCCCTGAGTGGAGCCTGCATCTTCCTCTGCCTGTGTCTCTGCCTCTCTCTCTCTCCATGTCTATCATGAATAAATAAATAAATCTTAAAAAAAAAAACCTCCCCTATGCTTTGACAATTCATCTTTCCCCAACCCTCTAACCCTACTCTTGCCAACCATGGATATTTTTAGTATTCGTAGTTTTGCCTTTTTCAGAGTGTCATATGATTGAATCATGTAGTATGTAGTCTTTGGAGGTAGGCTTCTTTTATTTAGTAATACACATTTTATGTTCCTCCATGTCTTTTAATGGCTTAATAGTTCATTTCTTTTTTAGTACAGAATAACATTGTTTGAATGTACCAACATTTATTTATCCATTCACCTACTGAAGGACATTTTGGTTGCTTCCAGTTCTGGCAATCATGAATAATGCACTATAAACATCTGCATGAAAGTTTTTGTTGGACATAAGTTTTCAATTCTTCTGGCTGAGTAAATACTGAGAAGTACAATTGCTGAATCATATGGTAAGAGTATATTTAGATTTGTAAGAAATTGCCAGACTTGGACACCTGCATGACCCAGTTGGTTAAGCTTCTGACTTCAGCTCCGATCATGATCTCGGGGACATGGGATCAAGCCCCACGTTGGGCTCTGTGTTCAGCAGGCAGTCTGCTTGTCCCTCTCCCTTTGCCCCTCCCCTGCTCATGTTCTCTTTTTCTCTCAAATAAATAAATCCTACAAAAAGAAAGAAAGAAAGAAAGAAAGAAAGAAAGAAAGAAAGAAAGAAAGAAAGAAAAAGAAAAGAAAAGAAATTGCCAAACTGTTTTCCAGAGTGGTTGTTACATTTTACATTCCCACAAGTGGGTGAGAGTTCCTATTGCCCCTCCAGCCTTTGATGTAAGTATTCTGGATTTTGGCCATTCTAACAGGTGTGTAGTAATAGTTCATTATTGTTTTGTTTTGCATTTATCTAATGACATATGTTGTGGTAATTCTTTCCTATGCTTATATGCCATCTATATATCTCTTTGGTGAAATATCTGTTAAGACCTTTGGCCCATTTTTAAATTGGATTGTTTTATTATAGTTGAGTTGTAAGAGTTCTTTGAATATCATAGATACCACTTCTTTATGAGATGCATGTTTTACAAATATTTTCTTCTAGTCTGTGGTTTATCTTCTCATTCTCTTAACATTTTTCACAGAGCAGAAGTTTTTGATTTTAGTGATGTCCAGCCTATTAATTATATTTTTCATGGATCATGCTTTTATTGTTGTATCCAAGAAGTCATCTCAACATCCAAAGTTATCTAGGTTTTGTCCTATGTTATCTTCCAGGAGTTTTATAGTTTTGCATTTTACATTTAGCTTTGTGATCCTTTTTGACTTAATATTTGTGAAGGGTGTAAGGTCTGTGTCTAGATTCATTTCTTTGCATGTAGATGTCCAGTTGTTCTAGTACCATTTGTTGAAGAGAATATCTTTGCTCCATTTGTTCCTTTGTTATGATCAGTATATTAGCCTCATATCCTGCAAGCATACTACAGTCACTTATTCGTTCTTGGAGTTGTCTTTTGTCAATTCTTTCAGATTTTCTACAAAGACAATTTATGTCTTCTTTTTTTAATCTATATACATTTTATTTCCTTTTCTTGTCATATTGAATTAGCTAAGATGTCCAGCATAATGTTGAAAAGTAATGGTTAGAGGACATCCTTGCCTTCTACATGATCTTAGTTAGAAAGCTATGAGTTTCTCATCATAAGGTATATTAGCTTTAGGTATTCTTTATTAAGTTGGGAAGTTATTCCTAGTTTACAAAGTGTTTTTCTCGTAATCCCCTCTATTCCTAGTTTACAAAGTGTTTTTCTCGTAAATGGATATTGGACTTTGTCAAATGCTTTTCCTGTGTATATTGATATGATTATGTGATTTTTCTTTTATAGCCTGTAATGTAATGGATAGTAGTGAAGTTTCAAGTTTTGAACCAGCCTTGCATACCCGGAATAAATATCACTTGATCATGGTGTATAATTCTCTTTTGGATTTGGTTTGCTAATATTAAGGTTGAGGATTTTGCTTCTATGTTCATGGTAACTTTTTATTTTAAGTTTTATTTCTGGGATACCTGGGTGGCTCAGTGGTTGAGCACCCGCCTTCTGCTCAGGGCGTGATCCCAGGGTCCTAGCATGGAGTCCTCATCAGGCTCCTGGCAAGAAGCCTGCTTCTCCCTCTGCCTCTGTCTCTGCCTCTCTCTCTTGTCTTTCATGAATGAATAAATAAAAACTTAAAAAAGTTTTATTTCTGCAATTATATGTGAAGTTGAGTATTTATGAAGAAATATTAAACCTCAGAACCTGAACGAAGTAAGAAGGGCATCCATGCTTGAGTGGGGTGGCGTAGGAAGGAAATGATAGTATTGAAGTCTGAGTGGGAAGTCATTGACTATGGGTAGTATTTAAAGCCACAGAAATGGATTATAATACCATGTGAGAGAGAAAGAAGAGAGAAAAGGACTGAGAATGGAGCTAAGGAGCCTGTTTCTAACTCTAGTTTTGGCCTGACTCTTTGAAACTTCTTTGAAACCAAGACATATATTTTTTTCCTTATCCTCAGAGAAGGTGTCCCACTCACCAAATTTTCTGACAAATGACTTGTCAGTAATGCTTGGGGTTATCTCATGGTGCGATGGTTATTTTTATGTATCAATATGACTGGGCTAAGGAATGTTGGTAAAATGTTATTTCTGGGTGTGTCTTTGAGGATATTTCGGAAAGAGATTAGCATTTGATTTGGTAGCCCAAGTAAAGATTATGCACACCAATGAAGATGGGCATCACCCAATCCACTGAGGATCTGAATAGAACAAAAAGTAGAGGAAGGGAAAATTTGTTCTTCTATGTGTGTGCTGGGATATACATCTTCTCTTACCCTCAGACATTGTACCCAGATTTACACTATCATCTTGCTCTCATCCCATTCTCAGGCTTTTGGACTCAGACTGAGGCATAAACCATGAGCTCCCCTGGTTCTCAGGCCTTTGGACTCTGAAATTCACCACTGGCTTTTCTTCTTCTCTACCTTGTAGATGGCAGGTATAGGGACATCTCTATAATTGTGTAAGCCAATTCCTATAATAAATATCTTATGTGTCTCTTTCTGTATATCCTATTGGTTTTATTTCTCTGGAGAATCCTGATTAATACATGTAGATTATGGAGGTCATTTCATAGGATTGACCTTTGTTGCTAGGGTTAACCTTTTCCTCTCATGTTCATAAGCACTTTTGTTTCATTTGTAAAGAGTTTTCTATAGAATCAATTTCTGTCTCTCCACAATTAGGAAACTCTTAGAAAGGCACTCACTTCTCCCCTGTACTTATCTCCCTTTGACTTTTCCTCATTTCTTAGAGCAGCACTGTCAGCTGAGAAGATAGCTAGGTGATATTCTCATCAGGGCTACAGCTTATTGCCAGAGGACTGCTCTAATTGGTCTTTGGCTTCCAGCCCATTGGTCTTCTGAGCTGTTTGGATCCAGTTGGGTGGCTTTTTATGGTTATTGCTCCTATTTTGGCTCTGAGCAGAGAAACCTCAATGTGTCTCTTATCCTCCTCTTACCGTTCAAGGAGACATTTCTGAAAATGTGCTGCTGATGTGAGTAATTTCTACAAGTTTCTGCAGGGGATTCAGACTACTGATCTGCTTGCCCAGCACTACTTCTCTGTAACTACCTTTGGGCCTTCTTCCCTTCTTTCTACTTGGAACTCCAGATCTTTCTATTTCACCATTATCTGCAAGCTCTGCTGGGGCTGACTCAAGTGGTTTTTAATTCCATAGCTTTAACTCTCTCCCAGTGTCTCTTGATGATTGAGTACCTCCCACCAGCTTCTCATGGCAATATAGTATTCTTATGGGGAAGTGGTATGATATGATATTGTGGGAAAGGGAAAGAGAAGATGGAAAGGAAAAAAAAAAGAGAAGATGGAAAGGGGAAGGAGAATTGACATTAATTAAGCACAGATTCTGTGCCAGGAACCGTATTAAGATGCTTTGCATGTTCTCTCTTTAATACTTTAAAACTTTGAGAATGGGTTATTGTAGCCTCATTTTCCTGATAGGAAAAGCAAAAGATCAAAGACCTTAGATTATTTGACCCTAATCATTCAATAGGAAAGATTGAAATTCAGTTATGTCTCAATCTAAAGTCGTTCTATATTTACTATGTGAGCCTTTATCTCCCTTAAGCTGGATCATATGTTTCTATTATGGCAACCTAAAACCCCAAGTGATCCTTTCCTTTGTTTTTGATTGTTTTGTTTTTTTTGTAACCACATCACATCATAAAACTGTTTGGATTTTGCGAAGTTACTTAAAAACATTTTTACATGAATGGGATCATACTGAGAACATTGGTTTTCAGCTCTGCTCTAGCATTACTACTTTTATTGCCAGCTAACACCTTAGGGGTTTTTTTGCATGGGCAGTTATGTAGATGCCTGTCCCCATCCTATGTCTGGTGCATTTGGCTTTACATTTATCTGCTTGACAAGCATTTCATTAGTTCATTCCCTTGTAATTTTTGGTATTCATTGGGGAGGATTTTTTTCTTAAAAAATGTTTAAAATTTTGAAAAGGTAATATAATTTAATAAGTTAAAATGGTATTTTATTATAGTTTTATTTTGCATTGGCTCTAATTATGAATGAGATTAAATATTTTTCAAATATTTAAAAGCCATTTGTATGTTGTGAACTGTCTACTTATATATATATATATTTTTATTTTATTTTATTATTTTTTAAAGATTTTATTTATTTATTCATGAGAATACACACACACACACACACACACACACACACACACACACACACACATAGAGGCAGAGACACAGGCAGAGGGAGAAGCAGGCTCCATGCACCGGGAGCCCGACGTGGGACTCCATCCTGGGTCTCCAGGATCACGCCCTGGGCTGAAGGCGGCGCTAAACGGCTGAGCCACTCAGGCTGCCCCTGTCTAGTTATATTTTGTTTATATTTCTATTCGATCATCAATCTATTCTCTTTTTAAAAAATATTTATTTATTTATTCATGAGAGACAGAGACAGAGAGAGAGAGAGAGAGAGAGAGAGAGAGAGAGAGGCAAAGACACAGCAGAGAGAGAAGCAGGCTTCCTGCAAGGAGCCCAATGTGGGACTTCTGGATCCCGGGATCATGCCCTGAGCTGAAGGGCAGATGCTCAACCGCTGAGCCATCCCTATTCTCATTGATTAATGAAAATTCTTCATTTATTAAAGAAATTAGCCCTTGTGACTTGTGGTTGGAAACATTTTCCTCAGTTTGTTGCTTATATTTTGATCTTCTTTTTTTTATTATACACATAGAACTTTACATTTTTATGTCATCCAATTTATCATTCTTTTCTGACTTCTGAGCTTTATAACATACATAAAGAGCATTTTTCCTACCTAAAATCATAAAAAGGTGATTTCATTCTATTATTTTCACATATTTCTTTTTTAACTATCATAATTTTGGCATGATATTGTGATAGCCTTTCTTTTTATTTATTTATTTTTAAGTAGGCTCCATGCTCAGCATGGGTTTAAACTTAAGACCCTGAGACCAAGAGTCAGACATTTAACTGACTAAGCCACCCAGGTGTTCCGGTGACAGCTTTTAAATGAATCTCCTTTCCTCCATCTTCAGGACTCCTTGAATCCATCCTTCATATTGTAGCCACAATGACCCTTAAAATATAAGTTGAACCCTGGTACTTTACTGTTTAAAACAATTCATGATTTCCATAACCCACAAAGTTTAGCTTCTTAACATGGCACACTCAGTGATGTGACCATTACTTTTTTTTCTCCCCTGTAGGCTATTCTAGCGATCACTCTGTTTTCTGTCAGTGCCATGACTATTCATGATGCTACTGCAGCCTGGCATCTTTGTCTCTGTAGCATTTCAATTCCATCTCCTTGGAAAATGCATGTTAATCCATTTCTGTTCTGCTCATCTGTCACCTCCTTCATGAGGCCTCTTCTGGCCTCTGCCCATAAGTGTTCCCCAGCTCCAGCACCTTTTATGTACTTCCACCGTGTGTCCCTTATGGTATAACATTGGCTGATTTACTTGTATTTTCTATTGTCAGGGCAGAGGCCTTGTTTGCACTCCCAGCACTTGTACAAATTTTGGAACATAGCAACAGCTCAACAGTGGTTTGCTGGAATGAGTTCCATTCTGTTTCAGTATTACTCAGAGTAGGATTAAGAACCACTTGCATCAGAATAACCCTGGGTGGCTATTAAAAAGTGAAAATGAGTGGACAAACCACAGACATGCCAAGTCAGGCCATGTTGAGATGAGGCTCTGGAATCCTTATTTTTACTAAGCTTCATAGGTGATTTCATTCACTCTAAAGTTTGAAAATCACTAGTATTGCCTAGATCTACAAATAGCTTTTAGATATAATGCATAAGAATGGAGAAGTAAAGGACTAAGTATTAGGACAAGGGGAAAGGTAAATAAATTTTTGGTAAGCCCATAAAATGCAATATCATGCAGCTATTAGAATTCACGAGATGGATATATTTTCTCTTATGAAGTTCTCCAAGAACTATTGTTAATTTAAAAAAATAAAAAGCAAAGTAAGAACCATGTGGTTATACATATGCTCACAAAGTCTTCTGGAAGTTTACAAAGACACCTTATAATACTGTTTATCTCTTGGGAGTGAGACTGGGTGGTTGGGCCAGGTGTAGTTTTGTATCATTATCTGCACTCGTCAATACTGTGTGAGCTTTTTCACTTACCAGTTTTACTTTTATGATACAATTATTTAAGTTTATTTATTTATTTTTAAAGATTTTATTTATTTATTCATGAGAGATACACAGAGAGAGGCAGAGACATAGGCAGAAGGAGAAGTAGGCTTCCCTGTGGGAAGCCTGATGTGGGACTCAATTCCAGGACCCTGGGATCACGACCTGACCCAAAGGTAGATGCTCAGCCACTGAGCCACCCAGGAGCCCCCAAATTATTTAAATTTAAAATCTTTCTTTGTGATTAAATATTAAAGTAATACATTGCTTTTCCATTTCTAATTTTATATATTTATTTATTTTTCAAGTTTCAGATATTTGTCATTCAGTGTAAACTCCAACACAATATACCAACATGATTTTGTGCATTTAGAGAGGAAATATTTCCTGGATAAGTGGAAAATTGTGCAGAAGGCTTCTGGAAGACTTTCATTCTAAGCAGCTTTATAGTGAAACATTTTATTTAGAAGTCTGGACCTTTTTTCTTCAGTTTGCTGTAATCTACATTCACTGAGTAGAACTTGTATTAATCATTGGGACCCAGTTTGTTCCAAGGTTCTGGGTTATTCTTCCTATCCCAACTAACATCTGGATTGAACAATACCAAGCACAACACATACAGTGCTGCTCCAGTACCTCCTGCCCCAATAAATATGAAAAGGGGGATCAAGCTTGGATGCTTCTTGGCCTGACCGATGACCTGGTGTAACATGGTTGCAGCAGAGGTCTCCTGTGCAGGAGAAGATGAAAACTGAGTTTCTGCAAGGCCAGGAACTAAGTAATGCCTACACAGAGGTTGAACGGATGTGCAAAGTCACTCCATTTCTAATTTTAAGATGTGAGAGAATATCATTTATTTTTTTTCTATTTTCAAACTTAGGAAACAAGTATTTCTGTGAAAGAAGCTCAGGTTCTGGAAATCTAAAAGTCTGCTTTTTCTTTTTTAATTGTGGTGAAATTCATGTGGCATAAAATTAACCATTTTTGAAGTGAGTGGTTCAATGGTATTTAGTGCATTCATCATGTTGTGAAACCACTATCTGTATATAGCCCCAAAACATTTTCATCACCCCAGGGGAAAGCAGTTTCCCTGGCCGCTGACAATCTCTTCTGTCTCTGTGGATTTACTTATTATAGATATTTCGGATGAATGGAATAGTACAATATGTGACCTTTTGTGTGTGGCTTCTTTCACTTAACATTATGTCTTCCACGTTCATCTACAGTGTAGCATGTATCAGCACTTCATGCCTTTTTATGGGTAAATAATATTTTATTGTGTGGATATAACATCTGGTTTTGAGAATAGACTCCACTTAATTCTTGGCTTCAGATGGGCAAGACACTTAGCCTCTCTAAGTCTCAATTTTCTGAACTCTAAAATAAGGATAGTTATACCAGTTTGGACACTCATGCTACAGAGTTGTGTGTATAAAATGAGAGTGTACGTGAAAGTGCCTGCTACTTGATCTAGTCCAGTGGCAGATGCTAGACCCAGACCCAAATCTACTTCTTGGAGTGGAGCTGGAGAGAAGGGCTGCAAGCAGCAGAAAGAACTCTAGCTTGGGAGAGAGGACAAGGAACTAAAGGTGTATATCAAGGCAAAATGTCAGCCTCAGAAAAACTCAGCTGAAAGAAAAACAGTGTCACACTGATGGCTGGAACACAGCTTCGGGGCATCTAGGAATTGCTAAATTCAGACACTGCCACAAAAAGATGAGACAGCCCTCTTTGGGGATTAGGGATAGACTTGTTGTTTAAAGGAAGGAGACTGTCCCTAAGGAAGGAGCTGTCATCCAGATAGGGACTCTGTCTCTAAGCAGACACGCAGTAGGAATATGAGAGAACAAAATGCGGTTAGAAAGAGGGTTCTGAGTCTGTCTGGTTCTAAGATTCTTTGATGCTGGGTTTACTTGCACCAGAGTTTACATCTTCCAGGGGCAGGATTGAGCCCCAAAATTCCCTCCTTGGAAAGGGGAGAGGAGACGTGGGCGTTGAGGCAGGACACCTACCTAAGTAGCGTTTTATGCAGAGATTCATGTGATATGTGGCCAGGGCTCATTCTTTTCTTCCCCATAACTCTGTGTTATGTAGATTGTGTCTCCATGACATCACAATAACCAGTTCAATCAGTCAAGAAAAGGTCAGTAAAACTGGTTATTTGAAAAACAAACTCTGTTTCCTGTCCAGGAAGGAACCATGTGTGAAATGCCCCAGGGATTGAGCAGATGTTCTGTGGCTGTTGCACAGAGAAAAACCAGGAACACAGAAGCCCAGCTCCTGAGATAGTCTGGCTGGAAGCTCATCCTGCCCCCCTCTCACCACCTCAGGAGGCAGGCTGTGGTAAAGCCTGTGGAGAAAAATTACAGAGAACTTCTAATTTTCTACATATTGTGTTGTTAAATATATAAAATGTATGTATTAAACTATGTTATGTGAGTGAAATAAAAGGCAGCTTAATCTAACAAAGGAATAAAAAGAGAAAGAATAAGGAAAGATTAGAGATAAGACAAAATACAATGATCATAAAATCCCAAACTATCAAAAATATTAAATATCAGTAATCAGTAATAGTAATATAAATGTATTCAGACTGGACAATAAAATATATTTACAATTAAATAATTTTGAAAAGTAGAAGATAAAAGATTGGCAAAAAAAATGCATCACATCAATGTAATAACAACAGAAAATCCTTAGCTTTGTCCAATATTTTTATTTATTTATTTATTTAAAGATTTTGTTTAGTTATTCATGAGATACAGAGAAAGAGAGATAGGCAGAGACGTAGTCAGCGGAAAAAGTAGGCTCCCTGCAGGGAGCCCAATGTGGGACTCGATCCAAGGACCCTGGGATCATGACCTGAGCCAAAGGCAGGCACTCAACCACTGAGCTACCCACATGCCCTGTTTTGTCCATTATTTAGCTATTATTTTAGAAGTACAATTGTAGAAAAGCCTATAATTCCTTTAGATTATCTAAGGGCTTATGTAGTTTAAGAATACTAATTATAGGGACACCTGGGGGGCTCAGTCGGTTAAACAAGTGACTTAATTTTGGCTTGGGCTGTGGTCTCAGGGACCTGGGATCAAGCCCAAGTTGGACTCCTCCCTTAGTGAGGAGTCTGCTTCAGGGTTCTCTCTCTCCCCCTGGCCCGACCCCCACTCACACATGCTCTCTCTAAAATAAACAAATATTTTTTAAAAAAATACTAATTATTTATAGAAAATCCCCTAAATCCACAAACTGAGCATCAGAAAGGGAAGTAGTTGTTTTTTTTTTTTTAGGAATATATTTTTTATTTACACAAATATGTTGTATTATATGTCATTCTGTTTTTTTTTATAATAAACAATATATGAATACTTCATCTATAGTTTCTAACTGCTTAGTAGTAAATCTATCATAATTTACTTCTTTAGTTTCTCAGTAATGGATGCCCAGAAAAACCTCTTTGCCACACAAATAGAGCTACAATAAACATCTCCATAAATATCCCCTTATAGACCTGCATAAGAGCATATTTGGAATCTATAGCTGGGAGTAGAATCATGGGCTCCTAGGGACTCATATTCCTAATTTGATGAAGTAGTCCACATGGTGCTTCCAAACACCTCCTGCCAGTATTGCACGGTATTTGTGTGCACATGTCCTCCAACCTGTGGCATGGGCCATCTTCCTAACGTTGCCAATCTTATACATGTAAATGGATATTTCATTATTTTAATTTGCATTTTGAATTTGAGCATCTGTTCATATACTTTTTAGTTTGGGGTTTCTGTTTTATAAAATATTGTTTATATTCAGAAAGGGAAATAGTTGATTGAATGAAGGAGAGGCCCTGGCTTTGTCTTATTGTTTCAGAATCATGTGTTTAATAGCTCCTTTGCTTCCAGAAATTACCTTCTGTTGCTGGATATGTCTGCAATGGAATTTGCTGAACAGCACAACTTTGCTTTTATGGGCATTCACTTGTAGGACAGTTAATAATATCCTGTGCCTGCCTCCTCACTGGGCCGTGACAAGGCTGCTCGGGAGACTCAAAAAAGAAGGCTTCTGTGCTCCTCTCTGGGTAATTATACTCGGCGCTGCTTGACAGATGAAGTGAGCTTTCTAACTGAGACCAACCTTGTGACCTCAGCTTGGACACTTTGTCCTGTTGCTGCCATTTCTCCTTCAGTCATATTGTGCTCCATCAGCTGTTTGGAGACCGATATTATTAGCCTAAGCTGCACGCATGAACTTGAATCAGAGACGGTCAACTTAGCAGCACATTCCTGATGGGATGCAAGCTTGGCTTTTTTAGTTCTAAAAAACTGAGACAACTGCATTCTCCATCTCTTAAACCCGCTCATTCTCTGAGGTTCTCAGACTGTTAAAGCTTAAGTTTGATGATAATTACAACTACCATTAAACTGAGCACCTACTGTATACTAGGTATGTCAGTCGCAATAGTTATCTTTTATTGATGGCTTCTATGTGTCAGCCATTGTTCTGAATTCTTTACATGTATTACCTCCTTTTTTTTTTAAAAAAAAGATTTATTTATTTATGATAGACACACACACACACACACACACACACACACACAGAGAGAGAGGCAGAGACACAGGCAGAGGGAGGAGCAGGCTCCATGCAGGGAGCCTGATGCAGGACTCGATCCCGGGACTCCAGGATTGCACCTTGGGCCAAAGGCAGGCGCCAAACCACTGAGCCACCCAGGGATTACCTCCTTTAATCTTCTCCATAGTTCCACACACAGGTGCTCCCACCACTTCCATATTAATGGTGGTAAACTGAAGCCCAGGAAGTTAAATAACTTGCCCAAGGTTACATACCTAGTAAATATTAGCAGTAGGTTAAAATCCACTTTCTGAAGCTGCATTCTTGACCACTAAATGAAACTGTTTTGCTTTATAAACAAATACTGTATCTAATATATATATATGAAACATCTACTGGGGGCTAGAAATGGTTCCCAGTGCTAGGATAGTAGCCATCAAAATTAAAAAAAAAATTCTGTGACACCTGGGTGGCTCAGTGATTGAGTGTCTGTCTTCGACTCAGGGCACAATCCCGGGGTCCTGGGATAGAGTCCTGCATCAGGCTCCCTGCAGGAAGCCTGCTTCTCTCTCTGCCTCTTTCTGTGTCTCTCGTGAATAAATAAGTTTTTAAAAAGTTCTTTAAAAAATAAATAAAAAATAAAAATTCTTGTCCTCATGGAACTTCCATTCTAGTTGTAGAAACAGACAAAAGCAAATACAAATAAGTAAAATGCATAGTTTGTTAGCTACTGATAACTGCTAAGGGAAAACAGTATAAGAAGGAGGGCTGAATTTTTTTTTTTTTTTTGGAGGGCTGAAATTTTTGACAGCATCAAAGAGAGGCCTTAAAAGGGTGATATTTGAGTAAAGAAAGCTGTGCGGATACCTAGAGAAGCACACCCCAGAAAGAGAGTAGAGCCAGTGCCAAGGCCCCTCAGGTAGAAGTGTGCCTGGCATATTTGAGGGATGGTAAAGAGCCCTGTGGGGCTGGTGTGCAGCTAGTATGGAAGAATAATAGGATAAGAGGTCAGAGAAGTAACAATGGAACAGATCTGGTATGACTGTATTAGTAGGGACTTGGTGACCTGATCTGACCAGCTATAGGGCTGGACATAGAGTGGAGGGGGAGCTGCAGTGAGGGCAGGAAGACCTTTCAGGAGCTTTTGCAATATTTCAGTTAGAGATTATGGTGGTTTGGGCCAGAGGGTGTAGGATTGCCTCAGTATCTATTTTCAGAGGTCTAAACATTTTTTATTTTATTTTATTTTATTTTATTTTATTTTATTTTATTTTATTTTATTTTATTTTATTTTATTTTTATTTCCAATGTAGTTAGCATACAGTGTTCTATTGGTGTCAGGTATACAATATAATTATTCAACACTTCTATATGTTACCCTCTGCTCATAATGACAAGTATCCTCCTTAATCTCCATCACCTATTTAATTCATCCCTCTTCTGGTAACCAGCAGTTTGTTCTCTATAGTTAAAAGTCTGTTTCTTGGTTGGGTTCTCTCTCTTTTTCCTTTCCTCATTTTTTTTTTGTTTCTTAAATTCCACATAGAAGTGAAATAATATGGTATTTGCCTTTCTCTGACTGACTTATTTCACTTAGCATTATACTCTGTAGCTCCATCCATGTAGTTGCAAATGGCAAGATTTCATTATTTTTTATGGGCAAATAATATTCCATTAAATATATATATATATATATATATATATATGTATACACACATGTATGTACATATCTGTATCTATATATCTCACATCTCCTTTATCCATTCATCAATCGATGGAAATTTGGGGTGCTTCCCTAATTTGGCTATTAAAAATAATGCTGCTATAAACATAGGAGTGCAAAGATCCCTTTGAATTAATGTTTTTGTATTTTTGATGTAAATATCCAGTAGTGTGACTATATAGGGTAGTTCTACTTTTAACTCTTTGAGGATCCTCCTTACTTTTTTTCACAGTGGCTGCACAGTTTGTATTCCTACTAACAGTATAACACAGTTCCCTTTTCTCTGCATCAGAGAAAGTATTCTTATTCCAGTTTTATCAGTTGAAAAATTGAGGCTCAGAGAGGCTAGGCAACTGGCCCAAAGTAAACTAGCTGGTGACAGCAACATTGGGGTGCAATCTCATTTCTGACTTTCCCCACAGGCCATATTCTCTCTTCTACACACAGATTCATTTTAAAAAAAATATTTATTTATTTATTCATGAGAGACACACACGCAGAGAGACAGAGACACAGGCAGAGGGAGAAACAGGCTCCCCACAGGAAGAGTAGATCCTGGGATCATGCTCTGAACCGAAGGCAGATGCTCAACCACTGAGCCACCCAGGCGTCCCCACACACAGATTCTTTGAAGCACAATCCTCAGTTCAAAGTCTAAACCATGTTCTCAGAATATTGATGATAAAGATCTCCTGAATTTTGTTGAGTGATATCCCCTGATCTATGGATATATTAATTATTTATCATCTCCCACACTTTTAGGGAAAGTTTCTGCTTCAAGTCACAGCTGGTATGAGAACTGGGAAAGAACATGGATGTGGAGTGGGAAGACGTGAATAAGCTACAAGTGAGAGACTTGAAAGGCAGAAACTGAAATTGTCAGACAGGACATAATGATACCCTCACTGCATATTCCCTAGATTTTGAAGCCTGAGGGTCCAACTTCCTCTTCTCCTCATTTGATCAGATCAATCAAAAACTCAGAATTAATTTTTCTTCCAAAGGGGGAGCATGTCACACTTTACCTCCTATATTAAAGGAATACCTGGAATTAGGTTCAATAGTGGATTGAATCCATATTCCTGCCTCCTATTCATCTCAATGAAAAATGATGTCTCTAACAGTGCTGGAAAATAAGAAGAGGTGTTTGGTGTTTTTGGTGGACCAGAAAGTGAGAAACTCCTAAAAGATGGAAAATAGCCAGGAAGAACTACAGTCCACAACTTTCAACAGAGAACTGCTACCAAAGATGGGAGTGGCTTTGGAGGGGTTTCAGAAGAAAATTTAAGAAGTAGGAGGTAGCTTTGTGGAAGCTCCCAGGGAAAGGACTGGGGCACCTGACTTGGAGCAGCTGGGTTCTGTGCCTAGCAGTGGCAAGGAGAGGTGCATACCCCAGGAAGGAGCCACATGTGGAATGCTCCAGAGACGGAGCAGATGTCCTTGTGGCTGCCACACCACGAGAAACCAGGAGCCCAGAAGCCCTGCTCCTGTGACAGTCTGCTGGAAGCTCATCCTGCCCTCCTCTCACCATCTCAGGAGGCATGCTGTGGTAAAACCTGTGGAGAAAAATTATAGAGACCTTCTAATGTTCTTTATGAGATTTTGAGTACCATCTAATTTTTTTAACTTATGTGAAAGCATTACTTGGACAGCAATTAAAGTAAAATGTTGTATAAGCAACGTTAACCACTAAAAGGATAGATATTGTGTGTGTATTACATATATACCATACATATGTTATTTCATATATGTATTAAATAAAAGACAACTTAATCTAACAAAGGAATATAAAGAGAAAATAAAAAGAAAGGATAGCAGAGAGAAATCAATATAATGGCCACAAAAATCCAAACCTATCTATGATATATATTAAAAGAAAAATACTCTCAGATTGGAGTAATATATCTTCACAATGAAATAACTCTAAAAAATAGAAAATAAACACTAGTAGAAAAATATTGGTTAAATTAATAACAACAACAGCAGCAACAGAAAAACTAGTATAGAAATATTCATATTATACAAAATAGAATCAATATTAAAAGCACTAAAGGAGAAAAAGCAGTATTTCATAATGAAAGAATCATTCCCCAAAGATACAACAGTCATTGATATTTTATACCTCAGAATACAGAGTAAAGCTGAGGAAAGTACAGGGAAAATTGACCAAATGCCTATTCATACACACATTCCTTTCAGAAACTGGTAGGTCAAGTAGACTAAAAAAATAAGCAGTGGTATATAAAAATCTGAATGCTAAACTTAAGAATCTTGACCTGAAGGTAATATATATTCTTCTACAAAAATCTATATTAATACATCACATAAATTAACATACTTTTTTTCAACCATGCATAGAACATTTTAAACCTTCACACTGTATTGAGCCATAAAGGAAATCTTCACAAAATTAGAAAAGCAGGAATCATATAAACCATTTTCACTGGCATGATGCAATAATGTTGAAATTAATAACAAAAGGATATCCCAAACCAAAACAATCTAACAAAATGATCCTTGAAAAATTTGAAAATATACTTTAAAAAACATGAATTTGAGAGAATTACAAAATATTTAGCAATGAATAGGGGAGGCATTAGGTGTCTGTAGAGTTTAGCTAAAGCAGTGTTCAGAGACAGGTTCATAAAAATAATTCCGCTTATTACAAAATGAGAAGGAAACCTCTGAGCAACCCTAATACATTTGCCAACCTGTCACTCTTCTCTCTTAGACCACCCTTTATCTCTTCCTCTTTCTCTCTCTCCTCTGTCTTCCAATATTTGCTCCCTCTATCCTAAATTTCAGCTGAAAAATTTGCTTCTGATTTCACTGGAGGTACAGAGGCAATCAGAACATGTCCTCCAACATCTACTGGCTTCCCTCCACTGCACCCCTCCCCTTGGCTCTCAGCTTGAGTGAGCTGCCTGGGCCACTGTCCAAGTTCAGCCCACATCTCAGAAAGTTGCCCCAGGTAATTGTCCTTTGTCCTGTCTCATTGGGTTTTCCCTCCTGGTTCAGTCATTTCCATCAGCCTACTAGTATGCTGTTATTATATTTCATCATTAAAAAACAAAAACAAAACCCAAAACCCTCTCTTGATCTCACATCCCTCTCTGGGTATGACCCCACTTTCCTGCTTCCTTTTATAGCAGAGTTCTCAAAAATGTTGTCACTACTTTAGATCTCTAATTTCTATTATCTCCATCTATTTTCTATGGAATCCTTGCTCCATGATAGGTATCATGGCCCCAACACTTCAGAGGCCACTCTTGTCTGCTTGGACAACGTCCTCCATATTTATAAACCCCATGGTCAGTTCCTGGTCATCATCCATGAGCTGCAGCAAGCAGCCTTTGACACAGCAAACCATGTGCTTCTTGAAATACCTGCCCCATATGGCTTCCAGAAAACCATCCCTCTTCAGATTTTCTCTTCTGAGAAAATGTAACTGGCTGCTTCTTCAGTCTCCCTACTTGTTTCATATCCTAATCTCTTAATGATGGGGTGCATATCAAGAGACATTTGGGTGGCATTTTCTCTTCTCTACCCACACCCACTCCCAGTTGATTCCATCCAGCTTTAAAGTTTTACGTACTATACATACGCCAAAAGCTCTTAAATTTTTGTTTCTGGGCTGGTCCTCTCCTCTGAAATCTAAATTTACATTCAACTGCCTACTTGATATTTCCACTTGGATGTCTAATAAACACCTCAAACTTAAGATTCAAAGCTGAACTCTTTATGTCCCCCCCCCACCAATTCTGCTCCTCTTGCCACCTCCCCCTCAGTGAATGGCAAATCTCACCTGCACAATGAAATTATCCCTGACCACCTAAAATCACAAGCCTTCTCTACAACCAGAACTTTCTATCCTCCCTCCCTGCTTCTCCCTGACAGCACTTCTCATTGTTGGAAATGCTACATATATTGTTTTTATATTTTGTTTATTTTAACAAGAAGAGTTTTTTTTAAAATTTTTATTTATTTATTTATTTATGATAGTCACAGAGAGAGAGAGAGAGAGAGAGAGAGAGAGAGAGAGGCAGAGGGAGAAGCAGGCTCCATGCACCGGGAGCCCGACGTGGGATTCGAACCTGGGTCTCCAGGATCGCGCCCTGGGCCAAAGGCAGGCGCTAAACCACTGCGCCACCCAGGGATCCCTAACAAGAAGAGTTTGATGAATGCAATGACTTGATTGCTTTGCTCACCTGCTGTATCATCAGCATCTAGATGATAAAATCTAGATTGTACAATCAACAATTGTTGAGTGAATACATGGATGGACAAGGACAATTCCAAGGTTTTTGTTCTTAGCTACTAGAAAGATGAAGTCACCATTTGTGATGTGGAAAAGATTGTGGGAGGAGCAGAACTGGAGCTCAAGATGAGCCAAATTCAGTATATGTGCTGCTGAAGCAAGCACAAGATGAGCCAAATTCAGCTTTGGACATGTTAAATTTGAAGGACCCATTAAAAATATGACTGGAAGTGTTGAGTAGGCGGGGGATATAAACATCCAGGGTTTGAGGAGAGGTTCATGAATGAATATACTGATTTTGACTTATTAATATATAATGTGAAATTCAAAGCTATGGGAATGCTGAGATCACTCAGTAAATGAAGGTAGAGAAAAGAACAGTTCTAAGGATTGAGTTTTGGAACAACCTTAGACCAGAGTTTATTTATTTATTTTTTAATAATAAATTTATTTTTTATTGGTGTTCAATTTACCAACATACAGAATAACACCCAGTGCTCATCCCGTCAAGGGCCCCCCCTCAGTGCCCGTCACCCATTCACCCCCACCCTCCACCCTCCTCCCCTTCCACCACCCCTAGTTCGTTTCCCAGACTTAGGAGTCTTTATGTTCTGTCTCCCTTTCTGATATTTCCCACACATTTCTTCTCCCTTCCCTTATATTCCCTTTCACTATTATTTATATTCCCCAAATGAATGAGAATATATAATGTTTGTCCTTCTCTGATTGACTCATTTCACTCAGCATAATACCCTCCAGTTCCATCCACGTTGAAGCAAATGGTCGTCGGTATTTGTCGTTTCTAATGGCTGAGTAATATTCCATTGTATACATAGACCACATCTTCTTTATCCATTCATCTTTCGATGGACACCGAGGCTCCTTCCACAGTTTGGCTATTGTGGACATTGCTGCTAGAAACATCGGGGTGCAGGTGTCCCGGCATTTCATTGCATCTGAATCTTTGGGGGTAAATCCCCAGCAGTGTAATTGCTGGGTCGTAGGGCAGGTCTATTTTTAACTCTTTGAGGAACCTCCACACAGTTTTCCAGAGTGGCTGCACCAGTTCACATTCCCACCAACAGTGTAAGAGGGTTCCCTTTTCTCCGCATCCTCTCCAACATTTGTGGTTTCCTGCCTTTTAATTTTCCCCATTCTCACTGGTGTGAGGTGGTATCTCATTGTGGTTTTGATTTGTATTTCCCTGATGGCAAGTGATGCAGAGCATTTTCTCATGAGCTTGTTGGCCATTAGACCAGAGTTTAAAGGCTGAGGAGAAAAAGGGATCAACTAGCAAGAAAACCATAAATCTATCTTGTTCTCTAAGTAAAATTGCAAAAATGTGTCAAGGAGGAGGGAAGGATGTATAATGTCAAATACCACCCATACATATATCACCTAATCTGAACAGTGAGAATTGGCCATTGGATTTGCAGCATTACAGTTCGGAAATTGTTACCAAGGAAAAATTTATTACAGAAAACCAAGGATGGGGGACCGGTGTGGCTCTGTGGTTAATGGTCTCCCTCCAGCTCAGGTCATGATCCCACGGTTCTGGGATCGAGTCCCACATCAGGCTCTCCATAGGAAGCCTACTTCTCCCCTGCCTGTGTCTCTGCCTCTCTCTATGTCTCTTATGCATAAATAAATAAAATCTTAAAAAAAGAGAAAGAGAACGAGAACCAAGAATGGTTCTCCATTAATAGTATTCAGTACACTCCCAGATTAAATGCTTATGATCATTTCAATAGATGGTATGAAGCCATTTAATAAAATTGAACAATCATTCTTGATATTTTAAAAAATTAGGAAACTAGGAATTGTTTAAATTTGATGAAGAATATTAGTGTGTTAGAGGATAGTCTATCGCAGGGTAGTAAAACTTCTTAAAAAAGGACAAATAGAAAAAAAAAGGACAAATAGTAAATATTTTAAGCTTTGTGGGCTACATAATGTCTTTATTGCATATTCTCCTCCTCCTGTTTTTTTACTATCCTTTATTTTCTTAAGATTTTACTTATTAAAAAATATTTTATTTATTTATTCATAGAGATACAGAGAGAGAGATGCAGAGACACAGGCAGAGGGAGAAGCAGGTTCCATGCAGGGAGCCTGACGTGGGACTCGATCCGGGTCTCCAGGATCACGCCCTGGACTGAAGGTGGCGCTAAACTGCTGAGTCATCTGGGCTGCCCTTTACTATCCTTTAAAAAGGTAAAAAGCATTCTTAGCTCCCAGGCCCTACAAAAACAGGCCGTGGGCCAAATAGCCCTTAGCCTGGCAAGCTCTAATCTACAGTTAGTAATATTCAAAAACTGAAATCTTAGGTATATTTTCATTAAATTCGTGCACAAATAAGGATTCCCACTATTGCTGCCATTGCTCAAGTGTTATGAAAGAAATCTCAGGTAATGTTTGTGGCAGAAAATAAAAGAAGGTAACAAGAGGTATAAATTTTGAAAAGGAGTTTTATATCCAGCATTTATTCATCTCTCTTCCTTGCTAAGTTCTCCTGAGGAGGGTGGGAAACTGAAAAGAAACAAAGGCCTTTCTTTGGGGTCTCAGAATTGCAATTTGGAGGACATAGATTCTGGAGTCACCAGAAAAGTGTCCTGTTCCTATAGGGGAGGCAAGGGGGTTTTATGAGGAAGAAAGAAGGGGTGATTATACAATTTAAATAAAGAAGAGATAGAAAAAACCCTGCTAATTTGGAGCTGACTAGTTGAGATGCTTCTCATTACTATCTTACTGACTTTTTGTGCGTGTGTGCTAGTAAATGAAGCTGTCCCTGGTATGTATTAATCAATATCACTGTCCTCACCTGGTCTGGATGTGAGTTGCTTGTTGATACTTAATGAACCGCTCCTTGTAAAGTTATGCTACTCTGGCTCAGCTCAAGAGTTCATTGGTTGGGAGGAAATTGAGCTTCAGATGGATTCTCTCATGTCCAGAAATTTCATACAATTCCACACTAATGAGAACCCAAGTTTTGTCCCTTTTTTCTGTGTATCGTCATGGTGAACGTGACATCTGGAGCTGCTGCAGTCATCTTGTAATCATGAGGTGAAGCGGCCTAAGAAAAAGCTTAGTCACTAGAACTGGAAAGATGTAAAAACAAAACAAAACCAAACCAAATCCTGGGTCAGGGATGGTATCCCTGAGGTGCTGCTGATCAAACCAAGTGTGAAGTGTGTGCCCCAGGGATGTGCATTATAAGTCTCTTTATTGTTTAAGTCTGTGGTTATTACTTATTTGTATGGAATATTTACCATCCATCTTAAAAATCCACAGAACCAACCAACTCATAGAACTGCTAAAGTTAAATGTGGGAGGAGGGGCGAGATGGCGGAAGAGTAGGGTTTCCAAATCACCTGTCCCCACCAAATTACCTAGATAACCTTCAAATCTCCTGAAAATCTATGAATTCGGCCTGAGATTTAAAGAGAGAACACCTGGAATGCTACAGTGAGAAGAGTTCGCGCTTCTATCAAGGTAGGAAGACGGGGGGCGGGGGGGGGGGAAATAAAGAAACAAAAGGCCTCCAAGGGGGAGGGGCCCCGCGAGGAGCCGGGCTGAGGCCGGGGCGAGTGTCCCCAGGACAGGAGAGCCCCGTCCCGGGGAAGCAGGAGCTGCACCAACCTTCCCCGCGGAAAGGGGCCCGCAGGGAGTTAGAGCAGGACCCAGGAGGGCGGGGATGCCCTCAGGATCCCTGGGACACTAACAGACACCTGCGCCCCGGGGAGAGTGCGCCGAGCTCCCTAAAGGGGTGCAGCGCCCACGGCGGGACCCTGGAGCAGCTCGGAGGGGCTCGGGCGGCGGCTCCGCGGAGGGGGCTGCGGGGCGGGAGCGTGAATCAACCAGCGCAGGCTCCGGAGCACAGGGCACCGGGACACAGCCCAGGATCCGGCCTTCCCCGGGACAGGCAGAGGCCAGGAGGGCCCAGGACAGCAAGGACGCTCCTGCCCCGAGCTGAGCAGATCAGCAGCACCGCCCCGGAGCCTCCAGGCCCTGCAGACAGAGAGCTCCAGAGTTACTGCGGGGGCTGACTCCAGGGCTCCAGAGCTGCTGCTGCCACTGGGGTTGTTCCTCCTGGGGCCTCACGGGGTAAACAACCCCCACTGAGCCCTGCACCAGGCAGGGGGCAGAGCAGCTCCCCAAAGTGCTAACACCTGAAAATCAGCACAACAGCCACCCCCCCCCAGAAGACCAGCTGGACGGACCAGTTCCAGGGGAAGTCAAGGGACTTAAAGTATACAGAATCAGAAGATACTCCCCTGTGGTTTTTTGTTTGTTTGTTTGTTTGTTTGTTTGTTTTTTGGCTTTTTGATTTGTTTGCTTCCCCCACCCTTTTTCCCCTTCTTTTTCTCTCTCTTTTTCTTCCTTTTTTCTTTTTTCTTTTTCTCTTTTCTTTCCTTCTTTCTCTCCTCTCTTTTTCTCCTTTTCCTAATACAACGTGTTTTGGACCACTCTGCACTGAGCAAAATGACTAGAAGGAAAACCTCACCTCAAAAGAAAGAATCAGAAACAGTCCTCTCTCCCACAGAGTTATAAAATCTGGATTACAATTCAATGTCAGAAAGCCAATTCAGAAGCACTATTATACAGCTCCTGGTGGCTCTAGAAAAAAGCATAGAGGACTCAAGAGATTTCATGACTGCAGAATTTAGAGCTAATCAGGCAGAAATTAAAAATCAATTGAATGAGATGCAATCCAAACTAGAAGTGACAAGGGTTAACGTGGAAGAACGAGTGAGTGACATAGAAGACAAGTTGATGGCAAAGAGGGAAACGGAGGAAAAAAGAGACAAACAATTAAAAGGCCATGAAGATAGATTAAGGGAAATAAACGACAGCCTGAGGAAGAAGAACCTACGTTTAATTGGGGTTCCCAAGGGCGCCGAAAGGGCCAGAGGGCCAGAATATGTATTTGAACAAATCACAGCTGAAAACTTTCCTAATCTGGGAAGGGAAACAGGCATTCAGATCCAGGAAATAGAGAGATCCCCCCCTAAAATCAATAAAAACCATTCAAACCTCGACATCTAATAGTTAAGCTTGCAAATTCCAAAGGTAAAGAGAAGATCCTTAAAGCAGCAAGAGACAAGAAATCCCTGACTTTTATGGGGAGGAGTATTAGGGTAACAGCAGACCTCTCCACAGAGACCTGGCAGGCCCGAAAGGGCTGGCAGGATATATTCAGGGTCCTAAATGAGAAGAACATGCAACCAAGAATACTTTATCCAGCAAGGCTCTCATTCAAAATGGAAGGAGAGATCAAGAGCTTCCAAGACAGGCAGGAACGGAAAGAATATGTGACCTCCAAACCAGCTCTGCAAGAAATTTTAAGGGGGACTCTTAAAATTCCCCTTTAAGAAGAAGTTCAGTGGAACAATCCACAAAAACAAGGACTGAATAGATATCATGATGACACTAAACTCATATCTGTCAATAGTAACTCTGAATGTGAACGGGCTTAATGACCCCATCAAAAGGCGCAGGGTTTCAGGCTAGATAAAAGAGCAGGACCCATCTATTTGCTGTCTACAAGAGACTCATTTTAGACAGAAGGACACCTACAACCTGAAAATAAAAGGCTGGAGAACAATTTACCATTCAAATGGTCCTCAAAAGAAAGCAGGGGTAGCCATCCTTATATCAGATAAACTAAAACTTACCCCGAAGACTGTAGTGAGAGATGAAGAGGGAGACTATATCATACTTAAAGGATCTATCCAACAAGAGGACTTAACAGTCCTCAATATATATGCCCCGAATGTGGGAGCTGCCAAATATTTAAACCAATTAATAACCAAAGTGAAGAAATACTTAGATAATAATACACTTATACTTGGTGACTTCAATCTAGCTCTTTCTATACTCGATAGATCTTCTAAGCACAACATCTCCAAAGAAACGAGAGCTTTAAATGATACACTGGACCAGATGGATTTCACAGATATCTACAGAACTTTACATCCAAACTCAACTGAATACACATTCTTCTCAAGTGCGCATGGAACTTTCTCCAAAATAGACCACATACTGGGTCACAAATTGGGTCTGAAGTGATACCAAAGATTGGGATCATCCCCTGCATGTTCTCAGACCATAATGCCTTGAAATTAGAACTAAATCACAACAAGAAGTTTGGAAGGACCTCAAACACGTGGAGGTTAAGGACCATCCTGCTAAAAGATGAAAGGGCCAACCAGGAAATTAAGGAAGATTTAAAAAGATTCATGGAAACTAATGAGAATGAAGATACAACCGTTCAAAATCTTTGGGATGCAGCAAAAGCAGTCCTAAGGGGGGAAATACATCGCAGTACAAGCATCCATTCAAAAACTGGAAAGAACTCAAATACAAAAGCTAACCTTACACATAAAGGAGCTAGAGAAAAAACAGCAAATAGATCCTACACCCAGCAGAAGAAGAGAGTTAATTAAGATTCGAGCAAAACTCAACGAAATTGAGACCAGAGGAACTGTGAAACAGATCAACAAAACCAGGAGTTGGTTCTTTGAAAGAATTAATAAGATAGATAAACCATTAGCCAGCCTTATTAAAAAGAAGAGAGAGAAGACTCAAATTAATAAAATCTTGAATGAGAAAGGAGAGATCACTACCAACACCAAGGAAATACAAACGATTTTAAAAACATTATGAACAGCTATACGCCAATAAATTAGGCAAACTAGAAGAAATGGACACATTCCTGAAAGGCCATGAACTACCAAAACTGGAACAGGAAGAAATAGAAAACCTGAGCAGGCCAATAACCAGGGAGGGAATTGAAGCAGTCATCAAAAACCTCCCAAGACACAAAAGTCCAGGGCCAGATGGCTTCCCAGGGGAATTCTATCAAACGTTTAGAGAAGAAACCATACCTATTCTCCTAAAGCTGTTTGGAAAGATAGAAAGAGATGGAGTACTTCCAAATTCGTTCTATGAGGTCAGCATCACCTTAATTCCGAAACCAGACAAAGACCCCACCAAAAAGGACAATTACAGACCAATATCCCTGATGAACATGGATGCAAAAATTCTCAACAAGATACTAGCCAATAAGATCCAACAGTACATTAAGAGAATTATTCACCATGACCAAGTAGGATTTATCCCTGGGACACAAGGCTGGTTCAACACTCATAAAACAATCAGTGTGATTCATCATATCAGCAAGAGAAAAACCAAGAACCATATGATCCTCTCATTAGATACAGAGAAAGTATTTGACAAAATACAGCATCCATTCCTGATCAAAACTCTTCAGAGTGTAGGGATAGAGGGAACATTCCTCAACATCTTAAAAGACATCTATGAAAAGCCCACAGCAAATATCATTCTCAATGGGGAAGCACTGGGAGCCTTTCCCCTAAGATCAGGAACAAGACAGGGATGTCCACTCTCACCACTGCTATTCAACATAGTACTAGAAGTCCTAGCCTCAGCAATCAGACAACAAAAAGACATTAAAGGCATTCAAATTGGCAAAGAAGAAGTGAAACTTTCCCTCTTTGCCGATGACATGATACTTAACATAGAAAACCCAAAAGCCTCCACCCCAAGATTGCTAGAACTCATACAGCAATTTGGTAGCGTGGCAGGATACAAAATCAATGCCCAGAAATCAGTGGCATTTCTATACACTAACAATAAGACTGAAGAAAGAGAAATTAAGGATTCAATCCCATTTACAATTGCACCCAAAAGCATAAGATACCTAAGAATAAACCTAACCAAAGAGCTAAAGGATCTATACCCTAAAAACTATAGAACGCTTCTGAAAGAAATTGAGGAAGACACAAAGAGATGGAGAAATATTCCATCCTCCTGGATTGGCAGAATTAATATTGTGAAAATGTCAATGTTACCCAGGGCAATATACACGTTTAATGCAATCCCTATCAAAATACCATGGACTTTCTTCAGAGAGTTAGAACAAATTATTTTAAGATTTGTGTGGAATCAGAAAAGACCCCGAATAGCCGGGGGAATTTTAAAAAAGAAAACCATAGCTGGGGGCATCACAATGCCAGATTTCAGGTTGTACTACAAAGCTGTGGTCATCAAGACAGTGTGGTACTGGCACAGAAACGGACACATAGGTCAATTCTGGAATAGAGAATCCAGAAGTGGACCCTGAACTTTATGGTCAACTAATATTCGCTAAAGGAGGAAAGACTATCCACTGGAAGAAAGACAGTCTCTTCAATAAATGGTGCTGGGAAAATTGAACATCCACATGCAGAAGAATGAAACTAGACCACTCTCTTGCACCATACACAAAGTAAACTCAAAATGGATGAAAGATCTAAATGAGAGACAAGATTCCATCAAAATCCTAGAGGAGAACACAGGCAACGCCCTTTTTGAACTCAGCCACAGTAACTTCTTGCAACATACATCCACGAAGGCAAAAGAAACAAAAGCAAAAATGAACTTCATCAAGATAAGAAGCTTTTGCACAGCAAAGGATACAGTCAACAAAACTAAAAGACAACCTACAGAATGGGAGAAGATATTTGCAAATGATCTAGCAGATAAAGGGCGAGTATCCAAGATCTATAAAGAACTTATTAAACTCAACAGCAAAGAAACAAACAATCCAATCATGAAATGGGCAAAAGACATGAAGAGAAATCTCACAGAGGAAGACATAGACATTGCCAACAGGCACATGAGAAAATGCTCTGCATCACTTGCCATCAGGGAAATACAAATCAAAACCACAATGAGATACCACCTCACACCAGTGAGAATGGGGAAAATTAACAAGGCAGGAAACCACAAATGTTGGAGAGGATGCGGAGAAAAGGGAACCCTCTTGCACTGTTGGTGGGAATGTGAACTGGTGCAGCCACTCTGGAAAACTGTGTGGAGGTTCCTCAAAGAGTTAAAAATAGACCTGCCCTATGACCCAGCAATTGCACTTTTGGGGATTTACCCCAAAGATTCAGATGCAATGAAATGCTGGGACACCTGCACCCCGATGTTTCTAGCAGCAATGTCCACAATAGCCAAACTGTGGAAGGAGCCTCAGTGTCCATTGGAAGATGAATGAATAAAGAAGATGTGGTCTACGTATACAATGGAATATTACTCAGCCATTAGAACGAAAATACCAACCATTTGCTTCAACGTGGATGAAACTGGAAGGTTTTATGCTGAGTGAAGTAAGTCAATCGGAGAAGGACAAACATTATATGTTCTCATTCATTTGGAGAATATAAATAATAGTGAAAGGGAATATAAGGGAAGGGAGAAGAAATGTGTGGGAAATATCAGAAAGGGAGACAGAACATAAAGACTCCTAACTCTGGGAAACGAACTAGGGGTGGTGGAAGGGCAGGAGGGCGGAGGGTGGGGGTGAATGGGTGACAGGCACTGAGGGGGCCCTTGACGGGATGAGCACTGGGTGTTATTCTGTATGTTGGTAAAGAACACCAATAAAAAATAAATTTATTATAAAAAAAAAAGTTAAATGTGATCTAGAAAGTGGTCTAACATGATCAATTTATCAAAACCAATAGCTATACTGTGCACAACAGGAGAAAGAATCTATTCATAGGTAATGGCTTTGCCTTTAATACATGTGCGTGTGCCACATTAGGCTTGCCTGTTTGCTAAGTGGCTAAACGAAGGATAGACAAAGTCAGCCCTTCTTTTTTTGCGATTAGGTATAACAGATTTAGATAATGTAAAGTTAAAAAAAAAATTTATTAATGAAAGTAAATTAAAATGAAAATATCATAGGGAAATGTCTTTTTTTAAACAGATTTTATTCATTTAATCATGAGAGACACAGAGGGAGGCAGAGACCCAGGCAGAGGGAGAAGCAGGCTTCCCATGTGGAACCCGATGTGGGACTCGATCTCAGGGCCCTGGGATCATGACCTGAGCTGAAGGCAGATGCTCAACCACTGAGCCACCCTGGTGTCCCAGTAAATGTCTTCCTGAATAGGAGCAAAACCATAATCTTCATTTAAAATACAACTTCTGGAGCACCTGGTCAGTCATTCAGTTAAGCGACTAACTCTTGGCTCAGGTCATGATCTTAGGGTCATGAGATTGAACTCCGCAGTGGGCTCTGTGCTGGGCATGAAGCCTGCTTGGGATTCTCGCTCTCCCTTTGACTACACCCCTCCCCACTCATGCTGCTCTTGCTCTCTTAAAAAAAAAAAATTGGGGTCTGGGAATCCAATTCAATCACTTACCAATATGGGGCCCTGGTGCTTGTAAAAAGCTTAGCTCCCTCATCTAAATCATCTAAAAGTGAAAATAATGATAACAACCAACTCAGAGAGTTGTGAAGATTAAATGAGGTAATAGATGTTCAATACATAGCACTGACCCTGGAAAATAATGATCAGTTAATGTCAGCCATTATTATTTCATGGCTTCAATGTATTAGTCATAACTAGGTATGACTGCAAGTAACAGAAGTCAAATAACAGTAGCTTCAACAAGATAAGAATGTATCCTCTGTGATGTAAAAGTCCAGTGTTTTGTTATTTGTGACTAGAACGGTGGCTTTTTTCCATGAAGCCCTTCTTCCAATTTAAATACTATCTGTACTTCAGTGGTCCCTCTGCATCCACAGGGGGTACGTTCTAAGACCCCCGGTGGATGCCTGAAACCACAGACAGTACAAAACGCTGCATATATTCCCAGTGCATACATGCCTATGATGAAATTTGATTTATAAACAAGGCACCATAAGGGAATAACAACAACAGTAATAAAATAGAATGATTACAATATAGTGTAAAGTTCTGTATGGCCTGTCTCAAAATATCTCATTGTACCTTACTCAATCTCCTTCTTGTGATGATGAGAGATGATAAAATGCCTGTGTGATGACATGAAGTGAGGTGACTGATGTAGGTGTTGTAATGTGGTTAGGCTGCTACTCACCTGCTAATGATACTTCAGAAGGAAGGTTATCTGCTTTGGGGCCCTGGGGTAACTGAAACTTAGTAAAGTGAAACCGTGGATTAAGGAGGGTCACTGTAGTTGTCTTTATCCAACCAAACCTTGATGCTTTATGGGATGTTTTTAATAACTTTAAAAATTGTGAATACAAAGAACAATGTCCAAGTATGTGTGCAATTAAGATGACATAATTAGAGGTGAGGAGAGATTAGAAATCATCAGAACCCAGGTGAGAGGTGAAGGTTCTGGAGTTTGGAATCTGAGAGAATCAAGTCTGCAAGGAAAAGAGTCACTGGAAAGAAAAGTAGAGAGTCAATTACTACTTGAAGATATCTTTGTTAGTGGGTGGGAGGAAGAGAAGAAATGAGCAAAAAAATAAAAGAATGAAAAAGGAAACCCAAATGATTTATTTCTAGACACACACACACACACACACACACACATTTTAGGAATACATGTAGATGCAATAAACCTAAATATTAAGGAAAACAAGAAGGAAAGAATGAATTTGAGATCCATCATGACAGTTCCCTGGGTTGAGGTGAGGCTGTGAGGTTGGATGGTGGGGACATGTGTTAATCTGTAGCAAGTTAAGGACAAGGTTCTAGCTTTTTGTTTGAATGAGTGGTGGCTATTATTTTATTAAAAGTAACTCTTTTACAAAAATGGATACCAGAAAAGAAATAAACTCTAACAGACCAATTATTATAGAAGAAAGAACTTCCAAGACAGAGAATAGCGAGAGGGAAAAGACCAGAGTTACAACATGAACAAAAAAAGATAAATTCCAAAAGAAATGTAATAAGAAATGTGCATTCTTAGGGTTCAAGATATTGGAGTTTAGATGTCAGCTTTAGAAGTGATGTCATTTTTCTGGGCCCTGTATTCTCATGTCTACATAGGAGAAGCGGGTTAAACAATTTTATGGATCTCTTTCAGCTTTAATATGCCATGCCTATAGAACCTTCTCTTTTTAAATCTTTGAACTTGACTATAGCATAAGCATTTCCATGGCCTTTCATTGCCTCCAGTAAATATCTTGGATAGTTGTCTAGAATATGAAAAAACAAATGAAAGAGACACATTTCTTTTAAAACCTGAACAGAGAGAAGAATTGTGTGACAGTTAGCCCTGTATTTCTCTATCTTATTTGGGGGAAATAAAGATCTGAGTGCTTGGGAGTGTGAGATCTCTCCCTGTGGCTAGTATGGTTTGTGGTGTTATACTTCTTCTGGCTTTATGTGAATGTACTTCTGAAAATTATGGATGTGCTTCTGAAATTATAATGGGAGGTGGTTGTTGTGTAGTGGAGAGAAAAATACATATAGATCCAAAGAACTGTGTTTAAACTCCACCTTTGCAGCTTCATAGCTGTTTGCGTATAAGTCAGGTGACTACCCAAAAGCAGAATCCTGGTCTATAGAAGAAGATAATAATATAATCTTTTCAGGGTTGCTGTGAAAACTGAAAGGAATAATATAATTTCACTTTATAACCTGTAAAGTGCTGTACTCTGTGAATTGTTTCACTGGCATGTTATAAAAATTCTGTTTTTAAACCTTCCTAAGTATGCATTTCCTATTTGAGCAATGAAGTTAAGTACACTACTGTCTGTATGGTCAATGTCAGACTGCTCCTATAGCTCCAGAATTGAGTGTTCTGGATTTTCCAAGTCTCTCCGTCTCTTGCTATTAACCAGGCGATTTTATGAATCCAAAAGTCTCTTCTGAACGGTCCTCCAAGGGTTTTGAAAAAGAATGCTGCTTACTTGCCAAGTTATTACAAAATGGAAAGCCTACATTTCTGATAAAGAGCTCTCCTATGCCTCAATTTTGCAAAAAGCAAGGTCAGGACTGCTAGGATTAGGGTTTCCATCGTCATTGTTGGATGGTTTTCAAACTCAAATGCTTCAAGGTGTTGGGGCTGGGGAGGAAATGAGTGACTACCTTCAGGGAGGGTACCTTAACTTTCTTTTTAATTGAACAGCAACAAAAATACCAGCATACGCTCAATAGTAAATATCAGCTGATCCTTTGGTTGGTTGGGGGAAAAGAGAATGTTGGATATGTGATGAAACAAACTCCAAATGCCTAAGGTGGGGGTGGCTGCTACTCACTGACCACCAAGTGTTGTCAATTAGGTTTCTCACGAAGGACTAGAGATATTGATTTTTATGTCATATTTGCCAGTTTTAAGGCTAGTTAATAACAGAAATTTCAAAAATGGCTGTGCTGACCAATAATATTTATGGGAGAAAAATATGACCTGTGCCAGATTCCAGTGGCCACTGAATGACTCCTAGGTTAGGGAGATGTGGTACTGGGGCAAAAACGATCATTAATACAAGTCTCTCACGGTCCATTTGTGCAGAATTCTCTCTTGATTTGGCTCTCATAAAACTGAAGCAATAATTGTTTATTAAATGCATTGTGTCTTCTAGTTTTGTCTTTGACTAGAAGGTAAACTTGGAAACGGCACAAATTAGATTTCTGAGGGCTTCCAGGTCAGGGTTTCTTTGACATCAGTTTAGCTAAAGAGTCTCCTAAGTTTTCACCACGGAGCTTCTGATTCCTTGAATCAACAGTGAATCTAGATATACACTTATTTTCACAATCTCAAGGTGATTTGGCTGAAGAACCATCTCATTTGACACAGTTGAAAAATGTTGCCCTAAAGTTGTGGTTGTGCAATCATTTTTCTTTTCTTTTCTTCTTTCTTTCTTTTTCTTTCTTTTCTTTCTTTCTTTCTTTTTCTTTCTTTTCTTTCTTTCTTTCTTTCTTTCTTTCTTTCTTTCTTTCTTTCTTTCTTTCTTCTTTCTTTCTTTCTTTCTTTCTTTCTTACCAGTGTGTGAGCAGGTGAGCTTTATTTATACTCTCAAACTCCTAGGACTTTGCATGAAGTCCTCATCCCTAATCTCAGAGATGTCACTCCACAACACAGTGAATGCTAATGTCCCACCCGCTTTGGGGGAAGGGCGCTTACACTACACACTTTTGGAGACACCCCAAAGATTGTCTGGCACTTTGGTACAGAAAGGATTTGGTCCAATTTCTTACTGGCTCAGGATAGTAAATAGTACATAAAGTTGGCTGCTCAACCCCTCTGGGGTAGGGTGGGCCGGAAGGTAGACGGGGTCTGGGACAGCAGGGCAGACCGTGGGTGTGGGCTGGGGTTCTGGACGACAGAGGTAGTTGATCCTGGGTGGCTGCTGGGGTGGCGGAGGGTAGCCTGAGTGCGCAGGCTGCGTAGATGCTGCTCCGGGGGTTTCCGTCTGCCCAGCCCCCCAGGCCACGGCTCTGAAACCGTAGCTGGAGATGCCTCTGGGCGCCTCCCCAGAGCCGCTGGCGGGAATGATGCTCCTGCTGATGTGGACGCTGCTGGTGCGGGGGCGGCCTCTGCTGGGTCGGTGTGTCCTATCATGGTCCTCGGGGGGCACAGCACAGGGGGGCCTTCCCAGACCATGGCCACCCCGGGGCCGGAGGTCACGTAGCCCATGAGGGCTGCGGAGAAGGGCTTCCTCTGCAGGTCACCGTAGTGCTCAGCAAGGCTCTCTCTGGCGCCTGCAGCATCTTCATCCCCACCAGCTTGAAGCCCCTCCTCTCAAGCGCTGGATCACATCCCCACAAGCCGCCGCTGCACCCCATCTGGCTTCACTGCAACCAGGGCCCGCCCTCGAGTCCAGGAGGACCCTCCCGAGTTGGGGCGCGCGAGCAGGCTAGGCCCGGGGAGGGGGGGGGGCCCAGGGCCCAGGGCCCAGGGCCGAGCGCGGGGAGAGCATGGGCGTCTGAGCCCCGAGGATGAGCTCCTCTTTCTTCTCTGGCTAGTTCCTACTACAGACTATTCAGTTTCCAGAAATTTCCATAACAGAATGTGCTCACTCGATCCAGGTTGTTCACAGGTAAGGAAGGCTAGTGGTTGGCACTGTGCTCCCTTCTCCCCCCTGATGCGGTGGGAGTGGAGTTGGGGCCATGATCACTTGGTTGCATAGACCCACGGCTCCAAATGACTTAGCAGGGAGTGGGGCCTATTATAGGATGGTTTTTTCTTTACTGTTCTTCTGTTTTTAAAAATTTGCTATTACACCAATGCAAGATTTAAAAATTCCTTAGTTACAGGAGAGTAACTCGACTTGATTTCTTGCTTTCATAGTTTCTACCGAGAATTGACGTAGGATTTGGAAGCCCCTGAATGTACTGACCAACACAAAGCAATGGAGGTGCAAGAGAGCAGTACCCCTCAGTCATGGTTCTAGTTGTTTCTCGGAAAGGCCTGTTCTGTCTACTGTTACTTCCCAGGATAAAATTTCTTTCTTCAGAAACTGGTGCTGTCTATTCTTTATTTTAGACTGAAACTAACTTTTGTGTAAAGCAGCATTTTCATTTCTTTGTAAACAGAGATGCAGTTTTAAACCTGCCAAGAATGAAGTGGTAAGTGTTTAACTTCAGAGCAAGTTATTTTAAAAATATTCATATGGGAAACTTTATGTCACCTACTGCCAACAAACAAGAATGATTGCCAGAATTAATAGATACATGCACAGCTAGTTCTGACCTCTGTTTAGCATGGTAAAGGAGGAAAATGTATTTTGACTATTAAGTATAACTTTCTTTACAACATCTTTGCTTTTAAGTGATTGCCCAACACTCTATCTTGTCATCGCTGGCCAAATCAGTAATGTCCAATTTTTCATTATTAACAGACCACTTTGATATGGAAATTCATAGGCTTTCTTTCTATGTATACCAGGAACTTTCATGGAAATGCTCACCTAATTTCAACAATAACCTGAAATGGGGGCTTTGTTCTCACTTCATAGGCAAGGCTCAGTGAAGTTAAGCAAGTTTTTCAGAATCACAAAATAAGTCAGTGGAAGAGCATACATTATTCCTTAGGTTTGTTCAATCCCAAACTTTTTTTTTTTTTTTTTTCAATCCCAAACTTAATGATTCATTTAGTCATGCTTTAACAGTGGTTACTCTATGGTACTTTGCTGGGGACCTAGCAATTGAGAATCTGGTGCTGTAATTAACAAGTACCAACATGATTTTTGGAGTGGGTGTCTCACAGAGTGGAAGGGAAGTTAGAGAATAGATGAGACCAGACAAAGAATGAAGACAAGACTTCGAATAGTCTCTGGATATCTAGGCAGCAGGATACTCTGGACTCCATGATAGAAGGAAAAGCTCCAAAAGTTGTTGTCATCCTCTTAATTCAGTTTGCTTGTAATTCCAAGTCCCAGGAGAGAGATTCCTATTAGACTAGCTGGCATTAGATGCTCTTTTGCTAGGGGAAGGAAGAAATCCTGAACATAATACCAACAAGACTGCTTATAGCTGGGAGAAATAATTCCTCCAAAGTGCTTTGAGGAAGGGAAAATGGGTGCTAAGATGTCCCCCCTCAAAAAAAGTCAAAAGTTCACATATGGTTGTCCTTGAGAACATTAACCTTATGTAGTACTAAGACTAATCCTGAATTTCACTTCATAATCTATTATGCAGATTTCATACATGGATTTGCTCAGACCGTTCATAAATTTCTTTTTATATTGAGCCATAACCACTGACTCTGATAAAATTTCTTCCAGTAGTTTCTGCATAACTACTTCATGCAAAAATTAGAATTTATTTAATCTTAATAAACACTTTAAGATTCCAAGAATGTCTGATTCAGGATGTGACAATATGTTTTATTCACAGCCTTTGTGATTTGTAGAATGTGATAATATTTTCTCCTGTCCCTGGATGTTCCTGTCACATTTCTGGTCTTTAGCACATCTAAGTCAAATGCAACAAGGTAAGGTAGCCTAGTGAGAGCCAGAGTAAGAGAGAGTTCCACACACCCAGGTGGGAACAAGCACAGCATGCTGTCCAAAGGGGGTGGCAAGTGGTCTTAGGCTTCCAAATGAAATTAATGGAGCCTTGTGATGGAAAATCGAAGAATGGGAGATACTCTTCATTTCTACACAAGTTGAGAATCAATATCAGAAAAGCTTATTGAAAATAGTATGCTTGAAACCACTAGGCTGTGGTTCAGGGGCAAAATGATAAGTTGCTCATTCATACTCTAAATGCCTTACCAGTCCATAGACAAGACTCCACAGATATGTGCACTCTGTCTATGGAAAGCCTCCAGACCACCTCCTACTCAATTCACTAGTCACTTTAATTTTGGCCTTCTTAATTCAATGATTTCCTGCATTTGGACTTTGTACCTTGACCTCCTTCACCTGAACT
This sequence comes from Vulpes lagopus, assembly GCF_018345385.1. Classification (NCBI taxonomy): domain Eukaryota; kingdom Metazoa; phylum Chordata; class Mammalia; order Carnivora; family Canidae; genus Vulpes; species Vulpes lagopus. The sequence continues at coordinate 106,488,457 of NC_054829.1, forward strand.
GGCTTGCTCCATAACAGGCTCCTGGCTTTGACTTTGGTTATATGTCAGCTCTCCACTCACTGGCTACCAGGTCACTGTGGTCCTGGAAAGGTCACTGAGTGTACTCTGCCTGGGAGCCTGGTTGGGCTGTCCTGTAGCTAGAGAAAAAACAGACAAGGGGGAGTTAGGACAGCTGGAGGGAGATGGGATTCTTGCCCACTGGTCTCCAGGATTCATCCTAGGGCAGGAAATGTGTGGAGAAGAGAAAGACCCAGGGGCCTGAAATTGGCCTCGGGCCTGACACCAGAAAATGAATGGCCTAAAACCGCAAGGTCATGCTCTTGGGTCAGGACTTCAACCCAACTGATTACTTTATTTGCCTCTCTGACTTTACTGACTCCATGATGTCTTTCCTGAGGTGTGGCAATCTCCAATTCACATAGTAATCAAGGTACAAATCAGCCATGTGTGTGAACATGGCTGTAATAAACGTTTCACTGGAAGTTTTTCCCACATGCCTCCTAGCCTCAATAATGCAGTGGAATATTTCAGGGGAGGGAGAATAAAATAGATATAATACTTCTTAATTCTTATTTTAAGAATTTCTATTCTTAAGAGATTATCTTATAAGAAAATTTGGATTATATGTCTCTAAAGGTATTTCTTTCTGGCTTTTTAAAAAATAAAAGCCTTTCCAAAGCTTCTGACAAGTTATTTCCAGACATCTAACAATTCACTCACTCCTACAGGGGGCTGCCAAGTGGTACCAAGACCTCTCTTGGACCACTGGCATGGTCTGTTATACCATTACTATGTTTTTGACAATGATGTATTTTTCTATATTCAAAATTGCTAAATGGTTCTTCCTCATAATTGTTCCTGCTCTGTGTTCCCAGTATCCTCACTTATCTTTATGAAGGTATTTATTATACTTATTTAAATTCCCACTCTGTTCAACTGGCTCTGCTTCTCTTGAATAAGGCATTTTATTTATTGTGTCTGCTTCTTGGCTCTTGTTTTCAGATGTCACATAATTTCCATTCCGAATTTATCTTTATTGCCTCGGGACAACAGCCTCAATCACATTGCAATATTGTTAATTAAAAAAAAAAATGAAAGACTTAGAACAGTGCTGGAAAGAAAGCACCAAATACTTGCTAGCTATGGCGTGTTTACTTTCTCTGGGTAAGTACCGAATTACCCCCAACAGCTGCTTCAGACAATATCTATTTATTATCTCATAGTCTATATGTTAGAAGTCTGGGTGGGCTCAACTGATGTGTCTTTTTTTTTTTTAAGATTTGACTTATTTATTCATGAGAGACACACACAGAGAGAGGCAGAGACACAGGCAGAGGGAGAAGCAGGCTCCATGCAGGGAGCCCGACGTGGGACCCGATCCCAGATCTCCAGGATTGCACCCTGGGCTGAAGGCGGCACCAAACTGCTGAGCCACCCGGGCTGCCCTCAACTGATGTATCTTGATAAGAGATTCGAAGGCCAAATTCAAAGTGTTGTCTGGACTTGGCTCTTAAATCTGGAGGCTCCGAGAAATAGTCCACTTCCAGCTTCTTTCAGGTTGTTGACAGAATTTGATTTCTTGTAGGTGCTAATCTGAATCCCCCCCCCTTTTAAAAGAATTTATTTATTTATTCATAAGAGACACAGAAAGAGGCAGAGAAATATGCAGAGGGGGAAGCACAGGCTCGCCTCAGGGAGTCTGATGCAGGACTCGATCCCAGGATCCCAGGGTCGACCCCAGGATCCCAGGATCACGACCTGAACCAGAGGCAGATGCTCAACCACTGAGCCACCCAGGTGTCTTGAATTCCCCCCTTTTAAAGCCTGTTGTCAGCTTGACCACTTTCAGCAACTAGAGAGTCCCCTCAGTAGTATTTTAGAGAGAAATGGCACATGACCCCTCCTTCTCTGAGACTGCCAGGTGCAATCCTCCTCATGCTTGGGATCTCTCTGATTTCCTCTTTTGCTGAAGAAAACTCTGCTTTTAAAGAGCTCATGTGATTAGATTATGTTCACCCTGACAATCTTTTTTAAAATGCAAAGTTAACCAATTAGTGCATTATTTTGCTAAGGCTAACACAGCAAAATACTAGAAACTGGGTGGTTTGCACAACAGACACATACCAACTCACAGTTCAGAAGGCTAGAAAGGCAAAATCAAGGTGTGGGCAGGTAGCTTTGGATCCTTCTGAAAGCTGGGAGGGAGGATCTGTTGCCTGCCTCTCCCCCCTGCATTGGTGGTACTACTGAGTCTACTGAGTCTACTGGTGGTAGACTCGGATTCCTTGCCTTGTGAATGGCTTTCTCTCTGTATCTTCACATCATCTTCCCTCCCTGTGTATCTTCCTCTGTCCAGATTTCCCCCTTTTTATAAGAAAATAAGTCTTATTATTGACCTCATCTTAACTTGGTCATCTTCAAAGACTCTATTTCCAAATGAGGTCACATTCACAGGTACTGTGAGGATTTCAACACCTTTTTAGGTGATAAAATTCAACCCACAACAATGAGGACCCTTAATTATATCTATAAAATCCATTTTGCCATATAGCATGATGTAATCATGAGAGTAACACTAGAGGCAAAGCTCTTGGGGCCATCTTAAAATGCTTATCATCATTTTCATTTCTTTTAGTGCCTAACAATTAAAGGCTTCAGACTATGCTCAAAGCAATGCCTTCTAGAGAGTAGAATCTAAAGAATGTCTAGTTCCAATCGTGTAAGGGTCTAAAAGATCTGGGGAATTATCATATATTTAAAGAAACAGCACAAAATGTTGAATCTGCTGAGTCACTTTCAATTTTCTTCAGTTATTGCCTACCTAAAAATATTATAGATTGCCTTAAAAATGTTGTTTTAGGGAACCCTGGGTGGCGCAGCGGTTTGGCGCCTGCCTTTGGCCCAGGGCGCGATCCTGAAGACCCGGGATTGAATCCCACGTCGGGCTCCCGGTGCATGGAGCCTGCTTCTCCCTCTGCCTGTGTCTCTGCCTCTTTCTCTCTCTCTCTCTATCTCTGTGTGTGTGTGACTATCATAAATAAAAAAAAAAAATTTAAAAAAATGTTGTTTTATCTAAAGAAATATGTATTCCAAATACAGAGTAGCAGAGAATTAAGATTTTCAGAGCTATGATAATTCTCACTAATTCTGTCTTTTATTACTAAATTTTTTTACATGGATGCCATTTGCATTTGCTAGAAATTCAGCAATGGGTGATGCCCAAGCAGTCCCTTTGACATTAGTAAAAACACATTTTTAGATTTCATGACTTATATGCAGACCTGGTAACAATATCTCCTGCCAGATGAACTTAATACTGCTTTGTAGAGCAACTAGGTGAATCACTTTTTATTTTAAAGAAAACTATATGGAAAAATCTATAGATTGTAGTGTTAGTTAAATTTGAAATGTGTAGTTATGATATTTTAGTTTTTAGGGTCTTGATGACTCAGTATTTGGTATATCTATCTATGAGGGAATGGAGTATGTAGTTGCAATATTTTGTAAGGCTGCTGTAACAAATGCTACAGACTGGGTGGCTTAAACAACGGAAATTAGTTTTCTCACAGTTCTGGAGGCTACAGTCCAAGATCAAGGTGTTGGCAGGATGAGTTTCTCCTGAGGCCTCTCTCCTTGGTTTGCAGGGAGCTGCCTTCTTGCAGATGGTCTTTCCTCTTTATGCCAACATCCCTGGTATGTCTTTGTGTATTTGAATTTCTTCTTGTAAGGATACTAGTCAGTTTGGATTAGGGCACATCCTAATGACCTCATTTTAACTCCTTTAAAGGCCCTATGTTTTAAATACAGTCATATGCTGAGGCTCTAGGAGTTAGAGCTTCAAGGTATGAATTTTGCAGGGGGGGAGGAGTCACAATGCAGTCCATAATAGTGGTCAAGCTTGCGCATTTTGGAATCAGTGAGACCTAATATTGAAAGTCATGCCTTCAGCATTCTATATCTATCAGGATGGGCCAGGTTGGGCTGTAGTGATAACTAACCCCAAGACACACAAAGATTTATTTTTCACACATGCTACATGCCACAGAGGCTGGGGGTCCCTAGTCTATGTTGTTCCCACTCTAGAATCCTGGTTGACAGAGCTGACATCAATATCTGAAACATTGATGGCAAGTAGAAAAAGAACTCTGGTGAATTTTATACTGACTCCTTGAACTTCTGCTCAGAACATAAGTCCACATTTCTAAGACCAAGGCAACTTATATGGTTATTGCCCTACGTTAGGAGTGGTGGGGGCATTGGGGAAATAAAATCCAATGGGTGCTTAGAAGGAGACATAACCTGGAATATTTGTGAATAGCCTCAACATCAATGGAAACCACTTAGTAATGAGTGCCATAAGCAAGTTATTTAATCCCTCTAGGCCTCATTTCCCTTAACTGAAAAGTGGAATAATATTACCATTACTACCTATCATGTGCAGCTCTTGTGAAGATTAGGTGTGATAATGAAAAGAATGCACTTAGCACAGTGTTTAGAAAGGGTAAAATGCTCAAAGCATTCAATGCTCTCCATAAATGTTAGGTATTACTACTATTACTATAAATAACATTTGAACTAGACAATAGAGAACTAGTCAACTCTTCTTTTTCTTTCTTTTTTTTTTATTTTGAGGTTTTATTTATTTATTTGAGAGAGAGAGAGAGAAACAGAAAGAGTATGAGTGGGAGCAGGGGCGGGCAGGAGCAGAAGTAGAGGGAGAAGGAGAAGCAGACTGTAAGCTGTCACAGAGCTTAACACAGGACCGATCCCAGGACTCTGAGATCATGACCTGAGTGGAAGGCAGACTTAACCAAATGAGCTACCCAGACACCCCCTTCTTTTTCAATAAATAAGGGAACAGAGGTCTACAGTGGATAAGTGACAATCACTACCTGGAATAGAACTCAAGACAGAATTTATTACTTCAGTCCATTGTCCTCTATACTTTGTTGAATTTCATAACCTTTTAAAAATATATATTATGTATTATTTATTTATAATATATAATAATAAACATAAATAATATATTTTACATTTAATAACTATATTAAAGAATAAATATGTAATATTATATATTTATATATAAATATGTTTATATTTATATATACTATAAATTATATATTATATATAATAGATATAAAAATAATACATATTTATTATTCTTTAAATATATGTTAAATATATATATTAAAAATATATTTTTAAGCACATGGGCGACTCAGTCAGTTAAGAATCCAACTCGATTTCAGCTCAGGTCGTGATCTCAGGGTCATGAGATCCAGTCCTGAATTGGGTTCCACAATCAGTGGGGAGTCTGCTTGAGATTTTTTTTTCTCTCTCTCTCCCTCTACCTCTCCCACTGCTCATGCTCTCTCTCTCTCTCTAAAATAAATAAAATCTTTAAAATAGACATACAATTTAATAATATATATAAAATACATATAAATGGACTATAATAAAGGACAAATATGATAGTTTATAGAGTTTGAGAAAATCCAGATCCTGTAATACTTAAATGGACTAAAGACAAGAAATGTTTTAGGCAAATCCTCTTTATCAAATATGTTAGTGATTGTGAGTTGGGAACAGGAGCCCATAGGGAAGAAACCAAATGAGCTGCTGAAAATGAGAAAGAAATGAGAAGAAAACGAGCTGCTGAAGTGCCAGCTGGCACCACTGCTCAAGAACAAGGAGTCATCTGAGTTTACAGGTAGATACAAAATGCATATAGAAAATTTGAGGGACAAAGAGCTGAGTGTCCACTGCTGCCCTCTTTTTTTTTTTTTTAAGATTTTATTTATTTATTCACGAGAGACACAGAGAGAAGCAGAGACATAGGCAGAGGGAGAAGCAGGCTCCCCATAAGGAGCCCAATGTGGAGCTCGATCCCAGACGACGGGCTCACACCCTGAGCGCCCTGAGCCAAAGGCAGGTGTTCAGTCGCTGAGACACCCGGGTGTCCCTACTGCTGAATTCCTGACATGCACAATCCTTTCACAATTTATTTTCTGAACTAATACTCTTTGCAGGGAAGTAGTCTCTCTACCAGGGATAACAAGACATTCTCAATTGCCCCTTGGGCTCAGTATGGTTGGCCTTGGAGGGTTTGTTCTTTCCTGTATCTTGCAGAATACCTGGGAAGGAGCTCCTCATTCGTTTATGTTTCTTTCAACTACCAGGTAACATTAGCATTGTAATTTAAGAGTAGAGTCTATTGAAAAGATGTGCTGTCATTAAAAAAATGTAAAGGAGGTAAAATGTTTATGAAATTGAAAATTTTAAAAATTTAAGGAACAATGCTACAGAAATTGTGAGAGTGCCAGAATTAACTAGGATAGCTTTGGCAGAGGCATACTTCCTCGCTTGACAACAGTTTGGAATTGGGCCAAGTGACCTGGGTTGTAACTCTGGCTCCCACCCCTTTAACTATGTGACCTTGAACAAGGTGCTTAATATCCGTAAGTCTTCATTTCCCTAGCAATAAAAAAGGAGATAATAATAATCTGTAACTCATAGGCTTGCTATAAAGCTTAAGTGAAATCTATCATCAAGAAATACTATCTAGAGGAGCACCTGGGTGGCTCAGTCAGTTAAGCATCTACCTTCAGATCCTGATCCTGGGGTCCTGAGATGGAGCCTTGCATTGGGCTCCCTGCAGCAGGGAGTCCTCTTGTCCCTCAGCCTCTTCCACTTTCACTGCCCCTCCCCCCAGCTCATACTCTGTCTCTTGCTCTCTCTCTCTAATACATAAATAGAATCTTTTAAAAAAAGAAATGTTATCCAGAATCACTATCCTCCTCATCATTATACTCTCAGAGTCTCTTCAGACCCAAATTGAACATTTTCAGAACTAAATTTCTTTTTTTAAAGATTTTATTTACTTATTGATGAGACACAGAGAGAGAGGCAGAGACACAGGCAGAGGGAGAACCAGCCCCAGGTAGGGACCCCGACGTGGGACTCAATCCTGGGTCCCCAGGATCAGGCCCTGGGCTGATGGCAGCACTAAACCGCTGAGCCACCCTGGGCTGCCCTCAGAACTAAATTTTTAAGACAAAATCTATCTTTTCTCTGTAAATCAGGTAGTGAATATAAAGCTTTTTAGTTCAATGTTTACTTTTTTGTCAGTTAAATTAACTCTCTTAGCATTTCAAAATGACACTGATATTCAGAAAAAAATTGCTTACTGAATTTTCTTTGGTTAGAAATCTTTGTAAGAATGTAGTGAAATTTCTTAGTATGACTCAGGGAAGAGAATACTAAATCTGACCATCAAGAAACCTAGATTTTGTCCAAGAACATTATCACTGACCAGCTGATGAATGGCTTTACACTAGTCTCTGAATCCTTGGTTTTCTTATGCATCAATTTTGAATCAAATTAATGAGGCATCACTGGGTATTCAATGAAGATTCAAAAAAAAGTCTCAATTTGAACAATTGCAAGAATAATAATACTTCTCATCAAAATATGAAAGTGAGAAGATAAAAAACAGTCTGTCATAAAAGAACATAAGTTTTCTTTTAAACATGTTGAGCTCGAGGCTGATGGCAGAAAATCCTGTAGGAAATACCTAGAAATCAATTGGCAATCTACAATTGCCAGATTTTAGCAGCAAAGTTAAGGCAGAAAATGTCAATGTTAGGATCATTACTTCGAACACTTGACATTATTAGAATGGATAATAATTTCGATGATGAATATGTCGATACCAAAAGAACTACATGGCTAACAAATTATGTTGAGGAAGGAGAGTGGAATTAGAGACAGGCCAGAGAGGAATCATGACAATGTAGTGCCATGCTGTAGATGTGCATGTCTTTCTGGTCAGGCAGTGATGTGTGAAGGTGCAGGTGAGGATGGTGTGAATTTTGAGTGCCTGAAATGAGCACAACTTTTGTTAAAAAGTTGTATGCTGGTCCTTTCTCCTCCCCCAAACCAAACCAAACCAAACCAAACCAAAACAAAACAAAATCAAACTCCAAACCCCAAAAACCCCAAACCAAAAAACTTTGGGTCTAATTAGGCACTGAGTAAAAGCCACTGGCTTCTAACTCTTGGCATCAAGGGAGGAGAACATCAAGAAAAATCTGGAAACGGAATGTCAGTTATGGCAGATAATCCAAAGCATGAGGCTTGAGAGTAAAAGTCCACTGAATTTCACCCTCGAGAAATTTTTGGTGGCCTTCAACAGTGCTGATTCGTCCCTGGATCAGATTTATCAGAAGCCATCTTGTTGGGAATCAACTGGAAATTGTCTGCTGAGGAAATAGAAACTCCAGAAATTTGGGAGTGAAAAGAAGGCAAGATTTTGTCTGACAGTGAAAGGAAATAAGAAGGGTAAGATAGAGAAGCAGGCCATGTATGGAGGTAGAGGGAAGGGAGCCCATTTGGAGAAAACGATTGAGATGAGATCCATATAATCAAGTGGAACAAAGTTTTGAAATGTCAATCTAAGGTAGTGATTATTCTTTAAATATTTACTCATTGGGCAGAATGATTAATGTAGAAGAAAAATTCTGTTAAAAGCAACTTCTCTGTTTCAAGAATATGTTTTTATTATTTTAAGTAAAGGCAGATTCTACCTAAACTAATTTACTAGTCTGTTGATGCTAAGGATGTGAGATTATTTTATTAATTTGAATGAATGGCCTCCCCCCAATCCCACCATTTTTCTTTCTCTTTAGTTAGTTCTAACAATCCCCAGGGAGACTTGTTTTTCTCAACAGCTGTCTCTGATTTTGGCACTCAGTGACCCCTTCCCAACTCTCTGCAACCAACCTTTATGAGCAGAAGGGAGCTAACTAATTAGACTGGTAGCTTACAAAAATATAGATTGTGGTACACACCCACGCCAGAAAGGCTTATAATTATAAGCACAAAAGTTGAGTGTTTGGGCCTGCCTGAGCTGTCCAAAACTGCTAACCTCAGACTTTCTCTCACACTTGGAAAATGGGTTTTGTTCTACTTTGTTTTACACTTTGGCATACTATATAGAAGTTTTACTCCTGGAATAAAAACTACATTTGAAACGATGAGATCTACTTTGGGAAGATTCTTTATGAGAGGATTTGGAGATAACGACCCAACCATTTGTCACTAATGATAACATACAGATTGGCAAAATGGCAAAATCTATTTTAGCTGTTGAAATTTTGAGGACAACTTTATTTTTTTTAAAGATATTTCAATATTTTTTTTAATTTTTATTTATTTATGATAGTCACAGAGAGAGAGAGAGAGAGAGAGAGAGAGAGAGAGAGATAGGCAGAGGGAGAAGCAGGCTCCATGCACCGGGAGCCTGACGTGGGATTCGATTCTGGGTCTCCAGGATCGCGCCCTGGGCCAAAGGCAGGCGCTAAACCGCTGCGCCACCCAGGGATCCCTTGAGGACAACTTTAAAGAGGATTCACTTTTATTGTGCCTTATAATGAAAAAAAACTCCCACATATATCAATAGTTGGCTTGTGAAATATGGTATTTTCTGCCCAGCTTCTGGTAGAATTGTCTTTGCTGAACCCAACTGTAATGTCAGTGAAGTTGTAGCTAGCTGTCAGTGTCAGAGGAGAGGTCAGAAAAGATGCAATTTTTCTAATCCATTGGCCACCCACATCAGAATTAACTAAGCTTGTTTTAAAAAAATGCAGATTCCAAGAATTCACCCTCCATCTACTAAATCTCTATGGGCAAGTTTTGAGCTCCTGGGTGATTCCCACAAAAACTAAAATCTGAGAACTACATTTCAAAACCTACAACCACATTTAGATTCAGCACTGCTCAGAGGGAGTGAAAATAGGCAGAGCATCTATGATGTGCCAATTTTTTCTTGCAATTTTTTTTACTCGAATTTAAAGTGTGCATATCCTTGGACACAATAATTTTATTTCTAGGAATTTATCTCAAGAAAATTGGACAACTGTGTAAAGACACATGCAAAAATCTATCTCCATTATGAAATTGGCAATTTAATAGAAAAGTGGTAATAATTTAAATACCTACCAAGATATTTTGATTAAATAAATTGTATATACTTATATATGATTATTATGTACACTGTTCTAAGCACTTCAAAAGAAATGTCATTTAATCCTCATAACATTATGTAATATAATATAATACAGTATAAAATGTTAGTATAACGATGTTATTATGTCCATTTTACAGAAGACGAAGCTGAAGCCCAGAGCAGTGATGTCCTTGTGCAGGATCACACAGCTAGTCCCCATCAGAGCCAGGATGCAACACCAGGTAGTGTGTCTGTAGAGTCTGTGGGCTTCACCTTCCAGTATCTGCCTCTCTTGACACTCTGCTGCCTTCACATAATCGTTGTATGAAAGAAAATATTTTACAAAAAAATTATGTTTAACATGATCATATTTTTGTGAAAATGAATATAATGGTATTTTGAAATTAAAGTTTTTTTAAGAAACAGTAAAGAAAAGAATAGGCATGAGAAGTGGGGGCACTGAATTAAAGATAATGATGAATGTTTTCTATGTTTCTCTTGTTCCTTATCTATGATTACTTTTTCTATTTTTCCTCTTTCTGGCAACGAACATATAATGTTCTCGTAAGAAGACAAGAGCAGGGCAGCCTGGGTGGCTCAGCGGTTTAGTGCCTACCTTTGGCCCCAGGGTGTGATCCTATGGTCCCAGAATCAGATCCTGCATCGGGCTCCTTGAGTGGAGCCTGCTTCTCCCTCTGCTTTTGTTTCTGCCTCTCTCTCTCTGTCTCTCATGAATGAATAAATAAGATCTTTAAAAAAAAAAAAAAGACAAGAGCAATAGGTGATTGTGCTTGGTACACAAATGTATTGTAAAGTTTGTGCTTTTGTGAGAGAGGCCTTAAAGGATAAATAGACTAGAGTATAAAGAGAGGGAAGGGACAATCAACCTATCTGCTCCAACATTCTCCTTTCTCCATACTAGTCAACTGTGTTTCCAGCATGTTCGTCTTCTCAGTCAGGCTTCTTTTCTATGAACACACAGTATAAGTGCCTTTTTTTCTTTATTAGTAATTTTATTTTCTATTTGATGTTTTCTTTCCTCCAACAGAAAGGAATAAGATTTCTCTTTCTGAATAGATAATACTCTTTGCCTCACCTGTAGGCATGAATGTGATTATTTAATTAAGTTGTAATGGGTTGTCTAAGGAAGGAAGCTTTATTCTGCTCTCTGAAATATTTATGTTGATAAACCAATTGGCTGTGATTCCATCCAAAGTGACAAAATTTAAAAGGGCCTCAAGACACATGTCACACCAAACTCCAGGCCAACTCAATGTTTAGTTAACTAAACATAATAATTGTAGTCCTTTTGAACTTATTATACCTTAGTACAGACAGGTAAAATTGGTATTCATTTTATAAATGTCACTGTTGTCCAAAAAGAATCTGATGAAGCAAAGTCATTTGCTTACTCTCTGAAGATGTTAATTTTGATTCATAATATGTTTTGCTGGTAAGTTATTTTAATTGACCATATTGTTTTTATTTTTTATTTAAAAAATATTTTGTTTATTTATTAATGAAAGACACAGAGGAAGAGAGAGGCAGAGACAGAGGCAGAGGGAGAAGCAGGCTCCATGCAGGGAGCTCGATATGGGGCTGGATACTGGGACTCCGGGATCATCCCCTGGGCCAATGGGAGATGTTCAACTGCTGAGCCACCCAGGCATCCCAACCATATTGTTTTTTAATGTGAGACTGTTTTATCTAATCAAAATTTACTGTCAAGCCATATCATCATTTTAAAAAAATGAACATTCAAAATAAATTTAGAGTCATCATAACAAAATAAGACACACTTTTGAACAACAATCTGTCATTTCTCTGGAAATTTAAACTGACTTTTCTGTCTCAGCAAACACCTAATTTTGACAGAATTAGAAATTTAAAAATCGCCTATCCAATCTGAGCCACAATTGCTTATCTGCAAATGTAAGAGCTCTGCCATTTGAAGTAAAACCAGCTTCTTTTTCTTATATCAAGGAGTGCCCTTCACTTTTTCAAAGCTAGTACAAAAAGAATAAATAACCAAAGCCAAACAATAACAATAAAATCGTTGTGGAATTGCCAATTTTCTACAAAAATGTTAAGTGTTAAATCATAAACATTAATTCTCCTTTTGGATAAAATTTTTCTGAAATTCATTGTATTTTTCTACCACTATAATTTTATCTGTTCATGTTTTAAGTCAAACACATAAATCAACATCATTGCTCAACATAGAAAACTATTTATGGTATGACTATAATGTTTATAAGTGCACATGTAATTGCACTCTCTAAAATATTCTACATAATTTGCAATGAACAATAAATCTTTGACATGCATTTCAGGTCATTGTATTTAGGATCAAAGTCTTCAGCATTTTCATAAGGTCAAGAAGAAGTAGTTATTGGATAATCTCCAATGACTCTCAACAGATATTGGTGGGTAATTAAACTGTAACTGAAAAAGTATATTGTTTAGTCATTTATTGTACAATGTCTTTCTTATGTTGAATATATAAGGCCACTTTACCTCAAATTTCAGATATTTAAAAAACTTCTAACTTTGCCATTTCATCCACCATAGAAAAGTACTGATTCTTAGCTGCCGGTAAATATGTGGCATCTCAATGATTGAAGAAAATTTGACTCAAATAGTTTAATCAAATCCAGTAGTTACAGATAGTCTGTATTTAGTGGGATAACTGAAGGAAAACACAGGCCTTTACTCTGGGCAGAAAAAGCTGCTCTGAAAAATTTGGCTGATATTAGTGTTCAAATGGGTCTTGAAATTATTTGTTATCACCACAAAGGCAAACACTAATTTGACATACACTAAAACACCATCATAAAGTGGAGAATGTACTGCTTTGTGAGGCAGGATATCTGTTTGACTGTCTTCATTCCACATCCTTATGTATAAAATGGGGACAATGACACTGATTTCTTAGGACTATTGGGAGGTAGTAAATAATGCATGGAAAATTGCCTGTCACATAATCAACTCACAATACATGTTACTTTCTTTCCCTTTGAACAATAAACATAAATGGGATATCCACTGATTTTCCACACAATAGAATTATTTTCCATTCATTCTGCAAATATTTATTAAACAAGTTAGTCAGGGTTTGATCATGAAAACAGACACGGCTTAGAATTCCAAGTATGAGATTTTGTGTGTGTGTGTGTGTGTGTGTGTGTGTGTGTGTTTTAGTAGGCTCCATGCTTAGTATGGAACCCAACACAGGGTTTGAACTCACCACCCTGCAATCAAGACCTGAGCTGAGATCAAGAGACACTGTTTTCTATTTCTGTGACTCTTTTCATCCCATTTTCATGCCCCTGAATTCCCTGTTTTCCCATGCTTATTTATACCCCAAACTTTCTGGTTCTTCAAAGCTCCATCTGAAGTCCTTGAAGTCTTCCCTGATATCTCCTTGGCAGCTGGAAACCATCTCTTTCTCTAAACTGCCTGGTATTGGGATGCCTGGGTGACTCAGCGGTGGAACATTTGCCTTTGGCTCAGGGCATGATCTGGGTCCAGGGATTGAGTCCCACATTGGGCTCCCTGCAGGGAGTCTGCTTTGCCCTCTGCCTACGGCTCTGCCTCTATCTCTCTGTCTCTCATGAATAAATAAAATAAAAATCTTTAAAAACATAAAATAAAATAAATTGCCTGGCATTGTCCCTGTATCTGCCTCTGGCCCAGTCTTCTTCATTGAACCACTGTTTTTATTCACATGTCTTGTCACTTCTACCAGATTGGAAGCAGGATGAGAAGATCCACACATGAATCTACACTGTTCCCCACAGCATTGAACACTGAACCTTGCACTTAGTAGGTGTGCTGGTTAATCTGGAGTCAACTTGGAATCACTGCCACCTCCTACAGTCTCCATTGCAGAAGAAACTGAGAATTATATTTCCCAGAATCCTCCTATTGGAGTAGAAGACACTAGCACAATGTTTGGAAGAGAAAGGGGCCATTTTCTGGAGGCATCTGAAGGCAGATGACCTAGCAGATGTGAGACTCTAAGCAGTTTCCAGGAGGGGTTCCTGAGAATTACCTGCATCAGTTCTGCAGACTGAGAGGTCAGTGGGAACCTTCCAGAGGTTCTGGATATTCTAGGAATCTTGTGTGTCAGCACTTGAGAACCCTGTGGTGCTATAACGATGAGATTATCACTGATAGCCTCCTTGACCTTAATTTTTCCACCTTTCCAACCACTGTGTAAGCCTTTAATTCCTTGCATTAAAAATATTCATACCTGTGGGGCATGTGGGTGGCTTAGTCAGTTGAACACCCAGCTCTTTGTTTTGGCTCTGGTCATGACCTCATGGGTCGTGGGATAGAGCCCTCACTGGGCTCTGTGCTTAGCAGGGAGTCTGTTTGAAGATTCTCTCCCTCTGCTCCTCTCTCATCCTCCCCTTTCCCTCTCTCATATAAATAAATAAACTTTAAAAAATAAAAAAGAAAGAATGCAGTGAGCTTCAGGAACATTGAGTGATTTTATTAAGTGAAAGAAAGGTGTTGCTGAAAAGGAGCAAAATGGGGGAGCCTACATGGCTCAGTTGGTTAAGCATCTGCCTTCGGCTCAGGTCATGATCCCAGGGTCCTGGGATTGAGCCCCATATTGGGCTCCCTGCTCAGCAGGAAGCCTGTTCCCTCTCCTCCCGCTTGTGCTCTCTCGCGATCTCCTTTGCTATCTCTGTCTCTCTCTCTCTCTCTCAAATAAATAAATAAAATCTTAAAAAAAGAAAAGAAAAGAAAAGGAGCAAAATGGAGGGGAAATCCCAGAAAGTAATTTTTATCTTCAGATACCATTGTCAAATAGAATTTGAAATATCATTAATAGGAAAAAGGGAGAAATTGAAGATTTTGAGAAAACCATGATTAGATTGCTCTGGGAGGATGAGGATGCATCCTTACTTCCTCTCTGCTCTACAGGCAGGACCTACCATTAGTAGACACCCTGGAGATCCCCCATTTCATAGGTCAATAGAAGAAATTGGGATTCAGGAAGGTTGTAGGACTGCTTAACTCCACAGAATTGATGAAATTTGAGGTTTAAGGATTTTAAAAAATATTTATTTTAGAGAAAGAGAGTGAGCAGGGGGAGAGCCAAAAGGAGAGGAAAAGAAAATGAGAATCTGGAGCAGACTCCGCATTAAGTGCAGAACTCGAACCCACAATGGCGAGATGATGATCTGAACTAAAATCAAGACCTGGTTGCTTAACCGACTGAGCCAGCCAGGTGCCCCAAGGCTTGTGGATCTTGATTGCAGACCTAAAGTTATTTCCATGTAACTTGCCGTACCGCCCTCTCCTGCTGTGGTTCTGCCAACCACCCTGCAAAACAAAACAAAACAAAACAAAAAATGACCTTTAGTTTTCTGCTCCCTTTTTCTAACTATATAGATCTTATTCTGAAACCCTGAGAAATAACCAGAGTACAGTGAAATTTGCTCCAGCTACAATTATACTGACAAGCCAGGTTTTCTCATATACACACGTATTACAGCTTGAAGATTGTGCAGTTCTACATAATGAAAGAGGAGATTCTGAAAGTTACTTGTCATTCAATAAAATGCCAAAAAAAAAAAAACAAAAAAAAAACCAACTTATTCCCCAAGTGCCCGGGTGATGTCAGTACTCTAAATCCATATGCTTTAGTCTGCTTAGTGGATTACCTAATTAACTTTAAAAATGATTTAGTCTTTACTTATATAAGCATTACAATCCCATCACCAAGTCCAAGATGAGCTTACCTCCTGTTTTGCAGAAGTTTACAGTGTGAAACTGTGACCCAAAACATTTCTGATCTTATTTATCATTATTTCCATCTTCATACTTTGGCTCCTTTGACTCTGGGCCTCCAGATTTCTCACTGCTGTGCTAAGTTTCTCTACCTAAAATGACCCATCTCTGTGAACTTTAAATTCTACTCATCTTTTAAGTTCCAATGTAAATTCTGTTTTCCCCATGAAGTCTTTCTTCATCCAATGCCTACCATCAGCCCTCTGAACCCTCCTGCCTCTGATATTCCCATAGCACTTAAACTAAATCACCCCAAGAGATGTCTATTTATATTTTGGTTATTTACCTCTATAGTGTCTCTTACCCACTAGTCTGCAAGGTTCAAGAGGGTTAAATTTATCTTGAATTGCCTTTACATCATTTAGCAGAGTGTCTTCAATCAGCAAGTGTTCAAGAAAGATTCACTGTGCTCTGTAGGATATTTGCTCTTCCAAAGCCCTCTCCACCCTTCTCCACCTGTTCAGTGGCCAAGGATGCTGGTGAGTTACGTTTGGCCAAAGGGGAGGAGGCAGAGAAAAAAGTGTTTGGGGTGTTCATCCTCCAGCTTTCTCCCAGTGGCTACCAGAAGCTACTAGAAGCTGAGCCTTCTCTTTATCAAGGTCACCGCTTTTAAGACAGGGCTCTCCCACTGCCATTCTTTTCAGGCTCAGAGATGTAATGAGCCTCTGTTCTAAGAGTCTGAGATACTGCACCATCCCTTGTGGCTTTTCTACACTTGTTAAGAGCTGGGGCACCAGTAGAAATAAAGGAGTTAGTAGTAAGAAATGAAAACCTTAGGTGTGTAAGAATAAGAGTTTGAACCAGAATTCTGTAGAATAGAAATTGAACATGGCTACTAGTTTATCAGAACCAAAGCCAAACTCACTAGGGAGTTAGCATACCTGTCTTAAATTTGCTATCTGAGACCATGATTAAAATGTCTCTTATTTCTTTTTTTTTTTTTTTAAGGTTTTTTATTTATTTGGGTTGCCTGGGTGGCTCAGTCAGTTAAGTGTCTCCCTTCAGCTCAGGTCATGATCCCAGGGTCCTAGGATGGAGCCCTGCATCAGGCTCCCTGCTCACTGGGATGTCTGCTTCTCCCTCTCTCTCTGCCTCTCCCCCTGGGTTGTGCTCTCTCTCACTCACTCACTCTCTCTAAAAAAATATTTTTTATTTATTTGAGAGAGATTGCACAAGTGTCGGGGAGAGGGAGGAACAGGCTCCCCATTGAGCAGGGAGCCCCGTGGACCCTGGGATCACACCCAAATTAGAGCCAGACACTTAACCAACTGAACCACCCAGGCTCCCCATGCCCTACTTCTTTTATCAGCAGTATGCCATGAGTTCTTGTAAAGAATAACATTATGCTTGCTTCTTTCATTCCAGTCTGTAACTCAAACTCACTCTGTCACGCTGGGCTCGGCTGTAATTGAAATGAATAAATGACAAAATAGTAAATACTTAATATAGCACTGTATTATGAGCTAGTCTCTGGTCTGAGCGCTTGACCAAATGATGCTTTTTTTTTTTTAAATGATGCTTTTAATACAACAACCTGATAAGGTAGATACTGTTATTATTCTTTTTCACAGATGAGAATCTGAGGCCCAGAGAGGTTAAATAACTGGCTTAACATAACACAGCTAATACTAACTTCGAATCAGGATTCGAAGACAGGCAGTTCAGTTTCAGAATCAGCTTTTCTGATCATATTGGGGAAGTAGGGTTCAAACGCAGGAATTTGGGGGGAATGAAAATATTTATCCATAACAACAGGCGAGTCAGATGCACAACCAGAATTAAGAACCACTGCATTCTGTGTAGTGTTTGTACAAATATAGAAACATTTCTTCCCAATTACATTAGTACCACCTGAAATTTTCATCGGAGGATTCAATAGAAGTATACAGAACAGAACAAAATAAATATGGACAAATTTCCATTGCTCTGTTATCATATGCTCTGTTGTCCTATTCCAGGTATCTCTAGCACACATTCTTATAGCCACTTATTAAAACAGTTCTGTGATGCGAGACTTGGATTGGTTAAGAGGTAGATGGTAATTCTATCAAGATGGAGTACATATATCTGTTGGCGGAGGATTTTGTATCTTTGAGAACCCTGTCCCCTCCACATCCTTGGTATCATTATCTTCCATATTCAAAACTTCCTACTGACCCTACTGTGCAGGTGCACAAGCAGGGATATGCAATCTGCCTCATGACTCACAGTAGGTTCCTCATGATTTGCTCCTTGCTTTGTCATTCTTGGCAGGATCTCTCACTGTTTCCAGCTCTGCCTCTTTCTCTCATGGGCTGCCTGGAAGCTTGGTTTAAAATAGCATACCTTTTCTCTGACTTTGGTAAGATGTGTTGATCAGTCTGTCTGGGGGTCTCCCAGCCTTTCCTGCTTAGGAGTTAATTTAGATTTTTCTGAAATTCATGTTCATCACCCTACCCTGAGACTTGGGATAGAGTGTGGGGCACATGACAGAGAAAGTCAGTTTTTACCATAAGGAGACCCTGACTGTACTGTAGCCTAAATCAGGTAGCCGTCTGCTTTATGGTCTTCCTTCCAAGATTTCTCACATACCCAAGGGAGAGGATAGAGCTGATAAGCACAGCTGAGGAAAGCATCAATAACCTTAAGACAGGAAAATGGGAATCATCCAAAATTAAACATAGACAAAAGAGAGTGATAAGAGAGAAGAGAGCATTCAAGGACTGCAAAACTACAATTAACAGTTTACCATAGGTGTAACTACATTTCCAGGGAAGAAGAGAGGGAGGGGGGAGGGAGGGAGGAAGAGACAAAGGAAGAGAGAGAGGGATGTCGAGGAAGACTCATTTAAAGAGATAATGGCTCAAATATTCTGAAGTTGAGAGACAGCAAACTATAACACTGAAAAAACCATACAGCACCCTGAACTCTGAGCAGGATAAATCCATGAGCACGTACACACACACTCACACAGAGAGGCACATCATAGTCAAACTGCTTAAAACTAAAAATTAAGAGAAAAAAAATTTTAAGGCAACCAGAGGGGGGGATATTTATCACTTAGAGAACAATACAGCAAAGAATGACCAGAAATTGTGTAATCAAAAGACACTAGAGTATCATTTTAATAATAGTGCTGAAAGATAAAAACTGTTCATCCAATGGAGAGTCTCAAAAATGAAGGTGAATACTATCTACATCCTAGAGTTTGCTTTTGGCATTTACATTAAAACACTAAAAATTCACAACACTTACCACATTGTACAGCATGATATATACTTATATACTTGTGCTCTATTCTGTATTGTGATCTACTCAAGGATAAGGACCTTTTATTTATTTTTCTCTTTAGGGCCAGATATGGCACCTGGCACCCTGAATGTGTTCAACAAGTGTTTCTGATTGACCAAATCAACTCAAATTTGAGTCATAAGATAGATCATTTCCAGTGCCTGCCATATGCAAATCATCATCTGTTAAACTGGAAGTTAAAACAATTTATTGAGACAGTCTCACACTTTTTCAGTATGAATAATATCTTCTTATATTTACTATCATTACTACTACTACCACCACCACTATAGTATGTTGCGCCCATATTATGCAGAGCATTATACAGTGTGATTTAGGGATAAAGAGAGATATGAAAAGCAGGGTCTCCTTCTGCTTCTGTCAGTTTGAGATAAGAATACAGGAATTATCTAGGCTGCCTGTACACATTTTGAAGCAATAACTTTTAATTAAATTAGTAAGTTGAGGTAAGGTTCAGCATTGTGATAGTAATAGGAATGGTCAGTATTTTCATGTCCCTGTTATTTGTGTATGGTACATGATATCTGAATTCAACCAATTGTTTATGTTTAAATGTTTCGGAAATTTTGCTATCACTAGTTCTATGTAATGCATGAAAAAGGGGAGAATCACAGAAATAATGAAGTAGCAGAGACATCAAAACTTACATATCGTGGGCGGCCCAGGTAGCTTGGCAGTTTAGCGCTGCCTTTAGCCCAGGGTGTGATCCTGGAGACCCAGGATCGAGTCTCGAGTCGGGCTCCCTGCATGGAACCTGCTTCTCCTTCTGCCCATGTCTCTGCTTCTCTTTCTCTCTCTCTCTCTGTGTCTCTCATGAATAAATAAACAAAATCTTTAAAAAAAAAAGAAAAAACTTACATATTGTGATTGTGTTTGCATCTAGGTATACACACATACACACATGCAAGCTTAAGTCTCCTTGGTAATAGTCACACATTTTCAGTTTTAGTACATAATTTACATAAAATTGAATATAGCTGTACATTCATACTAATGCATGATTACTACTTTAAGTAACTTTCAGGATCATACTTTCATTTGATTATTTACATTCATATAGTTTTTAAATTTTGTACCAAGTGATGTGCTATGCTAATGTTAGATGTTATTATTAACAAGCCTAGAAGGTAAATTTTCCATTGGATTAAAAACATACAAAGCAAATGATTTGTATTGTTAAAGTATGTATGTCTATATATATACTGATAAACAATAATAAGCAGAACATGACATCAAAACAATTTTAAAACCTTTCAAATCTGCAGCACCTGGGTGGCTCAGTTGGCTAAGCGTTCAACTTGGTTTCAGCTAAGGTCATAATCACGGGTCATGATCTCATGGGTTGTGAGACTGAGCCCCACATCAGGCTCCACACTCAGTCTCTCCCTCTGCTCCTCCCCTCATTCACGTGCTTGCTCTCTCTCCCTCTCAAGCAGATAAATAGATCTTTAAAATAAAACCCTTAAAACCAAATAGGAAGCAGGTTTTATTTTGTATTGAACAATGTCAAAGAACAATGTAATAAACACCCACATAACCTCACCTAGATTCATCCAGTGGTAATATTTTTGCCATACCTGATCTTCCTCTCTCTCTGTTTCCATAGACACACACATACACACACCCCCTTTTCTCAACCATCCAAAAATTAGGCTGCATATATGAGGACTCTTCCTCCTTAACTCCAGTTCTCAAAAGCAGGAGATTTGGCTACACAGCTAAACTTCCAGTGCCACACCTAAGAAAACCATTATTAGTTTGATAACCACAGCAACATGCAATTAATGCCCAAATATTCTCAGTTGTTCCATCATGTCCTTTTATCCTAGATTTTTTTTTTCAATCCAGGATCCAGTCAGGGTTGATATATTGATTTGGTTTTTATGTCTGCTTAGGCTCCCCTAATTTTGATCTGGAACATTGCTTCCTCCCCCTTCAAATCCTTTGAAGAGTTCTGAAGAACACCCTGTATTCTGGATTTGTCTGTTTCCTTGTGTCTAGGCCCAAGTTGAACATTTTTGGCATAAACACACTGTAGGTGATGCTATGTGCCTCCTGCCACGTCAGGAGGCAGGACATCAGGCCACTCCACTAGTGGCAGTGCCTAGCTTGATCATTTGATTCAGGTGGTGATCTTTTCATTATAAAAGTAAAGTTTGTCTTTTGCAATTAATGAGTCACTGGTGGGTGGATACTTTTAAACTGACACTATCTTGTTCCCCAAGAACTTTTCAACTATTGGTTAAATATCTATCTTTGATGATCTGAAATCAGTTTTACATTTGGGATTACAAAATGGTGATTTTTCATACTCTATCAGTCCTCTGTATTTACTAGTGGATGAGGTATGCTTTAAATAAGCACTGAATAAAATGGTAACATTTCATCAACTAAACAAAATGATAAAAATATTTTTGCCAAGCCTTAATACCCATGAAACCTAATCTCAGCTGCTCAACTAGTTTCTCCAAGTTCAAAGATAGATGATGGCAGCCAAAGTACCCGGGATCCTCAGGACTTCAGTGTATTTCCAGATGGACTCACCCTGAGGTAAGCTGATCATGTACACACATCAGGCTGAGCATTACTAGCTTCAGGGAGCCTTCCTCATTAATCCAATGGGGAAGAGACACTCTCATTTGTGCCCAAGCTGTGCCCTGTACTAACATTCATCAGAGAGCATCTCTGACACTTCATTGCACATTATTATCATTATGTTTATTTCCTCCTCTGGATAACCCCAGGGAAGATAAGGACTTCATTTTATTGACCTTCTTACCTATAGCACCCAGGACAATACTGAATGCACATTGAATTCATACTGAAGCCACACACATAATCTATATCATCTAACAAAACTCCTGAGAGGTAAGTAGGACATATGTCCCTTATTTGTTTTATAGAGAGAGCAATTTAGAGAAGGTTGCGAGGAAGTGAGAGGGAGGAATGAACAGATGAAGCACAGAGGATTTTTAGGGCAGTGGAGTCATTCTGTATTATACTATAATGGTGGATATTTTTCATTATACATTTACCAAAATCCACAGAATTTATGACACAACGAATGAACTCTAACATAAACTATGGACTTTAGTTAATAATGATATATCAATATTGGCTCCTTCATTATAGCAAATGTGCCACACTAGTATGAAATGTTAGTAATAGGGGAAAATAGGAGAGAATAAAGGGACATATGGAGAATTCTATGTATTTTCTCCTCATTCTTTGAAAATCCAAGACTGCTTAAGAAAATAAAGTGTATTAATTCAATATTAAATTTATTTAACATATTTTCATTTAATTATATAATATAATATTTCAATTAGATATTTATATACTATTCACAACAGAAATGGGGATGTATGGCAAAGAAGAATCAGTATTTGCAACATGTTCAGTGTATTATATGGTGAAATGTTCTTACATTTGGTTTTACTGGGCTCCTCAGTTAACTTCTTGTAAACTTATTCCTAATGAACTGCTCTGCTTCGAGAGAGCTGATGATGGGGGAGATTATATTCCATAGCAAAACTAAACTAGAGGGAGTTTACTTTTCAGTAAGGAGAAGGGTTGCGTTCCCAGCAACGTTCCCATGGTCTATAGTGGCCTCAAATACTTCCTAAGTTAAACAAGGATAAGGTTATACAACAGGAAAACCCGGATTATCTTGCCTTCAGAAGGATTGACACAGGCAAATGGTTCCATTGCTTTAGATAGGGTGAACTTGCTCTTCAAGCAAAGTTTCTTTTTTGGATAGCACCATCTAGCAGCAGGGATAGTACAAGGTGCCCTGAAATGGCAGTCACAAAAATCCACATTGGCCTGGAGCCCAAGGCAAGAGTTGTCATGGACAGAATGAATCATTGTTAGGGCCCCCAGTGTCTCCCACATTAGCTAGTTGTGCACAGAAAAGGTGGCATGCTTGGAAATTAAGGCATTGTTAGGCCATTAGCTTATTTCACTTCTTTTCCTTTCAAATTCAAAGCTTAGTTCAGTCATGAATATTATGAATTGGAAATTAGAGAGAGAGGAGGAAAATGTCCTGGAAGGAGGCTTTGAGTTTTAGTTGAGAAAAAATACACACACACACACACACACACACACACACACACACAAACACACATACCTGCCTATAGGATTTTGTCTAGAACGTAGTTCAAGACCCCTGGAGGTTAGAACGCATGAGCATGAGGAGGTGGGGTGAGCCAATGGTCCTGAAAAAAGGACTAGAAATACATGGAAGATCCTATTAACAAAGTTTTGTGTTTTGTGTGTGTGTGTGTGTGTGTGTGAGAGAGAGAGAAAAGTAGAGAGTGGGGTTGGGGATACAGTGAGATTTTAAGATGGAAATAAACCTATTTCTCCCTCCCCTCAGCCCCACATGGACATTTACATGCCTGGAGCATATAAGAGTTTCTCTAGGGTATAATCCTTAAGAATGGAACTGCTAGATCATAGGACATCCAAATCCTCAAATTTACTAAACAAAATCAGGTTGTTTCTAATTTTGTTTCTCCTAGTCTGTAGTGTTTCTCACCATATTATTTGTGGTTTATTTTATTTTATTTTTTTAAGATTTTATTTACTTAGTCATGAGAGACACAGAGATAGAGGCAGTCATAGGCAGAGGGAGAAGCAGGCTCCCTGCAAGGAGCTCGGTGTGGGACTGGATCCCAAATCCTGGGGTCACACCCTGAGCCAAAGGCAGATGCTTGTGGGCATGACCATTATACTTTTGATTACTCCTGGGGGATAGTGATTATTTGTGAAATTCAAACTTAGACACTCCAATTACAGAGAAGTCAAAGGTGTGTTTCTTGTGACCAGACTTTATCTGCTTGTCTGCTAAAGCATTAATAAGTACCAAAATTAAACAAGAGCAAGTAGTCCTGGAATAGAGGTTTTGAGGAATCCTGCCCAATTTAAACTTCACCTTCAGATTCCATGAGACTTCATGTATTATTTTGCTTTGTTGTGAGTGACAAAGGAGGAAGTTTTTGAGGTCAATATGTAACTCTTACCCAATTCTATACTCCTTCTTTATCTATCACCCCTACTCTGAATGGTTATGGCTAATATACATAATAAATTTATTACGTGCCAGGTACTGTTTTACACATCAATTTAACTCATTACATATAGCTCACTTAAGAAGTCTTAGATCTAGCCTTCTCTGTTCAGAAAAAACACCATAAGAATGTGAAGCACCTCCCGTGAGAAAAAAATAAGATATAGTAAAAATAAATTCTGTCTGCACAAGCCTTCACTTATGTGGAATTAAAATTACTTACTTGCATATTTCATGTGATGAAACTGCATTTGTACTGTCTTTTGCAAAACCTTATCATTCAGACACACAGACATGCTTACACTAGAATGTAATGATTGGGACCTATTACACAAAGGTAGTTGTAACTATTTAAAGCCATGTAAAGCATTAGATCAATAAAAATACTTTCCCTTAAAATGTACATAAAATAAATGAGACTAAGAGGGAGTGGTAGGAAAAGATTGCATTAATTTGAAAGGAACTGCCCATGCATGCAAATCTCAAGAATTCCGACAGTTTGTTATCTTCAGGTAAATCTCTTTCCTTATATGCAGTCTCTTCTGCCATTTTCCCTAATTACGATTTATATAACTGTATGTAGTCCTATAGTCCAAAGCAAAGATGTCAACTGTACTCGTCTTTTATTTGTTTTAAAAAATACCATCCTCCATACTTCTTTTGTCTTCAAAGAGCAGCTTTCTATGGGAGTAATTTTAACAGCATGAGAACTAAAAAGACAATAAGTTAACAAATATATTAATGTTTGAGAATTCATGGATCTTAGTTCTTTGTGGATTGTATTTTGAAAAGAAATACCTCTTCAGAGGCACCTGGGTGGCTCAGTTGGTTAAGATTCCGACTTTTGATTTCAGTTCAGGTCACCCTCCATTTCAGGGTTGTGAGGTTGAGATTGAGCCCCACGTGGAGCTCCATGCTCAGTATGTAGTCTGCTTAAGATTCTCTCCTTCTCCCTTTGTCCCTCCTTCCATTCTCCCTCCCCCTACACTCTCTTGTTCTCCCTAAAAAGAAAGAAAGAAAGAAAGAAAGAAAGAAAGAAAGAAAGAAAGAAAGAAAGAAATCCTTCTTCAATGGGTGATTTTGAATTATTACAGTTTCAAATCAAGTGAATTTTATTATAAAACAGTGCAGAATTGGAGGTAACTTTTTAAAATATCTTGATTCAAAAAATAAAATTCTCAGGTAATGATATACTTTACCTATTGCTAGTATTTCCACATGTACACAGATTGCTTTAAAAGTCAGACAATGAGTATTTCAGCTTTAAGGGAAAACTATGTATTCAATTCTCCATGCTTTTCTTATCATTCTCAATAGAATGAGAACCTACTTGCTAGGTTAATTTAATGGGTAAAAATAAATCATGGTGTGAGGTATAATTATGCCTTTTGGCCACTTACTAAGATTCAACCCTATTGTGCTAAGAGAAGCTTTCTTTGCCTAGGAAGTGTATGTAATATTAGGGAAAATAAAAATATAGAGCTAAGAGATATTGTTTTGATTCACTCATGGGAATATGATCAAGAAACTAAAACCAAAATCATAATTATTAATCCTTGTTACTTTAAAATGTTAATACAACCTATTCCAAGATATTATGCCTTAATGCTCTCAAAAAATAGCATATTGAAAATCATACTGAAGCAGCAAATTGTACTAAACAGACATTTCCCTCTAATCAAGTATTTCAAATTTCAATACCAAGAGAAATTCTTTAGAATACCAAGGTAAAAGTCAGCCCAGGGTTTCTCATGAAAGTTATTCTTTCCCCTGTACATGAAAATATCATTTATCAGAATGAGAATCACCAGAAAAATACGTTTTAAATCCATTGTTATTCATATAATATGATTAGGACTAGTTACATGAGGGTTTGATGCCAGAGTATTGGCCCAGTCTATAAAACCATATCTACTGACCAGTGCCAGACACTGATACGTTCTGAAGATATCATTTTTGTGAGGATCTCAGCTTAAATTTAATAGAACTTAAGAAAGCTCTTCAAACTTACCATAATGAGTCAAGAGACTGAGGACTAATGGTACAGACCTACCAAGAGTCTACTTACAACTCTTGTCTGTGCTTCAGCTGGTCTTTTGGGGGAGGGGCTGGCTGTGCTGATTCTCAGGTGTCTGCCTGGGCAGAGATGCAACACCCCTTGCCTACTTACACCTCTTGAAGCAAAAGTCATCTTAAGGGAAGAGTATATTCTAGACCAGTGCTCAACATCAAGGGAAGGGTGACTACTGAAGATAGCAGTGTCTGTTGCTTGGCTTAGTTTGCCCACCTTGACTTGCCTGAAGCTGGAGTTGGTGAGAGAGACCGAGAGGCTCTGCTCAGTCCAACACTCCCACCAACAGGGTGTGACATGTGCTAGCAACAGAAGATTTTGCCAGCACTGGCATCACTGGCCCTACTAAGTGTATCTGGGCTGGTGGCTGTAACTCAGCATGGAGGACCATTGGTAGAAGAGAGCAACAGCAACAGCCAGAGGCTTCCTGAGGTTTGGCCTATTGAAGGGCCATAACCATGGGGAACCAGAACAGAGCAGGAATGTTAGAGAAAATGGGAGATATGATGTAGCAGCAAAAAGTGCTATGTGCACAGGTCATACCCTTGTGAATTCCTAGATATAACTAGAGGATTTTGAATGGGCCTGAAGGAACCTAAGCAGTGGGTAGTGGGAGGATACTGTTTGAAATGTGGCACAGACTGTAGAAACAGACTGCCTGGGTTTAAATCTTGCCTCCATTGCTTGTCAGCTCTGTCAGCAACTTAATATCTCAGTTTACTCATTAGTAGCATTTACCTACCATATCAGGTTATTATGGGTGAAGATGAAATAGATTCTTTCTGTGCAGGTTCACAATTTTGCCTTATTAGGACTGTGCTATTCCCAACTGGACTGGTGAATCAGGCTATGAAATTTTAGTGACTAATGTCCCACAAAGATGCATTATTTTTTTCTCAAGCTATTTTACTTAAATATGCTTTAATTTGGACATTGCAAAGACTTTGTAAGCTAGATCTAAAATAGAGGTTTTGTTTTCAATGATTTCTTTTATTTCTGTCTCTTCTTTAGCATGCCTTTCGCTTCTCACTATGTATTTAGGTGAGGATAAGGAAGTTACAATGAATAATGTAAAGGTATACCTATGTCTATATCCATATCTGCATCCATATCCACATCTCTGTCCATCTCTATCTCTATCTCTATCTTTTCCCACTGTGAAAGATTGCTGGCAAGATGATTGCAACAATTCTACTGCCCCTGTATGCTTGCCATTTAGCATTGAAACTTTGAGGCATGTTTCCCATTAAGAGGTAAAACCTATTTTTCCATTCTCTTAACATAACTGGTCTTGTGACTTTCATTGACCAAAAGAATAGGCAGAAATGATGCTGTGTGGCTTTAAGTGCTATTCAAAGGCCTTGCATGAGGCAGGACTTCAAGAATGGCCAGAAATAAGACTTTCTCTTCTTCAGAGACAAGCTTAGCATCAAAGAGTAATGATAACACTGGATACAATTTTTCAAACATGCTGCTTTCAAGACACAGACATATAACTATTTGAGAAGTATTGATTTAAGGGAAACTACTGATCCACTGTACCAGCAATGGGAGTTTGTGAAGTTTTAGGCTAGGGCTGTATCCATCCTGCATCTGATGCCCCATCAGCTAGCTCCATGACACAGGGCAGAGTGGGCTGTGAAGATGGCAACCTCAGTACCTGAACAGGCTGATTGATTTAAAACAATGCAGAAAAACACATGCCTAGTGGTATTGATGAAGTAATAATGATCTCTGGCAAATATGCAGGGAGGCCAACATTGCAGTTAGCCTGAGATTACACTAGTTGGAACAAATAGCAGATGAGCAGATCAGCAAGAAATTTAACAAGAAGATCTGGGAAATGAGCTAACCATAATAGGTCTTGTTAAGCTCCCATGTATTTCTAGGATTCAGGAAGATTGCATTCATGCACAAGGACATGCTTACATACTGGGAAGACTGGAGAAGGCTATCTAATTGTCATTGCCTGAGTATGGGGCCTTGTATATGCAGAAAGTAAAATCTGGGGCAGACTTATGAACTGCCTGAAGTTTCAAAGCATTCCCCAAGCCACACACAGAGCCAATGGCAAAGAGTAGAAGCTTTCTTGGATCTAAGCAAACTTCTGACCAATCATTGACTGACTACTGAGGTATGCTGATCCAGGGGAAATTCTAGGAAGCCAGGTTTAAAAGCAAAAAGAATGAAAAACATCAACAACTAGACAGAGAAATCAATTCACTAGGGGGGTCCAAAAGCAAATTTGAGCCAGTAGAGAAAAAGAATCAGGATTTGAAGATAGATCAATAGAAGTGATCTAATCTGAAGAAAAGATAGAAAAAGAATAAAGAAAAATGGCAAAGCCTCTGGGACCTATGGACATATTAAACATATCCACATATGTCCCAGAAGAAGAGAGAAAAAATCCAAAACTTTGAAGGAAATAAAAGCCAAAAATTTCTCAATTTGATGCAAATCATTACACATCCAAGAAACCTAAAGAACTCCAAATGGGATAAACAGAAAGATATCCACATCTAGACATAGCATAATCAAATTGTTAAAGCCAAAGGCAAGGAGAAAATCTTGAAAGTGGCAAGAGAAAAACAACTAATTATGTACAAGGAAATGTTAATATTAACAGCCAATTTGTCATTAGAAACAATGATGACCAAAAGGCAGTAACATAACATATTTAAAGCAAAAATCTGTCACTGAAGAATGTTATACAGAAGTAATGTGACAAACTATATGGGATCCTGAAGCAAAATGAAAAATCGCTAATACTGAACTTATCTTTATCTAAAATTTTGACATTTAGCTCATCATGGACTTTATTTTTTAATAATAAATTTATTTTTTATTGGTGTTCAATTTGCCAACATACAGAATAACACCCAGTGCTCATCCTGTCAAGTGCCAACCTCAGTGCCCATCACCCATTCACCCCACTCCCACCCTCCTCCCCTTCCACCACCCCTAGTTCATTTCCCAGAGTTAGGAGTCTTCATGTTCTGTCTCCCTTTCTGATATTTCCTACCCATTTCTTCTCCCTTCCCTTCTATTCCCTTTCACTATTATTTATATTCCCCAAATGAATGAGAACATACACTGTTTGTCCTTCTCCAATTGACTTATTTCACTCAGCATAATACCCTCCAGTTCCATCCACCTCGAAGCAAATGGTGGGTATTTGTCGTTTCTAATGGCTGAGTAATATTCCATTGTATACATAGACCACAGCTTCTTTATCCATTCATCTTTCGATGGGCACCCAGGCTCCTTCCACAGTTTGGCTATTGTGGACATTGCTGCTAGAAACATCGGGGTGCAGGTGTCCCGGCGTTTCATTGCATCTGTATCTTTGGGATAAATCCCCAGCAGTGCAATTGCTGGGTCGTAGGGCAGGTCTATTTTTAACTCTTTGAGGAACCTCCACACAGTTTTCCAGAGTGGCTGCACCAGTTCACATTCCCACCAACAGTGTAAGAGGGTTCCCTTTTCTCCGCATCCTCTCCAACATTTGTGGTTTCCTGCCTTGTTAATTTTCCCCATTCTCACTGGTGTGAGGTGGTATCTCATTGTGGTTTTGATTTGTATTTCCCTGATGGCAAGTGATGCAGAGCATTTTCTCATGTGCTTGTTGGCCATGTCTATGTCTTCCTCTGTGAGATTTCTGTTCCTGTCTTTTGCCCATTTCATGATTGGATTGTTTGTTTCTTTGGTGTTGAGTTTAATAAGTTCTTTGTAGATCTTGGAAACTAGCCCTTTATCTGATACGTCGTTTGCAAATATCTTCTCCCATTCTGTAGGTTGTCTTTTAGTTTTGTTGACTGTATCTTTTGCTGTGCAGAAGCTTCTTATCTTGATGAAGTCCCAATAGTGCATTTTTGCTTTTGTTTCTTTTGCCTTCGTGGATGTATGTTGCAAGAAGTTACTGTGGCCGAGTTCAAAAAGGGTGTTGCTTGTGCTCTCCTCTAGGATTTTGATGGAATCTTGTCTCACATTTAGATCTTTCATCCATTTTGAGTTTATCTTTGTGTGTGGTGAAAGAGAGTGGTCTAGTTTCATTCTTCTGCATGTGGATGTCCAATTTTCCCAGCACCATTTATTGAAGAGACTGTCTTTCTTCCAGTGGATAGTCTTTCCTCCTTTATCAAATATTAGTTGACCATAAAGTTCAGGGTCCACTTCTGGATTCTCTATTCTGTTCCATTGATCTACGTGTCTGTTTTTGTGCCAGTACCATGCTGTCTTGAGGACCACAGCTTTGTAGTACAACCTGAAATCTGGCATTGTGATGCCCCCAGCTATGGCTTTCTTTTTTAAAATTCCCCTGGCTATTCCCCTGGCTAGTCTTTTCTGATTCCACACAAATCTTAAAATAATTTGTTCTAACTCTCTGAAGAAAGTCCATGGTATTTTGATAGGGATTGCATTAAATGAGTAAATTTCCCTGGGTAACATTGACATTTTCACAATATTAATTCTTCCAATCCATGAGCATGGAATATTTTTCCATCTCTTTGTGTCTTCCTCAATTTCTTTCAGAAGTGTTCTATAGTTTTTAGGGTATAGATCCATGACCAAGTAGGATTTATTCCTGGGACACAAGGCTGGTTCAACACTCGTAAAACAATCAATGTGATTCATCATATCAGCAAGAGAAAAACCAAGAACCATATGATCCTCTCAATAGATGCAGAGAAAGCATTTGACAAAATACAGCATCCATTCCTGATCAAAACTCTTCAGAGTGTAGGGATAGAGGGAACATTCCTCAACATCTTAAAAGACATCTACGAAAAACCCACAGCAAATATCATTCTCAATGGGGAAGCACTGGGAGCCTTTCCCCTAAGATCAGGAACAAGACAGGGTGTCCACTCTCACCACTGCTATTCAACATGGAATTGGAAGTCCTCGCCTCAGCAATCAGACAACAAAAAGACATTGAAGGCATTCAAATTGGCAAAGAAGAAGTCAAACTCTCCCTCTTCGCCGATGACAATGATACTCTACATAGGAAACCCAAAAGCCTCTACCCCAAGATTGCTAGAACTCATACAGCAATTTGGCAGTGTGGCAGGATACAAAATCAATGCCCAGAAGTCAGTGACATTTCTATACACTAACAATGAGACTGAAGAAAGAGAAATTAAGGAGTCAATCCCATTTACAATTGCATCATGGACTTTATTGCATTAATTTTAATCCTAAAATATTGCATTAAAATATTTTTCTTGATTACCAAGATTTTTGGTTTCCCCTAAATTTTGTGCCCAAGGTGAGTGCCTCACTTTCCTCACCCTAGTCCCAGTCCTAATCAGCATAACTGTGTTTCACAAATGGATCAGAAAACTAATGAAAAGTAAAAGCTATACAACTCCTAGAAGAAAATATTCAGGACACACAAAGATTTCTTAGGACACAAAAAATATTAAATTAAGAGTATTAAAGAAAGAGTTGATCAATTGGACTTTATTAAAAACCTCTGCTCTTTAAAATATACCACAAAGGGGATGTCTGGGTGGCTCCTCCTTGATATGTCCCAGAATGTCTCAGGATGTTTACTTGTTATGAGAGACCAGCCATGTTTGCTTGTGGCTTGCTGCTGGAACCAGAACTCAGATTGTTCCTCCTCTGAGAATGACAAACTCCACAAATGCTAGGACAGGCTGGGTGTCCAGAACATGCTATGTCACTTCTACATGTTAATATAGTTAAAACCTGCATTGTGCAAGGAAATTCTGCATTAATCATAGCCAGCATTGTATCATGTTGCTGGTGCCTTCATGATGAGGATTGCTGCAATCAGCAGAGTAGTTCTTTAAGGTACAAAAAAGGACAGTTATCACCAAGCCACAGTGTTAGTTAGTTAGCATTTAGATTGGTCTGAGTGTCTTCTTCTTTTTTAAAAAGATGAGAGACACACAGAGAGAGGCAGAGACATAGGCAGAGGGAGAAACAGGCTCTCTAGGGAACCTGATGCAGGACTCGATCCCAGGACCCCGGATCATGCCCTGAGCCAAAGGCAGAAACTCAACCACTGAGCCACCCAGGTGCCCCTTTCTCCTTCTCCTTCTCCTTCTCCTTCTCCTTCTCCTTCTCCTTCTCCTTCTCCTTCTCCTCCTCCTCCTCTTCCTCCTCCTCCTCTTTCTTCTTCTCTTTCTCCTCCTTCTTCTTCTCCTCTTCTTCCTCCTCCTCCTTCTCCTTATCCTCCTCCTCCTTCTTTTTAATATTTATTTATTTTATTTTAGAGAGAGAGAGAGAAGGGGGGAAGGGTCTTAAGCAGATTCTTCGCTGAGCAGGGATCCTTAAGTGGGGCTCCATCCTACAACCCTGAGACCATGACCTGAGCTAAAATCAAGAGTTGACGCTTAACAGACTGAGCCACCCAGGCACCCTTAGATTGGTCTGAGCCTCTAATATAACAGTTCTTAATGTTACATGGACCATTCTTTAAGTACAGAAGTGTGATACTCCCATACCACAGGGGTGGATGACTAATTTGGGAATGGTAGTAGTGTCTGCCACCCATAAACCCAAACCATTCCCCCCTGACTATACACTCATAGCGAAGATCAGCTCACCAATTCTATTTCTTCCTATCTTCATGGAAACTTTTTTTCTCTAGGACCTTTCATGCCCTTTCCTGATCTAGTCAGGGTCCATGCATCCATTAATTTTAGGTAGTTTCTATTGCCATGCCTTCAAATTCACTAATCTTTTTTTTCTTTTTGCAACGTGTAAATTATCATTAATCCCACTCAGTGATTTCTCAACCCAAACATTGTAGTTTCATCTCCAGAAGTTCAATTGGCTATTTTTACTACTTCTACATCTTCTTAACTTTTTGAACAAACAGAATATAGTTATAATAATTGTTTTAGGATTTTTGTCTGCTGATTCCAGTATGTGTGTCAGTTCTGGTTTTAATTGAGTGACTTTTCATCTATTTAAGGTTTCTATTTTCCCACTTCTTTGCATCCCTGGTAACCTTTGATTGGATGCTAGACATAAATTTATCATGTTGAGTGCTGGATATTTCTGTATTCCTATCAATATTCTTGAGCTTTGTTCTGAGATACAGTTAAGAGTGTAGGAAAATACTTTGATCCTTTGAGTCTTGTTTTATAAGATTTATTAGGTGAGAACAGAGCCATGTTTAGTCTTCGGCTAATTATTTCCCACAGCTATAGCTAAACTCTTCTGAACAATTTATCCAATGCTGAGTGCATGTAGAAATCTCCCATGTGGCTGTTATCTAGGAAGTATACCTGGTCTATGTGGGTACTCCTTCTGTGCCCTCTAATTCTTTTGATGATTCTTTCCCTTGTCTTTAATAGTTTCATTACCTAAGCATGCACTAATGAGTATTGTGTGACATAATCTTGTGGACACACTCACTGTAGATCTCTGGGTTTCTTTCCCCTCCTCGGTCCTCTACCCATGTCTTGTAGCCTTTGCCTCCCTGGATTCTTAGCTCCATCTTTGCAACTTAAGGAGTCTTCTAGGCTCCTCCTGTATTTCCCCTTTCTGTGCCACCATCTGGAAACTCACTTTTGCTAGGGCAAAAATAGAGTGCATCTAATTTGTATCCTGTCCTTTGAGGGGAACTGTCCTATTTTGCCCGATATCTGCTGTCCTGAAAACCATGTATTTCATTCCCTCCAATAAATCTGGTGCCTGTTGATCAGTACTGGCTGAACGTGTAAGTCCACCCAAATTTATATATATATTTTATTGGAGTTCAATTTGCCAACATATAGCATAACACCCTGTGCTCATCCCCTCAAGTGCCAACCTCAATGCCCATCACCCAGACACCCCAACCTCCCGCCCACCTCCCTTTCTACTACCCCTTGTTCTTTTCCCAGAATTAGTTGTCTCTCATGCTTTGTCACCCTCATTGAGATTTTCACTCATTTCTCTCCTTTCCCTATAATCCCTTTCACTAATTTTTATATTCCCCAAATGAATGAGACCATATAATGTTTGTCCTTCTCTGATTGACTTATTTCACTCAGCATAATACCCTCCAGTTCCATCCACCTCGAAGCAAATGGTGGGTATTTGTCATTTCTAATGGCTGAGTAATATTCCATTGTATACATAAAACACATCTTTATCCATTCATCTTTCGATGGACACCGAGGCTTCTTCTACAGTTTGGTTATTGTGGACATTGCTGCTATAAACATTGAGGTGCAGGTGTCTCAGTCTTTCACTGCATCTGTATCTTTGGGGTAAATCCCCAGCAGTGCAATTTCAGGGTCTTAGGGTAGTTCTATTTTTAACTCCTTGAGGAACTTCCACACAGTTTTCCAGAGTGGCTGCACCGGTTCCCATTCCTACCAACAGTGCAAGAGGGTTTCCCTTTCTCCACATCCTCTCCAACATTTGTTGTTTCCTGTCTTTTTAATTTTCACCATTCTCATTGGTGTGAGGTGGTATCTCATTGTGGTTTTGATTTGTATTTCCCTGATGGCAAGTGATGCAGAGCATTTTCTCATGTGCTTGTTGGCCATGTCTATGTCTTCCTCTGTGAGATTTCTGTTCCTGTCTTTTGCCCATTTCATGATTGGATTGTTTGTTTCTTTGGTGTTGAGTTTAATAAGTCCTTTATAGATCTTAGATACTAGCCCTTTATCTGATAGGTCATTTGCAAATATCTTCTCCCATTCTGTAGGTTGTCTTTTAGTTTTGTTGACTGTTTCTTTTGCTGTGCAGAAGCTTTTTATCTTGATTAAATCCTACTAGTTCATTTTTGCTTTTGTTTCCCTTGCCTTCATGGATGTATCTTGCAAGAAGGTGCTGTGGCCAAGTTCAAAAAGGGTGTTGCCTGTGTTCTCCTCTAGGATTTTGGTGGATTCTTGTCTTACATTTATATCTTTCATCCATTTTGAGTTTATCTTTGTGTGTCATGTAGGAGAATGGTCTAATTTCATTCTTCTGCATGTGGATGTCCAATTTTCCCAGCACCATTTATTGAAGAGACTGTTTTATTTTTCCAGTGCATAGTCTTTCCTGCTTTGTAGAATATTAGTTGACTGTAGAGAATCCACTTCTGGATTCTCTATTCTGTCCCTTTGATCTATGTGTCTGTTTTTGTGCCGGTACCACACTGTCTTGAGGACCACAGCTTTGTAGTACAACCTGAAATCTGGCATTGTGATGCCCCCAGCTATGGTTTTCTTTTTAAATATTCCCCTGGCTATTCGGGGTCTTTTCTGATTCCACACAAATCTTAAGATTATTTGTTCCAACTCTCTGAAGAAAGTCCATGGTATTTTGATAAGGATTGCTTTAAATGTGTAAATTGCCCTGGGTAACATTGACATTTTCACAATATTAATTCTTCCAATCCATGAGCATGGAATATTTTCAATCTCTTTGTGTCTTCCTCAATGTCTTTCAGAAGTGTTCTGTAGTTTTTAGGGTATAGATCCTTTACCTCTTTGGTTAGGTTTATTCCTAGGTATCTTATGCTTTGGGGTGCATTTGTAAATGGCATTGACTCTTTAATTTCTCTTTCTTCAGTCTCATTGTTAGTGTATAGAAGTGCCACTGATTTCTGGGCATTGGTTTTGTATCCTGCCACACTGCCAAATTGCTGTATGAGTTCTAGCAATCTTGGGGTGGAGTCTTTTGGGCTTTCTATGTACAGTATCATGTCATCAGCGAAGAGGGAGAGTTTGACTTCTTCTTTGCCAATTTGAATGCCTTTTATTTCTTTTTGTTGCCTGATTGCTGACGCTAGGACTTCTAGTACTATGTTGAATAGCAGTTCCACCCAAATTTTGAACACTAGGCAGATTTTAATAATTTTCCATCTTGGAAGGGAAGATTTGAAGAGGCGGTGTTTTAAGAATGTCTAAATAAGAGAGGTTTAGAGATGGTAATCTTATTCGAAGAAAAGACTTACAGCTGTGTTGGCATATATTTTACATAATATTGAAAAAAATACATTATATCAGAGAATGAGGGAGATTATGTGGAGGGGGTTAAACCTGCTCTTGGGGCTGCCATAGGGTTGGGGGTCTCAATCTCTGTTCTACGAATAAGCTCATGGGATTCTTATACAAATCTATCCTAAATCTCAACAGCAGATTCGGACATCATATTTTTACCCACACAAAATTAAAATTGTACCCACCTCCTCTCAACAACTTAATCTACGGAAAGGGGAATGACTAGTAGAATATAAAGAACCTAGCAGATCTTTCTGCTCTGGAACTTTGCCTCGTCTGGCTTTTTAGTTGTGGATCTGGGATGCCATAGCATGAGGTACTGCAGGAGTGGAATGAAGCTAACAAGCACAACCATGCTGAAGTTATGTGGTCACATTTGCAAGATTTACTATCCGTATTTCATGTGGATATAAAGCAGCCCCATGCCTTCCTTCATGAAGCCTGGGTGATTCTCCAGAGTCTAGTTGTAGGGACTATGGGAGAAAAAGAGTTTATTCTCCCGTGCATGCACAGGGATATACTGATCTAAGAAATGCCTGCCCTCCACCTGAGTTCTTACGGAGACTATGGTTCTTGGCACCTCTAAAGCAGACATCATATTTTGCAAGAACCTACACTTACCCACATGGAAATAAAGTCATCTTTAAATTTTTTAAAGAACTTCACAAAAAAATGGCTGTTTTAGATGCTGCAGGAAATACAAAAGTGTCTGACATGGAAGTACTCGTAACTTAGTAAGGAAATAAGTCATCTGTTTATTAAAAGTAGCATAAGAGGTCAATGTTGAAGGTTACAAATAAATGATAGAGAAAATAGTATTTTTCAGTTTAGAAGGATGGCTTACAATGGCCTCATGGGAAAAAAATGGGGCTTAAATGCTGAGCTTTAGAGGATGTCAATGAACAGATTTTGAAGCTTTTTTGCCCCCTGCCAGACGCATTCTTACTCATTTCCACAGAACTTACATTTTTCAGGATCTTTAGGGGTAAGGGAAACTTTCAAGAAAGGGAAAGTGGCAACACTTATGAAATTCTGCATTTCTCACAGTTGAAACTCTAAAGTATTATGTCCCAGAGACAACTGAATCCTGACTGCTCCTGGTACTGAAGCTGTGGCAGTCCCACAAAACTGCTTGCAGACTCTTACCTCACCACAGCCAGGAGGGAGAGACATCTTCCATAAGGCAGGCACCATTTCATTCAGTACAAAATAGTGCAAGGAATCACTCATCACTCTGATCATTACCTGAGTCAGTGAACATGACTGATGGACAAGAGACAAGACTGTTTCAATACTGCTGTGTATGTTCATGCAAGATGGGTAGCATCATTTTTCTGCTGTCTGTAGAAATAGCTCATAGATGGGATGCCAAGAAAACTGCTGCAGTCAGAACTGCTGGCCAATGAAGCGGGAGAGAGTATGCTGCTCACTCTTGTCTCCCCACTGGATAGGACAAGCAAACATGTTCCACATATACCAAGAGGAATGCTAAATAGAACTAGCGTGAGTGAAGACTTCATGGAATTGGACAAATAAAGACAAACTGAAGAAGGAAAGGGCAATGTTGTATGCAAAGGTGAAGTGGGGCAAGTTAGAGAAGGGTGCACACAGCCAATGAGGAGTCTGTGGTGGGGCAGGGGTTGCATTCTAAATGGAGCAGGATAGAGTTGCTTCCCACTGGATGGCTTCTGAGTGATAGGATTATGAGACTGTGTCTGGACTTGGCTCGATTGTGTCACTCAAGATATAAAGCATAATTTCAAAACACCTTAAATAAAGGTTGGCATTTTATTTCATAAAATTATCACCATTATAATTTCTCTTCAGATTGAAATTTCAAGAACGCTTCTTTATTTCATTTCCTACTTCCTACAACATACGACATTTAATGTCAAATTGAACTTTTTTTCATCATGCTAAGAATTTGTCAAGTAACTTTTCAAATATTTTGAGTGTGTGAAGAGAGCATCCAAAGATGTAATGCCAAATTTTTGTTTTTATTATTCCAGTGCCAAATATTTTAAAATAATTTCTACATGAAGAGTACTGATAATTAAATCCAGCATTTCCACCATAATTTATTTTCCTTTTATTTTTTTAAAGATTTTATTTATTTATTCATGAGAGACACAGAGAAAGAGAGAGGCAGAGACACAGGCAGAGGGAGAAGCAAGGTCCATGCAGGGAGCCTGATGTGGGACTTGATCCCAGGACTCCAGGATCACACCCTGCGCTGAAGGCAGGTGCTCAACCAGTGAGCCACCCAGGCGTTCCTTATTTTCCTTTTAGAAATAACTACCAGTAAGTACATGAAGTAGCATTACTATATATCAGAACATTATTCACATCAGAAATGGAATTACATAAATTGCATTATGAATACCAAGATGTATACACATTCTGGGTATGTTCATCATGTAAGCATGTGAGAGTTAGATAATCATATAAATTAATATTGTTTAAATTATTGTGTATACAAATGGTGTTGGGAAAACTAAACAGCCACTTTCATAAGAATGGAACTGGACCACTTTCTTACACCATGCACAAAAATAAATTCAGAATGGATGAAAGATCTTAATGTGTGGCAGGAAATCATCAAAATCCTAGAGGAGAACACAGGCAGAAATTTCTTTAATCTCAGCTGTAAAAACTTCTTACTAGACATGTCACCACAGGCAAAGGAAACAAAGGCATAAATGAATTATTGGGACTTCATCAAGATAAAAAGCTTCTGCCTCAGTGCCCGTCCCTTCCTTTATATTCCCTTTCACTAAATTAAACACCAATAAAAGTTAATTAAAAAAAAAAAAGAGATAAAATCTTCTGCACAGCAAAGAAACAATCAACAAAACTAAAAAACAGCCTATGGAATGGGCAAAGATATTTACAATGGTCATACCTGATAAAGGGTTAGTATCGAAAATCTACAAAGAACTTATCAGAGTCGCCCAGAAAACAAATAAACCAGTTAAGAAACCCAGAAGACACGAAGACATGAACAGACATTTTTCCAAAGAAAACATCCAGGTGGCTAACAGTCACATGAAAAGATGCTCAATATCACTCATCAGGGAAATACAAATCAAAGCCACAAAGCAATACCTTCTTTCACCTGTCAGGATGGCTGGAATTAAGAACATAAGAAACAATAGGTATTGGCAAGGATGTAGATAAAAGGGTACTCTCTTGCACTGCTGGTGGGAATGCAAACTCATGCAGCCACTTTGGAGAATAGTATGGAGGTTCTCCAAAAAGTTAAAAATAGAACTATCCTTTGATACAATTGTGCAACTAGGTATTTAACCAAAGGATACAAAAACACAGATTTGAAGAGTACATGCTCCCCAACATTTATAGCAGCATTATCAAAAATAGCCAAACTATGGGGAGAGAGCCCAAATGTCCATCAAATGATGGATGGATAAAGAAGATATTACTCAGGCATCAAAAAGAATGAAATCTTGCCATTTATAATGACATGGATGGAGCTAGAGTGTATTATGCTAAGTGAAATAAGTCAAGGGACACCTAGGTGGCTCAGTGGTTGAGCATCTGCCTTTGGCTCAGGGTGAGATCCTGGGATCCGGGATTGAGTCCCGTATTGGGCTCCCTGCATGGAGCCTGCTTCTCCTTCTGCCTGTGTCTCTGCCTCTCTCTGTGTGTGTCTCTCCTGAATAAATAAATAAATGCTTTAAAAAAAAGAAATAAGTCCATCAGAGAAAGACAAATACCATATGATCTCTCTAACATGTGGAATTTAAAAAAGAAAACAGATGAACATATAGGAAGTATGAAAAGAAAAAAAGGTGAGAGAGAGAGAAACAAGACCTTAAAAACTCTTAACAACAGATAACAAACTGAGGGTTGATGGAGGGGTGGGTTTAGGATGGGCTGGATGGGTGATGAGCATGAAAGAGGGCCCTTGTGATGAGCACTGGGTATTATATGTAGGTGATGAATCACTGAATTGTACTCCAGAAACTAATATTGCACTTGCATATTAACTACCTAAAATTTCAATTAAAAATAATAAAGAGATTAAAAAAATAAATGATTGTGTATAACAGTCAACCTACAGTTTATATCCTCAAAAGACAGAGATAAATGAGAAGCACCAAGACATGATAACTACTATTCCAGATTGAAGCCAATTCCTAAACTCAAAAATGTTTTTAAAAACTTCATGTTAACTGTGCATTCATGTATCACCAAACTTATTGATTTCCTTCTATGTGCAAGGCACTGTGACAGGAAAGGAATGATTAAATATCACGAAATAGTCCATCTTATAACTAATAAACACTGGATTTCATGAAATGTAGTGGGAAGAGCCTTGGTCTGGATGTCTAAATGTGGCTCCTCCCTTGTCTGGCTTAGTGACCTTTGTAAGGTTAATCTCACCCTTGGTTTTAGTTTCCTTATCTGCAAGTTATATTATATCTAAAATTGCTTACAGCTCGAAATTGCCATGTTCTTATGAAAAACAAATATGTGTTTATTTTAAAATAAGTTATGATTGAATAAAATTTTAGGGCAAATTAGAAGAATCGGTTAGGCTTTGATGCTAATGAAACCATCCTCACAATTTCCATTTTGACCTAAGTTCTAAAACCGACTCATACCACGCCCTAATGACCAGTTTTGCAGAAACCTGATTCAAGGTTAGGGAATGGGTGTGATAGATAAGTGGCAATTCTGCAATCCCAAACTCTATGAAGATAGCACCATAATTTCACCTCTATAAACCAAAGGACAACACCGAGATTCATTGATTCCAGTTGATTTTCCATGATAGAAACTAATAAGAAATTTCTCCAGGAACTCGGTGAAAGGCAGAAAGTGCAAGTGGAGCCAGGACAATTGCCCTTTTGGTGGCTGCCTGAAAAGGCACTGACTTTGAGGATGGTGACTTTGAGAAGCTGAAGAAACTGGGAGAAAGGACTTTGTACTTAAAAATGGAAGGTGTGCTCCTTTATCCTAAGTAGCAGATTCTGTAGCCATTTGAGGGAGAAAACAAGGCACAGCTACTGCGTATTATTCAAAGCCAGTTTTTGTTTAGATTCCCAAACAAGAGATCTTTATTTCGGGCCTTCTAGCAATGGGGATACAAGAGCAAGTTCCTGCTTGGTGGAGCTTACAGTCTAGTGAGACAGGCAATGCACATTAATGAGTAACTGAGGGGAGTGAAGTCGGTGTAGAGAAGGCTCTGTATGAAAACTCTGCAGTTGTGCAATGGGAGGAGGGAGCCGGGCAGTGATAATGAAGCTAAGGGAACCTGAGGAAGCGACATTTGAGATGAGGCATGAGAGGCAAGAAGAAGGCAACCTTGCGAGGGTGTTGGGAAAATGTGTTTTAAGGAAATAGCCCGGAAAGGGGACTCTGGGGTGTTAAAGGAACAGAAAGCTTGAGAGAACGGACCCCGGGGGATAAAAAGAATAGATAACTTGAGGTACGTGCAGACCATAGGAAAGACTTTCAATGTTGTTTCAATTGCACAGGGAGGCCATTGAGAGTTTTTTTTTTTTTTTTAAGATTTTATTTATTTATTTATTCATGGGAGACACACAGAGAGAGGCAGAGAGATAGACAGATGGAGAAGCAGGATCCTCGCAGAGAACCTGATGTGGGACTCGATCCCCTGACCAGGATCACGCCCTGAGCCAAAGGCAGACACTCAACCACTGAGCCACCCAGGTGTCCCCATTGAGAGTTTTAAGCAAGAAGTAATACTATGACTTTGAAAAGATTACTGACTCCTGTCCGTATAACAAGATTACTGACTTTGAAAAGATTACTGACTCCTGTGTATATTATATTATGTGGGATTGAGAAGGGAAAAAAGCAAACTTTATATAGAAACTTTTCATAAAGCTTTTCTTTAATAAAAAATAAAATCAGATTTCAAATGTGCAACATTTGCTCTATCTGCATGTATGTCTGCATGTCACACGTCTTCAATAAAGGCTTACTAGTGTGTATTTGTTATTTGACTCTCCTGTAATCCATGTTGTAAGAACAAACTCCAAGGGAAGGAGTGACAGAGTAATGCCCAAAAGAAGGCCCAGGATGGACAGGGTGGGGGCATGTGGGAGAGAAGTTTGGGAGGGAATGGATAGCACATGGAATAGGAATCTCAGCACAAATTAAAGGTCAGCACTCAAAAATATGATTTATGGCTAGATGCAAAAAGAAGGAACTCAGATAAATAATCTTATCCTAATAAACTGTAAATATGGAATGATAACAGGAAATGGATTTGTATTTTCTAGAGACAGGATAATGTCTTTTCTGAGTTTGTTTAACTTAATGGATCAAGATTTGGAAGGGCCAGTTATTACAGTCCAGGGAAGTAAGAGATGCTAATAAACATCTAGGTTTTTCATGAAGGACTAGACCCACTGTACTAATATGCGTGTGTTTATTTTTCACTAAATACTAAATAACGTATTTTTAGGAAAATACACAAAACAAAATAAGAATAACACACAAAAAAACTGCAAGATAATTTTCCTGTAATTTTATATGGGAAAACCAAAGAAAATGACTGTTTTTAACACTTTGATTTATGCAATCCAGGCTTTTTTCTATGTGTATATTTTTACAACAGGAACTTCATATTATACATATTGTTCTGTTGTCTGCCTTTATCACTTAATGTGTATACACAGAGATTACATTTTGTGCATTTTCTTTTTTTTACAATGTCTATATTATTAAAACACTTAAACATAACATTACAATAAAACTGGTTAGTATTTTAAAGAGAAATACTGATAAAATGCTGTTGCATAGAATTAGTGCAAGTTAAATTTATAATTTAAATTAGTGCAATTAAATTTATAATTTTTTTTTAGGGGAAAGGAGTAAAGAGAGAAGGAGAGAGAGAGAATCTTAAGCAAGCTCCATGTTCAGCACAGAGCCTGACACTGGGCTCAGTTTCAAAACCCTGAGATCATGACCTGAGCCAAAATCAAGAATCAGATGCTTAACTGACTGAGCCATCCATGTGCCCCTAAATTTATAATTAGTTTTTCCTTCAACTTAAATTTTACCTGATCATCATTTTATCCACTCATTCTACGTGTGTAGTATTTGGCACCATGCAGTGTAGTTTGGGGAATACAAAGAGATTAGAAAGCATAGTGAATGACCCTAACCTCAATATATTGTATGGGGAAAAATTCATAAATATGTCAAGCTAGTAAAAACAACTCAAGCCAGCAAAAAAATAAATTTAAGACAGTGTGCAACACACATTCTGCAGCACTTTAGAACAAAGAAAAGCCAATTCTGTGAAAGTAAAGTTAGCTTCTTTGGTCAAGCACATTTGTGTGACAGAGATTGCACCAAATACTATGAACACAAACAAGCAAGAGATAAAATCTTGAAGCTCTAGAGCTATGCTGTCCACTAGAGTAACCACTAGCTAGGTA
Organism: Vulpes lagopus; assembly: GCF_018345385.1. Lineage (NCBI taxonomy): Eukaryota > Metazoa > Chordata > Mammalia > Carnivora > Canidae > Vulpes > Vulpes lagopus. The sequence continues at coordinate 106,532,093 of NC_054829.1, forward strand.
CAGGGCAGCTGAAATGTGTCCAGTCCAAATTGAGATGTGTTGTAAGCACAAAATACACTAGATTTTGATAGTATGAACAAAATGTAAAATATATTATTAAATGTTATATTGAGTACATTTTTAAAAATTTTAAGTACATTAAACGAAAATGTTGGAGGCATATTATGTTAATAAAATATATTACTAAAATTAGTCTTAACTCTTTATTTTTCATTTCTTACTGTGGCTACTAGAAAATTATAAGTCACAATTATGGGTCACATTATACTTCTGTTAATCAGTACTGCTATGGATTTTTAAAATCTGAGCAAGAAAATGACAAAATAAAGCCACACAAGACAACCTCTACAATGTGTAGGGAGACAGGAAAGAGAGGCTGAGATGGTCAAGCACTTAAGGATCCATCTAGCAGTTTGTGAGGGAGAGGGAAGAGTCTTGGCTGATGCCAATAAAGAATGGTAATTCATATTAAAAAATCAAACATGGAAAGGAATAAGTAGCTACAATGTTTTCATGAGGAATGATGATACTCAGCTTTAGACAAACTTGAATTACAGGTGAGGGTGGGATATGCTACTGGACATAGACTGGCATTATTTTGACTTTGAATCTAAGGAGAAAATTTGGATAAGTGATGAAATTTGGGGGTTTTCCAAGTAGATGTAATGGTTAAGTTATCCAAGGAAGAAAGAGAAAGAAGGGAAAATATATGACTTGTCGAAGAACTACATTTAGGAGAAAAGAGGAGAAGACATTAAGAAGACAGGGGTGAAAAGAACTAAAACAATGGCATGTCATTGAAGCTGAGGGAGAGGATGGTTGAGAGCAAGGAATGTTTCATTCTTTTTTTCTCTGTGCTTTTGTTTGTATTTGTTCAGTCTTAATTCACCACACATTTAATAAATGTGTGCCAGGCATTGTGGGACTTGCTGGAGACATAGCAATAAACTATGGTGGTAGTAAACATGGTAAGGATGCTGTAGTGGTGAAAAGGCAAATGTTGAGGTTTAAAGCTTTGACAACTACCAGTCTGAAGTAAAAATTTAACAATTAAATACTAAGATGTATGGTAAGGAAAACTAGTTAAAATTACACTGGAAGATAAGTCCTTCAACTTTTTATAGCTTAATGAATAGAATTTAATTTCTTATTCAGATAAGGATCCATGGGTGGTGTGGAGATGAGAAGGGATGTGTGGTTGTGGGGAAGCTAAAAATCCCTGCAGCTTGTGACTCTTCCATTTTCAGTATATGACTTTCCAGATTTCTGTGGATGTCAACATTTAGCCGGCAGGCCAAGGAAGAGACAATGTGGGATCACACAGGTGGTATTTATGGACCAGATCTGAAGAGAATAGATCACTTCTCTCCACATTCTATTAGCTAAAATAGAATTACATTTCCACATTTAAAGCCCCATTGTGAACCCAGAAGGAAAAGGAAATGTGCTTCATGAACAGTTAGCCAGTCACTGCCAATAAGCCACAATTACCCTGGACCTCTAATGTCATTTTGTCCTTAATTATCAGATTTGAATATCTACATGAGTCAAATTGATAAAATTGTTGGTTAAGTTTCCATGTGTCTTATTGCCATATGCAGTCTCTGTAGCTTTAGAGTTGACAGTATTTTTGGTTAATAAAGACAAGGAACAAAACGAATAAAGGTTTCTCTGTGGAATGACCCACACTCATTATGCAAATAATTTTATAAGCATTTGGGTCAAATGACCAATGCTGGCCTTCAAGGGGATGCAGGATAGAATGTTAGGTGCTAGGACTGAAATGACAGATTGGATGGGAACTTGAACTCATAGCCAAGGTGACCTCAGGAAAGTGACACGGTGACTCTCTGGATATGGGGGTTTGTATACTTACTTCATGTCTGTAATGATGAAGCTGAGACACTCGAACCATCTATGGCCAAGAACTTGAAGTAGCCTTCATTAAAATCATCTGCAATGATAACTTGCTCAGCTCCTCAAATCTACTACAACTTATTTGAAAAATAGAATAACAATCAGTTTGCATTAAACAACATTAGTGCAGGACACTTCTCATGGTTAGTTTTTGGTTTTCTCACTATTCTAATATTTGCCATCATTTAACTAATAAGCTAGGTAGTAGTATAACTACGAATCTAATTTCTCAGCATCCCAGGGTGAGAGAAGCACCCTGGGGGCATTGGAGGGGAAAAAGTAATGCGAGAGCCACCTCAGCTCAGTGCATGCTGAGGAGGGGACTCTCCCAACGACCTCATAGGCTTGATGATAAATAGGTATGTCTTATATGTTGGATCTTATAGTACATTTTTTCTTAGAAACAATCTTGTGATTTGTTGCCTAGGCTAGTTGTAAGATCTATACAATCTGTAATGTAACCAAAATATAAAATTATTCATGGAGGAGTTTGGATAAACCCATGAATAGTATGAAATTCCTTTTGTTAGATTTGGAGGCAGCATGGTGTGGTAAGAAGCAGCTGGGGCTCATAATAAATAACTTATAGAATTGCTGGATGTATGAAAAAGATAGCAGATAAAAGACATCTGGCAGTAAGTCTATACCATGAAGTTTAGTTCTGTGTCATTCCATTTTCTTCTTCTTTCCTTTCACCTAAATGCAGTTACTTTTACTTGCATTTGCTTCTACAGTATTCTGAAAGGCAGGTAAAATGATCTCTGGCAAATAAAATAAAAATGTATCCCCCTCACAATACAAGTCTGTTCAGAAAAAAATCAAGTTAAAAATAAATATTCAGAGCAGCAGTGGTAAGAAATAGGTATAAACTATCAGCACGTAGCTGAATAATCTTTACAGGTATGGGAAGCTAGAAGGTACTTTGACTTGGATATGGTTTAGGTCTTAATAATAATGTTAACAGCAATTGGCACAGCATTTTTCTTCCGTGTATGGACTTTTTCTTCTTCTGAGTCACTGGGGTGTCCCAAGCAAGATAAACCCTACAATGAGGGGAGGCCAGCATGAGGCTGACATGGCTAGCTGACCACCAAAGACGTGTCCCCCTCTTCCGAAGGGTAGAGTTGCTGCTGCTTGCCTGACCCAGCCTCTTTGCTTTTAAGAGGAATAACGTGACTAGTTCTGGCCAATGATTGTGAGTGAAAGCAATGCTTGAGACAAAAGCATACTAAAAATGTGATAAACAAAAACCAGAAGAGGTGCCAGAAAAATAGAACGCAAACAGTAGAAACAACATTCCTGTTACTCATATGGATGACTTTGATCCTATTGATGCAGTTAAAGTCCTTACAATGAAAACAGCAGCTAAAGACAACTGTATTTGTTAAAATTAATGTGATAATAAAAAAATTTTCAAACCAACAGCCAGTGTTAATAAATAAAATTTGGGAAGTTACAGTTCTTTCCTCTGAAAGAAGATGAAGAATAGATCTATTAGAATTTTTGTGGGAGGGATCCCTGGGTGGCGCAGCGGTTTGGCGCCTGCCTTTGGCCCAGGGCGCGATCCTGGAGACCCGGGATCGAATCCCACATCAGGCTCCCGGTGCATGGAGCCTGCTTCTCCCTCCGCCTGTGTCTCTGCCTCTCTCTCTCTCTCTCTGTGACTATCATAAATAAATAAAAAATTAAAAAAAAAAAAGAATTTTTGTGGGAGATATAACCTGAATTCATCACTGCTAGTGTAATTCACTTAGACTTTTTATAGAATAAAAGAACATCGGGTGAGATATTTTGCTTACACTAACGTTATTTTTGCAGACTTCTGCAGATGGGAGAGATGAGAGGGAGGGAGAGAGAGAGAGAGAGAGAGAGAAAATACGAGAAAATATTGCCAAGAATTTTGACACTACAAAGACTGAAAGAAAACGCTGAGTGAATTCAGCATGTTAGGAAGTTTTAAAACTCAGAATCTAGAGCTATTGTTTAGTGTACTGAGAAAATTTATAAAGATTATTTTGAAATTCTGAGAGCAACAGAAATCTAGACTATATTATCACTATTATTTTTCTCCTATTGTTTCTATATCCTGCCACAGTCTCCTAAGTGTATTACTGACATTAGAGAACCCAATATAAAAGCAGTTTAAAATTATAGAAATAATAAATCCTTCTGTTTTATTTTCTTTGCTTTTCTGAGTATTTTCAAAACCTCTACATTCTAAGAAGAAAGCAGGTGTTTACATACATGCTTTTAAGAGAATTTACTAACATTTTTTAAAAAGTCTACATTTTATAGTTTATCCTAGAATTCCTTGTCCAGTAGGTTTTTGTTAAGAATTAAGTATTTATTGAGTCAATATATATCTGTCGAATGATTGGAAAAAATGAATGACTGAATAGTGGCCCACAGATACTTTTTGAGAGGCAGGTAAAGTGAACTGATTTTTTCCAAGGTGATCCAAATGAGTAACAAATATGATTGCTGGGGTGCCTGGGTGACTCAATCAGTTGAATGTCTGACTCTTGATTTCAGCTCAGGTCATGATCGCAGGGTGCTGGGATTGATTGAGCCTTCCGTTGGGCTCTGTGCTCAGTGGGGAGTCTGATTGGGGATTCTCTTCCTGTCGCTCTGCCGCTCCTCCTGCTTCTCTCTGTCTCTGTCTCTGTCTCTCTCTCTCAAATAAATAAATAAATCTTAAAAAAAAAAAAAAAAGAAACATGATTGTTGCTTGTGACTTATGAATCCCTGGTACCTGTTCATCATGTGGGTGTGAGACATCATGAATACAATCTGTGTATCCCAAAAAAGCCTGCAGAAGGACTCTCAAATCAGTCTGCAAACAATAGATAGAGAAGATGTACATCTATGATTTTTATTTTCACTGATTTTTATTTTTTATTTAATTATGTTTAGATGTGTTTTGGAGATTTCTTCTCAACATATTTTTTGAAAATCCTTCTTCTTCCTCTTTTCTTCCTTGCCTCTTGACCTTCATTCTCATTCTATGCTTTCTCATCTTGCCTGCTGTGTAGTTCTCCACATTGTGGCAGTCTTTGGACAAATTCATTATTACCTACCAACAAAAATTAGATCTGGAGTGCTCAACATTTTCTGTCCTAATATCTGCAGCTATTTTCAGCTCTTGGAAAAAGTTAGTTGAGATCACTTAATCTTAAAACCAACTGAACCTTTTAAAAGATTTGCTGAGTCCAAAACAAGATGAAGGCTAGGAAATAAGGTGTAATTGACCAAGATCACACTGAAGGTTGTCAGTATGGATTTAGACTTCCTGGTCCACCAAGCCAAATGCAATGACACTCTCCCTTTTCAATTCTAACTAAATCTTTAAATTTGGAAATACCTGGATTGACCGTGGGGTCTATAGAATTGATATGCTTGATAACAGTGACCCAGCCACAAGGGGAAGACAAACAGGTTCCCAACCTCCCTGCTCCCTATATTATACAGCCTGAGTTGCAGATTATTCTGCTTCCCCTATTATGACTGCAGCTTGTCATTATGGTTTGTTATTTTGCTGAACCATGGAGTTTGGCTCTGATCAACTAATAGGAGTAAAGAGCCAGTCAAATAGTCACACTGTTGTATTAATTACTGACAACAGTCTTGGAGATGTTCCTAGTTCTCACGTGAGTTGGCAGCTCCCCATGTCTACAGAAGGCCCAGTCGCCTCTTGGGTACATGTCATTCCTGGGACCTAACAGAAAAGCTTTAAACTGAAGCTCCTAGTGAAAAAGAGAGGTGCACACTGTGTATTCAGTATTATGGTAGGTCTTTTGCATCAATCTACCTGCTGTGGGAAGGAATTAGCCAAGAAATCCCTTACTTTCTCAAGATCAGGTATGATTTCCAGGTCCTAATCTCCATGGAATTTCTTTCCAGTCATTCTTAAAATTTGAACTGACTTTGTTTTATCTCGACATTTCTGCTATATTATACTCATGAACCCTTCTCATTCTGGATTCATGGTGTTCTTTTCCCTCCTTTCTATTTATCTATTCACTTGTTTTTTCAGTCAGCAATCAATGAACATTTATGCCGCATATGGAACAGATATTGAACTTTGTTTCTTGGGTACAAAAGTGATAACACACATTGGCAAAAGCCGTGGGCAAGCAGAGCGTGGTCTAGTATCTATAATGAATGGCTTTGCATTCACTCCACTGGCTTGAACCTACCAAGTGGAAACTGACCAGAGGTAGCCTTTTCATGTTACTTGTATCTAATGTAGGATTAGCCAGTGTAAACTGTTTAATCTAGGTGAGCACCTATGATGGTTCATTGGTCTCCTGTTAGGAATAGACTCTCTCTCTCTCTCTCTCTCTCTGTCTCTCTCTGTCCTCCATCAGTGACTACCTTGACCTTTGCTGTGGATTAGATTTGGCTTTCAAGATCAAGAGCCTCCTTTCATAGACTCAATATTTCAGTGTCAATGAGAGGAAGGACAGCAAGTACTGCTGCAATGGAGTGCAGTGTTATCAAATTATGAAAGCTAGGGGCTTTATATTTAGTAAATCCTAATATGTTGATCCTAAACATGTTTAATGCACATGCTGGCTCTGCTACACCCATTTATCTGGCTGGATGATTTAGCTCTGTAACATTAGGGGACTTCTAACACCCCGATACTGATAAGATGTAGTGCCCTTCACTGGGTGTAGGCAGCCCTCATGGATTGGTACTAAGATGCTGTGGTTAGAACTGGGACTTAGATTCAAATTAACACAGACGTGTGCATGTATGTATATACACACACTACATACATGGATTTAAGGTGTTTTATTTCTACTATCAAAAGTATCGTGTTTAAATAATGAATCCCTTTTGGTGGAATTTTTGGCAGAAGAGATGAGGTATTTTATAGCGATTGACCATTCTTAATGCCTTGTAAGTACACTCACTCTATTCCAAGGGTCTTTTATCTATTTTGTTCAGTCTAGCCACAGCATAGGGTCTGGTGGTAACATTGCTGTCTTTCTAGATAAAGTTGAATTTTAGAGTTTCAGGTGTATTTGTCTCAACTGAGATTTTTTAGAAATGCTTCCAGTTTCACACAATTTCATGCACATTCTTCCAAATACTTTTCATTTTAGTCATTATGTTAAGATAAATGTGATCCACATTTTCCCTTTCATTTAGTGAAATGTCAAGTGATCTTTCCAATAAAAAAGAGGCTTTCTTGAGAGCTCAAACTCAAGAATTTGATTTGTCAAAACTAAGCATACTATGATTTAAAAAGTCTAAGACTGCTTCAGAATGGGAAATTAATAAATGCAAGAGGAACCTATAACCGAGAATAGTATATTCCTCCTCCCTTTAATTCCATTTTTCATAGTACTGTTTTATGAGAGAACAATAGAAATGTACAGAGTAAAATGGATTCTTCTGCCTTTAAAGTCTCCCCCACACTGTTTGTTTAGCTGGTAATTTGGAACAGTTTAAAGTAGCATTCTGAGTGTTCCATGGAACACAAGTCCCACAAAAGTTACCTCACCAAAAATGTTCTCTCATCGACTCAATGTAGAAATTACTCAATAGTCTATCCTGTCTGGAGATTTACAACGTATGTTACCATCTGGAGGCTCTGAGAGAATGGAGGGTAGTAAAAGAACATTCTTAATTTCATCTAATCCAGCACTGCCTGCTTCACAAGTGAATCAACTAATACCCATGAATTGTACTGTAGGAAACATTGATGAAGTTTTTTAGAGCTATTAACCCTTAAATATTTGTCCTCTTCAGACAATGGAGGCACTTTGGACTCAGACAATATGGGTACAAACTCCAATTTTTTAAAAAATTTTATTTATTTATTTATCCATGAGAGACAGAGACCCAGAGAGAGAGAGAGAGAGAGAGAGAGAGAGAGAGGCAGAGACACAGGCAGAGGGAGAAGCAGGCTCCATGCAGGAAGCCCAACATGGGACTAGATACTGGGTCTCCAGGATCACGCCCTGGACTGAAGGTGGCGCTAAGCTGCTGAGCCACCCTGGCTGCCCCAAACTCCAATTCTTCTATTTGCAGATTGTGTGACCTTGTCCAAGTGCCTTAACCTCTGCAAAAGTCAGTCTTCCCACCTCTACAATGGGCATCAAAATAGTACCAATATTGGGTTATTGGTAAGACTTAACTAATACTTCTATAATGTACTTAGCATAGTGCCCGGCTCATAGAAAGCTCCCAAATTTTTGATAATTCTTATTGAATTGTTACCATGAGAGGTGGCTTGGGGTCTACACCTTAGCTACTCATAAATATTCAGGTCACTGCTGTGATTGCCATTTTGCCCTTGTCATTCAGAGGCAATAGATTTACACAGAAAATGGATCTCCCGACAGGCCAGCTTTCACATCTGGAATCTGCTGCAAACATGATCTACACATCCACGTCTACACAAGTCGATCTCACTCAGAGGCCAACTGCAGAGATATGTTTATCTGCCCCAGTTTAGTTATCTAACCTGCCAAGTTTATCTATCCTTTCAATCCTTTCCCTTTCTGCCTCTTTTTCTTCTTCTTCTTATGCTCTTCATTCAGCTGCAGGACTGCTTTGGCTACTTTCCTGTTTCTCCCCTCTCCCATCCAGCATTTACTGAACTGATTCAGAGTAATCCATGCTTTGCTAACCCAGCAATCCAACAAATATTTACTAAGTGCTCCTTGAATTTATGTATCCCTTTGCGCATCCAAGCCCGGGGAATGACTTCGGTAAAGGCAGAGTCTGCATGTTTATGTAATAAGAGAGGGGTGTGTGTGTGTGTGTGTGTGTGTGTGTGTGTGGAAATACCGAAAAGAAAACACTTCTCTTTGGCAAGCTACCTGATGAAACAAGCTGAAATCCAAGAAGCCCCTTTCGTTAAGGGAGAGAGATTGTGAGCACAACAGGAAGAAGCCATAGACTCAGTGGCAAAGGTTGAGGGTTTTTTTTTGTTTTGTTTTTTGTTTTTTGTTTTTGTTTTTGTTTTTTTTTAATTGCAAGCACACTTCTCTCCCGGGAACGCTCTCTCCCTGGGAGCTGCAGACCGGACTTTGGCAAAGGCTCCTCCTCCCGCCCCCCGACCCGCGCAGCCCTGTGTCGTCTGAGCTCCCTTCTGCGCCGGAGGGGCGGGGTGGGGACGCGGTGCTCTTAAGGCGCTGTGACAGGTCCCCGCCAGTCCTCCTCGCCAGCTCAGCCGGCCGCTCCCGGGCCCTCCGCCCACCCCCCGGGCCCCGCGTCCACCTTGAGAGGCTGCAGCGGGACGTGCGGGAGCGGCGGGCACGGAGGCAGGCGCCGGGGGCCGGGGGCCGGGGGTCGGGGGCTGGGGGCTTGGGGGGGTGGGAAACAACGCAGACGCGCTGCCGAGCCCGGGGATTCCTCCCAACTTGAAAAGGAAGTCCGCTGACGTTAGCGAGTTCAGTCTAACATTCTCGCAAGTGTAGTTAGTCGCCTCGGGAAACAAAAATGAACTTTGCGGAGGGAGAGGACGCCAAGAGATACTGCATCAGGACGCAACACGTGGCGGTGATCTGTGCGGCGGTGGCGGCGGTCGGGCTGATAGTGGGCCTCTCGGTGGGCTTGACCCGGGCCGCCAGCTCCCCGGGGGGCGGCGGCCAGGGCCCCGCGCCCGGGCCCCCCTCGCAGGCCCCTTCCCCCGAGACCCCGCCGCCGGAGGACCAGGGGGTCTGTCCCGCCAGCGAGGATGACAGCGGAGCCTGGAAAAACTTCCGGCTGCCCGACTTCATCAGCCCGGTGCACTACGACCTGGAGGTGAAGCCCCTGCTGCAGGAGGACACGTACACGGGCAGCGTGGCCATCTCGGTCAACGTGAGCGCGCCCACCCGGCACCTGTGGCTGCACCTGCGGGAGACCAGGCTCACGCAGCTGCCCGAGCTGAAGGCGCCCTCGGGGGCGCAGGTGCAGGTCCGGCGGTGCTTCGAGTACAAGAAGCAGGAGTACGTGGTGGTGGAGGCAGAGCAAGAGCTCGCCCCCAGCACGGGCCTGGGGACCTACCTCCTGACCCTCAGGTTCGCCGGCTGGCTGAACGGCTCGCTCGTGGGATTTTACAGGACGACCTACGAGGAGAACGGACAGATCAAGTAACTATTGATTCTTGCTTTATTTGCCCTCAGCTCACACATTTGTTCTCCATTTCTTCCCCTTCCCTTCTCGCTTTCCACCTTTTTAATCGTCTGTGTTGCTCTGATTGTTACCCACACTTGGTTTCCATTCTGCTCCTTCACCTGGGAAACCCAATTCTTGCCCCGTCGTATTTTCTTTTTTAAAAAATGTTATTTATTTATGAGAGACACAGAGGAGAGAGAGAGAGAGAGAGAGAGAGAGAGAGAGAGGCAGACACAGAAGCAGGCTCCAGGCAGGGAGCCTGATGCGGGACTCGATCCTCGGACTCCAGGATCATGCCCTGGGCCCAAGGCAGGCGCTAAACCACTGAGCCACCCAGGGATCCCCCCAAACCCGTAGTATTTTCAAAGCCTATCAAAAAACCTAAAAGTACAGAGTGAGCTGCATGGAGTCCAAAGAATCAATGTAAGTCTTTTATTTCATCAGGAAGAGTCATAAGGTACTGCATCCTGTCAGAAGGCAGAAACTGCCTAGAGAAACTACCTCAGGGTCTAAAAATACACGTATTTCGCTGCCATAGTCTTGGGCTACATGACAATGATTTCAAAGTGAACTTTTATACTAAGTTTAAGTGAAAGTCAGCAAGTGACAGTTATAATTTTGAGTATTTCATTGGAGAAGAGATGCTGAAAGAGTATGGAAAGTCCGCGAAATTGTCTTGGTGTCTCGAGGAAGGGAGGCACGATTCCGTCTTTATCTTGTGTGGCCAGAACCATGTTCCACACATAAGCTTTCACTAAACAGAGTTCACACGTTCGTGGCAGCACATGGATAACTCTTTGGGCTCATTGTCCATCATGCAACATGCAATGGTAATGCTAAGCCTTTTGCAATATAAAAGATATATTAAGTAATTAAGGATATAAAGATATGTCAAGTGATGAATACATGCATTTTTTCATTTCTGCGTCTAGCAAAGATGGTTACTTGCCTTGACAATCAGATGCTATTCCTAGAACCACGTGAAGGGCATACACTCTCTCAATAAATTAAAAAAAAAAAACAACCTTCACTCTGTGGGTGTGACCTTTGCATCAGGAAGGAAGGCTATCTTGAGGTATCACTGAACTTGAAACTGCTTTGACCTTTGCTTATGTCGATTCTTGACAGGTAAATGATTAAGAAACCTTAGTGTCATAGTTCAGAAATGTGAGTCCAGGGCCAGCCCACTGAATATCCCTTCCCTATGTTGTTTTAAGCATCTTACAGAGCAAAGTAAAGCTTTTGGTCAAAATTCTTCCTATTGTTTGTCAGAGAGACCCAAGGACTAAATGAAATGTTTAAGAATCCCTATATTACTGTGGGATACACTAATAAATTGAATAGGAATGATAGTTTGAAAAAAACATTTGAAGGGAACATGCTCATATACTGTATCTTAATATCACTAGTGATAAAACAGGCTTCTTTATTGCTGACTTGTTTTTTTTCTGCTTATAAAAATTAAAAATAGTGTAAGCATGGAAAATTATAAAGAAGGAAAATCAAAAGAAACTATAAAGAGGAACTTCACATCCAATGGTAACTTTGGTTACATGTTAATGAATATTTTTTTAGACAATCAGATTGTAATTACATAATGTTTATGTATATACCTTTTTGCCTTCATATAAGCATTTCCTCTCAGTCTTCCATATTTTCAAGAATATGACTTTAAAGACCGTGCATGAATGCACTCTTATTTTTTAAGACCTGTTTCCTAATACTGAATATTTAAATTGCTTTCAGTATTTATTACAATAAAAGAGTCAGAAAAGAACATAATTGTAAGTAAACCTTTAAGTATATATCTGTTTATTTCCTTATGTTAGGATATATTCAATAAAATAGAATTGCTGGGTCAAAGAGTATCGAGAAACTTGTGACAGTTATTTTGTTGATTTCATAACACACATTCACTCTAGAGAACTTGGAAAACAGAGAAAATTCTACCACCAAAGTATAGTCATTGTTAATATTTAGGCAGATACCCTTCCAATATTTTCTCTGAACGCAGATAAAGATGACATTATGTTGTACATAGTATTGTGTAACATGTTTTTAGAATATATCAACACTTTAACATGGCTTGGTAGATGATTTATTTAATGGATACATGATAGTCTATTATATGAATATAATGTACCTTATTCCACTTCTTTTCCCCGCTTTTCCATTAAATTTGGGCGTTTACGTTTCTTCTACTTTTTTTACTTTTTTTACAAACACCTATAAAAATATAATAACATCCTTATCAAAATATGTATAACATTTTCTAATAATTCTATAGGAAAATTCGTAGGAAATTGGCTCAAACTACCTATGTATGGATGCATGAATCTGTGTGTATGTATACACACATACACATAAATATGTGATGTGCATGCGTGTGTGTGTGTGTCTCCAAACTGACTTCCAAAAATATATCTCAAATTATGTTTCCACAAATAAGGAATAAAAATGCCTATTTCTCTGAGATTCACTAAGGATTAAGTGAGTTTTTAAAATGTTCTCAATTTGTGGGGGAAAGGCAAGATATTTGGAAGAATATCCACCTTCAAGAGATTCTAAAAATTCATTAATTGAAGTGAAAACAAATCAAAACTTGTAAGTGGTTTATTGCTAAGACTTTAAAATTGTTTCTTGGATTAAGAAAACAGTAGAAACGTCATCTGAGTAAAGCCACCAAATTATTAAAAATTCCATATACTACAGGAAGGCCAAAGATATGGAACAAAATTCCATTAATAAATTTCTCTTATGTACTTTATAAATTTAAGAAAGCACTATATACTGAAATATGTATTAGTCATTTGACTCTGGATTATTTTATCATACCAATAAATTTTACCATAAGATATATACTTGAGAGCTTATATCCTGAAACTCGGCTGTTGTAATTATTGGACAACAAATACCACATTACAGCAAGACTGGTGAGAGAGGCGGGCTCAGGTGGGCTCTCAGGGACGACTGGTAACCCGGAGCTTGTCTGCTCTCCTTGGTAGCGGTTGAGGCTCTCATATTACCCAGGATGCTTCCAGTTCTGCCTGGCACATGTGGTTTTGGAACAGTTCTGGCACATACTCAGTAACCTCAGTTAGTCTAAATGGAACACTTTTTGTTTTTCTTGTTATGAAATATTTCAAGCATATGAGGAAAGTCTGTTGTTTTTGGGTTTTTTTTTTCAAGCCTGTGACATTTTGACATGCGGGCCTTTGGGGGTGCTCATCCACAGCACTGACATAAGGATGCAGGAGTGGGTTCACTGGGAGCAGCACTCTTCTTTCATATTATAGAGTAAGCTGCGTAATACTTGATCCTTACAATTTATTTTTATTTTTTTTAAGAGTTGTAATGAGGCTTAGGAGAAGAAAGTTTGAGAAACTTAAGTCACTTTTCCTACAGTGGTCTGTTCCTTATGATCTGAAGAAACCACTTTTAAAATAATTGGAATCTTTAGAGTGTTTTTCTGCCCTTACCACCAATACCCTCCACACTCTCACTGTGTTATGTAGCATTTCCAGTTGCTCTCTTCCCAGAGTTCCCCTCCATTCACCATCTCCAAAGTATATACTATTTTCTTCTCTCTGAGGGTCAGCATTTCCTTCTCAGCATTTGAACTACTCTTACACAGCATTTTCCAACTTGCTGTTCCACAGAGTTCTAGTTGCATAGGATATTAATAGCTATTGCCTGAAAAAAAGCAGGGGAGGGATTCTGTGGCCAAGTTAGTTTGGACAATAACACTAAATACAAAAGTGATGTGTGTGTGTGTGTGTGTTTAAATGATGAGTCTTCTGAGAGACTTTTATATAATAACATCCATTATGAACCTCTAGAGACTACCATGAATCTCTGGAGTATGGAGTTTCCCAACTGTACAAGACTGTGGAATCTTCCATAGTTGGGAGTTGGTCTGTCCCTCTCTTTTTCACTAGCTAGCACAAGGAGTACTTAATATTACTAAATAAATATATAGAAACATTTTCACATAGACTTTCACATGATTAATGTCCTATGGTACTGCAGAACCACAGCCGTTTCCCATTAAGGAGTCCAATGTCCACTAACAACATCTCTATTTTTCCACTCACTCAGGATGGACATGTTTCTTTGGTTCCCTTTCTCCCCATCTCACTGAAAAGAAGAGGAATTGATAAAATCTTTTTTTTTTTAACTTGGGAATGCAGTCTTCATATTTTAAGGACTGAGAATCATTGCTTAACAAGAATCACATCAAAAATTTACAAGAGGGACAGATGGTTTCTAGTTTGGGTTTTCTGGATGTCTACAGGATTGCTAGGATTGAAGGTGAATTCTGATATAATGGTGGGATTGCAAGAGGCAGAGGCAAGTGAGAACATAAAAGCAGGTAAAAAAAAAAAGCAGGTAAAAAGGGAAAGGTGCTAGGTCAGAAAAGCAGAGTGAGGGGGAGGAATTAGTTTGTAGGAGAGGTTTCTATGAAGAGACCAGCTAGAGACAACTCTGGGAAGCCTGTCAGAGAAAAGAAAGGAAGGACAGCTAATGGCAGGCATGTGGGAAAAATTAACTGGTGACTATTTAGGTGGATGGTGAAGGAAAGAGCTAAATTCATGTGTGGGTATATGGGAGATATTGGAGGGATCCTAGAAAGAGAAGATGAGGATCAGTAGGACAGGAAATAGACACTGGAAATAGAAGAGAAGGACCAGGTTTGGGAGAGAAGGTCATGCGTTTGTTGTCAGATGCCTGTCAAGCATCTAGGAAGACAGGTCCAGTAGGCATTTGGATAAATAAATCTCAAGCACAAGCTTAGGGCTTAGGAGAAAGATTAAGAGTTAGATGGAAACACGGCAGGAGAGACACCAGTGTGATGGTCTCAGTTAAGTCTATGGTGGTACACTCTCACATGCATGGATATATATGTTCTTTTGTGGATTTGATCTTGAAATTTTAGTTGTATGTCAGTTTATTGATTATTCATTAGATGGATATGTTGAGCTATCAATGTACCCATGATCAATAAAGAATAGATTCTTTTTGGTCTTATTACTTGTTACAGGAGGCAGGGTAATTTGTTTTATTTTGGAAGCAAGGAAGCAAAAAGCAACGTTAAGTGACCTTGAATGTCTTCTACATAGAAAAAAAGCAATTGGACAATGAATTTAAATAATTAACTGGTTTATTCAAACCACCATAGAAATATGTTGGAGTCTGGGGGCGCCTAGGTGGTTCAGTAAGTTTAGCGTCCAACATGAGCTCATGTCATGATCCCAGCGTCCTAAGATCCAGGCCCTTGTAGGGCTCCCTGCTCAGTGGGGGGTCTGCTTCTCCCTTTTCCTCTGCCCCTCCCCTCACTCACAAGCACATGCTTTCTTTCTCTCTCAAATAAATAAATCCTTAAAAAAAATATGTTGGAGTCTGAATAATCTAGATGGGTTGTCTTGTACTAATCAGCTCCCGTACTTAATTCTGGAACCCTTCTTAGTCTGCACAGACTCTTAGCAATTGTGGCTCCCTCCCCTGCATCAGATGGCCTTTGTTTAAGGTTTTCACCCAGACCTTGCCCTTTATTTTGCTGGTTTGAGTGACTAAATTGCTGAACATGCCCGAGAGTCTTTGTCGGAAACAGTGTGCCAGATGATTTATGAGGTAATGAAGAATTTTTTTTTTTAAGTTGATTTGGAGTGAACTGGTATGTGACTTGCATCCTCACCTCCTCTTTCTCTAAAATCACCTTGATCTGAGGTAATCAGAGAAGTCAGAGGGATTTTTTCCCTTTTGTGAATTAATAAGCTACACAGAATTGTATTTTTAATGTGCTGGGTCTAGTGACTTATTAACATGACACAGAGAGGTCCCTATGGAAAAATGGTTTAGCTCAGCACATTTGCTTGGCATTATAATTATTCAGGACATTCTCAGGAATCACTCCTGAACATACTGTGCTCTTAGCCTTAGGCTGTGTCCATTAATTTGCAGTACAACACATTTGATTATAAAAAAAAAAAGAAGTTTTAATCACCGAATAAAATCTCCCCAAAGAAGTTATGATCTAAAATTGCTTTGCATCTTATACACCTTGTTTTAAAATTTGCAAATATTTAGAAAACTTCAATAACTTTGGATGGAATTTAGCATATATAAATAGGGACTTTTGAGTTATACAGGAGTTGATGAGAAAAAATAAGTTGCCATTGAAAGTCTTCATTATATTGCCCATAGCATTTACACACTAAGTACTTTTATTCCAGTACAGATATTCCTGTTTAATGGATGAACTTTGAAGTCTGTTCATTGTGAAAAGTGCATTAGCAGAAAGCATAGTCAGCCTTCTAGAGATAAAAAAAATAGATGAGGTGTGTCCTAATACCATCATGCAAATGTGAAGGGAATTTCAAATACATTACTACTTGTGAGTTATCCCTTGTCACCCCCACATAACCCTGTGAAGAGGCCAGATGTGCTTTGGTAACCAGGTTTGATAGATCAGGACACTAAGAATCAGTATGCTTTGTGACTAGCACAAGATCACACTTTAGGGGGCTGAAGTAGGATTGGAATCTAGGAATTTTTACTCTTAGAAGAGGGTTTCCTCTGGGGCGCCTCAGTGGTTCAGTCAGTTGGGCATTTGCATTCAGCTCAAGCCATGATCTCAGGGTCCTGGGATGGCGCCCCATATCTCGGAGGTGGGCTCCCTGCTCAGTGAGGAGTCTGCTTCTCCCTCTGTCCCTCCCTTCCACTTGTGTTCTCTCTTTCTCTCTCTCTTTCAGATAAATGAATAAAATCTTAAAAAGAAAAAAAAAGGTTTTCCCCATGAAATCATGTCAGCTCTATACTCTAAAAAAGAAAATAGTACATATTTGATATTTGGTAGCCCTTCTGGTTGATGAATGCCACTTTACATCGCTTTACCTACATCAATCACTGTAACTGAACTGGACTTGGTATGATTAACGTTCACTGACAGGACCACCGAGGTAGACCAAACACATGATGCAGAAACACCACCAACACTGTTCTGTTCCATTTCCAAAGGCAGGTTCTGAGATCCTCTAAGTCAGGGAGCCAACTTTTTGTGTACAACTGAATGTGATCTCTTTTAAAGAGAGAAGGTGAGAATGACCAAAAGTTCTGTGTGGGGCACTTGGGGGTATGGACTTTAGCATGGAGGACAGACTGAAACAGAGATTTGAAAACCTACCAATGGCTATTGCTTAGGAAAGTGGAATCTCATTCCCTTCTCACCCTGACCCTCACCCCACCTTCTCTCTCTCTCCCTCTCTGGTGCACGTGTGTATGTACACACACACACGTACACACACACACACACACACACACACACACACACACACACACACTTCTCTCCTCTCTCTCTCTCTCTCTCTCTCTCTCTCTTCTATTCCCAAATTAGTTAGCTGGCTTATTTCCGAAGTGTGACTAAGCTGAAACATTCTTGCAGAGAGTGATTTTTCCTTTTCTTCTGCCTCTGGAAGAAATCAGAAGCCAGAAGAATTCAGAAGAAAAGGCAGCTGACTAAACATGGGGCTAGAGCTTGGTGGAGTTTATTGCAAAACCTTAGTACCCTGGGAAAGTGTGCAGGTTTCATTATATCCTGATGTGTTTGCAATTCTCTACTGTCTGCCCAATGTTAGAAACTTCAGTTGATTAAGCTGTTATCATTACAAAAGCTAATCAGTAATTATTCTACTGAAGAATAAATTCTTGAGGCTTTTTTTGGGATAGGTTATCTTGAAAGAATTTCAAACTCGCAGAAAAATTACAAGAATAGTACAAAAAAACTCCTAGAAACATTTTACTCAGACTCACCAATTATCAACATTTTGTCCTGTTCCCCCTCCCATCCCATGCCTCTGTCTCTTTGTCTCTCTCTCCCTTTACAGTATTTGACATATCATTTCCCTTTACATCTTAACATTCAGTATATATTTCTTAAGCATAGGGACATTCTCCCACATAAGCCCAGTGCAGTTATCAAAATCAGAAAATTTAACATTGATACCGAACAATGATCTAATCCAGTCATAATTATTAACTCCAAAATGTCTTTCTGAGCTATTTTTTCTCAGTCCCGTATCCAGTCTGGATTCACACACTGCATTTAAGGTTATGCCTTTTTAGATTCCTTCAAACTGGAACAGTCCCTTAACCTTTCTTTGCCTTTCACAACCTTGATAGTTTTGAAGAGCACAGGCCAGTTATTTTGAGAATGTCCCTCAATTTTAGTTTATCTGACTTTCCTTATATTTAAAAATGCAAACTAAGCAGTTTGTGTCAGGAATTTCACCGAAGTGGTGCTGTGCCCCTCTCAGGAAGTCATGTCAGGAGACAGATTACGTTGATTTGTCCAATGATTAGTGATGTTGTCATTAATCACTTCACTTAAAGTAGTACCCTCTCCTTGTAAGTAACTTTTGAGAGATTCTTTGAAACCTCAGATACCCTTTCATCAAACTCTCACTCACTTGTTTTGGTATCCACTGATGATTTTCTAAAGCCATCATTCCTCCTAAAATCACTAATAGGCAATCTGTTAACAAACTAACAACAACAACAACAAAACAGCTGCCCTTCTCTTCCCCTCGATATATATATCAGAGTAAGGATTCAAGGATTCTTATTTTAATCAGTGGGTTATAATTTCACTGTTTATTTTGACATTCTAATCTGGGGGACCAGATTTGACCGGTGATACTCCATCCAAGTGAGCTTCTCTGTCCTTTGACTTGTTCCCATGGTTCTTTTAGAACTTCCTTACTTTTGGGCAAAGCAAGATGTTGTTCCAGGATCATCTCGGACTTTTCCTGACCCATTTCTGGAGTTGACCATTTCTCTAAGGAGTCTGGTTCCTCTACATGGAGAGTGGTATTTAGAAATCATCATCTGGGAACTAGCTGTGCTCATTTGCTGCAACCTTGTCAATGCTTCTAGTTCTGGCTCAGCAGACAGAATTAAGAAATATATGTCTCAGTTTGGAATTTTTATCCATCTACCTATATCTATACAAATAAAAGTTGAATTTACACCAAATCCTCAATTACAATTCAATATCAAGGGTACATTCTAGTCTTTCCCTTTTACAGATTTGTAACTCTCTTCCCCAACAATGAGAAGCCTGCCTTCCATTATCTTTATTTTTATTTTTTATTTGCTCAAGCCTAGAATACAGAGGTTATTTCTGAATTGCTAACCTATACCACAGCAAAATACAACTTAATAGAACTTAATATTCATTTACAAGTATTTTTTTGTAAAATTTATATATGGTAAACACACAAATCTATTGGACACAATTCAATGAATTTTGACAAGTGCATACATCTTTGTTACTCACATCCCTTATAAGATACAGATATATCATCCCAGAAAGTTCTGTCCCTCAGTCAATCATCTGCCAGAAGACAGCCACTTTTCAGGTTTTAATTTTTACAGATTAGTTTTCTTGGTTGAGCTTTAACAAGTAATTTTTATATGTGGAGTTTTTTTAATTCAAAAATATTTTAATTTCTTATAGACGGATGTTGACCTATGGCATATTATTTCTTAGATGTCAATGTATATAATACATTCTTGAACCAAAATGCAATGCAGACTCTTACCATGGTCCCTACTGACTAGCCAAACTCTTTTTCTTGGCACAGTCCCTCTGGTTCAGTAGACTTCAGCTACACTGGACACCTTTTAGGTTACACATTAAGTTCTTTTCCACCCGAGCGACTGCATACTTGCTGTTCCTTCTGCTAGAATATATTTTTCTTATGCTTACCCTATCTGTTTTTTTTCTCATCATTTAGGTCTTAGCAAACCATTACTTATTCCAAGAGATTGTCCCTATTTTACCTAACGGTACTCACAATTTTTATAGGTTATTCTCTGTCACTTCCCCTATTTTATTTTCCATATGCCTCTTATCAATCTCCTGATGTTTTACTTAGGCTTTGTTATTCTCTTAGCCCCTAGAATAATGACTGGCAAATGTGTGTGTGTGGTGTGTGTGGGGGAGGGGGAAGGGTATAGAAGGAAAGGGTTCAATAAATATTGGATGAGGGAAATATCTAATAATTTAACTTGGTATTCTTTATGTTATACCTAAGGGACAAAATATTTTCCTTACCCAAGTTGTTAACAGATAGGTCAACATTGCTTTACTCCTCCTTTCTTTTAAACCTTTTTATTTTGCTTACTCTTCTAATGAGCAAATATATGATATCTTACCATGATATAACTATGTGTAAAAATATATATTTTGGTTTTTTTTGAGCAGTTACTCAGAAAAAATATTATTTCCACTTTGAAATGATGGAAACACTAAAAATTAACAGTTTAATTTACACAGGCATTTGCCTAGTTAGAGCCATTAAAAAAAAAAAAAAAGTGGTGTCTCTTTTCAGAAGCAGGCTTTCAGCCTGGCCAAAGGTTGTTTCACCTGGGAAATTACTCAGAGCATTCACTGCCTTTGCATGGAAATGAAATTGGAGTTTGTCCCTGGTGCAACATAAATAAGAAAGAATGTGCCATGAGGGGTAGGATCTGGGGATTCTGGAAGATACTCCTCCACTCCATGACAGGACACAGCTGTTCCCTCTCACAAGGACAATTAGAAACAAGTCCTTGAGTTTGGCTTTGTGTTTATCTACTTGCTGCTTGATAGTTTTCGGGTGGAAAGAGTGATAGCTCATAATTGGATTTATTTTTGCTTATCTATGATTCACAGATTTTTCATCATGGCACCAAACTATCAAACTATTCATATAAAGTATCTGAAGTAGTTTCCAGATTTTCATTTATTTGTTAACCTGAAAATTCCAGGAAACAGAACTATTTGATAGTTTTCTAGACTGAAAATCATCTTAAGAATGTAATATAATTACACAGTAGTTATAATTATATGCCGTTGTAATCACACAATTGACTTTTTCTATATGAATAGAAACACGGGCTGTCAGAAGAAGTGACATGTATTTTGTTTGTGTGTTTGTTTTTAAGGAGCATAGCAGCCACTGATCACGAACCAACAGATGCCAGGAAATCCTTCCCTTGTTTTGATGAGCCCAACAAAAAGGCAACTTATAATATATCCATCATCCACCCCAAAGAATACAAAGCAGTTTCAAATATGCCAGTGGAGGTAAGTACTTTAAAATTTTTTTATTTATGCAGATCGTCTATTTATAATATCAGGTAAGTTATCTTCTTTGCAGTGAGAAAAGCTACTGAATTCTAAAATTAAATGTGCTCTCATAGTTCATTTAGAGGCTTGAAAATGCATTTTGGCAATCTCTTTTCTTTGAGTCGCGATAGTCTTTAACCCAGCATATCATGGTTTAGTCAGAAAGCCATGGTTGGGTTCCAAACATGAGTGAATATAGTAGACACTCATCAGTTGGGCTCTACTTAACTAAAGAACCTCCTAGTCACGACAGAGTAATGGCAAACTCATGGAATTAGAGACTCAAAAATATTCCTGGGCCCGGTCACTGTTCTTGGTTTTCAGTTGAATATAAGCACAGTGTTTAAGATAGAGCTAGATAGAGTAAAAAGATAGAGTAAAAAACCATCACTCCACTATTGGAGTATAGAAGCCAACTTCAGAGAAACCTGTGCCTATAGATTTTTCTAGTAAACAAGTAGTACTTATGAAATGTTAACAAAAAATAGGCTCCAGTAAGTTCTTTGTAATGATTGGCATAAGATTGTTTCCTCTGTTACTGCTCCTCAACCACAGAGTGGGTAATGCAGCTAACTAAAGTGTCATTAGCTAAAGTTGAGGGTTATTATACCTTATACATATAATAAATACACATCTATTGACATGTTAAAAGGTCAGACTCATCCTTAGATATAATTGTCACTCTCCTTAACACTAGAAAAACACCCTGCCTAAATTATATCTCCCATCTTTCTGATCCACTATCTGAAATGTCATCATTGAAATTCATCCCTTTTAATGATAAATATTCCTCAAAAAAGCAAGAACAAAATAAAGCAAACAAAAGCTTTAAGAGCGTTAAAAAGTAAATTGTTGTTAGTCATTTGCACCTTGTGATGTGAATTAGTTTATCAATTTGTTTTCTTCTGGTGTTGGTCACTTGGCCAATTGAGCTTTGACTAGAGAAGATAAACTTAAAGTCTGACACACTAATCTAGAAGAGTGGGTCATGGTAAAAGGCCCTTTGAATTTTCCATCTGGAAGGAGGAGTGCCGACAGGAGAAGAGAGGATGCAAACCTTACCAACCTCTGCCGTAGACCTCTCAGATGACATTTTCATTTTGTGGAGTATATTTCCTCACTTGTTACTTGTTCCAGACAATAGTACCAGAAGAAAGAGAATATCCTGGATCCTTAAGTGGACAAAACTGATACTGTTCTTATTGTAGAGTAACTTTGCTGGCACTCGGACACTTCTCTACAAGCACTTGCACAAGCAGGCTTGCTTGTCAATGAGGCATCGATTCTAGTCCAGCCTTCCTCACTTAATCACCTTTGAAAGCTTTTCACAGTAGTGACTTACTGCATGGCTGCAAGGCACATGGAAGTATTTAAACAATGATAGTGGGAGCCAGGCAAGTATTCATGGATGAAATATTAGGGCTGGTGATTGGCAGTGAGGAAGGCAAAGCTGACGTGGACAGGCAGCCAGACAGGTGGAGTCAGCAGTGACATCAAGTAATGAAATCTTTCTTTCTGTCCGTGGTAACCAAGGCAGTAACTTTAGTGATGATACCTTGTATTTCTGATGTAGACACTGGAGATAGAAGAGAGAAACCAACATCCTGCTATGCCTGGTACAGCCATTGCCCTTCTGTGTAAATATCTGCTCCATTCTTCCTGTGTACAAGGCACCAAGCACGAGCCTTTTCTTCATTGATGGATCCGGTATCCCCTCAAATATTATGGTCAGGATTGTGTATTTAATGTAGAAAGACAAACTCCTATATCATAGTCAAAGTTGTATTTTTCCCTGGGAAACCTCATACAGTGCATAGTTCAATCACGCTTTCACAGAACTAAAACTAAATGCCTTTCCCTCAGTCTTTTTTAAAATCACCATTGAGCAGGAAAAAGAAATTTTATCCCTAAGCTTTGACAAAGGACCTCTGACTGAAAAGGCAGGTTTGGAGAAATCATTTGTTTGTCTTGTACATGATTGATCTTTTGCTAAATAAAAGATTATCTTTTGTTTTCAATAGAAAGAAGAATCGATGGATGATAAATGGAATAGAACAACTTTCCAGAAGTCTGTCCCTATGAGCACCTACCTGGTGTGCTTTGCTGTACATCAATTTGACTATGTTCAGAGAACATCAAAAAAGGGAATACCTGTGAGTCTCATATTTTTAAAAATTTCCTACCTATGCATCTGTGATTAATTTTCCATGTTTTTTGAATAGTTTTTCTCCTCACATGCAGACTAGGAGAGCCCATTAGTTCCCAGGGGCTGTGCACTTGATGATAGATACTCTGAGCAATATAGAAGATCATAAGCAGAAAGGACACATGAAGAATAAGCAAATATAACTGACATAGGAATAACTAGTTTTGAATTATTTTAAAAGGAAAATTCACTATAAAAACAAAGCACAAAAAAAAAACAAACAAACAAAGCACAAAAAAAAAACAAACAAACAAAGCACATTCCTAATTATATCAGCACACATATATTAAAAGAGTTGAGCATACCCAGTTTAGCAAAGTGGTTGAGTATATGTGTTTGGGTGGAGTCCTGGATGGAGACCAGGGTGAGAGGAGACCACAGGAAGATGAGTATTCTTTAAAGTTTGGGATGCAGTTCCTTCATGTAATTCAAAATAAGACAACAAAAAAGCATCAAAAAGCATTTTTAAAAAGTGTAAGAGATGAATAGGCTTTTAAAAATCAAGACAACTAATTCAGTAATTTCCTTTTGAAAACACAAATACTTTGACCTACTCAGTCTTCTCAGTTTGAGGCCCCCATTTTGTTTATGTCCTAAACACTTGCTTAATCTGCCTTTTGGTTAGTCTGCCTCTCTGCTACATATCATATATATAAAACTTCATAATCTTTGTAGTATAATTTTCTAGGGAAAAAAATCATCGCTTCTATTTTACAGATGAGAGAATTGACACAATGTGTTCAGGTCATTTGCTCGAGATCACCTGCCTGGCAAATGGTGGAGACTCAAATTCTTTTTTTAAAATTTTTTAAATTTTTTTGAATTTTTTATTATTATTTTTTTTATTGGAGTTCAATTTGCCAACATATAGCATATCACCCATTGCTCATCCCGTCAGGGGACTCAAATTCTTTCCAAATACTGTACTCTGCTGCACCTTCTGAAATATAATATTCTAAAAATATCTTTACCTCTTCACCAATCACTGGAAGTAAGGGATGAATTCTTCTATTTCCCATGCAACTACCTGCCAAGGGAATTTACCTTTGTGTCAGATAGTAGGAGTCGAGCGTGGTTATCAGCATGCTGCCTGTACTGTATCCAGGTTAGAGGGGATAGGGGAATGTCCTGAGACCTTTCAAAGATGCTGTACATCGTGATGACTTCTGTCATCCCTTACCACATGTGTTGCTTTGATGTGACCTTCAGTCATGGTGAAGAGCACTGCCAGGGGCTAATAGATAATATTCGGTGTAAAAAGGAAATGCCATTGGAAAGAGGAAATTTTTTTTCTCTGCTGTGCCAAATGTCATCGCTGGGGCTCCTCCTTCGTCACATGGAGGGAAAAGCATTCGTCCAGCTGCTTTTTTCTCTTTCTATATCATAGCAGTCATAGGATTTTCATCCAAGGATGCTTTCTTCTTCCTCTGCGGTTCAGTTGCATGAATGTCTCATCATGTGCAGGTGTTTTCTACACCACATTTTAAACATGATGATTAGATTTGGGGCAAGTTTTTAAATTTTGAGTAGAAATGCCAAGGCATGGGACGCCGGGTGGCTCAGTGGTTGAGCACCTGCCTTTTGCTCAGGGCATGATCCCAGAGTCCCGGGATCGAATCCCACATCAGGCTCCCTGCATGGAGCCTGCTTCTCCCTCTGTCTGTGTCTCTGACTCTCTCTCTCTCTCTCTCTATGTCTCTCATGAATAAATGAAAAAAAAATCTTAAAAAAAAAAGAAATGCCAAGGCAAAGCAGAAAGCTTAAACAATTCACTAATCATGATGTAATTCCCTAAATAAGGACAACGCAACCAACCAGTCAGCAAAATGACAATGTACTTGGAGCCATTTTCCAGAGTGACAAGGAGTTTGCATTTCCAATGGGACTCTATCACCTGGTCCTCTGACCAAGGACACTTATTTGTAAGATGGTGACCCTGGCTGGTTGAGTCATTAAAGCCTGTCCCAGCTGCATTCTATTGATGGATTTTATATCAAGGATTTGGGTGACATAATGAAAAATATAATTTGGCAAAAGATCCCAATGGCTTTTAAGTGGTAAATATTTCTTAAGTATCAGAGCTGAGCTCATAACATTCTGTTGTAAATTTGGTGAAGTTTTCGCCATTTGAGTAGGAAATGAATATTGGCATAATGTATTTACTTTCTGACCATCTATTTGATAAGAGAGGAACAGAAAGCCATAATCTCTTTGGATACTTACTGGAGATCTGGGTCAGGAGAATTCAGTGAAAGTGAAGCATGGAGCTAAGCAAAGTAGGTACCCTTCCCTCCACCCTGTCTACAGGAGACAGGCAACCACATTTTTCCCTCCTGCAAAACCTGGTAGGGCTGTTTTCTGCAAAATATGAACAGAACATTATAAGAAAACTTTTAAGCCATCTAATGTGAATGTCAGTTTATGGTAAATTCCACCTCATTGGCATTTGAGAGTCTCCCTGCCTGGCTTTTCCTACCCACTCCCACTAAATTGACATCTAGCAGTTAACACTCAAGCACAAATTCCCCAGTACAATTTGCCATTCCAGAAAAAATTACAGGGAAACCAACCTAGTTAGATCTGCTGAGGTGAGACATCAACGAGAATGCAAACCAGCCTCAGTATTACATTTTTAGAGCTGAACAGACAACTTACAATAAACAGGCATGTGAGAAAAATAACAACATAAAAGAGAAAATCCAAGGCAAAGAAACAGAAAACATAGTGGGAGCAAATAATAATAATTGGGGAAAGTAAAGAGAAATCCAAAAAAGCCATAACAAATTAAACTTCCTCACACATACAACCTTTAATTATTGCTCTCATAGATTCAAGAATATGATCACCATAAACTAGAACAGAAAGTAATGAGAAAACAATAAGAAATCAGCAGTCAGAGTTTAAAAACATGATTTCCAAAGCATAACTTGGTTCTGACCTCCAGGAACCTGCTACCAATTACCAATAAGCTTATGGCTTCAGTCCTGCCCACTGATTTGTATTTTTATCAAGTCCTGGAGATATTGTTTAAAGTCCTAATATGTCTTGTGGATTTTCCATTTTTACATTGCATCTGTCATTTCTGTATGTGGAAATGCATCAAATCTTCAAGTTATTATGCCATCTTAACCCAAAGTCCCCATATTTCTATTTCAGTTTTTAAAAAATGAAACTAGGTAGTTTTAGTGCTATATAATACTTTTAGTAGAAATTTCATGAACCAAAAGTCCATTCTCTTTTTAAAAATATTTTATTTATGGGACACCTGAGTGGCTCAATGATTGAGCATCTGCCTTCGGCTCAGGGCATGATCCCAGGGTCTGAGGATCGAGTACCATATTGGGCTCCCTGTGACTTCTCCCTCTGTCTATGTCTCTGCCTCTCTCTCTGTGTCTCTCATAAATAAGTAAATAAAACCTTAGAAAAATATATTTTATTTATTTATTTGTGAGAGAGAATGAGAGAGAGAGCATGAATAAGGGGAGGGGCAGAAGGGAGAGAGAGGGAGAAGTAGGCTCCCTGCCTAGTGGGAGATCCACCTCAGGGCTCCATCCCAGAACCCTGACATCATCACCTGAGCCCAAGGCAGACGCTTAACTGACTGAGCCACCCTCATACCCCCAAAAGACCATTCTTAGCCACTTTGCTTCTGACAGTATTATTCTGGTACATTAATCATTTGCTACTCATAGTCAGATTATATTGTACAATCAAGAATCAACAGCACCCGGATTAAGCTCTCTTGGGTATGTTTGCCATTCTGGCAATAGATTCTTTATATAAGTAAACATGGAATCCAGACCTATGTTCTTCTTGTTTACTGGAGATTACATAGCAGATATTAGTAGTTGAACCATTCATTATGCTTAAAATGTCCTTGTTGCTCTTGAGAAAAAATTAGATTGAAGGACTCATCCCAAAAATTATTAGGAAGAAAGGTAACCAAGTTTGGAAGGTAGTTGAAGAGACTTTTAAGTTTAATTCTGTATATTTTCTTTTTCAAATACTATTTGCATTACATTTTGATTCGGTCCTGAAAAAACAGAATAACTTGAAGAATTACTCCAAGTAATTTGGCAACAATTAGGGCCAGCCATTGGTGGAAAAACTTTATAACTCTGTTGGTAAGAAATCACCTGAGGCCTTTTTCAGGTTTAGTTGATTGTTTAAGGGTTTTAAAGTAAATCAAATCTTTAGGTATTTATCCAAATAAAATGAAAACACTAACTTGAAAAGATATATGCACCCCTATGTTCATTGCAGCATTATTTACAATGACCAAGATGTGAAAACAACTTAAATGTCCATTGATGGATAGGTGGATAAATACACACACCTATATACACACAGAGGAATATTATCCATCCATTAAAGAATAAAATCTTGACATTTGTAACAACATAGGTGATCTTAAGAGCATTGTGCTAAGTGAAATAAGACAGAGAAATACTGTAAGATTTCACTTACATGTGGAAACTTAAAAACAAACAAAACAAAAATAAAAATAAACCAAAAAAACAGGCTCATAGATTCAGTACATACTGGAGGTTGCCAGAAGCAGGGAGTGGAGGGTGAGTATAATAGGTCAGAAGATACAAACTTCCAGTTATCAAATAAACAAGTTGTGGGAGTAAAAAAATAAAATAAATGAAATCACTGAATTCTACTTTAGAAAAACAAAAATTAAAAAGATCTGACAAGTACAAAATGTAGAGACTCTATGACTTTCCAGTTAAGTGAATTAACTCCTAAATTATCAATAAAATGCACTTTTTAAAAATAGGAGTCAAGTTAGGGGATACAATGTCCTTGATAAATATGTCATTAACCTGATAGGTTAGTTCAGAGTTTTCCATTGAGCTATATTGTAGTCCATTTTCAAATCCAGGACATGGATTATGAATATATTTCTAAGTTTTAAAATTTAGAGGTTTAATACATTACTAGAAGTTTGGATGGAAAAAAGCAGGTAGAAAAAGGAAAATCACCCATATCTAATAGCTTTGTGAAGTATATTTGACCTATGACCTCAGTAACTTTGCCAGAATTTTTAGCTTTGCCCTAGTTTTCCAGAAACCAAATTCAGGACAAGTTAAGTGGAAAGGATGATCCTATTCCTGAGAAACAGTAAGTTCTAATTAGGACTTGAGTTTCTTTGGGCATTTGACCCCTGTCTTTTGTAAAGGAGGATATGCAGAAAGGAGGAGTTACCTTGCGGAGATTATTTCAACTCTAGTTAAATTCTCCTTGGCTTTCGTGATCAGAGGGAAGAAGTTGAGGGGGACTAACACAGTGCTGGTATTACCCATGGAATTAGGTTTATGCTATAACCATATTAATTGATTAATTCAGTTAAAGAGGTTATATTGTGCCTGCTTCCAAAAAGTTACTGGATGATTCCTGAATAGGTGCATTGGAATTATACCTTTGAATGAATCCTTCCTACTTGCCTATGTCTTCTTGCTTTTGGCTTTAGCCCATTATTTGTCTGTATTGGAAAGATTGGTTGAGGGCAGCAAATACATGTATTGTTGGGGTTTTTAAAAATAAACTTTATTTTTTAGAGCAGTTTTAGACTTTATGCCATGGATTTTAATTTATGCATTCCCCTACATAGAAATAGTCTTATTAGAAATAAGTTTCATTGTTTTAATACTCAGATATGTTCTTAAACTTCTTATTTTGAAATAATTTTAGATTTACAGGGATTACAAAGATACAACAAAGTCCCTATGTGACATTCACTCAGTTTCTGCCAAAGTTAGCATCTTACAAAATTAGTTATCATACGTTCATCAAAACTAAGAAATTAGTATTTGTACAAAACTATTAACTAGGTTACAGACTTTATTTGAATTTCACCAGTTTTTTCACTACTGTACTTTTTCTGTTCCAGGACCCAATAGATACTACCACATTGTATTTAGTCATGATATCTCCTCAATTTTGTCCAGTCTGTGTCATTTTCTCAGTCTTTCCTTGTTTTTAATGATATGGATACTTTGGAAGAGTACTGGTCGGATATTTTGTACCATATCCTTCGATTTGAGTTTGTCTGATGTTTTCTCATGATTAGAGTGGGGTTTTGGATTTGGAAGAAAAATACCATAGAGATAAGGTACCCCTCTCATTAGATCATATCAGGGTATATGCTATCAACACAACATATTACTGGTGAGGCTAACGTTGATCACTTGGTTAAGGTGATGTCTGTTACGTTTCCATAGTATAAATTACTACAAGCCATTCCCAAAAAGAAAGGGATTAATCCCCACTTCCTGGAGGGAGGACTATCAGAGAATTTATGGAGATATATTTTACCCACCTCAGTGATGAATAAATATTTATAGGAAGAGATAACTAAATGTTATGTACTGGGGGGCAGCCCTGGTGGCACAGCGGTTTGGCGCTGCCTGCAGCCTGGGTTGTGATCCTGGAGACCCAGGATCAAGTCCCACATCGGGCTCCCTGCATGGAGCCTGCTTCTCCCTCTGCCTGTGTCTCTGCCTCTCTCTCTCTCTCTGTGTCTATGAATAAATAAAATCTTTAAAAAAAAAATAAATGTTATGTACTGGGGCACCTGCCTGGCTCAGTCGGTTAAGAGTCTGCCTTTGGCTCAGGTCATGATCCTGGGGTCCTGGGACCGACCCCCACATTGGGCTCCCTGCTCAGCAGAAAGTCTGCTTCTTCCTCTCCCTCTGCTGCTCCCTCTGCTTGTGAGCTCTCTCTCTCTGTCAAATAAATAAATAAAATATTAAAAAAAAAAAGCTTATGTACCTATTTGATTTCTCCTTAAAGCTTTGACCATTCATTGTCACATTGCTCAGTGTGCACAAGGAGGAGGCTAAACCCCGAAGGGAATGAAAGATGCTAAGAAAACTTCAGTTGAGACGTGAAACAGGTGGTCACCACTGTTCAGCATCACCCAAGTGTGTTTTCAGGTCTTGGCTGGTCATACCATCTCTTTCAATGCCAAACATAGCACCCTCTGTTACAGGGGCCTTGCAAAGGTCCTGGGTTCTATACAGGGGAGTGCCTACTTGGAACAGTTCAGATAAGACTATAAAATTTCAAGAGATGAACAGGTGCTAAATCTGCTAAACAATCAACAATGGAAAGGCAGGGTGTTACATATTTATAAAATGTAAATATTAGGGAAAGTGTTATTATGCCAGGACAAGAGGAGTACACAGATAAGCAATAGACTTACGTTCTTGGGACATTCCTGGGCAAATCTGGCTGATGTGGTTACCTTTATCAATAGAAAACACTTAACGGACAAGGACAATAGGACATGGATCCAGGGCACAGCTGATCTGCAGTGCTCTCAGGTGGCAGTGGGAAACTTGCAGGCACTGGCTTGGCTTCTGACCAGGGCGGTGGTGACAGTTGTGGCTGGCCTTCTGTTCAGGCTGATGCCTCTCTGTTCATAAGGTCATTCTATGTTCAGTGCCTTCACCTCAGACCCTAACGTGCTCTTCAAGAACCCCAACCCATCCACCTCACTATCCCTCTCTTGGTGCAGGCAAGTCTCATGTAGTTTTTTGAGGGAGAGCTGGATCTTCCTCTGTTCTCTTTCCAATCTATTGTTATAGTATAAATTCTGATGTTTGTTTTTTTCTTGGCCTTCTGCTTTTATTTCCAAAAGCCTTCTAGCTACCCTTTTGCAAATTGAAAGGTTTTGGCTTTCAGATGTATTGTGTGGGCATGAAAAGCCTATTTTGGCAGTCAAAAATGTTTTACTTTTTTTCCCCTCTGTGTTGTCCTACTGTCCCTGAGGGTTATGTAGCGATCACTCACATATAAGGAAATGCAGACAAAGAAAATCACAGAGGTTAATAATTCAATGTATTATCTGCAACGACACCAGTGTTCTCGATGGGACGCATAAAACTCTTACACGTCAAGCACTGCTTTATGACTAGTTTATTTAATGCTCCCAATTACTCCATGAGCTAAGGGCTCTTGTTATCTCAAATTTGCAGCTGGGAAAAGTCAGGTTCCACTCTTAGAGTAGAGAGAAGAGGCAGCATGATACAGTAAAAACCCAACATTGGACTGAAGACTATGTCATCATTTTTCTCATGTACACAATGAGGAAGTTTATTTTAAAAACCCTTCAAATTCTAAAATATGAAATAGGGATCTACAGTTCTTATCTAAAACCGGGGGGCTAGTTGTAAGTTAATATTCAGAAATTTTCACACTCGTACAGGTAATATGGTACCACTACTGCATATGTTTGAGTAACTGCAGCAGGATCTGGGGAAGTGCCTTACAATCAGTCATATTTCTGCAGCAATGTTTTTGTGGTGAGATAAAGATTATAAAAACACTACTATTTGTTCAGGTTGAACAAGACTGCCCAATTAGTTTGCTCTGAACATATAAAAAGCTTTTTTATTTTCAGAACTCTTTGGATTCTATAATTGTGCAAACTGGAATAGTGGAACTTATCAGTGAGGCGACATATTATATTCTAGTGTTGTCAATAGTGCCAGATTCATAGAATTAATGTGTAGAATGAGACAGTGCATGGAAAGGGCTTATCACATTACCTGGAAATTTTAAGCACTCAGTAGGTCTAATGATTAATCATAATGATGACACATAAAGGAAGCGGCAGTAACCAGGCAGGTTCTTAATTCTTGTTGACATAAGTTCCATCTCTCAATTTCCTGGAGACACTTGAATGAAAGGGACAATAGTAAGAACTATGAAAGCCTTCCCATATGATGAGAAAAGTAACAACAACAATGATAAAATAGATATATCACACCTCCTCAAAGAGTAATCAGCTGAATATACACATTGGAAAGCACAGACTTTACATCTGATACCAGATCCATAGATTCAGTACTTTGAGGTATGACTAATGGTATCCAACAGTGGTATATCTAGGTAATTTAATTACTTAAGGAACTTATTACCTCTAAAAACTAAATATATGAACGCAAATTAGGTTCTTGAAGGCTTACACACTTTATATTTTATATAAGATTATAAAGTTTAAATATAAACTTGATATTTGACCTTTAACAGAGTCCTGGCATAATAAAGGATATTTGACTCTTCTAGAAGGCAAGAAAGAAGAAAGAATATACATGCATATCCCCCTCCTAGCTCTGTGCTGTTTCAGTACTGCCAGTCATATGCTTAAAAAAGTCATCTCAGTGAAGCAAGCTTGTGAACTAGAAAGATGGCAATTATTACAAAGTGATGACAATTCAGGGGTAATTTCCTAACTTTGTCACAGACAGAAGCACTGTGGCTTAGCTGACGATGGAGGAAGGCTAGCCATCTTTGCTAAAGCCCACAGAAAGGAGAGGGAGGTGCAGATGGAATGTAAGCTGAAGATGAAGTTGGAGAGCAGGAAAGGCTGAGCAGAGGACAAGTGCAGGCAGCAGCAGAGAGAAGGATGTTTAAGTCACCAAATCCGAACATTGCAGATGATCTGCTATTAAATGGATAACACATAAAGGATCTTGAAGCTTCCAATAGCACACAATATTGGCATGATGGTAGAGTCTTTAACGTCAGAATGTATTTGTTACATATCATAGATAGGATACACTCTAGATAAACTTTGGATGATTATGTTACAAGATTAATGGCTAAATCTACATATTCTGTGATTGGTTTGCTTAGGCGATCAGAGCAATAGTCATAAAATATGACTGATGACAGATCACAGGTGATCTTCAGACTGGTCAGACTGTGAAGACAGAACATTATGCCGTGGTGTTGGTTTTCTCAGAAACAAAAGAGGAAGGGGCTACTTTCATTCTGATTCAATTTAGATTAACATCAATCCAACAAGAGAAATATGGAGAGTGAGGAAAACCAGATTATATTGTCTCAGAAGCATTCTGTGTGAAGGGAGTCAACCTACAAGTATGAGAGGGAAGATTGGGTACAAAGAGCAGAGTCTCTCCTCCTGGTTGTTCCACCTGGGGTTCCCACTGTTATCTGTTCTTCCTCTTTCTCCCTTTTTCTCAACCCTCTTTCATTCTTCAAACATCATGTGTGGAACAAAAGTAGTGTGTAGACAACAGTGGAATAAGTCAAGAGGAACTACCTTTCCTGAAGTTTTTAATGGTAGAGAACAGATATGGAAGAGATTCTGAGGGAGTTTTGAAAGTCTAATTCACAGCTGAAAAGTTCTGAGAATCTCAGTACAATATGGCATTCCTGTCTGAACATGATGGTTTTGATTTCATAGGGGGCAATTACCTTTGCTCTGTACAGTGGCCACCAGCTGGATCCTTAGTTTCACTTAACTTCTTGGAAAATGCATGGTTACTGTTCATAAAGAGAATGAGAACAGTAAGAAAATGTATCAACTATCCTGGTTACTGAAAAAAACAAAAACAAAACCAAGCCCAAGACAAATCTCAAAGAATGCTGGGATGGTTGTTGAGTGAGTTGTGTTGCCTTTGGAGATGAAGATGAACACATCTTTACTTTTGCAAATAAAGCAAGAATGTCAACTACCCAGGGGATGTGCGAACAGTGAGCCAGCTCTGGTAATTTCAGGGATGCTCTTTCAGTACTTGTCCTTTAAATTCTTGGATCTTTTTTCTGTTTTTCACATCTAAGAAAAGATGGCCTGCAATGTGTGCCTAAGAGAACACCAAAACTGGCAATACTTTTGGAATAATAAAGGAAGAAAGTAGGCATAATTTCTCTTTCTGTTTTCTGTTTTTAAAATGATGAGTCACCTGTTCCATTTGGGTAGATGGGCTTGAATTTACCAAATAACTGCATATTTTGCTTTACTTGAGGGTTTTGAATCAGGTCTTAATTTTAGCAAATATGCTTCATTTGAATTCCTCACAAACTTTTTTTTTAAAGTTTTATTTTTTTAGAGAAGTTTTAGGTTTACAATTAAATTGAAGGAAAGGTACAAAGATTTTACATAAACCCTTTTCCCCCACATATGCAGAGTCTCCCCCATTATCACGATCACTCCCTCAAATAGTACATTTTTTCTTTTTCCTTTTTCTTTTCTTTTTTTTTTAGGGTATAAAAATTTATTACAGGTACAGAATATGACCATTAACGAATGCAGACAGGCTAGGACACAATGATACTGGATGGAAGATGGCTAGCTCTTTGGGAAGTGAACAGGTTTGGGTGGCTCGGAGCCTCATGCCACATGGAATGGTCAGTCAGAGGGAGAGCGCATGCCAAACACTGCAGGAGATCAGAGCACCAGTGACTGCTCTGTGTGTCCAATGCCTTCCCCATCTGATCTGGGGCTTCAAAGGATGCCACACCCAGAAGCAAGCAACTGAAGCAGAGAGGATTCCTAAGGTGGCCCAGGCTTGTCTCTGAAGTCACGGCAACACCATTTTAAGCAATATGTTTAACTGGATGATTTCCACAAACTATACATGAAGTTTCTAACCATCACAATTCAGTGAAGTACAAAACATTAAGTTACAGGCTGTGGGAAGAGAAGGCAACACCAGTGGTGGCACCTTCCAGTCCTGGTTGGTCTAAGAGTAGGGGATGGGGAAGGTATCGTTTTAAACTGAGCCCCTCATTTCAATGTACAAAAGAATTACTCTGATCAATATTAAATTGTATTGAAAACAAAATGGACTAAGAAGCAACTACTACTCTATGTTGGGGTGGAAATGGGAGGAAAGAATGAGTCCTTCAAAGCAGGAGGGGAGACAGTGGGGAAAAGGTTCTGTGGCTGTGACCCCAGGTGGTCACTCACGCTGCTCCATTTTTACTTTGGGTGGTCTCAGGAAGGGCCGATTTTTCTTCTCTTTCTTCCCCTTTGTATTTGCTTGGGAGTTTCGCCAGCTGTCCACAAAGCCATCTCCACTTTCCTTGGAGTTTTTCTGCCACTCCCTTTCTCGTTTGGCTTTTTCTTGAGCTTCAATGTCTTCTTCCCTTTGTTGCTTCCTTTCGTGCATCTCTTTGGCTTCTCTCTCTTTCCTTTTAATTTCCAGCTCAGCAAAGAGTTTCATGGTCTGTTTATATACTGCTTGTTTGAACAGCTCAGGGTCATCCTCCTCCACATTTGTAGGTTTTCCTTCCTTCTTTAATTGCTTTTCTCTCTCTTTCACAGTGTGTTCCACGTATTCTTTTCCTGCCTGAATTACATCCAGGGCCCTCTTCTTTTGTTCCTGATCCAGTAGCAACTTGTAAGCTTTGTCCACAGCTTCAAAAGCCTTTTGTGCTCTGTCAGCATCATCTTGATTTTTGTCGGGGTGTACCTATACGGATAACTGTCGAAACCTCTTTTTTATTTCTTCATCTGTCACTTCAGGATCTATCTGAAGAACCTCAAATGGGTTCAAATTGAAGTAGGAAGAACCAAGACGGGTCAATCTTTCAATCTGATTTTTGGATGTTAGAACGGAATCTCTCTTCTCTATCTGTTTCACCTCACTGTAAAAGGTCATAAATGCTTCCTCGGTGCTCCCTCTGCCAGCCGACGCCCTGCTCTCTCCTGGAGCTGCCGTTTCCCTGGCCCAGCAACCACGTGACTCCTCTTTTTTCTTTTTCATTTTTTTCATTTTTTTTTTAAGCAAAAATGAACCTACATTGACACATCATAGTATTCAAAGTCCATAACTTACCTTTGGGATCACTCTTGGTGTTGTATGTTCTGTATCATCAAATGTTTGATGACATATAACTATCAGTATTATATCATACAGAGTATTTTCACTGACCTAAAAGTCTTCTGTGCTCCATTTATTCATATTTCCTTCTTCCTCTGCCTCCCAGCCCCTAGCAATTACTGATCTCTTTATTGTCTCCATAGGTTTTCCTCTTCCAAAATTAATATAGTTGGAATGAAACAGTATGAAGCCTTTTCATAATGGCTCTTTCAGTTAGTAATATGTATTTAAGGTTTCTCCCTGTCTTTTCATGGCTTTGTAGCTCATTTCTTTTTAGCAGTGTATAATATTCCATTGTCTAGATGGACCACAATTTATCCATTACCTGCTTCAGGACATCTTGGCTTCTCTCAAGCATTGGGAATTGCGAGTAAAACTGCTATAAATATCTATGTGCAGGTATTTGTTGTACGTGTTGTAAAGTCTTTTAGTTAAATACAAAGGAGCACAATTCTGGATCACATAGCAAGAGCATATTCAGTTTTGTAAGAAACTGCCAAATTGTTTTCCAAAGAGGCTATACCATTTTGCATTCCCACCAGCAGCATACGGGGAGTTCCTGTCACTCATGTCCTCAACTAGCATTTGGTGTTGTCTGTGTTCCTGATTTTGGCATTCGAGTAGGTGTGTAGTGGCATCTTATTGTTGTTTTAACTTGTATCTTCTTGATGACATCTGATGTGGAGCATCCTTTTGTATATGGATTTACCACCTCTGTATCTTCATTGATGAAGTGTTTGTTAAGGTCTTTGGCCCATATTTTAATCAGGTTGTTTTCTTCTTGTGGAGTTGTAAGAGTTCTTTGTGTATTTTGGCTAAGAGTCTAATAGTCCTTTATCAGGTGTGTCTCTTGCAAATTTTTTACCCCAGTCTTTGGCTTGTCTTCTCCTTCTCTTGACATTGTCTCCCACAAAGTAGAAGTTTTAAATGATGTCAATTATCAGTTATTTCTTTCATAGATCAAGCCTTGGGTTACATCTAAGAAGTCATCTTCATATCAAAGGACATCCAGGTTTTCTCCTATGTTATTTTCTAGGAGTTTTATAGCTTTACATTTTACATTTAGGTCTGATCCATCTTGAGTTCATTTTTGTGAAGTGTTTTGAGTCTGTATCTAAATTTATTTCTTTTTTGCATGTGGATGGATATTCAATTGTTCTAGCACCATTTGTTAAAAAGACTATCTGTTTCATTGTATTGCTTTTGCTTCTTTATCAAAAAACAATTGACTATATGTATTGGTCTATTTCTAGACCCTCCATTGTGTTGTATTGATCTATTTGTATATTCTTTTGCTAATACTGCACTGTCTTGATTAGTGTAGCTTTATAGTAAGTCTTTAAGTCAGGTAGTATTAGTCCTCCAACTTTGTTTTTATCCTTCAATATCATGTTAGCTATTCTGGGTCATATGTGTTGAAATTGGGGGATAAAAAGTCTATGCTTGGATTTGATTTATAAATCATGTCATAGGGACATGAAATAACATCTTAGAGACTTAGAGAATTGATGCTTCCCTCTCAGAATACTTTGAATCACTGTATTTTAGACTACTCTGAGAGCAAAATAGTTAAAATATTAAAAGGGAAATTTGGACAGTAATGGATAGAAGAGTACAAGTGGAAAAAATGTATCCAGGGGCTCTTTAGATGAGAAAAATCATATGATTCATTTCCTCAAAAACAAACTACTCAGAAGTAAGCAAGTAGGTAGGTAGGTAGGTAGGTAGGTAGGTAGATATCTATAGATAGATAGATAGATAGATAGATAGATAGATAGATAGATATTGATAGAAAGATAGGTAGACACAGATTTTAAGAATATATGTTATAAATAGAAAAAAGTAATGTTTTAAAAATACATTGGACAATATGCCAACCATTGTGTCTTACATTATTTTTAGTTACTGAAATCACTCAGAGAGTTATCAGTATTGTTTTCCTTTACACTTAAGTCTCAGAGATGTGAAGTGATTTGTCCAAAACCAGGATCCAAATAAGTCTTTACCTGACTCCAAAGCTCACCTTCTTTCCACTATGTTATATGTCATAGATTTTGTGTTCTTTCAAATAAAGAATAATTTTCATTAAATTTTTGTGTTTTGTTTAATAGCTCACTATATATGTCCAGCCACAGCAAAAGCACACAGCTGAATATGCTGCAAACATAACTAAGATCGCATTTGACTATTTTGAAGAATACTTTGCTATGGATTATGCTCTTCCTAAATTAGGTGAGATTCATTTTTTATCTTCTTATTTTTAGTAGTGTCTTTGCTTTTATTTAAGTTAAATCATTTCCTCAAATCTTAGTATTCTTAGTTAATAGTCTCCCCTTAGGCTTTTTATTATATGCCTAAAATATGTGTCTCATATTTATTAGATGCTGAAAGATGCACTTTGGATTCCTCCAAGAATAATGTCCATAGTTACTCTGTTCTTACCCGATAAATGCATAGACTTTTATTTCCAAATAAAGATTAAGGTATTTAAAGTGCAAAACTGTAGGTATTGATAATAATCAAGCCAGAAATAGCAACCTATATTAGTTGATTTCAAAATCATTACCATTCCAATAGCTTACATTGCCTCCCTACCATCAAGGAGGTGATAATTCATAGGGATAAGTGATGCTATCAGAGTCCTATGTGCTTCTAGTCTTTCCATTGTACAGGATTAACTCTAGATTCCCCAGCAGTTAAAATGAAATACTGATGCTCCTTCCATAAATATTTTTTTCTAATGGGGGGGGGCATGTCTTCTTTTTAAAATAAAAATAGGGCTATAATCAAGATGGTGCAGATATGATACTTCAACCAATAGCAGAGGTGCTTTATTAGTAAGCTTGAGTGGTATTAACAAAAACTGTAAATGAAACAATCATATAGATGTCTGCAGGGATAAAATGATGACAATAAGGAAACCGACCAACCCAAAACTGATTTCTCTATTTCTTTTTATGCTTCTCCTTTAATAAACTATTAGTGCAAAGTGACTGAGGCACCAAATTCTCTACATGAGAATGGCTGTGGCTCTGGGCAACTTTGTAGATGCTCCATTTTCTCTTCAAGGGCATCAGCTCCCAATTTTTAGAGAAAGAGACAAGAACAGAAACAACTTTTAATCAACATCAGAATAATATTTAATAAAATATTAAGCACATTATTTTAAAAGTCTCTTTTCTCTTTATTTCACTTGAAACACCTGGGAGAAAGTGGGCAGTGGAGCTCTTACAAATTTATATCTCTCTTCTCCTTTTCTCTTCCTCTTTCTCCCATATGCCTTCTTTATACTTTTAAATGTATTTTCAGTCCTTTCCGAGTTGACTCACTCTTAGACTTTCTGTACAATTGAAATCTGCATTTATTTCACTCCCCATTCATTAAATACACTAGAGTTAATTAATTATAATGTCAATACTCGCTAGAGAAGTGAGGTTACAAAAAAAGTCCTCTCATTCAAGGATTAGGTACAAATTACACTCCATGGCATTATAGAAAATAATGGCCCTTGGGGGGAATACTTTTCCACCCTTTAAATGGTATTCTTGTAACAAAACAACCAAGCCTATGAATGAAGATGACATAAAAAGGAAACTACTGCTGTAATCTTGACTTTTATTTAAAATATATCCATTTTTCATTCTCCTATAAAAAGCTTTTTTAAAAAATTTAAAAAATAATGATAAAAATAAAAAAGATTTTATTTAACTATTTGACAGAGAGAGAGAGAGTGAGTACAAGCAGAGGGAGCAGAAGGGAGAGAGGGAGAAACAGGCCCCTTGCTGAGCAGGGACAACTCCCCCAATACACACACCAGGGGCTTGACCCCAGGACCCTGGGATCATGATCTGAACCAAAGGCAGACAGTTAACCAACTGAGCCACCCAGGTGCCCCTATAAAAAGCTTTAAGAATCTTTATGTTAACCAGAAAGGACCTTTGCTTATATGTCAGATAAAAATTTAATTTATTTTTATTTTTGTGCCTCATTTAAATTATATATAATAACATGGGGTCCCTGCATGGCTCAGTTGGTTAAACATTCAGCTCATGATCTTATTCGGGTCTTGATAGCAGGGTTGTGAGTTCTAACCTCACGTTGGGCTCCATGCTGGGCATAAAGCCTACTGTAAAAAAATTGTATGTAATAACAAAGTAATTACTATTTTATTATAGTTCATTAGCTGAAGAATCTGTATTTTGTCCACTAATCAAGCTCAACATTTTCTGTTTGGGATTTAACATAGAACTGACAGATACTGCTTCTTCCTGTCAGATGTTGTATCGAAGATTATAGGCCCAAGCAAAAATAAGGAATAGAAATTCCTAAGGTGCTTGGGTGACTCAGTTGATTAAGCATCTCCCTTTGGCTCAGGTCATGATCCCAGGGTCCTAGAATCGAGTTCTGCATCGGGCTCCCTGCTGTGCAGGGAGTCTGCTTCTCCCTAACCCTCTCCCCCTCCCCCTGCTCATGATCTTTCTCTCAAATAAATAAATAAATAAATAAATAAATAAATAAATAAATAAAATATTTTTAAAGAAAAGAATAGAAATTCCTGGCAGAATCCAACATTTTAGGTCTGGAAGGTAATTTAGAAAGAATATATTATATTTTATGTTGATCCAACTTATTTAACACATGGAAATGGATGGAAACCTATTCAGTTATTACAATCTTAAGTTGTACAGACGTAGGGAAAAAGCAGAATTTCATATTCTCTAATATTCTGCATCCTTATATAGACATATATTCCTGTGTACTTGGAAGCTGTGTACTCCTAAGTCTTCATTTGAAAACTTCACTCCTTATTCCTCACAGCTTATCCTCGAAAATAGACTTTCTGTTACCTAAGTGAAAATCTTGAAAAAAAAAAAAGCTAACAAAAATGAAGTACAGAGAGAAATAAAAGCCATAAAATTATAGAGGACTGAAAAGAGCATTGCCATTAGTATCCTTGAAAACTAAAAGACACATTGATATCTGGAGTCAACAGGAAAAGTTCCATGGAAAGTTTGAATGCATGAAGGCTGAAAAGTTTGCACAAATAAATGATTGTCTTCTACTCCAAGAAATTATTTTTAGTCCTTTTAAAAAACATTCATCCAAAGAACTTAATTTAGTAAGAAATGTTATAAACAAATGCAAAGAAGTATTTCTCATGGGACCATTTCTTTTTCCTTAGATGAAATCGCTATTCCAGACTTTGGCACTGGGGCTATGGAGAACTGGGGACTCATCACTTACAGAGAAACAAACTTGCTTTATGACCCTCAGGAATCAGCCTCTTCAAACCAGCAGAGGGTGGCCAGTGTGGTTGCCCATGAACTTGTGCATCAGGTATAGAATCTTAGTATCAAATTAGCTTGTTTTTAAAAGTGGCTTAAGACCCATAGGAATTATGAAAATTAACAATAACTTAGCAAATAAAAAACAGCCAATCAGAAAATCCTGCTCAAAGTCTTTCTTAGTGATAGTAAACATGTTACCATACAAACCTGTTAAGACACATTGTTTTGCCTTTAGTAAATGCACAGGAGACCTCACTCTGACTTTAAATAGGCCCAGTAATACCTAAATAAAGGCAATAAACTAAAGAGAATTTAAGATCATTTAAAAATCAGGAGAAATTGAAAAAAACCAGGGAAATAAATGTTATTTAAGTACAATATCTTCCACTTCTGTGTCAAGTGGCAATATTTATATGGACAAATAAATGTATTGAAAATTTCTAGGTTTCTGTACCACAAGCATAAGAATTTAACTCTCTTTATTGCTTATCATTTCAGTGGTTTGGAAATATCGTGACCATGGAATGGTGGGAAGACTTGTGGCTAAATGAAGGATTTGCTTCCTTCTTTGAGTTCCTGGGAGTAAACCAAGCAGAAAAAGACTGGCAAATGGTGAGCCACAAAACACATAGCTCTAAATGTCTATTTGTCTCCTGCAAAGCACGGAAACCTTTATACCATGACAGTGTCCCTGAATCAGGGGCCTGGTCCGATGGTGAATTCGGAATTTTGTTGTCAGTATGGAGCGGAGTCAGTTCATTCTACTGACTTATACCTTGCTTAGGCCAATGCCCAGGCCTTGAAGGGCAACTGACCACCCCAATCTGAGGATGTCCTTGATAGAGTCACTCAATAACACATGTCAAGGCAGGAAAACAAATAGTGAGCTTAGACAACGAGGCTCTGTATTGAAGTGTATGTAGTGTTAATCCTTTGAAAAATCTAAGTCTAATTTTGCAAATGACTTACCTTATGCAGGTTGCTGAAATAGTGTGTAAAGAGAGAAGGGCATAAACTGGGTGTTACAGGGGATGTGACCTTGAGCAAGTGACATATCCTGAGTCAGTTCTCTGCTCTATGAAAGAAGAGAGTTGTTCTCTCCTTGTAAGCTTAAAAGCTCCTAAACAATACATCTAATTACCATTATCCTACCTCCTGTCCGTGAGGGGCCTGAAAAGAGGCACCTATGAACCCTAAAGATCTTTTTTTCTGAAAAGCTAAATCTGTTTTTATCAATACTTAAGTGATATAAGTACTCTTGCCTGGATTTATGAAAGAGTCAGTGTGTGTAGATGTATAAAAATAGAGAATTACAGGTTGTGTACTATAGGGACTACTGCCCTCTACTGGAAAAAATAAAAAGACAACCTTAAAGGCCTGAAGCCCTTGGTAGTTTCCATAACCTACTTTAAAGAGTGAGAAAGTTAATTTCCAACAATTCCTGCTTTAAGGTTTTCAACCATGAAACTATTGACATTTTGGACCAGATAATTTGAAAGTGGTTGACATTTGTGGGGGTTGTTCTGTGTATTTTAGGATACTTAGGAGCACCCTTGGCTTATATTACTAGATGCAGGTCACCTCCCCCCCACAAGTTGTAAAACCAAAAATGTGTCCCCATATTTCCAAGTGTCCCCTGGGGGACAAAATTTTCCCTAGTTGAGAATCACTCGTATATGTTGAAAATTGTTGATATTGTATTGTTGAAATTAAACTATAAATATGAAAAACTATAGTTTCCTTTATTTTCTATAAAGTAAACTGAGGCCTTTCTTATTGCAAGATATTGTAAGAAATTATAACATTTTAATATTGTTGTATTATGTATAATACATTTAACATTTTAATATTCCAATTTGGTACTTCAAAACACCAAATAAATTTCAGAAGAATTTTGTATGCAGGTTCTTTAGTTTTTTAAGATTTATTTATTTATTAGAGAGAGAGAGAGAGAGAGAGAGAGAGAATGAGTGGTGGGGTGGAGCAGAGCAAAAAGGAGAAAGAGAATCCCAAGCAACTCCCTGCTGAGTGCAGAGCCCAATGTGGGGCTCAATTCCATGACCCTGAGATCGTGACCTGAACTGAAATCCAGAGTTGGGTGCTTAACTAACTGACCTATCCAGGTGCCCCCTAGTATGCAGTTCTTAAATGAAATGTAATTACATGGTCCAACCCATCTATCCATCCATCCATCCATCCATCCATCCATTCTTTATCCATTCATTCAGTCTTCTGTGCTCAGTGAATACTACATAGGATACAAAATAGAATAAAACATATTTCTTGCCCTCAAGGAGTTCCCAACTAAGAGTTGGTGGATGGAGGGGAACAGACATAAATAAAGGTAAATTGTAGGAGAGCCTGGTAAGTAACACAACAGTGGAGCCTTATTTCACAGGTGAAAAAGCTGATGGCCAGAAATATAACTCTCCAATCTCATGCAGACAATTGTGTAATACAACCAAAACTAGAGTCAAATTTCCTGACACCGAGAACTGAATTCTTTCTACTTACTTAAGCCTTTCAGGTATACAGAATTTAAAATCCAAGTCAAAATTACCTTAATTGGCAGTCATCACTTGACAATAGTACCTTGCCTATTATAATGGGAATGACAAAATTGGAAAATCTGAAAGTAGTATGCTCTTCTTTGAGGAATATTTTTAATTAAGTAAGACTAATAAGACTTGATTTTTTTTAGTAGTGATTTAACAGAATGAGATTTCAGAATCTAATTGATAAAGAATCAAAATAATAATAGCAGTTAAAGTGTTAGGTTTCACTCTGCCAGGTACTATGCCAAATGCATATCATGCATTATCATTGAATTCTCTAATTCCAAAAAGCATATACGCCATTATTATCCTTATTTGATGGGTTAGGGAGCTTAAATTTACAAATCTAGAAAGTGGAAAAATTGAGCTATGAGCCATGAATGTCTGACTATAGGTCTAGACCTCTCAACCACTCTATTTTGCTGAAAAAACATAGGATTGGAATGAGAAGATGATCATTAGAGTTAAAGCAAAAACTAATATTTTCTTTAATTATGAATCATCCAAATTCTAATGATTCACCGACCAAAAAAAAATCCTAAACATCAATTTTTGATCAACATGCAGTCTCACTTAATTCTGTGAACAAATCTGTAAGGTGATATTATTCCCATTGCACAGATATGGATATAGGGCTTGAAGAGTTTGACACATGTCTGAAAGTCACATGAAGTAGCAGAAACAGAATTTACAGATGCTTGTGTCTTCATGGCCTGTCATATGGGGGTAAAATCAAAGGAAGTATAATAGAAGAAGGGCATGGAAACTGTATAGATCAATCAATGAAAAATATGATTAATTTGAATACCTAGTCCTTGTCTTAAGTAATTTGAGTCATTTATATTTATTCCCCCCCCCAGGGTTATATAAATGACATTCTGAAATATGAACTGGTATAAAGGAAGTGCTGTCTTTTTTTGGTTCCTCCTGTCATTTCAGAGAGACCAGATGTTACTTGAAGATGTATTACCTGTACAAGAAGATGATTCTTTGATATCTTCACACCCAATTGTTGTC
This sequence comes from Vulpes lagopus, assembly GCF_018345385.1. Lineage (NCBI taxonomy): Eukaryota > Metazoa > Chordata > Mammalia > Carnivora > Canidae > Vulpes > Vulpes lagopus. The sequence continues at coordinate 106,577,008 of NC_054829.1, forward strand.
ACTGTGGCAACTCCTGCTGAAATAACATCTGTTTTTGATGGAATATCCTATAGCAAGGTAGGGAAAATATGACATTGTTGTGAACATCTTCCTGCTTAATGAGTTTCAGTAAATACTAAAAATGGAAAGACTGGTGAGACTATGCTAATGGACTTTAGGAAACAGTGTAGAGCTTATTCTGGGGGCTGAATATTCAATAGTTTGTACTTTTTAGTCAAACTGATCAATGCTGGTCATTGTCACAGGATTTTGAATCAGATTTTAAAAAATTTCTCCTTTCGCTTTTGTTTATAGCCTCTCTCATTCTACTGGAACATTTATACTTTAAGCTTCAAATTCAAAATTATTTTATTTGATTTTTTTAAAAGATAGCATATCTTTTTTTTTTTTTCTGCTATGTGGTGTTTGAGAAATGCCATATATGTGGATATCTTTCCTAATGGAATCTTTTAGAGAAGCCAGGAAGAATTTAAACCCAACTCAGTTTGAAGGAATGACTTTTATGCATTTTTATACAAGGTATAAAGATGACTTTATTAGCATGTAGTAGATGGGGGATTCTTGTCCATTAACATGTTTTGCAAAGCTACTATAAATCTACAGTGACCCATTTCTCCTACAGTGTTTCCTATAGCTCCCCTCCAAACGTATTCATGACTGCATGCAGTATAATTTAGTCATTTCCCTTTTGCTGCTCATGGTTTACCCACTATGGTAAATTGCTCAAAAGCCACTGCAAACAAATGCATTTTTTTATTCTGATAAAACAATATATTATAACTATTAAAATGAATACTAGATAAAATGGCTTGAGTGGAAAAAGCCTTCTATATATTACTATTTCAAAGTTATAGTGTCATAGTTTTGGCTTTCCCTGTCATTATTTCCATGGCATCTTTTTAGGATTCCTTTATTCATTTTTCTTTCACATCACCAATGATCCTTTTTTTTTCTGTTAAAATGGACATCTTAACATTTCTAATCTACTTATAGTATGTTCTAATATCTCATGTGGAGATATTTATATTTTATTAAACCAGTTTCTGAGTCCTGAATATTCTATGGATTTAAGACGTTATGTCAGAAATAAATGAATGTTCTAAGCCTTAAGTCTTCTACTAGGTACAAAAATAATTTATATTTAAATGACAGTAAAAATTGCTAACTTAAATGAGAAGATACATGTTTTCTGGCAAGTCACCTGAAAATTGATTTAAAAATGCATAAATAGTGAATTTTAGTATTAATCTTATAACATGTGCAGAGAAAGTAGAGAGCAGAGGTATTCATCAGATCCTTCAGACAAAATAAAACCAAATGAGATAAACTACTTTCGAAGATGATTGTATGCCTAAATGACACATCTAACTATATTAAACTATTTGACCAGATAACTCCTCAACTATCTATTTCCACTAAATGTAATCTTTTTAGAGTATTGAAATATATTTTAGAAGTAAGCAGAATTTTATCATGGAATTACTTTCCTTATATCTCCCCAAAAATAGTATTTTAAAAGTATTTCTAACCTTCTTCTTTCATTAGAAAAGCCCCATCTGCTGGTTCATTTGGTGAAGTGCAGTAATTATTTAAACCCCAAATCAATAAAATGATGGCCACTTTATCAATTTTTTCTCTTTACTCTTTAATTCCTTTAGAAGCAGATACAGGGGCTGTGCCAAATGGCATTTTTATCCTAAGACTGTAAAGCTAAAGCCAGGTAATTTAGTGGAGTCATCTAGAAGACATAATCTCACAAATATGATCATGAAATACTCTTCACAATAGTGATCACTAATGTGTGTTTCCTGCCTGTCCTTTACTAGTTCAATTTGTCATTCTTTTCCACCATAGGGAGTTTCCATTCTGAGGATGCTTGAAGACTGGATAACACCAGAGAAATTTCAGAAAGGATGCCAGGTATGATTTATTACTTTTTAATAGTATTAAACATAAGCTACACTGATATGCGGCTGATGAATGTCAATATGTGATTGATTAAGGACGGCTCCCTTTTTACTTTTTCTCTCCTTACTCAGGAATAGATTAAATACCAAAACAGAAAGAGGTGACTTCACGTCCAACTAAGTGCCTATACTGTATCTGTAATTACCATTTAACAGAAATCTCATGAAGAAGTTGAATGGCATCCTTAATTATTTTGGATACCATTTATATGTGTATTAGCTCACTCTGCTATAATAAATACAATCGACCAGGTCATTTAAACAATGGAAATTTATTTTCTCACAGTTCTGGGAACTGAGAAGTTTATGAGCAAGGAGCCACAGATTTGTGTCTTAAAGAGGGCTGTCTCCCTGGCTTGTAGATGGGTTGTCTCTTTGCTGTATCCTTGCATGGCAGAGCAAGAGAGAGAGCTCTCTGGTGCCTCTTATCAGATGGACATTGGTCCTGTCATGAGGGTCTGACCCTCCTGACTTCATCTAAACCTAAATACCTCCCAGAGGCCTCATCTGCAAACACCATCACATCAGAGATTAGAGCTTCAATGTATGAATTTCAGGGAATGCAATTCAGTCCATAGCAACATGATATAAAAACGTATATGTATCTCTAAGTCTTCCCTTACAGTTAAAAAAGGACTTTTTCCTTGTTTTTAAAAATGGCATAAATACACATTCCTATTATGATGGAGTCACTGAATAAAGAGGGCCTGCTTCCTTTTGGAAACAGAAATGACAATAAATTTTCGAAAGCATTTCGCACATCCCACTTAAGCTTTTTACGCCAGTAGATATTTCAGTTTCATTTGTATTTTTCTAGCAAAACCTAAGCCAATCCTCTTAGGATTTTATATTATCAATTTTGCTACAATCTGTCCCTGCAACTGTCCTGTGTGCAGGTTGCCCCTATTCCAGCCTAGAGATGGAGTTGTCTTCCTACTTTTTCCCGTTCATTTCCATCCTCCCTACTGCAGTGCCCAGGTAGTTCGGCAGAGTGGTGGTGCTGGTGGCCAGTCCAGAAAGCAGACGGCAGATCAGAGCTGCACCCTGCTAGCTTTCCCAAAGAGTGCCAGTACTTCTTCTGGATGTAATTCCCCAGGACAATGCCTGCTCACCATGCCTTCAGCTCTCACTACCACCAGGTCTTCTTATGTGCCATGTAGTGTTTTCTATGCTTTCCCAAAAGGAGATCGTCCCCTTATACGCAGTGCTAAAACTCCTAAGTGACTACTAAAGAAATAGGACCAGAACTTGGGGAATATTCAGGTAGTACATCAGCACATTTTACTCCTTTGGTCCATTAAAAAAATATTCTGTGTGGACACTTAATAGAACGGGAAAAGCTATGTGCATGTTCTTATGTGTACATGAGAACATCTTGTAACTTTCCCGTCAGCTTCAAACTCACATTTCATCCTGTCTTCTCTCACTGTGAGCACCTCTAGGGAGGAATGCTGTCTTCTATATCTTTGTGTCTCCTCTGGTACCTAGTAGAATGCATTCCACATGTTAGGCAATCCAAAAAATGCTTCTTGAGTGAATCAACAGTCTATAATAAGTAGTATGAAGTATAGAAAAAAGCAAAGACAATTACTTTTTAAAAATTACGTTAAAATTCCATTTGCATAGTTTTTATCTAAATTAAACTGATCAGTAATGCATTCTTGGAATCTTCAAAGTTGACTTCAAATTAAGTGATTTTTATAGTAACTTCTAGAGCTGTACCAAAAGAATCTTTAAAAGTAAATAGCTAATATAATAATTCAGTAATACTCTTCATATTTTCTTTAACCCAAATATCTATGGTATAATTAATTAAAAATCCTGTCTTGTCTAAAACTAATATTTCTCAGGTGAAAACTGTCTTCATCCACCCTGTGACTTTAGATGGAGCTAGAAACTGAACTAGAATGAATAGGTATTAATTTTTTCATGCCTCATCATAGTGCTATAGAATAAGTTTACAAAAAAAAAACCCTACTAAAACATTCACTTTTCCCTACAATCTTCAAACACTAGCTAATATCTGAAAATAGTATATGATCAGTATAGGCGACACTCAATAGCTCGCCAACAAATTGGAACATTCCTTTATTTCACTCAAGTATCCAAATAGTATCTCTTCTTGAGTTATCACGCTATGATTGCTGCCCCTAAATCCCACAATCTGATAATGTTCAGAATTTTTCCTTGCAAATACTAATTTTCTGCCCAAAGTTATTCTTCATTAGCTAACCTGGTGTGGCATGAAATCTGGGGGTGGCCAGCTGTCTGTTCTCTTTCATGCTCATCACACTCCTCCAAACCCCATCCCAGATAACAAAGTAGGTGCACAGTGTGGGCAAATAAGAGCAAAATCATCACCTGGAAAATCTTTAAGGATATGCTTGTGCATAAGAAAAAAATCATTATAGATAATGGGGCATTTGTAACAGTATATGGTCATGAAATCAAGCTGAGCAACATATCCATCCTTTCTTTTTCTCCTAGTATCAGCAGTATCACTAATAGGACAGGAACGGCTCAGCTGGAACATGGCCTTTCCCTTCTTGGGATACTAGTCACAGAAACAGTGCTCCTTTCCTTTTATTCTTACCACACCAATACCAGCTAATGAACTATTATTGGGGCACCTAGCTCATCATAAAATTTTGAGTGGAATGACTGCATTGTGATTATTCAAGGTGAAGAAAGAAATTTCTTCATATAGACTATTCAGAAGTGCAGTAATCTAGACAAAATAAAATTTATGTCTTTTAATATACTGTTTATATAAATGACTATATAGCCTGCAGTTCAGGAGAAGCAAGAAACTGCAGTTTAAGAAACAATAATACCAACACCACTGAAACCCGCACAAACTGGTCCAGGAGTCAGAATTCTTTCAAGGTCACTGCAGGAAACTCTCTTCACCTATCTTCACCTCTCTAGGCACCGGTTTCCTATACCCCTAAAAGTGTGAGAGTTGTGTTAGATAGTGTTTAAAATCACTTCTAGTTCTCAGATTGCACATTCTAAGCTCAAGGCATTGTGAGTATACAAATAAACTCCTCTAAATTAATTTTAAGAAGCTATGACTCACTAGAAATTGTCATTAACAGGTAGCTATACTGTTACTATTCCAAATATCTCATTGTTTTATTTAGAATGAATGATTTGTGCAAAGCTCTGGAACAAATACCTAAAATTGATGATCAAATACTTGCCTTTCATTTCTTCTCCCTTCCTCTGCCTGCCCTCCAGTGGTAGTGCTGAGCAGTGAACTCATCAAAAGAACAAAAATGAAGGCAGCATTCCAAACTGGTCTCAATCCTCATTCAGACTTCTTGGTACAGTAGTGATAATATTGTTTTATCTCTCTATGCCTGAGAAGAAAGGAATTTAGAAGATAATGTGACTTAGGCACAGTGCCTACTGAAAATTATAGCAACTTAGAGCAAAAATGTCAAGTGCAAAGTCAACTACTGGTTATTTTCTTTGAAATTCAAGGAACACTGAAGAAGGTTCTGTTTCTATTAAAGATGTCCATATTTTGAATGGGACAACTCTTGACAGCAGCAGAGGCATGATACAGCAGGAACTTCGGATGGTTTCCTGGGGAATCACAATTATGAGAGTAGGAGAAAACTCGGAATTTTGTGAACAGAATTGCCAAAAGAGAGAGGCTTCTAGTTAAAAAATTCATATCTTAAAAATAACCGAAGAGTGAAGACACTCTTTAAAGTGAATAATTTGGGACACCTGGGTGGCTCAGTGGTTGAGTGTCTGCCTTCGGCTCAGGGCATGATCTCAGGTCTGGAGATCAAGTCCCGCATTGATTTCCCTGTGAGAAGTCTGCTTCTCCCTCTGCCTATGTCTCTGCCTCTCTCTGTGTGTCTCTCATGAATGAATAAATAAAATCTTAAAAAATATAAAGTGAATAATCTACCCAGTTTATCCATGATCATGACCATTATCATCATTCTTATTATTCAAAAAACATCATATACCCATTGCTTTAAAACAGGTGTCTACTAACTGCTACCTGCAGGCCAAATCTGGCCCACTGCCCATTTTTGTAAGGTCCCCAAACAAAATCACTTTTTACAATTTTGAATGGTTTAAAATCAAAAGAATATTTCATGACAATGAGAGTTACATGAAATTCAAATATCAGAGTGCATAAATAATGTTTTATTAGAAGACCGCCATGGTCATTCATTTACATGTTATCTATGGATACTTTTGTGCTACAGAGGCAGAGTTCAGTAGATGCTACAGGCAATACATAACCCACAAAACTTAAAATCTCTACAATATAGCCTTTTATAGAAAAAGTTTGCTGAGCCCTGTCTTAGAGCCAAACTCACCTGTTCTATCTTTGGATATTGCCTCTATCACTCATGTGTGATGGGGTCATCTAGTGTCTGAAATGAGAAAATAGCACTATAAATGAAAGTAGGGGATGTAGCAATAGTGATAAGTTAACACCACTAAGTAAAGATCATAGAATTATGGATCTCTCCTTATACTGGATCACAAATGTTACGGACTATTGACGGCTGAACACCTGACTGCCCTTAAATATCTTATATTTCTAGTCCTGAAAAAATTGAACTTTTCCTCTCCTGTCCACAATTCCATTAGACTATTAAAAAGAACAAGTTATATCATTAATAAGGAAAATATTTTTGTGCTTTATAAATAATTTGTACAATGTTTTTATAGGTTACAGAATGTTTTACATGTGGTATATAATTTTATTTTATTATAGGTACATGTGCCATATTATACGTTAGAATGATGTTGTGGAAGTATGAGAAAAGCAAATGTTGACTTCTAAAATGATTGTTATCTTTCACATACAGATTTACTTGAAAAGATACAAATTTAAGAATGCAAAAACTGCAGATTTTTGGGAAGCACTTGAAGAGGTAATGAGTATATCCTGAAGTATTTCTTTGTCTGATTAACAAATGATTTGTCATTTCTTTATCTGACTGTTCTACCCTTTTATTCCCCTAATTTATTAATTATTGTTAATGTTTTTGAAATATCAGGCAAGTAATCTTCCAGTGAAAGAAGTAATGGATACGTGGACCAAACAGATGGGTTATCCTGTACTTAATGTGAAAGATAGGAAGAATATCACACAGAAACGCTTTCTATTGGACTCAAGAGCTAATCTTTCTGAGCCACATTCACCTCTTGGGTAAGCATCTATAATGCATTTCAAGAGAAAGGCAGAAATTTGTTGGAAATACTGGCCATTTGCTTGGATCTTGCTCTTCAGTACATGACTGATGGGTGAAAATATAAAAACACAGTATCTTTAGGGAAACAAAAGCATTCAAAGATAGCTCCATGGTCTCCAGGTTCAAAATGGTGGACTGACCACATGCATCCAAGTCCTGTTCTTCCCAGAAATCACTGAATAAAAGAATAAAAGTGCTAAAAGGAATAAACTCATAAAGGAAAGAAAACAAAGAGGAGGGCTATATGCATCATAGAATTCTAGGAGAAAAGCCAGAGGAGAAATATTGGTAGAAAACAAGGAAACTGAGAAAGATGCAGCCAGATAAAAAAGGGACTTGCTGTAGAGGTGGAAACATCTTCCCTATCCCTAGGCAAGCTCTGGGCTTACTGTCAGCATGAAGAATGGAGTGCAGGAATGAGAAGTGAGGCTGAAAATTGGGCAATTAATTTGAAGTCCAGACTCAAGACAATTGTGCCAGTCAGCCACACCTCCATTCCATTTTCCCTTCATCTGCTGCCATCCTTTCCTCTGTTCAGAGCTCTCAGAATCTGCCAGAAGTCTGGCAATGACCCAAGGCAAAAATCCAAGCCTCTCCCTCCCCTCCCCCCCACCAAATAAATTGACTGAAACGGTAGAGGAGAGCTAAGGATTTCCATTTGGTTAGGATGCCCAGAGTAAAGCTTTCCTCCTTATGGCATTTGCGGGATGGATGGGCTAGAGGTGCCAGCTCCCCGTATACATACACAGAGCTCCCAGTCAGACTTCCTGGTCAGAGGAAAAGCCTGTTTCAAAAATATACCTCCCTCTCAACACCAGAGGGATTACATACAAGATACCAAAAATAATATAGTCCTTCTTTCTGAAATATGGTTGGACCATTAAGATCACCAGACATATAAAAAAGTCTAAAAGCATAGAAGATAAAATCCCAATTGAACAAACAAAAAGGCTGTCTCTATAAGAAACACAGTTGAGGAAATAGAAAATAAATTTATGAAATACATTCAGAGATCAAAGAAGCTTTTAACACCCGTTAACTAAAAGCAGAATGTCTTTGAAAAGACAAACTTAGAATATAGCATTGCTCCGGAAGATTAAATTTTTGGTTGTCAAAGAATTATTAGACCAAGTAGAAATAAATTTGGGGCATTATCTCACGTTATGAGGCAAACACACAGAGATGACAAATATGAAAGGGAAGACAAATACGGAACATCCAGCACCCAACTAATAGATGTCTCTCAAAAAAAGAAAACAGAAACTTGAGGGGTAAGTTATATCAAAGAAATAATAAAGGACACAAGGATTCTGATTTAGAAGCCCCACTGAGTACACAGTACCAAAAAGGAAAAAAGATATATACCTAGCTATATCCTCATGAATGAAACAGTCATCTAAAAATGGTTGAAGCAAAAAAATATTTTCAACCTCCAGTTCTCTACCTGAACTGAACCAAATGCAAAAGAACAGAGACATTTTCAGATATGCAGCCTAGAAAATGCTTTCCACATGTGCTTCTTAGAAAGTTACTAGGGGCGGGGCGCCTGGGTGGCTCAGTGGTTGAGTGGCTGCCTTTGGCTCAGGGCGTGATCCTGGGGTCCTGGGAGCAAGTCTTGCATGCTCCCAGGGAGCAAGTCTCCCTCCCTCGCAGGGAGCCTGCTTCTCCTTCTGCCTATGTCTCTACCTCCCTCTGTGTCTCTCATGAATAAATAAATAAAATCTTAAAAAAAAAAAAAAAAAAGAACGTTACTAGGGAGAAAAAATATGAATAAATAAAAAAAAAAAAAGATGTGGATCTTGGAAACAGTGCATCCAACAAGGAAAGCCATCAAAGGAAAGGCTGGCCATTTGGCATTCAGGGGGCTCATGATCCCATGCCTAAGGGCAGGAAAACTGCCTTGGCTAGGTGATGGCCAGGAAAAAGCAAGTATGATTTAGAGAATGGAGAAACCTGAGGAGCTGATGAAGGCACATCAGTTAGGTCAACTCTAAAGAGGAAAATTAGACAAAATCAAGGCTGTATGTAAAAATTGTGATCCAAAAATATAAGCAGGTAGTATAATCTTATGCCATTGATAAACACAAGAAAAAGGAATGCATTTGACCCTTATGTTAGAGTGTTAGGGTAAATTTTTATTTAAGTGACTCGGGGGCCATGAAATCAGCCTATAGAGAAGGAAATGTAACTCTAACACACTTCTTGGCCAACAATATGTATACAACAGTATGATTTCATAAATGTTACTTATTGACTTTTAACTTTTATAACCAAGGATAAATAATAGCATAAAAACTTTGTTACAGTAGCAGAGAAGGTTGTAACTATAAGTGGTCTTAACATTGTAACAGGAAAATAAAAAAGCTGGCAAAAGAAAGGAGGTGGGAGAGGGAGGAGAGCTAGAAGAGCGCTGGGCTACTAATTCAGGGGTGTGCTGGTGTTGACCCTAATCCCAGCTCAGTGCCATCATGCTGGTAGCTTGAAATTGATTATATTGTGAGTTAATGGAAACCAGCAAATACTGTATTCTGTTCCACCACCCCCACGAGCCAGTTATTTACCAGCACTCCCTAGGATATCCTACAGTTTCTCCTCACTGTAAAATAGGGATAAAATCTCCTATTTTACAGTTAGGAGAGAGTAGCAATACTAAAATTTATGAAACAGGAAATGGCAGCATGAGTATAGATTGAAAAGAACAATTATAACCTATAGAAATCCAATAATAATTTTACTTTCTTAAATTTTGACTGTTAATGGGGAAATGGAAGAGAAAGTAGTATAAATAAACTCAATCACCCTCTCTCATTTATGAGTTAACAAATACTATCTGAAAAAAAAAGGAACTATTTAGAGCTACAGAATTAGCCATCAGAAGAATTAAACCCAGAAGCATTTTTTAAAAGGGGATGCTTCCAAAAGAGGGGCGGGAAGGGTGGAAAAGGAGACTGGCTTTTCAATGGCAGTCCTTCTGGTTTTTGATGAAGAGGTGTCTTTGTATAAATTGCACAAATAAAAATCTCCTGAATATTTAAACAGCAATTATAAATTTGATCAATAAAATTCTATCACTAGTATCTCTTATAAGAAACTTCTGGACATCACTATTTAAAATTTTATTAAACCCCATTTATAATTTTAGCTTTACAAACAGCTAAAGACATAGATTTATAAATTGAATTTAAAAAAAACTTCCTATATGTTTTTATGAATTTAACAAATTAAAATTCATAGAGCATATCAGATTTCTTGGGCATTTTCAGCATACTGAGAATCAAACCTTTAACTTTACAAACTCATACTTTTCTAGGCAATTTAAACATGACTACTGGGTTATGATATCCTTAGAATTTCAGTTAAAATTATAAATATGTCACTTCCCTCTAATGTGCCAGATTTTTTAAAACATTTGAAATATTATAAAAGCTGATGAAATGTCACACTTATCACACTTGTATGAATACAACTTATACAAAAAAATCTTTATTTTTATTTTTCTGTTTTTTTTTATTATTATTATTATTTTTACAAACCCTTGTGTTGAGGGCTTTCAATAGATCGTAGCGAGGGAACTGCTCTGCTACGTACAAAACCCCAACCCAGAAGCAGGTCGTCTACTAATGGTTTAGCACCAGGCTCCCCACGAACATGTGTTGAGTTATGGGGAAAATTCTTAATATTATATCCATTTCTGTATGACTAGTTATTTTTGTATACATTTCTGGGGTGCCAATGGCTGCCAAGAGAAGAGAAAAAAATCAGGATCTCAGGACCTCTGGTATAGGGCTGGCTTTGGGGATATTGTCTCAGTCCCGATTACCCAGATGTGTCCCCTCCTAGACAGGATCCTGGGTGAATGCAAACAACATAGTGTGTACAGAACTGGTTGTCTAGATTTCCTTTCATTTTCACCCTTGCCAATTTTTTTCCAGTTTCATTAAAAAATAATTGACAAATGTCATATATAAGTTTAAGGCATACAACATGATGTTTTGATTTATGTCTATCATGAAATGGCCACCACAATAGATTCAACTAACACCCATCACCCATGCCCATTTGTATTGTCTCTTCTTTCAACTTCTGAATAGTTGGTTTGGTAGAGAGACATTTGCACCCACTGCCACTTGATCTCTAATCTCTACTCTAATGATCTCTAATCTCCACTGCCCAATTTTCACTGAAAAGGTCCTTTGACCTCTTTATCTCCTTTTTAATAGTCTCAATGATCTTATTTTATAGTTACTTATGTATACATCATTACAAGATCAATTATTTGATAGCAATTAAGGTAACATGAGGAAGGAGAATTATAGGGTGTGACAAAGGTGTCCCAGAATAACTATAACATGGATCTTTTATAGTTATTGTTTTATGTTTTGGCAAATTAAGATTGGCCAAATTTAATACTGCTATTTAATAGATATTAAAACTTTAAAAGTATTTCTCTCTTGTAAAACAAGCTTTCACGGGGGAGTTTCACAGTAATTACTCTCTCCTGTCATATGTGCCCATTGGTACACTGAGTCTGGATTAACAGGTGAGTCAGCAGGTGTGCTTGAGTAGGGAGGGCCACGGAAGATTTTCCTAAGGAAGTGATATTTAACCTGAGTAGATTGATATGGGGGGATGTTCAAAACAGAAACTACAACAAATATGAAGGCCCCAGTGTTTAAAAAGTAGCATTACTCATATCATATGCAACACTTATTGAGCATTTACTAAGTAGCTGGTGCTACTTTTAGCACTTTAGAGCATTTTTTATAACAGGTGGGAAAACAGAAATAACTGAAGATGATTAAATAACTTATTCAAGGTTACACAGAGTATATGTGATGGAACTTTGATTTGAACACAGGCAGTCTGGCTCAGAGAAACTGAACAGCAGAGAGAGGCACCAGGCACAGTGGTGAGAGAGGAGGCAGGTGCCAGGCATGAACACCGTGTTAAAGATTTTGAACAACAGTATAAAATTCAAGGACTTCAAGGAGAGAGAATTGGCGGGTCACCTTTACATTTTTCAAAGTTTCCCTGTGGCTACATTATAAGAATGTAGAATAAGTCAGAACAGAGGGCAGTTTGGAAGCAGGAGGACCAGTTAGTATGATAATTGCAGTGAGTGACTCATGTGAGAGATGATGCAGAGGATGGGGTCTGCCCTAGAAGAGTGGCCATGGGCCAGAGGGGGTGGCAGATGTTGACAAAGATTGGGTTGAGCTAAAATTTCTCATTAAATAAATGAGATGCAGGTAATTGGACTGGATGAATTTGGAGATAACAATCTCATTTTAGAATATTGTTCTCATCTTGTTCTATAGTGGTCATAGCCAAATGTTCTAGAGAACCGAAAGATCTTTAGAGACCCACTTATACATATTCTATACAGTGAGTAACAGAACCTGTTCTCTGGTTTCTGATTCAGGGCTTCAAAAATTAAAAATTAACCCATACCCTAACCCTAACCCTAACCCTAACCCTAACCCATTCCCTAACCCATACCCTAACCCATACCCTAACCCTAACCCTTACCCTAAACCTAACCCTAACCCTAACCCATACCCTAACCCTAATCCTAACCTGTACCAGTAACCAGTAAGAGCACACTTGGGGGTTTCCGAACATCCAAATTGCCAAATTTCAAATTAGACTTTCCATCCAGGCATCAGAGAATGATGAGAACTCAGAATTATTAAATTAGCTACTTTCAAGATACTGGTTGGCTCCTGAGCAGGAACAACATCAAGAAAGCCAAGGGTGCTCACTTTGTTAAGGCCTGTGATCAGCCTCTTCTCCTGGAAGCATCAGACACTTGGCTCTATCACAATGAATGAAATTCAGAGGAAATGGGTATCTTGCTGGATAGGAATTTTGAAAACTAATAGTTCATGCCAAAACAAAGGAAGTCTGAATTCCTCGATCAAATGAGATCAGTCAGGGAGTGTCTGTATATACTTCTTTATCTTTTTTTCTATTTTGGAAAGGAAAGATCATTATAGAAGAGTTTTGTTTTCACTCTTTTCTCTTCATAATATATGAATGAATTGAAACCTAGATCTGACTTAGGTGATAATTCAATTACAAAACTCAACATAAGTGTAATCATTCTGTTAACTATAAACTGTTTATTTTATAGTTACTGTTTTATGTTCTAGCAAATTAGATTGGCTATATTTAATACTGCTATCTAATAGCCTTTGGATATTAAAATTAAAAATATTTCTCTCTGGAGAAACAAACTTCCACTAGAAAAGCTTCATAGTAATTGTTGCCTTCTATAATATGTATCCCCTGATTTGTTAAGCCAAAGACATACCCAGCACTGTTTTTAAACTGTGGGATTGCATTTTTTAAATTACTCTTTAGTTATGCATTCCACTCCACACAAATAAAAAAATTATTACTCAGCAAATGACATATATTATCAGGTTTTCACTTTTTAAGTTATACCAAATCTTTAAATTGAATTCATCAAGATTTAGAACATGGAACTATATTAACATTTATACATTTCTCTAATATTTTCTTTAGTTTTTACCTTCAGATACAGTTTTTATTTTATTTAGATTCATAGATACATGACTTTTAGTGATCACTTATTAAGTCAATCTACTTGCTCCATTTTTGTAAAAAAAAAAAAAAAAGTTATATGTACACAGGAAAATAAACCCAGAAAACATGTGCTATCCTGTTGAGAACATTTGTTAAAAATCTATAGTAGCACCTGAACAAGTAAGAGAGAAAGTGACATAATATCAAAAGTGACCCCTCATTATTTTTTACCTGATTGAGAAGCTAGATCATAATATGTGCCCTCATGCCCCCAGAAAGGAATCAGTCTTTTCTCCAATGTTAGTGTTCACTTACTGTCTGTCCAGATATATTCCTGTCTGGTGGGACATGTGGTTGATTAAACTGTACTATAAACTCTATGGCCCCCTCCCTTTTCTCATTGTTTACATATTTCAAGATTAGGGAATTCTTACCAGAAACTTTTTACAACCCAAATGACCCACACATGTGTAAGTTATTGTTTTAATACTATGGCCTCAACTTTCTCTTAGAAACAAACTAGTTTTATCTCTCCATCAGGGGAAATTCTCTATCAGGGACATGTCTTTGGCAGTCCACCTCAATGTAAACAGGGGAAAAGGGGAGTAGGTGTATTATTTTGGGGTAATCAAAGTGAATTTCTTTAGTGAAAATTAAGTTGGTCATGTTTAATACTACCAGAATTTGTTATAGTATTAGATACAAAAAAGTGAATCATATCTTTAAAAATGAAATTTGATCCTCCTGGATTTTGGGTAACATACAGAAGACTTTCTCATTCCATTTATGTAATTTCCATTTCTTGACACTTTGTACTCAAATCTATTATTTTACTCAGGTTAGATTTGATCCTATAAAGGATTTTAAAACTGTAAAATTCTATAGCCTCAACCCTCTATCCTTTTAGTCTTATGATCCCCTCAGACTTAAAAGCAATATTTTTACATAACTTCATAGTGTATCATATGTCCATGTTTAGGCACAGTGTGGTCCCAGAGACCACATTTTGTAGGGGATAGTCAAAATATGAAATCTTGATTGTGCACACAGGGCATCTAGATACTTGCATGCTTCATCCTTTCAGTCAGGTTGGCATTGGGGAAATATAGTGAAGGAAAGAAATGTTAGTTTATGTGGCAACACCAAAACAGAAGAGTAGTAAAAGAGTGAAATACGTAGATAGGATGTGACCTTTAAAAATGCTTGTTTATGGGATCCCTGAGTGGCTCAGTGGGTTTAGCACCTGCCTTCGGCCTGGGGCATGATCCTGGAGTCCCAGGATCGGGTCCCATGTCAGGCTCCCTGCATGGAGCCTGCTTCTCTCTCTGCCTCTCTCGCTCTCTCTCTGTGTCTCTCATGAATAAATAAATAAATAAAATCTTAAAATAAATAAATAAAAATGCTTGTTTGTCTATCTCTTGAGAAACTGCAAAGGATCACTCTTTGGTTGGCTTCCCTAAAAGCAGATCCTGAGTTGATGATTCAAGTGAAAGCTACTCACCTGGAAATGTTTCTAAGAAAGGCTGAAAGGGTAGTGGGAAGTGGGATGTCAAGCAGCAAAGTGCAATTATCAAGCAGGTGCTATAGAGGGTAACTATGCAGCAGGGAAACTCTGGAGATAGTGCTTTAGCATGGTCCTGACAGATGGGGCAAGGAAGGTTCTCATACCCATCCATCATTGGCTAAGGGCTGTGTCTAAGAATGTAAATTCCAATGAACTGTTGGCTTTCCTTGCTCGGGCAGCTAGAGGGCAGTCCTCTGACAGAGACACCCAGGTGCTTGGCTATTGGCAAGGAGAGCATGCACATTGGGATCTGGGGTGTACAAAAATGACAAAGAGATTCAAGGGGATAAAGGTGGAGCACTGACAATGCTTGCAACATGACCTAAGAAACAATTTATGTATTGGTCCTGTGGAGCTTATAGCCAAAAACATTCCACAGCAACAAAATCCTCAAAGAACACTACTAATAACTCAATCCTATAAAATATTTCAACAGTTATGAAACAAAGGATTACTTCTTCCATGTAGATGGCAAAATGTATTCTCCCCATGGGGTGCCTGGGTGGCTTAGTCAGTTGAGCCTCCAATTCTTGATTTTGGCTCAGGTCCTGATCTCAGGATCCTGGGATTGAGCCGGGTAGCAGGCTCCCTGCTCAGTGAGGAGTCTGCTTGTCTCCCTCTCCCTCTGCCCCTCTCCCCTGTCACACACACTGTCTTTCTGAAATAAATAAATAAATAAATAAATAAATAAATAAATAACAAATAAATAAATAAATAAAATTGTTAAAAAATGTATTCTCCCTGAATTACATAAATTTTATTATATCTTGAAGGAGAAATATCATTCTCCATTCTCTGGCCGGGATTTACATGATCACAGATGAAGAAAAACAAGGTGAACTTTGAGTCAGAACCCAAATCCAAACAGAGATTTGTCTTCTTTCTAGGTCTCTTGAATTTTCTGATTGATAGTACATGATATGAGAACAATCAAAAAAAGTTAAGACCTCTTTTGTGAGATTTCAAGACTAAAATATTAAGTATATATCATACCTAAGTATGAAGCTAACCTCCACCCCCTGCTCCACAAGGAAATACTGAGAACACTAAAAACCTCCCAAACATGCTTGTCTGATGATATTTCCTTTGCAGTACACCTGATTCACATGATGCAAAATAGGAGATATTGAAAGAACATGAGACTCTTTAAGGGATGGATGGTAGTGGTATAATTTAAATTTCAACATAATCTCTAAAATGTGTTATTTCCTGCATGGTGTTTTAAGATTGTCTTCTGAATTTGAAAAATGCTTTGTGTTCCTTGACAGAAACTAAGCATATTAGAATATGTGCAAGTATGTGTGTAAAAGCTCAATGTTATCATATAATGTATTATATTTACACAGTATATTTATTTCAAACCCTCAAAGCATTTTATTGAAATAATCTTCATGCTTAGCTAATTTGTTGATAGAAAGTTCCAAATTTTAGAGATTTATAGAAATTTAAAGCAGTTATATGCCTGTCTTCATCACTAAAGAGTGTTATATTAATGGCATTAATCATATCCTATTCATTGGATGATGATTTATGAGGAAAACATGCTTGTCTATTGGCTTTTTAATTTTTTTTTAATTTGGGGAATGTTTTTATTTTTTAGTAATAAAAGTTACATTTTTCTTTTTAAAAAACTTTAGTTACACATGGAATATTCCAGTTAAATGGACTGAAGATAATGTATCAAGTATTACATTCTACAACAGGTCAGAAACAGGAGGTAAATATCATCAATTGATTTGTTTCTTCTTTCGAATTAATGTGCCCCATTAAACTAATGTAAGTGTAAAGAAGCCACAATAAATTTGGAATTTATGATGTAAATTTCAGCTAAAAGAGACCTCTTAAGTAACTTACCAATGAATTCAAGCCCTTATCTACAATAATGAGAAATTTCCTACCAAGGAGATATTCTTTTTAAGATTTACGATGACTGAAACAATAACAAATACCCATATCCAAGTAAGGGTCACACACCAACCATTGGATGATCAATGTGTAAGTTTTCTTTCTTCCCCCTTTGCTCATTTCTTCCCTCCTTTCCTTCCTCCCTTCTTCCTTTACTCTTTTCCCTTTATATCAGAGAAGTAAGTCATAAAATTTCTTAAAAGGTTATGTGACAAGCCTGGTTTCTTAAAATGCTATCATTAAATTGGATTTACCATTTTTACAATTCAGTATGACTTTAGAATCTTTAATAACTCAAAATTATCTTTTCTAAGTTATATATTGTCACCAGTAGCTCAAGGCACTACCTATATCTATTCCCTTCCTTCCATTCTCCCATCTATCCATCCATCTCCCTAAATGAATTAATTGGCATGTGCCTGTGTTAAAATTCAGATGTGACTACTCTGCTCACTTAAATCAACTAGAAATATATTTGTGTATTCTATCTCTCTTGGTTTATCTCTTCCTTTGTTGAAAAAATTTAGTTATATAAAAACAAGGAGGCCTTATTATCACACAGGTTCTCTCCTCCAAATTGTTGAAAAAAATAACAGAGCCAGTTTTAACAACCATCCCAGAGATTCCTGATTTTTATACTTTTACCATTGTACTTGTTTTATGTTTCCAAATTGTTTCTTTCCTAAGACAAATGATACTCTTCTTCACCTCCTCCCATGCAGAGTTGGTTTCAGAAAAGCATTTGGCATGGGCTTTCACCTATAGCCTCTTAGAAATAAAAGTAAAGTAAATCATTTATCCTTTATTTACATATGCCTATTTGCTCCTGCAAAATATTATAAAATATTAATGAGGTCTGAGTTCCCCTAGCAAGAAAATTTTTACCCCATTTCAAGGAGGTTGATTTTTTAAACAGCTTTATTGAGATAAAATTCACATATTATACAGTTCCTCCCATTTAAAGTATATAATCCAGTGGCTTTTTAAATTATATTTGCAGATATGTGTTATCATCATCAAAGTCAAATTTAGAGCATTTTAATCACCTCAAAAATGACATTCTGTACCCTTTAGCTGCCCATCCCTCTCCCCTCACAGACCCCCAGCCCTAAGCAACTGCTAATCCACCTCTGGTCTGCATAGTTTTGCCTATTTGGAACATTTCATATAAATAGAATGATATGTGCAGTATTTCATGACTGCCTTCTTTCACTTAAAATAATGTTTTCAAGGTTCATCCATGTTGTAAGCATATATCAATACTTCATTCCTTTTTATTGACAAATTATATTCATATCATATCATTATACCACTTCCCATTTATTTATCAGTTAATGGGCATTTGCATTATTTCTACTTTTTGGCTGTTAATACTGCTGTATTAACTTTAATTAATACTGCTGTATTAACTGCTGTATTAATACTGTAAACTTGTACATTTGTGTACAAATTTTTCTGCAAATCCAGGTTTTTTTTCATCGTTGGATTTTTTTTACTTTTATTATAAATTCTTTTGTGTGTGTGTGTGTATTTATTTTTACTATAAATTCTACCAGCTTTGCTACTGTTGAGACAAGAATGCTTTCTGTTGCTTTATTGCAAAACTTTCTCTTGACCATTTATACTAACAATTACTTTGATTGTTATGGTCAACATTTCTCCCAAATTCTTCTAGAGTTCCCAGATCAATGCCATTTAATCTAACTCTTTTACATATGATTATGTTGTTTTGAATACTGAGCTCTATCTTTCAAGATCTGCCTTCTGACCATTCTCTTACTCATAAGAATGCTTGCCAATGGAAAATGGAGAAGACCAAAAAAAAAAAAAAAAAAGACTTTTTAAAATGTGCAATACCACTGGGTTTGGGTGGCTCAGTCAGTTAAGTGTCCAATTTATGAGTTTGGCTCAGGTGATGATCTCAGGATTGTGAGATTGAGCTCCAAGTCAAGCTCCACGACCAGCTTGGAGCCTGCTTAAGATTCTCTCTCTCTCTTGCTCTCCCTCTGCCTCTGTCTCACCACCTCCCTAAAAAATGTCAAATACCACTGATAAAAGGCATAATAAGCTACCATTGGAAAGTTTTCAGTGAATTTGGTTTAAAATTAGAATATGTACAAGTATATGTGTTGCACACACATTGGTTACTATTGGTTAACTGAGGGTTAGAAGAATTTTGGCAGTTGCTTGATTTGCTGCTAACAAATTTCAGAGCATGAATAATTTGTCTTTGCTAACAGTATTTTCATGGAATGAAGTTTCTAAAAAAGTGAATTTTCCAGATATCTAAAGCTTACTCAAGTGTTTTGTAAAATAAAGTTGAAGAGTTAACAATAAACATGTTTCTTATATGGATTATATACTTATTAGAATATTTGAATAATAAGTTTATTCCATGTTAATCAATCAATTAATTCGTTCTTCAAGGAAGTTTTTACTGAGAACTAATTGTGTGCCAGACACAGAGGTAGGCACGGAGATAATGCTGAGGGGAAAAAACTCTTCGCCTCTTGGCACTTACTGTCTAGGGAGGGTGCACACAAGTCAGCAGAAAAAGATGTGTCATGAGTGGCTGATGTGGTAATAGCCAATGGGACTCACTGAAGAAATACCAGCCCAGATTTGGGAGTTTGGGAGAAGTTACTAAAGAAAAGAACTTCTAGGCTGAGAGCTAGGGGGATAGAATTGACCAAGTATAGATACGAACTATGCTCTGGGCAGAGAATGCTAGTAGGAAAGTTAGGGCAGAAGGCTCTGCCAGCAGCTGTAACCCTCTTTTTACATTGAACACAACTATAACTATTGACTTAGCGGTCTTTCTCCTCCCCATACAGTATTTCTTGAAGAAATGGAGCTTACTTATTTTGCTTGTGGTTGTTCTATATCCTTATCAGCTACCCAGTAATTGTTTATTGAATGAATGAGTACAAGAATGAATGAAGAGGCTCTAATGTTCACAGAGCTTTGATGACAAACCTGCCTTTATCTGAAATTTCAGAATCATGACTGCTTACTTAGCTAGAAGCAAACTAGAAATCTCTTCCTACTTCAAAGTGTCTGCTCCATTTTTAGGCTATGCAATAAGTTCCTGTTTCCTGTTTGGGGACATCTTCAGCTCTCAGCTTAGAGCCCAGATGACAAACATGTCCCAAGTGCACTGGATGGACAGTCAGCTCAGGTTACCAGCCCTACCTCCCTCCTCTTGGCTTCTTTGATGATTCATCAGTTAGAAATTTCCCAGGCAATGTTGGGACTTCCCCCAAGGTCTTTTATTTACATTTGTGTTGTACATGATATTTTAAACATTAGAAAAACGAAACATGTAATTTATAACAAAAGAATAGGACCTCTATCACAGACACTTCTCAGGCTGCTCCAACCTGCCCTGTGTAATCTCTCTTCTCATTGTTTATAGTATGTTTTATCTATCAGTTTAATCAATCCTTCCTTATAACTAGTATTACTACTTTATATTTTAAATATCATCATTGTAATTTAATCTCCATATGCTTTGTATTTCCTTTTTTAAGTAAATGATAAAGTCCTTGGAGATGCAACCTCTACATCACACTTCTTGATGGCTGGTCAGGAATACCCTATTCTCAACAAGGTTCTCTGCACATTTTAAGACTTACTAAGAGTTTAGTGAGTCCTTGCTTAATGGATGCTTGTTTGCTCTCAGACTGCTGTGATTTTAGAGGATGTCTGTATATACTTTAGTCATGCCTCTATCTTTAGTACCAGCTACTATTTTGTCAGTGTACCTACATTTAGTAGTATACATTTAGTAGTTAGTTACTACTACTACATTTAGTAGTATATCACCTTTTTGCTTTTTATCTTCTGCTTTCTAATATTTAGAAGACTTGAAGATTATCACATGATGTCAGAAAATTAATCTTACTGAAACATAATATTTTAAAATAGGTATTTCTAAGTGCATAGGGTCCAAAAGAGGGTCTAGGCAATAGGAAATTGTATAGACTTTGTGATGACCATTTTCATAATTCTTGTAGATTTGAAGATACATTCTGAATGGTTTAGATAAACAAACCCTGACTACATATAAATAGAATATTACTAGAAGTTGATGGTAGTTATATTTAAATATTTCATGTCAAAATAATTATGGGCATATATTTTTAAATTTAATAACAATGAGAAAGAGAGACTTTCTTCATTCTTTCAAGCTGAGCTTCATGGAATGTTTGAATTTTGATTGGATCATTATGAATTCAGTTTTGCAGATTCAAGAGCTCAGTTTCATCAATTCAGCCCTGGTCAACCAAGTCTTGGTAGATTTATTCACACAAAGCAAACACATAAGAATGCTAATTTGTTAATTTATACAAATAAAAATACACTGGCCAAGGTGAACCAGAATATTCTTGTCAGCTAATTAGGTATCTCTTTCCAGGAAGAAAGTTTACTTAATAAGAGTAAAGAGAGAGTTAAGGTAGATCAATTATTTTAGAGATTTCATCAAGCTGTGATAGCCTCATATATTGCATTAACCAGGGGAGTCTAATTATTGCATTTAGAGGCTATTTTGATGCAATGAAAGTTTCTTATTCATGCATCAGTCCAATGGAGATATTCCTGAAATGTTATTTCTCCTAGGTGGCCCACTCTCAAATAATAACTTAGAAATCCTCTTGTCCTTCCTCTTATGGCTCCACTGCCCCTTGGACCTCTGATTCCTCTGCTGGATCTTTGCATCTGACCAGGAGACAGAGGAAGATAATGGAGGGACCAGGTCTAGAAGTGCATTTATTACTTCTCCCCACAGTTTGTGTCCAGTTGTCAATCCCATTTTGCTACCTAACTACAAGAGAGACTAATAAATAAAGTCAGGAGAAAAAAGAATAGTGTGGTAAATAACTAACATATCTCTGTCACATATACTGTTCTCAATAAGAGGAAATCTGTTGAAAGATCTGGAGTCCATGTACCAGCTCAACTGTGCACCTACTTCCCTGGGTAGACTGACACACCCTGAGAGATCTTCATTATCCAACTCTTCTTTGTAATTATTTCTTCCCATTATCCAACTTTTCTTTGTAGTCATCAAAACATCACCAGTGATCATTCTTCATCATAGTAGCCAGATTGCATTTTTTCCAGATTCCTGCTAATTATATTATACTTTTCTTTTTAGGGAGATTCTCTAGGCCACTTGCTGAGATTTAAGAGGGACTCTATAATTATTACTAATAACATAATCACTAATACTTTCTTAAATAAACGATTTGTTAAAATATTACCACAAATGTATACCCTATCCATTTTACAATAGATGATGTTAATTTTAGCTTCAGAGATTAAAATTTTCCTCCTAGACCCTAAATTCTGATAGTGCATCCTAGTAGAAAATTCTAAGCATAAATAGTGTGTCATTAGTCAAAAAGTACTACTCATGTATCTTTCAGCTGTGTTACTAATATGTGATGCATAAAATGTAATATCAACTGTCATTTTATACCAAAAAATAATTTGCTTAAAGGATCAATGCAAGAAAGCATTTACATCACTAAAGAAAAATGTTTCTTTCTTTGTAATTATCAAGCTATCACAAACTATCTAGTTGTCTAAACTTTGTTATAATTATTTATATAAAATAGTATACAGGCATACCTCAGAGACATTGCAGGTTGGGTTCTAGACTACCACAACAGAATGAATCTTGCAATAAAGCATGTCAAATGAATTTTTTGGCTTCCTAGTGCATAACATAAAAGTTATATTTACATTATACTGTAATCTGTTAAATGTGCAATAGCATTATATCTAAAGAACAATGGACATACTTAATTCAAAAATGCTTTATTGCTAAAAATGCTAACCATCACCTGAGCTTTCAGTAAGTCATAATCACTGAGCACAGATCACCATAACAAATATAATAATAATAATAATGAAAAAGTTTGAAATGTAAGAATTACCAAATTGTGACACAGAGACACAAAGTGAGGAAATGCTGTTGAAAAAATAATGCTAATGGACTTGCTCCATACGGGGTTGCCACAGACCTTCAATCTGTAAAAAAAATGCATTATCTACAAAGGGCAATAAGCAAAGTATAATAGAGTGAGGTATGCATGGATTAAAGAACTGTTATGAGAACTCTATGACAGAAATCTATCTGGGTGGACCTTAAATAGCCCCTGGATGAAATTTTGAAAAGGTAATTATCCATCCTCACCATCTAGACAAATAAAAGAAAAAAAGAAATTTTCTAGAAAGAACTCCTACCCCCCCAAAAATTCACTCAACCCTTTTATGCATAAAAATAGCAAGAAACAGAACAAGATGACCTATTAATTGAATGATAGGGTGTTATGTGGCCATTAGATTCACATTTTCACACACAGGTATCCCCCACTTTCTGAATGTTCATGTTCTACCATTCATTTTTACAAAAGACCTACCTTAGTATGGTAATGGCTTTTTCCATAAAAATGAAGATGCTCTTTGGATTTCTTTCCATTAGCAAAAGCAGGTACTAATGTAGGTCTTTTGTGAAAACATAGTGGAATTATTACAGACTTTTAGAAAATGAGAGTCCTCTCTTTATGCCATTTCAGGTTATGCAAGGTTTCACAGGAATGCTCCACTTTCAGATGGGGGGTGCTCTGTATAGAAGACAAAGTTGCAAGATATTTACAATGTACTTTCAAATGAAAAGGATTATGAATCTTAAAAACAGTAAAGTCCCATTATGTGTATTGTGTGCACATCTATGCACATATATGGAGGGAACACATGCAGAAGACAAAACATTATGTTAACTAGTGGTGGGTAATTTTTATATTCATTAAACATTTTTTGTATTTTCCAAATACATATTTGGAACTGTAAGGAACACACAGGACCGTGACAATCAGAAAAACAGTTAAAAGTAAGTGGAGAAACAAGAGGAAACATACGCCCCAACTGCCATGTGATGCCAGGAATGGGCACCAGTATTTTAGTCCTATCTTACTTCACTATGTAACTAAACAATCCAACAGTATTTTGCTGTTGACAACTGTTTTGAAAGTAGCATGAACTTGGAAAGTCCATAACTACTGACTTCCTGGATCTCAGCTTCCTCATCTATAAAGTGAGAAAAATCACAGTAACTCTAGACAGGCTTAACTAGGTATATATAAAGCACACTGAAATACTGCAGTATTTAGATGGATTGCCAGGAACTTCTCAATGTTATTTATATTCGCCTTGCTATTTATAGAACTGCGGCATATCCCCTTTCATAATAATGAGGATAGCTACCATCTGTTGAACAAATAACTGTGTGACCAACACTTTACTGATGTTATCTTATTTAATCTTCACAACAGCCCTGTGAGGGATTTTTATCCTGATTTCCCTCATGGTGAATGGGGACACAGAGAGGTCAAGTGATTTGGCCAAGATCACACAGCTTGTTAGTCACAGAGCAAGGGTTTTATCCTAGATCTGTCAGACTCAAAAGTTCATGGTCTTTTTCCTAAAACATATGGCTCTGCGCTTAGCAAGAGGCTCTCCTCCAGATACAAACATTCAAAGTGTACGGTTGCCAAAAGATTAGCTTCCTTTCAACAACTTGTCCATGGGAAAATGACAAAGAAAGATAAATACTACATGAGTGAGGTAAAAGTTTATAATTCGTCAAGTACCTACTCTGAACATTCCTAAAAAAAAAATGTATTGTTTTGTTGAAGAGCTTACTCATATTATGAAAAACTACTGTGTCCTGGATATCTTCCAAACCATGTGAACACTTTCAAAATTTAAATTTCTTTCCTCCCAAACTAACTCACCTTCCTCTATTCAGTAATGGCAATATCATTATTTATCCCATCATGCAAGCCATTTCCCCTCCTCTAACCGTCCACATCTAGTAAGAAAACTGACTGCTGATTTGACCTGAGATGTATCATGAAAACATCACCTTCTTTCTTTTTCATTACCTCCACATTAGAGTAGGGTCTCATTCCCTCTTGCCATAGATTATTATAAGAGACTCTAAAACCTCTTTCCAATATCTCTCTCATACCACCATCAAAACTGTCTTTCTAGACAGCAGATCTGAGCATGCTATTGCCCTGCTTAAAAATCCTCTCTATCTAACCATGTATCAGAAGATGGATTCCTTTACATGGCACGTGGCTCTTGCACTCCGAAGCCCTGGACTTTCTTTACAGCCTCATCTTCCATCTTCCAGTATCACATCCTATGTTGCACTACATTAAACTATTTGAAATTTCTAAACAATACAAAGCATTCCCACAGCTCCCGGGAGGGGCTGGCTGAGCTGGCGCAGCAAGCCAACCCCGAGGAGATTGAGCTGGGCAAGGATGAGGATGAGGACGAGATGGACCTGGAGCCCAACAAGGTGTGGCTGGAGCAGCAGAGTGTGCCGGCCGCTGTGTTCGGGAGCCTGAAAGAGGACTGACATGACCCCTGATGGCCCTTGTGCCCCCCACCCCCAGCATCCTCCAATATAGCCTGTATTTGTGAAAAAAAAAAAGAAGGATTTTATTATCACCCTCCTGCACCACCACCATCACTCTTGCAGTGATGCTGCTGCTCACTTATTATTTAAATTGTATATTGTCCTTGCAGACAAAAGACTGTATGAATTAAAAATATAAAAGCAATGCCAACAAATGAATACTGGTCATGTCAGAGCACAGCTATTATTTTAAGTGAATATTTTTTTTACCTCAAACATAAGTCTCTGTTTCTTTAATTGAATTTCTAAAAATCTATACACTAGAGCCCTATGTAAATACTGGATGCTACTTTAGAAAGAGAGATTTAATTTGGCAAATCCATTGATGAAAAGCATTGATGTAATCAATTGAAATAAGGAAACAGAAGACTTTAAAAAGATAAATAAAATTAGAAGAGCAAGTATGACATGAATTACAAAATCAAGAACGTTGTATTTGGATTTCAGTTCTATTGCAAACCTTCTTGACATTTTAAAAGCATTACTGATTCTTAAATCATTATTTTGATAGGCAATAGCCATTTCCATCCATTTAAATGTTGATTTTAAAAAATGAAGTATTCTTTTAAATGTTTACATTTTTATCCTCTCCCTAGGCTGCCCAATGAATATTCTTTGTGTAATTAATCCATCATGATTAAAAATATATGGACTACCCCCAACAGCATGGACCTTTCTGTCTTTTGGCATTGTTTTCTTTTATTGGAGGATTGACAAGCATAGCATTATTTCACTCATTTGGCAAGCTTCTACCAGTAAAAAGTATAAGTCACAAACCATAGGACACTTATTTACATTGGTTATTCTTTTTCAGCTCACGCACTACAGTGACATTCTAAACTTAGGCAACTAAATAAGAATTAGGCTTTGGGGCTTTGGATCCAATCAAACTTGACTCCTTGAGCTGATATTTCTTTTCTTTTCTTTTCTTCTGACCCTCTGGGCCTAATTTCTCTGTGTTTACAGCACATGCAAACATGTTTCTCATTAGTGTTTATTTACTACCACAGGAATCACTTTGAATTCTTCTAATCCTGCTGGAAATTTTTTTCTCAAAATAAACCCAGATCATATTGGGTTTTATCGTGTAAATTATGAAATACCAACTTGGGAATGGATAGCTACCAATCTTTTCTTAAACCACAAGGTAAGAGTAAAAATTGGTTGTGGTTGTGAATTGTTTTACTTTTGCTCTAAGAACAGCATCTTGATATTAATTTTTTCAACATGCTTTGCTTTAGTAATTGCGTTACTTACCTCTTTTTCTTTTTGTTTTCAGAGCTTTTCTTCTGCTGACCGTGCAAGTCTTATAGATGATGCTTTTGCCTTGGCAAGGTGAGTTTTGGAAGGAGAGTGGACTATTTAAAGAACAGTGGATTTTGTCATGAATCTCTTTTTTTGATGAATTGCAGCCAAGTTTAAGTATTAGTGGTAGTTTAAAATATCCAAAGTCACTATTTATAACATTATTGTTTTCCTTAACTCTTTTTTTAAAACTCATATAAGCCTCATAGCTGAAATGCTCATATTCACTCTTAACAGACACAGAAAAACTCACCTACCCTACTGACTTTGAGTAAGGTTCATTTATATCAGAGCCTTTGAGCTAATTTGAGTGACATTTGCAAATGCTCAAAAGTGCACCTTCATAATTTGATTTAATAAAATGATAATGTGTTTCATTCACTTACTTCTATGAGCCTAAGCCCACTGTATGAGTTTATGGCTAGAGTTGTCAACTCTTGTTCAGGTCATGAGGGTAAGAAGAATGAGACCGGGTGCTCTAGGATTGATCAGAATTAAGGTACCACTTAAGAAATTTGACTTTTTTTGTTTTCATGGCCTGAAGGTAACCTACACTTAGAAAAAAATCAGCATAGATTGGGAAAATGCAGGAGTAGTAACTACAGTATCTTTGGGATTTTTTGTTTTGTTTTGTTTTCAAGTAGTCTGACACCACTATTTCAACAGGTGTTTCTTGAATTTCTGGGATTACTGTAGGAGCCAGGGACACAACCAACTGGTTTTGCTGGCTTTGTAGTGGCTTCATCCTAGATACAAGCAGTGTACTGGGAAGGAGATGCTTCTTTCTCAAAAAGTCTTCACTAGCCCCTTTGTCTGGGTTAGGTGTCCCTTTCATGGGCCCCGTGTGTCACCACAATATTATACTATCATTTCTTATTAACTGTCCATCTCACTTACCAAATTGTAAGTTACATGAGGGGAGGCACCCAGATCATGTTCCTGTTTATTTTATTCCTGGCTCTTAACTGTGACTGGCCCATGGCAGAAGCTCATTAAATATGACCCCAACACATGTCTGAAAGATAGTATACCATCACCAAAGGCATGGGAGAACTATTTTACACAGACTTCCTAGATGATACACTGGAAGTCAGAAAACCTTCTTGACATCTTTTAAGGAGGAAATGGATAGGGTTATAAAACAGGTTCTGGGACAATTAAAATCTTGATTCTGTATTACCTTGAGTAAATTTTTTTTTAGGATTTTATTTATTTATTAGAGACATACACACAGAGAGAGAGAGAGAGAGAGAGAAAGACAGATAGAGAGAAGCAGAGACATAGGAAGAGGGAGAAGCAGGCTCCATGCAGGGAGCCCGATGGCGGAATCGATCCCGGGTCTCCAGGATCACACCCTGAGCATGAAGGCAGACACTTAACTGTTGAGCCACCCAGGCGTCCTACCTTGAGTAAATTTCTTCTCACTGACTTCATTTCCTTATGAGTAAAATGGAGATGATCTTATAAGACTCATTTGAGAAATAAATGAAATAATGCTCATAAAGCACCCGAAACAATGTCTGGCCCATAGCAAGTGCTTAATAAAGTGTATCACTTGACTGTACCAGACACTGCATAGGCCTTGGAAATTAAATGGTAAAGGAAGATAACCAGTATATGAAAACACAATAGAACTATTAAGAATTCTTCTGGGGGGAAACTCTCCTAGGAATGCATCATGACCTTTTCCAAAGCTTGGCATCTTGGCTGTTAGAGATTACACAGAACTGCAATATCTTTATGGTTAAATTCCCATCATAATACAATGCAGACAGTTTTTTTTTGCTTTAAGAAGTAAAAGCTTCTTGAACAGGTCACTCTGGGGAACTGTGTATAAAGCAATTAATTCATACAATTGAAAGACTTTCTTGCATTTGCCCAGTTCCTTGGCCACAGCCCAGTAAAATTTTGGAGAGATACGGAAAGGAAGAAAGTAAAAGAAATTTGAAAACCAAAAAATACGTACAATCACACAGCAACTGATCTGGAAAATAGCTGAGCAATCACCTGAGCTATAACCTGAGCTATTTAGTTATCATCCAATTTCCTTCTGTAATGCATGAGGAAAACAGGACTCAGGGAAGTAGAGTCCATCAATATTGGCTATAGCCAGGTGTGGTTCACTCTGAATCTTTAGGGAGAAAAAAAAGGAGAAACATGTAGCTAAACAGGTTAGTACCTGTGATAAGATAAGAATTTATACAGTTCTACTTGGGTGTTTAAAAAGAAATGTTAACTATCATGTTTCATAAGCAGGGGTAAAAGAGCACATCTAAATATAAATGTATTCTTGATTCTCCTATCCCCAAAATAGAGGAGCTAGTACTGTTACTGTCCTGGATGAATATCCAGATGGGCACATTTGTTCAAGACAAGGAATAAAAATTCTCCCAGCTACTTCAAGTCCCCCCGTCTTTGAATTTGAGTCAAGTCCAGTAAAACCACCAAAGTTACCAACTTCATTTAAAGTTCTTCCTTGCCCCCAACTCAGGCTGGTTTCAGGCCAGCCACCTACAGTGGGAACAGGGTGCTTAATGTCTTCTCCATTTTGCTGCATGGAACATATGCTTCTCCTTACTTACTAGACTGCCTCTGATTCCTCCAGAACTAAGGTGAGGAGAGCAGGGAGGGAGAGCAGGTGAAGGGAAGAAAGATCCTCATACGCTATCTACGTTTGGTCCTCTGTGAACTTCGTAGATGTTTAATACTAGCTCATTTTCTTGTGTGCTGTGTTCATGGGGTATTTGCCATCTGCACCTATTTTTACTGCTAAGAGTCTTTCTCTTGTAGTTCCTTGAGATGGGTAAGTGAAAACCTCTGAACCATATCTGGTCCAAAGGAAGTATGAATATATTTTTTCCCCCAACAAAGTCTGGAAGAATGGGCCACTTCAGTCTTAACTCCTTTACTCTGAGATTAGAGCAGTAGTCAACCGTAGTCTCTTATCCATTAGATTTCTCAGAGTATCAAACACTAGGCCACTGTGCCCTCAAACTTTAGGATACGCAGGTACAACTCTTCACGTGGTTTCATTGAAGCCCCTTTTCCTAGGCTTCATGTGAGAGGAAAAGCCTCCTGCATCCTCCTCTTCTCTGTGGGAGGAGAATATTCACAATACCCTGACAGTGCTCCCCCAAAGCCCTCTTTTAAAATGTCTCATTCTGCCCCTAGCCTCTCCAATACTTTTAATAGCTGGTGATAGGTTATCAGCTAAGGGTCACAAAAAGGGTCACCACGTTAGTTCCAACTTGGTGGGCCTGTATCTTATTTTGGGGTTTAGGCCAAAGGGCCTGGTTTGGGGGTTAGGCAAGGGGTCTTGCCAGAACAGAGGCAGAAAGAATCCTTTTTTGTCCACCTGTTACATTAGGGTTTTCTTTTTCAATAGCTTATTGTGCTATGTAATCACTGTTTGCTAAAGCCAGGAAAGGGATGAGGAATAACATAAGGGAAAGCAGAGAGCACTGCCTAACAAGCCCATGAGTGGAAGCAGGAGTCTCTAGGTGAGGAAACAATGGCAAAGGATGGTTTAAAAGGCCATCTAAGCTAATCATCCAAAAAGAATTTTAGCCATGCACGCTTCACACAGCAGTGGCTCTCATGATATCCAAGGTGAGGAGCAAGTTACCAAATAAAGACCACCAAATGAGCATAAGCCACACCAAGTTATAGACCTCCAGGGTCACTGGGTCATACCATTTTACAGGTGTTTGCAGAGGTAACCAGAGCACAACGCAGGATTGGATAAGCAACTTCACCCTCCTACTCCCTGCCCCCCTCCATACACACACGCTTTCATGCTGCCTTTTAAACATAGGAGAAATAGGGTAATCAGGAAGATACCAAAAAGGACCTAATTGTTTGCAAAGAGACTGTGTTAAGCCAGAAATCTGAATTTAATTGGCAAGTAAACACTGAGAGAGCAGACACAATGGGGATTTGTTGAAATTCTCCACATCACCAAAGGCTTTGCTGGGGGACATGAGCACATGGGATTAGTTGCATCTACCTAGGCACCTTTCTGAACCATTTCTAATGTCTCAGTGAAGAGAGATGTTGGACAAAACACTGCTTAACTCAGCTTCTCTGAGGACTATACTGTATTTCCAGGTCATATCTAGTGAAGCAAAAACAAACCTTTTTGTTTGTTTGTTTGTTTTTTTAATAAATTTATTTTTATTGGTGTTCAATTTGCCAACATATAGAATAACACCCAGTGCTCATCCCATCAAGTGCCCCCCTCAGTGCCCGTCACCCAGTCACCTCCACCCCCCGCCCACCTCCCCTTCCAACACTCCTAGTTTGTTTTCCAGAAACGAACCTTGTTTTATAGGATTCCCCGAACTTCCTGGGTACCTCAGCCCAAAATAGGAGGGCAAGATTTCTCTCATCGGACCCATTTGTCCTCTTTTCCATCAAATTTGGTGGGAACTTTAAGTTATAGCCTCCATTTTCTCCAGGTGATAGGATAGTTATATAGTTTAAGTCCATCAGGCTGGGCTTTTTCTAGATGATGGAAGATTTTTTAAAAATTTGTAGGAGGCCATTTGCTTCAACGTGGATGGAACTGGAGGGTATTATGCTGAGTGAAGTAAGTCAATCGGAGAAGGACAAACAGTGTATGTTCTCATTCATTTGGGGGATATAAATAATAGTGAAAGGGAATATAAGGGAAGGGAGAAGAAATGTGTGGGAAATATCAGAAAGGGAGACAGAACATAAAGACTCCTAACTCTGGGAAACGAACTAGGGGTGGTGGAAGGGGAGGAGGGCGGGGGGTGGGGGTGAATGGGTGACGGGCACTGAGGGGGGCACTTGACGGGATGAGCACTGGGTGTTATTCTGTATGTAGGTAAATTGAACACCATTAAAAATAAATTATATAAAAAAAAAATTTGTGGGAGGGCAGACCTGGTGGCTCAGTGGTTTAGCGCCACCTTCAGCCCAGGGCCTGATCCTGGAGACTCAGGATCAAGTCTCACATCAGGCTCCCTGCATGGAGCCTGCTTCTCCCTCTGCTTGTGTCTCTGCCTCTCTCTCTCTCTCTGTCTCTCGTGAATAAATAAATAAAATCTTTAAAAAAATTTGTGAGACACCTGGGTGGCTCGGTCAGTTAAGCATCTGACTTTGCCTCAGGTCATGATCATGGGGTCCCGGGACTGAGGCCCCTGTCTGGTTCCCTAGTCAGTAGGGAGTTTGCTTCTCCCTCTCCTTCTGTCCTTCTCCCCTGCTTGTGCTCTTTCTCTCAAATAAATAAATAAAATCTTTAAAAAATTAAATAAAATGCTTAACCATATCTGGCTTTCAGAACTACTATGTGTCTATGGATTTTACAAATGGAGTTTGAGACTCAAAGTTGCATAAGAATGCTGCCTTAGGTTGAGATCCCTAGAAGCAGAATATGAAACGCAGGTTCATGTACATTTAGTTTATTAAGAGAGTACTCTAATGAGATAAGGAGCATGAAAACCAGGTTAGGGTAGGGATTAAAAACTCAGCCCTGATATGGTCTCAGATGGAGTCTAGCTTTGCCAGATTCTACTAGGAAGCTATAAATTGTGCTGTAGAGTGGGTCCAACTTGAGGGAAGCAGGCTGTCTTGTTGCATTCCTGAATCAGAGAATTAATGGCATGGGGTGGAGATTGCCTAACCTCTTAGGCAAGATGGATATATTTGGCCAAGTGCTATTCTTTGAAGAAGGTGGCAGCTGTGAGCCAACAGAGCACTGTAAGGGGATCTGAGAAGGGCATATAGATGCCTTTGTTCTCAGAACCAGGTCTACTCATGTGGTCCCACCAGTATCAACTCTGGCTAGAAGCCTGGGAGAAATGCAGATTCTTATGCTCCACTCCAAACCTGCTAAATCAGAAACTCTGGGATGGTGGGAGCGAAGAGTATGTGATTTAATGAACTTTCCAGGTGTTGCTGATAGATGCTCAAATTTGAGAATCATAGTTCTAAATGATACTGCTCTTCATCAGGAGTATCAAATACACTTGTATTTGAAGCTACAGAGTAACATAATTGGTGGGAAATGAAAATTCCATCAGCTAAATTCTCAAAATGTTATGCCTATAATAACCAGCAAAAATTCTCTCCCAGTCCAATGTTCTGACCATATGACTCAAGACTTAAAGAAAACAAGTGATACCAAAATGGACTTATTGCATAATTATCAAGCATGTTGGAAAAATAAGGCATTAGGATAAGATATCGATTTTCAACATTTGAATACATAGTATTTCCTCAGAACCTCTAACCTTTGGATAATTGGATTCCCTTCTTACTTCTACTTATGCTACCTAATTAGCCAATTCTTCTGGCTCTGGTAACTGAAATCCACTCCTTCTAATTTTTTCACCTACCTAAAATGTACAGGCCACTTGGTTTCTGACCAAACTGTCGTTCTTCCTAAACTTTCATTATTCTCTTCACTAAATTGATCCTCAGAGCAACAACTATTCTTTATGAACACCTTTAAAAATTACCAACCAAACATAGTTGTTCCTGTATCCCCTAGGAAAAATAGAGAATCGTCAAAATTAGAAAATTCTCAAGTTTCAAATAACACAAAATTCTAAAATTTTTCTTACTTAAAAAACATTCTCAGTAAAACACTCCATTTCTCAATATTTTTTAAAGATTTATTTATTTATTCCTAAGAGGCACAGAGAGAAAGAGAGGTAGAGACACAGGCAGAGGGAGAAGCAAGCTCCCCACAGGAAGCCCAATGCAGAACTCGATCCTGGATCCCAGAATCACGACCCGAGCGGAAGGCAGATGCCCCACTGCTGGCCACCCAGGCGTCCCTCCATTTCTTCATATTATTTGAACTTTTATTAAGGGAGGTTGCATGCTCCAAAATGTAATTCTTTCTAACTAAGATCAGGACCTGAGAAAATAGGGGAAATTAGCACTCTGAACTGAAAAAAAAAAACTCTATCATATCTCACTAGTACAAATCAAATGATGCCAAAGATTTCCATTCTTTTTTTTTTAAAGATTTTATTTATTTATTCATGAGAGACACACAGAGAGAGAGGCAGAGAGACAGGCAGAGGGAGAAGCAGGCTCCATGCAGGGAGCCCAACGTGGGACTCGATCCTGCGTCTCAAGGATCACTCCCTGGGCTAAAGGCAGCGCTAAACTGCTGAGCCACCCGGGCTGCCCAAGATTTCCATTCTTATTTATGTCCAAAACTACTAGTCCATCTTCTAATCAAACTCTTGGGGAGAAATCAAGATATAATTACATTCTTTCATTCACAAAATACTATCAAACCTAATAGCATTCAATGCATCAGTACTACTAATTCAATAATTCAAGATTTATTATTCAGTTTAAACTTTCAAAATATAATTTGAAAAGACAGAATTCCCATCTAAGGTTGTTTTAAAAATCTAGGGTAAAATTTGAGGCGTAACAGATTTTTGAGAAAAGTATTTCACAAAGTTCTAGAATCCCTTTTAAGGAGGAAGAAATTGGATTCTTTAAACTTTGAAATGTTGATAGAAACTTCAAATTTAGTGGAGAAACAAAATCCATTTTTATTTATCAATATTGTTGAAAATGTATTAAAAAGGAGATTTTTTAAATAATAAATTTATTTTTTATTGGTGTTCAATTTCCCAACATACAGAGTAACACCCAGTGCTCATCTCGTCAAGTGCCCACCTCAGTGCCCGCCACCCAGCCACCCCCACCCCCCACACTCCTCCCCTTCCACACAGTTCATTTCCCAGAGTTAGGAGTCTTCCATGTTCTGTCTCCCTTAAAAAGGAGTTATTTTAATGGGAAAAATAAGTTCGATTAGAATTTTTAAGCATTCATAATTCGTGAGTATTGTTATGTTTCCTCTTCATATCAAATGTAATTTCAATAAGATATATTTATCAGGGTATATTATTATATTATTATTATATTATAATAAGATATATTTGTCATTTGTATATTATTTTCTTATAGATGATTTTTAAAGAGGTATTTATTTATATATTTAGAGAGAGTGCAGGAGGAGAGGGTAGAAGGAGAAGCAGAGGGAGAGAGAGAATCTCAAGCAGACTCCTTGCTCAGCATGGAGCCTGACACGGGGCTTGATACCTCAACCCTGAGATCACAACCTGAGTAGAAATCAAGAGATGCCTAACTAATTGAGCCACCCAGGTGCCCTGCATCTGTAAATTATAATCAGCTTGTGTCTATTCATCAATATTAACTATAGCTAAAGGGCTTTTGTTGTATTCAGAATTTGGCCTCAGTGATTTTTCAAATGTACTTTTTAATGTTCTATTTTCCTCTTTCCTATCGAATATATGGAAGCATTAACACATCATTGTGAATAAACCCCTTTGATTGAACCCCCCAAAATAAATGCATTTTCTTAATTGCTTAATAGAAGGATTCTAATGAGAATCACACTAAATTCTGTGATTTCCATATGAGTACTTTCAGTCAAATGTGTACTAGTCTATGGTTGGGGTTTTTTGTTTTGTTTTATTTGTAGTCTGTGGTTTTTAATTAAGGGGCATTTTTTTTCTCTTCTTTAGAGCTCAACTTCTAGATTATAAAATGGCTCTAAACTTGACCAAGTATCTCAAAATGGAAGAAGACTTTTTACCATGGCAGAGAGTAATTTCATCTGTAACCTATATCATTAGCATGTTCGAAGATGATACAGAACTCTACCCTGTGATTGAGGTGATGTTAATGATATATCTTATGCAAGTAAATGTGCAGCATGAGCAGAATAGGGAGGTTTCTGAGGGAAGGAGCTTCTGAAAGACACAAAAGCACATCCGGCAGCCAAGTGAAATTAAAGGAAAGTATAATGACATGACTAGTCAAACCAAAGAGATGCTATCTCTATTTTTTTTTCAACTTGAGATGTATCAGTGTTTTTGGTTTGGCGTACCACTTAATGATGTATTTTAGTGTTAGAGAGTACAAGAATTAATATTTTAGTTGCAATAGACAGGATACTAACTAGATCCTATTTTTAATGGATTTATCTATGTTAAAATGAATTTATTCTTACTAAAATATACCATTATATTTCCTTATCCCTACTGCTGTTATTTCCACATTGAGATTTTATTATAGGATAGTTATTCTAAATACTTTGCTCTGTGTTTTCTGCAGCACATTGGTAGGACACTTGCAATTTTAAGGAAATTCTGGATTCAAATCTCTAGCTCTTCTACTTACTAACTTGGACTGATGATTTTATTTATGAGTCTTCATTTCCTTTGTACAATAGGAATGTGAGCACCTCCTTGCCTGTGGCAATGGGATAGGTATAGATCATATAAAATAAACATCCTTTGTAAATCCAAAGGCAATATATGTATATTGGTTATCACTATTTTTATTTCATCAATATTTGACTAATCTTTTCAGTGCAGTATGTCCAGTGTTACTCTATTTCTTACAAATGTTAACTAAAAAGTAGAGGTTAAAAGGGGCTTAGCCAAAGTTTTATAAAACATTAGAGAATGATCCAGGATGTTCTTATCTTCAGGATTAAAGCAAATTTGCAATGGGATAAGAACTGAAAATGTCCCTTCCCTAAGGAGAGGCCCAAAGTTCTCTGAACTAGTAGGAGAGAAGAGTACAATGGGGGGAAACTGTAAATTATAACAAATGAGAAACTGATGAATAGTAAATTATTACTCATTGTACATGGTACTTTTATTTCAGGAATACTTCCAAAGTCAAGTGAAGCCTATTGCAGATCTTCTAGGATGGAATGACATCGGAGACCACCTTACAAAGTTATTTCTTACATTTTTAAAACTAAATTTCATTTAATATTTGTTTGTGTATGTTAAAAAAGTTAAGTGCTCATTGGCCCAGCTTTGTGTGTGTTTGTTTTTTTAAGGTTGCTCCGTGCCTCCGTATTAGGGCTTGCATGCAAAATGGGAGATCAAGAAGCCTTGAACAATGCTACACAATTATTTCAGCACTGGCTAAGTGGGACTGTAAGGTGATTGTTCACTGTGTGTTCATTTCTAGAGGACTTCAAACTTAGAAATGAAGAATTAAAATCTCTGAAGCACAATTTCTTCTTCTAGGCTTCCTGTAAATCTGAGGCTTCTGGTATATCGGTATGGAATGCAGAACTCTGGCAATGAGACTTCATGGAACTACACTCTTAATCAATACCAGAAAACTTCATTAGCTCAGGAAAAAGAAAAACTGCTGTATGGATTAGCATCAGTGAAGAACATTACTCTCTTGTCAAGGTAAGTTTTTTTTTTCACTCATATGAATGGCATTTGATGGTTTATGCATCACGGTCACTTTAAGATGCTAATTAAAGTATGATACATTTCCAAGAAAATCTATTAAAATTTTATTTTCCCGACAAGAAACAAAATATCCGTGTATGAGTGTAATAAAGAAATGTAATCTCCTATGAAAACATTCTGGGAGTAGGCAGGTTCTAGTGGTGAGCAGTGGTTCAACATTTTCATCCAGGGCCTGGGGTGTTTCTCTTTCTGTTCTTCCATCCTCAACATATTGGATGTCTCATAACTTCTAGAGCTCCAAATATTTTGTCTTCACACAAATACATTCAGTGAAAGAAGAACAAGGGCAAAAGAGTTCCTCCTCACAAGGCTTTGTCTTTTATGCTAAAGGTGAGTTATCTTTGCTTCCCTTCATAACCAGAACTGGATCACACTTGATCATTCTGAGTTAAACTCTAGATCTACCACTTGATCATTTGCCAGCTAGGAGGAACTTGAATTCTTTTGACTGATTTGGGCCATCATCATAGTCTGAGGCTAGGGTAGGCACCTACCTACTTTCCTAGGATCAGGGATACATTGATCCAAACCAGAACAAAGTTGGTTTCTGTCAGCGGAGAAAGAGTCTGTGCCACAATACGCACAGAAAACACAAAATACATTTATATTCCACTCAGAAAGTCACTTGAAGTGCAGCTATGAATCCTCAACCACTTCACCGATGCTCCAAATCAACTAGCATCTGCCTTAATTCAGTTCTGGTTTCTGAGTTACTTACTGCATTCCCTTAACTAACACTTATGATGTCCTGTCTATGTGTAGGTATATAAATTGTGAGAATAAAACTGAATAAGTCATGATATCTATCCTTGAGAAATGTAGAGCTCATGAGAGGCAGAATATAAATTAGGAAATTACAATGCAATAGCCAGTTTGTAAGGACTACTGGAAGCAGTTTGTATTCACCCGGCAAAGCCAACAATACTCCTTTATCATCTTGCTTCAAGGTAGATGTCAGTTCTCCTGCTCTCTGCCTTAAAATAGTCTACCAAGAACTTGATCATTTTGCCATTACATAAAACATCGTATTGATCTATTATTTTGATGGCAGTGTGCTGATTATCAGATGAGAAAATTAGCAAATGCTTACTTGTCTTACTAAGACTCTTGGGAATTAGAGAATGAATGATAAGTTACACAAAAATTCAGGACTATCACTAAAGTGCAGTTTCTGGAAGTTTAATGGTCTAGAGTATGTTGAGCTATTTCTGTAGGTACAGCCACAGCATAGAGTTAATAAAAATCTATTGACTTGGTCACTTAATTTATCTTGGACTTCTTTGCATTAGACTATAATTATAGCTAACTAATCTAACCATATAGGTTACATTAGAGGTTTATTTCTTATAATCTGGGGGAAGAACAAATAAGATGTAATTGTTATCTTTTAGAAAATAAAAGTATAAGTACTTTCCCTTAATTTACATTTTTTTTTTAGTTAAGTGGGATAATAGATGAGTGAAGTGCTTCTATTCAATAAATTCAATTAATTTTCTAAAGTTAATAGTTAACGTTTTGAATTGTTTTTCTATTTGTCTTTTCTTAGATATTTAGATTTGCTCAAGGACCCAAACCTTATTAAAACTCAGGATGTGTTTACAGTCATCCGATATATCTCATATAACAGCTATGGGAAGACTATGGCCTGGAATTGGATTCAGCTCAACTGGGAATATCTAGTTAACAGGTAGGATAATTAGACAATGATTTTTTTGTTCTCTTTGTTTGATATCATCTACAAGTTCTTTCTTTTTTCTCTCTGCTGTACTTTCTCTGACATCTATACAATATCTGGAATGGCATATTATTAGAAGTAAAGGATCATGGTATTTTACTGCTCAGGAAGCAATTTACTAGTTAATTTTAGGCCTAATTTCTTCTCTGGAAATTATTGTTTCCATCTGATCTACAGAGTCTTGAAATCTGGAAAGATGCCTAAATTGCATTATTTTTAGTTTGGTTAAAACAAGTTAATATGATTCTTCCTGTTGTGTTAGCACCTGGTTTAATGCCAGGCACTTATTTAATTTCAATATTTAATGAAAACTAAGTAAGTTTCTGGACTTGGGTTCAAACTAGAGCCTTATATCTTACTGAGTTTATATAGATGATAACTTTTATTTCCCTTGACCAGATAATTATACTTTAGGTATTATAGGGACCTATATTTCCCAGGCAATAGAGACAAGAGAGGAGCAAATCAAACTAAACATGGTTTCCCAAATTCCTTATTTCTTCACCCTCATTTAGAAGAAATGTTGCTATTCTTGGTCCCAATCCTCTAAATTTAGTGCTTAGTCTCATTAAAAATTTTTTGATAGAATATGAAATAGAATATAGATTATGTATCCCAAATAGATGTGTAAATATTGACCAAAAGACCTTTACTGTCTGTAATCCCCACAATGGGTAATAGCCCCTGGCATCCCTTCCTAATCTCTCCTGTTTTCCCATCAGCACTGCCTCATTGATAATGGCTGCCTTATCAGAAGTACTAACCATGAAGATAACTTTTATTTCTGTTTTCCTTTCTACCCCACAATTCACCAGGCTGCCATTAGGTTCTTTCACATTTCTCATCCTTCTGAGATCCAGATTATATCTGTAGCTTTCAACTAAAATACCCAACATTACTTTTGCCTATTTGTGATAAATTTTTGCCTTTTCTGTTCTTGCAGTGATTGAATGTAACTGCTTATCCATCTCTATGAAAATTGACTGGCACGTGTGTATATGTGAGTGTGTGTGTGCACATGTGATACTTTGTCCATTTCTTTTTAACTGTTTCAGTGAAATTCATGACTTAGAATTATAAATCTACTTATTAGAATTAGAATTATAAATCTACTTATTGAAAACACGTTATCTGGAGGTAACACTTCATGTTATGCAAGCTAGTACCTTTTATTTGCTTAATATATGCCTAATGACATGTACTGAGTATTTTGTTTTAATCAAAAAGACTATAAGTCTTTCATTTTTTTTGGTACATGCTACAGGGAACCTATGCAGATGAAGAAGAATGCTTACTTTTGAATTATTGAAAAAAGTAAATAATGTTCCACTTTGTAGAATAAAATGGCCATTCCCTTATTGTTTATTAAATAAAGTACTTTTCAAGGCCTTTTTTTAATAGTTCTGGTGTGATTTATTTCAAATAATACATTTTTCATTTTAAAAAATTAGTTCATTTATCATACCTGTTAATAATTAAGAATTAAAAAAAACAGGTGTTACTTTGTAATAAAAGTCATAAACACCTGGCCTTAAAATAAATTTATTAGACCTAATCTTGAATTTTTTTCAAAAAAATAATAAATTGATAAACCATTTCCAGTGCTAGTTCTA
Source organism: Vulpes lagopus (assembly GCF_018345385.1). Lineage (NCBI taxonomy): Eukaryota > Metazoa > Chordata > Mammalia > Carnivora > Canidae > Vulpes > Vulpes lagopus. Next base: position 106,617,678 of record NC_054829.1, read on the forward strand.
AAACCCTTGCCCAAGGCTTTTAATATTTCTTCATAGTCTAATGACCTAATTCTCTTGAGGTATTATTTTACATAGCCTCAAACATAAAATTATATTACAACCACATGTGGCACACAAAAATAATGCTCAATATTAATTATGGTTAGTTTGAATAACTAGAATTTCCCCACTAAAATTGGATAGGATGAATTAAACAAAAATGAGCAAGCTTCGTACAAAATTTCCAAACTCTTGAATATTTCCCAGAACTCAGAATGAGTGATTTTCCTGCCTAGGTTCCTGAGCAATTTATTGTCATCCTAAAATAAGTAAGCTGCTTTTTTATAAAGGGTTTTGTCATGTCATTTTTATGACAACTGATGGCCACACCACTATTGCCCTTTCTAGTTCGAGAGTTACTCAAAAAATTCCAAAGATACTTCTGCAATTAGTCTTTGCTTTTGTTTATTCCGCTAAAGTCTTAGATGAAACTGTGAAGGTAAATGAACTCAAGTCAGTTGTGTTGTGTGCTATTTTTTAAATATTTAAGATAAATTTTTTAAAATTTTATTTATTCATAAGAGAGACAGAGAGAGACAGGCAGAGACACAAGCAGAGGGAGAAGCAGGTTCCATGTTTTGGAGCCTGATGTGGGACTCGATCCGGGGACTTCAGGATCACACCCTGGGTCAAAGGCAAGCACTAAACCTCTGAGCCACCCAGAGATCCCTTAAGATAAATTCTTATTTTAAAAGTAATTAATATGATAAATTTACAGCATGTTTCCTTCTAAATGCTACACTTCATATGATACCGGTTTATTGGGATAAACATATTTTGTTCTTACATTTTTAGTATTTATACAAGTAGTTTCAGTCTTAATTCAATCTGTTCATTGCTAGTTCCCTAAAATATCCTTTAATTTGTAATCACTCAGAACAAAACAGAAGAGGAATATTATAATTATAGAAGGTCACTGAGAAAAATTGTTTTCTTACCTCTAATTAACAGACTTTCTTTGAATCTACAGAATATCAATATAGCAACTTAATGTGATTTCCTTTTTTAAAATCCCTATTTTCTTTTATAAAATAGGTAAGTATTTTTTGCACAAAATACAGATAAGCAAAAATAAGGACACAAAAATCACCTGTAATTCTACCACCTAGAAATAACCCTTGTCATACTACTGTTTTCTTGAGACATTTTTCTATGGCTGTTTATTTATAGAAATGGAATCATATAATACACATGGTTTTATAACCTGATTTTCTCCCTATATCATCCTCTACTGTGGATGTCTTTTTAAGTCTTTAAGTATGCTTCTTCAATTTATCTTTAATGTTCAATCATATTTCAGTGTGGAGATACATTAGTTTATTTAGCCAATCTCTATCTGTTGGATAATAAAACTGTTCCAGATCTTCTGATGAATGTTGTAGAATGGTCACCCAGAAAAAGATTTACTGTTAACTTTGCCCATTTTTCCAATCCTTGCTAATACTTAGGGCTGTCCTTAGAAATATTCTTGCTGACGAAAGACCTATATGTGTGTGAGACAGGAAACTATCAAAATTCTAGGGAAGGACACAAGCAGCAAGCTCTTTGACCTTGGTCGCAGCAATTTCTTACTAGACACATCATCAGGGGCAAGGGAAACAAAAGCAAAAATGAACTATTGGGACTTTATCAAGATAAAAAGCTTTTCTGCACAGTGAAGGAAACAACAAAACTAAAAGGCAGCCTACTGAATGAGAGAAGATATTTTCAAATAATATCTGATAAAGAGCTAGTATCCAAATTCTATAAAGAACTTATAAAACTCAACACCCAAAAAAACAAATAATCCAGTTAAGAAATGGCCAAAAGACATGAATAGACATTTTTCCAAAGAAGACATACAAACAGCCAACAGACACATGAAAAGGTGATCAGCATTACTCATCATCAGGGAAATACAAATCAAAACCATGATGAGATACCACCTCACACCTGTCAGAATGGCTAAAATTAACAACACAGGAGAAAACAGGTGTTGGTGAGGATGCGGAGAAAGGGGAACCCTCTTGCACTGTTGGCGGAAATGCAAACTGGTGCAGCCAATCTGGAGAATAGTATGGCAGTTCCTCAGAAAGCTAAAAATAGAACTACCCTATGACCCAGAAATTCTATCACTAGGTATTTACCCAAACGATACAAAAATACACATTCGAAGGAGTACATGCACCCCAATGTATAGCAGCATTATCAATAAAAACCAAACTATGGAGAGAGCCGAAATGTCTATGAACTGATGAATGGATAAAGAAGAGGTGGTGTGTGTGTATATATGGATGGACGGATGAACATTCAAGAGGGGAAAAAGAGAGAGAGGGAAACAAATCATGAGAGACTCTTAATTATAGAGAAGCAATCAAGGGCTGATGGAGGTGGGAGGCGGATGGGATAGACGGTTGATGGGTATTAAGGAGAGCACTTGTTATGATGAGCACTGGATGTTATATGTAAATGATGAACCACTGAACTCTATTCCTGAAGTAATATTGAACTTTGTCAATTGACTAGAATTTAAATTATGGAAAAATAGAAAATTCCTTGGTAATTGAGTATATAAAAACTGATATCTCATTTTAAATTATAATCCTTTCATCCAGTAAATATTGTGTAACATCTACTATGAGCTAAGCACTGTGCTTGGCATTGAAGATATGATAGTAGAAATAGACCTGGCTCTCTGTCCTCTTGGAGCTTAGGGTCTGGTAATGGAGACTGATATTAATAAAACAATCACACAAATACATGTACACTTAAAACTGTAATAACTATAAATAGAAGAGGTTCTGGTCACACTGAAAGAGTGTAAAAGGGAAACTGACCAAGTCAAGAGAATTTGGACATTAAGGGCTTGTTGAGCTGAATTCTAAAGGAAGAGCAGGAGTGAATTAGGTGAACAGGAGGTGAAGCATTCCTGATACCTTCTATCAGAAAAGAGAAAGGTAAGGGCCAACATCTGCAGGGTCAGGTTAAGATTTGGACTATTGTATTAAGAGCAATGCTAAGTCACTAAAGGCTTTTAATTAAGAAAGTAAAATGATTGATTTTACTTTGAAAAGAAAGCTGTGGTGGTAAAGCATAGATGTAGATGGGGGCCAAAGTGAATTTGAGAAAAGCAGAGAACTATTGGAGCAGTCTGAGCAAAAGATAGTGGTAGATTGGACTCTGGATAGAATAATGATGTTAGAGAGATAAGAACAACATTTAGAGCTTGGTGAATTAGAAATAGGACAGAGGTGAGGTAATAAGGATAATGCCTAGATTTCTGAAAAGATAAGGAGAAGAAGAACAATGAGTTAAGGAGAAGAAAAACAATGAGTTTAGTTTGCTATTTATGATGCCTTTGAGTCTCTTTTGAGATATTGAAGTGGAGATTGTTTCAAGGAAGTTATAATCCCTTGTCAAATGCTACTTAAGATTTGAGTAAATCCAAGACTGAAAAATGCCCATTAGATTTATCAGCACAAAAGCTATTGGTTAACTCGAGAAAGAGCTTTTCAGTTGGAGTGAAAGTGGCAGAACCTAAATTGAAGCAAATTAATAAATCAATCAATGAAGATATGAAATATACAGAAATCTCTTGAAAAGTTTGACTATGAATGGGAAGGTGAAAGAAAGGATATCGAGATGCCAGATCAAAGAAGAAGATTTTTTTCTTCTTTTATGTGGAAGATAGTTTATATATGTTTAATATGTTTTACAGCTGAAGAGAAAGACCCAGTGAAGAATGAGAAATTTAATACGTAAGACATAAAAGGTTCTTTTAAAAACAGAATTTTTAAGAAGGGGAGAAACTGGAGCAATGCACAGATAGAAGAAAAACAGGCATCTTAGTATGTTTGTAAACTAAAAGATGTAGGAGTTACTATGTGTTTTCTCTGTGAATTAGAAGATAAGGTCATCTTTGTTGCAGAGGGAGGGAAGTAGAAGAATGTCCGGAGGTTGGAAGAGAGTGAAAACACTTGAAAAAAGTAATTCAAAGAATGAGAGAATGAATTGACTAGGGTAATGTAAGAGGACTGTCAACATTTAAGACTGATGTTCACGAATTTATAGTGAAACATTTTAGAAAAAGTTGAGAGACCTCCCTTGGCAGATACAGTGGAAATGGGCAGTTGATTTCATCACAAGCTGGAGTTTTGCTAGAAACAAGCTATTAAAGTATCAGGGAGTTTAGGACCTAGAAAAAAATGTTATTGAAAGTGGTAAACCATGGATTATAAATTACAGAAGGAAATAAGTGCAAGAAAAGGAAGAGCTGATGGTCCAGGAGAAAGCAGAGATAGGCATGGTCAATGGTCCAGTAATCCAGATAAAGTCAGAGAATAGTCATAGTGAAAACTGAAAGGTAAATTTTATCATGGAGGATGCATAAATGAGTAGTGTACCTATGGATGACCACAAGATATGATCATAGAAAATTGTTGGCCAAGGTAAAGAAAAATCATTGGGAATGAGAATGTCAAGAAACTAAGGAGCTATGATGTTATATTTATCATCGATGTGGACCTTGAAATCACAGCTTGAGTAGAGAGGAAGACTAGAAGTCAGGTGTCAAAGTGTATCATAAATTAGGTGAGGGGAAGGAGTAACTAGAAAGAACAGACATCTTTTAAAAAAGTGGAGAAATAAAGGTCTGGAATCCACAATGGGGAGCGTGAGCATACAACTTCTTTTCTGATCTGGTTCTATGAAGGATGTGGGAAAATAAACGTTCTCCAAATGAGAAGTAATATTTCCTGGAAAGGGATAGTTCCAGAAGGCTAGGTGGAAGGAATCAAGAGATTGGGAAATCTCAGAGTCTGTCAGGAGCAAGGAAGTACAGCTTATACATTATCGGGACAGTGTTGAGAATAGATGGCTCAGTCTTATTTTGGGATAATGACTGATAACATTAAGGGAAATTGCTTACCTTAGACTTCTATGACATGAAAGATGAAAGATATAGTGGAATAAAATTCAGTGGTATCTGTGATAAGAGTGAACACTGGACCTAGTCCACTGAAAATCAGTGTTAATTATTAGATACATTTCATGTTTTGTTCCCATTGGTATATTTTCTCTTTATGTTTCTTCTGCAAACTGCTGATTCATTTCTTTCATAATTTCACATTGGCATATTTTTCCCTTTTACCAATTTGTAAGTGTTCTTTGTAAAGTAAAAATATTTCCTCTTTTCACAACAAAAAAAAATTTTTGCCTTAATTTTATGAGTTTTTAGTATAAAAAAATTAAAGATATGTACAACAAACTTAATTAGCTTTTATCTCCATGGCGTCTGTTATTGTTATGTGATAATTTTTTTAAAAAGATTTTATTTCTCTGAGAGAGAGAACAGGAGAGGGTGAGGGGCAGAGGGAGGAACAGGCTCCCTGCTAAGCAGGCAGCCCAATATGGGGCTCCATCCAGGAACTCCGAGATCATGACCAGAGGCAGATGCTTAATGGACTGAGCCACCCAGGCACCCTTGTTATGTGATAATTATTAAATGTAGAATTTCTTCTATTGTTTGCTTACCTGTCTGTATAGCGATACATTTTCTTTTATTCTTCACCAGTATTCCATTGATTCAAAGTTAATACATAATTCTTGTGGTTTTTCTCACACAGTGATTGGTTGCCATGAGATGTTTATCTGTATCACAATTATTTGTATTACAGTCTGTAAGGAAATTTCTGATTCTTGCTCTTTAAGAAAAAAAGTACAACAGGGACAGGAATACAGTATCATCTCTAAAATCCTATATTTGCACTTAGCTTCAAGTGTCTGCATAGCCTGAGTAATACAGATCATATAAGCTATTTATTCTTTTTTCAAAAAGCTTTATTAGCTACTTGCCTATTCTATTAGTCTGTATCAGCCTACATGACTGAGCTTCTCAGCTGTATGGGAAACACAGAAATGCAGCAGCTTAAAGAACATACATAATTATTTCTCACTCATGTTAGGCTCCTGAAGTGAGCACTCTAAGTTGTTAAAAGGTTCTGCCCCAGGAGGCCTACTTTATCTTGTCCGTGTGGCTGAAGCTTGGAAGAAGGGGGGAAAACCCCAAGAAGTCCAAGGCAAACAATTTTCCTTGACTTAAGCAAGGAGCCAGAGGTTGAACGTGGTGGAGCTTCTGCTCCTGTTCTGCTGATAAGAACTGAGTTGCTGGTCTGCACTTACCTGTGAGGGAGGCTGAGAGATGTTATCTCTGTCTGGGTTCTCACATGTGCAGGATAAAAGAACAGATCATGGGATGGGAATCCAACCAGCAGTTGACCACATCTGGGATGATGTTGTGGCTCTGTCTACAAAAAGACTGAAAGATGTGCTAAGAAATGTTCTTGAATAGGAATTTTAAATGAGGGGACATCTGGGTGATTCAGTGGTTGAGCGTCAGCCTTTGGCTCAGGTCCTGATCCCGGGGGTCCTGGGATCTAGGCCCACAGAGGCCCACATCCGACTCCCTGCATGGAGCCTGCTTCTCCCTCTGCTTGTGTCTCTGCCTCTCTCTTTCTCTGTGTCTCTTATGAATAAATAAATAAAATCTTTAAAAATAAAAAAAAAAATTTTAAATGAAATGTGTTTACTTACTGTGTTTTGCTTACTTTGAAAATGACTTTTGTTAAAAATCCACAAAATCCGGGATCCCTGGGTGGCGCAGCGGTTTGGCGCCTGCCTTTGGCCCAGGGCGCGATCCTGGAGACCCGGGATCGAATCCCACGTCGGGCTCCCGGTGCATGGAGCCTGCTTCTCCCTCTGCCTATGTCTCTACCTCTCTCTCTCTCTGTGACTATCAAAAATAAAAAAAAAATAAAATAAAATAAAAAAATCCACAAAATCCAAGATTTAAAGTTCTAGGCACTTATATTCCCTTTTACTTCCTTAAATTTTTCTTCAGATACACAATCAATGACAGAAATCTTGGCAGGATTGTCACAATAGCAGAACCATTCAACACTGAACTACAGCTGTGGCAGGTATGAAGTTAAATCCCTCTATACTCATCTAGGAAGAACAGGATTACAATTTTTTTTCTTTTTTTAAATAGAAATGGCATTTTCTCTATTTAGTTCTCAGATAAGGAGAAAGAAATAATTCTTATATCAAATTAAATGTATACCTATTTTTTTCTAAACTGAAAAAATTCAATTAACTAAGAAACAAAGTGTAAAAATTGAGAAAGCTGAGGCCTTGAGAGGCTTAGAAGGCTACATGAGATCTTTTGGCTTTACCAAAGCATGGATAGTAAATGTGACCTGAAATAGGATGGTCAAGATTTGATTCCTTCCAAAATTCACTGTTTTGGAATTTAAAGACTTTTCGGTTTCAAATATCTCAGTTCCCAGAAGGGAAAATGTTTATGGATGCTGGAAAATTGAGATTGTATGAATTTTCAATATCTGTATACTATATATTGGAATGTTAACATTCTTCTGTGTGTTAAGAACCAAAAAAATTTTTATTTGTGTAAGTAGCAAACAATACTATGATTGGGGGAGGATTTTGGAAGGAAGACAAATGATAGAACCAAGGTAACAGAGAGGTTATTGTGAGTCCTTAATAAGGGAACTGAAAGTATATTAAAATGTTCTGGACTCCTGAAGTGAAAGATAAGCCAAGCCAGCATTTGACAGACTGGGTTTTCCAGGGAGCACCCCGGGGAACACACAAAGTAGAGAAGCAGCAGAATCACAGAGAGGCACACCAGCCACCGGTGTGCTGCTCTCCTTCCCAGGATGGGAGAGCCTCTTTTGACCTAACGTGCTGCCAACAGTCCAAAAGCCATGGGTAATGGTTGCCAATCAAAGAGACGGGCTCAGTCTGAATGATGCACCAAGACATGTGCAATGATAGTAAATTTCCAGGGAAGAAGGAAACAAATCCAGCCTGTAAATAAAAGCCTTGAAAACTAATGGGGCTTAAAATGACTTTCTTAATTATTTCCCTCTCTTTTCTAGATGGAGAGCTTTTTCAAAAGATATCCAGATGCTGGAGCAGGAGAAAAACCCAGGGAACAAGTGCTGGAAACAGTGAAGAACAATATCGAGTGGTTAAGACAAAATAGGAACACCATAAGACAGTGGTTTTTGGATTTACCGAAGAATGGCTAATGTGTCCAAATGTCATATTTTGGTTTTGTGAATCTGTTGTTTCTCCTCTTCTATATTTGGTGGCCAAATTTACAAGTACTATGGAGGGAGTCTTATACACAGATACTGCTTTTGCTAAGTAGTGTGTTTATATGGTTTGCAAAGCTTTTAAATTGTTCTTTGTTTATGAAGGAAGATACTAATAGAGTAGTTAATGTACTCAGGGATTTTTTTCTAAGTGTACTTCATTGGAGATTCTTCGCAAACTGAAGAGAATTTAATAGCCATTTTAATGTCTTTAAATATCATTCTTTATATCTTAAATCTGTGAAAATAGAACAATTTGGTCTTAGCTTTACATTTTTAGTACCAAAGAAACACTACTTAATCTTCTCTCTTGATTGATTTTTAAAGTTTAAATACCAGTACTTGAGGGACCTAAATTACCATCTTAATCTTTATTTTATTATTCAGAATTACACATACCTAATATCATTGTATTCACATGTGTCCTATTCCTTTAAATCCTACCAGAATAACCCAGTTTTAAATTTTACTCAAATGAATTAGCCAAAGAAATGGCTATTGCCTTCACTATAAAATCAACAAGAGAACTCTCCTCTCCTTTTTAAAATAAATCTGAATGATTAACTTGAAAAAAAAAATGTGTTCCAGTGTCACTTGACTCTCGAATAATAATGACTGCAGCATTCCCTAAATAATTTAGCATGAGGCAAATACAATTCAAGAACCTAGCTTTTTTCATGCTTGGTACTCTGTCGTCCTGGTCCATTCCCTACAAAGCTCCTTCAAACATGCTATGAAATTAGAGGGAAGACAGTGCTTAACTTTGCTCCATGGATTTTAGAGAAAAAAAGCTAAATAATTGGAAACTGGTCAGGAAAGAGAGAAGGCTGATTATTCCATAAAACTAAATGGAATTAGAATTTAGCTTTGATCTAACCTAGCAATCTAAGTGTGAAAATGAGGAAACCCATGTATATCTCCAGCATGACTCTGCATATCTGAGGATATATCTTCTCATAGATAACTTTTATGTACAAACCCTTAGATCCTAATCCATACAAAATAGCAATGATCAAATTTATATTCGTGACTTGATTAAAGGTATCAATTTTGTAACAGCCAGCGGCAAGAATATGTTTACTATGGCACTTGATGCCTAGTAGATCCACAATGTAAGTCCAATTGAAAAGAAGGTAAATGACTGTATTTGAGTCTGCTATATCTAGAAAATCTAAATTTATTTAGAATCTTCAGAAGTATAAAATAAGATTGATTTAATGATAATTAAAGCACACGAAAACAATAAAAATCTTAGCTTTGACTTTACTTACATAATAATGGGCCTTAATTAAACTACTGCTATTTCTTTATTATTGCTTCTCAATCTACCAGCTAAACTGACAAATTCAAATGTGGGGGGTGGGGTAGAGAAGATTTTAAAAAAAAAAGAAATTTCCATACCAGAACTTTAAAAATATTATTTTAAACTGCTTCGGAAACAAAAATACATTAACAATATAAATCATCAGGAAAGCCCCACTATCCTGATGGTTGATCCTCCTGCTTTATGTAATAATTTTTTTAAAGAAAAATATAAGTTTAAGGAATATGGTAAATAAATCCATTCCAACTTGCCTACAAGTCATTCTGTTTCATTCCATTTTAAGCACTAAAATGGAGAATGAATTGTTTAGTTCTCTTTACTCCACGTGAAAAGGAGCTATGCACACTCTGTCATAATAACTTCACTAGCCCATCAGGCCCTTCTCAAACAGCATCTGGTTTTTAAAAGGCTGAAGACCGAAAGACAGATCTATGCCAAGAACAATTTACTACTCTGCTTGCTTGGTTTGTCCTGATTTTCACAAAGGAGGAAAATTAGTATGTTGTTTCCAAAATTAAACCGCAGTAAACCATCAACTTAAAAAAATTAACTGGAAGAAATGATCAGTAAGGTCATGTAGCAAGGAGCAGGGTCTGTCTTATTGCCTTGGACCTAGGAAGTCTACTCCTGTATTCCAGATCATTGTTATGCAACCACATAAATATAAAGTAGCAGTTCAAATAATAAACCATGAACATAAAAGTGACAAGTGGGGAAAGTCTGGGAAGCAGAGATATACAACTGAGTTGAAGGCAATGGTATTCCTATCGTTTACCCTCCATGCTAGTAAAGAATTAGTCCAAAAAAAGATAAATATAATGTGGGAACAAAAATTTAGAATAGTAATTCTCAAAGGAAATTGAGAATAAGGAGGGAACAGACGGCAGGGGCTTTCTGAAACATTAGCAAATAATAACAATAATAATAGCAAACTTTTTTATTTAACCAAGCACTGTTCTAAACACTAGCACTCCACATATGTTAATTTTTATATTTACATTTACAAAAACCCCATGAGGTAGGTACTGTTAATATCCTATTTTACAGATGGAGAAACTGAAACAGAGAGGTTACAGAACTTGCTCGAGCCATAAAGTAGTGTCTGGCACCAGCCAGGATTTTGAAACTAGGCAGTTTATCACCAGATCTATGTTCTTAACCACAGTGTTAGAATAGAAACGTGCTTTAAAATTGGAGTGATTGATCTGATGGAGTAAGTGGGTGATGGGCAGTAAGGAGGGCAGGTGATGTAATGAGTACTGGAGTTATATGCATCTGGTGAATCACTGAACTCTACCTCTGAAACAAATAATATGCCATATGTTAATTAATTGAATTTAAATAAATTTAAAAAATTAAAAATTAAAAAGTTAGATTGGAGTGATCTGGATTGAATCTCAACTACTTGTTAAGCAAGTATCTTTAATCTCTGTTGCTCAGTTTTCTCATCTATAAAGGGGGGACAAAAATAATAACTACCTCAGTGGGTTGCTGTGAAAATGAAATGCAAGAATGCAGGTCAAGGCTCAATGGATGGGAAATAATAATCACCGAATAAACATCAGATGTTAGATTAGATTTTATTGTCATAATTATGATTAGATGTTAGATTAGATTAGATTTTATTGTCATAATTATGGTTTCTCCTAGTCCCCACTATTACATTAGTTTGGACAACTCTGTAAACGTGGGCTCAAGAAAAACCAAACCTAAGCAAGTGAAGGCACTAAGGGGAGGTGATGTGTCAGACTAGGGTAATGACAAATAGCTCCTGCCCCTCCCTGGGTAGGGTCCCATTATCTCGCCCCACTGAAGTGTAGCAGGGGCATGTGACTGACTTTGGTGAAATATGAGTAAAAGTGATGTATGCTGATTTGAGTCAGAAATGTCCAAAGTCAGCACGTTTGCCATGCCTTCTGTTTTTCTTCTGCCACTAGATCCAGCAATGTTCCAGATAAAGGTGGCTCTGTGGGTCTGAATTCCAGAATGAAAACAACACGGAGCAGAATGTAGCCTGCACACAGTGCACCTGCACTGTGAGTGAGAAACACCCTCTGTTACAGTGAACCACTGAGATTTTGAGGTTGTCTGTACCTCAGCATATTCTAGCCTAATCTGTCTTGTACCAAACTAATGTGGTACTCTAGCAGAGTTATTTTTCCAGTTCTCTTGCCTTAAATTATATGGAATTTAAATAAGTCAGTGCCCTTAAATAAGGTTTTATTGAAACATGAGTACAGGCACTCATTTACATATTAATTATGGCTGTGATGAGTGGTTGCTAGCAGAGATCTTATGGTCCTCAAAGCCTAAAAAGGAAACAACAAATGTTGGAGAGGATGCGGAGAAAAGGGAACCCTCTTACACTGTTGGTGGGAATGTGAACTGGTGCAGCCACTCTGGAAAACTGTGTGGAGGTTCCTCAAAGAGTTAAAAATAGACCTGCCCTACGACCCAGCAATTGCACTGTTGGGGATTTACCCCAAAGATTCAGATGCAATGAAACGTCGGGACACCTGCACCCCGATGTTTCTATCAGCAATGGCCACAATAGCCAAACTGTGGAAGGAGCCTCGGTGTCCATCGAAAGATGAATGGATAAAGAAGATGTGGTTTATGTATACAATGGAATATTACTCAGCAATTAGAAACGACAAATACCCACCATTTGCTTCAACGTGGATGGAACTGGAGGGTATTATGCTGAGTGAAATAAGTCAATCGGAGAAGGACAAACAGTGTATGTTCTCATTCATTTGGGGAATATGAATAATAGTGAAAGGGAATATAAAGGAAGGGAAAAGAAATGTTGGGAAATATCAGGAAGGGAGACAGAACATAAAGACTCCTAACTCGGGGAAACGAACTAGGGGTGGTGGAAGGGGAGGAGGGCGGGTGTTGGAGGGGAATGGGTGACGGGCACTGAGGTGGACACTTGACGGGATGAGCACTGGGTGTTTTTCGGTAAGCCTAAAATAGTTACCTCTTGGATCCTTTACAGAAAAAGTTTGCAGACCCCTGCTAGATCTTATCTTTACTTCTTCCCTCACTTCATTCAATGCTTTCCCCTTCCTCCCCCTTCTTCCATACTCCAACCCAAGGTTTCTCAACATTGGCACTTTTTGACTTTTGGAGCCTGTTAATCCTTTGCTGTGGAGGATTGCCCACAGTAGAATGTTTAGCAGCATCCCTGGTCTTTATCCTCTATCCTTTATCCTTTATCCTCTTTATCCTATCAGTAGCATCTCCCCCAACCCCAGATGTCTCTAGAAATGGCCAAGTGTCCTGGAGGAGGCCAAATATCCCCAGTTGAGGATCACTGCCTATTCTTAAACTTGTGAAGAGATGCCATGGACATTATTTAGCCAATGTAAGTGACAGGTGAGGAGAGTATAAAAATTCAAAGACCCTTGAAAGGAAAAATAAGTTTGAGGAAAGGAATGATAATGAAAAGAAGGCTGAACAAAGTACTCATTCATTCATATATTTGTTCAGATAACTAATATTAAAAAAATATCTATTATATGGCTGCCTGGATGGCTTACTCAGTTAAGTGTCCAACTCTTGATTTTGGCTCGGGTCATGATCTCTGCCCCTCATGGGGCTCTGTGCTGGGTGTGGAACATGCTTAAGATTCTCTCTCCCTCTTCCTCTGCCCCTCCCCTCTCTCTCTCTCTCTCCTCCTTTCTCTCTGAAAAAAAGAAAAAATTAAGGAAAGAAGGAAGGAAAGAAAAGAAGAAAGAAAAGAAAGAAAAGAAAGAGAAAGAAAGAAAGAGAAAAAGAAAGAAAGAAAGAAAGAAGAAAGAAAGAAAGAAAGAAAGAAAGAAAGAAAGAAAGAAAAAAGAAAGAAAGAAAGAAAAAGAAAGAAGAAGAAAGAAAGAAAGAAAGAAAGAAAGAAAGAAAGAAAAAAAAAGAAAAGGAAAGAAAGAAATCTATTATATGACCTTGTTGACCTAGATTTGGGAATGGATTTAGAACATAGGTGAGGGGCACCTGGGCAGCTCAGTCAGATAAACTGGCCCTTGATTTCAATTTCAGGTCTTGATCTCAGGGTTGTGAAATCAAGCCCCACGTTTGGTGCCTTGCTGGGCATGGAATCTACTAAAAAAAAAAAAAAGACAGGGACACCTGAGTGGCTCAGTGGTTGAGAATCTGCCTTCAGCTCAGGGTATGATCCTGTGGTCCCAGGATGGAGCCCTACATCGGGTTCCCCGCATGGAGCCTGCTTTTCCCCCTCTGTCTCTGCCTCTCTCTCTCTCTGTGTGTGTCTCTGATGAATAAATAAATTAAATCCTTTTTGAAAAAAAAAAGAAGAAGAAGACAACTGGAAGAAATAATGGAGCAGGGTGAAAAACATGGGGCAAGGAGAATGTGGGAAGTCACTGACTACAGCAAATGATAATACTTTGAGCTGATACTCCACTGGAAAGCATTTAAATACTATTTTCCACTTACATGAATAAAACATTTATTTCCTAATGGTAATTTAGATCGTGGGATCTAGATTATATTTGACAATGTGCTAGACGTTGTCCATTGTCACCGTGCCTCCATTTCTTCCATCTTCTCTGTCCCCATTCTCCTGTATTGCCAAGCTGGGATGCCAAAAATTGCACTTCCCTGGCTTCCAGATTATTTAAGTTCTGCCAATGATAAGCACTTCTATGAGACATGAAAGGAAAAGAGAGAAGAGAGGCTGTTCTTCCTTTCCAGGAGAACATAGGGGAAAGCAGTTTCTGGGGTAGATGTGAATTGATAGTTTCTGAACTCATGTCCCTGTGTATTTGCCATCTCTGAAGTGCAGGGAAGCTCTGAAGAGACAGTCATTGTTTCCTCACTTCCGGGTGATACTAGCAGCTTTGATCTCTGGATCAGAAAGGTGATGACATGCAAACCTGAAACTTCTGCAGAAGACTGGCACTAACCAGGCAGCCCTGGTGGCGCAGTGGTTTAGCGCTGCCTGCAGCCCGGGGTGTGATCCTGGAGACCTGGGATTGAGTCCCACATCGGGCTCCCTGCATGGAGCCTGATTCTCCCTCTGCCTGTGTCTCTGCCTCTCTGCCTGCCATTCTCTCTCTCTGCCTCTAAATAAATTAAAAAAAAAAAAAAGACTGGCACTAACTCTCACTTTATTCCTCCTCGCCTTTTAATGATGTATAAGTGCCTAATTTCATGTATTTGATATTTTTTCTGCTTGGAATATCTACAGTCTTTTCTGAACTGACCCTTGAGTGATACAAAGTGTAACTACAGATTTTGTTTGGGTTTATATTTCCATTATACCCACTGCTCCTTTCCTGCCATTGTCCTTAGCATATAAAAAGCTCCAAGCTGAGTCCTTTGCTTGGCACAGACTGGATTGACCCTCAGAGAGTCTACTTCAGCCTTATGAGTTTTACAGTATAGGAGAAATCATGATAGGGAGCATTTAAGTCAGATTCGTATCTGTAATAAAGGAGAAAAAAAAGCTGGAGTGGTGTGTTTCCCTTTTGTGTTGGGATACGTAAGCACACTAGAATGCATCACTGATAAACCATCAAACTTGACTTCCTAAATTCCTCAAATGTTAAACAAGAGTTACCAAATGATATAACAGTTCCACTATCAACAATATACCCAAGAGAATTGAAAATATAAGTCCACACAAAAACTGATACATGAATATTCAAAGAATCATTCATAATAACCAAAAAGTGGAAGTAATCTAAATGTCCATCAACTGATGAATGGATAAACAAAAAGTAGTATACCATACTTTATTTTTTATTCATTTATTTATTTTATTTTATTTATTTATTCATGAGAGACACAGAGAGAGAGAGAGAGGCAGAGCCACAGGTAGAGGGAGAAGCGGGCTCCATGCAGGAAGCCTGATGCGGGACCGATCCTGGGACTCCAAGATCATGCCCTGGGCCAAAGGCAGGTGCTAAACCACTGAGCCATCCAGGGATCCCAAAACCATACTTTTAAGGGAAATGAAATAATGTGACATGTACCTTAACATGGATGAGACTTGAAAACATTGTGCTAAGTGAGAGAAGCTAGTCACAAAAAGCCTCACATTGTACAACTCTATTTTCATGAAATGTCCTAATTAGGCAAATCTGTAGAGATAGAAAATAGATAAGTGGTTGCCAGGGGCTCAAGAAGAGGATATGGGGACTTCTTGCTAATGCTTTCTTTTGAGATGATGAGAATGTTCTAAAATTAGACAATGCTGAGGTACCTAGCTGGCTCATTCTGTAGAGCATATGTGACTCTTACTTTCAGGGTCATGAGTTCAAGCTCTATGTCGGGTGTGGTTCCTACTCAAAATGAAAAAATAAAATAAAATAAAACAAAACAAAATAATGATTATGGTCGCACAAGTCTGAATATACTGAAAACCATGGAATTGTAATAGTACTTTAAAAAGTTGAATTTTATGATCTATGACATATCTCAATAAACCTATTACAAAAAATTTGTGTTTCCTTTTTGGAGTCTCACTAAACTAAATCACAGAGTAGTACTGGTTCATGAGAAAGCCTTATATTCTCTGCAATAGAGCGCGGAAATTTAGTGGCATAAGCACTAAGTGCTTAAGAAGTTGTTCTCCTTAAATTTTTTTCTACTTCCAGATTCAATAATTTGCATTATTAATTCCATGAGATCCTTATATTTTTATTCAAAGATTGTTTCGTAAGTTGCATTTTTCATAATCAGAATTCCATGTGATCTTGACAGAACTAAAAATCATAGTGCCTCATTTCCTGCACCTCCCACCCTTCCTACCATGGTGTCCCATCCCCATGATGCTCAGGAGTGATCACTTGACCCAAGCAGGGCAAATTAACACATTCTGGGGTTATGATACATGAATATTAGAGAAGTCCTCTTTCTGCTGGGGTTGCTGAGATAGAAGATTCCTGGGCCATTCTTGGCCATCTTACTACCACATAAAGAGAAGCCAAGCAGAAATAGCAGAGCTACTAGGAGAAAGACACAGAATCCTGACAACATTATTTGAGCCACTGATTCTGTCTGTATGGAGGCATCCCTTAGATCTTTTGGGAAAAAAATAAATCTATATATTTTCTCTACATTTAAACTAGTTTAGGGCAGCCCGGGTGGCTCAGTGGTTTAGTGCTGCCTTCAGCCCAGGGCGTGATCCTGGAGTCCCGGGATCGAGTCCCACATCGGGCTCCCTGCATGGAGCCTGCTTCTCCCTCTGCCTGTGTCTCTGCCTCTGTGTGTGTGTGTGTGTATCTCTCATGAATAAATAAATAAAATCTTTAAAAAAAAACGAGTTTAAATTGAGTTTCTGTCAGTTTCAATGAAAAGAACCTCAATACTTTGTTCCCTCACATTCTCCCAATGTTCTCTGTAACATTCCAAGGGGAATGTTACAGAAAATACATTTTTAAAACTAAAGAAAGGGTCAACAATTGTTGCTGGGTGAAAGCAAGGGACAAAAGAAAGAAGGGAGGGAGAAAAGAGAAAAGAAGAAGCGAGGGATAGAGAGAGGAAGGGAGCACTTTAGTTGAAAAGGAAGGAAAAATAAGAAAATTGTGATAATTATCATCACATATCAGCATGTAAATGGAAGAACCCTTCTAATTTGTTTTCTAATATTCCCATAGCAATTTTTTTCTCCATTTAAAAACTAGGAAGTAGGGCAGCCCGGTTGGCTCAGCAGTTTAGCGCCACCTTCAGCCTAGGGCCTGATGCTGGAGACCCGGGATCGAGTCCCACATCAGGCTCCCTGCATGAAGCCTGCTTCTCCCTCTGCCTGTGTCTCTGCCTCTCTGTCTCTCTCTGTGTCTCTCATGAATGAATAAATAAAATCTTTAAACAAAACAAAATAACAATAAGAAGTAGAAAAATTAAATAATAACCCTAGTAAGTGAGACCAATGTTATATTCATTATCATGAAAACAAAAGCAATCAATCATTAAACCTCTAAGGCTATAGGAAAAACAAGTAAAAGAACCACCTTCCCTCCCTGCAAATAAACCAAGAAGAGATACTGAGGGAAGAAGCTAAACCATATGAAGAAGAAAAAAAATTATTTAATGAAGCAGGATAAAGCACATAGCCTATAAGATATGTTTGTTAATTCAAGCATGTGTCATATTGTATTATGTGTTTTAAAATGCCTAGGAAGGGACACCTGGGTAGTTCAGGAGTTGAGCGCCTGCCTTTGGCCCAGGGTGTGATCCTGGAGACGTAGCATCAAGTGGAGACGGAGCATCGAGTCCCACATCGGGCTCCCTGCATGGAGCCTGTTTCTCTCTCTCTGCCTGTGTCTCTGCCTCTTTCTTGCTGTATCTCTCATGAATAAATAAATAAAATATTTAAAAAAATAAAAAAGTAAAAATAAAAAAATAAAATGCCTAGGAAGAATTTTAATTTTTATCACAGATATCAATTTATTTTTTTAAATTTTATAGTGTGTTACTTTTCTAAGCATTAAGTAAAAGTGTGGTCAGTTGCAAACCTTGTTCTGTATCTTTGAATCTTTGCCTTTTTCTGTAATGATACATACTTGTCTAATTAGAAGAATGTGATCTTATAATCTAAGAAGGGATAAAGTCCAGAAGTGGAAATGAGGGCAAGATATTTTTAGAGAATAACTCATAATGCTTTTTTGAATTTTTCTATACATGAAACTTACATAGTGTTCCTCTCAATCAAAGAGCTGCTGTCTTTATTTTTCTCAGTCTAAAACTTATTTTTCTACATCAAAGATGATAATTATTAAAAGAGAATGCCCCTAACAGACATGCTTAGAACACTGTACCTAACAACTATTTAATACACATTCTTCATAAGCGCACAGGCAACATTCTCCAAGACTGACCATGTGTTAGGACAGAAAACAAGCTTCAGTAAATTTAAAAGAATTGAAATAAAGGGTACCTGGGTGGCTCAGTCAGTTGAGCAGCGGCCTTTGCTCAGGTCTTGATCTCAGGGTTCTGAGATAGAACCTTTTATTGGGCTCCCTGCTCAGTGGGAGCCTGATTCTCCCTCTGTTTCTCACTGCCACTCCTCTACTCCGCTTGTATACTCTCTCTCTCTGTGTCAAGTACATAAATAAAACCCTAAAAAAAAAAAAAACCCTGAAATCATATAAAGTGTGTTTTCCAACAGGAAATCAAAAACAAAAGGAAATTTGGGAAATTCACAAGCATACAGAAATTAAACAGCACACTTCTCAATAACCAACGGATCAAAGGAGAAATCACAAAAGAAATTAAGAGATAGCTTGAGATGAATGAAAACAAGAATACAATACACTAAAACTTGTGGGATGAAGCAAAAGCAATTCTCAGAGAGAAATTCATACCTGTGAACATGCATATTAAAGACAAAAAAGTTTTCAAATCAATAACCTAAGTTTCTACTTGTAGAAACTAGAAAAAGAAGAGTAAACTAATGCCACTAGAGGAAAGGAAATAGCAAAAATTATGGTATTGATAAATGAAACTGTTAAAAAAAAATTAGAAAAATGAAGACCAGCCTTAAAAATTCCCTGAGCAAACAAAACCAGTTTTGCAAAGCTTAGGTTAGTTTATTTTGCCAGACTAACTTGACCTGTCATTTCTTACCTATGCCTCTGAAAATCATGAAAAGCAAAATTTCAGTTACTTCCCAAAGTTGATATGAGGTAACCACTGACCAATTCCCTATCACTTAAGAAAATTCTAATATAATCAATGACAATAAAGACTCAATCAACAGTCACTGCTTTATAACACTATACTCCTGAATCTCATCCCATGTTTTGGTTTGAGTGTTTCTGGTTTGCAAACTGTCTTTTAGACGTGTCCACACTAAACTTTTACTAATGATTACTTTGGTAATTCATTGGTTTTATTTCTGCTATTTATGAATTTTGGACATTTCATGGCATCAGAAGTGGGATCCAAAGGAGATCTTAAATGACTCCAAGGGCAGTAAGCAAACAGAAGCTGGTATCCACAGAGCCCACTGAGCTTTGATGCTTTCTCACCAACCCTGGGATTTGAGGATCTCTCTTGGTTCTGAGCTCTGCTATCTCTGCATTTTGAGCTTTCTAACTTTATTGTGCATACCTTTATTTTGTTTGTTGAAGCTTCTTGGTATGCCACCTGTGGCAGAGTTAGTTAGAATTTATTTTACTTATTGTAGAAAGGGTTCTTTTGTAATTAAATAAATTGATTCTGAGTTACTTTCCACTGCAATTTCATTAATGACTTTTGAAAGGTTATCTAACATCATTGACATGAGTATTGATTTAGACCAACTATTTTGTTTAAAAGAGTGTTTGAAACATGTGATTCCATGTGTTTTAGAGCAGTTGTTGGAAAACAGAGCCACTCTTAGTTAAAAGGTCTTAGGGAATCCAAAGGCAAAGTTCGGTTCCACCTAAAGACCAGGATCTTGTGCCTTTTTAGAAAATGGGTGAACTTTTGGAATTGTAGGGGCCACTTTGGGGAATCTTTAACTTATGTAAGTCCACCTTAAGGGACAGTCTTAAAAGGGAGGATTCCAAACCTCTCAGAGATGATGAAATGATTGTCTTTGATTGGTATGCAAAAACTTCTCAAAAACAAAGTGATTTTTTTTTGTATATTTTTTTATTGGAGTTCGATCTGCTAACGTATAACATAACACCCAGTGCTCATCTTGTCAAGTGCCCCCCTCAGTGCCTGTCACCCAGTCTCCCCAACCCCCCACCCACCTCCCCTTCCACTACTCCTTGTCATTTCCCAGAGTTAGGAGTCTCTTATGTTCTGTCGCCCTCACTGATATTTCCCACTCATTTTCTCTCCTTTCCCTTAATCCCTTTCACTATTTTTTATATTCCCCAAATGAATGAGACCATATAATGTTTGTCCTTCTCCGATTGACTTACTTCACTCAGCATAATACCCTCCAGTTCCATCCACGTTGAAGCAAATGGTGGGTATTTGTCATTTCTAATGGCTGAGTAATATTCCATTGTATACATAGACCACATCTTCTTTATCCATTCATCTTTCGATGGACACGAGGCTCCTTCCACAGTTTGGCTATTGTGGACATTGCTGCTATAAACATTGGGGTGCAGGTGTCCCAGCGTGTCATTGCATCTGTATCTTTGGGGCAAAACCCTGCAATTGCTGGGTCGTAGGGTAAGATAAACTCAAAGATAAACTCAAAAAGGATAAAAGATCTAAATGTGAGACAAGAATCCATCAAAATCCTAGAGGACAACACCCTTTTTGAACTTGGCCACAGTAACTTCTTGCAAGATACATCTATGAAGGCAAGGGAAACAAAAGCAAAAATGAACTAGTGAGACTTAATCAAGATAAAAAGCTTCTGTACAGCAAAACAGTCAACAAAACTAAAAGACAACCTACAGAATGGGAGAAGATATTTGCAAATGACCTATCAGATAAAGGGCTAATATCCAAGATCTATAAAGAAGTTACTAAACTCAACAGCAAAGAAACAAACAATCCAATCATGAAATGGGCAGAAGACATGAACAGAAATTTCACCAAAGAAGACATACACATGGCCAACAAGCACATGAGAAAATACTCTGCATCATTGGCCATCAGAGAAATACAAATCAAAACCACAATGAGATACCACCTCACACCAATGAGAATGGTGAAAATTAACAAGACAGGAAACAACAAATGTTGGAGAGGATGTGGAGAAGGGGAACCCTCTTGCACTGTTGGTGGGAATGTGAACTGGTACAGCCACTCTGGAAAACTGTGTGGAGGTTCCTCAAAGAGTTGAAAACAAAGTGATTCCAAAAAACAGCTCTAAAAGGATCTTTATAGCATACAAATAAAAAATCTTTAGTAAAAACTCTTTGGCCATAGGAGCATAACTTTAATTTAGTCCATTTGCCAGATGGACAATTTGGATCCAATAGAGTTTTGTATGTGAGACATGGCTAAAATTTTTCAAACCAAAGCTATAAGGTATCTTTGTCCACCTCTATGTTTATATATGTCTATGTATGTATGTTACAGATATGTGATATTTTTCTACTTCTGAATAGTATTGCCAAAATTAATGTTTTTTAAAAGATTTTATTTATTTATTCATGAGAGAGAAAGGCAGAGACATAGGCAGCCAAAATTAATTTGTAAAGAGGTCTATTTAATTGGCTTAAAGAAAATTAAGCCTTTATATAAATCAAATATATTCTCAGAAACACAGAAACTAACCCAAATGTTTTTCAAGTTCACATGATCTGGGATAATCTTTGATAAATAAAAGCTAGTTTAAGTTTGTCGGTTTAATAAAAAAGGCATGTGTTTAGCATTGTCAATATTAAAATGTAATGCAAACACACAACTTTTTCTGCCTGGGTTTATGAATCAAATCATCCTATTTCTATACCTTCAAAATTTGTCAACAAGAAAAATAACTTAAGATAATAATTAGCTGTTTCATGTCTAATCCAAGCATAATTGTTAAAAGCAAGTAATTTAAATAAATATAAATATGATAAAAGTTTTTTAAGGTAAACTAAATAATGGATATTTATTGCATATCCAAATCATCTCCAAATAAGATAAACATTAAATGTTAAATATAAGTTTATCTACTTCTGGCTTTTAAATATTTCAGGGAGACAAAAGATATTCAGGTCTATTAGTATATTTTGTGCCACACTGAAAACTATACTATGAGGAAGACTATACCTTTAGAAATTATGAAATGTATATATAAATTTGCCAGTTCACAGCTGCCTATCCACTTTTCTTATATACTTACTTACTTTCACCTTTATTATTTCTAGTAGCTTCCTTACCCACTTGGTATAATGTTATCAGTCATAATTCTAATTTTTTTTTTTTTAAATTTTTTTTTTATTATTTATTTTTGATAGTCATATATAGAGAGAGAGGCAGAGACAAGGCAGAGACAAGGCAGAGATAAAGGCAGAGGGAGAAGCAGGCTCCATGCACCAGGAGCCCGACGTGGGATTCGATCCCGGGTCTCCAGGATCGCACCCTGGGCCAAAGGCAGGCGCCAAACCACTGCGCCACCCAGGGATCCCCATAATTCTAATTAATAAAGCATTGTATGTCACAAAAATAACCAAATTTATCAATTGCATCATTTTTTTGGGTGTATGTGTATGTGAACTCTTACCAGATCTTTAACTGTGGTCATTTTTAAGTTTTTTGTCATTTACAGATAGCTATTGTTTTGCACTGTTTATGCGAAAGTGTTCCTGAAAAAGTGCTTTATCTTCAAAGAGATTCATGGAAAAAACCCTGACAAGTACTCTAAAGCAGTTTTCTGATAACTTTAAGACTGTAGGGACGCCTGGATGGCTCAGTGGTTGAGCATCTGCTTTCGGCTCAGGGCATGATCCCGGGGCTGGGGAGGGTCTGAGGATCCAGTCCCCCATCAGGCTCCCTAGCAGGAGCCTGCTTCTCCTTCTGCCTATGTCTCTGCTTCTCTCTCCATGTCTCTCAAGAATAAATAAAATTTAAAAAAAATATATATATATATTTATATATATATTTAAGTATATATATACATATACTTTTAAAAAAATCTTTAAGATTGTAACACTGAAACTGGGTAAGAATTTCTAAAACTTTAATGGAAAATTAATTGATTCATAAAACTGCTAACCCAAGATCAAGCAAAACAATACGACTGAATGAACTGATAATTTTAATTTTTATTACAATATTTAAAACATTACTAATTCTTTAATGTTTTGTTTTTCTGATTTAAAGGATTCCCTTTGTCCTCTCTTTCAAGCTATACATAACTTACAGCCATTTGGTAAAGTGGATCTTTGCAACAAAGGTTGAAATATTTATCCTTTTCTCCCTACCCAATCCCTCCAGTATTAAGAAACTCTTATTAAATATTCTTATTTTTCATGACAATACATGTATTTGTATAAGTTCAATAGAAATTTGCTCTCCTTGTAACTGGACACAATTGGACAGGCCCGTGGCTTGACTTCCTAGCCTCAGAAGGCTTTTGAAAGTTGAATCTGAAATTCCAGCAATGCAGGTTTAAAAGAGCTATATAGTCTATCACTCTTCTTACTGAAACTATGTAAATAATAAGAGCAAGTTTATTGAAACCAGACTTAATTTGCAAACAGATCAGTCTT
Organism: Vulpes lagopus; assembly: GCF_018345385.1. Taxonomy (NCBI): domain Eukaryota; kingdom Metazoa; phylum Chordata; class Mammalia; order Carnivora; family Canidae; genus Vulpes; species Vulpes lagopus. Next base: position 106,641,317 of record NC_054829.1, read on the forward strand.
ACTATAGTTTGACCTGTACATTAAGCACAAAATATTCTGTCTTTGACAGAAATGGGAATGATTATAGAAAAATTATGTTTTAGTCATATACCTTTGTTGATATCAGATTCTAGGGCTGTTAATTATCTTTGAGGGTTTGTTTTCTACATGGAAGGCTGGACTGGATCCTGAATTCTTCTGGTTCCCCCCAATATTAGGTTGGCCCTCTCCAAACTAACATTTCCAACTTTCTCCCACTCTTTCCACTTGGAATCACCAGGAAACTGAAACTGCTCTTTTCTCAAAGCCATGCAAGCCAATGCTGGACAACTTGATATAACCTTCAGAGAAATAATCACAATAGCTCATGTGTGGACCAACTTCATGCCTGTTGCTAATAGCATTCAGAAGGATCACCAGGGTTTCAAGCTGCAAACCAGGAAAATCTGTCAGATTGCCACCTTACTCCATCTGAAGAAGCTTGGAGAAACTGACACCTAGAGATTTTCTCAACTGACCTCTCTAAACTTAGAAACTATGAATTTATAATTTGCTCAAACTATTAACTTTTTCTTTTGTTTCCACAGAAATGCCAACTTTAAAAAATTATAACACATTTCAGTTATTTAATTGGTTAAATCTTGGCTCCTGGGAAACCATGCTCCAGGAAAATTTTCAATCCTTGGCTACTGTTCTCTGTGTACTCATCATATTGACTTCTGTAGTGTGTTCTATACTTTTGAGGGTTTAAAAAGTCTGTCAGTGGCCCCTCACTTGCCAAATGGTACCCATTAGAATCAAACAACTGGATGAAATCAACAGCAAACACATAAAAAATCATCACATGACCCTCTAGTCTAACGATTCAACTAATTGAAACAGTGGATATGTGATTCTTCGACCTGACCACATCAACAGTAGTAACTGAGAATAACACTACACTGCTTGGTCATACTCTTAACTTGCTGATAGAATGACCAAAAGAGGGCAGCCCCGGTGGCGCAGCGGTATAGCGCCACCTGCAGCCTAGGGCGTGATCCTGGAGCCCTGGATGGAGTCCCATGTCTGGCTCTCTGCATGGAGCCTGCTTCTCCCTCTGCCTGTGTCTCTGCCTCTCTCTCTGTGTGTCTCTATGAATAAATAAATAAAATATTAAAAAAAAAAAGAATGACCAAAAGAATATACCCTGAGCAGACAAAACCAGTTAAGTTGTACAAAGATTAATTTAGCTTATTTTAAAAGACTACCTTGACCTGCGCTATTTCTTGCCTATGCCTCTGAAAATCATAAGCAAAATTTAAACTATTTTCTGGGGCACCTGGGTTGGTCGAGTGTCTGCCTTCAGCTCAGGTCATGATCTCAGGGTTGTGAGATCAAGCCCCACATTGGGCTCCCTGTTCAGTAGGGAGTCTACTTCTCCTTCTCTGTCTGCATCTACCCCCAGCTCATGCTGTGTGTGTGTGTGTGTCTCTCTCTCAAATAAATAAATAAAATCTTTTTAAAAGGTTTATAGGGCAGCCTGGGTGGCTCAGCAGTTTAGTGCAGCCTTCAGCCCAGGGCATGATCCTGGGGATCCAGGATCAAGTCCCACGCTGGGCTCCCTGCATGGAGCCTGCTTCTCCCTCTGCCTGTGTCTCTGCCTCTATCTCTGTCTCTCATGAAAAAATAAATAAAATCTTTTTTAAAAAGTTTGTAAACTTTTTCCCAAGGCTGATATGAGGTAACAACTAAACAACTCCCTATCATTTGAAAAAAATCTTCTATTATAACCAATCACTGTGAATAATAAATAGCTACTTTTGTCTCACTATATAAGCTGCTTTATGATAATATACCCCTGAGCCTCATTCCATGCTTTAGTTTGAGTGCTCCCAGTTTGCAAATTGTTTTTTGGTGGGGGCATAATAAATTTTAATTAGTACTTTGGTGATTCACCTGCTTTACTTCAGCTATTTATGAACTTGTGACAAAACAAAGAAAGAAAATAATAGAAGGAATCAATGAAACAAAGAGTTGGTTATTTGAAAAAAGCAACAAAATTGACAAACCTTTAGCTAGACCAACCAAGAAAAAAGTAAGAACATTCATATTACCAAAATCAGGAATGAAAGAGGGACCACCACTACCAACATTAGAGAGATAAAAAGGATTAAAGAGAACACTATACACAATTGTTTGTCAACATATTAGATAAATTAGGTGAAATGAGCAAATTCCCAGAAAAGGACAAACTATGAAACTGAGTCAAGAAGAAATAGATAACCTGAATAGACCTATAACAGGTAAAGAGAATGATTTAGTAATAATAAAACACTTTCCACCTGTGTGGCACAGTGGGTTGAGCCTTGAAATCCAGAGGTTTCAGATGATGTCATGATCTCAGAGTTGTGAGATCAACACCATGAGGGCTCTGCTCAGTGCAGAGTCTCCGTGAGATCCTCTCTCCTTTGTCCTCTGCCCCTCCCCCTTCTCATGCTTTTTTTCTCTCTGTCTCTCAAATAAATCTTTAAAAGAAATGCAGATTCTGATTCTATGGGTCTGGAGTGGGGCCTGAGAATCTGTATCGAAGGGGAAAAACCACTTTCCACATATACATATACAAAAGCCTAGGATAAGATGGCTTCCCAGTGAATTCTACAAAACACTTAAAGAAAGATTAGTACCAATCCTTCACAAACTCTTGCAAAAATATAGAACAGGAGGGAACACTTCTCAACTCATTCTTTGAGATCATTATTACTCTGATACTAAAACCAGGCAAAGAACTCAGAAGAATAAACCAACGACCAATATCACTTTTGAATCCAGACACAAAAAATCTTTGACTAACTACAAGTGAACCAAATCTAGCAACATAAAAAAAAATTAAAGCCCCTGACCATTCCATGTCCATGACAATTGGAGTTTTTCCAGGAAAATAAAATTGTTCTGAATTATGAAAACCAATCAATGTAATATACCATGTTGACAGAAGAGACAAAATACACGTGATCATCCACATAAATGCAGACGAAACATTTGACAGAATGCAGCATGCTTCATGATAAAATATTCAACAAATTAGGAATTAAAAGGAACTTCCTCAACCTGATAAAGGGCATCTATGAAACGCCAACAGCTAACATCACACTTAGAATTAAAGAACTAAATGTTTTCCCCGAAGGTCATTAAAAGGACCAGAATGTTCTCTCTTATCACTTAACATTGTAGTGGAGGTTCTAGCAGAGATAATTATGAAAGAAAAAGAAAAGCATCCATATTGAAAAAGTAAAATTATGTCCATTAGCACATCACATGATCTTATATGTAGAAACTTGTAACACACACACATACAGAACACAAACACACAAGTGCTACTAAATGAGTTCAGGAAGATTGCAGGATACAAGGTCAATATATAAAAGTTAACTGTATTTTTATATACTAGCAATAAAAATCTGAAAATAAATGAGGGACCCCTGGGTGGCTCAGTGGTTGAGCATTTATCTGCCTTTAGCTCAGGGCATGATCCTGGTCTGGGGATCAAGTCCTGCATTGGGCTTCAGTGAGGAGCCTGCTTCTCCCTCTGTCCACCTCTCTGCCTGTCTCTCTTTCATGAATAAATAAAATATTTTTTAAAAAGTCTGAAAATGGGGATCCCTAGGTGGCTCAGCAGTTTCGCGCCTGCCTTTGGCCTGGGGCGTGATCCTGGGGTCCCGGGATCCAGTCCCACATCGGGTTCCATGCATGGAGCCTGCTTCTTCCTCTGCTTATGTCTCTGCCTCTCTCTGTGTGTGTCTTTCATGAATAAATAAATTAAATCTTTAAAAAAAAAGTCTGAAAATGAAATTAAAATCAATTTCATTCTAAGATCATCTAAAAGAATAAAATACTTAGGAATAAATTTAATAACAAGTCTAAGACTTACACACCTAAAACTATAAAACATTGTTGAAAAAATTAAAGATTTAAATAAATTGTAAGATACCTCAGGCTCATAAACTGGAAGACTTAATTGTTAAAATGGCAATACTCTCCTAATCGATCTACAGATTCAATATGATCTCTATGAAATCCCAGCTTACTTTATTGTAGAAATTGACAATATGATCATAAATTTCATATGGAAATGCAAAAGACACAAAATAACCAAAAGAATCTTCAAAAATAAGAACATAGTTGAAGAACTTATTTCTCAATTTTAAAACTTACAACACAGCTACAGTATCAATACAATGTGGTACTTCCATAAGGATAGAAATACATCAACAGAATAGATCGACGGTTCAGAAATAAATCATTTACAGTCATTTGATTTTTGAGAAGGGTGTCAAGACACCTCAATGAAGAAAAATAGTCTTCTAAATAAATAGTATTGGGATAACTGGATACACATATGTAAAAAAAAAAAAAAAAAGTTGGACTTCTTCCACCATACACAAAAACAAGCCCAAAAAGCATCACAGATCTAAGCACTGAAACTACAAAATTGCTAGAGAACACAGGAGTAAATCATTGTGATTTGGGGTTAGACAATGTTTTGTTAGATGTGACATTAAAAGCACAAGCAACAAAATAAATAGACTATATAAAAATTCAAAAATTTTCTGCTGCAAATGATACTATCAAGAAAGTGAAAAGACAACCTAAAATATAGAAGAAAATATCTGCAAATTATACATCTGATTGTGGACAGGCATACAGAATATATAAAGAATTCTTACAACTCAATAATAAGACAAATAACTCAATTAAAAATGGGAAAAAGATTTGAACAGATGTTTCTCTAAAGATATACAAATATCCAATAAGCACGTAAAAAGATTTTCAACATCATAAGCCATTAGTGAAATGCAAATTAAAACCACAAGGAGATGCCACTTCACACCCACTAGAATGGCAATAGTAAAAAAGACAGACAGTAACAACTGTTGGCAAGTATAGGAGAAATTGGAACCTTCATACATTGCTAGTGAGAATGTAAAATGTTGCAGCTGCTTTGGAAAGCAGTTTGGCAGTTCTTCAAAATATTAAACATAGAGTTATTATATGACCCAGCAATTTTACTCCTAGGTATAGATCCAAGAGAAAAGAAAACATGAGCCCACACAAAAACTTGTATACAAATGTTGATAGCAGTATTATTCATAATGCTAAAAAAGTGGAAAACACCCAAATGATGAATGGATTTAAAACATAGTATATCTGTGGGTTAAGTAGTTGATGGGGATTAAGGAATAGACTTGTGAGGAGCACCAAGTGTGATATGGAAGTGCTGAATCGGAAGTGCTGAATCACTATATTGTAAACCTGAAACTAATACTATACCTGCAACACTGTATGTTAACTTACTGTAATTAAAATAAAAACTTCAAAAAATAAGCCAAAAAAATAAATATGGTATATCTGCATAGTGGAATATTAATGAAGTTCTCTCTCTCTCTCTTGCTTACTTTTCTTTCAACTTTTTTTGTTAACATACAGTGTAATATTGGTTTCTAGAGTAGAGTTCAGTGACTCAACACTTACATACAACACCCAGTACTCATCATGACAAGTGCCCTCTATAATACCCATTTAGCCATCTACTTCCCTCCACCACCCCTCAGTTTGTTCCCTATCATTAAGAGTCACTTATGGCTTGTTTCCCTCTCTCCGTTTTTCCTTTTCCCCCTTCCCATATGTTCGTCTGTTTTCTTTATTAAATTCTACATATGAGTGAGATCATATGGTATTTATCTTTCTCTGACTGACTTATTTCATTTATCATAATACCTCTAGTTCCATCCATGTCATTGCAAATGACAATGTTTCATTCTTTTTGATGACTGAGTAGCACTCCATTGTATACATATACCACATCTTCATCCATTCAGCAGTTGGATGGACATTTGGACTCTCTCTATAGTTTGGCTATTGAGGATAATGATGCTATAAATGTCAGGGTGTATGTATCCCTTTGAATCTGTATGTTTGTATTCTTTGGGTAAATATCTAGTAGTGCAATTGTTGGATCATAGGATAGTTTTATTTTTAACATCCTGAAGAACCTCCAAACTGTTCTCCAGAGTGGCTGCACCAGTTTGCATTTCCACCAATGGTGCAAGAGGATTCCTGTTTCTCCACATCCTCACCAACACCTGTTTTCTCCTGTGTTGTTAATTTTAGCCATTCTGACAGGTGTGAGGTGGTATCTCATCATGGTTTTGATTTGCATTTCCCTAATGATGAGTGATGTTGAGCATCTTTTCATGTGTTTGTTAGACAACTGGATGTCATCTTGGGAAAAAGTGTCTATTCATGTCTTCTTCCAATTTCTTAACTGGATTATCTGGTTTTTGGGTGTTGAGTTTATAAATTCTTTATAGATTCTGGATACAAGCCCTTTATCAGTTATGTCATTTGCAAATATCTTCTCTCATTCGGTAGGCTTCCTTTTAGTTTGGTTAATTGTTTCCTTCACTGTACAGAAGCTTTTTATCTTGATGAAGTCCCACCAGTTCATTTTTGCTTTTGTTTCCCTTGCCTCTAGCACGTGTCTAATAAGGAGTTGCTATAGCTGAGGTCAGAGGTTTCTGCCTGTGTTTTCCTCTAGGATTTTGTCTCACATTTAGGTCTTTCATATATTTTGAATTTATTTTTGTGTAGGATGTAAGAAAGTGGTCCAGCTTCATTCTTTTGCATGTTGATGTCCAGTTTTCCCAACACCATTTGTTGAAGAGGCTATCTTTTCCCCATTGGATATTCTTTTCTGCTTTTCATAGATTAGTTGGCTATATGGTTGTGGGTCCATTTTTCGGTTCTCTATTCTGTTCCGTTGATTTATGTGTTTGTTTTTATGCCAGTACCATACTGTCTTGATGACTACAGCTTTCTAATATAGCTTGAAGTCTGGAATCATGGTGCCTCCAGTTTTATTTTTATTTTTCAGAATTGATTTGACTACTTGGGATCTTTTGTGGAGTCATACAAATTTTAGGACAATTTGTTCTAGCTCAGTGAAAAGTGCTGATGGTATGTTGACAGAGATTGCATTAAATGTGTGGGTTGCTTTGGGTAGTACAGACATTTTAACAATGTTTATTCCTCAATCCATAAGTATGTAATACTTTTCCATTTCTTTGCGTCCTCTTTAATTTCTTTCATGAGTGTCTATAGTTTTCAGAGTACAGATCTTTTACCTCTAAAGGTTCGGTTTATTCACAGATATCTTACTGGTTTTGGCACAGTTGCAAATGGGACCAATTCCTTTATTTCTTTTTCTGCTGCTCCAATGAAGCAGATTTGAGGCACCTAGGTGGCGTACTCTCAGTTTTGGCTCAGGTCATGATCTCAGGGTCCTGGGATTCAGCCCTGCATTGGGCTGAGAGTTCAGTGGGGAGTCTGCTTAAGGATTTCCTCTCTCTCTTCCTCTGCTCCAACCCCACTCATGTGCATGCACTCTGCCTCTCCCGAAAATAAATAAAATCTAAAGAAAAAAAAGAAATGCAACAGATTTCTGCACATTGATTTTCTATCCTGCAACTTTGCTGAATTTATGGATGAGTTCTAGCAATTTTTTGCTACATACTTTTTCTACATAGAGTATCATATCATATGCAAATAATGAAAGTTTGATTTCTTCCTTAACAATTTGGATGCCTTTTATTTCTTTTTGTTGTTTGATTGCTGCGGCTAGGACTTTCAGTTCAATGTTAAATAGCAACAGTGAGGGTGGACATCTTTGTCCTGTTCTTGACTGTAAGGGAAAGGCTCTCAGTTTTTCCCCATTGAGGATGATATTTGTTGTTGGTCTTTTGAATATGGCCTTTATGATGCTGAGGTAAGTTCCATCTATCCCTACTTTGTTGAGGGTTTTTATCTAGATAGGATGCTGTATTTTATCAGATGCTTTTTCTGCATCGATTGACAGGATCAGATGGTTCTTATCCTTCCTCTTATTAATGTGGTATGTCACGTTGATTGATTTGTGAATGTTGAACCACCTCTGTAGTCCAGGAATAAACCCCACTTGATCATGGTGAATTATTCTTTCAATGTACTGTTGAATTTGATTTGCAAGGATTTTATTGAGAATTTTTGCATTCATGTTTATCAGGGATATAAGCCTATAATGCTCTTTTTTAGTGGGGTCTTTGCCTGGTTTTGGAATCAAGGGAATGCTGGTCTCATAGAACAAGTTTGGAAGTTTTCCTTCCATTTCCTTTTTTTTTTTGGAACAGTTTGAGGAGAATATATATTAACTCCTCTTTAAATGTCTGGTACAATTCCTCTGAGAATTTATCCAGCCATGGATTTTTTTTGAAGTAGCAATACAAGTATATTTTATTTCACATTTTATTAGTAGACAGATGGGCAGAAAAAGACAAGATAAACCACTAAAGGGGAAGTTCAACACAAAAATGCATCAGATAATCTTTTCTCATAAGTTAAACTGAAGAAAAACATCTACAATTTCAGCCAAGAAAACTATTAAAGTCAGGTATGTCCTGCTGGTTTCAGAATAGTTGAAGATTGCATCTGAATCTTTTTGTAAATGTAAACCATTTTTATCAATGGGAGGGGAGGAGAGTTAACTTTCAGTGGAGAACTACACACTTTCCCCTACAATCTCTTACTGTATGTGTCCCAAACATAGGAAACCAGCAACTAAAGAAGCTAGTAATTTCCAGGGAAGAGGCAAGAAGAGACTACAAAAAAAGTCTGGCTAATAGAAAAGAACTCCGTAATGATATGAAATAGGGTGGGAAGACTTCGAGAAGCAACAATGGAATCCTGATACTACTTTCTCCATCCAGCCTCTCTTTTCGTTGGGAGATTTTGATTACTGATTCAATTTTTTTGCTTGTTATAGGTCTCTTCAAATTTTCTATTTCTTCCTGTTTCAGTTTTGGTAGTTTGACGGTTTCTAGGAATTTGTCCATTTCTTCCAGGCTGCTCAGTTTGTTGGCTTATAATTTTTCCTAGTATTCTCTTATAATTGTATTTCTGTGCTGTTGTGATCTCCCCTCTTTCATTTGTAATCCTATCTATTTGAATCCTTTCTGTTTTCTTTTTGTTAAGTCTGGCTAGGTGTATATCCATTTTATTAATTCTTTTGAAGAACTGGCTCTTAGTTTCATGAATCTGTTGTAATGTTTTTTCTTTTTTATATAATCTATTTCTGCTCTAATATTTATTATTTCCCTTCTTCTGCTGGCTTTAGGTTTGTGTTCCTTTTCTAGCTCCTTTAAATGTAGGGTTAGATTGTGAATTTGAGACTTTTGCTTCTTGAGATGGGCTGATATTGCAGTATACTTCCTTCTTAAGACTGCACCCCAAAGGTTTTGGGCTTTCATGTTTTCATGTTCACTTACCTCCATGTATTTTATTTCTTCAATTTCCTGGTTAACCCACTCATTTCTTAGTAAGATGTCCTTTAAGCTCCATGTATTTGTAGGGTTTCCAATTTTTTTTCTTATGGTTGACTTCAAGTTTCACAGCATTGTGGTCTGAAAATATGCATGGTATTTCAATCTTTTTGTACTTGTTGGGGGTGGATTTGTGACCCAGTATGTGATCTATTCTGGAGAACGTTCCCTGTGCACTGGAGAAGAATGTATATTTCCACTCTTTAGGATGAAATGTTCTGAATATATCTGTTAAGTACAACTGGTCCAGTGTGTCATTCAAAGCCATTGTTTCCATGCTGATTTTCTGCTTAGATGATCTGTCCATTTCTATAAGTTGGGGTGTTAAAGTCCCCTATTATTATAAATAAGTTTCTTTATGTTTATTATTAATTGATTTATAAATTTCGGTGCTCCCAAGTTTGGGGGTATAAATATTTACAATTGTTAGATCTTCCTGGTGGAGAGACCCCTTAATTATGATATAATGCCCTTCTTCATGACTTGTTACATTTTTTTTTAAATCTAGTTTTTCTACATATGCCTACTCTAGCTTTCTTTTGACATCCATTAGCATGATAGATGGTTCTCCATCCCCTCACATTTGAATCTGCAGGTGTCTTTAGGTCTAAAATGAGTCTCTTGTAAGCAGCATATATAGATGGATCTTGTTTTTTTTAATCCATTCTGACACCCTATGCTTTTTGATTGGAACATTTAGTCCATTTACATTCAGAATGATTACTGAAAGCTATGAATTTACTGCCACCATGTTACCTGTAGAGTTGGCTTTTCTGGTGATATTCTCTGGTCCTTTCTAGTCTTTGTTGCTTTTTTTCCCCCCTCCACTCAGAGAATCCCCCTTAAAATTTCTTGCAGGTCTGGTTTAGTCGTCATGAACTCCTTTAGTTTTTGTTGGTCTGGGAAATTCTTTATTTCTCCTTCTATTCTACATGACAGCCTTGCTGAATAAAGAATTCTTGGTTGCATATTTTTCCCATTCAACACTTTGAATATTTCTTTCCACTGTTTTCTGACCTGCCAGGTTTCAGTAGACAGATCTGCTGTGAACCTGATCTGTCTTGTCTTGTGGGTTAGGGACTTTCTTCCTCCTGCTCCTTTCAGGATTCTGTGTATTTTGTGAATTTGACAATGATATACCATGGTAATGGCTAGCTTTAGTTGACTTTAATGGGAGTTCTCTGCACTTCTTGAATTTTGATGTCTATGTCCTTCCCCAGATTAGGGAAGTTTTCAGCTATAATTTGTTTGAATAAACCTTCTGCCCCTTTTTCTTTCTTTTCATCTTTTGGCACTCCTATGATATAAATGTTACATTTTAATAAGTTGCTAAGTTCCCTAAGTCTACCTTCGTGGTCCATTGCCTTTCTTTTCTTCTTTTCAGCTTCATTATTTTCCATAATTTTATCTTTTGTAGCTCCTCTGATTCATCCATCCTCATTTATATGGCCTCCATTTGGGACTGCATCTGGGTCATAGCATTTTTAACTTTGGCTGGACTAGATTTTGGTTCTTTTATCTCTGCAGTGAGGGATTTTCTAGGGTCTTCTATGTTTTCAAGCCCAGCTAGTATTCTTATAATCATTATTTTAAATTCTGTTTCAGACATCTTACTTATAGCATATTAACTTAACTCCTGGCTGTGAGTAGTACCTCCTGTTCTTTCTTTTGGGGTGAATTTCTCCATCTCGTCGTTTTGCCTGGAAAAAGAAGAAAGAAAAAGAAAAAATACTCCCCCAATAATAATAAAAAAAAATCTTAAAAAAACAAAGAAAGTAGATCCTGGGTGTGTTTGGTGAGCTTATTAAAAGAATCTAGAGCCCAAAATAAGAAAGAAAAAAATACAATGAAAGTAAACAAATATATATATATTAAAATTAGTTAAAAACAATTAAATAAAATAAATGAAAAAATAATAAAACAATAAAAAATAAGTACAAAAGAGGCTAGATACTATTTTTACCTAGAGCTGAAACTTTGCAGTCCTCTATAATCAGTAAACTGTGCAAAGGAATTGTATGTGCTGGTCTTTTGGGGAAGGTTCCCAGGTGAACTTGCCCTAGTGGAACTGTGCCTCTAGGCTGCATGGAGGAGGGGCTTGGCGTAAGCAGTTCCAGACTCCACTAGGTGGTGCTGTTTTGCTCCCTGCAGACTGTCTGCTCTGATGGGCCCGATGAATATGGCTGCAACCAGCTCTCTAGCACCAGAGCTGAAAATTTGCAAACCAGCCCCTCAACTTTTCAGTGAGTCCTCAATGAAGAGTAATCACTTGTTTCCCTGGTTTCTGTCAGAACCCTGTGTTCACTCTGCCTGTGTCTGAACTTTTTTTATCTCAGGCACATGACTACATTTTAAAACTCCAAATTTTAGGGACTCCCAAGGCACAGAACCATACTGTTCCTTCTACGGAGGGTCTCCTCATGCTTCTTCCATTTGCCAGACTCATCCCAGGAAAGCAGTCAGATGACCATGTAGTGGTTTGCAGTTTATGGCAACACAGAGCAGAAAGCCAACATCTAGACTCACTGTTCTCAGCCATCGTCCACATTCTGATGCCTGGGAACAGAAGAGCACTTAGGCACAATCCATTCTTCTTGTGACCCAGGAGATCCTCAGACCATGGTATCACACCTGGGATTCTGCTTTGCTTCTCTACTTGGGCACCTCTAAGCCAGGCACATCTGCTACTGTAGGAGACTTCTAAAAGTTCTGACTCTGCACTCCATGGCTTATATAGTACCTTACAGTAGCCTCTGTAAGTAGGCTCCCTCCCCACTACGTTATCCACAGCTATATCTCCCCCAAATTCAAGTCTCCACACTTCCTACCTTCCAAAAGGTAGTCATTTTTCTAGTTGTAGGCCTCCAGTTTTTGTTCTTTCAGACCTCCAATTGATTTCTTGGGTGTTCAGAATGATTTGATAACTATCTAGCTGTATTGGAGGAAGGAGACAAGCTTGGGTACCCCTAATCCTCTGCCATCTTAACTCCTCCCTCAGAAATGAAGTTCTGACACATGCTACAACATAGATCTTGAAAATAATTTAATTGTACTCTTCAAATAGGTGAATTTTACAGTGTGTCAATTATGTCTAAATGTCTAAATAAAGATGTTTTTAATACAGTATGTGAATTATGTCTAAATAAAAATGTTTTTAATCACCTAAAAATTTAAAAGGGAGAGAAAGAATATCCCCAAATAAACAAAATCAAGATAAAGAGACACCATTTTTTTATCTATCAGGTCAACCAAAATTAGAGGTTTGTAGAATTCACTGTTGGTAAGGGGGTAGAAAAATGGCCGGTAGCAGTGTGGATTAGAATAGTCTTTTGAATGGGAATTTGTCAACACATTTTACAATTTTAAGTATGCTTTTCCTTTGACCCAGCAATCCAATTTTTAGAGATTTATCCTGTAGATACTGCACAAAGACATTCTTAGTATACAAGGATGAAAGGATTTTCACTGCTTAGCTCCTGAAAGTAAAAACATGCCAGTCACTAAACATGTTAAATAAATTATGATGTTTCGATATACTGGAATAAGATACCTGCATTCATACCCACCCAAATGTTCTATCTTCTCTCCTATTGTAGATAAGCTCCTAGCTAAGGCCAATGTACTAGGTCTCATCTTTATTCAACTCCACAAAGCATTGCACTAGTAAATCTCCATTCTCTTTCTCACATCATGTTTTCTTCTCTAATGTTCTTTACCTTAGTAGAGAAACATGTTATTATTTCCCAAAAAGTTAAAATATGTACCTATTCACCTCATTTCTTTTTCCAGATAGCTCCTATTTTCAGCAAAATTTCTCTTAAGAGTTGTCTCTGCCTGCCGTTTTAGAAAATTTAGCAGAAACTATTGGATTTTAAGTGATTATGCCATTAGACCTAGCAATTCTATTAAATTCCCTTTTAGAAAAATCCATATATATGTCTACCTAAAGAAATTCTTTTATTTGTTCAACCAATATTATAGAACACTTATGTTCAAGGTCTATGCTAAAAATTGACACAGTTTCTTTTATCAGAGAATGAAAGACAAAAACAAAACAAAGAGTTATCTAGGCTCATCTAAAATTTCTCCCTTGAGGGTGCCTGGGTGGCACAGTCAGTAAGCATCTGCCTTTGGCTCAGGTTATGATCTGTCCCAGGATCCTGGGATGGAGTCCCACATCAGGCTCCCTGCTCAGTGAGGAGTCTGTTTTCCCCTCTGCCTCTCCTTCCTGCTCATGTTCTCTCTCTCTCTCTTGCTCTAATAAAATATTTTAAAAATAAAAAATAAATAAAATTTCTCCCTTGAGCCCATTCTAGTAGGGCTTTCATCCCCATTATTACACTGAAACTATACTTGCTGAAGTCACTTTGCTAAATTCAAGTCAATTCTCAATTAAAACAATTCTACAGAAAGCAGAAATAATAGTGTCCAAGTATACATTTAATTGATACCTGGCTTACTCTGAAAAATTTTAGAATTTTTAGACAAATGAAATGGACCATATTGTTCAGATAATCTAAAGAAACCGTATTCTCAATAGAGTTTTGGTGTTTTATCAAAATTGTAGTGAGTCTGAGTACAGATTTTTCTCTTTTGCTACTTTGTCAGATGAATTGAGACAAATGTTAATATATTCTTATAAAATTTGAGAAGCAGTTATCTGAATGGAATCTACACTAAAAGGAGCACCATTGAGCAAAGAAGACTTTTCCTGATAAATGATTTTGAACCTATCTACTCTATACATAGACTGATATTAAGGTCCCCAAATTACAGGATGTAGAATATAGCTCCAGTTGTTTAAGACTGTAAAAGATTTAAAGAAAATGTTGGCAATCTTCTTCCTCAGCCATTTCCTTTTAGGAAGAAAAAAATAAAATAACTCTTCATAAAGTATATCATAAAATCAATTATTTTAATCAATATATATTTGCAAATAACACTTTAAGGTAAATTACAGATGTATTATAATTGGAAGGATAGATGTCAACATTATAATGAAGATTATCCCTGAGCAGTGTAACTGATTCCTATCTAAGGAATTAAAGGTCTAAGTCTAAGGATCAACAGAAGCCCAAATAAATGTATACTCTTCCTAAAAGATTTATCAACATAAGAATAAAGAGAAGCTATGCTCTGATTTTTCAGAAGAGCCTAATGTGAAGTTTATCAAAGAGAAAGCTATGAAAAACTTGAACAGGGATCCCTGGGTGGCTCAGCGGTTTAGCGTCTGCCTTTGGCCCTGGGCATGATCCTGGAGATCCAGGATCGAGTCCCGCATCGGGCTCCTGGCATGCAGCCTCCTTCTCCCTCTGCCTGTGTCTTTGCCCCCGCCCCCTGTGCGTATCATAAATAAATAAATAAATAAATAAATACTTTTAAAAAAATTGAACAAAATGCCTGCTAAACAAACAAATGCTTAATCTGGGGTAAGTAAAGAGCTGTGCTTTTTCCTCCATTTCTTTTAAATATAAGGTGATAGATTATACTCTGGATCCAGTTAGCATTAGTCAATCGCTGTACATAAAAGTATCATGTTTAAACTTTTAAATCAACTATGCAGTCATAAAATGAGAGTAAAACAGAGCAACACAAAATGTAGATTTAGAGCAGTTGGCCTTTATTACAAAGCTGAGAAGAGTCTCAGTAGTCAACTCGTATCTGATCTAATTCATGCTTCATAAAAGTAGGCCCCAGAATCTACCCTAAATTTTAGTTCTGCCATACTTAGATTTTTCTTACATGAATATTTTTATTTTCATATTTCATGTTGGTATTGGGGAAGGGAAGGTCTTTATTTCAAGGCAATAGGGAATAAGATTTAACCATACAAGGTCCAATGTGGATGTTTTGATTTCACATGATATCTAACAGATAATGGCAATAGGTTTAGTTGTGCCTTGTTTTATTAACCACCAGTCCTTTTCAAATGAGACACTGTCAATAACAGGAAATTATGAATACTAAGTCAAGGGTGTAGATAAACACATAGTAAACTCAAGAATTTGAGTTATTTCAGAGAGGACGAAGACTCTTTCTTGAAGTTTTCCAAAATACTGATTCAAGTACTATAAGTGTCTATGATTCTCTTGCAAGGATCTTTCTTTGTCTTCCTTACTAAATGTTAGGAGTGAATTTCTTTCCAATTCTAATGTGTCCTTCACTGAGGAAGTACCTTCTAAGAGAGCAAAACTACTGGCCTTTCTCTGCTCCTTATTCATTTCTCTCCTTATATTTAGGAGCAAGAATGTATCAACCCTCCCCTTCTTTCCTCTTCCAGGAGTCTATTTCTTCAGAAGGCATACTTTCCAATCTATTTTTATCAATAAAGCAAATTTAACAATAAAGGGTCCCTGTGAGGTAGGGAAAGTGGTATGAAATTACCCAGGGTGCTGGGACAGAGTGATGAGTAAATTTAATTCTTTGGGTTCATTATTATTACTGCACACCTGAACTATGTCCCTCAGTCACATCTCTATCTGTAATAACTATTTATCTCTCAGTTGGCTGAAAATTCAGATAGGAAGAAGGAGACATATAAATTACTGATGCATTGAAACTTAACATCAATATAGAGTTCCTCTCAGAGCTCTAAAAAGCTGTATTTGCTCAGCCACACCAGTAAACTAGCATTATTCAGAAATACTCCCAATTTTCCACTATTTGCTTCTGAAATTACATCTTTAAATGTATATTGTTAAATAAAAATAAATTGCTAGCTTTGAGCTGATAATGTAATAACAGAGGTTGGCCTTAAACAGTAATTGAAGAGTTGGCCAAGTCCTACTTGGGGCCTAAAGTTTATCTTGAAGAATGAGGAACACATAGCTAGAAGGGCACAACAAAGTTGAGGAGAGGTTTAGAGGTTTTTTTTTTTTTTTTTTTTTTTTTTTTTTTTTTTTACAAACTTGATATATGTGGGAGAGAGAGTGAGAGACTAGCATCACAATGCAGGATAACAGTGGTGAAAAGCAAACCTGAATTGATGTAGTAGGGTCCAGAATATGTGCAATCTTGAAAGTCAACCTGGGGCCTTATCCTACAGACAATTAAGGAACCTGTCAAAAGTTTAGTGAAGCTGTGCTCGCCTCAGCAGCACATATACTAAAAAAGTTCAGTGAAGCTATTCCATGGTATTGCTGCCTCAGCATCCATTTTGTTTGGCCAGGGGTCTGTAGTGACCTTAAACTGACACAAACCTCTCATGCAGTGCATGCCCTAGATAACAGCCTACAGAGTCACATGCAAATATAAGTTCCCACTATGACTTCCCCAGCTGCCCTTGTGATTAAAAGTCCCTCTTGGGACCCCTGAGTGGCGCAGCGGTTTGGCGCCTGCCTTTGGCCCAGGGCGCGATCCTGGAGATCTGGGATCGAATCCCACGTCGGGCTCCCGGTGCATGGAGCCTGCTTCTCCCTAGCCTATGTCTCTGCCTCTCTCTCTCCTCTCTGTGTGTGTGTGACTATCATAAAAAAAAAAAAAAAAGTCCCTCCTTCCTGCAGGACCCTTCCCCTTGTGTGTTCCCTAGAGAAGACACCTATAAAGCTTACCAAAACTCTGCTCTTTTTGTTTCAATCAACCAATTAGGCTTTAGCACAGGGAACCCAAAAGCACTCCACCATGGACACTAATGAAAGCATATTTCCCAGGTATGTTGTTGAGTCACAACTCACCATTTAGCATCCTGTGCCCCACTTAAGGTTAACTTAACAAAGTCATAACAGAATCACTAAAAATGTTTGAGTAGGGAAAAAACATACTGAAAATAAAGAATTATAAATGGTAATTTGATTTTTTTTAAAAGAAGGTGGACAGAATGAGCAAGAGAATCAAGTACAATTTAGCAGGAAGTTTGAAATGACTAGAACCTTGGGACACCTGGGTGGCTCAGTGGTTGAGCATCTACCTCGGCTCAGGTCATGATCCTGGGATCAGGTCCTGCATCAGCCTCCCTGCAGGGAACCTGCTTCTCCCTCTGCCTGTGTCTCTGCCTCTCTCTGTGTGTCTCTCATGAATAAGTAAATAAAATCTTAAAAAAAGAAGAAGAAATGACCAGAACCTCAATAAATTTTCTTCCTTCTCTGAATCACTAATTTTATTTAAAGCAAAACCTATTAGTCTCTCCTTGGTCATCCACTATTTACTCCCCAACCCACCACAATATGCTTTCTGCATTGGAAATGGTTCTTGCTAAAGTACCATCAATGTATCAATTGCTAAATCCCTGGGCAGTATTTCATTTATCTTACCTGAGCAAGCACCAACAAGTAAGATAACTGACCATTCCTTCCATATTAGTTTTCTAAAGCTGTCATAACAAAACAAAAACAAAAATATGTCAAAACATTCAAACTAGGTGCCTTAAACAATAGAAATTTATTGTCTCACAGTTCTGAAGGCTGGAAATCTGAAATCAAAGTGTCTGCAGGGTTGTTTACTTCTGAGGGCTATGGAGGAAGGCTGTGATCCAAGCCTCTCTCCATGGCTTAGATGGATATCTTCATGTTCACACAGTACTCTCCCTGTATGTGTGTCTTTGTGTCCAAATTTCCCCTTTTTATAAGGGCACTAGTCGTATTGGATTAAGGCCCACCCTAATTATATCATTTTAACTTGTTTATACCACTATGAAGACCCTATCTCCAAATATGGTTACCTACTGAGTTACTAGGGGTTAGGACTTCAACCCTTAACATCCTCCTTCTTGACATTTTCCTCCTTTGGCTTCCTTATCATCTCTCTCATACATCTCTGAGCACTCTTTTTTCTTTTCTAGTTTTTCTTCCACCAGTTTCCCCTTATACGTTGGTGTTTCCCAGGATTCTGTACTCCTTCCTCTTGCTTTTTATTCCACACGCTACCCCCTAAGGCTCCATGGTTACATGGCTTTTACTGTCATGTGCATAGGGATGTCTCCAAAGACTCTATCCGAAGTCCAATTTCTTACATTTGTCAAAACCCATAAAATTGTACAGCACAAAGAATAAACATTAATGTGTTCAAATTAGAAAAAAAATCATTTATGAGGGTAGAGGATTCAAGATCAAGTACAGAATGTGACCAAAACACCTAACTTATTACAAATGTATTTATAATCTTACTGAATGGGGTAGAGGGAAAGGTGCTAGTCTCTGTAACTGAAAATGAGTGAAGCCTGTAAGACTAAGGGCAGAAGAAACTATATACAAACACTGTGCTTTGTTGATAAAGTTGTTTCCCATAGGAGCTCTGGCTAACAATCCTGATACCACTACACACACATATATAGTATAAATGAACAAGTAACTGGAAGGCAGATGGTAGGGGCCAGGTTTTGCACCATTGGAATGCACCATTGTCCTTACACACAAGGAAAGGAATGACCCATATGGTAATCGATTAGAGTTTGAAGCATCAGTATGAACTCATGTTTAGCTTAATAGGTTACAGATAGAGATATTTATAGATATATGTATATAAGAGGTCAACAAACACACATTCTTCCCTTGGTCTGTCAGCTGCCAAAGACTAGAAGCAATGACACCTCAGTAGTACTGAGTACATTAACATCCATATCTTGGCTTTTAATACTATTCTCCAATAAAAGAAATGAAGTGTCCTTGGAAAAAATGGCTGATTTTAGGATGAAGGCAGGAAATATTCAAGATTAGCCTAGAGCATCTTATAGTTCCAGAAAGCAAGGAAATGCTCAAAAACAAAACAACCTTATGATCATTGAGGAATGTTGGAGGGACACAGGAGCCAACTGGAAGAGCTCCCAATGGCCAAAGATGGACTAATTTGATAAGTGAAGACAATGGATTATAACCCAAAGTATAAAAGAAATTTCCACAAGTCCACACTGATATGAATAAATGATTAAATAAACTGACAAAGGGGGAAATGTAAACAAATATCCTGTGCAGAAGTCCACGTAATTGATGTTGATATTATGCCCACAAGGAGGTGGTGCATAGCTCCCTACCCCTCCTTAAGTGCAGGCTATGCACAATAACTCCCTCCAAAAAGTAGGGAAAGGGAGATAAAAGTCAACTTTAAAATGGAGAACTTGTGAAAACAGAGCTACTCTATGATCCAGCAATTGCACTACTAGGTATTTACCCCAAAGATACAAATGTAGTGATCTGAAGGGGCACTTGTTCATAGCAGCAATGTCCATAATAACCAAACTGTGGAAAGGGCCCAGATGTCCAACAACAGTTAAATGGATAAAGAAGATGTGGTATATATATGCAATGGAATACTACTCAGCCATTGGAAAGGAGGAATACTTACCCTATGCTTTGACGTGGATGCAACTGGAGGGTATTATGCTGAGCAAATGAGTCAATCAGAAAAAGACAATTACATGGCTTCATTCATATGTGGAATATAAGAAACAGTGCAGAGGATCATAGGGAAGGGAGAGAAAACTGAATGGGAAGTCATCAATGAGGGAGAAAAATCATGAGACTCTTAACTAAAGGAAATAAACTGAGGGTTGCTGGAAGGGAGGTGGATGGGGGTGGGGTGGGATAATTGGGCAATGGGCATTAAGGAGGGCATGTGATGTGATAAGCACTGGATGTTATACACAACTGTTATACACAACTGATAAATTGTTGAATACTCCATCTGAGACTAAGTATGTTGGCTAACTGAATTTAAAATTAAAAAAAATCAAGTGGAGAACTTGACAAACACTATCTCAGCAAGCTGTTCCAAGTCAACGTCAGTGATAAGTCATATTGACAGTATGTACCATTCATATGATGTGATGCGAGCACTTCACCTCTGTGGTCATCCTCCAAAAACCCATAATCCCTGCATAATCATGAGAAAAACATCAAACTTTAATAGAAGAATATTCTACAAAATACCTGACCATGACTTAGAACTGTCAAAAATAATGACATAAACACGAATTTTAAAATTCAAAAATAAGGATGCTTGGGTGACTCAGCAGTTAAGCATCTACCTTTGGCTAAAGGCATGATCCTGAAGTCCCAGGATCAAGTCCCACATCAGGCTCCCTGCATGAAGACTGCTTCTCCCTCTGCCTATGTCTCTGCCTCTCCCTCTGCCTATGTCTCTGCCTCTCTCTGTGTGTCTCTCATGAATAAATAAATAAAATCTTAAAAAATAATAAAATAAATAAAATAAAAATTCAAAAATGGGGGGAGGGCAAGATGCCAGAAGAATAGGGGTCCTCAACTCACTTGTCCCCACCAACTTACCTAGATAACTTTCAAAACATCCTGAACACCTACGAATTTGACCTGAGATTTAAAGAGAGAACAGCTGGAATGCTACAGAGAGAAAAGTTTTCACTTCTAACAAGGGTGTATTTTTACTTAGGTCATGGTTTATATTTTTGACTCAGCCTGCTCATACAACCACTCTGCACTGGACAAAATGACTAGAAGGAAGAATTCACCACAAAAGAAAGAACTGGAAACAGTACTCTCTGCCACAGAGTTACAGAATTTGGATTTCAATACGATGTCAGAAATTCAATTCAGAATACAATTATAAAGCTACTGGTGGCTCTGGAAAAAAGCATAAAGGACTCTAGAGACTTCGTTACTGCAAAATTGAGATCTAATCAGGCCGAAAGTAAAACCGGATTAAATGAGATGCAATCCAAACTGGATGTCCTCATTGCTAGGGTTAATGAGGTGGAAAAGAGAGTAAATGACACAGAAGACAAGTTGATGGTAAGGAACGAAGCTGAGGAAAAAAGAGAAAACAATTAAGAGCCCATGAGGAAAGGATTAGGGAAATAAATGATAGCCTGAGAAGGAAGAATATACGTCTAATTGGGATTCCAGAGGAGGCTGAGAGAGAGAGAGAGAGAGAGAGAGATAGGGCCACAAAGCATACTTGAACAAATCATAGCTGAAACTTCCCAAATCTGGGGAAGGAAACAGGCACTCAGATCCAAGAGATAGAGAGGAGGACCCCCCCAAAAAAATCAATAAAAACCATTCAACAGCTCAATATTTAATAGAGAAACTTGCAAATTTCAAAGATAAAGAGAAAATCCTTAAGGCAGTATGAGACAAGAGATTCTTTTTTTTTTTTTTTTTTACTTTTTTTAAAAAATTTTTATTTATTTATGATAGTCACAGAGAGAGAGAGAGAGAGGCAGAGACACAGGCAGAGGGAGACGCAGGCTCCATGCACCGGGAGCCCGACGTGGGATTCGATCCCGGGTCTCCAGGATCGCGCCCTGGGCCAAAAGCAGGCGCCAAACCACTGCGCCACCCAGGGATCCCAGAGACAAGAGATTCTTAACCTATATGGGGAGAAATATCAGATTAACAGCAGACCTCTCCACAGACACCTGGCAGGCCAGAAAGGGCTGACAGGATATATTCAGGGTCTTAAATGAGAAGAACATGCAACCAAGAATACTTTATCCAGCAAGGCTGTCATTCAGAATAGAAGGAGAGATACAGAACTTCCAGGATAGGCAGAAACTGAAAGAATACATGACCACCAAACCAGCTCCACAAGAAATATTAAGGCAGACCCTGTAAAAGAAAGAGGGAGTACAAAGAAACAATCCATGAAAACAGGGACTGAATAGGTAACATAATGACATTAAATTCATTTATTTCAATAGTTACTCTGAACGTAAATGGGCTAAAAGATCCCAATCAAAAGAGGCAGGGTATTGGACTGGATAAAAAAGCAAGACCCATCTATTTGCTGTCTACAAGAGACTCATTTTAGACCTAAGGACACTTCCAGCCGGAAAATGAAGGAGTGGAGAACCATTTACCATTCAAATGGTCCTCAAAAGAAAGCTGGGGTAGCAATCCTCATATAAGATAAATTAAAGTTTATCCCAAAGACTGTAGTAAGAGATGAAGAGGGACACTGCATCATACTTAAAGGGTCTATCCAACAAGAGGACCTTGAATATTTGTGCATGAAATTTTGTGCCCTTAATGTGGGAGCTGCCAAGTATATCAAGCAATTAATAACCAAAGTAAATACATACTTAGATAATAATACACCAAAAGTAGGAGACTTCAACACAGCACTTTCAGCAAATGACAGATATTCAAAGCAGAACATCACCAAAGAAACAAGGGCTTTAAATGATACACTGGACCAGGTGGATTTCACAGATATATACAGAACTTTGCATCTGAACACAACTGAATACACATTCTTCTCAAATGCACATGGAACTTTCTCCAGAATAGACCACATACTGGGACACAAATCAGGTCTCAATCGATACCAAAAGACTGGGATTGTCCCCTCCATATTTTTAGACCACAATGCTTTGAAACTAGAACTCAATCACAAGAAGAAATTTGGAGGAAACTCAAAACACATGAAGATTAAAGAGCATCTTACTAAAGATGAATGCGTCAACCAGGAAATTAGAGAAGAATTAAAAATATTCATGGAAACTAGTGAAAATGAAGATACAATTGTTCAAAATCTTTGGGATACAGCAAAAGAGGTCCTAAAATGGAAATATATCAGAATACCAGCCTCCCACAAAAAAATTGGAAAAAACTCAAATATACAGGCTAACCTCACACCTAAAGGAATTGGAGAAAGAACAGCAAGTAAAACCTACACTAAACAGAAGAAGAGAGATAATAAAGTTTCAAGCATAACTCAATGAAATAGAGACTAGAAGAACTGTAGAACAGATCAGCAAAACCAGGAGTTGGTTCTTTGAAAGAATTAATGATAGATAAACCCCTAGCCAACCTTATTAAAAAGAAAAAAAGACTCAAATTAATAAAATCACAAATCAAAGAGGAAAGATCACAACCAACACCAAGGAAATATAAATGATTTTAAAAATGTATTATGAGAAGCTATATGCCAACAAATTAGGCAATCTAGAAGCTAGAAAACCACAAATTACCAAAACTGCAATAGGAAGAAATACAAAACCTGAACAGGCCAATAACCAGTGAGAAAATTGAAGCAGTCATCAAAAACCTCCCAAGACACAAAAGTCCAGGACCAGATGGCTTCCCAGGGGAATTCTATCAAACATTTAAAGAAGAAATAATATCTATTCTCCTAAAGCTGTTTTGGAGGACAGAAAGGAACAGAATACTTCCAAACTCATTTTATGAGGCCAGCCCAGCATTACCTTGATTCCAAACCAGACAAAGACCCCACCAAAAAGGAGAATTATAGGCCAATATCCCTGATGAACATGGATGCAAAAATTCTCAACAAGATAATAGCCAATAGAATCCAGCAATACATTAAGAAGATTATTCACCATGACCAAGTGGGATTTATCCCCCAGGATGCAAGGTCGGTTCAACACTCATAAAACAATCAATGTGATAGATCACATCAACAAGAGAAAAAACAAGAACCATATGATCCTCTCAATAGATACAGAGAAAGCATTTGATAAAATACAGCATCCATTCCTGATTAAAACTCTTCAAAGTGTAGGGATAGGGATTAGGGATGCCTGGGTAGCTCAGTTATGGAACACCTGCTTTTGACTCAGGGCGTGATCCTGGAGTCCTGGGATTGAGTCCCACATCGAGCTCCCTGCATGGAGCCTGCTTCTCCCTCTGCCTGTGTCTCTGCCCCCCTCTCTGTCTCTGTCTCTGTCTCTGTCTCTCTCATGAATAAATAAGTAAAATCTTTAAAAAACAAAAACAACGTGTAGGAATAGAGGGAACATTCCTCAATCTCTTAAAAGCCATCTATGAAAAAAAAAGCCATCTATGAAAAGCCCACAGCAAATATCATTCTCAATGGGGGAAAACTGAGAGCTTTTCCCCTAAGATCAGGAACATGATAGGGACGCCCAGTGGTGGGAGTGGGAGTTATTCAACATAGTACTAGAAGTCCTAGCCTCAACAATCAGACAACAAAAACAAATAAAAGGCACTCAAATTGGCAAAGAAGAAATCGAACTCTCTCTCTTTGCAGATGACATGATACTGTACATAGAAAACCCAAAAGACTCCACTCCAAGATTGCTAGAGCTCATACAGCAATTTACCAATGTGGCAGGATACAAAATCAATGCACAGAAATTGGTGGCATTTCTATATACCAACAATGAGACTGAAGAAAGAGAAATTAAGGAATCAATCCCATTTACAATTGCACCCAAAAGCATAAGATACCTAGGAATAAATCTAACCAAAGAGGTATAGGTTCTATACCCTAAAAACTACAGAGCGTTTCTGAAAACAATTAAGGAAGACACAAAGAGATGGAAAAACACTCCATGCTCATGGATTGGAAGAATATTGTGAAAATGTTTATGCTACCCAGGGCAATTTATACACTCAATACAATCCCTTTCAAAATACTGTGGACTTTCTTGACAGAGTTAGAACAAATAATCTTATGGTTTGTGTGGAATCAGAAAAGACCTCGAATAGCCAGAGGAATATTGAAAAAGAAAACCAATGCCAGGGGCATCACAATGCCAGATTTCAAGTTGTATTACAAAGCTGTGATCATCAAGACAGTGTGGTACTGGCACAAAAACAGACACATAGATCAACGGAACAGAATAGAGAACCCAGAAATGGGCCCTCAACTCCATGGTCAACTCATCTTCAACAAAGCAGGAAAGAACAGCCACTGGAAAAAGGACAGTCTACTCAATAAACGGTGTTGGGAAAATTGGACAGCCACGTGCAGAATGAAACTAGACCATTCTCTTACACCATACACAAAGATAAATTCAAAATGGTTGAGGGGATCCCTGGGTGGCGCAGCGGTTTAGCGCCTGCCTTTGGCCCAGGGCACGATCCTGGAGACCCGGGATCGAATCCCACATTGGGCTCCCAGTGCATGGAGCCTGCTTCTCCCTCTGCCTGTGTCTCTGCCTCTTTCTCTCTCTGTGACTATCATACATAAATAAATAAAAAAAAAATTTACAAAAAAAAAATTCAAAATGGTTGAAAGATCTAAATGTGAGACAAGAATCCATCAAAATCCTAGAGGAGAACACAGGCAACAACTTTTTTGAACTTGGCCACAGTAAGAAGAAATAATACCAGCCTCCCTCAAAAAAATTGGAAAAAACTCAAATACACAAGCTAACCTCACACTTTCTTGCAAGATACATCTAAGGCAACGGAAACAAAAGCAAAAATGAACTACTGGGACTTAATCAGGATAAAAAGTTTCTGCATAGCGAAAGAAACAGTCAACAAAACTAAAAGACAATCTACAGGGACGCCCGGGTGGCTCAGCAGTTAAGCTCTGCCTTTGGCTCAGGATGTGATCCTGGAGACCCAGGATTGAGTCCCACATCGGGCTTCCTGCAAGGAGCCTGCTTCTCCTTCTGCATATGTCTCCACCTGTCTCTCTGTGTGTCTGTCATGAATAAATAAATAAAATCTTAAAAAAAAAAAAAAAAAGACAACCTACAGAATGGGAGAGGATATTTGCAAATGACGTATCAGATAAAGGGCTAGTATCCAAGATCTATAAAGAACTTATTAAACTCAGCAGCAAAGAAACAAACAATCCAATCCTGAAATGGGCAAAAGACATGAACAGAAATCTCACAGAGGAAGACACAGACATGGCCAACACGCACATGAGAAAATGCTCCGCATCACTGGCCATCAGGGAAATACAAATCAAAACTGCAATGAGACACCACCTCACACCAGTGAGAATGGCAAAAATTAAAAAGACAGGAAACAAATGTTGGAGAGGATGTGGAGAAGGGGGATCCCTCTTGCACTGTTGGTGGAAATATGAACTGGTGCAGCCACTCTGGAAAACTGTGTGGAGGTTCCTCAGAGTTAAAAATAGAACTACCTTATGACCCAGCAATTGCACTACTGGGTATCTACCCCAAAGATAAAGATGTAGTGAAATACCAGGACACCTGCACCTCAATGTTCATAGCAGCAATGTCCACAATAGCCAAACTGTGGAAGGAGCCTCGGTGTCCATCGACAGATGAATGGATAAAGATGTGGTCTATATACACAATGGAATATTACTCAGCCATTAGAAAGGATGGATACCCACCATTTGCTTCATTGTGGATGGAACTGGAGGGTATTATGCTGAGTGAAGCAAGTCATTTGGAGAAGGACAATCATCATATGGTTTCACTCATATGGGGAATATAAGAAATAGTGAAAGGAATTATAAGGGAAAGGAGGGGAACTGAGTGGGAAAAAAATTAGAGAGGGAGACAAACCATGAGAGACTCCTAACTCTGGGAAATGAACAAAGGGTTGTGGAAGGGAAAGTGGATGGGGGGTTGGGGTAACTAGGTGATGGGCACTGAGGAGGGCACTTGATGGGATGACCACTGGATGTTATACTATATGTTGGCAAATCTAACTTCAATAAAAACAAATGAAAACATTTTAATATCAAGTTAAAAAAGAAAAAAATAAGTGGTGTCTTTGGTTTCCTAAAAATAAAAAAATAAAAATTCAAAAATAATGAAAGTCTGAGAAATCGTTACATCCAAGAAGAGCCTAAGGACATATAACAATTAAATGTAATATCATTTCCTGGATGGGATGCAGGAAGAAAAAAAGCACATTTGATAAGAACTAAGGAAATCAGAATAAAGTATGTAATTTAGATAGTAAAAATAAATTTTTATAACTACTTATCAAATGTATGAGTGATTTCTTATTAGTACCCTTGTTCTTGCCACACTTCCTTGATTGTGATAAGTTGAAAGAGGATGAGCTTTGGCATCAACCAGACCAGATATGATCTCACCTTTACCGCTTATTAGCTGTTGAATCCTAAACAAGTTACTTTTCACAAAGCCTATTTCCTCATTTTAAAAAGGTGCTAATGTCTCTTCATAAGACTGCTATAAGGATAAAAATGAGATAACTATACATAAAACACCTAGCACCATAATTGGCACATAGCAAGGGCTCGATAAGTACTAAAATTTGTCCCTTTTGCAAATTACAATGAAATCTGGAAGTCAAAAATGGCAGGTCTTATATATTATGTAGAAGGCTGACTGTTTAAGTCTCATGTTGCAGATTAATATTTTGCTATCCGACACTTACTGGGTTGGTAACACTCGTCAGAAATTAAAATATTTTGAATGCAATATGCCTTTGATGAGAGATAAACCCTGTATCAGCTGTTAGAATTTTTCATAAATCTTCACCTTGTATTTGCTTGAAATCTAATTATGTCTTGCCTATTTGAAAAGTCCTTTCTGAATATCCCTTATTTTATTACAAAGAGAGTAGTAAAAGAGAACAACCATTTAATTCACTATAACGGTTAATAAGAAAAGCAACAGACACAATGCATTTTAGTCATGAATTGGGCCTTAATAAAAGTACCTTTTCTGATCGCAAGAAGGAAATTCATAACAGTGACCAAAAGCATCCCAGGACTGCATACTGTGCTGAAATACAAAAGCATAAGCCAAAGTAAGAGTACCTTTATCTTCTATTTGGATACCGAAAATAAACCATCAAACAGAACTGATAAGAACCAAAACTAATAATGTCAGTAATAAATTTTTAAAAAGAACTGTCAAGGAGAAAAAGACATGAAAATATTAGTAGCAAAACAATGCAATTTCCAAAGTAATTTCCAGTTCCTTACTGGCTATGGGGGAAAAAAAAAAGCTCTTTTCACTAGATGAGTCCTCACATAATAAGAATTAAGAGCAGCCTCTAGTGGCAGGTTAAGGATTTTACAAAGTGACCTTGCAGAAACCAAACTGCCTTTATTTCTTTTACTATTTGCTATGAGCAGAAAAGACATTTCATCCAAGGAACCTGAGGAAGCTCAGAGCCAAGTCTGTTAGTAAATTTTAGCAATTATACATAGTTTCACCCCACCTTGAGTGCTCTTAATAAGTTATATTTTGTTTTCTTCTCTATATACGTAATTTTAAAAACCACCTCAAATTCTTTTTAGACAGAGATAGGTTATTAACTGAACGAGCTATCATCTGAACCCCGGGATGGGGGTAGGGGGAGTATTTTATTGTTAAGGAATTAAATCACTGACAAAAACTTGAATGAAGACAAACACGTTTGATGAACTGAAGTGCAACTCTTCCTCTTCTCTTTTTGTAAAGATTTTATTTATTTACTTGAGAGAGAGCACAAACAGAGGGGCAGAGGGAGAGGAAGAAGCAGATTCCCCACCGAGCAGAGAGCCCAACGCGGGACTCGATCCCAGGACCCTGAGATCATGACCTGAGCTGAAGGCAGACACAACCAATTGAGCCACCCAGTCTGTCTGTCCAAATCAGGAGTGACCCAAAGTAGAAATACTACAGAGGAAAACAGAAATATCTCTTCCAAACAGAGAAACAACGAACTTTCCTGAATCTCAGGTCATCTTTTCAAAGTGGGCCCCTCTCTCCAACAGTGCAAGAGTGAGGCTGGGAAGTACCAGATGTTTTCTTCCCTGCACTTCTCTTCCCTCAGGATTGGAATCTACTTAAAGTCTTGATCTCTCACCACTCACGAAATTGAAAATGAGGGAATCCAGAGACTGTTGTTACTGCTACAAAGACACGGTGTTACCTCTGGCTGAAACTCAATCGGAGGCGCTGGGACGCGAGGCCGCCTGCACGGAGAGCTCTACTGCTATGGGGTTAGCACCGCTGCCTTTAGGAACCTCCAGAAAGCCTAAGAACACCCAGGACGGTTGTTGTTGTTTGTTTGTTTGTTTGTTTTTTAACTTCGCAGGAAGGACAGCGCCAGGGAGTCGGGAACATCCACCAACTGGGCGCC
The DNA here is from genome assembly GCF_018345385.1 of Vulpes lagopus. Lineage (NCBI taxonomy): Eukaryota > Metazoa > Chordata > Mammalia > Carnivora > Canidae > Vulpes > Vulpes lagopus. The sequence continues at coordinate 106,670,397 of NC_054829.1, forward strand.
GCCTGTAAGATGCCAACCCCGCACGAGAGGGGCCAAGCACGCAGCCTCACAGCGCATCGCCCCCTCCCGCCGAGAGTCGCCGGGCTCCACCCTCTGGGAACGTGGGAAACGACAAAGGCCGCAAACCTCGCCGGGCCTCCGGGTGTGTGGCTCCGCCTCCCGGTTCTCAGCGGCCTCCGAGGGCGGCCTTGCCCGCTCCCTCCTCCGCCCGGCCCCGCTGGGGTCGCCACGCGCCGCCAGGTTAGCGCCGGCGAGGTGCCCCCGCGCCCCGGCCCCCGCGCCCCGGCCTCTGCCGCAGGACTGGCCCCTCCTTCCCCGGCTCGGCGCGAGCCTCCCGCGTGTGGCGCATCCTCCCCGCGGGGCGCGGGCGGCCGGGGAAGTGCGCGCGGAGAGGCCCCGGGCTCCAGCGCGAAGCTCCAGGCTTCTCAAAGTGAACGGCCCGCTGGGGCGTGGAGAGGAGGGAGGGAAGCTTCGGGAAAGGCGCGGAGGTGACCGCAATCCCTGCCTCCCCGACCAGGCCTGCGGCGCAGCGGGGCCGCAGGCGCGAGCCGGGCGTCCGGGGCGGGGCTTCTGCGCTTCGGGGGCCAGGACCCCGGGGCGCTGCGGGGGACCAGGGCTGCTCCTACCTTGGTCCAGTCACGTCCCCCGGGGAGGTATTGCTAATTGTTCCCTCACTGGGGAAAGAGGAGTGCAGACAAAATGTTTTAAACCTTGGCAAGCCCCTAATTCCCATGAGTTCCTCCTGAAATTACTTCCAGGGAGAGTGAATCATAAACCAATATTACCTTCTTTCATATAATTAATATAATCATTTAATTTTTTAGAGTTACTCTGCTTGCCTTTCACAGGTGCTTTCAAGTAAATTAATCTAGAGTATATTTTATTATATTTTATTTATTAAAAATTCCTACCTCCTCATAGGAGTGCTGCAAGGATGAATTAATATTTGCTAAGCACTTGGAAGGTGAAAACTACATAAAACTTGATGGAGTTACTGTGATTGATACAGAAAAACAGTAAAAACAGTAACTGGGTAGGATTGGTAATCCGTGCCATCTGCTATCTAAACTGAAAGTACAATGTAGAAAGACTTTGCCTAGCCAGGCAGAGTGGTCCAATGCAGAAATGATTAACCAGATGATTCAAATTCCCCAGAAAATGGAATTCTGCTTCTGAAGAAAAAGTGAGTCTTGATCCATGTCGTTTGTTTTGTTTAATTATTATTGTCACATTTAATCAGTTGAATCAATGTAGCCACCTGAACAACCTCTTGATTTTAATTTATCCTTCCTATGATTTAAAATGAAGTACTTTAAGCAAGGTCTGCATTAACAGATTGGGAATTAAATAATGCTCTTCCTTTCATAAGAGCCCCACTAAGTTACTTTTATTTCACGTGCTATAATAGAAATTGAAATAAAACTCCAGAAAGTTTCAAATATGTGTATATCTGTATCATTAGTTGCACAGCATTTCTGACTAGTAGAGAGGAGTAAGGTTAATAATGTATAATTTTTCTGAAGTATATGGTAACCAAAGCAAAGACGAGCATTGTGTCTAGAATTACATTTCCAGTTAAACTGATTTCCATCAGAACACACTTTTAATTATTAGGACAATTGCTTTAATTCCCCCTCTTTACTTCGCTAATGTCAATAGGGCCATAGCCATCAAAAAAACATGGTACCAAATGTGTTTCAAAAGTAATCTGAAGAATTTCAGAAGTAAATTTTTTTTCAATGTAGGGTTTTTAAATGTAGTGTTCTACAATATCTAGCAAGCAGCTCTAATCAATCATTACAAAACTTCCCTATATTCAAGTAGAGAAAACATTAAAATGTAATATCACAAAAGTAGGCCAGACCACTATCATCAGCCTAATAGTCATCATCATTTATATCATTTATTAAGTTACTCAATGCAGCAGTGCCAGAAAGTGAAGTAATATTGTGAATTCACTAGAGGGAGCAATTCTTTTTAGCCAACTAGTATCACTTAACTCTATATATTCAGTGGTCCTAGAGTAGATCTGGATCTTTAAAATAATTTGAGAATAAAAATATGCATAATTCATGAGAGGGATCCCAGTAAAGATGTACTATCCTTTCAAGGGTTATTTGGAGGTTCTCTTAGAATGCCTGAGGAGGGGGACCTCTGAGTGGCTCAGTGGTTGAGCGTTTTGCCTTTGACTCAGGGCATGATCCTGGGGTCCTGGGATCAAGTCCCACACTAGGCTCCTTAAGGGGAGCCTGCTTCTCCCTCTTCCTCTGTGTCTGTGCCTCTATTCCTGTGTCTTTCATGAATAAATAAATAAAATCTTAAAAAAAAACTTGAGGGGAAAAAAGAATTTGAAAACAGACTAAGGCCAAGGTAGTAATACTCAAGTTGAACATCTATCAGCATTCCCATTTTGTTTGTTTTAATTTTCACGCATTCATACTTTTAGACAAGAAATTACTGCCTACTAAAATTGGCACAGCATTATCAACCATCATAGTAACAAGAGCTAGTTTAAAAGTATCTGGTATAAATGCAGATAAACTCCAGATTCAATGAAATAAAGATAACTTCTTCTAGTTAGCAACATAAGTGACAGATATTCAGACCAACTCACATTTTTGCTATACATTTTATATTTTGGCTGTTTGTGACTTAACCTCAATTCATTTAGATTTGCATACTATTTGACAAATTTAATACTTGGGATTTTAGCCAGAAAAACATTTTTAAGCAAATTTTAATGTGGAATAAATAAATAGTATTTATACAGTTGTGCCTAATTATATTAAGTTTTGATTGCCTGTTAAAAGCTAACGTTTAATGATACAAATTTGGCCATTGGGGATAAAATAAACTTTAGCTGTTATGAAATCAATGTCATATTTTAGTAATATCAAAGATGCTAAATTTTTTAAATGAAAATTTCTTGTGTGTGTGAAACATTTCATGCAATGCATATTTAGTGAATTTCTACCTGGTACTGAATACTGTTAGGATCTGGAAATACAAAGATAAATAAGATCCAAGTTAGCTCACAATTTAGTGATTCTTTTAAAATAAAAATTTCTACAATAATTTAATTATCTTCATTTTTTAAAAAACTATATATTTAAGAAACTAAAGTCTTTTACTGAAAGGAGTGGCATGCCTTTTTTTTTTTTTTAATTTCTGGAAAACCATCACAAAAACTCAAAGTTTTTAAACGAAAAGCTTTAGTCTTCCAATATATAAGGCATGTTTAGAATATAAATCGTCAACTCTGGCAGCTCCAAGTCAAGTATTTACTACTATTTATTTGTATGTGGATGGGCCAGATGTTCTCCGAACTGCATTCCCTGAACTGTTTTCCTTAAAACACTTCTTCAAAAAATGCAACCTGAACATTTGTGCTATTGAATTGATGGTTTTAATCTTTTTTCTACTTAAGAATGAAGAAAAAGGATAGGTGTCCAATGAACCCCTGGTAATGGTCAATGTTTTCCACATTGAATCTCTCTTCTTTCCCATTGCACCATCTAAAATAGTATATATTTCTACAATGTTATAATGTACTGGGTTAACTATAGGCTTTTATGAATGATAATAGTGTATCAAAGTGTCTATAAAATTATATTCTAGGGATGCCTGGGTAGCTCAGTGGTTGAGTGTCTACCTTTGGCTCAGGGCATAATCCTGGGGTCCAGGATCAAGCCCCACATCAGGCTCCCTGTGAGGAGCCTGCTCTCCTTCTGCCTATGTTTCTGTCTCTGTCTCTGTGTCTCTCATGAATAAATAAATAAAATCTTTACAAAAATTATATTCTAAAATATGAAGATGTATATTTTTGTTGTACTGATAGCATCATTTCAAATATCATGCTATAAGGTATAAATATCAGAGTCACTAAGGAAGATAGGGCTAATGATTACACACATTGAGAATGGATTAATTTTCTTTGAAGTCAAATACTGAAAACTCAGTTTAAGCTATGACGTAAAGAAAAGGAATATTGGGGCAGCCTGGCGGCTCAGGGATTTAGCGCTGCCTTCGGCCCAGGGCGTGAGCCTGGAGACCCGGGATGGAGTCCCATGTTGGGCTCCCTGCATGGAGCCTGCTTCTCCCTCTGTCTGTGTCTCCACCTCTCTGTGTGTGTGTCTCTCATGAATAAATAAATAAAATCTTAAAAAAAAAAAAAGGAATATTGAACTTTCATAAATATCGTGTATCCCAATAACAATGAGATATTTTGTTATGGGCATATAATTTATAGAGACAGTTGAGAAAATAGGAATCCATTCATTCTACATTTTAAAATTAATTTTTCTTTTAAAATTATGTGAGGTTAGCCCTCCTAGAAAATAAATACATAGCAATAAAAAATTATGCTCCATATTCCAAGACATTCTGATCATGTTTTACTTAGTTTAGGCTATAATGTCCTTAAAATAAACTTTCAAACATAGTTTAACAGTGGCTTTAGAATTAAAAAGCCATTAGCCTTTCCAAGAAGGAAACTAAATATATTAATTTTTCAGTATTTTAAATATATAATACTGACACACATAAATAGCCAATGTTAAAAGTGGATTCCCCTATCATTTTCAGAAATATACTTTCTTATAAATTTTCCAAATTCTAAACTCAGACCAATTCCGTTTTTCAAGAAACTGAATTTAATCACAATATGTGTTGAAAATGAGTGTTCTCTCTTCTCCTCAATAGTAACTAAAATCACCTCATTTTACCAATGCAAGGAAAACAAATTTATTACTATTTGGAAAGCCTTGGCCCTTCACTTTTTGTGTATCTTCAGCTTGTAAATGTTAATCCCAGAGGATCCCAGGGACTGGTGTAGGCTTATAGACTAGGGATGTATTCTGTAAGAAGTGAAAAGAGCAGCCATTCCCCCTCAGTTGTAAAGCAAAGAACTGAAGAACTTTGAACTACAATCTAAAAATCTTGGCATGCTAACTAACATTTTGAAAGGCAAATATCCATATTTGAATGTTGATGTATTTATGAATACTTTGCCTTATATATTTTTCTCCTTAATCTAACTGGTAATATAAAATAAAAATAATGATGATGGAAAAATAACTTAGGAGGCTTAGCCTGGAGGAGCAGTGATAAGAAAAGACCTTGAACATAAAAATTTTTCTAAGACAGCAACTTACAAATGGGCTTTTACATTCTTGGGGAAGAGCTCAGAACACTGAGCCTGTGTAACATCAAAAAAAAAAAAAATGTTTACTTCAGACTTAAGTTTGGCATTTTAATATGCATTATTCTAGAAGAAATATGATTCATGTCTTAATAAATTTGAGAAATGAAACTGTCCTTTAAAAATATTTCAAAATTATCAGTATAGTCATCTTCAAAGCCCAAAAGATAAATCAATGTTTGCATAACATTCTTATATGTTGCACATAAATATTAATCCCGATTTATAGATGGTAAAACTGAAAAAGCATTCTCTAGTAACTTCAGAGCCAATTGGTAATGTGGTATGGTTTTGTTTTTCACATTTATGTTTTAAAAATTATTACATTAGACACAATTACCTAATAAGTAAAGTATTACAGACATATTGTTGTTTTTATCATTATATTGTTGTAGTAATGATTCCTAAGTTATTTTTAAGGATAAGGATATAAACTCATCTTTCTTCCATGTATTTTATGGTTATCATTCAAGAAAAAATAATATAGCTCTTAGGAGCCCCCAAAATTGTGAATTTAGAATTAAGACTTATGTATCCTCCATTCTTTCCACAACTCTGTCATCAGCAATTATAGGACTTTGATGAGCTGATTAAAAGCTTAACCCTTACATGCGTGGCATGTAACGGACCCTCTAGATGAACCTCCAACAATATGTAATGACATGACTCCCAGTGGAGAAAATGATTTATGCTTACCTTCTTTGTGTTTTGTGATATGTAAGTTGACTTTAAATCTTAGAAAATCTACGACGTTCTGCTTTAAAATGAGGCCAAAGCTGAGTCTGAATCTTAGCTTCAGAAAATATGTTTATCCCAGAAAAGTCTTTTTTTTTTAAATCTTCACATAAAATAAGGAGAACATGGGCAGCCCTGGTGGCTTAGCAGTTTCGCCCTGCCTTCAGCCCAGGGTGTGATCCTGGAGACCCTGCATTGAGTCCCTCATCAGGCTCCCAGCATGGATCCTGCTTCTCTCTCTCTCTCTCTCTCTCTCTATCTCTAATAAATAAATTTTTTAAAAATCTTTAAAAAAAATAAGGAGAACAAGAGGTTTCTTCCTCTGTAGTTGTCTTTCTGCTTTGTTTCTAGATGGCCATGTAATTGGGAAAACACTAATGATATTCCATGGATCTGCAACATGTCCACTGTGTTATCTATGATGAAACTTCTGTAAGACTTTAGAGGTTTGTATAAAGGAATTCCTAAAAATCTGCTATTTATTTCAGGTAACTGAACAAATATATTTTAGATCATATGGGAAAGCAGCCTTAGAGACATTTTTCAGTTTATCCAACATCTTAGTCCAGGATTTTTCTGTACTGCATTTTTTTTATAGGTGATAATCTAGCCTGTGTTTCAACTCTTCCAATGATGAAACCATTATTATTTTTTTTTAGAGAATTGGAAGCATCAAAAAATGCTTTAATATGCTATTTAAAATCTGCCATTCTATAACTTTTAGCTTTTTGGTTTTTTTCTCCCCTTTGAAGGAACAGAGTATATGCAGGATATACATATTACATGTTTCCTATGTTACTGCTTTAAATCATGTACAGGCGCTATGTCACCTCTAAGTCTACTCAGGGTATCACCAGTTGTTCTCATACCCTCTTTATGTTATATTGTATTGTTTTCATTATCCTGATTGGCCTTTAGTATTCTCAGTGACTTTGCCAATGTCTTTCAAAGTATGTGACTCAGATTATATATAGTATCTTAAATTGATGTAAATCTAGAAATGGACTATTATCATAGTTGATATGGAAACTTTATGTAATTGATGCAGTTGAAAGACACATAACATTTTTAAGCAGTCATTTCATATTACTGTCTCATGATAAGATTGTAGTTCACTGTATTAGTTATCTCTTGCTGCATAAAAATTACCTCAAAATTTAGCAGCTGAATGGGGCTTCTGGCTGGCTTAGTCAGTGGAGCATGTGACTCTTGATCTCAGGGTTGCAAATCTGAGCCCTACATTGGGTGTAGAGATTCCTTAAAAATAAAATCTTAAAAGGGGCACTTGGGAGGCTCAGCCAGTTGAGTGTCCAACTTTTGATTTCAGCTCAGGTCATGATCTCAGGGTCATGAGTTTGAGCCCTGTGTTAGGCTCTGCACTCAGCACAGAGTCTACTTAAGATTTTCTTCCTCTCCTTCTGCCCACCCCCACCATATGCTCATGTTCTCTCTTAAAAAAAAAAAAACTTAAAATATTAGAAATAAATAAATATAATCATAAAAAAATCTTAGTGGCCAAAGATAATAGCAAATATTTATTATCTTACACAATTTTGTGGCTCAGGAATTTGAGAACACCTTAGCTGGGTAGTTGGTTCAATGCCTCTCATGAGATAACAGTTAAAATCTCAGCTAGAGGGATCCCTGGGTGGTTCAGCGGTTTTGCACCTGCCTTTGGCCCAGGACATGATCCTGGAGTCCCGGGATCGAGTCCCACATCCGGCTCCCTGCGTGGGGCCTGCTTCTCCCTCTGCCTGTGTCTCTGTGCCTCTCTCTCTCTGTGTGTGTGTATCTATCATGAATAAATAAAATCTTTTTTAAAAAAATCTCAGCTAGGGCTACAGTCCTCTGAAAATCTGGCTGAAACTGAAGGATCTACTTCTAAGATGCCTCACTTAGATGGCAGTGAAGTTCATTATGGCTCAGCTATTTACCACGTGGACCAGTCCTTAGGGCTGCTTAAAGGTCCTCATGACATGATATCTGACTTCTCCCAGAGTGAATGATCCAAGAGAGAGCAAAGCAGAAGTTACAAAATCTTTTATGTCCTAGTATTGAAAGCTACATATTGTCATTTTCATAATATACTATTGGTTACCCAGGTTATCCCTATCCAGTATGGGAGGGACTACACAGAAGCATGAATATCAGGAAGCAAGGATTATTTGGGGGCCATGTCCCAAACTAACACTAGAATCCTTCTTCTATTCCCCAATGACTAAACTAAACTCTCACCTTCTCAAGGCTACAAAAGTCTCATCTCATTACAGCATTCATTATCTCATAGTCTAGAATTGTGTCATTTTAACCAGGCCCGGATGTGGATGAAGCTCTCTGGGTGTGGCTCTTTGCGCCTAGGTCTTTGAAAACAGTTCCTTGATCTGAAGACCTGTGAACTGAAGAAATAAGATATCTGCCTCCCACCCTCCAACGACACAACTCAACATACAATAGTGGGGAAAGAATAGGATGACTACTATAGATGTCCCTGTTCAAAAAGGGGGAAACAAGGACTACAAGAATCACTGGTCCATAGAGATTCTGTAGTCCAGCTAGGCGAATATTAGTCCTTTAACTAGAACTTCCTCTTGCTTCCTAGAAGATTTTCCATGACTCTTGGGTAGACCTTTTGGCTTTTGGTTCTGCTTTCTTTTTTCTTTTTTTTTTTTAAGATTTTATTTATTTATTTGAGAGAGTATAGACAGAGAGAGAGAGCACGAGCAGGGTGGGGAAGGGCAGAGGGAGAGGCTCTGAGCAGGGAGTCCAATGTCAGGCTTGATCCCAGGACCCCAGAACATGACTTGAGCCAAAGGCAGATGCTTAACTGACTGAGCCACCCATGTGCTCCATTGGTTTTGCCTTCCAAATCAGTTTTTCTATGAAAGGTAGCCTAGGTTTGTAGCTGTGTAGTTTTCTGAGTCTGGCTCCTGTCTATAGAAGTTTTCAGGTCCAAAGTCTTCTTTTCCTTTTATTCTACTTGTTTCTTTCAGTCCAAGATGCTGCTGTTTCTAACAATTAAATATTAAAAAAAAAAATTGTGAGTCTCTTGGGAATATTCCTGGGTAATCTTCCATTATCCAAAGCCACATCTACAGATACGTTGGAGATAAGCACTCCTCTACTCAAGGTTTCTGCTGAGATTACTGAGGGACAGTACCCTTAACCCAGAAGCCCTCATGTCTGACTGGATATCTCTCTTGAGTTATAACTTTAGATCTTCCTAAGATCTTAGCAAGGGTTTTTACTGCTCTACCCTCAGATTCATTTTTATACCATAATTACTTGGCAGAGGCTGGATTTGATCTTTGTTCAGAAATCATTTCTTTGTTTTAGCATTGTTTCCCATCTTGAGAAGCTGGCAATTTCTAAGACTAACAAATCTTGGATTTTTTGGTTTGACAGCCCTTCCTTTAGCTTTTCTCCCTTACCCTTCATATTTGATTATAAACAGCAAGAAGAAATCAAGCAGCAACTTCAAAACTGTAACCGAAAATCCCTTAGCTAAGTCACCCACTGTGTTAGGTATATTTTCTAGTTCCCACGTCACTTCAGGTGACAGTGTTGCTCAACTTTCTGCCACTCTATTAAAACCATTAAATCTTTAAAATGAGTGGGAAATATCAGAGAGGGAGACATATCAGAGTGGGAAATATCAGAGTGGGAAATATCAGAGAGGGAGACATATCAGAGTGGGAAATATCAGAGTGGGAAATATCAGAGAGGGAGACAGAACATGAGAGACTCCTAACTCTGGGAAACGAATTAGGGGTGGTGGAAGGGGAGGTGGGCAGGGGGTGGGGGTGACTGGGTGACAGGCACTGAGGTGGGCACTTGACGGGATGAGCACTGGGAGTTATTCTATATGTTGACAAATTGAACACCAATAAAAAATAAATTTATAAAAAAAAACAACCATTCTCCTTTTCTAGCCTTGGAAGCCATACATCATCATTTCCGCAATTTCCTATTAGCTACATAGGTTCATTATATTCATTGTGGGAGGGAACTGCAAGAAGATATAGAACCCTGGAATCATTAGGTTCTTGAAGGCTGGCTACTACATCAACTAAAATCTTGGATAATTGAATTTTTAGGAATTCCTGTTAAGCCATTCCTGGTATTATTATCGGTATTATTATTCCTATTAGGTCATCCCCTTTGGTATTTATTGATTTTTTTAATCTAAAAATTACCCATTTTTATCATGAAATTGCAATTGTAGTTTCAATTCAGCATTTCAGCCTTTTCAGATTTTTTTGAATTTTTAAAAAGATTTGTTTATTATTTTAGAAAGAGAAAGAGAGAGAGCAAGGGGAGGGACAGGGAGAGAGAATCTCAGCATACTCTACTGTGGAGTGTGAAGCCTGACTTGGTTTGGGCTTAATCTCACAACTCTGAGATCATGAAATGAGCCGAAACCAAGAGTCAGACATTTAACCAACTGAACCACCCAGGCGCCTGATCTTTTTGAATTTTAATTCTGTCAGATAAACAACACTCCACAGCTTTGAATTATTGATAAGTGTGATAGGTTATGGAATTCTAAAAAAAAATGACTTTACTGATTAAAATGTTGCTGAACATTTGTGATTCTAGACCTAGACTATTTAGTTGATAAAATAAGTACATTCTAGAAATGATGCATTAAATTTATTTTCTATCAAAAAAATTTATTTTCTGTCATATATAAATACAGATCTACTTTTCCTATTCATATAAAAATGTAGTATGCTAAACAGTAGCCAGCTCCAACTTCATTAGGAATTCTAATATATTTTGAAAGATTAACTAATTAGACAAAGTCCTCAAGAAATGAGTATTGAGGACTACCATGTTTTAAATTCTCTAGTGTGAAAACTTGAAACATAACTTATTTGCTAGAGCTGTACATAAAATATTAGCCTTTGGCAAAATTATGAGGTAGGATAAATTCATCATCCTTTGCTCTCTCCTTAAGAATAGAAACAATGTTTTTGTCATTACTTTTTCCCATTGGACTTAGCAAAATACTCTATGCTTGTAGATCCTTAATAAATATTTTTTAGTAAATTATTGACAGGCCATGAATTCCCCTCTCCCGAGTTTCTTGGTACCCACTTCCTCTTGCCTATACCAGTTACCTTACCGAAGTCTTCCAAGACTTCCAAGAAGTGTTCCAAGATGGGAATCTTTTTCAATCTCCCTCTATTCAATCAGAAGTTGACTATTTTTAATAAAGACGAGGTTGGAGAGTCTAATAACATTTAGGGACCTTTTGTTGTCGATGCTTTAATCCATATTAGAGCATCTAATGATGTGGATTTTCTGATACAGTTGACAAATAAGTGAAAAGCTTTGGGCAAGCTTTTGGCTGCCTGACAACCATAATAGGCTGCCATCAATTTGCCTTCTCAGTAAGATTAGTCTTGGTTGAACAGGTCAGTTGGTGAATTCTCAACCAGGAAAATCTGGTCTTCCTAATGTTGGGATTCGAAAACTATATTTCTCACTATATATAACTTACCATGATTCTTTTTCTTGTTCACCTAACTTAGGAAACTAGTCTTTAAATGAAAGGCATTTCCCTATTTCTGCTAATGGGCTCATCATTCAATCAATCACATAAACTCAAAAACTAAGTTTGTTGGATTTGTCCTTTCCCTAAACCCTTTCGTCCAATGTAGTCTTTCGGCTCTCTTTCTCAACTCTAGCTTTTCCTTTATCTCTACCATACCTTTTAGTTTACTTCTCTTTACAGTTTAGCTATACATCCTTGCCTCATTAACTTACTAAAGCGTAGCATCTATTTATTCATTATTCTGCTCAAAAACCTCATTCCCATCTACTCAGTGCCTACACAGTTAATTTCAAACTTTCTAGACTAGTTTTCAATATCTGCCACATTCTAGCCACAATTTAGCTTTCCATCCTTATTTTCCACTACTTTGACCCACTGGATTATTCTGTCTGCCAAACTCATCCTACATCTACCATTAAGTCTTTATAGCACTTTTCCCTCTGCCTGAAATGTTCTCCCTTCACTTCCATTAAAACCTTGCCCATCTTTCAGGACCAAAATCAAAAGGAATCTCAGACATGATGCTTTAAAGAATCCTCTCAGCCAGAAGCATTTTCACTCTTTTCTGAAAGTCCAGGGTACTTTGTAGCACTCTTAAGGTACTTAGTGAATTCTAACTTAGGTTTCAGTTCTATGCTTACATGATTTATCTCTTCTTCCTCTTTTTTTTTTTTTTTTTTTTTTTGAGGGAGAAGCAGGCTCCCTGCAGGGAGCCCAATGCAGACCTCATCCCAGGACCTCAGTATCATGCCCTAAGCCGAAGGCAGATGTTCAACCACTAAGCCACCCAGGTGTCCCTGATTTATCTCTTCTTATATATTTTAAGCTTCCTGAGAACATTCCATGTATAGTAGTTAGCACATCCTCTTTACTCAGAAGTGGTTGATCCTAAGTTGGAACCACCATGGAATGAGTTGGGTTAAGTATTCTACATTGGTTTGGGGTGGTGAACAGGAACATAGTATAATGTGATCAAGAGAAAAACTTTTGAAGGTCAAACAATCCCAGATTTAAATTTGGTTTTGCCAGTTTCTAGTTATATGACTTGCGGCAAATTAATCTCTTGGCATTTCAGTTTCTTCATCTGAAAAATGGTAATGAATGCCTATTTCATAGATTTGTTGTCATCATTAATGAGCTGTTGGTTATAAAACACTTATCTTAATAAATAATTGTTACCTTCTTAGCCTCTGTTTTTCCTGGCACAGTGTTTGATAACCTTTTACTAAGCAAATGAATTATTTAGAAAATAAAAACATTTTATGAATTATAATTTAAATATGTATGTATATTTAATAATTAAGAAAAAACATTAGAAGGGTATAGAAGACAGGATAAAAAAGGGAAGAGCAAAGTCAAGAATCAAGATACTACTTTTTTTTTAAGTGAGCAAGAAGAAATTTAATTTATGAAACAGACTTATAGTCTTAACTCTACATAATATGCTGGGAATTCCTTACAATTTTCTAATGGGAAAAGCCTAATTACCTATTTTTAATTATTACAGTTCACATCTTAAATTACATATAAAAATGTTTAATACTGCAGCTTATGGGAGGCCCAGCCAGGCTCCAGATTCTCAGCCACTGGGGAATTTCTATGCCAGACCACCCACTATGAAAGTGAAGAGTTGGTACTTTTGCCAGTGTGGAAATTTCTTCAGAAGAGAGCTCTAAACTATTGTAACCATTTCCCCCAAGAAGACAAGAGGGAAAAACACATGAGAAGTTACTGGACAAACACTAATTTCCCATGTTTCAAAGTAATAATCAAAAGTGGAATTAATGCCTTTAGCACCACAACTCTCCTGAACTTAAGTCTGTTTATATGGATTTGGGCTGACTTGTTTTAGTCCGTTTCTTTAGAGGACACAAACTTATATGAATAAAGCTAGACTTTCAAGGCAAGTCACACTATTTAGTTATAGTTGATTTGGATTTTTGCTCATTTTTTTTAATCATCTTTCTCAAAATGTCTTTAGAAACAAGTCATTCAAATAGTAAAACTGTAACAGCATTTGTACCAGAAATCTTGTTGTAAGTTTCTTGGTATAACCTTTCATTATAAAAGCAAAAGAAACATCTAAATGGTGATTAAACCTGAAGAAGACATAGAAAGATGCACAGGGTGAAAGGATGGAGTAATTGAGTGATGGGTATTAAGGAAGGTATTTGATGTAATGAGCACTGGGTGTTACATGCAATTGATGAATCACTAAATTCTACCCCTGAAACTAATAACACACTATTTTAACTAAATTAAATAGAAATAGAAAATTTAAAAAAGAAAGGAGCACAAAGTGAGAGTCTTTGTTCATAACTTTTCCATTTTGGAAAAACTAATATTTGACATCTTTTATCTTAAAGGTATTATCTCATCTATAATTAGGAACAGTCTGAAAATCTACTTTCTTGGACTAATGCAGAGAAGATGTTTGTAAAAGTGCCTGAAATATAATAGACCTTCAATAAATATTATTGTGTTGGCAAAAAAGCTTAACAGGTGTGTATATATGTTTGTGTACACAACTCTCCTTCACCCCCTCAATACTTCCCCGGTAGTGTTAGCAGAGGGCACTACAAGATGAGATTTTTCTTCTTACACCAATGCCTTTGAGGATCCCAAAAGACAATCTCAAATCATAATTTCAAAAGGACTTTTTTTCCTGCTTCTCAGGGCAGAAGACTATTTGTTGGAGTGGGAAAAAGGAAGCTCTATTGAAAGCAAGAACTCTTATGGTTGCAAGTAACAGAAATCCAATTTTAACTACCTTGAGCAAAACAGAAATAAATCCTGACATGTGTAGCAAAATCTCAGGAAGGGCATGGACCTCAAGGGTCACAGAAATAGGGACATGTCTCTCCCCATCCAATCCTAACCTGTGCTTCTCTCTGTGTCAGCTTTCTGTCTTACTATAGACACTGCAAACTTCTGCCCTGGAGAATTTCACTTTAGAAATCTCTTCATGAAAAGGACAACTTCTGGGACACCTGGGTGGTTTAGTGGTTGAGCAACAGCCTTTGGCTCAGGTCATGATCCTGGGGTCCTAGGATTAAGTCCTGCATCAAGCTCCCTGCAGGGAGCCTGCTTCTCCCACTGCCTATGTCTCTGTCTCTCTCTCTGTATCTCTCATGAATAAATAAATAAAATCTTTAAAAAAGAAAAGGACGACTTCTCTCTAAATCCCATTTGAAAATTCCCAGAGAGGAACTGAAGGGTCGGCCTAGGTTGTATACCACCTTTTATGAACAAAAAGACCTGTTTTATAATTGGCAGCCTCCACTAAAACAATATAGCTTAATGAGGCGCCTGGGTGGCTCAGTCGGTTAAGTGTCTGCGTTTGGCTCAGATCATGATCTCAGGATCCTGGAATGGAGCCCCATATCTGGCTTCCTGCTCAGCAGGGAGTTTGCTTTTCTCTGCTTCTCACCCCGCTCATGTGCTCTCTCTCTCCAATAAATGAATGAAGTCTTAAAAAACAAAACAAAACAAAACAAAACAAAAAAACAATATAGTTTAAGAGAAGAGCATTTCCTCCAAAAAGAAGACACTTTTGTTTCAAAAAGGAGAGTGATGCTGGGCAGATGAAAGAAATATTCTTAAAATTATACTTCTAAAAATTCAGAATTTTATTTATTATATATGAAATAAAATATCTTTTCAGTTGCTTATTATTTTCTATAAATTTATTTTCTGTCTCCTACTGTTTATATTAAATTTCTTCTATCTCAAAAATAAATAAATAAATAAATTTCTTCTATCTCAAATGTTTTTCTTAAACAGCACCATTAAATCCTATCCTTTCCCTCCTTCAAATCTGTGCTTAAGATTCACTTCCTCGGACTTCTGGTAAAATTTGACTAATTGAATAGATTTCTCTCTATTGTCTCCGAAATGCTATTAAAATGGTGGGGGTGAGGGAGAGAAAGAGTGGAGGAGAGAACACTTAAGTGCAAAGAAGAGGCAAGACTGTAACAGATGAAAAGTGACAAAAAGTTTTGGAAGACAGGAAGTACATACATAGCGAATTAGTTACCTATTGCAATGTAACAGATTACTCAAAACTTAGCATCTTAAAACAATAAATATTTATTATCTCATCCAGTTTTGAGGGTGAGAAATCTGGGAGCAGCTTAGGTGTCGGGTCAAGTTGTTGGCCAGGACTGCAGTCATTCAAAGAACTGGAGAATTCACTTTCAATCTCACACACATGGCTGTTGGCAGGAGGCTTCAGTTTCTCACTATAAAGAAATATTTTATGCTTGTGAAATACTAACTACAATAAGAGAAAGTGTAATAATATAGTAGAGAAGCTAGTTGATGCCACCTAAATCAAGTAAGCAATGTAACATCATGAAATATTAAGTGTACATTATGTGGCTTAAAACACAGCATCATCATTTCTATGATATTCCTGAATATTATAAAAGATACATAATTGGAATCTAACCACGTAAAAATATCACACACATACCTCCCAGACTGAAAAACACTCTACAAAATAACTTACCTATAATCTTCAAAAGTGTTAAGTTCATGGTACTGCGTCCCGTGTTTTGATATAGCTATGGGAGCACACAGGAGGGACACCCTGACCTAATCAACGCCAAGATGTCAGAGAAGCCTTTTCCAGTGTAGGGATATCTAAGCTGACACCTAGAGTTAGTATCGAAAGGGACAATGGAGGGTGAGGAGAGGCAAGAAAGGAGGAAGCAGGTCATAGTGTACAAGACCAAGAAAAAATCATTTGATCATATACCAACTGATGTGTGTGTGTGTGTGTGTGTGTATGTGTGTGTGTGAATTCTTTCTTTAATATTAGCAAGAGGTTCCTCCTTTTCCTATCATATGTAAAATATCACGTTTCAGGGATGTCTGGCTAGCTCAGTTGGAAGTGCATGCAACTCTTGAGCGTGGAGCATGAGTTTGAGCCTCACATTGGTGGTAGAGATTACTTTTTTAAAAATAAAATAAAATGTCACATTTCAAATTAGCTTAAGAGGTTATGTCTATTACGTCAGTCTAGGAAATGTACCTTGAGACACATGTGAAAGAGTAGAACAAATCTGCCCTTGATTTTCTCGGTTACTAGAATTATCATTTTTTTCAAATGCCAATCATCTCAAAGAATAACTAGGGAACATGATTTTCATAGCACTTTTAATATATTTCCTTTATATGTCTTTTATGAATGGCATTTTCTAATGTCAACAAAAGTGGTAGAGGACACTAAATTCTTTCACAGTGGCCATTAGTTGAGTGGTTGAGAGAACCACTTGTCAGATTGTTTCTGATTTTGAGTCTTATTCTAGACCTGAGTCTGCCACCCATTGACCAGGTAGCCTGAAGCAAGTCACCATTGAGTATCAGTTCTCTCATCTGTCAAATAAAAAAAGGTATCTATTTTATAGGATTGTTGTGAGAACTGATTGAAATAATACGTGAACAGCATTTAGCATAATGCTTGGCTCAAAGAAATATTCAATAAGTCACATCTTTTGCATCACTCAATAGTTATGTTTAGGAAAGATTATGCATAAAATCAGGTCAAATACAATGGCAAAAATATATTTAGAGTGCTGTGAAAATAATATTGGCCCATGGTTTCTTAAGTATGTAGATAATTTTTTAATTGATGATTACAGTGCCTGAACCAATCAAAGATAATTTATCTACTCTGTCACATCTTGCAATTTCCCAGTCATCCTCCTCCTTGATTCTTTGAATCCTCAGCCTAATCTAGAGTGGCTTCTAAAAAACAGCAAGGCCAGGACTAGAGCTTCTTCAGTAGAGATGGGATTTTGAAAACCGTATAGGCACTGCAAAATTTACCTTATTGTAATTTTCTACCATTCCAGCTCCTACATACATAAACTTACTCATATATGTATTTGTTTGTTTGTTTATTCAGCATAATAAGGTAAAACATTTTTTTCTGGTATCTAACAAGACTTACTAAATATTTCATACTTGTTTAATCAAAAGTAATGTCAATCTTCCCATTGTTCTGGTGAAATATGTTTATTGTTTATGATAGCAGCTGGAAAGTGGGAGTGGATAGGGTAAGTGATCTAAGGAATATTTTGCTACCGATAAATTAATAAAAAATATCAGTGGTTTATGGGGCAACAATTAACAGAAATAAAAATGTTTGTTTGGTCTATGACTTTAAAGTCTGATTGTTTTAAAAATACTCTTGTTAAAAAAAATACTCTTGTTTTTCTGGGGTTGACTAACATTTTCAACTTTTCAAGTTCCTTATTGCTAACCACAAAAATGAAAAAAACAACTTTGTCCATCATATATTGTGATGCACTATATTTTACTGTTTATTATTAACAGTTAAATTGTAAAGAGTGTAAAATAATGGTGAAGACTGGAGATCATAATCTCTTAACTAGTAGAATGATCCTAAGTTCTGATATTATAAGCTGGACACTTCTGTCACCTATATGCCCCCCTCCTCCAGCCTCCACATATACATTTCTTTTTTGTCTCCCTCACCCACACACATTTTCCAAGCTACTTATTAAGAAATATTACCATGTGTCCGGTACCTTATGAACTCTGATCATCATCACTCTAAAAATATGATATGATTCATTATCCTAAAAGTGCTCTAATAGAATAAAAAAATGATTGTAGAGATGATTAAAAAAAGATTAAGATGAAATTTCTACTATGGAATTCTTTTACATATCTGATTTGTTGAGAGAAAATTAGAAACGAATTAGAATTTATCTGAGATTTAATTCATGCTAATTCAATAGATTTTAATATCTTTGGACTTGGATTTTAGTGAACAAAGGTTTTAGTTATGCCATTTGATCAATAGGCATTTATTGAACACCTACTATTTAGCAAATATGGTTCCAGGCTCTAAAAGCTTAAAAGAAAATGACCCTAGAGTGCCTTCCTGGCTCAGGTGATTAAGTGCTATTCTGCTCAGGTCATAATCCCAGGGTTTTGGGATTAGGCTCCCCCTGCTCAGTGGGGAGCCTGCTTCTACCTCTCCCTCTCGGGCTCTCCCTGCCCCCCTAACTCCCCTGCTTGTGCATGAGCGAGATTGTGCTCTCTCTCTCTGTCAAATAAGTAAATAAAATCTGAAAAAAAAAAAGAAAATGACCCCAAAATCTTAACTCATAGTAATACATCCCATATGGTAATTGACAAAGTAGTAATATAGACAAGAAATAGTTTTCTGGTATGGGAACAACTGAGTGCCCAGAAATGAAATTTAAAAAGTAAAAAGGGAGAGAATTGTGAGAGTACAATTATCTCTAAAAGAGATGTTGGAAGAAGTCAGAAAGGAAAAGGAATCAAAGAAGGGTGGAAATGGGGCACCTCCTCTGTGGAGGAAGACATCTTTCTAAATTCTAATCTGAAAATGCAAGATGACAATGAAGGTGTTTTCCAACCATGAAAGGAACAAAAATCACCATTAAGGTACAGCTGAGCCAATAACAATAGGATATAGCACAAGAAAAATAAGTACCTTTGTTTGGAGAGATGCAGAAAGGAACTCATATTAGCATATAAACTCTGCATAGGACTGTATCCTGTGTTCCTTTAGAACACATAATTTTGACAATGTGTACAATTGGTAGTTTCAGGCAAAGAGGAGCTTCCAAGCTGAGAACAGTAAAGTGAACTGAGATTTTTACCACACTGGGGGGCATGATGCCAAGGGTAACTCTGCCTGGGATGAAAGGAGTGTGTTCACTGACCCTTCTGGGATATCCTGCTTGCAATGGGCCCTTGTTAAAAGAATGTTCACAGTCTCTGTTGCTATGAAAAGACATATTCCGACGTTGCCTGCTTTACTTATCAGCCCTGACACCTTTATCATTCATACACGCACTCCATATTTATGAATACAAATGGTTTACAAGTAGACTGGATAAAACAACTTTTCATATCTGAAAGAGTAAACACTACAATGTGAAGCCTTAATTCAGAAGAGGGGACAAGTAGAGGATAATCCAGGGGCAGCCAGAATTATGGAGAGAGCCTACTAAGGTGTAGAAGGGTGAAATGAAAGAAGGACATGGGGATAGCAGGAAACAAAGGGAAGGTAAAGAAAAGGGATGTGAAGAGAGAGACATGACTGTCTCCCATCCATGAAGTTGTCTTGGTAGCTCTTCCTAGCCCTCTGTTCTCTGACAAGGCATTGCATGGGAATAGAGAGTCCAGCAGAGACTTGGGGTTGCCAGCTGCTCCAGCCATGTGGCCTCATCTTCTTTCCACCTCCACGGTGGCACCTCACCCAGATTCCTTTCTTGTCAAACTTGTTTCCAATCACCCAAGCTCTCTAGTCTATGACCTCTTGGTCAAACTGTCTGTTACCCAGGACACAAATAGATTGAGAGTGTCAGATAACACAGTAATTTGGTGGGGGAGAAGACCGTTTGAGTGAGCACTGCAATACCCTTTATCTTACCCCTTTCCCTAGCTACCTGCACCTTTAAAAGTAAATGCCCTTTCCCTACCTATGTTTCTCTGGTGTCTCTAAGTCACTGCAGGGCAACTGAGTGTGACTCATATCTTTTAATTTATTTGATGTGTTCATTCCCTCTGGGGAGCTAACTGGTAGAACATTTGAGTCAATTCTATTTTTCTTGGGGACGTGGGGTAACATGAAGTTGGATGATGACAAACGTGGGTTGTGCTGCTTTATGAGAATCACATGAATATTGTATGCTCTGAAGTTAGAGCATTGAAACTACTGCAAGTGATGAATATCCTGTAACCACATCTTACACTCAAAGTTATTTCTCCTGGAACTGATTAATAGTCAACAAATACAAATACATGGTATTCACCACACACTTGATGCCTGCTGAGGCTCTGAAACCTTGTTCCCTGAATGTCCCTGTTGCCATCCTCTACCTCCTGCCAGAAATTCTCTCAATCACTGTACAGGCTGTAAACACACCAGAGAAGTGGTTTTTAAAGAAGCTAAGACATGACATATGCCACCACAGCCACTTTCTCACACCCCTAAGTACAAAGGTTTGAGTGAATGTTCTCAGTAAAAATTATGCTGCTTCAATAAACAGATCAGAGATATAGTTCAAGGTGGAGGTGGGGGGGGGTTATCTGTTTAAGAAATCTTTACTTAAGAGGATATTATGGGCTAGGCACTGTGTTTTGAGTAAAGCAGATATTTTGGGTAGAAATAAACCAATCTTCTTATGAAATACGACAATTATTCTGCAGGTTGGTTGGCAACTCCTGAAAGCTTTATAGAACATTACATCTTTCTCTGGCTGACACCTACTTTATCCCTTTTCTTGAATGGAGCAGGGGAGGGAAAGGAAGAGGTTAGACAGAGGGAGTGAGAGATTCAGAAACCGAATCACTTTTTTATTCAGGGATCTGCTGAGCACCACGATTTGCCAATGTTTTCAGGCGAGGGCATAAGAACTCAGGAGGTGCACTATCTTGAATTCTTTCCCAGTTGTTATCTTTTCATAAGTTCTGTATATTTGACTGGCCAGTGTGGTCTAGTCAGTACTTATGTTTAAAGAAACAAGTCAGAGTGGGAAACAGGCTGGGCCCAGGCGAGGGGAGTGGAGGTGCGATCCGAGCCTGGGATTTCGGCCGGATCTCCGGCCGGGGCGTGCCTAGCGGCTCAGCCTGGAGGCCAGGCACCCCCAACCCCCGCCCCTGGCACCGCCCACCTTGCGCCTCCCCTCAGGCTCCAGCCCGGCTTGCAGGGCTCCGGCTCCGCTCTCTGCACACCCAGCCCTGCCTCCCAGGGTCCACCCGGAGCACCAGGGCTCGCGGCCGATCCCCGGAGTCGACGGATCAGCTTGGGCTCTCGAGCCTGTGGGCAGCCTCTCCTCCAACAACTTGAGCTACTCTAACTTTGTTAAGATACAAAAGGCTGTTCCAGACCTTTGTGTGTACCTCGAGTGAGAAAGGAGAGGAAATGCACTTGCGTTAGGAAGCCTAAACATCAGGCTCCTCGAGGAGAACGCCTGGTTCGAAAACCTCCATCTCCCCCGCCTCCACCTAACTTCAGCCGCCAGCGGCCGAAAGGTCCCTAGAAGTGGATGCCAGAAGGGTCTGTGCATTGGGCCGGGGACACTGCCGGGGCAGCTCTAGGCGCAGAGCTCGCTATAGGTCCTCTCTCCCAGGATCGGATAGATGATTCATTTTTATATGTAACGTTTTACCCCACTCTATAGCTCCGGCTGGTTAATGTTCAACCCCAGGGCTTCGAGAGGCAGCTCTAGGGAGGCAGGCAGGGATGACCCATTCAAGGTATATGGCCGCTCGGGAATGAAGGCGCCGAAGCCCGAGAGAGGGTGAGGAGGGATGTGGCGGGGGTGGGTGCGGGGACTGGGCGCTCCTCCGGCCTGGGCCTCCCCAGGCCACCTCTGAGACCGCGGAGAAGCCAGCGGGTCCGCGGCCCGGGCCCGGCAGGCGTCCTTGAGGCGCAGCCAAGAGGCAGTGCTCGGGCTGGAGCCGCGACCGCCCACGACGCCGCAGCCCGGGCCCGGGAGGCGCGTGCGGGGGCGAGGGGAGCGCGGGGGCGGGCGCTGCGCCCCGGAACGACCCCGGGGCGGGTCTGTGCTGCCCAGCGCCGCGGCTTCGACGCTAGCGAGGAGCAGCGGGGTGGGGATGCCAGAGGGAGGTGGGCGCGTGGCGGCAGCTGAGGATCAGATTCCGGGTTGGTTGTCCCAAGGGACGTGCAGACAACAGTGCGGGGACACGAAAGGGGTCCCCTTTCGGAGGTGCGTAGGTTGCCTTCTGAGCCACCACTTCTCCGGGAGCCTCTGAAAATATCCTCAGGGTAATGCGAGGCTGCACCATCTTCTCCTTTGCTGCCGGGCCAAAAAAAAAAAAAAAAAAAAAAAAAAGAACATTAAGATAAAGCAGCTGTTCTGGTCAGAAGGCGGTAGGCACGGTGGTGGCCCAGCTACAGCGTCTGGCGCTTCAGTGAGGCCCAAGGCGAACCTGCGCCGGGGGCAAGTTCAGGTGGAGCGGCGGCACCTCGGCTCCTTCCAAGAGCTGGACTCCCGCGGAATCGACGGGTCCAGAAGGTCCTGGCCGGATGTCCAGACTGTCAGGCCCTGGAGCTGCGCAGCTGACCCGGCGGGGGTGGAGGGGGCTGCTGCACGGGAAAAGGAGGTTCCGGGCTGGGGAGGAGAGCTTCGTGCCCTGAGCAAGCAGCCTAGAATTCGCAGGCGGGATTTTTTTTTTTTTTTTCCTGTCAAAGAAACAAACAAGACCCTGCCTCATCAGATAAGAGTGGCTCCTACGATTTCACGGATTTTTAAGCGAGGGCTGGAGGCGCTGAGATTAGTAGAATACTGTGAATGAACATTGCCCGAGGCCCCTAGAAGAAGGGTTTTATTTTACTTTCTTTTGCTTGATATTATATTATTTTCTAACAAAGCGACCTGTCGTCTGTCGCCTTGGGCTCTGGCAGGTAAAGCCCCTTCCTGGGCACCGGGGATGGCCCGCAGGGTCTCTACTTCTGTCCCCATCAGCGTCCCCCACCCCATGCCCGCATACTGCCGCGTGAAATCAGACACACTCGTTAGCCAAACGCAAGTAGCCGCGTTAAGTGACGCCGGAGAAGGCCCCGCTAGTCCGTTCCGTAGGAACGTAGGACAGAGATAGAGACCATGGAGCTTCAACTGGGTGCAGCAATCCCACCCTGATACTCAGAGCAGCAGAGTTGAGGGGGCTGCTAACACAAGCAGAATGGGGAAAGAACCCAAGAACTGGGTTGCCGCTAGTTCGGGAACCAAGTCACAATCGGTATGCTGCCCCGCTCGCCTTCTCAGGAGCAGCTGAGACTGTTCTAGGTCTCATCTCGCCAGAGCTACAAAGATAAGGGTTCCTGCCCAGGACTGCGTGCCAGGGGGTCCAGCGCTGCTGCAGACTGTTGTCGAAGACAGAAAAGCTTTGCTACTTCTGGACGGAGGACGCATTGGTAGAAGAGTGTCCTAGGGCTCTAAGGGCTAACTCTGCTAACCTAAGCCTTAGCCCTGGTATATGAGGTCCCAGCATAAGAGGACCATTTTCTAAGTTGATAAAACATGTAAAAAAAAAAAAAAAGAAGAAGAAGAAGAAAGAAAGAAAAAGAAAGAAAAAAGAACAGAAAACTTTGGAGTGGATAAAGAAAACAGAAGAGGGAGAAGATGAGGGGCAGGGAGGAAGACAGGGCAAGGATGGGGGGAGCATCTTAAACTAGGTCTGGAAAGATCCATCAAAGTCAGAGGGTGCAGACACACACCCTGCTCAGCCAGGACCCAATGATTCTCCACTTCTTTTAGCCCTTCAGAGAGAAGGAAAAAAAAAAAAGCAATCCCTCACACAACCCTCCAAAAATAAACACCTTTAACCGTACATTTATTAAATGATTTTTAAAGTTTTTAGAAAGGAATTTATATAGTTTTTTGTCTTTTTTTTTAACTGAGTAATTTAAGCTTCAACTATCTCCTGTTTTCCACAGTTGCCACTGAACTATTAATACACTGTTACAACAGAAGTAGCAATGATTTTTTCTAAAGGCAATTAAGTAGAATTAAATAGATCTTCAATGGCATATTTTATGTTTTCCAAGCCTTCTCTAATCTTCAAACAAAATCTATAACATTACATTTACATAAGATGCATAAAATACTCAGCAAGAAGTGAATGAAAGTTATACATCTCAAACACAACAAATGCTGAATTCTATCTTTTCAGATAGAATGTCAACAATGGAAGGCCCCCCTTCGTGGGGGGCGGGGAAGGGGGGTTGGGAAGCAAGGTGATAAATAAACTTTTAGGATTAGAGTAAACATCTTCCTGGTGTCATCTGCTAAAATCTGAAAGAGAAAATTAGTTATGTCTCTAAAATCAGATTTCTACTGAACCATATTCTTATTTTTAAAGACTCTCTTCTTCAATTATCACTTTCTCAAATTCAGTTAATATGGAATTGTCAGATTAGGGACGCTGGGCCAGGAAGGGTAGTTTTAAAAAAAATTCCTTCTGAAAATCTGCTATAAGAAACTTCTCGTGTTTACTTCTCCTACCTCAATCAGCTGCGTATCTTGCTTCCCCATGTGCTTAAATTAACTGCTGCTTGCCGGGAGTGGGGGGTGGGTGGGGGTGTTAATAAATCAATCAATACGGACTCTATATTCAGAAAGGCATCTGATCTGATTACACCCTTTTCTTTTTTCTCTTTCTTTGTTTTCTTCTCTTTTTGTTTTGTTTTGTTTTTGTTTTTGGTCCCTCTCTCTCAAAAAAAAAAAAAATGTAGCTCGGCGAGTCAGGGACTCCCAGAGTAGCCCGCGTGGACGGGCAGCAGCGGGCGGGAGGCTGGGGAGCCCCGGCGACGGCGGCGGAGGCGCCCGTGGATTAGGATGTGGATTGCAGGACGGACCTTTGTTTGGTCACATTCGCGACGCGGGTGGAGGGAGCTGGGGGGGCGGGTGGTATCTTCCGGCAACGCGCCGCCAGGTCTCTCTAGACTCGCCTTAAAAGGGTCCGCTGCTCTTCACAGGGTTAATTTGTGGGGCTTTCGAGGAATACTGGGACTTTTAAGATGCCCTTCCTTTTTCTCCCATTCTTTTTGTTGTTGTTACGCTCCTAGAGGCACTCCCGGGGTTCAGCACCTCCCGGGACCCGAGGGTGGGCGGTGGAGGAAAGCGCAGGGCCGGGAGGCGAAGGGGAGGATTTGCCTCCTAATCAAGCCGCCCACGCGGCTCAGGTTGCCTAACAGAGTTTTTAAAATTAAATTCCTAACCGACTTATGGGCAGTAAAAACTCAAGATTCAGGAACTGGGAGGCAATGGAGACAAACGTGGGCCACAGGCACCTTTTCCCAGGTCCCCCCCCCCCCCCATCTGAATTCGCCTTTAGGGGAATGAGGAGTTGGAGGCCTTAGGCATTTGGGAGGTTTAAAAAGCCCAGGACAGGCGGGAGGGTGGGTTCGAGTAACAGGTGAGGGGTGGCTGCTGGGGGAGGGAGCAGAGAGCCCGGCGAGGGCAGGGCGCACCGCCGGCGTGGGGCCTCGGCCCTCTGGCCCTCTGCACCGGGTCCCCAGCCTCCCGGGGCGCAGGGAGGGCGGCGGGGGGCTGAGGCCTGCGAGCCTGGGCTCCCGGGGGCCCGACCTCGCGCTCGCCATCTTCGATCCCCCGCGGAGGAGGCTGCTGTTCGTGCTATAGATTACCTTAAAGGTTCCTTTAAGCACTTTAATACACAACTAGCTCAGAAATCATTAAGAGACCTGGAGAAGGAGAAAAAATACCCTCACACTCACCGGTAATAAGTGTTGACATGCAGCAAAAATCGATTGAGTGGAACCGAGGTGGTGGCAGGAGCGATGGCTGGAGGGGGCCCGCGTGGGAGCGGGAGGGGCGAGAGGAACGACTCCGCTGGCGCTGGCTCGGGAGCCAGGCTTTTCTCACTTGAAGGGAAAAAGAGGTGCGGGAAAGGGTCAGCGGGCCAGCGGGGATGGGTGTGAGGAACAAGGCGGGGGGGCGGGGGGCTGGGGGGTGAAGAGGGTAATTCTTCCTTCTGGACGTCCAGGGAGAGGAGCTGAGGTGGGAGACGGGGCTTGGGAGCAGTCCTGAGTCTCCGCCCCCCAGCGCGCACCACTCGAGTTGGGGATGGGGATGCGACAACCCTTCCCAAACCTCGACTTCCATTTTTGTTTTGTTTTGTTTTGTTTTCTGCAGATTGATTGATTTCCTCGAAATCGAGTTCTATTTCAGCCCGCGAACTAGGCCGAGGTCCGCCTGCAGCATCCAGCTCTCCCAAGACGCTCTGGGACCTGCAGGAGACGCAAATCCTCCCAGCAGGTCTCGTTAGCCCTGCCAGCCCCCATCCCCAAATCCCCTCTCCCCGTCCCCTCCCTCCCTGCCCCCCGCCGCCCCTCCCCCCCATACCAGGCGGAGCTCCGGGCGGCCCGGCCCGCTGGGCTGCGCGGCTCCAGAAGCCAAAGTCCGCCCGTGGGGACCGTTTTCCTCTCCACTGCTCTCAAGTGAACAACAAGGACGGAGGTGACCCTCGGCCAAAGGGCTTTTATCTGCCCCCCACTGCCGCGTGATCCCTCCGTAGGTTAGAGGCAGAGCTTAAAAAAGAAAGAAAAAAAAAGTTAATGTGCATTGCGCACTGATCTCACACCGGGGACGTTATCTGCGATCTCTTTAAGTGGCAGCAGCAGTCCCTTGCAGAACAAAGACTCCGCGTCTGAGCCTCAAAAGCTTCTAGGTAAAGTTTCAGCCAGATAAAAGTAACCTAAGCGCAAAAACACAGGTTTTCTCGGCTCCAGAAAACTGCTGGCTACTTTTCGCTCCTTATTCCCCAGGGTTGTGTTTGTCCTCGCCCACTGGGGGGAGGAGGTGACCAGAATTGCAAAGGACCTCAGGATTTACCCTTCACCCCCCTCTCCCCCAGAGCCTCAGTAATGAATTCCTTCGGACTAAGTCGTATTTGCTACGATTTGTTACGAAATCAAATTTCACATTAAAAAAAAAAAAAAAGCTGGAAACCACCAACAAAGGAAGAGCGGGTGCTTAAAGTTCCTTTAAACACTCACACCGATCTCTTTCCCCGTTTAGATGTCAGAGGATGGGAGGGAGGGCCAGGGCTGTAATTCATCTTGATTTGCTTCATTGTCCCGCAGTTTGCAAACCATAATCCTGTATAATTTCAGGAACAAGCAGGTTTAGAATTAATGGGTCAATATTATTTAAAACAAAACACGGGGAGCATGACCTTTGCCTCAACTACATATTGCTCGACAAGACTCAGGAAACTCCACTCTAACCTCTCAACCCCTGGGCTCTTTGGGAAACTAAAAGGGCTGTAGTTATTAGAAATGGCCTTTGTTTCTTTTAATGTCTCAAAAGGATTTGGAAATAGAATGCAATATAACATGAAGAATCTCTCTACTTAAGCCTGAAAGATAAACGTGGAGGCCTAAATATTTTGAACTGGAGGTGTTTCCTTGTAAACTTATTATAGATGTATTCGTCTTGAGAGGAATGTATATAAACTGTACATGTATACATACACACATAATTCTCCAGAACAATTTACTGGATGTGGAGACCTTCCCCCCAAAAAAAGTATATTTGAGAGTCATTCCAAGCTGACATACTTTCTAAATTTCTTTCTCCTTTCTTCTTTTTCTCTTATATTATTTGCTAGCAATAATGGAATACTCTGGGTTTAAGCCAAAGAAAAATCAGGGAGACAAGACCAGACTTTGCAGGCCCCCCGCCTTTTTTTTTCCCTGGGAGTGGCTTTTTTTTTTCTTTTTAGTTTCTGATGAATGACTATAATTTATTTCTACCAAATTTAAATAAGTCCTGCTGCCTTGTGTGTTTAACTAGGCAGGCAGAGTGTACTGGTTTGTTTAGGAAGCAGTGACTGAGAAACCCTGGCCAGGCGACAGAGGAGGGCAGAAAGAATCCAGACTGATTTGTATGTAGTATATTTTACTCCCATGAAATAAAACACATTTTTCATATTTGCTGAAAAGTAAAACAATAATATTGTACGAAATGTTATACACAGGGTAGGTTGTACATAGCAGTTTCAGAAACATCATTGCATCCACCAGAGAAACTATTCTAAAACTGATATTCACACATTTTTATAATAATAATATGTTAGAAACATACAGTGTGGCATTTAGTATATACATTCCTTTGCTCACAAGCGAAAAACCCTAATCGCTTTTGTATAACATGCTTTATTTTAAAGCCTAACCTTTAAAAACACTGTTGTGATAGTACTAACAACTGCTTTTTATAAAATTAATTTGACATTTCGATATATATACATCCTTTCAGTCATTTTAATGTTAACAATGCTAAACTTAAAAAATAACAAGCTTATAGTAATGTTAAAATGTCATATCCAGTCAAACATTTGTGTGTGTCCTTGCAACTGTTGGAAATACTTTTAGTGAAAGATGTCAGACATTGAGGAAATTCCTTTGAAATCAAAGGAGCTCTCTTTATTCAGTGGTTTCCTTTTCTCTTTATATCTTCTTTCTCTTCCTTTCCTTAGCGCCCACGACCTTCTAGCATAATTCCCAGTCTTTCAAGGGCAGAGTTGCCCCATCCGGCACGGTCCTAGGATCCGGGTGCTGTGGGCGAGGCTCACACCGGCCGGTCCACGGCGTACTGGCAAGCACTCAGGTTGGACGCCGGGTTCTGCACGCTGGCGTAGCCAAAGCTGGAATGCTGCTTTGCTTTCAGTCTCAGGCTGGCCAGGCTCGAGTTACACGTGTCCCTGTAAACGTACGGAGGAGTCGGCGGCGCGTAAGGACAGGCAGGCGTGGGCACCGCGGAATTCAGCGACGGGCTGCTCAGGTTGTTCAAGTTATTCAGGCTGTTGAGGCTGGAGCCCGGGACGCCGGTCACAGCTGAGGGCACCATGCTGGACGACATGCTCATGGAGGAGATGGAGTTGGGTGGGGAGAACATGCTCTGCGACGATAGGGGGTTGACATTCATAGAGTTGAAGAAAGGGAAGCTCTTGGTGGACAGGGAGGCTGACGTGAGACCCTTGGCGGCCCAGTTGTTGTAGGAATAGCCGGGGTACATGTCGTCGTACGGCTGCATAAGGCCATTGAACTGTGGCCCAAAGCCATTCTTGCACAGCTCGGCCTGCTGGTTGCGCTCCCGCTTTCTCCATTTGGCCCTGCGATTCTTGAACCAAACCTGGGGGTGGAAGGCAAGGGAGCAAACAGATGCCACAGAACAGATTAGTAAAATCTTGATCCCAGAAAACACCAGAGGCCATTGGCCACCAAGACACACATACAGACGTATGTGGGGGGCAGGGGGAGACACGCACTCACTCAGGCTTCCACATTTTCCCCAACCCCCTACGGCCCGCTGGCCGGGCTGCCTGAGCGAGTCCCGTCCAAAAGAGGGCGGCCTGGCCAGGTGAGGCCTGCGAGCCCAGGCTCTGAACTGCGCCACAAACCCCAGTCTAACACCTGGCGGCCTGTGGGCAGCTTGTTCACTAGCCCAGGCGCTCCTCAAGATCCAAAAACACTTACTGTAAAATAAACGCGGTTCAGCGGGTTTTCTGCCCAACCCTTACCAGGCCGCCTTGCAAACTTGTTTCCCTTAGACACAGTGATGAGAACAAGGGAGCTGAGAGGGCACCGGAGGCCGGGGCGCTCTGTCACGCAGCTCCTCCCTCCCGTCTCAGACCTCCCCCGCCGCCCCCCACTCCACACTACATGCTCTGGCAACTGGCGCTAGGCTGCGACCCCCATCCTCGCCTAGCAAAACAACGAATTAAAAAGCAAAAGACCGCCTTTCCTTCGGCCTCCTAACTCCACGAGCTTGGCTGGGAAATCTCTGGGAACCCAGGTCGCTCGGCAGCCTCCTTCCTCCCTCCGCCCACTCCAGGCCAGGCCCCTCACCCGGCGCTGCTCCAGCCGGGCCCAGACAGTTTGCTGGGCTTTTCAAGCAGCCGCCTAACCCGGTCAGCCCCCACCCGCGTCCGGTGGCCCCGACGCAACCCTTCTCTCAATCCACATCGGCCCGCCCGCCGCCGCAGACTGCGGCTTTTGTGTATTGGAGCGAGGCCTGGCCCCAGATTTCAGAGCTGACACCGGTGATGTTTCACATTACACGTCTCAGCCGGGCCCAGCCGCCTAATCCGCTTTTTTTCCTTTTCCCTTTCATTCTTGATTTCCTTTTTATCCCCCTTCCTCTTTGCGCCGGACTGTTATAAAAAAGCACGCTCCACTCCCACTTGGCTGGACATGCGGCGGGCCTGGAAGGAGGCAGCCTGAGGGAGCGACAGCCCAGCACGGTAGTAGCGGGGGGAACTTGGGAGGGCTTGCAGAAAAGCCGCAGGGCGGGAGGCAGGGGATAGGAAGAAATCTTTTCCGTAGGAGTCCAGAGAAC
This sequence comes from Vulpes lagopus, assembly GCF_018345385.1. NCBI lineage: Eukaryota > Metazoa > Chordata > Mammalia > Carnivora > Canidae > Vulpes > Vulpes lagopus. The sequence continues at coordinate 106,700,785 of NC_054829.1, forward strand.
CAACCCACTGATTGTGTTATTTTAATTACTTGCTACTTCCACCCTGGGCCTCTGTCTAAACTTCTGCCCAGGCAAGAAGAGTACGTGCAAGTCCTGTTCCCTGATGCGCAGGATTGCTAATGAAAGACTGACCTTGCCTAAAACCACGCGGCCTGAGAGCAAGAGTTCTAACTCTGAGCAGTTAAACTAAAACCATTTTCAGCTTCATCCGGGCTGTTATCCACCAGCATAGCCTCATATCCTACACAAATGCCACCCAGAGAGTGCCTTCATTCCCTCTGCTTTGGGAAAGCATTTTGGTCTTTATTTTTTCCTTGTTATTGTTGTATATAGTATTTTCTTCTTTCTTCTCTGCTGTAACTGAGAGCTCTATTTTTCTATCCAGAGCTTTTTTTTTCTTTTCTTTTTTAACAGCAAAGCCTCTGGATCCTGCTATGTATGTTTCTGCTTCCAGAATCCTAACGTGTTCGGAGTTTCCACTGACCAGCATAAACCAGGATGTTGCTACTGGGTAATTCATTTAAGTTCACTTTTGCCAATCCATAAAGTACCGATTTGCTACAAAGGTAAGCCACCCCTCCCCCTTAAAAAAACTATTATTGGGAAGAAGGATATGAGTAACAATCTCCTGAGACAAATAAACCAAACCGAAAAGCCTTTCTCTTTTTTTCTTCCTTTTCTTTCTAAGAGAACTAACAGGATAGTAGGTGTGTATCAAAACTGCTTCCGTAGATAACAAAAACGAGGGACAGGGTGTGGGAGAGACCGGAATGGCCGAAAAACCTCAAAGACTAAGTAAGGAGGATGAGCCGGGTGGAGAGAAAAGGCCGGGCTAGGCTGGGCGCGAAAGTTTCCCAAGGAGGACCAAACCTTGCACGTCTCCGGCGGGTATTCCTGGTTAAAAGCGCACAGGTTGGAGCCTGCTCTCGCCTCCTGGCCTGGGAGGGATTTTATGAGCGCTCGTCTGGCGACTGCGAGCCCCGAACACAATACCCTGTGCAGGGGGATGCCACGCGGCCCAGTTCTGCAGGGCTCGGGGCGACGGGGCGGTGAGCCGGGGGCGCTCGGGGCGCCCGAGCCGCGCGGGGCCTACCGCGGGTCTCGGTCTCGGAAGGGGGAGCTGTAGCCTGGCAGCCCGGGCCGCCGAGAGAGGCCCTTCTGCCGTGGCAAAGGCACAGCACCCGCGCGCCCGGGAGACGCCGCCTTCCTCACTCCCTCCGGGGCTCGTGGCCTGCGCGTCTGCAGCGCCCTCCTTCCCAGCCTTCCCAGGCTCCGCCGGGGGTCCTACCCGAACTCGGGCTTCCGTAAGGTTGGTCCACACGGCGATCTCCTCGCGCGTGGACATGTCCGGGTAGCGGTTCCTCTGGAAAGTGGCCTCCAGTTCCTGCAACTGCTGGCTGGTGAAGTGAGTGCGCTGCCGCCGTTGCCGCTTCTTCTTGGACGGGTCTTCGGTGCCCACGTCCTCATTCTTTCCCTGCTGGCTCTTCTCCTTCTCTGAAAGCGAAACACACAAAGGTCCCGTCAGCACGTCCACCTGCTACCCGCGAACTCCAGCTGGGCCCGCGCGGCGGAGGCCGGGATAGGGCTGGGCCGCCGCAGGGTGGGGAGCGGGGTGCGAGCGGCCCCTCCGGGCCGCGGGGAGCGCTGCGACTCCAGGGTGTGCGGACGCGAGCGTGGGTGTGAGCGCCCCATCTGCTCCCCTCCCCCAGCGCCGCACGTTTTATTTACATGTTTATCTCCGAGCAAAGGCACATTCATTTTTATAGCCTCGGCGGCTTTCAAGTGCATTTACACGCCTCCGCGCAGACACACCACATCTCCCCGACACCCGCGCGGGCGCGAGTTGCGGAGGCCCCTCCGATCTCGGTGCGGAACGGAAGGCGGCTCAAGGGTAGACTCGGGGACTCGGCCGGCCACCCCGAGTTCCTCTAGCCTTTTAGAAATACCGCTGCTTCTGCGGCGTAGAAGTCTCAGAAATACTTTTCTAACAAGCGCAGCTTCTCGGGACCTGAAAGCCGAGAGAACGGGGACCGGGGCGGGGGCGGGGGTGGGGGTGGAGGTGGGGGTGGGGGGAGCAGGGCGGGGGTGGGGGTGGCCTCTGAACGTCTTCGAATGGAGATGCTGGGACTTCCTCGTGACCCAGGAAACGCAGGGAGGCCAGGATAGGAACCGAGGGGAGTAGGCTGGCTCGCGTCGTTCGCGCCACCTAAGGCGGTCGAGGTGGGGCGAGAGGAGCGCGCGGCCAGACGGACGCTGGCTCCGAAGTTCTGCCGGGAGCCAACGAAACGACCACTCCCACCACGCCTCCCCCAGGAGGGGCCGACCTCCTGGGGGCGAGGGGGCCGAGCGGCCGCGGGCGGGCGGCCGGCCCCGGGGTGTGTGCGGGCCGCGCGGCGCCTTACCTGCGGCCTCGGGGCTGGAGGTGTCAGAGATGGTGTGCACCTCCAGCCTGTGCTTAGACGAGTCCAGGGAGCGGGGCTGACCGGGAGCCAGGACTGAAGCCATGGCCAGTGGCTGGGGATGGTGACAGGAGGAAGGCGAGGCGGTGGCCAGCAGCTTGGTCCCTGCTGCGCGGTGCTCCAGATGCAGCGGGCCTTTCATGCAGTTCATGGACGAAGGAGCGCGCCGCCCTGCAAGTCCGGGGCTGCCTCCCGGCCGAACCCCCGTGGCCGCCGCCCGCTCCGCGCTGCGCTCTGGGCGCCGAGTTTCCCCGCCGTGGCGCCGCGGGCAAACCCTGCTGAGTCTGTGAGCCGGGCCGCCCCCGTCCCCCTCGGCAGGCTCTAGCGAAGGGTCCAGCGGCGGCAAGTCAGCGGGCCGACGGAGACATGGGGAGGTGGGTAGGAGGGCACCGCTCGGAGCGTCTTTGGCTGCAGGCTTCCGAGCTCCAAAGCGAAACCAGAGCGGCAGAGACCCCCTTCCTCCCTCCCTCCCTCCCTCCCCCAAGTACCCCTCCAATAAGGAAAGCTAACGGCGTTCGCGATCTGCCCGCCCCCCGCGCGGCAGCCTGACAGCGAAGTGTCAAGAGTGACAGGGACAGGTAGCTGATATCGGATCCCCCGCGGCGGCGGCGGCGGCGGCGGCGGCGGCGGCGGCGCGGGCCTCGGGGCACCCTCCGCGGCGCGCACACGCACACCCCCTCGGGCCGTCGAGCCCGAGCACGGCCTCGCAGCGGCTCAGCTCCCCGCACGCAGGCGAGCGCCGGACCAGCTCTGCGGCTCCGAGCTTCCCTGTTGGCCCAACATCTTAAAACCAGAGGCGGGCTTCCTGGTGCCCAGACGTCACTTCGCCGCGGCCCTCCCAACCCTCCCGCCTCCGCCCCCTCCCAGACCCAGCGCCCAGCGGGAGTGACGTGGCTCCGCACCAATCAGGAGAGCCCGAGCGGCGGCGGAGGGACAGCCCGGTCTGCGCCTATCAGCGGAGCGGGGCCGGGCGAGCACCTCCCTGCGCCCACCGGGTCTACACCGGCCGGCTCCCGGGATCCGGCTCTGCCCCGGCCCAAGACCCGCCGGCTTTCAGTTCAGCTGCGAGGTAGAGAGGCGAGGCTGCGAGCAGAAGGCCCGGGAGGAAGGAGCGGAAAGGTCGAGGGCTGAAAGGTACGAGGACCCACAAGCCTCCCCACCCCTTCCTTTTGTATCTCACTACATCCATTTCCAATCGAGAGATGTTTTTCTCTTCTTGGATGGAAAGAAGACATGCTACTTAAAACCAGAAAAAAAATTTTTTTTAAAAACAGCAACAAATCACCTCTCCGAGCTTAAATTTTCCAAACAGCCTGTCAAGTGAATGCTGTGCTAATCTGAAGAAGCTTTACTTTAATTGCAAAGGAGACAAAGCCCTGAGAGGGCAGGCTAATAAATTGGAAACCGAGAAGCAAATGGACCCGTCAGAAGAAAATTACCTTGACTTTAAACGAACAACTGTTTGGTGGTTCACTCTGGATTTATACAAGAATAAAAGTCGCCTCAGATCACGTTCGCTGTAATGCTTATTAGTCCCCAGACAGAAAATACACAATAGAGTAGAAACCCTAACCCAGCATTTTCAAAACGCTGAAAGCTTATCCATTCTACTTAGCGTTGATTAAGACACATATCCTAGATCTTTCAAATTCCTTGTACACTGTATTAAGCTTGTCCTAACCCTAGAGAGAGCCCGCTTTAAATTCGACTCTCTTGTTTACTTTATTATCAATCAGATTCAAATCCATAAAGCCTGCAGAATCAACAACCTTGAGCTAATTATATATAAAATATGCTTTAATGAATTTCCATACAATTATGAGTGTTGCCAAATAACCAATTTCAAGGATAATTTTTAAGTCATTTTCTTTTCCTAGGAAGCTCAAGGCTGTTGAATCTTCAAAGTCCAAGCAGGCAGAGGCAGTAGGGTGGGGGCGAAGGGCAAAAGCCTAGGAGAACACTCAGCTAGGAAAAGCTAAGCCTTATTCATTTACTTTATTAAAAAGAAAGAAAAAAACACCTTGGGGACATCCAAGTCTATAACACTATTTCCAAAAAAATTATTAATTTTCAAATAAAGGAATACAAACATATCATTCAAAATAATTTTTGAAAGTCCTTTTGTCCTCTGCTTAGGTCATCGGGAGAGCACAAGCTAATCCTCTTTGGGTTTCTGCATTGGTGATTGCTTTATTGTGGAGTTAGCGTTATCATCCCTGAATGTGTATTTGTTTGACATTACAGTCAATGATTTGTAACACCAGTATGAGGTATCTTCAGAAAACTCCCTCCTTGTCCTTGTTCACAAGATTGGGAAACTTATGTAGTCTGGGGCAGTGTTGATGAAGCAGACTACAAATATGTTTGTAACCCATGTGTCTCTCCTTTGCCTGGCTCTCCCTGCCAAACCCTATCTGCAGCTCCTCCCCCATTTTAAACATGCTTGAGAGCCATCCAAAGAACCAGATGAGAATTGTTCTTCAATCTCTCCCCCCAGAAGTATCATCACACTTTAAGAAAAATATAGCTGCAAGGAGGAAATTTCTTTATACTAAGGTTTAAATCAGCATTTCTGGTTTTAACCTTTTATTCCAGTTCACCCCATTTCAAGCATACACACACCTGCTCAGAGCAGAATACATCCCCATGTGACAGGTTTGCATTAGCTAAGGCTCATACATCCAGCTATATTAGGTCCTGCAATCTTATCACTAAATTATACATATTACACCAGCAGCCTGTTGGTAAAGAAGGTTAAATTAATTTACATTCTGCTCATTATCTGGTGCTTAAATGACGCATTTTATCCCTGAGATTTGGCAGAGAATCTCCTCAGACCCCACAGCGTTTCACCGAAGACAATGCTCTTACATTTGTAGTGGTTTTTAATCTGATAAGACTCTAATTTGCTTAAGTCTTTTAAATAAGGGTTTTAAATGTTTCTAGCCGTTTTCTTATTGAATTTCCTCTAATTCCCCCAAGATCATAAAGTATATGTGTAAAGTAAATATTTCCTCCCATTGCACTGCCAGCTGATGACCTATAACTAAGTCAATATGAATCCGGAGTTTTTCCGCCCAATGTGTTTACTAATCATATTCCATATTCTTCTTTTTAAACCTCGGCATAGCCGTGATCCCCAAAATAACACACCCATAAAGCTTCATTTCATGAAGAAACTCCATCACATGAAAGAATGAAAAACTCCCCACCATAGTGAGCATACTTTCTTTAGTGTTAGTTTCTTCTAGATTCAAACCCCTGAGCCGCAATTTTTGGTGGAGGCTCTGGGTGTTTCTCAAAACTCCCTACTTAGGAGAGCTGAGAAGCTCCACAGAACCATATAGATAAGGAAGCACATCTCTCACGAAAGCCACAGAATTTTTATTTAAACTCCTTGACTCTGTTGATTAACACAACCCTCATCATGGCAAATGCACATATGAAAGATCTAATCTCTGAATTGCTTCCAAAGTGGTTGAAACCCCCAAGGGTAAGTGACAGCTCCTCATAGTGCCAAAACTGTGGGAGACGTTGGAAGCACTGGTGATCTCCAGGAAGCCTAAAAGCCTAAAAAGATAAGGAATCTTAAATTGTATCTATCCACTGCAAAGTCAAGTGGGGAATAAAGACAATTATCTGGAGATCTCTGATTAAAGTAAAAATATAACCATATCTATCTATCTATCTATCTATCTATCTATCTATCATCTATCATCCTTCTAGATACGCACATACATACATAATATATAATGCCCCACCCCATCATCAACTGAGCCAGTTAGGCAATTCTTTGCATTTTTCCAACCAGAGTTTCAACCTCTCCTGATCACTTTACCCGTGGTGAGCTTGGCTGACCCCCTTCTCAGGCCCAACTGAATTCACTCCGTGGATGGTAGGAGTACACCAACATGAAAAGTCTAGATGGAGAAAGGCAAGTGAGTGCTGGGCAATGAAGAAACACTTTTCAATGAAAACAGTGGTGGTGGTGGTGGTGGTGGTGGTGGGCAGCTCTGGAAACAATCTACAAAAAACTTGTGGGACACAGATATTGGTAGTATAGATAAGGAAGGAGTTGAAAGTAATCCTATGTATTTTGCAGATTGAGCACTCCTCTTGTGTTCTCCATGCTTCACACACTCTTCTTTGACTGGCTCTAGAAATTTCAGGGACTTCCTAGCCTCTGTCATAGAAATTTCCAGTCCAGAAAAAAATCAAGGTGGTCAGTTTAGGGAAACTGGAAGTGTTGTAAGGCCTCCATGGAAGTAAATCCAGTGCAGGTTTGGGTTTTTGAATCCGAAGACATGCAAGAATTCTCATTTGGGTTTTCTTGTTTTTTTTTTTTTTTTTTCTTTCTTTCTTTCAAAGCAAGACCCTTGAGGAGGGAAATGTGTGACACCGGGTCAGGCATGTTTTGAGCTGCTGGTATTTGCCACCGATTACCAGTCTTAAGGTCTTATTTAATTTCACACTCTTTAGTGTTAGTTGTGCAAAGCCCCTCTGGCCTCCGTGGAGAGATTGGTTGGACTGCGCAGCCAAACTCTCGGGTGCGGTGGCCCAAGTATGAACTGCTAACCAACCAAGCGATCCACAACTTTTGGGGAAAAAAAAATCTGTCCTCAAAGCTCATCTGAAAGATGGCTCAATTAGATGTCTCCCTGCACTGTCAGATCACAGAGGGGAGAGAAGCTGCTCTGGTCCCAGCTCAAGGCCATGGCCGCCCAGACTCAGCTCAGAGCCCCGTGACGGGCGTGAGTGTGTGTGCCTGTGCGAATGGTGTAAAGCGCAGAGGTCAGCTGGAGACCTTGCACCCTGCCCAAGGAGTGGCCTTTCCTCCCCTTCTTCTGCCTGCCCTTTCTTCACACACACACAGCTAGCTGTAAAGGCCCCTTTCGTTGTTCCTCCGTATCCCTGCCGCTCCAGTCATGAATTGAAAGCACCCAGAAATTAAAAACTTTATTGCGGCTGATACTCCTCTGATCCCCATTCTCTAAACGGATTTAAAAAGTGCTAGTTTGTAAAAAGGGGCAGATTCTTCTCCGAATCGAAAATCTGTGCATATACTGAGCAACACTCACATTCTCTGGGTCCCTGCAAATGGCATCCAGATTTTAGTCCCACACACTCAACCACCTGAGGTTTGTAGTAACTGGCCGGGGGTGCTGGGGTGGTAGGAGGAGGTACCCCCACACTGGCGCCTGAAGAGAAAATCAGGGATTAGAGGAGGTAGGGCGGCTGAAGGGGGGATGTCAATGAAACCCACGTGCTATATGCTTTTTCACAGTAGTTTGTTAACACTACAGGTTTATTAGGCCATAGTTGAATCTTGGAAAACAATGAGCTGTGGAAAAGTCATATAAAGAGAATGGTATAAATTTGTGTCAGCCAAATTTTGGTATAAATTTGTAGGGAGAGAGAGATAGATGGGGGGCAGAGAGAGACAGAGAGAGAAAGCGATAAAAGAGAATGAGATTCATTAAAGGAGAGCTGGCAAGAGACTGACTAAAGTCACATTTAAAAATTGGATTAAAATGCGCCTCTTTTTCTCTTTTCTGTATTTCTCCCCTCTAGCTCTTGTCCGTTTCCCTTTACTATTTCTCTTGCTCTCCCTTCTTTCTGTCTTCACTCTCCCAGACATGCTGGTAGCTAACATTCAGCATTAGTTGTCATGGTGACCATAAATCACATAAATCCAAAAATACCCACCTATAATCTGAGATGAAGCTTTTATTTCCCTAGCGAAATAATATTTTAAAAGCTGTCAGCTGACAAAAAAAAAAGAAAGAAAGAAAAAAAAAAGGAACCCACCTCATCGTAGTAACCCAAGTAATATATTACTTCTAAAGGTTTAAATTAAAATGTCAGCCTGTTAAAAACACGCTGGGAGAATTTGGGCACTCCCCATGTCAGATCCTTACAATGAAGTTGACTCCATCGCTCCCGATCACTCTTTAACACATATACACAATTTTGCTGCTCATTCTCCTGATATCAATTTCTTTCCTCCCCTCCCAACCATCTTAGTCCGCTCAGACACTGCCTTATGTTGTAAAAGGCTTCTCCAGCTGGATCAGAAAGGGGTTCCATCCTTGCCTGAGGTTTTTGAGGATCTTGTGTGTTGGTCCTCTGTTATCAATTACTTCCCTGAACGAAAGATGGGAGCTTAGGGGGGAAGAAAAGGTTCTGGTCAGGATCCAAATGGGGGTGACTCCCTAGAGGAACGGAGAAGAAAGAAATGCAGAGACAAGGACTCGGGGGTGGCGTGGGCACACGGAGCAGTGAACTGACCTGAGCCACCAGTTTCTGCCATTAAGTCTAGCCTAGGAAAGGTAGGAAAGGTACCTATAGTCTCCCACTCCTGTTTGCCTTTTTTTTTCCCCCTGAAGGGAAACTTTCCTCTTTGGAGACCCTGGTGGGGGAGGGGGTTGCCGGCCACAGTTGGGCCTTTTGTCTTCTACCTTGGGCTTGTTGTCTTTTGCCTATCTTTGGATTACAGGGTATTCGCCTAGATGAAGAGCCATTAATTACCCATTCAGTCAATATTAGGAAGACGACAAAGCTTTTTACATAGGATTAAGAAGACATCAGATTGTTCCATTAGTATATTCCTGCTCACGAATAAGCTTTCGTTATACATTTCCTTTTCCCTCCCGAGTCGCTCTAACAACTGCTGCATATATTAACAGCGGGCGGTGCGGAATAACAGCCCAACCCGCCAGACGAAAAACTTGGAGCGCGCTTTGGTGTCAGTAGCGAGGAACACGACGACCTGTAAAGACCATCTCTGCGGGCGGGGATCCGCAGGGACTGGCTACTTATTGCACAACTGGTACGACTTCCCCCGACGGGGGAAAGAGCCCCCACACATCTCAGAGGCAGCTTCTGCCAATAAGCTACAGAGTTGGCGGGGCGGGGCTGGGGGGGGGGTGTAGTAGAAAAGAAAATTGCAATCTCCTCTCCGTAATCCCGGCCTTCTGCTTGCCCCTGTCCCTCTTCTGCTTGCCCCTGTCCCTTGTCCCGGGCCTCACCGCTAAGAGTCCTCTACCACCCTCTAAACAGCCACCCCCCTTCTTGCTCAAAACGCCCAGGCCCCAAGCCCTGGCTGCAGGTACCCCCACTCCGCATTTGGCTAGAGACGGCCTGGACTGCTCTCGCTGGTGTCCTTAGCATTAAGGCTGCTTCCTGACGGCGAAGGGAAACCGGCTTATTTGCTTTCAGGGGGTACATTAGGAATCCACGTAGTATGTGCTCGGCAAACATTTGCTGATTGAATGAATGAAGGGTCTGCTGCTGCCGAGGGGGCGGGGGATGCCCGGGTCCTCTGAACTAGATGGGGGCGAGCGACTGCTTGAGGCAGGGTGCGTCGCGGCTGGGGGCGCCACCAGGGCCCTGCGGTCCCGCTCCCAAGGGAGGGAAGTCCGAGCGCCCCGGAGACCTGGGTGAGACTTTCAGCCCGCCCGCTCAGCCAAGGCCATTTAAAAATTAATGGCGTCTCTGGGGAAGGCCGGGCGGAGGTACCTGCCCAAGCTCGGTCGCGGAAGCTCGGCGCCCGGACCTGGACCGCGGGGCGGCAGCTCGGTCGGGTTGCGACCCGCAAACCAGAGCCACCGCCCCGAAACTTTACGGGTTACCGACAGGGGAGGATCAGTCCCTCCCCTTCCTGAAAGTCAGGAGCACTTTTTGATTTCCGCAAAGAGGCTACTTTTGGGAAACCCAAAGGGAGAAGTCAAGGATCTCTGGTCTAGGGGGCCGTTCTCAGCAGACCACTGCCCCTTCTGCCCCTTCTTTCTGGGGGGTACAGTTGAACTTGCCAACCCTTCCTCCCTCCACTTGGATGCCTAGCCATTCCTCTTTCAATCCTCTCTCAAACCCCTGGCCTTAAGAGTCTCCAGTCGACCTCTAGGCCCCTCAAGTTTCAGGGTTCCAGACAGGCCGTGGGGTTGGCCCAATGGATATCAAAGGGATGAGGGTTCCTCTGGGAAGGAATGCAGAGTTGGAGGTTTCCAGAAGTTAACCTTGTCTACCTAGAGACCAGTTTCGATCTTCAACAGAGGACACAGTGTTGGGGGGTAGGGTGGGGCGGGCGTTGCTGAGGAGAGGGTAGTGCCAATAATAAAGCATCATGATCTCTTCTGAAACCTGCATGTCATTGTAAACATTTTTTCTTTTTGAAAGTAAAAAAAAAAAAAAAGGTCATAAAAATAGAGGAGAAAAATCTCTCTTTTAAAAGCAGGGTATGCCAGGAGTTTGCATAGCATATAAGTTAAATTTACTTATATTCAGCAGAGGGGGCTCTGGCAACCTCCCTTCCCAGGCACTGTAGTTTTGCCTACTGGTGTGTGGCTTTTTTTTTTTTTTTAATCTACCGCATCCCTAGAAGCCAATAAAATCAAGATTTTCAGCATTTCTCCCTATCACATGCCTCTTAATTAATGGCATCAAACATGTTTAGGCAGCAATTTTCTTCTTCCCTCCAAAAGGTAGAAAACAGATTGTTGCCAGCGTAGAGGAAGAGCCTTTCACATGCACTAAAATAATCCTGGCTTGAAAGTAATGGTTAAGAAAACAATCATTCGTTATTTCTAGTTCTTCATTTACCTGCTAATTACCAAAACTGGATGCCTGGTGGCCCGAGTGGGGACTGTGACAGGAGCAGAAAAGGCCCTGCTCTCCCGACCTGGGATGGAGACCACCTGTCCTCAGAAAGGTCTAGGTGCTCTGGGTTGGGGTGGTGGGGACAGAAGACATTCTGTATGGCTCCTGCTCCCGGGCAGCGGGAACCCTCTGCGCCTCAGCTCGCTGGCTCCAGCCCAACCCGTGGGAAGTGAGACTGGGGAGCTCCCCTCGACTGGCCAGAGCCACCGCTGAACCCGCACAAAATATTTCCCCGGGGGGTCATTGCTGTTCTTGATTTTTAACCATATCCCAAACATTCTCCGGTCTAATAATTTATTTTTACGACCGATTATCAAACAGAGGAAGAATTTAACACAATCTTAATGACAGAAATCATCCAACGTTATCTCTGCATGGCCCCATTTAACCCCATGGGGTTAATCCCGGACAAGTGAGCGTTTAACTGGCCCAGCAGGAGGATTCGCGATATTGTGGTGTGGAGACTGCTCCGCTCCAGACCACTTTAGAAGTTTTATTTAGACAAATGATAATTTTCTCAGATTCACTAGGAAGCTCGAATGCAGAGCCTTTGTTTTCTTCTTAGTAATATGGTTTGTTTACTTGGTGGGGGTCCCAATTCGCCCCCCTCTGGCACACATTACATTTGTGTCCTTACACTTTAATCCGGAAAGAGGGGGTTAGGGGCTGAGGGCGGTGGGGGGCTTTATCTCCTCACACTATCAAAGGTCAACAACTTGCTAAGGCTAGGCACTTATTATTATAGCAACCTGGAAAACCCGGAGAATATTAAAACAATTAAGTTTGAGTTTTGCATGTATTCCAAGGGAAAGCTTGTCCCTTCATCCCTACACACACACACACACACACACACACACACACACACACACATGCACACAAACCCAAAGGGTAATTTTCAGTTCAGCAAAGCCCTGTGCAGTGGGTTGGAGACATTTCACTTTTACACAAGTCTGCAGACTTTGAGCAGCAGTGTCCCTTGACTCTTCCACAATGAAACCAGCTAATTAAGCAACGACACCACCAAGACCCGAGGCCTTGCAACCTGCACAACAGGTAGGTTCGCGTCGACAGGGGCACACACACTTCATTACACCCTCGGCTGCGGCGCACCGTCGCTGCCCTCAGGCTCCGCGGGGCTCTCTAGTCAGCTCTTTCCCCTCCCGGCCAGGCCAGTCTCTGCCAGCAGCAGCGTCCCCTGCTTGCCTTCCGCGGTAAACCCCGCGCCCACAAGCCTGGGCGGGGCGCGGCTGAGAGCTGCAGGGGCGGGGTGGACCCTTGGCGGAGCTGCGCGCAGTGGGACATGGCGGGCGACAGAGGTCGCTGTTGGACTACTTTTCCGCGCCAGCTAGAGGCACAGAGGTAGGTTGGGGTGTGCGTCGATCAGGCCACACGGAGAGAGCGAGAAAGAGCTAGAGGGAGAGGTGTTGGGTCTCAGGAGTGCAGTATAATTTGGAGAAAGGAATTAACGTCCCTGGGACGGCTGCTTCCCGTCCCACCCAGAGGCCAAGTGTCTAAGTCAAGGAGCAGGCACGTCGCCCCTGGCGGCCTGGCCTGCCTGCGCCTTACCCGAAGGCCAGGCCCGGAGGCGGGTGCCCTGCGCGCGGCCTGCACTTCGCTCCCGGCCTTACCAGTGGCGCCGGGATGCTGCCGCGGGAAGAGCTTGCTGCTGGCCGCCTCTTTCCGGCTCTCGGGAGAGTCTGTGAACTCGACCTTTTTGATTTCGGAGTCTTTGGAGAAGAGGCATTCAACGGCCGCCGGCTGCACGCCTGGGCCACGCGCGCCCGCCCCACCAGCGGGGAGAGAGACGCCCGGGACCGCCGCAGAAAGAAGCGGGGTGTTGGGGGGCGGGGGAGGAGGCAAGACGGGAGGAGAAAGAGGGACAAAGAGCAAAGACCCAGTTAGAGGAGAGGGCGGAGGGCACTCCAGTCCCCCGGACCCTCTGGCAGCCCGGCGTGGGGCGGCTGTCAGCGGTCCCCCCCGCCCCCGGAGGAGGAGGAGGCCGGGGCGCCGGGACGCGGCGAGCCGCTCGCTCCGCATCCAGAGCCCCCGCCCCCACGTCCCCCCGGGGGAGGCCACCAGCGTCCTGGCTCCGCTTCCCTTTCTGTCCCCGCCGGCCCCTCCTGGAGGAGCCCCTCGCCGCCGCCTCGCCAGGGGCCGGTGCCCTCCTGCCGCCCTCGCGTGGTGCGGGCTCCCGTCGGGTGACCCGGGCTGGAGAAGCGAGTCTTACCTAATTGCACACACGCCGACACTAGTTTGCGGCAGTTGGTCTCCATTCCCCGTAACCTGCAAAATAAAAGACGAGGAGGCTGTGAGTGGCGGCGGTCCGGAGCGCGCGCAGGGCTCAACCGAGGCCACCGGTGGGGCGGACGGCTTCAAAGTCGCTATCAAGCGCCTACTCTGTGCTGGGTTTCGGGCCCGTTTCCCTGCCCTGACAGCCTCGGGCTGCCCAGCCTCGTGCGCAGCCTAGCCCCTGGTGCAGCACGTCTGGATGGGCCCGAGGGGGACCTCTCCTCTGGGGGTGCGGTGAATGGGCCCTGGCGCTCTCTACGGATAAAAGCATCGTGTTGGGGTGGGGGTGTGGGTGGGGGGGGATTTAGGGCTGTGGAGTCTACTCACAAGACGCTCGTGTCAAGGGTTAAGAGGCCGCCTGAACACGAGGCCAAACTTAAGCAGATGCAACATTTTGGGGGTGAATGAGGAGGACTTTTCTGCTTAGGAGGATGTGTGGAAGGCCACCATTAAGCACGGGGCTTCCCTTTAGTAGGAGCTCAGTAAACCTTTATAGAATATCAGAGTCCACTTGTAACTGTCCTAGACAGCAGCTGCCCTAGATTTTCGGTAATTCTGAAATGAACGGGACTCTAAGGTTCTTGGCCTCGGGTGCCCCGGGAGCGAGCTGGCTTCGGGCCTCTCACCCATCAGGAGCCGCTTATCCATATTCAGCCACACTTTCCCCTGGACATACTCACCCGGCCACTTATTTACCCTAAGGTGAAGACTTAAGATCGCAGAGGAGGTAAACGGGGTGAATTGGGTGAGACGAGGGAGGACGGGGGCAAACGTCCGGAGGGTTTTCTTCCCACCAAGGACGCAGAAATAACTCTCCGAGAACGGCTCCCCCGATTCTCCCCGGCAAACCAAATCTCTTTCAAATTTCCAACCGCAGCGCAGCGAGCCAAGCGTTTAACGCGCGCCCCCTTTTCCGCCACAGGCAAACCGGGAGAGGTGGGTGGCGAGAGACCTTGTCGGGGTGGGTTAGAAGAGCCGCGGCTGCTTTAAAGGCAGAAGAAAAGAAAGAAGGTCTCGGGCTCCCCAGGCCCTTGGATCTCGGCGCCTGGCACTCTCCACGCTAACCAGGGTACGCCGGCGGCGGGAGGGCCCGCTTCGCTGGGGTCCAGGGCTGAGGGTGGGAGCGGGCGTTGCCCCTTTGGCCCAGGAGCAGAGGCGGGGCAGGGAGCTGCGAGTCTGGCTCTAGTTTGGGTCCTATTTCCCGGCTCCTGGGCCTCTCCCGGAACGAGCTGCGCCTCGGGGGCCTCTGGCCAAGGTCGCTGCTCAGCGGAGGGGCTGCCCCGCGCGGCGGCGTGGGGACCCAGGGGTTCCCCTCACAGGCTAGCTGGGACGTGGGCGGGGGCTCTGCGGATCCTTGCAGGCCCGGGGGCCCAGTAGTAGCAGTTTGGCGGCTCCAGATTTAGTGATTCTGCAGTAAAATCACAGGATTAGTCCCTGATTGAGATGTCTGTTCGTGAGATATTACAAAATTCATTATCACAGCTTTCTACTAACTCGATATGAAGTAACACAGATGGGATTTTATTAGTCCAGACTTCAAATGTTTACTTATGATAATTTCAGGGGAAATTTGCATGTCATCATCAACTCGATAATCTTTTTTTTTTTCCTTTTTTTTTTTTTTTTTTTTAACATCTGAACCGGCTGCATTATTAGCGGGTAGCCGAAGCATTGCAGATGGTAACTGCAAATAGTTTTTATTTATTTATTTATTTATTTAGGAATGAAATATACAAAAGAAAAAGATGGGGTCGCTGAGTGTAAAGTCAGTCAATTATTACACATTCTCCCCCTACTCCCAAGCTTCAGTGCTGAAGACCAAACAAAGCAATACAAAACAAATCTTCAAGAACTCTGTTCTGAGGACTGAAAAGAAGGTCAAGGCGTGTTCCTTAGCTCACTTCTAAGTGTCCTTGTGACTTGGGGATTTATTTTGCAGTCAGAATGTGCCCTGAGACCTGCATTACTTATTTATTTTTTTGCTTGATATAATTACTAGGCCTACTAGATGAAATGAATCTAAGTAACTAGGGAAGACAGTTTTTAAAAATAACCTCCAATTCCCGCCTGCTGATCCTTAAACTTGCCCTGTCAAGGAAGACAAGTCTTACTAGACAAATTTCGCTGTAGGATTTAGGGACTAGCTTCTCCCGCTAATCTCACAAATTATGATGCACAACTTTTCTTGATGGGAAGTTGTTCTCACCCCAAAAGTTCAAGTCCTGGTTTGAATGTATATGCCAGGCAATCTTGTTTTGGCCAGCTTGAGTTTCCTATTGTGAATATGCTAAAAAGCACCACATAAGTTAAGGAAGCACGCTGAACCACACTGGCCAAGGCAGGCAGTAAAGCAGTAAGAAAATAAAACAATTTTCTTAAAAATAATTTCTGATGATTGCCACATGAGGAAATTGCAGGATAAAATAGAGTTCTAATAATTCCAGCTCCTTTCTCATTTCTCCCCTTTCCATTTATTTTGTTACCCCATAACAAAATCTTTAATGGAAAGTTTAAAAATAAACAGCACAAGAACATATGTTTTAAATGAACTAAATTGGTGAGATGAGCCAGTAAATTAATTTGCAGTGGGTAATCATTTAAGGAAATTAAAATGCTGCTTAACACAGTTCTGTATTTTACCAGTTTAAGCCTTCTTTTAAACCAATTAATATTGATGCTTTATGAACACTTGAAGACAAACATGCTCAACTTGAGGAACAAAGCACCTGAATAATTTAAGTGTAGTTTTGCTGAGGTAAAGTAAAACATTCGCAAATGAAGTAGCTGTTTAATTTTTAGAGAATGTTTGATTGTTGAAACCTTGTATGCTTATTTTATGTTACAACAATAAACATCCTCAATCTATTTTACTTACGTGCTTTGTTTCCTTGACATAATTGGTATTTGAATTTTAGATAAATTTCCTCCAAAATTATTTTAAATCCATGTTTAATTCTTATTGATGGCTCAGAAAATGCAAAGGAATCTCTTTAAATCAGATTTTTTTCATACAAATACTTTAGAATGTATGCATGCCTGTATTATTTTAATTCATAATAGTAAGGTTTTTTTTCATTTAGTTTTACTTTAGTTTTACTATATCTTTATGGTACTCACACACAAAAAAAGAGTAAAAATCATACCACTCTATGATTTCTAATTACTTGGGAAAGTAAAGTCATTGAATTGGAATGAAAGGAGACCGGTAAGTCCCAGATTTAGAATCCTAATTTTTTCTTACTCGACACTTGGAAAACAGTCGTCTCTTCTTTACCATTTAAAAACGTATCTCTTCAAGTGCAAGATTGGAGTTGACTGGTGATCAATTTAAAGGATTTATAATCCAAAGTAATTGTGTGAGCCTGGCATCCAGGCCTGGCTCCCAGGTAATTCGCTTGGGCCTGAGAGGTCACTAACTGCCAGTTAAGATGGAATCTTTTTTTTTTTTTTTTTTCTTCCCCAATTGGTAACAATGGGAAGGGGGCTAATCTTCCAGTAGCTGAAACTTTGTACCCGGCCCTTTATCTTGAGAATGCTAATCCTCAGCCTGAGGATTTGTCCCTGCAGTGTTGGCACCGAGATTTAAGGGAAGATACCTCGTTTTAAATGCCAGCCATGGTCTCACTTCCCACTCGACTTCAGCAAACCCATAGATTGTTAGTGTCAGCGACTGGGGACTAGAGGAACAGGGCTTTGCAAGGTCTGTTTGCCAACTGAGTTTACCTCGGTGAGGGGAGAGGCAGCCCCAAGAACCACAAATCACCCTCGGTGAAGATTCTCCAAAGTGGAACAAATTTCCAAACTCGCATGATCTCACATCCCTGCGGAAGAGACGGCCTCCACTTACCGGCTCCCGGGAGCGAGCTGCGGTCTCCGCGTCCCACCGCTTCCCGGGGAGGTTTCCAGAGAGCCGAGGCGCAGGCTGCACCGCAAGCGCCCGAACGCCGAGCCCGAGAGCACCGCGGGGCTCCCGAGGGTGCCAAGGTCCGAGGGAGTCCAGGGGTGCGCGGCGGCCGCGGGGACCTAGCCGTCACTGGCAGTTTCTTTCTGCGCCGCTCCAGCTTTCTCGCTCCGTCTCGCACTCTCTCTCCCCTCCCTCGCTCTCATCCCTCTCTCTTCCCTCCGCTCGGTCTCCGAGTGGGGAGTGACGTGACGTCAGCAGAGATTCCACCAAACTCCGCTGCACAGTGGCGGGCGCGCGGGCGGGCGGGCGGCCGAGCCCGGCTGCGCGGCGGGCGCTCAGGGAGCGAGCGGGGCGTTCGGGCGAGCGCGGGGGGGAGCGGCCGGGGGCCACGCGAAGCGGGGCAGGGCCGGGAGCGCCGGCCGGCGGGCCGGAGACTTGGGCGCGGGCCGGGGCAGGGAGCCGGGCCGGGAGCCGGAGCCGACGAGCAGCGGGCGCAGAGCCTCCCGCCGTGGAAAAGGAGGGCGGGAGGGGAGGAGGGGATGGAGGAGAAGAAAAAGGAATCTGTGCCGAACCGGGAGCGCTAGTAAAGCAGCGGGGTGGGGTGGGGGGACCCGGGCGTCCGGGAGGCAGGAGCGTACTCACGGGGAGCGAGCCAGGACGGAGGAGGAGGAAGGGACGGGGCAAGTGGCCCAAGGAATGGAACAAAGGACAGAGTGCCTGGCTGGGCTGGGTTGGGGCGAGGCAGTGGCGTGTGAGTCTGAGAGAGCCTGTACGTGACCTTTCAGGCCTGCGGGGTTGTAGGAAGAGGTCACGGAGGCGAGGGATTGCGGAGTGGGGGTGGTGGGCAAGTGAGGGGCGCGCGGGAGGCTGGGGTGAAAGTAGGTGGAGTGGGGGTGAGAGAGGATGACTAAAGGGAAATCTAGAAAAGTGGGGCGAGCGGGGGGTGGGTGGTGTGGTGGTGGTGGTGGTGGGAGGGTGGGGAAGAGAACTGGGAGGGCGACAGCCCCGAGCGAGCGAGACTAGTCGGCCGGGGAAGGCCCAGATGCGGGGCCCGTGGCTGCCGGCGGGGACGGCTCCCGAGGTCAAGGCGGGTGCAGCGGGCAGGCTGCGCGCGGTGTCGGTGCGCAGGTGGGCACGGTCGCGCACTGACCAGTGTACGCGAAACCACTGCGCTGGGCTAGGCTCGGGCGTTCGTAGAGTCTAGAATTTCCTCTGCTGTACCTACACTCAACAAGTTCACCCCGGGTCACGGATATCTCATTTTTTAAAATGACGAGGTTAAGGTTCCTGGCGAGCATGGTATTGAATTGCAAGGGATGGCGGTGGGGGTGGGAAGGGAAGCCACCCTCAAATCCACATTTGCTCCTAAAAATCGAAAAACACGTGAAGTTATAGGAGTCATTTTCACTCGAAAAGTGTGCCTTACTTCTAAACCCTGATTTTCCGATTTCTTGACTGGAAGCAGGGGCGTGTATTTGGGTAGCGAACAGGATATTTTTGCTCTGTCCTGCCTTTGGGCGTAAGAACTATAAATACGATTCGTCTGCAAGACCAGGTGTGAAGGCTTCTGCCGGGCACACTAGACAAAGTTTTTTTTTTTGAATTTCAAGGGCATCCTGTTAATGTTTTTGGAAAGCGTAGGAAAGCAATCATAACCCTCCCCCCCCACCCCCCGTTTGGTTTTCCCATCAGTATTAATTCCTGCATAGGAACAACACTTTCCCAGGCCCTCCATTAAAGAGCCCTCCCCCTTGGTCCTCAATAGAGAATAAAGTTCCATCTAAAAGTGGTATTGCTCTTCCTAAATCAGTATACCAATTCTCTCAATTTTAGGAAAATATAATAACTTGTTGGGAGAACATGTGTGAAATGTATACATTACAAAAAGCCTGGCGTTTAAAATAACCCAGGTCACCACATAGGTGCTGGGCTTTCCCTACATTTGGGGACTGTCTGGAACATGTTATGTGTTTTCTTGAATTACTCCGTGTTTTGAATTCATTTGAGTTAGCAGTAAAAACAGGCAAACAAACTTGCTCAATTTGTTTTGAGTGCTAAATCCCTTCACTTTGAAATAGCTAACAGTCGACAGATGGACTCATTTTATGGAAAGGGTTAGCCTCTTCAGCCACGAAGAAAATTGACTGAGAGATCTACATTTTTGAAGCCATTTCTAACCTCCACCTAACATCCATGAAAACTCAAACTTTTTCTCTTTACCCATTGGAAATTCAAGGCAGTTTTATTTAAGGGGAGAGAAATGAGAGAGAAATGCCCAAGCGCTGTTTTTATTTTTATTTCCCCTCCGTTTCTGAGAATTTTTATTTCTGGTTTTTGAAATCCTGCTGAATCAAGGAAATAAAATTTCTTCAACAAGTCCCACAACTGCAATCCAAAGTCGCAGCAAACCAGGGAGTGCGGTCAGAGAAGGACTTTTCATCTCTATCCATCAACGATTTTTGCTGTCTCCCCATCCCCTGAGTAATGGGTTAATGTCCTCCCCCCCCTTTTTTTTCTTTTCATTTTATAGAGATTAAGAGACGCTCCTAGCAGAACGACCTCCTTTCGTCTGGTGGCGAAGATGAGGAATCTCATGGAAAAGTGGGAAAAGAGTGAAAAAAAATCAGAGACAGGAAGATTCAGAGACTTGCGGAGAGACGAGGGAAAGAGAAAAGGGGCAGGCGCTGGAGAGACGCGCAGATAAAGGCGCGCAACCCCCTCCCCCTTTCAAGATTCGGAGGTTTGCAAACCCGGGCTGGGATGAGGGGGGTCCTGGAAGCTCATGTTCCCCTCACCCCACCTTCTGTCTGGAGTCTCGTCCGCCAGGGGCTGGTTAACCCCAGTCCGGGCCGCCTCAGACCTCGCGCTGAGCTTTTGGGTCTTCGCCTCGCCCAGCGCCAGTGCAGCTGAAGTGAGCAGCTGGTGGGAAATGCTAATGGCTCCTGGAGAAATAGAAGATACAGAATGATTCTCATTCCCTCCTCGAGTGTGTGGAAGGAGCTGGACATACGTTTCACGCTCCTAATCCTTCTTTTACATTTTTAGTCATACTCCTATTAAACAACTAATTAATGCCCAGAACCACTAGGGAATACATTAGGCATGCAGCGGAGAGGCAGGGTGCTGGGGGGGGGGGGGGGGGGGCTACGAACCACCGAGCTGACTTAAGACATGGATTTCAGGTTTTTCCCTCGTCAGAGCAGAAATGGAAGAGTGGGGCCGTGGCGATTGTATTTAGATTCCGATTACTTCAAATTAGAAGGGGGTGGAGGGAGCGTCCAAGCAAAGCAAGCAATTCCCTGCCCTGCAGATGTAAACAAGATTGTAGCATCAAAGGTACCAGCTCCTTAAGGGCCAGATCGCCTGGGCTGGGAGCCGGGGGGTGGGGAGACACTGACCTTATGTATCTGTGAATTTCAAGGATGTTACACTTATACGTAAACAACTCCGGTGGATCTTCTAGTAATCCCCAGTGAGACTCACTGTTCTAGAATATCTCAAATTTTTGTTTTCCCCGGAAGACTACATTCTTTTTCCTTTTCCAAAATTCTAAGCTATGTCTAAAGATAATAACCTCCGATAAGCCAGGGCACTGGATCATTTCCCACAGCCGTTTCTTCCGTCTTTTTAGTTATCTAATGTAATAATGTGGGAGGACACACGGAATTAGACAGTCCCCCCCTCCCCATCAGAATAAGAAGAGGGGTGCTGGCTAAATGGGTCCAGATAATTTTTAGTGAGATTCTGAGTTATACCCCCCCGCCCCTAATATTTTGAAGCAGGTGACAACTGTTAGAACAAGGATCAAGTTGTGAAGCTGGGGGGAGGATATACAATTTTGTGATCAGAGGGGGGCAAAACCGAGAACAAATGTGCGCTGACCTCCACCAACCCACTCTCACCCAAGAGTCAGCATTTGGGAAAGGTACAGTATTATTTTAGAGCCCGCCGCGGCGGGGTGCGTGCTATCATTTACTTTCTTCACTCTGGATTATGATCTCAACCCTGGCAAGCAATTTCCCCAGCTCCTTATCTGACAACAAGCGAGTATGTAAATACCAATGGCTAGAGATGTTTAACTGCCTCAAACAGTATTGATTTGTTGGCTGTTCTAAAATTTCTCCCTAGTCCAGGTACGGTTTCCGAATTGTCCACTCGGGCGCTTTGATCCTTACCCCCATGCTACAATACAATAATTTAAAAAAAAAAAAAACACAAAAAGGCATTAAGATGAACCAATTGATTTGCATATAAATTAAAATTATTATGCGTTGCCTATTCCGGTGTTTTATAATCATTTCGAAATTAGTACTTAACCACTCGAGCTAAAAGAATATATAAACGTCTGTATTGACTCACTAATGAATTACCTAATTAAAACGTCCCGGGGATGTTGGGCTCTGGAAAGATTGTTAGATCGAGACATATTAGGGGAGGGATGAATATTGGAAGGGTAACGGAGCAGAGTGTGGAACTCAGGACGGAGTTCCCGGTGATCCCGAGCGTTAATTTTGGAGCACTGGTTCTTCCCTATTCTTAATGATTTTGGTGCTTGCTTGTAAATAAGTGAAGTACAAGGGGCGCTCTGGTGGCCGCGGTGGCTCCGGCCCTCTGCTCCGCCAGGCAGGGACCGTTGGGCTGTAACCCAGCAGTGCTAAAGCGAGGGAGACGCCGGGCCAGCCCCGGGGGTGTGCGGCCCCCCGGACGGCCTGGCCAGTCCGCCCCCCTCCTGCCGCCGGGCCGGCCGGCGGGCGAGCTGCGGCCGCGCTCTCGGCGCGCTCGGAGAGCTGGAACTAGAACCGACATTTAATAGATATGCTAACTGAGCACTTACCTTCGTCCTGAGAATAGGAATAAAAGGTAGCTCTTCTTAAGAGAGGCGGTGCAAAGGCACGCTAGGAGTTCAGAAAAGGCTGGCGGCGGGAAATCTGTAGCCTGGGGGCTCGCCAACAACCCCTTTCATTTCAAGCACTTATTGATTTGCTGTTGTCATCTTTGGCGACGCAGAAGGACACTTGAAAGAATTTCTGATGGGGCTCTGATCTGAGGAAGGAGGTGACCTGCCCAGGCTCTCACCAAATTCTTAATTACCACATCAACTGCTTTTTTTTTCTTTTTTTAATTTTTATCCCCCACCCCACCTCCTTTCCCCATGGCAACTGAGTTTGCTTATTCTTAACTTTTTAATTATTCAGAAACTTCCTTACCTCTCATCGGCTTCCCTTTTGTAGCGGTTTTCTATTCATATCCTCCACCCCCCCCCCCCCCAAGTAAGGCCTGTATATTGATCCTTCTGACCTTTGGCACATCTGGGCCTTCCGAAATCGCTCAATCTTTTTAGATTTGAAGATGGAAGACTCCACCCTCTCCACAATGTGCACAGACTCAAGAGATATGAAGACTTACACAGACTGCCCTCCAACCCAGGGGATCTAACAGATGTTCCCTTCTCAGTTATCTCTTGAAATCTGAAATGCCGGCCTGATTTTAACCTTGGATACTCACTCTCTTGCCCATTCCTTTTTCTAAGCAGTTTGAACATGTGTGCAAGTGTGCCCACACCATCTCCACCTGCATTCTTTACCAAACTGTGAGTAAAGAGAAACTAGTGTAGTAGACTGGGAATATAGATTGCATCAGGAATCAGAATCCTCAATTTCAGGATTCCTCAATCAGCTCTGGCCGTCATCTGCACTGAGTCATGGCAAGTGGGAGGCCCAAAGGAACCTGTCCTGTGGAACAACAAGTAATGCCACAGGAAAAAGCAGAATAATTTCAGGATTATTTCATTCAAATGCAAATTATGTCTCAGGGTTTTATTTGTAACCACCTAGTTTCAGTACATGCAGAATTAGACAGGAAAGGATATGTCAACACGGTTATTGGCATTAGGGAGGATAATACCCCCGGATCATCAGTGAAAGGAAGACCCCCAAAGTCTACAGTGGTTTAACTTCGTTTATAATAGTGGGAATTAAGACACAAACTGCTCTATTTCATGTACTTTGACTAATCTGAGTTTCCATTAAACGTTGCTATACAGAATTTAATTTCTAATGGCAACCTCGGAAAATAAATCCGCGGAGGCACCCTGAACTGGGTAAACCCCTTAAGTTGACTGTTCCTGTGAGTTCAGGAGTATAGTATTGTTTCTGGTTTTGTGTCAGCTAAGCTGTGAGGGCTTGTGCACCTTTACCAGACTTGGTTATTGTCTGAGTCTATATTTGTTATTAGGAAAGTTCAACTTCTGGTCTGATTTTAAGCTGGCCTTTCTCAGCATAACCTTGGTTTTCAAATAACATAAAAAAATTAGTTTAATCTACGCAGCTCCCAGTTTTCACCTCAGAACTTCCGTTTTGATTGTTACAAGTAATAATTTGTAGTAGTCTATGTCTTCTCTTTACCTTTGGGGGAAATGCGTTGGGTTTCATCATCATCACCACCACAAACAACAAAATCGAAAAGCTAAATTCTTTCTTGTCTAATAATTGGCACTTGAAGTGCTGTACTTCACATCATCCTGTAAAAGGATCTAGTAAACTTTCTTGGAATTTCTCACAAAAGTTGGCAGCAACAGGAACAAGCTCTCTCACAGAATATACTCTCTTTGACAGGCTCTCATGTCTGGAGGAATGGCCTTCAGAGTAAGGGAGGAGGAAGGACACATTGGAAATTGTAGCTGAAAAAACCCAGAGTCAGTGAAGTGACTGATGCGGTGGTCAGATCTCCCATCCAGCATTTCTCTTGAATTGGAGCCCACCTCCCCCAACTGTGGGATTCTGAAGCTCTTGATGTGTATGTCCATTCTCCCCTTGTGGTCTTCATTGTGCGGTTTTATGGAAAGTCTCTAGTTCAATGATGTTTTGTAGCTGCAGCTCTCTTATTATCATAATCTGTGTTTAGGTTTTGGTGTATTTAGGTGAAAGCTGCCCTGTTCATGAGCTGTAGCACACGGAAGAGGTGGAACAAGTGAGGACTCATCAAAACTCAAATTCAGATATGCTTAAATGGCTCTGACTATGTAAAAAGTCTGGCTGTGCTTACAGCTCCCCCAGCTTACTACTCCAAACTTCATGTGGACTGTGAGGGAAATTCTCATGGCTAATGAGGTATGATGAAGCCTAGGTTTAAGAAATAATAGCATTTGTTTTGAGAACAAAGTGAAGACAGGAAACCCAGTATACATAGTATGGGTCTACATTAGTAATAATGGTAATAACTAATATCTCTAGAGTGCTTCGTTTGTTTAGCGATCATGTTGAGCAGTTTTGTGTTGATCATCACATTTACTCCTTACACCAACATTGTAAGGTAGGCACTGTCATTTTGTAAATAGTGGCAGTGAGGTTTGGAGTGATCGTGTCATTGGCCCACGGTCACCTAGCTTTTAGCCACTGGTGTGCAGAATCAGTGGGAGATTACCTTGGATCACATGGGTGTTAAGTGGCACAGTGGGAATTTGAGTCTGGATTTTCTAGCTCAAAAGTCCCAAATCTTTAGTAGTACAGTGAACTGATGGTGACCATAACAGGAGGGTTAGAAACCTCTGGAGGAGAGAAATATAGACCTTCCATGTGGAACATCTGAAAAAAACAGAAGGAAAACGCAGAGATAAGAAAAGCAAATATATTACCTGGGGGACAGAGAAAGTTAGAAATGTTTTTACGTGCTGGAGAGGAGGAAAAGAGACATGATTAAATTAGAGAGGACAGAAAAACCAATCTCTACTATTTGTCCTGGGCAGGTCATTCTAGGAAAGAGAAAGATAATATTCTTTCAGGAATATTTCTAGGATATTTCTGAACAGTAGGAAAATTAGTGCTCAGATTGTCAGGTTTGGCCTAAGCCTGGTATAAGATCTCAGGAATCTAGTTTACAAGAACTCTTTCTTAGATATTCTGAGGGAGAATAAGATGTCAAAATTGAAATTTGAGTAGTTTTATCCTAAAACCAGAGAGAAATATAAACAAGGACTGAGTAATAGGGACATCCACATTGCAAGAACATGCAAATGGAGTGGGACAACGAAATGTAGAAAAACCTGTTAAGAATCTGGTTATTGGTGCTACACTATGCCAAACTCAAAGGAGAAATGAGATTTTACTTATCATTACCTCCCTGTCTAGTTTGTAGTCTAATGCCTTTATTACTGTAGTAAAGTCATTTGAGATTTTAAGGAAATTGACTTCCTGTACTGAAAAAGAAACCTTGAGTGGATGGGTGTCAAGAGACATAAAGGGGAAAGGTAATGATCCCACAGTCGTCTGTGGGTACCAATGCAGAACCATATACTGGTTGTTGTTGGTGGATTGTGAGTCAGGAGAGAATGCCAGTGAGTCATCTACAAGGTCCTTTTCATCATAGCAGACCACATGCTGGTCCAAAAGGTTGCTCCCAGTTCAAGTTTGTCCCATTGTCAAAAATGATTTAAAATGGACTCACTTTGACCTTTTCCAGACGGGATAGATAAATATAAGTGCATGTGTGGCTTCCAATTTTAAGAAGCACAGGAGAAGAAGAAATGGAAGAAGAATATGGTTTCCTGTTTCCTGGCAAAAACGCTCTTATTCCTTTGTGCTGTGTGTAGAGAAAGGTACATGAGGAGTGGGTCATATAATGAAAACTGGTAGTTGAATTTATTTTAAAGGGGATCGCCACCTGTGCTGTAATACAGACTATCTCTTGTGAAATTCTATGGTATTTTTGAAAGTAAAGTGTGAGGACAAGCACAGTCTTATTTTCCATCTCTATATTGTGAGTCTCTTGTTAACATTTTTTTTTTTAATGGGCAGGAGAAATTAGGATCCATAGACGTCAGAATTGGAAAGGATCTAGAGGGTGACCCTTTCCCTTGGTTTATGTCGAAATTACTCCTAGAAAGATAGCCAGTCCCCTTTTCAGCAAAGAACGCCCTAAGGTCCCCTCATAGTGCATTCAGATGCTTCATCATTTCATATATACACTGCATTTCTGTCTATTGGCTGAATTCCAATTACTAAAGAAAATAATGTCATGTCAAATAGCTCCAATTAGGGACGCCTGGGTGGCTCAGCAGTTGAGCACCTGCCTTCGGCCCGGGGCGTGATCCTGGAGCCCCGGATTGAGTCCCGCATCGGGCTCCCTGTATGGAGTCTGATTCTCCCTCTACCTGTGTCTCTGCCTCTCTCTTGCTCTGTGTCTCTCATGAATAAATAAATAAAATCTTAAAAAAAAAAAATAGCTCCAATTAATGGAGGGCATTTCTTCCAGAGTCTTTCAAATATTTCATAAGTCTTTTGCCCTCAAAAAACCATATGAAAATATCATTAGCCTCACTTAACAGATGGAAAACAGTGTCCTAGAGACTTTTAAGCATTATCCTCAGTTATGCAGTATGACACTGCGAGAACTAAATTAAAAACAAAGAAAATTCTATGTTCAAGGCTTTCCTAGCAGACCCGTCACTTCTTGGGACTAGTTATTATCTTTTTGAGTAAAGTACATGTTTGATTGTAACTCTATCTGTCCTTCTGTTTGTCTGCCTGTGAGTAGCTTATCTTTTAATCCATCAATTTATCTCCTTGCTATTTTTCTAACACACCATAAGTTAACCAATGTTGATAAAATTTCACCCTTACCATGAGAGCTACTTGAGCAGATTGAGATGGTTGTCATATTTCTCAAATATTACATGTAACTAACACTGCTGCTACTGTTTAAGTGCCATGATTTCATTCTTATCTGGAAATTGTACACATACCACACCTTCTGTCATGAGGGCTCCGCCTCCACTTATTAGCACTTTGGATATTTACACTGTCTCTTGGGAGGGCATTGATCATTTTGTCTGTGTCACTCTTGAGGTTATAAAAACTGCCTTTCTGTTCAGAAGCTTGTTTTCTCACAGGTGTGTTTAGTATGTTTCCCAAGTTTGACTTCAAGAAATTGAAATCACTGATTCACTGAAAGATATTTAAATGTCCTGAAGGAAAATGTTGGACTAATCGTGGAACAAATATGATTTTTTCATCATTATCTTTATCTGCATGTAAATGCTCTTTCTTCTTTCAAATCCACATATTCCAACATTTTTTGCTGGACTATGTGAAAAAGTTCTCTTTCCTGAATGTAATGTACAAATCAAAAGCAATAGGATTCTTACTTGTTTTCTTTTTTGAAGTTTGCTCTCTTCATTCTCCCCTGAAGTATCTTTTTTTATAGATTTTTAAAAGATTTTTATTTTTATTTATGCATCAGAGAGAGAGAGAGAGAGAGGCAGAGACACAGGCAGAGGGAGAAGCAGGCTCCACGCAGGGAGCCTGACGTGGGACTCGATTCCGGGTCTCCAGGATCACGCCCTGGGCTGAAGGCGGCGCTGAACTGCTGAGCCATCCGGGATGCCCTCTCCCCTGAAATATCTATTCTCTCAGGGATGTATTTATGGAGAATATTTAGTATTAGTTTCCTCTCCTATAGGAGAGCAGCTGAGAATTGTAGTGTTAAAGCCGTATCCTTATAGTTCTTTATTCTTTTTGCCGCAGTTATCTTTTGGACAACTCATCCCTCTTTTCCCAAAGCATTAATATCATTCTATTGCTTCCTGATTTACAAAAATCAAGTAGGTTCTACAAAAGTAGGTAAAAACGAAAATAATGCCTTTCATCTTGAAATATTTATTGTCTTCTTATGTGTTAAAAGGGTACACACAAATCATGTATGTTTTCTTCATTCTCCACTTTGCTAACTGCGCAAGAATGTGTTGAGTAGGGAGACAAAAATCAAGAAAGGAAAAGGAATGACAGAATAAAAATGAGGAAAAAAACCAGACTCACCATTTAGGATTGTGGTTCAGCCAGATGATACATTCAATTTAGTAGACTCAATTTGTGGTAATTTGTGAGGCTGAGTTCTGGATGATGGAAACAATATTTCTAGATTTTCAATGGGCATGAACTGAGTTTTAAAAAAAAGACTAACCAAATCTTTTAATTATATGCAAATGATCGCAGAAAAAGGAAAGAAAAGAGGAATGGTTAGGTTGGTGTGGTAGGGTGCAGGGCTGGGGAAGATGAGAGAGTAGAGAGTAGGATGGTTTGCAAAATGACTTTAGGAGACTGTTTTTTTGAGGCTTTTGTTTCCCAGGTTGGATTTAAACAGTATTACATTTTTAGATGGAAAATTTACTTTATCCACAGGTGAAGTTAATTTCTCACGTCTGCAATCATTTTGTTATAATCATTTGTATCATAAGAGATGCTGTGATTTAGTTTAAATGTTGCTATCTTAGTTTTTACTTTTAAATATATCTTTTGGAGGTTTGGAAACACTGGGCAAGTACATTATTTCCAGATCCCTCTAAGGATTATTTCATTGGAAATCTGTAAGCCAATCAGTAAGCTTATTCTGACTATAGATGGCTCCCAGGATTTGAAGGAATGCAAAGAAGAGGATTTCCATCAGGTTCAAGGCTGCTATCATTTTGCTTTGCCATCAAACCAGCAAACTCCTACAGGTAATGATATCTGTGACAGTTCCTCAAAAGAGTCTATACCCCAGAGGTTCCAGGTTTGGTGGGCATACAGCCCATGCAGAATGAGGAGTCTGCCAGGACAGAGGTATTTGAGCCATAATGCTGGGGTAGAAGCAATGGAGCCCTTGAATTATCCCTCTGTTACCATGTGCAAGAGTCCTGGCTGCCTCCTAGGATCCTACTTCTGTATTCTTTTTTTAAAAAAATATTTTATTTGTTTATTCATGAGAGACACACAGAAAGAGAGAGGCAGAAACATAGGCAGAGGGAGGAGAAGCAGGCTCCATGCAAGGAGCCAGATGAGGGACTCGACCCCAGGAATCCGGGATCACGCCCTGAGCCAAAGGCAGACGCTCAACCATTGAGCTACGCAGGTGTCCCCTACTTCTGTATTCTATTTATTACTGGGTCATTGGCCCCTGCCAACCTGCTATGACCTATATAGATAGTGAAAGACAAAGATATGATATGTGGAGTTGAGGAATAGGGAGAAAACAACAAAAATCAACATCTTTTTTGTGAAATGAAAAAAAATTATCTCTAAAATACAGTGAATTGCTGATCTGGATAAAGTTTATTGATTTTAATTGATTTATTATGTCTGATTTCCTACCAGACATCTGAAAACTATGAAATTGATGTGAATCTAGATCTTCAAAGCAGCTGATAACCAAGCAGACTCTGATGTAATAGTCACTTTTTTAAAAATAACTATTAGGTGTTAGTATTACTGTTGGGACACCTGAGTGGCTCAGCAGTTGAGCTTCTGCCTTCGGCTCAGGACATGATCCTGGAGTCCCAGGATCAAGTTCTGCATTGGGCTCTCTGCATGGAGCCTGCTTCCCTCTGCCTCTGTCTTTGTTTCTCAAGAATAAACAGATAAAATGTTTTAAAAAAAAGATAAATATTACCGCTGAGCTGAAAAATATCTCATTATTTTGGAAGTCATTGATTGTGGTTGTCATTATTATTTTGAACAATGTTTTTTTTTTTTTTTAGGTTTTTGTTCTGGCCAGATTTTCATTCTTTATACTTGAATTCCAACTTAATAAAAAAAAAAAGCTTATAACAAGTCATCATAAGCTAAATCAGAGCTATCTAGTTAGAAGTAACATTAAACTTTATGATAGTGTTTTGTTTAATTTTTCACCCTTTTTAATTAAGAAACACAGTTTAAGAGTCACATAATTGTGAATATATTCTCTGTCTATATTCTGTTGTCCATATATAGAAAAATTAATATATATTTAAATATTCCCAATAGGAGGTCCATGTAAAACATTACGATTTCAGATAGGTCATCCTTTATAAATGTGTGATAAACATTTATACACATATATACATATGCAATATATCAACATTTCATATAATTTCTATCTGCTTATAATTTTGACAACAAAAACAAATAAAGAATAGGATAAATAATAACTAGAATGGGAAAACTCTCCGACTCATATAGAGAACTGAAATATAAATCCTTTAAATACTTCTAATTTATTTACCAAAGGTGTTTTCTCATTCCCTGGTGAACTCATGAAGTCCTTAAGCTCTAGCACAAAGTTTAACCGCACACTACATTCTATGTAGGATAATACTTAAAATGTAAAAGTAATGCTTTATGTTTTTACAAAAGCATTCTCTGAAGTGTTGATGAATTGTAAAGAACAAACAATTTAGTTCAGACTCTCCCTGCCTCTCCTACCCCTAATCTCCTCATTCATAGAGGTGATTTTCCCATAATAGTAATAGCTAGTTAGAATATATTTAATAAAGGATTGACTCTTAATTTAAATAAGAGCAAAGTCCCCATGGTAAGATTCTTAGTAAGGGTTGTGAGGGAGCTTTTTATTTTTTTTCTCCCCAAGAATATCTTGGCACAGTTATACATAATTAAAAAAGTATATGGCTTTATCTGAAGCTAACTCTTCTTTGGAATAATGTTGGTAAGAGTTAATGAACACCTCCTTGTCTCAGACCAATTAAAAAAAAGTGACATGGTCTTATATAGCAGAAAATGACGAATTGGAATATTTTTAGATGACGTATCCTGTGCCAATTCTAATCACTAGAATGTTTTGGCACTGGGAAGGTAAAAATAATCCTTTTTCATTCATCTTAATACTTGATGTCGAAAGGCCTGGCCAATTTTGCTACTGTATTGAAACTGTATTGAAATTGTATTGAAACTACAACAAATTCAGAATTTATGAAGAATTTTTTTTCCTTATAAACACAGTGTTCCATATAAACATTAACTGGCCTGGATTATATTCAGTATCTTTTGCCACTTGATTTTTAAATGTATTTATATGAAAAGAAACAAGAAATCTAATTTGTTGTACTCTTGGATAAGAGCTGTGGGGAAGGATTGGCATTGAAAAACTTATCAAATATCCACACGACATAAATTTCTTTCAGAAAACATTCATCATACATCTTGGTATCTTGGGGAAGGAGAAGTGGTCACATTAAGTAAATCTGGGGAAGGCAAATGTGACAATGGGATAGGCTTCTTATTCTTATGAATATGTACTGTCATTATTTAAATCACAGCAGATTAGAATGAGTTTCTAGCTTTCAGCTTGACTTTGTAAGAAAGAGAGGAATCAACATCCGTTGCATTCAGTCCTTGCATGCAATTCTAAAATACCTAATGAGAATCTTCCTTTGGGTCTGCCAAGGGGCTGGTTTCATTTCAGAGGACTTTAGAATCAGCTTCTCTGCTCCCACACCCTGATCTTCTGTCACCTGCTTGCTCACATTTAAATATTCTGTGACATACATTCCACAGTGAGAGACAAAATAATCAGAAGTCTGCTACGGGTAACATTTTGGTATGAGTAATTTCCGTTTTTTAAATAAACATCTATAAATGACAAATTCCTTGCCTGGAAGGGTTACCATTAAGAGGGAAAAGACAAGTAGGGGAAAGCAGGTGAAAAGTGAACTTCAAACACTTTACAGCTTTGTCTAAGGTCAGATCTATTTACTCTCTCCTGGGCAGGGCAAACAGAAGGAAACAGCACATGCCAGGCAGCTGCCACTGAATGACTTCCATACCTTCTCCACTTGCGTTCTCACTATTTCCCCATGGCATTCTTGTGGTTTTCCCATTTTCCACAAAAGCAGAGAGATTTGGGAAGGTTAAATGACTTTTTCAAGATCTCATAGAATTGGGATCAATTTCAGATCGAACTGAATCTCCAGAATGCATACTCTTTCTTTTGCAGCACAGTATCTCCCTAGCACAGAACAAAATCAGGTATGTTTAGTGGCAACCAGGCCACTTTGCTTCAGATTCGTTCTGCCAGGTTTTTCTTCTTACCCTTTTTTCCCCCCTTTTGGGTGGGGTAGACTTGTTTAAAGCAGTTTAATTTTGTTGGGGAGGGGGGCTTGTTGATTTTAGCATCACTGAGAGATTCTGCTGATTGCTTGAGTTAGTGCGATAGCTTATGTATTGATGTGCGGAACCCTCTTCATTTTCCTGGCAAAAAGAAGGCATTCAGCAATGTTTGCTGAATAATCACATTACTTTTGTCTGTTTTCTAACAGTGTGCATACTGGGCTCTACAATATATGTGGAAATTTCTGTGGGATCATAAGATGTTGAGATTGGAAGATACTCAAGGAACATCCAAACAACCCTCTTTTACAGATTAGAAAACTGAGGCCCTGAAAGCCTAAATGAATCATCTAAGATCACATGCCTGGTTGTCAAAATTGTTGGGACAGTTACTCAGTGCTCTTTTCTGGTGCACTTTTTCAGGGCATTGCCATACAAGCTCTCATTTTAGTATTTTCCTTGATGAAGTGGCATGAGGTGAGGCTCTATTAGTCCATTTATTTTCTCATTTTATTTTCGCTAGTTCTTCTGATGGAATATAGTAGGTTGAATGGTAGTGCCCCGAAATATATGGCTCCATTTTAGTCCCTAGAACTTGTGAATGTCAATTTATTTGGGAAAATTGCCTTTGCAAATATAATTAAGTTAAAAATCTTGAGATGATGAGGTTGTGCCTGGGTGGCTCAGTTGATTAAGCACTTGCCTTAGGCTCAGGTCATGATCCCAGGGTCCTGGGATCAAGCCCCATGTTGGGCTCCCTGCTCAGTGGGGAGTCTGCTTCTCCCCCTCCCCCTGTTCTTTCTCTTTCTCTCAAATAAATAAATAAAATACTTAAAAAAAATCTTGAGATGATGAAATCCTCCTGGATTATCTGGGTAGATCTTTAATAAAGTGATTTTGACAGAAAGACAGAAAAAAATTTGAGACTGAATGACGAGGAGATGATGTTGCAAAGAATTTGCTACATATTGAATTTGCTCATATATTGAAGACAATATGAGCATGGAGACAGAGATCAGAGTGGTGTGGCCAGAAGTCAAGGAAGCAAAGGAGTGTGGACAGCC
Source organism: Vulpes lagopus (assembly GCF_018345385.1). NCBI lineage: Eukaryota > Metazoa > Chordata > Mammalia > Carnivora > Canidae > Vulpes > Vulpes lagopus. The sequence continues at coordinate 106,734,008 of NC_054829.1, forward strand.
ACGGGAAGATGGAGGAGGAAAGGAAGATTTCTCCCCTAGAGCCTCTGGAGGGAATACAGTCCTGCCAACACTTTGATTTTTGACTTTTGGCTTCCAAAACTGTGAGAGAATAAATTTCTGTTGAAGCCACCCAGTTTGTGATAATTTGTTATAGCAGCCACAGGAAACTAATATATTGAAGGGGAGAACGGATATTATAGAACTGATGTTTCATATGCAAAGTATATATATAGCCTATATATAGCCTGTATATATAAATATATAATGATATGTAAATATATAGTTATATATAAAATTATATACAGATTATATAAAACATATATTTATGTATAACCTATATTTTATTTTTATTTTATTTTTAAAAATATTTTATTTATTTACTCATGACAGACACAGAGAGAGAGGCAGAGACACACACAGGCAGAGGGAGAAGCAGGCTCCATGCAGGGAGTCCAATGTGGGACTTGATCCCGGGTCTCCAGGATCAGGCCCTGAGCTTAAGGTAGACCACTGAGCGACCCAGGTATCCTTATAATCTATATTTATATATCACATCTTGGAACTGATGTCTTTTGTATCATTGCTGACTTTACAGACTCTCAGGGTATGTGTTGGTGGCAATGGATAGTTGAAGAGATTCAGGGACAGAAGAGTGTTCTTGTTCTAATATAGACAGGCAATAATGACCTTTTGGCAAATGAGAGGGATTTTATAAGAAAACTTCTCTCTTGGGATGCCTCAGTGGCTCAGCGGTTAAGTGTCTGCCTTTGGCCCAGGGCGTGATCCTGGAGACCTCGGATCAAGTCCCACATCAGGCTCGCTGCATGGAGCCTGCTTCTCCCTCTGCCTATATCTCTGCCTCTCTCTTTGTGTCTCTCATGAATAAATAAATAAATTTTTTTTTTAAAGAAAATTTCCCCCTCAAAGGGCTTGGGAACATCAAGTCGAATAAAGTGAAGGCATGAGAGAGGGGCAGACCATCCCCTGTTCTGTATTTACACTTTTAGTCGTGGGGCCCTCACATTGCTTCCTGGACATCTGTGAGCCCTTCTCACCAAGCTCTCCAGCTTAAGAATGCTCTTTCCTTCTTCTCACCTTTCTTCAATCCATCTCATTTCCTCAGGACTAACCCCCACCTTTACATTCACATGTTGCAAGAAGATAAATCCTGTTTATAATCGTCGTTTTAAAAAATATTTTATTTATTTATTCATGAGAGACACAAAGGGAAGCCCAGAGACATAGGCAGAAAGAGAAGCAGGCTCCCTGCGGGAAGACTGATGTGGGACTCCTCATCCCAGGACCCCGGGATCTGAGCCAAAGGTAGACGCTCAACTGCTGAGCCACCCAGGCGTCCCTGTTTATAACTCATCTTTACCCCATTTTAATCACACTTATGTTTTACAGCTGATTTTGTTTGCAATAATGCCAGCAGCGAAGTCAGTGGGGACTTCCTGCAGGTTCCACACCAGCCTAAGGGGGAGATATTTTGAAGAGAGAACATTCCACCTGTCCTTCCTGTCGTACCCATCAAGGCCAGCCCAGTTCGTGAGCAGCACTGTGTGTTGGGATTTTCTTACAGCCTTGGCTGTATTGGGAAGAGAAACCCTAAATATAGAAGAAAAGAAACTCTTCCATCTGGGCTGGACTTTCCAGGAATTCCTATAAGTGATACAATGTTGCTTTGCCTTCTGGTGAGTCTTCTTCTTGGACATGATTTTCTTTTCTCTCCTGTTACTTAACTTTTCTGTGCCTCAGTTTCCTCATCGGTAGAATGGAGATAACAATGGATAACAATGGTACTTTATGGGAAAAGCTTCTTATGAGGATCAAATGAGTTAATCTAGGTAAAGCTTCTGGAGCAGTATCTAGCACATAGTGAGAACTCAGTAAGTGTTAGCTATTAGTATTTATTAGAGAGAAATCTCTCCCTTGAGTCCTGGTTTCTGTGAGGAGTGATGGTCTCTATGTACTCCCAACCTTTGGACCAATTCCTTCTTCCTCTTGGTGACGTGTTTGTCTAGTGATAGCCATTACTCAAATTTCCTTGCTTGTGGGGAACTATTCTATTAAAAGTCCTGTGTGTGAGGGGAGTTTGTGTGCTTCTTTCCACTCTCTGCTTAGAGAAGTGGAGGCAGTGACCTGGGTAAGAGTGTGTGCCTCATGGTCTCACACTTTTCTTTAGGTAGGCTGTTCTGACAATGAGAGTAAATATTGGGAATGAACAAACTCATTTCAGTTCTCATGGTAAGCTAAGTCTTCTAACCCAGTCTGCATCAGGAGTAAAGTTGGTATTTTTGTTCAGTAGGTGACTCTTTTTGTCTTACTCTTTGGTTCAGTTGAGGTTCCTCAAAAAGCCACTGTGATTATTATTGTCAGAAAAATTGGAGGCCAGGGTGGATGGAGTCTGGTGTGAAGGAAAAACATCCTTGTCTTAGTATGTGTTTCGAAGGCTTCCCAGGGTTGGAAGGCAGAGTGCATGGCTGAGGATCCCTGCTCCCCTCTTCCACCAAATCATCCACTGAACTAACTTGTTCTCTTGTCTTTCTAAGACTTGCTAAGTTAATCAACAATGAGAGAACAACTGAAGTCACTCCTTGTTTAAGCCTGTGTGGTCCCCTGAACGAAGGCTTTAAAGACACACCAACAATTCCATGCTGCGGAATGAGAAAACTGTGCAGTGGAGGGATCACAAACAGAAGATTTTTATTCCTGAGCAAGCAAAATGAAAATTCAGCAAACAAATCAAAGAATCAAGATAAAGACCTAAAAGATGAAATGGGAACACGAACTATATAACAATGAACATAAAACAAAATCCTCTCAACACTCTGGCAATTACACTGGTCCTGTGGTGAGTCAAAGTGAGCAAAATACTGAGCAAAATACTCCTAGAGGGAAGTGTTCATTCTTGTAGAAATATGAACATCTTGCATCTATATATTACATTGTACTGCACCAAATGCCCTCACATCTGTTTCCTTATATTATTTTTATGTGAACTCTGTAGTGTTTGTAGGGGATTTGCTCCCCTTATTATAGATGTGAAAGAAAAAAAAGAACATTCGGGAAGGAAAAAATCATCTGAGCTACAGCTGGTCACATGATGGGTGTCTGATCCAACAATAGAAGAAAGTTCTTTTTAATCACACAACCATTTCACCACTTTTGGTAATGGTTGGTATGTTACTTAAGCTACTTCTTCTTTTTTTAATATTTTGGGGACTATGAAATCTGTGCTACAAATTATGAGAGTGAAAGAAATCTTTCGTTCTCTACCATTTTGGAAACACATGAATTCTTCTGCCAGGGCCTGAATTCAGAGGATTTCCCTTCATAGGTTTATAAATGGGAGATATGGATTTGCCCCTTTTAATAGTGATTCAGAATAAGAGGATTTGTCTCCCTAATTAGACTCAAGGGAATAATAAAACATGGATTTATTGATAAGTGTAGAAGTTGTATGCCTAGGAACAGAAAAACTGAAGACCTGAAATTAGTTGGCTGTTGGTTTTATTACAAAAACAATCTTATTTTTAGGATTAACACTAGAGCCCACAGAAATGGGGGTCAATGAAGAAACGGACTTGGTACTTTAAGTACAAAAGTACATGTATTTGAGAAAGTGGTAGTCAATTTTTACCTCGCTGGGACTTGTCCTCACAATTAGTAAATGGGATATCACTAGCAGGTTGTGGTGGAACTTCCACCTATCAAGGTATCAAGACATGTTTTCCTCACTCACTACTTGGCAAATATCCTCTGCTTGCTTGTTCCTTGGGGCACAGTTCCAGAGGATACTGTATTCTGTGGTTGTGGTTGGCAATATCTGACAAGCATTTTCTGAATCTGTCTTTGGTAGAAGAGGCTTCTGACAGTTTTTCTCCCCACTTCCCAGCACTTTTTTCATTTCTGGATTTCTTTGTCTTTGCTTTTTTGTCTCTAGGAATGAGGGTGACCCACTACCCTGGCTGGCCTATTGGGGCTTGTTTCCCGATCTCATTCCAATGAATTCTATTTCATAGAGCAGATTTTCCTTCTCCATCTCCTTTCTGCTACACTAAGCTAACTCCCCCAGTTAATGCCATGGTCTCTAATTGACTCTGAATGTTACCATTATGGGAGCTCCTGAGGCATGTCTTTGTTCCATCAGCTCAGATGAGATTCCTGGTTACTACTCTCAATACCAGCCTTAAGTTTCAATTGTCAAACAGTTGTTCTTCGGTCACATTTGGAAGTAAAACGAACTGCTTATTTCCTGCTGGGATGGAAGCTGCTGCTGCTTCTGTTATCTCCCAAGTCCACTTAGTTCCTTCCTTCTTTAGGATGCAATCCCCCTGTTACTTGAATCATGCTCCTTTGCTTTCCATTCATGTCCTTACCCCAGTGAGATACAGGGGGATAGTACCTCAAGAAAGGATTAGCAGTCAAGGGAATTGGAATGACTGTTATACTGGCAAATAAATGTAATAGTTTTTTAACTGGTACATTTGGTGGAGACATCACAGTATTCTATGGAGATCAAACAAGCAAATTAGGTAGTAATTAGGGAAAAGAAATCCAAAGGGAAACAAGTATAAAAATATGCTCACTTCAGAGGTTAGAGTAAATTCAGGTCTGTGCAGGCATTGTTTTTTTTTTTTTTTTTTTTTTTTTTTATAGAACATAGCAACTCAGGATGTTTAGTTCTTCAAGAACAATCCTGGGAGGTTATTTCGCCATTGGAGCAGAGATGTTTGTGTGTTCTTCGATACCACTTTCCGATTCTTCTTCAGTAATGGAATCCTTAAATTTTAGGGGGGCAAATGCCCACCCAGAATAGAAACTAGAATTCCTAGCTTCCCTTGCAGCTAGGTTTGCCATATGACTAAATTCTGGCAATGAGATGTAAATGGTAATGATATGAACAATTTTCAATAAGTTTTGTTAAAAGAAAAAGCTATATTCTTCTGTTTATCTTTTTACTTTCCAGGTATCCGGGATGCAGAAATGGTGGTTGGAGATAGAATAGTTATTTTGCTTCATGAGGCAAATTTAAGAATAGAGGCCATTCTTTTATAAACAAGATAGAAAAAGTTTGAGTCCTTGATACCCTGGCCTATATATGAGCTATATTGACATTGTCCTCCTACTTGAGCTTTATCCTGAGAGAAAAATAAATTATTCTTGGTTACGCTGCTATTATTTTGAGAACTTTTTCATTTATAGCCAATCATAATATTAACTATGAGAGTATAGTGCATTGAATTTTGTGCTCTAGAGAGATATATTCAAGTCCTACCCCCAGTACCGATGAATGTGACCTTTTTTGAAAACAGTCTTTCTAGATGCAATTAAGGATATTGAGATGAGATCATTTTAGATTTTGGATGGGCTCTACATCCAGTGATGTGTCCTTGTAAGATGGAGACTGGAGACAGAGAGACTCAAGGAAGAAGACCATGTAAAGACAGAGACTGGAGTTATGTCGCTGCAAGCCAGAGTGCCAGAAGCTAGAAGAGGCAAGGAAGGATTTTCCTCTAAAGTGTGCTAACACGGCGATTTTGGACTTTGGCCTCCAGAACCATGAGAAAATATATTCCTGTTGCTGTAAGCCACCAAGTTTGTAGAATTTGTTATGACAGTCCTCATAAATTAATAGAAAGGATCACACTTATTTGTTTAAACGAACACATAGATGATTCATTTAAGTCATTAAATTATAATTTAAACACACTACTGGTGATTTGTTTTGGGGCACCATATTTGCCGAAGGAAGGCTTGGAAGAAGTCATTAAAACCAATGAATCTGTCATTTAGCAAAAAAGCCATTTGTTCCCAGAGTATATTTATCTTCCTGGGATTCTTCATAGGACCGATCTTATTAGCGTATCAGAAATCCATCATACTTGTATGTAGGTATAAGTGTCTCTTTGAAGATTTATCAACTGGCTAAAGATCATCAATGAAAATCAAAGCAACATTTTCCTTAAAATAATACTGCCTTTCCTGGGCAAATGGATGAGTGTTTTATCCTCTTCAGAAGGAACTCAGGTTCTACAATAACAAAGACAGCAATTAGGTTTGGCAATAAAAGAGAATGATTACAAACACTGTAATTTTGCAGAACAGCAAGCACTGTATTAAAAATTAGTTATTAAAAGGAACAGTACAGCTGAGTTTTTTTTTTTTTTTGAGAGAGAGTGAGAAAGAATGTGTGTGGAGGGGGAGGAGCAGAGGGAGAGAAGAATATAAGTAGGTTCCATGCATGAAGGGGAGCCCCAGATAGAGCTGAATCTCACAACTCTGAGATCATGGCCTGGGTCCAAATCAAGAGTCAGATGCTGAACCAACTGAGCCACCCAGGCACTCCAGTACCACTATTGACATGAACTGTTCTACTAGTTAGTATGAATAAATTTTAGGTGACAACGGTGTGTGTGTGTGTGTGTGTATGTGTGTGTGTGATTTATAAATATATGCTTTATTTTCATAAACACTTTATTTATTTATTTTTTTTATTATTTTTTTTTTCATAAACACTTTATTAAATGATTCCACTAATCATTTAATAGTTTCTGAGCATTTGACTCTTGAAATGTCTCCTGGTAGGTTAAGGAGGAGCACTCATTCCCTTTAATTGAGGTTAATTGGATTTTGTCACTCTCCCTCACCTCCTCTCCCCATTTCTAAATATCTGAACACTTCTTATTGTACTTAGAGCATACTATATAGTTCTTAACACAACCGGACCCCCTAACCATGTGGGCCCCTCAGCCTAGCCCCTTCTCCCACCTCACATTGTCCCAACCACAGCTCCTTTTTTTCAGTTCCCTAAACGAGCCTGACTCTTTGTCTCAGCATGTTTGCACGTGCTGTTCCTCTGTCTGGAAAACTCTTTCTCCAGCTCCTTGTCTAGTAAATTCCCATTTATCCCCCAAATCTCAGCTTATATGTAATGTCCTCAGGCAGGCTTTTACTTCATGCCACTTATAATTTATAATATTTTGGTTTACTTTTTAAATAGCCTTTGTTTACTTGTTAAATGTTTGCTTTTTGTTCCATAATCTCCCTAAAGAAAGGGACTATGGCTCCTGCTCAGTACTCTTTACCTCCCCTCTGTATGTAGTAGCATGGGGGATGTAGCAGGCACTCAGCAAATATTTGTTGAATAAGTGAATTAAAACATTTTTACTGAGGATACTGGATATACCTTAACATCTCAAATAGCAACTTTATGCTAAGGAAAGAAATCAAGTTAAAATGGGGAAAATCTAGGTTTATGGTATAGAAGAACAGTGTTTCTCAGTCCTGGCTGGTCATTATAATCACCTAAGAAGTTTTTTAAAAATGATGATATCCAGGCTGCCGCCGCAGAGACCAAGATGGCAGGGAGACTCATGGCCTTCCTCAAGGATGCCTGGGCCAAAGAGCCGGTGCTGGTCGCATCCCTCACCATGGGGGGCCTCGCTGTGATTCTGCCCATCTTCAGTCCCTTCACCAAATATGCCACCATGATCAACTAGGCCACACCCTACAACTATCCAGTGCCCCTCCGAGATGATGGGAACATGCCCGACGTGCCCAGCCACCCCCAGGACCCCCAGGGCCCCAGCCTGGAGTGGCGGAAGAAATTGTGAGCACCTCTGGTGACATGGAGGTGGCCTCTTCCCTGTAGTCAATAAAATGCATAGAGTGACCCCAGGAAAAAAAAAAAGATGATATCCAGATGACATCCAGAAATTCTGATTTATTTGCTCTATGTGGCCTGAACATTTTTTAAAAATGAATTCTAATTCTGATATGTAGCCAGAATAGAAAACCACTGGTACAAATTCTGGGTGGTAACTAATAATAGGACAAAACTTTCTTTCCTCTGATATTCTTTCATTTCATTGCTATTAATAATTTCATTCTAAGTCTTTTGAATGAAGATGGTAATGACTGGAAGGAAGAAAGATAAAAATATAAATCATAATATTTTGCCAGTTAGTGTGACATAAACATATGCAGCACATTTTGTGTTGTGAGATGCAAAATGCCTTGCCATAAATTGAAATTATATTGAATAAACAGTATTGTACTTTGGGATTAAAAAAGTAATTTTGGGGACCCTTGGGTGGCTCAACATTGAGCATCTGCCTTTGACTCAGGTTGTGATCTCAGGGTCCTGGGATTGAGACCTGCATTGGGCGAGCCTGCTTCTCCCTCTGCCTATGTTTCTGCCTCTCTCTCTGTGTGTCTCTGGTGAATAAATAAATAAAATCTAAAAAAAAAAAAAAAAAAAGAAAAAGAAAGGAACTTTTGTGACTATTAGCAGGAACAGGTATGTAAGCCTAAGTTCTGGGAAAACAATAAAATGTGTCCGGAAGATCTACCTTTTCTTTGATTACTTATTCAAGAAATTGATCTCATTTGGGGAAGGAATGTCTACATTTCTATCTTTCCATAAATAAAGCCTAGGGCATTCCTATGGAGTAAGATGTTACAGTGCTGGAATTTCTTAGCTTTATCTGTACAAATGTTCTTGAGATGGGTAGGAAACATGCTGTGTTGTGAAATGAGCAGCTTGCAGTGGTGGAGAAATGTGAAAAATGAGGACATTCAGATTGTCCTGGGAGTTCTGGCTTAGGTGCCCTGTCTCCCACGCTTGCCCACAGCTCCATTATAGCAATCACCTGATTATATCGTACTTATATGTCAATATGTCTTTCCACTAGTCTTCAAGCTCTTGGAGGTCAGAATGATACTTTGGCATCCCCAATACTTTACACACTTCCTGGTGCAGAGTGGGCACTCACTTGCAATTTCTGAATAAATGGACTTTTGAGTCTGATGGACTTGACTTGTGTTAGGATCTTGGCTCAGTCAAACTGATTAACTTTGAGTAAGTTCCTTTGTTTCTTAGGATGGTTATTTCTTCATCTGTAAACTATAGATATCTTTTAAATTGTTACAAGACTGCTTGTCTTAGCCAAATCCGATAGATTGCATCATTGGCTCGGTTTCTTGACCTGTTGCCTATACCCAGGCCCTTTACCACGTAACCCTGCAGTTTCTCACTAGGCGTGCCTCTTCCCCTCTTGGATTCAGTCATATGGCTTGCTTTGGTCTGCGAGATATTAGTTGACGTGACTCAAGCAGGGGCTGTGGTGCTGTCTTTTTACACTTATGCCAGCCCTGTAAGAAGAACTTCCCTCACTGATCCACAGTCCGAATTCCATGGTTACTACACAGTACACGTGGGGTTGACTTGAGCCCAGCCTGCAGCAAGGAGCTATGGCCAGTAGGACCCCCAGCTAACAGCAGAGCCATCTCAGCAGTCACAGCTTGAAGCACAGCTGCCCAGCCCACTGGCAAAAATGAAATGCTGTTTGTCACATGCCACTGAGGTGTGGTAGTTGTGTTATGCAGGAATAGTTAACCAGTGTACCGGTTTCCCAGCAAGCAGACAGACCAAAGCAGAGCCACGTGCCACTCCTCTTACTTAGAGCTGTGATAAAGGAGTGCAACCCTCGGGAAACAGGAGTGATGAGGGAGGTGGGGCAAATACGAGGGGATGCTACTAAGCCTGTGTCTACTTGGTGTACAGACACTCTTGTGACAGTGCCTTCTGAAAGGACACTCGAACTGTTGTATCATGGGGATGGCAAAGGGAAAACAAAATTGTTTTTGTTTCGTACCCTCCATTTATCAAATGTTTACTCCATGGGTATTAATTCCCTTTCACTTCCAGTTGCTCCTGTGAGGGTGGTGAACAAGTCCTGGGCACCTGGTGCCCCGGGATGAAGGGTGAGGGGGTGCAGACTGTGAGAGGTGAGGAGCTGTGAGTGATGCTGAGGCACAGGACGCCCAGGTGGCTGGGAGGAGCCCTGGTGGACGTGGCAGGGAACAGGCAGCTGAAACCCAACAGGTGCCTTAGGATCCCAGAGACAGCTGACGCTCAGAGGCTCAGAGGTGACATACAAGAGGTGGCTGACACTGTGCTTTCATTCATGGTAGCTATTATGATTAATACACTTTGGCAGAACTGATTGAAATCAATTTCAGTTTTAAAGATAATCCATGAAAAGTAGGTCTTTATGTTTTGCCGTTTTCAGAAGTGAAGTTTTAGTTGGAAACCAAGCAAGCACTGGCTATTTCTTCTCTCCTTTTGTTTTTAGTACTCTAGTTATTTGCCTTGTAACATCTCTAACGTGTTATCTTATTTTGTAAATATATTTCTACATAAGGTCCTTGGAGGTTCTCCAAACGTTTCATATATGAACTAAACCCCTGAGGGTTTTTTTTTTTTTAATATTATAACTCCAAGTGAAATACTCAACAAATAAAGAAAATAAGAATTTTGGGTGACATTGGAAATCGAATGCTTTACTAATACTTTTAGTAGAGGTGAGATTTAGGACAGTGGTTGCAGATAATGATTTTATAGGAAATTTCTTGAAAGCACCAATTTTGATGAATTTATAGCTAGATTTGTTCGCAGAGTTCTAACAACAGGGAATGTGATAATAAAGTTTAGGAAGAAGCAAAAAGAAAATATTCATGGTAAATAAGTTGATAAGCAAGGTTTTTTTTTTTAATTTTTTAAAAGATTTTATTTATTTATTCACGAGAGACAGAGAGGCAGAGACATAGGCGGAGGGAGAAGCAGGCTCCACGCAGGCAGCCCGAGTGGGACTCGATCCCGGGACTCCAGGATCACTTCCTGAGCCAAAGGTAGCTGCTCAACCACTGAGCCACCCATAAGCAATGTTTTTTAGACCCAATGTTCCTGCTGGTCAGGTGGAATTAATTTAGTGTTTCTCACTAGCAGGGATTTAGAAAGAGAAGGTATGTGAAATACTAAAATCTAGAGGACAAAGATACCTACTTCTGAGAAACATGGATGATATCACTATGGGGCTGATTACTTAAATCTAAAACTTATATAAGCCTGGAGTAAATGGGAGACAATAAAAGAATTTAAGTGCCAGATGCATCTTAAACCTATTTTGCTGGTTCCACACCAATTTCTTAAAAAGCCCCACCCCACACCAAACTTGCCAGCTGTTATTGGAAAACAAGTGTGGTACAGGAGTGTTACATTTTATATACCGAAGGAGAAAGATAATACTTATTTACCGACATTTATGGATAATATAATCCTTAGAGCACTTAAATTAAATGTTAAAGTTAATCCTCTTTACATAGTAAACCTCATCAGAATTTGGATGAGAGGACTTAAGGCTAAAGTAAAGTCTTGGGCACTAAATTAATATCATTTCCTAGAATTCCTCATAAATGAGTAACCGAAAAAAGAGAAAAAGAACTTTCCATAGGATACATGCCTTTGGGGGCAGCCCCGGTGGCGCAGCGGTTTGGCGTCGCCTGCAGCCTGGGGTGTGATCTTGGAGACCTGGGATCGAGTCCCACGTCGGGCTTCCTGCATGGAGCCTGCTTCTCCCTCTGCCTGTGTCTCTGCCTCTCTCTCTCTGAATAAATAAATAAATCTTTGTAAAAAAAAAAAAGAAAAAAAAGGATACATGTCTTTGGGGCTTGTTTTAACTGGAAATTCTTCATTAGCAGCTATGTAAGGAAGAGGTATGTAATGTGGACTTTTCCATGCTGAAAACTATGGATATTTACATTTATTTAAATAGGTTTTTTTCCCCCCTGCGTAGATCTTAAAATATCTCTTTTCTTTTATGCTTATTCTCACTCACCACTACTGCCATGAATGATTCAGTCCCTGGTAAGGCACGGATTCCGTAGCTCTGAGAAGGTAACTTGTAAAGAGTTGGTGCTTACAGGTGGTTAGCTGACTAGATGGCACTACAATGTAGAGGAGAGTGAATGATCCTGAGGTTAGCAAGTCCTCTTGTGAAAATATCATAGTGATGCAGATGAAACCAGGCTCCTGTGCTCCCCGGCCCAGCAAACAGGTCTGGGGGCTCTGCTCAGGCTGGGTTTCCAGGAACTTAGGCTGCGTGTGTAGTAGCAACTGTCCCAAGGTTGCAAGGTTGCAGAACATGAAGGCGTGGGACACAAGGGTCAAGGGTAGAACAGGAAGTAAAGGAACTGGTAAAGCCTCCAGCTAAGGGAGCTGGCAAAGAATGAAAACGGAGAGCTGGAGAGAATTGTTGGGTGTGGATCAGACAACAGGCAAAACTGAATGAGCAGGTTTGGGAGGTGGGGGCTTGAAAAAGTTTTTGAGGCTGCGTGGCTGTGTCTGAGCCTGCTTCAGACAGTTAGGTCCTGTCAAGCAGGAGTTCATACACTGTGCTGGATGGCATAGTATCATGTGCTTTCTCGCACCTTCCCTTTTCTCTTGATTAGCCAAAAAAGTATTGAAAGAGAAGGGTGGGGATGGTCACTCAGGAGGGTCTGGGTTTATGACTGTGCAACACAGCTCATCCACAGCCCATTGGGACACTTCCATTGGGAGACCCTTTCTGAAAACACAGTAGAAATAAATGTCTTGAAATGAAAGGGGGAAAAACGTTATCACGTTCAAACTCTAAAGTAGGAGATTTTTATGCATTTTTTCCCCCAAGGCATTATGTGCTCCTTTACATGCTTGATCTGATGGGAGAACTGCCTTCCTCTGAATTTGGTGACCCATGGTGCTCTCCGGTTAGAAGAAGTTGCAATGAAAAAAAAAAGAAAAAAAAAAAAAGAAGTTGCAATGAGAGAAGCAACACAGGTGGAATGTCAGTACAACTGTGATCATGACTGTCACCACAATGACCACCATGAACACTGCTGAGGCCAGTGGTACCATTAGGAATAAGGCCTCAAGTGCCGGAAACTACCCCCACTTTAAAAAATGTATATATGCTTAAGGGCATTTCATTCAAGTACAACAATACATGGTGTGAAGTTAAGTATATTAGTGACTTGTTAAATCACCCAAAACTCATTTCATTCCTTTCTGAGAGTCATTTTTAGGCTTAGATGGGCACCGGGTGATATTCAAAACTTTCAACAGACTACATGGTGTGGGCACCGGCTATCAGAAGAGATCAGCTGCAGGGCTTCAGCAGGGGAACGCCCTGGTCTGTCTGGCCTTGCCTCTGCAGCTGCAGGATTGGGGTGGGGAGGGCAGGAGTGCCGGGGTAGGAGAGGGAGCATCAGGGGTGGCCATGGCAGTGAGAGGACACTGTGGGAGCTCAGAGCATCAATTCTTTACCAATCCATATGGAAGTATTTGCATCCTGTACCAACAGAGCTGGCCCTGCAAGCTGGGTAGTCTTAGCCCTGCCTCTGGAAATGGCTTGCTTGTTCTCATCCTATGTCACTTTAATGACATTCCTGGGCTCTTCAGAATTCTGCTTAACTGGACTATTTATGTCCTCATTTCCACAGCAGGGGCTGTTTTTGTTGGCTTCTGAATGAGAAGTTAACCCCCCCCCCCACTTTCCCCCAAAAGCATTCATATTGAGATGTTCATTCAAAGTGTGGCCTGAAGACTTTGACATTTCTTACGTCACTCTCTGGTTTTGGATCAGTCATATTAATTCTTTGTATTTACAAAGATTTGAAAATCGGACATATCCAAAATGCTTTGAGATCTTCAGATGGTTGTTAGGAACCAAATATAAAAAAAAAAGGACTTTTAAAATTCTCCTAACAAAGTCTAGCTCCCCACAGAATGGCTTGTGTGAGGAGCTGAGAGAGCGCTAACTGCCAACATGTGTTTTTGTTGAAATGTATTTGCTAATGTAAACAACTCATGCCTGCCTGTGGCACCCAACACTGTCACGTGAGGCTTGCATGATACTCAGAGAATGCTGCTTTCACAAAGATTAATACACATAAATCTGTAACTCATATTTCTGTGCTCACATGTGTCTCATGCAATTAAAGAGAGAGGGAACTCATTTACATTAGGCCAGCACTCTGAAAGCTTTAGCATTTGATCACTAGAAACAGAAGGAAAATAAAATCAATGAAAAATATGAGGAAAACTCAGAAAAAAAGAAATTTAATAAGTTTCCCCCACCCTACATCATTTAGCTTAAATGTATTTGCTATGGCCATAATTTTTTTTCAAATGCAAAATATGTTTTTAAAGTAGTTCCATGTTCATTGCTTCTAATGTTTGGGAGGTGTTTTGGATGTTCACCTAGATCGATCATAGTTCGTCGACTAACAAAATATTTTAAGGCATTGGTTCTCAAACTTGAGCTTTTGCCAGAATCACCTGGAAGCTTCTTAAACAGCAAGCCTGACCTCACCCTCAGAGTTTTGGCTTTGGGATCTAGGGTGGGGCCTGACAATTTGCATCTCTAACAGGTCTCAGATAATGCTGCTACTCCTGCTGCTCCTGCTCACCTCCAGGACCACACTTTGAGAACCACTGAAAGGTTACCAACTTTGCCTGTGTAGTAGAATCATGTGGAAAGCTTTGACATGAAACTCATGCTGGGGCTCCAACTCCAAGACTTCCAGTTTGATTAGTCTGTAGAAGGTCCTAGGGATTTGGTAATGTTTAAAAACTTTCCATCCTAATGTTCAGCCTAAAGATGAATCACTACTACGGGATTTGTTATTGCATAGTTTCTGCCTGAATATTAAATTATTTTGAGTCTAGGAGTAACTTCTACATTCTGCATATAACCAGCTAAATGCTTTTTGAGCAACTGTAAAATTTGGTGGAAGCCAAACTTATTTAAAAAAATAAATGTGAACACATTAATATCACAATTCTTACTTTAGGAAAATCACAATTTTCCATTAATCCAGGCATGGAGCTGAGAGAAGGGTCGAGACTGGAGTCTTACCCCTCCTTTCTTTACATCACCCCCCCCCCCCCATCTCTAGTTTCTGAGCCTTCTTCCATTCGTCCAATCTTTTGTTCAAAGGTCAATTGTCTGACTGCTGGAGCTGTCCTCCAGACAAAAGGTGATACGAACAGAAAAAAGCTGAAGAATAGCCACAAGAGGGCTCGAGGGCACCCCCTGGAGGTGGAGTGATTTATTGTACAGGGCAGGGTCTGGGAGTCAAATGACCAGTGTTAAATTCTTACTACTTTCTCAGTCTGATGGCTCTGTGATCTTAGGAAAATCACTTAATCCTGTTAAATTTCGCTTTTCTTAACCATAAAATAGGGATAATGTCTACCTCTTGTGAGTTTGTTTCAAGGATTAAATAAGACAGCCGTGATAGGACTTTGATTTCCTTGTTGGCCACTGACACCAGAATGCCTAGAATAATGCCAGCACACAGAAGACACCTGATGGGTTTTGGCGAAATTGAAACAAACTTTGTGAACTGTAAAGTGTTATCTAAAGAGAAGAGGTCCCCTAAGTGAACCTGCTTTCTAACCTCCAGCTCTCTCTGTACTCTCCATGGCCTTGGGTCTATATTCAGCTCTCCAGGCAGAGTGTTTACCATCAGATGATGAAGGCAAAAGTTGCTATTAGTCCATTCTTCCTTGTAGGAGTGAGCATCTGATTGTTATCACATTTCATTTCTAAAATATTCTTTCAGTAAAGAATGCAAAATATAGGTCTTGCTGATATTCTCCCCGTGATTCCTTTTCTAGAACTTTAGAGATAGTTCTCCCAGTTGAACATTGTTAGCTGAAGTCAAGGATTGAAGTCCTGGGTTCTATTTATTCCTAACAGTACTGTGCTACCTCATGCTTTATAAATAACCTTTATTGACTTAACTTTGGCACGCCTCAGATTACTGATTATAATTATGCCAAAATAGCATCTTTCTCTCTTCTGATGATAATTTCTCTGGTTCTTTATAAACCTGCACTGCTTTGGTAGAATCAGTCTGATGGAGTGGATTGGGGTAGGAGTAGGGATATCTCAGGTGTCAAATTACATGATTGTAGGAGTGGAAGTCAACCAGATTTGGCTCTAAAAGCAATAGCCTTCACATGCTTGGCAAAGGATCTTCATTAATTATTTTGGCTGAGCCAGTGTTACCATGGCATGTAAAGTTTCTTGGTTAATGAATGCTTGTACAATGTTATCAGAACCAAGAGGATGGACATAGGCATCCTCTTGTGAAAAAGAGGGAAAATCTTACTTACAATCTTACTTAGAAACTATTTTATGAGGCAGGTTATGTGTTGATAACTTTGTGCAAAGTTGGCATGTTGATCCTACCTCTTTATTTTACTGTATAGTAGATATCCATGAGAAATAATTGCATTATCATTACTTAATTTTTTTACACATAGTATTTATTTTTGAAAAGAGTATTTCTATTATTACTTTGTAGATATTGCTATGACATGATATCTTCCTGTGTCATTACAAACAAAATTCTCCAAAAACATAACTTTGAAGGGAAATTCAAGATTTACGAAATAAGTAGAAAGTTCTGGCTTTCCCAAAGCAGGGAATCTCAGAGAAAACTCCTTCCTCTACCCTCACCCTCTGGCCTGAATTTCACAGGCAGCAGCTTTTTTCTAGTTGTAAAGTTAGTCTTCAAATATAAACCACGCTCCTGGGCTCCATTACTGTTGTTAGCCAGAAAACTAGAGTCAGTGTTATCTCTAAGTTTGTGAAATTCAGAAAAAACAGCTCTGTGGTGGCAGGGCTAGAATTTTATAGCCTGGGTAAGGAATGCCATTGAAGTTGTCAGACTCATAAACTTAAAATGTTTAGATCTTCTGGAGGGAGGGAGCATGGTGTGATGGTGGAAATAAAGAACTCCATGTCTTCAGGACAGTGTTTTATTCCAAAGACTCTTGTGCATTTTTGCAACTGTATTTTGGTGTCCTCTGTGCCTCAGTTTCTCTACCCACATAATGGAATACTGGTGTGAATTAACATACCTTTGCTTAAGGCTCAGCTTGGATGCCATTTTGTTGGGGAAGCTTTCTTTGAAACTCTGCTTTTTTAGTTTGATGTCTAATTATTTAGCCTCCCTGCCTTCCCTGCTTGAAACCCTATGCTTTATCACATGGCCTTATATTTGCTTATTTACTTCTCTTTGTGCTCCATCTCCTATGTCCCTCATCCCTCCAGTTTATAAACTCTGGTCTAAAACGACTTTCCCTGTTATAATCATAATGCCTAGACCTGTGTCTAGGTAATGGACATTCAGTAAATGTTTATGGACAGAATAAGGGAGAGATAGAACAGATATTATTCTTCTTGCCCAAGGACAAATCTATATGACATAATTGTTGCAAGATTAAATTTTATTTTGGATGTGTATGTAAGTGTGGGTGGTAAGTGATATAGCCTTATTAGCATGGCTCAAGAAGAAAAGAGAAGGTCATGTTGGTGAATGATTCTTAACAGCCAAAATGATTCATGGAGGTATGTACGCTTGGCCCACATTCGCTGCTGGAGTGATGGGCAGGGCACAGCTGCTGTGGAAGCTTTCTCTCTGCTGGACTGACAGCCTATATCCACAAAAGGAGGGAAGCACTGTCTATTCTATGTTCAGATGGGGACACACCATGTGACTGTGAGGTAACTGGACAACCCAGATTACTTTAAGTTAGCTGTGTGAGCCAGTCAATAACGCTAACACATATTGAATTTAAGTAAATTAAAAAAAAAAAAAAGCCAGTCAGTTCATCCAAAACAAGACACTGTAAACCAAAAAAAAAAAAAAAAAAAAAAAGCTAATATGTATCGAGCACTTATTATACAGAGATACCTTTCTAAGTCCTTACATGATGAATCCAGTTAATCCTCAGAATAGAGACTCTTATGATTCCTATCTTAGAGCTTTTCAAGGCACAAAGAAGTGAGATAAATGACCTAAGTTCACCTAAACAGAAAATGGAGGAAGGTCTTAAAGCCAGGCAGTCAGGCTCTGGCAACAGGTGAGCCTCCCACAGTCTCGCATCTCCAGAGCAGGACTGTCTGCACTGGAAGCTGAGCAGCTAGAGGGGCCGGCTTCTGTATCAATTAGTCAACCAAGCGATCAGTCAAAATTTTGGACTACAGCTGGGTGCTGCAGGAGTCATCAAGACAGTGGACGTCAAGGCCCTATCCTGAAAGACTTGCAGTCATGCAAGTCAGGCACGTTCTTAGAAAACATTTCAGGGCAGGGTATAATTATGGGCTTATTGACATGGTGTAGTGAGTACCATTCATGCCCGGGTACTGGGAATTATTCTTGTCTTCCTGGGGGTGAGCGCTGAGGAAAAAAGCAGTCTGTAATCTGTGTGTATTGCTCATCTGAAATGACTCAAATTACTGACCACCCTAGGCATCACTTTTGTTCCCTTGAGGAAAAAGAGTTCAGGCGGGACTGGCTTGATCACTGCTGAAGCAGAGGAAGATTGTGTGTGTGTGTGCGTGTGTGTGTGTGTCTGTGTCACTGAGAAAAGGATCAAAATGCCAATAATGCTATAATCCTAATAACAACTACTATGAAAGAATATTTAAGCGCCATGCACTGTTCTAATATGTATCTACTCATTTACTCTCTATACACATTACTCATTTCCTCCTCAAAACAACACTTCCAGGTCAGTACTGGTATTGTTCCTATTTGGGGAATGACAAGACTATGGCAGAGAAAAATAAAACAACTTCGGTAGTAAGAGGCAATGTCTGGGGTTTTACTGATTTTGCCTTAATTGTCACATGGTTCTTACTCTGTGTCAGAGACTGTTTCAAAAGCTTTACACATATTAACACATTTAATCCTCATAACACACCCATTTCACATGTGGAAAAACTGAGGCAGAGCAAAATTGAGTAGTTTGTTGAGAGCACACCACCGGTGGTACTAACCAGTTGTCTGTGTGATGTGGAAAGCCTGATTTTGTGACCATTTGTTCTATAGCCTCTGCTCGACTTTCTCTCATGACTTAGTCAAGACTGCCTGGGTTTTGTTATCTTTCAAATTACTTCAAAAACAATAATGCCTCTTTACAGGGTTAAATGTGATGGTTTATGTGAATCATTAGCACAGGGCCCAGCACATTGTTAAGTATCAATGTATGTCCATTTTAGAATATTACCAGAGTTTATCAATTTTTATTTACTTAGGAATTAGAAACATTTATTTTTCACTCAGTAGCTGGGTTGCCTGGGCAACATCCTTAGCTTTTCTCTATCTCAGTGTTCTTCCTGTGAAATGGAGGAAATAATAGTATCTATCTCAGAGGATTGTTGTGACGATAAATGAGACAATCTATTTAAAGAGCAGAGCTCTGTGGCAAGTGCTCAATTAATGTTCGCATCTATTATTAGGAGAAGTAAGGGAATGGAGTCTGGAGGGACACAAAGAATGTTTACTATGGAGACTTCATGGTGTAATTAAATATGAGTGACTCAAATGGCATGCCTAGGAGTGGGGTCAGGGGAGCAGTTTGCCAGGACCACCTGACCTCCTGCAGTGCTGGAGAGCCAGTGCTCAAGAGCTGGGCAGCCCTGGGTTCTAGTCAACCCTCTGCATAGCTCAAGCAAATTATTTAATCGCCATAAGCCTCTGATTCCGCATCTATGCAATGGGGATAATATGAATGCCTTCATGAGATTGTCAGGAGGATTAAGTGAGATACTGTATGTAATTCACCTGGCACAGTGCCTGGCAAATAATAAACTCCCAGTAAAAAGTAACTATCTGTGTTACTAAAAGTTGTCATGGAGGGTGGACAACACAGCCTCATGACTTACACAATTGTGTAACCATCTCTGACTAATACATGGGCTACTCCCATGTTCCTAAGGATTTTTATTGTGGGGTGATGCCATTTGCCATCCCTGCTGCAAGCTTGGCTTGTCATCTCAGGGTTGGGCGATCTTTAGAACTGGGAAAATAATTGGTAAAGTAGAGCAAGATGATAGAGACTGTTTAATCAGGGATCTGAGTTCTGGTAAGTAAAAACCAGAACCCATGTATTCTGGTTCCCATACCTAAAACTCTCCACTGAAGTTAACAAGCAGATTTCAAAGTAATTTTCGAAGTCATTTTAATTTTATATTGTGGTGAGGGGTGCTAAATGCAGCCCTAATGACTTAAAAGGCTGAACACACTGAGGCATTGAGGAAAATCTGATTGAATGTTTTATGAGGGGCTCATGATTCCCTCAAGTGCAAGTTTTATGTGTACATGTGCTTTTTTTTTGTAAAATATGAATAAATATATGTACCTCACTCTGATATCGTAAAAGCATAAAAGTGAATCTTAGTTTTTACATCAATATTATTAATATTTAGGCCACAGAGAAATCACATGGTGTATTGCAAAGTAAAAGGACAAGTAATATTAAGGAAGATAAGAAAAAGTTCCACTTTAAATGCTAACTCAAAATTGCAGCCATAATCTCCAATGTCTCTTTAGAGTAATCCTTTATAGTTTTAAATTCCCATAATTGTTTAAGTGACCAATAAGTATTTTGTACTCATAAACCAAATGTTCCTATGTTGAAAAGTAAAATTTGATAATTTGTACCATTTAAGATTATGTTTGGCTGTAAAGAAGGGAGAAAACCTTTCAAAATAAAAGTAGCTTAACAACATAAACACTGATTTTTCTTTCAAGTAAAAGAAATGTCAATGTTGTCAGTATAGAGTTCAGTCCTATGGTGTCATCAGGGCACAGACTCCTATCATTCCACCTTACTTTTTGTCTGGAGACTGATATCTGTTTATAAAAAATAATCTTTTCTCTTTTCCCATAGTAACAGAATTATAGGGGAGATATAGCTCTCCAGTTAGGCTCACTGAATTTCCCAGTCTCCCTCCTAGCTGGATTTGGCCATGTGGTAAAGTTCTTGCCAATGGGATGTGAGGAGAGATTATGTAAGCAGCTTCCTCCTCATTTGCCTAAGAGAAGACCTCTGATCCGGGCTTTCCACTCTTTCCCCAGTTGACTTTGGCTGGATGGTAATAGCTAAAGTGGCCTTGGAAGCCACACAACAAAGATGGCAAAGTTACCATGAGCCTAAGTCCTTGAATGACTGGACCAACTCTGCTCATTGCTGAGAGCCCTCACTTTATATGAGAAAAATGATCTGTCTTCCAAGTCACCAAGTCTGGATTTTCTTTGTTACAGCAGCTTAGCCTACTTTATTTAAGATATCATCCTAGGTGTGATTGACATTCTCAGACTCACCTCAGGTTCAAGATGGCCAACTGAGCCATCTGGGTATGACAGTTCCAATTACCGTATCCATGTTGCAAATCAGAAGAAGGGTAAGTAGAAGGACAAAGAGCTCTCCCATCTGAGTCAGGCCCTTTCAACAGGCTTGTCAGAAATCATCCACTGAACATCACATTAGGCAGAATTTTGATCCATGGTCCATGGTCACACCTAGCTGAAAAGAGCCCAGGAAACATAGTCTTTTATTTGGGTGGATAATAAGCCCAAGTAAAATCAGAGTTCTCTTCCCAAGAAGGACATCAAGGTTAAGCAGCTGCCAGGCTCAATCACAGATGCCTTGTTCTTTTTCCAGTGGAAAGCCAAATGGTGAAGAGTCTAAACACCCCAATGATCAGATCACCTTAATAATTTGACTCCAAAAAGCATTAATGAGTAATATAATTGTCTTATTACAAATTATGCTTTCAAAAAAACAAAAATCTGCTCTTCATAGTGACTGTGTATGTGTGTGTGTATGTGTATGTGTGTGTCAGTATATGTATTTGGGGGAAGGGAGATGGTGGGGTTTGGCAGTGGTAATAAAGCTGACAGGGCCCACCCCTAGGGTGATGCTTTTTGTTCTAAGGGGAAAACACAGTTCCTCCAGGATTCCGAGAACGTCATCTTTCTCCCAGAGTTGGAGATGTTACAGATGTTGCAGCTTACCCTGGGAGATGGCCTGCCAAGGGGATCTTACTCAGTTGATGAAATATGTTTCTGCATGGCTGTTTGTAGTGTTATATTATAGGGAAGTTTCTCTAGGAGATTCTCTCTTCTTCTGCAATTTATATTGTTAAGCTCTCAAATAAACTCGGTTTAGGGATTTTCTTACTGGCTTCCAGACCCATATTTAATGTTGCTATACAAGATGTTTGACAGCACCCTTACAATGTAACATAACTACTGGATGGTATGTATGCATGTTCTGGACACTGGTGAGAACCTCAAATTTCCTGTCACACAGTATTTTTGGTATCTTTGCTGTGAGTAATATTAATCCAAATAAATTCCACACATACATTCGATGCAATTTTGACTGGAACTGAGCATGATTTATTTTAACCTCAGTTTTGGTGTTCCCTCCCTTTATTGATGTAGTGACCTATTGAGATAGTTAAATGGACAGAGAATTGAAGAAATGTGTTTTGACCATCACTTTAAAGCTATCATTGAAATAGATGCTAACACTTCCATCAGTTTTTTCATATCTCAAGTATTAAAGTGATATAATATTCTTAACATGCCCCAAAGTACATGATCTCTTTAATAGGGAGCAGAGACCATTTGTCTCTCATAGACTGATATTCCTATTAAGCATTTTTTTTTTTTAAAGGCAGACTGCCACGTGCAATGCCTCATTTGGAAGTGTCTGCAGGCTTGGAAGCTTGACTATCCTACATTTTCCTACAAATGGACGTTGAGGGCTTGTTTGGAGGTTCCTGTAGGGGAGCACAGCTGCTCATATGCCCTTCATGGAAGAATGATCTTCCTCTATCGGGGAAGGTCATCCTCTTCCACCAAGTGTGCAGCTTAGGGAGGGACACACCTGGAGTGGTGAGGGAGGAAGTGGACACCTGCCTAGCCTGCCAGGTCTGCGGAATCAATTCTGGCAGTCAATGGGGTGATAGACGTCACAACCAGATGGCCCTCACATCCAAGCAGATAATATTTCTTTTGGTTACAAATTAATTCTTAGCCTGCAAGGCTAAGAGCTAGCAGTAAAAAATATCAGTAATATATTCATGAGGCTAATTAATCACTTTGGAGCAGAGGACTTGTGAGCAACTTTTAAGCTTGTCGCTCCCACTCAAGGAGCCCCCAGTGACTTAATACCTCAGACAGGGGGTCACAGTTCAGATGGAACAGGAGCCTCATCATGACAGCAAAGTGCTAGAAAATAGTTGCCATTGAACTGAAGGAAAAGAGGAATTCTGGTTGGGAACGATTCTTCAGGTTTGTGTTTGTGGCAGAAACGACTGCCTCTCACATCTGCTCTCCCATGCTTTTATAGTCACAAGAGTTTTTAGCCAGGCCTCCCATGCAACCAGATATGCACAAGGGATGGCATTTTAGCCAATGAGATAGTAACAAGAGCTCTGTGTACAACTTGTAGACTGCATCCTCCTACCCTTCCTCTCCACTGCCTACAGTGGGGTGCGCTGGGAGGATTGGAGCTGGAGCGGGCACAGGATTGAGCAACCAGCTGAAGGAGCTCGGTTCCTGGCACCAGGGAACCACCACACCCGCTGGATGGCTTGGACTGACACTTGGGAAAGAAACTTCCATCTTCTTTAAGACACTGTCATTTTAGGTCTGTCGATTACCAGACCCAAACCAACATGTGGAATCAGGAGATCGTGTGTGTATGTGTGTGTGTGTGTGTAATCCTTCCTTTGATGCAGTCCCCAAGCTTCGTGTGGTTCAGTCCTGGATTCGACAGCCTTCACCACGGCTGAGCTTACTCACTTCCGCATCATCAGCACTACAGACCTTCCCTGGGAAGGCATCTCTCCCCCAGTCAGCCATGGGTCAAGCTGAATCCTGGTCTACCCCAAATTTTTCTCCCGCTAATCAGGGAAAAACCCTCCCTGGTGTTTTGAAAGAGTGAGTAGACTTACAAGGTCAAAATCCTTGGTACTGAGTGGATTTCACAGTCACTTCTTAGGTTGATTTTTTCCTCCCTGTGATCCCGAGCTTCTTTTAGTCCGCAGAAGAAAATACTGATCTCCAAAATCTCCAAGGTCTTTAAAGAAGATGCCCTGCTCCCACTCCTGTTCTTCTAAGTTTATTCTTTATCAGCATGAGATCTAGCATGGGGATGAACCTATTCCAGCTATTTAGTGGAGAACTGGGGGGCATTAGGAATCAGATTTATTTGCAACGTATCTATGTGATACAATCATATCTATTTTGTTGACCTGACCGAAAGCTTGATTTTGTATTTAGATTTTAATCTCCCTGCTCTGTTTCTTCATACAATGAAGTGTAAAGTTGTCATATTGGTAGAGGAGCACCGGGCAGGACTCAGAAGAACAGAGAGCTCATCCTGGATATGCTATTTGCAAGCATGGCTCTCTGATCTTCAATTCTCCCAGTCAGATTGGGAATTTATTACTTTCCCTGAGTGCCTCAGTATATATACCCTTAGGTGCATGGAGATAATGAGGATGAAAGTGCTTTAAAACCCATTAAGTCCTATATCACTGTAAGTTAGGACGAGTCTCCATGAATTTGCTCTGGCAGGCCTCTGGTAAAGGCATTTTGTTAATTCTCAACCACATATGTGAACTTGGATCACATTTCCACAGGCACTCTAAGCAAATCTCTCAATAATTTATACATGTTGACACTCTTCCCTAGGTAATCCCCTCCCTCCTGTCCCCCTCCAAACAGGTATCTAGATGATTTCTCTAAGTTACATCTTAGTTTTGTCTATGGAAGATGATCTTACAGACCTAGGTCTTAAGAAGTGTAAATGCTAATCCAATGGCACATGAGAATATTCTGATAATTTCTGGAGTGAAATGTTAAAAGTTTGCCTTTGAAGGCAAACTTCTTTTTTGGAAAAAGGAATTAATGTTGATTGCTGCTTCCTCTCTGCATCCTTACTTTCTGTTTTCCTTTTGTTACCCTGTATTGTCACTGTGGTTCACACTGAGGAATAGCCCTTGTTAACCTTTGCCCATCAGTACTTAGCACTGTGCCAGGTATATACTAGTTTCTCATGATGGATATGTGGAACGAATGAATGAACGAACAAATGAATGAAGGTATATGGCTTACTTGGGGTGATCAGTGATAAAATACAGATGAGCATTTGGATTGACTGGTGATTAAACAACATGGGGTCAGTGTCACCAACATCACTGAAATGGAGACCTCAGAGATTAGTGTCATAGGATAGGCATATGGGTCAGAGAAAGAAGTAAATGAAATAAGGTACTGACCTTGGAGCAGGAAATATAGCAGGAGAACAGAGGCAAATGGCTGTGGAAAAGTAGTTCGCGAGATTGAAACGGGTCTGGTGCTGCGTCAGGCTTGCCGCTGCAGCTCTGGGAAATATCTTGTTCAGAACCATACACTTCAGGCTCTGTAAATAAATCACTGTGGATTATTTATTCCTGCTGTGTCTTTAGGCCTTTTTTTTTTTTTTTTTTTTATGCCACCATATAGGAAGAGCAGACTCCTTTAGAATTAGATGTTCTTAGCTTTCTCAAATATTTTAACAACTGGTCATCTCAGAAGTTTTTTTTTTAAACAAACATAACTTTGGGTGCCTTATCTATTATAGATTGCTTTGGGGACAGTAATGTTTTTCTGTAACTTCCTTTACTTGATGACTTTTCACAGTAAGAGACAAAATGTTTTGGTGCCAAATCATAAAAGAAAAACCCCTCTCAATTCAGGCCTCTCACTGGGTACATAAAAATGAACAATCAAGGGGAACTTGCATTAAGGATAATGTTCTAGGAGAGTCAGAGAGAACCTACGTTTGGCTAGCTTAGTTCTCTCCCCTGCCCCAAGTCTAACAATGTCACCGGGTTGAAAAGCAAACACAAGGAGAGATTAATCATTAGTAAAAACACACCCTTTGGCCCCTCCCCTAGTCTTCTGAAATTTGAGTGAATAAAAAATGTGTAACATTTAATCAGAGTGGTTGATTTTTTTCCATTAAAGTACAACCCTCCCCTTCCTTTCTCTGATGCCTTTCAAAGGGGGGAAAAGGTGATTTTTTTTGGCTCCTCTCAGGTCTAGTCGACCTTGACCCTCTCCCTTTCCAATCTCTAGGGTGTATTTCAGAGAAAGATCCACCCCTATATGCCATTCTGAAATTCATGATTTTCCTTACTTTTATATACCATTGGTTTCAGAAACCAAGCTCAGCATGTGACTCAGTTCTGTTAGAAAGGACTGTACTCTTATCTTTGCAGACCTCTTTCAGGACTCACACACAAGCTTCCCATGTAAGCCACGGGTGTGTTTCTTTTTTTGCGTGTTTTACTGAGCCAGTTTTTCAGTAGTTGGTTGTCTCACTCCACTAAAAGTATTTATTCCAATGGGGGTATGAAAGTGGTTCTGTTCCCCTCCTGGACTCCTTCCTTTCTTCCTCTTTTCCTTTCCTTTCCTTTCCTTTCCTTTCCTTTCCTTTCCTTTCCTTTCCTTTCCTTTCCTTTCCTTTCCTTTCCTTTCCTTTCCTTTCTTTTCCTTTCCTTTCCTTTCCTTTCCTTTCCTTTCCTTTCCTTTCCTTTCCTTTCCTTTCCTTTCCTTTTCCTTACTTCTCTTTCTTTTCTCTTCCTCTTCCTTCCTGGGCTGCCCTCCCTTCTTCAGATTCTCAAGATTAGATTAGGTGCTAGGAATACAAAAATGGGTCAGAAAAAGATCCCGGCTCCCAGGGAACTCACAACCATCTGTAAACCGATAATTCCCTAGCAGCAGGTGTGTATCCTAAGGGAGTGTGGAATGGTACTTGAGAAGGAAGACCATGGAAAGCCCTACTGCTGGGTAGAGGGGTGGAGTGGGTGTGTGTGTGTTGGGAGGTTGCCTACAGGACGTAGGAGAACCTGAGTCTGTAAGGAATTCTCTACACAGATTCTAGGGGGTAGGATGGGAAAGATATTCCATGCGGAGGAAGCAGCCAACTCAAAGATAAAAAGAAAATGAGATATTTGGGGAAATGCCAACTGGAATCAATAACTTGATTGGTCAGAGATGGAACCCAGAAGGTCTTGTAAGGCCTGCAAGGAGGATAGAGTTGAAGCCACGGGCATTGGGCCACTGATGATTTTGTGAAATAGAGGGACCTGCCTGCATGAGTGTTAAAACAGAGGTGCATTTGGAGGTCCACTGGGCAGGACTTAACAGAGGGACATGGGGGTTGAGGGAGTAAGAGGAATCTCTGAGTGGAGCCAGTTTTCTACCTTGTGACTTGGCACTCTCATTGATCTAGGCAGCACTGGAGGTGGGAGAGGTTTGGGGGAAGGCAAGGTGATAAATTTCTTGGCACTAAGTCAGACTATATTGTGGAGTTAACAAACTATCTTGCCGGTGGAAGCTGTTTCTATCAAGAAGAACCAGGACAAATAGTTAAATCAACATATATTCTGATGGGTCGACGGGGAGGTCATTAGGCTGAAAAGGCACACAGCCAAAATGCCTTCATAGACTATAAGTCAAGTGGGCAGCAAAGAATGAGAATGAATTCAGTCTTTACAAATGTGAGGAGATTTTTCAGGAAAGCGACGATAATGTCATTACAAAAAATGCTCAAAATTTAGTACTGCTAAATACTTCTGATACTGCTACATAAAACTCTAACAGAAAGCCACAGAAAATGACTAATCAACAGCTGACTAGAAGAAAAAATTATAAAAATACATATGAAGCTAGTACCTTGCATCTGGATGAAAGTATTGACTGGGGTGGGGATTAGAGTTAAAATAATGAGGATACATTTTACTAATATATTCCTAAAATGCTTTTGGAGGACTAGAAAGCTTTATACCTACCTTCTCTACATGAAAGATATTGTGCATATGATGCCTCCTTTTTCCTCTGGCAGTTTCAATTGCTGGCAAACAGCTCAGCCACATTGTCTGGAAACTTTATTTCACTGGTAAAGAGAGCACCTCATCTACAGAGTCCTTTGTTATTATTGAAGCTGCAGAAATATCACTAGCACTGTTGCATGGTCACTAGCTGAGGACCTGCCAGCTAGCCTTAAGAAGCTGGGAAGAATTTTGGATTTTAGCATCTCTAGGGCTACATTCAGGCCAGAGAAATTTTCTGCCTAATTTGGCATCAATCCAGAGGACTGGTTACCAAGTTGCGCTGGGTTCCCGCTGAACTAGCAGTTCCTTCACTAGGGCTTATCTGCATGTGTGGCATTCCTGTTCAGAGGTTGTTTTCCGAGCTGGTTAGTTTAGCCAGATTACAAATTGACTCCTGTGAACAGAAACCTGCTTACAAAGCAGATCTCCCAAGCCACTTTTCTGCTTAAATTCCCAGATAACCCAATACATACATGTTTTCTTGTGCTCACCAAAGAAAAAGTCGTATCTACAAAGTATTTTCCCTTTCAGGTTTCATGTTGTAAAATGCCGAGGTAGACTGCTTTGAAATCTTTGGAAAGTTTAAGTTTCCTTCAGAAAATTCATCATTGGATTAAATATTACCATAACTAATTTTAACCTATCTGTAAATACAAAAAATAAGAAGTACTAAAAATTAATTTACATACCCAAGGAAGGCAGATTTATCTGAATTATTATTCTGAGTCCTGTTAAATTAGGCAGGATATCTCCAGTTTATGTTCTCAAAATTTGTTTTTTTAGTTAACAGACCTCCTTTTACATTAAACATTAATATGAATTAAATATTACTTCGTCATGGAGATCCTAATGATTTCTTTTTTTTTTTGGCAAACGTAGATGCAAGGTTTATTTCTCAGACTGTGTTATTAATTTTGTGTCATCACAGAAAGTAGCCCAGTTTTATTTTGAGATTGGTTTATTTTCCCTGGACATTTGGGATGAATAGCTCAGCATAACAAATTATTCTATATGCTCTAGTTTCAAGCGTTTAAAGTGGAATCCAAGTTTTAGCATCAGGAACCAATTAAATGATAGTTAGATCTGACTGAAAAATTAATGGTCCAGAACAGAAACTGTGTAGTATTTTTTTTTCTAGTTTTTTTTTCAGCATTTCTGTTTTAAATAAAAATCTGGATGGTTCCCAGTAAAATACAAAGCATCATTTTTTTAAAACCAATTGAATATAAATGGAGCCACACTTGGGCTTAAAAATCACTTAATGATGATTACATTCTTAGTCTGCTATTAAATACAAGGTGTTTATCAGCTTTCACGGGCTGTTAAAGACTTTGGCTACAAAACACAGAGCACTGAGGGGCAAAGAGGGATTGAAATGCTACTGGGGCTCTTTATGGTGAGTATGATTTGTTCTTTAAAAGTCATCATTCCGTACTTAGGTCGTCTAGTGTGATTGTGGTAGCATTTGATTTTTGCCATAGAAATCAGTAGGACTCATGTTAATATTTTGTACTGATGATAAATAAATCAGGAGAGAAAAATGTTGGTGGTCAGCCCACTGACTTAAAGCTTGTTAATGTGTCTTGACAGAACATGGTGGCCTTGGATTATATGCTAGAGGAAGGGTTCGGGCTTGAACATTTGGCTGTTGCTTCAAGCACCCTACACGGAAAGCCAGTACAGTACCTTTAATCTGGCTCTAATTCAAACCAATCAGTAATCACTTAGCCCGCTGTACTTACTCTGTCGGTCTTTTTGCCAAAAAAGATTTCATGGGTAGCAGTATCAGAAGCATTTTTGTAATTAAATTATTGTCGCTTTACTGGAAAATCTCCTTACATTTGCAAAGGCTGAGTTTGTTCTCATTCCCCTCACCCCCTACTTGACTTGTAGTCTCTGAAGGCACTTTTGGCTGGGTGTCTTTCCAGCCTAATGGCCTCCTTACCGCAATACTCATTTTGGTTGGGTTACTCTAGCCATCATTTTCCAGAGAAAGTCAAAATCCTTCAAGGATGACAGAAGTCATTTGATCATGGGAAACAAGAAGCAAAAAAAGCAACAATCATTTCTTTAGGACTTTTTTGTGGGTTTTTAAGAGAAGAGATTCTTTGATAGGAAGACAGTCTGTGTTTCCCATTCGAGATAACATCATTTTAACATTTTTCCTGAGGAAATTAATTCAAGGACACTCACCATATCACAAGCCCCCTTTCCCAGACTGCCACTCCCTTCCCTGAGTTCTGATGTACCTTATCACTTCTTACAGGTAGGGTCGGAATTATGCGCTTATATATCTGTCCCTTCCACAACACGTTAACTTCTTTGGGACCTGTTGCGTTCGTGGTGTCTATCCCAGCGAGGATTGCCTGGCCCATAGTAGGTGCTCATTTTGTATGCATGTTAATGAACGGATGAAAATACTCATTCTGCTTCTTGACTCCAGTGCTTGCAGATTCATTCCCCTCCCACCTGTTCTCAGCTCTGCTCCATGCCTCAGGAAAGCTGATCCCCGCAGGCTGCATTTCTCAGGGTCCCACACAACTATCTTCCCTCTGGGTTTGGACAATAGAAGGTAGCTGAGGGAGACCAAAGGGCAGGCGAAAGGGACCAACCAGGGTATTTCTCTGCTCGACCTGCATTGGATGGCTCCACAACCCTTGCGACTCCAGCCTCTCCTGGACAGGCTGCAGTTGTCTTAACCTCTTTTGGGCAATGCCATTCACTGGATTCTGATAATATTGCCTCCATCTTTTGTTTCCTCAGCATAAGGAGTGGCTTCCTGCTTTTCCTAATTTCTGGGTTGTTTCTCTTTCTCCAGTTTGTTTTCTCAGCAATTTCATTACCTGTGTAACCAATTCCTGCCCTAAATTCCCTCTGTTTTCAATATTTACAGTGTGCCCAGTACTCTAATGAGATGCAAAGTTGAGATTATACTTCCTGACCTCAAAGCTACTTAATAAAGAAGAAATTGCCATGTCCTCAAGAGTTATGTGGTTGCCTGTGATCTTTGCTCACGTTGCAGTCTCCAAAATGGGTCTTCACTTAAGGGGATCAGAGATTTATTGGGGGGAGGCACCTGGGTGCCTCATTGGTTGAGCATCTATTTGCCTTTGGCTCAGATCATGATCTTGGGGTCCTGGGATCAAGACCTGCATGGGGTTCTCTGCAGGGAGCCTGCTTCTCCCTCCGCCTATGTCTCTGTCTCTTTCTCTGTCCCTGTCATGAATAAATTAATAAAATCTTAAAAAAACCCAGAGAGATTCATTTGGGAATCTGATTGCCTCCACTTTCTGAAAATGCCCAGTCTTTATGTATTGCTATGCTATCCTTGCTTATCCTTACTTGAAATTATTTTAGCACTTTATGGCATAGCCTTCCTCCCTGGTGTGAAGGGGGATCCCCATTCTACTTCAGGAATTATGCAGAGTAGGAGCCAAAACGTGGTTCCCAGGTAATCTGATAGCAGCTCTAATATATAGGGAAAAGACAGGGATTCTGACCTGCCTGCAGAAAAAGATCTGTTTCTAAAAGTGGGAAAGGACTGGATCTGTTTTAATTGTGTGTCTTGAAATTTTTTACCATATTCTAGTTGGGTAGCTACTGAGATAAGCAAACTGAGTGGCCAAATTCTTTTAGCACTGTCAGATTCTAGTATTTTAAAATTTGTTGTACATATTCACAGTGTTCTTTTCTGTTCTGTTCATTTTCCACAGGCTCTTTTTCTTCCTTCTCTCATCTTCATTATCCTTCTTTCAGACTTCACAAGGGATGGGAAGGAAAAGGAAATCTGACTGACATCAAATTATGGATATTGGTTTAAGTTCTTAACAAGCTTGCATTTCACATGCATGGCTAACCCACAAAAGCCACTGGAGTTTCCAATGGGTTCGTTTAAAATCTACAAGATTGAAGGATTTCAGCAACTATCTTTGCCCTTATTTTCTCCTATAGGTTGGGCTGTGGGGTCAGGCAATGGTCATATGGTCAGCTGTCTAGTGCTGGGAACGGAATCCTCCAATGTCTTGGCATGTGTGAATTAGTAAAACATAAAACTTCAGTAAGACAGTGTGATTTTTGACCAAATAGTATCCTGTTTAGTCAGGACAGTAAAATGCTTTGGGGGAGAAAACTGGTATCTGTGTGAGTTTAATTGGACTACATAAGAGAAAAATGTATGTCACTGAGCTAAATACTTATTTCCACAAGAATTCTAGAACCTACAGGAAGGATGTCAAAAACCTTCTGATCTAATGTTTTTATCCTGCACATGAAAAAAGTCAGGCTCAGACAGGTGAAGAATAGCTGGCTGGTAGCAGAATAGAGATTAAAATCTGGAATGGTTTTTGTCTTGTTACCTTTCAGCAAAATGTATCATCTGTCAGTTTACACATCTTAGCTCTCAAGCTTCATTTTCTTTCTTGTCTCTTGACCTTAAACCTATTACATCTGGCCCAGGTGCATTATGGAAGAAAGTCAAAAGTGCATGGTGCGTATAGAGTCTGAAGACCAGCTACTGAGCATGGATGTACTTGAAGGAGAGAAGAAGTGCATAGGGAACTTGGGGGCAGCTATGAGTCCCTGCTATTTGCCAGACATGAGAAGACTATTTTATATACACTTTAGGTGGTGCCGAGGTAGTATGAGGTAGTATGTACAATCAATGAAGGTGGAGTGTACAAAAGATGGGAGACACAGACATATAAATGAAAACAGATTGCTCTGAAAGCATATGGCTGCATTTAGTAGGAAAAATAAAGCAAACAATGATCACGTTTGTTGTGCTTCATCTTGCCAAATAGTAATTTAGTTGCTAAGGAACTAGGACAAATCTTAGGTGGTGAAAACATTCTATTCTGTACACCTTCTCCAAGGACTTAATTATAACAATGGTTTATAATTATTTATATTTAAATATTTTTCCTTCTCTTAGAAAAAGATAATTTTTTATATGTGTAAGGAAAAATATTTGTTTCAGAGTACTTGTTTTGTTTTGTTTTTACTCCAAAAAATATCTAGAATATTACCTCATTGTATGCTGAACTGTTTAGGGTTAAATTTTCCCATATCTTTCCATGCAATAGGCCTCAGTTGGCTATCCTATTCTTATTCAATAAAAGCTCTTCACTGAAAATAAATGTTATGTTGTAATAAGTTTCAATATCTGCTGACCTTACTTCGATTTCGGAGGGTAAGTTGGCTGTACAAGATTCAGCACATCTTTATCCTTCTCTTGTGACATTAATTACTTATCAAATTGTCTTTTTATTCTTTTTTCTATGTTTCAAAAATTCCAAAGATAAAGATATTTGAAAAATTGGTGGAAATGTCTGAAAGTGATTTTTTAAACTTAAAACTACAGATAGCCAAATGAAAAAGATATAATGCAAACTTTTTTGTCTTTATTTCAACTGGTTATAACTAGATCAGATTGAAATTGGGTATTCCAAGTTTCATCCTGAAGCAAATTTCTCTAGTTGAGCTCTAAGCCCCTGAAAAACGGGGTTTATGATGAAAATGTTGAAAGGCTCTCAACTTTAGGACAATGTACAACTATAATTTTACAGGCATTAGGCACCTAAAATAACTTTGTATGAAGATTACTCTGGGATTTGTCCCCCATTTTGTAGAAAATGTTTAATGTTGAACTATATTTTATGCACACAAAAAGACTTATTTCATAAGACAAGGGGCTCAAGGATTTTCATTCCAATATTCAACACTATTTCTAAAGGGCCCTCTCCTTCTATTCTCATAATTGAGTGATTTTAAGTGATATTTAAAAGAAAATATTCTACTGAACTTATATGTAAAGATGATATGTGGCAGAGCAATTTAAAATTTTCTAGTGGATCGTATTCTAGCCATGTATTTGGCAAGTCATGAGACTGAATTGATGGATCATAATAATGTCTTAATATTCTGTTCTATTGTAGCAAAGGAAATGAGTTTTTATTTTTGTTTGTGTAGAGCAATAGCTGAAGTGCTCATGTTTGAGTGCACAGTGTAATAATAAAAAAATTTTTGTCTGATGGGAAATCTCTAGTACTGGACCATCCTTGCCCATGTTCTTTGCTAATTTGTTTTCTTTCTTCTTAAATGTAGATAAACCCAAGTCCTAGTCCCAATATTCTCTTCTTTCTCTCCACCCTCTCCTAAATTTATGTTTCATCTCCAGTTACAGATCCCTTTCTTTTCTTTCTAGTCTTTATTGAGATGGATTGGGAGCATTTTAGAATTCATCTTGTCTGAAACCTAACCCATCAACTCTCTCCACCAGTTCTTCCCTCAAGTTTAAGGTATATTTCAATAGCACCACCACTCCCTGTCACTCAAAATAAAACCCCATCTTCCCTGAGAGCCTCCTTTTATTCTTGCCTGTTTCATGATTCTCTGCTTCTGCCAAATAAGTCAGCTCTCACATCTATATATCCACAGTAAGTTCACAGTTTTTTTTTTTTCCTTTCACTGCCTAAACCTTAGTTTAGAAATTCACTGCTTCTTACCTAGACTATTGTAATGGCGTCTTCAACTCTTCCCTCCTGCTTTGCTGGCAGATGAAACTCATGCTCATATCATCCTGAGGGTTGCCAACTTCTTGTTGAATTAGGTGCCAACTACTAAGTCTGTTTTCATGGTCCAGGTCATAAAAATTTCCCCAACTTTTTCTGGTTGTCCCTTTACATTTCCCAGCTAAAGTGGAATATTTCTCATGTCGGTGCTTTTCTGCTCTCACGCTTTTTTCACGTTCTGTCCTCAGTATGAAACAACCTCCCTCCAGCTTACCAAATGCCATGCCAGATGCTGCTTCCTTCTTGGAACTTTTTCCA
Organism: Vulpes lagopus; assembly: GCF_018345385.1. Classification (NCBI taxonomy): domain Eukaryota; kingdom Metazoa; phylum Chordata; class Mammalia; order Carnivora; family Canidae; genus Vulpes; species Vulpes lagopus. The sequence continues at coordinate 106,768,422 of NC_054829.1, forward strand.
ACAGAAAGGAAGAGAATTGGCCTTTCTTACCTCCCTATTGGCCTTAGAACTGCATTTAATATTTCATTTAGTATTAAAGTTTTTCCTAAATTAATTTTGGTCTTTTTACTAGTTTTTGTATATTTTGGAAAGCCTACTCAGGTCTGTCTGTTATAGAAGTTATATATATATATAATAGTCTCTCTAAGTTAACTCTGAAACAGAAGGTTCTCTGGAAATTTTTATGATTGAACTTTCTGCCACCCCAGCCCAAGGTACTAGAGTTTCTTCTCCATAGATTTTGTTCTTGGGCCCATGGTTCGTTCGTTCTTTCTTTCTTTTTTCTTTCAGATTCGGTTTATTTATTTATTCATGAGAGACACAGAGAGAGAGTCAGAGATGCAGGCAGAGGGAGAAGTAGGTTCCCTGTGGGGATCCCGATTTGGAACTCAATCCTGGGACTCCCCCTTTTTTTTTTTTTGGTCTTTTTTTTTTTTTTTTTTTAGATTTTATTTATTCATTCATGAGAGACATGGAGAGAGAAAGAGGCAGAGACACAGGCAGAGGGAGAAGCAGGTTACATGCAGGGAGCCTGAGGTGGGACTCGATCCCAGGTCTCCAGAGTCACGCCCTGGGCTGAAGGCAGCGTTAAACCTCTGAGCCACCAGGGCTGCCCGATCCTGGGACTCCATGTCCTGAGCTGAAGGCAGACGCTCAACCACTGAGCCACCCAGGTGTCCCAGGCCCATAGTCTTTCCCCTTCTATTTCTCTCTGCATAGAAAAGGCCACAGGCTCAGGAACACATGAAGCTTATCCTGGGCTGATCCGGACTGTTAAGATTCCATATGTATGAATTTGCTTACTTGCAAATACTTATTGGTAACCCATAATCAATACTTGTGGCACTTTTATGGTTATTCGTGGACTTGCAGAGAGTGATTTGCCTTACATGAGTGTTCCCAGTTGAGTCTGAACAAAGCGACACTGCTTTCTTGGTTTTAGTTCTCATACTAAACATAAATATCCTTTTTACAGTCTATTTAGTGCCACATTTTTGTATCTTTTATTGGTGATTTCACGGCTTAAAATGAGCCTGATGCATAGTACTTAAGGGCTTGCAGTGCTCCCAAGTGAATCAAGGTTGTGATGTGCCTTACACATCAGATAAACTTCCCTCAGGTACGAGGTATAGTGTTGTTGGTCACGAATTCAATGTTAATAAATAAAAAGTATGTATTAAGATGTGTTGAAACAGAAACACACACAAAGTAAGGTTTATATCAATTGACAAAAATGTTGTGGCCAGAGGCTCAAAGGGACCTAAACTTCTATTTCCTCTAGGAGCAGTGGTTCAGTGTTTGCAGCAACTTCCTAGAGAATAATTACTGTGAACGTAGAGAATGGACCTGTATATAGATATAGTTATGTCATAAGTCAACGATAATGCTATTTAAATTAGTTTGATGCTGTTGAATTGATTAATCAGATCCTAATAGCTCTTTTCTCCATATTTTCCCTTAATCTCTGACCCTTGGGGTTTTCTGACCCTTTTCCTAATATCTTTCAATTCACATTAGAACCATCTCTCCTAGCACCTTGGTAAATGAGGAAGAGAGGTTCTTTCTGAAACTCAGGCTTTGATAAACAGTGAAGAAATTCTTCCTGTGGCATCTCAGACTCATGGTGAGTAAAATTCCCATGGTCTACCTCCTCGAAGACTCTTCCAGCCTTCATCTGTCATTTTCTTGTACATGGGGGCCTTTGTCATCTTTATATTCCTCCTTCTTCCTCCTTTCTGTCTCCTAAATCTACTGCTTCTCTCATCCATATCCTCTTCACAAACTGTGCTGTCTCTTGTCCCTAATTTCTCATGTTTTCTTTTTTAAAGATTTTGTTTATTTGAGAGAGATAGAGAGCACAGAGAGAGAGAGAGAGAGAGAGAGAGTAAGAGAGAGAGAGAGAAAGAGAGAGAGAGAAAGAGTGCACAGAGGAAGAGGGAGAGGAAGAGGGAGAGGAAGAAGCAGACTCCCTGATGATCAGGGAGCCCAATGTGGGCCCAAGACCCTGGGATCATGACCTGAACAGAAGGCAGATGCTTATCTGACTGAGCCACCCAGGTGCCCCTCATGTTTTCTTAACATGTATTTATTTTTAAGTTTTTTTTTTTTTTTTCCTGTTCCTCACTCAGTCCCTTCCCTCAAAACTCTTACACATTTGGGACTTTAACTTACACAGGTCATATGACAATTACAATTCATATTTCCTGGTCTCATTATCATTTTTATGGACATATTGTAAAATATATATTTACAGTCCATAAAATTTGCTTTGTGATTTACAGAATAAAGGCAAAGTAAAATTTCCACATTGAGGGAATTTCTCTATTCTAGATAACCTCTGAATTTTATGTGTGGTAAGTGGCAGGTCTCCAAGGTGTCAGTTACACCTTCTTCAAAGAGGCAGGATCCATCTCCTGGTACCAACAGAATATTAAAATGTTGCGTGGTCAGAGCCTTCCCCAAACTTCCAAACCAGCTCATAAAAATGAGGGTCCTTATATTTATTACTTTGCTCTGAACAGTAATACACCCTTCTGTGTTCTAGGAAGAAATATTTGGCTGATCATGCTTTGGTTTTATATGAAAAAAAGTGGTTTGAAGAAATAAAATCTTACCTAGCCTTCTTTCTTTCTTTTTTCCTTCTCACCGAGCACACTGTAGTTCATTGTTTCACATTCTGCAAGCCGTTGGAGGAACTGAGTCACAGCAGAGAAGGATGGAAGTGGAAAGGACTTGGAATGGACAAGAACTGTGGACTGAGTCTTCTAATCCTTTTCCCTACAAACTTCCACTCCCCTAACCATAAGCAGAAAAAAAATTAAGCTGCTACCACGATAACTACCAATGTCACTGCCACTACCACTACCAGTACTACTACCATTACTAGGATTGCTCCTATTACCACTACTAGTACCACTACCACTACTCCCATAATGACAAGAGCAACTGCAGCTATGATTTACTGTTTGCTGTATCAGTTACAGTTGTTTTATAGACAAGCTCTCATTTAATCATCATAAAGAATTGTCTGTTAATTATTATTATTGTTATTTCATAGAAATGAAGAAACTGGAACACAGAATTTAGCACCCAGAGAAAGCCATAATTGGTCAGTAGCAGGACCAGGACTTAAACTTAGATCTGTAGAACTCCACACACTGTGCTTTTAACTATTATGTATTTCTACATCCCATGGGATGTGGAACAAGATTACTGTATTTTGAACATCTCCTGCTGCTTATCCAGCTTTCTGAAGCTCAACTGAGTCTATGAAACTCAAATCCAAACAAAGACCATCCCTAGTGTGAGGCCTGGAGACATCATCAGCTCCAGCAGGAGAGAAGTTTTCTTTTTTTTTTTATTTCTAAGTTTTTATTTAAATTCAAGTTGGTGAATATATAGTGTAATGTTGGTTTTGGGAATAGAATTTAGTGATTCATCAATTCTATATAACACCCAGTGCTCATCACAAGTGCCCTCCTTACCGCCCATCACCCATTTAGCCCGTCTCCTCTTCTCCCCTCCAACAACCCTCAGTTTATTCTCTGAGAGACCTTTTCTTACTGCTCTCCTGCTCTGCTGCCAAGTTTCCGCTTCTCATCTTCAACTTCCTGTTTCTTCTGTTTTCCATCCTTCCCAGACACCAGTGTCATTTTAGGTTTAAGCAAATAGTTGAGCCAGTGTTAGTTAAGCTGCTAGTTGAACAGTTGGACCTGCAGTATTTTACAGGGGATCTTTGCCTGAGAGGGGAGCTTTCCTGCTCCTCTCTCAGGGCTTAAGCTTTTGCTTCATATGAGAGAAGGGTCTGGGTGCAGGCAGGCTTTCACCCTTAAAGTTTTACCAAGGAGGGCTCTCTCAGCTCTCCTGTTCACCCCAATCTTTCTTGTGAGTCAAGGCTCATGGAAAAGTGCTAGAGAATGAACCTGTACTCTCCTTGGGTCTGGAGCTCCCAAGAATGCTAAATTGTTGATTTAGTACACTGGCCTTTATTGTTGATTTGTAATTGGCCTTTAAGAATTTGTAAAAATTTTAGTTTTCTTCTTGTCCATTTTTATGGTGGCAGATTCTTTCTTCCTCTTGTACTCTGCCAAACAAAGATGAAACAGTTCATGCATTCCATTTATCTCCAGAGGGGCTTATCATTCTTTCAAATTTAGTTTATCTGATTGTCTTTTGACTTTGTGACTTTAGCTCTCTGCTGGGTCCAGGAAGAGTTATGATTTTGTGGGTTATCTCTTTTATTTTCTTGTTAGAGAAGGAGTGATCTCTTTGGCTTTTTCAATCCTAAGGGAAATAGAACTTCATGCCCCATGATTTTTAGTAGTTGAGCATAGACTAGGGGTTAGCTTTCTTAGCAAACATCAAGTACTAGTCTAAAAAATAGAGATTCTTAAAACTGCTCTTTTAGTATTGGTTTGTACTGACAGCTTGGAATTAAGGCCTAATTCTATGAGCGATGGAATGTAAAGCATATCCTTACAGGAATAAAAACAGTTCTGTTGTAATATTTTTCTTTAAATCAAAGACCCTATCTAGAACCCATGGTCACTTTTTTTCAAGTCAAAGAGAATGAAACCTATTAATGTTAGGAAGGGTTTGATATATTGTCACTGACATTTATTTAACACTTCCAGTTCATTTTAGTGGGATAGAAAATTCTGGCAACTGGAGTAGCACTTACTGCTGAAGTGATATTTAGTGATGAACTGTGATGCTTATATGAGAGCAGGGACTTCTCCCAAATGTTTACATTTGGTTCCCTACTTCCCTCTGCGTAAGAGAACACTGTTCATTGTGGTAAGCTGAGAAATGACTGCCAAAAGATCCTCATGTCTGAAGCCCTAGAACCTGTAAATATTACTTTTTTTTGAAAATCATTTTTTGCAAATGTGATTAGTTAAGGATTTTGAGATGAGGAGATTATCTGGGATTTTCTGAGTGGGCCCTAAAAGTGTCCTTCTGAGAGAGTTGGAGGGAGATTAGAGTAGTCTGAGCGAAGGTGACATGAAGGCTGCAGTTGATGTGGCATTGCAAAGGGATGCTGGCGCTTCCAAAAGCCAGAAGAAGCAAGGAGCAGATTGTCCCCGGGAACCTCCAGAGGGAGTGTGGCCCTGATGACACACCTTGAGTTTGGCCCTGTGAAAGTGATGTCAGACTTTGGTTTCCAGAACAGTAAGAGAATAAATTTCTGTTGTTTTAAGCCACCGAGTTTGTAGTGATTTCTTGCAGCTACCATAAGAAACGAATACATTTATCTTGTTTTGAAAGATTTTAACGTGTTTCCTTCTAATTATTTGAAGAGTCATTTGTTAAAAGTTAGTTGCAGGGAGGATGTACCTACTATGAGTTCATTCAAAGTTGTCACTGTTTTTGTAGCTTTAACTTAGCTTATTTTTTTAGTAATAAAGCAAAAAAGGAAAATTATACTCAGCCTGGGGTGGCATAACACACATTGTAAATTACTCATATGAAAGATTGATTGACAGATTTTTGGCTGTTTCTCATTAATCCTAATTTGAATTCATACTACTTGCGATATACTTATATGTTTGAGTCCCCAAACAAAAATGGCTTAAAGGGCTTCACCATTGTGGTTTTCAAACAACAATACCCAATAGATATACCCAATAGATATTGGTATGAATGAAGAAAAGACTATATAGAACCTAAAGAGGTCATTGCTAGTTTCATCCTAGATCGGTGTTAGTTGTGATAAATGCTTAGCTGTTTTGAGAATTTTAGAGAGAATGGAAAAATACTTGCTTTTATTATCTGTTTTAGAGTTAAAAATTTTTGCTTGCTCTCAAGCAAAATTTTTCCTGATAAACTAAAACACTTAAAAAACTCAGTTACCTATAGGATCCCTGTGGCCTGACCCTTGGCTACCTCTCCGCTACCCCTTCCAACCACTCTTGTCACACATCACTGGGCTCCAGCCATCCCAGCCTTCTTTCTGATCTTTTTTCTTATTTTAGGGTGTTTGCTCTTATTTATCCCTTTGCCTTGATTCCGGATGTTATTTCTCCAGGTTTCTCATGGCTTGCCCTATCACATCCATTTGGCCTCAGGTCAGGTATCACTTTTTCAGAGAAGACTTCCATGATCCTTTAAGCCTGTGCTTCTCAACTGGAGGTGATCTTGTCCCTCATGGGACACTGGGCAATGTCTGGATACAATTTTGTCTCAATTGGGGAGGAGGGGTTATGCTACTATCATCTGATGGGTAGCGGCTAAGAATGCTGCTAACTATCCTACAATGTGCATGACAGCCATCCATACAACAAAGACTTATCTGGCCTAAGAGGTCAAGAGTGCCAATATTGGAAAACCTCCAAAAGAACCCCCCTCTCTTAACACTTGTCACCTTCTTGCCAGCAATGTTTTACTTCCTCATCACAATTATTGAGAGTCAAAGTGACTTTAAAATTTATCTATTTACTTATTTTACTATCTTTCCAGAAAAGCAAGGCCCTTGTCTATCTTATTCACATAATATCCTCAATGCCTGTAACTGGCACCTGGTAGACATCCAATTGTTTATTGCCTAGATGAAGAAATAATCACAAACCAAACACTCTCCCACCATATCCTCCTACATTATTGGTGTAGCTCATCTAGTCGTCTTTTTGTTTTGACTAAAGTTTTGGGATGATTTTACTTTTTAGCATGAACCCCCTTTCCCTATAAGTTTAAACTATTTTCATTAATATCTGTATGTCATATTGTAAATAATTAAAAATCACAGAATCTAAACTTAGAATATTTAGATTCCTGTGTGCCTTTCTCACTTATTGGTTCTATGAGAACCTACTTGAAGAAGTTACTTTATTAACTCTCAGAGAAGTCACTTTATTTATGTGGTTTTGGGTTTCCAAATCCTTCAAGGGAGGACAATAACAGGACCTCCTCAAAGAGTTACTTTGGAGACTAAATGGATAATGCTTAGGAAGCAGCTGACACAGGAAGCACACATATCCTTGCTGTTTCTTGTTATTACTGTTATTACTTTATTGTGGTCAAAGCATAAAATTATCATTCCAACCATTTTAAGTGTACAGTTTGATACTATTAAGTACAATCACACTGTTGTACAGATATTATAAATATTTTAAGTCTTTGGTCCTGCATTTTATTTCTTCCAACTTCTCTTGTCTGTGGCTCCTACTCTAGTCAGTGTATTCAAAGAGAGATCCCACTGGTGTTGGATATTATTAGATGCCTATGATTCTTAGGTGGTATGCACAATACACTTTATGGATCAGGGCATCTGCAAGCTTAATGGTGCACATGTGTCTACTGTGTTCATCAAGCTTTATGCTGTGGATTCAACTCTCTGTAAGTGCTTTCCCAGTAACAATACAGGAACCTTAGCATACATTTTATTCCTGACTGTGTGCCTAACAAGTATATCCACTGTTAAGTATGTGCGAAATTCTCGCCATCTTCAACTTGATGGTAACAAGTCACAGAAGATGAATATCTGGTTTTATAATCCTAAATAGAGGCTTAATAGCAAGTCATGAAAGTAAAGATTTGATTATAGAGATTAGAAGAATAGAAATTGGGTTTTATAGCAATTGAGTAACTATTAAGAATACTTCAAACACCTTGAAAGAATCCTTAAAATACCAGGGTTTAAAACAAGATCTAGATATGGGCTGCGGATTTTTCAAGGGAAAAAAAGAATCCTACTCACTTAATTAAGCAACTTTTTAAAATTGTCAGTACAATTGTTTAAATAGAGTCTCCCAGGGTTCTAAAAGAACAGATTACATGGGAAAATTAGTGCTGAGGGCTAAGAAGAAATGAAGGTGTTTCTGAACAGTCATGTTTGGATTATATTCAAAATGCCAAATATAATCATTCCACAATTTTAGAAAGGTTGATGATCTATTAGTGACCTTTCTTGAAAGCTTTTCAAGAGGTTAGATTTATTGGGAAACATTAAGTGAAATTTTGCAATGCAAATTTTTCACAATCTTTATTCATGGAAATTTCTCCTGAGGTAATTGAAGTAATTGAAAGGTTAGACATGTAGTTACCTGAACTACAGTTTAAAAAATGAGTGTGTGCAGTCCACTGTTACACATGCAGGTGTGTTAAAACCTCAGAACATGGGTGTGGCACATGGCAAAAAGAAAAAAAAGCACCTCACTAGGTAGAAACATGTCACTTCCAATGGTGAAGTATATAGTCTAGTAGGAAAGTATAGAAATCCAGTGAACACTTTGCCCAGTGATCCACAGAACACTAGTGGCCAGTGACATTTACCTCAGAATTCTCATTAAATACCAGGACCCTGGGAGCCCAGGCTTTAGGAAGTTGCTGTCTGTTCTCTACCAGGATGCAGCTGGCTGGCTTTAGCCTCTACAAAGGCTTCAGGGCAACTCCCAACCTTGTGATGGGGCACATACAGGAGAAAGTACTTTCATCTACCTGCTTGAGCTTTCTTGGGAGCATTTCCTTGGTTCAGCTGCCTTGACCTTGAGAGAATTTCATGAGCTGAAAGCCTGTTAGTGTTTCCGTTTACTGAGTTGCTATTCGATTGTTGTGTAATCTAACCATTCCAAATCACCATCAACTGAAATTTGGCACATGTGTTGACAACCAGATGAAATTTTTAAATTGAAAGCTGTTGGTGATTTTTGATTTAAGTGTAAAAACAACAATGCATGATTCTCATGATTCAGATCTTTGGCATGATTCTCAGATGATACTGTCAGTTATGGCCACATGGTGTAGCACTGCTTTCTAAAGGCCAATAAATGTCATGGGTTGAAGGTGGATTAGAGTCTGGGAGAAATCTTCCTAAATGCAGTGTGGTTTATATTTCAGTTCAACATTTCATAGGCAGAGCTGAGACTCCAGGGGTATAGTATTATGTGATGAGAAAATGATGATGAGTTTATTGCCAAACTAGGGGAAAATGAAATGATTTAAGAATGTGAAGTAGAGGGGCACCTGGGTGGCTCAGTCAGTTGAATGTCCTGCTTAAGATTCTCTCTCCCTCTTCATCTGCCTCTCCCCCAGCACATACATGCTCTCTCTCTCTCTCTCTCTCTCAATAATGAAGTCTTTTAAAAAAAATTCTGAAGGATCAGTTAAAAATTAGTTATCACTCATGTAAAAGTTTCCATTTAAGAAAAGTCATTCATTTGGATTATAAAATTTCTTTTACTGATTCAATTAATTGATAGCTAGATGTCCACTGACCATGTTGTTTTAAAACAAATACTTTTAAAATGTCAATCAGATACGTCTTTATATTTAGACTCAATTTAGCCTCTCTTTAGTAAATAAAGCATAGTTAAGATTCCATCAAGGTGGTAAATGGAGAAGTTTATCTGTAGTCCATCTTATGTACCTATGTCTGCCAGTCTATTTCCTGGTTCCTGTTGCATCATGCCTTTGAGAGACCATATCTTTAGATTTCATTTCATGTCTGCCTTAGTGAGTGAGTGTTTTTTGGGACTATATATTCTTGAGTTGCCACTTTGTAATGAGGCTTTCTTTGGTCACTAAATTGTTTTCTAAAGCTGTTAAAGTCTGCAGATCTTAACTATAAAGCTGGCTGATGCAACTTAATTAAACTACAGCAAGTTAAATTTAGGTGCTAAAGCTGTGTTTTAAATTTATGGGTGTGCTTGTCTTTGTGTTTTTTGGTTTTTTAAAGGTGGTGGGTTACCCGCACCCCCCCCCCATGACTGTCTGGCCATTTTTGATGAGTCAAAATTATTCCAGACTGGTCCTTCTAGAGTAGTCTGATTTCTCTGCACACAATGAAAAACGAATGTAATACTTAATTTGAGATATAATCTTTCAATCAGCCCAAGACATTTCTGGTCTGTGTTTCTGCACAATTCATTGTGTGTACACTTGGATAATAAAACTTACTTTAATATTATGTAAGTAAAAGACAATTATGCATATTTCACAAAATTTGTATAGTCACATGTGTGGGACATTTGAAGTATCTGTTATTACACTCCTCCATTGATAGTAATAATGGATGGTTGATTCTATAAGGAGTTTAAATCAACTTACTTTTCATTTATTTAACATAAAGAACATAAAGGAGATTCTCTGTTAATTCTATCTAGGGGAATTTATCATCACAAACTAGAGAAATTACGTGAGTTTTGGTGTTTTTTACATACACCATGGTATGATGCAGGCACAAATGCAAACTCTGTAAGCTCTAAGTTATGGGGTTTGCAAGCCCAAGGCCCAGCAGATCTGAGTTTTAGCTTCCCTTTGCAGCAGATAAAAGTATTTGGAGTGGTGGCGTCTAGTCCTACACCCAAGTAGGACATGCAGGTGGTTATGGTACTCTTGCCAGATACAATCTTTGAGATGTAAACCCGGAACTAGACTTGGATATTGCCTGCTCCTGGACCACTGAAGGAATGATTCCAGTAGTAGTTGAGATTCTTCTCAATGGTAGCCAGAAATAATTTTCAGCACTGGGTGCAGGTTTATTTTGACTAGATGGCAAAATCAGATGGTCAACGGTGATGCTTACAGTAGTTCATCAAAGGTAACCTGAAGAGGAAGAATGTCCTGATTTTTAAAAAAAATTTTTTTTAAGGTTTTATTTATTTATTCATGAGAGACAGAGAGGCAGAGACACAGGCAGAGGGAGAAGCAGGCTCCATGCAGGGAGCCCGGCGTGGGACTTGATCCCGGAATTCCAGGATCACGCCCTGGGCCAAAGGCAGACGCCCAACCGCTGAGCCACCCAGGCATCCCTGTCCTGATTTTAAAATGCTTTTCCTTTTCATAATTGCAAGATTGACCTTGTAGCAATGGCCACTTAAATGTTTGGAGCGTGAGGACTGCTCTAGGGTCAGGTAGGCATGCTATCTGACCTTTTCTCCTAAACCCGAGCAAACTCCAATGTGGACCTACTTAAGAGGATATGTGACATTGTTAAGATATCTTTAGATACTTACCAAGGAATTGTTTCTTTCCAGGATACCAAGAGAAATAATCCAGATTTGCTTAAAGTCTATAAAAACCCCTGCCTTTTTGACATATTTGGAAGATGAATTAATTTCTTTATGCCTCTTGAATGTTCTTTCATTTGTAATTGAGACAATCCTCGGGACCTCTCTGTCTTTCGGTAGCATTAGATCTTGATTCTTTATTCTCTTGTGCTATAGAGCAGAAATGCATCCACATAAAGGAGTATTTTAGGTAGGGAAAGAAGCTAGTTCTTTCAGTCAATGGTGTATCTTTCTTGATGTTATCTTCTCTCATCTAATAACCAGATTTGGATTTAAGTGCAGGTTTCTCTTGGTACTTCTGAGTCTTTTCCATATGGACTACAATAACAACTCCAAGGCTCTAGAGCTTGTCAGTTTTCCATCAGGGCTACAGAAGCAGTTTATAATTTTTATTTTTAATTATTACTATTATTTTTAATTTAAACATTTTTTGAAGATTTATTTATTTGAGAGCTAGAGAGAGAGGGGGAGAGAATCTTCAAGGAGACCCCCTGCTGAGCATGGAGCCTGACCAGGGGCTTGATCTGATGACCCATGAGATCATGACCTTTGCTAAAAACAAGAGTCTGGCACTTAACTGATTGAGCCACCCAGGAGCCTCAGTTTAAAATTTTTAAAAATAAACTTTATTTTAGGATAGTTTTACATTTATACAAAAATTGCAAAGATAGTAAAGAAAATTCTCATATAACTCATACCCTATTTGTCTATTAACATCTTACATTAATATGGCATATTTGTTCTAATTATTGAATCAGTATTAATACAAGTTGGAGCTAAACTCCATACTTTATTTAGATTTTCTGAATTCTTCCTAATTGTCCTTTTTCCAGGATCTCATCCAGGAAAAATGATTACATTTAGTCATCATGTCTTTTTAGATTCTTCTTGGCTGTGACAATTTTTCAGACTTTTCTTGTTTTTGATGACCATGGCAACTTTGGAGAATACTTAAGTACTACTGAGATATTTTGTAGAATGTTCCTCAACTGGGTTTTGTCTGATGGTTTCTTACAATTTGAATGGGACTGTGGGTTTTGGAATGGTGACTACAGAGGAAAAGTGTTATTTTCATTGCATGATATCAAGGGTATATATGAACAACATGACTTACCACTGTTAATATTAACCTTGATCACCTGATTTAGTAGTGTTTGTCATGTTTCTTCACTGTATAGTACTCTTTGGGAGGAAGTCATTATACATAAAGTCCATCTAGAAGAATTTATCACCATGAACTAAGAGAAATTACAAGGGTTTAGGGGCGAGTTATATAGCTGAATCTGTATCACAATATGATGCAAGAATGGGGAGTTGTGCTCTACCTCTTTAAGGATATAGTATCTACATGTTATTTGGAATTGTTCTGTATTGGCACTTTGTTCATTCTCCCTATTTATTTACCTTTTGAATCAATCACTTATGTCAGTATAGACTCATGGATTTTTATTTTCAACTTTGGGTTATAATCCGGTACTACTTTATTTTGTGGCTTAAATTGTCCTAGTTTGGCCATTGGGAGTTCTTTCATCTGGCTCCTTTGTCCCTTTGATGTGTCCCTATCTCTGTGTTTTAACTTTTTTCTTGCACTATAAGATGCCTCAGGATCATATTGTATATTTTCTGCTCCAGTCCTAGAATTAGCCATTTCTCCATGGAGCCTTGGTCAGAACAGTTTTTAAAGAACTGTGTTTTGCACTCTCTTTAAGTCTTCCCATGTGCTTGGTGTATGCATCTAGGTTAATGCTTTTTGCTTAGTTGATATTGAAATAGTTTTTTTTTTAAATATGGAGAAGTTCAAACATATATAAATAGGGTAATGAACCCTCATTTAGCCAATATCTAACTTCAACAATGTCACCTTGTGACCCGTCTTATTTTATCTATACCTTGATTAACTGCTTACATCCCAAACATCATATCATCTGATATGTAAATATTTCAGCAGTATCTCTAGATAATAATAATATTAAAAATCTGGCATAGAGAAAAGAAAATAATAATTTTCTTGGTGGTAGGTTAAAAGTGATAACAATCATTTGACCCTGTTTGATCAAGTGGTGGCATCTATGACCCCTCTCTTTGTCTTGGCCAGTCTCCATGGCCTCAATATGGCAGAATTGATGCCGTCCATACCAGCCTCAGGGCCTTAGTCTTAAGAGCTTTCACTTTCTGTTTCTTGAAACACTTTTCTGAGAGCCTTGAATTTCACATAAGAAATTCAACTACCTTGAGACAGCTGTGATGGAAAGGCATGTGTAAGTACTCCAGTCAACAGACCCAGCTGAGCCCAGCCTTCTAGCCCTCTCTGCCAAAGCACTAGATATGTGAGTAAAGCCATCTTGGACTATCCAGAGCAGCCCATCTGTCACCTCAGTTGACAACATGTAGAACAGACAAATCATCCAGTCCAGCCCTGCTGGATTTCCTAACTCAAAAAATTATGAGATATATTTAAATGGTAATTGCTTAATTCATGAAGTTTTGTGGTAGCAAAAGGTAACTATATATATAATGATATATTCATTATATTATATATAGCTATATAATAATATAATATATAATATATAATATATTGTAATATAATTATTATATATAATATAATAATATTATATATAATTTATATAATAACATTCTTTAAAAATATTATCTATGTATATTTGATGTACAATATTACATTAGTTTCAGGTGTGTAACATAGTGATTCCAGGGTTCTATACATTATGCAATGCTTACCATGAGAAGTGTAGTTACCACCTGTTACCATATAACATTATTATAATGTTATTGACTATATTCCTTGTGCTGTACTTTTCATCTCTGTGACTTAATTATTTTATAAGTGGAAGCGTGCACCTCTTTTTTTTTTCAAGGATAACAGATATGTTTGGTATCATATCTGATTATTCTTGTCCTTTACTTTTTTAAAAGATTTTATTTATTTATTTATGAGAGACACACAGAGAGACAAAGAGAGAGAGAGGCAGAGACACAGGCAGAGGGAGAAGCAGGCTCCACATGGGACTCATCCCAAGTTTCCAGGATCAGGCCCTGGGCTGAAGGCAGTGCTAAACCACTGAGCCACCAGGGCTGCCCAAATTTGCACCTCTTAATCCCCTTCACCTATTTTGCACATTCATCTCTCTCCCTCTCTCTGGCAAGCATCAGTTTGTTCTCTGTATTTTGAGTCTATGAAACAGTTGGTTTTCAAATTTGCATTCTTAATGTTTATGAGCATCATATTTCTTAAGAGTATGACTTTTCCATCTTAAGGTCTTTCTGAAATTGTGTTGACCCATTTACAGTTTTGAGTATTTCTTATCTTTACTATTAAATAATTAATTTCTTTATATATTACATAATTTAAATTTTAATAATGACTGTCATAAAATTCCTGAGAATTTAGCAGTTGGCTTTCTCACATTGGCATGAACTGGCTCTAGCACATTACTGATTGACAGTCACTTCTTGATCAGTTTTGCTGATTTTATCTGAACTTTCAGCCCTGGTGGAACAATTAAGTTACCTGGCTTTGGAGTCAGGATTGAGTTAAAATTTTGGCTTTGTGGCTTAGTGGTATAACTTAGTAGGTAAATTAGTTAATGTCTAATCCTGTTGCCTCATATGCCAAATGGGGATAATGGTACCTACCCTAAAATGTTGTGGGGGATCAAATTATGGAAACATAATCATAGCCTTGTACATCAGTTGTAATATTACTAATATTACATCAGTTCTATTATTATTCTAATATTGGTTTTCTTCTGAAATAATGGGCTCATGTTGTCAATAGTGTCAAATTTACAATAATAAAAAGAAAGCCAGCTTTTCTTGGCAGGTGAGATTAAGACTGAGATTTTTCTCAGTCTCTGGCCCTTGGTTTGGCCATATCAAGGTGGCAGGGGGTAGGGGCTGGGGGGCTTAGTTTTAGTCCCTACACAGCAGTATTGTGGTGGGTATGCAGGGAAATGATAGGAAGGTTTGTGCATACCTGGAAAAAGTTGTTAGCAGAAAGAAGCACCAATGTTCCTAACATGAGAATTCTTGACATGCCCATTCTGTGAGGTGTTTAGGAATTACATGGTCCGCCTTTTGTAGACTAGCAAACTGAAGATAAAAGAGGTTATAACTTGCCCCAGGATTATAGTGGCAAGGCAGGAAAAAGAAGGGCAGAAATACTCGGCACAGCTTTTTGTTAATGGATTCACTCCCATGCCCAGGCCATGCGGGTTCTTTAATTTTCCCAAAACCGTACCCTTAAATGAGGCCTTTTTCAGGCAGACACTAATCCAGCCCTTAGGTGGAATAATTCCTCCTCAGCACCCTTCTTTGATGTGTAGCTGATATGGAACCGAGTGCCAACATATGTTTGTACAAATATATTGGCAATGTAAGCAGCCTACTGCTAATTACTACACTTTGAACCTCATGTGAAGCTTGAATGATGCCTCAAGGAATTTGAATCTAAGAAAATTATATATATATATATAATATATATAATATATATAATATAATATATATATAGGCCTATATATAAGCCCATATATGTGTGTGTGTATATATGTGTGTGTGTGTATATATATATATATATATATATATATATATGTTTTTTTCTAAATGTTTGCAAAAATGGGTTAACTTCTTTGTGGTTGAAACTGGAAGATATTCAAGAATTATCTTGTCTTCTCAAATCTTTGGGTGATAATGTTTTTACTTAAGGAATTCAGGTCAAATAGTTGCTGAAAGAGATTGAAGCTTTATAGACACTATGAAAATGAAAAAGGATAGCTTAAATTTTAAAAAAACCCTAAGATTGCTTAACATATTAAAAAAGGAAATAAGAACTATATAATTTAAACAGGCTCTGTACAAAAAATAGAGAGTTATATAGACTAGAGGTCACCAGTTATAAATCATTTATAGTCAAAAAGTAAAGTTACTGGGTTAAAAACATCAAGAGTAAGGTCTACTGTGGGAACTTAGGAGTGGCCTGTCCTGCCTTAAGGTATCCAAATCCAGATCATTTTTGAGTACTGGCTTACTTAGCAGAGTTGAGAAGGCCAGATTAGGCCTTGGTACTCAGTGTGGTGACTCTTTGATTTAATGTTAGTTAAAAAGATGGTGCAAAGGTAAAATGAGAGAGGGAAAGACAAATCAAGAAACAGACTCTTAACTATAGAGAATAAACTGCTGGTTACCAGAGGTGAGGGATGGGGGGTGGGTGAAATAGGTGATGGGGGTTAATAAGTGCACTTATCATAATGAGCACTGGGTGTTGTATGGAAGTGTTGGCTCACTATATTGTACATCTGAAACTAATATTACACTGTATGTTAACTAATGAATTAAAATTTAAAAAAAACTTGGTGCTTTTATCATTTTATTACATATTTCAAACTGAAGCATTCTTTTAAAATTTGAATTGTATGAATACATTTCTTAGATTATTTTTACTCATTTTGAGGGTTGATTTAATTAGCCATAAAATAGTATTTTAACTTTTAACAGTGGAAATATAGACTTACTCTATTGATCAGCTTCTAAATGTCTCAAATTCCAAATGTAGAAATATTGTAAGAATATTTTCTTTTTAAGATTATGAAATGTTTGCATTCCATGGAGATATGGAAAAAACTGTCAGAAACTGCACTGGATAGCAAAAGGCAGAAAGGCTAACTGCAGAGGTGGCTTAGTGTCTATTTCTGTGATGAACTGATTTTGTTGGTCAGTTGGTAAGATGGAGGAAAATTAAAATGTTTGATCATTGTGCCTAAGTGGAAGGAACTTGTAATGATTGTATTTTATTATTCTTAAAGCTAGAAATTTGGATTAAAATTTTAAAATTTCATTTAGCTTCAAGAAATATATCTAAATAGAAAATATAGAGGGAACCTCTGGATGGCTCAGTCAGTGGAGCATGGGATCATGATCTCAGGGTTGTGGGGTTAAACCCTACATTGGGGTTAGAGATTACTTAAAAATAAATAGAAAATAGAGAAAAATAAAAGCAAAAAACCCCTCAAAAAGCAAAACACACAATAACAACAACAACAAAAAAAGAAAAACAAAAGCTCTAATGAATCAGCTAAGCAACCCACTTAGTAATTTGATAAAAATTGTGGTTTAGTTTCTTAGGAGACCTATATCAGTGAAAAAAAAAAAAAGGATGAATTTGTGATTCGTATTTAGGTGTATTTATAGAGTTGTTTCTAAATTTCCCCTAGGGTACTTGAATGTAGATTTTTCCTTTTAAATGTCTTAAATAATTTCCTGAACCTTAGGTCGTTTTGTTAAATTTCTCTATTGTGGTAGGCAAGGAAAGTTAAATAAATACAATTATGTATGTGAAATGTACTTGGTAAATGGAACACGTGTAAAATATTGTGAATGTTACCACCACCATCTATGAAATCTTTAAATATCCCATTCACCGACTCCCATCTCATTTTTCCAGCTCAATTGCTATGGTACACCCACTGCCACAATTCTTCAAAGTCATTGAGACCTTCAGTCCATCGACCCTCAGTGCCCTATCCATCAGTCCCCCCGTCTTCATTTCCTTTCTTGTCCAGCATAATGTCATGGTCTATCATTATGATCACTCCCTTGCTAATGCCGTAAACTCCCTTGGCCCTCTTCTCCTCCTTCACATTTAACTGGCAAAAGCTCAATCCTGATTGAACCCAACCATCCCCTTCCTTGAAACTATTTGGGGAAAAATTTTCTCACAGTGAATCTGACTTGTACATTTTTAAATTCTTGATCTCAAACTCCAAATGGGCTCAAACACAATCTAAGTTTTTTATTTATTTTATTTTTTTACTTTTCTGTCTGTTGGTGGATCAAAATTTTAAACACTGTTGCTCTCATTGGAAAAAATAAAGTGGCTTATAATTTTCGGTAACAGATGCGATCTCCCGCCTCATAGGTATCACTTACTTAGTAATAGAAGCAAAAGCTGGGGAGATGACATAGTAAGGAAGGGGAAACTTAGTTATAAAATTTAATTAATGGAGTCTCAATTTCAGAAATTATTGCTTTGGATAGCATTTGGGTGCTTTGTCTTCCAAATTTCTGCTCTCTCAATTTCCTCTTCATGATCATTTTTGGAAATATGGAATGACTTTCTTGATTTTATGATAAAGAACAAGAAGACCCAGACTCACTTAATAAACTCTAGACATCTGTTGTCTTTGCTGGGTAGAAGTGTCTTATCTGCATTGACCTTTGGCCCTTTGCATTGGAGTCCATGGAAGCATGTCTGGTCTGCTGTGGCCTTTTGGAGGTCTTATGCATGCCTCTGTTTATGAAATCTGCAGTCTAAGCCAACAATCTGGTTGCACAGATATCATTCCTTTTGGTCTCCTTTTCACAGTGCCAAGTCTCCTCTGTTCAGCCAGCTATCTCAGCACCTTTCTATCCACACATATCCCATATAGGCTTCAAGAAACCAGTAGCAATATGTGTGCTGTTGCTTCCATGGCCATTGGTCATGGTGCTGAAACAAATAAGAGACTTCTGCTAGTCATTTGTGTCTCCTCCAGGCTCTGCCTGGAGAAGCAGGCTGTTAGTGCTCAAGTCTTTGAGTGCTTCTCTATCTATCAGAGTGTTCCTACAGCCCACTATGGGGATCCAATCCTGACAATGGCAGGAAAGAGAAAGACCTTCCTCTACCTTTTCCTCGTCTGTCCACATTTCTCTTCAGGTTGGGTTGAGTGGGCTCTTCTTCCTTCCATTTTCAGGGACTTTTCCTGTGCCCTCTCTTGGGTTTTCTCTACAGGTAATAAACTTGATGGTCAAATCTGCCAGACTGGCTTTTGATACATTATTGAGAGTCTAAGGAATTAGAAAATGCATTTCTCTTGACAAAAACCTTCAAAGTGATTCAAAACCTCAAAGTTTTTCAGATTGAGGTGTTGTTAGGGATTCAATGGAACACTGGTCGTTTTCTTCCTATTCCTGTTATCATCATCCTCTTCTCCACTCCCCCCACCCCCTGTGCTCCTTGGCACCTGCTCTTTAACTTCACTATAATTAGATGTCTCTGAGAAGAGGGAAGGTCATGTCCATGGAAATGCAAAAGAGAAAACCATGTTAATATGTATCAAAATCTGTTGTCCAAGTTACAGTAATAAGTTGACATTTCTACTCCGTAAGATGACTATTTGATCTGTTGACTTGCTCCTCAGAGTTCTCATTACCCTTCCCCCTCTTTCCTGCCCAGTTCCTAGCAGAACACCCTATCTCATATATCACTGAGAAAAATTATACTTATCAGAGAACTCTCTGCTAAATGTAGAAATAGCTTGTATCTCTATCTTTCTTAGAGAAAAGGTGGAAGGGGAGTCCATTCTTCCACCAAAGGCCAGTCCTTCTAATTTTGCTTGGAATCCCATTCCCACTTGTCTTTTTAAATACTTCAGTCTCCCCTGTGTCTTTTATATTGTGAATACCTCTCTTTCCACTAGATTATTCTCATCATTATAAAAAAATGCTATCATATCCCTCTTCTTAAAGAAACAAACATGCCCCAACCCAATAAACTCTCATCTCCCCTGACCTTTAGTCTGGGGACCTATACTCAGTTTTCAAACCACTGAAATCTGGCTTGCATCTCTACCACTTCACTGAAATTGTTCATGTCCAATTTAGTGTTTATGTTTTATTTTCATTTTACTCAATTTCTCAGGTGCATTCAGCATAATTTAGTCCTTCTTTCTTTAGTGCTTCTTTCTTTTGCAAACATTTCTCTTTCTTAGCTTCCACGATATCACACATTGCTGACTTTCTTCTTGCCTCATTAGCAGCCCAGTCTCATTCTCCTTTACTTGCTCTTCCTCTTGACTCAACCTCTAAATGTTGGAGATCTACAGGACTGATCCAGTCTTCATTCCTTTTTATGTTTTTTTCCCAAGGTGATCTCCCCCAACTTCATGACTTTAAATACCATATATGCAAGAATTTTTCACATTTATATCTTCTCCTCAGACTTCCCATTTGAATTATATACTCAAATATTCAAACTATCTTCTCAAGATCTGTTTCTGGAGGAATTACAGACATCTTCAACTTAACATGGCTAACACAGTTCTTGATTTCAGTCCCATCCCTTCTTTTCCTAATAATCATCTTTGGTCTTCCACATCTTAGTAGCAGCACCTCTAGATCCTTAATCTAGGAATCTGGTAGTCTTTAGGGATTCCTCCAGCTTCTCAGTCTCTTGCAGATTTCCCTTTTTTTGGTATATTTTTTAAACAGTGGTATTTTGCCTTTGCACCAATTCTTTTCATTTGCATGTTTCCTGCTAATCAGTTGGATCTGCTCCTATGGCTTCATTGTCATATACTGATGAATTTCTATATTGCATCTCTAACTTAGGATTTGTTTTTGAAATCAAGGCCATTATATTTAAATACTTAGCCAATATACATCATTATGATGTTCCACAGTAAATTGCAAATTAATCTACCCAGAATGGAATTTGCTACAGTTCTGTCATCTATAATTCCTTCTAGATCCCCTTCTCAGTGAATGATACTAACACCCAATAAAGTCACAAGCTAGTGTCTTAGATACCATTCTTAAGTTTTCTCTTTATCATTCACATTTAATCCATCAGAAGGTTCTGTCTCCTTAGCTTCTAAAATATATTACAAACTTGTCAACTCATTTTCCCCTCTTTAGGGGACCACCTTGGAAGAAGTCTTTCTAATTTCTTGCCTGGACTATTGAACCAATCTCCTCATTTTCATTTTTTAAAAGATTTTATTTATTTATTTATTTATTTATTTATTTATTTATTTATTTATTTAAGAGAGAGAAAGAGAGAGAAGGTCCAAGTATGTTTGAGCAGGGGGAGGGACAGAGGAGGAGGGAGAGGGATAAGCAGTCTCCACACTGAGCTCAGCCCCGTGTGAAGTTCAGGCTGGATCCCCGGACCCTGAGATCGGTGAACTGAGCTGAAACTAAGAGTCAGATGCTGAACTGACTGAGCCACCCAGGCGCCCCTCCTCATTTTCATTTTTGCTCATTTCCATTCCTTTAAGAAGCCAGAGTGATTTCTAAGAGAGAATATAGTATCACACTGTTCTCCTGTTTTTAACTACTTATTTTTATATTATACTTCACAAATCCTTATTTCATTTATTCATTAGTTTATCTGCTTATTATTATAATCTTCCACTGTAATTTATACTCCATGTGAGCAAGAGCAAATCTGTTTCTTTTTGTTTCTCAAGCACCTTGAACAGTGATTGATAATAGTAGACATGATGAAAAACAACAAAGGGACCTATTTATCAACATAGATGTCTGAACATCAGGAATTCCAAAGTAAAGAGGTTCAAGGTTTTCACTAAAATGACATTTTAGCTAATTTAGATTAAGAAGTCTTAGTAAATAAGCCCCTGTATGGAACTCCTTTTTTCAGCTGCATTTTCAAGGAATAGTGAATCTAGGTATGTGAATGAGTGTCTATTCCCTATTGCTCTAAACGTAGCCTATGCCTTGCTCAAGTAAGCTCAGGATCACAGCCATGTCATTTGGGAAAACAAAATGTTTATAAAATTCCAACCAGATCAGACATAAGTTGTAGAAATTTATGAAGTGAGTTTTGTGTTTCTGACATACTTGCCTGGGACATGATACTACAGTATTTGTAAAACAAAAGAGGAGACATCTATTTCACAAAATAGGGTATGACCAAGTCTCTTGGTAAGAAAACCATTAAATTTATTTATTCATTCACTTGTTTACTTATTTTCAGACTACTAGTTATTAGTGAAATAAGCCAACTTCCTCCTCCTCCATAAAACACCCCAAACTAAAAATTCATATATTGCAGTATTATTTAAATGCTGATAGGAAAAGTGACACTGTTTTTTGAAGTAATATTTCCTGATATCTCTTACCCATGGTTTGACTCTCAGTATTATCTTCTCTGGAGAAAAAGCTGCCTCTGTCTTTTTTACACATCATCAATTTGAATATGTTTCAAAATAATTGCTGATGCAAAGGATTGAGATGGGACAGGGTGGGGGGACAGGTTAAGAATAAGACAATCATAGTATAAAGAGATTTGAAATAAATCTACAGAGCAGCTTCAAAAATATATTCTACCTGTAGCAAGGGTGGGAGCAGAGTGAGAGGAAGGGGTTGAGAAGTTTCAGGACATAAAGGTTGAGCCCATCTTCATTCAAATTTCTCCTGTAACCACCCAAGTGCTTTCTTGGGAATACCACAATAACCTGGCAAGAATGCACACACTCACGGTTAGTGGAGGTAGTACTTAACTGGAAAAATGTGGGAATTATGTGTATGTTGGCAATTATAAACTCTAGGGAAAACAGTGTTAGGCATTTAGCCTCAGAATCTTACATTTGGTGTACACAGATGAAGTGAACTTGAAGTGACTTACCAAATCTAAGCGTTTTATTTTTGGTTTTCATTATGGTTGTGTCATGAATTTAGTGGTTAACTGTGTAGTTAATTCATATGGGCTACAGAGGGATCCCACTCTCTAGATGAAATCCCCTATAAAATGAGTCTTACTAACCTATAAAAAGAAGAGTTGCATATAACATTAATTTTTTATGAATCGAGTCACATCCTAGATGTAACAATAGAACAGTTTATTGAATCGAGTCACATCCTAGATGTAACAATAGAACACTTTATTGAAATATATCTGAAAGAAAAAGAGAGAAGGAAGAAAGAAAATATTGGATACCTGAAGAATCCTCTTAATGTAATACCAATATCTGCTTCATCAACTTACTCTCTACATTTGTGTTAGGAAGTAGGTAGTTGTGGTACAAAAGAATGCAAGACTTAGCCCCGAGAGATCTGGGTTCCAATTCTTGTCCCGATTGTCACTAGTTGTATGACTTTAAGCAAACATAACATTGCAGGATAGCTTTCCCATAGTTGAGGGAGTCATACTAGACAATGTCCAAAAATTTCTCCAGCTCTTGAATATTATGTTTTATTTTTCAAATTTGGATATCCATTGATTGCATGATGTTTTTACAGTTGCATGCCTATGATATATAAGTA
The DNA here is from genome assembly GCF_018345385.1 of Vulpes lagopus. NCBI lineage: Eukaryota > Metazoa > Chordata > Mammalia > Carnivora > Canidae > Vulpes > Vulpes lagopus. The sequence goes on from NC_054829.1 coordinate 106,791,521, forward strand.
AGGCAACTGAATGCAAAATAAATGCTAATCCCCAGGAGCAATTTAAAGCTACTTCAAAATTGTGGTGCATTGATTACCATCTTATTAACGTGAACGAGATAATAAAAATTCCAGAATCTCTTGACTAACCATTCTGCTTTTGGAGAATCTGGTCCTAGTTACGGTATCGATATTCATGGCCATAGCTTTAGTTTTAATGATGAGGTAAGAAATGGTTTCAAAAGTCAGGGAACCCTTCTGATGCGGTTGAAGGGATACTAAATGTGTAAAGATGCATCTCAATTTTTGGGCCTATATTTTAATAGCTGTATGACACTGCTTGGGTTACTTAATTTCTCTGATGTTTAGCTTTTTTTTTTTTTTGGTCTTTAAGATGGAAATAATATCTCTTTTGCATGCATTGTAAAATAACTGTGGGCAAAGATAATTATGTATATAAGAATTGCTTTTGTGAACCGCAAAATACAAAACATTTTAGACTGTGGTTTAATTTTTCTTCTGTGGCAGGGATTAATCATTTCACACTGTTAGTATCGGGAGGTAGGCAATAATATTTTATAAATGTCTGAGATAGAGACTCTGCTGTACGCGTAGGAACTCACATAATAGCCTCATCATTTTGACCTAAGAGCAAAGAGTGGTACCACCCTGCTTACTGTAGTATTTGGCTGCAAGGGAGGGATATGTCTGAGGAATACTGCAGGGCACTCTACTCTCTTCACGGAAGTGATCTAATTGCTCAGATGAGGACTATGGCAGATATAGTACCATGGACCATCTGACCTGGGGCTTTCATTTCTTTGGGTCTAATCTTTTTTACCTTGGCTCTGTCTCTTACTGGCCACGTGACCTTGTATGTATCACCTTGCGTGAGTCTCGGCGTTCCTACGCATCACTTTGCTCTCCTTCAAGAATGATAGTTGTTATATTTGCTACTCTTTATTATTCTCTAAAGGAAGATATTTGCAGGTATATATATCTTCTGAGACAGTGTATTAAAAGCTCCATGGTTGATGTCATGTGTATTAAAAGTTCCTTGGTTGACTCTTTGCCCCTTTCTCTAATGCCATTGGATGTTGTTATTTAGTAGATTTTACTGAGAATTGCAGACCCAAAATATTGTGTCCTAAATAAAACTGAAAATTATTTCTTGGATAGGAAAAGGTTTATAGATTAGTAGTTTAATACTGATGTGGTGAGTCTGTTCCACAAAGTGTTCAGGGACCCAGCTGTTTCTATCTTGTTGCTCCTTTGCATGCATGTAGGTCTATTATCAAGCTTATTTTGTGGCTCAAGATAGCCACTCCAGGGTGCCTGGGTGTCTCAGTTGGTTAGCCATCTGCTTTTGGCTCAGGTCATGGTCCCAGGATCTCGGGATCAAGTCCTGTGTTGGGCTTTCTGCTCAGTAGGGAGTCTGCTTCTCCCTCTGTCTCTATCCCATTTGTGATTTCTCTTTCTCTCTCTCTCTCACTCTGGTCTCTTAAATAAATACTAAATACATGAAAAAAATTTGTTTTAAAAATAACCACTCCACCTCTAGTCATCTTGTGCACATTCTAGTTACCAGGAAGGAGGAAGGGGCAACAAAGTTATAGAGTCTGTATTATGTGCCATTTAAAGAAGGTCTTCAAAATGGTGTATGGCATTTGTCCATTGGATGAAAATGTAGCTGCCAAATATAACTAGAAACAGGGAGGCTATGAAAAATAGTCTTGCCATGTCCACGAAGAAGAGAACACACTTCAGGGAGAATCTAGCTCCTCTGGGACAAGGACAAGTATACAGGCATTTTAAAACATGTCCCAGAATATAGAGACAAGCAGCAAAAAGGAAAGGGGGGCGTATGTGGTAATAACATTAGGCTGAGTTTGATGAATGTTATGACGATTTGTTTTTGTCCTCATTGCATGTAATTACCAACTACAAGTCATACCTACGCTGAAGACTAACTTGCATGCCTGAGGCTTTTAGTTGGTTGGTTGGTTGGTTTTGTTTTGTTTTGGGGGTTTGTTTTAATACCAAGAAAAGTTTAGGAATCCCAATATCATGTCAGCTAATCCAAGTTATTAGTTTATTTCTGTTAGTTTTTGGATGTCTTATTCACCAACTTATATAAAACCTGAGTTTATACAAAACCTGAGCTTTTGTTCTTAAGCTATTTTTGAGAAGGAAACAATCTTCCAGAGAAAGTATCAATGTCTTCAGTAGCAAGGTTATTCTGCTTTCTGTAAAGCATATAAATTATCTTTAAAAAACACATTACTTGTATGCTGTAAAAGCTATTTTTTTTCACAGGAAAGCCTTGTGTTTAAAAAGGATCTAATAACTTGGTTTAGGGTGTCAATCAATAAAGCACATGAATAACCAGTGAAAAGCCGTCACTATGCTACCCAAGGGGAAGTCATCCAAGAATGAAATCAGTACAACAGCTGAATTGCATCCTTCATCAAACACATGTAAAACAGATCAGAAAGCCATCAATTCCCACTGCTGGCATGGGTGGTCTTTCTACTGCATGTGTAATTTCCAATTTAACAAAGGTTAATACACTTTTTAAATTTGCAATGTCAAAATAGTAAATCCTACGTGAATAAACTAGGTGGCAGTTTTACAGTTTATAATGAATATTTGGTTAAAATAGTGAAGTCATTTTAATTACATTTACAGAGTTTTTCTTTTTTTTTTTTTTTAAGCCAGTGATACATATTTTGGCTAATAGTTTTTATAAGCCAGGAATAAAGTACCTAATATCAGACATAATGGTCCTTGGGGTCAGTATGGCCTGGTATGGTAGGGAGAAGGCAATGAAATACTGTTCAGTAAGCTTTCTAATTAGTGTGTGCTTCCTTTTGCTACCTACATTTTAATCACTTGCAATTTCTGTCCCATTGTTTATTCCTTGGGATAACTTATCTTTATTTTTTTTATTTATTTTTTTTTTTTTGGGATAACTTATCTTTAGATACCAGTTTGAATATTTAATCTGTTCTTGGCTTTTATTTTGAATGTCCCCTTAAATTTTAGCACAATATTATTAATATGAAATTTACTTATTCCTGAGATGAAATGTGTTTGTAACTTTGGCTTTCTGTAATTGACTCCCTCCTACCCACCATTTTCTTTAATTAAAAAATTCTCTATAGGAGCAAGTCATGGAAGGCTGAAAAGTTAAATTTGTTTCTTTTTTTTTTTATCTGCAGTAAATTCATTTTAGCAATTGTGTTCAATACTGAAAGTTGTCGCTATTGTCTTTTTTTGTTTCTTGTTTTTGTTTTTGTTTTTGAGAGAGAGAGAGAGAGAGAAAGAGAGAGAGAGAGAGAGAGAAACAGAGACACAGAGAGAGGGAGAAGCAGATTCCATGCAGGGAGCCTGATGTGAGACTCGATCCTGGGACCCCAGGATCATGCCCTGGGCCGAAGGGAGGCCCTAAACTGCTGAGCCACCCAGGGATCCCCCAAGTTGTCTCTATTGTTAAAAAAATAGAAAGCCACATGAGCCAAATGAGTCACCTCAGTTTATTCCATTTATTTCAGTAATCACATATTGAAAGGCTACTTGGTTCCAGGTGCTTCTTCAAGATTGGAAAATACAAAGGCAAGTGAAGCACAGTTCCTTATCTTGAGAATTTTAGAATCTAGACTGGAATTTGAACCTTCTAATTTCAACTACTTTAAGAAAACTAAAATAAAATATCAATCATCCTGAGAAATCTAAATTAGGGGTTTAAGATAAGAAATAGATGATTTAACCTTAATGGAAACAGTACAGAGGTATGCTTTTAAATACCTATATCCTTGTCCTGACTTTACATGTGGGTTTTTAATCTCTCTCTATATTACTAATGTTCTAGTGATGCTTTGAAAATAAGAAGACCCCTCTATCCCAAATGCATTACAAAGACCATTTGTGTAGAACTTGGAGCTTATGAAAATCTAGTTTTGTTTTCTTTACCCAAAGAGCCTTTCTATTTTATAGCATTTTGACTATAAGAAGAGTGTTAAAGTCAGAAGAGGTATTCAGATCTCTTGATTTGAGCAGTGGTGCATTTTCTTCCAAGTTGAGTTACAAAGAAAATGGCCAATGATCAAGGATAGATATTGATCTCATATACCGCAACCTCTATGAATCTATTATCTTTCAAATATCAGCTTAGTGTTTAATCTCAAAGCCTTATTTCCTTAGGCGTCTACAGCATATAAAACACAGAGCCTCTGAGAAAGAGAAACTTCCAACCTCAATCATATCAGTAAAGTAATTTATCACAAAGTAATAAAGTTGCTTTGGCATAACCTTTAGGAGACTTACTATGTAAGTAGGAGATGCTTAATGTTACCTCAATGCAAAATAAAAAAGAAACAAATGAAGTTTTGTATCAAAACAAAGAGCCTGAGAGGCATGAGGCACAGGAGTGTAAAATCCTCTACAGCCTGCCTAATGATTTTTCTTTTTTAATGTTTCTTTTCTTCTTTTCTAGTCAGCAGTCAGTGTCATCTTCCTTCCTTCCTTCCTTCCTTCCTTCCTTCCTTCCTTCCTTCCTTCCTTCCTTCCTTCCTTTTCTTTCTTCTTTCCCTCACCCCTTCTTCTCCTTTGCTTGCCTTTCAGTTTCTTGCCCCCTTTCCCTCACTTTTTGAAAATGGCAAGTTGTACCCCACCTTTTCCTGGTGGGACTTCTCTGATCTCTGATGGTTCTGTTAGGAAAGAGACCAGTGATTCCATGGGGGACAGCACATAAATGGGCTCTTTTCTTTCTTTTTAAATATATTGTTAATTTATTTATTCATGAGAGACACAGAGAGAGGCAGAGACATAGGCAGAGAGAGAAGCAGGCTCCCTGAGGGGAGCTGGATGTGAAACTGGATCAGGGCCCTGGGATCACAACCTGAGCCAAAGGCAGATGCTCAACCACTGAACAACCCAGGTGCCCCTTAGCTCTGGCACCCTTGATCCTGATCATCCTTGTATTATTTGGTAATGCTGCTCTCTGTTTCATTTAGAATTGGCCCTGCCAATCTCCCGGTCACATATATTAGCTAATATACCAATGTTCACTCCTCATTTGCTCTCCATCTTTCAAAAATGTGTGGATTTCCTCATCTACTGCTTTTTTCCCCCCTTCTTACATTCTCATCCCTGTACCTGTTTATAAAAAATATTTTTAGTCTTTACTATTTTATGTCTTTGGGCAGGCCTGTGGAAGGAGACTGTGGCTGGAGAGGGCATGTCCTCCTGGCCCTGGGGTTGGTAGCTGAGCTCCATGTGACAGGAGTTCTGGGGCTGTTGGACTAGGACTTTGGATTGAACTGAAACTTTATCCCATCGGCTTCCATCTACTTGCTTTCCTTATGTTATTTAGCATTCTTTAGATAATTTACTCTTTGTACTAGTTTCCTATTGTTGCTGTAAAACAAAAACAAAAACAAAAACATTCCACAGATGTACTGGCATAAAACACTACAAATTTATTATTTTACAGTTCTGGAGGTTAGAAGTATAAAATGGGTTAGCAAAACTGTGTTCCTTCTGGGTACTCTAGGAGAGAACTCATTTCCTTGCCTTTTCTAGCTTCTAGAGACTGGCAGCTTCCCTTGGCTCATGGCCCCATACCACTGGCACCTCTAATTCTATCTCCTTCTCTGACTCTGACCTTCTATCTCTTTCTTCCATCTTTAAGGACTCTTGTGATTATACTGGACCCACCTGCCTAGTCCAGGATAATTTCCCTGTCTCAAGGCCCTTAATCACAGCTACAAAGTCCTTTTCCAGGTTTTAGGGATTATAATATAGACTTCTTTGGGGGTTGTTATTCTCCACATAACTACAAATATGTATCTTTTAAGACGTCTTCCTCTCCTTCTTCTTCTTCTCCTCCTCCTCCTCCTCCTTTTTTTTTTAGGTTAACATAAGAAATTTCTTTATTTGTTTCATATGTGGAATGGTTCCCAGATTCATTACCAGCCTCATTGCCACCCTCTATATTTATTCCTTATTGGAAATGTCTTTTTTAAATGTCCAGAACTGAATATAAATATGATCAGACTCAGGAAGATTCAGTGACGATGACATTTTCCTGCTTCTGGGCACTCTACTTCTATTAATGCAGCTCAAGATTTCATTATTTTCTTGGGGAACATTGTTGACTAATATTGATCTTTTTGCCAACTAAAATCCCTTAATCTTTTTCATGTAAACTACTTGTAAGTGAGGTTTTTCCCATTCTGTATTTCTACAGGATTCTCAAATTGCAAAATAAAAACAAAAATAACAAAGATGTATTCAGGTCCTCTTAGGTGCCAGAAACTGGACACTGTTATACTTAGGTAAGCCAAGGGGCAGCTGCTTAGATGTCATCAGAGTCCTCGAGCTTGCTTTCAGATTTAAATAAAATTGCCATGGACCCTATGTCAAGAATGGAGGGAATTACATCAGCCCTCAAATACGTTCAAGATTTTTGGGGGAAGTTTATGTTGTGATTGGTTACCTCTGCTAATCATCTAAAATTTCAGAATGCTCAACTCCCAACCTATATCCTTCCTTAGATGCTGCTGCCACTTTTCTGTACTCTCTCATCCTGTTCTGGATACCTCAATTCCTGAACTTCCCCAAAGTTCCACAGACCCAAGTTTGTGCATGTAGACTTTTACTGAAGACCTGGGGTTATGAAGGGAGATAATATGCAACCTAGAATATAAGCAACAATAGATATTAGATCTCAAAGTCCTTTTATAATTCCTGCCTCTGAGAGCTCCTCACAGGACTGGTTCTTGGCATAGAGCCTGGCTTTATATCACACTGCTTGTCTTCTCACTTTTTCCCTCCTTTCAGCCTGTCAGGCCTGATCCCTCTTCCCTCTTCTCTTGTATTTCTTGCTTCAGAGCCCTCATTTGAGACTATCTATCTATCTATCTATCTATCTATCTATCTATCTATCTATCATTATTTATTTATTGAAAAAAGAACCTATCAAGGTATTTGACAGAACAAAAAATAACTTCTCCACCTAATGAAGAATATCTTACAAGAATTTTAGCATTGGGTAAATATTCATCTTATGTGTAATCTCTGAAAAATTCAATCCCAATCCCATAAAACTATTTATATTATGAAAATAAAATACTTGTATATTGAGAAACCATTTCTATTTTAAGACAGTTGTAACTATAAATTATCACTTGCAATATGATGATTACTACTCATTATTTTGAATTTCAAGCCCCACAGTAATCTAGGAACCCTGTGAAGTTTTACTTCTGGTAGTGAACATCCTGCAGATACACACATGCGAGTCTGGCTGCCTGAGAACTGTGGGATTCAAACCTGAATACCATGAATCTAAAGGTGTCTCTCACAAAAAGTGTTTCTTCCCCCTTTTACTAAGAAAAGGAAAGACTATATTTTATTTAGCCTGTTTTATGGGTTTATGTCCTCAAAAAATAGATGAAGTCCTAATACCCAGTAAGTACCCCAGGATGTCACCTAATTTGGAAATAGGCCTTTTCACAATGAGCTTATTATGGTAGGTCCTAATTCAAAATAACTGGTGTCCTTATAGAAGGGGGCAATTTGGATACAGTCATAATACCGGGAGAGTGCCATGTGAGGCAAAGGTCTGGTGACATGTCTATAAGCCAAGCAACACCAAGGGTGCCAGCAAACCACTGAAAGCCAAGAGAAAGCCTTGGAGCAGATTCTCCTTTACAACCCTCAGAAGGAATAGCCCCACTAATGCCTTGATTTCAGAAAGCTAGCCTCCAGAACTGTGAGGCAATAGATTTCTAAAGCTGCCTCATTTGTAGTACCATGTTATGGCAGCCCTAGCAAACTAGTAAAGTGCATTTGACGAGAACAAAGACTTTGTTAACCATTTCTGAACTCCTTGTTTTATTTCTAACCTAAAACATTGTGGGAAGATGCTTCATTTTGGTGAGAAAAATTTCTTACTATAGGTAAACTGTTTCTTTCTTTCTTTATTTTTTATTTTTTTAAGTAAACTGTTTCAACGTGAATTAACATGAACTGAAATTCCTTATAATTCATCAAATAATCTATCTGAAAATGATGCTTCTAAGTGGGGAGATTAAGTAGGTGTTTACTTTTGGGTCTTGTATTTCTTCTTGGAAGGACTGTCTGCTTGTGGTTCAACCAAATGCTTGTAAGTACTGGCCAGATCCAGAAAGTGGACATGAGTGCATTGGGAAGATCAGAGCAGCACCAGTACTGCCACTCCATTTAACTAATTCATCCTTAAACACAAACAAAAGTGAACAAAAGCTCTCTTGAATCTGCATTTTCCCTCTCAGCTACACTGTATAAACAAACTTTTAAAAAGAACTATCTAGGAGCATCTGTGTGGCTCAGTCATTTGAGAGTCAGACTCTTGTTTCAGCTTGGGTTGTGATCTCAGGGTCAAAAGATCTGGCCCCATGTCGGGCTCTGAGCTCACTGGGGAGTCCGCTGGAGATTCTCTCTCTCCCTCTGCCCCTCCCCACTAAAATATATATATTTTTAATTTAAACTATCTATACACTCTGTGTCCACTTTCTCATCTTCTTTTTATTCTTTGACTTTTTGAACCTGGCTTTACACGTTGTCATCTTGGAACTGCTCTTGCTGAGGGCCCAGTGTCAGCAACGTTTCTCCTCATCTTAGTTGCCCTGTAAGTCAGCACTGTTGACCATTTCCTCCTTGTTGATACCCATGTCTGTCTTCTACCGTACCCTGCTCTCCTGATTTTCACCATACTTCCCTGGTGGTGCCTTCTGTCTTTGCTGGCTCTTCCTCCTTTTTCTGCTCAGTATACATTGCTTTGACCTAGAACTTATTTTCTTACTAGTTTGTACACTCTCTACAGGTTATTTCATTCAGTCTCATAGTTTGAAGTATTATATATATGAATGAATCCCAAACTGATGTCTTCAACTCTGACCTGCCTTCTGAATTCCAGACATTTACATCTAACTATATGCCTCCTTGACATCTCCATTTGTACATCTCCTTGTATCTTCAACTAACATACTCCACACTGAATTGTTGATTCTCATGCAGCCAAGCCTATGATTCTTCCAACTCTTCATTATCTCAATAAAATCTGCCCAAAGTCTGGAAATCAGCCTTTCTTCCTCTTTTACCCTACTCACATCCACTTCCTCTATCATTTAACTGCTACTCTAGCCCAGGCCATGATCATCGACTGTTAAGTGAATTTAATAGCCTCTGACCAATCTCTCTTCTGCCCATCCTGCCTTCCCCATCCAACATTAATTCTTCACACAGCATCTAGAAATATCTTGATATATGAAAGTCAGATCATTCCATTCCCCTGCTTAAAACTCTTCTGTGACTTTCTGTTGTACTTGGAATACAATCCAAACAATCACATGCCCTTCAGAATCTACATGCCCTGTCCCTGCCCCCCACCCTGTGGAACACTATCCCTCACTCACTGCCTTCCATCACACTGTCCTCTTGAATTTCTCGAACAGACCAGATTTTGTCTGTGTCAGGATATATTCCATCTCCCTTCTGCTTGAAATGCTAAGCTAATAGAATTATGTGAAGAAAGAAAAATAGTTAAGGCATATTTTGGTGTTAAGTCACTTAATATAAGCTCTGTTTGTGGCAGGGAAACTGAGGTGCCCCTCTAGTCCAGGCACCCAGGGTTCCAGAAGGCTGAGCCTTCCAAGTGGAGGGTTTCTTACCTATATCTGTGTGTGGACCAGAACTGTGGCAGGTGGGTGGTCTTTTGCATTTGAAAGTCCTCACAAGGGCAGTTTCAGGCAGGAGATTGTTCTTTGGGAAGAGAATATGGTCAGAATGATTTCTTCTACAATCATTAATTACTTTAAGTTTTGTATCATTTTTTTTAAAGAAGCAAATCTTCTTTTTTAAATTTTTTTAAATTTTTATTTATTTATGATAGTCACAGAGAGATAGAGAGAGAGGCAGAGACACAGGCAGAGGGAGAAGCAGGCTCCATGCACCGGGAGCCCGACGTGGGATTCGATCCCGGGTCTCCAGGATCGCGCCCTGGGCCAAAGGCAGGCGCCAAACCGCTGCGCCACCCAGGGATCCCAGGTTTGTATCATTTTGAGGGGAATTGATTTGGTAACATACAGGTAAAAAGGTGTGCAAGAGTTGCTTTCTTTGCGTGCAAAATAATAAGTGAAAATTAACTGATAAATTGATGTTCCTGGGATCATCCTTTCCTTTTTTAAAAATACCTGTGAAAACTATAAACCTATATTTTCCAATATCATTGCTTTTATTTTAGAAACATATACTCATTTCCCAAATTTTAATTATTCACATTCCAGTTTCAAGATTTTTGCAATCTCTCTATATCATTTGTGTTAATGTGTGTGTGTGCATTTTTAACTCTTTCTTAAGAATAATCTCTGAGAAATCAAAATTTTACGTTCTAGTTGGCATACTTCAATTTTTTTGCATACTTCTATTTGTAACAAAACAAGTGAATAATTAGTAAAATTAAAAGTATTCATATATCTACCATATAAAATAATTGTGAATCATCAATATGTAAGTGCACTTTTAGGAAAAGCTATTATCTATTATCACTAAAGTCATCTTTATCTATCCAACATAGTTTGGCACCATATTTGCCTCATTTTGTTGTGTTTTATTTAGGCTAAGAATGAAAAGAATTTGTATTTCCTGAGCATGAACCAGTTGATGACATCAAGTTTGTTATGGGACATGTAATTAGGCTGTAATTGAAATTTTGCCTCATATAATAGAAAAGATATAAAAATCCACCTATGAATAATGCAGGAATGTAGTTACCAAGGTACATCTGTCTCTATACATTTATGCTTTTTAAAAAATATTTTTGAAAAAAAATATTTTTGAAAAAAATATTTATGTTTTGAGCCTTTCTGTTATTGCTGTCCATTTGTGAAAAGGACTGGTCAATCCCACTTAGCATTAACCCTTTGCACATGGAGACTACTGTTGGAGAGAGTCCAGCTTCAGGTTTACAAATAATGAACTAGTGGAGTAGAGCACATACCCACAGATCAACCCAGTTCCACATATAATGGAATATACTCATTCATTGTATGACATACATAAATGTCCATATAAAATAAGAAATTTGCTTTTCAATAGAGTGCTGGGTGGCTTGTTCTCTGTTATTCTTGGTTCTCTTTTTCATGAACCATACCTATTCACTAGGTTGGGACCTTGGTAATAAGACAGATCAGAGTTAACTGGACTACATGGGAATCAAATTGAAGACCAACTTTGACCTCATTAGCACAATGATACAGTCAGCTAAGATTATCAGATTCAACACTCATGGAGACAAAGGACAAACTCATTTGAAAGGGAAGTTGGATGTGTGGTTAATACATGATTCAGCTTTATAAAGCAAGAAGATTAGAAAGAGAGTTGTAAAAACACCAGAGAGCCCATCATAAAGTTGGATTTTTTGCTCTGCATATTTGTCTCTGTTTCCCAACTCACAGTCAGTGGTAGTCAGTGGTAGGAAAATGCTTAGGAAAGAGGACTAATTCATCAGGGTGTCAGTAGATACAGTCAGGCAGAAGGACACAGTAAGCCATTAGAATGTAATCACTCTGCAAGTATCACTGAAACTGTGCTGATTGTACTAGTACCACTCACATATTGACAATGGACATCAGGGGTCCAGTGTAACTGTTGGAACCAACAGGCTGACATTTTCTGGGTGCCGTAACTGGATATCATAGCTACTATTTCCGATGGATGTTTAACTTAAGCAACATGTCTGTGTTCAATGAGAATGTTAGGGTTAGGATTTCCAAAGCAACAGACTCCAAGGGCAGTGAAGGCAGTCTTTATTAAGGAACAGGATACAGTGTGTAGAAGAAGTCTGTGAAGTGTATCTGTCTGGCCACTTTTGTAGACTCAGGAAATAGCATTAGTGCAGGATCATCAAAGGACAATTCTCCATATATCTGACCACATCTGAAAACCTGTTTATCCTCTCTAAAGACAGGCAACTTAAGTAAAGTTTTTTTTTCCCCCTTCTTCTCTGTTGTTTCCCACCCTTTTCCCCTTTAAAGACATTTTCTTCCTCTTGTTTTCCACACATAATTTTATTGTGACACACTCTCTAATTTATCTTGACCTTGATCTTCTTTGTTTGGTAACTAGGAGTTTGTATTAATGATATGCTGTGGGTACCAGGCATTCACATTCCCAGTCTAGGCTAGGCTTCTGAGTGGGCGATCCATCTGGCGTGATTTCAGGAGCATCAGGCAGCCCCTTCAGCCCTCAAATACCCTTGGGTGTGCGCCTAAAATTAGATGATTAGAGACGCATTAGTTTATTTCTCTATTTAGTCATTATTCACTGAGCAGCTACTGCGTGCTAAGCACCATGTGAGATACTGAAATGACGCGAATGCAGACAAAGCATGGTGTCTGTTTCAGGCACTTGCAGTTTACTGCAGGACCCTTATAATACTTGTAACACTTATCTTTTGGACTTTGAAGCCCCTATTCAAAAGCAAAATCTCTGGGACTAAATACCCAGACTTGAGCTACTAATTCTTTAGGGGGATTTAACTTCAAGCTGAGAGGAAGACTGTAGAAAGAGCTTTTGGCTTAGTCACTTGGGAGGCAGGACCCAACATGAGAGAGGAAATGCCATTTTGCTTACAGCATTGATTTGAAGAGGTGCAAAGGTGGTGAGGGTGTCCTGGGGGTACGCTGATCCTTATACCGAGAGATGAGGGAGCTAAAGCCTCCATTTCTTTGCCCCATTGTTACTGTTTTCTGGGGAGTGCAGAAAATAGATATCTAAGTTTCTGAAAATTCGCCTTAGTGGCCCTGTTTTATGTTGCTAACATTGAGTTCATCTTTCAGATAATTTGCTATTGCTTTTCATTTTCTAAAGTATGTTTTCCTAAACCAACTGTCTTCTTTGACTGTTTACATATTATTAATGCATATTTTCAAAAGCTGTATGATATTATTTTCCCAAAGGTGTAAGATTGTTATACTAAAAGGATTTGAGTTAGGGTTTGGAAAATTTTATTTATTTTTAATTTTTTTTAATTTTAAAGATTTTATTTATTTATTCATTCATGACACACACACACACGCACACACACACACACACACACACACACAGAGAGAGAGAGAGAGAGAGGCAGAGACACAGGCAGAGGGAGAGCCTGACGTGGGACTCGATCTCGGGTCTCCAGGATCACGCCCTGGGCTGAAGGCGGTGCTAAACTGCTGAGCCACCCGGGATTCCCAGGGTTTGGAAAATTTTAACTTTTCACTATTTTGATCCTAGGAAATGTTGTGTCTCTCCTTGAATATTTACTTCTTTTTATACCAGTATCTAAATAATTGAAAAGATAGGGAACCATATGTTGTATGTGGCTTTATTTTGTAAAGTGACTTTATTTTGTAAAGTGACTTTATTTTGGTATAAGAGCAATAGATTCTTTGATCACTTTTGTAAAAGCATAACTGTTTGAAATTATATGTTCTTCTGATTAAGATTAAATCATCTTAATGAGATATTATCTTATTATATCATTTTGGAGCTGAGTACAATTTTTACTGTGTGCTAGTAGTTGAAATAGTTATTTCTCCTGATCTAAGGGCAAGTAATCTTAATAAGGTCACCCTGATATTATGGTCACAGTAAAGCTCAACAGCAAGCCTCTACAATATTCAAAAGCAAGGCCTTCATCTCCATTCAACTCATTCCACAAAACCTCTCATCCGGTGTTCTCTGGCTTGACTGGGATTCGCCCTCTCTCTTTTCTCCCACATCTAATCAATTACTAGGTTTTGTCAGTTGTACCATAAAATTGTTTCTCATGCTCACCAGTGCATTTCCATCATCTCTGACACTGTCTTAATTTAGTTCCTTATTTCTTCTCAACCAGAAAATCGCAAACCCTCCTACTACTTCCTCAGCCCTCAATGCACCTCTCTGAGCCTGACCTGTCTAGGGTTCAGCATTCATTGGGACTTTTCCTGTCTTTTCCTGCTTTCAAGAACTCTCTCTATTGCCAAAGGAATCAGGTCCAAGATCCTAGGCTTGCATTTATGGCCTTCTGCAATCCAGCCATGACTTATCTTTCCAATGTTAGCTTCCTCTACAAGCTCTATTCCCATGTTCCTGTACATCATTCCCCCCTCATGCCCTTTATCTTGCCCTCTGGGAATTTATTCAAATGATTCCTTCTACCTGACTGTCTTCTCTTATACTCTGACCTTCAAAGTCCTGACCCATTCCTCATGAATGCCACCTTCCAAGAACTTTTCCCAGCCTCCAATCTCCCCTTTCTCTCTGCTATTGCTACATAAATCATGAGAGTAGTTAAATTTACTCATGTTAGTTATAAGTGTTCATACATGTATTAATCTGGTGAAGGTATGTAATGCTGTGGTAACAACAACAACAAAAACAAACACCAAAATGTTAGTGGCTAAGCCGTGCTCTATGTGGCAGCTCAATTTTCCAGTCTGCTTTGACACCTCTATCTCAGCAAATGCTTTCACAGTTGCCACAGCAGGAGAAGAAAATATGGGAGTCATCTATTATCTCTTAGTCACTTCTGTCTGGAATTGATACAGTGACTCAATTGAGAAAATTACTCCTCATATTTCATTGGCCAAAGCAAGCTACCTTTAAGTTGACAGAGGAAGGTAAAAATCCTGAATGTGCAGAAGAGAGATGGGAACCAGAAATATTGGTGAGCACTATTAATTTCTTTCTTGGCATTGTATATATCTTTTATTTCCTTTTCTTCTCTCATTGCATTAGCTAGGGCTTCTAGTACAATGCTGACTAGGAGTGGTGAGAGGGAACATCCTTGTTGCATTCCTGATCTTTGAGGGAAAGCATCTAGGTTCTCACAATTGAGTAAAATGTTAGCTGTAGGTTTTTTTTTTTTAATGGATGTTCTTTATCAAGTTGAGGAGATCCCCCTCTATTCCTATTTAGTTGAGCATTTTTTATCATGAATGAGTGTTGGGTTTTATTAGTTGTTTTTATTGCATTATTAATATGATCATATGGTGTTTCTTAGTTTATTGATGTGATGGATTGCTTTAATTGATAATTGAATGTCTGAGCCATCATTGAATACTTGGAATAAATCTTACTTGGTCACGATATATAGTTCTTTTTATACATAGTTTAATTCAATTTGCTAATATTTTTAAAGGATTTTTGCATTTACATTCATGAGAGAGATTGGTCTATAGTTTTTCTTTCTTGTAATATCTTTGTCTGGTTTTGGTATTAGGGTAATTGTGACCTCAGAATGAGTTTGGAAGTATCGTCTCTGCTTTTATTTTCTGGAAGAGGTTACAAGAATTGGTATAATTTCTTCCTTAGATATTTGGTAGAATTCACTAGTGAAACCATCTGGGCCTGGTGCTTTCTCTTTTGGAAGGTTATTAATTACAGATTCAACTTAAAAAAAGATTTATGTATTTATTTATGTATTTTGACAGAGAGAGTAAGATAGAGAATGCACGTGCCAATTTTGGGAGGGGAAGAGAGTGAGAAAGTGATTATGAAGTGGTCTCCCTGCTGAAGGTAGAACCCATCTCAGGGCTTGATCTCACAACCCTGAGATCATCACCTGAGCTAAAATTGAGAGTTGGAGGCTTAGCTGACTGAGCCACCCAGGCACCCCACAGATTCAACTTTTCAAATAGATATTGGCCTATTCAAATTATCTATTTTTCTTTGTGTGGGTTTTGGTAGATTGTGTCTTTCAATGAATCGATCCATGTCACCTAAATTATCACATTTGTGAACACAAAATTGTTCATAATATTCCTTTATTATTCTTTTAATGTTCATGGGCTCAGTAGTGATGGCCTCGCTTACACTGCTGATATTAGTAATTTGTGTCTCCTACCTTTTTCTTAGTTAGTTAGCTTAGGTAGAGGCTTATCAATTTTTGTGAATCTTTTTAAAGGACTAACTTTTGGTTTCATTGATTATACTGTTCCTGGTTTGAATTTTATTGATTTCTGTTCTAATTTTTATTATTTCTTTTCTTCTGCTTCCTTTGGATTTATTTTGCACTTCTTTTTCTAGTGTCCTAAATTGGAAGCTTAAGTTGTTGATTTTAGATCTTTCTTCTTTTCTAATAGCACTATTAATTTCTCATAATGTATGTGAAAGTTATTCATGAGAAAATTAATTCATAAATTAACAAATAGTTGGCATGCATGCCTTGTTCTTCCTTGTATTCTTCTAGGTCACAAGGAAGTGTCAATAAATCAGTGTTTTCCAACCTTCAGTCATTTGTATTGCATCTTCACATTTTGCTATTGTCTTGTGCTATTTGTGATAATAATTTTTTTTAGCAGCATCATTTTTAAATTAAATTAAAATCCTTAGAATTGAATTTTTAAATTATAAGTAAAGCCTAGAATCTCTTCCCATAAATAGAGATTGTTTTGAAAAATAAATATTGAACAATTAAAATGAGAATATTGGTTGAAGACCAACTAAAGTCATTATAAGTACTAGCAGTCTTAGTAGTATGCTTTTGGAAACACTGAACCACATATTAATGAAAGAGGATGCAAATATATCCCTCAGTTCTTTTCAGGGGCTAAGAACTTTTTACTTTATGTTCTTAGGATAGCATCTCACAACTGAGGATAACCATTAACAGAATGTTGAGTTTGTGAAAGAAAAAAGCATTTGATTTGTAGTTAGAAAACATGAATTTATGTGCCCTGTATTTCTGCTTTGTTGCTGTATGATGTAGAGAGTCACACAGAAATCCTTGTTGGTAGAATCAATGATATCCACTTGATTGTGTTTTAGATATAAGCGAGATGAATTATGATTGTGCTTTCATATGTCTTGTCCTATGGGAATATGATAATGATTTTTAACAGATATGCCTGTATCTACCCCCAAATAATACAAGATTCAAGGTGTACCAGAGGTTAGTTATTTGGTTTTTAAGCAAGGTCTGTGCAATTTTTCTTTTGAAATGAATATTTGTCCAGAGGTATAGTTAGTTATGAATTGCCAAAGAAGATTCATATTAGAAAATTTTTTAAAAAATATTTATTTATTTGAGGGAGAGGGAGAGAGAGAGAGAAAGAGAATGTATGTGAGTGGGGGGAGGGGCAGAGGGAGAAAGAGAATCTTAAGCAGGCTCCTCACCTAGCATGGAGCCCGATGTGGGGCTCCATCTCACAACCCTGAGATCATGACCTGAGTCAAAGCCAGAAGGCAGATACTTAACTGGCTGAGCCATCAGTTGCTCCAGAAAAAATTTTAATCAAAATTACTGGAGAAAGAATTCGGTGAAAAGATGATAACTTGGAAAATATTTCTTCCTAAGATTTCTATAAAGGTGAAAAAGCCATTCTTTAATTTATAGGTGTCCCTAGTTAGAGAATGGCAGTAAATTGTAAGGCATGTTGATATGGCCTTACCCACTCCTTTTTCTATTTCTCAAGTTTCTGTCATTTCTTTTTTTTTTGCTAAAATTTTCTAAGCCATTATTTCAGAATTATATCCAAACCCAATGACAAAACATTGTTTGGTACCATGTAAGCAAAAATCATTAAATGATTAAATGTTCATCCATTAGCTGGATGTTTGGTTTCTGAGCCATTATACTAGTAGTTGGAATAAAAACCAAGGTAAATTAACAAATAGTTTAGGAGCCAAAAAGAAACATATCTTAAGATAAAATTCCTTGAAACATTTTATAAGGATCGTTTTTTTTTTAAAGATTTTATTTATTGGGATCCCTGGGTGGCGCAGCGGTTTAGCGCCTGTCTTTGGCCCGGGCGCGATCCTGGAGACCCGGGATCGAGTCCCACGTTGGGCTCCCAGTGCATGGAGCCTGCTTCTCCCTCTGCCTATGTCTCTGCCTCTCTCTCTCTCTCTGTGACTATCATAAATAAATTAAAAAAAAAGATTTTATTTATTCATGAGAGAGAGAGACAGGCAGAGACATAAGCTGAGAGAGAAGCAGGCTCCCTGTGGGGAGCCTGATGTGGAATTTGAATCCAAGACCCCAGGATCATGACTTGAGCCAAAGGCAGATCTCAACCACTGTGCCACCCAGATCCCTAGGATCAAGTTTTTTAAAAAGGTACATTTAAGAAGCTATTTAATATATAAGCATTAGAAAATTTTGTTGTCATTGGTATAATGGGGTCAATCTTTGGACTGGATGACAGTCATAATTTTTGAGGTCACAATACTTTCTGTATTGTGAAAAATAAATAAATAAATAAATAAATAAATAAATTTAATATTTTACAGAGCCTAATTTAATGATACATAATCTTGACATCAATAATAGACATAATCTCATCTACATGGATAATCAAAAGTCTGAAAACTATACTTTTACTGAATATGTACCTTTTGAGCAAGACTAATAATGAAGAATGGGAATCAGCTCCTGTGATATTTATGCAACTGCTAACCTCTGACTGAAGTCAGTGGGAGCTTGCTTACGTAAGGACTGCAAGCCTTAGCCTCCAGAGATTAAAAGGGAAAAAAAATCCTTAAACTCTTTCAACATTAATATTGCCTGTAAGGAATCCAGCCATGATTTAAGCCAGGGAGCTTTTTGAACCTAGCAAGTAGAAGGGTAAACAATAAACACCAGTTATTTTAAGCACGATCTAATCAGAGTTCAATGAGAAGCAATATTATATTTGATCTCTAAGGTATTAATACTTGTATATCACTATTAGACATTTTTATGTAGCCCATTATCCAAACAATGGCTTAAGTATGTGGTATTTAATAAATCAAGGTTCCACGGCCATGGAGCTGAGAGGGAGTGGGAATGAAGCATCTTCTCTTCTTCTTCTTTTTTTTTTTTCCTCAGGTGCAATTCTCTGTTATATAAGAGAAGTGTGGCCTTCCTTCTCATAGCACTAAAAGTGAGATAATCCCTTTGTAAGAAATCAGTAAGTACGGTCTGCTTAATCTAGTCCCAGTGTGAAACTGTTGACATTTGTTCTTTTTTCTATCATTATGTGACTGGGCCTGTTTTGTGCTGGATTAGGCACAAATCTCCTATGCAGCACATTTGGCATGTTACTAGTAGTTTAACTTCATTAATAATGTATGAAGAAAATGTAATCCACGACAAGGAAGGAAAGAGAAGTATTTTTTTTTTTTTTTTGCTTCTCCCAAATCCTTTGGAATGAGTAATTATTCAACATTATATGTTTGATGTTATATTTTACAATTGAACTTCCATGGTGATATTTAAAAAAGAAACTTTGGCAAATGCTTGCAAAAAACACACCTTTTAAAATTTTAAATACGATTTACTGATGGCCAGAACTTGTTAAACATAGTAGGAAATTAAATATTTATTCAGCTTATTTCATTTTCAGGGTCATAAACGCTCTTTCTGAGTCATCCCCAATAACAAGAATTTCCACCAGCAGAGCCATTAACAGGCATCATGATAGGAGAGTGCTAAATTAAGATGAGATTGTATAAACAAATCAGAACATAGGCAGACTTGCACAGGAGTGCAAATGATCATTTCTGATTGAAATGTTTATAGCTAAATGAGTTTGGCTGCATCAAACATCAATGTGCCAAAAGATAAACCCCTTGCTGCTGCTGCTGCTGCTGCTGCTGCTTTCTTATGTTTTCTAAGCTGCTTTACAGATGAAAATGGAACTATATTTGGAACACTGTTTTCTATTTTTCCATACTATTGATATTTGTGGAAAGTCACAAAATGGCCTGAGGAAGCTAAGCTCACCCCAAGCAGTGGTCACTTACAAGTACTTTTGTACTCTGTACTCCTGTCACATTTGGGCGATCAGAGCAACAGCTGGGGAGACTTTTTCAACAAAGATGAGTGTCAGATAATCCTGATGAGATTCCACATCCAACATCTTTTGTAATTATGTCACATTCAGCTGTAATGGAATAATTCAAGCTGAAAGGACAAGCTTTGATCCTTTCTTAAACCTTTCCCTGTGGACTGGCTATCTAAAAGATTTAAAGATATTTCTGTTACAAGATCTAGTGTTTCCTCAGAGAAGTCATGCTTCTGAAACATCGTGATCTACAAGAACAATATCAAGTTTGCCAAACACATTTCTGAAAGCGTCATTTTTTGGGAGGAGGGGTATGTTGAATGAAGATGTCAATAATAAGCTGTTCTTCAATTTTCATCTAGACTATCAAGATTCATTGTCTTATTCTGTCATCCAAACGGGCAGATAGAGAAGTGACTTAAAATATATTTGGAGATGTGTCATTTAAAGCATCTGTGTGCAAATTCATGCATGCGCTTATTAAATTGTGTTTTAAGACAAACAGGCCTAGCAAAATGCTAGCTATGTTTTAGAATTGAAAAATAAAAAGTTATCACAACACTAAGACGTTCAAATCCCAAACATCTCACAGGAAATCTTTGTGTGTGCAAAATCATTAAACCTTGCATTTATTGCACTTCTACATTATACTAATGAAATTGACAAAAAAAAAAAAAGAAATTGACAGTGTAGACTTTCAAATTCTAACTAAACACAGGATTTTTGATTAATAATAAAGATTTGTCATGTTAAAAATCACTTATTTTTGCTCATAATGATCCTGTTTCCGATTTATCAATTTAATTCTTTTTATCTTTCATTCTTGCCTGCAATAATTTTTTCTCCATATTTCTCTGTTTCTTTTCTCCTTTCTAGTCCCAATATTTTTTTTCTGAGCCTATGTTACTGACAATAGGAAAAGAATGTGACAGGGAAGAAAATGTGGCCCTGACATTAATTTTGACTTGAAGAAAATTATTGCTGAATGGAAAATCGGTGTTAGAAAACCAGCTTTCTTTGAGTATGATTTTATTTTTTTACTGTTTTTTAAAGATTTTATTTATTTATTCATGAGAGAGAGAGAGAGAGAGAAGCAGGGACACCGGCAGAGGGAGAAGCAAGCTCCATGCACGGAGCCTGATGCAAGACTAGATCTCGGGTCTCCAAGATCACGCCCTGGGCTGAAGGCAGGTGCTAAACCACTGAGCCACCCAGGGATTCCCTGAATATGATTTTAAAGAGCAGATCTATAAAACTCTCAAAGCATGAAGCTTTGACTGCTGTTCTGGCTTATTGAGCCAAGAAGAGATGATCGATGCATAGTGCTCCCAAATGGAAATCAAAGTTTGATTTGGAAGAAACACCAACAGGCAAGTCTGCAGAACCAAAGGGTATAAAAATTAAAACAAAATTTGCTTAAACTAATGAAGTAAATTTTAATTCATATAGTACAGGTGTTATGCTATATCACTTTTTCCAACAGAGTATTTCCTCTGTGATCCCTTTAGCTCACCTATTGATAGTGTTTCCTATATAAAATTCTGTGTATGAAGAATAATTACAGATACTCTTTTGTTTCATTTAGGTCTCTAACTGTATCTTTGATTTAATGTTAATATTCCCATTCTCCCCATTTTGTAGATAAAGAAACAGACTCAGAGTAGCTAACTGACTCATGCAGGTATGAGGCAAAACTAAGAAAACCGGAGCTTCTATCTATAAGTTCAGTACTCTTTCTGCCGTCCTGTGGTTTCCCTTTTCTGATTTAGCTGATGGTTATTGTGGTAGAGAGAAATGAATAAGTATTATAGCTGCTTGAGACTACATTTTTAATCTTACATGTTGGTTTTTTTTTTAATTTTTATTTATTTATGATAGTCAAAGAGAGGAGAGAGAGAGAGAGAGAGAGAGAGAGAGAGAGAGAGAGGCAGAGACACAGGCAGAGGGAGAAGCAGGCTCCATGCACCGGGAGCCCGACGTGGGATTCGATCCCCGGTCTCCAGGATCGTGCCCTGGGCCAAAGGCAGGCGCCAAACCGCTGCGCCACCCAGGGATCCCCTTACATGTTGGTTTTAATTGTAACTTCATAATGTGGTTTTTTTCCCCTTGAGATCTAAATTTCTTTTTAAGAACATGTTTCCATTTCTTCTAAAAGAGGTTGGCTGAAGAGAATAAAATTATATGGAATCTGACTCACCAAAATGTAGAAAGGAACAGACTGGATCTTTCCATTCTTGCCTTGAGATTTAAAGTTTAGGTTCTGTCTCTATGGATAGATGCTCCAAGAGTTTGGGATATTTATTTAATTTGGGGGAAACTCAATTTTCTCCCCCCCCCCCTTTTTTTTGTCATAGCTGAATGAATCATTTCTGGCAAAACAACAAATTGAGTTTTAAACAAGTGAGAAGTCGAGAATATTGAAAACTTGACCACTAACAGTGTTCTCCTGAAGAGATGGTCCTTGCTGGTGAATATGACAAAGGCTAGTAAATATTTTCCCAATAGATAAGAAGTTTCCCAACAGATAAGCTGAAAGACCTTTAATCTCTACCCAATGTCCACTTCACCATACATAACTTATCAGCCCTTTTTCTTTTTCAGAGAATAGGTGTTTTATCATGTCATCACCAACATTCTATATTTTCATATTAGAATTGAAGACATAGGTTACATTCCCAGTGAATTCACTAAGTGAGCTTTCCTGAAAATTTTTGGTCTCTAATATTATTTAATTCCATGGAGAAAAAATCCTATAATGCACAACCTATATTATGTGCTTTTAGGTTTTTATAAGAAATTAGCAAGTGCATGAATTAAACTTACTTTCATTGGCATTATTCATCTAGTACTTTCCTGACATTTTTCCAATTCAGTATCCTCAAAGGTGTTTTAGGGGGAAAAATCCCCAGCATTTTATGCCTTTAAAACAAATTATTGGCCAGAAAACTAAAATTTTCTGCTTATTGCAGTTGATCAGATTTTAATGCTTTGTGCATGAAGCAGGAAACACCTACTTTCTTCGCTTAGTCACCATATAAATCCAAGGATGTTCTCTAGAGGACACAGTTGTGGTTTTGAGGGCAATTTCAACATAGGCAATGGTACTGCATGAGTTTTACTTTATAAATGTGGCTCCAGCTAAATCATTGTCTTATGTTGCAACAACCTTTGATTTAAGAACCATATATCTAAAGATCAGTTTCATTCATAAGAGACAAAATGGTTCATCTCCCACTTATGGAGACTCTAGAAAAATAGTCTCTCTTTGTGTACACACACACGCTTTATTTTAAGGAGTACGCTAAAAAACATTTTTTATTTTTTTCCAAATGCAATAAAAATAGAATGAATACTATTATAGCTCCCAGTGTACTTATTACTCAACTTTAATAATTATCATGATAATTTTGCTTCATCTATATCCTCCACACCACTGGATTAAGACATAATAAATTCAAACATAATATTATTCCACTTGTAAATGTTCTTGTATATATCTCTAAAAGTAATAATTCTTCCTCAACCATGTTTAAAAAAATCCATTGACATGTAGAATAATTAACTATAAGTCTTCAAACAGCATCAAATTTAAAACTTATATTTTTCACATTTATTAAGCAGTCACTATGTTCTTGGTTATTCATTTTTTTTCATCTTAATTAATAAGAAAGGCAAAATAATTGCCTTTCTCAAACTCACAAAGTTAGCACAGAAGAGTGGTTAAGAATATGAATCTGGAAAATTAGGGGTCAAGTCCCTGCTTTGTCATTTATTAGCTCTGTGGGGCTCATTAATAAGCCTCAATTTCTTTATTCATAAAAACAGGAAGGATACTACTTATATCATAGCATTATGAATGTCAAATAACTTATAGAATGCTAACCTTAGTGCCTGATATATCATAAGCACTTATTAAAGAAGAGTTATTTAAAAAAAAAAATCAGAGTTGGAATTTGAACCCAGGTCTGTCTGATCCCAAAGCCCATGAACTTTCCATGGGGCTATGCTTAGCTAGTGTGGTGACAACATTGGCAGCACACCAGCCTGGACACTCTTTAAAGAGTATTTAATGTGTACTTATTATGAGTCTGCTCCTTGATCGCCCCATACTTTCCATCATCATTGGCAAGCTAGCGACTGGAATTCTCTAGTTGTGGCAATCACTGGTCACAGAACACAGTTGAGCCCCAACAGGTGGCTGTGAAGGTGAGTGGAGCCAGCATGGGCATGTGGTACGGCAGAGCCGAAGAAGTGGTGGCAGGTGGGGTGTGATGGTGGACAACAAGCCCTCAGAAATGCTACCTCCAGCCCTCATGGAGGGTGAGTTGCCACAGCCAGAAGTCTCCAGTTATAATCTTCTTAAGGAGAATTGTTATCCTGGGCCACTGCTGTGACTTAGATGCCACAAGTGAGGCCACTTTTTGTACTGATTTATGTACTTATAATTGCTGTGCTTGTGCTTTTTTGGCCTCAATTTTTTTATGTCAAGAAATATGCCAGTCTAGATTTTGTCAAACCAGAGAATACAAATCAAGTTTTGAGAATGACTGGATACTAAAATGTTATGGATTAATAAAAAGCAGAAATGCAGCTCTGTCTCAAAGCCAGAAGATTTAGAAAATTAGGCCAAAGAGTATACAACTAATATTTAGTAAGTACTTAGAAGGGCCTGTACTGAGGAAAAGAAAAGCGATTGCTTTTTTTCCTCTAGTCTTGCTTTGGTAAGGAGTAATAATAGCTGAAGCAGGGGACTTGTGTCAAATCTCTGCTATTATTATTGCTTAATGCCTTCATGCTTTAAATTTCTCCATGATTACACAAGCCTGTTGTCTTCTATTTACCTTAGAAATGAGAAATGAAGCTTAATTCCTCCTTTCATTAATTCAATAAACATTTACTGAGCTCTTTCTATAAGCCATGCACTTTCCTTGGCATTGGGGCCACAATGATGAACTGCCCTCATGGAACTTACATTCTAGTGGAGAGACAGAAGATAAACAAGAAAAAAATATGAAAAAATAATTGCAAAAAACAATTTTTGTTTTTTTGCAGAGTGGGTAAGTGGATTTGAAATGCGCAAGGCAGTTATGCAGACATAGATAAGGCAGACAGGGAAGGTGGGGAATGTGTTCCTGAGAAGGTGATTTAGGAATAAAGATCTGAAGGAATTGAAGGCAAGGCCCAAGCAGATACCTGGGTATGACTGTTTCTAGGCAAAGGGGACAGCCGTGGTAAGGACCCTCAGGCAGATTGTGACTGGTATTTTGGAGAATGCTAAGGAGGCCTCTGTGCGCTGAATGAGAGCAGTAGGAAAGGAAGCAAGGGAGAAAATCTGAGTATAATAGCATCGCATAAGGTAAGGTCTTGTGGGCCAGAGTGAAGCCCCTGGCTGTCTGGCCTAGTGAGTTGGAAAGTGATTGCAGTGAACAGAGCAGAGGCTCGATCCCACTGGGGCTGTCTTTGAATCACTCTTGCTGCTGTGTGCGTAAGAGAGGATTAATTAGGACAATGCATGACACATAGTAAGGAACATTAAGTATAAATGGTTATAGCTGATTTTACAAATTCTTTGGTCTTTATTGTTTGTGCCTGTTGAATGAGTGGACAAGGAGACACAGTAAATGTGAACAATCACTCATTTTACTGAAATGATTACATAAAAATGATTAAATCTACTTGATATATCTTCTTTTATTTATGACCTGATGATCTATAGAGTCAGCGCAAGAGGAAATTCTTTGTAGCTGTGGTGGACCTCTTGAGAAACTTTAGGATTAAAATTCTTAGTTTGGAGCTTAAGTGTCTCAGCTTTAAGTTGGCCATAAGTACTTAAAAAACTAGCGTGAACTGTGGCCCGAAAGACCAGACTCTAGAATATCTTTAGAATGTAAACAAATCTATCCATCACATGAAACATATTCCTGATGAATAAAACAACATAGAAATGTACTTATACCAATTTTCCACAAGGAATGATATCCTTTTAAATTAAAACATTAGAGTGTTGATTTCTCTATTCTGCTCTATAGAAATACTGTTTTTTGTTTGTTTGTTTTTTTGTAGCAGGAGCAAAAATTAAAACAACATTTCCTTTAGTGAGTGCTGTTTTTAAAAGGTCTGGAGTGGATAGTGATGAAATAGTTTGAATACATACTGATCAAAATTTAGAGTGTAATTTTAAAGAAAAAAGGAATATTTTGGGGTAACAATTTAAGGAACCAATGTTTTCTAACATCTTAATTAAATTTTATTGAAGTTTTAAATTTCCTTTTTAACATGAAGAGATTTATACTGATTTTTTTCAATAGAAATATATCCATGTATCTATCCTTATATGTCAGACTTTATTTTTTTTTTTTGGTAACAAATGTTATTTTAGGAAAAGATGGATATGAGTCATCAGAAATAATAGTTTTCTAAGAGAATATTCCCTGTAGATCTTTACTACATTATCCATTTTGTCTGGCATTTGAAGATGTCTGTGAAATTCAAAGATTTTACTTAGAGACTCCTTGACAATGTTTACTACCTTGATACTACCTACACCTACTGAAACTTCAAATGTCAGTTGCTTTTTAGTATAGCCCAAATATGATCAACTCGAATTTCCTAGATTTCACTTAAAGAAATGAAATTGAGAGAATGTGTATGTAGAAAGAATTAGAACTTGAAAACTATTAATTTAGCTAACATTTTAAAAAATATACTACTTGGTAGCATTAGCCAGTTGTTATTCTTGGAATAAAATTTTAATCCTTTTTAAATGATTTTATTTATTTATTCATGAGAGACACACAGAGAGAGGCAGAGACATAGGCAGAGAGAGAAGCAGGCTCCCTGTAGAGAGCCTAATGCAGGACTCGATCCCAGGACCCCGGGATCATGACCTGATCCAAAGGCAGAAACTCAACCACTGAGCCACCCAGGCATCCCCTTTAATCCTTCTAAAATAGATATTTTTTTCCCTTGAAATGCAAAAGATACTTTGTGAATGTAAACCCATTTATAGCCACTGATGAAAGAATTAGTTTCTTATTTCTTCTAACTTGCAACAACTTAAAAAGAGCAAGTAATAGATACAGTATTAAAAAAAAAAAAAAAACTCCTCAGTGAAGGAGGGAAAGTAGAACCTTAAAGATGCAATTAAAAATAGTATCAAATAAATTCTTTGTAAAGGATTTAAATTATTATGGAACTTGCTGAGGAACGTTGACCCAGAAACTCAAAACCCAGTAGGGATTAGCCCAACTGCATCAGTACTTCTTGATGTCTGGATTGCATAGGGAATTTCCTGAATAACTTGATAACTTGATAAATAACTTGGCCTACCACCAGGGACTCCAATTGAGTTGGTTTCTGATAGGGCCTGTGCAGGAATTATATTTAAGAAACATCACAGAGGATTTGAAAGAGGTGGTCCTAGGACCACCCTGTTATGCTCTCCTGCTTCAATTGTTTATTTGTTTTGTTTTGTTTTTTCATGCTGGTACTCATCCACATCTTGTCCTTGGAGTTGTAATTTAAGGTTTGTCCTCTTTTGATGGCATTTATCATTTCTTTAATATCCCTTGATTCTTAGTAGATATCTTTTCATTTTAGTTTCTGAGGTGATAAAAAGCTGTGATCCGTGATCTCCCTAAACTTCTACCTCCCTTTGCCTCTGAATTGCATTACATCTTGTTCTCTCTGTCTCCTTCCCATCTTAGAGAAGGACACGCCTGACTTCTAAGATTGCACTGCTGTTTATGTTCTTAGATTCACTTGCTCAATGTCTGGCTCTCTCCTTATCTTCCAAGCTCCATGAGAACACAGCTTGTGTCTTCTTGATCCTCTTTTCTTCAGGGTTGAGCACAGGGCTTGGTGCATTGCCAACACTCAGTAAATGTCTGTGAACAAAAACGATGAGAGATCTCTTCTCATTCTTTTCCCAGGAATGTATTTCATGTCTTTTTACCTCCACTCCTCCATTCTGCTCTCCCCAAACTCCGACATCATTCTCTTTCTTATGGCTGGTTTCCTTAGACTACAATCATACTCACAGCTTTCTTAAAATTGAAACCCAAAGCTTTCAGTTTCCTGCACTATGTGTTGGTTTGCTAAGTATTCACACTGAGGAAAAGTTGAGCTGTGTTTTCTCTTTAACTAGACATTTGGGAGTCCACACCAAGATGGAAGGGATAAGAGGTATATGGAACAACTTATCCAATGAAGTTTTTTTGATTTGTTAATCTGTCAGATTGTCCAGGCTGAGCTACTCTGCTAGGGCAA
Source organism: Vulpes lagopus (assembly GCF_018345385.1). NCBI lineage: Eukaryota > Metazoa > Chordata > Mammalia > Carnivora > Canidae > Vulpes > Vulpes lagopus. The sequence goes on from NC_054829.1 coordinate 106,819,606, forward strand.
TATTCTATTATATTCAAATCAGTGGTAGTGGAACTCCAGCACATGCTAGTGCCTCTTTCTTCAGAACACCGAATGAGATGCTGTTGGAGAGACATGGAATCAACTATAAAATACAATTACAATAGCAAGAAGAATGATAGGGTATGCACAATTAACTTAGTCAAAACCACACAATTATGTGGACAAAATTAAGACTTTAAAAAGGACATAAATGATGGTCTTCATAGACAGATATTTCACGCTTCTGGTTGGGATGACAATATTGTGAAAACGTCACATATTTTTTAAATTAATCTATACATTTAAATTAAGTGATAAAAATCATGCAGTCACAATGCCAGTTGTATTTTCCATGTACCATGAAGAATCATTGTTTGCAAATAGTCAAATTAAATTTAAGAATAAAGAGTATGTGTGTGTAAGGATGAAACTTGCTTATGCTATCTGATGTTGAGAAATGGGCCCAAGAACAGAAAGGTGACCAACAGAATGGAATAGAAAGCATAGAGACAGACTCATGTGTGAATGTACATTTATACCTAATTTACAGTGAAGATGTCACTGAAAGTCAAGGGGAAAAGGATGGGTGATTTGAAAAATGTTCTTGGCAACCTGGGTTACCATATGCATAAAAATAAATTGGATTGCTAACACAGCATTTAAAAGTAACCTTTAGATATGAAAGGTAAAACTGGTAAAACAAAGTTAGCAGGAAAAAGTATAGGAAAATGCCTTTGAGATCTAGGGATGAGAAATTACTTGTTAAATACAATTTTAAGAGAACAAATTGATGAAATAATGCAGTTGCTCACTTTACAATACTAAGCAACTATGTGAAACAATAGACTAGATCTATACCCACCAACACTGATGATTCTTAAAATCAAAGTTCTCAGTGTAAATAGTAAGAGACACAAAACAATATACAGTTTTGCAAGAAAACACGCAATGCAAAATATTAAAAACAGTAGAAGGCCTGTGGGAGATGTTTTAATATTTAAAAATAATTATGTACCATATTGGATTTTGGGAATTAAAGACAGCAGAGAATTTAATTCCTCAATATTTGGTTATTTATATGATACACAATTATCAAAATAATATTTGAGGGGAAAACTATTGTTCTTAATAGCTATAAAATGGATTATGAAAGAAATCAGCTAGAAGGCTCTGGTGATAACATAGACATGAGCTTCCAAATACCTGTGTTGAATGGTGGCAAGGGAAAGGCATGGTAAAACAAAATCAGCAGGTTATCGTATTTGGATGGACATTTGAAAAAAGGAAATAAAAAAGTTTAAAAGCTAAAAGGAGGTTCTATTTCTGGTAATAGGAACACTAGGTCCCTAACTAAAAATGTTGGATAAATTCTAAAGAAGTTATTAAAATATAAGTTGGCAAGATATTAAGACCTTATCAGTTTAAAAAGTACAATTCTTCTATCCTGCTGTGACCATCAAACCACTGATCCTGCTAACATTCGAATGTCCCTCACCTCTATGATATTCTTCTCTGCCTTAATCACTTACATTTTATGGGGGATTGATATAAATTTTCTTCATCATCTTGATCTCCTCCTCCTCCTCCTGCTTCTTCTTCTGCTTCTTCTCTTGCTTCTTCTTCTTCTAAAGATTCACTTATTTTAGAGAAAGAGAGAGAGAGATTGAGAGAGAGAGAGAGAGAGAGAGCACTTGCACGAGCAGGAGGAGGGGCAGAGAGGGAGAGGGAAGAGGGAAGAGGGAGAAAGTCTCTAACAGACTTCCCACTGAGCATGGAGCCCAACTTGAGGCTCGATCTTAGGACCCTGAAATCAAGTCAAAAGTGAGTAGTTTAACTGACTGAGCCACTCAGGGGTCCCCAAATCATTCTCTTCTATATTACCTTGACAATTTTGTCCCTCTTGAGCTTCACTGTAATTGGCTAGGCACAACTATAGCTAAAACCAAATTTCTGCTTCTTTCCATTTATACTTGTCCTGTTAAACATGGTTCATGCAGAACATAGAGCACACAACCAAACTAAAGGCTATCACTTGGAACTTAATGGTACCAAGCAAATATACTTTCTGTAGCTGGTCCATTCACTCATCCACTTGCCTAGATGACTATTTCATACCTTTCTTCAATTTTCAAAATTCTAATGTCTCTTCCCCCATCCTCAATCTTAGCAGATAGACTTCTTTTTTTTTTTTTAAAGGGGAGAACTTCCAGAGATTGCCAACACCATGCTTAATATCCACGTATCATTCCCATATTTTGCCTTCCCACCTGGATGAAATAGCCATGTTCTTATCCAAAGCCAAAGCCTCCACCTGTACAGGAGAGACTATTTCTTCTTATCTATTCAGTGACTATCCCAGGAATTCTCTCATCTGCCTCTTAAAACATCAAACTTGTGTTCTTAAAACATCAAACTTGTGTTCTTAAAACATCAAATTTGTGAATTATTCACCTCAGCACTCAAATGTTATTTTTCCCATCTGAAAAACAACAACTAAAATGGACTGACCCGGTTGCTTTCCCATCTACCACCATTTCTTTGCCCTCTTTTCAACAAAGCTCCTTGAAGGAGTTGTCTACACTTAATCTTCAATCCATTCCTCCTATTCTCTCTTAATCCAGTCTAATTAATCAGGCTTTTACTCACTTCATTAAGGTGACCAATGACCTTCACTTTTCTAAATCAAAAGGTCAATTCTTTGTCTTCATCTTCTTTGACTCATAAGTAATATTTACATGGTTGATTATTTCCTTCTTTTTGATATATATTTGCCTTTGACTTCCAGGACACCACATTCTCTCCATTTCCCTCTGGTTTTACTGGTCCCTCATGCTCTGTCTTCTTCATTGATTCCTCCTTTTCTTCTTTACATTTTAAAGTTGGAGAGTGCCTTTAAACTTTATTTTTAATTTTCTTCTCTCTTTACACTGACTCCTTCAGTGATTCATGGTCTCCCCTTATTTTAAGGCTCTAAATACCATCTGTATGTTAAGGACTCCAGAATTTATATCTTCAGCTCAATCTCTCTACAATTGACAACTCAACATTTTTGCTCAGACATCTAACAGACATTTCAGCACTTTTGAAACACCATACCATCAAACAAACAAGCAATGACAAAACAAAACCACCTTGGCTGATGACAACTCTATCTCTCAGTTGCTCAGGCCATAAGATTTGGAGTAAGCTTTGACTATTCTCTGACTCTCTGATCCTACCTACTTAATGGTTCATTAAGTTATATTGGCCCTATCTCTCTATCCAAAGTCTATTTTCTTTCTATCATCTCTACTGGTGTTATCCTAGTTTCTTAATGGGATTAGAGTAATAGACTCCTCGCTGACCTTCCTGCTTTTACACTATCCTCCTTATAGACTGTGTTTGACAAAGATATATATATATATATATATATTTAATATATATATATTTAATATATTTATATTTAATATATTAAATATATATTTAAATATTTTATTTATTTATTCATGAGAGAGAGAGAGAGAGAGAGAGAGAGAGAGAGAGAGGCAGAGACACAGGCAGAGGGAGAAGCAGGTTCCGCACAGGGAGCCCAATGCGGACTCGATCCCTGGACTCCAGGATCACGCCCTGAGCCAAAGGCAGGTGCTCAACCACTGAGCCACCCAGGCGTCCTGAGAAAGAGATACTTTAAACCATGTGGCAAATCATATCTCACTTCTGCCCAAAATTATACACTAGCTTTTAATTTCACTTAAGATAGAACCAAAGTTCTTATAGATTTTGTTCCCTGACTGTCACTGTTACCTTCCTAACCTCCTTTTTATTTCTAACTATTCTCTTAGCTTTATTGAGAAAATAAATAGAAAACAACCATAAGCTACTCAGTTTAATGAAACCAGGAAAATTCTGTCTAGATTGGTCAATAACAGAAAAGAAGGCAACAGAAATGAAAAGGGGACACCACTATGGTCACTGTAGATATATATCCATAGGAGGATATTGTAAACAATTTTATATGTAAAAAAAGAAAATTTATCAAAATTGACTAAATCTTAGACAAATCTAATTTACCAAAATTAATTTAAGGAAAAATATGAATAGTTGTTTATCCAGAGATCAGTTAAAGAGTAGTCCATCTTTTTTTTTCTTATAAAACACTTGTGGATCAAAGGAGATATTTCCTGTAATGCACTATCCTGGTAAAGTACTAATGGTTGTAGTTATTACTGTAATTTTTGAGATGTAGATCTATGGGTGGTTGTTGAAATTGTATTAGTTGGTGAATTTTCCAAAAAATAAACATATATGAATAAAAATTGTAGACCTTTCAGTGGAAAGTAACTCAGAAATTGTCAGCCATCTATTTTATTTTATAGTTCAAAGAATCTAAGAGCCAGGAAAGAACTCTCCAACCTTACCTGGCAAGTTACTGTCACTGCTGGGACTAGAACAGTTTTTTTCCTATTAGTCTACTGATCTTCCTGAAGAATTTTGAATATGGGTAAAAATAAATTGCAACACACACACAAACTAAGATCAAGAACTCCCATGGAAATATGGCTGTTGTAAAATAATGGAATTCTTTTTTTAAAATATTGTATTAATTTATTCATGACAGACACAGAGAGAGAGGCAGAACCATAGGCAGAGGGAGAAGCAGGCTCCTTGCAGGGAGCCCGGTGTGGGACTCGATCCTGAAACTGGGATCACGCCCTGAGCCAAAGGCAGACGCTCAACCACTGAGCCACCCACCTGTCTCAAAATAATGGAATTCTATATGCTTTCTTTTATTTGCAAGTCTAATTAGAAAATAGTTTTTCTATTTTTCTACCTAAATTAATGTTGAACTAGGTGATAATGGAGTTGAGAGTTTAGTTTCCAACCATGCAATTTAAGCTCTGTATTGAACTCGTGAAGGCATATTTATATAATTTGGGAGACCCAGGACAAAATGAAAATGTGGGGCTCCTGATGGGGAGAAAATGTGGGGCAGAAAAATAAATTTTTCTTTCCCATAGACCCCTTGTCTCAGTTTATGGTGGACAGCTGATCTCCTATGGATTGCAACTGCTACTTTGAGATGTACTTGGTACTTGGCTTAGGAGTGGGTAAGAGACTCTTGCCCAATTACCTACCAAATATCCTGTGTTGCCTCCAGCTCAGGGTAGAGGGAGTCACTATCTTGACCTGCTCTAAAATGCCATGGCGTATATGTCCAACACTAACCCTTCTGCACCTGCATTCAGGCCCTTTGGAGGCTGGAGGGTAGGGGAAAACAGATTATGAGCTCTTCCTCCCTCAGGGTTAGGGTATTCATATCATAGGATGGAGCAGGGAAAAGAAGGCTGGGCAGAGCCTAGGTGGCCAAGAATTCATCCTAGGTTAGTAGGAAGGCAGACAGGTAATAGGAAATGCACCCCTCCTGGGTGCTCCAAGTCCCTGGGTGCATGCTCAATTTTGTCATCAGATTTCATTTACAAAGCTCAAATTCAAATGACTCAGTAGATGAACTTAGCCAAGTTATTTAGCTTCTTTAAGCCTTGTTTTTCCTTAGACTGTCATTTTAAGAAAGAGGCTGCAGAGTCTTAAGTTCCAAGTACAAAACTTTTCTAAGTGTGGAGCCCTCTGTGACTATCTTGGTGGCATGCCCATTAAGCCAGTCCTGCTTTGGTGCCATAATTCCTGTTTAATCAAAATACACTCCATTTAATGGTTCCTTTGACCTCTCTCACTGGGACTTCTGACTCCTCTGTCTTCTGTCCGGTTGGTACCTCTTCTAGGCTGCCAAGTTTTAGCCAGAGGTTCCAAGATTTGTGAGAAACTTGAAGAAGAATTGGACTCTGATATTCAGAACCCATTTTGTTATAAGTTATTATAATTATAATTATATACATTATAATTAATGTTTTTGCTCTTTTGTACACATAACACTTAAGAGTGTGGAATTTGAAGACAATCAGGCCTGAGTCTGAGTCCTGTGTCTGCTCTCACTTGATAGGTGAACTTGGACAAGTTATTTAACCTCTGTAAGCCTTGTTTGTCTTAGATCATTCATTTGGAAGGTGTGTGATTAAGAGTGTGGAATTTAAAGCCAGACTGCATAGGTTTTAAATTAGCTGTATGATCATAGGAAAGTCTTTACCTTCTCTGTACCATGGAAATGGGAATAATAATATTACTACCCCATAAAGTTGTGTTGAGGTTTCAGTGAACTAGTTTATGGAAACTGCTTAGAAGAGTGTCTGGAACATACTAAAGGCTGAGTAAATAGTGGCTACTAATATTAATTCATTCACTGAAAAAGTATTTATACATCAATTACACTGTTCCAGGCATAATATTTCTTACCTCATGAGGAATATTATACATAAATACCCATAAATGAGATAACACTTGTTAAGTCTTAACACTGTGACTGTCACATTGTATGACCTTAATAAATGTTATGGTATCCCAATAATCGTAAATACTGATAATTGTTAGGAGCTTAGGCAGAAAGACAGTGCCATAGAGCTCTGTGAGTGTAACTGGGTGATAGTTTATGGGGAACTGAAAGCTGCACAGTACAAAAGATGTTCAAAGAGCATCTTAGTCCTATCTCTCTGATGCATTCCATTCTTCCATTCCTAGTACATGCTCCATTTTGCATGGAGCATTTTGTACAGAGCCTACATGACAGCTTGGTTTGCCTGCATCATCTGATCTAGATAGAACTGAATCATGCCCCCAACCTCACTGATGACCTGTATAAGCCATCAGTCTTTTCAACATTTCTCAAAAATTCCCACTCAAAGATTTACACTTTCATAATCCTGTTTTCTTGTGAGCTATTGTCATCCAGAAATATTTCTAACAAGGCAAGAAACTACAGACTTCTCAAGTTCCCCAATAGAATATTCTTCTATTAGTGAAAAGTGCAGAATTTACTGAATATTTTGTAGAAAAGTAGGGGAAGGGCTCATTACATGACATATTTTAGAACAATTATAAAGCCCCATATTAGTGTTTTAGGCACTTTCAGGTTCAGTCTTTTAGGAATACAATGGGAGTCCCAGACATCATCAGTATTTAAAGGTCATAGGATTAAAACCTATACATATACATGTTAATGCATATCTATTGCTGACATTTGTGTAGTGTTTAAAAGGTTTCAGAGTATTGTATTCAAATTCTAGTTCTTATAGCAGCATACATTACTTAAAAAAGCCTTGTCAGACCTGGACTTAGATCTTCAGCAACACTGTACTCAGTCTCCCACTGAAACAAAACAAAACAAAGTAAGAACAGGCGGGATATGGCAATAGAGAGAAGTAGCTGGAAAGTGGGTCTCTGGATTATTTCCAAGATCTAGTGCCTTTTTTGGGTCACATTTCTCCTGAAGCCATGAAAACAACCATAATAGAAAAAGTTAATCAAAATGATGAATGGATGAAGAGGGTGAGTCATGTACCAAGAATAAAAGTGCTGAGTTGTTGATGAGGTACAGAAATAATTAGTAACACATTTAAAATTGCTGACACTTCCTAACCACTTTCAGCTGGTTCTTTGGTGTGCATTGTAGGGAACTTGATAATTGAAACTCATTTCATATTAAGTATTGCCGAGAGTGTTCTTTTGCCTGGTCTAATTCTTTCCCTTTTTCTTCAAACTCCTTTGATAGATAAGGAGAGATGGGGGAGGGTTAGAAGTATACAAAGCTAGACCCTTTCCCAATACAGGAAAGAGAGAAAAATAAGAAACTTAATTTTTAAAGATACATACTTATATGTAATGCAGACCAAACTTCTTGCTTGAAAATGATAAAGATGGTTGTGCTTCATAGGCTTATAGCTCATGTTCTTCTCTTGGCAAAAGAGCAAGACTGACAAAACTAAAAGTCAAGACAGCCTAGAGGATCTACTACTGTGTGAGCCAGACTGATGCCATTTTGGACAAATCTACCATGACACAGCTCTGTGACCTGAAGCCTTGCTGAGCAAAAACATCCACTCCTACTCTCTTTTTTCCCTGTCTAACCACACCCTTGAGTAATGTTCTTGAGCTTCTCTGGAGATAAAATAATTTTCAAACATTTCCTACTGGGTGGTCCCATAGCATGTACGTCCTAGTATCAGAGGGTATTAAATCAGGTGTTACACGGGTGTTTTGAGTATAGGGATCTACTTGCCTTGCAGCCTCCCAAGACTCATTTCTCCCAAAGTTCCCTTAATAAACCATTTCTTATCAAGCTGGCCTTGCTGGCCTTTTTCTTCAGTCATATGGTTCTTTGGACCTATGGAGTCATTTTTGCAAATATCTCCCTTTCATGGAACAACTAGACTGATCTTATTTATTTATTTATTTTTAATTAAAAAAAAATTTTTTTTATTTATGATAGTCACACACACACACACACAGAGGCAGAGACACAGGCAGAGGGAGAAACAGGCTCCATGCACTGGGAGCCCGACGTGGGATTCGATCCCGGGTCTCCAGGATCGCACCCTGGGCCAAAGGCAGGCGCTAAACCCCTGCGCCACCCAGGGATCCCCTAGACTGATCTTAAAGTAAAAAATTATATAATACCAAAGAACAATTGTACAAAATCTGCTAAAACAAAAGTAATTAATTTCTAATTTATTTTATTTTATTTATTTTTGTTAATTTCTAATTTAAAAGCTACAGACCATGCTCCAGATCTGAGGTCCTAAATATGACTCAAGAAGTATATGAACAATAAGAGTTGAAATAGAAGATCTGCAACGAAATTTGTCATAGCCCATTTACATGGTCTAGAAGAGTGTGGACCCAGCAATATCATTGTCACTAATCTGTGACACTGTCTTAATGAGTTGAGAGGAGATAGACAGACTCATGAATTTAGGCCTCCAAATAAAATTTTTAAAAGTTTCCTTTTTCTTAGTCTATTGGAAAATAAAATATTGATTTCTCCTTAGTGAATGTAGTAACTGGATAATCTTTACTACTCAAGAGACAAAAAAACAAAAACAAAAACAAATTAAAAAAAAGGAGAAAAAGAAAAAGAAAGAAAAAAGAAAAAAGAAAAAAGCCACTCCTTTTTACTATTGCCCATAGTCCTCTGCATTGTTGAGCCATATTGGTATTCAAACTCAGTAAATCACTCCCCCCCCCTTTTTTTCAGTTATTTGACATCTTCTGCAGTTTAGTTGATTTAAGTTTTTTGCATGCAAAATCAGAGGTTTAGCAGATATTCTTTTCACAGATAAATTCAGTGTTATATGAGAATTCCGATGGGTTCTTATTATTTTTTTTTTAATTTTTATTTATTTATGATAGGAACACAGTGAGAGAGAGAGGCAGAGACACAGGCAGAGGGAGAAGCAGGCTCCATGCACCGGGAGCCCGACGTGGGATTCGATCCCGGATCTCCAGGATCACGCCCTGGGCCAAAGGCAAGCGCCAAACCGCTGTGCCACCCAGGGATCCCCCGATGGGTTCTTAAAACCCACTGTTAATATTACATTGATGGAGGTCTTACACAAGTAAAGAAGAACTATCCCCAATTTGACATACTGACTTCTGGGTTTGTCAGTTGGGCCTCTGAAATGGATATTTGTTGATTTTGGTATTTCATATCCCTTTACGTCAGCTCCTGTAACATCTTGTTATTTATTTAGAGATCAACTTTTCCCCCAGTTTTAATCAACCCAGTTGGAATTGATTCCATCACTGATTCTACATGTGTGGTTTGTGAGTTCATGCTTGACTAGAGTTTCCTCCTTCCCTGACCACAGTGATTATCATGAACACATGACCCAGTCTGAGACAATAAGACAGAATTTTGAAGATGATTGTGGAAAATTTCCTCCTGCTGGACTTAAATCTGAGGGGATGGAGACAACACAAAAAAGGAAGAGCTGAATAATATAGACAAATTTTGTACTGATGACATTGCTTGAGATCTGAATCCAGATGTACCTCAAACTAGTCAAACCTCTAGAATTTTCAGTTACAGTAGCTGTAACTGAACTCAAGGGGTTCACTGTTTGTAATGCAGTAAATTGAATACAACCCAAGGAAGTATTGAAAACAAATAACTTTTTATTACTTGTCACAAGAAAGGAGATATCTCTCAAAGCACTATCTCTCTATGAAGTTAGTACAGGAAACTTTTGTTCAGTGTATTAGGGGCAAGGCTGGGAGTTTGCACATACATTAAGGAACTTAGATGTATTCTATTACTTAGGCACTTTGGCTGATTTTATGGACTTAATATATGATCTATTCTGGAAAAGGTTCTGTGTGCACTTGAAAAGAATATGTATTCTCTAGGATGGAATGTTCTCAATATATCTGTATGGTCCATTTGTCCCAGTGTGTCATTCGAAGCCATGGTTTCCTTGTGGATTTTCTGTTTTGATTATCTGTCCATTGATATGAGTGGGGTGTTAAAGTCCTCTACTATTATTGTATTATTATCAATTGGTTTGTTTAAGTTGATTATTAACTATTTTATATATTTGGGTGCTCCTATGTTGGGTGCATAATATTTACAATTGTTATATCTTCTTGTTGGATTGTACCCTTTATTATTGTCTAATATCCTTCTTTGTTTCTTGTTACAGTCTTTGTTTTAAAGTCTATTTTGTCCAATTTAAGCATTTTACTCACACTTTCTTTTGACATCCTTTTACATGATAGATGTTTCTCCCTCCTCTCATTTCAATCTGTATGTGTCTTTGGGTTTAAAATCAGTGTCTTGTAGGCAGCATATAGATGAGTCTTGTTGGTTTGTTTGCTTATTTTTTTACACTCTGTCACTCTATGTCTTTTGATTGTTTAGTCCATTTACATTCAAAATCTCTATTAATAGATATGTATTTATTACCATTTTATTACTTGAAAACAAGAAGATTTTCGCTAATCCTTTCTTGTCTTTCATGTTTTGCTGATTTTCTTTAGTGATATATTTAGATTTCTCTTTATTCTTTACTTATCTATTAGTGGCTTTTGATATATGGTTACCATTAGGTTTGTATATAACCTTCTGCTTATAGCTGTCTGGATTAAGTTGATGGTCATTTAAGTTTGAACCCAACCCATTGTTTTCTCCTCTCCTCCCTGTGCTTTAGGTATGTTATTACATTTTACATCCTTGTGTGTGTGTGTGTGTGTGTGTGTGTGTGTGTGAGTTCCTTGACTGATTTTTTTTTTTAACAGAAATATTCATTTTTACTGCTTTTGTGTTTCTTACCTGTTACTTTTGGTCTCTCCTTTCCACTCAAAGAGTTCCCTTTAACATTTCTTCAGAGCTGGTTTAGTGATCATGAAATCCTTTAGTCTTTGTTTGTCTGGGAAACTGTATCTCTCCTTCTCTTTTAAATGATAGCTTTGCTGGTAGAATCTTCTTGGTTGAAGATTTTTCTCCAGTCAGCACTCTGAATATAACCACTCCCTTCTGGCTTTCAAAGTTTCTGTTGAAAAATCTACTGCTAGACCTATGGGTTTTCCCTCATAAGTTACTGACTTGTTTAGTCTTGCTAGTTGAAAAATTGTTCTCTTTATCACTATATTTTGCCAACTTAATTACAATATGACTTGTTGTGGGTCTGCTTTTGTTGATTTTGATGGGAGTTCTCTGTGCCTCCTGGATCTGGATATCTGTTTCCTTCCCCAGATTAGGAAACTTTTCAGCTATTATTTCTTCAAATAAATTTTCTTTTCTCCTCCTCCTCCTCCTCCTCCTCCTCCTCCTCCTCCTCATTCTTCTTCTTCTTCTTCTCCTCCTCCTCCTCCTCCTCCTCTTCTTCTTCTTCTTCTTCTTCTTCTTCTTCTTCTTCTTCTTCTTCTTCTTCTTCTTCTCTTCTTCTTCTTCTTCTTCTTCTTCTTCTTCTTCTCCTTTTTCTTCTTCTTCTTCTTCTTCTTCTTCTTCTTCTTCTTCTTCTTCTTCTTCTTCTTCTTCTTCTTCTTCTTCTTCTTCTTCTTCTACAATGTGAATGTTATTACATTTGATGGAGTCACTGAGTTCCCTAAGTCTATTCTCATTTTCCATAATTCTTTTTTCTCTTTAGTTCAGCTTGATTACTTTTCATTACTCTCTCTTCTAGGTCACTAATTCATTACTCTGCTTATTTATCTGCTGTTCATTTCATCAAGCACATTTCTCAGTTTTTTATTGCACTCTTTATTTCTGCTATGTTATTCCTTTATCTCCATGTTAAGGGTCTCACTCATGTTTTCCACTCTTTTCTCAAGTCCAATGGCTATCTTTATTATCATAGCTTTAAATTCTCTATATCAGGTATTTTACTTACAGCTTAGATCTCTCGCTGTGGGCTTGTCCTGTTCTTTCGTTTGATATAAATTTCTCTGTCTTCTCATTTTATTTGCCTTTCTGTGTCTGTTTCTATGTGTTAGGAACATCAGCTATGTGTTCTGCTCTTGAAAATAGTGGTTTTATGAAGAAGAGGTCCTGGAGTGCCTTGCAGTGCAATGTTCCCTGTTTATCAGAACTTGGCACTTCAGGAGAGTATCCTATGTGTGTTGCCCACACTTTGCTTTTCTGAGTTGCTTTTATTTTCAGTCCAGTCATCCGCACTCCTTCTCTGCCTCCTGTGGGCTGTACTTGCTCTTGATGGTATTAGTGGGAATGAGACAGGCCATATCTGAGAGGATGTGCCCACTAGGGAAATTGGGAGTGGAGTGGAGGCACTGGCAAAATATGTGCTGGCCATTAGTCTTATTTTAGATCCTCCAAAGTGCTGAGGCAGCTAGAGGTGGGAGGCTGGGTTTGATGTGCAGTGATGGGTAAGTGTGGCTGGGTCCAGCTTGTGACAGTGTCTAGCGGCATGCAGCTGGGCACAGTGTGCTGGCAGCTGTGCACCTGGTGGCTGGGTGCAGTGCGTGCTCACAAAATTTGCCCTCAATCTAGGGCTGAGGCTAGCAGGCTTGGAGTGGGCATGGCAAACTGCTAGCAGGTTAGGTAGCAAGTGTCTGTGTAGCATCCCAACCTGCAGATGGCACTAGGTTTAGGCCGGGGGGTTGAGGAGATAAATGGTGCTCGCCAATTCCTTCGCTTTCAGAGAAGCCCCCCAACATACTGTAAAATCAACATGAACAGATATGTCTCCCACTGGCCTCTGGAATTGTGTAAATTGCTCTTTTTATGTTGCCTCTCCATGCAGCCTGCTGTCTCTTTAAGGGCAGCAACCCAGCTATCACTCGCCCTCCCAGCTTGCCCAGTGCTGAGTCAGCTGACTTTAAATTGCCAGGCTTCATGTCCCACTGGTTTTAGAAACTCAAGGAATCCAGCCCCTCTGGTTTTTAAAGTCAAACATTGTGGGGATTAGTCTTCCCTGTGTGAGCCCTCTGGTTTAAGGATCCATTTCTCTGCTCTCTTGGCCCATGCAGCTCCAACTCCCTCCCTCCTCCGGGCAGCCTCCTCCACATTTCTGACCTTCCTAAACTTTCATCTGCAGCTTCTTCTCCATATTTAATTGTGATGTTTGTTCTGCCGGTCTTCAGATCACTCTCTGGTTTATTGACTTCGATGTGATTGAGATCTAGCTGTAAACATGGAACAGGGGGGTTCAGCATCCTCTTACTCTACCATCCTCCCAAGCTGGATCTCCCAGTATCTCAATGGGCCCTTATTTGGGAATAGTTTATTTTTTACTTTTATTTTACAGAGCTAATCCACTTAAAAAGAGGTCATTCGGGTAGGCCCTAATCCAAAATGAGTGGCTTCTTTATAAATAGGGGAAATTTGGAGACAGACACACGTATAGGTAGGAGGCTATGCAAACAGGCACAGGGAGAAAGAAGATGGCCATCTACAAGCCAAGGAGAGAGGCCTGGAACAAATCTTCCCTCACAGCATTTAGAAGGAGCCAATTCTGCTTACACTTGGTTTCTGACTTCTAGCCTCCAGAAATGAGAGACAATACATTTCTGTTGTTTAAACCACCTAGTTTGTGATACTTTGTTATAGCAGGCCCAGTAAAATTAATGCAAAGGGTAAAGGGACTCACTTGAAACCTGAGTAAGATAAAATTTTAAAATACAATTTTATTTACTTTAATTTGACATAACTTTTTACCACAAGCGGTTGCTATTTGTAGAGCTAGAAATGGATTAAAAAAGCACTTGGGAAAAATCAAGAATGGCAGAGTTATCAACTAAATACAGGAAGAGATGCAATTGATTTAATATTCAAATCTGATTTCAGGAAGGATTATTTCTGGCAAGAAAAACAATAGCATATTTTTAGCATATGTGACAATTTCTGTTTTTATACTTTGATGAGATTAGAAAATTAATGTGATGTGATACCACATTTCATGCTTTTCAAAAAATATTTCAGAACATATATGTTTTATAAATACTTCAATTAAAAAAAACAAAAAATTAAAAAAACAACAACAACAAAAAAACCCCAAGAACTTTCAGCCTAACCCCTGTGTCTGCACATCATCTTTGCTGACTTCCTTTAAAATGTGTCATGAAATAATTGGTGAAATTAATAAAGTGTTCATGTTTTGCAATTGTTTAAATATCTTAATTTGTTTTATGGAATTACATGGATAAAATACTAAAATTTCTACTTATAGTCAAAATTCTTAAAGTTTAAATTCTAGGCTTTCAACTAAAGATTTGGAGTCAGATTGGCTAGTTATATGAAAGAAAACAGAATCTAGTGATGGGATATCACATACATGGAAATATATCTATGTATACCAAACATATGGTATATATAGATCATTACATACATGGAGTGTGCATGTATGATATATATAGATCTCCACATACATGCACAGATACACATACACAGAGCATTAATGAGGGTCTTTCAAAAGTTAAAGACAAAGAAAAGTTTCATCACATATTACATATGGTACCTCCAAACTAAGTGGGTAAATTTTTAAGTAGGTTAATCCATGATAATGGTATACAAATATAAATATCTCCTTTCAGGTTATCAAATAAAATGACAGTCAATTCTAGACTGTTTTCTTGAAACTGGCACATTTTACAGTGTCTGTCTTGGTGTTGGATGAGAGAGCAAAGAGCAGCTGGATAAGATAAATGTCCTTTCTGGGAGTAGAATTCTCAAAAATGAAAAGAAGGAACATAAGAGAATCAGAATTCTCCATATCTTTGATTAATTGGGGGACAATAGTCAGGGAAATATTCAAAATCAATAGATCTAAGAGCAATATAGTATCTTTGAGAAAATGTAATCATAACAGAATGAATCTGTTGTCTTACAGAAAAGTTACATTTCTAGTTCATGACAGATACAGAGATAATATATATATATATATATATATATATATATATTATCCTTTTGCCCTCCCTCTTCAAATAGCAAAATCCACATTAAGTAAAAATTGATTTTTTAAAAATAAAAGAAGTTATTGTTTGCCCTTTCTAGCTGAACTACAGGATATTACCATGGTCTCAATTTATGCTGCATAAAATGTATGTGAATATTTCACAAAAAATTGTGGAAATTCTTAGGAAAAAGAAGTTTGGGTCATAAATAATGAAATAGTCTTCATTTTGCATTTGCAGTTTAGATAGAAAGGCTTTCAGCATTATGTGATTAGTGTTCTCAATCATCCATTCTATTTCATGGATTGAGGTTTGCCATTTTCAAACCTTTTACATTATTTTCAAAGGTTTGTCCTAGAATAAGGCTGAATAGAGAAAGCAGAATTGCCCAGCTTAGAAGCATTCAGGGCATTAAACAAGTTTCATGTTTTATTTTGAACATTGCTGTGTACTTTATTCTTTGCCTCATCTTGGCCTGATGACTTAATGTTTTAAATCAATTTTTTTAAAGAAAAAAATAACATCCTTTCTCACCTCTCATACTTTTGTTTTACCCAGAGGCTGTATAACATCATAAAGTATATAGGCTGCTTGAATTGAATTGAATTGGTAAGCACACATACAATAATAGCAACACTACTTAAGGAAAAGTATACCTTTACTAGAAGTTTCTGAGTCTTACTAAAGAAAGGAAAATATCTCTATAAAATGTTAGATACCACTACAATTTTTTCCATCAGAATTCCATTTCATTTTAGTACATGGTGAGTGTGTATGTATGTGTGTATGTATGTGTGTGTGTATGTGTGTGGTGAATGTGTGCACCCACTGTAAACTTGGGTTAGAGAAGCAGACATCAAAAGGTCAAGTAATTGCCAGTAATTTTTCATTCTGTTATGATTACATTTTCTCAAAGATACTATATTGCTCTTAGATCTATTGATTTTGAATATTTCCCTGACTATTGTCCCCCAATTAATCAAAGATATGGAGAATTCTGATTCTCTTATGTTCCTTCTTTTCATTTTTGAGAATTCTACTGCCAGAAAGGACATTTATCTTATCCAGCTGCAAACTTAAGTAAGCTCTCCATTTCTCTAGGTCACTGATGGCAAATGTTAAACAAATTTACATTTGGGATTTTCTATTCATTTCCCACCCGGTTGACACTGAGCCAATGATAACCACTCATTAACTGTGCAGCTCTCGATCATTTGTGTGACCCAGACTGTGTTTCCAGTTCGTTGATGACTTTATCATGCAGAGCTGAAGCAAAAGCCTTGCTAAAGTCATAGGAGATGTTATCTGTTGCTTTCCACAAAGTATTCTGAGACCTCCTTTGAAAAGTGTGAAAAAGTTTTCACTGTAGTCAATGTAGATGTTAAACAAAATTATTATTGAGCACAAATTGCTATAAGATGGAACTTGAGGACTGTGTAAAAACAAAACTTGGAGGTGCATTTTCTCTTTCTGGTTGCTTCGGGCTCATTCTGCAGCAGTATCTGGTATAAGAAACTTCTCCGGTTAAAAGTTTTTTCTCAAACTCTCAGAAGCATATAGATTAAATTTTAGCAATTATAAATTATTTTGCATTTACCAAACTATGATAAATTGCTGAACTGATTAAAATGAAGGGTTAACTTCTGCTCCAACAGACAATTTCCATAGGTCAACCCAAAAATACTGACTGGTTATCAGGATAGCTGGTTCCTATTGTCAGTTATCATCCAAAGCTAGTTACATGTTTTGGACACAATCCTTTACCTCTGTCTCAGTTTCATCACCTATAAAGTGATGATACCACCAATATTACCTAATGCAAAGAGTTTTTCCATTATCAAATGAGAAAATATATATATCCATTGTTTGAATACTCTGAAACATCTAACTACATAAATAGATAAGGTATTGTAAGTAATTTAAAAGAATAATTAATTAATGTATTTCTCAAAGATAAAAGCTTCTAGATTCTGTAAATTATAGTTTCTACTTTATAGGTGAGGTCATGGCTTAAAAAATAAATGCTAATGTATTGTGTGATGTATTGACAATAAATGATTTTCTCCCCTTGATATGAATAGGATCATTGAGAAATGAAAGCAACTATTTTAATAATTCAAGATAAAAACTGCCTCCATCCAAATTCTCCAAATTTCTTTTTGTACATTTGAAATTATCTTGGAGGATCAAATAACTGATATTTTGATATTACACATAAAAAATAGAACAATAAAGTCAAATTGTACTTCTATTAAGACTATTGTGAAATTAAATGTTTATGTATTATTAGATTATACTCTGAAAAAATTTTAAACTCGTATTATTTTTTTGTTCAAGTTAATGTAGCCACAGCCAGAGAATACATTTCCTTTGAAGTGATTAGAAAGCATAAGAGAATATTCTTGTTCTCATTTATTTCCCAACAACACCTTGCAATAAATTACTTTTAGAAGAGGTAGAAAGTAAATGAGTGGTGGTGGAATTAAATTTTTACTTTCCTATGACCTTTCCTCCTATTTACTTTATATTTCATATCGTGTAAACAAGCTGAAGAGTGATAGGGATTACTTTGGGGAGGAGGGGAGGAGATGTAGGTATGGGAATTGATTGGGCAGGTGGTATGATTTTAACAATTTCACCCATAAAGTGTTTTACCCACTTTGCAATGAAAATCAGACTTGCCTAGAACTCTCAGAAATCTTCATATGTGAAAGAAGCACCAACTTGGGATTTTTTTTCCCTCACTATTGATGAGTCTTACATTTTGCTTGAATTTTGGTTTTATTTTTTAGTGAAAACTTATTGCTTTTTTTCATTCAATAAAGTTTTTCTAAAGCTACCACCATCTCCATTCATGTATCTGGAAATGAAAATGTTGTAAGACCAGCAATGGCCACTATTAAATTTATTTTAGAGGGGAAGTTGAAATAATATCTTGGGATTCATAATTAGTTTCGAAATAATTCCTTCCTGTGAGTACTGTTGGTTTTCTCTAAATGTTCATTTTAAACATGTTATTGCAGTGATACCATTGGATAGTCAGGAATTTTATAAATGATATAAATAATTTTGCAGACTTTCTATTAAATTATTTATCTTCTATTATAGAGAAATACTTCATAGCTGATTATTCCAAATCCAGGAATTTAGCAAACAGAGTAATATATATAACAATGAAACTCTAAATGTGTCCCTTGTAGCACATGTTGGCTTGGTGGCACATGTTACTCATGGTTCTCCTTTGAATTTTTTTGGTGGGACTTTCATACAGTAGCATTACATATGGCAGAACAAAAAGTAAGATGAACAAGCACCTTATTCCTGATCTATGAAATTGATTTCTTATCCTAAGTGGCCTTGTAGATAAATATGTTTACAATGATTATAAACATCAAATAATCTGAAGTAATTTTAAAGATTTTAAAATTTCCTGAGCATATTCTGATAGTCTATATTAGCTCTCGGTGCTATAGACATTTATGTAACCAGTTAAACATGTATTTAGATCTGGGACTTTATAATTTAAAGACTCCTAACTCTGGGAAACAAACCAGGGGTGGTAGAAGGGGAGGTGGGCAGGTGGTGGGGGTGACTGGGTGATGGGCACTGAGGGGGACACTTGATGGGATGAGCACTGGGTGTTACTCTATATGTTGGCAAATTGAACACCAATAAAAAATAAATTTATAAAAAAAATAAAGATAAGTAATTAAGGAGACAGGTGACAGAAAATTATAGCATTGACAATGAATCTATTTTCCTCATAGGTGTGTGTGGGTAAAAGTGTGTGTGTGTGTGTGTGTGTGTGTGTGTGTGTGTGTGTGTGTTTGAGAGTGGAAAACATTGTGGGCATGTGGGAAGATGGGTCAATACCATATTCACAGATGCACCCCCTGTCATACCAGTGAGTTTCTACTGTCACAAAGCAAATGGAAGCAAAACTAGGATCATGGATGATAACTCCAGTCATTTAAAAAAGTATTTTTTCCTTAATTACTAACTGAATAATTAGAAGGAAAATACATCTTCTTTGGCATCCTCCCCCATGCTAAGGCTGGTTTTAAGTAGGGTGTGGAGCGCTGAATGCGGAATCTCAGGACCATCACAGTGGACCAGCTTCACCCTTGCATCTTGGCTTCAGTGCTCATATTCCCACATATCATCAAACAATGAAAACTGGGATTGTCACTTGGAGAGCCTACACATAGCCTCCCCCTGTGACTTAGCTTCCTCAGGCATGGAAATTCCAAGGTGGTTAAGTTTCTTACATCATTACCTGTGGCTTCAAGTGCAAATTTTTCAAATAACAAGGAGAAAGCTGCATCTCCTTTTCTGACTTAGTCTTCGAAGTCTTGTGGTGTCATTTCCACTGCATTCATTTGGTTGTGCTCACAAGCCCACTTAGATTCAAGAAGAGGGAACCTAGATTTCACTCCTTAAGGAGTCACATTGTATATGACTAAGTGGTATGGGAAATAATGTTATGATCATCTTTGGAAAACACAATCTATTGCAAAGCTCATGTAACATTTTCTCTTCCTTATATGCACTTACTTCTGGGTAATCTCTTTCCATCCCATAAATCTAATTATAAATGGATGATTCCTCAATTTATATCTCCACTGCTGATTTCAAATGGATGATTCCTCAATTTACATCTCCACTGCTGATTTCTACCCTTAGCTCTACATGTGAATATTTGATTCTCTACTTGACATCTCCCTAGCTTCTATCTACCAGGTGCCAGGAGCATCCTTTGGTCCCCCACCACCAAGTAACCATAATCAGAAATGTTTTTAGATACTGCCAAAGTCCCTTTGTGGACAGAATTGTCCTCAGTTGAAAACCATTGGTTTAAAGTGATTTTGATTGGTTGGTAATTATGTTCTACTTATTAATGTTAAAAAGTTTTAATAGTAGTTCACTTGCCCACTGAAAGTTTGTTTCTTTGGTTTCAAATCCATAAACATGGTTTAATGGAGAGTGCATTTCAGAGTCCTGTTAGTTAACTGTTGTTTGTAGAAATGATGGTCGCTGGCATAATTTTCTTGGCTGGTGGGAATGAAGCCACTGGGTAAGAGAAAGAAATATATATATGCATTGTTATAATTAGTGTATTTGTTCTAAGGCTGCATATCAATTTACAGAGCTCTGACCCATGTGTATTGAAAACAAAAGAAAGACTTACTTTAGAAATAAGAATTCAGCACTGAATTGTAGGATATTTTTGTCAAGGTGAACTAATCTTTCTTTCACATTAATCCTTTTGTTGCAATTCATTCTCATTGAGCTTTCATAGAGAATGTCCTACATGTTTGTATTATCTATATTCTCTCCTTTTATTGTAAAATCCATAAAGTGAAGGGAATCAGTTTTTATGCTGTCTTTCAAAACACCCGGCACTATGCTTCTGTATTATTTTTGTTGCTTCTCCCTATGATAATGATGACACTACATAACTGCATGTCAGATATAAATAGTGAAATGACAATTATATTCTGCATACAATAGAATGGGTCATTGGCTGCTTTGGCTTCCCTGGAGTCCTCTGGAGTCATACAAAGTATGCACAGAGTGGGCCCTCTGAAGCTACTTGCAGAGTTCCTATAAAGAGTTGATGTATTTTTCCAAAAAATGGAGGCAAAAGGAAATCCTTGGTATTCACGAGAAATGTGCCATCCTCCTTCCACGTCAAAGGAGAAACAGAATTGAGTGTTTAGATCTGGTGGTCTTTTTCTCATAGTTCATTGAGGTACAGTTCCCATTTCTTTCTGAAGCTAAAATTAAAAGAGCAAATGTCTATTGTGTACGTTACGTACAAATATGAATATGTATATTTCTGATATACATAATATATACAGCTGGTATACAAAATATATATGTAGCTGACACATATTATTATTATTTTTTAGATATTTTATTTATTTTATTCAAGAGACACACAGAAAGAGGCAGAGACATAGGCAGAGGGAGAGGCAGGCTCCCTGTGGGGACCCTGCTGCAGGACTCTATCCCAGGACTCTGGGATCACGCCTTGAGCCAAAGGCAGATGCTCAACAACTGAGCCACCCAGGTGCCCCTAGTTTTATGTGTTTATATTTTTTCCTTATTAGCTGAGTGTGACTTTAGTCAAGTTACTTAATCTTTTTTATATCTCAATTTCCTTATCTGTAAAATAGGGATAATAATGGGGCTACCTTATTTAGTAGTTTTGAGTATGACATGAATATAATATAGAAATATTTAAAATATTGAACTGAGTATATACACTCAATAAACCTAGCTATTGTTGATAGTATACCCTCTTTCTGTCACACACACATTTTTTAAATCCATAAACAAGCATTAATTGATAATACCTAGGTGCCAAGATTATACGAGGTAGGCATTAGGCAAGCTAGTCTTGTTTCTGCTCTCTTGAAGCATACATTGCATGAGGAAGACAGACAAAAACAATTCCACAGATAGTAAAAATAACCACAACTCATCATAAAGTCAAGATGGAAACCAATAGGTTGGGAATAAGAAGGAGGGTGTGGATGGGTGGTGCCCTTCTAAAGGAACTGAGGGAATATTCTCCTGCCAGAGAAAGTGGCATCAGAGCTCCGAATGGAGGGAGGAGGGATTTGGCCTTGTGACTCTGAGGAAGACTCCAGGTAAGGTAAATTTGCCTGCCTAAAAGCAGGTGGCCTGTCTTCCATTGTCTTGATTCTCCATATTCCTTTTGCCAATACATTAGGAAATGGGGCTTAGAAATGTATGTTGCTGCTCTTTTGTCGATTGGCTTTATTAGAGACTCAACAGAGTGGTGAATACGTCCAGACTGCAGACTTAAGATTTTGAGTTAGTTTGAGTTAGGGCTCCTGGAAGTCACTTGGGATATGGAAATGAAATCAGGTATTTGTTATAACAAAACTAGTAATTTAGAAATATGCTAAACTTGATAAAATTTCCTCCTTGCTGGCTGCTGCAGCTGTCTGGGTCTCTGGAGGCACATCTTACTGAAGCATGGTTTTAAATTTTAAACCAAGAAAAGCAAAACTTCAGTGTTTATGAGTTTTCACAAGAAAAGGTTAACTTAAAAAAATGAAGATAAAAGTAATGTACATGCAAAAAGTATAGAAAGTTATGAGAACTAAAACTTACCCTTCCTTCTTCAGGCCATCACTTTTGTCCTCACTAATTTCCTCAAAGATAACCATTTAGCTTCTTATATATTTTTAGGAAAATATAATTGCATCTAATAATACAGGTATTGTATATGTGCATGTGTGTATTTCAAAGTCCTCCCAAATAAGACTGTATTTATAAACAATTATGTATACTTTACTTTTTCATTTAACCAAATGGCTTAGAGACTTGTCTGTTTGAGTGCATAGAAATGAACTTTTTTTTAATGGCTCCATAATGTCTTATTTTATGGGGATATCATAATCTTTTTTGTATTTTCTGTTTTACCATACTCTTATTAATAAGCTTCTGGATTATATTCCTGCTGATTTTTACTGTACTTAATTCTGTATAGGACATTTTAATCATTAACGGGAACATTATTTTTCAGTAGAGTCAATTCCTAATAGTAGGACTGTTGGGTCAAAGGATGTTTATTCATTATTGATTTTGATCACCATTATTAAATTGCACTAAAAAAATGTATACCAACTAAAAACTCCCATCAAAAAAATCAGAATTCTTAAAACCTGTCTCTATAGTTGCATTGACACTGGATATTATTAAACTTTAAAAAAATTTTGTCAATTGGATAAAAGAAAAGTTATATGTGATTTGCATCTTTAATATTATGAGTCAGATCGAGTATCTTTTTGCACATTATTGACCGTTTTGTTTCTGTATTTGTGAATTGACTATATTGCTCATTTATCTTTCTTTTTGTCCTTTTTTTTAAAAAAAATATTTATTTATTTATTCATGAGAGACACAGACAGAGACATAGGCAGAGGGAGAAGCAGGCTCTCTGCCGAGAGCCTGATGCCGGACCGGATGCCAGGACCCCGGGATCATGACCTTTGCCAAAGACAGATGCTCAACTGCTGAGCCACTCGGGTGCCCCTCTTTCTGTCTTTTTCATTGCTAATTTGTAAAAACTATTATATAAGTCAGAAAATTAGCTCTTTGACTATATAAAAATATGGTACACACTTTTTTCTTTCTTTTTGCCATTGATCTTTTAACTTTCTTTATACTTTTTGTCATTTTTCTTAACAGTTTCTCAGTTCTGTGTCATGTTTAGGAAGGCCTTTAATTACAAAATTAAAGAAATATTTCCCCATGTTTTTTCTTAATACTTTTATGGTTTCATTTTATAATTGGAAATCTTTGATCCATCTGGAAATTATTTTGACATAAGGAGTCATTCTCTTTTCAAAATGATGAGGCAGTTGTCACACACTGTTTATTGAATAATATAGAAATGACTCATTATTATTCTAGTAAAGTATATTGGCTTGGATTTTTTTTTTTTTTTTTTTGGCTTGGATTTTGGAATCAGAAATAACTCAATCCAAACCTCGGTGTTACTGTCCTTGCCTCATCTTCACTATAGGGTTGATAGTACAGGGTCACATTGTCTTCTCTGAAACCCTTGCTGCCAGATTGGTTCACTAGAGTTCAGCACATTCAGATCTCTACCCACATCCCCAGGGTTGAACTTCCGTATTGGGATCTGACATGGTGCCAAGATGTGGGATTGTTATCTCATCCTGCTGGCATCCACTGAGACACCCATATTTTATCAGGTTTCAGGTTGCTGATTGCCTCAGATCCCTTTTCAAACACAATGGCCTTGTCTTCTCAGATACTCTCAGCTCTCACTCTTTTAGTTGGTTTTGAATGCCTCTTCTTGAGAGGATGGATGCCTCTGCTCTCCTGAGTCTGTCTGGGTGGGACCATGGGGAGTTTTCAAAAGCTATCTCAGGCTCCTTTCTTCCAAAACTTCTGTGCAACTGTCTTCTCTGGTGTCCTCTGTGCCAGGGCTGGAAGCTGGGAATTCTCTGTGAGGCTCTTGGGCTGCCTGCTCTACCTACAAACCCTACCCCCTATCTTCCCAGTCCCCCTCAACCCATCTGGAGGCTCCAGAATTATCAGCCTTCCTCTATTCAGACACCCAGGGCAGTCCAAACACTATTGTTTCCAGCAGCCTGCATCTCCTCTCCCATTCCCACTACAAACTTCATCTATCTGGGGGTGGCGGGAGGAAAAACTGTTTCTGACTTCAAGTACTTATCATTCCAGATCTTTTTGTCCCAAGCTTGGATAGCTCAGTCTTTGAAACTCCAAAGCCAAGGATTTGAGTCTTTTGTTCTCTTCTCCAAGATATCAACCCTGCCCTAAGGCAATGGATACTCAAAGTCTTTGAATAGGGAAGGGACACAGATTAAGAAAGAATTACTGAAGAGAAAGCACTTTAGTTAACATATTAGACTACTATACCTCTGTAGCCATTGTATTTAATGCTATAGAAAAAACCAGCTATCAAGACTTTGAAATAAAAGATGAAACAAAGTAAAATGTATTGCCTCTCCAGGTTTAACAAAACAATTTTTAGGGGCTTTGTAATTACCAACATAGAAAATGTCAACATGGGAATTTTGCTAGACTGGATGGACCTTAGTCCATACACATAATTAGTGTATGTTATATACACTGCGAAGTATGCTTCATCATTAGCTGTTTTCAACCTATCTCCCCTCCCAAAGAATTATAAATTCATAAATTACACCTGACCCACAGAAAATCTCTATCAATTCTAATAGAAAAGCCCCTGGATATCCCATTTGCATGATTTAGTCTCTCTTTGCCAAAAAAATTGTATATAAAGATGTTAACATCTGGATCTAAATTTCTATTACATTAAAGCAAATAATCTCTGAGCTAATAAAATCACTCCCTTCTCCATAATTTTGTAAAATTCTGGAACTCTCCCAACATTTAAAATATCATGGTTTCTCATAGTCTAAAGTTTTTATTGGGAGGAAGCAATTGAAGGGCTGCCTTAATTACTCAGATTTATTTTTCCTTTTGTATTTTGAAGATTCTAGATTCTGGCAGTAATGAATTTCATATGAAGCAACATTTTACTGGTTACCAAAATAATTTGCAAGAATAAACTAGGGCCAGTCAAATGAATAAAATATTTAAAATTATTTTATAGTGCATCAAGGATTTTCATTTACAATTATTCTGCACTAAGAAATTGATAATTTTTGACTGAAAATATCACAGTCACTAAAAGTAAGGTTCTTTTAGATTTCCCCAAGCCAAGAAAATGTTAGCATTATGCTCCCCCTATAATTCTGGAAGAATGTCTATATAATTCTTGAATTTAAATGTGGATCACTGGAACTCCTGGGTGGTTCAGGATCTGCCTTTGGCTCAGGGCGTGATCCCGGGTTCAGGGACCAAGTCCTGCATCAGGCTCCCTGTGGGGAGTCTGCTTTTCCCTCTGTCTATGTCTCTGCCTCTCCCTCTAGGTCTCTCATCAATAAATAAATTCTTAAAAAAATGTAGATCACTAATTACAGTTATAACTACAAAATTGTCCCTGAGTGGGTTTATTTAGTATTCAAATGGTACCCCAGAGGAAGACTCTTTTATCTTAAGAGCTGTCATAGATAAGCAACATAATCAAAACATTCTCCCTGACAAAAATTTATTTTTAACTTGAAAGAAGGCATAGTGACCACCCACTCAACTCATGTGAGTTTTGCTGGTAAATAGAATCCTTGGAACAAAATTAACTAAATTACTCTTCCTAGGAATTCAGGGTAAACTGAATCCATTTTGGACCTTTTCCAAGGAAATTTACTTAGTGTAAATATGAGAGAAGAACCTTATTTGAAAACTTCACCTATTTGTCGCATCTTGGTAGGCAGGACACCCAAGGACAGTGTCACAGCAGGTTCTTAGTGAGGTAATATAATCTGTTAAATTAAATAATTAAATTTATTCTTCTTATGCCTTGGGGTGGTAAAGAGGAGGTGGGGACAGAGAAAAAAGAACATTTTAAATTTTGGTGCTTACTTTATAAAGTCTTATTGATGATGCTTTTTATTTATTTGTTTGTTTATTTTTATTTTTATTTTTTTACATTTATTATTTAAATTCAATTTGCCAACATACAGTTAAACACCTAGTGCTCATCCCATTAGGTGCCCTCCTCATCGCAGATGCTTTAACCAAAGGTCTTAGATTTATCTAAGGAACTTTTGAAATTCAAGGAAAGAGAAGACTCAGGGTCCCTCGGTGGTTCAGTCAGTTAAGCATCCAATTCTTGGTTTCAGCTTAGGTCATGATCTCAAGGTCCTGAGATGGAGCCCCGCATCAGGCTCCATGCTCAGTGCAGAGACTATTTGAGATCCTTCTTTCCTGACCCCCATCCCCACCACTGGCACGCTGTGTGGGTATGTGCTCTCTCTCTCAAATAATAAACAAATAAATAAATAAAATCAATCTTTAAAAAAAAAAAAAGAAGAAAAGACTCATTCTTATTTACATTGTCAAAAAAAAGAAAGTACGTTACATGAAGTTTTGGTTTGAAGGAACCAGTATGAAAATCATGCCACCAGTTATCTGTAATCAGATTGTGGTATTCTTTGATACTATTGACTCAAATTTACAATGCTTAAGAATTCACTAATTTTGCCTAGATGGCAGGGAACCACACGCACTACAGAAAAGTTTTCATGAAAACTTTAAATTTGATTCTTTGTATCCCATTTGTCCTTAATAAGTAGAGTAAATAGATAAAAATACTGGGATCCCTGGGTGGCGCAGCGGTTTAGCGCCTGCCTTTGGCCCGGGGCGCGATCCTGGAGATCCAGGATCGAATCCCACGTCGGGCTCCCGGTGCATGGAGCCTGCTTCTCCCTCTGCCTATGTCTCTGCCTCTCTCTCTCTCTCTCTGTGACTATCATAAATAAATTAAAAAAAATTAAAAAAAAATACTACTACTTAAGGACATGAAGGAGTATAAAAGGGAAGGGAAAAATGAACTCTTAGATATTTAAATCTGAAAAAAATTTTAACCTCCACAAAAATTCAACTCTTGAAGCAAATGATAATTGCTTAATTTCTATAATTCAGTTAGGGTACTTGGGGAATGAAAGAATGTGTGGAGTAGTGTTAGTACTGTTGTGGAATTTCTGAGTAATAACTATATATTGTTTGTAAAAATAGAAAAGCTAATGGTGAAAAATAGATGTATGTCTAGATTACGTAGTTTTAAATCTTCTGTAATCTTTGTATTTACTTCTCAAAAGCCCATGTTGTTCTGTATAATATACATTTATAAGCCAGGGAAATGACATAGTCTTCAGAACAAATTTATAATGAAAAGTAACAGCAGCCCCAGTGTTTAAAATTCTAGGTAATTTTGCTTTTAGCTTTGCTGATCCCAAAGAAAGTGACTACAGAAAGTATCACATTCCATCAAAGTCACTTAGCCCTTTGCTGACTCTAAAAAAAATGCCTCTTGGCTGATTTACATACCCAATTCTGATACAAGATAATATCAATTAACAGGTTTGCTAGCTTTTTGTGGAAATTTGCAATTATGATAAATTTTTTCCTAATTCATCCTGTTAAACCATAAAATAATAGAGACTTGATTTATACTGTGCTATATATATACATATATATATGTATACATATATATATGAGGATCATAATATATATAAGGATTAAAGTGCAGAATGTAACTTATTTAACTATGGCTATCATGAAGGGCAGAGAAGAGAAATCATGAAAAAAAGTTTATTGGGAATCAAGCTGAGGAGACAGGGGAGCACATCTGGGTCCTATTCACTTCCTAAGTAATTCACTGAGAGCATTTCCGTGGAGTATCATAGGGCAGCAATTAGACTCTGAAATAGGTCAGTGCTTTCCTAACTTGACATTTTTTTAGTTATATCTCCCACCACACACACTCTTTTAAGTAGTTATTTGCCATTTACCGGTGAGAACTTTAAGTATTTGAATATGTTAAATATTCAGTTATGATAGTTAAGTAAATAAAGCTGTTGAGGTCTGTTGTGCATACACAACTCCCTTGTTGACTTTCACAACCATTCAGAAGACTCCTGCTCATTTTAAGAACTTTCACTGTCTAAAATTTTGTTTGCCATTTAACATACAGAAAAATCTTAAAATAGAAAACATTGGGGAAGACAAACAGGAAGTGTTTAGGCAAAGGAGACTTTCCTTTGCCTATTTGAGTGAATGAATGAATGAACCAGCACATCACATTGATTGCCTTGTCTGTGCCAGGTGCTGCACAAGGTACCAGATATTACTAGCTTTCCAAGATCTCATAGCTCAATGGGATCCAGCGATGTAAACAACAGACTCTTACATTATGTGAAATAAAGAGATATTGAGAAAGTGCTATGGAACATAAAATAGGAAGTGATAATTCTGCCTCAGTGGTGGTTTGGGCTTTAGTTTTGATCTGAGAACATCAGAGAACAGGTGACATTTTAGCTAATTTTGAAAGATAAATAGCATCTTCCAGAAAGAATGTTTGGGGAAGAGCAAATGGGCATTTGGGCATTTGAAGGATCAAGTGTGAGGTGATGGAGGCAGTGAGAGAGGGATAGGACACTGAATGAGTAGCATAAAGATCTAAAAGGCAGATGGAAGACAGACGAGGAGATTCTGTGCAAGCCATTTTTGCTCTATCTTCTAGGCTCTTTGCCTATTTTGGGTCATGGATCTCTCAGAACAGTGGTTTACAAATTTTATTGCATATTAGAATCACCTATGGAAATTAAAAATATTCCAGAAGCCCAGGCCACACCTCATAGAACCTCTGGGAATGAGATCCAGGCCCTGCATTTTTTATAAAATCTCCAGATGTTTTCAAACTAAAAAAGTTTCTCAAAGTGTGGTCCTAGAATCAGCAGAATTAGTCTCTAGCATTTTTACACTTCTAGTAAATTCTCAGCCCCAAATCCAGACGTACTAAGTTCAAAACTATGATGGGGCTGAGCAATTGTTTTAACAAGCTCTTCAGGAGATTTTGGTTTTGCTAAAGTTTGAGAATCACTGCCATAGGAAATCTACTGAAAGCTGTTAATTCATTTTTCAGGAAAAAGCACCATGTGTTTAATTTTAATTCAGATATAATTTTAGATATAATTTTAGGTGATGGATGGAAATCCCCTCTAGGCTCATTTCTTTTCCTCCCCCTAAGCCTGGAATCCAGGTCTAGAATTCCTCCTCCAGGCACTGAGAACTTTTAAGTAAAAGAGGGTCAGGATGAACTTTGGTTGTAGAATGAAGGCTGCAGTAGTATAAAGAATGGAGTGGGATGAGGGGAGGCTGGAGTCAACCAGGTAACCTAGGAGTTATTGCATTAAAAAATAATAAAATAGAGCACAGCGACGCCCAAGTACTGTGGGGTGATGGAGGGGGAATGGACACTGATTTCAAGTTTTCTAACTTGAATAAGTAAGGCCTATACTTGGGAGAAGACTATAAAAAGAGAAAGTTTGGGGGCAAATAATGATGACTACTGGTCATGTATGGGGAGGTGTACTAAAAACAAGTCTGGAATTTAGTTGAGGGATACAGGCTGTGGATAAATATATAAGAACCATTACCCTATAAATAGGTAGATGTAGATCAAGGTTTCTCATATTTTAGGCTGGCTAATTCTTTGTTTGGGAAGGCTGTCCTGTCTACTGTAGGTTGTGTAGTGTAGAGTGTGTACCGTGGGAGCATTAGAGGCCTGTCCTCTACCCACTAGATGCCAGTAGCCAGCGTCTCTTGCAGTTGTGACAACCAAGAATGTCTCCAGACAGTGCTTGATGTCTTCTGCCCCCAAAATCATGCCCTGACAGGAATTGCTGGTATAGATAAAACCTGGAGAGTAGATGAGATTGTTATTGACTGAGTAGAGGGGTGGGCGGTGGAGGAGGAGGACCGAGTAAGAGATTGGGAAAATGCTCATTCATAAAGAGTGAAAGAAAGTTGCATCAAGGGAGCCACGCAGGGGCTGAGCTGCCAGAAGAAGGTGGTTGGATGCCAAACCCCACCCAGGATGATAAGTGAGAAGAGATCTCTGGATTGGGTGATCTGTGAGTTATGTGAAACAGCTTCCACAGACACCTGCTGAGGTCTTAAAGTGACATTGCAGGATGGGGAAGAGGAAGCGAGAAAAACTAGAGACTGCCAATCTGGATTACTTCTTTAAGGGATTGGCTAGAGAAAGACAGAAGAGGAGAAGAAGCCAAAAAGGACATGAGATGACTTATTTTAGGGCAGGAGAGATTTGCAAATATGGTAGACTGCTGGGCAAGGGCCAGGGATTCCAAATCAATATAGAACTTCAGGTAGGCCCAGAAGCTTTTCTTCAGTAAAAGCTCAAAATGCAAATAACATTAGTTATGAAGGAGATCATGAGAATGAATTATAGCAGCAACACACTTATTTTAAATTAACTATACATATTAATTGTCAGGAGACAAAATTATTAGATTGGGGACAGCATGTTATTTATGATACAGTCAAATCCTGTCTATATGATTTTGCCTCTAGGCTGGGTCACCTTAATTGTAGTGATGATTTTCTTTCTTTCCTTCTTTCTTCTTTCTTTCTTTCTTTCTTTCTTTCTTTCTTTCTTTCTTCTTTCTTTCTTTCTTTCTTTCTTTCTTTCTTTCTTTCTTTCTTTCTTTCTTTCTTTCTTTCTTCTCTTTCCTTCTTCCTTTACCCTTTTATTTTGCTTCTCCACAGTTAGCACAGGGGCAGGGGACAGAAGACTCCACATAGCACTTGGAGCAAGCCTAATTCTGTTTGCCTTGGGATTGAACCACTTTTACAGTAACATGTCTCTTCAAGGGAAATCTAGAGAGAAAAATTCTTTACTATAGCCTATTATTTTGCTAGTAACTTTCTTGTTGTGCAGACATTATCTCTATATGAAAAAAATCATCCTTCTAAACATTTTAACTGGCATATATGCATGCGTGCATGCGTGCATGTGTGCATGTGTGCAGCTGCATGTGTGGGGGTTGCTTCAGTCTCTGGGTTCCCATCATGGCTCCACAACTTGGCTGTACAGACTTGGCTATCTTATTTATTCTTTCTAGATTTCAAGCCTTTCATTTGCACAATGAGCAGGTGGGACTGAATAAGCTCCAAGGTTGTTTCTGGCTTTAAAATTCTATAATTATATGATTTCCTTTCCGCATTATCTTTGTTTGGTAAGAGCTTGCCTTAATCTGATCCATTCCTGAGCAAAATCTCTCAGATTGACTTGAAGCTTCAATTTTTACTCTGATTCTCACACCTTTTTGTTTATTAGGTCATAAGTAATGAGCTCTGAACGCTTATGAACTTGCCTGAGTTCACATAGGGGGCTCATCAGGGATGGGGACAGAGTGAGAAAGACAATTAAGGCTTCCCAACTCTCCGTTGCAGTATTTAAATCCAAGAGAACAAGTCACCTATGAAAACATAAAATCTTTGCATGTCTGTCCTTTCTTCAAAAGAACTCAAAGCATTTTCCAAATGTATTGAACGAATTCTTTCCTTTTCAATCCCTTATAAACTACTGGATCGTTAGTTTTTAAGCACATTAATAGAGAATGAAATGTGAGTTTATTTCTAACTGTGTAACTGTGATAAGAAGAATCAACTATTTAGAAAAATAAGTTTATTCCCTAGAGCTTACATTTAAATTTATTAGTATGGTTTGTATTAACACGCCTAAAACCCATTGTTTTTGGTTGGCTTACAGTTTTGAGTATTAGAAACTATAGTAATAAACTCATCTTAAATTCCCTCACCATGTGACTGCTACTATGGAGGTGGAAAGGATTATCACAGGAGAGTCATTGACTAGACAATAGACTGCCCTAAATAACATAGTTTTTCTTGGGATTAAGAGTGGACACACACACAAACACACACACATACACACACACTCACACACACATAGGTGGACCAAATTTCACCTCTGTCTTAAAACTTTTATTTAAATGGGACTTTATTCCTAACCCAAGCTATAAATTGTAATCCTACATGAGGTTTAGCATTTGGCAATGAAAGTAGTTGCTTATCTTTGAAGGTAATGGTTTTCATGACTGTCTTACCCATTGCAATCTCACCAAGCATTTCAGTTATATCACATTTGTTCCTCACCAGACACTGGCTCTCAGGTATTAGGGTAGCGCAAGCTGAGCCCAGAGTATAAGCAGGCTTGTGTTCACATGGGGAATTGGAAGTAGGATTGCTTTGAGGTAGAAAGCAGCGATCTCAAAGTGTTGGCCACTCTATTCTTTGAGTGGGAAGGGAAAAGAGGGAGAAGAATAGCAGAAAGGAAATAAGAAAGGTACTTAGGAGGCTAAGGTAGGCTAAGTACCTTCTGAGGAACAAAGATTTAAAGGTGTCAAAGAAGAGCCAGAGAAGCTTTCCTAGACACCGAACCCTTGGAGCAGGACCAAGACTTGCGTGGGTACCCCTCCAGGGCTAGCTGTTCTTGCTCTGTTCACTTCCATTGTCATGACATATCAACATTCGCTGTGGCCATAATTTTTGGAGCATTATTTCACTGTTTTGCATCAATGTTTTTATTTGTGAAATCTGGGATAATCTACCAGTCTGACCACAGCTTCCTCCCTTCTCTGTTGTAGAGAAGAGCTGGGAGCACCATTTATTCTAGTCAACACACTGTTTTCCTTCTTACGGCCTTACTGATCAGGGCTTTTTCCCTTCTGCTTTCTTTAAAAAATTTTTTTTTCACCCGAAATACTTTTCTCATCCATATCTATTATTTTCTTCAAAACACCATTCCATATTTATGTTCTGCAGAAAGCCTTTGATGACTAAACTGAATACCTAGATATCCTTTTTTTTTTTCTTTTTTACCTTTTTGGCCTTGATGTATTCAGTTCATACCAGCCAGCTATTATTGTCTTCTGATTGTCTACTAGTGTCAAAAAACATGTTGGGTTTTCCTGAGCAGGGACTGATTTTCCTGCTTCTTATTCACCTCTCATAATATCTAGCACAGTGCTGGGCCCCAAATGCTTCCGGAATGAATCATTACATGCTGAAGACGTGAAAAGATAAAAAGAAAATCATCCTGAAGCTCTTCTGGCAAAAGGTCAATTGGAATTTATGACAAATGTCAGTGGCTAAGAACGAGATATGGGTGTTGTTCCCAGATATGAAAGGGAGATGACACCAGCACCGAGAAATGTGAAGCAATTGTTCTGTATTCTTAACAGTTCGTGTATAATCCTAAATGATACACATGGGTTGGCTTGGTGTGCTCAGTCTGATTCCAAGGATATCTCAGGCTTATTTAACAATGCTACCCTTAGAACAATATTAGCATACTAATCTATATTACTGGCCGTGAACCACATTCCTAGGTATCTTTTAACTAGGTGGATTGAGACTATTACCCTAGATAACCAGAATAACATTTAGCATGATGGCCTCGGATTTTAAGAGGGCAGTATCAGAGGGAAAACTCATGGATTTAAACCATTTTTCCTTTTCTAAGGTTCTCACCAACTCACATAGTGAAACACAGCGAAAAATCCTCTGAAGTTTAAATATCTCTTTCTTTTCCCTTGCTTATGCTGTGTTATCACTCCTGTACACTTCACTGGGCTTGAAAATTGCAAAAGAAAGACACAGCTTCCCCACCTACTCCCCCCCACTGCCCTCCGCCCAGCTCCTAAACTACTCTGTTTATAGTCAGTTTGCCTCCCTGGATCTTATGTTTTAACACATGCTGTAGTGTTCAGATTGCAAACACAGCAGAGGGATGTTTAAATCCTAAAAACAAACTGTTTTCATTGCAATGTGTAAAACAGCATTCCATGAAGACATTTCAATTAATATTAGCTGAGTGAGGGGAGTCTTCTCTCTGTGGCCTGTTCAGTGTTTGGCCTCTCTCTGCTGAGACTGCCAACCAGGGTGCTGCCAATTAATGCCAGCTGTGATCTATTGTTTGCTTCTGACACCTGGGAAGTCCCAGATCATCAGAATCCTGCAAACAGCAGCTGGCTTAGTGGAAGCTGCCAGACTTCAGGGATTCTGAGATCTCTCAGCAAAGGTAGGGGGCCGTCTTGTTTTAGTTAAGGGAATAGTCCGGAATAGCCAGCTTAAAATCCAAGATGACTTACATTAAACAACCCCCAAATTTGGGGAGGATCAGCCCAAGCCTATAAGCCTCCTATCTCACTTCAGGTCCCCACAGGGCAGTCTTTTAAAAAATAAACAAATGTTCCTAATCCTTTCTTATAAAGTCCCAACAAGTCCCTGTTACGCTGTGAAGGTATTTTCAGGACTCCACACATCTCTAGGAGGTGCACAATTTGGTGCTCAGTGGTGCTATAATTTTATTTCATGTATGTTGAAAAAATTGTATGTCCTTCCACGGTCTAAAATGTTTTTTATCCCTCTGCTCCATCTGATTTTCTTACTGATAGGATTTCAGAATCCATTTCTTGAGTGCTTATTATGTGTCAGGCACTAAACCCTTTATAAGTTTTATTATTTCATTTCACTTATCTTTAACATGCATGCCTCAATTAGGTAGTTCCGTCAAGTGTGTGAAAACTCAGGCTGGTGAAAGAGTTTCTTTTTTCACCTCCATATACTATTGTGCTTAAGTGATGATCATGTTTTATTCTGGACTTGAGTTCACTTGGAGCAAGAAGTTGAGCAGAGCATGACCACATTTCAGTGTGGCGGGCTGGCTTGGCAAGCTGTCCTATTCCTCCTCCTTTGTTTGGTGGTTTGGGGAGAGTTCTGATGTTTCCTCCTGGGCCTCTTGAATTATAAATGTCAAGAGGACAGAAACTAACTGTCTGTGTCACATTTGTGCCTGCCCTACAATTTGTAAACCTTCACAAAGCCCTCTAGGAATAGCAGATAATACCAGAGACTACTTTTCCTAGAGGGGCAACGTTAAGAGGGCTGATAACTGGCCAGGTAATTTACCCCGAAATGTGACGAGATATTTTGTCTCCTGGTGCCTTATTTTCCAACGCATGAAAAGGTCCTGGATCCTTTTCATATGGATGCCCTTCAAAGTTGGCTAGGAGCCCTCCTTCTATTCTGGGCTCCTAGGCCACCATGCTGGAGCCTGTTGATTGCATTAAATACACAGTTACTTTTTAGTGTTGATCATCAGAGGCTAAGATGAAACCATTTGCACTTGATTTATTCAGTACATGATTCCATGTCTCAAGAAGTGAAAATCCAGTGAAATAAGCCACCGCTATAGCTCTCATTAACAACTTGATCCAAATCCACTCAAAATGCTCACTCTTAAAGTCTTCAGGTAATGATGATAACATGTTTTGTTTGCTGAGGGGTCTGTTCAATCGAGTAATTATAAATAGAATTTCTAAACTATTTCCAAATAATATTTTATTTCTTGTAAATCAATCTAAAATTTCCAAAGGAGTTAAAATTTACATTAATGAAGTATACAAATGATAAAGATGAGAGCACTTCCAGGGCTAGTATGCAAATTTGCAGAGTCATTGCATACATTTTTTTTGAAATAAGCTGATCCAGAAAATGGGAAAGAAAAATTGGAAACAATTTCTTCCAGAGAGATCGTGATAAGCTTTTAGTTTATGAGATATTTGATACATTTCATATTGACTAGCTTGTTTGGAAATCTAGAGTCAAAGCCTTCTCTGGTCTAGACTCAGTGAACCATCTGAGCAGAAGAGTATGTGTTGGCAGTGAGCTATGCCATTTTATTCAGGGTTTGATCCAGGGCAGAATTAAAACCATACTTTGTTCTACTTCTCCATACTCATTGAAGATTGGAAGTTTGCTTCTATAAACAATAGGCCATCATCACATCTTCCTCTATTCTTTAGATCTTTGAAAATTGAGTCAGTTCTCAGAGGTCCTATATATATGGTTTTTGTAGCCTAAAGAGAAAATCAGAAGTATCTCCCTCTCACTACACTCCCTTCTTTACTATTAGATCTAGAAAAGGCCTCAGAATCACGTAACATCTCTACCAGAATATTATCCCCCATAACTATGATTCTTGTAAGAGTTGGTGTTTTCTTCTGCTGTACTTTATTACATAAATGGGAATATGATGGTATTAAGCATACCAAATAGCCACTGTACTAAGATGAATGTGGCTTGATGCATATTCTCCTGATGAAAGATCTGTTGGCGGTTGGAATAACATGTTGGGATGCTAGCCAAGCCAAATCTTAAGACCTTTTTGGTTTTGACCACTGCAAAGGAGCTGCTGGTTTCTTGAAATAGACCAAAGGTGTTTCACACCTGATAGGAATTATTGAGCATGTCGAACACATGTTCAAGGGATTTTTTTACTTCAACTTAAAAAAAAGTTGTCCAGGGAACATAGGTAAGCTTAGAATATGGCTATTTTTAACTGAAAATGTACTGACTTTCTTTTTGAAGATGCTGATACAACTTCTGACACTGTTGGTGATGAGTGGTGTGTAACAGCCGGTACAGCTCTGAGCTATCAGATACTGAAAGGGAATCTACTAACTACAAATCCCAGGACACCAGACCAGCTCTTAACAGCCCTCTTTTCCTGAGTAGGTCGGGGATGAGGAACTTAGGGGAGAACAGACTCCTAAACACAGAAGGAAGGAGAAAACCCCCCAGGAAGACAATTTAAAGATGAAGTTGAGATGAGTTAAGATGAATTCACATCTTTTTGAATTGGATACAATGTGGGAATTCCAGCTTAATTCTAATTTATAACTAATTTCTTCTAACAGCCTTTCTCTTGTACATAGAGATCAGTTTGGATAAAGGAGACATAGCTCTGTGAATGCAGCTTCTCAATGAGTCTAAAAGGCGAGTTCTGTAATCAAAAAGAGGATGTCAGCAGGGAGGCCTAATCATATGTTTTCTTAAACCAAACTCCTTTTCTCCTTTTCATTAGGCTTTCTTGAGGCAATTCAGCTAATTAATGATAATAAATAGTTATTGAACACCACTAATATTCTAAATCCTCCAGTGTCATGGATTTGGAAGGAAAAAGGACCAATAGGTAGATAACCTAGAAAATGTGTGTATGTACGCATGTGCATGCTCGCTCTCTTTCTCTCTCTCTCTCTCATGCACACACACACACACACACACACACACACACACAGGAATTAGGGTTCCTGTGCCTTCAAACAGGAATTAGGGTTGTAAACTAGGAAGACCTATGTAAAAGAAGAGATGGCTTAAGTCACAGAGACAGCTGGAATCTTCAGTTTGTGCAATCCTGTAGACATCTCCTCATACATTATAGGTGTAAGAATAATCATTTCCACATCTGTATTTGGACTTTGGTCCCATCTCTTAATCAGAGTTATAAATCCTGTGAAGCTGGATTAATCTTATTTTATGGATGGTTGTAAAGAAAACGCTGTCCTTTGGCTTTACCTAAGGAAGAAAGAGAGACCTTCACATAATGCAGACGTAGGAAGGGATGTTCAGAGGGTATGATAACCCAGAGACATCCTGAGTTTGCTTTTGTTATCTAGAGTAGGATGAAGATGTCTCATTGCAGCAGGGGGTAATAAAAAGAGCTGGACCTTTGGGGTTAGGCAGCTCTGAATTTGGATTATGGCTCTACCGAGTAGTAGCTTTGTGACTTTGGACATATTACTTAACCTCTCTGAGCCCCAGGCTTTATTTTTAAAATGGAGATAATACCCAGATTACAGAATTGTTTGGGGAATTAGGGGTGATTATGTAAAGTACCGAGTATGTGGCATTTAATA
The DNA here is from genome assembly GCF_018345385.1 of Vulpes lagopus. Classification (NCBI taxonomy): domain Eukaryota; kingdom Metazoa; phylum Chordata; class Mammalia; order Carnivora; family Canidae; genus Vulpes; species Vulpes lagopus. Next base: position 106,857,645 of record NC_054829.1, read on the forward strand.
ATTGGTAGCTGTTATTATTGGTATTATTGTTTGATTGCAAAGCTGAGCAGGCCTCAGAAACCATAATCAGGCAGCTCACATGAGATCATGATAGAGCACTCTCTTCTGAAAAAGCACATACTAGTTAAGTCCTGTGAGCAGAATCCTGGATGAATATTTTTTTAATGGCACAGAGCATAATTTGTCACAGATTAAACTTCATTCTGTAGCTCTCCTTGGGACATGTCTTTATTGTACTTTGTTCTTTGATGCTTCTCCTTTTCCCAAGAGAGAATCTTACCTGGATTTTTGAAAAAAAGCACATGCTTCCAATGTGATTTGCCCCTGGTCACTTGTGGATTTCCTCTTTGCTTTGTGAGAATCTCCCTGGCTTAATGGGAGATCTCTCTCTCAGAGTTGCTCAGATCATAGGGTAATCTGCTATTTGGAAGTAACCTCATAATTGAGTTGGAGGGTCTAGTGTATAATATGGTAACTGTAGTTGATAATATATTGTATAATTGAAATTTGCTAAGAGAGTGGAACTGAGATGTTTTCACCAAAGAAATGGGGGTGAATATGTAAGATGATGCATGTGTTAATTAACTCCACGAGTGGAGCCCCTTTCACATTGTGTAGGAGTTGACATACTTATTGACAAACATTGACATCATCACGTTGTACTCTTTAAATATCCTACAATTTTGTCAATTATAACTCAATAAAGCTGGAGGAAAATGTAAATTCATAATGAAAAATCTAATGCAAAGAGGTATGCACAAGCCTATTAGAGAAATTTGGGCCCAAGAGATTCACATTTGTGTAGTTGTAACATTTTAATATTTTTTTCCCCAAGCAGCCTCAAAAAACATGTTAACAAGACTACTTGAAATTAATACTGTGCTATTAGAGTGTATACAGATGGGCCCGCTCCCTTCCTTTATACCGTGCCCCGTGCTGGGGTTCCTAGAAGAGGCAACGTGCTCCCTCCTTAACGAATTCCATCCCTCCGATCAATAAGCATTGGCATAAGGCCAGTTTAACTTCTCCCGGACTCCTTACAAGACCTTGGCCTCTATTTTGCTTTTATTATTTCCTCCCATTCTCATTTCTCTCGCTGTTACATTTTTCATTGGTTTAAGCTCTCAGTAGTCCTGCTTTCTTGCCAATTTGAAAAAAAAATTAAAATAATAAAACCAAGCTAATGCAGAGATGGGTTTCCCCCAACTCAAAGCATTAATTATATAATCCCCACTCAAAACTCAGCCCAGTAAGTCCAGCGTGTTTTCAAACACAGGCAACTCTTGAGCCTTTGCATTTGCGTGTTTTCAAACATAGGCAACGCTTGAGCCTTTGCAAATGTCTTTGTGTCCATTCGTTGGATTTAGAACAAACTGCCTATGCAAATGAGTGGGGGGCCACCGTGCCTTGGCCTCCGGCTGCCCACACCCTCGGCTGCCTCTCCACTATCGAAGCCTATAGTTCTTGTGAAGAAGCCTGTCGTGAAAGTTAATGGTTATAAAAAGCACTTATTTACATCTGTTTTAGTGTAGCCATGAAGAGTGCAATTAATTAAGAAGTCTCTGGTGTGGTAAGAATAATCATACAGCAGGAATGCAAACACATGATTTCCAAAGAGAATTTTATTCCATATGGAATTTTTCCCCTAACTAAGAATTAATTGCAACTTTAAAGAAGATTTGATTGTGTCTATGAAAAACATTTCAACTACTGAGGAATTCTAAATGACTTCAATGTAAAATTTTCTTTCTTTACATTGTTAGAGTTGAGGGAAGAGCTTTGATCAAGCTCTGAGTTATAGAATTTATTAAAGGGAAGAGGATAACCTTCAGATGTCTTCTGTGGTGAGATGTTGAAGCTAAAAATTTTAAATGTTTGCAGACTAAAGACATATTCGGCTGTGAGGCCTTAAAGGATAAACAGAATGTGACATGTTTTATTTTGTTACTTAACCCTTGTTTAAAAAAGCACAACAAAAAATGTATATAAATCATATTTTTATGCCTTTCTGAAAACATGGACATGGATTTTTGGTGATTAGCCTCCATGTAGCGGCATCATGCCAGGTGGTCTGCAGTGGTTAGGATAGATGCAAATAGCTGAAGTTTTGGTGTGGCAGCTTCTTAAAGCTGAAAGCATTTAAATACATACAGCATAAATTCTGCGAAGGGATACCCTTTCCTTCTGTTGCCATGTGCTACACATTCCAATATTTTGCTGTAGCCCAGGAATGAATAATGCAAAGAGCCTAAGAGGGGAAAAAGAAAAACATGCAGTTGAATGCAAGACTGGCAGAGAAATGCTGCCCATCGCTGCGGAGGTACAGAATAAGAATGTGACATGTCGAAGTGGGGAAAAGCAATAAAAGCAGCGAGGGTGCAGGCAGAGAAGATATTTTGATCAAATGCAGTTACAAGTTGCTGAGGAAAAAAAATTCAATCAATAACAAAGAGCTCTTATCACATGCAACTTTAATTTGATTGGCACGGCATTTCCATTATATGCTAATGAATTACGGATGATGAGAACGGCTGTCGCCTTCTGAGTGCAATTGAACATTCATCAATCAGTTGCTTAAATGCCAGACTGTCTGAAATATTAAAGGAAGTTGTTGCTATTTTGGAGATGAAAGTAAACAAACTGGAAATCTTGAATTAATTGAGAAAAGGATACACGCTGATAAGGAGGATTTGGTAAGTTATTACTTCTTTGAGTGGATGTCAGGGCAGGTATCCTATTCTCCGTGGAGCAAGTATGTCCCTGCCAAGCTCACTGAAAAACAAATTCTCTTAAGTGAATCTTGTTTTGCTGTTGACTAGCATTATACAATTATTGACTATTACTCTTGGGGAAAAAAGCTGGCCCTCAACTGTACCTTGACCATCCACTCAAGGATGCAATACTTTCAACAATACATATTTAAAGGAAAATAACAATCTACTAAAACATTAAAAATAATCTTCAAAATATTGGCAACATTCAAATTACTACGATGTGGCAACGGTATTCAAGTTGCTGTAAATAAAAATATACACAAAGAGAAACCTCAAACTACCTGATATATTCAAGTTATTAAAATGATTAACTTTTCACCTTTTACCCAGAAAAAGACAGTGTTGGGTGTTTTAGAATTTCGACGAAGCTTTTCATCAGTCTCAAGCCACCTAAAGATTTCTAAATTGAGTTTTTCAATCATCCTTTCCATTTTTCTTTTACTTTGTGTCTTCCTTTAATAATTTTAAACATGTTTTTTTCTAATAACTTTAGAACATGAGGTTATGGCCTAAAATATCTAATCTTTGTAAAACACGAATTCTGTTCTGATGTTTGCTGAGACACAGCTCGAGTATGTAGGTAGTGGCAGAGACTATCAATTTGCAAGTATTTTTATACGAGAAAAAAATGATTTGTTGCCATTACTTCACACCCATGAGGATGACTACTATCACAAAACTAGAAAATAACAGGTGTGGGTAAGAATGTGGAAAAATTACAACGCTTGTGCATTGCTGGTGGGAATATAAAATGGAACATGGCCTCCGTGGAAAATGGATGGCAGTTCCTCCAAAAATTAAAGATAGAATTGTCATATGATCTAGAAAATCCACTTCTGGGTATTTACCCCAAAGGGCTGAAAACACGGTCTTAAAGAGATATTTGTATATTCATGTTCCTAGCAGCATTATTCACAATAACTAAAAGATGTAAGTACATGTGATCATTGGTTGAAGGATAAACAAAATGTGCTAAATACATATAAACGAATATGATTCAGTCTTGAAAAGGGAGGAAATTCTGATACATGCTACAACATGGGTAAACCTTGAGGATGTTATGCTACACGAAATAAGCCAGTCACAAAAGGACCACTAATGCAGGGGTCCACTTATTTAAAGTCCCCAGATTAAGTCCATAGAGACAGAAAATAGAATGATGGCTGCCAAGGACTGCAGGGAAGAGGAATGAGAAGTTATTACTTCTTTAGTACAAAGTTTCAACTTAGGAAGATGAGAAAAGTTCTGGAAATGCATATGGTGATGGTTGCACAGCAAGTGAATATGCCTCATGCACTGAACTCTACATTTTACTTCAATCAAAAATAAAATTTAAAAGATGTAAAAAAATAACTTGTGTTACCTATGGCTAGATTTGCTAATTAAAGCAATGTCTGCTTGTAGCTATTAAGATGGTATTTCCAAATCTGCACAGTTGGTTAAGGATTACTAGACTCTTCAACCCCATCCATAGAGAAAGCATCAAATAGATTGGTTTTCTCTGTTGGAACAGAGGTAGCACTAAATGCCCAAGTCCTATTAATACGGGGATGCCTTTCCTTAAAACACAGACTTGTGTGTGTGTGTGTGTGTGTGTGTGTGTGTGTGTGTTGGGGATGGGGTGGGCAGCTCTTTAAGTAAATTCTGCCAAGTAATTGTGAGCTGAAGCAAAGGCCTGGAGTGCTGGAGGAATAGCCAGGGTCTAGTGACTGGGGTGAGGTGAAGGCAGCAGAGGAGGAGAGTATTTAAGATGAATTTAGAGTGAAATGGGGACTTTGGCTTTTTCTTTACATAATATGGGGGAGGGGCATCTCAGGGTTTGGGGCAGTGGTATATCAGGTATGTTTAAATATACACAAACTATACTGTGAAGGAGATGAAATGAAAATGCAGAAATGGAATTTCACAGGAGGGTGCAAAACTACTTTTAGTTGTCGAAATCATAGAACAAAACTTTCCAGCAAAGGTACAGAGGAAAAATGAATCGATTCCTTTTCACGTTTAAGCACGCTTGAGAGATCTCTAGGTAACAAAAACTAAAACAGGAGAGTCTCTGCTGGTATTACTCTGTATTATTAATTTGTTGATGTTAGTATGTCAACTGTCCTGCATAAGCCCAGACTATTTCAATCCTTAAGGGTCTGAGATGACTGCCCCAGAGGTGGATCACAACATGCCTGGAACTCCTCCTGTCCATGGGTTTTTCCTATAATTTATAAAGCTCCTAAGAATTTATCTGAGTAAGAATAGAGTTTCCCTGGGGGTGCCTGGGTGGCTCAGTTGGTTAAGCACCCAACTCTTGATTTTACCTCAGGTCTTGACCTCAGGGTCATGGGTTCAAGCCCTGTGTTGGGCTCCACACTGCGCATGGAGCCCACTTTTAAAAAAGAATAGAGTTTCCCTGAAGGATTCAAGATAAAATATGGACCTTAGCACTTTATAGTTCAATATTAATTTTTAGAATAATTAATTTAATAACTGATATTGAAACAGTCTTTGCTGCTTCATGGTTTGGGTCCCTTTAAAGAGACTATCTCATTATGTGCTCTAAATTGTCACATGAAATGCTGGCTCACCTTTTTTTTTTTTTTTAAATATCTTATTTATTCATGACACACACACACACACACACACACACACACACACACAGAGGCAGAGACACAGGCAGAGGGAGAAGCAGGCTCCATGCAGGGAGACCGACGTGGGACTCGATCCCAGGTCTCTAGGATCATGCCCTGGGCTGAAGGTGTCGCTAAACCGCTGAGCCACCTGGGCTGCCCGCTGGCTCACCTTTTGAACCCAAGTGCCAGTTTAGGTGACCATAGGTGATACACTCAACCCCTTCATTGATAGGGCTGGATATAATTAAACAAATGTGTAAATGGCTTGGGCCTGAAGATTCTAAAGTTCTTGGAAGAACAAAATCAATCTTGCTTTCCATCTCTTTAAGACAGCTTTCTGTATTTATAATAATGCTTTCCTGAGATTCAACGTGGCTGGAGAGTGATAGAATGGCATAATATACCAAATAAAGCATACATGCATACAGACACAGCATAACACATGCACACACACACTTTATAAGAATTACAAATAACTTCTAAACCGTAGCCTCAAGTATGCTCAAAGTCATAGTATAAGATCAGCTGTTTTCAAATTTGAATGCCTTGTCAATGTTGTTTCTTCTTCAACCCCCAAATGCTCATGTAAGATGTTCTATCACCAAGTTCAAGTTTCATCAGTAGACAGAGGCAGAACTTAATTGTATCTTTCATTGATACATTCAAATAACTTTCTCTAACATACTATTCTGTGATTCGGCAACGTAACTGAAAAATATGCTGGCTTTGGTGGACAAATTGAGTTAAACTTTCTTACGTATTGGAAAATCTAGTCAAAACTTTCCAAACTGTTGATTGTTCCCTCCTCTCCATGAATTTGAAATCTTTCCTTGGTGCAAATTCAGTATTTAAATATATATGTGTTTTAATTCCAACATTTTCTCTTTGGGAAAAAAATGGTTGGTGGCTGACTAATCATAGGAGGAGGTATATCCCAAATTAGAAATAACCGAAGTTTTGACATTTAAGGAATATGTGCTTTGTCTCTTCAGCCTAAATGTAATTCTCTTATTTTTCCTGAAATTTTATTTGTGAATTTCTGGGGACTAATTCTATTGCTTAAAAATGTATCTGAAAAATGCTAAAAACCCACAAAAGTAAAAACCATCCAGGATTAGGTAATTTAAGAAACAAGTTGAAATTGCAAGAGAAAGCCATCCCTGCCTCTTTCCTCTGCTTTACTAATTCTACACAGAGAGGTAACCCACTTTTAACCTGTGCTTTTTAACTTTTTCCTATGTGTTTATATGCATTTCTGTGTATACATGTCTACCAAACGGGTGATCGTGCTATTCATTGGTTTGGCAATTTAACCTTTTTCCCTTTCACACACTGTATCATTAAACTGTCTTTCTAGGTCACTACATGTAATTCCACTTCAGATCTCAAAGTCTGGACACCTGCTGGAGAAGATGATCTGCAGATAAATTTTGTTTGGTTTGGGCCATATCATGTGTTTGAAAAAAAATTGAATTTGGATCTTTTTTGGCGAGAGACGCCCTGTTTCCATTAATGGCACTCAACTTTTTGTAATCAGATCTGCTAAGTTATTGGAAGCGTTTACATATGCGATTCCCAAATATTATTCTGTTGTATTGCTCTACTCTCATTTAACCCCTCCTCCTAATGGAACTTTAAATTGCCCTCCAAACTTTTTTGTTTGTTTACTATTAAAAACAATGCTTCTCCAACCCTCCTTAAGTATCAATTCTGTTCTTTCTTTAGTATGGCTTTTTAGAAGTAAGATTTTGAGTTGTTAAGTATTGCACATTTCATCTTTCACAGACACTGCAAATTACAAAAAAGTACTTGTTTATACTTTCAGGAGAAGTATATGAGTCAAATTTCCCTACACTCTTCACTAATGGGTTGTATCAACTCGTGAATTTTTTTTGTCCCTTCATATGTTAGTTTAATTAGTATTTAAAAAAAAATTATTAGTCAAGTTGACTACCTTTACATATATATTCTGTGAATTGCACAGTCCTATGCTACACCTCTATTTCATTTGGATTGTTTGAAATGTAAAATATTAACTATTTGCTATAAGTATTGAAGATACCTATTTTCAGTTCCTTGGTTTTCTTTTAACTTCATTGTTGCAATTTTTGGCATATAAGAGCTTAAATTTTTGTATAATTAAATGTCTCTTACGTTGCTTTAACATTTTTTCTTTGTTTTTGTAAGCTTGAAAGGGAATTCATACCTATGTGCATTGTTGTTGGAAATGTAATAGTATAAGTAAGCAATAGTAAAATTTAGCACTCCCCTAAAAAAAAATCCCCAAACCCACCATATATAAGTATACAATAATATTTAATGCTGCATTAGGCATAAGAATAAAACCACAAGATATTCATTTCCTCAATATTCAGCAAATATTGATCAAGCATATTTGAAAGTTTGAAACTAAATATCTAAAATTTCCCTAAGATATTCTTAATAAGTATCATGTGGTATGGAAGCTAGTGTCCTTTTGAAATTTTTATTTTCAATTTATATGTGTTTTCTGGAAACAACAGAAAACATACCATAACATTACTTCTCTCCGCTGTATTGTTGTATTTAGCAATGTTGGGATTCAGAATAGCTAGCTAGGGATTAGAGAGAATGAAAATTAAATCTCCAACCCTCTCTTTTCCCATCTCCTACTTTTATACATTTGACCTATGAATAGAATTGAGTTTCTATAATTCTACTTTTTAGTTTGTGGTAAAATTTTCAATATTAGTTTACCTACACTAGATTTCTTGTTTGTAATTGAAATTTCAACCATAGTAAACAGTGTAATATGGATTTATTTTGAGGATGATACAATGGCTTAAATTAACATAGCAATGGGTTACAGAAGTTTTTGAATTTTCAGCGTGGAAAACTTTATAAAATCTTACTCCTTAATGATTATAGAGATTGCTGTGGGTTTAGAGTGGTACTTGCTGGTCTCCACTAGGAGTTCTGATTTAGGGGGCCCATAGCCCATACATTAAAAAATCAAATGTAAAAGCAGCACCACTTTAAAGTGTATATCCAAGTACTTTCTACCTCATAATTCTGGACCCTCTCAAAATGTTGGATTTGCGAATTCCTGCTTTGATTTTGGGACCTACACATTCAGGTTTGCCTGTGGATCTTGCAGCTGTAAGTCAGACTCTGAAACCATGTTTTGAACCAGTTGCATGATGAAGATTAAAAGCTAATATCACATGTTTGGTTTAAGCAGGGCAGAAAGACAAAGGTGTGCCCACAAAAGTAGGTCTGCTTACCCCATAGGGACATAAAAAGCAAGGTGGCCTCATGCCTAAGTTCAGGAAATGAGAGTAGAGGGAGGATCTCCTCAGTGTGTGGAGAGTTAAGGAAGAAGCTGTGGCAGCCCAGTGCCTGCTTTTGAGACACAGTCACCCTGCCCATTGGTAAATAAACCCAGTGAATAGAAAACTCTGGTTAACTGGATTAGTAACTCAGCCCTTTGAATGTAGGGATGAATAGGAGTATGGAGTGGGTCAGAGAGAGAAATCAGAAACACCCTCTTTAGTGATTATCCATGTGGACAGAGAGAGGGAAAGCCTTATTTCTGAGAGAAACATGGAGAAGAGTGAAGATGTTTGCTTCAATAGCATCCGCCAGGCTGTCATACTCTTTACATTTGTATTGTACAATTTAAGTTGAGCATTGCCCCAATTAGCAAACAGGATTTTAGTCTATAGATATCTCTGGAATGCTGTACTAAAGTTTTACCATGTTGACACTTAACACCTTGCAAATTGTTTCTGATTGTCCCAATAGTGAGAACGAACACCAGGAGTCCTGACTGTATTATTTTAATTAACTGGCAGTTGGGTATTCGTTACTACATGCAGGTAATTATATGCTAGATGCTCCGGAGACACAAATATGGGTATGACTGGGAACTGGCTTGATAAAGGTCACAGTATAATTCAGTTAAATGGATGGCCTTCAAGCCACCCTGCTCATTTGACTACTAGTTCTCCCACTTAGTGTCCCTACACTTCAATTTCTTCAGTTGTGAAATGGGGATAATAAAGTTATATAAAGCTAAAATTAGTGTATGTAACACATTTGGCACTGTGCCTAGAACTAGATAAGTGCTCAATAAATGTTTGCTGTTATATCATTATTATGATCGTGACTACTGTACTGTTATTGCTCCTACTCTTGGATAGTTTATGAATTACTAACTGCCTGTTAACCTCAAAATCACCCATCTGAGAAATATAGTCAGATTTGTCATCCGCTGTGAAAGTTGCCATGTGACTGTTATCCTGGCCACAACTGACTGAACCAGGAAGTGGTACCAACAACCAATGGTTTTGAATTGCTATCTTCCTGACATCCTTTTGAATGGTAGAAATTTGTCAGCTTTGAAGAGACTGAAGGCCATTCACAATTATGGCATTGGTGGACTTGATTGCCTTCAGCACTGTGTGGCTAATCATTTGTTACACTGATCCCACCCCTATGCTCCTGAGTTCCAGCACCAAACTGAAGATATCTATGCCTTCCTTAGAGTAACGAATGCCCAATGGGTCCTGTATCCTACCTACATAGCTCAGTGATCTAACTCACAGGCATTGCCTTAATAAATATATCTATTCCTCATTGTGTCTTCAGATCTGTGAGGGGGTGGTGGTGAATGGGGGGTGATGGATTATGGCATACCGTTTGAAATCTACCTCCTTTGCCTAAGGAAACCGCGTAGAACACTGGATACTAATGTTTGTGTGGGTGGGTGGATCAGGGGGTGAATGTATCAGAATTACCTCCACGCCCACCCAACAAGACAACCTGAAAATACCACGTTGAAAGCCAGTGAACTAATCAATTAAGACTCATTATATTCCCTCTTATTAAGCTTCAGGATTGCTCCCAACCTAAAAAGTATAATTGTTCTGACATGTAGAGATTTATGAGTCTTTACTGTTTAGGATAAAGCTAGGCTTCCAAAATATAGAGATCCTATAATGCAGTGGCTTAAAAATAAAGGATTTTATTTCTTTCTCACCTAAGAGTTCCAATGTGGCTGGAAGCTCTCCTCCTTGTGTTTATTCAAGGACTCAGGTTCTCATAAAGCCATTTTTCTAATAGCTTCTAGGGTCCTGTTATCATCTGAATGGCCTATGCCAGATCACCAGCACATCCCTGTTTAGACTGGTGGCAACAGGACAAGCTCACTGTCTTAGGGCTAGTTCTAGAAGTGATATGGCTCACTTCTCTTTAATTCTATTGGTGAGAAGTTTGTACACGACTATTCTTAACTGCAAAAGAGCCTGGGAAATGTAATATAACTGGGCAATGAGGTGTCCAAGTTGGAGGAAAATGATTGTTGATGGACAACCAGCAGTCTTGCCATCGAATCCGTGTTGAGAAAAGTGAGGTATATGATTGTAGTGTCAAATATACTGTGACCAAAGCGCGGTGATAAAAATTCAGCTCTTGCTGAGTTCTATCTATCAATTCTTAGATATGAAAAGGTTTATGATTTATTAAGATTAGAACTTTATACTCAATTCATTCATATATATGACTATATACATATATAGTCATACTCATAAATGTATCTAGATTAAATTCTTGGGATAATACTGCAATAAAAACATTGTAAGAACAGAACATGATGTAACAGTTGGTGTAACACAAGGCATTTTTTTAAAGAGATTTTATTTGTTCATGAGAGACACACAGAGAGAGGCAGAGACATAGGCAGAAGGAGAAGCTGGCTGCCTGTGGGGACCCTGATGCAAGACTCAATCCCAGGACCCTGGGAACCCACCTGAGCCAAAGGCAGATGCTAAATCACTGAGCCACCCAGGCATCCCAACACAAGATATTTAAGGGTATGATTTGGGATATCTGGAATTTTGTGCCATCACTGTCATTATCTGCATAACTTTGTCAATGCATTTTACCTTACTGGGTCTCATTCTCCAAGTTCTCTAAAGTGTAGCAGTATAGCCCTGTCTGATTAATTCTACCTTCAAAATAGATCTTAAAACCATCTGCCCTTCTTCTACTGCTGTGTCACCCTTGTCCCATCTCCTTCCAGAGTCTATAAATCCAATTCTTTCCCTTCTCCAGCCTCCTCTTAGGCTATTCTCAGATTCACCACCAGTGACTTTTTTCAGTTCCCAGACCGCTCTGAGCCCTTCTTTCTCAAAAGCCTTGCATTCACTGGTCCCTCCGACCATATCTCTCGCTTGTCCTTTGCATATCCATGTCCTCTTCATCCTTTGGGACTCAGCTTTGATGTCATCTCTTATAGAGGCTTTCCTGATCACTCTGTCTGAAGTAGGCTTCTTCCAACCTTATCAATCTCAAACACACTTAAATTTCTTCAATCTATTTGGTAATTATCTTCTTTTTTCATTTGTCGTTTATCTTCTTTCTATTTCTCTCTTTACACCATTAGCCTCCCCCAAACTCTTAGTTCTATTAAGGGAAGATGAAATGTTTGCATTATTTATCCTTTTAACTCCATCACCTGGCACAGCCCCTGCACCTAGTAAGTACTCAATAAATATTTGTTGACTAAATTAACATAGAACCTTATAAATAAACAATCTGACAATTTGTTAATTTTTTTTTGACAATTTGTTAATTAAAGCATAATTTCATGTATTTAAAATAAAGATTACACTTTAAATTTTAGTGGAAAGATATTTAAAAGAATAAGTCAGTGAAGCCCTGTTTTAAGACAAAAATGATTTCGTAATATGAATTCCTTTCTTTTATTTTGTCTTCTTTATTTTGTATTTGCTGTCCTATTTACCTTCAAATATTCTCTTACTTAAATATTTTCTCAACCTAGTTAAGATGGAAGATTTTGGGGGAGAGAATTCATTATTCTTAGGCCTTCGTTTTGTTTTGTATAATTTTAATCATGACAGTCTTTATCAAATCCATGTTTATTTAAATATTTATTTCCTTTTGCATATGTTAGGATTGAATATGTTGTTTTAATTAGCGGCACTGCTTTCTTGTTGCTAGATGTATTGTTTTGGCATCTGACCAAAAGCAAAACAGAATCAAGGCAGTGTAATCTATGGCAAGGGAATTGAATCTCACTGCACAATGGCCTTTCATCAGCTATGGGCTAGGAGATGGCCCACTCAGCCAAGGATGGATTGTGGCGACTACAACTTCGTACTCCTGAGAGCAGCAGGGTTTTCGGTTCTCCCACAAAACTTTTTGTCTGCCCTCAGTCTAGCCAAGTTAGATGACAATGAAATAAAATAAAGTTGGAAGGAGGAAAAAATAACTGTCTGAGGAACACATCCCTTTAACAAGTTTCTGTTCTGAATGTTTTATAAGTGGAATATCAAACATCTCAGACTCTAATGACAGTTCATCATATAAATGTACACAGAGAATAAAATGAATCACTCCATTGCTGTGTAGGTAAAATGGCAAATGCCTTTTCATGACTGCTGCATGATACTTCTTATTAGCTGTATATTACTTGTGTATAGTATCAGCTGATTTTAGCATGGTAAATTATCATTGTATTTTATTTATTGACTTACTATTTCACAGTTACATACCAATTTCCCTTTAACAAACTCCATATTTGTTGAGTTCTTTCTCTGCCAAGGCACAGTGGGGATTTTTTTCAAAGACAATAATCTTAGTTTCATTATTGTGAAAGGTATGAATACTATAATTTTTTTTAGAGAAAGAAAACCTTGAATCAGTAATATAAACGATGTTTTTAAACCCAACTCTTTGCCTCCTTCTTAAATCAGCGTGAATGAAAGCTGAAAGATGAGAGGGAGAGTGGGAAGCTGTCTCACCAGGGCTCACATACCACTGGACCTTTATCCAGCAGTGAGAGTTTACTGCATGGAAATCTACCCACGTAAGAGGGCAAATGGTACACCAGAGCCTCATCAAATACTATTCTTTCTTGGGTTCAATTTAGTGCAAGGCGTGGCCTTGGAAAGGTTCCCACTAAAACCCTATCGTGATGTCCTTGGACGTGGAATCCTATGGATATGAGACGCCCTAAAGTCAAGGAAGCCTCAACATGGCCATTTATGGATTTACTCTAAACTTTAGATTTGGGGAGGCATATTTCTTAGTACATATATGCATATCACTAAACACTCTATATACTACACATCAAACATTCTTATTCAGGACAATTCTTAAAAGCAGATTAATTTTCATGAGATAATGAGTTTATGTTTCTATGTGTGATGTGGCTACAGACCTTTTCTCTTAATGTCCCTGCTTTGTGTAATGCCAAGTAATGTGATAGAAGGGCCCATTGTAAAATTATTTGCAAATGTGAAAGTCATACATTTTATTATAGGTCTAGGAAGGAAACTTACTTCAAGTTTTTCAGGCATAGAGTATTTCTCTCTCTCTTTCTCTTTTTTAATATCTAGGAAAGGAAATAAAAAGACAAATGCCTAGGAAACAAAAGTCACTTAAGATTTTAGGCTTTAGAAGTAAAATTGTAGAAACAAAATTGTTAAAAATAGCTTGGCAAACTCAGCTAAGATTTATCCCCCTCCCCCCACATCATCATTGTATACATATTGGGAATTGTAATTTTTTGGGTAATTTTCTTTTCATATGGGAAAGAAAATCAAATGCATTGGAGAATTAGTTGGATTGAAAATCATTTCAGGACAATATGTTTATTATTATTCATTTACAATAGCAATTATAGCCCAAATTTATAAACGTGTAGCTTGCAAAATGCCATTTGGATATAATATGGTGAAATTTAAAAACCACAAAATCCTTTGCTTTATAACAAATTCACAATAACTACAAACTAAGCTGTGGCTTAGTGTAGACCACTGTTACCTATGTGTAAAATAAAAAGAAAATGAGATTTGGGGAATCTTTATGCAATAGATTCTGTAAGCCAATTTTTATGAAGATGGCATTTTTTTGATACAACGTTCATAGTAAAGCATCTATTACTATAGTAGTGGTTATTTTTTCTAAATGTTGAGAGCTTGGGCCAAGAGTGAGAATTTGGAGACAACTGTAAGATGTTTCCTCCTCTCCAGAGATGGCACTTAATTGTGTAATTCTTTTGGCTTATTTTTATTTTATTTTATTATATATATTTGTAAATGTCTATTTGTATAATTATATACAAGCATGTAATATATAGATTATATATTTGTATAATTATAGATTTATTTAAATTATAGTATAATTATGTATATTTAATTACACTTTTAAATTTTAGTATATAAACTGTGACTATATATACTGTAATATTTCTCTTTCTCATGTTTATGTACATAAATGAATATTACAATCACCCTTTTCTGAATCACTTCCTCTTTATTGACTCACTGGTAACCCCAGGTCTCCTAATGAATGGGAAAAGGAGGACTGATCTTTCTCAAGTCAGAAGGAGTTTGAATAAACCTTCTAGTTTTAAGCACTTGTCAGCATCATCATAGCAATGTTAATTGCGCTGGTCTTGCATGGGATGCATTGCTGTATCACCTCTAATTTGTAGGACTTTATAGCTGCTCATCAATCATACCTCCATAGCCTGACATAGAGAGCACACACCCTACAGTATAAGGACATACAGAGACAACAAAAAAGATGAAACAAAACCCCACATATCAGCATTGTGTATCACTCTCGGGTGGTAATGGAGACCAGGAGACTATTTCATGTTCAGTCAGGATGAGGCCAGGAGGAGCTTGTCATGCCTTTCAGTTTGTGAAGAAATCTTCATGGAAAGAGAGAGGCTTTTACCAAGGGAGTGGAATCACTAAGTCTGGAGAGAGAGAATGTATCAGCTGTAAGAGATGTGGTCACGAAGATGGCTTCTGGAGAGCAGAAAAGCAGGTGAGACAAGGAGGATAGGAATAACTTTGCTTCCAAGTAGTGGTGAACTAACGGAACAAAACTCCTGCTTGAGTTACCCCAACAGAAGAGACTTTTGAGTACAAATATGACCTCAACGGGGATGTTAAGGATCAAATAGGAGGAAATGTTCCTAGATGGGAGAGAGTCCAATGGTCCAACCCAGTTCTTAGAATTGAAAGGAGGAGAAATTTGAGACATGGAGAGAGATGGGAAAGGCAGTAGAAAACATCAGAAGATGCACTGAAGTAGTAAGGGAGGGCTGAAAGCCAGAGGGAGAAAGCTATGTATTCAAGTGCCCCTTGTATACAAGGAGAGAGTAATTCTGCTTTTTTTTGTCAGAAGGTGCATAAACTCATGTGATTTGGGTGGTCAAGAGTTAGCTCAAAAGAACTGCTATAATGTTGCCCTTTGGGATTCCATGTAGACCACAAGGAATTAATAATACCTCTAAAAGCTGTCATTCGCTTAGCCGAGCAGGGACTACCTACCCCAGTGCCACAGCCGCTTCTTAGCCAAAAACACATCTGAGGCCTCACTGGCCAGTTGGTGCGGTTCTAGGTACCATGCAGCCCAACTTTTTGGATACAGTTTTCCAAATTATATCAACATCTTTCTGAGGCATAGCAATCACGTAATCTGCCTGCAGAATTATGTTACTGTGAAAAGCGATGTCTTAAAACCCATAAATTTGCGATGTTAGAATGAGGTGGTTTTTATATCCTTTACGAGCTAAAAAGTACTCAGGCCTGTTGACAAAGCAAAGAAATGGTGTCAAAAATAATTTTAAAACCTTTTGACCTATAAGGTTTAAAAGAATTAGGCACAGATTCTTTGCTTTAAGCCTCTTGGTGACAAGAAATATGGGACCCTGCCAGACTGTTTGATTGACATTAGCGTTTGTAGTTTCAGCTGCTAATACAGTATGCTTCTTGTATATTCTGAGTGGGTAAATATAGAAGACTATTTGTCACCTGGGTTGATGGATTACAAATAAGTGAGACAATGTGGTTAGGCTTCTGAAACATAAATGAAAAGTCAAAAATCTTAGATTACTTACAATACAATGCTTATGATTTAAGATTAGTTATTCCTATTATGTTAATAGAAACGGTTGGGTTTTAAAATAAACATGTTACTCATGGTTAATCATCTCTTTCCATTATATAGTTATTTGCTACAAGAATGCATCAATTAAGTGTACCAAAAACACTGATTAGAATGAAGGACTTATTATAGATAGCTGAATTTATTTTTAAATATCATGATTCAAGTATCTTAAAATTTTCCACTCATAGGACCTATGACTAATGACATGTTTCTCCACCCAAACAGAGCTTGTTGTTTTCAGTACCTAATTAGTGTTCAAGCTTGTTGTACTCACTTATGGTTAGAATAGTGGTATTTCTGAAAAATCTTTCTTAGTCAATAGCCCTCTAATAATATTGATTTCTCTTTGTACAACATTTTGAATGTGGTAAAGTGTTACAAGTGGTATAACATAATTTCAAAGCGATATCAGGAATGGTGCAGTAATTAATATTTTCAAAGAATCGTGCTACTCAAGATGAAAAGATTATTAAGGTGATATTACTGAGTCTTTGGACTTAGAAAAGAAAATTTGCTTTGGAAAGCACATTATCACCTTTCAAGACAAGAAGCAAAATTGGCATTTTTAGCATGCTACTCTTATCTTTATTTGCTGATAAAGAAAGAATCCAGAGTTTTTCCAAACTTGAAATGAAAGGCTGCGGTGAGGTTCACATTACCCAATCTTAAAAGAAAAAAAACCATAAACTGATGGGAATGAAATAGAAACAGGAGCCTTCACATCTTATTTTAGAACATAAAAAATATATTACTATTCTAAATTAGACACAGCATGTGAAGTATATTCGTTTTCATCTATGTATTTAATACAGTACTATATTGGGGTATATGAAAGTGTAAAAGAACTACAGCTTTAAGTCAAATACTATCATTTCATAATAGACATTCAGCTTATTTTTGAGTTGGTTATCCTTTTGATGTCTATATTTAAAGATCATTTATATTAAATAAGAGTAAACACACTCAATTTTTAACTCAATTCATGCGACTTGTGGTTTGATTTAAAGAACTGTAGACAGAAGCAGATACCATTTTCCCTGAATTTCTGATGTATTTGATACTCAGAACAACCTGCATCTGACAGTACGTGCTATCAAAATAATGGAGAATTGGGCTTCAATTTTATAAATTATAATTCAATACTTTGAAATATATACTATTGTAAAAACCAGTGCTATCCATATAAATTAGAACTCTACACCAATAATATGCAGTTGGTAAAATAAAACAGTTGAGAATTCTTTAATGTGATTTTAAAAATTCTTTCATTCTCATCCCATAATCATAGTGCTATAACTCAGACAAGGATACTTAATGGCTACATTACTTGAATATCAGTTTGGTTTCTTACCTTTTCAGAGAAATGCTAGATTAGTTTACAAGTTTAAGTAGGATGGCTGGCTTTAAATGTCCTATACATCTTGTTAATATTGGATCTGGAATCTGTGTGTTGTATCTTGGGATGTCAGGTAAATGAGGGTCAACAGGCATAGCTAGTACAGCTCAGATAACAATTTATTATTATTTTTTTTCCAGAAAGAATTAATCCTTGGTCATAAGAGTTTTAAATATATTACAGTCCAGTCTCCTCAGTCTCCTGCAGTAAAGGTCCTGTAGTGGTGAGGCAGGTAATGGGACTCAAGAGCAGCGCTGCTTTTCCCACCCAGTGTGATTACTAATGGACCAGGATAATTTAACCCAGCATTTCCTGGCACTCTGTAGTCAAGATTTCCTGATTCACCTCACAGAAATACTACACTCTATGTTGCTTCCAGTTATTACTTTTTGGGATACCTTTAACCACGACAACAATAAAAAAAATATAAACTTAATTGCAAGGGTGCAAATTGTAGCTCTTTATTTTTTTATTTTTTAAAAAAGATTTTATTTATTTATTCATGAGAGACACAGGGAGAGAGAGAAGCAGGCTCCCTATGGGGAGCCTGATGCCAGACTAGATTCCCGGACTGGGATCATGCCCCTAGCCGAAGGCAGATGCTCAGCCACTGAGCCACCCATGAGTCCCAAATGAGCCACCCACGAGTTCCAAATTGTAGCTCTTTAACTGACAGAGAATTATGGATGCTGAAGGAGCCACCTCAAATCTTTGTTCTTGACACAGTGATGGTATAAAATGTGGATGGAGTTATGGGACATTTCCAGCTGCTTTGAATCTGTAATCTTGAAGGAGTTTATGGTAGAAAATATTTCTCCTCTTATCTTTGTCCCTAGAGGATGCCTTTAAGAAGCTAACAATCGACAATGTCTCATATTTATATAGAGCTGTTGTCTAAATAATTTGAAGATATTTAAATGTCATTTAGTTTAAAGGTTTCCAATAATTTCACACAACTCTTTTGAGAAATAACACCAATAGCCAGACCACTCACAAGGGTGAAAGCCTATAGAATAGACTTTTCCAGCTGAGGTAAAGATTTAACCATCGAAGAATTAAGAACTGAAGCACAAGGCCAATTTTATGAGGCAAAAATGAAAGCCTGTGTGGTTAATGAGGAAAAACCTGTTGTTAGTACCTATTGTTTGTGCTTCTTGAAAACGGGGAGAGAAATTCCCATTGTTTTACTCATGGGTTTTGGGGTTTTTTTTTTTGTATTTTTTTTAACTTGGATTAGGTGTGTTAGTTATTAAAATATTGTGAAACGCAAAATATTGTGGCATAATTGTAAATGGTTGCAGTTTTAAGAGAGTATTTTAAAAATATTGTCAGAAAAGTTTAATTATTCATTTGGGGTTGGTAAATCTAGGAGGTAGTCTGTGCTTCTAGATTTCTAGTTTATTGTCCTTTTTCATTAAGTTCTAGGTTTAAGTGCATTTTATAACACACACAGAAATAAGGAGCCATTTCCAGATATGGAGCCTGAGGAAAATGAGAAGACATCATATGGAATGTTAATGAAGACATGAATAAGAATTTCAAAAGTCAGTCAAAAGCTTTGATGTTAATGAGACCACTGCTATATATCATTATTAATGGCAACATTAGCATTATGAAAATTGCTTTTATATGTGAAGACAACTGTCACAAATTTTCAGACAATTTTTGAAAATAAAGTTGTGTGAACTTTTCCATGTCTGATATTTTAGTTTTTGGTTTGAGAATTATTTTAAAAGAACATAGGACAATTCAATTACTGGATTGATATTCAGACTACTAGATTCACTCAATAGTCTTCATGCAAAATCTAAATCCAGAAGAACAGATTCGTTCAATATCTAATAGGAGCCCAGCAACTAATGATAATATTAGTGAAAAAAAAAATCAAAGTTAGGTTAAAAGCAAATCAAAGTCCAAATTAAGTCAAGTTTAAACAGGCATTTATTTATTGCTTTTAGTATGTACAATTAAATGTGATAATGTATGCCAATTATTTAACAGTCTGATATGTGAACCTGTGGTACATGTACTCGATTTTATTTTTTTTATTTTTATTTTTTTCATGTACTCGATTTTATGTGAGAAATTTAGGGTTTTAGGAACTAGCAAAGTAAGACTTAGTAAGAAATACATCACGATTAAACAAGTGTACCTTGTGTGAGGAACATTCAGACCAGTACATGACTACCTTGTTGATTGTTGACCAGAATGTCAAGTTGGCAATGGTTAATTTTAATGTATCTTTGTCTTGGGTGATGTACTGTACAAATGACTACTGTATTCTAGATACTATTCATTTCCATTTATCTAACATCCTCAGTGTGAGGCACTGTAAAGGTGCGTCGCAGAAATCTCAAAGAAAGGCTCTGTGAAACAATTTCATTATAAGCTACATTTAGAGTTGAGAAAGTTAAAGCGAAGATAAGTAGCTTTTCCAAGGTCTGAGATTGTCTTCAAAGCCAGAATTCAATGCCAGTGTCCCTTTTCCACTTCATCACACAGCGTTTATTTCTCAGAAACATCACACACTTTGTACAGAACATGCAGTGATTCTTTGATTAATGAATTCTCAGGGAACAAAATTCTCTCATAACAATAACAGGTTTTAAAAAATGCTCCTTGAGTCTTTTGAGATGTAATAGCAGAAATTGCAGCTGTGCATAACCAAAATACCTCACTGCATGGTTTCTATTTGACTTTGTCCAGCTGAAGAGAAGCAGGGCCAACACTGAATGGCACCCAGAGCCTTTTGAAAGTCATTTCCTTCTTTTACTCTACCTCATATTAGTTTGGGCCAGTTAGTGTGTTGGATATTGTGCATTCATCTTTTATTTTATTTTGTTTTATTTTATTATTTTTAAATTTTTTAAAAAAGATTTTATTTATTCATGAGAGACACACAGAGAGAGGCAGAGCCATAGGCAGAAGGAGAAGCTGGCTCCCTGTGGGGACCCTGATGCAAGACTCAATCCCAGGACCCTGGGAACCCACCTGAGCCAAAGGCAGATGCTCAATCACTGAGCCACCCTGGCATCTTTCTCTCTCTCTCTCTCTCTCTCTTTTAAGGTCTGTGGCTTTATGATCTCTCTCGTCTTTTACCTTTCCCCCTCCTCCCGGTCCCCTGTCTTTTAAACACCTTGTCAGGGAGACTCTCACTGCTGAGTCAGGGAGGAATCTGTTAGCAGGTGATTCTATTTATTGACTAAGAGGCAATTGCACTTCATTTTTGAAGATGGTTCATGGTGTTGCCTCAACCAGTATTTGTATTTTCAAATCCTGGTCAGTGTATGACAGACTCATTGCTGAACCTATAAAAAAGCATATTTCTGAGGTACCACCTAAATGTTTTAAATCACCACATTTTTAATTATCATCCTCATGCATTGCACTTAAAGAAGCTGCATCTCTCATTGGGAAGGCTTTTTCTCTGTGAACAAAATGTAGAAATCAGTTCGGAAGCCTGGTGGAGATAGTTCTGTGGAACAAAAACATCCCCCAAATCATGATTTTGTAGGCTTTCCAGGCCCTGATGTATGCTGTTCTTCCTCCTTTTATTCATTTATTCAACTGTTTATTTTCAGGCACTTGTAATTTCCTGGCAACAATGGATTAAGAAGCAGCCTTGACTCATAAAGAGCTTATAGTCTAATGGGGAGACATATCTGTCATTCATATAAATAGTATCTCTCTTAGACCCAGGCAAGAGGGACTCTAGCCCTGACCTGTGTGCTTTAGAAAGCCCTACTCCAGTCTCTGCTTTGGTTATGCTCCTTCCCATAGGTAGGGAATTTGGAGAGCCAAGAGAATGTAATCAACCAGAGTTTGTCTCTGTCCAGACCATGCATTGGACCTGATTCTCTGCACTGTCCTTTGTCTGGAGTACATTTTATGGAGTGTGCCACTGGTGAGCATGCACACACATTGGCCTGAGTGATGGTCCTGGGGTAGCTGTTTGCAGTGTAGTAGATGGAGCTTGGATGGGACTGGCTTATCCACATGTGTATATGTGAAGCTATTGCAATGTAGAAGGAAGTTTGAGGAGGGATATGGTTAAGAAGAGAAGTCTTATATGGTGCTGGAACTGGGGCCAGCTCACCCAGGGTGTCAGATTCTGGCTTAGAACTGCAAGGAGTTCAAGAATTCCAAGCTTGAACTTCTTAACAAGTGGGCTTCTGTTTGTATTTTTTTGCCCCAAGCCTTGCAAATATTGGGAGAAAGCTATACTTGGAATTGAGAGATCCCTGAGAAGAGGAGTCACCCAGTGTGGGTGAATCAGGTAACTCTTGAGCTAGATGTTGAACCAAGAACAGAAATTGTTTAGGCAAGATGGATGGTTGGAGGCTGTCCTGAGCATGGAATGGACAAGTGCACTTAATGCCTGAACAGAGGTAAAAAGGTAGCACACCGGGTCAGGTGCATTTGAAACATTCTTTAGCTTACTGGAATTTAAAGTGCAAGTAGAGCAGAGTTTCCTGGAAAGCCAGTAAAGTACAGTATTCACGTTCTCTCATTTGAACCGTCCATGATGAGTTCTAGGGCTTGCTGGAAGTTGTGGAGTTTTTAGGGGGAAAGGTTGGCCAGGCTGCAATCTGCAACCCTTTCTATATAAGCATTTCTGCTTAATTGCTTAGCAAGATTTCTAAGAAGAGGACCTGTGTGTCCAGGTTTCAACTTTTGTTGTGATTTCTTTTTTCATTTGAAATAAATCTTTACATTTGTATTTAATTTCAGATATGTTTTCTTTTTTAAATTTTTTTTAGAATTTATTTATTTATTTATTTATTTATTTATTTATTTATTGAGAGAGAGAGAGAGAGAGAGAGAGAGAGAGAGAGAGAGAATGGCTGGGACACAGGCAGAGGGAGAAGCAGGCTCCATGCAGGGAACCTGACATGGGACTCCATCCCTGATCTCCAGGATCACACCCCAGGCTGTAGGCGGCGCTAAACTGCTGCGCCACCGGGGCTGCCCTCAGATATGTTTTCTTAAAGAGGATTCCCTTCTCAAATTGTAGATGTCTCAGGTCCCACCAAAGCTAGATCTGCCCTTGAGTTCAGTATCTCTTGGAGAGATGAAGTAAAAGAAGTTGCAGAGAATGAGCCTTCGTTCTTTGAAGGCCATGTGAGCCACACAGGATTTTTAGGTATGGAAGTGATTTGGGTGTTTTCATATTGGGTATTTTCCAGATGATGGACCATTTGGAGACAATGACTGGATTGGAGATTTAGTAATCCCACTGAGTCAGGGTGTGCTTCTAAACAAGGACAGTGGAGGAAAAAATATTTGTTGAATAAAATTAACAAGACTTCATGTTTGACTAGAAATATGTAGTGGAAGAGTCAAAGATGAATTTGAAGTTTTTAATTTAGGGGTCTTAATGCATATAGCACTGATTTGGGGAGAAAAAAATACATTCAGTTTTAAAGCATTGAGTTCACATCTGCATAAGGACACATAGGGAGAGATCTTTAGCAGACAGTTAAGTATGTGATTCCAAATCCTAGGGAAGACAGCTGGACTGCCCTGGGGACATCTGCTGATATTTATGGGTTTTTGTTTTTGTTTTGGTGTGTACTGGCATACATTCATACACACATACACCACTCCTATGTACTTTTGCATGTATATCCTTACACATACATAACCTATCTTCATGAGTACAAATATAATCAAATATATATATGATTAGCAGTAGTTGAAAGCACCAGAATGAATGAGGTTAGTCAGGGAAAACATTTAGAATGAGTTCACCAGTGAGCTGATGACAGGACACTGAGAAACACAAATGTTTCAGTAGTAGTGAACAGAGGAAAAGAAGAATAAAAAAAAGAGATAAAAGTGGTTACTCAAAAATCTTAGAAATCACAGAAGGGCAGGGAATAATTGACAGTGTCAATTATGCAATGGTATTAAAGAGTATCCACTGATTTGGTGTTTAAGGAAGTCACTGAAGATTTTCTGGGGTAAGGGTTAAGTGCGGACAAAAAGGCCCTGTAAGTGGGTTGAGAAGTGACTTGAAAATGAGGAATAGAGGGATCCCTGGATGGCGCAGCGGTTTGGCGCCTGCCTTTGGCCCGGGGCGCGATCCTGGAGACCCGGGATCGAATCCCACGTCGGGCTCCCGGTGCATGGAGCCTGCTCCTCCCTCTGCCTGTGTCTCTGCTTCTCTCTCTCTCACTGTGTGCCTATCATTAAAAAAAAAAAAAAAAAAAAAAAAGAAAATGAGGAATAGAGACTGTAACTTTCAGAATATGATGCCTCCTAAAAGTTAAGTTGCAAAGATGAGAAGAAAGATTATACTGTATTTCCAAGGGTATGAGAATTGAGTGAGTGACATCTATCTATCACACACTCATCCATCACCCATTGATTATCTATCTATCATCTATCTATCTATCTATCTATCTATCTATCTATCTATCATTTATCTATCATCTATCATCTGTCTGTCATCCACCTATCTTCAAGCTGAGAAAGACTTGAACATGCTTATGATGGCTCATGGAGTAAGATCCCAGGGAAATTGGGGGGCAAGTGTGATTCAAGAGTCTTAGAGGGACTCATTATCTGTTATACCTGGAGGAAGTGAGATGAAGATGGATGGTGATCATAGTCAAGTAAAAGTGTTGGTAGCTGGTGTCTCAGGCTTTGCTGAGTGGAGACATTGTCAATGTTGTGAGAGGCAACAAGTCACTCTGATGTGGTTTCTTTAGAGGAGCTCATTTCTCCGGACAGTTATCATTGATCTGAGTTTGGTATTTTGCTGAGAGACAGAACAGAAGTTCATTTGTACAAGAAATGGAGTGCTCTGGAGATAAGAAAATAGGTAACCATCCATGAACAACAGGGCTTGAAGTTGGGCAGGGCAGGGAGATAAATAAGGAGAAGGTAGACATTCTCAAGGAATATGGAAGGGTAGGGCTTTGATGAAGTTAACAGAGAAGTGTCAGTGAAGAAACAAGGAGCCCAGGTGGCTCAGTCTGATTAAGTGTCGGACTCTTGGTTTTGGCTCAGGTCCTGATCAGGGGCATGAGATGGAGCTTGGTCTTGCTCTCGCTGGGTGTGGATCCCGCTTAAGATTTTCTCTCTCCCTCTCCCTCCTCCCCTTTCCCTTTCTTTATGTCCCTCTCTTTCTCAAAAGTAAATAAATAAGTAAATAGGGCAGAGGGAGCCAAGAGGTAGAACATCATGGTTAGAGAGGGTTATTAGAGTTGTAGGTTGCAGGGGCATAAGGGTGTGTGATGATAACAGGGTTGAGAGTCTAGGGGAAGTTTTTGAAGTATAGCCCAAATTGGTTGGTAGTGAATATTTTTCAGCTTATAAAGGTCTAGAATCTTCAAACAGGGAGTCAAAATTTTTGGACTTCCTAAGATAAAATTTTGAAAAACAAAGAATATAAAAATGAGAAAGGCAGTCTCACTAGTTTCCTTTTAAGTCACTAAGTTATGACCCTTACTATCAATCTAATAAGTTATTTTAATAATTCAATTAATTAGGATAATAATAATTATATAACAATTATTTAGTAACAATACTTGTTTAATGAATTATTAATTTATTTGATGAGGCAAAATAATTAATTTATTATCATTTACTTGTTAATATTGGATGTCAGTATCAATGTTTGTCAGTATCAATCAAAATATCAATGTTTTACTTACAGTGTCTTAAGGTTGCTTGCTTTACTTTTAGGATATGTGCTGGAAACAAGATGGGATTTAGAATCAGAAGACCTGATTTAATTCCTGTTTAATTTACCAGTTAGCCTGTGTAACCTTGAGCCAGTCATTCATACTGTGTAGGACTCAGTTTCTTAATCCAGAGAAAGGAATAACATCTCTCCTTAGGGTGGTTAGTGGTGGCCAAGTACATATGCAAATGCATTTTTTTTTTTTTTGGTAAATCACTCAAGTGCCAGGCAAGACATAATTGATGGAGTTGTTTCATTACTTGAGGATGTTGAAAATAGCAAAGCTCTGGTGTTCTCTCTAAACTGGAATTCCAACATGCCTTGTAGGATTTGTTTGGCTTTTGATTAAGAAGTAAACTTAAATTCATGTATTAAACAAAAATATGTTAAAAACAACATGTATTAAATCATTAATTTATTGTATACCTAAACATATAAAAACACTATCTCTGCTTTAAAATTCTTATAAAGTTCACAGTTGGAAACATTTTGAAACTGGTTAATTTTGAATATATCTTTTTAGAGAATAAGCTGATATATTTTAAAAAGTGATCTTGTATTACAAATAGGCTGTTAATGTGCTAGGTATACTTTCCCTTATGTAATTAAGCTATTAATCAAAAGAATGATTATTAATTAATTAGTGAATTAATAAAGTGTCTGAAAATTTTCAGTTTGGTAAAGGAAGATTAGGAAGTTACATACATTTCTGTGACATCCTTTGCATCAGCAAAGAACTCTCTTTTCCTGTTTCTCTTCAAGAGGATGTTGAGAAAGTATGCACTAAGAAAAGGAAAATTAGAAAGGACAACTAGAACTTTCTTTTATTTGGTGGAGAGAAGCAGTTCTGACCATGTGTTAGATGGTCCACAAGGCATTGTGTATATCATCTTATGTAATATTTTTTTTTAAAGATTTTATTTATTTATTCATGAGAGACACAGAGAGAGAGAAAGAGGCAGAGACATAGGCAGAGGGAGAAGCAGGCTCCATGCAGGGAGCCCTACACACGGGACTCGATCCTGGGACTCCAGGATCACGCCCTGGGCCAAAGGAAGTCGCTAAACCGCTGAGCCACCCAGGGATCCCCCATTTTATGTGATCTTGCAACAGCCCACTGAAGTGGGTACACGTGTCCCCATTTTATAGATAAGGGCATTGATAAAGAGCTGAAGGGATCTGAGCCCACTGATGGCAGAAAAAAAAAAAAAAAACCTGTGAACTTTGACACCAGGTGGAGCTGCAGAAGCTGGAAAGTGAGTTTGTGATACACAAGTTTCCATACTTTATTATGTTTTGAGATCAGTGCTAGTAAATGAGCAGAGTCTTAAACAATGGAGATACAATTCAGATACCAGTTCAGTTGTTTAATATCTGCGTGATTTTGGACAGATAACCTAAGCACTCTGTACCTGAATTTCCTCTCCTACTAAAACAGAGGGGGCAAATGATCTCCTTTACGGAGCCGTGTGAGGACAGGAGCGTGAAATGAAGCACTATGGATAGAAGCAGGTATTGCAGATGAAAAAAATCAGATTCTAAAATTTGATTTGTTTTGAAATATTATATGCTGTTGCTAAGCTTAGCTTCATTAGCAGGCTTATTTTCTTATTTATTTATTACTATTATTTTAAAAAGATTTTATTTATTTATTCATGAGAAACACACACAGAGAGAGGCAGAGACATAGGTAGAGGGAGAAGCAGGCTCCATGCAGGGATCCCGATGTGGGACTTGATCCCGGGGCTCCAGGATCAGGACCTGGGCCGAAGGCAGACGCTCAACCGCTGAGCCACCCAGGCATCCCTATTTATTTAATTTGATTTTTAGAAATGGGATCATATATTGGTATGTTTTTCCAAGGACTCAGAGGACATCTTCCGGAGAAACTTGTCCTTTAGGCCCATGAACCAAATATGCTTACCAGGTGGGTGGTTGATCCTAATTACAAGCAAACCAATTATAAGGAAATAAATATTCTTGATGGTGTTCAACTTTTCAACTTGCAAATTTAATTTGGTAGAACACAGTAACGGCATATAATCAATGTTAACGGGAATCCAATCTATGAACAAGTAGAAGCAGTAACTGGATTTTAATGAGATCAGGAAAACAAAGCCTGTCCCCAGCAGCCTCCTCGCTGTTACATTACCACATCCCGACACTATGTACAATTTTATGGTTTTTATATCATGCAGTCTTTTGGAATCATGATTGCACTTTTCCATGAAATGTCTCAATTCCCCAGAGGAAAATAGCAGTTGTTTTAAGAAAAAGCAAATAACGTAACATTTTACCAGCTGGAAATAAAATAAACACAAAAAATTCTTGTTCACTGGAATGAATGAAGTACCACGTGGCTGACAACATTAAAGTCATTGTTTAATATTAATGGTAAGCTTAGGTATATAAAGGAAGACCTATTATTCCTACATGAATGCATTAGAATCAGACATAAGTGAATCTCAAAAGGAGAGGAATTTGGTTCATTTTCCATAAGCACCCAGAAATTCAGATGCTTATTTAAAGCTTATCTGAGCTACCTAAACACAGTTAAGTCTGCAGATCTTAGCAGAGCAGAATTGCATGCAAAATTGTCAGCATTTATGCTGCCAACTCAGACACAAATATTGAGAAAGGAGACTTTTACTGGTGTGTTATGTTATTTCTGGATCTAACTGTTACTGTCAAACTAAAAGGGAAAAAAATAAAATTCTTTATCCGACTCAGGATTTGAGAGTTAGTTGATTCCTAGTTTCCCAAGGTGGTAATTGGTTCACATTGACAGAATTGATGTCTCTGAGAAATACTCAACTCCCTGTTTTATTTTTATTTTTTTTTTCAACTCCCTGTTTTAAAAAGTGAATTGTGCACATCAGAATAAGGGACCAGAGCCATAACGGGTTCACCAGTATATGTATCTATCATTTGAGAAGATGAGTTGGCAAGTTAAATGACTGATTGATTATATTCATACCTACTTGCTTTCTCAACTTCCGAGTGAGAGTGAGTTTCTTTGCAATGCAACAGGACACATCAGGATGGCAGGAATGCCTATCTAGAACAATTTTGTAAGGTTCAGAGAAGAGCAACAGACCTCCAAATAAAACTATGAAATTTTGTTCACAAAATTTCTGCACAAAAAAGGTGAACAAAATCTTCTTTTAAAATCCTCTCTCAAACCCGTTCTTCTTCAATAATCAGATCTGTTTGTATCAGAAGCATTATTTTATTTACTCCAAAGGTGAAAAAATTCTGAAATGGGCACAGAATGAGGAAAGGAGGAATGTTAGACGAGTTGATTTCTTTCTTTTTTTTAAAGATATTATTTATTTATTCATGAGAGACAAAGAGAGAGAGAGAGAGAGAGGTAGAGACAACGGCAGAGGGAGAAGTAGGCTCCCTGTGGGGAGCCTCATGTGGGAATTGATCCCAGGACTCTGGGATCACAATCTGAGCCAAAGGCAGACCCTCAACTACTGAGCCACCCAGCTGCTTCTGAGTTGATTTATTTCATATTGGGTATGGGGCAGGGGCATTAAGATAGTATATGGGGCCTCTCATCTTTTCAGAGGCCTGTTAATTGTTTGGTATATTAAAAGAAAACTTTATTCGATCCTAAATAAGAAGATAAGTTGCAAAATTGAGAGATTAATTTCAATAACATATCCGCTATTCATTAATTTTTAGTTTTATTATTTAAAAAATTCCTACATTTAAAACAATTTGTAGGTGACATTTTCCCCCCTTTTGAAGAATCCTAAGATATGGATGGCTGAGAAATCATAGCCATCTGTAACTTAAATTTGTTTTTTCGTGGCCATATAATATTAAAAGGCTGATTATAACAATTTTAAAATATACTTATAGAAAAATTATATTTTTTGTGTTTAAGGGATCATTTTAATATGTTTGATAAAACCGTGGTGTTAGATCTCCAAAAAAAAGAGGGCTGAAGGCCCGGGAAGGTTTTGATTTGGGAAGAAATGGAGGGATCCTGATTTGAGAATGGGACATTCTAGATGTATGGAAATGTATTGGGAAAAGTTTGTTTGAATGTTTATGTTTTTAGCAGCTACAAGAATCTGAATTGCTGTAGCTACAAACAACAAACTATGAGTGTTGGTCAGAGAAGGAGAGTATAACTGAGTATATCTAATTAGTGTTGGGTTTAAAGTTTGTGGCTAATGCATATTTGTTATTTCTTTTCATTTTTTTTGAACAATGTTTCCATTACTTTCTTCAGATTTGTATATACTGGTGTAAATAACTCTTCCTTGTTTACGTTATCCAATAACGATTTTTTTAAAAAAGGAACATATAGAAAGGTACACACCATTTATTTTGGAATGTCTTTAGTGCACTATTTGCTGTTGGGAAGAGGTATGGATTGGATTAAATCATTAGTGAATTATAAAGTCTGCAAGTTATGTAGTAGATGACAACGACTTTTGGTTGATATGCTAAGGCTGTCTTAAATTTGCCTTGTTGCTAGGATCATTTTAGATTTTATTAAAAGAAAAAATACTCAGATCTCCTCTCTGATCTACTTAATCTAACTCTTCAGGGGAGAGGTCAAGCAATCAAATGTTACTGGGTGATTCTTCTGATCAAGCATGTGTGATGCACATTGCATTAACTTGGAAATTTTGGAGAACTTTTTCAGGTGGTCTGACACTGGAAATGCTCATTATGATAAAATCTGTTCTGAGCTACTCTTGAAGTTGGTCAGCTTTGCAGTTTAGAGCATGTTGGTTATGTGGTTGAGGGCCAGTTAGTTCTTGCTCCACGGTTGTGGATTATATTTCTAATTCAATTTGTCATCTTCCACAAACTCAAAATAATTTTAACTAAAAGCTTATGCTATCTTATTAGAGGGTCATTGTTATTATCAGGCATGACAACAATACTTTTAAGAATAGAACTTCAATTCTCAGGAATATAAAGCTATAAATCTATATTACAAAATGAGATTGACAGTATTTCTGAATTCAAAATAAAAAAGAGTTTGAAAATTAATTTCTTGAAAGGAAAAGAAGAAATTTAAAAACATAAAAATTGGGATGTCTGAGTGACTCAGTGGTTGAGTGTCTGCCTTTGGCTCAGGGCGTGATCCCGGGGTCTTGAGATGGAGTTCAGAATCGAGCTCCCTGTGGGGATGCTCCCTCTGCCTATGCATGATTCTCCCTCTGCCTATGTCTCTGTCTTGCTCTCTCTGTGTCTCTCATGAAAAAATAAATAAAATCTTTAAAAAAATAAATAAAAACATAAAAATTATCTTTCATTGTGTGATTACTATTTTATGGGGCAATACAGAATTATATAATGAAGTCAGGACCTATAATAGAAGAACTAGTTGTAGAGAAGGAGGAAGCAGAGGAAGAAGGATGTCAAAAAAAAAAAAGAAGGAAATCAATAACAATAATTGGCTTAATTTTCCTGTTAATCAATGTTTTTATTTTTTAATTTTTTTAATCAATCTTTTTAAATACCTGATAACACCATGTTAAATAGACATAAAGGCATTGTTCCATCTTCTGGATTCTTGGAGGACCAAGAATTCTTACATCTGTTGCTTTTGGTATAAGTGTTTATGTATCTTCCTTATTAAGTTTCTTGACCTTCTTAAGAACTATGTTTTTAAAAATTCTTTTATCCCCAGTTGTTAACGTTAGCTAATAAAATCAGCAATAGCACAATAATCCAATAAATAATTGACAGATTAGATGAAAGATAACATGGTTCTTATCTATAAGGCTACTCCACAGAGACCCAACTGGAAGAATAATTATTCTACATTATTGAAGTTAGCTCTATTATTTTTAAGTTGTGGGCAGTAAATAGTTCAAGAGCCATCACTTTTTTTTTCTGGACCAAATGTATTCATAATGTATTCCAGTTATTCTAAAATTATTTAAAGGCATCAACTATTGGATTTTTACACATAGGAGAAACTAAGGGTCATCAAAACATATTAGAGAATATTGGAATTAGACAGCCCTTAGAAACAGTGTAGTTTCTGATTTTATATTTGCACAAAGTCCTCCAACTCTGCTTGGAGGCCTCCAGTTCCTTGGAGCCAAATCTTCTGAACTCTTAGAACATTTTATTACAAAGAATTTCCTGCTTTTGAGGGGAAATATCTCCTTTTCTATCTAAGAGCTATTATTCTACTCTCCAGTAATTTATAAAGCAAGCGTAATTCCTCTTTTACATTGATAACCTTATAGACATTTAAGGAAAGTGTCTGTACCCCTGCAGGTTTTCTCATTTTCACATTTTTCTATATTGGAAAATACATATTGTTCAAGGGCAGATTTATCTGCATATGAGGTGGTCTTTGCTGTACCTGGAAAGAACAAATTAAGAAAGCCAGGAGAGATCCAGGAATAGTTTAGAGGAAGCTGCCTATAGCACAACTAAATCAGGAATGTGCTTTCAGTCTGAAAAAAAAAAAAAAAGAAAAGAAAAAAGACAAGAAGGAGGATCACAGCAAATATTATTTACTCATACATTTACTGAATATTCTGGATGTGTGGATATGTGCTATTAACATTTCCAAAACTTGAAAATAGGGAAACTTCTCTGAAGGAAAATTTTTCAAGATAAATAAATAGGAATAGTATTTATACAATGGTTGCAAACATTGTGGTAAAAATCTTCTGAGAAGAATTATCGATACATTCAAGAATGATTTAGATGCACTTGTGGGTGGCAGGATATAGGTTGGTGGTCTATGGTTTATGGATTTGGAAAGTCTTGTGCCCAAATTCTAGTCTTATCATACATTAACTGTATAATATTCCACAAGTTACTGAAGAACTCAAAATTTTAATTCCCTGAATTACAAAATGGGAAAGTTAATAATATCAGTATCAGGATTATTGCGAAGATTCAATGAGTATCAATAATGTATGTGTTAAATATATATTAAATATACAGGAAGCTTATCAAGGTGGTTGGCACAGGTCAGAGATCCACACATATTGGCTATTGTGATCACTGTTGTTGCTATTGCTGTCTTTGTGGTTGCACACGATGTAGGAAAAGCAAACTTTTGGGGAAATGGAGATTGATTTTAGAGAAATGAAAATACCAGGTTTTTCCTGATGTATAGTCACAGTGCCATGCTG
Organism: Vulpes lagopus; assembly: GCF_018345385.1. Taxonomy (NCBI): domain Eukaryota; kingdom Metazoa; phylum Chordata; class Mammalia; order Carnivora; family Canidae; genus Vulpes; species Vulpes lagopus. Next base: position 106,890,230 of record NC_054829.1, read on the forward strand.
GAGGACTCTGGTCGTTATTTCAAAATATGACCCTCCTTGCTAGGTTACCACCTCTAAAATTTCAGGAACCTGTTTGTGACACAATTTTACCGAAAATAATCTAGGATTAATACATAGGAAGTATAAGAAATTCATTTTCTGAGGCTTTTACTTCTTCATAAAAGCGTTGTAGAAGCTGGAATGAAAAATTAAAGAGTGTAGTTAGATTTTCACCAAGAGAACAAATCGACAGTTCTTAAGAGTCAGCAAAGTGGTGTGGTCTTGGTCTGGCCCCTTCCTGACTGACCCAGAAGCTTCACTGGCCTAGGGGCAGGTCAAGGTTTGATTCATGGCAAGAGGGCTCACAGAAGACTTTTTATTTTTATTTTTTTTTTAAGATTTTATTTATTTATTCACGAGAGACAGAGACACAGGCAGAGGGAGAAGCAGGCTCCATGCAGGGAGCCCAATGTGGGACTCGATCCAGGGTCTCTAGGATCACGCCCTGGGCAGAAGGCGGTGCTAAACCCCTGAGCCACCCGCACTGCCCTCGTGGAAGACTCTTTAAATGCCAAAGCAGAATACCAGGGTATCATCAGTGAATGAAGCTCAGGTGAACTAGTTTTTACTGAATACCTACTCATGACCTTTGATCTGGTCCTGCTATTTGAGAAACGGAAAGCATGAGAGGAGGTTAGTTTGATAATTCTACAATAGACATAGTAACATCTGTGCTGCTTCTTGGTTTTTCATCGGTGCTTCTTATCCTAGGTTTCAGTGACTGACCTAACTCCTATTTGACTCACCCCTCCCCATTTATATATACTACTTCAAATAGGTTACAACCAAATGTTTTGGGCCATCTCCTTGGATCCACTTTCTACTTATTATGTACTCTCTCTCACAGAAGGCAAACTTGTTTCCAGGTTTTGGAATGGGTTAGGGTAATGGTGGTGTTAGTAGTAGTAGTCTTATTGTTAACTCTTTTCTATTATCCATTGACAACTCTGATAAATGCATATGGAGGTTCTTTAAATATAAGTCAGTGCCAAATTAGGTGTGCAAACTCTTCTGAGATCCAATGGGTAAATCAAACAAGAAACGAGTCAAGAGTAACTCTAATAATGACATCTAACTGTAGTTTTCCTTAGCAAATGCTGTTGGCAAACATAAATCATTCCATAGTGACCAGACCAGGAAATGGAGTACTTTTCACATAGGTTGAATTACTGGGTTGATAGGATTTATATTAGTTCTGCCTCAACTTTTTTGTGGAGTGGGATAGAGACCTTTAAAAAAAGACCCCTACACATCTAGTTACTTAAACTGCCTCTGTTAACAACAGCCATGCATGCCTTTTCATGCTAATGAAACTAAGGATGCAGCATCTGGTGCTGGTCAAGTATTACATTTGGGTCGAACTAGGAGGAAGGTACCATGACAAAATTGTTAACAGATTGGTCATTAAATGCAGGTCAAATTTCCTTTTCATGTTCAAGCCAGGCCTGGAAAATAAAGGGAAAGGCAATAATCTGTTGAATTACTGTGTACCATGGCAAATATGTATGGCATTTCAAGTTGTAAACTTGGATGATCTTGTCCGTGCCATCCTTCAACATATAAATTTCAGTTTTAGTGACTTGAATTTAAATAATAACTATGTTGTGAATGTAATGAGTGCTCTGTAGTTAATCACTTCTCATAATAAAAACACTTTAAGTAGGATTAAGGGCCCCACATTAAGAGAGGTCCATTATTAACAAGTTTTCACACTGCTAAATTATACCTGGAACGTGTTTCACTTCTCCCAAGAAACTTCAGCCACAAAATAAGTTAAATTGACAGCAGAGGTTGCTGCATTTTGCATATAAATGCAGTGACTTGCCTATTTAATAAACCACAGAAAGCAAAATCTTGTTTTGCAAATCCAAATTTTGGCTCAATTTTCTTTTCTTTTCTTTTCTAGACAGATGCTGTCTAGTGTCTGGGAAACCAAACTTTTGACTTTTAGTACATCCTTTTCTCTCTTAGAAAATGTATAAACTTTTAATAATAAACATAAAGTTATCTGTCATTTCAGAACGTTATTTACCTCTTTGTTTTATGGAGCTTCATAAGAAAACAGAGTAGGGAGACAATTGAAAATTTTCTTCAAGTTATGAACTCTCAAAACCTAGAACTCTCTCACTCCCTCTCCCTCTGGCCCTGCTCTCAAAACCTAGACTCTTTTTAAAGGGCTTGCATGTAGTGTCACTTGCCCCAAGATTCATTGAGAAAACAGTTTGAAAAGTTCTGATTACATTTGAGGGAGATGTATTTGCTAATCTAAGAGCTGTTTATATTCATTTGCAGAAATATTTGTTTGCATCTTTCTTTTAGAAAAATTCCACATGGATCAATGATGAGACAGAAGTAAACTACTGTGTAAAATGAGGGAATATTCTCCTAAAAAAAATTGTGTGTGTGTGCATGTGCAGCAGCTCTTATACACCTGAAAGTGCTAGATTCATATTTTAAGAGTTAAAAATTGATAGCAAATATAAGGGCCATAACAAAAGCTAATATTTGTTGAGTGTTTCTAATTTTTGAAAATAAAGTCATATGTAGTCTCTTTCATTTTCAATAATCTTGTGAAGTTGATTTCTTTTTCATTCTCCAGGTAATGATCCAGAGAAGTTGAACAACCTCCATTTTTTGTTGAGGTCTTAATACATAGAATAGGGACACCTGGGTGGCTCAGTCAAATAAGTGTCCAGCTGTTGATTTCAGCTCAGGTCATGATCTCACAGTCATGAGATTGAGCCCTATATCTGACTCCATGCTCAGTGGGGAGTCTGCTCTGGATTCTCTCACTCCCTCTCCCTCTGGCCCTGCTCCACCTTCCCCCTCTAAAAACAAACAAACAAATAAAACATACAATAAATAATATTTTAAGCCTTTTTCTATCTCCTCTAGTTAATTCTATACACCATTCTATCTTAACTCTTTAAGTTCAGTTTAGCCCACCAAATAATTACTTTGTTTTCTTATAAACAAGTATTGGCCAAAAGACTTCGAAAAGATGAGTATGCAGGAAGATCCTGAACTTATCTCCTCCCATGGACACACCAAATCTACAACTCCAGATGGATCATGTCCCTCTAAAAGAGCTCTGAAAACTGCTTCTCCACAACAAAGGATAAAGATCATATTGAGATGGTAGGAGAGGCAGAGACATGGTTTTAGCAAAACCCCACCCCTAGTGCAGTACCACACAATAAGGAGGGTTCTGACCAGTCTGGTGCTTCTCAGAGGAGCAAGGGGTTGGTGCCTTGTATCGAGTACCCCAGCCCCTGGGATCTGCACTGAAGATCCCAAGATGTCTGACTTAGAAACCAATGAGGCTCATGTCCAAGGGACCCAAAGTACTATACAAAACTGAGACTCTTTTTAAAGGGCTTGCATGTAGTGTCACTTGCCCCAAGATTCATTGAGAAAACAGTTTGAAAAGTTCTGATTACATTTGAGGGAGATGTATTTGCTAATCTAAGAGCATCTGCTGGAGTGGCAGGGAACAGTTGAAACTCTCCCCAGAGATAGAGGCACTGGTGGATACCACTTTTGTGTAGAGGTGCTTTTAGGTAACAGGCTTGAGCAATGGTAATCTCAGTAAAGCAGAAGGGCCCACAGTAACCACTAGGCTGAAAGCAAACAGGCTCATTGGGTAACATACCTCAAAACAGGCCCATAGGCCCTAGCTGACCAGTGTACTACTTACAATTGGGCACAGTTATCAGAAAGGAAAATTCTATACATTCCCAGACCTCCTCACAACCTCCTATAACTCCAGGTCCTGCCCCCCGCCCCACCTCCTGGCAGGCAGTGTCTCCTTTGCTGTCCTGCCAGCTGCTCCCTTGCAGTGTATACAATCAACTTCTACCTTTTTTGCTTTGCTTGGGGTGAAGTTTTTCTTTTCTTCTTTTTAATTTTTACAAATTTATTTTTTATTGGTGTTCAATTTGCAAACATGTAGAATAACACCCAGTGCTCATCCTGTCAAGTGCCAGAAAAGGACAAACATTATATGGTCTCATTCATTTGGGGAATATAAAAAATCGTGAGAGGGAATAAAGGGGAAAGGAGAAAAAATGAGTGGGAAATATCAGAAAGCGAGACAGAACATGAGAGACTCCTAACTCTGGGAAACGAACTAGGGGTGGTGGAAGGGGAGGTGGGTAGGGGGTGGGGGTGACTGGGGTGAAGTTTTTCATTGCCAACACTGCTGGCCTTCACCTGAGCAGGTCACGCCACATTTTGCACTCTCCATCTACTCTGCTAACATGGGTGTCCTAACTTGCACAACCTCAGCCCCTCCCTTAGTTGAGCACAGGACTCTCAGCTCTGGTGCGGGCAGACCCCTGCCATTCAGGTGCCTAAGCAAAGGACAGGCTGTCCAAGGTATAACCTGTATATAGCCAGTGACTGAATAAAATCCTCGTTGGCCAAAAAAAAAAAAAAAAAAAAAAAAAAAAAAAGACAGCAACCTCTTGCTGTCTTGCTGAGACAAGCAAAGGTGAGTGGTCACTGCACTATCCTTCTTCCTAGCCAAAACCAGAGGTGTGAGTGGTTGCAACCCTCCTCTGCCCCTGGCTGGGGAGGGCGAGTGTGATCAGCTGCAGCATTCTCATGCTCAGAGCCCAGAGCCACTGCAAGTGCACAGACAAGGCACTCCCCTCCTGCATTCCTGAGGCTCAAGGGTTCACCAAGTCAAGACATTTTCCTGCTGCCTTTCTGAAGCTGCGTAACATTCTTGCCCTCTACATTCTCTAGCTGCCTTGACTAAAAGTCAAACAAAAACGATAAAACAGAGAAATATATTCCAAATGAAAGAACAAGACAAAACCTAAGAAAAAGGCCTGAAAGATATGGAGATAAGTAATCTGCCTGATAAAGAATTCAAGGAAATTGTCATAAAAATGCTCATCGAACTCACGAGAACTTATCCAAGAGATAGAAAACATAAGAACCAAACAAATGTCACAGAACTGAGAATACAATAACTGAATTTAAAAATATACAAGAGGAGTTTAATAGCAGACAAAATGAATCAGAAGAATGAATCAATGGGCTGAAAAACAAAGCAATGGAACTTAACTAGACAGAACAGCAAAAAGAAAAAAGAAGTTTAAAATGTGAAAATAACTTAAGGGACATTTGGAATAACATCAAAGGGAATAATATTCACATTATAGGTGTCCTACAAGGAGAAGAGGGAGAGAAAGGGACAGAAAACTTATTTTAAGAAATAATGGCTGAAACTTTCCTGATCTAGGAAATACATAGACATCCAGGTCCCAAGGGCCTGGAGAGTTCCAAGTAAGATGAACCCAAAGAAAGCCACACCAAGGCACATTATAATGGGAATGTAAAATGTTGAAGATAAAGAGAGAATCTTAAAAGAAGCAAGAGAAAAACAAATTGTTACATACAAGAGAAACCCCATAATACTATCAGCAGATTTCTCAGCAGAAATTTTTCAGAAGGTAGTGGTTTGACATATTTAAAGTTCTGAAAGGAAAATCTTTCAATCAAGAATATTCTAGGACAAAAATCATATAACAAAGGAGCAAAGACTATACAATGGGGATAAAATGGCCTCTTTAATAAATGATATTCAGAAAATTGGGTAGCTAAAAGAGGAAACTGTACCTCTGTCTTACACCATATATAAACATTAACTCAAAATACATTAAAGACTTGAATGTGGGACCTGAAACCATGAAAATCTCAGAAGTAAACATAAGCAGTAAGTTTCTTGACATTGGTGTTAACAGTATTTTTTGGACCTAATTCTAAAGGCAAGGAAAACGGGATCCCTGGGTGGCGCAGTGGTTTGGCGCCTGCCTTTGGCCCAGGGCGCGATCCTGGAGACTCGGGATCGAGTCCCACGTCGGGCTCCCGGTGCATGGAGCCTGCTTCTCCCTCGGCCTGTGTCTCTGCTTCTCTCTCTCTCTCACTGTGTGCCTATCATAAATAAATACAAATAAAATTAAAAAAAAAAAAAAACTGGGTGCTTAACGACTGAGGCACTCCGGCTCCCCGCCAGTATTTTAAAAAAAAAAAAAAATAAAAAATAAAGGCAAGGAAAACAAAATAAATTAAGCAAAAATAAGTTATTTGGACTATGTCAAACTCAAAAGCTTTTGCACAGCAAAAGAAACCACAACAAAATAAAAAGGCAATGTGCTGAATGGGAGATACTTGAAAATCATATATTTGATAAAGGGTTAATATCCAAAATATATAAAAATCTCATGTAACTCAACAACTCCCAAAAAATATGATTACAAAATGGGTGTAAGATCTCAATAGACATGTTCATCTAAAGAAGACATCCAGATGACCAATAGCCACATAAAAATATGCTCACCAACACCAATCATCAGAAAAATGCAAATCAAAACCACAATGAGATAACATGTTACACCTATCAGAATGGCTATTATCAAAAAGACAAGAAATAACAAATAACAAAACAAACGAATAATGTGTTGGCTGGAATGTGGAGAAGAGGAACCCCTGTGTGCTGTTCATGGGAATGTAAAATGATTCAGTCACTAGGGAAAACATTATGGAGTCTTCTCAAAATATTAAAAATATAAATACCATATGAACCAACATTCCACTGTGGGGTATCTGTCTAAAGAAAACAAGCAAAAGAACTAATTCAAAAAGACATACACACCTCCATGTGTGCATGGCAGTATTATTTACAAAAGCCAAGACATGGAAACAACCTAAGTGTCCATAGATGGGTGAATGGATAAAGAAGATGTGATATAAATATAGAATGGAATACTATTTAGCCATGAAAAGAATGAAATCTTGTCATTTGCAACAATAAGGATAAACCTGAAGGGCATTCTGCTAAGTGAAATAGGTCAGGGATCCCTGGGTGGCGCAGCGGTTGGGCGCCTGCCTTTGGCCCAGGGCGCGATCCTGGAGACCCGGGATCGAATCCCACATCGGGCTCCCGGTGCATGGAGCCTGCTTCTCCCTCTGCCTGTGTCTCTGCCTCTCTCTCTCTCTCTCTCTCTCTCTCTCTGTGACTATCATAAAAAAAAAAAAAAAAAAAAAAAGAAATAGGTCAGAAGAAAAAGACAAATACTGTGTGATTTTACTTTTATATAGGATCTAAAACACACACAAAGAAACAAATAAAACAGAACAAAGCCCAGATTCACAGATACAAAGAACAGATTGGTGGTTGCTAGAGGGGAGCCAGCTTAGGGTACTGGGAATGAAGGGGGTCAAGAAGTACAGAGTTCCAGTTATAAAACAAATAAGTCATGAGGATGTATTATACAGCATGGGGAATATAGTCAATAGTACTATATTAACTCTGTATGGCAGACAGATGATAGCTAGACCCTATTGTGATGATCGTTTCACAATTTTTATAAATTTACTTATTTATTCATGAGAGACACACAGACATAGGCAGAGGGAGAAGCAGGCTCCCTTCGGGGATCCTGATGCAGGACTCGATCTTAGGACCCCGGGACCACAACCTGTGCTGAAGGCAGACAGACGCTCAACCACTGAGCCACCCAGGCGACGATTATTTCACAATTTATAGAAATGTCACATCACCTTGTTTTACACCTGAAACTAATATGTCAATTGTACCTCAATAATAAAAACATATCACTTCCTAAAATTAGCTTATTTTTTTTTTGGTAGTTTGAACATCTGCCTTCATTTGAAAGTAAACTCTATGAAGCAATAAATTTGTCAGCTCTATTCAATGCTCATAACATTTTAACCTACAGAATAGTGCCTGGCATATAGGAATTTCTCAATAAATATTTATTGACTGGAAGAATAAATGAATGAGCACCAACCAAGTGCCCTGCACTCCGCTGGGCTAGGGATGGGGCTCTGAGGATGAAATAGACACGGTTCCTGTTTTCTAAGTACTCCTAGCTTACGTTACAGTACATGACCATGACTCTTTGCCAGGTAGACTGAAGATGCTTTATGTCGAGTCCATTATCCCTTCAACTTACAATTCTTCTTCCTTCCCCGTCCTCCAGATCTCCTATTTCTGTACCTTGCCAAGTCTCCCTTGTCATTAAGGTCCTTATTTAGAGAGGAAGTGTTTTGTTTCATTTTCAATTGCACAGTCCTCAACCTAGCAAAATTTGCCTACATGGTATATGTGGCCTCTTCTGTTGCAGATTCTCTTTGGTTGGTCCTTTTCTCTGCCCTTTCAAATTTGGAAAAGTAGACATGGAGAAATTCACCCTAATTCCAATAATGATTTTAGCATTGGGCATATAGGCTGGGTGCTTCTATCTTCAGGCTGTCCTGCTTGGTTTCACTTAGCCACATCTGTGGGGCTTAGGACTCCCACATCACACATATCATCTATGGTGAAGTTCTTTGTGTTGCATCATTCTTGGGGAGATGCTGCAACACCTCTTCAGAATTTATGTTTGCAGTAAACTACTAGACGTTGTGTGGGGGTAGGGAACTGACAATCTGCTCTATGTCATAGTTACTCTTCTTTAGGTGTGAAAGCTGGGAATGTCTAGACTGTTGAGAATTTCTCTTTTCACTAAATACGAATCCCATGTTTATATTTTTTATGTTCATGTTTAGGGAAAATACAATGTATTTCCTGGCTGAAGTGACCACTTGATGACAATAGAATGGGCTTAAACTTTCTTAATTACAGGTTGCTGGTAGCTAAGTGCTTTTAGGCAAGCTTCTTAGGCTCACTGAACTTCTCTCTCCTCATATGTAAAGCAGGACTCTAAGTGCACCTACTCCATATCATTGCTGGGGGGATTAAATGAAGCGATGAGTGTCATCAGACACCTCACCATACCACTTCAGATCCCCACCCTGCCTCACCCTCTCCCTGTTCCAGCTGTCCGGCTGTGATCAGTCCTGGGCAGGTGCAGCGGCTGGAAGGCAATCAACCTCAGGTAGGCCCACCTTGACAGCCCCTCACCCTAACCTGGTTCAGGGCATTCACTGCCTGCCCGGGGCCTTTCCTCTTGATGCTAAGAAGGGAGAGCTGTGTGACTCCATGCCAGGCCCATGCGTGCACAACCCAGAAATATGGGGGAGGAGGTAATGAGCTCTGTGTCAGTCTTTGACATCTGAAAAGACGGGGACTAGATGGAATGGGATAAAACTTTTTCTCTTTTCTCCTTCTGGAGAGACTGCCCTGAGATACAGTTACAAAGCTTTGGCGGGGGTGGGGAGGCGATGGGGGATAGAATATGCAGTAAGCTTAAGTTATCAGTTACACTCGGAGGGACACGCCTCGTAATGCATCCTTTGAGTGGCTCTCCCTCCTCTTGGGCCTCATTGCCTTTGTCCCTCACTGTTGCTCCCTGGGGTCGCACTGCTTCATTAAACAGCAGCCCACAGACTTTTGCCTCAGTCTTTGCTTTCTGAAGGCAGCCTGAGACAGAATGTAAGGCTGGCTCAAAGTAAGTGCTACATGCTTGTCACCATTATTGCAAGCTAAGAGGAATGCATTAGTGATTGCTGACATCAGTGAAAGTGGGCATGGGGAGAATTCTGTTTAACCAGACAATTTCCACTTTTCAGGCTCTATGATCAGTTTCGGGAGATAATATACAATCTCAGGAAGCACTCAGTGAATGCTATCTACCCAGATAAAATTCATGTCTAAGAAAAAACTTTTGATGGCATCTTAGTGACTTGTAATCGGCTTTGGCTATTTTTATACAAAGCAGGTCCGAAACCATTATTCACCATGGTCCCAGTTTTCCAAAGAGTCCATGACGGTAAAAAAAAAATGTTTTTCTCAAAGCGACTCAAATGGAATGTTCCCCCTCCCCTGGAGCAAATCAACTTTCTGTGACATATGCAGTTATGCATACATTACTGAAGTGTGGAATCAAGAAAATTCCTGGTCACTGATGCCAATTAATAAGTCTACAAGGGTAAATACTAAATGAGAATTGATATTTCTCCCCTTATTCATTGGCTCATCAATAGGAAGGAGAATTCTAGATTGAAGCTTATAAACTAAAACGATTCCTCATATTCTGTCCTAATCCTGGACTCCTTCTTTTTTAGACTCTTTTTTTTTTTAAAGACTCGAGTTTATATGGACAATCTTATATTTGTCCTGAATGTTGACATTAGAGAACTACTCTGGTCTGAGAAATCCATTTGGAAACAAAGATAAGACATACATTTCCACTTGCATCTTCTGATACATGGTTTTTCTCATTGTGATTAGATGTTTACCAAAATTCTCCTCTGTTGAATATTCTTTCAGTATAAAGGACATATATCTACCCCTTCTCTGAACCTAAATGTATTTTTTTATAGTTATATATTCAGCTGATAGTGTGTTGTTCATTCTCATTAACTGCTTTGCAAAGATTGTCTCGTTAATTTTACAGGCACGTGTTTAGAGTTTTCTAACAATGCTCTTTAATGACAGGGATCATATCATTTTTGTGTGTGTGTCACACAGACTGCCTAGGGTAGTGCCTACCACGAGGTATCAGAGTAATTCATTTTTAAAAAAGGGTTAATGAAGACCTTTTGGTTTTTCTAAATGAAAGAACTGACTCATGTCTTGGTATTTCCCTTACTAATAAGAGACATAATTAGGCACATTCCAATGCTAAACATACATAGGCTATTTTGGGGAGGATGGTAATAGTTCTTTAAAGTCATGTTACAAAGTGCAAACACGACTTTGTCAAGCACAGTGGTAGGAGCTATGTGTTGTCAGTAATTGTAAAGGAATAAAGCTCTGCCAATGCAGGCATCAGAAAAGCTGCCAAAGCTGAAAAGTACCTGGCTAGCTTTTAAAGGACAGGAATACAATACTCTTACTAAGACACACTTTATAGAGTCCAATTCACAGCCAAGAAAAACAGCTTTTGGAGCTTTTGGGTGTCCATAAACAGCTAGATGAATGCAAGGAAGCCAAAACCAGGGATGAGTAGGGTATTTAAATGCTCAACTTGCTCAGCTGCCACAGTGTCCTCCCTCCACACCAATGCGCTGGCACAAAGCGAATGAAGAAACTGCCCTATGTGTTTGTGATTTATGGAAAATCTACACATGGGGAGGGGGGTTTGCACAGAGAGGGAACACTAATGAAATACTCAGTTGGTTATTATGTTATAAATTATGGAGAAAATATCTGGTTTGTTTTCTCAAGGTGATCATAAAACATGATGCTAAAGAGAGGGAGGACCGTCCAGTAGTGACCCTCAGATAATGCCTTGTGGTCACTCAAGTCCTAGGTGACAATTGCTCGTTGATAAGCCAGTTCAAGCATTTTCTTAGCCAAGACACTTCATAAACCTTGCCAAGAGAAAAGGGTATGTGGCAGTAAGTTGTAAAGTGATAAAAAGCAGACATGGGTGGAAAATATTTTATCAAGAGAGATAAAATAAAGAAATTATATGAATATGATAACAGCACCACAAAGGATATTTTATAGAAAAAATTTTGTAATGTTGCCAGCTACTAAGGCAAAATGAATGAAGAGCAAATGGGTTGTATTTCAAACACATACCATTACACTGAGCAATGGTTACATTTTACTACCCGAGTCACATTTTTTGACTGATGCAATAAAATTTGCAAAATACAAAGAAAAACATGAGATTTATATCATTTTTTTAAACTTCAAATTTAAGATGGATTTTATGGTTAACTGTGCCATAAAAAAGTTTTTGAAATGTTTTGAATCATGTTATAGTTCTGAGGAAGCACCACATTGTTTACAACCCAGACAGGAATATGGAGTTTCCTATGGTTGTTAGACTATTGGTAATCCTAGCATGTTTTTATTGGAGAGATTTTATGCTTTAATACTACAATAATCATTACATTTAAATGGTTCATAGTGATTAGAATAGTCTAGTAGGGCTTCATGGATTATAAATTGGGAATGCTTTTTATGATTCATAAAGTTTTTTCCATCTATGATGAGCTAGTTCTACATGTAATGATTTCATTTGATTCAACTTCTGTCAGTGAAACCTTAGATTGGAGACAAGATTCATGAAATATGAAACAAAAATGATTTTCTCTAAATCTTTCCTGCTTTTTTATCTTTTGTCTGCTTGAGACTATTTTGGTTTAAGAATGTGGCAACAAAGAATTTAGATTTGGGTAACTTTTTAAAAAGTTATCATTAATTAAAAGCTAATACAATAATAATACTACCGAATGTAAATAATCTAAACTCAGATGATCATTACATTTGCCTAGCTATTTGAACATTCATTTTGTTTTGCAGAGCATAATCATTTGTTAAACAGAGATAAATTTCTTCATTCTGTTTCACCCCATTGTGTGCTGGAAGGTAGATAGATAAAAAATTTAAAAAATCGGAATTCGGGCAGCCGGGATGGCTCAGCGGTTTAGCGCCGCCTTCAGCCCAGAGTGTGATCCTGGAGACCCGAGATAGAGTCCCACGTGGGGCTCCCTGCATAGAGCCTGCTTCTCCCTCTGCCTGTGTCTCTGCCCCACCCCCCCATGAATAAATGAATAAAATCTTTAAAAAAGAAATCAGAATTATAAATGGCTTTAGAAATGTTTTCTGATTCTAAATTTTGTCTTGGCTTTGGGAATAATAATGCTGTTTTCAGTGTTCTCTAAGCAGCTACGATTCAGTTAAACAGAGTTTTATAAGAGTAGGCCATGAAAGTAGGTCATGAGTTGACACCTTCTTAATTCCAGAAAGTTCTCTAAGATCTCCTCAGGCAGAGCCCAGGACATCAACTCAGCGTGTCTCCATGTGTATTTGTTCTGGTGCAGAGTTGTTCTGAAACAAAAGCCAAAGTACATGGTTAACTGGTCCACGCTAATACACTTTCTAAATAAGTTTTGCTTTCCCTTGCACATCTTTTAAAATTTTGTCTTTCAAAGGAACTCAATGAAATGCTATGAATTTGCAATTCATATCATGCTAAGAGATACATGGGGTGGAGTGGATAAAAGATTAATGTTGATTTGCAAAATTGGCTGAGCTCTGACAGGGGCTATTCCACCTTTATTAGGCTTGGTTTGAATTTAGTATTCTCTTCTGACACAGAGAAAATGCTCTCAACTAGGCAGGCTGTGAAATTTCATATAATGTATGAGATGGAAGTTTAAGAATTCCTGGAAATTACTGAAGTTTGATGCTTAGTTTATGAGGTGCCAAAGGCAATTTGCATTTTTTGAAAAGATTTTATTTCTTTATTTATTCATGAGAGACACAGAGAGAGGCAGAGACATAGGCAGAGGGAGCCTGATGTGGGACTTGATCCCAGGACCTGAGTCAAAGGCAGATGAGTCACCCAGCTGTCCCAGAAATTTGCATTTCAGTGTATTTTGTAGCTTTGTCTCTAGACCCTTTTAGTTCCTGTTCTGTTTTCTGTTTCTTTCAGGGTCATCACTTGTCCTGGTTCTCTGAGGGAGCCAGAAATCCACTGGTACTGCTGCTCCAGCCCCCAGTGCTCTTAGGATTCTGGGGATAAGAGATGCTGCTCTAGCTGTGTGACCTCAGGGCCACTCTTTGCCTGGCTGGACCTTGGTTTCCTCACCTGAGTGATAAGTGAGTGAATCGGAAATGTTTCCAAGAGAGAGTGTTTCTGAAAGCCATAGCTGTCTCTTAAACAGGAAGATAAATGCAAGAACAGACTTGGCTACCCAGGCAGTATTGCCTACACCAGAGATTAGTCCCTTTAAGAATGAAATCTTGATAATGTTACAGCTGTGTTTAGAGCAAAGAAATAAATGTAGAAAAGGTCTTTTTGAAGTTTTTGCTCTCTTTTTTTCTCAGCTTAAGAATTGAGAAATATGTGAAGGATGCTAGCAGTGAAATCGCATTTGAAGCTGAGATGAAAGACTTGCTCTGCTTTTTATTAGTAGCGACTTTTTGGTGGTCTTAGTGGAATCTAGGGACTAGAACTTTGGGGTTTTATTATGTTTTCTGGAGCAGCTACCTATCCAGTTCTTACCAACTTTTGCTTGGAGGCCCCTTCTCTCATGAAGCTCCTTCAGGCCACAAAAGTGGCTAGAGTCATCTTCTTCCTACAAACCCATCTCTCCAGTGACTTTTGTCAATCCTTTGGCAATCAATCATCTTCTACCTAAGGATTATTATTGTGGGTGAATTTTATCATTCTTGACGCTTTTATTCCTTAACCAAAATAAAGGTTCTTTGTAATGGTGTCAGATAGAGGTTATGACCTAACTTTTGGGGTCAAAACTCCAGAATTCAGATCTTATCTTGACTCTTTTCTTGTAGGATGCCAGAGAAGTAATCCTCCCAAGTTAACTTTCTCCTGTTTAAAACGGGGTTAATAGTAGAACCCATCTCTGTTATTCTGGGGGTTTAGGTGATAAACCCTGGAAAATACTGAGCAAAATGCTTAGCACATATGAAACTCTGGGTCATTATTAGTAATCTTCGAAGGAGGGGATGGATCTTAGCAGTATCTGTGGTACCCTCCTGCATGTGCTCTATTCATATTTTTTGGCTATTTATTATTTTGATATCTTTTCAGATATTTGTTTTTATATGTAACTTCACTTTGCAAGTCATTTCTGTTTGGCCAGAGTTAGGGATTGGGAGGATAGTGCAAAGAAAAGGGTTGAATTACATTAGAAGTAAAAATAAAAATAGACCAAGCCTTCGCTAGGGGAGTCTGTGGGACACTTGTCCCTCAAACTCCTCCCAACTGGAAGAGGCAATGAGAGGTAAGTACATGGATTCCTCTGAATGGATGTTCAGTCTCCCTGCTCTAGTCTCTCTGTCTTCTCTGACTCCACATGCAAGTGCAGGGTCCTAAATACTGCCTAATTGTTCTCTAATTGTTGAGGTTTATGACCACCTTTTGCCATTATTCTTGTCATGCATGTTGTTGACCTCAGTCTGGTATCATTGACCAGGTCATTGACCCCCTGCAGTAGATAATTCTCGTTAATGTATGTTGACTCTCATCATATCAGGGTGAGTTTCCTCCCTCATTTGGGACACTGTAATAGCTTTGGGTCAGTCAAGATAGGCTAATGTCAGAAGTGTGCAACAAAAAAAGTACATCTCATGCTCACCTTATATATCCGTTGTGGGTCACCTAAATTCTCTGCCCAATTGCATCATTCCTCCACTCCAAAGTGCCAACTGTGAACTGGCCAGAACCAAGGGAGAGGGAAGAAAGATCTTGTGCTACACACAAGGGCTAGTAAAGCTCCTACTCAAAAGTGGCACTGTATTCCTTCTGTTCACCTTTCACTGGTCAAAGCAAGTCAGGTATCGCATTTGACTTCAATATGATGGGGAAGTCTAATCCTCCTGTTGGGAGAGAAAGTAGATATTGGTGAAGGGTGATCCATTCTGCAACAGAGGGTAAAGGATAGCTTTTTTATTTTTTAAACTCTCCCCCATTACTTGCTAAGGAAATCCAGTCCAGAGAGCTAGCTGTTAGCTCCAATCTGCATTCTTTTTAAGAGACCAATGAAGACTTTTGTATGTCTAGCCCTCGGTTGCTCACCTTTGGTGTCCAGCTTGACCTATGCTGGCTCCCATGGCCATTGTGAGGAATAGACTCTTCTGGGGACTCTTGCCTCAAACTCACTTTTCATTACTTGTCATATATACAAATATGCCCTGTTTTTCTTTTACTTAATAGGAACAACAATGTTAATAGCAAACACTTGTTATGTGCCATGTACTTTTCAAGTGCTTTGTATAATACTATATACTTTGCTTTTTAAAATTTATTTATTTATTTGACAGAGAGAGAGAGAGAGAGAGAGAGAGAGAGAGAGACTGCACAAGCAGTTTGCAGATGAGAGGGAGAAGCAGCTCCCTGCTGAGCAGGGAGCCCGATGTAGGGCTGGATCCCAGGACCCTGGGATCATGACCTGAGCCTAAGCCTAGGCATCTAACCAACTGAGCAGCCCAGGCGCCCTTGCTTTTTTTTTTTTTTTTTAATAATACTAATACATTTAATCTTTGCAACAATCATATGAAAGGAGGTGCTTTTATTATCACCATTTTACAGATGGGACAATTGAGTCCCTGAGAGGTTAAGTAAGTTGCACAAGGTGATTCAACTAGAGGATAATACCATAGATCTTCGAGCCCTGTGGAGTCGGGGTCCAGGGTGTACATATACTTAGCCACATTGCCACACTGTCTCTTAAATAGAGTGGTATAAGTAAAATGCTCAGTAGGGTTGCTGGGATATATATTAACTTCTCAATGAATGATCACTGCTGCCCCTGATGCTCAAATGGACTGGTTTAAACTTTTCTTTCTTCAAAGGATTGGGATGTATTTTTCACATAACTCCTCATTCTTTATAGAATTACTGTAAGGTAGGTATAAGCCAGGCGATGCTACTACCGTTTAATGGGAGATAGCTGAAAGAAAAAGAAACCAACAACAAACAAAAACGGTGATTATGCACTAAGGCTTGTGTGTTCTCTTTTCTGCTATTGATCTGCTTACATTGTGCTACATCCAAAACGCAGTGTGGACTTTACCCAGATAGGATATATTTCAATATGACTGGGCTTATCTCGCTGGACTACTTCTCCAGCAGAGATACAAATATGAGCAATACAAAGCTCATTTGTAGGTGATATTATATTTTCATCTCATGCTTTATATGCAATCTCTATCCATGTTAATGGGAATTTTTTTGTGCTTCCTCTAGGGAAAATTGATTCCAATTATTGAGAATAATTTATTCCAACCCCTTGATGGAATAATTTATACTCTTGAGATACTCTTGAAATGTGTAACCAATAGGGAACTCTATTTATACATAAGTTTCTACACATCTTTCAATTAAATAAGAAATCCAAGTGTAAAACCCATCACTCAAGGAAAGCGTATGAGTTTGTAACACTCCCGAGAGGTTTTTTGGTCCATAAACCAATAAATGGATTACACTTACAGGGCAAAATTCTCCTCTCAGGTCCCATGTGGAGTTCCTATTGACTTACCTGTGAGGCAGCTCACAGGGGATGTGAGACACTTCAGGCTGCAAGGGGAGTAATGGTCATTTTTTCATATGATCAATTTTAGGGCTTCAATATTGATTGGTATAAAGAATATATTTATCAGGATACAAACTATTACATGTTTAAATACACATTAATTATTTTTTATAAATCCTATGATGATAGGACTTGAGCAAGGAAAAGTGAGTGTACCTTTCTAACATAAAGGAAAGCAGATTTATGTGTCTTCATCTATGAATGAAGCAAAACAATAACATCACTGTGTGGATTTTTTTTTACACTGGTTATATTAATATCCCTTTAATATGACAAAAGAGACACTATGAATTTTCTTTTTACCTAAATGTTTCTGGAATTTTATGAAAAACTAAAGTGAGGGATGCCTGGGTGGCTCAGGTGGTTAAGTGTCTGTCTTTGGCTCAGGTCATGATCTCAGGGTCCTGGGTTCAAGCCCCACCTTGGCCTCCTTGTTTAGCAGGGAGTCTGCTTCTCTCTCTCCCTCTGCCTGCTGCTCCCTCTGCTTGTGCTCTTTCTTTTTCTGTCAAATAAATAAATAAGTCTTAAAAAGAAGAAAAGCTAAAATGAAAATTTCTTCTGAGCATTGCAATTTTTTTACCATATTGTTATACCATATTGTTTATAATAAAAATCATCAATGGGAAAAATGGTGTTAATATAGATTCCAGTCTATTTGACTTAATTTTTTTGAGGCGGCTGCCCTGTAGTGAAGTGGTTTATAAACCCATTATTACTACGTTTTGTAGTAAAATTCTGTTACAGTATTTGTTTAGGGAGAAAATAAAAACATCCCTTTTAAAGAGTTGTGTTTTATAGAGAGATTTAGGACTTACGTAGTTTTCTGATCCTCAGAATAACCAAGTGCGTTTTTTTTTTGAGAGTTTTAAACCCTACAAAGCAATTTACAAATGTGTGGAACTGCTTTTGTTGCCGACTTGTCTTTGACTGTGACCCAAATATTTCTTATAAGTCCTGGAGGCCCAATGCCATGAGATGCCAATCCCCAACTCATAGTTGTGAGTTAAAACTGTGGTTCCTAATTCAAGACTTTGCCAAGAATGTATGAACATTTATGATATTAAAAGAACACTTTCAAATTTCATAAGAATTTATATTTTTTAGTATGGAAATATTTCCAGGGTCTTTGGGGGCAGGAAAATCTCATCTCCTGAGTGGTAAATATTTAAGACAAGCATATGTAACACCTAATTTTTTATGTAGACTAAGGTATTTATGTTAGTAACAGTGGCTCTTTGTAAACAATTAAACATTCTTTGTTTCTTTAATATGAAAGATCTAATATGTAAAGCCAAATATGATCTTCTAGCCCATTTTTCCTGCCACCCAGTGAAGTCAGCAGGGGCTGTGTGTGGCTGTTGTTACCAGATATGCTCAGAGAGTTTGCTTGGATTTCACAGTTTTATTAGCTGACTTTATTCCTTCTGAGCCAATCGTATTCTTGCAAAATTCTTAGTGAATTCTCTTTGTCATCTGCTGCTGTAAGACAGAATGAATGATTTCAGCATTTGCTAAAGATGTTTTGAAACTGGAGGCATAATCCACAGTGGCGATCTACAGACAGCTGCACACCCACACAAACACCCCTGGACACACACCACAGTGGCACACGGTCCCGTTGTGTCATTTCTTTCCAGACTCTAGAAATCCACCACAATCCCGCTTGTGCTAATGAAGAAGAGCTCTGGAATTTCTCTTCTGTACCCTACCCACTTTGTTGCCTTCTCTTATGTAGCTCCCATTTGGACTTTTATTAGAATGCCTAGCTAATGGTTCTGTGATTGCTGGTAGAAGAAACAGAACACAGGAATCCAGTCACCCCATCTACTACCCTGGCCAATCCTTTTCCAAAAGCATTTGATTTCTTTTTTTTTTAGTATCAGAGAAGTACTTGGGCAAACTGATGAGTAAAACTGATTGCAAAGGAGAGAATGTTGTGTCTAAACGTGCGCGCGCGCGCACACACACACACACACACACACACACACACATTCTCTTAGCCAATATATCCTGGCTGAATGTTACCAAACTTCTTGCAATGGTAAGAAATGCCAGACTTTTCTTTGTCCTTGAAAGATAGGCCAGGAAAAAGATACTCTTTTAAGAATTTGTTTTGGATGTTAACCAGTAACCACTTAAATTATGAGAAGCTGGATACTATACCTTTTATCATGTTATAAAGGGTTTCAGACCTAGCTGTGTGTTAAAAAAATTAACTTCTAAAATGATCTTACTAAATGGAGAGATCAAACAATCATCTTAGTTTCATACTTTTAGGTTCAAGAAAATATTTTTTAAACAATATAAAAAATTTCCTTTTAAATTTATTTAATAATAGTAGCCAAGTGCTAAAACAAGCGTAACTGTGTCACAATGAACTTTAATGGCCAGATTCATTCAATTTCATCTAGTTTCTTGCCAGATTCATACAAACATTGAGTGGTAAAATCAGGGCTTGGGATCCTGATTTTGTGATTTCTCAGTCCTGCATTTTTTCCATCCCAGCTTGAAACAAGCTCAAGTGTGGCTGTCTAGAAACCATCCCTAGGGCCCTGGCACCAATTAGTTTATTTTTCAGTAATGAGATATAACCAATATAAGGTAATGACCGTGCCCAAGAAGGGCTTGGGATAACTAGTTCAGTCATCAATGTACAAAGAAACAATAGCCCAGGAAAGGCTAAGGGTTGAAGAAGATTTTATTGAAGGGGGAAGAATAGCTGAGCTGTTCTGGGCACCAGTTGTGGAATCAGGTAGGTTTTCTTCCATGTCATGGTTTGCTACTTAAATATTTGGAGACATGAGTAATTATGTATCTTCTGCTCAATTTCAGTTTCTTCAAAAAATTAATTTTTTTCATTTGTAAAGTAGGAATAGGACAGTATCTATCTCAGAGTGATAAGAGAATTATATGACACTTAGAATTGTGCCTGGGCATTGTAAACACTTAGTATATGTTGCTGATGTTTTAAATTATTATCATCATTGCTGCAGTTACAGTGAAACAGGAGATCAGTGACCCACATGGCTGTACACTTGAAAGCCATCTTATTAAGTATATACTGGAATTCACATACTAAAATATACATAGTAATAGTTGAAAAGGCTTGTTTTATCTTAATTTAAACAAACATTTATATAGCATTTATTATGTACCAGGCACTATGATAACCACTTTACAAATATTAACTTACTTATTTTCAAAACAACTTTATGAAGTAGGTGTCCTTATCCTCTTTATTTCAAAGTGGGCAAATTAAAGAAAGAAGGGAGAGGCTGGTAGGTGAAGGAGCCAGAATTCTAAACCCGGCGGTTTGGTCGAGTGTGTGCTTAAATCACCAGCCATCCTGCCTCGCGTGGAAGGATCAGCTCCCAGTGTGGCACGGTTATGCTTATTTGTGGGCACATGATATTTCAAAACAAGAAGAACTTGGATTTAAAAGTCAATGTAGAAATAGAACCCTAATTACATAAATATCTTTGAAGCACCAGTGTAAACAATCTACTATTTCAAAAGAAAAATAGCACAGTTGAAGAATTGTGTCTATTGAGACAGAATAAAATAAATCATTAGAAAAAGGAGATTAGAGATAGTATGTATGCGAACATAGTGTACATTCTCTGTGTATAAATATTTACAAACTTGTCCTATTTCTTGGCTCCACTCTTGTGTATATGTGTATTTGTAACATCACATGCAAATTTAACATCTGGCTAAAATAGCTTTTGAATGTTTTTACCTTTAGTCTCCTGTACGGTTGTAACAGATGACTAATTTCCATACGTAATTGTTATGGCAGGGTGGCAGCACAGAACACTTTTTCTAGGCTAAAATACGGGCGAGTATGATGAATATAGAAATATGTATTATTTGCAGGGCTCCTTACATTTAGCTATACTATATGTCTGAATTCTGGCTCCTTCACCTACCAGCCTCTCCCTTCTTTCCTTAATTTGCCCACTTTGAAATAAAGAGGATAAGGACACCTACTTCATAAAGTTGTTTTGAAGATAAGTAAGTTAATATTTGTAAAGTGGTTATCACAGTGCCTGGTACATAATAAATGCTTAGAAGTATGCTATTAAGAGTGATAATAAAATTTATACTGGTGAAATAGCTTTATTACAAATTCTATCATATCATTATAATGATTAGTTTGAAGTCCTTGGAGAAGAAAGTTTTCTCTACCTGAATTAGTAATTTGTTATTTTATGCTATAATTTGGATTGAGTAACCAGCTTTTCCAGACCAGCTCACTTTATGCTAGTTTAGTTTTAAAAGTGAAGCCTTTGCTATTTAGTGGAGTACTGAAAATATCACTGAAATCTTTCTCACTAAACATTTAGAGCTAACAATGTGTACAATGGGTCATTGCGCACCAAAATTGTTCTCTTCTGTATTCATTTGCTGTCGGGAATGAGTAACTGACAGTTCTGAGCTGCGAGCTCAACTTTATTGCTGGTGATCTAGTAGCTGTTTGTAAATGTCAATAGTGAAGTTGTAAGAAATGGGCAAAAAGTGTCAATGGCCACTGAATGAAGAGTGAGAGTGAATGCTGTCCACATTTCCAAGTATTTATCACTGCTTACTATCATTTTTCTCTCAGAGCAAATGAATCATTTTAAATAGAAGCAAACTGATCCTCCTATTAGCAAGTCTAAATCAGTAGAGCAACATCTATTTTCAGAATCTTTGTAGCTAAAAAGGGATCTTTACAGTTTGCAACGCTTTGCCCTGTCCCAAAATGATGGCATTCTGTTACAAATAGATTATTTGGGCCTTGGTGCCAGCGTCTCTATTGTGGAACCTTTGGTTGGGAAAGCCGACAGCTGGGAGGAGTTCAGTGTTTTGAAGGTTATGATCACAGCAGTTTCATAAGTGCTTTATTTCAGTTCTCCTCTGGCTGCAGAAGGGACAGGTGCGGTCTGGTTCTGATTTCACTGGTCTTAATTTCTTATCTGACCTGGTAGTCAATCAAGGGCATGGGAGAGAGAGAAGGAGGGAGAGAAGGATGGGTGGGAGAAGGGAGCTGGGGGCGGTAAGCTGCAGGGGGAGAGAGGGGCTGCGAGGGACAGTGTGTGTGCATGTGTGTGTGCGTGTGTGTGTGTGTGTGTGTGTGTGTAGTGCTAAGCATCTGACGTTTCTCATCGAGGAACTGGCAGCTCTGCCTGTCATTCCGCACTTCTGTGTGTACGAATGCTGCCCTGTGCAAAATGGATTTCTGAGTGTTAACCATCATGTTCTTCTTTTCCAAAGGGTCTTCTGTAGGATTTCATTTGCAGAGCACAGAGGGCAATATCTAGGGTAATTCCAGGGCTTACTGGCTGTGATCTTTTGTCAACTCTCCTTGTGAGAGAAATTAAACTTGGTATGAGCACCCACAGTCACGGCAGTGCAACGCCATTCCCGGCCAATGGGTGGGAAATCATAAACCCGACAAGTATTTATGAGAGGGAAAAATGAGATGTCATAATATAACAAGAATATATTCATTAAATCTTTCAATTTCGCAGAAACAGAGAATTCCCACTTCAGTAAAAGGCTTTGAGCAGATTTATCAAGTCTGATATTCTTACTTTTATGAGATTTGACTCTCTATGCTAAAAAGAGATGTATTTAAAAGGAGGACGGCCTTGCTAAAGGAGGAAAACCGCTAAAAAGGTGGAGTTAATATAATACTAGCCACTGTTCTTTTGATGGGATACTGGATAATTCCCACAATATGCATTAAAAAGATCTGAGCACAAACATGAGTTCCCCAAATAAATTATACCTTTGAATGCGTGGAAGGAATGTACTGACCTATTTCATGCTTCTAAAACAGTAGCCCAGACAGTTTTATAGCCTCTTATAATTGTCAAGCAATTTCATTTTATTTCAATGCAACCAAACAAGAATAGCTTCCACTTAAGGTATTTGCCAGAAATACAGCTTTCAAAAGCGCAGTGTGTCCACAGGCTGATTTCCTGAAAGATGTCCCCAGTGTGACTGAAGCAGCAGCGTGCTGGCCCTGGGCTATGCTGGACCACGTTGCCCTGTCTGTTGTGAGCTCTGGGACCCGCACAGATGTGTTAAGATAGGGACAGCTCTGCTCATGGTTGCTAGTCAAGAAATATTTTTGTGTTGAGTTTAGAATTTCCTTAAATCTACTTGTCTGGATCATACCAAGATATAGTACAGAGAATGTTTTCAATGGGTGGGAAAACTGAGACTTCCTTCAGTTTGAATATCTTAGAATTGAACCAATATTTGGACATCTTCAAAATGGAAAGCACATTAGAAGTTACACAGGTTATACACACAAACAGGTTATACTCTTGCCCCTGGAGATAAATATACTCTGAAACCAATCTGGAGTCTCAGGTTTTAACTGTGATTGCGATGCGATTGGTATTGATGTGGAGATGCTGTGTGTTCTCAAAGGCCATGAATATTTCTGGAAAAGTATAAGTGGTTGGGATGCTTGAGGGAAGGTGACAAATTTGTGGCTTTTAGTCTAGATCTAGATCAAAGAGTGGGCAAAGTTCAGTATTAATTCCATGTTCTAGATCCTTTACAATATCTACTAATGTTTAGTGATGAGGGTTATGATATCATGCCAAGCCATGAAATACCAATAACTAATTTTTATATGTTGTACAAAATTTTTTTATAAAGGTGTACCAAAATCTGTTTTAGGTGATTTAAATATGGCCTTTCTTTGTAGCCTTGGAGGAAAAAGAAGTTACCCCCTGAGAATGAGAATACACACATGCTGTAAAATCAAGGACTCTTTGCCACCAGAATATTCTAAAGTAAACCCAAAAGTCATTCTTTTAAGTTGGAAGTCTATGGCAGGAATTATAAAAGAATAAAATATACTTTATCCGAAAAAGTTTTTTTTCCTCCCATGTATGCACTTCTCATTTCTAAATAGTAATCCTCTGTCAACCCGGCCAGCTCTCTTTATGGTGGACTCTCGGTTCATGGGATAGAGACTATCTCTCTCACCGTTGCATCCCCTCAACAGCCGGTGGCAGTTAACACACACACACAGGAGGCATTTAAGAGATATTTCATGTGCTTGTTTATCTATCCATTACCTCATCTAGGCTAAAAGCTCCCCTTTTGTATAGCAAGTGCCCAAGGTGACACATTCAATTTTATATATTGTGTCTAATTTACCGCTTTGCACTGGCTCTGCCATTTACCATTTGTGTGATCTCTGACAAAATATTTAACAGCTTTGTGCCTTAGGTTCCTTATCTGTAAACTAGAAATGATAATAATACTAATGTAGCAGATCTTTATGGGAACCAAATGAGTTAATACAATGCTTCATATATAGTCAGCACTCAATAAATATTGATTATTATTTATAGCAGTATTAATGTCTTCATAATTGACTAGCAAAGTGCCTGGCACCAAATAGGTACCTGTTACTCTTTTCCATACTTAAATGACTTTCAACAAATGTGAGTTGCAGAAATTAATTAGTAAAATGTTTTTCCATCATCCAAGCTGACAATTCTGCAGTTAGCCTGCTTCCAAATCATAGGTCATTCACTTTTTCTTCTATTGCCTCAGTTTCCTGCCATTAAAAATAGCGAAATATCATTTCTCTCTCTGCTTTAAAGTACATAACCTCTTTGGTAGTAAAATCATGAATCATGGTATAACCTAATCTTATCCCAGCAAAGGTATGTAAGATCGGAGTGTAATAAAGGCTATTTATATGCAGTTATGGTTCCTAAGTATGATTGATATATTCCCCCCCCAACCTCCTACGTCAAATTAGCATATAAAGTAAGTGCATTCTGGAGGTCACTCTTATTAAAGATAAAACATATGCTTCCCCACCGCCCCAAACTAAAGTAGCCTTAAGTATAGCAACATATGTTTTAACAAGGTAAGTTGTAGGCGAGGTATGCTTAGGAAGAAGGAAAAAGGAAGTAGTTTGTTTACCTTGAGTACATGGTGGTAGTTCTGCCGGCTGTTTATGCCATGTGTCCCCTTCTCTGGCCAGATGCAGCATCTGTCTCATTTAATTAGTAGGACAGTCTGTTACATGTGGGGTTTGGAAGAATGAAAAATTTCCCAAGGGCTTTCTGCCTATGATATTCTGGAATGCTGTTATTTGTGGATGGATCTGATAACTTATAATTCTCTTTGTGTTCTCTGGCATGGTTATGGTGTAGACAAAGGACTTTCATGCCATAGAATGTCTGAATACCATGTAACAACTCAACTCTGATAACATGATAGAAAGTGAAGAAGATCAAGGGCCAGAGATCAACTTCCTACTTTCCTAAATTAGCTGTACATTATAAAGAAGCGTGTTATGTGACACTTTTCACTTTAAAAGCTTCTTGTTTTATATTTGAATTTTCTGAACTTATTTAGTAGCACTCTTTCCTGAGTAGTTTGTGTTTGACCAGTATTTATTTTTCTCCTTACATATTATTAGAAATCTATTATTTGCTATATTGTCATTCTACCCACCATCCTTTTGTCTGATGAAATTTGGGAAGCATACTGAAATCTGGAAAACCTGGTGCCATATAAGGAACAGAGAAGAAATATTTAAAAATTAGAAGTGACTTTTAAGAAAACCTCAGCCAGGGCAGCCCCGGTGGCGCAGCGGTTTAGCATCGCCTGCAGCCCAGGGCGTGATCCTGGAGACCCTGGATTGAGTCCCATGTCAGGCTCTCTGTATTGTGCCTGCTTCTCCCTCTGCCTGTGTCTCTGCCTCTCTCTCTCTGTCTCTATGAATAAATAAATAAAATCTTTAAAAAAGAAAAACTCAGCCATATACTTTTTTGGCTTATTTATATTTAAGTTTATTATAGAAAATTTCAAACACATATTCTGTAGACAGAATAAGTGCAAACAATTACCAAATATCCACCCCTGAGTTCCAAAGGATTTTCAAAGATTTTTTTTTTATTATTTTTTTGTTTTTTATGATAGTCACAGAGAGAGAGAGAGAGAGGCAGAGACACAGACAGAGGGAGAAGCAGGCTCCATGCACCGGGAGCCCGACGTGGGATTCGATCCCGGGTCTCCAGGATCGTGCCCTGGGCCAAAGGCAGGCGCCAAACCGCTGCGCCACCCAGGGATCCCTCCAAAGGATTTTCAAATGATAACTGATCTTTTGACATTTGTTATTCTCGTTTTCACCCATATATGCTTTTGAAACAAATCCCAGGCATTATTTTATTTCATTCGTATTTTACCTATTTTTCCTGAAAGATAAATATCTTTTTAAAACATAACCACAATATTATGATAATATCCAAAATATTAACAATAGTTCCTTAATATAATTAAATACTTAGGCATAGTTTATATTTCCCATTGTTTCATAAGGAGATTGTAATTTTTTACAGATTATTTTTTGAATTGGGAATCAAAAACTGCCCACATATCAAAATTAACTAAATGCTTTCTTCAAGCCTTTCAATCAATGAGCTTTCTCCTGCATCTCTTTCTCTCTCCATTCTTCCCCCCTCCACCACGGTTTATTTGCCCAAGAAGCTATCTATTTTTTCCCTGGAGTCTCAGTTTTGCTCATTACAACCCTGTAGTGTCTTTTAACATGTTCTTCTCTCCTATGTGCTTTAAAAAAATTGATAGTTGAGTCAGATTAGGATTTTTTCCTTAAGTTATTTCATTTTTTTGTATTTGGTTCTGATTTATAAACATAGTGTATCAATGTAGTTTCTTAAGTGGACCATTTAAAATGGTTCAAAATACTTAACCCAGGGTGTCTAGGTAGCTCAGTTGGTTAAACATCTGCCTCAAGCTGAGGTTATGATCTCAGGGTCCTGGGATCTAGCCCCACATTGGGCTCCTTATTTAGCAGGGAATCTCTCTCCCTCTGCCTGCTGCTCCCCCTGCTTGTTTCTTTCTGTCAAATAAATAAATAAATAAAATCTTTAAAAAAATGCTAAGCCCATTTTTATACACCAGTGCTTCTCAATGTGTGGTTCCCTGACCAGAATCAGTGGCATTACCTAGGAACTTGTTAGTTATGTATATTCTGAGGTCCCATCTCAGATTTACTAACTCAGAAAGTCTGGAGGTTGGACCTAACAATCTATATTTTAATAAGCCTTCCAGGTTATCTGATGCCAGTTTTAGTTTGAAAATAATTGCTATAGATTATTAATAGTCAATAACTGACCATTTGTGTTTTTTCAAAATTCAAAAATTATTGGCATTTATTAAAGACGCAATTGTGTAAGTTAGTCCTTGCTTATATTGCCAAAGAAATTAATGTTTTACTACTACTACTGCCTTACCAAATAAGGTTTATCCCTTCTAACTTCCTTCTTTAACTCAATGAGTCTATCTAATTCTTCTATTAATTACCCCAGAGAAAGAAAGATAAGAAACCTGGTAAAGAGAGACCTAATGTACAGTATAATGAATATAGATAATAATACTGTATTATTAAATATTGCTAGAATGTCAGCAGTATTACAGTATATAAATATATCAAAATGATATACTCTATATCTTAAATTTACACAATGCTCCATGTCAAAATTATCCAATTAAAAAAATTCAGTGAAAAAAAAAATTCAGTGAAGAATTGGTATTATTAATTTGCCAGCATTCTGTTAAGTTTACCAGCACCTTATTTAATCTGACTGCTGCTAACTCTTGCTGCTGCTCCTTTTCATTATGTCATGACCCTACTTAACACATAACTTCTCATTATTTCTGGAGTAAATTCAAGATTCTCATTCTTACTTTTAAGGCCTACTTTCATCCATTGTGACATGTAACAAATGAATCTTTCTCTTCTATTTTTTATTGGCTTCCCCTTAGAAGAGCACCCGCTTCTAAAAAGTTCCTATACTTGGGAAGTACCCAAGTACCCAAGCATTTATATAACCTGTTATAACCTACATATGATCTTTTAAAAAGTTTTCCTAAGATTAACCATATAATCTGAAAGTGGTATTTATCTTGACTAATCTAGGACTTTCCAAAACATACATAGTTGCATTGCATGAATTTATGGACAAGAGACAGGAGCGAAAATTGATAGATGAGTCAGATTAGGATGCATCTTCATCCTGTAGTGAGGTTGTGTTGGTTAACAGGGGAAATCAGTGACCTGTTCTATCATCACTTGCAAACTGTATAACAATTACTTGTGTTGAAAGGTCTCAATGTCTAACTAGTAGTTTGCAAAGAAAGCTTGAAAACTGAAACAAAGGATTAATGGTCATGTTATGATAAATCTAGGGCATATTGACAGAATTATTACATCTCTGGCAACATGGTATCAGTGGGTCAAATACAATTTGTTTCAGTTTTTGGTGTTTACTACCCTAGGAGAAAAACTATGAAATGTATGTAATTCATATCATATATATCACATTATTCTCCATATGGTTCTGATATTGGTCAGTATTAAGTCACACAGTCAAACATTAACGCTAACGGACAGGTTGGTACCATGATAATTTACAAAGACTATTTAACTCCTTTTTTTTTTTTTTGGATTTCAAATCAAATATTGCTTTTTATTTTTGAAGGATTTTGCTAGTTTTGTATTGTGAACACTTGCCACTCTTGACTTCTTAAGTGCAGCGATGTACATACAGGTGAATTATTTGCACAGCCATTGTGGGTGATTACCCCTAGTTCTCTCCTAACCCTCAAGTTGGGACCTAACTTCCCATTTGGGAGGTGTCATCAGTACTCGGGACCACAATCCACAGTCCATTGGAAGATTCTGTGACTGTTAGTTGCCTCTCAAAGAATCTCTTTGATGAAAAGCCTTAAAGGGGCACATGGTCACTAACTTCTTAGTGGGCCATGAAGGTGTGGGGAAGAAAGCAGTATTTCTGAAATATTTGCTTTGGAAATTATTAAAAGAATATAAGGCTTTTAAAAAAATTTAGCTAAGAATCTTTGTCAGAAAGAAAGGTTAAAGTAGATAAAATGAGGTAAATTTGTCATAAGGTTGGCATGGGAATGAAATGTGTTAGTATTTGCAAAGGGCTTAGAATAGTGCCCGACAGAGAGTAAGTACTGTGTGCAAGAGTTAGTTACATACTTATTATAATCTTTGGCTACTTTTATTATCAGATGGCTATGATGTCACTTAGAAAAGATATTTGGAGCTTGACAGGGGCCAGTGAATACACTCCCTTCTCTCTCTCCCTATCTTTTTAAAAAAGATTTTATTTATTTATTCAAGAGAGACACAGAGAGAGAGAAGCAGAGACACAGGCAGAGGAGAAGCAGGCTTCCTATGGGGAGCCAGATGTGGGACTCGATCCCAGACCCCAGGATCATGGCCTGAACCAAAGGCAGATGCTCAACTACTGAGCCACACAGCCCCCACTCCCTTCTTTTCTTTTAGACTCATTTTTCTTTGCACCTTCTTTTTATCCTCCAACTGCTCTCAGACGGGTGACTTGATGCCCGTGGACCTATGTTCATTTGAGAGCTATGCAGTAGTCCAACTGTGCATTTTTGTGGTTTCAGTGACATAAAAACTCTTATAATTTTGAATAGGTATATAATCATCCCAGGAACTACGGCATGGACTGAAAATGGACTTTAAATCCCTTTGACATTTGTGCACAAACATACATTTATATTCATGTATACGTATATGCACAGCCATATTCATATATACCCATATACACATGTATACATACACATATAAACTGTGTGGAAAGAGATGCTGAGATGAAAACAAGCCATTGTCCAGACAGGCCATCATGGGACAAAGCCATGAATTTATAAGATGGGAGAAGTGGAGTGAGGGTATAAAACTATGTTGTTACTATGCATTTAATTTTTATTATTGTAGGCATATAAGCCTTGTAGCACTGAAAGGAAAGAAGTATATATTTTAAAGCTTCATACCAATAATAATATTTTTCATGCATTAAAATCTATAAAATCTATGTACATATAGAAGCTGGTCACATTCTAAGGGGAAATTCTATTTCCTGCTGTTGTATTTTTATATCACCCAAAATACTTGTGAGAACCAATTAGTGTCCACAACTTGCCATGTTCCTGTTAAGTGAACCTGGCACAGGAACATCCAGCTAATCCTTTGGCAGCCTTCTGTGAAGTACTTAGGAAGCCTGGTATGTCCTTGTTCCAACCTTATGGCATTTGAGCCAACTCCAGCCACTGGCTATTGGCCCTTTATTGTGCACTGGTGAATTTCTGGCACAAAATGGATGGTGGAGATTATTAACAAGGGACACAAAGTGATTTTGTGGGTTCTGTCTCAAAACCTGATCTTTAACCTTCAAAAAAATCATTGTCAGATTTATAGACGTATAGACAAAGAGGCCATTCCAAACACGAAGTATTCAATTGTATCAAGTGCAAAAATGAGTTAATACTATCATTAAAGGTGAAATATTCTCAAACAAGAGTCTACTGGTTAAGTGCTAAAAACTGTAGGCAAACTGCCTGGTTTGGAACCAAATGGGAAATCCCTCGATGCACTTCTCTGTGTCCACATAAGATATTCACTATCTCAGGGGTGCTTAGAAATAACTGGGATGCCTTCTTACTGCCTCAGGTAGTAGAGTGGGGTACCCAACTGGGGTCACATGGGATCTGGCAATCCTTAGGAGTGATGGGGGGGGTGTTGGAGGGCTCTCAAGAGGGACAGGAGAGAAATGACAGCAAAACATTGATGCAGGGACTAATAGGTGGTCAGGCAGGTCTGAGTTCCAGGTCCAGCTTCCCCACTGACTCGTTGCACAAATTTAATCAACTTATTTGATCTTTCTCATTTCAGTTTATTCATCTGTGATATGGGGATAGTAATAGCGCTCACCTCACCTGGCTGTTCTAAGGATTAAAGGAGATAAGAAAATTATAGCATTTAGCATGCTGCCCTGCTCATTATTGTAATACTGTTACATGTTAGCTAACAAATTTTCCTTTGTTGCTGTACTCCAAGTTGCCAACTAGTCCCTACTGAGAGGTTCATCCCTAAACAAAAGAAAAAAAACCACACTGAGTAAATTTAGAAGAGGTAATATGCCCTAAGACTAGCAGAATGTCATAGTCCTTGAGTATGTGAAAATTGACTTTGCTACATACAAATCATTTGATGAATAACAGATGAAATTGAAATAAATGATACATCAACACTTATAAATTCAACTTACTTGGATAACCAGATAAACTCCCAGTTAAATTTAAACTTCAGATAAGCAAGTAATAATCTTTTTCCAAATATTATAGAGGCCATACTATGTTAGAAATGATGAATTTTTACCCGAAATTCAAATTTACCTGGAGGTCCTGCATTTTTATTTGTTAAATCTGAAAATCCAGACTTTTGTAGTCACTCTTTTTTTTTTCTTTTTTAAGATATTATTTATTTATTCATGAGAGACACACAGAGAGAGGTAGAGGCATAGGCAGAGGGAGAAGCAGGTTCCCTGCTGGGACCCAGATGCAGAACTTGATCCCGGGTCCACAGAATCACAACCCGAGCCAAAGGCAGATGCTTAACCACCGAGCCACCCAGGCATCCCTGTATTCACTCTTTTCTGATCTGATGTTTGGTTTTGTATTTTTCCTCATGGATACTTTTTCTCATAATTGGCAATTTATCGATTTTTTTGTCTCAATAAAGTTAAATTGTGTACAAAGTATTAATATAATTTAGAACTTTGTGACATGAGAAAAATGATGAGATGCAGATTTAAAAAACTAGGTAAATTCAAAGTTCAATTGCATAATAATAATACCTTTCATACTTCAGATAAACTTGGCACTATATAGTAGTATATCAGTCATTAATGAACATAATAACGAATATATAATCTAGAGGAAATATGAATTGTTGGTGCACCGATAGTTTTGATATGTTAAGAGCACAAACTCAAGAAAATATGAGTTTTCTAAGTTTTACATTTGCACTATTTTCTCTGCTAGCTCTATACATATATTTATTTTGGGGAGCAAATTTGTAATGTAATTATTAACATTCTCATATTTAAAAATCCTTAATATTATTTTTGTTATTTGAATAGTACCTGAAATTTACTCCAAACACAAAGAAATCTCTAGGCAAAAAAGAGAAAAGAAAAAAAAGTCAATAAATTAAATAGTTCTAGGATCATTGTTATTTTTAAACCTATGTATTATGAACTAATCCCCTATGTATATACATAGGGGGTTTGCATATACAAAAGTATATATACATAAACATATATATCAATTATATTTGTAAAATAAATCTATGATTTCATAGATCTAACAGGAATGTAATGCTAATGAGATTTATATCCCATTGAAAATGCAGATTAATAAGAAGTCCTATTTATAGATGGTTTAATGTTAAGCTTATCTGAAACAAAAGTTTTGAATTTACAAAAGCTTATTGAAAATAGTTGATCAGGGCAGCCCGGGGGGCTCAGCGGTTTAGCGCTGCCTTAAGCCCAGGGCATGATCCTGGAGACCCTGGATCGAGTCCCACATTAGGCTCCCTGCATGGAGCCTGCTTCTCCCTCTGCCTGTGTCTCTACCTCTCTCTCTCTGTGTCTCATGAATAAATAAATAAATAATCCTTAAAAAAAAAAAAGAAAATAGTTGATCAATTAGATGTTTTAAAAATCTTACTCTTCTTGGTAATCTATTCCATTTGGATTTTTGCCTTTTAAAAATTTTAAAATCCAAATAGATCCTCTGAAATATTAATTGGCACTTCTAAAAAAAGTTTTTATTTTTTATTTGTTTTTTATTTTTAGAAGGCTTTGGTACCTAATTGCTCTATTACCCTTGTAATTTCCTTTTCAGTTTTTCAGAAATTCTCTACTGCCTTTAGGTAACATAGTAATTAAATTGAGATAAAACCAAATGGATATCATATAAGGAAAGAATAAAATGATTCTTTCGCATTCCTGATAAAATGCTCTATTGCTTCTCCTAAATGTGTAAAATTATTTGAACTAAGAATGTTATTATTTTCATGACAACATTTTGTGGATTTTGCTATTATAAAACAAAACTATGATAGAAGCACTTTTTATATTCCTACATCAAACTCTGTGGGAGGGGCACCTGAGTGGCTCAACTGGTTAAGTGTCTGCCTTTGGCTCAGGTCATGATCCCAGGGTCCTGGAATGGAACCCCACCTCAGCTTCCTGAGCATGGAGTCTGCTTCTCCCTCTGCTTCTGCCCCTCCCCCCAACTTGTGTTCTCTCTCTTTCAAATAAATAAAATCTTTAAACGCTGTGGGAAAAGATGAATAACACTGAAAGTAAATTTCAGTTATGTGCCTTTATATCCCGATAATGTTGTGTACTCTATTTTTGTAACAGAAAGTAAAGTATTTTTTATATTTCCTACAATCATAATTCAATTCCTCATCAATTCACCTTTAATCTCCATTGTAAATGGTTTCTATAAAGTTCATGTTTTCATAGCGTAGGTGAGTTTCTATAACAAACTAATGAAAATATAAAAGTTCAAAATTACTGCAACTAAAAAAGTGACAACAAAAACTTTAATGTTAGAATCTCATTTACAATTCAGAAAGTTTAGAGGCACGTGGGTGGCTCAGTTGGTTAAGTGTCCGCCTTCCTCTCAGGTCATGATCATAGGTTCTGGGAAAGAGCCCCACGTTGGGCTACCTGTTCAGTGGGGAGCCTGCCTCTCCCTCTCCTTCTGCTGCTCCCCCTGCTTGTGCTCTTTCAGTCTCTCTGCCAAATAAATAAATAAAATCTTTAAAAAATAAAAAATAAATCAGGAAGTTTAAAAAATAAAACTAAAAATCGGAAAATTTAGAGTAGCTAATTTAAAAAGCAAATGTAATCTTAAACTATTACTTGTAGTATGTTCACTCTGAGGAGTAGGACAGATTTAGGACCAAGAGTGCCTGAGTGGCTCACCTGGTTGAGCTACTAACTCTTGATTTCAGCTCAGGTCATCATATCAGGGTTATGAGATCAAGCTCCCTGTAAGGCTCCAGGCTGGTTGTGATATTTGATTAAGATTCTCTCTTCCTCTCCCTCTGATCCTCTGCCTACCCTGCTGGCAAGCTGGCTGTCTCTAAATCAATCAATCAATCAATCAATCATATTTATGATCAATGTAAGTTCATGAAAAGAATCATACTATTATTGACGACTAGCTAAAAGTTTAACTTTTTAGGATAATAATCCCCTTTTAATATAAGCATATGGCTAGAGTTGCAATGGATTTCTTGTTTCAAGCTTGAATGTAAATAAATCATAGAGCTGAGGAAGAGTGCGATACAAAACCTCATTAACATAGGAACTATCTAGGTGGTTCTGAATCAGGATTTCTGCCAACATTTTTAGCTCTGTTCTCTTTCCATCCTAGAAGGTGACGATTTCTTAAGAGCTGGCTCATTATTATTTTTTTTTTAATTTTTTATTTATTTATGATAGGAACACAGTGAGAGAGAGGCAGAGACACAGGCAGAGGGAGAAGCAGGCTCCATGCACCGGGAGCCTGACGTAGGATTCGATCCCGGATCTCCAGGATCGCGCCCTGGGCCAAAGGCAGGCGCCAAACGGCTGCGCCACCCAGGGATCCCGAGCTGGCTCATTATGATCTTACTTTGCTAGAACTAGATGGTCGAGATAAGAAGGATCATTTATTTATAATTAGTAGAATGGCCTATTTTTGATATGAGAAGAGAAACTCTTATGAGAAGACTATGCACTAAGTCTCAAGGTTTCCTCTTAGCATAAAATTACCCAAATAAAAGCTTAGTCTGCTTTGTTTACTGCAGTAATTGCAGTGCCTAAGAATAGGGGCTGGAGCCAAGGAAATTCCTCATTGATATTTGCTGAATGAGGGGCACCTGGGTGACTCAGCCTATTGGTAAGTGTCTGCCTTCTGTTCAGGTCATGATCTCAGGGTCCTGGGATGGAGCTCTGAGTAGTCTAGAGTCAGACATAAAGAAAAATCTTAAAAAAAAAAAAAGTTTGCTGAATTAATGAGAAATAGAGAGTTGAATGCACCAAACTGGAGGTGTAGAGAGTTTCATTCCTTTTAGGAAATCCTAGAATTGGGTGGCCTAAAGCAAAGAAATTCCAAGGGTCTGCCTCTGACTTGTGATCCAAATGAATCATTCCCCCAAATGCCATGATGCTAACCCTTTATTTACTTAAGATGATGAATGATAAATATCCATTTGTATAATCCTTTGCAGTTTATAAAGCACAACTATACTCGAACTAGGATTTAATTCTTGAAAGTGAGACCTCTGGTTTCTTTTGACAGTCATAGTTTTGTAAATTGTCACAATCCGTCATTCTTTAAAATTAGAGAAATGCTCCAGAATTCTTGATTGAGAAGAATTATAATCTTTGAGCCTAGAAAGAATTCAAACAGATTTATTTCATTGTCTAGAAGGTAGCTGTGGTTGTAGGGCTTGCATAGAAATTTCAAATAAGATGACATTGAAAATCATCACATAAGAAAGTTTATATTAAACATCAGTGTTTGTCTCTCTATATTCCAGAATATCACAGTCTAGTGGGGATGATGCAGATATATAGAAAAGTCTAAAATATTGATGAAGTAAGTCCTAGTATTTTCAAAATGCTAAGGGGTCAGTAATTACTATGCTTAGAATTGTCGGTGAGGGCTATGCAGAGGGTGTGGTGGGTGAACACACCATTGACAGAGCAGTGAAAATTTGCCACACTGGGCTGCAGGGTTTTGAGGGAATAGAGTAAAAAGAGTAACAGCATATGCCAAAGCATGGAAGCTTGAACTTATAGAGTTCATTTGGGAAATTGTAAATTTGCTGACATGGCTGGAATATAGATTGAACGAAAGAGAGTGAAAGGCAAGAACATTGAAATTGGCGTCAAAAGGGCCTTTCATGCCAAGCAGAGGAGGAAATGGTAGGAAACCTTGATGAATTTGGGACAGGAAAGTGACATAATGATATTTGCAATTTGGACTGGAATTGGTGATTTTGTGAAAAGAGAAAGACCTGAAGGTTTTATTTTATTGTACTGTACTGTATTTTATTTTATTTGGTTTGGTTTGGCTTCATTTTGTTTTATAGTTTGAGAAATCCAGCAAATCTTGGCTAAATTAGCTTTAATAAAAAATAATGCTAATAGTAATAACAAATACAATTCAAGTACCAGGGAGTTCTATTTTTAAATTAAAATATAATTGACATATATCTTATGTAAGTTTAAACTTCAGCTTTTTAACAGTATGTATAATTTCACTAATTCCTGGATCAACCTTGAGACTCATAATTATCGTTACCCCCATTTTATAGATGAGCAAACTTAGATCTAGAGAAATTCATGAACTTGCCCTATGTTACACAGCTACTGAAGTCTAAGCAGTGTGATTCTCATGCTTAAACTCCCAACCCGTGTACTATGGCCAGTTCCTCACTGGACCGTTGTAATCCAGAGGCCATATATTACATCTGCCTGTGGGTACATATGGGCCTCTTCATGATAATCTCCCCAAATTTCTTATGATTTTTCTGGCCCATTGCACAAGGACCCGAAATCGCACTTGGTTATTTCTGGTCATCCCCCGAAATGGTCTCATGTGAAGCCTGGAACTATCTGCTCATGTTCTTCTGCTCTGGAAGCCCACACATGGGTCACACACAGGCCCACACTCATCTGTGTCCTAGTTTGGGCTCTTGCTGGAATTGTCCCCGTGTTATTACACACCAACTCTGTGGGGAATTTCCCAGCCTTCAAATGGTGATTCTGGCCTAACACTACCATGTTTGATAGGTCTAGCTATATTAAGATGCAGTTATTAGTTCATAGATTTAAAAAATAGAATTGAAATCATACTCTGTCTTTATTCCTCTTTCTGCTTTTTTATCTTCTTGCCATGATGGGAAGAAGAGAAAAAAAGGGATGGGAGAGAGAGTCACAGTCAAAATCATAAAAGGAGGAGAATTTGGAAGAAATATAGAACATTTTCCATTAACTTGGAAATTCAAATCTTGAGAAAGGAACTCAGAACAAGTTACTCTTTGTTTTATCTCAGACTCAACAGCAGAAATAAATTCCGAGTTACTGTCATATTTCAGACCTCAGGCAAAACATTATTTCATCAGAGAAGCCCTTACAGATCCCCCAAATAAGGTCAGCACTTTGGGGTTTTAGCTCTCATTTTTCCTTTATAGAACCCATCTGCCTAAAATTAAATAACTAATTGCCTACTACTCTATGGTTCAATGCTTATCTCTTCTGATCCTATGGTAGCTTTTTAAGGGCAGGAAAGTTTTTTGTTTCAGACAAAATTGTTGCATCAGCCCTGGGTATAGTGCCTTACTGTGGCAGACCCTCAATAAATATTTATTGCACACTAGGAAGGATGAGTGATCAAACAAACTGATAGGGGCAGTATCTGGCCAGTAGGTGCTTGATGAGTCAGGTGATCTTTGGCATACAGTTTCAGAAGAAGGGTATTATATTTTGAAATGTTTGGGGTGCATTAAAATGTGATTGCGTGTTGCTAAAGACTGTCCCCTGACCCATTAGGCACTCCTTGCTAGGTTACATCTAACCTGAAATGAGACTTAAATCAGTGTTTCAGTATTTTCTAAGTTCCTTGGATCAATAGCAGCAGCAGGGAAGAGGATTTCTTTCAGTTGGAAAGAAGCTTCTATTAATGTGCTTCTTTGCTTAATTGTTTCTAAAAGACAATTTCAACAAGTTCTGTACCAATTGCTTGCTTGTGAGTGATTTGTAGAAAGAAGGCTTGCACCTTATCCCTAGTGATGACTCCAAATAGCTTTCTAATACCTAGACTCTCACAGTTCTTAAAGAGCACAGTCCAGACTTCACAGCTGCACAATTTGAAGATCCTTTAAATAACAGCATACGGTTTAAATATTATTTCTGGCATATTTGATGACTTCTATCTCTGCTCTGAATCACCAATAGCCTCATTTAGCAGAACTGTAGATTTTAAAAGCAGAACACTTAACAATCCCTGGGAACTATGAATTCTATCTAAAGGAATTAGAAATTCCCTGTTCTTTTCCTGGTGGAGATCAAATCTTTTTGAACTGAATAAATACACATTCTAGAAAACAATCTTGAGGACTTATGCTCTGTCTAGGCTCTGGCCTGTCTAATGATGGATAGATAGATTCTCTAACCTCGAGGTTATTATGATCTGCACATTTCAAACTGAAACGTAAAAGTACTTTCTCCCATATTTACCTTTATGTTCCTTGGTTACACTATGTTGTCCTGGTACAACTTCTAATATTTAAGAAGCCATGAAACACTTAGCACACTTGGCAGGAGACCTAAAATAATATTATGGACACTTAGAGTAGAACCTCAAGAACTAATTTGTCTAAGGTTTCTGGAAAGGTCACAAGAAAAGGAGAACAAACAATATCTTTGCTAGCATATCATCATTGCAATTCATTGTGCATGAAAAGTGTTTCTTATGATTTATCATGCTTCAGTCATACACACACACGCACACATACACACATTGTTATTTCAGACATCTACAAGGATGATGCAGTGTCTTTTCATTTCATGGAGTATTAGTCCTTCTGCAGGGAGTCGTTAGGATCCCGCCAAAAGGGAGTGAAACTAAAATCAATCTGTTTGGCTGCTTGCTTATCCTCAGTATAATGAATGCTTTCACCTCTAACCTAACTTCATCATCGTTCTTTTCCATCTGAGGAAGGAGCCATGGAGATTATAATTTAACTCTGACTCCACCTGAGTCAAAACACTATTTTCTCTCATGATCCATGCTCCTGTGAAAGACATAGCAGAAAATGAAAGACCGTTGTTCGAAGAACAGCACCATTGACCTAGTAAAGTTATGGTGCAACTAGGGTTTTTCAGAGTTCCTGAGAAGGAAATGTTGCTGGCAAGCCCACTAATATTGGAAACAGTAGCTCTAGAGTTATAGCTACCTCTTGTTGTGTTGGATCAAGAGAGAGCATGATGTTGATTTTGTTTGTAAAAGAAGCTGCCTTTGCCTCTGCTGGGACTGTTCCAAGAGCAGAGATAGAAGGAAAACACTAAAAGGAAGTGACAGTGATGACTATAGCCTCGGCTGGCACAACTTCAAAACATCTCCGAGGAGAGTGTTCCAAAGAGATATCACATGTAGCTCCAGTGAGTGCTATACAAATAGATTTAGTGCTGCTATACAGGAGGTAAAATAAGTCAGAGGAATAGAAAATGAACAAAAACAGCACCACCACCATCACAACCCTCTTGTAAATAAGCTGTTGCATGACATAGCTAAATGACAGAATGGTAAGCCAGCAAGATCTTCCAAATATGAAAAACCATGTAGTAGGGATCATAGAAGCTGACAGATGGCTAGTTAGCCTTCCCTGGACACAGATCTGATGAGTGAGTGCTCTCTTCATTTTGAGGCAGCCCATTTGATTCTTGAACTATTTTTAATTGGTAAATAATTTTTCTTTCCTTTGAAGGAAGTTTCCCTTTACGTGTCTTCTTCTGGATTCTAATTCTGTTCTTTGGAGTGCCAGGCATTCTGGCCTCTGCACACTAGCCCTTCATGTTTTAAAAACTGCCATCATGCCTCCCTTTAGTCTTCCCTTCATCAAGGTAAGTACTGTCTGTTTCATTCCCCCCCCCCATATTTTTCTAAAAAGGTGACTTTCAGAAAGTGAATAGATGAGATTTCACAGTGTATGGTAACCTCTCCTGAATGGAGTACTATGGTTTTATTATGTTAGCCTAAGCTTTCACTACCTAAAAAAAAAAAAAAAAAAATCTATTGCCAGATTTTTGGAAAAAGTGGAGCTCAAAGCCACATAATCTCCATAGTCTTTGTTCACATAAGCTATCTCTGAAATACAAGTATAGCAGAATTTGCTTGGCAATTGATATTTTTGAGAAATCAAGGCTCTTACGTTTATCTCTGTTAAATTTCATTTTTCTCACTACTTCTGGGGAGATGTTGAATTTTGATTGTTGAAGAAATAAAGCAGAAAACCCCTACCATTTATTGACTTTCTTCTACATGATAGATGCTGTGGTTTAACACCAAAAATCTAATGTAAGGTTGACAAGCAAACAAAGAGGTACAGTGATACGTGAAACAAGTAGAAGAAACTTTGTGTGTTCTGGTAAACCAGATAAAGGAGTCTGTGAAATTTCTAAAACAGGTTAATAATGACAGTTGAATTGAGTCTTAAAGTCTGACAAGGAGGTCTTGGGAGAACAAGGGGGTGAGGCTATTATTAAACACATGCTCCAATATTGCAAACGTACATATATGAAAAAGTGGGGTCAAGTAAAACAAACACTTAAAAGTGTTCATCAGAGTTAGTAGGTTCATTGTTAACTTTAAAAGCAATTTCAAAGGAATAGTGGCTGCAAAAGTCAGATTTCAATGTCAAGATTTGAACAGCAAATAAGAAACATATACAACTCTTTGAAAAAGCTTGGTTAAGAAGTAGTTTGCACACAAGAGTAAAGGTGGTGGTTTAAGGTGGAAGGAACCTCAGTGTGTTTATTTGTGAGGAAAAGGAGTCAATGAGGAAGGCAGAACATACAGTGGTCAGAATATACAACCAATGGGGCAAATATCAATTAGCTTTTGCTGCAGAACAAATCACCCTAAAACATTGTGGCTTAAATCAACACAGGTTTTTATTATTTCTCACAAATCTATGTGTTGGCTGGGCAGTGCTTTTGAAAGGTCTGGGTTGGTTGTGATCATCTTTGAGGTCAGCTGGGTCACTTGCTTGGGTTGAATGGGTAGGATGGTGTCTTAGATCTGGCTGTTGGCTCAATATCAGCTGAGACAATGACCAGGCCATGTATCTTTCACCATCCTATAGGCTAGCCTGGGATTATTCACATAGTATTGGTCCTAGGTGTCCCAGGAGCAACGAGAAGAGGCAAACTTCAATGTACAAGTTCTTTCCAAAGCTTGGTTTCCATCATATTTACTGTTGTCTCATTGGCCACAGTATATCACATCGCCAAGTCTGGAATTTTTATGAAAGGGTGAGGATATGGAAAATCCGTACCACTAGAGGACATTGCTGCAGCTATTTACCATAGCAGAGATGAGACATAGGTCTCATGAGAAGGCAGGCCTGGGCAAAAGGAAGAACATTAATGTACAGATGGCTCTGGAGATAGTTAACTCTGTAGATAGCAGACCAATAAGTTGAAGGAGTACAATACTCATGGCTTTTTCTTCCTGTGATGTGGAGGCTATGTCCTGGATATAAAGAAGGTAAAGGCATGAAAGGGGGTTTCAGGAGAGTCATAAAGTTTGGAAAGACTAGAAAGAGGAGAGGGAGTTGACCAGAGACATGTAAAAAATGATCGCTGTTCAATATTCAAAGTCCATTTTGAGATTTAAAACCTCAAAGTTATAATGATCTCTATCTATGGGTTGTTTTGATTATTTTTCCAACTGTGCTTAATAACGTGATTATAAAAAT
Organism: Vulpes lagopus; assembly: GCF_018345385.1. Classification (NCBI taxonomy): domain Eukaryota; kingdom Metazoa; phylum Chordata; class Mammalia; order Carnivora; family Canidae; genus Vulpes; species Vulpes lagopus. Next base: position 106,931,697 of record NC_054829.1, read on the forward strand.
GGGCAGGTATAAGGTTGAATGGATCCAAGGTTAGAATTTTAGACCGGAGAACATTGTTAAGGTGAAGAATTATGGAATCCAGGGATGGAATGAAATAAAACCAGGAGAGGAGGCCATAAATTAAAGATGAAGTTAAGTTTTTTGGGGCCTACAAAATTCAAAGCGCAAGTGGTAGGACAAAGGGACTTAGAAAAAGGAAGTCTGTGGCCACATAGACTATTAGTCATATAAATGAAAGGAGACTATTGGCGTTTCAGGCTTTCAGGGACGAAGCAGCTCTGGATTGGTCACAGTTTTGGTTTTCCTGAAGTGGCATATATGTGGGCAAAGTCATTAATGAGGAATGTAATGAAACAGGAAGAGTTACAGTGTTTATTACGATCGTGTAGATGTTGGTGCTTCTCAGGAACAGGAGGAAGACAAAGAACCACTGGTAACAAAACATATCTCCGTCTTCTAAGGAATGTTTTGGAGACTATCCCTCCCTTCACTAGAGAAGATGGAGGCTAAATGGGTATTGGATAAGTCTTTTGTCTCTCTGATTTCTTTTATAAACAGTTGCCATTTCACTTCCTTTTGGCAGGGAGGGGGGGTTGTGTTCCCTTTTATCAGTTTAAAAAACCCTATTGATGACTGGAATTCCTCCTAAGCCTCAATGCATTCAGGTTTAAGACCTTGTTACACTATTCCAACAGATGTAAGCTCCTCCTTTGCCCCCATTTATCTTTGCTTTAGCACTCTTAGTTCCAGCTTTTACATATGTCCTTTTGAAATCTGAGCTCATCTGAGAACTCCCTTGTAACTTGATTGATTTCTTTAAATGTCTTTTCATTTTCTTCCCCATTCGGGCCATTTTTGGGGCCACATTCCTTCTAGAATCTTTGTTCCTGAGCTCCTACCTACTTTTTATCTGAATTCATGTCCTTTATGAGGGCTCTGAGCTAGTGACCTAATCACCTCCCTTAAAGCCCCACCTCCTAATACTAGCATCTTTGGGCATTATGTTTTCAGCATATGAATTTGGGGAGGATAGAAACATGTGGACCAGAGCAAAGCCTCATGTAGCTACAATTCCATCAGTTATATATATTGGGGAAGAACAGATTTTAGGGGACAGGTGGCAGTCTACCACAGAATACATTATTAATCCTATAATTTTCAAACACGTGTCTCATTTCTAAACCATATAATCTGTATTGCACTGTGAAGATATATCTTAAATTTATGGATTGTTTTACAAATAGCACAATTGTATTTTGGTGTTGTATATGTGCATGTCAAAAGTGGAAATTTGTGCTATTGAATGTTTAGAATATATCTTAATTTTTATAACTCTGCTTGCGATTTATTTATTTTTACAAGCTGGAGAATTTTCAAAAAGGACATGGCTTAGATCTCTCAAATTCCGAGAGATCTTCTTACTAGAAAGATCAAAGCAATGACTACAAATGCTCCCTCATCTATGAAGCACCTCACAAATGAAGGGTCTTCTGACCATTTATCATGTGTTCCTGGTGTGTGAAAGGCTCAAATTTTATACAAATATCTCGAGCCCTTTGCTCAGAGGTATGCCATGGTGGGTCTCTGGGGGGTCAGAATGATGTTGCTGAGGGCTGACATGAGAGGAGGAATGTTTCCACAGAAGACCTCTTAACTCACATCATAACTTCCCTTCAAATACAACTCGGTTTGTTAGTCCCTATAATTTTGAAGTAAGATTACAGAAGATAATAATTTGATTAAGAACTTATCCATTTTAGGACTTTCAAATCTGAACTCTTAATTTAGAAAGGATGAACCAGGGACAAACAATTGCAGAAAAAATATTAAGGATAAGAAAGAATAGGGCCTGAGGCAGAGAGCTGTGGGTTAAGGGCTCAGGCAGAGTGTGGACCTAAATCTCAGCTCCACTCCTTTCTGTGGGTCCTTGGTAAGTGAAGCTACCTCTCATCTGTAAAATGAAGATGATGATCGTGTTTTCTTCATTGGCTTGGTGTGAGTATTAAATGTAAGCAAGAATGTGGAATATCTCACATTGCCTCATGCATATTAAATATGCAATAAATGTAAACTATTGTTAATTCTCTAAAATGAAACACAATAACCATGTCAAAAGCCATGCCTCTGAGTATGCTGTTATACAGATAGAAGTAGAAACCGTAAACATGTATTTGCTTGAACAAGTTAGCATCTACCTATAGATATTCCACTCAGGTGATTGTTGATTCTGCTGATGACCGTTTAACAATCCATATTATCTCCAATATTATGACTTTGAACCCAACTGACGGTTTTCCATGTTTATCATGACACTTCCAAATATTCCAAGACCTGATTTTGTTGACACCTTCCTATTCTAGAACCTAGATGTGAGTCTTGGTTAAAGCAGCATTTTAAGTGAATATTAAAAACAACCAGAAGCAATAAAGACAATTTGGATATTATTTGGATTTTAATGTCAATAATTTAATATTATTTATAATAATTTTAATATTAATTTAGAAGGGTTTTGTGAACTAAGTAGGCTTTGAAATGAGTCTTGAAAAACTGGTAGAGTTTGAATAGATAGGTTCCTAGAAACAAAGAAGAGCATAGCATGTAACTTTGCTAAGTGAAGGTATTGTAATGGGCTGACAGAGGCCAATATAAGAGAGAGAAGTAGGGAGTGGTGTTGGATCTTGGAAGTGGGTGAACATATGGTGGACACAGAAAGAATTCTTCTGGAGAGAGATGATGATGATAATGAAATTTTGAAATTTAGTCTGATGCATGGGAATAAAAAGGCTAATCCATTTTCTCAAGAATTTTAGTTAGATGAAGCAGTCTTTAGACCTCTTAACTTCATGCATCTTGTGAGATACATATGAAGAGGAGAAAGACAGGGATTAATCTAAATCTGAGGCAAAAGGTATGGCGGATTTCTCTTATAGTCATTGGTTTTCTTGCTTGGAAATTGATTTGCTCTGAATAAAATGTGCTTAAAAATACCTCAGGTAAGTAGAGTTTTCATGGAATTATATATATTCCTAATTCTGTCAGGCTAGATGAAGTATTTACACAGCCATGCATTCTTATGATTTTATAGTAGTACTTTTTCAGTGTGAGATTGAGACATATCTACCTATATAAATTAATGTTCCTGTTTACAGTGACTCACTTGGTGGGAACATCACATTCATTTTACAAGTCTGGCTTGACCTTCATAACCTTTCCACTAAAAAGTAAATAGTGGTGCATCATTGTGCTTTTTAGGCTAACAAGTCCTGAGGAGAAGGGAAGATTTCCTCTTCTTGTTTTTCACTATGACACCCACTGGTCTACACCTGGCACTCTGTAATACGCATGTGTTGTAGATTACAACCAGTGAAAGGTCCTGTGCTGTCAGCCCAGCCCATGCTTTGCTAAGTCAACCTGTTGGCAAATTATAGCTGTTACTTCTGCCAAATGAGTCAGTTGAGATGGAAACATCAGTTTGAGATGATGTGTACTTTCTGTTGCAAGAATACAATTTAGGGAGGTGACATGATTGTCACACACTTAAGTTTGAAATTTAAGAGTCACTGTAGAGGAGGCATAAAAAGAGGAGTATGAGAGAGACATTTATTGCTTCATCCTAAATATCAAATATTTTCATTTTTTCCAAAATCTAAGTATTACTACTTGGCATAAAACAAAAGCTAGAGGAAACACTGCAGTCTTCTAAAAGGTCCAAGTCATGTCTTCTTTATGTGTGTATAAATATGTGTGTGTGTTCTTTGAATCTACCTCTATCACTCCTAAGTAAAACATATAATCTATGATCTGAAATCAGGGGCTAGTAGTGAAATGACTTAAAAAAAAAGTCACTGAAAATACATCAGGAAAAAAAGAGAGAAAAAGTAAATAGATGTTTTGAAAGGATGTGCATTTATTTAATCCTTCATTCAGTAATCATTTATGGAGTGAATACCTATGTAACATGTGGGCATATCAAAGATAAGAGATAAGCCTTGACTTTGAGGATTTCTTAGTCCTTGTAGAGGAGAAAGATAAGATTAATCTATAGTAACAATAAAATAGTATACAATTGTCTGAAACTTTCTTGTGAATATAAAGAAAATTACTTGTTTTTCTGTATAGATTATATACCAAATGTCGAATAGTTCAGAATTTTTGTTTTCTGTTTACTGTCTGATCTTATATTGAAAGATTTAGGAAAACATCATAGTTTTAATTAATAAGTTAATGAGTAGCAAAGGCAAAAATAATTATGTGAATGGCATGTGCCATTTAAAAATTATAAACTAGGTGAGCGGGGCAATATGGTGGAGGGGTAGGGTCCCCAAGTCACCTGTCCCCACTGACTTACCTAGATAACTTTCAAATCATCCTGAAAACCTATGAATTTGACCCGAGATTTAAAGAGAGAACAGCTGGAATGCGACAGAGAGAAAGAAGAGTTTGCACTTCTAACAAGCACAGCTCGTTTTTGACCACTCTGCACTGAGCAAAATGACGAGAAAGAAGAACTCACCACAAAAGAAAGAATCAGGAACAGTACTCTCTGCTACACAGTTACAGAATTTAGATTACAATTCGATGCCAGAAAGCCAATTCAGAAGAACAATTATAAAGCTACTGGTGGCTCTGAAAAAAAGCATAAAGGATTCAAGATACTTCATTACTGCAGAATTTATCTATTTATTTTTCTTTTTTCTTTTTTACTATGACTGCAGAACTTAGATCTAATCAGGCCAAAATTAAAAATCAACTAAATGGGTTGCAATCCAAACTGGAGCTCCTAATGACAAGGGTTAATGAGGTAGAAGAAAGAGTGAATGACATAGAAGATGAGTTGATGGCAAGAAAGGAAGCTGAGGGAAAAAGAGAAAAACAATTAAAAGACCATGAGGAAAGGTTAAGAGAAATAAATGACAGCCTCAGAAGGAAAAATCTACGTTTTTTGGGGGGTTCCAGAGGGCACCGAAAGGGACAGAGGACCAGAAAGCATATTTGAACAAATCATAGCTGAGAACTTCCCTAATTTGGGGAGGGAAACAGCCATTCAGATCCAGGAGTTAGAGAGATCCCCCCCTAAAATCAATAAAAGCCATTCAAGACCCCAACATTTAACAGTGAAACTTGCAAATTCCAAAGATAAAGAGAAAATCCTTAAAGCAGCAAGAGACAAGAAATCCCTAACTTATATGTTGAGAAATATTAGATTAACATCAGACCTCTCCACAGAGACCTGGCAGGCCACAAATGGCTGGCAGGATATATTCAGGGTCCTAAATGAGAAGAACAAGCAGCCAAGAATACTTTATCCAGCAAGGCTCTCATTCAGAATAGAAGGAAAGATAAAGAGCTTCCAAGATAGGCAGAAACTGAAAGAATATGTGACCACCAAACCAACTCTGCCAGAAATACTAAGGGGGACTCTTTGAAAGAAAGAAGAAGCCCAAAGAAATCATCCACATAAACAGGGACTGAATAGGTATTATGATGACACTAAATTCATATCTTTCAATAGTAACTCTGAACGTGGATGGGCTTAATGATCCCATCAAAAGACGCAGGGTTTCAGACTGGATAAAAAAGCAAGACCCATCTATTTGCTGTCTACAAGAGACTCCTTTTAGACCTAAGGACACCTCCAGCCTAAAAATGAAAGGGTGGAGAACCGATTACCATTCAAATGGTCCTCAAAAGAAAGCAAGGGTAACAATCCTCATATCAGATAAATTAAAGTTTATCCCAAACACTGTAGTAAGAGATGAAGAGGGACACTATATCATACTTAAAGGATCTATCCAACAAGAGAACCTAACAATCATGAATATTTATGCCCCTAATGTGGGAGCTGCCAAGTATATCAATCAATTAATAACTAAAATAAAGAGATACTTAGATAATAATACACTAATACTGGGAGACTTCAACATGGCGCTTTCTGTAAATGACAGATATTCTAGGCAAACCATCTCCAAAGAAACAAGAGCTTTATTTTTTTTTAAAGATTTTATTTATTTATTCATGATAGAGAGAGAGAGAGAGAGAGAGAGGCAGAGACACAGGCAGAGGGAGAAGCAGGCTCCATGCACCGGGAGCCGATGTGGGATTCGATCCCCGGTCTCCAGGATCGCGCCGTGGGCCAAAGGCAGGTGCCAAACCGCTGCGCCACCCAGGGATCCCCGAAACAAGAGCTTTAAATGATACACTGGACCAGATGGATTTCACAGATATTTATAGAACTTTACATCCAAACACAACTAAATACACATTCTTCTCAAGTGCACATGGAACTTTCTCCAGAATAGACCACATACTGGGTCACAAATCAGGTCTTAACTGATATCAAAAGATTACGATTGTCTCCTGCATATTTTCAGACCATAATGCTTTGAAACTAGAACTCAATCACAAGAAGATATTTGGAAGAAACTCAAACATGTGAAGGTTAAAGAGCATCCTGCTGAAAGATGAAAGAGTCAACCAGGAAATTAGAGAAGAATTAAAAAGATTTATGGAAACTAATGAGAATGAAGATACAACCATTCAAAATCTTTGGGATACAGCAAAAGCAGTCCTGAGAGGGAAATACATGGCAATACCAGCCTCCCTCAAAAAATTGTAAAAAACTCAAATACACAAGGTAACCTTGCAGCTAAAGGAATTGGAGAAAGAACAGAAAATAAAACCTACACCCAGCAGAAGAAGAGACCGAATAAAGATTTGAGCAGAACACAATGAAATAGAGACTGGAAGAACTGTAGAACAGGTCAACAAAACCAGGAGTTGGTTCTTTGAAAGAATTAATAAGATAGATAAACCATTAGCCAGCCTATTAAAAACAAAAGAGAAAAGACTCAAATTAATAAAATTATGAATGAAAAAGGAGAGATCACAACCAATACCAAGGAAATACAAATGATTTAAAAAACATTATGAGCAACTATATGCCAATAAATTCGGCAATCTAGAAGAAATGGATGCATTTCTGGAAAACCACAACTAGCAAAACTGGAACAGGAAGATAGAAAACCTGAACAGGCCAATAACCAGGGAGGAAACTGAAGTAGTCATCCAAACCTCCCAAGACACAAAAGTCCAGGGCCAGATGGCTTCCCAGGGGAATTCTATCAAAAATTTAAAGAAGAAAGCATACCTATTCTACTAAAGCTGTTCCAAAAGATAGAAAGGGATGGAGTACTTCCAAACTCGTTCTATGAGGTCAGCATCACCTTAATTCTAAAACCAGACAAAGACCCTGTCAAAAAGGAGAATTATAGACCAATATCGCTGATGAACACAGACGCAAAAATTCTCAACAAGATACTAGCCAATAGGATCCAGCAGTACATTAAGATTATTCACCATGACCAAGTGGGATTTATCCCCAGGATGCAAGGCTAGTTCAACACTCATAAAGCAATCAATGTGATAGATCCTATCAACAAGAGAAAACACAAGAACTCTATGATCCTCTCAGTAGATGCAGAGAAAGCATTTGATAAAATACAGCATCCATTCCTGATCAAAACTCTTCAGAGTGTAGGGATAGAGGGAACATTCCTCAGCATCTTAAAAGCCATCTACAAAAAGCCCACAGCAAATATCATTCTCAATGGGGGAAACATTGGGAGCCTTTCCTCTAAGATCAGGAACATGACAAAGATGTCTACTCTCACCACTGTTATTCAACATAGTACTAGAAGTCCTAGCCTCAGCAATCAGGCAACAAAAAGAAATAAATGACATTCAAATTTGCAAAGAAGAAGTCAAACTTTTCCTCTTTGCAGATGACATGATATTGTACAGAGAAAACCCAAAAGACTCCACCCCAAGATTGCTAGACTCATATAAGCAATTTGGCAGTGTGGCAGGATACAAAATCAATGCCCAGAAATCAGTAGCATTTCTATACACTAACAAGGAAACTGAAGATAGAGAAATTAAGGCGTCAATCCCATTTACAATTGCACACAAAAGTGTAAGATACCTATGAATAAACCTAACCAAAGAGGTAAAGGATCTATACCCTAAAAACTACAGAACACTTCTGAAAGAAATTGAGGAAGACACAAAGAGATGGAAAAATATCCCATGCTCATGGATTGGAAGAATTAATATTGTGAAAATGTCTATGGTACCCGGGGCAATTTACACATTTAATGCAATCCCTATCAAAATACCATGGACTTTCTTCAGAGAGTTGGAACAAATAATCTTAAGATTTGTGTGGAATCAGAAAAGACCCCGAATAGCCAGGGGAATATTGAAAAAGAAACCCGAGCCAGGGGCATCACAATGCTGTATTTCAGGTTGTACTACAAAGTTGTGATCATCAAGACAGTGTGGTACTGGCACAAAAACAGACACATAGATCAATGGAACAGAATAGAGAATCCAGATATGGGCTCTCAACTCTATGGTCAATTAATATTCGACAAAGCAGGAAAGACTATCCACTGGAAAAAGGACAGTCTCTTCAATAAATGGTGCTGGGAAAATTGGACAGCCACGTGCGGAAGAATGAAACTAAACCAGTGTCTTACACGACACACAAAGATAAACTCAAAATGGATAAAGGATCTAAATGTGAGACAAGAAGCCATCAAAATCCTAGAGAACACAGGCAACACCCTTTTTGAACTTGGCCACAGCACCTTCTTGCAAGATACATCTCCGAAGGCAAGGGAAACAAAAGCAAAAATGAATTCTTGGTACTTCATCAAGATAAAAACCTTCTGCACAGCAAAAGAAACAGTCAACAAAACTAAAAGACAACCTACAGAATGAAAGAAGACATTTGCAAATGACCTATCAGATAAAGGGCTAGTATCCAAGATCTATAAAGAACTTATTAAACTCAAGAGCAAAGAAACAAACAATCCCATCATGAAATGGGCAAAACACATGAACAGAAATTTCACAGAGGAAGACATAGACATGGCCAACAAGCACATGAGAAAATGCTCTGCATCACTTGCCATCAGGGAAATACAAATCAAAACCACAATGAGATCCCACCTCACATTAGTGAGAATGGTGAAGATTAAAGACAGGAAACAACAAATGTTGGAGAGGATGTGGAGAAAGGGGAACCCTCTTGCACTGTTGGTGGGAATGTGAACTGGTGCAGCCACTCTGGAAATCGTGTGGAGGTTCCTCAAGGAGTTAAAAATAGAACTGCCCTACAACCCAGTGATTGCACTGCTGGGGACCTACCCCAAAGATACAGATGCAATGAAATGCCAGGACACCTGCACCCCGATGTTTATAGCAGCAATGTCCACAATAGCCAAACTGTGGAAGGAGCCTCAGTGTCCATCGAAAGATGAATGGATAAAGAAGATGTGGTCTATGTATACAATGGAATATTACTCAGTCATTAGAAACGGCAAATACCCACCATTTGCTTCAATGTGGATGGAACTGGAGGATATTATGCTGAGTGAAGTAAGTCAGTTGGAGAAGGACAAACATTATATGGTCCCATTCATTGGGGAATATAAAAAATAGCGAAAGGGAATAAAGGAGAAAGGAGAGAAAATGAGTGAAAATATCAGTGAGGGTGACAGAACATGAGAGACCTCTAACTCTGGGAAATGAACAAGGGGCAGTGGAAAGGGAGGTGGGCAGGGGGTTGGAGTGACTGGGTGATGGGCACTGAAGGGGGCACTTGATGGGATGAGCACAGGGTGTTATACTATATGTTGGCAAATTGAACTCCAATAAAAAATATACAAAAAATTAAACTATCCGATTTGTGAAAATACTAAGTTAACTTCTATGATAATTTGGTGTCACAGATATCTCTACTGGAATAGAAATTATGAGATTATTCTAATCTTGGAAATTAAGGATGAGGATGGTGTTTTGCTTGTTGTTAAACTCTCATGACTTAGCTTCTGGCACACATTATTTATGTCCCTCATCAATTATTTGTTAAATGCTATTGTTTTCCTTTTTTTCCCCTAAAGATTTTATTTGTTTATGTATTTATGAGAGAGAGAGAGAGAGAGAGAGAGAGAGAGAGAGAGAAGGGGGAGAGAATCTCCAGCAGACTCCATATTGAGTGCAGAGCCCGATTCCAGGCTTGATCCCACAACTCTGGAGTCATGACCTGAATCAAAAGCAAGAGTTGGACACTTAACTGACCAAGCCAGCCAGATACCCCTATACACTATTGTCTTGCTACTTTCTTCCTGGCTCCAAATGCACCATGAATTTTGTTCAGGCCACATCACACCACAGTTCATTCAAAGAAGGGACGTCAGGCCTGTGAGGTAGATCATGGTTGGTCTAAACCATTACAATAATCCCATTCCTTTTTTTGTAGTGGCTGGTTTAATGGTGGTTATGCTCTCCTTTTTTAGGATGAGGAGATGTAAGGGCAAGTGTGCTCAATGCTTCCCGAAAAAAAAAATTCCTACCGCAATTTGAAGAGACACAGAAGAATCCCTTTTTCTCTCTTGAACCTGTTGTGTGTGTTTGTGTTGTAGAACCTGTGGAAGCCATGTTGTGACCATGAAGAGAGTGCCTAATTTGTCTTAATTCTCTGAGTTTCTCTTCCTCTGATCCATTTTCCATGCTGCATACAGTGCTACTTTCTCCAAAAGTCTTATGTAAGTGTCATTCTCCTGCTTCAAGCTCTTTAGGAACCATTTATGGTCTTTAGAAAAAGCCCAACATTTTCCATAAGATATCTGTTTCTTTAGTTTTTGGCTTGTTTCCTGCCAACAACTAGCCCCTCATCCTCCACCCAAACACACACACACACACACACACACACACACACACACACATAATTTCCTTCTCATTCTGCTCAAGCTATGCACAATTCTTAGGGTCGAACACAAATGTTATGCTGTTTCTCTGGTGTACAAGTGTGTGCAAATACTCTTCTGAGTGCCTAGATGTTTCTTTTTCTGAGAAGAAACACAAGGATGATTGTTCTTTTCCTGGTTCCCTATCATAGCACTTTTCACATAGTTTTGAAACTTTCTATTTTATTTTTTGCCTTTAACCACTAAATTCTAACCTTCCTTTATATATTTTTTCTATCCTTGGCATGAGGGTACAGTACCTGACACATAATAGAAATGCCACAACTATTTGTTCATTGGAGATGCTTTTCTTTTGATAGATGATTGAAAAATGTTTGAGTATGATGGCAAGAAGATAAACATTACATCATAGCTAAGCTAGATGTATAGCAATTGTCACAGGAGTACAGAATAAGGCAAGATACTTTGGAATTATTGGCAGTCTGCAATCCCGTTTTCCTTTCTGTTTCTCCACCAGAACCAATTCTAGAAAATAGTAGAGGATCACTGAACTTTGGATGTACTGTCACTGAAGAAGAGTGTCTTCAGCTGGAACTTGAAGGAAGGAGTATATTTTTATAATCAGATAATAGAGAGAGAGCTAAATCCAACCCACAGAATGGGATTCAGCTGACAAAGTCTCATAGTTGGGAATGATGGCCTGGTATAGGAATAGTTATGGTTAGGAATGGTGCTATTGGTTTTAGTTGAGACATGGAGCTTAGTATGGATATTGATGTCTATGATACCAGATCCAGGAATTTGGGCAATATTCTACAGATCAGTAGTCACTAGCAGTTTCACCCCATGGTGCTTATAGAATAGGAAAATTTTGAAAAGGCACATTAAGGTAAAAGAAAATAAGACTTGAAATCACTGGAAAAGGTGATGGAAGTGAGGATGTAGAGTGATGAAGGTGGCCCTCTGGTTGCCTCAGGCTCTGACTCTCTGAGGCCCAGCTGTCCTGGTCAAGGTCGGATGTCCCGAAGGCTCAGGACATTGCTATACCAGAATACTTCTAATCCATTTGTAGCCCACATCAACTGAAAGGGTCTGTCATTGACAATGGGAAGCTATCAAAGTTCACAAAGTGGTATTTAAGGGAGATTAATCTGACAATAGTATGTATGTGAGGAGAGTATTTGGGGCAGGAAGATACATGATTACCACAGTCCAGGTGTGAAGTAATGCATACTTGAATGGCATGGCATGGTAACAACAACAAAAAAGGGGGCTTTCAAAAGACACAAAATGTGATGGGAGATGGGAGAAGAAAAATGATATCTTAGTACTGAACCTCAGTGACTGGGAAAATGATGGTTCTGCTCACAGGATAAGAAAGAGAAAATCTTCAGAGAGAACTTGTTTCAGAAGAAAGATGGTGAGTGAGGCCATACTATTAAGTTTAAGGGGATGGAGGGGCAGCCAAGTGGAAATTCTATTTATCTCTAAATATCATTAGAGATATGAGAATGGAGTTTAGTGGGCAGCTAAAGGTTAGAGATAGCTGTTTAAGAGTTATTGATGAGAGGTAATAGTTAAAAATATCAGAGCCGATGAAGATTGTGAATAAGAGTATCTAAGAGAAAAAATGAATTAAACCTTAGAGCTAAAATTTTCATAGTATGGTCTCCTGACCAGCATCAGCATCACCTGGGAACTTGTTAGAAGTGTGAATTATCAGGCCCCCTTCAGGCCTGCTGAATCAGGAACTCTGGGGTTGGGGCCCAGCAATCTGTGTTGTTATAAGCCCCGCCTGGTATTCAGATGCACAGTGGTTTGAGAACCACTGCCTCAGGGTTATGTTCATATTATAGATGCAGATGAGGTAAATAGAGTGAAAAAGCAACCAGTAAAGATCAGCCAAAGGGTGGAAGGTGAATTATAAATAGAATTATGAAAGCAAAGATGAGTGAGTTTTGAGAAGACAGGGGACAAGAAAGAATGTTCAAGTGACCAAAAAGTCAAAAGAATGATTGGTGGTTGGGGTTATGGGAAGAAGCAGAGTCATTAGCTTGTTACATGTGGGCACTCAATTTTATGGAGATTAAAGAGCGTGTGGTGAGTGAAAAGCCAGCTGTATTGTTATAAACCATTGTTTATACTAATAAGGATATTAAATAGAATAATAGCATGAAAAGAAAACATATGTAAAGGGAATGTTTTTCTCTTGGAGATATAGGAGAGACATGAGCTAACAGAAGGGAAGGTGACCAGAGGGGCGGGGAAGGAGAGGGAAAGAAGACCAGTGTGAGCAAGTGCCTGCTTTATTCACTCTTTTTGCAATCTACATTTGTAAATATCTGTATTAATGTACCTTCATATTTGTAACATGCTTGTTATTTGCTACTGATGCCCATATTTGTGATGTTGAGTGCATCATGCAGAGATTGAATTCTCCAGGATAAAAAATCACGTAGGAGGAAGAACAGCCAAAGGAAATAGCTTCTGTGATTGGTTGATGAATTTAATATCTATAGTAACATCTTCTGAGAAAGCCACTATCCTGCACACTCTCTGCCTAGGAATACCAAAGTGGCCCTCAGGATTGGTACTTACCTGGCTAAGTTGCATAAACCCTAGAAAACATCTTTAGTTTCATTATTTCTCAAGGGTAAGGTGGTTCAGGAGGGATTTAAACAAATTCATTGCAATAATAGTCTGGTCTGTGAAACTTTTATTTCCTTTTCCCCCTGTACTTTTACAGAAGCATCCTAATCTATATTTACATCTTACCATAAATTTTAACATTATACTTCTTTCAAAAGTTTTTTGAGTTTTGCTTAAAATGAAACATCATGGTAGATAAACTAATATTTTATATATGCATCTATCTTTTAATCTTTATACTGTTAATTTTATTATATTTATATAATCTTTTAGTTTTTTAAAGTTATTGAATAATTTAAATTAGTTCTCAGATGTGTGATCTTTGATGAGTTATCCTTCTTTATTTGCCAACTCTTTTACCAGAAAAATGGGTTTATAATATGAATCCACTTCAAAGCATTTCAGGGACAACAGTAAAAATAACATTTTAAAAATATAATGACAGTTATAACTCAGCTATGTAATTTCCCAAATAATCAGTATATAAAAATAACACCTTTCATTTGGATTTATAATTGGGGATGTTGTGATTAAATGAAGCAATGTGCTCTATTTAACTCTAATTAGAATCTAAAGTCCCTATATTAAAACATCAACAGTTCTCTTTCTATCCTTCATAGTTTAGCTTGTTTACAGAGCTACACGGAGTCAAATCATCTTCCCCAAAACTTAACATGCATATTACACAGAACATTTTATGTATGTGTATATATATATGCATATATATATAAAACATGTATAATTTATAATACTTTCTATATGTGAAACACACAAATGCAACATATGCTTTTATATTACAGAAGACATTCTGTCTTCCTATTGGACAGTATTATAAAACACACACACTAACACACATACAACACACATAGTATTTGAGTTAATCTGAAATAACAGAAGAACAAGTTCTGTGGTCCACAACTATTTATAAGAATGACAGTGAAGATTGGAACAGGTTGGGAAAATTGGCAGCATTCTTGTGTTCTCAGAAAGTCATTAAATGCTCTGGTAGGGGAAGTATGAGTGATTCTTGGAATTTACTCCTTGGAATCTTCAGTTTTAAATTAGTATCAGTGGACAGGATTAGATATTTGTAATATTTCTTTACTTAATGTTGAAAAATGAGACCAATAGACATGACTATTTTTTACTTTTGTTTAATAAGAGAGAAAGGGAGAGAGAGAGAGAGAGAGAGCAAGTAAGCGTGTATACACTGATGCCCACATATGTGATTTGGTAAAGAGGACAAAACAGTGTTTATGGGTAAATTGACCTGCTCTGATTATCCTAATGGATACCAAGCAGAATTTGTGATTTCTGTTTATGTTTGATTAAATATATGACACAATGACAAATAAGAACATTGATTGAATATTTTATACTCTGGTCTATCTGAATTTGGAACTTTTTCTATACTGTGAATTTTTTCTATGCATTCCTGTAAAAACACAGCTTACTCTGAAATTCATGAAGATGTTACTCTGCTGTATTACCTCAGAATTTTTCTTTAAATGCATTTTAGTGATCTTGCACTCAAACATTTCGTTTTATCGATGATGATGTTGCAGTATATATATCTGTAACCCTATTTACATGCTCTTTTTTTTCTTATTTTCACTATTCACAGCCTGATCATATTTGCTCATCCCAATCTATTTCTAGATTTAGACCTGAACCCACATTAATAATATATGGTTAGCAGTTCACAGTTTTATATTTTCAAAGATTTTATAGACTACAGTTTTCTCTTACCATGTGATTTGGAGCTGGTCATTTAATTTCATGGTGTCTCATTTATCTACCTATAAAATCAGCATTATTCATTCTCGCTTATGCATCTTACAAGAATTTAAGAGAATTGTTACATCTAAAGTGTTTGACTTCCTAAAAAAAACAGTCTTGCAAATAGTGGAGATTATTTTGCTTTTATTTTTGTTTTTATATTATTATTTTTAAAGATTTTATTTATTTCTATGAGAGAGAGAAAAAGAGAGAAAAAGGGAGAGAGAGAGAAAGAGAGAGAGAGAGCACAGCAGGGGGAGGGGCAGAGGGTCAAGCAGAGTTCCCTCTGAGCAGGGAGCCCCATGAGGGGCTCAATCCCAGGACCCTGAGATCTTGACCTGAGCTGAAGTCAGATGCTTAATTAACTGAGCCACCCAGTTGCCCCTGGACATTATTTTATTAATAAAAATATAGACATCAAAGTCAATTGTTTATACATAATTGTTCTCAGTTTGATATTTTCCCTATTGTTTTTCCTTTTCTGGATAAGTTGAATAAATCACTAGAAATATTAGAATTTATGAATGCACAACTATGTCAGACTAATACTAATAATTTCATTATTTAGTTCTAATTACAATTTATGTGCTAATGGTTTAACTGTTATCCTGTCTTTCAACAAGTTCTCCCTATTATTTCATGTCCCTCTAAAATAGTTTTAGAGATACTACTTGAGATTAGTTTTACATGTTTCAATGAATAATATTTTATTTTAAAAATAAGCTTAGACATTATTTTTTTATATCACAATTCATCATTATGGCGTTGCATATGAAAACAAAGGTGCTTCAGTCCTTTTTAACAACATACTCCTAATGCAAGCTGAGCTTTGCCTGCAGACATGCATACTTACCTCTTATTCATGTTGATTGAAATTTGGAAAATCATCAGGTTTTCTTTCTTTCCTATCATCACAGCATTTGACCTTAGATAAAAATCACAGCCTTGGTTGTCATTTTTTCCTCTGCCCTCTCCACCTTTTTTAAAAAAATACATAATAGTTTTGCAAAATCTAATTTGGCTGTGGATAGAGGACAGCAGAATTTCATTTTGCCCTCCTTGACTATTCTACTTGGTCTTTAATTATTAGGCACAATTAATGTTTTTCTTCAGATTAAAAAATGTAAACATGCCCTATGTGCTACTTTTTCTTACATATTTTAACCTCATCACTCTGGCTATGTCTGCAGAGAATATGCCATTCATCATTTGTACCATGTTTACTATAGATGTTCTGATATTTCTGCTCAATGTTTATTAGTTATTTATCTTACCATTTCAGTACTGCTAGAAGCACAGAATGGTTAGTCCTCAGTCTTCAAATCCTTATATCGTATTTCTTTGTTATAATTTTATTTCTTAGTTTTATGATTACAATTTCTTATAATACATAAGATAAAATGTTTTGCATCTTTTCAAAAATTTTTATTTATTTATTCATGAGAGATACAGAGAGAGGCAGAGAGAGCGGTGGAGACAGGAGAAGCAGGCTCCATGCATGGAACCCAATATGGGACTCCATCCTGGGACTCCAGGATCACACCCTGAGCTGAAAGCAGAAGCTCAGCCACTGAACCACCAAGGCATCCCTGTTTTGCATCTTTTCAATTTGTTTCTAACAGCTATGCTTAACTGTAAATATGGTAAATGTGGCCTTGGGTTTGGTCCTATGCACATGCTTTAGATCTAGCTAGTATATGCTCATGACATCACAAAAATAACTGTTGATTTATTTTCCATGGGCTTTGATGGGTTTTGGGGGTACAACTTTGCAATTGTCCAGGATAATTCTTTTTTTTTTTTTTTAAAGCTTCAAACTTTTTTTTTTTCATTTATTTATGATAGTCACAGAGAGAAAGAGAGAGAGAGAGAGAGAGAGAGGCAGAGACACAGGCAGAGGGAGAAGCAGACTCCATGCACCGGGAGCCCGATGTGGGATTCGATCCCGGGTCTCCAGGATCGTGCCCTGGGCCAAAGGCAGGCGCCAAACCGCTGAGCCACCCAGGGATCCCTAATTCTTTTTTTTTTTTTTAAGAATTTATTTATTTATTTGTGTCAGAGAGAAAAAGGGGCAGAGGGAGATGCAGCTCCATGCAGAGAGCCCGATGTGGGACTCGATCCCAGGACCCTGGAATCATGCCCTGAGCCAAAGGCAGACACTCAACCACTGAGCCACCCAGGCATCCCTGTCCAGGGTTTTCTTTGGATGGATACTTTGAAAGATAATTGCCTTAATTGTTTTTAGATAAATAGCATTTTCTCCTGTTGGAAGGAATTGACATGGTGAAAACTCAGTAAAGTAGGAGTGAATAAAATGAGAACTGATATGGGATCACATTTGTAAGTGGCAGCTGATAAAATAAGGCAATTCGGTTCTTTTTCTTTTTTATCGTGAAATGTATCATACATTTAAAAAAAAGCATACCTAATGTATACTTACATTTAAAAAATGCTTCAGTAATTTTCTTATAATTCCTGTATAGGTCATGTTAATATTTTGTTTCCTTTCTGTGTTAGTGTAGAACACCTGATTCATTTCTTCAGGTTAATCTTCAGCTCTGCTGGTTTCCAAAAGCGGCGTAACTTCTCTATAAATCTCTTTCTTCCTACTTGACTACTCTCAGAGATCCCAATTAGTTTGCCTGATTAAAGCCTGGGTATCAGAATTTTTAAAAATTCCCTCGGTGTTTTCTTTGTGCAGAGATTTTGGAGAATTATGTTAGAATCTAGTGTGTCTTGCTATTTTCTGCTTCTATCTTTTTACATGTGCTAATTCCTCCCCAGGCTTCTCGATTTCTTTTTGTCCCTTGATCTATTCCTTCATCCACCATGTCCCTACAAAGCCTCTCTTCTTTGGTATAGACTTCTCAGGCATTTTAGGGAGAACCAAGCATCTTTTACTTTGTGTATTTTCTTCATAGCTCCCTTAGCTCCCTTCTCACACCATTGTGCACTCATTGATGTGATATTATTTTCCATGCAGGAACCATCCAGTTTTGCATTATCAGGAAGTAGCATGCAGCCTGGCAGTTGTGTACGTCCATCACAGTTGCTGAGCAATCTCCAGATCAATCACGCTTCTTTCCCAAACATCCTGCTTTTTCTCCTCTTATTGTAAATAACAGTAAAAGGTCTGTGCTTCTGGTTAAATGAGTGTCGGTTAGATTATGTCAGTTGAATGGATTTTAAATTTGCATCGTTTATAAAACAATGACAAAATTTTCTTATTGACCCTTTACGAAGAATCCTTTCAATGACCTCTATTTAGCATAATTTACAAACAGTGGCAAGAAGTCATGCTTACAATAGTTTTAGGTGCATTTCTAACCTGCACTTTCTGTTTCACTCCTTTTTCTCATTGTTGTTGCTTTGGAGAGGTATGGGGAACCTGCATACATTCCAAAGTTACACAGGTAGCAGTCGGAATCCTAGTCTGCCTCTTAACTAGCTCTGTGACCTTGATCTGTTTTCTTGACTTCTTGGACACTCAGGATCTTCCTCTAAAAATGAAAATAATACCTACTGCAAAAGGTTGATACAAAGAGTAGATGAAATAATACATAGGATCCCTAAGTATTGATTATTTAGATCTTAGTGGAGGTGCAAACACTTTTGCAACAGAGTGGCTTCAGCACTATTTAAATAAGGTATTTTATTTGGAATAAAATATATGGTACTTATCAACTACATGTACACATGTATTGATAATTTTTATGTTTTATGGATATCAATGGTGTAACATGTAACTGCTACTCAAGCTCCCTCCCTACTTTTTTAGGGGTTTAGTTATCCCAACAATGGAACTCTTTCATGATGATGAACACACAGGTTTATAATACTTAAAAGCATTATTGTGACTTAGAAGTATTGGTTAGAAGCATGATTAATAGTGAGAAGTATTGATAATGCTTACTGGCAATAACACTTAGAAGCACCGGAATCCAGCACTCTATATCTTTGTGTTGAGGGAAATAAAAAGAAAGCATCCCAAAGACATAATTCAGAGGATTTGTACAATACATAGAAATCTGTGTCCCTAATGCTGTGCAAGGAGGAAGGGACTCACTCCACTGCCTGGTATAATCTTTCTCTGTACTTCTGTCAAAAACAGCTTACGTTCTTTGGCAAAGCTGAGCCAACTACTTTTTGCTTATGTTTTCTTTTTAGCACAACCTTGGTATTTTATTAATTCCATCTCTCAAATCAATATTAAAAAAGAGTTAATTGATATTAGAAAAAAGTAGTAAAAAATCCGTTTACATTTAGTCTTATGAGGCTATCAAGCACACAACGTATGAAAGTCTAGTTCATTAATGATCTGTAAACGTAAAAATTTTAAAGTTATTTCTTTTACTTTGCAATTCATGCATATTTTGTATTTTTTTCCCCCTGCCAAAGACAAGCCAATGCTTGTATCAGGATTTTAAAAATCTAGTTAAATCTGAGAATGAATTAACAATTACTGAGTGCTCAAAAGATAACAGGCTCTGTGTTCATGCATCGTGAGTTCAAGTGCTACCAAGGAGTACATGCAGGAAGCTTTGGGTGTGCTGCCCAGTTTTAAAATATGTCGCTAAAAAAAGAGATGCCGAAGTTTAAAATAACAGCATGCAGATTTCTTTATAGAATTTAAAGAATGGAAAACACTTGCAAAAATATCAGCGGGCAGGGGCAGGAAGAACAAACGGTAACCAAATTGGTTCCTGTGACAAACCATAACATTTACGTTAAACCATCAGCGTGCTCCTCAGTAAAAGGCAGGCTACCACTCTTTTAATAGATCCCAGGCCTTGTTAAACTCCCTGGTCTGCAGGAATTACCCAGGTCAAGAGCAGGTCAAAAAGTGAAAACCCGTGTGAAAGTAAACTTTGAAATATCTGCTTTTGAAGAGCCCCAGCCGACTGTCTCCTCTGTAGTAAATACACTTCCTTTCTGTGGATGATATTCTTCACTATACTGTACTTGAAATCCGTACAGGTGATAGAAATGGCACCACACTATTTTATATCCTTCCTACTGAGTGCAGTTTTTGCTTCTTCTGTAGTTGGGGGATCTTTCCTCATTTATTTGCTTTCTAAAACCTTAAAAAAAAGATTTAAACTTAATAAAGAAGGAAAAGAATTGTGGCTCTGTTTTGAGTAGTCACCTCTATTATGTTTTGAAATATCTACGCTCTATTTAAAACTAGAGCCACGATTTCCTCATAGGCAGAATAAAGAAGCTAGAGGGTGACTCACTGTGGAATTTATTTGCCTGGTAAACTGGGTATTAATCTGGTCTACAATACACTTGCTCCAGATTTTGTTCAAGTGTAAGGTCATACTGTGAAGCTGTTTTTCATTTTGTTTTATATGTGTTAATATAATGCCTTATGAATTACCCTAGAGTTTTGTTCTGACAGCTAAAAAGCATAATCGTTTTTCCTTTCAAGGGGATTGAAAGCAAAGCAATTGACTCTATATTTGAAATGATTTATCTAAGATCCTTTCTCTCACATCTTGCCTTAATGTTTATAAAGAATATTCTTTGAGTTTTTGCTGGTAGCATTGTATTTATCAAGTTCTTTGCCTCTTTGCCTGTTTCTCAAAATTGAGTCCATCTTAGGGTATGATCTTTCAGAGTTCATTTGCAAAACTGCCTGCAGAGTTAATAGGCACCATACTATGATTTTGATAGGGAAGAAATGGTCTCTTGAGACTTAAATCGGAGTTGTCTTGGTAGAAGAAAAATGAAATCCTTTTGCTATCTTTCAAAAAACAAGTGGCATGATTTTTCATGCATCTGACCATATAGATGAAGTGTCTACATACAATGCTGTCAATTCACGATATTAATCATAAGGACACAGTTTCAATCTCAGTATGAAGGTAGAAAGATCATGTATCATCCATAAAGAAGTTTCCCTGAACACATGTAAAAATAATTAATGCTAAAGAATATATAAGATGGGGATGCCACATGGTGATTGTGGTGGTAATAATGATATAATAATAGCTAAGGGTTATTTACTTATTTTGTATGTGACAGTTCCAAGTGCTTTACAGTATTAATTCATTTAATCCAACAACCATATGAGGGAGGTACCATAATTGTCCTCATGAGTTATGGAGAGATTAGGTAACATGCCCAAAGTCACAGAGGTAGAAAGTGCTGTAGCAAGTGGGCTCAAATCCAATAATTCGACTCCAGAACCTGTGCTTTTAAAAACAGTGTTGAGTGTTATAAGAATGGAGAGAATTCTAAAAGATTTCAGAAGGAGAAGAAGTCACTTCCAACCAAGATTACTAAGGAAGGCTTTGTGTGGAAGGTGGAGCTCCCATTGGTTTTGGAGGCTGAATAATTAGACTGTAGTTGTATTGCGAGTAGTGTCTGTGGCTGCCTGTGTCACCACTGTTCACGAGGCCCCTAGCACTAGGATTGGAGCTGACCAGGCACATGGTGATCACATATGCTCTGGATGTCTAGGCAAAGTGTAATCCTGCATCCTCATTGACCTGTCAATACATTTTAATATTTTTAAAAAGATTTTATTTATTTATTCATGAGAGACACAGAAAGAGAGAGAGAAAGAGAGAGGCAGAGACATAGGCAGAGGGAGAAGCAGGCTCTATGCAGAGAGCCCAATGTGGGACTAGATCCTGGGACCCTGGAATCACGGCCTGAGCCAAAGGCAGAGTCTTAACCGCTGAATCACCCAGTCATCCCAATACATTTTAATATTGCACTCAACTCTAATTAAGTGGACATTGACTTTTTAAAAAGCATCCATCCATAGATGTTATTTTTTTAAAAAATTTTTTCTAAAGATTTTATTTATTTACTCATGAGAGACACACAGAGAGAAAGGCAGAGACACAGGCAGAGGGAGAAGCAGGCTCCCTGCAAGGAGCCAGATGTGGGACCTGATCCCGGATCCCAGGATCACGCTCTGAGCTGAAGGCAGACGCTCAACCACTGAGCCACCCAGGTGTCCGCATCCATAGATGTTCTGCTCAAACTTTCCTCTAGTGAAATCTTTTTTTTTTAAAATTTATTTTATTTTTTTTCCTCTAGTGAAATCTTTGTATAAAAGCTACATGACTCTAGTTACTCTCTCCACTTTTCTGTATGCTCAGTTGAATTCTAAGAACTACAAGGGACTGGTTTATGTTTGTGACCTGGGTCTTTAATATTCATTTGTTCTCTCCTTCCTAGCTTATTTTTATTTTTAAAAATATTTTATTTATTCATGAGAGACACAGAGACAGAGGCAGAGATATAGATAGAGGGAGAAGCAGGCTCCCTCATGCAGGACTTGATCCCAGGACCCAGTCTAAACTAGGAAGGAAAGGGGGAACCTGGGTGGGTCAGTAGTTGAGCTTCTGCCTTTGGCTCAGGTCATAGTCCCGGGGTCCATTTAAACCCAGGCTAGAGTTATAGTAATAAATTTTATTTCAAATTCTGGCTCCTTTATGTTTTTTTTCCCACTAAACCATTTCACTGCTAGCAATAGAGATAAATAGGTGATACGAAAGAGGATGAAGCAACAAAGGAGATGCAGACATGCTGTTTATTATATTTGAATAACACTACATGAAGTCTTTTAATGATCAACAGGCTTTTTGTTGAAGATCTCTAAAGTTTTTGCCCACAAGATAGCTTTGTGATACATATAAAACAAATACATAAAAACAAGACTTGATGTTTTTTAAGAATAATGGTTTTGTAGTCGGACACGTGTGGTTTTAAATCCCCACTTTTTTGCCTTTGGTCCAATGAGAAGAAGGAAGCTAGCTAAACTCTTTGAGTTTCAGGTTACTCATCCTTCATAAGGCTTTCATGAAAATTGTATAATATGTGTTATATTAATGTATAAAGTTAATATATTAATGTATAATGTATCATGGCACCTTGTGTGTAGATAAGGAGTTTAGTGGCTCCTAAATAGGAGATGGAAGATGATCAAAGTGGTGTTTTAGGAAGATTTGATCTGGCTACGAAGTAGAAGGGGCTGTAGATGGGAAGGTCAACTGCAAAGATTTTGTATGATAGTCTAAAGATGGTTGGTAAGTGTGGAAGCAGTGGGAATGTGGAGTGAGGAGATCAGAAATCTGAGAGTCTCTGCAAAGAAAGAAGAGATGACTTGGAATACAGGAGAGGTGTAAAAAATGAGAAAGTAAAAGAAACCAGCAGATTTTAGTTTGTGTGTGAAGTTGTGTGTTTGAATTTTTAGACTTCTAAAATTTTAAAGTCACTGTTCTAAGATATCTTAGTGATTACTATAAAAATGACACTACCACTCTTGTAAGATACTGTGATGATGTGAAAGGTTAACTGACCTGAGAATTTAGGGTTTAATATAAATAACTAGGTCTTCTAAATCTTGTCAAATCTTGAACCATATTGTCTAAACTGAGTTTTATCATACCTATCTCTTCTTTAAGTAAATTATTTTCTGATGTGCTAGAGGAAGAAAAATCCTTTCACATTAACCAGATAAAGTAACATTAGTTTGCTTTTGAAATTGTTCACTTATTATCTCATCATTCCTTTTTTTCTGAAAAGTGAAACCAAGAAGCAAAAAAAAAAAAAAAAAAAAAAAAAAGACAATATAATTATATCTTTAATCATCTCAAAGGTACAACTAAGGTAATTTAAAGTAGAACATTGAGATCTTTTTACAAATGAAAAGGAGAGGATTCGTGTTACATTATTCAAGTTGATGCACTTGAAACTTGACCAGCAAAAAGTCACTGTCTCAGAGGGTAAATACATCATTCATACTGGAGGGTCATGTAGTCCAGTATCTCCTTTTAAAAAGCCAAAGTTCTGTCTTTTTTTAAAAAGAATTTTTATTGAGCCCTTTCAAATCTTACAGAAACTCTGAAAATCATTATTCCCAATTTACAAATGATGGAGCAAAGCTTCAGAGTGTTTAAGTAATACATCGAAGTTTACATAGCTGCTAAATGAAAAAAATGAGGGTTAAACTTGGTTCCACCTCTATCTGAGAAATACTGCAATGTTCACAAAATCCTTCACACATGCAAAAATAAAAAGCCTAAGTTCTCTTCTTAATGCCAACAACATTAGGATATTCTGTTTTATCACAGTGCATCCAGTCATTTCTACAGCACACGTGGTTGCCAAAATTACTTCTGCCTTCTGCTGCTAATAAGAAATAATAGAATGAAAGAGTCATGGAAATAAAACAATACAGATAGGGCCAACATTTTAAAACGATTTTGCCTTATCAAGTCTCTCCTTTTCATTATTTTACTCGGGACTGCAGCTTTTAAAATGTAAACTCCAGAGTGAAAATGCAATGAGCTAATTTCTGAAACAGATAGGAAGTTGTATTATTCTAGTATTAGGTGCATACCAAAGAAAGAAGTTATCACAGGGGGGATGTTTTATTACCATTTCTTAATATTTTCCAAATAGACATTTTTATATTTATAAAATTATAAAATATAATTCTAACTTACATGATATCTTAGTTTTAGCTGTCTGGTGGCCATTGAGTATTATTTTATAAACTATTTTACAATATATATCAGTTATAGTATTTAGAACTTTAGTTCAAAAATAAGAGAATAAACATTCAAGATAACACAAAAACTGAGGCAATTAGGTAGTAGTTATCAAGAAATGATTTGCTGCCTGTTTTTATTAATTTGGCTTAATTAGAACTTCTTTTTGAAAAATTATGGCAAGGATAATAATTAAAAATTATTTTAAAAAATCCATTCTTTCTGGTTTTGCACCTCTTCTCATTCGACTAGGAAAGAAAACTGTCTAGAGATAAAGAATGGGGGCTTTTGTTACTGAATTTGCACCATTTTCTAGGTAGAACCCCAGTGACAATCTCTTTTAATCTTTGTGTTTAATTATTAATTATTCTGTTTGTTTGGCTTTGCTATCTGCCGGTATTGTTATGGAGACTACATGGCACTATTCCGTTTCATCAGGGAGCTTGCATTTTTATTTCTCACCTAGGGACTATGTTCATCACAGGTGGAAAACAGCCTGAGATGTGTGGCAATGACATGCGGAATAATTGCTATTTCTTAATTTTTAGACATGGATTCATAATTTAGAAGAATCTAGTAGTTGTTCCTCTGCAGCCCAGATAATGAATGTCCCTTGTATTGAAAAATCACACTGAAGACTGTTTATTTACAAGGGTCTAAACATGTGTATCTTTATGGCTTTCTCCTGTCACAATGAATCACCAGCTATAAGTTGTCCTTTGTTGGTTTTGGTGAAAATCAAATGAAACCCAGCAGGAGATCTCAGAGTGCATTGTCCAAGAGTGTAAAAATGCTGTGTTGATGACAGATCATACTGTTTTTATTAAAGCTAAGAACATTGACTTTACTTTGCTTTTTGACCCTGGTACTCTACTGTCAAGGTGATTTTATTTCTACAAATTTTCCTTCTGCTGGCCTCATCAATGATTCACCATAAAACATTAGACAAATTCCCATCATCTGTATATGATTATAGCAGGTTCTGTTGTGCTGCTCACTGCAGCTAAAAAGATGTTTTTCAGCTTTGTCTAAAGAGGAATCAATTTACTAATGCTCTTCCTTTGTACAATGTCTTCTTGTTTTAATACTAAGTTATAAAATGGGATGAACTCAACTTAAATCATCCTGATATGCCATTAAATACCACTTTCTTAGACCTTTAGCTAATCTTCATCTATTTTTATAAAAAGAAAAAAATATTGTGTTTAGCAAATGACTTATGAATGGGCAGGATATATGGGATTGTCTGATTCATTTAAAACATAGATGTAGTGGGGCGCTTAGTTCTCAGATCTATGACTTGTATTATATTTAGAAAATTGTTTACAAATAAGTTAAAAGGAACTAAATAAAATAGTAATGCATACAAGATTCTGAAGCATTAACACTGCTATGTAGCAGTTTGTTGAAGGAACAGACACTCTGACTCATCTTCTTAAATTGGTTTTCATTATGCCACTTTTATAGTGCCATGCTATCCTATGCCCTAAAACAATTTTATGCAGAATGAAAATATTTACCGCATGTTTTCAGGGGATATGTATTCCAAAAAATTACACAATAACAATAGCGAGTAACAGTCATCGTTAACTGAGCATCTGGTCACTGCGAGGTGCTCTCCTTACATTATCTCATTGCATTTCACCCTAGCAATGTGGGTGTAATGATGAGAAAACTAAGTATCAGAATGTTTCAGTGGTTTATCCAAGAATTCAGAACCAACAAATGACAGAACAGAGAATTGAATATAGATTTGTCTAACTCAAAGCTAGTGCTTTCTTATACTTCTTGTTGGCAGGCAAGAAAAAGAGAAAAAAGGCAAGAAATCCAGGCAGTTTAACTCCAGTGTAGCTCCATGTTTTTCACTGTTGGAATATGCTGTCACTCTGAGAAGCCTTGATTGCATAAATGCTTTTTCAAAACATTTCTAAATGGCTGCATCTTAGCCTAAGAAAGTAAGAAGAAATATTTCAGTATAGCAATTGGAGGACTCTCTAAAACTCTGGCTCAGCTTTTCAGTCGCATCCCTTACAATGTCCTTTCCAATGTTCTGAACTCAACTTGGACTTCGTGATAGCTCCCAATGTACCTCTCAATTGTTCTCATTAGAGGAAAATGACTTTCCTTGCTCCTGGTTTCCAAGAGGAGAGATTTTCCCTTAGCATGTGCTCAGTCTTTTTAGGTCTCATACTTTCCTATCTCTGCAGAGACAGAGTACCTTTTCTGGTGATAAGTTTGAGCAGAATGATTAGGCATGCTTGCCAAATTCTGCCATTCTTGGCTTGTGACCTGGCTACTGAATTTGGTACCTGGCTGTGCTGGTGCACAAATGTAGAGCTGCTGCCCCTGCTGGGTCACTGTGCATTTAACTCTGGGATTCTCTTAGCAGACACATTTGGCTCTTGAGCTAAGCTGCATCCTTCAACATGACATTTTCCACTAGTAAAGTCCATATTTTGGCCTATTGTCTGCTTATTCTTCAACTTGCTTAGAACATGGTTGAGGAACACTCTCTCTGAGATCACAAGAAAGCTCATTCCTCTACCTAGATGACGCTCTTCAACACCTACACCATTTAACATTCAAGACCTTCTTAAATTCCTTTTCTCTTGTGAATTTCCCTATACAACAGCCCCGTATGGAAAGAATCCTCCCTTCCTTCAAACAGATTAATACTTCGTTGTTATATCTTCAAATAATATGTATTTTAAGCTTATCTTTCACTTATTTGTTCACTTTATAAGTATAAAGTCATACTATATGCATTGTCCTTACACCTGGGGTCCTGAGGTTATAGCAGTTGATAATTCAAGTGTGGGTCTTATTTCCCTTAAATTGTTAGCTTAGCATAGTAGGCACAGATTGAAAGGTAATGACTAAAGGAATAAGTAGTAAGTGGAAGTGCAGGGTGCTGCGGCCGGGGGGCACATGGTGGGGTGGGTGGGGCTAACCTAGATTGGGGCATGGTCAAAGAGGCAGTCAGATTCTCAGCCAGGCTATGTTCTTTTCTGGAGCTCAAGGACTCCTTCTGAGCTACTAAGTTCCTTGAAGAAGTGACTTCTGGACTAATCCTGGAAAACTAAATAGGAGTGGGTGGCTGAATGGACTATTTGGCTAGAGAGGATGAGTGTGGACAGGACAACAGCTTACAGAAAAATGAAACAGCAAGTACAAAGAGTCCAAAGATGAACAGAACACATCACGGGTGTTGGAATTAGACCACAATCTTAGAGAGCAGAGCATCACACAGTATAATAAATATTTGTTAAATTGAGTTATTTCTCCTTAAAGTGAGTCCTCTTAATCTTGGGAATAATCTGTAATCATACTGATTATTGTTTGTAGAACATGTATGGTATGCCAGGTACTGTGTTAAGCATTATGCACACATTAGCTTATTTAATCTTTCAAATAACTTTGTTATTACTGTTATCTCAATTTTAAGATAATAAAACCATATTCAGATGCAGTAAATAACCTGTCAAAGATCATTAAGCTAATTAGTGGCAGAGGCTGGGAGACAGGAGTCATCTCACTTCAAAGTCGTCTCTTTCTTAGATGATGACTGTATGGCCGACTACTGCTCCTGAATATCACTTCTAGTTAGTGTTTATTATGTGCAGTCAAGTCATAGGTGTTTCATGCACAATGTCTTATTTAATCCTCATAGCAGTCTTATGAGGTTTATAATATTGTTTATTAACCCTGTTTTTTTTTTTTTATAGGGAAAGACATTCAGATTTAGAGTGGTGAAGGAGCTAAGTTCACAGAGCTTGTGGGTGGTGGGCACTAGGATCTGAACCCAAGTCAGCTCTCTCTAGAGCTCAAAATTTTTAATTGCAATTTTCATTAAAAAATATACAACTATAATAAAGGTGTTTGCCTCGATGCTAAGAATCTTGGAGGAAGGCATGATGAGAAAGTTTATGAACTTTCAGAATAATTGGGATTATAGGAACCATGGACAATTATTTTGAAAAGCCCTGATTTTATTTATTTGTTTGTTTTTAAAGATTTTATGTATTTATTCATAAGAGATACTGAGAGAGAGGCAGAGACATGGGCAGAAGGAGAACCAGGCTCCCTGAAGGGAGTCTGATGTGGAACTCAATCCTGGGACCCTGGGATCATGTCCTGAGCCAAACGCAGATGCTCAACCACTGAGCCACCAAGGCGTCCTGAAAAAACCTGATTTTAAGCATTAGTATATATATTCATGTGTGGATATTACTTAGAAAGAGTTTATAAAGATAAATTGGGTTACAATAAAATGGGTAGTTGATAGTAAGTTTTGTTTAGTTGATACATTTAATAGAATTGATTAGAAGTTAGAATCAAATGAGTAGCAGATAGTAAGTAAGTTTTGTTTAGTTGGGATGTGGCAAGGTACAAACCATGTAGGGAATAAAGTCAGTTTTGAACAAGAAGCCACAGAGTGGCAAGCAATAAAGAGGTAGTTTTAAGATTCATGAGCAGGACATACTATTTGATTTAGAGAATATTAGTATATTTCCAATTCCCAAAATAGAAAGTCCATGAGCAAAAAGATGCTTTAGGATGATTCCAATACTTACATAATTATAGATTTTTTTCCCCCCAGTAGCATACACATCATCTATAGGCCATCTGATATATAGAACTTTGCTTTGGAGAAGTTGATTAAATGAATTAGAATAGAATTGGAAATGAATTACATGTATATTACTCGGAGATTTGCTTTCCTAGAGTTTTAAGATTTTTCAGGTCACAGAGGATTCTGAAGATTACCTAATGAATTTATTCCTTGTGACAGAGATTATGAAACTGCTCCTATGATGGATAGAGGGGTATGAAATCACCTTAAGTAGTGGTATTGGGGGTTAACCCATAGAAGGGTGAAATGGTCTGTTTGTCTTAAGCTACAATCTACTCCTTAAATACCTCACACATTTGTTTTTATCTCATCTTCTTTCTCTCAGATTTCCAGCATCCTCAATCTGCCCCAGGGCTGCTTTCCTGAGATTTACAAGCTGGTCCTCCTTGGCCCCATCAAGGCTCCCTTTGTCTTTTCCATTAAAAATCATCTGTCCTGGACCCCAGCTCTATCAAAAGCGTCTTCAATCTCTACTTAACATATATCTAAGAAATCTTGCTGATATATTAATGCTCTTCTGCTAATAGAAAAAGTCTAGCACCTGGTTTTCTCTTGTGGGTACCAGAGTACAATTTAATACTATTTTTCCCTTAAAAATATGACACCAAGGACTGAGAGGAGGGTAAGTCAAAGAAATAATATTTCCCGAATTAGGTCTGCAAATTTCTGGCTTTTTTCAAGCAAGTCATTGTACTTTACCAGGATTCATATTCACCAATTTTAAAATGGAGTAAGAAACTTACTAATTCATATTACTGGCATAAATGAACTCCTCTAAAGAACTGCTATTTTATTGATTACACTCGATTTTGAATTTATGAAAGTCATGATTCAAGTCTTTACTACCTGGTAGCAAGCATTCAATAAGCACATTTGTATTTGAAAGTGTAAGTGAGTGATGCCTGATTTGATGTAGTAACATAAACAACTTATGTTGGAAGAGGAAGGTAATGAGAAAATATTTTGTTCTGTTTGTTTGCTTATAAATCAGATGGTGTTTTGCATGCTTCAGATGATAAGGGCCAGATAACCCATAATACAACAGGAAAGGAAGAAAGGAGGAGGGAGAAGAAGAGTTTGGATTTTAAGGAAGATGGATTCAATTTTGAGTTTGGCATGCTTGTGAGGCATTGTGTGCAATATTTAGCAGCTGATACGGGGACGGAACTCAAGAATTAAAGCTTTGGAAATCAGCTCATGATTTGGAAGGATGTACAGAGTATGAAACAAGAGTTCCAAGTGTGAAAGTTTGAGGGAGATCAATAATTCATAAATTAGCTCAGGAGGATGAACCAATCCCCAAAGTAGGGTTATATGGAATGGTCAAGAGAGTGTGGTGTCGCAGATATATCAAGAATCAGGAATTTGTTAAGCAGATTCAAATGCTACAGAGAAACTAAAGATAGCTTAAAAAAGAAAAAGAAGTATTCATCTATTGCCATTAGTATAAGACGTTATTGGTGACCTTGGGAGGCCAAATGTGGAGAGAGAAGCAGAGTGTTAGTATTGAATGAGAGGTAAAGAAGGGAAACAGTGACTTGGAAAGTGCTTCAAGAAGTTTGAATGTAAAGAAAAAGAGAGATGAGGCTGTAGCTCTAGGAGTCATAAGGTGAGAGACCAAGAAATCTGAGGCTCTATGAATACTGTGGGGAAGTCTCTATTGAAGATGGAGGAGTTAGAGAGAGAGGATGATTGAAATGGATGAGCTGCTTCCTAAGGTGACAGGACAGTATAGGCCCTGGAGCAGAACTTGTTAGTGTTAAAAAAAAAAAAGAAAAGAAAAGAAAAAGAAAGATTTTTGCCAAATGTTTTGGAGAGTGATGAGTCTGATGGCGTTCTTTAATTTTCTATAATGGTGAAATGGTCATGTAATGTTTCCTGCTATGTCATGACTTTTGGCCTAAACGTTTCATCTGTTTATGTAATATGTGGATGTATGTGTATATATGTTTACTTTAGTATGGTGCTTTTACTGACAAAAATACATTTGTGTATCATTGTGATATGCTTTAACAAAATAATAAAGTCATATTTGAGTTCTGACATTGCTGAATTGAATATCTGTGCAAAAACAGCTTGTATATATAGGATAATGCTTAACTTTTCAGTCCCCATGCAATACTAGGAACAATACATGAATTTTCTGAGTAGTAGATGCATGAATTATGCAATTTATTAAATAGAAAATTGTTAGAACTCTTGTGAGTTAAAAAGTTAATTTACCTAGTATTTCTAGTATAAGTATATCATATCCAACAATAAAATATTTTTTCTGCCTTTCTTCAAGGCCTATTTATTGAGTGCTTACTATGTTCTAGGTCTATTTTTATAACAAGACAATTAGAATGACAAGGACTCTCCCTGTTGCATTGTAGGAATGATTGTCATGCAGCAAATTATCATAAACCTAACCTTTTTTAAAAAAAATATTTTATTTATTTATTCATGAGAGACACACACAGAGGGAGAAGCAGGCTCCATGCAGGGAGCTCGTTGTGGGACTCAATCCTGGAACCCCGGGATCACGCCCTGAGACAAAGGCAGATGCTCAATCACTGAGCCACCCAGGCATCCCAATTTAACCTCTTAAATCAATACCTGCAGGCAGGAATCTGGGTACTTGTTATCTGGGACATTGGTTCAGGCTCTCCCTGGGCTAAATTAAGGTGTTGGCCAGGGCTGTGTTGGTCATCTAGGGCTCAAGATTCTCTTCCAAGCTCCTTGGTAGTTGGCAAAATTCAGTTTCTTATAGTTGTCAGACTGAAGTCCCTATTTCTTTGCTGTTTGCTAGCTGTTGGTGGGGGACTGCTCTTAGCAGCCAGAGACTGCTCCATACATAGGGAGGACTTCCTCAAGACTAGTAGGAGGCTTTCTCTCATTTCTGATCTCTTTTGTCAATGTGTTTATTTTTCTTCCCAAGAAAATAACTGCCAAACCCCAAATCTGAATAACCATGGCTTGTCAGGGTGTTCTTTGAATAAAATGGTACTCTTTCAATAACGTGGCTAGTTCAGCTCAAACATTGATGATTTACTTTCCCTTGACATGATTTCTTATCATTTTTTTTTTTTTTTGCCTCAAGACCCTTTCAGAAGGTCAGGAAGGTCAATAACATTTTCATAATAATACCAAGATGTTATTTATTTATTTACTTATTTATAAAGATTTATAAATCCTCGTTGTGTTGACAGTTGCAAAGGCATTGGCCAATAGGATGACTGGCACCTTAGCATGAGTCAAGGCAAAGATGTCCAACTCATAGTAACTAGCAGAGAAACAAGTGCCAGGTGCACTTAAGAATGTCCCTGGTGAAACATTATCAAGTATACATTTTATTAAATCAGGGCCTTTGGATGCACATCTTTAAGTATTTTAAATGAAGAGATGAGAAGCACACTGAGAGCTTTCAAGTTTTAAATATTCAGAGCTGACTTTTTCTTTGTTCCTTTATTTTGCTTTAATGTTGATAAAACGAATTCTTAACTTACCTGATTGTACTAGTTTTATTACGTACTTTAAAAAGATACTTAAATTTTCAATCACTTAGAATTTCTTTGGCTTTGTTTTATTAAAGATGATCTAATATTTTCCCCCAAATTATTAAGTGCTCTCAACATCACTGTCTCAGAGTACTTTCTTTATCTTATTTTGTATTTTAACATATAATTTGAAGAGTCATAAATTTGTAATTTAATTTAGGTATAATAAATAAAAAGGAATTCTTTCAACCTATGTAACATTTGAAGGTTTACCTAATATTCTAAACAGAAAAAACATTTTAAAAAATCTCTCTACTCCCTTTTTTTAAACTCCTAAATTTAAGAGAACAATTTAAAGTTATAGCACAGTTTTGGTTATTCCAATTTCATTAACTATCATTTTTATTGAAATATAGAATATTTTATTGAAATATGGAATATATTTTAAAATTGACAGTATAGGGATGCCTGGGTGGCTCAGTGGTTGAGCATCTGCCTTTGGTTCTGGGAGTGATCTTGGGGTCCTGGAATAGAGTCTTGTATTGGACTCTGGTAGGGAGCCTGCTTCTCCCTCTGCCTATGTCTCTGCCTCTCTCTCTCTGCGTCTCTTGTGAATAAATAAATAAATAATCTTAAAAAAAAACCCTGACAGTACAGCCTAGATTTGAAAATGATATATTACTAGAAAGATAACTGAAGTTGAAAACAAAAGACTTGCTTAATATTTGGAATTGTGCCACTAAGTTGAAAGTTTTTAGGCAGGGTGTTTTTTGATTGCTCGTTTTTTTGATTTGTATTTCATTTATTTTTAGCTTCTCTGAACTTCAGAGTCTTTCTTAACATGTAAAGCAAAGTCTATTTATTACCTACTCCACAGATACACTGTAAGGTTTGGATATGATAAAAGCACCTATTTATAGTATGTGCTCAATAATTGCTAGTAAAGCTATCGTTTGTAATAATGTATTTCTAGGACAATCCATCCTGAGTTATGGCTCACAAATAGATACCCAGAAAAGGAATATTTTCTCAATTTGGGGATTTTTATGAGAAACTTTCCAAAAACCTAAGTTGATGTGAGTAATAGAATTTTGATGCATAATATTTTATGTATTTTTTATAAAACTAGTAAGATATGGGCAATTTATAAACTCTTTTTGATTAATTATATTTTTCCCTTCTATGATAATAATTTTCTTGTTTGCTTGTCTGTAAAAAATAATTTATAATCTCATTAAATTTTGAATAATTCAAATTGTCATTGTCATCATATGAAACTATCAAAATAGTTATGAAAGCAAAATGAAAGAATTCTGGGAAAAATGACAAAAATATACATTTGTAATTAGGTATTTTTAAATTCTATTGTGATACACTTTTGAAAGAAAGTACTCTTTGGACATTTAATGAAACTAAGTATTTGCATGGGATAGGAATTAATTCTTAAAATTATTTTTAGGAAATGCATGGAACAAAACTATACATAAACTTGTAAATTGAGAAATATAAATTGTATAGCCATTTTAACAGTCATATTTCATATACCAAAATATAAATAAATCTCATGTGGATTGCTAATTGCACAACAGGCATTTTCTATCTATATCTAAAAGATCGTATCTTTTATGATATACTTTGCCAATGCAAAGTAGAATAATAGTGCTTTATTTAAAAAAAATAGCATTAGTTTTATATCAGGTAGAAAATTAAATTTGATGTTCAATGATAGCAGCCCTGCAACTTTAATGGATTTGCCACATTGATAAAAGGTAGGCACGCATACAGAGGGCTGACTTCTGCATTTATTTTCTCAAAGCAAAGGGCACATAAGCTAAACATTTCAAATGCATGTTTTGCCCTGAAAGCATTAGCCCTATTAGGACAGGCGGAAAGGAATTTTGTTCACCGAGTGCCCCCACAGTAAGTCGTGAGTTTTAGGGCTAAGCCAAGCTGGCATGCAAAAGGGGTTGCTGTTGATCTTTTATACTAATTTTGGATTAATTGTGATCTACAGCACTGCGTAAACATGCTATCCTAGTGCTTTAGCTTCTCCACAGCTAAACATTAATCCTTCTTAATGCTCTAAGTCAACTTTTAGTCCTTAGCAGAATTTACCTTAATCTCTGGCTAGTAAGTTAACTGATTTACAAAACATAATTCATGAGCCCAGAATCTTAAGGATGTGTGAATAGCAGCAACCTACCTTTATAGAATTGACTGGACTGGATTCTTTAACTGCAACACAATCTGGTGAAGGAGATGACCCCAAACTGTGTCTTGGGAATCTGGTTGTTTTATCGCATTTTAATATAACAGGCTAACAACTGAACTTAAATTTGTTTAAGATTATTTGTGTGTGAATGTGCGTGAATCCTTGTGAATGTGTGTGTGCCTGTGTGCCATTGCCATTTATGATTTTATAAATATTGCTAGTAGAAATCAATTACTTCTCTACTTCATATTTTTTCTCCTTAGGCCTTTGCAACTAATGTTGTCAGTCATCTGAATTAATGACAGATCTTTTTCCATGTTTAGGTACCATTTTATTTTATTTCCTAATAATTTAAACATGTGCATTATGATCATGGAGGGTTGCGCTATATACTATGTCTGGTTTTAGTCTTTCAGATTGGAATCTGACTATCAGTGTTAGCAATGATAACCTCAGATGGTTCCATAATGTAGTTTGGTTTCAAAATTATTCATGTTGCTTGATTTTTTTTAAAATCTGAAACTCCCTTCTCTTTCGGAATCTTCAAAGGTTTTGTTCTTTTTTACTTCTAGCCAGCCAGGCACTTTTATATTTGGTGGTCTACTCTATTTTATTTTATTCAGGGCTCCTTGATTTCTTGCACGCTTCCCTCCTTTACTAAGTTTCTCTCAAATTATTAAAGTTATATTAGTCAAACCTCCTCAAGTTGATGGGCAACATCTTATATACACTTTGTGAGTCTAATGTTTTCCTTATCAAATTCTGACTCCATAAACCTTTTATTTTTTATTTTTATATTTTTTTAAATTTTTATTTATTTATGATAGGCACACAGTGAGAGAGAGAGAGAGAGAGGGGGAGAGACACAGGCAGAGGGAGAAGCAGGCTCCATGCACCGGGAGCCCGATGTGGGATTCGATCCCGGATCTCCAGGATCGCGCCCTGGGCCAAAGACAGGCGCTAAACCGCTGCGCCACCCAGGGATCCCCCCCTTTTTTTTTTTTTTTAAATCAGAGGATTATAATAGCTTACATTTTACATTACATTTTCATTTCCTTGTGTTTACAGAGATTTTGGTTTTGGTGGGGTCTTTGTATGGCCATCAGTGTAACTGTTGGGTCCCCATTGCTTATTCACATATATGGTAAACACAGCCCAGAAATGGAGGCAAGCAAATGGGAGCGGTTGCCCTATCGCCTTTCTGGGGAGAACATGCTCAGAGTATTTTGCATTTAGGGACTTGTTCTTCTTCCTGAATATTGATCATTGTTTCTGAGCATGAATGTTTCTTTTGGGTGATGTGTGTGTTTGTGTATGGTTGTGCATTTAGTTGCATGCCCTTGATTCAGTGTCACTTGCTAGATGAGTAAGGAGAACCCTCATCACATTCCTCCCACAGGTTAGGAAGTGTTGGAGCAAATACTGTGGATGTTCATGCTAAATCCTGCCTTAGTCGGTGTTAGTTCAATTTCAACTTTTGATGATGTACTTCCAGGAAATATTTTTTTACATGGGTTGTCTCGTAATGGGAGGAAGAGCCCTGCTAGGGAAAGAACATATCCTGGGAGAAGGGGGTGGCAACTGCCTAAAAGGATGTTAGTGAAAAATTAGGCTATGTGTATCTGAAGTGATTTTTTCTCCCCAGATGGGAGAGGGTAGATATGCATTCCTCTTTGGAATGATTTAAAACTTTTGGTGCTTTTCCTTTGGACTCCAAAGATAGTCCTATAAAACACACTTCTTAAAACATTTATTTTACTGTGATTCTCTTCAGCTACTTTCCACGTTTGGTAAATTGTGATTATTTACCCAGCCTAGAGGGAAGGTGATGGAATAACGACACGGTGGGCAGCCTGGGTGGCTCAGTGGTATAGGGCCGCCTTCAGCCCAGGGCCTGATCCTGGAGACCTGGGATCAAGTCCCACTTGGGCTCCCTGCATGGAGCCTGCTTCTCCCTCTGCCTGTGTCTCTGTCTTTCTCTCTCTCTCCGTGTGTGTCTCTCATGAATACATAAATAAAATCTTAAAAAAAAAAAAAAGACATGGGGGAGTGAAGGGAGCCTGTGTGAGCAATCAGCATCCTATCAAGAGAGGCCACAGTCCTCTGGTTCCAGGAGGCTGTGAATGGTGATGGGTTTGGTTTAAAAAAGCAAGGCAGGGCAGAGTTAAGGAATATAGCAACCAGCAAGAAGATTCAGGGGTGCATTTCATGCATTAAACAATTACTTATTGAGTGCATATTATGTGCTTGACCCTGTTTTAAGCACTTGGGAGAACCCAACAAGGAACGAAACAGAAGTTCCTAATTGTGTAGGGCCTGTCTTCTAGTGGAGGATAGAGGTGGGAACAGAAAATGAGGAAGAGAAATGATAGGTAAATAAACTGTATGATAAGTTAAAGGATAAGAAGAGTTTGGAACACAGAAAAGCTATAGCAGTATTAGGGAGCTGACAAATGCCAAGGAGGAGTGAGGATGAGCTTTTAAATGGTTATCAGAGGGAGTCTCTTGAAATGATGATATTTGACTCTGGAAAGACTTGAAGATGGTAGGAATCAGCCAAGTGAATATCTGTAGGAAGAATATTCCAGACAGAGTGGATAGCAGGTCCAAATGTCCTGAGGAGGCATGTACCCAGGTTTTTCTGAGGGGCAGAAAGGCAACCGATGCCCAGAACATGGAGTGGAGTGGGTAAAGGCAGAATGAGGGAGAGGTCAGAGTTGGGAGCTTGTCCTGTGGAGCTTATAGGCTTTTGCCATCACCTTGACTTTTATTCTGATTCAAATAGAATGCTATTCTGGGGAAGTGACATGATCTGAGTTAGGTGGTCTTTTTTGTTGAGAGTTGATTGCTAAGTGGTAACATTTTGGAGCAGAGAGAACTTTAGAAACTAAATGCCATGTTTCCAGCAAGATCAAGATGTTGCAATGATGGTGCTAGATGTATTTCCCTGTCTACTGAAACATTTATTTTGTTAAATTTAGGTTTTAGAGATTGCATGGAATGCTATTCTCAATTGTCTCAATTTCATTTTTAGATATTATTTTTATAGTTTCCATAATTGTTTTTCTTTTTTGCCTTCCTGATTTACATATTATGATCTAGAGTGTGTATTTCTTTCTTTTTTTAAAAAAACATTTATTTATTCTTGAGAGACACACAGAGAGAGGCAGAGACATAAGCAGAGGGAGAAGCAGGGTCCCTACAGGAGCCCAATGCAGGACTCGATCCCAGGACCCCAAGATCACGCCCTGAATCAAGGCTGCCTTTGATTGCTCAACCACTGAGCCACCCAGGCATCCCTAGAGTGTGTGTTTCATTTAAATTCTACCCCTGGATTCTACAGATGAATGGTTCCTATAATACTTTGTATTAGTGTCTCAGAATTCTAAGGCAAAAACTATCATTCATTGGTGATTTCTGGCAGTTGAGATAGTATCATAGGAAGCTCTAAAGTGAGGTTGGAGGAGGGAAATGGAGGCAATAGAGAAATGAAGATGCTACTGCAGTGAAGATCTAAAAGTAAAATATGGAAAATCTGAAAACGATGAGTACAGATGTACCTTGCTTCAAAATCATACGATATGTAGAAATTCAAAAGTTCAAGGCAGAATTTCTAATTTGAAAAGAGAAAGATCAGATTGTCAAACCTTCTCACTTTTCAGGTGGGGAAATAGTTGTTCAGCAAAGCTAAGAGGCAGAGTTCTGCTGAGAGCAAAGATTTCCTAACTACTGGTACTCCCTGCTGCTAGTCTATAAAGGGGGGTGATTATGGGTATTGTAAAACTGTTCCCCTTTGAACAGCTAGTTTCCCTAGTGATTTTAAATATTTTACAGGCCATTAACTATGCATTAAAGAGACTGGTGGCTATAGGGGTGTCTATCAAGCTCTTGCAACTATCAATGAACTGGAAACAAATAAGAATTTTTGAAATTAGAATTTTAGTTAATAGGAAAATATGATTTAACACATCAATTGATAACTAACTCATGCCATAAAGTTAGATATTTCCCTATAGGTTTACAAAGACTGATAATCAATACATATATATATTATGTCATGTCATATATAATATATGACAACCATGTCATATATAACATGTCATATATAACATATGACAACCAAGACTGAGCAAACTGAAGACAGAACATGTGTTTTTGTGTTCTCTCTGCCTCTGGTACAATGCCCCTGATATAGACACTTGAGTTATTAAATTAAGTTCAGTTTAACATACAGAGTATCCATTGCCCAATGGCAATACCAGGACCATGTTTACATGTTATGTACAGCTTGGCCAAGACTTTCCTTAAATATTTAAAAATTGAAATAATTTGTTCTGAGTTATTTGCTCAAACCTCACAACCACACAAGTAAGAATCACAAGTATTCTTCAACAATTAGAGAATTCAAAGGGAAATGTCAACTTTCAATGGATGGATATATCAAAACCTTCAAATATATACCTATATATATTTATTTATTCTCATGAATGGTCTTCCTCTTACTGCAAAATATTTGGGATCACAAAAAGGTGTTTGAAAAACAGAACAGTGAAAAAGTGAAATAGGGAAGTATTACTATTTCTCAACAATATCTATCCCCTTTTTATGTGTGTATACATTTATAAACTCTATATATTTGTATACAGAGAAGCAATATGCTATAGCAGTTAAAAATATTGCTCTTGAGACTGACATTTGGTCTTGGATTCCAGCTCTGATGCCTCCTCTTTGCGGGACCACAGAAACTTAATCAACCTCTTTGTAAAATATATGTGATAATGAAACCTGCCTAACCCAGGAGGCTGTTGTGAGGACATTAACCCTTAAACCTTGTGCAGATGGCAAACATTTACTAAAAGTGTTAAAGTCAAAGCTACATCTACTTCAAATATCATTGTCTGCTCTTTTATTTTAGGCAGATAAGCCAAAGCCAAAATAAGCCTTAAGTATGTTGTTATGCTCTTTGGTAATAAACTTACAGTCATAAAGAAGCCATTGTCATCTGATATTAGTTTGGAATACACAAAGGGATATTCTGAAATGTAATAGTTGAATTGGAACAAGAATTACACTCATTAAAAGAAACTGCTCATATCCCATTGCATTTCGATGTTCTTATCCAAAGGTGAAGGGCTGGCTAGAAGGAATAGAAATAGTAAGGTAGAGAGTTATTAAACTTCTAAATATATGTATTTGAAAGAACTGTTTAAAGATGTATGCACTTGTACAGAGGAATTCACAGACACGACTTAGTCTTATCACCACCAAATTTTAAAACTGACAATAGGGGGCTAGAGGAACAAAATTCCAATCTGTAACTTTAAAAATGTGGAAGTGGAGTCACTGCCATCTGGTGCATGACTTTTGGCTTTGCTCCACCTGTCCACTTGAGTAGGGTTAGATGCTGTCCTGATTTCCATGGTAGTTTGAAACAAGGAAAAATTATTTTTTCACAATTCTGGGGGCCTGAAGTCAGAATCAAGGTGTCAGCAGGGCCATGCTCTGTCTGAGATCTCCAGAGGAAGGATCCTTCCTTGCTCCTTTGGGCTTTTGGTGGCTCCAGTCATTCTATGGCATGTGGCTGCATAACTCCAAGCTTTGCCTCCGTCTTCACATGGCTTTCTCATTTTCTCTGAGAAAGACAGTTACTGTTGGAATTAGCATCCCTCCCTGACCCCTATCCACTATTTATCTTGAGATCATTAACTTGATCACATTTGCAAAAGACCCCTTTTCCAGACAGAGTTGCATTCACATATTTTGAGGTTTAGGACATGGAGGTAGCTTTTGGGGAGGGGGCACCATTTTACCCACTACAGTATGCTTTCTATCTTCCAAGTTATTACAGGAAATATGTTTGCCAGGTTTTCTGTCCCCATATAATATAAGTGGTCATTTTTCTAGTCTCCTAAGAGTAGTTTTGTTGTTGTTGTTTTAACTATTTTTCTAGCCTCCAGGAAGAGTTTCCTCTTGTTGTTTTGGCTTCTGCCCTCTATCTAATCCCAAATATCAATGCCACACATTTTAGGCATTGTTTATTTGGCATCATCCCTTTCCAGTGCCCATTTCTGTATGAGTTTTAAATCAGTTAGTTATTTACTGGGTATACCATTCCAAAGTTTAATGAGTTAAGACAATAACTTTTATTTGCTTAAGACATTTAAGGCCAACATATAGTTCTGGGTATAGATAAATAGTTCTTCTGTTGATCTTGTCGGAATCCCTCATGGTTGCTATAGTCAGATGGTGAGTAGGCTGGGGCTGAATAGTCTAAAATGGCCTCACTCACAGGTTTGATGAGTGGTGCTGGCTGGCTGCTGGGCTTCTCTCTCTCTCTCTTTATGGCATCTAATTCTCAAGGAAGAGCCAGCTACCAATCCCAGGTAAGGATTCCCGCCTTGGACAGGATGGTAAATATCATCATGATGTCAATCACCAGAAGTAGGATTCTGCTGACTTTGGCCTTCTGAATCTTCTATCATTTTGGAGTCACCAAAAAAGGGCTCAGCAATAGGCACTGTCTGGAATAAGCCTTACTCTCAGAAAGAAGAAGAGACACAGCAAGATCAGCGTCTGTAGTACTGGTGCCCATGGCCTGAGGATCCCTCTGGGTAGCCCATGCACAGCCGGGGACTGTGCCATGCCTCTTGTTGCTGCAAGTGAAGACCTCATTCCCTTCCCACAGAGTCAGGATAAGGGACAGAAATACTGGTAGGGCTGGCTGGGGCCATAGTATGGACGTGCTTAAGCAATACAAGAAGTGCATTGTGTACCCAGAACATGGAAAAGTGTATCCTGATAAGGAAGAAGAATCTAGAACCAAGAGACTGCTGGGTATCAGGCTTCAATATAGGGGAATGTTCCAGGCCCAGGGCACTGGTTGGG
Organism: Vulpes lagopus; assembly: GCF_018345385.1. NCBI lineage: Eukaryota > Metazoa > Chordata > Mammalia > Carnivora > Canidae > Vulpes > Vulpes lagopus. The sequence continues at coordinate 106,973,618 of NC_054829.1, forward strand.
CAATCCTGGAGAGGGACAGTAGGTCACACAATGGCTGCTTCTCCACTACTAGGCTGGGTTTCTTTATGTGGTGGCAACGTTCGAAAAGAGCAAGAGTTAAAATGCCATACAAGCTGGGGTGTAGTTTCAGAACACACATAACATTACTTCTACAACATCTGGTAACTAAAGCCAGTAAAAGGCTAGCACAATTCCCCACTGATGAGTGGGGAAGTGGGAAGCCTCTCTTTTTGGAATCTTTCTGTCTGCAGAGAGCACACATTTTCCTTTTGTCTTCAATGCTCTGTATTATAGGAGCAGTGTCTGCTTGGAGAGGCTTGTAGTTGTACAGCATCAGCGGATAGATTGTTTATTCAGAGGTTTAGGGTTATGAAGCTAGTTGTCTGCAGATTTATGTCACATTCTCTGATATCAACCTTATAAGTAATAAAAGTGTTATTTTTCCCTCCTTCTTTCTGATGTCCATGGCTTTTTTTTTTAAAGATTTTATTTATTTGTTCATAAGAGACACATAGACAGAGGCATAGACACAGAGAGAGAAACAGGCTCCATGCAGAGTCTGATGAGGGACTCGATTCCCGACCCCAGGATCACGACCTGAGCCGAAGGCAGATGCTCAACCATTGATCCACCCAGGTGCCCCCATAGCTCTTATGTAATTGGTTCATAACTCGCATGGAGTATAGGCTGTCACTTATTGGGCTTCACATAAACACAATGATTATGCAAGCAGCAAATGGCCAAGCAATTCCTGGAGCTCAGGTCTCTTGACGTGAAGCCCAGTGTGGTTTTTTACTCTATTACCTTGGTAAAGTAATATCCTGTACATATGCAAAAGTCTAATACTCTCTGATTTGAGTCTAATATTCTGTCTGGAAAATGCTAATAAAAATCTAAAATAATTCATATGATGAATAAACTCACTTCATGAGGCGGATGTTTGAACAAAATGATAATATAGATAATTACATGCAATATATATCTTGCACATATGCTATAAGTGCCATACTTAAAAATATGCATGCAGACAAGAAAAATATGCAGGAACTTAGCTACTCTCAGTTGACAAATGAAGCATGATAGAGTAAAGTAATAAGTTTGGTAAACCTCTAAATGATGTCAGTGTTTCATGCTACTCTGTATAGGATATTAGCCACAGACATTTGTGTTATTTATTGCTGCCATTATGCATTTTTTTTATTCGTGGCAATTTCTCAAAAACCATATTGTTAGTTCAGATGATGATAGATACTATTTTAGATTTTTTCTAAAGCATCTTAGTGGTATTTTAGCATTAATAGGACCTGATACTATTTCAAACCTTGCCTTCAATTTCTATGCTTATTGAGATTGCAATTAACACTGATATATTCTTTTGACTTCAGATATGTTCATAATATTGTTATAAAAATATTGCTATATACTAAAGGAGGATATATCTCTTCTAGACTTTGGTTTTCAAATGAATTATACCTTTAAGAATAAAAAAATGAAAATTTTTTTTATCTTGCTCCAAATGTTTGAAGGCAGTGATGGACTATGTAACATGTGACTATGTGACTTTGTTTTTCTATGTATCTCATTTAGACATTAGGCTTCACAAGTCTAGCAGATTTAAAGCAAATCCACAGGACATGAGATAGCATGAATGAAAGAGTAATTATCAGAACAGCAATTCTGCTCCTCTCTTTTGTTATTGTTGTTGTTGTAATGATTTCTGCATTGGAAATCTTCAAAGTGCAAGAATGTGGCCAAACAATTCTTTCAGTATAAGGATTTAAGGACTTGTATATTTACATACATGTGCACCCATGTACATGTGCACCCATGTACATGTGCACCCATGTACATGTGCACACACACATGTGTTCTTGTTTGATACTGAGTGAATATTTAAATCATTTGAATTGTTCACTTGGTTAAAAAAATGCTATTCTTGAGGCCAAGGTCATGGGTTCAAATTCCAAGTGGTCAAGAAAATTTTGCATGGAAAAGGACTTGGTTCCAAAGCCATGGATTGCCTCCTTAATCCCAGTCTGTCACCAAGCATTTTCATTATTTTATATATCAAGTTGAGTAGGCTGATATTTTCATGCAAGCCTGTCAGTGGGATTGCCCTTGATCACTCAGCAAAAGACAGAATTTGGTGAGTCACCAGCCTTCTCTTTGTATGTAAAGAGCCTATGCATTTCAGATGATTTTTATGTTTATTTTGCTGATGTAAGATTGAAGAAAACTCAGAAATAATATCTACTTTTAAGCTGCTGGTTTTGGGAATTTATTCAAAAAGAAAGACTTCAGATCAAATTATCTATGATACAAAGGGCCAAAGGGAGGCCCAAAGAAACAAACCTGCTTTTGTTCTAAGAAAATTATTTTCTTCTCTTCCTTACATTTTTTATTTTGTATCCTCCATCTTCTAGCAAAAATTATTATTGATAAACAACATATAATTAGAAACTTTTATAAAAATTCATAGACTTGAACTTTCAAGGCCAGCGAAAACTTTCCTTTAGGTGTTAATGATGCAGATATCAACAGTAGTGAACTTTTAAGTCAAACCACATGCAAGTAAGTAAATATAAATAAAAATTATTATGGCTTCCGAATTTAGCTGTTTTTAAAGTTTCCCCAAAGCTGTTAAAATCAGACATGCTTAATTAGTGAGTTCATTCGGTATACTCACTTGATAAACGTCACGCCCCAAAGAAATTCAGAGGAAAGATGCATTAAACCTTTTATAAGAGCATAAAATAATTTTAGGATTGTGTTTTTGTAGATCCACACATATTACTGAACTCATTTTCCATGAAAATCCTTTTCCTCAGTTTAATGCAGGCGAGAAATTATTAGATAGGCAAGAGGTGAAAGGTGGCACTTAAATTTTTGCTGTTTTGAATGTTCATTAGATAAATTTGATCTTTTTCAAGTTAATGTTATGTCTTTTCTTTTTTTTTAAATTTTTTTTTAATTTATTTATGATAGAGAGAGAGAGAGAGAGAGAGAGAGAGAGAGGCAAAGACACAGGCAGAGGGAGAAGCAGGCTCCATGCACCGGGAGCCCGACGTGGGACTCGATCCCGGGTCTCCAGGATCGTGCCCCGGGCCAAAAGCAGGCACCAAACCACTGCGCCACCCAGGGATCCCTGTTATGTCTTTTCTAGAAAATTGGGACTGAACATCAAGTTCAATGTTTGAGATTGTCCCTGATACCCAGAATGTTTAGTAGCCCTGGAACTAATTCCTTGCTCAGGGCAAGTGTTTGCAGGATATAGAACAGCACTGATTGACAAGTGCCCACATGACCCTCAATGAGCCTAGTCCAAATGGGTCAGAACTCCGAACTAATTAAGAAAATTACTTCAAAAATTGGAGCTAAAATTTGTTCTAAAAGTAAAATAATTCTGAGACCTAGAAGCTCTCCTCTTAAGCATCTCAAAGACATTAAACTTGCCAGGGCATTTCCCTAAAAAGGTGATTACTTTTCCATTCTTGTTCACTGCAGATTCATGAAAAAGCTTACTGTATTTGCATGAAAATCCATGGAGAAGGGAAATTGAAAATAAATGTAATATCATTGTTGGTTGTGCTGATGACCGCAATATTGCTTATATTTTAGAATTTGGAAATTTGAAGCACAACCAGGTTAAATAAATTGCTCTCAGAAAACAATAAAGAACAATAATGCGACAGCCTAAGAACCCTTAAAGATTTCAGCTTTAGTCATATGCTTGGGGTACAGATCTATGCTATTCCAATGTAATTTGTGTTTTTCTTATATATTTTTTCAGTCATCATAAATTTGGTTTTATGATGTTTGACCTCAGATTCTTTATTTGTTGTAAACTTAAAATTTATATGAGCATGTTTGTAATTTTAGAGCTTCTTTCCAAGAGTGTTCTTCAAAGTGGGTCTAGGTACATGGATGGCGCTAGGAGCAGATGCTAATCTTCAAGGTCGCCTCCTCCTCCTCATGACAGAGTACTTTTAACATGTGTAGAGAGTCTCGGTTGCTATTTAAAGTAGAGTAGAGACAACCAGGTATGTATAGATTATTTTATGCATTTTATCTAATCCTCCTGAAAATTGTCTCTATGACAAAGCCTACTGGTCTCTCCTTAACAAAGTGAGAGTCATTTAAATTTTAAGGAGGCACATGTTCATATTTTTCAAATAAATACTAGATAGCAGGGGGTCGACAGAGGTGATAAGAGATGTCTGGTGATTAGCACCAGACACTGACGTTAAGTGTTGAGTGCATCTCAGGAGCACACAGCTTTAATGACAGGATCTCTGCATCTTCAATAGTTATGTTTACGCCAGGTAGGTGAAAAAAAATCTTTATTTTGATGTATAGGAAAACTAGGGTCAAAGGAATTATGTGCCACATGCCCCTGTATGTGGCAGCTCATAATTAGATGTGAAATCTTCTAAATAGAAGAAGAGTTCCTTAAATCTGTGAATGTTATTTAAATATTTGAATACTCATTATTTTCACTGATAAGTTATGCACACAGAAAATAGAGATGCCTATGTGTGTAATTTTTATTGTTAAATAACTCATTTATGGAAGAAATTGAATAAATAATTTAATTAGCAGGAGACAGAAATTAGATTATTTAAATTTTTTAGCAGTTACCAGTGATTAATTCCAAGTTCTGCAGAAAATTTCCCCAATCATCTCTAAAAAATAAAACCCTACTTAAACCTTATGTTAAACCTTATGTAAAACCTATGTTAAACCTTATTCATATTTTTCAAGAATTATTGGCTAGTGGGAGAGAAACTGATTATGTAAGTCCCAAGGTTTAGCATTAATTGACCCACACTACTCATTATTTATCCTGAGCGTGGTGGCCTATAAACAGAGTAAAAACAAATAAGATAGGCTGTTACTCTGTGAGCAAACGTCACCTAATAACTGTAGGAGCTTACTGGAAAGAACTATAAGTCTGAATTCAGATCTGGTTCTTGTACTGACTTGACAATGTCTCTTGGATGTTTCAGAGACACCTCAAAATCAGCATGTGTGAGAATGCACTCATGATCTTCTCTCAGACCCGGGCATCTTTCAATGTCCATCCAGTTCTGCAGCTCAGAAACCTCAAAGTCATCCCTTATGCTTCCATTTTCTTAACCCCACTATCCAATCCATTGCTTGGTCTTGTGGATTTTACCCTTGTAATGTCTCAAGTCTTTCAGTTTATCTCCATCTTGGCTGCCTTAACCTGCTCCAGGATGCTATTGTCTCTTGCCTGAACTCATGTCTTCTAATCAGCCTGCGAGCCATCACTCCTTGTGTATACAACAGCAGAGTCACCTATTCAAAGTGAAAATCTAATTGGACCACCTTCTTGCATAAAACTTGTTACTTTTCTTCAGAGAACTGGGGGTTAGGCAGAGACCTCAATCAGAACTGTGAGGCACCGCAGTGACCTTGGTCACTACTCACTCCCTCGGCCTCACATTTCCCCATTCTCCCCTCTCTACTATAGCCAAATGAAATCACCTTTCTTTTGTTCACTCTTACCTCCCTTCCACTGGGTTTTTGACTGACTTTCCCCCCAACCTGGAACACTGTCTTTTTTCTTCTTTGCCTTGTTAATGCCAACTAATTTTTTTAGGTCTTAGCTTGCCTCATGGATGTCACTAGGTCAAATCTCCCACTCTGAGACTCATTGCCCCCTTTTATCAGTGGTTTTGGTAGCACAGTGAAATATGTTGATGTGGTCAATTACTCTAGTAATAGCAGTCATTTCTCCCTCCTCCCACACTGCGGACTGTAAGTTTTGTAAGATTGGAGACAGGGTCTGTGTTTCTTTATCAGTATGTTTCTAGTACTGAGTAACATGCTGAGTGCTTATAGTTGCTTGATAAATATTTACTGAAAGAATGAGGAGGTGGTCTTTCTATATTTTTGGATAAGTTCCTAACTACTTGTGCCATGGTATCCTTATCTCTAAATTGGTGGAAGATTTAATATTTTTTAAAGTTCCTTTCAGAGTTTTTTTTTCCTAATTCCATCCCAAGTATGGCTAATTTGAAATTAATATGTGAATTAATTTGGAAAGCCTATTCAGTACTCACTCATTGTACCAATCTTTGTACCAATCCATAACTATTGAATGGGAGGGGGTCCAGCAAAGAGGAGAGAAAGAGAAGGACAGGTGAGGGAAGATAAATAAATGTAAAAATCCAGAAGGAAAGCAAAGAAATGAGAGGTGAGGCAAAGTTGAGAGTGGGTAAACCAGTGAAGAAGTGTCATGTTTTTCTTTACTCCACATTATTAAGGAGTAATGGTAGAAAAAGAAAGTTTCAACCTTCACATAGGCCAGTGTTTTCAGGCTTGCATATACTCCCCCACCACACACACATGCACACACAGACAAACAAACACACGCACAGACTGAGTGAGTGAGTGAGTGTTTTCTGGCTATGTGCTGGACCGAATTAGTGAGTTAATAGAGAAACTTGTGATCTGAACTCAGATCCTTTCTGTTCCTTTTCTTAAATTAAAATTTCTGCACATCTTTTATGTTCAGAATAATGAGTTTAAAGTATATTTGAGCTGTCATTTAAAAATTTGTCCTCTATAAGGAAATTAAGGGAGAGGAAAAAAGAGATAGAGAGAGAGAGAAAAAAAAATCTGGATTGCATTTCCCTGACCCATAAGGGATTTTCCTAAGAAAACAGGCTTTAATGTAAACAACCTCTGTATTTTTCATGTTGTCTTCTTAAATAATGATTCTGTAAATAACTTACTTTTCCTAAAATGAACAAGTTGGATTCCTAAGGTCCCTGTTATCAGAGCCTCGGTTCAGATTCAGCCAAATATAAAATCCTTCAAACTTTTGATATTCTTTTGCTCACTACAGTTTTTCAAAAGGTGGATGACTAGGAAATGCACTTTCGTTCTCCGCTTAGTGCTTGAACATTAGTTTGACTTTAATAGGCTGGGATGATTTCAGCTTATAAATCTTCAACTGGAGGATAAAGTTCAAGTAGATAAAATCAAACAGATGTTGGTGGGAGGATTTCTTCATGACCCATAAAAGTGCTATCATCAAAGCCGAGAATCATTTGTTTTGAATTATTACACTGTTATCAAAAGGCCTGTAGCAGTCTGTTTGTTGAGGAATTGGATCTGTTTATCTGAAAACAGAACAAAGATGCCATGCTAAGGCGTTCCTGGGAAAGTGTGGTTCAGAACACGGTGGGGTAGCCTGGAGACATTTTGATTGACACTTGTCAGCAAACATGGTCATCAGACATGTCATTCTTGAAGTGGTATGGAGGATCCCTGCATTAACCAGAACTTGGCCAAAGGCAGGATGGGAGGAAAACCTTCTAAGTAAAACAAGAAAGCTCATTCCTAAGTGAATAATTAGCTATTATTGGGGGAAAATAATTAATATACTAAGTATTTAAATGAATGCTTAGTAAATGGTACTGGGATGCTCACTCAAGACCAGTTGTCCTGACACTGGTTTCAACACATAGACCATGTCCATATTACTTAAGAATAGATCACATCTGTAGACGTAGGCCGGCCCATGCTTTATAAAGAGACTCTCCAAAATGTCTTTAGTCATTCTATTAAGTCAGTTTATGGGACCAGATATGTTTCAGTGTTGGGAGCACTCTAGGGGCAATGCAGAAATTCAGAATATTAAAATATAACATGAAGAAATGACTCTCTTAAAGTTGTAAGTAGTCATGTTGCCACAGGGCAAAAACTATGTAGGTCCGAGTTCCTTTTAAAACTAATAGATTCAGAACACCCCCTAGGTTGTCAAAGGTGTTAGATATGTACTGAAGTATACTAGCAGTGGGACCCGATTAGTCAGGCATTTTTTACTTCACTAATAATATTAACCACCCTTTTTGAAATTTGCAGACCCTCTATAATCTGGCCCCCTTGGACCTAATTTTTCTTTACCCTTGCATTTACAATGTGCTCTGCTCTTTCTGGTTCTTTTGCTCTCTTAGCTGTTATCAATTTCAAGTGACTTGTCTTCCCCTCTCATATCTGGCTGTCTATGGTTCTCTGCCCCATAATTCTTATTTTTTTCCTTTTTGGCTTCAAATGTTCTTTTGAGACTTTGATAAAAGCTATAACCATTTCCCAGAAAACACAATTATATTTTAAATTTTGCATGCAATCATAGGGCATTCAAAGACCTTCTGAAGTCATTTTTGGTTTCCATCCCCACCCCTGAGGATATGAGCCTCTGATAAATCCTTTAAGACACAACAAAAGCCCTATTTCTCCACGAAACTAAGCTATTGTAATGCGTAGTCTGGACTGTTTCTCGTATAACACTTAATGAAAAGGGCCTCAGATTTAAGAAGCCGGGTTCTAGCCTTGTTCTCTGCTCTCTCTGTAACTCTAGGACCCAGCCTCTCTGGAATTTCCTCCACCATAAATTAAGGGACTAAGCTTTCATTTGCTCTAAAAAAATTGAGTCTTGGCTTTTTCTTAATTTTCTAACTAGATTGCAAATTCTTTGTGAGAAAGAGCCATATCTTACTAGTTCTCCCTTTATTGGGGATTATCTAACATAATTCTCACTTCTAGAAGTTAGTCAGCAAATACTTATATATCATTACATACTTAAAAGAAAGCAAGCAGCATACCACTTAGTTTTTTCTCTAGTCTGAAATTTCTTTGTGCCTAATATATATGCAAAGAAATTTTAACTTAAATAAAAAATCATGTGGTGTCTCCTTTGCTTTGTTTTTTGCACGGTACCCATTTTCCCTGGAAGTTTTCTACACTGTCTACAATGCTGTATTAATGAAGAATCTTGATTCTCATCCTTAAAAAGTATTTTTCTTTTTGTATAGGAGTCATTTGAGTGGATATATAATCATACTACATGAAATATTTCACATTTGCTTGCACATAAATCTTTTTAAATGTATTTCATTGCAAACATGCAATGCTTTCCCTATATTTTCTTCTTTCAAAGAACTAAGAAATGCAAACACTATAAATGGGAAAGTATTGCATGTGGGGAAACAGCTTGGATGGACATGCAATCAGAGCCTGCAGTGTCCTCAAGAGAATGCCTGATACATCTCATGCTCCAGAAAGGGACACATTTAAACAGACAATAGATGTCCTCTGATACCTGGTTGGGCTGGTGGTGGGGATGTGTAGTGACATCTCTAGCAAGTTATTCTAACATTCTGGGGACATTCTCAGCGAAAGTTACATGCTTGACATTTCTTGTATTGATAGGGAGCATCCAGTGGCCTTTCTCTTGTCTTCTTCTCCCAAAGACATCTCTCAGGGAAGAGGAGATCTGATATGAATCAGAGATTCAGAAGGTGACCTTAATGGCAGAGGCTTCTGCAAAAGAAATAGAGATATTTAAACAGAATTAATTAAATTAGGACAAATTCTTTTTGTTCTCTCTCTTTGATGGCCAGTGTTTGGGATTATACTTCTCCATGCAGGTGGTGTGTTAGATGGGTCCTGGGTGTCCCACTTCCACTCATATTTTTTCAACTCTCTCCTTTCCAACACACACACACACACACACACACACACACACACACACACACACATGCCCCTATGATTAGGTGGAGCTCAAATAAAGAACAGGTAGTTTAGAAATTCAGCTAGGATATTCTCCTGATTTTGTTGGGTTCAATTTCCTTGCTAATTTCCTACTCACTTTCTTTCAGGGGCAAGATCAGGATATAGACCTAGAGGAAAGGAAGCAAAGGAGCAGACTGTGGAAGCCTCAAGCTGAAAGGATTAAAGATTCTGTAGGCACACTTTCTACAGTACCAGGTTTGCCAGAATTGAGATTAGCAGGAAGTTGCAAAAAACCCAACTAGTTAAAAAAAATGGACAGAAGGACAGAAAAAAGGTAAGAAGGAGGGAGAAAGGGAAGGAGGGAAGGAAGGAAAATGTTTCTTTACTTGTTGTGTTCCCAGTAAAAGTATCTTTAAAAGTCTAACATAATGGTTGGTGATAGACTTGTGAATGATTATTCTAATTTATTATCTCCTTTGAAGACCACTGACATTGAACTGACAATAAAACAAAAACTTTAAGAGCATTGGCTATACACAGGACAGCACTTGTTTTGTTTGGCTGGCACAGTAGGCTTTATTCTGATTTTTTTAGCTGCCAACATTTAAAACATGGAAAATTTCTAATAAAATCTTTACTTTCAGGATTCTCTTAAAATATGGGAAGTTCTAGAAAATATGGGTCTAAGTTCCCACTGGGTACAATCATCTGGAGCTCCTTAGCAGCTGATCATATAGAGAAAGGATGCATTCTTGGTTTGTAGCAACCTGTATCATTCCTTAGTAATTATAGCCTAACCTCGCACTTATTTATATTGTTTGCCCATCATTATTGGCATTTGAAGATGCTTTTAAATGTTCCCAGGTAAAGTCTAGTCATACATATTCTTCAGTCAGAAAAGTTCTATAATAGAGTTATATAGTAAAAATCATCCTACTACAAAAACCCTCACTTTTATGAAGACATTATATTACCAAGTAGTCATTTTTTTCTAGGCAAAATAAATCTTTCTCTTTAATAATTAATTTCTAGGATTTTAATCATTTTTACTCTTTTTCAAACTACTTTGGAAATCTACCGGAAGCCAAATCTGTAAGTTTTTAAAAACATATGAATATGGACTTCTCTTGGGGCACCTGGGTAGCTCAGTCTGTTAAGTGTTGACTTCAGCTTAGGTCATGATCTCAGGGTCCTGGGATAGAGCCCTTTGTCAGGCTCCCTGCACAGCAAGGAGTCTGCTTCTCCCTCTCCCTCAGCCTCTCCCTCTGTCTTTCTGTCTCTGTCTTTATATCAAATGAATAGATTAATTAAATTAAAAAATATGTAGACTTCTCTCAATTTATGTTAAGAAAAGGGATGAGAGAAGAGAACTTTTTAGGGAATCCTCAGTACCCAATGGCTCTAACAAAACTCTGAGTAGTATTAAGTTTTTTATATAAGATGTTTTGAGGTGCACCTGGGTGGCTCAGTTGGTTAAGCATCTGCCTTCAACTCAGGTCATGATCCCAGGGTCCTGGGATGGAGCCCTGAGTGGGGCTCTCTGCTCAGTGGGGAGCCTGCATCTCTCTCTTCCTCTTACCCCCTCTCCTCCCACTACTTGTGCTCTCTCTCTTTCTCTCTCAAATAAATAAATAAAATCCTCAAAACAAAGATATTTTGGTATTTTTTTATTTGACTAAAATGCGTAGATGCTTTTAGTTCTCTTTGGAGTCTATCTGCATCCATCCATCCATCCATCCATCCATTCATCCATCCATCCATCCTTCAACTGATCTTTCCATCCATCTCTTTATCTACTTACCTACCTGTATATGGCCACAAGTAAGAATGGAAATGGTTACCTTTAGTAGTTAAATAAGCTAAGTTCCTCTCCCTGTTTTTCTTCCTCATCCTTCTTTAGGTTCTTTCTTTCACTTACCCATTTAACAACTATTTATCTAAGGAGTCTCTATTTTATATCAGATACTGTGGTAGGCACTAAAGGAATAAATAAGTATAAGTCATTTCAGATGTCAAGATTCACCATTTTACAGAAAAGGGAAATGAAAGCTGTAGCCAAAAGTTGGTCTAAGGTTTTATAATTAATTAAGGTAGAACAGGGATTTGAACATTAGTATATAGGATGTGGAAGCCTGTGTTTTTCTATTCCACCACTTCCCTTTCTAAGCATCAGATAATCACAGGTAATCAGCCATAGATAAACATGACATATAAGATATAGTTGGAACATCACTTTGGCTTCCTTCACGTCCTAGTTCTTGGATGTGAACTCTGACAGATTATATGACTTTTGTGAGTCACTCTTAAATAAAGTACAGTGGTCACTTTAAATCACAACCAAAATCTCAATTTAGAAATCAGAATGCCAAATGGATTATATGAATCAACATGGCCTTCCCCCCCATTGCCTGCTCTGTGTTCTTTTGCTCCTGTCCCTCTCTATTCTCCAGCACATAACTGTCGGCATTCTTCAGTCTTGCCTCTGGATGCTTTTATAGGTTTCATGAAGTCTCCTCTTCTGGGCCCTTTGAACTATGAGTGCCTGTGTTCATGTAGCAAGTTTCTCTTTCTCCCAGAAGCATGATATTAAATAGCAGATAAAGCCCTCCATCGCAAGTTGAAAGAAAGAGACCATGGGAGAAAGAAAAACAAGTCCATATTTTCACATCTTCAATAGTAGTTGTTTCCTGCTTTTTGAACAAGGGGCTCTGTATTTTTATTTTTCACTAGTTCCCAGGGATTAAGGACCTTGCCTTGTGTTGAGGCTAGTTAGGAAGGCCAGGGGCAGAAGCTGTGAGGACATTGATAAGTAGGGTGTGAAATTGGGCCCAGGATGGTAGTGCCTTGGACCATGCTGGAAGCAGCAAAATTGATGAGAATAGGATTTTCTTGCCTCTCCATGTCTATAGATAGGACAATTCAGATAATTCTTAATTCAAAAAAAAAAAATTAAAGAAAAAGTATGTATAAGTTGGATTGGACAGGCATAGCAAATTTAATGTAAAAACACTTCCTAAAACACTTCCCTGCAAAATCACAGTAGAAATTTCACTTAGTAGGTGCTTTTTATTAAGCAAATCCTTAATGCTGTGCTTAGTTAATGGTTGGTAGTGATATTTCTTTGTAATGGATGGTAAATTCTTATAAAATATGTAAATAGATTGAACCCACCTGTGAATAACTTTCCTAAGTGCAATACGAACTCCCCTGAATTAAATATTATGTATGCACTTTATTTATTTATTTTTTAAAGATTTTATTTATTTTATTGATGAGACATAGAGAGAGAGGCAGAGACTCAGGCAGAGGGAGAAGCAGGCTCCATGCAGGGAGCCCGATGTAGGACTCGATCCCCCGACTCCAGGATCACGTCTTGGGCGGAAGGCAGGTGCTCAACTGCTGAGCCACCCAGGCGTCCCTATGTATGCACTCAAAAAAAAAAAAAAATCCATCATAAAGGAGACCTAAAAACATTTGTGGATTTTAGGAAAGCTCATTATTTGGCTGGAAAAGAACCAAACTGCCACCATCCCACATCCACTGTTGTGATTCTAAACGTCATTAAGTCTTTTAAAAAGCTGGAATGAAATACCCTGGGTTTCTTTTTCTCATTCCTCATAAGTCACGATCCATCCCAAACCCGTTTGGGGCATTGGCTCAGGCGCTCCTCACCTGGACGCTTCCCATGGGATTCTTTCTCTTGGGCAGCAAGTCAGTTATTACTATCGGGAGATAACTGCTGTTGAAGAAGGGGGAACGTGCTGAAGAGGTAGTGAGACGAAGCGGGGGGTTAAGCAGAGACTGCCCCCACGTACAGTAATTGTGTACCTGCATTTGGGCTGGATCAAGGATTGCAGCCGCGGTAATTAGCAGTGCATTTTTGTATTATGACATAGAGGCCTGGGACTTCCTTTTTTTTTTTTTTTGTTCCTTCCTTTTCTTCCCTGAGACTTGTCCTAAGGAGAAAGGCAGGGGGAAAATGAAGAGAGAATTAGATTAAAGCTGCCTTGCACTGCCGAATGCTGAGCCTACATGAGCTGCTGGATCAAGGGCCAGCCCTGGAAAAGCTTTACTACAGTTGCTAAAAGTAAGCACGGCATCAGAATTTTGTCCTTCTCCAATGCTATCTGCTTTTAGTAAGGGTCACTGGGGGTGGGGGGGCCTCCCTGAAAAATCAAGGATAAAGAATAAATAACTGTAAGCCTTACTGGCTCAAACAAATTATTTTCCGGTTGGCAGACAGAGTGCTAAGTGAGAGGCAGTGAGCTTGAACCTGAGAGTCTTGATTGGTGATCAGTGCCTGCCCTTCTCCGTGTCTGAGAAACTTCCAACCAAGAAACACATTATTAAGGTTGAGTAACGCTCCTTGAGCACACAGAAAGGCACATAGAAAAGACATTCAAACATCAAGGAAAAAAAAACCAGCTGTCCAGATTTTTGTGTGTTCTTGGTGTGGGAGTTAGAAGATGTATCTTGGATAAGTTTATTACTTTTAATATGGAGGAAATACTTTATACAACTCAGTCATTGAATCATGAGTTTCTTCTCATTAGTGGCATAAAACTTGATATGTCTTTTGTTCACCACACACTTTTAAAATTTGGCAAATTCTAGACGAGCAACCTCAAACAAGCTTTTTTCCTTTTTTCACTTGGATTTCTTTTACTACACTTGTCATGCAAATGTTTTATTGAAATGCTGCATGTTCTATGGTGGCTTTTTATGTTCCAAGCAACTATTATCCTTAAATATATGAAATTCCAGGACAGGAACAAACCAGCCCTTCAAACTGAATTTCCATTTGTGGATGGCAACTCATATAAACAAAATGTCTGATCCTTGTGCTGTTGGCAGCCACGGCCAACCTGTCAAAAAAGTACTGTGACTATTTCTCATTTTCTAGGGGGAGTGCTGAAAACTTACAATCTCTTTGGGAATCTCTGTTTTCTTCATGAAACTGTACAGGAAGCCATTTAATGTAGCTTTAATTATAAGCTATTTTGAATGTTGAAAGTTCCTTCCCAGCATGTAAAACAAGAGGAGACTTTGAAAAATATCTCTGGTTGCTGTAAACAATGGTAATCAATTTTACTGAAATTTTGTGGAGCTGAAAATGGCACATAAAACTGAAGTATTTCTAATAGAATAATACCATCAATAATACCAAGAAGAGCATCACTTACTTTTTTGAGTGTTTACTATGTGCTGGGCTCTATTCTACGTACTTTACATGTATTAAAGTTACATTTAACTTCCTCTCCACAGTTTTGTGAAGAAAATGATACTGTTTTATTATCCTCATTATGAATCATTAGAAAGGTTAAGAAATTGGTCGAAAGTTAAGAAATTGGTCCTAGGTCATATTGCTAGTCTCTTAGCCCCTTTGGGCTGCTGTAACAAAATACCATGAACTTGGTAGCTTAGAAACAACAGAGATTTCCTTCTCATAGTAGTAGAGGCCAGGGAGTCCAAGGTCAAGTCACTGGGAGATTCAGTGTCAGAAGAGGACTGGTTTCCTGGTTCATCTACAGCCATCTTCATGCTCTTAGCTCACATAGTTGAAGAGGTGGGGGAAGTCTCTGAGATTTTTTTTATAAGGGTACTAATAAAGCAACTCCCAGAGGCCTCCCAAAGACTTCAACTCCTAATACCATCATATTGTGAATTAGGTGGCAGTGTCTGAATTTTGGAGGGACACAAACATTCAGTCTATAGCAGCTAGTATGCACAGCTCACACATGGAGCCCAGATCCACATACTTGAGCATTAGGCAACATGTTGTTATATGTGTCATTCCAAATGATTAATTTCCATATTTTCTAAAGTTTAAGAATTCTGAAAATGTGAGTTATCAACATTATTTCTTTTTATATGTGATTGTAAATAGAATTTCAAACTCATTGTAATAAAATCCACTTACCCGAGTGTTTAACAAGTGCCCTTCTGCATAGTAAGGAAATAGGTCTCTTCTATTAACACTTTAAAAATGGCCAAGAGTGGACAGTTAGCTACACAATATCAAAATTATGGACCATTTTTTCAGATAAACTCATTTTTGTTGTCATCTTCCATCTACAGAAGATATGATATCTGTATATGTGAATTTATATATATCTTTCCATAATCTATCTGTAGTTTACATATGATACAGGAAACAGGGGATTACAATTCAAGAGAGATAGGAGGGCTGAGAGCTGTGAACTCTGTTAGAGAACATTTAGTCTGGATCGGATTGAGTCATTAAAGTGCAAGGAGAGTTTTCTTTAAGGAGATGGATATGTGGATCCCTGGGTGGCTCAGTGGTTTAGTACCTGCCTTCGGCCCAGGGTGTGATGCTGGAGTCCTGGGATCGAGTCCCACATGAGGCTCCCTGCATGGAGTCTGCTTCTCCCTCTCTCTCTCTCTCTTTCTCTCTCTCTCTGTCTCATGAATAAATAAATAAAATCTTAAAAAAAAAGACTGAGGCTGTTTTTATAATAATAAAAAAAGAAGATGGATATGTAATGCTATTAAACATCTTGACCATTGACAGAAAGTTTGAATTTTAACTAATAAGGAGTATTAGAAAAGTACCAAAAAACTAGGTATATTGAACAATAAGACAATCACGAACTCCAGGGAAGATAGAATATTGTGCAGAAAATTCAAAGAGATCATTGTGTGCCAATGTTTCAGCTGTGGAAATAGTTTTATAAAGTCATGATGTACCCAGCATAGTTTTCTAGCCAACACGTATGGTATAAAATATTGGGATGATGGAGCATAGCTAGTATACATCTGTGGTTTATTAGGTGGGAAGGAGATATTGGTGCTAAAAAAAAAAAGGTGCAAATCATAAACTCCCAAGTGGGAAATCAGTAGATAATGCCCACAGTTGAAAAACCATAGTAAGAAGAGAATATTTATTACTTAGAGATAGGAAGGCATTTGCCCAAATAATCAACTAAAAGAGTTGAGAAGGTTCCCCTGAAATGAAAAAAAAATTGAGAAGGGAGAGCAAGAGGCTACTGTTTTTGTTTTGTTTTGTCTTCATAGCACTAGTTGACACTTTATGTGTATGCACAACTATTCAAAAAAATTAAATAATATTAATTTAAATCATATTGAGATCTGCGTGATCTAGCAAAACTTTTGTATTTAATTTTCCATGCTGTTTTGGCTCTTACTGATGTCTAAAAAATGATCTATGTCAGTCTTCAGAGATATTTATACCATAGAGAAAATATTTGGAAAAATATGCACATAAATGTAACTGTATTTGGAATATGTGCAAGTAGGAGTTCCCTGGACCTGGTCTTCTTTCTTCAGAATCACGGAGCTTTAGAGCAGGAAGTGACCTTGAAGGATCATTTTATCTAATTACTTCTTTTAATTGATAAGCAATGTGAAACTTGGCTTAAGCAATGTGGTCAAATGAAGCACTTCATTCAATTGTGTAAGAACAAATATATTTTATTGACAAATAAATATTTAAATAATATAATAGTTCTGAGACAAAATATGCAATAAAATATAGATTGAAATTTGTGTTTATAGTATCAAAAATTAGAAAAAAAACATGTTTTCCTTACCTAATGTTTCCAATTTGTTGCCTTTTGCAACAAATCTGATTTTTAAAAATAATTTTTATGCTTGAATCCAAAGGACTAAATAAGGGAGAAAGTTTCAGGTTATTTTGAAGCACTGTTTAAGTAAAAAAAATGTGGGAATGGGTAGTCTTAATTCTCAATAAATGGAAGTCAACCTAATCTAATCATCACAATACTCTGTTTTGGCACATCAGAGGCATTTTGATCAGATGAATTTAATATATGGATCTAGTGGAAATCGTCTTAATGAGAATTTGAAATATTAGCTCTCTCTTTGGTCTGTTTGTTTCTCATTAACATATATTTCGACATCAGTGTTTCTTATGTTTCCTGTATTTAACTAATGGTCCATTATAGATATACATTAAAATATAGATGGTAAAGAATAATTTAGAATTGTGTGATGTTCAAAACCAGCACAGTGGCTGGTGGTGTTCAGCTGAATGATAAACTGAGTGACTAAATCACTAACATATGCATCTGGTCTTCCAATGTCTGCACACACACAGTCTCTCAACACTTTGCATTTTGAAGGCATAGGACATTTAGATGGTTGTTTTATTTAGTAAAAAAAATAACAAAATGGATGCCCTAACTACCTGTATGGTATAAACCCTATGGAAACATGTCTACCAACAGCTGTAGGTTGTTGAATCAACAGTTCTGTACCATGCTCTAGATCTTTAAGTGAATGTGAGTGTGTGTGTGTACACTTGCCTGTGTGAATGTTTTCAACACTGTTGAGATTATACTCTGCTTTTTCTCAGTTGTATCATTAGCATTTTCCAATCATAAATATTCTTTGACAACATGTTATTTCCTATAAAATATTTCAGTGTGTGAATGTCTCCTGCTTGTATCCTTCTTAGGAATTGATCATAAGGGGCAGAAACAGACTTAAGCTAGGTTGGGAAAGGGGATTTTGGTTTGGGATACATGGAAGTCTCATGGAGTACTATTCAGAATGTCCGGCTGAGGGTAAAGCTTATTTCATTTCTCTTTTGTTTCTGTACTCTTTCGTTCTCTTTCTGGATATAGCCCCTGGTTTGAGATTCTGATTGAGCATATCCTTCAGACTCCTTCTGTGTGCAGAACGAGATCTTTTGCAAGGCCCCTAGTATCTTCTACCTTCCCCATAGCCTTGCCTTTCATGTGATTTGGGCTGCCAGAGAGTCAATTCTCTTCTCAGCTCTGTGCTAACTTTACCACTACAGATCTTACTAGTTACATTCTGTGTGTGTGTGTGTGTGTGTGTGTGTGTGTGTGTGTGAGAGAGAGAGAGAGAGAGAGAGAGAGAGAAGGTTTGAGGGTGGGTGGGAAGAGAGAGAGGAGAAAACCCCCATCATATTCTGGAGAATGATTCTGCTTAGAGGTTGAGAGCCAGGGATTGGGTGCTTTAAAATCACTCCTGGGGGCACCTGAGTGGCTTAGTTAGTTAAGCATTTGCTTTCAGCTCAGGTCATGACCCCACGGTCCTGGAACTGAGCCCCTCGTCAGTTTCTCTGTTCAACAGGGAGTCTGCTTCTCCCTCTCCGTCTCCCTCTGCTCCTCCCCCATACTCATGTGCTCTCTCTCTCAAATAAAGAAAATCTTAGAAAAAATAATCTCTCCTGGTTGAATTGTCTGTGGGGATGAGTAGGCATGGGGGTCTAGATTATGCGGCCCATTTTCTGCTGAGTTTGAGCTCTCAAAAATAGTTTCTCTGAAAATGAGTTATGGGCAGAGCAGGCCAACTGACCGGCTTAATAGCTGCATAGCCCTCCTTCTTCCTGACAGCACACATCTGTCCCCTTTTGTTTCAGTAGTTTCCTTTCTGTTCCCATTAAGCTACCGTTTCCCAGGATGAGGTGATGTTTGCCTCCAGTGAAGGAGATGAGATTTTGCAGCTTTTCATAGATATCACTTGAATGAACTGAGTTAAAATGGACTATTTTAACTTTAGAGTTCATTTTGAACTCTAAATTTGATGCTATGTCTGAGCAAATTTCTGATGTTTTTCCTCCCTTGTCATATAACTCTTATTCATCAATTAAAATCACATTATTTAATTTACTATAGCTTCTCTTTTGTTTAGCAGCCCTAATTTTACTTTCAGCTATAATTCAACACTCATTAATTTTAAATTAAGTTTAAAGAAAATCAAGCTGTTTCCACAAGCACTTTAAAACAAACAAGAAAGCAAAAACAGATTTTATCAACTTCCCAAGGTCCACATCAATAATAAATATTTGAGGCCATAGGTGCACATGCAGTTAGAAGCAGGGACTCAAAAAAAAAAAAAAAAAAAAAAAAAAAAAAAAAAAAAAAGAAGCAGGGACTCTTCCTAGGTAGGAGGAAGAATAGATATGAGATTGGAAAGAAAAGAGAACTGTGGTAAAGGAAGTTAAAGAGAGTTGATAAAGAACCACGGTGGCATAGTAGGAAGTGATGAGGAGCTTCCAAGGTGGGAAGGCAAGAGAAATCAATAGAAAGATCAAATGGAATCAAGACAGAAAAAGATCACTGGCAAAATATGGTGAAGCTAGTGTGTCCGTATTTTAATGGTTTGCAATGAAAATTGGTAGTATATTTCATAAGGCTATCTGACAATACATTTCAAGGGCAACAAATAGATTCATATCCTTTGGCTCAATATTTCTACTCCCAGAAACTTATTTTAAAGATAGAATTAAAAAAAAAGGAAAATGTTAAATTGATGAAGATATTCTTCCTCAATTTTTTTAAATGGAGAGAAAATGAAAACTCCTATGAGTCTAATTATAGGAAAATAGTCTAATTGTAGCACATCAACAATGGACATTCTTCTATATAAAAGATATAAAAAGTTACAGTGATAGCATAGCAACTTTGGATACCAGTGTACAAAAATTCACCATTAATTTTGACTGTATGAAAGCATGTATAAGGATGAAAAGTAAATAGAAAAAAATAGAAACCATAATTCTTAATATGATGAGATTCTGGGTGATTTCCACTATAGAAAAGGTTATTTGATTTGGCAATTACGGGAAATCATTAAAATTTGAGACTGTAATTTTTACACATTATGGGGGCAAAAAGCAAAGCTTAAAGAAGCAACTTGAGAATGGATGGAGAAGAAATAGAAACTTTGGGAAAATGCCATT
Source organism: Vulpes lagopus (assembly GCF_018345385.1). Taxonomy (NCBI): domain Eukaryota; kingdom Metazoa; phylum Chordata; class Mammalia; order Carnivora; family Canidae; genus Vulpes; species Vulpes lagopus. The sequence goes on from NC_054829.1 coordinate 106,993,878, forward strand.
TGTAGTAGAAACATGACTATGAAAGGAAAGAATTGGCATTCTCTCTCTCTTTTTTAAAAGATTTTATTCATTTATTCATGAGAGAGACAGAGAGAAAGAGAGAGAGGCAGAGACACAGGCAGAGGGAGAAGCAGACTCCATGCAGGGAGCCTGATGCAGGGACTCCAGGATCACACCCCAGGCCAAAGGCAGGCGCCAAACAGCTGAGACACCCAGGGATTCCCCCAAGAAGTGGCATTCTGACAGAAGGTTGGTTATAATAAGGATGAGAGGCCGACTATATAGCTGACTTGGTAAACAAAGCAGATATACTTCTTGCTTTCATTTGGCATATAGTACAGTATGTGAGATGAGGCTTATGCAAATGAACACAAATTTGCAAACTGGCTTAAGGGATATGTAGGAAATATACAGAATGTTGAAAGAGAAATTGGCAGTGGTGGCCAAGGAGGACCTCTCTATGGCAGGATGTTTAAGCTGAGACATAAAGCAGAAGTAAAAGTTTACTAAGTCAATAGAAGAGGAAGGGGTTGAAAAGAGTGCCCTAGGAAGAAGAACCAGCAGGTGCAAAGACCTGGGGAATTAAAGAATTTGATGTGTTGTAAAACTGAAAGAAGGCCAGAGTAGTTGGAATGTTATGAATGAGAAGAGGGTATCAGATGCACACTCAGAGATGGAACCAGATCATATTGAAATGTATAGGTTATGGCAAAGATTGGATTTTGTTCAAACAGCGATGCTAAGGCACTGATGGGATTAACCAGAGTATGACATGATAAGGTTTGTGATTTTAGCATCCTTACTCTCACAGGTAGCAATGTTGAGTACGGAATGGATAGGAGAAAAGCAGAAACCACTATACCTATGCTCAGGCTATCAAAATGGCCCGGTTGAGGTTGAGGATGGTATCACTAGAGATGATATTTAAAATAAAGTTGCTTCTCAGTAGCCAGGTTTTGAAACCAAAGTCTTAGCACAAAGAGTTCTTTTGCTATGCTCTTCCCGCTCCTCTCTAGAACTTTGCTTTATGAAACCAGTACCATAATGACTCTCTTAATTTATTAGTTTGTTATTGACAACTTGCAGAATACAAATCATAATGTACATCATAATGTACAAATCATCCTTTAGGTTATTCTCCAGAATAACAATTACCTAAATATTCCATTGCGTAGATTTGTCCTCCTCAAACTTTCGTTTTTAATTAGGAAGAAAATCCTATTGGTTTAATCTGAATATTTGTAGTTCATTGCCCTTGGGATTTCTAAATGTTAAGGTCTAGAGTTGAGCTCTTCAGTGTGGTAGCCACTAGCTACATGTAACTATTTGAATACAAACTAGTTAAAATTGAATAAAATTTGAAAATTGGTTTCTCTGTTGCACTAGTCAAGTCTCAAGCACCCAATAGCCACATGTAGCTAAGGCTATGGAGTGTATGGTATAGATATAGAACATTTCCAGTATCCATAAAGTTTTATGAGACAGTATTGATCTGGAGATTCTTTGTTTCCTTGCACATACAAGCTTGCTCTGGTCTTAATTAACTACGGTGATTGGTCTAGATTCGTGACGAATATTCTTTGGAAAGTTTTTGGTATATTCATAACAGTGGCGATCTATTTTTCATGACAATGGCCCATTATTTGTATACAAATATTTCACTTAAGTCATGTTTACTTAAGCCATTAGATAATTTAATAATACAATAATCATTATATTTTCGATTAGAACTTTGAAAGCAAAGAAAGCTCTAGTATTAAAAATAATAATTAAAACAACAATAAGCACTTACTGCCAGGTACAGTTCTATTTTACATGTATTAACTATTTAATTCCCAGACCAACCCTACCTATAACTCGATAAGAATTCTTTTTTTTTTTTTCAGATGAGGAACCCAAAGGACAAATAGTCTCTCTTAAAGAGATTTTGACTTGCAAATTCTGAACCTCAAATTATTTTGAAAAATTGCTCTTTGATCCTCAGTTTTCTTTTCTCTATCAGATTAGTATGTTCCTAATCTTACATGGCAGACATATAAGTCTACCTTTTTAAGGCCAAGTCACAGTAACAAGGAATTCCCAAGTATTAAGGACTTACAGCAGAGGTTCACATCGTGTTCCCTTTACATGTGGACTCTCGTATCTTCCCATTCTGGAGTCTAGGTGAAAGGAGCTGCTCCTACCTGGGGCAACATTTTCCCAGCAGAGGGAGAGAGAGCTAACAGAAACATACGATGCTTCCTAAAGCTTCTATTTAGTACTGGCACACTATCACACTGTTCACAGTTTACTGGCTTAGAGCAAGTCATGTGGCCAACCTTGATGTCAGTGGAACAGGAAAGTGTACCTTCTCTTGCAAGAAAACACCTTAGGGCACATGGCAGTAGACTGGGGTGTATAACAGTAGACAAGGGGAGTTATGCTTGGGACCAACATTACAATCTAACACAACGTGGACTAAATATAATAATATAGAAAGACTTAACTCCATGCTTGGCATCTCGTTCACCACAGTTACAGTTATGACTTCCTTTTTCCTTCTCCTAATGCCTTCGTGTAAATCTTAGAGCTTACAAAATACTGATTATAGAACAGACCACTGATAATTATTCTTTCCTCTTGTTCCAGAGGAAGTTTAGTCATTACTTTATATCATTAAACATATATTAAAAAATGTTTGGAGTTACATAAGGAAGATTTTTAAAAAATCAGATTTCAGATTGTTTTTGCAGTTGTTTTCACTGACCTGGTGTTATGTAGTTAAGAAGTTTATCTTATGGAAAATTATATTCTAAACAGATGGTGAACCAGAGTTAAGTTGGTCAGATATGCATGTGAAGGGGAGAACTATCTAGTTATTTAGGAAACAAGATTTTCTGTTTTTTTTTTTTCTCTTACCAAAATGAAAGAACGGAATGAATAGATGGAGGGAGGGAGAAAGGGAGAAAGGGAAAGAAGATGGAAGGAAGAAGAGAGAGAGAGAAAACTAAGATTAGATATCTAAGGATATAACATGTATTTATGTAATGGGTATGAAATTAGAAAATAAATAATAAAACTGAGTAGCAAGAAAACTATTTGGATGAGTTTCATGTCCTATAAAAAGGTTTGTTTTAAAAATTTTCTTTGTTATGGTTGCTTTAAATGAGGTTTTGTTGCTGGGGCTTCAAAGAATGGTTTCACATACAGGTATGCTAGTTTTTATTTTGGATATTCCATAATAATGTGGTTCATATCAATATAAACATTATGTGGTTCTCAAAGTCAATAGTTAATTTCTTCATACTGACTTGTAATTTCAGAAAAAAAAAACGTACATCAAAATTAATGTATGTACAAGGTTTTAGGCCTTGAAATACATGCATAATGCTTAGTACAAAAAAATATTTTCTGCCACTATCAGTAAGGAAAGAGTTCAATGGAAAAAAAATAGAACTGTCTGAAAAATGAGCATAATATTCATTCCTCTTAAGTAATATGTTTTGTTCAATAAATTCAGATATTTATGTTTGATAATTTTGACTATATTTATTCTGTAAGAGAGATTCTATGAGGACTAGCAAAGCAGTAATCTGTTAGTCTATAGGTAATTACTTCTTTATTCTTTGTTTTAACATGTTTGTCTTATTTCAGGATGATTTTTGTATTTCTGAAATTATGGATGAGTGTGATTATTACTGTCATTAAATGGGTTGCAGGTATATTCCTTGTTAAAAAAATAGAGTGGCAGGTTTTTGCTGTATAGCCTGTTTTTTAAGAGATAAAGATAATTACATATATGTTGCTTTCTGCCAACATAACCTTTTGTAGACTGAGTTCTGTTGTGTCCAGTTACAAACTTTTTCAAAAATAAGCAAGACTCTGTCTATATGAGTATCTTTTGGCTTTAGGAATTTTTAGCATCAGAAAAAAATGGAAGCTTCCACTGTTTTCCTTTGATGAAGACTACTTTGATGACAAGGAATATCTGTAGCCCAAAATAGAAGGGAATAATATGAATAAGAGACTTATTTCCCATGAAAAAAAGTAAAATAATTATAAGGACTGTTTTATTGCTAGGAAGAAGAAAATGGTCATAAGCAGGAAGCAAAGGCCTTCATTGAGTTTTTACTTCTCTGAAAAAAGTTTAAAATGACTTGAGGATTATTGCCTCATCAATTTCTTTAAGCATTCAAGTTAGTAGGAAACACTTGCCAAGAGTATAAATTTGATGATCATTGTTTTAAAGAAACATTCTTAATTGCAATGAAATGGAAAATCATAATCCAAAAATTAATTTTCATGTTTATGAATATATGACAGATATTTTCCCTTTGGATGTTGTTACAAACTGAATATTCTATATTTTAGTCAAATTATTGAGTAGGAACACAGGCAAAAATGAAATATATGTAAAGTGAAAAATGGCTAAAAGCTTTCTTATTAATTCATTTCTGTTAAAGAAAATAACTTCAATATTCCAGTTCTTCTCTTCGTACTTTAAAAATAATAGGGGATAACAACTGGGATGATTAACATGAGGTGTTTGGAGGGTTACACATGATAATTCAGAATTTAATAAATGTTAGCAATAATTTATTAGTAGTAAATCAGTTTTGCTTTGTCGTTAGTCATTGTGTTATCTTGAATCAGTCACTTTATCTTTTAGGCCCTCATTTTCTTCATCCGGAAAATATGAGGAAAGTTTGAAGTAGATGATCTCCTATGTTTAGTTAAGCTATAATAATTAAATAATTCTATTTGATGGTGTACCAAAGGTGGATGACTTCCAGAGTCCTGGTGTTTGGTTTAAATGGTATTTCACTTGTTATGTAAATATACTGGCTATTCTTCGAAGAGGTACTATTTAAGTATATCTTTTTCTTCCCTGGAAATGTAATTGGCTGCCATTAATTAATTTTTATAAAGAGCTTTGAAGATGAAAAGTGTTATATAAGTGGTGATTCATCAAGCATGAGAAGTGCAAGTTCAACACTGCTGTAATATACAGTTAGACTTTGAAGATAAGATTAAATTATGATGAGTTTTAATGACACCAAAGAAAAGCACGGATTTCTTTTATCAAGGAAAATGCTGCATAAAATTATTCATATGTTTGAACAGTTTATTAAATACTTTTACAATGACAAAATGCTATGTATGATTTTTGATTCAAAAAATTCTGAAATGAATACTAAATATAGCTATTATTGAAATACAGGGAACATTGCTCTTGCTCTCTCTATATCTTTATATATTTATATATATATATAAATTGTTTTCTATTTATGATGTGTATGTTGGTGATTATGACTAAAATCTTTTGGCTAACCGAGGATGTCAAGATCCCTAGATAGTTCCATTTCAAGGAATAATTTAATTCATGGTGTCTCTAAATCTGTGAAACAATGAAGCCTGCAAGGATATAATGCAGTTATACTAGGTTACATAAAAGGGTTAAGCTATTTAAGCATATACTAAATTTTGATTCTATAATTCATTAATTAAGTGTACATTATAAATGTGATTTAACTTTAGCAGTTTATTGATCTACATATTTTCTATTTTTAGAAGTTTATCCCTAAAACATATTTCTAATAGAAAAGTATATTTTTAATGTGAAACATTACTTACATAATTTGTAAATGCAAGGATGCTTCCTTGGAAGGAGAGAGAAGCAAGGGAAAAGAATATCTATAACATAATATAAATATTCTGTAATGTTTATTCGCCTCTACTCTAAGAGAATGCCTGATAATCATCTTAAAGTACTATGATTTAAATATATGTACATAAAAATATAATCCAAAACATATTTTAATTAAAATTATTTTATCTAAATTGTATCATATGTTCACTTTTTCAAAATCAACAGATAGTAGCATGTTCATATGTTCATGTCTATAATCTTCCATTTTGGTACATAAAGGAAAAGTAATTTAGTTTCACATTATAGGTAGTACAAATTTTTGGATGTAAATTTCATACTCATTTCTAATCATTTTTTATGGCTTTACGTAGAAAACTATTCACCAGCTAACCCAAGTGTTTCTTAATTCTAAATGTTTAGGAGGAAATATTGGCAAAAGAATTATCATCATCTTACAGTAAAAACACACACAAAATGAGGCTATGATTTGTGTAAATATTTCACCATTTTGTATGGCCAACCTTAATTTCTCATAGCACATATTTTTCCTTCATAGTAATCCCATGTTTGTGTATTTAACAAAGTAAAGCTGAGAGATTTTGAGTCTCATAAACTTCTTAGCAGAATCTCTTGGCATCATAATTTGCCTGTTGACTTTTAGTCCTAATTGGTTCATTTCTTTAAAGATGAAGAAACAGAATTATAACTTGCTAATATTTTGCCTTCCATTTTATTGCTCTTTCTTAAACATTAGGATGTAGTGTTTAAGAATATTTGTTGTAAGCATGTCTCTGAAGATATCTCCCCAAGGCAGTATTTACTTTCAAGTTATGGTGATTATTTTGATGGAAAATAATTGATGCTATAGGATAAATTTTTATAGGTCAGTCAAGGGACCATTCTGTGACAGTAGTATTTGTTTTCCTAAGGCCTTAGCAGGTCTGTGAGAAAAGTCAGTGTAAAAAAGGATGGATACACTGGATGTAAAGTATTAATTATCAGTACATAGTAGATTTCAAATTTTTCCCCCATATAATTTGAGAGTCGGAATTTTAAAAAAAGAATAGTTTCTGAAACTTAATTTTCTGAGTATTTTGAAAAGATTCACTTCCATAAAACCTTTATAATCTAGGTACAGTAATGTTATTCTCCAGGATTGAGATGCATGATGAAACAAATAAATTTGGTGGAGAGCATTAAAATAACCAGTTAAAAAGTGAAAATTCTGTGAGCCAATTATTCGTGATAGATGTAGCCTTAGTCATGGCTCAAATCTCATTGAGTCCTCTTACAAAAACCTCTTCCTTTGATTTTGAGTATTATACAGTAGTCCTTTGTTTCAGACACCTTTCTCCAGGCTTGGTCCAATTTTTCTCTTTACCTTATTGCCAAAACTCTTGGAAAGAAGTTATGATGGAGGAGGGAACTGTTTTATGGAAAGAGAAAGAAAACAGAGGAAATTAAATAGAAGAACAGAGTTGTTTGATATATTAGAGAACTCTAAATGTATTTTCATATCTATCTACCTATCTAATCCAATTATCTGTCAATCACACTTCAAAAGCTCATCTTTTAATTCTGCTTCAATTGGAATGATTCTGCCTCCTGTTGATAGATAATGTTCCAGGGCTTGTTGTAGTTACCACTTTCTGCATAACTGTACACAGAAGAAAAAAGACACGATGTATTATAACCAAGCTCAGTTGCATTGAATATTGTGGATTCTTCTGTTTGATCCTGACTTGGCCCACCAGCCATCTCTCTCTCTCTCCTACTTCCTCATTTTCTAAAAAGATGTTCAAAATAAGACATTTTAAGTTTACACATGGAATTGCAGTAATTTTGAAGCATTTAAATTATCTAAAGCTTTCCACTCTAGCCCTTATTTTAAATCTAAAATTATTTTGCTAACATCTGTTTAAATATTGAAACAGATGACATCAACGTGTCCCTGATGTTCATTAGTGTAAGTTTTCTCAGATACTGAATAGTCACTTAAACTGTGTAGTAGATGTTTTCCTAAGGGGGATTCAAAGTTCAATATTCAAAGTATCCATGAAGGAAGGTATTTTCATTAAATTATTGGATATATTGGAATAAAAACAGGTAATATTACTAGGAAATAATTAAATCCTGATGATGTTATATAAATTCCTTAGCTGGTCAAATATTTCTTTTACTTCTTAAAATAAGTATATCATCAGCAGGGTTAAAAGCTAGTGATTTATTAGTTTAACTTAACAGATATTTATTGCAATCATTTTTCATCTTGACGTGGGATTCGATCCCGGGTCTCCAGGATCGCGCCCTGGGCCAAAGGCAGGCGCCAAACTGCTGCGCCACCCAGGGATCCCAATCATCTGATGGATTTTATCTTTAAATCAGGAGTAACATCCCCGTGAAAGTTCTCCTAAATCCAAATTTCTTTAATCAGCTTGAGTAATCCTCTACTTTTTAAATTTATTTCAAAATAAATATCAATATTCATCTGAGGTTTGATGTGTTGATTAACAAATGAAGAAAGCTACCATTTTTTTTCTTACGTAAAGTGTATTTTTCTTCCCTTTGCTTATACCAAATTTGAGATAGAAATGTAAAGTATTCTCTAGAAAATTTATCATAATTGCTGATTTCAGTTGTCACTGAATTGTCTCTCAGTTTCTCACTGCTTTTGTCAATGATTCTGAGACACACAAATTTTAATAACCTTTTAGCATACCCTGTATTACTTTAAAAGAATGTACAAAACTTAACAGTTCTGATGTACCAGAACAAGACTCCCACCTTTATGACGCATACTTTCCTCCGTTAATAAAGGATAAATAATTACTTTTTAAAGTTGGTCCTCAGCTAGAAACATAGAAAGAAGTATACTTAATAACAAGATCTATTTTTGTACAATTTAATAAAGAAGTAGTTCAAACAAGGCTGTTTGCAAGTTTTTCAGAGAAACACTTTTACTTTATAAATGTCATGTTTACTTTTAAGTTTTGAAATTTATTTGAAAATATTTTATTTTTATGTATTTCAATGGATCCTATTTCAAACTTATACATACATAATTAAAAACTATTTGAAATGGTTTTGTGGTATAGATAGTAAATTTATCTTTTCAAAATACCGATTTTAAATACTGTTAGAGGGTACTGTGTGTTTGAGACTCATTTTTTTATCATGAAGTTAAAAAATTAAATAAAATTCTTTATATTTTTAGAGCTGTTCTTTCTCAAATATTTTTAGCCAATATGCCAAAGAATAAGTAATTTCTTTACCAAAATTACTGTAAGCAGTTTTGAGCTGCCACTCAGAATACCCAGCCTTTACAGGCTCTGGCAGCAGAGCATGGAGATAAGAGATTGTAGGTCTTATGAATTTTTCTCTCCCCTTGGGAACATGTACCTACTTCATGAAATTCAGCAGATTCCCAGGAATAAAGCTCTGAGGACAACTCAGGACATTCAGAATTAATTGTAAACATTCTAGAATGATGTATTGTATAAAGCATTCATTGCAAATTCATACTAAAACAAACAGTAAAACCAAAACAAACCAAAATAGTCTGTGTCCCTGATATATATATATATATATATATATATATATATGTATATATATGTGTATATATACATTTTTATATGTATATATATATATTTTTTAATGAGCACTAAATCGTTTATTTTTATCTCACATGTAATATAACCAGACTAGTTACTCATGTCTTGGGAAAGTAAATCCTTGTGTGGCCATCAGAGCATTGATCAAATTTTTTTTATTCCATCGTGTCCCAATTTAATATTTCCCAAATATTCAAGATTACCTATAATCTACATGTATTTATCTAGGCATTAGGATGAGAAAACAAATGTATTTAGAGCTATGAACATTTGATTTATGTGCCTAAAACATATTGACTTATTTTATTATTATGAAACTAATGTCTAAAAATAGAATTTCATTCAAAAGTCCAAATTTTGAATATTTATATGATTTATAGAGTTTGCAGTTTGCAATTTCTTAGTCATTAAATAGATAATGCTTATTTTGAATTTAGTGACACACAGTGTTACTTGTATGGAATGTTCAGGTTGTGATGAAATCTTGAGATGGAAGTTGAAATAAAGGAAACTACTCCAAAAGAGTAGTAAGAAAGATTTAAAATGTTCTGAATTGTTTTCTGGCTTTGAAGTATGCAACCTTTAATACATGTGTTTGTCTTATATTGTCTTTCTGGGGTATTATACTTTGACTTAGTGGTTACTCCCAAATCCATCTCTCTTTTTTTTCTGAAATGATTTAGCTGTAATAAGACACTTGTTTTTCTTTTCTCCCTTTTACACTTTTTCTGCACAACTTTGCTTTATTCTTTAACCCCTCGAACTCAAATCCAAGTGAAGTATCACAACTTAGACTTCAAAGCAATTTTTTAAAAATCTGTTTACTTGAAAGATGGGGGTAATTCTCTTCCATGCTGTTTGTGATTTTTTTCTTTTAAATTAGATACTTCAGCAATTTAAATTTATTTCTAAAATGTGGGTGGAAAATTGATCTAAAACATTTAAATGCATTATGCGTTAAATATTAACTTTATTCTGCTTTATCTCGACTGGTTAAGGAGCCCTAAATTAAACTTGTAAGCTCAGATCAAAGTTTGTTATAAAAATAAAGCACTAAAGTTTCTGAACCTATTTTGAATATCTAACAAGGTTTCTTGGTTTGTTATTAGGATACCATTTAAGGAATAGATAATTATTGTATAGGGTAAAATATGAGCTAATATGGGTAAAAACCTGGAAAGCACAATCTGTATATGTTTTATGGCCCAAATGTGTAGCCCCAAATTAGGCATGCAGGAAGCCATCAATATGTACTTCTGTAGATTGAGAATGGTTAAGCCAGGTCTCAATCTCCGCAAAGATATTCTCATATTTTAAGATTTGTTTTTCTTAAAAAAAAAAAAAAAAAGATTTGTTTTTCTTATGTCAGAGAACTTAAAGTTTGAAATTTATTTATTAAATAAATATTAATATTTATTAATATATTATATGCCATAATATTTCAGTAAATAATACGCCATAATATTTCAGTAAAATTGTAATTTTTATATAATAATCATGAAGAGATTGTCATTAGCAGTTAATGATTGAAAGATAGCACTTGCCTTGACAATAAACCAAGAGGATGGTATGAATTTGATATTGTCATCTTTATTACTCTTCCATTATGTAGTTTTCTTTTTTTTTTTTCAAAATTTAGTAAGGAAGTTAACTTGGATTGAAGACAGAGCTTTCCAAAAGTCATTTTACATTTATTACCCTGACTGATAAGGATATCTCTTTATGGTTTGGGAGCCACTGGTGGTCTTCAAAATCAAAACAAAGATATTATTTTTGCAAATAATCCTTTGTAATATGGTAATTTTAAATAGGAGATCTATAAACAAATTAATGGCCACCGTATTTAAAACACTTAAAATTATATTTTTTCTCTATGATCACTATTGCCTTGCTTTTTCTGTAGTGTTTAGCCAAATGTCTTTCACATGTCTAAGAACTTAGGTTTGATGTGATAAAAAGAATAGGATTACTTTGTTCAAGACAATTAGGTGTGTGACAGTTACTCCACTGCAAAACCTGAAAGGAATTTCATATATTCTATCAGTGGAGATACTTTAAAACAACATACATTAAAAAAATCTTTGAATCATTAAAAAAATCTCTGAAATAAACTAAGAACATACAGCTGGCCTGTGGGTGATCTTACTTTATGTTAAAGCCGCTTCTTTAGGTATGTTTATAGGAGTACATTTGTATGTAAATGGGTACACACATTTCTAATGTGGACACAAATGCATATACTCTGTGTGTGTGTGCGCACGCGTATATAGGAAGTGTATACGTGCCTGGAGTATATATACATGCATATGAAGGGAATCATACTTTCTTTTCACATGCTGGTTCCATGGATGCTTTATTTTCCTCGTTTTTGATTGATCTCCAATTGGCAGTGTCTCCCTGCACTTGAGCTTTAAGTTTTTCTGCCCCCATAGCCTCTTTGTCAAGTAGCTAATGATCTGTAAACAAACACTTAAATAGGGAGCTCCCGATTTACAGGAAGCCATCTGTGAATTCTTTTGTGATGTGAATAATCACATCCTAATTTATCTGTTTTCCAAGTTATCTGGCTTTTTTAAAAGAAAGGCTGTCAGGAGGTATTATTTTAGAATATGAAAACAAAGGGAATTGATCTCTCAGGTACTCTTGGTCTTTGAAAGTCTTGAACATTCTACAAGATTTAAAAACACATTTGATGAAGTGAGAAACATGCAATTAATAACAACACAGAATCCTCACTTAGCACTGTACAGATCAAGGCCAGTGAGAAAATTAAAAGCTAGGAACTGCTTAATATGCAATAATATATTGCAATCATATAATTCTGGATAATTTGTTATAAAGATACAGACAAATGAGCTATGCTCCATATTTCTGAGTAAAATAAAACGAGTATTATTTTAGGAATTTATTTCCTTCCTTCTATGTCTCTTTGTACTTATAGAAATAGGCTTATTCTTAAAAGATATTGTGTGGTTTATCCCTAAATATGTGTATCCAAGGTAATTTGTTTCACTATCCCACTTTAGGGGGTGTGAAAATCACCAGTCAGCTTATAAAAGCCTTTATAAAGACCAATGGTTAGAGTCATTGTGGCTTATAAATATTTGAAGTGGTTTCTATGGAAACCATGAAATTAAGCAAAGAGATCATTTTAGATAGTATAATATTTGTATCTACTTTCTCTAGATAGTAGCAACCTAAACTTTTTAGGTAAGTTTTTTTTTTTTTTTCTGAAACTGCATTTCAAAATCCACTGAAAGATACAGGTAAAAATATGAATCGAAATGACAAAGTTTGGTATCTAGGAAGAAAAGGTCTCCTATCTTCTTTCTTCACACATATGTAAATAGTTCAGGTGCTGTATAAACCTGAAACCCAAAGTATCCTGGCTAAACATTGTAGTGAACTTTGAAGGAAAAATGCAGAATTTTGCTAAAATGTTAAATTATTAATCATTGGATAAAAGTATTACAGAATTCCATATGGTATCCAATTAATGTTAAAAATTTTATCTATAGTTGACTAAAGCTTTATTTTTTCATTGGGAGGGCCTTGCTTGAAGAATGTAGTTCTTCTCTATAGTAAAATGTCTTATTCGCTAATATCAATGTTTCATTTTAAGATAATAAAAATAGGCCTATTTAGTCAAATATTTTGACATGTGTTAGATCCATGTTGCTTGAAGACTAAATGGAGCTGTAGTGTAAGGTTTTTGCTAGAGCGTCCATTAAAGACTTGAACATACATTTTCAAATAAGATAATTTCTTATTTTCTAAGGAAATTTGTTATTTTACATATAGTTCTTGGGGCTTTTCTGGAAAAATAAAAAGCTCTGTAGCTTTAATTTTATGAAGTTTAATGATATTTTAAAATGTGAAATAAGTCAAAGCATGTTTAAACTAGTGTCTTGGAATTTAATTTATAATTGAAAGCAAATACTTTTATGAAACATCCAACAGTCCTTCTTAAAATGCATAAAAACATGATAAGTAGGGAATTTAAGATATATTTAATGACATAGCATTATTTTAATGATGTGTGTTTTTCCCCATCTTTCTTGTGTCATCATAAATTTTATAAGCAAATGCTTGCATTTTAGATATGATCTCAGAAATTTGTTCTCCTGTTTGTGTAATATCAAGGATGTCTACAAGGACCTGAGAAATAGGATTTGATTGGGGATAATCCACTGTAATCCCAATACAGAAATCAAGTGTGGGGGGTGTGGGGAATGGTCAAAGCAATACATTATTCTTTCATTCTTTCTAGTTACCACCCTTTTTTTTTCAAATACCCCTGATTAAGAGTACTGCCCTCAACTCTGCATTCAAACAATGTCTTTTAACTAAAAATACAGGGAAATATCAGGTCAATCAATTAGGTCAACAATTTTGATTTGGTTATAGAATTATAAATGTCACTTAAAAATTGTTACTTAAAAAAAAAATTGTTACTTAAAAAAAAAATTGTTACTTAGTAGGATTATAAATATGGCATGAACCAATAGCTGTCAATTTCCAGTTATAGGGGATCCTTGGGTAGCTCAGCAGTTTAGCGCCTGCCTTTGGCCCAGGGCATGATCCTGAAGGCCCTGGATCAAGTCCCACATCAGGCTCCCTGCATGGAGCCTGCTTCTCCCTCTGCCTGTGTCTCTGCCTCTCTCTCTGTGTCTTTCATGAACAAATTAAAAAAAAATTCCATTTATATATTGTACAAAAGGCCGAAACGTTTAGAAGATGGCTCAATATTCCAACCCTACAATCTTCAGTAATGAAGTGGATAATGTTTTACTATTCTAATTTCAGTGCATGATAAATTTAATATTTTCACATGATACAGGACACGATACAAACTGTGACGTCGATTTGCATTTTGTATGCAACCTCTGTAAAGAATAGGATGGTTGGTTATCTAGTATCAGCATAGCTAGTTTTAATTCAACTCTATCAAATTTCTAAAAAAATGTTAATATCTTGCATAAGATATATTGCATAAGGTATATGGTATTTTTGTAAGTACTCAAAAAGTTTCAGAAACAATGCTAGAGAACTCAGTATTTCCACTGGAATGCAGTGTCTTTAGTGATAAGAATGTCAATCCATATATTTTTACAGATTAAAACTGAACCTGTGTCTTGTGTTTAACCTATTGGAAGTCACAAAGCCTTCCCATTTTATAGTTACTGCAGATTAGATCAGTAAATTAAAATTTCTTTCTGATCTCCAATAAACACCTCGTTTCCATTTGTTGTGAATGTAGCTGCACTTCTGGGTCACGAGCTTCTTGTCTCATGACTTTATCTTCTAGGTAGTTTTATCATGTTGAAGAGGGAATAACATCGCAGTGCGCCCAGCACAGGTCACTGAGTAGGAGACTCTTCATTTAGCAAATTTGTACTTTATAGAGAGACTCTTTAGAAGTCCTGAAGTGCCTGGATTCAATTAAATTTCAATGTCATCATACTTAACATATTTATTTTCTCTCATGAAAATGCTGTCAAATATTATGCAACTTCTCAAATTCCAAAAACACAAGGAGTGAAGTCTCAATTTCATGAAAATGTATTATTTCTTAGCATCTTGCATTCCTAGATTAGAGAATATGTTGATATGTCTGTTAGCAGTGCTTTGACTTGCTTTAAAATGCAGTTACTTAATAATATGAATTTTTATTGCTAACAATAAAAATTGGCTATGCAATATAATATTTGTTTCTGATCCAATATACAAAATGAAAGCTTTGCTTATTTATTTGATTGAAATGCAAAAGTGCAAGTGCATTCAGGCTCGTGTTGTATAGAATAGAACTTATTTTATCAGTCACTTTCATAACCTTTAAAGAGCCTTAAATAGTACATATGAAAAACACATTCATATCAGGTGCCCCTTGGGGATTTTTTCTTTGGTTTAAGAAAATTTTATTAAAAATCGGCATTGCAAATAACATTTTTCATAACTATATGTAGACCTGTTAAAATTTTTATTAAAACTGGAGTTCGGCCTGTTCTTTTTCATCATTCTATCAGATATTAAACTCCTGCAGCAGCTGTAGGAAATAGAGAAAGGGATTTTCAAAGGGATTTGAGTCTCCCTGTCTCTGTGCCTTTAGTGATCATATTATCATAACTATCACACATAACAAAGCTCTAAATCTGTAATTCAGATAAAGTAGTCAGGACTCTGAAATACAAAAATCCAAACATATGCCGTAACATTTTTTTGCATTGCTGGCTCTTTTAACATGGATCTTGTAAACTTGGAGAGGCATTCAAGAGATTTTGTGTATGAACACAAACTAAACAACATTGTTAGCGGTATGTTTGACAGAGATTTAATTAGAGGTATTTTCAGACATCCAAGCAGTTCCATTAAAAGACCATGCCTGCTTGCTCTAGCAAATTATGATCAAACCTCTGAAGGTTAATAAGAATGAAACTGGAAGCTTGTTTTGAAGCCAGGTCTATATGAATCTATGGCTAACTCTTCAACAGAGTCTGAGCTCTCAAGAGAGCAACATTTCTTAAATACAGTGTTAAAAAAATGGTAAGTATGGCCACATAATTCTTTTATGGATTAAGTTAAAAACAAGGGTAAAAAAAATTGTGAATGGGCTGACAGATTTTAAAATTATACAAGAAAGAATTATATGTGCTCTGTCTTCACATTTATAGGACAAATTTATAACTTAATGTCTACATGAGAAGAAGATTTGTGCTGTGGAAAGTTAGTGAAACTCTCATCAGAATTTCCAATCTGTTTGTAAATGAGCAGCCGTATGTATATATTTATTGTAAGAGTGCCTTCTGCTGGTCACACCTTATTTATGATGGAAGTGAATATATTGAGTAGTAATGAAAACTTGCATTTATCCTCAATTATTTTTTGGCTAGATTTATTGCCTTGGCAAAAGTATTTCTGTGAATTGCAATTTATATGCGTACAAATATAGTGTGCTAGAGATGAACATATTTTATTTCTCTTACACTTTAGCAATCATTGGGCCTTTTTAATAGTTTCTCCTAGGTAGAAAAGTATTTCCTAAATAATACAACTTGAAATGTGAAATATTTCCACCTGTTTACTTTTATTGTCTTTCTGATTTTGAAATTGATTTTACTGATATTTTTCTTTTCGGTCATACTGTGTCTAATTAAAACTAGTAGAATCCTTATATACTATCCATATCCATAAAATGTGTGAGTCATGACATTTATTTGTAAATTGAGAAATGCTGCAGAATTTAAACTACAATTTAACTGACAAAGTATTTTACAATATTTAGTGAAAATTATGTAAGGTTCTTCTAAATGTGAAGGCATAACAAAGAATGACTGGTTTTTGCTTTGAAAGAAAATCAAAGAATAAAAAGAAGCATGTATAATGATAAAGGAAAGTTGTATTTTTTCAGAAAATACAGCTAGCATGGCATTAAGTGTTTAATTCATTGTTAGTATGCGGTAAAGATGCCAATAAAATCTATTTATGAATGCATATTATTTCAGTTTTAATTTTAAGTAATCTTTAACAAAGAATGTACATAAGTGATTATAGAATAATCATTTTTTCCCTACCAAAAAGAAATGCTCCGATGAATTTTATAGAGGTATAATTTATACCAAATAAGATACTTTGCTGAATTACATTTCAAATGACTGAGGACATTTGATTATTTGTAGCCAAATTAAAATCTATACTGTGGGAAAAACATTTTATTTTGGTTTTTAAAGTCATTAAATTCTGCTTTTATGGCCTGAAGCAACATTTTTAAGAAGTTTCATTACACATAAATTAAAATTGTAAGTATATGATAAAATATTCACTTTATTTCATTAGAAAGAATTACTTCAATGGGGATGATTTTGCTTATGTTCAAAATAATGTTATATAGAAGGATTCTGCATCATTCTCTATATCACAAACATTGCATGTGAGTGCTAACTCAACTTAGTGGGAAGGACTTCCTGAGGGATGTAGCCCAACAGGGGTGAATTGTTTGGATGTTGAATTTAGAATTTGGAATAACTCACGGCACCATAACATGCAATGGAGAAAACACTGTAATTTTATTTCCCCCAAAATGATTTATTTCAAATAATTGACTTCTCTAGAAGTCAATTGCTATCATTATAATTATTTCCTAACATACGTGGAAGAAAAGTAAGGATTAGAAACACAATGTACAATATTTTTAGAACAGAGTTCCAGAGAGATTTCAATCAAAGCTGATTTTTTTTATGGGGGAAAGAGCACCCGAGTAGCTGAGTCGATAGAGCACGAGACTCTTAAATGGGGAGAAAGCTAGCAGGAGAGTTGCTAAAGATGAAAGGGCTCTGTTTCAGGTTCATAGACCAACATCATCCTCCTTTCACCTGTGAGGAAATGCCTTATTTGCTTTATAAAGATGTTTACCGTGTGGCATCCATAACAAGAGTAGAGGTGTCCCTTGTAAAATTTTGTTTTTTGGAATAAAATACGATATACCTATATATCTTCACAAACAAGTGTCTAGTAGCTATTTATCCATGGGTGACTATTTCCATATTATATGTGCACATTTACACTTGCATAGATGCACCCATGAATAATGAACTGTGGAAATGTGTGCACAAGGACATGGAAAGAGACAATACATGACAGTGGGCAGTTAATGCACTTTCATTTCCATGAGTTAGGGATAATTGCATAATTCATGAATGGCAGAGAAAAGTCACAAGTGTGAATTGCATATGGGCAACTTAATATATGTTTAATGGTGTCCCTACCATGCTAGTTAAAGGCTGCATTTAAACTTACATCAGTTGTAGTTTGGAATCAAACCATTTTAAGTGGCATATTGATAGGAATAAAAAATCAACTCAACATAATGTTATTCTTGCCTAATAAGGATAGAATATTTATAATCAGTGTATTCTGTTTTTGCTTATTTTGCCAGCACACTGGGTTTTCATATCTTTGTGTTAATTATGATTTATTCATATTTTACTTTATGCAAGGCATAATATAAACAAAATTGTGTTCTCATCTTTTTTTGAAATTACTCTGTGCCGTCACTTAAGCTGTTAAATTCACTGAAGGCCTTTGATCATATTTACACCATGCTTAACATAGACATTGTAATGATGATGTGTATTCCATAGAGAACAGTGGTCTTTAGCCAGAACTTCAGGCATTTCATATTTTTTTTGAAATGTATAATAAATCTAATTCCCTATGCTTTTGTTTGTTTTGGTTGCTAGATTTAATCCATAGTACTCAGTAATTAAATATTCATCGAGAAATACTTACTAGTATCATTTAAGGAGTACAGACAAATGAAATAGTTAAAGATGCTTCCATGAGAAGAGCAATGGATTAGCAAATTTAAAAGATCTCGAACACAAACTGCTATCAGGTCCACTAATAACACAGGGTCGCTCTGGGGAACATATGTATTTATATACTTCCACACACTGTATATGAATACTGAACCCATATGCCTGTGAGCAGACCTAAAATTGTCCCTGAGAGTTGTAAATTTTCATCATCACTCTGAAGACTTGAATTTAACCTTGTGCTTTATAATGTAACTCCAATAGGAAGGAAATTTCAAAACCCAACCTCATTATATCCTTGTCTAGGCAACTTCATAAACACCACTTTATAGTTGTTTCCATCAGTGCACTGTGCTCCTGCTTCATCCCGTGAGTCACTGTATACCTGGGAGGAAGTGAAAACATTGAACCTGATATCTCACGTGCAGAAGCTTTTGGTATTTAGACAGCAACTACTGGATATTGGTTTCCTGAGATGCGCAATACTTAATGAAATGATGTATTTTCTCCTGTAGGAAAAAGAAAGTACTTGAGATCCAATTCTAAATTAATTTACATACATAATTTTAAAATGTACTAATTTTATCACATGTACTACATTATTAAAATGTACTACATTTTATTCTTACAGGAAGAATAACGTTTTTAGCATAAAGAACACAATGCCATTCATGTAATACAGCACAGAATTTCTGTCTCCATTATTAAAATGCCTACAATTTGTCAACATTGTAAAGCATACTTTTCCTCTTTTATTCACCAGAACAGACTAATTGCACATTTTCAGAGAAGTTGTTGGAGATTCCATAGTCAATATTATTATAATCATTCTTGGGCATCAGACAGGTATTTAACAGTTTGGTTCAGGTTGTCTAGGACAACAGAAATGTTGCTAGGCTGCATTTCCAAGCCACTGGGATGAAATCAGTTGTGACAAAGCAGTGAAGATTAAATTTGTAACAGATACAACACCTTTGAAGTACTAGCTTATGATTTCACAGTGGCATTATAAGTCTTACTGCAGTATTTAAGCAGTTAGAAAGAATGCTGGTTATTAGCAGTTGAATTTTGTAAAATAGGATTTTATTGTCTTCAAATAGCCATGGCAGCAGTTTGTATTATCCTAGTACAACATTTTTATAGCCATGTATTAGCGTTGGTGAGTATTTTTTCACGCTCCTCTTTTTCCAGGTAAATTCTTTTATCTATATGACCTTATGTTATATAAATCTAGAAATACATATGTATTTCTAAATATGAGCAGGTATAATACACAAAATTTAACTATATATACATATACAATGTATTTTAAAATTACTAGTATTCTATAGAAGACCGAAGGAAGAAACTCTGCTTTATTTCTCCCAAATAACATTTAAACTGTGAGATATCAAAGTATTTCAGACCTCACAGAATAGTATGTATAAAATAAGTGAAAATATATAATGCCATAAAGCTTAACTGTTCCCTTAAAGTACAGCATTAGCAATACATAAAGCAATTATGCTTTGTTACTAAATCTGATCACATTGAAATTTCCTGTCTTATCGTATGTCAGAAAGAGTCTGGTTCCTAAAAATAATGTCTAGAAATTTTGAGGTATGCAATAAACCACTGCTTGATGGGGGAATGTGATCTGCACAGATGTTTTATTAGGGAAGCATCTAAGGTTCCAGCATACAAATTTGAATACCAAAATTTTATGTAAGTTACTTAATATTAAACTCTTGTAATGCCACTTTGTTTTAATGACTACATAGACTTTAATGGGTTAACTCTGTATGAGGGTCAGGTTTTATATGTTTATATTTTCTTAGCCTTGGTCAGGAGAAGTGGTTTTGCTTGCCCTTGTGTGGTGCCGGAGTGGTAGGGTTTCACTCCGTTTGAAAACCTAGCACATCCCAAGAGGTTACCTTGGTGTAGATTTCTTTCTTTCTGTATTAAATCGCTCATTGTCGCAAAGTGACTGGTGCTGCTGGGCTTTGAAAAGAACTTCTAAGAGGTTAAAAAAAGCTTCTGTATGAAAGGATTTTTTACTTCTGCAGACAGAATACAGTTTGCAGCTGTTTGACTTGCGACAGTGATATGGATCTGATTGTATACAGTATAGCGGGGGCCGTGGATGCAGCTGGAATAGAGGTTATAAATTTTAAAAGCGATGCAGATTTTTGCCATTAATTGGCTGCTAATAAAAGCAAACTCGATGGCTTCTAACTGTGGGAGCCTGTGGCTCTGTATCTGATATCAGGAATTCATACACATTACACAGTTTTAGTGATTCAGACCACGACTAATTGAAATATGAGGCATACTGATCAAATTTAGCATTACCAGCATGCACTATGGTTTGGGACTGTATGGCGACAAGGTAGCATTTATTACTTATTCTCCATAACACTGCTTGATTGAAATATCTAGCTATGTTGTCAGCAGAGGCCCAGCTGGGCTTTAGTACAGCTAATTAAGTCATTAAAAGAGAGGTCAAGCAATCTAATTCTTGCATACTAAAGTACAAAAAAGTCTTTTATTATATTTTTTTAATAAGTTAAGATTTGAATTTTTAAAGAAATTTCTTTTTAATAATAAATGCATTTGCTGGTTTATTTATTAAAGTCTTAATTTAAATATATAGAGGTATGAAATTATGAACTTGTCAATACACAATTTCCAAGCAGTTTATATGGTTATGTTCTTTAGTAAGTATATTATATATGTAGTTTTTGAAAGTTGTTCAATAAATTAAATATTGATTTAAGGGTTATAGCTTCTGATACTTTTCAACTGATTATTTCAGTACAGTAGTCTCTTTCAGGGGAAATTTTAAAAAGATATATGTTGTTGTGTATATTATGCATCAGAGCATAAGTCAGAGCAAATATATTCTTTGTTTTGAGGGCTTTTTGGGTAAAGGTAGGTATGAGATTCTAACGGTTCATTCCTTTGTAATTTATCAAGTACCTCTTGAAACACTTTTCTCTATTTGAGAAAGTATGTGAGATTGTGTCAAATGAGTCAGGGGGAATGGAAACATTAATTTGATTAACATGTATTAGCATTGCTCAAAGAATTTTTTTTTTAGTTGTGCCAATTACTGATGTATTGCGCAAAACACTGCTTATTTAAAAGTGTATGAATGATATAATGACAATCTAATACAGTATTTTAAGGGATGACTAATTTGTTTTCCTTTATTGATTTAATATGTATGGACAGTCCAATTTACATTTATTTCCTCATGATAAGTACTTCAGGTAAGCAACAAATAGTGGATTTTCCAGAAATAATTAACCAACAAATGAATGAACATCTTCGATGTATTGTATCAATTTCCTTAATAGTTTGGAGAACAGTTTCTAACTTTTGTGTCTTTTTTTTTTTCTTTTAACATTAACTCTCAATCAGTTATAGTTTCCAAAGCTAGAATAGAAGCTAGAGCATGAAGCTCAAGTTTGTCCATTTCATTACTGTGTATTACTGGATCCTGGAAAATATTTGGGGGAAGAAAAATATTTAAATTGCACATTGAATTAAATTGACAATGAAATTAACTTCTGTTATAATTCTGGATCCTTATTTGGTATACATCACTAATAACTAGTAGAATCAGTCTTCTTAGGGTACTATATTATTAAGAAAATTCAAAAATCAAGTGTGTAATAAGAGGAGAGTGATTGGAGAAGCTTTAGAAAGTATGGTCAAACTGATACAAAATAGTTCAAATTACAAGTGCTGTCTTAGTTAGAATGGTTGGAAATATCAAATGAGGTCTGCTTTCAAAAAATCCTAGGAAAGAACTATAGTGAGATGTAAGTCTTATTCCAGTTTTCATATCTGTTGAGGATCTGCTTTCAGCATGAGATTGACATGGGACAACTGTTACTAATTTTTAGACTTTTATTAGAGCAGAGCATGTAGCTCTAAACAAGCTACTGCTATTTTGGCAGGAACTGTACTTTTTAAGTAAAATCTGCACAGACATCAAATAGTTTTATGATAGTGGCTTTCCAGAGATTGAGAAACTTTGCACTATGTAAATATAGCTAATTGTTCTGTAACTGTTACTGCTTCAAGGCTTTTAGAAGCAAAATTGTAATTTTTAAAATAAGGTCCAAGCTGCAACTCTCCTGGCTAACATATTTAATTCTATTGTTATTCAGATCTTCTGTAGAGCCTCATGCAGTATAATAGAGAGTGGACGCTGGTGCACCTGTTGTGCGATGTAGCATATAGGAAGTATGTGTTCACAAATCAGATCACGAAAACAATCCTTCTCCATGATCACTGTATAAGTTCTGTGGTAACTACAATAAAAATGAGTTTGTGTCTATTTCGTTACTGCTTATTCAATCTATATCCCAGCACTCTTTTTTTCTAAAGAAGAATAAAATCATGCCCTACTCAGAATCATACTAACAGAAATGGGAGTAGTTTATTGTGGCTCAAAGCTTGTATTAGAAATTTATTCTTTGTACCAAAAATAATACTGTGACTTCCTATAAACGTAACTTTTTTCATAGTAGGTTTTGTGAGTAATAATAAATCTTACATGAGTCACTGGAGAGACACATTTTAATTAGACATATGATAATGATCATATCTTTTGCAAGGTAAATCTCACTGTCATCAGTTAAAAGGAGTCCCTCCCTGCGATCAGAGTGGCAGACAAATTCCTTGTCAGCTCTTCCAGACTAACTCTCTCTTTGGTGTCCCTGATCTCCTGCCTGTCTCTCAGGCTACCACTCTCCGGCAGTCCTGGATGAGGCTTCATACCAGTCAAGCACTTATTATCAGTCTTCACGGATGAATTAGAACATGCATGAAGAGTTCACCTCCCTCAAAGACACGTTCAAAAGCTTTATTGTTAACATCGTTCCAAAATGGATTCAAATAACAAGTCAATGTTTTTTAGAAATTTCCTTTTCTCCCAGAAAAAAAATGTATATATATATATATATATATATATATATATATATATATATATTGTTTACAGATTGTCTTTAAAACTAAAGATCATACTATTTTTG
This sequence comes from Vulpes lagopus, assembly GCF_018345385.1. Lineage (NCBI taxonomy): Eukaryota > Metazoa > Chordata > Mammalia > Carnivora > Canidae > Vulpes > Vulpes lagopus. Next base: position 107,017,453 of record NC_054829.1, read on the forward strand.
TTAGTTAGCTACTTAAAATAAGTATCTCATTTTCCAGGGTCCCGAAAGTTTAAAATTTCCTCGTGTACATTAATGATAAGGCCAAGAGTATGGAATAATGACTGAAGACCAAAAGTCTGATCTCAAAGGAATTCTAGCTCAGTTTTAAAATGAGAAGTTATGGAAGGTTTTGGGTAAGCTCGCGAATCTCTGGGCACCTGTCCAAAATGAACCTCTAAGTCTTTTGAAGTCTACCCATCACTAATATCCACAGTACAGTCTAATCCAGCTGTCTGCCCCTTTTCCTGTTTCCCTTCCTCTGTCTTCGATCTGTCCTGAGGTACCAGTAGCTACATTCTGTGGGAGAGGTTTGGTAAAATGAATATTGCCTCTTGGAAATATTCCCATACACTGTATCAAGGGTTTTCTTTGGGAGAGATTTTGGGAAGAGAACAGGTAATACTTCAGTCATTTGTCTTTCTGACTGACATGAATTTACACTGTGATCATTCCTACTCAACTTTCAAATTAGAAGAACTATTTTAGCTATCAGTAATAATGATCACATCTTTGCAGGGTTTGTTGTCTATTTCAACAAAAGATTATACAATTTTAGAGAGTGGTACAGAGAGGTAGAAATTAATATAACAACAAAGTAAAATCTGAACATAGTTTCTAAGAAATCTTTGTGATATATGCATTAAAAATTCAGATTGTGGCTATAAGACATTTCAACTAACCAAAATACTTAAAATAGTGTCTTTTTTGAGAAACTCCTTTTTTGGTCATTTTATTGTGTTCATAAGTGGATATTCAGGTTTTTTTTTTTTTGAGGGACCCATTCTATTGAACTGTTTCTGAGACGGAAATTCTTTAAATATTTCTATGCATATCTTCCCAAAACAGTAGCAGAGTCAATTTAAGAATTTTATGTTGTTATCCCAGAACCCACACAAGTTAACTAAAAACATAGGGTGAGAGCAGAGAAGCCAGTTTCATCACTGCTCTGACCTGTGTAATAAAGCCCCATTTTATGTAAATAAAAGACTGATGAGTTTGAGAGAAGAAAGAGCATGACTGGAAAAAAGACTGCAAGTTCAGATAAAGAAAATATTGGAGGCTTTTCTTTTGTCTTTATTCACCATGTCTTTCTTCTTGTTTTTCTCTTCCTCTCTTGGATCAAAATCCCCAAAGCACTGAGCCAATCTACTGGGCTGATCACCATCCCAAGGACTAAGAAGTGCTACTGATGGAAAAAGGAAGATTCATACTCTTAAAAAATGAATAAATAAACAATCATTTACACACACACACACACACACACACACACACACACACATACATACACCCAAGCACCATTTAGAAATCTGGGTTCTTATCTCAGCCTTCCCCTATGATATTAGGCAGCTTACTAAACATTTCTAATATATGTGTTTTTCACCTTTAAGATGGAATAGTAACCTACTTACCTTTAGAGTTTCTTCTGGAAAATGAAGTGGGAAAATTCCTGTTAGAGAACTCTGAAGCTTCAATTACATTCAAAATTTCAACAGGGGTTTGTGAAAAGCTTATAAGCTGATCTGAAAATTCATATGGAAAGAAAAAAAGGACAAAGAATAACCAAGATATTTTCTGAAGATTAAGAATAAGGAAATATTGGCCATAGTGATCACAATGAAGTGCTACTGAGATGGGGCCAGACAAGCAGGTGAGAATGGAGAGCCTGAACAGAGACTCCTTCATAACTGGAGACTGCCTCATGAGACTGTGGCGAGATGATATATTACTCAAAAATGACACTAGGACAAGTGAGAGAGCCACATAGAAAAAAAGCAACATAAAATTCTAGATGAATTAAATATCTTAATGGGAAAAGCAAAAGTTTAAATCTTTTAGAAGAAATTATTGGAGGAAAGATAATGTCAGGACATAAGAGCATTTCTTAAGCTCCCAAGCACAAATCATAAAGAAAAAGTTTGGTATTTTGATTCTATTAAGATAAGAATAATTTCTGTATATCAAAAAGTTCCACAAAAATAGGAAAAGGTAAGTTAAAAAGGGAGAAGATATTTGTGATGTATGTAACTGATAAAGAATTAACATACAACATACATAAAGAATTTCTACAAATCGAAAAGTAAATGACATACAACGCAAGAAAAAATAGGAAAAGAATAAGGACTTTTCAGAAGAGGCAAACTAACAGAGCAAATGACAGATGAAAAGATGCTTAGAACCATGAAATGTAGATTATAATAAAGACAATTTATTATTAACATCTATCATGTTGGCAGTGATTAAAAATCTGGAAACTATTGAGTGTTGAGAAGGTTGTGAGAAGTGGGAATTTTTATGTACTGCTTACATGAATATAACTTAGAATAATAATCTTAAAGAATATTTTGCACTAGTAAATCGGAGAGTGCACACACTTTTAGGAAAGTTAACTAAATAGTGATAGTGATACAAGGACAAAGAAATAGTCTGGTCTTCCTCTTGCATAGAAGACAATGCATGAAGATTGCTCTTTTCCGTGCCCCATAATGTCAGAGTTAAGCAGGGAGCAGCTGGACAAACTGAAATGCAGTTTTCAGAGTCCCAGCACTGGAATCACAAAACAGAGCATAAACGATGGCTTTAAAACTGAGAGACAGGGCTCCTGGGTGGCTCGGTGGTTGAGTGTCTGCCTTTGGCTCAGGTCGTGATCCTGGGGTCCTGGGATCGAGTCCCACATCGGGCTCCCCGCAGGGAGCCTGCTTCTCCCTTTGCCTATGGCTCTGCCTCTCTCTCTCTCTCTCTCTGTGTCTCTCATGAATAAATAAATAAACCTTAAAAAAAAAACTGAGAGACAATAACAACAGGCTTATTCCTCAACTGTATCACAGAATACCTACTTCCTGTCTTCCTCCCAAACTCCAGAACATTACTTTATAATGGTAAAAGTAGGGGATACTTATTCCATGGTCCGTGGTCCATATACAACCCTGCAAGAAATCAGAATTATTCTAGCCTCCTCCTTCTGCTTCTTTGCAGGTATTCCCAATGCAAATCCTCATGTAAACCTACTGCCATTAATAAGCCCTTTATCTAGCCCTGGCTTGGGTCTTCCATAGATTTCATTCCCCTAGAAAAACTTTGACAAATGACTTAGTCTCTCTCTGTACTTGAACTTCTGCCATAATCTTACAGGGTAACATTTATGTGAAAACCTGTGACAGACCCTCATTTCAGAGCTCTTCCATCTCCTGAATTCTATACCTCCATTTTGACTTCACAAAAGCCACCCAGCCCCACCTTAGATTTCATGATTCCTTGAACATCCTCCCGTGATCAAATCTTCATCTCTTGTTCTTTGTGTTTTTAGAATAAATATGGAATCGTCTGTCTCTTCCAGGATCTATTTTCCATTTTACTTGTTTTCTGACTTGGTGAAATCAATACAGTCTTCTTTCAACTCTTCAGTTTTCTCCTTGTCTATCAGTGCCTCTCTGGGTTTGTCTCTATCCTACTTACCTTAGACCTTAAGAACAACACTTTAACAATATTATTATAACTGGCTTTTATTGTCTCCCTCCAGCCTTATTCCCTCATCGTAGACCCCTTGCAGACCACCAATCCTGGATGAATATGGGGGTCTAGGTTCTTCATGCTTGTACTAGGAGTGCAACTGGGGCCATTACAGATTCTTACCTCTGCAGCCAAGATTCTTGTACATTTAGTGTGCTTTTGTCACCTCCATGTCTTCACCTTCAACCTGCTTGCAGTCTCTCCATTGCTTTACTGAATCTTGTCTTTCTGAAGTCAAGGATGACATTACAATTTCAGAATCAGTGAAAACTTTTCAATCGTTACCATACTTGGTCTCTCAATATATTTAACATTATTGAATTTTTCCACATTTCTGTGTTATTTTTTCTTCATATCTTCTTCCACCATTCTGCCCTTTCTTAGTGAACTTTTCAAGCTTTTATTTTTTAGGCTCTGTCTTAAATATTGGTGTTTTATAGTTCTTTCTCATTTTATATGTTTTCCTACTAGTGATGCCTTTCATTGCTGTGGTTTCCATGACCACAAACACACAATTCATGCCTCATCTGTCTTGTATGGATCCTACCTTGCATGTGCAAATTCCTACTGATGTCCTGTATCCACTTTGACCCCTCCCATTCTGTGTCTTGTTGCCACCTTCCCAGCTTATTGAGCCAGGAATATGGTGGCAAGTTAAATCTCAGCCTTTCCCTCTTCTTAGTTCTGCATATTTGAGCAATACCACATCTTAAAAGAGTCTTTCTGAAAATCTTTAAAGTGAGACCCTTCCTTCTAAATCTCCCTACTTCATCCTTGTTGTCTTCTAGTCCATCCTCCATTCTACCATGGAAGTGACTTAAAAAAATAAAATCTAACTTTCTTGCCTTCTGACCTAACATTTTCTTATAGTTCTCTACTGCCTACATAATATCCTCAAGGTATACAAGTGTCTTTGGAGTCTGACCTCTGCCTAATCTGACTTCTTCGCCCATATAGGGTCCGTGGCGCAGCTATTTTGAACTTCTTGCCAATCCCTAAATATATTCTGCTTTTTCATGTTTTTTTCATGTTTGCATATGCTGTTCCCTTCATCTGGAACAACTTTTCCCTCCTCCGTCTCCATCCCTACTCAGTCTGCTTGGAAACTTTCAACCTTTCTTCTTTGCCTGTAAGTCATAGATGAAGCATTTTTCCCTCTGTGAAGCCTATGGAGATTATCATGTTTAACCATGAGAATATGGGACATAGCATCACCCATATATGGTTTTCAAACCTGGATCTGCCTGGATATAGTTCATAAGTAATCTTGATGGGCTTTAAAGTTTAATGGTGATGTATCACAGACTTCTTAGGTATGACTGCATGTGATAAGTGATCAAAGGGGTGAATGAGATAAAATACCCGGCCAGCACTGGGCATCTGGCAGACATTTAGTCAGATGTTGTTATCATTATTGTGACTGTGAATATTACTGTTAAGAGTGATGTTGTTAATAGTAACATTTCAGGTACTATCATGCAGAGTTAGATACTCCGTCCTATAGATGCTATATAGAGCTATATTGCCCATCTACATTTTGTGTATGTAACTCCTCCCCTTAAAATTGTGAGCTCCTTCAAGAACCGTTGGCTTTCTTATTATAAGTTAATTTAAATATGGCAAACCTCATTTCTGAGAATTTTTGAAGTGGCTTATATGTAATGATGCAATAATATATATAAGAATTATTTCAAAAGGAAATATGAGTAAGGAAATAAAGTAAAGCCAGAATAAGTTGGTTTATAAAACTGTGCATATAATCTTGTGTAATTCCCAAGAGCGGTAAGTTTTATCTGTGGGCTTCCTAGTGGCCAAGGTGAAATTAAAAAGTCACAATACCTACAAGAGAAAAATCTGCCAGTTACTGAGGATAAGCATAGATTTCCCTGGAACTGAGAAACTACTTTGATGTTCATCGACAAGTGACACTGTGGAATACCATGAACTGTGGTTCTTGATCTAGTATCATCCAGAAGCTTGTTAGATATGTGGAATCTCAAGCTCTCCTCAAATATACTAAGCTCAAATCCACATTTTAACAAGATGCCCAGGTGATTTATATGCTTTAAAGCTTGTGAAGCACTGTTAGAGAGGGCAATATCTTCAATAACTTCCCTCAAATGACTAGAGAGTTTCAAATGATGGTTTGTTTGTATGTTTGTCTTGGATTCAAATATACAGAGAAGTATTTCAGAAAATATAATCCAGTTCCCAGATTTGAGATACCTTTCATATCTTTCCAAATATGCTTTAAATCTCTCTTTTAATGAAGAAAGAAAATATCATAGTTACAGTTATATTTCTTTTCCATTCATTTTCCTCTGCCTTCTTCCTTGAAGGCAATCACTACTCTGAGGTAGGGGAGCATCTTCTCATGTACTCTCCATAAAATATAATTATTTAAGTAAGTTTTTTTTTTTTGAAGATCCTCAATAGAAACCCAGGATAGAGTATGAAAACCTAATCAGTAAGAGCAATTAATACAAAGTACAGAATCTGTGTGAGAAAAGTGTTTTCAGGCATAATCTAAGGAAAGAATTTAGATTTTTAGAACTAAGAGAGTGGGTGGAAAATTAAAAAAAAATGGTTGGGTAACATTTTGTTTTGGTAATTGGAGGAGAACTGGACAGGGAAGAATTTAATATTACATTCAGTAGCCGCAATACAGGAACAAAATGACAGTACTGGTGTGTCAGCATTAAATTCCAATACTTTTTTTTCTTTCTTTTTTAAGGAAGAGATGTTTACTACCTTTCACTACACTCAGTCTTTAGATACTGCTCCACTTGAGAGAGAGGAAAGCGCCAGGTATGAGGGCTACTGAGCTGGGGGAAGAGGCTCTAATAAAATATATCATCCCAACAGAAAACAGCCAGGGCCTAGAGAATGGAGCTGGCCCCAGAAGAAGAAAGGGCACAAGGAGAAAAGGGAGTCTAGGTCAGAGAAAGGATAGAGACTTAGCCCTGCTGACACCTGCACACTCGTCTCTGCTCTCATCCTTCACTTTTCTTCCCTGCTATTCTCCCATTCTCTGGAAAATTCTTCCTCCCACCCTCAAATTTTATGATGACTCCATTTGGATCTTCTGAAAGTTTCCCAAGTTTGTTCTGGAGAAATGACCAGTAAGTGTAGACAAGTCGCAAATGTAGAAAACATGTTCAAATTTATCAGTAAGCCAAGAAATGATAGTTAAAATAGCATAAAATACCTTGGAGGCATTTTAAACCTAAGGAAAAAAGAAGTGGTTGGAATACTTTCAAAATGAATGCAACTTCGTTCAACTCTCAGCAGCTTTCGTTCTCTAGGTCTATCTTAAGTATAAATTATTTTAATTTGAGGCAATTTTCAAATACAAAAAGGAACAGTGGTGTATGAACCAAGTGAGCCTTTTGGCACTTAAGAAACAGAATTCCAGATTTCTGAAAACTGATGAAACAATCACTAATTATATTTTCTGGTAAGAAGCTGGAATGCAGATATTTGTAGTACATGCAAAGACAAAATCGCTACTCCATTAGGTATAGTCAGAATGTCAAAGGGTGTGGTGAAAATTGCACATTTACTCATCATGAAACAGTGTAGGGTCTTGAAAAGGATATTGAAAAGGGGAAAATCTGGAAAATCTGGAGACTGGGATAACCTACATCAAATATGTTATATGCTCTCATTTGTTAATCTTTATGTGTGATCTTTTGCTAATCAAGTCTGATTAGCTGTGGAGGGCAATATAGGGATTTGGTGGTGGTAGTGGAAAGGTATGTCAGGTGGAAGGATGGTCTAGATCTACATGTTCACTAGGATCCTGCCTCGCTTGACCATTCCCTGACTCTGGTAAGACTGCCCCAGCAAATTGCAATAAACTGTCACTTTCACAGATCATAATGAGAGGCTGTCCACTTTTGTGCCGAGATGGAAGATGAATGACACTGTCCTGTGAGATTTATCACTACTAATATTAATTATTGTTATTTTGCTTTTGGAGTCTTTATTTTTGACGTGGTCTAAAATTCCCAAGGGTAAAGGTTAGCCATTTCAGGATTTCACTGTACTCTTCCCAACCCCCTTCTCAACCATTGTTATATAGAACCTTCCTAGAAAAGTGAAAGTAAAAACAGTAAAGTGAACACAGGCAGAAAATGTTTAGGATTTTTATGCTTGGGAGATGATGCAAACTTTCCCACTTAAAACATGTTTCCAAAAGAGAGAGGATTACTTTAGTATGGCACCAGGGAAGCTCCCTTCCCATCCATTTGGTAGAGTGTAGTCATTTTTGATGTAATGTCTATGTGATACTGAAAAGTCATAACTTGTCCTAAGCTGCATGTAGGCTTTAAATCTCTCTTTTAAAGCTCTGTTTATTTTCATTAAGCCTTCTCTTTTTGACTCAGGTGATGTATTTGTGTTTAGAAATGTATAACTTTGGCTTCCTTGGCTCTTTTCCCCTCATGCAGATTTTATGCTGGTACATGTGCACTAAAGGGCATTTGTGTAATTACTTGTTTCATCTGGAAGCTCTGTGCACTTTGTATGCTCCTCAGCACATCCACAGCTCAGGTATTAATAATGTTTTTTGATGAGTTGATGAGGTTGATACTGATGGTGATGAAAAGAAAATGAGAATAAAATTAGTATAGTGAGATTTAGGAACAGAGCAGAAGTATGTATTCATCTTTACCTAAAGTGCTTTGCAGGAAAAGATGTATTATGCTTTTCCTAACCTAGAATGTCTGTGGCATTCATGCTGAAAATATACTCATGGCTACTTGCTTGTTGACTTAAAATAGACATAGACTTGATTCCAGCTGTAAGTTTTGTGGCTATTTGTTCTTGTAAGATGAGAGAAAATCATCTTTCTCTATCATTTAGTAATCTAAAAATGTAATAACCATGTATTATAATTTATAGTTTTTAAGAGGTCACCAGAGATTATTTAGCTCTATTTTTAGATGGACCAGTCTATATTATTCCACACAGAATATATTTTTAGTGGAGAATATGTTACTTTCAGTTATTCTGGGATTACAAATGTTGCTAAACAAATTGCTTGATTTTACTGTTAGAAATTATCATTGGTATTTGTATTGTTCTTTGTCTTCATATGTTTTTTTTAGAGTTTAATTTTTTTAATTTTTTAAATTTTATTTATTTATGATAGGCACACAGTGAGAGAGAGAGAGAGAGAGAGGCAGAGACATAGGCAGAGGGAGAAGCAGGCTCCATGCACCGGGAGCCCGACGTGGGATTCGATCACGGGTCTCCAGGATCGCGCTCTGGGCCAAAGGCAGGTGCTAAACCGCTGCGCCACCCAGGGATTCCCTCATATGTTTTTTAAAGTACTGTAATATTGATTCTTTCCCCCAAGAGTGTTTTATGAAAACTCTTAATTGTTATTGCTATATATTGTAGATTAGTTTCTACTTTTTCTTAGCCTGCCATGATTACTGTCTATTGGCCCTGATATTTAGGTATGTAGCATCTATGTTTTTTCTCCTTTAGCTTTCCATTTTATGAACTAGAACCTGCCTTAGGACTTGGAAAGGTGGGCTAGTATTTGGAGGAATTGGCCTAGTTTTTTCCCACCTTTTTCTGTTTCTTATTACTGGATCTTGCTCAAGAGTGATACATTTATATCTGGATCACATGGGTAAAAAGCAAAGGTATACCATAGATTTTCTTGAATAATAATATATGGCAGTGGAGCCAGGGAATAAACATTTTAACAAATACCCTAGGTGATTTGTGTGCATTAATATGAAGAATTGCTAGACTTGTAATCCCTTATACTGCTTTCACAACCATCCATTGTGACCATGAAAGTATAGTTGATTTTTAGTATAGCCTCTTAGACTCCAGCCAACCCCTAGCTAAGAAAACTTGAATAGCAATGTCATACTAGATCTGATTGAAGTTTGCTAAGATGTCTTGAGGTTCATATTAAATGAAATCTGAGGCTTTTCTGGGGTTGATGGGGGATTGGATCTAATGGGGCAGCCTTTTTATTACAATTAATTTTGCCCTAGCTTCCAACTGGATGTAATTTGGTTCATTCCTTACTTGTTTTTTCTAGCTCAAATGGAAAGTCATCAGAATGTTCTGGGGCCACTCAGTATCAGCTTTGGAATGGAATATGTCCCTTTCTCTGAGGAATGAGAGTAAAGATATTAAAGTAATAATATAGAAAATTTATTAGCTCTTCAGCCTCCTTCCAGCCTAACAAGACATTTACAGACATCTACCTTCATTCTTCCCTTTTACCTTTTTCTTAAAATGGAATAAATGACACTGCCCACTCCCTCTCAGCTCTTCTTCCATTTGTGCTCTAGATCCCAATTCTCTCAATCTCTAGGTGACTTTGATATTATCACCATTTTTTGGATCATCAGTCTTTTCTTCTTGCTGGCTCCTTTTCTTCAGATTTTTCCCATGCCCAAATCTTCTTTTTGGAATTCAATTTCCTCCTCTAAGATCTCCGTATCTCTCTTCCCCTCAATGGTCTAACTTAAAGACCTCATCTTACTTCATCTACGCTCTCATCTTACTTCATCATTCTCCACTTTTTCCCTCAACCCACTGTGATTTGATTTTGGGGCCCTCACACCACCAAAATGGCTTTGTCAGTCACCAAACGTCTTTTTATCAATAGACACTTTGCAGTCTTTTTCTTTGTTAGCTTGGCAGTGTGTGATATCATTGGTCATTTCATCTGTCCTGAAATCCTTCCTTCCTACTTACGTAGCATCCTTAGCTCTCCCTCATCTGCCACTCTACTTCTTATTCTGGTAGTGCTATATGTGTTTCAGTTCTTTGAGTTCTCTATCTTCCATCTGAACTTTTTGTTTGTATTTCCATCTATTTAGACCATTTTTTCCCCTCTTCATTGATGCCTCCACCCTATCCTCTATTCCCTTCCATACTGCTTCTCTGTTTCTTCAACTCTGGCTAAGTTGCTCATCTTATTCACTTCCACAGAACTTACATGAATTTTTTTCACTATATTTTTTGTTTTATTTTTTAAGATTTTATTTATTCACTTGAGACAGAGAAAAATATAGAGAAGGCATAATCAGGGTGAGGGGTAGAGGGAGAAGCAGACTCCCCAAAAACAGGGAGCCTGGAGGCTTGATCCCAGCCTCCAGGTTCATATCCCAAACTGAAGGCAGATGCTTAACTGACTGAGCAACCCAGGAGTCTCTTTACTTTTACTTTAATTACCCATTTGCCTACATTCCTCACTAGAGTATAAACTATATAAGACTGAGCAATGACTTTTCTCTGGTGCCCAGTAGTCTATGGTAGTGACTGATATAGGGATTAGACAAGAGTATATATATATATATATATATATATATATATATATATATATATATATAGAGAGAGAGAGAGAGAGAGAGAGAGAATAAATGAATAGAAATATACATGTACATACACTTGCATGGGCACATGCACACACACACAACTATGGTCCTATGGCTATTGTGAAAAATCTAATTGAGTATGTGACAATATTTCATCTCTAGGCCACAGATTGAATCAACTACTATTGGGAAGATACATTCACAAAAGATTGCAATAAAAGATAGGAAATACTTGGAAAAAATGGGTGATAAAAACAATATACATGTTAAGAAAGGGGTGATTGTAGGCTCACCCTAGGTGAGCAGTATATAGAGAAAAAAAATGATTTTAAAACTTAACCCTAAACGGTAATGTGAGTTTTGAAAGGGAGGTACAGGAAGAAGGTGTTTCTTAAGAGAACTTATAACAGTGTAGAAAAGCACAGCACAAAACTGGGAGATAGTGACAAGCCAGGTATTCAGCTAGAGCAAATATGTTCGAGACAAGAATAAAAGAAAAAAATTGGGAAGGTTGGCAGACTGTCAAAATTTATAAAATAAATAAAGTTCAAACTTTACACTTTAGTAAATGGGAAATCACTAAAATACTAAACTTCATGTTTTTTTTCCCCACGCTATACTAGCATAAAGTTTGAAGTGATTAATTATATTTGTATTGCCCCTTACACACGCAGTCATGAATTCACTCAGCCTCAACTAACGTCTCAGCACTGGTACTAACAGAGCTCAGGTGTCTCACAGTCACAATGAGCTGACTGCATGCTGGTTCTGTAGAGGAAATAATTGTCCTGGACAATTTATTGTTTCACTATTTTAAACTTTCAATTAAGATAAAAAAAATTACCATGATGCCTAACGGTTCTAATTGACAATTACTTAGTATTAACAGAGAATTGAATTAATATGAAGCACACCATTCCCGATTATTAGGGAATTGTTGAATGAGGACAGATCTAATTTTAATTTCTGTGGCATGTACAGACATCAGACATTCTCCTTTGGTACCTTGTACTAAGTCATGAATTTTTGCTGTCCCTCCACAGATTTCTGGCTCATATTCAAGCCTATCTGAATTCACTTTTTAATATTATTTATATGTCAACTGAGTGATTTGCTAAACTTAAATATATCTTTAAACATGAATTATCTTCCCACAATTGATCTAAATGTGATTGAAAAATACGAGTTTAGTTACTTTGTGCATTTTTACTATATACTTTCATGGTGCTAACATCTTATAAATGAGACATAGCCTGAACTACAGCTTGTGTACTTTTATTCCCTTTATGCTAGTTTACAGTCTAATTTCCAAGAGTAGTTGATTCAGTCTCTTTAGTCTTCAGGCTTTCAATACCACACTCACTTCTCTGAACTCTTAGGAGATGCGCTTCTAAGTTTCTGACAATTCAGCACAAATGTCCTCTGGGGGCTTCCTAAGGAAACCCACAAATGCGCTTCTTGAAAGACCACCTTTTGGATGCTTGCCATGGCAGTGTTGGCTAACATTAGATAAAAAAGAACTATCGACTGGCACTAGCTAAGTGAAAATACGTTTTCTTTTCTTAAAAACCCCTCTTCTCCTGCTCCAGCCTTGGAATATACAGAAAGGGGAAGGAGAGATGATGAGGACATGGAAAAAATAGCTGCCATCCTGTTTTCCCAGAGTCTGCTTAGGCTGGAGCTGGGGTGGGAGGGTTGGGGGAGAGGGGGAAAGTGGGATGATTTGGATTGGATGTTAACTTCAAGTTTTAAATTAAATTCATTTGAAATCCTAAAAATCTACAGTAGGTGTTAATTTTCAAAATGACTATTGTTTTAGCTGAAAATGCCCTGATAGCTACTGGCTATCTTATAGTCCCTCTCTATATTCCCTCCCTCTTTCCTCCCTTTCATCCTTCCCTCTTTCTTCCTATCCTTCCAAAAATATGGAGACCATAATCTATATCAGGCACTGTGCTAGGTGTCAGAAACATGCAAGGGAAAGAGACAGAAATAACCTTTGCCTTCATGGAGTTTGCATTTTAGTATCAGAAAATCAGTAGTTAATAATAGTTTTGAACTGAGACTGAGTGAACTGAGAGAGCATTCCATAAAAATATTTGGTAAAGAATATTCCATGCAGAAGGAAAAACAAACATAAAAAATATTAAATAAGAGTATTATCAGTGGTCCTGAGGAAAAGCAAAGGCTCAAAGAGATACGGGAAAGTGACAGAAGATAAAATTACGCAAGTGGGGCTGGGGTTGGATGATGCAGGACCGTGGGTCTTTGGGTTTATTAAATGTGATAAAAAACCATTGGATGGCTCCAGTTGGCAACATAACTGGAACTGGGTTCCAAATATAGATAAGCTATTAGGGGGACAAGAGTGGAAACCAAATGACCCCGTTAGAAGCCATGCTAGCAGTCCAGGCAAAAGATAATAGATGGTTTTGCTAAGGAGACAGTAGATATTATGGGACATAATTGGATTCTGGTTATAATTTGAAGATGGAGCCAACAGAATTTATTGATGGACTAGATATGAACAATAGAAGTCAAGGATGATTCCCAGGTTTCTTTGTTTATGTATTTGTTTGTTTTCCAGAATAATTGACAGAAGCTTGGTGTCAATTACTGTGATACAAAAGACCACAGAAAGCAGATTTAGGGGGAAAAAAGCCTAGAGTTCAATTTTTGTTATATAAGTTTGAGATGTCTATTAAACCTGTTACTTGGGGTATAGGAGTCTGTGGTTGAGAAGAGAGGTAGGATAGGAGATGTAAGTATGGTAGTCACCAGTTCACAGCCAGCACTTAAAGCAACATGATTGCAGTTGACCATCTTGGGAAGGCAAAAGCAAAGAGGCTGGAAAACTGAGCCTGTCTTACTCCAGCAGTTAAAAGAATGGGAAAGGAGAAGTATCCGTCAGTGGAGGCTAAGAAGCTATGTCCAGTGATTTCCTAAAAGTCAAGTTGAAATAAAGAAGTCTCAGGGAAGCGAATGTGATCAGTTGTAAAGTGCCATGAAGTGATTAAGTTAGATGGAGACTAACTGGACGCCATAGGTTTATAAGCATGGCCATCCAGGTAACCTTGATGATGGAGGTTTCAGTTGAGTAGTAGAGTTGAAAGCTTGATTGAACTTGATTTGGGGGAAAAAGAAGATAGGCAATGGGGAGAATAGTTTTGATAATCCTTTAGAGGAGGTTTGCTGAAAAGAGGAGCAGAGGAATGGGATGAGAGCTGTGCTGATGAAGGATCAAATGAGGGTTTATTTCTAGATAGGCAATAATACAAGATGTTTGTGTGCTAGTGGGAATGATCCAATAGAGTACGGGGAAGATCTTGATGTGGGAGAGGAAGGGACAATTATAGGAACAAAATAGAAAAGAAGATGAAAAGGGGGGTTATATAGAGTGAATAGCTGGGCCTTTGATATGAGCAATGACAGTGGTTGTGTCCTGCATACACAGAAAGAATACTGAATCTTGATACCGGTGTTAAGAGGATCAGGTCTTGCAGACCATGGGAAAGTCCTTCATAAACGGGAAACTAGAAAGGTAAAGACTTAATATTCTTTTGAGCCATATTTACCTATCAAATGGTCATGCTACCTACCCCGCACAGGTCTATTGGCATATGGGGCTTAGAACCTGCTGGAGGGGGCAGTCCGAGTGGCTCAGCGGTTTAGTGCCACGTTCGGCCCAGGGTGTGATCCTGGAGACCCAGGATGGAGTCCCACCTCAGGCTTCCTGCATGGAGCCTGCTTCTCCCTCTGCTGGTGTCTCTGCCTCTCTCTCTCTCTCTGTGTGTCTCTCATGAATACATAAATAAATACATCTTTGAAAAAAAGAAACTGCTGGAGGAAGGTAGCAGAAGCCTGTAGTCCTACATATTTATTTGAACATATAGCTTTTATATAATTAAATCAACAACAAGTACTGAGGCACCTTTGATGGGCCAGCTACTGAGGCAGGCTCTGTGGATGCAGTGATGGAAGAGACAAAGTCACTGCCCAATGAGTCTTACATTCTAAGAAAAAGACAGAATGTCTAGAAAGATGATTAAATAAGACATGGACTGGTGACACTTGACAGACTCTGACTTCATTCCTTTGAGATCAAATTTATTAAATATGGTGCCCATGTGCCCCCAGAAATACAAAATGTGTTCTGGTCATGGTGACAGTAATTATTTCTCATTCTCACAAACTTGTGAGACAGGTGAAGAAATAATTCCCATTTTTCAGATGAGAAAGTGCAGATTCAGGGAATTGAACAAAACTTGTAAAAGAAGACTCAAATATAGATATTTGGGCCTCAGGCTTATTGTCTCTATGATTGCAGGAAAAGGTTTGTTTAATAAATTGAATATGCTCATTATTCACTTTAAAAATCATCCAATGTGTTAAAAACAAATACATTTGTAAGCATAAAAAAATTATCATCTTTTAGTTTTCAAAAGGATCTAGGAAGTTTAGGTTTCTACTTTTTGAGAGAAATGCAAAACTATATTGTTAATCTTCTGTAATGACACTTTTATTGGCTTTTGAGAAATTGCTTAATGGCATGTTTTAAATTATTTCATTTTACTACTATTCTTTATTTTGTATCTTAAACATTAATATTTTCTCAGGAAAAAGTCATTATAAAGTGTATGTTTGGGGAGGGTTTGTTTTTTTGTTTTTTGTTGTTTTGTTTTGTTAGACTACAGAGGGAGATTTTCCTAAATAGAGAGATAAATATTTTAAACTAATACCCTCTAAAATTTCACTTTGGAAACATGAAACCATTTGGGGAATATAAATATGCTGTTCAAGGCTGTTGGCTAAGCAACTCTAAAGCCACAGATTCCTTGTTAACTAAATGCTAAAGAAATGGATAAAAAAAAAAGTATGATTGCTTTAATACCCTCTTTTTTCTTGTACTTAAACTAGACAACAATTTGGATCTGAAAGACAGTTTTATCTTTTAAGCTCTTGAAAATTTTGAGTCATTGGTATTTGTGCTGCTAATTCTATCCAACAGAATTTCAAAATCTGTTTTTCAAACTTTCTGATTGTGGTAACATTAAATAAAATCTTAACTACGAAAAATGTAATGTTTCTAAAGGGGACACTGTAATATTCTAGGCTGCCTTTCTTCATCCCAGTTTTGCAGATGTAAGGTCTAGGATTTTAAATGCTTTGACAGATGTTAAAATGTACAGTGTTTACAATGATGAAGGAAAGCAGTATAGTAATTTTATGAACAGGAAGCAATTGAGAATTAAGAATTAAACAGCTTAATATTGATTTTTTTTTATTTTGGGGTTCCAGACTGGTAATCTTAGGCGTAAACTTTGGGAAGTCAAATATCACAGGGAGTGTCTAAAATCTTTGTCTGAAAGTCTTTTTGTTCTCAACTGTCAGAGAATATAAAAAATCAGCTGTGGTATTTTCAGAACTATCCAATTTCAAATGCCCTTTTTATTCAGTGCTTTTATGACCAGTTGCTTGACAACATATAGATATGGTTACTTCATGTGAATGTTTCTGTGTCATTGGTGCTGGCCTATTTTTCTGGACATATGCTGATATACAGTAGTCCTTAACATAGAGATTTTAAAGTGACTTAACTCTTTTGCATTTGCACAAATTTTAGAAATTTCTGTACCCTAAAAATTTTCCTCTATGCACTCTTTGAAATGTACTTTGACATAAGTTTTAGTTGCTAGACGTGTAATGTGTTGGGTTTGCTTTAGGAGAGATTTGGTATTCATTAGACATTAAACATATCATATGCAAACTTAAGCTTTTTTAAAAAAAATCTCTATTCCTGTATTCATCAGAATATTTGAGAGTGAATTTTTGTTGTGATAAATAAGCTGAAAGTTTTAAAATATAGGCATTATAAATAGATTACTTTTATTGAAATATATATATATAATTTCAAAATATTCCTATATTTCAATAGTAATTATGATCTTTAATCTCTTCCATTTGCTTTGAACACCCATGTTGTTAGGGATATACATTACACACACACACAGTTTGAGTTGTTTCTCTGTACTTATAAATTTCTGTAAGATATTTTATATACATAGATAAGGACATACTTTAATGTATGATCACACAATATGTCCAATATTTGGAGCACACCAGAAAGAGATACCCATAGAAACAATTTTTCACTATATTTTGCTTATTATATCATCTTAATAATTATTATAGCCACGGATATATTAATAATACGATAGATCAAAATTAGAAGAAAAACGTAGGATTAACTCAACACAAAAAATCAGGCAAATGATTGAATTTCAAATAACCACTTACTAGATCTTCTAGCTTTAGTAAATACCTTACAGCCAAATGTTGAGCCTGTTAACTTGGCGGAGAGATTGCCTTAGACCACAGTCCCAGGTTAGAGCAGTTGTATGTTTGAACTAAAAACAATGTGCATGGGGGTCCCAAGCAATTCTAAGGGATTATTTTTTCCTTTTAAGAAAAACACCGCCTTGTGGATCACCAAATCTCGATTTGTACAAAGAAAAACTAGTTCAGGGCTGAGAGCGAGAGCTGATACATTTCAAGGAGGACCGGCCGGCTGCACTTGTGAGCGGTGACAGATTTCTGTGAAATATAATCCTGATTAAAAATGCATGTGTGAAACCTCTTCGAATAAAGCGCTGTGTCCAACAGCATTTTTTGAGCTCCTGCATGGGAGAAGGGAAGGCTAACGTAGCTACTCTGGTAGCCTTTACTCCATCATTTGCTAACTGTTTTACATTTCTGAAACGGTCTCTATCTATGTCTTTGAACTAGGAAGACTTGGATATATTTTTTGTTTGTTTGTTTAAAAAAAAGTCAGCAACACTGGCAAATTTTGAAATTCAGAAATTCAGTGCACAGACATAGACACAGCCTTTTTCTAGAAATATGTCTATGTCACACCAATGTGCTAGGTGATAGAAAATCGTGATTTAGATGAACATCAATGACTGTGATATTGAGGCTTTTCCTAACAGCTAAGTCATGCAAAATAAAAAGAGGCATATGTGTGCAACTACTTCACACAGATTAGCAACCTCCATTGTTGCCCTCTATTACTCTTGCAGTACCAAAGCTTTTATCAACCACTGAACACTTCTGAGTGTACATAAACCAGTTTTCTTCGTTGGGGTCCAGATTTGAGAGAATTCGGGTATAAAGCATAGGAGGTTTCTAAAAAAAAGATGAGATAAATCTGTTTAGTAAAAAAATAAAAACAACTAGCGCAACTATGGAAGTGCCTGGTAAAACCTGTGCAAGCCACGTTGCACGTGTGTCCTGGTGACCACCACCCTGTGTAATTTAGATCCTGTGAATGTGGACTAGAATATCTATTTACGGCCCTATCTTTTGTTGGAATCTAAGAGATGGGTATAAACCGTGAAGATATTTATTTCTTTAAAACCTTAGAAAACTGGGGAGAAAATCAGTAGATTTTCTCAGTAGTAGCCCAGCGGAGCAACACAGATTATCTGGCATTGCAAATGTCTCTAGTTAGTTGTGTAGTTGTGACACACACAGACGGTTGGACATGGACACATACACACACACATATATAGATGAAACAAATACATCAGAAACATGTTTAGTGAGCTTCTTCGACGGGCTCCATGACTTTATAGTGGCGTGAAGCTTTCCGCATTTTAGTAACTCCTGACTGTAATGTAATTTCTCCACACCCGGTGAAATTTTCTGAATGTGCCTTTTGTAAAATGTGTGTCAGGGTCATGGCCCCTGTGCATTTCTTTGTCTTGCCTCCTCTTTCCTGCTTCAACCTAGCACCCTGTTCCTAGTTGGTGGTCTCCAGTTCTTCACAGGAAAACATAGAAATTAACTCACCAATGCAATGCATTTAACATACTGCTGATGAATTTCTTCTTAATCACGTGATCATCAAAGTATTCAAGATTTTAGGATTTCTAATTTTACACAACCAAGTGAGCAGGTGAGAACAATGTGTTTACCTTCTTTTAGACCTCAGATCCAAATATATTATGAAATGCACAGTTGTCTTCTCTTTTTTTACTTATTCGATGACCATGTACTGAATACTGACTGGTCACCTTAATCCATTTGCAGATACTCAGTTTCAATGGAAATATTGAAACGAGTGTAGTTTGAGGGATAAGTAACAGCGCTTATTTGCCTTAAATTTGAGATTTAACTGTGTCATGTCTTAAATTTTATATGTCCTTCCCTAACATTTGTTTATATTTTCAAGAGCACCTATTCTTCCTCCTAGGACTAATCCTTTAGAAAGACTCTTTAAAGTGCTTATACTTAATTGTGTATATTATTTTATATCTATTACTCAGTTTGATTTTCCTAAAATAAATGCAATTATTTTTTGAGGGGTCCAGTAGATCTAGTTTCATGTCAATATATGGAACATGACATAGTGGACAAAATTCTACAACAAAATATGTTGCAAGTACAAACCAATGAATAAAAATCACTATCATTGAGAACAACAACAACAAAAAGCTTTCTAAAACCTTTAAGACCTTGAATATTTTTTCTAACCCCTTGGTGCCTTTTAACAAGTGAAACTATTTTTTTTTTTATAAAATTGTCAATGGCTTTTCTTTAGATTTATTGAGGGCCCGACTCACATGGAATATTTTCTTTTGTGTTTCAACAATATACAAATATTTCTTGTGTATTATTTTCCTGGTACACAGGCACACACATGAAAATGCCTGCAGAGAAGTTTACCAAAGTGAAAGCCTGATCACCTTCAGGTAAAATGTGATCCTCTGTGTCTGGTGCAAATATAAAAGGAGTAAGGCATACATGCATTTTTTTCTTTGCTGCTATCCTCTTAGTAATGAATGCTTAGATATTAGAAGTGAAATGTAATTTATCCTTTATCATTCTGTACATTTTACTTTATTTGCAATTAATTCTCTTGCTATATTACATCTATGTTAATATATGTTTTCTTAGAAATTCTAAGGAGAGTACTGCCTCTAATTTATTTCCCATCTTGCAGTTGATTTAAGCAGGGGTTTAATACCAGTGATCTCCTTTCTTAGTAACAAATATACACAGTGAGTGTTCTGAGATTTATGTAGGAACCTAGAGTTCAGGAATGGGTTTTTATTACTCCTTTTGATTTAAA
The DNA here is from genome assembly GCF_018345385.1 of Vulpes lagopus. Taxonomy (NCBI): domain Eukaryota; kingdom Metazoa; phylum Chordata; class Mammalia; order Carnivora; family Canidae; genus Vulpes; species Vulpes lagopus. The sequence continues at coordinate 107,037,487 of NC_054829.1, forward strand.
ATTAATTATCAATTATTAATTTAAAAATTCACATTGAGAATTAGAAGTCTCAGGTTGCTGTTTAGTTCATTCTGATTATTTTAAAACTTTACATTGCTATTGATATCAATATCAGTGTTCTGAGCAACCATTTCTAGTATAAAAAGGTGATATAATATTCATAGTTGGTCTGAAATCATCGTGTGTATATGTGTGTGAAGAATTCTTTTCTTTCTTTCCTCATAATGGGAAATTCTATCAAGAATTTTATAAAGACAATTACAAAAATTTTTGCATTTTTAAAATGCAGTGGCTTTTAATTACAGCTTCAAAAATAAAAATTAGTTAAGATGAAAGTCATGCAACGAAGTTGTTGATAAGAATTGCCATTAGATGTTATTAAGAGCTTCGTATTTCAAATGTCAATTTTGATTCATTGGAAAAAGACTATCTGTAAAACAAAGGTGTTGAAGAAACAAAAAGCTGTGACTTTTAAACCGATTCTAGTTCAATAGAAATAAAAATCTATCATAATTATAAAAGAGTTACAGGCCTGACAGGGAGAGAGAAGAGATAAAGAGAAGAGAGAATGTTTCAAACATCAGAAAATGTTTTATTTCAGTGTGTATACTCATGTGTCGAGCACTTATTTTGCAATGTAATTTAAAATAACGACTGTTGTGACAGTCTGTGGTGAAAGCTCCCTCACCATCGTAGATCTCAACATACAACACAAGGCCTTTCCAAAGAGTTTCTATACAAGGTATGAAACTAGTTTTCCCAGAAAGAGCTGAGGTCTCCTTTCAAATCCTTATCCAGGGATATTTTACTTGCCATGCAGTACAGTAGCAAATGGAATGTAAAAAATTCAAGAAGCCCTACATGTAAGAATGTGAATACTGACCCTTTTTCTGATTGACCTGGTTGATATACATTCCAGATATTCAGCTGTGAACCTTGAAAGGCCTTTAGTGATTGTTATTTGAATAACAAATTTAGAACCCAAAGAAATGTGTTTCTTCTTAACGTTGACACAGGTACAACGATGGGTACGCCCCTCCTGGCCCAGGGTCCTTCGTTAAATCATCAGTTTGTTAACTGCTGTTTGCAAGGTAAACCCTCCCCCTGGAATGAACTTCTTTAAGGCAAAATGAAATAAAATAAAGGTAAGTAAAAGTAAATAGATTTTCCTATTGAAAGTTATTACTTCAGGAATGAAGAAGATGGATATTGATCGGCACCATCCTTTGTCATTACTGTCAGGTCCACGTAGACGGCTAAGACACTTTATTCTAAGCAAACAGCCATTTTCTCTTCTGACATGGGATTCCAGTGAGAATTGAAAAAAGTAAAAGGTTTGTAAAAACATTTTTCTGTCCTTCTTACAGGGACAATTTATGTTGAAGTAACAGTTTCTGAGATACTTGCACCTGTTATTGATTTATTTCTTCTTTGTCATGAACAATCTCCTGTTTCATAATACAGTTTTCCTTGTATACTGCTCTTAGGCAGTAATTTAGAAACAATTTTCATTGCAACAATGGCCCAAGAAGCTGAAAATATAGGAAGCATATGAAAGAAAAACCTAAGTTGTGTGTACTTTTTAAACATGTTCTCTGGTTCATATTGGTAGTTGTGATATTTGTTTTTAGCATAGACGAAGGCAGGATATCATTATGAGCCATTGTCGTAACATTGCAAATGGAATTCTAAATCCATGAAGTCCCCATGGTTTCTGGTCAAATAACCCTTCCATTTGACCTTGTGAATCCACCGAGTGGAAAACAGAAAAAAGTGTGGATAGTGTAAACTTAATGCAATTGGGGTCTAATTTATTATAGCCAAAGATGGGTTAAATCTCTATTGATAAGAAAGCAAATCTGAGTAAAAAAATCCAGTAAATCTTAAGACAAACTTTTGTTTAAATCACTGAGCTTCTTTGATATGCAACTATAAATTTGCACACCGGCACATGTATAAGCATCCACTTTATCTGTGTGTCCACTGATACAGTACACAATTGTTTCCTCCTAAAAAATCAATATGGCTGTGATTTCTCTATGGTTCATTCACTGTTTATGGGTAGGGATTAATGTTTGACCTTCCCTTGCCTTCTTGACTTGAACCAATTACTTTAGAATAATTTTTCTGGTTTACCTTTTTATCACATCTTCTGACATTTTAGTGAATAATATTTGACAGCTATGAACATCTGCAAAAGTTATTGTTATCATAACTTGAGCTCAATGGAACTACTGTCACTGATGCTCTGAAGATCATATTGCGCTGCAGAGTAGGAACACACTTACATTTAAAAAGAGATGTTTGATTTCTTAGTAGGAATCTTTGCTTAGTTCACTTTAACAAAAGCAGACTGTTTAAAAAAAAAAATGACACCTGGAGATGGAAGGCTCATTTGCATTCTATACAGGGGAAGCCTCAAAGTATTTATTTTTCATTTTGGAATTTTATGCATTATTGTCATGCATAAAAGGGCTTTTAATCTTCTCTCTACATATATATTTTTCTCAAATGAATAAAACAAAAATCTTTGGAAACGTTAGCACTGCAAACCAGCTTTATGCATCAGAGGTTTGCAAATAATTTCTGATAAAAGTATTTCATTTTAGTGTTCTGATTTCTTATTCAGTATGCACCCAGGGAAACTGGTATATTGCATTCTCCTTGAAGAAAGCAATAGAGAGAGAAAATGCAGTTAGTCATTTATGTGCATATAACAATATAAATCGCAAAGATTAAGGGGAATCATTTTGGGGAGCACCACAATTTTGCAACCAAAGGCACTTAAATAATTACCTTTTTAAGTAACTTTTATTGACTATGCAGAAGGATAAAAAGTAATCTTACTTGTTTTAAATGGCATAAAGCAACCAAATGCCATTAACAGAGTGTTACATTTCTTATTTCACTAAGATTGTTGAAGCTTACCAGAAAGAGATAAAAAATGTATAAATTCAGAAACACTGGCTAGTAATATCCCAAACCATTGTCAGTGGACTCCTACTTTCTCCTGCCAAAATATGTGGAAGCATGCATGGATTGTACTAGATTAGTAAGAGGGGCTCGTTTCCGTGGCATTAGCCAGGTATCTTAGCAACAAGACCATACCAGATTCTAGCAGTGCTCTGTGGTGGTGCATGTAATATCCTGGACATAATCTGTCTTTTAATTTTCTTTGGATTGTAGTGATATTACAGATACATGTGTTCAGTTATAGATCTTTATTTAATAAGAAGAATGCCTTAGCTGAAGATTTGTACTATGCCAGGAGTGGGCAACTCACAGTAATGTTGCTGGCGGTTTAGCCCAGGTACTGCCTTGTCTCACATTTCAGATTGACAGGAAAACTTACTCCCTTCATTAAGATGTGCCTCATAGTTCATATCTTTATGCTGCGGAGATGAGGATGCTGCTGGAATTCATAATACTGAGAACGTTATTTAATGTCAGATAGAATGCAAATTGCTCGTACAATTGAAATGTCACCTAAAACATGCCACCGTATGCAACACCACTTTATTATAAGTCACTGAGAGCAATATCTTAAATTTGGAATTGCGCTAATCCTTCATCTGCTTTGTTTACCTTTCATCTATAATAGAGATGTCGAATTTCCTCCAAACTGGATTTGCATGTTTTAACTGCTTGCTCACACAGCTCAAGATGTGTGGGAGAACTATATAGGGGTACTTCCTTTAATTTTTCTTGTCTTTTTGTTGTTTGTTTAATGCAAATTAACAGCAAAAGATAGCTTTCAAATACAAGACAAAATGCCATGTCGACCCTTCTGGGGAAATAAGCTAAAGCTTATGGAAGAACATTTGATTATTTAAAGGATGAATCATAATACAAATGTGCTGTCAGTTTATTGGTAATTGATTTTCTCAGTAATTTCATTTCATGCAGTATTTTTTTGTGTTTAATTGAGACGATGATAATTTTGTAAGATTCATTTTGTTCATAGTAAAATCACATATATACTATTTAAGACATTTTATACTGCTTGCTTGGACAGGGTGTCCAGAGTAGCTACCTTGCAAACGAAAGCTATCTTGACATTAAAATATATTGTTTGTATGTGAGAGTTCTTGAAATTGGCTCCTAAATATTCATCTAAGACTTACTGGCTTATCTTTTACAAATCAGTTACAAGTCAGTATCAAAAAAAAAGGCCCAGGACGTCTCTTTCATTAGCACATTATAAGGTTTTCCACAAAGAATTATATTTTTACAGAGAAGAGAGAAAATAGGAAGAAAGAAGAGATTTCTTAAAACCACATTCCTTGTTTCTATCCCCTCCAACTCAACATCACTCCCCCTAGTCACCCCCAGCAGCTTTTCTCAAAGAATTTTGACTCTGAAGTAGTGCTTAGTATCTTTTGATGGGCAGCACTGGAGATTGTTTTGTTTTGTTTGACATTTTACAGCATTTTTATTGTTCATAAAGTATTGTTTAGCATACACCAGTAGAACTTAGAAATTTTACTTCAAACTATTATTTCTTCATAAATATTATTGATAATAAAACCTATGTGAATACAAGGATTCTCCAAATTAAAATTCTTTGAGTTGGATACTTGTCTATTTATCATTTGGTGCAGAAATCTGTATAAGACTTTGTCAACATTTATTTCTAGTTGTGAAGACATGCTTTGACTCCTTCTAAAGAATGGCCTAAAGGGGCCACTTTAATATAAATAATACCATGGTGTTATATCATTCACTCTATTTTTAAAAGATCTCAAGCCATTTAAAATGGCTTCTCAAAGGGTTGTCTGGAGATTTTGTGCCTTAGAATTAATTGGCATATTTATGGAAGATTCAGATTCCTGAGTTTATGCCCAGATTCATTGTATAAAGCTTTTTAGAGATTCAGAAATGCCTTCTTTTTCCTGCAAATTGGAGTTTGAGAGCTATTGGTTTAAAATAATGAATGTCAAGAGAAAACTCAATTTTCATAATAAGGGTTAGTTTTGGCAAATTAAATCATGTTATGTGAGATATGTATCTCACATATATATTTATTTATATGTTTACATATTATGTATTAACATAAAAATAATGAGATTTTGCTAAAAATAATTTGAAACAAAGGGCTTTGAATTTTCTTTAAGCTTATTAGTTAAAATTATGTAATTTGTCATCACAATCACTTTCTTGGGTCTCTTAAGTGAGACTTTAAAGTTCCATGATATCCCTTAAAATCATGTGGGAAAGAGGATAATTTTTTTATTCATAGCTAGGCATTGTATTTGAAAAATTTTCTTAAAATATGAAAACTCAAAAATGTGCTTTTGTAAATACATAATATCAAAATATAATTTGTGTCTTTCCATGTGTTTCCATGCATTCCTTAATGGTAAAAAGGAACATCAAATCAAAATTGAGAACAAATGCCTTTTAATTTTATGGAAGCTTTTTTTTTTTTTCATTTCCCTTCATTTTTCATTTCATTTGTCTTTGGTCTGGGTACTGGCTTTGAAGCTAAATTCCATTTTTGTTCCTCCTTGCATAATTCTTGGTGACCAACAATGATCCTGCATTTCCAGCGTCTTGGGTTTAGAACGCATCCCTGATTTTTGTGTAAACTAAATACAGAAACCAGTTTAGCTAGCTGTGAAGTATGGTCTTCTCTTGGATGTGAAATGGCATCTGGTTAATGGTGAACTTCATTATAAAGCAGTGCTAAAGAGAAAGGGAAACAGAAAGGCAAAGTAAGGAGCAATTCAGTGTCCATTTGAACACAGTGGACTTTTATGATATATGACTGATTTCCATCCAGATCATCAGCAAATGGTTTTATAATAGATGCACATAATTCCAGAGACTGATATGTAGGATGCTGGCCTCAGGTCTAGAAAGATAGGAGCAATTGTTATGTGATACTTCTTTGCACCTCATTGTACATGTGGTGTACTAAAATATAATTAAATAGTTTCTACCACTGTAAATGGCAAACGTTACTTAGAATGACATATATGTATCTAACATATAATTGGTACTCTACCATAAAAAGTCTTTATAGAATCAGAGCAATTACTGTTTCATGACCCCCAAATATTCCTTTATAACTATGACCTTTTTCTTACACAATAGTTGGTATCTATGGCTTCCTATTCTTAAATACTCTGCCATCATCTCAAAGTCAGCCTTTCTAAAACAAAAATTATTTTATTTTATTGTGTTCCTCTGAACACAAGATATAGTCCTGATTTCTCAATTTCTGTTGGTGGCTCTAATATTTTTTTTATTACTTGTATTCAAAACCTCTCAATAATCTATAGTAGGTAAGTACATATGTTAATATTTCTAGTCAGTTTTGTACATTTCTAGTCAGTTTTGTTATCACTGTGAAGTAGATTTATTTTGAAAATGATTCATAGGTTGAAAAATACTTTTAATTCAAGATGTGAAACTGGATTTAGCAATATCCAGTGAAATGATGCATCTTACTTCTAACCAAGTAGAGTGAGAAAATGTGAAACTTTAAGAGCAATATTTGATCATATAAATAAAACTAGCAGAAAGGTAAGAAGCAAATAATAGAATTTTTACCTGAAAAAATCAGAAGCCATTTTTTTTAAAAAGAAAATAGGGTAGCTGATTTTATCCAAACCATTATTTATACACAATGGGAATATTTCATCTTTCAAATCTTAATGCATCAAGGTGAATTGAAGATCTGTTTAAAAATGTGCCTGAGTGGGACAGTGAGTTTTGTGTCTGACTCTTGGTTTGGGCTCGGGTCTCAGTGTTGTGAGATCAAGGCATGTGTTGGGCTCTGTGCTCAGAGAGGTGTCTGTTTTAGAATCTCTCTCCCTCTTCTTCTGCCTCTCCTGCTCTTGCCCTCCCTCTATCTAAAATAAATAAATGAAATCTTAAAAAAAAATTATATGATGATTTTTTGCTTTTTTTTCTTCCCTTCTTTCTATCTGATGTTTCTCCCAGGCACAGCCCACACCAAGGATAGAATAACAAGCAGATAACTGGTGATGCAACCTAAGTTCAAGACTCAAATAATGGCACACTAGACATAAATTAGGAGGCTGAGAAGAAGCTGATGAGATCCTGGGGTGAAGACCAAGGGGATGAGAGTGTCAGCTCCCTAATTTTAAACACCTTTGTCAGGTCAGCTGGATTTTGAGAACAGAAAGCATACTTGACCTACTCTTCTTGTCTCATCTCAGACTCTGAGCGGGTTGGAAGACATAATTAATTCCAAATAATATTGGCTGTTTTGTATATACACATGCATCTGGCTAACTGGTCTAAAAATTAACTATATCACTTTTCTCTTCCACAACAAAGGATATGATACTGGAGATACGATGTTCTTCAGAATGGAGTCTTGGGGGATTGTTTCTCTATGGGAGTGCACATTTTACATTTTTCCCATTATAGAAATGATGACAAGAAATCTCAGGCAAGACACTTTTGAAACATATGAAGTGAGTTAGGAAAATCCAACCCTTGGAAGAACTGGTACTTACTCTCAAGTGTCATCATGAATATGGATATTGGTGATTATACCTCCTTCCAACTATAATTATGAACATTGTATTTTTATAAGGTAGCAGGGCCACAGTGTTGGAGATTAGTGCAATAGGATGAAAATAGTCACATCCACCTTTTCAGAGACTGCCACAACTGGAGAGCCCCTTTTATACACATAGGTGAAAGGAGGAGGGAGAGTTAGTGATAACTAGAAAATTAGTGAGCCAGAATTCATATGGTTCCTTCTTTTTTTTTTTTTTTTTTAATTTGAGATAGAAAGAGAGAACAGTGGGGGCGGGGGGTGAGAGGGGCAGCAGAAGAGGGAGAGAATCTTAAGCAGCTTCCATGCCTAACACTGAGGGGGCCACTTGACAGGATGAGCACTGGGTGTTATTCTGTATGTTGGCAAATTGAACACCAATAAAAAATAAATTTATTATAAAAAAAAAAGATTCCATGCCCAATGCAGAGCCTAACACAGGGCTCAATCTCATGACTCTGAGATCATGACGTGAGCTAAAGTCCAGGGTCAGATGCTCAACTGATTGAGCCACCCAGGCGCCCCCATTATGGTCTCCTCTCCTAGAGAACTGAGAAATCCCCAAAATTAGCTTCTTAAAATTACCCATGAATCCCGAGCACCATGGATTTTGTCAGGCGTTTGACATGAGTGGCATCTTTCAATTCTTGTTACAACCCTATGAGGTGAAGAATCTTATTATTCCATTTTTAAGATAAAAAAATAGATTTGATAAGAATAGTTAGTTATCTTTGATAAAAGTCAGTCAGCTATTAATAATTATGATGATGATAATATCTGTAATGATAGAGCAAATAGTTGCATAGCACTTATTATGAGCCTGTTACTGCTAAGTACTTAACGTATGACAAATTTGAAACCAAAACAACTCTATGAGGTAGGTACTTCTCATTTTTAGAGATAATGAAATGAAAGCCTAGAAAGATTCAGTCACTTTCCAAAGTTACACATCTGGTGGCAGAACCAGGCTTCAAGTCCAGGCATTCCTGCCTCAGAATCTATGCTCTTGACTACTGAGCTATGCTGATATATTAATGGAACCACAATATAAATAACTGTCTCCAAAATTACATTCCATTGATAGGATAAATATAATTTCACCAGCAAAAGTTGTGATTAGGGGGATGCCTGGGTGACTGAGTGGTTGAGCATCTGCCTTCGGCTCAGGGTGTGATCCTGGGGTCCCATGATCGAGTCCCATACTGGGCTCCCTGTATGGAGCCTGCTTTTCCCCCTGCCTATGTCTCTGCCTGCCTCTCTCTCTGTGTCTCTCATGAATAAATAAATAAAATCTTTAAAAAAAATTGTGATTAGGGTTCCTGGAAAGCTCAGTTGTTTGAGCAGCAGACTCTTGGTTTTGGCTCAGGTTATGATCTCAAGGTCCTGGGATCAACCCCTGCTTCAGACTCCATGCTCAGGAGGGAGTCTACTTCTCCCTTTACTCACTCTATCTCTCTTTTTCTCAAATAAAAAAATAAATCTTTTAAAAATGTTATAATTAAAGCAATGGGAAATAAGAATATAAATATTTGAGCAATTAAGCAATTTGAGATATTCATGTCTCAATTTTCAATTTCAAGTAAACTTTATTTGAATGTGCTTATAGATTAGCAAATTAAGTGAACTGTGGAAGATTATACTGTTGGTGTTCCTTGTGGCTATGCTGCCCAACAAGGAAGGTATCTCAAAGAAAGGAGGTCTTCTGTGAAAGCATCCACTATTGAGTGAATTAATGTGCATTTTGTATTAGTAATGGGTGATAATGAATATTCTGCCAATTTCTAAAAATTACTTGTACCTTATTCTAATCAGCACTCAGAACAACACCACAGACTTCCTACATAATTTGATCCTTACTTTTAATCTGAAATTAATTTTACATGTATAATTATTGGTCTACTCTGTGGGATTCATTTTGCCTTTAGTAGCCAGGCAAACGATAGACTGAGACTAGTAGACACTTTAATCTTACTATTTTTATTACTGTTGAATGGTAAAAATATGTCACTACTTTTATGATGTCATTTTAAACTTGAATAGCTTGGACCACTTATTGAAAAATCCTGAGTAATTTTAAAATGATGTTGACATTAAAGAGGCTTGCCTGTAATGATAGTGTCTTGTAGCTTTAAGTAGCAGTCTGAAGCAAATCTAGTAATAATTATGGTTACATCTTGATCACTTGCCTTTTCCTGTTTATTAACCTTGTAAAGAAACATATTGTTAGAATCATCTTTAATTCATACGAGAAATTAATCCCCTTCCCTTCCATCTCAGATCTAAAAACAAAGATAGAGAATGTCAGTTCAATGCTTGAACTTTTTTTTCCTGGAGGGATTCCCGCATGGAAAGCAGAAGCAATGCCACTAAAAGATCAGTACCTTGACCACACATCAGCCTCAGTGCCTTCTGTTATCGTCCCCCTGTGAAGCAATGCCAACACTCACGACCAGTGGTTGTTCCAGGGCCTCCTGGAAACAGCTAGTGGCTGAGCTGTCAAGACTAGCCCCCTTTGCACAGAAAATCAGCGAAGACAAAAACTCACCAGCTCACCTGAATTGCTAGTCCCTGGAGGAGACTCTCAGGAAAGTTGGAAGAGATTATGTAAAATAGCTCTCATATGTTAGGGAGGAAAAATGACTTACTGCCTCTAAACAGAAAGATTGTAAACAAAGTCTCTTATTTTTGCAACAAAAGAGAAAGATCAGCTGCCTTGGGTACTGCCCTCAAACAGAGCTTTCATAAAGTGCCATCAGGTTTAGATTCATCCACTTATGTCTGAGGGAGGAAGGCAGAAACGGGAGAGATTTCTCTCTCTTGTTTCTGAGCCCTGTTCTGTGCTGAGCAGAGGCTGACGCCTATACAGGTGGGCTCCTTTATCCCAAAACCACGCGTCTGCCTTTTCATTCTACCTGGAGAAAAACAGCTCGGCAGTGCCATAATCAAAGAAACAGTAACATATTTTGTAAAGATTTGACACTGAAGATGAGATCAAATTAGTTTTTTTTTTAAGTTTTTTTTTTTTTTATTTTTAATTTCTGTATTCTGGAGAGACGGGGGTGGGGGCAGAGACACCGGCGGAGGGAGAAGCAGGCTCCATGCAGGGAGCCCGACGTGGGACTCGATCTCGGGACTCCAGGATCACACCCTGAGCCAAAGGCAGACGCTCAACTGCTGAGCTCCCCCGGGAGTCCCTGAGATCAATTAGTATTTATTTACTGCCTATCTTTCCTAAGTAGTCAGGCTATGCATTAGATGCACAAGTTTGATTTGTGTAATTTGTACTTGACTTTTTTTTTTTAACCTAGGAATAAACTAATAAGGTTTATAGTTATGCCAATGCTGTTATGAATGTTAGCTGTGTTATAATTTGATGCTTTGACATATAAATGGTATAGATAAAATTAATGAATTTTAAAGTATATGTGATCTCTATTCAGTAATTGTGTATATTTAATGACATTTTTTATGAGTTGCTAAATAAGCATGATCATTTGAGTTACTGTTTCATTCTTTCAAATCCTACTTAGGCAAAGTGCCTATGTCTCTTATCCTGCGCCCTTTCCTGACCATTCTAGTCAATAAAGGCTTCCCACTTTTAATAAACTCAAAGAACAGCAGTGTTTTTTTGTTTGTTTGTTTTCTTTTTTTTTTTTTTTAAGAACAGTAATTTTTAAACTTACTACTACCCAGGAAGTTGGTTTGCATCCTTTGGACCATCTGTTTGCAAATTTTACTTAACAAAAATGTATTTGTTTAATAATTTGTGTCTTCACATTTTTATAGGTACTCTTACTCAGCAGTAGAATGCAGCAGCATTAATCAGCTGAGCTTGAGATGAGGCACTGGGTCTGGGATTTGGGATTTGGACTGAGTGAACATGGGCAGATGTGATACAGGTGCTTGGAGGATGCAGAGGCTGCAGGCCTGGGGCTCCTTAAGCAGAGCAGAGTAGTGTGGATTAAAGGACTTGGCCAGAATTGATGAGAGCTGGTGATAGAAATGTGTGATGGCCAATGATGCCGCACTAAGCCAGAAGTGGGTCAGGAGCTGGATAACCTAAGGCCCGCATAGGATCTGATTCCAAGCGACGGGCAGGTAGATGTAAATAGAGAAAAATGAAGGGCGATCACACACATGCTATATGTTCCATATAACCCATGCAGGGTGCCGTTCAGTAAGAGAGCCACAGTTGCCCTGGCTCCTGGCCAGCTGTAAAGTGGCATTCCTCCTTGGATCTTAAGAGATCCTGTATAGTTCTGAAAGAATTGTATTAAAATGTTTTGTCTCTGGAAAATGTACATTAGCTTTAAAAAATAGTTAAAAATATTTTAGGTTTCTGAGGAATCACTGTGCTCCCTCTGCTTGCCAGAGACTACTTCCCAGCCTCAATTTCCCTTGGCCAAGGGAAATAACATGTGATATTTCTAAACAAAGGTTTGAAGAGCTCATGTGTAGTACCCCCATGCTATCTTTTACATTTGCCCTAAGACAATTCCCTTCAGGTAGGAAATCAAGGAACATGGAATAGCTGTCATTCCTGACCCCAAATGGACATTAATGTGTATGAGAAATAAACCTTTATTTTGTAAGTCAGTGCGATTTCTTAGGTTGTTTGCCATCACAGTATTATTTCGCCTGAGTTGACTGATATACACACCGCCATTGACGTGATTGACTGTACTGGAGTTCAGTAAATATTTGTATGCCCTTTGGTATTTCTTATATTACTGTTTTTAAGTCTTATGTACCATGATTATATGTAACCTTGAGAATAACCTCAATGTCTTTTATTTGTTTGTTTGATCTATCATATAAACTGCATGCCTGTAAAATAAAATATTTAAAAATATATCAAGATGAATCAATGAATAAATACTTAACATATGTTCCATTGTAGTAACTATGAGTGATATAAACATGTCAAAGAGAGTGAAATTATGAGAAATAGTTCCATGTTGAGCAGACTATGATAATTATGAATTGGTTCAAGTGTTTCTGATGTAAATCAAATGATCCTTCACTTTTTTTTTTTAAGATTTTACTTATTTATTTATGAGAGACACAGAGAGAGAGAGTAAGAGACCTAGGCAGAGGGAGAAGCAGGCTCCCTGTGAGGAGCCTGATGCAGGACTTGATCCCAGGATCACGACTGAGCCAAAGGCAGATGCTCAACCCCTGAGCCACCTAGGCGTCCCTATCCTTCACTTTTCTAAACACAGTATTGAAAGGGCAGTGTTCAATAAAAACTCTTTACAACTGTATTGTCAAAATTACATTGTAAAAATGAAGTACCACACATTTAACTTGCACCACTGAGGACTGTGTTATGTGGCAATTATTGCACACTTTTTCATGAAAGAAAGAAAGAGGTGCTTTAAAATTAAACCAGATAGAATACCAAATGGGGAACTTTATCGATTAACGCAGAATATTTACTATAATTCTTAGTAGGACATTTGTCCCTCATGTTAGAAAATTGGGCTTCACCATATAGTGGCTGATAGATTGAAATGAGTTACAATCATAGTCAACTAAAATATGATTAAGAATGCTAATTCGGGATCCCTGGGTGGCGCAGAGGTTTAGCGCCTGCCTTTGGCCCAGGGCGTGATCCTGGAGACCCGGGATCGAATCCCACGTCGGGCTCCCGGTGCATGGAGCTTGCTTCTTCCTCTGCCTATGTCTCTGCCTCTCTCTCTCTCTCTCTCTCTGTGTGACTATCATAAATAAATAAAAATTAAAAAAAGAATGCTAATTCATTTATTTGTAGAATAAGAGAAGAGCTATTTCCTTTCCTTCCTAGTCACCTTATTTGGGGCAAGCCTGAGACTTGAAGTTTCTAGAGTTTGAACTAATTGTTTGAAGTTTGCTTGGAGGGAAGTATGTGATTACATGGCCATTTTATAGAGGCCTTAGTTGAAAGTGAGACATGTTTTTGCCTTTTATCAGAGAATAGGTCTCTGGTGCTAGAATTCAGCATTTTTCCCTTTTTCACTAATACTGTTATCAGATGTTTATGTTAAATTATGCCATCTTGTCCTCTTTATACATGCATATGCTATCTTTTCTTTGGATGTATATTTGTTTCTGGTAAGTCAGATAATATATTCTTGACATTCAGATGGTATGGTGGCCTAACCACATGTTTGGTTTAATGACTCAGGCTTAATGAATTGAATGGCATCCTTAAATTTTTTTTTTTTTTTTTTTTTATGTTTCCTGGCTTGCAGGAAGCACTCCCCAGTTGCTGGGGAGTACTGTTTACGAATGTATAGTCTTAGGACAATGTTCAACCATGAGAAAAAAGTCCAGTTCACTCCAAACAACACAGGGGCTAGGAGTGCTGACCCCAATTCCTGCAGTTGAAAATCCACTTATAGGGATCCCTGGGTGGCTCAGCAGTTTAGTGCCTGCCTTCGGCCCAGAGCGTGATCCTGGGTCACGGGATCTGGTCCCACATCAGGCTCCCTGCATGGAGCCTGCTTCTCCCTCTGCCTGTGTCTCTGCCTCTCATTCTCTCTCTCTCTCTCTTTCTCTGTGTGTGTCTCTCATGAATAGATAAATAAAATCTTAAAAAAAAAGAAAATCCACTTATAACTTTTGACTCCCCCAAAACTTGACTATCAATATAGCCTGCTGCTGACTAAAAGTCGTCCTGATAACATAAACAGTTAGTTGACGTATTTTGTATATGCATCATATTCTGTAGTCTTACAATAAGGTAAAGCAGAGAAGAGAATATGTTACTAAAAATATAAGAAAAAAGAAAATACATTTTCAGTGCTATGCTGCATTTGTTGAAAAAGTATCTATGTATAAGTGTACCCGTGAAGTTCAAACCCATGTCATTCAAAGGTCAGCTGTAATTTGCTTATTAGTTTGAAGGCTTAGGTTTTAGATGAGGGTTTGGATTTTATTACCTATGTGACCTTGGTCAAATCACTTAATTTTTTTCTCATTGGTATAGAAGTTATGATATCTTTCTCCTGGAATTGTAATGATAATTATATAATATGCAAGTATGAGTTAGTCTAAACACAGAGTTGAAAGGCCATCAGGAAACACATCCAGAGCTTCACGTGTTCTCAGATTTTTCCTCAAACAGCTAGGACATCAAAGCATTGACTGAACCAGGGAACCAAAAAGTTCTATCAGCTCCTTCAAAGGTCTCATACCTCCTCACACTTCCACTGATTTATAGCCTCCCACCACAGTTTGATCAAAAGACCCTTAGGAGTAGTTTGGCCATGACTATATCCGGTTTACCTTCATCAACACAAGATGCCTGAAACTCTTAAGTCATTTCTCATCATTCAAACTCCCATTCCCATATGATTCTGTATATCCCCTAATTTAATCCACTCAAACATTTTTCTGGTCAGTCATTAGGAAAATCTTTATTTCAGGAGTTGGTTATTTTTTTTTAAAGGTTTAGTTAGAAAATATTGTAGGCCAAGGGGGCTAAAAGATAAAATAAAGGATAAATCATGGGTATAGTTATATAACCATTTAAAATGTAACAATTTACAAATATAAGCTCCCAGCTATGGACAATAGGAGGTGGGCTGAATTTGGCCATATTGACTGAATTCATTACTTCTGCTCTATGTCTTTAGCTTTGTCACAAAACCACTTCAGTTTTTTGGTTAGTGGATCTGGCTCTCAACTGAGCCTACCTCTGTCTTCTGCTGTTCTCTTTAGTCATGACTATTTCTCCTCCCAGAACTTTATGCCACTGCTCCTTGAGGTAGGACTAGGGGTCTTCTTTGCCCTTATTGTTGCCTCCAGACACAATAATACCACCCTCTGGTTTAAATCATTCCTTCTCAGAAAAAAAAATTAATAAGTGTCTCCAGACACAGAGAGAGAGGCAGAGGCATAGACAGAGGGAGAAGCAGGTTCTTCATGGAGATCCTGATGCAGGACTTGATCCCAGGACCCCAGGATCATGACCTGAGTTGAAGGCAGACTCTCAACCACTGAACCACTCAGGTGTCCCATTCTTCTCAGAAACTTATACTACCTTCCACTCTTCTTTGCCATGATCATGAACAGATTCTTGGGACACTACTCCCTCGTTTTATCATAAGTAGATGCTATCCACTAACTCACCATTTATCCCCCTCCAACACAATTCCTGTCATACATCTTGGTGATTTCAGTATCTATGCAGACGAATCCTTCCAATATCATAACTGCGCATGTCCTTGACCTTCTCATGTCTCCTGAGTTTGCCTCCCACCCCACTTTAGTCACTTACTCTAGTTACCTCTTAGATCCTGACATTTCAATTTCAATTTCAAGCACTCTAATCTCAGACCACTGCCTGCTTTCTCTTTATCTTTCTCTCTTGTTTTCTTACTCTTGTAATACCTTGACTCCAAAATTCCTTTCTTTTCAATTCTCCACTTTCTTCTTCTTCTTCTTCTTCTTCTTCTTCTTCTTCTTCTTCTTCTCTCTCTCTCTCTCTCTTTTTTTTTTTTTTACTGTTCATCATACTCCTCATCTCCTCACTCCTGTCCTTACTCAGCTTAGATGTACTTACTCAGCTTAGATGTCATGCTCCATCATTATAATGACTCCCTGACTACCACCTTAGTTTATTGGCTGGTCCTTCCTGCCCTTATGTTGGTCTTGCAAAACCCAGAGCCTATAAAATTCAACTCTTCACCCATAAATGCAGCTGCTTGAGCAGTTGACCAAAGCTGAAGAAATGCACCAATCAGGTTTCTGTGTCTCTCTTTAAGTGCATGACTATCAATCTCAGGTAGGCTCTTAGTTTTACCTTGCAATCCATCTTCATTTCCTTGGATGCTATACTTTTCTTCTATAGGTTTTTTTTTTTTAACACTTTTTTTATCTCCTAACTTCCCACACTTTTTCTTCTGCCTTCTTTCAAAATGTGTCCTTTCTTCTTATTTCACTTAAAAAAAGTAGAAATAATCAAAAGAGAGCTCCTGTGCCCTTTTGCATAAATCTACCAATCTGCTCATGTCTATCTCCAAACATTTTGCCTTCCTTTTGATTGCAAAAAATGAATTTTTTAAAAAAAGGTTTTATTTATTTATTCATGAGAGAGGCAGAGAGAGAGAGAGAGAGAGACAGAGACAGAGACAGAGACAGAGACAGAAACACAGGCAGAGGGAGAAGCAGGCTCCATGCAGGGACCCCAACGTGGGACTCGATCCCGGATCCTGGGATCAGGCCCTGGGCTAAAGGCAGGCGCTCAACTGCTCAACTGCTGAGCCACCCATCCCATAAAAAAAAAAAAAATGAATTGTTTTTGCTTCACCTAAGACCCTCTTTCATGCATTGTTTTTCTCTTCCTACTTTAAAGACATTGTTTCTGCAGTTGTGCTCTCTCTCCTGAATCAAATCATTCCTGTGTACAAGAACATTCCCATTGGAAAAAATAAAACAAAACAAAGCAAGAACATTCCCAATATTATACAAATATTCTATGATATCACACATTATAAAGATCTTCATTTAATCTCAGTATACTTCCAAATACCTCACCAGTTCTCCTGATAACTTTTCTGGAAATCTCCACAAGATTGTGTATATCTCCCAATACTTTCTCCCCTGTTCTCTCTTGAACCCCCTTTATTCTGGTTTCATTTTCACCACTTCACAGGAATAGCTTTCATCGTGTCACCAAAGAGTTCCATATTGTAAAATACAGTGGCCACTTTTAAGTTCTCATTTCACTTGGTTTTAAAGCAAGCAAACAGGTTTTGACACAGATGATGACTTCTCCCTTGTTGAAACACTTGGGCTCTGGTATACCACTCTCTTTTGGTAACCTTTATATCTCACTAGATGCTCTTTCTCAGCCTGTTCTTTCTCCATATCTGAATATTAGAGTACTTCAGTGTTCAAGTTTTGGATTTTTTATTCTTTTAATATACTCAGTCTTTGGTGAACCCATCTGGAGCCTTAGCATTCAATGTCATTTATTCAATATTGCCAGAATCATCTACTTAGAATTGCAGACTCTATATTCCACTACTGATTCAATGTATCCAACCAGATGTCTGATATGAACTTCATATATTATATGTCCAATCCAAATTACATATTTCCTCCCAGATTCCACCTTCAAAACCTGTTTCTTCTGCAGTCCTTTCCATCTCAGTGAGCCAGAATTACATTCATCCAATTGCTTGGGTCAAAAAAATTTGAGACCTTCTTGTGCCTCTGTTTTTGCTCACATCCCACATCTGACACAATTCTGTTGATTTTAGCTTTAAGTTCTGTTTAGAACCTAACCATTTCTCACTAGGTCTACTTTCATCCAACATATTCATCATCTCTTACCTAGATGTTTTTAGTTACCTAAGTGATTTTCTTGGTTCTACCTTCATTTCTCTATAGTCTTTTTTGCTACTGAAGCTGGATTATCTTATTAACACACAAGTCATAGTCAGTGTCCCTGCTGCTCAAAAACTCAATAGTTTCACATTTCTATTATTTCTCTGAGAATTTCCTGCCATTTAAAAATTTACTAGTATGGTGTTAGAAATCTTAGCTTTGCCCTTCAAGGTTTTTTCCCCTCTTATATTTAGATTCTCTGTCTTTTTTCTACAGTCTTGGATATTCCCTTGGCTTTATTTACATGTATCTTAATTGAAAATTTGAATTTCAGAGACTGTATTTTCACTCCTCATGAGCTTTCTTTGTCGTAGAATTCCTTTTGCATAGTATCCTATTCTTTTTTTGTGTGAATATGTTTTCTTGAACCCCTATGAGTGTGTTAATTATAATTCCTTAAAATTTATCTTCTATTCATGAATTACTTCATCCTAAGATTTTTTTCTATTAATTTATATATATATTTTCTTCCATAATATTCCTTTTCCTTATTTGTCTGAAAACCCTTGGTTTTCTGTTTATATTTAAGAAAGAAGTATTGGTTAGCTATTGTGCATGTCCTCTGCTAAGTGGTAAACAGCTCAGTTTGTGGCTAGGCATAGGTTATTCACTGACAGGCTTACTTTAAGCCCAGTGAACAAAGAGCAACTATCAGGTCTCAGGCCCCTCAAAAAACCCAACTCAAATTCTTGACAAGGACTTTCACATTAGAGATCTTGACTCAACCCAGGAGGTACGTTCAAATTTGTCAGAGGAGAATACCTGGATATTTCACTTAGAGGACATACTCTGAATTTGCAAATTCTGCCAAATGGAGGTACAGATTTGTAATTGTCCCATATGCAGATTTTCATTTAATATCTCTATTTTCATCTTCCTCATTGTTATTTTTTAAAAAAAGATTTTACTTATTTATTTGAGAGAGAATGAGTGAACATGAGCAGGGGAAGGAGCAGAAGGAGAGGAAGAGAATTTGTAGCAGACTCTGCACTTAATGCAGAGCCTGACATGGGGGCTCAATCCCAGGACCCTGAGATTATGACCTACACCAAAGCCAAGAGTCAGAAGCTCAACCAACTGAGCCACCCAGGTGCCTCTCATTGTTTGTTCTTGACATAATTTCTGGGGCTCTCAATGGCAGATGGCTGCCACCTCTTATTTCTTTATAATCTTTCATAGCATGTCTTAGGCTCCAACTTTCTCAAATAGTTTCATCAATCTATTAGCTTTCATACTCTTTGACTTTCAGAAATGAGTTAAAACCTCTTACCCACTGGTGACTCTATTTCCCCATTTTTATTCTCCTTCTGGTTATGAAATTTTTATTTTTTGTAGTTCTACAACATACAATTCATAGCTAGGCCTGTAACATAGAAAAAAAGCTCTACTTGTTCATATGTTGCAGAGCTGGTCACTATTATACCACCAAGACTGTCATACTTTTCCTTTGACCTTCCATTATGAAGAATATTTGAGTCTTTTGGATTTTCCCTAAAACTCTGGAAAGGATATCTATATTCATCTGTATGAATTATAAAAACAATGTCCTTTGTGTCAACTGAAAATTCATCTTCATGAAGAAAATAGTATTTACTGTAGCCAGTATTAAAATCTGTATGAAGATGAAATTGGATGGGCAGGATTTCAGTTCAATAGTATTTGGTAAAAATGTTCTTCCTCTGTGGAACATGGCAAAATGTGTTAAGTAAATAAAAGGTCTTGTTTTCCTTTAGTGGCACCATGATGATTACTTACTATGGGGAATTTTCATTACTTACACATGTCTGTTGCTTTTTGATTTGTTAAGTGTATATGATTCAGCATCATATTCTCTAATACAAGATGACAAGAAAACCCTCAAACCACAATGGTTTCTGCTGGGATATCCTCTCAAAGTATTTGCATTTGTCAACCAAGTATGGTATATTAAAGAAAAAAAAGTAAGAGACTTTTTCTCATAATAAAGTAAAAGTAACTCATAAATATTTTAAAAAATAACTACCAAAGTTCAGTTTTCTTTTCTTTTTTTCTTTTTTTTTTTTAAAGATTTTACTTATTTATTCATGAGAGCCACAGAAAGAGAGAGAGAGAGGCAGAAACAAGCAGAGGGGGAAGCAGGCTCCATGCAGGGAGCCTGAGGTGGGACTCAATCCTGGGACTCCAGGATCATGCCCTGTGCAGAAGGCATGTACTTAACCACTGAGCCACCCAGGTGTCTCAAAAGCTCAATTTTCCATTGAAAGGTTTTTGCAAAGCTTTTTTTATTTTTATTTTTTTGCATTTTAGCCTAAAACTGTCAACATATTTGAATATTTAGTTATTTTTACTATCAATTTGAACTTACGGTATATGTTTAATTTATAAATTACTTTTTTAACATCAATGATCAGCATAGAAAGGTGGATAAACCCAAATGTATTTGAATGTTTTATATGTAGGTTAACATTCTCTCATACTTCAATGTTATTTAAGTGATCAAGACATTGACATTGAAATTATCTAATTCAAAGTTTCCTTAGTGTTTATTAATATATTTTTTCATAGAATAAAAGTTAGTCTAACTTTAATTATTTATATCATGTAAGTTAATAGTTAATGTCTTTCCTATATATAAATGAATTGTTTGGTGATGCAGGAATATTAAGTTAGAATACAAGTGAATTTGAGTGCTTTGACTTGAAATACATTGAGCGGGCCATATTCATACAGGGTTAACTGGAATACCATTTGAAGTAAGGATGGTCTTGAGAAGCTGTTAATTCACTATTTTGTAACTTCTCTGTGATTCTCAACTGGCTGCAGCCTCACCTTGGCAGCCTACTACCACTTTCCTTCCCTACCCTCCTGCTGTTTTGTTCTTCTCTCCTCTAGACCCAGTACCCTGGCCTTATATCCTCAAGGACCCTGTTAGAAACATTTTTTTCTTCTCTCCTTGCCACAAAACATACCTAATTGCCCAGGCAAACCTCCAAATTTTGGTTCATGTAACTCATCAATAAACTATTTCTTATAAAATATTAATGAGATCCTTTGACTTAATGTGTTTCTCTTTAAAATATGGTTGCATTAGCATAAGAGTCTCTTTGCTAAAGAAATAACAAATAATGGTATTACAAATTATGTGACAATCCTGAGGATGGAAATTTTTTGCGAGATTTACTCCCAAAGCTCTCACTGCAGATTCTTAGAATTGGCCATAGAGACAAACATTCTTATATAAAGGTATAAATTTGAAAAATAATATACCACAAATTAGGTGGTCATTGGGACATGTAAACATGTTAAGGATAGTTTCTCTAATAATAGTCCTTAGGTTGGAGTGACAGACACTTCTAATTTATAGCAAGGAATATTTTCCCATTTGCTAACTCTCCTTAAATTAGATAGACTATCATGTGTGACTTGTAATTTCAATGTGGTTGCTACTTAAATAGTTATAGAATCAAATATATATATATATATTTCAAGCGAAAAGGACTTTATTTATTTTTTAAAGATTGTATTTATTTATTCATGAGAGACACACAGAGAGAGAGAGAGAGACAGAGACAGAGACAGAGACAGAGGCAGAGGAAGAAGCAGGCTCCATGCAGGGACCCCAATGCTGGACTTGATCCCTGGACTTCAGGATCACACCCTGGGTCAAAGGCAGGCACTACCACTGAGCCACCCAGGAATCCCCACAAAAAGGACTTTAGATATCATCTCACCCAAACTTTTCATTTTGTAGTCGAGGAAGTTGAAACTCAGTGAGGTTAGTGCCAAGATCACAGAGGTACTGCTAGGATTAAGACTGCATAGTTAAGCCTTTCTTATTGTGGGGTGGGCCTGTGTTCTTGATCAATGGGATTATAAATGGATCCTATCTGGAAAATGCTTCAAACTATATATGACTCGATCTTCATTACACATTAGGAAGAATGCCAGCTGTAGATCCCGGATTTTAAAATCTCATCTGTGATAGAGTGATGGTGGCTTGGATTGGGTAGCAGAATTCAAGCATATAGAAAGTTGGAAAAGTTTAAGCAGTCTGTACACAAATATGTAACCAGAAATTATGCATTTCCTTTGCAAAGGAAAGATTTAGAGCAAGTTTAGATACTTCAAATTTTCTAAACCAGAATGTCATTTGGATAAGAGAGAATCTAGGTACTGTGTTGAAGATAAGTGAAGTATGTGTGGATATACATTAACTCTGAGTAACTGATTATCAATTTGAATTGAACTTTTCGGGACATCAAATAGAGGGGGAAAACAGAATGAGTGAAAACAGAATAAGGAATAATGTTTTTGAGTACGATACTTAGGATGTTCCATAACTGTGGTCTTGAGGCACATTGACTAGATATCCCTTAATCTGCCATCTTTGGGTTGAAGATCTCTCTTCAAGTGCAACTATATGCTACAATCTAACATGATTATATATGTTGCTTCTTATTCTTGATTTCTCCCATTAAAATGTAATCTCTCACATAGGTGTATATCTAAGAGAAATGAAAACATATACCTACATAAGTTTATAGCAGCATTTTTGATAATAGGTTAAAAAGTGAAACAAGCCAAAGTCTATCACTTGAATGAGCAAACAAAATGTGGTAAAGAATGAGTACTGATGCCTGTTACAACATGGCTAAATTTTGAAAATATTATGATAAGTGAAAGAAGTCAGTCATTAATGATCACAAATGGTATGACTCTATGTCTAACCTTGCTAGAGCTGCCATAACAAAATATGAAAGACTGAATGGCTTAAACAGAAATTTATTTTCTCAATGTTCTGGAAACTGGAAGTTCAAGATCAAGATGTTGTCAGGATTGTCTTCTCCTGAGGTGTCTCTTTGGCTTGTAGACAGCTACTTTCTCACCATCTCCTCACATGACCTTTCCTGTATATTCCCATGCCCTGGATATCTCTTTCTCTTCTTACAAAGACACCAGTCTTATGGATTAGGAGCCTATCCTATGACCTAGTTTTGTCTTAATTATCTCCTCAAAGGTCCTTATCTTCAAATATAGTCACATTGGAGGTTAGGACTTCAGCATATAAGTTTGGGGAACACAATTCTGTTCATTAGAATCCATTTATGTGAAATGTCCAGAATATGCAACTGTATAGAAACAGAAAGTAGATTAGTGGTTGCCAGGACCTGGGGAGAAGGGGGAATGGGAAGTGAGTGCTCATGGACAGTTGATCTCTTTTTGGGGTGATGAAAATGTTCTGGAATAATGTAGTGGAGATGTTTGTACAACTCTGTGAGTCTACTGAATATTATAAATGTGCATTGTCAATGAGTGAATTTTATGGTATGCAAATTATATTTTAATAAAGCTATTCAAATGTAATCTCCACATGGTAAAAGCCCATCTGGAGATAGAAACCATATTGGTTACTGCAATGAAGAAAATTTAATAAGTATAAAAGAACTGAAAAGACAAAAAGAAGAGTCTAAGGTATCACACAATTAGCAAATGCTGCTCTTTGAGCTGAGGTAACAAAGGGAAGGGGCTGGAATTATGAAAAGTTAGCAGTTTGGAAATTAAATGCAGACCTCTGCATTTCAGAGGAAGAGGTACTACCTGCTTGATACTAGTGTCTCTGGATGTAAGAGACAGATTCTATGAGTGTTAGAAAAATGACTAAAGGGATTCAAGTGTTGCTAGCAGAACAAACTACTTCTGTTGGGGTGAGAATGTATTGGGAATCTCCTGTCAAAAACAGGAAGCACACAGAAAGCCGTCAGGAAGCAGTGGACCTTGCCTCCTCCTCTTCTCTCCAACTTCCTTCCAGAATTCCCTACTGGTGGATCCTAACAGGGAGCAACAGACTGAGGAGAAATTGGTTTGCATCAGAAAGCGGATTATACAAGAGTGGGTTTGAAACTCAGAGACAATGGCTGACCTAGTGACATACAATGGTGGGGTTTAGCATCAACTAGTGAATCCCTATTGATTTGCTAACCAGAGTGATTGTAAAGGTGGGACAAAGGATACATATTAGAACAATGATGGCCAAAACTTAATCCACCTCCAATGCAGAACAGTTGATGATGAAGTTTTCAGCCAGTCTGAAGTATTTCTCAGACCCTTATCAGACCTGGGAGTGTTCCTTGCCAGCTGGTCAGTACTCTGGGTCCCCTCAAAGCCTTATTAACCCAGCTGCCCAGACACTTGCCTACCTGGCTACTTTCTATCTCAGCAAACTGGGAGATGGCCAGACATGCATGGAAGGCCTGAAAACTGTAATCCCGTTCTTCTCAAGAATGTTACAGATGAAGCAAAATGACCTTAAAAGACTTGTTTGCATTTTCAATAGCATAGTCTTATAGAACTATATTTTAAACATTGACAAAATAAAGTTCAGAAACAAGCTGAACTTTTGAGCTTCACTTCATATTACATCATGCAAGCTGACAGACTTGTAAGGAAACATTTACGCTGGATGCCCTGTAATATGGTTTTATGCTGTTGTTTTCTGCATTTATATTTTGACATTTTTTTTTTCCGAGGAAGAGGGAAAATGTGTCTACTCAAGTTGGGAAGGACAAAGTTTCATTCCAATATTATGCTCTTAATTTGAGAAGTTAAAATACCAAATGCTTTTTTGTTTGTGATAGGATGGTGAGCATACATGGCAGTTTTGTTTTTTTATTTTCATGCTATTTTGTGACAGCATTAAAAATGTTGTCAGACTATCTCTTATACTATTCCTTTAATTGGTCATTTGCAAACATAGCAAAGTGTGTGTGTTCTGGGAACCAAACTCCAAGTGACTTGTTCAGTCATCCTTCTCTTAGTTTTTTCCCCCAACAGTTCTGAAGGACAGACAGGAAGTACTCCTCTATATTTCTTTTTTTATATTTTAAAGAATTATTCGTTTATTTATTTGAGAGAGAGAAAGAGAGAGAGTGTATACATGAGCTGAGCAGAGGGGACAGAAGGAGTGAGAAAGAGATAATCTTTTTTTTTTTTAAGATTTTATTTATTTATTCATGAGAGACACCGAGAGAGAGGCAGAGTCATAAGCAAAGAGAGAAACAGGCTCCCTACAGGGATTCCAATGTGGGACTTGATCCTAGGACCCTGGGATCACAACCTGAGCCATCCAGGAGTCCCAGAGAGAGAACCTTAAGCAGACTTCTCACTGAGGAAGGAACCTGATGAGGGGCTTGATCTCAAGACTGTGAAATCATGACCTGAGCTGAAACCAAGAGTCCAGGCTCAACCAGCTGAGCCACCCAGGTGCTCCTATATTTCTTGAGTATCTGTTTGGGGCTTAGAGTCTGTTTATCACATATAATAGTATGTAGCCACTCTGAGTTTAGGTGGCTAGGGAATCTGGGAAGCATTTTGCGCTATAGGGTTGGTTTATGGGTTTTTAATTTTTTTTAATTATCCCCCAGTTGCGTTCATTTTTTTTTTTTTTACTGTCTTCCTACGCTTTTCTTTTTCCTTTTTTTTTTTTTTTTAAGATTTTATTTATTTATTCATGAGAGACACAGAGAAAAGTAGAGGCATAGACAGAGGGAGAAGCAGGTTCCCTGCGGGGAGCCAAATGTGGGACTCGATCCCATGAACCCCAGGATCACCACTTGAGCCAAAGGCAGATGCTCAACTACTGAACCATTCAGGCATCCTTTCTTTTTGCTTTGAAGGACTCCAGAATATGAGGAAAACAATTCTCACTCTTTCAGTATAGCTTCCCACCCCAGGTATTATTTCTTGGGTAGTCGAGTTACTATTGGACCTTGGGGAGTCAAAGCTTATACTGTAAGTATGAAATATTTATAGTTAAAATGTTCATTTTTATTTTGAAAAATCCTATTAATATAAAAAGTAATTTTTTAGATTCAAATTCAAAGTTATCAGAATATGATAGGACTGCAGTTTACATAAATCTACACAACTTCACATTTAGTAGACAACCAATTAGATCGATTAGCAAGGATTTTGATCTATAGTTCAAAATCTGATTTGAAAACTCTTGTGATAATAGACCCACTCTGAGGTTTTTGCATGTAAGATTCAGCTTGATTTGTGTCTTCTGCTTTCTCATCAGCCCAAATTCTTAAGTCATTGGGCTGCTGCATTTTGTGGAAGCTTCTGGGTGATCAGCCAAAGGAGATGTAAGCAAAGCTATGCCCAATTATGAGTCTAGAGGTCATCAGACATGAGAAACTAAGGCAAAGGTCTATAGAAATGAGACGAGGTGTTATATGCAACTGATGAATTATTGAATTCTACATCTGAAACTAACGATGTACTTTATGTTGGCTAATGAAATTTAAATAAAAAATTAATTAACAAATTAATTTCTATATCCAAAAAATAAAAAGAAAGAAAGAAAAATAAATGAGGCAAGGTCATAACATGGTAGTGAAACACAAGTATTTTCAGCACTGATGCTACTTGAAAATCCAGTAGCATCTGATGACTGAAGCACTTATCTGGTCTGCAAACTCCAGAGGCAAAGAGAAAATCTCTTCTTTCAGTTAGGGTGGCTGGATCCCTGGACCCCACTGCCTCCCCAGCTATCCTTGGCAGTTCTTCACCTCAGAATCTAGATATATTAAGCTGGTCTACAAAATTAACACAAAGGAAGTGATCGACTTGTACACATTATCTATCCATCTTTTTTTTTTTTTAACACCAAATATATAGTAGATGAAAATACAGTTTTTTTTGGGGGGGGCAAGAGTTACTACTCAGGCAAAGTAAATGGCTGCTTCTTAAGGGATAGTTTATCTCCCATCCTTTAAGAATAATGTCATATCTATTTTGTTATAGCAGTGGTAAATGTCTGAGGATTTCCTATGGTAAATAATGCCAAATGAGACAGGTATTAGGCTTGTATATGTGATGTTACTATTTAGCTATCATTTTGCTCTCTTTTTAAGAAAATCTGTTTTATTAAGTAACTGATGAAAAAGGCATAGCTTTATCTTTTTCAATAATGGAGATATTAGTGACTCACCACATTGACTTAAGGATTACCAATAAAAATAATACATTGCTCATTATAGTCATCTCAGTCTTTTAAGTGAGATACATGATCTGATACTAAAATGGGATTTCAGCCACTGTGAGATCAAATGCTAAAAGTTTTTAGAGATTTAAAATACAAATGCTGTTTGGTATATGGCATGTTAATTTTAAGTATGAATTAGGTTGTAACAAATAAGTTCATGGACTTGATGATCTGTAATAATGCTTCTAGGCCCTCAGGTTTATGTGTTTATGTGGCACCACTAATACACATTTTTACATATCTCTGTTGTAGAGTTATCTTGTTAAGATTATGGCTGCTTTTAAAAGTATTTGATTGTCCCAGAGAGGTCATATCAATTTTTTTAAAAAAACCACCCGGTAACCCAAATTTACGTTTTGTTGGTAAATTTGGCAGGAAGACAATTTCACTTGTTTAGATTATGTCATAATCCCTGTTTTTCCTCATCTACAGTTTATTTTAAAATATAATTTACAGTCATTTGTATGTGGTGCCAGGATCAGTGAATATTATCGTGCAGGCTAATACTTCTAACCTCTCTGCCAGACTTTGGAAATCAATGTTCATTTTACACTGCGCCCCACCCCCCAATACTGCTCAACAAATACCAATGCCAGGAGAGATGACCCCTTTTAATTCCTTAATATAGGCCACAGTTCTCTTTGATTTATAGAAGACTAGTAGTCTATTTATAAAATATGTATCTGCAAGATGCAGTTTATGAGAAACTTGGCTTTGGGGACACATTAATTCTAACTGCAGATGCAACTTTCATGTTTTATAATATAACCCTGACAGCTGTAATTTCAGATTAAAGATTTTTCATTCACATTCCCACCCTGATTGTTCGGCATGGTCCTTATATTACTTTATTGTCAATAGCAAGTGTTCACTCTATTGGGAGGCATTTAATAACCAGCTGCCATTTAAAGTGTGGACAGAACATTTGTCTCAGCCAGGCCATCTCAAGTAGAGTTCCCTAGCATACGGAGCTGGGACCTCTTCAAGAAAAACAACAGCTGGCCTTCACTATTGTCCTGACTTTTCCTTTTTTGTGGTGGCTAGTTAAAATAAACATGGACACTCTCGGTGAATTTCTGAATGCATTTGTGGGTTTGTTATTTTAGTAACTAAATCGTCTATTCCATCAGTCCCTCATCCTCCATCCCAGCCTGACCCCCATCTATTTTATGGGTCAGACTTTCTTTTCTGGGTTCTATAAATGTATATTCCTCTCAAAGTCACTTGTATTTGCTACTAAGAACTGAGCAACATTAAGATTGTAGGTTAAGTAGTTATCATCTGCTTTTGGAAAGGCTAACATAGCTGTTTGGATAGGTTATGTCTGCAAATGATGAGGTTGCAATTAAAATAATATTAATTATAATAATCAGGCAAATATCTGGAAGTGTACTTTTAAATCCCAGTTTGTCTATAAAATCTTCGAGATCTATGGTTGATGTATGAAAATGCATTCATGATTGGTGATGTTTTTATTTAGTGTCTACCTTTAAATTTCCTTAACTTGACAGCTGGGGATTAACTTCTATAGCAGGCAGCGGTAAAAGGAAATAAAAAAGAAAAGTAAAGGAAAGCTTAAAAAAATGGACTCTTTCATGGCTAATTAAACTGGAATACAAATCAATCATTGGAAATAAGTGATGAATTTTTTATGACTGTAAGATTACTGTACCCTGTAGTGTTTGCTATACACCGATATTACAATTCCCATCAGCTTATAGGGTAATCGTTTACCTTAAGCTTTACCTTTATCTATCATATTGATCTGAAACTCTCAGGGAAGGAGTGAATGGGTTGTGGTCTAAGGAAGTGTGGGGAGAAAAGATGTATCAGCTAAGAAACATCAGAATCTCTGTCCTGTAGACTTTTTTTTTCTCATTACACTTCAACTAATAGGAATGAACCTCAGTCCTAATTCCTGAGGCAAATGTAATGGTAAATCGGGGAGGAGGTGATGGCCTTTGCAGAAGTCAAATGGTGGATTGAGTGACTGATTTTCCAGCGATTATGTCACATTTATCTGCTCCCCATCAAGAATGGGGTTTTAGATTGTGTCATCAAGTTATTTGGAAATCGTTGCAATGTTAGATTCATACTACCATATTAAAATGTTAAATTAAGGTTGAGATTCTTTTTTCTGATTATTTCTAATATTTGGGTTTTAAGCTACTTCCATGTATAGCTTGTATTCTGGATGGGCTATAATAATGATTTTTTCCTTGTGTATCAGGCAAATTTTTCACATAATGACAGGGTTTTTCTTTCTACAAATGTCACATGCATATCATGAGGGATCATTTAAGCCTCTAAATTGGCTCCTGATTTTTGCATGGAGAGAATATGATAGCACACAATATAGTGTGTCCAAATAAATATAGATAGTCCAAAATAAATTATGTTGAATTTATAAACACTTCTATAGATGTATATAACCGTCCAAATTTTTGCAAATGAAGACCATGTACTCTCTCATAGACACAAGATAAGATGAAAGGAAGTGACTGAAACCAAAGGAATAATAATAAAAATCCAAAATGTAATTACATCCACTTAGTAAAAGAAAACTGCAGACCTAAATTTTCCCTCTTGCCAATGTGCGATTCACAGACTGGCTTCTACAGGTATTTTACTTCTCTAGAGATAGTGCCATAACCAAGCTGTTGAACTCTCAAACTATGAGATACTCAGGTCTCTGATCCAGCTTGATGACCTTGTCCACAGGGCCGCCAGGGCTTCTTCTTGCTGTCTTAACACAATTCATATATTACCACTCCCAGAGTGAAAAAAGCATCATCCAAATCTTGGCCCAGCTCTCGTATGTGTCATCATCTGAGGGCAGCAATAAAGAATTAGGCCAGCTGCACCCACTAGAAGAGCCTGTGGTCTGAAACATCTGCATTTCAAATACAGCTCTAGATGAATAATAAATTGAGATGTCTCTGCCTTAAATTGGAAAAGAGGTCCCATGACTAATCATGCCTATAAGTGCACTGGTATTAGAGTTAGGGAAAAAAATGAAGGCATCTTCATTTTCTGCCTCTGCACTGTAGTGCTTATCTGCAGATGGTTAAATACAACTGAGAAAGCCGTTGTTTTAAGAAAGGTCACCAATATTTACCTTCAGTTTTTTCCTTGTTTTATTAAAAAGAGAAAAATAAAACAAGTAATTATTTAAAAACAGAAAGCAGAGAAGGTGCCCCATAGAAAAATCCTATATAAAGGCAGACATAAAACATTTAAATGAAATAAAAAAATTCCGAGGGGCCAGGATTCTAAGTGAGTGCTAGCTGTCTCACTATTTACTATAAACAAAGTATGGAGACCTCTGGAGGCTAATGGAGTTGTTGATTGGTATTTACTCATCCCAACAGGATCTGGTTTCTGATAATCTGGGACTCCTGTGTATTGATGAGTGTAGGCTGCTGGTGATCTAGGAGAGCTCACTTCAAGGTAGGGGAGAGGAGCTTGTTAGCGCTTTGTGGCTAGGTTGAGCTGAAAGACTGTTTATTTAGAATTCCTCCTAAGTCCTCTAGGACCCTAGCAAAGGCTGCAGAAGTCAAATTCCCCAAAGCCTTGTGTATCTTTGTAGAAGTATCTGGTTGGTGAAAGACTAAATAAGAAATCTACAACATCCTTTAAAGGATCCCAGGGCATTTATATGATATTTGTTTTTTTGTTTTGTTTTGTTTTGTTTTGTTTTGTTTTTAATACAGTGAATTTTGGTAGAGCATCATTTAAACATAAGCTATTTCGAGTTGAATATGGGTAAGTGCAATTATTAACATTTGCACTAATAATTTTTTCAGAAAACAATTAAAGCTAATTCATGCTTTTAATGACATGTTAATATTCTTTGCTTTCACAGCATTTGATATTTAAAATTTTGTATTTTTCTCAGCTTCACTGAGATATAATTGACATGTAACACTGTATTCGTTTAGACCTATAGTTAGAAGGTGTGCAACATAATGAATTGATGCATATTTAAGTTGGGAAGTGATGACCACAGTAAGTTTAAATAATATCCATTATCTCATACAGTTACAATTACTTACTTCTGATGAAAAGTTTTAAGGTCTAGTCTCTTAACAACCTTCAAATATACAATACAGTATTGTTAACTATAGTCACCATGCTATACATTACATCTGCTGAACTTATGTATCCTATAACTGAAAGTTTGTACCTTTTGATGACCTTCACTCATTTTTCCCCCATCTCCTTCGCCCTACCTTTGGCAACCACCGATCTGTTCTGTTTCTATGAGTTTGTTGCTGTTGTTTGTTTGTTTCTGATTCTACATATAAAACTTTCAAAGTTTTAGGTTTAAGAATAAACTGAGGCGATTTTGACAAACTTTCCTACAGCAAATGGAGACTACTTAGGTTTAAGTGATCTCTTATGAAAATTTTTATTCTCCATGATTTCTAACCTAGTGTTCTAACCATAGTGGTCATTTTGAACAAGACACACAACTCCAGATGCTTAATCCAATGATTCAAACTGTGTGGAATAGCAACTACTGATTATGTGATTTTGATCTTAGAATCACAAAGATAGTGTGTACAGTAATGGCAGCACATAAACACAGTGGCACTACATTTAAATCAGTGACAATACTTAGTAGCTACTTGATCTTGTCAGAATTATTTCTTTTCTGCCTTCTACTGAATTATCACCATTCTGCTTCTCCACCAAAAGAAATAAGACATTGACTTTTCATTTATTAAATTAAGCTTTGCATTTAAATTAAAATGCAAAATTTGAAAACACACTGATTTGTTGTAATTTCTCAGTAGCTTTGATGTGTGCATTTTAAGTTTGCTGTGGTTTGGAGTGTCTCACATTCCTTTTCATTTTGCTATTATGTTTTTATCATTTATCAATTGTGAAGTCTACTCTATTATTTCTATTCCAGAATATCTGTTTTTAAAAACTTTATAGCTTAAAAGATGATAGCATATAAGCCGTGTGAGAATATAGCAGGTTTCTCAATTAGCAGGTTTCTAATTCTTCATTCTGAAAAGATATTTTATAATCATCAAATACACATAGCAGCATTCCCTCCTAGACCATGTTGGTTTTTTAGCATTGATAGAAATGGACAAATGCAAAGCAAACATTGAAAGAAGTAAATTGCTGATTGTATAAGAATATGTCAAACTTGCATCTATTAATCTACCAAGAAAAGTTTATTGAGTACGTACCATATACCTAATACAGTGAAAGAATTAGGCAAGGTATAGAACAAAATAGAATATTCTCAGTTGTCTCAAGGGGATTATAATCACACGAGGCAGACACGACACAGAGGAAACACTTAGATGATCCAGAGAAGCATGTAAGTAAGTGCTGGGCTATGCACTAGAGCCGATGAGAAAGATGGGAATTTAGTGATAAGCATGGGCCAAAGAGAGAGAAGCTGTTTGGAAGAAGTACAGCTTGAAATGTACCAAGGAAAGCTTGACATTACAGAAGAGAGTCAGGAAAAGTAGGGCAGCACACATGGTGTGTGTTCAGAAATCAGTAATGGAATTCAACTGAGGAAGGGAGCTCATTCGTTTTAAGGAAGAACATTTGAATAGCAAGAGAGATTGAAATCCAGGAACAGGATTTTGATTCCATGTGGTAACTGAGAGAGAGCCATTGGTAGCTTTGGGGCAAACAAGGGAAATTCCATAAAATATGCAAAATAATTGGATAAAGAAAATCTGGGGCCAGTGAATAGGAGGGCTTAAGCAAGGCTGGGCAATGGAAACTGAGAGAAAATTATAGGTATTACTTTTCCATTTAAATATGAGTTTTAGGTATGCTGTTGAATATTCATTTTAAAGAACTATAATTTGTTAAGTTTTGCTCTTTTATAGCCCTTTTTTTGGAAAGACTTTATAATATTTTTTTTTCAAAACTACATTAATATTTTTCTTTTAAACAGTTTTTATATTTGGGGCACCTGGGTGGCTCAGTTGGTTAAGCATCTGCCTTTGGCTCTGGTCATGATCTCCATGTCCTGGGATCAAGTCCCCTCTTTGGCTCTTTGCTCAGCAGGTAGTCTGCTTCTCCCTCTCCCTCTGCTGCTTAGCCCCATGCTCTCTCTCTCTCAAGTAAATAAATGAACTCTTTTAAAAAGTTTTTATATTTATACTACAAAAATGGTGTGCATATATTGAAGAGCTTTTTAAAAAGGTTGAGTCAGCAAAAGAAGAAAATTGAACTCATGTAAAAGTCCACTTTACTTTGAAATCATTACCATCAATATTGTAGCGCACAACTTCTTAGTTACCTCTACGCTAATATTTTTGTTGTTGCAAAATAGCATCATAATATATATGTATATCTATACTTGCATAACTCCACATAAATACATAGTAGGGAGGGGTTTTCTAAGCTGTAGGAGGGAACATGTGAGCTGGGCTTTAAAGAATACGGGCAGGGGTTGGCTTCTGCCTGCTTCTTCAAAAAAGAAGAGAAATTTCATGAACAGAGCTAGAATTGCACATTCATGCTCTAACAATGGGAAATTTTGGTTTCAAGGAACAATAGGAAATATATGCACTAAGAAATGAGCAATGAGCTAGAAGGGTGGTTTGGGGCTAGACAGTGGAAGGTGTGAAATGTAGGCTAAGGAATTTATACCTGATTCAAACAAGATTTTTAAAATAGACTTCAGTAGACTGAAGAGCTCTCCAGTAGAGCAATGGAGGTCTACTGGTTCAAGTGAAAAGAAGACTTTATATCCAGGAAGGTAGAAAGGAAGGCTACTGCAATTTTCAAGGTCCTATCTGGTGGGTGGATGATCATGGATGATGGAGAGATTACAAACTGTCAGGGTAGAAGATTCTGGCAGGTATTGAGTTTAGCTCATTATACGTATTCATATAATACCCCAAGTCCCCGCTAGTCTTACTGTCTACTTGGCAATGTACCTTTTTTGTTTTTATATTTTATTTATTTATTCATGAGAGACACACACAAAGAGGCAGAGACACAGGCAGAGGGAGAAGGAGGCTCCCGTGGGGAGCCTGATGTGGGACTTGATCCCAGGACACCGGGATCATGACCTGAGCCGAAGGCAAATGCTCAACCACTGAGCCACCCAGGTGTCCTGGAAATGTACTTTTCCAGTTTCTTTTCACTTCCATCAGTAGTAACCATGCATATTACACAATCAGAAAATAATCACACCTTTGAGAAAGGTGTCATTTTTAAAGCTCCTAGGTGAGCATACTTTTTCTCCTACTTAAGAGTGAAAAAACAATGTGCTTATATTAAAATTTGCCCTTACATTTAAAAAAAAGAAACTTTTCATAATGTAGTCTCCATTTTACTTCTCTGGAAGGACTGGAGCCAAAGCCAAAATTGACAAAGACAGTTGTGGGATAGAGTAAGGAACTCCTGGATGTGCAATTAGTTGTAATGGAAGAATTGAGATTGGCTTTGAAATTCACACTGGAATAATAAGATGGGATGAATATTTTTTTCATAAGTTGCTCAACACCCCTCAAATCACAAAGCAAGTTGAATGAAGGAAATAAAACATGAAAATCGAACAACTAAAGATCAAATTGTTATGCTATATAGGTACGAAGGTTATGATAATTTCTACTGAAATCTAAGGGATGCATTCAATCGAACAACTAAAGATCAAGTCTCTGCCTGTGTCTCTGCCTCTCTCTCTCTTTCTTGATCTAATATAACGGGTCTAAAATAGTTTGTTTTTATAAAAATAAGACACTGTTCCATGGCATATTATCTTAATAAATAGATTCGGGGATCCCTGGGTGGCTCAGCGGTTTGGTGCCTGCCTTTGGCCCAGGGCGCAATCCTGGAGTCCCGGGATGGGGTCCCATGTCTGGCTCCCTGTAAGGAGCCTGCTTCTCCCTCTGCCTGTGTTTCTGCTTCTCTCTCTCTCTCTCTCTCTCTCTCTCTCTCTCTCTATGTCTATCATGAATAAATAAATAAAATCTTAAAAAAGAGAAATTATTAAATAAATAAATAGATAGATAAATAAATAAATAAATTCATTCTCCATCAAGTATTTATATCAAGTGTTAGCGCCTTCTGGTAGTCTAACAGCTATGAAATTAGAATCTACTTTGACAATAAGAGGTTTCCTTTTCTTTAAGCTTTTTCTCCCCTGCCATTTTTTTTTATCTTGGGACAGGAACTGTTCATTTTCTGCCCGTTTATCTTTTTCTTATTTTTTTAACATAAAAAATTAATTGTTATTGAGTATTTATTACATGCCACACAGGTGCAAAGTATTTCATGGGCTTTATCTTGTTTACCCTTAATGCCACAGGACTTTTCTTTGAGGAATGCTTTGCCTTTCTGCTATTGCTATTAGCAATAGAATATAAAAATGAAGTTACAGTATGGACAGTCCTGAAATCTTGTTTTGATGTGGGCATCCATTTGTATCTACCTAACTTTTTTGTATATAGATACGAAGGTTATGATAATTTCTACTGAAATCTAAGGGATGCATTCACAATGGTGTTGACAATTTCACCATGGGCTTTTATTATTAGTGCTAGTTTTTATAATTATAATGACATTGTTTTGTCTTAGTAATGAAGAAGTTTGAAATATGTGATTCCTTTTCAGATGTAAATGGGCAACATAACACAAATTATGTAATGCATTTGGTTCTTGGAAGCACAAATAGATACT
This sequence comes from Vulpes lagopus, assembly GCF_018345385.1. Lineage (NCBI taxonomy): Eukaryota > Metazoa > Chordata > Mammalia > Carnivora > Canidae > Vulpes > Vulpes lagopus. The sequence goes on from NC_054829.1 coordinate 107,073,096, forward strand.
TTTGTGTCTAAGCGATGGAATGATTAAAAATTATCTTCCTCTGCCTCCTTCTGCTGAGTTTCCTATCCCATGGTAGTTTTCCCTCTTCCCTGCAGAAAATTTGGCTGTAAAAGATGTGTGTGCAAATGTCCACAGGTGTTGAGCGTGTAGCACGTCAGGCATGCGAATGAACAACACAGGAGCTTAGTAAAAGCTGTACATGCATCTGCAAAAAATTGCCCACAGTTTCTGAAATTGGGCCAGAAGGTTTTTTGTAAGCCCCCTTGTATCTGCTGTACTTAACTTGTTTCAGATTTCATTTCTAAGTTTTACTCACAATTTCACATCAATAAGGCCACGTTTTCCCTGTAAAATGTTACATAACCCAGCACCTGAAAATCATAACATAAAACATCCATAGAATAATATTTTAGTATATGCTTTAACATATAAGAAAAGAACCTCAGAAAACATGTTTGCATCCTCTGCAAAATAGGATACTAAGACACAATTCATTCTGTACTTCAACTCCCCCCGAGAAAAAACCTGCATGATAAAGTTTCTGTTAGAATTTAGCAACTGTAGAAAAGTTTACCTTAAAAAAAAAGTAACGGACTGCATTTTATTGACCAATGGAAAGTGGATAATTCATTTTTCTGAGTTCTTTAGTCTTATCTCACAATCAGCTTAGTGTTGTGTGGACAGGTCATATATGGTATCTATGTGTGTATGTATGTATTTTAATTCATCAGTTCAAGTTAGTATGAAATGATACAGCAACATAACTGGCTGATGTGTTCATTAGGAAGAATGATAGTAATATGCTTTCACAGGAAGTACAGTACTCATATTTCTATCTAAGAACTCATTCAGAATTATTAAAGAATGTGTGCTCATTGCCCTCATCGCCATTCCCAGTGTTATTTTTTTCTAGTTCAGGTCTCAATTTTTTCTTATATCCCAGCTAGTCTCCTTCATTCCAGTCTTGTTCCCTTCAAAGCCATCCAAAATATTATCAGAGTTTCTCTATAATGAAAATCTTAGCATCTCTCTCACTTGCTTTTGAGCTATAAATGACTCCCCATGGATGTTTCATAAAATAAAGCATTGTGGGATGATTTGTGGCTATGGTATCAAAAAAGTATTCTCTATTTAAATATTTGGAAAGTTTCTTGGAGTTAAATGGATTCCTTCATTGCAAGGCTACTCAGAGACTTTAGTATTCCAAGTTTCACTGAGAGCTACTAAGAGGGCTATAGGAAAATCTGCATAATTTTCCAGACATATGTATCTACAAGTTTGTTTTTTAAAAGATTTTTAAACTTTTTCATTTACGAGAGAGAGAGAGAGAGAGAGAGAATAAGAGGTAGAGGGGCAGAGGGAGAGGCAGACTCCCCACTGAGCAGGGAGCTGGCATGGGGCTCCATCCTGGGATCATGACCTGAGCCAAAGGCAGGTGCTTGACCACCTGAACCACCCAGATGCCTCTACAGATCTATTTTTTTGTGGTGATCCCAATCTACTTTGCCAGTCTTATCTTGACCCACATATATGCTGTAATTATGCTGGAGTATTTTGTATTCCTGGGCCATATCATGTGCTTCCTCATCTCACTGAGAGTTTCTGCTCTGCCTTCTGCCTATGAACACAATTCCTCTTTCCTATATATAAAAATGTAGAGTCATTCTTCAAAACCCAGTCCAGATTTAGTTATTTTTGTGAAGACTTTCTCTAAGGCAGAACATTCCCTTCCTCATGGAGTGATTTAACATTTTAAAAAATGTTTATTATTGAATTTCTCATTGTAGGTTATTTTCTCACACAAATCTTTTATCCTGACACAGAAATAATACTGATGATTAAGACTTCCAATTAAATGTAAAGGTGAATATTGTAGCTAGTTACTATAAATGGTCCCCTCCTCAGTGAACCATGATGACAAGATTTCATGCTGTTGAGTACTCTCTACCTCTTGAATGTAAGGCTGGCTCTGTCACTAGAAAAGATACTGTGGAGATGACATTGCATGACTTCTGAGGCTAGGTCATAAGAAGCTTTGCATTTTTGAATGGATCTTATGGAATGCTCATTCGGAGGAAAACTAGCTACCGTGTAACAAGTTTGACTGCCCTGGGACCACTGTGTGGTGAGGAAGCCCACACTGATTATGTGAAGAAGATGAGAAGATGAGAGATAGGTACCCAGTCAGTACCTTGCTGTTCTAGACATTCCAGACAAGGTACTAGACATGTGAAATAAGTTATCTTGTGTATCTAGTCCAACTATTATCTGACTTCAACTAAGCTGGTTCCAGTCAACTTGGAAGTGAAGTGATGTACACACACACACACACACACACACACACACGCCATTAACTTTGGGACCAGTTGGGCATGGAAATTGAAAGAACCATAAGGATATAATTAGTAAAGTCTCTGTTAAAAATTTCTGATTTCTTCTAGTTGTGCATCTTGAGATTTGGAAACAAGAAATATGAACAAAAGAAAAAACTGTCAAGTTTTCAAGTAACACCTGGAAGAAGTATTGCTGATGGTGTTACTTATTAGATTTAAAAATAGAAATATTTGTCATTTCCACATTCTCTCTCCAGCAAAAGACTCTCAAAAGAAGAAATGGCTTCTATGCCAAGCCTAAAAACCAAGGTGCTACCAGGAAAGCATTGTCTCTGAGCAAGTATTTTAAGATTCTCTGGTAAGACCTCAAAAATATTTATGGTGTGCTTGGTAAACCCTCTCAGGCAGACCATGGGTTGGCAAACTTTTTCTGTAAAGGACCAGACAGTAAATATCATAGGTTTTGTAGGCTACATAGAGTCTATGTCCTATATCTTTTGTTTGTTTGTTTATGGTGGGATAATACAAATAACATAAAGTTTACCATTGTTAAAGTGACATTTAACACACAGTGTTGTGTGTACCATTATCACTATCTAGTTACCAAATTTTTTATCACTCCAAAAGGAAAACCTATGCTCATTACATAGCCACTCAAGAATCCCTACTCCTCCCTGCCTCTGACAACCATTTTCTGAATGCTTTCTGACTCTGTGGATTTTTCTTTTCTCAGTATTTTATATAAATGGAATCATAGGGATCCCTGGGTGGCGCAGCGGTTTGGCGCTTGCCTTTGGCCCAGGGCGCGATCCTGGAGACCCGGGATCGAATCCCACATCAGGCTCCCGGTGCATGGAGCCTGCTTCTCCCTCTGCCTATGTCTCTGCCCCCCTCTCTCTCTCTCTCTGACTATCATAAATAAATAAAAAAAATTAAAAAAAAAAAATAAATGGAATCATACAGCAGGTAGTCTTTTGTATTTATCAGCTTTTGCTAAACATAATGCTTTCAAAGATCATCCTTGTTAACCATGTATCAGCATTTCATTCCTTTCTATGGCCACATAGTAAATATTCCAGTGTGTGGAAATAGCACATTTTGTTTATTCATTCATCAATTCCTAGATATTTGGTGACAATAGTCACCTTTTGGCTATTGTGAATAATGCTGCTATAAGCAGTCATGTACATTTTCTCTCTTGTTTTCAATTCTTTTGGATATATATCCAAGAATAGAATTGCTGAGTCATACGGCAGTTCTGTTTGATTTACTGAGGAGCTGCTAAATGGTTTCCTACAGTGGCTGCAGCATTTTTACACTCTTACCAGCAATGATGAGTTTTCTAATTTCTCCAAGTTTTTGTCAGAGTTGTTCTTTTCTTTTTTTTTCATTTAAATTCAATTTGTCAACATATAGTATATCCTTAATTTCAGATGCAGTTTTCAATAATTTGTCAGTTGCATATAACACCTACTGATCATCACATCACATGCCCTCCTTGATGCCCATCACCCAGTTGCCCTCCTCTCCTTCAGCAACCCTCAGTTTGTGTCTCAGAGTGAAGAGTCTCTCATGGTTTGTTTTCCTCTCTGATTTTTCCTCAGGTTCCCTCCTACCCTTATGGTCCCTTGCACTATTTCTTATAATTCACATATGAGTGAAACCATATGATAATTCTTTCTTTGATTGACTTATTTCACTCAGCATAGTACCCTCCAGTTCCATCCATGTCAATCAATGTAAATGGTAGGTATTCATTCTTTCACAAGCAGCAGCCTTTTTGACCTTAGCCGCAGCAACTTCTTTTTTTTTTTTAGGTTTTATTTATTTATTCATGAGAAACACAGAAAGAGAGAGAAAGAGAGAGAAGCAGAGACATAGGCAGAGGGAGAAGCAGGTTTCATGTAGGGAGCCTGATGTGGGAGACGATTCTGGGACTCCAGGATCATGCCCTGAGCCAAAGGCAGATGCTCAACCACTGAGCCACCCAGGCATCCCTGAAGCAACTTCTTATAAGATATCTCTAAAGGCAAGGGAAACAAAAGCAAAAGTGAACTATTGGGATTTCATCAAGACTTATTATTTTCTGATTTAATTTTTTAATTTTTTAAAATTATAGTCATCCTGAAGTATATAGAGCAATACTTCATTGTTTTTTTTTTTTTAAGATTTTATTTATTTATTCACGAGACACACACACAGAGAAACAGAGACACAGGCAGAAAAAGAAGCCAGCTCTATGCAGGCAGCCTGATGTGGGACTTGATCCCAGGACTCCAGGATCACGCCCTGGGCCAGAGGGAGGCAGGCGCTTGCTCAACCGCTGAGACACCCAGGCATCCCTCATTGTGGTTTTGATTTGCATTTCCCTGGTGACTAATAATGCTGAGCTTATTTTCATGTGCTTGTTGTCATTTATATATCTTCTTTAGTAAAATATGTTATTCAAGTCCTCTATCCATTTTAAAACTAGATTGTGGGTTTACTGTTGAGTTATAAGAATTCTTTATATGTTTTGGACATTAAACTCTTATCAGATATATAAAATGTTTTCTCCCGCTCTTTTTTGTAAAATTTTAATCCAGTATAGTTAATATAGAGTGTTATATTAATTTTAGGTGCACAATATAGTGACTCAACAGTTCTATACATTACCCAGTGCTAATCATGATAAGTGCACTCTTAATCTTATTTCACCCATCCCTCAACCCACCTCCCCTCTGGCAAACCTCTGGTTTGTTCTCTACAATTAAGAGTCTTTTGGTTTGTCTTTTTTCTTTGTTTATTTTATTTCCTAAATTCCACATATGAGTGAAGTCATATGGTATGTGTCTTTCTCTGACTTATTCACTCAGCATTATACTCTCTACATTCATCCATGTTGTCGCAAATGGCAAGATTAACTTCATCTTCTTTATCCACTGATGGACAGTTGGGCTGCTTCCATAATTTGGCTATTGTAAATTATGCTGCAATAAATATAGGGATGCATATATCTTTTCGAATTAGTGTTCTCATATTCTTTGGGTAAATAACCAGCAGTGGAATTATTGGACCCTATGAAAATTCTATTTTTAATTTTTTGGGGAATCTTCACACTGTTGTCCACAGTGGCTACATCAGTTTGCATTCCCACTGACAGTGCAGGAGGGTCACTTTTCCTCCACATCTTGCTAACACCTGTTTTTTTATATTTTCTGTGGATTTTATTTTCACTCTATTGATGATGCTCTGATGCATAAACATTTTAAATTTTAGTAAAGTCTGATTTATCAATTTTTCTTTCATTGCTTGCTTGTCTTTTGGTGTCATATCTAAGAAACTACTCTCAAATCCAATGTCTGTAAGATTTCTGCTTTTGTGTTTTTGAAAGAATTTTATTATTTCAGCTCTTATTTTATGTTTTTGATCCATTTTGAGTTAATTTTCATATATAGGATGGGATAGGACTTTAACTTCATTCTTTTTTATGTGGCTGTTGAGTTGTCTCAGCATCATTTATTGAAGGGATTATTCTTTCCCCATCAAATGATACTGAAATCCTTGTTGCAAATCAATTGACCATAGATATGTGGGTTTATTTCTGGGCTCACAATTCTATTCCACTGATCCCTATGGCTATCCTTATGCCAGGACCACACTGCTTTGATTGCTATAGGATTCTAACCAAGTTTGAAAATGGAGTGTTAGTGTGATGATTAATTTTATGTATTAATTTGGCTAGACCAAAGAATGCCCAGATATTTGAATAAACATTATTCTTGGGTGTGTCTGTGGGGTGTTTCTGGAAGAGATTAGCATTTGAATCGGTAAATTGAGTAAAACAGATAGTCCTCCCCAATGTGGGTTGGTATTATGCAATCCATTAAGGATCTGAAGAGGAAGGGAGAATTCTCTTTTTCTGCCTATTTGATCTGGGGCATTTGTCTTTAGACCCCCAGATATTGACACTCCTGGTTCAAAGGCCTTGTAACTCAGACTGGAACTTATTCCACTGGCCACTAAATTCTCAGGTCTTAAGACTTGGAGTGGAACTATATACCACTAGCCCACTGGCATTCCTGAGTCTTCAGCTTGAAGACAGCCAGTAATCGATGTACATCTATATGTCCCCTGGCTCTTTGGAAACTCTTTTAACTTTAGAATAGCTTACCCATTTCTGCCAAAAAGGCTATTGGAATTTTGAATTGACATTAAATTGGATAGTATTACCACCTCAGCAATACTGAATCTTCTAATCCATGAACACAGGATATTGTTTCTGCCCATATCCCCAGAGAAGTCCTCTCCCACTTGCCAGTGATTCCTTGTAATTAGGCTATTAGTAAGACTAGATATCAAACTAAGAGGGCTTCTTCATTATTTTATCCTTAGCCATATTCGTCCTAGGAGACACCTTTCTTGATATAAAATCATAAATAGAGGCTTTGGCAAAGCATACAGTGTCCACCTTTAACTAAGCTCAACATGCAGTCACCCACAAATTCAAAAGGTGGCCCTCCAAAACCAAATGCTCCTTGATATCCTGACTACAGCTCAAGGAGGAAACTATGCTTCATTGAAATAGAATGTTATATATATACTCCAGATTACCACAAAAATGTATCAGGATTACTAGAAAACATAAATACTTAAATTTGTGCTTCAAGTAATCCCTCTCTTAACTTTAATGATTGGTTAAACTCTTGGAGCAGAGGAAGACTTTGGTCAACTATCAAAGGTTTTTATTTGGGCTTTTCTTTGTCATAATAATAATAATAAAAATAATATTTTGTTGTTTTTTTCTAATATCTCTCTACCTGGTGACAAGATTCCTTTACTACCATAACTTCAAGCTGACAGATGATCCTTTCTACTCAGGGAGATTCATACATATTGTCTACCTTGGATTCAACTGCCTCTGCTATTTGTAACCCTTATATAGAAATTCCCAACTGACCAATGGTGGACCCATAGGTAGGGTCATCTCTATGCCCCCTCATTCAGCAGGAAGAAGCTCCTGAAGATGTGACCTCCCCCTAAATGCCAAAGATTTGTCATTGTTGATTTGTCAGAGGAGAATATGGAGGCTGCTTTTAGGGCAGGCTTTAGCAATGAAAACTTGATCAAGGCAAAAGGGCCCACAGGGAACACCAAGCTGAATGCAAATAGGAAACACAAATAGGCTCATTAAGTACTCCTTCCACTCCCTGAAATAGCTACAGGTCCTAATTGACTAATTACAACCAGGAACATGTTCTAAGATTACCAAAAAAGGGAAAATTTCATACATTATTTTACTCCCTCACTTCACCTTATAATTGTGATCCCTTACCACCACCTCAATACAGACAGTCTCTGTTTTGCTGTCCTTCATTTCCACTTCCTTGGGGTATATTCGGTAAACTTCTATATCCTCTGTTCTGCTTGGATCAATTCTTTCACTGCTCCCACCGGCATCCACTAGATTGGATCACCCCACATTTAGTGCCCCTTCTATGTGATTGGGAAACCCCATAGTTCCACTTATTTGACTTTAATTTCTTTCAGGAATGTTTGATAGTTTTGAGTGTACTGCTCTTTGTTTAGTTGGTTAGTTTGTTTTTACAATCCTTAAAAATTTTAAAACTATTATGAGCTTGCAGGTCTAACAAAAACAGGCTGTCGGTTGGATTTGGTCTGTGGGCCATAGCTTGCTGCACTGTGGTAGACAAAATAGCTTCTAAGAATCATAATGACATGCTTCTTAAACCTCTATGGTAGAAAGTTAGGTTTCTAAGAATCTTAAATATGTTTCCTCATTGCACCTTGACTCAGTCCAAGGAAAAGAACATCTTGAAGAGATTTTTGGTTTTTGTATTTGTCTTCCAGATTACAGTATAATTTTATACACAGGAAGCCCATGGTATTTTTGAAGGAATTATAATTATTTGGACTAAAAGGTATGGATGCAGTTCCAAACAAAAAAGAGGCTTTGTGGTCCTGATTCTTAGTAGGAAGCAGGCATGAAAAGTTACTCAGCTGCAAACATCGGCCATTGCTTTTCAAAGTGAAGGCTGATGAGAGAGTAGAACAAAAAGTCTAGGGAGTGGCATTAAAACTAGTGAGAACCATCCAAGAGTTTAGGGAGTAGGTTCTCATCAGAGAGCTGGCAACATTTGTTCAATTGTATTTCAGAATTGCTATAGACTAGTTACTGTTATGTGCCTGTCATTCTCCCATACCCTTTTATTTTTTTTTTTTTTTTTATTTTTTTTTTTTTTATTTTTATTTTTTTTTTTCCCATACCCTTTTAAATTAGTGTTAATTGCAGCTCTACTGGACTGTGTATCTCCATTGTATGTTTGGCATGTTGGGAGGTAAGGCAGATCACTTGTCCCTTTAGTTTGAAGGTCCTTATATTGAGAGAAGTACACACAACATGAAATATGCGAATATAATTTAGATGAAATGATCTTGAACTTTAAGCCTCATTCTATAATAAGAGGAAATTTTGGTGGCCTTGTGAGTAGTATATACATTTTGGAAGACTGTAAATGATTGTTGGGAGAGGTAGGAGGAATGTAAGTGATTTGTTGCCAAAGAGATGAAAGATAACTACCAATTCTTTGTCATACTCTCCCTCAGGAATCACTCTTCCTGCCCATTAACCCTGGGTTGGCCATAAGACTGGTAGTGGAGTGATATAACCCAGTTTCAGTCCTAACTCTTAAGAAGGCCTAGAAGTTTCAGCTTTTATACAGTAAGGGAACAATGAACCTTCTTCATACAAGAAGAGAAACCACATGGAAAAGATGGCTTAAAACTGAAGACAGAAGAGAAGCTCCATTGTCCTAGTATTTAGCACCTCAGGTAAGCATCTCCAGTGACTCCAATCAAACCATGATTACATGAGAGAACCCAGAGAGGCCAACAGAAAAATTATCCAGTTGAGCACAATCTACAGAACCATAAGAGATTATAAAATATTTTTTCTTTAAGTCATTAGGTTACAATGTTATGCAGCAATAGATAACCAAAAAACTGAGAAAACTTCTAGGCTTAAATAGGTAGGCAAATGAATGCAGTTACAGTAACATGAATGAAGCAACTAATTCTGGAAGAATAACTGCATGCATGATGTGGATATTAAAACAGACATACAGGAATAATTTCATACACATTACAATCTATACTGGATAACTAGAAGCAGATAAAGAGCACATGTCTCAGTGAGGCTCATGTAACAACAGCTGTTTCTCTCATCCATATATTGCAGAACCAATAAGAGGTTGGATTACTTCTGGATAAACCAAAGGAAGACTCTTGATCATTAAGGAAAATTTTTCTCCTGAAGTTAACAATGAGATTAAAAATAGCTGTTTTGTTGAGGAATATAGAGCAGTACCAAAGTATCAAGTGGGAGATGAATATATCGGGTAACATGTTTCTTTAATATCTAATACTTTTGTGTCTTAGAAGCCTAGCAGTAGAATAGATTCCACTACCCATGGACTTAGCCCCAAATCTTCTGCTTGACATTAGCCAAAGTACAACAAGAAACACAACTCTTCCAATATGTCTGGTATTACCTGCTGGATTATGAGTCAGATGGCTTTCTAGGGTAGTGGAAATCAGGATTTCCTCAGGTTAGCATATCTTTGGATGCATCAAGAAAGCCCCCCGCCCCACACCTTTTTTTCTTTTTTAGTAGTAGTGGTTGTGATTTTATACTTAAGAATTGTTTTTTTTTTCTCTGACCCCTCTGTCAACTAGAGGTCCTAATTTCTGAAGCAGACAATCTTTATTGAAGGATTGGAGCAATTGGTGGAACCCCTGGAGGACTAGTCTAATCAGCAGAGTGTGTACCTGAATATACAATTATTATGATGCTGAATATTTCCTTGATCATTTGCTTTGGTAGGTAGGTCTGTGGTACTGCCATCCCTGGGTCAGGAGTTTCTCTCTTACATGATCATGGAAAACTATCAATGCTTAAAATTCTTTTGCATGTAGGTATTGCTGAGAGATATGGCAAAAGTAATGCCAGCCCAGTAGATAGCAGACTTGAATTAATGTTTGAAATGAGCAGTGGAAGGAAAAAGAGAAAATTGATCCAAGGGATGCATGGCTGGTTTAGTCAGGAGAGCATGTGACTCTTGATCTTGGGATTGTGAATTTGAGCCCCATGTTGAGTTTAGGGATTACTTAAATAAACTTAAAAAAATGGTCCAAGACTTGTCTTCATTGGCATTTTAACATAATTGTGTATAGATGCTTGTTTTTCTTGCCATATTGTGAACTACCCAAGAACAACTTCATATTAGTCAATTTTGGGTCCCCAATATATATATATATCATAAAGAAGTGCCAAATGATCTTATTAAATTAGTTTTAAAAATATGTAGTATATTGTAGTGGTTAAAAGCTTAAAATCATGGACTCTGGAATCAGACTGCCTGGGTTCAAATGCCCATCCAACAAGTGCCAGCCATGTAATCTTGGACCCGTTACTGTTAAGGGCCCTTTGTTTCTCGTCCTGTAAAATGAGAATTATGAATGTATCTCCTGACGTTGATGTGAGAATTAAATGAATTAATGTATACAAAATGCTTAGAAAAATGATTGGCTCAGAATAAGCACTATAAAAGTGTTACTTCTTATTGTTTTATTACTATTAACACCAAACAGATATGCTTAAAATCAGAACTTAACACCAGATAGATACAAAACAATGCCACTAGATCAAAGTAATATCAACCATTAAACTAAACAATTTCCCTATAAATGGTTTCATTTAAGAGGCAGGAATTATTTTTCCTATCTTATACCTAAGGCAACAATGGCTTAGATAAATTGAATCACTTTTCCAAGATAAATAGCTAGGAAGTGACACATCCAGGATTTATTGCTAAGTTGTTTAATTTAAAATAAGTGTTCTTACTCTATATACCTTCTCATATGCTATCATAAATAATATGAAAGTACAGAAGAGAAAATGACTCATCTTGCTGAAAAATCAGGAAGGCTTTGCAGAGAAAGCAAAGTTAAAAATCAACAAGGGGGTCTGAAGGAAAAAAAAATGTTTCTGTTCAATGTTTTCTAACTTTTAGGAGTTTCAATGCCCTATGGTGCTTTTGTGAGTAGGAGAGGGGGGAGAACTATAGTGTTTATATAATGATTCATCTTAAAAAATTCAGCTTTACTTATGCCTTTAATTCAATTTTACAACTCTTATTATTCTATTTTAAAATCTATTTTTTTGGTGTAAAAGTAGAACAGTTATCTTTCAGAACCCCCTTTGACTGAAATTTTATTAATTCAAGTTGAAAGCACTAAATTCCCCTTTTAAAAATCAGTCATGGAGTGCCGAGGTGGCTCAGTTGGTTAAGCATCTGCATCTGCCTTTGGCTCAGGTAGTGATTGCAGGGTTCCTGAATCGAATCCCACATTGGGCTCCCTGCTCAGTGGGGAGTCTGCTTCTTGCTCTTCTCCTCTTGCTCATGTTCTCTTTCTAATAAATGAAATCTTTAAAAAAATTTAAAAATCAGTCATATTTTTCAAATTTTGTTAAATTACTTTAACATTTCAATTACATATATAAGTTTAAAATACATATATTCTATAAATTTTATTATATATATATATATATATATATATATATATATATATATATAAAACACTTAAGTATCTGACTGATGAATTTACTACCCTAACACGGAAAAGTTTTCAAAATGCTTAAATGACTGGAATTCTAATAAATAAATCTTAAAGACCAGTACTTTTGAGAATAAGATTTTTTACCTTTGTTTTATAAAATGCTGACTTTTATCTATATTGATCAGGAAATTGATTCTTCTAATTATTCATTTTTTCCCCCTGGTGTATATCAAATTAGCATGAGTTCCAAACACTACTAATTTTTAAAGTATTGAAATGTTGTTAGACACTTAAAAACTAACCTGTATTACATTTTTACTTTTGACTGATAGAGAATGTACTTTGGTATTGTTGGGAAGTCATCATTATGGAAATTACCTTTTAAAAGGTGTTGATAATATACTTTTGTATAAATAACTTACACTTTTGGATAAAATATCTTAAACTATATTGTAGTTCAGATTTTCTGGACTTTCATTAAATGCATATGTCTTCCTAGATTTGTTTGCAGCACCATCTTAACACTCAGGCAGTTAAGGAAGCAATGTCCCAAAATAAGGAGATTCCAGGGCTATACTACCATTTTATCTATGTCATGTTGAAATATTTTTATGTATGTTCATGTGTACACAAACTTCTTTAGGTCATGAGAAATCAAAAGTGGAGGTGCAGAGATGAATGGAATCAGGACGATTTTTGCAATCTATAGAATGAAAAGACTGAGGGATCCCTGGGTGGTGCAGCGGTTTGGCGCCTTCCTTTGGCCCAGGGCGCAATCCTGGAGACCCGGGATCGAATCCCATGTCGGGCTCCCAGTGCATGGAGCCTGCTTCTCCTCCCTCTGCCTGTGTCTCTGCCTCTCTCTCTCTCTCTGTGACTTTCATAAATAAAATAAAATTCTTTAAAAAAAAAAAAGAATGAAAAGACTGAAAATGAATCATTAGTTTGAATAATTTTGAAGTGCTAAATTGCAAATATTAGAAATTAAGTCATCACACTTAAGAAGTGAATAGCAAAAAATGGAACACTGAGGAGAAAATACACTATTTAGGGTAGAAGCAAAATCCCCAAAAGATTTCTGTGATGATTTTGCTAATGGGCCTGCTCTGAACCAAGACAGTGGAAAACAATAAAATTGCCACTTCATTTTCTTTTAAAAAAGTGGGCAGATCTTTGGCATTGACAAAAGAGCAAAGAGTTATATTTACAATCCTGGATAATAGCTTGAAATCCAAGAGCCACTAGACAGATGCAGGGTATTGAACTATCTTACTTTAACGCAGGGACCTGTGCATCTTTTTACATCTTTGGCAGAAAATACTCTCGAAGTTTCTTTATATATTTTTATCCTCTCACTGTTCACTCATTGAATCACTGCATTATCTTTTTGATGTTTTGTTTTTTACAACAATACTATAGTTCATGTTTACCAGTAACCTGGAATTCTCCCAAGTAAGACAGGGTACTAGAGAAGGTTTACTTTGTGTGAGGAGAATGGCATGTGGGTTCTTCCAGGTGCAATAGCAACCTACTATTTCTAGGTTATGCTGGGCACCTGACTCTCCTGGGAATTTCCTTGATGAGTGTGTATGTGTGTGTGGCAGTGGGAAGGCACATGCCCTTTTTTGTTTTGCTTTGTCTTGTTTCTCAGCTCCTGTCATAGATTCTGAAACCCTGATCTGATTCTTCCCTAGAGAAGGTCTGATCTTATCTAAATTGGAGGGGAAAAAATATTTTCTGTTTTGACCTCAGAGAATATGATCACTTTGAGTTAGATTGTCCTAATTCACATTTCATAAAGATCCTGAATTTGGACAGTAAAGATGGAAAAGGCACCACTAGACAGCAAAGTCTATGGGAGCAAGTGCTCATTGTTTTTCCTGTAGTTCCTTGATAGTGTCAAATACAGTAAGTTTGTATACATATTTTTCAGATAGACTAAGAAATAAAAGAAGAAAATTAAATCATACTATTTGTTTACCTCTGCTATTTATTGTTTTCATTCATTTTTTATAAAGTTGAGGTCTCAACATATGGAAAAAAAGAGTACATTTATTGTTTAAAAACATAATAAATGTTTTTTTATATTTTACTTTAGATTTATTTGCATATTAATAATAAAATCATGAAATATATAATAGAGAATGACTTTTGCAAAAATTGAGAACCAGGAATTCCAATAGGTAAGTATCTTATGAATATTCTTTATGTTTTGAATATTTTATTTTTTAATTCTAAATTCAAGTTCATATTTTTGACCTGCATAATTTAATTACTGTTAATTAATTTGCCTCTTAAAAAACATATTTAAATACAAATCAGGGCAGCCCAGGTGGCTCAGTGGTTTAGTGCAGGCTTAAGCCCAGGGCCTGATCCTGGAGTCCCGGGATCGAGTCCCACATTGGGCTCCCTGCATGGAGCCTGCTTTTCCCTCTGCCTGTGACTCTGCCTCTCTCTCTCTGTGTCTCTCATGAATAAATAAACAAAATTTAAAAAAATAAATAGATATGAATCAGATGCCTAACGATTTTAATTTTTAATTGCTCATATTTCTGTAAAACATATAAGAAAAAGTATTAAAAGAGAGAAAAAGGGGAAACAACTATTGCTAAACAAGATGGAAAGATCCTTCACTTCCTACTCAGGTTTTCTACTAATTTTTAACTTACATGTCTCAGAAGCTTTTCTGAGTTATGAAAGAGTATAAGTACATATAGGTATTCAATATCTGTATTCAATATCTTTAGAATATTTATATTTAATATCAGTATTCAGTCAAAAATACATATAGATATTATTTATAGATAAACTTATGTGGTTTATTTGTTATTCAACACATTTAGAAAAAAGTAAAATGATTACAATATGCTTATAATGATATTTATCATGAAAGTTACATTTAACAAACACAAGACTTTTTTGTTTTTTACTAAAAATCTCCCTATAAATTAAATAGGCCAGATTCTATGTGGTCATGTATCATTTTTACTATTGTTTCATTATTTTTCATATTTTTTTTTTCAGAAAATGAATAGCAAAAAAAGGCAAGAAAAGAACAAAACTGTTTTTTTTTCCATATTCTATGGTCTTTTAACTGTTCTAAAGCCAGTATGATAGTTAATAAAAGAATATTCCAAAAGGTCTTAAATTTATAAAAAGTTAATCTCAATTCATAGACTACTTATCATAAGTAATATCATAATTGCACATATAAAACAGCTAAAATATATTAAAATCAGTGAGTTTTCTATACTGCTATGGAAGAACAGAACTCTGCCTCCCTGTCTTCCTCTGTTTCTCAACAGCAAAACATAAGGCTCATACTTGACAGTAAGTTCAGTGTACATAAGAGGTTTTGTGTTTGGCTCCTGAGAATGCACATTTTACATGTACATGTATAATTTAGTATTTAACATTTCATGGAGGAGACTCACCTCTGTCAGAGATATAGAGAGTTCAGAGAAGAGGTCATGCAGAAGCAGTTTATGCATTAATGATAGTCTTCTTTACCCTCTTCATTTAGATTTTTTGTAAAATTATTTGGGGAGGGTGGTGTAATGGACCCACTTCTTAATTAGTAGAACTATCTAAGTTATTTATGGCAGCTGCATCAGTAGGTCAGGGCAGGAGGAAATTATTCATCTTTGTAATATAATAAAAACTTTTCAGACTCTGGCCTATGTATTATTGAAGCCTATTAGAACTTGAAATTCAGGTTATTAGTATTAGTTTAATTCATTTGCTATACGTCTCTATTTAAATAGGCCCAGGCATAGGGCATGCATTAAGTCTCTTTGTCAAATGGAAACCAAGAGCATGGTTTGATCTATATATCACTCTTCTGAATTTGAAATTATAATAACCCCATGGAGCATAAAGAATAGAAACTTCTACTTTTTCTAGTATATAAACAGGGCAAACTGATTAGCCTGAAATTCATGATTTTATCAGGTTTCTCTTTTGAAAGCTTATGGCTATATCTGTCCCTTTTTTTGTTGTTAATTTGGATAAATGCAATATGCTAATAGCTACAAGATAATGATTATGGGCATGGAAGATGATAATGGGGAAAATAAAATCAACTTGAATTTTATTAAAACTTATTGGAGAAAGACTTTAGAAAAGATACTCTAGTATTTTCCAAACCCCATTAACACAATGGAAGAGGATACCGTGTGTGTGCATGCACGTGTGTGTGTGTGTGTGTGTGTGATCTTGATATGCTCACAGTTGGTTGAAGATTGATTGGCAGTAACAGCTGCCACCAGTGTCAACAATCAAGTACAATGAAGTGTAGCAACCCCCCAACTGTTTTCCATTCAAATGAATTATGAGATCTCACCGTTCAGAATCACTCTCATTTAAAAAAAAATCATAAGTCGAGTTGTGAGAATTGGGGAATATCCACCTGGCAGGGAAATTTTCATGCTTTGGAAAAAAGTGGAAAAAAAGAGATTACATTAGATCAATCAAAGTCACTAGAAAATGTTAAAGTGGGAAAAAATTCAGAGCAGCAAGAAATAACAAAAAAGCAATCCAGGGGAACCCATTAATGAACATGAGTGTCAGTTTTTCTTGGTTCAAGGACTCTGCCACAATGGATTAGAACATGGAACACCATATCAGAAATGCATGGAGGCAACTGCAGAGCAACAAGGGGCCCACTAGACCCCCAACATCAAAGCCTAGTTGGAGAAAAAAAATGCTTAGTTCCTTGTAGCTTAATCCAACATTACACACTTCTTTCAAACATCAAAAATGCTGCTCAGCCTTTGGATTGCTGGGCATTCTTACTACTAATCCAGCCTTAATTATAAAAATGTTATACTCCCTCAGTTTCCTGCCCACTGCACCACCAAATGCCTGTTTGGAAGGAGAGGCATTGAGAGTAGGTGAAAGAAATAAGGCAATACTATAGGGTAAAAGAGAATTGTTTCTTAGTTGTCAGAGCTAACTAGTATGTTCTAGGAGCATCTGCATATAAAGATCCTTTTCACAGAAATAGTAACTTGACTTCAAGTCATTCCTTTGCTTGGTAGGCAAACAACTTTTTTTTCTTTTCTTTTCTTTCTTTCTTCTTTCTTTCTTTCTTTCTTTCTTTCTCTTTTTCTTTCTCTTCTTTCTTCTTTCTTTCTTTCTCTTGCTTTCATTCTCTCTAATATACTGAAAGTTATTCTCACTCTGAGATACCTCAAATGGTATTGGAGTCCCACAGATCACTTCAGGCTACTCATCTCAAAAGGTCAAGGCCACATATTTCTTTCAACCAAATTGTACCCACAAACATTGATTTGTGGTCTTTTTGTGCCCTCAGGTCTAAAAGCACATGCTGTTTGTACCCATATACTTGAACTTGAATGATGTCAAGTCACAAAGTTACATAAATTACCTCAAGAGAAAAATCAATAAATTATTCTAGGAAATTCCCATGAATATTCCTCAGTTTATGGCTTCCTACTCTTTTCCTATGATTAACATGATCTTCTTTCTCTTCCCATAACATCTCTCTAAATGCTTGCAGACAATTACCATGTCTCTCTTCAGTTGTCTCTCTTCGAGCTTCAACATGTCCATTGCTCACAGGTCTGTCTTATTTCCAAACCTTTTATCAGTTCAGTTACTTGCCTTTGAACTCACTCCAGTTTGTCTTTCTTTTCAAACATATGATATCCCAAACAGAACACAATGCTCAAGTAGGCCTAGATGGAGCAACTCAAAGCAGTAAATGTGGGCTCTTTCTTTTTGCATTCCGCTTAAAATCTCATTGCATTAAAGTCTTTGCCTTTATTGGAAATAGATTTTTTTTAATCCTTCCAAGTTTATTGCCCACAATTGGTAACACGAGAGCCTTTGGTGCTGTTAAACTCCCTCTTGTGTTAATATGAACAGATTATTCCTTCATATATCTACTTTTTATATGATTTCAAGCAATCTTTCCAATGCAATAAAAGTCATTCTGTATTAATATCTCTCCTCAGTGGTATTTATAATCACTCTTATTTTTTTGTTGTTGCTCATGAACATGTTTAATATATATTTTTGGTTATCTCTTGGATTGTGTTTCTAATTTACAACACATCACAGAATTATATGGTGGAGAAGATAGTGTATAATGTACATTTTTTTCAAACATATCATTGGTCTATTAACAATTATTCTGCTGCCCAAATCAGGAACAATAGGCTATCCATCTTTTAGTAGTTTCCTCTAATCCATATTTCTCTGGTTTCTCTATAAGAATGCCACCCCCTGCTTTTGAAAAGAGGACAGGTGTTAAGTGACAGCTGCACTAGGTCTTTTCTGGCAATCTCCCAGCAGTGAAGATCCTTCTCTATCCCTCCTCCCCAAGCCCGATCCCCAATTTTCCTCACCTCTTTCACAGACCCCAGACATGTTACAGTTGGAATGGAAAAGGCTACAATCTAAATTGGGTTATATAATGGTTAATTATCTATAAGTCTTCTTATTTGTAAATTTACTAGAAACAGATGATGACTTTAACATATGCATTCTTTAAGAAATCTACCACTGTACGAAATGGTTTGAGTAAACTAATAGTGGACTTTTGGGGGGAGGAAAATATATTTATTTATAAGACATTCTCATAAATTGTACCTATGAGACATCTAAGAGACATTTATTCTTTGCAAACACCTGAAAGTCCATCTAAACAGAGGCAAAATAAATCCATTTCTGAGCAGCAGAATGTGAATTTTTCCAACAAGTTTTCCTTTATAGGAAAAGATGGAGAACTTTATCGGCAATATTCTGAGGTATAGTCCCAAGTGGTTAATTATAAGTAAAAAACATTACTTTGAAATATTTTATCCAAAACATTCATATGGATTTTGCATTTTATTCCCTACTACTTTTATGGTTGTTTTCATAGAAAAGTAATACTTTGCATTCAATACCAGTTAAGATCTTACCTGAATTTTTTTTTCTCTTGCCAAACATGTGAATCTAAAGAGATTTATCCTGTTATTGTAATATATAGTATACTTATTGTTTGTTTATTATCTGATTCTTGTCCCAACAGCCAAGTGCTAGGGGACAGCAAAAATCCACAGGGCCTAGAGTAGTGCTTGATATTTGCTTGGGGGCTAAACAAATACGTGGTGAAAGAATAATTTAACCTTATGTGGCTTTCTATACCTCTGGTGTAGGAACACCCATAAATCTTACACTCCCTTGTGAGGTGCAGGGATTTAGATGATCTTTGTGATCAAGATTCATCACTTAATCTTGAAGTGACTGTATCATCTAACCAATTTGAACAAATAAGTTAGGTCACTTGACTTTATACTTTCCACATAGCCCTAAACACATTGTACTTAATGTCTGTGTGCTTCTTAGTTTTCCTCACCAAATTGAGTGGGGGTGGGGGGGAGAGCACCTGAGGGCAGAAATAGAGTATCTTTCAATGAATGAGGGTAGAAATGTTTATCTTTCTATTCCTAGTTAATGAATGAGTTAAGGATTAAATGAATACATTGATGGATGAGCTCATGATTCTGCCTTAAAGAGTAGGTAAGAGAAACTTATTCTTATGTGACTCATGATATGGGCCAAATATTTTAAAGCCCTCCGCAATCTGGTGATTTTTCAACCTCGTTTCCCACGTTGTAATACACTGACAACAAAGTCAGGGCTTGGTATGTAGAGGGAACACAATAAACGCTAGGTGCCAGGCACACTGGAATGTGTGTGGCAGCTATTAGTGCTCAGGAAACACTATTCACCCTTTCTTTGTTATATTCTATAACTTAAGCAACAATCTTTATTAACCTCCCTCCCCAAACACACAGGTACATATACCAAGCTCACATTTACTTTACTCATCTCGTGACTTCTTTACCTTGTAGAGGACGCTTCACCCATTTTCACTCACATGCATTCCAAATTTTTTTCCAGAGATATTATTTATCCATTCATGAGAGACACACCAAGAGGCAGAGGCAGACATAGACAGAGGGGGAAGCAGGCTCCCTGTGGAAAGCCTGATGTGGGACTGGATCCCAGGACTGCCGGATCATGACCTAAGTCAAAGGCAGATGTTCAACTGCTGAGCCTCCCAGCTGCCCCACACAGTCCAATTTTTACCTATTTTCTTCCAAGATCTCCAGGCTTTTTTCTCTTTCTCATCTAAGAATAGCTATAGTTGACACCCCAAAACGAGTATATGTAGTAATATATTATTTTGCTTTGTTCATACATCACTGCAAAGGTGATTAGTCTTTTCTCTCTGTCTTGTCACATTCTCTAGGACTGAGGTCATATAGAGAGAGACAGATACCAAATACTCAGATACATTTGGACAGACTTATAAATATAAGATTTTTTAAAAGCTGCTCCCATGAAAATTTATTTAAAATTCCTCTAGTTTGCAAACATCCATTTGGTTGCTCGTTGGAATGAAAAGCCAACATGGTTTAGTAAAAGATTGAAATGCTCTCATATTTATTTGATCTGTGGGATCAATTTTGCAGTTCTGGATTACTTTAACCCTCATGGAGTCATTTTGCAGGAAATTGCAAATTATTCTGCATCAACTTTCTTTGTCTCTTATTCAATGCTACCCTAACTTAAAAGGCAGCAAGACTCCTTTCTTGTCCCGAGGGCTATTGTAAATTGATTTGGGAGTGAGTGAGTTGGGGGTAAAGGGGACTGCTTCTCACTATAGCATTTAAATGCCTCCTCACTTTTTGAATATCTCACCGATTCTAATAAT
Source organism: Vulpes lagopus (assembly GCF_018345385.1). Classification (NCBI taxonomy): domain Eukaryota; kingdom Metazoa; phylum Chordata; class Mammalia; order Carnivora; family Canidae; genus Vulpes; species Vulpes lagopus. The sequence goes on from NC_054829.1 coordinate 107,093,778, forward strand.
AAATGCTTTGAATTAATGACATTAGTTTTATTTTATTTAGGAGTATGTTTTCTTAATTTAGAGTGTATTTAGACACATTTAGGTTTTCAAACATGGTCTTTTTAATATAGTCAGAATATCATCATTTATGTATTAGTTATATTGCACTAATACTTTCCAGAAGTTATAGCAATATCCTCTTAATGTTTACTTAGTACTTGTTTCAAAAGAAGATTGAATTAATCTGGTAAAAAGAACCTCAAGTACCTGTGTTTCTTGTCTGTTATTATACTTGCAGCAGATTGCCAATGTCCTAGAAAGACAAAAAGTCCAAACACCAAAGGGAGAATGCGATGTGCTATTTCCACATTTTGGCCGGCAACGGCAACAATAGCTGAAGGGTATAGAAGCATGTGAAGATACAATCTTACTTTTCCCAAAGCTTTGTTGGAGGTATAGAAGAAACAGTCTAGACATGATATGGGATTAAGAACTAACAACAAAAAGTTAGTGGATTATAAAAGCAGGAAAGAATAATCTTCTGAATACTTTGTTGGGTTTACCGTGTATGTCAAATGTCAGCTCTTATTCTGCACACTTTCTAAAGACAATAGCATGGTTGATAGTTTTGCTTGTGCATTTGCAAGGATGCTTTGTTGGAACCAGTCCGCCTTTGGCACATGGAAGCAGGACTGTAGTTGAAAAAGCAAAAAGGAAATGCCAGGGAAGTTTCTCCAGAACTATAATATCTGTTTACATTTTTGTGTGGGTGAGAGAAATGAAGCCACTTGTTGAGTTAAGAGACAAAGTACTGAAAACATAATGTCACAATATGTTACTGTCACAAAAACTTCACATGTATACTATTTTGTGGAACTTGACACAGTGCTTGCTTGAGGATAACCCTTTGGGTTACTCATCCGATCCAGTAGGCTTGATTGAGGAGGCTTATCAGAAGATTGTGTGATAATGAGAAGAGAAAGAAAGGAGCTGAAGGATGAATTCTCCAGGGGTTTACAAACACTTTGGACAAATTGCCCCAGATCTGTACAGAAATGAGCCATTCCCATGTAGTCTCTTGCTGTATCCCCCCCCCGCTTTTTCATGCTCTCCTTTTGCCATTCTACAGGGTAGGCTCAGGGAAGACAGAGGATTATGCTTCCTCAAGAATCTTGGCAAGACAAGGAACAAGGTTGGGGGCAAACTGTGCCTTAGGGGGTTTTGAATGTGTGATACTAGCACCCTACATGTAGACTTTCTCAAATCTCTCACACATTTTTAAGCAGGTAACAGCATACAGATGATAGCAATTCACCCACTAGTGGACTGTGCCCCGTAACTCTTATTTTCTGCTTTAAGCTGAAATGATGATTATTTTTTTAAGTGAATAAGTTTATTGCCATAGGTAGTCTTTAAATATTACATGATCTTTTAAAATGCAGAGTAAAGGCAATATCTTGGGTAAATATTGTGGTAGTCCAATTGTCTTCTCTTTGCAAATTGTCTCCAAAAGACAAGGAAATTTAGTGGGCGAGTGTACTTTGTTTGACCTGTGTTTCTCTCTGATTATGATCATTTTACTTACCTATCTGCTTGTGGAATTTCACTGTTTAAAGGTTATTCTTTTTTTTCTGTCCAAATGATGTATAGGCATGTTTTACTTTATTAAAAAGTTGCTGCTTTTCACTGCAAAGTTATTTGCATTCCTATGGAAGTTGAAATGTTTAGGATATCCTTATTTATTTATAGCTATATAGGTAATACCAGAAATAGAAGACATGGATTACAGTTTCTCTTTTTCATACTTCTTTTGGTCATAATTTCCTCTTTTCTCCTGGACATAAAATCATACTGCACAATTTCTTTGCCCCATTTGGACATGTTTGAGCTTGATTACTTCAGTTGTCACTATTCACATGTAAGATGAATGTAATTATTTCCCTTCTAAGAAAATGGTTTTGAACTTTGTATCACTCCTTTAACTCATCTCCACATGATTATAGTTCTCATCAGGGAGGGAGAGCAGAGCCAAATCTAAAGAATAACAATTACATTGTTTTCACATTGTAAAGATTTTTAAAATGCTGAAAATTATAGTTTTATGTGTTAGCTTTACAGTTAGACCCCTCTTACTGACTTCATAAGTAATTTCATGTTTTCATAAAGACATAAAGAAACTGGACTAAGATGTCCAATTAAAAATACCTTAAATACAGAAAAACACCTAGCCCACTTCCTGATTTAAAAATAATTTGATGCGGGCAACTGAAGGAAGATAAGGTGATGATATTGTATATCATACATGTGTTTTAGACTGATAATGCTGTCTTTAGTACTTACGGCAGATTGGAAAAAAAGAACAGTCATCAGGAAATCTAATCTGCTGCTTTTGAATTGCTGGGGTGAAGTAGTTAGCAGCAATGGGATTGGAAGTGAAGGAACTGATGAAAAATTTCTCAAAATCCAAATAGATAGGAAGTAGAAACTGAATTTAGGAAGCAGAGAAGAAAGAGGAGTTAAAGAAGACCCAATGTTTAAAACCTGAACAACTCTGGCATTGCAATAACACCAATCTCCATGGAATGTTGAAGGGGGGTGGGTTTTGAGAGGAAGATGCATCTATCTGAACATGATGAGTTTGAGGTGCATATAATATATTGTTGTGGTCATGGCTGGACATTTAGAAATGTAGGTCAAGAATGTAGGTTAAAAAGCCAAGTCAGATATAAAAAAAAATCAAGAGTATAATCATTGAATTAGAGTTTGTTAGTAAAAAGAGAAAGAGGAAGACTTCAAGGCAAGATCATATGAATGAAAGCATTCAACTCCTCTTTCCCCTCTACCACTTGATTCCCAAAGAAATTAGAAATTAAGTAGACAAACAGGTGTTTTGTTGGGAGAGGAAATTTACATCAGCATGAAACTTAGAAACAGTATTTCACTTGCCTCTTCCTCTGTCCTTGACCTTGCTTTGTTTATCTATCTAACATATCCCACTATTTGTCATAATACATGTTTACATGTTCATTTTTTTAATTATCTGACTCTCCATCAGGATATATGATTCTCAAAGTTCAAGATTCATCTACTTCTGTCATTACTGGATCCTCAGCTCTGAAAAAATGATTGTTGAATGAATGAAAGTTCTACATGATAAAAACTCTGTGAAACTGCAGTTAGATGTAGGATAGGCATGGGAATATTGAAAAGGACTTTGAAAATCTCTGAAAATCCCCATTACTGTAGAAGAGCATTCCATAGGTATTCATGCCCATGACATATGGGCAAAGATCAATTTATCTTCTAATTTAAAGTGAGGAAGTCAAGTTAGAGAACAAGAAGAAGTAAGAGACCTGAAGCTGGTGCACTGATTAAGTCTCTATCTGCAGCAGACACCTGCAACCTCTGAAAACTGATACAGTAGTTGGGTTTCCACCTGAAGGAGAAGTCAGAGAAATAGAAGAAAACCTTTTTATGTGGTCCCTTGCAGAGTGGATTGCTGCTCTTAGCAGAAAACTGTTATGCTTCCTCCCAATGGGACACCAAACTATCAGAAACTGTATCCCAGGGCTCCATCTTCCAGGGGACCAGATTAAAACAAGCAGAAAATTTTCCAATGACAGAGAAAGAACTAGGCCTATCAAAAGATACAGGAGTCAGAAATTGTACATCTAAGTATTTAAGGGGACATCATATTAGAAACCTGAATCTGGTATCTGATAAAAGAATAACATGCAGTTGGTAAAGGTTTATGGTGATAAAAACACTATTTGTGGAATTAAAACCCTCCATACTGGAGGCTGCAGTAGGGTATTGGAAACTTGAAAAAGCAGAATTAACAAAATGGAAAGTGAACTAATTATACAGAAAAAATTGATGAGTGAGGAGAGAGAGAGACAGAGAGGAAAAAGAGATGTAGAAAACACAAAACATATATATAGGAATCCTCAAAAGAAAATGACAACTTTTTATAAAAGAAAAAATATATCATTTTTTTATAAAAGAAAAAATAATTTTTATAAAAGAAAAACATATATGATTTTTTTAAAAGAGAAAAAAATACCTGGGATGCCTGGGTTTGCCTCTGGCTCAGGTCATGATCTCAGGATCCTGGGATTGAGCCCCGCTTCAAGCTACCTGCTCAGCGGGGAGTCTGCTTCTCCCTGCCTCTCTGCTCCTTCTGCTCATGCGCAGGCTCATTCTCTCTCTAAAATAAATAAATAAAATATTTTTAAAAATTACCTATGATGACTATTCCAACAACAACAACAAAAATAAAATAAAAGTAATAAAAAAGTAGAGATAAGTAAATTTATATAAATTTGTTTCTTCTTTTTTTTAAATTTATCCATTCATGAGAGACACAGAGAGAGAGAGAGAGAGAGAAGCACAGAGATGCAGGCAGAGGGAGAAGCAGGCCCCATGCAGGAAGTCCAACATGGGACTCGATCCTGGGCCTCCAGGATCAGGCCCTGGGCGTAAGGCGTCGCTAAACCGCTGAGCCACCTGGGCTGCCCTATAAATTTGTTTCATTTAAAGTCAAGCCTATCTTCAGATTCAAAGTAGAAATGTTACTTTTATTGTTAATGTACAAAGAACATAGAAATATGCCTGATATTGCAAACTGCTAATATGCCTTTGAAAAAATTACTCAAAGACAAACTGAGATATACATTAAAATAAAGTCAAGTATGGAAAATGAGTTAGAAGTCTCTTATAGAGACTAGCAGCAGGGATGTTAGCAAAATACAAAGTAAGTTTTTAGAAAATCGTTAGTGAGACCATAAATATTTTAAAAAGCAAAAATAGTTTTTGAAAGAGAAATATATAAGGTCGAAGTTATAATTTAATTATGATACACAGGAGATAAGTTATAAGTTGTATGGATGATATTACGGAATGTATGAGAGGGAGATACTGTGGAATGATAAAGTACGCTAAATTTTTAATCCTCTCAGAGGCTTAATTGATACATTTTCTTCTTAATACTTATTTAAAAAATTAATCTAATGGCAACTATTAGTAGAAGAAAAATAAGCTTTTAACTTTCAACTCATTAGCTCAAAGGAAACATTATATATTGGAAGAAGAAAGAATAAAAAAAACAAAAAAGAGGCAGAAAGAAGAACAGAGATTAAAGCACAAATTGTCTAATTTATACTGTCTAGCATTTGAAACATATGGTGGCAATGGTCATCAGAGAGCCTGTGAAGGGGATTTAATCAACTATCAACTCAGGGGAAGTCCACTGTGAGCCAGGGGCCACTGAAGAGGAGCCCAGGACCCCCTGGATAAGACACTGCCATGCCACAGCTAGTGTAGATAAAAGTAATTTCCCTGACTGTTCAATAAAGGGATCTGCAGCTATTTACCAAATTCATTATCTTCCAGGGAAGTATATTCTTATGGAAACGTACTCAACAAAATAGGATAAAAATTAAGAGAGAGGAAAACATGGGGTGTGAGAAGTAGAGAAGTAATGTAGAAAGATAGTGAAAGAAAATCCCAGAGTGACTATTTTGTCAGAGGTCTAGAAAGTAAAGTTTTGACCAAAGCAGAGAATAAAAAATGCTGTAGGAAAATCTCCAGGAACTAAATGAAAGAATTTGAGCATTCAAGGAAAAATATGGCTGTAACTGAGAGTTTGACAGTTCTGATAGTGTATCTTTCATTTTAACCCTGCAATTTGAAAGATTCCTAAGGATAGAACAAAATCATAAAGCCATTAAAGAAAAGATCAAAAGATTTGCTCACATAAAAATAAATATCTATGTACAGTGACAAACTTGCAAGTATAATTAAATGATAAACTTCTAAAAACAAGTTTACTTTTTATTTTGTTTAGGGTTAGTAACCATAATATATAAAAGCACTTCTGGAAAACTAATATGAATACAAAAAAATCTAATCCAAAGCGAGCAGAGCAAAATAAGAAAATAAAAGAAGAATCACGATGTTGAAATATATATTTTAAATATTTCAATTCCACTAGTAAATATAGGTATGAAAAGAAAGCAGAAATTCTCTTTAAAAATAAAAATTAGACTGAGAAAAAATTAAGTGCTGACAGTATCTAGTCTTTGTAAATAAATTAGAATTAGGGTACCCATTAATATTTAAAATGTATATTCCCATTCAACAAGTCTATTTATAAGAATTTATTCAACAGATCTATTTGCACATGTATACAAAGACTAACGTACAAAAAAAAATCACTGATTCACTGATTTTAAAATACAAATCTCAAAGGAGTTGATGAATAAAATTCGGTCTAATCATATACTAAACTACTGTGCTTTGGTTAAAAACATGAGAGCAACAAAAACAAATAGGCAAACAACAAAAGAGTATATTTGTATTTCCTGACTTGGAGAAATCTCTGAGATGAATTGTTACATGAAGAAAAACTGAGATGCAAAGCTATATCTATTTTATGACATTTAATTATAATAAAACTAAGTTAATTCTCACTCTTTCATCTTCTCCCTTTATTATAAATACATGCATAAATACTTATGTGTATAGATATATAACTGCATATAGAGCTACATTTTTGCATATATATATATGCATATATATTTTACAACTATGCAGGTTGTATATGTGTATGGGACTAGATGAGAGTTGACTATAATATAAACATATGGAATCTGCAAGACTATGAATCATAGTATTAATAGAAATTATCTCTTTGGAGGAGAGCAGATTGGTCAATGTAGAAGGTGAATTTAGCATTTCCTCTTTATAATTTCCTATTGTTTAAACTTTTTATTGTGATCTAGTGATGAGAGAAATAACTAAAATAAGATAGTATTTCACCAATTAGATGAGCAAAAATTAAAGAAAAAAATTGACAATATAAAAATTTGGCAAGGACTTTAAACATTTCCCTCAAGAAATTCTCGAGCAACTCCATTCTGAGGTTCAGGGATCAGGTATTGGTGGGGTCAGAGGTAAGGTAAGACTAGGTGATCGAGTAAAGATGTGTTTAACAACTTTGAACATTTGTAATTTTTTAAATTTTTATTTATTTTTATTTTTAAAATATTTTATTTATTTATTCATGAGAGACAGAGAGAGAGGCAGAGACACAGGCACAGGGAGAAGCAGGCTCCATGCAGGGAGCCCCATGTGGGACTGGATCCCAGGTCTCCAGGATCAGGCCCTGGGCTGAAGGTGGAGCTAAACTGCTGAGCCACCCGGGCTGCCCTGTCATTTTTTTAAAAATCCAAAAGTTGGGATCCCTGGGTGGCACAGGGGTTTAGCACCTGGCCTGCCTTTGGCCCAGGGCGCCATCCTGGAGACCCGGGATCGAATCCCACGTCGGGCTCCCGGTGCATGGAGCCTGCTTCTTCTCCCTCTGCCTGTGTCTCTGTCTCTCTGTCTCTCTGTCTCTCTCTCTCTCTGTGTGTGTGTGTGTGTGTGTGTGTGTGTGTGACTATCGTAAAAAAAAAAAAAAAAACAAAGGTCGATGGTTTGTTTTACATCTCAAAAGTTAATGGCTTGTTTCATAGGTAAAAATCTAAATATGTTTGTATCACAATCTTAAAACAAGAGACCAAGTTGCACCTACAGAAATCTGAATTACAAATATGTATTTGAGAATGGGCAGAAAGAGAAAGCCAGTAAAGAAGGATCAGTAAGAACCAGATATGATAGAATAGGAACTACTTGTAAAAGTAAATTTTAGGATTCATGTTTTGATTATTTCATGTTATGTTTTCCAGATTTCAAGACATATTAGGGTAAGAATAATTCATGCCTGGAAACATTCCAGTAAAGAAAGTATTCCATAAAAACATTTAAATTTATTAGTGATGCCATGTTTTATTAACAACTAGAAAATAAGGCATTTTATATTTTTAATAAAAATTGGAATAAAATCATTGAAAATTAAGACAAAAGTGAAAGATAACCACCCCACAAAGCACTGCCCTTATACAAAGTCTTAAATGACTCTTTTATAGTCATAGCATTTGGTGTGTGTGTTTTGATAGTTTTTTTAAACATATGAATCCATATTTTATATAATTGTCATAACTGTTTTATATAGATTCAGTTTCATATTCTACATTGTAATTGCTTTCCATATGATTACATAGTTATTCCTCATTCAGCAAATATGAGTTGGCTCCTTCTATATGCTGGGTATGTATTGAAAAACAAGATAGAATCTTTGAATAACTCCCAGATTCACAAGAAAATAATTTAAGAGATCATTACAATTAACTGTTCTAACTTGTGCAATGGATAAGCACACGAAGGGACCACATAAGAAGCACTTTTCCCACTTTGGGGGTCAGTGTAGGGACCTCGAAGGAGGATGTGGTATTTAAACTGAGAAGAGAAAGGTCAAGAGAGAGGCAGGTTAATGGAAGGTGAAGAGCGTTACAGGAAGAAGTGCTAGGCGCAGGGAGCCTAGGGCTACAGGGAAGAGAAGAGAATGCAGTGTGTTCAGTAAGCTGGAGGCAAATCACATATTACCAGAGTTAAGAAGATAATGTAGAGTCTTATGTATCTGAAAGTATAGTACACACCAATAATAGTAATTTTAAAAATTACAAATGCACAGTAAAACATTTTGAAAATGAATAATGTAAAGGGATAAGAGACATGAAGTCCAGGGGGAAAATCCTTGAAAAAGGATAGCAGGATGGTAGGAAGGGTCATGAGGTGACAGTTTGTGTAGGAACTATATTGGAGAGAGGGATACACCAAAAAGGAATTTAGCAGAATAAAACCAAGGAGGTGGTTGATCCAGATGTTGAAAGCTAACTGAATTGACTCTCAATTGAGAATCAGCTAAAACAGCCAGGGATCAGAGGTGAGGGAAAAAGAAGTGAAAGTCCATCCTTTCTAAGATTTTAGGAAGAATTTCGAGCCTGAAGCCACATCTTCACATTCCATTTGGTTCTTATTCCCCAGCAGTGTAGACATAAAAGTACTCATAAAAAGTACTCATACTTTTGAAACTTCTGAGTCATTTGACTCAGTTAAATATTCCTTCCTTTTTCAAACTTGCTCCAATATTTATTTCTAGACTACCCTCTGCCCAGTCCTTCATGACCTCCTTGGTGGGATGGTCTGTCCGCATCCATTCAAAGTATCAGAGGTCTCCACTCTCTCCACAGCCCTCTCCTCCCAGTCTGTTTCCTGAGCAATCTCATTTGTGAGTTAGATAAGTCCTAATGTCTCTCAAATACAGATCTTCAAACCATACCTCCTTCCTAAATTTCAAAAACATTTTTTAAAAATGAATTAAAGGACATTTAAATTATATTTTCCAACATGGATTTTTTCCATCTCAACCTTACTACAATGAAATTATTTACATCTCTGCTCAAACTTGCTCCTTCTGTGTTCCTCATTTTGGAGCCTAAATCTGTAATCTATTAATTGAACCAGTTATCCCACCAAACCAGAAACAGAGAGCCTCCTTTTTCCCTTCCCCTCTTCCTTCTTTATTGCTCCTGTCCTCCAACCTTGTACATCCAGTTTCCAAAACCTATCAGTAGAATTTCTTGAATATCCATCAGATGTGTTGTCTTTCACCCAGACCCTCTCATTTTCCACTTCCAAACATTTTGTTTGTTGCTACCTTAGTTCAGGTTCTCATTATTCCTGGTCTACTTTCATAATTGATGTCCCTTTGCTCTTCCTTAAACCTTTTCAGATTAATGTCTCATTCCCCATACTCAATGGCACTGAAGCCAAAAGAAACTACAAATTTCTTTAACACTGCTATACATCCTTTTGATTCTTGTTTGTTTCCTTCTCTCTAGAAGTGATCTTCCTCCTTTTCTCTGGTTCATTTTATTTATTTATTTATTTATTTATTTATTTATTTATTTATTTATTTATTTATTTATTTATTTTTAACCTTCATAAGCCCACAAGTTCTGGGCTTTGTATCCTTTCCCTAGGCCCTCAAAATCAGCACTTAGATCAGTGTATGGTAATTAACTCACAAAACTCAAGTGATTCTTTAAGCTATTGAAAATAGAGAAGTTTCATTAAGTTCTGCTGTGTGCAACACTAAGCTAAGGCATTTACATCGATTATCTCACTTAATAGAATATATCTGCAAGGAAAACAATTATTACCTTTATATGAGGATGAGGAAGCTAAGTTACAGAAAGCCAAGGTCAAACAGCTAGTAAATAGCAGAGCATCAATTCCAACTGTACTGAGTTTAACAGCGTAAGTCACACAGATGTGCAGACATGTAGCAATGTTTTTACTATTTTACAACTAAATTGAATCTGCTTTTGAATCCTCATTTCTGCTCAGTGGAGGAAAAGAATAGGGACATCGAATGAAAACAAAGAAACAGACTAACAAATCCTCCAAAAAAAGGAGTTAAAAAATATCTTAATCCCTTTCCTCCCACCATAGGCTTCAGAGATTTGAAGATCCCTACCAGGATGCCCAAGGCTTCAATGATGACTTAGAGGACAATAGATACACTGAGAACAATATCTCAAGAGAACAGTAGATGTAGAGAACAATATCATAGCCTAATATTGCATGCTTAAAGCTATCCTTGGCTCACTAGTTGTTCATTTGTATCATGCCTCATGTTGGTATAATCACAGCATGTCTTAAGAAAAGGAAGAAGCCAGGGCAGCCTGGGTGGCTTAGAGGTTTGGCGCCTCCTTCAGCCCAGGGCATGATCCTGGAGTCCCAGGATCGAGTCCCATGTCGGGCTCCTTGCATGGAGCTTGTTTCTCCCTCTGCCTGTGTCTCTGCCTCTCTCTCTCTGTCTTATGAATAAATAAATAAAATATTAAAAAAAAAGAAAAGTAAGAAGCCAAACTACCTGGAATGAAGAAAGCTTTGGACAAGTACAGTCTGGCTAATGCTGGCTAATGTGGAAGATGCCAAATAAAACTATGCATAATAAAGATGATAATGGCATTGGTTTTTGGATCTGATGAGGATGAGAAATGAGATGAAGGAAAGAGGCAGACAGAACAATGTCTTACACCACAGGGGTCAAGGAAGGCCAAGAAACCTAGACTTGTTAAGTGTTCTGGCTGAAATCCTGGGATGATGAGTCAGGGGGAGCAAGAACAGAGGAATATATTAGAGCATTTAAGCAGATGGCTTGGTCTGGGGCTCTTTCAAACTAGTTCTGATAGGCTACACCATCGGGAACCTTCAGAAAAAGGGTAGAGTTAAAGATGATATAGTCAGAACAATATGCTGAAGGAGTAGGTAACTCCTTTTGAGGATATGTGTTTTGTCAATGGACAAGGCTGCTTTCAACAGAATCAAAACCTGTCCTGTCTGTCTATCCTGGAGGCAGGTCACAATGTCAGATCTCATCCTGGTTACTCAACCTCATGGTGGCTTTTACTTTTCTGAGAATCTGAGTTGCCTCTGCCAACCCCAGTATGAAAGGAGGTAAGCCTGTCTGACCTCAGTTCTCATTAACTCCTTGGTTTATTTCCCTTGTCAAATTCCCTCCCCACTCCCCTGGGACTTCCACAGAGTAGGAATGGAGCTGAGGTTCTCTCAGAGACCCTCACCTATGTCCGGCTCCCTTCAACTCTTTTTTAACCCCAGCACTGATAGAATGGAGTAGAAAGGTGGGGTGGGAATAGGCGAGGAGAATAAAGGACAGAGGAAACACCCTGAGGTCCTGATAACCTCATTCAAGCTGCTGGGTGAAGCTTTTGACTTTTCAGTCCCACAAGCAAATTAATATCCTGCATTTTCTAGCTTCTTCAATAAGTTCATTTTCTCCTGTTTTCAGTATGAAAAGTCCAAATGGAATCAAAGAGGTTAACTCAAAATTTTCAGTGAAATGTATCATTTAGATTATTTGATGGTGAAAATGGAATAGATCTTTTAAGGTAAATTTTCAGTAAAATGTACCATTTAGATCATTTGATGGTGATAGTAAGTCATGAGTTTGGGGATTTATTAAGGTTTCAGTTCATATTCATTGTGAACATCTACTGAATATGGTAGTTGATTTAAAGTCATTTTTGACATGTAGCATCTTTGCCATCTTTGTTTACACTTTCTCAAAGTTACAGATGATGGAGGTTGCCATGAGTGGTTTATGACTGAGGTTTAATATTTTATGGAGATACTAGTTTGGAATTTGAAGTCTGAAAGCTGGCTTGACATTTTTCTGATGTCTTTATTGTCTTCTTTGTCAGGCTCAAGTTGAATTCTACCTTCATTTCCTCCCTTCCTTTCTTCTTTTTCTCACCAATGGGAAATAGGACCAATAATTCAATAAAAGAAACACTTAACCAAAAAGAGATATTTCAAGTAAATGTCATCTTCTAATGGAGAATTATTACACTATATATATATATTATCATGGCCATAGCTGAACAAGTTTGAGGATAAAATTACTTGAGAGTGTTTTCTTCTACATATATTATTTCTTCAGAAGAAGAAAATACTAAGTTAGCTAGGCTCCTACCCTGCAATGAATAAATGAGGAACATAGGCAATATAGTTAGGAAAAAATTCTCTTGAGGTAATATTCCACATGTCATTACTAAAATATTAGTCTGATAAGGAACCCACAAAGGATATTATTTGAAAAAATTATGAAAAATCTAAAAAAAAATTCCTCAAACATTTTAAAATCACTTTTTTCCCTGATTAAATGGTAATAATCACTTCTTATAGTGAGTTTTGAAACTTTCAGAAGAACTACAATCAATGTATTAGTCTTGAAATAACTTAAATTTTTAAATAAAGAGGATAAAGGTCAAATGACTAAATACAGCTAGTTAGTAACTATTCTTAATTTTGTACAAAAAGATATTTTAGGACTCATAGATTTGTAGCTCCTTAGTGACAAATATCTTCTGGTACATAGTGTTGTTTTTTTCCACATAAGCTCAGAGTTCAATAGCTATGCCCTATAAATCTGTTGAAAATTGACCTAGCACAGAGGCAGAGCTCGTACAGATTTTTCCTTATTTTCCCCTCTGTTTCTAATGAATAATCTGCTTTTTGAAGGTGGACAGAACAGGTCAATGTCTTAAAGAACATAGGGAGCTACCGAAGTTGGGTACAGAGTAGAACCAAATGGAGATTGCAAGGAAAAACAGTCACTTACCATCCCACTGCTAATCAGAAATTCTGCCTAAGAATGAATCTTCTGCTTTCCCAGACTTCTGTAAATGTGATTTTCATGGCATATTGTTAACAGAATGTGCTCTGGCTGGAGCCTACCTGTGTTGGATCCTGATTTCTCTGATTCTGTGACCTCTGGGCAAGTAAATTACTTATTCTGTCCATTCCTCAGTTTCCCCAACTACAAAATGTAGAAAATGGGACAAAATTAACTCACAAGGTGATTTTTGAAAGCATTTGATGATAAAATGCATGTTATATTTATAACCCATTACATTGTACAGTACATTGTACCACAAATAATTGTGTATCACCAGATATTTATAGATCTCAGGGCTATGCACACAATCTCTATGTAACTTCATGGTTTAAAGACTGAGAAAACAAAAAAAAAAAAAAAAAAAAAAGGACTGAGAAAGCCTCAATAGATGCATACTCAAAGTCATACTGTAAAATGTGCAACAGATTTTTTTTTCTAGTAACTTAAGTATTTGTTAAATGGGTATTTTCAGAATTTTGTCAGAGATTTTAAAGATTCATAAACACTAAATAAGCCCATCATTTACCTGGCTGCAAGAGCACTTCTTTGCCTTTCTTGAATCTCTGATCTGCAGTGGTAAGCAAAAATATTCCCTTCTTCCTCCCTTCAGTCTCCAAGCAACCTGCTTGCACTAAAGGGAGCCTGGTGTTATTTTGATTTTAACAAACGAAAAGGGGATTTTTCTAATTTTTCTCTCTTCAGTGGACCATAATTTTTAGGTATACTCTGATGTATATATCATATCATCACATAAGACTCATATTAACTTCAAAGAGAATGACACACAATGGCACACAAAGTGGTAAGAAACATTTCCAGGACATAATGAAGTATTATCTGAAGCAGTGCTGAAGCAGATGTCTTGGAGAGGAAACAGTAGCAGTGTACCAACTGTTTGAGCTGCCATAGTCAGCCCCAGGTCACTCAGACTTAACGAGATCATGCTGACGGGCCAGAAAGGTAGAGCTAAGAAAAAAAAAAAAAAAAAGCATTGTAGTCCCTGTTGTTAAATAGGGCCAGCTTGTACATTTGACTTATTGGTAGAGAGGGCTGGTCATTCATAAATCTGCCCAGTTTCAGGGAGCTGGGACATTGGAAATGACCAAGACTCATGTCAATATATCATGTAACCAGAACCCAGGAAACAATGAAGGATCCTGGAAGAGAGGCTGAGCCTACCACTCCTGATTTATGTGAACATTCTACTACAGTTTCTGTTAGGGGCATGCCATCCCTGAATATAGTTCACCTGTATTGCAGCAAGGTTGGAACTGTGGACCCATGCTTGGAATGAGCATGGCGAGATTTTTAGCACTGATGAGATTGCCTTGGTTCTACCCTATGTCTTCTTTATTGCCTCTTGGAAAACTCCAAGGCTCCATATTCTGGAAGTGCGGTAAAGAGATGCAGATGGTCCTCATATAGGCTTAGAATTGGGTTGAGGGTCTAGTATCCCAAATGTCATTCTATGGAAATCTCTTTACTTATAAGAATCCTCAGGGCTGTGGCTCCTGGACTTAGCCTTCAGATGGGAAATGCAGAAGACTATCAATGGAGTTGAACACAAAGACCAGAGGTTCTGCAGGTAACTAGCGTGGAAAGGGTAAAAGGATCATTGCCCATTATTTAAAAAAATTTTCTGGACCTCTTTTGTGACTGTAATACTTAACTTTTAGTCAAGTACAAAACAAGATGTAGTAGGAAAATACAACTTTGGGAGAAAGCAGATTTTATTGCCCACTACACAGTGTTCTTTGGAGTGATTAACATAGAAGTTGCACCAGAGGGTTACCCACTGCCTACTGCTTTTGCTGATGACTTGTTAAGGGATCTGATTAATGGGGCAAATATGGTTTTGGCATAACAATCAAGATGGGCTCTTTAGACAAAGCAGGATTTGTCTACTTTACCCAATGCCCATTCAAGATGGACAAGTCGACATTTTAAAAATGGAAAACAGATGTTTCATACAAAGCTTTAAAAGTGTCACGTATAGATGAAGGACCCCAGCTACTCAGATGGATTAGATCCAAGAAGGGAATGTGGAAAAATCTGGCATTTCATCTAGCCGGCATAGTGTGTTCTAAAATAATCATTATTTACCTTCGAATAAAGGGAAGGTATTCAGAATTAGTAAATCAGGGTGGAATGGTTTCTGAATGACTCAATAGTCATCACACTAATTTTTTTCTAGCTTTACTGAGGTATAACTGATAAATAAGATTGTGTCTATTTAAGGTGTACAATGTGATGATTTGATATATGTATATGTTGCATAATAATTACCACATGTTAATCAACACATCCATTACTATCATCATATTAATTAATTATTATTCTAAATGATTGGTTTGCTAGATAATTATCACCATGTCCTTTTTAATAATGCAATAAAACTTTGAATCAAATTATAACTATGCATATATTGGTAATTGAGTATCATTTAAATTCAGTGCACTGCACAACGCTGCACAAACTGTATGTGACATATTTAGTAAACTTATTTTCACTCTCTTAGAGCAAAGCAAAAGGAGACAATTGGCAAAGACGTGTATGTTTAAAAAATTTGAATAAATACATGTTTTTAAGTCTCCAGTGGAATGGTGTCACGTTACAATTACCTGGGGAACCTTTAAAAAGCACTTATGCTAGGCTTCATCCTTAGATATTATGATTTCATTTGCCTGTGGTGGAGCTGAGACTGGAATTTTTTAAAAGCTCCTCAGGTTATTTTAATGTGTAACCAAATTGGAAACTCCTGCCTCAAAGTAGCCAGGTATCTAAAATGTATGGCTACATTACAACTTTTGAACCCTCCTGTTGGCTTAGATGTACTGTACAACCAGGGGCCATTCCCTGTAGTAGCTGGCATCTCTGATTACGCACTCAAAAGCAGTGCAATGCAGTGAGTGAGAATATGGACTCTATGTAGAAATGTCTAGTTTGGAATTTTGGCTCTCCACCTACTACCTATGTGACTCTGGACAAATTACTTATATTCTCCTTTCCCTAGTTCCCTGTGTGTTAATGGTGATAATAGTACTTATCTTTTAGAGTAGTTGTAAAGACTAGATGAAAACTTACACGTAATTAATACATATAAAGTCCTTAGAACAATTTTTGAAGATCTTTCCTTACTACTAAAAAGAACATGGCTCTGAATCTTACCCTCTGTCTTCCAGTCATAAAGGCACCAATAAATATAAAGTAAAAACAAGCATTAAGTTTTCCTTTTCCAACAACGCCCCCACCCCCAAGGATTTCACATCATTTTCCTGACTTGTTAACAACACTTTCTATTCAAAGAGTTGAGGATGCTTATGAGTGGTCTCTAGTTCTGTGTTTTTCAAGCTTCAGTCCACAGAAACCACCTGAAGTACTTCTCAAATTTTGGGTCCCATTACCAGATGTTCTGGAGATGGTTCTTATGCATAATCAAGTCTGACAATAGCTCCAGTCCATGCCATTGAAATGGATATTCATAGGAGAAGAATTATTTCCTCTTTACCTTCTGGCTCTGGTGTGTCTTCAGGAAGAATTTTGAAAAAAAAATACAGGGTGTCTTTTAGAGGACATAATGTAGCTGTTGCCAATGTGCCTATATAGGAACTGCATCAAGATTGTAGATTTTGACTTTGTGTGACAAAGTAGTTTATCTCTAAAAGAGTATTTACCACTTTACATAATTTTTGAGTGGGTCTTTCTTCCTTGATAATTATCTTCTTGAGGCATGGACATATCATTTTTGTAAACCTACAAGGGTGAGCTGGAGTGCCTTCTTCAAAATGTTTCCCTCTTGTAGCTGTCCTGGCCAGAATTGGCAGTCTATCTGGTAAGAAGGGGAGACGTCTCACTCCAAGCCCAGCCCAAGAACTGTTTCTTTCTTTTTTTTAATAAATTTATTTTTTATTGGCATTCAATTTGCCAACATATAGAATAACACCCAGTGCTCATTCCATCAAGTGCCCCCCTCAGTGCCTGTCACTTCTTGACCCTGTTCCTATTCCTTGTTTCTCCCCTTGGGACTGCTCTTCAATCACTAACACTCCCCTTCATCCCACGTCAGATGCCCAGAAGAACTCCAAGACTCGTGTGTGGAGGGGATCCCTGGGTGGCGCAGCGGTTTGGCGCCTGCCTTTGGCCCAGGGCGCGATCCTGGAGACCCGGGATTGAATCCCACATCAGGCTCCCGGTACATGGAGCCTGCTTCTCCCTCCGCCTGTGTCTCTGCCTCTCTCTCTCTCTCTATGACTATCATAAATAAATAAAAAATTAAAAAAAAAAAGAATTAAAAAAAAAAGACTCATGTGTGGAGTTGTCGGGGGGCCCCACAACCAAGCCCATTTCCATGAGGGCAGCATGATAAGTGGATAGCTCCCACCAACTGAAATTGATTTTTTTTTTTATGGGATTATCTAAGACTGGGCTGCCTGAATGGTGTCGACATGCTGATTTTGGAAGACTCACTCATTTCCATACGAATAAAGAATTTTCATATGCACTGATTGGGGAATTGTGTGTGTGTGTGTGTGTGTATACACGCACATGCAAGCATATTATATATATATATATATATATATATATATATATATATATATATCCATTATTCTAAATCTTTATCCATAAATCACCCTACTTCACCTCCCATTAGATATTTTTCTAAATATAAGGACTTCACAAAAATTACTTGCAATCCCAAAGGAAGCTCCTGACTCTAACTTTTACTCTCTTCTATCACTAAGCTTAAAGCCATCAGAAATAGTTATATCTTTTTTTCTGGCACACTCATTGCACAATGCAGTTGTAGTTATTTTAAGATCTCTACAAGAAATTTAGCTATATTCAGACAATTAGTTAAGAATGAGAAGAGTCAAAATTGAATAAACTAGGAATTGATGTAATAGAAATTAGAAAGATAGGTGTGAAATAAATTAGAATAGGCTAAAATACACTACTGTAATTTTTCCACTGTCTTTTGTGAATCACAAAAAGAAACCTGTTTCTCACCCATATAACAGGTTCATTGTGCATAGTTTGTGGGCTCTTCTACAACTTCTTCTTGGGACTCAGGCTAGAAGAGCAATATCAGAAGCACCACTGGTTCCAATAGCAGGGGGCAAGAAACTCTGGAAGGGTACACACAAGCAATTTAATGGCTAAGCCCAGAAAGAACACATATTACTTCTGTTCAAGATACCTTGGTCAGAATCAGTCACATGGGTCTCACTGATAACAAGAAATCCAGGAACTTCAATCCAGTTATTTTCCCAAATGGTGAAGAAACATTTGGGGAACAGCACTAATGACTGCCACAGATGTATTCAAGGTAGTACATCTATTCAACATATTGTGTGTTTTTTTTTTAATAGAAATGTCTAGAATTGTTGCTTCTATTAAAAGGAATATCTTTAAAAATAAATTGTAGTGGATGAGAAGAGACTTCTAAATAAGACTCCCTATACAAATTAACATTAGAGAATGTAAAGCCAAGTTCTGTATTTATAATTTATAAAGAATAAGTTATCACATTTAATTTTATTTCCTTCAAAAGGTAGGTCACATAGTATGGAATTCATGCTAGAATCCAAAATCAAAAATTCAAGCACAGGGATGCCTGGGTGACTCAGTGGTTGAGCTCTTGCCTTCAGCTCAGGGTGTGATCCGGGGTTTGGGGTTCGAGTACCACATCGGGCTCCCTGTGAGGAGCCTGCTTCTCCATCTATGTCTCTGCCTCTCTCTCTGTGTCTCTCATGAATAGATAAATAAAATCTTTAAAAAAATTCAAGCATAGAAAAGGCAATATACTCAAATATTAAGAGTACTTTTATAGATCAGGAGTGCATGAGTAATTTTTCTTTTTTGTTTTGTATTGTTTTTTACTTTCTGTTTCAAATATTCCATAATGAACATATATTGTTTTTATGATGGAAAGTTATATAAAATAAACTAGGAGAGAGTAATGTCTTAGAGAAAAGAAAACTAATGAATTTTCAGTTTTAAGTATAAAACCAGATTATTAACTAGTGACTTAGCTGCAAAAAGTGTTTTCCTTCCCTAAAAGTTTAAAAGTGATATTTGCACTCATTAATTTGGAGGATAAAATCCAGTTGAATGTTAGAGATGACTAGGAGAGCTCTGTGGTCCATCCCCATCCTGGATATGTACCAAAACCTTTTCCTTTAGACAATTCTGTGAGAGACATAGCTGCTTTTCAAATAGAGGGTCTCTGTCTATATATCAGCTTTTAGCATTTTGTATTTATTTGGCTATCTTTTAATTGTTTGATTTTGATGAGATCTGGAATGTTACTTGGGAACATTATAACATATTTTAGGTTTTTACTGAACTTTGAAATAAAATAATAAATGATCCACGCTTTTGAAAGGGTATATTTTTCATTATTAAAAATTATTCATAGTGACAGAGCAGTAGTTTTTCTGGAGGGAGGACAGGGAGGTGTGGAGGGATTACAAGTGGCGTGAGGATACATTTGGGATTGGTGGATAAGTTCATCCTTTTCATTTAGTGATAATTTCATCTATAGGTTATAACTTAGCAAGTTATATAATTTCAATATAGTTATTATACCTAAATGAAGATGTTCAAAAACAGAATTCAGTGTATCCTATGAATGGTGGTTAATCTTACATTAAGCTGCTAAACTACAACTAGATCCCCTAATATTAAATATTTTTAATCAAACATAGAAATTGTAATATAAAATTTCAGATACTACTAAGCTGAGTGGAACAAAAAGAATTGTGGTGCAGTTAATGTCTGTATGAAATGAAGATAAGAAGTTAACAAACTGCAAGTTGACCAGTCACTAAGCTATTGTACTTTCAGGTTATAAATATACTTCCAGCTTCTATGGTCATACATAACTCAGGCTAACTAGACATTATCCCTACCTAAATGATTGTTTGGTAATTGTTAAACACTATTGTAATCTACTGATGTGTTTAATAAACAGTATCTACCCATAGAGCTTTGTCATTAAGAGAGATTGATATGTTTCATGTGTAGTTTGAACATGACTAGAGAATAATTCATATAAACCCACTTTGGGCAGCCCCGACGGCCCAGCGGTTTGGTGCCGCCTTCAGCCAGGGGTATGATCCTGGAGACCAGGGATGGAGTCCTGCGTTGGGCTCCCTGCATGGAGCCTGCTTCTCCCTCTGCCTGTGTGCCTCTTTCTCTCTCTGTGTGTGTCTGTCATGAATAAATAGATAAAAATCTTTCTCTTTTTAAAAGATTTATTTATGTATTTATTTATGACAGAGAGAGAGAGAGAGAGAGAGAGGCAGAGACACAGGAGGAGGGAGAAGCAGGCTCCATGCCGGGAGCCCGACGCGGGACTCGATCCCGGGACTCCAGGACAGCGCCCTGGGCCAAAGGCAGGCGCCAAACCGCTGAGCCACCCAGGGATCCCCTAAATAAGTAAATCTTAAAAAAAATACACCACTTTGGCTTGGTGATTCTGAGAACAGCATTAGATATGTGAATCTGCAGATAACACTCAATGAATGATAATAAATTTAAAATTCCAAGATGAACATCAACCTGTGAATGTTGGTATTTTTGCAATGGAACAAAGTGGGTCAAAGTGGGCTGTTCTTGTTAAATAATATGATTTCTTTCTTTCTAATCTCAGTGCATTGAATTTGGGGGTGCTAACTTTGCTTTAAAGTTCAAGCTAATAACCAAAATGATGCTAAGTCTCTAATCATAAGTGAGGCTATTTCTACATGAAGAAATGCAGAAGTGAGGTGAAAATATTCTTTTGATCCAAGAGATCAGCTGTGGTACTTATGTTCTACAAAGACACAGACATTTGAGTCACTTTGATCTTTCCACCATTTACAGGGCCACAGCTGATTGGATTAAGAGATATTTGCTTTCAGAGTTATCCTACTACTGAATATGTAGAAATAATTTAAGCCTAATTAACAAAATACTTTTAAATTCTAGTATTTCATACACACAGTGAAGGATGATCCAGTTGCAAAGGGCATTTGTTGACATTTTCATGTCAAACTGCTAATGGTTCAAATAACTGAAAGCCAACTGGAAAC
Source organism: Vulpes lagopus (assembly GCF_018345385.1). Taxonomy (NCBI): domain Eukaryota; kingdom Metazoa; phylum Chordata; class Mammalia; order Carnivora; family Canidae; genus Vulpes; species Vulpes lagopus. The sequence continues at coordinate 107,114,979 of NC_054829.1, forward strand.
CTACTCTTATGCAGTAAAAGTCCTGTATGAGAGTAGGTTTTGTATATTGGCCAAAATAGGCAGTTTTCAATGCATTTTCCCCCAAGCTCTTGAAGTGGAACTCTGGAAGCATTACATTAAAAAAATTGGAGGTTGATTTCCTGGAAGTGGTTGTCATTGCCAATTCACTCTGTTTATCACTCTTCAGGGAAGGAACTAAAAATGTGTTTTAATTTTAAAGACCAGCAGGATTAGATTCAAATGCAATTTAACTAGGCCCAGATCACAGCTAACTAATGAAGTTCATGAACAATCATTAGAGTTCTTTGAAACTTCTGTCTCAAAGTAGTTAATTCAGTACATGGGTACTCCACCAGTAACTGGGGATAACAATAGGTAGGCAATTAATCAAAAGCTCAGATGTACAAGTATGCAACATCAAGAAAAAATTGGAATCTTTATAAGCCATGCTCTTATTGGACTCATAAATGTGACATAGATGGCTTGCTGTTCATTCCCCAGCCTCTCTCGCAATTTGGTGTTATCACGTGATTGAGTTTTAGCTAATGCACAAAAGAAGGACCTTGGCAAGCCTGGTATAAGAACTTGGTATAAGAATCTCCCATATGTGAATCTCCTGGCTCCTTTTCCTCTAGCTGTATGGAATGGAGGTAGCTCTCAGCATGACCTTTGGAGATGTAATGTGAAATGAAATGGAATAAAAGACAATTAAATACCTGAAATGGCTTCCATTGCTTAGCAACATCCCATTTGGACTTCATGTGAATGAGTAAGCCATGGTGATTTGGTATTTATTTGTTTCAGCAGCTAATATCACCATAATTAATACAATTGACAAAGCATTTATTGTAACAGCTCTATACCATAGATAAGTGTATATTGAGGAAAATCTTTCATTTCCAGATGAGACTACAAATAAGGGAGAAGTTTCTACTTTTCAAATGAAGCATATTAGGTTTTTATTATGTCAGGAATTAGAGCCAGCTTTTTTGACTTAGCTGTTTGATACTAAAGAGATTGAAAACAATTTCTCTGAACTTTGAAATACTGCATAACTTAAGCAAATCTTTCTTAAGGGACTTATCATCATTTACTGTACTATAGATATTTGGATACATATTTTATATAATTTCTCCTGCTAGATATTATAGTCATGGAGGCTGGGATTATGTATGATAACTTCTATTGTAAACTCAAAAATACCTTGCCTGTGCTTTGTTAAACATTTTTAAATCTCCATAATTGTTTATTAAATGAATGTCTGAGGTAGCAGCAAGTATTTTATATTAAATAGGTTAGAGACTATCTTTTTAAAGATTTTATTTATTCATTCATGAGAGACAGAGAGAAAGCAGAGAAAGAAAGAGAGAGAGGCAGAGACACAGGCAGAGGGAGAAGCAGGCTCCATGCAGGGAGCCCAACGTGGGACTCGATACTGGGTCTCCAGGATCACGCCCTGGACTGAAGGGGGCGCTAAGCCGCTGAACCACCGAGGCTGCCCAGGTTAGAGACTATCTAGATGTGAAGATAAATTATTTAAATTCTTCCCTACCTGTGTGCAATTTAACTGACGACTCAGGGTGAGCACAGGTTAGATATAGGAAACTTTTCTATGCCGCAAACATTTTGGCAATTTTCCTATCCAAGAGTTAAATAAAATGAGTCTCATTTGTATTAGGCACATATTTTTTTCTATAATTTATGTGAAATTTAGCATATTCTTATAAAATTCATGAGCTTCTAAGTTGTCACTTTTTTTAAAAAATATATATCAAGATTCCTTTTTTTTGTACTTTTTGTGCTGTATACAAGTCACATAAACAACTAGGAAGGAATGAAAATGTTTTGTATGAGCCGTGCTTGTGCAAATGTAAATATATATGAATATGCAGCTATTAAAAAATCATTAATTTAATTCTAACAGTAATTTACATCATCCTAAACACCAACTCGTAATTTTATTTCTAGGCCTTTATTTACATATTTCTTTTCATTAGCAATTCTGAAATTTTGTACTCTTAGATCTTAAAATCATCCTTTTCACTTACTTTGATAGAAAAAAACCCATATTTGCCAAATGAACTGTTTGGTTGAGGTCTAAGGATGTAGCCAAAATACAAATTAATGACATTTGTCAAGGATTTTACCTTATATATCTTAAAAAATAATTAGAATGATCAAGATACTTAATATTTATATGTTAGTACTAGTCAGCACAAGTTAGTACTAATGCTTTATAATATAAATCAGTCACTTTATGCAAGAACACATAATTTAGAAATCAATAAGGTTTAGAAATACTACCATAATCTTGAAGAACACTATACAGTTTTTCCTTCCAAGTGATGTATAGATACTTCTTCCTCTCTATTGTTAGGCATATCATCATCTCTATTACCATATTAGACATTGTGAGGAGGATAACAAGCTCACATTTTGGTCTTCATTCCTTAAAATACTTAATCTGGCTGTAAGAGTAAGGCAGCTTCATACTGATGACAACTTCAGTGCAGATGCTAAGTGGAGTGCCAATTAGGGGGTGGATAGAATTTTAGCAAGGCCTTCAATAATGGTCAAAATTTAGAGAGGCAGAAGTTAGGAGTGGGGTCTCTTAAGTAAAGAAAACTAGTTGAGAACTGTGTGCAGATAAAATAGAATAAAGGTATAGTTCTCAACCCATTAGAATCTTCTGAGGAGCTTTAAAAAGTCTTGTGCCAGGCCACACTCTAGACCTATTAAATGAGACTCTTTCTGGATGGTATCAGGAATCAGCAATTCTAATGCTTCCCTTTTCATTGGGAAGCCAAGGTTGAGAACTGCTGGAGAAAAGCATGTTGTAGTAACAGTCACATCTGCTTGGCTACAACTATAGTAGAAAGGGACCAGATGCAAAGTAGTATGAATGGAAATGAACAAGATTATTATGAAATCTTGTAAATCTTAGTAACTGGAAATAGAGGGAAACTAGAAAGAATAATGTGTTACTTTCAAGCTTTTAATTCCCAGGGACTAGAACTGTGTGGCAATTAATTGTCGGAAGAGAGAGCTGGCTATAAAGTGGAGAAGATGATGGCTTCATATATAAGTGAAAGTTATTTTAAGTTAATAGTGAAACATCCAAGTGAATATAGCTATTTTATAGTTGTCAAAACATTTTTAGATGCTTTTCTCTTGCAAAATTTATTACTATAAATACTGGTGTTTCTGTTGCATAAGAAAAATTATTGACAACTTTTATACTGTTTTGGTCTTTTTAATGGATTTTTAACTTAGTAATATTTTAAGACCCAAGTATCACATCTGTGAGCAAGAGTAACTAAATTTTCCCACAAATATAAAATCCAGAGTAGAGTATCGCCTCACTAAGCATTACTATTTGCTCTGACCTACACTTGGCTCAAATACCCCAAAGCTAAAAATTAACTGTAGCCAGGCAGCTACTGATGAAATCATTAAATACAAATTGGTAGAAAAGGATGTTCATTAAGTTGAAGTGCTAAGAAAAGTAGCTAAATATAAGCACACATTGCAGATAATCAGTTGGATATTAAGTTGGATGTCAAAATCCTCCCATCAATACAAGGAATAGTTTCTGTTTAAAGTTAAGCCACAAAAATATTCTAATATATTTCATAATAATAATAAAGATATTTAAATTTAGGAAACTATTTGTATTCTAATCTTTCCTTATATAGTAAATATAAGCCTTTTAAAATAAAAATAAAGCACACATTAAAAATTAAAGTTTCTTTAGCTGATTGATTCTCTTTCATTATACCCTATATCCCTAACTTTATATTATCTCTGGAATATCTTCTTCCAATTCATACCCTGAAGGTAAATTACTTAAAGGAATAATGATAAAATTTGAACTTACATACATTTCCTAAAATTTGATATTTATCACTCTATTCTCTAACTTGTAAAAAATATTATTTCAGATATGTTATTGTTCTAATTATAAGTGGTATTCCTTTTAAACTGAACTATATATTTGAAAGTGCACTTGGATTATTTAAAAATGTGTACTTCAAAGCTTCAAAGTCTAGGGCAACCACTGAAAAAAATAAGAAAAGCAGTATAATTAACAAGCTAAGAAAGGAAAGAAAATTGAATCATATAAAATATTTAGTTAAAACAATGAAAGTTAGAAAAAAGAATAGAAAACAAAATAGGAATAAAGAACAGGAAAATAAATAGAAAACAATCACAAGTATGGTACATGTTAACTTAATCACATGAGTAATAATTTTAAACAACAGAGGTCTAACTACACCAATTAAAATACACGGATTGTCAGAACGGATCAAAATATATACCCATCTATATGTTTTCTATAAGAAACCCCCTTAAATATAAAAGTACATATAGATTAAAAATAAAGATATGGAGAAAGATATACCATGCTAACACTAATAAAAAGAAAGTTGAAGTTTATGTTAATACCAGACAGAGAAGACCTCAAAAGGAAAGTTATCAAGGATAAGAGGGGCATTAAACAATAATAATGGGATCAATTCTCTGAGAAGATATAATAAGCCTTAATATGTATGCACCTAATAACAGAGCCTCAAAATACATGTGGCAAAAGCTGATAGCCATGTAAAGAGAAATAGATGAATCCACCGTAGTAGTTGGAGACTTCAACATCCCTCTATCAGAAATGAACAGATCCAGCAGACACAAAATCCATAAGGACGTAATTGAGCATAACAACATGATCAATCAACTGGGTATTACTGGCAAAATATTCAAAAGATTCTGTAAATTAACAGGCAAAATATTTAAGTATTAAATACCCAAAATTTTTAATCGATAAATGAAAGCTAAATGATTTCATGTTTATTTTGTTAAATATTTTATAAAAATAAAATATTTGCATTTCTCACACTTTGTTTTTAAAAACATTATTTTTCTCGTTTTTGAATTAATTTTCATTTATATTTTTAATACAAATATATTAAGCTATCATGCTTTAAGTCTTATTACATTATGAACTTAAATCCTGTGTATCATTATAACCTATAGAACAAAAACAGAGTAAAAATCTTAATTATAACAAAATAAAGAACTTGATGAAATGAAGCAAAAATAAATTTTATTAAATAAAATTTTATAATTCATAAGCTGAATATGATTTTATTTTTCTAATATGTTGACATCGCTTGCTCATCAATAGAAATCCCAAACATATGTAATAACAATTTAGTCATCACTGATGTATTTGTGACTTTCAGTCATAAAAAAACCATAGCTTTACACCTATTTTTCATTTTGTTTAAAGGCATATCTGTCAAAGGAGGAAGATCCATCATAGGTTGTTTGCATGACTTATAACTTTTAAATGTTCAGACATAGAGGACCTGGGCCTCTATTCCATTCATACTCTTTTTCCAAGCTTCTGGAATGTTATGGCAGGTCTGTGGTATCTGATTGACTTACCAGACTTGGGTAGGGGACCATCACAATGTTATCCCCTCATGGCACACATGGGAAATGAGAATTATAGAAAAGATAAGTTAGGATATATTTTTAAAGTTTATTGAAAAAAAACCCCTATGTTTTCTTTTTATTATATAAAGAGAAATATCAAGCACTAGCAGATATAACAAATGTTGAACTTGTACTCTACTTTCAAATAAAATGACAAGAATGCTCATCTACATAGTTTTTTTTAACATCTGGATTTATGTTTGAGATGATTATAATTTTGAATAGAGATATTTTATGGGATCTCTTCAAATTCTTAGTAGTAACCAAGAGAGTACATTTTTTGCCAATAAAAAGTTTAAGTAATTATACATATTAAAATGTGTAACATTTATATCATATTAAGAAAACATTTTTATCTTATTCACAAATATAAAGTTAAAAATTTGGTGTAATATTATTTTTTCTAATCATTATTGAGGAATAATGTACATTAATTGAATTAGTTTCAAGTAAAACATTTTATGAGTTTTGACAGTTATACATACTGATGGACCTTTCCATGGTCAGGATATGGCACGTTTCCATCAACCTCAAGGATTTCTTGTGCACTTTTTCAATTCATCTCTTTCTTTGCTCTAGGTCAGAGGCAACTACTGATCTGCATTTTGTCACCATAGACTAATTTGCATTTTACATCAATGGAATCCTATTGACTGTATTATTCTGATCTGGATCTTTCATTCAACATATTGTTTTGAAATTCATTAACGATGTTGCATAGTTTATTCCTTTTTATCACTGAGTAGTATTTTATTTTCTTGTACATTTTGTTTATGTATTCCCCTGTTGGTGGCATTTACTGTGTTTCTACTTTGGAGCTGTTGTGAATGAAGCTGTTATGAATATCTGTATACAAGTCTTTTTTGAGAGACAGAGAGAGAAAGAGAGAGAGAGAGAGCAAGCATATGCACAGGAATGGGAGCGCAGTAGGAGAAGGAAAGGGAGAAAATCTTAAGCAGACTCCATGCCCAGCACAGAGCCCCACGCAGGCTCAATCTCACAGCCCTGAGATCACAACTTGTGCAGAAAAGTCAGATGCTTTACTGACTGAGCCACCCAGCCATCCTTGTGTATAAGTCTTTGTGTGGATATACATTTCCATTTCTCTTAAATAGATAGATATCTAATACTGGAATAGCTGGCTATATGGTAAGTGTAGATTTAACTTTTTAGGAAGCTATCAACCAGTCTCCATAGTTGCTGTACCATTTCACATTCCCACCATTTGTATGAGAGATCAGGTTGCTCCATATCCTTACCAACACTTGATATTATTGGTTTTTAAAAATTTTATCCATTTTGGTGAACGTGTAGGAATACTTCACTATGGTTTTAATTTGTGTCTTCTTAATGAATTATAATGTTGAATATTTTAAAATTTGAATTAATTTTGAATCTAGTCCACATACTCATGCCTTGCCTCTGAAATTCTAATTTGCAGAATGCCTGCATCTTTTTAGGAAAGTCTTCTTGTTTGACAACCATAAAAATATTTGATAAATTTTGCATAGAACTTCTCATGATTCTTGCTCAGCCTCTCCATCACTCATCACTCCCCATTCTAGCTAGCTGTTCTTTGGGCTTCAGGCTGCTCCCATTAAAAGCCAGGGATACAAACTTCTCCAGCAACTCCAGAGGGGCACATCTTGCCCTGGCTGCTGAAAGTAGATGTCATTATGGAGCAACATGTTAGTGGGTATGCTCTATATACTAGAGTGGAGCATCAAGTGTGAATGTGACTCTTCATTCTGCCATCTGGGGCAAGATAATGTTGTACCATTAGGCTTGGTTCTACCAAAGTTCCTGTAAAGGATACCTAACTGATGGATCTTGTTACTGGGTGGAGGCTGCTGGCCTAGGGCCCACCTAGGCCAGATACTACCCCTCTGCAACTTCTAGGGCAGAACTTCTACTTATCTCTGCAACATCAATGCACTTTGGCATTCCAGTTGAGATGATTTAGACCAGACTCTCTCCACCTGAGGCTTATTGCATAGATTTTTCAGTTTTCAAGGAGGAATTGTCTCACAGAATTTGTCTGCTTAAGAACTTTTGGACCGAACTAATATTTTGTAGGATAGGTTAAAAGAATATTTTATATACAAAGCTTTGTTATAAGGATAAATGCAATACTTTGGGCACATTGTGGGTAATGAACACGTAAGAAAATTGCACATTTCAGTCTTTCAAAAATGTTTCTGTGGTTCAGAAATGACAAGATTATAATGGTTGGTATGCAAAAAATGAGGCACCATAACTGGTAGGCTTTAAAGCATTCTGGGCTTACTTTGGTGATGTGTGATTGAAAAATGGAACAATTTTCCTTTTGATTTTCTTTTCCATCTGTTTTTTTCATTTAACTATCCAAGAGTTATATCATTTATCCCTCAAAATGGCCTCCTTTTTATTTGACCAAATATTTCCCCCCTTTTTCTGAAGACTGAAGCCCACCTTGTGCCCTGTAGTACTCTATCCCATAAGCCAAATATTCCATTATCTGATATTAGTAGAGTAAAAGCTTCCTAATTTTGATATCTATGAGCTAAGATTAGATAAAAATTCACGTGGCACAAGTTTTTAGCAATAATATGATGGTTAAGACTTCACGGTTGGAGAATTAGAATTTGTATTTGTTCAGTTAAAAGATGGATAAACTAAAGAAGTCTATATTTTACTAACAAAAAAAAAGAAGTTTCCTTTACTATACAAAATAAGTGAATCTGCACACATTAATCACAATTACTTTGTAAAAGGCTATGGCATATATTTTAAGCAAGTAAACAATAGATTCTCTGTTCCAAGAAACATTTCTTCTAAGAAAAATTGATTTTGTAATTCAAACCAGAAATTTCTCTACATATTAAGCTTATATTGGCTCATTTTGTATACCATTTTATCTGGGCAATTTCTGTTGACATTTTTCGTGTTCGTAACTTCATAGGCTGTGGTCATTTGTTACCCAGGCATCACCCATCTGCACATACATTTTTCATTCTTCTGTAGAATTTGGTTCTGTTGGGCAACAGGAAGTTAGGGCTAGTGGAATAATGCTGTTATATGAAGGATATCATTAGAGAACAAAATTGTACTTCAAAGACCAAGCACATATGGTTTTGACTTTTATAAAGATGGCAGGTGGACATGAAGAAAAGGTTGATTTCAAATTTATTTCCATAATAGGAGGAACTTCTTAAAAGTCTGAGGAAGATTAATTTCCAATTTGGAATTCCTAATAACTGAAACATGATCAGGGTTTTACAACTTCCTGAGGTAAATTTTCTGGATGACCAAGTCATCTTCATATAAACCAAAGGAACAATTTAATATAGGTACCGGAATGATAGAATACTGACAAATGTTGACAAGAGAAGCTTTAGAAAGCCAACACATGTAGAATACAATCAATTTGAGAAGTTTTAAGTAGAGGATTTATAGCATTAGGGAATCAAAAAATAAATAACTAAATAAAACTTACATTAACTAAAAAAATATGACTCAAATAAAATCAAGCATGGCTTCAAAAGTCAGTTTTTATTTTAAAAGACCAATTTATTATGTATCTAATTTAATTTTGAATGCTGTTTAGCATATTGGGGGTTTCTTGTGTCTTAGAATGCTAAGGCCTCTTTATTAATGATAATAGTTGGGTTTTTCTAAAAGCAAGTTTTTTTTTCTTCTGTACTTATGAAGCCTCCAATCAAAGAAGGGGTGAAGACTGGACAAACATAAATGAAAATTTGACTTTTAGCAATTGTCTTACAGACATTTTCACATGTACTATTTGCATATTCTTCAACAATAGTTACCATAGCAAAAATATAAGAAATCACCTAAATGTCCATTTGTAGGGGACAAATTAGATCATTCTACAAATGAACACTGTAATACTATATTCTCTTCCACATAATAACACATATCTATATACAATGAGATCTATATACAATGGCATGGAATAATCTCCATGATATAGTGATAATATAGAAAGTGAAGCCCAGAGTAGTATGAAGAGTGTATTAGCATTTATGTAAAAAGGAAATATAATATACACATCCTTTATAGCTATCATTTTGGAAATAAAACCACTGATTCAAAATATTAAAGTAGGGCACTATCTTCCCTATCAATATTCCTCATACAAGAAGTGACTGCACTTCTTGTGTGACTGCAAGACTGCACTGTCCCCGGGAGAACCTCTTAATTCCTTCAGTTCCTAAGTGCATTAAAATTACAAACATCTTTTTACAATATAGTATGGAAGTAGTTTATTAACTTGAATAATCAATCAGGGCTTTATTTTTTTTTTTAATCAGGGCATTTTTATGAAATTTTATTTATTTGGAGCAAGGGCTTTCCTTTCTAAACACTGCTTTTCTTTTCTTGTTTCTTTTTCAGTAATCAGTTTTGGGGAGATAAGGGAGCTGTTGAGAAGGGGCCCCTTTAACACAGAGAAGTTTTGGATGAGGGCAAACTGACACAGCAGGCTTGTAGGCCCTTCTGGAAGAAGAGGAGGGACTGGCATCTTTATTAATTCAATCTTTGTGATGGGCACAATCATAGACTTCATAGATCTTTGGTAGTTTTTAGTTTGATTCTCTAGTGTAGCTGATTCTCTAGTATAGTGAGTTTAGAAAAAGGTTTTAAAACACTTTTTGGAATGTTGGATGAATATTGATGATGAGTGGCAGAGGATAATAGGTATCTTCTGTAAATAAAAGATAAGTCACTTTTTTTTTGGGGGGAGGGGGAAGTATCTTCTCAGTAGATATTTTCAACATAGTAAGAATCTAAAAAAGAATATTAATTAGCTCCATTCTTAGGCCCTAGACTGAGAAACTCCTAGAAGCCACAGTCCTTGGGAGTGGCCCCTGCTGTAGTGGACCCTCTCTTTAAAAGCAGTAAAAGAGATTCCAAGTTGTCACAGTGAAGATCTCAGAAAGATTTCTCCTTAAGTCTGGTGGGGGAAGGGAATAGTAACCATCGTGAAACATACCCAGGGCTTCTCTGTTAGAAAGGCCTATAGTTCAGGAGAGAGGTCACCAGAGGTCCACACTGAGACCTTATTCTAGCTGGGGAAAGGGATTTCCTTCCCATTCAGTCCCCTCTAGCTTTCATGTCTCACCGAAGGGCAGTGATTGGAGGTAGAGTCAGAGGGGAATGGCCTTCAAGGGAACAGACTAGGGACATTGAAACCAAAAAGGTGTGGGTAGTGCTCTGTGTAGGACAGTCAGAAATAGTTGGGAAGGCTACAGACTGGAAGCACAGGCCTATTAAAAGCTGAAAATTATTTGGAAGATTAAGACTGCTTCCCATTCCCCAAGCCTACATACCACTAAGTCAACAAGGGTGTAAATATAATAATAGTAATTATAGCTAAAAGATCTGCCAAATACAGACAATCTCAGAAGGGAGTCCATAGGAAACTTGAAGTGAACAAGAGAGACACAATAAAGACTCACCAGGATGGGATGTCTGGGTAGCTCAGTGGTTGGGAGCCTACCTTTGGCTCAGGTCATGATTCCGAGGTCTGGTATCGAGTCCTGCATCAGGCTCCCTGCAAGGAGCCTGCTTCTTCCTCTCTCTATGTCTCTGCCTCTCTCTCTGTCTGTGTCTCTCATGAATAAATAAATAAATCTTAAAATAAAAAAAAAAGATTCACCAGGAATCTGAAGCATCTTTTAGCTTAGTAGTAAACATGGAATACAACTCAGCTCCTAACCAGATTACCATAGTCTCTCACTAAGGATCTATTTGCTTAATGCCCATTGCCCAATAAAATACATTTGTTTTTCAAAAACAAACAAACACACAAGGAAACAAAGTGGAAAACTCAAAACAAAAGACACTCTGAAGAGATGAACATCAGAACCAGACTCAGGGATGATACAGATGTTAGAATTATGAGACAGGGATTTAAAGTAACTGTAATTAACATTAAGAATAGTAACTAAGAGGGGGGTCCCTGGGTGGCTCAGCAGTTTGGCGCCTGCCTTTGGCCCAGGGCATGATCCTGGAGTCCTTGGATCGAGTCCCACATCGGGCTCCCTGCATGGAGCCTGCTTCTCCCTCTGCCTGTGTCTCTGCCTCTCTCTCTTTGTGTCTCCCATGAATAAATAAATAAAATCTTAAAGAATAATAACTAAGAAAGTAGCATGCAAAAATGCTTTTGATAAAGGGCTCACACAGCTGAGAAAGGAACCAGTCAACTTAAATATAGGCCAATAGAAACTCCTCAAATTGAATTGCAAAGGAAAAAAAAATAACATAGAGAGAAGAGAACATCCAAGAACTCTGGAACAATTTCAAAAGATGTAAGTTATGAGCAATTTGAATACCAGTAAAGGAGAGAATGGAGCAGAATATTGAAGTAATAACTGAGAACTTTCCAAAATTAATTAAAAAACCACTCAGAAACTTAGAATTCTACCAAGAGTGAAATTGTCTATCAAAAGTTAAAGAAAAATACTTTTTCACACCAAAAAAAAAAAAAAAAAAACCTGAGGAAATTCATTGCCAGAAGTCTGGCCCTGCAAAAAATGTTAAAAGAAGTTTTTCAGGTGGAAGGAAAATGACATATCAGATATCCAATCTACACAAAGGAAAAAGAGCATTAGAAAAGGGATAATGTAAAATATTTTATTATTAAGGACCTAAAGTTTAACTCTTTGTTTAAGTTTGAAACTTTAAAGTGCCAGTAATGAATGACTATGGTGTATGAGTAAGTGAAATGCATCACAGGGATTGGAGAGAAGAATTAGTTATAAAGTATCTGCATTACATAGGAAGTGATATAGTTGGATTTGATGGAGGACTTAGATTATTTATTTATTTATTTATTTATTTATTTATTTATGAGGAGAGCATGAGCTGGGGTGAGGGGCAGAGGGAGAGGTAGAAGCAGACCCTGCAGAGCAGGGAGCCTGACAACAGGCTCCATCCCAGGACCCTGAGTCATGACCCATGCTGAAGATAGATGCTTAACCTGATCTTAGACTATTTTAAAATGAATACCATAAAAACTGTGGCAACCGATAAAAATTTTTAAAGGAAGTATAAATAATCATACATAATCATAAAATTTTCAATTAACACCAGAGGAGGAAGAAAGGGAGGAGAAAAGAAACAAAAAACAGCCACAACAGACAGAATATAATTATAAAGATTATAGGGATTAATCCAACTAAATCAATAGTTATTTTAAATTATGATAGTCTAAATATTCAAAATAAATCACCAAATTGTTGCAGTGAATAATAAAAAAGACCCAACTATAAATATCCAACTCTAGAAATTTCATACATTTAAAGAAAACTTTAAATATAAACACTCAAACTGGTTAAAAGTAAGTGATGGGGAAAAATATACCATGTTAATACCAAATAAGAAAACTGAAATAACTACATCAATTTCTCACAAAGCAGAGTTCAGAACAGGAAGATTATTAGTGATAAGGGGGCATTACATAATGATTAAAGGATCAGTTTTGCAAAAAGACATAACCTTCCCAAACTTCTATGACAAAATAACAGAACCTAATATATATGAGGAAAGTCTGATAAAACTTCCAGAAAAAAAAAAGAAAAAAGAAAAAAACAGGCAAAGCCATTACAATTGTTGGAGACTTTAATGCCCTCTTTCTGTAATTGATACAATGAAGCAGGCAAAAATCAGTAAGAATATACGTGACTTTAACAACACTATCAGCTAACTTGAACTAATTGATCATAGAGAGTAATCTACCAAAGAATGGTGGCATATGCATTCTTCTTAAGCTCACACAGAACATACTTAAAGGCAGACTGGATTCTGTACCATGAAACACTAACAAATATTAAAAAATATATATACAAAAGTATGTTTTCAGACCAAAGGGAATAACTAGAAATCAATAATAGAAAGATATGTGGAAAATCACCAAATATTCGAAGATTAAACAACACTATTCTAAATAGTACATAGGTCAAAGATGTCAATTCTTCCCAATTGGAGCTATAGATTCAATGGAATCCTAATAAAAATTTCAGCCAGCTATTTTAGCAATATTGAGAAAGAAATATGGAAAGACAAAGGACATAAAATTGCCAACTAAAGTAAAACAAAGTTAGAATATTCATAATACGCAAACTCAAGAGTTACTCTAAAGTTACAGTACTCAAAATCAGTCAGTAGTAGAGACAAAATAGGAACATAGGTAAATGGAACAAAGTAGTGATCTCAGGAATGGAAATATTGTCGACTGATTTTTGACAAAGGAATTTGAATGGAGAATGAACTGTCTTTCCAATAAATGGTGCTAGAGAAGTTAGATGTCCATATGCCAAAAAATGACCTAGTCAAAATAGAACATAGAATTATATGTAAAATGCAAAACCATAAAACTCTTAGAAGAGATAAAGGAAACAAATCTACATGTACTTAAGTTTGGTGAAGATTTTATATATAACACTAAAAACATGATCCATGAAAGAAAAAAATTGGAAATTGGACTACTTTAATTAAAAACTTTTTCTTTGCAAAATAAAATGTTAAGAGAATAAAATATAAGTAATGGACTTGGAGAAAATATTTGCAAATCACATATCAGATAAAGAACTTGTGTCCACAATGTAAAAAGAACCCTTAAAACTTAACAATAAAAAATAAACAACTCTTTAAAAATGTGCAAAAGATCTGAACAGACACTTCACTGAATAAGATATAAAGATGGCAAATAAGCATATGAGTATTGAGAATATTAGATAAATTAGACAAAACAGTGAGATACTGCATTCCTATTAGAATGATTTTTTTGTTTTTAACTTTTATTTTATTTAAATTCAATTAATTAACATATAGTGTATCATAAGTTTCAGATGTAAAGTTCAGTTTTTCATCAATTGTATATAATACTCCATGCTCATTACATCACATTCCCTCCTTAATGTTCACCAACTGGTTACCCTATCCTCTCACCCATCTCCCCTCCAGCAACCCTCAGTTTGTTTCCTATAGTTAAAAGTCTCTTATTCCTAACTCTGGGAAACGAACTAGGGGTGGTGGAAGGGGAGGTGGGGGTGACTGGGTGATGGGCACTGAGGTGGGCACTTGATGGGATGAGCACTGGGTCTTATTCTATATGTTGGCAAATTGAACACCAATAAAAAATTAATTTATGAAGATAAAAAAATAAAAAAAATAAAAGTGAAAAAAAATAAAAGTCTCTTATGATTTGTGTTCTTCTCTGATTTCATCTTATTTTATTCTTCCTTCCCTTCCCCTATGATCCAGTTTTGTTTCTTAAATTCCAAATATGAGCAAAACCATATGATAATTGTCTTTTTCTTATTGACTTATTTTGCTTGTATAATACCCTTCATTCACATCATTGCATATGGTAAGATTTCATCCTTTTTATGGTTGAGTAATATTCCATTGTGTATATATGCTACCTCTTCTTAATCCATTCATTTGTTGATGGACATTTGGGCTCTTTTCATAGTTTGGCCATCGTGGATATCACTGTAAACATTAGGGTACAGCTACTCCTTGAGATCACAATGTTTGTGTATCTTGGGTAAATATCTAATAGTGCAATTGCTGGGTCATAGTGTAGCTCTACTTTTAACTTTTTGAGTAACCTCCAGAATGGCTGTACTAGCTTGCACCAACAGCATAAGAGAGTTCCCCTTTTCATAAGAGAGTTCTATGTCTTTGCCAACATTTATTGTTCCCTGATTTGTTAATTTTAGCCATTCTGACTGGTGTAAGGTGATATCTCATTGTGGTTTTGATTTGTATTTCCCTGATGCCAAGTGATGTTGAGAGTTTTTCATGTGTCTGATGGCCATTTGTATGTCTTTTCATGTCTTCTGCCCATTTCTTGACTGAGTTATTTGTTTTGTGGGTGTTGAGTTTGAGAAATTCCTCATAAATCTTGGATAACTAGCCCTTTATCTGATGAGACATTTGCAAAAATCTTCTCCCATTCTGTAGGTTGTCTTGACTTGTAGGCTGTAGGTTTTTTTGACTGTTTCTTTTGCTGTGCAAAAGCTATTTATCTTGATGAAGTTCCAATAGTTCATTTCTGCATTTGCTTCCCTTGCTTTTGAATATATGTCTAGCAAGAAGTTGTTGGGGCTGAGGTCACAGAAGTTGCTGTCTGTGTTCTTCTCTAGGATTTTGATGAATTCCTGTCTCACATTTAGGTCTTCATCCATTTTGAGTCTATTTTTATGTATGGTGTAAGAAAATGGTCCAGTTTCATTCTTCTGCATGTGGCTGTCCATTTTCCCAATTCCATTTGTTGAAGAGACTGTTTATTTTTACCATTGGATACTCTTTCCTACTTTGTCGAAGATTACTTGACTATAGAGTTGAAGTTCCATTTCTGGGTTTTCTATTTTGTTCCGATCTGTGTCTGTTTTTGTGCCAGTACCATACTGTCTTGATGATTACAGCACTGTAATATAGCTTGAAGTCTAGAATTGTGATGCCACCAGCTTTGGTTTTCTTTTTCAACATTTTTTCTGGCTACTTGGAGTCTTTTCTAGTTCCGTACAAATTTTAAGATTATTTGTTTCAGCTCTGTGAAAAATGTTGATGGTATTTTGATAGAGATTACATTGAATATGTAGATTGCTCTGGGTAGCATAGACATTTTAACAGTATTTGTTCTTCCAATCCATGAACATGGGATGTTTTTCCATTTCTCTGTGTCTTCTTCAATTCCTTTCTTAAGTGTTCTATAGTTTTCTGACTACAGATCCTTTACCTATTTGGTTAGGTTTATTCCTAGATATCTTATGGGAGTTGGTGCAATTGTAAATGGGATCTATTCTTTAATTTTTCTTTCTGCTGTCCCATTGTTAGTGTATGGAAATGTAACTGATTTCTGTGCACTGATTTTATATCCTGCCACACTGCTACATTCCCATATGAGATCTAGCAATTTTTGGGTGGAGTCTTTGGGTCTTCCACATAGAGTATCATGTCATCTACTAAGAGTGAGATTTGACTTATTCCTTGCCAGTTCAGATGCCTTTCATTTCGTTTTGTTGTCTGATTGTTGACGCTAGGACTTCAAGTACTATCCTGAACAACAGTGGTGAGAGTGGACATAATTGTCATGCTCTTGACCTTATGGGAAAAGCTCTCAGTTTTCCCCCATTGAGAGTGATATTTGCTATGGGCTTTTCGTATATGACTTTTATAATATTGAGGTATGTTCCCTGTATTCCTACACTGCAGAGAGTTTTTATCAAGAAAGGATGCTGTATTTTTTCAAATGATCTCTCTGCATCAATTGAGAGGATCATATAGTTCTTTTTAAAATTAACATCGTGTATCACATTGACTGATTTGAAGATGTTGTATAATACACAGGAATAAATCCATATGGTTGCGGTGAATAGTCCTTTTAAGGTACTGTTGGATCCTATTGGCTAGTATCTTGGTTAGAATTTTGGTATCCATGTTCATCAGGGATATTGGTCTGGAATTCTCCTTTTTGATGGGGTCTTTGGTTTTGATATCAAGGTCATGCTGGCCTCATATAAGGAGTTTGGAAGTTTTCCTTCCATTTTTATATTTTTGAAACAACTTCAGAAGAATTGGTATTAATTCTTCTTTAAATGTTGGTAGAATTTCCCTGGGAGGACATCTGTCCCTGGACTCTTGTTTGTTGGGAGTTTTTTGATTACTGCTTCAATTTCCTTGCTGGTTATGGGTCTGATCAGGTTTTCTATTTATTCCTGTTTTAGTTTTGGTAGTTTATATGTTTCTAGGAATGCATCCATTCCTTCCAGATTGTCTAATTTTTTGGCATATAGTTGCTCATAATATGTTCTTGTAATTGTTTGTATTCCTTTGGTGTTGGTGGTGATCTCTCCTCTTTCATTGGTGATTTTATTTATTTGGGTCCTTTATCTTTTCTTTATGATAATTTGTCTAGGGATTTATTGATCTTATTAATTCTTCCAGAGAACCAGCTCCTAGTTATGTCAAACTGTTCTACTGTTTGTTGTTGTTGTTGTTGTTTTCTATGTCATTGTTTTCTGCTCTAATATTTATTATTTCTCTTGTCCTCCTGGGTTTAGGCTTTATTTGCTGTTCTTTCCAAGCTCCTTTATGTGTAAGGTGAAGGTTGTGTATTTGAGAATTTTCTTGTTTCTCAAGAAAGGCCTGCATTACTATATACTGCCGTCTTAGGACTGCCTTTGCTTCATCCCAAAGGTTCTAAACTATTGTGTTTTCATTTTCATTTGTTTCCATGAATTTTTTAAAATTCTTCTTTAATTTCCTTGTTGACCCAGTCATTGCTGAGTAGGATGTTCTTTAACCTCTGTGCATTTGTGTTTTTTCCAAATTGTATCTTGGAATTGAGTTCAAGTTTTAAAGCATTGTAGTCTGAGAATATGTAATAAATGATCCCAATCTTTTGGTATCAGTTGAGACCCAATTTGTGACCCAGTGTGTGATCTAATCTGGAGAATGTTCCATGTGCACTTGAGAAGAATGTGTATTCTGTTGCTTTAAGATGAAATGCTTTGTGTCCATTAAGTCATGTGGTCAAGTGTGTCATTTAAAGCCCTTGTCTCTTTGTTGACTTTCTGCTTAGATGATCTGTCCATCACTGTGAGTGGGGTTTTAAATAATACCAATTGCTGGTGAGGATTTAGAACAACAGCAACCCTCATTCATTGCTTATAAGAATGCAAAATGGTATAACTACTTTGTAAGATACTTTTGTAATTTCTTACAAAGCTAAAAATAATCTTATCACATGATCTAGCAATCATGCTCTTAGCTATTTTTCAACTGATCTGAAAATTTATGACCATGCAAAAATTTCATGGTAATATTTATAGCAGTTTTATTCATAATTGCCAAACACTGGAAGCAACCAAGATGTCCTTCAGTAGGTAAATGGATATAAAAACTGTAGTACATTCATACAATGTTTTTATATACTGAATGTATTCAGTAGGGATCCCTGGGTGGCAAAGCGGATTGGCACCTGCCTTTGGCCCAGGGCGCGGTCCTGGAGACCCGGGATCGAATCCCACATCGGGCTCCCGGTGCATGGAGCCTGCTTCTCCCTCCGCCTGTGTCTCTACCTCTCTCTCTCTCTCTCTGTGACTACCATAAATAAATAAAAATTAAAAAAAAATGAATGTATTCAGTAATAAAAAGGAATGAACTCTCAGTCACATAGGCACATGAATGATTCTTAAATATATATTGCTGTATGAAATTGCACAGATGAAAGAAACCAGTTACATACTATGTGATTACATTTATGTGCTACTTTGGAAAATATGAAACTATAGAATGGTTTCAGGTCAGTGATTGTGAGGATTTGGGTTCCTTTTTCAAATATTTTATTTATTTATTCATGAGACACACAGAGAGGGGCAGAGACATAGACAGAGAGAGAAACTGGATCCTTGCAGGTAGCCTGTTGCAGGACCTGATCCCTGGATCTGCGATCACGCCCTGAGCCGAAGGCAGATGTTCAACTGCTGAGCCACCCAGGCATTCCTGGGTTTGGGTACTTGAATGGGTAAAGAAAAAGGGGTTTTCAGGGTGGTGAATTTATTTTGAATGACACTGTAATGAATACATGGTGCCATGAGTTTGTTGAAACTCATAGACCTTTACAGCACAGTGATCCAATGTATGCAAATTAAATAAGTAAATTTAGACACTCAGATCCTAGGGTTGAATGCAGACTATGACAAGAGTATCTAAGTATATTACCAGTGAATGAAATAACCTCAATGGAGATTACAGGGAGAAAATGTGCTGGCTTGAATACTTTTGAGAATGAGTGGAGACTAGACTAAAAATGAAAATAACTGTACATAAAAAATAAATAAGATATTAAATAAAAACTAAATATTGTGTAAATGTTAGGGATGCCTGGGTGGCTCAGTCAGTTAAGCAGCCAACTCTTGATTTTGGCTCAGTTCATGATTTCAGGGTCCTAGAAGCAAGCCCCCATTCGGCTCCAGGCTCAGCAGGGAGTAGGTTTAAGGATTCTTTCTCTCCCTCTCTCTGCTCCTCTTCCCTCCCTCTCTCAAATAAATAAATAAATCTTTAAAAATAAATGTAAACTTTAGTTAGTAAAAATCTATCAAAATGGTTCATTAGTTGCAACAAATATACCATACTAGTATAAGATGTCAACAATGGGAAAACTGGATGTGGTATATATGGGAATTCTCTGTACCATCTTCACAATGTTTCTTAAATCTAAAACTATACTAGAAGAAGTAATTTATATAAAAAAGCATTCTGATGTAGTTTGTGATGTTTGTAATGCAATGAACAGAAATAAGGCACAAAGAATGGTACGTAGGTCTCAAGAGACAGAAATATAATGCATATTTGATCTATTCGTCTTCTTTCTAGCCTTCTTAAAATTAAAAAAAATCTGAGAGAGAGAGAGAGAGAGCATACGAGTGGGGGGAGGAGCAGAGAGAGAATCTTAAGTGGACTCCACACTCAAGGTAGAGCCCTATGTGGAGCTTGATCATAGGACTGAGATCATGACCTGAGCTGAAATCAGGAATCTGATGCTTAACTAACTGAGCCATCCAGGCACCCCTCTTTCTAGTCTTCAAAAAAATGTTCCATGCAAATAAGGCTCTGACTGAACTGTGACTTACAATAATCTTAAAGTATGCTAAAAAATTAGTAAAGTCAAGTAACTGATATATAAAAATACTAATACATCACAACCACTTAGACTTTAGTTCAAGGACATAAAGATGCTTTAACATTAGAAAATCAATTGATGTAATTCACATTAATAGAAAACTGGGAAAAAAATATGCAATCACTTCAATAGTTCTAAGAAAAGAATTTAATTCTACCCAAATAGATCTACAGATTTAGTGCAATCCCAGTTAAAATTTTAAGATTTTTTATTGTAGAAATTGACGAGATGATTCCAAAATATGTTATCAAGGACACAAACAGCCAAGACAATCTTGATGAAAACCAGAGTTGGGGGATTAACACTACCACATACTAAGATTTAATGTAAAGGTACAATAATTAAGAAGTAGAGCACAAATATAACAGTGGAACTGAATGCAGAGTCTATAAATAGATCCCACATATATACTTAAACTTCACTTATGATCAATTTGACAACATAGTATAGTGGAAAAAAAAATGACCTCTTCAATAAATGGTGCTGAGTCAATTGAAAAGTCATATGTAAATAAATAAATAAATAAATAAATAAATAAATAAATAAATCTTGAATGCCTATGTCTCATTATACACAGAAATTATATCCAGATGGATCATCAACACAAGGTACAAAGTAAACCAATAAAGCTTTAAAGAACTAAACAAAAAAGAGTATTTCATGAAATTGAAGCAAAGTGTTTCCAGGCAGGATGCTAACACAAAATTAGCCATAAAGATAAGATTAATAGACAGTACTAGATTAAAGTTATGAATTTCAGTTTATTAAGTAGTACTATTAAGAAAATGAAAAGGTGAGCCTATAAATGTGAAAAGATATTTATGCAATTCATATCCAATAAAAGACCCATAAACAGAGTTCCTAAAGAAATCCTACAAATCAGTATGAAAAAATAAAATCATAGTATACAAGAGAAAAGTAGGCAAATGACTTGAAGCGCACATCATCAAAGTGAATAATAGACAGTAAAACCACTATGTGATTCCACTACACATATACACTCAAATTGCTAAAATAAAAACTACAGACAGTATAAAATTTTGGTGGGGATATGTAATAAAAGGAACATCTGGTAAGAGCATAAATATGATCAACTATATTAGAAAACCGTTTGATACCATCTATAAAGTTGACCTCTGCTTACCCTATGATCCAGCATTTCCACTCATGTTGGCTGAGACACATACAAGAATGTGCTGCATTAACCACTGAAAGAAAACAACTCAAATGTCTATTAATAGAGTTGCACATTCATACAATGGAATATTATACCTCAATAAGAAGGAACTATATATGCTACATGCAGCCACATGGATGAATCACACAAAAATAATGTTGAATGAAGCAGACACAAAGAAATACATATCATGAAATTCCATTTTTAAGAGTTCAACATGTAAAAGTAACATATTGGTTAGATGTTAAATTTGTGGTTACATTTTAGGGAGTATACGCTTGGTAGGGAGGTGGAGACACTCTTGTGATGCCACTAATATTCTACTTTTTGGCCTTGTTGGCTATTAGTGAATGTCTTCTTTGTGAATATTCATGAATGTGTCACTTAAAATTTGTGCGTTGTTTGCCTGTAAGCTACACTTCAAAAAAATTTTTAGCCAATGTATTCAAAGGAATTAATTGAATATTAGGCAAGGTGGAAATTCTTGCTAGTATTTGGCCCCAGTCTATTAAATGTATCCTTATTTACATGTTTGTAAGCTGTCCCCTAAACACAAACCTTGTAATTGCTGTTTTGGTTTCATCACTGTTATTCATTTTGAATTTTCTACCCTTTATCAAAATACTTTTAGCTCTTTGACACCTGACTCAAATCTACAAAATGAATTGTTCTTGTTTTAATTCTCAAGTCTATCATCGTTATTCAGGTCCTTATTTCTCTAAAACTAAATAGGCTTTTATGATCTCCCTCTTTTTCAATCTATTCTAATTGGACATAGTATACAGATTGATTTTCCTAAATTACTCTCATGATTTCCTAATAATCTCCCCCAAAGAAAAAATTGTATTTTTCAATTGCACTCTGATTTAAGTTCAAACTTTTTAGTCTTGTATTCAAGGCTTTTTGTGATACCACAGCATCATATATTTCCAGTTTTTAAGTGAACACACAATGCAAGTATTCTAGATTACTGTCTGTTTTCTTATAATAAATTGTGCCTTCTTTCTGTGGCATTACAAATATCATTCCCCCCTCTGCATGAGATGTTCTGAACTTCCAACTTCATTGGTGACTAAAGGTCACTTACATAAATATTTTGAGAACTTACTATGTTTGGACAAAACAAAAAGATGAAGAAAATTAAAAATGTTCCTTAAAGGGACGCCTGGGTGACTCAATTGTTGAGCTTCTGTCTTTGGCTCAGAGGGTGATCTTGGAGTCCTGGAATCAAGTCCTACATTGGGCTTCTTGCATGGAGCCTGCTTCTCCCTCTGCCAATGTCTCTGCCTCCTTCTCTCTGTGTCTCTCATGAATACATAAATAAAATCTTTTTTAAAAATGTCCCTTCAAGAAGCTAACATTTGATATGGGAAGCCCAGAGATAAATGTGAATTTGGCAAATCCTTAGTTTTTGAAGCTCTACACAAGCCAAATTGTATTCTTCAGTGTCACTGGTTGTGAGCTTTTGCTGTGTGCTCGTCTTATTGGCTCCTCTTCATAGTTATTCTTTACCAAACCCTAATATAATTTTATTTTAGTAACTTTAGTAATTAATAGTTTTTGAATAGGAGAAATATTACAAGGGTTTTACAATTTATATGTTAATTGTTTTCTTTCAATTCAAATAGAGGACAACATGAGTTTAGAATTGTCACACAGTATCTCTTTCTCTAAATTATGGCTGAAAAATATGTGCTTATTCATTTTTCATTTTGAGGGCTACAGTATACTTTATTGATGATATACGATAAGGTAGAGGCTACCCAATCTCCTCCTCTTCTTTAGGGGGTGTGGGATAGAAACTGTGTAGAGGTTGAGAGATTCTCAGTGTTTGGGGGGATGAGTTGGGGCAAAGACTCCTCAGCAGTTGAAGGCTGCTCTCTTCTTCATGCTCTCTCTGCGGGTTCATGGTCCAAGAGGCCATCTGGACCTCCAAAGTCCACAGCTCAGTTGATATAGTCAAATTCATTGTCATACCAGGAAACGAGCTTGACAAAGTGGTCATTGAGAGCAATGCAAGCCCCAGCATCAAAGGTGGAAGCATGGGCATTACTGTTAAAGGAGACAATCTGATCCTCAGTGTAGCCCAGAAAGCCCTTGAGGGAGACTTTTGATGCCTGCTTCACCACCTTCTTGATGTCATCCTTAGTTTTTGAAGTTCTACATGAGGCAAGTTGTATTTGACAGCTTTCTCCAGGTGGCAGGTTAGGTCCACAACTGACACTTTGGGTGTGGGGACATAGAAGGCCATGCCAGTGATCTTTTTTCACATTCAGCTCAGGGAGGACCTTAGGAGGGCCAGAAGAAGCAGGGATGATGTTCTGGGCAGCCCCTTGGCCATCACACCACAGCTTCCCAAAGGGGCCATCCACAGTCTTTTGGGTGGCAGTGATGGTATATGCTGTGATCCTGAGTCCCTTGAGGATTCAAAGCTGTCATGGATGATCTTGGCCAGAGGAGCCAAGCAGTTGGTCGTGCAGGAGGTATTGTTGATAATCTTCAGGGAGTTGTCATACTTCTCATGGTTCATGCCTGTTACAAACATGGGGGCATTAGCAGAAGGCAGAGATGATGACCTTCTTAGCCTCACCCTTCAAATTAATCCTAGCCTTCTTCATAGTGGTGAAGATCTCAGTAGACTCAATAACATACTCAGCACCAGCATCAGGTGCTGAGTTGTCAGGATCTTACTCTTGGAGTATAAAGATGGGCTTTCCACTGATGACAAGTTTCCTATTCTCAACCTTGACTGTGCTGTTGAAATTGCCATGGGTGGAATCATACTAGAACATGTAGATCACATAGTTAAGATCAATGAAAGGGTCATTGATGGTGACAATACCCACTTTTCCAAAGTTAAAAGCAGCCCTGGCATCCAGGAGCCCAATACAGCCAAATCCATTTATTCTGACCTTCACATCATGTCTTGTGATGCAGCTGGAATTGCTGCATCCCAACAGATGTGGCTGTCTGTCAAACAGAAAGGAGCAGGGAGCCAATATATGCTTTTTAAAATCTATGGAAACCACTTGCGGCAAAGACAGGCAGTCAAATTACCATACAAAGCTCAGTGTCTCCTGTGTTCCTGTTAGGCTTAGGAATGTTTATCTCATTTGAGAATGTGGTTAGAATTAAGCATAATGAATGCATATTTTACATACAATGTCAAAATCCCTTAAAAATATCCTAGGCTTTGACAGTATGCAATTTATTTTATGTAAGAGCTATTTTTAGTGAGACAGTCATTATACCTAATCTGGAAGAATGGTGCTATAGAAGAAAGCACAAATGAATTTGTAAGGAAATGCAGAGATAAAAACAATTATGACTAGAAGAAACAGACTCAACTTCATAGAGAAGATAGCATTCGACTTGAGCCTTCAAACATGAACAGAATTCAAGGGGGAAGAAGAGAAGCAACAATTATAAGCTGAGGGGACTCCATAAGAAGAAACAAAGAGGTCTGAAAGTAATGGAGATAAGAAACAGGACCTGAGAGTGTTGAGTCCAGCTGATTATTCAACAACAGCGGGGGAAGAGGTTATGAGCATGAGCTACCTGAAAATTTTTACGTTTTAAGCATAAGCGGAGGAAGACAAGGCAGGAAAGGGAACAAAGAAAGAGTATTATCAGAGAAGGTGAAGCAAACTAAGTTATTTGTTATCATCTACATTGAAAGAAGGAAGCCAATGAAGAGGGGCTAGTCAATAGATTCAAATGCTATGGAATGCAATTGCAGACTGAGCGAAGAATTATCAGTTTGATTTGGCAGTCAGTACGGTTATGAGATGTTTGCCGGAATGTTAGTTTGATGGAGGCATGGGCCAGAATGAAGCAGAATGGGAACGAAATGGGAGAATGCATGGAAGTAAAGATCTAGCTCAAAAAATTTTGTTTGTATTCTATCATAAACTTAGAATGATTATTCTCTCTCACTGGACTCCCTTAATCCTTAGTTTGTATCATTTATTGATACTTTTAATGATATCATATGGCTTGTGGATATTTGTTGACACATTTTATCTCCTTATAGTGGTTGGTACCTATTTTTATATACTTCATAACATAAAAAGAGTTCTTATATAATATGCTCAATGATTAACTTTTAGATAGTGTATCATTCTGTAAGATTCCAACCATTTCATAGTTATGTAAGATATTTACACTGACCACTCTAATCTTTTCTTGCTCTACTGAAATATGGTATTTATTATCTACAGGCACTCCTCAGAGATGTTTACACTATACTGTAGTGTATTAAGTG
Organism: Vulpes lagopus; assembly: GCF_018345385.1. Lineage (NCBI taxonomy): Eukaryota > Metazoa > Chordata > Mammalia > Carnivora > Canidae > Vulpes > Vulpes lagopus. The sequence goes on from NC_054829.1 coordinate 107,140,608, forward strand.
TGCAATAGTGTTACATCTAAAAAAACAATGTACATCCCTTAATTAAAATACTTTATTGATAAAAAGTGCTAACCATCATCTGAGTTTTCAGTGAATTCTAATTTTCTTCTGGTGGAAGTTCTTGCCTAGATGTTTAAGGCTCCTGACTGATTAGGGTGGTGCTTGCTGAAGGTTAGTGTGGCTGTGGCCATTTCCTAAAATAAGCTGACAATGAAGTTTGTCACATTGATGGACTCTTCTTGTGTGATTTCTCTATAGCATGTGAAGCTATTTGATAGCATTTTACCCACAATAGAACTTTTTTCATAATTGGAGTCAGTCCTCTCAAACCCTGCCACTGCTTTATCAACTAGGTTTATATAATATTCTAAGTCCTTTGTTGTCATTTCAACAATTTTCACAGCATTTCCACCAGGGGTAGTTTCCATCTCAAGAAACCACTTTCCTTGTTCGTCCATAAGAATCAAGTCCTCATCCATTCAGGTTTGAACCTGAGATTGCATCAATTTGGTCACATCTTCAGCTTCACATTTAATTCTAGTTCTTTTGCTATTTCCACTACGTGTGCAGTTACTGCCTCCACTGGTCTTAAGCCCCTCGCAGTCATTCATAAGGGTTGGAATTGACTTCTTCCAAACTCCTATTTATGTTGATATTTTCATCTCTTTCCCTGAATCACAAATGTTCTTATTGGCTTCTAGAATAGTGAATTCTTTCCAGACAGTTTTAAATTTATTTGCCCAGATCCATCAGAGGAATCACTCTCTATGAAGCTATAGCCTTACAAAATGTATTTCTTAAATCATAAGACTTGAATCCATGGTTGTGGAATAGATGTTGTGTTGCATGAATACAACATTAATCTCATTGTCCATCTACATCACAACCCTAGGGTGACCAGGAGCATCCTCAAGCAGTAATATTTTGAAAGGAATATTTCTTTCTGAGCAGTGGTTTTCAAGAGTGAGCTGAAAACATTCAGAAAACCATGTTGTAAACAGATGTGCTGTCATCGAAGCTTCTTTTTTCCATTTATAGTGCACAGGCAGAGTAGATTTAACATAATTCTTAAGGGTCTTAGGATTTTCAGAATTGTAAATGAGCAATGGCTTCAACTAAAAGTCACTCAGATGCATCAGCCCCTAATAAGAGTCAGCCTGTCCTATGTAGCTTTGGAAGCCAAGCATTGACTTCTCCTCTGTAGCTATGAAAGTCCTAGATGGCATCTTTTTCCAAAAAGAAAGATGGCTGCTTCAACTCTATTGAAAATCTGTTGTTCAGTGTAACCAATTTCATTAATGATCTTAGCCAAATCTTCTGGATAATTTGTAGTAGCTTCTATATCAACATTTGCTGATATTTGATATTTGCTTCTATATCAGCAAATGCATGTTGTGGAGATGATTTCTTGTCTTCAAATTCATGAGCCAACCTCTATGAGCTTCAAACTTTTCATCTGTAGCTTTCTCAGCTCTCTCAGACTTCATAGAATTGAAGAGAGCAAGGACCTTGCTCTGGCTTAGGCTTTGGTTTAAGAGAGTGTTGTAGCTGGTATGATCTTCTATTCAGACCACTGTCCATATCAGCAATAAGGTTGTCTTGGTCTCATCATACATTTGTGTGTTTCCTGGAGAAGCACTTTTAATTTCCTTCAAGAACTTTTCCTTTGCATTCACATCTTGGCTAAACATTTGGTGCAGAAGACCTAACTTTCTGCCTAGCTCAGCTTTTGACATGCCTTCCTCAATAAACTTAATCATTTCTAGCTTTTGATTTAAAGTGGTGGGGTGGGGACGCCTGGGTGGCTCAGCAGTGGCGTGTCTTCCTTCAACTCAGGGCATGATCCTAGAGACCTGGGAGCAAGTCCCACATTGGGCTCCCTGTATGAAGCCTGCTTCTCCCTCTGCCTGAGTCTCTGCCTCTCTCTCTCTCTCTCTCTCTCTCTCTGTGTGTGTCTCATGAATAAATAAGTAAAACATTAAAAAAAGAAAGAAAAATGGTGCCAATAGACTTGAATAAATAAATAAAATCTTAAAAAAAATAAAGTGAGAGGTGTGTGACTTTTCCTATCACTTGAACACTTAGAGGTGATTGCAGGGTTAATAGTTGGTCTAATTTCAATATTACTGTGTCTCAGGGAACAGAGAAGCTTGAGGAGACGGAGAGAGTTAGGGGGACAGTAGGCTGGTGGAGCAGTCACAACACATATCACACTGATCAGTTGTTTCCCATATTATATGGATGTGGTTTGTGGTCCTCCAAAACAATCACAATAGTAATATTAAAGATTACTGATCACAAATCACCATAACAAATATAATAATGATGACAAAGTTTGAAATATTACAGGAATTATCAAAATGTGACACCAAGACATGAAGTGAAAAAGTGCTGTTAGAAAAATGGTGCCAGGGCAGCTCAGGTGGCTCAGCGGTTTAGCTCTACCTTCAGCCCAGGGCCTGATCCTGGGATTGAGTCCCATGTTGGGCTCCCTGCATGGAGCCTGCTTCTCCCTCTGCCTGTGTCTCTGCTTCTCTCTCTCTCTCTCTCTCTCTGTGTCTCTCATGAATAAATAAGAAAGAAAGAAAGAAAGAAAGAAAGAAAGAAAGAAAGAAAGAAAGAAAGAAAGAAAGAAAGAAAGAAAGAAAGAAAGAAAGAAAGAAGGAAAGAAAAATGGTGTCAATAGACTTGCTCAACACAGGGTCACCCAAGCCCTTGGTTTGTAAAAAAAAAACAAAAAAACCAAAACAAAAAAAAAACAATATCTGTAACGTACAATAAAGCAAAGTACAATAAAACAAAAAGTGTCTATATATCTATATATCAGATATATAGAAGTGTGTGAATATTACATTTATTTTATTATTTTTTTAAGATTTTATATATTTATTCATGAGAGATACAGAGAGAGAGGCAAAGACATAGGCAGAGGGAGAAGCAGGCTCCCTGTGGGGAACCCAATGTAGGACTCGATCCCAGGACTCCGGAATCACACCCTGAGCGGAAGGCAGATGCTCAACCACTGAGCTACCCAAGCATCCCCACATTTTTTTTGATTACCCTTTGGGTCTGGCAGATCCTCAAGATATTGACTGTTCTATTCAGTTTAAGGCCTCCTTCCTAGCACCATTAGCTTGCTTCTCCAAAACCAATGATACCAACAAAACCAAACCAAGCTAGGCCAAATGCAACCAAATCAAGTCATATTAAATGCAAATGAAATTTAACTAAACTCAAACATAACAAGCCGGATAGTCCTGAATTCCTCTGCTTATATTTATGAACTGTTTATAGATATTATTTCTATTCCCATATCTCTGAATGAGCTTTTGAATATCAATTTGAAAATTTTCTTTGGGAATGATTTTCTGTATTTCTAGAAACAACCCTGGGTGTTTATCCAGAGCAACTAAATGGAGGCTACTCAAGGTTGTTACCTAGGAACCTGGTGAATATATCAGTTGAGATTACTAGAGACTAACTCTAAGTTTCTATGTTAAACAGTCTTAAAAATTTAATGATAGAGAAAATTCTGAACTAGTTATTTCCTTAAAAAAGTCTTCTAAGACATTTTTAGAATACTAGACAAATACCCTCAGTCCCTGGTGGTTTTTTTTTTTTTTAATTTTTAAAAAGAGAAATAAAAAAGGTGGAATGGATGGATTAGGTAAAAGTTGAAACTGAACATTTAGGGCATCTCAGCTAGCACCAAATCAATTATATCACTTTTTTTTTATCCTTCACCTAAAAACCATCTGGGGCTGTCATATAGACTCAGCCTCTAAGCACTGTCAAGCAGGAATTGTCCAGATTGTCAAAAACACATGCCTTATACCACTTATACAACACTTGTATAAAGAAGGCAACTTATACAACAATGGGTAAAATTATATAGTGTTCAGGAAGTCCGTAAGTATGAATAGCTCTAGGATAATGTAAATGTTTATAAAGCACAGTCAGCAGTTAGAGATTTCACACCTTCTTCCACCAAACACCTAATTTATTTTTTTTCTTAAAATTTCTTTTATATTATATTTTCAATGTCAGAACATTTTTAGGGACTAAACTAAATACATTTTGCTCTTTTTTTCAGATTTCAACAGTCTTCCCTATGTTTTTGGTTGCCTCTCTCACCCATCACAGATTTTTAGAAGTGCAAAATCATTAGAGATCTTTTTTTTTTTTTATGTAAGGGAGATGGAGGGGCGTGGAGGGAATCCACAATGATTTTAGATTACAGAAATTGTATTTTGGTTATTAGTAATTAGAGTCTTGTTGCTCAATTTAATTCATGTATTTTGAGTGCTCTTAGAGTTTCATTCATTTGACTAATCACTATAAATGGGCTAACTAAGCATGAAGAATATAGTTTCAGGTGTCATAGAATTTACCAGCTAATCTGATTTGATAGATGAATAAGCATCTATGAATCCTAATTTTAAGGATAGTTCTCAAAAATGGAAATGATTTTAGGAGAAAAATAGGACTAGGGATTTTTTTTTCTCTCTATGATTCAAATATGGACACAAATGTTTGAACTCATTCATAAGATCTATAATCATCTAAGGATGTTCATTAATCTTTATGATGTTAATTCTATATCATCTTTGGTCTCTAGCATATTGTACCTCTATTCACATATTTTTCAAAATTCTCAATCTCTCTTGCCAACACGGCATTTTGAGGCCTAATTATTTTCTTGACTCATTCTAGATCCTTTGAGGCAATGAGCAGAGGGATATCCTATGTGTTAAGGCAATATCTTTAAGGAATTAATTATTAAATGGCTTGTTCTGAAGATGCCCTGAGTTACATGTTAGGACAATTTTATTTTGTTCTCATCTTAATGCAACCTTACAAAACCAAAATACTTCATTTGAGAGGAAGACAATTGCAAAGGTAAATCTTTGACTTAGTTACTCACACATTCTTGGTATTATTCCTCGGGTTAGTATAGATGATCATTTTAATGTGCATTTACCAATCATCAACACACTTTACAGAGGATAAGTCTTGGGAAGTTAAGAGCAGATGACTTCCAAATGCCATTGCAGTTCTTCTATGTGATGACATATGATTGTTACTACGTAGGTGAGCAAGCTTATAGGCACAAGAACAGATAACTAAAGCCATCACAAGCCCACATTTGAAAAGGGGCCAGCAATAACTTTGAGTTCCTTCACATTTAGAATTAGATGATTTATTCACCTCTCTTTATATATTATTTTAAATGTTATTTATTCACTCAGAAAAATGCCATGAACAGCTGGTTCATATTTTCCTTTTGGGTAATTTCCTTCAGTAACTGTGGAAAAGAACTGGTATGAAATTAAAATCCTTCCTTGTTCTCTGGAAAATCATGTACTCGATGATTATGATGCTTCAAACTTGGATCCACAGACATGTAATCGTGAACTTCGGAGAGATACTGCTGTAAAAGTCAGCTTACCTCTTTTCTTCTCACTGCAAAAGCTTGTTTGGAATTTGTTTGTTTGGAACCTCTTTTTGTTTTTCTGTAGTGCCTTTTCAGTTCCATTAAAATAGTGACTCTCTTTCTCTTTCTTTCGTTCTTTCTTTCTTTCTTTCTTTCTTTCTTTCTTTCTTTTTCTTTCCCTTTCTTCTTTCTTTCTCTTTCTTCTTTTTTTTTTCTGAAGCTAATTAATGTTGTTATCATTAAACCCTTAAAATGAAGGCAAGTATACTTAAGTTTCTCCATTTAAAATGTTTGGTTATAGGGGCACCTGGGTGACTCAGTGGGTTAAGTGTCTGCCTTCAGCTCAGGTCATGATCCCGAGGTCCTGGATAGAGAAGAGTAGTCATCCGGCTCCCAGCTCTCCCTCTGTCCTTCCCCCTCCTCATGTTCTCTTTCGCTCTCTTGCAAAAATAAATCTACCAACCCCAAAAGCAAAAAACAAAAAAGGGAAAATGTTTGGTTATAAGTAAGTGACAGAACAGTATATAACATATATTAAAGAGCAAGGATAAAATATTTATCAATATTACCTTTTATCTTAAACCTCTGATATATGGAACACTTGGCACCCTTCAGAAGTCCTGTAGGTCTTTTTGACCACGGGGAGTTTGGGCTTCTCAGACTGGCTAAGAAACATAGAGCGAGGCTGCTGAAGATTGGAAAAAGAGCTTGAGGTCAGAGGTCGACACAGTGAGGGAGTTTGCTCTTTAAGAGGTTATCTGTGGATCTGCAAAGCCAAAGTATAATTGGGTTTTGTGATGTGATTTTAGTGTGTAATTGTATATGATCTTAGATAGTTTCAAAGACAAGCTTGGAAGATTTTTCTAACCTGTTTGTGATAGCAATTTTAGGGATTGTGTGCAATCTTGGATGGACAATTCAGAATGATCAAAAAGAGCCATCAGAAGTGATACAGCAAGTACTTGATTCATTTTAATGATAATTGGCACATTGATTTTAATGTAATGTTTTCTTTCTTTTTAGGACATTGCATTGACTGTGAAAATAAAGATATTTAGTTTGTATGATGGGTAGCAGTATAGCCAATTTTATATCATCATCATAGTTCTGTGTTCCAGAGTCTGAACTTTACCGAGGATTACTGAATCACTACAAGGAAAGAAAAAAGTTAGAGTATTGCAATTGAATATCTGGGATTTTTTTTTGCCACTAAATTTGTCAAGTTTCTGATTCCTGAATATTCTAAACATGGGAAATAAACATTTCCTTATTGTTTTAGTTGTTTAGGGCTGCCTTGATTAAGCTGTCACTGCTGTCAGTTATGTTCTTATAAGCCTGGTTGGATCTATTTCATGTTAGGAAAAAGCTCAGATAAATCCAGGAAAGCTTAATGTTTATCCAATGTGAAAATAATTACTCAAAAGTGTTATTCTTAATCCAGATAATTAGAGTGAGGAAGGCAAGATCAGTGTCATTGTGAATTATGCCCTGGCAATTGACTCTTGGTCCTTGTAAGTTTCAGGTGAAGATGTGAATGGATAAAGGTTAGATTAAACATAATCCAAAGTAGCTGCAACCTTAATCTGTTATGATACAAGGATGATCACTTAAAAAGAGCTGGATTGTGGGATTGTTTCTGGTTGGATAAGATGCCGCTCGACTGGGACTAGTCTTAAAACATGCTTAGCACCATGTCACTGCAGCTGTAAGCACTTGTGCACGACTACAGACTGCCACAACTAACAGGCGCTCCTGGGCTCAAGCTGCATGTTGGCGCATCATACTTTCACAATAGCTGGGCTTCACATTAACGTGCCTTCCAATGGTCTGCATGGAGAAAATATTTCCTGTGACCTTTGTGGCATCTCTTCTTGGTTGTAATAAGCATGGATTTGAAATCTGCTAAAACTGCAGCCATTTGTTAACTTACGCAATTAGAGCACATATTTGTAACTGACCTTATTTTTGCTGTTTCAACACAAAAACTCTATTGTAAGTATGATTCTTTTAAGGTATTTCACCCTGTTTGTAGAACTAGTTATCTATTAAGTATTTCGAAAATAAAGTTAGGCTTTTCTAAATAATTCTGTGGAGTTCATTTTTTTTGTTGTTGTTGTTGAAGTACTGGCAATTAGATCCATAAGCCTTTAAAAGGCATGATGAAAAATCCACCCATTTTTTAATTGAAAGGAAAAAAAATATTTGGAGTTTCATCTATTTTTCTCAATAAATCTCAGAAATTTAATAAAATTTCTGAGTGGCTAAGTTGGTTTGCTTTCATTACAGAAAATGGAATAAAAATATTGTTATGTGAAATCTTATTGTCTAAACTGAAATGCATTCTATTTTATGACAAATGAATTTTAAATCATGTTTGAATATTTAATGATTTGTAATAGTTTATTCCTGTCCTCAGTAAAATTGTGTTGTGTCACATTTATTGTTGCTAAATAGTCAAGAAAATAACTAATGAAATGTAAAAGATAATAATGTGAATTTTGGGGGGTGCCTAGGTGGCTTAGTCAGTTAAGCATCTGCCTTTGGCTCAGGTCATGATCTCAGGGTCTTGGGATCAAATCCTACGTTGGGCTCCCTGCTCAGCGGGGAACCTGCTTCTCTCTCTGCCTCTCTCTCCCCCTACTCCCTAATTGTGCTTTCTGCTCTCTCTTTCTCAAATAGATAAATAAAATCTTTTTAAAAATATGGATTTTTAAAATACATTTAGCTTGACTTGGAAGAGTTTTAAATGATTAGTTTGAATATTTTAATAAATATCACGGTGACATATCAATGTATTTTAACCTTCAAAAATCCAAATTTTATTCATCCAATACATGTTGTCCTTTGATAAGTATATAACATAATGTGCTATAAATGTACCAAAATGTTTTCTAATTATATTGATGGCTTTCATGCATATTTGTGCAAAGTTTGTTTTTCAAAGACCATAAATATTTGTTGGGCATTTACCACCCACATTAAGGCACTTCTTCCATATTTAAAAAATTATTTAATAATTTCTGAAATTATTTCACAAATTATTAAATTTATGCAACTGATATTTTACCTAGGGCCTCTTATGTACCAAACAGTGGTCAGGGACTGTGACTGTAGCCTTGATCAAGACAAAGCCTCTGCTCCCCATGAGGCTCACAGCCTTGTGAGCAAAGAGAGAAAACAAGATAAAAAGTAAATACATAATATGGAAAAGAGTAGTAAATACAATGAAGAAAAAAATGGATGCTTAGGGGTTTGAGAATGGGGCACAGTAGATCACTATTTAGATGGAAATATTGGGGATGGCGAAAAGGCCTGGAAAGTATGAGAGACTAAGTCATGTAATACTTACTCTTCACTAAGAGTGCATTAGCTTCCAGATTATTACTCTTTTTTGGTAAATAGAATAATTTACCAGGTAGATTTTTGTCAGGCATTCAAACATAGTTATCATTTCAGAATTTACTGATAAGTTTTGCCAGAGTACCAGGTTCTTCTCTGTATTTTTAAAAAAATTATTCAGACTTAGGGGCACCTGAGTGGCTCAGTGGTTGAGTATCTGCCTTCAGCTCAGGTCGTGATCCCTGGGTCCTGGGATCGAGTCTCATATCAGGCTCCCTGCATGGAGCCTGCCTCTCCCTCTGCCTGTGTCTCTGCCTCTCTCTGTGTGTCTCTCAGGAATAAATAAATAAAATCTTTAAAAAAATTACTCAGATTGAACAATCCTCACTAGCTTGTGGTTCTAAAATATTTGTAAACACATTTTGTGATTGATTTTGGAAAAACACAAGTGTCTATCTTCCAGATGATGATGGAAAACATAGAGCTATCAGTCATCAAGAAAATGCAGTCATATTCTTGTATGAAAGAATAACAGCAAGAAAGAAGAATGTGTCTCGTTGCTGATTCAATTGTGTGTGAGTGCTACAGGCCAGAGGAATTCTGTTGTCACTGTGTGCTCTACCTTCTATAGATATAAGTCTTGTACTAGGCTTTGCCTTGTGAGTGAGATGACTTAGTAGGTGTACGGGCCAGGGGATGCAGACATTTTGCTCACCTGAATTGTTGTCACTAGAACTCGTATTTTTTCCTAATTTTCAAAACACTATTTCATTGCATATATATCTAAAAGGAGTTGCACTTTAACTTTTTTGTTATTCATTTATATTTAAATGTAAACCTATTTTCCAGATAATCACTGCAGAAAAGAATCTGCTAAGGAAGAAAAGAGAGTTAACACGAAATTACTAAGTTCCTGGACAAAAAGAGGAGGGTAAGGGATAAACTGAAAAGAATACTTACAGAAAGGAGAGACTGATGTCACTAAAGACAACATTTATATCTTCACAGCTTTAGAACAAGGGCTTCTAGGACAAAATCTAGCCAATGGACTTCTTCATAGAAAAGAGAGAATAAGGCATAGTACAAAGTTAAAGTCGGATGAGAGTGCAGAGGTCCAGAAGGAAGAAGGCAACCTTTGCCCATATTCATACACAGTATCAGCAGAGCCAGAAGTACCTCCAGCATAGTGCATCATAGCAATGAATGGCTTCTGATGGGTGCAGACAGTCCCAAAATTATGAACAGGCAAAGTTTAAATAGTCAGTAAGCTTCCATTTTCTTATAAGAAAAAAAAGTTGTACTGAATAGTTAGGTTCATAATAGCTCTGAACCATAACAGTCCTGAGCCCCAAATTCTGAAGCCTCTGGACCATAATCATTCTTGAGCCTGTGTTGTCATAAGCTCAGAATCCTGTTGAACCCTGCATGGTTTTCCCTGCCTTTAAGCCTTGACTTTATAACCCAAAGTCTTGAGGTTTTTTGAGAAAGGGGACTACACAGAGATGATGGTTGCTGGAAAGATCCCAAAGCAGGGCCAGCTGGGGAGACCAGGGAACAGCCTCTGATTCTCTGGTGGTGGGAACAGGGTGGTGGATGGGAGCCTGGGCTCTAAGATCACCAGCAGTAGCTCTTGAAGATGTTGCTAGTGAGAATGGGATCACAGAGGTGGAATGACAACAATATTATTATGTATTGGATAGCAACAAATCAAATGTGATTAGGGAAGAAATGGCCCTGGCCCTTATATTGGCACCATAGTCCCTTTTGTGTCTTGGGACAGGATGAAGGCATTATCTGTCCATGAGAGTAAATTAAAATGCCATAATTTTTGATAACTCATTTAGCAATAACTATTTGTCTTCATGAAAGTTAAATCTTCCCTCACTTGCAGAAGGAGAGAAGATTGTCATTGAACCTCATAATTACAGGCAATAGACGTTTAGATAAAACAACCACCAGGGTTGAACCTAAACGCAGAATGTTTGGCTTAGTAAAAGTCATGTTACTTAGCAGAACAAAGACAGAGGAAAGACACCACATGATCACCTCAACTGATTAAATATGGAAACAAATAAGAATTATTAATATATTAGAAATAGAAAGCAAAGCAACTTAATGAACACAAAAATATCATCAATTGTATTTTGTCAATTCTAAGGTGCATTTTACAATTGTTTGTATCTTAGGTATGATTAAATAAATCATTTTACTTGAAGATGATCGACTATGCCCAATCCTCTAAACTAAGAAACAAAGGACAAAAGTAGTCACTATTACTATTAATTATTTAACTTCTTCTAAAGTTTCTTGACAAGAAAATAACAAAAAGCAGATATAAAAGATGTGACTATCAGGAAGAAAAAAATCCATCATAATTAACAGAGTATAAGATTGTATTTCTAGAAAACCCAAAATGGTCAGCTGATAAACTATTAGAACTAGTAAGGACATTTATTAAGTGGAAGGATATAAAATAAATGTGTAATATTGATAACCAATTACAGCTTTATTGCTTGCTTTCTAAGCGAAGAAATGATGCTTCTATTGAGATATAAAAAGGTATTTTTGAATAGTTGTGAAAATTATTTATGTTAAAACACCCAAAGCATAATAAAAAGACAAAAAATAACTTGGAAAAACATTAGCAATATGCATGACAGACTGAGAAATAGAATTATTAAATGCAAAGAACTCAGAAATTGAAGGTAATGGCTTCCACTGGAAAATGGCAAAAATGTAAAGGGATAAATCACAAAATACAACCAACACTAATTTATGAAAAAGAGAAAGCTCTCTCTCTCATTGTTATTAAAATTAAAATAACTCTAAAGTATTACTTCTTTTCTGTGTTTGTCATCTATTCCTGTGCAATAAATTATCCCCAAATTTAGTGGCTGAACAACAAACATTTATTACCTTATTGTTTTCTGTGGGTGAAGAATCCAGGTGTGGCGGTTCCTTTAGCTCAGAATCTCTTACAAGGTTGCAGTGGAGATGTCAGTTGGAGGAACAGGAATCATCTCATGATTCAACCAGGAGAATATCTGATCTTAACATCACTCATGTGGCTGTTGGCAGACCTCTGGTTCTCGCTGGCTATTGGCCAGAGATATTACTTCCTTTGCCTTACACATCTTTTCATAGGACTACTCACAACTGGCAACTTTCAGCAGACTGAAGCATCTGAGAGAGGGAGAAGAGGGCCCAGCATGAGGAGGAGTAGGAGGGAGTATGTGGATGCCCAAGATGAAGCTATCGTCTTTAAACAACCTAATTTTGGAAGTGATGTCCCATTGCTTCTTCAATATTCTTTTGAACACAACTAAATCAGGAATTCAGCCCAACTCAAGGGGAGGGAATCACACAAGGATGTGAATACCTGAGGGCAGGGATCACTGGGGAGGGCTACTTTAGAGTCTGAGCATTCGCAACTCCCATTAACCAGCAAAGCTGAAAAATAAACACTTAAAAAAATCAACTGGTGAAAATCTGGTGTTGGAAAGGGTGAGGAGAAATATATCCCAGTAAGAATGATATATTGATGTAAACTTTTGGGAGAATATTTATCTAAAAAATCAATAAAATTTATAGTCCTGGTCCATAATTACGTTTGTAGAAATTTATCATAAAGACAAAAAGAAGAGACACCACAAAGATTTGTATAAAGGAATGTACATCAGAACCTGATTTATAATAACAAAATGTAGTTAACCAACTCTTATGAATAAAGGAAAGATGAAATAATTTATAGTGAAATAGACTGGAATATTTTAGTCACTTAATTATGTTTCCAAAGTATATTTCACATTAGAAAAGGAATTAGCATTAGAAAGCCTTACAATATTTTTAAACAAAAATGCAAACTACTGTGTAGTATGATATTTTATTATATTGAAATATTGATTTTAAATAAATAAAAATATAAATATACATATATATAGAGAGAGCCAGGGAGACAGAGACATAGAAAGAGATACAGAGATATACATAAAATTATTACCATTATATATCTTTGGTAAGAAGATTAGAGATTTAGAAGTGAAACTTTTAAAGACACTTTTGGTTTATAAAAATGTCTATGTACAAAAAAGGAATTTTCCCAACCTTTTCTTTTGCTCCTTCATTTTCTCCTGCCAATGCAAAGTAGAGGGTTCTGATTTAATGTAAAGACATGATTAGCTGTGTTGGCAACAGTATGTCCAGTCATTCTAATTGGTGGTATGCCACATGATGGACAGAACCAAAACTATGGTATACCACAGAACTGGGAGCAGTTTCCATACCTCAAGGCCCAGTATTAGTCTTGGCTAAAATACTATGTGATGATAACAAATGCTATACTTTAAAAGTAATTTCATGTTGGCATACATTTAACATCATTTGATTCTTTTTAGCTAAAGTTACTGTTTTAGTTATGCTTCTAATGTAGAATCTAGTATAAATCTGCTTTCAAAAAGTTAAATCTCACAACTCTCCTCAGTTAGTATTTTTCAAACCACCATAATGTGTTTGAAATTAGAGTAGGTAAGCATTTGAAACAAAGAGATTAATCAGGAACATGCTTATTTTTTACTTTCATGATTTTAGATGTCCACTTAGAGATTTCACCTATAATTAAATCCAGTCCATTACATCATCCTATGGAAATAATTTCTTTAACATCAGCCTTTCCTGCTCGACTGTGAGAAACATGAGGGCAGGACATTATTTGTCTCACTCATCTATTTCCAATACTTCCTATTGGAAGCCTGGAGCTTAGCAGGGACACAATATTTTTTATTAATTGAATGAGTGAATGAATAACAAAGCTCTGGGTACTTGAGTTTGTTTGTAGTAACATGTCTAGGACATATTACCTTGTTTCCATCCTTTCCAAGACAGGAAATTTTGGAATCCATAACGATGTTTTTTTCATTTTGATAACATTCCTTTTCCCAATGTCCCCACCTCACCAACCTCTTCCCCCCACACACAAAGTACCAAGAAAGGGAGATAATTGTCTAAATAACAGACTAAACAATGACAAATTCTGGGGGGAGATTTGACACAAAATAACTGATATATCTTCCTTTTCCAGTAATTTTGTTAAATGGATTGGTTTTTTGGTCATTATGCTTCTATGTACATCAAACTCCCATGGAGTTCAATTTGAATATGTGTGTATGTGTGTGTGCATTTGAGTGTGGCAAGTAGAATAGTGACTCAAAGAATTGGAGTATGATCCAAAGGTGTCCTTACTCTAATTCCTGCAACTTGTGAATATGTTACGTCCTATGACAAAAAGGACTTTGCAGACATGATTAAAGATACAGACTTTGAAATGGAGAGATTTTCTTGGATGTCTGGTGGGCCAATCTAATCATATAAATCTTTTAAAAGTGGATAAACTTTCCTGGCTGTGGTTATAAAGAGATGTGACAATGGTAGAAGGGAGTAGAGAGATGTGTCACTGCTATCTTTGGAGATGTAAGAAGGAAGTCTTGAGCCAATGAATGCAGGAGGCCTTTGGGAGTATGAAAGGGTCAAAGAAACCAGTTTTTCCCTAAAGCTTCTAAAAGGAACACAACCCTGCCAACACCTTGATGCCAGCCCTGTGAGATCTGTGTTGAACTTCTGACCTACTGAACCATAAGATAATAAATTCTGTTGTTTTAAGTCACTAAATTTGTAGTAATTTGTTAAAATAGACAACAAATGAAGTGGTATTTTGATTGAATTCATATGAATCTATTTTCCTAGTTCTAAAATACTTACTTTAATAAAGACACTTATGCAAAAATTACCTTTATATCAGCTTACTGTTTGGCAGAGTAAATTTAAATACATATGGATTTTACAAATTGCCCCATTGCTTAAAAGAAAACAATCAGGTGGGGCAGTTGGAATTTTATAAGTAGTGCTTTTTCCTGCTATTTTTGGGGAGATTTTATAGGAGTCATTATGTGTAGTTAAGAGTGTGTGTGGCTGTGGACATGTATTCCCTCCCTATGGAGATGGAGAATGGCAGAAGGGATATGGGGGTTGGAAGGTGACTTGGTATTTGTGGTTAGGTTGGTGAAATATTTTGTGGGCTTGTTGATTTTATATATGACTCTTTCAGTCATAATCTCTTGGCAATGTGACAACAGTACGCTTTATCTGGAGTTTTCCAATATTTGACTTGTTAATATTGACATGGGAATAAAGAGATGAAAACAAGAAATTCAGCTAAACAAATTATACAAGACCATAGTTAAAATTGAGTTAGAGGTTAAACAGGTACTTTCATTTTTAAATTCTAGTATTTAACTATGAGGTAACAAAAATTAAATAGTAACTAATTTTTAATAGAAATTATTTTTATGAAGTATTTCTATTTAAGGAATTTTATAAGATTTCAAATGTTTGAAGCAATTCAAATATCTTTATTTCTCCTTCCATTTGGCAAACGTAATAGTTTCTTATTACTTCTACAATAGACTAGCACAAACTCAGTGGCTTAATGCAACACAGATTTATTTTCTTTTCGTTCTGGAAGTCAGAAGTCCAAAATGAGTCTTAGGCGCTAAATAAAGTTGTGGTACTGGCAGGGCTGGAAGTCTCTGGATGAGGATCTGTTGCATTGCCTCTTCCAGCTTGTAGACATCACTCAAACTCCTTCTCCCAGGCATAGCAGGCACATGACTCCAATCTCTTGCTTGTCAATCACATGTCCTTTAATTTGGACTCTTCCTGCATCCCCTTTATAAGGACTTTTGTGATTACAGTGAACTCATCCAAATGCCTAGTGTAAACTCCTGTGTCAAAATCTTTAACTTAATCATATCTACAAGCCCCTTTTGTGCATTGTAAATTGATATTCAGAACGTCCAAGGATTAGGATATGACGTGTGTGTGTGTGTGTGTGTGTGTGTGTGTGTGTGATGTGTAGGTGGATTACTCAGCCTGCCACAATATAAACTGGAAATCACAAATGCTTTGAAACCTTTCAATATTGTCCTTATCTTGGAAGACCAGATTCTCCCTTTACAAAAGAGATTCTCTATAAAAGTCCCTGGTGGTCATTTTAAGCAGGATATTATATGGAATTCATAGAAAAATAGCATTGAAGAATTATCAGAAAGAATTATAATCAGGAAATTATGTAGTTCATAACTTTTCGAATCAATGAAGAAACAGAATAAACTTTGTACATTATTAATCCAAAGTTTCCTGCAAGATTTACAGATAGAACAAGGGCAAAGGAAAAGGACAAAGGAAATCAACATTCATTGAGTGCCTATCAAATGCTGGACACTTCTGTTTTGTAAATCTCTGGGTCAGTCTTATTACTTTTACGTTTACAGCTACAGAAAGTGAGACTAAGAAAATAACTAGTCTAGGATCACACAAATATTTGGGTTAATCTAATCCCCATTCAATATTATCCACTGCCCAACTCCACTGGTTGAAGGTGCTCTATATTGCATTTCTTATGCTTTACCCTGAAAAGGGTACTGAGACAATGCCATCAGTTTATATAGAATTAAAATTTATAGAGTCTTTATATATTTAGAAAGACCAAAAGCATGGTGTTAAATGAAGCAAGAGAATATTTTGATTTATTGGATAGATAGTAAAAATCTATCATAATTTGTGTATATAATTCATTGTTGTTTGTTGATATATGTAATAGAAACCATTTTTTAAAAATCAAAATATAGACTATGGCTTCAAAAAAAGAGTTCTAACTCAAACCTATTATTTAACTTATACTTATTTGAAAAATTATTCCAAATAATTTTTAAGTTAAAACATTTAAAGCTTGCTTCCTCATTGGTAAATATAATTTAATTCAATTGACAGAACAACAAAAGAAAGTATTAGAAATATTTAGGCATTATATAGGACTGTGAGCTAAGAGTTGGGTACTATTAAGCAATGGCACACAAAACATATAGACAGACACTTCTCCTCAATGTATAGAAACACATATGGATATATATGGATATATGTGTAAATATATATATTTAACTTTATGCTTCTATTTTATCTTGCAGCTTCACATTTAGCTTTGTGTTTTACTTCTTAACATAATAACTATGTAATGTTTTGTTATTTCATTGCCAATAATGTATTTTCATAGGGTTAAGAAAACTTACCAAGTCTACCATGTTATATGTTACTCAAATCATGGCCGTAGAAAATGTTCATTTATTAATACATCTGAAACTTCTCTGCTCAGTAATAGCAAGTGATACTACCATATTTTGTAATATTTCTAGACAGGGCATAATATTTTTTCAATATATTGCTGGCACTAGAAATTTCTACCATCAACTTTTAAAATGTATAATTTTATGAAACTTATATTTGTTTATTGGAAATCACAGAATGAGTTTCAACAACTTAATAAACTTAATATGTAATTACATCTTTACTGATAGATTTATAAATAATGTATATTCCAATATAGTTCTTTAAGAAGAAATTATATTCTTTTAGTTGTAATCTTTTAAAAGACTTTAAGATATGTTATCTGATATTCATTTCAGCTTACAAATAAAATGTTCTGATCTTCCCAATAAAAACCACCTACAAATACTACAAGATGTTTTATATCCTGTGTGAAAAAAATATAATGCAATATCTCTTAATAGTATTTAGAAAAATTGGAAGATTTACTTTTGCATTTTTGAAAGATTTGCATTGTTATATAATTCATGAGTTCTTTTAAAACAGATTGTATTAAAAATAATTTTCAAAATTAAAAAAAGCCTAACCAAGATCTTTTAATGTTCTTCATATTCCATTCATCCATTATATGTTTGGAAAATAGAATTATTTATGTTTGTGTGTGTATTTGTGTGCACACACAAATCCCTATGTATATATACATACAGCCATTCAGATACATATCTGTGATGTTAAATTTTATGTGTCACCTTGACTGAGACATGGAGTGTCCAGAATAAACTTGATATCTGAGTGTGTCTTTAAGGGTATTTCTAGATGAGATTAGTATTTGAAGTGGTAGAGTGAGTAAAGCAAATTGCTTTCCCTAATGTGGGTGAGCATCATCCAATCCATTGAGGGTCTGAATAGAATAAATAGGCAGAGGAAGGGGAAATTTGCTTTCTGTGCCTGACAGTTGAGCTGAAACATCTGTTTTTTCCTGACCTTTCAGGTTGAGACTCATACCATTGGCCCTTGTGTTCTCAAGACTACACCTCTATCTTTCCTGCTTGCAGATAACATGTCATGGGACTTCTCAGCCTCTATGATAGCATAAGCCTATTCTTTATAAATTATGTATAATTTATATTTTTATCTATGAAATAGAAATACACATAGTCTGGAGCAACCTTTATAGAATTATAGAATTCCTTTATGGAACATGATGAGATATGAATGATCTGAATCTGGATTTATATTCAGTATAGACATCTTATTTTTTAGTGGAGTCTACTACCATATTTTTGAGAATCCATTGTACCATTAAGAAAAGGAGAGCAATATATGTCATGTTATATGACTGAGAAAAGGGAAAGATTGAGGTGAAAATAATAAGTGGAGCAAGTAGAGAATACAAAGGAAAAGATGGATTGCCTTTCTGTACAATGCAGAGGCAGGAAATTGATGAGTTTGATCTGGTCCTAAATTGGATTCAGGATTTGAAATTGTCAAAGGGAAAGTTCTGTAAGCAGAATTGTTTCAATAAGCACTTGTGACCATGACTTGACATCCTATGAGCTAGATAACATATGCTTAAACTATTTTTTAAACAGTCATGGAAGAAAAAAACTAATGGTTTGGCTGTTAATCACCATTAAATTTCAGTAGTCCCTGAAATACATTGATAACCTAGTAAATTGGTATACTGGTTGAGAGTCCTCAGCCTTCCTACCTAGGAACATTAACTCAGTACAGTAGTTGGGATTATAAATAAATATCCAATTTCTTTTACCATTATCTTACAAAATGAAGTTAAAACTTCCTTAGGGACTTAGAAACACCTCCTCAAATATAGTGTCATTGGAGCTTTTTTTTTTTTTTTTTAGCGGTTTTATTTTTATTTATTAGAGAGAGCGCGCATGAGTGGGAGTGAGGAGGGGCAAAGGGAGAGGGAGAAGCAGATTTCCTGCTGAGCAAGGCCCCCTTGAAATGATGACCTGAGCCTAAGGCAGACTCTTAACCAACTGAGCCCCCCAGACACCCCTCAGTGGAGCTTTTTAAGTACAGGTAAAGGTCTATTTAAACTACCTATTTTGTTAACTAGCCTCTTAATCTCTTTTCTGGATTAACCAGGGCTTTCCCCACCCTTGTCAAGAACAGTGGCTGCACACATTCTACTCCCATGGAGTGAGTTTACATCCTCAAATGTGTTTTTGTTCACCAAACGTCTTTATGCTGATGGTTATTCTAATACCATTATTTAATTAGCATGAAATAAACCAATAAAATTTGAATAAATACATTTGCTTCTATAAGAGTTAAGTTGAATTATACCTGATAAATAGGAATAATTGAACATATATGCTTATCTATACTCTTTCCTACAATCCCATGATGCCAAAGGACTGAAAGCTATAAGTCCAAAATGATAAAGTAAACGTGAAAGGAGACAATAACGAATAAGAAAGAAGATAGACGGACACGTGGTGACTAACTTACAATGTCAGAGAGAGGTAAAATTCAAGCCATTACACAAGGAAGCTAATAAGAAGGCAATTTTTAGCACAACATCATGCAGAAGTTCAAAATTTTAGATACCAGATAATTCTGGGAGCAAGGGTGAGGAGATGGAGTTGAGAACAGGATTGGTTGAAAGTCTGTGCAAGGAGGGTTACAACTGTGGATCCTTTTCTTTATCCATGATGCAGCCAGGCAGCTACCTTCTCCCTGGGCAAGCAGAAGACTGGAGGTGTGCAAAACAGAGATATTGAACCAGATCTGTTCTTACTTAGGAATGACAGACACACTGCTATGGGCAAGCTGAAGGGAGTATTTAACTGTACCCACGGTATGGTGATACCCCAGCCCCCTTCCCACTCCTGGGCTTACAGACTGTTTATGCCATCCAGAAAGGAGGCTGAATATAACTTTCTGTAGAAACTGAGCCTTAAAAGAAATGACATACATGTTAAGACATTCAGGATGCTACTGGAAAATGTCCTGATGCTCACTTGGTCCTCCTACAATGATATGCACTATCTCACAAGCCCTGTTCATATTCACAAACCTGTCACGTGTGTGTGTGTGTGTGTGTGTGTGTGTGTGTGTGTGTGTGTTTCTTAAGGAACTGTTAGGCAAGAATTAGTCCAATATGAGATGTTTTGGGTTAATCCTAATTTTATCTTTTTTTGAAAGATTTTATTTATTTATTATGAGAGACACACGGAGAGAGAGAGGCAGAGATACAGGTGGAGGGAGAAGCAGGCTCCATGCAGGGAGCCCGATGTGGGACTCGATCCTGGGTCTCCAGGATCACACCCTGAGCCAGAAGGTAGATGCTCAACTGCTGAGCCACCCAGGCATCCCTAATTTTCTACACCATTCTTATAATTTTCTAACTCACTCCTGGTCTTTCTGAAGTTTTTTCTTTAAGATTTCCTCAAATCTATTTCTATACCAATAGTTACTTTTACTTTTGCAATTAAATAATTTGTATGGTTCCCTGAAAGTTATTTTTTGTACAGTGTTCTATTCTAGTTTTACAGACTTTATATCTTTTCACATCCCTCGGAATTTACTGATTACAAGGAGGCGATGAATTTTATAGTCTCTCAACCAACAAAACAAAAACAAAAACACAGAAATCATGTCCATAGAAGCACACACAGACATTCACATGCACCCCAAGCAAGTTAAAAGCTCTGGACAGACAATATTAATATGAATCACATTTAAAAATTACCATGGAATTAGATATTAAGAAGCCTACTAAAAAGTATTGGGGGGAGGATTAAAAGACCTAATTAAGTTTTATATTCGGGTTGCTTTGTAAGTGCATTTATGTTTATGACACTTCAAAGAATCAAATCTAGAAATTTTAATATATGCATCATGGATGTGATTGATGTTGGAAAAACTATAAAACTCGAATCAAGGGACTTAAAAAATGAAGTCGGGCTGACAAAAGCAAAAAGAACATGTGACATAAAGCCTTATGTTAAAAGAATGTGTTTAATATTTGTCTATTTCTTTTTTATTTTATAATTATTTTCTCCTGTTGCAGCATTTTTTTGTGATTAACAGACCCATACTCAGTCTCCTCAGAGCTGGATAAGAGGGTGTCTGAAGTAATCATAAAGAGCTAGGAGTCTCCTTAGGGAGAAACAAAATAATAGCCTTTCCCTTATAAGTTTTGGAAGGCAATTTTCCTGTTTTCCATCCACATTTCACTGTAGATTAGAAAACTATTGCCAACTGTAAGCTCCTTCATATTTTAGCCTGAGGGGTAGGAGAAACTTGCCTTTCCTTCTCCTGGAGGAAGGGATGATCTTCCTCCAAACAGATCAGTCTGGCAGTGCATTTAGTAGTTCTCGAGCTTGGCTTCATGTGACAACAAAGATGCTGAATCCTTCCAAATGCTGCTCCACTGCATGTACAAAGGCTGAGAACAGCTAAACACTTAGCCACTTTGTTCCCTACAGCAGCCTCTCCCTCTTCTTCATTGTTTTTTTTTTTTTTTAATTTTATTTATCTGTTCATGAGAGATGCAGAATGAGAGGTAGAGACACAGGCAGAAGGAGCAGCAGTCTCCCTGCAGGAAGCCTAATGTAGAGCTCCATCCCAGGACCCTGGGATCATGACCTGAGCCAAAGCAGATGCTCAACCACTGAGCCACCCAGGCGTCCCAGCCTGTCCCTCTTCTTGACATGGATTTCTTACAGGGCACATTTGTTTCCCTGTCTAAATCCAAAATTCTTCAAAAACAAGTACAATGTGGTATACCATTTTTCTTTCTTTCTTTCTTTCTTTCTTTCTTTCTTTCTTTCTTTTTCTTTCTTTCTTTCTTTCTTTCTTTCTTTCTTTCTTTCTTTCTTTCTTTCTTCTTTCTTTTCTTTCTTTCTTTCTTTCTTTCTTTCTTTCTTTCTTTCTCTCTATCTCTCTCTCTTTCTTTCTCTCTCTCTCTCTTTCTTTCTTTCTTTCTTTCTTCTTTTCTTTCTCTTCTTTCTTTCTTCTTCTTTCTTTCTTCCATTTCCCCCCCCCCTTTTTTTTTTACTACTGTCTTAGCAAAAACAGTGCTACAAACTTACTAGCTGCTTAATAAATTTGGGCAAAAGAAGAGGTTGCTAATAACTTTACCTTGAAATTTAAAACATGATCTTGTTCTTCCAGATACTCAGAACTATCCCTCTCTTTGCAAAGTTTTGCTTTTGTTAGACTTTCTGAAATCTTCTGTCCTAAAATTAAAGTTTTATAGTTTTTTTTTAAAGTGTGGTTCAGAGATAGTTTAGGAACTGAAATTACATTTGAATAAAGAACAAAAAAGTAAAGCTCAAGACTGTTGCTATACATCTAGGTGCAGAGAATAGTTGGTTTCTCCTTAAGTCATGATGTCCTGCTCTTTACAACTATGTAGAGCAGCAAGACTTGATAACAGAATGTTTCTAGTTCTTCTCTTGTGCTCTTTTATGATGTTACTGTAATTCATTTAACTTAAGTAAATGCTATAATCACCAAATACATTGTTTTTATTTTACTTCAAATTGTTATCTTTTAAATCATTTAGTAACAAAAATATTTTATTTTACCTTCATTTATTCCTTCCCTAATGCTTTTCCTTTTTTTATGTAGACCATCTATGATCTATCATACTGTTTTTATACTTGAGGAACTCTTTAACATTTCATTCAGGGCTGGTCTAGTGGCAATTAATTCCCCCAATTTTTGTTTGTGTGAGAAATTATTTCTTCCTCACTTTTGAAGAGTAATTTCCTTGGATATGGAATTATGGGTTGGTGGGTTTTATCTGTCAATTTTTTTTTAAATATTTCAATTCATTCACCTCTTGATTGTGTGGTTTCTAAGAAGTCTTCTGTAAACTTTATCCTTGTTCCTTCCTATGTATGATGATTACGCTGCACATAGCTTTGTTCCAGATGCATTTTTCTTTGGCTTTAGTTTTTTGCACTTTTGATATAATATGCCAACGTGTAAATTTTTTTTTATTTTTTTGTTTGGTATTCTTGGGATCCCCAGGTCTATGCTTTGGTGTCTGCTATTCATTTTGGAAAATTATTAGCCATTTAAAATTTTTTTCTGCTTTGGTCTGTCTTAATTCTCTTCCTAATATTTTAAGTACATATATCCTGTCTTTACAATTGTCACAACTGGATATTCTGGGTCCCCCACTCCCGCCATTTTTTCTTTTTCTTTTTTTCTCCTCATTTTCAGTTTGGGGAGTAATTATTGGCCTATCTTGACATTCACCTCAATTTTGCCCAGTCTCCTGATAAGTCTATCACAGGCACTCTTCATTTCTCTTTAGTACTTTTGATTTCTATCATTTCCTTTTGCACACATGTGAGACTAAGAGATTGCTAAAAACAATTCTATGCCAACAAATAGGAAAACCTAGAAGAAATGAATAAATGCCTAGAAATACAATCTTCTAAGACTGAATCAGAATGAAATAGAAAGTCTGAAATTCATGACATACAATTTATTTTAAAGTGTACAACCCACTGGCATTTAGAGTACTTACAACTACCAACTCTCTCTAGTTTCAAACTTTTCTATCACCCCAGAAAAACACCCCATATCAATTAAGCAGTCACTCCCCATTTCCCATTGCCCTCATTCCCTGATAGCCATTAATCTGCCTTCTTTCTGTATGGATTTGCCTATTCTGGATATATCCTATCAAAAGTACAATAGAATATATGACCTTTGCCATATATTTATTTGCGTGGTTCATCCAAGTTGTCTCATTTGTCAGTTCTTACTCATTTTTATGACTGAATGATATTTTTTATGTATGTATCACAATTTGTCTATCCATTCATCTGTTGATGGATATTTAGGGATTTTCCAAATAGTGCTGCTGGAAACATTCATGTACAAGTTTCTGTGTGGATACTAGTTTTCATTTCTTTTGGGTTTATATCTAGTAGTGAAATGGCTAGGTTGTATAGTAATTCTATGTTTAACATTTTGAGGAAATGCTCAACTGTTTCTACAGTGTCTGCATCATTTTCCATTCTTACCAGCAGTGCATGAGGGTTCTTATTTCTCCACATTCTTGCCAACATTTATTATTTTCCTTTCTTTTGTAGTGTTTTTATTTGTTTGTTTGTTTTTGATTAAGGCCATCCTTATGGATGTGAATCTCACTGTGTTTTTCATTGTGTATCTCATTGTGGTTTTAAGTTGCATTTCCTTAATGACCAATGATGTTGAGCATCTCTTCATGTGCTTGACAGCCATTTGTATATCTTCTTTGGAAAAATGTCTGTTTGAGCCCTTTGCCCATTTTTAAATTAGGTCATTGCCCTTTTTGTTGTTGAGTTTATATATTCTTGATATTAAGCTCTTAACAGGCATATGATTTGAAAATATTTTTCCCATCTGTAGGATGCCTTTAGACATTGTTGATAAAGACCCTTGATGAACAAAAGTTTTTAATTTTAAGGAAGTTCAATTTGTCTATTTTTTCTTTTATTGCTTGAACTTTTGGTGTCAAATCTAAGAAGCCATGACAAATCCTGAGTCACGAAGATTCTTTTTTATAGTTTCCATGTCCTACTTATATTACCCATCTGTCCTTGCCTGTTGTCTAGTTTTTAACATGCCAGTTACAGTTATTTCACTTTAAATATTTTATTTATTTATTTGAGAGAAAGAGTGAGGGACAGAGACAGAGTACAAGTAGGGGGAGAGTCAGAGGCACAGGGAGAAGCAGGCTCCCTGCTGAACAGAGAGCATGACCTGGGGCTGGATCCTTGGACCCTGGGATCATGACCTGAGCTGAAGGCAGACGCTTAACAGACTGAGCCACCTAGGCTCCCTAGTTACAGTGATTTTAGATTACCAGCTGAATCCATATTAATGTTATAGCTGAGTCTGGCTCTGACACTTGCTTGATCTCTTCTTTTAATTGCTTTTTGGCATGGTTTGTAGCTTTCAATTGAAAGATTTGTCTTATTGATTAATAAGAACTAAGGTCATAAGGTATTAGTGTGAGGGTTTATGTTGACCTAAGTAGAAGGTGGGCTGTATTTAATGTTTACTATGTTTAACATTTATGTGCCAGAAGCTTCAAATCCCTCCAGTGTCCTTATTGGTGTCTTCCCTATTGTCTTTGAGTTTCCGAGAACTCCTCCATAGGCGGACTACAAGCCTCTCACCTTTTTCAGTAATAATTCATTGATACTACACTGGATTCCTCTTGGTGGTGGTAAAGTGTGGTGGAAGGGAAGCATTCTAGTCTTATTATTTCATCTCAGTCTTTTAGTGGACCAATATCTCTAAGTTATGGCATTCACAAGTCTGTCTTTCTTAAAATTTTATTTATTTATTTGAGAGAGAGCTAGAGTGCACAAACAGGGGGAGCTTCAGAGAGAGAGGGAGAAGCAGACTCCTCACTAAGTAGGGAGCTCTATGCGGGGCTCGATCCTAGGACCCTGGGATCATGACCCGAGCTGAAGGTAGATGCTTAACCGACTGAGCAACCCAGGTGCCCCCACAAGTATTTCTTTATTTCCCACTTCCCACCTCTAGGTCAGACAAGAAGACTAAAGGGAGCTGGAGCAAGGAGCAATGCCCTTCCTTACATGGGATTAGACTCTGGTAAAGTCTTTAGCCCTAGAGTAGGCTTCTCTTAAAGAGCACAGATGTAGTGATATGATAATATGATTTTTCTTTAGCTTGTTGATGTGATAGATTATATCAATTTTCAATTTTTGAGTGTTGAACTAGCCTTGCATACTGGCAGAAATCTCACTTTGATCATAGTGTATAGCTCTTTGTATACATCATTAGTAGATTTGCTAATATTTTGTTGAGGATTTTTGGATATATGCTCAAGAGTTACATTGGTCTGTATTTTCTTTGCTTGTGATATCTTTTTCTGGGTTTGGTATTTGGGTAATACTGGGCTCAGAGAAGGATTTAGGAAATATTCCCTCTGCTTCTATCCTCTGAAAGAGATTGGAGAGAATTGGTATAAATCTTCCTTAAATGCTTGGGAGAATCCACCAGTGAACTCAGCTCTTGTGCTGTCTGTCTTGAAATGTTATTTGGTTCTTATTCTTTTGGGTATTTTCCTTCCCTCAGGTCAGTTAGGCTCTGATAATACTCCAGCAGGTCAGACTCTAGTTAGCTACTTTTACCTAAGGGCAGGTCTGTTAAGAAGAACAGAGTGCTCTGGCATATATCAATATGGTTCTTTATCCCTTTCCTTTGCCAAAAGTATGAGGGGATTTTTCACCTACAGTTTACTCTGGAAACCTGATTGAGCTCCTCTAGGTATATCTCATGGTACTGTGAGAGCCCCTTCAAAACTGGGTATCTCTTAAGTTTTTAACTCTTCTAGTTGTCTACACTAAGCTTTCAACAATTTCTCAATTACGGTTCAGGTTTTCCTATCCTGACTTTGGTACCTATGCCAGTTTCCACTTGCCAGGCTCTTCTTCAGTAAGCCAAGACTCCTTGTATTCACTGGTCTGTTTTTCCAATTTGGGAGACCATTGTTCTCTATGTTCTCCTCTCAGAGATCTAAGAAGATATTCATCTTTTAGTCTGTTCAATATTTTTACTTGTTAGGATGGAGTGGTAACTTTAAGTTCCTTATACATGGATCTCGAAATTAAAAGATTTAGCTGTTTTTTTTAACCTTACTTTTTAATATAATAAAATGTCATACAAGTTATAATATTTGGGGATTAAGGAAGAATTTTTATAGCAACAATAGTAACCAAAAATTACAAGATAATATATTAGATATTTTAAGGTAAAATAAGTCAATATGTCTAAAACATCACTTAAGAAAGAGAAAAAATGTAATTGTGGATATATTGAAAATGGAAAGTTTCTGATTTATCCAACCATTCTAAAAAAATGTTTGAAGTATATTCTTCAGAGGGAAAGAAGTTTACTGAAAAAAGTACTCAGATGCAAAAGGAAATGGCAAAGAAAGTAGTAAATATTGGGCCACTTTGAAAAGCATTGACTGCATAACACAATGATAATGAATAATATGGGGGAGGATAACAAAAGATGGCATTCAAGTATGTAAAATAATATGTAAGAATATAGAGTATAATTGGTTTTCGAATGTTTTAAGATCCTTGTATTTTAAAAATGCATAATAACAATTAAGGATAACCACTAGAGAATTAAAACAATATATAATTTCTAAGTGAATTAGAGAATGGAATTTGAAAATTAATTAAAAGGAATTTTTTTAAAAAGCATACAGAAACAGGATATTTAGAAAGCACATACTAAAATAGTAGAAATAATTCCATAAATACAAATAGAATAAATGAATTAATTGTCAGAGATTAAATTAAAAATCAGGCAGTAGAAGAATACTTATGAGACTATATAAATGTCATAGACAAGCAAGGTATTGCTCTTCAGGGATAATATAGTTCTAGCAAAAAAAAAAAATAAAAAAATTTCCAGTGATAAATATCTAGCTTAGGACAGTGATCACATTAGCGGTACACTGAGTAGTTAATATATGGTAAACATTAGTTAATTCATCATGCCTTTCATATATCTAACATTTGCTAACATTTCTGGTGAAATCCAGATAGGATTTTAATCTGTTTTCAGTAAAGATGTTATGGCACTCAGTAATAATATGTGTAGCAATTTTGACTCTCAGAAAACCATCTATGCATTGTAGTGTTTCAATTATATGTGTTTTAGTTTTTTGGCCACCTGCTGCTTTAATGCTTGATGTAGTATCTTCAAATTATGGCATTGAAAGATGACAGGAACACAGAAACCAGTTTTTATAACCAGCATCTTAGAAGTTGAACCACATCTTAGATCCTGAAAGATGAGGAATGGCCTCTGCTGTGGGAAAACTGGAATGTAGAAAAACAGTTAAGCCAGTATCTGGTTACAAGAATTTTCTATCTTACTACTGCTCATTTTTAAGGGGTGCCATTTTTAGGGAGAGTGAAAAGCAGAAGGAATTCCCTTATACTCTCAGTTTCCAATGCTACAATCTGCACCATCTGTATTAAATGATTCTATTTACCCAATGGAGCAATAGAGTTTGTTAGATTAGCCTATGTGAGATAAATGACATGTTAGAATCCTCCAGTTTAACTAACACGAAATTCCCACTATCCTGTCAATCCTTAGACTTAGTTTGAGTGTTGACAGAATGTTGACTACAATCACTGCAGAGTGACACATAACACCTAATCAATGGTTCTCTTCTCAGTTTTTCTTTCTTCTGTAATATATTCTTTCACTTTTGGTCATTGTTAAATAAATGCCTTCTTTTCTTTTTACTTTTCTCATTATTTAAAAAAAGGTGATGGAATTATTTACAGAAGACTTTTTCATTGTGATTTCAGTGATGACATTTGATTTACTTCATTACTCATGCTGCAGACACAAGGGGATATGATTGCAAATATTAAGAGAGTATTCGCTACTGCAATATCATAACAATATAATTTTTTAAATTATGTTTTCCTATAAAAAATGAGCATGGACTGCTTACCAAAAAATTAGAATATAGAGAAAATAAAATACAGACCTAATCTCACCATCCAAATATAACCACTGATAATTCCAATGATATTTCCTTCAGAAATTCTTTAATCTGCAAACAGATCTAAAGACAGATAAATACCCATAGGTAGAAATATTTACACACTTTATTTCTACCTATGTATTTAATTCTGTACATATTCTACACTTGTTTCGAAATCTTCATTTTCTACTGAATATTTTGAGCACTTTGATAGTCTTTGGCTGATTTTTTACTTAATGTAGAATGGTTCTGCTGTTGAGTCTAAAGAGTATAAGCATAAGCTGTTTTAGAGTGTACATAGAGTAGAATTTAAAATTTTTATGTAGATTAAAACTAACAAATATTTACATCTATCTTTAATTTTACTTTAGTCTTAGGAATTGGAATATAAAATTTTAAGTCAATGCAGAATATTGACTAGTTCTCTTGAAATTTGAAGATAAACTTGTTTTTCTTTAAAGAATCTTATTATAGGGCAGCCTGTGTGGCTCAGCGGTTTAGTGCTGATCCTGGAGACCCGGGATCGAGTCCCATCTCAGGCTCCCTGCATGGAGTCTGCTTCTCCCTCTGCCTCTCTCTCTCTCTCTCTTTCTCTGTGTCTCTCATGAATAAATAAATACAATATTTAAACAATTAAAATAATCTTAATATAATTGCTTTGAAATTTTAAGTTGTATATAAATTTAAAAGTAAGAACTTTATGTTTCAACTTTGGAATAAGATGCCTTTAATAATCTGATCCACAGGTGAGTATCTGTTAGTGGTAACATAACTTGGCTTTTGACTTCGTCTTTATTTGTGATTTTTTTTTTTACTGACCTCATTGTCTATTAGATTTGGTATTTTTAGGCACACTTACAATATTTCAGAAAAGCCAATTTTATTAATCATGTATACCCTGTGTTAATATTTTTGACATTTTTATTATTCAAGACTGGATTGATGTAACTTTTACAACATGTAAAAGTTTGCATATATAATAATGCTACAATGATTTAAGTTAGAAACACTGCACAATTTTTAGGACTCTGAAATTATATGTAGAAAATAAGTGAAATGATATTATTATAAGCCTATTTCCCTGAAAAGGGTGCTGCTACAATGGATTGTTAAATTGAATCTAACCTCATTTTAAGAATTGTAGTTAATATTCAAGTAAAAGCTTAGTGGGATTTGAAGAATTTCCTATTCAATTTCCAACATTTCCTTTAGCAAAATAAGGTTCTTGATATCAACTGCAGAACAAAGAAACCCAACAAGACAAACATATAGTATAAATTATTTGGGAGGTGTTTGAAACATAATTGAATTTAAATTAAAAAATAATTTTGACGTTTTTTACCCTTAATTTCCTGAAACTTTTGGAGCAACAAAATTTTATCGTTTCTAATCTTACATCTTTGAGAGTTACAAGGTTAAAATACAGTATTTTCAAGTATGCCAGGTAACATTTTATTACATAATATTTTCATGCGTATAAAGTTAGGAATTGATAAATCACAACTTTTGAAGAAGACAAAGATTAAAGATATTAATTGAGCAGGCCACTTAAAAATTTGCTGCTCAGGCCTTGGCTGATTCCTATGGCTTTGTGAAAAATCTTTCATTAAATTTGGAAGGGAGAAGGTACACCAAAATTCTATTCTTGGATTCTGAAACACAATGACAGAATCCCATACTATATTATAACCACTAACCTAAATATTTTGTAGAGTTTATATATTTAGAAGTAGAGCAATTTAACCATTTAGGCCACTGGATGACCCTGATATGATTATATGACAAATATTCATTATGTCATATGCCATCAGTAAGATTGACATCAGTTAGGGTGACTAAAACTCCTAAAGAATCCTCACAGGTCTTGTGATGTAAAGAATAAGAAGATAGTGTCTGGGGGGAAAACAAGTCATTGGAAAGTGAGAGTGGAATGACTCACATTCTGTGTATAGACTTAGAGCCTCTAAGTCTCTGGCTGGCTAGAACTCCACTTGCACAGAACAGATTTCAAGGAGCCGAACTAACATTTGAACTGAAATGAGATTGGAGCTGCTGCCCTGAGATAGACTTTGGACTGGAGTCCAACCAAATTAATTGCTAGCTGAGATAAAAACATCAGTATTTTTGGGAGACTATAATCAAACCTGTAGATTCACACGACATTCAGTGTCTGGAATCCAACCCCAAATTACTCAATCTATAAAGAAACAGAAAAATATCATGTAATCCAGGATCAAAACAAAAAAACAAAACCTGAGATCACTGTTATTAATAATAGAATCTAGGTAGTGAGCAGATAAATACTTACCTTCTCTCACCTTTGCTATATATTTGTAAGTTTTCCGATAAAAATACAGAAGAAACAAGACAATGATAACTAGACCTTCTTTTCCCACCATTCTTTCATCTCAACTTCTTCACAATGCAAACCTTCAGTTTCTTAACAGATTCTACTTTAAATCTCTTACTGGTAGTCACACTTTTAATCTTTAGCATTTCATATAGTGCTTAGAACATGGTAGGCCTTCAGATAAATTCTTTCAGTTAAAAAAGAGTAATAAATTTAAGATCTTTTGTCTTTTCCTATAGTTATTTCCGTTAGTATCTTGCGGGTAAATGTTGTTTAGTGATTTTTTTTTAACCTTCATGAGTGATTTGCAAACATGACCAGTGACACCAGACACCCCAGTTTTGACCAGAACCTATTTGTAGATGGCTCATTCATTTCTGGCTAAAACACCACCTCAGCGGACTTAGAAGCAAAGACCTAATTGACATACTTGAGTTCCTTTTATTCTTTCTACATATCGTTACACAAACTAAGAGTAAATGTGATAAACATTTAATTGTATTTCATTAAATGTACATATCCTTGTAAGCACAAACTCTTTGATGGTTGATTTTATGTATCAACCTCACCGTGTCACTGAGTGAATGCCCAGGTATTTGATCAAACATTATTCTGGGTGTGTCTGGGAAGGTGTTTCTGGTTTAAATTAACATTTGAGTTAGTAGATTGAGGCAAGCATATTGTCCTTCCTAATGTGGGTGGGCTTAATCCAATCTGTTGAAGGCCTGAATAGAACATAAAGGCTGAGTAAAAGATAATTCACCTTTTATACTATCTTTGAGCTAGGACCTCAGTCTTCTGTCTTCAAACTTGGACTTGGGTTGGAACTTATACCATTGGCTTTTCTGGTTCTCAAGCTTTCAGATTTGGATAGGTTTTGCTCTCCTGGGTCTCTAGCTTGTCAACCACAGATCTTGGGATTTATCAGCCTCCACAACTTTGTGAGTCCATTCTTTATAATAAATGTCTATTTATGTATGTGTGTATTTATATATCTATCTCTATCTACATCTGTATCTCTATAACTATATCTTTACCTAATTTCTTTTGTCTGTCTCTATCTCCTATGAAATCTACTTCTCTGGTGAATCCAGACTAATACAAGTTTGATCTTGTGTCAAGAAAAGTGAAACCTGAATTGATACAATTCATAAGGTGTCATTTCAGAAATTTGTTCTCATAATGTAATTACTTTAATCTTATTGGAGATTTTAATATTCAACTAAATATCACAAATGATTATTCTCTCACGCTTGTAAACTTAGGTTGTTTATATGCCATCAAAATTGCATGAAGCCTAATTTCCCAATTTCATCTTAATTTTCTTTGCAAAGGAGATATATGGTAAATAAATTTGGGGCAAACATGCACATGTTTTATTAGTCTGAAAGAGAGGTGGCAATATTCCTTATATTTACATCCTTGTGATAAAATAAGGTAAAAAAACAAGATAAAATGTTTTACCTAAGATAAAGCCTGTTTCCTCAAATTGTTCACTCTCATTATATTATGAATATACTTTGAATTCTTAACATTTATAATATGAAGTTTCTAAAGTCATCTCAGCATTTTAAGTTTCCATGATAGTCAGCTTCAAAGCAATTTGCCTAGGTAGTGATTCATTTCTTATTTAGGGAGCTATATGTGCCTTTTTCTCTTCGCCTATTCAAAAGTTGGTTTTGTCATATATGCAAGAGGAGAAAAAAAAGATGCCATTTAATAACAAAAACATCTTACCATATGTTCAAACATCTTCACTAAAATATCATTTCTATGACAAAAATTCAGTTCACTCTTAAGATGAAAAATCAGAAAACATTTGAAATTGCCCAACAGCTACCATCTCTTCTTATCTATGAAGTAACAATGTGAAATATTTTGTATTTCAGTTTGTCAGAGAAATGAAGATAATTCTAGAAGGAACATATAAAAGTATATTTTCTTAATATTCTTAAAACTTAGTGCTAGAAACCTTTTTATCTACAAAACAAAAAAAAATGAATTTTTATATATTCTCATGTATGTGAGAAATACCATGCACGCACCTTATCTCTAAAATAATAACAGTATTTAGTACTCACTGTACTTAGTTTTATTTTTTATTTTTTTTTGTACTTAGTTTTAAAAAGACTTTCTAAAGTTATCTGAATTGACCCCCACAACAATTCAATTAAGTAGATGACACAAATATAATTATGAGGACATTGATCCTTAGAGAAACAATAAATAACAATAAATGATTTATTATAAAGTTGAGTCTAGAATCAGAACCTACACATATTATTGTTCCTAAGTTTGGTTCGTCCTTACCCAAAAACATTTTTGAAGTGTGAAGAGCTTATGAAAATTAAAAAAAAAAAGTATTTGCACACTGAAACTAACAATAAAATTTGAATTGTTTTTGTAATATTCTTAACTAATTCAATGACTAATACTCCCAATGAAATTAGATAGGTGTGATCTGTGTCATCAAACTTTCAAAAGAGCAAATTCATTAGTAAGCAAACTATGACATGAAATTAATTTTAAATGCCTTATGTCCTGCCTAGAAGAACGATTTCACCAGTAATAATTTAAATAAAATCCTTTTGTGTGTCATAAATCCTTTCAGCAATAGAGTAACATTGGCTTCTTATCCAGTTTTGCAGTGGACAATTTTCTTTGTTGGTAATTAAGTGACTCATTATAACATTATTTCCAACCAATAGGAGATTTTTCTTTGTGTCCCAAATATTGTTTGGGAATTAGTCTTGGTAGCCTCCATAAGCAGAATACTTTAGTCAATGATCTAGCTTCAAAAAAAAGTCCTAAAATTTACAAAGTAGTATTTTTAAAAATATTTTAAAAAATTTATTTGAGAAGGGAGGTGTGGTAAGGGGCAGAGGGAGAAGCAGGCTCTCCACTGAGCAGGAAGTCTGGTGCAGGGCTCCATCTGGGGCTGCAGGATCATGACCTGAACCTAAGTCGGCCCCTTAACTGACTAAGCCAACCAGGTGCCTCACAAAATAGTATTTTAAATTTCATTTTAATATTCACATTATTTGTTTCACTGATATGAAGGCAGGGTAGAGTATTATTTGAGACTTTGTACCATAGTTCCATCAGAACTAGCTGACAGGGCAGCCCTGGTGGCGCAGCGGTTTAGCGCCGCCTGCAGCCCGGGGCGTGATCCTGGAGACCGTGGATGAGTCCCACGTCGGGCTCTCTGTATGATGCCTGCTTCTCCCTCTGCCTCCCTGTATCTCTGCCTCTCTCTCTCTCTCTCTCTCTCTCACTCCCCCCGAATAAATAAATAAAATCTTTAAAAAAAAATAAAAAATAAATAAATAAAATAAAAAATAAAAAAAAGAACTAGCTGACAAAGACTTTCAGGGAATCAACCCCTCTGCCTCTACCTGCTTCGTAAAATGACAATAACTACCTCACTAGCTGTATTTTCTTTGTTCCTTGCTTTTTACATCACCCTAAAGAATTAGTGTTATTTTGCATACAGGCTAATATAATCTACAGGATGAACTAAGTTCCAGTCTAATTTAGGTAATTTTCTAATTTGAGTAAGCCTGTCATCATTTTCAAGTCACAATTTCTTTATTGGTAAAATGGAAGTAACTGTGACCCGTTACACTTAGGATTATGGCAAGAATGAAATTATGTGGTATGTGTGAATGTACTTGGTAAATTGTGTCTCGACAACTTTAGAACTATTAAGATGAAGAACTTATAGAGATAGTACTCATTATTTTTTCATTTGACCATAATGCCACTGCCTCATTATAAAAAAAATATTACTTTGAGAGAAATAAAATTTAGTAGTTATGTAATGGTAACTATAGGGTGATGAAGTGAATATGATTTCAGACCTTCCTCACACCCAGCCAGGTTTCCTAAAAGGGTTCAAGGGTCAGGGAGCAACTATGCTGTCCTAATTTCTGGTTCCATCTCCTGCTGCTGTACCACAGGTACTCTGTCCTCTAGTTATCCTCAAATGAGCTGTGCTCCTTCTTACTTTCTTACCTTTACACAGACTGTTTGCTCTGCCTAAAACATTCTGTTTTCTCTCTGCTCCTAGAGAACTTCTATTCATCCTGCAAAACTCATCCATAATTACTTCATCCATCAAGTCATCTCTGACTTTCCCAGATAGTTAAGCATTTTTTTCTATATCATAAGACTATCATAGCTGATACTTATTGTAATGGTGGAATTGTGGCTTTGTGAAACTTCAGATATCAGAGGCAGCATAGAGGTTAAGAGAGTTAGGGCTCCCATGTTACAATGCATGGGTAAAACCCTAGCACTCTCTTACTTACTGGTCAAATGAACATGAACATGTAATTACTCATCTGTAAACTGGGGCTAATAATAATATGTATTTTGTTAACTGGGCTATTTAATGTCACAGTGTCTGGCATTTATTAACTCAGTTAATGTTGGCTATTATAATTATTTTTTAAACCTCTGAACAAACATTGTATCTAAGACAAAGTAGGTTTCTAATAACAATTTGAGTAAATAAATAAGTAATGTAAAGTCTGTCTATATGAAAAAATCTGCAGGTAACCCTTAATATGTCATTGACATACTTGTAAAAATTGGTAAGATATATATTAAGAGGTAAAATTATTAAAAGCATGAGAAACAGAATTTTTGTGAAAAACAGAAGAATGTAGTAAATGAGAAGAAATCAATTCTGCCTAACTCATACATTTTTTATTTGGACAATAAACAGGACAACAGAGGAAGTAGAAAATAACATTTATTTAGCCTTCCAAAGGATTTGACAATTCACAACAAAACCATAAAAAAACAACAAACAAAAACAACTGAGTTATGACTTGCTTTGTTATTAAGGTCAATATTTGGGCATGGAAACATATTTTAGGGATCCCTGGGTGGCGCAGCGGTTTAGCGCCTGCCTTTGGCCCAGGGCGCGATCCTGGAGACCCGGGATCGAGTCCCACGTCGGGCTCCCGGTGCATGGAGCCTGCTTCTCCCTCTGCCTGTGTCTCTGCTTCTCTCTCTCTCTCTCTCTGTGTGACTATCATAAATAAATAAAAATTAAAAAAAAAAAAGGAAACATATTTTACCTCGAATGTATTTATCACTAATACACTTCTTCCCCAACAAAAACTTGAGTGTTTTTCTAATATATTCCAAAACATTTGTGACGTTTATATGGGAAAATAAACAGGTAAAAAAAAATTAAAACCGCATAAGTGGGTGACTTGCACTGCTCGATATTATCATGCAATTAAAATAGTGTACCCAAAACATATAAAATCACTAATATTGATAAGTTGGTATTTCCAAGCACCAAGTTAACTTGGATTATTAAATAAGTGATCCTAGATTATTTAGCTAACTACATAGTTAGAAAAATAGAGATACCTCAGTCTATATCCTAAAATAAATTGCAAGTAAAGGACTAAAACATAAATAAAGAAATAAAAGAACTAGAAGAAAAATAAGACGACTTTGAGCATAGCATGAATAAAGTATTTCTTGACATTAAAGTAAGAGCAAAAAAAGAACCTCAATTCTTAAGATTAATAGTTTGAAACATGAAAATTAAATACACCTTTAATGATAAAATGCCCAGTGGTCAAGGCTACTGACTTTGAGATAGGCACATCCAGATTTAAAAAACACCTTTGCCATTTATTATGATGTTGGGCAAGGTATTTAACTTCCACGTGCCTCAATTTTCTCATCTGTTAAATACAATAATAATAATATGAATAACAATGACAATAGCATTTCTTACACAGTAACTACCACATAACGGTTTTTGTAAGGCATAAATAAAATTATATTCATGAAGCACTTAGCTTAAACAATGAAAGTAAATGGAATAAAAGGAGAGAGATTTAGGATATATATGGCATACAAAGATTTAACATCACTAATATAAAAAGATTTCTTACACATTTACATGAAAAAGATGAATCAAGAAAAGAAAGACCATGAACATGTAATTCACAGAATAAACAATAGATAACAGAAACAGAGCTAGAGATCCAGGCTACTTCTGACTGTTAGGAATAGGAGCGATCTTGTTTTTTTGTTTTGTTTTGTTTTGTGGGGTTTGTTTGTTTTTACCAAGCCATCTACAATTTAAAAAAAAATATATATATATATATATATATATATATATATATATATATATATAGTTGTTTGTTTGTTCATTTGAGGTTAAAAATAAAAAAAGCAGGGAACCCCGGGTGGTTCAGCAGTTTAGCGCCGCCTTCAGCCCAGGGCGTGATCCTAGAGTCCCCGATTGAGTCCTGCATCAGGCTCCCTGCATGGAGCCTGTTTCTCCCTCTGCCTGTGTCTCTGCCTCCCTCTCTCTGTGTCTCTCAAGAGTAAATAAATAAAATCTTAAAAAAAAAAAAAAAAGCAACCCGGAAATTATTTTACTTATTTAATTTACAGAAAGGGAAATGTCCCAAATGAGAATATTGACAAGTTTTCCAGGATCTACTCTTCCTTAACTATCTAAAGGGTTGATCCTCTGTCTTGCATGTCTTCAAGAAATCAAATACTTCACAGTATTTCTGAAGATTCCTAGAATGTTCATACATGTCCTGGTTTTTGTTTATTATCTTTCATCTTAAGATACTTTCCTGAAATATCTCTCACCACCTTGTAAGTACTTGTCCTTGTCCTCCTGCTTCAATCAACCCTGAGAAGACAAAGAGATACAAAGGAGCAAGGGGAAGAAGATTGAAATAATTAATTGTCAAGTCTTCGATGAATATCAGCATGCTATTCTCATTATTGTACAAAAAACAGTTCTTTACATGAAATACACATATATGATGATAAAAAATCCATTTCTTAAAATGTTCTATATTAAAGTATTTGTCATCCATGTGGTTTACCTTTCTGAATCTGTGGCAGAGTTTAGGGACATATTTTAAAGGAAGACATGATGAGATTAGTCTGCAATAATCCAGACTACTATTTCAAATAGATTGCTATCCCTTGTTTGTCTGTGCTCCTGCCTTTTTTCCCTTCTTCTTCTTTTTTTTTTTTTATTGCTGTCATCCCATGACCTTTAACTGGGAGACATATATAAAGATTGCATGCTAATGTTTCAACTGATTCCTTTCATTGTTATTGGTAAGTTTTATACATACGGTTCTTATTGTCCTTGTAGAAGGGAGAGGTAAAATCAATTTCCTCTTTAACATATTGATAAACAACTCCAGATATAAGAGGTAGGGAGGAGAAACTAGATTTACCTCTGTGTGACCTACATAGGAATGCTGGAAAAAATTAATTCCAGAATATTATGTCAACATTCCTTGAAGTTGTGGATATGATTTACATAGTAGGTCTTCTCCATCCACCCAGCTACTTTCATCTTGATACTGTAAATTGCTTTCATTTTCCCCCTCCGATCCATGTGCTTGGGGTATTGTTGTGATAAATTATGGAGGTACAGAACTGAAAATGGTGTGTAGATTGTCTAAGAAATTGAGTGCAGTCAGCCTTAAAAGTGGTGGATGATGTGCTAAAGCAGCTACCTCACCCTGGCCATGTCCCATATGTCGTCAATGAACAGCTGCTTTTAACTTTGCCTTTTGCCCAGAGCATGAGAGCTGCTGGATTTATTGAATTA
Organism: Vulpes lagopus; assembly: GCF_018345385.1. Classification (NCBI taxonomy): domain Eukaryota; kingdom Metazoa; phylum Chordata; class Mammalia; order Carnivora; family Canidae; genus Vulpes; species Vulpes lagopus. The sequence continues at coordinate 107,179,042 of NC_054829.1, forward strand.
ATAACCACTCCATTATGTGTGTTTTGTTTTCCTGTGACCGTGAAATCTGGCTATAATGTTAGGAAAGTGTAAGACAGGTCTCCTTAACAAACAAGGCGGTATCTTTTTTTTGGTCATTATTTAATACTTAATCTTTTGGATAGAAAATAATAGGGAAATCCTTTCAAATCTGGAATAGAATGTTCCTAGCAATATTGAGTTAAAAAGGCATTTTATGGGTTACATAGATAGATAGAAACTGGCTTTCACTATGATTTGTAGTCTGAAGCATGGCTACTGACTGCAATGTGTTTGTGATTGAATAGGGTTTTTTTTTTTTTTAACCTGTATTTTCTTTTCTTTTTTTTTTTTCTTTTAAAGACAGAACATTATATGTATTTTTTCCTAGATGAACATCTGAATAGTTTCTGCAGGAAATGAGGGCAAAATAGAACGCTATCTTCCTTTTACAACCTAGGTCATTTCCTGAGGAGTTTTGAATTCAGCACGAAAGGCAGGATTTTAGCAGGGGAGGAATGCAGCACATGTGGAAAAGGTTGTCCTGGCGACCTTTGATTCTTTTGACCAAGAAGGTGCGAGATAAGTCTTCTATCAAGAAGTTTCCAGTCAGGGCCATTTTGATTAATGATGGTTTTTTTTTTTTTCTTTTTTCTTTTTTTCCTTTCTTCTTCTTCTTCTTCTTTCTTCTTCTTCTTCTTCTTCTTCTTCTTCTTCTTCTTCTTCTTCTTCTTCTTCTTCTTCTTCTTCTTCTTCTTTCTCCTTCTTCTTTTTTCTTCTTCTTCTGTGTTTGTGTGTGTGTGTGTGTGTGTTGTTTTGTTTTTAAATCAGGCCAACCCATTATTGTTCATTTTCTTTCCCCCCACCACAATTTTATAACAAAATACAGAAGGAAAATGGATGCTCTTTTATCAGCTGTGTTTCAGCTTCTGGTTGCTTCCACATTCTCACTAGCAAGTGGCAAGAAAGTTACCTTTTGAAGATGACAAAATAATAGCTTTTAAATTTTTTTCTGATACATTTCTTAAAAGGAAAAGTAATAAAAATGGTCAAGTTTATTGCTAGAAAAGACCTAAAAGATGACCTATTTTAAGCTTTCATTTTAATATGGGGAAACTGAGGCTTAGAAAATAATTTTTAATTTGCTTCAAACTATGCAAATGATTATAGCACATTTCCACTGATTCCCAATTCAGCACTTTATCTAGTGCAAGATGAAGTGAAGGGCTTGTATTTATTTAAGAAATTGAACTTTCTCTTTGTTTATAATACAATTATCTCAAACTACCAAACAATAAAGTATGACTTCTCTTGCATGCTCTTTTAAAATCATATATATTTTTAGGGATGCCTGTGTGGCTCAGTGGTTGAGCAACTACCTTTGGCTCATGTCGTGATCCTGGGGTCCTGGGATCAAGTCCTCCATTGGTTCCCCGCAGGGAACCTGCCTCTCCCTCTGCCTATGTCTCTGCCTCTCTCTCTGTGTCTCTCATGAATAAATAAATAAAATCTTAAAAAAAAAGATATATTTTTTAAAGTTGGGACACAAAACTCTGGTGTAAAAAGTGAGTGGTTATAGCAATGCTTTGCAAAAAACTACGACCCTGAAATGCCTTCTGGAGCAGATGAGCAAGGTTAAGTTTTGTTTAGCATACTATATTTTACTCTATTATCTTTCTAAACTGGGTAATGTGAAATAATTACTTATGCTTCTTGTGAGCCAAGCACTGCACGAAGTGCTGCCAGTCTTCTAAATAACCTCAGTAACAGGTATTACAGTGCCCATTTTACAAACCAAAAATTTAATTTAGCAATGCAAAGTCATAAAAGTAAGTAATTGCACTGGGATTCATATTCTGGTCTATTTCCATTCAAAGTTCAAGCTGCTTTTATTATATCAGATTACTTGCATTTACGTAAAACACGTATTAAATAAATTAATATTTGAAACCACAATAAACAGTAAAACAGTAAATATGTTGTATTTGCCTTTAAAATATTGCTCAAAGAAAAACTGAATCTCCCCCCATGGTGTCCACCAAGCACAGACTCACAGACAGATACACAGTCAGTCAGTCACTCAAGTTATTATGTAAAATAAATTACTAAGTGACTGAAACTTGCTTGCATTATTGGTTAAAATTCAAGAATGGGTATTGCTTTTATTTCATAATTTTAATGTAGTTTCTGGGGTTATTTAAACTATGAAAATATTTCTGAAATAGGTTTTTAAATCTAATAATATATATGATAAATCATAAAAAGTAGATTTAACTTCACAAATATTTTCTGGCTTCCAGAATCAAAATATTGCCAATTACCCATAAAAAGCATGAGAAAACACAGATTTGGGAATTAAATATGAAGATTGTTAGTTAAATGAGAATGGCATTTTGGGTCATTGTTTCTAAGTTTAATGTGAAAATGAAATAAATTACTTACAGTAGAAAAAGGGTTTATTTGGGGGAGTCTAGAAGTTATTTGTAGATACACGGATTTTATGTTTGCCTAGGGCAGTGCTAGTTAAACTTGTTCGGGACCTCATAGTTCTCTCACTCTCAGCAGTTCTGGTGTGGGTGTTGTGGTCACTGGAGGAAGAAAGAACCATGGCCCCACATGCCTTGAGGAAAGATGAACTGAATAAGTTATAAGAAGTTTTCACACCTTTCAGAAGAAATTTTGAAAAGCATACTTTGTTTTCTATGATATTAATATTTGCAATTAATAATATTGAAGTCCTTCATTTAATAATCTCCTTATATTCCAAAGAATACTGTTGTTTATTCAAAAATTTTACTCATATTGTATACAAGCTGTCCGGTGAAAACAGCAGTAATGGTAACATTGGCATCAATGAAACTAAATGTAGTGTTATCTTTGACTCTTACCAACAGAACAAAAAGCAAGGATCTAACTCACTGGCCCATGTATCAGAGACATATTTTCTCACCATCCTCTTGCATAACAAAACTCAAATCCTTCTGACACTTCACAGCAAAAACTAATACCTCCCCAAACAAAACTTCTACCTTTAAACCATAATGCACATTTTACATTTAAAATATCTCTGACTATGCTTCATTTTTAAAATTAAGTTGATTCACTTTAGAAAAAAAATACACATTTTTTACTCTGTGGTTAAGATGAATCCTCAACTTATACAAATGAAAATGCTGACTGCAAGTGACCTTGTTGGTGGTGGTGGCACTATAATTTCACATGCATTATGATGTCCAACATCCAAGGACAGTTTCTGAGGAGCCATTCCTTGTAGCTGCAACCCTGGGATTTTTTTTACTAAGACTGTGGTGGTGGTGAGTAAGGAAATCTTGGATTGATATGATAACAAATTAAAAGAGACCAGCTTCCTGCTTCCTAGTACAGAGCCTAATCCCTCCTATTACTGGGTACAGGAGGTGATGTGTTTGTTAGAATGGAGAGCAAAGATTAGTATCCCAAAAATTTACAGACCAGAGGATCTATTAGAGAAATATAAGATAAAGTTTACTTTCTAGCCAAACCCTCTGACTTTTGACCCTTGCTAAGCTACACATAAAATATCTATGTGGGGTTACTTCCTCTAGAAATCCCTTCCATACCTCTTAGTAAGCTTTAAGTATTTTATTTATTTAAGCAAATTTGTAAATGAATCAATTAAGTGTTCTTATTTGGGCAATTGGGCTTATCCTTAACCCTGGGATTTCTTTTTTACTTAGGTATGGCATCAAATTAAACAAGATCTTTGTTGAAGGTCTTGAGGTCTTTCGTAGATGTACACAAAACTAGACGAAGACCTACTTTACAAGCAACATATTGACAGGAGGAGGAGGAAGTGTTCCTTCAAAGGAGTTTCATTCTAGAGAAGCAAATATTCAAATTTCATCTTGTAGATTTCTAATTGTGCTCTAAATAAACAAGTTACTGTTCTAGTGTAGACACAATTGAAAGGTCTCTATTCTTAAATCAACAAACTTGCTGCTACATTCTGCAGTGGCTGAATTTCCTGGGTGGTCTTTAAGAATTGCCCCAGGAGGTAGGCACTGTCATAGTCTAATCCAGATGTTACAGAGGTATGTAAAATGGCATGTCTTGCAAGTTTAGTTTATGTGTTGTCTAGTCCTTCATGTGGAAATAGACATTCTTTTCAGCTTTTTTGGAACCTCTCTGGAATGAATGGGCTCGGAGAGCTTTATTAATGTTGATTTTCTTTAATAAAAGTGTTGAAATGAGACCTGGCACTTAGGTTGAAATATGAAAATTTGTACAAGCCAATGGACAAACTTTTAGAATTAAAGTTCAGGTTTGAATCTGTGCCTGACTTTTATTCTGCCATAAAATTTGGTTAGTTTTTACATCACACAATACTGTTTGTCAGTTTAAAATTACCTTTAATGTGTCATTTGTTTTAAATGAGGGAGACGATCAAAGAGCAGTTGGTGCACAATATGGTATCACCAATCCCTGCATGCCATCAGTTGAGTGTTGTACTAGATATATATAAAATAACGAGATTAATATTAACCTTTCCATGGAGTTGGGAAGAAATACTGTGAAGAGATTACCTCTGAGGCAGGGAGTTTTGGAGCCAAAGGAGAACCTCCTCCCAATTGGAATCCCTGATAAGGGAACTGACAGCACTTGGAAATCCATACACCGATGGGCCACCCGGGCACCTGTCTTGCTACCAGGCCTGAAGGAACCTGCTTCAGTTAGCCCAGTAAATCAAAGTGGCATCTCCCTTAAGAGGTAACTGGAAGGGAAGCTGTCCAAACCATGCATTCCATTCCTTACTGGGCCACCTGGAATTTAAAGCGAAAACACTTTTTACTTCAAATGCATAAGGAGCCTACCTCTCCAGCGTGACCTTTCACTCATTTTAGAGAATTAAATAGAGCTTACCAACGGGTAACCTTCTCTCTTTTTCATGCACCTGCACACATCCCAAATCAAGAGTGCCGAAACTAAATGATCCTTGAAAGCTGAGAAACAGTGATGACCTTTTGTGAGTAAGTCTTCCTGGAAAACATCTGGGAGGAAAGGTCTTGATGATATTAGAATCAATGTCAAAAGAGCTGATAATTTGAGAAAACATTTAAAGATCCAGAATTTATTTCAAATGGAATCTCACGCTCCCAGAAAAGGCAGAACTTGCTGAAATCAAATGAAAATGAAATGTATTCTTGCCTTGAGCTATATGGCTGGAGTGAAAAACCTATGCAAAGTAATTATGTGAGGGTTACAAAGATGACTATTCTAATCATTTCTTTCCAAGCAGTTGTTTTCAGTCAGAAATCCTGTCAAAGTGTGCCATTTCCGATTATTCAAATCAGAAATCCAGTGTAAATGGTTTTAATCCTTTCTAGTCAAATGAATGTGGTGTGGATGTCTTGTGGATAGAGACAGTAGATACATACACTCAGTTATCTTTCTTGTTGACATGCATAAGAAAATTCTGGCTGGGCACACATGATTTATTCTTTATATCTGGAGCTGTGCTGTAATCATTCACCCCTTTTCAAGTCAAGTTTGGCAACTTTATCTCGCTTGCAGTTTGCATTTTTTGTAAGTGAAAATATATGCTGCAGCTTTTGATGTGTTGATTGGTAGGAAGGTAAAGACAGCCGCACATGGTCTCTGGAGACGGGCTCAGTGGCTAAATGAAGACCTCTAGTGCTTTCTTGTTAGCCAAGATAGATCTACATCCCGATGAACCACAACTAGTCAATAGCAGAGGCTCTCAACGCATGTTCTCAGAAGCCACAAATCAGTTTTCCCTGGGACTTAGTTATCGGCATATTGTGCCGTAGGCCATGCCCTGCCGCTGCTTGCCCGACTGTAATTTTTCCCTCAGTGAAGTTTTTAAAGTCACAGGCTGAGACTGTAACCGTGCTGTCCTGGCAACAAGGCTGTCACAAGCCTGCCAGATATCAATTGCCCATCAAATAAACTGCTGCTTTAATGTACTCAGCCTCTTGCTATTATTAAGGAGGTTCAATGCTAGCAACATTTTCCACTGTTATGTTTTCCACCCTTAAAATTTATTTCCAAATGTGTCCTTACCTATGACCAGCATTTATATGATACTGACGTCTGCACAGCTGTCAGCCCACTACAGTTTTAAGTCTCCATTATTTTTGTCTGAGGTCTTGCAATTAGCACCCTTGTCTCAACAAAAGTAGTCGCTTGCCTACCCAATATACTCATACCTTGCTTCCAGAGGCATCTTCCTAAAGTACAAATCTAGTCAGATATCTTCTCTTTTTAGAATTTCCCATGGACTCTCCACGATCTCAATGGGGCCCCTGGCAAATCCCCTTGTGTTGGAGCCTAAGAGACCCTAAGAAAAATCCCATGTTATTAGGGAGAATTGCTTTCTTTGGATACCAGGTTGTGCCCTGAAAGTAGTCCAGTGCCTCCCCTTTGTAAAATTATAGTCCAAATTTAGGCCCCAAAGCTATGTTTGAAATACTAGTGTTATCAGCCTCCGGTGCTGCTTTTAAAAGGATTAGTGCATTATTTTTGCGAGGGGGACCCCCATCCCTGGCCTGATGTGCTCTGGACAGATCATCACCTCAACACAATGTGTTGAGATGTGAAGATTCACGTCTTTTTTTTTTTTTAAGATTTTATTTATTCATTAATGAGAGAGAGAGAGAGAGAGAGAGAGAGAGAGAGAGAGGCAGAGACACAGGCAGAGGGAGAAGCAGGCTCCATGCAGGGAGCCTGAGGTGGGACTCGATCCCGAGTCTCCAAGATCAGGCCCTGGGCTGAAGGCGGTGATAAACCTCTGAGCCACGCGGGCTGCCCAAGATTCGCATCTTCAGTGAATACATATTGAATGAATGAGTGAATTTTCCAATGGATTCTCATACATAAAGATAGTGTAGAAGTTGAAGAACTCATAGAATTTGTGTCCACCATATTTTGGGAAAAATCTTGGATACCCTTAACAAAAGTCCCTTTCAATACAATTTCTTGAGGAGATAAATTTTCTTTAGGAGATAAATTTAGCAAATTTGAAGTGCTCCATAATGATACTACAGTTTGTAAGAGAATAAGACATTATGGTTTTTATCTTCATATATCTCACAAATCTGTTTTCCTGAATATTCTTATGCAATATCACAAAAAATGAAAAAAAAAATTCACTAAGAGAAAATAAGCAAAGTTAATGAAATTTGTAATTTATGTTTGGATAAGTAAAATAAATGGAGACAACTTCATATCTCTTTGTATGTTTACGTTTCAATTGCTACTATATGTATAAACTACCATTATAATTTTTATTCTGAAAGTTGTCCCCAGTTGGTGTTCAAATTGTTTTTCTTTATAAGTTATGTTTTACAGAAAATGTCATCCTAGCTATAGGAATCATTTTTATTTTAAACTACAGAAAAGTGTGTTTCTTAACTGAGCCCATAACCAGAATTAGATTTTTATCTATCACAACACAAATGTGCCAACAGAGCCTTTTCATGCCAAAAGATAGTTATACCTTCTGCACCGCGAAGAGCAGTGTGGTGGCTGTTTGGGCTTTGAACAACATATCAGTGAAGTCAGGTCACACATTTCTCAATGCCATTGCGCAAACAGAGGAAGACTGAAAGCCAGAGCCTGTAAAAGTAATTCTTAGATGTCTTGAGGAGTGTATAAAATGTGCTCTATAATTTTCAGCCTCCTGCAGTGCAAGTGATTAGCTAAAGAAACACTTTGAACCTGTTAGTTGTACATCTTTTAAACCATTTTAAATTATGGAAAAGATAGTCCTCAAGAAATTAATTAAAGTTTTGGACAATAATGCAATCAGGGATATCTGTGTTTGCAGTCTTTTCTCTCTGCTTGCATACATCTTTCTCTGTCAAGTACATCAAACAGCTAATTAGCCCCATTTTAAGAGCTTCACTGCTCACATCACTTAAAAGGATCTCCAGGCTGCCTTCTTAGAGACTTTACACTTTTTTTGCATTGGTTTCCTGAGTGCCTCCTAGACTTTGAAAGAATCTGTTCCCTACATATCAGAGGAACTTTAAAAGTAGATGGCTTTCTTTCCCACAAATCAGTTTTCTTTGTTTTCTCACTCATGATCAGCATTTTATAAATAATCTTGTAAAGGTTGATAAACCTATTTCACCTGGTATTTGCTTACTTTAAATACCCTTGGGTTTGCTGAAGACATCTGAAAAACATTAGAATCACTGCTTTTTATTAAGACATGTGGTACCAGAAAAAAATTATGAGACTAAAGTGTTGCTTTCATTTAGCATAAAGCGTTACCATGACAAAAGTTCGGTGTTTCAAATACCCATTTTAGAAATAACTACAGGTCACATGATCTACAGATATCACATGTTAGCACATGTTAAAAGTTATAACCATAACTAGAGACAGAATTTCTGACTCACAGCTTCCATTAATCTGAACTATCACATGTCATCTCAAGTTGACTATAAAAATAACTCAAGACGCCAGAGTGCTTCAATTAACAGCTGAAATATTGTGATATTTTAACACAGGTGATATAAAGACTCAGAGCCACAAATAGATACATGGCTGTGAGTTGTAGCTATTTCCTTGCAGGTTTATTGTTGAGGCAGATGTAGAAAATGCCTTCTGTCTGCAAAAGCCAATCAAGTAGGGCAGTGTATGCGTGGGTGAGGGGGTTGGTAGAAGTGGATTCCACTTATATGGTTTCTTGATCATTTAAATACATATATGAATATGACCTGGGGCAGGAGAGGTGACAGGCAGACCAAGAACATCCAGGAGTATTTGAGATAGGGACCCTGCAGTACCTTGAGTAGAACAAGTTGCCTGGAGGAACCAAATGGACATTTATAAAATAAAAACAGCAGTAATCTAGACAGCCATCATTACCTTGGTATGATTAAAGCACGATTTTAAATGTAAATATGTTAACTCATTCAATCTTCACAACAACCTTTTGAGGTTGGTTCTATTCTTAAATATTATCATCAACTTACCAATGGAGTCCTTGAGCTGTAGGATTTTGGATTTGACCCCAGACAGTTGGGCTCCAGAGTGCTGTGGTCTTACAGTCTTGAAAAAAAGAATGAAAGACAGAAATGATGGAGAGAGGGTGGAAGAGATGGATATGGGAGATGAAGGAGGAAGAGAGAGAAGAAAGGAGGACCAAACAGAGGCTAGAAAGAAGCTATTTGTTTAGTGACACCTAATATTACAACTTTAATGGAAGGTCAAATGTTTAAGGGGTAAAGGAAGGAATGGTGGGAAAAAGATTTCCCTGGGGAGTATGATATTTGACCTATGCTTTTGAAGTGAATCGTGCTGGATTTAAGACTTTTTTGCCTTAAAATTTCATTAAAACTGAACCCCTAACTAGTATTAATGCTTACTAAAGTATATTTTCATACCAAGCAGAAAATGATTTCAACAAAAATAAATATTATGGTTTCAAAGGAGAGGGAATGAAAGCCAGGTTGATACACGAACTATCCAAATAAAGTGAAGAAAAATAAAAACACATGAACACTTAAATATTTGCTTATATTTTACCAGGAGCATGCTCATAAGTTCCTATGTTTCAAAAGTATACTATCAAGACTTTAAAGCTGGCTTCATGCAGGTCTGCCTAAGGAGGACAAGCAAGAAGTGAACTCCAATGCTTAGCAATAACACAAAATCAAAAATATTTGTAAGGTGGCAGCTGCTGAAACTGGGCCTATTTTTCATTGTGTTGCCTTTGGCAAATACATTTGTGACAAATGAGTTTCCACCCTATCTGTCTTCAGTGCCCCAAATTGGTGGAATCTGGGCTTTAGGATGTCTGAGCAACCCATAGCCATGCAAAAGATTTAGGAACAATTCTGGCTAGAAGTTATATAAATTGTCATCTTGTATGTACATCTCACTACAAAGTTGAGGAAATGTGTCCACTAGAAGTTAGGATTACTAATACATTCAACCAATTCACACATTGCATGCCTACCCTGTGCTAGGCACTGTTTTAGATGTTGAGTTGGAGTATTTAAGGTCACATAGCTAATGTGTGATGAGCAGGAAAAGCAAGATCTTTTGTCACTCCATCTAGTGTGCTGCTGAATTATTCAGTTACTCACTTCTGAGGTTGTTTTCTCAACTTGGTTTTGAAAAGGTAGTCTGGCCTATTGTGACTGTCCAGTTTCTAGATGGTTGCTTCTTTGCTATTTATTTTCTGTATGGGCCAGCCTAGAGTTATTGGAAGAGCAGTTCACTGCTGAGAATTTGGATTTTGCCCTTCCTGTCTTATCATACTGTTTAGTACTACATGTAGCTTAAAATTCATATAAGTACAACTGGGAAGATAGGACCCAATTGCAGCAACTAGAAACAGTCGCTGAGAGTAGATGATTTTTGCTGCCTCTGGATGCATTTAATATTACATGTTTAGTTTTTCAAGGAGGTTTTTTTTTTTAATCTCTGAAAGAAGTAACCCAAGCATGACGTGGTGTGTTCTTTGCTACAACATTCCAGTTATAAGATAACATGATTCAAAGCTCCCCCTCAACTTGGTGTACTTCTATATCTTACTGGTTATTGGAGGGATCAGTATTGAACTCAGGTATATCTGACTCCAGTGTTTTCCTCCCCCACCTTGATTGCTGAGATATAAAATTATTATCATTTTTTGCATTATTATTGGATCACCTACCTCTTCTCCTTGTCTGTCTTACTAGGAAAAAAAATGTCTATCTTATTCATGAGGTTAATCTGTGTATATTTTGGACCTCAGATCTTTCCTCTCTTTCTGGCCTGGGGCTCTATCTTCTACTATCAATGCAAAACAACTACAGTCAATGTATTTTAAATATTAATAGCTTTGTAGATAGCTGCATTTTTATATGATTGACTAATATTTGTTAGTTAATGGAGTAAATCAACTAAATATTTCATAATTGTTTCTGGAACATATATGACACATATCAATGTGTCTGTATCTATATCTATTGATATTTTTTGCCTACCATTTTGGTGTCCAATATCGTCTTTCTAGTTTTAAGTGCATTGATTTTATTAATGAAGATCTTTTTGAAACATATTTATCTATTTTATTGTTATTGTCTATTAGTAAAAATATTGAATAGCCCTTTGTTAACAGCATATTGATACAAATCATGTTTAATTCTTGTCATAGAGATATCAATTGACTTGCTAGTATGTTCTTAGTGGTTAATTAGCCAATTATTTTTCCTCTGAGTCAGCCATATATTTTTCCTTCTTTACAAAGGAACTTTACAAGATTTACTATTTGCCTCTAATGAAGGAAATTTTACAGAGCTCCACTTCAGCTTGGAGAAGGAACAGCACAGAGTTGATGATACTGTGATCTATGCTGGTCCTTTGGTTTAGTGGCTGGTTATTGATTGATTCCTGTGACCAAGCCCCCACCTTTAATCTTTGTTTCATTTGGTTCTTATCTTGTTCTTCCATGTTCAAGTCTGTTCCTTGAACCTGCTTTAACCTCGAACTTGGCTGGTTATGTAGTTCCTCTGGGATAGTCCTTTGTCCTTGCAGTTCCTCTCTGAGGCTGGGATTCTGTTCCTGAATCTGCAACCAAGAGAAGCGACAACATGTATTCCCATAATTCTTGAATTTTAACCACCTGCTTGCCTTCTTTGGCTTTATTAGTGGCCATTTTACAAAGTATCATTATCATAATTTTACTTACCTATGATTTCTTCCTCCAAAGATCAGGGAAGTCTATATACTGTGGTTTCTTTTTTTTTTTTCTTTTTTTTTTCTGTGATAATAGTAGTTGTTTAGGTAATTCTTATTAAATGGGTCAAATAAAAAATGATTTCTAGAAATTTCCTATTCTTTGAGTATCTGCTGCCTTGCTTCACCTCCATGCTATTATACCAACTGTTACCACTTCTGGACATCCCTGGTCACGGCCACATATCACTCATTGCCATTCTCAATATTTGACTTTCACTTCCTAGAAGTTACTGCTTTGTTTTTAAGCACACAATTTACAATAGTGGGCACCTACTTTCCAGCCTCTTAGTTCCAGACTCTTCTGAATGGTGTCTACATTGCAGTGCCTACCAAACTCAAAGTTCCTTTTCTGATATAATAATATCACTATTAGTTAACCTGTTTGACAACTTACTCTGAACAGGTACTATTCTAAATACCTTGCTGGAGTATAAAACTGCTCATCTAATTCTAAAAAAAAAAAAAAAAAAAAAAATTAGGGTCATACAAACTCCAGTGAGCCTGATGAAGGCAATTTTGATGTAAATTTCATTAAATATGAACAATTATTAAGTCATATTCACTAGGCAACATATACATAGTGGGAAATCCAAGAACTTTTGTGTGTATCTTAGGTTTTATTATAGCAATTAAATTTTCTGTTCCAAGGTTCTGACAAAAGGATTTGCTCTAAATGGTGCAAAAGAAGAAAAATGAATATATTAATCTGCTTGTGATTTCATAGGCTTCTTTTGCTCCCATGCTTATTGTTAAGTCTAAACTTTTGAGTTTCCATCTCTGCACATAAGAGAACCCAATGAACATTATCTAAAAATTATTCTGGAGTTAATAACATTCATCATAATTGCTTCATAATTGCCTTTTGTAAATTTCCAACTGGCAGTGGACATTCTTTATGATCTAGGTGTACATGTAACATTTTAACCTAAGATTTTAAAATACCAGGTAGTGGACTGTATACTCAATGAAGGACATTGAGAAAATGTCACGATTACTGAGCTCAGTCTGGTATTTTCTTCTACCAACAATGACAGCAACACTGAAGTGACATGAAATGAACAATGACTATAATTATTATCAAAATAAATCCTAAAAGGATGGACATATTCTTTTTAGTTTTCAAGAAAAAATGCGCCAAAAATAATGATTAAAAATGAGATTCTATAACTCCAAGGACAAATTTATCATATACTGCAGATTTATCATATACTGCAAATATCACATACTGCAAATATATCAAGAGGGCATTGACATCATGGTAGGTTTGCCTCAAATCTATTATCTTTCAGTTAATGACACCTATTATGATGGAAATTTGAAACCCTAAAGTAACATATTAAGTTGTTCACTTGGTTTGTAACTGGAATTCTTTATTCTAAATTTGGAATGAGAGTTATTATTTTACTTCCAGCATTGATGAGGCTCCCAGAATAGCTGAAATAATTCTCAAAGAAACACATACCCAGAATATTAATAGTAATGTGATCAGATGTCATATAGTCTTTCTTTGGTACCACTAAATCCTTAAAGTAAAAATTTACGTAATCATTTCATTTCCAGTGTAGCCAAAACACATTTATATTCAAGTTATTATGAGTCGTAGACTGCTATAGAGATTTGTCTGAGAAGGGTCTTGGTGACAAGAATATGTAAGAAGACGTTCTCATCCCCCAGTCCAATTCATGCCACATCAGAAATGTGAAAGAATTTACAACCTGTAAGTTTAACTATTGAATTTATTAGCCAAATACTTAAAACAACTGTACCTTTTATTTGAATATCAATAATTATCATAAGCTTGGAGTGTTTGTATACCTATAGCTGCCAGAATAAAGGATAAAGTTAATTCTAGGTGTATAGTCAATACATCACACACAGATATTTTCATTTCTGAATAAAACATATCTGGTGAAAAAATAATAAGCTGCTTTTGGTAAAAAAAAGTTTGACTTCTATTTGAAAGTATTAATTCTTTCTTTAGTATTCTTCCACTTTGAAGTATATTTTTAAAAATAATATGTCCTGGTTATCTTTCCATCTCATTTTCATAGAGTGTCTTTTTTTTTTCTTTTTTTAAATAGGGATAAAGTTTTCCACTGTACAGATGCACAATGATTTACTTAACTGGGTTCCTATATTAAGTGTATGTAAGGTGCTTCCAATTGTTAGTCATAAGAAGTAATGCTTTAATGAATACCTTATATATATATTTTTTTCTCATGTGCAAATGTATCTGTCCATGCATTTACATAAATGAGATAGCTGAATCAAAGAGTAAATGCAGTTGTTGGTTTGGTGAATATTTCCCAACTGACCTCCATGAGATTGTTTTTTTTTTTTTTCCATTTCACAATTCCTTCTAGAAACATAAGAGCCATTTATGAGAATCTCACCAAAAATAAGGTAGTTTTTTTTTAAAGATTTTATTTATTTATTCATGAGAGACAGAGAGAGAGAGAGAGAGAGAGACAGAGACAGAGACAGAGACACAGGCAGAGGGAGAAGCAGGCTCCATGCAGGGAGCCTGACGTGGGACTCGATCCTGGGTCTCTAGGATCATGCCTGGGCTGAAGGCGGTGCTAAACTGCTGAGCCACCGGGGCTGCCCAAAATAAGGTAGTTTAAATTTGAATTTATTATTAATGATGTTGAACCCACTTTCATATGTTTCAGATATTTGTATTTTTCCCATTTCCTTTTTTTTCCTTTAAGATTTTATTTTTAAGTAATCTCTACACCCAGTGCTGGGCTCGAACTTACAACCTGAGATCAAAAGTTAAATGCTTCACCAAGTCAAATCACCTTTTATGTCTTGTCACGGTTGAAGTCACATTTCAAGTTTACCTTTTTGAGACTTTGGATTAGTAATTCTATGGCTAATTCTCTAGTTCTTCATTTTGACTTTCACTTCTTAAAAAACTGGACTTCTTGTTGATTTTTTAAATAAGTTTTACTTATTTATTTATTTATGAGAGAGAGAGAGAGAGAGAGAGAGAGAGAACACACAAGTGGGGGAGGGAGAAGAATAAGTAGATTCTACACTGAGCATTGAGCCTTACATATTATGACCTGAGCCAAAATCAAGAGTCCAGTGATTAACCGGCTGAGCCACCCAGGTGGTCCTTAATGTTGATTTTGATGCTTCTTCATGCTGGCAGTATGTCTTAGGGACCTGTGTCATGCTTCCCCTCACAATGCTCTCTGTGCACCAGCTCTTGACCATCTCATCTACTCTGCTTTTGTGGTGCTAATGACATAGGTGAGAAATAGAAATAAGTTTCCAAGTAGAAGTGGTGGGACTGGATGTTGTTCAGAAACATTTCTGATTTGAGAAAAAAGAAGTTTCCCTCTTAAATCAGTAGACTAATATGAAGGTCTCTTTGGGGTCTCAAGATAAATTATTCAATGGATAGTGAACTGTCTTAATAGGATCTGACACAAAAGCTAGAAAAGTATCAGTCTCTTCATAGGGTTTTGAGTCTTAGTTTTATTTAATTATCATAAAATCTTTGAAATGATGATGCTATTTGATTTCTATTCAGAGATTTTAGTGTCTACTTTTGTGTCTCACGGCAAATATCTAGATTTGAATTTCAGCTTCACTCTTTCCTAGTAGTGATTTTGGGCATATTACTTCAATTATTTCAGCCTTAGTTTCCTCAAGAAGTTAAATGGGGCTGTTAATAGTTTTAATCATTTACGATTATTGAGTATTAAGTGAAATAATGCATATAAATTTCTTAGGATAGCATTTGCCATATCCTAAACAAATACTAAGTGAGACATGATAAATAAATTGGTAATAACTAATAGATAATTAAAAATGCTATTTATTATGAATAATATTAATAATGTTAGATTTACTGGTAAAGGTAATAAACAAAATAAGTCACTTTGAACAATTTGTAAAGAAATTTAAAAATTTATAAAAAATATGAGATTCTGATCCTTATTACATTTTTAATATTCAATATTAAGGTTATTAAATCAAAGTAAATAGCTAAATCAAGTTTGTAGAATGACACTCAATATTACCATCTAACCATCTAACTTACAATAAATATCTAACTTTTATTAAAGAATGGTGCTGTACATTTAAGAATTTAATTATTAATCTGTAGCCTGTTACAACTGTTCAGTTGTTAATATATAGTAAAGGGATGTCCTTGAAAAAAAGTATATTTGTGTCATCACTTGATCACTTTTTAACTTTCGTTTTTTTAAAAACTGGAAATATAATTTAAACATTTTTATCTTCATAAAAAGTGCAGAAAGAAAATTTTCATTAAACAAAATGTTGCTTTTATATATGCATGACGTTCTGACCTATCATATTCCCTTCCTTTTTAACCCATTTTATTGTATGCTTTGTTAAAAAGATTTTATTTATTTATTTGAGAGAGAGCCAGTTTGAGTGGGGGGAGGGCCGAAGAAAGGGGGAGAAGTAGGGAGCCCAGCAGGGAGCCCCATGCAGTTCTCAATCCCAGGACCCTGGGATCAGGACCTTAACCTAAGGTAGATGCTCAACCAACTGAGCCATTCAGGTACCCTTATTTTATGCTTTTCAAATGAAGGACATGTCTACTAAATAGGTTTCACAAACTATTAACGGTTTATGATGTACAGTTTGAAAAATACTGCCCTAAAGTGCATCCTAAAGAATGTTAGTAGTTAGAACAACTTTTTTAAAAAGTTCAATTCTAAACTAAATTTGAAAACCTGTGGCTTTAATCAATTAAACAGGTTTCTCTTGTAAAAGACATCTTAGGGTTTAGTATCCTAGTTAAGAATTTCCAAGAAGAGCGTTGATACAAAATATGGCATTTTCTAATTGTATATGAAACTGTGCAACAGAACACGTTTGGCTCTTCCTTTCTTCCTTTCTGCCTTCTTTCTTTCCTGTCTTCCTGTTTCATTTCTTCTTTCCTATCTTTCTTTATTTCCAGGAATAAGCCACCTTTAGGGAGTAGTTTTCAAGAAATAGACTGCATATATTTTTCACATCCCTCCCATCCCCAAAACTCCACGTTACTCTTGGCTATAACATCTTACTTTTGCATTCTTTAGTTGTCCAAATCACATATTTCTAAGAGTAAACTTTGAATTTGCCAAACACAATTGCTCTAACTCTCTGGAAACATGAACTCGTTCATTATTTTTTCTCATCAAACATACTTATTTTCTATTCCCATTAGTAGGATCTTCATAAATTGCACATGCTGCACAGGTTGACATTATAAAATCACACCTACATCATGAATAAAGATTTACTGTTATAACCCTTTAGTCTATTTAGATGCCAGCTATATTTACTGAGTCCATTTCATAGTATTCTACAGACCACAGAAACAGTTATGCTGTTTTAAATCGATAAGTAATTACTATTTAGTTGTACAGAAACAGAAAATAAATAAAGATCAGAACTAACATTTATTGGATGCTTACTATATACCAAAATTCTTTTCCTTACAAATGTTACATCAGTTAATTTGCTACATTAAAAAACAAAACAAAAACAAAAACAACCCCCCCACCCCTCCCACCTGAAAATCTACTGTAAAGACTGATGATTTAAAACAGCAGTGGTTTATTACATCCTACAGTTCTACAGGTTAGTTGGGCTTAGCTGGACAATTGTTCGGTTGTTTTTGCCTGCAGTCAGTAATGTGAGGGCAGCCCTTTGGCAGCTGGTCTGTGGGTGGAGCATCATCAATGGCCTCACTATATATCTGAAGTCTTGACACTGCCTCTTGTCTGGGTCCCTTTTTGCATATGGTCTTATGATTGAAGACCCCTGAGGTCAAGGCTTGAAAATTCTCAATTTTCCCACATTCTGTTGTTTATTTTAAAAAAAAAAAAATTTTAAGGATTTTATTTACTTATTCATGAGAGACACACAGGGAGAGAGAGAGAGAGGCAGAGACACAGGCAGAGGGAGAAGCAGGCTCCATGCAGGGAGCCCAACGTGGGACTCGATCCTGGGACTCCAGGATCAGGCCCTGGGTTGAAGGCGGCGCTAAACTGCTGAGCCACCCAGGGATCCCCACATTCTGTTGTTTAAAGGAAGTCACAGATCAGCCCATGATGAGAGGAGCCGAGAAATAATTTGTCTGTGTATACCACAGGGATTTCAAATAAAATTTTTATAAGAATGGGTAGAAAGAAAAAGAACTATTTTAAAGCAGAAACCTCAAACAGAATCGAAGTAAAAAGCATCTATTCCTGATGAAAATGAAGTGGTAGCTTATAAAATACATAATATGAAGTAAATACTTGACCTTAATCTATGTTAGGCTGTATTATTCAACTTTAAAAAAATGGTGTAAGGAAAACAAGTTATGATTCATTTCTTTTGTGGGAAAAAAGTGCAATTTAGTAGAAAAAGGGTAGCTATAGAATTGTAGAATCTGGGTTTGTATACTGCTCCTCCAATGACCATTTATGTGATCTAAGGCTAATATAACACAAAGTTTCTTCAGAAGGATGTAGGTAAAAATTAAATGAAACAATTTTAGGATAGCATCAGCATCCAATAAATAATAACTGTTGTTCCTTTCTTTTGCTCCATCACTTTGGACTTTGTTACAGTCCAATTTATTTAAATAAAACAAAGTAGAACAAAACTCCAAACTTCAAATTACTTTCTCCCTAACCTTTCTACTGACTTAAAGTGTACATTAAGTACAGAAGGGTACAGGATACATTTTATATTTTTTTCCTTTGATTTAAAATGTGATGGTAGGGGGATCCCTGGGTGGCGCAGCGGTTTGGCGCCTGCCTTTGGCCCAGGGCGCGATCCTGGAGACCCGGGATCGAATCCCACATCAGGCTCCCGGTGCATGGAGCCTGCTTCTCCCTCTGCCTGTGTCTCTGCCTCTCTCTCTCTCTGTGACTATCATAAATAAAAAGTACTTAGTTTAAAAAAAAAATAAAATAAAATGTGATGGTAGATAGAATGGAAAGAGAAAAATATTTTTTGAGTTTTTTTTAATTTATTCATGACAGATACAAAGAGAGAGGCAGGGACACAGGCAGAGGGAGAAGAAGCAGGCTCCATGCAGGGAGCCCGATGTGGGACTTGATCCTGGGTCTCCAGGATCTGGGCTGAAGGTGGTGCTAAACCGCTAAGCCACTGGGGCTGCCCTGAGTTTTATTTTCAAAATAAGCAGTGAAGCAAAGTTTAAAAATCAACTGAAAAACCATTTTTAAGTGTATGTATATGTGTGTTAGAAGATCGTCATTATACTATTAAATTATAAATGTTTTCAATAGAGATATTAAATTTTTAAAAATCAAAACATAATTTAGTTTGACAGATAACAACTAGTACTTCAGTACCTCTAGAGGAAGTCTCAGCCATATACCAAACTTTGGAAACGTTGGTCATATTTATCACACCACTAAGCACTCCAATTGGGAGACCCAGAAAGAAGGATATGGGGACTTAAAGTCAATTTGATATTTTTTAGCCAAAAACCAGAATGAAATATAAGACACCTAACTGTGGAAAGGGAAGGAGAAAGGCTTCAGGTATATCTCCAGGTGCCTCCAAGGTAGCAAACAGTTAAGGTACTTGCCCAGGCTACCTTCCAAGGTGCTGACTCAGGGTTGGTGTAAAGGAATTCTGTTGGATATGATGGTCTTGTCTTCCTAAAGGTTTCCATCTATCTTCTTTTGTTTGTTTATGTCTATCTTCTGCTGAACCTTTCCTCTGTAGGAAAGAAAAGATTATTTGTTGTTGTAGGGAGGAAGGGGTACTCCTAATGAAAAGAAGACCACTGGTATACGTTGGGGGGTTCTAATAAATTTTTCAGTCACTGTCAGGGAGTCAATCATCTTCCAGAATGATGTGAGAGAGGATCAGTGACAGTGGGGAGGGCAGAGGCAGTAACTGGTCATTTGGCCAGGGTCCTGGGGGTAGCATCACTTCGGTGACTGCCATGTTGGGTCTGAACCAGTGCCAGGCCACTAGGAGGCAGAGAGGGAATAGCAATGAAAGCAGACCAGGAAGTCTTATGGAGGCCAGGCCCAACTGAAAAAAACCTTAATTTGTGATTGCCCCAACCCCACTCCCTCAAAATCAAGATGGTTGAGACAAGCCGGAGTTATACTTAACTTTGTTATGTCTCAGAACATCTTTTGTAAAATATTTGTCCAAAATTCAGAGAAGTATTAGCACATTAAATAATTACTAGAGATTCAAAAGTGACCCTCATTCCAAGTAAGGCAACGAAGGTAATCAGCATTTTAAAGATAATGGCGAAGAGCTATAGGATCTGTTCCATAGCTGTTTCCTGGCAAGAGCCACAAACACAAAATGTTATAGCCTCGCCTTATTCTTGGCCGTTACAGGCATGTTGCTTGCATTATATTTAGACAAATAATATTGGTGCCCTTTTATTAAATTTAAGAATTTTTTTCCTTTTTAGACCTCTTTTGGAATAGATCTATATGCAGTGTGTCCAGTAATATTGAAAGTCCTACCTTCCATGATTTGTGCCATCGCTTGATGAAACGCTCTATTTATATTAAAATGAAGGTGTTCCTAGGGGAGACATAGAGCAGAATGGAACAACAAACAGCTTTAGAGACTGAATATGTGAAATGACAGTGATGGCAAAATGGTAGCTTTTGGTACAGAGAAGCCCAGAGGATGGCAGGAAGGCATAGTGTGAGCCACCGTGGCTTGAACTTGGCAGCTCTCATAGCTTTAAGTACTCGCAGTGTGGCAGCTAATCAAATATTTTTTTTGTCTCACACATTTTGACTTGGTATGTCATTGTAATATGTTGTTGGCTGAAGGTCAGGGAATATATTTTTTCCTTATGTTAACCAAATGAAATATTTTATCAGATAATCATATTTCTTCATGTAATTGAACTCATAGCAATATTGTGATTGCAATGATCTGTTTACTCCAGGTAATGAGAGAGTAAATCATGAAAATCACATTAACTTAAGGTAAAATGACACTCAGACTAGGAAAGAAAGAAAAGAGGAAAGATATGAATTAAAGTACTAAAGTTCTCCCCTTGAAGACCACTTTTCATGGTGATGGGATAGATGTGACTAGAAGTGAGCAAAGGATTTCCTTGGAATTGTTGAGGCTATGCGACCCTGTGTCCACAGACAGCATTCAATGAATGGTGTGAAGAAAGGCCTGGATTTTCCCTCTTGCTTTGTCACTCTTCAGGTATATATATCTTATTAAAGTGATTTTACCTCTTTTGAATGCAAGTTTATTATCTGTGAAATTCCATATTAGGTTAAGTGATCTTTAAGTCTCCTTTCAGACCTGAAACTTGTTATTCTTAATAGAATTCAAAATGATCAAAAATTGAAAATATTATTTATTAAAAGAGGTCAAAATTAATAATTGTCCTGGTGCTTTGGTGAGATTACCTGGAAGTTAAAGCATCATTGTACCAACTAAATCCATTGTCCAGGCTAGTATTTCATAGCTTCAGCTATCCATGTATTAAATAGACTTTTTGAGAATTTTAGAACAGGCAATGGGTTCTCCAACAACTAATCTTTGAGTACAGAAGAATTGGTCTTTAATTCAGGTATAGGTCCTTTCCTAGTACTCCTCAGTTTTTTCCTTTTTAAAATTTATTTACTTATTTATTTAGTAATGGAAAATCTTCTCTATCAGATCAACTGTTGGTTAAGATGACTAGGGCCGTATCTAACCATGATTACAGATAATTTGAATTCTGAGTGCTTGCCAAAAAATTAATTTCAAACTCATTGTTCACAGTAGCTATCAAAAGATCTGCAGACAGAAACAGTATATAGAAAGGACTGCTTAAAAGATGAAATCCTCTCATTATTCCAGACACTTTAAAATCTTCTCCTGGATCTGGTCAGATCAGAGGTTTGGCTGCATACCTGGAAGGTATTGTACTGACCTTATAGAATTGCCTTTGCTAAAATGTTGTTTCAGAGTGATGCCAACAGCACTATGAAGCTTGTCTCTGTGTCCACTTGAAAAGCACAGTTGAGGATGTGAGCTAGTATATTACATGCTACTGGTTTTATGAGGACCATGGGGAAAAATTTCTGTCGGATATTAGTAACAGCAATAATTTTGCTTCTCCTAACAACTGTTCTGATTTTATCTTATATACCTTGTAAACTGTGTAACTGATCAGGATTCTGTTTTCCCACTGACTGAGAAAGCTTATGGCCAGATTTGCAGCCCACCAGTAGCAAGACTTTATGATATGATTTTTTTTTTTTAAGGTTTCCTTCCTGGCTCCATTTTATACCCCTACCGATAATTTTCTTCCATTTATGTCTTCTATTTTTAATTCAAGTTATCCCTTTGTTTTATTCTCTTTTAACTGGAAAAAAGTATTTCTACAACTGGGTGAGATAGGTCTACCTCTATCTATCTATCATCTATCTTTGCTTATATAATGTTTATTTATTTTCCTCCTCTCTTCAAAAAAAAGGACTTAAAAGAGTTTAACAAAATACATGCAGTCATATTTAAAAATATGAACCAATAAATCATAAAACAGGCTGAAAATTATGGTGCACTTACTTGATGGCAAAGATTAGATCAGAATGATTCTTTAATTAGATTCTCTACAGATTCAGGGTGAATAACTCTCCTGTGCCGGACTACTTTCAATTACACATGGATTAACTCATTGTCTACCTTCTCATTATATTCCTTGAGCCGTTACTGGGTACCATCAAAACTGGGGAAGTCACCTCCTACTGTTTTCTTCTGGTTTTACTAATATATCCATATCTCTACCTCCTTCATAAGCAACATATAGTAATAGAAACCTCTCAGCCCTCTTTTGAAAGATTTCGAATTTTTTAAAAGACTTTATTTATTTATTATTTATTTATTTATTTGAGACACACAGAGAGAAAGGCAGAGACACAGGCAGAGGGAGAAGCAGGTCCCATGCAAGGACCTCGATGCAGGACTCAATCCTGGGACTCTAGGATCAAGCCCTGAGCTGAAGGCAGATGCTTAACCACTGAGCCACCCAGGTGTCCCCAGTTTTTTTAAAATAAAATGTCATATATTAAGCATTTTCTACTTCTGGAAAAATTTATTCTGTTTTAAGAGTGATTTCTTTTTCTTCTTAAAGTAGAAGTAATATTATCAAAGTGGCAATTTGGATGCCACATAGAATAGTGAATTACAGGGCAGCCCGGGTGGCTCAGCAGTTTAGCGCTGCCTTCAGCCCAGGGTGTGATCCTGGAAACCTGGGATCGAGTCCCACGTCAGGCTCCCTGCATGGAGGCTGCTTCTCCCTCTGCCTGTGTCTCTGCCTCCCTCTCTCCTCTCTCTTTCTCTCTCTCTCTGTGTCTCTCATGAATAAATAAAATAATCTTAAACAAACAAAAAAAAGAATAGTGAATTACAGGAAAGGGTCTATCTCTACTACTTTCTCTTTTTTTTAATAAAGATTTTATTTATTCACTTGCAAGAGTGAGAAAGCACAAACAGGGGGACGGGCAAAGGAAGAGGGAGAAGCAGACTGCCTGCTGAGTGAGGAGCCCAACATGGCATGCGGCTTGATCCCAGGACCCTGAGATCATGACCTGAGCTGCTTAACTGACTGAGCCACCCAGGTGCCCCTCTACCACTTTCTTACTATGTGGCTTTGGAAAATTGTTCACCTCCTCTGTGCCTAAGTTCCTCATATATAAAATAAAAATACAATTATGTTTATAAATTTAATGTGAGGATTAAATGAGTTGATAGATACAAAGTACTTTGATATAATCATCATCAGTGAAAGTTCCTCAAAAGTTAGGTACAACCTTGGGGATGTTTTATCCATCAATTTTGCAATAAAACAACATTATTAGAAGGAATTAACTTTTGTGATTAATTCTAAGGATTCCTGATATTATAAGAATAAAAGCATAAAAAGATACATAAAACTTCATTTATGAATGCATTTATTCCATAACGACCCTTTTCCAGTAAAGGACAGATCATAACAAATGAAAAAAAGTTAAGAGACACTTGTTTGATCCAGAACTTCACCATTTAATCTCAACTTCACCATTTGCTATTTACATAATTTCTCAATTATTTAACATCTCAGTTTCCTCATATGTAAAATAAAGGTAGTGCCCACTTTTCAAGGTAAGGATGAGAAATATATTTATCAATTGTTTAAGACAGTCTCAAGGCAGTGGCCAGAGAGAGAGAGAGAGAGAGAGAGAGAAGGCGGGGCTGCAAGTTTTCTTACATCTGGACTCTGGGACACCCCCAAACTGAGGGCAAGGAATAGTCCTTGAGAGGCTTTGTTTCTGTTTCTGGGAGTGGAACTTGGCTCCATTCTCTGAGATGTCTGATGTTTTAGACAAGAAACCTTTGTATTACCAGCCGAGTGGCTCTCTGACTGCTTCCTATGCATAGAAATTGGAGGCCTAGAGGTTTCTTCTTATTTTTTCCTTTAACTTATTTAATCAAAACTCAAAGTATTTTTTCAATACCATTATATTAAAATTGTCTGGATTTTCTATGGATCTGATGGGGTTCCACTACAAGTTCCAAAAGGCACATCCATAATTCTTTTTTTTAAGTTTTTATTTATTTATTCATGAAACACACACACACACACACACACACACATACAGAGAGAGAGAGGCAGAGACACAGGCAGAGGAAGAAGCAGGCTCCATGCAAGGAGCCCGACGTGGGACTCGATCCCGGGTCTCCAGGATCAGGCCCTGGGCTGAAGGCGGCGCTAAACTGCTGAGCCACCTGGGCTGCCCCATAATTCTTTTTGAGAGAAACGTGACTCCACTTTGAGCTGTGTGAGGCTGCTATGTGACAATATCCTTAAGATTCTATCTCTGAGAGTGCCTACCAGGTACCATCTGAGATTTTACAAAAGTTATAAACAGAGCAAAGGGCTGCACCCCATGGAGTCTGGCTATAAGCCAAAAACCTATGTGTGATCTTGTCAGCCTGACTGCAGGCAGTTACAAAGACTGTACCTGGCAGCCCCTGTAGGATAAAGCCACCCCCCAACACTAGACTTGGGAC
Source organism: Vulpes lagopus (assembly GCF_018345385.1). Lineage (NCBI taxonomy): Eukaryota > Metazoa > Chordata > Mammalia > Carnivora > Canidae > Vulpes > Vulpes lagopus. The sequence goes on from NC_054829.1 coordinate 107,203,807, forward strand.
ATAGCAAGTACACTGCAGTCTCTGAGGGGAGCTATAGTCATGGAAGGACCCAGGGTCCCTGACTGCTCACACTCTTACAAGTCTGCAGCTTAGCCTAGGTGCCTCTGTTTGGAGGAAGCTTCTTTAACAGGGGCTTCACCTTATTCCTTCCACAGGTATCTCTGCTGAGACCTCCTTTTTAGGAGGAGAGAAGTATCTCGAGAAAACAACTTTCACCACCGTAATTCAGCACTCAGTACTTCTCCACTTCCACTCTCAGTTTCATAAATAGCAAGAAACTGAACTCCAGTCTCCCTGGATGGTGAGATGATCCCTTACATGTCCCTGAATCACCTGACCCTCAGCCAGCACCACTCCATGGGAAACATTGGGAATATTGGGAACCTGGAATACTGAGATTTCCCGGTACTTTATTCTAACTATTTAGCTTCTTATTTATACTACCCAGAATAAGTGATAGAAGTCTTGACAAAAAGTAATGACTTTACTTTTGGCTTCTTGTCTTAATTGATAATCTGACAGCTCAGCTCTCAGCACACCCTTGATTTGATATTTGATCCCAAACATTATTTTACTTTGAGAATTTTTACCAGCTGGGGAGGCGGGCTCTGAGAGACCTATTTTCAAGCTCCAAAGGTCCTGGGCCTTCTATATTTTCCATAGATTCTTTTTGCACACTGAGCAATTTTTCCTTTAGCTCATCTCTCTCTTCTTGTATCTTATCTTTTTAGCTAAGTCAAGCCAATTGCTACTTACAGCATTCTGTGTGAAGACATCCTGGCTCCTATAATGAAGAATGAATCAGAGCCTTATTAGGTATATTTCCTGTCTTCTAAATTACCACAGGTGACAATTGTTCAATTTTTTTTGTACTGAATAACACAAGTCACTCTTTGTCCGGTCTCCAAAAGCCCCCTTTACATTTTTCTGCCTCTGCATATGTTTTTTTCCATCTTCCCAACTGCCACTGCTGCTCACAATCTAGAGCCACATGTTTAAAGATCTAGGGTAACATCCCACTTTCTGGCTTTTTGTTTTGTTTTGTTTCAAAGTTTGTATTTAAATTCCAGTTAGTTAATGTATAGTACACCCCACTTTCAGTAAACATTTCTATCAATTAATAATTGCTGTGCAATAAACTGTACAAAAATCACTAGCTTAAATAATGAGGATATACTCTTTTCTTATGAATCTGTGGCTTACTGGGTGGCTTCTCTGCTAGTTTTTCTTGCAGTTATTCATGTGATTACATTTAGCTGCAGGCTGCTTGTACAGAAAGGCTCAAGATGGCTTCACTCATGTTTGGCAGTTGGTTCTATCACATAAGATGCCTCAATTCTTCTTCATATGGGTCTTCATCCTCTAGTATGCTAGAACGACTTCCTTCCATGAAAGTTTCAGGGCAATTTCCAAGAAAAAGAAGGTAAATGTTTTAAGGCCTCTTAAGGTTTAAGCTCTGGAACTCAGACAATGTTATTACTGCTGCAGCCTATTGAGAAGCAGTTGATAAACCCAATCCAGATTCAAGCATCAGGAAAATGAACTCTACCTCTTGTCAGGAGAAGCTGCAAAGGACTTGTGGTCGTAGTTATTGTGCCTTAATAGTATCGCTCATTGAAATGAGAGGATTGTGTCTTGACCAGTGTGTGTCTTTAAAAGCTTGCTTCCCCTCTGGAGGTAGTTATTCCACAAAACGTTTCTGCAAGCTGTTTCTCTTGGCTCAGCTCTTGAAATCTTGCTTCTACCACTACGTGTCAAACCTCAGCCCTCGTGTTTCCCTGGTACTCCTTTATTGTTGCTCTCCTCTAGGTAGTCTCTTCTTGTAATGGCTTGCCTGCTCTGTTTCATTGAGTTTTATGGGCTAAAGTATGTCCTTTGAAAAAGATATGAAGTCCTAACCCTCGGTACCTTGGAATGTGACTTTATTAGGAAAGAAGGTCTTTAAGAGGTAATTAACTTGAAAGAGGACATTAAGGTAGCCCTAATCTAAATATGGCAGTGTCCTTAAAAGGGGGAAATTTGGATATAGATACGCACCGAGGGAACATGATGTGAAGATATGAAGAGCACCATGTGAAGCCTAAGGATTGGAGTGACGCATCTATAGGTTATAGAATGCCAAAGATTGCCAGAAAATCACCAGAGGCTAGAAAGAGGCAAAGAAGAATTTCCCTAAAGGTTTTGGAGGGAGCATTTATCTGCCAACACCTTGTTATCAGACTTATAGCCTCCAGAACAGTTAGACAGTATATTTCTGTTATTTTAAGCTACCCAGTTTGTAGCACTTTGTTAGACCGAACCTAGCAAACTACAACAGACAATTTCTTCAGGAATTTTGAATCTTCAACTGCGTACATTGCTGTCCACATGCCAATTAGTTCCCATGTCATTTCAGTTTCCTCCAAGATCACCCTAAATATTACCATCAATGTCTCTGGTTTGTCATAGTTGAGTTAACTTCCCGGTGCTTCAAGACTATGCCCTGGTAACTCACATTTTATAATATTTTTAGATCTTAGTGTCTAGATCTCAGAAGAAAGCAAAGCTTTAATCATAACAGTATAACTTTCATTATTATTAGAAATGGCAGTCATTTTCAGCAGAGACCTGAAGAAAGACCTATTAGGAAATATCTGTATTTTTTTTAAATTTTTATTTATTTATGATAGTCACAGAGAGAGAGAGAGAGGCAGAGACACAGGCAGAGGGAGAAGCAGGCTCCATGCACCGGGAGCCTGATATGGGACTCGATCCCGGGTCTCCAGGATTGCGCCCTGGGCCAAAGGCAGGCGCCAAACCGCTGCGCCACCCAGGGATCCCGAAATATCTGTATTTTAATACACAATGATAAGACTAATTCCACATAAAGGGGTGATGCAGAATTTTATTTTAAAAAAGTAATTAGAAGAATCTCCAAAATCTAGAGAAATCAGAAAACAAATTTGACATGCCTATAAACTAATATGAAAAAGACAAAATAACAAAAGGAAAATCTCATTTGGTTTCCAAAAGCCTTCCTTGCATATCACTTCATTTTTGATAGGGATTTCTCCCCCCAATTCATGCCATCAAAGAGAAACAGACTATTGGTATTATTCATAGAATATGTTGTACCTCTACAAAAATTAAAATGAACAAACTAAGAGGATTCACTGAGGTGAGAGTACCCAGGTAAAATTAATCGCTTCCATCATAGTATAAATAGAAAAGGACTCCATATAAGCAGTGAGACTTCCGAATGAGAACGAAGTCATTTTATTAGAGCTGAAAACATATGATGGAAGAGTTAGCATGGCTTATCCTGGCCTAGATTAAACCCAAAGCAAACCTTCCAACTGTTGTTGAATTACAAGTTAAAAAATCTTCAGAAAGTTTTCTTTAAGTACATATCTCACAAAATTTGAGTTTTTATGAAAAATTTACAAGCTGAGAAACTACTTTCCCATAATCTTATGAAGAACAAATATTAAATTTAACATTTAAAGAAATGTATAGTGTTTTAATGGAGATATGTTGAAAAGAAATTTTTTTGTTTATATTTTTAGTTACCTGGCACTTACATTTATGTCATTAATATATCTAAGTATTAATATAAGTGTGTTCTTTTGTGTGTTCCTTCCCAAATGCTTTCATAATAACATGCTAAGTCTAAAATTCCGTTTGTATAGAAATTTAGGAAATAAATTGTAGGCATGTTGTTTATTATTACATATCTTCATATCCAGAAATCCACTTTAAATCTTGTTTCTTAGGGAGTCTAATATTCCCATTACTTCACATTTGATATTAACTCAAAAATAATTTACATAACTTGCTTCTTTCAGATAAATTACGATATCTTCTTCCTTTTTCTTTCCATCACCTACCCTTCACACCACACACACACACACACACAAACACACACACACACATCCTTTATTTTATTTTACTTATTCATGAGAGACAGAGAGAGAGAGAGATTGGCAGAGACACAGGCAGAGGGAGAAGCAGGCTCCATGCAGGGAGCCCGATGCAAGACTCAATCCCGGGACTCCAGGATCACAACCTGAGTCGAAGGCAGGCGCTAAAATGCTGAGCCACCCAGGGATCCCCTATTTTATTTTACATAGAAATATAATCTACCATTATATTACATCTCTGGTTTTCCAGAGCTTTTGCCATCAGATTATGACATTATTAACTCACACTTACTTAAATAATTAATTAACTTATACATTTGGAGGGTAAAAAATCAGACAGAGATTTTGAAACATTTATTATTCTTGTGGCTATCCAAGCAGCTTCAAAGGACTTTAGATTACTTGTCGCCCTGTGTTCATCATCTTCCATTCAATCTACAGTGCTTGAAATCACCACGTTCAACTGATCATCTTTAAAAGGGTACATAAACTTCCAAAAATAAAAATAAAAATAAAAAAATAAAAGGGTACATAACTAAATGAAACACTTAACTATTACTTTAGGAAAAAAATCACATTAACAAGCAATTGTCCTCTTGTGCCATTCTCTGTAACTCAGCCCCCCCCCCCCCCCAGTGACCTTGACTTGGGCTAGAAAGAGGAGTAAGAGATGCCCTTTGAAACTGCCTCTCCTAGGAAGATAGGAAGAGCTGAGCTGTTTTTCCACTCTCTTCCTCCCTTTCACAGACGTTTAGTAAAATCTCCTGGTAGCTCAGAACAAGTAGTCTTCATTACTTATGCTATCCATCTAAATTTGAAATGAATTTCCTACAACTTGCTTTTAAGAGTTTTAAGATGAGTACACTGTAATTTAAAAGTGATTGAAAAATAAAAATTATTGGAATATTAGAGGGAGAAGGAGAAGGCGAGGAGGTAGATAGGTAGCTGATGGATAGGCAGACAGGCCAGATATTTTAGTTGTAAAACCGGAGGTAGTAGTAGAACATCATAAAAATAAGACTTGTCTTAGAAGTTTAATACTGCAAATGCCATCATAACAAAAAGCGTTTGGGAAAAGATTCCTGTTCTGTCAAGTTTTACCCTCAGCCACTCTTTTTCTTCTTTTTTTTTCCCTCTACAGAGCAGTGAACAATATTCCCCTGGTAGCCCTGGAACATGTATGCATGAAACCATGGATCCAAGAAAATGTCAATTGCTAGCTCCTCTCCCACTAACTCACTTAATGACCTCTGGGAACTCTCTTAACCTCATCTGTAAAATGGGGCTAATAACATTGACCTGTTTTATTGGCTGCTGGGAGGTTTGGCAGTGAATGTTTGAAAAGCACTTTAAAAATACCAATGAAAAATGAAAAAAAAAATAGGAAAGGTCATTTAGGTGACAGCAGAAATGCACACAGTATTTGAGGCGAAGCAGGTTAAACAAATATACAGTGGAGACCAGGCTCTGGAGTAAGGGGTTGTTCCACATGGTGGGCAATTCAGGCTCTTTCTCTTCAGTGGCAACAGCTAGTTTATTAAGCATTAGGTAAGACAACACCATCAGGAAGAGGGTGTTTGAGTCCTAGGGAGCGGTAATTTCATTAGTGATGGCTCAAAGCAAATTAGGACTGTAAATATTTTTGAAAACGTAAATGCAAAGACAACTAAAGGGAAAAGGGAAAAAAAGCTCAGAGACAAAAACAGAGTTTTTCTACATAAGTGCAAAAATGCATAAGGGTTGAGAGCTATCTGGGAGTCAGAATGTTGAATATCAGTATCGGATCATCAAGAAGGAGACAATGCAAGGAAAAACACACCTGGCCCAGAGCCTCTCCTCAAGGAAGGGATGTCTAATTAAGGGTAATGCATTTATCCAGGGCAGACATTGGCAGGTAAACAAATACTTCCATAAGCATTTCCTTGTCAAAATAACTAGTTTTGAACACCTATTATGTTGTCAGACATATACTAAATACTTTAATAATTTCAATTAACCCTCTCAATAAGGCTAGAGGGTTGATGGTATTATCCTCACTTTACATGAGAGGGAACTAAGGTTTAAGTAACTTTCTCCAGATCATAAATCTAAGAGACACATGATTCTAAGCCCACCGTCTGCAACTACAAATATGAATGTAAAAAAAAATATGAATGTACACCCCAACTGACCATCCAGAAACAAGGCAGGCATTCAGACAAAATCAAAGCCCATATTGACCTTAATTGTGTAGGACCAGGTTTCTCAGTAACACATTTATAAGACTTTTGCTTGTAACAGACAGTTCATGTGTATCATTTGCCTATAAAATTACTTATCAAAATGTTATACACACACACACACACACACACACACACACAAAAGACATAACTCTTAAGTATACAACACCTTGAATTTTCACAAGCTGAAGGTCCATATAGCCAGCACCCAGATCAAGAAACAAAACATGACCAGTACCCAGAAGCCTCCTTATCCCCTCCCCTTATAGGCATTGTCCCCCCAAAGGCAATCCCTACCATGCCTTTGAACATTATAGGTTAGTTTTGACTATTCATGAATTTAACGTAAAGGGAGTTATAATGTGTGTATTCTTTCACATTAGGTTTCTTAGCCCTCACCTTTTACAAGTGTCTGTCAATTTATTGTGTGTAGTTGTTGTTACTCATTCTCATTGCTAATAATATCCCTTAAAGTAACTGTAGGGCAGCATATCTATTTTCCTATTGATGAACATCTGAATAGTGCCCATATTGGGTCTATTATGAATAGCATTACTATGAGTATCTTACTCATGTATTTTGGTAAACACATATATGCAGTTCCATTGAGTATGTTTCTAAAGCAGAATTTGTGTACCATAAGGTGAGCATATGTTTGAAACTAATTATATGGTTTTACAAAATGTTTGTACCAATTTATACTCTTATGTGCAGTGCATTTATACACCTGTCTCCACATGCTACCAACATTTGTTTTTTTTTTCTTTTTCTCATTTTGATTTTGATTGTATATTTGACTGCTATTACTCCCTGTATTTGAGGAAAAAATATTTGTAAAAGAATTTTGTAGTAAGATGACTTAATTATCTTATGTAGCAGAATCCCAATGTAACAGAAACTTTTGTCCATCATTTTCATAGGTATAAACTCCACGACTAATTGTAGTTGGCCTGAAAATCCCCATTGGAATTGATGGAGAATTTTCTTTTCCAGATTTTTCTTTTCTTTTCTTTTCTTTCTTTTCTTTTCTTTTCTTTTCTTTTCTTTTCTTTTCTTTCTTTTCTTTTTTTTCTTTTCTTTTCTTTTCAGATTTTTAAATTTATTTATGAGACACACACACACACACACACACACACAGACAGAGACACAGGCAGAGGGAAAAGCAGGCTCCCTGCAGGGAACCCGATGAGGGACTCCATCCCAGGACTCTAGGATCACACCCTGAGCCAAAGGTAGACTCTCAACCACTGAGCCAGCCAGCTATCCCTCCTTTTCTTAAAAAAATAAATAATATGCAGAGCAATGATCTCTCTTTAAGACCATTTCACCTTTGACCTAAGTCTTAACGAATTTATAAACTCTCTATTTATCTTTTCTCTCTTAACACAAAAAACAAGGTATCACACAAAAGCCATTCTGTTTATGGCGGCAGTATCAGGAGAGAGAGGAAAATGGATAATCCAAAGTGCCTCTGAAAGTAATAGATTTTCTAATTGTTCAAAGGATTTTTACTGTTTCTCAGTCATCTGTCTCCATGTAGTTTGGTGTGTCTGAAGAAGTGATGTGAAATTTGATCTTGTAATGGATTCCTGATGAAGTAAAATTGGAGGACATGTGGGATGTATGCAGTCTCTGTCCAAAGGATAAAAATGAGTGGGCCACAGAGAGGGGTGAGATGCAAGGAGCCCTGAGTATTAAGTCCGGAGATTTAAACTCCATTCTTGGTTCCACCATGGCTTTATAACCTTACCTGGTATCCTCTCCTCTCAGATCTGACCTTTTTTGGCTGTAATTATACAGTTTCTAAGGCATGTTTCTGAAAGTAATGCTAATCCAGAGTCCTGCACTCCACCCCAAGGTAGTGAATTAGATTTTCTGGTATGGGGCTGTACAATTAACTTTTAAAGGAAGTACCCCAATGATTCTTCCCATTGAAGTTTAAGAATCACTGCTCTATGATAGCTCTCAGGGAAGCATTTTTCAGACTTGCCTTAGGATAAAAATGGCCATGACTGTTCATTAGAGATATAGGTGCCCAAGCCTCTAGAGTGACCCTAGGTATCCAGATTTAGTAGGTCTGGAATGCATCCTATATGTCTGAACAAGCTCCCTCAAGAATACAAATGATCAAATAGAGTTGAGAAACACTATTCTCTCTCTATAGGATAGTAGTTCTCAACTGCTTTCTCCAAATTCCCTGGAGTTCTCTTAAGAACCTTATGGCTGGAAAAGGGTAGGATGAGAGAAAGGGGTGAGGTGAAAGTATACACATGTTGAGTTAATGCTTAAGCCCTTTTAAATGTTTAAAGCCCTCTGATTGTATCCAGGGTTTATCCATTTCCATGTAATTTATATATTACATTGTATTATAAATATTAGGTATCCAGTTTAATTTTTATTAAAAAAAAAAAGAGTTCCCAGCTAAATTGTTTGAAAACCACTGCCTACTTAAAGGTCTCGCTGCTTTTAACAATTAAACATTTTTGTCGGGACACCTCGGTGCCTCAGCAGTTGAGCGCCTGCCTTCGGCTCAGGGCATGATCCTGGAGTCCCTGAATCGAGTCCTGCATCAGGCTTCCTGCGTGGAGCCTGCTTCTCCCTCTGCCTGTGTCTCTGCCTCTCTCTCTGTGTCCCTCATGAATAAATAAATAAATAAAATCTTTAAAAAAATAAAACTGAAATTAAAAAAATTAAACATTTCTGTCAATTTTCTTTTGACATATATATCTACATAGAATATATATACGTATATATATATTATATACAAACATATATATTCATTTATACACAGAAAAGTGCATGTGTACATAAGTGCACAAATATGTGACTTTTTACTATTTGGAACACATTCAGACCAAGAAATGTAACCTGACCAACATCCCCAAAGCCTCAGTCATATTCTTCCTAGCCACTATCCTTACTCAAAAAACGACTGCTTTGGTGACTTCAAATATCACAGATTAATTTTACTTGTTTTTGAACTTGACATAGCAGAATCATTCAGCATACACTTTCTTGTAACTGGCTTCTTTTACTTGGCACTACATTTGAAATTCATCTATATTATTCTGCTATGTCAAGTACTTTCTCATTCTTCATAGTATTCTATTGTGTGACTATCCCACAATTTATTTATCTATTCTACTGAGGATGGCCATTTGGATAATTTCTAGATTTTGGATAATGCAAGCAGTGCTCTATAAACATTCTTTAACAGGCCTTGGGGTGAATTTATGTTTGCATTTCTGTTGGTTACATTCTTAGGAAGGGGATTACAGGATCCTAGAGTGTAGTGGATATGGTCAGGTTTTATAGATGTTGCCTAATGGTTTTCCCTACTGGGTATACCAGTTTTAATTCTCCAGTATTATGGTTGCTTCACACCCTTACCACCACTTCATAATTTCTGCCTTTTAGTCAGTGGGTGACTGGGTAGAGGGTTATATAGTTTTACGCCATTATTATATTTGTTATTTTTTTATGTTTATTGAACATTTGGATATGTCTTTTGTGGTATGTCTATTTAAATCTTTTGCCCATTTTAATATTTTAAACATTGTATTCCTTCTCTAGCACTCCCCCTTATATCCCTTGTGTGGATTCAACTTTCTAACATATATTATTTTCCTTCTCCTGAAGAACTTCTTTTAACATTTCTTGCAAGGCAGGTCTTCTGGTGACAAATTTCCTAAATTTCTGTTTGTTTGAAAAAGTCTTTATTTCTCCTCCACTTTTGAAAGATAATTTCACTGAATATGTAATTCTGAATCACTGGGATTTTTTTCGATCAGCAATTTTAAATATTTTGCTCTATTTTCTTTGTGCTTGCATGGTTTCTAAGAAGATGTCCAATGTAATTCTTATCCTTTTTCCTTTATGGGTAATATCCTCTCCATCCCTACCTGAGCTTCTTCCAAGATTTTCTGTTTGTCTTTGAATTCTGCAGTTTAAATGTTTTGCCTAGACATAGATATTTTGATATTTATTCTGCTTGGTATTCTCTGAAATAACTGGATTTTTCCTTAATTTTGGAAAATTCTCAGTTAATATTTCTTCAAATATTTCTCCTTTTCATTACGTGTACGTTACATCTTTATTACTGTTTCACAGTTCTTGGGTATTCTATTCCATATATATTTTTCACCCTTCTTTCTCTCTGTTTTCCAGTTTGGGAAGGTTCTTTTTTAAAATTTTTATTTATTCATGAGAGACACAGAGACATAGGCAGAGGGAGAAGCAGGCTCCCTGAGGGGATCCCAATGTGGGACTTGATCCCAGGACCCTACGTTCATGACCTGAGCCGAAGGCAGACTTTCAACCACTGAGCCACCCAGGAGTCCCAGTTTAGGAAGCTTCTATGGAGATTTCTTCGAACTTGCTGACTTTTCCTTTAGCTGTGTCCAGTCTACTGATGAGCCCCATTAAGGACATTCTTTATTTTTGTAATAGTGATTTTGATATCTAGCATTTTCTTTTGGTTCTTCCTTAGAATTTCCACAGTCTGCTTACATTTCCCATTTGTTTTTTGCTGTTTATTTTTTCCATTAGTGCTCATAGCATATCAGGTCATTTTAAATTCCCAGTCTGATAATTCCAAAATCTCTGCCATGCCTGAGTCTAGTTCTGATACTTGCTTTATTTCTTCAGACTATGTATTTACCTTTTAACATGACTTTATAGAAAGTCAGACATGGTTTATCAGGAAAAAGGAATGGAGGTGCCTAAGTTTTCACTGTAAGGTTTATGGTTATATGGCTAGCAGTAGACTGTGTTCACTGTCTCATGTAGTTGTGTTGTCATAGGCTAAAATTTCCTGTTAGCCCTGTTGTCATAGGCTAAAATTTCCTGTTGTCTCCCCTATTGTTTTGGTGTTCCCTGAGAGACTCCTTGGGGACTGAGATTTGCAGGTTTTTTTTTGGCTTTAATACTTGACAGGAGCCCTATCAATGTGGTGGCAAGGTATGGCACCAGGGAAGCATCCTCTATGGTCTATGGTTAGGTATCCATCCTCCAGTGAGCCTCAGCTGGGTGTGCTATTTCCCACATTAAAGGCTAAAGGAGGGGTAGCCCAGGTGGCTCAGCAGTTTAGGGCCGTCATCAGCCCAGGGTGTAGTCCTGGAGACCCGGGATCGAGTCCTACATTGGGCTCCCTGCATGGAGTGGGCCTCTCCCTCTGCCTGTGTCTCTGCCTCTCTCTCTCTCTCTCTCTCTCTGTCTCTCATGAATAAATAAATAGGATCTTTAATTTTTAACAACAACAACAAAAAAGGCTAAAGGGGGTTGGAATTGAGTCTCTTCCTTTCCCAGGTCAGTTAGACTTTGTTAAAACTTCAGCTGGTTAGGCTCTGGTAAAATAGTTTACCTTAAAGGCAGGCCTTGTCAAAAACAGAAAGTTCTGGGCATATTTCAGAATGGATACTTTTCCTCTTCTGCTGCCAGAAGTAGGGGGGGATTTTCCATCTATTGTTAGGCTGTTAAGATTTGCAGTAACATCCTCAAGTTGTAACCTTATAGTTTGATAAAGCAGAAAAAAATTTGTAAGTATTACAGATTTTTAAAAATTCATTTTTGATAAAAAAATCATTTTTCATGATAATTCTCTTGACTATTAGGTAGAGAGTCCATATTTTATTTAAATCTATGACCTTTCTGAAAGAGAGCAAATCGTAAGTCACAAATTTACACTCTGATGGGTAAGACAAAGATACTCTAAATAGCTTATGCATCCTAGATATTATTTAAATGGTGTTCATGATTCAGTTTTGGATAACAAAAGATAATTTTAAATAGTCTTTCTTCGTTTTAAAAAATAGAACTATTTCGAGGTGGTGGATTTGATATGTTAGTTTGAGAAATTTAAGCATTATTCTTCCAAGCCTCTATCTGTAAAGATATAAAATAGAGAGAGATCAGCTTTAATTAAGCTCTTGTCTATATAATTCCCTTACAGATAAAAAAATATCACAGGAGTTTTTAGTTGTTGGTTGTTGAATACATTATGTAAAGTAGAGGCCTTTGCTTTTTTTAATTAGATTATTTTATGATGTTACACAATTTGGAATTAGTGAAGACCAAGAGTTATTTAAATTATAACTTAGGGAAATCAGCTCTCTGTGTAAGCATTAAAAAAAGGGAACTAATAATAAGGTAGAAATCTGTTTAAAGATAAATGTTAAAGGAAACATATGTGCTTTAAGGAAATACTGAATCCAATTATAATCTGACAGCTATTTCATGGAGAGAACAATGCATTAAAATATTTGGACCTCCAAACACATAATGTACAATACTACAGTATAACTACTTTTGAGTAGCTAATAAAAATATTCAACTGTTTAATAGGACTTCCAGGGCCCAGCTTTATGTGTGTAACATTTTTTTCCTTTAGTATTGTCTTTTCAGTAGTTAGATTCTTATTCCAAATAGTTCACCAGTTTAATTTATTATTTTTCCAACAAAGATAAGTAAGTTTCAGGTAGCTAAATGTCGATAATATTGCCTTTTCTTAATACAAGATAAGTACTAATTTTTTCCAAATGATACATCAATGAGGCATGCAATATGTGTTCAGCTGTTCAGAGAATAAAAAAACCACAACCAAGATATGGCAAATTAAAAGACTGTGGTAGCACTGCAGGGGGTGGGTAGGGGGAGGGATGCATTGCTACTGAGGATTTTCACTCCAGCTTAATTCATTTTCACCAGGAGTGGTGTCTGCAGCAGGAGAATAGTATCTGACCTCCAGAAATTGCAAGTCGTACTTTCACAGTTGCCTACTTTGCATTTGCCACTGACACCCCTCTTTTTGCTACTCTGAAATAGATATAGAGAACTCTGTGCAAAAGGGAACTTATTCTTTCAAAGCACCATAGTTGAGAATTTTTCCATATCTTGCTCTGGTAAACGTGTTTTTTTGCCTTTGCTTTTCCTACCATATTTAATAAGTTTTATGATGTCTCAGATTTTTCTCTCTTAATTTTGAAAAGTTAATTAAAAGAAGTGGAAGAATGGGATGGAGAGTTTCTAACAACAAGTCATATTCATTTTGAACAGTAAAAATAATTGCTGTGAGAAATTAAGGTGCAAGCACATGCCTGCTATAATTGGTGCATACTTATTAGGAGCTCTTCGTTTGCAACCTCTCTCTGTGTTTGGGGCCCATGATAACATGGATACTTAAGGGAAAAGTATGATTAGAGATGGTGTAGTTCATTCAGTAAACATTTCTTACTGTTTGATGTGACTGAACTGAGCGTCACATATGATTTTACACTTTTATCCTTTCAGACAACTGACAGGTCTCTAATCTCCATCTTAGAACCTTCACTCAGCTTGAACTTTGGCTCATAAAGGTCATTTTTGAACCACTTGGGACAAAGAGCCGCATCCGTGAAATCCCACAGAGTCGATAGATACGATAATAGCTTTAGGCACATTTTCTTAAGACCCAAGGGGAAAGACAATTTCAATAAATGTAAAACTATGCCATCTACAATCCACACAATATCTTAGAAAATCTCATAGGAATAAATCTTCTCTTTTCCTTCAGGCAAGATACTCCTTAACAATAACAATGCAAGACACTATTAAGGGCATAAGGTACTGACTATGGCAAAAAAAAAAAAAATCCTACACACAATCTATTAGATGTAGATCCTCAAACACAAAAAGAACATTCATTCGATATACCTCTCTTGCCTCACAACTGCTTGTGAAGCATGTTTTGAATATTTAGACCCTAAATTGTTAAAAAGACTATGAATTATATGAACCAAGTTAATAATGTAAAAATGACTTAGGTATATCTTTCAATTATGGAATGATTTAAATGTGGTTCCTCTTTTAGGTTTACCTTTTAGTCTCCAGCTAATAAAACAAACAAACAAAAACAAAACAAAACAAAACAAAACAAAACAAAACAAAAACCAAAAAAACTCCTCACAGGTTAGATATGTCAGGATAATTAACAGAAGTTTCCTTAGCAGCAGATGTCTGAGATAAGTAGTAAAGGGCATTCTCTTCCCTTGACATGTCATCAAAGGGAAAAACAGCAAATATTTAAATGAAAGAAGTGAAAACTATGTTAGTGCATGTTTTAATATTTGCATAATTAACAGATTTTTAAATAATGACTTAAGCTGTAGGAAAATTAAGAGATCTCATGACCATGTTAATATTTTTTCTTGCCTGCCACAAATTAACGTATTGTCTTTGATTTTTTTCCCCTCAATATATTTCATGATGCAAAGGAATGCTTCTTGAAAGTAAAGTATCCCCTCCAGCAAAATATTTCACTCAATTTGCCTCAGAGAATTCCACTGGCAGGGAAAAAAAAAAAAGATGCTTTGGAAAAACTTAAAACTCAACAGCTTAAAAGTGTTTTTTTTTTTAAACCGCTTGTTTCAAATAAGATTGTTCAATAAGTCAAAATAAGTGAATTCCAAAATTCAAATTTTTATTTTGATATTACACTTAAGCTTTATCTTCATATTCTATATTTTGTGTCTTTTTTTCTCTTTTGCATTGACATTAAGTAGTAATGTGAGTGCAATCAACCACAAATCTCACCCTCTGAAATAATCTCCATGGAGATTATATTAGGAAGGGTTTTCTTGTTTACTTTTAAAAGGTCTCCTGAATATAGCTGATGCCAACAGAGAAATTCTTCTAAAGGTAGTATAGGGATTTTAATCTGCCCCTTACCAGGAAGTGATGGAGGCCAATGCAAATAGCACTCATCTGATTCTGTAAAACTCATAATAAGAAATAATGAAGCATCTGGTAGACAGCAAAAGGTCAAGGAAGAAACATTTTGAAATGGAAAGTGTATCAGTCCCTCTGGCAAAGACTTGGAGGTTGGCAAAGACTGTTGTTGCTTCAGGAAGCTCTTGTCTCTCACTTTCAGACTAAGAATATATATTTCTCCATGTATTCAGTGTTGCGTTCAGAGCAGAATCAGTTCTGAGTACCAGTAACAGAGCATGAGCATGGTCTACCTTTCCCCCTCAGAATTAGTTTGCAGCAGTGATTCTCAAATGTTGTTGCTGCTTAGAATCACCAGGAGAGATATTAAAACTTGCCATCTTAATTAAATCAGAGGCCCTGGGCACCAGTTTTGGCTAAAGGTCTGCGGGTGCTGGCAATGTGCAGCCAAATTTGAGAACCAAAGATTCAGAGCATTCAGAGGGCATAAGTAGCATTCAGGTCCATGTGTGTGGACCTGCAAATATAAGGCACTCATATTTCCATATTGGCTGTAAAATGGGCATAGGGAATGATGTAGAACCATTAGCAAATCCTTGTGTAAAAGAATGGGGTGACAGCGAAATTATTAGGATAAACACTAGGATTAGATGTGCAAAGGTGTTTCCCACTCACAGTATATGGCTTAATTTCTTATGAAAGGGATTTGGATATAAATGAGATTCATGTAATTGAAGTTTCCTGAATATTCACTTTTTGGGAGATTATCTTCATTTTGGTAAGTGAGAATGTTTCTGGACCTTGGGAAGAGCAAACTTAAATGATATAGAATCAAATTTCTCAATATGCTGCCACCGATGTGGGAGTTGTAGCTTCAGGAGGAATACCACCTGATACACTGCCAAGAATATCACTGATAAGTCTAGCATGTTAAAATCAGCCTGCCCACTTGTGGGCTCAAGTATATCAACTTTTTTCCCCCTTATTTATCTGGAAGTTTTCAACTACTAGTACTTTGGTCATGTAAACACTCTCACACCCTTTTCAGACACGAGCTTCAAATGAGTGACTCATTGGTTGGCTTTTACCCCTAGTCTTAAAATCTAAAAAAACTAATGTTAGAGTTAATTAGTCATCTAATTTATACAAAAGAACGGTAGGATGATGGTTTTGATAATAGTGGCCATTCTGTGTCTCATGGCTGATATTATAATACATTAAATCCAGACTTCTCATTTTATTGATTTTCTTAAAAAGCAGAAAATTTGCCATTAGCCTATATTCTGATTCTGTTGTATATATTTGAAATAAATTAATATTATAGGGGACTCTTTCTCCTTAAAAATTGTATTCTATCTTAATCAGTTTAAAATAAAGCGTTCTAAGACAACTTCAAAATGTTCTGAAGTTGCATTGTAGTAATAATTACACTCTATACATACAACAAAAAATCACTGAGTTGTACACTTAAAACAAGTAAATTTCATTAAATGTCAATTACACCTTGTTAAAACTGCTAACAGGAATGCATGGGTGGCTCAGCAGTTGGGCACCTGCCTTCAGCCCAGGGCGTGATCCCCGGGACCCGGGATCGAATCCCACATCGGGCTCCCTGCATGGAGCCTGCTTCTCCCTCTGCCTGTGTCTCTGCCTCTCTCTCTGTCTCTGTGTGTCTCTCATGAATGAATAAATAAAATCTTTTAAAACAAACTGTTAACAAAAACAAAAGAAGAAACAAAAACAATATAATTTAGTGGAAAGTCATTTAAATAGTAAAATTCTTGTTGTACCCTGCATTGTAGCTGTATCATTTGATAAACACGGACAACATTTTCTCTCTGGGTCTTGATTCCATCATGAAAAACGTTTATCTGCCACCATTCCACCCTTTGAAATTCTGCCCATTCTTGAAGGACCACCTAATGTCTCATTGTTTAACAAAATAGAGTTTGGTAAGTTCCATAAAAGGAAAGAAGCTTGTTTTTTGATGATCAGTGATCCTCATGGAACAGAGTTTGAAGGAGTAGGAGACAGTGAATACATGATAAGTTTATGTTTGGAATATATTTTCCATTATTTAACAAGTAAAATTTTCAAGGTATACAGAATTGTTGAATCACTATGTTGTACACCTGAAACTAACAGGATATTGTATGTTAACTATACTGGAATTATTATTATTATTATTTTAAAAATTTTATTTATTTATTCATGAGAGACACACACACAGAGAGAGAGAGAGAGAGAGTCCGAGAGACAGGCAGAGGGAGAAGGAGACTCCATGCAGGGAGCCTGACATGGGACTCAATCCCAGGTCTCCAGGATCAGGCCCTGGGCTGAAGGCCACTGGGGCTGCCCCCTATACTGGAATTAAAATACATCTTTTCAGAGAAGCCAAGGAAGCTTCTTCTTAAGAAAGGGACACTTGATTTAACATCTGAAGATTAAATAGGAGCTAGCTAGGTAAGAAGGGAGGAAATAATGTATCAGTCTGAGAGAACAGTACAGACAAAAACACTTGACAGAACAAACCATGGTGTATACACACAATGATGAGCAAAAGTCTAATATGATTGGATCAAGGAAGAAAGATGATAATCATTCAGGATAAGACAGCAACCCAGACCACATCAGTTCTTATAGATCATTCTCAGTTATGACTACCAAAGAGCAATGGGAAACTACTGGAGAATTCTAAGCAGGAAGATGATATAAGTTGGTTGCTTCTAGAATAGATTGGTCTGGTTATTTTGTCAAGTAAGGGAGGGTAAGATACCAAAACAGATGGAAATAGAGTAATATAGATAAACAAATTAGTAGAATATAGCAGAGCAGGCAAGAGATGATAAGTTGCTCTAAGAAGGTGGTGGGGAAACCATGGATATGGAAAGATTCAAGAAATATTTAGTAGGTAAAACTGACAGTATATTGTTAAAGAATTGTTTAGGATGTTGAAGGAGAAAGAGATCTCAGAAGTGAGCCCTAGTTTGTTAGTTGGTATTGCTAGATGGATCATGAGGTCATTCATAGATTAGAGGAATGAAATAATGGAAAGGTCATGAATGTAGTCTTGGTTATGCTGAATTTGTGATGCTTTTGAGATAGTCAAGAAATGTTAAAATGTTAGAAAACCTTATGGCTCAGAAGCTCAGAGGAAATGCCTGAGCTGGAGTTAAATTTTATGGGTCATCTCTGTATAGTTAAATGAGATCATCTGGGGGAAAAGTGTAGAATGAGACGTAGAGATAGATTAGATTTTAGGCTCAAAGAACTTAACATGCAATAGACAAGTAGAGGAGGATGAGTCTAGCAAGAAGAATAGCCAGACAGGTCATAAATGTGACTTATACAGGTATTCACTTTTCAAAAGCTCACGTTAGGCCACTTCACTTTTATAAAAGACTTACATTAGTACCTTTTTTTTGCTAACTGAAAGAAATCCATAGATTTTACTTTTATGAAAAAAAGATGGAAAGCAAAAATAGAATTCAGTGTTTGTGTTGCAGCATCATTGAGGCAGCATACACACCACAAGCAGTGAGAATGTTCTTGCCAATCTCTTTCCCTGGGAACTGCACTCAGCATCAAACCACCACAGCTTTGAACTGTGTCTGAGAGCATCTATGCTTTATCTCAATTTCTTCTGTGCATTCCTTAGAAAGATGGATCCTAAGGTATCAGAAAAGCCTAGGAGAGGTTGTCTCCTAGATCCAGGAATGCTAAAAAATTTTCCATGTATGCAGAATTGTTGAATCTCTGTGTTGTACACCTGAAACTAATATAACACTGTATGTTAACTATACTGGAATTAAAATTAAAAAACTTAAGTAAAAAAAATCTCCACATAAATTAATGGTATTTGCTTCTTCACTTTATGCCATTTCCACTTATAAAATGTTTCACGGGATGGGCTACTTTCAGATAGTAGGAGAAATCTGTAACCCAAAAGCCAAAAGAGTAGCAGATTTTAAGGAGAATGTGGTTAACCACATAGAATACTGCTGTCAAAGTGTGATGAGAACTGAAAAGAATATGGACATCACTTTGTCCTTTATAACATGGTTGGAAAGCCAAAGTGAAGTAGGCTTAGAATAGAAATGTAGGTTAAAAACTAGAAATAGTGAGTAGAGCTAACTCTTTCTAGAAAGAGTAAGATAAGATTATGAGAAAGAACATGTATGTGGACAAAAAGGAAGAAAAATTATTTTTTTAATTTCTAAAAGTGTTGATGTAAAAGTTCTAAGATTCAGGCTGGCCTTGAGTGGCTCCTGCAAAATGTTTACAAATTAGTGAGGAAGGAAAGTGGAGTGAAGGCTTCAAAGGTACCTAATACCATTGGGGAATGCTCATAATTATTAAGATTATTTTAGTTTCAAAAATAAACCTATCTTATATTTGTCATGACCAAGTTTACTGGGTAACTAATGGTTAACACCTTTAAGCAGAATCCCTTAAAAAGACAGGATTCATTTTAATAGATATATATGTAAAAGGTATACTTCCCTGACTTCTTAAATGTAATGTACTGGTTATGATTTTCACTCTATTTTATGGCTTGAAATTACTATGACCACTAATCATTCAATGCGTTTATAGTACAGTATTTTTGTTAGAGTTTATTGTAATTTGTTGGCCTCTATGTTATCTCTCCATTTATTTTTTTTATTTTAACTGTGTAGATCTTCTTTGAAGGTTTTCCTTTTTCCTACCGCTATAAAGAATCACTCTTCACTACAATTAGCAAGTAATTCTCTTGATTTCCTTTACATAAGATATTATGGCTTTTGGAGGGTTAAAATGATATGCAACAGGGATAAATAATAAGGTCAGAGAGAGAGGCTGAGCCTTTTGTTAATGAGTAATATTCATGTATGTTGGTTCTTGAGATAAATATTTTTACTTCCTTTTACTTAACTTACCTTTTACTTACCTTACTTATTTCCTTTTACTTACCTTCCTTTAATGCTTTCTGGTACCTTCTGCATTCTGCTTGAAAACATGGGCATGTGTCACTTTATTTGTGTTTTCAGTGATGATTACCATATCTGACATGGTAAAGGTGATACTTGTTATCATTACTTGTTATTATTTTGGTTTTGGTTAGGTAGGTATTCATTGTGTTCCCATATGGTTTTCACTAAAGCACAGACTTTGTTTTCACTGTAAAGTTGTGCCAATAACACTTAAGTAGATAAAAGATGAGGAGATTTCTTGGCTCATACATCAGAATCCGCAGTGGCTCGGGCACCAGGAGAATGAGAGAGTGTAAACCTCATGAGGGCAGGGAGTTTTGTTTTTGTGGATTTTATTTATTTTGCTGCTGTTTTACAGGGTGTTTTTGCCAGTTGTCTTTTTTTTTGCTACGGAATTGATGAGGAATGGAGTGAATGTTGGAGAGGCGATCAGAGTACTTATTTACCTTCCTCATAAGGTTATCGTGAGGATTAAAAGTAAAAGTGCATATGGAATGCCTAGTGTTTAACTTAGTAAACACTGTACAAATGTTGAGTATCATTTCTATTTTCATTGTCAAATATATACTTTTATCATTTTCTAAATGTATTTGACAAAAATGGATGGATGGAAAGAGCAAATCTGGACTGGTTACATTATTTCAATTTTGTTATTTTATTTTTATTTTATAGGTATAAGGAGTTTAGTTGAGGGAATTGAGGAAAGGGAGTCATCTTAAAGATCTTGGTATCACAGATGAAAAATAATAAAGATAGAGCACAAATGATGAATGTGTTACTGGTACAGGAAGGAGAATTTTGGATTTATGGAACTCTGATTTTTCTAAACAGATGTCCTCATCATGGAAGTTATCGTAGTCTCCACTTAACCAGATGGGATACCAAACTCCCTGTTGTGTTCAGAACTGGCAGGGCTCATTAAGTTGGCTTTAAATTGAGTATTAAGGGAGGATCTTTTGCTTAGCCCAAATAATCTCAACATGCACAATGAAGAGAATAGGGAGTTCTACAAGCTAAGATGAAATATAAGATAAGTGATAAGTAATATTAACATACTGGACTTAATTGTCTATAAGTAACTACAAAGTAAATGGGAAATTAAAAAGATTAACTGGAAATGTTTCTAAATTATGGAGAATATGACCTGTTGAGCATAATAAAAATGGAAAGATAACATTTCCTTAATTGGAATATCAAAACTGGTAGGTAAAATATAATCTATAAGAAAGACTAAGAGGAAATTGAATTTGAGGAAGAAACATTGTATATGAGATCCAAAAAATAGAAAAAAAGGAAAAAAGTGGCTTGCTATTTAATAATGGTAATAATGGGGAAGGTCTTTTGATTTAAAGATCCAAAAGAAGAAAATAAAAGATGGTAGTACATACATACTAAAACATAGGTGGTGACAATTTCAACTCGTTAGTCCTTAAAAAAATTCTGGACAAGGGGCATTTTGGACTCTTTAAAATAAAAAGTCACTATATATTGAGATCAAATGAATAATTTTTTTTTCAAATGAATAATATTTATGTATAATCATTCATGTAATATTCAACAAACATAGAGTTGATAGGCCTAGAGCAGTGAAATATTAATGGAGGTGGTATTGGTAATAATATAAATTATTTTATGATTTGGAAATAATAGAACCTATAAAGATACTGAACTTACTGTACTAAATAAGACTTATTTTACTTCACTGGACTTATTTTACTAAACAAGTTTTACAAGGGGTGTATGCAGACAGTTAATAAATTTAGGGGAAAAAAAAACAATGGGAGATTGGTTATTACCTACATGATATCTGATTAAAAGGAATAAACTAAATTGATTAGCCAAGCTTTAACCTCTAGAGATTGTGAGAGGCAGCAGATCCATTAATATTTATGATTGATACAGAATATCAAATATTAATAATAGCTACTTTAATATATTAGTTTTGAGCACAGGTTTTAAATCTCTTTACTTACAGTTGTGTAACCTTGAACAGATTATTAATTCCTCTATACCTCATTTTTCTATTCTATACAATGAGAATAATACTTACCTGGATTTTTTGGGTAGATAAGATAATGCTTTTGTAGCTTTAATTTAGTGTTCAGCGCATGATGGGAACTAAGTAAATAAAGCTAGAAAAATAAAGTTTAATTTTACAATTACCAAAATTAGCCAAACCCAATTTTATTCTAGAAATGTGAAATCAGGAAGAAATAATAAAACAATAATAAGTTGCATCTTTACATGCTATTAATCATTTCTCATATTAACTAATTAATAAAGCTAGTCTTTGGGAAAGCAGAATATCATTTCTACCAAAGAAAAGATGGAAGTGAAAATTAGGAAAGTTAAATCACTTGCCCCAAATCACAGAATGAGTTAGAATTGTTCTGAAACAATGTGTGGAAGTTTCCATAGTATTATTTTTGTTAATTCCTATGCCATTTGTGGATCTTGATATGTATTCTTTAAAAAATATGTGTAGGGGTGGTTCAGGTCTTGATCCTTGGGTCCTGGGATTAAGTCCCACATCTGGGTCCCCACAGGGAGCCTGCTTTTCTCTCTGCCTATGTCTCTGCCTCTCTCTCTGTGTCTCATGAATAAATAAAAAAGATATTAGAAAATATCTAATAGTTGAATACAATGGAATTATACCCTTAAAGAAGTGGGAAATATATTTTAAACATTAAAAAAATGTTTCTTAAACTCATAATCTTGAAATGAATGATTTTAATTTACTTTAGCTTTAAGACAAGGGTCTTTATTTATAATAGTTATGGTTAAATAGTTCTAATAGTTATGTACATACAAAGCAACTTCTTACTTTAATTGTGGGGGAATGATGCCTTAAGAATACAACAAAAAGATTCGGTTCACAGCAAAAGTAGTAAGATCATAGCTTCTGGCTTTGATCAAAAATAAGCCCCAACAATTTATTTATAAACTTTTCTCTATATTCATGCTGTAATTTACTGAATGCCTATTATTAACTAGGTACCATGCTAGCTTTTGGATTCATAAGAAAGATTGCAAACAGATCACATCTTCCTGGTTTATAGATTCCTCCCACTTCTGGACTGTCCTTAAATTACCAAGCATGACTTTTACACAATTCCTTCCTCCTTTTTTTCCTATGAGTTTAACTACCTCCTACTTTTATCCCCTATATAGACTCAAATATAAATTTCTTTGCAAAATCATAGCTATGTAATAGTTCAATTGTATCATTTCTTAAATGTTCTTAAATTATTCTAACTTCTTAGCCTGACACACAAGTTTGTTTGCTTATTTTTTTTTTCATAAACTTGCCCATTCCCTCTCTAAACTAATATTCTTCTCTTCCCTTCATGCTTCCTGTGTTGTCATTACACTGAGTTTTCACAACTCTATTGACATGTGATGTCAATAACCCATGCCTTTAAGGTTTTATCCACATTTCCTCTGTCTGGATAGATCCTCCTCCTCTTTTTTAAAATGGCATTCCCATACTCTTAAATCATTTTAATTCTTCACAATATGGCTAGTATTTTCCTCTTGCCCATGACACATTTCTAAAATATCTATAACACATAAAATTTGCAGAGTAGACTTCAATTTGAGATTAAAGGTCAGCTTCTCTGTCACTTCTAATAATTCCCAACCTTGACTAAATTACATTAACTTCATGAGAATTAAGCATCTTACCACTAGCGCCTTCCTTTCACTTTTTTTCCTTTTTAAACATTTTTTCTTTTTTAAACATTTTTATAAGAAAGTAAAGGAAGTTTATAATTAAAGATATAAATAATTAGTCAAACTGTTGAACAGAGAAAAATGATAGGACTCTACAAATGGAATGGTCAGTTGGCTTGCTGTGCCACTGATAGTCTTGGCACAATGGGTCATTTGGATACTTAAAAGGCAAATTGGAGTAAAATAAGCAGAGTCAAATTATTGCAAAAATGAATGAAATTGAGGACAATCTTCATTGCTAAAAATAGCTTTCACCAATTTGTGTGATAATTTTGCAGAAGACTTTGTACTGTCAACAGAGCTAGTGACGAGTAAAGATCTACTTTATAGAGGAGTAAGCAGGTAGTGCCCTCAGTCACATAGTTATTTTGTGGCACAGCTAAAATGCAAGTCCTGATCTTTTTGATCCCAAGACCATTTATAATTATTCCCTTCCTAGGTGGTGTTGATTATTTTCTCTTTTGGGCCTAGTCTGCCCATTATCTTCCTTACCATATTGTTTTCCTCCCCCATCCCTCCCCTCCCTACCTTTTCTTTTTTCTTTTTTTCCTTTCGTTCTTCCTTCAACATTCAAAATCTTGTTAATAGCAAGGAACGATCAGGAGTTAGTTTTTGTAGCCTCGGCTGGCCCTGTGGCCTCTGGCATCCCCCAAATTCTGCCCTGTGGGTCCAAGTAGGGCTTGATATAAGGGGTTCCTGGGGCCTTGCAGAAATGCTGGTATATACCTCCTGGCCCGTGTGTGGACCAGAGGAGAGGCTGATGCTGCAGCCCTTTGGGGAGGGCAGGACCAGCTCGTCAAAGGTAAGGATCTTGCTTCCAACTCTGAGGATGCAGCTCCAGGCTTGGCTGCTTGTGTGCAGGACACACACCTTCAGTTTGGGCACTTCCTGGATACACACATCATCGGTCATACTTCTTACAACCACAGCTGTTTGGTTTTCCTGGCCAGGTAACTTCATCTTCCAGATTACCTGGGAAAGAGACAGAGGTGGCAGGTTGGTGTGATTCATGAACAATCTCTTCAACACAACTTGGTTAAAGGTAGTTGGTTCGTCTGGCCAGAAACCTATATGTACAGCTTGACCAACAGTCTCAGGTAGATAATCTGGGTGTTGGGCTCCTCTTGGTCCTGGTTGTGGCAGATGTGGACTCCCACGATGGTGCCTCCTGCTTGGCAAGGTCTGAAAAGAGAGAACCCATATTGTTTCATTTTTGATGGTCATAAGATACATTAGATGGTAGGCTTCTTCTAGAGTAGTCCCAAATCTAAAGGTATTTGATAACCTCAAGGCCTTACCAAACTTATCTACCTAGATCTCCATAGTGATTGCTGAATAGATAATTGAATAGGCAAATAAATTAAAGATATAGAAACTTGTACGGTAAGAATTGTACATATAACCACAAGGTCATTCTTTTTTCACCAACTTATAGACATTTTGGGGACAGCTATTTGGAATACCTTTGTATTATCATTCTGTAGGGAATACAAACTTAGTTCTTCAGTTTCAAGTGAAATTTAAGGTAGCATATGCTATTTTGTTCCATCAAAAACAGTAACTTGCAGAAATGAATGGGTCAATGAGGGGATATGCTTAGATTGTCACACTGCAGGTGCCTCTTATCTCAGTGTTCTCTCTCTTGCTGAAGGTACCAGGGCATATTTTGAGGAAAGCAAAGATTTAATCCTGCAAATTATTGGTTTCAAAGGGCTTAAAATGCGATTTCCATACTCCACTTCTAAACTACCCTGTACATTTCACTATTGAATTTTTAAGGCCCTGTTAGAACCTGTCTATTTAGCATCTGTAATCTCATCGTGAAATATCAAATTCTGTATTTTTACCTCTCAATATGTAAAGTACTTATATTAGTATCACAATAAATCCTTTCAAGGCTAAAGGATTTCTTCCTTTTCCTGCCAATCAGGAATATATTATTCAACTTAGTTTATCCTTTTTATGCTCTCCATGGTTTTAAAACCGTAAGTGAAATTTATGATTAAATAAATAAAAGTATATTTAATTTTAATCATTTTAATTATCCTTTTCTTATCCCCTTCTGCCTGTCTTGAGAATCAGTAACAAAAGATTTATGCATTATTCTAGGTCACTCGTTTTTAAAATGTTAACTATGTTCATTTTGAGGCATGAAGATATCTATCCTCACTATGACCTATTTAGTTTTGCTCTATGAATCATGGTAAGGTCTGTCGTATGAAAAATACAAACTAGGGGCATGTTTTTGTTTTATTTTGTTTTTATAACAAAGTTTTAACCATGTATAGTACTTTTGATGTTTCTTATTGTAACAACTTTGCATGGTGACAGAGAGTAGCTAGGTTTATTGTGATGATCACTTAGTAATGAATATAAATGTTAGCCACTATGTTGTACACTTGAAACTAATATAATATTATATGTTAACTGTACTTCAATGAAATTTTAAAAAGACTTTAGAGGACCCACAGGAAACCTTTCTTCCTTGCTGACTATTGTTAACATGGTAACTACTGTTTCTTGTGGTCACATTGCAGCCATAAAGTTGTATTAGAAGGAGCACAGCTTTGGATTCTCTTTCTTTCTTGTATGAGTCAGTCATCTGAGTCTTTTAATCATCTCTGGAAGCTTTGGTGAGGCACAATGCAAGGATTTCCATTATTATCAATTTTATTAACATTTTGTTGAAGTTTCAGACAAAGCTAGATACAATTCTATCTATCCCTTCAAACAGTAAATAGCATTTTACACAGTGCTCTTGTCATAGGTAAAAATACACAGATTAAAAGAAAATCCAGAAATAGATGTAAAAATTACATACAATTTTCGAAGGTGATAAAGATAACATCGAAAAGATTTATTAACCATTCAATAAGTGATATTGAGACAAGCTATTATTTAAAACTAAAGTTATAGGGGATCCCTGCGTGGCTCAGCGGTTTGGCGCTTGCCTTTGGCCCAGGGCTCGATCCTGGAGTCCTGGGATCGAGTCCCACATCGGGCTCCCGGCATGGAGCCTGCTTCTCCCTCTGCCTGTGTCTCTGCCTCTCTCTCTCTCTCTCTCTCTCTCTGCCTATCATAAATAAATAAATAAATATTAAAAACATTAAAAAAATAAAAATAAAGTTATAGCCATAATTCAAATAAAATACCAAAGGTAATATTAACTGGATTAAGATTTAAATGCGAAGAATCTAACCATAAAATATAGGAAGAAAATATACCTTCTCCATTACATTGGAGGAAGGATCTCTATGTATGACATTAGCCATAAAGGAAAAACATTATTAAATTTACTTAAATAAAATTTATCTGTTAATTTTAGAGAGAAATACCATCAACGTATTAATCACATGATATAATAAAAAGGGTTAATATCTTTAGCTTTAGAGTGCTTTTACAAAATTAATGAATATCTCCAAAAAATAAGCAAAAAAATCCCGAAGAGGAATATCATAAAGAAAAAATATATAAGCAGAAAATTTAAGAAGTTAAACTATATTAGTATTCAAAGAAATGCAAATAGAAGTATCACCAAGACATCATTTTTATGTATTAAATTAGGAATAGGATATTCATAAGAAAAAACCCTTAATCTCCAATTAAATTTTTGTATGTGTTAGGTAGAGATCAAGGTTTTCTTTTTTTCTTATGAATATCCTATTGCTTCAGTATGACTTATTGAAAAAAAAAGTCTTTTCACTTTGAATGATGTTGATGCCTTTGCCATAAATCAAGTGAATACATACATGCTGGTCTACAGTTTGATTCTTTGTTCTATTATCTTGATCTGTTTATCTACCTTTATGCCAATAGAACACTTCCATAGTTACAATGGATCTATCATAATTATTGAAATTTTATAGTTTGTTTTAAAGATTGTCTTGTCTATTCTAAGTCCTTAGTACTTCCAAACAAATTTTAAAATCAACTTATCTATTTTAACAAAAATTCCTGCTGTGATTTTAATTTCCATTTTATTAACACTAAATCAATAAATCTAGATTATGGAAAATCAGTATGCTAGCAATATTGGAACTTCTAATCTGTTGAAATGTTATAATTTTCCATATATTTAAATCATCTTGATTTTCACCATTTAAAAAATTTTTTTAGTATGAAGGCTTCCACGTTCTTTAGATTTATTTCTAGTTATTTGATTTTTTCAACTTTTGTAATTGGTATTGTCTTTTAGATTCCAATTTCAAATTCTTTATTTTGTTTACAGAAATTCTATTTATTTTTTCTTTATTGACCTTATAATTAGAGATCTTGCTAAGAGCCGTATAGTACTTTAATATGTTTGTAAATTTTTCAAATATTCTTGCTATATAAGTATATCATTTTCATTGAAATAAGTAACATATGCAACATTAAGATATCACTTAAAAATGAGCAGTCAGGCCACAAACTGGAAAAAGATACATAATACATATAGAAAGAAAATCAGATATGTATATATCTGACAAAAGCCTGGTATTTACATTTTATAAATAACTTTTACAGTCAATAAGAAAAAGACAATCTAATTAAAATGCACAAAGGTTGAATTAATTTATAAAAGGATTACAAAATGACTGAAAACCATATTTTTAAAGTGCTTAATACTCATCTGAGAAATGTAAATTAAAATCACAGCGAGATGTGTACCCAACAAAATGACTAAAGTTAAAAAACTGATGATATCATTTGTTCATAAATATGTGGAACAGCTACGAAGGTGAAAAATAGATTTAAAAAAATAGTAAAAGTGTATGTAAGAAAAAAAAACACTCAGAGCACAGTTTTGTCACCATTAAATACTCTGAACACGAAAAAAAAAAAGACATGGAACAGCTTAAATTCTCAAATCTTGCTGAAGAAAGTACAAATTGTTCTATGCATTTTGGAAAACTGTTAGTATCTACCAAAGCCAAATATAACTCCACCCATGGGACTCGTGGGTGGCTCAGTGGTTGGGCTTCTGCCTTCGGCTCAGGACACGATCCTGGGGTCCTGAGATCCGGTTCCGCGGCGAGCTCCCTGAGGGGAGCCTGCTTCTCCCTCTGCCTGTGTCGCTTCCTCTCTCTCTGTCTCTCATGAATAAATACATTAAAAAATCTTAAAAAAAAAAACAAAAACAAATATAGGTCCACCCTAATGAAAAAGCAGATTCTGCTCATAGATGATTTTTTTTTTTAAATGAGGGTATAAGGCCACCAAATGAGATAGACATACATGATTGCTGACAGAAGCTTTATTCAAAATATCCCAAACTGGGAACAATTTGAGTATCCAAACCTATGAAAATATATGAGCACATTGGAGTGTATTTATATAGAGGAATAATATATTATAATAATAAAAAAAAGAAACCAGTGTTATACAAATGAATGAATCCCAAAAACATGTGTTGAGCAAAAGATGGCAAACACACACAAAAAAGCGTTATATTGTGTGATTCCATTTATTTTAAGTTCAAGAAGAGCAAACAAACCAAAACAAAACTAGTTTTATAGTTTTAGAAGTCAGAATAGAATTTACCTCTGAGTTGGGAAGGTATTAAGGTATTAATTGGAAAGAGGTAAAAGGAGTCCTGGCGTGTTGGACGTATTTTGTTTATTAATTAAGGTTGTGATTACACAAATGTATACATAGGTAAAAACCCACAAAGCTATACAGTTAAGATCTTACAATTTACATTGTATAGATTGCATCTCAATTTAGAAAATAGACGTTATGGGGATCCCTGGGTGGCGCAGCGGTTTGGCGCCTGCCTTTGGCCCAGGGCACGATCCTGGAGACCCGGGATCGAATCCCACGTCGGGCTCCCGGTGCATGGAGCCTGCTTCTCCCTCTGCCTATGTCTCTGCCTCTCTCTCTCTCTCTCTGTGTGTGTGTGTGTGACTATCATAAATAAATTTTAAAAAATAAAAAGAAAATTGACATCATGGAAATGGGAATCTCATATAATGCTGGTAGAAATGGAATAGTTATAATCTGAGGGCAATTACAAGTGTGATACCAAGTTTTATTTTTTTAATGCCTATACTCTCTGACCCAGGAAGTCTTGCTTCTAAGGAAAGAATATGACAAATGATGAAAATGCATATATATGTTGAATCAAAATCCCTATACTGTAACTTCCCTGCAAATTTAACACAGGGGCCATCTCCCCACCTGTAAAATGCAGGGCCACATACAGCATTTTCTATGATAGTGATGAAACCAAGCCAGGAAAACTCTAAACATCTAAGGTTTGGGGCCTGGACTGGATAATTAATGTTCTAGCCACAGAATGGACTACTAGATAGACATTTAAGATTACAAACAGATAAAATTTTAAAAACACTAACATTTTCTTGAAGAGATTATTAAGTGTCTGCAATTGTACAGTGCTCAGTATGGATTATTCCAATTGACGGGTAGGGATGATTAATTTTTTTTTTAACAGATGCAAAAACAGTGGCTTGATAACTTGCTCAGCCATATACAGGTAGTGTCAGAGTTAACAATTGAACCCAGATTTATCTGAATCCAAAGTCGAAGATTTGAACTGGTTTGATATAGTTTGAGCATGGAATGATGCTCATAATCTATTGTTAAATGAAGAAAAGTCAAAAGTATGAATGATAGCGTGATTTGATATGCACAAAAATGCAAACACATATACACACACGTGTGTGTGTAAAATAAAACTGTGTGATAAAGCCCCTGTGATTGGCAGTTGATTATCAGACCCTTTGCTCTCCTGTTCAGTTATCTAGCAGTGCAGGTCCACCCTAATCTTTTCATTAATCTCACAAGACAATCTATCCATATTTTATAAATTGT
This sequence comes from Vulpes lagopus, assembly GCF_018345385.1. Classification (NCBI taxonomy): domain Eukaryota; kingdom Metazoa; phylum Chordata; class Mammalia; order Carnivora; family Canidae; genus Vulpes; species Vulpes lagopus. Next base: position 107,234,146 of record NC_054829.1, read on the forward strand.
AAATTTTACACCCCATTTATATGACAGAGTTTTATCTATCTATATATCTATATATAGTATACAAATCTATTTGGTAAAACAGATGCCAAGTGGCTGACTACGCTTCTTTCTTGGTGTTGAGGTTATGGATTATATATATATATATATGTATATATATATATACACACACATATATAATTGATTTGAATTCCCTATCTTGTCTAAACTGGATGTACAAAATTGATGAAATTTACAACAACAACAAAAAGCCTCACAGAAGAGGTGATAATTGTGTTTTAATAAAAGAGTAGCCTATTTTTCAATTGATGCCCTAACCTCATCTAACTGAATAGTGTTTGGCTTTACACTTAACAGTAAACACTAAAGTTTATTGAGAACATTAGTTTGTGCCAAATGCCTAATAAATGTCTCTTGTAAATATATTAGCCCAGTTAATCTGCACAACATTCACATGAAACAAGTACTATTATTATCCCTGGTTTGTGTATGAGAAAACTGAAGCACAGAGAGATTAAATAAATTGCCCCAAACTACACAGTATGATTCCAGCTTAAGCTGTCTAACTCCAGGGACTTTCCCTACACCCTTAAACTGTACATGCCCTGCAAACTTAACACGAGGGACTCATCTCCCTCTCTGTAAAGTCCAGGGCCTTTTACATTTTATTACACTGTGATCTTTAATCCCAGGTTTGCCAAAAAATCTATGTTTTTGTATAATTACTCAATCAATACATTTATTCAGTGCCTACTATGTGCCAAACTCAGTAGTATCTTTTTTTTTTCTTTTTCTCTATTCTAATTTCATAAATCATTTAAACTGAATAACACGTTTGCCTTGGACACGGGATTGAGGGCATATAAATCTGTTTGTATGCTGGGCTTGAACCCAAACAAAGCATTTTGATTATTTAACAAATTCTAACTTGACAAGAAGGGCTGACAGTTATTTTTGAACCTTTGCTAATACATATTTTAATTTTTAAGTCAGTGGTTTACTATAATTTTCTTCAGTTCCTAGCTTGATTCAGAATAGGAGGCAAGCATAAAATCACACAAAGCTTTTGTTTTGCAAAGCTCTTTCACAAATCACCCTGGTTTCATGCCCTAATTAATCAGTGTTCATGGGGGAATGAGAGGTTATTTGCTTTTCAGCTTCTGCAGATATACTAATAGCATAGCAGGAGAATTCTGAAATAACATGGGTTATTTTTCATATTTGAAGCAGTTTCCCATGGATTCTTATTTAATTATCTAGAAAATGCGAACTGTTGTTTCTATTGGAATTTTATCTCATGCTGACAGGAACTCCCAAGATTAGAAAAATCTACCCATTACTAGGTCTTTTGAGCATACTATTATTCCAATATGTTAAATTGAACATATCATTATATTTAGAAATCCCTACCATAGTCTCTGACCCTTATAACCACTGAAAAATGTAAGCATTTGTTTTCTTCAATTAAATCACTTTTCAAAACATAATAAAGCATTTCTCATTGACTGAAATAAAAATACTGTACAATTTTCCAATTTAGTAGGATAGCTTAACAAGACACTGGGATCCAGTAAGGTTTAGTAACGATCAAGTCTATGGAGAAACATTACTTGATTTCTTTACATGTTATCATTAGCCCCGTAAAATTGGCTTATTGAGCAGAATCTCAAATCAGAATTTTACAACATCACTCCCAGCACATTGCACACTGGGGCCTTATGCTTAAAGAATATTTTCACACTTTCATTCATTATCCAGAACTGAAAAAAAAAAAAAAAAAAAAAAGAAGAGGAAGAAGAAGGGATTATAGGCTATTGTAGGCTATAGGGATTGGGGATTGCAACCCTGTTAGAATTGAGGCCTCTTTTTTCTCTACTAGAAGGCAATTTTGGTCACAACAAGTTCCCTGGGTCAAAATAACTTCCATGGCTATGAAATTGCCTTGGAACAGAAAATCTAGGCCAGACATGATAAAGTAAATATGATCCATAGATTTTCATGTTTTAGGATTCTGGTCTTTGCTTCTAATTTTGGAAAACAATTCTGTTTATAAATGTAAAATTATTTACATAATTACAGATCAAACCAGTTACTACCTTGTCAGGCTAAAGGTCATGTCTAGCATAAGCAAGTAGCTCAGATGCCGCTCTGCTGTTAATACCTGTTCACTCTAGGGCTGCCGCCCTATTCCCAGGGCTGATTGCCCTCTGTCCTGTGGCTTCAAGTAATGTAAATTGTATCTTGTCCCTGGGTAATCGAGATCAGTGTTGTCTTGTCTGTCCACTCCCTGCCGATGCCCTCTCTGTGCTGCGATAATGGTTTTGGTGGGCAATCAGGGAGGATGCCTTCTTGACTCATCTCTCATAATAGATTGTCCTCCTCAGGCAAAATTGAATAACCCCCGACATGGCCTGGAGGCAAGCAATGAGAATTCAATAAGTCTGCAGGGTCAATGTCCTGTCATTTTTGGCAAGCAAGTAATTATTCTGCACTAACATTCAGTAATAGGAGGAGGAAACCACCTTGGACACCTTCATCCCGATGCCCCGAAAAGTCACCTTAACAGGATTTTCCCTCTAATCAACAGTAATTCCTTCTCCTCTTCTGATATGATTTGGTCCACTTTTTCATGTGAGTTGCATGTGTGTATTTTCTAGACTGACTTTCTTTCTTTCTTTCTTTCTTTCTTTCTCTTCTTTCTTTCTCTTTCTTTTCTTTCTTCTTTCTTTCTTTTCTTTCTTCCAAACCTGCAATGTCTGTGGGAAAGTTTAACAACTTCAATGCCTGTTGTTTAATATTTTCCACTTTTATGGGTTGCAGTTGTGCTGTCTATTTGCTTTTACTGATTTGTGAAAGATTTATTATAAACCAACTACAGCTGTTCTCCTCTTTCATAAAGTCAAACTATTTTGGCAAACCTGTTTTCCACTATGAAAATACATTGAAAATTATTTCCCTTACCATCTTTCCTACCATAAGCATTCAGTTATGCTTAGTAGCTCAGGGTAGGTGCCAAAGCATTTGTGGACTCACTTAAGGGGAAAAGAATGCATCTGCTTCAAAAATAAACAGGCAGAGAGGAGAAATGACTTTTTTGGGGGGAGGGAGGGCCTTCTGGTGGGATTCAATGTTATTATGTACAGATCCCAAGAGGACAGAATTTTAATATCCCCAAAAAAGGGCATCTGTAAATTCAAGTCACTTGAGTGGTCTGCCTTTGCATTTACATTTACGATCGTACACATTTTATTTAACTATGTAACCTTTACCTAAAACTAATATTATGATTAACCTTTTAATATTCTTAAGATATTGCTGCCATGTACCATCACTCCATTCCCTATATATACACATAGAGAAATATTCTTATGTATATATTTAAAGAGAACATATTCACTTCAATTAATCAGCTCCCACTGTGCAGATTTAGATCTCTGACTTATGACATTTATTTAAGGAAATGATGAATTACCGGTTTTGAAGAAGGCAAATTTTAGCACCATTTTAGTTATTTCTATTGCCACTTTTTAAAAGGCTATCTTTCTAAATGGGGAAAAAAAACCCAAAACAATTAGAAAGCAAAAGTGATTTCTAAACCCAATCTAGGTTGCTTTTCTCTCCATTTCTCTCTGAACAGAAACTATTGCTTTATTCATTGAAAGGGACCTTTATCTCCTCTCTCCTGAGATCAGTGCACAGCCAGTAATGAAGAGGCTCGTACAAGAGCAGAATAAGCACTTTCCATGACTGATTGACGATTGATTATTGCCAGGATGTTTCCCCACGGTCACTCATCACTATGTTTTTTTGACAACCAAGCTCTATTCCCGACATGAAAAAGGTGTTTTGATCTGCATCAATTTGGCTTGTTAACTGTGACAAAACTCAAACTGATACTGATCATGTTCAGTTGTCGATGTTGATTTGGATCCTGGTTGTAGAAAAGGTTCATAATAATCTGTACTCTATTCTTTATTTAGGATACTATAATACTGGGATATTTAAAGACTACTCCTCTCGAATCCTTTTTGTTAACCTCATGTATTTAGTATTTTGCTCACTGTAATGAGCTTTTTACACTATCTTATCTTGTCATTGCTCCTTTAAATCTATTTTTAATTCTGCTTCAGAATTTCTGGCCACCTTTTATATAACCATGGTCAAACTTTTCACCATTAACATTGGAAACTAGGGATACTCTTCACGCACCCTACCGAAGCATAAGATTTACTTAAAATTATTATTTTTGCATTGAGCAGAGTATATATGTTATAGAAGTAGTTAATGCATAGCAAGAGACTAAATTGTAAAGATTATATCACGGAAAACAATGAGACAATCCCAGTTCTTTATTTCCCCCTGAAGTACTTTGCGTTAAAAGCATGAAATACATTCTTTGCAATAAAAGACTTCAGACAAATTTTAAAACAAAGATTTATTTAAAATTAGCATATTGTAAACAATTGTTAAAACACTTACTATGAGATAAATGTTTGCCATTGATAAGCTCTAATTGACTTGTATTAAAATATACTTAATATGTTTAACTTTTGTTTTTGTTTTGTTTTGTACTGAGAAATTATAGCTAAGACTTAATGAAAATTTTATTTTCAAATCAAATTCTCTGTTTCAAACTGAAAATTGAAGTAATTATCTTTCTTTTTGTATTCTGTTCTTCCCTTTCCTCCTAGAATTTTAAAGACCTCTATTTGCCCACACATCACAAAGTATAAAAAATCAGTGAGCAGTTTTAATTGTTTCTTTACGTAATCTTTGAAAATAGCCATGAGATTTTAGTGACTCTTTTATTAAAATCAGAATGAAGTTGTCTAATGAGAACTATGGCATATCATTTTGGGACATGCATCATTAATTCTTCTTGCCTTTTCCACCCAACTGTTAGTTTACTCTCTTGATTCAAATGATCAGCCATTGTGTTGCATTTGCTAAACTATATTTCATTTAGTTTTCTTTAGTTTGTTGTATTGGAGCTACTGCATGAAACATTATTTTAATCCAAATGATTGTATAAAACTCCTTCCCAATGTCTTGGCTGCTTTCTCCTTGACTTTGTGAGGTACTAAAATTCATAAATTAAGACTAGTCTCTAAATATCTCCCTACCATCCTAGAAAAAAAAAAAAAACACCTGAATGAAAGTAGATTTTTCTCTAGTGTCTGAGAAGTTGCCTAATTAAGGAGTCTCCTTACTCTTATCTTTTTACAAGTGCCGTGCTCCTGGGCCAATGAAATCTGTGAGCTGAACGTTGTTCTGAATTCATTGCTGGGGTGAAGATCAGGAAAGGACTACACACTACTCTTTCCAAGCTTTGAGATGATTTGTCCCTCTGAGCTTCTGCCTGACTTTTCTTTTCTTGGTATGCTACACAGCACCTATGGTGAAGGGGGATGTTCCTGCAGTGCTTGCAGGATTTCTGGTCACCTGCCAGGGAAGGCCCTGGTAGCAGTTGCTTACCAGGCTCCAATCCCACTGTTCACCTTTGGCTCCAATGTCTCTGTGAACCACAAGGAAAAAAGAAAAAGCCAGGAAGACTCGACATGGGGAAAGAAGAGACAGGGAATATGGAGGTGTAAAAAAAAAATAACTTACACTTTTGGTTTCCTCAATCTGTCTCATCCTTCCTCAAAATGCTTTTCAGTAATAGCATTCGGACCAGATAGTGAGGTAGGTCACCATCATGCCATGATGCTTCGGGGACTTTCTCTTGAACTTCTGTTTGTTTGTCTTGGGGTTTTTGTTTGTTTTTTACATCATTTCATCTCACTCTTCAGCTTACTTTATATAAAGGGTCAAAAAGTTTGGCAGAGCTATTCATGAGAAACAACACTACAGAGGGAAGGAAGGTCCAGAAATCTTAAAGGCCCATTTAGGACATTCTGGTAAGGATGGATGCCATTACTGTACAGTGAAATAAAAGAAAGAGAGGTTGAGAACTCAGCATCTGGAGCCAGATCCCTTGGGATCAAATCCTGGCTCTGTTACTTACTTGCTCTGTTTTCACGGGTGTTCATATAACATCTCTGTGCCACAATGTACTCATCTGTAAAATGAGGATATGTAGAGGTCCCCTCCCCATTAGGTGGGGACATGCCAATTTGTAAAGCTATTGTGAGTATAAAATAAGTTAAAACAGTTGACACTGTTAGAATGGTGTAAGCAGCCTAAATTATAAAGTCTTACATATATTATTATTTGTGTATAAGTTGACACCTTACAGAGTGTTTTCTCAAATCATTTGAATCTTATTACAAGTCAATAATCCCATTTAAGGTGAAGAAACTAAGAAAGGAAGTGATAACCAAAGGCACACAATGGACAAATCCTGAAAGATTTGATTCAGGTCTTTTGTTTCTAAGTCCCAGTTTTGTTTTATTTTTGTCCTTGAACCATCTTTGTCTGCCTTTGAAGATTGGTTATCATTTGCTATGATGGCATGAAATATGGAAGAAATGAAAAGCTCTATTTAGGATGGAGAATATTAAGAAGGAGATAGAGCATGTAAGGGTAACACTCAGTAGGTGTTCATAAAAGAAAAATGTGAGCTCTACAATTTTAGAATATACTCATTTATTCTTTCATTTATTGAGGAAACCTGAGTTAAGCACTCATTATTCTTAGGCATTATAGATACAACAAAAGATAACATACTATAAATTGAATTCAAGGATTTCAGTGCAGAAGAGACAAGTAAAATAATTACTGCAGCATAGCATAGTAGAAGTATTCGTGAATATTATAAAAGCACAAAGTAGGGACACTTGACTCAGACCGGAGGATATGAGAAAATCAGGGAATATCATTTGGAGGATTTAAAGCAAAGGAGCTAATAATCTAATGCATAGTTTAAAAAGATCATTGTGATTGGTGTATTAAAACTGTATGGCAGGGAGCAAGTCTGGAAGCAGAGAGACCAAGTTGGAAGCTATTGTAATCGTTCAGGCAAGATATGTAATGATGGCTGGTAGAAAATAGAATTTTTTTCCCCCAAGATGTAGAAGCTTGACTCTGTATTACTGGAAGAGAGGATCTGGTGAGGAAAGAAGGATTGATTTAAAATGCAATTGAAAGAATGGGATGAAGGAAAAGCTGATAATAAGGCAGCAAGCATCTTCTCAAGTGTAGAAGTTACAAATATAGTCATGGAAACAAGTTCTCTGAAATGAGAGGGAAGGAAAAGGTGAATGAAAACACTGAGAAAACTGAGAGAAGAATGATCCCATCAACCCCATGTTTTGCTAACTCATAAAATCTAAACATGGGGTTGAGTCTGGAATGCATGATATCCAATCAGGATGATGCATTCGCAAATATTAAGGTTCCTACATAAGAACAACAGCTCTTTTATAATATTTGGGTAGTGGTAACAGGCAACTTTGGCAAACAGTGACTCATAGCAGCTAAAACCATGGGGATGACTAACACTGATATGGGGCAGCCCAAAATGGAAATGTCATAGAGCAGCTTGCTGCCAGATACTCGAAAGGACAAAAACAAACAAAAACAGAATTTGAAATCTGAGTTAAATAACTACCTGGGCTATTTCTTTATATTATAGAGTATAATTATGCCCATTACATACACTTATGATATATGTGAAAGACACAGAAGCAGCTGGTCAAAATATGGTCCTAACTGGGGATAAGGCCAGAAAATATATGAGTTTATTATGGCTACTCTATCATTAAGGTAGTGTGCTTGGGAGAGAGAAATCATTATATAATAACATAATTTTCTGATTGGTTGAGATGTTTTATTTTCAGGAAAAAAAAAATGTTTCTGCTCAAGGTTTTAAATTTTATTTTTAGGATCAATCCTGACTTAAAATCTGGGTTTCTTATTGGTCTGGTTTTTATTAATGCCCCCTCCCCCCCCACACACACACCCGTTTCCTTAAATAGACTCCTCGGTGCTGGGTGCTGGAAGCGGGGTGGGGGCCCTGGCCTGTGTGCCGGGGGAGGGGGGGCAAGGCGGGGGGAGGGGTGCCTGGGGTCCCCAGACAGAGGAGGCCTGGCATCGGCGGGGGCAGGCAGGGAAGGCCACACCTGTCCTGTCCTGCCTGCTGGGCCCCTTTCTTTGGACTTTGAACCCAAGCACACGAAGGCCGTCTGGAGGACGTGCACGGTCCTGTGCTCACTCTGTCAACACTACCCTTTGCTGCTGTCAGACACACCATTCCTGTGCTCATTTTGGACAGTTTTCTTTCTTTGTACAGTAAACGTGATTCAGTTCTGAAAAAAATATTTTGAGGAATATAAAATATGAGAAGGCATATTTAATTTGGAAAAATAAATCAGAACTTTAGGAGCTACAAGGCAAGTCACTCATGGGCATAATTTGAGAGAGTTTTGGGTAGGATTATAAACACTGAGAGATAAAAATCTGATTGTTTATCAGATTACCAATATATGACTGACTAGAATTCTTCACCACAAAATTCACTCAGGGAATGGTGGTTTTCCTCCTGTTTTCTTCTCACAAAGCTTTGGAAGCTAGGCCCATCACTGCTTCCATTTTTTGGCCAATAGGCATTGATTGACTGGTTAATGTTGCTTTGAATGTAAAGCACTTAACATTTCTTCGCTTGGTGCTCAGAGTTAGATTTATATAGAAGATAGTGACATCAGGCCCTCTCTTTATATTTGTATTATATATATATATAATACAAATTATATATAATTTTCTCTGTTTAGTAAACCTTGTTTGCTGGGTCATACAAGAGTAAGAGCCTGAAAGAGCCAGAGACTAAGCTAGGCTATAGTTTCTTTATTTTTTTTTAAATTTTATTTATTTATTCATGAGAGACACAGAGAGAAAGAGGCAGTGACAGAGGCAGAGAGAGAAGCAGGCTCCATGCAGGGAGCCCAACATGGGATTCAATTCCGGGACCACGGGATCATGCCCTGAACTGAAGGCAGGTGCTCAACCACTGAGCCACCCAGGCATCCCCAGGCTATAGTTTCTATCACATCATTTCTGGCTTTCCATGTGCAATAGTAGAGCTTTTTTATACTCTATAAAAGGACACATGTGACTAATTTTTTGAATACTAGAGAACAATATAGGTGGTCATATCATTTTCTTGCTTATTTGGTATATGTTTCAATAACAGATTCCTGGATAGATAACTAACAGAAAGGACATTTCCCATTTCATGCTCACAAAGGACAGTCTAACTGAGAATATCTGTGAAGATGAAGTACAGTTTGCGGTAGATGCATACAATCAAAATTGTTGAAAAAATATACATTTATCTTTGCATGTCTGGCAAATGCGATGAGTTAAATGTACATATGGCTAATTAAGATTCTTCATTCCCTGAGTAGAATGAATACCTCTGAACATACTAGATTTAAAACAACCAACACAAAACCATTTTAATTATATTATCTTTCTTTATGAAGACAACATATTGTTATATTTCAAGCAATATGCCAGATCTATAGTGCCTCTCTTCTAAGACTTCTCATATTTTCTATAAAGAAAGGTAAGAAGCTGGTCTCTTCACATGAACTGTATAAGAAAGGAAGGAAGGAAGATTGTAGAGACAAGGATACATTCCAGTGTAGGGCTGTATTCCCCCTTGTACATACATTGTAATTGTATACTGACCTTTGAGATCAGTAGCTGGTTACTTATGGGATAATATGATTAAAGTATACGTAACAAGTATGTTAAATTATTTTTAATGCAATTCTAGTGGAGGAGATCTGTGTAATTGTTAATTCCATTTCATTCTAGAGGCATCTGAGATAACATCCCTTGGGTCCAGGCTTATAAACTAGACTAAGGCTCTATCCACACAGAGGCCACTTTGAATTTTGTTGGTTTTGCTTTCCCCATAACTGGTTTGCATGAAGAAAGAAACTTGTGGCTAGTTAGAAAATGCAAAGGAAACACATACATGTTATAAGGGATAATTTGTGGCTTACACATAATTCTTTAATAGAATGTTATTTATTGTCATGTTTGGAAGAAACCATGCTCTTCCGCTTGCCTCCCTGAAACACGAACATTAGAGCATATGAACCACTTTTAGCGTGACTTACCTTGTTGTTTTTATTTTAAAGGTTGATGGGGGCAATTCTGAATGCCTTAGAAATATTTCTATGGGGCCAAAATTTTATGGCTGATGACCCTTTGAAGGAGCATAGAACTTTGCTGATAGAAACTGAGACCCTGACTTGGGAGGAGGCTATTGATGATGGTAGCTTGAATTTCAGGGATGTACCTCAGAAGGTCATGAAGTTCAGAGAAAAAAAAAATGTTTGCCTTGGAGGTGGTGGTATAAAAATAAGAAAAATAATGCTAAAAATATAGATAATGGGGATTGAAGCAGTAGCTGCTCTGTTTTGGGGGTGTGTTACCATGGCAAGAAGAGATAATAAACAGAAAAGATGTTACACTAAGCTTAATGATTCACTCAAACCAAGTTACATTCTTATTTCCTAGTGTTGTTAGACTTTGTAAACTTTGATAAAGACGAAATTGACTTTTGTATATCTGAAGCCTACTATTAATAATAACTCATGACAATGATTATTTACTACTGATGACTTGTCATCCATCATTCAGTTATTTTAACAGATTGCCAATATAAGTTGAAAATACAATGTATTTTCATTTCCCTCCATGTCTAGCGCTGACTTAAAATTGCTGTCAAGTAGGTGTAAAATTTTTTGGTCTTAGCTTTCTCCGATCATTTGATCATCATGATGTTCTGGAAGCATGTTCCCTTTGTTTTCAGTTCTAATTCTCTTCTGTAATTGTTTGGACAAGTGTCAGTGATCTACTAAAGAGTATCCTTGGCAAGGAAATTGGCCTTTTATGCAAAGTTTCAGACATTTTCTTACAGAAAGAAGCTTCTCCAGAAGCTCTGAAGCTTTTCAGCTCCAGAAAAGCTGGAACTTTTCTCCAGCTCTATGTGGAGAGTCTGATGCTCTTAGGTCGACAAAATAAAGGATTTGCTTTTATACTCATTCTCAAATACATTAGGAACAATGTAGAATGCTGTTTAGAGTACTCTTTAGGCTGACTGGTTTGGTTTCTGATCCTGACATATACAAGCTATGCAATGTTTGCAATAGCTTTCCTTATCAAAACTCAATTGAGTTCATCTCTAACATGTGAGTAATACCAGTGCCTACCCCAAGAGTTGAAGGATTCAATCAAATAACCAACATAAGGCACTTTGTTTAGCATTTAGCTCTTGCTATCAACAGTTACATTTGCTAAATTCTATGAAAGCAGACTTTTTTGTTTAGTTCATCACTGGATCCTCAGCACCTAGAACAGTGATTGGCACATAGTAGGCAACTGATATTCATGCCAAGTGAATAGATAAATTTAAAAAGGCATTGATCCTCATTTGCTGATTTTAGAGTATTGGAGCTAGAAAAAACTGTACATATTATTAGACTCCAGTCTCTCCCAAGAGTTTAAGGTTGATCCCTTGATACCCAATGATGAGAGAGGTTGCTAATATGGGACAAATTCAGGAAAATGACTCAGCCAAGAACTAGGAATAGGAATATTTAGTGGGACAATAAAATAGGCAAAAGTTTTTCTGTGTTGAGTGTTCTTCTAGTATCATTTTCTCTTCTGATTATCTTCCTTTTTGGAATTTCTTTTTCTAGAGCATTTCTAGAGTACTCTGGAAGCTTTGCTTAGTATTGCTTTTCTTTTTTTTTTGTTTTTTTTTTTTTGTTTTTTTAGTATTGCTTTTCTTTTTTAAAATTTATCTACCATGTAGCAAGGGCAGGAAAAGGGACCATGGATTTGTGCTAAAGTATCTAGTTATTCCTGTTACTTTACAATGTCTGTTAGAATATGTATCCCTCCCCTCCACCTCATTATGAAAGAATATTTGCTTTAAGAAATAAATGCAGGCCATTAAGCACCTAGGGAAATCAATGCAATAATTGACTTTGGTATGTAATGCAGTTTTTTCCATGTACAGTAAGCTGTCTTCATGCTGACTAACATTTATCTTACTAAGTCTCTTATGTATAAATCAAGAAGCCAACAATAGAGAGGAAACTTAAACTTGAAATCTCTGGCCTCAAGAAGCTTACAGTTTGTGACTATTAATCTTTAAGATCTGATGCGAAATTAGATTGCTTTACGTGGTAACTCCCAAAGCTAAAGTGACCAACCACCTCAGATTTCTCCTTAACAGAAGTCTCTGTTATAGATGATGTACATGATGGTCATATAGATTGGTTATGATATTTCATAACCTGAGAGGAATCCCTAAGTTTTCTTAACTGAAGATGAATAATGGTTGTAGCCCTTCAAATAAACTACCACAAAAGTTATTATATTCTTTGAATAAATTTTTATGTTCATACAAACTTTTACAGCATTTTAATGTGAACCAATTATGTTGTTTGGTGTTGTTTCTTAGTAGAGTAAACATATTCAAAACATAAAATGCCCTCAATAGTCATTCATTTCTTCAACCAATACATAATTATTGAATACCTATCTATTAGTTGCAGATAACTAATATATATATATTACTTATCCAGGAATTGGGTCTTACAGGGTTGTGTACCGACCTATTAGTTGTCAAAGCAGGGCATATTACTAAGAAAGATATCAGAGACTCTGCCCTCATGGAATTATAAGGCGGAAAAAATAGAAGTTAATTTAAAATTACATAAATAATGTATTTAAATGCTGATAAGCACTGTTAAAGATCTGCAGGATTCTATAATATTAATTTGATTAAATTGTATTTTAAACTTTTCTTTCAATCCAGTTTGTGCATGTACACTTGAGTTATGATTAATATTAAAATCAAAACAAATGTTGGAGAGGATGTGGAGGAGGGGGAACGCTCTTGCACTGTCGGTGGGTATGCAAGCTGGTATAGCCACTCTGGAGAATAGTATGGAGGTTCCTCAAAGAGTTAAAAATAGAGCTACCCTACGACCCAGCAATTGCACTACTGGGTATCTACCCCAAAGATACAGATGTAGTGAAACTCTGGAAACCTGCACCCCAATGCTCATAGCAGCAATGTCCACAATAACCAAACTGTGGAAGGAGCCACGATGCCCTTCAACAGATGAATGGATAAAGAAGATGTGGTCTATATACACAATGGAATATTACTCAGCCATCAGAAAGGACGAATACCGACCATTTGCTTCAATGCAGATGGAACTGGAGGGTATTGTGCTGAGTGAAATAAGTCAATTGGGGAAGGACAACCATGGTATGGTTTCATTCATACAAGGAATATAAGAAATAGTGAAACGGAGTATAAGGCAAAGGAGGGGAACTGAGTGGGAAAAATGAGAGAGAGAGAGACAAACCATGAGAGACCCCTAACTCTGGGAAACAAAGGGTTGCAGAAGGGAAAGTGGGTGGGCAGTCGGGGTGATGGGCACTGAGGAGGGTACTTGATGGGATGAGCACTGGGTGTTATACTGTATGTTGGCAAATTGAACTTAAATAAAAACAAATGAAAAAAAAAATGAAAATCTAAATTCTACACTGGCCAAATACAATAATTTTAACATTCTTCTAAATACAGAGATTTTCTTGCTTTTACTATGTCCGATATTGCTAACATAATTGGTGATGTATCTCAGCTGAGTAGATAGTGATCCCAAACTGCTAGTTGAAATAGACCTTTAAAAAATAAGGTTTGGGAAAAGATCTCAGAGGATTTGGCTATGTAAACACGTATAAGGGTTGAAAGAGCCACATCAAATAGACTCTGAGGCCGCCAAGCCACTGAAGACTTCACCAAGTCAGTGGTGGATCAAATGGAAGGATTTGCATTTTCATTACTCCTGTGTTAGGTCTGTTGCCACCTTTGTATCTGCAGCCCCCACCCCCCCCCTCTGGCTCTCCTACCTCTCTCCCTCCTCTTCTCCCTCCCTCCTGCTATAAAAGTTTTAAAAAAAAGGAAGAAAAAGGAATAATTATTGACAGCTCTAAAAAACACACTTCTGATGACTAACATAAAACACATGCTAACTTTTCATCTGAACTTTCAATTGTGGAAAAACTGCTACCCTGAAGGAAAGGAGGAGCAAGGGTCTTCTCTGCATTGCTATAGTCCATCAATCTAAACTGTTCACAAATGTGGTCAATGACTCAGGGCCAGACCCTGTAGAGACTACCGGGGAGAAATCCAATTTCATTTGACAGAAACAAGCAAATTCTCCTTTTGTGCTTTTTTCCCCGACTCATGCTTTTTTTGGACAATACACTTTGGGAGATATATGATAGGGAAATGATATAGTTACATAGAGGTATAGATAGATACATAGTCAGATGAAATATGATCAAAAGGGAAATCCTTCTTTCTCCCTTCTGTTAGGATATATAGGTTATGCTGAGTCACATCTTTGTCTGTGTCCTAAACTATGGCAGAGCTACATCGCTGAAGGAGATAGAAACTGCAAATTTGTAATGAGAATATTGACTGTCACTCTCTTACTCTTCCAAATAAAGAGAGTAAATTTTAGAGTCAAGTGGCCACGAATTTAAACCTTTGAAAGTTTCAGCTTTTTCATCTGTAAAATAGTGATCATACTATTTGCTCCAATGTCAGCTCTTCATTCTACCTGTATTCATTGAATAACTGCCATATGTCAAGCAAAATTCAAAGTGATACAAAGATAGCAGTGAACAAGACAGACTAAGTTCTAACTTCATGAAGCTTACCTTCTACCTATTATTATTGGAACAATAATAAAAGGTTTGCAATAGATACTTTTCTTTATCCTCAGCTACAGTATCATACTGTGATAATAAAACTATATGTACAACATATAACTAGGAACATTTATAATTAAATAGCCTATAAAGAAGGATATATTTTTAAATATTTTATTTATTTATTCAGAGAGAGAGAGAGAGGCAGAGATGTAGGCAGAGGGAGAAGTAGGCTCCCTGCAGGGAGCCCAATGTGAGACTCAATCCCAGGACTTTGGGATCACACCCTGAGCCGAAGGCAGATGCTCAACTGCTGAGCCACGTAGGCGTCCTGAGAAGGATATTTTTAAGGAAGCTTTTAAAATATATTAATTAAAGTTTTATTCTTATAAGATGGCCTTGATACTCTTTCTCTTAATTAATAAATAGGCATTTGATACACTTAATGAGTTTTAACTTACATCTGCACAATTAAAAAGCCTTTATTCCATTGTCTATACCCCACTGTTGAGATGCCTTGGAGTAGATGTTCCAAAATTCATCTGTATGTTTAGCATTATCTCTTATTACCAGAATGTGAATCTTTGACCCTAGTCCACTGTTCATTCTCAGTTCATTCCAAACTTTGGACATATCCACATTGTTTCATCAGTAGGAATATCTTTCTTATACCCACACCCTATTCAAATGCTACCCATGCATCAAGATCATGCAAGTCCTGCATCCATCATGACATTTTCCCTGACTGGTGTTTTGTGCTTTGAATTTCTTCTTCTTTCATTGCTTATTGCTACAATGACCATATCTCCTAAACCATACCCATGCTATATATGACTCTGTTCTCTAATTATAGACTGCTGTGAATTGTTATAAATTTTTTCCAGAGTGCTTCTTCTGTCTACTTAGTTAGTTTTTATAAGTTCCTGACAGGCACTTAACACTGAATAGGTAGATAATTCAATCAAGCCATTGACCAGTATTTTGACTATCCCCCTGTGCAGATGGCTCATATGTAACTAACTTATTTTTGCAATTAATGTAATAGGAGAGCTATGGGTATGGAAGGTAATTTATGGCTCTCCTCCAATCCCCCTGGATATAAACTTATCCAGGAATTGAATCTTACAGGGATGTTAACTACAAAAGCAGCCATCTGGATATATCAGGGGAAATAAAAAAATGTTCCTGTAAGAATTTCTTCTATATTCTCCTTTTGGTGAGTAATGGAGAGATGAAAACTCATGGTATACAGAAATAAATAAAACTATTACACATAGTCTTCAAATGGGATTCTGGTAACCAATCAGAATTATTATGTTTTCTTGAAAGCCAAGATCACTTATTACATCACATCCTAAAAGAATAAATGGTTTTTAATGAGTAATGTAATCATTAAAAGAAATAGTATAAATGAAATCCTCCCAATTGATTTTGATGAATAATAATAATAATAAAAAGAGAATGGCGATTAATCGATGAAAGATGGAATGACAAACCATTTGCCCCTTTTCCTGCTGTCTCTTTTCCGCTACATCTTATGTCTCTTCCATATCCAGCAAACCTGCTTTCTGAATGAGATCAATGTAACTAGTAAAGTGTAAAATGCTGGGCCATTATAGTGATGATCTTTGTTCTGCCATTGCTGACATCCAAATTTACTGATATTGATATAATAAGCCATTTTGTGTTTTCATTTGTATAAACCAAATGTGTGGCTTAGCTTATTGATTTTGTAATCAAGATATAGTTTACTGAAGTGTTTATAAAATGAACTTGTAAACACACATTCTTTGCTCATTCATTAATCCAACAGGCATCTCTTATGTAGCCTGCACTTTGCTGATGTCTATAGAAAATTTAATCTGGAGAGAATGGTAGATGTGAACAAGGCACAGGAGTGAAGATGGGCTATTGCGGCAATTTACTGAACAAGTTAGAAGGAGACTATGGCAAGAAGAGAAAAAGGGAAATAAACTAAAAATGTGTTGGTAGTTTTTTTTAAAAATAAGAATAGAATAAATAGGGGAAAACTGAGATTAAAAAAGATAATTGGAAAGAAAGATAACTGGAGAAAAAATATACAAATTCAAGGATTAGGAGACAGAATAAGAACAAACTCTTCGTACACTTTCACATACACTACCTAACTTAACCCTCAAATAATTTTGTTATAAATTAGTATTATCTTCATTTTACAAATTAGGGTATTTAAATTCAGTTAAGGCTAAAGTATTTCCCCAAATCATCTGCTTAAATATTCACTAGAAGCAGGACTACACCTCAGTTTTGTTGGTCTGCTATTTATTCCAAGTCCTCAGGGATGATGTCAAGGGCACAGGTGAAGAGAGTAGGTTTTGTTTTGTTTGGTTTGGTTTGGTTTGGTTTTTAAAAATTATTTATTTATTTTAGAGAGAGAGAGCACAAATGGGAGGGGCAGCAAGAATCTCCAGCGGACTCCTCATTGAGTGCAGAGCCCAACTTGGGGCATGATTACATGACCTTGAGATCATGACCTGAGCAGAAATCAAGAGTTTGATGCTTAACTGACTTCTCCACCCAGGTGCTCCAAGAGTAGCTTTAAAAAGAGAAGCCATCCCTTTTTCTAATGGAGGATGAGAAGCATTTTCTCATGACAAAATGCAGGGAGTTAAGGATGTGCTGATACAGGAGTAGTGTGGGAATGCTCTAGGGTATTATGGACAGCTAGAAGATCTGCAATGCCTGCTACAGACAGTGAATTCCAAAAAGGGGAGTAGAAAACTTTTGAAGCAACTGGAGACAGGTTGTACCTGAGAAGTATAACTGCCTAGTGGATATCTCATGTTTGCTAATGATACACCGTTATTAAGGAACGTTCTTTAGTAGTGTACCATGTGCACATACATGCCTACAGACTTTGGCTAAACCCACCCTTCGAACTGCACAGTCCATTTTAAATTCTTTAGCATCTCTGATTTTATTTGCCCTCATAAAATCAAAATGAAATTTGTAGATCAGTTCTTGTCATCGCCCTTTTATAGTAGAGAAAACTGAAGTTTTAAGATACCAAGTAATTATAATCATATCTCCCTCAGTCTTGTTTTCCTGGAAGATGCATTTTTACCTCCTATACAAGAATAGTTCCTCCAACCACATGACTGATCCCATGATTCTGGTCTTCTCTAAGACTTTGTCCTTCAGTTTTTTTTTTCCTCCCAGCTTTCCTTTGACCCTAGTCCTTTTTATCACGATAGAAACATGATCAGTCTCTTATATATTAAAGAAAAATGTCTTTCCTCCATCTGTTGTTTCTATTTCAAGTTCTAAGTCTGTCTGTTAATGGGTATCCGAAGAGTGGTTAAGAATAACCGACTTACTAACTGTGGGATCTAAGGCACATTACTTAATCTTTAAAGACCTCAGTTTTATCACTTTAAAGTGAGGATAACAATACATTTTTAATAGATTTTAATGATTAATGGCTTAGTTACTACAGAGCGCTTGGCACAGAGCCTGACACATGGCAAGCACTCAAAAGACTAAATAACTATAATAATAATAATAATTATTACATTAATTCACAGGTACGCCTCTTGGAAATGCAATCTATACATGCCCTCTCTAATTCTTTATCTCCTATTTACTCTTTAATGACTTTACCTAAAGACTACACTAAAATTCTTCTTGCTAAGGTTGCCAATGTCTTTCAAACTAAAATAATTCCCTGGAATTTTTCATATTCTCCATCTTAATCTTTCTATAGCACTGAGGCCCACAAACGCTTCCTCCTTTGAAAAACTCTTCTACCATGTTTTCTGTAGCACTGGGTTTTTTTTGTTTTGTTTTGTTTTGTTTTTTATCTTCCTATTCCTCGAATCATTCAATAGCCCTGTTTTTTTGAGTCTTCTTTCCTCCTCTCTCTCCCTTAGAGTTCGAGTGGCCTGGAAGTCTCTTTTTGAAACTTTGCTTTCCTAGCTTTTTATGTTCCTTTTATCTAAACATGGAACTTCAACTCTTCTTGTGCACTGTTGATTTCTGAATTTTTGCTGCATAAATATAGACTCTGTTATCATTAAATAGATCATTTCCACTTGCATGTCCTATCATCGTCCAAAATGTAACATGTCTATAATTAATAAAAAAACATTCCCTTTTCTCACTTTGAAATATTCTCTTGTAATTGTATTTCCTTACCTTTTCAGAAGCCTGGCTGTAACTGCAGACACCTCTCTCATACCCCATTAGCAGCCAAGTTCTGCAGACTCTCCCTTCCATGTATCTCTCTCTTTGTGCACTCCTTCCTTTCCATCCTACCCAAGTACAAAGCCTCTGGCCTCTTCCCTTAACCTTTCAGTTTCTCCCTGCTTCCGTCTATCTTTCAGTTTACCCTCTATATGACTTGGAGAGTGATCTTTTTTACTAAAACTTTAAATTAATTTTATATCGCAGAGAAAATAAAAAACAAAACTGAAAGTACTAAGCCTCACCCAGAGGCCTGTGATTCTGTGGCCCACCTGTCATGCTCCCCAGATCTACTTCTCGGGGTCTTCTGTGTCTTCTCTGCTGCAGTGCCTCTGTTGGAGCACTGCCAACCTCTTTACTTCCTGTCCAGCTCTCTCCTGCTATTTTTCACACCTAACTCAAGATTGTCCTTCTCTATAACTCTACATAAATGGAACTGAAGGAGTTTTAAGTGAAAAGAACATGCTGCAAATGGACACACACACGCACATACATCTAGTATGTATATTGCATATATAATATCATATTTTAATTATATATATTAATATATATAATTATATATACTATATATATAATTATATATATCCTTTCTGTTAAAAACAGTAGAAAATCCTGAGTTGTCAGAAAGGAAACACATGAAAAATTAATATTTTCCTCTGAGCCTGAGAATGAACTGACATGGGGGAGGACTGGTCTTAAAATAGTTACTTTGAATAATTTGTAAAACTTCACCTTTTGGTGTTCTATGGACTTTTTTCTTTAATAAAAACGGTTTAAAAAGGATTTCCTTCGGGATCCCTGGGTGGCGCAGCGGTTTGGCGCCTGCCTTTGACTCAGGGCGCGATCCTGGAGACCCGGGATCGAATCCCACGTCAGGCTCCCGGTGCATGGAGCCTGTTTCTCACTCTGCCTGTGTCTCTGCCTCTCTCTCTCTCTCTGTGACTGTCATAAATAAATAAAAAATTATAAAAAAAAAAAATAAAAAGGATTTCCTTCCCTAGAAAGCCTCTAGTGTCCTACTCATTTTGCTATACAATTTAGATGCATCTCCTTTTTTACTCAATCACACCTCATTCATACAGCCATTGCAAAATTCAGTTATTTTCCAAGTAAAATACTTATTTTTATTCTCACATTAGACTATATAATTCTTAGCAAAAAGTATCATCTTTAGAACCCGGGCAGTTAGCTTACAACCTGGCACACTATAGCCTTACAATACGCTTTTGGATGGATAGTGATTCACCAACAAGGTTGTTGATTTTCCTATTGCATCACATTGTCCCTGTCCCCCATATCTCTCTCTCTCTCCCTCTCTGTGTCTCTCTCTATTATACATACATAGGTAATATGTATATATTATATATACACATATATTTATTGGAAATGTTTTAGTGTTAGGTACATACTAAATTGTTCCTAAGGGTGTTCACACATTGACTGGAGAATCTTGCCCTATATTATTATTAAATCACTATGGTACCCTATTTAAATTATTTGAGCCTCATTTACCATATCTGTCAAATAAGAAGATTAAATCAGCTAGTTTTTAGTTACTTGGTAAACTCTAAACTTTTAAATTTCTTACAAGCACTTTATTGTTTGATTAACAAATTTTTGGGTAATTCTAAATGCAAAGATATATGCAATATAGGAGAATATGTGTTCTTTGGGGCAGATTGCTACATTTTCACATTTATTTTGTTTACCTTTCCTTTTCCATTTACTGACACATTAATGTCATTTTCCAATAAGAGTATAGCACCTTATTTATATATAATAGCAACATCATAAATTGCTTGATCTATTGAAAACAATAAACTAAACATGTTACAGAAGAAACTGGTGCCTTTCATTGGTATTATCTCCTTCAAGATGACAGGCGATCTCGGGGGGCCAGAGAATTCTTAGTTGTATGAGTTTGTGACTAATAGGTGGTTTGATGTGACAAGAGCTGGCTGTCTTGGGAAATTGAACTATCTTTATGCTCAATACCCTTTGTGTCTCATTCTTTGTAGGTTATTGTTGGAGGTCTGTGGGGACCTTTTTTACAGTTTGCATTCACCGACAATATGAGATCAGCAAGAACTCTGTAGTTTTACTGTCATTATTGATCTGCTGCCATTCCATTCAGTAGCTAATTTGCTTGTTAGCAGTTATTTTAAAAGCTATTTATATATAAATATATTAGCCTGATTTATGTTATATACCAAATTTTATTTTATTTTTTGCTGAATTAAAGAAAAGTACTATAACTTAGCTCTGAAGGACTATACTTTATGCTAAATAGTTCTGATATAAGTTCTGTGGGTAATTGCTTCAAAATCACAAATATATTGTTGTGAATTTTATATCTTTGATAAGCAACGTATAGGGTCAAAGAAAATAAAAGGGAATAATATATTCACAAGAAAATATCATTTGTAAAACACCCTTTAGCCTATAAAATTTATATACAAATAGTGAGAAGGGTGATGTATTAGGAATTCATGAACACTCCTCCTAAAGTTGGGATTTATTTGAAGTCGAACACTCAATAAACGTGTGGGTTGATTGATTCTCTGTTCTGAAGGTGACCATAATACACCCTTCTTTTTCCATACCAATTACTGAAGGAAAAAAGCCTCTTTCTACTTCTCTGGAAAAAGAGATATGTTTCCACTTTCTGAAGCCAGTTTCTGACACAAGTATTTATCTGAAATGACTTCCTTGTAAGCTGAAAGTGCCTATGTGTGTGTTCCCCCATGAACACAATATCTCCACAAGGAGAATCCATATCTCCAGGAAAATCTAATAAAACACAAGGAAAAAATAAAGAAGCCAGTAGGCTAGCATAATATAGTATTTCCCCCAATTAAAATATGCCAAAGTATTAAAATATATTTGGGATTGTTTTAATTGTGTAGCTGATATATATGCATATATGCATGTATATATATAGATGTATGTTGTTGCTAAAAATAAGACCATGAAATACCAAATATAAGCCCTAGAGCCGGTGTTAATGCTGCCTTCTGCTGGTGGGGCAGGGAAGGGAGCATTATCTCACTTAGAAACAGAAAGGCTTGGATTTTATCCCTAGGCAATAAAAGGAGGAGCAGGTAGAGTCATCGCAGCATTACAAAATGTATCTGAAACCCCTGCATAAAATGTGGAGCATTAAGTAGTCACCAACATCGAAAGAGAGGGCTAGTAAAAAAAATCTGATTATTATAGAATAAATTATAACAGATTTATGGTGGCAAGAAAAAAATTCTGCTGTGAGAAATCACTGTGTGCATACTGACATATTCTAAACCAAGAAATAATAACAGTAATGACAAAAAATGGTCTTCAGATAGAGACATCTGGCAGAAGCTAATGCAATATTGTTATGGAGATGACTTGCACAGTTTAGGATGTAAGGAATTATCTGAAGAAATTGGAGATACTATGACAACAAAATTTGGTTGAGGGGAAGAAGGAAACAGAGTTTCTAGGAATAAAAAAGTTACTCAATGAAATAGAAGTGCCACTAGGAATGTTTAAAAGAGATCAGAATCATCTGAAGAAGGAATTGTGAATGTGAATGGATGATATGAGAAAATTGCTGACATTGTAGCATGGATAGACAAAAACGAAAATACGAAGGAGGATAAAAATAGGAAGGCTTTCTAAAAAGGGATAAAAAAAGATACTACTTGAATAGCTACTATCAGAGAACAAAGACAGTAACAGTGAAAGGGGAGAGTCAATGTTTGAAAATTTCCCTAATTTATGACAGACATCAGATTCATCAGAACTGTCAGATTTAAGGAAGATGGTGAGACTATAATTAGATAAATATAAATAAATCCACATCTAGATATAGCATACATTTGGAGAACATAAAAAGCCACAAGGAGTAGAGGAAAGAGAGATAACCCACAAAGAAAGCGGGGCATAAAAAACATTTGTGAATAAAATAACTAGGGATAAATATAAATAGATATTGATTATCAAAAAAAATGAGAATGACAACTATAAAAGAGTAATAAAATGCTATAAAACATTAATATGTAAAATGGGTGAATTTGGGGGGATATAGAATACTGAGATCCTTCTGTTAATTCAAAGATTAAAAGTTAGGCTTTGCTAAGCCAAGCATTCATATTAAAAAACATAGGGGAAATTTCTAAAAATAAAAATAGAAGGAGAGTAAATAAAAGGGTACAGAATAATTGATTAATGGTATAGAAGATAAGCATGAAACACACAAAAAAGATATATGAATGAAATGCTTATTAATTAGCACACAATCATATAGTGGGATTTATTCCAAATTTATCAATAATCATATAATTGTGAAGAGAATAAATATCTTAAAAGTGATTTTCAGAGGGAAGGACAAAAGTTACATGCAGTTATATGATCTAAAGTGCTGATGGTAAGGAGAAGAAAGAATATAGCAGGCAAATGTTAACCAACAAAAAAGCTGATGCAGTGGGATTAATATCATTCTACTGTGAGGAATTTGTTTACGAGCAAGAAAACATCTAAAGCTCTTAGAAATAAATCTAATATACATATATACATGCATGTATGTGTGTGTGTGTGTGTGTGTTTGCAAAATATCTACTGGGAAAATAGTGAAGCTTTGTCTTGTTATTCCCTAGACAAAACTCAACTTTCAACTCCAAAAAAATTAGATATTTAAGTATAAAAAGCAAAACTTGGAAACTATTAGCAAAACTGTAGACTATGCCTTTATCAATTTATTATAAAGCTACAGTAATTAAGATAATATGATATTGGCACAGATATAGACAAAAACTTAATGGAAGAGAGCCTTAAACTAACTTGTGTATATGTCAACATGGTGTGGTAGAAGGAACATTAAAAATAAGTGGAGAGAAAAAAAATAAGTGGAGAATGAACTAAAAAAATTATACTTCAATTATTTAATCACATGGTAAAAGATAAATTAGAAACCTACATCATATATCATTCAAAACATTAATTTCAAATGCATAAAATATCTAAAGCAAAAGCAAAATTTAGAAGCATTTAAAAGAATTGGACAAACATGATAAAGACGTCAGAGTAAGGAAGAGCTTCTTCCAAAAAGACACAAAAGCATGAACTATGAAAGAGAAGATTAATACAATTTGCCATCTTAAGAGCCCGGGTGTCCATTGACAGATGAATGGATACAGAGAGGTGGCATATATAAACAATGGGATATTTCTCAGTCATCAAAAAGAATGAAACATTGCCATTTGCATTGACATTGACATGGATGGAACTAGAATATATTATGCTAAGTGAAATAAGTCAGAGAAAGACAACATATGATTTTGTTCATATGTGAAACTTAAGAAACAAAACATGAACATAGGGGAAGGGGAGGAAACACAAAATTGGATAAAAACAGAGAAGGAGGCAAACCACAAGAGATGATAAAATACAGAGAACAAACTGAAGGTTGCTGGAGGGAAGGTGAGTGGGGAGAAGGGATAACTGGGTGATGGGCATTAAGGAGGACATGTGATGTGATGAGCCCTGGGTGTTACGTACAAATGATGAATCATTACACTCTACCCTGAAGCTAATAATACAATATATGTTAATTACGTTGAAATTAAATAATTTTTTAAAAGACGTAAGAGCATGAACTATGAAAGAGAAGAGTAATGTAACTTGCCACCTTAAAAGTGAAACTTTTCATAAAAGAACAGGTGACATAAAATGAAAATCTGTAGATTGGAAAGTGATATTTTAAACCCATAAAAATTATAAAGAATTTGCATTCAGAATAGTCACAGAACTTCTATAAATTGTTAAGGAAGAGTTGAACAACTCATAGAAAATATGAGGATATGAGCAGGAAACTCAAGCAGGAGGAAATCAAGTGGACAATAGGATTCAAAAAAAGTATATTTGATCTTGGGTACCTGGGTGGCTCAGTGGTTGAGTGTCTGCCTTTGGCTCAGGTCATCATCTCGGTGTCTTGGGATGGAGTCCTGCATCAGGCTCCCTGAGGGGAACTTGTTTCTCCCTCTGCCTTTCTGCCTCTCTCTGTGTGTCTCTCATGAATAAATAAATAAAATCTTTTGTTAAAAAAAGTCTATTTGATCTTTAAGAAATATCTTTACAAGTCAAGAAAAGAAATCTACTTTTAACTGTGTGTGTGTGTTTATGTGTGTTTGTCTATAGCAAAAGGTATTTTCAGGTACATTTTGTGATATGTTAAATAAGATATACAAACTTAACCACATGCTTGGTAAAGAACCACGACTGATCGTTTAAAAAGGTGGCATGTTCCTCTCAAAGAAATGTTTTAGATAAATAACCACAATTGCTGGAAAGAAACATTTGCATAATGGGGTTCTCATTTAGAAAAGAGTCTATCTGTTACAACTACATTAAATCGGCCCTAATTACAAAGCTTAGTAAGTTTCCACGACTGTAAGAATAGTTTCTTTTTTTTCCCTTCCCTCTGGGCTTTCAAATACACCCAACTCACTGTTGGGAAGAATAAAAAGGGACATAATTTTCACTTATATCTATTAATTTTTGAAACCATTCTATTTATTTCATTTATTTCTCTTTCAAACTAGGGAGGATCTATTTAAAAACACAACTAGGAAGGGGTGCCTGGCTGACCAGTAAGTAGAGCATGTGACTCTTGATCTCAGGGTCATGCGTTCAAGCCCCGCATTGGGCATGACATCTACTTAAACAAACAAACAAACAACTAGGGGTTTTAGTAAAACGTAAGATAAAATTGATCAATGTAAGAAAAATGCTAGGTTATATTAAATATTTAGAGTCCAGATTAATTTTAAATTTCCCTAGGTAGAACTTAAAATACCTCAATATGTTGACAGTGGGTCTGTTTCTGGGTCAGGTTCAAAGAGCAAAGACCTTATTGGAAATTGTGTTTGAGAATCTGCCAGGACTCAGATACTCTGCAGCATTTAAACGAGGATACTCATATTCCTGGAGTTTAGAGAGCCTTTTAGGTATTATAAGAGCACAAATAATATTGAGGGAGTCAAGTTTTAAAAATCTTTTCCTTCCAGATTCATTTTTTTTCCTACCACTATTCTGTTGCAGAACAATCCTGAAATTGAAGCCTCTTACAGGTTCTACTTTCTTACTTACTTTCTTTCTTTCTTCTTCTTCTTCTTCTTCTTCTTCTTCTTCTTCTTCTTCTTCTTCTTCTTCTTCTTCTTCTTTTAGTTACCCTTTCACACTCTGCAAAGAAAGACATATCTCTTATTCATCCTGAATCTTAAGATGATACATCAGCAAAATATGTAGAATAAACAAATCAATATTTAGGTAACTGGCAGAGCCTTCTTTATTCAAGGTATGAACAAAACACAGTGAAACTTTATTATCCTTCTGTATTTTAATCTGTTAAGGCTAAGTTGTGGCATTAGTAACAGGGTGTCTGGGTTCATCTTAGGAAACATTGAACTAGATATTTTGTGCAAATGTTTTGTACAGCAGTAATGGTCTCACCCCTGCCATCCCTCAGTGTGGTAAAAGAATGCAGATTTCCTGAAAAATATTCTGAGAGCAAAAGAGAGCTTCAGTAAGAAATACTACCTGTCATATCTGTCTACCTATATCTATCTGTTTATATCTGTCGAGCTATCATCTATCTATCTATCTATCATCTATCTATCATCTATCTATATATCATCTATCATCTAGTTTCACTGTCATAGATGCAAGCACTGAGAAATCTAGTGCATCTAAATAAGTAAATAACATAATTGCAATTAAAAGAGTCTTTAAAAAAATAATAAATAGCTGTAATGCTAGCTTGCATCTTTGTTATTTCATTCTCAGGGGAAATTTTGATATTTTACCAAATTAATAAAGAATAAAAAAGAAAAGAACCATGGTTAAGAACAATAAAGACACAATCCTACAAAATAATATACGTCAGAAAGCTTTATACATATATTTGATATTTTAGATGAAATGGCCAAATTCTTCAAAAAATACAAATTACTAAATAACTTTAGAAAAGCAGGAAATATAAATATGATTCTATTAGCAAAAGTAAAATAGTAAAAGTAATTAAAAGACTTCTATTCCTAGTTTATTAAAAATATTAAGATCATGAATTAATGTTGAATTTTATTAATGTTTTCTCTGCTTTTTCCAATCATATAATTATGTTTATTCTCTCTCCCTTTTAATGTGGTTGTCAGAACTGGGATGGGTCTGAGCTTTTATCCTAATTGCAAGCTAACAAATTAAGTTGCTGTGGCTTTATGGACGCTGGTAGAAAACATATATGTATGTATGTATACAAAAATATGTATATGTATCTCTCTATATAGATATAGATATATCGATATAGATATATATGTATCTCTCTATATATAGATATATAAATAGAGATATAGATACATATATATACACACACACTTTTGTTTAATTTTTTAATACATTTTATTTATTTAGTAGAAAGAGAAAGAAAGTGCAAGCATGAATTGGGGGTTGGGGCAGATAGAGAGAAGCAGATTTCCCCACATGAGCAGGACACCTGATGCATGACTTGATCCCAGTTCCCTGAGATCATAACCTGAGTTGAAGACAGATGCTTAACCAACTGAGCCACACAGACTCCCCACTTTAATTTAATTTTTAACACAAAGTAAAGTTTAAAATGTAATACTGTTCCTACTTTCTTCCTGAAAAATACAAGAACTTTACAATACTTAAGTTCTAATTCTCTTCTTTTATGCTACTGTTGACCAGTATTTGACTTTCCTCTGGTTTTTACACTACTCAAATTCAGAATTTTTGATATATATTTTTGTTATAGGTAAACTCTTGGTTACTAATTCCTTTCTTTCTTCCTTCTTTCTTTCTTTCTTTCTTTCTTTCTTTCTTTCTTCTTTCTTTCTTTCTTCCTTTTTTTTTTTTTTTTTGCCTTGTTTCTTGCATTATAGTCCCCACTTTTGGATCTGATCGTGCCTTCCTAAAATACTTCTTTTTGTTAAGGGTAACTCAATTTTCTTTCTCAGAAAGTGTCTTTATTTCTCCCTGTTTCAAAAGTGGTGATTTCACTAGGTATAAAAAATCTAAATGATAAGTATTTTTCCTCAGCATTTCAAAGGTAGAAATTTTCTGCCATGTTCATTGTAGTTTCTTATATTCTTTTTCTCTCAAGAAACTTGTAAGATCTTCTTTTTGCAAAGGCATGGAAAGGTGTTCTGCTATTTTACTCTAATGTGCCATTTATTAAAATCTATTTTTTCAGCATGAACATTCATCTGAATATTCATAAACTCATCTGTTAAAACTGTCAATCTTTTCTCTCTCAGTTTCTTTTTTTTTTCTTTCTGGTATTCCTATTAGCAAATTTTGGGCTGACTATTCTTTCTTTTTAGCATTCAATTACTCCTTAAGATTTTCCAACTATTCATATCTTTGTAATACATTCTGGGTATATTCTTCAGACCTTTCTCCTGTTTTGTCAGCCATAATAACTTCAACTATATCCAATATGCAGCTTAACCAAGGCATTTAGTAACTAGTTTTAGAAATAAACTCAATTTAGTTTTTTGAACCTTTATTAATTTCTTTTCCATTTTGCCTATACTTTCAAAAATTGTGCCACATAATTTTAATAATTTTATTTTTTCTTTTAAATTTTTTTAATTTAAATTTAATTAGCCAACATACAGTACATTAGTTTTAGACATAGAGATCATTTTAAACTTATTATAAAGCATCTATTAAATTATTACATAATCATAATTTATTAGTCTTCTAAATACCTACTTACTGCTTTTTTTTATCCCTTGGTCATAGTGGAAGCAAAGAGAAAAAAATTACTTTGTGCACCAAAAAGAGTAAGTTTTTATCTATTTATTAGAAGACTTAATCCTACTGAACCTATACCTTTGTTGTGAGATAACATTGTAAATTTGTAAATATTTTATCTGTGTAATAATTCCATATTGTTTCACATATAAATCATATAGTCATATACAGATTGACTTTCTAATCCTATTATTCTACACTTTAGGAAGGGCTTCTGACTGTAATTTCATTTTTTCAATATTATTTATGGAAATAGAGAAGGAAAGAAAGAGATCTACATTATTGAATTTTTTTCCCACATAACAATGTATCTTGGGGAGCTATTCATACACACATTTGGAAGCCTATTCCATACCTTTAAACTATTGTATATGTCTTTATTTATTTGATTATGCTATTAGCATGTATTTAATTATTCTCTAATTACAGAATACATGATTTAGTACAAAATTTGTTCCTACAAATGATTTGTACATAATTTTTTTGTGTGTGTATTCACATATGAGAGCTTCTACTAGGTACATTTCTGAAAGAGAAATTACTGAGTTTAAGGATGTGTATATTTTGCATTTGATAATATGAACTTGTTTCAACTTCTGAATACGAAAAAGAATGAGAAACTCCGGATGGCCACGCTTGGGTGGCTCAGAGGTTGAGTGTCTGCTTTGGCTCAGGGTGTGATCCTGGAGTCCCAGATAGAGTCTCACAACAAGCTCTCCCTGGGGAGCCTGCCTCTCCCTCTGTCTATGTCTCTGCCTCTGTGTGTGTGTCTCTCCTGAATAAATAAATGAAATCTTAAAAAAAAAAAAAAAAGGAAAGATAAAAAGAGAGGAAAAGAAACTCCAGATGACTGCCTTAAAGAATCAGAGCTAATACAACAATTGAAAATAGAGAGCTGTCTAGGTGACCAGGGCCCTTCCACTTAGACACAGCATACTTGATCCTGTTCTTATGCAGACACTAGTGAGAGCTTTGCCTGTGTACAAAGCAGAGGAGCATATTTTCAAATTATTGTGAAGAGTTTTGGTGTTGTATGACAAGATAAAGTGGTATCAAGTTGTTTATTGCAGAATGTTGTCTCCAGGATTTTAGCCAAAATCTTCACACTTCACATAACGTTTTCAGCTTGCCAGAAAAGGAGGAGTTTCTTTCCAGCTGGGTGCTGATTTTTATGTTTGCTACTGACAGTTGAAAATCATGTTTTTTTTTTTTAGGACTTCCCTACTAAATATCACATCCTCAAGTTTTTCTGTTTTTCCTCTATTCTTTTGGGATTAAATAGAGTTATATATATTTTTAAATATATTTCTTCTTTTAAAAAATACTTTTTGATTACATAATATTATGATATTCTTGTTAAAAATGCATACTTTTTAATATTTAACTCAAGTTTTCTTGCTTTTGTATCTCTTCAATTCTATATAATTTTTCCTGTCTTTTTTCTTCTCTTAAGTGCCCATCTAACTGATCAAGGGCATCTTCAGTCAGTAACAGAGGAGAGAAAGGCAAAGTCGTTTTTAATCTGCTACTTGGTGATTTACAGACTCAATTTTGTGCAGTTGACATTTTTTCTCTCTCAAGTCTTAGAGAATCATGCCAGGCCAATTAAACTAAATGATAGTTAGAGATGTCTTTTCCTTCAGATCAACTCAGAAAAGCAATGGTTAAATATAATGGTGCTCTTAATGTCAAACTTATTGAAGATATTATTTACCTCTCACATTATCTATCTGGGGAAAGGCTACCAGTACTTATGCGGGACAAAAAGGACTGAACTAGATTCACTGGATGAGAGTTGTTATTATACCCATATTAAGTGATATCCTTGGGGAGATGACAGTTGGGAGGGACACTTATAGTGTTCCACATCAAACCATGCAAGGCAAGAAAGTGTCAGAGGGAAAATATTATTTTATCTGACTCCTTTGCCTATCATAATGGTTCACTACCTCTCTATTATAGGATTTTCAACATTCCCCTCACTTCTAAGAATGCCTTTTGGCATTTATTCATTAAATTAAGCTTAAAAGTAATATATTTTTCAGAGTTGGCAGTTTCATGTCTCTTTGAATAATAGGAGATACTTTGGGATTGTTCAGAACAAGGATTAAAAAAAAAACACTTGATTCTAACTTTTAATATATTTATTGTACTTATCACTAATTTAACAAAAACATCATATATCAAGCCTAGCATTGGACTAGTCACTTTTGGTTTTAATTGTATTTCTCTAAGGACTAATGATATTAAATAGCTTATCATGTAGTTACTTGTCATTTATACATTATCTCTGATGATGAGTGTTCAAATCTTTTGCCTGTTTTATTATTATTATCATTATTATTATTGGATTCTTTGTTTTCTTATTATTGAATTTTGAGAATCTTTATATTTTGGAGACAAGTCTTTATGTGATTTTGTAAATATTTCCTTCCAGTCTATAGCTTGTCTTTTCATTTGTTTAATGGTGTCTTTCAAAAAGCAGACATTCTTCATTTTGAAGTCAATTTTGTCACTTTGTTCTTTTATGGATCATGTTCTTAGTGTAGTATCTAAGAAATTTTGCTAACTCAGTGTAATAGAGACCTAATTCTATATTTCTTCTAGAAATTTTATAGAATTAAGTTTTACATTTAGACCTATGATACATTTTGAGGTAATAAGAACAAAATTCTTGATAGTTACCTAAGTTGTTTTCATTTCTCATGATTTGATTTTTGTAGATGCAGATGTCCATCTGGTATCACTGTCTTTCTGCCTGAATGACTTCATTAATTTTTTTTATAAAATATTAAGTCTGTTGGTGATAAATGTATCCGTCCTTTGTATGTTTGAATAGATCTTTATTTTGCTTGCTTTTGAAAGACATTTTGCTGTGTAAAGAATTCTAAGTTGATAGTTTTTTTTCTTTCATTACTTTAAAGATAATACTTCATGACATTTATTTATTAATTTTTTAAAAATATGGAGCACTTCCTGAATTTGCATGTCATCCTTGTGCAGGGGCCATGTTAATCTTCTCTGTAATATTCCAATTTTAGTATATGTGCTGCTGAAGTGAGCATACTCCACGACTTTCAGTGTGCATTGTTACTAATGATAAATGTGTGGTCATCCTTATCTTTGTCCCCCTGTACATACTGCATCTTTTTTCTTATACAAAGCACTTTTATATTGTTTTGTGTGTTTATATATAAATACAATAATGTAACACAGATTTGTTTTTGTTCTTTCAAAAGTGTCTTTGTATCATTCAGAACTAGGCAGCCTTGAGAAAATATATATGTATATACATTTTACTCGTGGAATAGAAATTAGATCAAATATGTAGAATGTTAGTTATTTGGTCCATTGCATTTATAAGGGTATACAAATAAATTAAGCTGCATACATTTGATGAGGTAGAAAAAATGAATAGCATGTAAATCACCTTTAAATGGTTTTACTTAAAAAAAATTAAAATAAAATGTTTTTCTTTGATTAGGAATCATGTTTGCTTGCTTTTTATACTTCCATGAAAAATAATAGAATGAACTTTGTTAATTTACCAAAGCGTCTCTAGGTGAAAGAAATCGTGATTAAATGTCTTTGATTTCTGCTTTGAGTGGAAGAGTGAAAAGTCTGAACAGATTTCCCCTTGTCAGTTCCCCCAAGTTATGCTTAAAGAGATTCAGCTGCAGATGCAAACAATACCTCTTCTTGCTTTGTTCACAGGCCAAGCCCCAGAATTTATCAGTGAGTTGAAAAATTCCACCGTCAGGTAGATCTACCAATTAGCAGTAGGTCCATCTGCATGTCATAGGGACAATGGCTTAAACAAGATGAAAATCTATTTCTCTCTCACATAAAATTCCAGAGTTAGACAATACAAGGGTATTTATTGTGACCTTGTTCCATAAAGTTTTTTAAAACCCAGGTTCCTTTCAATCCATTGTTCTAGCATAGTAGAACATGATTGTTGCCATCCTGGTCCAAGATGATATCTAGAGTTTTAGCCATCCTTATCAGGAAGTCAAGTATAGGAGGTGAGAAAGTAAAGGGCATACATTGAATGATCTCTGAAAAGAGATTTCAGAAGCTGACACCAATACTTAATCTACTGTTTCACTGACCAAAATTCAATCACAAAGCTTCACTTAACTGGAAGGAAGATTGGAAATTGTAGACTTATATGGACAGTCATATATCCAGCTATGGTAACAGAGAGGAATGGGGACTAGGAAAAATTAATAGTATCTACTTAGATGAATGTTAATAAGCATTGTTATATCATTCTCTCTAATATGAGATTTGCCTTATTGTTTCTCCACATTTACTTCCTGTAACATAATACCTATTTTACTAATAATTTGTTTCATTGTTATTTTTGCTGACTAGAATGCGCACATTATGAGGGGAGGGATTTTTGTTTGCCCCTATAAAGGAGATAAGAATAGAACCTGGCATGTGATTGACGCTTAATCAATATTTGAATGGAGAATGAAATAAAGTAAACATGGAGCCCTATAACCTGTTTCTGCCATTGTAATCACAGAGTAAAACATATTAATCTTCTCAGAAAAGGTGAACATCTTTAATTTGACAAGACATAAGACATAAGTAGATATGCAATAAAAGAGATCATGCAGACAGGAAAAATTAGGAGAGACATGAATGCAGAGGGAGTTAAAATTAGTCTTGAGGGAATTTAAGTTGTGAGGAAGAGAAAAGACCTTCCTGATAGAATAGTATCAAGGAAAACATAAAGATAGTAGATTTCTTTTATCTAGGCAAATGTTACGGAAAGCAAAGTTGGTTAGTGGGACTACCTTAGAAGTTAGGAAGGAGATAAACTAGAGTTAATATAATCTCACATTTAAAGATTTTACTCTTGGTAAAGTCTCTTAGTATTATTGTTTGATCATTTAATTTTCATAATAAGTTGATATTACCCCCAATTAATAGAGGAAGTTTAACCTAGATTTGATAACTTATTTATATGATCACATAGTTTATTCATTAATTACATCATATTAAATCATTGGGGTCCAGTAAGGACCTCAAACACTAATCTGTTGTCTTTAACCTGTGGTCTTTTGTTCAGACACTAGTGCCAAGGTAAAAGTCAAACTATACACAAAGAGGGCAGCCCTGGTGGCGCAGCAGTTTAGCGCCGCTTGCAGCTTGGGGCATGATCCTGGAGACCCTGGATTGAGTCCCATGTCAGGCTCTCTGCATGGAGCCTGCATCTCCCTCTGCCTGTGTCTCTGCCTCTCTCTCTCTCTGCATTTCTATGAATAAATAAATAAAATCTTTAACAAAAACTATACACAAAGAACCATAAATTGAATTGGGATACATTATGGTAATTAAAAAAGCTATTTATTTTATACCAATTTCTGTATCTGGATAATGAGAGCAGCATGTTTTATACCTAACACTGAGGTATATATAAGAACAAATAAGATTCAACCTCACATTTTATATTTTCTGAATTTTATGGTGAAGAAAATAAACCGATTGCTTACATTTAACTTCTAAACCAGAAGTTGCTTATGCAAATTACAATAACATTAGCAAGTGTACACTTGAGAGGGTTTCAAATGTCTTCTTATAAAGAAAACTACATTAAATAAAGTTAATACTTGTTCTTCATCTGTCCTCAATCATTACTTTTCCTGTGGGATAGTGTTTCTGCTAACTTTTTTCCTTTTACTGAA
Organism: Vulpes lagopus; assembly: GCF_018345385.1. Lineage (NCBI taxonomy): Eukaryota > Metazoa > Chordata > Mammalia > Carnivora > Canidae > Vulpes > Vulpes lagopus. The sequence goes on from NC_054829.1 coordinate 107,268,570, forward strand.
TGGCCAGTAAAGGGGAAGAAAAAAGAACTAAGGCTCTTAGTTATTAAGTGTCAGGAAATCAATATGAAGGAGAAAAAATGAGTGGGAAATATCAGAAAGGGAGACAGAACATGAGAGACTCCTAACTCTGGGAAATGAACTATGGGTGGTGGAAGGGGAGGTGGGTGGAGGGTGGGGGTGACTGGGTGACGGGCACTGAGGTGGGCACTTGACAGGATGAGCACTGGGTGTTATTCTATATGTTGACAAATTGAACACCAATAAAAAAATAAATTTATAAAAAAAAGAAATCAATATGAAGATTTCTTTGGGCAGATTAATGTGAAATGAATTAAAACCAAAACCTTCCTGATGTGAATATGTACATGTACATATTCTGCACAATTCAGAGTAGACATAATTCAAATATTAATAGTATTTCTTATTATTTCTACTTGAGTCATTGAAGTGGTGAAGAAAATTAAAATAACTAGCAAAAACTTAGCTCAACAAATGTTTCACACGTTTAGTAAAAGATATATTATTAATCTCATCACATAGGAGCTATCACTGTTACAACTAACCCTGGAGCTATAAAATGAGCTGTAAAATAGATTTGATTTTAGAATATTACAAGTTCTGTCATTATAGCTAAGATTAACTAGATAGCCTGATAAAGGTCTATTGCTTTTAGTGATACAGCAATGTCGCAGACAGGAAACTGCTTGGTAATTATAGCTGACTTACTGGAAATAAAAGGGCAGAAAAAGGGCACCTTTGAGTAATTATCAGTAATAGAAAGACAAGTGATTTGAGCAAGGTAATAGAGAACAGCAGTTTCATAGTGATAGATGATAGAAAGGGTTAAGTCCTAAGTAAGTTAGAGGTTTTAATGGTGGAATAGTTATAATTTATTTTGGTCCAATTGAGTGCTCATCTAGAGCCTTATCTGAGCTGAAGGATTTTTCTCTGGTGCTCTCTACAGATAAAATATTATGCCTTCATGATATAATGTGCAAACCTGAAGTTCGCATTGTATTGTGGCTCTTTGAGATTTAGGTCTTCCTTGGTTTTTATTTCATTTACTAAAGGGTGAATATATGTATTCAGCTCTGATGGTAACCAAACCTGTATTTCTTTTCTGGTAGTATTTTCCTCTGTTCAAGATTTGTTTGTAATATTTAAGTGTTGGGTGACATATTAACCCCACCAGGCTATTGTATACCATATAAAGCATCATAGATTGATGGTAATAAATTACACTTTCCGAAATGAACCAGGAATACTATCTCTACTCTTGGCCTTCAGCATTCTTCTTAGATTATAAAATAACGTAATGAAGTCCAATGGTTTTCTTGGCAAAGCTCCATGTGTGGTGCACTTTATTTGGTCCCTTTGGCATGGACAATTTGGGAGATGATTTTTTAAATATTTTATTTAAATTCAAGTTAGTTATCATATAGTGTATTATTATTTTCAGGGGTAGAATGTAGTGTTTCACTTCTTGCATGTAACAACCAGTGCTCATTACATCAAGTGCCCTCCTTAATGCCCATCATGCATTTACCCTATCCCCCATCCGATTGCAACCCTCAGTTTGTTCCTTATAGTTCAGAGTATCTTATTGTTTGCCTCCTTCACTGTTTTTGTTTTATTTTATTTTTCCTTGCATTCTCCTATGTTCATCTGTTTTGTTTCTTAAATTCCACATTTTAATGAAATTGTAGGGTATTTGTCTTTCTCTGACTGATTTGTTTTACTTAGCATAATACACTCTAGTTCCATCCACGTCATTGCAAATGGCAAGATTTTGATGGCTTTTTGATGGCTGAGTAATGTTCCATTACATATATAACATATTATATAATATATCCATTATATATTATATATCATCTCTTCTTTATACATTCATCAGTTGATGCACAACTGGGCTCTTTTCATATTTTGGCTATTGTAGAAGTGCTGCAGTAAACATTGGGGTGCATGTGCCCTTTTGAATCATTATTTTTATATTCTTTGGATAAATATTTATAGTGCAATTGTTATTAGTTCATAGAGTAGTTCTGTTTTTAACTTTTTGAGGAATCTACAACAGATTTTCCATATATGTTTTCCAGAGTGGCTGCTCCAGTTTACTTTGGAAGATGGTTTATACTTCAACATGACAATTCTCATGGAAACTCAGGTTATAGTCATGACATCCGAAGTTCTTCCAAATAAAGAAAATATGAGGGATGGGCTAATAGGTGATGAGTGTTAAGGAGGGTATTTGTGATTAGCATTGAGTGAGGTGAATCACTAAATTAATTCTACATCTGAGAGTAATTTACCATATATGTTTAGTAATTTGAATTTAAATAAAAACTTGAAGTTAAAAAATAATGAAATAAAATAAAACAAAAATAAAACAAAAGAAAATACTTTCCTTGGAGGCACAAAGAATTAGAGAGACTTTGTGTTATAATCTAAAACTTGCTGAGAGGGATCCCTTGGTGGCGCAGCGGTTTGGCGCCTGCCTTTGGCCCAGGGCGCGATCCTGGAGACCGGGATCGAATCCCACGTCAGGCTCCCGGTGCATGGAGCCTGCTTCTCCCTCTTCCTATGTTTCTGCCTCTCTCTCTCTCTCTCTCTGTATGACTACATAAATAAATAATAAAAATAAATAAATAAATAAAACTTGCTGAGAGATCTGCTTGTCCAAATAATAAAAATAACTTACGTGTATTCTCATCAAAGTGCCCATATGATATTTATATTATTAGCACATGGAAATGAGAAATTATATTGTACAAAATATTATTGAAATATGTCATTTCAAAACATGAGATACAGCTAAAATGGTGTTTACAGGGGAATTATAGCTTTCAATGAATATATAGGACAAGAACAAAGGTTGAAAGTCAACAATCTAAGATATAATCTGAAGAAGCAAGAAATAAATTTAAATTCAATTCAAATAGAGTAATAAGAAAAGATAAAGACATGAGCAGAATCAATGGAATAGAAAGCAAATGTATAATAGAGAGGTATTTTAAAAGCCGAAAATTAATTCTTTTAAAATACTAGTAAATTTGATATACTGTCATCAAGACTAATCAAGAAAAACAAAGAAAATAAAAATTGCCTGTATCAGAAATGAAATTCTCCAAATAAGACAAAATAAGAAATCAAAATGAAAAATTTTATGCTAATATACGTGACAATTTAAATGAAAATTGTCAGACTGTTTGAAAAACACAAGTGGTCAAAACAATACACAAAGAAGTAGGAAATTTCTATAGTCTTGTATCTGTTAAAAACAAAAAATAAATCCTTATTTAGGAATCTTCCCCAAAGAGAATCCACAGTATTCTCTGGTATTTTCTTCCAAATTTTTTAAGGACCACATAATGCCAATCTTCAGAGAATAAATAAAAGGAAAAAAAGGGCATTTCTCAACACATGAAACTAGCATGGCCTTGATACCAAATTTGACAAAAACATTACAAAATAATTATAAGCTAGTATGTCATTATTTCTCAGGATTATAGATGCAAAATCCTATCAACAATAGCATATGGAATACAGCTATGTAGAAAAGACAACTGAGTAGTATTTCAGGTATATATATATTGGACTAAAATTTAAAAATATGACTTGCACCTATTTATATTTATAAAACATATAAACCACAATATAAATTACAAACAAAATACTGGAAAATAAATTGATGTTTTCAATAGATATGGAAAAGGCATAAAATTCAATACTTATTTATGACAAAAACCTCTCAATAATCTAAGAATAGAAGGGGACTTTTTAAACTGATAAAAGATATTAACAAAATATCATATTTAAAGGTGAGCAACATTGTTAACTTGATGAAATATTAAGTATTTTCTCTGAGCTTTTGATTCACACAAGAAAGTCCCCTCTTACCATTCTACTCAACAGTGTACTAGAGGTCCTAGGCAGTTCCATATGGCACATAAAAGAAATAAAACTTTCAGAAGATTGAATATTTAAAACAAAGGAAGTTATTATTATTTTTATAAGGCTTGACTATATAGGTGGATAATTTATTAAATTTAATAAGTGATTTAAGCAGGGTCACTGTGAATAAAGTCAATTTAAAATACCAGGAGTATTTCCATATAATAGTATAAAACAATTGAAAAATAAATTGTAAAACTGTCAGAATAGCATCAAAATTATTACAAATTGCTGGTGAGCATTTAAATAGTTATAATTATTACAGAACACTAGTAGTATCTACTGTAGTTAAACATAATCTTGTTTAAGGATCCAGTAATTCCACACCTGCATATAACCCAGTAAGAAATTAGTGCATATATCCACCAAAATAAGAACATTATGTTCACACCAGCTTTATTCATAGTAGCTCAAAAATAGAAATAGTACAAAAGTCCATCAACTATAGAATAATCATTGGAATACTTTACAGAAAATTGTTAACAAACTAACAAAATTACTGCCATATTCAGCAACATAGATCAATATCAAAGATATAAGGACAATCAAAATAAGTCAGGCACAATAAGATACATGCCCTTTTATTTTGTTCATTGAAATTTAAGAACAGTAAAATTAATCTCTGGTGAACACAAATAGATTCTTAGATTTATTATAAGATATAAGATTTATTATAAGATTATCTCTGGGGACACGTGCTCTTGACCTGGAAGGGAGACTTCTATGTGTTAGAACTGTTCTTTATTTTGGTATGGAAGCTGTATAATATACTTGTAAGAATTTATTTATTTATGCACATTTCTAATTTATATAACTTCCTGTATCTTTGGAATCCTTAAATAAGGCCATTTTTAAAAGTGACGCATAATAAATATAGCAACAATAAATATGTATACAGGGATCCCTGGGTGGCGCAGCGGTTTGGCGCCTGCCTTTGGCCCAGGGCGTGATCCTGGAGATCGGGGATCGAATCCCACATCAGGCTCCCGGTGCATGGAGCCTGCTTCTCCCTCCGCCTGTGTCTCTGCCTCTCTCTCTCTCTCTCTGTGACTATCATAAATAAATAAAAATTAAAAAAAAAATTTAAATATGTATACATTTAATAGCCCATCAAGATTAACATCAAGTTATATATGCACAGATTTTTAGAAATACCACAATAAATTGGTGGAAACTCACATTTTTATTGCAGAAATTAACATTCCCTTATACAGCACTGTAAAATATGGACTAATGACAGGTGCATTGTATTGAAATTATGTCAAGAGGACAAATAAAGGTAGAAATATTATCAGCTAATAAATATAGTAAATTCAAATTCTCACCAGTGCAATACAGCCAGAACCAGTAAGACAAAGAGATTTGGTTTTCACAACTGTAAGTTAATAGGGTACACTTGGAGAAGACAATTGAACCAATTTAAAGGTCCTAAGAAAAAATTGGTAATAAAACATAAGAAAATATGTTTTCTTTAAAGATTTTATTTAATTATTCATGAGAGACACAGAGAGAGAGAGAGAGAGGCAGAGACACTGGAAGAGGGAGAAGCAGGCTCCACCCAAGGAGCCTGATGTGGGACTCGATCCTGGGCCTCCAGGATCATGCCCTGGGCCGGAGGGAGGCGCTAAACTGCTGAGCCACACAGGGATCCCCTATAAGCACTTTAACAATATTTTTATTTATTAGTTCAAACATAATATGAAAAAACATAAGATTAATTTGAAATAATCTCCAAATTATGAGAATAACCTACAAAAAAGATGACTCTATAAGAATATGAGAACACTATGATCTCTTCCTTGAGTATATATAAAAATATGAGTTGATTTGATGGAAAGATTTATTATTTTCTGTAATAGAAAGAATTAAGATATTCTTTAAATTTTTGAGATTTTGCTTTTTTCTGATTCTGACTACATAGAAAATACAACTTAAAAATACAACTTCACAAGATTTAGATCATAAAGTCTTATGAAATAGAACTATATTCTGCTTCTTTTATATAATATTATGAGCAATCTTTTATATCAATAAAGGTTCAGAGAACATTTTTAGTGATCCAAAATTACATTTAGTGGATCATTAATAATTCACTTAATCATTTTATTAATTGGTAGACTATATTAGGAAAGGTCTTTATAAATGGGAAGGATGAGAATAAATGAAAATATATCCATTCTTCTCATAATTGATTCTTAGATTTAATATAATGCCAACCAAAATCCCAGTAGGATCAAGGGTGGTAAATAATATTTATAGACTCATGTAAAAAATGAAAAAAAATTGAGTAATGTAAAAAGAATAATGGAAATAATATTGTGTCAAGGATTACTGAAAATATGTTTTTTAACAGAAAGATGAATTGCATAAGGTCTATATACAAATGAATTGCTTAGAAAGATATTTCTAAATAAGTAAATGAATAAATGAATATTTGTTTCAAAATAAATGAAACAAAATTTTAGCAAAACTAACTCTAAGTTTCTATAAGTAGGGAAATATTACAATTTACACATAAATGTGTATATATATTCATAGATGTATAGATATGTTTATATATTATATATATGTAATATATATAATATGTATATTATATATGTAAATATTTATACAAAGACTTCTAACAAGCACATTAACAACAAAAAACAACTCTTGAAAAATGACAGAATTTGAAGAGTCATTCTTACAGGAGTAGATCAAGATGGTTAATAAAGGCATTAATAAATCATCAAGGAATAAATCCAAATGGCCAGAAATAAATGGAAGATATACAAAATTTCTAGAAATGAGGGAAAGATAATTTTTTAAGGATTTATTTAGTTATTTTAGAGAGAGAATGAGAGAGAGCAAGAGGGAGGGGCAGAGGGAGAGTTAGACTCTCAAGCAGACTCAGCACCAAGTTCGGAGCCCAATGAGGAGTTGTATCTCACAACTTTGAAATCAGGGCCCTGAGCTCACGGCCGTAGCTCATGACCTGAGCCAAAACCAAGAGTCGGTTGCTTAACCAACTATACCACCCAGGTTCCCCAAAGAGGGAAAGAAAATTTAAGGACAAGATTGTACTTTACACTCATCAGTTTGAAAAAAAAAAAAAAAACTATTGCCAGTGAAAACGCAGGGATAAGGTTACTCTAGCACAAGCCTGGTGGCCAAGTTAATTTTTATACTAGAATTTTTTTTAGAAGCAAAACATTAAGAGTGAATACCTGAGAATAAAGGAATGGTAGGATAAACAGTAGTGCATTCATACTATAGGCTACTATGTAAACATTTAAGGATCTTTAAGATCCACATCAGGTCGCCTGAACAGAGGAACAGATCAACTACAAAAATATCTATTCAATGATTTAAAAAACTTAAAAACAGCCACTGTAATGTTCAATTGTCCTGCCTTGAAATTATATTTAAATTTTTCAAAATGTTCCAAGTCCATGGTGAATTATTCACTTCCTTGCTGTATGTGGGAAATTTCCTTCTTTTTTATAACCAATGGAAAATAGCACTTACCAACAGATATCAATACAAATATCCTTTAAAACTTCTAAAGAAAATATACCTGAGCAGCCCAGGGGGCTCAGTGGTTTAGCGCCGCCTTCAGCCTAGGGTGTGATCCTGGAGACCCGGGATGGAGTCCCACGTCCTGCTCCCTGCATGGAGCCTGCTTCTCCCTCTGCTTGTGTCTCTGCCTCCCTCTCTCTCTCTCATGAATAAATGAATTAAATCTTTAAAAAAATAAAGAAAATATACTTGAAATGTGTTTCAGTGTGATTTTATGGAGCCACTGAACTTGAATTTCTTGATAATTTCTTGTCTGATATCTATCAGCAAAAGATGAAGCAAGGGTAAGAACTCAAAGATATCTACATTTTGTTTATTAGGCCATAGAATGAATAGAAGCTTGTGATAACATATATAAGGACTTGAAGACATTGGACATGTTGGATTAAGAGGGCAGGGTGTGTATGGGGAGTGGAGAATTAGGTATAATTCCCACCAAAGTTTATTAATAGTTTTATTTGGGTGTTGACATCACAAATGATTTTAACTTCATCTTTATTGGGTAAGGATCGTTCATCAATGCCCTTATCACACAACAAAAATAAGAGGTATTTTCAACAATAATACCAGCAAAAAGAAAGCCATGTCCTAAAGATCTAAGAATTTTGGGAATGGAGAATCAACTAAAATTAAAAAAATATATATATGGCTCTAAGTGTCCCCGTTGTTAATATGGAAAAAGCAATCTGGTCAACAGGCTTAACTATACTCTTTCTTTCTTCTTTTTCATTACTAAGACATGCTGACAAGAGAAATAACATTGTCCACTTAAGTAATTTTTGCTTACGTGCATTTGTTCCCTGGTGCTCTAGATAGAATAGAGAGGTTTAACAATATATAACTTGAAGCCTAATAAAGATGAGAGATCCCAAAAGAAAATTATTCTCTGAGTCTAATTCCTGACATAGTTATCGGTTTAATCATACATTCCACTTTGTTTTCAATAGAGGAGTGATGTTAATGATTTAAGTGTGTGTTTGGTTATGTTCATGCTTCAGAACCTGTCATGTTGCAAACAATACAATTTCAGACATGAGTTCTGAGTCTCATTTTGAGTTGGAGTTCCAGAGATCATTTTCATTTTTGTTAATGTAGCCGATTTTGCAATGAGTATGAATGAGATTTTGCATTGTTGCACTTTTTTTTCACAGTTTTGTATCACTTTAATTCTTTGTTTTTGGACCGTATGAAGAACCTCATTGTAGAGATGAAGAGAAAACTCTGAGGCACATGGCTTTGGTAGTAATTAAATGGCAGCACATTTCAAAGCTATGGATATTTAATGTCACCAAAGTATCGGTTTCACATTTGGTTCAATACTGTGTGTGGGAATTAAATGCAGAACAGTGTGTGTGTTATCACTGCTTAATCATGTAAATGGTATTCACATGTTAGGCCTCTGTTCTTAATTGAATTTTTGCTTCTTTATTTAGAAACAAAGATTTTTTGATAAGGTTAAATTGGTTTTAAGCAGAAGCATATTCTTAAGAAATTAATTTTCATATTTTCTCACTGGTACTCAGTTGTAAGTGAATGTCACAGTGTGTGGTATGACAATACTGTACATTCTATCTTTATTCTGGAGGCATAGCACAAAGCCGATGAGCAATGCTCAAGCTGGAAAAATATCTATGACAACAATGCCTTCCCTTTCTTTTCTTTTTGATTTTTTGATCATAAAATGGTTTATAAACCTAGAATTAATACAAATGGACATTTAAAAAATTCCTCAGGCATTAACTTCAGATGTGTCTCGTATATTTAAGTTACAGAAGACATTTAGATACTTAGATCTTTTAGGCAGCAATAGATTTAGTTCATTTGCTCTAAGAGAAATTTCTTCTAACTTACTAAAATTTTCTATTACAGAACTTACTTTAATGCAAGTGGTGAAAAACCTCCTGTTTTTGAAATTATTCATTTTGCATCTTAATTAATCACATCAATGAATTGTGAAGACTTTCTCAATTGGACTTCTGAAATCCTTTAAGGGCCTATGGAAATACTACGATGGAGCTAGTCCATTGCTAAATTAAACATGTTTGTTTACATATTAATAACATGTATGTAAAACAGTTGTTTTGAATGTCAGTTGAGTCTATTTTTAACAAAAATAAAACATTTAAAACATTGGAATAGCTTTACTTCCTAAATTAAGGCATTCTATTTATTAAGATTATTACGGTTCATTGATTTATCATAGCAGTAAACCCTTGCTGATAATAAAGTACTCATTTAAACTTAGGAAAGTTGCAATTAAATTTAGGTAGTTATTTGTCACTCTTTCATCTCGTTGAATAAGTAAACGGAATGAATTTATCATCCACCGAATCCAATTTGCATTGTAATAATAGTTATTATCCTACACCATGAGATGCTGGAGAAAAATATTGAGAATGACTGGCTGAATATTTTACAGGAGTCCAGGATTTCAAGGATTTCTGAATTCAAATCCCAAGTCTTATAACTGATCATGTAGTTATTAGCTAAACATTACTTACTCTCTGCAAAAGTGAAAGCTGAAAAATACTTAGAATTAAATGGATAGTATCAAACCCATTTTGGAATAAATCTACTTGATAGGTGTCTGAAGAAACTATAACCCATTTAGGACCCACTTCTTTTAATATATTTATTTGGATGAATACATGTATCATCCAAGGTTTCTGGATTCTCATCCGTGCACCTTTGACCTATATTAATTTCTTGCTTATAGATCTCCTTACCCTCCTGAACTGAGAGCTTTTTGTAAGCAATGACTTTCTCAAACATTTTTGGACTATAAGCCTTATTTTATAGTACTTCATAATAATAAGTGCTCAACAACTGTTTCTTGGCTCTAATACAAAATGGTTTGACCATTCTTCAATGACTTTAAACCCCTAGGCACAGGAATTTTAAAGTCCCTTTACAGCTTCAGGACCTTTCCAAGAAACAACCACAGGAGCAATAACAACCAAACCAAACCAAATGAAACCAGACCATCTGTATTCCATTACCCTTTATTCTCAGAAAAGTGGCAGGCTGCCTCATATGTCCATAATAAAAAAGGAGGAGTCTTGGCTAGTTCTTTACAGAATTATAAAGTTCTACTTCTAGGTAACCTGAAGGAGATGTTGGTAGAAAGATTATATGTGGGTGTTGTTTTTTTTAAGCCACATTAAATTGAAAGGAATTTGAAGATATTTAGGAGGAGGCATCAAGTTCAACAAGTCTACTGCACAGGAGAGAGGACTAGGATGGGCATTTTGATTTGGTCATACTATCAGTTTTAAACATGCTTTATTTGTACTCTTAAAAATGTGTTATGTTTTAGTAGATGGATCTTGCTTAGAATATGCAATTACTATAATTACTGTATTTATATGCTTAATTCCAGGATAGATATATTGATAATACAGCCATTTCCTCAGGGATGAGCATATTATTTAAGGAATACATATCTAAAGCTAGACATTTGAGCTTGTCATTTCTCATGAATTACTATTACTTATTATATGGAACATAATAAGTGTTTCTTAGGTGAAACCTCATACAAAATTTAAGTCCCCAAAAGTACAGTGTATAATTCTTCACCAAAGAAACATTGTTAGACTGAAAACGTGTGTCCTTCACTTTTAGAAATACAGAAGTTATTGTTTACGTGCAGAATAGGCAACAAAGTAGGAAAAACACACTTAGTAGAATCCCTGCCAACACAGACAAAAAAAAAAAAAAAAACAAAAAAACCCCAGATCTTCACCACACTTTGGTGTTCCTATTACTTGAATTTAAAAGCCTGCCACTTGCACGTTCCTCTTTTTTTAATTATTATTGTTTTTTTATCTTAATTACAGCACAGTTAACAGTGTTGTATCAGCCTCAGGTGCATTATATACTAATTCAACAACTGTATGCATTACTCACTGCTTATCATAGTAGGTGCACTCCTTGATCCCCATCACCTCGTGCACACATCCTCTACCCACTTCCCCCTGGTAACCACCAGTTTGTTCTCTATATTTAAGAGTCTTTCTCTTTCACTTCTCTCTATACATATTTGTCCTTTGCTCATTTGTTTTGTTTCTTAAATTCTGCATATGAGTGAAAACATATGATATTTGTCTTTCTCTGACAGACTTATTTCTTTTAGCATTATATCTAGCTTCATCCATGTTGTTACAAATGCCAAGATTTAATTCCTTTTTATACTGAGTAATAAAATTCCATTGTATGTATATACTGTATCTTATTTATCCATTCATCTTTGATGGACACTTGGGTTTCCATACTTTGGCTATTGTACCTAATGCTGCTATAAACATAGAAGTATATGTATCCCTTGAATTAGTGTTTTTTTAATTTTTGAGGTAAATACTCAGAAATGCAAATACCCTGGATCATAGTTTTATTTTTAACTTTTTGAGGAACATCCAACTTGCATTCCTACCAACAGTACATGAGGGTTCCTTTATCTCCACATCCCTGCCAACACTACTCCTTTCTTGTAATTTGATTTTAGTCATTCTGACAGGTATGAGGTAATATCTCATTGTAGTTTTGATTTGCATTTCCCTTATAATGAGTGATGCTGATCATTTTTTTCATGTGTCTGTTGGCCATTGGATGTCTTCCTTGGAAAAATGTCTATTTGTGTCCCCTGCCCATTTTTAATTGGATTATTTTCTTGGTGGTGTTGAGTTTTATTAGTTCTTCGTATATTTTGGATACTAACCCTTATATATATCATTTGTAAATATCCTCTCTCATTCAGTTGGTTGTTTTTTGGTTTTTTTTTTTTTTTTTGATGGTTTCATTTGCTACCATACATTCCTCTTAAGTCCTGGATTTATCATTTTAGGCCCCCTACATCCAAACATGTGAGAGTATGATCAAATGCTAAGGCCTTCCCTTCCAATAGTCAGTATGGTAAAGTTATTACCTTAAAATGTATTGATGCAGTAGAGAATATGTGCATGTATGTACACAATGTGTGTTTACTCAGAAAATTGTTTTACACAGCAAGAGGACAGGGTTAGGGTTCAATAGTTCAGGAAAAGAGGAACTATCAGATCCTTTGTATTCATTTCAAGGATTTAAAGTGTAAATAGTCACCTGACTTGATTCTGTGAAGGCAAGGGTGAGTTTTAAAATTGGAAAAGCGATTACATTTGCTGTAGGCATTAGGTCAAAAGAAATAGAGTTATAAGAGTCCCCTGTGAAGAATGTAATGATTCATTTGTTAAGTTATTAACAATGCTGTTAAAGATGAGTTAACAGTATAACCTGGCTTGTCACTTAATAATTGCAAACATTTTTAACATTTACTTACTTACTTACTTACTTACTTTATTTATTTATTTATTTATTTATTTACTTTCCTTCATTCTAAAAATAAACTGAGACACTGGACCTATTGTATATAAACTCTGCACAAGAACATGTTGATCTACCTCTTTACAATATTATAATATTTTTAAAGGTTTTATTTATTTATTTGAGAGACAGGAGAAGCAGCATAGGGAGGCGTAGAAGGAGAAGCAGACTCCCTGCTAAGCAAGGAGCCAGATGCTAGGCTCAAACTCAAACCCCCAGGATCATGACCTGAGCAGAAGACAGACGCTTAACCAACTGAGCTTCCCAGGCACTAGAATATTTTTATTTTAAAGGATAATAATACCTTGCAGATTTATCATGAAAACTAAATAAGAGAATAAGTGTAAAATGCCCAGCAGAGTCTGGGATATAATCTAAATAAACTAGTAGTTCTTCTAAAGAAAATGATTGTATTCAGTAGCAAATTACTATATCCTGCTTTCATAAAAATATTTTTTTTGCTCAGTGCTTAGGCATATATATAACCATTAAGATAATCCTTATACAAACTAAAGAAAGACAATATCTCACTTGATAGCAATTGTATAATTAGCAATTGTGTTCGATAAGTCAATAATATTTACAAGTAACTATGGTGCTGGAAAGGATTTTGTAACACTTGAGTTAAAAATTAATGATTAGTAAAATCAATGAGAACATTTAATCATAGGGGAAATTTCTTACTTTAGTCTAATATAAGGTGAAAAAAACAAATAAAACTTCAGGTACCCAGATTCACATTACATTTACAGAAGAAAGGGGGACGGGCCCTGGCCACAAAGCCACAGAAATAGTATGTGAGGTATGCTGAAACTGAACAAATATTCCTTTTCCATTGCTCTCAAAACAAGGAAAAGTTTTCTGTCAGTAAACTAGCATTCTATTACTGGCCGGGTGGACCTTGTCCTTATAAACAAAACTTATTGTAGAATCTTGCAGTCAGTGAGAGCTTATATCTAAATAGATCTCTGACCTGCCGAGATTAAACAGCATACAAAACAGCATTGTGATGAAAGAATTTCAAAATGTTCATATCACAAAGAATGCTAAATCTTCTAAATGGCTCCTTTAAATTATTTATGTCAAAAGGATATGATGACTATTTTAGAATCAAAGACTTATTTCAACCTTTACCAAAAGCCTTTTCTGTTCAGTGGGAATAGACTGAGCCCCTGTCATCTGGAATCTCATAGATTTATGCCAGGGAGTGGATGGAGAATTAGGCAGAAAATTGATGGAGAATTTGGACCTCTCATTCCCAAACAGGAAACATGAACACGAAGGAGAACATCCCACAGTTAATTACTGGGAGATCCAGGTCTAATTCTTCAATATATGAATTCCATGAACACCAAGAGTGTCCCCAAAATATTGTCAGTCCTAAATATGGATGTTACTCCATTTGAGTCATAAGTACTCTTGGGCATTTACTGGCCCTGTTTAAGATTTAAAATGATGTCAATCATATATATATTTAAAAAGTTAAGTAAAAAAAAAACAAAACAAATAAATCCCCAGAAAAGTAAGAAACGAAGTCTTGAGCAGCAATTTTCTCCCAGCTCCCTGTAGAATTTGGTGACGTTCACAGGCAAATAATTTCACCTCAGAGTGGAGATTCCTGAGCTTGTTCTCCCATGCTGGTAATCTGTAACTTTGTTTCCCCTTAAGAGATCTGGGAAATTGTGTATATTGTGCCATTGTAATTATCACTGTTTTTTGAAATTTATAAGTATTTAGTATGTGCTTATTATGACAATAAATTTTATTCCTCAATTGTTGAAGAAAATAAAGATTATTGTTGAACTGTTATACAAGCAAAAACTCAAGTAAATTCTGACAGACATTGCATTCCTTTTCTTCTGCTATTTTAATGGCAAGCCAAAACTTTATGCAAGTCATTTTTGAAAATTATTCACTCATTTCTCTAAGGACCCACTTCTTTGGCGTTAGTGACTTTTGTCAAATAATAAGTATAGTAATTACATATATTTTATTATTTCATTTATTATAAGCATGTATCTGAAGAGAAGGCTGTTAAAATATTGATAAAAGGGGGATCCCTGGGTGGCGCAGCGGTTTGGCGCCTGCCTTTGGCCCAGGGCGTGATCCTGGAGACCCGGAATCGAATCCCACATCAGGCTCCCGGTGCACGGAGCTTCTCCCTCTGCCTGTGTCTCTGCCTCTCTCTCTCTCTCTCTGTGACTATCATAAATAAAAAATAAAAAAAAAAGAATTCTTTAAAAAAATATTGATAAAATCTGATAAAATGTCATCTTAAGTGTCCTCAAAATGCTATTGTTAACCATTTAACAGCAATTTTGTAATGACATATACTTATGCATCCACAATGACTGAACTTGTTTATCAGATTGATAAATATGGTCTTCTAAAAATGTTTACTTTCATTTTTTGCAGTCTGCCTCTTTCGATTTTTATATATTAGCCTAATGTGGATTGATGAATGATATGAAGTTTTCCTAAGTGTGTAAAGGAATTTGTGCCAATGCTAACAATGATCTCCCCAGAAAAAAACAATGAGATGAGTTTAATAGTGAGGGGCAAGTATGAAAACTTGTGACCAGATTTTTGTTGCTGTAAACAACAAGGAGCATACACATGTTCTAGCACCCATATTTTGATGATTTTGGACCTTTGAAATCTGTTACATTTACCACATGTGAAAATTAGATTAGTTTCAATCATGGATACATGTGTGCAGTGTGCAGAAGAAAAAGAGAGAGAAAGAGAGGGAGAGATGGCTAGAACAATAGTAAAATTAAGTTATAAGTCAAAAGATTTTGCATCTTCCTTTCCAAAATGAGAAAGGTAAGGCAATCCATGACATTAAACTAAACATAGGCAATAACCCAAGTGTCCATCAATGGATGAATAGAAAAAAAACATATCATATAATATATAGAGAGAGAAAGCATGTGATATATATATAGAATGTGTGTGCATTTGTACATGTATGTGTGTATATATGTGTATATACATACATATATATTGTACATGCGTGTGTGTGTGTGTATAGAGAGAAAGATTATTCCACCGTGAGAAAAAAGGATATCATGAATTTGCAACATGGATGTAACTTTAGAGCATTATGCTAAGTGAAATAAGTTAGAAAAAGACAAATATTTTATATTACTTCTATGTGGAATCTAAAAATGCAGAACTCACAGAAACAGAGACTACAATGGTGGTTACCAGTGGCTAGGAGGTAGGGAAATAGGGAAAAGTTGGTCAAAGAGTATAAACTTCCAAGTTCTTCACACTATGGTGATGTGCTTGGCCTGTGTTCTGGTTGGTCATTTGTTAAATATTTATACCTGACTATAGAGATCTTTTTTCATGTGTGCTCTGGCTAAGTCACATTTATTTCTGCATCATTATGCTTGAATCTTGTGCAAACTTATTAATTATTATGTACACTTATTAGTTAAACAATATGAGTGTCATTGCTTAAGCATCACACAATTATTGCTGAGCCAAATACTTCTTAATCATCCAACTTATGCTTATTGTTGCAAAGTGATGAATTTCATTCTCTAGCTTTTTTGAGTGCTTTTGATGTGCTATTTTAAGTACTTTTTTTTTTTAAATTTTTTATTTATTTATGATAGTCACAGAGAGAGAGAGAGAGGCAGAGACACAGGCAGAGGGAGAAGCAGGCTCCATGCACCGGGAGCCTGATGTGGGATTCGATCCCGGGTCTCCAGGATCGCGCCCTGGGCCAAAGGCAGGCGCCAAACCGCTGCGCCACCCAGGGATCCCCTTAAGTACTTTATATATACACATATCAACCAATGAAGAAGGTGTGATTATTATTCTCATTTCACAGATAAGAATAAAAGATACACAAAGGCATCAGGCACCATCTTGGAGTTCACCCGACTATAATTAGTCATAGAGCCAGGATTTGAACCTAGCTACTTTCACTCTTATCCTAATACTATTCGATCATTGTGTAAAATTACCCCTCATTTGGCTATAATTGCATTTTATGGTTTTATAGCTAGAATTTGGCCAATCAAATAATTACCATGGGAATAATTCTCCATTTTTTTCTTCACTAAAATCATCAAAAATAGCAAATGATTGGTTCTGCTTCTCCCACATTTATGCAGGACCTGTAAATTATTTCCACGTCCATGTTTCCAAATAAAATATTTGGGCAAATAGAGTAATGTGTCCCTGTGTAGGCCTATTTGAATTTATCTTAAACCTTAATAAATTGCAAGATACATATAAAAATGTGTTTAGAGGAAAGAGTTAAGATTTAACATGGTGTCACCTAAGTAGCCAAGAACAAAATCAGGTAGACAAGTTTATAGGTTTTTCAAGAGTATAACAACACCTTACTTTATCTATGATCATACATTCAGTAGGGACTCAGCAAACTGAATGAATGTGGCCCACCAAAAGTTTCAAATAACTCACTAGCTCTATATTTGTTAACATCATCTTCTCTCCCACAACTTTTCTTTCTTCAGTATTCCTTAATTAAGAGAATGGTTTTATACTAAAAACATAACAGCATTCTTGACATCCTTCTCCTTTACTACGTACCACAGAAAATTAAGAATAAATTATTGGCCCTGGCCTCATCCTAACAGAAGGCTCACACTTGATCAGCCTGTTTGAGTTTTGGGAAAGGGCAGCCCTGGTGGCTCAGCGGTTTGGTGCCACCTTCAGCCCGGGGCGTGATCCTGGTGTCCTGGGATCGAGTCCCATGTTAGGCTCCCTGCATGGAGCCTGCTTGTGTCTCTACCTCTCTCTGTCTCTAATAAATAAATAAAATCTTTAAAAAAATTTGGGAAAGAAAAAAATATTTTTCATACATGGATATCCAACAAGAAGAAAGTGATTGTGATTATCTGTGCTGATATAAGTAAAATTGAGAAGGAAATGGTTTAATTTATAAAATAGTTGATTACTTGCTTTGAAGATTTCTATAGTTATACATCACTATTTCTACACATATGTATATGTGTTTATGTATGTAAATACCTCCCTAATCAATGCTGGAAAAAATGGCTCCAAATCATTTAAAAGTTACTGAAGAAGCATGAGGGAAATAATGGAATTACAATCAACATATTTGATCTAAATGACCGGGTGTGTTTTATGAGAAGAATCTTCCAAAATCCAAATATATTACAATGGTACAAAACATAGTCTAACAAAATTTCTTCACATAACCGTTTTTGTATGAATTTTTAAAAGTCTCACTGATTCTAGAATAAATTTATTTGAATTTTCTGATGCTGTTAGTCAGCCTTGGAAGAAAAATATATTTCCAATGTAATAGCTATTTGTATTTGTTCATAGACTATCAGAAACATTTGAATTTATCTCAAAGTTGCCTTAACAAAAGTTAATAATACCACTGTTCATAATAAAAAATAAATAAATAAAGTTTAAACAGAAGTTTTAAATAAATGCTTAAAAGTACCTGAATATATTTTCTGTTTCATGCTTAGGTCTAGAAATTGTATAAGATTCTATTTAAGCCATTCTATTTTTTAATATACTTTTGGCAGCTTGCGTTTTCTCCTCTCTTTTTTCTTTTCTTTTTAAATTTTATTTATTTATTTTTTGGCAGAGAGTGAGAGAGCACAAACAGGGGGAATGGCAGCCAGAAGGAGAGGGAGAAGCAGGCTCCCTGCTAAGCAGGGAGTTCCAGGAAGGGGCTTGATCCCAGGACTCTGAGATCATGATCTGAGCTGAAGGCAGATACTTAACTGACTGAGCCACCCAGGCATCCCTCTCCTCCTTTTATTCTTTCCTCTTCTATGACCTCCTTTTTTTCCTTCTCTCCTTTTCTTTTCTTTTTTCCAGGAAATTGATGCTGGAATGATTATAATACAGGAGATCTTCTGGGCCTCTCACCTTTAGCATGCCACGGGGCAAAAAGGAAAAGAATTTGAATTTCAAATAACAGTGTATACTGAACACATTTTTGGTATAAAATCCCAGGCTAGGGCAACAGAAATTCTTGTTACACAATATAGGATGAGTTTATTATACCATTTCTGGTGTGCCTGTTACCAGCAGGATGATGATGGTATACCCCCAATTATAAAGACCGCAGGAAGAAACTATTGCACTGGGAGCACTGGTTGCTTATGCTTTGTCAACTTGAGGCAGGTGAAAATCTTCACTGTCCCTTATCCTACCTCATCTTGGCCAGTTTCATAATTTGGAGACTTCCATCTGCAAGACTCCATGTTAAGCAGGACCCTTTGGATGAAAGAGACAACTCTAACTATCGTAAAGATATAAGGAATTTTATTGGTAGGACATTGTGTAGTCTCATATAATTGTTGATGATATAAGGTATAGCTGAGAAACTCAGAGGACATTGGGACTCTCTCTTTTTTTTCTGGGTTATCTTTTTTTTTTTTTCCACACTATGAACAAGATTCCTCCAAAGAGGATAGCCAATGCCATCAACAAATGTTTACCTATTTTGGGATTTGGTGTACTTGAGAGGGCCTGAATCTTGCTTTTGATAGTTCTAGTACAAACATTATATTTTGTCTAACTTGAGTCAGGTGACCATCACATGGCCAATCAATTGTAGCACACAGAAAAGAGTCTCCAAATCCCTTGTCTATGCCCCAGGGCCATTGCAGAGAAAGGGAGATTGCTGGGAGCAGGTACCACTCTGTTGGGACTCTACTATGTTCCTTGTGCTTGGTTTCTTAATTATGATTCCATTCTTAGTCTACTGGGCTATTTAAGTTTTTTTTCAAGATGGTTATGTGAGTTTTAGTGTATTTTGTGAATTTTTCAACATTTTTAAATGTCCTCCAATTACTCTGCACAAAAAGTTTTGCTTGCTGTTCTGAAAATTCTACTAAGTTTATACAACAGTAATTTGTTCGTACTTCTCAGACAAGACTTAACTGAGCCTTTTCTTAGTCCCACCTTTTCTTGAAAAAATTGAGATTTCTTACATGCTAAAGGTATCCTTTTCTACTTTTTAGAGACAATATAAAATTTTTCTTTGAAAATAAATCTTATATTTCTGAGTTCATTCAATAGAAATACACATTAATGGTGTGATAAATACAAGTATTTAAACCATCTTATATATTAGATGAATTTGATATGAATCAAATACAGTAATGGGATTTTGGTATTTTTGCCTGAATTAAGTTTTTATTGGATTTTTTACTTACTTACATTTATATTAAAATACTTATGTTTGATCTTATCGATTTCCTTTTGATATATAATTTCTGATTTTTTTTACCTCTGTATTTCCTCTTTATCTTCTATATTTTAATACTTGAATTCTGTTTATACTATTGAATTTGATTCTGTTTCACAGAAGTTATCTGGGAGCTATTCATTCCTTTTTTCTCTGGGTGTATTTTTTTTTAAAGTTAAAAAATATGTGTGTATATGTGTGTGTGTTTGTGTGTGTTATTCAATTAATGACTAAAACAACCAGAACCTAGCATAATCAGGAGTTATAAGTCACTTGCAGTCAAAGTTATCAGTCAAAATTCTTTGGGTAAAAGTGATAGAAACATAAACAAACCTGACTAGAATAGCCAAAGCAATATTGAGAAAGAAAAACAAAGCTGGAGGCATTACAATTCCAGATTTCAAGCTATATTATAAAGCTGTAGTCATCAAGACAGGATAGCATTGGTACAAAAACAGAAAAATAGATCAAGGGAACAGAATAGAAAGGCTAGAAATGGACCCACAACTCTGGTCAACTAATCTTACACAAAGTAGGAAAGAATATCTAACAGAAAAGAGACAGCCTCTTCAACAAATAGTGTTGGGGAAACTAGACAGCAGGATGCAGAAGAATGAAACTGGACCACTTTCTTATACCATACACAAAAATAAATTCAACATGGATGAACGACCTAAATATAAGACAGGAATCCATCAAAATCCTAGAGGAGAACACAAACAACAACCTCTTTGACCTCTGCCATAGCAACTTCTTGATAGATACATCTCCAGAAGCAAAGGAAACAATAGCAAAAATGAACTATTGGGACTTCATTAAGATAAAAGGCTTTTTTGCACAGCAAAGGAAACAGTCAACAAATCTGAAAGGCAATGTATGGAATGGGAGAATGACATGCATGATTAAGATTTAATATCTAAAATCTATAAAGAATTTATCAAGCTCAACAGGCAAAAAACCAAATAATCCAGTTAAGAAATGGGCAGAAGACATGAATAGATACTTTCCAAAGAAGAAATCCAGATGGCCAACAGACATGAAATGATGCTCAAAATCACTCCTCATCAGGGAAATACAAATCAAAACTACAATGAGATACCACCTCACACCTGTCAGAATGGCTAAAATTAACAACACAGGAAACAATAGATGTTGGCAAGGAAGAAAGGGGAACACTTTTGCCCCATTGGTAGGAATGCAAACTGGTACAGCCACTCTGGAAACAGTATGGAGGTTCCTCAAAAGGTAAAAAATAGAATTACCCTATGACCCAGCAATTGCACTAGATGTTTACTCAAAGGATAAAAAACAAAAACAAACAAAAAAACATTGATTCAAAAGGGCACATGCACCCTGATGTTTACAGCAGTATTATCAACAATAGCCAAATTATGGGAGCAGCCCAAATGTCCATCCACTGATGAATGGATAAAAAAGTGACTATATATATATATATATATATATATATATATATATATATATATCTCCAAAGTGTATTATGCTAAGTGAAACAAGTCCATCAGAGAAAAACAAATAACATATGATTTCACTCGTATGTGGAATTTAAGAAACAAATCAGATGAACACAGGGAATGGACAAAAATAAGAGAGGGAAGCATACCATAAGACTCTTAGTATAGAGAAAAAACAGAGGTTTGATGGAGGGGAGGTGTGTGAGGGGATGGACTAAATGAGTGATGGGCATTAAGGAGGGCATTTGTTGTGTTGAGCACTGGGTGTTGTATGTAAGTGATGAATCACTAAATTCTACTCTTGAAATCAATATTATACTATATGTTAATTAGAATTAAAATAAAAATTGGGGGAAAAGAAAACAAGCCTGACTAAGCAAAAACAAAATTCAAAACGAACAAAAAAAATCATTAATTTCTTCACATTAAACTTTGTGAAAGGTTGCGAAAAAACAAAACAAAAACTAGGTTAGAAATAATTATAACCAGAGACCCAAACACTGTAACCAGAGACCCCAAATCCTGTTTTCGTTTGTTTGTTTCTTTTGCTTTCTAAACCCTGGATTTATTTTGTTCATGCTAGCTATTCCTGTGTTTGCAATTGAGATTTTTAAGTAGCTATGATTGTAATCCTCATGGTGTCCTGCCTATTTAAAAAGAATCCTATCCATCAGACTTAGAAAAAAAATATTAGAGAATTATTCTGTTTGACCCAAACTAGGTCCCACCATCCTAGTGACTAGGGACATTAGTTTACTAAAATTGCAAGGCTGTACCATAAAGCACAGAAAAACATTTACACAAAACAAGAGGGAAGCTATTCCCCATAGAGATGGTAAATGCCCACCAGCTTTCCCACAATTACATAGCTGATAGCCATAGAATATGATTTTGACATGGCAATTATGACTATAAATTCTGTAATCTTTCAAAAACAAATTGGCCACCCTCAAAATTCTAAACCTTTCATATGCATTTTGTGGCGTAAATAACTTACGTGTTCATTTTCTACATCTAGATTTTAAACTGCTTGAGGGCCAGATATATACTTAATTTTTCTTAAAACACTCCTAGCATATAAAAAAATTATTTGTACTGAAAATCAGAGTACATATCTGGAATTGACTAATAGCCCAATTGTAAAAATTTTTCTTCAGAGTATCCAGCAACTTTCCTATTTGTCATATGCATTTGCAAAAACTTTCTTAAGTACTCCTACTGTACTTTTTACTCTTACTGCACTTTTTACTCTTACTATACAAATAATAGAATATTTTATATATAAGAGATAAAATACAAGACTGGGCCAAGACTTCTAGGAAGCAGTAATTCAAGCCACTGACATTCATCACTATCATGGAAAGCCCTGGAAAATAATGGAACTGATAGTCCCGGTTATTAATAAGTGCATCTTTAAAGCTTATGATAATAAGACCATCACAACGGGTATATTGTACTCCTTCCCAGCAGTGACTTAAGTTTCTAACTACTATCCTAGGTTTTAATTTGTGAGTTTATTTTAGAATCAGGTGTGCAATTAGTGTAAATGACTGATTATGTTAATTAAGTGGTTTTGTGTGCTGGCCCAATTATTGCAAGCCTTGGTGCTATTGTTTATGTCTGCTTATTTATTTATTTATTTATTTATTTATTTATTTATTTTTGAATTTTTATTTATTTATGATAGTCACTCAGAGAGAGAGAGAGGCAGAGACACAGGCAGAGGGAGAAGCAGGCTGCATGCACCGGGAGCCCGACGTGGGATTTGATCCCGGGTCTCCAGGATTGCGCCCTGGGCCAAAGGCAGACGCCAAACCGCTGCGCCACCCAGGGATCCCTGTCTGCTTATTTATTTTATAGATTCTGTATTCATGATGAATAATTATTTGGGTACAAAATACATATAGAATAAAAATTTACTAACTTTTAAAAATATTCTTTTATAAAGACACCTACAAATTGCAAAGATGTCTGTTGAAACATCTATTTTTTAAAAAATAATTTAACATATCTTTGATGATATGCTTTAACACACAGTAGGACGAATTTATTTTTTTCTTCCTAATCCCAACTCGAATTACATTTATGAAATCTTAAAAATAAAGGACACCTCACGTAATTCTACTATACAGTGGGGGAAATTTTCATATTCACATATTTTGAAATGGAATGATTGTACCTAACAAATCTCTGCTACAGTTCACAAACATAATTATAAATCCCACCAAATAATATTTCTAGGCATATCCTCTCAGTTTGCATCAGTCTCCAAAACAATGATATCGCTTATTTGTGATTGCTTTTATTTCGGATGTAGCCATACCTCCATGTAGGGTTGACCAGATTGGTGGTTGTTGTTAAATCCTTTTGAAGATATCATGGCATGGCCTGTGAAGATTTACTTTGTGAAAGGCTTTGAACTCAGGACCGGTACTGGAAGCGTTTCAAGCATACACAAGAGGGAGATTTCTTGCTATGCCAATTGCAAGCTTTACCACAGCTGTGACACAAAATCTGGAAGTTTGTATTGGAAACGCGGCAATAGGCACAGATGTTGGGAAATGATACCACGCATTTTTCAGTCACCTTATGGAGATGACAACACACACACACACACACACACACACACAGTCACTCAAATGAGCTTACAAAACAGCCCGAGTTTCTTCAAATGATCCTGGTCCCATGGGGTTGGTTACTTAAGAATTAGAGGAATCTTTATCATTACTGGACTCCTCCCTGCCTTTGCAAGGACTGATGATTTGGAAAATCCAAATTGCTTGCTTTGTATCTTCCAAGTCTACAGCTGAGGTTGGGCAGGCTTTCAAGATGAGCTACTTGAACAAATAGAACTGCAGGCACAGATCCAACATTTCCCAGGGTGCACTGCAGTCTATTTAACAGAGCTAGCTCCTTAGCATACAGAGAATGGCAGGGCATCTTATTTACCTTCACTTCGGATTGTATGTTTAATGCACCCAGAATAGACAAAAGACAATATGACTGCTAGGATCTGATTCACATTAATTTGTAGCAGATGGGAGAACCCGTGTTTTTCCAAGATGTTTGTGGTAAAGCAACCCTTAACTGTAGAAGAAAAAAGAAATATGGCATTCAGCTGTTTGCTATACTGTACATCTATATTAATGTATTTTAGAAGCAATTATTTTATTAAGTGATTTTAATATAGTGGGTGTATAGGATTAGCATGGTGTTATATTAGGCTGGCCTAAATTAAAGCTGTGCAAAACTAGCAAAAATGTGATGTAATTGGCAAAATGTCTTTTCTCCTCTTTGAATGAGGTTTTGAAACCTACCACATTTTCAGAGAATTTGTATTGGCTCCAAATGGCCTAGGAAATATACATTTTAGAAATGTTCATGTTGAAATGTTAGTGCTTATGAAACTGGAGCATCTTCCTCAAGGGTCTCTCTAATGTCTTTCTATTTTTTTCAACTCAGCTTTCTGTCATGTTATTTGCTTGGCTCAAGAATTTGTAGGACATCTGGTTGGCATTGCTCTAATTACACATAAACTGTAGATGTATGAGTTAGTAGCATTTTCTACTAAACCTGACTACATAGGCATAACATTAAGCCGGCATGCAAAAAGACACCCAAATTATCTCTTATATTCACTAAACATGTACGAAGCTGTTATTTGAAAAAAAAAACACTTATACATGTATGTACCCATTAGTGGATATTAAGTGATGTTTAACAACATTTACACTGAATTTATTTACCTATCACTACTATATATAGAGGGAATTTTAAGATAAATTATTTCTAAAGGGTCCTCTTTTAGCTAGATATATTTGTTCATAAACATTCAAATTGTGACCATATTATTAAAGTTTTCTTACCTAATAATTTTCACTCCATTTTTTGAGTAAGGCTAAAGCAAATTTCCATGTTCTTTATATAAAAATCAAAAGCCATTATTTAAACATTATATATATTTTAAAGTAGTCCATTTGTTTTCAGAATTCATAGACTCTCCTTAGTTAAAAAAAACCTCATTTATGTTAAGAATAATTTAGTTCATTTTAAAATAAAAAGACTTTTAATAAGATTATTTAAAAAAATGATTCCTTAGGAAATTAAGCACTTTCCTCGTGAATGAGCTAATATCAATATACAAGTAATAACAAGTGTGCAAAAAGACCTATAGCAATCATAAAGAGTAATTTATATATCTAACATCTCATTTATCCTCAGAAAACCTTGATGATGTTGAATATTCTATCTTTCATTCCTTCATAAACATCTACAGGTCCAATTCAACATAGAATCAGTTTTCAATAACTTGATACTCCTGAAAGGTGCTGGTCTCCTCATTTACTTGAACTTTAAATGTTGAAGTATTCCAGAACTTTGTCTTTTGACCAACTCTGTGTAAAGCCACTCCCTTTGGAAGCTTATAAATTATTTTTAAACCACATGATCCTATTGATTAATCTCTTTTTCTTGAAACAAGTTGTCTGGCTTCAATGAGATCTACTTTCCTGATAAGATACTCTCCCTTCCAATTTGCTTTTCAGATTTCTCTTCTTTGACTCTCCCATAAGGAATTGCCTTCAATTTCTTGCCATTTTTGGTCTTCTCCTTAGGAATATCCTCTTCATTATCAAGCCTTCAATTGCCCTCTATATACTAAGAGTTCTCAATTTCATTACTGATAGGTCATTACCTTTAGCCTACATTATTGAAACAAATTGTTATTTGATTGATCCAAATTCACTTTTCATCTGATGCAAGCAATTCAGCTCCTATGATAGAAGTGATTTTTCAAAAACAAATTCTGAACATGTTAGTTCATGCTTAAAATACTTTAAATACCTAAATATTTATCTCACGGATCTTTGATAAAAATCTGAATTCCATGACTAGCCCCTGAGAGCCTTACTGCCTTAATCCCCCAATTCAATCCCTCCTGGAACATACAGTATGTTGATTCTTTCAGTTCCTTAAATAGTGAATATACCTTATGGCCTCTGGGCATTTGTATATACTATTCCTTTTCATAGGAACACAGAACTGCACTTCTCATGGGTAAGTCAGAGCATTTCTTAGATTGAACAGTAAATACAAATGTCCAGAGGCCCTAAGATGTATTCACTATTCAAGGAACTGAAAGAATCAACATACTGTACATTTAAGAACAAGATTCCCCTGACCCAGCCCTTTACCTAGACCATAACACATTTTAGTTTATTTATTGTTTAAACATCTATATTTCGTCCCTTGATAGTCCTTGAAATCAAGAATTATATTATCAGAACCTAGCATAACTATCATATAGTACATGTTTAATATTTGCCAGGAAACAAAGGCAAACGAAATTGCCTCTCTAAACTAGGATTCCAGATTGATGGGAGATATAGATAAGAAAACAGACAATTAAAAGGAGTATAGAGAAGTAATAAAGTTCTTGAGAGCAAGACCAGAAAGCTTATTTCAAGTATCAATAGAGAAGTAGATTTTGACATAGTATTCTATCTCAAGGCTGTACAGTCTCAATGAAGTATGCAGCAAGTGAGAGGAATACAAGAGGTTTAAGAAGTTGGTTTGGGAGAGAATAAAAAGTGTAATTAACAGTTATCACCATATGAATAAAAATGGCTTTTCTAGAGAAACATAATTGGGCTTGTGGACTTTGGAGACTACTGATCATAAACTCAAACAAAACCTCTAGACTTGAAAGTGCGATTTTTCTCCAGCCATAATCAGCTGTTTGGGTGTAGGTGTTGAAAAGGTGGATAGATGAATTAGTACAGAATGCATTTTGGAAATATAGTACAATAAATCCTCTGCATAGAGGAAAAAGAAGGCCAAACGATTCAGATTGCCAGGATCAAAGATTTCCAAAACTCCTTTGGAGAATTTCTTAGGTAAGAAGGGTTTGAAGAAAAAGTAAAATGAGTCATTTCAGGAAAAGGAATGCACATGTGCCCACATCCAGGCACGTGGAAGAGCATGGCATATTCAAGGATCTGTAAGGAAGAAATTTAGGATGCCTGGAGCACATGACATAAAGTGATGCAAAGATTATAGTACAGTGGCCAGATCCTAAAGGAGTTTTTTTTTTTTTAAGATTTTATTTATTGATTCATGAGAGACAGAGAGAAAGAGAGGGGCAGAGACACAGGCAGAGGGAGAAGCAGGCTCCGTTCAGGGAGCTTGACGTGGGGCTCCATCCCGGGTCTTCAGGATCACGCCCTGGGCTGACGGCGGCGCTAAACCGCTAAGCCACCAGGGCTGCCCACCTAAAGGAGTTTAAAGAATGTATTCAGAAGATTGGATTTATCCTGAAGATATGAGGTGCTATTAAAGGATTTTAATTAGAAGAATGAAAAAATTCCGCTGGCAGTGGGGTGTAAAATGAGTCTGAATGTAGGAGACATTAAAATTGCACAATTGCAGTTACGCAATTAGGAGAAAACAAGGGAGGGACTGAATTAAGGTGGTGATGACCAGATGATGATGATGATGATGATGATAAATGATGACAATGAAAAAAAATGATGACAATGAATTAGATTATTTTGAATGACTTTCAGAGAGATTAAATAATTTTATACAATCCCACAAGCCTTCAGTGGTAAAAGTAAAGCTAACACCCAGAGCTGGAGCCAAGATTAGTCCTCTTCACACTATTATTAATGGGAAGCTCCCCCTGATTGGAGAGTATAACTTGTTCATCTTTTTTGTTAATTTTCATTAATAGATTTTATTTTTTAGAACAGTTTTAGGTTCGTGGCATAATTGAGCAAAAGGTACAGAGATTTCTTGTATACTCTCTACTCCTACTCATGTATAGCTTCCCTCATTATCAATATCCCTCACCAGTTTGGTACATTTGTTTGATGAACCTACATTGATACATCATTATCACCCAAAGTCCTTAGTTTACCTCAGTGTACATTCTATGGGTTTGGACAAATGTATCCAACATTTATACATGTTATGCTATACTCTGTATACTTATTCTATAGAATTGTTTCACCACACTTAAAACCCTCTGTGTTCATCCAATTCATTCCTCCCTCAACCATCTCAACCCATGGCAACCACTGACATCTTTCTTCTCTCCATAGTTTTGTCTTTTCCAGAATGTCATTTGTTGTTTAATCATATAGTATTTAGTATTTGTAGATTGGCTTCTTTCATTTAGTAATGTGCATTTCAGGTTTCTCCATATCTTTTCATTGCTGTATAGCTTATTTCCTTTTAGTACTGAATAGTATTCCATGGTCTGGATGTATCAGAAATTACTTAATCATTCGTCTGCTGAAGAACGTCTTGGTTGCTTTCAAATTTGGACAATTCTGTATAAAGCTGCTAGTCACAGCTGCATAAGGGTTTTTGTATAAACATGAAAGAGAGTCCCTCCTGCTCCACATCTTCACCAGCATTTGGTGTTGTCAGTGTTTTGGATTTTGGCTGTTCTAATAGGAATATAGTGGCATCATGTTGGTTTAATTTGTATTTCCCTAATGACATATGATGTGGAGTATCTTTTCATATGGCTATTTACTATCCTTATCTTCTTTCATGAGGTGTCTATTTAGGGTCTTTGGCTTATTTAAAAAATTTTTTCATATTGCTGAATTTTAAGACTACTTTGTCTTAAAATTTGTGTGTTTTGAATAACGATCTTTTATCAGATATCTCTTTTGCAAATATGCCCTCCCACTCTAAGGCTTGTCTTCTCATTCTGTTGACATTGTCTTTTGCAACCTTACTCATCTTTTATGCCCAGTGTCTAACTCAGGTGTCAATGATATGGGACAAATTGAATGCTAAGGAGTTGAATTATCCCATGTTGTTCTGGGCAGAAGTCATAGAAATGGTTCATCTATCTTTTGGCATCTACTCTTTAAGCTAAAGAAAGAAAGACAAATCTGAAATTTGGATTCTTCACATTGAAATAGTGGAAAAGAATTCCAAGACTATTTTATTTGACTTTAAAATAACACTCAATGTGGGGAGCCTGAGTGGCTTAGTTGGTTAAACATCTGACTCTTGGTTTAGGCCCAGGTCATGATCTCAGGGTTGTGGAATCAAGCCCGGCATCAGGCTCTGTGCTTAGTGGGGAGTTGGCTTGAAGATTTTCTCCCTCTGTCCCTCCCTCCACTCGCACATTGGTGCTCTCTCTAAAATTAAACAAAAAATTCTTTAATATAACACTTAATGTACTTCATTATTTCATCCCATTTTGTCTACTTTTCCTCCCAAAATCATCTTATCACCCACCCTCTCCAAACTAATTAAAACATTTTGAACAACACAGCTGTTTGTTGATATCTTAATCTGAAAAATTTCTCAGCTCCCATTTTTATTTTCTCATAAGTGCAGTATTCATCATCAGTCTGCAAGCTAAGCACTCTTAGTAGCAGTGCCTGTAATCTCTGTACCTTAAGTGATAAGAAATATGACACACAGTACACATGCAATGCTGCGTGAGATAGTGAGCAGAATAGGGCTATTTATTGTCAAGTGCCCAAACTTGCAATTTGTAACCTAGGTGAAATCCAAAAGCTTAGATGTATGAGAAAATTAGTTGTTCTATACCAATTTTCTTAGCATTTAAAAGTGTGCAAAAATAAAATAAAATTCTGAACTAAGAAAGGAAAGGATATGATTGAAAATGAAGATATGATACCTTCTGAATGGCTGTGTTATTATGGATGCTACCATTGATTTTCAAGGGACTTAATTGACTATACAATTTGAGACACAAGCCCATTTGCACAGGCATTATATACATCACAGAAGTTATGGTTTTAAAGCCCACTGCCTTGGATGCTTGGGTGGCTCATCGGTTGAGCATCTGCCTTTGGCTTAGAGAGTAATCTTGGGCCTGGGATGGAGTCCCACATCAGGCTCCCCTCAGGGACCCTGGTTCTCCCTCTATCTACATCTCTGCCTCTCTCTGTGTGTCTCTCATGAATAAATAAATAAATCTTAAAAAAATAAAGTCCACTGTCCAATGGTGCATGGTCTGACTGTTTGTATCCTCTCCCCAAATTTCTAAGTTGAAATTCTAATCACCAAAAGTAATGGTGTTAGTAGAAGTGGCCTTTGGGAGGTGAGTAGGTCATGGGGATGGTGCTTTCATGAATGCGATTGGTGTTCTTGTAATAGAGATTCCACCACGACTCCATTCTCTCCACTATGGAAAGATACAAGAAGTTTGTCACCTGGAAGAGGGACCTCACCCATCCATGCTGGCACCTGGCTCTCGGACTTCCAGCCTCCAGATCTGTGAGAGAAAAATTTATTGTTTATAAGCTACCCAATCTGTGGTATTTTGTTATAGCAGTCCGAAAGACAAATGAGTGTTGTTACATATCCTAATATTTCACTTTTGTGTCAGAATTTAAGCTGTTGTTTTACTGTCATATTTTTGTTGAGAAAAATCATTGATAGGCTAAGTGAATTTACAAAGCTAATCAGATAGATCTATAGTGTGTAATACATAGTGAAAATTTTAATGTCTGCTATTAAAAGAATGCTTAATATGTGCTAAGCACTGACTTTTTAAAATGATTTATTTATTTATTTGAGGGTGGGACAAAGGGAGAAGAAGAGAATCTCAAGCAACTCCCCACTGAATATGGAGCCTAAATTGGGGCTCGATCTCAGGACTCTGAGATGATGGCTTGAGCCAAATACAAGATTCAGATGCTTAACTCACTGAGCCACCCAGGAACACTTGATTTATCTGACTTTTAATAAAGTAACTCATTTAATCTTTAAATTCTATAAAATAAGAAATATCAACTTTATTTAGCAAGGGCAAACAAGGCTGGATATTAATTAAGTTAATTAATTAAAACCCAAGTTCTTAAAAACTATGCTCTACTTCCCCCTGGCATAAAACTCAGATTTTTTTTTGCCATCTGTGGACTATTAGATAAGGCTAGTTGTCCCAATGTGTCATGACAATATATCCACTAAGTTGTCTTACCATCCTGCATTGCATCTAAACAACTATGCAAGTATCAGGAGAGTGTACTTCTTAAAAGCATTCAGCTATTTATTCATTCATTCAATGACTATATATTGAAAACATACTTTCCAGATACTGTTCTGTTCCAAGTGCAGAGCAGGAGAACATATAAAATGTGTATATCTCCATTGAATGAACCAGGAATAATTTTCTAGCAAAAGTATGGTTATTATCCTTGTGGAATATAAAATTAAAACTACTATATGTGAACAGAGGGAAAAGCTTTAAATAAGAATGTTTAAATATTGTGCAATTTTCCTATTAGCATTTACCATTCATTTGCTTATTTACTCAATGCTCTAGATTACTAACAATCAAGCACTAATATATACACAAAAATAATTGAGAAATTTTAATACTTTTTATGCAGGTTGAAATAAGACTTCTATTATTTAATTTGTATTCAATTCAGGTCAAGGACCATCAGTGTTCCCTCAAAGCATAATTTTATAATTACTAACCTAGCAGAATTCAAGTCTAAGAGAGGAATTTGTATTTATTCTTTGGATATATTTTGAAGAATTTTGGTAATAAAATAATGATGTTTATAGCTCATATAAAGAGTATTTGCTATATAGCAAACATTGTAATTTGTATTTCATATGATTATATCCTTTATTATTCATAAAAACTATGGAATAGGTATTCAGTTGCCATCTATATGCTGAAAATTCCCAATCCCATAATTTAACTTTATTTTAGATAATAAAACATAAAGAGGCTCAGCACTTGCTGAAGATCACAAATAATAATAAGCAATAAGTAACATAGCCAGGATTTGAGTACAAGCATTTTTACTTCCAACGCTAAGTACCTCCAATACCATGAAACTACTTTCCTCCATGATCTGTCATTCAGGCAAGGAAAGTATCTAAAGCATGCTTTATAGAATCTCCTTCTCAACACATAATCTAGGAAATTAGTTTTATTCAATTTGACTGACTGCCATCGTTTGGCTGGAGGAAGAAAATTAATGTTACATATGGAGATTTACCAAGAAGGTAAAAGGGAAGAAGTATCTCACTTTTGAGCAACAAAACATGTTATAAATAATATTTTAACCATCACACATTTTATTATTTTGTGCCCAGTATTCACACCAAAATAAAGAATCTTGAAATACATAAATTTAAGCAAACAAGATTTGTGAGGGAAGGGGGAGAATCACCATGATGAGACCACTAATAAACCTGTGAAGCATTCTATGAGAGCAGAGTTTTTTTCATCTTTCTGAAATATTATCTATAATGTGTATTGCAAGTCTTCAGATTGCTAATATAACTCTACCTTCTCATTCTATTTAAGAAACATGAGACTGAAATGGAATTCTGCATGAGATTAATAGAAAAAAAAGATAATGAAAATGTGACTTCCATGCAAAAGTCATCTGATCTAGAAAGAAATAGATTGGCTTTGTGGAGCTGCAGCTTTGTACTTTTGAAAAGTTATATTCTTTCAACTTAAAAGTAATTACATATAAATGAGGGAAAGAAACATTTCCAGGAAAAAAATGCACAATAGATGAGCCATTTTGAATGAAGTTTTTCTTATAGAATAATCCATAGCATAGCTAAGAAGATCATAGAGGGACCATAATATTTATTAACCTGAATATGAAGAAAACTTTAGTTATACAAAATAATTTCTTAAAAGTAAATCCTTTCTATGTAATTAGGTCATCAGGAGAGGGAACCTTGACAGGCTTTAGACCGCATAAACAGTACAATATAGAGGTTATAAATTTAAACAAGCCAAACTAAAGGAAAAAAAAACCATAACTGTCATAGCAGGAAGTATAATCAGTTAAATGATTCATTAGAAAATCTAAATAACGTTGAAAAATTAGACATTCATGAATTGTTACTAGGTCCTCAAAAGTATGAAAAATTACACTTGTTTCTATGGTATTTACAAAGTCGAAATATGTGTGAATCTGTCACCTATATTAGTTATAGCTTGAAAAAAAATACACAGAAGAACCAAAATATCTACCTTTTTATCCATTATTCTGAAACTAGAAAAGCAAACTAGTTCACTCATACAACCAACTACAAAAGTGCTTACAATAATTTAAGATCGTGGAAATAATTCAAAATGTGCAGCACCCAATTTCCTGACTGCACTCAAAAGAAAATTTTAAACTATTAAATATTTTTTTAAAAATAATTTCCCGGGGATCCCTGGGTGGCGCAGCGGTTTGGCGCCTGCCTTTGGCCCAGGGCGTGATCCTGGAGACCCGGGATCGAATCCCACGTCGGGCTCCCGGCGCATGGAGCCTGCTTCTCCCTCTGCCTATGTCTCTGCCTCTCTCTCTCTCTCTCTCTCTGTGACTATCATAAAAAAAAAAAAAAAAAAAAAAAAAATTCCCTTGGGGATCCCAGGGTAGCGCAGCGGTTTGGCGCCTGCCTTTGGCCCAGGGTGCGATCCTGGAGACCCGAGATCGAATCCCACATCGGGCTCCCGGTGCATGGAGCCTGCTTCTCCCTCTGCCTGTGTCTCTGTCTCTCTCTCTCTCTCTCTCTCTCTCTCTCTCTCTCTCTCACTATCATAAAAAATAAAATAAAATAAAAATAAAAAAAATAATAAAAAGTTTCCGTTAACCATTCAGATATTTCTTCTATTTTACAGAGAACAAACATGAAAAAAACTCTGATTTCAAAGTAAAGTCATATTAGGACTATTTGTGACTTCCAAAATACCTTAATTGGTTTTGAGGTAGAAAGAATAAATATATTTCTACACCAAGATATGACTCTAAATT
This sequence comes from Vulpes lagopus, assembly GCF_018345385.1. Lineage (NCBI taxonomy): Eukaryota > Metazoa > Chordata > Mammalia > Carnivora > Canidae > Vulpes > Vulpes lagopus. Next base: position 107,302,907 of record NC_054829.1, read on the forward strand.
GTTCCATATGTAAATATTTTAGGCCAACTTTGGACAAAACATGAAATTTTAATCTTCATTAATTTACACATAATTATGCAAAAACTGAAAATTTTGATTCTTCTACCACTGACAAATCAGTTAAAATAATGAGGTAACAAATATGAAAATCTCTATCTCAATATACATTCCTTAAGGACACTATGATCCTTTAAAACAATCCCTCCAATTCAGCAACTAATAATAGGATGACTTATGGACTATTACAGCTACAAGTAAACTTAAAAGCCAATTTACCCACTAGTACATATCTAAGATTTAATATATTCTTGTAAATCATTTCCAAACACTATAACATCATTAGCTACCTATCCTTACCATTTTAAATACTAAAAATGTGAACATTGCTTATGTAAGATGGTAGAAAATTGTCCAACTGTTCAGCTACATAGAGTTTTGAAAATTAGTATTATCCAATGTATGTTTCAGCCAAATACTAATTCTATAGGACATTAAAAGGATTTACATAAAACAAAGGGTCTTTGACAAAATAAGTTTGAAAAAAACTGTCTTAACCAAATTTTAAAAATTTCCTCATACAGAACTACATGGATGAGTTAATTTGTACACTACAAATTCTTAAGAAAGAGATATACTATGTTGTTTTTCTAAATGTGTTTAACCTCAGAATATATCCAGAATATATCCATAAAACCTTATGGGTTTTGCAGAATATATTCTGAGAAAATTAAACTTAATAACCTATATTACATGGAAACAATAAAACACTAAATAGTCATTACAAGTGACACAAACTATTTATTTATTTATTTTAAAGATTTTATTTATTAATTCATGAGCGAGAGGCAAGACACAAGCAGAGGGAGAAGCAGGCTCTATGCAGGGAGCCAGAGGTGGTACTCAATCCTGGGACTTCAGGACCACACGCTGGGGTGAAGGTAGGCACTAAAACACTGAGTCACCCAGGTGTCCCGACACAAACTATTTAAAGGAAAGCTTTGTGTGTCAAGCAGATTACAAGTTAGAGTAATATTTATTTATTATTTATTTATATTTATTATATAATATATTCATATTACACACACACACACACATATATATATATAGTCATGAAGGCCAATTTAAACTTCATAACATTGCACTAATTCACTTAAAAAAAAATTACAACCATGCCCTGCAGTCTACATTTAAAGAAAATTTATGTTGCAAACTCTGATCTTAAAAACCTTAATAAAGTTTGCTCTAGATTAAATGTTCAAACAGTAAGCAAAGGATACATTGAAATCCACATTCTCTCCATACAACTGTTCCTTGGACTTTGACATCTCCAGTTAAATTTTCACTTATTTGCTACAATATATTAGGGATCTTGTTTTTCTGTATCCGTTTTGCCTTTGAAAGAAACTCCCTAAAGCAAATTCTCTCCAGTTTTTGGAATGATACTGTCTTAAATTATTGGGGACAGATTTTAATACTGCATGTCTATCATGTTACATTTTATTTGCTCCCACAAAGAAAATTAAATCCGGAAATAATTTGAAATCACATGTCAGAAGGAAGCTATTAACTAGGTCTGATTTCCAAGTTGAAAAAGCATCCAAAAATCATGTGAACAGCAGTCCTGTCATTGCATATGAGCACTACACATGCCAAATTTAACTTTCCTTTTCTCATTTTTGTTAAAAGTAGGTGTGAAAAGACATCTCAGTTTGTTGGAAAAGTCATATTACATCCATTTTTCTGGTGTGATTGTTTGTAACATACTTTTTCACTCTCATAAGTGTCTCAGCTTGGTTGATAAATTACGTGGTCATTTGAATTCAGTAGCAAGAGCCACTGTTCCCACTATTTACCCATTCCATATGCAGAAAAGGTCCATAGGCTTCATTGTCCAATCAAACAGGTTTTGGAGCTGACTTTCAGAATTTGTTAATATTTGTTATGTAAATTACTCTCCCAACTTATGGATCTAATGGCTCAGTCAAGTAACTTAATCCTAAAATTACAGAAGCAGAAACTATTTAAAATTCTAGGTTGTGCTTACTCTACTACTTCTATTATATATATATATATAGAGAGAGAGAAATTTCTTTCTTCCACTAACCTTCTGCTTTTCCCTTTGAAGTACTCCTCCACTTACTGTGTTTTTTGGTTGCTTTGTTTCTTTGCTTGTTTTGATTTGTTTTATATTGCCTTAGGGATAACTAACATAATGACTTTAGTGCTTTTAAGATTTGGAAATTTTAAAGAGTGACTTTGAGGTTATTTCTGCTTTCTACTCTGCCTTTTCTCCCTGAGGGAATAAATCCCAAATGGACAATAAAATTAAATGAGGTCAGAAAAGGGGAGGATAAGAAGAACATAGTGAATGAAAAAACAATATTTAAAATTTATTTTTCTACCCCACTTTCTTATTAAATATTTTTCACTAGGCCTAACAAATGAGTAGGGATGGACATTGAAAACAAGAAAGTACAAAATAAATGCTGCTTAACGAAAAAAATTATAGTCATAAAATTACCTTAAAAATAGTTTGTTGGTAATGAAACTGTTTTAGTTGAAAAAGGCATTGTTATCATACCTTGTCATTAAATGTAGTTATAATAAATATTGATGATCACTATGAAAATATAACTTTTGTCTTCATGATGGCACTAGTTAAGATCTTTGACTACAAGAAACAAAGAATCCTTGCAAAGCTTTATTTAAAAAGTAATTTTACTATTAACTCACTCCCCAAAGTGAAAATCAACTCCCACTCCTAACCTCCCACACTCTATCATAAATATTTCATCTTTTGACTAAAATGGACCATCATGTATCTAACTATTCTTATTTGAATCCCTTCATAGAATTAATTTTAATTCACAATGCTTTAGTAGATTGAGGACTATTAAAAATAGGTCTATAAAATCTTATAATGTACAGCAGTTACTTTTATAGAAACGGTAAACTTGAAACCTCTCTCTCTCTCTCTTTTTTTTGAAACCTCTACTTTACTCAGTGATATATTTATGGCTTCAGCACTAAGAAGGTACTCTATAAAGCAATTGTCCTATTTTAATCCTGTTAACATTAACTTTTGAAACTAATTATGTTTTATTTTTTGTTGTGTTGTATACAATGCTCATAGGCAGATATATGGAAATTAGTAAGTATGTTTTCTGTAATAACTTTGTCCTTTATTTCACTTAATTTTTTACTTTTTATTTTTCCTTATTCCTAATATCTTTTTTAAACTTGTTATGTTACACATTATTCTATAAAATGCCACAAATTGTTTTTTTTTAATAAATAGGTTATAAATAAAGCAATACCTTATACTTTAAAATACATATATTTTGGGGTGCCTGGATATCTGGGTCAGTTAAGCATCTGACTCTCGATTTCAGCTCAAGTCATGATCTCAGGGTTGTGAGATTGAACCCCATGTTGAATTCTACACTGGGTATGGAGCCTGCTTAAGATTTTCAATCTCTCTCTCTCTTTCTGAACTTCCTCCAAAAATAAATATATTTAAAATTATAGAAAATGTTTCTTATTAATTTTTTCTGAACAGGAATGCATTTTTATATGAAAAAATTATATATTTCAGAAAAGTAAAGGAGAAAAATCATGTTGATTGTGGTATTTGCTCAACTTTCTTTTTTTTTTTTTTTTTTTGAATTTCCTTTTATTTTTTTTTATTTATTTTTTTTTAATTAACTTTTATTGGTGTTTAATTTACCAACATACAGAAAAACACCCAGTGCTCATCCCGTCAAGTGTCCACCTCAGTGCCCGTCACCCATTCCCCTCCAACACCCGCCCTCCTCCCCTTCCACCACCCCTAGTTCGTTTCCCCGAGTTAGGAGTCTTTATGTTCTGTCTCCCTTCCTGATATTTCCCAACATTTCTTTTCCCTTCCTTTATATTCCCTTTCACTATTATTCATATTCCCCAAATGAATGAGAACATACACTGTTTGTCCTTCTCCGATTGACTTATTTCACTCAGCATAATACCCTCCAGTTCCATCCACGTTGAAGCAAATGGTGGGTATTTGTCGTTTCTAATGGCTGAGTAATATTCCATTGTATACATAAACCACATCTTCTTTATCCATTCATCTTTCGATGGACACCGAGGCTCCTTCCACAGTTTGGCTATTGTGGCCATTGCTGATAGAAACATCGGGGTGCAGGTGTCCCGACGTTTCATTGCATCTGAATCTTTGGGGTAAATCCCCAACAGTGCAATTGCTGGGTCGTAGGGCAGGTCTATTTTTAACTCTTTGAGGAACCTCCACACAGTTTTCCAGAGTGGCTGCACCAGTTCACATTCCCACCAACAGTGTAAGAGGGTTCCCTTTTCTCCGCATCCTCTCCAACATTTGTTGTTTCCTGCCTTGTTAATTTTCCCCATTCTCACTGGTGTGAGGTGGTATCTCATTGTGGTTTTGATTTGTATTTCCCTGATGGCAAGTGATGCAGAGCATTTTCTCATGTGCATGTTGGCCATGTCCATGTCTTCCTCTGTGAGATTTCTCTTCATGTCTTTTGCCCATTTCATGATTGGATTGTTTGTTTCTTTGGTGTTGAGTTTAATAAGTTCTTTATAGATTTTGGAAACTAGCCCTTTATCTGATATGTCATTTGCAAATATCTTCTCCCATTCTGTAGGTTGTCTTTTAGTTTTGTTGACTGTATCCTTTGCTGTGCAAAAGCTTCTTATCTTGATGAAGTCCCAATAGTTCATTTTTGCTTTTGTTTCTTTTGCCTTCGTGGATGTATCTTGCAAGAAGTTACTGTGGCCAAGTTCAAAAAGGGTGTTGCCTGTGTTCTCCTCTAGGATTTTGATGGAATCTTGTCTCACATTTAGATCTCTCATCCATTTTGAGTTTATCTTTGTGTATGGTGAAAGAGAGTGGTCCAGTTTCATTCTTCTGCATGTGGATGTCCAATTTTCCCAGCACCATTTATTGAAGAGACTGTCTTTCTTCCAATGGGTAGTCTTTCCTCCTTTATCGAATATTAGATGGCCGTACATTTCAGGGTCCACTTCTGGGTTCTCTATTCTGTTCCATTGATCTATGTGTCTGTTTTTGTGCCAGTACCACACTGTCTTGATGACCACAGCTTTGTAATACAACCTGAAATCTGGCATTGTGATGCCCCCAGCTAAGGTTTTCTTTTTTAAAATTCCCCTGGCTATTCGGGGTCTTTTCTGATTCCACACAAATCTTAAAATAATTTGTTCTAACTCTCTGAAGAAAGTCCATGGTATTTTGATAGGGATTGCATTAAACGTATAAATTGCCCTGGGTAACATTGACATTTTTACAATATTAATTCTGCCAATCCATGAGCATGGAATATTTTTCCATCTCTTTGTGTCTTCCTCAATTTCTTTCAGAAGTGTTCTATAGTTTTTAGGGTATAGATCTTTTACCTCTTTGGTTAGGTTTATTCCTAGGTATCTTATGCTTTTGGGTGCAATTGTAAATGGGATTGACTCCTTAATTTCTCTTTCTTCAGTCTCATTGTTAGTGTATAGAAATGCCATTGATTTCTGGGCATTGATTTTGTATCCTGCCACGCTACCAAATTGCTGTATGAGTTCTAGCAATCTGGGGGTGGAGGCTTTTGGGTTTTCTATGTAGAGTATCATGTCATCGGCGAAGAGGGAGAGTTTGACTTCTTCTTTGCCAATTTGAATGCCTTTAATGTCTTTTTGTTGTCTGATTGCTGAGGCGAGGACTTCCAGAACTATGTTGAACAGCAGTGGTGAGAGTGGACATCCCTGTCTTGTTCCTGATCTTAGGGGAAAGGCTCCCAGTGCTTCCCCATTGAGAATGATATTGGCTGTGGGCTTTTCGTAGATGGCTTTTAAGATGTCGAGGAAAGTTCCCTCTATCCCAACACTCTGAAGGGTTTTGATCAGGAATGGATGCTGTATTTTGTCAAATGCTTTCTCTGCATCTAATGAGAGTATCATATGGTTCTTGGTTTTTCTCTTGCTGATATGATGAATCACATTGATGGTTTTACGAGTGTTGAACCAGCCTTGTGTCCCAGGGATAAATCCTACTTGGTCATGGTGAATAATTTTCTTAATGTGTTGTTGGATCCTATTGGCTAGTATCTTGTTGAGAATTTTTGCATCCATGTTCATCAGGGATATTGGTCTGTAATTCTCCTTTTTGGTGGGGTCTTTGTCTGGTTTCGGAATTAAGGTGATGCTGGCCTCATAGAACGAATTTGGAAGTACTCCATCTCTTTCTATCTTTCCAAACAGCTTTAGTAGAATAGGTATGATTTCTTCTTTAAACGTTTGATAGAATTCCCCTGGGAAGCCATCTGGCCCTGGACTCTTGTGTCTTGGGAGGTTTTTGATGACTGCTTCAATTTCCTCCCTGGTTATTGGCCTGTTCAGGTTTTCTATTTCTTCCTGCTCCAGTTTTGGTAGTTGGTGGCTTTCCAGGAATGCGTCCATTTCTTCTAGATTTCCTAATTTATTGGCGTACAGCTGTTCATAATATGTTTTTAAAATCGTTTGTATTTCCTTGGTGTTGGTAGTGATGTCCCCTTTCTCATTCATGATTTTATTAATTTGAGTCTTCTCTCTCTTCTTTTTAATAAGGTTGGCTAATGGTTTATCTATCTTATTAATTCTTTCAAAGAACCAACTCCTGGTTCTGTTGATCTGTTCCACAGTTCTTTTGGTCTCGATATCATTGAGTTCTGCTCGAATTTTAATTAACTCTCTTCTTCTGCTGGGGGTGGGGTCTATTTGTTGCTTTTTCTCTAGTTCCTTTATGTGTAAGGTGAGCTTTTGAATTTGAGATCTTTCCAGTTTTTGAATGTATGCTTGTATTGCGATGTATTTCCCCCTCAGGACTGCTTTTGCTGCATCCCAAAGATTTTGAACGGTTGTATCTTCATTTTCATTAGTTTCCATGAATCTTTTTAATTCTTCCTTAATTTCCTGGTTGACCTTTTCATCTTTTAGCAGGATGGTCCTTAACCTCCACGTGTTTGTGGTCCTTCCATATTTCTTGTTGTGATTAAGTTCTAATTTCAAGGCATTATGGTCTGAGAATATACAGGGGACTATCCCGATCTTTTGGTATCGGTTCAGACCCGATTTGTGACCCAGTATGTGGTCTATTCTGGAGAAAGTTCCATGTGCACTTGAGAAGAATGTGTATTCAGTTGAGTTTGGATGTAAAGTTCTGTAGATATCTGTGAAATCCATCTGGTCCAGTGTATCATTTAAAGCTCTCGTTTCTTTGGAGATATTGTGCTTAGAAGACCTATCCAGGGTAGAAAGAGCTAGATTGAAGTCACCAAGTATAAGTGTATTATTATCAAGGTATTTCTTGAGTTTGGTTATTAATTGGTTTAAATATTTGGCAGCTCCCACATTCGGGGCATATATATTGAGGATTGTTAAGTCCTCTTGTTGGATAGATCCTTTGAGTATGAGATAGTGTCCCTCTTCATCTCTCACTATAGTCTTCGGGGTAAATTTTAATTTATCTGATATAAGGATGGCAACCCCTGCTTTCTTTTGAGGACCATTTGAATGGTAAATGGTTCTCCAACCTTTTATTTTCAGGTTGTAGGTGTCCTTCTGTCTAAAATGAGTCTCTTGTAGACAGCAAATAGATGGGTCCTGCTTTTTTATCCAGTCTGAAACCCTGCGCCTTTTGATGGGGTCATTAAGCCCGTTCACATTCAGAGTTACTATTGATAGATATGAGTTTAGTGTCATCATATCTATTCAGTCCTTGTTTTTGTGGATTGTTCCACTGAACTTCTTCTTAAAGGGGAATTTTAAGAGTCCCCCTTAAAATTTCTTGCAGAGCTGGTTTGGAGGTTACATATTCTTTCAGTTCCTGCCTGTCTTGGAAGCTCTTTATCTCTCCTTCCATTTTGAATGAAAGCCTTGCGGGGTAAAGTATTCTTGGTTGCATGTTCTTTTCATTTAGGACCCTGAATATATCCTGCCAGCCCTTTCTGGCCTGCCAGGTCTCTGTGGAGAGGTCTGCTGTTACCCTAATATTCCTCCCCATAAAAGTCAGGGACTTTTTTTCTCTTGCTGCTTTAAGGATCTTCTCCTTATCTTTGGAATTTGCAAGCTTCACTATTAAATGTCGAGGTGTTGAACGGTTTTTGTTGATTTTAGGGGGGGATCTCTCTATTTCCTGGATCTGAATGCCTGTTTCCCTTCCCAGATTCGGAAAGTTTTCAGCTAGGATTTGTTCAAATACATATTCTGGCCCTCTGTCCCTTTCCGCGCCCTCGGGAACCCCAATTAAACGTAGGTTTTTCTTCCTCAGGCTATCATTTATTTCCCTTAATCTATCCTCATGGTCTTTTAATTGCCTGTCTCTTTTTTCCTCAGTTTCCCTCTTTGCCATCAACTTGTCTTCTATGTCACTCACTCGTTCTTCCAACTCGTCAAGCCTCGCCGTTAGGACTTCTAGCTTGGATTGCATCTCATTTAATTGATTTTTAATTTCTGCCTGATTAGATCTAAATTCTGCAGTCATGAAGTCTCTTGAGTCCTTTATGGTTTTTTCTAGAGCCACCAGTAGCTGTAAAATAGTGCTTCTGAATTGGCTTTCTGACATTGAATTGTAATCCATATTTTGTAACTCTGTGGGAGAGTGGGCTGTTTCTGATTCTTTTTTTTGAGGGGTTTTCCTTCTAGTCATTTTGCTCAGTGCAGAGTGGCCAAAAACAAGTTGTATTGGGAAAAGGAGAAAAAGAGAGAGAAGGAAAGAAAAGAGAAAAAAAAAAAAGAGAAAGAAGAAGAAAAAAATAGGGGAAAAAGAGAAGAAAAAGAAAGAAAAAGAAAGAAAGGAGAAAAAAGAAAAAAGGGGGGGTGGGGGAAGCAATCAGAAATCAAGAAGAAAGAGAGAAAAAAAAGCACAAAACAAAACAAAACAAAACAAAACAAAACAAAACAAAAAAAAAAACAAAAAACAAAAAACAAAAAAAACCACGGGGGAGTATCTTCCGATTCTGTGTAGTTTAAGTCCCTTGACTTCCCTTGGAACTGGTCCGTGTCGCTGGTCTTCTGGGGGAGGGGCCTGCTGTGCTGATTCTCAGGTGTTAGCACTTGGGGGAGCTGCTCTGCCCCTGCCTGGTGCAGGGCTCGGTGGGGGTTGTTCACCCCGTGAGGCCCCGGGAGGAAGCCACAGTGGCGGGGGCAGCTCTGGGACCCTGGATCCAGCCCCCGCAGTAGCTCCGGGGCTCTCCGTCTGCAGGGCCTGGAGGCTCCGGGGCGGGGCCGCTGATCTGCTCAGTTCCAGGCAGGAGCGTCCTTGCTGTCCTGGGCCCTCCCGGCCTCTGCCTGTCCCGGGGGAGGCCGGATCCTGGGCTGTGTTCCGGCGCCCTGTGCTCCGGGGCCTGCGCTGTTGGATTCGCGCTCCCGGCGGTGCAGCCCCCTCCGCGGAGCCGCCGCCCGAGCCTCTCCGAGCTGTTCCCGGAGCCGCGCAGCCCCCTCCGCGCGGAGCTCCTTCCTCTGCGCGAGCCGCCGCCGCTGAGCTGTTCCCGGAGCCGCGCAGCCCCCTCCGCGGAGCCGCCGCCCGAGCCCCTCCGAGCTGTTCCCGGAGCCGCGCAGCCCCCTCCGCGCGGAGCTTCTTCCTCCGCCCGAGCCGCCGCCGCTGAGCTGTTCCCGGAGCCCCGCAGCCCCGCAGCACCGCAGCCCCCTCCACGGAGCCGCCGCCCGAGCCTCTCCGAGCTGTTCCCGGAGCCGCGCAGCCCCCTCCGCGGAGCCGCCGCCCAAGCCCCTCCGAGCTGCTCCGGGCCCCGCCGAGCGCTGCAGCCTTAGGGAGCTCGGTGCATCTCCCCGGGGCGCAGTTCCTCTGTTACTGTCCCCGGGAGCCCGAGGGCATCCCCGCCCTCCTGGGGATCCTGCTCCAATTCCCGGGGAGCCCCTTTCCGCGGGGAAGGTCGGTGCAGCTCCTGCTCCTCCGGGACGGGGCTCTCCTGTCCTGGGGACACTCGCCCCGGCCTCAGCCCGGCTCCTCGCGGGGCCCCTCCCCCTCGGAGGCCTTTTGTTTCTTTATTTCTTTTTCCCCGTCTTCCTACCTTGATAGAAGCGCGAACTCTTCTCACTGGAGCGTTCCAGCTGGTCTCTCTTTAAATCTCAGGCCGAATTCGTAGGTTTTCAGGATGATTGGATGGTTTTCTAGGTAATTTGCTGAGGACAGGTGACCTGGAGACCCTGCTCCTCCGCCATCTTGCCCCTCCCCCCCGCCATCTTGCCCCTCCCCCTCAACTTTCATATCAATTTATTTCATATTTACTTTCTCAAACTGTTAACCATTATTTATATTAGATATATTTTTTGTATTCTATACTATATAAACATAGATATTATTTATATCATAGTTATTGTATACATTACATTATATTGTATAGTCATTGTATACATACATTATAATTTATCTTTAAGTTATCTGTTTTCTTAATAAAGCAATAATATTTCAGTTTTATAGAATCAATTGAGTCACTGTTGTAATTATGTACCTTCATCAGAAAACATTTATAGCAAGAAGGTTGGTTTTATATCTTCCTGCTATATAGTGTAAAATAACACTCTACATTGAGGCATATCCAACAGCTGTCTTATGCCAGGAAAGCCCAAGCATTATAACCTCTGCCAGCTGTAGGGTAAAAGGGGAGAAAAATATGTGTAAGAGTAAACATAGATATTTCCTGTCTACATATCTTTTCCTCTGGGTTTTTAAGGTGAAGTCGCTGCTACTATTTCCAGCACAAGAATAACTAGCAGCATGACTTACATTGGGCTCATTTTGATAATCCTGACTTCTGCTCTACCGTTTAAAATATTTTCCTCGTCACCCCCTTATCTAAGATGGGCTTTTGATGGAAGACTCTCCAGAGAAGCTAAGAATTTAATAAACATAAAACTGAACTCAATAATTCTGAACAGGTGAGCAACACATGATGATGAGCACAATGGCAAGTTGTCCCACACTATTCAATTTGACAGATGTTTTGTGAGCATAACAGAGCAAGGGAATAATGCTTGGATATTCCTGATCTTTCTATAGATGTTAATATAATTTGCTTGGGTCACTGCTAAGTGAAACATCAACAATAAAAAGCAGATCTTAATTGTTACTCTGGTGGCTAACATTGGTCACACTCTGATGCAGAGCACCCTAGAAATCTGCCTTAGAAAGTAGTAACTTGAAAGATAAGTTTTAGTGTTTTTTAAGATTTTTTATTTATTCATGGAGAGACAGACAGAGAGAGAGAGAGAGAGAGAGAGAGAGAGAGACAGAGACAGAGACACAGGCAGAGGGAGAAGCAGGCTCCACGCAGGGAGCCTGACGTGGGACTCGATCCAGAGACTCCAGGATCACACGCTGGGCCGAAGGCAGGCGCTAAACTGTTGAGCCACCCAGGGATCCCCAATAAGTTTTATTTGAAGATGAATTCTCAGTAAAAGATGTGTCTTATAGAAAGATCTGAAAATTTAGACTTCTTTTTTTACAGCAAGAGACTATATTAATGTGGTAATAACCAAAAAAAGAATATTGACAATCACCTCTTTAGTTCAATACATCCTACTGAATTATGATCACTGCCAATAACATCATCTTAAAAAAAAAAAATCAAGACAGGGATCCCTGGGTGGCTCAGCGGTTTAGCACCACCTTCAGCCCAAGGCACGATCCTGGATTTCAGGATGGAGTCCCACGTTGGACTCCCTGCATGAGCCTGCTTCTCCCTCTGCCTGTGTCTCTGCCTCTCGCTCTGTGTGTCTCTAATGAATAAATAAAATCTTTAAAAAAATAAAAAATAAATTAAAAAATAAAAAAATAAATTTAAAAAATAAATTTAAAAAATCAAGACATGGTAGTATATGCACAGATATACACTTAAATCTCCATAAATAATCTATACTAATTACCTCCTAGCATTCCTAAATATTCAAAAACAGCCCAGTGAGGATTACATTATCGTTCCCACTTACATATGAAGAAAACTAATTTCAGTCAGGGTAAGTAGCTCCAAATCCCCAATCTGAAAAATAGCAACAAAGTTGCTCAAAAAACTCATGGAAGACATGGAGAAAGTCAAGAAAATAAGGTGTGCAAAAGATAAAAACAAAAATAAAACAAAAACAAAACAATTCAAAAAACAAAACAAAAAGAAAATGATGTGCGAGTAACATGGAAATATTAACAAGGAGATCAAAAATCTAAAAAGAAGACAAAATTCCTGACAGCTATATGCAAAACAATGAAACTGAATCACTTTTTTATACCACACAGAAAAATAAACTTAAAATGGATTAAAGATCTAAACATGAGACCTGAAATCATAAAACTCCTAGAAGAGACAATAGGTACTAATTTTTTTGACATCAGCCACAGCAATATTTCTCTAGATATGTCTTCTAAGGAAGGGAAACAAAAGCAAAAACAAACTACTGAGACTGCATCAAAATAAACACCTTTTACATAGCAAAAGAAACCATTAACAAAAGAAAACAAAACAAGCTCCTGAATGGGAGAAGATACTTGCAAATGGTATATCCAATAAAGGATTAATATCCAAAATATATAAGAATGTACACAACTCAACACCAAAACCCACCAAAAAATCCCATATAAAAATGGGCAGAGGACCTGAATAGATATTTTTACAAAGAAGACCTACAAATGGCTATCAGACACAAGAAAAGATGCTCAGCATCACTAATCATCAAGGAAATCTAAGTTAAAACCACAGAGATATCATGTTACACCTACCAGAATGGCTAGAATCAAAAAGACAAGAAAGAAGAAGGGTTGACAAGAATGTGGAGGAAAAGGAACATTTATACACTGTTGGTGGAAATGTAAATTAGTGCAGCCACTGCAAAGAACAGTATGGAGGTTATTAAAAAAATTGAAAATAGAATTATCATATGATTTAATAATTCCACTACTGAGTATTTATCCAAAGGATACAAATAAAAACATTAATTTGGAAAGATATATGTGCCCCTGTTTTATTTATAATAGCCAAGATAAGGAAGTCATCAAAATGTACATCAATAGAAGAATGAATAAAGAAGATATTATATATATGTGTATATATATATATATATATATATATATATATATATATAGTATATATACAATGGAAAACTACTCAGCCATAAAATGAATGAGATCTTACCATTTGCAACTTGGATGAACCTAGACAGTATTATGCTAAGTGAAATAAATTATACTGAGAAAGACAAATACTATATGATTTCACTTATATGTGGAATCCAAAAAGAAAAAAACAACTAATGAACAAACAAGGAGCAAATCAGATTAATAAATACAAAGAACAAAGGTGAGGAAATATGGGGATGGGAAAATTAGTGAAGAGGAGTGGGAGATATGGGCTTCTAGCTGGAATGAATAAGTCACAGGAATAAAAGGCACAACATAGGGAATGTAGTCAATGGTATTGAGATAGTATTGCATGATGAGAGATGGTTGCTACACTTGAGAGAACATAGCATAATGTACTGTGTTATTGAACCACTATGTTGTAGATCTGAAATGAATGTAACATTGTGTGTCAACTACACTCAAAAAAATTCTTGCGGTGAAAAGTACAATAACTGACAAATTCACTAAAAGCATTCAAAAGTAGATTTGAACAAGCACAAGAATCAGTGGCTTGAAGATAGGAAAACTGAAATTACTAGTATGAGGAAGAGAATGAAAAAAGTTTAAAGAAAAGTGAAGAGAGCCTAAGTAATTTGTGGGACTCCTCATTTAACAAATCGTTATACACATTATAGGTATCTCAGAGGAATGAAAAAATGGAAGAGAGAATACTTGAAAGAAAAAAAAAGGCTGAATAATTCCCAAGTGTAATGAAAGACATCAATATAAACATCTAAGAAGCGCTACAAACCTTATGTAGGATGAGTTCAAAGGGACCCACACTGAGACACATTATAACCAAGCTGTTGAAAGACAAAGAGAAAACCTTGAAAGCAGCAAGAAAGAAGCAATTTGTCACACATGGGATTCTTAATAAGATTCTCATCAGACTTCTCATCAGAAACTTTGGAATCCAGAGGACAGTGGGCTCAATATATTTAAAGTACTGAAAGAAAAAAAACTGTCAATCAAAAATTCCATCTGGGGCAAATTGTCCTTCAGAAGTGAAGGAGAAATTAAGTGATTCCAGATTAAAAAAATGCAGAGAGTGTTTATTATTATTAGACCTGCCTGCAAGAAAAGCTAACTGGAAACCCACAGGTTAATATAAAAAGGGCACTGTGGATAGTAACACAAAGCTGTATGAAGAAATAAAAATAACAGTAAAGGTAAATACATGGGGAATTATAAAACTGATTATAAATTTGGTTTGCAATGCCATATTTCTTTCTACATAATTTTGTATATTATTTTAGTTGATAAATTCAAGTAGAATGTTATAACTTTAGAATGCAAAATAATATCCACAAAGAAATAGCTAAAGAATACATACAAAAGGAAATTAAAACATTGCACTATAAGAAATCAGCTAAATACAAAAGTAGATAGCAATGCAGAAAACGAGGGACAAAAATCTACAAGGCATATAGAATGCAAATAGCAAAAGACAATAAAGGACATTACGTGTTAATACAGACTCAATATGGCAAGAAGATATAATAATAATAAACATTTACACACAGAACCTCAAAATACATGGAGCAGAAATTGACAGAATCAAAAACAGAAATAACAGTTCTTTACCAATATTTGTAGACTCCAGTACCCCACTCTCCATAATGGATAGAAGAAAGAGAGCTCTTGAATGACATAGTAAGGCAACTAGATCTAATGAACAAATACAGAATACTGTATGTAAAAGCAACAGGATACACATTTTTTTTCAAGTGAACAAGGGATATTTTCCAGGACAGACCATTTGTGAGGTCACAAATGAAGTCGCAAAAAAGTTTTAAAAATAGATAGCATACAAAGTATTTCTTCAGTCACAGCAAGATAATTTTAGAAATCAATAACAGAAGGAAATTTGGAAAATCTAAAAATTTGCACTACCAAAACACACACTCTTTAATCAATGGATCAAGGATGAAATCATAAGGGAAATTTGAAAATACTTAGATACTAAGGAAAACTAAACCACAACATAACAGTTTATGGGTCACTGTGAAAGCAGTGGGTAGGGAGAAATTTATGGCTATAATTGCCCATATGAATAAAGAGAAAGATCACTAATCAACAACATAACTTTACAACTTTAAGAATTGGAAAAAGAACAAACTAATGCAAAAATGGCAGAATGAAAGAAATGATAAAGATTACAACAGAAATAAAATAGAAAATAAAAGCAATAGAGAAAATCAATAAAACCAAGTATTAGTTCTTTGTAAAAATCAACAAATTGACAAAGTTTTGGCTAAATTGACTAAGGAAAAATAGAAAAGACTCAAATTACTAAAATCAGAAATAAAATTGGAGACATTGCTACCAATTCTACAAAAATAAAAGAACTATAAAAGAATAGGATAAACAATTGTACACCAAAAAAATTGGATAACCTAGATGAAATAGACAAATTCCTAGCAACCCAAAACCTACCAAGACTAATTCATCAGAAAAAGGGAAACCTAAATAGACTTATACATAGTAAGGAGATTGGATCAGTAATCCAAACTCTCCTAACAAAGAAAAGCTCTGGACCTAATGGCTTCACCAATAAGTTTCACCAAACATTTACAAGAAAATCAATACCAATCCTTCTCAAACTTTTCCAAAAGATTGAAGAGTATGAAATGCTTCCTAACTCATTCTGAGGGCAGCATTACCCTGATACCAAAGCCAGAGACACTATAAGACAAGAAAACTACAGGTTAATATTCCTGATTAATATTATTGCAAAAATTCTCAACAAAATACTGCAAACCAAATTCAGGAGCATATTATAAGGATTATGCATCATGACTAAGTGGGATTTATTCCTACAATGCAAGGGCCGTTCAACATACAAAAAGTGATCAAGTGTAACACACTACATTAGCAGAAGGGGAGAAAAAAAAAGATCATTTCAGTCAATGCAGAAAGAATGTTTGACAAAACTGAACACCCTTTCATGTTAGAAATACTCAACAAACTTGGAATAGAAGGAGACTATCTCAACATAATAAAACCTAAATATGAAAAACCCATAGCAAACATCATACTCAGTGGTAAACCTTGAAAGCTTTTCCTGTAAGATCAGGTAAAAGGTAAAGATGTTCACTTTCAGCGCTTCCATTCAACATAGACATAGAACTGGAGATGCTGGCCAGAGCACTTAGGAAAGAAAAAGAAATAAAAGGCATCCAAAATGGAAAAGAAGAAGTAAAATAATTAGTTCATAGATAATGTGATCTTATATGTAGAAGACCCTAAAGAATTCACATAAAACTAGAACTAATAAGCAAATTCAGCAAAGTAGCTGGATACAAAGTCAACACTCAAAAATCAGTTGCATCTCTGGAAAATAACAATGTAAAATCCCAAAGGAAAATTAAAAGAACAATTTCATGTTCAATAGCACCAAAAAAAAAAAAAAAACATTTTGAAATTAACCAAGAAGGTGAAATAAAAGCTATATAACATTGCTGAAAGAAATTTTAAAAAGACATAAATGAATAAAAAGACATCCCATGTTCATGAATTGGGAGACTTAATATTATATGAAGTTGGTAATACCCAAAGTGATACGGATTTGATGCAATCCCTATCAAAATCCCAATGATATTTTGGCAGCAAATCCATTCTAAAAGTGATATGGAATCTGAAGGGACCCCCATAGGGCCAGAACAATTTTGAAAAGGAAAATAAAGCTAGAGGAGTCATATTCCTCATTGCAAAACTTACTAAACAGCTAAAGCAATCAAAACAGTGTGATACTGGCATAAGAACTGAAATGTAGATCAATGGAATAAAATAGAAAGCCCAGAAATAAACCTTTACAAATATGGTCAAATGATTGTCAATAAGGGCCAACATAATTCCATGGGTCAAAAATAGTTTTTTTTCAGTTAATGGTGCTAGGAAAATTGGATATTTAATGTGAAAGAATGAAGCTGGACCTTACTTAATACCATATACAAAAATTAACTCAAAATGGACCAAAGACCTAACTATAAGATCTAAATGTGTAGAAGTCTTAAAAGAAAATTTAGGTGAAAACTTCATGGCATTGGATCTGGTGAATATATTTTTTTGATATGCCACCAGGGATACAGGCAACAAAAGAAAAATAGACAAATTGGACTTGATGAAAATTTTTTAAAAAATTAAAAGGTACTATTAGAGTGCCTGGGTGGCTCAATCAGTTAAGCATCTGACTTAATTTTGGCTAGGTATGATCTCAGGATCATGAGATTGAACCCTATATGGAGCTCTGTGCTCAGTGGACGGTCTGCTTGAGATTCAATGAGATGTCCCCCTCATACCCATTAGGAGCTACTAGCAGAGAACAGAATAAAGCAAAACCAACCAGCCAAACAAAACCCAGAAAGCAGTGTCACTGAGAACATGGAAAAATTGCATTTTTTTGTGCACCATTGATGGGAATGTAAAATGGTACTGCTTCTATGGAAAACATTTATAGTGGTTCCTCAAAACCTTAAAATAAAAATACCCTACAATCCAGCAATTCTATTTTACAAAAAGAATAAAAGTCAAGTCTTAAAGAGAGATTTGTACACCCATGTACACAGCAGCGTTATTAACAATAATGAAAAGTCAAAGCAATCTATTGGTAGAATGGATGAGAAAAAATGTGTACATTTATATAGACTGATATTCAGCCTTAAAAAGGGGGGAAAATTCTGACACATGCTACAGCACGGATGGACCTTGAGGACATTATAATAAGTCAATCACAAAAAATTAAGAAACACAAATACTGTACGATTGCAATTGCATGAAGTACTTAGAGTAGTCAAAATCACAGAGACAGAAAGTAGATGGTAGTTTCCGGAGGCTGGGGGGGTAGAGAGAATGAAATGTTCGTGCTTAATGGATTTAGTTTCAGTTTTGCCAAATGAAGAGTTTTCTGATAGTAGATGGTGACGGTTGTGCAACAACATGAGTGTACTTAATACCACTAAACTGTACATCTAAAAACTTTTGAAATGGTAAATTTGATGCACATTTTACCACAATAAAAAACACATTGTGGGATGCCTGGGTGGCTCAGTGGTTGAGCGTCTGCCTTTGGCTTCAGAGCATGATCCTGGATTCCTGAGATCAAATCCTGCATCGGGCTCCCTGCATGGAGCCTGCTTCTCCCTCTGCCTGTGTCTCTGCCTTTCTCTCTTTGTCTCTTATGAATAAATAAAATCTTTAAAAAAAAGTTTGTTTTTTAAAAAACACATTAAAAAACAGTAAAGACATTTTGGAACCTAAGTTTCTGACTCCTAGCAGATAATTTTATCCATGCCTACGCTACTCTGTTATACAATATGTTGTAGGTTTCAACTTCTTTTTTTCTGTCACATTCTTCCTGACACTCTTACAAGCATGTTTACATCTCTCTCATCCTCCAGAAGAAAGTGACAATAGCCCTCTCTTATCCCCAGTATACTATTCCTCCCTAATTTGCCTTCCTGATTCCTAGACAAGTTGCTCAAGTATCACCTCATGCCGAGTTGCCCACATTATCCTCTGTGCTACTCTATGACCAGGTTCACAGCTCTCCTGTAGGTCTTACTATGTTGCTAAGATAACTTGCTTTCATAGCTGCTTCTGACAGTGTGAGCACCTACAGGCCAATTGCTTCATGACATTACTCTGTGCCTCCAGGACATGGCCTGGTCCCCAAATAGCACTTTTAAAAGATGCATAAAATATATATTAATGCAAATATTATTTACATACAAAATGTAATCCTTTGGATTTAATAACAAAATTTCTGTTATTCCACAGCAAGGATTCAATAAGAACTTTTTTTTTAGAGTTCTTTTTTTTTTAAGATTTAATTTATTTATTCATGAAAGTCACAGAGAAGAGAGAGAGAGAGAGAGAGAGAGAGAGAGGCACAAACACAGACAGAGGGAGAAGCAGGCTCCATGCAGGGAGCCCGATGTGGGACTCGATCCCAGGTCTCCAGGACCACATCTGGGCTGAAGACGGCGCTAAATCGCTGAGCCACTCGGGCTGCCCCAATAAGAATTTTTTGAGGGCACCTGGGGAGGGTACCTGTGTAGCTCAGTGGTTGAGTGTCTGTCTTTGGCTCACGTTGTGATGCCAGGGTCCTGGGATCGAGTCCCACATCAGGATCCCTACAGGGAGCCTGCTTCTCTGTCTGTCTATGTCTCTGCCTCTCTCTGCCTCTCATGAATAGATAAGTAAAATCTTAAAAAAAAAAATCCAGAAAGAGGAATGAGGGGACGTTGGGATGCCATTGTCATGGTCCAGATGAAAGACAATGCCCTTAAATTTGGTCAAAGGCAATGAAACTAGAAAAGAAGGGACATATTTGAGACAGTTAAGCAGTAGTTTCTAGGGCTTGCTGATCATTTGAACATAGGATATATAAGAAAAGGAAGAGGGAAAAATCAAAGATAACTATTCAGTTTCTTGTTTAAGTGACTTGGCAAATATCATTGTCTTACAATACACAAAGAACACCAGAGCAGAAGGCATGTGCCAGGAGCACACAGCAAGAGAATGAGTTCATTCTTAGGGAAATGTGAGTGCTTGCAGGACCTTCAGGTAGCGGTATCTAAAAAGAGGTGGAAATCCAAATCAAAGTTCAGTGAAGAAAATGATTATTCAGGAAACATTGAATTCACAATCAACGTGTCATTAATTGTAGGAAAAATTTGAAAGTGTGAGAGAGGGTGCCAATGTAAGGGAGTCATATACAGAGAAAAGGAAAGATGAGGAGAGCTTCAGTTTAGTCATAGGGGCAGAGAAGAGATGCCTGATGGATAATTAAACAATGTTACAGTACTTTTTGAGAATAATGATGTTGATATACAAAATGGAGAAACAGCCAAATGGGAGCAACCTCAAGAAAGAAATGGATATGGAGAACTGGAGTGAGGGGTGGAGGAGAGTTAATGAACGGGGGTGCCATGCAGGATATTCATAGTGGGAAAAGTTCTGGGTAGGGAAATCAGTACGCTTAGGTTCTGATTTGAGCTAACTGTAGAATCTTCAGGGAAACAATCTTTCTGAGCTTATCTGTAAAATGGAGAGTTTGGATTAGAAAGGAAGTTCTTGCTCTAGGGAATCCAGATAACCTTATATGCACTGTTAGCCCTAAATTTCTATAATTCTTGGGCTCCCCAGTTAGGGGAGGTGAAAAGGAGAAGTAGTATATAGAGAGACTCTTTGTATTTGATCCACATTAAAAAAAAAAAAAAGATTATATGTGTCTTTCAATCAGGAATGGAAATAAAGAAAAAGTAATATATTTATCAGTTGCAGTGAACAAAAAAGAATAATGGGCAGAAGCCTATTCAGCTCAATCTTCTATCGATATATTTTGCTAAAGTCAGAATATAATAATTGTCCAGGTATATCCCTTCAGGAGCCACACAGCAGAAATAGGAGATGCAAAGTCACATGATCCTGATCTGCCAATGGCTTTATTGCTTTGCCAAGGCTCTTGCTAGGAGAAAATTAAAAGAATACAGCTGGATCTCAGAGCAGTCTTAAACAGGTTCCAACTGGACTCAGAATTTGGTGGCCTCTGATGGTCTCTACCTTCTGCTTGCTCTTTGCTCTAGAGGGTTAGAGGCAGGTCTTGGTCCTCAAAACTTCTTCCCCCAGGGTTGTATCTCAGATGCAGAAACTTCATGCTGGTGACCTATTTACACATCAGACACCTGAATTAGAAGTAGGGATCTTACTGTGATTGGCTCCACTGTTTTATCTTGCCTAGGGAGCCAAAGTTTAGTAATAGCAAAAATTAAAACATCTTGCTGATTAATACAACATGTTAAACTTTTGCTTTTTTTTTTTAAGTGAAGTAGTTTGGGTTCATATAAAACAGATATTTGCTATCTTTTCCTTATCTTGCAATGTGAGATAATCACAAACAGCTTTTAGAAATCTCCCGTTCAAGGGAATGCAGGCCAGACAATTGTGTGATGTGGCCCAAGACACTAGAAACACTGGCAACAAGCCAAGGAACTTGCACCTTGAAGTTCAACAGGGGGAAAAAAGCTATTTTTCCAAAGATATAAAGATGACTATCATTGGGAGGACCCGAAGCCAATGTGCAGAAGATAGGTGCATATGACTGCAACATAAGACAGGATCTTCTAAAATTTTTTAACATGCATTTATCTTTTGAATGTTTCCTTTGAAATAAAGACAAATTGTAACAAGGATATCTAGCCTTCAGGGGTTATTTCACACTTTAAATGTACGGGTGCAACTTTGAGTGATCATACCTGTAAATCACCTCAATTTTATAGTTTGTATCTGATGATTTTCCAATTTTCTTTCCTTATATTCAAATGGCCTTGTTGGATGTTGGTGACAAATCTACACATGATGGAAAAAAATGGTGTCACCAGAAATTTAAAGTAGAACAGTGTTTCTGAAACTTGTTTTTATTATTGCCCCTTGAAGAGCCTTTTTAGACTTTTTTTCCCAAATAACCCTCCATGTGACATTTTAATAACACAAATATACTGTATATCTGTTTATGTTTCTAAACTACTTTGTCTCTCAAAAATTTTTTCTTAACCTTAAGAATGATATTGCCCCTATTAAAATTGCTTGGGGCAGAGAGAAATTAGCACCTAGAGGCATAGCTTATGATGTATAATTTCCCCTAAAACTTATGAAAGTTGCCTACATATCAACTTAAAAAAGGAAACCACAACCCATCTGGAGTGTGGTGAATACTTGGTTTTGCCATAGAAGCTTTACATGTGATAAATACATTGGTTCAGTGAGTATTCTGAATATTTGAAGAAGTGAAGCATTCTAGATGAAAAAGGAGGTCAAAAGCAGAAGGAAAGCTGCCCTCCACTACAAAAGTCTTCCGGAGACTATAAAAAGGGTTTTTTTTTTTTTTTTAGATTTTTTATTTATTCATGACAGACACAGGGAGAGATGCAGAGACACAGGTAGAGGGAAAAGCAGGCTCCCTGAGAGGACCCGGATGTAGGACTCAATCCCAGGACTTCAGGATCACGACCTGAGCCAAGAGCAGATGCTCAACCACTGAGCCACCTAGGTACACCCCCTTCCGCTGTCTCCTCTTTCTAATCTGTATTCCCCAATGCTGCCAGAATTCTCTTCCTACATCATAGATTTAAGGATATGAACCTTAAATATTAACAATTCCCTATATATTTTAAGTCTTCATTTTATATCTTGGTTTAAAGAGGGTTTAAGTTACCTCACAGAAACAGGTAAAAAATGGAAAATCAAAAAATAAAGAGTTTGAAGGGGAAGTTTTAGAACAGGGAGCAAAGAGGGAAATACGACTTTCAATAACTGTTTCTACATACATTTGCTTTTTCTGGTTGATTATAAGTTCCTCGTGGGAAGTGATGTATGCTTTTGTTTAATTTCTGTGTTCACCAGAATTCAGTGGAACTCTGTAAGCATGGATAGAAGCACTGTTTCACATTGAAATAAATAGTTGTCTTTTTAATATCTTAAAATTCATACCACTATTTCTTGTTGGCATTTGTATAATCGGTACAAATTAGGAAGTGCTGAATATGGTATGTAAAAACCATGTGAATGGTCTATGTCCCTAATATACCACCTACTAAACATTCACACACACAACCACAGTTCAAAACATTGATCAGATATCATTTTTTCCCTTTACTTTCCTCATCCTGCTTTATACATTAACTATTCTTTCCATAAATGATTTTACCAGATAACACAGTCTTTCTTTAGAGCTGCATGATTTATTGAGAAACATAGTGAAGATTTCTATTCAGATAAATACATTGTGGACATGATGTAGTTATATAAGCTCTCCACAGAACTAATGTACATATTCTTGTAACTGTTACTGTGCAATTAGGTTATATATATGTTTGAGAATGGAATGGGAAGGATGCATCTGATCTTCATTTGGAAAATCAAGAGAAGCTATTATTAGAGATTATAGTTTGTCTTCTTAAAATACAATCTTAAGGGAAGTGACTCTAGTTGTGGGAACAAAGTGGCATACTTCTCGCTCTTTTGAAAAAAGGAGCCATAAGCATTTCTGTTACATTCTTTAATTTGTATAATTATTGGTGTTGTGAAAGTTGATGTCTATAGCTAGGCAAAATAGCATCTCATGTGTTTTTGTTGATGGATCTGGAAAGGGAAGAAACAAATTTTTCATGACAAAGAATTGATTGCAGCCATATGATCTTTTCAACATTAGTGTGATTAACAGAGAAGGAAGAAACATTAGTTTTATAAAGAAGGTATTCCATTGAAAACACAAGCGTGGGTATCCACTGTGTGTAGCATCAGGTACTAATCACAGACACATACTTCACAGGTCCTGGTGTTTTTGTTTGAAAGCTCTGCTGCCACAGCACTGTACAATCACCGCCTCGACATATTGTTGACAAGAACTGCCAAGCACCTCGACTTCATTTCTCACACAAGAAAGCAACAGAGTTGGAAATGATCTCCAACATGACACCGCTTATACTTTTTTCAGCTGGAGCGCAGATACTCTTCCATTTGTACCCTCTTAGCTAACTCACAGATTTTTTTCAACATTCCTCTAGTTCTAGGAAATGCAAATAAAATAAGAAATGTGTGGCTGTGACACCATTTTAAACACATGTCATCCATTCCATACTAAAACATACTTTTGTTAGAGTTTGAGTATGCTTTTCTTTCTTTTTTTAATATTTTAGTACATAAAATAGGAGAGGACTTGCCCAAACAAGACAAAATACCACCTTGTGGAGGTTTTCAGGTAGGTTTGATTTTGATCATGGGAGAAAAAGAAGTTTTGCTAAATATGTACTATATGATTTATTTATGAATATTTAACCCAGAATGATTTGTTATTAGTGTTAAGCCTAATCAGTTTACCTGATTCTAAAGGGAAAGTGAGTCTTCTGTCTTAAACATTCCTTTTTGTCTCCCAAAGCCAGATTACTCTTGCTGTCTAGCAGGATTGTTCTTCCCTACATAGTAAGTAGCTTGTGCACAGTCTTGGAAGTGGAATAGCAAAGTATCCTCATGGGCATGGAGACTCCAGAGCTATGTACCTCAGAGTCTTTTATCCCTAATACCTAAAGCACTATAAGATATGCCATCTATGTCATTCGTTTCCAAATTTCAGTTGTTAATGTCATTTATTGACTATCTTTGCATTTTAAAAAGCCAGTAATGAAATATTCCAACCAAAAGCTTTTGTGGCATTCTTAAAATGACTTCCATGCTTTTGTCTTTTAAATAAGACATAATAAGTAGCATAGCCTTCTAGTCACAACTTCTTTCTGGAATCAAGTAGTATGAAACAATTATTAACTATTTCCGTTTAGATAGATGTATTAAATAATTACTTAAATCCAAAAAAATCAGTGCTAATGTGTAGAAAAAATATGTAAGCACCAGTTTCCCAGAAATGGTCCATGACGTAGCCTGGATTAAAAAGATTTAACCCAGGAGGTTCTGTTTCCCATAGTTAGTGAGAGGGAGAAGGTATTAAGAGTGGTCAAGTGGATAGATTTAAATAACATCAATTTCTGAAATTACCAGTGAATAGTCTCACAACAATCTAAGCAGAGTTCAACAACACAATGCCAAATAAGAGGACTGAAAAACGTAACTAGTATCATTGTGCTTTGTATTCTTTTTATTTGTAGGAACGAGTGGGTTTTTTAAATGAATTTAGGCAGATAATTCAGATAATTACGTATTTGAAACCATGTTGGTCACACAAAACTTCCCTCCTTCCCCTTCCCTTTTATTGAAGGCCAACCAGAACACCATGTTCCATGTAGAAAATGTTTTTCCTAATCAATGGTTTGATTTTTACGTGATATGAAATGTGTGCTTTTGTTTGTGAAAGAATGTTTCAGAACTTGGTGTTTTCTTTTGATGAATAGCTTTCTATATTATAATTTCTTGCTGATATATCCTCTTTGTTCTTAGCTTATTTTAGACTATAAAATTATTCTTCAAAAATTGATAAGTTCTGAATATGCATTAGAGTCTTAGGATATTACTTCAATTTCCATCCTATGTTGGTTATACAAATATATGGATGAGCTGGCCTTGAAGCTGCCCACATCCTGGTACATACTAAATACAAATCAAGCTTCCATTATGAAACAGGAATCAAATCCACATCCTCTGTGCCACACATTGAAATTCTTGCCTTTTTTAGCTAGTATATATGTCAGCTCTTTCTTTTTTTTCTTTTTTGTGAACTTGCAGCCTTAGATGTTAGTTAAGTTTTAGTATTCTTCAAAAGCATTTATTTGAAAAACATGTGAATGGAAAATGAACATGCTAAACTAATTAGGATATGCAAATGTGGTTCAGTGGGACTGCTTTTTAAGTGAATCATACTCATTTGAATACACAAATAAAAGAAAATTTGTTTCAGTAACAATCTGGAAGTTGGTTCATGTGGAACAAATAAGGGCTTAAATTATAAGGATTAACTTTTCAGAATCTACTTTGCAGTTCACCTTTTTAATAGAAGGAAATGTAGACTCAAGCCAGAGGCCCCTGTTGGCATTCGGGGAGGTTTGGTGAGCCACAGAATACTTACCAACTTCTTGTCCTCATTTAAAGTGAATGAAGAGACTGAGGAAAGGGAGTTCTAGTGATTTATTTATGTCTTTCAAGGCAATTTCAGGGCAAGCAGGTGGAAATCTAAAAAACTTTCCTTGTAAAAAAATGTTTTTAAATCATGGGATGGAAAATATTTGGCATGTTCTTCCTAATACTCTATTCTTGATGCAGAAAGAACCACAAATAATATTAAAAGAGAGAAATAACATCAAAATAAAGAGAGGGATGGCATTTAAAAAGATAAAAAGAACTCAAGGCAAAATAATGTATGAAAGAAATTGATTTTGAGGATATTTGGACTAGGAATATATCCCCAAAGTACTAATGTTATATTTAATATTTTGGATTCACTTTACATAGACAGAAAATATTGGGATTTATTAAGTCATGGTCAAATTAAAGAATAAGCCAAAAGACTAAAAATGTTATTCTAGCTCGATTTACTACCTAATCAATATATATGCCCTTTTTGTAGGGACATTCTAGCTTTATGTGTGGTTACTTATAAACCTGTTTAATTAAAAGCGCTGCAATGACATCATTCAATACTTTATATTAGATCACCCACCCTTAGAATCTATAATAATGTTTCATTTGTTCCTTAAACTACAAATATTTGTTCAACTCCAACTATGCCATTCACTCTCAAGGTGCCTTGGAGAATACAAAGGTGACTATGATATGAGCACAACCTACACTTAGCTGACAGTCTTGTAGAACAGACTATATATAAAATACCCATTCTGCAAGAGAAACATGCCCAGTTAAAATGATATAGGTGTCTATCTACATGAATTAATTTGTTTGAGGGCTTTATCTTTTGCCTGGAGGAGAGTGAAAAAAAAACAACATTGATACCCAAATGTTTCAGGGACAGAAGAAAATAAAGCAATAGAAAGTAGCTTACATGTTGATTACCTGTTGATACCAGAGGCTGATTTTGAATCCCTATGGAGACGAAGAATACAGGAAAGAGCTAAGGGAAATATTTTCAGGAGAGACTTAGGAAGCTTGGGACAAAGTGATATTGCTTTGGAGCATAGACATTAAGATGCAGTGCAAAGTTAGGGAAGGTCAGTCTCTTGTGATGATTTCCTTTTACCTTGGAATCCTAGATGATTTTTTTCATTCAGTGGTACTGAAGGGAATAGGCTGCATATAGTAGGAAAATTCTACACATGGCTTTTCTGAGATTTGTTTTAATAGACCATTAACAAACTGACGTGGCACATCTGCTGTAAAAACTTAGTGGCAAAGTAGCTTAAAAGTGTTAGTGTGTTATAGAGCATGCAGAGACCCTGCCATGAACTCTCAGAGATAACCAGAGACTTTGTGGGATAGGAGTGACTTGAAACCTAGAGCCATGAGGAGGGGAATTATAAGTCAATGAAATACAGATACAATGAAATACAGCTGAAGTGAATTCCAAATTAATAGTTATTTAACTTCATCATAAACTATAATGTGATAAGCACATATTAGTGGTATAAACTGTGAGTTGTCTGATCTCAAAAACCTAGTGTTTCTAGAATGTTTGCTCACTTGCAGAATGAGGGTTTAGACTCATGAATTTTCAGTACAAAACCTCCAATAAACTATGTTGCTCTAAACTTATCACAGAAGAGAATAATTAATTATAAAATCACATGCACTGATATTTATGTTTAATAAATTTTGACATCTAGACAGAGGGGAAAGGTAATAGATTGAGGGGGAGCAAGTGCAAATAATGAAAAGACACAGTTATGTTCAGGTAACAGCCAATGGTCTCATTTACTAAACTTCAGAACGTAGGTCACCACAAAGATAAGTTGGTAAGGAAAAAGTAGGCTAAAATCAGATCATATAGTTGTTTGACTACCGTCCTGAATACTTCAAAACTGATATTGTAGGTAGGTAGGGGGTTTCAAAGGCAAATGAGACTTGACTTGGCAAATGAGAAAAATATGTATTTTAGGGAGAATATACTATTCTTAATTGAAGGTTGAAGTTTTCAGAAGACAGATTTGAGGCCAGAAGAAAGTGAATGAAGACTCCATTGCAGTAACTCAGATATCGAAAATTTAGGAAATGATCAAATTACAGAAATAGAATCTGTAGTACTTGCATAGTTGTGGGAAGTGGAGGAAGGGTGGTAGGTGAAGATGACTACAAAGTCATCTGGAATGGAATTCACTCTTATAAATTTTGTTAGTTTGGTTGGTATGGAGAAAAGTAGGTAATATTTCGGAGGAGGCTTAACCAAAACACCATCTTGATGTGATGATCAAGAGATCATCTAGCTCTGATGAATATTGCTAGTATGAGAATTACCAAATCTTTGAATCTATATATAGATCACTTAGCTTGATTACTCTTAGGTTTTCTGATGGAAGCAGACACACACAAAAAAAACAAGGCCAGCTAAAGTTGCTACTTGTTACTGGATTAGATTAGACTCAAGCATGAAAAATAGCTATAGGAAATGTGTGAACCAATAAGGACTCCCTAAATTTGTCTAGATTAACCACAGGCCCATGATTATGCTTTTATTTGGAGTCAGATTCAAATGTCTTAGGGTGGGAACTTGTCCTGAGGAATTATTCTCAAGCTTGTCTCATCATTTCAACCACACATAGTTTCAAAGAGAGAAATAGAATAGAAAATAACGAAAACAAAAAGCAGACCCCAGAATGTAAATAAAGACACATTGACAAATGGCTGCAAGAGCTTCTTAACATCTCTTCTTATCAGAACCAAAGCCCAATACCAACACTGTGGCTTAACAGTGTTTGATGCTTGATTTTCATCCTTCTTCAGTAAGTATTCCTTTTCTTTAGATATCATAAGGAGTTTCCCTTTATGACCTAGGGGACCTTGATGAAGTTAGAAGTCCTAAGATCTGAATTAAAACTATAATGTGCTGCCCTACCCTCAGGCACTATGAAAGCCAAAGGTACAAACACATCCTCTAGTCTTTGGAAAGTTTTAGATTTCAAGCTTCTAAGTTGAAGGCGATGAACCCAAAGAATAGTGGGTCTCAAAAAAAAAAAAAAATCACAAGCCAAAAAGGTATAATCAAGTCAGAAGTGCATCAAAAAAAAAGACAGTGAGTGTCCAGGCAATAACTGTAAGTGAAGATACAGTGTTAATAGCAAATTTTTATTGACACCCAGAGCAAGAACCATGGGATTAGAGGTGGGCTTAAATGTAGAAAATTGGGCAAAAACTTAGAAAACAAACATGTCATTGAACTCAAGGTAGAGTTTTGGGAGATCACTCTATATTTGATGTCTTTCCATGGTATTCATGGAGAAATTCTAACACGAAAGTAGAAATATTTCTATTTCATTCTATTTCATAAGAAATACATAGAATTTAAAAATTGAGATGCAAATTTGGGAATTATTCACACATAAACAATAGAAGACACAGGAATGATGTTAAGTGCAAAGAGAAGAAAATAACTATATGATATTTTATTTCTCTCAAATAGGATATGGATTATATATTATATTTTAATAATTTATTTGAGCATATCTTTAAAAAAATCCCTAATCCCTGGTTTAAGGATTAGCATAGAGATAGAGCCTTCTGCACACTGGGAATTCTATGGTGATGAATATATAATCCTAACCATAAAATCAAACATGCTTAAATAATAGGAATAGGAAAAGGATGCATGCCAACTCTTAAACCTTACCTAGAAATTTTGGTGCTAAGTGGGTATTTAGACTTTCTTTTAATATATCAATGCACATTCTATGATCAGGAAAAAATAACACTCCACTTCTACTATGTTCCAGACCAATAGATGAACTCAAGATGTTTTCCCGTGTGGTAAACTCATGGGATTTTCGGAGCACCATAAAAGCTTTTTATTGTACACTCCAATGCTGTCATCCACAGTTAGCTAACAAATATGATAGGTTTTTAATATAATCCACCCCGTCCTTGCCAGTGCTCCTTGTATGTTACGTCATCTTTCTGTGGGCCAAGAGTTTGTTTTCCCCAGATGGCCTTCATGAAGCTGCTGACAGCCCTTCTGACTGAGAAACTGTAGAACAGCAATCTTCCAATTCATTTAGTAGTACTGACAAAGAGAGAGCTGTTGATATCCTGATGCAAAAGCACTCTATCAGGCATTACATAGTGTCTGTGTTCTCAGCATGTTTGGGGCGTGATAAGTCATAGCACATGCTTTTTGACATCTTTCTGCATTTCAGTGCCGTGTAGAGTTTCCTGCAGTTGAAATTAGGGTGACAGAATGTAAAAAGCCAAGTGTGACATCATCAGCAACTGGTAGCAGTCACTGTATCATAAATAATACTTTGCAGAAGTGTAAAAAAATTAAGTTGTGAAAAGTTCACTACAGTTCCTTTGAAGAAAATTTGAAATCAACGGTTTTACTAATTTCCACAACCTATTTTATCCAAGTAATGAAAACACACAGGAATATCTGTGATGTTTTACATGGATGAGCCAAATATCTACTTAGTGAAAGAGCTGGAGATTTTTTTAGAAAATTGAAAAAAAAAGGGGGGGGTTGTTTGTTTGTTTTTGTTTTTTAGGAAATTGCTTTTTTCTTTAAAGGGAGATCACGTCTCAGTGACTGTAGGTTCCACAAAGCAATGGGTGGCACTGCACAAGAGGTGGCTCTACCGTGGATGGAATGTCTCCTGACGATGATCACACTGTGGTATTAATAAGGACGGCAGCTGCAGCAATCTGTTCAATTTTATGCAAATTAGCCCTGGCCCTCTGGCTTCTGGCTGCTGGCCAAGGCAGCCTTTGGCGGGGCAAAATTTGGTTGTATGCTTTATTCTACTGCTGCAAAAGGTTTATTTCATTATCTGTATTTATTTAAAGCAGGAGAGTGGAAAGCATTTCTGCATCTTGGTCAACCTTGTGATGGCTGAATTGGATGGGATTTCCTGCCCACCCACAAACTAGTTTAAATCATTGGCTATGTGTATCATTGATCAAGTCCCGAAGAATAAGACGGGTTACTTTTGTCATTGCTCTCTCTGGTGATAAAGGACTCAACGTGGTTTCTCCTCACTGCACCATCGAAGGCCTATGAAATCAAGTAACAGGTATCTTTTAACTCATACTGTAAATCTTCACTGGTTGGCATTTAATGGGGAAAGTAATCTGAATCATAGACCTTGATTACTATAAAATTTTAAAAGAAATGGGAAATTTTAAAAGAAACAGGTGAAGGTGGTCAAAGGTGCAGATTTCCAGTTATAAAATAAATAAGTCTTGGGGATGTCATGTGCAGAATGGATACGATGATTTTTTTTAAGACTTTATTTATTCATGAGAGATACAGAGAGAGAGACAGAGACACAGGCAGAGGGAAAAGCAGGCTTCTCACAGGGAGCCCAATGTGGGACTTGATCCCAGGACCCCAGGATCATGACCTGAGCCAAAGGCAAACATTCAATCATTAAGCCACCCAGGTGTCCTTGGATATGATAATTAATCATACTATAAAGTTTCTAAGGGAGTTGATTTAAAAAATCCTCATCACAAGAAAGAAATTGTGTAACTATACACGATGATCAATGTTAACTAGACTTGTGATCATTTCACAGTGTATGCAAATAATGAATCATGTTGTACACCTGAAACTAATATACTGTTATATATCAGTTATATCTCAATAAAAATATTTTAAAAGAAATTCATACCTATTATTTCCAAGTATATATACGTAACAACCCCAAATGATCTTCATGCTATGGCCAAATATATGTTCTTTTATGCCTGTTTTTAGGCATCCACATAATGACTTGTATTTATCATCTCAATTTTATATCTCTTCTATATAAAATGTTAAAAATAATTTATTACCACCTTGTGTGAATTAATTACTCCCTTTACAGACTTGCTTATAATAAATTACTTGGTATAACAAACTAATTTCTTACTGAGGGGTATATAAGAGAACCTGAGCACAGCTCATGTCTTAATCCTCAAACATCAGAATTAACGAGGTTATAGCAAAGTTGAAAAATGCAGTTACTGGCCACCTACAATTCATCAATTTCATATGCAGTGAAGGAATATGAGACATGGTTTGGCACCAATTTCTGAACTTGCTTTTCATGGTTTTTTGTAATTTTATTTATGAACCTTCTTGGTTTTCATATATTCAGTTTTCATAAATATGATCAATTAAATATTTCTAGAGCACTTGGGTTACAGGAATCTTATATCCAATTTTATCAGCTCAGTCATCTGCAAGCGTATTAAAAGCCTCAAGAAATGTAAGGACAGCACCCACCATTTTCAGCTACTTGTACTAAGATTTCAGCATTAGATTGTCCCTTCTTCCTGCTAATCTAGGCTCTTATGGGCCTTCTTTTATTTTAAGCACAGATTCAGCTGACAGCCAGCACTTGTTCTGGTTTTGAATCAAACGCTGGCAGTGATCCCAGAATAGGAACCAGTTGTTTCTTTTACACACTCTCTCATTGTCCCCATCATCATGACTGCTTTCAAAGCAATGTGCCATAACCAAACTTACACTTGCTTTAATGAGAATTAAAGTGTATGAATCAAAGCAATGCCTCCCATGTGGCCACTGACTATCTCTGGGGTGAATTAAGACAGTTGATATGCAACGTAGTAAAAGAAAAGGCAAAGAAAGTATACAAAGACATCTCCTCTTCCTAACTGAAGCAGAGAAACATTGTCTTTATAAACAAGTTTTCCCTGAATTATCCATTCCCCTCCTTAACCTTAGCTATTAGAAGCCCAAGGTTTGTCTTAGTTTTCCTCACTGGAACTGAAAGCAACTCTTCCACTTTTGCCTTTAAACATCCTACTACTCTCATTTCTCTGGTAATGACCAATCCTTCACTTTCAATTTCCCATCCTTTTTATTGTTAAAAATGTATTTTTAGCACAACATTATCTCTATTATGGCAGAATGCACTATAAACTAGGTTTATTCTAGTCCCTGTTCAATGAAACTGCTTTCTAAAGTTCTGAGAGGATGTTTTCCTTTAAGCTCCTTGTGGGTCAGCATTTGCAGGACAATGTAATAGAGGGACCCAATGAACATCGGAATTTATACCACAATTCTAAGATAGTAATCATTATTTTAACTATGAAGAGTTTAAGTGTCTAATCCTTTTACATTGTGAAATGTCATCACCTAATTTAGATTTTGAAAAAGGCTGATTTGAAAATTAATTAATTTATTTATTTATTTTAAAGATTTTATTTATTTATTCATGAGCGACACAGAGAGAGGCAGAGACACAAGCAGAGGGAGAAGCAGACTCCCTGCAAGGAGCCCAATGTGGGACTTGATCCTGGGTTCCGGGATCACACCCTGAGCCAAAGGCAGACACTCAACCACTGAGCCACCCAGGTGTCCCAAGAATACTTTTATTTATGAAACAAAAGAGGAAATAATATAAATGTTTAATAAAAGAAAGTAGGTTAATAAGTTATGGCATGTTTAATATATTATCATATAGACATAAAACTAGAGACATGGAAAGACTGGCATTTTATAAATTAATTTCTATTTTACACACACACATACACACACGCACAGCTGGGTTGCCTATTTAAACTCTGCTCCCCAGATGGAAATTAAGAATGGCTTCTTTATTTTCTTTTACTGATCTGATTTCCTCACTATTTCCCATGTTAAGTTGGAAGGGATAGATATTAGATGGGTATAAATTAACTGGCAAGTAATAGGTTTTTTCAGTTGAATAATCTGTTCAAAAGATACAGTATCTCTGGGGGAAATTCATAGTTTTGAGGATTTTACTATATGCCCTCCCATGCTCATGTCCACTGATTTCTCTCTAGATGAATCCAAGTAGATGGAAGACTTAAATGATTTTTTGCCTGTTGGGGAGAAAGACCCCCTCTCCCCACAATGGCCTTTCATCTGCACTAATTTCTGCAACTCATTTCTCCTTTCCCTTGTTCTGATATTCATTAAGGACAGACTAATCCCATGTACTCTCTTTGGGTTTCATACCAATAAGAATCATTTACGTTCATGGCCCTGGCTCCTCACATCTAGTTTTATAGTCCCTGATCACCATGGCCTCTCTGTCCATGCACTTGATTTCTGCTGGCCCCCAGCCAACCTTACAATTATGTGTTCCTTCAGGGATGTTCAGCGAATGACATCCCCCTTGCAAAGGCCATGGGGAACCACAAGGCCTGTGTGAGTCTCACCTCCATTGTCAATGTCACGTTAACTACTCACCTACCTTGTTTGTTGTGGTTCCAAACTGGAGTGGACTTTTAGCAGTTTTCATCTTTCTAGGGAAGTGGACATTAGCTCAAATGATCTCAAGATTATCCCATACCTATTTGGATAGTTCAATGACATTCATCCTCAAGGTTAGTCCAAAGTGGGTTGGGAATAAAATGTTAACACCTAACTGAAAATTCTTGCCTCTTTATTTCTTTTTTCTGTGTTGCTGTAGGCCAGAAAAGGTGTGCTTCACAATTATTTATCCTTCCTAGAAGGGATATTCTCTTCCTTGGAGGCTTTAAGCTCAGTTTTCCCCTAACAGTAGAAAGACCATATTCCCCACATGCAGATAAGTGTTGCTCTTCTTATCAATATTGTAGGACACCTAGGGACTAGGGATTCCTAAAAATACAAACATATAACTTACATAAAACATTTATTAGCCCTGTTTTATACAGGCATACTTATAGGCATCTACAAACATATGTATAGACATATATATTCACATACATATATAACGTGTTGATATATTATGAAGTGTACAATATCAATATTTATGGTTTTTATATTTATATATGTTTTATTTTTTACAACATACTGGAAATGTTATCATTCTTCAATCCAGGTGATAATTACAGGTGATTTTCATTTTTTCCCTTCTACGTTTTATATATTCTAAATTTTCTAAAGTTAGTATGCATTATTGTATAGTAGAAATAATTTCTCAAGTAAGAAAATGCATATTTGCAAAAATGTCAGTACATAAGTCTAAGAATTTGACCTAACTAGAGTAGCATTTCCATAATATTTGAAACTCTTCTGGTAAAAGCATCAATATAAGAGTCACTTTAAAAGTCTAATTAAGAGGGGCACCTGGGTGGCTCAGTCAGTTGAAAGTCAGACTTTTGGCTCAGGTCATGGTCTCAGGGTCTTGAGATCAAGACCCTGCTGTGGGCTCTGCACTGGAGCCTGCTTAATATTCTCTCTCTCTCTCTCTCTCTCTCTCTCTCTCTCTCCATCTGTCTCCCACTTCTCCCCTCCCCCCCCCACTCTTGCACTTGGTCTCTAAATGAATGAATGAATAAATGAATGAATGCCTAATTTAAAAATTACAAAGGGCTTAAATATTTAAGCAATTCCTCAGAAGTTATGGTAGCCCCCTCTTTTATGCAGTTCAGTTTTCCATAATTTCATGGTTTCACTTACCCAAGGTCAACTGTAGTAGGAAAGCAGATGATTGTCCTTCTGACGTATCATCAGAAGGCCAATAGTAGCCCAATGCTATGTCACAACACCTGCACCATTCATTTCACTTCATTTAATGAGGTAGGCATTTTTATCATCTCAAATCATCATAGGAAGAATGCACTACAATAAGATACTTTAAGAGAGACCACATTCACATAACTGTTATTACAGTATATTGTTATAAGTGTTCTATTTATTATAATAATAACTTATAAATTAAGATTTATCATAGGTATATATGTTTGCATAGGAAAAAATGTAGGATCTGATAGTATCTGCAACTTCAGGCATTACACCTTGTGATGTATCCCCATGGATAAAGGACTACTGTATATGCTGAGAGGGTTATAATATTTTACAGCTTGTATTTTACATTTAGGAGAGGCAGCCCTTATTCTCCATTTGAATGCCAAAGTTCTGGGATAGTAACCTATAGATGATTCTAAGAGGTCCCTCTCTCCATCCTTCTGGCAGTGGTTGTCGACAGGGATTATTAGAATCACATGGGTGTGGCCTTAATGGGCAATTGTCAAGAATGTTAAGTGGTGTCTACCAAAGCTACCAACAGCTGATCTGCATGTGGAGTCCTAGATGTGTTCAGCTTCCCTAGTCTGAAAATCACAATAGATCTTTTCATCTTCCTCCCCTAGACAGACACGTGCAAGTGCACAAGCATGCACACATACACACAAACACACACACACACACCATAATTGGATCAAGACCGCTAACCATTCCTGTCTTGAAACCAAATAGCTCTGATGCAAAGATTTTCTTTCCCATTTGTTCCTTTAGATTGATAGCCTACTTCTGTAAATGAGTTTGCAGATCACCAAGACAAAATTTATGCTATGTATAAACTGTACTTAGAAAACAATTTTTAAAGATCTCTCAAAATTTGAAACTGCACAGTCTAATATGCATATTATAACTTAAGTTTGGCTTATTATATTTAATAATTATTTATTTTTAATAATGCTGAAGCTATTTCTAAATTAACTTAAGAGCTTAGTCTCATGAAAGTTCTCCAAAGTCAGGCTGAAGTTGTGTTTATGAATGTTAAATAACAGTATCAAGCTCTGTTGAAAATAAAGAATATCTTTATTCTCCAATCTCAGTAAACATTACAAATCTAGGCTGCTCTGTCCTACACACATCAAGAAGAATATTACACTATTCTTTTTTTGATCATAAATTCTAGTTTTTGAAAATACAGCATTATTTTCAGCAGTTATTTGAAAATTCACTTTATGGAGTATTTGCAAAACCAGTGAAGAGCCACCTCTGTGAGATAGTATGGAGAGGGGAAAGTCAAAATTAATGTAGTTTGTGGAAAAGCAAAGCCTGATCTTGAAAAGTTATGTCTTTTACTTTAGCATACAATGATCATCTGGCATTTCATGTATAGTGTTAAGTAAAAGGATATTCATTTGAATCCAGTACTTGCACTATTAGTTGGACAAGATTTTTTGTTCTTCAGGATGCAATCTCGAAAATAAGTCTATTAGTCCTGGGTGGTCACTGTAGAGATAGCTTCAAGCATATAAAATATAAAAAGCATGCATGAAATATGCCAGTATATTAAATTAACATCTTGCAAAAGCCCCTCTCCAAAATCCAGATGCTTATATTACTTTTGACAGACTGTAGGCGGTAACGTTTTAACTTTAAAGAAGGGGCTTTCTGTTTCTGTTTTCAAGTTAAAAATAATGAAAGGAAAACATACTGAAATTCCCACATTATTAAATAAAACATTTAAGTGGCCAAGGGCCAATCATTGTCACGCCATGAACAAATGCCTCACGGTAATATGTTCCATAACTGTTTGCTAAAAACTACCAATTTTAACACATTTGCACATGATTAGACACCATAAAAAGTTGCTTATTGAAGCCAGTGTCATAACACTGTTACTCATGCCCAAGGGGAGGGAAGCTTCAATGCAAACCTGAACAAGAAAGGTGGTGTGAAATAAGTTCCACGTTGTGAAAACAGAACCTAAGTAGATTTGCCAAAGAGCTGACTCCATTCAATGGTCAGAAGTTCACAACATCGGCATCATGAGACTGTTCAGGGCTAAGAAAATGTTAACTGAAGAGTTTCCTAAACAAAGTATGCAAAGATGGATAATTAAAATTAAATTTTTGAAAAATCTTTTTGACCCTAGAAATCTCCTTATGCAGAAAATAAATGCTTTTTGGAAAGAGAGAATTTGGGTTGGCTTTGTCTGACTAAGCTCTCTAAAAATAAAAAAAAAATTAAAGGCAAAAGAAACCTATCATCATATCTAACAATTACTATGCTAAGAGACAAAATAAAGCAGGAAGAAATTTTCAAGTTTTAATATAATAAGAAGTTATCATTTTATAAAACGAAACAAAAATGGAAAAGTAAAAAATTTTTCTAGCCATCTTCCGTGTCCCTTGGCTGTCAGACTGCATAACTATAATATCTGTCTTTATCATCATGTGGTGGTGTCCCTGTGTGCCTTTGTTTTCACGTTATAAAGACACCAGTCTAACCTGAGTAGGGTTTTCTCTCCAGTATGACATCATCTTAACTACATCTGCAACATTCCTATTTCCAAATAAAGTCCAATTCCAAGGTACTTGGGCTTAGGACTTCAACCTTTCTCTTGTACGAAGATACAATTCAACCTATAATGGTATTTGTGGAGTTAAACATTTACAATTAATGGTAAATACTAAACTGACAGAATGATTCCTTTATAAAGGAGGGGTATGTATTCAATTAATTCAGACTCGTATTAATTCATAAAATGTTAACATTGTAAAGGTATTGAGAATACATTTTCAAAATTAAATTCCCGATTTAGGAAAACAAAACTGAGATTTGAGTGGCAGATCTTTAAGAAGCTTTATTATTTAATTTAGATTCCTGAGAAGAATTTCTTTTTTTTTAAATATTTTATTTATTAATCATGAGAGACACACGGAGAGAGGCAGAGACACAGGCAGAGGGAGAAGGAGGCCCAATGCAGGGAGCCCGATGCAGGACTTGATCCCTGGGCTCTGGGATCACGCCCTGAGCCAAAGGCAGGCACTCAACCACTGAGCCCCCAGGCAGCCCCCTGAGAAGAATTTCTAAACGTAATTTATCTCTTGAATTTCTCTACCAGGTGATTTCCAGATATTTAAAGCAATATATTTCTGAAAGATGGGTGTCTCACAAAATTATGCCGATACAGGTAGCACATTTAAAAATAGCATTAACCCTAAAGTATAGTCCCTGTTCTGTCACTAATTAAGGAAATTACACAACTACTAACCTAGTTTCTCTGTTTGTAAAATAGAGATTCTAAAATACACTTCGTTTAGTTAAGGTAAATCTGAAGTAAGATAATCTATACAAAAATACTGTAAGTGGTAAGACTGAATTTCATAAATTATTAGTATAATTCAATTCATTTTTCGCAATAGCCCCAACATGTGTTCTATTAGGCACGCAGAGAGGAAGACCCAAAGGACTGCATTATGTTATTCCAGCTCCCACCTCAAGGTGGTCTCACTCCTCTTGAATACTATGCGAGTGGTTTAAGCAATTGGAATCATATTTGAAGAGTGGAAATTCTCTCTATCCCTCACTCCTTTTTTCAGGTACAAATACCCTAGGTTAAAAGTAGACCTTTCAGGAAAAGAAAAAAAAATTAAGAGTTATTGAAAAACACATTAGATCAGAAAGTCCCTGTTGGGTGGTAGAGTAACTTCTTATTTATGGGCTTTTACCTCTTTCAGAACTTTGAGTTTCATGGCACTTTAAACCCTTTGTTTCTGCTTGCTAGGCTTTGGAGAAATAGGAGCAGAGATGAGTCCACAAATAGATGGAGTTGGGATTCTTAGGCCAGTGCTATTTTATTTTGAATTTAATATAGATATATATATTTTTAAATCAGGTTTGATTTAATCCCAACAAAATGCACAATGTTAAATATTTAATTTTTGGAGTTTTGATAAATGTATACATTCATAAGCTCTCTATTCCTATTAAGATAGAGGAAAATTTTCATCACTGTAGTAAGTACCGTACCCTCCAGATCTTTCTAGATAATTCTCACACACTGTAATTAAAGATCACTCCTCTGATTTCTATTGTGATAGCTTAGTTTTACCTTTTCTAGAACTATATGTTATGAAACTATACAGCATATGATTTTTGTGTCTGGCTTCTTTTGCTTAACACTATATTTTTGCAATTATCAATTGTCTGTCCCTCTTTATTGCTGAGTATATTGTATCATATGGACATGCCACTAAGGCATTTGTTTCCAGTTTTCGGAATGATAAACCACACTGTTGCCAACATTCGTACAGAAGGTTTTGTTTTGTTTAGTTTTGTTTATTTTTTTGTTTTTTGTTTTTTTGTTTTTATGGGCCATCGTTTTCATTCCTTTTGAGAAGCCATATAATAGGAGAACAGCCATTGGGTATGTGGTTAGTTTTGCAAAGAACTGTCATATCCTTTTCCAAAGTGGTTGTAGCATTTTACATTCCCTTCACAAAATTTTAGTATTCTAGTTTCTCCCCATCCTGATAAACATCTGATGTTGTCAGTCTTTTTATCATAGTCATTCTCATTGTGATTTTAATTTGATTTTCTTGATGGCCACTGATGTGGAGAATCATTTCATGTGCTTATTGGCCATTTCTATACTTCCTGGGAAAAGAGTCCTTAATGCCTTTTACTAATATTAATTGCATTTTAAAACTTTTGAACTATAGGAGCTCTCTATAAATCCTGGATAGAAGTAATTTGTTAAATACAAGTATCGAGACTATTTTCTCCAAACCTTTGGCTTACCATTTCATTTCTTTAGCTGAGCATTTAGAAAAGCATGGGTTTTTAATTTCTATAACTTGCAATTTCTCCATGGTTTTAATGATTAGGGCTCTTGTGTGCGAAGAAATTTGCTATCCCAAGTTTCTTAAGATATCCTTCCCTGGTTTTTTTTTTTTTCCTTCTGTAAGATTTAATAGCTTAGCTTTTATGTTTAGGTCTGTGATCTATCTCAAAGTTTTTTTTTTAGTGAGGTGTGAGGCAATACTTGTGGTTCCTTTTTTTCCACAAGGAAATGGAATATTCAGTGGTTTCAACACTATTTTTTGAAAAGAGTATCTTTTCCCAATTGGATTATTTTGGGTGAAATTCAATTGATCGTATGTATTGTGGATCTACGTCTGGACTCTTTGTCCCAGGGTCTATGGGAAATATATTCCACTGACTTCTTTGTCTCTCCTTAGACTAAAACCACACACTCTGGTTTATTGTGGCTTTCAAGTCTTCTAAACAGCATAATTCTTCCAATTTTGTTCTTTTTCAAAACTACTTGAAATATTTATGTTCTTTCTCACTTCTGTGTAAATCTTAGAATTGGGTTGTCATTTTTTTTTGCCAGAAAAAACAAAACTGCTAATATATGGATGGAAATGGTGTTAAATTTATAGATAATTTTGGGCAAGATTAGCATTTTAATAATCTTGAGGATTACAATTAATTAGTAAATTATATTCCTGCATTATTTTGATGTTTTTACTTCTTCTCTGGGATTTTGTGGTTTCAGTGCAGAGGTCTTACACATTTGTTTTTGTTATTTTCCTAAATATTTTATATTTTTAATGCTGGTATATATTTTTTTAAATTCCATTTTCCAATTATTTGTTGCTGGCATATAGAAATATCTCTACTAGTTGCTAACATTTGAAATTCACATATATTTTGGACTTGCTTGCCATAAACTTAAGAAATTATCAATGAGCTCTAGCAGATTTCCTAGATACCTCAGTGTTCTCTATATAATCAATTATGCTGTGTGAAAATACAAAATTTCTTCTTCCTTTTCTAATTTTTTACTTATAGATAGCACTGGTTAGTATCTCCAATATAATGTTGAATAACAATGGTAAGGGTAGATATCCTTTCTTTCTTCTTGATCAATATCCTATCATGTATAACATTAGCTGTAAATCTTTTTGTATATGACCTTTATTATACGGAAGAAGTTCCTTTCTATATCTATTCTCATTGAGTTGTTATAATTGGACATTTATCTTTTTTCCAGATACTTTTTCTTCATCCTTTGGAATTATTTCATAATTCTTCTTCTTTGTTTTATTAATGTTATGCCCTCCACTGGTTAATATTTGTATGTTGAACATTGCTTTCCTGGAATAAGTCTAACTTGGTCATGATGTATTCTTTTTTTTTTTTTTGATCATGATATATTCTTATTTCTATATATTGCTTTATTTGATTTGTTAGTATTTTTTAAGAATTTTTACATCTTTGTATATTAATGATACTGATATGTAATTTTCTTTCCTGGTAATGCCCTTGTAAGGTTTTGGTACTATTTGTGTGCTGTTTCATAAAATGAATTAGGGATTGTTCCCTCCAATATTTTCAGAAAGACTTTGGAAATACTGGTATTATTTCTTGCTTAAATGTTCAATGTAATTTGCTAATGGAGTCATCCAGGAATGGAGATTTCTTAGTGGGAGTATGTCACAGGGTTGCTGAAACGAAGTACGACAACCCAGGTATATCAAAACAACAGAAATGTGTTGTCTCATGCTTCTGGAGGCTAGAAGTTGAAGGTGTTGCCAGAGTCCATTCCCTCCACAACCTTGTAGGAGATGATCTTTCTTTGTCTCTTTTAATTTTGGTAGCTCCAGACAGTCCTTGGCTTGTGGCAACATAACTCCAGTCTCCACCTTCATCTTCCCATGGCGGGCTTCCTGTGTGTCTTTGTCTTTGTATCCAAATTTTCCTCTTCTTAGGAAGACACAAGTCATATTGGCTTAAGGGCTCATCCTATTCCAGTTATGTCCTCATCTTAGCTAACTACATCTGCAATGAGACTACTTCTAAATGAGGTCACATTCTGAAGTACTAGGGGTTAGAACTTCAAAATATCTTTTTTGAGGTAAAATAATTCAACCCATAATAGTGGATATTTTGTTTTATTTTTTTGAAAGATTTTATTTATTTATTCATGAGAGACACAGAGAGAGAGGCAGAGACATAGGCAGAGGGAGAAGCAGGGTCCCTGCAGGGAGCCTGATGTGGGACTCGAGTCTAGGACCCCAGGATCACGCCCTGAGCCAAAAGCAGGCACTCAACTTCTGAGCCACCCAAGTGTCCCAAAAGTCGATATTTTAAAAATTGTATTAGTGGAGTTTCTCCTTTGTATTTAAGTATAATTGATACACAATTAAATGTGCAGGTCATAATTATTCAGTAAAATAAGTTTCAACGATTATATACATTTGTACATCCATCATACGAGAGTATATTTCTATCACCCCAGAAAGTTACTTTGTGCTGCCATCTGTCAATTCTTCTCATCTCCGTATGTTAGTATTTACCATTCTTAGATTTAATATAAATGGAAAGGGATAGCATGTATTATTATAGTATAGCTTCTTTCAGAAACATAGTATTAATAAATTTTATTGATTACATCAGTAGTGTTAGTTTTTAAGTAGTTAAATAATATTCCATTGCATAGCATACCATCTTCTCCCTTCCCCTCATTATTGTGTTAATAGAATTTTGCTTGTTTACAAGTTTGGGTAATTATGACTAATGCTACCATAAAAATTGTTAGATAGTTCTTTCTTTTGATATAAAGTCTATAAACATTGATTAATACTAGTTAATATTTTTATTAAATTCTATTTACTTTTTCTGTCTGCTTGTTCTAAGAATCACTGAGAGAAATTAAATTTTCTATTTTTATGGGTTCCTTTGTTGTCCTTAGTTCTTTTTTCTTAAAGTTTATTTATTTAAGCAAAAGGTTTTTTTTATTTAAGCAAACTCTACACCCAGCATGGGGCTCAAACTCACAACCCTGAGATGCTACATGCTCTACCAACTGAGCCAGCCAGATGCCCTATGTTTTCTTTAGTTCTTTTAACTTTTGTTTTATATATTTTACTATATTATTTTGTGTGTGAGAGAGTGCACTGACAGAGAGAGGGGGAGTAAAGGGGGTGGGAGAGAGAGAGAATTTTAAGTAGGCTCCACATCTAGTGCTGAGGCTTGATCTCACAATCCTGAGATGATGACCCAAGCTGAAACCAAGAGTCAGAAGTAACTGAGCTCAGAACCAACTGAGCTACCCAGGCACCCCTGTTTTATGTACTTTATTGTGGTTTTTTTTTTCATTTAAATTTTAGTTAACATACAGTGCAATAATAGTTTCTGGAGTAGAATTTAATGATTCATCACTTATATATAACACTCAATGCTCATCACAGTGCCCTCCTTAATACTCATCACCCATCCAGCCCATCCCCCACCCACCTCCCTCCATCAATCCTCAGGTTTTTTTTCTGTCATTAAGAGTCTTTTATGGTTTGTTTACTTCTCTCCTTTTTTCCTTTAACCCCTTCCCATATGTTCATCTGTTTTCTTTCTTAAATTCCATACATGAGTGAGATCATATGGTATCTGTCTTTCTTTGACTAGCTTATTTCATTTAGCATAATACACTCTAGCTCCACCCACAT
Source organism: Vulpes lagopus (assembly GCF_018345385.1). NCBI lineage: Eukaryota > Metazoa > Chordata > Mammalia > Carnivora > Canidae > Vulpes > Vulpes lagopus. The sequence continues at coordinate 107,346,678 of NC_054829.1, forward strand.
AGTTGCAAATTGCAAGGTTTCATTCTTTTTGATGGCTGAGTAATATTCCATTCATCTAGCTAGCTAGCAAGCTAGCTTATTTATATATATTTACTTATATATGTATTTATATTTCATATTATAATATATATTATATATACAATATATAATATACAATTTGCATTCCCATCAAGAGTTTAAGAGGGTCCTCTTTTCTCCACATCCTCACCAACACCTGATGTTTCTTGTGTTGTTAATTTTATCCATTCTGACAGGTGTGAGGTGGTATCTCATCATGGTTTTGATTTGTATTTCTCTGATGATGGGTGATTTTAAGCATCTTTTCATGTGTCTATTGGCCATCAGGATGTCTTCTTCGGAAAAATGTCAATTCATGTCTGCCCATTTCTTAATTAGGTTATTCTGTTGAGTTTAATACATTCTTCATAGATTTTGGATACTAACTCTTTATCAGGTATGTCATTTGTAAATATCTTCTCCCATTCCATAGATGGCCTTTTCGTTTTGTTGATTGTTTCTTTCACTGTGCAGATGCTTTTTATCTTGATGAAGTCTCAATAGTTCACTTTTGTTTTTGTTTCCCTTGTCTCCAGAGATGTGTCCAGTAAGAAGTTACTGTGGCCAAGGTCAAAGGTCAAAGAGGTTGCTGCCTGTGTTCTCCTTTAGAATTTTGATTGATTCCTGTCTCATATTTAGCAGTTTGTTTTCATCCATTTTGAATTTGTTTTTGTGTATGGTGTAAGAAAGTGGTCCAATTTCTTCTGCATGTTGCTGTTCTCAACCTCATTTGTTGAAGAGACTGTCTTTTCTCTATTGGATATTCTTTCTTGCTTTGTCAAAGATTAGTTGACCATATAATTTCGGGCCCATTTCTGGGATTTCTATTATGTTCTATTGATTTATTTGTTTTTGTGCCAGTAACATGCTGTCTTGATGACTACAGCTTTGTAATATAGCTTGAAATTTGGAATTGTAATGTCTTCAGTTTTGTTTTTCCTTTTTAGAATTGCTTTGGCTACTCAGGGTGTTTTGTGGTTTCATACAAATTTTAGGATTGTTTTTTCTATCTCTGTGAAAAATGCTGGTGGTATTTTGATAGGAGTTGCTCTTTTATGTACTTTGAAGCATTGTGATTAGGTGTGTGAACATTTAGGAGTCTTACTAAAGGACTTATGAAATCATTATAAAATGATCTTTTCTGATCATATATCTTTCTTTGAAGACTACTTTGATATAAATACAGGCAATTCATCTTTCATAAGCTTATTTTTTTCAGGGCAAAACTTTTGCATCATCTTAATTTATTTGTTCATATCCTTAAATTTACTGTCCTTCCTATAAGCCATATTTGTATTTGCTTTCTATTTGCCCATTCCAGTCCTTTTTTCTTTTCTTCCTTTCTTTTCTTCTTTCTTTTTTTCCTTTGCTCTTCTTTCCTATGTTCTTTTGGATTAATTAAAAGATTATTTTTTTGGTTATTACACTTTTCTTGTATTTTTGTATTTTTTTGTATTTTTTGTTATTACACTTAAATTTTTCTATCACCTTTATAACTATATCTCTGTATTATTTTTAGTGATTTTTCTGTAAATTACACTCTTAATCCTAACTTATCACAGCAGTGTTATGTAAGAATATTATAACACAAAGTCTTCGATATAAGAAACTTATAGCAGTGTTGTATTTCCCTTTTATAGCCTTTCACTATTTATGTTACTGCTGCAATTTATTTTGTTTCTCTACATGTTGTATACTACATATGCTTTGTTGTACATTTGCTTTATATAGGCAGTAGAGTTTTCAAAAGAAAATTAAGAAAGGAATATTTATTACTATTTAATTATCTTTCTTTTTTCTTAAATTAAATTTTCCAGCTGATATCATTTTCTTCCATCTGAAGGACATCCTTTGGTACTTTTTTTGTAATGTACTTATGTTGCTGACAATTTCCCTCAGCTTTCACTAATCTAAAATTATGTTTTATTTCATATTCATTTTTGAAGCCTATTTTTTTCATGGTAAATAATCTTATGCTGATAGGTTCTATTTTTATGCATTTTAAATATGTCATTCCATTTTCTTATGTTCTGCATTATTTCTGATGAGAGATCTACAATTATTCTATTTTTGGTGTCCCTGGATTTAATTTGCCTCTTTCTTCTGGATGCTCTTAAAATGTATTTATTCATCTTTTACTATTACCAATTTGGTTATAGCATGTGGAGTTGTCTGAGGGTTTTGCTTTATTTTGTTTTGCTTATTTGTTTGTCTTTCCATGAATTATCTAGCTCTTTGGTTCTTTGGGATGGTGTTTTTATCAAATGTGAAACATTTTAGCCAATATTTATTAAAATATATTTCCTGAATCATTCTTTCTCTTCCTACCTTCTGGAACACTAATATAAATGCATAATTATACAATTATATAAATATATATTACCTGACAAGGTAATTGATTAAGACTCAGTTCTAATAATCTTTATCTCTCTGTACTTCAATTTGCATGATTTTTAAAAATCCGTTTTCAGGTTTACTGATTCTTCTATTCTTTCCAATCTACTGTCAATCTCATACATAACTTTTATTTCATATATTATATTCTTCAGCTTAGTAATTTCCACTTGGGACTTTTTTATATTTTCCAAACGTATCCTGATGATCCTCATCTTTTTACCAATTTTGCCCATCCTTTACTCTAGGTTTTATTAAATATTTATCAAAAATATTTTAAAATTTTTATCTGTCAATTCCAACATTCAGGATGTTTGTAGGTCTGTTTCTAGCAACTGATTTTTTTCTTGACTATGGTTCACATATTTCTGTTTCATTGCATATCTAGAAATTTTATAACAATGTACAGGACCTTGTGGGTGATACCTTGTAGAGACTCTTGATTATGTTCTTGTTCTTGGAAGAATTTTGTTCTAAAAGATATTTACTAAAAGATAGATATTATCTAAAAGATAATTACTGGCACATAGCCTTGAATTTGTAAATACTTGGTTTTATGCCTTATTAAATTGGATCCTTGGTTTTGATCATAGCCCAAGAGCAAATCCTCTACTCCTGGGATGGAGTTTTTACTTCTAGAGTGTGGCCCTTCCAAGTTTTCAACAGAAAGCACAGTGTGCTTACCAAGCTTCTCTAACTTGGCAGGGTTCAGACTTCAAATTCTGTCTCCTCTAAAAGGCAGTTGCTAAAAGATCTGGGTAGTTCCTCCGGACTTCTTGGATTATTACCCAGGCTGCATAATTTAGGGGCAAATCATAGATTCAAGGGGACTTATACACACATTTTGAGGATTTCTCCTCCATAACTCTCTCAAATCTAGAACTTACCCTCTTAATTTCTAACTGCTTTTGCAGTAGTGAATATCTCCTCTCACTTCTGTGGCCAATAAAGCTGTGGTTTTCTGTTTAAGTTCTAGCTGCTTCATCTATGTGTGCTATGAAGTGCCTTAACAGCAAAAGCCACATACATTGTATGTCTCATCCATTGTGGGTTTCTTCTTTTAAAAGTTAAACAGAATACAGTTTCTGCCAGATTTTGATAACCTCAAAGAGTTATTTTTATATTTTGGCCAGAATTCATATTTTGGGGAAGATTAGTCCAATTAAATCTTTTCCTCTATTATCAGAAACAAGCCCCGGGCCAGTGAATTAGAAACTTGTCTTCTGAATCTAAAGATTCAAAGAGGATATGTCATTGTTTGGTAAAATGGTGTTCTACTACCTACATCTCCATTTATATTTGTTTATCTTTAATCCATTTTGCATATTGAGCTTTCTCTTAGTATTTTACTTGAAGAAAATATTCCACTACTTGTAAGTCATATTTTTAGTCTGAGGATCAGTTCCTAGTTTGGGAAACAAAATTATTTTTAAAAATCTGATGTTTCTGATTGAGTATATGTACAAAGATCATATTATGACAGAACCTGTGGGAAACTGCTTTACTTCTGGGTTATTCAGAAACATTGCTGATGCATGATTGGTTTAAATGCTTGAGCCTTATTAGAACATCTTGGAGTTATCAAGGCTGATGCGAATGATATGTGATGGGTCATGGTGTACTTCAGACGTGGAAGGACTCCATGAGCCAATTTAAGTTCTCAATATATGGACTTCGGAGCAACTGCTATTTACATAAGACTTTTAAATTTTTATCTTCTGGAATGGTGCTGTTTGTACTTTGTCTTAATAATAATGGCCAATCATTTTCTCATGATTTTAAAAATGCAAAAGTAAGGGAGCCTGAGTGGTGCAATCAGTTAAGTGTCTAACTCTTGGCTTCAGCTCAGGTCATGATCTCAGGATTGTGAAAACAAGCTTCACATTGAGCTCTATGTTCAGCACAGAGTCTGCTTAGGACTCCTTTATTCCTCTCCCCCTCCACTCTCTCTCTCTGTCTCAAAAATAAACAAATAAATCTAATAAATAAATATATATGTATATAAATAATTTATTAATTAAAAATCACAATAATTCAAAACTAGCTGTTGACTAAGCATAACAAAATCTTACCTGATCATAAGAAAATTGACATCTAACTAGAGCTGCTTGTCACACGTTATTTTACAGAGATTTAAGAAGTGATACATAAAATGTAAAATGTAAAAGAGTTAACCGATATGCATAGTTTATCATGGTCACAACTCAATTTTACATAAAGACATAGAGAAAGAAATGATTGAAGGAATCTTTTATTTCCTACTACTCCTAAAATAACTTTGGCTTTGGTCAGAAAGAACATATATAGAGAATGCAATGAAAATGTTTGGTTATTCATTTAGAAACATGACTATGAGCTGCACTGCATAACTTGTTTATATGTGCACAAGTACATGATATTTTATGAAGTCATCTCATACCATCAGCAAAAGTCAGTACCATGAAATAACATCCTACAATTGAGGTGGAGGCTGAGGCAAGAAGAAAACCATCCTGTAGAGACAGTTCCTTTTTTATAAATCTCTTTACTATAACATTGACCAGTTTGCTATTAATTTTACATGCATTTCTAATATTATAATAAAGTTATTATAGTCATTCAACAACAAGTATCGAGGCAATAAATTCACAGGCATTATGGAAAAAAAAGAAGAAATAATTCTGAGCTTCTGGAGTTGATAGCATCTTAACGAGATGTACTGTATAGAAGCTGATGAATGCTATAACAGACACTTGTGCAGCATGTTATAAAATCATTAAGTCTGCATAGATAACATACTTGACAATGTTTTTGTTGTGTGGTATATTAAACATGAAAATATTATAGAGAACCATGTATGGCCAAACACTTTACCTATGATTTAGTCCTTAGAAATTCCTAGAATTTGAGTTAAAATTTTTAACAAATAAAATACTACAGTAGACTTGAATTTCCTTTTGTACTCCCTTTCCACTCCCTTCCTTGAAGATAGTTAGTATAGGAAAGTTGTCATAGTCATTTTTTCCATGTTTTTGAAACTTTGACTACACATGTTTATGTGTGGGAACAACATGTACCATTGCCCAGCATTTCAAAAAAACTTCCACAACTTATTCTATCACTCAACATCATCCTTGAGAAATTAATCTATTTGATAACAGAGTCACTTCATTCACTTTCATTGCTGAAAAGCATTTAGTTGTGTGAATTTACCACCATTTGCTAATCAGGCTTGCAATTGCTTTCAGTTTTATGCTATTACAAACTAGGGCATTTTTACCATTCTTGTACACATTTCATTGTCTACAATTATAAGCAGAAAACTAACTTTAGAGTATTTAAGTGTGGAGTTGCTTTGCTTTAAGAGATGCAAATTCTCAGCTTTACAGGTATTGCAAAACAAGCCTCCAAATTTGTTGTAACAACTTTCAGTCCCACTGAGGGAGTATGAAATTGTGTTTTCTCCTCCATTTTGACAATATTTGGTATCGTTAGACTTTTAAATTTATTGGGTATCACACTGCTTAATCTGAGTTTCCTGTTTACTAATGAGGTCTGTTGATATGTTTATTAATCATTGAGGATCTTCTACTGTAAATTGCTGGTTTATGTTCTTTGCTCATTTTCAAATAAATTTTGTGGGTATTTCTTTTTTTTTTTATTTGCATGATTAAGTTTTTTTATACTTCTTTTAAGTCTCTCTCAATATCAAGAGTTAACAATTGATAACACATGTGGAGAAAATTGTGCTCAAAACAATTTTCTGTGAAACATAAGTAGGTTGTCAAAATCCCGCCTATACTTCACCAACTTAAGGTGAAACTGCACACACACACACACACACACCTTATTTCACTTCTTAGAATGTAAGCATCAGTATAAAATAGGAAATTAGTTCATTTACATACAAGCTGTAATACACAACAGATCTAGAGAGGAAATAAATACATCTGGATTTTCCATGTGAAAGAAACAGATTAATCCTGGACAATACTGGAAAAAAAAGAGACTTTATATGATAGTTCTGTAGCCTAAGGGTATACAAATCCAGACAGAAATTTGAAATAATTTTTGTCTTTGTTGCCCATCCATCTCTTTCTCTGCTCCTCTGAAATTTGAAGCCTTCTTTGCATCTCATCTTTTCTGCTCTTCATTGGCTCAGCTCTCTGGGTTTGGCCTTAATGCCCCAAGCTAGTGAGCACTGAGCTAGAGGGTTGTTAGATATCCAGAGGAAAACAACATGATTCACACTAATGTAATAATTACTGATTACATTCCAAAATTGCTGATATTTTATAAAGGATACCAATGACTAATTAGTAAAATTTAAAAGAAAGACAGGATATGTATTAAATAAAATAGTGCTAGGCACTAAGCTAGTGTCATGTGTTTTACTTTTCAATGCCCAGAGTACTTATGAAAGAGATACAAGTATACATACCTTTTCCATAAAGTAGAAGCAAATTCAGTACATATAGTGGGGGGTTGGCAGTGGAAATCTATCTCCCATCCATCAATTACATTACTAGGATGGATGATGCAAAAGAACTCTCATCCTAATGCATGTTGGCGTCATAGCAGACGAAACTGACCTAGTTTAGGGAGTTTAGAGAAGCCTTACTTGGATGTAATGTCTGAGTCAAGATACAAAGGATGACTAGACATTAATAGAAGGAAGGGAGTTTAGGGAAATAGAAAGAAGATCTTTTCAAAAGTGGAAATAGCCTGTGTAAAAGCCCTGAACACAAGAAATTTGGTATTTTTAAGAAGCTGACCCATGTGCTACCACCACTGGGAAAAGGAAATTTGGTGAAAAGTGGCATTGCAGGAATTGGCAGGGGGGAAATCATCCAGGGACCTGCAAGCTGTATCAAGATCTTGGCCTTTATCATAGGATCTAAAGGACACCATTTAAAGGTTTTAATGATGGAAGTAACATAAAGTGTTATTTTGAAAAGATCACCTCAGCCACATTGTAGAGAATAAGTTTAAGGGATTTGGGTGAACAAGGACTGTTCCAGGGTTTGGATGAACCATGATGAACCAGGACTGACAGGATCAAGGTGGAAAGAGCATGAGTAGAGAGAAGGTCCAAAATTTAAGAGATCTTCCACGGGTGAAATCAACAGCATTTGATGATAAACTTTGCATAGAGTGTTAAAAAAAAAAGATGAAGCTGTCAAAAATAGCCTTCATATTTCTGGCTTATGAAATTAGATTGATGGAGATGCCATTAACTGTGAGAGAAATACCAGAAAATGACTGGATTTGGAAGGGATGCCTGCAAATCCTATGAACACTTTGAGCTTAACTTTACTTGGAAAAAACTAACTGGAAAATATGTTGTTCTGGAGTTCAAAAGAGAACTATTTAAAGATTCTAAGTGTCTTATATTATGTTTTCCATCTTTATTCATCATTTTTTTTTATTGAGAGAAATGAAAACTTACATACAAATATCTGTGAGATGTGCCCATTAAGTATTTCATGCTAAATTTGTACTAATTAAATTTGGAAAAGTATAAAGGTTGAATAATATAGAGTTTTAAAATGCAATATTTGCTAGCATTAAAAAAAAAATCCTGGTAAGTAGATATGGTCTGACTCCAAAGTGAATCTTCTATCTAGTATCAGTCTGAACCAGCTGTCAAGTCAGAAACAAATGCAACCTGTTGTCATTATATGTTTCACCTAGAAATACTTTAAGAAGAGTAAATTTGCTGCCAGACCACACTTACTGCATTCCTAAAGTACAGTGAAACTATGCGTCTTCTGTCCTGCTAAAATTCCTAGTTAGCACAATCTCTAAGAACTTTTCAAATGTAGATGAGTATAAAAAATGAGCATGTGGGAAAAAATAAGAAAGTGCATGAGAATTGATCATTATGAGAGCTATTCAGTTTATTTTTTTTTAATAAGATACAAGAGGCTGAATACACTCTGTAACCAGAGTACTTAACACTATTTCTGAGCAGAGGGCCTCATCACTGATATCAATTTCAATAAAGTAATCTGATTCAGGGAATTTAATCTATATCAATTAACAACAACAAAAGTACTTTGTTGCTACATTCTTGCACATATATCCCTAATATATGGGTACATATACACATACATCTACAGGTACATACACACACATATATATAGGGATATATTTACAAGAATGCTTATGGCAACATCATAAGGACAAGAACTTGGCAGCATCATAAATTGCCATCAATAAGGGAATGGTTGCATGAATAAAGCCAGGCAGTTTAGTATTTGACATAATGAAGCATATCTATGTGTATTTACCTGGAGAGATAAAATAATGTAAATTAAGTGAAAAGGAAGTTGGTTTATATAATACAAACTCATTTTGGTAAATAAACAACATATGTATATATTCATAAATGTTTAATATAAATACAAATGTGTTCAAGGATAACTATTTTACTAAATGACTTGGGCCTAGTAAGATTCAAACATGAAAAAAAATGTATTCTTTCTTGCCACTCCCTATTGAACTCACTGTTGACATTTTCTTTCCCAGAGCTCTGTGGAATTTCAAGCAAATCTTATAGTTCTTGCAATCTCTCTAATATAATTTTTAGAAGCCCTCTGACAATGGAATATTCCTGAGTCAATGGGGAAAAAACAAAACCAACAGAAAAGCAATGAAAATGGCAAAGTTCTTTCTAAACATGCACTTTACAAAAGAGTATATCAAAATAGTTAATAAATATATCTAGTTATATTGAACATATCTGTACCCCATGACCCAGCTATTCTTAGGTTTATAGCCATCAGAAATATGTACATATGTTCACCTAGGGACATGCATTCAAATGATTGATGATTATAGCAGCACTCTCTGCTCTAGTCAAAAGCTAGAAACTATTCAAATGCCCATCAACAGTAGAATAGATTTTTTAAAAAATTAACTGGAACATAGTTCATGAACAGACAACCTTTGTAGGCAAGCCGGAGAGACTTTTGCAAATGAAGGTTGTGTTTATTTCTTCTATCTCTGTGACATCTTGTCATGCTACTATCTGCTGCATCCCCCACTGGCTCTCCAGCCAGACAGATCTATACCAAAACTTTAAAAATTACTAAAATATTATTTACTCCACTAAATATTTCCTGATGCAGCAAAAATCTTCCCATTAGCTGAATTCTTTATGTTATATTGATTCTATTCTTTAGGAAGTTGGGATTCAAACAAGCTAAAAAAAATAGCACTCTTTGTTCCCTGTTGTCTGAGTTACAAATCAATCCAAGGATAGAACGATAGCATATTCATTACTTATGACGACTAGAATGGAAGTTCAGACCTTCACAACAGTGAGCTTCCTAATACTGAAGCCCAGAATTATATTGATTTACCAACTCAGTTACAGAAAGTATTGAACAAAAGGAGGTCTCTGAAGAACATGGATTTTCTGCATATTTCGTGGAAGCAATGGACTTCTAAGGAAAGAGAGAGAGACTGGGATATTCATGTCCAATTTCTTTTCCAAATTCACAAACCTAGTAACTAGTTCTTTCCCCCTAGGGAGGAGCACAGAAAGAAGCAATAATTAGCAGTGTTGAGGGAAAATTTTACCTTACAGAAATCAAAATCATGGGGAATAAACATTTTCTGAACAGTAATTTGTCATATTTTAAGTGTAGAATTATCAGTAATCTGTTTGTCTTAACTCTAGATTATAAACTGTGTAAAATAAGGAATGAATCTACTCAAGTTTTTGTTACTCTCAATACCATAGTAGGGCTTTGTTGTTAATAGACAATAATATATTTAATTTATATATAATTGTGTTTGTGTTCTACATTGGGAATATGGGAATCACAATTTGGGAAACAATCAAAATTTAAAAAGATTATTTTTCTTTTTTAAAAAAGATTTATTTATTTATTTGGAAGGGAGGAGGGACAGAGGGAGAGGTAGATAGAATCTTAAGCAGAGTCCTCCGTGAACACAGAGACTGCCCCTGGGCTCAATCCCACAGCCCTGAGATCACAACCTGAGCCCAAACCAAGAGTCAGACGTTTAACCAACTGCATCACCCTGGTGCCCCAAAGTTTAAAGAAATTATCAGTAAAAAAAAAAAATTGGGGCTGGGGCAGCCCAGGTGGCTCAGCGGTTTAGCACCACCTTCAGCCCAGGGAGTGATCCTGGAGACCTGGGATCAAGTCCCGTGTCAGCCTTCCAGCATGGAACCTGCTTCTCCCTCTGCCTGCTTCTCCGTCTGCCTGTGTCTCTGCCTCTCTCTCTGTTTCTTGAATAAATAATCTTAAAAAAAAATTGGGGCTGGTTGCAAAGATTGTTACACTAAAAATGTTTACTAAAAGATCACTAAACGTAAAAAGAAAAAAAATGGAGCAATCATAAATGACAGCCACTCATCTAACATTTTTTAAAAATTATGAGACAATTACTTTAAAAAATTAAGAAAGTAGAAGTTTGCACAATGGATTATTGTTATCAGATAGATATTGTTTAAAATTGATTTCTTCTGAAATTTGCCTACATATTTTACAAAAATGAATCATCATGGTCATAGTCTACCTTTAAAAATATTTATATTTTCTCATTTTTCACCAATAAAATAAAAATAATTATAATAGCTACCGAAGTGGTTGCACCATAAGTTACTAAAACACTCTCCTATCATTGAACATTAAACTGTATTAATCCTTCTTATTTTAGGGAATACTTCAATAACAGCATCTTTTAATTTTGGAGAATTTTATCCTAAATATAATTTCTCATTAGTGGGTTTGGTTGGTCAACAAGAGTGAAAAAGCATTCCTTTATCTTGTTTGAGCCATTGGTAAATATGGTCTCTGATGGAATAGTCAAATAACCTGGCAGGAACAATACTCTAATATTAATTGACCCACCAGGATTGTGAGTTAAGAGGGTTTAATCTTTCTTTATTCTGGCTCAGCATGTATGGCTTTTAAGAGCAGAGAGCATTGCCCTCACAAATGCTAATACTAAGTCACAAAAATTGTCTAATTTCAGCAGTTTACCTAGTCCAATATATTATTCAAAACTCAAAAAAGAAAAAAAAAACCCACAAACTCTAAAACCAATTCAGTATTAAATCTTCTCCTCTCTAACTCAAGGACTGCTCCAAACTGGAAATATGAAGTGGAACAGGATGATGTTCTCTATCGCATTGTTACTTTCATGATTAAGGCAAAACAAATATTAGAATGATAATCTAGCTCTGAAATAATGTTCCAACGTTATTTAGCACTAGCTTTTTAAAATTTTAACATACTTAATAGTAGCTTCTAGCTGAAAAGAATAGCAAAGAAGCACCAGCATAATTTTGTTCTTTTTCTGCTTCATTGGATACCTACTTCCATATCCTGATCCTCATTTTCTAGGGTTAATGACCAAAGAAAATAAGTTTCCTTTATAAACCTTCTGTCCATGAAACTCTCTTTTAACCTTCTATCAACTTGGACTCAGTATTGTTTCAAATACATGAAAAACTGGTTAGCATTTTTAAATATGTTTCAGAGGTTTCAAATGATCCAGCTTATACTAAATAAAAGATCTTATCAGAAGTCCCGGAGGATTTTCTGAAACATGGAACAACATGCTCCCGAAGACTGTATAGAGTCATATAAAAAAATCAGGGATATTTGGGGTACAGTAAATACTTAAAGTTTGTTTGTTTCTAGTTGAAAAACACTTCAAGTTTTAAAAATTACTCTGGTATTTGATTATATCTTAAAGTACCAACTAAAATAGTTATGAATACCTAAATGTTTCATAAGCATGGAATATTAAAGTCTGGTACAACTAGGCAGGAAGCAGACGGCACATGTTCTTACCTTCTACATTTTTTTAAATTTCTTTGAAGATTTTATTTATTTATTTGACACAAAGAGTACACGAGCAGGGAGAAAGGCAGAGAGAGAGGGAGAAGCAGGCTCCCTGCTTAGGGAAGGCTTGATCCCAAGACCCCGAGATCATGACCTGAGGCCAAGACAGACACTTAACCCACTGAGCCACCCACGCACCCTTACCCTCTACATTTGAATGAATTTACTGTAAATAATGAGTGTCACTTGGAGTTGGTCATTTTATCAGGATCTGCACTATATAAGAAAATATATATAACTTAGACTGGAAAAAAGATTCACTTTCAAATGATTAAGAAAAGTACACTTTTTTTTTTTCCTTTTTGACAAGTTGATGGTGGGTGACAGGGAGGGGAGGTGGAAAATGGCCCTACTTAAGAAAAGTAAGCAAAGTATTGGCAGGCAGTGACTTTAAATTGCACATTAAACTAATCCAGGGCTATGCCTTAATAAAGGCTAGGGCTGGGAATTCTTATGGATTTTCTAGCTCATTGCTGGGACGACATCGAAAGGCAATAAATGTTCTATTACTTACACAAGCTGCTAGTTTTCAGAAAATTAGTCACCAGTGACCTTTTACCCTTTGTCTTGCTTCCCTTCTCAGTAACTGTACCTGATCTGAATCAAATGCAGACCGATCCACAGAGAAGTTTCTTTGCTAACCTGCTGCAAGTCTAAATAATTGGGTATTGGTATAAGTGATAAAATTGACCTATTAAGAAAAAAAATATGATTTATGCATTTATTTTTTCTTGGAACAAAAATATACACTCCCAAATTATCATTTTAAGTGAAATAAATCAAATCACATTTCAAATTAGTATATCTCAGTCCAAACAAGTTGAATAAGAAAACAATGTTCAGCTAAAAGTTCTTGATTTTTATACACTTAGCCAATAATATAAGATTTTTCCAATTTTTTATGTGTGCCTAGCAGGACTGTGTGCATGTGAGCAAGGGGGTGGGGGGGCCATGAGGCAGAGGAGGCTGGGGTCTCAAGGCTGATAATGGAGGGGGACAGAGAAGGAGAGAAGTTATGTGATTTGGGGGCACCAGTCCTTATATTGAATTATATTGATTAGTTTTCCAGTTAGCAGGGAGACCTCCTTCTGACCCTATTTTCAGGGTCACTAGATCATAATGCAATCTCACGAAGAGACTAGTATCCCTCCCCATATTGCTTTCTGAGGAAAGTATGGACCTGAAAATCGCCCTTTTAAAGCTTACTCCTTTTTCCTCCTTTTGCTGGACTCTACTTAATAAATGCATATATAAATTGCATATACAGTGTGATAACACATGGTGCAATGGACACAAGATAAGATATAAAAATGGTTCCAACCTTTTGCAAAAAGGCTATTTTAGAAATTGAATTTTGTGGAACAGCATCCCATCTGAATCAGGAAAATAAAATGATAATATCTGACAAACAGGTGGGTCTGTTATAAGATCTGGACCCCTTTCCAGAGAAGCCCTAAATTTGTGTTAAACTATGGTTGAAGCAAACACTAAACATTAATGTCATATAGGAGATATTTTGGTTTATTCATGTACATTTACCAACACACGAACGATTAACCAAACATAAATGACTAAATGGTAGACTAAATAATTTTATGCTTCTATGAATACTTATGAACCAAGAAAAGTGCCTGAGGTTTCTTTAAGATGATGGCATAATTTCAAGACTTTCTAAGTCTTATAAAATTTTACTTAAATGAAATAGCCTGGAAAGTCTGTAGCTTAACAAGTCACTTACTATAATTCACAAGAAAGTAACAAAGAGACATTTTGACGTCATGTGGACAAGGTGTATTCACATTTTTATATTTTCACTAATTGTACTGACATTGGACTATCATATTAACAATCAGTAGTAAGATGTCATTTGACATGCAGTTATAGTTATTGGGTAGGGCCTGCTAATGCTTTAGAATCTGTTTCCTTTCTTGATATACCTCGATATATTCTATGTCTTCACATCTTATTTGACTAAAGGAAACTGTCCCATCTTTGAACAGTGACTCGTCCATAAGGCAGTAACCCAAACTTCTCTATGCTGAATTGGTGAGTCATTCAACCCCACTTTTTCTTCCTTAGTCTCTATATGCACACTTAATATTTTGTTGTTAATATAATTTTCTCTTCCCCAAATAAATCCTGGGCTACTGACATCACTCCATAAATCAAAACCTTCAGTTGACTCACTAGACTTGACAGATCTTATCATCAGATGATATGGAGTAAACTTCTTTTTATTAATTTGGGTCAGCCTATAATGTATGAATATTACTGAAGTATGTGAAGTGGAGATGTTACTGAAGAGGATAATTTTGCTAGAACCACAAAAACACAGTATTTTTAAATAAATCTCACCAATGAATAAGCATGATTCAACCAATTTTACCCAAGTGCTTGAAAAATATCCCAGAGCATACCTATTTTCCATGTAAATGTTTGTTTCCATTGTCTCAACCTGCCAGAAATATCAAGGAACAGAGAGAATAAGTTTATTTTTTTAAATCTCTTTTAATTTAAAAAATTAAATTTAATCTTAAAAAATTAAATTTAATTAAAAAAATTAAATTCCCCATGTCACAGCCCCTGATGCTTTCATTCCCAAAGTTTCCATCAACACCTTTCTTTCCCCATCAAATATGCTAATGCGCCTAGATTTTCCCTAAGTATGCAGGTGAAAGTAGCCCACTGGCTGTGACTTAGGCATCATTATTTTTCAAGCATGTCTGCTCAGCAGAGCAAATGTGAAGCTGCGACCTGGGGAACTGGCCTTGCTGCTATTGGTAGTTATGTGCCCCCCCCAAAAAAATCTGTTGAAATTAGCACAAGTGTTGGTTGAGATTTTTGTGGAGAATAAAGGGAGAGCTATGAAGACAGAAATAGATCTTGGCAGAATTCTTTTCAGCCCCATTTCTCATTGAAACCTTAGAGTATCTGGTTTTACCTATATTACTTCGATTATAGGTAAGTTAGAAAAGAGATTGTAGCCCAGGTAATAAATTTGCAGATATAATTTCAAGCTTAAGTTTGATGTTTATACTTTTGTTTTTGGCAGAAAATTATATGCCTGCCATCTATCTACAATACTATGTTAATTATAATACGATCTATGCAATCTTTAAGGATGCCTTTTCTGTTTTTACATTATATTTTATTTGTAATATAATCATAATCAAGAAGAAACAGAAATAATCTTGGCTGACTGTCCCAAATAGTTTAGCCTTTACTCAGACTAGTGCTGATTTAAACTCTCCTTATTTTGGGTGGATAAAATAATAAAACTGGTACTTGTTAAATAGCTTATTTTATTAATAAAGAAAACTAATAAGACAAAATGCCATCATTTTTTGATGTTTTGACCAATATTCTGGTGAAATTACCTTCTAATCAACATCAGATGATTTTAGAAGTCCAATTTAGCAGTGTATGAATTAACAGGTAAGCATGTCAATGTCGCCAGTTTTCTATTGAACGTCCTTCATTCCCCTTCATGGTTTGACTGGAATGGTTGCTGTGGTTATGGCAGAAGTCATTTTTGTTTAATATATACATCTCAACTGGAAATGAAAGAATTATCCAGTCAATATTTTACCCAAAACATTAAGAAATTTTATAGGTAATATTTGTTAACTTGGACATGAAAAAGCCCACATACTCTCACCTATAATTAACTTTTACCAAAAAGGATATTTTTTTAAATTAAAATCTAAAAAAAAAATCAATTTGAATAGCTTGAAGAAAGTTATATTTGATTTATTTTATCTGCTCAACAAAGTTATATTTGATTGAATTTATCTGATCAGCAGTCCTTTCTTATGACTGTAAGTTTGATGCTATATAAAATGAGAACACCAGAGGTGAAAAAGATGCTAAACTTTCCCTCAAAGAGCAGAAAATGATATACCTCTTTGGTATATGAATAGCCAAGAATGCAGTATGTTTAGGAACAATAAAATTTTCCTGTGGAATGGTGATAAATTAAATTCATTCTTATTTTTATAAAACCATGCTTTGCCAAGCATCTCTCCAGTTCTGCTGCAAGGAGCCAACAGTTTTTGGAGCTCCTGGGTGGCCCAGTTTCCATTAAGCGTTTGCCTCTTGATTTGCATCTCAGGCCATGATCTCAGGGTCTTGAGATGGAAGTCCACCTTGGACTCTGTGCTCAGTGAAGAATCTCTTTGGGATTCTCTCTCTCCCTCCCCCCAGCTCCTTCCCCCTCCTGCAAGCCTGGACACACACTATCTCTCTCTCTCTCTCTCTCTCTCTCTCTCTCTCTCTCTCTCTCTCCCTCTCTCAAATAATAAGTAAATAAACAAATCTTTAAGGAACAATTATAGCTATTTGAGGTGGAAAACAATCTAGCACAGGAAATGGGTGCTCCTACAATGCTACAGGAGTACAGCTTTGACAGTGCCTCCAGGAAAGACTCCTGAAACACCTGAAACACCATCACCAACCACTCTGGCTGCCCAGGGGTCCATGCACCCTACACTCTGTGGGAGCCTGAGGGCACAGGGAGGCTTCAGGGAACTGCTGTGTCCAAGAGGGCTGTGTCCACAGCTGCTGTCCAATGTTCATGAGGTCCCTCCCAGCCCTGCAACTAATGCCTTGACACCCACAGAGTTAATGACTAGACGCTCAAAGTCTTGGGCAAAAATACCTATTATTCTTCAAAACCATGCCTGTTAGCCGTACCACCAGCTGAAGCACTGGAAATACAGTCTTTCAATTCTGTCTTCAAAATCTCATGCAAGTTCCAGCTTCAAATTGGTAGAACCCAATTTGCATTTGGACATTTATTACCTTTGAAGACATCTAGTGAATAAAATTTTCAGCTTTTGAAAATCTAGAAAAAAAGGCTTTGAAATCTAGAAAAAATAGATAGGGATGGCTGGTGCCTGCCAACACATCACATCTGATACACATCTGTGCCAATCCTATTTTTTTTAAATTTTCTTCAAAATCTTTTTATTAATTAAGCCAGAAAAATACTCAGTGTAGGACTATCCATGAAACATAATTTTTTTTTAACTTTGTGTTTCCTTCACAATGAATTACTACCTTTGGGCTTTCTTCTGGGCCATACACACATTTCCTTCTTTCCAGAATACTTAACATCCACCAGGCTTTGCTTCTTCCGGGATGCCTTGTACAGCCCACTGAAGTACCTGTGCCCACCTAGATCACAACATTTTACACATTCTATGAATAGATTGGCTTTTTACTTGGGTGTTTCCTCTACATGACTATAAGCTCATTGAGAGCATAAAATGAGCTTTGTATTCAGAGTAACTAATTTATGGCCTGCTACGTATTGTGCAGAAGTGAGTGAATGAGTTCTTTTTAAATATGACAATTTATTTTATTTTGTGTAAATATTATTTTTTTCTTACTAGACCATTCATGTATGTATTTATTCTGCAAGAACTGATTAACAATCTGCTATGTGTAATGCATGGCAGATTGTGTGTGGTCCTTGACATACTCTAACTATAAATTTAAACCTACTTCTATCCCTGATTTTTAAACTGAATAAAAGAGTGTTTATTTCTCTGAACTTTACTTCATATATTTTAACTTTGCCAGGATGCTATATAACAAATCCTTTAAAAATAATCTCTTTATTTGTTTGCAGTATTTCAGCCTTTGTGAGGGAAAAGAACCAGTAAAAGATATTCCAGTGTAAAAATATAACACAGAGAAAATAGAAAACATATTTTAGTTGTAGTTCTTATATTGATTTGCTGTGTGACTTTCAACAAATCACTTCACATGACCATATCACTATTTCTACATTTCCAAAGTAAGCTTGTTTTAGTTTCCACTGCTTACCTAATATAAAACTCAAACTCTTTGAAATATTAACAGAAAGAATAAAATGAATAACAGGCAAAAATTTTCTCTGAACTCATTAGAGAAATTGGCTGTAGAAATCTAGATAGTATTGTAATTATATGGAACACAAAGTGCATAGTGTTTAAGGAAGCCTCTTCAGACAGACAGACAAGGACTTAAGATTCTCTTTGCCATGGGGGAGTTAGAGACTTGAGGCCATGTGTTGACCTCTACATACTTTAGTTTCTTCATACTTAAAACTACTAAATACTAAAAAATAACTTCTATCTCTATATGTTATTTCAAGTTCTAAATATATACTTTTATATTATAAAATTCATTTTTAATTTTGATTGACTGCAAAAGTTGCATAAATGTATATTAAATGATTCACAAACACACTTATAGTTGTCTCATGCTGAAGTATTAACCTACCTTAGGGTGTATCATTTGGCTTCATAGAATCATGTGGTATTTTATAAAGTATTCGTTTATTCATTTTAGGAAAAATTAATCGAAGGCATGGATCTCGTCATCAGATTATTATCACATCATTGTTAATTTTCCTATGAAAATCATATTGTTCTTTTGCCTAAATTCCCTTTAGCACCATGAAAATTTTTCACACTTCATTCCCATAGCAACTTATATTGTTGCAATAAGGTATGCATATGCCCTCCAAAATACACTTGGCATGTAAACACTGTCTAAATTACAGATTCATATTGAGATACAGAAGTTTTAAATAAAACTAGTGAATTAAATTTTATTATGTACCATCAGTGTAATTGAAAATAGCCAGGTGTAGTGGAGTTCTTACATAGAAAACTAGAAATGGAAGATAGTAGTCAGAGTTGACATTTTTGAAAAGATAATGAAAATAATTTATCTTAAGATCATCCTTTTGTCATATTAGACATATTTATGAGTTTCATTTTATGGATAGTGTTTGTTCATTTCTTTTTGGATATTTTACACAATGCAGAGTACTAACCACTATACGATCACAGCAGATATTTTACCCATATAGAACTTGCATGATAGGTAAATTTAAGGACTCAAATTGACATAAGAGAGAAAGGTACTTGCCTATAATATAGTAGTCTTTTAAGTTGAGCCTGTTTATATCATATATATATATACACATTTGTGAAGTAAGATCGATTTATTAATACAAAGAAATTTTTTAAAAAAAACAAAGAAACCAAGGACTTGCTTGAGAAAATAACTATATGGATATGTATTAAATGATTGAAACAGAAAATAATAATCATAACTTCTTGTTTTCAGTACCCAGTGACATAAATACAAAAATTGGGTAATGCATAGAAACTTTCACGGCAATTCAACAGAGTAATTTTATGCCAGTTAAATCTAATGATTAAAGATGTGACTTGTATTTTGTACATTTTGAATTTTCTTTCAATTTTCTAGTAATCAACCTTCATAGATTGCATTTTACAAAAGAATGGTCTCTGGTGTATGTGCTTCCTTCTATATATCATGCTCTTTCCCTCATATTATACATTTTCCTAGAAAGTGCCACCTCATGCTAACAATCTATTTGCATAGGTAGACTAATCTTGCTTAAGTATTAGCAGTGTGAGGAGAAACATCAAGAAGTTAGAAAATAACATCATTTCTCATCTATCCATCCATCTATCTGTCTGTGTATCATCACCATATCATCTATCTGGAGACAGATCTCAGTGTTAAAGGAACACTTAAAACTTAAGAGAGAAGGAAGCAAAGTTCAAAGTTGAAATACTTGAGCATATAAGAAAGAAAAAGAGATGAAACACACACACATGTATGTGTGAGTGTAAAATATATAATAACATTAGCAATCTAATGCTTACAAAAGGTTTAGAGCTTTTAACCAGTTACATCCTTGAAACTGTCCTCAATATTTGAGATTGTCATTTTAAAGTTCCTTTGGATTTGATTCTCAATAATTTTGGAAGAAGTCTACATGATATTTGTTACAGACACTAATGGTTTTCGATTATGTCCAGTGATAAGGCCTATATTTACAAACTTGGAAAGTAAATTTAAATTTGATTTTCTTTCCCTACATGTCAAATTTCCTGCCTGGAGGAAAACTTTGGACCAACTAATGACTACTCTAAGACCAACCAAGGCACTACAATTACCTAATGGCAGCTACCTTGAATTTCATACACATGGTCCCTAGAATTTGAAATGACTTGTTATGTGATATCTTGCTCATTAGCCTGATTTTTATGACACTAGTGTACAGCATATACCAACTAAAACAGCTATTATCTTTTTTTACTTGACGCCATTTGAAAACATACTAGTTTTACCTAATGAAGTGACCAAATTAAAACTTTCCTTTACCATGCAAAAAAAAAATTTAATGCAGAGTATGAAGTTTATTATCATTTTTAGTAAATGTACTTGCTTTTTAAGAAAACAGAGTATTCATTGAAACAACCACATATTAATTATTAGGTATATGATTATATTTTTATTTCACCTACAGATTCTTAAAACTCAGAAAAGTTCAAATAATTATATTTCTTTCATTTATAGGATATTTACGACTTAAAGACAGTCCTTAAGGATTTTGGTAGTGCTGCTTTCACCACAATGACCCTAGCCCTCTAGTAAATTCTGTCTTGATGTTAATTTTCATAAGTCAGGAAACATTTTCCAAATGTCATGAAGCATTATCCAAAGGAAGTTTAGAGCCATAGTGTTCATGCCTTATCATCATCATTCTGGCTGAAACAAAAGCCCTTCTCAGTGATAGCACCCATCTGAGAAATTATACAAAAGCATTTTTTGTACACTATTGGTCTCGCTTTAGGTCATCCGATTCCTTGGACTAAAAATTGTTTCCAGTTTTTATTAAAATTATTAGAAAAGAACAGCCAAAAGTATAAAAATGTCTGAGTGAATCTTATTTAGTGTTGCCAAAGAAAAATTATCTGTCCTCAAGAAATATAGTGAAATTTAATAGCCAAATTGAATATCTGGAAGTAAGCAGAGGCATTAGAAATTACTAAGGACTCCAGAAGTACACTACTTCCAATAAACTTTAAACACAGCAGAGAAAGGAAAAAGAATGGAGAAATGTAAAAATTAGAAATTATTTTAAAAATAGAAGGAAAAAACACAGTAAAAAACTACATAAAAGCATAGCAAGGAGGGCAAAAGTGAAATAAAATAAATTACTTAAGGCTAAAATAATTAGAACAGAAAACAAAACGTGTAATTATAAATCTATTGCATTCATATACATCAAAATTTATGTGTTTAAAGACCTTTAATGAATAAATACACAGCAAAAATCAGCTATCATTCAATTTCTATAATTTGGTGGGGGTAGATTCTTATAAACATTCATATTATAGACTCATATCTTAATCGTTGGCTGGGAGACAGATTGAAATCAAGAATTCAATAAACATGAATTTAGTGTCTGCCAAAAAAATACTCAACATTGCTATTGGTGTTATTGTTTTATTATTATTTAAATTCAATTAGCCAATATATAGTACATCATTAATTTCAGGTGTAGTGTTTAATAATTTATCATTTGCATATAACACCTAGTGTTCATCATATCACGTGCCCTCCTTAATGCCCATCACCCAATTAACTCATGCCCCCACCTACCTCCCCTCCAGCAACCCTCAGTTCATTTCCTATAGTTATGAGTCTCTCATGATTTTTCATCCTCTCCGATGACTTACCATTCAGTTATTTTTAAATAATTTGAGATCATTAGATCAATTGAACATTAGAACTCAAAATAAGATTAGTTAAAATAATGGAAGATTAAAGCTCAAAATGAGATTAGTTAAAATAATCATACCAGTTTAATAAATATTTTTCAAAAAAAACACAAAAAAATAAAATAAATAAATAAATATTTTTCAAGGAAATAAAACCATATGATTAATCAGAGAATGTACAACTTAGAAATGCCTTCTGTTTGACAATGGCTAAAAACTGAAAACAATTATATTCAAGACATTTAAAATTATATAGTAAATATTTCTTACAATGTGTGAATGTCATGAGTAATACTCAGCATAATATGATGATTTCTTAAAGGGGGCCTCTTAAACATAACTCTTTATATTATAATGATTTAGCAAAAGAGCATTTCCTTTTCTACTCTTTACTATTCCTGCTATAGTTTAATCATGAACAAAATTCAGATAATGGAAATTGTCCTTGCCCATGGGGTTGTAAGCTAAGTAAAATAGAGGGTAAGAAATTTATCCCTTGAGTCCTCTAGATTAGAAGTGCAAATTTGATTAGCAAAACATATACCTGACAATAAGTATGTTAGGCTACTCTGAGTCAAACTAAATATTATCCTCAGGGACTGGCTAAGAGTTGGGCATTGGTCGAGGCTCAAAGAATATAAATTATAAATGGAAAGACTTGATTAAGACAGCTATTTATATATTGTATATTTAATATTCTCTCTATATATAATCTTATATAATCTATATAATCTTAACTAGTTGAAGATTTCTTAAACAGTCTCACAGCAGCTGTTTTCAGAACAATGGGACTCTGAATATTGCCAGAAATTTTTTCAAACAACTATCTTATCTTTGTCAATAAATGCCAAGACTTGGAAATAAAAGTATAACAAGATTTGAAAGTTATCAAAAAAATGTTTAAGATGCAATACACTAGAAAAATGCTATTTTACAATTAATGAATTTTCACCTCTTATGCATATACAACACTTTTAGAAATGATTGTACTTCCCCAAACACACAACTTGAGATTTTCAGTGAGTAGCAAAACCAAGATATATAAAGGTATATTCTAGGTTTTAGCTTACAGGTGCAAAACATTTAACAAATTAAACCAGTCTTTAGAGCAACATAAACTCTACCTCAGGTTTTCATGAATGAGTAATGCAAAATAAGTCTTTTCCTTACCACATCCAATACCTTAATTGGTCACTTGTCTTTCATCAGCATTGAAGTTTTAGTGTTTCATTTTTGCCAATTATCAAGATAATTGGGCAGCTTTTAAGACACAAAGTGACAGGCTGGGATTATTTAAAGTATTTTAAAAATGCATTCAAAATGAACATCTATGATGATTAATCTCTTTTGTACTAACTTTCTAAATCCACAGGGCAGTGTCTCCTTAAGAAATCCACATAAATACTTTGAAAATCAATGAAAACGGCCCTCTGCCAAAATCAGCTTTCTCCTAATGAGAAAGTTCTTTGAAGACCACATGTTTCATCTTTAGAATTTGTGCAAATGTGTGGATGAAAACATATGTAAAGGTATCTACACTGAAGCATTTTACACTAAATATGTAATGTTTCATTTCTAAACAATTGTTTTAGACAAAGAGACAAATGTTCTTATATTTCATATCGGATATTTTTCTACCCTAAATAGAGAAAAACCTTATTCAAAAGAAGTCACAAAATGGAGGGGAATTAAAATAAATGTCAATGTTGATGGGAGGAACAGGACACAGAGAAGAGAGAAAAGAGACAAAAAAAAAAAAAAATCTGCATCCCTGAACCAGTTTGCAATTAACTATAGGTGGATTGTCTCACACAAAAAGTAAAGCCAGACCTCTAGGAGAAGTACAGAAGAGCATGGAAGACATTTTACTTATTTAGTTAGTACTTGTCACTGCCCCAGAACTGAAGACATGCATTAGGATGGCGGACCCATCCTGCCAAGTGGCATAGAAAGCAAATAAATATATGTTGACCTATCTGGAACCATACCCTCTTTCTAAAATATCCTGTATGCATTGTGGTGTAAATCCTGGTGCAGATTACTAATCTCAGTGACCACTAGTTACTTGAATTCCTTACCAGAAGGGATCTAGGAACAACCTCTAAGGACTATGCATAACAGAAAGAAATGCGAAGAACTTGAGAGTAATGAGTGTTCTAAATTATTTTTCTATTGAAAATGTTGTAACTTTGTGAAGAGAAGCAGGGCTAAATTATGTAAAGTACTGATTGTTACTTAATGGTGTAAAGTACTGATTTGTTATTTAGATATATGCTTCACAGGACCAGCATGACCACCTTTTGGCTGTAAATGGAGTGCATCTCATAATGATTACAATCTATGTGCCTGCTGTCTGGTTGATCCATTTATTGCCTCTCAGCCTCAGATTCACTCCTCTTGACTAAATTGTGAGAATGGATCTGGGCCCTGAAAGTACTTTTTCCTTTATCATCTGACACTAAAGATTTGTCAATACAGGACACTGAAGAGTCACTGCAGGAGGTGAGGTTTTGCTTGGGTTTGTTCTTTCTGCAGTCTGCTACAGCTTGCTTAGTTTCTTCAGCTCCTGCACCATGCCCAGCTTCTCAATGTCTGGCTCCTGCTGTGCATGCGAACCTACAGTGCCCAGAAGATAGTAGCTACCCCTGGAATGCCCTCTAGGGAACATCTGAGTTAACATCTCCTCCTGGAGATAGCTTAAGATTATTTCTGCCTACTACCAAAGTGATGAAGCCTCTCAGATCAGTGTTTGTCTCGAGGGATGTTGTGTGGTTGGGTGTAGGTATGCACATTCACCCTCCTGCACTATTCTGGGGATTTGGTGAGCATCAGAAACCAGCACAAGGTGCTTGGATGGCTCAGTGGGTTAAACAGTTGTCCTCAGCTCAGGTCATGATCCCAAGGCCCTGGGATCAAGCCCCTCATCAGGATCCCTGCACAGTGGGGAGCCTGCGTCTCCCTCTCCCTCTGCCTCTTCCCCAGCTCATGCCCTCTCTCTCTCTCTCAAATAATTAAATAAGATCTTTAAAAAAAATAAATAAACAGAAGGGAAAAAGAAAGAAAACCAGCACAAAAGTTCATGCGACCTGCTATGCTGTGAGTAATAGAGTGCTTTGTCTCTGATGCATGGATTTTGTGTCTTCTGCCAGCATCTATGAAACAGTAATATGCTGGCTTGTGAGCTTCTAAGTAAGATAAAATCACACTCCTGGCAGTTCTTCCCATTATAATTCACTAGTCTGCTCTCTCTGATCTACTTTTATACCTACTTTAAAACCCTGAATTTTAACCAAAGAGACCCCTGAGTTTTAATCTAGATCTTACAGTTTTTAGTTCAAGGATAGTCCAGTTTATTGTTTTTGTGTACTTTGATTCCCTATTGAAAGTTTTCTTGCTTTCATGTATTTTTTCTGTATTTTCCCCATTGTATCTAACTTGAATACCTACGTCATTTGAACCAACTTCTAGTATCCACTTGCACTCTTTCATTATTGATCATATTGTCTTTCCTCTTTACATACCTTCTTATTTTTGATCATGTTAGACATTCTGTATATAAAAAAAAAACCTAGACTTCAGGTGATGTTACTTTTTCACCCAAAATAGATGATTTTTTCAGTCAGAGAAGAGGAAGGTCCGATCACCATAACACACTCAGGATTGTGGCTAGGTTTAATCTCAGTAGGATTCAGTTTACTTCTGGTTATCCCTTATTTTTTCGTCTGAACCACATGTGGTTTTTTTTTTTTTTAAAGATTTTATTTATTCATGATAGTCACAGAGAGAGAGAGAGAGAGAGAGGCCGAGACACAGGCAGAGGGAGAAGCATGTGGTTTTGATTAAGAGCCTGGCATTGGTCTGTATTCCTAGCCCTGAAAGATTCAAGAGAATTTTTTTAAAAAGATTTTATTTATTTATTCATGAGAGACACAGAGAGAGAAGCAAAGACATAGGCAGAGGGAGAAGCAGGTGAGGAACCAATGCCCGATCCCAGGATCATGCCCTGAGTTGAAGGCAGATGTTCAACCACTGAGCCACCCAGGCATCCCTCAAGAGGATTCCTTTTGCTTAGGATTTAAACAAAGATTTAAAAATGTGACTTTCCAGAATGATTAGCAAAAAAACAAATGAACAAAAAAAAACATAATGAATTTTTAAATTGTATATAATCTTTTTTTTAACTTCAAAATATCTTAGTAGAATAGAAAAATGGCTTTCACCTATACAATTTTTAAAAACTATAGGTAACTTAGCCCCATCCTATCTATCAACATCCTAAACTATTCAATCAGAATCTCTGGGGGAAGGGTTCAAGTGTTAGTATTTGTCAAAACTTGACAGGTTTTTCTAGTACTCACTGAGAAATAAAGATTTATGTCTTAGAAAATGATATGGATCCTATGAATTAAATTATTTTTGTCTCAAATTAGAACTCCTTAGAATACAATAATGTCAGTTTCTTTCTAAAATAAACTCTAAAATTAAACTTTGA
Organism: Vulpes lagopus; assembly: GCF_018345385.1. Classification (NCBI taxonomy): domain Eukaryota; kingdom Metazoa; phylum Chordata; class Mammalia; order Carnivora; family Canidae; genus Vulpes; species Vulpes lagopus. The sequence continues at coordinate 107,373,083 of NC_054829.1, forward strand.
TTTGTTTAATCATTTTTGTAAAAAAATGATGATTGCTAAGTTTGTATGTGAATTTGCTAATGGAGAAAAAGATGTCAAACCAACATCACCCCTGTGTTTAATAGGTTTACTAGATGAAGAAAATATATCAAAAATGAATCATATTTCAAAGAAGTTTTGATGGAGTCTCATGACATGAAAAAGATTTAGAAACACCCTTTTCTTCACCAGGATAGTACATAATTATGATTGATAGCACTGTTGAGTATGTTGGCTCCCAGGTTGTGAGAAGTGTGGTGTCAAAGTAGAAGGATATTTCCATGGTGTGATCCTGTTGTAGTTATCACTTTTATCAGATATAAATGAATGTAAGAAAAACATTTTGGTTTTTTCATAGGCTTGTCAAAGTCAATAGATATTTTCATATATTGTTGCAAAGATTTAAAAATGTGACTTTCCAGAATGATTAGCAAAAAAACAAATGAACAAAAAAAAAATAATGAATTTTTAAATTGTATATAATCTTTTTTTAACTTCAAAATATCTTAGTAGAATAGAAAAATGGCTTTCATATTTATGTGAGATAATGTGGAGATAATAATGACCCCAAGTTCAGGATGGCTTGAGAGTATGAAGAAGATATTAATACACACACACACACACACACACACACACACATCAAAATAAAAAAAATCTAAGAGAATTACAAAACAAATTGATAGAAGCAGAATATCCAGAAAAAATTTTAGTAATATTAGTCTCATGGATTACATTAGGAATATTTTACTTAGTTTAGGCATTATATCATACAAATTCTTTTTTTATAAGCATTTGTATTTTTTCCAAGTCTGTATTTAAATTCCAGTTAGTTAACATACAGGGTAATATTAGTTTCAGGTGTAGAATTTAGTGATTCATACCTGGTGCTCATCACAAATGCACTCCTTAATCCCCATCATCTATTAACTTAAAGTATGAGAACCCTATCACATTTGGGAGCCCTTTCTCCCACCCTACATTATATAATAGAAAAATACAAGTTCAGGAGTTGTCTTTTGGTCCAAATACTAACAGTTATAGATGCGGTATCTTTAACTCTCAATTGTGCTGTGTTACAGATTCTAAACTACCACTGTGCTTTTTACCACTGTGCTATTATGACAATAGAAGTCTACAACATATTTTTTTTAGTCTATGATTAATAAAGTTGTCCTTGCTAGAAATAATGCCCAAAACTTTGAATACTTCAACTTGTTAATCATTTGATATAAGTCTCAGTGAAATCTAAAATTCTTCAAGGCTCTAGGTTCTACTAAATCTTCTAGAACATTCTATTTTTACTCCAATCGGGAAATTAATAGCTGGAAAAAACCATCACCAACTCATGTGAAAAGAGTAAAACAGGTGAATGGATACTTGTTTTTTGAAAGAGTGAAAAAAGATTATTTATTTGTTTGTTTGTTTATTTAAATTTTTTTTTTTAATTTTTATTTATTTTTGATAGTCACAGAGAGAGAGAGAGAGAGGCAGAGACACAGGCAGAGGGAGAAGCAGGCTCCATGCACCGGGAGCCCGATGTGGGATTCGATCCCGGGTCTCCAGGATCGCGCCCCGGGCCAAAGGCAGGCGCCAAACCGCTGCGCCACCCAGGGATCCCTGTTTGTTTATTTATTTATTTATTTCTGAGTATAGTTGCCACACAATGTTTCATTAGTTTTAGGTGTATAACGTAGTGATCCAACTATATGCTATGCTCACCACAAGCTTAGCTACCATTATAATGCTATTATAAATACTATTGATTACAGCTCCCTATTCTGTACCTTTATTTCCCATGACTTATTCCTTCCATAAGTGGAAGTCTGTACCTCCCACTGCTCTTCACCCATATCACAACCTGATTCACTCCCTGATCTCCTCCCACTGGCAGCCATCAGTTTGTTGAACAGTTACTCCTTTAGCAAACCACCATTGGAGTATGATCTCCTCATACAATATAGTATATTGCATAACTATATACAATACAGTTAAAACCAAGATCCTCCATTAAAAAGATAATTTACACAATATTTTTTGAAAAACTATTTGTATTCCCATTGTGGGCTTCCCTGTATTCCTTCATTCAGATAAACCTAGCTTACATAAATGCATGTTTCTTTACCCTGACAAGAATAGATGCATACAAGATAACCAGATACAGAACGACATCCTGATATCTGTGTCTTTAAATGGCCCTCAGAAGACTAATGGTCTATCATGATTAGAAATATTAATATATTCCCATTTGCCTTTTTAATCTTTCCCTTCAGCCCAGAACTAGAGTTGCTGATCATGATAAAAGGATTTATGGAAATAAACAAATATAGCCTCAGTACTAGGAATTGTGCTAGGCACCATTACACATTATTTCCAACAAACTTAGCTCAACATGTAGAATAGATATCACTGTACCATTGTTATAAATGAATAAACTGAGACAGAAGGAGGTTAAGTGGCTGAACCAAAATCTAGACATCAATCTGTTTTGATCCCAAATCTGTGCCAATTCCACACCATTATTTCACCTTTCTGGCTACTGTCATTCATGATTATGATTGAAAAGACTTGAAAGGTTATGATATATGTCTTGCTATCAGATTACAGATTTTTGCTGAACTTGCCATTCTTTAGGGATTGAGACACAGTAAATAGAATAGATGTCATCAAGCATAATGTGTGTGATATAAGTATAGTTTTCCCCAGCAATGGTATCCCATGAAATCACTGATTGGCCTTGCTCAGATGCAGGAACACATTCTAAGATGTATATCTTTCTTTCTTTTTCTTTTTCTTCTTTTTTTTTTTTTTTTTTTTTTTTTGTAAACCTCTTGCAAGTAATGTTAGCTATACTTTCTCCATCTGATAGCATAATCTGTGGGATTTATTTTTTAGGAGCAGGTGTAGGTACTTTGCTTCTTTTTATGGACTTATGTCCCCAAGCAATTTTCATCCTTTCCCCAATTCTCCTAATAGTGATTTCCAAAGACATAAAAATATTAATTTTTAAGGTTGTCATTTGCTCCACATTGCCCTTGGCATAGAAGGCAATAGGGACTATACTTTAAAAAGCATCTAAATGCATGTTCAAGTTGGAAACACTTAATCCAGACCCATTAAGGAAAATTGAAGTGATTTAATGGAGCACAGATCAACACCTAAAGAACACACAACATGAGTGAAAGATTGAGGATTATATCATAAAAAATGGGAGAGGTAAACTAACAGTTTTCAGAAAAGAATCCGAGGGCAAACTTAAGAAGTGATCAAAGGGAAGCACTGCTAATGGCTTTAAAGCTTTGGGTAAATTAATGAGAATGACCTAGGTTAGCCCATAAATTAGCTAAGTCAACTATCAATGTTATTTATGGGAGCAACACATTGCCAGAAAAGAAAATTTAGGTATTGATGTATAGGCTCATTTCTGTGTGTTCAGAATGGATTTGAGTTTTAAATATCTTCATGATATATTTCACATCTACAAACTTTCATTTTGTAATCATCCATTCTCTCTGAAAGCTTTTTATTTTTCAGCACAATATTCTATTTCATGCATTCTCCTATGTAATGCACATTTTTTAAAGTTGTATACACGTTATGGCATGATCTAGATAGATGAATTTTAGTAAATGTTTCCAAAGTGCTATTAGTACAATTTTAATTAATTTCTGAATATCTTTCTTATAATTCCAAACCAGTTCCAACCTTATAGAGCAAAGCATAACCAATATTTATATATATAAATACAGAAATAAATTTATATATTTTTTCACTTTAGAGTGATATTTTAGACATCATTTATTAGGTAATATTTAATATCAGAGGTCACTTGTGACTAAAAGTTAGTTTTTGGATAATTTGAGAAAATTAAACAGAAATATCTCTTCTCTATAGTTTCAAGCATTTATTATTCCATCAGTAATTCAAAACATCAGTAGAGGCAATAATTTGCGTAATGTAAACTAATATTCCCAATGGAAGAATTGATTTAGGAAATATTTTCTGAACCTACTGATAATAATAAGGCACCAATATATAATGAGCTGCCTCTGTTTATTTTCTTGTGTTGTGAAAATTCACTTAATTTCTTATCATTTCTCTCCATTCAGATTTATGGATACACATTTTTTTTTGTTTAGATCACCACTACAATTAATAAGCAGTAGCTTAATGATACTTTCTTATATTTGAAACATCAAATTCCTTTCATTTTTATTATTTTTTTATCCTTTAGTTTATGCAGTAGCTAATTGATTTATTTAGAAAGAAAACTGAAAACTGGGAATAGAAACAGGTATATTGTGAACACTTCCTATTATTAACCTTCTAAAGATAATAAATGTGCATATATCTGTTTTATTATAATTAGACTAACCAAGTTAATTCAAGTTGATCAATGAAAGTCCATGAAGTATTTAAATGGTGTAAAATTTAAATCCCTGATTAAACTTGCAAAAGACAGGTTGCCTAAAAATACTGTAGCACTCAGATATATAGACATTTAATTGAAAGTTGGCAGCATTATAGTTATGCTTCTCCAATTACGATGCAAATATTACCGGATTGAATGCTAACATGAAATTAAGTGTGTAGAATCTTTTTGAAACATTTAATGCAAATAAATATTAGGTGAGCTAAAAAATAGTTTAAATTTTTTTATCTACAAATAATCTAAAACAGCACTTCTTTGGTTGTATATTACACAACAGAAAGTCATCCAAAGCAAAAGAAATGAGAAGATAATGGAATAAAGGAACATGAATCCTTTCAAAAATACTCTGATGTAGAGCATCTATGTATGAAACTAACCTTTGAGTATCAATCATCTTCAGTGTGTGGCTTCAGGTTTCAGATTCCATTAATTTGAATGAGCATCAATCGGCTGAACAGAGAGAGCATTTACAATGGAGAAAGGTGCTTTTTCAAAATCAGGATATAAACCCTCTTTTGACAATCTGAAGTGTAATTTTCTCAGAGATAATCCATTTCAAACCAACAGTGACTACTTATTTTAATTAGTTGCAGGCAGTTTTGTAAATTAAATTCCCGCTTCTAAAGTCAAAATTCCAGAAAGAGAATGCTTTCATTTTGTTAATTGCTAAATGACTTTTCAGGATAAGGTAAAATGAAGGAAGGGGTTTCTAACCAGCAGGCAGTTCTTAAATAGCATACACCTATGTCTGTCAAGCAGTCTCTTAGTAGGGCTAGAATGTTCGCATGTTGAATGTACACGTTTGGGGTTATCTTTCAAATAAACCATACTAGTAGATTCACTTCAAATCAAAGCCAATCTTTTCTTTTCCCCTTTAGTCATGTGCCTTCATGATTCTGACTTGAATTGGACGTATGTGAAATTATTTGAATTAAAAGTATGATCTAATACCCTAATACACGATTTGATGCTATGAAGTACAGCATGCTAATCCCTTTTGTGATATTCACTCCCTTAGTGGCCTGAGGCAAAAATCTTTGTCTAGGTTTCAAAGACATATGAAAGTGCATGTAAACTTACAAATCTCACGCACCCTCACAAGCCCCTCTATCTCAATCAAAGGAAAAGACTTGCTTGAGATTCACTTCACGTTTGAAAGACAACTTAGAACTGGTTTCTCTCTGCAAGTAAAATTCTTGAAGGCTTCGTCCTACCTGAGAGTCTGTGATTCTTAGAGTGGCTTCAGGCAGTTCAAGGAAGGATTTTCAAGGAGAGGCTGACCCCTGGAGGCAGAAGGAGCTCCCTTTTGGCCACATCTTGCTTTTGTAATTCTCAGAAATATTAAGTTAAAGGACTGACAAGAAATGGCATCTGTGGCAAATTCCAATAGGCATCTCATCTGCCTCTCCAACTTCTCTCTCCACACTCTCTCAGTGATTTGTAGAAGAAATAATAGAATCACAAATAGTGGAAGATGAAGACTTTTGAAATCATGTACCACTGGAACATAAACTCCATGAAGGGAGAGCTTTATTTGATTTGTATTTATATACTCATCTCTTAACAAATGCCTGATACATACTTAACACTATATAAAAGTTTGTAGAAAGATTAAATGAACAGATTAGTAAATCTAATATAATTCCTTTGTTTTACAAAGATTAAATTGCACAAGATTCCATATTTAGCAGAAGACATGAATGTTGGTTGAATATCCATTAGAAACAATGTGGAAAGAAAAAAGAGTTTAGATCATTCAGTCTGGGATGAGAATCAGAAGGAGTCCTATGGAACAGATAGTTGCTAGAGTTCTTTATGCCAACCCTCAACACTAACACATAGGTGTCCATCTTTGGAATGATTTCAAGAGTTTGTTTCAGAAAGAATCCATAAACTTCACTGGTTTCATATTAACAAAGAAATGGAAAGGATATGGGGAGAGCTACTTGCTCTAGCTTTAGGCCAAAATACGAAGTCATAATGAGAAAACTAATTTCTCCAAGATCCTTCCCCCATACTACCAGATGATGCAAATTAATCTAATTTAAGACATTAAGCCTTGCTAACTGACATTAGTCCTGGTGAGGTATCATGGAAACATTTGATCAGTTACTTAAATCTTAATGCTGGTAAATGAATCATGGGAGAGAGACTTTGGATGGAGGAAGAACATGAAACTATTGTAGTTTGATGATTAAACATTCATCAAGGCACTCGCAAAGCAAAGGCAGGATTTTTTTTCCTAATCATTCAACATATGATATTTCCAAAAGAATGCAGAGTTGGGAAAATCCAATACTTATTGAAATTGCTTACCTACGTTATATTCTAATACTCTTTTTAATTATACTCTGGTTAGAGATCTACATTTTTCTCTGCTGCTTAGGGTGTCTCATGGGCTTTTGGCCATTGGGTGCCCAAATGTGTAGTACTTAGCATAAGAACAACAACAACAACAACAACAACAAAAAACCAAGAGGAACTGATGCAATCAGAAGATAGACTTTATAAACTCCATTATTTTATTGGGCTCTCCACTTAAATTGTGCTTCCAGGAGCCACCTTTAAATTGAGAAGAACACAGCTGCAAATATAAGCTAACATTCTCATCTTTCTTGCCCCACAAATATACCTTTTTATATACTTCTAAATTCTTGCTTCAAACCCTAAGTTCTTCTGAAATTTCCTCAACTCTTAATTTCTCTGTCACAAGATCTAGAATTAGTCTACATTGGCAGTCACATTTATTTCTTCTCTTTTTTGAAGAACAGCTTATTTTCTGATTATAGAAGTGATTTTTGTGCCCTATGTATATAAAACAAAGACAGGTATAAAGAACAAAACAATTTATAAGTCCACTACCAGAGATAACTACTATTAGTATTTTATTTCTTCTTGAATTTAACATTTGAGCCTATACTGTATATTTATTTTCACAGTTTCACTCTCTAATGTAATAAAGTATTCTGATTAAAATTATGTTTGAATGTTTTTTTGTGTTTGTTTTTGACTTGTTTTGTTTTTCCAAGTTTTAAAATCTTTGGGGCATCTGGGTGGCTCAGTCGGTTAAGCGTCTGCCTTTGACTCAGGTCATGATCCCAGGGTCTTGGGATAAGGATCAAGTCCCACATCACATGGGCTCTCTGTTCAGTGGGGAGTCTGCTTCTCCCCCTTCTTTTCCCTCTCCCTGCTTGTGCACACTTTCTCTCTCTCTTTCTCTCTCTAAAACATAAAAAAATAAAAATAAATAAAATATTTTAAAGAAATCTCAAACACTTTTAAGAAGAAATTTCTAGTGAATATTTTGGCATAATCTCACCTAATTTAGTGTATAGCCTATAACTTTTATTAAACATTTACTCCTCTTCATTCCTTAATTTTGTTTTAGGTCCTTAATGGCTGAATATGCCTTTAAGTCTTTCTCCTGACTCATTGCTGGTAAGTTTGTGATTGAGATTGATTAATTTTGAGTTTTTACCCATTCAATTTACAAAATTCAGTTGTAACTAAAGAAAGTTATCTTTATGCAGCAAATACCCGTTCTAGATATTTTGATCTATTTCCTCAATATCCTTCCTTTAAAAAATTATCTTATTGCAGTAAGAACATTTAAAATAAGATCTACCATCTTAGGAAATCTTTAAGTGCACAGTACATTACTGTTGACTATAAGTACAATGTGTATGGCATATTTCTAGGGCTTATTCATATTGATTAACTGAAACTTTCTGCCTCTTGATTCCCCATGCCCCCCAACCTCATGCCCAACCTCTGGCAACCACCATTCCACTCATTGATTTTATAAATTTGTTGTTGCTGATATTTTTCTTCCCTAATGTAAGTCAGAAACAAAATAGCAGGGGACGCCTGGGTGGCTCAGCAGTTGAGCATGTGCCTTTGGCTCAGGGCGTGATCCTGTGGTGCTGGAATTGAGTCCTGCATCAGGCTTCCTGCATGGAGCCTGCTCTTCCCTCTGCCTACATCTCTGCCTCTCTTTGTGTGTCTCTCATGAATAAGTAAATAAAATCTTTTTTTAAAAAAGAAACAAAATAGCAGAAATAAATTTCTACTTTTTTTTTTTTTTTGAGGTCTTTGCCTCTCTGGAGAACACATACCCCACTAAGATTGGGCTCAGACTCTCAACCAGTAGAAATCTTGGTTTATATACAACATAGAGAAGTCATCTTCCCTTTCTCATACTTGTGAAACTCCTGATTCTTCTTCCTCTATGATCCATTTTTCAGTAGCTCAGTATTAAACAAACAAACAAAAAAAAGTATTAGAAAAATCTGATTTAAAGGATTGAAAGGACAGCCAAAACTTGAAAAAGTAGATATCTTATTCTTTAAAGCTTCCAATAATACTTTTATATTGCTACTAAATTTTTAGTTTCCATGTATTTCTACTTAATTTCAGTAAACTTTTTTATCATTATTTTTTAAAATCTTTGCCAACTTTGTTTTTAGTTTTTTTCTTTACATTTCAAAGACCCACAGATTCTTGATTTATATTGAGGATGACAAATTATTTTGTAAAATATTAGTACAATCCCTGGGTCATTTAATTTTGTGAAGTCTATTCCTCTTCTGAGTCTTATAATTAATAATTTCTCACGGTGTGTGTGTGTGTGTGTGTGTTTTTCTTTTTAATGTGTATCCCACATTATTTCTTTTTTTCTTATTCTAACACCAGGAAAATTCTCATTAAGGAAATGAGACTATCTTCAAAAAATGCCAAATCCAAATACACATACATGTGTCAGTCAATAGAATATGCAAAGAGAATGCATTCATTCTCTGTACACATGTTTAATTTTTTTAAATCTAAAGTTGTAAGTTAAGCAGGAACTCACAGCTCCTATTCCAGATCTGGCCTTGGTAGACATGTATCTTGTGAAATTTTGACATCATTAGGGGAGACATTCTCCCACCCCACTTCCTAGAACTCAGGTTAACAACAAATCCCCAGTATTCCATCTTACTTCCTGCCTATAGAACACTTATTCATAGAGAATATGCTAAGAAGGTGTGGAGCTGAAGAATAGAAAATAGAGGAAGAGGCATCATGCAATAGAAGATACCTCTGGATTTCTCAAGTTAATTCAGATATTTTTTGAGAATAGGGAGGAATAGTAGGAAATAAATATTTCCATCCACTTTCAGGAAAGGAGACTTGTTATTATCTTGTAATGCGTAATGGCTGGTGTTTTTCAAACCAGTCCCATCAACCTTGCTGCTAATAGAAATTCCTCCCAAATTCTGTCATCAGACCAATATTTCAGTGCTAATTTTTAGTGTCATGGTGAGTTCACAAATTTTAGTGCTCCTTAAATATTATACTGGGAAATAGGAATGATTATATAAGAGGATACTGACCATCCCAGGCTAGAATCTACTCTGTAATTAGTTTCTGTTAGGTATATCTTCAATCAAATGGATGATTCTTTGTAATCTGCTGAATTGTGGCAATGAAAATCTTAATTCAATTTAATTCAATCCTATTTGTGTGATAATTGCTGTATTTCTTTTACCTCAGACAGAATCCCAATCTGGCATAAATGAAAAGGGAAATATATTCCTCATTAGCAGAAAGGTTAGTCAATAGAATTGCTTTCATGCTTGGGTAGTTCATGAGTTCAAACAATATGTTCAGTTCTTGAGCTTTTTCAATTTCCCAGTCTCTCAGATCTACTTTTTTCAAATTGATTCATTTTTCAAGCAAAATTGTCTATGAGTGGTATCCAGGTTCTCCAAAGTTAAGTTTTTTAGTACATCAACCACACCAGAGAAAGAGTTTTTACCTTTCATATTATTGGCCACTTTAGGTCATGTGTTCATCTGTTAAACAATCCCTTTTGTCAAGATAGAAATTTGAATGGCCAAACCTGAGTCAATCAGGAATCTGAGCTAGAGACCAAATATTGAGCCAACTCCACCCAAAACACAGAGAGCTTTGGGCATGAAGATAATTTTGGAAAGGAAAATAGAAGTAGGATTTCTTGGACAACACAATTTTCCAAATGTTTGTGGGATTTTTCTCTATTTGCATTAATCTAATCCCATAAATTAATAAGTAAAAGCAGAGATCTTACAGTATCATAGTCCTTGAATGTAGATCATGTAAGTGTGAAAGTCTAAGTGTTAAAGACCTGGGTGCCTTCTGCTTGTTCCTGAACTAGAACAATGTATACCATAGCATGAGATGTGGTGGTACAAATTGCCCCTTTACACCAGGCTGCATATCAATTTATAACTCTTTACAATCATCTAAGGATTAATATCATTAGACTCTAAGCCATATAGATTTGCTTGTTCACATATAGAAGGGGCCACTGAAATACCTTTACCAGGTCCCTAAACTCCAACCTTGATAGTCTTATTATCTATGTTCTAAGATAAAGAGATTACCATTTAACAGATATTTTGCTACCACATAATCAAAACGGTAGACTTCCCAGACTGGAACAGAGGGATCTTCACTGTCCTCATATGTTAGTGTCTCCCACGCCACGTACCTTGTGGTTTTATTATCCTATGACTGAGAGTAAGAGAGAATTGGTTCCTGCCAAAAAAAAAAAAAAAACCTTGAAACACTGTGACTTGTAAAGGATGACTATATTCTAAAGAGAAAAAAATTATAAATTGAATTCTAAGTTGCTTCAAGAGTAGACTTAGCAGAAAAAATAGAGCCAGCATTTCCAGGAAAAGGGATAGTTGCTTATTTTATCTGTGGGTTGAGAATCAAAACTTATTACAAAGTCCAAGGAACAAAATGCAAAAGCCGGGTGCCTGGGTGGCTCAGTTGGCTAAGCATCTGCTTTCAGCTCAAGTCATGATCTCAGTGTCCTGGGGTTGGAGCCCTGCACAAGGCTCCCTCCTTAGCAGGGAGTTGGCTTCTCTTTCTGCCTCTGATTCTCCCTCCTGCTAGTGCTCTCAGGTGTGCTTTCTCTCTCTCTCTTTCTCTCTCATTCTCTCAAATGGATAAATAAAAAATCTTTTTAAAAAAATGCAAAAGCCAAGGCAGAAGGCAGAGAAAACATGTCATCCCAGACACAAAATGGCACACACGAAATTTGGATGTGTACATGCAAACATGCATGACTTGAAAGCACAAGTAAGTACATTCAGGAAAAAAAATAAAGAATATGTAAACTTGGTTAACACATGCATTATTGAGGGAAGAATTAGAAATGTAGCTGAGAATGTGGATAGTCATCATACTGTGAAGGACTTTTGATTCTTGAGTGAGAATTTTTTTCCTAATTTGGTGAAAAACAAAATCTTTGAAAACTTGTGAATAGCAAACTTAATACTATTAGAATTGCATTTAGAAAGACTATTCTAGCAACGGCATGTGACATAGATTGAAACTGGAGGAAATAGAGAGCAAAAAGACTCATAAACACACAATTTTAGTAGTTTAAGTGATACATAATGGGAGACATAATGATGGGGAAAAGATAGAAGGAAAAATGCAGGATAGATTTGAATCCCTGGGTTTAGTGAACTTTGCCTGTTGCCTAGACTTAGCCACCTGGGTTCCTCACTCCCTCCTTGGTCTCCTTCCCTTCTTCCATCCCTCTCTTCCTTCCTTTTTTAAAAAATAATTTCTTTCTTTCTTTCTTTCTTTCTTTCTTTCTTTCTTTCTTTCTTCTTTCTTTCTTTCTTTCTTTCTTTCTTTCTTTCTTCTTTCTTTCTTTCTTCTTTCTTTCTTTCTTTCTTTCTTTCTTTCTTTCTTTCTTTCTTCTTTCCTCTCTCTCTCTTTCTTCCTTTTCATCTCCATTTCTCTATTCTATATTCTCATTCTCTTACTTACACTTAAACTGATGAAAATTTTATTTTAATCAAAGTAAATGAGGTTGGTGGGATTTGTTCAAACAGACTACTGTTTTCTGAAACTCTATGTCCAATCAAATAAATTCCCCCAATTCTCAGAAACATTATTAAAGAATTCTCTAGGAACACACTCACTATTCAGTACTGAGCAGGTTATTTCACTTCCTTCTGCTTTGCTGTCAAAAAAAAAATGAAGGTTATGTATGAGATCATCCTTAAACATTTTAGAACTTGAAAATGCTCCACATACCTGAATTGCTTTTGGTATACAATAACTCTCTAGATCACTAGACAAAATATGTCAAATTTATCTCCACTGTCAAATCCTTTAGGTTTATCTTTTTTTAATAATAATCATTTTTATATGTTCCAGGAACTGTGCTAAACACTTTATTTTAACAATTCATTATGTAGAATTAAAATATATACAGTGGTAGACAGCAACAAAAAAAGGAGCCCCTATATACCCATCACTTGGTTTTAACAATATTATAGCAAATATATCTTCCTTTTCAAAGTGGAGTTAAATTCCTACCTTTATTTTTACATCCCTGATTTTTTTAAACATCAGATTTTTCTTGCCTTTTTCCTTAGAGAAGATAAATAAAAATACATATAACTTTCTACTCTAGATTATATTTGAAAATTTACTCAAAGTACGTGCATTAAGATAGTGTTCATCTTTTTATTGGTGAAAGCAAGCTATTAATTTCTTCTAACTACTTACATATTTTTTATTTAAGTTTTACTATCATAAAAGCAAGCTGGAATTTTTCCAAATATTCATTTGCTGTGATCCAAACTATTCCAGTACTTGGGTAAGTCAGGCAATGTTGTCTTTTGAGAGAGTGGATAATTGTGTCATGAGCAAATTATTTGGACAAATGCCAAATGGCATTATCCAGTAAATTATAATCAATAGGTGCTCATTTAATAAATTATTTGTCCCAAGAGTAGAGCCCCACGTGAACCAATAGTCAAGGATTCCGTGTGACCTCCCTTTATGCCGTGACTTGCTTTGTGAATTGGAAAAATCAGTTAACCTCTTAGTACTTCAGTTCACTCATCTATGAACTGAGAAGAGTAACATTTGCCACCTAACTCACCAGTATTTCGTGAAGGTTAATGAGCTTCAGAGTTTATAAAGTGCCTTTTCTTGTTGCTTGAAAGACTCTTAAAGTATCACTGCTATTTTATTCTTACAGACCAGTAAATTATCCTTCGAAAGACCCATAATATTACAAAATATGTGATAAGATACTTCTAGTACCATTATCCCACGTCTATCGTGAGAGGTTAAGAACAGTTTCAACGTCACCACTCCTGAACTGGATTCCCATAACTCATAATACTAGAATATGAAACAGTTGTGGCCTAATAACACATACTCCTTAAGCAGGTGTTATTTTAAGCAACTTAAAATATTTTAGTTCTAATCAATTTTGTCAAAGCCCTATCATATCTTGGCATATTTTTATGAGTTGAATATTAAAAAGAAAAAAGTTTATCCAGTGAACAAATGCACCTGTTCTTCACTGCCACAGTGGATGAATAATATTAAGGTCATGAATGAAATCCACAAAAGTGAGATGATTTGTTACAAGTGGAAACTCTATACTGTCACTTAGCATTTTCTAAAACAGTTTTGCCAAAGCTCTGCTTGAGATAAAAAAGAATAGCACAGATTTTAGGATCCTGGACTTCAGAGGCGATGCTACAAACAAATCCTGTTTCATAGATTTTAATTAATTTTGTACTATTTTGTGTATTTTAAAATTTGAGTGAGGGAAAAAAGTCACATAATTGTCATGCTGTGAAAGGAATTTAACTTGGAGTTTTATTTCTTTTTAATTTTTTAATTTTTTTTAACTTGGAGTTTTAGAAAGATGACAACGCATAAGCTATTTAATGAACATTTCTTAAATTATAGCTCATCATTTGACCTTAAATATTATTTCCTATTGCACTTTATATTAGGACAATCTGTATGTAAAGAAAAAATCTCAGACATTTCTCTTGTTTTATTTCAGAAGCATAATAAGGGAAAAACTAAAAGGGAAAATATAAAATAGATACATTTGCTCTTTTTATTTTTCTTTCAATAGGAGAAACTATATAAAATGCCTAGAAGAATTCCTTAATTATGCCTGTATTTTTCCCTGAATATGGAAATCAGATAAATTATGTTATATTTTCAGCCCTAAGTAAATAAAAGTGTAAATCAACATCAACTGAAAGTTTACAGAAAAAAAATCCAAAATAATGTTAGAAGAAGTTTTGGGGCATCACTCGTCCAAAGATTGTTTCTGGTGGGGAATTAATTTCTTTGGCCTCACAAAATGATGTGATATATAAAGATAAAGCTAAGAAATTTTAAATATTATCATCAATATATTAACATGTTATTATTTCTTCTTTCCCAGAAATACAAACCATTTCCAGGTGACATTTAGCCTATGTCCCCAAGTTTTCGTGGCCATATACAGGGGGCACTTAACCTGAACTGCCAAATACATTTTTTTGCTCCACAGGAAAGGTGTGAGGCGTTGGTCTCCTAAAGCACATTCAGGTATTATAACCATGACTAGATAGCCTGACAGCCAATTAGTTGACACAGGCATCCTTAATTCAGAGAAGTTCTTGAAAATGCAGAATTTATGTTTAGGGAAATGTAATGCAGTGGTTCCCACATGCCATTTCACAGGCCAAGGCTGGTTTTGAGCAAGTCTTCACAACACAGGACAAAATAAGAAAAGTAAGACAAGATTTTTATGTATGTGGAGATAAAGTTGTCAGTGATACCATATTGAGAACATAAAACTTTTAGTCTAACAATATACCCTTCTTATTTTTTTGTGATGAAGTGACTCTTATAAAATAGTGGCAATGTGGGATAGATTTTTAAAAAGTAATGTCCTCACTTGTTAAAATAACAAGTTAGAAAAACTACATTGTTGCTGGCCCTCCCCAAGTCTCACTTTTTAGAAAAAGTAATGACATCTGAAATCCAAAAGTCTAAGACTTTTTGGTTTTAAATGCCATTACAGGGATGCCTGGGTGGCTCAGTGGTTGAGCGTCTGCCTTTGGCTCAGGTCATGATCCTGGGGTCCTGGGACTGAGTCCCACATCAGGCTCCCCGCAGGAAGCCTGCTTCCCCTTCTGCCTATGTCTCTCCCTCTCTCTGTGTGTCTCAAATAAATAAATAAATAAATAAATAAATAAATAAATGCCATTACAATTTTTTAGACAACCAAAGAAAGCAAGGTTCGTAAAATCATTATATGTATAACTTAGAAAATCTTATCATTATCTAGGACATATTAATATGAAAAATGGTATATACATTACCTGCAATATTCCTAAAGAAGATTTTTAAATGAGCAAATTTGGTAGACAATATGTATATTTGATTCCTCTTTTTTGAAAAATAAATTACAGTTGTAATCAAATATAACCTGTGATTGCTATGACAAGATTTCTTTAAATCTTTTTTTTTATTTTTTTTAATTTATTTATGATAGTTACACAGAAAGAGAGAGGCAGAGACACAGGCAGAGGGAGAAGCAGGCTCCATGCACCGGGAGCCTGACGTGGGATTCGATCCCGGGTCTCCAGGATCACGCCCTGGGCCAAAGGCAGGCGCTAAACCGCTGAGCCACCCAGGGATCCCCGACAAGATTTCTTTAAAAATATATAAGATTGAAAAAGATTATTTGGGGGAATATGAATGCCATATGGTAAATTAATCAGAAATTACAGCCTAAACAGTGCAACAATGTCATCAGACCATTGTTACTGGGGTGCCCAAATTCGAGACCCTAGAGTAGCTGACTAAAGTATTTGCCAGACATCTAGATGCTCTTTTTGGAATGAGGCATTTCAGAATGAAGCTTACCGATTTTTAATGACAACTCTTGTTTTGGTAGAAGAGGGGAAATTGCTGTGGCTCACAGGAAGATTCTGGATATTTTCTACATGCTTAACAAATACCTGTGAGCAACTCTAATTTTGTTGCACATCACCATTAAAAGATTGTTGCTGTTCCTCCTGCTGTAGTTTGTTGTTGCTTTCCCAAATATTCTTTTTTTAGTAAGTTCCCATGCATCATACAAAACTTTGCATAGCATTATGGCTATTTTAATATGAAAATAGTGCAAGTCATCACAACTTTCTAGCTTATTACTGCGGACTCACATCTGCCCAGAGAAGTTGCTAATGTTCCCCACTGAGTAGACGAAGCAGGGTCCTTGCTGATCTCTGAATGACAGTTTTATGAGGCCACATATTTTGAAATTTATACTAAGTTTATGGGTATGTTTTCTCCCTGTATATGCAAAGTTGGTTACACCGTGGAATCTTTCCTGGGACTAACTTTTATCTGCAAAGTTTTGGTCTCCACAGACCAAAAATGTTAGTGCTGGAAAATTCCTGGACAGTGTTTTTAGAGGTAGATGGCTACAAAAGAGAAGTATTTCCTTTTTTTTTACTGCTTGACTTAGCAAAATAAACTCATTTTAGTTTTATAAGATGCAGGCAAGAATTCAATTCAATTATTTTTACTTTAAACGATTTAATCTTTTGCCTTTTCATAACCTTTTAGTATTATCTTTTAATAAAGAGGATAGGCTACATAATGGTACTTTTGGCATCACAAAGAGGTTTTGAAAATATCATTTTCAACCCAATATATATTGCACGCTAAGTACATGGACAGGAAGTTTGGTTTGGAGAATAATTATATCAGGCTACCAATCAGAAAGCTGAATGTGCTGGTCTTCACTTTCACTGACTTCATTGTTTTTCCAAGTTTATTGTGCTACCCATGGTTTCTCACCTATGAAAAGGGGCTACTGAGAAATAAAACAGAAAGAGAGAGAGAGAAATAGAGACATTTTAGAATTTTATTTACGTAACAGTAGACTTGACTTTTCCCTAGAATTTAATGATCTACAAATTCATTGGGAGGTCTGATCTCAAAATAATAATCAAGTATGAGAGAAATGGCCATATTAAATAAATCTGTGCTTTTGTAATATTTCTGTGATAAGATTGAAAAATATTAACCTATGAGAAGATATTTCTTTCATCTAGGGAGTTCACCATATATTTTTCTTTTTTGTCAGTTTAATTTTAACTTGCATATTTAGTGTTGAAGGAAAAATATTTTTTGATGTGAAACAAATAAATTCCATCAAGGCATTGGCTTGAGGTACTCAGTCAAATGGGCTCATGTTCATAAGCACAAATATAGTCATCTACCTATCTTCACTTCTAAAGTAAATTTGACTCAGATGACTCAATTTCCTTGAAGAAGGGACTAATGGGGTCTTATTTGCCTCATGCAGCCTTGACTCATTTAGCTTTGCCACTGCATTTTTATGGGAATCTTTTTCTACTTTGACATTACTGATAAGGGAGCAAAGAAAGAAATATATTTCCAGTATCGATTCTCAAGGAAGAAATTTTCTCTTTTTTTTCCTCAAAAAATAGCAAGAATGATATTGCCCAAGGATATGTAAAATTCCACTCAGCACAAGACCTAAAATGTTCTGGAAGTTCCAGGAGTTATATTTTGTATGTCAGATTCTCAAGTACAGCTGGAGATATTCCTTCACCCCAGACACATGTTCAAGAAAAAGAGACAATTTACAAGAGACCTGAAGGTCCTGAGAAGATTTCGCCCTTTTTTTCTTATTATATATCAAAGGCTACAAAGCTGAAGTTTGATGATATGTATTGGTCTGTGATTACTAGGACTATCACTTTGCTACTGCTGCCATAACAAAGTATCACAAACTAGGTGGCTTAAACAACAGAAATATACTGTCTCACAGTTCCAAGGGTAGAAGTCTGATATTAAGGTGTCAGCAGGGTTGTTCCTTCTGAGGGCTATGAGGAAGGATCTGTTCCAGGCCTCTCAACTAGCTTCTGGTGATTTGCTGGTGATCCCTGATGTTCCTTGAGTTATAGAGGCATCACCTTGACCTCTGCTTTTATGCTTGCATGGTATTCTTGTGTGCACACTTGTGTCCAAATTTCCCCCTTTTATAGGGATACAGTCATATTGAACTAGACCCCACTGTTATGACTCAACTTAATTTGATCATCTGCAAAAACCCTATTCTAGATAAGGTGATATTCACCGGAACTAGGGGTTATGACTTTAACATCCTCTGACGGAGACACAATTCAGCTCATAACACCATGTCTATCCAATTTGACATTTGCATTTCAATTCTATTAAACTCTAAGAAGGCAGCACAGACTAGACTATTAAGATTTTTCTATAAGGGTCACATATATGAAAAAGAACAGAACAGATAAAGGAAGGCTAGAGAAAGCATCAAAATAAAATCAACTCACCTGATATTATTTATTTGAATATTGACCTTCTTTTAGATTAAATAAAAACTTTTGGAATATGTTTCTACACAAAGCTATATTCTTTCTCACCTAATGGATTACATATTAAGAGAAAGCTAAATTTTGGCAAAATATTGATGTTTTCTCGACCTGACCCATTTTAATAATGAAAGCCTATGCAATGGGTGACTGTTTTTCTATTAATCTTATGTATACATTCACAATGACAAATGCAGAATAGAAAAAAATCGCAATGTAAATAACACATTAGATATTTAGTTCATATATAAACAGGCCATGACTATACTGAACCCACTGGTTTTCTTCCCAATCACTCTGCCATATTAACTGATTTCTCCACTATTGATTGAATCAGCTGTGCAGACAATCCGATTTTGTTGTTAAGACAGCTGAAAACAGCAGATTGACTCTTTTTGATCTGTTTCATATAAACACAATTATTGTCAAAGTGTTCTCAAATCCTCCATCTGACTGCAGAACAGATGGAATTTTTTTTTCAAATTTTACTAACAGCAAAGAAGTAGGCTCGAGAATTGATTTGCCTAATAATAATAAAATTTTGACTTGACAATATCAGAAGCCAAGAGCCATGAAAACGTCAAGATAGTCTAACTTGCCTATATCTGGAACTAAATTGATCTAGAATTAATGAGATAACATTTGGTAGATAGTTTTTGGTTTTGTTTTAAGCCACAGTAGCACTGATTTTGGCATAAAGCAGTATTAGAGAAATAGAAATCTCCGACATTCCAATGAGCTATGTGTTGCTTCCGATTTCTAGTCTACCAAAGTAGTGAACAGGGTGTTCTTCTATTGTGTTTACATTTATTCGGTTAAAGTATGTCTCTGAATGAAGACCAATGATAGTACTGGGTACTTAGCATCCTTCCTTGCTCTCCAAGTGCCCTGCAAATATCACCTCATTACTCTTCAAAACTATCCAGGCAAGAAATCATACATCTCGTCGCAAAAACAATCCTTGAAAACAAGAATTTATATCCTCCAATAAGAGTTTATGCTATATATGTGCTTAAAATTCTCCAGTTTTTATTTCAGATTGTGAGTAGGCAATTAAAAAAACAAACAAACAAAAACCCAAACATCTAAATAAGACATAAAGAGACAAAATGTCAAGAAGGTATTTGTGGACTAATCTCCCACATGTTTGTTTTTAGAAATTAGCATTAAACCTTCAAATAGCAATAGCTTGACATGGTTTTCTGTGAAGCAAACATAAAGCTTTAAGTGTTTAACCATATTAAGGACTCCTTTTCTATTTACATAATGATATATCATGTTTATCTTATCAGCACTGTAAAGATATTAGTAGCCACCCATAAATGGAGCTCAGATAAAAGGATACTTCATTTCAGAATCACTAATCTATGTTAATACCATTTTGGTCAAGGTCCTATAACAGCTGTTAGGCTTTCAACCCCAATAGGTCAGAGAAAGAAGATGGGAAAATCCTTAATAAAATGTTGTTAGAAGCTACAGGTGGGAAATAAAGAAGCTCTTGTGACCTATAATCTTATTCCCTCATAAAGTCACCAAAAGAGCACAGCAGCTTCTGCAGTTGAAATTAGACAACACACTAGTGGCTTTTCAATCTCAACTTTTACAGTTCAATGTTATCATTTTCAGTGAAGAACAAATGAAGGATACAGCAGCTCTGCCCAAGATGTTCTCTCTGGGTTTAATCAGCCCACTCAACCACATGAGTAACTCTGCCTTAACAGTCTTTTATTCCCATTTATAAACAATGTAGGCATTCTGCTGGTTTGTTCATAAACAAACATCGGATTCTCGACATGTTCTGTTTGAGTTTTATCACTTTTATGACAAATGTATCTGAAGAAAATAATTTTCTTTTACACATTCAATGCTAAGTCAGATCAGTTTTATAACGGGAATTGTCATGAGATAATAAAATCTACCCTCAGCTATGGCCTAGGTAGAGCACTGAGTTCTCCCAATATACAATCCCACCATACTGGCACTCTGTAAGAAAAACAAAAATGAAAACAAGAAAACAGCCAGCAAAAGGCTATAGGCAAGTGTGGGACCAAATGATCGTAGTGTGATTATTGTATTCTTTCAGTAAGTGCCTCTTGCTGAAAGGGTGGCAGGCTCTCACTTAGCCCTATCATTACTTCCTTTGGCAGTGGTGAAAAGTTCCTACATTTCTACCTCCTATAGCTGGACCTTGAGAAATAGCTGTCTTGTTACTTCATTTTGCTTAGGAGAGTATGTGACTTGCATTGTCTTTGGCCCCAAAGAAAAAAAGAATGCTTCCTGAAAGATCACCATTGACATATTTTTCTTCCTGTCATAAAACTAATACTTTATGTTTTTTTCTCTTTGATTCAAGCAGAATATTCTAGCAAAATTAAAAAAAATAGGGCTGAAAAGAAGAAAAAAATGTTCCTATGGGAATATCTGAGGAAGGGTAGATAGCAATTTTCTATGTTTCCTTTTTCTTCCCATTCATAAAAAGCATCTCTCCAGCTATTACATCACATCAAAATAAAATATTTTTAAATGCTCGATTAATACTAAAATGGCTTTTTAAAAAATAGGTTCGAACTATTAACTCTAAAATTGCTGCCCTGAAAAAGATACAATGAGTTACTTGTGTTCTGTATAAAACAACCTTTTTAATACAGATTTACTACTTTTACCTAAAAATTCATCACAGAGTAGAGAGAGTAGAACTTATTGGTATTTGAGAAAACAAAATTTTATAGATTTAATTTTATAGATTTAATTTGCTATAAATCATTTGCATAAAGTTAGGGTTTGGATTTACCATAGGTCAAGATTTGTCATATGCAATTTCCATTTATTTACCATGTATAGGACAACTTGTTTAAGAAATAGTTGACTCCGTGAGCAGTTTACTTGACAAATTATGTCAAATATTTGCTTTCTGAAATCCTGAGAATTGGTTGAGTATAATTGTGATTTATGTTGGCAAGAAATAAATAAATATGGGACTAAGGAAGTCCTATCATTAATTTGTCAGAAAAGCAAGTTGTCATTTCTGAAAATTTAATGTCATTGAAGCTCCATTTCCAATAGCAAAGGAGCACTATTGCTAATAGACTTCAGAGCTCGAAATAAATAAATCTTTGGAATCCTGTTGCATCTCTTGGGGTGTGACATTTGACAGTCTTTTATAGCACAGAACGAAACAAGTTTGTGAGCTGGAATTCAATTGTGGCGTATTGATTCCTTGCATCAGTCATTATTCCCTGCTGATTGACAGCTGAAAATTGGTTACGTTAAGTATTTCATATGTTATATTGGCTGACATTTGCTTGCCTGCTCCTGTGTCAATATTGTTGTAAAGATCTCCAGCTTTATGAGATAGCAATAGACACTGACTGTGGCTTTTGTGTGATGTTCCAGTGTTTTTCCTGACATAATTTAAGACATATTAAAAACCAGCAGCATCTTCCCTCTTGAGAAGCTTAATGCCAATATTATTGTCTTCCAGGGGAAGATCATGTATGCTCATAATCGGGTGCTAATTTCCACCCGTACGCTCATGTTTAGGCATTAGGCACTATAACTGTAAAATTGAGCCTTCTTGATTGATTCATGTCAAGCCTCGTCTCGGCTCCTGCAGGGGAAGTCATCCAGCTGACCCTTTTTACACTAAAAGAAGAGATTTGTGTTCCTTTCTTTCACCTGGAACCATCAAATTGACTGAATAATCTGTAATACATTAGTGCTGACATTTGTTAGGGGAGAATTAAACAAGACACAGTAATCATCCCCTAGAATAAAAATTGTGTTTGATTTCCAGCAGAGTTCTATTAAAGCGATGACAGACTCAGTCTCTTCCAAGGTGGAAAATCGTGAATATTCTCTGCATTAATGAATCAAGTTAACACATTAATTGCTTAAAGGAGCTGGTTCTCCGATACAAGTGCTACAGATAGGAAGGCCCTGATATATGGTCAATATGCTTAGGTATTTGTAAGCAAGGTGAGCTTCTTGTGAAAACAAAATTTAAAAGATTCTTAGTGTTATTTTTTGCTTCTGCTAGTCTGAGATGTAAAGAGTTGTGGTGTTCTCTGAGATACAGAAAATTAATCTAAAAACGACCCATTATCTCCTCTTCAGCTCAGTTAAGAAGTCTCACAAAAAGATTGAGTGAGATAAGTACCCAAGTACTAAACTTGATTCCTGGCTTTCATTATATTGGTTAAGTTTACAATGTCTTTGAATTTAGATCAAGAAATGCCCTTACATCTCACTCTTCCTGTTCTAACATGAGTAGAAATCATTGTCACTGAGCTTGATTTGAAGCTGTTCCTGAACAACTGTATTTCATATTCATGGTCTTCATTCACAGCACCTGCTCATCAACCACAACTGAAGCAGAATCATATTACACTCCTTAGAGCTCACATGTGAGTGCTCTGTAAAAACCAGTGTTTTATAGCTAACTTGTGTAGGACTGATTTTCAAGATGACTCGTTCATAAGTGATTATGTGAGTGTGTTTTCCATTACGAGTTCACACTTCTCAGAAGTACCACTTAAAAACAGACCTTTTCCACTTTTGACTATATTTG
Source organism: Vulpes lagopus (assembly GCF_018345385.1). Lineage (NCBI taxonomy): Eukaryota > Metazoa > Chordata > Mammalia > Carnivora > Canidae > Vulpes > Vulpes lagopus. Next base: position 107,396,334 of record NC_054829.1, read on the forward strand.
TTGAAGCGGTTGTCAAGTTTGTTAATTGGGGTCATTTCAAAGTGCTAATATGCCTGTACTCTAGATACTCCATGCCATGTGGAGCAATTTTGGGAAAAGAACTGAGGAGCTTTTGCAAGGAAATAATACAGAGAAAACAGAATATTCCTTCTCCTTCAGTGATTGTAACAGACTCTAGAAACTTGTTAAAGTTAAATGGACAATCCATGAACTAGCAGAAATTTGTTGGTTTAACTTCATTTAATGTGAGAGATTTAGAAGTTTGTTATCTTGCAGATGGCATATAGCTGTCCAAGAACCTTCGTGGACAAACAAAACATAGCCTATGCCACCACCTTGTTAGGCAATGAATCTCCTAACATGAAGGCATGAAGCTTGCTCTCATGGAATCCATAGTTTTCTGAGAGAGACATGCTTACAAAAAACTGGTTAAGCACTAAAAGAAAAAATATGTACAAAATGTTCTTTTAATACATTGTTGATGACCTAACTAGTTTGCACTTCGATTTTGTAAATAAAATCACATGCATTCATATTTTAGCATCATTTTTGCACCTTACAGAGGAAAACTATAATGTGAGAGTGATATATAATTTATGGAATCAGGATCAAATATTTGACAGTTTATCTAGTGTCCATGAACCTATTTGTTGACAAAAGCACCTGTTCTGAATGGAGAACATTCCCCTCTGCATTACAAGTCTTCATAAAGGCACTTTTGAGGGAAGTATGGGAAGGTCTTCAGTTGCCAATTACCCTCTCAACTTGCAGAGCATAGTAAGGAGCTTCTAAGACAATAAATGTTATTAAATAAATAAATAAATAAATAAATAAATAAATAAATAAATATTTTCTAAGCAATAAGCTACAAACTAGATCAAGGTCAAGATAATCTATTCTATCCTCAGTAACTGTAGAACAACATAAAAGAACACTTAACATAGGACAAGAAGCCAGATCCCTCTGGCCTAAAACTCCTGGCCTAGAAAAAGAAGTTTGGACTACTAATTTCTGATAATATTCTTAAACTGGGCAGCCCAGGTGGCTCAGCAGTTTAGCAGTCTTCAGCCCAGGGCCAGATCCTGGAGACCCGGGATCAAGTCCCACATCAGGCTCCCTGCATGGAGCCTGCTTCTCCTTTGCCTGTGTCTCTGCCTCTTTCTTTCTCTCTCTCTCTCTCTCATGAATAAATAAATAAAATCTTAAAAAAAATCCTAAACCAAAATCCAAGGATAATTTCATATATCATGTCCAAAAAGATATAAATAAATCTAAATGGAATAGAAAATTATATACTTAAAACCATTTTGCAATAAAAGATTAAGATTTATTAATATGTGAATAAATTGAAGATAGGTAACAGTAATTTGTCAAACACTGTCAAAAGTCAGAAACACGAAGGTAAATAAGACCAAATCTCTAATATAGTGTGTTTATGTGAGCAACAGGCTGGAAAGCAGGAAATGAAACCAAGTCACATAGCTGGATAAATCCTATTTTAAAAAGCACGTACAGGAATGCCTGGGTGGCTCAGTGGTTGAACGTCTGCCTTTGGCTCAGGTTGTGATCCCTGGGTCCTGGGATCAAGTCCCGCATCAGGCTCCCCACAGGGAGCCTGCTTCTCCCTCTGCCTATGTCTCTGCCTCTCTCTGTGTGTCTCACATGAATAAATAAATAAAATCTTAAAAATAAATAAAAAGCACATATAAATCGCTATGGTGGCTCAGCAGAGGTAGCAACTAATCACATGGGGAACAGGAAAAGTCAGAGCCAGAAGTGACATTTTAGTTGGGTAGATGTTAAAGAATGGGTGAGACTCCAAAGTGGCCAAAATGGAAATGAGTAGGTACTCTAAGAAGATAGTTGTAATTGGTCAATATCCCTTTATTGAGAACATAGTCTCTCTAAACAGTTTAAACAAAAAGGAAGTTAAAGCAAGGAGTTGTTTGCTTTTAAATCTCTAGGAGGATGGAAGAAAGTCTGAATTGAGCTTTCAGCAGTGACTTCCAGAGTCATACCAGAGCCAGGCCACAAATGAACTGCTATTTTTTTTTTTCTGCAACCAGGAACTCCTTGGCCAAGAATGCATTGTCACTGCCCCTATTAAGGAAGCAATGTATAAAACCATTGGACCAGGAAACCCCTGTTGGCATGGAAAGTTCAAAAGAGCTGGGATCGTGGTGTGCTGTGTCCACTGTAACATGAATGCACTTAATGCACTTTATGAATATGATAAATGAATGGAATAAGTGAACTGTTATCTCTACTAGTTCCAGAACCATGCTATGCCTCGCGTATCTCACTCCAACCAATGAATTACCTGAAGCCTGCCTCTCAATACCCACCAAGTTGAAGCAACACTAGTAGATCATGACCATTGGGAAGATAAATAAAACGCCTTCCCTATATTGCTCATTAGCCAAGACAACTGATATTTCAGAAGCATGGCTTCTATCTTTCTTTGGCTTTTGGTGTCAGGGGATTGCATTGGATTGGCAGGACTTAAGTCACATCTAGGACCTACTGTAAAAGCAGCCTGAAGGCTTTTAGGTTTTTAGCCTCTTCAGCATAGAACAGAATGACAAGAGAGGTAAATTTGGGGTCAGGTGAAATTAAGGAGTTGACTGGAGTGAGCCTATACCACAAGTCAGACAGAGGTCTGGCCATGCAAATCAAATACACTCTGGCCCTACTCCTGGTGAGGAATTACCTGGCAGTGGATTTCTATTCTCCCTTGACAATCAGTGGAGTCAATGTGTGTCATGTCCCAACAGTGATTTTGAGGACTTCAGCAGTGATTCCGGTTATCCTGATCGAGGGAAACAGTGTCAGGGAAACACCAAGGACAGAGGGCCTCTCCCTGCACTCTCAACTTCCTGAGATGGTGCAGCCGGCTGCTTTTCACTAGGGTCTCATCTTTTCACCCCTTGTGTCTCACCCTGCCACACACACAGAAGAAAAGAACTGTATTTGCACGCCATTTGAAAAACAGGGTCTGGGTGAGAGATAGGAGCCAATCTCATTATTTCTCATTATTTCTGAAACCCTCCTATTGTGGGAACATTTTTCACATGTGCTCTCCTTTTTCTGTATAAACGTAGACATCATGGAGAGTAATGACAGTCTTCATTTCTGTAAATGACAACGAATTCTGTGTTGGAACATGGAAAGTTTCTTCCTCTGATAGTTAGGGCATGTTCCCTTCGCTCTCAGCCATAACACCCAGATGATCACTGTCATTTTACAAGGCAGAGCAACACAAACTTTAATTTCTGAAGAATCTGCCTCCAGGGCTTGATATGTAATATTCCGTGGGCATGTTAATACAAGCTGGTATCCTGGAGGACCTCTGGAAGGCAGATATTCTCTTCCCTTCTGTGATGTGTGGTGACAATCCGATTAAGAAAGTCCCCAAACTATTCATGTCACTGGTCTTCCACCTGGCCACCCGTCCAAAATATTATCCGGTAAAGAATCCCCTCTCTGGCTATGTCTCCTTTCGGAAAACTATTGCTGAAGATTCTGTTGCTGGGAAGATTTCCCCTTATGGGCCATTTCTGAATACAGCTATAATGCTGGAATCATCTACATCTGGCTGGAGAAGCATATAATTCACAATGATCTGTAAACTAGTAGACTGAGTTTATGGGAATCCTCTATGAGGCCATTGGTAAAAGACAGTAAGTCAGCAAAAATAGGTACAGTGTGAGTAAAAAACACCTTTTCAAGCAATTTATTTGTGATTTTAGAAAGTGCTCCAGGTTGATCTAATTTAAACAACGTCAACCTGCTGCATACTTCCAACTCCATGGCTTTCTGATAAGAACCCCTGATGAATGACGGGCAGCCAGGACACATGGTGTCACTTGGTGTCTCATAGCCAGGTGTTCAATACCTTCCAGTAGCATGCCCGCAGAATAATTATTATCACAGAAAGCTTTACTCCAAACTCTAAGAGGCCTGGACCGTGATTTTGCTATTTGGCATTGCCAGAGTCTTCATACATTTTTCTAATCTTCAAGCACCATTATATCAAGTGAGAAAGGTGCTTCCACTCCAGCCCGGACAAGTTGAAGAGGCTGCTATTTCTTTGGGACCCACAAAAGTTGGCAGCTTTAAGAGATATTCAGTAAATGGGTTATAAAAACACAAGTACAGTTTAAATTGCCTCTAAATCTAAAGAAGCCCAACAAGCATTATGCCTTGTTTCTTAATGTTAGTTGATGTAAAGTCTTGCAAGTGTTCTTTAATGTTGAGGAGACTACCTTACATGCTGTACTCTATTGGATCTCCGCAAGCTTCGCTGAATTTTTATGGCATGCCATTCTCACCCTCTTGCACGCACATGTCTTACCTGCACATAGGCCATTATTATCTCCTGCCCACTAGCTCCTAGCTTCACAGAGACCTCAACAAAGTAGGCCAGCACAATAGCCTATGCGATGGTGAAGTGATCAGCATCCCTGCAGAATCCATTATGACAAAGAACCAGAAATGTGACATACTGAAGAAATGACATACTGAGAACATGAAAACAAATTGCTTTTGGAATCCTCTGCCTCTTCAAATAGAGAAACTGCATTTGCTAGCTAAATTATTACTTGCCTCGTGCCAGAAATTAGGTTGATGATCTTCAGTAGAGAGACAACTTCTGGGACAACTACTGACATGGGAGTTAACACATGACTAACTAAATTTGTAGTAATCCACCAGTTAGCAGAGGGAATAAAATTATGTAATGACCTGATAGAATATGGAGGCCTGTGTAAGAGAACCGATGATACCTAGGAGTAGGAGGGGGACTTTGAGAGCTGGCTGTCTGCTCGTGCCCCACCCTTACCATGTTCTATCACAAATGCAATCCCATCTAAGTTGAAAACTGAGATTGAAGGTCTGGAAAGAAATTTCAGAAAAGCTCGCATTTGTTATTATGTGAGGTATTTATAAGGTATTCAAATAGAGCATGGCCAGCCTTGTAGTACGGGTTGGAGTGTGAAGTACTCAGAGTCATCTGAATCCTTGTGATGTCCCTCTTCCAATTTGGGGATCACACTCTTTCCCAATAAGTGCTCTAAAATTTACAAAGAATCTTGGACAGGTTCCGAATAACCTATATTATAATTTAGCAATTCAGTCAGACTGGACAACCTTTTTAGACCATTTCAACCAGAGATGACAAGTGATGATCCTTTAGGGACATCCATGGATGGTCATGGATGATCTTGGATCATCTCAGTCTGAGATATCATAACAATATAAGAACTTACAAGCTTGAATTTTATTTTTTTCTTTAAACCCACCAGAATGTTTAGAAGCAGCTACTACTCTATACCATTCTTTGCATTCTTCACTTTTTCCATAATGGTCCAATGAAGCAGCTATGTGGCATGCCAATGCCTTACCTTCTGTGTGCATGTTTTCTGGTCTGTCTCAGAGAATAATTTTAAAGACTTATTTATTTATTTGAGGCGGAAGAGGCGGAGGGAGGGGCAGAGAGAAAATCTTAAGCAGACTCCCTGCTGAGCACAGGCAAGAAGCGGGGCTCGATCTCATGATTCTGAGATCATGATCTGAGCTGAAATCAAGAGTTGGATGCTTAGTGCATCTGGATGGCTCAGTTAGTTAAGCATCTTCCTTTGGCTCAGGCCCTGAACCCAGAGTCCCAGGATCTAGCCCCACGTTGGGCTTCCTGCTCTGAGGATGGTCTACTTTTCCTCTCCCTCTGCTGTTCCCCTCCTGCTTGTGCTCTCTGGCTCTCTCTCTTTCTCCCTCTCTCTGTCTCAGCCAAATAAATAAATAAATAATAAAATCTTAAAAAAAAAAACAGTTGGGTGTTTAACCAACTGAGCTACCCAGGTAGACATAAAATATATGTCTATTTTCATCAGAAAATAATAACATTAAATAACTTCAGACATTTTTAGTTGTTTATTATTCTACTTTAGTTGATGACATATTTGTTTGCCAAAGAGAGTTTATATTTGTAATCATGAGGTATGATCAATTAAATTATACTCCTTAGTGAGGACTTATAAAGAGCGGATTTCCTCAGCATTCAGTGAGATGAGAGTGGGAAGGAGAAAATTAACATAGATGACAAAGAGATAAATTACATCTTTAAGGCCTTACCTTCACAGATGTCCTCTCATTCTACTTTTGTAGCGGTTATACTTCTGAAAGTCATCTTAGAGCCCGTATTGTCTAACCCTTTAGTTTACAGCAAAAGAAGTGAGGCTACACCCCATCCCAATTAAACACATCATTACATACTGTCTTATTCTCTAATTGCCTCTTGCGCTATTACATTTCTAACAAGACTGTAAGCTCTTTGATAGCAGAGATAATTATCTTCTGTGGTTTTTTTTATCTCCCTCACAGCTCTTAATACTTGTTGATTAAATGATTGATTTAATCAAGGATACTCTCTTTTTTATCCCTTATGCTTCTAAGATCACTGGTCGGGTCACAGACTGAAGCACTCATGGAAGAAGATATTGTTAGTATATAAAGAATTCTAGGTCCTTTGGATATAGTGTACTTGGTTAATAAGGTAACTAAATAAAGTCAAATGACTTCAATAATTAGTGGAATAAAAATCAAGAGGAGGATTACAAAAGGAATTTGTAAATTCGAACACGCATTAGTTTTCCAAGACTGTGATCATGATACAAATGGACTTTTGTTCACTCTAAAATTGCAAGAAAGTCATAAAATCCACTTACCATTTAAACAGACAATGTATGTGTCTATGCACATGTATATACAGGAACATCTGTAAAAAGTCCAGACTGCTTTGCGCTCTTTCTGTCAAGTACTGCATATAGGAAATCAATAGCTTAAGACTGGCCAGGCTATACATACAGACCTTAGGCATTTAACAGAAAGTTCATAGAAGTGTAAAATGATAATCTCTTCAAAGTTGTGAGAATTTGTGTCTTACCAATGAAAACACTGAGGCCTAGGTGTATCCAAATACTTTGATCCAAGTGCACACATTTATTTAATAAATTTAGAATCAGCCTAAATTGGTCTTTTTAATGCTTTTCCTATCCATTATGAGGCCACGTAGCTGTCTTATATTTGAAGGAGATGTTTTTAATAAGCACTGAACAAAATTTAAAACAATCACTCTATATTACATTATTGTTAATACATAAATGTTAATTTCATTTGTCACTTTGTGAGTTGCTTGAAGACAGAGTCTGCCCTATGCCTTTTGACTTTTGTTGTGATGGGTATAAAGAATTACACAGAGTAAGTGGTAATTAAATGTCTGCTAAAGAAAAAAAAAATCAGATGTGTTTTTGTTGGCAGATTTCCATTCTCCTTACTGCAAACGTGTGCTATATAGCTACTGGAGTATTTAGTCAAACCTCTAAGTAAATGGGACAGTTCAACGCAGGATAAAAGAAAAGGCAGCAAGAGCACACAATTTCTTATACAATTTATTTTATAAGATTTTATTCTAATCTTTCTCAAAAAAAACTTCTAAACTCTAAGACAAAATTATGACTAATTAGATGTTTAACTGCTATTTATTTTATTTGTATATTACTTTTGGGTCAAACAAATACAAAAGAATTATATGTCTATGTGTTGGGGGAATAAGCTTTTAGAACAATGGGATCTTTTGTATAAGCAATACATATTGTTTGTTTTAATACTTTTTTTCAAACCAGCACATAATTTTACAATTTAATGTATCATGTGTGGATTATGGGAATATGGTGGAGGTGGCGGCAACATAGTTTTTGGATCTTCCTGACTCTTATTTAAAAACAAATATTAACTAGAGATCGAAGCTGATAATAGACAATATTTACAAAAAACTAGGTGATGACGTCTGTCCCTCAAAAGACAAAATAGAAGTGAGAAAGAAAGAACCATCAAGGTCTGTTTGTCAGCAAGTATCTGTGAAGGACCCCCAAATAGCCAACATTTAATAAGCAGAAGTAAATGGAAAGCATGGTGGACCAATAAAAGTGGATTGTGGGACCACATGGGTGGCTCAGTTGTTTAAGCATCTGCCTTAAGCTCAGGTCGTGATCCCAGGGTCATGGGATCCAGCAGCATCAGGCTCTGTTCAGTAAGGAGCCTGCTTCTCTCTCTCTCTCTCTCTCTCTCTCTCTCTCTCTCTGACTTTCCCCTCCACTTGTGCTCTCTGGCTCTCACTATCTATTTGATAGATAATAAATAGATAAATAAATAAATAAATAAATAAATAAATAAATAAATAAATAATTTTTTTAAGTGAAATTGTGTAGGTTTTCCCTACTGTAGTCCAAGTAATTGCACCAGGTCCAGTCTGAAGGAGTTGTAGCACTTTGCCCTATGAACTTTTGAATCCAACTGACCAGTGTTACCTTATAAGAGAGGACAGCAGTATTTAAGAGAAAGTGCTGAGAGTAGAACCAAAATTGAGCAAAAAAGGAAGTGAAAACAAGGGAAAGAGAAGATAAAAAAAAAAAAAAGTAGGGTAAGGGAAAAGAACTAGCATATCTCTAAAACTAAACTGCCAAATATTTAAATATTGCCTGAGAACATCACAAGACAGAGCTCTGTAGAGTGAGCCCATTGGGGAAATGGAATTAATGTAAAAAGGAAAGACAGGAGGGTATTGAGGTTAAATCCCATACAAAAACATTATTTTTAAAAACTGAAAATAAGGAGCAGATTTAATATTCCAATAATCAATGAAAGTGAACTACAGAAATGTTAATTTTTAAAAAGGTCAGAATTGCAATGTACTATTTCAAAAGAAGAAGAAAGACATTGTTTTGGCTATCTATTGCTGGATAACAAACTATCCCAAAACATAGTGTCTTGAAACAATCATTTTATTCGGCCATAATTTCATGGGTCAGGAAGTTGACAAAAGCTTGTCCGGACAGTTTGTGACTTCTCCATATGGCATCAGCCAAGGTACCTGGAGATGGAGCATGCAGTTTCAAAGTAGATTATTCATGTATATGCACTTATCCAGAACCATGGCATTCTTTGGTGTTTTTGCTAAAGACACCTTGCCCTGTGGGTCCTCTCTATATGGCCTGGACTTTTCATAGCATGGTGGACTCCGGGTAATATAACTTTTTACTTCTTGGTTTGGGTTCAAAGAGAACAAAAAGGAAGTTCTAGTCTTCATAAAGACTATGCCCAGATCTGGCTTGGTGTCACTATAGACATAACTCTATTGGTCAAGGTTAGTCCCAGGCCAGCCCAGAACAAAGGGGAGAAAAATTAGATGCTATAAGTACTCCTAGCATCGAGGGGAAAGTGTCAAAAAAACTTGTAGCCATCTTTAATGCATTATAGGCATTAAGAATATAATAAAATAAATGAAAGCACAACATAAATCTGCATTAGAAAAAACTCAGGGATGAGGTGAAAAAACTCAAATACAGTTGGAAATAAATGAGAAAAAATCCTTTAAAACATGAAAAACGAACAAGAGAAAAACACAGAAGCATATAAACAAAATAAGTAAAGCTTTAAGAGAAACATACAATGAAAAAAATAGACATTTAATTAAAAAAAGAAAGAAAATTATTAAAAGGATTTGAGAGATAGGGGCATACCTTAAAGATAGGCAAAGAACATCCAATATAAAAATCACTGGAGTCCCTGCAAAACAACAAGACAAGAAGTAGGAAAGCAGTAAATATAATAAAAACTATAACTCAAGAAAAATGTGCTAAGATTATTTTCTTAAATGAGACCCCTATTGAAAGAGCACATTTTTTGACTAAGAAATATGGCAAGTGATGGTCTACAAGTTATATTCTAGGCAACTTACTGGACATTAAAGATAAGGGAAAATCTGAGGTATGAGGACAAAAGGAACATATGATACAAAATTAAAGAAAAGTTAAAATATCATCAGACTTTTTCTTCTAATGAAGACTATTTTCTTAGGGCAGTTTTAGATTCACAACAAAATTGAGAGAAAGGTACAGAGATTTCCCATATACATCCTCCCCCTACACAGCCTCCCACATTATCAACACACCAAAGTGATACATTTATTGTAATTTATGAACCTACATTAAAACATCATATAACCAGTGGATTGAAGTTGCAGAAAGACCAGCTATGTGACCTTTGGCAAACTGTTCCCTGAAACCCTCATGGCCTTTGTTTTCACAGATGTAAAACATGGTAGTTGACCATGTCGGTCTCAGTGTTGTGAATAGCATCATAGAAAAATGTGTAGGGACACCTGGGTGACTCAGTGGTTGAGCATCTGCCTTCTGCTCAGGGCGTGATCCCAGAGTCCCGAGATGGAGTCCTACATTGGGCTCCCTGCATGGAGTCTGCCACTACCTATGTCTCTACCTCTCTCTGTGTATCTCTCATGAATAAACAAAAAAATCTTTTTAAAAATGTGTAGATTATACTTAGACTGTTTGAATTTCTATGATTCTAAGTATTTTCTACCAACTTAACTGGTATCTCATCTTCTGTTGCCGAACTGTTTTTGCAGACCTGAAGGTCATCACACTGAGTAGTTTCCAGTCTGGGTAAATATGTTTTCAGACCATTTCTACACATGCTGAAGAACAGCCAGAGCAGCCAGAGGTATCCCATTATGTTACTGTAGAGAAAAGCAGTTTATTGTAGTGGTTAAAGTGTGGGCACTGGAGGCAGGATTTCAAATTATGGCTTTATAAGTTATGAACTGGGTGAACTTGGTTTTGCCTCAGTTTATTAAGCTGGAAAATGTGGATTATATAACTACCTGCATCATAAGCTGTTACAAAGATAACATTAGCTAATAGATGAAAAGTGCCTAAAATAGTGACAGATAGATAATAAGAGGTCAAATTCAATTAGTATTAATACTATTGGGAATAACTGTGTCTATTATAATTTCATAATGTATACCATAATTTTAGGAGCTTGATTTTTTTCTGATAAATTTTTTAAGTTAGAATTTTTTAAGTTGGGTTCATGTTTTATTTATGCAAATAATTAACTTTCTGAGTCTTAATTTTTCTCATATGTAAAATAAGAATAATACCAAATTGTTCAAATTGTAAGACTATAGAGCATATAATGAATATAAACTTTCCAGCACTGCCTTAAACACCCAAGATGCATATCTGTCCACTGAAATATCTATAGTGTAAAATTGTCTCTGGGAGGCAGCTATGAGCCAGGGACTCTAATTTAGAGATACCTTGTTTCCAGTGAGATCCTGGTCCTAGATACAGGATCTTCTTACAACAGAAGAAGAGAAGACTGAATGGGCTTTTAAGAAGACTAGTGTCCTACTAGATATCTATCCAAAAGATACAAAATAGTGACTTGAAGGCACACATGAATCCAATGTTTATGGAAACCATGTCCACAATATCCAAAATATGGAAAGACATACATAAGTGTGTATATATATAATAGAATATTACTGAGCCAACAAAAAGAATGAAATCTTGCAAATGCAACAATGTGGGTGGATCTAGAGGCTATTATGCTAAGTGAAATAAGTCAAAGAAAGACAAATACCATATGATTTCACTTATATGTGGAATTTAAGAAACAAAACAGATGAACATATGAGAAGGAAAGGAAAATTAAATAAGATAAAAACACAGAGGGAGGCAAACCATAAGAGACTCATAATTCTAAGAAACAAACTAAGGGCTGCTGGAGGGGAAGTGGGTGCACGGCAATGGGATACCTTGGGGATGGGCATTAAGGAGGGCACTTGATGTAATGAGCACTGGGTGTTATATACAATTGATGAATCACTAAATTCTACCTCTGAAACTAATAATACACTATATGTAAACTAAATTGAATTTATATAAAATATTTTTTTAAAAAGACTAATGTCCTTTCTTACGATCTCGGCACCCTGACTAGGTGCCAAGCTCTAAGAGAAACCATAAACTGTTAGAAACTTGTAATGTAAACTATAAAAGAAAACTACATATATGCAAGCTGTATAAAACTATCAATTCCTTTTTTTTAAGATTTATTTATTTATTTATGTGAGAGAGGGAGAGAGCATGAGCAATGGAGGGGGGAGCAGGGGAAGAGGGAGAAGCAGACTCCCTGCTGAGCAGAGAGCCCAGTGTGGGGCTCAGTCTCACGACCCCAAGATCATAATCTGAGATCAAGGTGGATGTTTAACTGACTGAGCCACCTGGGTGCTCCTCAATTCTTTTTTTTTTTTTTTTTAACAGACTTCTTTATTTGAGGGCAGGGTGAGAGAGAAAGTGCACCATGGGTGCTTGCAAGCAGAGGGAGGGGCAGAGAGAGAGAGAGGGAAAGAATTCTCAACCAGAGTCCCCACTGAGTGTGGAGCTCACGTGGGGTTTGACCAGGACCCTAAGATCAAAACCTGAGCCAAAATCAAGAATTGGCCACCCAACCTACTGAGCCATCCAGGTACCCCCAAAACTAACAACTCTTGTTGAAAGCGACACAAAAAGAAAATAAAAATTAATTCAGAGGTTGTGGAACAAAGGAATCAAAGTATATTTTTGAGAGACATGTTTCTTAATCAGAAAACTGGTACAGTTACCATAGATGTGTTCACATATGTCAATCCTATTTTCTTAAACTAACGTTATTCAGAGTAATGCTGAGGCTAATTCATCTTAATTAAGCAAAGTAAGATAGTATCTTAAAATATAAGATTTTAATGGATTAAAATATTAGTAAACTCGGTTAATCAGATAATATTTATTATATTTATTTAACAAGGTAATAATCAGTTAAAGAACTAGGAGATGTACACTGAATTCCTAATTGTTTAAACATGTCTCATTAAATACTGAATTACATGACTCAAATCTAAAGTATTTAATTGCCATGGAATGACTAACATATGACAGGTTTCTGTATATTTTCACATCTAATTTTGGGTTATATAAGATACATGTAAGCCATAAAATTGTAGTATTATTGGTATATTTTGATGTCTCTCTTTTTTTTTGGATTTTTTAAATTTCTTTTTGTGAATTAACAGATAAGAAATTGGACATGATTAAGCAACATTTTGATCTAACAGAGGGTCAATTGGCCTCTCCTTTTGTTAGTCACGATGTGTGGACTAAGAATGAATTATCGATATGATTCTGGTAACTGAAAAACCATAGTGTAAAGATATTAACACTGCTTAGAAATATATTGTAAAATGAATGCTTTGAATCCATGTTAAAAATAATAGTAGTACCTCCATTAGTCCTTTTTTACCAACCATTTAACTTTTTACTTACTGCTATACTTGTCACCATATATTTCACACTGCAGAAACCTTTTAAAATTAGCATTATTATATGTGTTTGTTGATGAACATACCACCTTTTATTACCATGCATCAATTCACAGACTCAAAATTACAACTCTTCACAAAGAATTAGTGTTTCAGGGGATCCCTGGGTGGCTCAACGGTTTAGCACCTGCCTTTGGCCCAGGGCGCAGTCCTGGAGTCCCAAGATCGAGTCCCACATCTGGCTCCCTGCATGGAGCCTGCTTCTCCCTCTGCCTGTGTCTCTGCCTCTCTCTCTCTCTCTCTCTCTGTCTATCATGAATAAATAAATAAAAATCTTAAAAAAAAAAAAAAAGAATTGGTGTTTCACAAAGCATTTTCCCTTTCTACCTTACACAAAAACTTTTCCTGGGAATTTTAAATAAAAAATAACATACACTCTTGCATAAACTTACATGTATCCTGGAGACAATTTGTTACTTTATTAAAGAAGAGCAGAAACTATGCTTTTTTTCTTTTTTCTTTTTTTTTTTTTTTTTTTGGCCTTAAATTCAAGACGCTTTTGCTCTAAGATCTGGCTTTTTAAGTAATTCATTTTAGCCAGGCAACTTAAAACTCCCCCTCTGCTGTATTGGTACTATTTGAGTAATGACATAAAGGCATGCCATTTATATGCAATGTGATTAATTGGCAAAGAATTGCTGAGAATTTATATTGACCAGAGAAGATAAAGAAATGGAGCAGATTCATATCTGACCCTTGCAGATTTAAATTTTTACCAAGTTAACCTGTGTAGTAAGTACATCTTAAAGAGAAAGCTCTCATATTATCAGAGTGGAAGAAAGACTCTTACATGCAATAGGTGTACATTTGTCGAGTGAATAAATCCATCAGTTAGAAATCTTAACTGTTTGGGAAGTAACCCAGTAAGCAGTGCCCCCAGAAAAATAAAAAAAGAATGATGATAAAATAGGAAAGATGGCTTTTCTTAGGTAACTTGTATTGATCTTTCTCGAAATTTTAACACGTAAATGATGGATGCATTTATTCCTTAATTTCCCTCTTGTTTTTGTGGTTAGACATACAGAGCTTGGCATCATTTGTATATTTTCAACAAATGAATCTACAGCATGGAATTTTCTTCATCAGCTCACAAAGCAAAGCATGTTATTTGGCATTTCATTCTTACTCCTGAGAAAAGCCCAGAAAATTGACACAACTGTGGGGTGCTGATCACACTTTGTTCTTATAAGAAGAGAAATATGCTCTTTGTTTTTACATTTTCTCAGTTGTCTTGGGAGCAAAACTGCCTCCAGCTACGTGTGGGCTTAGTCTCTGACGTCCATCTTATGGGTGTCACCTGCTAAGGTGAGGAGTCTGGAATAGCCCAGACACATTATGTATGGGTGGCCTTTTGTTTACGGCAGACAAAGCCAAAATCCTCAGGATTACTTGAAGATATCATATAACACACAAGATGGAGTTACTATTATTCCCCTCTAAGACATATAGTGTTTCCCCTGGGCAGAGAAAGGAACGCAGAGCCAATCATATGAAGACAGAACCCATTAAAGATTTATGCAAGCCTGAATTACTTGGCTTTAAACTATTTTCTTCTCCCTCACTTTTCCCCCTCTTTTTCTCTTTAATAAGAGGGACATTTCTTCCTGAACAGCAAAGCTGATGTAGATAGTATCACTGGTAATCCTTGGCTTAAGCACAGAGCTTCTAAATGGCTTGAATTAGGCTGGAAGATGGGGCTGTTTGATTTTCCTTCCTTTTTGTTTCTGTTTTCAAGGCTCTGTCACCAAATGTCCCACTAAACTAGCATTTATGTGGGCTTGGGGCCTCTGTGTGTAAGTTTCCTTTTAAGCATAGTCAATGAAACAGCTTTGAAGCTGTTGAACTGTGTAAATGTTATATTAACATTTTCTCTCGCAATTATAGACATTTACATGGTCTTGTTGAAATAGCGCTTTCAGAGGGAGGAAAAAAATACCAGAAGTGAAGGTACACAATGAAATGAAAAAGCAGCAGTGTGCTCTATTTATTTAGTTTCTGAAATAAATCATTTCGACTTTTAATTTACACTTCTCTAAGATGGTGGTTAAGAATAGACAAACAAAGGATACTGTGAGAAATAATTTCATTTTGTTCCTTTGTTACATTAGATCATTTAATTTCCACTTGGTTTGCATATGGAGATTTGGCCACTGCACCCTGTTCTTTAAATTTGCTAACTAATAACAAGGACTCGGGAAGCTCATTCTAAAGACCTAAGACTCATGGGTGATGATTCAAAAATTATGAGACTACAAGTAGTTGTCCAGTTATAAGAAGAAAGGCAAATAGAGTAAATTAGACATTAATCCGAAGCATTCCCAACTATCCATGTCCCTATTTAACAGAAACCATAATGTGCTTTCAAATTGAAAAGATTTGAATCATTCCAGTAACTACCACATCTGTGATCTTTTCACTGCACGCAGTCTGATGAACAGGTTAGAAAAGGGAAGATATAATCACTTATACTCTAAGGAAATATTTTAATAGTCTAATTTGGGTCTCTTTGTGCATACAGAGCAATCATTTACGGATGCACATTATCAGTAAAATTCAGAGTAAAATCATCTCCTTTCACATTGACACTACTAAATTTATTTTTTTGTGAAGATCAGTCATTATAATCTTAACATTACACCACAGGACTCTTTGCTGTTGATAGTCTTAGGTTCAATGATAGACTTCCTTCATTGTGTACATATATGTATATGTGTGTGTGTGTGTGTGTGTGTGTGTGTGTGTATACTGTCTTTGAGCCAAATCAAAGCAAAGAGCATGTCCGTGATGAAACCGTTGCTCAGCAACTGAGCTCTCCACTGGTCTGACGGTTGCTTTCTCTCCAGCAGAGCAGATATGCAAGACGGACAGATGCACTGATCCTCAACACAGTATCAGATTGTGTTATGTGTATTTCAGAAGCTGATAGCTGTAATCTTGTAGCAGTACTCTCTATACATCACTGAACTTCTACAGACAAACTTTAAAAAGTACATTGTTACATAAGGCCATAGTTCTAGCTATCAAATTCATTTTCTATTTTTTAAAATGGCATTCTAGAAGATCTAATTTGGTTGTCTTTATGTGATCTCTAAGTACCGATATGATTATGTTAAAATCCACAAAATTAGTTTTTCTTTTTTTTTTAAATTAGTTTTTCTATAGTGTGTTTTATGCATTGGCCCACTTGAGAATCCATATGTTGGTTTCTACGGTAGTAACATGTCTCTTCTGTGATAAGAAACAATTTTAATTGGAATTAAAATTCAGTATTCATAGATATATGAAAAAAAATGGAATCACAATTTTAGAGCAAAAGTTATTCTTGAAATCTAATTAATCCATTCATTACCATTCGAATGGTCCTCAAAAGAAAGCAGGGGTAGCCATCCTTATATCAGATAAACTAACATTTACCCCGAAGACTGTAGTGAGAGATGAAGAGGGACACTATATCATACTTAAAGGATCTATCCAACAAAAGGACTTAACAATCCTCAATATATATGCCCCGAATGTGGGAGCTGCCAAATATATCAATCAATTAATAACCAAAGTGAAGAAATACTTAGATAATAATACACTTATACTTGGTGACTTCAATCTAGCTCTTTCTATACTCGATAGGTCTTCTAAGCACAACATCTCCAAAGAAACAAGAGCTTTAAATGATACACTGGCCCAGATGGATTTCACAGATATCTACAGAACTTTACATCCAAACTCAACTGAATACACATTCTTCTCAAGTGCACATGGAACTTTCTCCAGAATAGACCACATACTGGGTCACAAATCGGGTCTGAACCGATACCAAAAGTTTGGGATCGTCCCCTGCATTTTCTCAGACCATAATGCCTTGAAATTAGAACTAAATCACAACAAGAAGTTTGGAAGGACCTCAAACACATGGAGGTTAAGGACCATCCTGCTAAAAGATGAAAGGGTCAACCAGGAAATTAAGGAAGAATTAAAAAGATTCATGGAAACTAATGAGAATGAAGAAACAACCGTTCAAAATCTTTGGGATGCACCAAAAGCAGTCCTGAGGGGGAAATACATCGCAATACAAGCATCCATTCAAAAACTGGAAAGAACTCAAATAAAAAAGCTAACCTTACACCTAAAGGAGCTAGAGAAAAAATAGCAAATAGATCCATTCATTATCCAATAAGGAAACTGAGGGAGACTAAATGAATGCTTGTAAAAAGAAGATTCAAACTAGAATTACATACATTAAAGATATTGAACATATGAAATATTCTTTCTGATGTGCATCTTAAAATAAAATTTCAAGCTAAGTACATTTTTACTTAAACTTATTTTATGAAAGAGTAACATAAATTCCATTAATTAATTAATATAATTTAATGTTTTATGTCAACTTATATTATTAAAATGTCTGTATTGGGATCCCTGGGTGGCGCAGCGGTTTGGCGCCTGCCTTTGGCAGGCGGGTCCCCAGGACCGAGTCCCACGTCGGGCTCCTGGTGCATGGAGCCTGCTTCTCCCTCTGCCTGTGTCTCTGCCTCTCTCTCTCTCTCTCTCTCTCTCTCTGTGACTATTAAATAATAATAATAATAAATAAATAAATAAAATTTAAAATGTCTGTATTTATTAAATAGGAAGAATTGAGTAATTGAACTTACTCTAATCTTACTAACTTAATCTAGTTCTGGTTTTCTCAAAATTTTCCTCTAGCAGACAACATTCCAGGAAAAGAATTGCTTTGTCCAACAAATTAATCTGGAGGCACATTAGATTCTTTCTTTCTTTCTTTCTTTTCCTTTCTTTCTTTCTTTCAAATAAAAAATCTTTCTTTTTCTTTCAAGTAAAAAATCTGGAGACATTGGTAGGCCCAAACTATCCTTATTTATTTGCAAGATTTTCAGAGTTTCAGATTATTTTTTCCTTAAAGATAATGAGCCATTTAACATAAACTTAAATATCTTTCAAATACCTGAAATCACCTAAAACAGCAAACTCAACAAACTAAAGGAAAAGTTAACAGTTATAAAACATGCTTAGAAACTGAAATGTTACTTTATGAGGAACAATTCATATAGTGAAAAAGATGAAAATCACAATGACAATGTTTTCCAAGTTGATAAGCCATGAATAATTTAAGAAAAGACCAAAATTTAACAATCAGTTTCATTTGATCAATACAACTAATTTCATCAAGACTTACCTGAGAACACCAATTAGCTGAATATATACAAATGAGAGAAAGTAAAAACTTTTGCTAAAAACCCAAAAGAAATTCACAAATCCATCAGCATATAAAATCCTTTATACACATGCAAGAACCTCCTGTTTCCCTTCAGAGTGCATTGATTCACATTTTATAATCAATCCTAATAAACTTAATGATATCAGTTACAAGAAATAAAAAGGCTAGAAAATTTGCTGTATATTACTACCTGCTCTAAGTGTCAATTGATAGCTTGATAGTAGAAGACAAAAAATATTTTAAGTAACAGTTAAAATAATTAATTAATTACTTAATCAAAGTCAGTATACAAATTAAGCCAAATTGGTAACTATAGAGATAGTGAAGAGTAGTTGGATTCTGGATATTTAGAAGGTTGGGAATTTCTTAAAAAAATGGATCTGTGGTGTGAGGGGAAAATAGAATCAAGAATGACTTCCCCAATTCTTTTGTCCTGACCCTGAAGGATAGAGTTAGAGCCAACTAACATTAGGAAGGAAAAATTGTGTGAGGTCACCAAGGGGAGATTTTGATAGAAGAGGATAGAGAGGGGCAAATTACACAAGTTTCATGTTACAGAATATTTGTTTGTTCCTTTTACCATGACTTGTCTGAATCACCAAGTATGAAATAATATTTTATATTTAGTTTTTCATTATGTATGCACTTACATGAATTTAACTAGTTTTGGGAGAAATATAAAGATATATAGAAAAAGGTAAACTTTAAATAATGTGTGCTATACTGCCCAACATTGTGCTAAATGAGCACAATATCCAAGAATAAGGATTGGGTAAAAGAGATTCATTTGCTATTCCCTTGGTTATATCATTGCTGTGTCTCCTGCAGTAGGAGTCTGTCATGATATGATTTTGAGATTTTGTTTTGTTTTTGTTTTTGTTCTGTTCTTATATATATATATATATGTATATATATATATATAATGATGTTTTATGTACATATATGTATATAATATATACATATATACAATATACATATATTTTATATATATATACATATATATATAATGAGTCTTAAATATAAGCCAAGTGCCTAAAAGCCACTTTGAATTGGCTGACATTATAAAAAGATAATAAATTACTATCCAGTAGGAATATATATTCGGCCATGTATATTGTACCTTATTTTTAATTTAATATGCTTTCAAAAATAATGTACTCTATAAAAATTAATTTTAAAAACAGGTTCAGTATAAAATGAGACTATGTGGTACATATTTATAAAAGCAAGGAAATACATTCACATTTTAAATTAAATTATATGAAAGTAGGTTACATTTTCAACATTTTGATGCTAAAATGAGAAAAACCTCAGGACTATTTTGAATTTAAATGAGGCAATTCCTCAATTTTAACTACTGAGTTTTACCCACATGTTTATCATTATGATAAAAAAGAGTATTCGTTTTGTAACCTTTAGAATATGAGTCATAAGCGGGTAGGATTATGTTATCAGAATTCCATTTTTCTTTCAATATTTATTCAATATTGTGGTTTCTTTTTCCTGAAGTTTTATTTTCTAATTTTTCCTATGGCTGCAAATTTGTGGAGGTGTTTTCTGCCATTTCTCTTTCTCTCTTTCTTGAGCTATTGACATTTTTTTTAAACTTTAATTCCAGTGTAATTAACATACAGTGTTGTATTCATTTCAGATATACCATATAATGATTCAACAATTCTATACATTACTCAGTGTTCATCAAGATAAGTGCACTCCTTAATCCCCATCACCTATTTTACTCATCCCCAGTCTACCTCTCCTCTGGTAACCATCAATTTGTTCTCTATATATAAGAGTCTGTTTTGTCTCTCTCTCTCTTTTTATTTTTTTCTTTGTTCATTTGTTTTGTTTCTTAGATTCCACGTATGACTGAAATCATACAGTACTTGTCTTTCTCTGACTAGCTTGTTTTGCTTAGCATTATAGTCTCTAGATCCATTCATATTATTGCAAATGAGAAGATTTCATTCTCTTTTATGGCTGAATAATATTCCATTATATATATATATATAATATTACATACATACAAATATATATAAAAATACACATGCAAATATATACATAGGTACATACAAATATATATGTGATATGTATATATCACATCTTTTTTATCTATTCATCTATTAATAGACACTTAGGTTGCTTCCATAATTTGACTATTGTAAATAATATTCCAATAAACATAGAGATGCATATATTCCTTTGTTTTTTTTTTTTAAACTTTTTTTAATTTTATTATTTATTTATGATAGTCATACAGAGAGAGAGAGAGAGAGAGAGAGAGAGAGGCAGAGACACAGGCAGAGGGAGAAGCAGGCTCCATGCACCGGGAGCCCAACGTGGGATTCGATCCCGGGTCTCCAGGATCGCGCCCTGGGCCAAAGGCAGGCGCCAAACCGCTGCGCCACCCAGGGATCCCTTGATGCATATATTCCTTTGAATTAGTGTTTTTGTTTTCTTTTGAGTAAATACTCAAGTAGTGCAATTACTAGATTGTAGGGTAGCTCCATTTTTAATTTTTTGAGGAAACTTCATAGTGCCTTCCACAGAGGCTGCACCAGTTTGCATTCCCACCAATCGCACATAAAGGTTCCTATTTCTCCACATCCTCACCAATACTATTGTTACTTTTGTTTTTATTTTAGCCATTCTGACAAGCATGAGGAAATACCTCATTGTAGTTTTGATTTGCATTTCCATGATGATAAGTGATGTTGAGCGTCCTTTCATGTTTCTAGTGGCCATCTGAATATCTTTTTTATAGAAATGTCTGTTCATGTCTTCTGCCTATTGTTTAAATTGAATTATTTCTTTTTTGTGTTAAATTGTGTAAGTTCTTTATATTTACTAGCCCCTTATCGGATATGCCACTTGTAAATATCTCTCCTATTCAGTAAATTCCCTTGTAGTTTTGTTGGTTGTTTCCTTTACTATGCAGGAGCTTTTTATTTCAATATAACTTCAATAGTTGATTTTTGCCTTTGTTTCCCTTGCCTCAAGAGACATATCATAAAGACTTGGCTATGGCTGTAGTCAGGAAAAATTACTGCCTGTGCTCTCTTCTAGGATTTTTTGGTGTCAGTTTTCACATTTAGGTCCTTAATTCATTTTGAGTTTATTTTTGTGTGTGGTGTAAGAAAGTGGTCCAATTTGCTAAAATCATTTGTTGAAAAGACTGTCTTTTCCCTATTGCATATTCTTGCCTCCTTTGCCAAAGATTAATTGACCATGTGACTGTGGGTTTATTTCTGGACTTTCTATTCTGTTCCATTAATGTATGTGTCTATATTTGTGCAAGTACCATACTGTTTTGATTACTACAGCTTTGTAATATAACCTGAAATCTGAAATTGTGGTACTTCCAGTTTTGTTTTTATTTGTCAAGATTGCTGTGGCTATTCAGGGTCTTTTGTGATTCCACTCTAATTTTAGGATTGTTTGTTTTAATTCCGTGAAAAATGCTGTTGGTATTTTGATAGAGATTGCATTAAATCTGTAGATTGCTTTGAGAATTTTAAAAATATTTGTTCTTCCAATCCATGAGCATGGAATGTCTTTCCATTTCTTTGCATCATCTAATCTATTGCCATTTCTGTCAGTCATCTTTCTCTTCTGTCCAATATTGTGTGATCTTCGAGTTCTCTTATAGCATTTTAAAAATGAGTAGACAATTCTACACAGATTAGAAAAATAAGGAAATATGGAGATACAATCATCACTATAATGTGAGACTTTGAATAAAGTTACATCAGGCTTGATAATGACGATTCTTTCCATAAAATTTTTGAAGGATATAATTCCATTTAAAGCAATCCAAACAAAATTTATTGAGAACAGATTATGGCCAAGAAAATTACTAGTTTCTGCAAAAAGACACACAAAAACATTTTGAAAAGTCATTTATCTTGTCCTCTTAAGGTTCACTATCCAAGAAAGAAATGTACAGACGTAAGTGAATTACAAGGCAAACAAAAACCAAACCAGAAAAATACTAAGAAAGGAATTAAAGATAATGAAGGCATTAGTCTGTAAATAGGCATGTGGTATGCTATGTTTACAAATAACAGATGCAGTCAGTAACATATAATGTTTTTCCAAAAGCCAACAGAGAAGAGAAATGTGCAGACTATTTTTATATAACTAAAATACTTTTATTTATGACTTTTACAATGTTCAAATCTGTAGTAGGTAGGGTAACTCTACTCTCACAATTTACATTACAAATGAGAAAAAGTAGTGCCCATATGGACATTTCTGAAGAGTAGCAAAATTAAAGTAGCTTTCAAATTATTTCCTTTAACCAGAAATTAGGTTGCACACCATGTTATAAGGGTAGGGAGTTCTCAATCTGTACTCCAGTCTAGGTACTGAGAAAAGAGAAAATATTCACAAGTTTTCAAGTGCTTATACCAAACAATCCTAACCTCTGCCACTAATTCGTAATCTTTTGTGCATTTTCAACTACTATTGTTCCCCCCAACTTATGCAAGTTCATATTTTCATGATTTTCAAATGAATTCTTTGTCTAGAATATTCTTCCTATCTTCCTCCACAGTAATCTGTTTTATTTATTTTTTCCTGTTCAGCATCCTTTCCTCTCAAAAAACAAACTTTAATTTTCTTTGGGAAATAATGCCTCTCTTTTCATTCATGTGGCTCAGATGTGGTTAATCTATTCCTCCACATACATCCCACTGAAATGTTAAGTGAGTGCATGTGCTCTAAGCTTTATATTCTTTTCCCCGGTGAGTGGATGAGAAATGGGTAGTTATTGAATTCATACCAACAAGCATCAAGCCTAGGGATTTTGCTCAATGGATTGGAAGAAAACAGTCTTGCCTCTGAGGTTAGTAATCAGCTAGAATGAAAGGCTGGGATGCTGATGTCCATCTCATTCCACAGGAAAGAATTTGCCTAAAAATTAAGCCATGGAAAAGGAAGGAAGAAGGAAGGAAGGGAGGCAGGGAGGGACGGACGGAGGGAGGGAGGAATGAAGGGGAAAATTAAGGGAAAGAAGACAAATGTATGGGGGAAGAACAGATTCTTGATATGTTTTTTAGTTGATAGTGAGTTTTACCCTTGGATATGTCATTCATGCAAGCCAATATGGTCCACTTCTTACTTAACCAGGGTTTATTTTGAGTTTCTGACACTTTTAACCAATTCATTGGTCTGTTCAAACTTTAAATCTCATCAGGAGCACAGGCTCTGCAACTTCAGGACTCTTCCTTAACTCTTCAGTTCAGTTTAGGACCCTGTACCCATACAGAACCCTCAGGTAGCTTTATCCTTTCACACTCCTCACAAAACTCTACCATCATAAATAATGTATTTCTTTGTATTCCCAGGTATGCTGTAAGATCCATGGGAGGGGGAAGTAGTTTTATTCAACTATCTTTCCTTTATCCTAGAATACATATTAAGGTATCAAGAAACATATTAAGGTAATACATAATACATAATACATGTAATATGTAATTTACATATTTAATATGTAATACATAATACATATTAAGGTATCAAGGTTAAATGAAGTAATAAAATCAAGTCATAGAAAGAAACATCAAAAGTATTTCAGGTATGAGCTGTTTAAGCAGAAATCAGAGATACAAACTGGAGAAGCATGTGAAATTGCTGTGGAGGTTTAATAATGTTGATGGTATGTGTAGTATATTAGCTAAGAAAGATGGTTAAGCCTACAGAGTTCATTGTCAGAGATAGTTTCATGGAGGTTATTGAGTTAGAGACTAAAACTGGTCAGCTAAAAGATCAAGCTTTAGGAGAATACAAAGAAATAGTGTAATTTTTTAAAGACTGCTAGAATTAATGAAAAATCATAGATATAACAATTTTGTGACTCCTCGATTTACAAGGCTCAACTTTTATTTGTAATCAGTCTGTAATTGGTACTCAGATGCGGGGATCTGGTGGCCATATGAACTCTTCTTTCCCCTTTCTGCTATTTCAATTACTCAGAACTGCTTTCCTTCATTCTTCTTTAATTTCTCATTTCTCTTGAAAGACTCAAGGGCCTTCAGTCCCAAGTACATAACTGTCTGGGTTGATTTCTTCTGTGGCAGAATTTGGAATAAGCAAACAAAAGACCAGTCCCCAGGCAACTCTTCTCTCCTCTTCATCCTCACAGTGTCCTGACACCGAATGAAGTTGAGCATGTGCTCAACTGTTTATGAGCGGCTCTTATTTTCTTTCCTGTAAAATCCTCAGTCATTTTTTTCTTCTAATCATTTGTTTGCTATTCTAATCATTTTACATCATTCTTTTTTTAAAGATTTTATTTATTTATTCATGAGACACACACACAGAGAGAGAGAGAGAGAGAGGCAGAAGGAGAAGCAGGCTCCCATCGAGAGCCCAATGTAGGACTCCATCCCAGATCCCAGGATCATGCCCTGAGCTGGAGGCAGATGCTCAACTACTGAGCCACTCAGGTGCCCTGATTTACATTCTTTAAGTTTCCAAGATACTAAACATTATTGGATTTGAGTTTTGCAAATATATTCTCTCAATTTGTGATTTGTAGGTCAACCTCCTCCTCTGACCACCAACCACCACCACTCTCTTTATGTATCTTTTACTGAAAAGAAGTTCTTAAATTTCATAGAGTTGAATTTACCAATCTTTTATGGTGTATTACCTTTTCCATCTTGTTTAAAAAGTCCTTTTCTATTCTCAAGATCACAGAAATATTTTCCTACATTGTTTTCTAAGTTTTATGGCTTAGTCTTTCATCTGTCATTGATCTACGTGTGAGTAGAGTCCCTTTTTCATAAAAATAAAAGCTAAGTATGGCTAATTAATTGTTCTAGCATCATTTATTGAAATGGCTTCCTTTCTCCAATATTCTAAATACCAACCCTAATATTTATCATGTCATAAGTTTTCATATGGTAGGTTTTCTATTTAGTTCTCTTTGTATTTGTCTTTCCAGGCACCAATATCATATATTTATTAGTTATTGGAGCTTTATAATAATTTTTTTATATTTGGTAATGCAGCCCCATTCCACCCAACCTTGTTGTCCAGCAGTATCTTATTCTTGTTTCTTTATTTTTACATGTAAATGAAGGACTCAGCTTCCAAATTCTATAAGCATATATATGACTAATGAAACAAATCTACTGAGATTATTACACTTATTGAATTGATGCTATAACTTAGGAAAGATGTGATAACTGCAATATTGGAACATACAGTTTAAGAACATGGAATCTTGGGGATCCCTGGGTGGCTCAGCGGTTTAGCGCCTGCCTTTGGCCCAGGGAGGGATCCTGGAGACCCGGGATCGAGTCCCACGTCGGGCTCCCGCCGTGGAGCCTGCTTCTCCCTCCTCCTGTGTCTCTGCCTCTCTCTCTCTCTCTATGTCTATCATAAATCAATCAATCAAAAAAAAAAAAAAAACATGGAATCTCTCTTCTCACCCACTTAGATATTATAACTTCCTTTCTTTAAGATTTTTATTTGAGAGAGAGAGAGTGAGCAAGAAAGGGAGAGAGAGCACAAGTAGGGGGAGGAAGAGAGAGAAAAGCAGACTCCTCACTGAGCAAGGAGCCCCATGTGGGGCTGAATCCCAGGACCCTGAGATCATGACCTGAGCTGAAGGCAGATACTTAGCCAACTGAGGCACCCATGCACTCCTAGATATAATAACTTTCAATATGATTTTCTCCAAAAGGCTTCTACACTTGTATTAGATTTTTTAAGTTTTCTATTCTTTTGATAATTATATGAACAGTATTTTAATATTTTATAGCCCTTTGTGGTTTATGCATTAAAATACATTTCTGTCTATTGCTTTGTATATAGCTTTTTAATTGACATTCTTTGAGTTTTTAATATAGACAGTTTTGTTTTTACCTATACAATTTTTAAACCTTTAATTTTTTTCATGCTTTCCTAAACTTAGACTTCTATTAAAATGCTGAATCGAAGGGCCAACAGCAGTCATTCTTGTCTCGTTTCCCTTCCAATTCATCTTTCTGCTTGTTACAGATTTTCTTTTGCAGATCCTATCTATGAGGATAAGGACATTTCTTTGTGTTGCTTGTTTCTGTTTTTAATTATAGATGTTCAATTTTATCAAACTGATCCTCATTGAGAAAATGAGCTTTTTCCCATTTTAAACTGTTGTTAATGGAGCATTATTTTAGGAAATATTTCTTTTGTTAAACCACACTCGGTTTAATACCTGGAGTAATTCCACCTTGGTCATAAAGTATTAAGATTTTTATATAATACTTGACTCTGAATATTTGGGATTTTTTTCATCTGTTTCCAAGTGACTATGTTCCCTACTTTTCTTTATTTGTGCTATGTATATCAATCTGTAGTATCAGGATTAGACTAAATTCATAAAAAGATTAAGGAATGTTTCTATGATTTCTGTAATATGGAATATTTTGTATGAGAACACATTAATTTGATTATTGATTATAACTATATTTTATTGGTGAAATCATCTGATTTGTGTGTTCTCTATGGAAAAGTTTTTACTATTGATTTTCTTTAATGAGTGTTGGATTATGCAGGTTTTCTATTTCTTCTTAAGTGAGTTTTGATAAGAATGCATTTTTCTAGGAATTTAATGATTTTTTTTACATTTTATTTACACAAAGCTATCCTTTTTTTTCCACAAAACTATTCTAATCATGATCACCATCATCTCAGATTATATATATTATAAAATTATAAAATGCTTATACATCATTTACTACATGCTGTGTTGTTCTGTTTACCATATATTTCATATTTATTCCAGGTGCCATTCACTGAAATAGATTTCATTATTTTCTCCTTTTTTACTGATGGTGAAATTGAAGTAGAGACAATTTGTTAACTTGACTGTGATCATACATAAATAAGTTGTGGATCTTGCATATAAATATACCCAATCTAGGAGCACCTGGGTGGTTCAGTTCCTTAAGTATCTGCCTTCAGCTAAGGTCATGATCTCTAGATCCTGGGAATGAGCCACGAATCAAGCCTCCTGCTCAGTGGGGAGTCTGCATCTCCCTCTCCCTCTGCCTGTCTCCCCAACTTGTGCTGTCTCTCTCTGTCTCTGAAATAAATAAATAAATAAAATATTTACAAAAATAAAAATAAACATATTTAATCTGGCTATGAAATTTAGATTTGTAAGCATAGAAACTACATTGGCTTTTACTCTCTACATCTACAGCTGTGGTCATGTCCTCTTTTCCCTTCCTAAAATAATTTGTTTGTATACTTATCCTTTATGTCTTGATCACTCTTACCAGAGGATTGTCAATATTATTAGATTTTTTTAGCACCTGCATTTGTTTTTTTGCATCCTTTTCATTGTACATTAGCTTTAATTAATTTCTTTACTTGTTTTATATTTATAATTTATTTTCTCCTCTCTTAGTTGATACAGAGTTTATATTCCTGGTTCAGGAGTTCAACAGTGGAGGGGGAGTAAGTCTTTCTATGTAATTTCAGGAATACAAGCTCACTATAGGTATGGATAGTCCAGGTATCTCTATTTTTTCTCTATTCCAAGGTTTCTCAATCCTGGCACTATTGACATTTCGCACCAGATAATTATTGAAGAATTTTCATATATTTCAGGATGCTTAACGTCATCTCTAGTCTCTGCTCACAAGAGTCCCCAAATTGTGACAAGCAATGTCTCCAAACATTTCCAAACGTGAAAGTGGAGGGGGCAGCAAAATTTCCCCTGAGAACTGTTACACAGAAAAAAATATAAAAATTCCCAATTTTGTAATTTAGAGTGGAAAATTAACTTAATATGAATAAATGGAATCATCCCTAAATACAAGTTATTTTAGATTAGAGCAGTAATTCTCAGCTAAGTATTTTAGATAAAAATAGGGAATAGTTGTATCAAATAAATAATGAGCACCTATTTTATTTATTTTTATTTTTTGAGCACCTATTTTAAATTTTAAAAAATGAAAAAACATTTTAAATGTTTTTTAAATTAAAAAAGCTACTGATGTTGTCATTGAATTTTTATCTACCCATGGAAATGTTTTAAGGCTGATCTAAAAACAGAAAGGATATAGCAAGGTAGATTTATACCTTATTGTATTTTTTTCTTTGTATACTTTAGTCACTATAAAAACTACAGCAGTTCATAGGCTTTTTGCATTTAAATAGTTAAATATTCTTCTTTCCGTTTTGTAGTACTCTAATATTGGCACATAAAGGTATTTTTAAGAGTATGCATCATGCATTTGTCAACCAGGTAGAAAAATAAAGTATAAAAGATATTCAGCATCCTGATTCTGAAGATATTTCATTAATTTTACATGTTGGGCAGGAAAGAAACTAGTGCACTCTGGCAAAGGGAGCTGCTGAAGAAAATAGTTTACCAGATTGTATTCTCTCCCCTGAATCACATTTAAACACATAAGTTCCTATGCAGGATGCGAGGACACATATCATGGTGTTTCATGACCTATTTTTTTTCTAACAAATATAAAACTAAAGCCCCGACCTCCCTAAAAACCATTGGGTGATTTTATGACATTTTCTCAACTCTCTGAGTATTTGATACATTAGTAAAATTTACTTTCATTTGAAGAGAAAACCACAAAATGGTACTTAGACTACTGAGGAGAGTTTCACTATGAATAATGGCAGTTGTGCATTACAGTGAATTCCTCAGGCAAATGCAGTGATTTACTCTGCAAAACTGTTAATGGAATGTGAACTAAGAAAGTACTACCTAGCTGATTCTTACAGACTTTGATATATGAAAAGATGAAAATGGTTTCTAAATGACAGGTTCTTAATATATGAATAACTGGTATTTCTGAAATCCTTAAAATGCTTAAAGAGAATGTTGTCTCTTACAGAGCTTAAACATTTCTGTAAAATCTTAGATGCAAACAAATTGGGAAGGATTTATATATGCAAACACACACACACACAAGACACGGTCTCACAAACAAAGGAACTACAAGTCCCTCACTGAGCAGCAGAAAGTCTATTAGAATATATGTTCTTATTTCCTCATTGGGTATCTGCCTCACCATGTCTTCCTTTGTAGTATTCATTTACTTAGCAAAAGTTTTATGTAAATACAGGAAAAGTATAAATTTCATTATCATTTCTGTCCACATTATCTTAAATTCCTCTTTAGTACTGACTGAAATTAAAATATAGTTTTATTACATCATTTGCCCAGATTTGTAAAGGCAAGCAAAACATATATTCACTATAAGCAGCATGCTTACTAAGATTATCAAGCAATTAATGAATAGTCCACAGTTTTCTGAAAGATTGAGCCACCTAAATCTGTTTAAAAATTTTTGAGAACTTCTTACACATATATTGTTGTTGTTTTCAACTAGCTTTTAAGGCCCAGCAATACATATTAGCAATCCACCTTCTCAATCTTACCTCCCAAAGCTCACTTTAGACATTCTAGCAAAGGCTAAGAGCTATGAGCTTCTGGTATAGTCCCTTTGCCTTTGCTTAGCCATTTCCCCCAGTTGAGATATATCTTCCCTGTGTCTGAGTTTCTAACTTCTACTCATTGTTCAAGGCTAAACTCAAATACTATCTCAGTCTTAAAGCTGTCCCTAATCCTTCTAGAGAGAAAAAATCCGTTTGCTCATCTCAACTTCCATAATAGTTTATATGTCATCTCATTTTGCATAGCTATTTACAGATGTTTTCCTTCACTTGCAAGATTATAAAGTGTTGAAAGATAGGGGCTGTGTTTAATTAAATTTTCTATCATCTGAAAGGCAAATAGTCTCTAACAAATACCTATTATTGATGGAATAAGAACAGAGAGATAGATATATAAGCAGTTTACTTTAATGATAACATGACACAAAACAAAAATCCAGAAAAGATGCTGAGGGGCTTCTAATATCATAGTTTACTGCAACAGGAACCTTTTAGATCCTTAGCAGCAATAATTCCGAATTCAATAATTTGCAAGACATCTGATTTTGAAATCAGAGCTGCTGACTGAAGGCTCACAAACACAATTATGAGTTTTGCAGTTAGGAGATACTCTTTTTTTTTCCTCTCCCATAGTAAGTGCACCCTTACCAGCTGTTACGCCTGATCCTGCCATCATTTCTGCCAAAAACAACATCTTCCATCAGTCCCCTGCTTCTCAGCTGTGCCACTCCAAAACAATGTTTGCTCCTCATTAAAAATCTGCAAAACCAACTGAGAGTCAACCCACCACACAGGCAGCCCAAACCAAACTAGGGAGGAGAGACACGAAATCCGATCTTGGTTACTCACACCACTGAGAGGGTGTGCTACTGCATTCCACACAAGCTGCAAGCAATGGAGAAGCCCTGCTGGGAGTCCTGTTGGGAGGCCGTGATGGCAATCAGACCATGTGGTCATGAGGGCACGTGCTGCTGTTACAAGGTCACTGCAAAGCAAATAAACCACAAAATTAATCAGTTGCAGCTTGTGGAGACCATGCTACTGAAGAGGCACTTGTACCACCTCACCCATGTAAATTGGACCCATGGTTCTGGTCTATCACCAAAGAATAAGAAAGTTTTTATAACCAGATGGGGCTCTAAACAAAGCAATTGGCCATGGATGCTGGGTTACTGGCCTTCATGGTGGTCTGCTATGACATGAAAAGACCCAGGACATGAAGTGAAAGCAACCGAGATTGTTTGAGAAGTGAAATGAAGACGTTTCGATATTATCAGAGATCCAGGCATATTCACCAGATTTTGTGATTCTGTACCTCTTCCAGCTATACCCTAGAGATCTGGTTATAAAACTGAGGTCCTTTCATGCTCTGAGCCAGTTGCTATTCAAAAAGAGAAGTAGCAGCAATTTCAAAGTGCACTGTAATTCTAAAACATCTCTGCCTAAAGGATACATTTCCTGACAATATATATTTTTTAGCCATATATATATCACCCTATGATTTTGGGCAATGCTCGGAAATTACCAGTCCCTTCAAGGTTCAAACACTACAGGTATTTAAAACTACTATAATTACTTCTATGGTTAAACATGACAGATATGACTTCCTTCATTAAAAATACAAGGGAATAAACTAGAGATGTTCTTTTCTACAAAACACTTTGTAGGA
Source organism: Vulpes lagopus (assembly GCF_018345385.1). Classification (NCBI taxonomy): domain Eukaryota; kingdom Metazoa; phylum Chordata; class Mammalia; order Carnivora; family Canidae; genus Vulpes; species Vulpes lagopus. The sequence continues at coordinate 107,427,933 of NC_054829.1, forward strand.
AATTTGCACACATTGGCAAAAGGCTTCCATGTAGTTAAATGGCAAGAAGAAGAAATTCAATTGCAGACATCTATTTTATGAGATTAGGGATTACACTGAAGGAAAAAAACTCAATAGAGCCAAGAAAATAATTAAATATTTTGTTAAAACACCCATCTAAACATTTGTATTCTATGTCAGATTGGAAATGTACCTTGGAACCATACACCTGACTCTGGTTCATGCACAATGTTCTCAGGGACAATTCGGAGTCATCCAAAGGATGCTCAGACTGTTAAGTGTCAAGATCATTTTATCTGGCTGAACAATAGGTTCTAGATGTGCCAGATTAATCAGCAGTGTGAGAATATAAATGGGAAATAAGAAGACAATGTAGATGTCAGGTCATTCTGGACCATTAGCTCCCCAGGACATGCTCGGGACTGCTTAACTGTCATTTTAGGACAATACCCACCCATCTGCATGATGAAGAGTCTGGAAACAGCACTCCTTAGCAGAGTAAAAAAGTAAGAAAATAGAGGTTGTAGTTTTCAAATGCATATATATCCAAAAATAAAGAAGAGAACACAAGGGAATTATAAGTGAAACTAAATATTATCTCATCTATGACATGTTCTAGCATGAGTTGAAAGTAATGTTATCTGATGATAACTTTACTTCAAAAACATAGAGTATGAAAAGTTTTAACATATGTAAAAATGAGTTGAAACTAGCAGGTATCTAACAGTTTGATTTAAAATATTGAAGATGGAGAAGTAAGGCACCTAAAAAAATTTCAGTCATTTGTAGACCTAACCTATTTATCTTTTTAAATGTATATCTGCAGATAGTAATTTCTGAGATGAGTAACTTGCAAATATCTATATTATTATTAAATAATGTTTGATATATACATAATATTTTTAAAATATAAGCATATTTTTCCTTCATAATATAGCTACACTTGTAGAAAATTATGATATATCTTCATGAGACTTGTCTTTTACCTTTGAATATTATACACATTTATACACATATATGCATATACATAAAATACATATGAACAGAATTATTTAAGTTACTTATCTAATATGAATTGCCATATTAGAGAAAATAATTTTAATTTGAATTACTTATACTTACATTAATGAATGAGTTTTATATACAGCATACATCAAAATCTTTATGAAAAATATTAATGTCACATATAAGTTAGGTAGTAAGATATATAACCAATCATAACCATCAATATACGTATACTATCTTGACAAAATAGAACAATGCAAATATTCCTTAGTAATCACGCTAACTTGGTTAAAAACAGCCTCTCCCAAACATTGTTTTTAGAGAAATCATAAGATTTTTCTACAAATGACCAAATGTTTTAACAAGATTTAGAAACACTTGTGTTTTCTTCTGCAAGGAGATTCTTTATTCTAGAAAACAAACAGATAATAACATATTTATTAATATGAAGAATTAACATCCTGGTTCGTTATTTTGTAACAAAGAAAAACCATACATTATTTTGTAGTGAAGGGAAAATAAAATGTTATGACTACAATCTATTTTTAAAGCAATATTTTAGTCATCTCACTGTTAAACATAATAACACAATTTTAAATTCAATTCAGCTCGATTTTCCTGTTAATTAAGAAGACCTTAAGAATCTTTAAAACCAATGAGAAAAAAAGGGAGTCACTGCCTCTCTCAAATGAAAATGAATTATGTAAACATAGATTACATAGTGTGGGGGAATATAGGAAGGCGATTTCTGCCTTTTCTCAGCTTGCCAGGTCTGCATCTTCTCTATCATCAGCTATATGCACAAAGCACCTTACAAATCATAATAAGATAACAGACAAAATGTCATTTATGATTCATAATTATGTGTTTTACTTTCTGTCTGATATCCTACCTCAGTCATTTGTGTGTGTTTGTGTGTATGTACATATATGTGTATATATATATGCACATGTACAGGCATATACACTGCAAATACATGTATTATACATATATAGAATGTGACGGAAAGCTAGTTGTATCGGTCACTAAACTTATATTAATGTACATTGCCAAAAGTATTAGGAATGTTCATGCATGTGTGTGCGTGCGCACAAGTGCATATGTATGCACTGTTTGGAGAAGTAGTAAGCAAGAGCATAGCTTTTGATTTGATCTGCATGGTGAAAGGATTTTATAGGAAAAATTTTACATGTAAAATTACACCCAACACCTTAGTCTGATGCTAGGTGTCATGAATAACAACAACAACAAAAGATTTTTGGCTAGCTATTTAAATCCTATATTCATTTATACATGCATGCATGCATACTTATATACATACATACACATTTGCTAATTTAAGGAAGAAAGAAGTTAAAATGAGTCTGAACTAGTTTCACCATCTGCAAGTCACTAGTGAGGAACAGAATGTTTTCATCAGTCATTATGAGTCAGATCTCAATGATTAAAAACCCCAGAGCTTCTCAAGGGTATAATTTCCTAGTTCTCCACCTGCACACTTCCCAGTAGACCTCATCACCCTTGACTCTAACTAAATTCTGGAAAAGCAAGTTAATTCTAATTGAGAAGTAGAGTTAAGCAATATATGCAAAAGGAAATTATGTTGATAACCAGATAAAAGTAGCACAGGATTTTGACAAAAATATTAGCAGGGAATGCTTTCTTGGCTTTCTCTTATATCATATATTATTAGCTGACTGAAAAAAATATCATAGTAAAAAAGTAAAAATATCTTCTTGAGATTTTACATCAAATATCATCAATAGGCCAACAGACACGTTCCAGTGGCCTGAGAAGCTTAATTTTACTTCGGAGTCAATAAACCCCCAAATGATTTGGACCAATCACACATCCCTAGCTATTTAAACCCTTGAGCATTTCAAAGGAAATGTAATCTATATGATCTGATTCATTTACACTTTCCTTATCAAAATGGTATTTGTAGGAGTTATTTTATGTTACAAAAGACTTCTTTATAAAAATACTTGAAGCTGTGCTTTTTAGAAAGAATGCTGTTGAAATGGCAGATTAAGCTACTCCCCTACACCTTTAAATGTTTACAATTAGCTCAAAACTCAGAATATTTCTAGTTTCTAAGGGTACTGAATTTTCATCAAAGCATTCTATCTTTCTCAATCATGGCCAGATCACAGAGCTTTCTTTCTTGGTGCTTGTAATTCCAAGATGCCTCCATAATTACAAACAGTGCACTGTAGTTGTTCTGAGACAAAACAGCCCTCTCTGATTAAGGAACTTATAAAACAATGGGTTGAAACTGTCTTCTTAGACTTTATTTCCTCTTCAATAAGTTGTGCTAGCATCAGAAATAAATGGAATAAAATGTGGACATGCTGGAAAATTTCAAAACAAATATGAAAAAAAAAACTAAAATTTTGCTGAAAACCAACCCGGAAACAAATCCCAGCAATTGATTCTATTCAAGATTCTATCATAGGGCTTTATTTCGTTGTTATTGTTTAATTAGAATTTGGTATTATTGTCTACTTTAACTATATTTATAACATGCGGTGATAACTATAAATCTGTAGTTTCTTTGAAAACCTTAATTTAGAATAGGATCTTATTACCAAATAGTATTTTATTTTATGATCATTTGAGAGTGCCAAGTTTTACATAGTTTGAGGTTATATAACATTGTGGAATAAATGAGTCATTGGAGGAAACATACATCGCATGAACAGAATGGAACTGAGAAGAGAAATATTCTGAAGTTTTTGATACAATCCAAATCCTGTCTAATTGAGATTTATGGTTAGTCTATGTCCTGATGCAACTAAGATAACATTAATAAGTGAGAAATTACATAAAATTTCACAGTTAACAATCATTGAGCCACAAAAAGTAAAGTGGAAACAGTTGGATAACAAAATGGTGCCAGACTACTTGGGATTGAATCCTAGCTCTTGCCGCTGAATTGGTGGATGACTTTGTGCAAACCATTTAAACTCTCTGTCCATCTGTTTCCATATCTATAAAAATGGAGATAACAATATTTATATCTCAGGATTTGTGAGGACTACTTGAGTCTTTAAAGTACTTAGAACTTCAGCAATATAAAAGTTAGCTCTCCTAATATTTATCCAAAAAAAATCAGTTTGACATTTGAGAATTGTGGTTTTTTTTTTAACCACAAGCTGAAGCTTTCCCTGTGCCTTCTTTAGTGTCCACTCTCCCTTGCACCCCATGCCTTCTTGTGTGTATATCTCAAAATGATAGAGTAATATGGAATGGCTTTTTTAATTTCAAAAAGATGTCCTATTTGCTTACTACAAGTTTTATCATCTAAACTTGAATATAAAAAATATAACAAATAAATGAAGCCAGTTTTATGGTATTATCTCTCTGTGTCTTGTTAAGTTGGCTGTGGAATGTCTAATTCTACCACTGGCCACAGATCTGCACTTTACACCAGTGTGTTTTGTTTTTTCCATTGAGGTGTTCAGCAGTTCCTTCCAGCATTGCATAATCAAATCTAATCTTCATCTTTTCCAGCTTTGATCCACCATATAGGCATCTTAATTATTTTCAATTTGATACGACTTTTTGCCCTTTGGGCTTATTCATTTCTTTTCTTTGTTTCCTCCAAAATATCCTGGTATTTCTCTTCTTCCTCTGTGCTCTAGACCTTCTCTTTACTGGGATTAAATAAATATGCTTTTCATTCTTTCTCTGCCTTCCGATTCTCTCTTCCAAATTAGTCTGCATGCCACTACCAGACTCACCTCCTTCTAACACTGTCTTCCTTCTGTTACCACAACTCTTTCTAGTCTGTAACATTAGGCCTCAAGTCTTTAGACTGATTTCACTCTCCATTTGCTGACTCTGGTGGACCCAATCTGTTTATGCCTTTTGCAATGCAGCAGATTTCTTCCGACAATGGAACACGTCCTGACCATTCCTACATTTCTGTTTCTGTTTTTTTATCTTCTCCTATCATAAACCCCTCTCCTTTGCTTTCACACATTTGTATATCTTACATATTTGTTCAGGTTATAATATCAAGTTTTACTCTCTCCAGAGATTGTTTTGGTCTATTGGGACAGCACTGATTATTCCCTCATAGGAGTTACTATGGCTCTTTTCATAAGTACCTAAGAATTTAACATTTCACTTGTGTTACTTACTTCACTCACAAATCCCAAACTAATCACATAATCATATACTTTTTGCTGTCTTAGACAATCTATGTATTGTCCATCAAAGCTCTAGGCAGGTAACTGACAAGCAGAAAGCATTTATTAGAGAATTAATTGATTAGCAATTAAAATGGTGCAGAAATTTAGAAATAACTTTATCAATGCTGGCTTTTAAATTTCACCCTGTGAACTAAAAGCAGTCAATTACCCCCCCCCCCCCTGCAACATGTCCTTCACCCAGTCTTACTGGGCCCCTCTCACTGGCCATTACTGTCTTTCTTGTTCCAGTTGATTTTCTCTACCGCCAGCTCAGGGTTTCTGAATCGGTGATTCCATGTTAGTTCTCCTACATGAGACCAATGGATTCCTCCCCCTTTCTTTTCTTTGATTATCATAGTAGACACATAAAAATAATACAAGTTACAGTTGTGAGAATTAAACACCAAATTTGTTTATCTACATGGTTATTCTGACATCAAGAAGAGTTCAAACTGTCATCAAGAGGAAACATCAATTAGAATGGTTGATCTCAAGGGAAAATGAATGTTTTGGTGTCCCACTAATATTCAAAATTCTCTACAGTTTTATAGTGTTCTAAGAGTGTAACTTATCGCATCGTTACCTTAGTTGTTAAATATATATTTGGTTTATAGATATAAAAAAGAATCATCAAAATATTTTTCACACCTCAAAGTAAGTTGACTTATGATTGACATGTAATTTTTGATATAATATGTACATTGCTGGAATTCAAAGTTGTCCTGAAACTTCATTATCCTTCTAAGTTTATCTACCATTTCAGCCTAAACAAAAGTCTTTTATGCAGTCTGTTCTCCCCACTGGCCTTGAACTATTTCCCCATCTGGAATGTCTTTTAACTAAGGAATATTTATCCCGGTTTAGATTTACAGTTCTATTCTATCCCCCTCTAGCCTCTTCCTGTCTATTGATTTTCTGTCTTTAATTTCTAGAAAACCTTTGATATAAGCTAGAATTAAATGGAAGCCTGATTTTTAGTTAATGTTTCAAACATATGCCTGTTTTATCTGCCCCTAGAATGTAGTATTTAGGGCCCATATATTAACTCTTATAAAAATTATCATAAATAAATAATAAATAAATAAAATTATCATTATTATCAACTCACTCCCTGGAATTAGCACAGTATGTAACTGATACTGAAGAGCTCATTTTGAGTAATAACACAATGAATAATTTTATCTGTTTTAATAACTACCATAAAGGCCATTTAATATTATGTGTGAGATTTATTAAAGACTTATACCTCAATGTTGATAATTAGTCCTAGTATATGTTCACCATATGCTATTTTAAGTCTAATGACAACATAGATAATAATAATAATGGTTATAAATAAGAAGAGGAACTAACTTTTAATAAAATTTAGTGTGTTCTGGGTACTCTTCTTTAACTCTTTTATGGATTAAATCACAAAAATCCTCATAAGACAGGCATTGCTACTGTTTCAGTTTTACAGATGAGAAAACTAAAGCTAAGAGAACCTAATTAATTTGCTACAGATCCTTTGAAACTAGAGATCAACAGTAGAGTCACAATAAACACTAAACATCTGCCATGGATCAAGAATTCTAAGTGACATATTTTATTTTTCTTTCAAACCCACTAGTAAGCATTATCACATTTTATTTATACATGAGAATATATAGTTTCTATGACTTGCAAATACTCTTCTGATTAGTTTATCTATAATACAATCTCTAGTATTGTTTTGTTCATCTGTTTTGTTTGAGAGTCAAGTCATACTTTTGTTTATCAGTACATTTAACTATATAAAACCACCTGAAATGAAAATCTTCTAAGGGTAGGATAAGCCAATAGGCAAATTTAGCCCATGCTTAGGCCCACCAGAAAAACAAGGGCTTCTGAGAACATTTTTACATTTGTTATTTCAAAAAAGCTATGGAGTGGGTATAATGGAAAATGTGTATAGAAATTCTTATAATTAGTCTATGTTTTAGTATTTTTATACCCACATGAACTTCCTCAATTCTCTACTCTAAGTTATATCCCTACTCTTTGCTCTATGACTTTTCAGATTCTCTCATTTAAAGGGCAGAATATATTTTCCTGTTTCTTGGCTTCAGGTTGGGCTTCAAGATTTGCTTTGGTCAATCAAATAAGACAGAGTTGAAGTATCCCAGCTCTGCACCTAGGCCTTAAGAGTTTTTTCATGCTTCATCTCTCTTTCTGAGATCCCTGCCTTCAGCTTAAAAAGAACATGCCTGGGCTAGCTTAATGGTTCCTGAAGTAGGATAAGAAATAGATGGAGCCTAGTCAAACTACTCACAGAAGGCCAGTCTAGATCATCTGAGTTCTAGCTGACCCTCAGAGCAAGGCCAGCTGAGATTAGCAGAACCATCCAGCTGTGCCAGGCTTAGGTCAGCTGACTGCCAGCTATCTGGATAAGCACCTAAATAGAGTATTGTAGATAGTTGAGATTTTGCAATATTTGCTGCACAGAATAATTATGGTCAATAATATTGTTTTTACTGGATATTACAAATGAGATATGGATGTAGCACCATACTTTTTTATTGGTTAGGGCTATATGAAATTGTAATCTGATGCCAATCAGATTGGTCTCCAGTGTAAATGGAAAGGCTTTTTAAAATGTTTGCTCTAATGTATGTTTTATTTTGTTTATGTTTGTTTCATTTTGAGGAGGAAAAGATAAATATTTTTCTGATACCTCACTGACAAAATTAGACAAGAGTGAATTGAGAGATTCACTCAAAAGATTTACATACGTGACAGGTATTGAAGTCATCTGTCTTTCTATATAGTCTTTAGCTTAGATGTGTTCCTGTGAAGGCTTCCTGTCTCCTCAAATCTGAGTTAATTATTCTCTTTATTTATTTTTTTTTTTTTAATTTTTTTTAATTTTTTTTTTTTTTATTTATTTATGATAGTCACAGAGAGAGAGAGAGGGGCAGAGACACAGGCAGAGGGAGTAGCAGGCTCCATGCACCGGGAGCCTGATGTGGGATTCGATCCCGGGTCTCCAGGATCGCGCCCTGGGCCAAAGGCAGGCGCCAAACCGCTGCGCCACCCAGGGATCCCTTCTCTTTATTTTTTTTTAAGATTGTATTTATTCATGAGAAACACAGAGAGAGAGAGAGGAAGAGTCATAAGCAGAGGGAGGGACTCCCTCCCCCTGCAGGGAGCCTGATGAGGGACTCAATCCCAGGACCCAGGGATCATGCCCTGAACCAAAAGCAGATGCTCAACCACAGCCACCCAGGCACCCCTAATTGTCCTCTTTAAAAAAAGGAAGAAAGAAAAAGATGTATTTATTTATTTCTGAGAGAGACAGAGGGGCTGGGTAGGGGCAGAGGGAGAGGGAGAAAGACAATCTCAAGCAGATTCCCTGCTGAACATGAAGCCATGGGGTGGGGGACAGGGTGCTTAATAACACAATCCTGAGATCATAATTTGAACCAAATCAAGAGTCAATAACTTAACCAACTGAGCTACCCAGATGCTCCTGAGTTAATTGTTCTAAGTAATTTCAGAGTACTCTTTTTTCCCCAATATAGGCTTTAACTTTTTCACTTGCCTTTTCTAGTCTAAGATACTATGTCTATGAGGAAAAGAACACATTTTCATTGTTTACCATTGTATCTCCAACACTACATATAGTTCCGGTCACATAGCTATCTATCAATAAATATCTTTTAATATGAAGTGACATTGATTTGTATTTTAAAAATATCTTTGCTAATAAATATTAACTGATTTTAGATATTTTAATTTCAGGTTATGACAAAAATTGCGTTTTTCTTTTTAAAGTTGTTATCTTCTAATAAGAAGATAAGAGTAAATAGACTGAGGGTAACAAAGTTCCAAAATCTAGACATTTAGACAATGAAAAGGTAAAAGCCTCTTTTATATTTTTAGACATTTCCTTAGACAAAACCATGTTTAATCATTTCTATTTTTTTCTTCTTTAATGGTTATTTAATTCAAAAAGTATGCCTCTACTTAATTTTCAAAAATATCCATTTAAATAGTGTCAATAGTTCCACCTTCATTGAAAAATGAATTTTAATTACCTTAACCACCATATCCCTTCTCCTAAAAAAGTAGAAAGATAATCTTTATTTTTTAATTTTTTTAATAAATATTCAAACCCCTACTTCTTGATTTATCACTTCAGATAATATTTATTGACTCTCTAATACATAAGATGTAAGTGTTAGGCTGCAGCAGGCCTAGAAAGTAAAAGTTTCTTTGGTATTAAAGCAGAAAATCAGAGACTCTGAGATAAAGGTCCTCAAAATAAAGTGGATTTCAATTAGCAACTGGTGTAATTAAGGAGCTCTCTGTTCACATTGATAAAGTATAGCTAAATGCTGCTTGTTATATGCAGGATAAGAGAAAACCAATTATAAATGAGGGGGGAGAAGAATTTTATAATAACATTATAGACAAAATGTAAGCCCAACTAAGATCTTATATGACTTAGTAATCAATTAATTACATTTCCTATTCAATGGGCCTAATCAAATAAACTTAGCTCCGACATAAATAACATTTTATACTGTTATATTTTAAACTCTTTTTTAAATTACTAGAACCACAGATTTTTTCAAGTTTTTATTTAAATTCCAGTTAGTTAACAGATAGTGTAATATTAGTTTCAGGTGTACAATATGGTGATTCAATACTTCCACAAATCACATGGTGTTCATCACAAGTGCCCTCCTTAATCCCCATCACCTATTTAACCCATTCCCCCCCTTTGGTAACCATTGGTTTGTGCGCTATAGTTAAGAGCCTGTTTCTTGCAGAACCACAGATTTTTAAGATAAGAAAAGTGATTCTAGTTAGAACAAGAGATGGAATTACACTAAAAGATAATGGTATGACAGAGAAGGAAGTGAGAAGGAACAAGGAAAGGTAGAAGAGGATCAATGATAGAAATATTTAATAAAGATAAGCTTTAGAAGTCATTAAGTTAAAATAAGATTAACGTGGGATCCCTGGGTGGTGCAGCGGTTTGGCGCCTGCCTTTGGCCCAGGGCGGGATCCTGGAGACTCAGGATCGAATCCCACGTCGGGCTCCCGGTGCTTGGAGCCTGCTTCTCCCTCTGCCTATGTCTCTGCCTCTCTCTCTCTGTGTGACTATCATAAATTAAAATAAACAAATAAATAAAAAATTTAAAATAAGATTAATGTAATAACTATGTTTTAACACTTCTGAATTAAGAAAATTTCCTTAAAAATCATTTAATTTGATCATTAACAGATCTGACTTTCCTATTTCTAAATTATTTCCATTTGTGAAAATTAGTGATTTTTGCATAGAGAATTTTCATAGTTTTATGCCACATCAAGCAATGAATTTTTGGCGGGAAATTGCATTACTTACGTTACATTAGGAATTCCAACTTAAAGATACCCCACATGTCATTTCACAATACCAATACTACCAGTATTATTCATATGTTCACTTTGTATGTATTCATATATATGTATACATGAATATATGTACAAATATTACCACGTAGTCTCAATTCAATGAAATATATAGCATAGAACAACTACAATTTGAAATAAATTGACGTCCTTCCCCAACCATTATTTTAAAAATAAATTAGGTAAGATGTCATTTTCAACTTTATAACTATAAAATTTTAATAATTTGCAATTACTAGTATTTGGTAACTGATACTACAAATGAAGTGAAAGTAAATAACCAAAGATTCCATAAAACCATCATTGTGCACTGATGTTCACATTTGTCCTATCATGAGGCTGGATGGCTGGGACCACCCAACTACATATTGTGCACATGCAATTTGTAAGACAGGAACAGGTTCCTGTGGACCTGATACAGTTTCAGTGTATTCAAAACTTTGTAAAACCGTTTTTACAAAAACTTCCATCTTTGTAAATAGCACGATTTCCAGCATACATTTCTTTTATGAGGATTAATGTTTGGAAATTAATACATGTCATGGGTCATTCCATAAAAATTAGTTCTAAATTTGGATTTTAAACAGCACAGTATACTGAAAAGTATAATAGCTGATGTGAGAGCCCTAGGTTTCTGTACTTTATGATTTCTAGACGTCAGTGATTTTACTCTAAAACAAGCCATTGATTAGATAGTCTCTAAGGTCTCTAGAAAAATAAAACACCACATTGTTTTTAAAGAATAGGAAGGCAGATGAGGGTATCATCTGGTCTGGTCTTATTTCTCTTTGAAGGTCCAAGGAAGATAATTCCTTCTTTAATATTTTCTTTATTCCCTTTGACCTTAAAGGAATTAAAAATTAACTTCTCTCTCAAAAGAAGTCTGAACATGTTAATATTAAATGAATTTCAAACATTGTTTCAAATGATAAGTTATATGACTTGGACTAATAACAATTAAGAACCATAAGTGTAGAAAATTATTCCATAAGATACAGATTTTATATATTCCACTTTTCTTTATAGTAGTCATAAAATAATGATATCTTTTTGTTTTTATGGGCACTGTTGACTTTAATATTGGCTTGATCACATTTATGAGTATTTATCATCATTCTTTAGGCAAGTACCTCTCAAGCAATGTAAGTTCAAATAGAGAATTGATAAAATCAGATAATATTTTATTTTAAAAATCTTCTATTATCACAGTTTAAAGAACTGAATCTCAAAGATAAAATTATTTTCAGTCACACAGCATGAGAATTGTTTTCTTCTAATTTCAACTTTAGTGCATGTAATATTAGAAAGCACATTGAAGTTCCATGATCCCAAGAGAAACAGTTTCCAGGAATTTTTTGATAATCTTTTCCTTTTTATGCTAGAAAACAAAAGACATACATCTGAAAAAAAGCTCAAATTTTGAGATCCCCAGTGCAAATGAAATTTTTGTTGATTTTTTTCATTTGTGAATATTTCATCTTATAGAAATTGACTGCCACAAGAATAGATTTGAAACAAGAATAAAGTCCATTGGATTTTTCTATAACAGCTTTGTTGGGAGGTATGTAATTCATACAGTATAAAATTCACTGTTTTATTTATTTTTTTAAAGATTTTATTTATTTATTCATGAGAGACACACAGAGAGAGGAAGACACATAGGCAGAGGGAGAAGCAGTCTCCATGCAGGGAGCCTGATGTGGGACTCCATCCCAAGACTCCAGGATCACACCCTGAGCCAAAGGCAGATGCTCAACTGCTGAGCCATCCAGTTATCCCTAAAATTCCCTGTTTTAAAGTACACAATTCTGTTGTCTGATTCGATTTTAACAGTTCCTGGTAAACTGTGATATTGCACCCAGATCGTAAAATGTTGCAATATAAACAAAAACAAAAAGGAAAATAGAACTCTAAAAAAAAAAAAAAAGAAAATAGAACTCTAGATGATGAATATGTGCAGTATGGAGATTCTTAAATACTGAAAAATGTTGTAGAGGAAATGGGCTGTTTGATATAAAGGGGTTAAATATCTCAAAGCTATAAAGAAAATAAGAAGATGCTTGAGACATAATTGTAAGAGACAAACAACTTTGTGTAAAGAAAAAATCCCAATTTTGTGAATGTATATTTTTAATCTGAGATATATTTTTATTAGCAATATATATCTCTAAGCTTTAAAAATATAAATCGTTTTAGATTTTTTCTTCTTGTCTATATTAATCTAGTGTTTTTTAGTAATGAAGAAAAAAACACTTAAAGTGTGCAAGATATCTTCACTCTTTCATTAAAAAAAAGCACAAAATAGTTACTTGACTTTCTTTTTTCTCTCTACTATTCAAGGCTACACTTTTCAAAAAAAAAAAAAAACAGTTATATAGTACATAAAAATTTTGTTTTGCTCAGAAAGTTGACCCGGCTACTGTTGCCTTTAGAAAGAAATTTAGAAGACATATCCTTCATTATCTAATGCCACCTTCTGTTTGCAAATTTATCATCTCCCAATTGTTCTTCTAGTGATTCAGCTCTTGGCTCTAATCAATTTCATGATCACCCTCTGAACAAACCAAATATGGTCTTTAATGAAAATGTTTGTTCAGAAGTCCTCCTAACTACTGTCCCCAAACCATTTATTCAGGTTCTATCCTCACTTTTGCCTCAAGAGCAAATTTTATCTCCTCCTTCCCTCTCTGAGTACATCCATATAATATCTTCTCTTTTCTCAGCCTCTGTAGTACTTGTGCCTGGAACTCTTATTTTAGCACTAAATTGTGTATAACCTTTCACTGTTATAGTCTCCAGATTTTCTGTGTGTGTTATTTCTTTCACTAGACTATAAACAATTACAAGGTTTGAATTCATCACTAAAAGGTGTGTGTTAACATAGAAATGCCTAGTAAGGACTTGCTGATTTAACTAATGAATATTAAAAGAAAGCATGAATTAATAACTTTTAGATGTACCATAACGGGTACTCCAGGAGAAAAGAAAAAGTTATACTTGGAAAGGGAAGAACCATGTGGCCAGAAGATTTGCTTCAGGAGACGATTAGAGCTTTGGACAACCAAATGTTTCCACCTACTAAATAAACAACAAGAACCAGACAAACAACAAACAACAAATATTGTCACATTTGACAATAAGAACTAGATATAAAACAAAACAAAACAAAAACAACAGAAAAAAATGAAAAACCAAAGCCAAAACCCAAAAACAACCACATCTGCCAGCAAGAGTCCAAGGACTAAATTTCAAATCATTTTATCCCCCTTGTAATATCTCCCTTGTAATAGGTAGGAGTTGGGTGGAATAGAAGACAGGGACCAGGGCGGTTAAGTACTCTTAACCAGAAATGAAGCAGAGCTTAGTTCCCAGTTGTCCTTTAAGCAAATGTAAGACAATCAATTAGTAAAGATCAATTAAATCCTGAATAAAGGTGCTACAAAAAGGCTATGATGGTGAAGGAGGTTGGATAATAAAGGTCAGATCCCTAGTCACCAGGATATGTGGGGCTGAAGCCGCAGACTCTGCTATAGAGAACTTATATATGATACAGAAATCCACTTATGGGGGCCAAGGCAGCAAGTTCAAAATACTGAAAAAGAAATCTAATATTCTCCCAAACTAGAGACTAAATTTATTCTAAAGGTTAGGTGGAAGATCAGCATGCAGGTTGGGGCAGAAGCAGAGCTGGTTGCCATGACAGGAGTACACAAATATGAAACCTATTAGAAGAAGCTTCCATCTGCCAAATTTTAAATGCACAAATCCATCTTGTTTCTGTATTCTGTAGTGAATGTTTTTTTTTCTCTCTATCTCTCTTTTTCTCTCTCTTCTGTCTCACTCCCTGGTATCTGAATCTTGAGTAGAATGATGCAGTGACAGAAACAGTTGGAATGGATTCACTCTGAAGGAAGTATAATGAAAGATTTTTCTAGTCTTTCCCTAGATCGTGAGATTTTCCACATACCCATTTTTCCTAAAGTAGACTATTTGTTACTGCTGACTCTGTAAGCTATTCATACCCTTTTTTGTGTATGAGCTGAGAGTATCTTATTTTATTATTTTTTAATTTTAATTTTTTATTTGATTATAATTGATACACAATGTTACATTAGTTTCAGGTGTACTGCATAGTGTCTCAACAATTCTATGTGTCATGCTATGATCACCACAAGGGTAGCTACTGTCACCACATAATGCTGTGTGTTATTGACTGTATTCTCTACATTGTAACTTTTATTCTCATGACTTATTTGTTCCATAACTGGAAGCCTGTATCTCCCTCTGCCAGTGACCCATTTTCCCTATCCTTTCACCTTGCCTCCTTCTGGAAACCAACAGTTCATTCTCTGTCTGATTCAACTTTTTGTTTATCCATTTGTTATGTTTTATTCTGTTTTAGATTCCACAAATGAGTAAAATCATATGGTATTTGACTTTCTCAGTCTGACTTACTTCACTTAGCATAATAGCCTCTAGGTCTATCTGCGCTGTCACAAATGGCAAAATTTCACCCTTTTATGGCTGCATATTATTCTGGTGTGTGTGGGGAGGTGGGGGTGTGTGTATGTGACATATTTATCCGTTCATCTATGCATATCCTTTTTTTAAAAGATTTTATTTATTTATTCATGAGAGACACAGAGAGAGAAGCAGAGACACAGGCAGAGGAAGAAGCAGGCTCCCTGCAGGGAACCTGATGCAGGACTCAATCCCAGGAACCTTGGATCATGACCTGAGCCCAAGGCAGGCGCTCAACTGCTGAGCCACCCAGGTGACCCTATGCATATCCTTTAAATACATTCCTTTTTGTGAAGGTAACTAGAACTGGACAGATTTGAACCAATATCAATAACTGTTATGTAGTTTTAACACACAACGTCAAATAATGCCCGTTTGTATCAGAGTTTAGAATTGTGCACACTGAAGCATATATGACGAGAAAATACCACTAATTCTGCCAAATACAATGTATGATTTTGCATAGAAGGAAATCAGCAAACATCGACTCTATGTACCAGTTATTCTTAAACAGTGCTATATTTCTTTCATCAATAAGCTTTCTTTTTATGTCTGAATAAAAGGCACTTGCCACATAGTGAGACTCTGTTAAATGTTCATTGAATGAGTGTGTTTCTTCTAGGAATACTTCACTTGAATCCAACCACAATTTATATTTCTGAGAATGTGCTTTAGCAGGCACCACTTACCCATCAAAGAGTTAAGGATATTATAATCAAAGGAAAATAGTAACCATTTAAAAAAATTCTTCTTTATAGGATACATTTTTATGGAGATATAGCCTTCCAGTATTAGAATGCATAAGTCATGGAAATAAAATGTACAGCATAAGGAACGTAGCAAAAGGTAACCATTTTTTCAAAAGGAAATTTATAAATGCTGAAAATATTTTAAAAACTGATTCTTAAAAAGATTGGACTGTCAGAAATTTTGACCCTATGTGCGTGTGTGTACACATTTACATAGAAGTTGTAAATGAACTTGTAAGAAGTTGTATATATGCGAGAAGTGTACACCTCAGTGTGTGAGGCATATATATGTATGTGCTCACCTGAAAAGTGCTACAAAGTATCAGGATACGGGTCTTACACACTGGGGTGCACACCTCCAGTGTACACACTCACTCTCCCGCCTTCAGTTCCTCTGTTTAAGAACAGGGCAGCACTCTGGATGATATTAATTGCCATGCCCAGGGAAAAAGGCAATTTATCAGATAACTGGGTCCCAAGCCATACAGGGCCTTAG
The DNA here is from genome assembly GCF_018345385.1 of Vulpes lagopus. Taxonomy (NCBI): domain Eukaryota; kingdom Metazoa; phylum Chordata; class Mammalia; order Carnivora; family Canidae; genus Vulpes; species Vulpes lagopus. The sequence continues at coordinate 107,444,321 of NC_054829.1, forward strand.
AGATTAAAATGATCACCTTGAATTGCACTCAGAAGCTAAAAGGCAATCAGCACAGACGGCGGAGCACAGGTGTAACATGCTTCATGTAGCCAATCTAGTTAAGCAAGCAGACCACAGCGTTTCCAGGGTCTGAAGCTTCCGAGTGGTCTCTTAAGTGGTGTTGCACACAAAGCTTGGAGCTTGAATTGAATACAAATTTTTCACGTGTTTGAGGATTTCTCCTGGAAGAAATGATTTTTAAGGAGAAAACAAATGAAAGCCCTATGAAATCGGCCCCGAAGAATTTGCTAAAATCAAAGGGTACTAGGAAAATAAAACATGCTATTAAAATGGTAAGAGAAAGTTTTAAAATGTTATGTCCGACGCATCCATAAGTTCTTATAACATTCGCACTCCCTTCCCAACTGGAAAACCACTGGAGACATTAAGCGCACCGGCTTCGTCCACCTGGAGTTCATCCTCACTTTTTAATGTAGGAAATACTATTTACTATCGCAATTGAAGTCAGAGCTAAACAAACTCATTTAATAATGGAAGCATGTGGAAAAGCTTCCACGGGGCATAGGGTCCTTCTAATATCCAGGGGTCAGTGTAAGAAGCACATTGGATAAACACAAGAGAATGGCTCGTGGTTTAAGTATCAGGTTCGACATTTGGAGACTCCTTTGGACATTTGGTTTAAATCCCCTTGTGGTTACTGCAGTCTTTCAGTAGTAGATAAACTCAATTTGTGCAATGAACTGTGCTTTTCCTTTTATGATCTGCTGTTATCTGCCTCTCTGTTCTACTTTGGTGGTACAAGAGAGTCCCATATGTATCTGTATCTGTAGTTTAAGAACGGCAATGGGAGGAGATGCCAGGGTCCTTACCAATCTACCTTTGATGTGAAACCTGTAAATAGGAGAAAGTGCACCACAGGGCAGTTTTCTATTTCTAGAAAATTGAAGTAAGAAGTTATATTTTAAATATTCAAAACCATCAACACAAGTTCTCTTATGAAATGTGACACATTTCAAAGTACTGATTAATTTTAAAGGCATGTAGATATTAAGGAGACACTCCTGATCATCTCTAGAAAATCCAAACTGCAATTTATTATACAGTTAACAAAAGCAAGAGCAAAGTACTTACTATTAAATGAAACTTCATACAGTCCTTAACTGATGAAAAGGGTCATCAGAATTTGTCAAATGAAGAGAAAGATACAAAATTAACAGGTTAACAGGGAAAGTGCTAGAAGCTTGAACATGTAAATCTTTGCCAAGATAAGTGTTTAAAGTAGTTATTAACAGTCCTGAAAGACACTTTCATGAAATGTTAAATATAGAGTCACAAATGTGAGCCAAATTACTGTCACACATGATAATTTCCAAGTTACTTAGAAATTACTAAGGAAGAGTCATTTTGTGAATCACCTTTCTCAGTAACACATTTGCATAGCTCTTCGTTGTATTCAAGTTTTACAACTTGATTAATTAAACCTAATAATTAGAATCCTTTTTTTTTTTAAAGATTTTATTTATTATGAGAGAGAGAGAGAGAAAGAGAGAGAGAGAAAGCATGAGCGAGGATAGGGAAAAAGGGAGAAACAGACTCCCCTGAGAAGGGAGCCAATGGGGTGCTTGATTCCAGGACCCCAGAATTGTGACCTGAGCTGAAGACAGACACTTAACCGACTGAGCCACCCAGGCACCCCTAGAATCGTGAAGTATAGTTTAAATCAAAACAAAGTCTTCTGATGCTTGTTCACTATCATTGCACTATTAAATTGGTCTTTGATTTCTTACCAGCTTTAGAGCCAAGTGTACTCTTTCCTTAACTTCTATTTATCTAGAAGATTTATGTATTTGTCTAGAAGACTTGAACTATTTCATAATGCTATCTCCACAAATGCTTGAAGTTAGAAAAAAAATTCACGTAGGCTTTGTCTCATTGACTAATAAAAGCCGGCAGAAATAAATGAAAATATTATAGTCTCTGACTTCTTCAATAATCTTTAGTAAGGAAAAAACTATGAACATTGCAAAACTACATTTATAGTGGGATACATAGTTTTGTAGTGTTTGTAGCTACTCAGTCACTAGATGTCAACTTTTACTAATATAATGCTATATAGGTTACTACAGTAAAGTTAATAAGAGTAGACATATTCGAATACACTGATTCTCAGTATATGAAATTTTTAAAACTTCCTGGTCACATTTTTAACATTTATTTTGAGAGTTTCAGGAAGATCAAGCCCATTCACCTCTTCCTTATCTACCTATGTCTAGGATCAATAATCAGGTGCTATAAAAAAAAAAGTCTAGAGCAGTGCTGTCCAATAGTAGCTGCTGCAATGCCAAAAATGTTCTATAATTTGTACCATTCAAAATGGCATTTGTAAGTGATGTGTGGCTATTGAGCACTTGAAATATGGCTAGTGGGACTGAGCAATTGAGCTTTTATTTTGTCTAATTTCACTTTGCTTAAATTTTTAAAGTCTTATCAGACTTATAGCTTGCCTATGTAAAAAACTTTTTATTAAAACACATTTCACGGCCATTTATATACTGTCTATAGCTGCATTTTTGCTGTACGTTTGGCTTGTGCTAAACAGCAGATTTAAATAATTTCTACAGAAATTGTATGACCCACAATGTAATAGATATTTATTACCTGGACCTGTACAGAAAAAGTTTTCACATATTCTCTAGAAGAGTCTCTGATTTTGGACTGGACAGAAGCTTCTTGATAACTGTCTGAGTTTTATGAGCTTTCAAAATGGCAGGGAATCTCTAGAACAATCTTCCCTTACTTCAGAGTTTATAGAAATATGTCTATAGAAATATGTTCCAGGCTTATTTTGTCTTATAACCTATGATGTACAACCACCCTGAGGTTTTCCAGGGAGAAAGGGAAAGGCTTGGGTAATTAGAAAGCACTGACATACTGAGAAAATAAAAGACATTTTTTACCCTATTGTGCATCTCTATTGAGCACATAGGAAGTGCCACATAATTTACTTGTTGATGAATGAATGTGAATACATGATGTACATGGATGAATCAAAGAAATGAATCTCATTATACTAAAAAATATTACTAAGTCTTGGGACACCTGAGTGTCTCAGTAGATGAATATCAGCCTCTGGGTTTTCACTCAGGTCATAATCTCATGAGTTGTGAGATGGAGCCCCATCTGGGCTCCAGGCTCACAGTAGAGTCTACTTGAAGATTCTCTCTCTCTCTCTCTCTCTCTGCCTTTCCCCTTACTTGTGCTCATACTCTCTCTCTCAAACAATAAATAAATCTTTAAAAAATATATTAATAGGTCTATAGTTGTGCTTTATCCTACTACTGAAATAAATCTAGTAATCACATTTACTATGGAGAGGAAAGAAATCATGAGAAGTTTTATGTGTAACCACTGCGTTACCAAAACTAAATTCAGGTTATTTTCTTTTTTAAAAAAGATTTTATTTATTCACCTGAGAGACAGAGAAAGAAAGAAGGAAAGCATGAGCAGGGGAAGGATCAGGAGGAGAAATAGGCTCTCCACTTAGCAGGGAGCCCACTGCGGGCCTCCATCCCAGGACCCCAGGATCATGACCTGAGCTGAAGGCAGATGCTTAACCAACTGAGCCACCCAGTGCCCCAGATTTTCTTCTTTAAAATAATTTGTAGGGCAGCCCGGGTGGCTCAGTGATTTAGCGCCGCCTTCAGCCCAGGACCTGATCCTGGGGACCTGGGTTCGAGTCCCACATCAAGCTCCCTGCATGGAGCCTGCTTCTCCCTCTGCCTGTGTCTCTGCCTCTCTCTCTCTGTGTCTCTCATGAGTAAATAAATAAAATCTTAAAAAGAAAATAAATAAAATAAAATAATTTGTAATCAAAAAGTATAAAACTCTCTTGAAAAAAAAAGCTTATATTGCTAACATTTATAATCAAATGTTCTACATGAAATTATCTTCCTGGTTAAACAAATTTGAGCAACAAGTGCCATTAAAATGCCTTAAAAAATCTTGGGGGCACCTGGGTGGTTCAGTGGTTGAGCATCTGCCTTTGGCTTAGGTCATGAACCCAGGGGTCCTGTGATCAAGTCCTGCATCAGACTCTCAACAGGAAGCCTGCTTCTCCTTCTACCCATGTCTCTGTCTCTCTCTCCATGTCTCTCATGAGTAAATAAATAAATAATCTTTTTAAAAAATCTTTTCTTTTTCTTTGCTGAATTTTGATTGGTTTATCCTCCCCTGATCCACACATAACCATTTCATACAGTTTATTGTCTTCGTTTCTTCTAGAAGTTAGTAAATGGTATACCTGAAAGATGGTTCTAATCATATACAGGATTTTTTTTTTTTTTTAAGTAACGCAATTGAAAAAAAGAGGCCTTGACAGCTTTAGCAATAATCGATCAGTTTGCTTCTTATAGATGCATACTCAAACCCAACAATAGGCTTCATTGGTAAAAAAATGCAAATCAAATGTTCTACTTGATGAAAAGTTCTCAGTTAAGCTTTGGTCATCATCATCGGATAATGGGACAATATATTTTAGGTGGACTTTTAAGTCTTACTTCCCTCCACAACATAATGCTCTGCGCTTTTGAGACTTGACTTATTCTCTCTAACATATTGGGAAAACTCCCCCTTTTTTCACCTGGCATGGTTTTCTTTAAGCCATCTGAAACCTGACTGCAGCTTCCAGGTTCTCCCACAGCATTCAGCAGTACATCTGTCAGTCACAGAACTTCTTTACCACATTGAAATTATCTCATGTGTCTCTCTCCAACCAGATTTCAAGCTTCTTGAAGGCAAAGATTTAATTCTAATGGATACTTATTAAATATTAAATAGAATCTGTTCAACATGTAGACAAAAGTTTGTTAAAAATTACTGATGATGAAAAAAAAAATTACTGATGATGAAAATCAGTTTTCAGTAGGCAGGTGTTCAGATTTGTCTCCATGATAACTGGAATTCATGTGAATGATAATAGAGAGGCAGAAGTGATATATTTCCAAAACTGAAATTTTTAATGAATTTTTTAAGAGGCCCTAAAGTCATGATCTAGTGTTTTAAAGTACATGTTTTCTGCCTCACTGTACTTCTTAAAATCTATTTACTTAAAAAACTTTAGAAACTGAGTTTGTTCGCTTGATAAATTAGACTATAAACTTACTTGATAACATATCTGGGGTCTATTTAGTTTTATTCCCCATTTACAAACTTTATGCAACATTTAAGTCTAATGCCTACTTCCTCTTTTCAAATTTCCTTTCTCTTTATTTTTGTCACCATTTTATTTTTTTTATTTTTTATTTATTTTTTTAAAGATTTTATTTATTTATCCATGAGATACACAGAAGGAGAGAGACAGAGAGGGAGAGAGAGAGAGAGAGAGAGAGAGAGAGGCAGAGGGAGAAGCAGGCTCCGTGCAGGGAGCCTGACGTGGGACTTGATCCCAGGTCTCCAGGATCAGGCCCTGGGCTGAAGGCGGCGCTAAACCGCTGAGCCACCAGGGCTGCCCTTTGTCACCATTTTAAAATATTTCTCTTTGTTTAATTTTTTTCTTCTTTTTCAATAAATTCTTACTTTAGACATGTTTTCTGATCACTCTGTCAGTTTTGTAAAAAAGCCACACTCTATGTGTGTCACACTCTGTTCTCAAATTCAGTCCCAACACATTTACAATTATCTGCAAAGCATCTCTGCTAGGCTGCCCTGCCAATATTGAAATGTAGCAAGGCCTAAATCGCACTTTTCATCTGCAAATCCACCTCCCTCTCCAGCCATACTACTCTAAAGTTCCTCTGTTCCTAAATTCCATTTTTTGGTGAATTGTACAACTTAAGTTTGAGCTTTGAAATATTTATTGGTTTGCTTTTTCCTTCTCTCTGAATCTCTCAGAACACACACAGGACTAAATTTATCCAGCATTTAATATGCCTGAGGCAATTTGTTAATAGCTTTACATATACAGTTTTAAGTTTCTCTCACAACTACCCATATAATCAGTGTTCATGTTATCTTTGTCTTACACATAAGATAATTGTGGCTTCCAAAAGTCACACAGCAGAGTTAATTTCTGGTATTTTGTATTTCCAACATTATAGGTCACATCACTGACTATTCAGAGGTGGTGAGAGAGACCCCCTACCTCTCTTACATTCACAAACTCAAGATGGGCTGGCAAGGGGGTGAGCAGTAACAAGCTGTTGAAGGAAGGAATAATGTATTTATAAGCTATGGGGTGTTAACTTTTTAATGAGAGGAGAAGGGGGAAGCCTGAAAAAGGCTGTGTTCAGGATGCTGACTGGCTACTTTTCATTGGTGGGAGCCTTGGAGAGAAACTGAGAAAGCCAGGGTGCTAGGCCAGCTGCATCCTTACTGCCACCTTTAGGGAATGAGGCCTTTCTGGTTCATTCTAAGGTAGAGAAAACCAGAGACATCCCTCAGCCCTCTCTGCCTGCCAGAGTTCCACACCAGAGGTGTGCTCTGGTGGCTCTTACTTTATGTCTGTGGAGATACCAGGAGGGCTATTCCAAGTTGCCCAGTCTTCATCACTGCGGTGGGGGGGTTATAGAATGGTCACCTTTCCAATCACCCCCACACACACAAACCCAAGTACCTGCTCTTCATTCAGCTGGCTAAAGTTCCACCCTTTTAGGGGGAAGGTAGATGCTGGATTTCACTTTCTTTTTCCTTGCATGTGCATACACCTATTGTAAGGAAAAAGAGACCCAAGTGGTGTGTCCATCTGATAATTTTTTCCTGAGATGTAAGCAAAAGGAAGAAAGGCTATGACAGAGGCTCTTGAAAGATAGCTCTGCAAAGCATACATAGCACTTCGATTTAACACGTTTCCAGTTACTAATCATCAAACATGCCCAAGTGTGAATCTATCTCTGGACATCATCTCATTATTTCCCACGTGTAAGTCCCACATTCCTTCCCGCATATGCAGAGACAAATTTTATGTATTTCCTGAGATTCATCTCAAAAATCACCTCTTCTTATGAACCTTACTCTACTCTTCATCAACGATATTTGTGTAACTGTTGCACAACTCGATATTTTCTGCCTTTATTTGTGAATTTTTTTATCCATGTCTAATCTCCCCTAATAAATCACATGTCCCCTGAGGAAATTTCATATGGTGCAAGGGTTCTAAGAAAAACCACCAGTTAAATTCCATGAAATCACAGCTTTGAAGCAATGTACAACTACTACCTTCTAAAATAGAATAGTATAGTGCCGTCGTTTGCATTCGATTAAAGTAGCACTTTGGCCGTTCTGTGGAAGAATTTTTCCCATTCTGGAGAAACTGAGGCAATATTTTTCTCTGCTTTAGCCCCAGTTTCCAGCACGGGTGGGTGGAGGGTCAGAGGGAGAGGGAGAAGCAAACTCTCCAGTGAGCAAGGAGCCCAACGCAGCCCAATTGGATCTCAGGATCGCGGGATCACAACCTGAGCCAAGGCAGATGCTTAGCTGACTTGGCCACCTAGGTGCCCTGTACAACTTAAAGCTTAAAGATAAATTGCAATACAGTTTTAGAGGCACACACTACAGAACCAGAAAGATAAACTTATTAACCAGTCCGTCACCCAACCATGAAAATGAAATGCTTCTGATTCAATCTGAACTTTCAGCCATCACGAATATTAAGTGTTACTTTATAAAAAGAGTGAAGGACAAAATTCATCCCATACTTTCAGAATTCTTATAGATTCCCTTTGGAAATATGTATTGAGTGCCTCAAATGTATCTTAGATGAATTTAGAGGTAGAGCAGGCTTGTACAGTCTGAGAAGGATATCAAGTTCTATTGAATGTATTGCTAGACAGCTGTTCTATATAATGTAAGAGGACACATCACAAATGTCAAGAAACTTTGAAATTTGCCTCTTATTTGGTGTTATCTATAAGGAATAGGCAGCCTTGGGAATTAATTTTTAAAAATAATTCTAATAAAAAATTCATTGAAACTTTCTAACAGAAAAATTCTAGGAGGTTAGGAACCCTGGCACATTGGCAGTACAAATAAACCACAGTGGTAACACAAGAAAAATTTCTTTATGCAGATTATATACAAGAATTGGATTCAGACAGGCATGACTCAGCCAATTCTTTGCCAGATAATATTAGACAGTTTGCTCAAATTCCTTATCTTTAGTTTCCTTCTGTGTAAATAGCCAATATTAGGATGGAATATGATAATATATGTAAAATGCTTAGTACAGTATTTGGTGCTAACCATTCCCTCATGAATGGAGATATTAATCACCTTTCCCCTCTTTTCCAATTTTTTTTGACACTGCAGATCATTTATTTGCAAATTCTCTTGGAATATTTGTAGTGTATATTTACAGTTGTGAACTAATTTGTAATCTTTTTTTTTTTTAATTTTTATTTATTTATGATAATCACAGAGAGATAGAGAGAGAGGCAGAGACACAGGCAGAGGGAGAAGCAGGCTCCATGCACCGGGAGCCCGACGTGGGATTCGATCCCGGGTCTCCAGGATCGCGCCCTGGGCCAAAGGCAGGCGCCAAACCGCTGCGCCACCCAGGGATCCTAATTTGTAATCTTTTAAAGTAAAATTTACCACACAATTTCAAAGGGCTATTATTCCACTGCTTTGCAAAATATTAAACCCAGTTTAGATATATTATAGTCAAATCTATGATTGCCTAGTGAATATAGGTATTGTTATGATAGTATGGTAAGATAATGTTATTGAAACCTAAATAAAATAATCTTGGCTTAAATAAGGTATCTTGTTAGAAAAGACAAGAGCTTGTATCTCTATGTAGAGCACATTAATTATGATACTGGTCTGTGTTCTTAGGAAGCAGCTTTTCTTGTGGTCTCAATCCCTTTAAAATTTGGTTAGAAAGTTAAAATATAGAATATACACAAAAAGCAAACAACACCAAATCGACCTGGCATGGCATACATGGACAGGCAAACAGGAGAAATTTAAGTAAAGCTTTCAGTTAGAGATCAGTTTTGTGTGTGAAATTTTGATAATTAATTGGGAAAAGACAGAGGAGAGAGTGGAAATGAGTAAAAAAAGACCATATGGGAGATCTCTTCAAGATTTTTTCTAGAAAAGAATGTCAACATTTGTGGATTGTGGAGGTTCTGCAGCCTGAGCTAAGAGCAAACGTTCCCCTCCTGGTATGTACTTTTCTTTTTGGAATTTGTGTTAAATAATGTGGGTCATATCAGAATTCAAGAATTTCAAAGAGAAAATGTTTCTGATAGTCACATTTTTCGAGTTTTTCGTGGTAGTATGCTTCTGTTTCTAAAAAGGTGTGATGAAAACAGACCAAAGAGGTAAATGCATTAATTAGATATTCATAAATTTTAGGAAGTAGCTTGGTATGACAAAAATACCTAAAGGACTTAATGCTTTTAGCAAAAAAATTGTAAGTGAATTCAAGAGAGAGGGGGAGAGAAAGAAAGGAGGGAGAGGAGGAGGAGAAGAGAGAGACTAGCTGATAAATGACTAGGTGGGAAATGTTTGCTATCATTCACAAATTAAATACGTAAATTTTATTTTATTTTTTTTTAATTTTTATTTATTTATGATAGTCACACAGAGAGAGAGAGAGAGGCAGAGACATAGGCAGAGGGAGAAGCAGGCTCCATGCACCGGGAGCCCGACGTGGGATTCGATCCTGGGTCTCCAGGATCGCGCCCTGGGCCAAAGGCAGGTGCCAAACCGCTGCGCCACCCAGGGATCCCTAAATACGTAAATTTTATACAAGCATTTTACTTGTATTCCTGAAAGAAATAAGTTGATGCAAGACTGATATGACAAATACCCACCATTTGCTTCAACGTGGATGAAACTGGAGGGTATTCTGCTGAGTGAAATAAGTCAATTGGAGAAGGACAGACATTTTATGGTCTCATTCATTTGGGGAATATAAGTAATAGTGAAAGGGAATAGAAGGGAAGGGAAAAGAAATGGGTGGGAAATGTCGGAAAGGGAGACAGAACATGAAGACTCCTAACTCTGGGGAGCGAACTGGGGGTGGTGGAACGTGAGGAGGGCGGGGGGGGGGGGTGGTGAATGGGCGACGGGCACTGAGGTGGGTACTTGACGGGATGAGCACTGGGTATTATTCTGTATGTTGGCAAATTGAACACCAATAAAAAATAAATTTATTTTAAAAAAGACTGATTTGAAAAACTGTTGATTGCTTTTATCAATTTACATCACTAAATTTAGATTATTTAGATTAAAATATATATTTTACATTATTTACATTAATATAGATTATTTACATTAAAATATATATCGCTAAGTCGAGTAAGAAATATCAAAGATTTTCATATGAAATGTTAAGGAAGACACTATGACACTATGTATTTCAAGGCGAAACAAGTTTTGTTAACTTCTAAGTGTTGGACCAAGAAATAAGCAAACAAAAAGTATTGGGGCTAAGAATATTAAAAGGAAATATTTTCTTTTCCTTTTTCATTATAAAAAAAAGCTAAAATAATTTGTGTAAAAGTGGACAGATAATTCATTCAGTGAAAATCTGGGAATAAAGGCAACATGTATGTAAACTAACCAGATGTTTATGATTAGTTCCTAGTTAACATCACTCAGCTGGCTAAGGATGATTTTTATGGAGGAGGAGCATTGTAGAATGCCACATGTTTATATAAATCATGAGTACAGCAGTCACGATCCTAGGGCAAAAGAGCTACACATCCCATTTTGGGTAACCTCTTCAAATCACACCATATAACATAAGAACAGCCATTACTCCCCGACACAGTATCTGTTTCCAGTTTCCTCCAACATTTTGATGGGTGTCATTATATGTCAGCCTGCATTCTGTTTTCTTATGTTGTAACATATCCTATGGGTTTCGTACCAGGTGAAGTCCATTACAATATTTTGCGTTCATACCACTGGGTTGGGAAAACATATATGACCATTTTTTTTACATTATATATTTTCTTTGGAAATAGGTTGTTGACTTATTATTTAGTTATTTGTATTAATGTCTATATTTCAATTTCAGTCAAAAACCCAAACTTAACTAAATGTGATTCAATTAGAGCTTTGTTTTTATCCCATTCAAAAGATGAATATGTATATTCGTACACCAAATATATAAATATATATTCATGAAAGAGAAAGAGAGAAAGAAAGAAAGAAAGAAAGAAAGAAAGAAAGAAAAGAAAGAAAGAAGAAAGAACGAAAGAAAGAGTAAAGGAAGGGAGGGAGTAAAGGAAGGGAAGAAGTAAAGGGATAAAGGGATGAAGGAAAGGAAAGGAGGGAGGAGGAAGTAGAGAAGGAAATAGGAAAACAAAGAAAAAAATGGCCATTTTTATTGAAAAATAATAAGCTCCATTAAACTTATGCCTTACTAATGGTAATCACTGTAAGTTTTTCTTCAAGATTTTCTCACAAGCATTTTACTACATTGTTCAAAACTCTCTAAAATCACTGTAATGGCTGTAGAATATCTCATTTCATGAACTGGATAAAAACTAAAAAAATCTGAGTAAAGTATACATTTTAGTTTATCAGTCCATTAGTTGTGACAAACGTACCATGATAATGTAAGTTACTACCACAAAGGAAAACAGTGCAGTTTATACCAGAATGCTGTACTATTTTTGCAGCTTTTCAAAGATAAATTTCCACTAAAACAATTCTAAAATAAAAAAGTTTATCAAAAAATTACTCAGCAATTCTCAAAGTTAAATAAACAAATAACAATTATTTAACTGTTATTTTTTTAATTTTAATTCCAATATAGTTAACATACAGTTTATATTAGTTTCAATTGTACAATATAGCGATTTAACAGTTCTATATATTACTCACTGCTTATCAAGATAAGTGTACTTTGCAATTCTTAAAATTAGACATTTAATATTTTTTCCAAAGCATTATTATGAACATGATTTTTAAGTATTTTTTATCATTTCCTATTGAACTCTTTCTTGATATGTGATTATTTATAAAGATTTGAACATTAAGAATATATGCAGTTTGGCAGAAAAGTTGTATGCATTTACATCCTAACCAATAGTGTGTAAGAGTTTCCTTCATACTATATTTTCCCTCAGCCATTTATTATGAAGATTTTCTAACATACAATAAAGCTAAAAGAATTCTAAAGTGAACACTATATATTCACCACCTAGATTCTCCCATTTTTCTGTATGTGTAACGGCCATCCCTCTATTCTATTAAGCCATCTAATTTGAATGCATTTCAAATAAATCACAGACCTTTATTCACGTGCCAAAAAATACTTTAGCACGCATATTTTATTCAGGGTTTAATGTTGTTTAAAATATTTTCATATGAAATTTACAATGAAATGCACAAATCTTAATTATATACACTTGACAAGTGTATATACTTGGGCAACTAAATACCTCTCAAAGTACAGAGAATTGTCATCAATCTCAAAATTTTCGTTGGGCCTTTTGCTAGTCACTCCTTACCCCCATTTCTACCTTCACCCTGAGACAACTACTATTTTAATTTTTCCACCACAGATTAGTTATGCTTGTTCTAGATCTTAATATAAATGAATTTGTACAATATGTACTCTTTTGTGTAAGACTTCTTTCATTCTGCATAATAATATTTTGGAGCTTAATCTATTCTGTTACATCAGTTTGTTCCTTTTTGTTGATGAATACTCTTCTATTACATGAATATACCACAGTGTATTCATCCATTTTCCCACTGATGGACAAGTAACCTATTTCCAGTTTGGACTATTATAAATGAAGCCATTATTTACATTATTTATAATCATTTTGTAAATATAAATTTATAGTTATAAATTAAGCCATTACTTACATTATTTATAATCATTTTGTAAACATAAATTTATAGTTATTTTGTGAATATAAGGGCTTATCTCTCTTGGGGTAGAGTTTCTGGGTCATAAGGCACATGTAAATTTAGCTTTATAACTGATAGCCAGAGCTTTGTCCAATATGGTGGTTATCATTTCACATTCATATCAACAGCGTATATAACTCCTAGTTTTCTGCATCCTCACAAATATTCCATACTATCAGATTTTGAAATATAGCCATTCTGAGTGGGCATGCAATGGTATCTCATTGTGGTACTAATTTGCATTTTCCTGATGACTAACAAAGTCAGACATATTTTCATTTCGTTTGTAACTACCAACACATCTATTTTGTAAATGTCTATTCAGATATTTTGCCCACGTTTAATTGGGTTATTTGACATTTTAATTTTTGAATATTAGGAGCTTGTTATATCTTGGATACCAATCTTTTGTCAGATATAAATATATTAAGAATATAGGCTTTCAATATTTTTATTTCTTATATCTTTTTTATCTTTATTGAGATGACAAAAATTTCAAGTAAAAATAGTATTATCAGGCATATTTGTTTAGGGTTTTTTTTTCTTGTTTCAGTTACCTATTCCTGCATAACAAATTATTCCAAGATGTGTTGGCTTGAAATAACAACATATAAATGCTCATAATTCTTGGATTCAACTGGGCATCTCTGTTTCACATGGAGTCTACTGGGAGTCTGGATAGCCACAATCTCAAAAATTGTCTCATTCGATTGGCTGACTGATGTTTGAGAGATCAGCTAGAGCTGTTGGCTGAGAATCCTAGTTGCTGATTTTACCTCCTTCACATGACTTCTTGGTCTTTCTCATAACATGGTAGCTCAATTCCAAGAAGCAGCATTTCAAGGGGCAGAAAATGAAAACTGACATCCTCTTAAGGGATCAGCAGTCCCAGATCATCGCTGGCTGCATCCAAAGCCAGCCACAAAAGTAACTGAGCTTTGAGGGAAGAATTAAACTTTGACTCCCATTGAAGACTAACTTGTATGTCAGGAATTGGGAAGAAATAATTGAGAGCCATAATTGGAGACTACCACATCCTCTTCAGTCTTATGTTACTAATCATGATATTGATATAGAATAGTCTTTTATTCCCAGTACTTTAAAGGAGTACTATATGAATTTTATTGTATGTTTTTAAAAATATTTTATTTATTTATTTGTTTATCTATTTATTTATTTAACAGAGAGTGAGCACAAGGAAGGGGAGTAGCAGACAGAGGGAGAGGGAGAAGCAGGCCCCCTGAGCAGAGATCCTGATATGGGACTGGATCCCAGGACCATGGGATCATGACCTGAGCTGAAGTCTGATGCCCAACTGACTGAGACACCCAGGCACCCCTATCATGTGTTATAAGATCAATTTGATATTACCCATCCTGATTAATACTATTTTCATAGTATTAAAATAGCTTTGGATTGCTTAAAGGTGAGTTTTAACAAATATTCAAGGGGCCATTTATTACCATAAGATATATAATAATTATATGCTTACATACATATAAGTTGTTACAAAAAATATAAACAGGACAAATGTTATCTATTTTTTGTAAAATCATAGCATTAATTTAGGATATCTTGTTTTATATAGCTGAAATACCATTTATTAAAATAAAAACAAAACAAAAAAATAAAATAAAATAAAAATAAAAACAAAACGAACACACAAAAAAACTTAACGCAAAAGATTTGAGGAATTTGATTAGAACCAAGTAAGATTTCTTCTCAAAAAGACATGACAAAATTAATATACAAATAACAAATTGGAGGAGAAAAATTTGCAACATTTAAAACTAACAAGGAGCACTTACCTAGAATTCACAAACTAATAGAAATAATGTAATAGCCCTATTTGTAAAATAGAAATAAAATAAATGATTAATTTCCAGAGAAAATAAAGACTAAAAGCCCTGAAGGAAATGCAAGTGTGAATGTAGATTGGTGCAACCATTCTGAAGTGCAGTTTAGATGCTAGAGCTTAGTCAAGTTAATAATTTAAAGATACATAATCTGAATCCTGCTCCTGGGATAATAGCCTAAAGAAATGTTCACACAAGTTGGCAATGAAGACATTTTTAAAGGTGTTTCTTATAGCAAGATTGCTCTTGGAAGGAGATAGACGCAAATTAGATGCCCATGAGTGGAGGTATGGACGAGCAAAATTTGGTGAATCACTATGTTTTGCAGCAATTAGATGCAATGGATGAATTATTATTAAGCAATGTCAAAAGATCTATACTGTATATAATTTATGTTCTTTAATGTATATGAAACATAATAATAGCATGTTAATAAACACTCTGCAAATGTAATAGAATCTTGCTGACAGAAGAGTGAAGAATAAGGATAAAAGGGAATAAAAAATAAAAGGAAAAGAAACCTTCACAAAAATGAAACTATTATGTGCCAGATACAGTAGAGCATAACTTGTTTCTTACCTTGTTTTTTGATTCTATGGATTAAAAAAAAACACATTAAGATATAGTCAGCAATTTACATATATTAATTTCCAAAAAGAAAAAAAGTAAAAAATAGTACATATGTTTGACAAATTAGTACCTGTTCGTTGCATAAATAATATCAATTATTTAAGTCTTGCTCTTTTGTAATTATTTTTATTTCAATTAGATGATAGAATGATGGCTACTGAAGCGGTAAGTAGTGACAATTTCTTTTCCTCATAGAACACATTTCGTATAGTACTAAAATAATTTTATTGTATCAGTACCAAAATGTGGAGTCATATTATTATACTGTTTACATCATACATCATAATGCAGATATCTAGCAAACTAAAGTGAATTCAGCCATAATTACTTAATCATTATCATTATCTTCTTTATTGCAAAGTACTTTTTTTATAAAATTTTATTTATTCATGAGAGACACACAGAGAGAGGCAGAGACACAGGCAGAGGGAGAAGCAGGCTTCCAGCAGGTAATTCAATGTGGGACTCGGATCTCAGGACCCCAGGATCATGACCTGAGCAAAGGCAGATGCTCAACCACTGAGCCACCCAGGTATCCCTATTGCAAAGTACATTGAGGACAAATTTGGAGATATTATGTTCCAAATATGCTCTTCTTTTCTAGTCAAGAATGTTAAAGCTCTAAAAGGAAGGATTATATAAAATGTTTTTAAATTAGTTGGAAGAATATTGTATGAAAGAGCAAAAGAGAGTGTTAGTATATTATTTATCTATCTGAATCTCAGTCATTTTGGATTGTTCTTGCTTTAACATAATTTACTGGGAGTTTACACTTATAACACTACTGAGTAGGGCATCTCCAATCAACATATGTAAATTTCAAAGATATTTGCACAGCTTAGCATTTCTTGTCTTTCAGTAGTATAAGAACACTGCTCTGAAATTAGTAGTCTGTTGTAATTGTGACTCTGAGATACATAGTCTATTTGAATCTCTAACATTGTCTGTTTCTGGGACGCCTGGGTGGCTCAGTGGTTGAGCATCTGCTTTTGGCATAGGACATGATCCTGTGGTACCAGGATCGAGTCCCACATCGTGCTCCCTGCATGGAGCCTGCTTCTCCCTCTGCCTGTATCTCTGCCTCTCTCCCTCTCTGTGTCTCTCATGAATAAATAAATAAAATAAAATAAAACAATGTCTGTTCCCTTTGTGTGAGAATACTCATTTTCCCAAAAGTTACAACAAAAGAGGAATTACCAAGCATATTCATATTCTGAGAACTAACTTCTTTGTATTTCTCAGGCCTTAAAGAGAGGAAAAACTACCATGAGCACTAATCTTAAAGAAAAATATTTTAGGGGTACCTGTGTGGCTTAGTTGATTAAGCATTTGGCTCAGGTCATATCCCAGGTTAGAGCTCCACATTGCATTGGTCTCCTTGCTGAACCAGGAGTCTGCTTCTCCCTCTCCTTCTCCCCTCTCCCCACTCATGCCGTCTCTCTCTCTCTCAAATAGATAAAATCTTAACAAAAAAGAAAAATATTTTGAATCATAAAATATTCAATTTTATTTGTTCAAAAAAATCATTATCTTTCATTAGATTTCTAATCTTTCATAGTTGGTGTAGGATCCTCATGCTGCATGTTAGTTGTTTGTCTTGACTGTTGACAGAGTATATTTGTAAAACTATGCCAGCAAATATTTCCTTCTAGTTTTTCAATTTGAAATATATAAGCATTTTCTCAGAATATAAGCAATACTTGTATTTAGTGAATGGCAGAGGGTGATCTTCTGGAGGGAATTTAAATATATGTTTTTTGTTTTTTTTTCAGTCTCAAGGTTAGATATCTGTTCTGGAAGAGTATAACTTAGAGGCTTTGAGTATTAAATGGCAAAATGTCATCCCATTATCTGCCTCATATAAGGAATGGATTTGGTAATGGTGACAGCAGTAGATAGAAAAACCAAATAGAAGATTGATTGGTTTGGATTTATTTTTTGACAATAACCCTAAACTTCTAATGCAAATAAAGTATCTGAATTCTCAGTACTGCCCTAAGAAAACTGATTGATTGATATATGGAGTTTCCCGAAAGGCAGGTCTAAATAGTAATCTCATGAATATACCAACATGTATGTAATGTATACAAATACTCTCTTTGGAGAACTGTGTTGAGGGGAAGGGGTGGAAAACTTAAATACATGTGATGATTTGGGGCGATGAGATAGAGAAAGGACAAAATGGCTTCTCGAAGTTCATTGTAAAGTGAATAACGTATCAAGAATATTCAGAAAAGTATAATATGAGAACAGCATGGAAAAGAAAACAGGAGAGAACACCTCATCCCTGGCACAGATTAAGTGTTGCTAAATGCAAAGGAAGTGTAATTCTTAATTGAAGCTGTTTCACATATTTTCCCAGGCAGGAAATCTTGCATCCCTATATGGAGCACTAAGATTTGTAATGTCTCATTATGTTTCTTTTTAGCCGTCTCCAGCATCTGAAAGAAAGGAACTTGCAAAATCAGAGATGTGGTTCTCCCACTAAAAATGAGCTCTTGGAAAGTATCAGTAACTCACGAACCTAGTGCCAGTGTGCTAGTTTAGATTAATCTCTGCCAGCACTCCCTGCCACTACAATTGGCTCCCTTCTTCTCCTAAGGCATCAGCCCTATTCTCATCCCACTGCCTAACCTCAGACTCATCCTTCAAACCTAATTATATAGCATAATCCAAACCAGACCCCCATGAATCAATAAAGGCCACTTGTCACTCTTTCTAATGAAAGAACTAAAGGGCTAATTTTACATTAAGTAACTGCCTTCCCCCCGCCCCACCCCGAATTTTAGAAGGGAGAATTATCTCCAATGGGAGAATAGTAAAATTAGAGACACGGCATTGACTTAAAATTGAAACTTTTTCTATCAAACTCAAATTTTCTAAATGTGGGTACATTTTCTATATTGTGATAAATTAAAAAGGATGATACAGTAAAAAAAAATTATGCTTTGACACTTACCGGATTATAATATGAATGACCAAAATCTATTTACCTTGCAAACAATTTCTCACATTAATACAAAATATTAATCTTGTGAGTTATCAACTTGTTCCTGATTATCATCCAAATAGCAAATTACATAAAAGATTTACTGGAAAAAGCCCTATCCTTCTATCAAAAAATGGCAAGGTAAATAAAATATAGCCTTCACTTTGTATGGTGCCAACACGCATGAATTTCAGTTACCACTAATTCTTCTACAACACAGTTCAAATTTCAGTCCCCACAGCCTATTAACTATGAGTAACTGTAAAATGTGCTAACTTCACTGTTAGCTATTCAGTTCACAAATCACCATGTAGTAACAGATGCCCAGCATGATCAGTGACCAAGCATGTGACTTCTTCCAATGTCTGCCAGGGTTTGGCCACTGTATCCATTAATCAGCTCGTACTCAGACAGCAAAGTATGTGGCTATGTTGCCTCCTCATCTCCTACTGACAAGCCTATGTGCCATTTTATTTTTAAATAAGGATAAGTAAAAGAAAGAATTGGTTAGTAAAGATGAAAATACAGCAAAGAAACAAAAAAAAATGACGGTGCTGGCAGTGAAATTTGAATTAAATAGAAATGGAATTACAGAAGAAATAGCTGACTGTGAATGTTAGCAGTGCTGCCATTAAGGAGACTCTAGCTGTGCAGCCAGAGGAACTTAGTGAAGGCACTTTTCTTCTTAGTGAAGAAAAGTGGTGGTGGTAATGTAAACTGGTACAGCCATTGTGGAAAACAGTATGGAATTTCCTTAAAAAATTAAAAATGGAATTGCATAATATCCAGTAATTCCACTACAAGGTATTCACCCAAAGAATATAAGAACACTAATTTGAAAAGATATATGCACCCCTATGTTTATTGCAGCATCATTTACAATAGCCAAGATATGGAAGAAATCCAAGTGTTCTTCAATACATGATAAAGATATGATATATATACATATAAATCTGTGTGTCTATATGATGGAACATAGCTCAGTTATAAAACAGAGGGAAATCTTGCCATTTGTAACAACATGGATGGATCTAGAGGATATAATGCAAAGTGAAATATGCCAGTGAGAGGAGGACAGACACCATTTAATTTCACTAATAATGTGTAATTTAAGAAACAAAACAAATAAATAGAGACAAACAAAATAAACTCTTAACTCAGGTTAAGAAAATGGTGGTTACCAGAGGGGGGGTGGGTGGGGAGATGGATGAAACAGGTTAAAGGGATTAAGAGCACACTCATGATGAGCACTGAGCAAAGTATAGAATTGTTGAACCACCGAATTGTACATCTGAAACTAATAAAACACTGTATGCTAATTATACTGGAATTAAAAAAGGGAGAGGAAGGGGAGGGGAGGGGAAGGGTGGGGTTGTGATGAAAAACATGACAACCTCCGGGAGGAAGTGCTGCTGGCAAAAAAATCTTCACATTAACGAGCTCTCAGAGATATTCCACGGCATTAAAAGTATGAAGGATAAAATGTTGTAAGCTGATCCAAACTTAGAAATAGGACAGTTCACCAAGGTACAGAAAAAAATGCTCACTCCATATCTTAAGTTATATGATTTAAAAAGCAAGCAGTGTTCTATGTATTCTTGACAAGTTTTTTTGGAAAGACATAAAATATTTTAAATATCATGAATTCTAATGTTTTGAATTACAGCATACTAAATAAATATAGTTTTACTCTTTTATTTCCCTATTTTTTATAAATGACAGTAAGAGAGTTTTTAATGTTTTCACCCACAAAAAAAATATGGGGCGATTTTAATTTTTTCTCACTGATTATTAAAAATCAAGGTTTTGGCATGCACAGACATTTTCAGTCTGAACTACCATACCAAGGAAGGGCTACTTGTATTTTACATATGCCATTTTAGAGTTTCAAAATAAGTGTAAAATAAGTATACTTTATCTTAAAATAAGTATAATTATAAGTATTTATATATAAAATAAGTATATATACATAATAATGATAGCAATTTAGTTTATGTTCTTGAACTATGATTATCTCTATATCACAGTTACTGCAGTTAGGGCCCTTGAACTCTAGTTATATGTCCAATATAAACACTGGTAAGAACAGAAAAAGACACCATTTCAAGCACCTACAACCATAAAATTGTTTATTTGTATAACTACTCACATTTACTTGAATATAGACTGTATGCTAGGACCAGTGCTAGCCACATAGTACATGGCATATCAAGTTTTCTTTTCCTCATAAACTTTATTGTCATGTGTACATTTCTGTTTCTTATTTTCCTATGGAAAAAAAATTAAATTCCATAGGAAAAAAAATATGGCAAGAAAATAGCAAATTACACTGCCATTTTGTTTAACATATTCTACTTATATTTTCTCAATATAAGATTTGGGTCAGGTTTCTTTTAGGTCAAAAGCTGATAACTCATTTGAGAATAATATATGCTTGGGATGCCTGGGTGGCTCTGCAGTTGAGCGTCTGCCTTTGGCTTAAGGCGAGATCCTGGGGTCCGAGATCAAGTCCCACATCGGGCAAAAGAGAATAATTATGCTTAACTGGGAGTACATAACTTTAAGGAAAAAAAAAAGGATTGTATTTATTTATTTATTTATTTATTTATTTATTTATTTATTTATGAGAGTAAGAGCACAAGCAGAGGGGAGTAGCTGAGGGAGAGGGACAAGTAGACTCCGCCCCACTGAGCGCCAAGGCTGATACAGGACTTGCTCTCACAAACCTGAGATCATGACCTGAGCAGAAATCAAGAGTCAGATGCTTAACCAACTGAGCCACCCAGGCGCCCCAGGAGCATATAACTTTTATCTTGCTGCTTGGATGTTTCTAAAATGTAATGTGTCATACACTTTCATTAGTACTAAAGATAATTATATTCTGTGTTTGATCTGTAAGTGTAAGGCTCAAACATGTTCAGAAATGAATGATAAATCTTTGTAAACCTAAAATATCTAGTGCTATATATAATATTTCAATTTAAGGTTGTTGTTTTTTTGTAAGATTTATTTACTTGAGGGAGGGAGGGGGAGAGGGAGAGAGACTCCCAGACTCCTTGTTAAGGGTGGAGGACTCAGGGCTGAATATAAGGACCCTGAGATTATGACCTGTGCTGAAACTGACAGTCCAACGCTTAACTGACTGTGACACCCAGAAGCCCCTCGGTTCAAGTTTTTGATGTTACTAATTAAATGACCTACAACTGCCAATTCTTTTATATAAGAAATAAATATTTAACCTAAATTTCAGCAGTGAAGATTATGCAGATTTTAACAGATTATAAAATGTTAAATTACCATTGGGCTCTATAATAATGATGAATAATTTAAAATAAAAATATACAATGTCGCAATAATTTCCCAGTGTCTATTTTCAGCTCAGAGGCACTATTAAAAGCTGACATCACTCAATGGACTCAAAGTCGTAACACTCTTTAGATAAATACTAGATATGTATACATTTATATATAAAAAGATATCATACACAGTGAAAACAATCTGAAAATAAGATATTTAAATACACATGGATATGTGTATCTGTGATAGCTAAGTGAATAATATTATTACAATAAGAAATTATTTAATTTATTATCATTTTAAAATTTGCCTTATAATGAATTTCTTTGCCATTTATAATAAAGCTGGCCAGGTAATGATTTTACTCATATTTTCTTTCCAGTAATTACAATTCCAAGCTATTTTTACATTCCCTACTTCATAATAGTTGACAAAGTAATACTAAGGTCTACATTTACTTACTGTTTTTATGAATTCTGTGTTTATTCTTATACTCAGTAACTGATCCCCAAATTTCCATTAATTAACTAGATGATAGTAATGAGAGATTTAATTATTGCTTTTCTATGTAATATTTCAGATTTAGAGAGTACCCCTATGCTTTGTTCCTCAATATCAGGAGCATTATGTAGGATAGACATTATACCTGGCTAAAGAATGAGTTTAAAGCAAAGAAAACATTTTAACTTATTATGCAGTAAAAATTATCAAGATCAGAATCTTTTATTCTTATATGTGATCCTGTAATTTTTTATTTAACTATGTAAATCAGATTTATACTTATACTTTTGATATAAAAGAAGCCTTAATATCTAACATTTGTCTAAAAATAGTTCATTTTATTTGTCACACATTTCTTTACAGATTCCTGTTAATCTTCAGTCACTCTAACAGATTCTGAAAATACAAAAGTGAATAAGGTTCCCACCAAATGAATATAATCTATAAGATAAATATCATAATAGAAATTTGTACAAATTCCCTTGAAAGTACACAGGAGGAAAGTTCTCACTGAGTTAAGAGAGTTCTGAAATTTCCTTTTGCAATTATGTAAATTTTGTTTAGTTTAGATAAGCAAAGCAAACCTACCCATGATGTATCTGAGATCATTCTGTAAGGGCATTGTTGTGATTTTCCTTCTTAAAATGTAGAAGCGGGTGTCTGCGTGGCTCAGGCTGTTAAATGAACAATGTTTGATTTCAGCTCAGGTCATGATCTCAAGGTTGTGAGATGAGCCCCGAGTCAAGCCCTGTGTTAGGCTCTGAGCTCACTGGGAAGTCTGCTCAAGATTCTCTCTCTCCCTCTCCCTCTGTTCCTCTCCCCACCATCTCTCTCTCAAATAAATTTTTTTAAAAAAAGGAAGAAAGAAAGAGAGGAGGAGAGAAAAGAAAAGAAAAGAAAAGAAAAGAAAAGAAAAGAAAAGAAAAGTAAAAAAAGAAAAGAAAAGAAAAGAAAAAAAGAAAAGAAAAGAAAAGAAAAGAAAAGAAAAAAAGAAAAGAAAAGAAAAGAAAAGTAAAAAAAGAAAAGAAAAGAAAAGAAAAAAAGAAAAGAAAAGAGAAAAGAAAAGAAAAGAAAGAAAGAGAAGAAAGAAAGAAAGAAAAGAAAGAAAGAAAAGAAAGAAAGAAAAGAAAAGAAAAGAAAAGAAAAGAAAAGAAAAGAAAAGAAAAGAAAAGCAAAAGAAGTGGAAGCATGGAAAGTTTATGTAGTGGGAGAATTTTGACAGAAAATGAGTAGAGGGGATTCCTAGGTGGCTCAGCTGTTTAGTGCCTGCCTTTGGCCCAGGGCACGATCCTGGAGTCCTGGGATCGAGTCCCACGTCAGGCCTCCCTGTATGGAGCCTGCATATCCCTCTGCCTGTGTCTCTGCCTCTCTCTCTCTCTCTCTGTCTATCATGAATAAATAAATAAAAAAAAAAAGAAAAGAAAATGAGTAGGGAATGAAGATACTGCAGATCATAACTTGCTTTGAGAACAACTTCCCCCAAAAAATAAACCCCAAAAACAAAAACAGGGAATCAGACTTCCCATTGGTGTCCAGAATTTCCATAGTTGCGGAAGACTGCACCAAGTCTGTTCTAGGGCCATTGGAGGATGGCTATTGGATTAGGCATTTATATTTGCCACTCTTGTAGTAGTGCGTGCATGTCTTTGTGTGTACCATTAATTTTAGACAGGATTAACTGACTCATAATGATAATTAAGCTTTTAAAATTTTACTCCATCATCACCTCTTCTTTCACTTTTTTTTTCTATTTTGTCAATATCCTTATTTCATAATTTTGGTTTAAATTTTGAAATATTACTACTGTCTACTTCTAACCAAGTAACATGCCATGAATTACATTTTCTTTCCCTCACAATTATTTTTCTCTTTATTTTTTTACTCAATTCTCTAGTATAGATACCCACTTTTTCCATATATGTCAATAACTCATCATATTCCTTGCAATAATTTCTTCAATACACAGTTGCATGAGACAATGCACCAATTTACGTGTGTTTTAACCTAGAAATCCCCACCCCAACCTCTCTTCCTGCTCCAGTCTAGGTGATTTTTTTTCTCCAGGTCCACTGCTCTGTGCTTCCGTGAGTGATCCTTCAACCATTCTTCTGATTTCAGGATTTTTTGGCCTCCTTTCTCTTCACTCTATTCTTCTCCAGAGCTCCTATTAGTCAGATGTGGGACCATATGGATTGATCTTCAGAATTTCCTTTTCCTTTTCCTTTTTATTTTTTTTAAGATTTTATTTATTTGACAGAGAGAGAGAGAGAGAACAGGAGCATGGAGGCACAGAGGGAGAGGGAGAAACAGGCTCCCTGCAGAGCATAGAGCCTGGCACAGGACTCGATCTTAGGACTCCAGTATCATGACCTGAGTGGAATGCTTAATGGACTGAACCACCCAGGTACCCTTGATCTTTGGAATTTTCTCTAACAGCTTATTTCCTAATTTTTATCTGTGTGTAACTTTGTTCTACTTTCCGGGCCATTTCCTCTACATTATCTTCTGGACGCTCAATTTCTTCTGTATTTCAAATCTCATATTTTTAATTTCTAAGACTTCTTTTTTTGGAGGGAGGTGAGCTTTATTTTCTTTTAGCTTCCCAGGTTGTTTTCTTTTTTCCTCCAAAACTAGGAGTACAACTTCCTTTCTTATCTGGTTAATTATTTTAACAATTTAATTTCTTTTATATTATCCTCAATCTAATGTCTCTGCTTATTTTGGTCTCTCTCCTTCTTTCTTTCTGTTTGTTTGGTCTCTGTGTTGGAGGTTTTTCTTAAATAACTCAAGATTTTCTCTGTTTATTATCGAGTGAATGCCACTGAACCTGTCTGTAGGGGATCCACGCCCTTCTCTGTATGATGCTGGTGGTAATGCTGGAGTTTCGCCGGATGTCTCTGGGGGACTTCATTGCTTTAGAGGAAATTCTAATTTCCTGCCTCATGAAATGATATGCCTGAATGCTGTCCTGGGAACAAGGCAGGGAGAGAGCAGAACAGAGATTCTGATCAGTCAGCATTCAGGTTTTCATCTAATCCCCTGGTGGCAGCTCTGTGCCTCGCCCTTGCTTCAGCTATACCTGTGTCCCCAATTTTCAGAGGACAAATGTCTGGCTTGTGTGTGGGTGTGTGTGAGTAGGTCAGTATGGGGGTGTAGCAGCTTGCCTGAGCAGGGTGGGGAAGGGGAATGGAAGGCCAATTGTGCTGTCTGTGGACTTGAACCTGATTGCCTACTTGTCACAAACATCAGGAATCTGCCAAAACTTAGATGGGAACTGCCTTTGTTCTCCTGAATCAATTGTAACACCTGAGCCATCTTTGCATATTCCTAAAACTTCTTCAAATTTATGCTATATTCTATTATTCTGTTATTCTTGAAGGCTAATCCTTTTTTTTTCTAATTGGCTGGGTTTTGATGGTGTTTCAGAAAGAAGGCAAACACATATGTTCAATCCACTATTGGTTTTATATCTATATATAGATAGTTGTTTTCAAAATTATGATAATTGAAATATTTTGCTCTCCAGATTTTAGAACACAGATGAATCTTTGTAAGTTTCAAGAGTTTATAAATCTTAATTTTTAGAATTAATAAAAGTCAGTTTTCATATGCTTTGATACCTCCGAATGAAAGAAGTAATTTGCCATTTATATCAAACAATAAATCGAATATATTGGTCAGATTCATAGGAATCATACAGAGACATAGAGTTCATCTGGCATACAGAGCAGATTTCTTTTTATTGAAGTAAAATAGTATTTTACACCCATTTTACGACTGAGGTAACTGACACTCATGCTATAGTTTCTGCCATTACCAATGCAAGAAACTTGTCCCCTGCTCCCCTAAACCAGTGCTCTTAAGTTTCCAAAGGTAACCCTAGTATGCTAGAATGAGAGGAAGTACTCCCAACTGATATGAGTACAAGTAAGACAGGATTTTTAGAGCCCCTTGGAACAATAGAGTCTGGACTACTGATTGCCCAGTGACTGAACCAGCCTTTGGACATGCCCTGCCTTGGTTAAAACTTCCAGTTAATTACTCCTTCCAAACATCTCTGCACATGGCTCCCAAGAGCCTAGCCAGAGAGAGAACTATCTTCCCTTTCCTTTCTAATGTGTAACTCATACAGCCGTAGCCAACGTGTGATATTTCAATTGCTAGTTTTTGAAGAAGTGGGCAAATATCAACTGGTGTGGAATTGAGATACCATGATCATTTCATCTTTGATTTAAAGCACACTTTAACCTCAGGAGCTGTGAGGCAAAAGGTTAATGCATCGACCTGCTGCTGCATGTAACCCCCTTGCCATAACGGTCTTGTTTTTTGCCCCAGCTTGGTACCTATTTCAATATACTTTACAGCTAGTAGGTAAATATGACATTCAGATCTTATTCCCAAGAGCGCTGAAAGCTACTGAGATAGTACTATCTTAAATAATAGCTGTTAGGGATATTTTCCTGTTTGAGGGTTATCTTTTAAAAATTCTTTTTTTTTTTTTCCTTCTGTAGTAAAATCAGAGTGTTAACTTTTGGTATATCTAGGTATGTAGAAACAAATTATGTACCAACTATGTTTAAACTTTCCTTTTATAAAGTTAAATATTTACATCTCCCGGAAAACAGTATTTATATAATAAATATGTAAAAATATAATATAATAAATTATAATTTTATAATAATAAGCAGGTATGTGTTTGGGGATGATGGGGAAGTAACAGAAATAAAATAACATCAGGAATGGGAATTATACACTTAGCTGTTATGCAATTTTAGTGTACAATTGTGTAATACACTGTCACATGTCCATTTATTTTTTTTCACATGTCCATTTAACATAATTACAAATTGTTCATCTTGTCTTGTGCTTTTGTTCTTATACATTTTATTCATTGTATTTTTCTTATTCATCTGCCTATCCTTAACATATTAACTCAGAAATACAAGTGTTGTTATAACCAGTAATATTCCCATACTTGGAGACCCAAAATAGGAAGAAAATACTAATTAGCACAAGACCAGTGGAATTTCTGGTGAAATGACATGGAACTAAAGCAAATAGTGTGACTTCATTTGCTAATTGACTACTTAAATCCACACTCCTGGGAGGGGTTTACCAAAATGTGTATTTAACTGGCAGGTGATGTTTCTACCACAATAATGCCATCAGCATAATTCTTTCAGGTTGATGGGAAAACTAGAGGCTACTTTTCCCTCCCAGGGTGTGGCAAGCTGTGAAGCTTTAGATGATTAAAAAAACAAAGGCATCTCTTTTAAACCTAGAGACCTTGTCTTCAACAAGTATGAAGCTAATGTTTCTCCACCAAGAGATAAACTCGGAAGGCAATTTTTAACACTGTTATTGCCTCTCTACTTTCTGTCTGTTATGAATTGTTGCTCTTTATTGTTAAGCTTTAAAAGTTCAATTTCTTCTTAGTTTTCCTTTTTTTATTCTTTTTAAAATCTGTACATGGGTAGTGAATGACCCAAATCTTACATACATTTTTTTCCTTTTAGTTTCAATATTGTGAGGAAATTTAAAGCCCAGAACATCTTATGTTGCATCCTTTCCTTACGCAGGGTACAGGATCATCCTTCAGTATTCTGAGAAAGAACGAGGCTAGCTCTCTGCAAAAATACTCACTGTGGCACCTAATGGTTTAAGTTATGAATTGCTCGCTTAAGTTTTAGTTTTATAAACTTTTAAAAATATTGAAAGATCATCATGCTAGGTGTCAAAAACAAAGGAAAAATAAAAGAACAATTCAGAAGGAAAAAGAAAATGACTTTCATCATGTGGTATGAACTTTGATGGCATAAACAGATGAAGGGTTTGAAAGACTTGTAAGTAAACTTTTTCTGCAGTTGAGAGAGAGAGAACTACAATTATGCAAGATGAAAATATTTATTCATTTCACCATTTATGTATTCCCTGCCTTATTTCACAAATCTTTACAGATAGACATTCTCAAATCTGGATGAAAAACTATATCCTAAAACATAGGTTTTTGTTTAATTTTTCCTTATCAGTGCATAGAATCCTCTATAAATCATCAACCAATATGTTCAATATCAGTGGAAGGACATGTTTCACAAATGTCCTAAATCTCGCACCAAGCACCATTACTGAACAGGAAATGAGTGCTTTGGCTGAACAAGTCCAGAGGAAAATAATATAAATTATACACTTGCACATCAATTAAGAGCAGTTAGAGGTCATTTGTGTAAATGATTTCCATACCACTAGGTTCTAATGATGGGGGTTGTTTGGATTTATCAATGATTCTCAATCACCTGCCCCTTAATTACAGACTGCTCTTCAAACCTATAGTTAAGAGTATTAAAGTGAATGTTCCTGTCATTTGAATCATGGTATTGTATGGGTCACCAAGTTAAAAGAGAATACATTATGTCGATTTCAGGGACTAATGTCAGTGATCACTTTCTCTATTTACTACTGTTGTATTAAGTAAGTTCAATATACCTGCACGTATTGAATGGCTGAAGTTAAAGTAAGTACTCCTATATATGCATAGAATCTGCTATATAATGGTAAAAAAGTGAAACTGACCTGATTACTCTTGGCGTTTCCCGAATCACTTTACTGGGTTAGTATTTTTGTCATATATAACCATTTGGGCCTCAAATTTGGACTAAACATACTCTATTTATCATAACTTTTGAAAGATTGAATTAATCCAAGGACATAGCACATAAAACCGTTCTTTTCAGGAGTTAGAAACAAAATGCATCACATTGCTGAGAAAAATTTTGCCTAGGATTTCCAAGACTTATCAGAGCTATAAGAAGAGAAAATATGTGATAGTGAGTTGATACAGGAATGTGAAATGATTTGAAAAACTTGTCTCGATTTGCAGGAAAATCCAGATACTGTATAGAATGCAAAGCAAAACATTCCCGTCTTCTCCATCCTATGCCTAACCCACCCAAGAGACACTGAACACCGTGGCTCCCACTTTTGAAAATAACTGAAAATAAGCCAAAGTATGGCTCCGTGTGTGTGCGCGCGCAGACACACACACACACACACACACACACACACACACTTAGTTATGTCGCATTTTTAACTTGAACATATTTCTTTTAATTCCTGTGATTCGATTCCTTATGCTAAATGAAATCAATGTGTGCTGTAAATAAACCACTCATTAACAAAATTTAAAAACAGAGTGAATGTATTATTCAGTCTCCTGTCTTACTCTGTCTTGCCTCTACCACAAATGCTTTAGATTTCTATTCGCAAACACAAGAAGATTAAAATCACAGTATGTCATACATATATTTTATAAAAATAGCAAAATCGATAATATTCAACAATTATGTAATTTCAACAGTTACGTAATTCTACAGATATATTGTGTGATAATCATTGTTTTAAAATCTGTTTCAAAAAAAAAATAAAATAAAATCTGTTTCAAATTACCAAGAAGTGTCGTAGAATTTGTGCTCCAGAGGACACACCAGGAGCATGTTGCCGGACAGTATCGAGATGATGATTTCATAATGAGAACCAAATAAAATTCTTTGTGGAAAAGCAGATTTTTTTTCCCCTGGAAGGAGTAGAAAAACAAGAGAACATTGCGACTGCATTCAGTAGTAAACTCATCTTGAGGAAATCTTTTAGGGGATTATTATACCTTATTTTCAAATTCTAATTCTGAAAATTTAGAACCACTAACTACAATGGGATAGCTAGTTTGGCCCCCAAGTTTTGCCTCTTCCTTTTATCCCATAGTTTATTTGGAAAAAAGAGAAATGCAGATTAGATCTAGGCTTTCTAAAAAATACCAAGCAAAACAATTATTCAAGTAAAATATACCATTAAGCAGGATAAGATACAAAAATGGAAGTTCCTGGATATTTCAGAAAGTTTTTTTCTCACATTTAACAGCACACCAGATGAAAAAGAATATATTTATAAAATATTGAAAATAAGAGAAAATATATCATGAAACCTTAATAAATATTGTACATAATATTTTTTCTTTTCAATATTGAAAATCTGCTAGATTTCCTCCCTTAAATATTTTCACCCAACTGACATATTTACATGTTAAATACATCAAATTCAACAGCATATTTTTGAGGATAGGGGAAATTTCCTACTGGAAATTCTGATGATAGAAAAGTGAATGGTTTTCAAAAAGATTATCTCTTAACTGTCCCAATTCTTAGTGAACTAGCTTCTTGAACTTCTTTTATAGTTACACGGTTTTTAAGCAATAACCATCTTGAAACACATTTCCAAATATATAACAACTTCAGCATCAGAATGGAATAATATACAGTTTTCATATTTCATTATTTCCTTTTTTTAAGAGATGTGCCTGTGGTGAGTACAATTAGTGTCTATTAATATCTCATTCATAGATTCTATAGGTCAGCTACAAAACTTTTGGATTTTTCCTCAGTTAAAAAAATATCTTTACATATGGTACAAACTTTTTGCCCAAATTGGTTTACCATATTGTAATTAAATACTGGTTTTCTCAGACATGAAAATTTTATGTATAGAAAGCCATAAATCTGTTTACAAATATGGCAAATAGTCACAATGTAGAATTACAAATTTACTACCCCAAAAAACAGGTATATACAATCTTTTGATGTTAATTTGGATCTGTAATCCAAAAATTAAGCTTTAAATTTTTAATTCTAGGACACCTGGGTGGCTCAGTGGTTGAGCATCTGCCTTTGGCTCAGGGTGTGAACACGGGGTCCTGAGATCAAGTCCCAGATTGGGCTCCCCGGAGGAGCCTGCTTCTCCCTCTGCCTATGTCTCTACCTCTTTCTGTGTGTCTCTAATGAATAAATAATTAAAATCTTTTAAAAAGTAAATAAATAAATTTTAATTCTATATTGTAAACGTTTCAATTTTAAGTTATTAACTCTTACAGAAAATATTCAATATTGCTAGATTTCAAACAAAACTATAAACTTTTATGAGTAAGAAACTATCCATTTCAAATCAGCTACTGAACTATAAGTTTACATCAGGGAAAATATAAGCAAAAATATTTCTGCCCCTTTTGGTTATAGCAAAATGTTTTCAAAATGCCACAGTCTTGAGTTAAAAAATTACACCAAGTCACTGTATGATTTTTATTTTAAATTTAATTCTTAAGACTAAAGAAACTGGGAATCTTTGGGAAGAGGCACTTAATATTTTGTAAGCACATTTTTTAAAATAAAATAAAATAGAATAAAGGTAGATCCTCTAAAAGCTTATAACTGTTATAATAATTCTATTCAATTGAGGGTGGATTTCTACTTTGACTCTACATTGGCACCACCTGTAAAATGTTGGATCCAATTTCCAAACCATAATTCTAACCTGTTTTCTCTTTTATTGTTGATCTTGGCACCCCAGCAACTCCACCACACTACTCTTAACATCCATCCTTTCTTCTACCATCATAAATACTCATAGATATTTTTCCCTATGATGGAGATCAAAATAATAGGAATTTAATGTCCTATGGCATTAAGATATTTTCAATATTTATCCTGGAAAGTAGCACTGTATATCCCCTCTTGAATTAGAAAAAAATTGGATCCAGCATAGAGTGTGGTATTAAGAGAGAGAGACAGAGAGAGGGGACTGAGACATATTGATATGATAATGAGTATTAACTATAGTCTGTGGCATCCTGACTTATCTGGAGTCTTGTAAGTATGTCTCTGTGGTTGCCAAGGAGAGTTCAGGTGAAAACAAAGACAGCTTGAGCCCACAATCCATTTTAAGGATTATAGGACTTATTAGTACATTTAATAAAGGAGAGAAGTATTAGGCATGTATGAACACATAAAAATTGATTAAAGTATCTCCAATCACTGGTTTAAACAAACAAAAAAAAAAGGTAGAAGAAAATGAAGAACTTTACAAAGATTGTGCTGAGAAACTCTGGATTCAATGTTCAACAATTTTTTTTTTTGTCTCTGTATTAAGTGAATAGAACTAAATAAAAAAAAAAGACTACATTTGAAATTTCTATTTTATAATCATGTATGCCAAAACTGCTAGAAGAAAATAGGTTTTACAGAGCCTTAAGATTAAAGAGAAATTACCTCAAAGTTTTTTTTATTCCAGAATTTCAAAATTTCTCCAAATTATCAACATAAAAATAGGGCAAAATTTAAAAAGCCCATTTCTTTACAGTATAGTGCAGTAATGTTATTAGTTAGCAGTTGTCTTATCTCAATTAATGATGTGCTGTGTTGAAAAAAAAAAGACAAAAACACACTTCTTATTCTTAGGAATTTAATATTTGGGTAAATAGCATGTGTCTATGAAGGAAATTAAGATTCAATTAAAAGAAATATAAATATGTAGAAATTAGCTTTTTCCTATCAAGTGAAGAACAAATATGTAAGTTACCTAAGATTTATATACTACTTATGAGCCTTACTTTTTTCAATAGGTATATTTTTAAAATACCTGTATGAATTTATCTAAACTGAATAACATTTTAAAGCAGGAGATGAATTAGCATTTAAAAATACTCAAATCATCTTCTAAAATGTGAAAATTCCTTTACAAAGGAAATAATTATCCTGAATTACATGATTTTTAAATTTGTATTTTTAATCAGTGTATTAGTGTACATTTAATTAAAAGTAAAGAGCTTATATGTTTAATCTACATGTGCTTGAAAAATTAAACAATTTTATCACTATACTTTTAAACTATGACTCATTTTTCATTTGATCTATCAAAAATATGTAATAAAGTGTTGAAAAGGAAATCATCAAATCAATAGCATAATTTTGACTTTAAATACTTCAAAGGCTTTATAATGCTTTGTTTAATCTGTATCTTTAGTTTTATTGTCATGAAGCACAGGGCAACCAATTTTCATTGGTAAATATAATTGCCACCACTGCATGCTCATAAATAATGGTAAATAATTATAATAATAATTATAATATTTATTGTGATATATAATTATTGTGGATTGTCAGTTTTTAAGTTTTAAGTGACAACTCTAGAATATGTTTTTACTGTTACCAAGTTTTAACCAAAAGGAACATATATTTCCTTCTCCTACATAGATTATGTCAGCTCCGCTACATACATTCCAACTGATTTCCAAAATTGATTTGTTAATTGTACCAACAGTTCTCCATCCTCTCTGACTGACATGCATGTGTCTGGGACACAGATGGGTCAAAAATACAAACCTAGGCTTCCCATGGGGAAGGGTGTGACCCAACTCTGTAAGTACAGAGTTTGGGAGGTGAGAGATAATCTAAAACAACAATTCTCAAAATTTAACATGCATACTAATTATCTGGAGAACTTACAGGAATGTGAATTCTGATTTTAGTAGCTCTAAAGTGGGGCTTGAGACTTTGCACTCTTAATGAGCTCACAGGTAACACAGCTGTTAAATAGTCCATTGACTGGACTTTGCATATAATCATTTTATTTTCTAAGTGAGAAAAACTGAGAAACTTGAGTCCTGGATGGGCTGCTTTAGAGATGGGCTTGGTATTTGGCTAAATATAAGTCCAACATAACCAAAAACTTGTACCCTGTAGTTAATCTTACTGGAAGATCTTAAAGAACAGTAATCATGTGTTGAACATAATTTCATCACCCATAGCACCTACCCCAGGGTTTTATCTCTAGTGAGGTTTATCTAACAAATATTCCCTGAAGGAATTAAACATCAGAAACTTTGCCTTTGTTTTCATCTCACTAAGTAGCTACGATCCAGCCTTAATCCTTGCCCAAGCAGCTTCTCTTCCAGTGTTCTCCATATCAGTAACAACACCTTATCCACACAGCTGCACATGACAGAAACTTGGAAACCATCCATGACAGGGCCCTGCCCCAGACATCTAATAAGTGGAAAATACTTATTGATTCCAGAAGAAAGAGATATCTTAAATTTGTTCTCATCTGTCCATTGTCACTGCCACCTTCCTGATCCAGACTTTGCCATCTCTCTACTAAATAATCAGAGCCTCTTCATTGCTCCTCAAACTATCAGAGTTTCTTTCATTTCTTCCCCAAACTGAAAACCACTGAGCTGTTTGTTCAGTTCTGGTTTTGATCCCCCTCCCCATCAATTCTCCTTATAGCATTTAACAGATACTCTTACAATACTTATTAGATCTTGTCACATCCTTGCTTAAAATTTTTCAAAACTGCTCCGTTGGATCTAAGCTAAAGTCCAAAACACTAATATGGCCCAGAATCTTGTCTCTTATCTAGCATCCACACACCTCCCAAGTCTCATGCTAAGCTACTCTCCCCTAACTCAACACTTTGAGGCCTTTTTTGGTACCCCAGTGTTACATGTCTTTCTCTGTATCTAGGAAACTCTTTCATCTATTTTTTACAATGCAACTTGTACCGCCCTTCAGCTGAAATGGTACACGCTCAACAAGGCTTTCTCTGATATCCCATCCTGCAGAGGTCATCCCATTCTCATGATACCACATACTTTTTATGACTTGTTATAGTCAATGTATAGTATATGTACTTGCGTGATTAGTTGCTTACTTTATCTCCTACTAAACTTCAGTATCCATAAGGACAGGAAATGTGTTTCAGCCACCCCCTTATTCTTAGTCGTCTATTCTAGCTCATGAGAAATGCTTAATAAATATTCAAAATAAGTGAAATGATCTGTCCAAGTCAGGCAGTTGTGAGCTTTCCAGAGCTATTGTAGAAGGTGTCCCATGTTCTAATATTTTAGTGATTGTATGAAAGGCTAATTAGAAGATGATGAAAGGCAAAGGTGAAGAAGAGGAGGGAAAGAAGTTTATTACCTCAATATATGCAGGCGGGCACACATAGACTCACACACTACCACTATAACCAACAGCAGCAACCTTAACTATAGCCATAACTCTGGGTGCTCTATCTAAAGAAAATCATCTCTCTGGGATTCATTTTCCTCATACTTCAAATAAGAATTGTATCACATTACACTCTAATATTTGAAGATTTCTAAGGCTATAGGCTGACCAAGTACATGGCTCTTTTCCATTCAACACTGATTTTACCTCTATGACAGCCTTTTGTCTTAAATCTTAAAACATTTCCACTCTTCAGAACCACACTTTCAAGTGGAGATAACTATGAAGTACCATAACCATCAGCAGCAAACATTTCATGAATTTTTAAGTGACATCAGAGATTTAAAAAGTATTATACACAAGCACGGGCCTGGGGAGAAATGGTGCACATCCCCTGTGATTTGTGTGCTACTTGGCAGTTTGAGCCATGCCTTCCTCCTTGGAACTCTCCTCCCTTGGCCACCAAGTCTCTGCTGGTTCTTCTACTTATGCAATCACTACTCCTTACAATTACTTTATTCCAATTAATATAGGCATGATGTTGCTTTTAGAAGTCATGAGTAGTATGTGGTGTGCATTATATTCATAAATAACTATTAAGAAATTAGCTTCCTCAGAAACTAAGAATTTGGCTCATTCTTAAAATGTAGAAAGGTCACTGAAATTTTTGTGTAAATGTCGTGTCACCTAATTTGAATCCTTAAATGGTGTATTATTTTTTGCAGACATGTGAAAAGTGAGTAGTCACATAATACTATGTCCATGCCTAGAGATTTGGTATCTTTAATAACCTAACTATGCCATCACCAGGCCTGTGAGTCAATTTTAGGGAGTGGTAAGAATCATTAAATTCAAATGTGAGAGAGGCAAGATGCGGAGTTTTGCATAGAATTAAAAGTGGTCTAGTGAGATGCGTGGGTGGCTCAGTTGGTTGAGCATCTGATTTTTTATTTCTGCTGGGGTAGTAATCTCAGAGTTGTGAGATCAAACCCCATGTTGGGATCCATATTCAATGTGGAATCTGCTTAAGATTCTCACCCCTCTCCTTCTGCCCCTCTACCCTGTGCTCACTCACACGTGTGTGCTTTCTCTCAAATTATTTTTTAAGTGGTCCAGTGAGGGAAAAAATACAAGGTATAATATCATCTTCTGAATTTCAATTTTTGTCAATCTCAGAAGACCTTGACTATCTAAAAAGAAATGTGCTCTTGTCTGAACATTGTCTGAAAGTATTCTAAGGTATTGAGATTATGGCATCTCAATTAAAAATAGCCTCCTTTTCAAGGTTAAAGCTATCCTATTAATCTCCTTGGAATATGCCTCATGAAACCAGTTGATGGCATTTTCACTATCTTGTCCTAACATTTAGTAGCTGTGTGACTCTATTTCCTGAATTAATAGAACATAGCATCATTATTGCATGTGGAAATTTTTGTGACTCACAGATCAGTTTTCTTCCAAATGTCACTACATGACTAGAATTTTGGAGGTTAGCTGGCTACATACTCTGAAGCTAGACTACCAAAATTCAAATTTTGGATTTATTTCTTATTGACCAAATAAACCCAGGCAAGTTTTTTAACCTTTCTAAGTATCCACATAGAGTTGCTTTAGCTATTTAAAAACTGAATAAAGTACATCAGTTGAAAATATGGTTAAGTGTGTACTCAATAAAAGCTTTTATTATTATTCCCTTTTGAAAATATGTATATATTATATATTTATAATATATACAATATCTCTTTATATACAATATATCTTTATAATATATACAATATCTGTATCTCTTACAATTTTCAGAAACTTTAGTAAAATATACTATGGCATGACCCTCCCACTCTATAATTTTGAAAGTTCACATGTATAAGGATTGAAGTTGAAATTAGCTGATGTTTCAGATGGACACACTGAAATTTCTTGAACTAAATAACTAGTACATCAGCACTGGCACTTAACATTTCAGGAACATATCCTTTTAAAATCTCTTTTACTTATTAGGTATTTTCATTATTTAGTTTTGGTAATAGAAGTTAGATAATACCATCATAATGAATTAGGAGTAAATATTGGCTATTCTTTTTTCCTATCTCATTATAAGGCTAGATATTATATCATACCCTCTTGATTTATGCTGCAGGAATCCAAGAGATCTCTGCCATTTAAGTAAACATTTGAGCAACTTCTAAATAGAAGCAATTATCTTCACAAATATAGGACACTTGAATCACAAGCTAAAGTTGTTGCTCTTAGTACTTGAGAGGTAATATTGTTAGTTCATTCCATAACATATATTTTGTATCCAAAGAAGGTATAATGATGATAGTAATAGGGAATAATCTGTCAGGCATTCAGTATATATTAGGCACTGTTTTCATATAATGCTCTCGTCAGCATTGTGAGGAAATACAATTATCCCCATTATTCATTGACAGGTAATTAGCCCAATATGGCCAGCTAGTGAATGAAGGAGCAAAATTAAACCCAGATTGTAACACCCGTATGCATTAAAAGTTATTTACATATGTCAAAGAGTAAGTAATTATTGCATCTGTGATAGTACACTATTCTATAGCCTCGTGATTAGTAGGTCACATACACTACTGGGGTTGGAGATGAAAAAGAAGCCCCAAAGCGGAACCAGCCCTAAGTGAGCCATATAAAAATAGTAACTGAATAGTAACTCCTGAATCATCATGCTTTTCTCTTTTACTTCTTGTATTCTTTTTTGAATAATCTCCTCTCTTAATACTGTCCTGTGACTAAAAGGAATCTGTGCTGCCTTCCCCTTGAAAAGGGTCCATTCCACATTTCTCTCTCCCTCATCCTCCACCACTGCTGTTTTCATAGAATTTGGAAGCTTAGGTAAACTTTACCCCAGAATTTAGTTTAGTTTTCTTTCCTTCACTTGTTGCTTTTTCTCCCTCAGATTCATTTTACCTCGTCCTTCTTGAACCCAATCAAAACTAATGGCACTAATCCCTTTAATTAGAGAGGTTGGGGTAATGTGACAAGCCTGCATTTTGTCTAGATATTGAGCTAAAGTTACAAGAGGGATCTTGTGACTCACAGGTGGTCTAGTAAATTTCACCTGGAAAGTTGGTATCAAAACCCAGTCA
This sequence comes from Vulpes lagopus, assembly GCF_018345385.1. Taxonomy (NCBI): domain Eukaryota; kingdom Metazoa; phylum Chordata; class Mammalia; order Carnivora; family Canidae; genus Vulpes; species Vulpes lagopus. The sequence goes on from NC_054829.1 coordinate 107,482,416, forward strand.
GAAGTTAAGAAATCTTTGATTTGCTCTGCACTCACATCCCCTGGAGATCATTTTGGTTGAACGGGACAGAATGTGGGCAGGCTTGGGCTATTTGCTCTCTGCCTCTCCTTTTCACCATGTAGTCATCATAAATGTCAATCATGCCTATATAAAATATTTTGTGGAATAGCTTAATATATGATCCAGTTTTGATATTTTCTCACCACAGTTATAGATTGAAGTAGCAGAACAACACAATTTGTTTAATTGCTTAAAAGTTTTAAGACAAATATTTTTAATTACTCTATGTCCCTGTATGCCATAGTTATTTTCAGGTTTGTTTGTGTTTTTTTCTGCTCTAGAATGCAAAGTCTACAAAGACAATTTTTACGCTCAATCATATTCTGATAGAGAGCAATTGGGTGTTTGAAAATGTACATATTTTTCATTAAGTTTATAATGTGACAGTAAAGCAAAGATATATACATTACTTAAAATGTTAAATGGCACAATTATTAGCTATTAATACAAAAAATGTTTATATTAGTACACAATGAGCAATCGAACTCATGCTGAGAACTTAGTCTGCCACAAAAGACACTGCTCTGAAGACTTATAGATGTGACTTGGTCTTGGCTGGGGATGAACAGGAATATTTAATGTCAGTCAGAAATAAAAGCATGCTAATTAGGAGCATAGGCATAATCATCCGTTGTTAATACCAGACTAATTAAAGTCAATTGTTCATAATTTGGTTTACTATATAAACAGTCAAATTCTAAAATGCCTCAGGACCTTTGTAGTTATTCTCTCTGACACCAGTTCTCTTACTTCATATTTTCCCAGGTTGGTTCCTTCTCAGTCTTCATGTCCCAGGTTATTATCATTTTATTCCTTCCAGCTGTCACTCTGTATCACATGAATGTATTTTTTCATGGCATACATGAATGTCTAAAATGACATTTGTTTTCTTTTTTTGTCTTTTACTCCTACTGGGAGTTTTCATTTCCTGCTGTATCCCCAGTGACTTAACCATTTAGTAAATACAGATGATCTCCAACTTACAATTGTTTGACTTATTTTTTTTTTTACTTCACAAGAGTGTAAAAGCAATATGCATTCTGTAGAAACTGTATTTCAAATTTTGAAATTTGATCTTTTCCCAGGCTAGGGACACAAGTTTTAATACTCTCCTGTGATGCTGGGCAGTGACAGTGAGCCACAGCTTCCAGTCAGCCACAGAATCACAAGAGTAAACAATTGATACACTCAACCATTCTGCACCCATACAACCATTCAGTTTTCCCCTTTCAGTAGAACATTCAAAAAATTACATGAGACATTAAACATTTTATTATGGACCAGGCTTTATGTTAGATGATTTTGCCCAAGTGTAGGTTAATGTAGGTGTTCTGAGCTATTTAATGTAGGCTAGGCTAAACCCTGATGTTCTACAGGTTAGACGCCATAAGCGCATTTTGACTTACAGTACTTTCAATCTATGATGGGCTTATCAAAATGAGTCATAATGACTGTTACAGTATAGCCTGCGTTGAGAAGGAAGAAGTGTTCAAAAGGTAGAGGAGGTAGGAAGTGAGGAACGCTTGCAGAACTAGCACACTGTTTGACTCACAGAAAATATCCACAGACTCAATCTAACTGATAAATATTTATTGAATTGAGACGAATTAAAGAAGTTTCAGATGATTCTGGATAGAACAGAGAGCTCTAGTAAAGGAATAATGCAGGAATTAATTCACAGGGATCTTAAATGTTAAAGAAGTTTGTGATAAACTAATGATAATGGGGAATAATGGAAGTCTTTTGATCACTAGGGAGTGAAGGCAAAAGTAGTTTTAGGAGTAAAAGAATGTTGGAAATTTGAGTCACATAGTATGGTCCACCTTAGACTAAGAAAAGAAGAGAAAGAACAATCACAGCAGGAAGGGACCTATTGCAATAACCAAACATATCATGATAGCTTCCTGCTCTAGAATGCTATGAAGGAATCAGTACCTGAGGAAGAATGGGCAGGAGTTGGAGCTTGTTCACTATGGGAAATAGAGAAGACCAAGAAATGGCAGGGAGTTGGAGCTTGAATGAAAGGGAAACTGAACTTGTAGAAATACAGAATATAAAATAAACAAGGTTTTGAGAGAAAATAATAATAGGAAGGTAGAACTGACTATCAGGCAAGTAGAAATGCATAACTGGATCAATGAGGTTTGAAGTTAGAGTGGGAGACATAGACTAGTATTTTCCAAAGTATGTTCCAGGGGATGTTATTAGGTATTGAATAAGATATACAAAGAAAAGAAAAAATCGTCATAGTAAAATATGTATTAATTTGGGAAGCGTTGAGTCAAAAATTTCCTCACTGCAGAATATCTGTGTCTTTAATATCCTATGTGCCTTACAAATCTCAATACAGTGGCTTTACACCTATAAAGTTTTCCAAATTTGTTCAACTACCATTTATTTATTATGAAATATCTACCAGGACTCCTAATCCACAGAAAAATAAAGATGAGGAGGACATAAATCATTGTTTAGTTTGCTGAGGCTGCCATAACAAAATACCACAGACTGGGTGGCTTACACAGAAATTTATATTCTCACAGTTCTTAAGGCTGGAAGTTCAAGAACAATGCATCAATGCGATGTGTTTGGTCTCTTCTGAGGCCTCTTTCTTTGGCTTGCTAATAAGGCTTGCAGACAGACCTTGAAGACAGCTGCCTTTTCTCTTTTCCCTCGGGTGGTCTCTCCTCTATGCCTGTGTATCCCCTGTGTCCAAATTTCCTCTTTTTTATGGACACCAGTCAGATCAGATTAGGGCTACCCTACAGACCACATGTTAACTTCATCACCTCTTTGAAGACCCTATCTCCAAATTCAGTCACATTCTGAGGAACCAGAGCTTAGGGCTTCAAATGGTGAATTTGGGAGGACACAAAGTACCCAATAACAATCACCAATACAATAAGCATAAGTGGAAATCTCCAAAATAGAAAGATTAAAGCCATAAGAAACGGAGTTTACAGACTGACATGGGGAAAGATCATGGAAGAGCTAAAGAAAGGACAGAAGGGTAGGACAGCCAGGATATTGAGTATCAGAGTGATGAAGTTTCCCTAGAAATGCCAATGTATCCAAAAGTTATAGAGAGCAAAGAGAAAGAGAATTGAGAAGAGGTAACTTAATTAGGCAATTCAGGAGCATCTGTGACCTTGGGGATCCAGGTGAAGTAGTTTGAGATACAAGAGATTAAGAACTGATGATAATATGGGATGCCTGGGTGGCTCAGGGGTTGAGAACCTGCCTTAGGCTTAGGGCATGATCATAGGGTCTCGGGATCGAGTCCTGCGTTGGGCTCCCTGCAAGGAACCTGCTTCTCCCTCTGCCTATGTCTCTGCCTCATTCTCTCTGTGTCTCTCATGAATAAATTTTAAAAATATTTTTTCAAAAACCTGATAATATGTTTAATTGTGAGAAACTAAATGCAATATTTGAGAAATGTGGCATTAAAAGAAAGGAAATAATCTGTAGAATGAAGTTATCAATTTTAGATCAAATCATATGAAATTGCCATTTTTGTAGGTCAGAAGAAAGTCAATTACCAGCAATTTCATATGATCCATGCTAAAAATGATCCCTTCATTTTTAAGGAAGATCTGACATGGATAAGACAAGAATAAGAAATATTGCAAAAAGTAATACTGAAGAAGCTAAGAGTAAATAAGTGAAAAGTTTGAGAATAAACTGGGAAAATATTGCAGAAAACAAATACTAAAGAAGGACCTATTAGAAAGAGAATATTTTTTAAATAAGAAGAAAGTTTGAGGGGCACATGGGTGGCTCAGTTGGTTAAACATCTGCCTTGGCCCAGGTCATGATCCTGGGGTCCTGCATTCGAGCCCAGGGTCCAGCTCCCTACTCAGCAGGGAGTCTGCTTCTCCTTTTCCCTTTGCCCTGCCACTGCCAATGCTCTCATGCTCTCCCCCTCTCTCTCTCTCAAATAGATAAATTAAATCTTTAAAAAAAAGAAGAAGAAAGTTTGAAAACTGTAATGGAGAAAGTATGAGTAGATGGGCTCAATTTTTGAACTGCCAATAGAAAATTTAAAATTGGAGTCTTGACATCTACACATTTCATAAGTGTCTGACAAATTTCTGTTAATGTTTCTTTAGACTTTAATTATTATCTACTATTTTATTATTTTGAGAGGTATTTTTATGTAATTATTTAGTAGAATGACTCATAGCTTAAAAAAATTAAAAGGTATAAGATTTCAAGTCTAACACTTTTTCTTACAAAGACAGTTATGTTACAACAATAGAAATACAAGGCACTGTTCAACATCTCACATAAGGCAGAGCTTATGCAATTAGCCAATGAACTTTTTCCAATCTGCATTTCTCCGCAGGATTCCACAAGTTCTTAAGTAACTGTGAACTCAACTGGTATAGAGAAAAACATCTGAAAAAATTCTGCTCCACAAGATATAATAGAGAGACAATAATTGGGTTGCTATCTAAACTCTCTGTTATCAGTCACTAAATATGTATGAAATTCTAGGGGCACAGCAAGTAAATAGTAGCTGCACAAAATTTGAAGTGAAAAGTCACAGATTCTTACCACGTTCTCCCCAAGATGTCAAGGGAACACTCATATTTGTAATGCATTTTCACTACTTTTTTTCCCCAACCTGGCTGAGAAATACAAAGCATGGTCACTGGAATAAAAATAGTATGTTGTTAAGCATAAATTTAATTGAACAGTTTTGGAAGGAGAATAATATTTTAAGTTAAAAGAAACAAAATATATTATTGACTATAATACAAATAGTATATAAACTTTAATGATAAAAACTAAAATATTTATATGCAGCCAACCGCATCTGGTTCTGCCTCCAAAACCCACCTTTATAGAGAATAGGACAAATTTTTCACATATTTGTTCTCCTCAGTCACTGGGCTTGCTTTCTTGGAACAATTTGAGGACTGACAAGTGAAAAAAAAAGAAAAGGGTTATAGCCTATCTAAACACTCAACATACTGTCAAGGAGTGATGTTAGCACTAAATGAAAGACTGTTCTTCATGTACAAGACAAGTATGTCATTTAAAAAGTTGTTCATATGAACAGATTACTAACTTTGATTTACCTTACACAAAACTTCTATAGCCAGACATGCATGGACATGGGTTTTACAGAATGAGTAGTTTGCAGAATGAACTTCTCAACCAGATACACAGTTAATCAAATCTAGTTATCCAGAAAAAGAATTTTAAATTATAGTACTTGAGGGGTGCCTGGGTGGCTCAGTCAGCTAAGCAGCAGCCTTCAGCTCAGGTCATGATCCTGGGGTCCTGGGATCAAGCCCCACATCAAATGTTCCCTGCTGGGAGGGAGTCTGCTTCTCCCTCTTCGTCTGTGCCTTCGCCCAGCTCGTGTTCCCTCTCTATTTCTCAAATAAATAAATAAAATCTTTAAAAAATTATAGTACTTAAGATTAGAAAGTTATATTCAGTTAAAAGTAGAGGAAAGGCAAAGTAATCATCTGGATAACCCAGTCTAAAGTTTATGTAGTAGAACCAATACTTTAAACTTGTCAGTAAAAAATAACAAAGTTTTTGTTCTCTAATCTCCCTTCCTAAGAAATGTTTTGTCCTTTTACATTTCCATGGTGACTTTCCTCCAAGATAATAATATCCTAAATGGAAAATTCTTTTAATATTTTTCAAAAAGATCCTGCAAGTAGAAAGTTACCAAAAACCACCTCTATTTTATAGATGGGGAAATTATACTCATGTGATTAAAATTAAAATTAGATTCCTCTTTCCCAATCAAATTAAGGAAATATTTATTAAGCTTTACATCAATTTTTCACCAACATGTTGGTTATCATAAATTAAAGTTTACATGTATATTCTAAATGATAAGTTACATGCAGAAATTTGAAATTGAACTATGTTCTCCTGATGAATATATTTTGGAAAGAATATACATTAGAGACTTCTGATTAAATGGGAGATAGAATATATGTGTCCAGCAGTGATGAGTTAGATGCTCAACAAACTCATTTTCCTTTCTTCACAGGGACTTGGCCAGACTACATTTCTGGGCCTCTTTTAAATTTGGTCATAGCCATGTGTGTGCACATGTTACATGTAACTCCTTGGTTTGCAGTCACCTTTACCCTAGATATAAGAAAGTTCTTTTTCCCTGATATTCAGAGGACCCAGTAGGCTGCCAAGACCTTGGTGAGTGGTGAAGCAATAAATTGAAAGAACGCTGGATCCCCAAATGACCATGTAGTGAAAAGTACCCCAATGCATTCGACCACCACCCCAATTAGACTGTGATGAATTTACCTAGGTGAGAAAGGTAGGAATGAATTGTGTTCTAAGCCTATGAAAGAGTTTGTTTATTATTATATTCAGACCACTCCACAGAGCCAGATATTTACCTGCCACTGCCTCCCTAAAATATATTGAGATAATAGTAAATGAAAAAGAAAAGACACAAACCAAAAGGACAAAGAAAATAAGAAAGGCAGATAAATGCTCAATTCATTATTTTGAAGCTAGAAAGTGGAGCAAGGAGAGGTAACTTACATGACAGAGGAGACAGAGCTGAAACTTAAATGGATGAGAATAATAAAGAGAAGTTGAGTCAATCTGCCCCAAACTCATAAAGGGCTTAGTTCTTGCTGGAACTAGATAACATAAAATGACAGGGTTAGACCGGGGTTCAGAAGATGCAGTTGGTTGAAAGTCTTAATTAGGAAGGGTTAGATCACTGATCTTTGTCTCCCATCATTTTAATGTTTCCTCCAAATCTTGTGAAATACCATAACTTTGCTTGATAAAAAAAAAAAATGAACTAGAGACAGGGACAGCGGAAGAGGGAAGTTAGATGCTAGAATAAAAACAATAGGACTAAATAAAATCTGCACATAAGTAATGAGGCCTCCCAGCCACTTTACTCCATGCTGTTTCCAGAACACTGAGGCTTAGGTGTATACTTCTAATACAAAAGAGTGGTGTATTCTTCATTAGAGAAACTGAATGAGAAAAGGCCTACATAGATATTAATATTTGTCATCTTCCTGCAAAAATGCTAGAAACTTCCTCTAGAATGCCTCTAGAATGAACTATTCCACTACTGCTAGCATCACCACATACATGCATAAATTATTTTCATGATCTTTTTAGGTCACCTTCTTGAAGGTAAAGGATTACCAGGGTTCTGAGGAAATTCTTCAGTCAGAGAGTCAGAGAGATCCAAATAAATGAAAAAGAAAGTAATTTAGATGAAATAGATAATTCAGGTAGCATACAAAAACTAATCATCACTATTAAGACCATCAGATAAAAAAGAAAAGATACTGAATCTATGATCCAGAAATAGAATGCTATGAACAAAATTAATCAGAGAACAAAAATGAGCTCCTATATATTAAAAATAGAATTTTAAAAATTATAAGATAAAGCTGAGAAAATCTAGAAAGTTAAACAAAATAACAAAAAGATGGATAACTAAAGGGAAAAACATATAATTAGACCAAGATTAAAAAGTATTATACAACCCATATAAGTTTCAGGAATTAAAGAAAATCAAAATGCAAAAATTACAGAAGAAAATGAAAAGAAAGAAAGAAAAGAAAAAGAAAAAGGAAAACTGAAAATCATTGGTTTCCAGATTAGACATTCCCATTGAATGGCTTCAAATTCCAAAGAGACAAAAAAAATGATTTTTAAACCTAGAATTCTATGATTGTGTTGGTTAGCATATCAGTCCATAATCTCAGTTGAACCCAGTCTAATGCCAGCTCTGAGTGAGAAAACTCCAAATGATTCCAACTCAGCCATTTGACTATTTCCCAGCCCTTTAACCCTTTCCAGCTGAAGTCCTAGACACTGTAGATCAAAGACAGGCCATCCTCACTGTGCTTGTCTAAATTCCTGACCCATACAATTTGTGAACATAATAAAATAGTTGTTACATTATGCCACTAAAGTTCAGGGTAATATGTTACAGAGGAATACATAACTAGAATATCAGCTAGACCATCAACTGAATGCTGACATTTTCAGACATGCAAAGATTCAGAATACCTACCTCCCAAAAATCATTTCTTAGGAAAGTACTAGAGAGTATACTTTAGCAACATGATGGGTCAACCAAAAAAAGAGAGAACTTATGGAGAATTTGAGCACTTTGATTAATTGTTACTAGGCAGATATTTGACAGATCCATTGGAGCCTCTGGAAAGAACTGGTGGTAAGCATATATGAAACTAAATAAGTTAAATAAACAAGATAATTCTTAGCCTCAAGGGTAATAAAAATGTTAGAGAAAGGTGGAAAATATAAAAAGGGCTAAGTCCTCAACTATTAAAATGTAAAATAAATAGTTAATGTCTAAAATTGATTTAACGGCTAATGGATAATATTATATAGACAATTGGATATAAAAGCAAGAAGAAACAGATTTGAGAATTAAAATATTTGGTTACAGGAGAAGAAGAGTATAGAAGGTGTGGAGCAAGAGATTGTTCTATTTGTAATAAAATCTTCTAGTACTCTTTTTAGTTCTATTTGGATAAGGATAACAGTCATATTCCAAAAGTATAGAATATGCATAGAAACCCTCATCAAGCCAAATGAGTAAGTAAATTTGGTGTGGTAAACAAGAGTTATTACATGATCCAAGTTATTGCATTCTGTCTTGTCCACTTACTGCGTTGGGTAAATCACTTAGCTAGCCTTCTTTAGCCTCAGATTCCATGAGGTAAAAATGAGAATGATACGTTCCTTATAGTGTTGTTGTCAGAAATGTTAATATATATATATAATATATATATATTATATGTATATATATATACATATATTATATATATATTATACGTATATATATATATAATATATATATATTACACACATATATATATATATTAGTGGAGTAAAATTTAAGGATCTAATTGGCTTGACTTAATGATTCATGAGTCAAGCAGCATCTCATCTGGCAGATAGAAAGAAACTCCAAGGAGCTAAATAAAATGAAAGACTTTAATATGTAGAAGGGAACAGAAACAAGGAAGTTATACTAGGCAAACAGTAGGTTGTTTGCAGCAAGGTCATGCCCCTATGGGTAATGACAGGAGTCTGTCAGAGCATATCACTAGAGCTGACCAGATTCCTGATTGACTGGTTTAAGATTCCATTTCTGGGAGAGGCCAAAACTGTAATTAAGTTCAGTCTCAGTTTAGTGACATGGGGCATAACATAAGTGACTCCATTTTGAGCCTGTCATCTTGTTTTTTAATGGAAATAAATGATACGACTGTAATGCAACAAAAATATAAAAAATATTTTTGGTCCCAAAACTTCCACTGAACAAGTGGTCCAATTTACCTAATTTTCTCAGGATTCAGATGTTCTCTCTATATTGAATGAGAAAGGAAAAAATGGTTCTGGTTACCTGGTTGGAGATGCAAAAATGAATTATTATTTCCATAAAATGCATTGGCTTCTTGGAAGAGATTGTTGCAACACAAATTTCTTTTTTAATTTAATGGAAGACTCTGTTAAATACACTATATACAAAGCAACCCAGCACTTCCTTTCCAGAGGAGGCTTTCACCTTTCCTTTTGCTAGCATTAATGCTATCATGGATTAAAGAAGCACTAAAGAAATGACTTTTTCTTCTTGGCCAAATATACTAGTTTTATTGTTGACTGGAGTGCACAACAGTTTAGTTTATTACAGTCTGTCCTTCTCTAAGAAACTGTACCTGGATAGCTACTGTGCAACAACACAACAATTAGATCCAAGGCATCCCTCAATTTCTTAAAATTAAAAGTACACAGGAATCACCTGGGGATCTTGTCGCCAGCAGATTCTGGTTACATAGGCCTGAGATGTAGCCCCAGAGTCTGCACATTTCACCAGCTTCTAGGACACATCTGCTTGGTTGGGCCTTAAACCACATTTTGAGTAGCAAGGATTAAAACAATTCCACAATGTGAATGTGATGTGGGCCATGTAAATAAATAGAACTCATTATGCTAAACATTCACCACTTTTAAACGTCTATGCTAAGAATCACAACCATGGTCCCCGTCATTTGAAGAAAACTAGTGCCTTCTGGACTGAAACAAGTGGAGACTGAATTGAGATAGAAAATGCATCATCTGCTCAGGTTATTCAATGCCTTGCTGAGGTCATTCAAGCATTTTTCATCCTCCATTACCTTCATCAGTCCTGTTGGGTTAGTGCTCAGTGTTGATCTGTATCTTAGTCAAGACAATTGTTGCTGATTAACTATAATTACTGGTAAGGGGGCCAGCTTTCTTTCAGAGACTAATGCCCTCAGCTCATCCCTTCATTGTTCTGCCATGAAAGGTCCCAATCTGCTAGTCATTTACTTACTTATTCTTTAAAACAACAAGTTGCTTCATGTGTGGGCCTTTAAATACTGTTCACTAGTCCCAAATACCTTGAATATACCTTTTACTTTACCTTTTCTTTTTCTCCCTCTCCCTCCTCTCTCTCTCTCTCTCTTTTTAATTTTAGAGCAGGAGAATGATGAGTCATACCAAAAAAAAGTAGGTACTGTTTACATACAATTCTAGAAGCAACAAAAACAAAAATCCAAATGTATATTAAAACATTATTTCATATTTGGAAAGATTGCAAATTTTTGCACATTAATGATGGTAAACATAATTAATTAAAACAATTTGCTAATTTCACTAACTCAGTGACCTATAGATATGCTTTACTTTTTAATTTTTAAGTTTGCTTAAATAATAAATGTAATGTGCAAACGCCTATACATACAAAGTATTTTGTTGTTTTTGTAAGAAATTTTAAATAATAAGCCAACAACATTGTATCTAAAATGCTCTAGCTTTAATCATTTTCTAACCTTATCTTTTATTGAAACACTAGGCATGGATATTTGTTGTTTGCAGTAGAAATCCAGCTAATGTTTATTTTTTTGACAGTGGTCCTTTTTGGGAAAGTAGTGTGGCAACTCTTTTCATGAAAATATCACATTTCTAGCAATTGTAGTGGAATCCAGTATAAAACAGAGTAATCTTGGAAGAAATCCAGTAAGATCTATCTATAATATAGTAAAAAGTGTATCTCATCTGGCACTTTTTACTATAACTAAGTATTATCATAGTTCGTAAAACAAGCGAAATACAGATATGATCATACAATAGTAGCAAAATAAGAACCAGAGACTGGCATTTGAGATGACTGCACCACTAAACAGTCATCAATATTTTCATTTATGAAATAAATTAATTAATAAAATCCCTATCTGGGACACCTGGGTGGCTTACTGGTTGAGCTCCTGCCTTTGGCTCAGGGAGTGATCCTGGAGTCCCAAGATGGAATCCCACATCAGGCTCCCTGGACAGAGCCTGCTTTTCTCTCTGCCTATGTCTCTGCCTCTCTCTCTTTGTGTCTCTTATGAATAAATAAATAAAATTAAAAATAAATAAATAAAATAAAATAAAATAAAATAAAATAAAATAAAATAAAATAAAATAAAATAAATAAAAGCCTTATCTACCTCAAACAGTTGTAAGGATTAAGTAAAAATATATGTGATAACATTTGGCAGTTTGATGGTATATCGTATGAGTCAGGCAGTTGAAGTTAGCTCAGGTTAAATCATCTCCTAAAAAATTCTGGTTTGGTTAAAACTGGAATAAAATGCTTTGGTTTTCATAGGTCCTCAAAACTCTATGTTACTTCCACGTTGAGAGTAAGACTATTTTCTTAGCATAAGAAAATTTATGCTATTTAATAGCTGACACTAGCAAACCCATCTAATCTTATTCTCAGTACACATAGTATTCATCTGGTTCCATACAAACGGATGATGAACAAGTTGGGTGAAAATCAATTGTCTGAAGTCACGAACTTAGAGAAATGAAATGAACTTTACAAATGAATATTTAAACTGACAATTATTTATTATTTGTAACATTTTGTCCTGTGGTATAATCTAACAATGTTTTTTTTTGTTTGTCTGTTTGTATTGTTTTGCTTGCTGTCTCAGGTTTTAATACTTTTGATCCACAAGTTTCACTATATACGTTTTAACCCATTATTTAAAAATCCTCCTCTACCCCTCAGGTTTTAGAAACCAAAGTTTTAGCATTTGGTTTCATTTTTTTCTGAGGCTTAATTATTTAATTCATATAAGCATACATTATTTTCCTAAAATTACCAGGGATTATTACATATAAAGAACTGAATTCTCACCATTTCCTTCCATGGCATACTTATTACATTTCTAAACTACCAATATATCACCTTTTCTTACTGGCATGCCTTTCTCTTCCACCATCCATGTAACATAACATATGAGCAAATATTGTTTCTATTAGTATATGTGTTAGCAAATATTGTAAGTAACTCACATAAAGGTTTGTACAAAGTATTTACCAATATAAGGCATTAGGAACCAGTCAAATTACATAATTTTGTCATTTGTATTTATTATGCTCTGAAGTCTCCTTGGTAAAATAGAAATAATTCTGGCTTAGGAGTTAGATGACCTGATTTGAAGTCTAAATGCTACAGCTAAGTAAGTGTGAGGACCTTGTCCTCTCTGGGCTCAGTTTACTAATCTATAAAACTGTCTTTCCTAACATTACCAAGAATTTACATGGGCTAGGGTCATGTGTTTTAAATCTCTTTACATCATGCCTAGAATCTAGCAGAACCCCAAGGAACATTTACTGAAAGTATAAATGAAAAATTCTTGAGAACTAGTGATGTATGTCTATTTCCAGTAGTGTTGGGGAGAGATTGCAAGAGGTTGAGCTGATAGAGGAGATAAACATCCATAACAATAATAGCAGATAATTCAAATAATAGAATATATACAAAGCCACATGAAATATGGCATGATGTGCCTTAAATAATGTGGATATACATGGTTAGTTGAAATGTCTGATCTGAAAGAAGTAAGCTGTCTTCAGATTTTGAAAGACTTTGAATAACACTCTACAGTGATTGGGATTCATCCTATGCATTTGTGGGAAGTCAGTATTAGAATTCAGGCAGGAGAACAACATGAACAAATATAAGCTTTGCGGGGATTTCTGCATTGGAGAGAATATAGGAGAAAACAGACTCTAAAAGAGGGAAAGAAAGAAAAAATTTTAGAGGTTTACTCTAGGAGAGTATTATTTCATTTAATAATTACTGAATTATATTTAATTATTATAATTATATAAGGAAGTAATTATATATTTTTTTATTTGAAAAGGCATCATAACCGTTAAGAAGCAGAACTGGGCATTGAACAGTCAGTTATCTCAAAGGTCAGCATTCTCCCACACAGCTTATCACCCCCCTCAGGCCAGGGAGACCATCTAGGAGGTATTTGCATTAATCTCTAGATCAAATAAAAATAAAGTAGTTGAACTGAAGCAGTGGCCATGGAAATACATAGCGAAAAGAGATTCAGAAAGCATATAGGAAGTAAGTTGACTGAATTTGGTGACTGGTTCAATATAGGGGCTAGATAAAGGAGAAATTGAGGGTGTTTTTTTCTCAAATTTGGGATTAGTTGAAAATGCCCCCAAAAAGGATATAGTTTAAATTCTGAATAATACTACTAGTTAGAGAAAGAAAAAAACCTTTTTTTCCCCATACATGCATATATAAAACACTATAATAGTTGTTTTTTTTTTCTAAACTGCTATTAACTCAATAAAGTAATAAGATTGGTTCTTCCATAATTGATTTGTGGCATACATGAGAGCAAGTTCAAATATTCATTGTATGTTTTTAATGATTATATAATAATTGCTATGGACTGACTGTGTTTCTCCAAAATTTGTATGTTGAAGTCCTAATCCTTAATGTGACTGTATTTAGAGATGGGGCCTGAAGAAGTGATTAAGGTTAAGTGAGACCAGAGGCTAGAGCACTGATCCAATAGAGCTAGTGCCCTTATAAAAAGAGGAAGGGAGGGACACCTGGGTGGTTCAGTGGTTGAGCTTCTACCTTTGGCTCAGATGATGATCCTGGAATCCTGGGATCAAGTCCTGCATCAGGCTCCCCACTGGAAGAATGCTTCTCCCTCTGCCAATGTCTCTGCCTCTCTCTGTGTCTCTCATGAATAAATAAATAAAAATCTTTAAAAAAAAAAAAGAAAAGAAAAGAGAAAAGAAAAAGAAAAGAAAGAAAAGAAAAGAAAAGAAAAGAAAAAGAAAAGAAAAGAAAAGAAAAGAAAAGAAAAGAAAAGAAAAGAAAAGAAAAGAAAAGAAAAGAAAAGAAAAGAAAAAAAGAAGAGAGAGGAAGGGACACCAGAGCTCTTGCTCTCTCTCCTGTCATGTGAGGACACAATGAGAAGGCAGCTGTTTGCAAGCTAGGAAAAGAGCCCTCACTTGAAACCAACCATTCTGGCACCTTGATCTCAGACTTCCAGCCTCCAGAACTGTGACAAAATAAATTTCTGTTGTTTTATTAATTAATTTGATATTTATTGAGTACCTTCTATGTGGAGAGGCAATATAATAGATGTTTGGAGTAGAATGAGATATTGTCTCTGCCTTCAAGAAATTTATGAAGCAGCAGAGGAAATTAGAAACATGGGAAAAACCCACAGCCCCCAAATCTATAATACAGACATCATAAACAAATGTCAGTGATGTCATTAACTGGTCAAATGATCTGGGAGCAATTCTGGAGCTTGTGCAAATTTTTCATCATCAAGCAATTACTGTATCGCAATCCTACATTTCAGCACTTGATCCAAATTTAAGGAATTTAAAAGCTAGACAAAAAACTCAATTTTTGCCTTTGAAGGTCAAAAGAAACGGTTATGACAAATGTATACATAGGTCATAATACATCAATAGATTATACAAATGACATTTACACAAAGGTGAACTTGGGAATTAAGAAGTTACTTTGGATAACAAAGAGGTAGTTCTAAAGCAGTCATCTTTTGATTTGGGTCTGGAATGAATAATTTAGCTGTAGGTTATGCAGGATGGTAGCCTCATATGAAAGGTCATTTAAAAGTATATATGTATACCAAGACACTAAATATAAAATAGGAGTCATTTTCAGCATTAGTGGAAATGGATATGATGCAGAAAAGAAAATAATTTAGGAGATCACATTTCTGAGATTGGCTAAAAGTATGTATCAGTTAACAACTAAGTTAAAACTTGAAATATTTTTCCACTGGAATTTAGCCAACTAACAATTCAGAAAAGCCAACAATTTGTTTTAGTATTGATTTCATACTACAGGAAAATATTAATAATAATAATCATATCATCCTATCAAACATGTGGCAGATTTCATTCTAATTGCTTGAGTAATTGTCTATGGACTTTTTAGACCTCACTGATAAGTTCTGGGCATAAGAGCTCTGTTTTCCTTGTATGCCAATGCATAGTATACAAGAAGGAATGAATATATATTAGTGGAACAAGTAAATGAATAAATCTACAGTTAATTATTTAACTCTAAAATGCAAGGCCAGAATTCAATAATATAAATTAATTGGCCTTGCCACTTTGTCTAATATAATAATATTTCAACATGAATCAAGTATTTCAACATAAATAAAAATTATGTAATATTATTAACCATTAAAAACTATTCACATGTACTCAAAATGATTTATTATGATGTAAGTGTACCTGCAATTACTTAAATTCTTTTTGTAAAGTTGCAAATGATGCAGAGAATCATTAAGGGCCAGAAACCACATTTCACGGCATGGTAATAGAGTACTAGTCAAATGTTGCAATCATGGGAAGGGCATTTAGTAGTAGTTCAAAAGTAACTAAATCATGTAGAAGTAGATAGGCAGTGAATGTAGTTTTATTCAATAAATTTTACAAGAGTATTTAGAATAGTGTAATATATAGGTATTGAAGTAACAATAGTTTGCTCTCTTCTCAAAGATGTACAAATTATTGAAGTAATATTTAAATATTATTGACATTTGATTAAGGATATGGAAGTCACTCTATTAGACACAAAGCATTTTTATATCATTTTTTAATGAACAGACAAGAAGACATATTATGTCAATTAGCTTGATTTTGAGATCTGGAAATAAACTGGAACAAGCTGATCAAATTAAAAACTATGCATACAAGATGATAGATGTATATGATAAAGTGATAGCACATAAAACAAGCAATGCTAACTTATGTCTATGTAGGAGTACTTAGTATAAAAGTATAGAGAAACAATATTTGTAATACCATTCAATTCAGTATCAGATTTCTAACATTATCCTAAATGTCTCTTGTTATTTACTTTAAAACAAACCGATTAAATTTGCCGTAATATCATTTTCAGACAATGGTCATCAGTGATTAGCTGCCAATATAAGAGAACACAAAATGGGGTGCCTGGGTGGCTCAGTTTGTTAAGCATCTGCCTTCGGCTCAGGTCATGATCTCAGGGTCCTGGGATTGAGCCCCACATCAGGCTACCTGCTGAGCAGAGAGCCTACCTCTCCCTATCCTTCTACCCCCTACCGCCACTCCTGCTTGTGCATGTGCACGCACTCTATCTCACTCTTTCTGTCTTTCAAATAAATAAATAAAATCTTTTAAAAAGAGAGAGAACACAAAAGAACAACACAGGAAAATTACATACAGTTGATATTATGTCTAGAAGTAGTCTCTCAGTATTTTAGTATGGAATATAAATATGAATATATTTGCTCATGGCACAACAATGAAGTGTGGCTAGTTTTATAGAAAATAAATTTAAACAATTCTTATCTATCTTTTACCTGGTCAGAGGGGGAAGAAAATATTCTGGTTACCAGAAATAAGTACAAAGAAAGCTGCTGAGCAAATTATCTACATGTATATTTATGACTAAAAGTACCTGAGATATATAGAAACACTGGCAGAGGAGGAGGCACTCTTCATGCTTGTTAAATTTCCTAAAGAAAAATAAAAGTAACATAGTCTGTTAGAGAACTGGAATCTTTAAGAATCTGGCTGGACAACTAAAAATGGCTTTGCTCTTCACCCAGGGGATGCAGGTAAGGCTGATTCAAAGGTAAAGTAATAAGTTTTAATATGTCAATTACATAAGTAGCCTGCGGGTAAATATACCCAAGCCACACTTGGGAATATGATTCTATCTTTCAGTGGTGAAGTCAGAATTAGGCATATGCATTTGGGAGTCATACAAATATAAAAGGGTGGAAGTTGAAACCACAGTCAAGGATTAGATTATCTAAGCAGAATGGGAGGATAAGAAACGAAACAGTGGAGCAAACTCTAGAGAATTCTAACACATAATGCACAGAGGAAGAGGGTAATAGGGCTCTCTATATCTATTCTAGTCCTATACTTACCACATCATGTTATAGTGAGCAATCCTTCCCACTTCCTCCATTTTAGTCATTGATGTGTCATCTCTGGTTCTTACTCTTCCTTCTATATAATCACTTGGTCAAATCCTATCAGTTTCTCAATAGAAATAGTTAGGCTCAATCTTTCTCATATTCCCACACAATACCCAAATACCCAGCCTTCATTACTGCACAAAAGTCCTATTTAATAATCCTGATAAAGACCAGCAGCTTTTTCCACTTCAGCCTGGATACTAGTGTGACCATTTCAAATCCCTCTCTACCAGATTTCAGTGTGTAGCAATTAAAGTTCCCTTTAACATTGATTTGAAATAAATAAATAAATAAATAATAAAATAAAAACATTGATTTGTAATGTTCACATCTTTAGGCAGGGGGACCTGAAGCCTAAACATGAACTCAAAGATCAGGAACTTGGTCTCTGATCATCATTTTCATTGTTGCTCTTTCCTACCATCAGAATGGGGCCAAAATATGCCTCACCTCCACCAGGCTAGTTTCCTTGGTAGCTTAATCTCCACAAAATATAATCTAACTCATCTTTGAAGAACTACTCTTTCAGTTAAAGACACTCAAATCTCAATATCCTTAAGGGTTGCAATTCTATTGTGAAATCTCCCCAATTTAGATATCATTCTCTCCATTATCTGAACATCTGCAAAAATTATTGTAATTATAATCCAATTTTCCTCTGATTTATAGGTCTCAAATTTCCATAACTCTTAAACACATAATACTGTGCCTTCCACTAAATTTCTCGAGGCTAGTGACTATGACTAATACTTTGTTATTTTCAACAGCGTACAGTTAGATAAAACTCTCCAAAATAAATATGTACTTCTTGAAGTTGCAAAAGTAGCAGAAATGCTTGCTGTCTACTTCTTTGCTTTCTAGAGAATAAGACCAAAATAAATGATATATATGTATGTGAAGAATTTGAAGATTATAAAGGAAAGCCTATAAGAATTTTGGTATTAGTACAGAAGAAAAATGAGCATCCAATTAGTCTGCCCTAATTGATGACCTAAGAGAAGATGATCTATTTAATGAATGAGGATAGGGAAATAGAAATAGAGGCATGATCAAGAATGAACACGTAGAACCTAATAAATCTTGGGGCACTGGCTGGCTCAGTCAGTAGGGTGGAGTGTGTGACTCTTGATCTCAGGGTTGTGGGTTCAAGTCCCATAATCGGTGTAGAGTTTACTTAAAAATAAAAAAAAAAATCTTAAAAAAAAGAATCTAAGAAATCTTGTCATCACAAATACAATGTACATATTGTACACCTGTTTTTATTCAATACACTATTAGTCTTATATAAAATAAGGTACAAGACATAGACACTGTTTCTGCTGAATGTTTCTGTTGAAACATTTCCCCAATCAGAGAAGTCAAAAGTTTTATAGACAGAAATAAAAGGAGTAGTTTAACAAGCAAAATGAAAACAAACATTAATTATGCATACAAAATAAATGTATTAAATTTATATCAATAAGATGAATCATAAAAGTTGTTTCAATGGGTTTGTATCAGATAGAATTCTGTCCACTTGATATTGGAAGTTTCATGGTAGGAATGGGATTTTAAGAACTTCTTGCCCTACTTATTCTACATTATATCTCATTTTCTCTGTTGCTTCAATTTCAACCTTAATTGTGGTTTATGCATTGTTACTCTCCAACCCAACATTCACCATGGTTTCTCCCACATTTAGAATTAAACTAAAAGTATTACAGGACCCAAATGATCTGGCCTCTAGTTACTTCTCCATTTATCTCCAAGATTATCCCTTTACCCAGTGTACATCAGTCAAGTTGGCCTCCTTGCTGTTCCTCAGTCAAGTGCACTATTGCTTTAGATAACTTTTTAAAACTTAAATTCTGTTTGCCAACATATAGTATAACACTCAGGGCTCATCACATCATATGCCCTCCTTAATGCCCATCACTCATTTACCCATCCCCCCACCTACCTCTTCCTTCCGCAACCCTTTGTTTGTTTCCCAGAGTTAGGAGTCTCTCATGGTTTGTTCTCCTCTCTAATTTTTCCTCACTCAGTTTCCTAGATACTTTATACTTATTTTACCTCTGAGTGAAATGCTTTTCATGACTTCCATACATCTCCATCTAATATTGTAACTCAACATTGTATACTAGCAGTGCTAATGACCATATTCAATTACTCTGCCAGAATAGTGATTTCTTTCCTTGTCTGTTCATTTCTCAGTACCAGATGCCTAAAGTTGTTGGTAGCTATATACACAGCCTAATTTAAACGAGACTCTTATTATATCCTGAGGTGGAAAATTCCCCTCTCTGAGAATCAAGGTCTCTAGGCCTGCAAAATCTAAACTTTCAGAACAGCGACTATAAATTCATCAAATGAATTATAGGAAGTGGTGATGAAAGACAACTCCTATTTCTACATGCCTATTTCTTTAGTCCCTGGACTCATGCATTTATCCAGTGGGAACACAGTACCATATAAATTCTATGAATCTAGAGTATATCAGATCCTAGAGGATGGTGTCCCAATCTGGCACCTCAGCCGTGCATTAGGAAGCCATTCCATCTGTCTATAAAGTCAACGACATTTAAGTAAGACTGATATATCCCAAGCTCATATTCCTATCATCTGTACTGAAAGTCATTTTTTATGGTCTGAGGTGGTTATGCATTGAGTCTCAATTTAGTAGGTCAAACACTATAAGAAGCTCCCACGAATGTTGCTGGCTGATACTTTGCCGTCATGAAAAACAATCATATGCACAAAACTGTGTTGGGTTCAGTCAAGATGAGCTGTCACCCCTTCCAAAGCCAGAGGTACCCAATGTCACTTGACACAAGTGGCTGTATTGGCTTTTTTGAGGGGAGGGTGAATGAGAGGGAAGTACCATATCAGGGCCACAGCATTAATCTCTGTTGTTAATAGGTTAGACATTTGACAATAGAATTATTTGGATAAGTTTTAGTGGAAACCTATAATGTAGACTCCATATATAGTCTCCCTCCTTGCCACCATTAGTACTTCATTCATGTACCTGTATTTCAACATTGGGAGAAATTTACTGAGGAAAACTTCCTGAATCATTCTTTCTACTTGGCTGCTTAGTGTCTCTTGTGATTGATAATGTTTGGTGGGTAATACAAAAACCCTCATATACATCATCTATTCCCACAGATGATCTCCATAGACTCTTGAACACAATATTTTAATCTTTTCCCTTCCAGATTTACCAGTCAGCCAGGCTACTCACTCCTGCCTATACTCCATGTATATTTTTATCTCAGGGTAATTTCTCTATCAAACAGATGGCCAGATACACAGCCCAAAGTTCTGCCTACTTGGAAAATTTCCTCTCACTGCTTTCCCTTTCAGGAGTGCCTCTGAGGAGGCTCACATTGTATCATGGACCATTAACCATGGACATATCAAGTCTAGCCAATTGCAAATCATGCTCAGTCATTTTCCTCTATCATTCACAATGATCCCAGTTGATAAACTGGAACCAGCTTGATAAAGTAGAGGTATAACAGAGATCATCATCCTGTTTAAGTTTGAAATTCTTTAATTTTTAAGGCAACATTAATCTTTCCTTCCCACAGAATGTAGAATTGTTTTTGATTTATGATCTGGATGAGTAATTCTGTTTTCCGCTTGGCTTTCACTTCTGCGATACCTCTTGCTAGACCCTTCTTAACAGAAAACTTTCCTTTAGTCAGTGGGTTCTAGGGCTGAGAACTAGGTCAAGTAGAGAAACTTATCAAGACACATTTTGGTTGAGGTGACTGCCTTCAGCCTTTTGATCAGCCTCCATTCTTGACTTATTTTGAGTAAATAAATTAATCCATATTTTGGCTGCCCATGTATCTCGCTTCTAGGAACATCGTGTTCTAGTAACCATTTCTATATTTCTCTGATTACTCTACAAATTTTTCTACTCATTGAGATAATAGCACTCATCCTTTCTCTGATGGTTAGATAAAATCACCTTATCCACTGTCACAGATTCTAGGATTTCAGGATACCATTCCCATTGCGATCAAGAAACTAGTACCATAAAAATATGTCCTACTATCAGCCCTGGGTATAGAGTACAGAATTTACTGAATTCATCAATGCTGTTGGTACTGTTTCATCAGTATATTCCTTACCACTTACAGGAGAAAGTGTTTTCTAGGCTCTTTTGTGCAATATATCCAACCAAATTTTTTCCCCACAGAACTCTTTCTATTTATTTAACTGTGTAGGAGCATTCAGTCAATGCTCCAAATTAAAAATGGTGCAATAAAAGCAACTTTCAATATAAACAGACGAGAAGCTGCGGTACCAGCGGCCACATGGTGCTGCGAAGAGGAAGAGAAGGCAGTTTGCAGGAGGGAGGCCTGGACTTGAAGAGGGGGGGAGAGGGTGGGAAGAGAGGCACAGGAGGCCCATCTCAGACAGACAGCGACTCAAAACTGTTGTACTGCTGAATGTTTCGTTTGAGGATATCTGAGCATGGGCCAAGAATGCATTTGAATCTGGGTGGGTCCAGCTTCACACACTTCAAGGGGCCACAAGCCACCACCGTGGCAGCATGAGGACAAGGACTCCCCAGCTAGTGGGGAGTTCCAGTCTTATATGGTGGACTCACTGTACCATACCCACTCTATGAGCCTATCAATCCTCTCCTTCATCACCTGTAAACACTGTGCTAACATTTCTACTTCAATTTGTTTGTCCCCCCAATCCCAAGCTTCCAAAAGCCACCTTAGCTACTTGTTAACACCATACTCAAGGTTCATGCCTAGGTGTTAAATTATGCTCCATAGGAAAGTATTTGAATATTGATAAGCTCTCCTCTATTCAGTTTTATATCTCTGCCCCCTTGATGCAGCACCCTCACAATCAAGTCTCATGCATACTCCCTAGATTCCTTCTGATACATGTTAGCCACACATTGCAGCTCCTTTGGTAATTATCCCACTCCTCCCTTACTAGGTTCAGCACAGCCCCAGCTGAGCTGATGCTGAGATTGGATTCTTGCTATTTCCTTGGTTGTCAGGAAGGGAGCGCCAAGTGTTGTTTTAAGGACTTGACCCATTTTAGGTTGTTTTATAGGTCTTTAAATGAGAGTTTCTTACAGTAGGGCCATTTCTGCAAGACCCAGCAGGTTTAGAGGAGTTTGGGTTCAAGGATATCTTCTACATCTGCCCAGAATCTCCTGTTCAGTCTTGGAACCCGATTCTCTTCCTATTAGGGCCCTGCCCTTGGCACAGTAGATGTGTCAGGACTAAGCATTCAACCTTTTCAGAATGTCCATTATCCTTAGAAACAAAATCCTGAGACTGGTCCTTCATTCTTTCTGCTCTGGGCTACAAGAGATGAAAATTTCCTTCAATGCTGCCAAGGAAGTCCTCTGGCTTTCACAAATTGGTGATTAATCAGCTCAAGCCTGTCATTATCCCCTTCAGCTCTGCATTGGCTTTGTAGTTCCATATTCTTAAGAGTAATTACCATTTGTCTCATAACCTCACCAGCTAGTGCAATATCCTCCTCAGTATTTCATCTTGGTTCACCACCAGTGATGAAAAAAGTACAAAATGCTTTTTTAAAAATGGAAATTTAAACCAGTCCTAGAATCCCTAGAACTGGAATGAGGCTTCAGAGTTGTCCCAAATCAAAGCAAGTGGTCCAGACCTCATATCAGACTGCAAGGGCACAGGATGAACCCTGGGAGGAGTATAAACTTGGAAGAGGTGCTACCCTGTGGCCTGTGGCAATCCCCAGCAAGGGGTATACTCAGTGACTGTCAGCAGCAGATAATCCCATTAGCATGGAGGATTTGGGCAGAGCACTAATATAGTATTCACAATAGCTGAAGACAATTAACTTAATTGAAGAAAACCAGAAATGACCATATTTTATAAGAGTTGGAGATGAAAAAGTGATATTAAATGGAGATTATTCATTTCCCTGTTTATTGCAATGTAGAAGTAAAACATAATTCATGGGATCCCTGGGTGGCGCAGCGGTTTAGCGCCTGCCTTTGGCCCAGGGCGCGATCCTGGAGACCCGGGATCGAATCCCACGTCGGGCTCCTGGTGCATGGAGCCTGCTTCTCCCTCTGCCTCTCTCTCTCGCTGTGTGCCTATCATAAATAAATAAAAATTAAAAAAAACATAATTCATATCCAAGAGTGTATAGTGTTACTGAGTAATATACAAAAATATATTAATTAACCTAACTGTTTATTAAGTGCTAAATAATTTTGGTAATCAGTCCATTTAATGTCTTATGCAGAAGACTGTGAGGGACTGTTATATAAGGAGTTGAGTGTTTTAGGTTTTTAGTGCATTGATGCTCCCCATTTGAAACATGTCATGGGTGCCTGGGTGGCTCAGATAGTTACATATCTGCCTACAGCTCGGGTCATGATCTCAGGGTCTTGGGATCAAGCCCTGCATCAATCTCCCTGCTCAGTAGGGAGTCTGCTTCTCCCTCTTCCTCTGCCTCTCTCAGCTCATACTTTCTCTGTCTCAGATGAATAAATAAAATTTAAAAAAAAAGAAACATGACATATAGGCTCCCACTCTCTGAACAGATTTTCAAGATTTTCAAGAATAGATTGGATTTAGATATCTGTATTCTCCAAGAAGAGAAATTCTATTAGTTATTAAAACATAATGACAATTCACAAAATTAGAACTCATTATCAATAAATGAGATTTCTGACTGTGGGATAAACAAGTAAAATGAAAATAGGTCACTTAGAAAGCATGAAACATTCCAAGGAAGAGAAATTTCAACTTTTAGTTAATTTTGAAGCATCAGTGAAAAATGTTGTGCTATATTCTAAGTATACAAGAATAAATAAGTCAGAAGCTCCATTTTCGAGGAACTTTTTATCCAGTGTGTGCATGGGAACATAATAAGGTCAACAAATAATTCCAATTTAATTTGTGAGATAGAATAATAGCAGAACCATTACTATCTGTGTTGCAAATAAGATAACAATCAACTACGGTTGATTAGAGAGAGAAACAGATCGGATAGGTGAATAATATGGGCATGAAGTGAATTAGGCCTAATTAGGAGTTCTTACTCTGTACTCTCAAGTATCCTGTGACTACATCTATTAAAGCAATTACTACATTCTACTGCAACTTTCCTGCATTACACTAAGATATTTTTGAGGCTAGGGGTTGCATCTTGGTCGCCTATGTACCCTCTAACACTGTGGCTGATACATGGGTGAGTGGGTGTTTTGAATTTCATATAGACAAAATGCAACATGAATGAATAATGGTAATCATAATAATAATAGCAGTTAATAGTTTTGAAGTATTTAGTACCATACAAGGGTAAACTTTACCTAATTTTCACAACAACTCTATTACTTAGATACTGTTATTATCCAGTTTACCTACAGATGAGGAAGTAGGGATCCAGAGATCCACGTAATAATATACCCAAGGTCACAGAGCTAGTTAACAGTGGCCCCATTACTCAAACCCAAAAATATGCTGAGCACGTGAAAGGTTAGGAGAGAGGGCATGGGGTCTAGAAGAAAGATTCAGAGAAGAATGTATTTGAGGCTGAGGAGGAACTTTGTTTAGCAGTAGTCCCTAGGTGGCTAAAACTACTGCTGGATGGCTAGCCTGCTCCCTGTCCTGTGGCTTCTGTAGATCGGGCTTCTGGCTGGAATGCAGAGTTATTAGAAGTCTGCCAATGTCACCACTCCCAATCTCCCCAGTCTCTTCCATTTCCCCTACCCGAATCAGCTGATATTCCCACCTCTCTGCACTCTCTCCTACTAGTAAAAAAAAAAAAAAACAAAGAAAGAGAAAAGAAAGGGAGCAAGGAGAAAAGAATAGAAAGAATAGAAGGGAGGGAAACTGAGTGGGGAAAATTAAAAAGGAAGACAAACCTAGAGAGACTCCTAACTCTGGGAAACAAACAAAGGGTTGGAGAAGGGGAGATGCGTGGGGTGATGGGGTGACTGGGTGACGGGCACTGAGGAGAGCACATGATGAGATGAGCACTGGGTGTTATACTATATGTTGGCAAATTGAATTTAAATAAAATATTTTTTAAAAAAGAAAGAAAGAATAGAAGGAAGAAGAGTTTGATCTCAGATGGCTGCTGTTGGGGAACTAAAGAATCTTCTTCCTCCACATGGACCTACTGTAGGTGCTCGCCAGCCTCTCTCACCATCCCTACTTTGGTGACCCTACTCATGAGACCTTCTCTATTACCTGTCTGTAAAATTCTAAGTATTTTCTGGATTTTTTTACTGTACTTCTTAGTATGTTTTCCTCACCTATTTAGTCTAGAAGACTGTATCTATTTCTGCTGACATGTTGCCCCACTCCAGATTTTATTTATACATAGAAGCCACAATCCTGTAACTCCACCCCTCCTATCCCTAGTCCTACCATTATCTACAAGGCAATAAATGTGCACTGTTTCATAGTCTAGGATATTGTTTCAATTTCTGTTTTTTAAGCATCTTCCCCTAAGGAGGGGAAGTTTGAGGTGAGAATAGGTTACAGCAAAGTTGGAATGATGCTCTGCTTGATCATTAGTCTCTACCAGATAAAAGCCAGAATTTGAGGGAAAGAATGATTCATGTCAATGATGATTCCTTTAGTTCACCAGCTTCCTTCCTTCTTGACTTTCCCTTGGGAACCTACATAGTGCCTACAAATCCCTCCCTTGATGTCAGCCCAGTGAGAACAGGGATAAAACAGCCTTTATCTGGCAAGCAGAAAACTTCTCCCACATTTTCCTGGCAATAATCCAACACAATTCCAAGCCTCAAAGTTGTCCAGACCATACTAAATGGTCCTTGGAGAATAGCATCGAAGGTTCAGGATTTCATTCCACTTTCTCTTTTGCACTGCAGAACTAAAGCTATAAGAACGACTTCTTCAAAGTAGCAGGCAGTCAGGTGATAACTTTCAGTAACCATTACTCAATGCCCCAGAATATTCCAAGATAGGAGGAGAAGACCAGAGTGCTTAACAATAAAACCTCAGGTCATCTCAGCTCTCATCCTTCGAGTCTCAGCTTAAATTTGAATTATTTAGGGAAACATTCCCTGACTTTCCCGTCTATTAATGCTCTCACAATGCCCTGTGCTTTGCCTTGCAGTAGTTATAATAATTGTGATTATTATTTCTACAATTATGCTAATGCTTTCCCCACCAATTCCTGAACTAATAAGGCTCACCTGACATCTTATTTAATACTGCAGGCTGCACACTTAGGCCCCTATTCCCAATGTCTCTTACCATGTCTATTTTCTTTTTTCTCTTAGCTCTTATCACCTAATATCATTCTATATAATTTGCTTATTAATTATGTTTACTTGGTGTTTACCTTACACAATTAGAATGAATACAAAGTAAGTCACCTTTTGTATTTTGTTCATTGCTATATCCTAAGTTCCTAGAATACTGTATATATAGAATGTACTTGATAAATATTTATTGAGTGGATATATGGGGAGTGGGAAATATTTGTCTGGTATACCTCAAATCCTTAATACCTGGTTGATTGTCTTCCCAGGATTTCACACTCAATGCCTACTAATTTGAGCATTAATGAAGATGGGAGATGAGCATGAATGAATAAATAAAAGACACAAATAGCTTAAAAATGTTATTTTAACTAGCTATGACTAAGTCCTCAAACCAGTATCTTCCTACAAAAGTTAGTTTTACTGAGTTTGTTCTAGAAACTGAAAACAGCCTATCATGCAATATATAAAAGTTATGCAGGCTCTGTGTAAGCCATGTAATTCTCTTCAGATTTGTGTGAATATTTATGTTTCTGTATGTGTGTATTCAAGGGGTGACATTTTTCTTGTGCCACAGACAAGTTGGAGAACTAGAGAAGACAGAAATATAGATGAGTTAATGTATAAGAATAATTTTGTTTGCCTTATTTTCATCCTCATTTTTATTTCATCCCTTCTTTTAGATGAGAATTTCTGAAAATGCATGTCTTGTAAAAAAGGATATCAAATAAAGTTTATTCCAATATCACAGGTGTATAGTTATGAGTATATGTTGGCGGGGGTGGTCAGCATATATTTATACGGACATGTAATTCCACAAAGAAAAATTAAGTAACTTCAGTATTAAAATATCTGATAGAGTTTTTCTCAGTTTAGAAATAATAATTCCCCACGAGAAAACGCCCAAAATATATGTTTTCTTTAATAATATATTTTTTGTAGATCATCACCAAAAAGTATACTTTTAAAAAGCTTTATTGAGGGATAAGTGGCAAATATATATATTTAAAGTGTTCAACATGATGGATATATATAAATATATATATGTATTTAGTAGAATGATTACCAAATTAAAATAATTAACACATCCATCATCTTACATATTTAACGTAATTAACTCTTTCATGTGTGTGTGTGGTAAGAATGTTTAAGATTAGCAACTTTCAAACCATATTATTAACTACAGTTACTATGCTGTACATCAGATCCTCAGAATTTGTTCTTATTATAAATGAAAATTAGTACCCTTTGACCTACAGTATCCCATTCTCCCTCCCCCCAACCACTGACAACCACCATTTTATTCTATTATGGAATTGACTTTTTTTTTTTTAGATTTCACATACAAGTTATACCATACAGGATTTGTCCTTCACTTTCTGGCCTATTTCATTTAGCACAATGCCCTGCAAATTGCAAGATTTCCTTCAGTTTTATGGCTGAATAATATTCCAGTGTGTGTGTGTGTGTGTGTGTGTGTGTGTGTGTGTGTGTGTGTTTGTATGTGTAGTTGGTAGAAATGTAAAATGATACAGCCATTATGGAAAACAGGATGGTGGTTCCTCAAAAAAATTAAAAATTGAACTACAATATGATCCAGAAATCCCTGAAGGAATTCAAATCAGTGAATTTCAATGGACACTTTTTTTAAAAGAAATAAGAATCATTTATTAGAATTCATATTTTGCCAGATAGTTTTAGAATAAAGCTGTAGTCCTAGATATTATATGGATCTCTAACATCCTCTGAAACCACCAGGATACTGCCCATTGCATAATATTACCAAATGGCTATAAACCCAATAGGCAGTTTCTGAGCTATGATTAAGATCAACAGTGGATTGCAATCATAAAATCTTCTCTTAGGATTAAATAACCAAGATAATTCAGAATGCAGATTATGTATTCATCACTCTTGTGCATTTTTGTAGCAAGACTTTGTGTTTGTGTCTCTAGGTTTCTAATGAACCAGGATCTATAAGCCATAGAAAATCAAATGGGTGGCTGACCTTGTTAAATGATCATATAACTAGCACTTACATATAAGTGAAGAAGCAATACAATCAGCCTGATAATTTTAGTAAAAATAATACATTAACTTAAATGTTCAAATAACTGTAAGATGACAGTTTAAAGCCTAGATTATTAGGACAGTTATATCCATTTCTTTAAAAGATTTTATTTATTTATTTTGAGACACACAGGGTGGGGGAGGAGCTGAGGAAGAGGGAGAGAGAATCTCAAGAGGACTCTGTTCTGAACATGGAGCTTGATGCAGGGTTTGATCTCACAACATTGTGATTATGACTGGGGCCGAAATCAAGAGTCAGACCCTTAACCAAATGAGCCACCCAAGTGAGCCACCTAGTTATATTGATTTTTAAACAGGTCCTTCAACATTTAAATTTTTTTATTTGGTATATAATCTTTTTTACTTGATTATTTCACATAGCACAATATCCTCTAGGTCCAACCATGTTGTCACAAATGTCAGAAGTTTCTTCTTCTTCATGATTGAATATTATTCTGTTGTATATATACCATATCTTCTTTATCCATTCACTTAACAATGGATTATATCGACTACTGTGAATACTGCTGTGGTGAACAGGGAGTATATATATATCTTCTTGAAATAATGACTTAATTTTCTTTGTACATATACCCAGAGTGAAATTCCTTGATAATATATAGTTTTATTTTAATTTTTTGAAAAACCTCCATTCTGTTTTCCACAGTGGCCGTACCAATTTATAATCCTAACTAGAGTGCACAAAGTTCCATTTTCTTCACGTTTATCAACAATTGTTGTTTTTTGTCTTTTTGACAAGGTGTGAGGTGATATCTCATGATTTTAATTTTCATTTCCCTCATGATTACTAATGTTGAGCATCCCTTCATATACCTGTTGGCTATGTGTATATCTTTTTTAGGAAACTATCTATTCAGTTCTTCTGCTCATTTTTAAATCAGATTGAATTTTTTCTTCTTTTGTTTTTGTTTGTTTGGTTGGTTTGGTTTATATTGAGTTCTATAAGTTTCTTACATTTTTTAAAATATTAACCCTATACCAGACACTTGATTTGCAAATATTTAGTCCTATTCCATAGGTTGTCTTTTCATTTTGCTGATTGTTTCTTTCGCTGTGCAGAAGCTTTGCTATAATCCACTTGTTTATGTTTGTTTCTGATGTAATCCCACATGTCTACTTCTTCCTTTAAATATGTTAGTATTTGCTTAATATATTTAGGTGTTGGATGCATATATATATATATGTGTGTGCATATTTATAATTAGCATATATGCTTGATTAATTAACCCCCTTATCATTTTATAATGACCTTCTTGTCTCTTGATACAGATATTGAAAGTCTTTTTTGTCTGATATAAGCATAGCTACCCTTTCTGTCTTTTAATTTCCACTTGCATAGAATATCTTTTTCCATTCCTTCATTTGGGCCTATGAGTGTTCTTGGGGCTGAAGTAAGTTTCCCTTAGGCAGTATGTAGTTGGAACTTGTTTTTGCATCCATCAGGCAATCTGTCTTTTGATTGGAGAATTTAATCCATTTACATTTAAAGTAATTATTGATTGGTACGAATTTACTAATGCCATCTTATTCTTTTCTAGCTGTTTTATGATTCCTTCATTCCCCTTTTATTGCCTTCCTTTATGAATTGATGACTTCCCATAGTGGTATGCTTTGATTCCCTTCTCTTTTTCCTTTCATGACTATAGTGTAGGTTGTTGTCTTATGATTACCATGAGGCTTATGTGAAATATAGATATAACAGTCTATTTTATGCTGATAAGAACTTCAATTGCACGCAAAAATTTACTTTTTTGTTCTCCCTTTTTCATGTTTTGATGTCAAAATTTACCTCTTTTTATATTCTATACTTATCCACAAATTATTATAGCAATGGTTATTTTAAACACACTTGTCCTTTAACCTTCCTTCTAGAGTTACATGGTTTACACACCACCATATTATAATATTAGAGTATTCTGAATTTGACTATACTAACGTTTAACCAGGGTGCTGTATGTTTTCATGTTTTCATGATAGTAGTTAAAAACCTTTCATTTCAGCTTGAAGAACTGTTAGCATTTCTTATAAGGCAGATCTTTTGTTTCTCTGGGAGTCTTTATTTCTCGATTTTGAAGGATGACTGCTACATAGAGGATTCTTGGTTGGCAGTTTTTATCTTTCAGCACTTTGAACATACCATGTCATTTTCTCATGGCCTGTAAAGTTTCTGCTGACAAATCTGCTGACAACCTCATGAGGGCTCTCTTGTGAATTGCAAGCTCTTGTTTTTTATTTGTTGTTGTTGTTGTTGTTTCTGATTCTCTTTGTCTTTTATTTTTGACAGTTTTATTGTAATATGTTTTGGAGGGGATCTCTTTAAGGTTGTTTGGTGATCTATGAACTTCAAGAACTTAGATACCCCAATTGCTCTCCAGATTTAGGAATTTCTCCATCACTATTCTTTTGTAATAATATTTCTGCCCTTGTCTCCCTCTTTTCTCCTTCTGGAACTCCAATAATTTGCAAATGGTTTCTTTTGTTGTTGTTGCTATCATATAGATCGCATAGGCTTTCTTCACTCTTTTTTTTTTTTTACTCTTTGTCCTTGTTCTCCTAACTGAATTATTTCAAAATTCCAGTCTTCTAAGAAATTTTTTTCTTCTGCTTGATCCATTCTAGCGAATGGATCGCTATTGCATAGCGATATGCTCTCTATTGCATTTTCTATTTTATTCATTGTATTCTTCATATCCAGAATTTCTGCTTATTATTATCAGAATAATAATTATTATTATTATAATATAATAAATTATTATTTATGATTATTTATTAAATTTATATATCTGTTAAACTTCTCACTTTGGTTGTGTATTGTTTTTCTGATTTTTGTCAGATTGTTTTTATGTATTTTCTGTTTTTAATCTTTTTTCATTGTTTTAGCTTTACTGAGGTACATTTGACATATAAAATTGTAAGATATTTAAAATGTAATTGTGGTGATTTAATATACATTGTGAAAGGATTCTACCCATCTAGTTAACACATCCATCACCTTACACAGTTATCTCTTTTTTCGTGATATTTCTATCTTTCTTGTGGCTAATTGAGTTTCTATGTAATGCTATTTTGAATTTTATAACAGGGAAATCACAGATCACTGTGTCTTTCAGATTGGTTACTGAAAAATTATTGTGATCCTTTGGTGGTGTTGTGCTTCCTTGATTTGTCATATTCTTCAAAGTTTTGTTTTGCTGTCTCTGTATTTGAAGTAGCAGTCACCCCCACCTGTCTTCACTGTTTTTTTGTTTTTGTTTTTGTTTTCACTAACTGTTCTTTCCAGTGCATCCAAACTTGCATTTTTTTGGCTTCAACAGTGTGCTGGAACTTCTTTGGTGGAAACCTGGATTTCCACAAAGGCTCTCTCACCCATGAGTAATTACCTAAGATAGTCTTTTCTAGTGGCTTCTGTACCACAGCACAGAGGAGCTGAATCCAGTTTAGGGACTACTGCAGAGCCAACAGCTGGGACCAAGGTCTGTATGTCTGTTATCTAATACACAGGTGACAATATGCTACCAGATCCCTTGGTATATGCTGCTGGATCCCACAGCTCCCAAAAAGGCACTTTTGTCTATGGATGGATGCCAAATTCTTATTATTGAGAAAGGGGACACAAAGAAGAGGCATCTTATTCAGTCATGATCCTGTCTATTTTATTTAAATAATGGTTACTTAATGATATTGCATTTTGTTACTAATAGTCAAGTACGAGTTGGCTATGAAGAACTGTGCAGTATCTTTTTCTTTCTTTTCTTTTTTTTTTAAGATTTTATTTATTTATTTATGAGTGACACACAGAGAGAGGCAGAGACACAGGTAGAGGGAGGAGCAGGCTCCATGCAGGGAGCCTGATGTGGGACTCGATCCCAGGACCCCAGGATCATGCCCTGAGCCAAAGGCAGATGCTCAACCACTGAGCCACCGAGGCATCCCTGCTATGCAGTTTCTTTATGCCATTATAAGTAATAATTTTAAACATTTTACATAATTTTCTAGTTGGTCAGGAAATAGCTATAGTCTTCTATGTTAAAAATGTAACTGCATTTTTAAAAGATTTGATGAGTGTAACTTAGAAAGATTTTTGAGGGAAAAAAAAATCTAGATTATGAGTCTTCATTCTCTCCTGTTTGAAAGTTTCATGTCTTCTGAAGTATCTGCTTCCTGGGAGAAATTTATTTTTCCAGCATAGAATTTTCAGTTATGTTCTACAATATTGTTATATCATGAATAAATCAAAGCTTATAAACAGACAGATAAAAGAAACATAGGTTCTCTCAACCACCCTCTTCCTCTCTTTCTCTTTCTAAACATGGTCTTTCTCTTTCCAAACAAGGTTTATCCACTTGAAAATGTGACCAAAATTCCCAGTGTTCCTGTTATGATAACTATACATTTACTTTAACCCCAGCTTAAATGAAGCAAATATTCTAATGACTTTAATAGGCTTGGCAACAGTGGTAAGAATATATTAAATGTCATATACCTATAGGATCTAAATTCAGCTTCTGCCTATATATTTAAAAAGATAAATTCAACTAAATATACTAAACTGCTCTTACAAATGGTTATTTTAGATGATTCAGAATAGGGAAGAAACAGAAATAAGTATTTTTCTCAGTCATTGTATCTATGCTAGCAGAAAATATAATACAAACAAATTGAGTCAAAACAGCATTATATTTCAAAATATGCTTCTGTTCTAATTATTTAGATATTTCTAGTAATAACATGTTAAAGTTGAAGTATTCACTTAGCTCCCTTGACTCTTCTTTTGTAGAAACAAAGAAAATCTATCAAAATCCTGAAATACTACAATCAAAATTATAATATTGAGCAGGAAATGAGAGATTATTTATTCAGATTGAGTTGAAATAGGCTTTGCTCATCTCAATAAAAATGAATACAATTCTTTTGCATTAAATGTGTAAAACCTAATCAAATCCATCTGATACTAAATGTGTTAACTTTATGTGGTATTTTTTAGAACTTCACCAGTTCTATTTAGCCTTTCAGAGCTCTGTGACAAATAACTTTATGACCCATTGCTTCCTCTAACTTTATTGCTAAATATTGTGCCATTACAGTCTGATTACCTTTTTTAAAAATATTATATTGACAATATTTATTTCTAAATCTCTAATTTATAAATATCTTACCCATGTTGGCTAACATTTCCAAAAAATAAAACTCACTTTCTTTATCAATTGGAGCTATTTGTATAGAATAAACAAAAAAATACTATTTTCAGAGAGGCTTTGCTATCTACACTCTTGCATACACCACTACTACCTGGAAATATGGGCTATTCTGCATGTTCTAAGTACAGAATGTTCTGGGGCAAAAATACTGTTTGGACACTTCATTATGTATTTTTTGTCTTCAGTTATCTTATTTTGAATTACTGCTTTATTTCAGGGACATATAAATGTTTTTACAGTGAAACATATCTATCTAACTATTGCCTACAATTACTGTGCATTATTGCAGCACCATCACATGAAAGCCAATAATTCAATCTGCCAAAACAAACCTAAGTCTTTATAGTCACTGGGAAATTAATTACTACATAAGGAAATAAAATGAGACACATTCCCAGATTATTCCAAAGTGGTCCTTTTTTAATACTGCCTTCTAGGGGATCATTCTGATTGAGGACACCATTTTACCTGAAACTTCTGCCTCCAGAAAACCAAAAAATATCAGGATAAAACTAATTTCATTCTGCTTTAGACCACTCCTATTATCTCTACACCTTGCACCATTTTATTTTCATCCTAAATCCTAGGAGGTCCTTTTCTTAATTTTCCTACCTTTCTCTAACCAGGGATGAGATAACTACCAGTTAGCCCAAGCAAAGGTGATTGATAAGGAATTACTGCCATCTTGTGGCTATTATAATTGAAGGCAAATAATTAATGCACTCGGAAAGAAAAAAAGACCTGGTTGCTACATGCGGTCTTTTATCCATTTACCTCCAATATACATCATAAAAGAGGCGCTATAATGAACATTCTTAATGAAAATATGTACACTCGATCATAACATTCAAAAAGATGATCCCTTTTCCACATTTGTGGAAATGTAAAGTGGTCTAAAATAAAAACTTGAGTCTGCACAGGATAGAAAACTATGCAGGCAACTAAACAGAGGCATTAATAATTTCTATTACCTACTGCCTATTTCAGTAATTTATCTTCATTTTTTTTAATGTTAAGAATTTGTAAAAGGTCATAATTCAGTAGGTTCAAATATTTCCAACTCTGAGGTGACATGTTTGCCACACATCTCAATAGCCCATGTCAGCACCGGAAATTGGGCAAAACCTACTAATAACCAGAAACAGATTTGAAACGAATGCTTCTCTCAGATCTGTATGGCACATGTTGTCTTCAATACTCTGTCTCCTGACATGTGACAAATCTGCAAATTCTGTGTGTTTAAAATTCACATGATACACTCAGTAAAACACTGGCAGTGAGATAGAATGAGCACATCTAAGAACACTTTGTTCTAAAACTAGAAAACCAAAACTTTCCCTGTCTCTCTATGAAGATATATGAAATGCCATATAAAGTTTGATTTTTTGATCAGAAATTTCGAGGTGTATTTATCTGCATGTATTTGATTAAGGGAAACATCTTACTAAAAACTTGTGTTTCAAATAACTAGAGGTTCAAAAGGAACATTTTCTCCCCATAAGATTTGTATTGATTCTAAAGTGTAAAACCTTAAACACTTAGTAGAAAACACTCCACCTGGTGGTAGAAGGAAAAGGGTAGCCACTTTCTGCAAAAGACCCTCAGAAAAAAAGATGGAATCAATCAACAGAATACACGTCTAGTTAGAAACCCTGTAAGATACTCCACTGCAGTTGGTGAGCATCTTAAAAGCAAAATCCAGACAGAATCTGTCTCTCTATAAATCTTTCCACCCCTTTCCATTACTAGTTAGGTATTGTTGGCTCTAAGCCATTTGATTTTACTATGATTTATTAACTGCTATGCATTATATATGAGATTCAGGTTTGCTGAAGAGTTACCCTTATGGTCATTGTTGCATACAAATCAGCTACTGTTAGAGAGGTTTATTGCATCATTTTATGCCGCTAGCACTTTTGTTAGGCAGTAGTATAATATGTAACTGGGAAAGAAAACCCTTCCTGTTATATTTTTCCAAATAGGCTAGCAGCACAAGCAGTGCATGTTAAGAACAATAGTCCTTTGTTCTAGTCTGTTTATAAACAGAAGAAAAAGCGTCCAGAACAATAGGCGAGAAGAAATAAAAACCTGTTGTCTAAATCAGAGGGATTGATATTCTCCAAATCATTGCTACAGCATTGAGTCATTTTCTCTGGTCAGACTAACTGAAACGTGAGAAAGAGCAATAATGTGAGCAAAACCAATTTACTCTTGGTAGGAAATTGGAAATACGGTAGCAGAGATCTAAGCAGATCTGCCTCTGAAATAGGCTACCACAAAACAACAGTGCTTCCACACTCTTTTTACATCTAGACATTTGATTAACTAAGTAGTTCAACTCAAATTTCTAGTCCAGCCCTAAGCACAATGACTTGAAAGCTTGCCTTGAGCCCTTTCCTGCATGTTTTCTCCCAGCTGGCATCAACAATCAAGACGAAAGCAGCACATCACCTGAATGGCCTTGGTTTATCTACAACAATAACAGTAACCAAAAAAATGAGAATGGATATTGTCTTACATATCTAACAGAAAGGGAAAAGGTGTGACGGATCATATTTTTGAAAAGTGGGAAGGAGAGAGGGACGCTTTCCTTCCTCTCTGCGATCATGCCTTGTTCCTTTAACCACAAGCATTGTGGTCCACTTCAGTGGGGCATATGTTATGAAGTGTTTCTGAAGAAAGGTGTCATTGTTCAGGAACAGCATTATGTCCAAGAAGAATGGAGCAAATATTCTGCAGTCTTAGCTTTGGTATGACTGCTCGAGGTATACTGGAATCATATCGACCGAGACATACGTAAAAGGGTTTTAGAATCTCATGTATGTGGATTACTAAAGGTATATATGCCTTTTAATTTTTGTTGAAGCCATCTGGGAACACACATCCTATTTTTTTTAATAGATTGATTTCCTCCTGGTTAATTGAGTAATTGTAATTATGAGATGGGTTCAACTGGAGTCACACTCAAGAAAATCTGGATGAAGAATTCAGATAATAAAAACGTTTATGTGTCTACTGATAACTTTTAAGCAAAACAGAGATACATAGATAATTAGTTGACATTAGAGATTCATAAAAACTGCCAAAGCGCTCTCTGAAAGGAAGATGAGGCATTGAGGAGGACAGGTATAATGATCCAAGAGAACAAACTGTTCTCAGACCTGAGGAACTTTGTAAAATGAAATTTGTAACTATAGGTTATACTAACCATACAGATCTATAGTCAAGGTATTCATGAGTGCCTTGAAACTCTCAAGACTATTCCCATTTCTAGGATCGATGGTTTGAGAGAATGACGTAAATACAGGGTCTTAATTTTGTGTCACAATACCACCACTAATTTTCTTTTAATTTTCCTCCTCAAAAGGTGTGTTTCAGAAATGATGTGGAAAATGCAAATCCTGAAAAGAAACGATTAAATAGTATATGATACAGTTATTAAATGCTTTGTTTTCCTTTAGGGAGGAAAAAATACTAAAAGCACAACATTTTCTGTTTTTAAAAGATCTTCAAAGTGGATAATTGAACAGTCTCAAAATCTAGCCCCAAACCATTCTCCCATGTACTTGGCATGTATGTTTTATTCTTCGAGATGAGTGTACATGCTGCCTATTTTCTGCCTGACTAACATGAATTATAAGGAACTACAGGACCAGAGAGTGCAGATAATGGGTCTGCAATGTTTATTCCTGTTTCTTTTTCTTCCAATGACACTGTTTGAACTGATAAACATCATTTGGCCTTGGCAATCTAGGCCTTCACGTCTGTAGACAAACCCTAATTAAGCTAAGTGGTACCTTTTCCAAGGACATCTGCTACCCAAAGTTTCAAATATCCATAACAAAGCATGATTTTTCAGCATCTAGAAACATTATGATTAATATAGGAGTATTTTTTTTCCAAAAAGATTGAGTTACAAGTTGAGATACTGCTTCCATTTTCTTAGAACTGCACAACCTTGACTTACTTCACTTCTTTCTTTTTTCTTCCTTTCTTCAGGTGTTATGACTTTCTCTCCAGTTTGACAAGTGTAATAATTAAGATAATGTAAACAATCAAACTGCA
Source organism: Vulpes lagopus (assembly GCF_018345385.1). NCBI lineage: Eukaryota > Metazoa > Chordata > Mammalia > Carnivora > Canidae > Vulpes > Vulpes lagopus. Next base: position 107,520,437 of record NC_054829.1, read on the forward strand.
AAGCATTACAATGCAGTAGAGGCTGGAATAAAATCTAAGATGGATTTTTGTTGTTGTACCTCTCGATCTTTGTGGATTTGTGAACAGTTTCTTTAAGATGGTGTCTCTACGAGGCAAAGTAAAATAAACACTTTTCCAGTTGATATGTTCTAATATGAATTAAGAGGCACAAAATGACACACAAGTGACAATTTTTACTACATTGATCGAAATCATAAATTATTTTTGTATGTATAGCGTCAAGCTTGCTGAATTTGTGCAACGGGTTGGACCAAGATAATGAATTAATGTAAGTATATCTTATGTTTCTAGACATAAAAACGTTTGTTTGGGATTTATTTTATTTTTTATATTTTTGGTGATAAGAAAAAATTTAAATAAATGGTTGTTTAGCCTAATTCTATTAAATATACCAAAATTGAAATTTCCACATTTTCTGGTAATCAAAGATTTAGGGGGAACAAACTCTTTTTTAAATACCCAGATAGGTAGAAGTAAATTTTCAGTTGTGTTAAAGTTAAAGGGCGCCTTTCTTAGGGACACTGAACTCATGCAAAAGTTGAATATTTATTGGTTCAAACAAGGTTCAGTTGTGAGTTTTAGTGATTATAGTACTTGAGTGGTATACAGGAGAACAGGTATTTCAAACTGGGGAGGTTGGAGAGGACTCCACAAGTCTTAGAAGATTTATGACAGAATTTGATCTTTGTTTTCTACAACTGATTGGATTTAGGTTACACGGATCTGCCCCCTCATTCCTTGAGCTACCAGTAAGAATATGGAGCTGCATCCCACATGCTATATAGCATAATTCGATTTAATGCATTTCATATATGTCATGCTAAATTATAATGCAGCTTACATATATTCAAAACAATTGCTATGCATACTCTTTAAGCTACAGCTTTTGTCACATTGTGCATTATTTACAATCACTTGTAAATCCAGCAAAATACACAGGCAGAAAAATCAGAGCAGGAGGTAGAGCTTGTTTTAATGTGATTATATTGGCATCTGATATGATGATGCTTTGGACCATATTGACATGAGTGAGGATTCTATGTAGCAACTGTTCAATACCATCCGTTGGACTTCTCTGATAGACCACTTAACTATCTCAGCTTTTCCAGTGATCATCTCATTTATCTAGGATTATTGCACTGAATTTACTGTTTGGTTTTCTTCCAGAACTGAAATGTCAAGTCCAGTGTCATGTATGCAGTAGCTTTGTGCTGTGAGAGCTTCACAGATCCCCCAAAAGCTGCTAGCAGTTGATCTTTGGATAGAGCTAGAAATAAATAAATCCTCTTTAGCAGATCAATATTCATCCCATTTAATGCTTGATGTGAAACTTGTGGATTTGTGGTGGTAATGCTGATGTACAGCTAATCGTTGAAAATGGGCATTAGGGCTTTTATAGCATGGCAACATATTGTCAGGCAGGAAGGGAAAGAAGTGGTGAGTACAGCCTGGAAAAACATGGTAAGTGTGTATAAATTTGCTGCACATTTGGAATTCACTTGCAGTGCTTTACTATGTAATTCTAGAAACTAATAATATGGACAACAAATGGATCTACTGTGTAAAAAAAAAAAAAAATCCTGTAACCTTCCCTTGGTTTGCCACTCTTTATGGTACCATCCAATACAAAGTATCTAAACTTGTTTTGAGATTCTAGTTCTAAAGAAATTGGTATTGAAATAGTTTCCTAATGGTGATTGATATAATTGCCATTAATTGGTATTGAAATAGTTTTCTAATGGTGATTGATATAATTGCCATTAATTATGTCATGGACAAAAGCTTAGCATAAAACCCAGACACTTTTGGGTGTGGTAGGGTTTTTATGCTAGAAATTCATACTAAAAATGGAGACACTCAAACAAAGGAGTGTAGTGTCCTGAACAATTAAATCTAACAGTGAAAAAAGATATTCTGCTAGTGAGCAAGATCTGAAACGTGGTTAATGTCAATAGTTAAGGTATTTTTTCCTAGTCAATGGTGTGAAAGTCATATATCAGATCTTTCTTTGACTGCAAGGGTTAAATTGATCCCTTTGGTTTAACAGTTTTATTTTTTGCTGTATATATATATGATAATTCATACTGTCATGGTGTTCGGAAAAGCAAGTTGGTGCTGGGCATTCTTTGCATGCAATAGCTTTTAGCCCAACCACATAATCTGTAATATAGACATTTGTGGTTGCCAATGGTATATATATTTTCAACCATATTTCTCCATTATTAATTTAATATAATGCAAGCAAAATGTGCACATGATCTCTGTGTGAAAACCTTGACTTGTCAATGTTCTTACAGACTCAGGCTGCCCTCGTTGAATTTTAGCAAGCATCTAAACTTATTTGTACAAAGGGATGCCTTTGAGAATAAAGCATGAGAAATATGCACTTACTGTAAGTATTGAAACTAGAGAACTGGTATTGATTTGTTTTCCCAGGAGAAATGATATTCTTCTCAAATAGTAGGTTTTCATTTAGGTTTACTGAGAAATGAAACATTATAATCTTTACATGGTGGGAGAGGTCAATAAGCTTAAAACATGCAGAGTAACATCTGCTGGCTCCAGATATTCACTGGACTATTCAGAAGTGTCAGTTTCCCTTGTACAAGTCCCAAATTTTACCACCGATAAATGATACCCCCACCACCACCACCGCGGATAAGGATCTTGGGCACTCACAGTTCCTTTGGTTGGCAAAGAAAGACAGGATGAGGGCAGGTCATGGTCACAGGATTGTGTTTATCCGGTGAGGAGTAAATCAGTAAACAGGGGAGGAAAGGTATGTTTATGCTTAAGGCCATGAAGGTTGGGAAACAGTAATGTAGAAGGCCAAAGATGACAATTGGGAAAGTGTGTAGGTGTGTCTTTGATCGTATATGCCTGTGAATTCATGCACATACATGCAGAAATATGTTCCGTTAACCTGGATATGCAAACAGACATACTAATATACAAATACATCAACACTTGGAAACACATTCCATGTATACTGTGTTATGTGTGTATGCAAGCATTTTGTATATGTGTATAGTACATTTGCATGCATTGGAATATCTTAATCATATCCTAGAGCTTGTAAGGGCTAATATATTTGAAAATAACTTTCCTGAAAAAGAAAAATTTAAAGCTTATATGAACTCACAGATCACAGAATAATTAAAGGTGAGTCACAGAAGCGAGGGTGTCTTTACTCTCTGAATTTTGAGGTTGTTATCAGGGAAGATAAATAAGCCTTTGCTCTGCATAGCAAACCTTTAACTGGAAGAACATTGAACTAGTAGATTACTATTATGACAATTCCTTCCTTGACTTAAAGTGACATGTAAGTCAGGGATTTTGTTTCTTTTTTCTATCCAGAAAACAAATATTTTTTCCGGGTTCCAAATGCTTAATTTCAAGAAGTTATTGTTAAGAACTTCACAGCTGGCATATTATTTGACAAACAGGGTCACTAGAAAGCTGATAAGAAATGGCATTTTTCTCCATTTCCCATAATGACTATATTCTCTCCTTTGAATTCAGGTGAGAACTATCTACGCAGCTTAAGAATAAAGAGAAAACGCACTCACTTCATATTCCCTCCCTCAGTTACCATCCTTATCTAGAGAAAAAAAAAACTTTGAAAAAGTCTGACTTTATGAGATTTACCATTTTGTATGTGTGTTGCTACTCAGAAACCAAGAGACAGACTCTTAATCTTGTCCTTACATTTATCATCTCCCTATTCATTCATTTCTCCAACAAAGAATGATTGAGCACATTTTGTGTATTAAACCAAAATGTAGCCCTTCATCTCTGGGATGTTACACTCTTATTTTCTTTTTTTTTCTTAGTCCCTGAAACATTGATGTATATTCATATATATTTTCTAGATGTCCATACTTGTCATCAACTATACCAAGTTATTTTATGGAGCAAGGTCAAATATAAATAACCTAAATATGATTCCCTTGGTATCTGGATGGACCACAACTGATAGGTATTCTAAAACCATGTTTATAGATATATAGCTAGCCAGTGAATAGTATGAGGAATCCTATATGCTTATGTGTTCCTGGTTATACTCATAAACTACAGAGCTATATTATTCTCATAGAACAGTCTATCAGTTGAGCAACAGATTACATTCTTCTTTGGGAAACAAAACCACCCAGACCAAACTATTCAGCAAAAGAATTCCTGCACAACAGACTCAGCTTCCTAAGATAGGAAAAATAAGACTTAAATTTCCACTAGAAATTAGTTGATTTGGGCACCACCTAAATTTAGCTAGAGTAGAAAATTAAAGAGAAAACTCAATGACTCAGAAACTTTCATCAGAGAAGGGTCATCTTAGAGGGAGAACAATGTATGCAGAATGAATTTCTTTTATGCAAAATGCTTGTGTTTTATACAGAACTGAACATTGTGTTATAGTGAGGAGGTAAGTTTTATAGTCTATCTCTCCGGGATGATGGTCTTCGAGGGTAACAAATGGCCTTAAAGAATATATTGGCTGATGATTATCTTCCAGAGGATTTAAAATTCTAAAATGGTGGAGCTACATAATCCTGGAATATTTTTAGCCCAACTTTCCAAAACTCCTCATTATATCAGTAGTGAAATTATGGTGGTTTATGTGTGAATTAGTAATATTAACAGTTAGACTAGATGGACGCATTGTCCAGAAGGTTTTTCTATTGTGAAATGTCTTCCATGGACTCATGCTCACAAGAGAAACCAGGACTCATGAGTCACTGCCAGACTGATGCTCTATCAGTACATTCCATCTGTGCAAATATAGTCTGTGATATTTTAACTAAAATTTGCCAGAAAAACTATTTAAATGTGGAAGCTTATCACTTTACCTCCCTTCCACTAATCCTTGTTAAAATATTATAAATAACACAGAGCTTAGAGTTGCAAAACAGAGACCCAACAAGATTTAATCCAAAATCTTTTTGTAAAAGATTCAAATAAAACCTTACAAGAGATAAGCCAAACCAACCCACTTTGATCCATATGAATTATCTATAGTCCTAATTCCTCTTATCTTAAAAAAAGAGAGAGACAGACAGAGAGACAGAGAAAAAAAAACCCTCATATTTGAAGCAGATTATTTTATAGATTTTTCTAAAAAAAAAAAAATCCCAAAAGATTTCATAGTATTTTTTAGGTAACTCTTCTTCCAAAAAGAAAAAGAAAGTGTTTCATTTACCCTACTCTTACAAACCTGCAGGACCTTCTTATTGCTGGAATACACGAGGGTTACTTTGAAATGCTCCCTGAAAAGACCTGGGCCCTCCTTTTTCTCCAAGACAATGAATGAATAGGATTTTACATACAGACAATGTTAGAGAGACACAGAGACACTTTGAAGTTAACTAATTTGACAAGAAGTTTGGGGATTCTTAAAAAATAATGAAAAGGATCTTTGCTGATTTTTTATTTTGTTTTTGTTCTGCCTTCAGTTCACATAGGCGGGTTCAGGCAGGAAGCACAGCCTGAACAGCTCAGCCAGATCTGGAGGGATTAGTTACAGCAAAGAAGGCTGTTGTGTGAATCTGAGTCATTTTTTTTTATGGTAGCAATTCTAAAGGGAAAAAAAAATTCATGCACACGTAAGCATGCCAAATCCTACCTTTGTAATAAGTGTATCTGGTCAAATATTTTAATATAAAATCGCCCCAAAATCCCTTATGTCTAATTGGAGTGGTCTTTCCTATGGTAATGCTTTATTGGACTGTGCATAAAGACATGAGTTTTCTTATTTCTGAGTATAATGTGATTTTAGTCATAATTTTAAATATTTAGTTTGGCATGGGCTTTGTGCTTCCTCAATATGTCATTGTCAATTGCTTTTGGAGACAAACAATTGTTAAAGTCAGAAGATAGGAATTAAACAAGCCCAGTGAGAAACACTTCCAGTCAATTTTAACAATGAGGGGGAATGTTAAAGGTGAGATAGTGATCTAATTTTCCACAAAGCTTTGGGACTAAACTATAAGTGGAAAGAAAAAAATTATTTTCAATTTTCAAAAATATAATTTTCGAGATAAATACATTCCAAATTGAAAGAAGAAAACCCATCCTTTCAAATATATCATAAGCAAAGATCTGTTATAAAATGTCATTAAGGGGCAGCTGGTGGCTCAGTTGGCTAAGCATTGGATTTTGGCTCAGGTCATGATCTCAGGATCCTAGGATTGAGCCCTACATGAGTCAGCTTCTCCCTCTCCCTCTCCCTCTGCCTCCTCCCCCCACCCCCAACTCATGCTATCTCTCTTTCTGTCTCAAATAAATAAATAAAATCTTTAAAACATTATATCACTAAGTATTTGTCTCTACTATACCTAAAATTGTATCACTTGTTTAGATTTTACCTTCTGCACCCCAACCGGTCCTCCAAACCTGGAGTAATCATGTGACAAAGGACTAACTTAATTAAAATGTTGACTCCTCTAATTGTAAGCTTCATCTCCTGTTACATTATGTTCTCATATGGTTTGTTTGGAAATTTCTCCAACTATGGGGTAATAGACTTACAGGCTTATAAAAATGAAACTAAAATATTTTAATGATAATGGTTTTGCAATTTTCCTCAAACTTTGGTTCCAGAACCACCGCACAAATATAGCGCCAGTGGTGCAAGAAATGCCTATACTCAAGATGACAACTTTATGTAACCAGACAACATTACACATGTTATTCCAAATCCCACAAGAGAACTTTTGCAAAAAATCCATTGGCTTTTTCCCACAAGAACCCCACTGTCGGTAGAGTTTGGAGTAGCCCAACAGACCTGACAGATCTGTTTCTTATTATATTGTATAAGATCATTTCTCTTTCCTGCTTCATCACTTATCTATTTAACTATTATACCATAGAGAATGATTACTTATTGTTAACAATTAGAAAATGCACTTGGCCAATTAAGAGAAAGAGGTCCATTATTACTGTGATATTAAATCATGAATATTGTACTTATTGAGATTTATTTCTAAAAAGGAGCTAATGGATTTTGACATTCCAAGAGTTTCATGATTTTGTTTGAAACTCTGGCTTGTATTTAGCTTGAGGTATAAAAGGCCAACACAGTCATTCATCAATACATAAAACTAAGGCAAATCCAAGTAGGAAAGAAAGAATTAGAATAGTTAATTGGAAATTAAAATCTGTGTTATTTCACTAACTTGCTCATTGCTTTGCTACAATAAGTAAGCAATATTCAGCATGGAGCAAGATATATAGCAAGCTAAGAAAGACTTCTTTGGCAATTACCCCAGTATTTAGTCTTAAAGTTATTTTAGAAATAAACAATTATCAACACAATTATCTCAATATGTATCCTTTCTGGGTGTGCGGAAACACACAGCCTCATTTGTTATTTTCATTGTATTAAGTAAGTGGACAAACCAAAAGTTTGCCAAAACCTATTCTCTGGCTTTGTATAAAATAAAAATACAAATGAAAAACCTATAATTAAAACTAACTTGGAATGAAGGCAGATGGAGAGTCAACTTGGTAGTGTCTCTGTCCTCTCTGCCTCTCTTCTTCACCCAGCACACACAAACACACACACACACATTTTTTCACTCATAGAAACCTTTGCTCAGGTATTTTGATGCTTTAACTCATCACAATTAAGGTTCATTATCCATGTGCCATTCTCCCCTCCGAGTTTATAATATGCAAGTACTTTTGAATTTTGTATTTGCCTACCAAGTCATCTTAGGAAAAACTAACATTTTCAGCATTTATTTACAGAAGTATTTAGCTAAGCCTTACTCGATTTGTTTGCTATCTTTTCTTGTAATCCCATGGATAGTGAAGTTGAATGGATCTGCCACTACAGCATTGTGCAATAATATTTATAATATAATTGCACAGATTTTGTGAGGTTTTGGGTCAATGTATTGACATCTTTCTGTTCTCTGGTCTAAAAGGACAGCAGAGGGAGCCCCTGCATGGTTTAAGGAAACCAAAGGCAGGCAAGAGAAGAGATTTTCAGGGTTGAAAGTTACGTATGGTGCCCTCTGCTGGAATCACTGGGAAAAATTCAGGATTTCAAAAAATTTGCAAGCCCTGAATTTCAAACTCGATCTTAGCGTGCATTACTGGTCATCACAAGGAGTGGAGCCGAATTTTCAAAATACTACTAATTTTAGTTTATTTCAATTAAAAAAGTAAATATATGCTTTACATTTTTTCCGTGAGGTTTGAAGTTGACTGATTGATGTGGTTAAGTTTTCCTTTTAATAGCTTATCAATAAGTGCAGTTACTTAAAACCATTTCAATGTCTGCTTGCTTTTCAATTCCTTTGAAGAACCCTTTTAAAAAAGATATCTTTGAATTCAGATTAATTGGTAATAAAATTATTTTAAATCTTATAGTAAATATGTAAGCTTTAATTTTAAAGAAAAAGTTAGTATAATTTCTACTGAGAAACAACAAAGCTCTAGATATTCCACATAGCATTTTGTTAGAGGTAATCACTTAAAAATAAGATGCCTATGAAGTCGACTTTGCAAGCCATTTGTCATTTAACTCATTGCCCATTATATTTAAATACTGTGTGGAAAAACACTACTGCATTTTGATTTAAAAGTGGAGTAAGGGGACGCCTGGGTGGCTCAGCAGTTAAGCATCTGCCTTTGGCTCAGGGTGTGATCCTAGGGTCCCGGGATCCAGTCCCACATCGGGCTCCCTGCATGGAGCCTGCTTCTTCCTCTGTCTGTGTCTCTGCCTCTCTCTGTGTTTCTCTCATGAATAAATAAATAAAATCTTTTAAAAAAATAAAAATAAAAGTGTAGTAAGGTTGGAAAATATTTCCTTCATTAATATTTTGTCATATTGTTGACAAAATATAGAAAATGAATCAGATATTTGATAGCAAAGAGTTTGATGCTTGACTTCTAGTTTGAATGGACTAGTCATTTTGGTATTGTGCATTTTTAGTTTTTATTTATGACATTACTTTCAAATTACACCTAAAAGATTCTTAGAGTAGTGAACTATAATGAAGATATATAAATGTTGTATATGTACACACAGTACTAACTTGCAAAAATTGTACTTTTTATTTGAGAAAAAGGAAGATATTAATGTTTTCCACAGGAAAAAAAAAGTTTATTATTCAGTGTAAGTGAAAATAAGCTACTTTTCCTTCTTGTCTGCTCTGTAACATGAAATTTAACTCGGCCAAACCCAGCGGGAATGATACAACATAAAAGGAAAGTTTCTTGAGAGTTTTCCTTGTATTTGTGTTTACATAGATTATTAAATATATTGTGCATTAATCTAATTTTGAAAATTAGTCCTATATGTCCATGTTGGAAGCTGTAAGTTGGGGAGAGGAAAAAGTAAACTTGGGCTGAAGATGAACAAGTGTTCATTAGTTATTATTATATGTTTGTTATTGACCTTTTCTTACTGTCCAATTTCATGTATATATTTACTTATTTTTGTTTTTGTTTCTCAGGAAGAGAGTATGCATGTGTGTGGGGTAGAGAAGAGGCACAGACAGAGGAGAAGTGAGAATCTTAAGCAGGCTTCACACATAGTGAGGAGCCCTACTCGGTTACCATCTCATGACCCTGAGATAATGACCTGAGCCAAAATCAAGAGTCCAACACTTAACCAACTGAGCCATCCAGGTACCCCTATATTTACTTATATTGAAGTCAGTAAAATTTTATTTTTTTTAAATATTTATTTATTATTTATGATAGACATAGAGAGAGAGAGAGGCAGAGACACAGGAGGAGGGAGAAGCAGGCTCCATGCCAGGAGCCCGACGCGGGACTCGATCCCGGGACTCCAGGATCGCGTCCTGGGCCAAAGGCAGGCGTCAAACCACTGAGCCACCCAGGGATCCCCGAAGTCAGTAAAATTTTAAAGAATAAAGACAACTAAAGGAATCTCCTTAAATTCTTTAAAATTTCCTGTTTCAAACAGCTACATTACTTGATTTAAAAAATGTTAAAATTATATTTTGTCTCTGCTTTAATATTAAAACTAATCTAGATTCTTATTTTATTAAGATAAAAAAAAACTCACATTTTCACCTTGAAACCTATATCTACATTTTTAAAAAAAATTTTATTGGTGTTCAATTTGCCAACATATAGAATAACACCCAGTGCTCATTCCATCAAGTGCCCCTATATCTACATTTTAAAGAAAGCTTCAAAAATTTAAGAAGAGGGCAGCCTGGGTGGCTCAGTGGTTTAGCACCACCTTCAGCCCAGGGTGTGATCCTGGAGACCCAGGATGGAGTCCCATGTCGGGCTCCCTGCATGGAACCTGCTTCTCCCACCCTCCTCTCTCTCATGAATAAATAAATAAAAATATTTTTAAAAATTTAAGAAGAGTAATACTGAAACTCTATATGTTCAAAAAAGTTTAATTTTATGAGTACCTGTACACATTTCTAGAAGTTAGAATAGGAATTAAACTATATGTACTTTTGATTCAGACTAAACACTCATCTGTTCATCAGATGAATGAATTTTCAATAGCTCTTAGGAATTAGACTCTATCCCAGGTCCTGGTGAGGAAGCAATGCACTGTCCTCATCAAACTTACACTTCCATTTCACAATAGATAACAGTGTTGTGCCATCTATCATATTCTTTTCTAAATTGCTAATGGCTACATAAATATTCATAAAGCAAAAACACAGTTAATCTATCCAAAGCAGAACAAGATTTTATGGAAAGTATGGAAATTGTTTATTGTGAATAATTTACTTGCTGAAGGTTTATGGATTTTTAATCTCATTTTTTTCCCTTACTGTCAAAGATTTCTGAAGCTTTCCCTCATTTTCCTTTCTAGCTTCTCAGTCCAGGGCTGATGTATTGATCACATTTTCAAACAAATAACATTCTTGCTCATCTTTAGAGTTATATAAGGTAGGGCTTACTAACTTCAAATACTAAAGGAACAAAGATTGTAACAAATATTGGATGATATAAGTAAATGCTAGAAAGTTCAAACTCAGTCTGAAGGAGTTCAATATTCTTTCAATTTCTATCTCCATCTCCATCTCCATCTCTCTTCCCTAAAATGGTATGTGGAACGAACACAACCTTTTTCACTGAATTAAGCCTATCATGATTTTGACAATGATTTCAGGCTCTTCTGTTCCCCTCTACCTTCTCATCCCTATTTTCCCATAATCTCCTCTAGGCCCTCTATGTGGGGGACATATTTAACATAGTTTCTTGTATACCACTGATTTTTAACTTTTTTTCCTCTCTGATTTTGTATGTAAATTGTCCTCATTTTTGTCATGAACTTGTACCTTTGAGAACTAATTGAAATGCTATTTCTTTTTAAAGCAGCCTCTGATTTGTTTCACAACTAGAAGCATCTGTATGCTTTCTCTAAATGCACATAGTATTTTTTCTAAACTTCTTTCAGGGCTTAGTATATTTATCATATTTTTTTCAGTGTAAATCTTAGGTGCTGTAACAGTAAACTGAGAATCACTGAGTCTCTGGGTATGATGAACATGAATGCTGAATATAACAGAGTTTTTTGAAAACAGATATTTACACAAATAATCATAATTTATAACCTGATTATTTTTATTCAAAGCACTTCTAAGTAAGATTATCCTCTGAGGTCTACTGTGCCCTTAGGAACATATGCTACTCCATGCTTCAGGCTATTTTGGCTTCCAAGATACTGTACAAAGTTTATCAAATGATAAATTGTGATATTTAGACTTAACATTTGAATTAAAATTGAAAAGTACTTTTATTGCACATCACTTTTTTAAGGAATGACAATTTCCAAGATTATGTTTTGTATTGAGGAAATATATCTTAGGAAATTTGAAGAAAAGTGATTCAGCTTTGTTTAAATTATGTGAAAGAGAAATATATATTTTCACATCCAGTAACTCTTTCTCGACTGAAAAATAATAGATAAGAATGAACATATATATCTTGTGAGTGGTAAAATATAAGGAAATGTTGCTAATAAAAGTTTTTCTGTAAATAATTTTTATGTACTAAAACACTGTTGGCCAGGTGTTTATATCATACATACAGAGAAGAAGGATTTTAGAGAGTGTGTGATGATTTATTTTGTCACACTTTTTAAATTAACATTACACAGATTTTGAGGCCCCTCGGTGGCTCAGCGGTTGAGCGTCTGCCTTCGGCTCAGGGCGTGATCCTGGAGTTCTGTGATCAAGTCCTCCATCGGGCTACCTGTGTACATCTGCCTGTGTCTCTGCCTCTCTCTTTCTGTGTCTCTTATGAATAAATAAATAAACTCTTTTTAAAAAATTACACATAGATGCAATTATGAAATTCATTAAAATATGATATTCATAATTTATTTCTAAATTTCCATAATGAAAAATGGAACAGATAAAAATATTCCTTTTGCTTTTTTGTCTTGAATACAGCTAGACCACATTTCCAAGCCTCCTTTTCATGTTTGGAGGCACAACATTACCAAATTTTAACTAATAGAATATGGATGGAAGTAATCTATGCCACTTCCAGGCTTAGCTACTGAAACTTCTCACCAGCAATCTTTCATATTCTGTTTTTTGGAGATGATTCCAAGGCCTCAGGGGACAGTAGAGCCACACTATGGTAAGGGCCTTGATCCCTGAATCACCAGTTGGAGGACAGCCACTCAAAACAACAATGACAACAACAACACACACACAAACAAAAACAAAAACACAACTTTCTGACTGAGAACAGGCATGTTGGGCCATTACAGGATAGAAAAAAATACATTTTATGTGAAGCCACTAAAACTTTAGTATTGTTTGTTATAACAATTGGCCAGCTCTAACATAGATACATATCTCAGCAAGTCATACTATTTTTCTTGTGACCTGCAGACATGGTCCACATAAAAACATCTGGATTAGGCTAACCAAAAGGCAGCAAACCTTGGAACATGTTGAACAAATTTTTTTGGATGAGATCCAGTTCAGGAAGAATAAAAATGTTCATAAGCTAGATTTTTCTCACAAAAACATTATATTTGCTGAATTATGTCGGGGGGAAATTCTTATCTTTAAAACCTACATTACATTTATTAGAAAAGTATCACTGAGAAAACAGATTTAACACTAAAATCTTAGTCCTGGAATTACTTCAGTAATAACTTCATGGAAATAGTTCTCATCTTTCATTCTAATATCTGGTAGCATCTTCAAGTTTGCAAAGAGAATTCACATATACTATCTCATTTTATCATCAAAGAAAAATTTCTTTTTTTTAAGATTTTATTTATTTATTCATGAGAGACAGAGAGAGAGAGAGAGAGGCAGAGATACAGGCAGAGGGAGAAGCAGGCTCCATGCAGGGAGCCTGATGTGGGACTCGATCCTGGGACTCCAGGATCACACCCTGGGCCGAAGGCAGGCACCAAACCACTGAGCCAACCCAGGGATCCCCCAAAGAAAAATTTCAATGTAGAAACTATTGATAGTTCCATTCTGCCATAAGGAAACTGAGAATAACAATGATACCTCCAGATTGAGACAGCCAGTAGCAACAGAGCTGGGTAAGAATTCATCCACTCCAAACAATGCTAAAATTTCTGACCATTTTGTGTCCTAGTGCCAGGCATTATTGCAAAGATACAAAAATGAATAAGAGGTGGTCCCACCTGAACTACCCAGTCCTAAGATTATGCCATCTCTTCTTTATTTGAGTTAGGCAAGGTAAAGCACATTGCATATCTATGTAGAATATGTTCTATTATTTTCCAGGAAGGACCCTGAGGCTTTTCAGAAACTTTGGAAGAGTCGTAGTAACCAGAAGCTCTAGCTCGTGGCAATTCTCAATACCCTTTTCCTCGCACGTCCTTATCTGCTATAAGAGTAAGTTCTAGAGTAAATTATATCCCATCTGTCTCCCAGTAGCCAGCTTTCCAACAGAAACCCCTGTCCTAACTTACTGCCTTGGCAAGCACTAACTCTGAAAGGCTTTACCTCTGTGCTGAAGTGATTACCTGAGAGGCTGTTCCTCTTGTTCTTTCTACCTTGTTTGGGCTGGAAAAGACCTTGGGGAAACTGGATACTACACTGGCTATCAATGGCCTTAGTTCTTTGAGTGCCTTTCAGTGCCTTACAAAAGCATGCTGCAGACCAGCCAGATCCGACTGGGTGAGCCACACTTTACACAGAATATCCCACTTGTTTTATACACGAGAATGGCTTATTATGCAAAGATTCAAATCATTATAATATTGAAGAACTTTGTAAGCTTGAAGTCATGCTTTTACATGCTTGATCTCATGTAGTCCTCACAATAAGCCAATGAGATGGATACTATGAGTAATCCTGAAAATTTAGGCTTACAGAAGTAGGAATACTGACCAAGGTCACACAGCTGATGAGTGAAAGGACAGATGTTGGAAGCCTCTTCCTTTTTTGATGCCAAAGCCCTTGCTTTTAACTGATCTTGACTTTGTTACATATCTCTTCTTCGAAACAATGGCACTCCATCAAAAGAAATCTTAAGATTTAAATTTAGCAGAAAAAATGAGCAGGAGGATATAAAAGAGTTCCTTACATTTAACATAATCCTTGCGTGACACGCAGTCATCTGTCTGCATATCTTCCTGAGAGCAAGTGCTATGAACTTGCATTTATAGTCCACCATAATCTTATGCTGTTCAATACAAACTATTTATATTCTTCTTATTCAGAAAGGAAAAAATACAGAGAGAGACACATCTGTGCCTGCCTGGGTGCTTATGACTGTGCTTTTTAAATTTTATATGAAAAAGTCAGTATATTTTACAATACCTTTCAAACTTCATGGCTCTTACACTATTATAAATTATAGGGCAGGAATTTAGTCTCACTGCTCTACCATTCTTTTTACTCTTAGCTCTTTCTAATAGTTAAGATACCAATTGATTAAGGATTAATACAAAATCCATGAAATTATATAATTATCACAATCATCTTTAATGAAAGATTTATGTTTGATGTGTATATATGATTATACAGAAAGGGAAATCAGATGCGACAACCATGATTAAATAATTTTCCCAAGAACAAATTAATTGTGAGTAAGCAAAGAGAAAACTCAGTCGTTCCAACACTAGACTTTGCCTTGTAAGCCTCACAAATCCTAAACATTACTATGGAAAGGAGTGGGAAAAGAATTTGTGTTATAGAAATGCCCATTAAAGTTAACCATGTTAGAAAATTCTCATTTTTGTGTATTGAATATATTAATTGTAGAAAAATTTCTATCCCTTGAAAAGAGGCTTGCTTTGTGCAAAAAAAGAATCATCTCATGAATGAATCTGATATTAAGCATAGAGAAGAGGCATAGAGGTCACACGTGTCTAACAAAATATAACAGGTATTAGACAAGTTAATGGAAAAAACTTAAACATAGTCACCATAAATTAAGCAACAAAAAAAAAAAAGGAGGCAGTTGTTGAGTTGAAGTATTTATCTTCATCCAATCTAACATTATCCAAAGGAAATTGAAGTGGACTTTTAAGAGCTAACTTGATTGAATTACTTCCTTTGTGCTGTGCACTGTTTTAAATGCTTTGCTTGTATTAATTCATAATTCTAAACCATACTAGAGGTTATTATCCCCCTTTTCCAAATAAGACAACTGAGATGTGAAACAGTTTTTTTAAAAAAAAAATGTCCAAGTTCCACAGCCTATATAAACCAGGATTAAAGTCCAGGTTTGACTCCAGAGTCCTCATTCTTATCATTATGATTTTGTTATGATAATTACTACTCAGAAGTGTCTATTATTGAAGTTTTCTGTCTTAAGAGTTCTGCTAAATTTTAAAACACAGTAATATATTTTAAAAGTTAAAATATGATGTAGCATTCCACATATATTATGCCTCAGAAAAGCATCTATACTGACTCTACTGAGGCTGTAAGTCAAATGACTTTCTAACTGACATCATAAACTCCATCTGGAATCTGAAAAGAAAGCTGCTTTTTGCCTCTTGCATTGTCATTAGTCATATAGATTTTTTGGTTGGGACTTGGCAATAGGACAGGGTGGAAAGGCCAAAGTCTACTTGGGAGAGACATCCCTTTAGGGGAAAGACCTGGATGACTGCATTCTTGTTAACCCTTCCCAAAATTCTTTTTAATTTTGGGTAATATTTCTGCTTTGAGATCTTGTACCCAGGCTAGTGCCAAGGGGAAGGACCACTAATATCTGTGCAAATGACTTCTCCCATACCATGCATATTCTACTTCCTGCGTATATCTTCAGTTTCCATCTTGTTTCTGACTGCTCAGATTTGAATCCTGACTCTCTCGCTTACTGGCTCTGTGAAGCAAAGTAGTCCTTTTCTCTCAGTAACAAACTCCTCAATTATAAGATAAAGGTTAAAGTAATGCATACCTGACAGGGTTATTATAACAGGCAAGTGAGGTAAGGCATGTAAGAGGCTTAGAAGTTTCCAGAATTTAGCAAGTACTCAATAAATATTCAATGTATACTTTTGATTTTTCAAAAGAGCCAAGATTTGAAGTCTAAGAATAAACCCCTGTAAATTAATCCTACATTTTTCAAAGCATTTTTTCAAATGTGTGGAATATGTTCTTGTTCCATTTTCCTAGTGAAGAAACCGAGATTCAGAGCAATAAATCACCAGGATATATCCTTTAGGACTACAAATATTGAGTCCCATAAAATACAAAGGACCAGAATGGACCAATTGGCTTGTTTCTGAAGTACAATTTTTTTTCTTTCTTCGATGAAAGATAAATGCTGTATCACAAGTTGTCCGTGTTTTGAAGGCAATTTGATATTTCTCCTCACTCAGGTAAAAGTATTTTCTGTAGAGATGGTTCCCCCTCTTTAGTGAAAGAGAGGGAAAATGGGTTTGGAGTGACAAAATAAGTCCTAGAATCATGAGTGTCATCTATGTGTAGAAAAAAATATTTATAGAGGCTTATGCTTCACTCTTAAGGTACTAAAAGAGAAAGAACTCCTAGCTACAGTCAGGGAACAGATTAACGCAGTATCTGAATTTGGCTGACCAAAAAGCATAGTTTTCTCAGATCCTTCAATCTATAAATTGTGTTATAGTCTCAAATAATCTGTGGCAATGTAAAGAACATTGCTATGGAGCCTTATAGATAGAGGTTCACATCTTGAATCCACCACCTACTAGTTAGCTATGCATTTGGGACTTGAACTGTAATTTCTTTTTCAACAACCCATACCAGATAGGAAGATTAAATGTGAGCATGTTTCTAAAGCACTTATTACCCAGCTCAGCAGATGGTATCTATTGGAATTTGAGTTGATTTGAGCATTAAACAGCAGATTGAAGCAGGGGCCTTTAAATATCCCAAATATGAGATTCTTTAAGTCTATGAATCTTCAAATCCTGACATACAGCTTTTTTCCTAAACACAAAATGTATGCCTACCTTGTGTAATTCAAAATCCCTCCCCCAAACATGATAAATAGAATCATCCAGCTGTGGTCAGTAAATTATGAAAAATCACTTAGTATTTTCAGCTGAAAAAGGTAAAGAGGTTATCCTGGATTCCTTATTTGCCAAAAAGTATGCTCATCACCTTATTACATCTATTCCCTCTAATGCATTCATGTAAGTGATACAATGAAACCAATTTCATCACAGAAAGTGAAAATCAGCAGTGTAGCAACAAAAAAGCATTCTTTATATAAATACATTTTCTAACATAAGGAAATTAATCTAAGGACTTTTGGCTATCATGGAAAGTGTACGTACATGAGTTAATACAGTCTCCCTGATTAATAAATTTAATGAATCAGAATAAGGAGGAGAGGAACAGGGAGGTAGAGATAGATGTTAGAGTGAGGAGAAAATTTCCTGGGTTTCTTCTTTTTAACCCCTAATAGCCAATAGTTCTTTGTTTCAAAATACTCTATGAAGTATAATAAGATAGAGAAGGCCACAGAGCATTCTACAGTCTATGAGAATGAAACGTAGGCATTTTCTCTTTACCTTGTTTGCTCTAGAGCTTGAAAAATCATTTCAGCACAGAGAGCAAAACGGAAAGATGTGATTTGCTATCCAGGAAAACCATTTACTACATATCAATTTCTTCTTGAATTGTTTTCTGATAATAGCTAATGCTTAATGGACTTGTTACTGACATCGTGGAACATTAAATATAAAAGGGAAAAGATCACTTTCCTGATGACTTCGTTGACAAGATTAGCATTAACTTAATAACCATCTGATGCTCCTCACTTGAGCTTAAAAATATCGTTAATTCTTAATAGAAATAACAATTTTAAACTTGTTTATAAAAGTACCACCAAACAATATTTTGATATAAACTTCCTTATATTATTTGCTTCTCTTATCTTAAAATATTTATTTTGACTTATTATCACATCCATTTTCCAAAACCATTTTATTCATCCCAAGGCTGAGATATAAGTATGCTTTGTCCCTCTCCTTTCATTTCTTACCTTTATTAATCCTTCCTTTTTCTTTCACACTGTTGTTCCTTAAACTAGTCATGAGAGTAACTATGTATCTACTTACAAAACTTTCATCACTCAAGACATGAATTCTGGTTGTGACTCTGTCATAACCCTTTGTGTGGATGGAGGTAGCCCTCAGAAATACATTTTCCTTCTTTGCAAATAATGGCTGCAAGAAATAGTTATGTCTTGGACCCAAAGAAAGATTCTCATGAGATAATTGATCTAAAATTCCTTTTTAAGAATATAAAGGACTTTGTAATTCAAGAGATGTATTTTAAAAATTCCAGCAAAAAAACAATTCACCAATGATATAAGCAAAGATCTTGACTTCCCAGATTTTTTTTTTCTTTACTTCCCTGATTTTCATTTAGATTCCTAACGTTTGAGTCCATTGAGGCTATATTCAAAGCCTACTCTTCTGGAAGATATCATAGGAGTTTTAA
Source organism: Vulpes lagopus (assembly GCF_018345385.1). NCBI lineage: Eukaryota > Metazoa > Chordata > Mammalia > Carnivora > Canidae > Vulpes > Vulpes lagopus. Next base: position 107,539,354 of record NC_054829.1, read on the forward strand.
AATATGGCTACAAAGAGCAAAAGAAGATTTGAGTCTCTCGAGAAAAGATCTCCAGATTGAATGCTGCAGAGAAAACAATTTATTCACCTTATGAACATGAAAGGATGAAAAGACTGAAGGGTAATAAAACATCCATTGGGGGGGGGGGCTCAAGAGGCTGTCTTATTGGGCTTGGTAGTTGGAAAAATATCTCTAATCACAAAGAAAACTCTAAATAGCATCCAAGGAAAATGTTTAAATAGATTTTTAAAACTCTACTGTTTTGTATTATCTCTCTACTCCTTTGAGAAAAATCTATTCAGAATTATGATGTCATTATTTTTATAGATTCATTCTGCATTACAATAACCCCCAAATCCTAATAATTAATTAAAATATAATTACAACTACTAAAATCCCTATGCCACTCTAAAAACAAGATGGCTTTCATATTTGGAATATTTGAATCTAATTAACTTTAAAACCATACAGTTTCATTTCAGAAAACCTCTCTCAGTGAGTTATGCTGATAAATTAATAGGCAACTATTTGGCCATTAGATGTATATAACTTGTTAGATCATGACATGGAACTAAATCATAAAGATTTAAATGCAAAAGGGGAAAACAAATCCAAGAAGAATAAAGGAAAGTGATCAAAAGAGAAATGGGGAAATAGTTGGTAAAGACCTGAGGAAAGAAAGAAAGCAGAGACTGACCAAGAAATAACCCAAGTGAGTGATTATGTCTGCCCACAGGTATTTGTCATCATAGAATTGAAGTTCTACTGCCATGAGCAATTTTGACCTCCCTGCACATAACTGAACACTCTCCTGCTGAAATTTACGTCACCTGAGAAGACTGAATGGGACATGGTCTGAGAGCCTATGTATACTTTTGTCCATTCCCAGGTCACAAGGTTGACATCCACAGGATAGATGCAAACGCATTACAGACTTTCTCGATAGAAACCAGTATATGGCAGTATACTGATGGGAAATTTTTGACATCCAAAAAACTTTATTGTAAATGAGAATTATTGACTCCCACTAAAGAGCCAGCGTTGGTCAAATTTTGTGACTTTTGGGGGACTTAACACTAAAAACAAAACAAAACAAAAAAGAACTAAGGTGTACACTCTGTGGCTTTGGAGGGCTAATATAGTCCACTAGGCAAAGACCATTGCCCATTTAGGGCAAGAAAAGGTTGAAAGAGTTACATAAATCTGTATATGGCTATGTTTTATTGATATTCAGAACTATAATCAGAACCAACTTAACTCTTGCTAGTCAGTATCAGAAGCTATGGGATAGGAAAGTGATAGGGAGGGCATTAGGGGGTGGGGCGGTAGACACTAAACAGATATACTCCAAAGTATATATTGTCGAACACAAAACTATACAGACATTCTCTCTCCTTGCAAAACTTTTTTTTAATCAAATAACTTTAGGAAACTTCGTGTGTGTGTGTTGGGGAGGAGGGTAATATACATACACACATATATATATAACCTCCTTGGAGATTAAAATTTTACATTAGCATACAGTAAGTACATACACACCAATACACAGAGTAAAGTCTCTGAAAACTCCCCTAAAGCTAGCATTTCCCAAGCATTTCTGTCTGCTGAGTTCACTGGCATATTTGGAAACACTGCCTTTGAAGAATGCAGTTTGATGTGTGGGAGCCATGTAAGACTTTATGTAAACAAAATGCAGGAAAGGGTACAAACTTTCAGCTATAAGATGAATAAAGTCTGAGACCTAATGTAAAACATACTGAGAGTAGTTGATAAGACTGTAATGTATAATTGAAATTTTCTAAGAGAGTAGAACTGAGATGTTCTCACACACATACAGAAGATAAGTATTGAGGTGATGGATGTGTTAATTAGCTAGATGGGGGACCCATCTTTCACAACGTGTATGTATGACAAATCACCACCGTGTGTACTTTAAATGTCTTATAATTTTATTGTCCAGTTATACCTCAGTAGAGCTAGGGGAAAATTGCAGGACAAAATGGAGTACATACATAAAAAATCATCTTAAGGTAATGGAGCTCTTCATAGATTTCAGCCCTAAAAATGTGATCATAATGCCTGAAAAATTGTGCACGCTGAGAATTTTTGCCTTGCTTTCTGTGTCTCCTCACTGAGCTGTCCTCAATCCTAGCTGCACATTAGAATTGCCTAAGGATCTTTCTATACACAGAGTGTGACTTAATTGATTTGCACCGAAACCTGAGCATCAGCATTTACGGAAATTTCTCATGTGACTCCAGTGCTATCAGGTTGAGAGTCACAAATGTAAAAACAACAGCAACAAAATTGTGGAATCCAATTTGAGACCAATGGAAATATTTAGCTTATAACTAGAGGCTTTGATCAGCCCTGCAGGCTGTGGCATGGCCTTGTGTAAGAGATATTTGTAATTGGTGCTGGCCTGGAAATCCTCTCATTCAATGCTAGCTCAGCATCAGCCTGTTTCTCTTCCCTCCGGTTCTGTTTTGCTTTGCCTTAATAAGTTAGCCCTCTCATTTTGCTCTCTCCTTCAGTTTCCTCTGCCATGACACCCTCTCCTACATACAGAAGGGAATTTTAGTGTTGCCCTCCTCTCCTGGCTGTGAGGAATAACTCACAGATGAAAACAGCTTTGGTGGTCATGCAGCTGACAATAATTGGATTTGGTATCACTAAACATCTAAATGCATACAGACCAATAGAAGCAACTTCCTTCTTAGCTACAGTAGGAGGCCAAGGATAGGAGCAGTTACCATATAGAAAATCTCACTGTTGCACCAGAAGCAAGTAGCCCCTCCCTCTCTCACAGCAGCTACTACCTTTTATGGGTAATTTCCTTTCCTCCTAATTGAACATTCAGGTGGTGCACAAGAGCACAGTCTTTATGTACACAGGTTATTTGTTTTAAATATACATATAAAGTTTGTACCAGCAGCCAGTTTTTTTTTTTTAATTATTGCTGTCAAAGGGTAGCTTACAGTTTTCTCCATGCAATAATTCTATTTCATGAAATTGTGGATTCAGGTGTCAACTCCCAACAATAGGAAATGTGAGACTGGTGTTTATCTCTTTCTTTTTTTCTTGGAGGATGGAGCAGGGCCAGGTACGTGCTGGGCAGGGAGTGTGCTCTACTGGTGTAAGACGGAAGCTTTAGAAGATAGTTTTTTTGTTTCACCCAAATACTTCTACAAACATGAAAACTCAAAAATGAAAATTTTTAAAAAGTTAGTATCTTTTAAATATATATGTGAGGGATCCCTGGGTGGCGCAGCGGTTTGGCGCCTGCCTTTGGCCCAGGGCGTGATCCTGGAGACCCGAGATCGAATCCCACGTCGGGCTCCTGGTGCATGGAGCCTGCTTCTCCCTCTGCCTGTGTCTCTGCCTCTCTCTCTCTCTCTCTCTCTCTCTCTTTGACTATCATAAATAAATAAAAGTTAAAAAAAATAAATAAATATATATGTGAGAAGGAGGAACCAGAAGGAAATGAGGAAGGGGAGAGAGTAGGTTGGTGTGATCTGAAACAGGAAAAGAGAGAGCAAGAACAGTGCTTAGCATAAATGCTGAGAGCCCAGTGTCTTTACCCAAAATTCTGTAAGTAACTTCACAAGTGCTCCTTTCTTATTCTTCAAGCCTAGACACTAACAGTTTTGCTCAAATCCTCATGAAGTGATTTATTTAAAAGTGCTTCTTCCCAGAAAATCCACAAAATGGAGTCAAACGGTCTCATCCCTACTCCCACCATCAATTTTTGTTATCTGTACCAGCAAGGGAGTGATGTTTATGCTTTTCTTTTTTTTTTTTCTGTCTCAACTATGTAAAGAAGAAATCTGTTTTTTATCAAACACTCGTTGACTTTTTGGAAAATATAGTATAAAACATCAAAATATATAAACTGAGATAACTTCTTAAAATGAGAAAATCATCTCTATATAGGAAAATTAATCATATCTCCAGACTGAACTGAACCTCTAAATCTAAAAGGTTGAAAGTTTGTACAGGCATACCTTGGAGATATTGAGAGCTCAGTTCCAAACCACTGCAATAAAATGAATATCTCAATAAAATAGGTCAAGTGAATTTTTTGGTTTCCCGTTGTGTGCATATAAAAGTGATGCTTACATTATACTGTAGTCTATTAAGTGTGCAATAGCATTATGTCTGAAAATAACCCAATGTACATACCTTAATTAAAAAATACTTTATTGCTAAAAAATGCTGACCATTACTAAGCTTTCAGTGGCTTTTAATCACTCATACAGATCACCAGAACAAATATAATAATAATGAAAATTTTGAAATATTGTGAGAATTACCAAAATGTGATACCAAGATACAAAGTGAGCACATGCTGTTATAAAGATGGTGCCAATAGATTGCTTAACCCCAGGCTGCTACAAACCTTCAATTTTTAAGACAAAACAAAACAAAACAAAACACAATATCTTCAAAGTACAACATGCAAAGCAAATAAAATGAGGTTCTTACTTCTAGGAAGAAATAACAGAACTAATATATTTCAGAAAAGGCTCTCTGAGTGTGTTAAATTCCTGAGCCAAGAAGAGTTCATGATGCTGCCTACACCTCTTCCACATATTGAGAGGACATTTTTCCTTTCCACAAATTCACACCATGTGCTGCACACCATGTATTTGATCATTCTTCTGTCATTTGGTACTTTGTTTAATTAGCATGCAAAACAACTTCATATATCTAAGGAAATTCTACAGAACATCCTATTATGATAAATCAAATGAGAAGGTTCTGAAACCAAGCCTCCATGGTTCCCAAAGGACTTGGAGAAGAATGCAGCCCTTAATGAGAGACATCCTAGGAAAAGCTGTGGAAGGTAACAGCCTCTTCAGGCAGCACTACCCACCTCAGCAAAACACAGGAATTTGATGTTTTGCTCCTTCAAAGACTTGGACAATTTTAGTAACTATTTTGCTGAACTGATTAGATGTGGCAAGCTAATGAAAGGGAATGATTATTATGCCATTTGGAACAGAAGTGGCCTTCGAAAGAATACCATGGAGAACACATCCAAATAGACACTCAGCCATGATATTTATTCTCACAATATCCTAACCTAGAACCCCGCTGTGTGTCAAATAGACTATCTTCCTATGCTTCCTCAAAATAAATAACACAACATAACATAATATATTCTCTCTTTATTCTCTTCCCTTCCTTCTAACTGGCCTTCACCAGGCTGTAAGGAATTCTGTAACTCAGTAGCATCTCATCCATCACTTTTGCTGCATTTGAAAAGCATGACTGTGAGGGAAAGGGAATAAACCACATTCCATTTCTCCATTTTTCATTGTTCAGAAACTATGATGACAGCATATCAAATGAAACTCCAATGACACAATCTCCAACTTGAATCAAGTCCAGGTGTCCAAGGTATCACCACATCAGCCCCTCACCAGCCTGGTTCCTGTTGATAGTTCATACTCCATCACAAGGGAGGGCAATGGACCTGCTGACAACATAGCATCCCCGGAAATATGGAGGCTAAAGTCATACCTACTGGCCAGATCACATGAGGCTAGGTTATGGAGGCTCCAAAATAGAAACATCAGGAAATATTAATCCATTAAAGACTCTTGAGCAGGAAAGTAACAAGATGGAACTTAATTTTGAGTGAATAACCTGGGAGCCATACGTAAATTATGCCAAAATAGGGATTGGTATGAGACAAAATTTATGGAATTTGTAGTATTGCAAGTATAAATGAAAATCTAGAATGGAAGAAGGAGAAGAGAGGGTGAAATAGGAGAACCTTTAAGAGAAATATACTTTGAGAAATAAGGATCTGACTGGATCTAAATAAGAAAAGACATAAATACTTCTAAACTGACTGCAAGAATAAAGATCTTCAATACTGGGAGAAGTTTTTGGTTGCCAGAAAGAGAAATTTGAAAGACAGATTGCTAGGAAGATGAATTTGCATTTAGACATACTATCAAAAGTAAAGACAAGAGGGGTGCCTGGATGGTTCAGTGGTTGAGCATCTGTCTTTAGCTTGAGTCTTGATCTCGGGGTCCTAGGGTCAAGTCCCGCATCAGACTGCCTGCAGGGAGCCTGCTTCTCCCTCTACCTATGTCTCTTCTTCTCTCTGCGTGTCTCTCATGAATAAATAAATAAAATCTTAGAAAAAAAAAAGTAGGGATCCCTGGGTGGCGCAGCGGTTTAGCGCCTGCCTTTGGCCCAGGGCGCGATCCTGGAGACCCAGGATCGAATCCCACGTCAGGCTCCCTATATGGAGCCTGCTTCTCCCTCTGCCTGTGTATCTGCCTCTCTCTCTCTCTCTGTGACTATCATGAATAAATAAATAAAATTAAAACATAATAATAATTTAAAAAAGTAAAGGCAAGATATACAAGCAAATAAATCCTATGGGTGTCTGGTGATTCTGAAGTGACAATTTGGTGGCAGGGCAGAACTAGAGCTGGGTGCAGAGGAAATAAAAAATAGAGGTGATACATGAAGCCGTGAGTGGGTGAGATGTCCCAAAAGTAAGTGTGGAAGGAGTTTCAAAGGGTAGAGATGACAGAGGAAGAGGAAAGAAAGAATCTGGAAGCAATGAAAGACGAGTGCAGAATTCGGCAGATCTGAAGAGAGACTGGCATGGAGTGTGGGAAGAGCACCAGCATGGTAGTTATAGAGTCCAGACTTGGGTTTGGGGTCTACTATTATGAATTCTTACAAACCTTTTCTGAGTCGAAGTCTTTGTACATAAAATAAAGGATTAAGATAAGATCAGCATTTCTTATGAGTTATTCCACACAAGATTTTAAGTCATAAACAAAGCAAACAAAGTGTCCAATGTTCAAATACACTTGGGGAATGTTTGTTTAAAACACTGTTAAACAGATTTTGTTTATTGCAGGATTTATCATAATTTTTATAATACTGATGTGCATCAGGAATCTTCAAGATAGGAGATACAGTTCAGAATGTTTCCTAAGTTATTTGACAAAAGAACTTGGTGTGTGTGTGTGTGTGTTTGTAGCATCTCAAAGGACAGTGTCCCACAGAACTATGGAAAATCATATTCTGGAAGTTTTCTAATGATTCTCCCAACTTCAGAATGTTATGAATCTATGAGACATATAGTCTGATTCTTGAAAATCGTACCTATTTTAATAATAATAATGACACAGAAATGCCAATGTCATCATTAAATGTTATCTCTAAGTGCAGAAATGTATATTTATTATTTCAAACTCTATTTCTGATCCATATTTATCATTGGCCCTCTGCACTGTCAAAAATGACGCATTAATATAGTTCTCTGAGTAGATTATGTTCCTATAAATGTATAGTTTATTTCTGTCAAATATAAGATTTTTATTATGTGAGGTAAAAGATGTGTTAACTAACCTTATTGCAGTAGTATTTCACAATTCATCATGTCATATACCTTAAACTTACTTAGTGCTATATATCAATTATATCTCAATAAACCCAGGGGAGAAAAAAAAAGATTTTTGTGCTTTTGCATACAGGATAAAGAATCTACTCAAAAGGTTTCCTCTTGGGATGCCTGAATGACTCAGTGGCTGAGTGTCTGCCACTCAGGTGGTGATCCCCAGGTCCTGGCATCAAGTCCCACATCAGGCTCCCAGCAAGGAGCCTTCTTCTCCCTCTGGCTATATCTCTGCCTCTCTCTGTGTGTGTCTCTAATAAATAAATAAATAAATAAAATCTTTTAAACAAAGGTTTCCCCTCAAAACTGAAGGATCCTAAGAATTATAAGTTATATAGTACTTAAAATTAAGAGGGGAAAAAGCATTTATACAGAATTCATGATGTATTTATCTCTGGCTCTAATACTGAGGAAACCAAATCCACTTGCCAGTCCTATTCCTACTGGTTCCTGACTGATGTTCAATGACACTGTTGCTCATGGATGGAGCTGACAGTCTTCTCGATTTTGCCCTGCCCTCTCTGACAGTCTCACTGAACCAACCTTCATTCAGAGACTTATTCACTTGGTAATTTTTTAAAACAAATTTCATGTGCATTGCAAAATGATAGAAAAATGCTAGATCAAACATTAACCATAAAATTATTGATATTTCCTATTTCCACCATTATTCATATTTCTATTATGAACATGCATTTATTTTATAATAAGAAGTATTTTAATTCTTTGTTACATGTCTTTCCAGCACTCAAAAGATTTTAACAAACAGATGAAGTTTTGAAGGTGGGAACAGAAATTTAGAGGCAGTCACTGGGACAGAAATGAAGTGACAATTGATAAGCTGACATCCAGAAAGGTGAGGAAAAAAGGCACGTATTGGGATCTGTTACTACATGGGGATAAATATCCATTCAAAATGATAAACACGGGGGATCAAGAAAAGGTTACTATAGTGCTATAGCCTGTAGATTAGTTAGCATAGAAATGCACAATATATTTTGTAAAAATGCAATCTAGAATGATAAAAATGGTATGGCATGTCAAGGGATAAGCTTGAGTGACTAGGACAATGTGAGTGCATGAAACATCTCTTCCTTTGCTGGGGGTAAAGGGATGTCAATATAGTTTCACATAAATATGTACTAACCCACATTACACATGGTCAGATATTTTCTACTGTTTAGTTTTTACCAAAGTGTTATTGTTAGTTTGCTAACTTTAATTTGCTTATGTGAAAATCAGCAAAGACACATTTTTAATTATCTGACCGCACAAATTCCAAACAGTGAAAATGGTGCCCTTGGCCATCACGGTACAGAAGGTTATGATAGCGAGGTAGGCTATCTGTCTAAGAGGTAGTCCCTTAATGCAATATTTCCCAAACCTTTCCAACAAAGTAGTAGAAAATAGCAGGCACATTTTTCAGGCAATGTGGGGAAATCTTATTTTTCTTAATTTTAAATATAAAATATTTTAATCACTTTGAACTTCAAGTGAAGTTCTTCAAAAGGTTATACTAATTTGTAGCTTTCCTCACTTGGATTAAAAAATCAGAGCCAATTTTAAGTTTAAAATTAGCTCTCTAAGTTTTATTTCAACCAACAACCCATATACTAGTTTTTCCTGATTGGCATAATATATATTTTTCTTTCCACAATAAGCACCTGACAGAAAACATTGTTAATTTCTGAGTTGGTCCTTTTAAAAGATAGCTTTCTTAAGGGCAATGTATTTTTGAAATTAGATAGAACACCATCATGTTAAAGACACCTGGGTGGCTCAGTGGTTAAGCATCTGCCTTTGGCTCAGGGTGTGATCCTGGAGACCCAGGATGGAGTCCCACATCAGGCTCCCTGCATGGGGCCTGCTTCTCCCTCTGCCTGTGTCTCTGCCTCTCTCTCTCTCTCTCTGCGTCTCTCATGAATAAATAAATAAAATCTTAAAAAAAATAAAATAAAGTGTTTCGATACTCAATTATTCCATATTTGGAAATATGAACCAGAAACATTAAACCTCATCCATACTTTCATTCTGCTAGTGGTCAAAGCATCCGTAGGTATCTTTAGATCTCAATATAGTCTTTGCACCATCCACACAAACAGTAGTGTAGAAGTACCCTCACTTCAACACTTCACAAACTAAAGCAAAATTGGAGGCAAATTTTTAAGCAAAATTCAAACTATATTTCTCTCTAGTTTAATTGATCCTGAAAAAATAAAGGGCTCCTATCAGCTTTCCCCCAAACAGTAGAAAGTTTATGACAGAGAGAGTGATAAATTACAATTGTCATTTATAGATTTCCTAGTAGGTGGTCACACCTCTCCTAATTTCTCTAACATAACATGATTGCCATCCTAAATCTGTTTTCTTATGGCAAAATGCCCACTCAGGCCACATTTGTCTTTTTTGGAGAGGAGGCATATGCCAGACAATGAAAGTTTTCATTTATAAACTGTTTACCTCTGAAAGAAAGCCAAGTAAACATGCCTTACAACAAGAGCATATAATCATTAGCAGTGTTTTTGTTAGAAGAGAAAAAAAAAAAAAACCTTGAAAATTGAAGTAAAGAGGATTTACAATTTGAAGTCACACCTGGCATCCTTAGAGTTACAAAGAAGAGATAGCAAAATGTTATTTAAGAAAAGTACACTAAAAGATCCTAAGGCTCATGTAATGCTTAAAATCCAAAAGTAATTACCTCATAACCAAGCCAAGTAACAGAAACACTATATGTGTAGAAGCCTTTAATGTCACATGATCTTCCCAGTTTTCTGAAATTTTTAGATAAGCTTTGTCCTCTATTTTCTTCCTACAAACATTTCAAAGCTGTAATCATCTTTCTTTTGCCCTATCATCCTCCATGAGCTGTGTTTTTAGTGCTTAAGTAACTATTACACTTTGCTATCTAGAGATGGGCTTTTGAGCATGGATGACCTACTCTATTGGTAGATTACGTTCAACATCTCATTTAGAGGAAAATTACACAGCAATCAAGAAATTAACTCAATGGAAACCGTTTTCAATGCATTCTATTTTTCAAAATGGCACATGTAATCCTCGTAAATAGATTACATAAAAAGAAATACTGTTTCTGAAATCTTTTTCTTTGGCTCAGCAAAGAAATGTTTGCACATTCCCATATTATGTTCAACTTTCTTCTAACTTCTGATATTCTGAAATTTAATTTTTGTTATAGCAAGAATAATATTCTATCACTGGGACACCTGGGTGGCTCAGTGGTTGAGCATCTGCCTTCAGCTCAGGGCATGATCCTGGGTTACCGGAAACAAGTCCCACATCAGGCTCCCCATGGGAAGCTTGTTTCCCCTTCTGCGTTTGTCTCTGTCTCTCTCTGTGTCTTTCATGAATAAACAATAAAACATTGGAAAAAAATAGAATATTCTATCACTAAAATCAAAAGTCAAAAGTCATTTTATATTTATTTAACTACACTTAAATAAAGGGACCTGATATCTGTTTTCCCAAAGCAAAGCACACAGAGCATACATTTCTTATAAAGCCATTATGCCTGTTTGTCTTCCAATGAACCAGAATCAAGTCATACAGCTATACGACGTTAAATGACTTCATTGATTCATATCATCTTCACAAGACACATGAGGAAACTTTCCATTGAAGGGGTTGAGTTGTGCTTATATAGGTTATCGGAAGAGTATTTCTTCTCTTTGACCTACCATTCTACTTGCCCAAGTTTTTCTTGATTATTATACCCTCATCCCATTATTCCTTCAAATCCCACCATCAACCACACATTCCAATATTAAAATATCATCTCTCTTGATATGTATTTTCAGTCCTGCAAAATATACAGTCTCAGTTCTCAAATGTTTTCCTATACAATGTAATCAATTGATACATAGAAAGTGGAAGAACTAAGCCAGAAATAGAGATGAAGCTAATGTGATACAGTGGACAAGAGTTTTAATTCAAGTCAGAATACCTAGTTTTGCATTCCAATTTCATTACTTGCTATCTCTGGGGCCTGTATGTGATAATAGTACCTACTTCATGAGATGAATTTGTGAATAAAATGAAATGATCTATAAAAAGTGCTTTACACTGTGCCTGACAGTGCCCAATAATGCTGTAATTAAAATTAAATGCAAAGTTGTCATGTGATAGTAAGGATGGAGCTAATAAAAATTCCAAAATTCTACTAGGTGGCTAATTTTGATTTCTTAAATCCTGAAGCTTTACTGAAAAAGATATATGAGTTGGTTCTCCTATAGGTTTCCTTTACTTCAGTTAACAATAATATAATAATTGAGTACTGTTTGCACAGTGATAGCTGACAGAGAACAAAAAGAGAGGGAGAAAGGGATAAAAAAAGACAAGAACTAACACATATTAAATGTTAAATAAATAGATGTCAGGCCTTATATTCAATAATTTCTTTTTTCCAAATTTTTATTTAAATTTTAGTCAACAAATAGAATAAAAAAAGAGAATAATATTGGTTTCAGGGGCAGAATTTAGTGATTCATCACTTACATACACTACTCAGTGCTCATCATTACAAGCACCCTCCTTAATATACATCAATCACCCATTTAGCCCATCCCCTGCCTACCTCCCCTCCAGGAACACTCAGTATTTTTTTTATTTTTTAAAAGATTTTATTTATTTATTTGAGAAAGAGAGAGAGCACATAAGCAAGGAGGAGGGGCAAAGAGAAAGGGAAAGTAGATTCCTTGCTGAGCAGGAAGCCTAATGCAGGACTTGATCCCAAGAGCCCAGAATCATACCCTGAGCTCAAGGCAGATGCTTAATTGACTGAGCCACCCAGGTGTCCCAACACTCAGTATTTTAAACATTATGTCTTAAAACCAGGTAGAGTGAAAAGCCACCAGACTCGCAAGTGATAAAGCTAAGATTTGAATTCAAGTTCTTCAGACTTCAGCCTGTGTTATTTAATGAGAAAGGCAAACAAATAAGCAAATTTCCATAAGGTAGTTTAGAGTGCATTAAGTAGTATGGGAGATTCAGGAGAGAGTGATGACTTTCAAATTGGCCTAATCCAATTAGGCAAATATCATAATATCTCCTTTTATGATGTATAATAAGAGGGAGGTACTATACACTTCTATACAAAAATAGATGAAAGTTCAAGGCACAAAAATAAAGGAATCAACATCCCTCGTGGAAACAGAATATGAAGTAACAAGAGAAAGTTAAAGATGAACCTTTGGGAAGTTGGCTCTGCATAAGGGAAGAACACAAGAAAAGGAAATGCTAAAGGAGATAAGCATATTAAAACAGAGAAGTCAAGAATAGGGGCAGAGACACAGCAAGAAAGTCACAGTATCCCCTGAGGAGAGTGACTTCAAGAAAACAGAAACATCCATCAGTGCTGAACACTACAGAAATTAAACGGGATAATGACCGAGAAGAGCTCATTGATTAGGCAATTAGAAAATCTCTGCTGTGTTATTAGTCTTTTGGACACAATGGGGTGAAGATCAATGATAGGTGAAGTAGTACAAGCAAAAGCTTCAAACTTTTATGAAAAAGTCGGCAATGAAGAAGAATATTGGATTTGCTTGACCAAAACAGGATTTTTAATTTTTTTAAAGATGATTATAGATTTTTTTTAATTTCTAAGAGGAAAGAAGCAAAAGGAAGAGAAAATATATTTTAAAATATCCTAGATAGGGAGTGACAGACAAAGATTGGGGAAACAATAAAGGCCTTGATCTAGAGCATAGGAAGAAAGAGCCCAGGAAAGAAATATGAACACGCCTTTTCTCTAGGCAGAAAAGAAAGAATAAGCACAGAGGGGTTTTTTTTGAGCAATAGGAGAGAGAAGTTGAGGCATTTTAACAACATGTGTGTGTATGTGTAGTATAAGTTAAATCATTTTGTTTTTATAGCAAGACTGAGATGAGGTAATTTGCTAAAAGTGAGAGGGGAAAATCAAGTTGGGATAGAGGTTTAAAGGAGGGAATAAGGTTTGAAATTTCTCCTTTGAGAGATAGAGAAATGAACTGACTATAGATAAGCAAGAGGATTGCTGATCAAGTGCTAAGGCTCAATTTTATACTCTGGCATTCTAATCAGCAGAGATGAATATTCTTCTCCATCAACACCCTCAAATGTTGGAGGAAGAGGAGGATTCAATTGTCTCAGAGCTGAGTATTGTCTCATGCCTGGGGTGGAATAAAAAAAGGACAAAAGAATTAAGGATGGCTTTTAAGACAGTTCTTAAAATCTTTGAGCCAGGAATCTAAGTTGAATATAAAGGTCAAAGAGACCAGAAAGAAGGAAGGTGGATAACAATGATGATGGTGGTAGTGATGGCAAATACCGTGTAGCTCTGTGTGCTTGGCACTGGTCTACGCATTTTACATATATTAACCTTTTTAATCTATGCAAGGTCATGTCATGCATGCAAAAAATAGGTTTATTTCCTAACCAGCTGTACACCCCACATCACACTCCCATGTTTATTATGTTTTATTTGTAAAGGCATTTGTATATAACACATTATTTCCAGGACACATGGGCAATTTGTTTCCGCTTTTCTAATTCACATTCTAGGATGGCTTCGGTTCGGCACTGGAATATTTAGCTCATTTTCCAAACATCACATTAATGCATGATTTAGGAAGTAAACAAGAGTTGAAAATAAAATCCTCTTGGATATTCTGTTGTTTTAAAATCTGAAAGGTTCAGTAATCCTTTAAATCTGTAATCACTAAAAAGACAGCCATTGTCACTAAATCACATGTAGCTCTACAGAAACCACATAATGCAAAGTTCTCCAAAGAATAATTATCGTTAACTGTGACTATGAAACAATAATAGTATGTTACAAGGCCACTTACACAGGCATGCTATTTTATTTGACATTATTGAAGTCTTTATTCTCTTGCTTAGAGTTGAGGTTATAGCAAATCCAATCACGGTAATAAAGTTACTAGAGGTGAAAAAGTAGCTCTCTAGCATTAGAAAAAAAATGTGAATATTCAGCAAGATGCATAAACAAGGAGATGTGTTTGAATTAAAGCTGGCCTACTAGTCCACATCTATCATGAAAAATTTTAAACCCTGAAATATCTATAACATACAGATATTTTAATGTATGATTTGTTACAACTACAAAACTACATATATAATCTCTATATGTTTGGTTATATCATTAACGTTAGTAAACATAGTACTTTTTTTAAAAAAACTTTTATATCTCATATCACAAAGAAATTTTACTTAGAATGGTATATTGATGAAAATTCATACTATTCTGAATTCTTTTATAATGATCTTTTCTTCTTTCCTTAAACATTATATTTTTTTATTTAAATTCTAGGAGATGTGCCTGCTTTTATTATTATTTTAAGATGCCCCCCCCATTAGTAGCCTTTCTTATTCCATTTCTACTTTTTTAGACTTTTTTAACCTTAATGGCATCTGCAGCATCTTTAGTTTCTTCTATTTTTGTATATGAAGATATTTAGAAGCCTAATCTTTTGATTTTCAATAACTAATTTTTTGGAGAAGATTAAATTCAGACTTTCCCTTGTGATGACATGTAATCTTTAAGGAATAGCATTATAGTTTCCAATGTATTATGCTAATAACTATTAATAGTGCTTTAATTTTTGTAGAATTTCTCTCTCCTCTTTAAAAACTGAGAAACTCGGGACTCCTAATGGGTGGCTCAGTGGTTGACCGTCTGCCTTAGGCTTAGGGCACGATCCAGGGTCCTGGGATCGAGTTCCGCATCAGGCTCCCTGTAAGGAGCCTGCTTCTCCCTCTGCTTATGTCTCTGCCTTTCTCTCTCTCTGTGTCTCTCATGAATAAATAAATAAAAATCTTAAAAAACTGAGAAACTGGAATAAGAATAGGAGATTAAATGACCTTCAGGGTCATAAAGTAGAAGATTGGGTACCAAGATCTCCTAACTTCAGAATCTTGCACATAGAGACAGGGCTCTACCTGGAACCTCCCATCTCCATTCTCTAAATCTTCAGTCTCCTGAAGGTTAACTTTTTAATCTATTTAGGAAGGCATTTGTAAATTTTCAGGAGCTTGAATAGCCAGCCACTGTACCAAAAAAAAAAAAAAAGAAAAAAAGAAAAAGAAAAAGAAAAAGAAAAAGAAAAAAAAAAGTCTTTGTGTAAACATCTCTGAAACAGGCAAATGATAAATAACACAATGGGCATTTCTTTTTATCTTCCCAGCGTTAGCCTTTTGCTAGCTTATAAATTTTTAGAAGAGAGCTATAACACTACTGAATTGATGACAGTAACAGACAAGAATTTAGAGACAGTAAGATTCCTTCAGACAGACATTCCCCAGACAGACTGATAGCACTTAAGAGTTTAAGTGACACCTCTTTTCTAAAATCCCTGGAACAAAAACCAAAAAGAGCCAACGGATCTCATGGCATCAGGTGTGAATTGAAACACAATTCACCCCATGGATTATACCGTATCACCCCATAAGCCACTATGTTAACAAATCATATAGAATATGGTTCCACTTCTTTTCCTCTGAAAAGTAATTAGGCAAAATCACCTCTTTTCATTTACCCTTGGTTGAGAAACAGATGGCTGCCAAGAGGAATTTCCCATTGGATGTTCAACATAAGAAGAGTCTTTATTTTTATGTCAATTAAAATATTTGCTTTTATTTTGAAAGTAACTTGGACAGCTATATATCTATGTAATTAAAATGTTAATAAATCATGTATCATTACAGGAAAAGTCATACAAAATTGCATGTGTCTTTGTATGTTCTTTACACTAAAGTAGTTTTCTGATCTATAATATACTGGTTTTTAAGGAATGGAGATGGGACTGTGCACTATGTTAAAAAGTATCCATGACCAACAACCATGTGGCCTGAGTTTGAATTCCAGATCTGTCATAAACCATGTTTAAAACCTTGCTCAAGTTGCTTTTGCTATTTCAGCCATGTTTTCCTCTTTTTAAGGAAATGACATTGACAATGACAGAGAGAGGTAGGTGGTGTTTTAGGCTCTTTTGAGTCCTATATTGTATGCAGAGAGATAATATATTTCTACATACTCATATATTTGTGTATTAGCTATGGAAGGGTGAATTGCCTCAGCGCTCAACTGGCCTGGTAGATGGCAGGACTTTCTATTAAGGCACCTCTGGCCAGATGGAAGTTTTATGCAAAACTGATGCAGCCTTCTTCCTCATTCAAAAGACTCACGGGATTTCTGGAACCTCTTCAAAACAAGTCTTACCAAACCCATTTTGATGAGTTATGTCTACACCGATCAGAAACAGATGTATTGAATCTTCCTAAGGTTTAAAATTTGAATGAAAATAATACAACAAAACAAATTTTGAATTTTGCCAAAGCTAAAAAATTAAATTATAGATGGCACTGTGGACAAGAAGCCACTGAGCTCTTCCCACTCTAATGCTGGGTTCCTATTAGTTCAAATGGCTCCTTTGCTACCCATTATATGTTATTCCTTTGGATGATTAGGAGGTTGAGCATTCATCAGTTAAGGTCTTTCTTTCTTTCTTTCTTTCTTTCTTTCTTTCGTTCGTTCTTTCTTTCTTTCTCTCTCTCTTTCTCCCTTTCCTTCCTTCCTTCCTTCCTTCCTTCCTTCCTTCCTTCCTTCCTTCCTTCCGAATATTGGCTGTGTTCAAGGAAAATCAGATTCAGATACCTGAGGTCATTCATCTTTGATAGTGATAGATCTCATTCACCCATACTCTTTGACCTTGTCCTTCTTTAGTTAAGAGTGCATATTTACAAGGCTACTGACAAATGTTAGGGAGGCCATATGACCTAAAGGAGTATTGATTATAACTGTTTTCTTTAGGCATGTGGAGCTTATGAGTTTGAGTCTGATTTTCCTTTAAAACTCAGTCCAACAATTGCAAGAGCCACATCTTAAGTGCTCAATAGCCACATGTGTCAGATGACTGCTGTACTGAGCCACGTAGACATGAAACATTTCCATCATCACAGAAAGCTCCATTGGCCAATTCTGGCCCAAAATAATGTCTACCATGTAATAGGTACCCAATGAAATTAAAGGAAAAAAAATGATAAATAAACTAATAAAGACATTTGAGTAGCTAAGATTAATTCAGTAAAGTCTGCTTTCAAAGGACATACATTTCCTTTTTCTGCTTTTAACATGTTCAAGGTTTTTCCTCTGTCCTCGTTCAACTTTTTGGGATATCTTAATACATACACATACACTATGCCAGAAAGATCATTACACTGATCAGTTAATATAATTGAAGTGGTTTCTGATATTAATGATAAAACATCAATACAGCTATAGTCTTTCTTGATTATAATTAATACTGCATTGTACTTGCATACATTTAATTACATGCAACTATTAGCACACAAAGTTTGCATATTTATTTCAGATTCAGATTCACAGAATTCTGAAAACTGAAGATTATCATCTCTGTTTTATAGGTGAGGAAACATGCCAACAGCATCAAGTGACTTCTTAAGGTCATACAGTTATATTCAAATTTAGAGGAAGTGACTGTTTACAGTAGCACAATGAATAACAACGTATCCAGAGCCAAAACCTCATTCTTCTGGTTTAAAGTTCAGAGTCCTTGACAGTAAACTATGTAACTTCTCAGCAGATCAATCAAAATACAATGTATATACTTAATGAAGAATATCTTCATAGTTTCTATATCATATATCAGCAAAAATAAAGACATGAATGATAAAATCTCTAGAAAAAATATAGATGCCTAGATGCTGAATTTGTAGTTTAGTCTAAAATCCAGTCTGAAGTAATGGTCTGTAAATTTGACACTACCCATTAGTCACCTCGCACAATGCTGGAGGGCATATTCAGATTGTGGTCCATCTAGACAGGGGCACATTTCACATTTCTGGTGGATTTCACTCACAACAACTGCAGTGTGCATTGATTTCTGAAGTAGGGCAATATGATAAGACTTCAACTTGAGCAAACTCAACCTTAACATCTGGTATCACATCCTTTGTATATCACATGTAACTAATAAATCTATCGAGTTACGTTGAAGCATTTTGGGAATAGTGGTAAAAATACTCAGGTATATCACATCATTTTAAAAGTGTTTTCTGACACTTTGTTATTTAGCAGACACATAGAGAGGGAGGTTTGGAATTTTACACTTCTACGAGAGAACAAATATAGTGTTGTACTCATTAGCACAGTCTCTGAAGTAAGACTACTTGGGTTTAAATTACAAGCTGTGTAATCTTGAACAAGTTACTCAGCCTCTCTGGGCCTCAGTTTTCTCATCTGTAAAATTGGGATAATATTGCTTATCTTCTAGATTTAAACAAATTTACACACGTTAAATATTAAGAATAGTGCTTAGCACCTAAAAGCGCCTAATAAATGTGTTTTGTTGTTACTGCTGCAGTTGTCATGTTGATAAGACTAATAATGATTTGAAATCACCTACTGTGATCATTAGTTTCCAAAGACAGCCCCCAACAAGAGGTAAGTCTCCCAGTATTTATGTCTTTGTGTAATCTGCTTCCATGCTGGATACTGGGCTAATCTTGTGACTGGCTTTAACCAACAGAATGTGGAAGAAGTGCCACTATTCTAGTTTTGAACCTAAGCCTTAAAAATATCTCATAGCTTCTTCTAACACACTTTTAGGATCCCTGGAACAAGGACCCTCCCTGGACCATGTGAGAAGTCCAGCTAACCGGATAGAGACCACGTAGGGAAACCATGAGGAAAGGCCACAAGGAGCAAGGCCTCAGAGGCTACATGAAAAAGTAAAGAAATCTAGTCATCTTACATTCCATGTGAACCCAACTTCCCAGCCATCCTTCCCAAGACACTAGTCCTGGCCACCATTTGACCCCAGTTACAGGAGTTACCTCAAGTGAGACCATCAGAAGAATCATGCAGCTGAGCCTTAGTCAATCAACAGGAACATTAGAAAGAAACATCAAGAAAGAATTACATGTTGCTATTTTAAGCCATGTGGGATGAGGTAGATTGTTATGTACCAATGATAACCAAATACCTATTATTAGTTATAAAACTACATATTAATTTTCAAAATTATTATAATCATAGATGTTATTTAAGGCTCTCTATCCATTGCCTTCTACTTGTGATAGTAAGTTTGTGTTTATTAACTCTATCACATTTACCTCATAGTCTAATTTTTCCTAACACAGCTTCCTTACTATGTCTAATCTAGTCTACTTGACCTGTTCCTCATAGAGCCTTCTTCCATTTTTACATATTGTATCTATAGCATTTTCACTACCTCTGATATTCCCCTCTTTCTTAGAAGCCAATCTCTTTTCATTTTCTTCTTCCAGAAAGCCTTCCTTAACTCTACTTCTATTGTTCATAGGCTCACAAATACACATTTTACACCACATAAATGCACTGATATGCATTTATAGTATATGGTTTATTTAGGATAAAGTCTCATGTGTGCCTCAATCTGATTTCCTCTTTGAAGAACAGCAGTCTATTTTTTTCTGTCTCTGCTCAGTGTTTAGTTTATTGCACTGCAGCACACATAGACTGTCTCCCCAAGTCAGATGAGTATTGCCAAGCTTAGAAATAGCTGACTCTAATACTAAGGTTAGTTCATTAATTCATAATAAGAATAGTGATTTCCAAGGTAACCTTACAACACTACACAATGATTTCCTCACATTATGGTATTTTTAAGCTATAGGCAATCAACATGGGCATCAAGACTTTGCATTGGTAAGGATGGAATGTTACTTCTATGATTTGAATATGTAAGGACATCTAAGAAAGTCTCATGCATCCATAAGGTTATACCGATTGCCTAGCTGAGCAAGTCCTCAGACCAGGAATACCTTTTTTTTTTTTTTCTGGACTGTGTTGAACACTCTTCAACTGAATTTTCATTCATTCAAAAAATATTTACTAAGCATCAACTGTATGTCAGACATTAGGGATAAAGCAATGATCTAAAGAGACAAAAACCCTCATCCTATTGGAAACGACATTCTAGGAGAAGTTTCTGGCTTATTGCTAAACCCCCTAAACTAAATTCCTAAAAAATAATCATATGTTCATATGTATATACCTACTGTTTTTCTATATTAGAAAATACACATTTTACCTGGAATTTTGAACCTATAATACCATCAAAATAAGCAAATATCTTGTGGAGGTTGAGACCAAGAACTTCAGTTTGCCAGGTGTATAAACAGTTAAGCCATACCTCCTAGTACATGAGTTGTTAAGCAGTAAGCCCTTTTACTCAAATAAAAATCATTACAGTCCTTTAAAAATTTCAGAATTTTTAAACAAATCCAAAGCAAGCACCTAGTACTGTCTATATTCTCTGATACATGTTTTAAACTAATGATTGTTCCTTAAAAATTTGCCGAAATATCTAGAAAGTGAAAGGAGAATTTTATTTGGTATAATCTAATGTGATCCCATTCCTTGTCAGGAATGAGCTTCATCGGCTCCTAACAGGGAACAAATATGCTTTGCATTTTACTAACCTAATAAAGTATCCAAGAAATCATTTATGTGAGAGGATTGAAAAAATACTTAAGGGGGTTTGATAGAATTCCTTCCCTCTCCAATTTCTAACTCTTAAAGTAAAGTAATTTAGCCTTCAGTAATACAGCTTGAATGACCTAAAAATGTATAAACACATTTTCTTTGCTTATCTAGAATTCTCCTCTGTTCATTGGGATCAATGTTTAGATTATTTCCAGAGAGGGGACAGCACCTTGTCAATGCCTGTAAAATGTCAAGGGGTCATCTGAGCTCGAATCCACCATTGGAGCCTGACAGGAATGCATTTACTTTCAACAGGCTACAGTTTTCGCCTGTGAAAAATTAGTATGTCAAAGGATAGCCATTTAAGGAAAGTTAGTGTAAAGTTACTCCACCATTAGGCCTATTGGAGTGAAACTATCAGCACTTGAAGGAAGTCCAGAGCATTAATGGCAAAAAGAAATGATGACCACAAGGCAAGCAGTAAAAACACAACCTATGGAAATAACTGCTAATAATAAAATAGTGCTTATAGAATTCAAAGGTTGACAATTTTGAATTACTAGATGCGATTCCTAAAAATATTCCTTGTAACTTTATGCTTTCCTCTGTAAGTACCTTTGTAATAGATACTTTATAAGCATGGTTTTTAATCACTATGGTTTTTTTTTTTTTTAAGATTTTGTTTATTCATCAATAAGAGACAGAGAGAGAGTGGAAGAGACACAGGTAGAGGGAGAAGCAGGCTCCTTGCAGGGAGCCCAACTTGGGACTCTATCCCCAGTCTCCAGGATCACGCCCTGGGCCGAAGGTGGCGCTAAACCGCTGAGCCACCTGGGCTGTCCCTATCACTATGTTTTTATAGACATTTCACATTTTCTATTTTGTAAAAGTCCAAGACACATTGTAGCTGTTTTTATTTTTGCCTCATTTTGACTCTTTCGATTTATAAATGCAAATGTGACAAATTTCTTTCATGAAAGTTTTTACTGCAAGTCTTAACTTATGAAAAAATCAGAACATTTATGATCAAATTCACCAAACTAGCCAGAGAAAAGATTGTGTGTGGATCAGTAACACAGTAGAAAGAGCATAAAGTCAGACATTTATTAGCTGTTTCTCATTAGTTAGGTACTTAATTTCTGTTTCCTCATTTACTAAAATAAGTATAATACTAGTTCAAAAGGCTGTTATCAGATGGCATGAGGGAGAAATGCCACTAAAGTTGCCAAATCCATAAAAATTGGTTATATGTTCATTAGAGAACTAAGTGAAAGAACAAGTCATACCAGAAAGAGTAAAACTGAAGGAATTCCTAAGCATCCAAAATACTTCCTATTAATCATTACCATCACACAACCCAACCAAGCTTCCTCAGAGAACTAAAAGGGTCATCATTCCTCACTAAATCTTTTTCATTAAGTGCACTAGCTTCAGGGGGCTAAAAAATAGTTCAATTTAGCAACTCAAAAACAAATGCACAGGATTTCCATAAGATAATATGTAAATATGGACTTAAGCCAGGAGCTGCCTAGGCCCTCAGGGCTGGCTCTTACTCTCTCAAATGATATATCCTTTGGACAGACAGTCCTTGCGGAATATGACAGTACAATTTGAGATTGAGCCTTGTGTGGAAGTTCCTGACCATAAGGTTTGTACAGCCAAAGCAGTGTTGACAGAGGAGTTTGTGAACTGTAAAGAAACTGGAAGACAAGGCTCACACACCCCTTCTGGCTTGGTTTGAGAGCTGTTGAGCTGTTCTTTGCTAAATCAAGGCTCTGGGTTAAATGGTTTTCAAAGGACAGAAAGCTGAATGAATTTTATGTTCCTTTCTTTTCTATTATCTTTCTAATATGTCATCTAAATCCCTACCGTTACAGTCCTTTCCTCATCACTTCAGTGGAAAAAGAACAATTTGGAATTGGGTGAATTATTCCTAAGAAAGTCTGACCTATGCAAAATCTCATAAGAGGATTAGCCCAGACTTCTTGCCTGCTATGCTTTTATTTATGCATGGTTCATAAAGGCACACTGCTGATTCCCATTTAACTTGTTATCCACCTTAATCCCATTATTTTTCTGCTACTGTTGCTTCACTCAGAAGGGTTCAGTCTGTGTCCTCAGGACAGTTTTCCCTTCACAGGTGACTTGTTCTTTATTGTCTCTATCAGACATCGTTCAACTAAGTAGTCAAAGGCATTCTGAAATTCAACACTGTTTTCCAGAATCTTACTTTCTAGTTGCAGTCAAAATGCCGGTGATGATCTGCAGAGTTGACAAGCAAATTTACCATTAATGTATTAACTGAATACATATTATAAAATAGTTACAATATAGGACGGATTACAGTGGATAATATAAGAAACCATTAGCATTGTCCTCGTTCAGAGAGATCTGAACTGCTTGATAAGGCCTGACATCCAGAAAAGAACCAGAAATGCAAAGTAGCACTTGGAATTCAGAAGGAGAGAGCAGAGTGAGAAGGAGAGGCCCAGGTGGTAAACAAACAGCCTTGAAGAAAAATTAGGATCTTGTTGAACGTAAAAAGGGGATTCCAATAACAAGGGCAAGGGACACAGTTTTAGCAAGGGTAGAGGATTTCTGGAATCTATTTGGAGCATGAGGGCACCAGCATGCCTGAAGCCAAAACTTCACCCAGCAGCTTAAAGAGAGAAAATCTAGGCAGATGGGCTTATACCAAATTGTGGAGAACATTCCACACCACGTCAGGCTGTCAAGAATATTCAACAGAATAGTATAGGGTATGGTGGTTATAGTCACAATCTGAAAAGCTAAGGCTTTGCTACTACCTGATTCTAAGTCCTTGGGGAAGTTAATTCAATTTATTTCTCCAGGTGTACAATGAGGATCCTAGTAGTTCCCACCCAGAGAGTACATGTGGGTACATAAGATGATCCTTGTAAGGTGACTGCTAATACAGAAGTGGTGCACCCACTGTGGAGGTACCAAGGATGGGGTGAGCAAAACATATTTGATCCTTGTCATCAGGAGTTTAAGGTAAGGAAAGTAAATTTATTAAATTGGATGAAAGGCAATAATTTTTTGTTGTTCATTTTAAACAGACATATCAATGATGAAAACTTAGACATAAATAGTGCAGTAAATTTGTAGTGGAAGATTTATACACAGTGACAACAGCTAAAGATAGATACCAACTGGATTTTTATAGCAAAAACATTAGAGTAACTTTCTAGTTACAAGTTATGAAGGATCAAAACTGTGGATTAAGGGGTGCCTGGATGGCTCAGTTGGCTAAGCGTCTGACTCTTGATTTCTGTTCAGGTCATGATCTTAGGGGCTTGAGATTGAGCCCTGCTTCCAGCTCTGTGCTGAGCATGGAACCTGCTTAAGATGGTCTTTCTCCCTTTCTGTCTGCCTCTCTCCCACCTTTCTTCCTCTCTCTCTCTCTCTCTCTCTCTCTCTAAAAGACAAAGAATAACAACAAAACCCTGTGGATTAAAAGGTATGTCATTCGTTTGCATGTTTGACTGAACTTTAAAGTGATAAAATAGAAACATCATAGTTATAAGGTCACATATTCCTTCTGCAGGATTTACTTCGACTGCACAATCATTTATGTTCACTAAAGAAACAAAAAATCAGTTACTGACCCATGCCTTAGTCCTGAGATTTAACAGTTGATTATAACAACTGAGCAGCAAACTAGCTCTGTTAAGACCAAGGAAAACCCAGGTAACTCAAGGTCATCTCTATGATGAATTATTAAGAAATAAGAATAAATTAATGGAAAGAACACAGAGCTGAGGCCCAGTAGATGCAGTTTGAGTCTTATTGCTGCCATTGTTATCATGCAAAAAAATTATTCTATCTTTTCTGGGTCTCAGTCTCTTCAACATGAAGATATGAAACAAGAATCCTCCTAGCTCCCAAATTCCAGGATTTTATGACATAGCTCACAGTTGGTCATTCCAAACCATCTAGTCTTGTAGAAAATATTATTATGCAATTAGTATAATTTTTAATTAGGGAAGGATTGCACTTAATAACATAGAAGATATACATGTAACAGTAATTTTTTTCTCAATGGAGTATGGAAGTTGGCCATTGCTAAAGCCAATTGTTAAATTTTTAGGAATATTAAAAGCCAGTTGACAGTAGGCTCTTAAATTAGGATTAATCATACTGGGAGCATTTATACCCTAGAAATCTGCAAATGCAAAGTATGTTTTTTTTTTTCCCCTGGAGAGCCAGTTATTAAACATTTATCAGCACATTGAGCTAAGTAAATCAATATCGTTAAACAACAAATGCCTTCTGTTTTTGCAGTTTTTTAACCAGAATTGGCTTCATGCTAAAAATGGTAGGAATTGTTTCGAAAAGTAATTCAAAACAAATTAAGTACATTAAAAACAAAGTGTAGGGAGATGTCATAAATAATGAGAGAAAACTAGTTTTTCATTTCATCTTTTTCCTATTATCTCAAGATAATTTTTATTTGTGTAAATGAAAGCTACTGAGAAGATGTGTACCCTAATTCTATACCGTACTTGGAAAGCAGAATCAAAACTGCTAACTATTAATAGACTGACTTGTCCTCAGCAGGATGTCCCGGGAAGTGGATTAGTTTTGCATTAAACATCATCAGGGATAAACAAGAAAAACTCACCCTAGAAGCACTGCCAGTGGCTTAACATCAACCCACAGAAAGAGCTCAAGGCAAGCGTTACTCCTAATAAATATCCTGATATTGAATCTAAGGGACTCTAAATTTGGTTTGCAAGATTGCCAACACATGTTACAATGCTTCCTGGGGCCCAGCACCACCACAGAATCATTCTAAAGAGAGCCAACAGTAGTGGGTGAGAGAAAAGCTTTAAATCTGGATTTAATTTCTCAGAAATGAAATAAATGTGTCTTTTTAAGTCTTTCCGCGTGCCTATTGACAAAAAAAGAAACACTGCAGATTTACAGGCCGAGAAGACTAACGTTCCAGGAGTCTTGGTTTGAGAAGAGTGAAATGTTCGAAGTCAATTCATTACCAAGTCCTGTCAGAACACTCCAGATGATAATTAGGTTCTGCATTAAAGAGAGCAACCAAGCATCAAAATCTCAGGAAGCTTTTGCCTCTGGATTCTTTTCTTTTTCTCACCACTTTTTATCAAAATGTGTTGTGTACAACAGTAAGAACAACAAAAAAAACTTCCATGGATGACCACTTGGCACCTCATCTGATGTTAGGCACTGCAAACGACCTCAGATTGTGGGTGTGCACCCAGACATGAGTGTAAGTTTTAAAGAAAATTTTAAAAGAAAAATAACTTATGGGCCCAGAATAGAAATCAAGGCATGGATCCTAAAACTTCATTTCTACTAAGAATGTGAACTCCGTATTTTCCAATTGTGTTCAACACAGGACTCAGTTTTAATTTCCATATCTAGGGGTAAGACCCATAAAATGAACTGATCATTCCTTTATGGACCTATCCAAACAACAACTGTTAGAACTATTAATGAGAGCAAAACGTGTTGAAGTCTAGGGTTTGAAAATCACTAGCATTTACTAATGAGTCCTGTAGGCATTCTTAGGAAATAAAAGGATAAAAAGGGTTATTCCTCAATGAACAGGAATAGAAAAGAATGAGTGAAATCTTTAGCTTGGAAATTAGTGTCAGTGTCATATGCTTTGGCTATAAATCTGCCTTCTTCTTCTAATACCTACGTCTGCTGAATCCATAAGTAAATACTTCCTGAGATAAATTGAAGGACAGAAAATAGTCTTAAGAATCAGGAAGGCACCAGGGCAGTTGGTGGTTGAGTGTCTGCCCTCCGCACAAGTCATAAGCACAGCATCCTGGGTTCAAGTCCTGCATCAGGTACCCCCCCAAAGAGCCTGCTTCTCCCTCTGCCTATGTCTTTGCCTCTCTCTATGTTTCTCATGAATAAATAAAATCTTAAAAAAAAAGAACAAGGAAGACACCATACTAAGTTTTCAAAGTGTAATCTTACCCACTTATTGGTGTTGAATTTATCATTATGAATATTATGAAAACAATGCAGTGAGGACTTTTAACAGAAAAATAAGCAAGGTTTCTCTCATGCTGATGTAAAACTGCCATAAAACATGAAATCCTTTCTAATTCTCATGAAAGAGAGATACTGGTTGTGTGTAGTAATTTTCATTCGTGTTAGAGTAGTTATATCTGTCAGTTTGGGCCACCTCCACCCCCCTCCCCCAGAAAATAGAACCATATTGTAAAGTAAAAACGTTCACTTTGAAATTTCCATGCAAATTCAGCAATGAAAAAAAAAACCTGTAAACAATTTATGTCTAATGTGGAGGATTCCTGCTAAGCTACAAAACAAAAAGTAACCACACCAAATACATTATAGACATCACACTAACCAAGCCTGACAGTGCTAGGATCAGGAATCAGACATAATCTTATTATTTGGCTGTAGTTTGGACAGCTTCTAGGCACGACTTTAAAAACGGAATTCAAAAGATTACTTTCTAAAATGGCATTTCCCCATTCAAGCTTCTGTTTCCAATTTGTATTCTCTCTCACACTCCATTCCTCTCGTTTTCCTTCTTCACTCATCGTCCTCTTCCTCCCTTGGTCACCTCCTTGCCTTCCCTGCTGGCATCCTAGCCAGCTACTTGTGAAGACAGGGCAAGGTGCTTCTGAGGGATTTCCTGTGTGCAGATTATGAACGAAATGCAAACTGTCTCCACATTAGGCTAACTATGAAAGGCTAGGTTAGCAAATGATTCTCACGTGTTAAGTCATTGTGTAGGAAAATGTTGCTCTGAGGCCAGATTTTTCTTAAATGAATTTACCAAAGGCCATTATCAAGGAACTAGATCTTTGGAAACATTTACACAAAACATGGTGATAGTGGGAACCATATGCTTTAGTTTCTATTACAACACTTTTGAGAGGTGGGTCTTTTTTTTTTTTTTTTTTTTTTTTGACTCCTGGTATAAAGAGCAAGTTTCCACGCTTTATCATAGGTATATTGCAGTAAACTGTATCAAAGTTTGCCTCTACTAATCTGTAGTTGTTATTAATATCAATGAGAAAAGCTATAAATTCCACCCTGACATGGCTTCAGTGGTGTGAACCCCCAGATCTTTTCTAATCCCAAGATTAGATATTGAAGTGCTGCTTCAATTGTACAATATTATCACATCCTATTGCTTGGCCCTGTTTCAAACTGGAGCATTTATTGACAATACTTTTCAAGCTGTTGCTAAGTTGTAAGCACTCCACCTTATCTATCGCTCCTTTTACAGCCTTAACAAGCAAGACTCTCTCAGAGGAAGTGTCTTGCTAATAATATCACCAGATACAACCAGCTTGTTTTCACTCCCTTTAATACAAAAGGTCCGCGATAGTCATAAACATTTCTTTACCCTCAGTTACTTTTTAGAGTGAAAGAATTGGTCTCTTTGGATTTTGGTGGTGGGAGAGGGAGTTTGGGGGAACCTATGCTAATTTCCAATTCCTGATTCTCTCATTGGATTTCTTATTGATCTGAAAACCATGTGAGTATATGAGGGGAATACTTGCTATTACTTGTGGGGTTTTTTTTCTTGTAAAGGACTACTTGTGTGCATTCCTTCAGCATGAATGGGGAATTAAGCACATTAGATAATCAAGTAGAAACCAGTGTCCTTACAATAGTTGACAATGAAGGCAGCAAAAATACCTAAATATATCTGATGGGAAACATATCTTGTCAACTGAAAACAGGACTTTCCAAACTTTCCGGATCACTGGAGTTTCATAAATATACAATTACATACATACACAACACTGGGTAATATTTAATCCACTTGGCAACTCTATTTGGATGTCTAAATGGAAAGAAAGCATAAAGAATCTCAAATTCAAAAGGAGCAAAAGGGAACTGCAGGTCCTCCCAGCAAATCCACTCTTTTGGCAATATTCCCCAACCTAGTTTCTAGCAACTTCATCCTTCTGATTGTTTAGGGCACAATCTCAGTATCTTCATTGACTTTTTTGAAACTTGGTATCCAACTTGAACAGATCCTGTGGACTTAACACTCAAACCCAGCCACTCTTCACCTCTATGTCTGTGGTCTAAGCTTCCTATGTATGTTCTTACATGAATTTTTGCAGAAGCATCTTAATTAGTCTTTAGCCTTTTGGTCTTTCCCCAAGACTTTTAATTTTTTTCTTACCAGAGCAGGCAGGGTGATTCTTTTTAAAGCACTTTAGGTTACAGCAATCTTATGCTCAAAACTTTCCAGTGGTGTTTCTTCCTACCAAAAAAAAAAAAAAAAAAAAAGAAATCCATTATAATAGTCAACAAGGCTCTATACAAGCTGCCTATCATCTCCTACTTCTCTCCATATTTCCCACTTCTCTCCAGCGACAGCTCACATTGCTGTTTCTACAACACATGGCCAAGCTCCCCTTCACGATACACTTGATATTTCTTGGTATCTGAATGTCTACATGGGCCACCATTTTGCCTCTCTTAGGATTCTTTGCAAATGTTACCTTCTCTGTGATGGCTTCTCTGTCTGCCTACTGAATTTTTTAAGGCCCACATCCCTCTATACATCCTTTCTCCAGTTTCATTTTTGTTCTTAGAATATTTCACAATTAATTATACATCTTATTATTTACTATTGCCCACTTCCCCCCACTAGAATATAAGTTTCATGAGGGTAGGCAATGTAGGTCTGTTTTATTTGCTGTTTTATTCTTAGTGCTTGAAAAGTGCCTGGGAACATAGAGGCATCTGATACATATTGGTGGAATATTTATATGTTTGTATCTATCACATGACACTAAGTGTGTCATCTGTTCGGTTTGTTGGCATGATAATTTTTGCGGGGGAGGAGAGGTTGACTAGAATTATTAATATTCTAGAATATTAATTATTCAATAATAAAATGTGAGAAAAAGTAAAATCTGATTTCATTGATTTGCTTAACCTCTATTAAAATTAGATCATCTCTTAATTTTATTAAAGAAAAACATCAAAGATTATAGAGTTTGATAAACATAAAATGAATTTTTAAAGATGCTATTTATTTACTATGAGAGACACAGAGAGAGATGCAGAAACATAGGCAGAGGAAGGAGCAGGCTCCCTATGGGGAGCCTGATGCAGAACTGAATCCCAGGACCCTAGGATCATGACCTGAGCCAAAGGCAGAGGCTCAACCACGGAGCCAACAAGGTGCCCCTTGTTATACTTATTTCTAAAGCTCAAATACATCCACACTTGGCCAGAAGCTTACCTAATGTAATTCTACTAAATTCTTTTTCATTTTAAAATTAGTTTGAAGTGATTCCTAACAAATATGTCATCTTTATATATTATCAAGAAGACATTATATATTTTAATAATGCATTAAAATTAATGAATTCCTCTGAACATCAAGCATGAATATTAGATTTAACAATTCATAAAATCAACCTGAATTAATTTCTTTAACTTATATTTTCCCCTTCAAACTATCAAGTTACAATAAACATATCCCCATAGTACTGGTGATTTCAAAGATGCCTTTGGAATTGAGCTTTAAGACTGTCTCTTCAACACTTTACAGAGAGCATTACAGTGTTTCCCAATATTTATGTCATTGAAGATTTTTAATTTCATGCTATTTCAATTACTACTTATAAATTAATTAGTTAATTAGTTAGAATGTGAAATCTTCCTGGGTTCACTGAGTATGGATGGGGAAGTAAAGATCAAATGAGCAAGCATATTTAGCCTCAGTCACTCAACATCTCAATCTGTCAACTGGGTGTCAAAAGCCACTATGATGTTTTGACCATTATACTAGGAAAAATTTTTGTCCTTAGTCATAACATTTATTTCGAATCCATTTTGGATCTTTATTTAAACATAATTATAAAGTAACAAGGAGTTTATATTTGTTTAAATTAGATAAGTTAGCTGTGGCAACAATCCCAAATAAAGTAAGACATTTATACTATAAAATACACAGTAAGAACGTGACTTAAATAAGTTATCAGAGTTGAGATCTTAATATCCGTTTAGGCTAGAAAGGACTATTTAATATAGAGAAAATGAACTGAGAACAAAACAACTTCACTGAAGAATTAATAATAAATTAGAAGCAGAATGACCAAAATATGTGTGATTCAAAAGTTAATTGGCATGAATTAAAGGGTTGAGATAACAAACATAAATGCAGGATGGGCAAGATCTTAAAGGTAACTAAAGAGACAATGATATACATGAAATAAAGATAAAGAGGGGCACCTGGATGGCTCAATGGTTAGGTGTCTGTCTTTGGCTCAGGTTGTGATCCCAGGGTTCTGGCATCTAGTCCTGCATCAGGATCCTCGCAGGGAGTCTGCTTCTCCCTCTGCCTACATCTCTGTCTCTCTCTCTGTGTCTCTCAGGAATAAATAAACAAAATCTTAAAAAGAAATAGAGATAAAGGTGAATAAGATGAAGTAGAAAATGCAAAAATGGACCAGAAGATATGTTTGATATTATATACATTAATCTGAAATACAGAAGAAAAAAATGAATCTATAATTGAAGAGGACAAAGAAAAAAAATGAGACAGAATGTCCAGGCCTACTTTTGCCATAGAACTTCAATGATTGGCAGTCCAGGTGGCTCAGCAGCTTAGCGCTGCCTTGGGCCCAGAGTGTGATCCTGGAGACCCTGGATTGAGTCCCACGTCGGGCTCCCTGCATAGAGCCTGCTTCTCCCTCTGCCTGTGTCTCTGCCTCTCTCTCTCTCTGTGTCTCTCATGAATAAATAAATAAAATCTTAAAAAAAAAAAAGAACTTCAATGATTAAGAAAGAATGATTCAAGCTTCTATACAAAGAAGGTAGTCACCTATATGGATGGAAAAATCAAGCCAGTCTTGGACTTCAGCATAGAAATATGCAGTGCCAGAAAACAGTTGCACAGCGTGAACAAATGTGATTCAAAAGCATAGTAGCCAGCCAAGTAGTCATTCAAGTAAAAAGGCAACAGACAAATATTTTTAAATATGAATGAAAAATTCATGAAAAATTTGAGGAAGTATAGCAGCCATAATGCATTATCGATTAAAAAAAAAAAGACTTAAGTGGCAAAACTCAATCATTTCAGAGATTACGTTTTAAGCAGATTATCCCTGAATTTATCTCTGAATTTAAACTTAGAATTTCAAAACAAAGTTTAATTTTAATTCCAGCTCTTCTTATCCTTCTATTGTTGCTGTTAAAATTGCCTTCTATGTCTATCTGTTTTCTGGTACTGAATGTTACTATAGAAAAATCAAATTAAAGGGCTTCATGATTTTCTTCCAGAAGTCTTGCTAATTCTTTCTCTGGATGCTGAGAGACTGTAAGTGTTCTAGGTGAATTGCCTTTTCTGTTTGGAAACTTGCAAAAACAGTTGGGACACCTGGGTGGCTCAGTGGTTGAGCATCTGCCTTTGGCTCAGGGCATGATCCTGGGGTCCCTAGATCAAGTCCCGCAATAGGCTCCTTGCATGGAGCCTGTTTGTGTCTCTGCCTCTCTCTCTGTGTTTCTCATGAACAAATGAAGAAAATCTTAAAAAAAAAAAAAAAGTTAAAATGGCTGCACAGTGTGCTTAGCAGAGAGCCAGCCTGAGTCACCTTTCCAGTTGCCTTGGCTCTCATATCCCATGGAAGGGATTTAGAAATTTCTGTATGCCCCTTGCTGCAGGACCACCCCCATGCAACCTTCCCTAAGAGTGGCTATACCAGAGAAGCTAAGAGTAAGCTGTTACAATACTTGGTGAACCAGCAAGCCCATTACTAATGGATCATTTTGCTATCTCTGCTCCTGTCAGTAGTTTGATCACTTGTATGCCTTCAGTTCTATGCTAAACACCAAGGAAGAACCTTTCTTCTCTAATTAGTGCTCTCCCAGTTCCTGGATAGGAACAACATCAGCCACTATTCCCTGCTTTTCTTCTTACCACTACAAGAACCATCCTTCCTCTAACCATTCATATATCTCATGGGCCATGCTCTGTCCAAAAGCATCAAGATTCTGGTCTTTTCTCAAGACGTTCTGCTACCTCAAGAAATTAACATTTGATACAGCTTAGAGGGAAGCAAATCCCTGTACATACTCTCACTTCCCAGATTCTGACATAGAACAAAACATTTTATACTCTTTCTCAACCCCTAGCTCACCTTCTGCCCCTCTCAGGAGAGGCAGTGACTTTAGCGATGGGGAAAAAGGGTCACAGGTATGAATTCAGCCTAGGTGACAGTTATGAAAGTACAGCATTCAGATTGCATGCATGTCTCTTGCTGTGTAGGTGGCCTCTGCTACTTCGTCTGCCTCTAGATCCACCACCATCTTTGTATGAAGGCCATGCTTGCCACAGACCACTCCTAGCCAATGACTAAGGATCATGAGGGAACCAAAGCAGGCCTGTCCCTGTGATATTCAGGACTCTTGAGCATCTTTGGCTCAAGGACCCATTGGCCTGGTCAGTTTGAGACCCTTCCTACCCAATCATTCTCCCTTTCCTCTCTCCAATCACAGGTATCACACTTGTATCACCCCCTTATGGTGGGCAGTAGGAAGGATGAGGGTGAAACCCTGAAAAACTGGTTATTTATTAAAATAACAGCACCAGCAACAATAACAATAATGAGAACAACAAATCTTACCTAAAAACTATTTTCTACTGAGTCTTACTACTGGAGCATAACATACCTGGCATGGTTAATGTTTTTCCTCTGCCATCCCATTTTATATGTTTGAATATTTTATGAAAGTATAGGCAAAATGCATGAACTTTTGCCTGTGGCTCAAAGTGAAATAAGAATAAATAACATTAAATATAAATGAGGTATAATTTTAAGCACTTTCTATATACTAATTTATTTAAACTTCAGAAAGCTTTGAGATATTAAAATTGCTTTCCCTATTTTACATGTGAAAAAATGAGGCACAGAGAAGTAAAGGAATTTTTTCAAGGCCACACAGCTAGGAAGCAGCAGAGCTGGGATTTAAACCCAGATACTCTGCCTTCCCAGATGATAAATTGTCATTTTGGCCTGTTGTGTCTTCACTTACTTCATGAACTAAAGAAACCTGCCATTTCCTTATTGATGTACAAATTAGGCACAAGCTATTTTCCCTTGCAATTAAGATTTAACAAGTTGTTTCAGATCTACTATTCCTGCCTCATTTCTTATTACTCTAGTTCATGAGTTTTAATTGTAGTCAAAGGAAATTGGATATTCTCTGTTTCTGATACCTAAATCTATTTTAATATCATCTGTGTTCTGCTTTCCCCAACAAGTACCTTTAGCACATGTATATACATTTTATCACACAATAATTATTTATTGAACACCTATCATATTCCCAGTACTTGGTAGACACTAGATATACTATGATAAACAGAATCAAGTTCTTCATCCTCAATGGAGCTTATATTCTACTGTCAAAGACTAGATGGTTATATAAGATGAATATATAACTCAGACAATGCCAAAAATATAAATATAAGGGTAAGAGAGAGTAACTGCATAAGAGACTACTCTGGTCAGATAGTGTCTTGGCTGAAATATGGAGGATGAGAAGAGACTATCTGTGCAAATAACCCAAGCGAGAGCATTCTAGGAGAAAACGGAAGCCATTAAAATGTCTTAAGCAGGAAAATGATTGGTTGAGCTCTGGAAATAAAATGATGTTGGCATGGATGGGGGGTGGCAGTGATAACACGAACTATAGAAACTTGGACAGGGATTGGATGGGTGATGTTGACACAAGGGGTGGGAGGAAACAAAAAATAAAAGTCCCTAACTTTGGGACTTGAGCAACTAGAAAAATTCCAGTACCATTTATCATGATGTGAAAAGCTGAACACATGGGAGAAAACTCCAAGACTTCCATTTTAGACATAAATTAGAAATTCCTAATCAACATCCAGCTGAAAATATAGGTGAGATAAAGAAGTAGGTAAGATATAGAAGTATGTAGATCATAATCTGGTCCACAAAGTGTTTCTGAGTCCTCCCACCATCAAGATGTGATATTTGGATTCTCTGAGCTCTCACTAACTTTGGCTTTTCTTTTGCCACTTATCACATGAAAGCTTCTGAAAAATATTCTGGCATGCATGGGAATTTCTGTTTGATTATGTTTAAAATATGCAGACAACTAAAAATGCCAAAGCCTTTCCTGTCTAAATCTTACAAGTCAACCTCCATCTTTAAGCACCCAGGAGATGTGAGTTGTCCTTAGCCAGTTATTTGTGATATCCGTCTACTAGATAAAGCTCATTGTTGTTCATATTTATATTTCTTGCAGCCCCAATGACAATTATTTGCACAGAAATGTTGTTTAATAATGTCACTGTTGATGTAAATTAATATCTGCCAAAATATTTAAAAATAGTTTTGCTTATTTTTCTTATAGGGTACTTATCTTTAGATAAACATCAATCACAAATGTTATTCAAGGGAAAGAAATGACTGACTAACAAGTTCTGAAGAGATATTGTACTGTGGGAAGAAAAACTTAATACCATCGCTGCTAAAGATTAAACAGAACAAAAATCCCTTTGTGAAATTATTTGATCAATTATAAGCATTTGTAAAGAACATCAAAAGCAAAAAGCAAAAGTTATCAGAGAATTTTGCAAATTCGTAAGTAGGCTTGAATTACTGTATGATAGAATTCACTTGATATTTTAAAACTTTGTATTTTTTAGACATACCTTAGGAAATTTTCCATATATTAAATCCATGTATTTCACCTTAGCTGAATAGTAACATGCATTGAAATATTTTATCATCCCATAAGTAATTATGTAAATAAATGTCATTCTTTTTCTTTCTTTCTCTCTTGTTCCTTTCCATTTCTTTGCTATTTTTTATTTCCTTCCTTCCATTCTCTCCTTATTTATTTATTTATTTATTTATTTTTCTCTTTCCTTTTTAAAGTGAAAAATTTGGGACACCTGGGTGGCTCAGTGGTTGAGTGTCTGCTTTTGACTCAGGTTGTGATCCCAGGGTCCTGGGATCGAGTCCCCTGTGAGGAGCCTGCTTCTCCCTCTACCTATGTTTCTGCCTCTCTCTCTGTATCTCTCATGAGTAAATAAATAAAATCTTTAAAAAAGAAAAAATAAAGTAAAAAATTTTCAGTCATTCTAGAAGTTGAGCTGCCTTTAGGATTAATTATATAATAATTAATATATATTAATTGTGTCAAAATTAAAATTGCTTTTAAAATATCTGCTAAAATGTTTCTCTGTATCTTAAATTATCACCCAAGCTCTAGACTGAGAGATTGGAAAGGTGACAAAAGTAACCTACTTACCCTTTAAAATTATTACTTTTAAAAATTACTAGTGTGGGATCCCTGGGTGGCGCAGCGGTTTGGCGCCTGCCTTTGGCCCAGGGCGCGATCTTGGAGACCCGGGATCGAATCCCACGTCAGGCTCCTGGTGCATGGAGCCTGCTTCTCCCTCTGCCTGTGTCTCTGCCTCTCTCTCTCTGTGTGACTATCATAAATAAAAAAATTAAAAAAATTAAAAATTACTAGTGTTTGACTCCATGTGATGTTATGTTTTAACACATGACTCATAAGAAAGATTTATAGTTTTGACTAAGAGGGCTGCTTAAGCTCAATGCAATACTAAAGTTAATATGCAATAATATAGTTAGTATATCAGTAACTATCAAGCATATTTATGATCAGTACCTGTGGTGTGCCAAACAGCTGCACTTGGTCTCACTGGAATATTTTGAACAGTTGTTATGGAACTATAAGTACTAATAATAATCTTCAACATGAATTGATAAAATAGAAACAGATTTGTGGTTGCTATGACCTCTCCAAAAGAAATGTCTTTTCTTATCTGAACGCATTTCCCCATATCCAGTTTAATCCCTTAAAACAAAAGTCTAACCTGGAGCATCTAACAGTACTATTTTTTCACCCAGCTGTTTGCACTAATATATGTGAGGTGCTCCTTTGGATATAATAATCTTATCTCCCCACTGCATTCTCAGTCCTGTTAAACAAGGTCCAGCTGGATATTTCCTCACACAATTACTTACATTCACTCTTCTTGGAGACATAAGAAGCCAAAGTTGGGTTATTACCTGGTTATTAACAGTAATAGTGATGATACCTTCAATCTATTACTACATAAAGATCACAGTTTGCATAAAATAGTATATTTTATATATACCTATAGTATATTTTATATATACCTGCAAATAGTATACCTGCATCCTCAATCATCCTTGAATTAGACACTACTATATCTATTTCTGAAGTGAGGAAACTAAAGTTCAGTGAGCCAAGCTGCCTCCCTTAAGTCAAACAACCGAGAAGTAGTAAAGCCAAGGCTCCTACCCAGGCTTTTTTTTTTTTTTTCCTACCCAGGCTTTTAATTGCACGTATTTTTACCATGCAATACCCTAACATTCAGTCCAAGCTAAGTTTATATTAATTACCAAGAAAATCAGAAGGTTTATATTAATTATTTTAAAATTAACAGTTTGAGGGATTCACATGGTCTATTTTTTAAGATTTTATTTATTTATTCATGAGAGACACAAAGAGGGAGTCAGAGAGCAGGCTTCTCCCAGGGAACCCAATGTGGGACTTGATCCTCAGACCTGGGATCACGCCCCAAGACATCCAGGCATCCCAGGATTCACGTGATTAATGGTATTTCAAGTACCTTAACATAAGTAGCAATTTTGTTTGAAAGTTTGCAAAAGGATGAATTGAAATAGAATTTTGAAATACTGGAAGTAATTTAAAGAGGTCTCTGAAATGATATTTCTATTGCTTTAAACTCAAAACACTTTTTCCTCTGTACCTCAAAACAAAAACAAAGTATTTCAGGAATTTGCATTTTGAGAAAGGACTCATGTACTTACAGACATCTTCATGTAAGTACAAATATAGCACATATCATGTGATGAAAATTAATCCCATAGACTAGGGCTAAAGTTTCCAAGGCAATAACGTTTTCATTTATGTAAGAGGACTGATACTCTTCCCAAACATATCACACTACTTTCTCAATACAAATAGTGCCCAAGTTATGTTGTATTCACTCTTACTTACTTTTAATAACATCCCTTGAAAGCCTCAGGGGTATGCAAAAACAAATACCTTATTTAGAAAAGGCATACCATAAACAGAACCAGTGATTGCCCCTCAATAAATGCGGAGGATTTTCCTACCTACTCAGTTCCTTATTCCTAAAGTATGTTTCTTCCCTTTATATATTTTGCATTCATTCTTATTGTATCTCAGTGAGCAAATAAAAATGTGATATTGGAACAGCATAAGCCATATAAACTATTTGCAGAGTTAAAGACATATAATATTAAAGATAAGAGGAAGTTAATTCACAAAAATGCCTTCTCGTTTCAATTAGTACTTTCTACTGTGAGCAGTGCTGTAAGCAATAAAGGAAAAAAAAATGTGTGGCTGAATATGCTTCAGTAAAATCTTTAATGATAACTAAACATCAATCCAGTCTGACCAAGCAGACTGACAGTCTTGAGTTTGTAAATAGAAGATAAAACTTAAAAATATGTCCCTTAGTTGGAACCTTATTCAGGAAGAATCAATGCAGCATGAAGATTTAAAAGATAAGATGCAAGAACAATCTCTTTTTCTTGTAAAAGATGAATTCAGCAATTTCAGGAATGTGCTAGACTTAAAAAGTGTTAAAGTGCTGAAGTTACCTGAGCTGAGTCTTGGTTGGCTAAATATGTTATAGAAGTTTGGCTTTTCCTGATGAAGGAAAAATATTTATAAGTAATATTATCATGCATACATGTACATTTTATATAGCCATACATATATGAATATTGAGAAAATAACAGTGCTTGTTTCAAAGTAAGGTGCCAGTAGTTGCTATATATTTCACATAAAGATATTTAGAGTAATATACTCTATCCTAAATATCTGTATCTATATATTCTATCCTGATATTTATATGTGTGTATATGTATATAAATATTATGTGTACATACATATATATATATACATATATTTGGACATACACAGTGAGAATGATGTATTTACCATAACCTTTATGTAACTCAAGTACTTCTGCATTTGACAACTCCTTGTGACACCCATATTTTGTCCGCACTCCTCATCCTCAGGATGAATGTCATTTGGATGTTCTTCTAACTTTCCTTTTCCCTATGCTGATAAGGTTTATCATATTATTATAAGTTTGGTTTTAAACCTTCATCATAGTCATATAATCCATATCTTTGGGAAAAACATTCTTTCACAGAGTGTTTAACCCATTAATTTTAAGAATATATTTTAAGAATATTCACATAGCAATGACTGAATTGGAAAAAAAAAAGTGGCTCACACAGTTAAGATGCCTGTTGAGTTATCTCTTCTGAATTTTCTTGTATCTCAACCCTTTTTGGTTTTACATGGGCATCAGACTAGCCATTGTGAAGTATGATTTCATTTATAGTCATATCACAGAATAAGATTACTTTCGTTGACTGTGAGATTAGAGCCTTCCCCATAAATGTGTATTTTATAGCTACTGTTAGGTGTAA
Organism: Vulpes lagopus; assembly: GCF_018345385.1. Taxonomy (NCBI): domain Eukaryota; kingdom Metazoa; phylum Chordata; class Mammalia; order Carnivora; family Canidae; genus Vulpes; species Vulpes lagopus. The sequence goes on from NC_054829.1 coordinate 107,578,838, forward strand.
GCAATCATAGCTTAAAACTGGAAGCAAACACACAGAAATCATCCAGTTGATTCAGGCTAGAGGCTCTTAGGTAAGTCACTCTTCATTTGCCCGAGTCAAGATAAGCAGTATTAACATTCTCATTATTCATCAATAAAACAAGAAGGATGAAAAGAATGGGAGAGCACTAAATGTGATAAATGCCAAATAAAATGTTTAAAAAAAGTGAATGTAGAAGTCAGGTAGAGATTAAAATGCAACATATCTTTGGGTCACTCAGTTAAAAGGGTGAGTACATTCATCAGAAAATTGTATAGTGTTTGGCAAACATGTTAATTATAGACCTAAGGGAATCCTGACACAGGTAATATAAACACCTAGTTCTTATCATATATCATCACTAAGTATTATAAACTATCCCCAGGAAAACCATGGATTATTAGTTCCAGCATAAAAAAAATGTGTGAAATTTGGGGTCATGGTACCAGCCTGATATGGAGAATTTTTAACCTAGTGGTACTCTTGTCAAGCACAATTTATAATAAATATTGAGATGAAAAGTTAAAATATATAGTTTCTTGATATGCTGCACTACCTAAGGAAAAAAATACAACTGGTGTCTAATCAACAGGAAACCAGGATATTATATCAAAAAAACATAATATTAGGGCAGCCCCGGTGGCTCAGCGGTTTAGCACTGCCTTCAGCCCAGGGTGTGATCCCAGAGACCCGGGATTGAGTCCCACGTCAGGCCCCCCACATGGAGCCTGCTTCTCCCTCTGCCTGTGTCTTTGCCTCTTTCTCTCTCTCTGTGTCTGTCATGAATAAATAAATAAAATCTTTAAGAAAAAAAAAGAATATGATATTAGTTCTTTTGGGATATATCTAACAAAATATATTGCATCGTTTTAGCTTAAGGAAAACATGAATATAGTGGAGACATATATGGATGTGTAACATGTGACACATTTAACTTCATGAATACTAATATAAAAATAGGATGGCTTCAATACTACAGATTCATCAACAAAAATCTGTACTATAGGCAGGCCATCCACCATTTTTGCTTACCCACTGCAAAATAATCCAACCTCAAGAACTGAGAAGAGAATTGTAGAAAAACAAATAACTATAGGGTTCTTTATTGGCACACTTAATAAGGCAAGAAGAAAAATGTTGCTGAAACTTTAAGTTAAAGTAGCATAACATGGCCATTAACTATCAGAAAGTATTAGTAACCAACAAATCATTCAGATGCATAGCAAACTGTGGGTGTCGTGTAGACAATGATAAAACAAAACAGAACTCTATGCATAAGTAAGACTCATAAAAAATGACCACCCAGTTGAAAATTACAAATTAAATTTGGATTTAAAAATAATCTTAGTCATAAGTGATTTTACATTGCTATCCAACAATGGAGTCAAGCAACTCAACTTTAGATCTAAAATCTGCATCTTTAAAATGGTAACACTGCAGAGTCAGGTTTGCTGCAAAGTGCTTGAAATTTCAGCATCCCTCACTTTTATAAGACCCTTCCAAGATCCTAAAGATTATATGATTTTGCAAAATATTCTAAAGTTAAATATTTTAGCCAAATTTTGTAAGAAATATGTCTCCTTCTATTCCAACTTTCTTTCCATTTCCAACCTTTCATTTTGGGTGACAACAGGGTAGCCAAGGACATTTATGAGATCCAGCTAAGGGGAAATTATTTGGAAAAAAAAAAAACATTTAATTTAGATTTACTGGAGTATAGTTTTGGGGTTTACAGAATTTCTGTGTTTAATTAAGTTATTGCTAACCATAAATGGCCCCCACAAGTCCTCTACCAACATATAATAGAGCCAGAAATGGCAGTATGATATGAACATGTCTTTGAAGGCCTAGCTGGAAATATGTGTGAAGGAAGGAAGAAATGAAGAAATGAAGAAGGAAGGAAGGAAGGAAGGAAGAAAGGAAGGAAGGAAGGAAAGAAGGAAGGAAGGAAAGAGGGAGAAAGAAATGAATAATGAATGACTGGAGCCAGAAACTCCCCTTTGGATAGTTTTTCAATCACCAAACATGTAAAGGTATAAGTGAAGAATTTGCTTTTCATCAACACCTAGCCAATATGTAAGTTCTCTCTTATCAGGAAAGAAATACACTGAATAATGCAGCATATAAATCATAAAGGCACCAAATATTTTATTTATTTATGGGAATTACATTAGAATTTTGTCAGAAATCCCATGTTTGTAGAACACAAACCCAGCAGAATTGCTTCAACTAATATGTTTATGAGTGAAATCACTCACTTTCTCCATGCCAACATATTGGGTCACATCTAAGTGTACCTGATTTATCATAGTCTATCATAGTCTGAAGATTCAAGATGAAAAGGCATAAGAAATGGCTACAACAAGCCAATGTGAAGAAACAAGTGCTCAGTGACAAAATTCCTCACATAGTCATTGATTAAGCAATGCATGGAGCATCACAATGTTTGGTTATATTACATGTGGCTTGAGACTCCTGATTTTGACACACTTGAAGGGTAGTTTTTATAGTCATCCTAAATTTATTAATGAAAACTATGAAAATTCTGATGAAAATTAGTAGAATATGATGAACCAAAATGATAAAATGAGCAAGGGAAGAATAGAACTTACTCTGGCATTGAGAAGTAAATTATAACAAAAATTAGACCACACTAAAAGCAATAATTCATTGAAAGGAAGACACAAATTTTTAAAAAGAATGATTAGATTCAGATTATTTGAAAATCCAATTAGTGAAGTAAATATAAATACATTGGTAAAGACAATTTTTGCTAATTTGACACAAAATTTTGACATAAACAAAATAACACAAAACTCACAATAATCTTTACAACAAGGATATAGTAGAGAAAAAACTTGTTAATGCAGAGAGTATTTAAGATTACTTACTGTATAAGTAACCTTGAAATACCATGAAATCTTATAGTCCATACATGAAAGAAAGTTGATACTTTTCCCAAATTTGAGAATAAGCCTAAAAATTTACTTGACATTGCTAAAGTGATTTGTGAAGCTGAAAGTTTTCAGATCCATCAATAAAATATCCCAGAAATTTCCATCCACTATTCCAGAAGATAGATTGAATTATTGTTCCATGTAAAGAAATTACAAAATCATTGTCATATGAAGAGGCAACCAAAGAGTATGCAGTGTATTTCCTGCAACAAAATTCAGTATAAAAAGTATTATAGAGCTATATCAGGCAGTTAATTATATGGATTTTCAAATGTGATATTTGCTAGCTTTTTAAAATATTTACTTTTTGCTATTTCTTTTCTTATTCTAAATAATTACATATTAATCTAAGTTTGTATTTTTACTATTGTGTTATTTTTCATTAGTAGGGCCCCAAAATTGCATAATTTAATTTTCACACATCATAAAACCTAGGTTCATACCCAGAGTTCCTAGATTTGCTAAGAGATGAGTTTGGTTTTTAATTCAGTAATTTCCAGGAGAGATGATATTAAGCTATTACTTAGGATAATAATAGTACTGCTGGGCAGCCCGGGCGGCTCAACAGTTTAGCGCCGCCAGAGGCCGGGGCGTGATCCTGGGCACCCAGGATCGAGTCCCATGTCAGGCTCCCTGCATGGAGCCTGTTTCTCCCTCTGCCTGTGTCTCTGCCTCTCTCTCTGTTTTACGAATGGATGAATAAAAATCTTTAAAAAAAAAAAAAAGAGTACTGCTGTTATAGATGTGAAAATTAAATGAAATATATATATATTAACATACTATAATATATAAAGCTAAATGGTTCAAATTCTTCATGCTCTAAGTGAGCCTGAAATTTCCCTTAAAAAGATGAGGACTTATTTTAAGAGAATTTATGTATTTTTTCCTACTACTTTACTTACTATAAAATACATGGCCATTTGGGGGGAAATTATAGAATTATAAAAAACAAAATCACTATCATTTATAAACTGGTGATTTAAACATATATAGGAAGTTACATAATACATATATATAATATTAACATATAAAGACACATACACATAAATAACTCTTGAAATACAAGTCAGAAATCAACTTAGGATCTGACCACACAAAATCTCAGTCCTCCACACTTTCAGTACAGCCAGTGCCCTGTCTCATATCTATATCTCAATTTCTCATGAATCACCCACTTCCTATTTCATTATTCCCTAATTCTATTCCTTTATTCTAGTGTCTTCATTAGCTTTCCATCACCAACATATTTTAATTTTTGTCTTGTATGAAATTCTCACCTTAGGTGTATTTCCTAAGATGTGGAAGATCCCATAGCCTCCACTAATATATGATCATTTAGTTTTATGTTTATACCTGTTGTCACATAATCTGTCAGTTGTTTTATAGCTCCTTAAATATGTATATTCATTTTCCAGCTAGACTGTAAACTTATTTCAGATAAAAGGTATATAAAACAATATTAGCTTCAACTACAATAATACTAAAATCTAAATTCACAATGACCATCACAAGAAGTTTGTTACTCACATATATGAAATCTGGGAAGAAGGGGACTTGTATAATGACTCTATTCCATGAAGCCTTCAGGGATCCAACTTCTAAAGCTGCCACATTACCCAATTCCAAGGCGGTACTATTCATAGGGTACAATTCACAATGAGAATTGGTGCCCACTGGAGTTGGCCAACCTTGCAGCCCTCTAGGGTCTCTCCAGTCACTGCTCTAGTACTCTCCAAGGGGGCCTCATGTTTAGGCTCCAAGATGACCTATACCCACACTGTGGGGCAGCAAAATAAGAAAAGAAGACAAAGACGATGTTCATATCTCCAAAAGATGTCCTAGAATCCACCATAGAATATGTTACCTTGCAGGGCATTGGCTAGAGCATATGACCTCGACATGCCCATAAGCATCTGGAAAGGAAGCTGGGAACTTCATTTTGTGTTCTGGAAAGCCCTGAGTCACTATAAGGAAAGAGAAAAGGGAGCAAATGAGGAAATAAAAATAAAGTGAAGATGCCATTATGAGAAAGAAAACAAAGGAAAAGAGATTCCAAAACTGGGAAAGATTTTTCCTATTTTGTTCAGATTGTACATCATTATAAAGGCTTACTGGAAAATAAACTCTTATGTGAGATATATAAGTACATGGTAAACAGAAAATATATATTTATGTATCTCTTCATAAGGAAAAAAAAACCCTATTTAAAGGCATTCCCAATTTTTAAAGTTGCATTAGCAAAGTAGTAGATGATGATTCTGAGGGAAAATGCATGTTATTTTTAAAGTTTCCACTATGTCAATAATATTCTGTTGTGGCCTAAGTACTCAGTACATGCCAGGTACTATTTGTAAACCAAAGACATCTGAATATGTCATGATTAAAAATGTGTTATTTCTACATTATGTAAACCATGCAAATTTCTCTTGCAAAGTGCTGGTGGGAAAAGAGATGGTAAAGAGTGAAAGGATGAAACTATGAATAGTTTTCATTGAAAGAGATTATACCAAAAAGTGCTAGAGTATTTCAGACTTTATATCTTCCAGCTGGTGTGCAAAACCCTCTCTTCAACTTCTTCACTGGAACCAGCATAAATACTACCTTACTGAAGTGACATACCTAAGAGGACATAAAACAAGGTGTGTCCAGAAATGTTTTGAGGTTAACCTTGAACTAGAGTACAAAATGGTCTATCCAAATTTAAATACTGCAGGGGAAAGAAGGAAGAAAAATATGAATAAAATTTTCTTTGATGTTAAGGAATAAAACATTCTATCCTTTCTATTCTGCTGCTCTCTTTGATTATCTAAAAAGAAGCCTATATCTAAAATTAGAGTTAAAAGGGAATTCCAGTGACCCTTTACCAGCAAGTGGCCCAATGTGCACCTGTGAGACCCCCTTTATTGGGGTTGCAGACACAAGGGGGACATGTTCATTGCAGCTTAGAACAGATGGAGTCAGTACAAGCAAAAAGTAATTTCTTATATAAGCTCAATGAATCTAAACCTGTCTGATGTTTTCCAAGGGTAATTTGGAATAGATTCAGATAGTTCCAAACCACAGTATTTGGGCTTTAGCATGATCTTGTCTGGTAATGATTTAAATTTGATAACAAGCCAGAGTTCCAATTTTTTATCCCCTCTTCCCCCAAATTGATGTAGCGAGCTATGAATTTATCATGCACCAAAATCATTTTTATATTGGTGTCCTACCATTCTACAGATAGATCATATTTTCAATAAAAAGAAAAACTAATTTCATGTTCATATTTTCCATTTGTAGAACCCATAACAAATATTTAACTTTCTGATGGTTAACTTTCTACAAGCTTGTTTCAGTTAGTAGAAAGAAATGTGACTCTATCTGTGGCTCACAAAAGCCCCATGCGTGGCACAACACAATTTTGAGAAGATACAGATGGAAAGAGTTTATTCTCAGTGTGAAAAGCTATAATTTATTTTTTGGTAAATAAATAAATTAAAGACGATTCACATTTGGATTTGACCAGAAACAAATGTGAAGGGCCTTCTCTAGTATACAATGGTAGCTTCAGCATCCTTTTATGTAAACATGACCTGAGCCAGCCATAGGCATTGGTATTTGGTGAATAATAAACAATGGAGGGGCCTGATCCCTACTATTAGGCATTGAGAGTCTGCAACAACCTAGTAAATGTACCAGAGCCATGTGCCTGCTCTGGTAAAATAGCTGATATGCCATTCACCTTGATAGAAATAGAGGATGACAGACTTTTTACTGTGAATGTCATCATCTTATGTGAAAAAGGAAAGAAAGGATTGATGAATACAAGTCTTCCCAACTTCATTATCAACAATTCTATTTCTCTAATCCTTTCACCAAATTTTCACATAACATGGCTTCAAATCTCCTCAACATCCTGTCATTTCTGAATAAATGGCAGTCTATGTCTCCCTTAAAGTATAATGCCCCAAACTGAGCATTATGAACTGAGCATAATCTAATCATTGCAGAATTGTTGTTCTAATACCAGTCTTTATTGAGCTTTTACTTTTTTACGAATGCAGATTCTATGGTAACTGTTTGTAAAATACTAATAACAATATAATAATAACAACAGCAAAGTGATAATAACCAACAAAAGAGAGAAAATCACACAAACTCACCAGACCATGAGCTCCAGCTGAGATAGTACTGCTTACCGATTCCAGGACTTCCCCAGCATCTACATTCTGCCTGGCAGATGGTCAGTGCTCAATAAACATTTACTGGTTAAATTCTACTGCAGGATAAAGGATTTGGACCAAATTCATTATCAGAACTATCCAGATAAAATTGTAAGAAAATCAGAATTAGAAGTGATCTGTGGAGAAACAGGCTTTCCAAGACAGTGACATGCTGAAGCCTGAGAAATTATTCAAAACACCTGTATATAGATTCTTACATCTTCTAAAGGGGGCACATGGCTTTGCTAAGGCTGAGCCTGGTGCAGAAAAAATGCTTATAAAATGTTTGTGAGCATTCCTGAAATAAATATACCTAGTTTGTTAGTTTAAGGTGCTCCAAATGGTGAGTATAAAGAGATGAGAACAAAATAACTCCGATCTGGCATTTATAAGTCCCTGTCATTGCTCTAAAGGAAACTCAGGTGAGATTGATTCCATCAATTTCTGCTCCATGTGAACTTAATACTTCCAATAAGAATTTGCATCTTAATCCAATTAAGTCAAAAATTTCATTTACCCTTATATTCTGTGTGCATGTGTGTGTGTGTGTGTGTGTGTGTGTGTGCACATGGTCATGTCAGTTGTCTCTTCCTAAATACCTGACACTCACCAGAATTCGTGTGAGGGTATAGATTTAAAAACCAATTATGTCAACAAGCATCAACACCTCTGTAAATAAATTGAGGAATCAAAATTCAGAAATGAAAGCTATAATATTTTACCTTCAAAAAAGTATTAAATGAGATATAGATAGAAAAATGCTTAAGTGTAAATAATGAAGAATAAAATGTGTTCATCTGAGGCAAAAATAGGAAATCAGAATTTATAGTTGTGCTAACAAAATGTCATAAAACACCAAAAGGTCTTTTGGCATTTATAAAAACAAAATTCTAACAATTATCAGTATAGATGATGAAGATGATAGATAGATGGAGGCATATATGCATTCCAAACTACATAAACTTAAATACACAGGGTTTCAGGATGATGTATACAAATAGAGATAGGTTTTAATAAGTAAGGGTGATAGCCCACAGTGCAGATCTTGTACAAGAAGCCAGAACTTAGAAATCAGAGTGTATCCACAAACACAAGAACCAAAAAGAGCAGTCTCATCCAAGAAAAGAGAACTAGAGTTAGTGAACTTGAAAAAACAAATCTGCACATTGGTCTGGAAATGTAACACAGGTGAAGACCACATACTCTGAGCCATGAGATGAAAAAGATTTCCAAAAATTGTGAAACTCAGATTCACACTTATTTATAAGGTACAGAAACCTGTGTGAAGAAGCAAACAACGGAATTGATCAAGAATCATTTAATTATGTTGAGATATGACAGAAATAATCTGGCAGGGGCAGGGATGGGGTGGTCACGGTGGTGGGAGGGGATTGCCTTCACAACTTGGTCATGCACCTGACTCTCACAGGTCACCAATTTTCACAAAAGAATATACAATTACATTTTTCAAGTTTGTTCTAAAAATTACTTTAATTTTTTATTTTTAATCTTAATTTTAATTCCAGTAGAGTTAACATTTAAAAAAGAATATATAGGGATGCCTGCGTGGCTCAGCAGTTGAGCACCTGCCTTCCACCCAGGGCATGATCCTGGAGTCCCAGTATCGAGTCCCACATCGGGCTCCCTGCATGGAACCTGCTTCTCTCTCTGCTTATGTCTTTCATGAGTAAATAAATAAAATCTTAAAAAAATACATAATTAAAATTTTTAAATAATAAGGAAAAACATACATGAGCAAGTCAATAGATTCAAAACCAAAAATCTCATACTCAAAATAGTAGGGCAATCTGGAAATGACTTTAAAATAAGTATCATTAAAATGTTTAAGTGAATAAACAAAATAATAAAATAAGAAAGAAGATTGAGATGTTCAGTAATTTTAGACATTTTTCAGTTAAATGTATAAGTAGATACAGAATATATATCTAGATACAGATATAATCTAAGCTTCAAAATCATCAATGAGGAGAACAATTTACAAAAAGGGTAGATAAAAAAAGAAAAGAAAACAGCAATGATCAATGAAAGTCCAGGAAAAACATAGTCCAAGATGATAAAATTATAATCAACCACATTAGCAATTACAATCAATGAAAATAAATTAAACTTACTTATTGACATAGAGATTTGAGATTGGATTACCACACTATATTTACCAAACACAAATTTAAAACACAATAACACAGAAATGTTAGCATAAAATGATGGGGGAAAAGAACAGGCAAATATTTATCAAAATAATGCTTTGATAAGGATATTAATAACAGACAAAAAGATGAATAGGGAGAAAATATGACTATTAATTAATAAAAGAAAAAATGGGGGCGCTTGGGTGGTTCAGTGGTTGAGTATCTCCCTTTAGCTTGGGGCGTGATCCCAGAGTCCCAGGATTGAGTCCCACATCAGGCTCCCTGCATGGAGCCTGCTTCTCCCTCTGCCTGTGTCTCTGCCCCTCTCTCTATGTCTCTCATGAATACATAAATAAAATCTTTAAAAAAAAAGAAAAGAAAGAATTGTCTAAGAAGTTATAACAGCCATCAGTATAAATGTATCTAAAAATATAGCCTCAACCTCTTTAAGGCAAAACTCTGACAAAAGAACAAGGAGAAACTGAAAAATCCATAACACATTAAGAAATTTCCACGTACTTCTCTCTGAAATTCATAGACTGAACACACAGAATATTAGTAAGGATGTAGATGTAGATGGAGTCAACAATTTTGATCTAATATAGATATATAGAACCATGCACAAAACAGGGAATACACATTCTTTTAAGCATATATGAGTTATTTCAGAAATTGATCATGTAGTACTAAAAAAATAAGCTTCAATTAATTCTAAATATCAATACTAAAGTTCTATTGATTAAAATAGGATCTTGCTGACCTTTTACAGGCAGCTATTGGGGGTTTTTAGTATGGGAGTGATATGATCTTAAGTTTTCAGAATCCTTGTGGCTGCTGTGTAGAAAAGAAATTGGATTGAAGGTTTAAGACAAAAGCAAAGAAACCAGATTTCTTGATAAATGGAAGGCTAAAGAAACCAGAAACAAAATTAGTGTAACAAAACAGCTCAAAATTGGGAATAAAATATCTAGTTCATATTTACCTCAATATTTATTTTCATCACATAGAAATACGAGGTCAGTATAGACGAAAATAATAGTCCTGCTATACAGTTAATGTATCCGTCAGAATGCGATATACACAGAATTTCTGAACGTTTTTTTTTGGTTTTAAGAAAAACACATTTAAGAGAGTTGGAATAAAGCCAAGAAACTACACCATTGTGGTAGCCCTGATGGGTCAAACTGCCTGATAGTTTCTCTCACTATCTCTGAAATTGATTGCTATTTGATGTTGGGTTCCTTGGGGTCTTGGATATCACAATGGCTTCAAAAGAAAAAAAATGACTCATTGTTTACTTACCAACTTGAGTTAATTTATCAAAAAGAAGATCACTTAACAAGGTAATTTATCATCTTTTACCACATATAATGCTCATATTTCAAGTTCTCCAAAGAAAACACAAAAATCGACCATCTTCTAGATAAAAAATTAAAGAAAGAAGTGACCAAAGGAGAGGCAGTAAGAGAAAAAAATACCCTTTGTTTAATTATTAGGCTTTAATATAAAAGATTGGCACAAAATTTTCTTAGGTTTGGCTACCTAAAGGACCTGTACTATTTCACATTTTTCTAATTTTTAAACTTCTCATCCTCTTTTTTTCCTTTCCTTATAAGAAGCTGAGTGTTGACTGAGCTCAATATTTAGATTCAATTTGCAGCACATTCTTTTTTAAATTGTAAAGCATTTAAGACCATTTCTTACTCATCTTTTTTACGTGCTTGTCTTTGTCCATCAGGGCATATACACAAGCATTCACAAGCTACAATTTTGTCTTTAATTTTCTGACTTTATTTTTTTTTTAAGATTTGATTTATTTATTTGAGAGAAAAAGATAATAAGCAGGGGGAAGGGCAGAGGGAGAAGACTCCCAGCTCAGCAGGAAGCCCGATGCGGGGCTCCATCCCAGGGCCCTGGGATTATGCCCTGAGCCAAAGGCAGAAACTTTGTCTTTGTGGACTAAGCCGCCCAGGGGCCTTAATATTTTGATCTTAAAAGTACTTTTTCCCCCCACTAACTACATAAAGCTTCCCTGTTAAAGAAGCTTTTATCCTTACTCTTTTGATATTTCACAATTTCCTCCTGGAGCCATTAAGAAGGAAAGCATAGAGCAGCCCGGGGTGACTCAGCGGTCTAGCACAGCTTTTGGCTCAGGGCATGATCTGGAGACCTGGGATCGAGTCCCACCTCAGGCTCCCTGCATGGAGCCTGCTTCTCCCTCTGCCTGTGCCTGTGCCTCTCTCTCTCTCTCTCTCTCTGTCTCTCTCTCTCATGAATGAATACATTTTGAAAATCTTTTTTTTTTTTTTTTAGTTTTGTTTGTTTTTTCAGCTTTAAGTTTTTTTTTTTTTAATTAACTTTTATTGGTGTTCAATTTACCAACATACAGAAAAACACCCAGTGCTCATCCCGTCAAGTGTCCACCTCAGTGCCCGTCACCCATTCCCCTCCAACACCCGCCCTCCTCCCCTTCCACCACCCCTAGTTCGTTTCCCCGAGTTAGGAGTCTTTATGTTCTGTCTCCCTTCCTGATATTTCCCAACATTTCTTTTCCCTTCCTTTAAAAAAAAAAAAAAAAGAAGGAGAAGGAAAACAGCTTCATCCACTATGTAGCCATTTAATGTATTTTAGGATTGTGCTGGTCTTTCCCTCAACTGTCTTAGGTTTATGATGGGAAAACACTATCATCAAGCTAAGAATTGTGTATGCTCTTTAAACTATGTTATATTATTAACTGGGAAATAAACCTAGGAAAAATGTGGTGAGGGCACTGCTGAATAACATGATTATAAAAAGAAAAGGATTAAGATTTAAGTTGATAGTTACACAGAGTGAACGAAATGTTTGAATGTTGTTTGGGATTGTTCATTTCAACAAAGTCTGTCATGCTCAATAAGTTCCAAATGATAGTGTGGGAACATGTGAAATTGAAATTAGACTGTTGGCGAAATCTGAGAGGAGATACAGAAAATCAGAACATGCTACTCCCAGCTCCCAGCTATGCCTTAGGCTAGCATTTTCACTATCAGTCACTTAAAAGTTTCTGCTCAGGTTATCTACTCCTAAATTGTGCTATTTCTCAGAAATTACACTAAACTATCCAATAAACTCATTCAGTTATTTTAAGTCAATGTATTTAGAACTTAAGTATTTATAAAAAGCAATCATTCATGAAAAAGCTTCAAAATACCTTAAATATTGAGTCAGTTTCATATAAACTTTTATGAAAAGAGCATATAAAGAAGAGCTTTTAAAAAGGAATAATGATTAAATGTATTTAATTAAATTTCATCATTGACTTATATGTTTATATACCAAGAGGAATACCCAAATTATATTTAAATAAATGTATTTATAGTCATAAATTCAACAATCATTTATTAAGGTTTTACCAAGCACAAAAACACTAAGGATTGTATAGCAATAGCAAGATAAAAAAAATGGCTATCTCTCTGCAAAAAAACTGTACAACAAATAGAGCTGTATAGACAAGTAAATCTTGTTATACGAAGCCTGCTTCTTCATCCAGTCCTTCAAGAAGAAATAAAGGAATTCCTCCTAAGTATCTGACACTCTTCTGGGGATGGTGGATAGAGAGAATAAGACCAACAATAAGAAAACTAATAACTTCACCCGATTATCTCAAAATTGTGCAATCCATAATTTAAAATGGGATTCTTGTAAGAGATTGGACTAAGAAGTAGTGTAGTGTCCTATGATGGAGATCCATGGAACTGCTGAGGATCCATTGCCTCCTTGGACAAGAAAAATTGTTTTGGTTTACATTTCATAGGGACTAGCTACTCAAAGCCTTATTCCCTCTGTGAAATCACATCTGTTGCATTGTTATCATACAGACTATAATGCTTCTCTTACCATACATCATACAATTATTTTACACCAAGGAATATAGCTATAGCTATATTTTATCCTTTCTACTTTCATCTTTTTCTGATCCCTTATAAAATATTGCTATTTAAATGAGTCCAAAATATCAAGATTCCACAGCTTCTGACATATGGAAAAAAAATCCTTTTTCTCTGACCGGTGTGTGTGTGTGTGTGTGTGTGTGTGTGTGATGGTCACAATTAATTCATTTAAAACAAATAACCTTTAAAAAAATGGAATACTGTTTAGCTGGAACATCCCCAGGTAGATTGTTAAACACTACTACCAGTCTATTTGGCAGTAGTTCTGTCCTGCGGCGAATATACCTATAAGGTTCTGACAAAGGCTCTTGCTTCCCAGGACTCATGAAAAGGCAATGAAAATCATGGTTATTATTTCTGCACAAATAACTCACATAAAGTAAATGCCAGCGCAGTTTCTATTATTAAAATAATTCCACATTTCAGGAAAGTTGCATTTATCACAGTTTGAACTCTCTCAGCGCAATAGATGCCCTGTTATTGCAATTCCAGACACAACCCCTTATCCATATGGCATTTCAGTCTTTGCTCAATTATTCTTCCCCACTAGTTAATAAAGTAAACAGAATGGTAATTATTATTCCTATTTTCTCCAGAAGAGTAAACCAAAACTTGGGAAGGATAACAAATAATTGCAGATGAAGAACTCTAAGCTACTTTTTAAAATTCTTAGTTCACTGTTCTTCCCACAATATCATAAAGCCTTTACAATGATAAACTTGAAATCCTGGAAGAATAATTCCTTGCACCTAAATGCAAACTGATGCATTCAGAAAAATTAGACGATTTTTCCATGTAGAGCAAATGGTAGAATGTATAGCCAAAGATTTTTGAACTGTGATGTTAATGCTAAATCCTCTAATTCATACTCCTAAACACTCTGTGTTCATTGTTCATGTAAAAGGAAAATCAGAATGACATTCAAAACTATTTCCTTCACTGATAAGATTTCACAAACCAAATTCTTCATTTTCTAAGATTTTACTATGACGATTAATAGTCTTAAATTAGAGTTTATACTGTTTTTACATTATATCTCATTTGATCTATACAAATACTTTGGGAACTAGAAAATATTACCCTGTCTTATGGGGGAGTAACTTGGCATAGAAAGATGAAGTGAAGGGCCACTAGTCTAGCATTATTTTAACTACATTTGCATAGGATGAGATTTTTCTGGTAGTGTTGAGACCAGGACTTCAATCACATTTCATGTAGATAATTTGATCTACTTTGAAAACAGTAAAGTCAAAATATTGGCAAAATGAAATAACACCAAGAAATTCTGAAAGTAAAATAAACTTCTCTAATTTTTGAAACTCCTTGATTGAGTTATGCTCTCATATCAAATGCTTCAATAATGTCTAATATACATTTCTGTCACTGAGTTACTGGCCTTGAGGAAGGCATTACTTCCTACTCTCCTATGTATTTCTAGGACCAGCTTAAAGTTTGGCAACTATTGGCATTAAGTAAATTCTTGGTAGATGAATGAATAAACTAACTAGATGATGCTTTTATTTTTAAAACTTTTAAATAATGAAAAATCTTTGATCAGAGATATTAATCAACCTGACCAAAATCATCGTAAGACTTAATTTAGCTGCCTAAGGTACACACACTATATATCTTAGTCATTCTTAACCTTCATGTTCTCAAAATAATCTAAATAAAGATGATTTTTACAGAGTTTGTAATGATTTTTAAGTATGCTTTTTATTAGAAGTCGATAAGATATCCCCAAATTCCTGCACTCCAATGAGACCATACTGATTCCTTAAAGAGAAGAAATCAGGATTTCTGTGATTATATAGAAGACAAGTAAATGAAAAATGGCTGATTTTCAGTTGGAGTTGTAGAGGAAAGTTGCATAAAATGTAAACTGTCATATCCCCTTTCAAATGCCATTTAGATGGCCAGTGAGGAGATCTAGACCTACTCATTTTTCCTCTAAGAATAGCTTCATAAGATGAATGCGGAAGAAAAGAAATTCAATACACAACTGAATCTATTTGGCTTTAAATTAAGATACACTATGTGTGAAAAGTCACTTTTAAAGCTTAAAGAACAAATGAACCTGTGCTTTGCCTCTCATGGCTTTCTTCCTAATTTATTACTGACAATGGAGGCAGTGTAAGAACAGTGTGATAGTGACAATTACCAATGACTGAACTAGGCTTTGAACAATTGCTGAAAGTCTAGGGCAAGATTCTCTCAGAATGACAATCACATTAAAATATCTGCACCAACTTTCCCAATCTTCTGCCCAAACTCCTTCAGTCACTGAGAGAATAACTGTAGGGTTCTTTGAAGGACCTAGGAAGAGATGTTCATCAACTTATGGCTGATCTTGCCAAGCAGCAAGTGCTGGAACCAGGACATTTTTAGCACACCAGCAGAGCTCAGTGCACATCCATCAACACATCTGAGTGGGATTGGCAAGTCCAGCATCATCCTTCTTGGACAGCTGCATAGGTTTATGGAATTTGTATGGTGGGGAGTACAATCTTTAGGGAGAACACACACGTGATTTTCCAAAAACCAGGATAATATTAGGCAAATGAGCCCTTTCATTGGTTTTCTAAAGAATAGAAAGACTTTAAGAAAGGATTTAAAGAATAATGATGCTACCATTGACCTGCAGTTGCTGAATGTTTTATGTACTGTTTCTAATGATAACAATTGAATGCAAAATGTATTTTTATACATTTTTAACAGAAAACTATCTTCCAAGTTAAAGGTTGAAAGAAAAAATGTAAATCTCTGTGAGAGGTATGAATTCCATCCATGATTAGGTGAAGAAAGAAGGCAGATTAGAGCAAATGTTTTAAATGATTTAACGTACAAAATCAAATAATCTAAATTATCTAATTCTGGAACCATTTCCTTCAGTATATGTGAGAGTACTATTCAAGAAGATTATAAACATGAGTTAGGTAAAACAACAGTTTTTGAAGTTTGAGACAACAATCCTAATTATGTCAGTTATCTTGAGGTGATGACATGTAAACTTAGAGGTGAGTTAGTAGGACACAGTGGATATCATAAGTGAAATTTTTTAGCTAGCTACTGTGATTTATATCATGTTAAGAGTCTAACATTTCAATTAAACCACAGCCAAAAAACAGAGATACTAGGAAATATCTAGGCACTCATACGTAGCCAATACCCTCTAATAGAATCACCCAGCTATCATCCATCATTGCATTTGTCTAACTGTCTGCTTCTCCCTTCAAATACTAATCTACTTTCTGAGAACCACCCTTTCCCTCAGATGCTGGAAAGTCAGTTAATGTATGGCTATAATTTAGCATTTCCACATGTTCCCAATGTCTCGTGTTTCCTCTTTTGAATAGGAACATAGATAGACTAGCAGACTGGCAGTCACACCCGTTCCATAGTTCTGGAAAGAAATTTAGAACGGTGGTTACCAAATGAAACTCAGTAAGTTTTCTTCAGTGTGCAGTGAAATGAGAAAAAAAGAAAAAAGGAAAAAAAGATAAATAGTGAATTTTAAATAAAATAAAATGGACTCCTTTTTTTTTGTAACTTGTGCTTTTTCATTGAATAAAATGCCCTTTAAATAAACAAAAGATGTTATAAAGGATGAGAGCTACTTAATTTTGTTCCTTATCTTAATAAAATAAAAACATCAAAACTGTACTGCCTGATTCCTCCAGTTTTACCTTATTCTTAGTAATAGTCTCTACAAGCAAAAGATATTCAACTAGTTCAGAGTTTCACATGGAAATAAATGTGTTACTCATTAAAAAATAGTTAATTCGTATCACTATTCTAGTAAATATAGTTTTTTTTTTCTGTCACTAATCTGTATAGCCTTCTAGTAGTGTGAAAGCCGAAACTGTTTTTGTGAAATGGCTTCTGTATATCCATGTGTGTTTTTGCCTGTCTCTAGTTCCTTTTCCCCTCTATGTCCTCTCTCCTATATCTGACTTCTCCAAGAATCTGCCATGGTTTCATAGACTATTATTAAACATCTGTTCAAACTTCTGAATCTGAGCTTTTCTTGCTTAGAACAGCTAAATGTACTGGGGCGCCTGGGTGGCTCAGCCAGTTAAGTGTCCAACTCTTGGTTTTGGCTCAGGTCAGGTCAGGGTCCTGGGATCAAGGCCTCAGGCTCCATACTCAGCAGGAAGTCTGCTCATTTCCCTCTCTCTGCCCATTCCTTTGCTTGTGCTGTCTCTAAAATAAAAATGTAAATTAAAAAAAAAAAAAGAACAGCTAAATGTACTGATGACAAAAGAAGGCATCATTTTAAATCAAATGCACTCTAAATAAAGTTCTAGATTACTTACTAATAATTAGAGCTGGGGTCTGAGTTTGTACTGAGACAATGGACTATTTTGCAGCAAAAGTGAAAGTGAATTACCACCTCCATAAAATCAGGGCTTCCAAGCACTTGGGACCACCATTCACAGTGAGAAATTCATTTCAAATGAGGACTCAAAGAACACATTGACAGAGACAGAACCAAATATCTACAATTGAAGCTAAAGTGAAACAATACTTATCTTTATTTAGAACAATGCACTCTGTTTTTTATTGTACCATTTTTTAAAGCTGACCACATTGCCATATTGATCTCATGATCCACTAATGTGTCATGACTCGCAGTTTGAAAATTGTTGCCATAAAGCATATGTCGTAAGGCTCCTACCAAATTGCACAGCAATATAAAGTTCAAAACAAGTAATTTCCCTTAAATCAATATAAAATTAATAAATTAGCCTTATCAAATGCTTTTCAAGTGTGTGGCCTTTGAATTCCTAGAGGAAAGAAACATATTTTTATCTCATAGGTCTCAGCTTCCCTTTCATCTGCTCTGATTGGCTCTATCTCAACAATCAAATCCTTGATTTTTCTCCAGATAAGTTTGTTCTAAACTATAGAAGAACAGCAGAGGAAAGATAAATAAACTCTGAGGATACTGCTTTTAGCATTATGATGATTCAAATATTGGCTTAAAATTCTGAATTATATGTATAAACTTCTGAACACATGTTCTTAAAAAATCACTAAAGAAATGATGGTTATCTTAGGTTGTCTATTTTAAGTTTATATAATAAATTATCTGCAGTGTTTTCTAATTTATTTCAAATAAATAAAGGGTAGGTGAAATTTTAGGCTGGCATGTATCATGGATGTATGTGTGTGTGTGTGTGTGTGTGTGTGTGTGTATGGGTATGTGTGTGTACAAGGACACTCATACTCTTACTAAGGCAAGGAGACAAGGCTTTCAAGTCTAAAGATAGATGAGTAGTACTTCAAGTTCTGCTTCCAGGGATCCCTGGGTGGCGCAGCGGTTTAGCGCTTGCCTTTGGCTGCCTTTGGCCGCCTTTGGCCCAGGGCAAGATCCTGGAGACCTGGGATCGAATCCCATGTTGGGCTCCTGGTGCATGGGGCCTGCTTCTCCCTCTGCCTGTGTCTCTGCCTCTCTCTCTCTCTGTGACTATCATAAATAAGAAAAAAAAAAAAAAGTTCTACTTCCAATTTCTTCACCATTATGTAATTTTTAGAATTTCTTCTAAAAGTTCCTCTTCTGCAAAATGAAGCCATAATCACACCTGCCTCACAAGCCATTGTCAGGGACAAATTAAATAATGTAAGCAAAATTCAAAGTGCATCTAATACTGTATATTAACTATACTGGAATTAATTTTTTTTAATTAGCTTCTCTTGTCTTCTTTAAATTAATAACCACACAGAAATTCCAATCTGTGGGCTATGTTCCAATTGCTATATCAGACATCAGCAAGCTATGGTTCACAGATCAAATCCAACCTACCACTTATTCATTTATGGCTTGTGAACCAGGAATGGTTTTTATATTTCTAAATGATTGATGGGGGTTAAAAGAAGAAAAATATTTTGTGACAATTAAAATTAAATGAAATTCAAATTTCAGTGTCCATAAATAGTTTAATTTGAACACAGTATAGGTCATTCATTAATGTATTGTCCATAGGCTAATTTCATGCTACAAAAGCAGAGTTTCATAGTTGTAACAGATACCATATGGCCTGCAAAGCCCCAAATAAATATTTATTATTTGATTCTTTATGGTTCACCAAATCTGGACTACAAAGTGAAAAGAAACACAGGGCAAAATGTGAATGATAGTTATTAGCTCTGTAATTAATTCAATATAGTTATTTTAAAATATGGCAAAGATCATTCTTAACCATAGTATTTTATATGAGTATATATCTTTCAACATGAATTACATAACCTATTTCTGAACAGTGACATGGTATTTTGCTTCAAAAACTAGTAAAAAATATAGAGAGACTTTTTATTAACCCAATAGTTTATAGCACACACCCAGGCATTGATATTAAATTGTATTACCATAATTAAATAGATGCCCATTTATAATAAAACCCTAAACATTGTCTTCCACAAGCCTTACATCTATCATCATAAAAGAAAATTCAGCATTCCCCCAAATCAAACTAACTCTATTTAAGGAACATTTTACTAAATTTCCAGAACCAAAAAAACTACTGATTTCAACAGAAGCTAAGCACTAGTATTTGAAAAGGTAAGAGGATTTTATTTATACATTCAACAGTGCCAATGAAATGGAAATGAATAAACTTCATGGAAATGACTTTTTTATTATTTGCTGACAAGTACCTAAGCAAAAAAGTACCTACCTTGGCCAGCTAAGCCAAGGAATTCTAATGGGTCTATGAGTCAAAAAATAATGTTGAACAGAAACAGAATTTACTTCTTCTAAATCTCAACACTTTATAATTTTTATCAAAGAATGAATCATCACTAAATCTTGATTTAATTTTCAAAACTTACAAGAGGAAATGGTCAAGTAAAAGTATAAAGTATTATATAAATTATAACAAGCAATATTCGATCTTCATAGTATAGAACAGTACTTTCTGGAATGGAGGGTAACCCCACCTCTCCCACCCCTGCAATACAATACATTAAAGTGTGAAAAGAAAATATAATAAAAACCCTATTTCCATTTTTGGCTAATTTTTATAATACATATTGTATTACAATATTACTTATATATAGTTTATAAATGAATAGATATACCTATAATGAGACTGTATCATGAGAATGTTCTTCTTACAGGTAACCAAAATTAACTGAGAACTATTGAACTAAATTACTCTCCCAATATCTCTGATGAACATAGATACAAAAATCTTCAACAAAATATTAGCAAACAAAATACATTTTAAAAATCATACATGATCAAGTGGAATCCGTTGCAAGGATGCAAGCCTGCCTCAACATATGCAAATCAGTCAGTATGATATGTCACGTTAACAAAGGGAAGGATAATTATTTGACATTTTCAATAGATTCATAAAAAGCATTTGACAAAATTCAACATCCATTTATAATAATAATAATAATTTTTTAAAAACTCTCCACAGAATGGGAAGGGAAAGAATGTACCTCAACATATGAAAAGCCATATATGAAAAGCCCACAGCTAATACCATATTCAATGGTAAAAAGCTGAAAGCTTTTCTTCAAAGATCAGGAATAAGACAAGGACACTCTTACCACTTTTATTGTACATAATGAAAAGTTGGAGGATACAAAATCAATACACAAAAATTTGCTGTATTTCAATACACTAATAACAAACTATCAGAGAAATTAAGAAAAAAATCCCATTTATAATTGCTTTAAAAAAAAAAAAAGAACTAAGAATGAACTTAACCAAGGAGGTAAAAGACATGTATATAGAAACTGTAAGAGACTAAGGACAAAATGGAATGGAATAGAATAGAAAGTCTCGAAGTAAACCCACAGAAATTTACAGTCAATTAATTTATAATAAAAGAGTCAAGAATATACAATAGGGAAAGAACTGTCTCTTCAATAAAGTGATGGAAAAACTGGACAGCCATATGCAAAAGAGTGAAACTAGACCACTATCTGACAGTATTCACAAAAATTAAAGGATTAAAGAACAGGGATTAAAGGCTTTAACACAAAACCTGAAACCATACAACTCCTAAAAGAAAACATTGGAGGTAAGCAACTTAACGTAGGTCTTGGTGGTGACTTTTTAAATCTGATACCAAAAGTAAAGGCAACTAAAGCACAAATAAAAAAGAGGAACTACATTAAACTAAAAAGCTGCACAGAAAAGGAAGCTATTAATTAAAAAAACATGTTGCATATGAAAAGATCTTCAACATCTTTAATTATCAGGAAAATGTAAGTTAAAACCATAATGAGATGGTTACACCTGTTAGAATGGTTATTTTCAAAAAGACGAAAAATAACAAGTGTTAGCAAGTATGTAAAGAAAAGGGAACATTTGTGCATGGTTAATGGAGATGTAAACTGGTACAGCCACTGTAAAAAACAGTAAAGACACTTCTCAAAAAATTCAAAGTAGAACTTACCACATGATCCATCAATTCCACTTCTGGGTATTTATAAGAAAGAAATGAAAATGCTAACTCAAAAAGTTGTATGTAACCCCATGTTTATGGCAGCATTATTTACAAGAGCCAAAATATGGAAACAGCCTAAATGCCTATCAATGAATGGATAAAGAAACTGTGCTACACTCTCTCTCTCTCTCTCTCTCTCACACACACACACACACACACAGAGGAATATTATTCAGCAACAGAAAAAAATGAAATCTTGCCATTTGCAACAACATGAATGGACCTGGATGGTATTATGCTAAGTGAAATAAATCAGACAGAGAAAGACAAATACTGTATGATCTCTCTGATAAGCAGAATCTGAGGCAGAGGGGGAAAAAAAACCAAGAACATAGATATAGAGAACAGATTGGTGGTGCCACAAGTGGGAGTTGAGAGTGGGGGAAATAGGTGAAGGAGGTCAAAAGGTGTAAAAAAAAAATTAAAGATAAAAAAATAAAATGAATTACTCTGGTTGGGTACTGAAATGCAATTATAATAATTTAAAGATTTTGATTAACAAGCTATGCTAAAATAACTCACAGAAAATTTTGGTTTCTCCCACATTCAACTGTGGTCTCTGAAATATGTTGCCCACTAAAAGAAGCCGGGCTCCTTAAGAAATGGCTGAGTCCAGTCTTGGAGTACAAAGTATACAGGATGAGCTTTGTAAACGAGTGAGAAAGCTGTCAGAACCACTAAGTTTGTGTCCAAAAGACTCGATGCTAAAAGATGCTTCCAGTGACCAAAATTAAGACAATACGAACATCCACAAGGATAATAATTGCAATAGAGTGCCTGTTTAAATTCACAAACATTGATCGGTTTTTGAGGATACTGGGGAACTGACTCATTTTGAAAACTGCTAAATAAATAAAAATTAAATATTTATCCTTTCATTTAAGAAAATACTCAAGGCAGATATAGGAGAAATAAATTGTGCACTTGAAGTTAAAAACAGCATTTTTTTCTAACCAATGGAGTAACTTCTAATCATGTTCTCAGTATAGAAACAATCAATTGAAAGCAATATAACATTATTTTTTCCAAGGAGTTTAGATTTTGATGCCCTGACTGGTTGATTTTGTAAAGATGAATGATTCTGCTACCTAATTTACAACCTCTTGGAATCTGTAGTTCAAATCAATCCTTTAGAGATGGTTAAAGTAAAGAAGTTTTAATAAAATTCTTTCTTTTCAATGTTAATCCTTAAGACCTGAAAAATCCTTTTGAGCTGATAATGTTTCTCTCTCTCTCTCTCTCTCTCTCTCTCTTTTTTTCCCTGCCAGTAGAAATGAAGCCAAATAAAATACTGTATTCCACAGTTCCCTTCAAGGATATAAATGAGGCTGAAAGTGTCCTGGCTTTGCCTTCTAAGCTGGCTAAAATCCCTATAGCCATTTGCTTATCTCAGAGGGACTGGATAGCTCTTCTAAATTATATTTTATATGGTATGCCCCATGTTTTAAGAACCCTTTGGGCAACTGTAAAAAGTCTCATTCTTTAAAGTGGTACATTGAAGATACTTGATCATTTCCCCTTTTCTGTGCTTTTCCACACACTCAACATGTATTTCTCCTGCCACTGTTTGTTTGCCCTTTGAGGTGAGGACAAGACGTCTTAGCCACAGTACAATAGAATCAGGGAAATGAGCTATAAAAGATAACATCATATTGATTAAAAAAAATTCACTCTTCCCTGTTTTTCCGTACTTATCACTCTATACACCACTTAAGAGAGAAATTATCTCAATTACTTAAAACCAGATGTCCTAATTTCATATTTCAATTCTTCTATTTAGCAGTTACAAATTACAATCTCTGGAGCTCAGTTTTCTTGTCTGCTCACAAGGAGGCATCATCATCGTCATCATCACCTTTACCAAACTGCAAAACTGAAAATGAGAAAGTAAATATAAATTTGCTTGTACAATAAATACGTAGTATGAGCTGTCAACAGAATCATCATAAAAGCTCATTTGATGAATAAAAAAGGACTGTCTTTCACGTATTCCACAATATTTATGTTCCATATACTTATGCACCATATGTATTTTACCACAGTGGATTGTCACCAGAACAATGATGTATGAGTTGGAATCCTCAATTTATTAATCAGGAAACTGAGACAGAGAAGCTAAGTAACTTGAAAGGCATAATAAGGAATAAATAGCCCAGGGTTAAATGTGAATCTCAATCTACCTCACGCCACAATCAAACTCTTAACTCTTACTCTATTCTGCATTTCTATACCACCAGAGGAGGGGAAATGCGAGAGAGAGAGAGAGAGAGAGAGAGAGAGAGAGAGAGAGAGAAAGACAGAGAGAGAGAGAGAGAGAGAGCAAAAAGTAAATTAAAAACGGCAATGACATTTTTTAAAATTGTAAGCAACGGACATGCTGAGACAAGGGGTACATCAGTACCTGAAAATAATACATAAATCAGGCTGCTTTCATAAAGTATTGCTTAATTTTTCTAAGCAAATACTTTTTGTATAAATGTAATAAACTGAACTGTATCTATCATATGTGATTCCTTAATAATATCTTTTACTCGATTAAAGTAAAGATACTATTTTCTTGCCTGCTCTGCAGGGATTATTTCAAGTGCCTTAAAATCCCCATATCCCTGAAAGCCTTTTTGATAGAGACACAGTTAATCCTCTTACAGTCAACCTAACCTGAACTTAGAAAAAAACGATTTTTAGAGTTTCTCCAAAAATACCACAGGAAGCTTATAATCCCCCATCATCATCATCAAAGCACAGAGCTGTTGGCAGCAGGTGCATGCAGTGGAAGGGGCAGGCTTGCTTTTCCAGCTCTCTGCTTCCCCCTTCGGCTTTGCTCTTCGATTGCCATTTCTCCTGTCTTCTTCACTTGGACCCTGCCCCCCAAAACAATCCTTGAGCTTTGTGAAGGTCCTTTCATATTTGGACTTTTAGCTCAACTTCTCTATTTCAGCTCCTTGCAAAACAGAAACTGTGAATGGGGCAGAGTCATCTAAATATCACTTCACTGCTAAACACATGATCCATTTCAAGTGTACTCTGACAAAGCAGAGAATTGAGACATCATCCTGTGAGTTAATAATCCTAAGGCCTGTTTGACATACCTGAAACATAAGTTAATGTTTCTTGTGCTAGTTCCTTTTTTTGCTTGTCCAGGACATCAGAGCACTGCCCTGTAACAGGGAACGAGAGGAAAACATTGCTTTCTTTGGAGTGGTAGTTTGATGCCAGAGATATGAACCTAAAGTACTTTATCCAAATCCTCAAAACAGGCCAGCTTGTGCTGGGTGTTGTTATGAAACCCTCCCAGCCTACATTTCTCTGGCATGATAGGCTCATCCCCAGGTGGCTGTTGGGGAGCATTCACCTGAAACTGACTGAGCCCATAGTGTAAATGGATTCGCTTCATCTGAGGATTAGTAAAAACAAGTCCATTTTTCCAGATCCAGCTGAAATCCCATCTATGAAGCCTTCTTTAATCACTAAAATCCACAGCAATCCCAGGGAACTTATTGTCTGTATAATTCATAAAGAACCCAGAAATGTTTTTAGAATTGGTATTTAACACTTTCTCGGTTATAGAGCAGCGTCTTGTTCAGGTTTAGTAAAGAACTGAATAAAGTAAAACACTTTAATATCTATTAGCAGTATCATGAGTCAGTAAAAATTAATGTCTATTAAAATGTGCCTGGTCACCAAGACAAGGTAGTCTTTATCTTAAAAACACAGAAAAGAAGTAGATGCAGTTTAGAATTATTTCTATTTTAAAATTAGAGTTCTTGGCAAATCATAGGTAATTGACATTCTCTGAGGATGACAGAGATGCTGTAGCAAATAATAATAGCAGGGAACATACAGCAGGTGTTTTGCCCTTGCCAGGCGCTGGGCTAAGTGTTTACACTCAGCCCTTCCCAAAACACAACGATGACTACCCTAGTCTAATTTACATATTATGGATGGGAACCTGAGGCACTAATACATTTCTAAAAATTTCAAGTAAGTGGTGGAGTCAGAATTTGGAACCCAGGTAGTTGGACTATAGACCAACTACCTTGAATAACTCCAACTAAAATGAATAACTTTGGCTTCATAGCAATCATATCATGTATCCACTTCACTTGGACAATAGAAATATGGAATTTCATAAGAAATGCAGCAATCTATCCTACTGGCAGATTAGCATATTCCAAAGCAACCCTACATTGAAAACAATGCCTTATAAAGACACATAACAATATGAAGGTAAAATGTGTATTTGAGGGTTTCAGATTAGTAGTAACATGTCATTTTTCCCCAAAGAAATATAATAATGAAGACACAAAAACAGTTTCTAGTGAATTATATTATTACAACTCAAAAATAATGACTGTATTAATGGAAGTTTAGAAAACAAGCCTGAACACCATTGATTACATTCTCTGAGACCTATAAGTTCCAAGGACTGAAAGGGTGAATAGAAGGAGCAGTTATGGGAACCTGGAGACAGAGATGGGTCTGGCAAGGTCTACTGGAAAAAGACAAGCAGTCAGTCCACAGTGACCCAATGGGGAGGAAGTAAAGAGAATAAATAACCTCACTCACTCTCCTCTTGCTATCTGGTCTCTTACTATGACTGCCTTGGTCTAATCCAACCAAAAGTCAGAGGCAAGGGAACCCATTAATACTATCCATTCTGGGTCAGCCAAGTAGGTGAAGAATGGTGAAAGTGCACCTGCAAAGTCAGCAGAAGAAAGGTAGCCAGCAGAAGCATCATCTATGCTCATCTTCCCTTTTTCTAGAGCCTCCTTCTTCTGAGAGTTAAAAATATGTAGTTATGTTTGTGCCATTCTAGAATATCCTCCTCCATATTAAAAATCTAAAGCAAAGCCATTAAACCACATAAGAAAAGCCTTTTGCCTTCAGAAACAATTTTATCTTGCTTCTTTTACCATTATTTTTTCATACTTTTATTTAGTGATTTCTGTCTGTCAGGTATGGTGCTAAGCATCACAGATGACAAGATAAGTAAGTAGTAATACATGGTCTTTGGAGAAAATAGCTAAATAGTGAAATTACTCTGATGACTTGATAAATGACCTCAGTAGTGTTGGAGGCCCAGTGCCAGACTTAATGCATGACTGAAAAATAGTTTTCTCCTTATCTTTGTTAGTTTTGAATCTTATAAACAATGAACACAACCCTTAGTGGTGTTTGTGGTAAGCAATAATGTGTACTTGTATGTAGCCATATTATTAAAACTTGGTGTTTGGGATTCTGAAGCCCTAGCCTGTGATATTCTCACTGCTTTACACTTTTCTTTATCAAGATGATCTTGCAGCAAGGTTTCACTGTCCTTCCCTCCAATTTGTATTTCTAGAGCTCCCAATAGGGTTTCCTGATCTTTGTAAAATTTTTGATTGAATGCAGGATCGGAAATGTAGAATAGTTATATAATAGGACCTTGGTTGTTTTATAATAAAAAAAATGATGATTCGTCTTGGGATTTGAGCTTCTGAGGTGTACTGGCTTAATGCATCTCTGTTTTTCTGGATCAGAAATAAATGTACAAACTTACAAAAGAATGGGTTTAATGAAGTGCAGTAAACAAATCCTCACCCACCTGCCTCAGGGGAGAAGGAATACAGAGAGGCTGAGTCTCTTTAGGTTGTCTGAGATCATCTTAGGCATTATTAAGGGTTTTTAGAAAAGAATCTCCTATTCATGGGACCAGTGATATTTTATAATTCAGCGGTGCCCTATATGTAACGAAGCTAAATCAAGCCAAGGTCAGAGTCGCTGGGTAAAACGACTGGGAGGCACTCAGAAGAAATACAGAAAGGGTTTTTCTCTCCCCCGGATTGAAATGGAAAGAGCAGTTATCTTGAATCAGACAAATCTGTGTTCTAATCCAAGCTCTTCTACTTGGGTAGAAGAGAGCAAATTTGTTAACTTCTTTCAGATTCAGATCCCTTCTTTGTAAAAGAGAGATAGGTTCTAATGAGACTTAAGTGAAATTATGTTTGTGAAGAATGCATTGTGCTTTATGCGAGGCAGCTTCTCTATATTGCTATGATTGCTGTTTATACTATGGTGTCCTAAAGAAAAAAAGAGGCTGCATTTGCTATAAAGGCATCTACAATAAGATCAGTGCAACACAGCCCACTGTGCTGAGAGGGAGCGAAGCAAACGGTACATGTAATTTTCGTACAATTCATAAGAAGTCAGGTCATGACTTATTTTCATTCCTCTCGGGTATAAAATGTAAATGCTCATCAGAATAGAGCCTGAGAAATGATGAATGATCAGTGGCCTACTGAGCTCTGAGGGGTAACCTAGAATCTCATTGCAGCAGCTTCGCATTTACAGATGGAGAAGCGAGGCAAAGGGAAACAGACCCTCCTCCCCACTATTAGTGTTCCAGCCCTATCTCATCCTACAAACATACATGATCACACACTCACTTCACATGGGGCCAGAGTGCTCTCTCCGGAGTAGGCTCCAGACTTTTCAGTTTTATTCCTAGTCAGTAAACAACATATGGGAGGGCACTACTGATACATTTGTTTATTTCTACGGTATACTCATTGAAAATGGAGCCTTCATATATTGTTGGTGAGAATGCAAAATGATTTCACTACTACGGAAAAGAATTGGACCATTCTACAAAAAGTTCAACATAGAGTTACCATGTTATCCCACAATTCTACTCCTAGATATATGCCGCCAAAGAATTAAAAACAGAGCAGTGTTATTCATGATAGCCAAATGGTGGAATCTGCCCAAATATCTATCATGGATGAATGGATAAATAAATTGTAATAATACATGCAGTGGTATATTATTCATCTATAAAAAGGAAGAGGATACCGACACATGCTGCAAACCTCTAAAACATTATATGAAATAAAGGAGCCAGACACAAAGTTCACATATTACATGACTTTATTTATTTGTTTCTTTATATTCATGAGAGATACAGGGAGAGAGAGAGGCAGAGACATAGGCAGAGGGAGAAGCAGGCTCCCTGTGGGGAACCCGATGTGGGGTCCCAGGACTTCGGGATCACCACCTGAGTCAAAGGCAGATGCTCAACCACCGGGCCACCGGGCGTCCCTATGATTTCATTTATATGTAATATCCAGAATAAATAAATTTATAGAGACAGAATGCAGGTTGTCAAGGGCTAGAGGGAGGAAGGAATGATGAGAAACTATTTAATGGGTAAGGAGCTTTACTTTGCAGTGACAGAAATGCTTTGGACTAGATAGAGGTGGTGTTTGCACAATATTGAAAATGTATTTAATGTCACTGTATTGTTCACTTTACAATGGTTAACTTTATGTTATGTGACTGTAATTCAATAAATTATTAAAAATTTTGAGTGTACTCATTTAAACTAAACAAACACAATATGCATGTTTAAATATAAACAAAACAGCAATTAAAATAATAATCTGTAACTGAAAGAAACAGTATTTTATATAATTATCAACATTATTCAAGGTTTTTGCTTTCACTAAAATCTTAATTAAAGACAATATTTTTAAGTAGAAACATCATTAAATGTTTCTTTACAATTAACAGATATTTTATTTTAATGCAAGTCATTGCTAAAAGGGATACCTCACATGGGACGCATGGGTGGCCTTGGGCTCAGGTCGTGATTCTAGGGTCCTGGGATTCAGTTCCACATCAGGCTCCCCATAGGGAGCCTGTTTCTCCCTCTGTCTATGTCTCTAGCTCTCTCTGTGTGTCCCTCGTGAATAAAAAAATAAAATCTTAAAAAAAAGGGGGGGATACCTCACAGAGGTAAATAGATCTAAATGGAGGGCCATGCACCAATGTACATTGTCTGCCTTTGCCAAATTGTGAAGCTATTTCTAGAATTCCTTAATATAATGTCTGGCACAACAAAATATGTAATATTATACATCATATAATAGACAATAATCTATTATTACTGTATCATTAGATCTTGTATGGCATTGTTCTATAATATACATAATGTTATATATAATTATATATCAGTTAAAATAGTATTTAAATGTTGCCAGAAAATTTATGTTGCTCCAGTTATTCTTATAACTATATGAAAAACGTTGCTTTTTAAATATTTTCTAATGCATCATTCAAAACCTATTGAAACTCTTCATTTGGAAGACTTTTAAAGAAGTTTGAAATTTCTACTTCCAAACTTAAGAAATTAAAACATGTCTAATTCTGAAGGTTTTTATAGGTGATAAGCACATTTTTGACAATAAAATTACAAAGGGCTTAAAATTTTCCAAAATCAAATTTTCAAAACATTTTCTCCAAAATCGTAAGTTTATTTTAAACATACTTAATCTCTTAAGCACTGTTTAAACCGTTCATTTCATCTTGTACATTATTTTGATACATGATAGCATCATCTACTTGGTATCACAAAAAATATCAAGAACACTGGAACACTTCTACTTCAATTTTAAAGCGGAATGTGTGTAACTCATCTTTGACAATTCATGAGATAAGCAATGAATTTCCGTGTGGTAAAAAGATTTTCATGGTCATTCCACAATATTAAAGATACTGGCATTTAAAAGTCTTGCTTTTGTCATAACAAAATCCGTGGCACCTTGTAACACTACAGTACCTCACAACAAGCCAAAAGTGAACAAACACGCCGGCATGTTACTGACAAAACACCCGCCCTTCCTTAACACTTCTGGAAGCATATCTGGAGATCAAATGCAGGGGAGCAGGAATGCCAGAAAACATACTATTATCAATTTTCATTCTTTTCCCATTTAGAGAAAACCACATAAGTGGAATTTATAATCTTGCTTGTCCCCACACCAGTGGATCATAGTTCACACTCACAGGGGAGGCACACCCACTTCAGAGACCACCATTCCACTGGGCTACTCAGGTGAGGAAGAGTATGAGCAATTACCTACCACACAGTTGTAAGAGGAAACTGGCTCAACCAAGCAACTGATTTTGATAAAAATAATTATATTCTCAATAAAATGTGTACCCTATAGCTGTTGACCAGAAGACAAAAATACTTGACAAAAATATTGTTTCAATTAAGTGGTTTTGGAAATCGTTATTATGTTAAACAATTTTCCTTTCATTTGTAATAGAAATGTTTCTTATTTTAAAGAATACAGTGATGACAGGTATCATGAAATAAGATTTTCTTTTGCAGGCAAATAGCTTACAAAACCAAATAATAAAAGACAAAACCATTCAGTTTTCCAAGAATCTTTACAGAATATTCTAAAAGTGCATTATTATCATCTGATATTTTGTGATTTCTGAAATTGTATTCAAAGAGAGTAAGATGTTAATAATGAAATAAAACTCATGTGCGGTTACAGATATTGTGTTCTATGAAAAAAAAATCTAACATTTAAAAAAATTCAACCAAAAAAAAAAAAAAAACCCTCAACCTGCAATAGTCTTTTCCCTGCACTGGCTCATGTATGTGTAGGTTGCTCACCAATCATCTAAGAGCTCTTGGGTGGAACAACCAGTGAGGAGAGAACCCAGACCTCTGTGGGACTTTACATCACTAAGAATGTCATAGATCATGCCAATTAGATGCCCAACATCTGGTCAAGAATTTATTACAAGGCGCTGCCCTTTCATAATTCTATCTTTTCCCCTTAATTAACCTATATATTCTGTTATGTGGAATGAGGGTGAGGTCTGAAATTGTATATTCTATTCCTCAAATAAGTACTAACTTCTAAAATATTCCTGCCATCGAATTTTTTAAACATTTAAAACATTTTCTCCAGAGTCTCCACTTGACTCTATACCTACCCTCAAATAAGAATCCTGTCTTATCTTTAAAATCTAGTCTTTCTCCCTTGTTCATTTTTACCTGCAATATCTCCAGTAGATAAAATATTGCCAATAATGTATGCCTATGATGATATGATGATATGATATGATGATGATATATTCAAATTCTATAGATTTCAGTGATGCTAGTTTGTGATATTTCCCAAAAGGAAATAATAATTAAATCTCGTCAAATTGACAATGACCACAGGAAATCTTTTGTCACCAGAAGTATGAAGTTAGTCCTAAGTAGATACAAATATTAACTAAATTATTTAATGATAACTCTTTGCTTACTTTTTCCCCAAGTTTTTCCCTGACTGATGACCCTACATATTAATCTCACTCCCCCCTGCTGTTACTTAAAATAAAGTGCTTTCTCTGGTTAGTAACGTTTTAGTCCTTCACCTAAGAACTAATGGAGTAGTAAATTTATAAATATCTCCTGTATGAGAAAATGAATGGTTTTAATGCAGTGTATGTAGCTTAGGTGATTTAGACACAATCATATCTGACAGTGTTAGTGACATAATAACTGTGAAATCACACAATCCCATGCCCCAAAAGCAAATGGCTCTTCATGTCCTCTGATCCTGATGGTTTCTTAGTCACATATCTTATCATGGAATGTGTGAAGACATAGAAGCAAAAAATAGCATGATCACGTGGAAGCCTAGAATTTCAAGATTCCCCCCTCACCACCTCCCTATATTTGAAAAAGTCGTTCTTCATGTCACTTATCTCTACTTTAGTATTCTCCATAGCACTTATCACCACCTGGCATGGTTGTTATTTATTATTTATATTCATTAATATTTATTTATTCATATAAACTTCAAGAGGGTGGAGACTATTGTTTGCTATTCTACCTCCAATGCCTAAAATAATTCCTGGCATATAGACAATACTCAATTAATAATCATTGTATGAATTTATTAACAGTTTAATACTGGAAATTAATTATTTTTCTTCCCTCTATTTAAAGTCTAGGGAAGTTTTTGATATTAATGACTTTTTTCTTCCTCTAGCAGTATTTCTCTCTATTTCCCTTTCATTTTATTGAAAGTCAACTCACACAAAATATTTGATGAATTGCTACATTTGTACTTCTTTCACATAAGTTGGTTCTATATTATTTGTAACCATAATATAATTTATAATGCTTTTAGAGAGGAGACTAATAACTACCTCGTTTCCTCCTTACAATTTCATACATATGGCACTTATCAATAACACCTTTACTGAGACATATAAAGTACTGCACTTTAGTGTCCAGCTCAATCTCATAAAAATGACTTTCATTCATCCTCTTAGATTTCTAGAGATTTAGCTTAATAGAGATAGTGCTAGGAAATTATATTTTTACTCTTTAAAACTTGTTTCTGATACAAAAATAAACAAATAAATAAAGATTTCATTTTTTAATATGCTTTATCTTTTCCAGATGGTTTGTATAAGAGATAGACCTGGTATTTGAAGAGTCTTAGTATGTATAGAATCATAGACCCTGACTTTTCTACATGATAGTCTCTCCTTCAAGGTAAGAGAATAAACTGGTAAGCAGTTTTGGCTTTGAAATCATATTATCAAATTTTGAATTTTGACTTCTCTGCTTACTATACTGGCAACCTTAGGGAAGTTATTTATTTCTCCAATAGTCAGTTTCCTCGTTTATAAAGTCGCAATATGGTTGTACCCATCACATGAAAATAGTCAAAAGTATATGAAATAATCCCTGTGAAGTACTAAACAAGTATTGACTTGGCCAAAATAATTGCTCAAAACATGTTAGATGTTGTTTGCATCATCTCTCCAAATGTATAGGAGTTTTTTTAACCCCTAATGTATTTTTTGAATGTGGTTCTCAATATATTTTCATCTCTATCTACTACTGAAGTTCTTTGTGTTTTTCTGTTTTTCCCGTATAATCCTCACATAAGAAATGTTCATCCTTATCTTCTCTGAAGTGCCTAGAATTGTGTCTTAAACATGGCAAGAGTTTAATATATTTTAATTGAGTTAAACTAAAACAATACATGCTAAATCATATCTACATTAGAGTCTCTCAAAATGAAAAGTAATTTCACTTGTCTCTTACAAATAAATAAAATTACATTTAAAGCTTTTTAAATGTAGTTTTCATAAAACATGACTGACAAGAGAATTCAACAATTATGCATTGCTCTTATATTTATCGCTTCAAAAGTAGATCTAATGGGTTTATAGTTTTCAAATGCGTTGCATTTGAGCTCCATGGAAGAGTGACATATAATCAGAGATTCTGTGCTCACTCATGGAAATGCAAATTTAATATACAGTATTTCAGAACACAAAAATTTCCCAATGGATTGGAACAGTAGAACTGATACCTTATTGAATCATACAACTTCTTACTATTTTCTATTGTTCAAGTTCTAATTTCTGCATTGGTCTAACAGATAATAACCATTTGTATTTCATAGGAAAAACTGGGACTCAAAGACAATAAAGAATATATTTAGGATTACTCAAAAAAGCAGCAGAAAGTGGTGCCTGGCTGGTTCAGTCAGTTGAGCATCTAACTCTTGGTTTTAGCTCAGGTCACTATCTCGAGATTGTGAGATCAAGCAAGCTCCATGCTCAGGGAGGAGTCTGCGTCAGATTCTCTCTCTTCCTCCCTCCTCTGCCCTCTCCACTCTCTCTCTCAAATAAATAAATAAATAAATAAATAAATAAATAAATAAATAAATAAAATTTTTTTGAAAGGCAGGGAAAATATTGGGTTTTTAGTCCACCACTTTGGAGTATCTCCTGAAAATTTTAATAACTGACCTAGCAGCAAATAATGTAACTAATTGGATTTTTAAATATGTATTTATTATAATATGTGATTATTATAATCCTTTTGATACAGATTTTTTTCTAAAATTTCCTACCCGGTAGAGAAAAGGACATCATAGCTAGTACAAAAATTTTAAGTATCATCATGACTAATAATAATAATGATGTCATAGGCATAGCTGACTGGATAGAAGACATTTTTATAATATTTAAAATATAAATATTTTCCTATTTGCAATTGCAAAGTCAACACATAAGCATAATATATTTATGACTGATTGAAAATACCAACCTCTGCCTGTCACCTGAAAGTCTTATTCTGCTAATAGCAGAGCATCTGATAAACCCCTGCCTGATATTCCCTTGTTTTGATTTGTTGATAATTTCATTTTGGCAAAGCTAAGGAGACAAGAGGGGAGGTATGGTATATTGAACTTAATTTACTAAATCCTACTACCAAAGGTGATATTTACACTATTTCATAAGCAGCATGAAAAGGCACCAACCAATCAGGTCCTAGTGACCCTCCATGCTCCTGCAGTTTCTCTGTGAGCTGGATTGTGGGTGCTCTGGATCTGAAGAGAGCTTTAAGCATCCAGTAAACTGGAGGGACACTTGGGTGTCTCAGGGAAGTGGCATTTATCAACATTATACCCATATTATTATATCTGTGCTGCCTATCAGCTGCATTGATAATTCTCTCCCTCTTATCCCTTGAAGCTCTTGAATCCATCCACTACTCTACAAACTATGAGCATATCTTTGCTTCTGAGCCTCATTGTTACCTAATCTAAACCAGAAGTGTCACCATTTCTATCCCCTCAAAAAGCATTCCAACTCTTTCCTGGGCTCTAGAATCCCTATTTTCTAATCTATCTTGGCTTCTGCTGGCAGATTAAATTTTTTATTGTGATACTCTCCAGGTCAAAATCTTCAATGTTTCTCCAGTAGCAACACAAAATCCTCAGCAAGAGAAAAACCAAGAACCATATGATCCTCTCATTAGGTGCAGAGAAAGCATTTGACAAAATACAGCATCCATTCCTGATCAAAACACTTCAGAGTGTTGGGATAGAGGGAACTTTCCTCGACATCTTAAAAGCCATCTATGAAAAGCCCACAGCAAATATCATTCTCAATGGGGAAGCACTGGGAGCCTTTCCCCTAAGATCAGGAACAAGACAGGGATGTCCACTCTCACCACTGCTATTCAACATAGTACTGGAAGTCCTCGCCTCAGCAATCAGACAACAAAAAGACATTAAAGGCATTCAAATTGGCAAAGAAGAAGTCAAACTCTCCCTCTTCACCGATGACATGATACTCTACATAGAAAACCCAAAAGCCTCCACCCCAAGATTGATAGAACTCATACAGCAATTTGGTAGCATGGCAGGATACAAAATCAATGCCCAGAAATCAATGACATTTCTATACACTAACAATGAGACTGAAGAAAGAGAAATTAAGGAGTCAATCCCATTTACAATTGCACCCAAAAGCATAAGATACCTAGGAATAAACCTAACCAAAGAGGTAAAGGATATATACCCTAAAAACTATGTTTTTTTTTAAGCCTTATGGCTTCCTTGACAATTCTCTACTTGATTATATATGAGTCAACTAAGAAATGAATACCCAAAAAAGGTAATGTACATTTCAGAGTTCATTAGATACAGTTTTTACTGCAAGAGTAACAAACTACTTTATTCTCTATATACTACATATTGACTCAGAATATTGTATTTTAAATGGGATATTAAAAAAACAATGCATGATCTTAAAGAAATAATTTGTCCAAATACCATTTCATTTGAGAAATGGTTGAAGAAAATAGGAATTTTCCACAAGTAGAAGACATGCCTAAGAGAAATTGGGATAGGTTTTGAAGAATTGCCCTATCAAAGAAGAACTATACCTTTTTTTGGACAGTGCCATGACACCAATCTAGAACAATGAAGCCAAAGTCATAACCACTGAAGTCAAATCAAAACTACTTAGAACTAGGTAATAATAAAGCTATTTAGAAAATCAAAGAGCTTCCTCAAATGATGATCACAGTGTAATGAAGAAAAATGTCAAGGATGTCATGATGAAAATGTAGTGGGTCAGATCATGAGATCTTTCAATTTCTCCCAACTTCAGAAATCTCCAGTTCTGAGAAGATATAGATGTGGTTATTTACGATGCAAATATAAGCAGATGAGTTTGCCTTATGTGGATGTTAATGTGCTGTGAGTTTTCATCTCTTGCTCCTTCTCATATTTGCCCCAAATCAATTCCCAAATATCAATTTGATTAGACTACCTCATTGTTGCCCTTGGCAATAATTTGAGGTAAAATCACTTTACTATAATCCTGCACCCACTCCAAGGACCAACAGCATATGACATCCAACTATATTTAAGAAAACAAATGCTAGGGATCCCTGGGTGGCGCAGCGGTTTGGCGCCTGCCTTTGGCCCAGGGCGCGATCCTGGAGACCCGGAATCGAATCCCACATCGGGCTCCCGGTACATGGAGCCTGCTTCTCCCTCTGCCTGTGTCTCTGCCTCTCTCTCTCTGTGACTATCATAAATAAATAAAAAAAATAAAATAAAATAAAAAAGAAAAGAAAACAAATGCTATTAAATCTTGGTTTGTTTCAGTGATTTGGGGACCCCTGGCCTACCTCCTGTAAGTCTTGATGTGGGAATTTGACAGTAATGATTTGTAAATCTTCTGAAGAAAGGTGAAAATCAGAGAAGCAAGAATTCCTAAAGTTCTGATGGTTCACAGATTAGTAGCCTGCCATTAAGAAAGTGTGAGGCATTGGGTGAGTGAGCTGGAGCCATAAACATTATCAGGTAAAAGTGAGGTTTCCTGGGGTTGCAGAAAGAAATGAGCTTGTTACTACTTCTGGTATTAATCATAATAAGTGTTTTATCTAAGCCTGTCATGTTTAGTTTCTCCATGCAATTTACCTCTCAGGCACACTGTTCACAGTATCAGTTGCTCTTATCTTTTAACTTATAGTCTTCAAGTACCTAAATGTATTTCCCCCAAAGTTCCCACAGTTAAAATGACAAAAGTCAACAAAAGTGCTATTTTAGGACAATGTTGCTCTGGCATTATAAAAGACAGTTGCTTATGCCTGGCTACTCCTATCATCTGTTGAAAACTATAACAGGCAGCACTGATTCTTTGCCTAATTGTAGTTTTACTGTGGGATTTGCAAGAGTTTAAACAGGGATCCCAAGTGCTTTAAAAAATTTATTTATTTGTTAAAAATTTTACCAAAGAAATAAAATTGAGATGGGCTTATCCAATATCATCCTCATTTTTTATGAACCAGCACTGGTTAGCTGATACACCAAGTCAACAAGCAGCTTTCAAGAGATCATATTATGAAGCTCAACTAAGGATCATAGAACACTGCGGGGAGCAATCCAACCAACCAAATAATCAGACCAACAAAAAATTCAAACCAACAGCAATGCAAAGACAGACTTTTTGCTAAAAATGTCGGGGGGAAAACCTAGTAGAACTTATAAACCCAGTCCACAGTTCGCACTAAAGAAAGATGTCAACCTCAGAGAAAGATATGACTTGAAGATTAGACAGCTAATAATATTCCACTCTGCGCGACCCTATTTCATTGTAGTCCTCTTATGATCTGCTAATAATCCTTTATAATTAAGCTTCCAGCATAATATTAAAATGTAATCCACATGAACACCAATCGCAATGTATTTCAAAGGCTGAAGTGGTTACGGCTTCCAGCCATGCATGACAATTACTGTGCAGCTTTAATTTCATAATTTTTAAATGGTTTGCCCCAAGATTTAAAAAAAAATTATGATTCATTTCTATCCATAAGTGCAGTGAAATAGCTCTCATTTAAACTCAAGCTGTTAAAAGGATGTCCAAGGCACAGGCCTTATGAATTTGCATTCTTCCCTTTAGAACTAAAACCCCTGTTACAACCCCACAGAAGCAAGGTCATCCTCTGAGGAGTATCTTATGAAATGTTTACAGTAAATGAAGCTGGTAGTACCAGAAACTGCAAATGGATGTCATGGTGCAACACACACATTCCACATTATATGTAATAAGATTTGGTTAAACACTACTGCCCACATTCAACTGCATCTCATAATATTTTCTATTTCTTCTATTTTAGTGCATTCTCTTCTTCTCATCTTAAAAAAATCAGTTTTTGTCCAATAACTACATAATAATTTGAACCAAGTAATAATTATTAGAAGTAACACATCTGAAACATATTTAGTTTAACTGAAGCAGTTTTATATTCCAGTACGGGTGTTTATAGACATAATCTACTTAGTAAATCTACTTCAGAACACAATTATTCTTAGGATGTTGTAAATATTGA
Organism: Vulpes lagopus; assembly: GCF_018345385.1. Lineage (NCBI taxonomy): Eukaryota > Metazoa > Chordata > Mammalia > Carnivora > Canidae > Vulpes > Vulpes lagopus. Next base: position 107,617,552 of record NC_054829.1, read on the forward strand.
TCCTAGGGTTAATAAGTTTTCTTCCAAAGAATGATTAAAAATTCTTTTAAATCTAAAAGTTTCAAAAAATCTTTTCTGATTCCAACTCTCATTTAAAAATGAGGGGGTTACTTCACTCAGCTATGTTCTCATTCATTTGGGGAATATAAATAATAGTGAAAGGGAATATAAGGGAAGGGAGAAGAAATGTATGGGAAATATCAGAAAGGGAGACAGAACATAAAGACTCCTAACTCTGGGAAACGAACTAGAGGTGGTGGAAGGGGAGGAGGGCGGGGGGTAGGGGTGAATGGGTGACGGGCACTGAGGGGGGCACTTGACGGGATGAGCACTGGGTGTTATTCTGTATGTTGGTAAATTGAACACCAATAAAAAATAAATTTATTTAAAAAAATAAAATAAAATAAAAATGAGGGGGTTAGAATGATGTTAACAACTTTCAAACTTAAAATGTTGGTTTTGACTCTAATAAAGAAATAAATGTGAAAATTACTGCATGATATTTTAAAAGATTTGGCTGGATTTTTAATTTATAGTTAACAAAATGGTATTAGTGTAGGTTTGTTCTGAGTTGAGTGTTACTGCAGATTAGGAAAATAATATGCTGTCAGATAGGAAAATAATGACTTGCGATCATTATGAGCATATCTAGACTCCTAAGTAATTTGAAAAAAAAATCCTTCTCCTCAAATAGCTATTTGGTGAGATTACTATTAGACATTTGGCTAAGTTTATTTTTATTCATGTTTTTGCATTTTGATTCACTTATGTAATATTATATCATAAACCTTATCCATAATGTTCATAATGATGGTTTTAATAACATTAAAAATTCCATCAATTTTAAAATGATTACTGAGCACCTATCAACATTTCAAAAAATTCATTGAAATAACAATGAAAATATACCAATCCCGAGAAGTATAAGACATGAACTTGAAGCCCCATAGTATTAATACAAGACAATGCAAAGAGAAGGTACCTGTGCATCCTACCTCCTTAGTAGTGGGTGAAGTAAATGAAAATGCTATGTAAAAAGACATTTGACTGAATTTAAACATTTCTCCTGAGGGGAAATATTTTCCTTAATTTGTTTATGTGGTTTTAAACAAAAGCAAGTTCTAATGGAATGATTTACAAGTGTCATTTAAGCCATTTTAAACTACTTTATGTCAACGTTAATGATAATAATGTCCTTTCAAAAATTTCTTGGAAACATTTCATTAGAGCATTCCTATTTTTAGAGAAGTTTTATATAACCCTAAGCATTGCGAAAAATATAAGCCGAGATTTCAAAAGACATATTTTATTTAACACTAGCTATGTGACAGACGCTGCGGCATATGATGATGGAAGTAAAACAGATGAATAAAACATAGGGTCTGACTTCAGAAAGCTTTTAATCTAGTAGTAAGGTTTGGGGAGGGGAGTAGGAGGAGGAACGGAAGGCACACCAGACAGAGTGAATGAAAATACACAAGCCCCGGGACTCTGCTACAAAAGCCATTGAGAGGACAGGCAGGAAATACAAAATTCAGAGCTAGTTAAGTATAAGACCTGAGGGAGTGGTAAGAACTCTAAATAATTAGAGTGCATGCCCCATGCAGAGGCACATGAAGTAAATTATTTCTAAAACATTGTGACGGTAAATCAAAATAGTCTCTGGGTGGAATTCCATGTGCAATTTACAATCTTTGTTTTAAAACTGTAAGACAAACCAAAATGCAGTGTGAATGACATATATTATAGTACATGTACCAGTGAATGAGAGCCTAAAGAGCATTGTGAGTAAATTCAGGTTAGGGATTGGAGATGTCCTTGGAAAGAAGATAAGATTTAACCAAATCTTGACAAATAAGAGAAATTCAACATATGGTGGATGGTGCATGCAGGATGATGCAGTCAATAAGGGCTCGGAATTTGGAGCTACATGGCCCGTGTTCAAATGCTCACTCTGCCACTCACCTGTTTTGTGACCCTGGCAAATTATGTAACCGCCATCAGTCTCATTTTCCTCATATATAACATGGGTACCTAGCTCAGTGCATTGTGTTAAAGATTAAATCAAACACATGTAAATTATTGGTTTACCTATTACATTTGCACATACATATTAGCCATTTTAATTAATCATTTCTCGAATTTAGCAAATCTTCCTGGGAAAATTGATCCCTGATTTCACCATTTCTCATCATTTTGTTGTGGTGGAGCTGTCATAAGCAAGCTCAGTTACTAGAACTAGAGCCAGAATAACCAATGAAAAGGCAAAGGAGACGAAATTGAGCATTGTAAACAACCAAATAGTAAACGTCAAGAAGTTTTGCCTCACATTTTATTAGTCTTGAGAATGGCTCACTATTTTAGAAATTGCAAGCTGAAGCAAGACAAACTTTATCTTGTTCAATGCTGGCATCATTGGTTTAAAATGCACTCAATCAGAATTAAATAGTGCTGACTGGCACAAAACAATTATGCCAAGTACTTACTTACTTCCTGTCATTTGGCTTTATTTTTTTTTAAATATTTTTTTATTTATTTGTTCATGAGAGGCACAGATAAAGGCAGAAACACAGCCAGGGGGAGAAGCAGGCTCCATGCTGGAACCTGATGCGGGACTTGATCCCAGGTCTCCAGGATCACACTCCAAGCCCAAGGCAGTGCTAAACTGCTGAGCCACCCGGGCTGCCCTGTCATTTGGCTTTAATGTTGATTTAACTGTTGTCAGTATATTCCACCTTGCAAACTCAAAAACAAAGAGCACAAATACATTTTCATGGAAAGATCATTTCAGCTTTTCCTCTCTGAAGATTTATATTGAAAAGGCAAAATACTGGGTAAGCAAATGGAAAATCATTAAAGATGAAAATAAAGCATGTTTCTCTCCATGTTTATTTCATGCCTAATTTCCCACAACATCCTCTAGAAGGTTTCATACACTCCTCAGTTAAACATTTTATTTATTTATTTGAGAGAGAGAGAGAGTGAGAGCTCAAGCAGGAAGTGGGGCAGAGAGATAAGCAGACGTCCCACTGCCCAGCGACCCTGATGACTGCCAGGCTGCATCCCAGGATCCTGAGATCATGATCTTGCCTAAGGCAGACACCTAACTGACTGAGCCACCCAGGCGAGGCCTTTCTCAAGGCCTTTCTTAATCTGATCTCTCAGTAATTTCCAATAGCACACTTTGCTCCCAGCTGGCAAGTGCAATTTGTTCTGCCTTGCAAATGTCTTCAGTAACTCCAGGCCACTTCACACTTACCCTCCTGCCACTTACCCTATTTAAACAGATCCTTTCTTTCTCTTAAGGGCCAATTCTGGTCCTGATGTGATTTTAACTGCTGTAATCCAAAATGGACTCTGTAGGGGTAGGGTGGGTAGAGTCTACTTTAAAAAAGAAAAAAATTCAAAACTTAAGAATGGACTCTCTTTCTGTCAAACTTGCATCTAATTATAGCCTATCTCTTTATAACCTATTTGTTTATATCAATCCCATTTATATCAACTATAGTCATTCAAATCTATGATGATTGCAGTTACTTCTAAAATTTGCCTGTCCTATGCTTACTCTTTCTCCCCAAAATAAAAGCTTCATAGTTATTACTTTGCACTTATTTCTAGGTGGTTTCCTATTTGATTTGACACAACTTTTTTATGTAAAATGTGAAATGTTAGCACTTAGATGATCTTTTTATTTTTTCCCTATACGGCCAGCTAACACTATTTATCAAATAGGCCTTCCCTTCACAATTCAACTCTACTGTCTTCTTGAACCCAAGCAATCTATGTCAATGAATCCTAGTGCATCGATTTGCATATTCTCAATACCACTACAGAAATGTTTAAATTATTGATCTGCATTTTGTCATTGCAATTTTTTCTTAATATACATTCATATGATTATTGTAAATTTTATAACTCTTGTTTCATAAAACAAATCATAGGTTTTCATAAAAATTACTTTTAATATACCTATTGATTTGATCAGGAGCATATTTACTTACTCTATTTGGTGTGTAACATAACATTCAGAAACATGTTAATCTTTTCATTTATATTCAACATTATTTTCTAAACTCCCTTATATTGTCTTTACAGTCTGAACAAACTGAATCACTGCATTCTCTGAACACACATGATACATGTCTAACTTTCTAAATCTATCCACTTTCTTCTTCCCACTATAAATGTCTTCAATATATCTCTTATGCTTACAATGCACTTTCCAAAGAATCCATTTCAAATGCCACCCTCTCCATGGATCTTCTAATTACACAGCGAGAAATAATCTTTTGTTTTTCTAAAATCCTTTGGAGGGGGGCGGGGCAATTTTGTTGATAACTTTTGTCACATCAAAAATTTTGATCTGCTGTTACCCAAACGTCAGCTTTCCCCCTTTTCCTTTGGTTTCCAATATGTATGTAACCATTTCTGTTTTCACTTGGTACCAGCTTTTATGCAAGACTCTATACTTTTTAGCGTTTCCCAAAAAGGCCATTTGACAAATTAATTGATGAGAAAGGAAGATGTCTTTACAGGAAATTTTACAACTTGTAAGACAGGTGCTATACATTACAAATCCTCAACCAACAATGTAAAGTCATTTAAAATCCCTACTAACTATATTCTGTCTTCCCCAAATCCCTGTCTCCACTGTTAGCCCCAGGCATTCTTATCTTCTCACACTTAGCCAACCAGAGTGGTCACTCTCAAATTCCCATAGAGTATCAAAAAAAGACAAAGAGAAAAAATAAAATTTGTAGTACCACCTAAATTTAATGCAATAGGATATTAAGTAAAGTTCTTTTGATTGTCCTAGAATTTGCATATGGGACAAAAAGATGAAAATAAAATTAAGCACCCTGTTCTAAAGAGAGGAAGTCCAAACAAAATTTGTCAAAAATGCAACCAGGAGTGCCCGGGTAGCTCAGTTGATTAAGTGTTAGACTCTTGATTTCAGCTCAAGCCATGATTTCAGGGTTGTGAGATTGAGTCCCACCACAGTTTATGTGCTGGATGTGGACCCTGCTTGATTCTCTCTCTCCTTCTCCCTCTGGCTGCCCCCTCTAAAAAAAAAGTGCAACCAATTTCTTTAACTAAAAGATATACCTTTTAAAATCCTAACTTAAAATTAATTTTACCTTAACATGAAGCAAACCTTAACATGAAGCAAACTTACTGTTCTGAGATAAAGTAAGAAAAGTGTTGCAAATAAAATGAGAAATGTCATAAATAATTATTGTGGGAAACTTATTATTTCTTTTTCCTCTTTTAAGATTTTTTAAAGATTTTTATTTATTTATATATTTGACAAAGAGAGAGAGAGAGCACAAGCAGAAAGAGCATCAGGCAGAGAGAAGCAGGCCACCCGCTGAGCACGGATGCAGGGTTAGATCTCAGGACCCTGACATCATGACCCGAGCCAAAAGCAGACCCTTAACTGATTGAGCCATGCAGGCACCCCAGATTTATTTATTTTACAGAGTGTGAGCATGTGCAAGCAGGGGGAGGGGCAGAGGGAGAGAGAGAGAGAGAATCTCAAGCAGATTCCTCACTAAGCACAGAGCCCAACTCTGAGATCATGACTTGAGCCAAAATCAAAAGTTGGATGCTCAACAAACAGGGCCACACAGGGGGCCTCTATTATATCTTTTTAAATATGTGACAAAGTGAATACGTAAATAATATATAAGAACAAAGAAAATTAAGATACTATTATAAGGTTATATTATAACTGTGTACCCTATAGAGCCTAAAATTAATTTCTCTTCAAGTATTCATTGTATATTTCCAAAATATTATAATACACATGCACATATATATATGCATACATATATGTATACACAAATCTATATACTAAGACATAAGAAAATCTCAGTAAATCCCCAATTTCAAAATTTGTATAAGCTCTATTCATATCTGTATCTGACAATACAACAAAAATGGAAAATTAATAACAAATTCTAAGTGAAAAAGTACCCTCTTAGAGTTTCAAAAAGCTTATCTAAATCTTTATTCTACTAAATAATAAATTTTAAAAGCCATAGTAAACAACTCAGGAAATGATAAAATTGAGAACACTGCATTTCAACTCTTGTAAGACATAACCAAAGCATAATGAAGACAAATGTATATAGCTTTTAGGGTAATCATTTTGAAATTAAAATAAATGAAGAAAGAATTTTAACTTAAAACATAATTATTATATAAGCATTAACAGTATCAAAAGAAGCTTCTGTTTTTGTTTTGGTTTGGTTTTTAAGGAAAGAGGGGCAAAGAAAGAGGACAAGAGAGAATCTTTAAGCAAGCTCCCCTCATTAGGGCTCAATCTCACAACCCTGAGATTATGACCTGAACCGAAACTAAGAGATGAACAAAGAAGCTTCTGTTCTAAGCAAGCACCCTGCTACTACAGTCTATTAAACATTTTAGAACAGCTTTTATATTTAACTCTGACTTTCTGAGGTAGATGCCATTGTTTGGGTTTTGCATGTGGGATCCTGAGACTCAGGGAGTTTAAGTAACTTGTGCAAAATCACACAGCTAACAAATGCCAAATTCAGATTCAGAGTAGACTGTGTGGAATCCTAATCAAGAGGAATTAAATATTGAAAACAACAGATTAGTGAATTTTAAACCAAAAAGGTATTAACAATAGACTTACTAAGACATATATCAACATTAAAAGAAATGGACTTTTGGTAAATAAAATAAGGAAAAAGACTATATAAAAACAACTACATAACAGAATAAGAAAGATGCATAACAACAAAGAAATGGGATTTAAAAGATTCTTAGCAATATTCTGTACATTCCAATACTGAAAAATTTGGAAATTTTATATAACTCTAAAATATATGTACACTTCAAAAGTATACTCATAAAATAAAGAACCTGAAGAGGGAACTAAAATGGAAGAAATTGAAAGTATATTGGAGATTATGTCCTCAAACAGTTTCATACCAAAATAACTTTATCGATGTCACTTTAATCTCTTAAGAAAGAGATAATGGCAATGTTACATAATATTTTCTAACACAGGAAAAAAAAGTTTCAAATGCGCTTTTTGATGTTACTCTAATCCTCACACCAAAACCTGACCAAGGGAGCTATCTGCAAATCACTAAAACTCTGACTTACTTAAAGAGATATATACAGAAATATCAAGCAAATAAAAAAATATCCTAGATAAATGGCATGAGAGAGTGTAAGTAAAAAGGATTTTTCAAAGATCTAACAAACAATATTAATAAGAAAATAATTTAAGGAATAATAATATGTCTTCCTTAAAAGGGTTATTTTAAGATAAAAGCAGTATAATCCTTCCTAAATAAAGCATGTCATAAACTTTCAATAATTAATAACAATTTCAAAATATAGAATGCAAATATTGTAAGTCTTTGGAAAATTTTTTATATATAATTGCAGTGGAAGAATTTAATTTACTACTCAATCTTTGCCAGATTAAGTAAATGAAAAGGGAACAAAATATAGACTAGTTGAATAATGTAAGATTAATATATTTGTGTTCAATCTACAACAGAGATTATAGTTTCTTTTCTAAGTATTCATAAAATGTTTATTTAAAAACAATTATGTATTAGGTCACAAAGAAAACCACAGGAAAATCCACAGAAGCAAAATTTTGACAGGCCATAGTCTCTGATCATAATGCAATAAAACTGGGAATCAAAAACATCTAACAATTGAAACATAAATAAAGAAACACTTGACTACATAGTGAAACTATATTTACTATCAATATACATCATATATTTATTTTATATATAAATGAAATGGAAAATATTTACTGTATAAAAAATTATCACAGATAAATAAGAAAAATTCACAACTGAATGTAAAAGTACACAATAGTAAATAGTCAAAAAAGGAATGAAATGACCAATAAACCTGAAAAGTTGTTCACTCTGTTAGTCAAACAAGTAAAAATTAAAATAATAAGATATATCATTTTTGTCTATCAGATAAAAAAATAGTTTAAAAATGAAAGCAATTAGTGTAATGTATGATGGATGCTAATAATTATATGCAAAGGATGTCCAAGCATAAATCAATACATTCTTTTAGATCATATGTCCAATATATATTGAAATTTTAAAAATAAATACAATCTCTTCATTTCATCTCTAAGAATTTATCCTAGGAAATAATAAGTGTGAAACAATGTAAACATACTACACATCTGAATGATAAAAATAGTGAAAACTTGAAAATAATCTCATCTCTCCAAAGAGTGATAGCTAAATATTTATTGGAACATTATACAAAAGAATAACTCTTAGGTAATAAAAGTAATAATGTTAGGATAAATTTTGAAAGCATGTTACATATAAGCACCAGCACAATATTATCTCTTTTTAAAAAGTCAAACTAAAGGTGCCTGGGTGGCTCAGTTGGTTAAGCATCTGCCTTCAGCTCAGGTCATATTCCAGGAGTCCTAAGATTGAGCCCCACATGGGAGTCCCTGCTCAGCAGGGAGTCTGCCCCTCCTTCCCCCTCCATTCCTCCCCCGCCTTCTGCCCCTCCCCTTCTCTTATGTTCTTTCTCTTGTGCTCTCTCTCATATAAATAAGTAAAGTATTTTTCTTTAAAAAATAAAAATAAAAGTCAAACTGAATATGTATCAAACTTTTGGGGGTTGGTGAAGGATATAGAAATCTATTCTTTAAAATTTCCCGTTAAGCATCTGCCTTTGGCCCAGGGCGTGATTCTGGAGTTCCAGGATCCAGTCCCACATGGGGCTCCCTCCATGGAGCCTGCTTCTCCCTCTGCCTATGTCTCTGCCTCTTTCTCTCTCTCTCTCCATGTCTCTCATGAATAAATAAATAAAGTCTTTAAAAATAAATAAATAAATAAATAAATAAATAAATAAATAAATAAATAAATATTCCCTCCCATTAGTTCCATTGGCTCTACTTAATTTAGGTTTTTCTTTCTCCTGTTTTTAATTTGTGATTATTTTTTATACTTTTGAAAATAAACTTAGAATTCATTCAGTAAAAAGATTTATGTGTGGTCACTGAAAAATGTGTGTTCCAAGTATTAGACAAATTTTCATTCTAAAAGCCCCAAACCACAAAAACATTAAGTTTTTTGAAATATTTCATCCTAAATTAAAATCAGCCACATGTTATTCAGACCATTCTAGGGTCATCCTATTATCCCTTGGTCAAAATTCTGGCCAAATTAGTTGTTGCAAATGAATATAGTTCCTCTTTTCTGAAAACAAAACAAAACAAAAACAGAAAACTACTGACTTAAAAATTCAAAGTTCGAATTTTGTTTTCATCCACAGATTTGAATATTTTTTTTTCTTTAGGTAAACTGTACTATCTAATTTACTTTCTGGGCTGTGCTCATTTCAAATTTTACCATACAGACTGAGTTAAAGACTTGTTTAAGTGTGATAAGTCTTCTTGTCTTACTGCCATTCAGACCCAGATTTCAAAGGTCAATGAATTAGGCCAGTATTGTTTAGTTTATGTACCAACTATAAACATACCATAATGGGCATAGCTGATAAGAAACATGATCAATAACCAGATAGCACCTTACAACTGGTACTTTAGAAAGGAAAGATGATCAAAAATGACATAGCATTTTTAGCATTTGTTTACAATGTATTGATCAATCGTATAGCAGTCAATGTATTCTAAACAGCATGACTGCTCAAGCCTTATAGCATATATACCAGACAGAAACCCATGAAGCTGCTGTGTTTCTCAGTGTGTCTACTGATTTTTTTGTATTTCTATTTAATATACATATTAAATATTATAAAAATATATAATAAATATGTAATATATATGTATATATATATATATATATATATATATATATATATAGCTTTAATGACATATCCTGGCACCTTTCTTACTATTCTGAAAATAGTGTGTTCTCCTCTGAGTAAATAAGTCAAATGCAAACAAAAAGTAGGTCAACTTAAGCCCCCAAAAATCTCAGGTCAAAGTAGTATATGAGGGTTTTTAGATCAATTTACTCAGTATCCCAAAGGATCAGAGCTCTTTTCTAAAGCTCTAAAGCTCTGGAAAAAAACCTGATATAGAGATTCTAAATATTCCATCCAGTATGAACCTTAAACTACTCAACATTTCATTAACGAATTACCAACCTATGATTCCTAACCATAGAATTCTTATATTGGAGGTTTATTTTTTATTTATTTGACGGAGAGAGAGAGCAAGCGGGGGAGAGGGGGAAGCAGACACCCCACTAAGCAGGGAGCACAATGTGGGGCTTGATCACAGTACCCCTGGATCATGATCTGAGGTGAAGTCAGATGCTTAACCTACTGAGCCACCCAGACACCTCCTACACTGGAAGTTTAAATGAATTTTGAGTGCATTTGTACTCAGGAATCATTGCTAATCTACATCAAGTTCATTTTCTATGCTAGGCTCCATAGTAAGCACTACACATATTTTATTTCAAATAATCTTAACAGAAAAATTACAGAATAGATACTCCCCATTTAGAGAAGAGAATGAAGCATGGGAGTAGAAGTACCCTCCTGCTGACCTAGCTAGTGGGTGGTGGAGCTGAGTCTCAAACCGTAGCCAGTCCAGCTCTGCAGTTTATGATCTTAACCTCTGTGCGTCGGTCTACCTACTCAGGGATTCTTCTTGCATTTTGCACACAAAATGCTTATGTCTTTAAAATTCCTAATGAGGGCAGCCTAGGTGGCTCAGCGGTTTAGCGCCGCCTTCAGCCCAGGGCCTGATCCTGGAGACCTGGGATCAAGTCCCACATCGGGCTCCCTGCATGGAGCCTGCTTCTCCCTCTGCGTCTGTCTCTGTTCTCTGTTCCTCTCTCTCTCATGAATAAACAAAATCTTTATAAATAAATAAATAAATAAATAAATAAATAAATAAATAAATAAATAAAAATTCCTAATGACCTATATTGTTAAATGTTGTAAATGTGTCACAAAGATTGCATTATTGAGTAACACTATTTTCCAAAAGCTCTGTGATTATTTCAGTGGTATGTCTACATGTAAACTAACTGGCACAGATTTTTCTTTTTTTTTTTTTCTTTTTATTCTCCACATCCCTCCTCTTCTCAACTCAAAAAGTTCACTCCATCCTCTCTTATACCTCTTTTTCTTCCCTTCAAACCTGCATCCCAGATCAACTGGCTTTCCTTTAATCCCACCTTGTTCATCCAACTCCCTTTACCCAAGTCCTTATTTCTGGCCTTTGGCTCCGAGTGACTCAGTTATCATCCATTGATAATCCTCACATTATTACCCTAATGTGTCTTATCACAGAATTTAGAGTCAGTGCTGTAATATAGTCGTTTAAACACATTTTTTAATAGTAATCAATATAATCTTACAGAAGGCTTTGAAGATTTTAACTACAGTGGCCAATTTTTTTTCAATTTCATCTTGTGTTTCTGATTTCAAACTTCATTTCCAAATTTCAGTTGAATAACTGCCTAATATGAAAAAATAAATAAATAAAATAATTGGTCTGCTTTAAAACAAGCTTTGTCTTATAGGATTTGTTTAACAATTAATCTCTGTTCTCACCTTAACTAAGAAAGCCAGCTACTTTTTGATAAATTACTGTGTGACATCCTAGTAAACTTTACCACCAATAAAACAAATAGGAATTTAAAGGTGTAAAATAAAAGTAAGGATATGGACTAAAGAAAAAAGAGAGGCTAAAAACCAAAATGTTTGAAAAGATTAAAATTCCATTTTTAAATAAATACAAGAATTTATTATTGAACAGAAAAAAATAAAAATAAAAGATTTGCTTTTAAAAGACGATTGCTCAAAAAAATAAAAAATAAAAAAATAAAAGACGATTGCTCATTCAAAAAACAAAATGCTTGTTTTCTTTTCTACTGCACAGTTTTAACATGTAATTGTTTATAGAAAAATACTTCCATCATCACAAGGATTAAATAGGAATACAATTTTTAATTTCAAAACTGTTGAGGTCAGAAACCAACCAAGAGTCGTGTGTGTTTATGTGATTATGTGTACAAGTGCACTCAATTCATTGAACCATATCTGGGTGTTTGTTTTGCATAACGAACCTTCCTCATCCGTCATCTGCTCAGTGGGAGGGAATTAGTGGGAAGAGGTCAAACCCTGTCCTTCTTGCTCTTAAAGAAAAGACTGCAATTAACGAAAACTAAAGATTCTCATTAGAATCACAGTGATTCCCACCCACCCCTTTGTGGTAGAGTTCTGCTTCTCTCCCCAGGATCTGGTCTATGCTTTCCTCCTCCCTGTTAACCTGGATATTTTACACTCCCAACACTGAAAGAGCTGAACGAAGTTTTATTACATTCCTCAGAAGGCTAAACTTAGTGAAACTTGAAAGTGTGCCTTGGAATGCCATGTTCATGGAAGTTTGTTTTTTGGTTTTTGTTTTTTGGGGTTTTTGTTTTTGTTTTTGTTTTTTTCTGTTTTCTGCTGTGGATTGTGTTGATACTGCAGGAGCAGATAGACTCGTGTGCCTTGAATTCAAACAAGGAGAAGGTGGTGTGTTGTTCTTTTTGAATAAAGAGTGAGTATTTTTAAAAGGCTTTTTACTTCAATGTGCTCCATTTTTATTCTTGATCAATTCTATGTGAGTCATTTAAATGCCATGCAACATTAATTTATATTTACTCATTTGAAAATTTTGTCTGGTTATTTGCTCATATTGGAATCATTTGAGACCGATCTGTAAACAATATTCAAATTCACTGTCATGCGATAAGAATTAACGTGTGTGCATATACATGTATTGGGGGAGTCAGGGGATAAAGAGAAAGTAAATTAGGGCAAACATTTTAGAAATTAGCAAAACATGAGTCTTTATGATTACTGAATTAGGTGGGTTTTTTTCCTTTTCTTTTTTACCCCTCAATCAGTTTGGATCTTATCCTGACAATTAGGAAGTATTTATAAGCAAGGATGTGGTCTCGGGGAGTGATGTATATATTTTCACAGACTACTCTAGAAGATTAAGACCTTTCTGAATATCTGATATATCTGCTTCAGGGCCCACATTTTGGAGGCACTGCCATGTGATTTCATGTAGGGATGTTCATAACCTGAGTTCTTAAAGCTGTATATGAAACAGATTTTAAAGGATCCAGGACTGATTAAAACGGTTAGCCTGTTCGCATCCTCCCTATTTACTGTGGATTACAGGAAGGGAAGTTGAGGTTAAATCAGCAGGTCTTCCTGCTTCCCCAGAGGTTAACCTGGCAGCCGGTTTGGCACCCACAGGAGAGCTGACAGGTAGCAGGATTTGTCTAAGCAGGCTGCCTGAGAGCCAACAAGGAAAACTGAATGCTCTGGATTAGTTCTGGATTATGTTGTCAGAGTGAAGGCTGATGGACAAACTGCAGAGGAATAAAATGCAATCTGTTTGGGGAAAGAGGCAGCGTGCATAGCTTTCATTTTTCAAGAAATGACAAGAAAAATCATTAATAATTTGTAAATCCATGTCCATTAACTTTTCTCTTTGTTATCCCAAGACAGCCTTTTTAACATGAGTTTGCCACTGTCCTATATCTCTTCTGTCTAGTGACAGATGGCAAGATAGATATGAGATTGGATTCATAAAATAATACCCCCACCTCCAAGAAAGACAGAGCCTTCCTTCTCCTAACACTATTTTGTCTCCTCCCCATATCCTCCTCCTACCAGGCCCCCAGGATGAAAGGAAACCTTGACATTGATAGCCACACGACATGTGTTTGCTTTCTTCCTTCCGTAATAAATTTTTAAGACAATGGTATTACCTAATGAAATTTAAAGCCAAAAGGAAGTAAATAGTCATGATAGTATTATTACATTTATTATGATGATAAATGCAGTATAAGTTTTTTTTTTTCACAAAAGGACTTGAACATCAGTTCCAGAACCATCTGAGAGAGTTAATAGGTGTAAATACTTATACACATCTAATAAAAACAAATTTAAGTCTCAATAAAAGAGGTTTACATTTTTCCAAGATAGGAGTTACCACAATTCTGAAGGAATACTTGTAAAATAGTTGTAGTGATACAATTTTCACTTATGAACAAACCTAACATTCTAAAGTAACTTAGGGTTGGCTTTTTTCTTACAAGTTTCATTATCTACTTCAACACTTCTTACAGCAAAAATTAACCTTATCAGAAAAAAAGCTTTCTGCTTAGACTCATTTGAAACTAAGAAATATTTTTAACTGTTTCCAAAATATCAAAAAACAGGAAGTTCAGCTATTTGGGCTTTTATCTGAATTATCATCATGACTTCATTATCATTTCAAAAATAGAGTTTTGTGGTTCACATGAGCTAACAGTCCGGGACCTAACAGTAACACTGCAGGACTCTCATTGATCTCTCCTCTATGATTTCAAGAACAAATTCTCTCTTTCCCTAAGTAGAAGAGCTTGTTTTCTTCTCTACAGGAAACAGTATAAATTAAATCCCAACTCCTCGGGATAAGCTCAGCTGTGTACTTTTGCATATCTTATTATAGAAAAAGGGAATCCACAGTCCCAAATTAACATTGTGAGCTTGATGAGAATTCCATCTTGAGTTCTGACATCTCACAGTATCTGGCCAATAATAAGTAGTCAATAAATATTTTTTAATTATTTATTTAAATTCGATTTAGTTAACACATACTGTATTATTAGTTAGCAGGGTAGAATATAGTGATTCATCAGTTGCATATAACACCCAGTGCTCATTATATCACCTGCCCTCCTTAATGCCCATCATCCAATTATGCCATCCCCCCGTCCACCTCCCTCCAGCAACCCCCAGTTTGATTTCTATAATCAGGAGTCTGTCTCTCTCTATTTTCATCGTATTTTATTTTTTCCTTCCCTTCCTCTATGTTCATCTGTTGTTTCTTAAATTCCAAGTAGTCAATAAATATTTGATGAATAGGCAAATAAGTCAAAAGCATTTAATGCAAAAATTATTGAATTCACTTTGATCCACAAAAAGTGAAAAGTATCTGTTAGAAATTTTATTTTGCATGGTATTGCTCTAGTGGCTGTTAATGCATGAAGCCTAAAAGAATAATAACTAAAAAACATAGATTCAAACAACTTCACATTATAAAAACTGAAAAAAGCTCTTTGCTGACCTGAAACTATATGATTTTTTTAAATTAGAATCAATTAAGTCAGTCTTTGTGTATAAACACTTGCAAAGTTGTGTTTGAAACTTATCAGTCAGTTCAACCATAGACCTTCATTATGAAATGTATTGTTCAAAAAAGGAATAGCTGAGAAAATTATTCTCACTTTATTTTTTTTTTAATTTTATTTTTTTTTATTATTTTTTTTATATTTTTTTTTATTTTTTTTTTATTCTCACTTTAAAAATGAACATCAAACTACTTGCACATTTAGATACACAACTTTTTTTTTTAATTTTTATTTATTTATGATAGCCACACAAACACACACACACACACACAGAGAGAGAGAGGAGCAGAGACACAGGCAGAGGGAGAAGCAGGCTCCATGCGGGGAGCCCAAACGTGGGACTCGATCCCAGGTCTCCAGGATCGCGCCCTGGGCCAAAGGCAGGCGCCAAACCACTGCGCCACCCAGGGATCCCGATACACAGCTTTTTATTACTAATCAATAACCTCCAAAACCATTTCAATTGCTTGATTTTTAATAAAAAATAATCTTTATTCATTATTCTGTTATAATATGAACAGCTGCATAAATAAATATCAGGGTTTCATTTTTCCCCATAACTTTCCTCAAGATAAGTTTGGTTTTACTGTAAAGTACTGCTTCCTGATTATTTTCATATTGTAGTATACAGAGGAAGTGATAGTATTTCTTTGGGCACTGATTTAACAGAGAAAGGTGCCTTTGGCTGAAAGTCCACTCTGCTTCCTCAGGGCTGACGACATCAATCTTTCTTCACACCTTTAAACATGGGATGATAGGCCTCTGTGCTACAGTACCCTGGGTAGAAAGCTCCACAGTACTGGATTTTTTTTTTTTTTTTAAATCTCAAGACAAGTATGTCATGAATTTATCTATGAAAGTAGAGACTCTAGCCCATCCTGTTTATGAAGAAATATAAACAATAAACAATAATAGAAGTTAAAATATATTTCTTTATTTCAAATAGCAAAATAGTAAGAAAAACAACTCCATGAATAATATAACTGCTTGGAAAACATTTTGAAATATAAAAGAAGCTGATGAAAAACATCATCCTCAAAGGATGTTTATAGAATAAGAGAACTTTATTTAGCTGCCATTCATATTATGTACATAGACGAGTCAGTATAAAAACAAACAAATGGGCTATGATTTGGAGTTATATAAAAACTCCAAATATTTACAATTTTAAACCCGTTAAAAGATTGGCAGTAGAAGGAAAAATTTTACGGGCATTATGTGGGTGGCAATTATTAAGTCATTCCTATGAAACCACCTACAGCATAGATTATGGCCCCACTCTCTAGGCTTTTCTATTTTGTCAAAGGGGAGAAGACCACCAAATATTTCAAGCCAATGAATAGTTGTCCATGATTATAACTTACATGGTATAGCCTTGCATGAATTATAAGCGTACAATGAAAAAAGATAGGAAGGGGATGGGAGGAGGAACTGAAGCCCTACACAAAGCATCTGAACTTCCTAAGGCAGATCACTATTTCCCAGTGGAGTAAAGATACTGCATTACTTCATTACTCTCCTTTTTAAAAATGACAATCATTTCCCTAAAATCCTATAAAATTCATGTTACAGTATTTTTCCTGGACTGAGCAGTTTTACACTTCTTGTAGATGATCTCACTGTTTTGTATCTTTGCAAACCTTGTTGTTTTGTATCCTTGAAAACCTAAATAAGAATATTGAAGCAATATTTAAGTTGTGAATTTTCTAGCATAAAATAAAATCTCACTGAAAGTCAAAATAGTTTAGTATTTATATAATATATGTCTTTTTATGTCCAGTGTCCACCCCAGTAATATAACAATGAAAAACAATTATTCAAAAAAAACAATTATTCATTTTGGAAAATTTAAGTATACAGATGTTACCTTAATAAAAAAAAAAAAGTTTCAGTGTGTGGTTAAAAATAAAATCACATTGCATAGAACTGAAAAATTAAAGGAAAAGTGAAAAACATCTGTTTATAGAGTTTAGATGAGAAAAGGAGAAGAAAAAATGAATAATAACTGTAGGGACTAAGGATTAAAATATTTTATTAGAATGGGAGAGATTTGAGCATTCCTATAGGCTTATGAAGAGGATCCTTCAGAGACGGTGAGTTTGAACATGGGTTGGACCCTCAAAAATGGAGTAATGTCCAGCAAAATGGGGATATAATGGAATCAAAGGAATATATCTTTGAGTTTAGGAAAAAGACTTTACATTTGGTCTAGATAGAAGTAGCTTATAGGTAGAAGACCAAGTTACAATGAAAGTTTGCAACACAGTTGTAAGAAGCACAATTTTCTCAATAAATCAAGAGGTCATTCACTGACAGGAGGACGAGGTCAAACGCATCATATGAGAAATATAGCAAATGTTTAAATCATCAAAGTGAGTGGATAAAATGCTAAAATGGGGCATGTTACAACGACTGGTCAAATTGAGGACCAATGTTTTATCTTGGTTGATATTCAAGTTCACAAGATTAGTCTTTAGTGGATTCAGCTGCCTGGCCATGGGAACAGAGAAAGTGGATTGTGTCAATAAACCAGGATTAGAAGTTTGTAGTTACAAGGTGAATTTAAGGATGTTGATGTGAGAGTAATCTGGGAAGCCAGTCAGAATCCAGCCTGGAGGAAAGAAAGGGAGAAGAAGAGGAACCTAGGGACTGGTTAGAAACCAGACAGATCAAGAAAATGTCACCACTAGTGCAAATAGTAAATACTTTTAAAATTTAGGTAGTATGTGAGATGGCCATTGGACCCCAAGGCTAAGGAAGGCTAATGACAAAATACTGAGGAATGCTGGCATTAAAAGAAGAATACATGCTTTTTGTTCTAATTGGCGGTATTAGAGAAAAAACTTACAAAATAGTTTTAAAAAAATGAAGTCTGATGAATCTATCCAAAATGTTTGCAATAGAGATCTTAAAACAAAGATAGAAGGATCTGAGTGACCTCGAAATCATTTTCTGTCCAATTCTATAAGTAAAACTGTTCAGTCCCCGAATAAACTTTTTTTTTTTTTTTTTTTATTCAATGAGAGAGAGAGAGAGAGGCAGAGACACAGGCAGAGGGAGAAGCAGGCATCATACAGAGAGCCTGACGTGGGACTCGATCCAGAGTCTCCAGAATCATGCCCTGGGCTGCAGGCGGCGCTAAACCGCTGCGCCACCAGGGCTGCCCCCGAATAAACTTTTAAGGGAACATGACTGCACGAAAAAGTTGCCATCAAAACATATTTTTTGATTTATTCTTTGATCAGAAGTATTTTCAGAGCTTCAATAGGAACTTCACCCAAAATACAAAAAATAAAATCACAATACCCAACATCTAAATCTACCCTTACGTTCACCTTTGGAAAAAGCCTCATGATTCTTTCAAGGCAAAAAACTGAAAACTCCAGAAAGCAGGCGTCCCTGGGCATGCTCAAGTGTAGGTGACAGCTCTGTTCATTACTAATAATAAGTGAGCAGGAAGTCAACAGATTTTCCATAAGACATTTCTTTTAGCTTCTCAAACTCTGTATGCTGGCACCCTCCAAAAGTACTATCTTGTATAGTTATGTAACAATTCCAAAGGAAGAAAAATGTTAAGATCTCTTAACAATAATAACACAACCATGAAATTCTGACCATCTCTAATGTGTAAAGACTAAACCTTCAAATCATAGATTCAGTTCAATTTGAGAAATATTTACTGAGAAAACACTCTGCTATAGACACTGAAGAAAGTGTTGAAAGGTGTACAAAGTTAAAAAAAAAAAAAGGAATATATAGTCTAACCACAATAAACTCAGGTGCTAATGGACAACAAAAGGCAATAATAAATATCTCAGGGATTGAATCATAAAACAAGGGGACCTACTTAGAAAGCAAAACATACACATACACTGTGAGGAAATACTATTTTCCCTCTTGTCAATATTGCTAAGAGAGGCTTGGCAAAGCAACACAGAAAGAAGTGCAGGAAGTTGAAGTAATGCAATGCTTATACATGAATTGATAGGTGAATTTTACCACCCCTGAAAAGGCATATAATCAAAGCCATGTTTCTAAAGAATCAAGGAAAGAACTGTATGTGTCAGGTTGAGAAAAAGAGAGAGAGAGAGAGAGAGAGAGAGAGAAGAAACCTTAGTAATGTAGTCTCCATTGGACTTTAGGATAAGCACCATCATCATCAGAAACTATTGCAGCAATACATAGTATAGAGACATGTTAAACAATCTTGATTTTTTTTCCCACCTCTCTTTCTCATCACTATCTCATCTTAACAACTCAAGTATGCGCACACACACCCATGTGCACATGCACACAAACACTCCATCACCTTATCCTGTCTTATCTTTCTTCATAGCACTTGTTAGTATCTGAAACTATTCCTTAGGTTAGGGATCTTATCTGTCCCATTTACTGCTGGACCCTCAGAACCCAAAACATGAGTGACACATTGAATTGAATGGATGAATGAATAAAAACACATAGGCCAGTTCTCCACAGACACCATACACAAATATTTTGAACTTTAATTTCTGCACTGCTGTACTTGATTTTTTGTTGTTCATAACTCTGTTTTCCTTTTGTTCCTACTTCTTCCTGTAAGCAGATTTTAGAACTTACATTTCTAAAAGATAGAGCAGAAGGAAAGGATTGGCAAATGATAATTCAGACCTGGAAATGTAAGTTGACAGTCATATGTAGACACATGACAAGTAGCTCCTTGTACAATTTTTATCATACTTTAAGAATATATATTTAGAGTATTTTTATTATGATGCTTTATATATATAAAAAATATATATTTATATATATAAAACACATATATAAAAACATTAACTTTGCCATTTTATCCATTTTTAAGTGTACAATTCAGTAGTACTGAGTCCATTCACACTGTGAAACTATCACCATTACCCACCTCCAGAAATTTTTCATCATCCCAAATTGAAAGTCTGCACCCATTAAATAACTCCCCATCACCCTCTTCTCGTAGACCTTAGTAATCACTCTTTCTGTCACCGTGAATTTGACTGTTCTAGGCATCTTCATATAAATGGAATTATACAATATGTGTCATTTATGTAGTTTATTTCATTTACAATAATGTTTTCAAGGTTCATTCATGAGTAGCATGGATCAGAATTTCATTTCTTTTTAAGGCTGAATAATGTTCCATTGTTATACATACTTACTGTATTTTGTCTATGTACTGATGGGCATTTGGCTTGATTCCAACCTTTGACTATTGTGAATAATGCTGCTGTGAACATCAATACTCAAGTATATATTTGAGTTCCTGGTTTCATTTCTTTTTGGCTACAACTTAGAAGTAGACTAAGATAATAAACTGGAAAAAGTCTTGTATTTTACTCAAATGAACTGATGAAACACTGAAGGTGTTTGAGCAGAGAGAAACAATCTGGCTTATATTTACCATTATTATCCTCACTACAGTTTGCAGACTTTGTGAATGAAATGAAAAAATATTTAATGGTGAAGTGACTTGTAAATTTTAAAGGAACACATCGTCTACTGGGACATCATAAAGCATCAGGGACATCTAGAAATGCAGAAATAATGCAGAGATTGATGAGATCTTTGTAGATGGTGGTAAATTGAAGAGAATACCCTGTAACCCAGACTGAAGGCTCCTGGAGGTCTGGTAATGAGCAGCTGTTTGAACTATACTTTGACTTAGAGGGAGGAAAAAAATAAAAAAGAAGTGAAACTGACAAATTCTGCTGAAAAAGATCTAATACCTGACCTACCAGTGTAAAAGCTGACATAGAAATGTCATCACTATTATTTGAAAATAACTCAAATTAAAGGTTAAATTCAATTAGAGATTAGAAAAGGCCCCCCTAATCCCATTCCTCAGAAATAACCAAGGTTAATTATGATCCTATTGACCTAAAATTGATAGTTGAAGTCAAGAGAATAAATAAGCTCACCAAAAGAGAAATGAAAATAAACTTAAAACAGAATAAGCAGGGAAATATTAAAAAAAAAAGAGGATCCAGAAAAAGAAAGTAGAAAGAATCATCCAAATATGAGAATTGGGATAATGACGTACCAGAAAACTGAAGAAAAATAGTTTTGAGGAGATGCAAGTCTAGAATCTCAAATTCACAAGCAAGCCTAGGAATTATGGACAGAAAAAGTCAATTTGCATTAGCCCAGTTCTTTGTCTTTATGGTATATAAGCAGTACAAATGTCATGGGACACTTATTCAATAACCTCTGCTAAATTAAATAATATTAATAGTATATAGAAACAAGTTCTGCCAGAAAAATAGACATTTTCTGTTCTTTTCTTTGGCACACACTAACTCCATGCTTTTGTACAAGTACAAATTACAGCTTTGTGTTTGTCTACTCTTTTTTCTACCATACGCACTAATCATTTTGTGGAAACAATTACACACAACTGACAAAGAGATTACAATCTCTTTCACCCATTAATTTTTTTTGACCTGTTGAAAATCAAGAATAGCTAAAAGTCTTTTATCTCTAAAAACATCTGAAGTATAAGCTGCCATAAATGTCACATTCAATGGGTTGAACTTTGACAAAATAGCAATTTCTTCTGTTATTTTTTCTTTTCATTTTGAGCTCCTATATAGGAAATACAATGAGGACATGTTCAACGTGCTACATACTTACAGAGATAAAATGGCAGAGACTCCAAAAAGGTTTTGAGTCATTCCTGAATAAAAACACTACTGAACAAGGGAAGGAAATGAGTAATGTAATGATGCAGAAAGAATAACAGGCAAGAAATTGTTGAAAGAGTGGTCTCTGCAGTCTTCCATTCACAGGAAATCAGAACCCCTGGTAATTAATATTTTTGAAGTATTTTTAGGTGTATTTAGACACATATGTTGAACCAATATAAGCCATTAAAGATTGACTGATATAGATAGACTTAATTGATGATAGGAATTTTCTACTTTTAGGAAAAAGCAGTAACAAATGAGTACTCATTTGGCTCATATATCTTCTTGCTTCTCATATCCCAAATTAACATACAGCTTTCCATGGAAAACTTACCGAATGCATTAGCATATTTATTTCTTCTGAAAATTTACTTCTTCTAGGAAATATTGACAATGGATTTTTTAGCCTGGTCATAACATGAGCCAAAATTCTCTTCTGGAAGTCACTTCTGTGTATAGAGAAGCCAGAAGGTGTTACAGAACTTGGGAAAAATAATAGTGTATGTGTGATCCTCATGAAGATTTTTGATTGCTGAAACCCAGAAGGAACCTCTAATGGTAGAAAGATTAGGAACTGGTTCACATTTTATTTCATAAAGACTTGAATTAAATAAAACCCTACAAAGTCCCTGGTGAACATCATGATTATAATGCCTCCCCATAAGGCTGGCCTAGCCTGAGATGGTCGTTCATATAGTTACATGCATGGAGTTTTTACCAATTTGTAAGTGGAAAAATGGACCTATCTTTAATCCATGCAAATATTTGGTGTACTTATACAGATAAGGAAAATTAGAATCAGAGATAGTTAGAAACTCTGTTAAGGGAAAATATGATCCATTCAAGAATATAAGTCTCATTAGCCAGTTCTTATTTGATTCTACTTGCTAATTACAGGTTACACTAACACCACTTTTCTTTCTCTTACAATTGTTTAAAAAAAACATTTTAAAAAAAAACATTTAAAAAAAAAACATTTTTAATCATCTATATATTTTATCTGTTGTGCAACTTCATCCCTTACTGCCAAAAGTAACTGAGCATTAACTATAGATTGGAATTTTATGTATCATGCAGTAAGCCCAGTGAGAAAAAGGAATCTGGCACTATTATCTTTAGCCACACTGAACCATCAGTAAGAAGTCTTTATTAATTATCAGAAAACTATAACCAAAATCACAAAAAAAAAAGAATCAAACAACAGAGAAATTTTTTTCTGCCTTCAAGTCTTTACATTTAAAAGCAAAATGTCTGACACTTATAAGCAATTATACAATGTTTATAAGTGCCATCTTCGTGCTTAAAATAAAAATGTTTTGAATAATTCCAGACAACTTGTTTTACTAGTAAATTAAAACATTTATTTGACAAGCAGAAGCTGGACACTTCTAGAATGTCTCTTAAATATGTTTTCCCTTCACACAGTTGTGAGCCAGGGAAACAGCTCAGCTGGCTGAGAAAACAGCATCATGGGGCCTTTTGTGCACCAGCCATTGTAGGTCATCTAAACACTGCTCAAGTAGCAACTCAGAAATGCCCCAATTGAAGAGGCCTTGGGAGGTTAATTCTGTCATTACTGCGTTGACATGAGGCATGTTGCAGCCTTCAGCGCAAAATGTTACTCGTAATCTTTTAATCCCAAATTAGGTCAATATTTTATCAAGTTAATCTAGCATGAAGATTAATTGCATTAGTTACACACACATATACGCACGCAGGTTATTTGTTTTAGAGATACTTTTAATCAAAGAGCAAACCTTTGGTTACAATAGGCGATTTTTTAAAATCATCCTTTCTCCAACAGTATTTATCTTTATAAAAGAGACATTTATTCCTTTCATTGATCTTTAGTCAAGACTGATATAAGAGAAAAGATAATGGTCTTATAATTACTAAAACAATGACCACTTAGAAACGCTTTATGAAGAAATGACTTCTGATTGAAATGTTTTTAATAAAGTATCTCATTAGCCTTTTATTTCAATTTAATTTTAGTTGTTTTCTTAAAATGTGTGATTAATCCTGCAAGGAAAGTCAATAATTTTCTGTGTATTTGCATCTTTGCATCTCTAGGCATGTTAAAAAATATTGTAACAGACTATGAACTAGAGTGGTTTTCCATAAAATTATTATCATACATTAGGGGTTTTAGTTATGAAAATTGGGATAAAGCATATGTTTTCTTTTAATCTAAGAAGTAAGTTTAGCAGGTAGGTAGAAAGGTAGAAACACATTGATTTAAGTGGTATAAATCTGCTAAAAGAAGTCAGTAGAGTGGACAAATGCCTTTCTCCCTGAGTTTCTTAGATAAGAACTATCTTGTAGTTTGAAATTCCCAGGCTTCATTCTGGATAGTATTACAGGTCCCCTGGATGGCAGGGGAAGAGTTCACACCCTGTTTCATAAAATATCCAATATCATTATCCAAGGGTCATTCCAATTATAGAAATTTTATAGCCAATGTTTCAGAATATTGCATCTCAAAAATTTTGGCTCTCATCTTCAAATATTGATTTCTTAGCATTCTTTGTTAGTGAAGCATGATAGGTAAAAAGATCCAGGAATATTTTCACATGACTAAACTTTTGAATTAATTAAAAGATTAATGTCAGATTTTTCATGTGAAGAATAGGTCAACAGCAATCTCAGTGTCAGACACTTTCTAAGAAGAGATTGAATTGGAAAGTAAATTCACAATCCTAAATGTCAACCTTATAGTTATGAAGTTCAGACAAGCTATGCTGAATAAACATGCCAAATAATTCTCTGTTTTTCTACTTACAACAATATAATATTCTTTTCATAATAAATATTAAGTAAAATCTACCTTCAACTTGCTCAAAATCAATCAAGTGCATGATAAAATAAAATAAAAATATTTTCAGGAAAGGATACTATTAAAAAAAATCCCAAATGAAACCATAAAAAAAAAAAATTAAGGTCCAACATTCAATCTTTATTTTTTTTTTGTTTAAAGAAAAATTAAGCCCTTTTTTCCTTCCCTCCAATCTCACCCAACAGAAACATTCAATATTAGAAATTTAGTGTATAGCCTTTTCACTTCTTTTTATGTTAATGTAAAAATAATTTCTAAGTATATATACATTCATTTATAGTCTTTTTAAAAGATTTTTTAAATTTTTATTTATTCATGAGAGACACAGAGAGAGGCAGAGACATAGGCAGAGGGAGAAGCAGGCTCCATGTGTGGAGACCCCAGGACCCCAGAACCCCAGGATCATGACCTGAGTCAAAGGCAGACACTTAAACACTGAGCTACCCAGGCATCCCCATTTATAGTCTTCTAGTTTCTAATTTAAAAAATGTACAAATGTAGGGATGCCTGGGTGGTTCAGTCGGTTAAGCGTCTGCCTTCAGTTCAAGTCAGAATATCAGGGTCTTTGATTCAAGCCCCACATCCCACTTCCTGCTCAGCAGGGAGTCTTCTTCTTCCTCTCCCTCTGTCCCTCCGCTCCCCCCTCTTGTATTCGCTCTGTTTGTCTCTTTTTCAAATAAATAAAGTCTTTTTAAAAATGTATAAATGTAAATACAGATGGTCAATTTTGAAAATATATAATTATACACATTATTTTTATCATAATTTCTACACTTCTCAAGTTAAAAACTTTCATGCACTACTATCTTCATCAAGACATTTAGATGAACACATTTTGAACAACTAAATTAGAAAGTGTCCAGCCCTGAGAAAATGCTACTTAATCTCTATTAAATTAATCACTATTTTCCACTAAGAATTTATGTTATGTGTACCTGTCACAGATCAGGTTTGCATGGTATTCAACATAAAATATAAGATAGAGTTTTTAGTAATATAATTTACCAGATGGAAAAAAAAAAACAAAAGAGAAACAACATCATTAATGTGCTATCTAGTGGTTGAGAACATAGATTTAGGAGTTGGGCAGACATGGTTAGGAACAAGAACTCCACCGTCTAACAACAGGTTAACTTCTGGAAAATTTATTATCCTGTCTCTGCCTCAGTTTCCTTATCTATAAAGCAAAAATAATAACAGGACTTGTTCAATGAATAAATGAGATAAGGAAAAGAAAACAATGTAATGCCTAATACTTGATAAGTGTTTGATACATTTTAGCTAATATTATTGTGCCCATTATTTAGATGATCAGGATCAGGGTGAGGGTTTCCAAGGTGTGAACTGCAGTATATAAACTGCAGACATCTGGGAAAGTTTCATCTGATGAGCCATGAGGTCAATCCAACTGGGCACAAGTGAGTAATATTTCAGAGGATTCACTTCTTATTGCCAACAGGTTTTTCCATCACTGTAGAGAGATGGGGCTTAAAATGTGTGGGTCACTCAGATGAGTAGGGGCTGCAGGGGATGGAGGTAGAGACAGGTCAGATTTTGTATAGACTCATTTATAAGACTAGATTTTTGATAACAAGTGTGTGGGATTTTAGAATTGGAGGGAACTGTATGACTCCATTGGTCTTATTTTGCCTTGAAGGAAATAAGAACCAGGAGAAAGACACATCCAAAGGCATCCAGCCAGTAGCAGTCAAGCCAGGACTAGAGTGTAGGCCTCCTGTCTCCCGGCTTATCTGCCTCTACTCTGTTCTGCCTGTCATATCAAGGGACTAATGTGATGACAGCAACGTTTTAGGAAGATTGATTTAGCAGTTGAGTGTAGGCTGAATTAAAGGAGGAAAGCCTGAGAAGAGAGGGGTGAGGAAAAACACTGTAGTGGTACCAATCATGAGGTAATCAGCCTCAGTGAGGGACACGAGAATAAGATGGAAAAGGAAAGAATAAATTCAAAACGATGCCAAAATAATGAGATGGAAAATTGGCCACTCTTCAAAATGGTCCAACCTTATATACCTAAACATCACCTTCTATAACGTCTTAACACAAAGTAAGCAATAGCATCCAGAAGTTAAACAAAGCTTTCTATGACACTACTACTTTTCCATACGTATACATACCCCCAAAACTCATCGTGACCCCTCACATCACACATGTAGACTTGTTCATCTCCACTCCATCCAACATCTCTATCTCTACCTGGCATCTGAATCAATGTGATGCTGAAAAGTGTGTGATAACTGGAGAACTTCTATTTCTACAGAATTTTATTTCAATTTCTCCCCTTCTGAATAGGCATGTCAGTTATATGTCGCATTGGTAAGTAGGAAGATGTCCTAGAGCAAATTATTATTATTATTATTCCCCACAGAAAGAGAAGTGAATTTTAACAACTGAGTCAAAATCATGGAATGAGGTTGCAAAGCCCAGCTCTTGATGCCAGATTAATTAATGTATTAAAAGGAATTTGCAGGAAGTTGACATGATTCATAATCAAGACAGTTTAAGAATCAAATTCTGTGGTAGGCAAGATATTAGGAAAAATGCTCCCCTAAGATCCTGCTCTCCCTGGTATATATACACCTTCTTCTAATTATTGAAACACTAATCTAGGCACTACCATGAGGAGATTTTACAAATATAATTAAGGACCCACATCAACTGATCTTAAAATGGGGAAATTATGTAGATGGGCCTATCCTAATCACATGAGCCTTTTAAAAGCAGAAAGTTTTCTTCATCTGTTTGTAAAAGAGAATATTGGAGATTCACAACATAAGAAGGATCCAATGTACCATTGCTGGCTGAAGATGAAGAGAGAATCTGGTGGGGAATGAGGGCAGCCTCTTGTTGCTGAGAGGGGGCCTTAGTGGACAGACAACAGGGAAATGGGGACCTCAGACCTACAAATGTGAGAAACCGAATTCTTCCAACATTCCGTGAGCCCAGATGAGAACCATAGCCCTGGCCAACATTTGATTTTGGCCTGGTGAGACCCTGAGCAAAGAATGCAACTAGCCCATGCCCAGATATCCAACGTACATAACTGTGAGCCAGTAACTAGGTGTGGTTTTGTGTTTCCTAAGTTATTGATAATGCATTACACAGCAATAGAATTCTAATATGGGTTCCAATCATTTACTTCTAAGCTTTCCAGGGCACTGGCATCACATTAAATAGGTAAATAGCACCAAGAATACCTACTTCCTATTTTGAATGACAAAATTTAAAAAACTACACTTGATAAATTCATTTCACCCAGAAGCATGCAACCCTATTCTTAGTGTTTTGTAGAATTAAACTCATCAAGAGACTAGGGAAAATTGGCAGAATCAAATTTTAGAATCTCAATGATAAATGAGGCAAAGACCTTTGTTAAAGAGAATCTATTGTTAAAGAGAATATTAGAGACAGAAGGCAGAAAAATAAAATGAAGAACATACTGAAAGAAATTCGTAGTTCCTATGTATGAGGAATATCATAGAATGTTCTCCTGAACATGCACACATATAGGTACATAAAGGTATGTACCTTAATTATTTGACCTACTTGCACTTAAAGGGACCCCTCCAAATATAGCTACTCTGGTGTTGAGAGGCTACTGACTATCTGACACTTGGAGAGACTTGCTACTTTGTCTGAATACTGCATATGCTGTTCACATGTGGCCAGTGATTTTGCTGCTAAAATAAGCCCTGACAATTTCCCCATCTCCTACTATCTAACATTTCCTGGGCTGCCTCGGAAGATGCCGAGCAACTGACGGTCAGTGGTGCTCAGGTAGGAAAACAGCCTCCAGTGATATTGTTGAGGGGGATGATACCTCGTGGCGAGCTATCACAAAATGTTCATTGATAAATTAGCACAAGGAAAGGGTTTCTCATAAAGATAGACTAGTTCAAATTAAAGATATATTCCAGGTATTAATCTTATCTAGAAGAACTTTAGAGATTGTATATACTTACAAATACC
Organism: Vulpes lagopus; assembly: GCF_018345385.1. NCBI lineage: Eukaryota > Metazoa > Chordata > Mammalia > Carnivora > Canidae > Vulpes > Vulpes lagopus. The sequence continues at coordinate 107,646,267 of NC_054829.1, forward strand.
GGAATTTTGTTATTTTTGTTTTGTTTTGTTTACTTAAGACTGATAGATACCTATCAGACTTGGCTATTGCCAAAAATATCTTACAGATTAAAGCTTAAGTTATTCTCATGACTAATATAGTCTGTAGAAATTTGACATGCTTTTTTGGTGATCCTGTTAGAGAAACAAAATATTATAATAATAGAGTGTTCTTACTACAACTTTTGGCTTATAATAGCAAAAAATATGTTGCTTAAATTATTTTGGGATGAAAATTTGGGGGTTTTTTGTGACCTAGATAGTTTTTGTTTCATTTTGTTCCTTTACCTTCTGTTTATTACATTTGCTTTGATTTTTTTTTCAATAAAACTGAAATACTGCCAAATTGCTAAATGAGTTCTAGCAATCTTGGGGTGGAGTCTTTTGGGTTTTCTATGTAGAGTATCATGTCATCGGCGAAGAGGGAGAGTTTGACTTCTTCTTTGCCAATTTGAATGCCTTTAATGTCTTTTTGTTGTCTGATTGCTGAGGCTAGGACTTCCAGTACTATGTTGAATAGCAGTGGTGAGAGTGGACATCCCTGTCTTGTTCCTGATCTTAGGGAAAAGGCTCCCAGTGCTTCCCCATTGAGAATGATATTTGCTGTGGGCTTTTCGTAGATGGCTTTTAAGATGCTGAGAAATGTTCCCTCTTTCCCTACACTCTGAAGGGTTTTGATCAGGAATGGATGCTGTATTTTGTCAAATGCTTTCTCTGCATCTAATGAGAGGATCATATGGTTCTTGGTTTTTCTCTTGCTGATATGATGAATCACATTGATTGTTTTACTAGTGTTGAACCAGCCTTGTGTCCCGGGGATAAATCCTACTTGGTCATGGTGAATAATTTTCTTAATGTACTATTGGATCCTATTGGCTAGTATCTTGTTGAGAATTTTTGCATCCATGTTCATCAGAGATATTGGTCTATAATTCTCCTTTTTGGTGGGGTCTTTGCCTGGTTTTGTAATTAAGGTGATACTGGCCTCATAGAACGAGTTTGGAAGTACTCCATCTCTTTCTATCTTTCCAAACAGCTTTAGTAGAATAGGTATGGTTTCTTCTTTAAACGTTTGATAGAATTCCCCTGGGAAGCCATCTGGCCCTGGACTCTTGTGTCTTGGGAGGTTTTTGATGACTGCTTCAATTTCCTCCCTGGTTATTGGCTTGTTCAGGTTTTCTATTTCTTCCTGTTCCAGTTTTGGTAGTTTGTGGCTTTCCAGGAATGCGTCCATTTCTTCTAGATTGCCTAATTTATTGGCGTACAGCTGTTCATAATATGTTTTTAAAATCGTTTGTATTTCCTTGGTGTTGGTAGTGATCTCTCCTTTCTCATTCATGATTTTATTAATTTGAGTCTTCTCTCTCTTCTTTTTAATAAGGCTGGCTAATGGTTTATCTATCTGTGTGGAGGTTCCTCAAAGAGTTAAAAATAGACCCAGCAATTGCACTGTTGGGGATTTACCCCAAAGATACAGATGCAATGAAACGCCGGGACACCTGCACCCCGATGTTTCTAGCAGCAATGTCCACAATAGCCAAACTGTGGAAGGAACCTCGGTGTCCATCGAAAGATGAATGGATAAAGAAGGTGTGGTCTATGTATACAATGGAATATTACTCAGCCATTAGAAATGACAAATACCCACCATTTGCTTCAACGTGGATGGAACTGGAGGGTATTATGCTGAGTGAAATGAGTCAATCGGAGCAGGACAAACATTATATGTTCTCATTCATTTGGGGAATATAAATAATAGTGAAAGGGAATAGAAGGGAAGGGAGAAGAAATGGGTAGGAAATATCAGAAAGGGAGACAGAACATAAAGACTCCTAACTCTGGGAAACGAACTAGGGGTGGTGGAAGGGGAGGAGGGCGGGGGTGGAGATGAATGGGTGACAGGCACTGGGGGGGGCACTTGATGGGATGAGCACTGGGTGTTATTCTGTATGTTGGCAAATTGAACACCAATAAAAAATAAATTTTTTATTTAAAAAAAGGCTGAAAAAAAACCTGAAATAACTATTTTATTTTAAATATTTTATTTATTGATGAGAGACACAGAGAGAGAGAGGCAGACACATAGGCAGAGGGAAAAGCAGGCTCCGCCGGGGAGCCTGATGTAGGACGCAAGCCCAGGACCCCGGGATTACGCCCTGAGCCAAAGGCAGATGCTCAACCACTGAGCCACCTAGGTGCCCCTGAAATAACAATTTTAAAAAATGCTTCAACACTGTATTTGAAAGACAAAGACAAGAATAGATAGAATTATGATAGAACTAGTGGTAGCACACCACTAACAATTTTCATGCATCAAACTTCTAAAGCACTACTGTCCACATTGATTGTTTAGTTGGCTCTGTGTTTCTGGGATAATGCATCTTATCTGAGATGTGTATAGAATCACTTCTCTAGGCAGTGCATATATCAAACAAGTGAGTCATTTCTGTGCAGGGCCACAATATACCTGTCAATTTAAATTTACCTATTTCCCCTTAGCAAGTTTTCTGAAGTGCTTAATTTTTTTTAGCAAGTAAATGAGGGTTTTTTTGCAAGTGTTTATGAGCATTAAATTACAGAGTAATCAACTAGGAGAGGCCAGAGCCCCCCAGCATCCATAATTTGATTTAACCATATAGTGTTTAGCTTAGTTTAATTAGTGTATAAACACCCAAGTGAGAGACTCAAGGCTATAATCCTATTTCTTTTTTATTTTTACTGTGGTATACTTATGTGTTTAGTAAAAAATCAATTTTGAATGAATACACAATTCCAATGTATTTTTCCTCTAACATTTTATTTTGAAACATTTCAGGCCTACAGAAAAGTTGCAAGAGTAGTAAATAAGCACACATATACCTTTACCTGGATTTATCAGTTACTAACATTTTGTCACATTTGCATGCTCACTTCCATGGTGCACACATTTGTGTAACTATACACACATTGACATAGATTATACACACACACATACACACAGACTCTGCAACTATACATGAGTGTTTATATGTATAATATATATACATAATACATGTATATGGTATATATACATATATCCACCCATATATACACTTATGTTATATATATACATATATACACTTATGCGTGTGTGTGTGTGTGTGTGTGTGTAGCTGAATCATCTCAGTGAATTAAATATACATTCACAATCTTATTCCTAAGGCTAGGTCTTATCAAGTAGCATGAGAAAAATAACATTTTTTACTTCTACCTTACTACTTAAAAAATTTGTCTTTCTCATGAGAATTTAACAAAATTAATTCAACATATTTATAAATGAAAGGAAATTTTAGGTCATCTTTTCCCCAATTACCACCAAGTTAAATCACATTTTATTATTTCACTTAAACTAACATCAATGATTGGCCTCCTGGCTTCCACTCTTGTTTCCCTTCTACCCACACCCCTGTCTAGAGTCTATTCTCTACTCAGGAGCCAAGGATCCTGTAAAACTGGAATCAGATCATGCTATGATCTCCTTAGAGCCCTCTGTGGTTTCCCATCTTTACTCAGAGTTATGCCTGATCTGAAATAGCCTACAGGAACCTGTATCCACTCCCAACACCACTTTAACCTTATCTCCTGATGTTCCTGAAGGACTAGGAAAGCCCCAGCCTCAGGGTCTCAGCTCCTTCTATTGCCTCTGTCTGGAACATTCTTTCCTCAAAGTCCTCTAGTCCTGTTACTTCTTTTTCTTTTTTTTTTGAAGATTTTATTTATTTATTCATAAGAGAAACAAAGAGAGAGGCAGAGACATAGGCAAAGGGGGAAACAGGATCCATGCAAGGAGCCCAATGTGGGACCCGATCCTGGGACTCCAGGATCATACTCTGAGCCAAAGGCAGACGCTCAATGGCTGAGCCACTTAGGCATCCCTTGTCTTGTTACTTTTTAGATTGTGACTTAAATATTACCTTTGCATGGAGTCTCTTCCTATCCAACCTTTTTAAAACTGTAAAACAAAAACCAAAACACACACTCCCTATCCCCTTCCTTGCTGAAGTTTTAGCTTAAGTACTCACTGACATCTAATATACCCTAGCTTTTATTTATTTATGCAATTTATTTATGCATAAATTTATTTATTTATGTTGGCTTCAAAAGGGCAGGTATGTTTGGGGATCTTTTGCTGCCACAATGGTGTGTGGCGCAAGGAGGCACAGTCATCTCCCTAGATTCTTGCTGTTTTTGTTAATGAATGATATAAACAGATATGGGGCAAACAATAAAATAATGTAATTCAATAGCCTTTTGCATATATCACTTAGTTTCTTTAAGCAGCTCTTAACAATATTAATACTGTAATTTATAAGCATGTTGTGCATTTTCAGCACCTTCTACATATGTTAGCTTATTGACTATTAGTTATCAATTGCTACATAATAAGTTACCTTAAAACTTGGTAGCTAAAAACAAATGTTTATCATCTCAGTCTCTGTAATGAGGAGTGTGAGTGCCGCTTAGCTTGTGCTCTAGTTCTGCATCTCTCCTGAGGTCACAGTCAAGCAAGTTATCAGCTCAGTCTCTCTCCAATTATATCAGACTTGTCAGGGGTGGGCATCTACTTTTGGGTTCATTCGCAGTGTTGTTCACCACATGTGCCAATCTATCAGCTGCCTGAATGTGTCCTTATGACATGATAGCCAGTACTCTAAGAAAGACAGCCAGAAAGGGAGTCTGAGACAGAAGCCGCCACCTATTTTGACCTAATTTCAAAAGGAACACCTCAGTCCAGCCCACTTGCAAGGTAAGGGGATTATCTACAGTGTAAACACCAGAGACGGAGATCCCTGGGGCCATTTTAGAGGCTGCCTAAATTTTTGATCATTGTATAGATACAGAAGTTGAAATCTAGAGATGTCCACTTTTCCCAATTTACACAAAGTAAGGTAGAGTAATTCTGATTCTCTACTAAAATAGCCTTTGAGGATCACTGATAAATTAAACATAATAATCATTTTCAAAAAGTCAAGAAATACATTTTTGCCTTGCTATGTTACAACAGCTTAAATTGCTTTGCATGTGTCACAATATTTAATCTATAAAACAACCCTATAAGGTAGGTACACTTATTACATACATTTTACAGATGTGATAAACAAGGAATAGAGAATTAAAATAATCTTCTCAGGGTCATACGGCCAAAAAGTATCAAGGTTGGTACTCAACCCCAGCATTCTGCATTGAGAGGATGGCTTCACACCTGGTACTTTATATCACATGCCTCTTAGACATAAAAACTAAAGTATTTGTCTTCATCAAAACTCATTTTTTAACTCTTGTCTTTTTGAACTTAAAACAAGAGAGGCATAAAAAAAAAGAGAGGCATAGTGTTATGTAAATTTGTCTGATGAGGAAACTTTTATATGTATATATATAAAACTGACAAAAATACCTCAAATACCTATACATTGCATGTTCTGACCCACAGTGAGAAGACTATCAGACAAGCATGTGTCCATGGTTGGATCTGGTCTAGATAGAATGTCTCATTGCTATCTAGAACAATCACCTGATGTTCTCAGGTGAATATTGTTTCCCTCTTTCAAAGGAATAAGAAAACTACACACAGGAAATGCCATGCAATGCATGGGAACCACTTCTCCTCCTCTCTTTTTTCTTTATAGGTTATAAAAGTTCCCCTTCCAAATGGCAATAAGTCACTTTAGAGAATGCATTTTCTAAAGGATGATTGCTTTCTTGAGTAGTGACGCACTTAAGGCAGGCATGCAGTAATCCTTAGAAATGTCCTGCCTGGAGTGTCTTATTGCTTAATTAGAGCTGGCACCAGGCCATTTCCTCTTCGTCTTGAACCAATGCAAGAGCCTTGGAAGGAGGCACGGGTGTTAGAAGTGTTATTTCGGGGGGATATAAAGTAATGGCACTGTGCCAGTCTGTAAAAAAACAAAGCAAAATACTCCTACCACAGTTAAATGTCAAAATGCCGGGTTTCACTGTAGTCAGAGATCAAATCCATCATGGTGTCCATGGTCAGGGTTTAAATATGATCTCTGTTGTTCTAAAAGACTTTACAATCCTTACTTACAATGAAAATATGACAACAAACATAACTTCCCCAAAAGTGTCTATTGAACAAAGGGAAGAAGCCATTATTATAATTATGTAAATATATTATCTTACCTCCTTGAATAGCTGATGATCTTTTTTGGGTTTTTTGGTGGTACTACATTTTATCAAAGAACAAATGGCTGGTCCATACTAACTGAATGATAAAATTCTGTGGCGTCAGCTGATGCCCCCACCAGCTTCCACATCTACTCAAAAGGCTTCCGAAAAAGTTATACAAGCATCAGCAATACTTGACAACATACAGCTCATGAAGCTGGCCTTGCTGAAAGTCTAAAACACAGTATGTGAAATACAATTGAATGTACATGCTCAACAGCATTATTACATAGGTAGTTTTTATGTATCCAGGTAGCCTGTTAATTCAGTCCTTCCTAGCCAATTTGGCACAACAAACAAAAATATCTTCACTTCCACTGCACTGACCAAAAAACCAGTGTCTTACAAAAGGAAAATTCATCCTCAGATAATATGCTCATGCCCCATTGGTAAGGTTGCTGAATGTTTTCAAACTAAAATGGAAAAAAATAGTTATGATTATGCATATGTTTTAGTCTGTTAAATAGGAAGAGTTATTAGTGTGCAAAACCTTTTAAAAAGGAAGACATGGTGAGTAAAGGGAAAAACAGGTATATGAGAGGAGTCCATTTAGGTATTAACAGAAGAAATCTAAGAGAGACTTGGCATACAGGCTGCAGGTGAGTCTTCTATGGCATCATGCCTTGGAATTTAACTTGGAGCTAATTCAGTGTTCACAATGCTGATATTCAGAAATACTATAAACCTCCAGAGTCATTTCTGGTTTTTTTTAAACAGTGTATAGTTCTCCACCATACTGATCTGGGAAAACAATTGACATCAGTCTTGACAGTATTAAAGTGGCAGGTTACAAAAAGTCTCCTGGTGGAGGAAGTAGAGAGCAGATGATGCCATGGGCTGAGTTACCTCATTACTAATATATGCCCAACAAGGATTGCAGCTAGATTTATGTGCTGAGAAATCAAGTAATCATTGATGTTCCAGGCAAGCGTCTCCAAAGCTTGGATTTTACTGGATCATATCAAATGAGGGAGAAGAAACAGATGTATCTTCCCAACTGGGGGGTGGGGGGGAACTCAGGGTTATAGCTCAGAAAGAAACTATGTGTGATGCATATGCGCCTGATTACACTATGCTGTCCTTCCTTTATATATATATATAGAGAGAGAGAGAGAGAGAATATGCCATTTATTTCAATGTTTATGTATTTCTTGATATTCTATCAGCTTGGGAAAAATGACTCTTCCTATAAATGTCATCATGGAATAGAATTATAACTTGTTTGTTTAGATAACTTTTGTTTATCTCTTTGAGTTATTCCGATAATGACAGAGACTCATTCCAGTCTTTAACCTCTATCCAAACATGTAGTCAGGAAAGATTCCTAGGAAAGTATCTTTTTCTTGTTTAATTAGCACAAAATTCTATTTTCTCTTTTGTTTTTGTTTTGTTTTTTAGATTTGATTTATTTATTCATGAGAGACACAGAGAGAGAGGCAGAGACATAGGTAGAGGGAGAAGCAGGCTCCATGCAGGGAACCTGATATGGGACTCGATCCTGGGACTCAGGCAGACGCTCAGCCACCAAGCCACCCAGGTTCCCCTATTTTTGCCTTTCGGCACCTTTTTTTACAACCTCCTAATTTTGTAGTCATTTCATATTTTGAGGGTATTTAAAAGCCTTGGGACATAGTATTTTTTCACTGTATAAGGCATGTATGTGTATCATGTGAGGATCACTATTATTGCTCCTTATTTTAGGTATAAGTTCAGGGTTTATCACTCACTTGCTCAGTGAAAAATTTTACCTTTAAAAACAGAGCCAGAGGCACTCCATATAAAATTGGAATACTATACCCTGGTCCTGGACACAGAGGCTGTTTCTTCAGGTTTCAAACCAGAGGAGTACTATGTGAATGTTCTTTCCCCCCACTCAGCAACCTTTGCATGGAACTTTTCTCTATATATTCATTTCACAGTCTACAGGTTTGGAGGAAACTGTATGTAGTTTTAGGAATTCTGAGTAAAATTTGTCTTAACTTTTTTTTAAAGATTTTATTTATTTATTCATGAGAGACACAGAGAGAGGCAGAGACATGGGCAGAGGGAGCAGTCTTCTCACAGGGAGCCTGATGCAGGACTCGATCCCAGGACCCTGAGATCACACCCTGAGCTGAACGCAGATGCTCAACCACTGAGCCACCCAGGTGGCCCCAGAGTAAAATTTTAAAATCCCTTTCTATAATACTATAAATCTAATCTGCCTTTACTCCTACTAAACCCATATCCTTTCACCTTTCTTTGCTTCCTTCTCTTTCTTTTCTTCTAATTATCATTAAGTTCTTGTCCTTATAAGTATCTCTAGAGCTTGCATGCCTTTCTAGGACCTTCTGGTTTATGCCCTAGTATCTAGGAACTTACTGATGAGATAAACAGGAGACAGGACATTATTTGCACTCTTTCTTGATTAATGGAGGTTATTGGGCTGCTAACATGCCCTTCACTTATTTAACATCCAAAAAGTCAACCACTATTAAATGACATATTTCAGTAGATGTCAATGAAGTAAGCTGAATTCACACAGCCATAAATTTAAATTGGCAACTCCTGCAGTGGTGCCTTCCACCTTGATTTTTTAAATGGTTTCTAAACAACTCTTTTGCTCAGGCCATATATATCTCAGCGCATGTTCTGTGTTACATTACTACTTTGAGATGAAAATGAGTATGGGATTTTTCTCTAGAGTAGCCATAAATTAATGGGTTTTTTTTTTTAAGTTTACAAAAAATAAAAAAGTCTCAATGTCCTGATTTGTTGTTCACACTCAGTTAAAAAAAATGGTTGCCTATAGGCTTTGTTTTGGTACCAGTACCATATCCTCGCTGTGTTTCTCCAGCCATAATAATAGTTCATGAGATACTTTATCCAAAAGGACATAAATGAAGTGCGTCTAACTCTTTCTGTCTTCCTTCTTTTATATGTGCTACTGGGTTTCTGGATCCCAATTGGAACCACAGAAACAAATGTGTTGAAATACATTCAGTTTTTTTAAAAGGAAAGAAAGAACACCATTTCTATCAGTCTTTATTATTCCTCTATTGACATGAATTTAGAAAATCTTGCTATTTGCAAAATTGTGACTTTAAACATTCAAGAAACTTAAGTGAGTGCTTCCTAATTATACCTAGAGGTCTCAGTTAACGTATAACATTTTGTATACTTCACACTTTGTGACATAATAAGAATTAGCATTAGCAATTATGTAGGTTTTGTCAGTCTGAGACATTGACCCTTAGTAAAAACACAGCAAGAATGACTAGATTACTAAGAATCTCTAGATGGGTATAGTAGGCCATTAAAAGGCCCAGGTTCAGAGCTCTTCTAAGTAGAAAACCATACGCAGAGGCACAGTTCAGATGTCCAAGGAGACAGCCATAAATGGTGGCATATTTCAGCTACTTTTAAATCCTATGCTCTATCCTCACATTTCCTTCAATAATCTGCATGGAAGATTGCAACCCTCAAAAAGTTTGAAGATTTTATTTCTATTTCCATGTATCCAGTGGATATATGTTTTCATAGATTACTTTACCTAGAAAACAGATTTTTTACATTCACGAGCTCTTGAGTTTCATCCAAATTGGTAAAAATCTTAATATATTCTAAGATGGAAGAATTACAGTATCCCATGTGAACGTACTAGGAATGGGAAAAAGGAAAGCCTTCAGGTTTAGTATTTACTCATCTCATTAGGAATGCTTTCCCCAGGGATTCCTGGGTGGCTCAGTGGTTTAGCACCTGCCTTCAGTCCAGGGTGTGATCCTGGAGTCCTGGGATCAAGTCCCACGTCAGGTTCCCTACATGGAGCCTGCTTCTCTCTCTCTCTCTCTCCCTCTCTCCCATCTCTCATGAATAAATAAATAAAATATAAAAAAATAAATAAAAAGGAATGCTTTCCCCTGAATTTGTATGAATTGATTTTCGTGAAATACGAATTTTTTGTTGAGAAGACACAAATAAGATTTGCAAAATAATAACCCCAGCTTTCACTAATAAGCCAGGCAGTCATGCATTTAGTCACCTAGTCTGTTAGTCATAATTTTTATTCCCCAGGTGTCACACCTTCATTTAAAAAAAAAAAAAAAGAAAGAAAGAAAGATGGTCCAAAAAAGAAAGGGGAGATAGTCTGCAAGGCAAATGCTGCCATCTAGAGAGAGAGAGGAAAGAACATTGACAGTGGTAATTTTCCAAATATAATTCAAGCAAAATCAAAAAGCCTCAGATAGAGAATGTGGACATTTTCCAAGAAGAGATCATCCCTTAGAAGAAATCAGCATTTTATAAAAAGGAGCCATTGAGAATCCATTTAACTTGAGATGAGAGGCTATTCAGCTAATAATTGTGTATAACAGAATCTATCAAGAGTTGTTTTTGTCTTTAATTATAAGCATCAACCTTTAAAGATGATTTTCCTAAGCTATTTAAAACAACTGCGTGAGAGCTAATTGTTTAGAGCTAATTGTTTAGAGCTGATTGTCTACAAAGTAAATGAGAATATAGCTTTATCTCTATTTTATCTTGTTTAAACAAATGAAAAAAATCACAAGAAGATTGAATTGTCTGCAGTCTACTGGTCAGTTCACCTTGTTTTCATGATGCGTACAAAGACCTGTTTACTCTGTGAGTAGCTTTAAAGAAACACAAATTGTAAAACTGAAACAGATAAACACAAAGGGATAGCTAAAAAATACCTGAAAAACCAAAAGAAAAGGCAGAGGTTTGCTTGTCTTTATGTGTTATAGGTACAGACATTTAAACAATCCACATTCTAAGAAAGAATAGTGCATACTGAGATGGTAATTCTCAAATCAATTCACTTAGACACACTCTAAAGTTTTTCTAGTAACTCTTACTTGAGTGTACATTATCTAGATTACAAGAAAACAATCAAATTCTCATTTAAGAAATTCCCTAGATCCTATTAAAAACTAAGCAGTAGGAACTAAGATAGGTTCTATAGTTCTTCAATTGCTCAGTATTTGGCTCTATGAGAAGTTTTAACATTTAATATTGGACTGTAGGGATCCCTGGGTGGCGCAGCGGTTTGGCGCCTACCTTTGGCCCAGGGCGCGATCCTGGCCACCCGGGATCGAATCCCACATCGGGCTCCCGGTGCATGGATCCTGCTTCTCCCTCTGCCTGTGTCTCTGCCTCTCTCTCTCTCTCTGTGACTATCATAAATAAATAAATTTAAAAAAAAATATTGGACTGTAAATTTCACAATTTTCTGAGCTATATATTTACCTAATACATATTTTGATAAGTTATCCAATGATATCTATGATACTTATATATTTAAGTACTTACATATACATACATAAGTTATATACAATTTATACATATAATAAGTATATGTATCCTTACATATGCTAGATATATTTAAAGTTATAAAAATGAACAGAGATCTGCCATTTAAATTTGTTTAAATAGAAGGTACATGCTTCTGCTTATCAAATAACAATACTTACAATCAATTGAGCAATGTTATAAGCATTGAATGAATGAATATTCATTCAGCAAATACATATTAAGTACCTATGCTATCCCAGGCACTGTTATAAGTGCTAGAGTTACTATGGAAAGCAAATAAATGGGGATCCCTGGGTGGCGTAGCGGTTTGGCGCCTGCCTTTGGCCCAGGTCACGATCCTGGAGACCCAGGATCAAATCCCACGTCGGGCTCCCGGTGCATGGAGCCTGCTTCTCCCTCTGCCTGTGTCTGTGACTATCATAAATAAATTTAAAAAAAAAAAATTAAAAAAGAAAAAGAAAACAAATAAATGTGCACAGCTCCATGAAAGCCTCATAGTATTCCATAAGCAGGAACGGTTTCCTAGTTTACAGAATCTTGGACAAGATCTTACTGTTTGCAAGTGAAGGAGTGGGTTTGAATTCAGAATTCAGTCTCTGCTTACTTGTGGATCATATTTTTATTGTGTTACTTCCCATATTGTTGCCCCTTCTTGTTCTGATAGAAGTTTTAAGAAGAAAAGTTTTGATTTTCAATAATTTAAGAAGCTATGATGGGTGAATATCAATGTGGCTCTTGCAACATTTGTCATAATTTGGTCAAAACACTTAAATCCTTCACAAGCAACATTTCTAGTCATCAGGGAAATGCAAATAAGAACTACAATGAGAAATTACTTCACACCCACTTGGATAGTTGGTATAAAATGAAACAAAACAATACCAAGAAACAAGTGTTAAGGAGAATGTGGAAAAATTGGAACTCTCATGCATTGCTGGTAGAAATGTAAAATGGTTCAGCTTGTACGGAAAACAGGGATTTCTCAAAAAGTTATGCATAGAAATACTTTATGATCCAGCAATTCAACTCCTAGGTATATACCCAAAAGGAATGAAAGCAAGGACTCAAATAGATACTTTTACACCAAAGTTTGTAGCAGCATTATTCACAATAGCCAAATGTGGAAACAACCCAAGTATCCATCAAAAGATGAATACATAAAGAAAATTCTAGTGTATGTATATAATAGAATATTACTCACCTAGCATGTACATACAACAGAATATTATTCCTCCTTAAAAAGAAATGAAATTTTAATATATGCTACAACATGGATGAATCTTGAAAACATTATGCTAAGTGAAATAAGCTAGGCACAAAGGAAAAAAAAATATTATATGATTCCACTTATATGAGATACTTAAATTAGTAAATACAGAGACAAAAGGTAGAGTATAGGTTACTGGGATCTAAGGAAAAGGAAGAGTTGGGGAAGTTTATTGTTTATACAGCTTCTGTTTGGACTGATGAAAAAGTTCTGGAAGTAGTGGTGATGTTTACATAACAATGTAAAAGCATTCACTGGCACTTATGGGTACACCTAAAAACAGCTAGAAATGAGGGGCGCCGGGATGGCTCAGTAGGTTAAGCACCTGCCTCTGGCTCAGGTCATGAACCCAGGGTCCTGGGATGGAACCCCATGTTGGGCTCCCTGCTGGGTGATAGTGCAGGAGCCTGCTTCTCCCTCTCCCTCTGCTGCTCCCCCTGCTTGTGCTTTCTCTCTCTCAAGTAAATAAATAAAATCTTTTAAAAATAGCTAGAGGTGGGATCCCTGGGTGGCGCAGCGGTTTAGCGCCTGCCTTTGGCCCAGGGCGCGATCCTGGAGACCAGGGATCGCATCCCACATCGGGCTCCCGGTGCATGGAGCCTGCTTCTGTCTCTGCCTCTCTCTCTCTCTCTCTCTGTGATGACTTTCTGTGATGACTATCATAAATAAATAAAAATTTAAAAAATTTTTAAAAAAAATAGCTAGAGGTGATCAATTTTATGTTACATATATTTATCACAATTAAAAAAAGAAATCCTTCACAGGTAGTTATGGAATTCTAGGCATCCCAAAACAATGGGAACCAGACAGGGCAGGCAAACAATGAAAATACAGCATAGTGTCTCAAAACTATTTTTTAAATAAAGAAGCAAATAAATGTTTGTCTACTTCAAAATTTAAATAAGGTATTCCCCTAAATACATAGTTTAAAATAAACCTCTTCTTACTATAATTAATCATTCATAGATGTTGGAAAAAATATATCCACATTGGCAGCAAAGACAAGATCAAACAGAATGCATTTGGTGTGATGATTTATATTAGGATATTATTCTTTCGAGTTATTTATTTGAAGAATGTAACAATAGTTAACTTTCTTAAAAGATCACCATGTGGGAAATGGGGTTTCACTAAAAAGGAAGTAGTCAGGGCTTTTTTTATCTTCTTTATTTTCTCAATCTCACATTGTGATACGGATTCTCTCTTACTCATGTGTGTGTTTGTGCATGCATATTCAAAAACAACAGAACAAATTAATAAGAATTTTTGTATTTTCAATCTCATCTGAGGGAATTAACACTGAGATCCATGTGTACCAAGCAATTTCTTACAAAAATAATTTTATATCAGAGGAAGTTTAATAATTTGAGATGAAATGCATTGGTATTCCCTATAAAAATAATTATGAAAAGGCAAAATATTATGAAGGGTCCATGTCTGAGACTTCAAAAATTGTATATGGTGCTCAATAAAAATCTGTTAAATCAACATCTTTATATCTGGCACTTAATTAGCCAACAAACATGCCTACTGTTAACATCTTCCTGGTTATATATGAACCCAAGGAAGATTGATACTGATTAATTGCTAATATCCTTCTATACAATTCACCACTAAATTTATATTTTCTTTTTAAACATTTTTTTCATTTAATTATTTCTACACATATTAATGCAGGTCCAGAATCTGGAAGCCTAAAATAAATTATGACAAAGTGACATAAACTTAAATTTCAGCTTAACTGGGAAGGATCTCAATTGTTACACATTTTTAAAGTTCACTAGGATCATTATCACATGTTATTATTTTAATATATGTCTAAAGGGCTAAAGAAAATTATGGAAGCAGGTAGATTTTTTTTTGAAACTGTATATAAATATGAAGCATCCACTGCTTATGGGAGCATCAATCCTTACCCTTAGTTTATGCTCAGAATACCTCTAACACAGAGGGGTGAAATGATTAAAAATACAGGTACTAAAGTAGCTTTCCTAGATGCAAATCCTGACTCTGCTCTTTATCAATTTATTAATTGGACAAGCTACTTTCTTTTTCTTGCCTCAGTTTCCTCATCTGTAAAATGGGAATAATAATATACTGACTTCATAATATTATTGTGAAAAGTCAATAAGGGACTCAAAACAGCATTTGGCACAGAAGAAGCAGTTACTATACATTACATATTATTATTAGACCTCTGTTCAAAATTAAGGAAATCGAGGCTAAAAACTAGGTACTTTACTCACCAAAATTGTGGTATGACGTGAGGTCAGATCCTACTTCCCTATTAAATCATGATATTTTGGAGGAAAAAAAGGAAACCAGCTATAGAACATTTCATCATTAGAAAGTTATGATTATTAAAATCACATCAATGGCATTTGGCAGGAAACTTAAAAACTATGACACTCATTGCTTCTATTTAAAATTATAATATCAAAATAAAATAAATAAAATAAAATTATAATATCAAAATTTTGTGGAGGAAAAAGATTAATAAAATTTCAAAGTTAAGCATCCTTTTTCATGCAGACAGCTGAACCACACCAGAACAATTTTTGGCAATTGTTCATATATTATAAAAGTGCTTTTTTTGCAGCATTCCTTGTAATAATTCAGATGTCTTAACCAAAAGTCAGTTTTGAATGGTAACAATCAACAGATGAAGTTCTAATTTGGCCTGTAAAATATTTGTAGGGAAGTATGAGAGTAAAATTGTAGGAGCAGTCACCTCAGTCATAAGGCATTCAGGGTTTGATGGCAGTAAATGTTCAATGCTCTCCCGTGTGTTTTAAGAAGTTTAGCATAAATCAAATACATTTTAAACTTTAAATAGTTATTCTATCTAAAAAATATGTTTCACTTAAATATTACTGATTAAAATGAAAAGTGCTAGGAAACTTTTAGGGTGATAGTTTAAATAAAGGTAAGAAGGACCTACTACCATAGACCAGGGTGGCCAATCTTTTCCAAAACAAAGCAAAGATTTCCTTGCTCAGGGCAATTTCATGAAGTTATTTTCTTATGTGATTGGCCAAAGTCTTGTGTTGCTTGTTTTCGTGCTATGTGAGTTTAATGTTTGTTTCCTATCTGTCATGATTTTGCCCTCCTCCCAAATGATAAACTCTGCATTCTACAAATAGTATCAGCTACAAAAAATTAACCAAGCTGACTTTTATTAGCTTGTTTTCTTCAACTACAAACATGATGAGATGAGATGTACCCGTGACCCCCATGACCATGAAGCCAGGTCATTTGACTGGAGTAACTGCCATCTATGGAAAGATCTGTTATCAAAGCATTGTTTAAAAGCTAAGTGTGGAAATGTCACTCACTATGGTAGAATGGGGAGTTGTTCTGTTGTTTAACATCTAGGCTAATATTTAGTATTTAACTTTTTGTAGAGCTTTATTAAGGTGAATTTTATAATTATCTAAAATTTAAAACTATTTTATGTTTTAATAAGGTTTTATTTACTTTTTTCTTGTACTTTACATGTTTATCAAAGCTCTTTTTAAAGAAAAAGTAATGAACTTCTCTGTATTCAAATAAAAAAAAATTTTGACATCTGGGCTGGAGGTTTGAGAGGAGGGAAGGAAGAAAGCAGATACACTATCCCAACTCCAAAAAAATGTCTAAGCTGAGATAGAAAGTAGCAGCAGGAAATCAGTACCAGGTTTTGATAAAAAATGCTAATATAATGAAGCAAATGTTGGGCCAGATGCTACATATGAATAAGCCTCTCTCCTAAGAAGTGCTGGACACAGTTATCCAAGTGGCCCAATCAGAAAGTTGCCCTTCGTAAAGTTCAACAGTGAAACTCGTAGTAACTGACTTAGTCTGTGGACCTGGCTTAAGAAAATTTTAGATTTGAGAAAACTACCATATTACTATTTCATATCTGTCACAAGTGATGAAATTTCTTCTAATCAATACCTTTCGCTTGGAAAGCCAAGTTTGTCATTCTCCTATTATTACCATTTGCTCATATACAAAAACTCGTGTTATTCTCAAGTCCACAACAAGATTTTATTTTGATCTTCTTTTGACTCAAAAACTTAGTTGTAACATTTGGAAATATGAATAGCATATCTTCCCAGGCATGCAGACACAGACTAAATCAATTCTGGGATCCAGTCATTCAGACTGAAGGAGAAAGTCAAAACCCACCTTACATACCTATTAATCAACTTCTTTTCTGTAGCCATAACTGGCTCCTGAGAATATCTGACAAAAGTACTATAACTTTGGAGGATACCAAAGCTGACCAATATTATGGGAACCCCATCACTGGAATTGAGCATGATAATATCGATTAAAATGCTTCATAGAAAGTTTGCCAGCCTAACTAGAAAGTAACCCAGCAATTTCAACTACATTGTTAAATCATTAGCAAATTCCTTTAGTGAACTTTGTGACATGAACCATAAGAGCAGCCTCTGAAGAATTCCCAGGCATGCAAAACACGTGTATCCTTGTATGCCTTCAACCAAGCTTATTAAGATCTATAATCGTATGTTTTCAAATATACTATATAAACCCCTAGAGGGCCAAGGCTAACGCCAGATGTGGTATTTTATCTATATTCTATCTTTGTCTGCCCCTTTGCTAACATTTCACTGAGTGCAGTACACAGTTCAGCACTCAGTGTCAAATACTAGTTGACTAACAGAGCGCACACATCCTTCTACCCATCATATACAGCATCACAAAATGTGGACACTTCAAATATTAAAAATGTAGATCAACATTCAACAAAAGAGAACAAGGCAGGAGAAAGTAAAATAAATCTTAGGTTCTTTCACTTAATTTTTCTGGTTTTGAATGTGCAAAATCAACTATTTCAAGAAGAATCTACTAGAACACAAACTTTTCTAACCATGGAAAAGGAGGGAAACTTTCAGTTCATAGACATGACCACCAAAGACAACCAATCTCCTTTTTTTCCACCACTTCATCAAACACAACACTTCGAATTACTTAGGAAAGCATTGTGGTAGTTTGTAGCTCTAAAATGTTGCCAGTTAGAAAACATGTTTCATCATCTGACAGGCCTTGACTCTCCCAGCCCTCTTTCATCATTAAAAAAATACTTCTATAGTTGGATGCATTTTTCCAGAGTGCAATGAATAGGTTAGATCAGCAGCTGACTTGATCCACGACACACAGACTGACTGATGGAAACTTCTAACAGCCTTAAGACTTTAAGCCTTGGTACAAGGGTTTACATCAGACCCTTCACAGAAGAGGAAAGCCATTTAATCCTTGAAACCTGCTAAACTTCCTACAAGACAAACCAGAGATTTTTGTGTATTTCATTAATTCCCAAAAAGCAGCAAAATAACACTCTTATATCTCTGTGTGTTCATATTTCTTTTTTTTTCCTGTGTATTTGTGCATTAGAAAAGACAAGTGCTTAAGACTGAGCTCCAGGTGGCAACCCCAATTTCACTCTGTACCATGCGTCTTGCTTCCTATTGAGTGCTACTGGTTGCCTGGGTCCCTAAAAATAATTGCTACCACTTCATTCTGAAATGACATGCAGGTTTTAAAAAAAATGAAGAAAAAAGAGAAAGAGAATGCCAAGGGACACTGTGCTTTTCCTGCTCAAAGCAAATTCAAAGGTTTCATAATTTAAATGGAAAATGACTAGAAGGCACATTTGCCCACGTGCTTTTTATTAAATTATTGAAAGCTTTTTTTATTTCTCTGCATTTTTAAATTCTCAGCTCTAATGTATATTTTCTATGTATTTGTATTGAATGAGAAAAAACTCCCAAAAGATTGCATACCAAGGAGCAGAGCCTCCTGTTCCTTGAAATTGATGTATGTTTATGAGGAAATCCAGCATGTGATTTTCAAAACCTGCAGGTTCACTGTAAGTTAAACCATGTGGCTTCCACTCAAACCATTCCTTCCTTTCAAAATCACTCATAAGAATTCCCAATTGCCCTCTCCCCTTGAATCTTTCTGCACTAATCTACTCCCACCAAGCCCCGCTCTGTGCCAGTGGAGCCACTAGGGGTGGTGGTCCAGCAGCCATCTGGGGGACTCCTTTCATCACTGAAGCACCACTGTAATGTCCTCTCAAACTCTGAGCTGTATTTGTCTTTTACTCTCTATTTCAGATAAGAAGTTTTTAAATAAAAAAGGAAACTTTCATCAGTAAGACATACAGAGAATGTTTTCAGTGTGCATCAAAATGATCTGAAGTGCTTGATAAAGCACTAGCTTCCTTCTAGAAATTTTGGATCAGAACATTGATGGGTATATAGGAATTTGCCTTTTGAAAATGTAGAACTTGGGAAGCCCTGATGGCTCAGCGGTTTAGCGCCGCCTTCAGCCCAGGGCTTGATCCTGGAGATGCAGGATGGAGTCCCACGTCGGGCTCCCTGCGTGGAGCCTGTGACTCTGCCTCTCTCTGTGTGTCACTCATTAATAAATAAAGAAAATCTTTAAAATATATATAGAGAACTTCCTCTGGGGCACTAATAATATGTTTAGTCATGACAAAAGTGAGAAAAATACACTTGAAAAAACAAGATTCTTTTCATAACAAAACAAATATTTTGAAAATGTGTATTGCTGAATGGAAAAATCAGAAACAAGAATAATCAACCTCAAGCAGAAGTTAAAATCTTACCCACTGTACTGTGTGAGGTTAGAAAATCAAAAAAGGGGCGGGAGGGGAGGGGAGAAAATTAAGTAAAAAATGCCGCTTTTGTTTCATCACCTGATTTTTACATTTCGCCACAGAAACTTGTATAAAGTCTGCAAGTCATAGATCATCCTTGAAGATGACCTACGACCTTAATTCTCAGACAAAAGAAGTAAAATGCAATGTAGGTGAACTGAACATTTTAAAATCCTTTGTTGGTTCATTTTCGCATCGCCTCTGCCTCGCTCCCCTGGGACCTGGACGGCCCCCTCCTCTGAGCCGAGAGCATCTAGAAGCCCACTGAGGATTAGCCAGGTCACCCCGCGAGCAGACAGTGTCACTTTGATTAGGAAAGAGAGGCCGGCAGCGGGCAGGCAGGGGAGCGCGAGGCCAGGGCGCCTCTCTCCTGGTGGAGCGCGGTCCCCGGGGCTCCCGCTGTGCGGCCTGGGGGCGGCTCACCCAGCCGGGGCCGCTGCTGCCCCCACGCTGCTGCCCGCGATGCTGCCCCCGATGCTGCCCCCGCGCTGCTGCTGCACCCCGTTACCCCCCGCTGCTGCCCCCACTGCTGCTGCCCCCGCGCTGCTGCACCCCCCGCTATACCCCACGCTGCTGCCCCCCCCCGCTGCTAGCCCCCTGCTGCCCCGCGTGCTGCTGCACCCCGTTACCCCTCTGCTGCCCCTGTGCCCCCTGCGCTGCTGCCCCCCGATGCTGCCCCCGCGCTGCTGCTGCACCCCCCGTTACCCCCCGCTGCTGCCCCCGCGCTGCTGCCCCCCACTGCTGCACCACCCTCAATACCCCACGCTGCTGCCCACCCCCCACTGCTAGCCCCGCTGCTGTTGCCTGCTGCCTGCCTGCCCCCACTGCTGCCCCCCCACGCTGCTCCCCCGCTGCTGCCCCCCCTGCTGGCCCACTCTGCTCCCCCGCTGTGCCTGCGCGCTGCTGCACCACCCGCTATACCCCACGCTGCTGCCCACCCCCCACTGCTAGCCCCGCTGCTGTTGCTGCTGCTGCCGCCCCCACTACTGCCCCCCACTGCTGACCCCCATGCCCCCCCGCTGCTGCCCCCACTGCTGCTGCTGCTGCCGCCCTGCAGCCCAGCCGCCCGGAGCCAGCGCCCCGCAAGCACAAACACTCATGACTTCCGTGGCCTAATTAGCACTTTCTAAGGGAGCTTGCTACCGAGTCCTAAGGCAGCCGCTCCAAAATAATGTTGGAGAAGGGCACACGACCATTAGAGTCAGAGCAGAAATCAGGGTGACTTCTCATTGGCAGAACCAGCCAGGATGTGTTATTTCTTATACCCTAGAATTATTAATTTGTTCATCCAGAGACTGCAGTGTTTTCCTAAGTAGAAAAAGAGAAGTGTTCTTTCTCTTAGCCAAAGACAGTATTTTCCATCTGCACCCATGCCTTCAGTGATTTTTTTTTTTTTTAAGATTTCATTTATTTATCCATGAGAGACATAGAGAGAGGCAGAGACACAGGCAGAGGGAAAAGCAGGCTCCATGCAAGGAGCCCCATGTGGGACTCGATCCTTGGTCTCCAGGATCACGTCCTGGGCCAAAGGTGGCGCTAAACCACTGAGCCACCCGGGCTGCCCCGGGGTGAATGTTGCATGACCGCATCCAAATGGTCTTTCCAAGTCCTTGGAATTCTTGACGGTGCAAGAGATGTGTTTACTCAGGAAACTGGAGAACAAGGGATTTCCCTTCAAGGGCACTGAGATGTGGTGTTTGAAAGGACATGCTGTACCTCTGAGAAATGATCATGTTTATTTCCATTTCTGTAGGTGATACAAAACTCAGAAAAAAAAGAGGTGGAGGGAAAATGCGTGGACAAATTCAAGTTGGGTAGGAAAGGCAAAGACTGAAAAGGTGTAATGAGCAAAACAGATGGCTGTGGGCTAATGTAAGAATGCTCTAGAACCTAGATTCTCCCCTACTCCACAGTGTGGGTCAGGGCTCGGCATCATCAATGTTGCTTGTGAGCCTGCCAGAGCTGCAGGATATCAGACCTACCGCATCAGACTCTGTATTTTAACTAGATCTCCAGATGGTTCGTCTGCATATTAAGGTTTGAGGTGCACTGTTCTAGAAAACCACAAGAGAGCATGACAAGTAGAGATATAAGCCTTGAGCTTCAGAAACACATTCCAGATTTCACTTGTTGACGAAAGAAGGTAAAAGAAGAGGAGTTACTTTAGAAAGAGCAACATACTATTGTGTATCAGAATTTGGAAATATACACACATGTATCTTCATCTTATATCTCTACTTATAGAGAGATATATAACATAGACACAGTGAGAATCCTAATGAGTAGCCACTTGACAGCCATGTAGGATAGATGATTTAAGAAATATTTAAATGTATTATACTTTAGCCTATATTTACTTACTTACTAATTCCTACCAAGATTCTTTGCTTCTGGGTTCCATGAAGCTAAATGGTCTCAGAGTGTCATCCTCAGGTAACAGTTTATCAAAAGGAATCAACGGACCCTAACTCCACCAATGATAAGGTCACAAAACACATGTCAACTCAGTCACCACCTTTGCAAAGGAACTAATGCAGAACTATGATGGCACCATGAAAAGTAAGAGGGAAAGTAGAAAGATGAAAGGGTTGGAGAGAAATTTGTGTGAGAGAGAGGGAGAGAAGACCAAGAAACATCCAGATGTGCCCTGCTATCCGAATTCAAGAACCTGATTAATTCTGTCAGCAGGGAATGTGTGTACTGTCAGAGAACATCGGGTAAGAGAGAGTAGTAGAAGCAACATAACCAGTACCATTTACTGATAGAGAATTGATAGAATGTCAAGAAAAGATTGACCCAGTCAGACTTCTATTAATGAATCATCATGATTAACTATTATAGCAGTGACCATGGTCCACGACTCAAGAGTATAAAGGTGTGAGCTTCTTATCTGTAGTTTCTTTTCCTCTGTGCCATAAATGCTTTTCCCACGAATAAATCCTCTCTTCTTTAGAGGGTGAGCATAGCAGAGCCTTCTGCAGTTGTGGATAGAATTTGCATTGAAAGCCATCTATGGAGGACTGTCATCTATGGTAATTACACCTCTCCTCAGACACCGAATAGAACAGTCTTCCTTCCTCAACCAACCTGCCACACTAATTCCTTCAGCCTGACTTACTCACATGCGAGGCTGGTACTGCCTGTAGACAATAACAGAAGTAAATATCTGTCAGGGAACAGCCATCTCCCTAGATCTGCTCTCACAGTTCCATCAGCTTCCTTTTAACAGTCAATACTGTAGAGCTTCTTGAAGACCCATTTCTTTGGTGATGGTGGACTACAAGAAGCAGTTTAGGAAGCCACTTAAGCTGGGTTATCTGGGCAAGCTACCTAACACCTCTTTGGGCCCCTGTCCCCTCATGTGTAATACAGGGAAAATATCAATTCCTACTTCATAGTGTTATTGTGAGGATTAAATGATAATGTGTACGTGTGTGTATATACACAGCACTTGGCACATAGTAAATGCTATATAAATAGTCATTATTCTCAAATGCCAGCTCTCCAAATATTACTAACACAACATATTGTTTAATATATCACCTCACTAAGGGAAAAACGAAAACTTTGGCAGAAATCTTGACAGTATTGTGAAGAAGGGAAGGAAGCAAGGTCAAAATTTGTTGGGAATTGAAAGCTTGGTATATGGTGAATCTTTTATTTAGGGGGCTTGCTTATAGCCTCTATAAGGTGAAGGTTAGGATACAACTGCCTGTCCCTAACCATGTTATGATGCTTTCTACTGATGATTTGGTAGGCCTTTAGGGAAGTTCCTATAATGAACAGTAAAGCCATCTCCCTGGGCAACAGTCTCCTGAAATAGTGGCCACATTAATATAGAGAGTAAATTGGTTGGCTTTTGCTGTTGTTACTACTTGGGACTTGTTTTTGTGTTGGGGAGGAGGTAAGGTAGGAGGGCATAATAGGGGCGGTAAGTAGTTTCATTCCTCAGTGTATGTGGGTAGACAGATCATGTGGTTGTTATTATTATTTCTTCTTCTTGCTTTTATTATTGTTATGTTTCTCCGAATAAGTGCAAGTTAGCTAAATACCATATTAACTAGAGTAGTAAGATAATCTGTTTTTCCCATAATCACACAGGAACCATCAGGACTTTGAGAAATTAGATAAAACAGAGAGAAGCTCCTGGGAAGTCAGATTTGAGTAAAGCAAAAAAGAGGAGGACTCTACAGGGAGTTGGGAAGGAGTGGAATAAACAGAATGACCAGTGAGATGATATCAGAAACACTTTGCCTGTAGCACTTTTTTTTTTTTTTCTGATGTCAGTCTGCTCCCTTCCAACATTTAATCATTTACATTGGGCTTGATTCTTAGGGGGCAACGAGAATCAACCACTGTATTTGTTTTTCTTTTTAAAGCCATTATAGTATCTGAAAGATCTTTTGAGGAAGGCATTGTACACAATATTATTAGAAATAAGAATGCTATTTATAGATAGATGCATGTAGCTATATTAAAGGGAGGCAACGTGACTAAGAGTAAATGGCTAGGGCTTTGAACTGGGTGGATGTGCCTTCAAATCCTGTTTCTGCCACATACTAGCTGAACCTGGACATGTTATTTAACCTCTCTGAACTTCACTTTTCTTATTTATAAACTAAGACTACAATATCTACTTGCAAGAAATGCAATAAATAAATAATTTTTAGCACATAATTCTCAATAAATTATATTTACGTTAGACAGTGCAGATAGGCTTTGAATTTTATAGGTTGTATCTATAGAACTGGATATGAATAGATCACCATGTAGTAGTGAATTATATACTATATAAGTACAAATTAGTTATTGAAATATATGTCATTTCTGCTTTAGATAAAACAAATCTTATTAGATACATACACCCAAAAATCAGAATTTAGTTTTAATTGACAATCATAACTGATTAAGTATGGTTCCTAAAATTTCACCTCACAAGTAATCCTATTCTTATTTACACTCAAGGCCCTCAGTGTTTATGTGAGTTATTGTCATTAATTTCCACAGACAGTAATATTTGCTTTCGAGCTTTTTCCCATTTTCATAACACTATAAATTCTAAACTATCAAAAAAAATCTGAAGTTCTCCCAAAACATTTTTTTTCCCATCACGATTGAAACTACAGCATTTTTTAAAAGAAAACTTATTTGGGCTTATAATCTATTTATTATAGCAAGCGAATACCAAATCCACATGCTTGATGAAAATAATTGATTGATAAAATAGGTTTCAAAGGATCTAATATAAAATAATTAAAAGGTAAACTGTAATTCTTCCCCAAAGACGTTTATAACAAAAAAAGATGAAATTGGCATTGTAACAAATAACATTTTTTAACATGTATAATACATTTCATTTTAATACTGTGTTGCAACTGAATAGCAATCATGTCTGTTCTCTTCCTTTTCCTTTTCCTGGTGCCAAAAGAGCCCATACATCCAGGTAGCCTTCAGATATAGTGTCAGAGAGCCCCCATTTCTATCACTCCCTGATGATGAATGAGGTTCTTCTTCTAAACAAATAAGCACTCCAGAGGGTTACCCTTGACAGGGTTGTTAATCCAGAGAGCTTGCCTTATCACTGCAGAACTCAAGGGCTGAAGTTTTACAGGATCCCTGCACTGCCTGGCTCTCAGGCAGTTGTCAGGAAGCTGCGCGGCACATGGCCACCCTTTTTAAAGAACAGCCAGGCTCTGTCCTTTTCTTCAATGTTCTATTTCCAGATCTGGTCTTCAGCTAACCTGGGATGTTTTCTCCTAGCAAATTGAAATCATTTATATTATACATACAGCAATCGGTTAATATGCTACATTAACGTAGCTTTCATTTTTATCTCCAGAAAAGCAATTTGCCAACATAAATCCTCTTGCGTGCAAAGCAAATAAAAGACAGGCAGGTGAAATGATTGGTCCTGGTCTCACGAAAGCAGAAGTAGAAACACTACCTTGGATGCCAGTGTATGAAACACAGAAACGATCTTCATCTCTTATCAGCAATGTATAAATTTCTTACCAAAACTCTCTGGCCCTTGACTTTGCTTCCATTGACATCTAGACTAAAGGTCAGTGTTTCTTTTACATTCCAGAAGTTATTAGGAATCAACTTCAATTTATACTCCTGTTAAGAATTGATGAGTTGGCTTTAACTCAATGAGGTTCAACAAATCTCTTAGTAGCATCCCTAAAAATATGTGTCCAGATAATGATTAGGCAGTCAGGAAAAGGACTTCTCTAGCTAACAGACACTCCCTTGATATTTTTAAAAAGATCAACATATAGTTGTTTTTTTTTCTATGAAAGTAAAAAGTTAAAAATCAGTTTTGCCTCTGTAAATGATTAGCAGGCACTTCAGACCTCCTTCTAACCTCCTCCATTCTTCCAATCCCACAATGTAGCACTGCAGGAGATATGTAGAAATAAAGAATGCATATTTTTTATCCCAGTCACAAGCCTTATGTCTTAAAAGGTTTAAGAAAGGCATGTGACATGGCCTGTTTGAAAAGCAGAGCATAATGTGTTTTCAGTTTATAAATTATAAAATATTCAAAAGCACAGACTAACACCAAGGAATTGGTTACTGCTAGATATCTGGAACTGTTTTTTTCTTTCTTTCTCTTATCTCCTTGCTTTTTCTTTTTTCTCCATTAAGAACAAAAGGCAAATAAAATGCAAATGAATGCCTTAGGCCTAAGAAGATAAGAAGGGAAACATCTGTGCTAAAAAGAGAAAGAATATGGGGGGTCTCTTTGAATGCTTATCAAACAAATTATTTAATCATGGGATTTTTTTTTGATTGACCAGTTCCTAAGATATTATTTTCTAATTTGCATGTTGCTTGAATATTAAGTTTTACAACCCCATAGGTAAGCAAAATAAGCATACTATTTTGTATTTTGTTTTCAACTTCCTGTACAAAAAGCCTAAAAATTATAGTTTATGAATATCACTATTGAGCACAGAAAGTTTGCTATTTTATTTCAACTCAGAATTGCTGCCTAGCAGATATTACACAAAATGAGGACTCAACTCTCAACATCCTATTAGATTATGTCATTGCATTTGTTAAGAAGGAAGGACTGGAATATGCTCTATCCCAGTGATAATACTGAGCTTTCTAAATACTCAGAATCTGTGTGGATAGCAATTTAAGCCTTAAATTGGGATCTACAGGCCTTTCTGAAGATTCAATATAAATGAAAGATTAAGTGGGCCATATTAAAATGGCTCAAGAAGATTCCACACTGGGATAGCCCAGTGTTTTCACGTTTCATGTAAATCTATATACATATGTATCAGACCTAATTAAAGAGGCCAAAATCTCAGGAAGGATAAATTCTTGTGTAATGCTCACAGATAGGGTTTTTAGATTCACATAAAACCCTTTCATTCAAATTCCATGACTGGTTTTTAAATTCTCTGTATTTATTATGAACTAGTAAAAGGAAAACATTTCAAGTCTCAACATAACTAAACCTTAGTAAAATATTACAAGCAGAAAGTTAAGTGTAAGCCTCAACCTCTCCCAACTCCTACCCCCTCGATACTTTATTTTGTGGCTATGTCATATTCTTCTTAGGCCATCTTCAATCTTATGGCAAGAAAAAATGTTTCCCTTAAGTTGTAAGACTATAGAAATATGTAGTTATGATAGTTGCATTTATCAAAAAAATCTGTTAAATATCTTTTTGACCTAACTTGAGACTCAATTCAAAACATCACCATGATTTATTTATCATTGTAGTACTTTATATATATTTCATGGAGATTTCAACAAATAGATGAAAATACATTATTTCTAATCTCAAGTATGTAGAAACTATATTATAATACGGTAACTATTAAAAGGAGAAAGTACTTAATTTCTAGGTAGACTTTAATCAATGCCCCCTGTATCAAGATGGATAGTATTGCTGAAAGATAAATGTGAGTGTAACTAAACTAAATATACAATGGAGACTCTTAAAAGAGATTAGGTAAGTGAGAAACAATTCAAAAAAAAAAAAAAAGTAAAAACTGAATTAGAAGATTTATTTTTCCAGCTTCAAATGTCGCGACTTCAGAAGATTATGACAAGAAGTTGACGATTGTTTTAAAAAAAGAAAGTAAAACGAGGAAAAATTTATTTGCAGAAATAGATGATGTTAAAAATTAAAGAGGGAAGATGAAAATTAGATGAACAAGGCCTTCATAAGTAATGGAAAAGGTTTTGCCTGAAACAAACCTGAGTCCCCTTAAAGTTACAGGTTTAGAGCCTTCAAGTTTAGAATGCAGATAAAAGGATATCTCATAAGAAGATTATCTTTGCTTTTAAATATCTTTGTATTGTCTTAGCTCGATTCTGTTGGATAAATTAAATCTTATGAGAAAATCTTGCTTGTTTCTTAGAAGAATTGCTATGTCTCTCTTAAGTGAGTTTATAGTCCCTTATCTTAAAATAAATAAGTGATTGGATAGCTGTATTCCAATCAATGACATTTTCCAGAGGCATTAACTAAAGAGAAAGAGTTGCGTTTGGGATGTTTGAGTAGAGGAGAATCTTTCAGGCCTTTCATAGGATATATTCCTCTCCAATAATCAGGCAGATGTACATCTCAATTGCTCTTTATTCTTACGTATCTATTGACTAGGACATTCTGCTAAGGAACAAACACAATAGCATCCACGAGAGAGCTATCAAGTGTGATGTAACCGCCAATAGAGAGATGTGTCCTTGTTTTCCCCCCCTGTTATCTCACTAGACAAATCTCTCCAGCCTTTAATTGCACCCTTGACTGTGCAATAATTAACAGTTTGGGTTGGGGGAAGGGAAGGGTCTTTAAAAAAAAAAAAAAACCCTATATAATAGATTAGCCATTTTTACCATATACCCCAATTTAGCATCGAATTGATTTGTAAAATAGAAATTGCTTGGCAACTGTCATTTAATGTTCTGCTTGGACACAACCGGAAAGCATTTAAATTGATTGAGTGTTCTTTAAGATGAATATATAAAGTTGATTTAATTGATATCAGAGCTCTCTTCCCATTTATCGTTAGATACAATCTGTGTTGTGCATTGTGTGTTATCTTCTTTTTGAAAAAGATCAACAAAAGGGAAAGAGATTCTCCCTTTGTAGTTCCCCCCAAAATAAACATTAACTCCTGAGTCAGAGACGGGAGGATGAGGCATGGCTCCCCGTCTCCCAGTACAGTTTGTAATGTATGTGAGGTAGATGGAGGTTGCTCTCCAGAAGCTCAGATTAAAGAACCCCCTTGAATAATGAAGTCCAATAAACCTCAGGCAAGATCATTCCCTGGGCTTTCATCAGTTACATTCTCATCTCGTTTTATGGCAGGACCAAGTCAAGTAAATGAATTGAACAAAAAAGTTCTCCAGAATGAAATGAGAAACTGACTTCATGCTACAGTAATGGGACTCATGGTTAGGCCTAACACACATGCGTGATCAGAAAACAGAAACTGGCTCGATATTACCAAGTATTTTGGCAAGAGTAAAGTAAAACCTAATACTATTCTCAATGAACACTTTCTAATGGTGAGATGATAATATTATAGAACATTTATTTCAAATGAAGACTTTAAATGGTGGAGACATTTCCATAAGGAGATGTTATGAAGTTGTGGTCCTTTGTATGGATGAAAACATTAGGCTTGGTCGTTTGTTTTTATATTGTGAAATAAAATTGTAGTTTTTGGGATCCCTGGGTGGCGCAGTGGTTTGGCGCCTGCCTTTGGCCCGGGGCGCGATCCTGGAGACCCGGGATCGAATCCCACGTCAGGCTCCCAGTGCATGGAGCCTGCTTCTTCCTCTGCCTGTGTCTCTGCCTCTCTGTCTCTCTGTGACTATCATAAATAAATTTAAAAAAATTTTTTTTAAAATTAAAAAAAAATAAAATTGTAGTTTTTAAAATAATATGTAGTTTTGATCACTAAACATCCCTAGCTATGTATATACAAATGTATAGGGCATATGTGTGTTCAAGTGTAGAGACTATAACACGGAGTTTCACCTCAGGAACAGAATCTAAGAATTATTTTTTTTAAAATTCTATCATAAACATGAGTTGCAATGTGAAAGTCTTCCAGATATAACATCAGCTTTTCATCAAATATGACTTTGTTTAAATAAAGCCCCTAAGCCTAGAGGAAGTAAAGGTAAGTCAGATGTTGAGTAGGAAAATTGGCTAAGAGATCACTTCTTGCTGACCACTGTGATGACCACTTAAACCATCTTGGTTTCAAGACTGTGTGGACCTATGGTTTCAGAATTGAGAAGTCAAAAATCATGTACTAAAACACAATGGAAATACAGTCCAAAACTTATTAGGCAGGCTAAGAAATTACTCTGTCACTTTTGGGACCCAGTGCAAAATGGAAATGTGGGAAAACACCAGACCATCAAAGGAGAGGCAAGTCCTGTATGGCTCCACAGATGACACCATACATCCATGAAGCCAGCCCTGGGTGTCCTGTGAATTGTAAGGAATGAATAGCTTAATTTGCTTTGAGTAACTTCTCCCTGTTTCATATTATTCTCCATCAAATAGTCTCAAAGCACAAATCTACATGTGCATTGATTGGATATGCATTCAAAGACCTTTTACCTGGCCTCTGTTTGTGTGGCTTCATATCTTTATGACATGGAATGAACAGCTTGGCGCCACGTTGCTGTTATCCATTAACCATTCCTGTTTTCCTAATCATCTTCGACTCCATCTTTCTCTGTCCTATCTGTTATTGTCTTCGGAAAAGAGATGTGAGGTTTCCTTAGCCTGTTCTGGTTTACATGACATGATTTGTGTATCTGCCTACAAGAGTTTCTCAAATGAACCCTGTGCATTATCTTCTTCCTCCAGCCCCTCCTCCTCTGAAGAAAGAAGAAAAAGGTCGTACATCTGTAAAATGACAGCACTTATGAAAAATGAGAGTTTGGCCCACATGGCTCTCATCAGACACAGACTCATCTGCTGTGCCACAGACACTGCTCATTTCCTTCAGAATCAGACTACAGTTAAAAACAGGAAACACCTAATAAATTGCTGGGTCTATCAAATTAACAAAGCATAAAGAAACCTTCTAGGTAATCAATGAGTATTGCTTGCTTAGAGAAATGCAAGTGTCAAACATAAGGAACCTAGACATATAACAATTCTTTCGTCTATAAAACGACTTTCAGATGTCAACTTTAATTTAAATTTAGAAATAGGGAAACCTACTCAGAGAAAGTGTGGAAAAACTAGGCTTTTCGTCTAATTTTTGGTCACAAATAGACCTAAAGTATTTCAAAATCAAGAACTTTTATCATATATTCATTGTGCTAGGATTTTTAGGCACACATATTTTATTTTTAAAAACTCAGAATACATTAAATATACAACAATCATACATGTGACAGAACTCTCAAGGTAATCTCCCTTTGTGTGAAATTAATCAACCCTAATTTTTTAATGGGAAAAATATCAGTATTATTTATTACGGCAATATCTAATTGCTAGAAGCTGCTTGTTTTCATATATTTTAGTCTAGAAGTGAAATCAGTAATAAACCATGAAAGAAGGGGATGCTTTCTTGAGCTGTATTTTGGGTAATAAAAATACAAGTAAATTTAATTTTGAAAAGAAGATATGCTATGAAATTGCAACCTTTCTCAACCCTGCTCCTAAAAAATCCTTTCTTCTTGAGAAAATAGAGAGTAAAAGTCTGAAAAAACTTTGTCCTCATTTCCTTCAAAGCCTTTGAAAGTCTAATCTCTCTAATACTTATGTGCCCTGGGTTTCATTTCCATTCTTAAAACAAGTTTCTAGGAAAATGTCAAGGAAATAAGAACTTTTCAAAATTGATAAGATGAATATCCCTTATGTTCCTAAGTTTGAATATACTCCTTAGGAAAACAACCTTTATTTCCAGAAAGAATTCAACTGCTCTGTCCTAAGAAGTCAGTCAAATGCTTCCACGACCACTCAAAGGCATTGTACTATTCGAGTCTATGCCACGGAGAATATTATTTGTCCTGTGTATGAGTGACCCCTTCAGGTGCTGTACTGAAAAGACTGTTCTATGTGCAGAGTGGAAGAGGTTCCCCAACACAAGTTATGCATGTTAAGAATTTTCAGTAGAGAAACTTATTCAAAAGTTCCCTGAGAATAATTACAATTTTAAATAATCTAAGGAAAATGCTTCTTTCAACAATACATTTTATGTAGTACTCATACAGATTAACCAAGAAGCAAACTTTGAATACTATATATAAGAAACTATGCTAGAAATAACCATAGTAGTCAGAATACAATGTCAGGTCCTAAATCAAATAATCCATGCTCTGATTTTATAAGATACCAGATTTTATCAAATCATGTATCTGGATCTTTTTCAAAAATATATGGCTGCAACAACAAGAGATATAATAACACCTAATTCCTGCCCTTGAAAAGTTTGGAATTGAATTGCAAACTGCATGAAAAAAATAATTAATCTAGAGATGTCCAGGAAGATATGATAATTTCATTGTCTTCATTGTCTCATATAAAATGTCTGAGGCTACCTAAGCAGTAGGCTGGCATGAAAAAGCAAGTATTCAGAACTGCAATAATTCTGAGTCTGTGAAAAGTGAAATAACTTTGGAATTGGGCCCAAGCAGAAATACTAACACTAAACCAAATGCCTAATGGGGTTTCATGACCTGGAGTTCCACTCAAATTGACAATACACAATGTAAGCAAGTAGTATCTTGATGTGAGATAGTAGAAGATAGAATGAACCAATGCCTCAGATACCTCAGTCAGCAAGGCTGGGTGTTAAGTATAGAAATCAAGTTCTCAGAAATAGAGGGTTAGTGAGGGTAGGGCACAAATCAGCCTGATATTCCGGACAAGATTTCATTTTTGGTTGTACTTAAATTATAAACTAGTAATCATGGGATCTACATTTGGATAATAAAAATATGAGTGAATTTAAATTTGGGGAAAAATATGCTATGCAATTGCAATTGATATTTTTCTTATAAATTTTGAAAAGTTTTTATTTCCTTGACATTTTCCTAGAAAGTTGTTTTAAGGATGTGAATGAAACCCGGAAGTTAGTTAGAAAAAAGCCAAGCTAGTACAGTCAGGGCTCATCTGAACATCAGATTCAAAGTTGAGAGCAACAGATAGATTGCTTATCTCTTCCCTGGCAAGATTTATGGATTCTTAATAAGTAGGCAAAACTGACTTGCATTACCTCAGCAACTGTGCTAAATACTGGGCAAACTGGACAAGTAGGAACAGACTCAATAGAAGAGATCTGCTGAGAGCCATTGAGCAAGGGTGAGATTTTGAAAAGGGAGCAGAAGAATGTGGAGTTTTGTAGGGCAGGAGTGATATTTACTACTGTATTTAGGAAATGAAACCTGTTTATTGGGCATTCTACCAAACATTAGCATCAGTTATCAATACTTTATATATGAATGGTACCCCATATAAAATGACATGGAGACAATAAAGCCCCTCAAAGACTTCCTGAATGATTTTTAAATATTATTTTTAAATTAAATTCTATGTCAAAAATATAGTTTTTATGTTAAACAGAGTTAGAGATTGGTTAAGCCTCTTAAATAGATCACAAATCTATGCCATTTAATTCAGTGAATTTTATTGGCTTCGTGTACATGGCTTTGTCCCATTAACAGTTTTAACACTGACTTTGCTGAACATATAAAAATATCCTCACCAAAACTTTTGAAGCTAAGTTATACATCTAATGTGTATTACACAGGTGACAAAAACAAGATTAAAAATTACCTTGACAAGCATAAAAATGAGTCCAATCACAAATATAAAATTGGATAATGCTAGATATAATGTACTTCCTCAATGTTAAAAAAATTCAATATTCTTAGATGAAAAACTCAAAACTGTACAGATTTAATTCTACTATATTTATTTGCAGAGTTAATATAATTTACATTAAAATATACCTAATGGCAAAGGTGATGGAATATGACAGATATACAGATTACTTTTTAAGATTTTATTTATTTATTCATAAGAGACACACAGAGAGGCAGAGATACAGGCAAAGGGAGAAGCAGACTCCTGCAGGGAGCCTGATGCAGGACTCAATCCCAGGACCCCAGGATCAGGACTTGAGACAAAGGCAGACGCTCAACCGCTGAACCACTCAGATGCCCCTGAGATTTTCTGAATGAATACATGATCAGCATTTTTTGAAAAGAATTATACTGGGAAATTTGTTCTCTCAGCTAAAAAAACATACTATAAAGCTACAGTGAACAAGTTGATATAGTCAAGTCTGTCCATATACTCTTGTTTGGGAATAAACTCTTAGAAGTTACAAAAATCTATTATTTGGCTCTGCTCAATAGCTAAACTCTCTTTTTTAAGCAGGGCTTATCAATGAATCATTCTTTGCAATCCAATATTCCCAATAATAGGATAATGTTTTACCTAGATTAGTAAAACTCTGTAAAAAGTCAACTGGATATTGACCTCTTGGAGTCATTCATTCTGCTGCCACAAATAATTCTCTCTGAGCCTTAAGAAAATATTCAAGGTAATGTTTGCAACTGAAACAATTTACTTTGTAATTTCACATGCCCCTCCTTTTTTTTTTTCCCTCCATGACTTTTTCAAGAAAAAATGAAAACCTTTTTCAGTAAAACCCTGACCTAGGACATTCTGAGTCCCTCCCACCTCTGACATGAACTCCAGGAGACAGGAAACAAACTGTAGTTTTAAAAGAGTATTTCCAGAGTAAAACAATGTGTAACACAGCATGTGCCATCAGAGCAAACCCTTCCACAGTCTGCTCTGCCTAGATCTAGAAGATAACAGGAAGCACAGAGAACCTTAAAGACAGAATTCTGAATGTTTGCAAGAGGAGAAACAACTCCACAATCCGTATTCAAGCCTTATGTAAGAAAACAAAACTTCCAATGCAGTCAATGAGGAAACCATATTGCCAATTCCATCTGACAAAGGTTTCCACCCCTTTTTGGTAAGGAAGGACAATCTTACCACCCTATGGGTTTTTGGTATTTTTGAACTAAATAATCACCACATATTGTTACTTAACAGTGTGTATTTTTCACTCCATTGTACGTGTTTGGTTATTCTAATTATTTTTATGAGCAATAATAAATTCCCAAGTAAAAATAACTTTCTAATAAATATCTTGAATGAGGTAGAAGTTACATTATTCAAATAAAGATCACATTTTTTTCCTTAAAAAACTGCTGAACAACAACAACAAAAACTGCTGAATAAGCAAGTATCACCCCCTGTAGGATCCCTCTTAAAAATGATTTATATCAGCATATGTCATGTATTGTACAAATATGCTCTAAAAATGCATTATCTAGTCCTGCCACGGATTCTCAGTAGTCTGAATTAGTTTGTAAATTGGTGCGCAGGGCGTGCCTGGGTGGGTCAGTCAACTCAGCATCCCCACTCATGATCTCTGGGTCCTGGGATCAGGCCCCACATCAAGCTCTGCACTCAGTGTGGAGTCAACTTGTTCCTCTCCCTCTGCTCCTCCTCCTGCTCACTCACTGTCTCCCAAATAATAGATAGATAGATGATAGATAGATAGATGATAGATAGATGATAGATAGATAGATAGATAGATAGATAGATAGATAGATAGATAGATGATAGATAGATGATAGATAGATGATAGATAGATGATAGATAGATAGATAGATAGATAGATAGATAGATAGATAGATAGATAGATAGATAGATAGATGATAGATAAAAATTGGTGCACAGCATTTATTGGGCCAATGTGATAACATCAACACCTATTAAGGTACTGAACTTAATTAACTTTACATTCTTTAGGGACATGAATGTAGGCATATCTGCACATGCACACAGGCAAGCATACACATACACAGAGAGACAGACAAATATGTAGAAGTAACAGGTAAAAGTGGGAAAACTATGCTAATAATTTAGTGTAATCCATTACTACTTTTGGAAAAAGCAAGCCAACACAGGTATTGTCATTGAATAAAGACATCTCATTTTTCATTGTAAGTCTAGGGAAGTATCAGTTTGAAGTAGTAAATCATTTGACTTATAAGACATCCCAAAGAAATATAGATTTATTTCTCTGGGTACACATAGTAGCAATGCTAAAATGTGTTTTTGGGGATTCTTAGGAGTCTAACTTAAATAAACCAAGGATTATGACTTGCTTTGAACAAATGGATTGCTTGCCTCACATGGGTACATCCTAAGTTCTTGATAGCAGGACTCTTTAGTAGGAAGAACTAACTAGCATTATTACACATTAAACATGAAGTCTGTGCAGGCACTGCTCAAGTGCTTTATCCCACATTTACAGTCAATCCTCACAATGATCCTATACAACTAAGGAGAAAATAACTTGCCCAATATTACAAAGATAGCATTAAGAAACCTGGAATTGAATCTCAGGTATGTCTGGCCTTAGAGGTTAAATTCATTAGCTGCTACATGATGTGGGCTCATGAAAATACCAACTCTCTAACCCATAGAATTTTGTAAATTCTTAATTTTTAAATAAACCATGTATCTTAAACAATGAGTAAATTTAGATTTAGCTCTAGTCTCAAGTCAATTGGTACCACAATATTTTTTAGCTATATTTTATTGTCAATGTGGAAGAGAGATTTTTATCACTGAATTGATAATTTCCCCAAACAAAGCAATTATGTTGTCTAAAATCATTTGCGGGAAAAGGTAGGGTGAAAATAACTACATTTATACATATATATCTAAACCTATATGCATACCTATCTCTAAGGACAAAGATAAAAATACTGTAAATATTTTTCTCTGCTACAAATAAAACAAGAAATGGGTATGATGTACTTGGGAGTTATTAAAAAGGAAATTCCAAGCCCACACACCAAATGCAGCAGAGAGAAATGTGAAACTTCTCACCCTAATCTGAACCCTCATCCCATTGGAACACAGAGAATTTTTCCTCAATTAATGGGAAGATTTCCTTCCTCCACACAAGTATCACAATAGTCCAGAGGTCCCACACCATGTCAGTACGTCAAGGATGTTTCCTCTGCTTTTTTCTCTGAACAGGTTGGTGCAGAGATGTCCGTAAACCAAGTTTAGATGGGGCTGCTTTTATGTCATATGTAACACAAGAGAGTCCTTGCCTAAGGACCCAGCTCTAGGGCCCATCTTGTCAGCATGGCCTTCTGAGGACTTTCCACCTCCCATTTAGGGACCAAATGTCTTCCAGGCCCACTCCAGCATCTAAGAACGTCCTTGTTCTCATCTCTTCCTCTTCAAAAAGCTCAAGATTCTAGAAAACAAATCCAAAAACACAGGTTGTTTGTGAATAACTTCCACCTTAGCCCTCTAAACAAACTGTCCAAGGGCACCAGAGTCTGGCTATGGGCTTGAGGCCAGGAAATAATAATAGAGAAAAACTGATTAATATCTTATTAACTTATCTTGATACAAATAATATGCAAAAGTAAAGAAAACAATATTTTTGCCTCTTTTCTCTGTACCATATCCTACTTCTCATTTACTCTTGTTTTATTTATTTATTTATCTATCTATTTATTTATTTATCTATTTATCATCATAGACATAGAGAGAGAGAGGCACAGAGACACAGGCAGAGGGAGAAGCAGGCTCCATGCCAGAACCCGATGTGGGACTCGATCCTGGGACTCCAGGATCTCGCCCTGGGCCAAAGGCAGGTGCTAAACCGCTGAGCCACCCAGGGATCCCCCTCATGTTTACTCTTGTTTTATATATTACTCTTTCTTTTTTCCATTTCTTTCATGCTTTCATCTCCTCTCTTTCCAGGACTCATATACCTCAATGGAAATAGTGATGCTCTCTAGACCACCTCCATGTTGAATATGGCACTAGCTTAGATTAAACTGGCAGGAAAATCTTTAAAAGTATTTGCCCATGACTAATTCTAAGTCTCAAAAGTTAGAGTCTGTGTATGTTCGTGCGTAATGATTTTTATTTTTTATTCTCAACAAAGCTTGGCAATAGATATCTTGATGTTCTGGAGGATATTCTGTTCCAAGTACCCTACTCCCACCCACCAAGTGGTGGCTGCAATTTAAATAATAAAATAACCACTTTAGGGCAGCCCTGGTGGCGCAGCGGTTTAGCCCGCCTGCAGCCCAGGGTGTGATCCTGGAGACCCTGGATCGAGTCCTGCATCGGGCTCTCTGCATGGAGCCTGCTTCTCTCTCTGCCTCTCTCTCTCTGTGTGTCTCTATGATTAATAAATAAAATCTTTAAAAAATAATAAAATAAAATAACCACTTTAACTTGCAAAAGCTAGTTCCCTGGCTTTTTTAAATTTTCTTCAGACACAGGCACTTTACCTTTTTCAGTTTCCAAGCCCCTTAACTGTTTGACTCACTGACGTTTCAGAATGTTACAAAGCGAAGTTGCATTTAACAGATGTTCATTTCAAGGAGCTTCAGAACCTTATAAATTATTGTAAATTAATTGCTCATTTTGGAGTTTGACAAAGCAGCTCTCAGAGCCTTTCCTGATCTGTGCCAGAGCAAAGGAAGAGTGAAAAAAAAAAAAGCACTAGGTTGGAGTCCCAGGAAAAAGAATATCTCCTGTGCTTTTAGTAAGTGGCTATGTCATATAAAACTTATGTTGG
Organism: Vulpes lagopus; assembly: GCF_018345385.1. NCBI lineage: Eukaryota > Metazoa > Chordata > Mammalia > Carnivora > Canidae > Vulpes > Vulpes lagopus. Next base: position 107,684,410 of record NC_054829.1, read on the forward strand.
CTGTTAAGTGGCCAAGCCAGCTGCATCCCATGTGCCACAAATGATCTGGCCTCTTATTTCTCCTGTTTAGTTATTGTGTCTATAAATTCAATGGGCCACCTGTGCAATGTGCTCATCCAGAAGAGTCCCAGAGGAAGCATTAACATATCAAGGCTCATAAAGCACAAATCCTTAAATGTAAAAACCGACACTTTCATCCTCTTTAGGCTACATCTATATAGATTTCTTTTTAATGAAAAAGAAAAAATGGCTTATTTTTCTGCTTACAGTAAGATGCCTATGAACAGTGTTATATAATTAATGACTATATATATGTTTTAAATTTCTACCATTCTAAAGCTACCTAATTTTATTCTCCTCTAAAACTATATGTCAGACCATGGTTAAAACACTCATCACTACCAGTAACTCACCATTCTATCTAATCAAGAAAATAATCCATGCCAAGCATTTAACAAGCATCAATTAATAGGATCTAAACAAAATATAATGCAAACTTTAAAAGTACCTGGACACATCTTTTTCTCCTTTCAATTATTTTCTATTTTTCATGAAAATTTGGGAAATCTAATAGAGAATCCATTCCTCTAACTTGCCTTTCCACTTTGACAGTGTTAGCCAAACACTTTAAAGTATTTAGCAACATTTTGAACATACCTCTCTTAGTGTTTCACCTGGAGGGTTGTAATTATTTATTCATCTCACCTGTCCCCTTCAGACTGGAAACTTCTAACAGCAATTCTTGATAGTGGTTGGAGAGGAGGTGTGTGGTCATTTAAAGACCTTTTGTTTATATACATCCGCCTTCCCAGCACTTTCTACTCCATCCTAAAGACTAACAAAACACAGGAAGGTAGGGAGTAAAGAAGAGAGAAGAGAGGTCATGTATATTTTGACAAAGTTACCCACTATAGGGAGAAGATATATTGCATTTATATTTGTGTGCATATCAGTACCTGACACATCACAGGAGATTAATAGACTCTGAATGAATGAGTGAAACAAAATAAAACAAAAACTTCCAGTTTGAATAATTCAGCACTCAATCCAATGATTTGAATTGAGTCAAATCATTCAGCAAACTCATTCTGAAAAAAACAAAAGATTTTGATTATTATTTATATTTATATTTGAATGTTATCTTCTAATTAACATTTGTACAATGATGGGGAGAGGAGATAGGGAGGTGATGATGTTTAGGGGAAGAAGAGAGTCAGTATCAATTCATAAGGGTAAGGCTAGGGTAATACAGAAAAGACAAAGAGAAGCTCTATGGTTTAATGACTGTGTTAGGCCTCAGGTTACTGCATTAGAACCAGAACATTTACCTTTGAATGTGTACTGAAAAGCTGAACCAAACCCATCACACATTCCCATTGTTTCCCTACTGATAAAAAGTTGGGGGGATCCCAGGGTGGCTCAGCGGTTTAGCGCCTGCCTTTGGCCCAGGGCGTGATCTTGGAGTCCAGGGATGGAGTCCCATGTCTGGCTCCCTGCATGGAGCCTGCTTCTCCCTCTGCCTGTGTCTCTGCCTCTCTCTTTCTCTCTCTCTCTCTCTCTCTCTCTCTCTCTCTGTCTCTGTCTCTCATGAATAAATAAATAAAATCTTAAAAAAAAAAGTTGGAAATTATCACCAAAACATAATAACTACTTAAGAAGAGGCAATAAAACATATTCTATGACACCTCTTGAATAATCAGGACCAACTCCATTCCTTAGCAGGAAGTGAAAGAGACAGATCAGCTATTTAGTCACTTAAGTTAGTTCAACTTCAGAATAGGTTGAAAAAAAATCAATCTTGCCAGAAAAGAGGTCTGGATTTTACCCTTGTCTCCTGGAAGATGATCTCTAGAAAGAGTATCTTTTTTAAATTGGGAGCTTTGGGACACATAAGAAATTCTAACAATGTGACTTATGATGGAAGTTTGGGGCCACGCAGCATCCGCTCTACCTCATTTGGGGCTGGAGAGTAAAAGTTTCAACCCTGCCTCCCAGTCAGACATTTAGGCAATCAACTCTATCATGGAAGCCTAGGTGAGTTTCTCTGGTTGGCAGTACTCCATGTGTATCATCACACGTCATCACCAGAAAAGTAACACTGTCCATGACTCCCTGAGGAAAGGAAAACTGGAAACTCCTTGTTTGGAACTTTCTTGGATTCTGCTTCATGAATCTCTTCCACTGGCTGATTTTTTTAAAGATCTTTATCCTTTCCCTACAATAAACTGTGACTGTGAGTATAACAGCCCACAGTAAGTATGATGTATCCTTCTAGTGAACTAGCAAAACTGAGGGTGATCTTTGGAACCCCCAAATTCTGTAGTTGGTGTCAGAAATGTGTGGTCTTGGGGTGGTCTCGATGGTTCAGTCAGTTGACTGCCTTGGGAAGTGAAAGTAGCAATAATCTTTAAAATGCTGTCAAGAATTGTGTAAAGCAGAAAAGGGATGTTCAGAGATGGCAATTTTTCCTTATCTTGTCTAATTTTCTGATGAATTTTAATTCTTATGAGGTCTGCCTTTCAGAAGCATTTCATGTATGTGCAACAAATTCTTTTCTCTTATTGTAATTATATGAAATGCTGTTATAATTTTTTTTTTTTTTTTGGTCTGGAGCATGCGCTCTTTTAGTTATCTGTTGTTATAAACCAAACCACCTCAAATACTCATTGTCTCATGAATCTGCAATGGAGGCAGGGCCCAGTGAGGACAGTGCATCTTTAATCCACTTAGCATCAAATGGAGTGGCTTGAAGGCTGGGGGCCAGAAATTATCTAAAGACTCATTTACATGTTTAGTTGTTGTTGTTGGCTGGGAATTCAGTTGGAGCTATGGCCCGAACACCTAGATGTGACTTTTATATGTGGATGTTTGGCTTCCTCTCAACATGGTGTTTAGGTTCCAAGGACAAAAGTCCCAAAGGAGAGAGAGCCAGGAGGAAGCTTTACCAATCTTATGACCTCACTTCAGAAGCCATGCACTCTGAAGTCTATCATTCAGCTGCATTTTGTTTGTGGAGGGTCTCACAAAAGCCCATCTAATTTCAAAACAAGGGGAAATCTAACTTCTTGATGAGGGCTGGCTGGCAAAGTTCTGGAAAAGCACAAGGGACCAACAATAATGCTTGTCCCATTTTTGGACAAAATTATTTACTATAGCAATTCCCTATGAGAAAGGAAAATGAATGACCTGAGTTCATTTTTCCATAAGGAAAATAAAAAAACACTAGCACTATACTTTCATTCTATCTCATAAATAATATGGCATGTGTGCACATTAAGAACTTCAAATTAAAGCTGACAAGCTTTTATGTTCTTCATACTAAGTGTCATACTTTTCTCTATTCTCTTATTAACCCGTTGGTAGTCAACTGATCTGGGTAATTCTCAGGGCCTGAATAAGAATAAAACTCTTATAAGTGTCTCAGTCTTGAAAGAAAACAAGGAATGGCTAGTTCCCTCATGCTAACCTTTTGTGAAATAACATTTCAAGGAATAACTATTTATGTTTAAATGCCTTAGGAAAAAAGATACTCCATGTGATATTTTGCTAAAAATGGTTTTTTTGGGGGGTTATGGAAAGAAGTCTTTAAGAAGTAATCAAAAAAGATTTCTGATAGATACTAGACATCAGACTAAATGGATTACTGGCAATATTTAATTTGCCAATTTCAATATTGCTAACCCATTTTCCTTAGTTGGTTGTGCCAGGAGCAGTAGCCACCAAAACCACAGCCTACTTAAATAGCAGCTTAATTCAACTGATAACACATTCTTTTCCCTGAAGATAATTGTTTAAAATTGTTTTAATAGCTGACTCTGGCTTCAGATCAAGTATTCACTGCTGTCAATAAAATGCAACATTATCTTATATGGCTTTTCCAGTTTTTCTCCATAAGTCAGGCTTTCTAGACTTTCATGAATATATTTTTTAAAGCTCAGTAATTGAAGATTCTACAAATATGGAGTGGGGCTTACAGTCTTGGATACCAATAAATCTCTCCAGTCAAACAGTGATATTTTTTTCCTCTTTGCCAGTTATGTGAGAAACACAAATCAGGATCAAAAATACTAAAGATGAAACAAGTCAGAGTTTCCAACGTTTTTACAATTGTTCCCACAATTCAGGATCCTAAAATATGGGATATAGAAGGAAGGTAGGAACATAGGAAGAAAAAGATAGAAGGAAACATTAAGAAAGAAAGAAATTTTGATTTAGTGTATTGCAATATTTTGTAAAGTTACATTAGAAGCAATTTACTGGGCAGCCCGGGTGGCTCAGCAGTTTAGCGCTGCCTTCAGCCCAGGGTCTGATCCTGGAGACTCAGGATCGAGTCCCACATCGGGCTCCCTGCATGGAGCCTGCTTCTCCCTCTGTCTCTGCCTCTCTCTCTCTCTCTGTGTGTGTCTCTCATGAATAAATAAATAAAATCTTAAAAAAAAGAAGAAACAATTTACTTTGAGTAAATGATCATAATTTTCAAAGTGCAAGTATTTTGAATGTTAGAAATATTAGCTACAAAAAGTCTCTCTACTTCAAGGACAAACATGGATCAAGATAATATAGGTTTTTATTTTTATTTTATTTTATTTTTTTAGGTTTTTAAACTGAGATTATTTTACAATATTTTGAAAAAGTAAAATGTTATCATATATATATATGAAAATACATATATGTACATATGAAATCCCTTATAGATTTATCAATAACATTTTCACATCAGTTAGGGCCCAGAAGCATAGCTCATCATGTCCTTTGTGGTAGGCTCAGTATGGTGGAAAGAAAGTGAGTGAATGGTAGTTCAAGACAGAGGGCCCAATTTGCTATCGTTTTGAAAATTCATGTCACTTCCCTAAAGCCTAAAGTTACACGATTTCTTTTCCTTTAGTGCCCACGGTTCTGGGTCATGCTGCTTTGAAAAATGAAGACGTAGAACAAGATGAAGAGTGGTGGGCAGCAAAGCAAAGTTTATTGAGTGATAGTTAAGCAAAGTTTATTGAGAGTACAAAGTTCCCAAAGTGGCAGGGGACCCAAGAGGTTGCCACTGGAGTTCCCAAGTCTAGCGGGGTTTATGGGCTTCTGGCGGAGCTGTTTTAATCTGATTAACCATCCATAAACCCGTCATCCAATCAGGTTTTTGTCATCTACCTAGCACATGAAAAAGCATGGAGGGCTCCTTCCTGGGTAGTGTAAAATCCTTCTAAAGGGTGGTTTCCTCTTAGGGTGGGGGTTCCTTGTCCCTGCCTGACTTTCTTCCAACTATCCTTCATTACTAGCTTCTTCACCTATCAAGTAAGATGCGATAAAAATTAAATCACATTTTTATTTATTTTAAAGATTTTATTTATTCATGAGAGACACAGAGAGGCAGAAATGTACGCAGAGGGAAAAACAGGATCCCTCGGGAGAGCCCAATGCAGGACTCAATCCCAGGACCCCAGGGTCACTCCCTGAGCCCAAGGCAGATGCTCAACCACTGAGCCACCCACGTGTCCCAAATCACACTTTTATTTTATGAATTAAACAAAAATATGTAGATGGAATTTATTTAAAAATTAAAAAGTACTACATAGATTATATCAGAATCACTATATTTACCATTTTGAATATCACACTGCTAAATATGAGCAAATAAGAAATTGTTCTTTTCCAGATTTATTATGCATTTTTTAAAATTAGATTTGAAGTTACAAATCGGAAGATGGGAGAAAACTACATGTTGAAATGCTAACCAAAACCCAGTTTTGAAGTATTTTATAACTTATCCTTAAAATTTAGTATAATTAGTCCTCTGCTTCCATTCCAAAACAACATTCTTCAGAAACTCATGTATTTCACATTCCAATATTTATATATTATGGAGGCAAAATAGTAAGGGAATAGTGTGTCAGTATCATATAAGTTTTTTTTTTAAAGATTTTATTTGTTTGTTTGAGAGAGAGAGAATGAGAGGAGGGAGAGAGAGAGAAACAGACTGCCTGCTGAGCAGGGAGCCCAGGCTCAATCCCAGGACCAGATGATCATAACCTGAACCAAAGGCAGATGCTTAACCAACTGAACCAACACGCAGGTAGCCCAGTATGATGTAGGTTTTTTTGAACCACTTTTAGATTAACTGATGTTTTACAGAGAGAGGAACTTGATTATCTTTCTCTTTAGTATGTAAGGTTTTCTTTCCTTAAAAAAAAAAAATCAAACAGGAAGAAGAGTTAGGAAAAGTTAGCAATAAATAGGATTTCTCAGGATTGTTTTTGAAGTGGCATCAGCATGGAAAGTAAAGCTTGATCAGTATTTCCAAATAAATGTTGTAGATCATAAATTAAATCAGCTCATTTAACAATCCTTCAGTGTCTTACTGCCCAGTTTGGGTTCATACTTTGAGTAGAGAGACATAAATGTCCCTCATCATCACTGCAATGAGAAAATCATGGATGCGGTAATAAATCACATGGCCAGTGTGGTGGGCATCTCACCAGAGAAATAACATCCTCTGTTCGGAGTCTCCAAATCCATGACATGATTCTCTGGACTTAACGAGAATTACAGCTATGTTAAGATTCACTTTCCTGCCTGCCCATTGAAGAGAAGTAAAACAATCTTGCCCCTTTAAGCCAGTTACTCCTAGAGTCCAGACAGCACTCATCATCATGAAGTTGTTTGGCAAGAGCCTGAGTCTGTTCCCCAACTTCCAGTCACCACAGTTTGAGTCACTTTGACAAGTCCCGGTGGCAACCATAGGATGGAAAGAATGATAAGGCTTGGACCAAAAAGAATATGATTGAAATCTAAATTATGTCACTTGGATTTGAGTGAGTTTGAGCACATCAATCAACTTCCTTAAACTTTAGATTGCTCTATAAAACAAAATTAGTGCCTTAACACCTATACCAAAGTGAAAACACTGTGAAATCTCCAAGTCCATCTGTGTCAAGTTTTAGGGTGCTTCAGCACAAGCTGAGGGACTTGTTGACACACGGATAGCCCCACCCTAATAGGTCCTGACTCGGTAGATCATGTGCGGGGCCTGGGAATTTGCATTTTGATAAGTTCCCAGGCAATGGTCCTGTTCCTGGACCAGGTGCCACACTTGGAGCACAACTGCTCTAAAATATTATACAAATATAAGTGAATAACATTAGTATAGTAGTAGGTGCCAAAGTAGCTGTTAAACAGTCTGTAGGCAAAACAAATCTGAAATAAAATGCAATCCATTGCATAAGGCTGCAGGAAGGCTGAACACAGCATGCCACCACAGTGAGCAGAAACTTCTCAGATCACTGTGAGGATTACCACACAAGCCATGTACGTGTTGTGGTGAGATTTTTTCCAGCCAGATATGCTGTGCTCAACAGTCTGAGAGAGGAGAGTGCCTACGCACCCAATTCTTTTTAAAGTCTCAGAAGGCTGTCTTTCTAGGAGAGATCACTTCCTCCATTTGGAAATTTGACTTTATTCTTGTTTTTGCTTCTTCAAGCCTACTCATCAACTTATTTCTTCAGTCAAGTTTTGACCAAAAACAATCTGGACTCAATATTTAATAGACATATTTGGTAAATAGTGGTAAACTTTACACCAAACAAACGAAAGCGCATCAAGCTTTGGTGGTGGTGGCAAATGATAATCCCATTCCTTCTCATCTGGTTTACTGCTAGTACACATAAAAATACAAAAATTATAGTCTCTAGACTGCTCTTTGGACAAAATTCAAAAATTTAATTTAAAACTTTCAAAGACTCTGTGGAAACATAATTCTCTGTGAAACTAACTTCTTTTAAGGAAAACCAGAAAATATGATGCTTTAAAAAACAGAATTATTAGTTGTAAAATTTATACACACACAATTTTCCAAGGTAATGTTGAAGTTACCACTTTCTTCAAGTGCCCCTCAAAATAATACATGCCATTTTTCTAAATGGATTCTGGACAAAGAAAGTCTGTGAAAGTGATCTACTTGCGACTGTGTCTTACGTCTTTTTAAAGTACCTCAGGGCTCAAGTCTGCATCGAGAAGAATTGCTTTACTCTGCTCAATTTTACCCCAAATTATTACCCTGCAACATGAAAGTGTAAGGCATTTTATTAACAGAACAAAATTACTCTTTTCTCCCATTAAGGCTCAGTACTAGATCCATGTATTTTTACTATAGACTTATAAAAACCAAGGAGTTAAAACTTGCCCTGGTCCAGAACCTGGTATTAGCTCCTGAGTCTGCTTTCTTACTAATTTCTGGCTTACTAGAATAATGCTATCAGAGATTTGTACACAGTCAAGTATAAATCACACAATATTGAGAACTAAACATTCTTTCTGACATCACCAGATAATATGAGGGAAAATGAAAGTGATAGTATATTATTGTGCTGACAGTATGGATGCATATAAGCTTGCTGAAACACATGTTTCTTAAATTATAGGCTAAATTCATTGAGGCTTTTCCCAACAAACTTTCTAATAGCTCTCTTGAATGGTTTCTGGTAAACAGACTTGGAGAAGAGACCTCATTCACCTTTCTTTAATATCTAACTGCAAAATTGATATTGACCAGTGACATAATTAAGGATAATAAATGGACTTGAGAACTAGTGCTTCCATTGGGAAGGGAACAGAGGCCCTATGAATAGCTCTGAATTGCAGAATTGAATTCTCATATCCAAAAGCTACACAATAGTCCCTTCTATACGACATGACTACAGTTTTTGTTAAATGTAGTACTTAATACGTCAAGACTTTACATTGCTAGCTGGTATTATATTGAATTCCAGACCTGAACACATGCCCATGCTTATTGCTCAAATGCAGAACTAATGCACAATTCCAGTGAAAAGTACATGTTGTGGTTCTAACTGTATGCATTCTGGACATTCCACTGAACTTACCCCAAACCCAGGTAAAATAAGCAACTTGTCACTCTGATGAACTCTCAAATAAACTATTTGATAATTTAAAATGACCTAATGTGATGTGATAAGAAAAATGTATCTTATGAAATATGTAACAAGTTTGCTCAAAACAAAGACAAAGGGATCAAAGCAACTGAAATAGATTTAGTGCAGTAAAAAATAGACAGTTCTATGCCCTCAAGGTCCATGGCTAGTGAGAAAAGGCAAGTTCCCTTTTTCCATTCCATTTTCTCAGCTTCTGAAAGAAACATGCTTAAAAATGCTTAACTCTTTTTTTTTTTTTAATTTTTTTTTTAGGAACAGACAGCCTATTAAGAAGCATGTGTATCCTAGTCAAATCATCTATGCACTCTTATTGTGCCCTAAGCTTTGAGTTATTTTTGCATGGGAGGGCACTCATACAGTGATGCCATGTACTATTAGCCTCCACTAACAACAAAATGTAAGATGCTCTGAGCTTTCTCCTCATAGTACAGTATATAAATGGTTTTAAGTCTCATTCCTCCTTCATCAACATTGAAGTCATTCTACATGATATTTGTATTTTTTTCAAATTTTTTAACATGTGGGAGCAATATAAGTCCATAAAGAATAAGCATTCCGAGAATCACAAAACTAAGATCATTGGGATACAAACCTTTTGGCACATTGCAATATATCAGTGTTGAGAACTCTCAAGATCCTGGACAGTTGATCTTGAATTTATCTTCATTTAATTTTTCAACTACCTTATTGCACTGAAAGTTATTTTACTATAAACAAAAGCCCAAAACAAAACTTTTACACCAACATCATTATATGGATACTATACTAAAAATAATATATATTCCACACATGCACACACACACATTCAAATTTAGTTTTCCAATACTCACTATAAGATTCTGTTTACTTTCACTTGTTTTATTGTTTTAATTGCTAATTATTGAGGATATATTAAGGTCAGGCACTAATAGTGGATAAAGATAAATTAGGTATGTTAGGTGACATTGCAAACCTCACACACTATTAAGAGAGATTTGAAGAAAAAATAGAAAATAAACCTCATTCATAAACAGATAATCACAATGTAGTGTGAAAAATGCCAAGTTAGTTTATTTTTTATTTTTTATTTTATTACAGACCCTAAGCAAGAGATAGCTCAATTGAGTTTCCCTAAGTTCTTGGTCTAGGTCTTTTTCTTCTGCATCCAGGAGTTTCCTCATAACTCATTAACTTGTAATATCATCCCTGCCTACCACACCAAGATATACACTCCAAGTGTTAAATATAAAAGTTCATTAAAACTTAACTCAGCTGCTCTGCATACTCCCATTCCTAGCAGCAGTTCCTTATTATTATCAAATGATTTCAAAATGTACCCTGCCACAACACATCCACCTATCAGCAAGCAAAATCAGTACTGCTGCTTCTCCAGGCACATCAAAGCAAACATAAACATTTTAAGTGCACCACAAAGTGAAAATCGCTTTAGGTGTTCAGGATTCAAAAGAACAAATGCAGTGGCACAAGTGCCCAAGAAGTTTCCTTTTAAACACAGATTTAATACGCACTCACTAAGCATCTATGAGACAGGTTCCAGACTGGGTACTAAGGATTCAGAAAGAAATGAGACCTGGTGGATGCCTGACAGGATCAGGTAATCTAGCAACTGATAATTAAAATAAAGAAATTAGGATTAGGATACCTCGGTGGCTCAGTGGTTGAGCATCTGCCTTTGGCTCAGGTCGTGATCCCGGGGTCCTAGGATTGAGTCCCACATCAGGCTCCTCGCAGGGCGCCTGCTTCTCCCTTTGCCTGTGTCTGCCTCTCTCTGTGTCTCTCATGAATAAATAAATAAATTTGTTTAAAAAAAAAAAAAGAAACTAGGATTAAGACATTTGGTATCTGTAACAGAATAGTTACCAGCAAATTTGACTACACAATTGTTTCGAACAATTTGTTCCCTAATTAGCTACCAATTTAAAGTATTGAAGGTATTTTTAACTTCCAAAGATTAGCTATCAACTTAGTTACCAAATTACCAACTCTAAATATTGAAGATATGTTTAAATAGTGGGTGGGGGGTAAAGATGCTCCCTAATTAATTGGGTCAAATTATTCTTTTTTTCAGAAAGTAAATAGTGTATAGAGCATCTTAGAATGTTAACGCATACTGGGGTGCTCGGGTGGTTTACTCAGTGAAGTGTTTGACTTGATTTTGATCTTTAGGTCATGATTTCAGGGTCATGAGATAGAGCCCCAAGTCTGGCTCCACACTGAGCATAGAGCCTACTTAAGATTCTCTCTCTCCCCCTGCCCCTCCCCCTGCTGGCTTGCACATGCTCTCTCTCTCTCTCCCTCTCTCTGTGTCTCTCTCTCTCTCTCTCTCTCTCTCTCTCTCACACACACACACACACAAAGTGTTAACACAGACTGAAAGAAGTGCTTTCCAACACTGTTTGGGGAGAATTCTCTTTGCACTGGCACGTTAGCTCCAATTTCGGCCTATGCACACTTACACACAATCCTCTGTCCGTAAAATACTTTGAATCTATAATTCCACTTACTGAAATAGTCCTTTTTCTGTCTGAACTAGATGCATTTACCATTTATATTACATTCAGGTAGCATTACTGCACTTCAGTAGTAGGTCTCTAGCAATTACCTAGGATAGTTTTTAGACTGATGTTTAATTCATTATGAACTAAGTTCAAAATTCTGCACAGTCTGCTACTTACAGGAGACATCATATCCATGCCCTAACTGCCATTAATTTACATCAAATGTCTTTTAACAGGGGGAGGGGGAAGATTAGTTTAATTTGGGGGCATTTGTGACTTTTTTCTACACTATAGAACTTGCCTAAGGAAGAATCATTTCCCCATTTCTAAAGCCCCATGCTTGGCTTTTGGTTTGGTCATTTGGAAATGTCTCCTAGCCAAGAAATGTGGAGTTCTTTGCTATAGGAATAAGAGAAAAATAACTTTTTTTTTTTTCACCACAAATCCTGACTGTAAACACAGGCATGCCCCTCCATGACCCTGGATGCGCCAGTTACACATATACACGGAGCATGGGAATCCTCTTCTTTGCGGCCCTCACCTGCCACTCCCATCACACTGCAGCCGCAGCTCCAAGCAGGCAGTAAATCTGTCAGTGGGGCCTAGCACCAAATGGCACTGGGTTCCTATCTAGCCTTTTAAGACAAGCCTCCGAACACTTTCTTCCCCTTAGATTGACATAAATGCTTCACTCAGAAAAAGACTGATATCAAAATCTTTACTCAAGTTGCTTTTTCTCTTAAAAAGTTTTATCAATACAAACCGATAAGAACAAATTTCAAAGAATCATCTAAATGTATCCATACTTGAAAAATCAAGGACACTCATTTTGTTTTGATTTGCCCATAAATACTGCCTAGTGCCTGAAGAGCTGAAGATAAACCGAGGGATATGTTGAGAGTGGATCACTTGGCAGTCAGGTTTGAAGACTGTACTTCCAAAGCTCCATCAACTACTTCAAGTGAAAGGGCTGTGTTTACCCACCTCTAACTTCGAACACCACACTTTCAGCTTCTCTGTCTCCCATTAGCTCCAATTCAGTGCAATTATCAATGATGTATTGAAATAGAGGGTCACAAAGTAATCTGAGAAGGGGAAAAAAAAGACCCTGCATTCTAAATATTACAGCCATTTTGGAAAGGATGACTAGCACAGAAATTCTCAAGCCTCATAATCAACTGTATAGCTACTTTCTGCAAAATTAATTAATTTCTGCTATTTTAGATATACACTTCATTTTCAAAATATGTTTAATGGTTTGTTATACATACACACATACACACACACATATATATTTAAAATGACTCCAACACTATATGAGACAAACAAAAGTCTGGAGTTACACCTGGGTTCAAATTCTATTTTGGCCACTTATATATAGGTTTATGAAGATTAAAGGAAATAGCATATATAAGTATCTAGAATGTGATGTGATAAAAAAAAAATATGTATCAGTCTTTACTTCTTCCTCATTTGCCATAAAATATTAGGGGTAAAAAAACATTTAAATCATGTTTACATGATCAACATAAACTTGTTGCTTTTAAATCTCCTAATAACTATGACTTGATTTTTTTTATTATTTTAGTACTGTTCCTTTTAAATTTTTTTCCCCTGTATGGACTAACGTCATTTTATTTCATGAAAGGATAGACTTTTCAACAAATGGTTTTGGGAAAATAGGATAACCACATGCAAAAGAATGAAGTCTGACCTTTACCTTACACCATATTCAAAGATAAACTCAAAAGAGATCAAAGATCTAAATGTAGAACCTCAATCATAAAACCCTCAGAACAAAACAGTGGGAAAAACTTCATGACATTGGATCTGGCAAATATTTCTCAGATATGACACCAAGCATAGGCAACAAAAGAAAACTAATAAATAAACTGGGCTTTACCAAACCTAAAAACTATCAGCATCAAAGGACATTTTCAACAGAGTAAAAAGGCAGAACACTGCATGGAAAAAAATATTTGCAAATCATGTATCTGACAAAGTGTTAATACCCAGATTTATCATTAACTCCTACAACTCAATAACAACAAAAACCAAACAATTCAATTAAAAAACAGGCAAAGTTCTTGAACTGACATTTCTCCAAGAAAGATATAAAAATGACCAAGAGGCATATGAAAAGATGCTCAGCATCACTACACATTAGGAAAATGTGAATCGAAACCACAATGATACCATTTTACTCATTAGGATGGCCATTATCCAAAAAGTAAACAAACAAACAAAAAACAGGTGTTGGCAAGGAAGTAAAGGAATGTACACTGCCAGTGGAAATGTAAAATGGTGCAGCTGCTATAGAAAACAGTATGGTGATTCCTCAAAAATTAAAAGTAGAATAACTACATGATCCAGCAATTCTACTTCTGGGCATATACCCAAAAGAACTGAAAGCAGCTATTTGATATACTTCTTGAGGCAAGGGAAACAAAAGCAAAAATAAATTATTGAAACTACAGATAAATAAAAAGCTTCTGCACAGCAAAAGAAACAATGAACAAAACTAAAAGGCAGCCTACAGAATGGGAGAAGATTTTTGCCAATGATATATCTGATAAAGAGTTACAATCCAAAATCTATAAAGAACTTATACAAGTCAACACCCCAAAACCAAATAATCCAATTAAAAAATGGGCAGAAGACATGAACAGACACGAAGAAGACATACAGATGGCCAACAGACACATGAAAAGACATTTGTCATTAGGGCGGCTGGGTGGCTCAGTCATTTGAGTGTCCAACTCTTGATTTTGGCTCAGGTCATGATCTCAGGGTCATGAGATTGGGCCCAGCATCGAGCCCTGTATTGGGTTCCATGCTCACTAGAGAGTCTGTTTGTCTCTATTTCTCTGTGCTCTTCCCCATCCCCCCCTCTTTCTCTCTCTCAAATAAATAAATAAAATCTTTTTAAAATGAAGGATGTTTATCATGACTTACCATCAGGGAAATGCAAGTCAAAACTACAATGAGGTATCACCTCATACCTGTCAGAATGGCCAAAATCAACAACACAAGAAACAATAAGGGTTAGTGAGGATGTGGAGGAAAAGGAGTCCCATGCACTCTTGATGGGAATGCAAATTAGTACAGCCATTATGGGAGACAGTATGGAGTTTCCTCAAAAAGTTAAAAATAAAACTACCTTACTACTGGGAATTCACTGAAAGAACACAAAAACACTAACTCAAAGGGATACATGCCCCCTATATTTATACCTGCATTATTTACAATAGCTAAGTTATTGGAAGCAGCCCAAGTGTCTATGAATTGATGAATGGATAAAGATGTGGCATATATACAATGGAATATCATTCAGCCATAAAAAAGAATGAAATCTTCCCATTTTAAGTAACATAGATGGAGTTAGAGAGTATAATGCTTAAGTGAAGTAAGTCAGTCAGAGAAAGACAAATACCATATGATTTCACGCCAGTGTGGAATTTAAGAAACCAAACAAACAAGTAAAGGGGGACAAAAGAGAGAAACAAATCAAGAAACAGACTCTTAATTATAAAGAACAAATTGATGGTTACCAGAGGTGTGGAGGATGGAAGAATGGGTGAATTAGGT
The DNA here is from genome assembly GCF_018345385.1 of Vulpes lagopus. Lineage (NCBI taxonomy): Eukaryota > Metazoa > Chordata > Mammalia > Carnivora > Canidae > Vulpes > Vulpes lagopus. The sequence continues at coordinate 107,699,438 of NC_054829.1, forward strand.
GATGGGGGATTAAAGAGTACACTTGCTGTGATGAGCACTGGGTATTGTATGGAAGTGTTGAACACTGTATTGTACACCTGAACCCAATAGAACACTGTATGTTAACAAAGTGGAATGAAAGTTTTTAAAAAAGAAAGCAGCTACTTGAACAGGTATTTGTACTACCCATGTTGATAACAGCATTTTTTACAATAGCCAAAAGGTAGAAGCAACCCAAGTGCTAATTGATGGGTGAATGGAGAAACAAAATGTGGTATATACATACGATGGAATATTATGCAAATTTAAAAAGGAAAGAAATTCTGACACATGCCACAAAATGGATAGACCTTGAAGACAACACTTTAAGCCACTCACAAAAGGATATGTCCTATATGATATACCACATTGATGAAGTACCTAGAGCAGTCAAAATTTATACACAGAAATTAGAATCGTGGCTTCCAGGAGTTTGGAGAAGTGAGTAAGGAGTTTAATTTTGGGTAGATGAAAAAAGTTCTGGAGATGGATGGTGTGATGTTTGCACAATGATTTGAATGTACTTAATGCCACTGAATGATACACTGAAAAATGGTTAAAATGGTAACTTTTATGCTATATATATATATATTTTAAGATTTTATTTATTTATTCATGAGAGACAGAGAGAAAGAGAGAGAGAGGCAGAGACACAGAGGGATAAGCAGGCTCCATGCAGGGAGCCTGACGTGGGACTCGATCCCGGATCTCCAGGATCAGGCCCTGGGCTGAAGGCGGCACTAAACCGCTGAGCCACCAGGACTGCCCATGCTATATATGTTTTATCGCAATAAACAAAATCAATTACCAAGGTCTAGCTTATTCTACCCAGAAGACAGTTTTAATCGAAATATGAGATTTTGATAAGAAAATCCATTCACACCTGTAGGATAGCACTCCACTTTTAAAAGCTGGTCCTGGACAGCCTGGGCAACTTCTTCCTTTTAGGACTGATATAAAGATGCTGTAAGACAAAACTAAATAAATTAATTAACTTAAAAATGTTTAAAAAGAAAGATTTCTATAAGGTAATACAAATATATATGTATATGTGCATATACATATATACATACTTACATATGTATGTATATCATTATTAAACATTAGCATAATCTGAATATCACACACTAGGTATCATTATACCCAAACTGCCTTCCCACATGTTCCACAGAAGTATATCCAGAATTATTTCAGCTAAAAACAGTTATCACCCAAATACTATTTCGGCAATGTCATCTACCTGTTAAGAGCAGTTCTCTCTTGCAAGTACTTAAAGACAGACAGGCAGGTAGAGAACTATTGTAAGACAAAGTAAAGGTAAGTCAAGAAACTAGTTCAAATTTGTGTGTCAACATTTCAGAAGAGGCAGCTTCTTGTCTGTTTCCAGACGGCAGACATTTGTTTATTTGTATCATAGAGAGTTTTATTTTTTTCATTTCACATTTTATTATTTTGTCTTAGAAAAGAAATTTATGAATGAAACAAGCTAAACTGAATGAAAAAAGAGTTAATGACTTCCTTGTCTCTTTTTCCACCTCCTACCCTGGGTAATCAATGTTAGCATTTTTCTCCTTGACCATACAAATATATAGAAGCAGATATGTACATACAATTCTTTTTTTTTTTGTACACACAATTCTAAAGAGGATTTATTTTTACAAAAATGGAATTGTATCAAATACATTGCATCACTCATGTAACATAAACATTCATCTAGTTCATAAATATGAATCTAACTCATTTTAAATTATAGAATTATATCCCCTAGGATGATACACCACAACTGATTCAGCTTGAACATTCATGGGTTTGTTTTGCTAGTTTACGTGTTTGTAAATCATTACAAAAAAGTTCTATGGTAAATAGCCTTATATAAATATCTTTCCAAAATAGAGCTTTTATTTCTTATTTTAAGCTAGATTTTCAAAGAGCCAATGAATATATATATTTTTAAATTTGAAATTGACTATTTAATATGCATGGATCTTTCCTCTATTCTACTTGCCTGATCTAGTTGTCTTTTTCTAGGGTGGTAACATATTGTTTTGATTATAGGTTGTGGTAGAGAGAACAATTGCTCATCAGTATCTGTGTTTTCCTCATCTTCCTGGATATACCACTAGAATACATTTCTCATTCTTCTTGCATTTATTTTTTTAAAAAAAATTTATTTATTTATTTGAGAGAAATAGAGAGAAAGCAGGAGCAGGCGGGGGAGGGGCAGAGGAGGAAGCAAACTCCCCACTGAGTAGGGAGCCAGATATGGAGCTCAATCTCAGGACCCTGGGATCATGACCTGAGCTGAAGGCAGACACTTAACCTACTGAATTACCAGGTGCCCCTCATTCTTCTTGCATTTAGGTGAAGCCATATGATTAGTAATTACTCATCAAGCAAGTTTAAAAAAAGTGAGACTTCTCCATCTTTTTGCCAATCACTGGATGGATGAAGACTTTCAGGAGAAAAGGAAAAGCCATAAGACAAAGAATACAGGTTTGCTGGTCTATCAATGTTTTGCCTCTCCGCGCCAAATCTACCCCTCTTTGCCCTGCTTTGTTACACTAAAGTTTAGATCCAATAAACAAACACTTCTCCTTTGCTAGGTGGCACAAGGCTAAGTTTGTCAGCAGAAGGTGTTAGAGGGACCCTTTAAGAGGAATGGGATTCTCATCCTGATTCTGAGGTAGTTTGTCCTATTGATTCTTGCAGGACACTGCAACGGTGTGCCGGACACCTAGTGGCTCTCACTTGCCCACAAGTTTCCCTGGCACACAAGCAGGCAGCTTCTTACTGAGTCTAACATAGTGGGTAGCTTTCTGCTTGCCAGCGCCAGACTGTGGCAGCTCAGCAAACCTGCCCACCTTCCAATGGGCCACAAGCACATGCTCTCTAAAGAGCTCTGACTCTCAGCTTTCAGAGACTGAAGGGGAGGCTCTTCCAAGTCTGTTCCTTGAGTACTCTGCCTCAGCCCTAGAGGTAGAAACTGCTTCTATATTTGCTAGTCCTCTATTCTTTAGAGTTCTCTCTATAACTTAATGGTTCATTCCCCCTAGTTCATAAACCTTCAATTTACCATTTCCCTGTTCAAATTACTGGTAGAGTTTCTGTCTCCTGACTAATACAGCATATTCTTGTCTGACTGTTGGAAAAGAGCCTCCCACCCCACACCACCCATTACAAGGATATGAAATAATTGTGTTTGGCCACTAAATTTCAAGGGTTGCTGTTTATAGCAATTAGACTACCTTGAACAAGCAATTGAATTAAATAATTATTGTAGCGGTTATTATCTGGTAAAGGGAGTACTCTAGGCCCTTTTTCAAACTGGCATAGCTACTCTCAGCCAATAATACTCTGATATGAAATTTGACTTCATTTATCTTATTCTAGTAAATGAAAATTTCACTCCACTGAAATTCCAACTGAAATAATATTTTTATGAAATGTTATGTTTTTATAATATTAACTCTTTCCCCTGGGAAACATATTATGACTCTGCAGTTGTTTCAACTTTATATAAAGTTCTCCAATAATGTAATTTTTTTCCATATAGGAATACCTTGCTTATTAAATTTCTTTTATTGTTACTTCAAATAAGATATCTTTGTTATAATTTTTAAATTGTTCTTTCTAATTCAAAGCATTTCTATAGATTTTTGAATATTGATTTTTTTAATCTAGCTAAATTATAGACTATAAATTTTATCTATACTTATAAGAGACTACTTTGCCTTTGGATCATTACAAGTAATGCTTCTTTGAATAGTCTTGTACATCTCTTTTGGGTTGGTGTACACATTCAACTTAAAGTGAACACATGTCTGAGAAGTGGAATAGAGATTTATTGAGCCAAGATCTAGTCGTTGCAGTTTCATGACCAAGACTTTGGTATACTTTGAAAAAGTTAAATGATTTCTTTTACATTGACAAGTATATATTTCAGAGAAATAGAACTTATCTGGTAAAATCAAATGTTATGGAAACAAGTGGTATGATTATTGCTGAACGGTTCCTAATAATTAGGCAGAAATGTCACTAGAATTAAAAAGGCTATTAACCAGATGTCACAGTGTGATAGGCCCAAATTATAGAAGGTCCTGACAGGGCATTATGTTTGCATTAGACACTAGGTAATGGACACTGAACAGCAGAGTGACCTGGTCTAAATAATACTTAAGGGAAACACTCCGGCAGATGAATGGCATAGAATGAAGTGTGAATTTAAGGTAGCGAGATCCTTACAAGCTGCTTGGAAGTGATCTCTTTTTGGAAACTTCAGAAAATGGGGAGACACAGGGAAAACTTCAGACATTTGTACCAAAATGAATCCAAAAACTTATCTTCCTTTGTAGTAGTTTCATCATATTTAAATGCAGCAAGAATGTAAACATCAAACTTTTCATATATTAATTTTTTAAAAAAGATTTTATTTATTTATTTATTCACAAGAGAGAGAGATAGAGAGAGAGGCAGAGACACAGACAGAGGTAGAAGCAGGCTCCATGCAGGGAGCCTGATGTGGGACTCGATCCCGGGTCCCCAGGATCATGCCCTGGGCGGAAGGTGGCTCTAAAGCACTGACCCACACAGGCTGCCCCAGATATTAAATTTATCTCACAATTTCCAGCCCAAATTTCAAGTTTGGTTCCAATTTTGTGTGAATATCTAAGAAAAAATTGATTGAGTTATAAAAGAAAAAAATGTTTTATAATGATGACAGTTACCAGAAGGCTTAGGAGAAAAAGAGTTTACCCTTCAAAAGCACAGCAGACATGCACAGAATTGTAATGATTTTAGTCATGTAATGATTTTAGTCATGCTAATAAAGTTGCTGGATTTCTACTTTTTGAAGGAGTTTCTCAAATTACTCAGAACCTTGCTTTGGGTATTTTTGCTTTTAGAGGCACAGGAGGTACAAGTGGAGGATAATTAATACCTTCCTGCAGAGACAAGAACAGAATCCTCAAGAGAATCAAATGAAAGCAGGAACAGGGAGCATTCAGTCCAATGTGCACTGGAAAATCTGCCTGTCAATATGATGCCAGTTCATCCATGACATATCCACACCCTCTTTGAAACAGAAACTTTTTTTTAAAAATCACTTTTTGTCACAGCCAGGAAATGGCATATTTGAAACTACTGTCATCAGAGATGGTGGTACCCCATTAGCACAATTTCTCCTACTGCTTTTGTCACTTTCCACATGCAGAGACATCATGCAGAAATGCACACTTACAAGCCTCTGTGTGTGGTATTATAGTAAGGATTTGTGTTTCTATATGTCATTTTTCACCTACACCCAGATAGCCTTAGGGACCCCTGAAACTGTACCAGAATTTCAAGGTGTCAAGTAGTGCCCAAAAAAAAGGTTATCTCACAGGTTTTTGGACATGCTAAATTCAGGGTCCAGAGGTCCTACTTGGAGCTATGTCATTCCTGTCAGGTAGATGAAGAGACAAACATATAACAAGACAGAAGACTCCTTGGAGTTCTTTATGTCAAAAATCACTCAGACATGATGTTTATTTGTAGTAGCATTTTTGCCTGGACTAAGAGAAGATGGATGAACCAAAACCTAGTTGGACTTGTCATTAATGGCCTAAATCAATCATTACAAAAGGCCACTCAATTACCTCAAAAAGAGGACTAAAGCCAAAAGTATTATGAAAAAATAAGAGATGATAACTTTAGTTTGCTGATGCTCATTTTAATGATAAATAATTTGTTAATGCATTCCATTACCGATAGGCAGATTATCGATTTATTTGAATTGGTGTAATGACATTAAATCAATTAACTTTACAGGAAAATTAGAGAAATTTAACTCTATAAAAAGGGCAGCATACAAACATATGTATTATGTTCCATGTGGTAATACAAGAGATCAACAAACAGGAACTTTGCACCAAATTTTCCATAACACTACTTTCAAAGGAGAGGATTAATACATTTGTGAATTATATTTAACACACAGAAACTCAATTAGACCATGAATTTAAGGTAAGGTGGAACTATGAGACATCTTCAAGAGACCACATTTACCGTTCAGAACAGCCTCAACTCAGAATTGCCCTTCATTTATACTAGGAAATAAACAAAAGAAGCTTCATGAATGTACAATTAGTGGTTATCATCTCTGTATCACTTGGTTTCCTGGCCTTTGGGGCCCATTGGTAATTGGTATTAGCCAAAACCACAGCCTAAGCAATGGATAAAACATTGTTGTGTACACACTCTGCTCTCGTGCTAAATAAAACAGTTATTCACAATTATATTGAATGTACGTAAAGAATGCAGGCCAAAGAGAATGATGGATTATTTACCTTTGGGAAAACTCCAATATTCAGAAGATAAATATCACTCTCTCCCCTAGACTATGCCTACTTTCAACAATACAGGTAAGCGAACAACAGATCCTAATTATTTCTATGCTTTTGACTCTAATACGTTACAACCCGAGATATTGAAATAACTTACAAATAAAATTGTAATATATCTATCACTGAATACTAGAGATTGAGAAATGTCTCAATTTACAAAAGCAAACAAACAAACAAAAAACAGAAGTAAATAAGAAACATGAATTGAAACTGGAAAGCTTTGTATTGATCCTAGTTAATTATGTAAAACAGGCCATCAGTTGGTGGTTTCTGAACATTGTAAAGGAAGTGGCCACAAGAAGCCAAGCTAATTCAATAAAAGGAATTCTTCTTAGCATTTGTGATTTTCTAAAATTATACTATTTGTACATTTATTTATTATCTATCTTCCCATTTGAATAAACTTTGTCTGGTTTGTTCACATATTTAACATCTATGCATTCTGAAATATAGTAAGATTTCAATAAGTATTTGCTAAAAGAATCAATTAATTTAAAATATCAGAATAAAAAATATATTAAAACATGCACATATGTGATTCACATATTTATTAGATGAGCTGCATTATGTTAACACAAGTGCAATCTTGCTGAAATCCTAACTAAATATCTCTTTAGTATTTCTATTTTCTCTAAGAATAATAAGTCAACACTTCTCTGATTTGCAAGTTCTCTCAGTTTTCTAGAACACCAATAGAGAACTTTAAACCTCAAAGTGATAAAAAATGATGGTCTAGGTATTGTCTGAATATATCAGCATTTCTCAAGATAATCTTAGAAAAAGCATGTATTTTGTTAATAAGTAAACTTGGGAGCAGATAATTATTTAAACATATATCCTGATCATCTTACTGAGGTCCATATATTAAATTTTGGGACAGTGGGGCTAATTTAGAAATAATAGGGACCTTAGCTTTCTAATGTGGCTAGACCTATAAAATAAAGTATGCTTTGGTGAGAAAATAGCGGGCAAATGTAGGGATTTTTCTGGAAAGAAAACAAATGCAAGTACAAAGACTAATTGAAATTCAATAGATTATTTATACAAGGGTAGAATTAACTAAAAAATAAAATAAAACCTTTAGAAACTTCTTCAGATGCCTTCACAAAAGCAAAATGCTCACCTTAGTGTTTGTCTAGTCACTATATACATCATTATCATTTTTCAATTGGATCCACATTAAATATCGAGTCAAATTCATTTTCTGAAAACTAGTTCCAGATTATGGCAGATGTTTGGGGTTGCATATTTTAAAAATAAACTACAAAATACAATAGTAGCCATCTGTTTCAGAATTTTCTGTTTATTGTTTTCAGGGAGTAACAGGCAAAAATAGAAACAAATGAAAGAAAACAGCTGTCATGGAAAACTTTGAAAGGCCAAAAAATTATGCTCTTAAACTGGTATTGAAATTAACAGATTGGTCAACTTGAATAACCAGATTTGTCCTAAAAGAAATGGTTTTGAATTTTTTATTAAGTTGTTCAGTTGTATTGGCATCACTTTGGCTTAAGCCATTGATAGGTGAAGAACATTATAAACCCTTAACATTTATATAAACTAAATATAGCTTTCCACTGACATATATATAATGTACTGACATATATAATGATTTTATTTAAACTTCCATTTAAAATGGCAGTGGGTTGGCAGCTCCATGAATTGGCTTCTCACAACTTTACATTTGAAATGTGTTCATATTGACAGAAATGATATTGCTGAAATTTTGAAGTTATTTCTACAAACAACAAGACTCATCTGACTGGATGAAGAAAAAAAATATTTTCCTATCCAAAAGAACACAGGAAGAAAATATTTTCTCTTCCACTATATTTCTGTGGATTCAGAACTCAAAGGAATGTACCTTTGTTTCCAGACTCCTGGAATAGAAAACCTGCTCTTTAAGATTCAGGAAATTTTATTACATTCTTCATTCCTTCTTCTTACTATCATCAGATGAACTAAAGGTCTTTGTTGTCTGGCCCAGTTTTCTCTCCATGTTAAATCCTATAATCTTCTGGAAGGATTTTGCTGTTCTAACAAACCCAGCCCTTTCACTTTCCAGGCCTACTGGTTCCATGTAACCTTCTCTTTCACTTCCAAGTCAGATATTCAGATTGGTATCCAGTCCTTGTCACAATTCCTAATTGCTTCATCTTCAAAAATATTCAATCAAATATCTTGTTTTCTTCCCACAACTGCTTCTCGTTCCACCTCACTTGTTCAACCTCTCACTTCAAGCAGTGGTTTGGCTTCATTGGACTACCAATCCTTTAATATATCTATCAGCTCTTCTGATACATAAGTCATCTCCTTTCTTCACTTTCCTATCATCCAAGTGTAGTACTCCTTGCAAATTCCAATCATCATAAACACCTGACTCCAAAACCTAATACCTAGATTCCAGTAGGAAAACCAAATAACACTTCTAGCAAAAAAAGTTTGATGGAAAGAGAAGAAAAAAATGAAAGACAAAGCTATACTCAGCTCTATACTCTGTCCCTCCTAGATGAGCATCTTCAAGATCCATCCTCACACATGATTTTTGTTTGTTTTTGTTCTGATTCCTGCTGATAAATATGAGCCACAGCTCTCAGTAAATGTCTCCTGAAGAGGTAATAGTCCCCTAGAAAGACCATGCTGAGGTCTGGCTCTATTGGTTTAGAAACAAACAAACAAACAAATACAAAAAAAAAAAAAACTAAAAAAAAACTAGTGAAAGATCTTGAGGAGATTAAACATCTTTTTCAAGAAATCTATTTCAGATAAGGTCTTTGCCTCCATGCAGTGGGACACTCCTATCCTTTAACAAGAGGGAGGTGAGTTAGCTTCCCTTCTGGAGGACTCACGGGAATCTGTGGGTTTGTAGTTCTCCAGAGCATCTACTCAAATATCTCCATTCCATGTCTTTGTCCTTACCACAGAGAACTAGTTGGAACTATGAATTCAATCTCTTATAACTCTGCCAGTCTCATAATCAAATTTCAGGCCTAATTTTCAGTACAGGTGGCTCTCTATAAATGCTGCTCTGTAAGCTTTTTAGTCTTCATGATGTGCCTTGGTAGTTAGCTGTCATGAGCCTGTCATTCTTGTCCTATGAAACTACTGTGGCAGTTAACAAATGAAAATCATCTCCACTATTGTTATAAGAAACATTGCCCCCTGCCACAATAGGTTTTAAATGCTAACGTTATCACATAAGCTCATGCCTCCTCTTTTTTCTGTATTCCATCCTTGTTCCCTAATTGCTACAAACAATGTGAAAATTCAGTCACATAGTAAGGTCTAAGGTGAATGTATCAATACATTTTGTATGTAAAAAAATGACCAATCAGAAGATCTAATGGGAAAAATATTGCATTTACAATAACAATAAAGATTTTTTTAATGCTTAGTAAATAAATGACCATTAGGTCCAGCTGCATGCAACACAGAGCTCAAATAAACAGTGGCTTAGATACACAATTGGTTATTGTTTCATGTGAAACGTCCGCTGGTCAGGGATCCAAGACTGGAATAACTGTTTCACAGGCTTCTAAAAGTCCTGGGCTCCTTTCTGGTTTCTGCTCTAGCCATATTGTCTCATTCTCACCACAAGAAACAGAAGAGAGAACACACCTTCTCCCTTAAAGAACACTTTTCAAAACTTATATATACCACTTCCACATATATTACTTTGTCCAAAATTTAGTCAATAGCTAGGCTTACCTGCAATGGAAGCTGAAATGAAGGCTCCATTCTGGGCAGACATGTTCCAGCTGAAATTCAGGGCCTTCACTACAGAGAAAGAAGGGGAGAAGTAATATTAGGGGACACCTTGGAATGTTTAAAAGAAAATTGTAAGATCTGCAAAGAAAGATTTTCCAAATTGCCTGAGAGATACAACAGATCTGAACAAATGAAAAAGCACACCATATTTTTGGGTAAACAACAAGAAAATTTACCTTGATAATCCACAAATAAGTTGTAATTGCCATGAATTTTAATGCCTAAAACAAATACTGTAACAAAATCATATATAAAAAAGACTATTAAATATATGAATAAATCATAGAAACACAGAGTAACAACTTTTGGCAGATCAGATAAATAAAAATAAGGTCATAATTATTTTTAACAGTAGAATAAATAATATCCAGATGTCAGTTAAGGTAAACTTTCTGTCTGAAATAAAATTGGTAAACACCCTCATTACACATCAGGCAAAGGTTCAATGGCCTCCCCAACATTTCTGAGAATTCCTATGTCTTTCCTTCTCAAAAATCCCTCTAGCCTTATTCTTGTCCTCTGAGACTCTTTAGATTCTTCCCTTCTGTTTCATTCTACTTCATCCCCTATGCATTGGCCCAGACGTGGGACACAGACCCTTTTCTTCATTTATCTAACACCAGCTCATAAAGGCCATTTTTGTTTGTAGTCAACCTAAGTGAATGTTTGGGACAGTAAAGTAGGTAGAACTATAGCCCTGATAAGCAACCTACTTATACATACTAGGCAGACTGTTCTTAAATGTCATTAGTGTTTAGCTATACCACCACTGTGAATTTCTCCCATCTTTCTAGTAAATCTAGCTTCTTGCCTTGTTACATATCTCTGCTCCCCCCAGGAAAACTGCCCAAACATTTCCCTGTTGCTCTGTTTTCAGGCCTACTTCATTTTGCCTCATCTCAGAAAAGAATTATTTCTCTCTCTCCCTCTCTCTCTCTCTCAGATAACTCCAACAAATAGCTGGGTAGAACATATCAGAAGAGTTACCACCATAATTTCCATCAGACTCCTAGAGTCATACCTAATAAAGATGCACTGCAGCCAGCTTGTACTGGCTCACAAGAGACAATTATATGGACTTCCTTCCTACTCTCCATTCAGTTACTTCACATAAGTAGGTTAAATAGGTTGAAATCCACATAGTGAAATTATTTACACCTTGTAAATTGGCAAATGATACAAATATCAATATTTTTGTTTTGGTTTGGGGGGAGATTTGAGGGTTTTTCTGTGTGGTTTTTAGTTTAGTTTTGTTTTGCTTATTTAGAGGACAAGTTTATTAGCACCACATAGCATACACTCTAGAAAGCTCTGTGTTTAATCTGCAAAAAAAGATTCAAATTTTTTGACTCCTCCCACAAGAACCAGCTTAACCCTCCAGGGCAGAAATAAAAGCAGGGCAAGGACACTGAGCAACAAGATGATTCTCTTGCTTGGATCCTACACAGACCACAGGAATATGATATTCCACCTTATTCTAGTCCATGATTTTCTCTATGCAACAATACTGAGTAGAACTGTTCAGGCAACATAGGTATGCAGCTGTATAATTGATTAATTTAATTTGTTAAGTACACTAACCTCACTAGATTTCAAACTTGAGGACAAAAATAAGCTATTATATCATATTCTAAAGAGACTCTGGGCATCAATATCTCTCACAAAATCTAATGAAAAGTTAAAGAATCAGCCTTCTACCTTCAGCCAGGCCCCATTCCCACCATACTCCACCCCAACTACCTATATAAAAAGTTAACTGGAAGCAGAGAAGGAAAGGTTGTTGAAGTCATTGGGCTTTAGTGAATGTAGTATTCATAGGAAAATGTACTTCCTCAGCCCTCAAGCCAAGATGGCAGGAGGGCGTTCTTTTAGAGATTGTTGAATAGAACTTTTTTAGCTCCTCCAAAATGAGTCAAGTGGCCTTGCATTGGGGGAATGGTTATCTGCTAAGACTTGATGACTTGTCCCTATGAATAAAAGAGAGATGATGGCAGTAGAGCAGCCTTAACAGCATTTGCTGTTCCAAGGATCTATGAATTTCTTCTAGGTCCTGGCGATACCAGAAAAGGAACTAATCTTGAGATCTTTCTGCCAATACTTCATCCAAGAAGGCAGACTAGATTAGACTAAGGGACTCCATATGGAGAGGCTATGGTATATATCACTGTGGATGGGAACTGAGTAGGAAAAATTAAAAATGTTTGTTCCAGAGAAGATGCAACGTGCCAGAGAAATGAGCCACAGGAAAATCTCACAGGATGGTGCGAAGAACTCATACATGCCCCTCCATGAGAAATTAATACTTTCAATGACTTTCACACAGAAAGGCCACCATCAGCAGCCTGTCAGAAATAGCCAGAGGAGCAGCATAAACCAGTACAAGCCAACAAAAAAAGGATAACATGCTCAGTTAAAAAACTTAACTCTTCAGTCCATTTTCCTCTTGTCTAGAGGTAAGGGGGTACAAGAAATGTCCATGTTAATCTCTCACTTAAAAACCCTTGAATCATTATTTTAAGAAGTAATTTGATGAAGCAAAACTTTAGATCAAGTATGAAGATAATTTTAAACTTAATTAGGTTGAGTTTTTAAATCTGAGAATGTCTAAAGATTATGGACTCTGTCTATAACCCTTTTAGAGAATGAAGTGGAGGATTTGATAAATGTTGAAAGCACTGATTAGAGAAAAATAAAATTTTAGGCTTATACTCCACCCAGTTGAGATCCACCCTTTAATAAACAGTGCTTATTTGGGATTTACACAAAACAAGAACAGACCAAAATCCTCTTCTTTGTCTTTTTTCTCTCCACCCAAAAATCCCCTTCAGTGTTCCCTCACTGTGACAGACTCCCTCTTGGTTTATTCCAGTTTGTGCCATTCTTCTGGCTGCAGATAGTGGCCTCTTTGCATGAAAGGCATTGAAAAGTTGATTTTTCATGGACCTCCCTCATGTGTGAGTTCTCCACTTATCCTGTGGCTATTCTCTGGCATGGGAGATCAAGCCAGCACTTCCAGGTCCTTCCCCTGGCATGTCTTTATATTATGGTAAGTGGTTCGTGTACTTCGTGTACCTAGGTTATCTCATCTGGCACCAGTGGAATTTTTTCCCCTTTAGATAGCAGTCTATTTATTTGTAAAGTATTATTTAAACCTAAATACATATTGGCACAACCTCTCATCATTTTACTTCTCAATAAAGGCAAGGTGTCTAATTTCTCCCTCCACACCCCTAAGAGCTAGCCCCAGGCCTCACCACTATTTATTCACACAGTAATTTAGCTTTCCAAAAGTCCAAAGATTAGATCATATGCTCTGATAAGCAAATGACCTCACAGTTTGTTAAATATAGAAGAACTAATAGAAGCCTTGATAGTTCAATCTTTCCCTTCTCCTCTCCTTACTCCTTATCTCTTTCCCAATAAAATATATACATCATTCTTTCCTCCTCTCAGAAAGTAAAGACTGTTACAATTGTCTTGTTTTATTTTTTTTTAAGATTTTATCTATTTATTCATGAGAGACACAGAGAGAGAGGCAGAGACATAGGCAGAGGGAGAGAAGCAGGTTCCCCATGGGGATCCCAATGAGGAACTCTATCTGAGGACCCTGGGAATCAAGATCTGAGCTGAAGGCAGATACTCAACCACTGAGACACCCAGGTGTCCCAATTGTTTTGTTTTAAAAAAAAATTCCTTCTCCCAGTAATTAGTCATACTGGATTATGTAGAGAAAAGAAGCCAAATTAACCCTATAAACATACCTGGGGTTGAGGAATTGTATCTATATCTATCTATCTATCTATTATCTATCTATCTATCTATCTATCTATCTATCTATCTATCTATAATATTTGACTTTGTATCTCTAGGCCAGGTATGTGCTCTCCCGACCAAGCTCACTGGCATCACTTCCTAATGAATTGCTTTTGGCTGTTCAGCACATTCATATCACTTACCTTATTTCTAAAGGTATTTGATGAAGGATGGTTGGAAGGCAGGTAGGCAGGGACAACCCCCCATCCCAAGAGGAAACCATCCATAAAAGGATTTTATACCAACTTGGAAGGAGCCCTCCACCCTTTCCCATGTGATAGATGACAAAAACCTGATTGGATGACAAGCACAGGGAGGGTTAATCAGATTAAAACAGCCCAGCCAACAAGCCTATAAAAACCCCCAGATTTAGAAACTCCAGGGACTACCCTTTCAGGTCCCCTCCCTCTTCAGTCGCTTTGTAGCAGTACTTTACTGTCACTCAATAGAACTTGCTTTGCTGCCCACCACTCTGTCTGGTCCACTTCTTTCTTTCTTTTCTTTCTTTCTTTCTTTCTTTCTTTCTTTCTTTCTTTCTTTCTTTCTTCTTCTTTCTTTCTTTCCTTTTTCTTCTTTCTTTTTTAAATAGAGGGTTGTAGAAGGGGAGGTGGGTGGGAGGATAGGGTAATTGGGTGATGGTCTATCTCTTCATTCTTTGAAGGGGCGTGACCAAAGAACCATGGTCACTGTCTGAGAAAAAATCCTGTAACATTTGAATGACCTGAAACAAATGGTTAATACATGGATACATGTGTGCCTCTTTCCCACTAACAGTGAATATGCCTTCTTTTCAAGCATCCATAAAACATTTGTAAATATTGTTTTAAGAATGGGCAAACAAATCAGCAATATTATAGACTACCTTAAAACCACTAAAATAAAAAAGATCATAATAGATGGAAAAGAAGCATTGTAAACTAATGTATATAGATTAATTGCCCAAAAGTTTTGGGGAAATTATACTTCTGAGGAACACAGTAAGTTGGATCACAATTTTAAACTATCATCCATTAAAATTAAGTTTTATTTTTTAAAAAGAAAATCAGAAAATGGATGGGATTAATGACTGATCTCAGGATGGAAAAACACTTTCTAAATTTAGAAACAAATTGATCATTAGGGTATGTTGGTTAAATTTATCTACATAAAATATGAAGCTTGCTAAAGAGCAAAAGCCCATAAGATTGTAAGACAATTCAAACTGAGAAAAATGCTTATATCAACAATGACCCATTTATTACTATATTAAAATAATTATATATTAAAAACTCACTCAAACTCATAAAAAGGACACCTAAGCTTTTATTGAAAATGGACAAATAATATGAATATAAAAATTATAAGTGGCATATAAATGAATAATAAAATATGAAATAAATATTCAAGCTACTAAAAGAAATACCAATTAAAACAGAACTATTTTTTATGTTGTCTAAGTTGTCCTGTTTTAAAGAGAATTCTGCTAAGAGTATGGCAAGAAGGATCTCACACACAAAGCTACAAAAAAGGATAAACTGGTATAAACTCTTTGGAAGATAATTCAAAACATGAAAAACGACTACTAAATGTATAGCTGTTTAACCTGAAGGAAATAGTCACAGATGAGAATAAAGACATATTGAAGGAAGTTCATGACAAGTTATACATAAAAGCAAATATTGGAAACAACCTAATTTCCAATAATAGAATAATTAAATAATTTTTAATAATATTGAATAACATGGTAAATGCTTTAAATATAATATTAAATATAAAAGTACATATGTCAACTTATAAAAATTCTAAATAAAAAAACAAAGGAAATGAAATATTAAGTATATTTAGATTATATAATTATCAAGGTTTATTTCCTTCTAAAAAGTATTCAGTATTTCCTGAATTTGGCAATATGTATATATTATAAACATTTTATAAAGTATTAAGCACTGAGTATGTTTTTTCAATAATCATTTGGAAATCACTAATGAAAATACAGCTTTATATCACAGTGGGTTTGGCACACTACAGAGTTCAAATCCAAAAAATCTATTACAAATTTAAGAGTTAAGAAACAGAGGGACAAGGAATTTTCTTGCCCGTAAAAAGCATCCAGTCTAATGAAAAAACAGACAAGAAAGTCAACTATTAGAACAATATGCTAAGACCTGTAACTGAGGCATTCACAGCAGCCAGTCCAAGGTCAGTTGAAAAACAGTGAAGTCAGCCTAGAGGAAGGCTGACCTCCATGAAGAAGGTGACCTTTCATCTGAATCATTCTTCTTCCTCTCTCCTTTCTTCTTACAGTGTACTAAAGATCAAGGAGACAGAGTAAAGACACAGAGCCTTCAAATTTTCTAACAAGGTTACATTATGAGGGGTTCTTAAAAATCAGCTGGAGAAAGGGTTATTATTACTATTTTTTTTACTATCTTAAATCTGAAGATCTAAGACTTCTTCCTAATAGAGGAGGAAATACCCCTTGATGGAAACAGAAACAGGACACCTGGGTGGCTCAGTGTTTAGCATCTGCCTTCAGCCCAGGGCCTGAACCTGGAAACCCAGGATCGAGTCCCGTGTCGGGCTCCCTGCATGGAGCCTGCTTCTCCCTCTGCCTGTGTCTCTGCCTCTCTCTGTGTGTGTCTCTCATGAATAAATAAATAAAATCTTAAAAAAGAAACAGAAACTGGGGATGTTGGGGACTTTGCTGCATCTCAGAAGTGGGACTGGGATCCTGGGAGCAGGGTGTGAGAAATATTCCCCTTCAAGAAAGGACGGGCTGGCTGCTCAACTGCAAACTATGAAGTGTATTACTGACAGCCTCCAGCCATTAACTATATCAGGGTCTGTCCCCACCTTGTAGCTGAGGTCAATCTTATCTGAGGACAGTAGAAGACAGTCTAGCCAATGATTGAACAAGACAGTGATATAGGGGGCACCTGGATAGCTCAGTGGTTGAGCGCCTACCTTTGGTTCAGGGCATGATTCCGGGGTCTTGGGATCCCCACAGGGATTCTGCTTCTCCCTATGACTATATCTCTGCCTCTCTCTGTGTCCCTCATGAATAAATAAATAAAAATCTTAAAAAAAAAAAAAAGATACTGGTATAAGAAGCTGGCTATTTTCATCCAACGTGGGACCCTCTGAGGGGCAATCGTTCTCCAGACTTCTCTGTTGAGCTTCACCAGGTCAGCATCATAGTCTCATGGCTTTGCCATTGACCATTTCTGCCCCCTTCCTCTTTTCCTTCCCCCTTTTGCACTTCTACTCAGTCTCCATATCTGCTCCCCAGAGAATCCAATGGTCACAAGGAAGGTGAGTCAAAAAGGCTCAGGGAAGTGTGGGCAAAGAAGAGAAAAGAAATAGGACCAGAAGGAAAAAGAAATTTGGCCTCCATGAGACTAAATAGACCAATAGAAATATAATTTTATTTCTGGTAATAACCTCTAGGCTGTTGCAGATATGAAAAAGTATACAAGGAGCATAGTGAGATGACAACATGTATACCAATTAGGAGGAATTTGAACGTTAGGAAAATGTTGCCAATGGGTTGGCTTGGATGCATAAAAAAGAAAAAACGTACACTGAGACATGGCAAGAATTAAAACTGGAAAGTTAGGAGCTATCATATGGAGAATGCTGCATTTTATGTCAAATAAGTGAACATCTTTCCTTTCAACTTTCTTAAATACACTCTTCTTGGATTTCCATTATTTTTGTAGTCATTTGAGAAAACAATGGAATTATAACATGAAAATCCATTGTAAAATGTATTGATATTACCATGCTTAGAGTGAATATTGGAAGTAAAATCAAATATCAGATGGGTGCTTGGGTGGCTCAGTCGATAAAGTGTCTGATTCTTGATTTCATGTCAGGTCATGATCTTAATGTCATGGGATTGAGCCCCATGTTGGGCTGGGTTCTCAGCAGGAGTCTGCTGGAGATTCTCTCTCTCCCTCTACCCCTCCTCCCACTTTCATGTGCACTCTCTCTCTCTCTCTCAAATTAAAACAAATAAACAAAAAATCCTGGGTGGATTCAGTCACTTAAGGTTCTGCCTTTGGCTCAAGTCATGATCCCAGGTGTCTGGGATAAAGTTCACATGGGGCTCCTTGCTCAGCAGGGAGCCTGCTTCTCCCTCTCCCCTGTTTGTGCTCTCTTGTGCTCTCTCTCTCAAATAAATAAATAAAATATTTTTCTAAAAAATAAAAGATCAAAGAAGTATAAACCTTGCCAGGACTTCTAAATATCTATTTACCCTTATGGGTACTCGTAATATTTCATAGGCAGACAATTAGACTATTAACTCCAGTGATCACAAAAAGAGGTGGCAATTTGAGCACATATAAAATTTAGCTAAGATATGTTTTGAAAGGTTTTTATCACCAGTGTGCTTTCAGATAACAATAGTTTCTCTGTAATGTGGTCTTTTCCAGATCAAATTTTTCAAATATCTTTACAAAACTATACTTACCACCTATCCAGAGGGCTCTTCTTTTCTGTGACATAGTTTGCCTTTCAAACATATCACAATCACTTAACCATGACTCACAACCACTTTGTATGTACAACTACATCAAATTGATTATGGTTTACAAGGCCTAGGAATTAGGCTAGCTCCTCATGGTATTCATTTCACTGTTATCTATCACACAGTGACAGGATAGTAAGTATATAAATTCATTTTGTTTCAGGTGTTACAAAGAACAGAAGAGCCAACACGGTCCACAAGGTATTCTCCTAAGTGAGTATTTTCCAGTGATATTCCAAGGCCCTCATTGGTTCACACTGCTCAATAAAACATTCCTAATACAAATGTCTGTGTCCATGGTAATGACTCAAATGTACTTAAGCTGAGAGTTGGAAAGCAGGGGTTTTATTTTATCTTATCCTCTGTATTTATAATGCCTAGGGCAACCGTAGCAATTTCTTACTTTTTTCTTAGCTTTGAAAATCAGAAATAACTTCTCTGAAAAAAGAATAACATTCATTGTTCCGATGACTATGCTCATGAAAATGGAACCAGAAAGGAAAAAAAAGAGAAAAGAAAAAAAGAAATGGAACTGAAAAAGAAAAAAAAAATCCAGTAGCTGAGTAAATTATAATTTTTAGTAAAGTTCATTATGATTAAAGGGGCCCAGAGAATCCATCTTCAGTGGCTTTCTCTCATCCAGTCATAGGCCATTGGTTTAGCATGAACCTCATAAAGTGTAGATGGCCATCATTTGTAAATACACTGCACTTTCCTAGAATTAATTTCTCTGATACTAATGAAATTTTGCAGTTGCATGTATTTAGCAACAAATAGGTTTAAAATGTCAGCCTTGATTTATTTCCTACTAAAGTCATTTTTATAGCATGTTTTCTGCCTCTAACAGGATTATCATCAGTTTGATCAATATAAATGACAAAATAAGTAAAAGAAAAGCAACATAGATAAGCTTAAACAAAATTACCAAAGACAACAAAAAATAAGAATGTAAATGCGACTTGAGTTGCCTTCCTTTTCTGTTTTTCCACCCACTCTTCTTCTTTCTCCAAGGATTTCTATGAATTATACTGAACAGATCATTGCATTAATGCCCTGACTCTTGCTCCTTGGGAGCATGAGCATGAATTACAGTTGTACAGATTTCTTAAAGGTTTTATCTGAGAGCTTAGCTAGAGATGCAAAATTTAAAATAACAATAACATATTTTTAGAAAGAAATATAGAATTTAATCACCTTAGTAATTGTTCAATATTTGTTTTTATACTTTTTAATTAACCACATGACAGTTGATTATAAATATGCATGCTACTATTGACCAAAATGCAGAATAAAAATCTATATACAGTCTCCAACTTACAATGGTTTGACTTATAATTTTCTGACTTTGGGATAGTACAAAAGCTATATATACATACAGTAGAAACCATACTTTGAATTTTGAATTTTGATCTTTTCCCAAGCTAGTGATACACATACAATACTTTTAAGTGATGCTGAGCAGAAACAGCAAGCCAGAGCTCCCAATCAGCCATGTTATCATGAGGGTAAACAACTGATATACTTAAAATGATTCTGTGTCCATACAGTCATTCTGCTTTTCACTTTCAGCATAATATTCAATAAATTACATGAGATATTCAACACTTTATTATAAGGTAGTCTTTGTGTTAGATGATATTATCCAACTGTAGGCAAATGTTAAGTATTCTGACCATGTTTAAGGTAGTCTAGGCTCAATTGTAATATTTAGTAGGTTGGTGTTATGATATTTTATGATATCAAGTTATGATATTTTCAGCTTCAATGGGTTTATCAGGACATAACTACATTGTATGTGAGGAAGATCTGTAGTTATATTTGAAGTAGGGAGGTTAACAAGCAAAACTGAAATCCTCTTGATAAACTCATCAAAGCTTAATGAAAATTGTGAAATTAACTAGTTTTGCCTTTGACATTTTTCCTATTTAAGGAAGAATTATCTCCCTTTGATCTATCCTTTACTTCATTTATTTTTTTAATTTTTTATTTATTTATTTTTTAGATTTTATTTATTTGTTCATAAGAGACACAGAGAGAAGCAGAGACACAGGCATAGGGAGAAGCAGGCTCCCTGTGGGAGCTTAATGTGGACTTGATTCCAGGACCTCAGGATCACGACCTGAGCCAAAGGCAGATGCTCAACCACTGAGCCACCCAGGTACCCTTATCCTTTACTCCCTTTAAAACAAAGTATTATGTTTTACTATTAAAATAATATATGTTCTTTAGACAACATTTAACATGGGAAAGTGTTATGTAATTTTATGTAATCTCTTAATTATATTAACTATATTGATACATTTATATGATTCCCTTACCAGAATATAAATTTTAACCAGAAATAGAAATTTTGAGACTCTTGTGTCTTAAACAGTGAACAGCATGTATTAGAGGTACAACATGCTTTCTATGAAAGTAAACAAATAATAATTTAAAAAAAAAAACAAAAACACAAGTTCATCACAATATGAACTTACTTATATTTTTAGATATTTCTGATCAATTTTTAAATTCTATTCTTTCTGGATCATATTTCTAAATTGGAAAATAATTCTAAAAAATTTTGATAAGGAAACCCAACACTCAGAAAGCTCTCAAAAATCAAACAAATAAATCTTAAGTGGTAGAAATGGAGAAATTATAAAAAGGAAGATATTCCAGAAAGCCAGAGAACTTACTGTCATTGCTAAAATTGTGACACTCTACTCCACTTCCTTGTAATACTAACCCTCTACTGTTAAGAAAGGGGGATCTTCACCATAAGAGGAAAGAGATAAAATATGTAATTAAAGAAGGTAAAGAAGGTAAATATGCACTATTAAATGAGAATTGGTAATATTAGTATGAGCTCAAGATGTTTTATATGTGTTTTCTAGCTCTATCCACTGAATGGATGTAGAAACAAAGACATTTCTATAACAATGAGACATTTTATGACCAGATCTTGTATTCTAAACACCATTCTCCACTGAAAGAAAATAGAGAAATTTGGAGAAATACTCATTACAGTAATAAGTTGGGAAAAACACAAAGTTAATCTAAGAAAGCGTGTTGCACTAGAAAGAAATAAAAGTGCTCAAAGACTAGTGAAGTTGTATACTAACATATCTACTGCTACAAAATAAATTACTCTTAATCTTAGGGCCTAAAAACAATAAATATTTATTATCTCACAGTTCTGTGATTCTAAAATAGGAAAACAGCTTAGCTAGGTCTTCTGGCTCAGGGTCTCTCAAAACGCTGCAATGAAGTTGTCAACCAGGCTGCAGTCCTCCCAGGCTCATATGAGAGAAGATATACTTTTAAACTCATTCATGTGTCTATTAACAATTGACAATATGTGTTTTCTCATTGCCTATTATACCGAAAGCTTAAGTTCTTTGCTGGCTGTTGATCAGAAGGCATTCTCAATTTCTAGCCATGTGGGCTTTCTCATAGGGAAGCTGACAACATTGTGTCTGGCTTCTATTAGCATGAGCAAACAAGAAAGTAAGAAATGAATAGCAAGACAGAAGCCATAGGCTTTTCATAACCTAATCTCAGACATGACATACTATCACTTTTGCCCTCTGCTGTCTTTTAGAAGTGAATCACTAGGTATAATCCAAATTCAAGGGGAAAGGTTATATAAGGGAATTAATATTTAGGAAGCACAGATCACTGGGAGACATTCTAGGAGCTACTGATTACACAGATCATATGTGCAAAGGAACAATTTTGAATGAGCTCCAATTAAATTGGCTATTTAGGCCAATTTGATCATCAATAAAAATAACTATGATAATTGATTAAGATACAATTAATTTAAAAAACAGTCTATAGCTGTTAGAAAAAATAAAGGAAAAAAAACTATTTTTCAGATTTTATTTTACTTATTTATTTTAGAGAGAGAAGAAAAAGCAGGGGAGGAGCAGAGGGAGAGAAAATGTGAAGCAGACTACTCACTGAGCATGGAGACTGATGAGGGACTTGATCCCACAGTCTTGAGATCATGACCAGGAAATCATGACCCAAGCCAAAACCGAGAGTCAGACGTTTAACCAATTGAGTCACCCAGGTGTCCCCCCTAGAAAATTTTAAAGTGAGGGAAATGTATTATTTGAACTCAAATTGTCACCATAAATAGGAAATCTAGACTTATTTTTTTTAAACTCACACATTATCTTCAACAATTCTATATTTCATCCAGTTTTTGTAAAAAGTTTACACAAATATTTGATCTAATTAAAATTTTGGTCTATCTCTTTAAAAAAAGGAAAGGAAAGGAAAGGAAAGGAAAGGAAAGGAAAGGAAAGGAAAGGAAAGGAAAGGAAAGGAAAGGAAAGGAAAGGAAAGGAAAGGAAAGGAAAGGAAAGGGAAGGGAAGGGAAGGGAAGGGAAGGGAAGGGAAGGGAAGGGAAGGGAAGGGAAGGGAAGGCAAGGCAAGGCAAGGCAAGTCAAGGCAAGGCAAGGCAAGGCAAGGCAAGGCAAGGAGGGAAGTGGAGAGGAAGAATAGTCTTATTTATAAAATAATGCCAGCTAATAGAGGAAAAATTACAGATTAGAAAATAATCATCTTGTACCCCCTCAATGTAATAAATGATTCAGGTAAGGATCAGTAAACAGAGTTAAAGGCATTGTGTGAAATGTAGTTGTACTACAGTATAGTTACATAGTGACAAAATATCATCTAACATATTAAATATTAATAAAAATATCAAAAACATGTTTTTTTTCTATACTAATTCTGGTAGTCTGCACTTTAGCCAATCACTAATAGTGAGGCAACTTTATTATATGCCTTCTGATAAAATGTAATACAAAGAATGGCTCATCACCTATGAAATATTCTTGCCATAAAGTTTTGACCTTAATCTAGTGAAGCTTTTAGATCATAAATTCAAATTATAGTAAATACAGAAGATAGAGGAACAAATTAAATGATGCCATGAGGAAGCAATCAGACAAATCTAAAATATGACATTTTAGGTAAGAGAAAACTACTCTGAGTTCAAAAGTCACTGTCATGGGGTAAAAATAGAAGACACGAGTCTTGTTTCAGGTAAGACTAAAGAGAGATAAAAACCAAATGGAATGTATGAACTCTGACTAGGTTGTGCATAGGAAAAATATATCGCTTAAGTCTCTGGGGGATGCCATCCATAGAGGTCACAGACACATTGTACTAGGTTATATAGTAGGGTTTATTGAGTGAAAGGGTTAAAGCAGAAACATGGTAGAGTGCATGGAGTCCCCGTAATTCTCACAATTTCACAATTTAGGTTGGGCATAGATAACTTTTAAGTTCCTGGCCAATGTGAAGTAGAGAGAGGGCCTTCTCTACTGATGAAGCTCTACATATTTATAGAGTGTAGTTTGGGCAGAAATGATCCATGCAACACTGGAAGCTCCTGGGTTAAAGAAATGGTCTCAGGAATATGGAGCCTTCAGAGACCAGTGTCTGGTATCTGCCTCACCTTCCATGAAATTAACCTAGATTTAGACTTGCTGTGAAGTTTTCTGCTAGGCTAATGAAAAGAATCTCCAAGAGCATTAGGGGATCTCATTGGGAGATAATTGGAAAATTCTTAAAATAAACTTGATATAAAATAAAATTGTTGAAGTACTATAAAATCTCTTAAGTATGATAACGGTTTTGTAGCTATATATGAGAAAGTTCTTTATTCTTAAAAAGTGCATGCTGGGGCTTCCGGTGTGGGTGACGAGTGGTGGCCGAAGCAGGGGGACATCAGGGACATTCAGGAGGGACCATGGCGGAGAGGGCTTGGAGCAGGCTGATGAGCGCATCGTCAAGATGGAAGTGGACTACAGCGCCACAGTGGATCAGCGAGAAGCTGGCCAAGGTCGTATTTGTTCGTGAGAGACACAAAGAGAGGTGGAGACACAGGCAGAGGGAGAAGTAGGCTCCATGCAGGGAGCCCGACGTGGGACTCAATCCTGCACCCCAGGATCACCCCCTGAGCCAAAGACAGACGCTGAGCCACCCAGGCGTCCCATTTAATGGGGCTTTACAAAAAACAGGGATAGGGAAAGATGATGAAGTTGGTATACCTGAATTTCTTGGCTTCAGTACGCTTGATGGAGGGGAACCATAAATTCATCTACGTAACTACCAGAAGCTAGTGTAAAGAAACATCGTCATGTACATAGGAGTTGGAAAACACCTATCGGGCTGGGCAGGTAACAATAGCTGGCATTTATTGAGTATTTTCTACTGTGCCAGACACTCTTCTAAGTGCTTACATGCATTAGCTCATACGGTCCTCACCTTAGCCCTGTGTGATAGGTATTTTTTCTTCTTATTATTTTACAGACAAGAAAACAGTCTAAGAGAAGTTGAGTCACATGCTCCAAGGTCATACAGCTAGTAAAGTGGTGGAGCCAGGATGCAAACCAAGCAGACTGATTCTGGAGCTGGTGCTCTCAACATGCTGTCCTGCCTAGTGAGCCAAGTGTAGTGAAAACCTGAACTTCTGAGCAACTGTCCAGGGAAAGGGGGCAGTAACTCTTCACCCCCAATTAATCTTTGCCAATTGGGGATGAAGGCCAAGCCTTGTCAACTTCTTGAGGGAGAAGCCAGGAATTTGGATTTTTTTAAATTTTTTTTTAAATTTTATTTATTTATGATAGTCAGAGAGAGAGAGAGAGAGAGGCAAAGACACAGGCAGAGGGAGAAGCAGGCTCCATGCAGGGAGCCTGATGTGGGACTCAATCCCCTGTCTCCAGGATCATGCCCTGGGCCAAAGGCAGGCACTAAACCGCTGTGCCACCCAGGGATCCCTGAATTTGGATTTTTTTATATGAATTGCCTCAACATTTAGAAACTGGACACTAATCTGGTTTAAAGCACTATTTGAACCAACACCACATAGATCAAACATAATATACATACGGGCCAAAGTCAGCCCCTGAACTACCACTTGGGACGTAATAGATTGCTAGTGTCCAAAGGAAGAAACCATTTGCTTTAAAGAAGTACAACTATTCCTAGAACTGAGACCTGGGAGAAAAAAATCTTTCCTTTACTGATTTCTTCTGATAGCCTCCTACCATTAGTCAGTGCTAGACATTGCAGGGACTGTAAAGATCATTATTAGATAAAGCTCTTGTCCTCAGGTAGCTTATAGGCCAGTAAGGAAAAACAAAAATAGCTGCTACAGTTGTAGTAATCACGTGTATGGTATTTATTTAGGACATTGTGGTTATGTTCAAGACAGCTGAAAAGACTTGCAAACTTAAATGCCTTTTTAGGCATCAAATGGGTGGCTAATGGAAATGTTTAAAACAAGGAGAGTTGGGGCTTGTTAAACTAGGTAAAATTAAAGCCATTTTGATTTTTTTTTAAAGCCAGTGTGCAGAGGAACAAAACAAGGTAGAATGTGAATTGCTTTTGTGAAGGAGTCAGGGAGAGGCCTGGGGGATGGCAGAGTATGTTTTTGGTTTTGTTTTTTATTGCAAACCCACAATTTTCAACTTTTGGATTAGACAGTTGTCTTACCATCCTAGTTAATTTTAATTTCTTTTAAAGTTTGATTCCTTGTTTTGCCTTTTATTTATCATTTTATATTTTCTAACCATTCTGCCAAACAAAGAAAATACCTATTTAAAGCATTGTATTTCTACATTGGAATGTATAGAACACTTTAGCATACATTCTTTTGTTGTTTTACTTTGAGCCCATCAATAAAAGTGCAGAAAGTTCAAAAGAAAAAAAAGAAAAGAAAGTGCATGCTGAAGTATCCAGAGGTAAAATGTCATGATATCTGCAATTAATTTTCAATAGTAGGTATGTGGAAAAACAGAGACAAACAGAGACAGAGAAAAAGAAAAG
This sequence comes from Vulpes lagopus, assembly GCF_018345385.1. Lineage (NCBI taxonomy): Eukaryota > Metazoa > Chordata > Mammalia > Carnivora > Canidae > Vulpes > Vulpes lagopus. The sequence goes on from NC_054829.1 coordinate 107,725,757, forward strand.
AAAATGTGGCAAAATATTAGCAATTGCAGAACCCAGGTGAAGGATATGTGAGTGTTCATTATGCTGATGTTTAGACTACTCTGAAGTTTTGAAATTTTCAAGATAAAAAGTTGAGGGGAAATGCAGATTATTTTCTTTTTTAAAAGTTTTTATTTAACTATAGTTGGCACATGATGCTACACTAGTTTTAGGTGTACAACCTAGTGATTCAACTTCTCTGTACATTATGCTATGCTCACAAGTGTATTTATCATCTGTCACCATACATTGCTATTATAATATCACTGACTATATTCCCTATTCTGGGCCTTTTATACCCATGACTTACTCATTTCATAACTGGAAGCCTGTGGCTGCCTCTCCCCTTCACCCATTTTTCCTAACTCCCCACCCCCCCTTCCCCATGGCAACCCTCAGTTTGTTCTCTGTATTTATAAGTCTGATTCTGATTTTGTTTATTCACTTATTTTGTTTTTTAAGATTCCACATTTGAGTAAAAACTTATGGTATTTGTCTTTCTCAGTCTGACTTATTTTACTTAGCATAATACCTTCTAGGTCCATCATGCTGTTACAAATGGCAAGAGCTCATCCTTTTTTATGACTATGTAAAGTTTCATTGTGTGTATGTAGGTACCACTTCTTCCTTATCCATTTGTCTATTGATGGACATTTAGGTTGTTTTCATACCTTGGCTATTGTAAATAATGCTGCAATAAACACAGGGGTGCATATATCTATTTGAATTAGTGTTTTTGTTTTTGTTTTCCTTTGGGTAAATACACAGTAGCAGAATTATTGGATCATATGGTAATTCTATTTTTAATTTTTTGAAAAACCTAAATGAGAATTGTCTTAATTCTTAAGTAAATTAGAAGTAAGTTTACAAACAATATAAAAATATGCTTTCTAGTTCTTCTTCTGCAATTTGAAAAATCTGTAATCTAGACTCAGGCTAGACTGTTGGATACAAATAACTGATCTCTGGAAACCAGATTAAATTGTTCAAGACAAGTTTGTACCTAGAACACTGAAATAAGAACATGCCAAATAATATGTTCATGGGAAAATTTTATCTAGGTCATTTTGAATCCTTTCTTGTTATTTTTAATTTAAAATTTATTTATTGTACATAGTTTGCATACTGGCTATTTGACTGCCTAGACTTTGACATACAGCAAAATTTGAAACAAAATCCACTAACATTTAAAAATATTTCTCTTAACGATAATAATGATTATTCCTCTAATAATTGTACTTACTGCTAAGACATCACTTGCTAAACTAAGGCTTTTCGTTAAATAACAAAAGATACTGGTCAAAGAAACAAATTAAGGGAATAAAAGGATAATATTTCACTTCCTGCTACTTTGTGGCTCTCTATAAAATTTCTTCAGTACCTGTGGTTAAAGTAGATGTTATTATCCTACTTAACTTCTCCACAATGACCTTCTCCCAATATCCAATAAACTCTTGCTTCAATTAAATATTTGAGTTACTTACAAAGTAGAAATCACATTTTCCCCTCCATTCTTTTTCTAATACTCATAATCATATCATCTACCTTTAAATGATAAAATAGTACTTAAAGCCAAAATTGGAAGAATAGGCTCATTAGAATCAAATCTAATTATACATTTGAAGCGTGATCACATACTATTAATTAGATACTAGAGTAAGACACCTACATTTATTTCTTCACTGTGGCAATTTTAATAAATCTAAAAGTCTGATTTCTAGGAAAATAGAATTAGTTAAATTGTTTGCTTGCAACAACCAAAAATTGATCTTGACAGACAAAGTTCATACCTCCAGTGCCCACATAGTAATACCAATTAGCAGCTTTGTTCATCTGCAAAACCAAGTTGAGGGTACTCTGACCATGAAACTCATTGGGGTACAGGTCTTTCTGAACAGATACTCTAATGGATTTGCCATCCCTAGAATTCAGTTAGTCTGCACTCAGGCAAAGTGCTGAGTCACAGCCTCACATATTGAGGAGAGTGCTCGGTAGCCTCATCTGACTAGAAGGGCTAGTGACAACTCCTAAAAGCTATGCATACCAGTGATACTCAAGCTGAGAGGCAAATGAGCAGAGCTGATTATCCTCAAACCAAAGCCAGTACTGGGCAAGGAGGCTTCCCATACTATGCATAGGCAGGGGAATTAATTCATAGCCAAAGCTAAGGGTAGCTCCTGGCCCCTTCCAATCAGAGAGCATGTTTGGGAAATTGACAGTAGCCTGAAGAGGTCCTCCAGCTCCTCCACAGAAAAGGGAATTGAGATATTGTCCCATCCCCTGTGGAACATGACTTTTAGCCCCATCTAACTAGAAAGGATAGTGAAAATGCCTGAGAGCTTATGCAGGTCAGCAGTTCTCAAGCCAAAGCTTGAGCAGTTCTTAAGCCAAGCTATACAGGTCAGAGCAGTTCTCTGTCTCTCCATACATAGAGCCAATAATCTGCAAAGCAAACTAGTGGCTTCACATGATCAGAGAATTCAGTGCATAATCAGACCTTATTTGGGTCCCCCATGAACTGCACAGGCCCTGGGCCCTGTCCTACTGCTCTGTCAGGGGAGGGAAGATAATTCATAGCCCATCTATTTCTGATATGGGGTCTGGTCTCAACCATCTACTAAGCCTGACCAAAGAATTCAGGTAATCACAGAGCTCATCTTATAGCCTCACTTGGTAGGTAACAGAGAGAAATTCCAACCAGCAGCCAGTGACACACATTCCATCCCTGGCCTCAGAGCTTGAACAGTTGCCTCAGCCAAAAATAGAGCATAATAGAAGTCCCTATTTGCCCAAGGACATTACCAACAGAAACTCAAAAACTCCAACTGAGCAGACTTATGAAGAACTGTCTCTGCCAAGCAACCTGTAGAGTCTAGGGGGAAAAAAAGACACCACTTATTCAAATGTGCTGATACCTATGTAAGGAATCAAGGAAATTAGGTAAACATGAAGCCACCAAAGGAAACTGACAAAGTTCAATGACTAACCCTAAATAATGAACATTTAATAAACTTTCTGAGAATTCAAAATAATCATCTTAAGAAAGTATAACAAATGATAAGAAAACATGGATACCTGAACAAAATTTTTAAAAATGCATAAACAACTGAAAAGTGTGACAATAGCAACCATCAAAAAAAAAAAAATCTTACAGTTGAAAAATGCAAAACTGAACTGAAGAATTCAAAAGTTTCAAAAGACCATTCAGAAGAAACAATCAGTGACCCAGAGGATAGACTATTGAAAATTAACCAGTATGAGGGGCAAAAAGAAAAAAAAGAATGAAAACATATGAAGAATGCCTATGGGAATTATAAGACAAAATGAAAAGAAACATTTGCATTTGAAAATTCTAAAGAAAAAAAAAAAGAAAGAGAAGGGACAGAAAATATCTTTAAAACAATAATGGCTGAAAACTTCCCCAACCTGAAGAGAGATGAGCACCCAGATCCAGAAAGCACAAATGATCCCAAATAACTTGAACCCAAATAGGGCTACACTGAGACACATTATAATTAAATTGTCAAAAGTCAAAGACAAAAAATTTTAAGAGCAGTAAGATAAAAGAAAGAAGTTACATACAAGGGATCCCCACAGGACTACAGATAGATTTCTCAACAGAAACTTTTCAGGTCAGGAGAGAAAGGAAAGACATATTAAAAACATTGAAAGAAAATAGCTGTCAGCCAAAAATTTTATACCAAAGTAGTCCTTCAGAAACAAAGGAGGAATTAATAAAGACTTTCTCAAACAAACAAAAACTGAGAAAATTCATTATCACTAGACCTGCCTTATAAGAAATGCTAAAGGGGTTCTTTAAGTTGAAGTAAAATACTGCAAATTAACATCATCAAAACAGGGGTGCCTGGGTGGCTCAGTCAGTTAAGCATCTAACTCTTGATTTCAGCTCAGTTCATGATCTCAGGGTTGTGAGATGGAGTCCCACGATGGACTCCAGGCTGGGCATATAGCCTGCTTAAGATTCTCTCTCTTCCTGGGACACCTGGGTGGCTCAGCAGTTGAATGTCTGCCTTTGGCTCAGGGCATGATCCTGGGTCCCCAGGATTGAGTCCCACATCGAACTTCCTACATGGAGCCTGCTTCTCCCTCTGCCTGTGTCTCTCTGCCTCTCTCTGTGTGTCTCTCATGAATAAATAAATAAAATCTTAAAAAAAAAAAAAGATTCTCTCTCTTCCACTCTCTCTGCCCCTCCCCCCAAAGAGTCTCTAAAAAAAAATCATCAAAACACAAAAAAGTAGTAAAAATCTCACTGGTAATGGTAAATATGTTGTCATAGTTAGATTGTGCAATATGGTAATAGGGGTGCATAACTCTTAACTCTAGTTTAAAAGTTTTTTTTTAATGAACATAGCAAAAATAACCATAAATACAATAATTGGTTATTAGATACACAATACATTTTAAAAAATGTAAATTGTAATAGCAGTAACCTGAATTGTGAGAGAGAGAAGTAAAAGTGTAAAATATGATAATTCTATTGAAGTTGTTATCATTTTAAAACAGAGTGTTACAAGTGTTGAAGTTTTGTGGGTTTTTTTTGTTTTTGTTTTTGTTTTTTTGTTTAAAGATCACAATTTATCTTTCTATAATTAGATTAGGAGAAAAAAAAATGAAGAACCCGCTGGAAGCAGGAAGCAAGAGTCTTCTAGTGTCTGGTATTTGATGAGATAGATAGTGACTTACTGTGCATTTCCATGGTTTTTCCATGGCAGAACATACAGCAGAGATTCAGGGATGCACATGACTGAAGCCAGGTTACTCTTACGTTCCATAACTATGTTGTTTTCAGGGCTGTTGTTGCCACAGTAGTTAGCTATGCCCCAGATCAATGGTGTGCTGGTCTAGTCCCAGAGATCTTTATCTCAGTCTTCATTACAAAGAAGGCACTGCCTTGTGCTCTTGGCCAGAATCTCTTGTCCAAGGTTCATGGTTTGGTTGACGACATTCTGCTCAATACAACTTTTATCATCACAGCTTGAGATATGAGACAGGTTTTGGCCCAAGGAAACTGATGGCAAACATTAAAGGGACAAGTAGCCAATCTGCGACATCAAGATGAATCTTTCTGCACTTGATATGATAAGAAAACCTGCAGACCTTGATCTGGTGGTTTTATTATACAGACATTGTAATAGCCTCTAGGGTCCAGGGAATTCATGTAAGTTTCTTCCATGTTGGAAATGAAAGAGCTGAATCCAAGTGCTCAGTGGAGACATACTCTGCCCACTGTCACCTCCTCCCCACATCTGCACCCCAGCAATGTTCACATCTGGGCTAAGATATGTTATATAAGTTTCATGATAACCACACACAAAAAAATCTTATAGTACTTACAAAAAAGACCATTATAAAGAAGTCAAAGCACACTGATACAAAAAGATATCATAACACAGGAAAAAACAGTGTAAGAAGCAAGGAATAATAGAGCTACAAAATAAGCAGAAAACAAGGGGAAAAAGGGAATAGTAAATCTTACCTATCAATAATGACTTTAAATCTAAATAGATCAAATTATGGATTCAAAAGACATAGAATGGCTGAATGAATTTTAAAAAGCACGATCTAACAATATTCTGCCTAAAAGAGACTCACTTTAGCCTTAAAGGCACATAGACTGAAAGTGAAGGAATAGAAAAAAACATTTCAAGCAAAGGGTGATCAATAAAAAAGTAGGAGCAACCCTATGTATGACAGAATAGACTTTAAGCTAAAAATGTATAAACAGAAAAAGAAGTTGATATAGTGGTAAAGGGGTCAATATATCAAGAAGATATAACATTTACAAATGCTTATGTGCCCAACATCAGAGAACCTAAATATATAAAGCAAAAACTAATAGAGCCAAAAGGAGAAATAAACAATGATATAATAATAGTTGGGGACTTTAATACCCCACTCTCAACAATTATCAAGAAATAATCAATAAGTAAACAATAGATTTGAACAATACCTTAGACCAAATAGACCTAACAGACACATATAGAACATTCCACTCAACAACAGTAGAATACATTTTTTTTCAAGCATATGTGAAAAGTTTTCTAGGATAGACCATATGTTAGGCTACTAAGCAAATCTTAGAAAATTGAAGAAGATTGAAATCATGCCAAGTATCTTCTCTGACAATATGGCATGAAACTAAAAATCAATAAGAGGAAGAAAACTAAAATTAACAAACACATGAAAATTAAAAAACATTCTCCTTTACAACCAATGGATCAAAGAAGAAAAAAGTTTCTGGAAACAAATATGGAAACACAACTTGCCAGCATTTGTGGAATACAGTAAAAGCAGTTCAAGGAGGATGTTTATAATAATAAACTAAGAAAACTAAGAAGTAAGAAAGATTCCAAATAAACAATCTCATGTTGCCTTAAGGAACTAGGAAAAGAACAAAGTGAATCCAAACTTTAACAGAAGAAAAGAGATAATAAATATTAGAAAAGGAATAAGTGAAATAGAGAACAGAAAACCAATAGAAATGATTAACCAAATAAAGAATTAGTTCATTGAGAAGATAAAATTGACAAACCCTTAGCTGGACTAACCAAGCAAAACAAAGCAAAACAAAACAAAAACAAAGAAAGACCCAAATCAACAAAATTATAAATAAAGAAAAGACTTTCAACTGATACTATGGAAATTCAAAAGATCAAAATATGCCAATAATCTGGATAGCCTAGAAGAAATGGAAAGATTCTTAGAAACATACAACTTACCATGACTAAATCAGAAAGAAATTGAAAATCTTAATATACCAATTACTAGTAGGGAGGTTGAATCAATAATCAAAAATCTCCTAAGGAAGAAAAACCAGGACCAAATGGTTTCCCTGGTGAATTTTACCACTTAAAGAATAATAAACAAACAAACAAACAAAAAGAATAATAAACATCAAGGCTCCTCAAACTCCTCCAAAATAAGAGAAAGAACACTTCCAAACTCATTTTACAAGAACAGCATTACTCTGACACTGAAACCAGAAAAGGACGCTACTAAAGAAAACAAAAAACCCCAAACAACAACAAAAAACAAACCTGCAGGCCATTCATTATTCCTTATAAATAAAGATGAAAAAATTCTTAATGAACTATGAGCAAGTCAAATTCAGTAGCAGATTAAAAGGATCTCTTACCATGATCAAGTGGGATTTATCCCTGTGATGCAAAGATGGTTCAATATATGCAAATCTATCAATGTGATATTAATAGAATGAAAAAAAAAACATATGATTATCTCAAAAGACTCAGAAAAAAGCATTCAATGAAATTCAACATCCGTTCATGATAAAAACTCCTAAAACATTGGGCTTAGAAGGAACATATCTCAACATAATAAAGGCCATATATGACAAGCTGATAGCTAACAACATAGTGGTGGAAGAATGAAAGTTTTTCTTTTATGATCAGGGACAAAAGTTCCCGCACTCTTACTACTCCCTTTCAACATAGCACTGGAAGTCCTAGCTCAAGCAGTCAGGAAAGTAAAAGAAATAAGAGATATCAGAATTGGAAAGGAAGAAGTAAAATTGCCTGCATTTGAAGACAACATGATTTTATATGTAGAAAACCCTAAAGTCTCAACTTTTAGATCTAATCAATGAATTCAGTAAATTTGCAAGATACAAAACTAACATACAAAAATCACTGGCATTTCTATACACTAACACTGAAATTTCTAAAAGAGAAATAAAGAAACCAATCCCATTTACAACAGCATCAAAAAGGATAAAATACTTGGGAATAAATTTAAGTAAGGAGGTAAAAGATCTCTATGCTGAAAACTCTAAGACACTGATGTGAGCAACTGAAGAAGATGCAAATAAATGAAAAGATGTCCCATGTTCATGAATTGAAAGAATTAATGTTGTTAAAATGTGAATACTTCCAAAAGCTATCTATAGATTCTATTCACATGTAAAAGAATTAAGCAGGGCTCATACATTACACCATTCACAAAAATTAACTTGAAATAGATAAAAGACTTAAATATAAGATCTGAAATAATTAAACTCCTAGAAGAAAAAAGGAACAAAGCTCCCTGGCATGGGTCATGGTAATAATTTTTTGTCTAAAATACCAAAAGCACAAGCAACAAAAAATAACAAATAAACAAATGGGACTGCATCAAAATAAAAAGCTTCTGCACAGCAATAGATATTATTAACAAAGTAAAAAGACAATCTACAAAATCAGAAAAATTATTTGCAAACCATGTATCTAGTAAGGGTTAATATCCAAAAAATACAATGGACTCATAACAACTCAACATCAAAGAAAAAAAAAAAGAGAAAGAAAGAAAGAAAAGAAAAGAAACAATGTAAAATATGGGCAAAGGACTCAAAGAAACATTATCCAAATAAAATACATGTAAGGCCAACAGTTAGGAAAAGATGCTGTACATCACTAGTTGTTAGAGAAATGCAAATTAAAACCACAATGGCTATTAGAATGATCATCATCAAAAAGATGAGAGATAACAAATGCTGATGTGGGTGTGGAGAAGAACGAACTCTAATGCACTACTGGTGAGACTGTAAGTTGGTACAGCCACTATGGATAACAGTATGGAGGATCCTCAAAAAGATTAAAAATTAGAACTGCCATATGATCCAGCAATTTCATTTTGGGAATATATCCAAAGGTATCAAAAACACTAACTTGAAAAGGTATCTGTACTTCCATGTTCATAGAGTATTATTCACAATAGCCAAGATGTGGAAACAACCCACCTAATTGTTTATCAGTGAATGAATGGGTAAAATGTTGTGGTATATATATTCAGTGGGATATTATTCAGCCATAAGAAATGAGGAAATCCTACCATTTGTGACAACATGAAAGGACCTTGAAGATATTATGGAAGTGAAATAAGTCAGACAGAGAAAGACAAGTAACTGTAAGATCTCACTTCTACACAGAATCTAAATAACAAAAACAAAAAACCCAAATTCATATAATCTACCAAAGGCAGGGAGTAGAAGGAGGGAGAATCAGAGGAAGGTGATCAAAAGGCACAAGCTTGCAGTTACAAGATAAATATGTATTGGGCTGTAATACACAACATATTGACTATAGTTAATAACAGTGTGTAATATACAGGAAAGTTGTTCACAGAGTAAATCATCAGAAGGAGATGAGTTATCATCTAAGAATTATCATCATAAGGAGAATTCTTTTCCTTTATTCTTTCTTCTTTCTTTTTTATTGTATCTATATAAGAAAATGGATGTTAGCTGAACCTACTGTGATAATCATTTCACGGTATATGTGAATCAGCCATCATGCTGTATATGTGAAACTGATACAGTGATGTACGTCAATTATTTCTCAAGAAAGCTGGGGCAAAAGGGCAAATTTTTTCTTAAGGGAATAGCTGTTGGTATGACAGAGACCTGTTTTGACTATGATTTGACATTAGCTGCTCAAAGTTGTATATGTTATTTAACATCTGCCCTTGAGTTTCCTAATCTGTAAAATGTATAGCATTTTTATTGGAAAGAGTAAATGAACAAATGTATATAAAATGTTTGGTACAGAGCAAATCTTCAACAAATCTTCATTTTCTACAAGACAAATCCCCCAAAATAATCTGCTAATACTGCATGTTTCTTTACAAAAACAGTATCTTAATTGGTAGTGAACAACCAATCTTCCAATCACATCTATAACTAAATTTTCTCCAAAATTAAGTCTGGCCACAAACATGGGTATGACTCTTCTTTTTAATCATGAAAAACAAAGGGTTTGATTGATATGATCTTTTAGGTCATAGAATTCTAATACTCTTTAATTTTTTTTGGAAGAAGAGTGTCTTTTCAAATATAATGAGCATTAATATATAGTTCACGTAAATCTGGCACAGCATTAATCTGCTTAAAATTTTAGAATTTTTTTATTATTCTTCAAAGAGATAGCTGATTACATTGCTGTTAAGTGGAAGTGGGAGCAAGATTGTGAAACTCAGTAAAATGCATGATGAGAAAATAAAGAGACTACTAACACAGTATAACCAAATGAGGGGTCCTCCTCACAGAAAAGCCTAGCAAACGGGGTGTCAGAGGCACTGGCCCTTCTCTTTGCAACACACTAATTAAGGTTTCGAGTCACTGGGTTTACTATCTTCTTAAATCCTACATCCAGTATTTCTCAATATACGTTTGACCCCATCCCTCCAAAAAAGATTTAAAATAAATCCCAGTTCCTGAGGTGAAATGCCATTCTTCCTTTTAACTTCATTACTTTTTCTCAGTTTTTTGTTGTTGTTGTTGTTGTTGTTGTTGTTTTGTTTTGTTTTGTTTTGCTGTGTTCAAACAGTACACAAAACAGCCACTGGTATAAACTGATAAAGAAGTAGTAGCCCCTATATCTCTACTACTTATCTTTCTATTTCCCATAGTTTGCCAAATCTCTTGATGTTACAATTTAAGATTGTTTGTAGATACTGTTAAAAAATAGATTCAATTTAGAGACCCTTGAGAGATGCAAAACAAAAAGAATGAAATAAAAATATGCTGTTCATCTGATCTTTCTAGACAATCTAGAAGCTATAATACTCAACATGGGCTTATAACCTATATAACAAGACAAGTATAAATGAAGTTTTAACAATCTCACAACTACCAACCTGAGAAGTGCATGCAAAAGGAAGATAGGAAAGCAGTGCTTTGCAAGTCTGCATTTCTCCTTCAAAATACATTCCCTTTTTCATTAGCTTTCACAACCTCTAGAGAAAAGACGGGAGAAAGTCAAATACAATATTTGATTCAAATTAAAACCCATAAATTTGTCAGTTTGAATTGCTGCTTTCTTTCAAAGGCATTTAAAAACAATTTACTTTTCATACTGGCCACAAGGTAAATATGATCTCAACTTCCTTAAAGAAGGACTAGGTTAAGGCTGAGAGAACATGGGTATGTGGCTCCCCCCAGCGGCCACTGGGAATGTCAGCACAGTTCAGAGAGAAGGGGAGAAAGTGATGCTTTGGTCTCCAGCTAAGGCCCATTGTCCAACCTTCTTCACCACCTGGTAACAGCTGGTGTGTATGTAAAAATGAGATGAAACAGATAGAGGTCAAATCCAGGAGGACTTCCCTTGTATAGAAAATCGATTTAAAGTAACAAAAGTACCAAGATAAAATTTCTAAGAACTTCTGAATCTTAAATAATACGGCTAAACTTTAGGGAAAAGAGATGGCCAGGGAGAAGATAGGAGCCAGGCTTTACTCCACATAGCATTTCATTTAATAATACAATAGCTTCAGATTCATAAAAGGGGAAGAAAAACCATAACACCGGGGGACAAGCTAATACCAACATATTCCCAAGCTGACAAGCAATTTGGAATGAAAACTGACACAATAAAAAATTTTAATGTACTGAATATATTCCAGCTGAGAGCCCACAATATCAGCAACTCCCAGAGGTTCCAGGCAGACACTCAGAGATTCACAGCATCAGAACTTCTGGGCCTTGGCTCAGGTTTCAACCATATCCCACATACAGCATTGCCTTGACTCTCTTGAGGGTTCAACCTTCATGGCAGCCTCTAAATTCAAAGCACAGCTTCTGAGAAGGGAAAACGCTTTGGAATGAATATGGGAAGATATATATGCCTTTCAAATTTATAAGCCTCTATAGTCAGCAGCGCCAGTGAGCTCACAAGCACTGTGCACAGCCAATTCACAACCAGGGTGACTGCTCAGGTAAGAACTCGGAGGGGGGCTAGGCTGACCCCTCCTACCAACAAGACTGACTCACCGATTCTGGTAGCTCATCCCACCTCTTAAATGGGTCTCCCCTCTTGACCTTTGTCCCTTTCCTGGTTTCCTTTCTTCTATTTTTTACCTCTACCTTGCCTCTGCTCCCTAACAGAGCTACTTCTCCCACGTAGGTCACTTTCCTCTACCTCCAACTACTGTTCATTTCTACTTTCAGAGCCTGACTTCTCTCTTTTGACTTTTATTTCCCTTAATCTTCATCTAATGAACTTTCCTCAGCCTCCTGTTATTACTAACATGTGAAGCAGTCTGTTAAGGGATAAATTACTGAAGAGGTTCTGCTACAAAGCATTACAGAGTCATAGAGCTTAGAGCCCCAAAGGGTCTCAAAGTATAATGTGCCAGAGCCTTCAGCTTACAGGCTGCTAAGGGGCCTCTTTGAATTTTTCAGATACTGAAATTGAGGCTTAAAGCAAGTGTCTTGCCCACTGATAATTACCTGGAATTTGCAGCTTCGTAAGACATAATATTTCCCATTATAAATACCACCTCTTACACATAACAACATGGAAAAAGTTTTGAGAAAAGGGTTAGGTTTTTTTGTACTCTTTGAGCATTGTCACTTAAATAAAAAGCCACCTGACAACACTTATACTTGAATCCCAGTATTAGAAACAATCTACTTTTTAATTATAACTATTTTGTCTTTTACATTCTTCCTTTTTTTCTTCACTTCAATATGAATAATTAGCCTTTTTTTAAGATAAATGTTTCTTCTCTCGTTATTATGTATGAACACAAATATGTTCTTATTTTAAGGTATATTGTCTTCACCTGCCAGCTGTCATTAAAAATTGCATCTGCAAAAAGTGAGCCTACCTCACGGTTTTTTATGTTTTGTTTTGCCCATGAAGGTTAATTGCAGTTCTGCTACCATAGCTTCCTCACTGCTGTAGAGTTAACCATGGGTTTGCTGTGCTGGGAAAGGTTTATCAAAGGTCTGGAATGCAAAACAATGGCAACAATAAATACCAATTAGACTCAAGAACTCTGCTCCCACCGCCTACACAGGTTGAAGAGGCAGACCCAGCTTTTGACTTCAGTAAAACTGGACTCTCCTAAAGCCACTGAAGAGGCTGGAGACCTGTTTCCAAGACAACTTTTAGATCACAAGTTTTCCTTCCGGATTAATATGATAATGTAGGGTCACAAGTGAGCAGTATCTCCACCCTCCACCTAACAGCTTCTCTTGAGGGCTTGCAATTAAATCTGGCATTAGTTAACCAATTAGGAGCCTAAGTGACTTGCATCTGTCACCTGAAGTTTATTTTGTCACAGGCTAATAACATGAGAAATTGAAATTGGGACTTGATTGTAGGACAAAGAACATCTAAAGCAAAGCAAAAACATATACTTTCCAATTTTGACAGACATACGCATTTCTCATCTGTCTTGTATATTTCCCTTTTTAAAAATTGTTTTCTAAAATAGAATTAAAAATATAGGTAGAGTTATCTAAGAACATAAATATGTAGAGATATATAAACTATTCTATCACATCAGGAAGATGGGATTCCCTCTAAAACCCTCAATTATTTAAATTAAATAAAAAATTGCTAGTAATTTAACAAAATCATTGAAATAGTGACACAAATACTAGCTGCAGTGACCTCTAGTGTTCTAGTGGCTAAATAATAGTTATAAAATCAGCTGTTTGCCCCGTTCATTGTGATTAACAGCTATCAAATCAAATTATAATTTCTGAAAATGAAAGAGTTCTCACCATTAAGTCTTATTTTACTGGTTACCATCTCCATGAAAACAATATAATAATAAAATTAAATAATTTTTAATTAACATCTCACCATCCTAATATCTTTCCCATTGTTTAACTTTCTAAGCATTGTTCACATGAGTACATATCAATATATTTAACATTATATATTTTGTCCCATTTAGAAATGTTATCAATTTTTTGTAATTTTAGAAAATAGTTTCTTGGAAATCAGAAGTTATAAACACAGATATCAAAGGATTTAGCACTGGAAAAGTGTCAAGTGCTGGCATTATACTTAAGTGCCTTCAGTGGCTTGAGTTTAGCTCCATCTCTCAAAACACAAGTCCTATTAGCCAACAAAGGAGATCACTAAACATCAAAATTAGGTAATAGAATTTAGAGAACAAATAAAGCTACAGGATGCCTGGAATTCTGTTGTTCAGACTTGGGGTACCTGCAAAAGTGACAAATCTATCAATCTATTGCAGTTTGTCCTAAGATAAACCTGGTATACAAAACGGGAATTGTTTATGAGATATACAATTACGTTAGTTCTGATAATCTGGTAAAAATCTTGCACTTACAATTTTTCAGAAAATACAAGTTCTATCCACTCAGGTCCTACAAATTGATAAGCAAGTGTTTAAAATACGGAAATAAGCAATTACATTTCTCTTCTAATGAATTCTATCCTCCACAAAGAAACAGTGACTGAAAACAAGCATTTCTATAATGTTCTCATTTGCGTCTTTCATTTAGTCTGATGGTAGTGTGGTCCTCTCATTTCATCTATCTGCTAAAGGAGGAGGCCTACTGATCTCAGAATAAAATGGGCTGAGTTCTTGGAAACTATGGAAAAGCAATACCTCATCTTTTTAAGAAGACACTGAAATTATTAGCTTGTATTTCATGAAACTTTTCATTTTTCATCCTTTCATCCTTTTCATTTCTGCTACTGTTATGAATGGAGACATATAGACCAGAGAAATGGAAGATTAGAAGTAATTAACCTTAAACTATACATAGTATTTACAACTGTGTTCCTCATTTAGCTGTTAAGTCACTGAAGCAAGTTCAATTTTTATTATTTAAGTATATTGGGATTTTTAAAAAGAGGGGAGAAATATGTATGTGGATAGATAAAGGAGCTTTTACAAGGTACATAAACTGAAGATGTGTTCAACACTTTCTAAGAAAGAAAACAGAAATTGAGACATTAAATCACAAAGAAAACTAAAGTCAAAAGTTGAATATTAGCTTTCCTGTTTTCCTCTTTAAGGTTGACAAATAATAATCAGAATGATGCAAGAACTAAGCAAAAAAAAAAAAAAGAGGGTTATATGGGGACAGTATAGTTACCAGTGATTCCCTCAAAAAGCTAACCATAACCTATACAGCCCACAGAAGTAGATTATTGAACTCATGATATCAGAGACTCCAGAAACTGGATCAAAGACATTTTCTATGTTACAAAATATACCCTGAAAATAACAAAGCATTGATGAAAGAAATTAAACACACAAATGGAAACACATCCCATGTTCATGATTTGGAACACTTAATATTGTTAAAGTATCCATACTACTCAAAGCAATCTATAGACTCAATGCAGTCCCTATCAAAATTCCACAATTTATATAGAACCACAAAAGACAACAAATAGTTAAATCAATCCTGAGCAAGAACAAAATTGGAGGCATCACACTTGTGATTTCAAAATATATTATACAGCCACAGTAATCAAAACTGTGCTAGTACTGGCATAAAGAAAGACCAATGGACAGAGCCCAGAAATAAATTCATACATATACTATTGACTGATCTTGGAAAGAGTGCCAAGAATCAGCAATGGGGAAAGAATAGTTGTTTTCAATAGATGGTAAAGGGAAACTGGATATCCATATGCAAAAGAATGAAATTGGACCCTTACGTAACATCAAATACACATACTCATGCACAAAACTCAAAATGGATTAAAAAAATGGATAAAAGAATTCAATATAAGACTCAAACACTTCAATATAAGACTAGCAGAAAACACAAAAGAATAGCTTCATGACATTGGTCTTGGCAATGATTTCATGGATACAACACCAAAAATGCAAAATGGTGCAGCTGCTTTGGAATAAATAAATTTTTAAAAATTAAAAACAAAACTACCTTATGATCTGGCAATTCCAGTTGTGGGTATTTACCCAAATGAACTGAAATCAGGATGTTAAAGAGATATTAGTACTCCCATGTTCATTGTAGCACTATTCACAATAGCCAAGATGTAGAAACAACCTAAATGACTATCAGAAGGTAAATGGATAAAGAAAATGTAGTACATATGTACAATAGACTACTATTCCATCTTTTAAATAAGGAAATTTTGTAATATGCAACAATTTGGATGAACCTTAAGGACACTGTGCTAAGTAAAATAAACCATCTACAGAAAGACATATGATTGATCATATGATTGATCATATGCAATCATATGATTGCATGATTCCACTTACTTTATCGTAAAGTATCTACGATAGTCAAATTCATTGAATCAAAGAATGGAATGGTGGTTGCCAGGGCTGATGGGAGTGAAAATGGAGAGTTACTAATCAATAGGCATAAAGTTTCAGTTAAGCAAAGTAAATACAGATCTGCTACACAGCATTGTACTAACAGTCAACAATATTGTATTAAGTGCTTTAAGATTTGTTAAGAACACTCATAATTATTTACCATAATAAAATCATTTTAAAAAAATGACTCTTGACAACATAAAATATGAAGAATGTGCTAAATCCTCATCTATAAAAATATTAGTCAAATTATATTAATAAAAACACTAAATATTTTACAATAGCATTACTCTTATAATCAGATGTGAATGATATTACTGAAGAATATAAATTATTTGTTCAAGGTGTTTCAGTCACTTTTCTATTTACATAGAAAATAGGAGAATGCACTAGTTTTTATTATGGACATATATCAGGCCTACTGTCCTCCAGTTATATCCTGTTTCTAAACAAATCCTCTCAAAATATCTTTTACTCCTGAAATGTACTCTTTTAAATGAGGCCACTCCACTTCACTGGGATATTTTGATCATTAAACATGACAACAGTCACAAAGTACTTGAATAGTTTCTAACACAAAATAGGAATATAAGGAATGATATTGATTCCACTTTTCCAAGGCAACATGCTTTGACTATAATACTGCCTAGTTTATTGTACATCTTTTGTAAACTCCCCCAAATTCCTACAACTTCTAATTAAGATTTTTCTCTGGGGGGATTTCTCTTTTGCCATTTATTTTTATTTATTTTTAATCAACTTTGTTGAAAAATGACTTATATACAATAAAATGTCCCCATTTTAAGTGTATACTTTGATGAGTTTTGGCAAACATGCACACCCATGTAGCCACCATCACAGTCAAGATATGAACATTAACTGTGGGTTAATTGTGGGTCCCACGGTAACTATGTATTTAACTTTATATGGGTAGTCAAGGTACTTGGGTGGTTCAGACTGTTAAGCATCTGCCTTTGGCTCAGTCATGATCTCCAGGTCCTGGGATGGAGCCCCACATTGGGCTCTCAGCTTAGCAGGGAGTCTGCTTCTCCCACTTCCTCTGCCCCTTCTCCTGCTTGTGCTCTCTCTGTCTCTCTGTCTCTCTGTCTCTCTCTCTCAAATGAATAATAATTTTTAAAAAACTTTAAAAAATTGTCAAACTGATTTCCAAATGATTATATCATGTTATTTACCAGCAATGTAGAGAGTTCTATATGCTTTTCACCCTTGTTAACACTTAGTATTGTCATCTTTTTTTAGCCATTCTAATAGGTATGCAGTGGTATCTCATTGTGGTTTTATTTTTGTATTTTCCTGTTGACTATCCATGTTCAGCATCTTTTCATGTGTTTATCAGTCATTCATATGTCTTCTTTTTTGAAGTATCTGTTAAAATATTTTGTTAACCTTTTAAAACCTTAATTAAGGCTTTTAAGTGATCTTATTTCTTCTGAATATATAGGCCAAGACTCATGAAAGCATCTTTCTTTATAGTAGTTTCAGTGTAAAAAGCTTCTGAGTCAAATGCAACTAAGATTACATATCTGAGGTGACTGATGGAATAATGGGGTAAGGAACAAAAGCACAAATAAAATATTGAGAATTGAATCCAAAGAAAAGCTGTAGGCAGAAAGCAAGAGAAAACACAACATATTTGGTGGTCAGGAGCATCATGAAAGAATCAGACTTTAAAAATTCGATAAGAAATCTCAGAACAAAGACTGAACAGTGAGTATAAGGTAAAGTTATTTTATGTGAAACTGAATGTTTTTGAGGAGTCAAGAATGGAAATTTAAAGAAGTCAAAGAAGATGAACAAATATGAAATTGTCACCTTCATAACCTTCCACTTTGTTGTTTTAGGTCTAGTACTTTTAATGTGCCAAGTTGACATTGACTCTTTGTCCTGAGAAAGCAGCCTCTACCTAATAGAGCAAGAGATGGAGTTCAGTAGATACGGCGTTTTCCTCTGTGATATGTTTGTAATTAACACCTGTAATCCTGCCAAAAACGTTTCATCTTTCTACACCTCAATTTCTCCCAACAATTATATATAGACAACTTGAGTTATAGAAGCTATATCCTTAATCTTTTGTATAAGTAAGAGCAAACAAACAACAAAACAATTTGTGCTAATACCAACGAGCCCCAGAAGTCTTCACAGAAACTTGAATGCAAAAGATTATTCGTAATCATGTTGGATGCATGGCCTAGCCACAAAGACCGTGCAAAACAGTTTCTTTACAAAAATTTAATAATACGTATGAAGCAAAAATCCCATCTGAACATGCCTGCCTTTGGCACTGCCACTCAGGAAAAGAGAGGTGTGATCATAATGTGCTGGCTTCCTGATTCATTTTCTTTCTTCTGCAACTTTGGATCCCATTCCTGTTAGCCTTCCTTAGTTAATAAAAAAAGAAAAGAAAAAGGAGAAGAAAAAGAAAAAAGAAAAGAATCATAATGACTTAGGGAAGGTGGGGGAGATATCCTTAGAGACTATTTGCACATATCTCTCAGCTGCCTTGAAGAAATATATCAACATTCATCTCTGAAGAAAAGATATTCATAGGGTGTCTTTTTCAACAAGTGTGTGTGGAATGCCTACTCTGGACACTGCAGCAGCAAGCAAGGCTTGTCTTGGTTTACTATAACATTATTTTCCTTTCAGCAAAAATATGCTAGTACTATTGGCTGGCAGAAGAGTAAAGAGAGACCAAGAGCTCTACAATGTATCTCTCTGGTAATCTTCACTTACATTGTGTCTGCAGTGAATTTTTGTACCATAGATATTTCATTACAGATTAGAGAAAACAGAAAGACCTAAATTACTATCATTTCTACATGAAGTAGACAACAAAAATATGTATCTTAAAACTTAAGGTTAAAAAAATTCACTTGCGCAACAAGAAATAAATAAAAGTGAATAAGAGGTAATGATGACATTAAACATTTTTAAAAATAAAGGAATTTTTGCTACAGCTGTCTTTAAATCTAATCAACTTCCCCCTATAGAAAAAGGAAAAAGAGCTATCATAGATAATTTAGGAAAGAGGAAATACAAAAAGTTTATATGAAAATGAAGAGGCTCAAGTTCATTATTAATCAGAGAAATACAAATTAAAACCACAGTGAAATTTCAGTCTATACCCTATAGACTAGCAAAAATTATAAAGCAATAGAAAGCCACATGTTGATGAGAATGTGGACACCATTGATGGAAGCTGTCAACCCCCTAAAGAAGAATTCACTGGCAGTATTCAATCGAGTTAAGTATTTACCTGGGTATGTAGCCCATTGAAATTTCAAAAGATCTATAAATGGAAAAAATATGACAATTGTTTACTGTAGTGTTGTTAGTGGTGACAGGAAATGAAGGCTACTTGGATATCCTTCCTTGTGGAAGTATTGAAAAGATACAATATGGGGAACATTACAAAGTACTACACAATAGATAAAAGGAACACACCAGATAGAGTGCTGGTGAAGGTAGGGGGACAGAGAGAGGTGGGGTAGGGAATGTGCAAAGAAGAGTGATAGCAATAGCACAATACCATGTATGTGAAATTTTTAGAAGCTGTACATGTTAACAATATGCATTTAAAAGAATCCATATGTTCAAAAGGATAGATACTAAATATATTAAAATAATTGCTCATAAGGAACAGGTATGTAAAAGGGAAATGAAAATATAAATCAATTAATCAACCAATCAAGAGAGAGAGAAGGGATTGATAGGAACAACACTGGTAGATAACTTAAGACCCAAATAATAATAATAATAATAATCAAAAAAGAGAGAGACAGAGACAGAGACAAAGGGCCCTTATTAGGAAAGTACCAAAATAATTAAGTACTGCCTTGTTTTTGCCTCTGTACTCTTTTCTGTGAAAGTAATAATCTTCTAGAACATAGATAAACTAGAAATCTATTGTAGGGAGGGAAACAAGCTTTCTTTGAGGTATGAACATAGAGAATGGAAGAGTTTGGAACACATTACTCCTAGGACTCTTCTTACCACACTTGCGATGATCAACAGATAAGAATAGAAGACATGGTGATAGCTCAATTCAGAGCCCCTTTTAAAATAGGCCCATATGTGAAAATTTACAAGGACTAGCCTAGAGCACGTAGTAAACACAATACATTTATGTTAATCCTAGTAAAGGATAGCACCAATATCTAAACAACATGCCAATTCTCTGGATCTATCATTAAAATATATTTTGAGAACTTACTATTACCTGTTTCTTTTAAAAAGTAGAAACAATCTTTGGACAACCTCAAGAAAAAATGATACTAATTAAACCTTACCTTAGAGGTAGATGAACTTGGATTTGGGGGGAGGAATTGAAATGTTTTAAAATTTCTGTCCTCTGTAAAGAATAACCTCTCCTTTTATTTAAGAACAGTCTGATGAATTTCAGTTGTCTAACAAAGAAAGTTTGAAAGCAGCATGCCAGCTCCTACATTTTAAGGGGTGTTAACACCTAGTATGAGGGAAATTGGGATTTCATGATTAAGTAGTTTGATAAACTATGGGTTAAACAAAGTTTCATGTTTCATAAACAACAGGACATGTTGAGGCCCATGCTTGCCAATGTGCACTATGAATATTCCAGATGTATAGTGCCCAGCATTTCCCAATCTGGGCTAACTGCGGACACTGCTCATTACAAAGAAATTTGGGAGATTAATGTTCTTCGATATCTACTTCAAGGAATGCTATTGTGGGTCAGATGTGATCATATCTAGTTGATCATTAAAATCACCTAGATTAGATAGATGATAGATAGATAGATAGATAGATAGATAGATAGATAGATAGACAAAAATATTAACTATAGATACTACCCAAATTGACAGGCTCAGAATTTCTGATGGAAATGGGGAAAATGGCATAGGGATCTTAGAAATTTGTGTTTTTTATAAACTCCACGTAGCTTTGTTAATTAACTTAAGTACCATGCACAGATAAAGACTCAGGTACACAGGGTATTCCAAAAGTCTTTGTAAAGTTTAGGCTTTAATAAGCTCAGAAAATATAACACCTCATTAGAAAGAAATGTTCAAGAAGTTATTTAAATTTGTTACATGTTGATATGTTTCTTACTAAAATTTAATGTAACCACTGTGTTGTATTATACACTTTCAAACTTTGTACACACACGCATTACAGGGACTGTATTTGTAATTCTAGCCTTAATATCATTCAAAGAATCAGGTATTAAAACCTACACAACAGTTTTGATGTGACCCCACAGGAGTCTAAGGTAGAAAAATCAGGTTACTGAAGTGGACAGGGAAAAATACTTTCTCTACTGGAACCTATGGTGTGAAGAAAGTCAAAATTAAAAATTTACTTTTTATTAATATTTACTTACACCATTACTTCAACAGCCTGTTATTGTATCTGAATATAGTAATATTAGATGTTTATTATAAATATTGAGAGGAATAAGAGCACCCAGTTGCTTTTTAAATCATCAAGGTAAACTTACCCTCAATATAATTGTGATGCAACATTATACTTTTAACAAAAGCAGTAATCTGTGAACTAATTGGTTATAATTTCTATGTTAACAAGATATTCAATTAAGAAAAATATCTAATCCCCATTCATTGTAGATAAGTGGGAAATTAGAATTTTAATATAAATAAACTTCCAGGAAGAAATATGTATAGAGAGTTATTTGAAGAAAACTCTTTAAATATGGTAATAAAATAATTTTAAATAATTAAACTTTAAAATTATGCTTTTTATAAGTTTGTAGCATTTATATTTCTCATGTTATAAAATTGCATTTTAATTTTAACTTTAACCTTGGGACCCTGTATAAGTCATATATATAAAATTCATATAAATGGCAGTGTGGGTACACAGTTTAAAGTCACTTACTAATAAGTCATGTAGTGAGATATCATTATTCAAACAAATGTTTATTGAGTGCCAGCTCTATGGCTGGTACCATTTGAAACAGAGTTTATTAAGTAAAGAAATAGATAAAGTCTGTGTCTTTTATATTCTACTTAGGGAAGCCAGATAAATAATGAACAGATAAATAGTTAAAACATACTGTATGCTAGATACTGATGAGTGACATGGAGAACACTAAAGAAGGAAAATAGAAAATTTTAAAGGGAGGAGGAGGGAAAAGCTCCTGTCTCATTTAAAGTCATCAAGGAAGGCTTTCTTGTTAAGTGATATTGGAACAGAGGTATGCAGGAAGAGAGGAAGCATATTACATTATTACCAGGGAAGGACAGTTCAAAACAGAGGAAATAGTAAGTGCAAAGGTCCATAGGAAGTGTGCTTGGTAGAAGGAAGGAACTCCAAGGAGCCAGTATTGCTGGAACACAGTAGTAAGGGATGGAGAGAAGTGCTGGAATCCCACAAGAGGGTTTTGATCATAGTGGCATGACCTGATTTACAGTTTAAAGGGAAAGACTACAGCAATAATCTCAGCACAAGATGGCAATCACATGGACTAATATGGTAATAATGGTCATGGTCAGAAGTGGTGGAACAAGATATGTAGCAGACTGGATTTGGGCTATGGGAAAAAAAAGGACTAGAAGATGATTTGGGGACTAAGCAACTGAAGAGACAGAGTTGTCATTTACAGAAACAGGAAAAAACATTACAAGATTAGATGTAGGGGAGTGGAGGTGAGAAATCAAGAGTTCGTTTTTTTAAGAAAAAGAGTTCAGTTTAAATTTGAAATACTTAAGGAACTTTGACATTGATTTGTAGTATACACAGCTGAATATCAAGTTTTCAGTTTAGAGTAGAGGGCACAGATAAAGATATGAGATTCAGCATCATCAGCAAAACTGGAATTGTAAGAGATTACCTAGGAAGTTAGTATATATATATTAAAAAAAAGGAAGACCATCAGAGGCACCCCAATGTCAGGGGTTGAGGAGAGAGCTGAAACCCTTCAAGATGTAGAGAAGGAGTGGCCAATGTGATAGATGGGATCTAAGAGGTGGAGACACTCATATTCTCCATGTATATGGGTTTCTCAATGCCTTCTTCCAATACCTGGCTGAGATATCAAGATTAATTATAAAATAATGATGTGATTCAATATCTCTAAACTCCAAATAGTATATAAAATACAATTATATTGTTCTCTCTATCTGATAGACAAGGAGGTAAATGAAAAATAAACAAGTTAACATGAATGACTTTTAAAAACAAATCCAGATTAGTTCACAAACTCAGTCTTGGTTTCTGTCAGCTTTATCTCCTATACCTTCCGTATCTGAAGAACAATAGTATTTGATGTTTATCATGAGTATTCTGTGGCTCAAGAGAACCCAAGAGGTGTTGTAAATTATCAAAGCAAATTTACATTCACCACAATTGCAACATGCATTATACTTAAAAGTAGCAATCCATGAACTGTATAATTGTAACTTTACATTAATAAGATCTTCATTTAACAAAAACACCCATTCTTCAATCATCATAGGTAAGTCAAAAATGAATATTATCATTTAAATAAACTTACAGACAGTTATATATGCAGAAAGGTATTTGAGTAAAATCATTTAGTAACAAAAATTGTAGAGATGATTTTTTAAAAAGACCTTATTATACCTTTACAATATACATGCATGATCATCCTCTTATGTTATCTTTGACCAGTAATGAATGGAATGTATCAAACAGAGATGCTTAATGATTAAAAAACATTTCAATCTGATATATATGGATTAAGTATCTACCTACAAGGAGTGAGTTGAAGAGCATCAAAATCTGTAAAGGATGCAAGTATCAAGAGATTTGATGGATACTTATAAGCTTATAAGTATACTTATAGACAGGTGGGTTTACTTCCCAGAGGCCTTACTTATAAATGTAAGGTCAGCCTCTCTATCTGAGCTGTTGTAGGATCATTCATTTATTCATTAATAACTATGTTTAGATACTGTTAGATTCTGGTGGCAATAAGATGAGATGGAGTCATGTGAGAATGATTTTCTGCATCTTTGTAAATATTGTTGAGTAGACAACGAAGCCCAAGATATGTGAATTGAAATAATACATGAGAAAGTAGTTGACACAAATCAGGTACTCAAAGCATTTGTATTTTATCTTCACAAACGTCCCAATTTTTTCGCCAAAAAAAGTCCCAATTTTTTCACTATCCTTCACAAATAGCTAGACATGATGATATAAAATCTCATCCAATTTTAGCATGCAGATCTGGTTTCAAAAACACATCATTAAAATTCAGATTAGAAAATATAGTGAAGGGGAAAGTAAAGGGAGGAACCAACAGTTTCAAGAGCGCACTAGTACTTTTAATGCTCAAAACCATCTACCGAGGTTGATATTATTAATATTCTCATTTTAGAACTGAAGAAGATAAAGCCCAAAGAAGTAAAATGATTTCCCTAAAGTCATATGGCTAAAATGGAATGAAGGTGAAGTCTGAGTGTGGGTCTACCTCCAAAGTCTTTTCTTTGCCAACAATATCACCAGACATGGTGATAGAAATTGATACTACAGTATTGCTGAAGTATATGAGGAAGCAATAAAAAAATATGCTGCTGAATTTGTAGGGAAAAGATACTCTTGTGTGATGGTCAATTAAAATAATTATTTTTCTAGCTTTTGTGGTTTTCCTTATTTGTCACCTTTTTAAACCTTAAAATTTGTTAAGACTTTTGCTCATTTTAAATAGACGTTTCCCTTTGTACTGAATTTTGTATTACTTTTGCAAAAGTAGTCCCCTTAGAGTGTATAAACTTCTAGCCCTACCAGACCTAGACCTATCACATCCACAGATTCTTGATAAAGAATAGGTCTACAGTAATGCAGCCCAGGGAATGGCCAGGTATGAAGCAAAGGGAAAGATGCCCTCACTCTCAGAGATTGCAAGCCTGAGAGGAGCTAGGAAAGGAACAATTTCCACAAGCCCAAGAAGAGCAGGGGGAAAAAAGCCATCTTGGGAGGAAACACCTGCTAGAGGAAAACAGGTCAGTGACCAAGTGCAAAACACTATTGCACAGTCTTTTTCTATGGTACAGTGTCTATTTCGTGGTATTCACCATTTTGGCCATGTTCCAGAAACCTTAAGTACCTCATGTTTAGCCAGGAAAATACTTCATTTATATACTTTTCAAGAAACTGCTTTAGACTAACTTGTATATTTTATTTGGGGCTGATCACAGAGACTCTAAGAATATGAAAGAATCTTAGGAATGCTATATACCTGGCTTCATTTGACAAAGAAAAAACTACTTTCTCAAGACCATAGAGATCATTGGAAAGGAAGTTTCAATCAATCAATCAATCAAGTTATCACATATAACCGAGTATCTCTTCTCTCTTTGATAGAATGAAAGAAAATAGGAAGAACTAGTCTCATATGCTTAACATTTATGGTTAAAATATATGTATAGGGCCATTAATAATATACACAAACAGTAGATATATAAGTGTATTTTATGTTGTATATATAGGATGTATAGTGTATAGTCAGATATTTCAGTGCAATGAAATGAAAATGCTATAAAATCATAAGTGAGAAACTTTTATTAAATATTAATACAAGCATATTTTGTCACACATGGGAGAATTCTAGGGTACTGACGTACTCGGTAATTGTTAACATTAGTATTAACAGGAAAGGTGAAAAATACTTTTATTATTGCTTATAAAAAAAGCATGAAAAAAAGTGCATGAAATTCAAAAATGATAGAAATGAGTAATCTACTTGTTCATATTTTCTAGTTTTATAATTTAAAATGTTATACTTATTTTTAAAATAAAACTATTTTGAAGTATATGTCAACTAGATTATATATATCTGAGTCCTCAGAAGTACAAGATATATGAAATATGGATCTTAGCAGTGAGGAAGTCAAAGGCAACAAGATTACTTTGTAAATTGCCTCTGTCCTTAAAACAACCAAAATTAGTTTTGTCTTTAGCTGAACTCATGAGAGCAATGTTCCATCAAGTTAATCCCTCAAAAACCAAACTTCAAAACTCTAAAGAGATTTGTTCTTCCCTAATCTAAATTAAAACACTGAAAGGAACAGATTAAAACACAAAAGAAGTCATGGAAATTTCAAAATTATTCCATTCCCCACCACCTTCTGTCCCTAGCCCCATCCCACTCCACTCCCCGAAAAAAGCTTAAAAACGAGTCCAGAGTACGTTAGCCTTCTAGTAATATCACAGCTGTCTAAAAGCTGGGGGGAACCTCAGAGCAGGATTACGGTTTCTTCCCTTTTTGTTGTTGTTGTGTTTCATGCTGTTCATTTGGGGGTTTTTGAAAACCGACGAAAGAATAGGCAGCTGGATGGACAGACAGACAATTGCTTGAAGCCAGATTATTAGTAGCTTAAGTAGTAATCTTTTAAGTGTATTGCCAAACATACCGCAAAGAGGTCTGAACTAGCTCTTGACTGAAAAAAGCTGAGGAGATGTGGTAACGGCACACCTCAAACTGTTTTTCTGACTGCCTGAGACTTTAAAATGTTACTTTCATCTTGCTAAAAGGTGCATAATGTATAGGAAGGTTTGGAGCTCTCCTTTATTGAATGTGTCCCCATTGTTTTGTTTAACAGTCACTTGAATTACTTGAATTTTTTGGTAATAATGGAAAAATATTACCGCCACAATTCAAGTTGTGTCAACATAAAAAATAGAAAAGTCCCCTGGAATTAGAAAAAAAAATGATTTCAGCTCTATTTTACTTTGCTTTACAAACCATACGACAAACAAACTTGTGACTGTGTAAACTATTCCAATGAAGCATATTAGCCTATGCCACGAAGATTTCAGGGCAAGAAACCTTCAACAAAATAAATTTCAGCTCAAGACTGGACTAATAAAAATATCCATATGAACATCAAAACATTAGCAGAGCAAAACGAAAACCTCTCATTCAGGACATAGCGTAATTATTTGTATTGGTATAAAAATAGAAACAGCAACTGAAAATAGATGACTTAGATGTTTGAAAGCATTAAAAATGCTCATGTATGTTTCCTTTGACAGATAAAGGTGAAATACACAAATTTATTTAAATAATGCATGCTCTTATCTTTATTCCTTTCATTGCATTTTTTTATCTGCATTTAGGGGGCTGAGTGAGAAGAGCATTGCAAAAATGAAACCTGAAAGTATTTAATTAAAATACATTTATTGTAAAAAATTCAAACACAAATGTATGCATTAAAAAATAAGTCCCCCAAAACAAAAAAAAAAACAGTCACACTCTCCCCCTACCCTATTCCCCAAATGTTTAACATATATCCATTTTATTTTCTGTGCTTATGCAATATATATGCAATTAGATAATGCATATGTAATTAAACATATATATATACCCTTTCAAGTATTTTTAAACTAACTCAAAAATTTTTAAGAAAGCCACAATGCCAGAGAGACTAAATATTTTTGGCTCTAAATAAATACATTTTTGTTAGCTCCAATGCAAACTATACAACTATATATACAAATGTACAATCCTACATTCTTCTAGGCAATTTTTGTGGAAATGAGATTAGAATACCTTGCCAAGTAAAAACAATCATAGTAAAAACCATGGAAACCACTAAACCAGAAAATCCTAAAATAAGAGAATCAAGGAAGATAAAGTACATATCTTTAACCATTAAAAACTCAAACAAGCTAATATTGTAAATTTTCAGAAACAATGCCAGAAATACCCCTACTTGTAGGTTGTCATGTAAGCACATTATCAATTCCGGCATACATTTTCCCGATTTCTTTCTTTGATTTATTGTTAAATAAATATCTCTCCTTTGAGATCTTAGCAATACTTAATGTGAAGCAGATTCCTTGAATATTGATGCTTTGTGAACAATAAAGTGTTTTGTCTAATCTTACAAGTCCTAAGCTATTTGTGGTTTTGTCTTTCTTTTTATCCAAAACCTAAGTGTGACACAAATTAACAAGTGTCATATTTTTTGTTATGTATCATCGATGAGGCAACTGCAGAAGCTGGGTTTCCCAGTGTCTTTGAGTGATTTAGATTGGATTTATATTGTATCGGTAGCTAAGTGCTAATTGCTGGAACTTGTCATCACCGTGTGGTTGTATGTGGTTGAATGATTCCCTGAAATCCTACATCTCTTACAGCCAGTAGTGTGTTTGTAAATGGTTAATGACCAGTTTTCTGGGGGGGGGGGGGGGACCCCAGGCCTGATTTATAGCATTTGCCAATTTCCATGGAGTAAATACTCCTACCATGGCCAATTTCAAGATAACTAAAGAGGTCCCTGACTTCAGAGTTAGGAAGAGCTACATACAACCAGCCCTTGAGAGCCTCCTCCAACATACCACACAACTTCATAGCAATCTTGAGAATAAAACTTTGAAATTCAGTGACATCCCAACTGTCATTCCAAATAGCCACCCTCATGATTACCTGGGAAATTAAAGGCATCCCATTCATTACTCTTCCTTACCCTTTTCCCATAACATCTCTCTCTTCTTTAGAAAAGAGTCTAATTCTCTGGTAAGCTTTTGATAATAAACCTCTTCCCTTTAAAAAAAAGATTTTATTTATTCATGAGAGACACAGAGAAAAAGGCAGAGACACAGGCAGAGGGAGAAGCAGGCTCCCCACGGGGAGCCCAATGCAGGACTCAATCCCAGGACCACAGAGATCCCTGAGCCAAGGCAGACCTCAACCACGGAGCCACCCAGGTATCCCTAAACCTCTTCCCTTGAACCCATGAGAGTAAAGACTCAAATCCTCCCTCTCCACTTTGCACATCTTAACAATACCATGAAAAAAAAAAAAAAACCAATACCATGGTCTGAAAAAAATTAAAAGGAAAGGAAAAGCCAACTTCCATAGTTATTCTTTAAGTACAGAGAAGTAACTGCTTTTATTTCCTAGCACCTTAAATAAAGTCAAGAGGAAAGTGAATAACTATAATTCTTCCTTAAGTTACATTTCAACATTCAAGGTTGTGTTGATTTCAGTCTCCTACCAAAACTCTTTTCCCACTTCTTACCTCTAGGGTCACTGGAATGGTTCCACACAGGAAGTGCATACCCAAGTGCCTGGCACAGGAGGGGTTGTACATGTGTTTGCTGAATAACTAAATAAATATTTATCTCTTCTCTCAATTTTGTGATACTATTTTGTACAGTGTCTTAGAAGATATCCATAATATAGTTGCACCTTGCACCCCCATAATGTATCTTCAGTTATTTTACAATATTTGTCATACAAAGGTTTTGATGGAAGGGAATACTATAGAAGCATTTCTGAATATGGCAGTGGAAGAATTAAGTTGCTAAACTGCACGTATGAGAAAATATTATATTCCTAAAATTGTCCAAAATCATTACCACCTGTACTGTTCCAATTACTCCAAAACTCCTCACCCAGATTTACTGAGGATAACCTGCCTATACTACAGGAGGCCAGGTGAGCATCCGAAAAATGGTAACAAATGAAAGCACCTGGCTCAGAATCGTACCTTACAAACACTTTTTTTTTTTAAATAGCTTTCTACCCTACCAATACTTCCCTTTCTTTTTTCCCTTCACTGACACTATAATCACATGTTACCACTGAAATAATCTCTATCAGGAACCTTGCTCCAAGTGGGAAGCTAGGCAACAACCAGCTTCATATTTTCATGTGTTTTGATGAACATAGATCTGTTCTTCCTTGAGCTGATGTGGAAAGTAAGTATTTCTGAGGAGAGGGAAAATTTGTAATTTTGTGTGTTTTATTAAAAATGGACAGAAAAATGAGATGTCTGGGTGGCTCATTCAGTTAAGTGTCTGTCTTCAGCTCAGGTCATGATCCCAAGTCCTGGATGGATCTCAGTATCAGGCTCCCTGCTCAGTGGGGAGTCTACCTCTCCCTCTTCAGTGGCCTCTCCCCAGGTCATTCTCTCTCTTGCTCTCTCTCTCAAATAAATAAATAAACTCTTTTAAAAATGCACAAAAGGATTCAAAATTGTACTCTTTTATCTTGTAAGTAGATTTTAATTATTATTGTCTACCACTTTCTTTGGAAATATTACAATTTCATCTACCAATTAATGGTGTCTGATTAGCAAATCTTACCTTCAGCTCAGAGATTTATATGATAAATACATTCTAAAAAGTACACATTAAGAAATTTTGCTGAATTAATGAATAAATAAGCAAATGAATGAATGGATGTTGTAAGATCAAATCACTATTCTGGAATCTAAATGCATTTGATGTCCAATCTATTTGAAAAATGCTCACTTAGAACACATCTCATTCATCTTGGAAACTGACTGCCTTTGATACAATTTCATTCAACTCTGAATCTTACTAAGGACTAAAAAATATAATGCTGTTTCTCCACTGCCAGACCAAATCTTCATAAACTCTGTGGTTATAGCTGTTATTACAGTAGAACCAAATTTTAACTTCCCGCAAGAGTTTTTCCAAGTAAATTTTAAAAGCCGTGGTTAAATCTGTTATGATTGTGCCTTATTTTAATTCAGTAATTTCCTTCAAAATTAAAAGTTTCAAACATATTAGAGAAGGCAGCAGCTCCTCTGCTGCTACTACTATTGTAAGTTTGCCAAAACCCCAAATACCCTGTCAAGGTCTGTCCAGTCCTATAACTGCAAACAAAAATATTATCCTTAACAATTTACAAGGATAAAGAAAACTACAACCCTCAGATAATAGCTGTATTTCAAAAATCTTCTTTTCTATTGGTTCTAGGAATTCATTTCTCAATTTAAAAAGACAAATACGGCTAAAGTCAATTTACTTTTTTTTAAAGATCTTATTTATTTATTCATGAGAGACACAGAGAGGCAGAAACATAGGCAGAGGGAGAAGCAGGCTCCCCATAGGAAGCTGGATGCAGGACTCAATCCGCAAACCTGGGGATCACGACCTGAGCCAAAAACCAGACACTCAACCACTGAACCACCCAGCTGCCCCAAGTCAATCTACTTTTCAACTTGGTCATATATGAATCTATAACTAGTAGTACCTTCTAAATTCATTCCTTCTTTCTTTCCTTCCTTCCTTCCTTTCTTCACTAGACACTGACCAGATGTCATACCCAGCAATTGAAAATTAATATCTAGAATAGATAAATTCTATTTATTAATTTCAAATAACATTGTGTTGTGTTAAAAAATAATACTAACCACAAAAACCTGGATTCTTCAGTAGCAAACACTTATTCAATATCCACTATTGAGCTTTTTTGGTTTTGTCTTCAATTTTAGATATACTTTAATAGTATCGGTGCTCACAGAAAACTGGTTTGTTCGCAATTCAACCTGTCTGCAAATCCTCAGTGGAGCAATAGTAGAGCTTAAGTCACTTTACTCAACTAGTGTCAGCTATTCCTGATGACAAGAGTCCCAGTAAGGTGGGGCAAGCTTACAGTAAGATTAATAAGAAATTTAATCCTCTACTTCCCCCATATTAATATAATGCAGCAGTTTCTCTTTCCACAGGGTACAATTAATAATCATTTCTCATTCAAGCAGTTGAGACACAACACTACCATTAGGCAGTGTTTCTGCAACAGCTGAGTCATCCCTTTCAATTTGGTGTCAATCAGGCTAATTAGCGGTTAGCAGCTCAGACTGCCCTTCAATCATTTGGAAATAGCTTTCCACACAAGTGTCAGGCACTCGCTGTAAGATTTTCTCACATACTGATGATATATGTCTTAGCTGCTAAGACAGAAGCTACAGGCTAAAAAGACAGTATTTGATTGCACACAATGCTTGTCTGCCCACTGTCACAAAATAGAGCTTTTGTTGGCTACCCACTAGCTCTATGGTTTCTTGTCAGCCACAGCAGTTGGGGCACAATTTATTGTCCAATGATACAAACCGAATCCTGGCATCTTTTCATCTCACCAGCTAGGTGGTCGGGGTGTGCTTCCCCTGGAGGGCATATGTACCTGTTAAAACACTATTTCTTTTGGCTCTGGTTCTAAACCCAGGCAAAGGGGATTAGAAACCTGGCTTTTAATTGTGCTTGCCTTTTTCTTTTGCAAATGGCAATCATTCTGTAGCACCTTTTGTGATATGAAAATGAACACTGGATTAAAGCATATTTTTGATTCCTCACCAACCATTCTAGTCAGTCAGGCACCTTGCTTAAGCCAGTGGGTGTGCTTATCGGGCAGCTCAGCTTTGGCAGCAGGCAAGCATTGAGCAATTTCAAAGCAAACCTGGTTTCCACTCCAAAAGAAGACACTGGGAACAAGTTTACAGAGATAATTCAAAGAATTATTTAGCACTGTTCATTTAGTTATCAAATAAAATCTTGAACGTTTTGACAGATTGATTTTTTTCATGAGATTTTAATAGTCACAATACATAAACAAAGAGCCTACATAAATTGTACAAAAATACAAATTAGGCTGCTCTACAAATTAAATCCCCATTTGAAAAATACTTTTCAAAATTAAGGTTGTGTTACAACTTTTTAAAAATGTTATGTATGCTGACATATCTTCTGGCATGTCTCATAATATTAATTTTTTTAATTTAAGTAACCACATATATATATAATGCATATATAAAACCTATCCTAATAGTTTAGATGTTTAAAAAAGTTATCTTATTCTATTAAATTACTTATGTTACCTACCTTCTGATTCTAAGAAATTGAATTCTAGTAATAAGATTACACATGAATATACTTTTGCATAAGGTAACTCAAAATAGATCTCCAAAAGTCAATATAAAATTAGAGAATATTAGTCATTATAAATATTTAGCTAATATTATAATATATAATAATATAATATTATAATGTTATGTCATTACAAATATTACCTAAATATTTATAATAACATAACAAAATATTTAAGTAATTAAACATGTCAGATTTATGAAAAAGAAAAGCTTCCCTTTCTATACTTTCACTTTATAAATGAATGATACATTTTTACTTACATGCTTTAAGTCTATATAAAATGTAAAATATATTTATATATCATATACTGTCCATTTACATATAGAGTTTTAAAGTATACAATAAATTTATACTACATGAACAAATTTTTTAAAAAAGAACTTAAAGCACTCGGTTATTTAAAAATGTGGCATCAATTATAGCCATAGGGAAATGCAATAAGCAAACCTAACCAATGAAAAGATCCATTTGGCTAAACATTTTGACAAGCAAACCTAACCAATGAAAAGATCCATTTTGGCTCAGCAAATTAAAAAAAAATTTTTGAATCATTATACAATTTTGAAATTTTTTTATGTATTTAGATTAATTTTCATTTTAAATTAATCATCCGAAGGCATAAATATTGCGTGATTTTTTTACATTAGCACCATAAATACTTTAAAATATTGAAATATTAGTGCTCTGTAAGTTGAACTCCTATAAAATAGGCATAGAAAGAATAGATATAGAATTGAATAGGTAGTGCCAGATGGAAGTATCTTTGTAATATATAACAAATTACAGATCAGAAACTTACAAGTTTTCTTTTCATTTGCCTACTAATTGACTACTGGTAAGACTCACTTCTAGATTTTTTTTACCTTAAATATAAAATGATGTTTTGATGACATTTTTCTTAAACAGTAAGAATTATATAAAAACTATAGAGCCTGCAGTATCTGGAACAAATTTTTAAGATATGTTCTATATAGAAAGTAAATTTACTTATAAAACATGAAAATTAAGGAGAAAAACTAATTTCTAGTACTCTGCTATTTACTAACAAATTTTAAAGCTCTAACATTTTCTTTTTCATGGTGTTTTAACAGCAGGCAATGAGTGCTCCCAAACTGAATACTTCACCAACAAAAACAGTCCAAAAGCAGTATAATTGTTGAAATATATAGTTTCTTTTTGATACCTGAAAGATAATAATCTTTTCCACATAACTCTTTTAATTATTTGTTAAGAAAATAAGTTTTATACCAATAATATCACAATGTGCCATCATAGACATTAATGTCAAAAAGGGACAGTCTTAAATGCATATTATCCAAAAAGTTTTCAAAATATAAACCAATGAGAGCAAACAATGAAATAACATCAGATTCTGAGAGAAGAGATAGAATAAAATAGGAAAGTTACAATTTACAAATAAGACCAGGAATTTCAGTCACAGAAAGAGTAATGCTTAAGTAAATATATATGTAAGTAAGAATTTTTGTGAATTAAAAACAAAATCAACCTAGTTCTTTTTTTCAACCATTCATTTATTTCCTCTGTATGAAAAGGTGTAACCTGGACTGTCCAATACAGTAGCCCCCTGGCTATATGTGGCTATTAAGCACTTCAAAATGTAGCTAGCCCAAAATGAGATGTGCTTTAAGTGCAAAGTACACACTGGATTTCAGAGACATTTTATACTGATTACATGCTGCAATGATAATATGTTAGATATATTGTGTTAAATAATTTATAAGTAGGGGATCCTGGGTGGCTCAGTCGGTTAAGTGTCTGACTCCTGATTTTCCCTCAGATCACAATCTCAGGATCATGAGTTTGAACCCCATGTTGGGCCCCACTCTGGGCATGGAGCCTGCTCAATACTCTCTCTCTTTTCCCTTCCCTCCCTCTGCTCCTCCCCTGTGTTCTCTCTCTCTTTCACTAAAAAAAAATATATATATATATATATATATACATTCTAACTACATATATTTATAGTTATATAATTTATATCACCTGTTTCTTTTTACTTTTTTAAATATAGCCACCAGAAAATGCAAAAGTATATTTTGTATTTTTTGTATTATATATCTAATGGGCAGCACTTGTGCAGACTGCATATACATGGCACTACATCATCAGTGACTTCAATCAAAATTTTGATATAATTTCTTTTTTCTGAAGTGCCTATAGATACTTTAAGCAAACTGTTTGCCTATTTTGACCAAAATGACCAGAATTAACCAAAAGAAAAAGAGAAGTGAAATAAACCCAAATGCCGGAAAAAAACATAAAGCTTGGAAAGTTTTATAAAAATATATATGATGCTAAGTGAAATAAGTCAGTCAGAAAGAGGCAAATACCACATTTCACTCATATTATCCTATTTTCTACTGATCAAATCACTCAAGTAGCCAGGTCAATCAGATTTATCCAACCAGGGAATACTTCTCATTCTTGTTACCCTCCCATATATATTGATCATGTATTATTCTAAGCAGTTGCTAGAATATGAAATTCAAAAGTATAAGTGATAATGTATAGGCTTATATATACAAAATATCTCTACAAAACTTAGAATTTTAATTACAAATTAATTATTTTAAGATGTAATACATGCATTCCATCAACAGTAGAATAGCTATTTTATTGGCAAGTATATTTGAGTATAATTACATCAAAATAGATATTTGAAAGCTGAGGATTTTAATCAATCAACCAGCTATCTTGTATCATCGTCAACAAAGTGGCCATATCCAAAGAATAGATTGAAACTGACTTTGATATTAAATAACATGGGAAAAGTAATGGAAACTGGAACTGAAAAATCTCACAGCTACATCAGAAATAAAACAAAGTTATTTTAAAAAGGTTGTACTGCCTGTACTAGGTTTTCATTTTACAGCATGCCTCCTTCTCTCATACTCTGTTTCCAGTAGATTTGTCACTTAGTTCTGTTCACATGGAATTTGATGAAATCCCCAGCAGACCACAAGATTGGTAAACCTGTTCTAACTGCTCTTACAATATCATGGAACAGAGCTTGAATTACCAATCCACCAGAGAATGCTAATGCAATTATGAGTGTTTACTTACACCATGTGTTTCTCACTGAGCCTCCCCCGCTGTGTCAGGATAAACCAAAGGGAGCTAATGTTTTATAGATGGTAAGACTCTGTTTGTTTTCAGTAGGGCTAAGTCTCCCAAAGCACTCAGACACACTAATTAAAGTAAACTGCAGAGGCCCATAATAAAATATATGTGTTTGGAGACTGTGAGATGAACCCTACTGGCTTATTAAAAGTCAAAAGAAAAATATACATTATTTATGACTTCAAAGGGACACATTGTGAGCTCCAGTTTATTTAAAGGATTAACAAAGCAGTGGTTATTGGTGACCATCTGAACAGTTCTTCTTTCACAGTTCATTAGTTCTGTCATATATGTGAGAAGTCATCATTTGGGTTCAAATCAAATATTATTAATCAAATAAATTACAGAGGGTACACCAACATTATTAAATGGAATCTTTGTGAAAATAGCTGCTAATAAATCTGGTACTTACTTTTCAACAGTTGCCTAGTTGCAACAATGTGATTTAGGTTTTCAAAATGTGTTATAAGTACTAAATAATCTATTCTTCATAAATTTGGCCATCCCAGAAATAGGAAGCGGTGGAATAGAATTACAAAACAAGTTGCTTTGCAATTATCTATTTCCACAAAAGTTATTCTATAGTCCCTTAATCTGGAAACCTGAAAAATTCACAAGGAAGTCCATTTTCACATTATCAACACAGATTACAATAGAAGAAAAAGTAATGGCATATGAAAATCAAAGCCTTTTACATTCTACATTTCTTTGGATTATTATTAATTATCTTAAATCAAGCTACCTTACTGAATTAAAGGATATCTTGGCTTAAGTAAGTCTGAGCTAAGGAGGATCAAAACAAATCAGTACTATTGCATTTGTTCCCCAGCATATGAGTAATTGCAAACTTAGCCATTATTATAATTTCTATCAACGAAAATTGTATATTATTTAACTGAATGTTAACATGCATTTGAAGAATCCATTTAAATAAAATCTAACAAGCATTTCAAGGCATAATACTAAAAGAATTTATTTCTCATATTGTTCTAGGTCATCTTGAGATTTACCTAAGAAAAAGAAATAAATTAAAAAGAACTTTAAATAAACTTTAAAAAGAAATAATGTCTCCCTATAAGTGCAAATGAAAACCACAAAGAGATATCATTTTATACCTGTCAGAATGACTAAAATAAAAAAAATAGCAATAAGTATTGGGAGGATATGAAGGAGAGGAACACTTATGCACTGTTGGTGGGAATTCAAAAACTTAAAAATAGAATTATCATATGATTCAGTAATTCCACTGCTGGATATTTATTGAAAGAAAACAAACACACTAATTTGGTAAGATATTTGCATCCCTATTTTTATCACAGCATTATTTCCAATAGCCAAGATATGGAAGCAATCCAAATGCCCATCAATAGATGAATGGATAAGGAAAATGTGGTGTGTGTGTGTGTGTGTGTGTGTGTGCGTGTGTGTGTGTACATAAACACAATGCATGCATACACAATGGAATATTACTCAGCCATAAAAAAGAATGAAATATTGCCATTTGCAACAGCACGGATAGACCTAGAAGATATGATGCTAAGTGAAATTAGAAGCAAATGCCATGTCTCATCTGTATGTGAAATTTAAGAAACAAAACAAATTTAAAAAGAGAAATATAAAACAAAACAAAAACCAGATTCGAATGAAAAGAAAAACTGATGGTTGCCAGAGGGGAGGTGGGTGGAAGGATGGGTAAAATAGGTAAAGAGGATTAAAAGTATTCTTATCTTGATGAGAACTGAGAAATATGGAATTGTTGAATCATTATATTGTACACCTGAAACTAAAATAACACTGTATGTTAATAAAACCTAAATAAAAAAAAGAAAGAAAGAAAGAAAGAAAGAAAGAAAGAAAGAAAGAAAGAAAGTCCCCTGAAATAAGAAACTGATCCTAAGAAATCTCCTCTGAACTACATAGGAGAGAGAGGTCCCCTAGGTTTTCTCACAATGGCAGATATGCTACTGTAGATCTGATATTGCCTCCTGATTAGTTTATTAGGGTCTCCAATCTCATTTTTTCTTTATTCTCCCTTTCTCTCTTCCCTCCCTTCCCATTTCTCTCTCCACCTTGGATTTATTTCCAACTCAAATTTGCCCAAAGTTATGTATCATCACAAGCTTTGGTAAAATATACCATAAAACTTAGGAGTATAAGATGACATTTTGAACATTACAGGTTACATTTCGAGGTAATGAGTAAAAAATTGCTGAAAGTTAAGAACTAGTGAAAGAATATTTATTTTTATAGTTCTTTATAAATTCACTTTAATAACCTTTATAATATGCCCTTCATTAAGCAGAAAAAGACAAAAATCCTAAATGGACTAAATTCAGCTTTACCATAATAGTACTTATTCAAAATTTATTTTATTTCTATAATTTGTGTAGCTTCACCACAACAAGAAGATTTATATATCCTTAATTTGCATATTTCTGAGACTGTTCGCAGCAAAATTTATAATGTTAGTGTTAATATTCTAGAAAATATTAAAAAGAACATGTTATTCACTTGGTCGTGAGATACTTTTCTTTTTTTGTGACATACTTTTCTAAATGCATAGTATAAATGAAAAACAATAAACAAAACGTATTATAATAAGGGCTGCTTCTCCTGTTTTTCTCTTATCTATTTTTTCTTCCCCAATATGAATCCTAAGTCTATTTTCTTTGTAATGCTAAATTTGAAAGCTTCTCTGTGCCTTCATAATTCTGGAACTATGGTGCTTTCATCCTTTTTTTTTTTTTTTTTAAGATGCTCTATAGACCTATCCTATGCCATTTCAGAAACTGTCACATGATAAGTCTGTAAACAAAATTAAACAAAAAGGCTATCCTTAAAAGAACCTACATCTTCTTTAAAATTTATGCTCTTGGGGATCCCTGAGTGGCTCAGCAGTTTAGCGCCTGCCCTTGGCCCGGGGTGTGATCCTGGGGTCTCCGGATGGAGTCCCACGTTGGGCATCCGGCATGGAGCTTGCATCTCTCTCTGCCTCTCTCTCTCTCTGTGTCTATCATGAATAAATAAATAAAATATTTAAAAAATAAAATAAAATTTATGCTCTTTTGAGCCTTGGCAAGCAATGTGAGTGTAATTTGACCATGTATGCGTAAACTCTTATAGGTGCCTTTAGTTTTATTTTTTTGGCCAATACTATACTCTGCTCTTTGGCCCATCTTAACTATCTCTGCTTTACCGAATCAACGTGTGCTATTTCAGCATTGGATTGAAAGTATTTACAAGTACAATAAAGATCTTCGATTTTCAAATTAAATTCTAGTTGAAAATAGAAAGAATAGTTACATTTCTTTAGCACTTACTGTGAGATAGTTTTCTTATTACTGCCATTTTATAGATAAGAACGTTGAGACTTAAAGAGACATGGGTTTTTTGGCATCATATTACTAGTCAGCAGGAAAGCCTTGATTTTTTTAAAAGATTTTATTTATTTATTTGAGAGACAGAGAGTGAGTGAGTGAGAGAAGGAGTGGTAGGAGGGGCAGAATGAGAAGGAGAAATAGACTCCTCACTGAGCAAAGAGCCTGATGTGGGGCTTGATCCCTGGAAGCCCATGACTTGAGCCAAAGGCAGATGCTTAACCAACTCAGCGACTCAGGACACCCTGTAAAGCCAGGATTTTAATACTAGCACAGATCTATTTGAATCTAGAGTTTAGAGTTTAGAGCTTAACCAATCTGATAAATTTCCTCTCTAGTAATGGGAAACCAGTTATCAGTCTAAAGGTGAGATTTTTAGGCCTGTGATTAGTGTGATCAATGGATTATTCTACTCAAAAATATCAAGTTGAAAATATTCATAGTAGCTCAAAGTATTTCCTTGAAGTATTTCTATTCCTCCTAATAACAACAACAGCAACAACAACAATAATAATACATTATCTTAGAAACCAGAGACCGGGCAGCCCTGGTGGCTCAGAGGTTTAGCACCGCCTTCAGCCCAGGGTGTGATCCTGGAGTCCCGGGATCAAGTCCCACATCAGGCTCCCTGCATGGGATGGGGCCTGCTTCTCCCTCTGCCTGTGTCTCTGCCTCTCTCTCTCTTTCTGTGTCTCTCATGAATAAATAAATAAAATCTTAAAAAAAGAAAGAAAGGAAGAGAGAAAGAAAGAGAGAGAGAGAGAGAAAGAAAGAAAGAAAGAAAGAAAGAAAGAAAGAAAGAAAGAAAGAAAGAAAGAAAGAAACCAGAGACCTGACACAATGAGATGAATCTCTGGTCATAGCATCCTTAGAATTTTCATTATTTTCACATTGTGTGGCCCTTAACTCTATCTTCTTAGGAACATTGTTGTTGGAAGTTATGCAAACTTAAGTCCATTAAACAAAATATCCATGTTCAGATCCAAAATTTTGCCATTATTGATACTTGCTTCTACTCACCCCTGCCAACTGCAGCTTTCAGATGGCATAAATTGTGCCTGATACATGCTCAAAGCCTAGTGCACGATAAGATTATGATGTGCATTCAACAGAAGTTTATTGAACTAATTCAGACTATTTTGTAGCATCCATAACTAGTTTCACAGGTCATATTTGTACACAGATGGTATTCAATGAGTATATTTTAGAAAAATGATGACCTCTTTATGAAATGAAAATGGACATCTTACTCAAAAATATAATAATAAAAACAATTCCTTTAAGTTGAAACACTTAAAACAGAGGGCACCCAAAATAAATCTCTTAGACTCCAAATTAAATGCATGATTTTTGTTAATGCACTTAATCCAATATAACTTCCTTTTAACTTTGAAAACAGTGGGGTAGTGGAAAATGTAAAATTATTCTCTGGTCTAGGACAATCTCAGAGACCATTTTTATTTTATAACCCCAAATCTAAAAGTCTAAGCATTTCTTTTAATCTATAAATATTCAGTCATAAATGAATTTATACTGCCACAGAATTATAAAAATGACGTCTTTTTCAAATTTACAATATCAAAATTACAAATTTAGTTTATCTGACACTCAAACAGTGAAAAGGTAAATGAAAGTGAAATAAGACTTTTTCCTGGGGTGCCTGAGTGGATCAGTGGTTGAGCATGTGCCTTTGGCTCAGGTCATATTCCCAGGGTTCTGGTATCAAGTCCCGGATCAATCTCCCCACGGGGAGCCTGCTTCTCTCTCTGCCTATATCTCTGCCTCTCTTTTCCATGTCTCTCATGAATAAATAAATAAATAAATAATTTTAAAAAAAAGACTTTTGGGACGCCTGGGTGGCTCAGCAGTTGAGCATCTGTGTGACTGGGATTGAGTCCCACATCAGGCTCCATGCATGGAGCCTGCTTCTCACTCTGCCTGTGTCTCTGCCTCTCTCTCACTCTCTCTCTCTCTCTGTGTCTCTCATGAATAAATAAATAAAGTCTTTAAAAATAAATAAATAAATAAATAAATAAATAAATAAATAAATAAATTTTAAAAGACCTTTTCTTTCATGTAATTTATTCCACTTTATATAATTATGATTAATATCCATCTTGCCCATGAGACAGTAAGGTTCATTAGGATAGTGGTCATGTCCATTTTTCTCTTATCCCCAGTACTAAAGACAGTGACGTGAACACATGCGCGTTTTTAAAAATGTACTAAATGTTTATTATTGAGTTGCAAATAAACTCTTACAGGATTTCAGAGGGGAAATGATTGCTTCCAGTTGGTGTAATTATAGAAGACTATCTAAAGGAAATAGCTTTCCAGTTGACCTTAGAGAATAAGTTAGAATTTCAGGAGATGGGGTTAAAAACATGTGCTTGAGCGCTGGGGAGAAGGGGCTAGAGTTGGAGAAGAAACCATATCAGGCAGATAGGATAGCATAAGTAAAGATGTGGAGGATAAAATACAAACATATTCAATTATAGCAAACCAACTGGCTGAAATGTGGGGATGGGAAAAGGAATTTTTCAGAGAATAAGAAAAAAGGAAGTTAATATCAAATCAAAATTCAGAAAGCCTTGAAATTGACACTTAACATAGAGAGTTTTTGAACAAGGAATGAAGTAGCATTTTATGAACTTAAATCTGGCAATGCACTATAGAATAGTTACTGCAATAAAATAGTGTTAGCAGGAAAAGCTGGTTAAAAGACAATTGCAAAAATCTAAGTAAGATGTAAATAACATCATGAAAATGTATCTTCTCATGAATTCCTGCAAGATGTTTCCTTTAAATCAGCAAATTGTCTAATTTGGGAACTAACGGGACTTTATAGATCATATTGTCCAATTATTTTATAATTTGGGAAACAGAAGGCCAAAGAGATTCAATGACCTGCCTAAAAATTGCAAAGCCAAGAATGGATACGCATCTCCTCGCTTCCAGTCCAATTGTTCTTTCCATTATAAATGTGTATCTCCCTCAAGGTGACTCTAAATTAAAAGGAATTAACAAAGCAACAAATGCAGAATTAGAACCTTTATTGCTATTTCACTAACTGAATAGTAACCTTATTTAATAGATCTTCCTTGACACACAGACATCCTGCTGAAGCATTGTAATAAATGTAATAAAAGGGGAGATTAGGGCAAACATCAGTGGGAAGACATTAATTAGAGGAGGACCTCACCAATTCTCAGTTGACTAATCCTCAAACCCTGTAATTCTCATAAGAAAACTGGCAATCTTGCTTTACTTCTTATCAAAGAGAGTTTCCAGCCAAAGAGAGTGGCAGGCTCAAGTAATCAGAATCTCATTAATTTTATTAAATATACTATAAAGTCCCATAATAAATAATTAAGCCCTATTAAACAGATATTTGATAGTACGTTTTATCCCTTCTTATTTATAGACATAAATAAAATGACAGTGCTTACAATAAAAATCATAAAACATAATTGTTGTTATTGATGATAATAATACCTTATGTTTGTTTTAGAGATTTTAAAGCTTTTCAAGTATGACTGTTGCATCATAATTGGCATACATGCATTTATTTATCCTAATCTATATAAATAAAGTTTTCATCTGCTAGCTATTACAACATCACTTGAAAATGGTTAGTTAGATCTTCACCAAATTTGGCAGGTATGTTTGTGATGACCTGACTTAGGAAAGTAATAATTATTTAATATGTCCAATGGGGAGGGTCCTGGCAGGGTGCTCTCAAAAGGAGAAGCCATCATTACCCAGAAACTGCCAACAGTATTTGAAGCTACACTAGATAGGCAATGTCAACGGTAATACATAAATGTAGTATCTTACTAGAATACAAGCTAAGGTATTTTTTCTCTGTATTATTGTAAATGTTAAAGGCTTTTAAGATTCTTTTTTCTTCTTGTATCATTCAATTCTGCTCATATGGATAAATATTTCTCACTACTAGTAAAAATGAGTCAATCAGAGAAGGACAAACATTATATGTTCTCATTCATTTGAGGAATATAAATAATAGCAAAAGGGAATAGAAGGGAAGGGAGAAGAAATGGGTAGGAAATATCAGAAAGGGAGACAGAACATAAAGACTCCTAACTCTGGGAAACGAACTAGGGGTGGTGGAAGGGGAGGAGGGCAGGGGGGGGGGGTGAATGGGTGATGGGCACTGAGAGGGGCACTTGACAGGATGAGCACTGGGTATTATTCTGTATGTTGGCAAATTGAACACCAACAAAAAATAAATTTATTATTAAATAAATAAATAAATGAAATTTACTGTACTATAATATTTTTTTGTTTTGACTATTCATAGGTTACAAATGCAACCTAGAATTCATCATTTTCAGCTGAATCACAGTACTTTGCATATATCCATTAAATCATTGACATGGTAGGCAGAATAGTCCCCCAAAGATGTCTATGTCCCAATTCCTGAAACCTGTGCATACGCTAACTTGCATGGCAAGAGGAAATTTGCAAATGTAATTAAAAATATGGACCTTAAAATAGAGAGATCATCATGGGTTTTCCAACTGGACCCAATCTAATCACATGAGCTGTTAAAAGCAGGTAACTTTCTCTGACTGTGTCAAGGAGATGCTGCAGAAGAAATAAGAGAGACTTGAGGTACGAAGTTAAGTAGATTTGAAACATAACAGGTAATCAGCTCCTCATTGTTAAAGGGGGCTTCATGGAAGACAGAAGAAAGAATACAGGCAATCCCTAAGATCAAAGACTAATACCAATTGACAACTAACTAAGGA
Organism: Vulpes lagopus; assembly: GCF_018345385.1. Classification (NCBI taxonomy): domain Eukaryota; kingdom Metazoa; phylum Chordata; class Mammalia; order Carnivora; family Canidae; genus Vulpes; species Vulpes lagopus. The sequence continues at coordinate 107,769,810 of NC_054829.1, forward strand.
AACGGGGACCTCAGTTCTACAATCACAAGGAACTAAATTTAGCCAATAGAATAAGCCCGGAGGTAGATTCTTCCCCAGAGCCTCCAGTAAGTTATGCAGCCTAGCCAAAACCTGGACTTCACCTTTCTGAGACCCTAAGCAAAGAGCCCAGTCAAGTCCATGAAGACTTCTAACTTACAGAAATTGAGAAATAATACATTTGTGTTGTTTAAAGCTGCTGAGTATGGGGTGCTTTGTTATAGAATCCATGAAAAAATATACCTATGCATTCTGGTTGATTTAATTAATTAAGAACATGCCATATGTAAAGTACTATGAGAGTAAATGCTTCCTTATCTTGCATGACATACAGGCTGGTTAAAAAGGTAAGATATGTAGATGAAACAAATAGAAAATGATGTGATAATAATAATGTTATAAATAATAAATGCATTCAAGTATTAGAAAAAAGAAGCCTATCTAGATCATTTAATGAAGACTTGAAAAATTGATTTCTTCACATGGGAGAATGTTTCTCAAATTATTGCATAGATCAGGGTAACCTGGAATCTGATGTAAATCTTATTAAAATAGATCTCACTCAGAAGTTCTCACTCTCAGAAGTTCTGATTTAATAAGTCTGGGACAGCACTTGAGAAGTTTCCAGTTAATGGCAAGTTTCGTGATAATGCTGATATAGCTGATGTAAGAACCAAAAATTGAGAACCACTATGTAGAAGAAAAGGAAAACGGTTTAAGCAAATATTTAAGGGTTAAAGGTTTAAGAATTTTTTAGGAATCATAAGTAGTCTAATATGAAAATAGTGCTTTCAGAAGATTAATGAGGCCATAAACATTCAGAAAATATTTGAGTCAAGAGAAGATATAAAGCAGAAAAAAAATTAAGAAAGCCATTGCATAATCTGATCATGAGAAGCCTAAATCAATGAAGAATGAGCAGAAATAGATAAGAAAAAGGATTGAGGATTAGCAAAAGCCTATGAGATAAGAAACTAATAGTTAATAATAAACATAGTAACCTTGCATGTTATCCTAAAAGCAATGACTCTTCAAGCTTTCAAGCATTTTTATTTTATTTTTTTGTTCTGTCAATTTTATTTGTGTTTTTAGAGGAATTTATCCGTTTCATCCAATCATCAAAGTTATTCGTGTAAAAGTGTTTAATGTCTGTAATAATATTGCCTATTTAATCACTGATATATTTTTTTAAGATTTTATTTATTTATTCATGAGAGACACAGAGAGAGAGAGGCAGAGGCACAGGCAGAGGGAGAAGGGAGCCTGATGTGGGACTCGATCCCGGGTCTCTAGGATCAGGCCCTGGGCTGAAAGAGCGCTAAACCGCCAAGCCACCCAAGCTGCCCATTATCACTGATATTGATCATTGTTTTCTCTCTTTTTTTTCATCAGTCTTACAAAGGGATTTTCAATTGCATTCATTTTTTCAAAAAAAAATGTTGACTTTCTTGAAGTTTACTTTCTCTTTTATGTATTTTGGTTTCTCATCTTTATTATTTCCATTTTATATTTCTGTTGAGTTGATTTGTTGTACTTTTTTCTAACTTATTGAGATGGAAGCATTAGAATATTGATTTTCAGCTTTTTCTCTTTTCTATAATATACATTTAATGCTATAAATTTCCATCTAAATTCTGCTTTCGCTGCATTCCATGAAGTTTGATATGCCATATTTTCATCATTTCATTTGGAATTCTTTTTTAAAAGCCTGTTATGATTTCTTCCTTGACCTACAGGCCTTTATAAGTATTTTGTTTAATTTAAAGACAATTGTGGGGTTTTTTGTTATCTTTACCTTATTGATTTTATTTACTTTAGAAAAACATATTCTGAATTATTTCAATCCTTTGAAATGTATTGAGACTTCCTATGGACCAAATTTTATTAAATTTGATAAATAATTCACATCCATTTAACATGAATGTGACTTCTCTCATTTTTGGATACAGTGTTCTATACATACTAATTAGGTCAAATCTGTTAATTGTACTATTATATCTTCTATGTTCCCACTAAGATTTTTATCTTTGTTTACCTCAGCTACTGGAGTAGGTCTATTTAAGTCACCTACTCTGATTAAGGATTTGTGTATTTCCCTTTTTCTTTCAGCTAATTTGTGCTTTATGTTTTCTAATGTCATAAAATTATGTTATGTACATAAATCTAAGATTGTGATATTGTCCTAGTGGGTTTACCAATTATCATTTAAAATGTCCTGTTTGGGGAAGCCTGGGGTGGTTCAGCGGTTAAGCATCTGCCTTCAGCCCAGTGCGTGATCCTGGAGACACGGGATCCAGTCCCACATCGGGCTCCCTGCATGGAGCCTGCTTCTCCCTCTGCCTGTGTCTCTGCCTATCTATCTATCTATCTATCTATCTATCTATCTATCTATCTATCATCTATCTTGTGTCTCTCATGAGTAAATAAATAAAATCTTTAAAGAAAAAAAATAAAATGTCCTGTTTATCTCCAATAATACTTCTTCACTTGAAGTGCAATTTCTCTGGAATTATTTCAGTATACACTATACATCTTTCATCCTTTTACTTTCAATCTTTGTCTTATATTTGAGATATATCTCTTTTAAACATCACATGTTTGTTTCTCCCCATGTCTATTAGCATTTTTCTTGGTAAATTAGGCCAGTAACATTAATGTAAGCACTGATAAAGTAAAGTTTGTATCTTTCTTCTTTTTTTCTATTTGATCTGTTTTACATTTGCTTTTATCATTGCTTGCCTTCTTATGGACAAAACAAACTTCTTTAATACTATTCCATTTTCTAAGTTGTAAACTTGTCATGTATGCATTCTTTTAGCCATTATTGTAGATGTTAAAACGTGCCTCCTTTATTTGATATTCTCATGGAAATTATCAGTACTTCCTTGAAAAATGCTAAACTCTCAGAGCATCTTAAATCTAACATTACTTCTTCCCATCTTTCAAGTTATATTTTAAATTTTTATTTTACAAATGTTCTACAAATACTTTGAACTCGGTAAGACATCGTTTTGTGTAGTTGATATTTATCCACACAATTATCTTTTCCAACTACCTTTCTTCCTACATCTGTTGTCTTGTCTCAGATCATTTCCCTGTTCTTTAAGAACTCTCTTTAGTATTTATTTCGATTCAGGTCTTTTATGACAAATTCTGTTTTTATTTGCTTAAAAATATTTTAAAACCACACTTCATTCTTGAGGCTATTTTCTCTGGGCAAATGTTCTAGACTCACAGTCATTTTCTTTTAAGTTTTTCAATATTGTCTTCCAACTTTCATCATTTCTGCCACAAAGTTAACTGTAAGCCTTAAAGTTCTCTCTTTAAAATTTTTCTCTTTGTCCTTGGTTTGCAGCAGTTTGAGTATGGCATGTGTGTGCTGGTTTTGTTTGATATATATCCTTTTTCGGGTTTGCTGAGATTTTCAAATCTGTGGGTTTGTGTCTTTTATTAGTTTGGGGACATACATAGCCATTATTCCTTCAAATATACTTCTTCCCAATTTTTTGTCTTCTCTGTTACCCCAATTACACATAGATTAGCTTCTTCACTATATGTCACATTTCTTACACTTTATTCTATATTTTTGTATATTTTCTTTTTTATTCTAATTTTAATATTTTCTGTCAACCTATATTATATATAGTTCATTAATCCTATCTTCTGGTATGACCAATCTACTGCTAAACCCATACACTGTATTCTTAATTTCAGAATTATTTTTCAGTTTTATTGTTTCCAATTTGTTTCCTTTTCACAAATTATATTTTTTGAAGTAGACTCCACACTCCTCATGGAGCCCAACAAGGGGTTTGAACTTACAACCCTGAGATCAAGCCCTGAGCTGAGATCAAGAGTCAGACACTTAATTGACTGAGCCACCCAGGCATCCCTCACAAATTATATTTTTATTTTTTTTTTATTTTTTTAATTATATTTTTATTTTTTCATCTTAGTTGCCTACCTTTTCTTTCCTTTTCTTTCCTTTTTTTTTAAGTATTTTTTTCTTTATTTATTTATGATAGTCACACAGAGAGAGAGAGAGGCAGAGACACAGGCAGAGGGAGAAGCAGGCTCCATGCACTGGGAGCCCGACGTGGGATTCGATCCCGGGTCTCCAGGATCGCGCCCTGGGCCAAAGGCAGGCGCCAAACCACTGCGCCACCCAGGGATCCCCCCTTTTCTTTTCTTTACCTGAACATATGTATAGTAAATTCTTCTCTACTAACTTGAATATCTGGATCTACCTATGGTCTCCTTTTAGTATCAACTTATTTTCTTTAAGTTTTTGGTCATATGATATGTCTTTTCACATGCCTAATAATTTTTAAGTTACTTCTGGGAATTACATACTAAAAAATGAAGATGTATGTCATGATGCTATTTTCCATCTTTTAAGGTTCAGTCTTTCCTTAGTCAGGCAAATACAGTGGGAGGCAGAGTAGAAAGCTAATCATCTAATCCAGTCAGGGGCTGAGATAGGTGACTCTGGTCTTCACCATTTGGTGATTTTCAGCAATAGTCAATGCTAGAAGATCTGCTGGCAGTCAGAACTTATTAGGCAGAAGCAGCTACCAAATAAACAAAGAGGATTGTTAGTAAAAAAAATGACCTCATTTTAGACCCCAGTCAAGGATACTGGAGAAATCCTAATTTACTACACGCTACTCCTGGTTTATTAACCAGCCTGTTGCACCAGGAAGATCTATCTTGTGTCATCCTCAGGACCTGACATTATCTTGCACATAACAGATTATCAGTGTTTTTGGAAAGATATCCATGTAGAAGCAAAAAGCATTAGATTGGGAATGGGAAGATAAAATATCTATTCCCATGTTCACCAAATACATCCTTAGGACTCTGGCCAAGTGACATAATTTCTGTTATGTCTCCATTTTCAGTAATATCTACTGTGAGTAGTTGGGCTACAGGAAAGATCAAATGAAAATGAGCATGACAAAGTACTCTCTCCTCTCTCTGTAACTGTAAAATGATTTACAAATATGAGGAGTTTTGGTATTATTAATGCTGATAATGCTCACACCTGCAAATTTATGTTGTGTAATTTGTAATTTAAAAAGTCAAAAATTTGGGATCCCTGGGTGGCGCAGCGGTTTGGCGCCTGCCTTTGGCCCAGGGCACGATCCTGGAGACCCGGGATCGAATCCCACGTCGGGCTCCCGGTGCATGGAGCCTGCTTCTCCCTCTGCCTATGTCTCTGCCTCTCTCTCTCTCTCTGTGACTATCATAAATAAATAAAAATAAAAAAATAAAAATAAAAATAAAAAATAAAAAGTCAAAAATTTGATTAAAGCTGCAGGTGCATTCAAAGATTAAAAACCTTATACATGATCCTTAAGAACCCATAAGGTATGAATGAATAGGACCTATTTGGTCATATTTTCCTTTATGGATTTTACTATGAACTTACCACTTCCCCTATAAATTTACCAATTCTCGCTATTTTCTCAATTTTTGCCTACCTTTTTCTTCTCCTTATCTTCCTACCACATGAATGTAATCAATAACTCAGAAGCTCCCCAAAGCTCACCATTTAGAGATTTTTGTGGAAATTTCATTATATAGGCATGATTGATTAAATCTTGAGCATTGGTGATTGAACTCAATCTCCAGCTCCTCCAGAGGTTGGACAGTTGAGCTGAAAACACTTTCATCACCTGATTGGCCTTCTTGTGACAAGACTCCATCCCAAAGATATCCAGTCCCCCCAATGAGTCATCTCACTAGCAAATGACAGTAAATTCCAAGGGTTTTAGGAGCTATGTGCCAAGAACCTAGGAAAAAGACCACATTATTTATTTTTTTTATTATATCACACTAAGAAATGCAATCACTTCTGATATGTGCACTCTGCAACTATCCCTTATTTAACCATAATTCACTTAGCAGATAAATTGTCCTAAAAAGAAAATCTCAAAACACTATATCACCTTGCCTTTACTAATACTCTAGCTAAAATTTTAGCACCTGTACCCATGGCTAAACTGCATTTATCAGCTACTATCTGAAGCATATTAGTATTGACAGACTTAATGAAATAATCTATAAGATTATTTTTAAAGTGCATTAATTAGAAAACCAGATTAAGGACAATATAATCAACATAGGTACAGATGTGTTTGTTTGCTGATCATTTCTCAATGTTACCAAATATTCAACAACTAAACAGTATGGATATATAATTTTTATCCATCACATTGATAAAAGTTAAATTCAATGTTAGTAAAGCTATGGGGAAATAAATATTCTCATATACTTTAATGTAGGAGGGCAAAATAGTAAAGAATTTTGGGATTCAATTCCACAGTATTCATCAAAATTTAAATATACTTTAATCCACTAATTCCTTCTAGGTATACATTCTAGAGAAATATTTACACATGTGCAAAAAAGGCTCCTACGATAATATTGTTTTATTAATAGCAGTGGTGTAATGTGATAACACCCTAAAGCATCCACCAATAAAATAATTGTTTAAATAAATTCTGGTACCCATTTAGTATATACTTATCAGTTAAAAAGAACAAAACAGATATTTCATTGTCAATATCTAAGATATACAGCCAAATGAAAACTCAGTTTGCAAATATTGTATTATGATCCTAATAAATTTTAACAAGAAAAGTGATATACCCACGTAAATATGTGCAGAAATAGATTTTACAAATGTGTGTGTACATATTATATATATAATATACATTTATAATCATTAAAAACTATTATCTCCTGGAAGAGTATTACTCTGAGAGGCAAATAAGAAAGACTCATTTTTGTGTGGAAGTCTTTCTTGCTAAATTTGTATAATGAAACACTTCATACATTGCTTATGTGAGACATACATATCTCTGACAAAGTAATCCTCAGATCCATTCAGCCTAATTACGTTTAGGCAGTGCCCCCTAAGTCCTATGAACATCACTTTTCAGTGTGGCAGTATGACCTGTCTAGACACTGCTATGTAAATGCATCAACAAATCCTGGGGTACTAACAAATTTAAGGCATCTAATATCCTGCCCATAGCCTCTGAGACCACCCTAACACCCTCAACCTGCACAGCTAAATTGTTTATTTGGATTTGTCACTCACAACCACAGTATCTCTTCTCCTACCGCTTCTCTGTCCATTTTCAACCTATCTATACATTCATTCATCTCTGCTTGTCCTGTGAAGTTAAATTTTCATTTGAATCTTAGCTCTGCCACTATTTGTGTAGCATTAGGCAAGTTACTTAAATTCTATGAAGTCTAGTTTTTTCAACTGTGAAATTATGAAGATAATATCTGCCTTTCAAGATTATTTTAGAGTACTGCATATGAAGCATAGTGCTGGGCTCATATTTACAGCATAATAAATAATATCTGCTATTATTATCTTTGTTTTTCTGATAAGGCAATTTCTTTCCTGGTTCAGGAACCCTGTGATCTGTCATTCCAAAGTTCTTAAGCACTTCATACCTACTTCATGCCTACTCTTAAGGAACTCTTCTGTGGGGAATAATGACAGATATTTTATACAGAGACTTCATTATTCAGTCATAACTGATCAAATTCTGTAGCAGCAGTATCGTTATATACAGTGTGTTCAAGAATCTAAAAGACAGAAAAATATTCCCTTATAATCAAAATAACATTGGGTCATGAGCATGTCTTGTTTTCATTCTGAATACCAGGAGAGAGGCATGCAGAAAAGTAACCAAAAAGGTAAACAAAGTCTTTCTTACAAGATAAAAGAAGAAATGATAGTAGGATTAAAAGTTAATAAGTATTAAGAGCTAAGATGAATCGAATTTTTGCTCAATTCATATGAAGGCATAAAAAATTCTTTTTGAAAGACTATTTATGAAAAACCACATTACATGTAGTATGGGTACTGTGGTCCATGACATTTTTGGTGACATACAGAAATACTTTTGAATTTGATTCCATAGAGCATGTAATTTAAACATTGGCACAATGCTCTAAGTGGGTCCATAAAATCCATGCTGCAGGGCCTAATATCATGCAGGTAAAATCATATCATAATTCAACTCAACTAACCAGGTAATTTTACCCCCAAACCATGCTATTCTACTATAATATTAAAGTTCTACTATGCAGCGAAGTGCTATTTCTCACAGCTTTTTGTTATTTTCATTGTTAATAGATTCAAGAGCACAACCACATATAAATCAGAACATTTTAATGCTTTATTTAAAAATCCATGCTTAAATAATGTTGACTTTGTTACTGCCACTGTAAAAAATTTTTATAACTACATAAGTGGCCACATATTTAACAAGAGAGGCATGGTTCATAAATACTGTAAAGCCTTACCAACAACATGGAACCAAACCTGAATTCTGTGGGCTAAGTATAGGCATCCCCAGTCAAAACAGATACCATCCTTCATAATGCCTGCTCTCTGTGCTGGTGTTCTTTATGCTACTATAAGAGCCCTTATTAGTCAAAGATATCTTCATCTAAAGCTTTCTTTTAGAAACCATATCCTATATAATAAATTAAATATAAATCTCTTTAAACTGCTTTGGATTTTATTCATCTTAAATAAATTTTACATAAAAATCTAAATCAGAAGTAATTTACCCAGGTAAAGACATAGAAGTAAAATAGTCCTTGTCTCATTTTATGCCTTCATATTTCCCCATACCCCTCCTAGGTATAATAACCTATTTCTGAGGTAATACGTATAATTCTGTGACAAATCCACTTCAGCCTTGGTAATGCCCTTCGTTTTGACTTCAAAACATTCACTGGCTCTCATGGATTTGTACTATTTAACACCCAGATAAAGGTAAGCTGCCTTTTTTAATAACGATGGATTACATTTTCTCGTTACATGCTCTTATTCAATTGGATTTTTTCAATTTAAGCATATCTATTCTAGGGGAAAAATGTAATGTCAGTCTGAGAATAATTGTAGTTATTAGAAAAGTAAACATGATGAAACACAAAGTAACATAAACTGAAATTATCTGATTAAATTGCTATGAAAAAGTAGTATTTCCCTGGAAAAATGAAGCATTTATGTGTTCTACATGTTACCTCTCTTTTTTTGTTATAGAATTGTTATAACTTTGCACCTTCTCATAATCAAATACATACAGAGGATGTGGGGATATTTCAAATAAAAATGGAAGTTTAGGGCATATGCAATTAGAGATGTATGTATGGCATTGTATGTTTAGATCCTGATCTGACAGTTCCTAGGCTGACAAACATCTTACTTCTATAGATGCTCTTCCTGAATGCCAATTCCAAATTAAGCCTTAAGATTTTCAATGTACTAGTCCTTATATTCTGATAATATGGCTAAGTTCATTAAACTTATTTGATCGTATAGAGCTCATGTAAATGTAAATAAAAACTACTTTATTACGACCTTTGAATTTGGAACCCTTAAAAATGTGTTCCTATATCAATGATAAATGAATATTTTAAGTTGCTTACTTAATTAATTTTATTAAATCTGGAATAAATCTGTACCAATCGCAATAATAAAATTATCTATGTTTTCAGCATCTATATGACATACGTAATACTAATCATTTTATCTAAGTTTTATATAAACCTCACAAGTATTCTGTACAATAGATATGCTGACCCCTTTTCCAGGGGGACACTAAAGAAACTAAGACTCGCATATGTGAAGGATTTTATCTTAAACTGCTCAACCAGCCAGATGTCTAGGTAGTATTTAAGCTGTGGTCAACCCAATTCTAAAGTATATCATTAGTTTAATACACCACTTAGGGCAGCCCGGGTGGCTCAGCGGTTTGGCGCCGCCTTCAGCCCAGGGCCTGATCCTGGGGACCCGGAATCGAGTTCCACATCGGGTTCCCTGCATGGTGCCTGCTTCTCCCTCTGCTGTCTCTGCCCCCCTCTCTCTCTCTCTCTCTCTCTCTCTCTCTCTCTCTCTCTCTGTGTGTGTGTGTGTGTGTCTCATGAATAAATAAACAAAATCTTTAATAATAATAGACCACTTAGCTTCCCATATTCCTGGTATCCAATTCTGAGACATAAACCCTAGTATTATCCTTGCTTACCACCTAGCACAGTGTCTGACATCTAGTAGGTGCTTAGTAAATGTTCAATAAACGAATGAATGAATGAATACATAATCAAATTTTAGGCTTGGTTAGTCTAGAACATGACTCACAAGTTTGAAATGTACCTATTTTTTGTTTCTTAAAACTAACATGCAAAATCATGAAAGTATTTATCATTGATATAAATTTCATTAAAATCTCATTTACAGCAGCATCTTTCTATTGGAAGAACTGATACATTGCCCACACTTTAAAATACCAGAATATATGCTTTTTCATATTTATTGTAATCTGAGGAATTGGGAATATCAATGTCTTCCACTATTTTCGCTCAAATTCAAATTAGTCATGACTTATTAATGGAACATTGTCTTTTTTGTTGTGTCAAAACTAAATTGAATTAAAACAACATTTTTATCTTCATTCTTTTTTTTTCATTTTTTAAATTTAAATTCAATTTGCCAACATATAGTATAACACCCTGTGCTCATCTCATCAAGTGCCCATTACCCAGCTGCCCCATCTCCCTACTGATCTCCCCTTCTGCAACTCTGTTTGTTTCCCAGAGTTAGGAGTCTCTCATGGTTTGTCTCCCTCTCTAATTTTTTCCACTCAGTTCCCCTCCTTTTCCTTATAATCCCTTTCACTATTTCTCATATCCCACATATGAGTGAAACCATATGATGATTGTCCTTCTCCGATTGACTTATTTCATTCATTCTTTTTTCAGAAATACCAATGTTTAAATCTGATATTTGGGTTTTAAATCATGTTTTTCTGGCCAAAACTCCTTTAAAGAAGAGACTGCAATATTTGTTATTTCCTGTTTGGGGGCAGATCCTACAGCAATGAACCTGAAAGCCCAGCAGGATGCAAGAGTAAGATAAACCAAGTTAAAAAAAGGAGAAGTTCAGGGATAAGGATTTGGGAGTTGGGGGGGGGGGGGGCTGGTAAGAGAGAGAGAGAAACTTGTGTTTGTCTTACTGCCCATGACAGCCATATAGGACATAATCCTGTTTTTGTAGAACTATTTTGTTAAAATAATAAGAATATTGTGTTTGTCTCCTTTAAAACATTTCATAACAGTACACCAAAAGAAAGATATGGAGACCCTCCTGTTTCATTTCCTGTCTTCATAGAATGTTGTGTTACTAAAATATTTTTATTAGAGCAGAACCTGAAGCAATATAAAATGTTTGCTTGAGGATTTATTTTAGTCCCTTTAAGCTGAACTTCTGTAATGAAATCTATTTACAGACATTCCACAGTGCCCTTTGGTTACTAGCTTATGCAAATGAAGTGTGACCCTGGGAATAAACCTCTTGCCCCCACATCATCCTCCCTGGCTTCAAAGGTCTCTAGGCAATCAGTTTTTTAAGTGAAGAGATTTTTTAAGCAGAATTGAAATAGAAAGAGAAGGAACATAACTTGATGTCCAATACTCATACAACCCAATCATTTACTATCTACTATTTTCACATAAATATTTAGACACTAATTTATAAATCCATTTGGAATAAATGTGTTAGTGTGTAATGATTTTTTTTCAGTCTCTTCTTTTACTTTGAATCCTAGAAACTAGAGACCAATATTAATCAATAGTCATTTAGTCTAACTTCATTTCTTACTTGTTACTTGAGCTAAAGGTCACTAGATTAGGACAGAATGGTTTAGTGATAATAAAACCTTCTGTGATGATTATACTTTCACTGAAAATACATTTGTCCTGAGCATCAGAATAATCAAAGTAATCAAGAAGATTTATATGATTCTGTGAGGACAATAACTACATATATGTTTAATATATTACTTGAATATTATTAAAATTAGAATATATTGAATTAGAAGCAATTTTAGGAAGTAAAATAATGGATCTAATTTTTTAGAGAATAGTAATGAAATTAGATAATTGATTGTATCTTCAGATGTATTAATGGTAAAACCTGCCCCAAATTTTTTAATGACAATCATCATAACAAACTATAATTTTAGGGAGTTCCTTCCTACTGGACAATATCATGAAAAAGAAAAGTAATGTTAATTTGAGATAAGTTGTTTAAAGGCATGATGACCAGTGGATTCAAATCAGCCAGCTCTTGGAAGGCTCCAGGAATCTCAAGGTCAAAGTGTTACCTCAAGATATTGTCAGAACTTTGAAATAATCCAAGAGGACTTTGAGATTTGTAGGCTAAAGATCTTTTCTGTAACAAATCAAGAGATAGCAAACCACAAATGGACTAACTATATAATCTGGCCAAATTGCATGGAAAAGACATTTGAAATTCCCTGAATATATATATATATATATATATACTTTATATAAAGTATATATATATATATACTTTCATTACTACTTTTTTACTTATACTTTTTATAAAGTATATATATATACTTTAATTCCTTATTTAAGTCTGTCAAATCTTTATCATTTTAAATGAAATATAGAGCTTCATTAAAATGAAATGTTACCATTTAAACTGGTTTTTTTTATAGTCTGCTTTTTGTAAAAGGTCATCAAATTTATGTCATGGAATATTACTTTAGGTCTTTTATAGTCAGTATTTTGGAAAGGTGACTGTTGTATAGTCAGTATTTTGGAAAGGTGACTACTGACATCTTGCAATATATAAGTTTCTGTAAAACCCTTACTTTCAAAGGATGTCAACACCACAGCCATCTGCCTGGAAGGAATCAGAATGGGATCCAGAATGGGATTAACAGTCCTGAATACCTTGCCCGCAACAAATGACTGAAAGGCAGGGACTAATAAATGACATCCCAAAATAGGTGCCAGAAGTAGATACTAAAACCCAGAAGGTCACAGTGAGTGATGAGTCAAAATAAGTTTTTTGCACCTGTGAATACTATTGATTTTGAAGAAGAAACATACATGGAGACTAGAAAAAGGGAGAATGGTGTAACAAAACTAAGAATCAATAATTCAGAAGAAAGCATAGCAGAGCAAACCAAAATCACGCCTAAACTTCACTAACAATTTGTAATGCTAGAGAAACTAAAAATCCAATAGAAAAACAACAACAACAACAAAATGTGCCACAACCTGTGAAAAGTAGGAAAACCAGTGGAAACATGCAATAATTTTAAAAATTCTTGAAAAAATGTTTAAAAATATATAATTCCAATTTAATATTTGAACAGATCATATTCCCTTCAGAAGCATTTCCCCAAACAGACACTTAACTGTTAAGCTTTTAAACCTCAAGGGCAAAGAAAGATTTGAGAATAATTTCAATTGTGAACATTGGTCGCCAGACTAAGAAGGGGTTGGGAAGATGCTCAAAGATAATGATCTACTCCTACAGGTGCAGCAAGGAAGATAGAGAACAGAATAAGAAATGACAATATCCTTTGGAAAGATGATAGAAATCCCGAATTCCATAAAATAGTCACGGCGTCTAACTTTTTAAGGTTCTGACCACCATCACAAAAAACACATCTTGTTTCTCACATGGTTTCAGAAGTGCCTGCTCTGAACCACACTTAGAAGTCAAGTAGCAAAACAGGATCCCCAGCAGCAAAGCCCTGGAATATGTCACCTTTACCAACTGTATACACCGCTCATCACATTATTCACCAGAAAATAATAATCTGGGCTAGTTTTCCTCAGTGGGTTAAAAATGTCAAAGAACAAAGTCAGAGGAAACACTAAAAATTCACAGAAATGTATCATCAATGCAGATGTCTGGGAAATATAATGTCAGTTAACAGAGGAGGGTATTTGAAAAAAGAGTTTACCTCTTTTGACCAAACTATGACTATGTATAGAGAGGTCATTATGCTGGGATATTTCAGCCGAACTTCTTTAGCAAGTCAAGTGCATTCTGATAATTTAGGTCAGTAGGTGTCACTTCAAAGACTACAAGAAACCGAGTGTTTTCTTCTCTACAAATACATAGATCGAAAATATGGCTGCCCTCTAGATAGCTGAATCCTGGATAATTTGGGTATGTTATAGGATGCAAATATAAAATAAGGAGGCACCTGAGGTCTAAGGAGATTGATATAAAAAATAGCTTGTACCTTTTTTTACTACATTTATGAAATATGCCCCACGCTTTTATAAGTACAGCTATTACTAAGGAGATGGTAGATCATTTTCAAAGGAAGTCCAAGACCATAGTGGTTCTAATCAGAGTCTGATAGGAGTAAAGAGCAATGTCCTGCAAGTCAGAGGAAGTCTAGGCTGTTAACTCAAGTTTCAACAAAAACTGAAGGCTTTCCTGAAAGTAATTATGTTGGACACTATGTGTGATTGACATAGGAAGACCTTTTTCACTCACCCTGGCCCAGTGGTTGTGCTATAGTGACAATGACTGGTATATAAGCATATATACATAAAGACTTACTTTTGCAAAGTGGAGTAGCATCTAGCAGAAAGTATAAAGCATGATATGGCAACTATTTGCCCAAGGGAATCAAAGGCATTAGTGAACTGAAAGAACTTTCAATGTTCCCTATATGCCTAGTACTGAAAGTAAAACTAGCCTCCCTCTTAGCCTTAATGATTTTCAAGGCTTTGGGGGCAGTTAAGAAGAAGGTGTACTAAAAAGTACTAAATCAAGTACTAAAAAGAAAGTACTTGATTGATTAAAATATATCTTGGGTTTGTGGAAAAGGACATATTACTTAAAAAAGAATATCAGTCTCAGGCACCTGGGTGACTCAGTTGGTTAAGGGTCTGACTTTTGATTTCAGCCCAGGTGATGATTTCATGGTTGTGAAATCAAACTTGGCATTGGGCTCCACACTGGGTGTGGATCCTGCCTAAGATCTCTTTCTCCTTCTCCCTCTGCCCCGCCCCCATGGTGCGTGTTCTCTCTCTCTCTCTCTCTCTCTCTCACAAAAAAAATAATAATAATAGTAATGATAACAATAATAATAATAATATCAGGCTCTTACATGGCTTTTATCATATTCATCAGAAAGTTGTATCCTCATTCTCACATCTTTTTGTTTTCAAGGTTGCGTTATATTCTATTATCTGAAGATCTTTACTGAATTGTACTCCTTTTTTATTATCTCACACAGACTCAAATATCTACTTTCTAAAAAGAAGCTACTGGTACAAACTTCCATTAACAGGCATCTTATCTGTATATTACAGTATCTAATTCCAGTTGATAAATTATTTTCATTTGGTTACATTTAATTCCAGTTTCCAACTAATAACATCTTTCAAAATCTTGTTTAACCTTCCCACAGAATAAAATTACTTTTATTTTAGCTTGAAACGAATTTCATTTTCAGGGGATATTGAAGCACAACAAAAATCATATTTGGTTAAGTTATCTCCTTTTTGGAACAAACTTGTCTTAAAAATCAACTTTAGAAGATATATTTATTTTTTATATTAAGACCTTGAGTTGTACTTTGATGTCATTGGAAAAAAAAAAGAATTTTCATGTACTTTTATTTACATCTATTGTCATTTCATTATTAAAATTTTCATCTGTTTTAGCCCCCTTAGGCTAAGGAATGGCTACAGTAACAAATAATCCCAGATAATTTCTATCTTTGAAAAGTAAGTAAGTAAATAAATATATATATATAATCTGCACTAGTTTTCATCTTTTTTAGATTCTACTATTTTTATCTGTTTTTTTTTTATCTTTATTTCTTCCCACTCATTTGACTTTGTCACACTAAAATGTATAACAAGCATGAAGTTTATATATGAGGGGGGAGAGAAAAAGAAAAAATATCTAATTTATAAGTGGTGGGCAGCCCGGGTGGCTCAGCGGTTTAGCGCCGCCTTCAGCCCAGGGTGCGATCCTGGAGACTCAGGATTGAGTCCCACGTTAGGCTCCCTGCATGGAGCCTGCTTCTCCCTCTGCCTGTGTTTCTGCCTCTCTCTCTCTCTCTCTCTGTGTGTCTCATATGAATAATAAATAAAATCTTTAAAAACAATAATAATAATAATAATTTATAAGTGGTATCCAGGAAAGTCTATCTAAAATGTTCCTACAGATCCTGGAGAAAGAAACTCCAAGACTTTATTTGACATAGCACTGTGTGTCTCTATAACATGATTAGAAAATCATCTTATAATCCATCCATCCATGAAAAAGATAATTTTTCAAAGACTATGGATCATGTATAACAAAAATTTATCATGCTTATACAGGTCTAAATATCCATTTTTCTAAAAATAAATATGTGATTATTAGGTATTACAACTAAATATTGCATATATTAGATTTATGCCAAACATACCACTACACACAATTCTTTAACATAAAGTAATTTGAGCAAGAAAAAAAGGAATATAGAAAAGGAAGACAATCACAATTCAAGAAACATAATTTACTTAAAGCAGTCTCCTCAAAAATAAAATAAAGAATAGTAACCATATTATTTTCAGAAAGTCCATAACATTTTAAGTATATTTTATGTATCTTTTATGTATCCAGTTTTTTGCTAATGGTCATCCTCAAGGCAATTATTTTTCATTACTATGTATGTTGATGAACATATACATACAGCATCCATTCTTGATAAAAATTCTCAACAAAGAAGGGTAGAGGGACCACACCTCCACATCATAAAGGCCATATACAAAAAAACTCATGTCTAATATCATCCTCAATGGGGAAAAACTGAGAGAGTTTTTCCTCTAAGATCAGGGACAAAACAGGGATGTCCACTCTTATACTTGTTATTTATTTATCATAGTACTGGAAGTCCCTAAGTAATCAGACAACAAAAGAAAAGGAATCCAAATCAGCAAAAAAAGTCAAACTTTCACTCTTTGCAGATGATGTGATACTTTATGCAGAAAACCTGAAAAACTCCACAAAAAAATTGTTAGAACTGATACGCAAAATCAGCAGAGTTGTAGGAAAAAAATCAATATACAGAAATCTGTTGCATTTCTAGACAGTCATAATGAAGCAGCAGAAAGAGAAATCAAGGAATCAATCCCATTTACACTGCACCACAATCTATAAGATATCTAGGAATAAACCTAACCAAAGAGGTAAAAGATCTGTACTCTGAAAACTATAGAATACTTATGAAAGAAATTGAAGATGATACAAAGAAATGGAAAAACATTCCATGCTCATGGATTCAAGTACAATATTGTTAAAATGTCTTCACTACCCTAAGCAATCTACACATTTAATGCAGTCTCTATCAAAATACCACCAGCATTTTTCACAGAACTAGAACAAACATTCCTAGAATTTGTATGGAAAAACAAATGACCCTGAATAGCAGAAGCAATCTTGAAAAAGAAAACCAAAGGTGAAGGCATCATAATTCTAGACTTCAAGTCATATTACAAAGCTGTAGTCATCAAGACAGTATGATACTGGCACAAATATAGACACATAGATCAATAGAATAGAAAAGAAAATCCAGAAATGAGCCAACAACTTATGGTTAACTAATCATTGACAAGGCAGGAAAGAATATCCAATGGAAAAAAAGTGTTTTCAAGAAATGGTGCTAGGAAAACTGGACAGCAGCATACAGAAGAATGAAACTGGGCCACTTACACCATACACAAAAATAAATTCAAAGTGGATGAAAGATCTAAATGTGAGACAGGAAACCATCAAAATCCTATAGAACAACCTCTTTGAACTTGGCTGAAACAACTTCTTACTAGATGTGTCTCCAGAGGCAAGGGCAACAACAGCAAAAAATGAACTACTGGGACTTCATCAAGATAAAAAGGTTCTGCAGAGCAAAGGAAAGAATCAACAAAACTAAAGACAGCCTATGTGATGGGGGAAGGTACTTGCAAATGACATATATGATAAAGGGTTAGTGTACCCAAAATCTATAAAGAATTTATCAAACTCAACACCCAAAAAAATAATAATCTAGTTAAGAAATGGGCAGAAGACACAGATAGACATTTTTCCAAAGAAGACATCCAGATGTCCAACAGATACATGAAAAGATGCTCAACATCACTCATCACCAGGAAAATACAAATCAAAACCATGATGAGATATCACCCCACACCTGTCAGAATGGCTGAAAATAACAACATAGAAAACAACGGGTGTTGGTGAGGATGTGAAGTAAGGGGAACCCTCTTACACTCTTAGTAGGAATGCAAACTGGTACAGCTAATTTGGAAAACAGTATGTGGTTTCTTCAAAAAGTTAAAAATAGAAGTACCCTATCATCCAGCAATTGTACTACTTAATATTTACCCAAAGTATACAAAATATTTATTTAAAGGGACACATGCACCCCAATGTTTATAGCAGCATTATCAACAATAGCCAATTATAGAAAAAGCCCAAATGTCCATTGACCTATGAATGGATAAAGAAGAGGTGGTGTATATATATATATATATATATATATATATATATATATATATATTATTCAGCCATCAAAAAGAATGGAATCACCATTAGCAACGATGTGGTTGGAGCTAGAGTGTATTATGCTAAGTGAACTAAGTCAGTCAAAGATAAATATCATATTATTTCACTCATAGGCAGAATTTAAGAAACAAAAAATATGAACATAGGGGAAAAGGGATGGAAAAAAAGCAAACCAGAAAACAGACTCTTAACTATAGAGAAAAAACTGAGCTTCACTGGAGAGGAACTGGGCAGGGGATGGCCTAAAGGAGGGATGAGTATTAGGGAGAGCACTTGGGCAGCCCGGGTGGCTCAGGGGTTTAGCGCTGCCTTCAGCCCAGGGTGTGGTCCTGGAGACCTGGTATCAAGTTCCAAGTCAGGCTCCCTGCATGGAATGGAGCCTGCTTCTCTCTTTGCCTGTGTCTGTCTGTCTGTCTGTCTCTCTCTCTCTCTCTCTCTCTCTCTGTGTCTCTCATGAATAAATAAAGTCTTTAAAAAAAAACATAAGGAGAGCACTTGTGTTGAGCACTGGGTGTTATAGGTAAGTGATGAATCATGAAATTCTACTTCTGCAACCAATATTTCACTATATGTTAACTAGAATTTAAATAAAAATTTGAAATAAAAAATTCCACATACATTACAATTAATCTACAAAAATTTACTATTTCTAATAGTGGCGTGTTTTAGGGGCTTAAATAATATTTGAAAGTAATATCTCAAATCCTCCTGCATCTCTCAGTATACTCCAATATATCAATCAATCAATAAAAGAACTTCAAGGGTCAAAGTTTCCCCATATCCAAACCCTAGGATTACTGCAGGATTTAGCACTAGGTTGAGTTAAATGTGAGTTACATAGATTACTTCTGTCTTTAGATATTACCAAATGGGAATCTTTTAATTTTGATAAAAGAGCAACAAGCAAGAATAAAACAATCCCTACCTCCTTCTCAATCAACAGACAAATCAACCACCAGAGGTGAAAGAATGATGTGTGACCTAATAGTGTGTATTCCATGACTTTCCCATCATCATTACCCAACAATTATTGAACATTATCATGTGCCAGGTGCTGATGATATAATGACAAGCAGAGGAGAAGTTCAAGGGAAACTTCGCAAAGAAGTTTAAATTTCAAAGAATGAATTTTAAAGAATGGATGTGATTTTGCCAGATAAGCAATGGAGACTAACAAGAATAGAAAAAGATGGAAAAGAGAGAGAAGGTATTCTAGGCAGAAGGACCATCATAGGCAAAAGCATGGAGGTACAAAACAACATAGTAAATTATTGATGTTCCAATTAGTAGGATGCGTATTGCTAGGGAACAGGTTGTAGATGAGATCATCAAAGGGCATGGGTAGAACCACTTCATGGAGGGCTTCACATATCTTGCTAAGGTTTTTAGATTATCCTCTGGTCAATGGAGCATGAGTGAAGGGTCTTAATGATAAAAGCTACATAATACATATACATTTTGGAAGAAGAATTCTGGCCGGGATATGAAGGATGCACTGGAGAAGATTAAGCTGGAAGAATAATATCAGGAGATATTTTTAAAATCCAGAAGAGAGAGGTTTTTTTGAAAGGTCCCACCAAAAGCAAGAGTAGTGAGTATAAAGAGAGAGTCTAAAATATTACCTAGAGTTAGAACTAACAGGGCTCATGTATTTATCAGATTTGGGTTTGGATGGAAAAGTCAAGCCTGATTAGGAGAGACACAAGCCTAGGAAGATGAAGGCAAAAGCCAATGAATCCAATTTGGGATCTGTTACTCATGAGGAACCCACGGTACATCCAAGCATCTATTAGAAAGAAGATGGCATTTTTAAGGATCTGAAACATCTCTGTTTAAGTTTCTTTTTCCAGGGTCCCTGAGTGGCTCAGTTGGTTAAGTGTCTGACTCTTGGTTTTGGTTCAGGTCATGATCTTGTGGGTTGTAGGATCAAGCCCTATGGCAGGCTTCCCACTCAATGGGGAGTCTGCTTGAAGATTCTCTCCCTCTACCCCTCCCCCAATTTAAGTGCCCTCTCTCTCTCTTTTTCTTCATCTCCCTCAAATAAATAAATAAATCTCTAAAAAAAAGAGTTTCTTTTCCCTTAACAGATACTTTGAAAGGGTAAGATAAATATCTTATAAATATCACCTTGAAGCTGTTTGAATGCCTGCATATAGAATTTATTTGCTTCCTTAGGAAAATTGTACAAACCTCTTATTCTTTGAACTAGATAGGGCTCACATGCCAAGTTATGATTTCTATTCTTTTAAGTGACAAATAACTGTACTTGCCCCTTGATTTGGCAACTGATTCTTTGTTTCACTGATAGCATTTGTCTCCATACTTTTGCTTCCCACCAAGATTAGACTTGCCCATGGCCTATGAAGTAATCTAAACTGTTTTGTATTTTTAAAGACTAGTAGAGGAGACACCAATGATTGGACGTCCTCAAAATTTTACTCAGTGGTTTGAATCATCATAAATATTCTCTGGACCCATCTCAACATTTGACCAATTCTTCCCATTAAGTCATACTAAAACAAAATACATTGTCTCAATAATTACTATATTCAACAACCTAAAATTAAGCATATTACCACAATACTGTGGTACAATTAGAAAGAAATCATCTCCTTTAACAAAGTTGAGGAGATACTGGTAATAGAGACGTAGAAGAAATTTTTAGAAAATATTTTTTGCAATTGCAGGAAAAAGGTCTATCATGCCTCATGAAACAACTAAGCCCTCTTTTATTTCATTTCATTCCAAAAAAAAAAAAGCCCAAAACTAAGCATAGTTCTAAATACTGCCATTAAAATTGTATTTAGATTTTAATTTCTGCTTAGTTAATACTGCATTCATTCTTAAAATACACAAATTGTCACTACTAAAAGTACAACATCTCCCTAGAATGTGATTTTTAACAATGAATAGCTTGTTATAACTAGCTAATGTTGCTTTGCAAACCCAAAACCTTTTAGTAAGTTTATATAAAAACACTGATAAGGTCTTCAAAACATTTGTGATTAAGAACCCGCGATGCAATAATACTGTAGGAGAACTGCCGACAGTAGCTTCTCACTGCCTGCCAAAGTCTATGACTCTGTTTTAAGATTATGAAAGGCCATTCATTTTGTTTTCATGAACTTAAAGATGACTTAACCAAATCCCGTAACAGTAGTTAATGGTTCTTAATTATATGATGTGATTAAAAAAAAAGAAGAAGAAGAAGAAGAAAGCCTTATTCACTGAAAGGCAGTATTATTACTAAAATTGTCTAATTTTATATGATAGTAAAATTAAAAGATGACACAGCAAAGATGGAAAAATACCCCATGAGGTGGTTAAACAGCATCCAAAGTTTTCACTTCCCTATGCCAAGTTTTAATTCAGGGAATCAGTCTTAGTTGCACACAATTTTAGGGAAACATGAAATTAAGTTTTGGAAGCAGAATTCATAGCTAAATAATTTCATCCAAAATCAGTTCTTTAGGGATGCCTGGGTGGCTCAGTTGGTTAAGCATCTGCTTTGGGCTCAAGTCATGATCCTGGGGTCCTGGTATTGAGCCCCAATTGGGCTCCCTGCTCAGCAGGAGGTCTGCTTCTCCCTCTGCCTCTCCCCTCTGCTCATGCTTGCGCTCGCTCTCTCTCTCTCTCTCTCTCTCTCTCTCCCCCTATCAAATAAATAAAATCTTTTTTAAAAATCAGTTCTTCATTTATTTATGAAGAAGTTTGTTTTGCATCATTCCTTGAATTTGCTAGCATTTCCATGATTAAAATTTTGTCTTCAAAGTTGAATGGCAGCATACTCATATCTTGAGTAATCTTCATTGTTATAACTATATATCCAATAATAGTTTCAATAAAAATCAAAGTAATCCTTGGCTTTCAAGGATTGGATAGGATTTAAAACATGAACATGATAAGCATACTTTAGATTGCCTACAACATTTCCTTTGATGTATCTGATGTATTCCTCTATTTTTTTCAAACCTATGTAAAGACACTGGCTATTCAAGAGTTTCTAGTCCTTGTCTGTCTTTTGAATTTATATAATAATAACTACTATTCATTGAATGTCAAGTATGTGCTCACCTAAGTTCTTCATTTGATGCTCTAGAAACCCTATGAGACTGATATTTTACCCTTCATACTAACAAACAATGAAGAGCTTGAAGCTCATAGAAGTTAAACTATATCCTCAAAACACAGTCTAAGAACAGAAACAGGATTCAAATGTAGTTCCAAGTGACTCTGAAATTTGGGCTCTTCTACCACATAATGCTTCTTGTCATATATCCAACTCTCCGTAACTGTTCCACCTTAAACTGCAGCATAGTTTTAATATGACTTAAACATTATTAGTAGTTATATGGCTTAAATATTATATTCATTTACAGGAGTGTCCGAGTTGGACAATAGTTTATATGGTCACCCTACCTTTAGGTCAATATACATCTATAACTAAATGCATATCTTTCCAACCATCTCCCAAAATGTGCCCTTATTGTGATATCCTTTACTCCTGTGGATGTCACCATAACATCCATTCACCTGCAAAAATCTGAACACAGGAATAACTTAACTCTTTCTTTTTCTCTTTTTTCATATCCAATCACCATGCCTTTCCTTTCTTCTACTTACTATCTTTCAAATCTAGGTTTTCTCCAGTTATGCTTCCAATATCTTAGTTCTGACACTCACAATGTCTTTCCTGGACTATTATAAAAGTTCTCAACTGATATTTGTACTTACAGTGTAACCTATCTCTAAACCAATCTCTATATCACAATTAGTATGAGCTTTTAAGAGGACATATCTTATCATACACCCATCCTCTGTTTATCCCCTGAATAAACTCTTGTTTGGTACAACACTTGGCCCAAAACTCTCAAGGAACCTATTGTAGTTATCAAGTTGAGCTTTGAGGTTCCCTCTAATTTTGCCAATTTCTCATCTCGTGTCATCTCCATGTGTAAGAGATGATGGAGTGATGATCTACCTCTTCTCTTTTACAATGTTCTTTTGTCCTTTTTCCCTTTTCCTTTAATGTCTCCCCAATTGAAATTAAACTCTTAAAAAAAAACTTCTTTGATTACTTCCCAACTCTTACTCTGTTTGGGCTAAATGTTTTTCCTTTTAGCTCCATAATATCCAATGCATAACCACATGATCGTATAATGTTCTGGTTACTTGTCTGCCTTGCTGAGTAGACTAAAGGCTCTTTGAGGTGGACCTTTCATCTTTTAATTCCAATATCCATGACTAGATCTGGCACATAATAAGTATACATCAGATTTTTATTGCTGATAATAACAAAATATTTATTTATTGAATAGGATTAAATGAAAGATGATGATGGTGCTAAAGAAAGGCAATCTATAAGGTTTAATGTACCTATGATTTTTATAATACATACTGGGAAATCTGAGAACAAAAGATATCTATATAATGACATTTAAGGTTTTCTTTCTTTTTAAAGCCATGATACGTAGCCTTGGTTTATAATAATATCTATTCAAGGGGTAAGTGGGTAACTCAGCTGGTTAAGCATCTGACTTTGTCTCAAATCATGATCTCAGGGTCCTGGGATCAAGCCTCGCATTGAGTTCCTTACTTAGTGGGGACTCTACTTGTGCCTCTTCTTCCCCTATAGTCCCTTACCCTGTTTGCACTCTCTCTGTCTCACTCTCACATTAAATAAAATCTTTAAAAATAAAAATTAAAAAAATAAAACATTTTAAAAATAATAATCTATTCAAATGATAGTGACATAGAATTTCAGAACATGAAGGAAACATGGAAGCTAGTCTAGTGATTTTCAATACATCATTTAGCATTAGATCAAAATCATACTCAGATCCCCGGTACCTGAACAATTTACAATCTACAGCTATTGCTTGAAAGTTAAAAGG
The DNA here is from genome assembly GCF_018345385.1 of Vulpes lagopus. Lineage (NCBI taxonomy): Eukaryota > Metazoa > Chordata > Mammalia > Carnivora > Canidae > Vulpes > Vulpes lagopus. The sequence goes on from NC_054829.1 coordinate 107,794,158, forward strand.
ATAGTAACTGCCAGAATATGAAATGTCTTGCTTCTTCTACTTCTGTGCTCCTTTCACTAGACCTCTGGAGGTTATAAGGCTCCAAAGAGCACAACTGTATAAACTTAAACCTAGTTCAAAATCTTTTCTGACAAAAAAGGAAGTTCAAACCTTGAGAAGGTTGTGATATTCCCAAGAGCATCAAGTGATGTGAGGCTAGACATGAATCTCTGGTCCCTAGGCCTATATTCTAAACCTGGTTTCACACTGCTTCTAGAAGAGAGACAGCTCAACTCTGGGAGCACCAGAAAAATATTCCTATCACCTAGGTAAAACAGTAGTACTAGAAAATGTGGACATTAAATAAGTGTTAGTGTGAATTTGTCTTACACATCACATTGCCTGCAATGCTAATATCTGACCAAACACTGTGTATTGCAGGCTGCCAGGTACACTATTTCCTTCTGCCAAGCATTCAGCATAGCTTCTTACAGATTTATTCACCATAAGAGTCAATAAAACATAATTACAATATTAATTTGATGGAATCCCATAAATGTAGGCTCTCTCTGAATCAGTGGCATTTTAGAGGGAAAAAAAATACAGTATGAGCAACAATGGGAGGTATCTCTTTTAAAATTGGCCATAAATTGTATTGGCTTTTGATATGGGTTGAATTGTGTGCCTCCAAAATTCATATGTTGAAGTCCTAACTACTAATATCTCAGAATAAGGCCTTATTTGGAAATAGGGTCACTGCAGATATTAGTTAAGATGAGGTCATACTGGAATAGAGTGAACCTAAACTGATACGACTAGTGTTTTTGTAAAAAGGGGAAACTTGGAGATACACATAAGAAGAATGCTATGTGAACGCTATGTGAAAATTGGAATTATGCTTCCACACACCAAGGAATTGACAGATCCTAGAAAAAAAATCCCAAAAATAATTCTTCCCTAGTGGAAGAGGCAGCATAGCTCTGCTGACACCTCAATCTCAGACTTGCCTCCAGAACTAAGGCAATACATTTCTGTTATTTAAACCACTCAGTTTTGGGCACTTTGTTACAGCAGTTCTTACAAAATAATATAATTCTAGATCTTTAATTGCTCTCAAGGGGAATCTTTCTCAATCATCTAGTTAGTAAGTCACATGCCAAAAATTAGATCTCTTTACTTCAATGTTCCAGTTGCTTTGCTAGAACTTGATCCAGAAGAATAAGTAAAAAAGCATTACAATTTTATAATTTCCATATACAGAGGATGACCTGAATATAGAATACAAAATCACAAAAATACAGACAGTCCAGTGTGTTACAAAAATTAATTATATCTGGAGCCTGGTCATACTGCTCTATTGATTAAGCTTCACATAACTGGACACAAAACTTTATGGCCTTCACATATATTTTTACCCCATTTTATCATGATCTAATTGCCACATTTAAAAACCTTATTTCTACCTACAGACTATAACATTTGAACAAGCTTTAAAATATTCCAGCATAAGATATCTTTATCTCTACTCCCTACTTTATACTATCCCTTGGTCTCTCTTCTTATGTATGATTTTACCTTTGCAAAAATTATGTTAAATATTTTTAAAAGTTTGTTTCAGATCAAGCAGTGATCTAAAAGTAAACACCTGTCTACTTTCTTTCAAAATTAGTAAACACTATTTTATAAACTTCATATATACTCTAGAGAAGATATTTTTTAATCAGACAATGAAATTAAGTCCCTTATAAACAGACATGATATTTAAGTATTCATTTTTCCTTCTCACACAAACATATGAACCAGGAAAGAGGACTATTATATTTCTAAATATCATCTCTTTGTATTTTTTCAAGAGGCATACCTGTTCTCCTTGAAATTTTTATTTCTGTCCTATGTTAGAATTATGTCAGTGTCACTGCCTTCATACCAAGAGAAGATGACCAGCACTGTGGTACAGGTAATGATCTTTCCAACTTTTCAAGAGTTGAGTTTGTCATTGCTTTTCTACAAGACCACCTAAGCAGCACAGGGATTCAGAATCTCCCAATTATTATATAATCAGCTCACAAAGGGAAATGCATAAGTTTAGGCAAATCATTTGATTTAGTTCAGCAAATGTAATTACTGAGAGCATACTATGTGTCATCATTGTGTTTGGCATGGGGTAAACAAATATAGAAGAAAATTCTTGAGGAACTTATAATCTAGAGATACATAAATAAACAGATATTGGCATAAGGTGGTAAGAAAAAAAATAATAATGTGCCCAAGGTTCTGTGAAACCTAGAGATGAGTGTTATGAAACCATTTGGCCCATCTGAGAGTTGTTCACAAATTTCCTGGAAAAGATGATGTACCTGTGCTAACTTTGGATAAGAGCCTGGTCAACAGGGAAGTTGGGATAGTTCTCTCAGGTAATGGAGCAAGATGAAGTACAGTACAGAAGTGCAGTCAAATCTGGTTTCTCTGAAGTAGACACTAAGTCCAAGATATTATTAGGATCAATACTTGTGGAAGAGAACAGGAAGAAGCAGGTTTAGGAAGAGGGGAAAACTAACTGTGATACAGGATGTTCAAGCCTCTGTCAACACCTTGGGGAGCTCTGGAGCCATACTTTATATCCTTCCCTGGCTCTGTCAAAAGATACCAAATGCCCAGAGGGGTGTGACCTTTGGTATGACCTTAGCACTCTGAAGCTAAGGTAGTCAGAAAAAGACTAAGTGCTGGAGGCACCTGGGCAACAGATCCTTCCTAGCAGGAATCTGGGCAGACCATGTTCCTCATTCACCGTAAACGTAAATCTAGCAGATGTCCAGTATTATTAGATAGTAAATTTTCATGTGGAGGATTGGAGGAAATGAAGCTGAAAAAAGTCAATTTTCACAATTTTCAAAGACATGTTCTCACAATAATGTGCTGTCGCTAAAGAAAGCTGATTGTACATCTCTTTCCAACTTTACATTTGGTGACATCACTTTGGTATCTTGAAATCATCCTTGGTGAAAGTATTTGCACCACAGAAATTGACAAAAGTTACAAATCAGAGCTACATTTTTCTGAGAACCTGTTTTCCATAAACACGGGTTTAAATTATAATGAATAAAAGCCCTGGATAAGACAGCATTCTACAACTTGCCCAAAATAAGAGAGGTCATAAACAATAAGTCCCATCTCTTTATACTGAGAGAAGTTAAAACTTCTAAACTTCTAAAACTTTTGCCTTTTCCTTTTCTTCTGCTACTAACCTCATTTATGCCTTGGTAAAATTGCAGTAGTCTCAGAGGATAATTCATTCATTACAAGTATTTTGTTTTCATGCTATTCAAGAGTATGTACTGAAGGTATACTATGTGTTAAAAACTAAGTGTGAGTATTCGATGGTAAGCAAACAATAGTGCCTGTTCTTAGAGTTATAGTTGAGAGACATGTATTAGTTTAAAAACATCATGAAATAAATGTATATGGTGATAACTTTATGAAGACTAGACAATAAAAGATATTTAAATAATATCTTTGACGTCTTACCCTTTTAGATCACTAAATAGTATAAAATAAAACATCAGTGTCAGACACTAAGAATTAAAGTAATGATAGTTTCATCAAAAGCCAATTATAAATATTATTAAGAAATTTTATCTTATATATTCTTATGAAAAACCCAGCTAAATAGAAATTGATTCTTTTTTCCTAAAAATGTCCATACATGTCCCTTGGCAATCACAGTATCTCTTTTTTTTTCGTGTACTGTATCATTACATTCATCTGCTGTACCATTACAAAGATATAGACATAGAGAAATTTGAATATTATTGAAAATCAGAAATTTTTTTCCTCAGGCCACTGTTACTGACATTAGAAATAATATCTCATATTAGAAGCATAAAATTACATTAAAATAAACTCTCAGGTATAGCATTCAGTTTTTCTAAATAATTCTCTTGTTGAATATTAGTAAAATTCTTTGGTTAGAACAAAAGTTTAGCAAAGAAAATGCTGCATTTCACCTTCAAGTTTGTATCCATGTACACATGGATTACATGAAAAAAAATATCTGAATCCTATTTGCTGGCATTATTTTAGGGGAAAGGTAATATTTTGTACTTGGGATTCCTGATCTATACTTAACTATACCTGAAAGAGAAATTTAACATCTGTTCATGATATCACATTTCCTATGCGTAGTCCTATCCATAATGTGCATCCAGTTACAAGCATATATCAAAATCCTGTTTTAGAGGATTTGGAAAGTAACACTTTCTATTTGGGACACTTCAATTATGTGCTTGTGAATTCTGAGCAGATAAAAAAATAATTAATCCATGACAATCTGATTCTACTTCCTATGGTCAAGATTTAGATTGAACAAGATTTTGTCATTTTTAATATCTATTATCTTCACCCCAAAGTCATTACAAAATACATCTCCAGAATCAGATAAAAATTTATAAGTGTTACCACTGTGGATTGCACCAAAGAGTTAAAGCACCCCAACACATTATACATATATTCATACATATGGCCAAAGGGATACCATTCTCATTTTTCATCATCAAGGCATTTATAAGACTCCTATCTTCTTTTGCTTTTGTGACCTCTAGTCAGAAAGGCCAAAGTAAATAAAGGTCAAGATAGATGTCAAATCAAGCAATTACTACACAGGGAACTTGGCGGTGACCTTCAGATTAGAAATGGTGACCTGTCACAGCAACAGGGGAAAACCTTCCTGCAACACCTTCTCCTGTTTTATGAAATACAATATAGATTCACAGCCTAGACTGAAAAAAAATTGATATCCTTCATTTGCGTTTTAATCTTTTCCACCCTTCATATTGGGGTTGTCCTTCCATTTTCTCCTTGGTTATATGCTCTGAATTGTAGACATGTAAGAGGAAAAATTAGTAGGAACCTGGAGTGAGAAGAGACGACATATCTATCATAAAAAATGAGAATGAACCAACACAACATGAAGACATTCTAATATCACATTTATTCATTTAACTTTACTTAAGACTGCATAGAATTTAGACAATTTGTGTAATAGTAGTGATCTCAATCAATGATGCTCATATTCTTTTTCTGCAGTGGGTCTCTTGTAGAAATGAATTTTTGAAACATTCTATGGGAGGTCACTAAAATTTGCAAATTCATTTATATAATTGAATTGATTCATCTAATCTCTAGATTCTCACTTTCCTCTCTACACTTAAGAAACTTTCACTCTTCACTCCAGAGGCTATGCTGAAAAATACTGTCTTTATTACCGTCATGCTAACCCTACAACCTAGTTTACTCCTGAATCACTGCATTCCTTAAATTTCCCATCCTTAAAAAGGTCTATATTAGTCTCTTTTTTTTTTGTCAAAAGAGAAGAAGAAAATATTTACCCATGAATTTTGAGTTGAGGCAGGAAAAAAAGGAAGGGAACTGTAAGTTACAGAAATAGTTTTGATAATGGAATCTTACAGAGTTTTTTGCTTTTCCTTTTACTGCTTGGTTTATCAAAATTCACAAGGAAATATGGCCATTTAAAAAAATCGCAGCCATACTTCCTAACAAATTATTATATTTCGTTGTATTAATGGATTTGGGCTGTTAAATATAATTATTTTCAGTAAAATTCATTAAGTCAAAGAACCTGTTTTGAAAATCTGACTTTGAAACAAGCTGACAGAAATAATATGAAAACTAAACACTAATTTGCAAACAGAGAAACCAGAAAAATGACACAGACATCATCCTCTTATTGGAAAACAAGGAAGAATTACCCAGGAAAGGAGAAAAAAAAAAGAAAAACTGTTGAAAAGGAAAGGCTTACTTTTCAAAGATCCCATTAGCAAATTTTATATGTTGACCCTAAAGGAAGAATGTAAGTATATCACTTTACAGAAATTTTCATTTCAAATTCCACTCAAATCTAAATCTTCAGTGAAAAGAGGAAAGAAGAAAGAAAGAAAGAGAGAAAGAAAGAGAGAAAGAAAGAAGAAAGAAAGAAAGAAAGAAAGAAAGAAAGAAAGAAAGAAAGAAAGAAGAAAGAAAGAAATTAAAAGATTTTCTTATCAGCATACTTAAGAAAACCAAAACAAAAGGAAATCTTTCCATAAAAAGGTGACAGCCAGAGTGTTTTAAATTCTATGTAAAGGACATCTTTTAAGTCTAATTATTTTCTGCCCGTATGCTGTTTTGCTTTGTTGTTCAAGGACTCTAATCAGAGATCCTAGTGGAAAGTTTGGCCGATTAATATTGTTATTACACTGGTTCTTCTAAGTCACCAAAGAAGCTAACTTAGCATATATGCTTTGCATGGTCAGTTTGGAAAGCTTTATAGACCCAAAGCATTCCTTCATAGATTACATTAATTTTGCAATATTATTTCTTCCAAAAGTATCAACACATGGGGAGGGGTAGGTGTCAGCAGGGGCAAGAAGGAACTTCTAGAAATTCCAAATTGTCTCTTTGAAAAAATAATCTTCACCTCTACTGCATATATTTTTATTTACAGAATTCCCAGAGGCACACCTGGGTGGTTCAGTAGATTAAGCATTCAACTCTTGATTTCAGCTCAGATCATGATCTCAAGGCTGAGATTGAGCCCTGCCTCAGTCCTTGCTGGTTGTGGCGCCTGCTTAAGATTCTCTCTCTCCCTCTCCTTCTGCCCTTGCTCCCCTAAAATAATTCCCAGAGCTGAAGGCAAACAAAAACAACTCAGCTCACGCTACTTTGAATTGTACATCTTATTTCTTATTTCATTGTGCTTGCAGTTAAAAAAAAAAACTGTGAATGAATAAGACTGAAGAAGCAACCTGTGAAGGCTTGAGGTGTTTTCTGTTTTCCCAAGAGGTGTGGCCAGATTTGGAAGAAAAAAAAAAAAGTTGTGTACTAAAAAATAATGTCTAGGAATAAGAACCTGGCATTTAAATAGGAGTGGATTCCCTCTAAATTTTACCTCAGTGGCTCCAAGATATGAATCATAGAAAATGGGCACCTCCCTGTGGCTAGCATTCCTTCTACCCACCTTCAATAATGCCAATTAGCCTGGGTGGGGCCAACATGGAGGTAATCTTACATACTGGACCATTTTAGCAATAATTTTCGCCTTTGGACAGAAGTCTATGGGCTTTAGGCAAACTAAAAATAAAACTAAACAGTTTAAGAATATGGAAAAGTTAGAAAAAAATTAAATTTTACTAATTAGTGTTTATTTTTAATGTCTTTATTCCTATGAAAACTTTAAAATAAGCCAATACAGCATAATAATCATCTAGAATTATCACTAAGCACTGAGAATGCCAAAAGTTTGTTAAAATGTTTGCTTTAAACCCCAACCTTTCTAGAAGTGCAGTTCTCACGGTCCTAGACAAAATAATAGTGATAATAATAATAATGAATACAAAATAAATTTAGAAGACTGAATTTCTTCATAATGAGTTATTTTAGTGTTGTATTAAATATATTTGTTAAATAGCACTTATAATAAGTATATTTTTTATGCAGCTATATTCCCAAAGTTCTATAAATGCTATAGAAATCAATGCCTAACCTTTACCAAAATATCCTGACAATGGACTATCATTCAGCCATAAGAAAGAAGAAAATCCTATCATTTGCAACAACATGGATGGACCTTGAAGACATGATCCTAAGAGAAATAAGCTAGACAGAGGGAAAAAAAATACCACATGGTATCACTTACATGCAGAATCTTTAAAAAAAGAAAAAAGAAAAAAAAAGTCAAACTCATAGAAGCTGAGAGTAGAAAAGTGGTTGTCAGGGGCTGGGGGTGGGAGAAATAGGAGCAGGGTGGTAAAAAGGTTCAAACATCCAGCTATGAGATAAATAAGTTTTGAGGATATAATGTATAACATGATGACTGTAGTTGATACTGTATAATTGAAATTTGCTAAGAGTAGAATTTAAATGTCCTCACACACACACAAAATGATAAATACCTGAAGTGATATATATGTTAATTAACTAGATGGTGGAGATCTTTCCACAATACATACATGTATCAAACCATCATGATGTACATTTTAAATATTTTACAATTTTATTTGTCCTCAATAAAACTAAAAAAAAAACCATAATAATCAATAAATAGTAAAAGCAAGAACATGTAATAATCCAGGACAATTTCTGAGGTAAACGCATTTGATCCTCTAACAATCTTATAAAATGGAAAAAAATAGTAATCTTCTCATTGTTAAGATGAAGAAACTGAGATTCAGAATTATTATGCCTATGGTCTTAATTAAGCTAACTATTGGAAGAAGAGGTAAGTTAGATTCTAGGCCTCTTGGATCCCTTATGCCAGTTCATATTCACCCTCTCCATATATAATTTGGCCTCCAAATTTTTATGTAATCTATCTGTTCTTTAGAAATTCAGAGAAAGCATAAGTAAGTTGGTTAAGGCTTCATATTGATGAAGGCTTTGAGCAGAATCTTACAAGTGGACCAGTTAGGGTAGGTGGAGGGAGAGGAGAAATAAATGTATGCCAGGACGGAGAAAACAATAGCTAAGAAAAATGTACTATACTGGGCATTTAATCTGTATTATCTCATTTACTCCTCATAATAATACATAATGAATTAAGTACTTCCAATAAGGAAACTGAGGCTTAGGAAACTAAGGGATTCACCTGGGTTACAGAGATGGGAAAGGACAGAAGCAGGAACTGGATTCCAGCCCTGATCTGCTTGATTCCCAAGGCCAAGCTCTTAACCTTTATTCTCTACTACTTCTGGAACAAAGCATGAAAAGGAGCAGAGCATGAGTGAAAATAGCTTGACTAGAAAAGAGTCATATTGAGAGTGGAAGAAAATAAAGCTGAAAAAACAGATCAAGACAGAGTTATAGAGCCCGAAAATTAAAGAAAAACTGCACTTGATGTAACAAGCAATGGGATTTCTTTATAGAATTTTAAACAGGAAGAATGATAATAAAGGGAAATATTCAAAGAATGTCCTATGGCAGGAGACTGGAAGGAGTAAAAGATGACAGTAAAGGGCAAGTTAAAAAATTAATCTAATGGTTCAAGTATGAAATGATGATGAAGATCTAATCTGGAGTGGTCAGCATGATCATGAATCAGAAAAAAAAGGATATAGAAAACAATTAGAAGGAAGAATCAACATAATTTCATGACTAATTAGATGCAAGGACTGGAGCAGAGAAATGATGAGTCAAAGATGACTGGATGGTTTCAAGCATAGGGGACTGAGGAGATGGCGCCACATGAATAAGACTGAAGGAGGAAATGGTGGTGGGAGAACATGAGTTTGTGTTTAGGCATGTCAGATCTTAATGACTGATGAGTAGGACTTGGACTTGAAGACTCGTTTTCAGATGTTGAAAAAAGTGATTAGAAACAAGGGCACAGCATAGTAATGAAAGTTGTAGTTTCTGAATTGCTGCTGAAAAACATGGAAAGAGAGATAACAGGGCTGAGGATTTAGGTGAAGGAGTTTCCATAATAAGGATGCCTAAGATGAATGAGGAGGCATTCAAGAAATAAGGAAGACCAACCAGTTTCTTCCTTGTAAGGTGTTTGCAATTTACCTAGCTAAGCATCATTAACATGCATGAAGAAACATCAATGGAATTACTTATCTCAACTGGAATATAAGCTCCATGACGGCAGGAACTAGTACCTAAAATAGGACTTGGCATATTTAGAGAATTCTATATTTATTGAATTAATGAATAAATCATTGTACCCCATATGTCAGCAACTAGCACAATGCCTGGCAAATAGCTGGTGCTCAATAAAAGTTGTTGAACTGAATTGAATTAATAATTGTATCTTTACTCTGAAGAGATCTCATCTTAAAGTTGTTAATTACAAGATTCCAAACAAGTTCATTAAGAATTCAAAGAAAAGTGGGGTGCCTGGTTGGCTCAGTCAGTTAAGTGGCCCACTCTGTTTCCACTCAGGTCATGATCTCAGGGTTGTGAGATCGAGCCCAAAGTAGGGCTCCAAGCTCAGATAGGAGTCTGCTTGAGGTTCTTTCCCCCTCCCTTCCCTCACTCACCATTCCTCCCCTCACTCTCATGCACTCTCTCTCTCTAAAATAAACAAATAAATAAAATCTGGAAAAAAAGAATTCAAAGAAAGGATACATTATTGAGGCAAAAACATAAAATAGCATTGAAAATCTAAGTAAAAAAAAAGAAGGATGGGGAAAAAATAATCACTAAGTCACAGAAGCAGAAATGCATTTGAGATATCTGTACATCAGCTAAGAATTTTGATGTTAATGAAGGATATGAATTTAAAAATCAAGAGAAATATCACCACTTAGGTTGTGGTGCTAGAACCAACCACACACCTTCAGGACTGACTATAGGCAATAAGAGAAAAATGAGTTAAAGACCATACCAGGTCTGTGACCTGAGTGACTGTAAGAATGTTGGCAACAGAGAAGCTCAAGTGGAGAAAAAGATGTGTGTTTTAATTCCAATATAATTAACATACAGTGCTATATTAGTTTCAAGTGCACAATATAATTATTCAGCAACTCTACACATTACCATGTGCTCATCATGACAAGTGCACTCCTTATTCCCCATCACCTATTTCATTCATCTCCCCAGCTCACTTCCCCTCTGGTAACCATCAGTTTGTTGTCTATAGTTAAGAGTATGTTTCTCAGTTTATCTCTCTCTCTCTTTTTTCCTTTGCTTATTTGGTTTCTTAAATTCCATAAATGAGTAAAATCATATGGTATTTGTCTTTCTCTGACTGATTTATTTCACCTAGCATTATACTCTTGAGCTCCATCTATGTCATTGTAAATGCCAAAATTTTATTGTTTTTACGGCTGAATAATATTTCATTATATATATTCTACATGAGGAAGATGTGCTTGATTTGAAACATAGATGCTCCAAAATTTCCATTAGAGATAATTCGAATGAAATTCTTTCAAATGAGCTCAAGTGAAAATGAAACTCATAAAAATAAAATACAAAATTTTGTAGACATCAGGAAAATGAAAAATTGTACAGCTTGGTCACATGAAGGCATGCCACCTGAAAAATCAGAAATAAAGTTGACAATCCTTTTCTCAGCCATTACATTGCATGGCCTCACATGATACTGTATCTCTGGTCCATTTTCCAGCTAGTCTCTATAGACAAGCTTCCCCTGTTTTTACAAGGCATTTCTGTCCCTCCAAAACTTTTAGCTGAGACATCACTTTGGCTTTTCATGATGCCAACTCTACATGAACATCTGTACATTGTGTTTTCATTCTGAAAATAATGTAAAAATTTCTCACATTCTTTCACAAGAAAAGTCTTATCACTGCTCTACTTTTTTTTATAAAACCACATGAAGTCAATAATAAATTGTCTAAGCGAATTTATGTTTACTGCCACTTCAAGTATACATACTGATTAATTCTCCCTTTGATTTTATGCTCATTAATTTATTGCCTAAAAAAACTACTTTCTACATCCCATGTAATCTAATACAAAAATCAACAGATATTACTAACTGCCTTATTGACTACAATGGCCTAAATTTATTAGAGGAATGGATAGTCAGTGAAATGCCACCCCAAAGAGACAAGAAATATAAAGAAAGTGACAAACCTGGCTGGTTCACAAACAGGAATTTCTGACACTAAATAAGGACATGTTGAGAAGACAATTTTAATTTATTAAGCTACAAACTGTTTGCACAAATATTTTTTGGAACAAAAAGTACTTCTGTATTATTCTATAATTTGTGGTATGTGATAACATGAGGCCCAAAATTTAAACTAAGAGAAAAAAATCCTCCTCTAAAATATATATTAAAACTAGAGTGCCTGGGTTGCTCAATCAGTTAAGCATCCAACTTTTTTTTTTTTAGCATCCAACTCTTGATTTCAACTCAGATCATGATCTCAGGGTTGTGAGATCGAGCCTCACATTGGGCTCCACACTCAGTACAGAATGTGCTTGTCCCTCTCCCTCTACTCCTCTCCCCCTCCCTCCATGTTCTTTCTCTCTGAAATAAATAAATAAATAAAATATTTAAAATACATATACTATCAAACTATATTTTTTTTTTTATTATTTATTTATGATAGTCATACAGAGAGAGAGGCAGAGACATAGGCAGAGGGAGAAGCAGGCTCCATGCACCGGGAGCCTGACATGGGATTCGATCCCGGGTCTCCAGGATCGCGCCCTGGGCCAAAGGCAGGCGCCAAACCGCTGCGCCACCCAGGGATCCCTATCAAAACTTTATGTAAAGGTAGTAGTCACTACTAATGTTTAGTCCCTCTTCAAATAACCTTTTTTTCATTCTGCAAATACATATTTAATAACTAATACAGGAAAGAAAGCAAAAGACCACATTGATGTTTCCTAAATATGAAGAAAATAACAATTAATTAAAATAAGTTAAGCCCTTTGTCAACCATGGATCAAAATATACATATATAATATATATCCCCAAATAAGACCTGATTGTTGCTTTATAGTATTCCACAAATATAAAAACCCTCAACATTTCATTTGATTCATTGGTTCATTTATTCTATTTACCTCTTGAAAATTTCTAATATAATAGCCCATCTTTAAGGTGCTAAAATTTTTCTTAAGGTAAAACTTTATTTGGTTTAATAAAATCTTTCAAAGTATAGACAATTCTGTTTATGTCTTTTTTTCTAATTGCAACAGTAAGGAACACAGCTATGCGTTCCTATTTTTATATAGATAAGTGTTCAAATATGGGCTATGATATAAGATTTTTTATGTAAGATAGTCATCAAGTTGAAAATAGAGATTACCTCTCCATTTCCCACTAATATTCAGATATTGCTGGTAATTTTAATGCAACTACTCAATGTGAAAATTTCAATTATACTGTGTGAAAATATTTGAATTATGAACCATTCTGTGAAGTAACTCCGTAAGGCAAGTGTTTATTAGTTTGATAGATTCATTGTTTTAAGTAAGCATTTGATCAAGTTATAATATTTATATTACAATCTATTCTATGTCTTCAATTCCATAAATGTAGCTATGAAAAATCTTATTAAATTCTTTCATGTAGTTGCAATACCTGAAAAAGTCTGGTAATAACTCTGACCCTCTCTTTTCTAATCTGTTTGTTGGAGACAGTAAATCACAGCATTTTTCTGTAGGTTAAACTAAACAAGATATTAAAGTGCCTAGTACATAATAGATTTTCAGTAAATGTTTGCCTTTATTATCATAAAGTATTTCAGGGGAAGAATAAAAGCAGCATAATAACACCACTTTTAAATCCAGGCATTGAAATCACATGTATTCTTGGGCTGTCTTCTTACCTTACCACTACCTAGTAGCCTAGGTAAATCCATTGGATTCCAGTCATCTTAATTATGTATTTGACTCTACAGGCAGATACCAAACCAGGAATTTCAGGATTATGCACAAAAGCCATATTGATGACCTTAATTAATTTAAACTCAGAGAATGCAACTTCTGAATGAATTAACTGAGCCAAGATATTAACTCTTACAGGGTGATTACTTGCTTTTGACCTGGGACTGCTAGGAATATGATTTGGTCCTATTCCCAGACAGTCCCCAGCTTGTCTCTCATTTATATGAAGTAATAAATACATTTTTTCTTTCCAGTCCCCTTCTCCCTCCACTCTAATTTTATTCTCTAATATAATGGTAGACGGATCCTACCTCTCTAATTCTGCTAGCTATCCACTCCCTCTCCTTCCATACTTTACAATAAGTGATCCTCAAGCATTTACTATGCAACTTGGTCATCTGTTTCTATATTTCAGTAAACTGAAGATCTGGCTTTGAAGGATCCTTCTCTTAAAATCACCTCCCCTGGATCTTCCCATTGACATGTCCTACAGTCCAAGCCAGGACCTGGATGATATCCAGAATAGTGAGGCTGACCACTATAATTCTAGTATTTATGGTCAGAGAAGTGAAAATAATACAGGTCAGGATAAACCTTAAGAATCCAAAAACAAACAAAACTATCTGTAAGTATAATGCAAATGTTCTTAATAATGAGGCTCAGACAAATTGAAAATGAAAACAATTTTTATCCCCTGTAATTTAACACTAGTTCTAGGCTTCAACTGAAAATGTTTTCTTATTTTATAGCTTGGTAGAATTTTGATGAAATAAAGGGAAATGTTAAATACAATGTCCCCTCAAGAGCTAATTATCCTCAATGGTTTTTTAATAGGCCAGAGTATTAACCTAATTAACTCATCTTTCATGAACATGTTGCAGAAATGGGGCCTGTCCAACCACTCCTGCATATGTTCAGTTGCCTGAACATGCTTGTTTCTGTGGTTGAAACTCAAATTCTTCCTCCCACACAACATAACAAAAACTTTCAAAAGGTTAAGTATCTGCAAAGATCCATATTTATTTGATACGTGTTTTTCCTTTTATAAGACTTATATTTACTTATTTAATAGATTTCTTGTCTATCCTGGCACAGTCAGAAGTTTATATTTATGTAATCAGTTTCTCTAAGTTTGCAGAGTATCTATTACATGTCATTCAAAGCTACTTATTCGCTCAAGTTCTCTGTTTTTTGCCTAAATTCTGTAAATATTTTATGAAAATAAGCAAAATAGACTAAACAAAATCTATATTATATTTTGTGATTGTAGACTTAGTACAACATATATTTTGAGAAAGAGTTAAATTTGGTGAGAGCATAAGTTTATAGTTTCATGCTACATACACAGAAAGAGGCAACATTTTAACATTTATTTAAGTCTCAGTATTAAAAAGATTTGAGTAGATTCATTGATATTGAGCAATGTAATGGCAAAATAACACACACACTATATTATATGTCAGATCATGTTAGAATTCCACATGCATTATCTTTATTTCTCATAACAACCTTATGAAGTCAATCTACTGTTAAAATGCTCATTTGTTATAGATGAGAAACTGAGACTATGAGAGGCTAATGAATTTGCCCAAAGTTCCAAAATTGAGGATGAACCCAGGTGGTCTGATTCTAGATCCATGTTCTTTCCAGTAACGATAGAGAAAGAAAAGGAAACCAGAGTTAAAGTTGGCCCAAGAAATGTGCATTGAAAATTCTGTTTGATACAAAAAGTGAATCATAAGTTTGGCTCTGATTTTCTGGGAACCAAAGAAAGAAAATAACATAATCCGAAACAAAATCCACATTGCCCATAAACTAAAAGGCATATCAACAACTCAAAAAAAGATGGCTTTTCCTCTGGTGGACTTTATGAGAAAGAACAAAAAGTAGTCTAAAAAACAAAAACAAACAAACAGCAAAAAAATATGGCACCTTCTCATTTTCCCTTAAAGGTAAACCCAGGGAATAATACAGAACCTCACTCAAAGAAAGCATATTCATAATGCACCAAAGCAATACTATCCATATATGTATGTCCAATGATGTGGCTTGAATCCAGAATAAAATTTAAAAAACTCAAGGAATGCAGAGACTACATCTTCTGTCGGCAATATTCCCTGTATAACAACGTAATATCTCAGAAGTAATTAAACATTTAATGAGAGTCAGGAAGCAAATATTAATATTATATTCACCAATAAGAAGCTGAGATGTACCTTTTTTATCTTGCTGATTTAGAACTTGTCTATTTACTTAATTCTTCAGTAAACTAGAAGATAGAAATGACACAAAACAATTACAATCTAAGCTTCATCCTCCTCAGCTGTAAAATAGGGATAATAATAATACTCCCTCGTCTTCTTGCTTTGAAGATCAAATAAAGTAACATAAAAAGTTCTTAGTGCTTGCTCATGCTATACATTGATTAAAATGTTGACTATTAATAATATTTTAAAAATATTTATCATCCATATTTAGAAGCTCTGAGATGGGCCTTTCAAAGCTTCATGGAGCATAGCAAATTGAAAGAAGTATTTTGATTTAAGAAATTAAAAGTGGAATATTCATATTGTCCTAGGAATCAATTACTAGTTGAGTCAGAATATAACTGAAGAACTACAGGTTGATTTTGTGATCTCTGCCACTTTTTCAAAATATTATACATTAGCTTAAATTTTTGTGGAAAAAAATGATTGTTTTTTCTTTAGTTGTCTAGACAAAATTAAGCCCTTGGATCTAATAATAAAGTGAAGATATATTTCTATCCAAACAAAGACACCATTGAATCAAAGGGGGTCCTGAAATACTTAACAGGCACTAACCTACAACAGGTATAAACCAGTATATTCCAGCAAATCTAGGATATAGGTTCACCCTACCTACGCTTTATTTTCTATTTCAATAATAGAGAAAAGAATTAATGACTATGCACTATCCTATATGCAATTTTAGAGGCCAACTACGCCAGTATTTTTTGCAAAATCAAAGTTGCATTTCATTCAATGTATGAATCTCCAAAACAAATCAAGTATTACTAATTGTACTCAGATTCAAACATATTTTAACACTTTCTGCAAAAGTTGAGAACCTATAAAAAATTCTGATGGATTATGGTGCTCATTAGTTTGATATCATAATTGGTCATTTAGAAAATAATAATTGGTCACTTAATATTATTCACATCTATAATATCTGAATAATATTAAATTATTATTATAAATTATTAGTTAATATTATTTAAATCATATTAAATTTTGACGTATCTTTTTTTATTTGTAGAATTTATGGACAAATAAATACCCAACAAATTCAGTGACAATGTAAGCACATTTAATAGCTCAAACTTGTTCCATACCTTCTTTTTTTTGTTTCGTTTTGTTTTAGAAAGATATGTTAATGCAAGAAGTAAAAAAAGTGTTTCCAGATTCTTTAAAATTTTTTTTTAATTTTTTTTTTATTTATTTATGATAGTCACAGAGAGAGAGAGAGAGGGGCAGAGACATAGGCAGAGGGAGAAGCAGGCTCCATGCACCGGGAGCCTGATGTGGGATTTGATCCCGGGTCTCCAGGATCACGCCCTGAGCCAAAGGCAAGCGCCAAACCACTGCGCCACCCAGGGATCCCTGTTTCCAGATTCTTTAAATCAAATACTTTCCTTTCACAAAGGATATTTTTTTTGTCTTGACATCCCTCTAGTTTATTCTTTCTAGAGTCTTCAAATTCTCATTATCTCCTAAAAAAAAAAAAAAAAGAAAAAAAAAGACAAATATTTATCTATCTAACTTTTCAGATTAGTTTTTTTCTTTAAAAAATCATTATAAAATGAAAATAAATGAAGGGTTAGAGAAGAGGAAAGTTAAGTACTGGGCATTCTGAAATGTTCCTATGCAGAGTATGAAACTGTAATTAATATTTAAATAGAAGAGTGTGCCTGGTGGCTCAAAAAGTTAAGCCACTGCCTTCAGCTCAGGTCATGATCCCAAGGTCCTGGGATCAGGTCCTGCATAGAGCTCCCTGATCTTTGGAGAGCCTGCTTCTTCCTCTACCCCTCCCCCTGCTTGTGCAGGCTGTCTGTCTCCCTTTCCCTGTCATTCAAATATACAAAATCCGTAAAAAACAAAGACAAATAAATAAATAAATGGAGGAGGATCTTGTATGAGTATCAATAATAAAAATAATAATGGAATAAAAAAAATGTTCCAATTGAATGAAATTTTACTATGTGACAATATAAATTAATTGATAAGGAATTTCTAGAAGAAATTGATATTTCAAAGAGAAAAAAATGTAGCAAAAAAAGAGTTAACATGGAATTCTTCTTGTAAACTATGGATGCCTTTTTCCACTTTACTTCTAATCTTTGAACCAAGTAGCATTGATTCCATGCTCATTTCTTATAGTGTTGTTCTTCTCTGAGAATCTAAGTTCTGTAAGAGCAATAATTGTTTCTATACCATTATGTATCCTCAGGATATTATGCAGAATCTACCATTTAGTAGGTGCTCAATAAACATTTATTGGTTGATGAATTATTTGGGTTCCACACTTCAGCATTTAAAGTCCAAGATTAGAACAACCAATTTAAAAACCATTCTAATAACTTGAATTAATAATAGGTTTACTATGATCCATAAGTGTGAGGTAGTTTCAAAGCCTAATGCAATCTTTGGCTATGTTGGTATAGATAAAGTGCAGATCAGGGACTAGTAATCCTGTTTTATTCTGTACTCATCAGATCATAAATCCTAAAAAATTTTGACAAAATGGACTCAATTAGAAGAGTAAAAGAGGGTACTGAAACCCATAAATTAATCATTCATGCATCATTAAAGAAATTAGGGTAAGACAAGGTGGGACATATTCATCCTTTATTTTTAATCACCTTTATTTTTTTAATCACCTTTAAATACTGACTCAACTCTACGGAAGAGGAATAAGATACAGCAAGGCAAATTTTAACTCAATGTTAGAATAATTGTTTCAATAATTAGAGATGACAAAGAATGGAATTGGTTATCTTCCTTTGAGATGCTATGTTCTCTATCTGGATTGGTAAAGAGTTCTAGAAAGATAGATTCAACTCCATAGTATTTCTAAATTGCTATCATTTTATCACATATCTATATATGTAAAATATAAAATAGCTAAATTCCACTGTTTTATATAGAGCCTGCTTTATATAGAGCCTGCTCTATAAAGAGCCAAATATATATAATATTTGAATATAAAGTGAAATGTTTTTCATTATTCTACTATAATTTCAGAGATATACATCAACTAAAACAAAAAGAATTCTGTGACTGACTTCAGAAAGATGTCTGTACTTCTACAATGTTTATCACATGTACTTAGTTGTTAAAATCTGTTAAGATGGTGAATAAATAATAATTGGCATAAAGTCACTCTTTCTGAAGTACTTCTTAGGGTTTATTTCTATTTCACTGGAGCAATTAAGAATTTGTGATAAGCATACAAAACGATTCTCCACAACTTATGTCATCAGAGAAATGCAAATTAAAACAATGAGATACCACTACACATCTATTTGAATAGTTAAGATCCAGAACACTGACACCACCAAATGCTGGCAAGGATGTGGAGCAACAGGAACTCTCATTCATTACTAAATTACCAATAAAAAACATATATGTATATATTTTTTAGCATACATATTATATACATGCATATATATCCTTTAAAGGTATGTATATTTTAACCTCCATTTCACTTCTCTTTCCCTATTCTTGTTCATTTACCCTAGGAAAATCAATTTCCTATTTTATTTTAGATTTTCTTTGATTTATAAATTATAGGGAATACTCAAACTCCTGTTGAAAAGTGTTGGTGAATTAATGGAAAATTGCCACAAGGAAAAATGTCTTTAGTATAGAATTTAGATTTTTTTAATGCTATCAGTATCTAAAATGCTCAAAATTGCCTCAAGTTGCCAACATCACCACATTCTTCTTATCAAGCTGCCTCTCCTCATACCCTAATATCCAAAATAAAGAACCAAAGAGATGCATGATATCATTGTTTTTCTGTTTTAATTAGTTGTGCTGTTTTTCCTTGCCTGACCACAATCCACTATGAGTTAACTCTGATTTAGATTATTTTTAAAACCCAACCTTGTTTTCCTGTAAAAATGCGTATAGCTCATTTTAGTAACAAGAGTGTTCACTTAAATTCTAATTATAGCCACTGTTCCCTGCAAACCTTTTTTTTCTGCATAACAAACCATAAGTCGATCTTTTTCAGTTTGTGTCTTTGTAGTTTATGCTTTGCTAATGATTTTTTTCTCCTATGTTTCCTTAAATCCTACCAAAATAAAGTAAATTTTGTTTTTAACTTTTTTAAAAAAGAAAATATAGTGTTCAAAGACATCATAGCTTTCTGGTGGTATGTGTATGTTATATATTTATATATATATCATATATAATTTTTTATTCAAAAAAATTAAGTACAAAAATTAATTAAGTATTATACTAGTCAGTCTAATTTTTTAGCACTGGAAATACCCAGAGAGACTCTTAATCTGCTGGGTTAGTGAGAGATCTATGAATAGTTCTTATTCATCAGTCTCAAACAGACCGCAAAACTCAAGACAAAAAAGGTTTGAAAGAGGATGTGGCAAGGTGGTAAAGGAAGTAATTTAACATGTTCATAGGGCTCTTAAATAGTAGATTTTGAGAGGAAGGGAAAAACACCTTTCTAAGTTCCTTAGATAATCTCTTAAACATGCAAATAAGTGACTAAGAAAAATCAATGTAGCAATGGATGGGACATTTTTCCATGGTATTTGGGATCATGTTAAAGCCATTGGGAATTAAACCGAAATCTCAAGGGTCTCATCTACAAAGGTAGGAGTAAACGAAGAAGAGACCAAATGGCTGAAAAGACTACTGAGCTGGGATTTTAATCACTAGTACCATGTAAGATTTTCATTTCTTCCATTATGCCATAAGGGAATTAAATGATTTCTCTGTCTTCTGAATTTCATGGGCTCCAAGTGGATTTTAATGGATTTCAGATGATTTTATTACAGTGTCAAGAAAACAATTCACATTACTTTAAAGCATTAAATCAAATGGACAGTTTTACAGTCTATTTCATTCATAGACTACTATGACGATGCCACTCTTTGTATCCCTCCAAATCTCATCTAGAAATAACTATTCAGGACAATATTATGTTGACAAATTAATACAACAAGAAATTTACCTTTTTAAAACATTAATAATTTTTAATATCATATTCTAAACGTAATATCAAAAGAATGTAAAAGTATACCACCATGAAAGAAAATAACTATTCATTTTAAGTTGCTGAAAGTCAAGTTACAGATAAAAGACTCTCAAACTGATACTATTGCTAATTTCAGGGAAAAAAAGATTCAAGTTTCTAAATTCACAATATAAATGGAAGTGTATAGAAATGGTAGTTGCAAGAATAATGGTCTCATTATTAGTGGGCTTGTTGTTTTGAAGGAGACCATGTGTATTCAGCCAGATGCTATAAAATCCTGATGTATTCATTAATAATTATCACATGCCAAAATATCTATTCACTGAGTTAATCTTTGTGATAATATAAGCCATATTCTTGTTCTTAATCTATTAAGGAGAAAGGGAAGAGAGCAAGGTGATGATAATATAGCATTATAAATGTAATGGAAAAGTTAAGGAGCAATTGAAGGGTGCTTAGTCAAGAGTTGCTAGGGATGGGGAGATACTGGAAGTTCAGCAAAGTTTCTTGAAGAGTTTCTGCTAGGAGAAAGAGAGAGATTACTTACAAAGGTCTACATTTCCTGCTGGTCAACATCCAAACTAAAGCAAATAGATTCAATCTCAGTTTAAAATGATAATGCCAGATTAACACATTATGTGAAAGTACTAATATAACCAAGGCCATCAGACTTTGGTACATCCACAAACTTCTCAAGAAAAGGTAGTGGGGCACCTGGTGGTTCAGTAGTTGAGCATCTGCCTTCAGCTCAGGGCATGATCCCCGGGTCCTAAGATCTAGTCCCCACACCAGGCTCTCCACAGGGAGCCTATTTCTTCCTCTGCCTTTGTTTTTGTCTCTCATGAATAAGTAAAAATTAAAAAAAAAAGAAAAGGTGGTAAGTTGATGTTCCCTGAAGATCTAGCTCATACAAAGCAAACTATTAATATAGTGAAGTTTCTATATAATAAAAGACCAATAATTATTATGATATTTTAAAAGGATATTCAAAACTCTGTATTAGGCTATAAAAATTCCATATTTCAAAAGACCCATTGTATAACTGCAACCATTTTTTTTACATTTTTTTAAAGAAAGAAAAAACAAATTTGTTACTACCATTCATGGGTATTTTTAACATTTTTTCACTAAACTGTAATCAGACATTCATTGTTCTTTTTTTAAAAAAGATTTTATTTATTTATTCATGAGAGACACAGAGAGAGGCAGAGATATAGTCAGAGGGAGAAGCAGGCTCCTCACAGGGATCCTGATGTAGGACTCGATCCCTGAACTGGATCCTTTGCCCTGAGCCAAAGGTAGACGTTCAACCACTGAGCCACCCAGGTGTCCTATACATTCATTGTTCTTTCATTTTTTTTAAGTCATCCCAATATTCTGGCCAAACTTCATCCTTAACATATGTATACATATGTGTGTGTAGTTAAAAACATATAAACAAATACAGTAATGTTTATTAGCTACACCAAAATATGCCACCTGAGATTTGCATACATTTTAATTTTTGTTTTGAGACAGTAAAACTTTAGGATTTCAGTTTACAATTAAATGGAGTAAAGATGATATTTTCCAGTTATTTATGCAGTGCTCTTTATAACTCAATTTTTTAAAAAGTGGGCAAGAAAGTGGACGAGATTCTTACCATTCATCTCTGAAGCTTGATTAAACATCTTAATTAAACCATCACATAACAATGAATTAAGGAATAGATATGACAAAATATGTTTTATTCACATTGGAGACTATCTCACCTGTGGTTTAGAATGACTTCAAACTTTGTGACCTAAAATTTTAGAATGAAATATAATCAGACATGATTATGATTAACTGAGTTATCTCAGACAATGTTCAGTAGGCAGCTTGACTAAAACACAAAGAAATAGAGAAAATACTGAAAACTTTTTCTCACAGACTTCACACTGAATCCTAAGTTAGCAAGATTTTAAAAAGTGAATGTGTCCCTATCCATACTAAAATATTACAGAAAAACAAAGCTCCATTTCTAAAATAATTCTAGGGCTATAAAACATCTATGTATAAATGTGAAAAATGAAGAAATATAAGACATCAAAAAGATTAGCAAGTGTATACTAAGAGCGACAATAAATTCCTTTCAATAAATATGTTAAAGGAGGGGATATAGATATTCATTTAAAAATAAAACTAGATAACAGATTGCTACAGAAAATATTTCCTTTGGATCACAAAACAGCTCTAAAGCATTGCTAACATACATCTGAAAGATATGTGGGGTTTTTTTTCTGCATGTGGCATCTCATATCTGAAAGGAAAATAAATAGGAAAGATAAACATGATAGCCATGGAAAAAGAGGTATTAAGTGCAATTAACGTAAGATGTCCACCATGAACATCATACAATGAACTATGATCACTATGACCAAAAATGAGTCCATGGAAGAGTCACAGGAAAACAAAATAACGACAACTGCTAAGGGTTCTTTTAAGATATAAATTAGGCTACCATCTGCAGTAATATGATCCCCAAATCAAAACTTTTATATAATTTTCCTTAATTCTTTGGAATTTTAAAAACACAGTGTCTAAGCTTATATTTCAAACAAATTATAAAACAGAGTTTAAGGGAAAAGGTAAGTTTTAAAAGGCTGCAAACAAGCACATATATCCAGATGCTGGCTTCATACTCTACTTAAAAACTTTGCAAAGAGCTCCATCTACAGGCCATTCGTGATATGCCATTCTCCGTTAAAAAGATGTCTATTCCCATTTTCCCTAAACAGTTCCTTATGATTTGTTCTGTTTTAGCACAGAAAATGTTACATTGAGTAAATACATTGAATAAAACATAAAATTTTACAATTTTTCCTGTCACATTGTAATATTTCTTGACAGATGAGAGTATTACTCGAATATATCTATGTATGAAGATCCACCAGTGGGAGACCATTAGCTCCAGAGTTATTCCCTAAAGGGGTTAATTCTAAAGGAAGGCTAAAGGAGAAAAGAGTCTTTACACTTTCTTTCTATTTTTTTTTAATTTTATTTATTTATGATAGGCACACAGTGAGAGAGAGAGAAGCAGAGACATAGGCAGAGGGAGAAGCAGGCTCCATGCACCGGGAGCCCGACGTGGGATTCGATCCCGGGTCTCCAGGATCGCGCCCCGGGCCAAAGGCAGGCGCCAAACCGCTGCGCCACCCAGGGATCCCATACACTTTCTTTCTAATTTTCTAATTTTAGAAGCAACTTTATTTTTTTCTCCTTCCAATTTCTCAAATTCCTTAATAATTTAAGTTCTTAAAAATTTTTTACAACCTTGCATTGAAGCAAATTAGAGATACCTTAAGCCAGAAGCTCTTCTTTCTTTCTCCTCTCCCCCCCCCACCCCATTATTAAAGTCAGAGATAGTGAGAATACAAAAGAATCTGGAAGGAATTATGTGGAGCAAACAAATCCAATATATCACTAAATCCTGATTTTTTAATCTCTAAAGGCCTATCTAAGTCATTTGACCTCTTATGTCAAGGAGTGAGACACATCTCCAGATAGACCTGAATTCAAATCTCACGTCTTAAAATTACCATATTTATTCATTAGGCCGAGCAACTCGTGGAATCAGGGTGTAAGAGAAAAGACAGCCCTTCAAAGCATTACCTTTCATACCAAAGAGAGTAACATAGAGTGATTCAGACAACCAATATTAAATATTTACATACTTAAACAAGCATACAAGTCCACCACTGGCCACAAATTTTGACCATTAAAATCTCAAATGAAATTTTATGAACACAATGCAATGGCTTCTGTGAAGATATTTCCATATAAAGATTGCATAAGTAAAACAAGATGAATTTGATTCTTAACAACAGGAATCATACCTGGCATGAAATATTAAATATCCCTCTCATGTAGACAATTATGGGATTGCTGTATTGATGTATGATAAACGTACAAATCTCTTTTTTCAAAAAAAGTAAAGACAGCAGCTGTTCCAGCTCTCAGCTCTTTAGAACAAATCTGACACAAGGTTAAAACAAATTATAGAATCTCAGGTTTGAAAAGACTATTGAAGGTAATTTAATCCAACCACACCCCTTACGAAAGAGCCACCCCTTGTCAAGGGGTTATCCAGGCTATGCTCACTCACTACATCTCAAGTTGTCAATCTTTTTCTTTGAGCAGATACGACCATAGGGAAGTTCATCTTTATTTTGTTTTTAAATATTTTATTTGCTTATTCATGAGAGACACAGAGAGAGAGAGAGAAAGGCAGAGACACAGGCAGAGGGAGAAGCAGGCTCCACACAGGGAACCTGATGCAGGACTCTATCCCGGTCTCCAGTATCACACCCTGGGATGAAGGCGGCACTAAGCCACTGAGCCACCCAAGCTGTCCCAGAAATTCATCTTTATATCTAGACTAAATCCTTCCATTACAGTGTCAGCCAGGAGCTCTGTGATCATTTTTAGGTTTATGCAGAACAAATTCAACTCTTTTCCAGGAAAGAGCCCTGTGATAGTTGAAGAGAGCTCCAACCATTCCCCTGAGCCTTTTCTTTTCCTCTTAAGTAGTTAAGTAGTTTTGTTCACTCTTCCTATATGGAATGGTTTTAAATCTCTTGTCTTCGTGGACTTTTCCCCCAGAAGAAGTATAATTTGATATATTGTTGAAAGTATGATACCCAGGACTGAGTACAATCCTCTAGAAGGATACCTTTACAGAGTTGGTTGGAGTCATCTAACACCTTGTGCATAGTAGGGGATGTATTTTTTTTAATATAAGTTAGTTTAGTGAAATTCATTTTAATCAGTGTTGGGGGAAGTGAAAAGAGTAGGACACCAAAATCTTATTGCTTACTAACTAAATGTGCAAGTTTTCTATTCTTTTCTCCATCACTATTGTGCCCATAAAGAAAACTGCAATCATAAATAGACTCTCTAGAAAACTGAGTGTATTGAGGTATAAATGTTAATCAGAAAGACAAATATATTTTTATGCTGAGCTCTTAATTTCTATGAGAAGTTTTTATAGGGTTTTTATGTAATTTATATAAAATATATAATAAAATTTTCTCATTTCCTTTGTACAAAAAAAGGTAATACTTGCTAAAAAAATGTTTTAAGATTTTATTTATTTATTCATGAAAGACACACACACACAGAGGCAGAGACACAAGCAAAGGGAGAAGCAGGTTATCTCAAGGAGCCCGATGAGGGACTCCATCCCGGATCCTGGGATCATGCCCTGAGCCAAAGAAACACTCAACTGCTGAGCCACCCAGACATCCCCTTGCTAAAGACCTATATGTAAAATGTAATTCCTGAAATGAAAGAAGTTGGTCTACCTTTTCACCATATCAAAACTATAAAACTAAACTGGAAGAAATAACTTAGGATACCTCAGCTTTATTACTGAAAAAGAATAATACAACCAAACTGGTCATTTTTTTTCATTTATCAGTAATAACATAAATTCAACCCAAGTGTAGTCTTATATTCAACTTACAAAGTTAATAAAATCTTATATACAAATATACATATGCATAAACATAGATATGGATTATATAGTTATGGAGAGAGGGAGATATGTAAATATAATACATGTATATACACACATACAATATTTCCTTGTAATATTTTAGAAATAGATTATAATGCAAGCAACTAAAACTCAAAATATGAAAGTGAAAAATTTGGTCCACTTTTATCTTTACTTTTCCTTTTATACTTTATATTCTAGAACCCCAGACTATTTTCCCTTACTGCATTTAGATGAGTTTTGCTAGCATCAAAACCAATCTCTATATTATATTCACATCTATATCTGTATCTAGTCTTTTCAAGTAGATGATAATTATTTGGGTCCTGAGTTAAAAAGCAGAAAGAACCCCATTATACTCTGTTATTTGTGAAATAAACAGATTTCTGAGCCCTCACCTCCAGGAATGCAGGGACTACATGGAGCATACTTCATAAAAAAGGAAAAAGTTAAGGAGTGAAGTGAGCAGCCTAACAGCACACTATCTGTTGAATCAGAGTTCCCTGAATAACTAGTTCTGCAATGTGAATGGGGGCTGTGCTACTAATGATGCTGTTAAGGACTAAAACAGAAAAAACAAATATCATCTTTTATGTATTCCAACAATGCTGTGTAAATATATTTTTTTGAAATGAGTAGAATCAAGTTGCTATGATTTCGGCATTGGTCATCAGAACCACTTAAATCAACAATGAGAATTCTTCCCCAATTTATGGGATCTGCTTGAGCCAAAGCTGTAAGTCTACGACCTACTTGATCATATTCAATACTATAGACATTTCAATAAGCTGAGACCTTTTAAAAATCATAAGACAATAAAAAGAGGGAGAAAATAACGCTTCTCAATGGAAATGATGATACAATTTGTAATTTTAGTTACCTAAGAAAACCTTTCTCAGTGGAGACTTAGGGTCAAATGTGGTTCACTAAATTTAATTTAATCACTCAAATTTTAAACTGGGAGATGAAAATCATTTTTCATAAATTTATGATTAAACAATAAATGATGTGTATACCACTTAGGCTAATAATGTAACCAAGTATAATATTTTCAACTACTTAATTAGGCATTAATGTTTAACTGAGAATATCAATAGTTAACTGGAGAATATTAATTGAATTTAGTCCATACATATCATAGATATTTCTTTATTCCTATTAAGAAGATTCAAATTTCTGATAAAATCTAAAGAAGCAGGAAAAGAAAAATATAAAATAAACCAGAAAAAACACTAGTTTTTTTGTCTACAAAAATGTAACTACATGGGTATGGCTGCATAGTTACATTTTTATAGACAAAAAAAGAGAAATATTAATATTAATATAATTCTAAGTAAGTTGATAAAAACATGAAAAGATTATTGCACTGTCACATACTACATGTTTTTCTTGGTATAAAACTAAGACAGAATTATTGGTTAGCTGAGAAGTAAATATTAAGAGAAAACAATACTATTATTATGTATCATCATAATAATAAAGGTCTTTTTGAGACTTATGTTCTCAGCATTGTACTAGGCGCTTAAAAACATTAGATAAGTTTATCACCACAACAAACGTTATGTGTATTTTATCATGTGCATTTTTCAGATGATAAAACTGCAGCTAAGATGCTGCATTCTGTGCCCAAGGCCAGTCCATCTAACCTAAAACTAATGATGTGAGATCTTCCCTCCCTGCCTTTAAAACATCACATTTAAAAAGCCACACTCTATGCTTTAATAATCATATTGATACATGTGTCCAAAGAATTTGAATTTAATTTTTACAATTCTATATTCTTGTATATAGCAAACATTTAAAACTAGGAATACATCATATTTTTACTTTTATAGAATGTTTTATTGATTTAACATTAACAAAGGAATTTCATAGATACAAAATTTAATCAAATATTTATAGTTTTACTGTATTTTAAAATTATACTGGATCTTTATATTCAGAATCAAATCAGAGTATTAAATTGCATAATAGAAGCCAAATTTTGAGGACATTAAATTGATTGCAAAGTATTGAGCAAAAGATGGAATAAAGGTTTGATTTTTCTTTTTAAAGGCTTGGGAATTTTTTTTTTTAAGATTTCATTTATTTATTCGTGACAGACACAAAGAGAGGGAGAGAGAGAGGCGGAGACACAGGCAGAGGGAAAAGCAGGTGCCATGGAGGGAGCCCGATGTGGGACTCGATCCCAGGTCTCCAGGATCTGGCCCTGGGCTGAAGGCAGTGCTAAACCGCTGAGCCACCCGGGCTGCCCAAGTTTGATTTTTCTAAGTTAAAAAAAAAAAAATCGAAACAATTTCCAAGAAGTAAAAGTATCTTAAATTGTCATTAATCATTGACAAAGAGTATATTTTACATATAAATCTTTAGGAAAAAATATAATGAGAGATAAGGAAGAGGTTCCATAAATCAGTATTCTAATTTTCTTAGTTTTCCAAAGTGAAGTAACATTAGTACATGAATGCAAGTGATTTAAAATGATAAATAATATAAATTAATCTAGAATGTTGCATTATTATTCTCTGTGTCAAATAAAACAGTAATTTTGAGAACAGAGAGGAATTTAATCATATATTTGCTTTCTCATAATTATTGGAAAACATGCAGTTTTGACTTTTAATAATAAACTAACTTTACTATTAAAAGTTAAGTTTTCATTTTCCCTTTGATGAGAACATCCCTTTGATACTTGCTGTGAAATTAAGTTTCTCTCTGAAGGTGCACCCAACAAGGTTATATTTTTTGTTAGCACTCAGAATAGGCCTGCCCTTATAGGAAGCAGTTAGGAAGTCCCCAAGTCCCATGCTTGGAAAGGCTGTTAGTCTGAAATGTCCCTCAACAGGAAAGAATGATTGACCCATTTGCAATTGCCACTAGGTGGAAGTCAAGATATTTCCTCAATGCAAGCCCACGGAATACCGAGGCTGGCCTTGCCAATACTTCACCCAGAGCCCCAGTGTAGAGAGGAAGACCCGTGCCAGACTCACTGCCATGTGCAGGCCCCATGCCCACTCAGATGCCCACAAAGATGCTGACAGCTGTGTGAAGCCTTAACTGCCACCTCTCAGAATTTTGAATGTCAGCCAGGAATGTAAAAGAAGAGAGAGAACATCTTATAACCACAGCCAAGCTTGTGATGGCCTGATCACTCCAAAGCCTCTAAATCATTCTGAAGACTATCCACATAATCAGTTTTACAGATAAGTTTTCTTTTTTTATCTTTTCTGCCAATGTATTCAAACAGCTCAACAGCTCTTGCTGTTACTTCTTGTTCTAATCAGCCTTCCTCATACTTCAGACATCAGTAGCTTGTTCAAGAGCATATAAATTTTATTTCCACCCCGAGTTAAGACACAATGTCCAGGAGCTAGGCGCTGTGGAGGGCCACTTAACTGCATTCAACTGAGAGAAGCCAATCACTATGAATTTCCAGAACACAGACCTAAGACAGCATACCCAGGTGGTATCATGAAAGGGGACAAGACTGACCCCAAGACTGGCAGATTAACCATGATCACCAGAATCTTGACCATGATAGTCAAAGTAGGGTCCGGTCTCCCAGTCCAGAAGAGCAACTCAAGGCACAATAGCTCAAAGTACCCTTCAACTCAGATTTCGTGAAGAAAATGAAGAGAATTATTGAATAATCACTAAACCTACAGTATTGAATGAAGTATAATTATAATTAACCTAATTATAATTTGGGGAGTCAAAACTTACACATGGATTTTTAACTGTGCAATGAGGGTTTGGGGTGCTTGGAGCCTTAATACCCTCATTGTTCAAAGGTCCATTGTGTAAAACTACAACTCATATGCAATAAGGCTCCAATACAAATTTCCAAATATTTCCTCTCTAATAATTGGTGAAATTTCTTATAGACACTGTCCTGTTCTGGTGTACATCAGTCTCCTTCTGTCTTTGCACTGACCATTTATTTGACTTCTTCTGTGTACTTCAGTCCTTTCATGTCATTTGAAAGAACCAAAGTGCTTATATATTAAAGCCATCACCTAAGACTCTGCTAATGAAGTTAGTCAGTGTATATTTCTAGTACAATCACTATCTATCAGTAGAGCCCTATTTGGGTTTACCCTCCATTCGGTGCTGAAAAAAAAAATGCTGCCAATATTCACTCTCTGTTAATGTGGCTCCAAGACCTGGGACCACCCTGTTTGAGGGCTTTGCTGGGTACTCTGCAGCTTGCTTCTTTCATTTAGCACCCAGGATGATTACAATTAGGAACAGACGCTAAAGCCAGGCTCTTTCAATCTTAATCCTGGTTCTGTCACTATCTATGTGGCCTTAAGAGATCTATTGAGCCTTGGGACACCTGGGTGGCTTAGCAGTTGAGCACCTCTCTTTGGCCCAGGGCGCGATCCTGGAGTCCCAGGCTCCCTGCATGGAGCCTACTTCTCCCTCTACCTGTGTCTCTGCCTCTCTGTGTGTCTCTCATGAATAAATAAATAAAATCTTGAAAAAGAGAGAGAGAGAGAGAGATCAAGTGAGCCTTTTTCTGCTTCAAATTCTCCATCTGTACAATGGGGATAATTAGACTCACTCCTACAGTTCTGTGAGTATTAAATTACTTCACTGATATAAGGTACTGGAAACTGAAATTGGCATGTGGTATTTTATAAATGTTACCTAGTTTATTCTGCCCAGCTGACATCTGCCCAATTTAAGAGTAAAGGTCTGAATGCAATACCCAAGTAGTGGTCCTGATTCCTGTAACTAGAAAAGGGGATGTGTCTCACTTAACTAGCTAAGTGTTTTGATCAGTAAGAAGGCATAACAAAATTCCAAATTTATGCACAAGCTCACCTTAGGGAAGAGATGTGAGAAAAGTAAAACCCTCCTTTTTCTTCCGGAACTATGAGATCTAGGTGTTCATATTTAAGAGAAAGCTGCTGACGTTTGGATTAAACCTGGGCTTTCTCCATGTCCCTAAAACTGAACCTATCCTAGTGTAATGGTTAATTTTCTATGTCAACCTAGCTAGGCCACAGCACCAATATATTTGATGAAATATGTCTGTATGGTGCCATG
This sequence comes from Vulpes lagopus, assembly GCF_018345385.1. Classification (NCBI taxonomy): domain Eukaryota; kingdom Metazoa; phylum Chordata; class Mammalia; order Carnivora; family Canidae; genus Vulpes; species Vulpes lagopus. The sequence goes on from NC_054829.1 coordinate 107,825,311, forward strand.
AAAAGTATTTCTTAGATAACCTAAAACATTTCAATCAGTAGATTTTGAGTAAAATGGAATATCCTCTATAATGTGGGTGGACCTTATCCAAACAGTGGAAGGCCTTTAAAAAATCAGCTCTTCTATGGGCATCCAACCTCTTGGCCTACTCTGTCCATTTTGGACTTGTGAGCCTTCACAATCACATCAGTCAATTTCTTAGAATAAATCTCTTGACAGATAATATAGAGATAGAAATAGAGACAATACATCCTATTGATTCTGTTTCTCTGGAGAAACACTGAGCTTCTGAAAGTAGATTCTTAAATGCTAACAACCTATACTAGGTCCAGAGGGATAGTCCTCATGTCTTCTTCAATTTCCCTTGAGTAGATATTAGATGACACATATTTTGTAATTGTTTTTATGAAAGGTCAGGGACTGCCCAGCTGATGGGCCTCCATATAGTGAGAACTTAACCAGCCTGAAGGGTAGTTCGGTGACTTGACAAAAACAACATTGGATTTACAAAAAACAATGCAAAGATATACTTTCATTCTGCCTCTTTTCAAAAAGCATGAGCTCTTAATATACTGCAAATCTATGAAATTTTGGAAGAACTTGCTGTACCCTATTTTTACCTTGTAAAAATACAAATATTCATTCAATTACAAAATACCAAAAAGGTAGCTTCTTAAATTTCAACTGCATAGCACAACACTTTTTAATTCTCCTCCTGTATCAGTAAACAATGCATTTGGTGGCAAGTACCCATGCAATGTGCTACAAATGAATCACAGGTGTGTTGTGACTATTGCTCTTACCAGCTCTTAGATAAGCTGGGGAGAGTCTGGGTGGTCAGAGTTCCTGGGCCAACCACCTCTAGCCAAGAATATCTTTTCCTAAAGTTCCTCAAAGGACTGCTACTATAGAATGAAGATTAAATGTGTGCCTCCTGGTCATCATGGGCAGCAAAAACCAAGAGTGACAAGACCCAGCTCTAGTCACTGTTATACCATGACATGCTAAATATAAGCCAAATATATTATATTACCTGAATATCTGCTTCAATAGCTAGCCCACCACTGCCCACCATGGATGGATACAGAGCCCAAGGAGCTACTGAAGGAGTTCATGATCCAAACACCAATGAAGCAGAGCAAACAGCCTAAGGTTATAGTTATAAAGGGCTGGCTGATAAGCTGAAAGTGAGGCTGGCCCCAATCTTCACTTATGTTGGATACTTCTCTTTGATGTTACTTATATGCTGTCATAGCAGTACACAAGTAAGTTACAGGATAACTCTTTTACCTATGTATTTCTACTGATTATATTATTTAAAATAAATATTTTTATTTAAATAATATTTAATTAATAATTAATAAAATATTTTATTTAAAATAAATTTGATATGAAAAATGATTACATTCTATATCTCCTTAATTATACTTTAACATTACATCTATCACTCATACACAGACTCAGATAATAATTTCAACTGGTATAAATTTTTAAATAGTAAAAATGTGTTTTAAAAGTATTTTCTGTTATTGGGGTACCTAGGTAACTCAGTCAGTTAAGCATCTGACTCTTGATTTTGGCTCAGGTCATGAACATAGGGTCACGAGATTGAGCCCTGCCTCTGGATCCACAGTGGACATGGAGCGCAGAAATTCTCTCTCCCTCTGCCCCTCCCTGCTCACACACACACTCTCTCTCTCAATAAAAAAGTATTCTCTGTTGTTTAACCAAATAATTTCTCATCAGTGATTACTACCAAGAATTTGAAGAGATCATAATTTAAAAATCTTATAAAAGTTTTTCATATTATTTTACCTAGATGTTTATGCAATTAAATACTGAATTTTTAGTAAATTAAATATTGATTTTCTCTCACACTACCCTATATTTTATTATTATCATCATAAATTCCCTGCAGATTATTCCAGTGTACATTGCAAACACTATCATTGTCTATGCATACTGTTATTAGATACAAATGAGAAACACTGGCTTAAATACTCTATTTTGCAGCATTCCTAAAAATAAGTGTATGCCTACTTCATTACTGTATCTTCAATTTCTTGTCTGGTGACTAGCCCAACAAATACATGGTAAAGGAAAGAATAACTGATAAGTATGGAAAAAATCACTTTCTTTCTAAATAAAATTTCATAACTTTAGCTATTTAGTTATGGATAAGAGAAACTTCCAGAATTCCTTAGGGGAAATTCTGTTTTTCTTCAAAGAAACACTTTAAACTTTGAATAATAATCCATACTACTTAGTAAGGAAGAAAGAATTCTAAGTCAGCATTTCCAAAAATAGTAGTATGAGCAATATCAGCTCTGACCCTCCAGATTCCCTCTGATCTTCCCACTATAAAATTCCCCCACAAAATTCTTCCTCTTACCCAGTCTGACTCCTAAAAGTGACTATCATAAAAAAAAACTTAACTTTTTCTTCTTAAAATAAAAAATAATAATAATAATTAGGAATTTTTTTTTAGTTTTGTTTCATTTGTTCTTTAACATGTGAGTCCTTAACAATAGTTTTTCTGTAAGTCAGTGACCAGCTAAAAAGAAAGATTTTCCTACTGTTGTTACAATGTTTTTCATAAAGTCTTCTACTCTTCAATGACATTGCCACAGTCAAATTTGCTAAATTCTCACTTTAAGTCAAATTTGTCCATATGTTTATAAATTACCAGGAGGTAAAATAAAAGGAAACAGAGAAGAGGAATTATGTACAGAGTTCTTATTGCAAGAGTAATTGTAAAGCATTCAGTTAATAAAGTAACACTAGATAAATTTACCAAGCTTCCTGGTATGCCTACCACCTTCACCACAATCAGAGTCAAATGGAAACACCCTTCTTAGATATTTTCCCTTCTAAGAGTACTATCTACCAGAAGTGAAAGCTACAGTGGAGGAAAATTTGATTTTAACCTCAGATAAAAGTTTCTGCAGGAATATAGGAAAAACAGGCAAACACACAAAGGAACGACAGATGTTTGGCTATGAGGCCAAAGTAATTTACCATTTTAATCCCCACCACCACAGGTACCATATTTGAACAATTGGAATATGGTTCATTTAATATGTGACTATCACTTTTCCTAAAGTCTTTTTTTTTAAGATTTTTATTTATTTATTTTTCATGAGAGACACAGAGAAAGAGGCAGAGACATAGGTGGAGGAAGAAGCAGGCTCCCTGAGAGGAACCTGATGTGAGACTCGATCCCAGCAGCCTGATCATGACCTAAGCCCAAGGCATATAGTTAATCCCTGAGCCACCCAGGTATCCCTACTTTTCCTAAAACCTATGGCCCACTATATCTCACAACAATAGAAGCCAAAATGGTATGCCACCTCCAGAAAAATGTAGGTGGGTTTAGCAAACCTGGATTTACTGAGGTCATCAATTATGTAATTTGATTGTAATTTCTTTGGTACCTGTGTGGTTAATCTGTTTTTAACTGAGCTCCACTGTTGTCATATATTTAGTAAACATGGGCATAAGTATAAACATCATGATAGTTTATAGCACAAATATCCTGTAATTTGCAGTTTTAGAAGATCCTGCTGGCAAACCTTAAAACTAAAAGTTTTTAATGTCCAGAAGTATTCTTTTCATTACACTTTTGCTCATGATATCCTTGTTTTCTGAACCTCACAAACCCAGCTATTAGCTTATGTGACATGGCAGCTGAATGGACATACCAAAAAAGCTCTTATTAAACAGAGATTCTTTCTGGTTCCAATTTATTTCTCCACTAAACAAAAGGTAATTTCTCACCTGCCTGAAGAAAAAAAAAACACTTTGATTACTTTGTGAGGAGGAATTCTTGATTATTTGATCAACAAACAGTAGATTACAACTCTCTCTCATGCACAAATCTATCCTCCCATATAAAATGTATATCATAAGCAAAACAAAAATTAACTTGCTTTCGAGGCATTACTAGTGGTGAAATTTTTTTTAAATAATGATTCTAAATAGCTGGATGCCTACTGTTCCCTCCAATTCTATATCTGAGTTTGATGTCCTTAAGAAAAAAATATTATGTCTAACATGTTCCCCCAAATCTTAGATCCCCTAGAAAAAGAAGAAAATGATAGTATATACAAAAGATATTCTTTTATCTGTTGTTCTCAAATAGCTGGGAAATATGACCCAAATCAAGAAAGGTCAGTACTACTTGCATTATTAAGCCTAATAAATTAAATATTGAAGGTAAAGAAAGCCTAAGACTTAAAAGTGTAGACAAACATACTACTCATTTGAATTTCTCATTCCAGAATAATGTGCAGTTACCTGATGACTCCAGCCCAGCAAAATGTTTGTTAGTTTTCAAAATTCCCCAAGTTCCTCTTCCTTTTGCTAAATTTTACTGGCTATCTATTCATGTACCATACAACATGATACAACAAAACTAGAGGCTTTTAGAGCCAGAAGCCTTTTAGAACTGACTGTTGAACGTATGTCACAGGCAAAGCAATGTCTCCAATACTTAATATGCTAGAGGTCTTAAGGGACTTGCTCAAGGTCACACACCTGGTTAGTGAATAAAGCAAAACTAGATTCAGCCTCTGGAGTTCTGGTTCCGTGGCAAGTGTTTCTCAGTAGCATGGAAGACCTGGAGAAAAGAGGTGTTGATCGTCAGTGCTCCACTACTGAGAACAAATGTAGCTTCACTTAATCAGAATTCAGTCCTTCATTGAGCAAAATCTCAAAGTGACATCTACTGGAATACCCAGTCTCTATGGAGAAATTTAATTAAACTTCAGTCCCTTTATTCCAGCACAAATATTGTGAGGGAAAACAACTCAACTCCTCTGACATTTTTGCAAATAGGTTTAGTGGAATCTATTCTGTTTACACTTACTGACATTTGTTTTTCACTCAATTATCCCACATGGTTATTTTTTTTCTTTTCATAATTTATTGCTAGCAACTTAGCCATAAGAATAAATACAAATAATTCCTTTCTTTGGTACAAGCAACAGAGCTTAGATTCATAATAACTGAAGAGAATAAACACTCATTTTTACCCCTCCCCTTTCCTTTTCCTAATAGTTCTGGTTTACTTATTAATCAGACTAGTGACATAATCGGATTCCAACCAGGAAGAATTTAACCTCAAATGCATCAGAGGTTTCTCCTCACATGGCCCTAAAACTTTGGAAAATAATACAGTATATCCAATTACTCATCTGCCAGATAACTAAATATGACAAGGATTTTTTAATCATGTACCCATTTCCAATTTTTGCACACCTTTATTTTGAAACTGTGCAGTCTAAAAATTTCAGAAAGCTTTCATTGCAAAAATTCCTATTCCTTTTTTTAATCCATGAAGTATCATTGACTAGACATGAAACAACTAATTGTTAAAAGGATGAAAAATATGCAGTGTAGAGCAGTACTGCTGAAACTCTACCATGAGCATGAAAGCACCTGGAAATCATCATAAAATGCAGATTCAAATTCAACAGATGTGGAGTGAGGCCTCAGAGTCCACATTCCTAACAACTTCTCAGGCTAGACCTTAGTCTGCACTTTAAATGGAGTGTAGAGAAAAAGGACATTTATTTTGGAGCTGAGGAGAGCGGGATGGAAATCCAACTTCATTGGTTCCTGGCCATGAGAACTTGAGAGAGCCCACCCCTCCCCCAGAGCTTTCCTTTCTTCCTCTATAACACTCACAGCCATACCACTATCATCAGCCTTGACCCACTGCGACAGACCTCATCATGCCCTTTATCCTACTCCATGTCAGGCCACCCCTACACTCCCAGGCTGCCTGTAACGCCCGCAATTGAATCCCTGTGAGCCTCTGTGAACCTATTCTGTCCCCTTTTCCCATTTCTCCCCAAGTTCTGAAATTCTTCCATTCTATCCTCCAAAACTCAGTCAGCCATCAGCAAAATCCCCTATGTCAATCCTCCAACTACCTTCTGAATGCATTTTTTCCCCTTCACGCATTAAGAGAAACCTGGCTCTCCATTGAGGAAACTGCCACTACTGCAGTTGCCTTAATGATGTTTAGTTTCCTCTGGTTCTCACAGTACTAGGTCTAGAAGTAGAGAACATGTCCTTGGTGCTCCTTATTGCTGCTTTCAGACAATTTTCCAATTCTTCCTCATTCCTAAAAACTGCCCATTTAGGATTTCTGTCATCAGATTATATCATCACGGGATCCCTGGGTGGCGCAGCGGTTTGGCGCCTGCCTTTGGCCCAGGGCGCGATCCTGGAGACCCGGGATCGAATCCCACATCAGGCTCCCGGTGCATGGAGCCTGCTTCTCCCTCCCCCTGTGTCTCTGCCTCTCTCTCTCTCTGTGTGACTATCATAAATAAATAAAAAAAAATTATTTAAAAAAAAAAAAAAAGATTATATCATCACCCATGACTCCTCGTTGTTGTCACAACAACCTAGCCATCCCATGGTTATTACCCTAGACTTCGTTTCTATCAATAACTGCATCTTCTCTTTAGTGTCAATTGCATGCATCCTACTCTCTGACATCACATCCTATCATTTCATCCTATTTTGTCTCTATTCTGTACCCCATACTTTCATACCATTGATGTTACTAAGCCATTGATCCTACCATCTTTTCAGTGGTTTTCATCCCTTCAACATCCTTATTTCCCTTCTTTTCCAACTTAAATTTCATTGTCAATGATTATTGACTCCCTTGCCTCTCTACAGTTTTACTGCTCTTGCTTTCCAAAACTATAATCTTATCTAAATCAAATTTCTGCCTGCTCCAAACATTCCTCTATGCTAAACATGGTGGAGAAAAACACAAACCAGGACAACTGGTCTTGCTTTAAATATTTGACTCTCTACCATTCATACCAAATATCTCTAGTCTATACACTTTTTTAATCATGGAGGCTGACATTTTACACTATCTCAAGTTCTCAATACCTCTCCTCACACTGTTATCATCAGCTGATAGACTTGTTTCCTATTTTACTGAGCAAAAAACTGGATGCAATAAAAAAAAAAACAATATCTACATCCTTCAACAACAGATCTCCCACATGCCTATATCAGCAAACATCATTGCTTTCCTGCCTGTTACCATTGTTGAATTGTCCAATGGTCCAATAAAAAAAATCAATCTTTATACTTATGCACTAGGTATTTCCTCTCACTAATTCAGCCCAGCCAAGCCTGCAGATAGCTAGAGCCTTGGCCAATACCTGAATGTAACCTAAGAGACCCTGATCCAGATTCCAAATTTCTGACCCATAGAAACTATGAGTTAAAAAATGCTTATTGTTTTAAGCCACTAGATTATGGGGTGATTTGTTCCACAGCAATAAACATAATAAATGAATTAATGAAATGACAGATCATAAGATCAACATAATATCTACTAGCTAATTAGGAAGGATTTACAAACCAGTCAACTGAAGAGCTAATTTTCACATACCAGGAAGGGGAGTTACAGTATGTAGTTCTTCTAGATAATAGGGGCTTATAAGGGAAGTCAATAAGGAGTGAAGCTTCATATAAAACTGTAGAGTGTGAGTAAAACATCTTCCATTCTTCTGAGCCCTAGTGGGAAAGCAAAAAAAAACTCTCTAGCCAAAAAGAATATTTGACAATTATGAATGCCCACTCTCCAGGCAGAGTTAACATCCATTTTCAGTGCAGTAAGGTGGAAAGAGAGGTCCTAATATCTGGCGGGGGGGGGGGGGGGGGGGGGGGGGGGGGGGGTCAGGAATGCTGAGTCATTTCTTGCCTCTCCTGAAAATGAACAGCATTTACATTTGTTAGTCCTAAAGAATACAATAGCAGCAATTTGGGCAGATTTCTGTCAGTGCTGCCCCTTTCTCATGGGGCCAACCAACTTGCACGATTTTTTTTTTAAGATTTTATTTAATTATTTATTTATTCATGAGAAACAGAGAGGTGGAGATACAGGCAGAGGGAGAAGCAGGCTCCACGCAGGGAGCCCGATGGGGACTCGACCTGGGGTCTCCAGGATCAGGCTCTGGGCCCAAGGCGGTGCTAAACCACTGAGCCACTTGGGCTGCCCAACTTGCACAAATTCTTATTGGAGTGGCATGCAAACCAGAAGCAGACAGCATCACATTGAAAGCAACCAAGTGTTTAGAGGTCAGGTTGCCCACTCATCATTAATGGCCAGATATTCAGGGCCTGGAGCTCCCAGGTTAAAAATGACCCACCATGCCCTTTAAATCACAATTAAAATATCAATGATACTTTCACATTTGTAGCTAATATGGAGTCTAAATTCAAGCTCCTATTTGATGAAGAATTCCTCAGCTAGTCTTATATCTAAGCCCATAGGTTTTAAATTTAGGAAAAAGTTTAATGACCATCAGAGAAAGAAGTCTCATTCCAAAGTAGTTTTTTGTTTGCAGAAATTCCTACCAAAACACTTAAGAGTATCTATCTATTGATAAATTGATTAGTAGATGCATAGATAGACACAAACACATTTAGTTAAATTCATGTAAGTATAAATTTTTTTAATTTAGCAATAAAAGGTATTTTGCAAAACATAAGTAGAAAAGTATCAACTAATTAAAGAATGTTTTCATTTTTAAAAAAACTTTTTCCTCTACCGGCAACTTCAAACCAAGACACAGTTCTCCTAGGTTTTACAAAGCATCCAACACTGAAGGTAATCAAATCTTACACCTATAGTTTAGGTGTTCCAATAGAAAAGTATGAAAATTTTAAACACTTTGTTTACGGAAAAGATGCATTTGAATATCCAGTATTCTAAGTGAAAGATCTTTACTACCATAAAGCAGTTGATGTTTTCATATAATTTGAATGTACCCATTATTAATTATATTTGTGGCCATGATTAATACAGAAGCTATCAAGCCATTTGTACTAACTCATATAAAACGTGCTCTTTGAACTTCATCTTTCCTCTAGCTACACTCACTCCCATGATGATCTCATCGAGTTACTTGGCTTTAAACATCATCTATACACTGATGATTCCCAAATTTATATCTAGAGCCAGACAGCTCCTCTGAACTCCAGACTCATATATCCAGCTGCTTGTTTGACATCTCTATTTAGAGACCTTACATGCATTTTACACTTATCTTGTCCTAAACCAAACTTCTGATCTTTTCTCCCAAACCTTCTCCTCCCACTGTCTTCTCCATCTCAGTAAATAGGAACCCTATCCTCCCAGTTACTTGGGTGAAAATCTGGGAGTTATCCTTGACTCCTCTCTTTCTTTAACGCCTGACATCCAATCTATCAGCAAATCCTGTCAATTCTACCCTCCATATCACTCAGAATATGACTACACTATCTCCACTGCCACTGTATTGATCCAAGGCACCATCATCTCTCACTTAGATTACTCAAGAGCCTCCTTACTAGCCTCCTACCCCTATCCTGCTCCCTATAATCTATTAGATACACAACATTCAGCAATTAACACACAAGTAATTAAGAAAAGCATGTCATCACTTTGTCTGCAACCCTAAAATTGCATCTCATTTCAGGAAACTAAAAGCCAATTCTATAGGGTCCTACATAATCTCCACATCTCACTCTCTACCTCCTCTACCCTGTTACCTCTCTAACTCATATCCTGGTATTTTCCCCATTGTTCACCCTATTTGAGTTGTTCTGGCCTCTTTATTGTTCCTGGAAGACTCAGGGCCTTGGCAGTAGCCCATCCATTGTCTGGGATGCTTTTGATCCAGTTAACACATGGCTCATTCCCTTACTTCCTTCAAATCGTTGCTGTACTATAACCTCCTCAGGGACTCCCCTATTGAAAGTATAATCCCTACCCTCCTCAACAATACTATTCTCCTTTGCTTTATTCATCTCCGTAGCCCTTCTCATCTAACAGTGTAAATATTTTATTTGTTTGTTTTCTGTTTCCCTTCACAAGAATGTAAACTTCCTGAGGGAAAAAGCTTCAGTCCATTTCATTAATACTATATAGCCAGTTCTTAGATTATGCTTAGTAAAAGGTAGGCACTCGATAAATATTCACTGGGGCACCTGAGTGGCTCAGTCCATTAAATGTCTGCCTTTTGCTCAGGTCATGATCTCCAAATCCTGGGATTGAGCTCCTCTTCCAGATCCCTGTTCAGCAGGGAATCTGCCTACCTCTCTCCCTCTGTGCCTCCCCCCTCCCTACCCTTCCTCCACTCCTGCTTCCATGCCCGCACTCCCTCTCTCTCAAATAAATATATAAAATCTTTATTAGAAAATTAAATATATAAATACTCATTGAAAATATGAATATTAATGAACTGGAAAACTACTAGCACAAATATTTTATTATTAATAGTTCAATAGTCACTATCCTAACTAGTACAATGAAAGCCCAATACAGTAGTATTCATTCCTCCTTGCAACAAACATTCTTTATCATAGCATTAAATACCTAAGATCTTTTTCACCTTGACTTTATGAATTTTTGCAGCAAACCTAAGCTCCAAAGTCATGACTTTTTCTGAAAACATTGGTTTCTGAATATATCAATATCTTCTCACATCTGAAAATCTCGTTAGAACTGATGATCATATCACTATTTAAAACCAAAAGGACACAGTATGTGTGAGTTTGAACCCCCTCACTCCTCCACCAAATGAAGCCAGAGAAATATTTTGCAAGAACTGAATGGTTATAGAATAGAGGTCTACAAACTGTGGCCTGGAGACTAAAGCCAGCCAGGATTGCCAGATAAAAACAGAATAGTTAGTAAAATTTGAATTTCAGATAAGCAACAACTTTTTTTTTGTATAAATGTATCCCAAATATATACTAAATGCTAAATCTGGAAACTTTAAATCTGGCCCACCACCTGTTTTTGTAGAGCCTACAAGCAAAGAATGGTTTTTCCATCTTTAAATGGTTGGAGAAAAATTAAAAGAAGAATAATATTTCATGGCAAGTGAAAATTATATGAAATTCAAATTTCATTGTCTATAAATAGTATTTGTTATTGGAACACAGACACTTGTTTTCTTACTCTCTGTGGCCGCTTTCACATTATGTCAGCAAGGTTGATTATTTGCAACAGAGAACATATAGCTGCAAAGCCTAAATATCTAATGTCTGGCCCTTTACAGAGAGTTTACCAACCCCTGTTGTAGAATATTTACTTTTATACTTCTCCTTACCAAAAGCAAACCAAAGTAACTTCTTTCCCTTTAGAACTCTCTCCGCACAGGAGTACTTCTGTTACTTTATCATTATACTAGAAAGAAAAGTATGAAGCAAGCTGAGAAGAGGCAGTGTGATGAAGGTTGTGGGCTGTAGATCCCCACAGAGTTGAATATGAATCCTTTCTTCACCCATCAGAGCCTGAGTGAGTTGCTTACATGGGGGCCATATGAATGCCATCACACAGGGTGGCTATAGGGTTAGGAGATAAGGATTAAAAGCTTAATTTTAAAGGACAAAAAAGGATCAATTTCTAGACTATACCAGAAGGTATGATTGTCAGAAGAACAAAAAACAGAGAGAGAAGAAAAGTGAAAAGACAAAAATTGAGATGAGGAGGACAGACTTCTTAATCACTCACAAAGAGGTAAGCTAAAGTGAAAAATATAGACTTTACATGGATTCAAGCAAAAATATCATGACCAAAATTAGAGAAGTATGGTTAGATTTATTTGGGCTAAGGCAGTAGTAAAACTCTTTTCAAGGTAAGTAAATCTTGGATTGCATCTGCTCAATATACATAAATGATATAAACCCCACCTGCAGAGTCATATGTTTGGAAGGAAAAGCCTTTCATGTTGCTTTTAGTATGAGGGGAAGGAGAAAAGACATAGCGACATTTACATGGCTGTGGAATCCCCCCCCAGGTTCTCAAAAGCACCACCAACATAGAAAATAGCATCCACAATTTCTTCAGCCATTCTCTCCAGGAAATATTTTCTATTTTGGTCCCTGGGTTAAAGTATCAAATCCCTGTTTTTAAGGTCTAGAAATATAGGAAGTATATAGGTCCCTGTTTTTAAGGTCTAGAAAAATATGAAGTACATAAAATAAAGGGACAGCATATAAGATTTATCAAATAATTGTATCTGTGACCCATGACCCGAGGCAGTGGTTCTCAACATGTGAGCCTCACATGTAAGACATTCTCCCAAACACAACTTCTGACACTAGATATAGTGCACTTCACTCCTCCTAAAAGGCGTATCAGCATGGGAGAGAGTGAGAGTGATGTTATCACAGAGATAACCTTGAGGTTGTTCTAAATATATTTTCAAATGTAAATTATTTGCAAGCTTCAGTACTTCAACTGTATTTGGCAACAAATACAATGACAGCCTCACTTCTGACCTAGGTCATAACACTGTAATTGAGTAATACTGTTTTATGCCATTTCCCAAGAATAAAATTATTCTGACATATAGAAGTCCATACTAATATTGATCATGGTAATGCCTGTAATCAATCCCCAAGGTTACTTCGAGAATTTATTTTTGAAATTGATTTTTGTTCACAATATAAGTTGATGTGCTTCACAGCTGATGGGAAATTGATTTTTGTTCACAATATAAGTTGATGTGCTTCACAGCTTCACAGCTTCACAGCTCCACTCAGAGCTGGAGAAGACACTCATTAATTCATTCATTAGTTCATTTGTTCTCAGCATAAAGCTTGCATGTTGAGAACCACTGACCAAATGTGATAGACTACAAATAGAGACATTTAAAATATTTCAATCAACCAATATGTAAGGAGATCCTACTCTTTGCCAGTTACAGTTCTGGGAATGAAGATGAACAGTGAAAGCCCTGGCCCTCCAGGATCTCAAAGTCTAGTGGAGGCAACAGACAAAACAATTTCAATGTAGTATGATTAAATAAAATGGTAAACATAAACACAGTACATTATGAGTTGAGGGAAAATGAACTGAATCAGTAAGGGAATGATTAGAGAAAGCATTGTAAGAGAGATAATACATTGAGCAGCTGCCCACCATCAGTAATACTGGGTTCTGCAAGCCATAGATAGTTGTTAAAAAAGTAGTATGGTGCCTGACATAAGTGAGCTCACAGTCTAAGATGAAGGCCAAATCCATTAACTAATCTCAAAAGCAAATGGAAAGTCAGTGAACTATGTTGGTGCCCTTGTCTCTAACCAGGCCTCTCACCTTCACAAACCTGTATTCTCTTGCTCCTCTGTGGCTGGTACTTTAAGAAATAACTTCTTAGCAAAAAATTCTCTCCCTGATGGGAATGGCCACAAACATAAGTATAGGATATGAGAGGCCACTTCTTTATATGACATCGGTCCCCTAGAAATAGCTGATTGTTCCAGAAGTAGATATCTGACCCAAACTGGACTATTCAATGATCTCTTATTAAAAGTTGAAATTCTAAACTGAGATGCACTAGAACTTGGAGGCCAATCACATTAATGGCAATAGCTATAAAGAACAATGACAAATCCCTGACGCATAGAAGACCCATCCTGCTTTACTCTTTCCACATGTTGCTTATTGGGCTCCTTTCAATTCTGTAAGACTTCTAATTTCCTTCCAACTGCAGAGGTCAACTAGAGTCAATTCTTATGCATATAGATCAAGAAACCTTGACACATGTCCCTTGATACATGTCCACATAGTTTCCCAACTCCTGTACCCAGTCTACCTATATTTCCCTGTGATCAAACAATTTGCTGAGAGATTAGTTGCTCATAAAGTTTAGTATCTTATCTACCCTGCAGAGAGGTAATAGTTTGGGGGGACTTGTGGAGATACAATGTTGGAATCCAGAGAATTTATGGCAGGGGTATTTAAGGACCTACTGAACCATGATAATCCTGTAATGGAGATATTTGGGCATACAGAGAATTATCATTAATGCCCCTCAAATTCCACCAAATATGGTTCCAAATCTTAGTTCTGTCATTCACATAACCAAATATACACAGCTAGTATATGACAAAGCCAAAATTTGAAATCAAATCTGGCTATTTTCAAATTTCATATATTTTTGATACCATACATGTATCTGTTAATGCCTATTTTCATTTTTCCTTTAAATCAGTGCTTCTCACTGGGTGTTGTGCTATATGTTGGCAAACTGAACTTCAATCAATCAATCAATCAATGATTCTCAACTGGGGGCAATTTTCCACACACATGCCCAGAAGACTTTGAACAATGTCTCAAGTCATTTTTGGTTGTAAAACTGTGAGGTGCAACTAGTATCCAGTGGGTAGAAGCTAGAGATGCTGCTAAATATCTTATAATGCACAGAACACACCAACAACGTTAACTATATGTCCCAAAATTCCAAGGGTGCTGAGGTTGAAAAACTCTGCCTTAAATCAAACAAATTTTCTGACGAATGTTTGATTCAAATGTACAAAAAGAATTAAACAAAAATTCCATTCTATGCAAGATATTAGAGTTGTATGCAGTCACTTATTAAAAATTTATTGATGTAAAAACTATTTCTATTTTTAAATAGGAAAGGCATGCTTCATAACAGTTATGTATAATATGATCTCATTTTGTAAAAAAAAAACAGTCTATATAGGCATGAACATGGGTTCATTTACATGTAGGAAGAGAACTGAAAAACTATAATACCTCTAAATCAGTAGTGTCTAGCACTAAAGAGAAGAGAGATTATTAAATGATTTGTTTTTTCTCTTTTTTCCTTGAGATGCATTTCTAAATTAAAAGTTATTAGTTTTCATTTTAAGATATAACTCTACTTCTCAGCCTCATGCCTGACATCAGCTGGTTCAGATTGGTTCATACTACCACATATCTTGCTTCACCCACCTACATACTCAAGAAAAGAAGTACTGTTACATTAAAAGAGGCTCAGAAATGGCACCTTTGTTTATGAGGCTCTGGTGCGTGTGTGAAAACGTCCATTACATTCATTCAAGGCCTCATATTTCCCCAAACTTCTTTGCTTTGTACTTAGGTGAATTAGTCCTAATTCATGCTGTGACACCCCCACATCACTCTTCTTTCTGCTACTGAGTCAGTTCTTGTTAAGATCGACTTATTTCTGAATAAGCCTTAGATGAATGAAACATCTTTTACAGCTCCAACTCCTCCACTTGTAGCACTTAACTGAGGGAATGGAAGAATTTTAGAACCTAAAACTAAAAAAAAAAAAAAAAATCATTAATGGAAACACATTTTTTCCCAAATAGTCCTAAGCACTCTTAAAACTGACCCTCATATTCCTTCTAGATTTGTTTCTTTCATCAAGCACAATAGCCATAATATATGTCTTCTTTCTATTCCTATCAAAGCCACAAGAAAGACGGATTTGATCTTCATTTGGGAAGTTAACTGACTAGGATGGGTCAGTCCAGAACTACTCTCTTTCAGGTGCTAGAGACAAACTCCTTTGCTATAGTTACATGCATTTTTAAAAATATAGACAACTGACTAGGGAAAACTCTCTTTTGGGGGCAAAGGAGCAACTTTTCAGTAACTGAAAAGCATTTTCTATAATTTTCCTTCTTTGTTCTGTGTTTGTTACTACTGCAAAGACATTTTAATAAAACTCAGAATAAAATAGAATGGCACATCAAATTAAATTATATTCCAGGGATCCCTGGGTGGCACAGTGGTTTGCCGCCTGCCTTTGGCCCAGGGCGCGATCCTGGAGACCCAGGATCGAATCCCACGTCGGGCTCCCGGTGCATGGAGCCTGCTTCTCCCTCTGCCTGTGTCTCTGCCTCTCTCTCTCTCTGTGTGTGACTATCATAAATAAATAAAAATTTAAATAAATAAATAAATAAATTATATTCCAAATAGTTCCTTCTCTTTCCCACAATACTCCCTCTGATCATTTGAATGCACTGTACATTCTCAAGACCTTGCCTCTAAACAAGGTCTTTCTTCCAGTTCCTGCACACCTCAGTAGAACATGTGTATGAGTGTGTGTGTAAAAATGTATGTATGAATATGTTTGTGTGTGGGTATGAGTTTGTGTGTGTGTGTGTGTGTGTGTGTGTGTGTGTGTGTTTATTCCGGATGAATGGAATAAGACATTTACTGAACATCTCAAAACTGAGGCTGGAAAATAATAGTAGATACTTTAAAAATATGTGTTGAATGAATGATCAATGAATAAACAAAGTCCATAGCATTTTAAATAAAACTTAAAAGTGATATATTGTCCTTCTCTTGATAAGTTCATACCTTTGTAAGAGAGAGTACTTGCATCACCAACAACTGTTCCTGAAAATTTGCACTATCTTCATCATTTCAATAAACACATTAATTGCTTGAATTGGAATCTTGTTTTTCCATGAAGGTATCAACACATTTGATGTGTTTTTGCTCCTGACAGAATGAATTAAGTTTTTTAAAAAACTCTATCTCACTGAGAAATTAGTCTGCTAATACTTCTTTTTGATTATAAGTAATTAAGTATTCTATATAATCATGGGAAGGTATTACTTTTAGCTGAACTGAAAATAGAATTATAATGAAACAGAGAAAAAAAAGAAACAGAGATGATAGATTTCATTTTTAAATGATAAGAATGACTTATTGTTGAGTTAAACCCAAGTTACTTTTACATGTAGTAAAATGCAAACTGTTTTAGCTCCCATACATGGCAATTTCTATGATTAAGTGTAATTAATTTATCTGGCAATTGTAATTAGTAACCTCTGTCCTACTGTTTCGGGAAATTTCATCCACAAAAGGCATTGGTCAACTATTCATCATAAGTAATAAAAGCTTTCTTTCATGGAAAGATCTTTTAAAACAATTAGCAATTAATGAAAAGTATGCAAGTACCCAGAAATTCCAAATGCTCAATTTCAAATGACATGTTCCTTAGCTATCCCATCAGCAAAAGAAGCAGTTTAAAAAATAAATTAATTAATTAATAATAAATAAAAATAAAATAAAATAAAATAGTAGTTTATTTTTTTTAAAGATTGTATTTATTTATTCATGAGAGACACACACAAAGAGAGAGGCAGAGACACAGGCAGAGGGAGAAGCAGGCTCCATGCAGGGAGCCCGACGTGGGACTCGATCCCGGGTCTCCCGGATCAGGCCCTGGGCTGAAGGCGGCGCTAAACTGCTGAGCCATCCGGGGCTGTCCCAAAAAGTAGTTTAAATCTAAAAACTATTGGTAAGAAAAATTACAAGAAAGAAATTAATTAATCATGTGTAAAATTCAATATAAATGTTAGAAATGTAAATTAAAATAATAACATCACAAAACAAGTAGAGAAAGAATACATTAAGAGCATGTAATAGTTTTATATTGACTATATTCAGTTTTGTCTCTAAACTCAAAGTGAATAGTTTATATATCTCATAATTTATATAATCTCATGCTCATATTTTATGTTTATCAGGAAAAAAGTTGATCTATAGAAAATTTGCCTATATAAACTGCTCCATGTACTAAAATTATATTTTTAATTTGATGAAATAATCATTTCTCAAGTACTGGAAATACTTCCCTATTATCAAAGTAATTTTCACCTCTATTAAAGGACCTTCTTAGGTTTGGATTACAAACATATGTTTGTATTATACCAGAAAATTTAACTGGATAATTTTTTAAAACTGAGTCACTATCTGAAAAGATAGTGATAGCATTGTGATAGATCTACATAGAAAACAATTTCTACTGTTCTCTCTGACTCTTTCTGCAGTATCCTGAGTCAAGACCTCCTGTTGACCAATTCTCACACCAGCTCTATTAGCTCTAAAGGGTTCCCTTCCGGTTCAAATCCATTAGCAATCCCTAAATTTCAACAAAAATAAAAATTAGGTGATGTTATTTGCCAGAAAATTACTCAACAAACCAGACATTTGTTCAATGATGAATTATTTTCTGTGATGGATAATAGTTTGTCTAATATGCTACTCATTAAGATATACCTTGTATCATAAATATTCTTGTATCTTGAATTTTATCTTATTCAGCTCATTTTGTCCATTCATCTTCACAGATCTGAGTTTAAAGCTGTTTCCTGGGATCCCTGGGTGCCGCAGCGGTTTAGCACCTGCCTGCCTTTGGCCCAGGGCGCAATCCTGGAGACCCGGGATCAAATCCCACGTCGGGCTCCCGGTGCATCCCAGGGCTCCCGGTGCTTCTCCCTCTGCCTATGTCTCTGCCTCTCTCTCTCTCTCTCTCTCTGTGTGACTATCATAAATAAATAAAAATAAAAAATAAAAAATAAATAAAGCTGTTTTCCCCCCTATATGGATAAGCATGTCATCTGTAATGAAGACTCTGTAGGGCATTGTCACAGACATTTTTGTCTACCACATACCTCATCTTAGATGTCTGCTCTGTAATAGGTCTTCCTGACACTCCTCTGATGACAGAACATCAACCCACGGAGGAAAATAAGATTATCATTCCGTGGACAAGCATCACTAACGGAAACTGTAGAAACCAAAACATGGAACACCAAGAATAAAAACAGTAAGAATAGTTTCACATGTTGTATATGACATGTAAAATATAGCATTTGTTCTTACTCTTATTAAAATGGAATATTTTCTTTCACTTGATCAATGCTAATGAGCTATAGTTAAGCCACAATCTTTTGTGACATGTGACATGTCTCTCAATAAAAGGAAAAGTATATCATAAGCCTACTTCTTAGCTGTGACATGCTGTCTAGGCTCTGGTATGCCTCAAGTTGGAAAATATGCCTTTCCCTTCACAAAGAGAAATACCACATGCCACAAAGACTGTGAACCCTGTAGGGGTACTAACTCATGGTTTTCTGAAACTGTAAACTACCTGTTTTTAAATTATATGTTATTAATATATTTTTATTCAATTTTCTTTATTTAATTTTTTAAAAGGCATCCTTCTAATAGCAATTTATTTAGTGTTGGGATAATTCCAAATAACTGCTATTTCTTTGACTACTATATTTTATTTTTAAATCTCAGGTAACATGTCCTTGAGGTGAATTGCTACAGCTCTCTAGCTATCTTCAGACTTTAGACTGAATATCTAAAGCAGTGATTCTCAAACTTGTCTTCACATTACAATCATGTACGAGATTCAAAAACATACCAATGCCTATCTTCCACCCCAGAGATTGCAGATTAACTGGTCCCAATGCGACCAGAGCTTAGAAATTTTTAATATATGCTAAGACTATTCTAACATCCAACCAACTTCAGAAATCACTGGTCTTTAGGAATATTGATTAACATACCATCATGTGGATATTAGATAATATTTACTATCATCATTGTCTGAAAAAGTCAGAGAATGATATTCAGACTAATTAACCTTACCAGTAATTGTTACCACATATTAAAATACCAAGCATTTTACCAACATTTTATCTAATCTTCACAACATTCTAGCAAGATAGATATTATTATTCTTACTTCACACATGGGGGAAAGGTCAGAAAGTTTAGGTTGTTTGCCCAATGCCATCAACTAATAAATGGTAGGGCTAGTATTTGAATCCATGTCTGTTTGACACTAAAAGACTTATTCTTTCCATTATGCTGTAATTTTCAGTAGAGGTGATATCACCTCCAAGGAAGTAAAAATCAAAGGAAGTGAAGATCAAACGATTCTTAGATACTATAATGGGTTTTGGCTCTCCAAATTTCAACTTCGCTGATGAAATTTTATTCTTTAATATTTAATTTCTCTTACTGAAAAAAATTTAAATTTAATTTTATTTTTCTACTTAGGATGTTAAGAATGAAAAAAAAAATTGAGAAACACTATACTATACCATACTCTGCCTCCAACTATTTTGGTTAACAATTAGTTAACATGTATATTACTCACATACCACATACATATTATCTATTTATCTACATTATATAGAATACCTGTAGAGAAAATGGCTCTCCCCTCAATTTTATAATTCCCAAGTTGTACTTATAATTGAAAAGAACCACAGTATAAACAAAAATATATATGTTATAGGTCCCCAAGATGCTAATGATAGGAGAGGAAGTAGTAAGTCCAAAGAATATTATCAATCAGTCTTCATGAATGTCTATTATATATTATATACAGCATTATAACAGTAGGTTGTTGGTTCAAAAACTTAAGAATTTCCTGGGTGAAATCTGAAACTGGCCTAGCGCGTGAAAGGTAAGCAGAGACAAAAGAAAAAGTCAGACCACTCCAGATTGGTAGGTGGCAGGTTTAGCAAGGGAACTTATAAGGCTTATCTTGGGTGGCCACAAGATGAGTACATCTCTACACCCACCCACTAGAATCTTAAAAGTTTATATAGAGGCCTTAACTAGATTCAGTCACATAGTCCATCCTGATGGTCTCAACAACACATTACTTTCTCAAGGCTGTTTCCTTGAGGCAGCCTCTGATTCAGGGAAGGCAGGCAGAACACATATTTCAAGTATATGGGAAAGGGTGAGAAGTCCCCAAGAGCCTTGGTCCAACTTGAGGGTCAACTGGTGGTCATGTCCTCTTGATGACCTCCTTCAACATAGGTATATAATAGGGGCACCTGGGGGGCTCAGTTGGCTAAGCTTCTGCCTTCAGCTCAGGTCATGATCCCAGGATCCTGGGATCCAGCCAGCATTGGGTATATAATAGGTATATAATAGAGTAAGCTTTCTCTGATATGACATGGTTATATGTTAAATTATTTCAAAGTTTAAACATCTAGAGTCAAGAATCAAATCATTCAACTTTGTATCTCCTATAGCACTGGGTGTCATATAAACTAGTCAATCAACAAATATGTGTGAAATTAAAAAGAAAATGCGATTTCCATCACCATACCATCACACAATCTGATACACACAATAATAAAACAATTTTAAGCAAATTTTAATTAGTCTTTATTGGTTCAGAAGATTTTTTTACTTTCTTTAGAATAATTAATTTTAAAACATTTATATTCTATAACAGAAGAAAGTGTAGCACAGAAAGATTATCAAACTTTAATATCTTCTCTTAAAAACTATTAATTTGATTTACTAAGCTGTCACCACACCCCTAAGGATAACACATAAAGAGGCATTTGAGGATAGTGGCAAGTACTCAAATACTGAACTCACTTTGGCTGAAGTCAATGATAAAGGCTACCATACAGCCACTTGAAAGGGCGCCTTTGGGAAAATATATCCTAATTTAAGCCAAAGAGTCAATAACATATATATGCTCATATTAAGGAAACATAGAAAGAAATTGAAATTAATCAGAAATATGGTGTCATAATGCTTATTTGCTCAAGGGAAAAAGGGCTTTGAATGATTTCCTCAAAGGAGTTATTGTTTTGAGAACTAACAATCTAATAATCAAGGAGGACTCCCTTGTGAGGAGCATTCTAGAAAAATACTCTGAGGCTCCCAGCTAGTGCAACAAAAAATATTTGAGAATGTTCCTGGGGGGCAATGACACCAAGAGGAGTCATTGTAAGCTATTAGCTGGGAGTTGCTACCCACACCCATGGCCAGTCAACTGTACAGAAGAACAGAATTGAGATAGAAGAGAAAATCCAAGAGGAGCTATCTCTAACCCTTCATGCAGCTAGAGCATCTTTTGTTATTCTTCTCACTGAGAAGAAAATTAAGTCTACCAGAAAACAAAAGAAAACAAACAAAAACTAGTTAAATTTGCATTACAGAACTCAAGCCAGTTATTTAGACTCAGAAGGATAAATTAGAATTCCTATCCCCGGCCTCAAGGGACTCTGCCCCATCAAAGGAGCTATATGAAGTGGTATCCATGATAATAATAATAATAATAACAACAACAACAACAACAATAATAACAATGATAGTATATAACATTTATTGAACATTTGCTGTACGTAAGTCACCATGTTTGGTGTTTATATTCATTTTTTCACTTAAAACTTTCAAAAATCTAGTAAGAATTTTTTCTTCTTATATATAAAGAAAGAAGTCTAGAGAGTTTAGATCTATAAAATGCTAGAAAACAGAATTTGCTTTGAGTTTTCTTGAGTTATAAGCCAGTACTTAAACTTGCAAACAATTCTCTCACAACAACCCTCCTTTTCTAACAGCTATTGGTGTTATAGAGAACTTTTGCTTCTTTTGTTAGGGGCAGAAACCTAACTCAAACAGGTAAAGCATAGATCCTATTGAAATGCAGATTCTGATTCAGAAGGCCTGAGGCAAGGCCTGAGGTCCTACATATCTAGCAAATTCCTAGGTGATGTCAAAGACCACACTTTAAGTAGCAAAGCACTAACCTTTCCATGCATTACCCACATATATTTAATGTGGTAGATGCTCTAAAGCTTAGGACTCACCAACAGGAATGAATGCAATCTTGCAGGCTTGTCTGAGTATGATGCCTTCTCAGGACCAGCTGTGTCCCCGCCGCAACACTGAAATAGCAGAGGTGTTGCACGTCAAGATCGAGACATATTGGCAGAACTCTGTGATAAAAACACTTTACAATTTCATAGCACCTTTCATTCCAAAGTGTTTCAGAAGCTATATACATTCAGCACCACAGAAAGATGATAGAGGCAGCAGTCTCCATGGGGTGAAGGAGGTGTCAAGGGATGGAGTGGGAGTGGAGGAATAAGTAAACCAAGGACAGTGGGACATTTCTCTATTAAAGGCAACACAACACCAAAATATTTCCAATGGGAAAAAAATCTTAAGGTTCATGTTCAAAGAATGATAATGTATAGGTTAATGTTCAGAATCATTTTCATAGGATCATCTTCTCTCAATAAATTGCCTATCATATGGGTATTCTGTGAGCACAGAGAAAAAGAAAAGAAAATCAGAAATGAGCTAAACAAGAGTATTAAAGATATCAGGAAATCTGTAAGGTCTGAATCCAATAACTCCAACTTGTATAGACTATCTCAGAATTCTTAATTAAACAATCAAGTCCTAAAATCTTAGAGGACAGTTTTCCATAATATATTCTCTGGTATGGGAAGTAGCTTTTTGTTTGCAGAGCATTTAGTAAAGAAATGAGTTTTCTAAGTATTACAAAATGCAAACATCTAACTTAACCTTAATGTACCTGGATGACAATGTGGATAGTTTGTATATATTCTGGAAAGGAGGGGAAAAAAAGGTCATTTTATGACAGAAGTTGGAAATGGAACTTTTTAATGACTCCTAGAGTGTTTGCCTTTAAAAGAAATCCATTTTCTAGCGCTGCTGTTTCCTATTTGTTACCAGGGACTCTTGGGGGGCTTCCAGTGTTGGAAAGAGTTCTATTTTCACTTCTGCTGGCTCCTGTGACTACATCCAGATGATAAATGAGGACCCACAAGCTCCCAAAAGAGTTTCAAAGAGTCTGTTCTCCAGGCAGTCTGTGGCTACCTGCCAGAGAAGCACATACCAAATTAAAAGGGCGAGGAGAGAAATTCCTTGGTATTTCATATTTCCTGGGGTTTCCAATGAACTCATTGCATTGGTCTTCTCTGTGAAATATTTTAGTAAATGTGCTTATTTATGAACATTCACAAAAACCTCAAGATAACAAGGAAAAAGAGAACAGGGATTCTTAGACCAGAAATCCATCTTACCACTCTTTTTTATTTGCTATCCTCCTGTCTTTTCTCCTCCCACTTTCACTTGAAACAAGGTGGTGAAAACTTTCCTCACCAGCAGATAACAGTGGTCACTCCATCAGGAGAATGTAATCTTGAATCACTGTTACTGTTTTGTCAGAGAAAAAATCATGCTACTCATATCCCACAAACATATGTTTCCTTTAGGAAAAATCATTAAAATAGCCTGTTACTCTTGTGCCCTCACACTGTAATTCTAGGCCACAGGCAAAGTTCTGCTCAAAAGCCTATTTTTATAAATGATGAAAAGTAATGGATGCTTCTGGTTATCTCTCAGAATTTTGTCAGTTTCACAACTAGAAATGATGCTGCCAGGCTCACTCCAAAGGAAGCTGGTGGTGAAGTGTAGGCTTCAGATAAGGATTTACACTGAGACTCTAACTCCAGAAACTGCACAAAAGATTACAGATATGAAACAGGCAAAAAGAAAGGTACAGTCATAAAATTAGGTATTGCAATCATGCAGATAAATGAGTATGTTCCATTTTGATTTGCTGTGTATTCGACAGTAGTGCAGGAACAAAACTGATTATACACCTTATGAACACCTTCTAAGGCCAGCTTGGAATAACAAGATAAAAAGAAAGGAAAGTTAAATGGCATATTTTAAGCAATGAAGTCTTTGGAATTATATCCTTTTTTGACTTACTGATAGTCCATTTATTTTTCAAAGATTTAAGTTGGCTCAACATTTAATTAATGTCAACTACATAAATATGAATTGAGGGCTTACTTCATCCAGGCACAGTTCTAGGAATTGGGGATTCTTAGCAATCAAGACAAATATGCTTTTGCCTCTCAAAGTTTACTGTCAAACACTTCAGTCTGATTGAGTATGAAGAATATAACTGTCCCAGTATGAGCTACTGCAACTATAACAATACTATTGAGACCTTTATGATCCTTTCATCTCATCTACTACTTTTTAAACACATATTTATTGAGTGGAAATATTTATCTTTAACACAAAATTTGCCATATCAGTCTGTACAATCTGTAAAATCTAACAAGTTTTCTTCTGCTGTCTGAGTCCATACTCATTAAAGACATCTTAACATGGATAATAAACATATTCAGAGCTCAGATGAACAGTTTAGTATAACTGAAATTAACTCCAAAAACACCTACTGACTGTCTCTGAAGTTTAAAGCATATTATATGCCCCCTCCTAAAAGGAACACAAAACCAGTCAAGACATGGTGCCCACTCTTAGGCTATTTCGATGACATTCAGGAAATATTTACATGAAGAACAGGAATAGAAAGTAGAATGAGGTGGACACTATAACATAGATTTAAACCTATGCTCTAGGTATATGTGATATCAAAGGTTATCTTTAGCTAAGACAGCTGGAGATCTCTACAGAAGCTGTAATTGCAAGAATGCCATAAAGAATGAATTAATCTCCTCAGGCACACTGGGTGAGGGCAGAAGAGTACAATGGTTAAAAATTGGCAACACACAGTGATGGTCAGAATTCTGGCACTCTTTGTTACTAGTTATATGACTTGGTCTAGTCTCTCATCTATGAATAAGGATAATGTAAGAGTATATCATAAAGGAATGCCTGAGTGGCTCAGTGGTTGAGACTTCCGGTCGGGGCATGATCCTGAAGTTCCAGGATCGAGTCCCACATCAGGCTCCTTGCATGGAGCCTACTTCTCTCTCTGTCTGCCTATGTCCTGTCTCTCTCTGTCACTCATGAATAAATAAATAAATAAATAAATAATCTTTTTTTAAAAAAAGTATATCATAAGGATGCTATAAATATTAAATACAATGATTCATGTAAAGTGCTTTACACAGTACCTGTTACATTAATGCTCAATAAATATTAGTTTCTATTATTATTATAGAGTAAGAGTAAAGGAAGAGAAGCAGGAAGGTATAGATTATGCTTAAGGAATAGCTGAAGAGGTACATGCAGGGCTGATTGAAAAACAGACCTTGAGAGATAGATAATTGAGGGCCTCAAAATACAAGAAAAGTAACATGGCATTTATTATGTAAGCAATAAAAAAAAACCCAAGAATTGGGCATAAAGGAGTAAGTGACATAACCAAACAATAATTAAATTGCATTTCACTCTTACAAATTTTAATTTATTTCTAAAGCCTTTTTAAGATGAATAGCTGTACAAGATCAGGATTTTGAGTAGTGCTAATAATAACTACTATTCACAGAGCACTTAACATACAAAACATTTTGCTTAGTACTCTGCAAATTTTTTATTTAATCTTTACCCCAAAAAAATCAAAATATAAGAGAAGAAAAACTAAGGCTCAAAGAGGTTTTTAAAAAGCCCAGAGTCACACAACTAAAAGAAAAGTGAATATTATGAAATAATAAGTCCTTCAACAAACTTAATAGCATGGCCCTGGTTTGTTCTATCCTAATACACATCACACATCATTTTATTTGTCTGCTTAATTGTCTGCTACCTCCACTAGACTGAAAGTTCCTTGAATTGAGGATTGTACATCAGTCACTATTATGATTTAGGCAATTAACAACCATGTTGTGAATAAATAAGTAAATGGATAAATGTAATTTTATGACAAGGAAGGCAAGGAAGGTAGCGCCAAGGGCTCGTTGCTAACTTGTAGAAGGCCCTGGACTCTGCGTCTGCGCCGAGACCACCTCCTCCACCTCCTCCTCCTCCAGCAAGGAGATGCACATAGCCCTCTCCACTATACTAGTTTGGCCGGCTCCCAACAGTGTCAGCCACTATTTGAGAGAAGAGGAATGTTTATATTTTTGAGTCCATATATTTAAAATCCAAGATCGAGAAGGAAATTCTATATTCCTGTGATTACCAAATTAGAGTCAGTTAAACATAAAAAGATGAAACCGTCATATTTTTTCCCATTGTTTTACTCATACAGATGTTCTTTTTTTTTTTTTTTTTTATGATAGTCACACAGAGAGAGAGAGAGAGAGAGAGAGAGAGAGGGAGGGAGAAGCAAGCTCCATGCACCAGGAGCCCGATGTGGGACTCGATCCAGGGTCTCCAGGATCGTGCCCTGGACCAAAGGCAGGCGCCAAACCGCTGCACCACCCAGGGATCCCCATACAGATGTTCTTAAGGCTGACATTCCTGGTATCGTATAATGATTGAATGTATCTAAATCGTAATAATTTAAAATTGACAAACGTAATCTTCGTAGATTTACAAAACTGTTATTAAAAGCTTCTTGAAGAATCTAGATTTCTATTATTTATTTCTTTTCAACTAGTAAGGATTTCTATGTAAATGTAATGGAAAATCTTTAATCTTAATAAAGTATCTTCCAATTGCATGTAAAAAAAATGACAGAATTTTCCTTAAATGGCATATTTATAAGCTTCATCTGACTTATTGCAACCCTGCTAGAGCTGTTTCTAGAATATATGTACAGTTTATATTTTCAATTTTTAAACTTCATAATACAGAATAGTTTTAGGAATTTTTCTGGTCTCATTAATGTAGTAGACCCTTTAAAATATAACAAAACAAGACTTTCAGAGTCTTTGTATTTGTATTTGTTAGTGCGTCTTGATTTGTGCCATCAACAAGTTCATGTTTTTTGGTTAAATAATTTACATTATTCTAGACAAGGGAAGTTTCAAATTTCTATTCTTTGAGTAATCTTTTCCATGAAAAGGAAAAAAGTTATTTCTTAAAACTAGACTACATGTAGAGTCTTCTAGAGTCAATTTGACCCATATTCAGCCCAAAGAAGAAAAAATACAAAACAAAAATAGAAACATGAAACACAATAACTCTAAAAATGGGCAATCAATAAAGTTAAAAAGAATACAAACACTTCAAATCATTTAAGTATGGGTTTTGTCTGGCTGACTGATGTTAATTCTCTGGCTCTAAACTAACATGACATAAACAGAAGTTTTACTGTCATTTCTTCAATACATTGAAACTGATACTATCTGTTAAACATTACTATGGATAATCTTAAATGGTTTGCAATTTAAAGGAGGAAAGCCCGTAAGATATTTGATTTTTCCAGAAGATTTGCAACCCAAATAGCTTTTTCTCTTTGGTTCAGCATACAAAATGTGAGGCTTATGATGATTCATAAAGGCTAATGGGTAGCTAGAAAAATCAAGTTCTAGGATTTTTAAATTACCAAGAATAATCCAGACAGAAAATATGCATGTAAATGTATCTGGATTGGGTGATTACCAAAGATTTTAATTTCTATATTAGGATTTCATTATCTTCCATGTTTTCTACAGTTGTAATAAAGAGTCTGATTCCATTAATGATGTTTGACTGTTGACAGCTTTTAAGGTCAATTTCTGCCCCTCAGATAGGCAAGCTTTTAAGAAATCCCAGATGCTGATTTCTTTGGTGCCAGTGGGAAGTTCAAACCACACAATCCCTGGGCCATCCACAGGAACCCACACCCTAAACCCATCCCCTAACTACAGTAAAAGCTAAGCCAGTCTCCCTTCCCTGCTCTTTCAAACTATCTCTGGGTCTCCTTGGGAGCCAACTCTGCACTTCCCAGAAAGTTTATTTGCAAATAACAAACCTTTTCATACCCACTTGGTTCATGTGTGGTATCATCAGTCTCAACAACAGAATCAAATTTTGGGTTAGAGTTCGTTCACTTCTACAAAGTGGGCAACAACTATCAATGTATATTATTTTCATAATTTAAAAGGTACATAAAAAATGAATAAAGTTTAGGGGCCCCTGGCTGGCTCAGTTGGAAGAGCATGTGACTCTTGACTCTTGACCTTGGGGTTCTTATTCGAGCCCCATGTGGGGTGTAGAGATTACTTAAATAAATACAACTTTTAAAAAATGAACAAGGTTTAAGGGTGTTGATAAACTTTATCAGTCTATGCCATGTCTTTCATGCACACACACACACACACACATACACATAAAGCAAAATAAAATATATGACACTTTTCAGTGTATATTTCCCAGATATTTTGCAAAAATATTTTACATCAGATCATGGAAGAAATTAAACTACTACTTTCAAATACTCTGTGGAAACATTATATGGTGTGAATGAATAACTGACAAATGGACAGTGAGGAAACTTTAATAAGTATATTATGAAAATAAAGGTATTTAAAGTAAACTTTTATCAAGTGCTATTGTGAACTAGGCTCAGTTATAAAAGCTTTATATGTATTTATTTCTATAGCACTCACAATAACCATATGCAGTAGATATTTCAGGATTCCATTTTACAGATGGAGAAACTAAAGCCCAAGGAGATAAGTAACTTGCTTAAGATCACAAAGCTAGTAAGTGGAAGAGGTGAGATTTGAAAAATCAGAAAACATGCTTCCACAATTACATACCATAAAATATCTCCTAAACCACCTCTTCCCTAAAATTGAATAAAACTGATTATTACGGGGTGCTTCAAGATGATACTGTAGGAAGATCTTGAACTCACCTTCTCCCACACACTCAACCTACAGTTACATATAGAATAAATTCCCTTTGAAAAACATATGAAAACTAGATGAACACCTTCTTCACAACAAAAAGTAAAATCAAGATGGTTAGGAAAGAAAGAGATGTAGTCTTGCCAAACCCTCCCTCCACCCCACACACAGCATCCCTCAATCAGGAGGGATCTCACAAACTGAAGCTTCTCTCTAAGGAGTGAGGGGTTTTTGCCCCCTAGGCACTCCAACCCAGGACCTACAATGGAGAAATGAGACTCCAAAACATCTTGTTTTGAAACCAATAGGGCTCACATCCAGGAGACCCAAAGGGCAGTAGGGAACTGAGAAACTTCTCCTAAAGGGCTTGTGTACAGACTCACTCACACCAGGGACCAGAGCAAAATCAGCAGTTTGCAAAGCACCTAGACTGTATGTGAAGATGATTCATCTGGTAATCTTATCGCATCTGCCAGAGGGGCAGGGGTCTGTTGGGACACTCTCCAGAATTGGAGACACTGGCAGGCACCATTTTTGTGCTCTCCCTCTACCATGATAATTTTGATGGATGTGCCCAGACCCTGTGCTCTTCCACTGCCTCACTAAAAAAATAGGTGCATCCTAGCCCTGTATTTTCCTAACTCCCTATTAAAGCAGGCAGCCATGCCCCAGCCCTGCACTCTCCAACTGCCTTGTTAAAGTCAGAGAGCATGTGCAGTCCACAGTAAGAGATGCCCCTTTATCACCTGGCTCTGGTGGCCAGGAAGAGACTTGCATACCTGAGTACCATAGGACTATAACAATCAGAAAGACCATTTTTGGCAGACTACCATCCCAGGGCACCATAAAGACAACAAACTGAAACACACCTCCAGACTTTTTGTTAAAAAAAGGCATATTTACTTTTTTGGACCTTCAACCTGAGAGGCAGACTTCAGATTTGCCACATATCCATAGGTTACAAAAGTGCTCTTATGGAATGTAGAGGGAGGGACACCATCTTTGTGCTCCTCCTTGGCCTCATTACAACTCACCAGTGTCTCCCAGAAAGGAGCTTATACATTTGTCTGAAGCTCAAATTTTTGCCACTATCGCCCAGGAGACATCTCTAGATTGGTCTGATCTGGAGACTGGCAGAGTATGATTGTGGTACCAAGGAACTATATGTATTTGTTTATTTTAAAAGCTCCTGCCCAAGGTTCTGGATTCCAATTAGCCTAAAAGTAGGTGCTGACTGAGAGTCCTCTTTTTGGAACACTGACAGATTTTGGAACACCCTCAACAACTGGGAACTGTTAAGAATAAGTCAGACTGCTTAGACAATTTACAAAGATTTGAGAGACAACCAAGAGCCAGGGCAATGTTAAAAGATAAGGTCCACCTCCTACAGAAAGCCAATTCTTAAAGACTGGAAGAGATAGCTGTTTCCTAGTACATAGAAACAAACACAGAACCAAGTGAAATAAGGAAATGGAAGAATATGTTCTAAACAAAGCAACAAGATAAAACTATAAGGGAAGGCCTTAATGAAATAGAGATAAATAATTTATCTGATAAAAAGTTCAATGGTCATAAAGATGTTCATGGAATTTGGGAGAAGAATGGATAAACACAATGAGAACTTCAACAAAGAGATAGAAAATATAAGAAAACACCAAACAGAAGTTATAGATCTGCCTTCAGTTCTTAATACTGAACTGAAAAATACATTAGAGGGGTTCAACGTCAGACTAGATGAAGCAGAAGAAAGAATTGGTGATCTATAAGACAGAGGAAGGCAGCTCACACAAACAGAACAGAAAAAAAAATTTTTTTTAATGTGAAGATACCTTAAGTGACTATAGAACAATATCAAGCAATATAACATTTTCATTATAGGAGTCCCAGAAGGAGAAGAGAGAGAGAAAACAGAAGAAAATTTATTTGAAGACATAATGGCTGACAGCTCCCCTAACCTGAGAAAGGAAAAGACATCCAGATCCAGGAAACCCAGAGAATTCCAAATAAAATGAGGCCCAAAAAATCCACACCAAGACACATTATAATTAAAATATCAAAAGTTGAAGGTAGAGAAAAAAATCTTAAAAGTAGCAAGAGAAAAGCAAGTTGTTACCTACAAAGTAACCTCCACTAGACTGAGCAAATTTTTCATCAGAAAGTTTGCAGGCCAGACAGGAATGAAATGATATATTCAAAGTTTTGAAAGGGAAAAACTTCCAACCAAGAATATTTTACCCAAAAAGGTTATCATTCAGAATTGAAGGATATGGTTTCCCAAACAAATGAAAGCTACAGGAGCTCATCACCACTAATCTAGCCTTAAAAAATGCTAAAGGTACATCTTCAGCTGAAAAGAACATTAATTAATAGCAAGAAAATATATTAAAGTATAAATCTCACTGGTAAAGGTAAATATATAGTAAAGGTAGTGAATTAATCAGTTATGAAGCTAGTGTAAAGGTTGGAAAGCAAAAGTAGTAAAATAGCTATAATTACTATAATCAGTTAAGGGATACACAAAATTTTAGAATGTAAAATGTGAAATCAAAATATAAAACATAGGTAGGGAGACTCAAAGAGTACAGTTTTAGAATGTATTCAAACTTAAGTGTCTAGTAACTTAAAATAGAGTAATTAAGCTATTATATGTAAGTTCAAGATAACCAAGAAAAACTTATAAAAGAAGAAGAAGAAGAAGAAGAAGAAGAAGAAGAAGAAGAAGAAGAAGAAGAAGAAGAAGAAGAAGAAGAAGAAGAAGAAGAAGAAGAAGAAGAAGAAGAAGAAAGAAGAAGAAGAAGAAGAAGAAGAAGAAGGGAGGAGGATGTGGGAGGAGGGGAGAGAGGGGGAAGAGGAGGAGGAGGGAGTAGAGGAAGAGAAGAAGAAATGTATAAATTCCTAGAAACATGCAAAAATCTCCTAAGATTTAATCATGAATAAATAGAAATTCTGAATAGGCCATTTAGTTCTAAGGAGATTAAATCAGTAATCAAAAACCTCCCAAAAAACTAAAGTCCAGGACCAGATGGCTTCACTGGCTAATTCTAGCAAACATTTAAAGAAGATTTAATATTTATTTTTCTCAAACTCTTTCAGCAAATTGAAGAGAGTGTTCTTCCAAATTCATTTTATGAGGCCAGCATTACCCTGATAACAAAATCAGACAAGGACACTACAAAAGAGAAAAATGCAGACCAATATTCTTGGTGAGCTCAAATGAAAAAATCCTCATCAAAATATTTGCAAACTGAATTCAACAATACAGTAAAGGAATCATTTAGTATGATCAAGTGAGATTTATTCCAGGGAAGCAAGGATGGTTCTACATCCATAAATCATCAGTATGATACACCACATTAACAAAATTAAAAAGAAAAACCATATGACCATCTCAATAGATACAGGAAGAGTATTTGACAAAATTCAACATCCATTTATATAAAATCTCTGAACAAAGTGGATATAGATGGAATGTACCTCAATATAATAGAGGCCATATACAACAAGCCCACAGTTAACAACATACTCAGGAGTATGAAGCTGAAAGCTTTTCTTCTAAGATTGGGAACAAGACAAAGATGCTCACTCAACATTTTTATTCAACAGGGTATTGGAAGTCTTAGACAGAGCTATTAGGCAAGAAAAAGAAATAAAAGGCTACAAACTGGGAAAGAAGTAGTAAAATTGTCACTATTTTTGTGGACATGATTTTACTTATAGAAAACCATAAGAGACTCCTAACTATAGGGAACAAACTCAGGGTTGTTGGAGGGGAGTTGGGTAGGGGATGGGGTAATTGGGTGATAGGCATTAATGGGGGCACTTGATGTAATGAGCACTAGGTATTATATGTAACTGATGAATCACTAAATTCTACCCCTGAAACTAATAATCCACTATATGTTAACTAACTTGAATTTAAATAAACTTTTAAAAAAAGAAGATAAAACCTTAAAGACTCTATAAAAAAAAAGTTTAAATAAATTAATTGAGTAAAATTACAGGGTATAAAATCAACATACAAAAATATGTTGCATTTCTATACACTAAGAATGAACTATCAGAAAAAAAAATAAGAACACAATTCCATTTAAAATTGCATCAGGGGAGGAGGGCGGGTGTTGGAGGGGAATGGGTGACGGGCACTGAGGTGGACACTTGACGGGATGAGCACTGGGTGTTTTTCTGTATGTTGGTAAATTGAACACCAATAAAAGTTAATTAAAAAAAAATAAAAAAAAATAAAATTGCATCAAAAAAATAAAATACCTAGGAATAAATTTAACCAAAAAGATGAAAGATCTGTCCACCAAAAACTCTAAAACACTGATAATAGGTATCAAAGAAGACACAATTAAAAAGAAAAGAAGAAGAAGACACAATTAAATGGAAAGATATTCTGTGCTCACAAATTGGAAGAGCTAATGCTATCAAAATATCCATGTTACCCAAAGCAACCTACACATTCGAAGCAATCTCTACCAAAATACCAATGGGATTTTTCACAGAACCAGAACAAATAATTCTAATATTTGTGTGGAACTTCAAAAGACCCCGCATAGTTAAATCAATCTTGAGAAAGAACAATACAAGAGGGCATCATTTTCCCTGATTTCAAACTATACGACAAAGTTAAAGTAATCGAAACATGATTTGGCATAAAAGCAGACACACAGATCAACAGAACAGAATAGCAAAACCAGAAATATACAGTCAATTAATCTGAGACAAAAGGGAAATATTTATAATGAAAAAAAGACAGTCTCTTTAATAAATGTCATTGGAAAAGCTGGATAGCCCCACACAAAAGAAAGAAACTAAACTATTGTCTTACACCATCACAAAAATTAACTCAAAATAGGTTAAAGACTTAGACTTCAGGCAGCCCAAGTGGCTCAGTGGTTTAGCACCGCCTTCGGCCCAGGGTGTGATCCTAGAGACCGTGGATTGAATCCCACATGGGGCTCCCTGCAGGGAGCCAGCTTCTCCCTCTGCCTGTGACTCTGCCTCTCTCTCTTTCTCTCTCTCTGTCTGTCATGAATAAATAAACAAAATCTTAAAAAAAAAAAAAAAAAGACAAGACTTCACCATAAAATCTAAATCATAAAGTTTCTAGAAGAAAATATAGTTGATAATCTCCTAGACATTGGTCTTGGTGATATATTTTGGGATTTAACTCTAAGAGCAAAGGCAACAAAAGTCAAAATAAATAAGTGGGACTGCATAAAATTAAAAGCATCTGCACAGCATGAAGAGGCAACCTGTTTAAAGGGAGAAGATATTTGCAAATCATATATCTAAAAAGGGTTAATATCCAATATATATAAATAACTCATATAACTGAATAGCAAAAAGATAAGATTTTATGTATTTATTTTTAAGATTTTATTTATTCATGAGAGACACACAGAGAGAGGCAGAGACATAGGCAGAGGTAGAAGCAGGCTCTCTGGGGAGACCCTGATGGGAGACTCAATCCCAGGACCCCAGGATCACAACCTGAGCCAAAGGCAGATGCTCAACCACTGAAACAAAAAAGATAAGATTTTAAAAATGGGCAGAGGTATTTTAATTTTTTTAAATGGAAAATAGAGGACTTGGACAGCCATTTTTTCTAAACAAGACATACAGATGGCAAACAGGCACATGAAAAGATCTTTAGCATCATTAATCTTCTGGGAAATACAAATCAAGACCACACTGAGATATTACTTCAGACCTATTGGGATGGCTATCATCAAAAAGACAAGAAACAACAAATGTGGAGGAAAGGGATCCATCATGCACTGTTGGTGGGAATATAAATTGATTTAGCCACTATGGAAGACAATATATAGGATCCTCAAAAAATTAAAAACAGAACAATCATATGCTCTAGCAATTGCACTTCTGGCTATTTATTTGGAGAAAATGAAAACATACATCAAAAAAATATATGCATCTCTATGTTCACTGCAGTACTATTCACAATAGTGAAGATACGGAAACAACCCAAATGGCCATCAATGAATGAATGGATAAAGAAGATGTAATATGTATATATACAATGGAATACAACTCAACCATAAAAAAGAATGAAATCTTGCCATTTGCAACAATATAGATGGACCTAGAGGTTATTACACTAAGTGAAATAAGTCAGACAGCAAAAGGCAAATACCCTATGATATCACTCATATGTGTAATCTAAAAAACAAAGCAAAGCAAACTCATGGATATAGACAATTGGATGGTAGTTACCAGAGGGAGTGGATTTGGGGAGTGGGTAAAATGGGTGAAGGGAGTGGAGAGGTACAGACTTCCAGTTGTGAGATGAATAGGTCATGAGAATGGTGTGCAACACGGTTACTATAATCAACGGTATTATGGTGCATATTTGAAGGTTGCTGGGAGAGTGAATCTTAAAAGCTCTCACCATGGGATACACCTGGCTGGCTCAGTCGGTGGAGCATGTGACACTTGATCTCGGGGTTGTAAGTTCAAGCCACACATTGGGTGTAGAGATTACTTAAAAATAAAATCCTTAAAAAAAATGTTTTTTAAGTTTTCATCATAAAAAAATTTTACAACTTTTTATGGTGACAAATGATAACTAGACTTATTGTACTGATCATTTTGCAGTGTATACAAGTGCTAAATCATTACATTTTCCACCTATAACTAATATATGTCAATTATGCCTCAATAAAAGATTAATAACTCTATTTTTATCATAATTATATTTTACACATGATTTATCTATTCCCTTTATGTGAACATTTAAGTTTTCAGCATTTTTCCAGGGATCAAGCCCTAAACTAAACACAAGCTCCAGAATGGCAGTTATCATGGGTTAAATTTGTAGAGTATCCATTCACATTTTTCCTTTTCCAAATAATGGCCCAAGTTTCCTTCATGCATTCATCTTCTCCCCCATAAAACCCATATGTATAAAGAGGCAATTACCATATTGTGAGCTCCAGAGTAAACCTGATTGGTTTAAATCACCTCTGCCAAGATGAAATCAGAGAGGGAAACAAACCATAAGAGACTCTTAATCATAGGAAACAAACTGAGGGTTGCTAGAGGGGAGGGGATGGGGGGAAGGTAACTGGGTGATAGACATTAAGGGGGACACATTATGTTATGAGCACATTATGTTATAAAACTGATGAATCACTGAACTCTACTTCTGAAACTAATAATACATTATATGTTAATTAATTGAATTTAAACTAAAAAATAAAAGCTTAGGATGACATACATAAAATAATAAAAATAATAATCACTTCTACCACAGTGATTAGGTCAAGAATACAGACATAAACCTATTAGCATGATCACTGACCTAGCCACAGGATTAGTTCAGGAATGGATATGTTATCCAATTTATTTATTTTTAAAAGATTTTATTTATTTATTCATGAGAGACACAGAGAGAGAAAGAGAGGCAGAGACACAGGCAGAGAGAAGCAGGCTCCATGCAAGGAGCCTGATGTGGGACTCAATCCCGAGACTCCAGGACCATGCCTCAGGCCGAAGGCAGACACTAAACCATTGAGCCATCCAGGGATCCCCTGTTATCCAAATTATTTTTTTAAAGATTTTATTTATTTATTCAGGAGAGACACAGAGAGAGAGAGAGAGAGAGAGAGAGAGAGAGAAGCAGAGACACAGGCAGAGAGAGGGAGAAGCAGGCTTCATGCAGGAAGCCTGACAAGGGACTCGATCCAGGGTCTCCAGGATGACCACCTGGACTGAAGGCGGCACTAAACCGCTGAGCCACCCGGACTGCCCTGTTAACCAATTTAGACCAATGAAATGCAAAGAATGATTTACATAGAACTCCTGGGAAATAGTTTTTCTCACTCTTAAAAAAAGGAACAGAAAAAAGTTCTCGCTTCCTCTGAAAATCATGAAGCAGCATTGTGAGCTTAAAATTACTGCAGTCATTTTACCTCCATGAAAGAAGCCAGGCTGAAGATGAAGCCAATACACAGAGGAGTGTGCAGCTGAGCAAACTGGAGAAACAGCCAGAGCTACTGGATTATGCCAGCCTGAAGCTCATCTCCTCTGAATTTTTGAGCATGAGCACTAATGATACTTATGTTTGTTTAAGCTAGTTTAATTTTGTATTCTGTTACTTGCAGCCCTAACTCACATATATAAACTCAGACTCCCTCGAGTAATTTTATACTACTATATCCTT
This sequence comes from Vulpes lagopus, assembly GCF_018345385.1. Classification (NCBI taxonomy): domain Eukaryota; kingdom Metazoa; phylum Chordata; class Mammalia; order Carnivora; family Canidae; genus Vulpes; species Vulpes lagopus. The sequence continues at coordinate 107,862,430 of NC_054829.1, forward strand.
TCAACAAACATCTATACAAAACACCCTCTTGATACCAGTATAACATTCCTTATTCATGTGGAGTGGGACATTAATAACTTTTCTCTAAGATTTGAGGTTGTAGGTCTGTATTTTTCATTTCCAGAAATATTGTTAACTTCTTTACTTCACTATTTCTCATCATTGCTACTCCCAGGCTTTTTTACAGTTTGTTCCTGGCTACTACATCATATCAGAGATCAGTAGAAGGAAGCTAAAAAGAACCTCAAGATTGTTTTCAGTATTTTATTCCTCATACTGCCTGAGTCATCCTTCACATAGGACTCTGATGTAATGACTGAGGGTCACATGGAAAGTCACTGAAATAACATTGGTCAAATTGAACACTTACTGCAGTGAAATCTCACAGGTTAAAAAGTAGGGAGTGGCGGGGGGGGGGGGTGCCTGAGTAGCTCTGGTGGTTAAGCATCCAATTCTTGAATTTGGTTCAGGTCATGATCTCAAGGTCATGAGATCAAGCCTCACATCCAGCTGGCGCTGAGTGTGGAGCCTGCTTAAGATTTTCTCTCTCCACCTCTCTGCCCCTCCCCTGTCCTCTCCTTCCTCCTCTCTTTTTCTCTCTAAAAAACAATTAAAGAAAACAATGGAACAATTGGTAAATAGTTGAGGTCTAGGCACTTCAAGAAATATTATATAGTTATGCAGGGGTTTTTTAAATTCTGATTCTAGAGACTGTGGTAAGACATGAAAGAAAAACTTAGTTATAATACCAAGTGTAGAAAAAAGTTATATATACAATAGTTATTGTTATGTAAGAGTCACAAACCAAAAAGACAAAATAAAACATAATTTTTAAAACCCTGAAGCACATAAAAAGTAAAACAAACACCAAAATTACACTAACAGTAGTTGCCCTAGAGACTATAGAAATTTTTCCTATTTTTTCTTTCATGTTTTTTAACGAACATAGGTGACTCAATAAAGGAAATTTTTAATGTTTTAACATAGGAATGCTAGCATCATTTTCACTGACCTCATTTTTTAATTGGCAGACTTGAGGTGGACAAAGATAAGAAAGTTAAGGAGGAAACATTTAGCATCACAGAGCTTGAAGATCTCAATGTCCACTTTCCCAAAGAAGTTTTCTAGGTCAAAGGAGATATACAGGATCCAAAATAAGACCGCACCCTCCATAAATTTAAATACTGTCCCCCAGGTGTTAAGAAACAAAAGACCACCAGTCAGGTCTTCTGGGTCACTTGGCAATCTCTCAGTGTCCTCCAAGAGTAGTATCATGTAAGAAATAAAATAGCTGACAAAGGGACAAAGAGGAAAGGACAGAGTTGTGAATCAGTCCAACTTAGACTATGCAAAGCGAAGTAGAAAGAGGCAAGGAATTAGATGAACACCGGATGCCTGGGTGGCTCCAAGGTTGGGAGCCTGCCTTCGGCCCAGGGCGTGATCCTGAAGTCCTGAGATCAAGTCCCACATTGGGCTCCCTACATGGAGCCTGCTTCTCCCTCTGCCTGTGTCTCTGCCTCTCTCTGTGTATCTCTCATGAATAAATAAATAAAATCTTGGGAAAAAAAACCCCACCAGGCTATAAATCTGTATGTACCATTATCTTCCAAAAGTGAAGCACAGAATGAAAGGTGGAAAAGAAAGGGAGACAAGATGAAAATAAAGTGGAAGGAGATGGAATTGGGAAGATAGATGACAGAGATATGTATATAAAAGAACAAATGATAAACCAGAATTATGGAGAGAGAGAAAAGAGTTAATAGAAAGGGTAGAAAGAAAGTGAACAGGCAACCAAATGAGAAAGGATATTCCCAGTAGTGTCAGAATTGATGATGGAAACCTTAGTGAGACCCTGGGAAGGGAAGGTGGAGGTGAATGACAAATGTGCAGCATCAAAATAAATCATCTTTTCTAGATGTTCTGCAGGAATAAATTTTCCAGAGATTTAGATTTGGTAAACAGACCAACCTGGATCACAGTGAGGAACTTATAGGGGATTTGAGATGTCAAACACACAGAAGGCAAGGTTTGCCTGTAATGTGGAAAATAACACCATGCATGGCCTTTTAGTATCAGGATCATTTCAAATAACTGCAGTTAAGAGAGATTTCTGTAAAAACCTAAGACAATATATTAGTTTTTCTTTAGCTGTAAGGTATCATTCATATTCAATTTATATACCCTTGTTAGTTTTCCTCACACTTGAAAACCATGTACTGTATCCATATATGTTTTGTATTTTTTAACATATTTACATTTAGTATTTGAAATCAATTCATTATTTATTTATTATTACATGAGAGAATTATCTGACTGAAAGAAAACACATTTGAAAATAATCTATATTTCCTGACTTTTAAAATTAAAATTCTTAAAGCACAAACTGTTAACTAGAAGCAAATTTTGTGCTTGAAGTTGCATTGTCAATTTATTAATCCAGAAAGATAAGCACAGCGATTAAGAGAATGGGCTCAGTGAGAGAGCCCTGTAAACAGGCTACAGTTTATTGGCAGGTTAGGCCTGTTCTTAAGCTCTCTGACCAAGAATCTCTCCATCTATGAGATGACAGTCTCAGTAACTGCCTCGTGTGGCTATTATGAGGATTCAACAAAATAATACATATGAAATACTTAACATAGTACCTGGCACATAATACTTAGTAAATGCTGTCACTAGTTCTAAAAGTCACCATACTTACTGTCAATGTCTTTGCTAATGTTATTGCCAATATTATTGTCAGTGAGAGTGATAATTTTATTAAGACAGAAAAAATCATTTCTTACTTACTTTGCTGTGTACTGTATCTCAGACATGCTGTAGTCTGTGATCTTTCATGTATGATTTCCTCTGCCTAGATCTCAGACGCTACCTCCTCCATGCTCTCTTTACCTAGCTAATTCCCACTCATCTCCCACTCTCAGCTAAAACATGGTCTCCTTCTAGAAGTCAGCCTTCTCTCACTCTGAAGGATAGAGTTGTTACCTAACAATCTGCTCTTCCCCTCTGCTGTTGTGATCCCATTACATGGTAATGCCATGTTTATTTTATTGATCTGTATTCCCTCTTATATCACACAGACACACAGACACACACACACACACACAATTTCAAGTTCCTTGAGAACATGAATCTCTTCTAGGCCTTCATTTCTAACCCAAACATGTACTTAAAGTGTGCCTGGCAGCCTAAGTTCCTAATAACTATTCTTTTAAATAAATAGAGGACACTTAGCAAATGGATGTTAAGTTTTACAAACCCTATGTGCCAGGCTGAATCATAAAATATTTACTAATCAGAAGCATTCCATAATTTCTGAACTATTAAGTTCAATGACTACTTGCAAAGAGTATCCTAAATAATTTGACAATAAATAAATAAAATACCTTGACATATTTATGCAGATCTTTGAAGTAGTAAGCTGAAAAATATGCCCTTCTATTTTTTTTTATTTTTTTAAAAAATTTAAATAATATGCCCTCAAACAATTTTTACAAAATTTGGTCCTTTCCTGAGCCCAGCTATTTTAGTAGATCTTTGAATAGAAGTTACTTTTATTGGAAGAGTCATAGAAAATAACCATCAGAACTGAATGAAAAAAATCATCTAATAAACTTCTGTACCTGCTATGCATTAAGCGCACAGGCAGATCAAAGAAAGATGAAACACAGCCCTTCTTCTCAATAAGTTGACAGCTTAGGTGACATAAATAATAGAGAATTTTTTCCATCCATTGACCTCTCCCCACTGAATTCTTCAATTAATGACACTTATTTGCACTTTATATGCACTTACTTAGTTTTGAATCTAAGAAATGTCTAGTTTGAATCTAGAAATCTAATACGTCATTATTAGACATATATATGACATATTACTTATTTCCTTTGCAACTGATATGTACTGATGTATTTGAGATAAATTAAGGATGCCAGTTTGTATCACAACTTTATGATTAATTTTGTCTTTTGAAAATAAACCAATTTCTCCAAGAGCACATGCTTATAACATCCATCATATAGACAAGATGATTTGTATTTAGCCTCTAAAATTTTACCCCACAGCATCTAATTATTTTTCCTTTTGGCAAAAGCTTCTGGACACCTGTTGAAGTCATTACTGGTCAGTCCTCTGGGGGCAATAGGAGAGCTCAGCTCCCTCACACACTGCATATTTCTCAAGATTCACCAGGAACCTCATAGACTTGCTGCTGCACAACGTGAGCCATTTAACAGGTGGCTGGTCCTGCTTCTACTCCCTACCTTCTCCAAAAATGATATACTAGATTTCTTTTTTTTTCCATTTCATTTCTTTTCCCTTACGCAAATATCCAAAGTAGTGGAAACTTTCTCAGAAGAAGATAGAATTTAACCCAGAAGATTAACTTCATGAACCTACATGGAACAAGACTTTTGCTTGTGAAACAGGAGATGGATGGATTTTTTCCTTTTCTCAAAGCTGAGAAAAATGGGTGAGGAGTATAAAGGTATCAGTTTTTCCATAATATGAAAGGTCGATAGAGAAAAAAAATCATCTCAACAAAATGATGGATACTAAATGGGTTACTGAGCACTGTGACCATTTCCTTTTGAGAGTTAAGAAAATGTTAATTTGTAATTATATATTTTGCCTTTTTCTCACCAGGGCAATGCTTGAAGCTGCACTTAGGCTGTATATGTGTATAAAGAAAGCTTTTGTTTGAATATGCTAAGGGACTAGGATGCTGTAGTTCCCAGCATCTGGTTGTTGAGTATTACCATCATCCTTCCTGCAATGCAGTTCAGCCTCAATTGGTGACAGTCTTATTTCAAATTCTGAGACTATGGTTCTATTGTCCATAATACTAAGATCTCCTACGGTGTCCATCAGGATCGTTGTAGGAAACAGATTCAATCCAAACCATTCACATGAAAGGACTCCAAAGAAGCAAGAATTTACATAAGTTTTAGGCAGGGTTATGGTAATAAGCAAGAACAGTAAGGCACCTGGAGACTTCAGTATTGGGAAGCCATTACCACCAATAGTGCTGAAAAGAGAAGGGGAATAAATAGTGTTGTAAGAAACCAGGGAGCCCTAATAATGAAGAGGAGGGACCACTGTGGCAGGAGCTGTAACCACAGGAGACATTACAGGAGAAAGAAGTAAATATTCTGACCTTTCTCTCCTCTCATTCTTTCATTGATTTCCTATTGGCCAAACCCAACTGGATGTTGCAAATCAGCTACATCTGGGTCTAGGGAACAGCCTGCTGAAAGTATAGCACAGGATAAAGAAGGGCAACAAATAGACTTGGATTGAAACAAATATAAAGAAAAAAATGTATAGGCATATCCAAACAGAACTTAGCAAGTTAGCAAGCTGGTCCAGCAATGTTTATCCCCAGTAGTCTAAATAAGAGAATCATTGAGAGTTCTCCAGATGAAAACTTTACAATTATTTGTATGTAAAAGGATGAAATAAGGGTCCCCAAGAGAACTTCTTTAAAAGATTGAAAAGTCTGCTACGGAAGAACAGACTGCCTAGCAGTAACCTTGCTGAGGTACAGAAGTGGTATCTTTCTTTCCCCACCTTGAAGGAACCAGAAGGGAGAAAAGAGGCAAAAGCCAAAAACCTGAAACAACAGCTTACCAGATCCCCCCAGCCCGCTGCTCACCACTGAATCACTCAGCAACAAAAAGAAAGAAACTTCGATTTAAAAATCCGATAACCATCTAATGATCAGCTAATCATAACAACCACAATATTTGCTTCTCTTGATTAAGTGGTACAAGTGGACCTTGTACACACTTGTACAAACCCAGATACTGTGGTCCTCACTGAATTCAGGAAGCCCATTTTCATCTCCAGCCTAGATACTAGTGCTACAACTACTATAGTACTTCAGGATGCTGGTATACCCTTTAACAATGCATTTCTCAATTTGAGGGTGAAAAGAGTAAATTCTAAACCTGCTTGGATCCCAGGACTGAAATAGATAAGCAACTCAATAACATCTATAATACAAGGAGGAAAAAAATCTCTAAATCTGACAGAGAATTGACTTATATGACCACACTGGAAAATCTTGGCTCTTCACCCAATTATCACTCGAATTCAGTTTCCAAACCCAGAGCCTCTTGAATGAGAGAGATGTGTATGATAGGCAGAAGGAAGGAAAGAGGAAGCCTATGATAGCATCATAGTTAGCACATGGAGACTGGGGTGAAGGCAGGTGGGAGAACTGTGGGTGGCAAGGAAGAAGAGTATGTTACTGGTTTAAAAAACTAAACATTCATCTTTCACAATAGTTAATCTAAAATTGAAAAATCAAGGAATAGGAGAGTAATGATGTTTTTTCAAGATATAGAGGTAAATAGCAGAAAAATTAGCTAGAAGAATTAGAAGGGGTGCCTCTGAAGAGTTGGAATTAGGGAAGAGTAGGATAGGAACTGGCCCAAAATTTTTGCTATTATGAGCTCGAATGTATTATTTAAAATCTTAAATATATTATATACATATTAAAATGTATACTCTGTGTGTGTATATATATGTGTATATATATACACATATATATACATATATATAAAAAACTTTCATACAGATTGAAGTTTATGCTAAAAATAAAGAATCAGCAATAAAGTACATTACACTTTACAAGAGTGAAGAAACCAGTTGAATAATTAGAATTCCACATATGGGTCTAATAGGAGATCATTTAATCCACAAAGAAAAGGAAAGCCCCAAAGGTCACCACCTAGAAATCATGTAAAGCAAAGAACAATGTAACACCAATAAGATAGTTTCCATCTCTGGCTAGAGTGACTTAATTGTGTCTCAAATTGGACACACTCTGTAATATTTAATTTTAACATAATATATGACAGACTTTGGCCCTTCCTTATACATGGAAAGGGTTAAATATCTATTGACTTTAACAATTGTACAGAAAACTGAATGCAAAAATCAGTGAAGTCCCCACATTCTTTTGCAAAATATAACTTGGTGGTAAAGGGCTTCTAATGTGCTTCCAAATGTGGAAGCCAACTGGGAAGAGCCAATGTCAAAATAATCAGAGGCAGAGAAGCAGCTAGTCACAATTAGAGGTGTGAAACAAAGTCAGTCTATCCAATGTCTAATTGGAGGGACTAGAAAAACAACATAAGGGGTCCCTGGGTGGCTCAGTTGGTTAAGCATCTATCTGCCTTCAGCTTGGGTCATAATCCCAGGGTCCTCATTTTGAGCCCTTCATCAGACTCCCTGCTCAATGGAGTGCCTGCTTCTCCCTCTCCCTGTCACTCCCCTTGCTTGTGGTCACTCACTCTCTCTCTTTGTCAAAAAATAAATAAAATATTTTTAAAAAGAAAAGAAATAGAAAAACAACATAAAGATTCCTACTTATCAGAAATGCCCTAAATCCACCCACATATGGTCAATTAATTTATGAAAAAGGAGCCAAAAATATTCAATGGGGAAAGAAGATTCTCTTTAATAAATGGTATTGGAAAAAACAGGCAGCCACAAGTACAAGAATTAAATTGGACCACTCTGTTCTGAGATACACAAAAATTAACTCAAAATGGATTAAAGACTTGAATATAAGCTCTGAAACCATAAAATAAAACTATACAATGGGATCCCTGGGTGGCGCAGCGGTTTGGCGCCTGCCTTTGGCCCAGGGCGCGATCCTGGAGACCCGGGATCGAATCCCACGTCGGGCTCCCGGTGCATGGAGCCTGCTTCTCCCTCTGCCTGTGTCTCTGCCTCTCTCTCTCTCTCTCTGTGACTATCATAAATAAAAAAAATAATAATAAAAATAAAACTATACAAGAAAACATAGATGATAAGGTCCTTGACATCAATCTGTGGCAATATTTTTTTTAAAGTTTGACACCAAAAAAAAAAAAAAAAAAAAAATTTAAAAAAAAAATAAATAAATAAAAATAAAAAAAATTAAAAAAAATAGTGTTTGACACCAAAAGCAAAGGCAACAAAAGCAAAAATAAACAAGTGGGACTATATCAAACTAAAAAGCTTCTGCATAGCAAAGGAAACAGTCAACAAAATGAATGGCCACCTATCAAATGGGAGAAAATATTTGCAAATTATATATCTGATAAAGCATTAATATCCAAGACATATAAAGAACACATACAAATGAATAGCAAAAAAAATCAATTAAAAAATGGGCATAGGATCTGAATAGATATTTTTCTAAAAACATACAAAGGGGCAACAGAAATATGAAAAGATGCTAAACATCACTAATTATCAGAGAAATGTAAATCCAAACTACAGTAAGATATCACCTCACACCTGTTAGAAAGGCTAATATCAAAAAGACAAAAAATAACAAGTGTTGGTGAGGCTGTGGAGAAAAGGGCACTCACACATTGTTGATGAGAATGTAAATTGGTACAGCCACTATGGAAAACAGTATGGAGGTTCCTCAACAAATTAAAAATAGAACTACCATATCATCTAGCAATTTCACTTAAGGGCATTTATCAGTAAAAAACCAAAAACACTCTCTCAAAAAGATAAATACAGCCCCATGTTCACTGCAGCATTATTTACAATAGCCAATATATGGAAGCAACTTAAGTGTCCACTGAAGCATGAATGGATAAAAAAAATATGGTATATGCATATACAATGTAATATTATTCAGTTGTAAAAAAAAAAAAAAAAAGAGTGAGATTTTTGCCATTTGCAACAATATAGACGCACCTAAAGGACATTACGCTAAGTGCAACAGAGAAAGACAAATACTATATGATCTCATTTATATGTAGAATCTAAAACCAAAACAAAATCTGAGCTCATAGATACATAGAACAGATCAATGGTTACTAAAAGTCAAGATGGGGAATAGGTAAAATGGGTGAAGAGATTCAAAAGGTACAAACTCCCAGTTATGAAATAAAGAAGTCATGGGGATGCAATGTACAGCATGTTGACTATAATTAACACTGTATATTTGAAAGTTATTGAGAGTAAATCTTAAAAGTTCTTATCACAAGAAAAAAATATTTTGTAATTATGTATGGTGACAGGGGAGAAATTACATTTCCTTGCTCCAGAGGCAAACAGTTCAGCCAAATAGTGCAGTTGCCAAAGGCAAACTCAACAAGCTCACAATAAGCCTCATTGAGGATGGTATATCATAAGGAATATTCATATCCTGTTTGATGAAATAGGAAAGAACCCATTCATCCTCTGAATTAAACAAACACTTATATTCTAAAATGTCTACATAAAAATATGTCATCAGTGAAAAATGTTTACATGCAGAGATTTTTACCCAAAGAGAATGTACATTAGGCCCAAGCATAGTTCATCTGGTATGTACAAGTGCTGCAGGGAAAACTAGAACACCTGCATGAACATTTGATTACTTAACCAGGCCTTTTGTCTAGTCTGTCAAATCCCTCTGTTAGAAATCTCTCTTTCTGACCCAATAACAAGAGAACCAGTTTTTCAAATGAATGTTCTTTTACTCCAAAGAGCAAGCCAGGACTCGTACTCTCCGTGTGTGTCACCATCTCCTTTCAGGAGACAGTTGGTAATTACTGCAAGGCTTCACTCTGCAGAGGGTTTGCCCCTGCAACTTTCACTGATTTGTTTAACTAGCAGTGAAATGTGATTTACATGCCTTTCTCCCAAGGTGGTCTTCTCTAAAAACCACAGCAAAATGATCATCTGCAAGCTGAGCTCATGGTAAATAAAACCAAGGCTCTTCTTTTCTAAAGTGGAAGGTCTAATCCTGTAGTCTTGATTGCTTTCCTAATTACAGACTCCAATCATTGCCACAGTACCCAGTGGTGGCAAGAACCTGTAACTGGTTATATATCCCATCTTCATCATGAATCTTCTCATTTAACTGCAATACAGAACCAACTTAAACCCACAGGTTTCAGGTACTGAAAACTTCACTTAGGTGAGGGCTTCATTCCCCTTTTCATTCATTCTTCTTTCTCCCCACCACATTTTTATCTTCTTACTATTATGTCATCAGAAAAATATGCTTTTTTCTTCCAATTAAAAAAAAAAAAACTAGTCCAAAAGACTAGTAGCATCTCCTATGAATAAACTACTGAGGAATAACAAAGCAACTCATATTCTAAAATCAAAAGGGACTTTGTTTTCTTGGCTCATTTCTCAAATATAGGATGAGTGGAGACAAGGAAATATACCCCACCACCAACACCAAGTTTGGCTGGATAGAGGACAGATACAAGTTTACTAAGAATGCAAAAGTCTTATAATAAAATAAGAGATCCAGGCAACTCATTTCAGGACTAAAATTCACAGAGACACATAAGTACATCCCAGAAGACCTCATCTGAAGGAAACACTGGCCTCCATCTGCCCACTCTTTTTCACCTGACCATATAAAAAAACCATATTCCCCTGAAGATATGCCTTTGTCCTGGGCACTACTCCAACTCAAATCTGGAAGGAGGAACAGGAAAAAAAATTAACTGAAACTTAGATATAAAGTTTAGTACTTTGCAATTCAGTAGCACCACTTCATAAGTCTAAAGTACTTTTCTAGTATAAGGTTTTATTAAGCTCCTTTTCAGAAAACAAGAAAGCAAATTGAGATAAAGGACTTAAGTCTAAACTCAGCCTACAAAGCAGTAGGAAACAGAGGGAGGAGTCCAGAAGCCCTTACTGTGAACTGGGCCTCTGATGTCTTCAGATGCTGCCAGTCACCCCAGTTCTGAACTCCCAACCTTAAGAAACAAGGCAATACAGCTATTTCTGAAGAGGATTAAAAAGGTGACAAGAAAAATCTCATCAGTGAAGAGGTCACTCTGAGGTCACCATCTACCACCCAACCTTGGAGATTAAGGAAGCAGGGAAGAAGAAACCACATCAGCTCTCCCACGCCCAGCTGAAGGTCTATTGCTTCACTGAATAGCAATATTATGATGCCAACTCAGCTGGTCCGGACAAAAAAGTGTGCGAGGCTGAGTAGTGAGTTTTAATTTCTATAATTACTAACTCCAGTAAGAAATTATCTACCTAACCAGTTTTTTTCCACAAAAAGGGAGTGCAAATAAGGTAAACAGAGTCACATCTTTAGTTTCATTTTCCCCAACTAACTCTACAGTGAGTTTCATACATTTGAGGTGTTTTGTGACCATTAAAAATATGTAAGCAAGGACACTTTATATGTTTAAGGTAGAGAAATTATAAAATTGCTAACATTAATAATTAAGGTATTTCTCTCTTCCTTCCAGTAAGCTTCTTCTCACCCTCCTCCCTGGCAATTTGTAAACCGGGCAGATTATGATGTCTTAATGAAGGCCACACAGAAATAGGAATTCACTAGCATCCACTTTCAGAGAATATATTCACTTATCCCACATCTTTGCCTTGTAGGCAGTAATTCCTTTAGCCAATTTTCTAGAAAAAAAAACTTTCTTTTTGACCACCAATAATTGGTTAACCTGCCCAGTATCAATCAAGACAAAATCAATCAATCAAATTTCATCTGATGGGATGTATCAGAAAGATTAGATCTATCAGACTAGTTTATGTTTAAGGTCTTTATTGTCCAAATCATGGCCCACTTTCATGCAAAAATATATACAGCTTGAACAAGAGACTATAAAGGAGTATATGATTTAATCTCACTCTAAAGATTCTAAAACATTTATATTTTACCACTTTATATTCTTTTTTATCACTTTATATTCTTAAACACTTATATTTCTGGGTATCACTGACATTCTTTTGAGCTGAGCTATTCGTAATATGATTTCTAGTTTACAGATAAGGAAACTGAGGTACCAAAAAAGATGTTAGATCTATCATTGTTCTTCACAGTTAGGAGGCTACGTTGACAGTATTAAGAGAGACAACAGAGCAAGTCAAATACTGAGCTGGATTAAACATTCAAGGTTTCCTAGGTTTATGCTTGATCAAGGAACCACCTTGTCATTCCCACATAATCATGGAGGTCAGTAAACATTTTATAATGTCACCAACTTTAAAGGAGTTCTATCTTTTGACCCTTTATCTTGGACCTTCCTATTTCAGATCAGCTGTCTGCATATTTCCATGTTTTGAGTATACTCAAGAGCAAGATTGTAAAGAACACAAAAATAAATCAGTCCACAAAGATTATCAGCCTGAATGTCACTAGGAGACAAAAGAAGCTGCCACAAGGAACAAGGGAAATTAACATTCTTTCCTATTCACCTGGCAAGAACTGAAATCAAACTGAACTTGTTGGCAAGCTCTGTTAAAAGTTTGTCTAAAATATTCTGGAGCTACTAGTAATGAGGTTTTCAAGGACCTTTTTATCATTTATCATTCTTCCCCACTAACACCATGTTTTGTGAGATTCTCCTTATCAAAGTGCCTTGAATTCTTTCTGAAAAATCATAAAAAATGAATTAATAGTTGAATGAATAGTAGAATATGTGCAGGCTTTATAATTAGAACTTGGCACTGAATACCACCTTTTGCACTGACCATAGGTGACACTGAACAATTTGCTGAGCCTCTCTGAACGCCAGTGTTCTCATCGGTTAAAAAAAATAAGTAATAATGCTTTCTCTTACGATGATTGAAAGAGAATGTACATAAAGCACCTGGCACATAGTAGACATTCAGTAATTTTTGGCTATTAATTTTAAGCTTCTAATCATCCTGAACTACCAGTAAACCATTTCTGTATCAATGTAGCTGCAAAAAAGAGAGAGGTGTTATTTGAATTAGATGGTCTACTTTATCACATGCAAATAAAGCATTCTATCTAGACATTTTGGAAATAGTTTGCAGGGGCCCATTCATGATTTTCAAGATTCAATAGACATAAAGGGATTATAAATAGATCAAATACAATGTTAACATTCGCTACCTCTCTGTGCAAAAAAATAATGCATGTTATCAATGTCTTTGGAAAGAAATAAGAAGTTCAAAATTCCTTAATCTAATTCTCTGAGTCTGTTAAATGATTTAATGTAATATTCAATCTTAAATTCCAATTACTGTAAAGTCTTTTTTAAGAAATTAAAAATTCCTCTATTACAATGTGGGTTCCTAGACTTAGTTAATTGAAGTCACATGATGTTAAATATGCCATTTAAAGGAAGGGAAAAGTAATGTGTGGGAAATATCAGGAAGGGAGACAGAACATAAAGACTCCTAACTCTGGGAAACGAACTAGGGGTGGTGGAAGGGGAGGAGGGCGGGGGGTGGGGGGAAATGGGTGACAGGCACTGAGGGGGACACTGGACGGGATGAGCACTGGGTGTTTTTCTGCATGTTGGTAAATTGAACACCAATAAAAATTAATTTATAAAAAAATAAAAAATAAAAGTTAAAAAAAAAACAAAAACAAAAAATAAAAAAATAAATAAATAAATAAATAAAACCTTTTAGCTGGGCAGCCCAGGTGGCTCAGCAGTTTAGCGCCACCTTCAGCCCAGGGCATGATCCTGGAGACCGGAATCCAGTCCCACGTGAGGCTCCCTGCATGAAGCCTGCTTCTCCTTTTGCCTGTGTCTCTACCTCTCTCTCTCCTCTCTGTGTTTCTCATGAATAAATAGATAAAATCTTTTAAAAAATAAAAATAAAACCTTTTATCTGATTTCTCATATGTTTAATGAAAGAGCTAAAGTAGGTTTCTATTTGAAGTGTTTTCCTTTTACCACATCATGCATATTGTGCTTTAAATATGGACAGTGGTGGATAAGGAATACTAGTGTAGTGAGAGAGGGAAACAGATAAAAAATAATAAGTTATTGTCCTGCAAAATTGAAATATGTAATCCAGGTCACTCATTCAAGTTCTAATATTTTATGGTTCTCAGAAGACAAGGGTAGTATCATATATATCTCTTTTTTTAATATTTTATTTATTTATTCACGAGAGACACAAAGAGAGAGGCAGAGACACAGGCAGAGGGAGAAGCAGGGTCCATGCAGGGAGCCCGATGTGGAACTTGATCCCGGGTCTCCAGGATCATGCCCTGGGCTGAAGGCAGGCACCAAACCGCTGAGCCACCCAGGGATCCCTCATACATATCTTTTGATCTCTTCCCCACCACACGTCAATATAGTACTTTCCGTACAGTAAATATTTAATAATATTTGTCAGTGAAGAAACAAATGAACACATAACTTTGTTTTACATCTAAACATTATAGTCTAATAGCCAAAGAATTATCTAGAATTGTGCTCTTCTTATATACTTTGATTTCAACGCATGAATACACAACAATCACGATTTGTCTCTGGAAACATTTCCAGAGTAATCTCATAAGAATGGAGGACTCTATGGAAAATAGCTGCTATGGTGATTGATCACAAAATGGAAGAATTGCTAAAATTTTCTAAAAAGGGAAGCAAATGACATTTTCTGAGTTTCTATTTCAAATGAAAAGGCAGTGGAACAATCAGCAAAATGCCAAGAAAATTAATTCAATATGCATGGAAGATAGAACACCAAACAATCAGCTTCAGAAATCTATATAGCCATGTGGTAGGGACTCAGTAAGAGACCAAGGACTTCTGTTTTAGTTTTACACTTACTTTGACTGAAGCCACAAACTTTGCAAACCATGTGATGGATACTTTCTGCTGGATATTTTTAATTTGATCAAATTGTTCTCGACAGTTCCTTTTACCACATCATGCATTATGCACATTAAAGATGAGCAGTGTGTAGGGAAAACTATTCAAGTGGGAAAGGGAAACAAAAAAATACATATTATTTTCCTTTAAAATTTAAATAAGCTATCCAGATCATGCTAAGCTGTATGATTTTACATGCAAAAAAAAAAGGAAATGAAGTTGGCAAAAATCACATTAGATTCAGTGTTGAAAGTGTTAGCTTAATTACCTTTTGAATAATTCAATAGATTATCACACCTACAGTGAATTTTATCTTTTAAATTATGTTAAATCAGTAGTCAAATTTTACTTAGGAATTAAGGTACTGCTTTATTGAAGCCTTCATTTAAGTAAGCTGCCATTTCACTGTGGGATTGGAATGAGATTTATTAACATGTTTATACTCCCAGACTTTGTCACTTTTCTCATCTCCTCATTCGACACCTCTAGCAAAGCATTGGCTTGGTCACTCAACTTCATCTTCTTTCCAATCCTCTAAGGAGAGTTCCATCTTGCCAGTCTAATGACCCTGCTCATATTTTACTGGAGATCTTCACAGATACTCTCAGAGTAACTTGAATATCTCCTGGGCACCATTAGTTATAGGCCCTGAATAATATTGATTTCTCACCAGTTGACCCTAGAACAATAGAGACCAGTGAGTCACATAATAATCAGACCAGCTGCTTGCAGTTCTGAATACATCTACTAACTTATCTAATATTCTGTTTTGGATAGGCCAGCATGTGTTGTTAAGTGACCTATCCAAGTTTTGACTCTGACTTTTAAATATTCCCTGCTAAAATAGCTAGGATATCCAGGCAGGCTAGATTTCCAAACCCAAAAGAGGTTATTGAATTTAACCAGTAAATAATAACAATATAAGAAATAATTAATAATACCATTAAGAAAAGTTTCAGTGGTGATGATATTAGGAATTAAAATTTTAAACATAAAAAGGAGAGCAGAGAGTGAATAACTAGAGGATGTGGGTATATTATTCAAACAAATTTGTGAAAAGACATGGGGTAATAGTTGCTAGATGATAGAACATAAAGCATGAGCTTAGATCAGCAAACTATGACCTACTGTCTGCTTTTGTAAATAATGTTTTATTAAAACACTTCCACATCAATTCATATGCATATTATCTATGGACGTTTTTGTACTCCAAGCATAAGTTTAGTACTCACAATAGAAACCATATGACGTATAAAGCCTAAAATATTTATTACCTGGGCCTTTATTTTAAAAAAAAAAAGTTCAGCAAATTCTATTTTAAGCTTTAAAAATTTAATGGCTACATTGTGAGGCAAAAGACTATGATTCAGTTCATATTGTATGTTCACACCTCAAATTATTTCGCACTTTAGGCTATTTGAGTGATCTTAATTTCACCGTTTGGTCGAAGTGATAAATTTAGATAAATCTTTTCTAGATTACTTATATAATTTTTCATATGTAAAGCTTCTTAGATAAAGTATACCCTTGTCTACTCCTGCAAAATATTGAAGAGCAGTATTTCTTTGCATATATGAATTGTAACATTTTTCAAACAAAAACTGGAGTACTGTAAAAGTATTTGAGAAGGATGAAGAAAAATAAGAGGCCTTTAGTAATGTTTTAGATAAGGGAGATATTCTGAACGAAACTAGAAAAGGAGCAGGTATTATCAAAAATCTTCATAGTAAAAAATTTCTGGTAACCCCATGTTAATTGCAGTATTATTTACAATAGTCAACATATGGAAACAACCTAAGTGTCCCTCAATGGATGAATGGGTAAAGAAATTGTGATTTAGATATAGTGGAATATTATTCAACCATAAAGAAGAATGAAATCTTGCTGTTTGTGAAAATATGGATGAACTTTGAGGGAATTATGCTAAGTAAAATAAGTCAGCAGAGAAGACAAATACTGTATAATCTTTCCTAAATGTGGAATATTAAAAAAGGAAAAAAAAAAGCTCATAGGGATGCCAGGGTGGCTCAGCAGTTAAGCGTCTGCCTTCAGCTCAGGGTGTGATCTCGGTGTCTGGGATGGAGTCCCTCATCGAGTTCCCTGCATGGAGCCTGCTTCTCCCTCTGCCTATGTCTCTGCCCCTCTCTCTCTCTCTCTCTCTCTCTTTATCTCTCTCTGTGTGTGTCTCCAATAAATAAATAAATAAAATATTTTTAAAAACCTCACGGATATAAAGAACAGGTTGGTAGTTGCAAGAGGCAGGAATTGGGGGTAGAAGAAATGGAACTACTGTTTTTGTTTTTGTTTTTAATTTAAATAAATTAAATTCTAAAATTTTTAAAAATCTGGTAACCATCTAATGATCAGCTAATCATAACAACCACAATATTTGCTTCTCTTGATTAAGTGGTACAAGTGGGCCTTGTACACACTTGTACAAACCCAGATACTGTGGTCCTCACTGAATTCAGGAAGCCCATTTTCATCCCCAGCCTAGATACTAATGCTACAACTACTATAGTACTTCAGGATGCTGGTATACCCTTTAACAATGCATTTCTCAATTTGAGGGTGAAAAGAGTAAATTCTAAACCTGCTTGGATCCCAGGACTGAAATAGGTAAGCAACTCAATAACATCTATAATACAAGGAGGAAAAAAATCTCTAAATCTGACAGAGAATTGACTTATATGACCACACTGGAAAATCTTGGCTCTTCATCAAATTATCACTCAAATTCAGTTTTCAAACCCAGAGCCTCTTGAATGGGAGAGATGTGTATGATAGGCAGAAGGAAAGAAGGAAGAAGCCTATGATAGCATCACAGCACTGTAAATCTCCCCTCTACCCTCTCCTAAAGGGAATTGGAACCACTTACACATCCCCATCCATCCCAGGACTTGTTTAGTAGCTTAGTGCTACAACAGGACATATTTCAAAACTTGTTTTCAGCCTCCATTGTGAGGAAATACCTCACAAGATATGGGATGTTTCAGGATGTGATATGCATTCTGAACCAGCACCCAATATACAATACTGTTTTCAATTAGAAATAATACGTGGGTTTAGGGAGCAAAAGATAAAAAGAAATGGCAGACTTCATTCTAAATCCCAATGATTCACTATCAAAATTTTTGCCTCTCAGTACTAGAGGTCCCTGAGACATGTCCAGCAGGTGCACGAGGTCAAACTATTTTCATAATTATGCTAAGATATCATTTGACTTTTTTACTGTTAATATTTGCCCTGATGGTGGGTAAACCAAAGCCATAGCACCAACTGTACTAGTAGCCATTGTGTTTTTCACCTCCTTGCACTCACTATATTTTACATATATAGTATATGTATTCCACATCTTCCATCTTCTTTATCCATCTGCCTATACATGGATGCTGAGGTTGCTTCCATTTATTGATATTTTGTTTTCTTCAGATAAATGCCCAGAATGGAATTACTGGATCATATAATATTTCTATTTTTAATTTTTGAGGAATCCTCATACTGTTTTCCACAGTGGCTGCACTCATTTACATTTCCATCCAACATTACATGAGGGTTCCCTTTTCTCCACATCCTCACCAACACTATTTTTTGTCTTTTTGATAGCAGCTAATCTGATAGGCATGAAATTATACTTCTTGCAGTTTTAATTTGCATTTCACTGATGATTAGTGATGTTGAGAATTTTTTCATGTGCTTGTTGGCCATATGTATAACTTCTCTGGAAAATGTCATTTCAAGCCCTCTATCCATTTTTAATTGTTTTTTTATATTAAGTTGTGTAAATTCTTTATATATTTTGAATGGTAACTACTTATTGGATGTATGATTTGCAAACATCTTCTCCCATTCAGTAGGTTGCCTTTTTGTTTTTTTAATGGAAAACAAATGGATTTTAAAGTAAGAGAGTACTAAAAGTTTACTATTTTAGTATCATATTTCACATTGCAACTAAACTGCAAAAAAACAAAATTTGCCAAGTTTTAGTGGATACCAAAAAGGATATTCAAAATTATATGAAAAGACTATTGAAATCCTCTCTTTTTCCCAACTACATATCTGTGTGAACCTGGACTTTTTATATATTTCAACTAAAACGGTTCATGCAATATTAAATCTAGAAATTCAGCCCATTAAGCCAGACATTAAAGAGACTTGCAAAAATAGAAAATGATGCCACTTTTCTCCTCTATAGTTAAGAAGATGCTTAACCATCCGAACTACCCAGGTACCCCTATAGTTATTTTTCATTAAAATATATTCTATGTGTTAACATATATTGAGCTCATTATCATTGTTTTTAAAGAAGTGATAGAATAGGGGAACCCTGGGTGGCTCAGCGGTTTAGCGCCTGCCTTTGGTCCAGTGCGCGATCCTGGAGTCCCGGAATCGAGTCCCACATCAGGCTCCCAGCATGGAGCCTGCTTCTCCCTCTGCTTGTGTCTCTGCCTCTCTCTCTCTCTCTTTCTCTCTCTCTCTCTATCATAAATAAATAAATAATCAGTGGCATTTCTATACACTAACAATGAGACTGAAGAAAGAGAAATTAAGGAGTCAATCCCATTTACAATTGCACCCAAAAGCATAAGATACCTAGGAATACACCTAACCAAAGAGGTAAAGGATCTATACCCTAAAAACTATAGAACACTTCTGAAAGAAATTGAGGAAGACACAAAGAGATGGAAAAATATTCCATGCTCGTGGATTGGCAGAATTAATATTGTGAAAATGTCAATGTTACCCAGGGCAATGTACACGTTTAATGCAATCCCTATCAAAATACCATGGACTTTCTTCAGAGAGTTAGAACAAATTATTTTAAGATTTGTGTGGAATCAGAAAAGACCCCAGGGGAATTTTAAAAAAGAAAACCATAGCTGGGGGCATCACAATGCCAGATTTCAGGTTGTACTACAAAGCTGTGGTCATCAAGACAGTGTGGTGCTGGCACAAAAACAGACACATAGATCAATGGAACAGAATAGAGAACCCAGAAGTGGACCCTGAACTTTATGGCCAACTAATATTCGATAAAGGAGGAAAGACTATCCACTGGAAGAAAGACAGTCTCTTCAATAAATGGTGCTGGGAAAATTGGACATCCACATGCAGAAGAATGAAACTAGACCACTCCCTTTCACCATACACAAAGATAAACTCAAAATGGATGAAAGATCTAAATGTAAGAGAAGATTCCATCAAAATCCTAGAGGAGAACACAGGCAACACCCTTTTTGAACTTGGCCACAGTAACTTCTTGCAAGATACATCCACGAAGGCAAAAGAAACAAAAGCAAAAATGAACTATTGGGACTTCATCAAGATAAGAAGCTTTTGCACAGCAAAGGATACAGTCAACAAAACTAAAAGACAACCTACAGAATGGGAGAAGATATTTGCAAACGACGTTTCAGATAAAGGGCTAGTTTCCAAGATCTATAAAGAACTTATTAAACTCAACACCAAAGAAACAAACAATCCAATCATGAAATGGGCAAAAGACATGAAGAGAAATCTCACAGAGGAAGACATGGACATGGCCAACATGCACATGAGAAAATGCTCTGCATCACTTGCTATCAGGGAAATACAAATCAAAACCACAATGAGGTACCACCTCACACCAATGAGAATGGGGAAAATTAACAAGGCAGGAAACAACAAATGTTGGAGAGGATGCGGAGAAAAGGGAACCCTCTTACACTGTTGGTGGGAATGTGAACTGGTGCAGCCACTCTGGAAAACTGTGTGGAGTTTCCTCAAAGAGTTAAAAATAGACCTGCCCTATGACCCAGCAATTGCACTGTTGGGGATTTACCCCAAAGATTCAGATGCAATGAAACGCTGGGACACCTGCACCCCAATGTTTCTAGCAGCAATGTCCACAATAGCCAAACTGTGGAAGGAGCCTCGGTGTCCATCGAAAGATGAATGGATAAAGAAAATGTGATTTATGTATACAATGGAATATTACTCAGCCATTAGAAACGACAAATACCCACCATTTGCTTCAACGTGGAGGGAACTGGAGGGTATTATGCTGAGTGAAGTAAGTCAATCGGAGAAGGACAAACAGTGTATGTTCTCATTCATTTGGGGAATATAAATAACAGTGAAAGGGAATATAAGGGAAGGGAGAAGAAAAAGACTCCTAACTCGGGGAAACGAACTATGGGTGGTGGAAGGGGAGGAGGGCAGCGGGTGGCGGTGAATGGGTGATGGGCACTTACGTGGGCACTTGATGGGATGAGCACTGGGTTTATTCTGTATGTTGGTAAATTGAACACCAATAAACAATTTATTTTAAAAAAATAAAAAATAAAGGATTTGGACCTAACTTCAAAAATAAATAAATAAATAATAAATAATAAATAATAAATAAATAAATAAATCTTTAAAAAAAAGAAGTGATAAAATAAATATGTCAAAATTATCTTCAATTTAATTTCTAATATAATGAATATCAATCACTATAACCCATGTAAACAAATGCCCTTTGGGAACTTAAATACTTTTTAAAAGTATAAAGGGAATGGAATAACAAGGCAATGGGCATTAAGGAGGGTATGTGATGTAATGAGCACTGGGTGTTATACGCAACAGATGAATAACAAGTCTGCATCTGAAACTAATGGTACATTAGTTGAATTTAAATAAAATAAGCTTAAAAATAAATAAAATTTTCAGCCTCTTTGGAAAAGCACTATTAAATAGAAATAAGCTTGGGTGGGGTCATCCAAATTCAAAGCAACTGCATAATTAATTGGAAAAGTTTATAGACATTTTCTTATGACACCATAAAAGAAAGTAATACAGGAGAAAATAAAATGCAAATATAACTGATATTCCTCTGATTATTTGTGAAATGCATAATGCATTTTATAAAATGCTTACTTGAGAAATAAGACAGGAGAGATAACAATGAAGCATTGTATTAGATGTTGATATTCTCTCAAGAGAAATTACTCCAACTATAACTGACATCTATTTCTGTTTTCCACCATCGGTCAGTCAAATGCACTGAACTCTCATGATCTTCCCACTATTCCATGAAAAACAGTTTTCAAGAAGCTGATATCTATAGATTTACTTTATAAAGTTAATATTGTTAGAAGCTAAAGAAAATAAGTTATAATTATGTGTATTCTAAATTCCTTTGGGAAAAAAAACCTAGGATAATTAAGAAGATTAATATCCCGATTTAAAATATTCATTATTAAAAGGACTACCTTTTAAAGGTTGTAAAAATCTAGAAAGAAAGAAGAAAGAAAGAAAGAAAGAAAGAAAGAAAGAAAGAAAGAAAGAAAGAAAGAAAGAAGAAAGAAAGAAAGAAGAAAGAAAGAAAGAAGAAAGAAAGAAAGAAAGAAAGAAAGAAAGAAAGAAAGAAAGAAGAAAGAAAGAAAGAAAGAAAGAAAGAAAGAAAGAAAGAAAGAATCATTTAGAAAAATTATTGATTCTGCAATTTTTGTGTTTCTAGAAAAAATAAATCATTCTAACCTTGGTTTTTGAGAAAAGTATCATGTATGGAGAAAATTCTCAAATAAACATAATTCAGTTCCTTTTAACTTTCAAAATAACAATCCAACCTACAGAGCTTTGCAGATTTTATGGTGCATTGTAAGAATCCTATTTAGAAAATTAATATAGCAAAATAATTTGTTCCTTCTCAAGAGTTGGTGCTATAATGTCAAACTTCTAATAATCTTTTTCAACATAATGAACAAGAACTCTCTTATTATCTTTATAAAATATAGCCATCCAACTCCCCCCCATAAGTATTTTTTAACGTAGTTAATCCATAAATTTTTCTCTAACAATTTTTTGTTTTGTCTGGATCTGAGTCTGAGTCTTACCGTTAAATCCCTACAATTCAAGATATATTTATTGAGATTCTCAAGTATGCAAAGCTTTGGGTTAAGCACTATTAAATCCCTGAATCCTACTGCAAAATCCTGTTTTGCCTACATCAATGAATCCATTTCACAGGGTAAATAACTAAAATAACCTTTTAACTGGTCCCTATAACTTCAAATTATTCCTCTCTAACTCCACCTGAAAACTACAGCCAGAGAAATTGTAGACTAGAAATTTAATGACTTTATTTTTTAAAAAGCACAAAGCCTCACTTCTCTAAAGAAAGTTCACATATGTTTTTAGCTATGGAGACCTCTGTTTAAAGAAAATATTTGAAAAAGTGCAATACACAAAACAAATGAAGGTAGTTATTTGGGTTAAGGCAGGGAAGAGAGAGCAAAGGATTCTTGGGTTCAATGGATAATGTTTAGACTTCTTGCCTTGCATCAAAGATACTCCTCAAAATAACCGTTGTACTCTTTAGCCACTATCTTCCTCATACTATCTCCATTCCTGAAACTTCTGGATCATCCAGACATAGTCATTTTCTCTCAAATAAACTCTAAATAATGCTACCTGTCCTTTTTTATGCTATTATTTATGCTATTTATCCTACCTTTTTTATGCTATTTATCCTACCTGTAATAACTTTCCTCCCACCACTTTGACCACTTCCATAATTTCTAACCATTATTTGAGGCCTAGTAAAATTCTGTCTGTTTGCATACCTGCCCTACTGCCACAAGAAATAGTGAACATCCTCTCTTATGCTTATCACATGGACTGCCATTCAGCATCATGAGGTAATTATGTTAAGGAAGCTTTTATATATTTTAAGATAGTTTTCCTAAGATTTCTGCATTGATTTATAAATATTCTCCTGGTTAAATAACTTCTAGGCAAACAGTCTAAAAGAATCTGCTTCTAAGCTCACTTACATGGATGTTGTCAGTTTTCAGTTCCTTGCAGGTTGTTGGACTACGAACCCCTATTTCCTACTGGCTTTCAGCCAAAGGCCACCCTGGTTTCCTGCTGTATGACCTTCTTACATAAGCAGCTAACAACATGGCAGCTTGCTTCATCAAAGCTAACAAAGGAGAGAGTGTCTCCTTGCCAGACAGACATTATAATCTTATGTCACATAATCACATACACATAAATCATGTACATACCATTACCTTTGCCATAGTCTACATATCTAGAAGCAAGTCACAGGTCCTGCCCACACTCAAGGGAAGAGCACTATACGAAGGCATAACTACCAGGAAACAAGGGTCATGGGAGCTGCAAGTCTGTCTGCCAATCTGCTAAAATTACTATATCAGTGAAAGGATGCTTAGATTATATGAAGTCAAGAAAACTTTCAAGTTGGTTCCAGACATCTGAAAATCGGCACACACATTAATAAAAGGTGCACACATGTTGCAATACAGTTAAGTAATTTTATCAATAAGTACTGTTAGGACATGGAAGGAAATTTTTTCAGAACATATATCAAATATCTGGTGAAAATTAGAAAGACTAATCTAACTTTGCTCTTCCAGAATACTTGTTAAGGAAAGAACCTAAAGCCTTGGAAATTGTGAATTCCATGAATGCTACTTACCAAATACAACCAGGTTTGGAAAAGACTAATTGATTTAGGACAGAGTGTAGTATATCATCAGTGCCTTACAGAGGCATAATTTTTTCTTCCAGAAAATTTGGCCAAAAGCAGAGGACCATGATTCTCCATAACTTTAGAGAACAGGGTTCAGTGAAAGTCTGGGTCAAACTCAAAGGCTAAAAATCTTCTGAGAGAAGATTTGAGGGGAATTAAGAGGAAAAACAAAGTGGAGAACTGTCCTTAAAGTGTCATCAAGTCAAGCTCCACACATAATTCAAAATTCTCAATCAGGAAATCTGCCAAGTAAATTAAGCAGGAAGACAGAGATGGTTTTAACTAAAATATTATCCAAAAGTGGAACTAGGTATAGAGTCAAGTCCCAATGATTGTTTTCTTTGGCATGTCTCAAGCCCGGGCACTAAAGTCATCTATCCATTCATCCCTAGAAAGACACACATGAAATATATATCTCAGTGAGGCACCTTAATCTAGTAAGCTTTTCTTAACTTCCTTGATAAGAGAAGAGATTTGGAAATTTTCACACTATAACACTTTGGAAAGGCTACATTAAGGTCAACATATTTAGGCAACTATTTTTCTAAAAATGAATTCTAATGGCTTAATTAAATATTTTATATAGTTTCTCTCTACAGATTCCTTGTAGGAATAGGTTTGCGTCAAAGTTTTAGAGCTACCTAATCATTTTCTAGAATTAAATCTATGCAAAGATTATATCGAGAAGACTCAGATATTCTGTGCTTGCTTGCTTGCTTGCTTTGTTGTTGTTGTTGTTGTTGTTGTTGTTGTTGTTGTTGTTACAGATGTATCTCAAGTGCCTAAAGCAATACTTGGAATAGTAGATGCTCAACAAATATTAGTTTAGTGAATGAACAAAAAATTAGAACTTGGAGTGATTTCAAAGTTCATGTAATTCAGTTCATGTTTTACTCAGTTTAATGGTCCCACAGCTTCCAAATTTTGAGTCTCTAATATTTGTAGAGTACTTTAGAGTTGACAAAGTTTATTTTTATATATCCATATTTTATTTTATTCTTTTAAAAAAAGATTTTATTTATTTGAAAGAAAGAAAGAGAGCACAAGCAGGGGGAGTGGCAGACAGAGGGAAAGGGAGAATGCTCTGTGTTCAGTATTAGTACCTTTAACTTAGCAGAAGGAAAAACAGACTCCAAAAAGTGAAGTGACATGCCCAAGATAACACAGAAGTGGAGTCACTATTTTGTCCCATTAATTGCAATTTCATGCACTTGGCATTGCTTGAGGTACCCATATAATAAAAACCACTTATACTGTTTCAGGCCAGCCTGAACCTTCTCTTGAACTATAAAATCACCCCTTTGCAGGTAAGGGCAGGGTGAGCCAAGCACCTTGAGCAACACCAAGGCCACCAATTTCCTGGAAAGGCTGTCAGCACCCAGGCTGCTCTATGCCAAGCCATTCTGTGTTAGGAAGGATGTCTGCCCTCTGTTCTAAAGATTCTGACAAAGACCTCACTATGGTAGTTCATACTATACCCCAGCACCTCATCAGCACGTCAGTATAAAAAAGACTATAGTTGTTTGTCAATACCTTAAATCTAAGGCAAGAATGAAGAGAAAAAAAAGAGCTAAAATATTCTCACAATCACTGCAATCTAGTAGGCATTCAGTGAATATTATGCTAATTAGTTAAATAATTGTCAACTCTGTCAAATACAGGTTTTTCAAAAGCTGCTTTTACTAACACTATTCTTCTTTCCCCCTTAAAAATCTAGGTGGGGTTCTTGGGAATACAGATCAAAAGCAAAAAATAGAGGGGAAAAAAACCCTGTGTTTAATTGTGGCAACAATATGAAACTAAAAATAACTAAAAGTTCATTCAAATGTAATCCAGATGCCAGCTCCCAGGATATCCACCTGTCTTCCAACC
This sequence comes from Vulpes lagopus, assembly GCF_018345385.1. Classification (NCBI taxonomy): domain Eukaryota; kingdom Metazoa; phylum Chordata; class Mammalia; order Carnivora; family Canidae; genus Vulpes; species Vulpes lagopus. The sequence continues at coordinate 107,888,383 of NC_054829.1, forward strand.
TATTAGGTCAGCCTTCCCTTTGAATCTTTTTTCCATTTATGGTAGGACATCCAGAGTTCAGCCCCCTGTTTCTTCAGAAATTCAAGATAATGGGGTAGTTTAGGTAGATTCTTTTTTTTTTAAAGATTTTATTTATTTATTCATGAGAGACACAGAAAGAGGGGCAGAGACATAGGCAGAAGGAAAAGCAGGCTTCCCACAGGAAGTCTGATGTGGGACTCCATCCCGGTACCCAGGGATCACGGCCTGAGCTGAAGGCAGACACTCAACCACTAAGCCACCCAGACGTCCCAGATTAGGTAGATTCTAAATACTTCTGGCTCCCAGTTACTGCTCCACCATAATTCTCTAACTTTTAAAGCACATTGCAACTTTTCCCTATTCTGTTGCTCTTTTGAGACTAATCCTAGGGTACCAACAGAAGTCAAAATTTTATTAAAGGTTTAGGGCAAAAGATTACAATATAGAAACTTAAAACTTTACATGGATGCATCCCTAAATATTATTTGGGGGGGTTCTTTTTGAGCTTTATTTTTAAATGTTATAATTTAGTACATAATCTTCTGACACTTGCTTTGCATCCTATTTCTAAAATTTATCCATACAGTTGCTGCTTCAACAGTAATGATAATGTTCTCATTCTTAGGTGGTAAGTTCACAAGTGTTTGCTTTATTATTATGTTTAAAAATTAAATATCATTATAATTTCATATGTATCAAATATCCTAAAAACATTTTAATTAAATATTAGCCACCTTGATTCTTAAAATTCCAACAGCTGTTAACACCTCCAGGAACTCCTCCATTCTCCATCCAACTTCTCCATCTGTTCCATGGGGCTCAGTAGAAGACCAGGTTACTTGGCTCTAATCTCCCTTCCTTCGTCTTCTCAATTGCTTTCCTCTAATTGCAGCTCTTAATTCATGGACTCCTGTTACTAATTCTTCTAAATGTATTATTCAATATTAACCTGCAATGAACAACTCCAAATTCCAATATCACAGTGGCTTCATTCAAAAGTCTTGCTCATATAAAATCCAAAGCTAAAGTTCCTGGCCAGGAGATGTCCTGGAAATCTCCTCCAAGTGGTCAGGTTTCAGGTTCAGGCTCTTTCCATTGTGTGTTCCACCATATCAAAATCTTTCCCTTCAGGTTGTGTGATTGGGAAGGAAGAGCAAAAAAAGATTGCATGGCAAATTTTATGACCAGGCTTGGAGGTGGCATGCATCATTTCTATTTGCTGTCCATTCAGAGTTCATTGACACAGTACCCCCAGACTCTAAGGGCTGCTGGAAAATATATGTCTTCCTGTGTGTCCAGGAGAAAAACTAAACACTTTGATAAAATCTTTGTATAGTTTCTGATGTTTTGCTTTACCTTGCTCAAGATACTGTGGGAGATGGGGAGGCAGAAGGTAGGAAGTATATATATATATATATATATATATATATATATATATATATCCTTAAGATTGCATATATAAGTAGAATAATATCAGGCTATTTTCTATACAAAACAAAACTCTTTATATGAGTGAATCTCTTACAACCATATTATGGAAATAGGGTGCATAATAATAATAAAAATTTTCCCTAATAAGCCTTGTTTTGGTACCGACATTCCTTAACATAGGAAAAGAGACCAGAATGTCAAAGTCAACTGAGGTACTGAACCTATTTATTTTTTTCAATTTTTGTTTTCAGATTCACTTGCCTTGAAAATCAAGAGAGGACTTTAAGAGTGAAAAAGGTATACTTTAGTACAAAAGCTTGGTTTTGCATATAAAGAGTCACAGCCTGGAGGACTAATATAGAGTTTGTGCCATAACCCTAGAGTATGAGAAATTTAATCATGAAGAAAGAAAAGTGATCTTAACTCAAAAGGAGGTTATATCATCCAGTAGATAGGAAAGGAAGAAATTACGGTAACTTACTAGAGCCTAAATATTGGTAGCTATTTGAGAAAAGATCTATTCTCCATCTTCTTGGGTAAATAACAGTTGGTAAAAGTGACAGGAGTGAAGGAGGCATCTTTGGGTATATGGACAGAAATCTAAGATAAGTGTGAAGAGATCCCAGAACAGAAGGATCATTGCCTGGCTATCAAGAGTGTAATCCAGGAGCTGGGTAAAGAAGTCATCCATCCAATACTGCACTTGAAATAGTGTGGCTGAAGGGGGTGCCTAGATGATAGGCTTGTGAGCTTCCTCCTACAATTCTCAGCACTCCAGAAATGTGTGGATGCAGCAGCCAAGAGTTATCTAGCAACCTTAGCAGAATGCAGACTAGACTGAGTGAGAGTCAAAAGCCCAAAAAAGGCCTGCAGTGGGAATAATAACTGGAGGCCATGATGAGGTGTGAATTTAGTATCAGAGACAGAGGCCAACATCCAAGACCAGGAGAAATGAATGACACCTCCATGGAAGCCAAAATACAGAAGGTCCAGCAGGTCAGCTGGCCAGCTCCTAATGCCAGAAGGAAACACAAGATAACCACCATTACCACCTCCCAAGAGGGCCAGAATGACATAATCATAATTACTAAGTTGTTACCCAAAACAGGCTAAAAGTTTAACTAAAAGTGCTAATTATCTTAAATTGGCAACATTGAGTTGTCCCTCATTATTAAAAAATGGGGACTCGAGTCCCCATTTATAGGAAAACAAAGAATATTGATTCTTTTTTGGTTCATATCTAAGTTGTAACCATTTACAACTTTATCTCTTCTTTAAACTACCTTTTCTTTTTGATGTTGCATTATGTTTTAGGCCCTGTACTAGGTGTTAAGTATACAAAGATTAATAAATCTAAGTTCCTTAACTCCTTTTATAGTCCTAGAGTGGAGTGAGTATATTAGCTAGGCTACGGGACCTGTTGTATCTGAATATTTGTATTTGAATACAAATATTCTTAAACAGGGGCTTAAGCAATAAAGTTTATCTTGCTCACATCATGGTCAAACTGTAAGCAGTTCAGAATAGACATGGTAGCTCCCCAGTATCAGGGACAATGGTCTTTTCTGACTTGTTGCTCCACCAACCTGGGGTGTTGCCCATATCTGTATAGTCAACAGGGACTCATCATACCCAGATTCCAGTAAGTGAGGAAGAAAAAAAGAGTAAGGGAAGGCCTTTACTTTAAAGGTGAAGAACTCAGTTACATAGCCACACATGCTGAAAGGAAGGCTAGGAAATGTTCTCACTTGTGCAGCCATATGCCTAATTAAATCCCAGTACTGCATGTGAACAGACCAGACATCGGGAGACAATTGTAGCATTTTCTTTAGTCTGCTTCTCTAACTTCTCAAATATGCCTGATACGTGATCCAACAAGGGAAAGACACTAACTTCTAAAGATACAATAGAGAAAGTACAGAGGGAGCAAATAGCATGCCTATCAGGGAGGCCTTCAGAGAACTAATGCTTGAACGGAGTCTCATAAGGTAGTAGAAGTTCACTAAAAGGACTGAGCAGAATTAGAGCATTTAGAGTAAAGGAAAATAAGAACATATGCAACATCACAGAAGTATGAACTTTGCAGTTACATTTAGGGAATTGCAAATAATTCTTTGAGGTCAAACCATATGGAAGAATCAATGCAGATGAAATTGGCTAGATATAAAGAAGTCAAATAATAAACAGTCTTCTGTGGCTAAGAAGGATTTTGACCTTTGTTCTGCAGGTAAAAGGGAAATGCTAATGAATTTTAAGTAAGGAAGTGACAAAATCATGTTTATATATTTAAAAGGTTGTGCTTGAGACAATGCTGAGAATAAATGAACCTGAAGAATGGGAATAAGATTTAGGAGGTAGCTCCAATTATACAAAAACAAGATTTTAAGGGTATAACTTATGGCAATACGTACAACAAATAAAACCTTTAGGTGATGGATTCTGTACAACTTGGCAATTAACTGGAAGTAGAAGTGAAGAGGCAGCAAGATTACTGGATGCCTAGGTGGATGCAGCTTAAGATAGAGAATTCAAAACAAGTTTATGATATATTGAGTTTGAAGGTACTATGGATGCTAGGAAACATCTAACTTAAAGTGACAAATATTCAGTTTTTAAAATGAAGATTTGGAACTCAAAGGGGAGGTCTGAACTGAAAATGCATATTTGGGAGTCATCAGAAGTCCGAGAAGCACCATGCCTCAAATAAATAGTCATCATGTGTATTTGGTAGTTGAAGCATTTGTTATCAATCAATGAAAATACATAACGAGAAAAGAAGATATCTGAGAGTGGAAGTTTACTTAGTATGCAGTGTCAACTAGTATTAGAGACACTATAAGGCATTTCTGGAAGTCAGATTTCAAGGTTCTGGTCTACACAGGTAGTTATTGTATTCAAATACATCAAAAGTCAGTGTAATTGGGAGTTGACAGTGAATCAGTAAGGAGAACAGATTCTGTTGTGTTGTATCATGTTAAAGGAGAAACAAAAGTTTAAATAATTGTTATAATAAAGTGTAAATTAGGAGATCTGGATGCAAATTCCATATTCCTTGCTGGGAGACTGACCATGAACACAGAGAAAACAGATCTTCACAGAGAAAGGAGAATCATGTGCATAAAGAAACGATGACAGGAAGTTGAAAGAAAACACTGTATTTCCAACATGTTCCCCATTACTGACTTTCTTTAGAATTCCTTCATTCGTATCTTTGAGTTCCATGAAATACCACTGTAATTTCTAATAGATTTCCCTTTTCCTCTTAGTTCAAAGTAAAACGATTCATTCCTTGCAACGATAAGACCCTAATACACAAGTACAAAATCTTTTCAGGGAGAGAAATTTTATTTTCTCCGACATGGATATGTGGTTTGTCTTAGTCCAAGGCTGCGCTTTTGGATTCTAGGTAAGGGAAAAGGAAATGTGAGGGGGGCACAGGGATAGGAAAAACTAACCCTAGCTGTAGCATAGATGGTTAGTTATCACCTCGTATGCATTACTACTCCTGCCTCAGTAAGAAAACATACATTTTAATTGATAATTGGTTGAAAATACTTTTGCAGCCTCCCTTATAGTGAGGCACAACATGTGACAAAGTCCTAGATGATGAGATAGGAGTGGAAGATGATATGGAACTTTCTAGAAGACTACTGAAAGAAGACTAACTCATTTAGGAAATACCTGTTTGTCCTTTCTTCCTTCCTCCTTCCTGCATTCTGGGTAGCTGCCATGAGGGCAGGAATTCCAGCAGCCATCTTGGACCAAGACATGATTTTGAGAACTAAAGTCATCCACAGGGTGGTGGAATAGGATAGCAGAAAGAGTCCAGGTCTCTAATGACCACAGAGCCATCATAAAAGCCTTGCACACTTTTCTCTGTTTTATTTTTATATGGAAAACAAATAAATGTCTATCCTATTTAAGAAATTTGGGGTTTGCTGTCATGTGCAATTAGACCTAATTATAGCAGATACTTTAAAAAAATCAATATACTTTTCTATAATTTATGCAACTCCAGTTCTTAATATTATTACTGCATTTACTTCAGTAAGTATTTCTTAAACTAAAACATTATTTAAGAACTCTTCTTCCTTAAATTTCTTTGTAGGAGAAATCAAAGTGATGAGGTGGGGGAAATCAGCCAGAAAATTAAGAATCTTATATTTAGATGCTAGTTATATTACTTTATTAAATAATAAAACTTTAGGCACTTTTAAAAGAACTTTAAAATGAGGGATTTGAACTACAAGATCTCTAAGATCCTTTTCAACTACAAAAATTTCCCTTTATGTTTTGCTTTCATCACAGGATTATTGAAAAAATCAAATGTATAATTATTTAGCAAAATACATAGCACTGTGCCAGGCACTTTGCAAATATTAATTTAATCAACAAAAAAAACTTATTAAGTAAGTGCTACCCATTTTACAGGTAAGGAAATGGAGGCATAGAGAGGTTAAATAACTTGCCCAAAGTCACACAGCTTATATTTGGCAGAAACTGAATTCAGACCCAGGAATCCTGACTAGATCTCTGCCTAGAGATACCCTGCCCATCATACCCTGCCTCAAATAAGCAGAGCAGTAAATAAGTTCTACTTAACCAAGAGACTACAGTTACTCAAGTGCAAATGACTCAAAGAATCTAACAGGACTTGTCCATTTTGTTTATAAATGTTTTTTAAGATTTTATTTATTTTCTTGACAGACAGAGAGTACACAGGGAGAGGGAGAAGCAGTCTCCCCACTGGGCAGAGTCTGATGTGGGGAGGGGTGATCCCAGGACTCTGGGATGATGAACTGAGCCACCCAGGTGCCCTTATAAAATGTTTCTAAACATGATTTCTTCTAACACTTTATACTCATTATTGGCAGAAAGCTCTTAGTACAACATTGACTTTAGAAGGGTGCCTGCACCATGTTCTGAACTAGTTAGAATATACTCTTTCCCTGTGAAGCAATTCCCCTGAAGAAATTTTCTCACAAGAGCCTGGGGAGCAAAGGTGCTCATTCTTTGTAATATACCAAATTTTTTATTTTAAATGACTAGATAAATGAATAAATAAACCATTGTCTATCATTTTTTCAATGGTGCACACCATTGATCTTGCCACTGCCATGCAGCAGATGGGCTGCACTCTGGCGTGCCTGATGCTGAACTTCCATCTATCAGTGGCCCCTGCCACTATTCCTCCTCACATCCTTGGCATGTGAATATTGGGTTTCACATAGAAATGCAAAAAATGCCTTTAAGCTCATTTCTACATGAAATACAATATATTTGCCAGATAAGCCGGACCTTCATATTATTCATAAATCAATTATGTTTACCCTTAGCCAAGAAAGTACTAAAATCTTTCCTCATTTTGAAATCCAATCTGATATTCACAGTAATTATGCTGCCTTTCATATGAATCATTGTCTCATACTGTAATTGTTAGTACTATGGCTGATTCATTTTCTGCCTTATAGTATTTGAAATGATCATTTCACTTGTGGTAGGATTTGGAGAGTTATTGAAGTAAATCCTTTTATTCACTAGACTTTCCTTTTTTTATCTCATCTTCAGTCTCTTTGTTCAGATTTTACACCAAAGTTTACTGAAAGCTGTAGCAAGTAGAAGAAGAACAAACCATTAAATCCTACTGAAGCCAGCAAAGCCATACAAATGGATAGTGAAGCCTCTCTCTCCACCACTTTTTCTTGATCTTGCCTTTCCTACCAGAGTCACACCATACCAGTTCTATTTTCCCCTTTCATCTCTCTGAAATAGTGCCATGTCAATATTATGTGCTGAAATGCTTTTAAAATATTGAAGTCTTTATTTCTGATCATTATCCAAATATGCACAAATAAAGCATTATTTTCTAGGTGTCATATACATCAGCATTTTGGAAAAGCCCCATTCAAAGACAGATGTCTGTTGCCCTGGCACCCACAATAACACACTATTCCATGCATATTAAAAAGGTGTCATGGGATCATCTCTGGTTCAGATCCCCTGGAATGTTAGGCTTGGTCTTGGGATTATGCCCTGCTACCCTTTCCACATTAAATGCTCCACTGTCAGGATGAGTGGAAACAGGTGGAACCAGCACAAACAAGAGCATCTGACTCGGATGACCAACTCCCAGGTGGAATGTAAGGAGACAGAAAAGCAAGAGCCTTTGTCATCGCTATAAAAAATGTAATTTTAAAAAGGGGAATTGTGGCTGCAGATATTAGTGAGGATCACTCCAATGAGAAACTCCTTTCCATGGCCACAGTTACAAGTAGGTTCTATTTCATATCCATGATAGAACAAGTTGTTTATATTATACTGCATTTAAGAGCTATCCTTTGCCTAGAAAACTGACTGAAGCTTATCCTCTCTTTGCATTTGAAGTACCGAGCTTTTCATTTTAAAATATTAGGTATGAAATTCCATCTTCATAATGAGAGTAGCCGTTTATTGAATGTGTACAATGTGTAGGACACTGTGCTAAGAACTTTATAGTCACAAGCCCACTTGAAACAAAACAACGTTTTGAGGTAACTATTATCAACCCTTCTTTGTAGATGAGGACATAAAACATCACACAATATTAAAGGGAAGATCTGTTTCAAAACCTAGACTTTGGGGACTCCAAAACCCATGTTTTTAACTAACATCTCACAGTGTATTTGCTTTTGCAATCACACGTGTATTGCCTAAGAGCTACACCCAGTTTTTCCCCATGTTATAGCCAGCATGTCTTGCTGTAGCCAGTTAGTTTTTAGAAACTTCCTTTTTGCTTTCCAGTTTCAATTTTCACAGTGTTGTTTCTTTTTTAATAGAATCAGATTAAGTACAGAATAATGACAACATTATCCAAAAGCTGAATTTGTTTTAAATGGTTGAATTTCAATTATTTTCTTTATCAACACGCACATAAAAATATACAAAATTAGCTGGATTTTTTGACTGAAGATGATCCTGCATTTTGTAAAATGACTGGTTTTGTAAGAGACAGAATGACAACAGAGCAACAGAGCAGCTGGCCTTAAAACGTTAAGTCAGTAGTCAACCCCTCCCCCGCCCTTACCTTCTAATACGGAGCTGCCATGACATCTAGTGGCCAAATATTAGAAGAGATATTCTTAATTCATAAAACCTGTAGGAGTTCTAATTTAGAAACACATTTACAATCTTACATACCTAGTAAAATTTCAAATTAATACAGTACTTCGCAATATTCAATTCACTGTTATATCAATTACTGATCTGTGGAGTTTAATGCAATGTCTTACCTACATTTAAATTTTTAAAATATTTATTATAATTATTATACTAAAGCCATTGTTTAATGAATAATAGGATTTGATTCTTTGTGTTTTCACTTCCACAAAATCAATAATTCTTTAGGTTAAATATCAATGGTTAAATCAAACTGAAAGTTTAAATGAGGGTCTAAGTAAACAAGTAATGCATTTCTATTATCTCAAATAAATTAAATGACAATTCTGTGTCTTTTGCTGAGTTAATTGAAGGGAGATTTTTTTTTTAATTGAAATATATTTAATGCCACTATAGGAAGAAATCGAATACTAGGTATTGTTTTTAAAAGAAAACAACTAGGGGATCCCTGGGTGGCTCAGCGGTTTCGCGTCTGCCTTTGGCCCAGGGCGCAATCCTGGAGTCCCACGTCAGGCTCCTGGCATGGGCCTGCTTATCCCTCCTCCTGTGTCTCTGCCTCTCTCTCTCTCTCTCTCTCTCTCTCTCTCTCTCTATGTCTATCATGAATAAATAAGTCTTAAAAAAAAGTAAAAATAAATAAAAGAAAACAACTAAAAATGAACTTGTGGCCATTTTCATTAGATTTTTACATTTCAAAGTCATATTCTGTAGTAATTAAGTTTTCTGTAGTTGAAGCTAAAATAAAATAATTCATGGAAACCATAAGATGCAAATGATCAGAAATAATTTTTTAAATATTATTTCTAATGTTGTTTCTCATCCTAAGAAATGCCAAAAGCAGAGCCTGAGAGAATATGATGCATTAGTGGTTTATTAAAGATTACAATCCCAGGAGCAGACGTGAGGGACAAGAAGGGCAAGAAGAGACAAACGTGCATAGAAAATTAGAGACAGTCAATACAAAGTTGCAACATGGAGTCAAACACTCCTGGGTACAATAAGGTGCTAAATCTCTGGCACCTTCTGAAAAGATTTATTGAATGTACTGTATTTCCAAAGCATCTGCTGGAAGGATGAAAGAGTAAAGCATTTTTCTGTCAATATACATCCCACATTGGTCAAGATTTGCCTCATAAGTCACAAACTCCCACACCTGCAAGTTGTTCATGTGTGTTCAAGCATCTCAGGATGTGTCAGAGAGGTTCATGTGGGTTGAGGCAAAGCAATACTGATTACAAATACATAAAGCAGATCAAAGTCTATGCAGAACTGTTCCCTGGAACCATGACGAATGAAAGATGAGGCTAAGTGGACCTAGAATGGCACACAAGGGATGTCCAGTGAATATATATATATGTGTGTGTGTGATATCTGTGTTATGTTCATAATAAATAGGTCATTCACATTTATTGGTAGGGATACTTTTATAATTATGGACATTATTAAATATGTTGATTAATCGATGTAATCATCAGCCTGGCCAATGCACAGCAGGAGTCAAATTACAAAGAGATCTTGAATTAGCAGTAAAATCCATTCATCTTCATTGGCAATTATTTTTTTTCCATTGGTAATTATTTTAGCAGTTTTAGTTCAAATAATGTTCATAGCAGGAATTGTTACATGAAAATATTTTAATCTTATAAAAAGCCTATATTTAGGGGCACCTGGATGGCTCTGTTGGTTAAGCATCTGCCTTTTGCTCAGGTCCTCAGAGTGGTGGGATGGAGTTGCACAATGGGCTCCCTGCTCAGCGGGGAGTCTGCTTCTCTCTTTCCCCTGCCCCTCTATCCCCGCCCCTCTGCTTGCGCTCTCTGCTCTCTCTCGTGTTCTCTCTCTCAAATAAATAAATAAAATATATATTTTTTTAAAAGCCCACATTTGAAATCAATTTTCTCAATGTGAAATCCTGTTATGGTGGGAATAACTGACTCCTGGGAAAAAAGTCTGTTAAGTTTTCATAGAAATCCCAAGAGTAGATGTTTTCCAGAAAGAAGAGAAACATAAAATGAGAGTGAGAATAGAAGAAAATTCAAATCCTCAAATAATGAAAAAGATTTCCCAAAAGATAAATTTAAATTTTGCCTGACAAAGGAAGATTGGTATTTTGTGTGTCCTTGCAGTGCTCAAACTGTTCACTTTATCATCCTCAAAAAGTTAAGCTTTTCTTGGATACTTTTCCCCATTACTGCTATCAAATTCAATTCAAGCTAAGTCAGAGACTTAAATATAAAAATATATAAAATCATTAAATTCCATCAAAACAATAGAGATGAATTTTTAAAATAATTTTTAGGATGAGGAAGGCTTCTTCAGCCAGAAATCTAAAAGACAAGTAAATTTTCTTACATTCAGTGGTAAGGCTTATATGGTACAAACAAATGTCAAACAAAAAAACAAAATACTTGTAGCATGTATGACACACAGGTAGTTAATATCTATAATACTAAAAGAGCTCTATCAAATCAATAAATAAAATATGAATTTCATAATACAGTATACTAAATAGCTTGAATATACAATTAAAGAATGGAAAAGTAAAATATTAGATAATATGAAAAATAAACCAATAACTAACATTTATTGAGAGTAAGTTTACCAAGAAATGTTATAAGAGCTTTATGTATATTAATGTATATTAATTCATTTAATCCTCAAAACAATCCTACAAAGGTTAGTACTATTATTATCACCATTTTGCAAATGAATCACCTACGAAATTAAAAAATTAAATAATCAGGGATCCCTGGGTGGCGCAGCGGTTTGGCGCCTGCCTTTGGCCCAGGGCACGATCCTGGAGACCCGGGATCGAATCCCACGTCGGGCTCCCAGTGCATGGAGCCTGCTTCTCCCTCTGCCTATGTCTCTGCATCTCTCTCTCTCTCTCTGTGACTATCATAAATAAATAAAAATTTTAAAAAAAATAATAAAATAAAATAAAATTAAAAATTAAATAATCAGCACAAAGTCAAAAAACAGTTAAATTATTAGGTTGGATTTGAACTCACATAGTCACACTCCAGAGTCTGGGATCCTAACTAATTGCACACCTCCATTATTAATCCAAAATGCAAAAGCAAATAATGCTTCAGTACTTTCCACCTAATCAACAAATAATGATCTTAAAGATTTTCAGCTCTATATGGACACTCATAAATTGGTGATGGGAGTGTCAATTGATGCAATCTTTCTGAGACACTCTAGCAATATACATCTATGTTAAATATCATCTGTATCTCTGATACCCTTCCTCTATTAGAATACCCCAAGAAAATAAAGAATCAAATAGATGTATAAACAAAAATGTTAATAATAGGAGGAAAAAGGAAATGGAAATAAACACAATGTTCATCAGTGGAATAGTAGTTAAATAGCTTAAAGGATAACCATACAATGAACAAATAAACATACAGCCTTAAAAGGGTGATCTATTCACTAACATGGAGAGTTCTGAAGAACACTGAGTACAAATTCTAATAATAAAGCAGTACATAGGTAATGCTTTTCAATATTTTGCTGTCACATATCATGAGAGATTTTAAACAGGCCACAAATAAAAGTGGCTCACTGAGTCAATAATTCACAGTTGGTTAAATAAGGAGAGCATAGTCCCCAGTTTTGAACCATTAGTATATAGTATGAGCATATACATAATGATTTATTTATTTATTTATTTATACATATAATTATATCACTCTGTATGTGCATGTTTGCCAAAAAAAAAATAATGGGTTGTTTGAATTTTCTATATAATTGAATATTCTCTATCAAATCAGAAAATAAACTTATTTTTCATCTGGAAAAAGAATTAATGGTTTTGACATGTTATTCTTAAGCTGAGGAAGACAAACAATCTTTGTTTCCCTATAGATCATCAAAGTTTATAGACACCTTATGACCAGATTCCTCTTCCTTCATCTGCTGGGTTACTTGTGGGCCTTCAAATAAGGGCCAATATATGTAAAATGAATGCTTCCTTTATCAGTGACACCATAAATATTAAGGCTAAATACTGAAAACACAGAAGGAAGAAATGTTGACCTGCTTTGTGACTTTCAAAGAGCCAACCTCCTCCTCCCACAAGAGGTAACTCCTTACATTCCTTAAGGCTTTAGCATATCCTTGTTCCCTGGAGGAGGAGAGTGCACCAAATTTCAAGAACCAAGGACTCCCCTATACATTAAGAAGTCAATAACTCACTTCTACCAGGATTAGATCATTGATTCCAATGTGATCTTCACAGAAATGTTTAATGCCAGCTCCCTCCCTGCTAAACCTCTTAGTATAGTATGCTCTTAGGCCATATCCTCCCAAGAGAAAAGCAGAGTAGATTCAAGTTAAGAAAACTAAATCAACTCATCTTGGTCAGTAGCTCAGCTACATTGCTTCTAAAAATAGTCTATGCTGCAAAATGGGAAACCCTATACCTTGAACCAGCCCCCCGTTTCTAATGAACCTAATAGAAACTGAAAAGCTCTTGATGTAGGATTAGGAATCAAAAATCATGTACCATATAAAAACAGAACACACTACAATAAACCAAATGAAAAACCAGAGCAGAATATTCTCAAAAGCCAATAATTTTTTTTCTGTGAAAATATGCATCACACACACACACACACACACACACAGACACAGGATGTGGGGAGAGACAGAAATTAAAATGGCAAGGGCACCAGGTAGCTCAGTCGATTAAAGGTCAGACTCCTGATTTCAGCTTAGATCATGATCTCAGGGTTGTAAGATGGAGCCCCTGTCAGCTCTACACTGGGTGTGGAGTGGGCCCAGTGTGAAGCCTGTTGAGGATTCTCTCCTCCCTCTACCCTCCTTTTGCCCCTCCTTCTCCCTCTACCTTTGCCTCTTCCCACCCCTCACAGACTCTCTCCCTCTCAAAAAATAAATAAATAAACTTTAAAAATGTAAAATGGCAAATAAATGTGGAAGTAAAACAATCCTTTTCAGTAAACTATACATAATTCATCAGGGTTTGGTAAGTCATTTAGTAATGACCTTTAGTAAAAAGTCATTTATCCTCATTTAGACAAAAGTTATATTGCAATACAATAACTATTTATTAAACAATTTTATTCTACATGTAAAAAATCACTTAGTCTTTAAAACAAATGATCTAGAAATAGATGTTTGGGGGCACCTGGCTGTCTTCAGTGGAGTATGCAACTCTTGATCCTGGGCTGTAAGTTTGAGCCCCACATTGGGTATAAAGATTATTTTTAAAAATTAAATCTGTTTTAGAAAAGCAAAAGAAAGAAATAGATGTATGGCTGAAGAGATCTAATTCTAAATTCAGGTCAGAATTTAGGTTGTAATTTCATGCTGTACACCTATTCTGAGTAACAGGTATTATTATTATTATTTAAAGATTTTATTTATTTATTCATGAGAGACACAGAGAGAGGCAGAGACATAGGACATAGGCAGAGGGAGAAGCAGGTTTCCTGTGGGGAGCCTGATGCGGGACTCGATCCCAGGACCTCGGGATCACGACCTGAGCTAAAGGCAGACACTCAACCACTGAGCCATCCAGGCACCCCTGTAAAGTCAAACAGTAAGTAAATAGAAGGACCGGAAGTAGTGCCTAGCTCTTGACTGTGAAGTCCGATTTTCTTTTTGCTGCTCATGATTCCTCCAGGACATTATAAAGAGAAGTTTATTATTCAGGGTGGCTAAGAAAGAGTTTTTTATTTGTTTAATTTTAAAATATATAAGAACACAATATATAATTTCTTCAAGAGAAAAATAATGGTAGATTGGAAATATTATTCATTACATAGAAAGTTTTGATGCCTTTGAGTGAGTTTAATTACTAAAGTAGTAAAAACAAAACAAACCCCATCACTATGGGTTTATTCATCTACATGAATCCTGAGGATAGTAGAGAAGCTACTCTGCTGAGGTTTCACATTGGGGCATTAGTTGATGGTAGGGTGGGACATGGGGCTATCAGTTTTCCCCAGGCAACAGGTTCCAATTTAACCACAAAATAGAATGTGTGAGTCAAATACAAGTTTTATAACAAGTCTTCCCTTTGAGGGAGAGATGAGTGTGGGGATGTCTATCAAAATCATTGGAACAAGGTTGGGAAAGGAGCCTACTTAGCAAACACAGAAAGAATGATGCTTGGAAAAGAAATGAGGACTACTCTGGCTTGCAGGAGATATATCATTGCAATATTCACAGGTCTCAAGGCTGTATGAAGGTCCTATAAATGGGAAACGTGGTAGGACATCAGAACTAAAGCCAGAGTTAAAAGGTTGGCTGAGGAAGTTGTAGAGGAATAATTACAACAGTTACTGAGAAGAGTTTGTGAGCCATCCCAAGAAGGAAAGAGAAAGACTGGAACAAACAGAGATTCTAACAATCAAGCTGCTGGTACCCAGAGCCAAAGGTTAGAGTGAAGCTTATGCTAATATAACAACCAGGTCTACAATTATAGTATTTCAGGTTGACACATTTCTAATTCACATGGTCCATCAACCATGTTTCTTCCACCTTGCTACCCCACTATCCCTTAGGACATTTTCCCCTTTTGCTTGGATGAAGCTGGGCTGCAGACACATCTGTTTTTCAGCTCATTAGATATGCCTTAAGACCCAAGCCCAGAAATGTCATACCTAACCTCTTATATACCTGTGGTAAGAATTTAAATGCATAGACATGTCTAGCTCTGAGAAAAAAAGGATATAGTATTTAATTTAGCTAGTATTATGTAGTTCTTAGTTTACCTTAGCTACAATTTCATTATTAGAGAAGGAGAGAACAAATTTTGGTGGACAATCAATAATCTCTATCAACTAGTAGTCTTTTATTTTCAATTTTATATTTTTATTCACATGCCCATTGTTGTACCATGCCCCCACCCCAGAAAGCTAGAAGTTTGGAAAAGAGTACTGGAAAAGAGTACACTTAATATATGTACATGACTCCTACAACCTTTATGTGTGTAGTATATAATCCGCAGTGCAAGTTCAGTTTTCCCTCTGTAAAATGCTTTGTTGTATCCATAAACTTCTAGGTTAGAAGAAACTCACTCATAGTAGATTCCTTTGGGTGAAATATGTGAACCAATGCCCAGGACGTCAACAAGTACCCTTCACATAAGAGAATCTATACTTGCACATAAAATACATTGCTACAGTGTATCTTTTTTTTTTTTTTTATGATAGTCACACAGATGGAGAGAGACAGAGAGAGAGGGAGGCAGAAACATAGACAGTGGGAGAAGCAGGCTCCATGCACCGGGAGCCCGACGTGGGACTCGATCCGGGGTCTCCAGGATCGCGCCCTGGGCCAAAGGCAGGCGCTAAACCGCTGCGCCACCCAGGGATCCCTGCTACAGAGTATCTTTATAAGTTTCTCATCTATAGTCATTAGCTTTTACACATCAATGAAAATTTGTGGAAAACATTTATTAAAAGAACAGATTTCACCTATAACAACATTTTTTCTATAAAAAAGAAGATCCAACACAGAGATCAAACTTTGTTTTTGTACATAATTTATTTGAGGAAACTTAATAAAAATCAACACTCCAATGGTTCAACTTTTAAAACAACTATATGCTAAATATAACTGGAACTTTTTCAGCCAGATACTCTGTGTACAAAAACAAAGTATATATAGAACTTTTAAACAGCATCCTTTCAGGGTACTGTGTTACAATTCCAGACCAAGAAATTGGAATTTTAATACTTAAAAGCTTCAAAATGTGGCTGAGTCCATAAAAATTCATATTGGCTTGGCCATTTTCAATGCCTTGACATAATTTTCTTAAAACAACACTAATTACATTTAGTGAAACAATTATAAATTGTTACTTAACATTAAAAAGTGTTTCCTTTTTCAAAAAGTTAATTTGGTGTCACAGAGATGTAATTTTAAAATTACCTCCATTTAACAGAGTCTACTGTACAGTCCTATTGTGTTTTAAATCACATTTTAATGATATTATTCTAATCAACGTGATTAAATAATTTTGAGACTGTATTAGGAATGAAAGAGCTTTGAACAAATAAGGATTCTAATAATTAAGCTGCAGGTCCTCACTGCCAAAGATGGGTTAGAGTGAAGATTTCTCAGTCTATGTTTTCTCAAGAAAAGCAAAAGTATGATAGTAAAAGAATGTTCCTTTCAACCCATGAGCAAAATATAAAGTATGCAAAATGGAAATATCCTTAGAAGAGAAATCAGAGAAATATCTGAATTTAATACTGAGATTCTGTTCCAGTTAGCATTGAATGTAAGGGTCTAAAAAAAATTTTTTTTAGAGTTTTGTATTTCTGAAATTTTGTGTTTCAACACAAAAATATGGACCAGTTTGGTGAATTACATGTACCTCTATTTTTACATGGAAAAATCTTCAGGCCAGCAGCAAAGCGTGCTCAAAACACACTGTGCCATTAAATTCTTGATCTTAAATTTAAAGAGAGAAGAAACAGACAGGAGGACAGTTGTTAAGGAATTCTGGAGGAATCTCTGCAGAGAAAGAAGTTAATAGGTGTAATAAATGACCCAGGGCACCGGGAGGAACAAATTATATAAATAAACTTAAGAAGTTATACAAAAACCTGGACCCAAACAAATGTGAACCTGTAAGCTACAAATGCAAACTCAGGATGGCACAGCCCAAGTGCCGTTTGGCTTGACGCTCTTCTATTCCTTTGTCAGTTATAGGAGTATCCTCTTAAGTTGTCACTTTTACAAATGTAAGCAAAATAATTTTATAAAGAGATATTTTGTTTTATTAAACACTCTCCCTAGTATATAGGGAGAATATGTAATAGTTCTTATTTCTCTCTTAGTTTGAAGGAAAAGTGAATGAATATTGGAGCAGAAGGTTTACATTAAAGTTTTTATTTAAATCATCATTACCATGGGGTCTTAAATCATCTAATGATTCGTTTGCTTTGCAAACCTAAAACAGAACTTTTAAGATAAACTTTAAGTTGCTGCAAATCATAAAATTATTTCCATATAAAGTCTGTTTATTAAATGTGTTAAGCTGTTATATGGTCCCTTTAAATTTATGGAAAGCCAAAGAATTGCCTGGCTGGAATACCTGCAAAAGCAATATACATCATAAAAAAAAAAAAAAAAAGAAAGGGAAAAAAAACCTTTTATACTATAAAAATAGAGAATACACACAGAATATCTGAAATATCCAAGGCTGGGAATTGAATTACTGTCTAACATGAGCCAAGATGATCTCATTTTATGTGGAGCCATCCTCAAGGCAAAGATTACAGCACTGAACTTTATCTATTAGACTTTCATTATTTTGGCGAATTCTAAGAAGAGGCATTTCAGACTTCTTCATCTCCTGATTACAAGGAATTTAATGACTGATTGGGGTTCAACAACACATAGCCTTTTCCTCATTTCTGAATGTAAACAAATTTCTAAAAAAGATAATTTTACAAATTACCATAGCTCCCAGCAAACAATGATAAGGTTAATATTTTAGCCTCTCTGGGATATACCTGTTTCTTGCAGAGATTTTAGCCGTAGACAAAATCATAGCTCTCCTGCAAGGGAACTATCTATGGCCCGTTTAGTTTTTTAACACCTTGCAATTGGCATGTTAAGCCATTACAAAAATTATTAGTGACAAATGCCCTGTTTCTGTCAAACAACAAAGATTCCCTGAAGTAAAGTTGTACTGCCGCATCAACAACCAGACGTTATTTTTTTTCATGGCAACCTCATGAATTAACAACAGCAGAAGCTCTGCAAAGTGTCAGAGCTCCAAAGAAACTATATGGCAGATTTTATAAAGGCTCCTTTCTGAATGAGTAGCTATAATTTCTATTTACTTTTTGGATATTATACAGAAAAACAAGAGAGAGAAAGAGAGAGCTCCATGACTTAACTTCGTTAGTGCATGTCAGAATTAGCAGTTGTGAGAATATTACTTTAGAATATTTTTTATGTCAAGTCTTTAGCCCATAAATCTATGGTCATTAGACATTGATTTTCTTTCCATATTTTCACAACCACAGTTCAAAATGAAATCATTCCTAACCTCCTACTACTCACTAAGCCAAATACCCATGCACAACATGCACAACAGAGAACAAGTAGTATAGTTCTCTAGAATGTTTTCTTATAGATTTGCCACTTTAATTTATTAATTTAATTGCCAGCAATTAAATGCTGCACAACAGAGAACAAGTAGTATAGTTCTCTAGAATGTTTTCTTATAGATTTGCCACTTTAATTTATTAATTTAATTGCCAGCAAAGAATATTACATTTTCTGATTAAGCACTTAAGTCTGTCAAGATAAAGACAACATTACATATGACTGTCTTGAAGTAGTGACTGGTTTCTTCATTGTCAATGAGAAATATAGGGAAAAATACGTGTAACAGGCTTCCATCTAGATATTATAGAGCATGAGGTCTAAGTATTGTTCTGAACAAAACTCATCTTGGAGGCGGTTAGGTTTTTATTATTGCTATCATTTTTTAAAATTTAATGTTATTATCATTTTTTGACAGGTGTGGCATGAACCTGCCAAATATATATTTAAATAAAGTAGTGCAAGAAAAATGAGAGTTATGTAGTTTGTAATTTGCAAACACAAATTCATTTGATATGTATGTAATCTCTTCATCAAGATCTGAAAAGCAGAATACAGTGCAGTTTAAAGTTTAATTAATATTAAATTAATTAATAATATCTAGGACACACTTGACTTGCCATCTCATTTAATTCTCAGAAAGAATCACATAATACAGATGTTATTATCCTCATTTTCCAGTACATTGACTGAAACTTAGATGTTGAATAATTTTCCCAAAGTTATAAAGCTAGTAATTGATGGAATCTGATTTTGAACCCAGGTTTTGAGATGTCAAATTCAATGTTCTTTCAACTACACCATGTAACATCCTTACACAACACTCAATATTCTTTTCAGCTGAAGGACAATACTGAAAAAGTTCACCAGATGACTCAACAGATGACTCTGGGGTACCTGTGTGCATTTCCAACTTAAGACATTCGTTGAGAGATAAGCAAGCAGCCAGGAGAACAGCCGTAAATCCCTAAGTGTCATTCAACAGAAAACACCCCAGAGCCATTCATCTTAACCCTGGCAAAGGTGTACTGACTTTTGGTTTAGCTTCCCTTTTCTGGATTTCATTAAAAGATGGTGCATGCATAAATCAAAAAAATATATATATATATATACACACATATATACACAAGAAGAATGAAAATTGTTTTTAAAAAAACTGATGGGTAAAGGAGAGCAGTTTTTATTTCACAAATGCAATTTCTTTATAAACAAATTATGTCTGACACATTTTATGTAATTAATATAAATTAAATTTTATTTTAATTTTTTGGAGGAACTAAAGGAATATTCAAAGGAATATGTTGATTTAATTTTTTAGTAAATAGTAATTTTGAACATACCTGTCTATAGACAATACGACACAGTGCCTAACAGCAGGGATTTCGGAGTCAGACTTCTTAGGATTTAATTCTGACTCCTCCACTTAGCCATGTAGTCTAAAGCAAGTTACTTAACTTCTCTGCATCTCCGTTTCCTCATTTGTAAAATAAGAGGCTGATCAAAGCAGTGTTGATCTCAAGGGTTATTGGGAGAGTTAAAATGATAGGTATATATATAAAAGTACCTGAAAAAATAAGTACTGGCAAATAGTAAGTACTAAACCTGTTAACTAAATGATTATTATATTGCTTAAAACAATGTACACCTCTGTTACAAATTACTGCTTATTTGGGATCTGAATAAACACTGTGTAAACATGTAAACATAATGCAAAGTTATCAAAACCATATTAATACATTATTGACCATTATACTTTGCCTTTGGCTATAAGCTAAATCTCTATAACCAAAGACATAGTTAGACAAGTTTTCAAACACATGGAAATAAGTATTAAGGAACACATAAGTAAGCCTATGAACTGAAATGAAGAGATAGGTAGATAGGAACTATATCCTTACAGAGATAGAAATATATACACCTTAGGTGTGCACACACACACACAATATGGCAACGATATAGAAATACACCTGAGGGATCCCTGGGTGGCGCAGCGGTTTGGCGCCTGCCTTTGGCCCAGGGCGCGATCCTGGAGACCCGGAATCGAATCCCACATCGGGCTCCCGGTGCATGGAGCCCGCTTCTCCCTCTGCCTGTGTCTCTGCCTCTCTCTCTCTCTCTCTCTGCGACTATCATAAATAAATAAAAATTAAAAAAAAAAAAAAGAAATACACCTGACTACTAAAGGGAAATGATAGTTTGCCTACCTGAGTGTACCAAGAAAATCTTAAGGTCTTAAAAATTGCTCCTTCTCAGATGCCAAGAGTCCAAAGCTCTGCTACTAAAAGATTCATCTTATTGAATAAATTTCCCTCAATTTGTTTTTTTAAAAACAAAGTTGCTCCTAGGAGTAGCTAATCACACAGCAACTAATTCATAGTAAGGTATTAGTGACTGATCAGATTCTTTTTTCTAGGAAAATGGAGGAGCACAGGACAGAAGTTTCCATTCTTGTTTAATACTTCTGCTTGGGAGAAGAAAAAGAAAGGGCAGACACAGGCAGGGACAAATTAGTAGGGGATCCACTAAAAGAGTATAGAACCAGCCCTACCTTTATTTTCTTCAGTTCTTGTCCTCTAAACCAGGACTGACAATATTTTTCTGTAAAGGGTCAGATAGTAAATATTTTAAACTCTGCAGGCCATATAGTCTGTAATAAGTACTCAACTCTGTCACCATAGCACAAAAGCAGCCCTAGATAATAATTGAACAAGTGGGAGTGGTTGGTTTCAATAAAACTTTACTACAAATACAGGCTGAGGGCTAAAACTGGTCCCTAAGATATAATCTGCTGACCTCCACTGTAAACTAGTTGCTATTTGAGATTTTCTGATTAACTCCCCCATCATACTGCCTCATTTAAAATCAAGTTAGTGAGAAAACTTTGAGAAAAGTATTTCTGTAAATATGTATATACATATGTATATACACTCTATACTATATTATATACTATATACTATATATGTATATAGTAATATGTGTAAGCCTTTAATCCAAGTAAAATGCAGGGTAAACCCAAAGCCCTTTTGCACATATCTGTTATTTCAACTCCACAACAGAGAGAGCGCATAACCTCAGGTTATCTCAAGCTGATATTCTGGAATGCGATATTCTGGAATTTGTGAAGGTTGTTCTGACTCACTGTTTTCTTTTCCTGGACCCATCTCACAGAAATCTCACAAAGATTTCTCCATTTTAACCAATAAGGAAACACATTTTGCTAAGGAACCCAAAATCAAGCTGGCAAATGGCAGCATCTGAATTAAAAGCTAGATTGGTCTAACTCCAAAGTCCATGCTAACAAAAGAACTTTGACTTATCCCACCAATGGACAAGTTATCTTCACTAGAGCCCATAAGATAATACTAGTAACATAAGCACCCATCAGGGGTAAAGCAGGATTATTGCAAAAGGGTTTTCACTCTGAAGGTTTTGATAAAGGTATCTGTAATAGTATCAGGACTCTAACAGTTACTATTGAGTATTTTAAGAAAATGTAGAATATATACACTCAGCTTACATTTTTGTTACTCTAAATATTTGGAATAATTCTTTTATTTTGGAAGTACTCAAACGTAAGTCAATCATCATTTCTCAGAGGAAGATATGTTAGTATTTCATTTAAAGCTATATCTTTTAAAAGATGTGTCCTGGAAGGGGGGGAACATCTTTTTTTTATTTAATTTTAAGTAATCTCTGTACTCAACATAGGGCTTGAACTCACAATCCCAAGATCAAAATTTGCATGCTGCATCAACTGAGCCAGCCAGGAGCTCCCAAAAAGATCTATTTAAAATTTTGCTAAACATTGGGGTAAAAGACAATTGGTAAATCCAATTTTAAATGTTTATTGGTCTCTTACTCAAATAACCTTAAACATGTATACAAATTAAATACTTGAAGAGATTTCATAATGTAAATTTTAAAAGAATAATCATGAAAGGTAGATGGGGCTTCAAATTAAAGAAATCCTTCTCACAAGAGGTCCACTTGTAATTATTCACACAGTAAAACATATGATGTCAGTGTACATTTTATTTACAAGAGATTAGCTGGTTATATCCTGAGAATAAATACAACGCACTTTGGATTTTTACTAGGCTGCTGAGATTATATCATGACATTGATTTCTGTATCTGTCATCATATTGTAAACTTAAAATGTATAGCTGACCCAGTATAGACTATTTCAGATCTTTGAGTAAATCTAAAATTTCAAAAGAATCATGACAAAAAATATTGCAATTTATTATTACTGAAAATCCAAAAAAGAATTCCAATTTTATATCATTTTACCTCTGATATTCAGATAGTTTCTAATGACTAAATCAAGTACATTCTGTATAAGACTTTCTAAAACATGGTTGTAGCAATCCAGGAATGACAAAGTAGGTAATTCAGACAAGTACTTAGTAGAAAACCTGAGCAAACTATTTAAAACACACACACACACACACACACACACACACACACACTTTCCAAGGCATCAGACCATGACAGTGAAGAATCACCAGGCCAGGATCTGGGGATAAGCCTGGCATTGGAAATTACTTATTTTGGGGGGGGGAATTCAGAAGGGGCAATTCAGTGGCTAAGACTCTGAAAAGTGCTTCCAACAGTTTTGTAGAACTAGAAGGAAAGGGGATACTAAGCTTTCTTTGAATTAATGCTTGCATGGCATATCTGGATTTAAACTCAAATAGGTTAGTATTTAAATGAAAAATAAACTCAATTTCAATTAAAAGAAAAAGTTTTTCAGATTGAATTTTTTTAACTATGTGTTATAATAGACACACCTAAAGAAGAAGATACAGAAAGTTTAGAGTAAAAGAATAATGTGCCATGCAACTCTAAACAAAAAACACAGCATAACTGTATTAATACAAAACACAGTAGATTTGAAGGTAAAAACCATTACTGGAGATAAAGCAGCATACTTTATAATAATAAATTATGAAACCTATGTCAAATTGTGCTTTCCCGATGCTTTTCAAAATGTAAATATGCTGGGAAAAGAAAATAATTCTACATTTGTATAGACAGTACAGTATAGCCTCATGATATATAAAACCAAAACTGACAGAATTACAAGGAGACCTAGACAAAGGTACAATCATAAATGAAGACTCTAACATAGCTCTTAGTAAATATTAGAATAAATAGACAAAATATCAGTAAGAACTTAGAAAATTAATAAGCTTGATCTCATTAACAGACACAGAACACTTAACTCAGTAAGCGCAAAGTAGGCATCCTTTCTAAGCATATATAATTAGTTTATAAAAATTGACCTTCTTGTGAGCCATGAAGCAAATTTCAAAAAATTTTAACAGGCTGAAATCTACACTGTAGTTTCTAACTAATTAAGGTAAAATACATTTTAAATTTTTTTAGAAAAAAACTCCTTATGTTGTACATTAATCAGTACACCCTAAACTGTTCATAGGTTCACCGCAACCCCAATTAAAATCTAAAAGCAGGATTTTGCTTTATTTGGTTTTATTTGGTTTCATAGCATTTGACAAGCTGATACTAAAGGTTTATAAAAATAACGGAGGCAAAAATTATCCTGATATCAAAATTTGTATAGAACTACACTAATTAAAATGGTATTGGCACAAGGATAGATAAAAAGACTCAAGAACCAGAACAGAGAGCCAAGAAACACTAACTCATTTATGTACAGTTGGTTTATAACAAAGATGGCACTGCAAAGCAACAAGGAAAGAATGATCTTTTCAACAATTTCTGCTGAGACAGTTGGATGCTCATATGGAGAAAAAAATAAAAATTGACCTTGACCTCATACCATATGCAAAAATATGAAAGGCAAATTTTACTAGGTTCTGGAAGGTAATATGAGAGAATATATTTATGACCTTGGGGTAGGGAAATACTTCTAAGATGGAACAGAAAAGTCATGAAAAAAAAAAGTTGATAAATTAGACTACATTAAATCTAGTCTAATTATAAAATATTATGAAAGAAAGGGTTTATAAATTGGAATGCATTAAAGTTCAAAACTTCTGTTTTTCAAAAGACACCATAATGAGAGTGAAAAAGCAAGGCACAAACTGGGGAAGATACTTAAAATACATATGATCAGCAACAGATGCAGATCCACCAAAGATCAATGAAAAAAAGTCAACACAATAGTAATATAAGCAGGAGAGTTAAATAAATACAAAAGAGGATATCTAAATAGCCCATAAACATGAAAGGTGCTCAACTTCATAAGAAATGAGAGAAATGAGAGAAATGGAAATTAAAGCCACCATGAGACACCACATGACCCAACCAGAATGAAAATGTCCAAATATATCAGTATTTGAAAGTATGTGGAATAGTGGAAATTCTAACACTGATGGCAGTAGCATTAGTAGAAGTAACATGGAAGACAATTTAGAACTATCTTTTAAATCTGAAGATACGTAGATCCTGGGACCCACCATTTCCACTCCTGGCTATATAGCCAACAATATATGCATATGTGCTTCAAGAGATGTGTTCAAGAATGTTCGCAGCAACACTGTTCACCATATCAAAAAAATGGAAACAGCACAAATGCCAAATAAAGGGAAATTACAAAGCATAGTATATCATGCAATGGAATTCTATGCAACAATAAAAATAAACAAACTACACCCAGACACTAACATGAGTGATTCTTACAAATAAATCTATCAAGATGATATCAGAAACAAAAGAACTTATGTCAATTTAATTTACATAAAGTTTTTCAAATAGACAAAACTAAACTATAGGGATTATAGACATGTACTTGAATTCATCTATAAAGAAAAGCAAATGATTATAATATTATTCAGAATATTAATTTTAGGAAAGATAGAAGGAGTATGGATGGAGAGGGGAGGAGATGTAGCAGGTGGTTTCTGTGGAGGTGACAATATACTATTTCTTGATCTGAATGGGTTACATGGGTGTTCACTTTGCAATAAGTTTCTAAGCTATATTTTTATTTTGTACACTATTTTATACATGTGTTACATTTCACAACTTAATGGTATTTTTAAAAATTACCTTCTGTATTAGGACTAAAATTAAAATTCAAAATATTCTTTTGATGGCTATTTGGTACTGCAATGATGTGCTTGAAAATGAGTAAAAAATATTGACATTGCACGGAATACGTACCAACAATTAAGCCAAGCAAATAGTAGTGACAATAACAATATAATATTAATAATGGGTAAGACATATAGCACTTAAGCCCAAGCACTTCATGTATATGAACTAATTTAAACTTACAACTCCTATAAAACATACAGAACAGAAATACCAGAATGTATATCCTCTCTTCTAATCTGAATCATAGGGATAGTATTTGTGGAGAAATATATGGCACAAGAAAAACAGCTCAGAATATAATAGCTACCATTCTTCCCAGGGGTGCACTCTTCTGCAAGTCACAGGTCACAACAAACAAAAACACTTGTCAAGGAGTTGATGCCAATAAATCAAGAAGAGATTAGATATTTTAAAGAGATCATATCTGTCCATCAGCTAAGGGTGGGAAGCACTATAAATAAATGAGTTTAGCAAAATATTTTTAACCCAGATTATCTAATTAATACACCCATTTTTGGACATCTCTTGCCTTAGACTCTACCTCAATATTTGCATGTAGTATATATTTCTTTTTTATATTTAAGATCCCAATATAATGCTGAAATAACATTTTCTTAAATCAGCTAATATCCCAAATGAAATTAAACTGATATTGTAAGGTCAAAATAAGAAATAGCCATCAATGTTTCATGGTTGAAATGATGTGCTCCACTAAGAAAGTAACCATTAACTATGTAAACATTGAAGAGTCTTTGAGTTGCTAGGAAGATATTTTGATCTATTTTAAATTCTGATTGAAAGCTTACTGAGAATTGTGTTTTAGTTTGTGACAACTTAAATATCCAGTCCACTATTTGGTAAAATCAGTTCCCTTAGACACACAGAATGGCATAATCAACTAATTCAAAATTGGTTGAATATTTCATTTTCAATTCTACATGTGTGTTTGGTATAAACACACTGCTTGTTTGAACTCCTTGGCTCTCTCAATATATAAAATAACTACAGATGTAGAAAACTATTTCTCCTATAACTTTGATCAAAAAAAAAAAAGATCAGTGTGGGCCTTCTGCATAGTAACATCACTTGAAAGGAATGATAGTAGATATCAACATATAAATGTTTTTCTGCTAACTTTGACTAAAACTTCATTAGAGAACAGTTCTGTTGCATCTGGATTTATTGAAAACTTGAAAATAATATTATTAAACCATGGTGTTGAAAACATACACAAGATAAAATTATTTTACCAAAATCTATCTTCTTAGTGAATTAAATTATTTACATTAAGGAAAACTAATTTCTTATTTTTCTCCTTACAAATAGTAATATAGCCATTTTCACAATAGAAATATTATAATGATATTGTAAAAAAATAATTCTATTAAGTCATTAAATTGTATCTTTCTTCTTTTTAATTGCATCTTTTTCACAAGCAGGATGCTATGAAGTATGATCCAAATTTTTAATAAGTTAACAGACTTAATTTAAATAGGAACATTAGGATACAATCCTGTGTACATTCATCAATTCAGTTCTGAGTTATATTTTCCAAACCCTACTATATGTTTTCAATTAAGCTATTATTTTGAGATCATTCTAGATCATATGCAGTTGTAAGAATAATATAGAGAACTCTCATTTACTGCTTACATCCTGTTTCCCAATGGTAACTTCTTGCAAATCTACAGTAAATATCACAACCAGGATAGTGATATTAACATAGTCAAGATACAGGCCATTTCTCTTACCATAAGGAATCATCATATTTCTTTTTTATAACCACACCCGCTTCTCTGTCATTCCTTCATGCTAAGTCCCTGGCAACTACTAGTCTGTTTATTTCTATAATTTTGTCATTTCAATAATGTATATAAATGTAATCATACTGTATATAGCTTTTGGGAATTGGTGTATCTCACTCAGCATAATTCTCTAAAGACTCAGCCAGCTGTTACATGTAGTTTGTTATTTTTATTGTTGAGTAATATTCCATAGAATGGATATACCACAGTTTATTTAACCATTTACCTGATGAAGGACATCTGGATGTTTGCTAGTTTTTAACTATTACACATAGAGCTGCTATAAGCATTCATGTACATAAGTTTTTGTATTAACATAAGTTTTTAACTCTCTGGAATAAATGCCCAGGTATACAGTCACCAAGTCATATTATAGTTGGATGTTTAGTCTTTTTGGGAACTACCAAGCTCTTCCCCCAAAATGGCTGTACCATTTTACATCCCCACCTACCATGTCTGAATGATCTAGTTTCTGCACATCTCAACTAGAATTTTGTGAACCCCACTATATTTTTTAATGTCAGCATCTTACCAGGACACAAATATTCAGACAATGCATCTATGTAAGGAATTCCATTTCCTTATAAAATTATTTGTTCAAATATAAATAAATAAAAGATGACCAGGTACAAAAAATTAAGAATAAAATTGAAACCAATAAATTAGGTGACCACTACATGTCCAGTATTACTACACACAGTTCTGTAATATAATTTTTATGAGTCAATGATTTATCCTCTGTAAAAAATCATTTGGACAAGCTCATCTTCACCAATCACATTTTAAGTTCACAGTTTTTTATAAATATGCAAAATCTGTGTATACATATGTATACACATTTATCTATCTATATGCCAAAATCCAGTCAGAAGAAATCAACCTATCAGCCTGAATAGATGACTAAAATCAGAGTATCATTACATGCATTCACTTTATTTTATTTTTTCTTTCTTTCTTTTCTTGGAAGGGATATTTATTTTCTCTTCAGATTATTCATCTCAGCCAGTTGTTACCTCTCAAATACATTGTCAACAGAAGTGCTGCTAATCATTTGAAAAGACACAGAAAAAAAAGTTATAATCCATCTAGACTCAACTCACTACCTTAAGAAATCCATGGGATTATATGCCTATTCAGTTATTTAGGGAGTTAAACCCAGGCTTAGATATAATAAAAGCTTGCTAAAATGTCTTTTGTCCTTTTACTGGAATACACAGTCTCACATGCAAAACAGAGAAGCAGGAAGCAACCACAGGAAGAGGAAAGATAGCACTACAAACTGAGAATAACCAGAACTTGTTCTCTTGTGTTTTGAGTTAGCCTCTGCTTTCTATACCTTGAGAAGCATCAAATTAAAAGAATGTGACTGGAGACCACAAAAAAAAGTAACCACATAGATTTACAGGCATGCTCATAAGTCCATGTAGTTGCACAGCTCCAGGCAGAAGGTTTATGTTCATTTAAGAGTGGAAAATTTTCAAGTTCTTCCAGAAGCACCATCTGTTTCTCCTGGCTGGTCTCGGTTTGAATTATTTATTACAATAATCTCAGATTTATCAGGTTAACCTTTGGATTGCCTCCGAAAAATAACCATGGAATATTTAGAATTTTTGAGTAATACAGTAGACAACAAGAATAAAATTCACTATTTTACTGGAAGAACTTTAAGGTCTTTATCATAACAAAAAAGATAGAAATACATGTATCATTTATCACATTTAATAGGTTTGATCCCTACAGATAGATAATTGGTCCACAAGATGGCGCTAAGGTAATTAAAATTTTTACAAAGTTATTGGTGCAATTTCAAATAACTAAAAAAAAGAAAGAAAGAAAGAAAAGAAAAGAAAAAGAAAAGAAAGAAAGAAAATTTCCCACCACAGTTATCACAAAATATCTGCCTTATCAGTCTGTTAATGAGAAATAGAAAAAAAACAGAGTTTCCAAAATCAAAGACAGGACTTTAAAAGCTGACAAACAGCTTTCTATGAATCTTTATGATCTGGTAAGTCTCAGTATCTTAAGAAAAATATAAGTGACTTCTTACAAGCAAAGTTAAAGATAAACTGCATACTATGAAGGGATTAAATATAGAAACATTGGGGGGGACCATTTCCAAAAGGCAGCAAAGCCTAATTCCCTAATGCAGAGTTATGTGAAAAAAAAAATTATATGAATCTGCATGAGAGCTATTTTTAAGAAATGGAGGGAGATAATATAATTTTCACATATTTAACAACTCCACTTACACCTTCTTGGGTTTTATAGATTGGGACAACAAACTTTCAGTTAAAAATAGACACATTTGGAACAATTAGTTAAAAACTTAATTACCATATCAAATTGATTAGTCAATATCCACCTTTTTAAACTAAGTCACAAAGTTTAATGCCTGCAGGCATTAACACAGACAGTCTCATTCAACTACATTTTCTCAAGACCCAATACAGGATGACTTCTACCTGGCTGAGGGCATTAAAGAGCAGTGGAGGTACAGGACTGCAGTTCCTCCTAAATGAAGATATCAACTTTTCTTTTTCTATTTCTTCTGGTTTTGTTGAGGCCATATTTTTTTACTTAAGTCCTTCCCAGACCCATCCCTAATCCTTTTTTTACTATTTGGGACCAGCAGTTATTTCTCATTTTTCTTCATTTGAAAGTGTCACTTTAGTGAATATTAGCCATTTATAAAGGTATGGATAAATTTTTAAGTTCATTAGCACAAAGTTACACATGAAAAAATAAAATAAAGTCCTATTGGTTTTTGAAAGTATAAAAAGCCACCTAGAAGAGAAGTTCAAATCCTATAAGATCAATTTTTCCCTTCTGGGGAACATTTCAGAGTATGAGTCATGTGTAACGTAGCTAAGAATTTTAAATCTTTAAATCTTAATTCTTTGAATCTTTATGGAGGAGCATCCTTAAATGGAAAGCATTCCATACCTAATTCTTAAATGGCCTCAAGTATAGAATCAAATTTACAATGCCATATTGTAATTATATATTACTGAGCAAAATTTTCAGAATTCATTTCTTGATTATCATATTAATGGTCAATGGAAGGAAAAACATATCCCTTTCTGGGTTCATCTTCAGTTTAATGGCTATTCAATAATATTTATAGCCAAATGGAAGAGAAAACAATTTCACGGTAGCCTCTCCATCTTTATTTCTCTGCTCAGTAAACAGTATTGAGTCCCTAGGATATATTAGGCACAGATAAACTCGGACAGGAAACAGGAGCCCAGAGTCCATGTCCCAACATCGAATGCTGAAGAACCCTGCCAGGAGCATTGGTTCAGGAAGATAGAGCTTAAGATGGACAAGCACATGTAAATGCAGTTAAGTATGACTCTGAATCTGAAGCATTAGATTAAAAACTTACCATATCAAATTGATTAGTCAATTTGATGTTCAAGATGAGTAAGATATTCATATATATCCAAGATGAATAAGATATCATCCATGTCCTCAAAGACTTCATAAATTAGTTGGGAAATAGACACTTATACAAATAATTACAATGGCCATTACAATTGTACAGTTAATCACACCACAAGTAGGTCTGAGATGCTGTGCATATAAGACCCTAACTGCAATATCTACTACACTCAAAAGAGAACTATTTAGAAGTATTCGTCAAACTTACCTAAATACAATGAATGATGTCAAAGAAGCATTAGCTCTTTACAATGTCCTTATATTCAAAATGCGATCTTTCTAGCTTAAACAAGAAAGCTAATATACAAAGAACATTGGACAGAGTCCCAGCAAATATGTAAATCCAACTGATATTGTACTCCAGCAACTATAAAATCTCTCTGTATTTCATTTTTAATATCCTCAACCATGTAGAGCTAACACACAATAGAAGTGCTTTCTTCACAATCACACACACAAAAAAAATAAAAAGACAACAGTGAGTGTCAACTTGACACTGACTCTAAATTATAGATGCTCCAAAAAGTTTAAGCAGCAGTAATAGAAGAAAGATGAAAAGAGAGGACTTTTAGCTTCTATCCTCTCTACCCCATTGAAGCTACACTTTTCAAGGTCAACAGTTTTCTGGAGGGACAGCATACTTCTGTTATGTTATTCTTTCTGCATCTCCCTCACCACACCCAGCCAGATGCCAAACCCTGTAGCTACTTCCACAATGTCTCTCACATCTACCCCTTCCTTTCCATTCCTGCTATCTCTATCAGTTAGAGTTTCCTCCCAAAATTACCTGCACACACTAAAGGATTAACTGAAGGGGGTTAAAGGAAGGAATTATTCACAGAGACCTAAGGTATGGTGAAGCATCAGGGACTTAGAAGAGCTGGAAGCGGCATCCCTGGGTGGCGCAGCGGTTTGGCGCCTGCCTTTGGCCCAGGGCGCGATCCTGGAGACCCGGGATCGAATCCCACATCGGGCTCCCGGTGCATGGAGCCTGCTTCTCCCTCTGCCTGTGTCTCTGCCTCTCTCTCTCTCTCTCTCTCTCTCTCTGTGACTATCATAAAAAAATTAATTAATTAATTAATAAAAAAAAAAAGAAGAGCTGGAAGCCACTATCTCCTCAAGACCTGAAAGAGTAAGAGCAGGAGCTTTGTTACCAGATGTCTGTGTACTTCTGAGAGAGGGGCACCTGACAAGAAATGTGGTTGCAAGGGGAAAGAAGGCAGCAATTGCCAACACCATAACCCAGAGGTATAGATGTGCAGTAAGAATATGCCATAAGGAATAAATATTCAGGCTTTTTTTTCTCCTTTTACTTTTCAGTCTCCTGCTCTTATCTCTAGTTGGCCACACTCAATTGGAAGCAAAAGAGGCCAGGTGATGTAGTCCACAGGACTCAGGAGGGCAGAGAATAGACTACCAGAGGCAAACAGAGAGACAGCACACTACACCCAGAAGCCCCAGAATGCCTAATCTAGATTATTGCAATTCCCTGACCATCCTCTATATTCAATCCTCCAGCCCATGTATTGTTTTCTTAGTTGAAGTCACACATCAGAAAGGCATTCTTTGACTTCCTCCCTATCTCTCTGTCTCTACCTCTTCCATTGTTCTTTTAGCACTTCTCTCTCTAAAATTATTATATTTACATATTATGTTTATCTGCTCATCATAGATTTCCTTAAATCTACATGCAATTAAGCTCCCTAAGAGCATTGTCCTAGCCCTGTACAGAGAGGGCATTCAGTTATTGATGGATGAATAAATGCACATGAATGATCAGTGTATGCTGAAAAAAAGTGATCAGTGTATGCTGAAAAAAGTGATAGGTAAAAAAGGAGTCAGTCACAGAAACTGAATCCAAAGATGTAGAAACTAATTCATCATTTTAGTGCCCAGCATCCAAATATACTTCATCTTTGGGTAGAATTCCCAAAATTGGGAATTCTGTATTATTGACAGGATGCAGGGTCTTCACCTTTTATTACAAGAGCAAAAGGGGAAAAATTACCTGTTTCTCCACCCAATGGCAGTGAAGACCTGGGCACATAGTTTATGCCCAGCCATTCAAATGCTTTCACTTTGAACCTTGAAGGAGTAAGAAACAAAAGTATTTCAATCACATGACTTCTCTCAAGGATTCATCAGTAATGCCTATTAAGGTATTTTGTATTAAGGATAAATTTCTTGGGATGATAACCCGGATTTTCCAGATCCTTCTTGTCTATCATTAGGTTAATAAAGTAAAAGTTGAAATCAGAGTTCAATTTTGCCAGGTCTTTCCAACAACAACAACAAAAAATGTTCTGCTCATATATACCTGTCTATTTGACAAATGTTACCTGTGACATCTAATGAGTGAATCAGTCAAAAAAGAATTAGTGAGTTGGGCATATATGCCTTTTTTACTCAATAGAGCCAGGCAACTGATTTTATAATCACAAGATGTATCTTTAAAAGTTTCTAAACATGCAAAAAAAATTTTCTGAACATGCTTTTCGAGTGAGAATTTACTCTTATTCATTGTGAACATGCCTTTTAACATTAAATGCCATTTTTTTCATCTCCTATAAATTAAGCAAGTGACTAAAAAAACAACAGCAAAGTAGTGTACTTCTCTAGCCTGTTCAAGACATTGATTTTGGTATTTTAAGTCTTTAAATCATGAAGCAATAAGCAGTATGTATAAATATTTGAGTGTTTTAATTTAACTGGTTTTTTTTATTTATTTATTCATGAGAGACAGAGAGAAAGAGACACAGGCACAGGCAGAGGGAGAAGCAGGCTTCATGCAGGGAACCCAACATGAGACTCGATCCCAGGTCTCCAGGTTCACACCCTGGGCTCAAGACGGCGATAAACTGCTGAGCCACCAGGGCTGCCCTAATTTAACTGCTTTATTGAAAATTCACCACTAATTATTTAAAGGAGAAGGGGAAAAAAACCTAAAAACAACATTTAAAAAGGTTCTTTAGAGACTAATCATGCCTATGCTAAAACCACAGAATTTCCAGTTCAATTCAATCAGGTGACTATAAAAATATGAATTACTATTGCTGGTCAATCCTTAAGTGTACATCTAATCTGAGACACCATTCTTATAATTATAGCACAATGAAGCTACAGAGGAAAAGAATTCAGGGAAGGTAAGGGTTATATTTAGGTTACATTTAGGGTCATGTTTTGTATCACTAATGATATAAATAAAATAAAATTGTAATTCACCATCCATGGGTCCTGATGTTCTTTTTTTAAGATTTTATTTAAATAAATATTCATGAGAGACACAGAGAGAGAGAGAGAGAGGGGGCAGAGACATAGGCAGAGGGAGAAGCAGGCTCCCTGTAAAGGAGCCTGATGCAGAACTTGATCCCAAGACCCCAGGATCACGACCCGAACCAAAGAAGATGCTCAACCACTGTGCCACCCGGGTGCCTCCAGTTAGTCTTATATTAGTCTTTGATTAAGAACCTGAATCTAGGTCCAACATTAGTAATTAATGAATTCATAATGAATTAATAATTAAGGTGATTTTAGGGATAACAATTTTCATGAAAAAATTCTTCCATTGGTGGAGAGCAATTACAGAATACTAGAAGTTAGATAAATAAATTATAGATAGAAAGAGATAGAAAATGATAGATATTGATATAAACTGAAAGCTTTATGATATGTTACTGAAAATAATACTAATTTTCCTGGACATAATTTCCAGTATATAAACACTGGTGAAAGTTGAGAAATACTTCAATATATAATCTCTGCAATTTATCCCAAGGCAACAGGAAACCACTGAATGGTCCCTGGTGTAAGGAGAGTTTAAGTCATGTCATTACTTATTAAGGTTGTATAAAGCACATGTCAGCAGCAATAATACACCTACAAAAGTAATTACTGGTCTTGGTTTGCAGCACTTTAGGATTTCGCTACTTATCTTGAAGAGTGTCATAAAATTATCAAAACAAAATTATCATCCTTGATTTTTAAAAATATGTCTTAAGACTCTGCAAAAGAAGAGAGGGAATATGAAAAGTAAACAATGAGATACTGCAGCTCCAAAATTGCAGGAAATCAACAATCTTTGCCTATAATAGCTAAACATATTGATGGCTAAAAGTCGGGGAAATTACTCCAAAAAAACCTATGGAGAGATTATTTGTCTGATGCTATAGCTCCATCCAGTGGCAGTTAATGCTAAGCTAGACACTGAGGACTACAGCCAAATAAGAGAGCAAAGGAAGATGCTCACAGTGGAAAGGGGGCTTCTGTAAATAATCAGGTCTCAGTCACACTAGGACTGCCTTGTACCAACATGTACTGTTTCTGAGTATTCAAAGAGTCTCAAAGCTGCAAGATCACTTAGAGAAAAATAAATCATTCAATACACCACAATTATGTCTACAGTGTGTAAAGAATCCAGTGGAAAGTGAAAAATTAGGTTAAATGTCTAAATATTTGACTGCATAAATAAGAACCCTGGGATTGATTTTTCCACTATATATTCTTGAGTAACATGTATTTCTGAGATTAGAATCTAAGCATTTTTCCTTTATTCTTTTCTCTTATTTCCATGATATTTCTTGTGAAAGGTTTCTTTCTTTGGTATGTAAATTCAATGAAAAAGAATCCATCTGTCTGGTTATAGCTGTATTCTAGTCTCAAAACAGTGCCTATATCTCATATTTTCAACACATATTTATTGAGTTAATGAAGAAATGTGATTCTTCTAAAGGTACTTTAGAGATGTGGTTATTTACTTTTTATGTTCACAAAAATCTTTGAGAGCCTGATAAAAGTAATAAACTCTTCCTCCCAAAATATGCATATATGATTATTTATACGATTTCAAGGGTTTCTTGGACTCTGTCATTCATGTTTATGGGCCATAGGGTTAAGAAGTTCTGCTCTAAATAGAACATTAAGATCAACTTCATAATTGGGAAATTGAGATGATCTATTAAATGCATTATTTTTGTCTGCATTGTTTCAACCGCTAATTGTCTCAGATCCTGGTCTGAAAAGAGCCGGACTTACTGATGGTGAGATTAAAAGTAATGGGGAAATTGGGGCACCTGGGTGACATAGTAAGTTAAGCAATTGACTCTTGTTTTCGGCTCAGGTAGTGATCTCAGGGTCTTGAGATGGAGTCCAGCATCCAGCTCTGCACAGAGCTCGAAGTCTGCTAAAGTTTCCCTCTCCTTTGCCCCTCCTGCCTCTCTTTCTCTTTCTCTCTCTCTCTCTCTCTCTCTCTTTCATAAATAAATAAATCTTGTAAAAAATTAATGGGGAACAATAAGTTCTATGTGAAAGTCATACTAAACATCAAAAAACATGCAGAACACAGAAAAAGAGATTAATCTGATAGATTAACAGAGCATTCATTCTATGGTCATCCCCCACTGTTCTTCACTGGGATGTGTCCAAAGGGATGTAAATAATCTACAGCCTGAGAAGAATGAGATTCACCAGGTTCAAGACCCTAAAAAGAAAGCACTCCTAGGATTTTATTCCTATTTGCCAGAAGGGCCAAGTCAGTGCCCAGACACTTCCCCACAAGGCAATGATTCTGCTTCTCAAAATGACTTGACACCAAGACAGTATGACACCAGATCCAGCTCTGGGCCCTGAAATCTTTACTGCACCAGTAGTTGTACAATCTCCCTTTCATGTGCCCTAGGTTTTGCAACCCTTCCATACCTGCACCTTTGTTGTAGAATATAAGAATTGTCCAACTATTCTCTCCTAGAGTGTGTCTATGAGCAGAGCTGGCATTGGTTCTCAACCTTGGGAATTGCCTAGGTGAAATCTGAAACTGGCCTCCAGTATATAAAAGGCAGGGAGAGACTAAAGAAAGACACAGGCCACTCCAGATTGGTGGGTGGCAAGTTGCAGCAAGGGAACTTACATATAAGGTATGTTTTGGGTGGCCATAGGCAGCCCTCTGCATCAGTGTGTCAGAATCGTAAAAGTTTATATTAGAAGCCTTAACAGAGTTCAGTCATAAATATAGCCCAGGTGGCTTCAACAATACGTTACTCTCTCAAGGATGCATTCTTGGAGCTAGTATGGGAATAGTAGACAGAATATACATTCCAAGAACAAGGGAGGGAGTAAGGAGCCTCCGATTGCCTGGGTCCAGCTTATGGGTCAACTGGCAGTCACAGCCTCTTGATGACCTCCCTCAACAGCTACCCATAGCTCATGACGGCCATCTACTTTAATTCCGTTGAACCATTATTTTATTGATTGATAAGGCCTATGTCCCAGACTCTACTAAACATAGTGGAGATGGTGGGGGAGGGGGAATACCCAGCAATTCCACTCCTATAAATGTGTCTGAGAGAATTAAAAACATATGCTTACATAAAAATTTGGTCATAGCGTTATTGTTTATAACAGCCAAAAAGTGGAAATAACTGAAGTGTCCACCAACTGAAGAATGGCCAAACAAAATGTGATTAATAGCTAAACAAATTGTATTTCATTCAATGGAATACTTATTCAGCCATAAAAAGGAATAGTGTTGACACACGCTACAACATAGATGAATCTAAAAACATCATGCTAGATGAAAGAAGCCAAACATAGAAGACCAAGTATTGTTTGATAATGTTTGTATGAAATGTATAGGATATGCAAATCTATAGAGACAGATCATAGATTAGCAGCTACCAGGAAAAGTTTAAAAGATGGATTGGAACTAACTGCTAATAAACAGTATTCGAGGGAGGAAGACGGAGAAATTCTGGAAATTAGATTATGGTGATGCTGCAAGGCAGAGTAAACATGCTAAAGACAACTAAAGTGTACACTTTAAAGTGGTGAATTCTATGTTGTGTGAAATATATTTCAATTTTTAAAATCCTATTTAAAAACTGTTAAGCCAGTCAGTATCTTTGGTGAGGACAACAATTGAAAAGGGGCACACAGGGAGTTTGAGGGAGCTAGCTGTATTTTCTTTCTTGATTTGGGTGGTAGTTACACAGATGTTTGTTTTAAAATAGTTTATTAAGCCATGTCTCTTCTTTTGCATAATTCTGAGTGTATGCTTATTTCACAATAGAATTTTTTAAAAGAAAGAAAGTAGGAGATAGTAAACTAATATCTATATGGTATTATTTCCAAAAAGAAATTTAAGTAACAAAATTAACATGGAATTTTATTTATTTAGAAGTTAGATAAATTAATATATATTTAAAACAGTAAATTTTTACATATGCTATATGAATCAGTATCATTACATATTCATATATTTCAAATAGGCTTCCTAGTAGATGTGCATTGTTGAGGAACCTCCTTTCTGGTCTCAACGCTGACCATTCTGTGCCCTTTGATCACTGAGCCTTGACTCCCAAACCTGCCATCAGTTCTTTGTATTCAACCATCAATAGGCTGTTTCCCCTTTCTGAAGTATTTTTCACCTTGCCCCTTTCTATCCTCTATTCTTTCTTTCATTCCTCTTACTCATCCTTCAATCTAAGTGGAAGTGTCTCCTCCTCAGGAACCAAGCTACATGCTCACATTCTTGTCTCACAGCACTCTATGTTTCTCCTTCATACCACTTAGCAAAATTGAACTTGACTACTTGTGCAAGTGACTACTTAATATTTCTCACATCTACTAGATTGTAAGCACCATGAAAACAACAAGCTTCTATGTCTGAGTTGCTGTTGTATCCCAGCATCTAACCTGGTACATGATACATAATAAATAAAGGAAGGAATGAGTGGAACTTTATATATTTATTCCCTTGCATTTCCTTAAGTTAAAACTTAAGAAATTTTATGATGAATGTAGATGCTAAATATACATACTTAGCCTAGGACAGTGTCAGGCTCCATAAATATTTATTGCTTAATAAATATTGAACAATATTGTTATGAGTCAATACCTGGCCATAAAGTCATAAAACAATTACTGTAAGTTGAGACTATTCTTAATCACTCCTGAAATATTGAATTTCCAAAAATAAGAAGAAAATTTAAATGTAAATTCTCTGTTTTAATATCTGTAGCATTTAATCAAAATTCTGTAGCAATGAAACCAGTATGGCCCATATCACTGGCTTGGAATGTTATGTTTAGTCACATCCTGTATTTTCCACTGAATTGCTCTCTCCGCCACCTGCCTTCATTAAGTGAAGGTCCATTATCTCTCTTTGAGACCTACCCTTCCCACTTTAAGCCTAGAGGCTTACTCATTCTAAATGCCTGGAGAAAACAAGAAAGCCTCCAGCCCAACACAGCTGTTGTTTCTGTCACTGCCAGAAGATGTCACTGTTGAGAACCAGGTCTTCATCTGAGGGATACAAATCTCTAACCTGCAACAAAACCCTTTACAATCCTAGTCCTTGCACAGTTCCACACCTGAATGTAAATTCATACCACTTTAATATCCTACTCATATGCTCAATTTTTTCCCTAAGGTATGACAATTAAGCATCAATGGCTGAGTCCAAGAGGGATTTACAGCCTCAGCTACATACAACGCCACAACCAACCTGTTTGTGACTTGCAAATCAGAGCCACTGGATTGGATTCATCTCTTTGATATGTTTTGCTAATCCACATTCTTTGAAAATTCACATAAAGTTTTTCACACAAAAGAACAAAATTCCAGTGCCTCTGGAATAATATTGCAATACTGAGCTCTTACCTAACACAGGGACAACCTCCTGAGGTAACTTGTAAGGATTTCCTTCAGACTCGTACATGCCAGATGACACGAGGCAAGTACTTCACTACAGTCTTAACCACTCGACATTCATTCTTTGATGTTGGCTGTTACCTGCCACTGAATTTATGATGCCTGCCTGTTCTGGACCTTGATGGCTATCCAAGATCAACAATCCAATTACTCTCTTTTCTCACAAGTTTCCCTATGTGAACCTGTGGGTCATTACCTGCCATCAGATGTCAGTCAATGCCATGTTTGTCCATGAGAGAGGTCTCCAAGGTCTTTCCTCCCACAAAACTCATTAAACCCCCAAAAATCCAGCAACAAGCTCTGCAGACAAGGCCAGTTACATAATTTATAAAGCCCAGTGCAAAAGGAAAATGCGAGACCTCTTGTTCAAAAGGCAGGAAAAAAAGGTGTCAATAAAAATACTACACTATAAAACACTTTCCTTTCTCCTTCTGTCCCTCTCTCAGAGGGTCATGGTGGTTTTTAGTTTTTTATTTGCTCTTTCATGGTATGCTCCCTCAGATATAGGAATACATGTAGGACAAGTGCAGACCTTCATAGGTAACCAAGGACCCCACTGCAATTCTATGTGTCTGGATCATCAATGCTGGGATTCATCTCCCTGTAGTTTCTAGGTCCCTGCCACTGCCAGGGTAAGAAAGTCATCTCCCCTTCCCATGGCCCCACTGTCTTAATCCATGGTGGATGGGCAACCACCCGGGACCATAACATCCATGCCAGGATGCATTTGGCACCTAGACAGAAGGTGGGCAAAAGTCTCTCCCCCATCAGTCCACCTACCAAATATACCATGGAGTTGCCAACCCAAAGAAAGGACGGCCACCACTCTGCCTTACTCCCAGATGCTATGAAGTACATGCTGACCATGAACCTCACATGCCACTTCTAGGGCCAAAGAGGGATATTAGAATTCTTCCCACAGCAACCTCCCAACCTCCTCCTTGCCAACCCAAACTGGTTGCCACTCAAGCAGAGGGCTATAGCAGTCAGAAAATGCAGACAGAGTAGGGGAGGTTGAGTATGGCCAAGGTATAAGGGACTGGAGAGCAGACAGCCAAGAACCCAGGCTGGGGAAGTGATCAGAGGTACAGGAATGAGCTGAGGCTTCAGTCCTCCAACATATGCTCCACTGTGCCATCATACTTCACTTACAAAATACAAATTATAAGAAAAAATAATTAATAATTTCATAATAGCTACAGAGCATCAAGCCCCAAATGTGGGCCCTTCTGAGAAGGAGATGTGTGATTGCACTAGTCCCACCCCGTTGTGAGCCAGACCTGCCAGCAGACCATGGAATCTGAAGAAAGGTATCTTTGTCAAGCCACAAAAACTTTTTTTACACTTTTCCTCTAGGGCCGTGGGTCCCTACTCATTTTGTTTCATAACCTACTAGTGTACCCAGGTGACTCATGTCTCAAGGAAAGTCTGTTTCAAGGAAGGTGATTTTCTCTATGCACCTAGGCATAGAGGTGGCTGGCAGCCTCTTATCAAAAACATAATCAGCAGCAGCAGCAGCAGCAGCAGCAGCATCATCACCATCAATTCTTTATCACCAAGCACTGTAGTTAGGAAAAGCATATGCTCTAATAAATTCAAACTTTTCGAGAAAAGTAATTAAATCATTAGCAAGATAAAATAATAACAATGATGATAAAAACATAAACAACTTCTACATCAGTGGTATCTCAATAAAAGAATTTCACAAGCACACTTGTGTTCATTCAGATCTGATTCCTGCTCTTCACTTTTAATTGAATTTGGTAGAAAAGAGACCTAATATATATGCATACTTTTTCAAGTGTCAGAAAGAAAGAGTAAACATAGTGTGTTTGATCTTTATCCACATTCCCGCACATATCTTTTGGAATATCCTACCATTCTATCCTATCATTTTATCATTATAAGAATGATAAAATTGTCTTGATATTCAGAACAAACCCCTTTCAATCAGACCTAAGTACATATTAATGAAGTGACTTTGGAAAGCACCTAAGGATGGGGACTGATCACAAGGAGAACTAACCACGTGATTAGAGTATTGAAACTTTCAGTCTCTTTCCTGGGAAA
Organism: Vulpes lagopus; assembly: GCF_018345385.1. Lineage (NCBI taxonomy): Eukaryota > Metazoa > Chordata > Mammalia > Carnivora > Canidae > Vulpes > Vulpes lagopus. The sequence continues at coordinate 107,930,192 of NC_054829.1, forward strand.
GGAAGAAAGGCTGGAAATTGAGTTTAATATCAATGGTCAATGATTTAATCAATCATGCCTATGTAAAGAAGCATCCATAAAAACCCAAAAGGACAAGGTTCAAAGAGCTTCCAGGTTGATGAACCAGACGCTTCCACATGCCACCTTGCTGGGTCCCAAACTCTATGAGGACAGGAGCTCCTTTGTTCAGGACCTCACCCTACTTAACTCTTTACCTGGCTACTAATTTGTATCCTTTGATATCCTATGTAATAAACCAGTAATCTAGCAAATAAACTGGTTTCCTGAGTTCTGTGAGCCACTCTAGCAAGTTAATTGAACCCCAGAAGAGGTCAGGAGAATCTCTGATTTACAGCTGGCAGGTCAGAAGCATAGGTATCAACCTGGGTTTGCAATTGGCATCTGAAGTGGAGGACAGTCTTATAGAACTGAGTCACTAACCTGTGGGATCGGATGCAATCTCTGTATAGAAGTGTCAGAATCAAGTTGAATTGTCAGACATCCAGCTGCTTCATGGTGTGGGAAATCTCATACCCATCCCACCATCACACACTGTAACTGGTGACCAGAATCATTATATAATATGTTTTATTATGAGAAGTTACCAAATCCTATTGGCCAAAGTTTTCTGAGGATCACCAAGAAACAAATATGAAAACAAACTGGTTATAGCTTAATGAGAAGGTTCAGCTTTCCTTCTTAAACAAGATCGGTAAGAAGCAGAAAGAATTTTTTCTTCCTTCACTTCATCTCCTTTCTCTTTCCATCTACATACATTAAATTTCGAGTACCTCTGAACTTCACCACCTTTTCCTTTTTTTTCACATTATTTTAGCATGTTCGATATGAAGCATATCAGACTATGACCTTGATTCATAATTATATTAATTGAGTGATAATTTTTTTAGTGATAATTTATAATTATATTAATTGAATTTGATGCTCTGTTAATGTAATTTCAACATTGAGGTTATCGTGGTTTCATTACAAATACATCACACTATAGTAGTGCTGATCACTGGCTCAGGCTATAGCAATAAAGATACTGGAGAAACAAAAAAGTATATTAGCTTTATAAGGGATAAACACTGTAAAAACATTCAGTTTTATTTTATGGTCTGGTTTATTATTTCAAAATTCCCTTCCATAATGTCAATGGTTTTCATTTTAATATATGAATGCATACAATACACAAACGGTTTTGTGACTGTTCCTATAATAAGAAAACTGAAAAAAAAATAAAAATAAATTTTAAAAAACTGAAATTAAATTAACATAAAAGGGAAAATTTTGCTATCTACTACTTTGGAGGATCACCCTATCATTATTCTTAATCTATTTAGTACATGATTATGTGATTTTCTGCCTCTATGTTACCTCATTATCTTTGGGGGAGAAAAATTCCTTTAAAAATCCTAGCTTCAAAGAGATTTGAAGTGTCTTCAATCCAGGACTTCAGTATACTCTACCAACTCTATCTGCCCTCCTCAATTCCAGCAGCTTCCATACACTTGAGTAAATCTCTCCACAGCCCTACTTTGAAATTTGTCTTCAACTAACTTTCATTTTTTTAAAACAACACAACCAAAAACATCTCCCAATCCCATAGTTCCTGACCCTTTTTCCTACCTAATGGTTTACATTTCACATCTTATTTTTCTCATCTTACCTTCATTCTATTTGTATGCACCTTGTTAAATCCCATTCATCTTTAAATTACAGTGCATGTATAATTTTCTTAGGAGAAATCATTTTTGCTGCCCAAGCTTGATCACTTCCTTTGTCAAACACTTTCAATAAACTATGTTCCCTTCCTTTAGAGGATTATCCCAATTTGTAATTATATATAATTTAGCATGATTCATTTATAAATTTTCCTCCTCACTACTCTTAAAACTTTGGGAGAACAGGCATATGTCTGTTTTGGCAAACATTGTCCTCCAATGTATTACACAGAACCTAGAATGTATTTGGTATTCAATAAATGTTCATAAAAGAATAGATATGCCCACTGATTATTTCTCATAGATCCCTCTTTTAAAAGCACATTGTAGCTCTTTAAACCAGAAAATCTAATACTTGTCTTTCAGGTAAAACAAAATACCTAGTTTTTCCCTCATATTGGCAATGCTAAAAAAAAAGAAAGAGCATGTGTAGAGAGAAAAAAAAAGGCATTGGCTTGGAAAATGGGAAACCAATTCTCTGCCACCGTGGAGACCCTGTTCACTGTGGGAAATAGACGTTTCTTGAAGTTTCTTTCCTCCTCTGAAACACTTAATTTTCAGATTATTGCCCATTAAACCAAGTTATAGGCTATTCCTAAAAGGAAACTTTAGAAGTTTTGTTTTATATATCTACAAATATTTTGAAATCTCTTCCATTTATTGAGTACCTATATGACAAACGTTAATTTGGTCTATTGACTTGTTTCAAAGCAATATACTGTGTAGTAGATCAAACATCTACAGTGATCTTCATTCCTGAATATAACTACTTTAACATGCCACGGAAAAAGTTTTCTTTACCAGAAGGAAGCTTAGCCAGACCAACTTCAACTTCACATCCAAACTAGGACTTTGATACCATTTAAATTCCCTGATGAAAAGATGATGAATGTGATGTAAAAATATGATAATGGAATGTCCATTTTTAGTGAGAAATTTTAATAATATATTAAAATTAATTTTTCATTGATTTTACATGTGCCTTTTTTTCCAGAAAATATGATTTTGGTTCTTTACCACAGAGTTTTAAAGGTTTGTCTTTTTCAATACTCTTCTATTCCTATAATGCATTGTCCACCAAAGTGTCTGCCTTGGATGTCTAAATAAAATAAATTAAATAAAAATAAAATAAAATAAAATAAGAAAAGAAATAAAAGAAAAGAAAAAATAACATTTTTAAAATGTTGTATTATGAATTTACCAATTGAAACTCCCATCAAAGAAAATGAACCCCTCTTCCTCTCTTTATTTATTTACTTTTTCTTTCATGAATACTAAGTAGTAGGCTTGACTGGTCATCCAATAGTTCTACCATAGAATACATTTAAGTTAAATTCCTGAGGTAAGTTTCAGCTGGTATTTCTATTTCTACAGACATCATCATGTGGAAAGATGCTCTAAACTAATAACAATGTAAATCTTAAGGAAAAAATTTAGCTAAACAAATGTAGCTGGACTTCAAATAAAGTGTTCAATTATGTGTTATTGTATTGGAAGTAATGCTATTAAGCCCGAAAGAGTCCTCTTTTTAAGTCCTCCTAAATAAGTCTTCATTGTGTTAAGTTCTCATTATGTTAAGTATTATGTCCAGAGGACTGATACTTACTAAGGCTTCCTAATGATATTTAGCAACAATGCTAACGTAAGAAAGGAGACATATTTCAGCCAAATAATTAGGTTAGAAACATTTAGGGGATTAAAAGAGTTGTAAAGGTTATTAACACAAAGAGCTGCATAGCTAAGGAAAGGAAAATGAATCAGGGACTGTTAATGTTTCTCATAGACAGCATATAAGCCAAAAATGTGGATTGTAATTATGGTGTACGCATAGATGTGCTTTTAAAGACACATTGTGGTGAAGCCAACATCAAAATAAGCTCAAAGCATTGGATCAGACCCTTTCTAGTAATAGCTATACACCACTAATTTACTAACAAAGGTATCACCTCAGTTTGCCTTGAAACTCCTTGCCTATGCCAAATAGGTGTCTTCTTTGAAGAGTAAAACCAGGCAGCATATCCTGATGCTCAAAACTGACATTGTATGGTGATTCCTCAAAAGATTAAACATAAAATTACCAATAGTTCAGTAATTCCACTTCTAATATTGGGTATATAGAAAAGAATTGAAAACAAAAGCTCAAAGAGATATTTGTGCACCAATGTACAGCATTACACAAATGACAGCATTATTTACAATAGCCAAAAGATAGAAAGAACCCAAATATCCATCAACAAATGGAAAAACAAAAATGGGGTATATTCATTCAATGGAATATTATTCAGCCTTAAAAAGGGATAAAATTCTGACACATGCTACAATATGAACTTTAAAGAAATGCTAAATGAAATAAGCTGGTCACAAAAGGACAAAGATTACATGATTCCATATATATGAGTACCTACAGTAGACAAATCCATAGAAGCAGAAAATAGAATGGTAGATATCAGCGACTGGGAATGGGGAGTTGTTTAATGTATATGAAGTTTCAAGTTGGGAATATAAGAAAATTCTGGAGATGGATGGTGGTGATGGTTGCACAACAATATGAGTATACTTAATGTCGCTGAACAGTACACTGAAAAATGATTAAATGGTAAATAGTATGTTATATATATATATTTTGCCAATTTTTTAAATCATAAAATAAATAGATGTTAACCATATATGATTTAGAAAATTCAGATAAGCAAAAAGTGCTGATAATTTTACAAATTTCATAAAATTACTATTAACATTATGGGAGGAACCCTAATATAAATGATTATACTGAATGTGACATGACTATTCACATTTCTTAAGGAAAAAGTAGAACAGTTTAAGCAAAACCAAGTTGAAAGGGATCTTAAAATTCATCTTTTACATATAAAAAACAGAAACAGAGTTCCAGAATACCTAAGAACTTCCAACTTCATAGAATTTAAAATACAAGGTGACTGTTATCTAGTGTTTATTAACACAAAATAGTTTGCATAAATATTTTATTCTACATACAAAAAAAGCTAATTGAGGGGCACCTGGGTAGCTCAGTCAGTTCAGCATCAGACTCTTGATTCCTGCTCAGGTCAATCAGGGACATGAGACAGAGTCCCTCACAGCTCTGCACTCAGCAGAGTCTTCTTGAGATTCTCTTCCTCTGACCCTCCCGCTCTCACACATGCCTGAGTGCACTCTCTCTAAAATAAATAAATATAAAAAAAAGTAAAAACAAGGCTAAGTGAGTCATAAACAAATTAAATCTATCCATGGTAATGTGTTTCACATTTAAAATCTTGCTGAATAGGGATCCCTGGGTGGCGCACCGGTTTAGCACCTGCCTTTGGCCCAGGGCATGATCCTGGAGACACGGGATTGAATCCCACGTTGGGCTCCCGGTGCATGGAGCCTGCTTCTCCCTCTGCCTATGTCTCTGCTCTGTGTGTGTGTGTGTGTGTGTGACTATGATAAATAAATAAAAATTTTAAAAAAATTTGCTGAATAGATATATATAGCACAAGGCTATAGCACTTTAATAATTAGCAGATAGAAAGGCTGTGGGAAAGGATAATTAAGATGACAGCAGAGTTTCTATTAGGTAGATGAGTACCAGAAATGTTGTCTATTTGAGTCCAACGTGATTGTTACTGCTTTGTGTTTTCATCTTTTTTCCCCATACATATTGCTTACTCACTATCACATGGCTTCTCAAAAGCCTAAAAGGTAAGCTTTGGTGTGGAAAGGGAAATTGATTAACACACTGAGCATGTGCCACGGCTCTTACTCAATACTTCATGTGGGCTCACTGCAGTAAGAAGGAAAAATCCACTTAATCTAGAACATAGTCCTGGAAATTCAACATGGCTTGAATTTTAAATAAATATGTATATGAACACTCCATGAGTGCACCATTCAAAGTTGAGGTTTATTAACAGTATATTTCTTTTTTTTTTTAAATCTTTATTTATTTATTTATTTTAATCTAAGATAGTCACACACACACAGAGAGAGAGGCAGAGACATAGGCAGAGGGAGAAGCAGGCTCCATGCACCGGGAGCCCGACGTGGGATTCGATCCCGGGTCTCCAGGATCGCGCCCTGGGCCAAAGGCAGGCGCCAAACCGCTGCGCCACCCAGGGATCCCTAACAGTATATTTCTATTACGCACATGCTCGAAAGAAGAGTTTGTGGGTTTTTTTAAGTACACACACCTGCATTACTTACCTCACAAACTCACCTAACCTGTTTCTTGTTGTGTGGCTAGTCCCATTCACATGTCTTTTTTTTTTTTTTTTAAGATTTTATTTATTTAGAGGCAGAGGGAGAAGGAGGCTCCCTGCAGGGAGCCAGATGTGGCACTTAATCCCAGAACCCTGGGATCACGACCTGAGCCAAAGGCAGATGCTCAAGCACTGAGCCACCCAGGTCCCCCCCCTCCTTTTTAAGAATTTTATTTATTTGAAAGAGAGGGGTTGAGTAGAGGGAGAGGAAGAAGCAGACTCCTCACTGAGCAGGGAGCCTAACATGGGACTTGATCTGGGACCCTAGGATCATGACCTAAGCAGACACTTAACCAACTGAGCTACCCAGGCACACCATTGATATTTCATATTCCAGAGAAAGGCAAGGTAATTTGTTACTTAAAATAAACCCTACTTCTCGGGACACCTGGGTGGCTCAGTGGTTGAGTGTCTGCCTTTGGCATGATTCCGGAATGCCTGGATCGAGTCCCGCATCGGGCTCCCAGTGAGGAGCCTGCTTCTCCCTCTGCTTATGTCCCTGCCTCTCTCTGTGTGTGTCTCTCATGAATAAATAAATAAAATATTTTTAAAAATATATAAACCCTACTTCTCTCAAAAAAAAAAATCATGGTGAAATTTCTTGGTAAGGTCCCAGCATTATTAAGGTATAAGAGAATACCATAGCAACTTATCCAGAAAGAGAATGTGTTCTCTTTCCAGTGATCCCTGACCTCATTTGTAACTGCGTTTCCTCCTCCTGAATGCTTATTATCCCCATAACCCCAAAGGAGAAATGATTCATCTCCTCAAAGATGAACTTTTCAGGATATTTATTATTTGAGATTTGGCTGACTCACACATACAATGGAATTTTTATTGTTCTTCTTTGATTTCTTTTGTTCAGAGGTTCCTGATCATGATCTTTTTCACCTCCCATGACTTGTACATGCTTTTCCTTAAGAAGAAATGCTCTTCCTCAAACACCGCTTTCCTGATGAGCACCCATTAGTCTTTCAGGTCCAAATTAATAAGAAACCCCCTCTGAGAAGCTTTTCAAGCTCCTCATTCCCATCTCTCATTGGACTGGTCACACATACACCCCTATGCTACCAGAGAGTCTTGACACAGACGTCTATTGTCCACTCACTCCACTATATTGCAATGTTCTCACATTCATAGAGGAGAGAAATGTGTGCTCTTCTACTTACTATAATATTGCTCTCCTTTCAGGGAGAGAATTTTTTTTCATCTCTGTATTAACTGCAGCTAAAATTGTGGGTGTCAAGTACTAACAGTTCCTCAATTAGTTTTTCTTCAGTGTTGATTATTTAACTCTAAATTCTAAAAAATAGTCTATTTTTTAAAGATTGTATTTATTCATTCATGAGAGAGAGAAAGAGAGAGAGAGGCTGAGACATAGGCAGAGGGAGAAGCAGGGTCCCCACAAGGAGCCTGACATGGGACTCGATCCCAGACCCCAGGATCACACCCTGAGCCAAAGGCAGATGCTCAACCACCGAGCCACTCAGGTGTCCCCCCAAAAATAAATAAACAAAAAATAAAAAGCAATCTATTACCTCACTTGAGGAGCTGAGACTCATACCTGTTTTTGCCTCCTGACCATACAGCTAGACTTCATTTCTCAACAATATGTAAGTAGAAATGAAATATGTCACTTTAGGGCCTGGTCCCTAAAAATAACTTCCTGTCAGTCTTCTACCACTTATTTCTTCTGTTTGCTAGATTTAGAAGATTCAGTAGAGGAATCCAAGACCCTAGAAAGTGGTAGAGCCACCAGATAGGTCCCTAAGTCACCATGTGATGGATACCAGATATACCCAAGTAAAACTATTGTGAGAGCAAGAAATTATTTTATATGGCTTTAAGCTCCTAAAATATTTGAAGCTTTTATTCAGCAGTTTGCCTCCTTAATACATTTCCAGAATTCTAATTTTCATACCTTTTTTCCTGATTTTTAAAGATTTTATATATGTATAATACACACACACACACACACACACTGTGGAAATTTAGAGATAGAAAAAGAATAAAGAAGAGAAATAATCCTCACCATTCAGAGATAAACACTATTTTGTTTTTGTTTACATCTTTGCAGTCTCCTTTGTAGGGAGTTGGGGGCTGGTGATAGGAGGTGTAGATATAATAGAACAAAGAGATATTACTTGAAAAATGAAAGCAGAGGTTTTCTTAGAGAAGACAACTATTTTTCTCCTTAATGGAGTATTTCACTGTGAAGTAATAAGCTCCGGGACATAGTAGGTAAAGCAGAAAAATGAAAAATTCTATTGCCGTGCACAATAAGTAAAAGAATTTTGAGATTCCCTGGGCAACGTAGCAGCTTAAGAGAGGAGTAAAGGAGCCAGGGGCAGGAGAAGGGAAAAAGGAGGCTGGTGAGAAAGAGAAAGTTTCTATCAAGATAGGAGAAGGCTAGACCCTAGAATGGCAATGCCTTTGAGAGGTTCCAAGCATTAAGAATTCCCGAGACACATTTAAGAAGAAGAATGTCTAATACTCACTCTTACATTGTTGCCACGTGTCATGCTAGCCTATTGTGCAAACCCCCCTTCTATCCTTGAATATAACCTCATTAGACTTCAGAAAGATTAATAAAGTCTTACCTACGTGAATGCATGTATGAGTTGTGTTTTAAGAAAATTAAGGGAAATGGCAAGAAGTGAAACATAATAGAAATTGCAATCTCAGAGGAAGCAGGACATCAGAGGAAGAGAACCATGAAAAACATAGGGCCTTTCCCTCCTAAATAACATGTCATGTACTTTTGCCCAATCTTTAATGTCTCTGAAAATATGCTCTTTAGTGGCTGGATGCCATTCCAGTGTATGACCGCACTATTTACTCAACTTCACCCCATTTGGTGTATTTAGATTGTTTCCAATTCTCCATTGTTAAACATAGTTCCTTAGCAAACTTCCTCTTCATAAAATTTGGGTTCAGATCCATTATTTCCTGGCTTAGCCAAGGCTCCTCTTGTTGTAATGAACAAAAATCCACTAAAATCTGCTTAGGTAAGGAAGTGCGACTTAAGGATCCAGAACTACTGCACAAAACCCACAACCTTTGTAATTAGCTCGGTGAGAAACAGGGGAGCTATAAAATCACCAGCAATTGCATCTCAGTTGCTTCTTTCAAAGGACACTCATGCTCACTTATCTCTGCCTCTACGTGTGCACATGAGAGAGTTTACTATTAATATTCATATTAGATAAACTATAAAAGAGCTTCTAGTTTATTCTTGTAAGAAACTGCTAGATGGGGGGATCCCTGGGTGGCTCAGAGGTTTGGCGCCTGCCTTTGGCCCAGGGCGCGATCCTGGAGTCCCGGGATTGAGTCCTGCATCGGGCTCCTGGCACAGAGCCTGCTTCTCCCTCTGCCTGTGTCTCTGCCTCTCTCTCTCTCTCTGTCTATCATGAATAAATAAATAAAATCTTTAAAAAAAAGAAAAAGAAACTGCTAGATGTCTTATAACTAATGACTAGACTATTTTCCTTACAAATCCTATGTCCCACATTTTTTAGTTTTCTTTTTCTCACATACATTCTTATTCCACGCGTTTGCAATGGGAAACCCAGTTCAGAGCTACATTCAATCCCATTCATTCATTCCTTATCAACTCCAAAAATGTCTAGTTAGTACTTCTACTCCATCTCTCTCACTTGAGTACTCTGTCCTTAGAGAATGCTTACTACATTCTGTCTGCAAAAGGAGGCTTCTTCAGTATAATGGGTTGGGTGGTGACAAGGATCTACGTCTTTTCCAATAATCCCTCACCTTCACCTGCCCTTGTGGCCACATTGGGATCTCATGTCTGGCAAGCCTTTGACTTCATCCTTGTTCATGACTTTGGTTCTTCTGTCCTCATGGAGGTGTTTGTCTTGTTTTTGGATCAGTCATGTTCTTTCATATATCTCCTCACAATCTATCAGTGCTCTTTGACACAGAGAAAGATGTATCATAGCCTGGAAGTCCTCTCTACTTAACTCTTCTCTTCCTTGTACCTACTGACTTTCTCTCCACCTCAAACATTCTGACATGGGGGTCTCCCCCGCTCAAGGGTCTAGAGAAGGAGAGCACGGGCTAGGCAGTACCACAAAATATGTGTCGACACATCCTTAGAATAAATTTCTAGAAGTGGATTTTATGTCTCAAACGTGTGATAGTTACAGCTTTTGATATATATTATAAAATCGTCCTCCAGAAGACTTAAGTTATGCTTCTACTAGCAGTATGAGAGAATAGCCAACACAAAGTATCCTCAGGAGTTGTGATTAATAATTGGCATTTATTCAACATTACCTCTGGTGAGGTCAAAGTCCTGAATTATCTTTCCCTTTCATCATAGTCATACTTCAGGGAAAGCAATGTTGAGATAATAGCCTGGCACTTCCTGGATGCCCATCACAGAGTTCTCTTCCCAGACTGCATCTTTAGACTTACCTTCACATTCTTGCATGAATGCATCTGAGCATATGGCATGTGTAATATTGTGATTTATGATAATTATAAATATAAATATTATATATATATATGAACTTCATCCCTATTTCTGGCACAGAGCCCCTAAAATCCTTGAAATTTCCAGAATGATAAGAGCCATACAGAGGTGTTGATATTAATAACAAATCCCTTCTAACCACACCTGTGTTTATATTAAGTCACCTGAGATGCTTTTGGAAGGTACATAAGGATGAAGGCTGCTTGCCAGTGGAACCAACCATGATTAGAGGATTGGAAGTTTTAGTCCTCCCTGCAGATCGCTGGGGGCAGCAGAGGGAGGAAGAGGGCTGGAAGATGAATCACTTGTCAAAGGCTGATGATATAATCAATCATGTCTGTGTAATAAAGCCTCCATAAAACTCAAAATAATGGGTTCAGAGAGCTTCTGGGTTGGTGAACATGCAGAGATTCTGGCAGAGTTGCACACCAAGACAGCATGGGCTCTCCATACTCCTTTTCACATACTTTTCCCCATGCATCTCTTCTATCCAGCTATTCCTGAGTTATATTATAACAAACTGGCTGCAGTAAGTAAAATGTTTCTTTTAGTTTGATAACCTCTCTATCAAATTAATTGAACCCAAGGAAATTTGGGTAACCTCTGAAATATAACTCGTGAGTCAGAAGCATAGGTGACATCCTGGACTTGCAACTGGCATCTAAAGGGGCAGAGGAGGGGAGGGAGACTTGTGGAATTGAGCCCTTAACCTGTGGGACCTGATACTATTTCCAAGTAAATAGAATCAGAATTGAGTTAATTACTTGATGGTGTTGGAAAAAACATATACCGTAGGATGTCTAGTTATCATTACATAGAATCTATGGACTAAGCATTAGTATTTTAGTACAAATTTTACCAGGATATCTGATACTAAATGCAGGTCATGAGACTTCTTAAAGGCATATAGGCATGTGCTTATACATTTTTATTATTTATTACTTCTAGACTAAGCACTAAGGGCTTGAAAGAAACTTTATTAGGAAAAAAATGTTATTACAATACACAATGTCAAATTCAGGTGAAATGGCTCTCTGTTTACAACCGTCCAAAACAATCATGCTAGGGTTTGAGAAGATTATATTCAGGGTATAAAAGACTCAACAGATTCCACTGTCATTTCCCCTAACCTGACTGGGCCACCTCCTGGATGCACATGGCCAAAGACTCACACATGAGAAAATTAAACTTATAAAAATAACCAATATAAACTGTGCAGTAGAAGTTTGTTGTTTCTGCCCTCAGGCTCAGTTTCCCCTGCTTGTGATATTTGCATCTAGATTTTGTTAAATCTATGAAATTAAGGCAGTGTGGACTCTACATTACTTTTGGGGGTGTCTGTATGACTCAACATGGGCCATTCTGCTATCTTCTGATCATAAAGAATGCTCCAGGGATAGACACTAGTAGAAAGGAATAACTTCTTCTTCACTCTTGATATTTCCTTTGTGTTTTCAGGACATTCAAATACTGTAACCAGCCCTCTTTTTCCCCTTCTCTCACTCCACCCAAGAAGAGATGGAGAGATTTACCTGATTGTTACAGGTGAGAAAAAAAACACAGGGCATGTTCACCTCAACATCATCAGGTATTCTCTGAAGAGCTAGTTCTATGAGAACATAGGGTCTGCTTTGCTCCCACAGTGACAAGTTGAATGAGCCCTTACAGTGGAAAAAAACAGCTGCTGGAAAAACGTGGGCAAATCTACCATTGCCACCACCTGTTAACTACTCTGCAATATTCTCAGGTTCAGTCATCAAACCCATTTTGCTCTTATACTAAAATAATCTTCTAAATTATCTATCAGTAGCAAATACTATCAAATGCAATCCAACAATAATTGGCTTAAAAGTAGATATGAAGAAATTTTTCATCTCCACTTGTATGATGGCTATATATGAACATGTTTTTCACCATATAGTTTGCAAATTCTCAAAGACAGGGACTATGACTGGTTCTTTGTGATTCTCTTGGCACATAGTAGGTACTTAAAAAAATATTAGAGGCTTTAATTGAATTGTCAAATCGGGTTTTTTCTGGTTTTATTATTTTTTTATCGTCTAAAATGTGTGTCTGTTTAATTGACGGGTTTCTATTGTTTGCATTGTTATAAGAGTAAATGGGAAAATGAGTTCAGTAGGGCACTGGTCCAAGAAAGAGAATACAAAGTGTTCCCAGTATTGTTCACAAAAGAACCTTAAGAAGATATTTAATCCTATTTACCTAATAAAGTCCCCCAAGATAAAAAAATGAGAATGTTCTTTTACAAGATACATGGAAACTTGACATTAAAAAGACTGAGGAAAAAAAAAAAAGACTGAGGAGGAATAAGAAGCAGTCCCTGTTCTCAAAAAAAAAAAAAAGCATAAGGAAAAAATGAAGATAGCAATAACTATTACTCAGATCATTTTCTTAAATTTAGGATTCAGACATACTATAAACCCAGGGAGTTTTAAGGTTTTTGGAAGAGATCTACAGTTTAATAAATAATTAAGTTGCTGCTCTCAAGATTATTTTCTTTTACCTCATTTTTTTAAATTGGGAAGCCTAATTAAAAGAAAATCAACTTTAAAAAAAAGTAAGTTCTGGGGGCACCTGGATGGCTCAGTCAGTTTAGTGTCTGACTCTTGATTTCAGCTCAGGTATGATCTCAGTGTCCTGGGATCAAGCCCCATGTCAGGGTCCACACTCAGCATGGAAACTGCTTAAGGATTTTCCGTCCCTCTCCCTCTGCCCCCCCCCCCACTTTCTCTCTCAAATAAATAGATAAATCTTTAAAAATTAAACTAAATTAAGTTCTGGTACCACTACCATTAACTACAACACTGATAACAGAAGCAAACTCCTTAGCCTTGTTGCGATAAAGCTATGAGTGCTCTGACCTTCTGGCAAATGTCTTGTTGATTAATGCAGTTCATGGAGAAATTGCCATTTCAGTAATGTCTTGATTTTCTGCAACTGATAAAGCAATAGTTCCCAAATTCTAAAGGACAGAAGAGATTGATATGCAATATTTGTTTTACTGGTTGCAGACTGTACCCCCACCCCGAGATTTTGATTCGATAGACTTGGTGTGGGAATGTTTCAGTGATCATAAACCGTAGATGACTCTGAGGCAAGAGCTCTATGGGATGTGTTTTGAAAAATCACATAGGTGATTTTTCCATGAATATCTGGATTTGGGTATGAATCTATGTACTATGGGCTCTAATAAAATATAGTGGCACAGATAAGGAACAGACTAATTTTGCTCCATGAACAGGGAAAAAAGGAAGAGGGTAAGAGAAATACCCCCAAAAAAGTAGGTGATATTTGAGATTTAAAAGATGGGAAGAAATTTTACAGCTGGAAAGGGACAAGAAAAGAAACAATGATGAAGAAGGAAAATGTATGCATAAGAATGATAGGTAGATATGGCAAAATATAAGACCACAGGTGTAACTTGGGCTTCTTATATGGAGCCTTGAGTCCTCAGAAGAGAGGTTTACCCTGCGGGTTTGTGGATCCCAAGTACAAAAGCTGCACCAGAAACCTCCTAATGTTTTTATCAAAATGTAGATTCCCAGGACCTCCAGCAGACTCACTGAATCAAATCCCTTGGGGAAAGATCTGGACATCTGGACTTCAAGAAGGGGCCCAGGCACTCTGATTAGCAGCCAGTATGGGAACTACTGGTAAACCAAGGACTTATCCAAACTGAGACTCTAGGTCCCTAAGAGAACACAGCATTTGACTATTAAGTCAGGAAATACCCAGCCAGCAAAGCAAAATATAGTCAAGAAGAAGTTCTGAAGCCAGAAAAAGCCAGTCAGAAAATTTCCATAGAGTAAAGGATAGATTACAAAGATGAGAATTAGATAAATGAGTTGGACTAAAAAAAAAAAAGAAGATGTGGACACAGAAGGCAGTTTCTAGAATATAGACAATGTGAGATGGAGAAGTGTCCCATGAGAGATGAAGCAGAGGTAGACTTCCTGAACTGTACAAGGTATTGTCCAAGGAGATGGTTTAACAGCATCCGTAATCAAGCTATTGATGAAAAGATACATAGTTCAATCATAAATTGAAAAGACAAATTTAAGGGAAAAAATATGGATTGCGATTTGGAGATTATGATTCAATAGAAACCTGACTTTTAATCAACAGAATAGAGAAAACAAGGCACCGAATCATCAAAAGAAAAGAGGGTAGTGTGTGCTGGCACTGTTAGTTCTGTAAATTACATAGGTTTAAGATTCAACTCAGTTTCCCTTCCTCTAAGCATATAAAACTGTTCTTAGAACTACCAGCAGATGGCGCCAGGGTTTTGGTTAAAAAAAAAATAAGGGTAACATCAATGACAGTAAAGTCAGTATCTTGTTTTAAGAAAAGAAAAACTCTGTTAAAGAAAGACTAAAACCAAATCAGGAAACTAGATCAATATCTGAAGTCTATTTCTTGTCCGAGACTTATATAACTCCGATTTTTACACTCTACTAGTTTTAATTTACGACCAGTAAATTGCATAACCTAGCCAGAAATGAAACAGATCATGAAAGCCACCAAACATTAAAAACTCTGAAGAATGTCAAAAACGGTTGCAAATGTTTATTTGCTCTACAGCAGCCAGCTATTTTCAGTGTGTGTTATGACTCATGGGCTTTGGGCACTTTTACTTTCATGGGTCTCTTCCTCCATTATATTTATATCATATATAAAATAAAGACAAATCTATTCTAAACTGGATTAATTTTCTTCAAGAAGGCTCCACACCCAATATGGGGCTTGAACTCCTGAACCTGAGATCAAGAGTAGAATGTTCCACCAACTAATCCAGCCAGGCACCCCTAAACTGGATTAATTATTAAATATTATTATTTTACTCACATTTTCCTCTGAGTTTAAAACATCTTTGTGGATCACTGAAAGTGTCAGGGCTCCTATATACTGTGTCTATTATACCTAATGGATAAGTCCATCCCGGCTACTTTAAGTTATCCTAAGAAATGAGACTTAGAGACTAAAACTTGGGGGAAAGAATAAAAGTGAGAAAGAAAATAGCCCAAGCTGTCCGTTGCAAAAGTAAAATTCCTTTTAAGTTTCATGAATTTTCTTAAAGCTATATTCAAATATGTCAAGAAACGTTTTAAATTACTTCCCAAATATCAGAAAGAGAGACAGAGGGATCCCTGGGTGGCGCAGCGGTTTGGCGCCTGCCTTTGGCCCAGGGCGCGATCCTGGAGACCCGGGATCGAATCCCACATCGGGCTCCCGGTGCATGGAGCCTGCTTCTCCCTCTGCCTGTGTCTCTGCCTCTCTCTCTCTCTCTGTGACTATCATAAATAAAAATTAAAAAAAATAAAAATAAAATAAAATAAAAAAAGAAAGAGAGACAGAACATGAGAGACTCCTAACTCTGGGAAATGAACAAGGGGTGGTAGAAAGGGAGGTGGGCGGGGGGGTAGGGGTGACTGGGTGACAGGCACTGAGGGGGGCATTTGATGGGATGAGCACTGGGTGTTATTCTATATGTTGGCAAACTGAACACCAATAAAAAATAAATAAATAAATAAATAAATAAATAAATAAATAAATAAATAACTTCCCATCAGGGAATAATAGGGAAAACAATTTCTTTTTTTTTTTTTAAAGATTTTTATTTATTCATTCATGAGAGACACAGAGAAAGAGAGAGAGAGAGAGGCAGAGACACAGACGGAGGGAGAAGCAGGCTCCATGCAGGGAGCCCGACGTGGGACTCGATCCTGGGAACTCCAGGATCACGCCCTGGGCCGAAGGCAGGCGCCAAACTGCTGAGCCACCCAGGGATCCCGGGAAAACAATTTCTTAACTGATTCATTAGTCAAAGCATAAGGTGCAACCGCTGTGAATCTAAAACTCTCAGAAATTAACTGCTGAGGGAAGCAGAATTCAGTGTGCACACATGACACTGATCGTGTGCAGTTGCAACAGGAAGTAGAACCAATCTATAACAAATCTAGGTTTCTATTTTGTCGAGAGGAGAAGGATGTAAAAGCAGAAGAGCACTGCTGTTATTTTTCTCAGGATCTAATTGTGAAAAAGGAAGTTTATGACTGCACCATTTGAGAGTCTACAGTTTTCAGTAAGGTCCTCCATTGTATGGTAGTAGCAACTTTAAATATAACTCAAAATCTTAAGTGTCAGAGAGCTGGAGAGAAGGGCCTGGTAACCGAATTCCTTGGAGAAACAAGGAGAGACATTCTCAGACATTCTGAGACAACACAGCAGGGTGACATGATATGGGGTGTCCAGCAGCAGGGACCACAGTCAGGAGTATAGGGCCACTCTCCTACTGGACTGATGTCTTTGAACCTTGCTATGGAAATTGCTTTATTTGAGCCAATCTCCCATGATTTTTTGCTATTTTGCTTCAAGTACAGCTATTTTATGGGGAATGTTTTAGTTTTTGATTTGTCCTTTTACATTTTACACATTAAAATAATAAACCATCAAAAATAATAAATAATGTCCTTTTACATTTTACACATTAAAATAATAAAACCATCAAAAAACTTTCTATATTGGCAAACAAAAACCTCTTTCATTCAAATTAGAATGACATGATTTACTTTTTTTAACTCTAATTTTATTTTAATGTTCACAATTCATAAAGACTATGGGGGGAAAAGCTATTCATCTATATATTTTTTTAAGATTTTATTTATTTATTCCTGAGACACAGAGAGAGAAAGAGGCAGAGACACAGGCAGAGGGAGAAGCAGGCTCCATGCAGGGAGCCCGACATGGGACTCAATCCCAGGTCTCCAGGATCACTCCCTGGGCTGAAGGCAGGTGCTCAACCACTGAGCCACCCAGGGATCCCCCTATTCATCTATATAATTAACTAATTCTCCCTATAACCTTTTTCAAAAAGTTAGAGGTACCAAAAAAAAAAAAAAGAAAAGAAAAGAAAAATCTTAAAAAGTGGAAATAGTAGGTTTTTGGATGTCCTGCTGTAATAAAAACAAGCTAACATCAAATTGAAATTTATTCAAATTTCAAAACAAATAATTACTTATATTCAACTTAAAAACTTTTGGCACAGAAGTACCTGTGTAGGCAAGGACGATTTCCCAGAACCTGCTGCATTAATGATTCAGAAAAAAAAAAAAAAAAAAACTGTTGAACGAGTATAGCCTTTTATTGAGGGGTGATTCTCAGGGGATTTGAGTTCAGTACAAGGTCCCAAAAATGTTGGCGAAAGAGTAGCCCACCGTACCCACAATCTTTCTCAGACAGCTTGTTACCTGCTCTCCCCTGCCACTTTACCCCCGGAGAGGTAGAGAAGGAGGGACTAATAGTCTGTCCACCAGCTCCTGTTCTTTCAGAGGTCAGAGGAACAACACCACAAAATGACTTTAGTGGCAGTCCTCTAGTTCCAACCCACAAGTCTGATCATGAGATCTGGAGAAACTGGGTGGGTGTAGGATTCCTAGGGAGTAAGGTATACATGGAGAATAAACAATATGGATTGTTTATGTATCTCCAAACAATCCTGACCTGTGGCAGCTCCACTCTACTCATGTCAATCTAATGCAGGTCACGTGGCATTTGGCACTCATCTTCCAATCTGTCCATTAAGCTTGTACTACATCCATCGTGGAGAGTGAATTCCCTGATGACCAGCCATTAAGAGAAGAAAATAGGGTTTAGAATCAAATTGCCTAGGTTCAGATCTGGCCTCTGCTACTTATTAGTTGTTATCCATAACATGGAGATGATGATAATAATACGTACATCAGAAATATCTAATACGATAATTCATATAAAAGCTCCTAGTTCATAGCACATGGTACAGAATGAAGAGTTCAAATTTAGGTATTAGTCATATTATTTGTTATTCTGGGAAATGACACTTCAGGACATGTCTGTTAAAGATGGCTGAGGTCCCTTATATCACGTAGAAAAAGCTGGGTCAGGGAAGTGTCCCCCAGTGCCCCAGCCAAAGGCAACTTAAAAGTTAGACTTTTGTTTTTGAATTGCAGAGGTTCAACAGCAGCAAACAAGAAATAAAGGTCACCAGCCGTTTCCTCTGGAATCTTGGCTAGCGATTTGTCATCTGGGAATTGGCTCAACTTGTGGGTATAAATAAGTAAATCTTCCTCCCTGTAACCTTATATAAGTATGTAGGGTTATTATAACTCTCTTCTTTACCTAATCCTGACTTCCCAAAAATGTATAAAATAACTTCCTTTGTAAGCCCATTTGGCACTTTTGAGGTATGATCCTAAATGGCAAAGACGCATATTATTCTGTGAATTCTGAAATTGTTTTTATTACGGATTTAATAATAATGATGTAGACATGCTCTGTATTGAAATAGTACGTAACCCCTTAATGCCAAAATTTGGCCTTTATTTCCTTTCACATGCCACTCTTACTTTACAGTATATTACTATACTATTATTTATAAAGCATAGTTAGTCAATACTTGATTCAAAATCATTGTGAAGAGTTATCTCCCATAATTTCAGTTCTACACATTTTCCACCATACACAATTTGTTTCCAGCAAAATAGGAAAAAAGTCCCTTTCTGCACAAAATCATTGCTCTTTCTTATAGAGAATAGGTCATTTCATCAACATCCTTCAAGGTCTCTCAGAGATGAAGAATCAAGTAGCATAAGAAATGAAGTCTGTACCACAATTAATATCTAGCTTGTATTCATTGAAACTAGTTGGAGAATTTTTTTAAATCCCTTGCCTCAAGTCTGTGCTTCTATCCTTTAATTTGTGCTATATACCACCTAAAGTGAAGTTGTCTAGATATCCATTTTCTAAATTATTCATCCTCTCTCTGTTAATAGACTACTCACAGAAATACTGTGAAAGTTTTAACATAATCAAGCAAACATCTTGATTTCTTCATTGATTCAAAAACATTCATTGAATACCCTCTATCTCAGGCCTTGTGCTAGGTGTTGCTTATATAGTGACAAAACAATTATCACCTCATCCTCATAAGACTCACCATTAAGTGGAGGAAGCATATATGAGACAAATAAACAAAAAATATATAATTACAAATTATAATGAGAAAAAAAAAGAAGAAAGGAAAGCATATGTTATTATAACAAGGAGGTGCTCAACTGATGCTGATGGATTTTAGATCTATCTCTAAAATATAATATGTAATTTCAGACCTACAGCATTCCTCTGTGGTTAGCTATGTGAAGATTTGGGCGGGGGGTGATTGTTCTAAGCAGAGCACATATAAAGTCCCTAGGACAAGAGAGACCTTGTCACATTAAGAAACAGAGAAAGTCCAGCACTGGATGTTATACTATAATGTTGGCAAAATGAATTTAAATTTTTTAAAAATGTTAAAAAAAAAAAAAAGAAACTGAGAAAGTCCAATATGCTGGAACTTTGTGAACAATGGGGAAAATCCTATCCTAAGAACTTAAGCTCATATAACTTCTTTGAATTCAAATTTTTTTCCAGAAAGTCAATTCAAAAAAAAAACATCTTGCTAGGTAATTTATAGTGTGAATTTAAATTTCAAGTTCCTAGCAAAATTATGTAAATAAGCCTGTTTTCCAACTTATCATATTCTACACTCTCCCATACGACTCCCGTAAGCCCTGCCTCTGCTTAACGATGCCTACATCTTTTAAATTATTTATCAAATAGTATAGTACAAATATGAAATATTAGTGCAGTACAAACATGAAATGATTTTTGTTTTTCTCTTTTTAACTATATTCTATAAAATCTCCTATTTTAACATCTTAAGTAGATTCCAGTCACATCCAGTTTTAATGTCTAATAACCTAGTCTAATTCAAATATTAACATTTCCATTTCAGTCCAGTTCTGTGTTTTCTTTCCCTCCTGGCACCTGCCATATTTGGCCTAAGTGATTTGGGAAGGAGAAAGGCAAGTTCTGCTCATCTACTCCTCCTGTCCCATGCCTGGGTTCCTTTTTCCTCAAGGGTGTTGGTGAGAAAGAGGTAGGGACTAAAAGGTAGGCAAGGACTAGACCTAAAGAATCTTCTATGTCAAACTAAAGAATGTGGGCTTTTTTTTTTTTAAGAGGTATAGAAAACATTAAAAGGGAATTACACAAATAGGATTTCATTTCATAATGGTCCATTTGCTATACTTTAAAGGGGAGACAAGGCAAGGATTTGGATTACAGAAAGAACGCTGGCCTCTTGAAATCTCACTGACGGCTCCCTTCACAAGCTTCTTCACACAAACTCCCCTCAAAACACCATGCAACCTCTGTTGGCTTTGAAATATCCCTAAAAATTCTTTCCCTAGACTTGGCAAGCCTGACCATCATTTTTAAAATTTATTAAACCCCGGTATGGAAGAAGTGGCATTTCTGCTTGATCCATCCTGGCTGTAAAGTAGTCAGATATTAAAATGGGGCTCTTTTGTCTTTAAGTTTCACCAGTGGCCCAAAGCCTAAGAATTATGTTTGATTGAGGTGCTAGACCACTAAGCAATACATCCTAAGGACTATGAAATTGATTCTGCCAACATTGTTCAATCTTCATTGTTCAAGAAGACTACAGAGAATGCCTTTGAAAGAGTTGTGGATGCTATTGTTGCACTGACTATTGTCTTGTAACAAATTACATCCAAATCAGTAGCTTAAAGAAGCATTTTATTATGCTCACAGATTCTGTGGATCAGGAATTTGGACAAGGCATAATTCAAATACCTTGTTTGTGCTCATGGTCTAGGGCCTCAGTTGGGAAGACATAATGGCTAGGGGTGACTCAAGGGCTGGGAGCTGGCATCATCTGGAGATGTCTTCTCTCATTTGTCTGGTGGCTGATGCTGTTTGTCAGTTGTGATGTCAACAGGGGTATCAATTGGAACACTTTCACGGGGTCTCTCCTTCTTGCCTGGACTTCCTCTAAGTGTGGCGACCTCGGGGTAATCCTTACCGATTGAAGAAATCAGAAACCTGTTAGACCTGCCAAGCATTTCATTCAGATCAGGAAAGAATAAGTCCAAAAGTAAGTTTGAAAGAAAATGATAGAAAATAATTCACACACTACAGAGTTTAATTTGTTTGATAAATGACTACACAATTTATAATGTCTTTTGAAGCAGATATAAAATAAGAGCTATGGAGTCAACAGAAAACAGGAATTACATAGAAAGCAAAAGCCAGGAGCACCTGGATGGTTCAGTTGATTAAGCGTCTACCTGCCTTTGGCTCAGGTCATGATTCCAGGGTCCTGGGATGGAACCCATATCGGGCTCCCTGCTCAGCAGGGAGTCTGCTTCTCCCTCTCCCTCTGCCACTCCCCCCCACTTATGCTTTCTTTCTCTCATTCTCTCTCTCTCTCTTTCTCTCTGTCAAATAAATAAATAAAACCTTAAAAAAATAAAAAGGAGAGCAAAAGCCATCTGGTGGCTATATTGAGGCAAGCTAAAATCCCTGGACTGCTCAGGGTTAGAATTTTATATTATGAATGAAAAGATTAGATAGTACGATCATTCGGACAAGTCACACACACACACACACACACAAAAAAAAAAAAAAACAGAAGAAAGAAAAACTGGGTTACACTGATACACTGACTCCTCGTTATTTTATTCTTTTCTGTTAAAAATGTATTGGATTCTTTTAAAATTTTTTGGTAATTCCTGGAAGCCCAGGGAGTGTTAAGCAACATGGGATTAACTTAAGAAGCATAAATTATTCTGTTGTAAGAAGACATACATGATCAGTAGCTGAAGTGGCACTAATAAGCCAGAGTAAGCTCTATATGAATCTCTCTTTTCTGCATGCAGTCTGTTTTCTATTTCTTCCCAAAAGCAAGACAAGAAGCTTATATTTTTTTCTTAGGGAAAATTATGTCTTTTATAATATGTCCTATAATTTAAATTTCCTAAAATAGATACATGTTTTGTTTTGTTTTAATGATCAGAAATTCTTCTGTCAGTAGATATATAGGACTTCTAACTCCTCTTCAAAACTCTGGTGAGTATGTGACCCACTTTTAACCAATATAGTAAGGTGGAAGTGACACAGCATGACTTCCAAGGCTACGTCAGAAGAGGCATTACAAGTCCTACTTTGTTTGCTTAAATACTAATTTTGGGACCCCTGAGTGTCACACAGAGAGGATTGCCTTGAGGTCACCACACTTAGAGGAAGTCCAGGCAAGAAGGAGAGACCCCGTGAAAGTGTTCCAATTGATACCCCTGTTGACATCACAACTGACAAATAGCATCAGCCAGCAGACAAATGAGAGAAGACATCTCCAGATGATGCCAGCTCCCAGCCCTTGAGTCACCCCTAGCCATTTTGTCTTCCCAACTGAGGCCCTAGACCATGAGCACAAACAAGGTATTTGAATTATGCCTTGTCCAAATTCCTGATCCACAGAATCTGTGAGCATAATAAAATGCTTCTTTAAGCTACTGATTTGGAAGTAATTTGTTACATGACAATAGTCAGTACAACAATAGATTTTTTGCAAAATATTGACCGATCTGGCTAATTTCTAGAATTTACAAACTCCACCAGTCTCTTTAGCCTATCAGCCCAATTTTCCCTTATACACCTGTTGAGTTGTGTCCCCCAAAACTTCAAATGAAGTCCTAGCTCCAGTACCTCAAAATAGTACCTCAGTATCTTACTTGGTGATAAAGTTTATTACAGAGGTAATCAAGTTAAAATAAGGTTATTAGAATGGGCCCTAATCAAATATGACTGGTATTCTTATAAAAGGGATATTTGGAGACAAGTATATATACAAGGAGAAAGCCATGTGAACATAAAGATGCCCATCTATCAGCCAAGGAGGGAATCCTAGAACAGATTCTTCCCTCACAGCCCTCAGAAGGAACAACTCTGTCAAAGCCTTATTTCTGACTTCTACCCTCCAGCAAATAAAGTTTTTTCTGAAGAATTATAAAGAATAATTTATGCTTTTTAAATTTCTAGCCTCCAATAAATTTCTGTTGTGTAAGCCATCCAGTTTGCAGTGCTTTGTTATGGTATTCCTAGAAAACAAATATAACATCAAAACTAGGGTTAATAGGGAGAATTCCCTAGGTCCAGGATAAGTGCAAGATTTCATAGCATCACATAATCTATTGTTGGAACTGTCCTGATATAGTAGTATCATCTAGAGTAGTCCAGTCATATATGGTCTGCTAGTTGATGTCATTTGTCAGTTGTGATATCAACAGGGGTATCAATTGGAACACATTCAGGAGGCTTCTCCTTATTGCCTGAGCTTCCTCAAAGTATGGTGACCTCAGAGCAACCCTCTGTAGTGACAAGGATATTACTATGCCCCTAAAGCAGCCATTACATCCTTAACCAACTCTGTTAACTATTTGCTGCCAAAATCATCTTGGGATCCTACAGATCGAATTTAATCCACCTTATAGAATAGTCCTTATAGAAAGTCCTTTACATGTTCTCAGACAGCTGCCTATCTCATCTGATATATTCTTTAACAAAAAACACATCCCCAGTCTCTTACAGATATTTCTCATGTGATATGATCCCATGTCTCTTCACCATCATGATTATTCCCTTCTGAATTTATGTCCATTTATGACAGAACAAGAAAGAAATATTTTACAATAAAAACCATCTGGTAATACCATGGACTACCTTAAATGGCAGTGAGTTAACTATCACTGACAGAAGAGCTTTGAAGATTTACTCAGAGATATTGTAGAAAGATAACTAAATCAGAGAAGATATTAGACTGGCTGTCTTCAAGGATATTTTTCAATTTTATGATTTTATAACATATTGTTATAATGTCTGTTGACACCTAAGATTCTGTTATATTCCCTCAGAAACCATAAAATATCCAGAAAAATGAGGAATTCTTTTCTAATCTTGAAAGGGGAGTGGCCTTTATAAACATAGCCCCAAATATCAAAGCCATAAAAGAAAACTGTTAAGTTTAACTTCATAAAATTGTAAAACCCTGAATGGCAGTAAATAAATAAAACAAAAGCAATGGCAACAGAAAATGGGTCCTGGGATCAAGCCCCACCTCAAGCTCCATGCTTCAGGATTCTCTTTCCTTCTCCCTCTGCCCCAGCCCTTGCTCGCATGCTCAGTCACATGACCCTGGGTTCACAACCTAAGCTGAAACCCAGAGTGGGATGCTCAACTGACTCCACCACCCAGGTGCCCCTAGCATTCCTTTTTAAAAATAAGACCCAGTGTTGTCATGAGTTGAGGGAAATAGAGCTTCCAGATAAGTTCCTAGTCCTGCCAACACCTTGTTAGATACTAAGCAGGGGACCCAGTAGAGCCACACCATACAGCAGTGTTGAGCTTGTGAGAATTTCATGGAGTTTTACCACTTATAATATGATTACTTTTAGGTATGCTTTTAGATATCCATAAAATATTTAAACAATAATGTAGCTATAGTTGTAAGCTAATGTTTACAGTCCAGTTAGACATTGTCAGTAAATTTGTTATATACATTTATTTATACATTCAAAAAGGTAGTAGAATTGAGTAATTTAGATTTTTTTAATTAAAATGGTTTAAAGTATTACACAAAAATAGGCACAATACTTTTTCTTAAAATAGTCTTTTTGCATAATGCTTCACATTTGTTTTTGTAGTTTGCTCTCATTTCTTTGAGAAACTTGTAGAGTACTTTTAGAGCACTTGATAAACCATCACCATGGTTTTATAAGGACATCAGAAAACTAGAGATGACTTGAGAAATGAATCGTATATATATCCTTGAAAACCTGCCAACACTTTCGATCTTGGTTCCTATCTTCCCTTTCAGTGTATATGCCCTAATACCTACTAAAAATCTATAACTGCTTTTTATCTTCTTTAGTTATGGCTATTTTGTGGGTATTTAAAAAGATTTTATTTATTTATTTATTCATGAGAAACACAGAGAGGCACAGACACAGGCAGAGGGAGAAGCAGGCTCCCTGAAAGGAGCCTGATATGGGACTCGATCCCAGATTCCAGGATCATGCCCTGAGCCGAAGGCAGACGCTCAACCACTGAGCCACCCAAGTGACCCAAGTTATAGCTATTTTTATACCATGATCTGATTTTAGGCCAGACTTACTCCTAGCATTCCCTAAAGGGTCATCCCTTCAATATCTTCTCCATCTCCATTTCCAAGTCCTGATTCTTCCTGGTCTTCCAGGTCCTTCCCTCTCATAAGAAATATCTAAAAATGTGATTTTCACAAACTAAACACACCTGTAAAATGAGAGCCAGGTAAAGACACAGAACACTACCAGTATGCCTCATGGGGTAGTTTACTCAAAGTCTAGATGAAAATCTATTAAAATCACTTATTTATTCTATCAATATTATAGTGCATCCATAATGCTGGTCCCACTTCCAGATGCTAGTGCTACCCTGGAAATCCATGAAGCAAATTTTTACTTCTGGCTCTGCTATGTTCTTGCCATTTTGATCTTAACTGGATTAATTAATATTTCTAAGCCTCAATTTATTTGTATGTATATGGTATTAAAACATTCCTAAGGTTTTCTAATTACCTAAGGGTAAGCTTTTATTGGGAAAATATGAGTTAAGAGGGGAAAAGACATAGATTTCCAGTAAAGCATAATTAATTAGGCATATTTCTATTCTCTTTCCTAAATCCCACAAAAAATGAATAAAAAAGAAGAATGAAAAAGAGATGTAAGAAAGGAAATTGGAGTATAAGAAAAAACAAAAATAGGCAAGAGCAAATGAGAACTATTTCAACAAATTTATTAAAAAAGAAGATGGAGAAGGGATAACTAATTTAGCAATGTAACCTGTAACCTAACTGCAGAGACATATGCAAGTAAACAGCCAATTTGTTCTCTGGAGGCTCAGGTTTAGGATATTTGAGTTCCCATGGAACATTGTGCAGGGGAAAGTATAGCTCAAGCTAAAACCAAACAAGGGCCTAGTCCAGAGTCTGTGTGTGTGTATACAAAGCAGATAGAATTCTAGGTCCCCATCCCATCTCACTCATAAAGGACTAGAAAATAACTCAAAGAAGCACTGGACTCATGAAACCAAAGAACCATGTGGGGAATAGAATTAATTTAATAGGATTAAGTGAAAATCTGAATACTGAAAGCTGAGACTTTCAGCCACTTTTTTCTACCCTACTTTCAGGATAGCAGCTACACATACACACCCACTCCCTCACATTTACCCCCACTTCCCAATTCATGTTGCATTTAAATATATTCAAAATGTTGCTGACAAGCATATGACAGAGATGTAATATTTGGAAAAATTAACAAAAGGATCTTAGCAACTTTAGTAGATGAAAAGATGAGAGAATTATTATTAACTTCAGGAAAAAGTATTCCATGAGAAAGAGGTGTGGTGTATAACATGGCTTAAGAGTGCATAACATTTGCACAGTCATAATAATGTTAACAGCGAGTATTGATTTAGCTCTAAATTATCATGTACTACATTGGAGGTAAGGGAAGGAGAGTGGTTGGACGTGGGAGTGTGCTAAGTATGATTGGTCTTCAATATACATGCTCACCTTTTCAATATACCTCCTTAATTACAGGGGCCTGGGAAGCTAAAAATGGCCATATTTTCCAAATAGCCTTGAAGCTACAGCTCTGGATACAACTAAGTTCTGTCATAAGATGCACTTGCTTGAGATTTGGAAGGCCACAGTGTGCCAAAGGCCATTTCCTTGTGGCTGTGACTACTGGTAAACAAGGTTGAGCAGATAAGAGTGTTTGCAGGGGACAGACTTCACATTCCACTGTCTATTTAGGACTTTATGGGTGTGCCATGCACTGTACTCTATCTGGTATGCCATTGAATCCAATAGTCCTGGGCTGGCCTTTGCCTCGCATTCAATTATTGCCTGCCCCATCCCCCAACAGTTTGGTAATCACCTAGTTCCCTGCTTGAATGCCTACAAGAGTCACAGTTTCCAGAACTGAACATTGGTACCGGGAGAAAACCTATATCCCAAATGACAAATTGAGAAACAGCAGTATGAGCACATTATTTAGAAATCTAGAATTTCTTACCAGGGAAATCAGCTAACAGCATGGGACTGAGTAGCCTTGGGGATACATAGAAGTGAATATAATTTATATATCATACTGCAGGTATCCTAAAAGCATAAACTGGATTTGGCCTCATTCATCTAAGATTATTGTCATAAAATTAAAGGTAACATTACCATAGGACAGTTTTACAGTTTTAAACATACACATATGCCAATTCTCTTCTCTCAAAGTTTTTCCTATATCGGGTTTGTAGTATTCATATAGCCAAGGGAAGAAATATATTCAAGAATGTCACTATATGTCTCACCAGACATCCCTTCACTGACCTCTGAAAATAGAAGAATTGCTATGTATTAATACAGTGTTTTGATGCTTTCTTTTAAACCTCCGTATACAAAGAGTCTTACACCTCCCTTCCCCCAGATCTCCAGGAATTTTCAGGAAGCTTGTCTCTGATCATTTTTTGGTTCTGTTTCTAACTGAATTACCATTTTGCATTTGCTAATTCTTGCAGCTTGGATGGGTTCACATAAGGAGCTTAGCTCCTTTTCTTGCTTTTCTTCATCCCATTCCTTCAATCATACACACACACACACATACACACACACCACACACACACAACCACTCATTCATATACTTTGACGGGTGCTTTCGAGAGAAGCTGATGGTCAAAGTTTGGGGAAAAAAGAGGAAATTTACTTTGGAGAAAATATAAGCATCTAAAAAAATAAAGTTTTACATTCTTTTTCCTAAAAGACCTGTGATCTTTTCTACATTTGCTTCCTGCCATGCTGTTCAGGCTTCTAGGTCTTCTCTCTCAGGCTCCATCCCTCACAGGAAGAAAAAAGTCATATATTCTTATACGGAAAAATTAAAGTCACGCCAACTTTCTCCTTCAAACTCATCTCAGGGCTTCCCATTAACAGTGTAGGAGTCAGCAGAAACTTTAAAATTACAGCTGTCAGGTCAGCCATGGAACATTTTCAGAACAAAGTCAAAACTTTCCCCAGGGCAGGTTTCTAGGAAGGGAGGTTTTAATTCACATTGCATGAAGAATGATTTTCTGACTATCAGAAAAATAAAATAATGAAATGAATGCCAAAAAGAAATGATAATGCATCATGTTTGAAAATATTATGAAAAGATAAATAATAATCTCTCTTGAATGATTTAAGGAACATTTTGATTATCATTTTGCCACTGTGTAATAAATCTTTATTCATTGCCTCCCTTAGGAGCACGTAGAATAAGATTAGGTAAAGAAATTCAAAGTTATCCTTGAAAATAAATTCCTTACTCTGTGTGTGTGTGTGATGTGTTTTTATTTAATAATGTCTTCATATCATTAAAATTTTTTCTGCTTTGGCAAACATGTCATTGGCAATATTTTCCAATCATCTTTGTAATATTTTGATTTCTATAAGAGCAGTTATTGGATTATTAGCATAACTAAAAAACATTTTCATTCAGGAAACTAGTTTTTAAAATTGCAGAGAGCTATCTTTTTCTTCCAAAAACTATACTTATTTCGTTTTGTGGACCCACTTTCCTCATTAAAGACTGAAGCCAGCAGATGAAAGAAGCTGAAAACTGAAAGGTCAAATCCCCGGAATATGTATTTATTGCTTCCATTTAGTAATAAGAAATATATAAGTGAATTTGTGATTTTTTTTAGGCTTTTTAAATCAACTTAATGGGTTAATTTACATGTCAGAGGATTCATCTGTTGTAAGTATACAATTATTTTTAGCAAATTTATAGGGCTGTGCAGCCACCATCACAATCCAATTTTTAAGCATTTCCATCACCCACAAAAGCTTCCTGATACCCATTCTCAGCCATTCCTATTCCTACTCTCAGTCCCAGGCAACAACGGATTTATTTTTTGTCTCTAGAAGTTTGTCATTTGTTAATATTTCTTATAAATACTATATGTAGTTTTCTGTGTTTGACTTCTTTCACTTAACATAAGTTTAAGGTTCATCCATATTGTAGTATGTATCAATAGCTAAGCGTTTTTGTTCCTAAATATCTCATTGTGTGGATGGATATACCATATTTTGTCTAACCATTCAGCAGTTCATGGACTTCTGGATTGTTACCACTTTTTTGGCTATTATAAAGCTGTATAAACATTCATGTGAAATTTTTGTATGGATACAAGATTCTAATTCTCTAGTTGCTGGGTCATATAGCAATTCTATGTTTAATTTTTTTTTATTACTTCCAAAGCAGCTGCATCATTTTTGTATTCACACCAGCAATGCATAAGAGTTCCAACTTCTACATATCCTGACAAAACTTGTTATTGTTACTGTATCATTATTATTATTATAGCTATTTTGGTAGGTATGTAGTAGTATCTCGTGGTTTTACGTTGCACTTCCCTATTGACAAATAATGTTGAGCATCTCTTCATGAGCTTATTAGCCATTTCTTTTTTTTTTAAGATTTTATTTATTTACTCATGAGAGACATAGAGAGAGAGAGGCAGGCAGAGACATAGGCAGAGAAAGAAGCAGGCTCCATTGCAGGGAGCCCAATGTTGCACCGATCTGGGACCTCAGGATCACGCCCTGGGCCAAAGGCAGACATTAAACCGCTGAGCCCCTCAGGCGTCCCTTATTAGCCATTTCTATATTTTCTTCATGGAATGTTTATTCACATCTTTTTGCCCATTTTTAATTGAGTAATTTGTCTTACAATTATTGGGTTATAAGTGTTCTTTATACAGTCTGGATGCAACTACTTTACCAGATATATTATTTGCAAATATGTTCTTCCAACCTGTGACTTGTCTTTTAATTTTCTTAAGACTTTCAGGGTTTAGGGCAGCCCAAGTGGCTCAGCGGTTTAGCACTGCCTTCGGCCCTGGCCTGATCCTGGAGACCTGGGATCAAGTCCCACATTGAGCTCCCTGCATGGAGCCTGCTTCTCCCTCTGCCTGTGTCTCTGCTTTTCTCTCTCCCTCTCTCTCTCTCTCTCCATGTCTCTCATGAATAAATAAAATCTTAAAAAAAAAAAAGACTTTCAGGTTTTAAAATGGGGGAAAAAAAACATTAACTCAATATTATGTAAGAAAGATACTTAATCTCCTAATAACTTTATTTTTTAAATCCTCAAACACAAACTTTAGACCTTCTGGGTAATAATGCAGAGTGAATTTAACTGGAATTAAAGTCTACCTCCTAAAGGATAAACTATAATGCAAGAAACATCTTTTATAATAATATGCTTTGATGTAAGACCAGTGGTTTACAGCCAACTGGCTTGCATGAGGTGAGGGTGGGAGGTGATATGTGTGGAGATCCTGATTTATAAGCATTTCCAATTTCCATGGTGTAAATACTTCCCCTGTACTATTCTAAGGTACTAATGTTGTAACAAACAGCTCACAAAATACTTGAACATTTAGCTATTGTATCCAGAGAGCCAGAATAAGCTGCCTCTAGTGCACTACTGAATATCTATGATTGGACTGGTAATAAGAAGTCTGGAAGAGAAATTCCTTTTTTTTAAAAAAAGAAAAAAAAAAGCAACTGCTTTGGAGGCATTTATTTGCAGATTACTAAGAAGTGACTGACACTTCACATAAGAATGAAAGGAAGAGGAGTTTTTAGGAATCCAAGTCTACAGATTATAAAAAAATATAAGTAAATTTCACACAGGATAAAAACGAAAATAGAAGTATTTTCTGGAACAGAAAATGGAGAATATTTTCTAACAGTGGTATCACTACTATTAATCAGGCTAATCTACTGGTGTGAACTATGATAGCTGTATGGAACTCATTCCATGTGGTTTGAGTGGCACTGACCTTTCCCATCTCCCTATAGCTGCAAATACACAACCCTTGTCATCCAGAGCTCTCCTTGAACTTTTGCTGGAAGGAGCAAGAAAAAGGTCTACTCTTCTTGCTGCAGTCACAGGGCATGAGGACAATAAAATCCTGGAGTTGTGGTTTCTCAAATGGTAGACCACTCTTCTCCCACTAGTGATGGGATTTGAGAGGATTAAAAAACATCAACTCTCCCATCTCTCTACAGTGCAAAACTGTATTCCCCCTGGCTAGGGTGCTGATATAGAAGTAATCCAATTAAAACCAAATTTAGGACTTTCAATTCTCTCTTTCCCAGGAAGGGACCTAGTGGCCTCTAGCAGTCTGAGAAAAGTCAGCCTAAAGATAAACCTAACACAAAGAGGATGGCAAAGCCTACAGATTCTCAGAAAAGGGCCCAAATTCCTGATAAAGCTATTCTTGAAAATGGTGTGTGAATAAATAAGTCTTTCTCTCTCTCTTTCTGGTCAGTTTAAAATCAATGATATTTTACTTACAACAAAAGCTTTCCTATCTGGTTCAACATCTTTCCACCCTGAGTTGTTCTGTTTTTTTCAACTCTTGGTACCATTGCTAAGGATACCACTGCCAATCCCTTTTTGGAATTTTGTCCTCCTGAGCTTCAACCTTTCACTCCTCTTCTGCTCTTTAAAGTATGCAGCATATCCACAGAAACAAGCATGGAGAGACATAAACAGCACAGAACATTGCTATCGATCCAGAACCATTTCTCCTTTTTTCACCAGCAACCTCTTTTCATGCAGATTTATGTAACCCAATTTTGGACTGTATGCTGACTCTAACCTTGCACACCATCAGTACAGGGCATCTGCTAATTATTCACTAACTCACTTTGGAGAACTCTGATCCCATGGGTAAGAAACATCCTGCTTTGGAGCCCAGCTCAGGCTCCTGAGACTTGTCCAGGCTGAGCCCACAGAACACCCTTGGCAAAGAGGGAATCACCTATTGAAGAAACCTCGCCCCTTGTAAGTAGGGCCAGCCCTAATCCAGAGGCAGCCCATCCAGGCGCCTTCCTGAAATTTTAGCAACTAAAAGCATTCTGTTTACAATAAGAAAACCATTTCCCCCCCCACACCCTGATTGGAATGTCCCTGAATAGGTTCATGTTGACCCTCTGTGAAATCAATAACCTGAATGCTATGCGACTCCCGAGGTTCTTTTGTATTTAAGCGGTTTTTTGTTGTTGTTGTTGTTCCTTTTGCCTTTAAAAGATACCTGTAATTGCTAATCGGGGCTCTCTTCCTCTTCGGAGGCGGAGAGCCCGTTTGCGCAAACGTCCAATAAACCCTCTTGCTAATTGCATCTGCCTGTCTGGGGTCTGAGTCTCTGGGGCGTCCCCCGGGACACGTTGGCACCCGTGAGCCAGGGTCCAACACTATGTGTGTCAGCACCTTCTACCAGTTCCCTTACTGCCTTTTCAACAACTCTTATTTTTTTTTTTTAAAGATTTATTCATTTATGATAGACATAGAGAGAGAGAGAGAGGCAGAGACACAGGAGGAGGGAGAAGCAAGCTCCATGCCAGGAGCCCGATGCGGGACTCGATCCCAGGACTCCAGGATCGCGCCCTGGGCCAAAGGCAGGTGCCAAACCGCTAAGCCATCCAGGGATCCCCCCAACAACTCTATTTCAATTCTTTTCAATAGCTCTACCTGTCATGCCTACTTCCTAAACATTAGCACTTCCCCAGGTTTCGTGCCATATAGTAATCCCAATTTTTAGTCAAATAAAACTAAACCCACAGAAATTGAGTGACCTGTTTGAGTCCAAAGGGACAAAGTCAGACTTGGAATTCAAATTTCTATAGCCCAGGGAAGTGTATTGTTTACTTCTACAGCAGGTGGAACAGCCTTTGTTGAGCAAACTCCATGGAGTACTTTATATTTGATCCCGGGAATGATATTTTAAGCAGAATATTGATATTATATGTCACTCTAAGAAGGAAAGATCCAAAAGCCATTTTCAGGTGAGGATATTAAAGGGACTAAGAATTATCTCTTAGGAAGAAAACTCATAGGAGAGAGCAGACAGCTGTCTTAAACATCTGGGTTATGTAAGGAAAACCAGATTTATTTCATGTTTCTCATGAGAAAGATTAGCAACAATGAGCAAAAGGTACAATCAAGTCAATCTGGGTGACATACATAATAAGAGAAATTTCCAATAAGAATTGTTCCCAAATGTTACCTTGTGATGTGGTGAGCTCCCATCAGTAAAAGATTTTAAGCAGAAAGTAGATGTCAAGAAGTTACAGATATAGGAGACACACACTCCTGATTTGAATGATCAGAAGGCTTCTAAGACTCCAGATCCTTTTTAAATTCTAGAATGTGTCTCAGATGAAATGCAAGGAGTAAAATTTTAATTGGTGCTCCTCAAATTTCAGTGTGCATAACAATCACCTGGAGAGCTAGTTAAACTGCATACTCAGGGCCCCACCCCACAGAGATTCAGATTTAGTCAGTCTGAGGTAGAGTCCAAGAATTTGCTTTTCTAATAAACTCTCAAATGATGCTAATTCCGCTGGTCCAGGGACCACGCTTTGAATAGATCTATAAATCCTAAGTATTTATTAGATATTTGTGAAGAGATGAAAGAAAATGAAAAGGCTTTGGCAAGCGAAAAGGGAAATAAAAAGTAATGTGCACTTGGCATTCATATAGGAAATAAAACAGTGTAATGACTACTTCAAAGGAAAAAATCCTTCCAAAACATAGGCCACATCTACCCGACAGTATAAAAACATTTGGAGAGGAAATTAATTGGTACATATGGTTGTGGGTGTTCATTTCTAACCATACTAAACATTCCATCAAAGCGTTTCTTTTACTCATTCGGTTAAGAAATTCCAATGAAATGATGCCATGTAAAAACTTTCTATTTGGAGTCAGATATCAACTCAGACCCACGGTCTCTTCTGCTTATCTCTAACACCTTCTTTAGCAATTCCATTTGGACCATAAAAAAACTGAGGGTGAGTTTGTCAGAAGTAATAGAGTGCTATTTGGGATAAATAGTATAATTCAACTTCTAAGTGCCTTTACCATTGAAATGGAAATCTGAGGCAATGACTTTAAAAACATAAGCTCTCCAATGGCAAAAGGAAATCCTTATCCATCCTTCAAAGTTCATCAAATTGCACTCCCCTATTAATTCTTTACTGATCCTATCAACAGACTGTGAGCTCCAAATCCTTATCTCATGTTCAGATGTTTTTCTTTAAAAAAAAAAAAAAGTTATTTATTTGACAGAGAGAGAGCACAAGCAGGGGGTGCTATAGGAGAGAAGGAGAAGCAGGCTCCCCGCTGAGCAGGGAGCTTGGCTCAGGGCTGATTTCAGGGTCCCGGGATCTTGACCTGAGCTGAAGGCAGACGCTTAACCAACTGAGCCACCCAGGTGCCTCTCTTAAACACTATATGCTGAGTTGCAAATGTTATGTGTTGCATCAGTATAGGCCCAGTAACACAGTGGGTTAAACAGAGTGTATAACATAAATAATTATTAAATTCTGATACATGACTATTTAGGAACAAGTATAAGGAAGCTAAGTGGTAGCTTAGGGTGGAGGGAGAGTAGCCATGGAAGAACAAAGTTGAAAAGGATTCCTCTCCCTAAGGCTGAGGTTCAGATCTCACTGGAGAAGATACAGTTTAGCCCACTGGATAAAAAAGGAGTTCACTAGTTTGCCCTAGCCAGGGCTAATTGGGGTGATGGGGAACAGGAAGTATTCCTCTGAGGATAGCTGATCAGCAGCCAGAGGTGTGGGTGTGTACAACGGAAGGGGGCCTTGGGAACAGGCAGTCCACAGGGGCTGGAAGAGGGAGTGATGGCTCCTGGAATGAAAATCCTCCAGGCTCCTGACAATCCACATGCAGGCCTGCACAGGGAATTAGAGCACTGATGTGGGCAGGAAGCCTTCAGGACACCAGTCTCTACGTCAAGGAGGGGGGTGCTATGGGAATCTTATTACCAGGCTAGACTGAAGCTGCAAGATCACCTACTGATCACACATTCCAGGCATATGGCTAAAGCAGAGCTCCACCAGATGTCCTCATGCACTCCACCAGCTGGAAATAGCAGGAGACACCCTCCTAAAAGCCTCTACTGAGAAAGCTTGGCATCATGCTTACTGTAAAAAAGAGGTACTTAAAAGAATTCTGTCCATTTCAGCATATACTGAAGAACAAATTTCAAGGTAAGAGGTAATAAGTTGATAATTGACACATTTGTGTAATTCCTAGATTGTTGGTTCTTTTAAGACTAAGAACTATGTTTCATCTTAGTAGTCTCTGTGGTGCCTAATTTTTACAATAAACTATGCCTTAGTAAATATTGAGAATTTCCAGCTGTCTTTTTTTCTTCTCTTTTTTTTGCAGAAAGTGACAAGATGATCCTAAAATTTATATGGAAATGTGAAAGACCCAGAATAGCCAAAACACTCTTGGGGTAAAAAAGAAGTTGAAGGACTTATATTTCCTGATTCCAAAACTTATGTCAAAGCTACAGTGATCAATAAAAATTAATAAAATTACAATAAAATACAATAAAAATACAAACCAATGGAAATTCATTGAGACTCTAAAAATACATCATGAAGTTTGTGGAAAAATTGGTTTTTGACATAGGTACCAAACTATTCAAAGGGAAAGAATATCTTTTCAACACATACTACTGCAACAACTGAATATCCATATGCAAAGATTCAAAAGAATGAATTTGGAGACCTACCTCACATCATATAGAAAAATTCACTTTAAATTGGTCTAAATGTTTAGAACCAAAACAATAAAAGTCTTAGAAGAAAAGATAGGAGTAAATCTTCTGACTTTGGATGAAGCAATAGTTTCTTAGCTATGAAAACAAAAACAGAAGTGTCAAAATAAAAAAAAAAAATACATTGGGGCACCTAGGTGGCTCAGTGGTTGAGCGTCAGCCTTCAGCTCAGGGCATGATTCCAGGGACATCAGATCAAGACCTGAATCAGGCTCCCCATAGGGAGCCTGCTTTTCCCTTTGCCTGTGCCTCTGCCTCTCTCTCTGTGTCTTTCATGAGTAAATAAATAAAATACTTTAAAAAATAAAATTAAAATAAAAAGTACATTGGATTTCATCAAAGTTGAAAACCTATGTGTTTCAAGAACATCAAGAAAGTTAAAGACATTCCACAAAATGGGAAAAAGTATTTGCAAATCATGTATCTGATAAGGGACTTGTATCCAGAATACATGAAGAACTTGTACGAAGCAACAACATAAAACAAATGATCTAATATTAAAACTAGTCATAGACTTAAACATTTTTCCAAAGATACACAAATTGCAAGGAGAACATGAAAAGAGGCTCAATATCATCGTCATTAGGGAAATGCACATCAAACCCACAATGATCTACTCTCTCATACCTACCAGAATGGCAATAATCAAAAAGACACTAATAAGTATTGGGAAATATGTGGAGAAATTGGAACTTTCATATATTGTTGGGACTGTAAAATGGTGAAAAATGATCTCATAGTTTTTCAAATGTTTAACATAGAGTTACCATATGACCATGAATTCCATTTTTAGGCATATAAAAGAAAAATGAAAACATACATCCACATAAAAACTTGTACGTGAATGTTTATGGCAGCATTATTTACAATAGCCAAAAAGTGAAAACAACTCAAATGTCCATTACTTAATGAATGACAACAAAATATGCTATAACTGTAGAGTGAAATGCTTATGCTGTAATTAAAAGGAATAAAGAATTGATACATGCTAAACATGGATGAGTCTTAAATACATTATCCTAAGTGAAAGCAGTCACACACAAAAGACTACATATAATTCTATTTATATTAAATGTTCAGAATAGAAAAATTCAGAGAGAAAAAAAGTAAATTAGTCATTGTCAGGGGCTGGAGGGGAAAGGAGAATGGGGAATGCCTGATAATGGATATGGTGGGGAGAGATTAAAATGCTCTAGAATTAGGTAGTAGTGATAAACACACAACATAGTGCACATGCTAAAAACCATTGGATCACACACTTCAGAGTGAACTTTGATATGTGAATTATCTCAATAAAGCTGATATTTATTTTGAGAGCTAAGATTTCAATATTTACTTCCATTTTCTTCTTTCCTTTCCAAGTACAGTTACAGTCAAAGAACCTGTATTGAAAACATAAAATTTCTCTTTCTTTTCTTGGAACAATGAGGATATATAGAAAACTGGAATGTAACAATCATTGACTTCAAGTTTCAGACATCCTTTTTTTTTTTTTTATTCATGAGAGACACACAGAGAGAGAGAGAGAGAGAGAGGCAGAGACACAGGCAGAGGGAGAAGCAGGCCCCATGCAGGGAGCCTGATGTGGGACTTGATCCCGTGTCTCCAGGATCACGCCCTGGGCTGAAGTCAGTGCTAAACCGCTGAGCCACTTGGGCTGCCCCCAGACATTCTTATTAAGATTTCTAATTACAGTTATGGTTGTCAAGAACTTTGAAAACTCATGAAAACAACTGAGACAGGAGAGACTATGGGGCTAGATAACCAATGGAAGAGAAAACTTAAGCAAGCCACTTCATCTCTTTCGGGGTTTCCAATTGCTCACCTGTGAAAGAGGGAAATTGGGATAGATGACCTCCAGCATCTACATGTCTCCCTGGAAAGTTAGCTTTAGAATCAAATTTTCAAAGGCCTTTAATGTTCATGAATTAAATAAATAGTAATAAGGATTATTTCTAACAAAAAATTTTATTAAATGTGGAATTATATATTACACTTTTCTTTTTCTCCTGTAAACCTGTGTCTTTTTATCACTAGGCTAAAATATATAATTCTAACCCTGTGTGCATGTGTATTATATCACATTTTTTTAAAGTTACTTTTGTTTATTTGTTTATATTTATTTACTTATTCTTGAGAGAGAGAGAGAGGCAGAGACACAGGCAGAGGGAGAAGCAGGCTCCCTGTAGGGAGCCCGACGTGGGACTGGATCCCCGGTCTCCAGGATCACACTCTGGGCCGAAGGCGGCGCTAAACCGCTGAGCTACCTGGGCTGCCCTATTATATCATATTTGAATTTTTATGTATTCTTTGAAGGAATCTTTACCCACTTGACAACTTGGCCTTCTGATTTCTATATATATACTTATGCATACTTTGATTACATAGATTTCATTTTTCTCTGTGTAAAGTTAAAATACAGGCAGCTAAAAAAAGCATGAGCTATTTCCGCCAGCCCTCTCCTGGGACTTTGTTCCCAAGTTAGGCAGTTATTTAAAATTGAGCAATTGTACTGCCTTTTCTTCTAATGGTTATCATTTCAAAAACTCATAGCACTTAAAAGACAACAACAACAAAGAATAAAGCAAGCGTCCCTCAGCTGGTCAGTGTACTCCCTTGAAACACAGCAGATACTCTTCTATCTATCTATGTTTGGATTTAGGTATATATTTAGACTCTTTATCCTAGGGAGCTGAGTGCTTTGCACTCTGAAAGCACGTGTTCTCCTATTAATCATCTTAAGAAACCATTTTTTCCCTTCCCCCTTCAAGAAAAAGTATAAAGGCTAAGAAAAAATAATTTGATCAGACCAGATAGGGAGTATAAACCAGTAAGAAAAAAAAACATGGTAAATCAAGTTCCTTGAGTCTTTATGTCCATCTGCTCTCCATAAAAGATCACTGCCTACTCACAAAGCTCTCCTTGATCATTGCAGTCAAAATTAACCCTGCCTTTCCTCTGTGTACTCACAGTGTTACTTGAGACTCTGTTTAATGCTTATTTTATTCTGCTATGCA
The DNA here is from genome assembly GCF_018345385.1 of Vulpes lagopus. Taxonomy (NCBI): domain Eukaryota; kingdom Metazoa; phylum Chordata; class Mammalia; order Carnivora; family Canidae; genus Vulpes; species Vulpes lagopus. Next base: position 107,969,313 of record NC_054829.1, read on the forward strand.
TTATATTACTTAAATGTCTGTCTCCCCTATCAGAATTGTATTTCCTTGACTAATGTGTCAGAATACCACTAAGTCACATCGAATAGAAACTGTCTCATTTCCCAATTTAAATCTCTCCAAATTCTCCTAAAATGGGAAAGGATATCTACTCTATATTTATATTCCTTGAATAGCTCTTGATCATAGTAAAATGATTTCATGAAGGAGGTTTCAATACAGGTGATTGAATTAAATTCACCCGTGAGGTCATCAGTTAAACCATATGAAATGGCAATTTCCTCAGGTCAAAATTTAGTAAGAATTCTATTACCCTGGCCCAAATGCATATCAGAAACCCACTGTTCGAGTGTCAGCTTTTTGTCTTCCTGTAGATGGGCTCTCCTATCAGGCACCTCACATTCAAGTAAATTTGTCAACATTTTATGTGGGTCAATTTAATAATATTTCACCAGAATATAGAACTATATTCATTATAAAAGCACTATATGACATTAATTTCCTCCTATTTCTTACAGACTTGATATTTAAAAAGTGTAACAAGGTAGGGTACTTGGATGATGTTCAGCATGGAGTCTGCTTGGGATTCTCCCTCTCCCTCTGCCTCTCCTGCTCATTCTCTCTCTATCTCAAATAAATAAATAAATCTTTTAAAAAAAAGTGTAACAGGGCAACAAGGCCAGTTACTTGTGAATGGAATAAAAGGTAAAACAATGCTCCTTAGTCTTCTGGAGCAATATAGTACCTTTGAAAATACGAACATATTTCCCAGAAACACACACACACACACCATTTTGCACATAGTTTCAGCAGGTTAATAGATCTTTTCGTCCCCCCAAAGCCATCAATTAATAACTCCTCTTCAAGAGAACTGCACTCAGAAGATTAAGAAAGTGTTGAGTAATTGCCAGATTCCAGTCATTTCCAAATTTTAGAACCAGAGAAAAAACATAATCTGTTTTGGCATCTACCCGGTCCACAAACTACTAGATGGTTGCTACTCTTTGCCTGTATAAATACAATTAGAGTGGAAGATTGTGTAATGTATTGTACAAACTGAGACATTTTTGAGGGTGAAAAGAGCATTAATAATTACAGTAAGACAAATATTTCTGTTAAGAAAATATTATCATTAAATATTTAATATATCAGACTTCTATTGTCCAGATAACCATCTCATTTTTCACAAAGAACTAATGTCCATCACCATAAAAAAATGACCAAATTTATGGATTTTTTCCTTTCATATTTCAAGTGGATTAAGTCAGTTAAATATATAGGACTTAGTCTCCTTACCAGTAAATCCATAGGTAGAATAGATAGATGTTCTCTTAAGGTTTTTTTTAAAGATTTTCCAGCTCTACCATCCTATTAATCCAATATGGAAGTGCTTTTTATCAGAAATGTTTCTATGTAAAGTTTTCTAATCTTCCTGATTAGAAAAAAAAAAGATTTTTAAAATCACAGTATATTTGTAAAAGGCAAATAAGCTTAATTGATTAAAAGTCACTAATGGTTTACAATCTACCAAAACCTAATTTTGAAACATAAATTGTTAAAATGTATTATTACTGACAACCATATAACTAACATGCATATATACTATATGCCAAGCACTGTGTTAATAAGCACATAATGTATTTTCTTATGTAATTATCACAAAGAGGTACATATCTTAGTCCCACTCTATAGACAAGGAAAACAGAACTTAAATACTTGACTGAGGTTATACTGCTAGTAAACAACAGAATCAAGGTGAAAACTCAGTCTGACTACACAGCTTTGGCTCCTCATTGCTGCTAAATTAAAGCTAATGTATTTACTAAGTAATGTCCCTGGCTTTGAACTTAGCTGTCATTTCACCAGTACCCCTGAGGTTAAAAAAATTACATTTCCTAGGTGTCATAAAAGATCCCTCTTTCACAATCACTTCATTGCTTATTATCATGGTAAATGATAAAAGCCACTCTCTTGGTTTAGATGGGGAGAATATAGTATATTCAACTACTGTTAGTACATATTAAATATATCAAGTCTGTTGAGACCAATCATCGAAGGAGTAATTCATAATGAACTATATTCTTGAATATGAAATAGCTGCAATCGCGAGGGATGTGACTCCATCTGAAAGGATTTTTAAAATGACAACCTAGAAATTATTCTATATTTTTATAAGTAGTACTTAAAATCAAGTCCTATTTAAGTTTTTTTAAATCTTAAAATATAATTTAAATGTGAAATTGTCAATTGCTTTTATTTTTATTTTTTTAATAATAAATTTATTTTTTATTGGTGTTCAATTGTCAATTGCTTTTAGTATTGAGAAATTACATTAGCCCAACATACAGTTCCTACTAATACCATTCTTTTTTTTTTTTTTTTTTAATCCATGTGAGACACAGAGAGAGGCAGAGGGGAAGCAGGCTCCAGCAGGAAGCCTGATGTAGGACTTGATCTGGGAACTCCAGGATCACGCCCTGAGCCCTGAGCCAAAGGCAGGCACTCAACCACCGCTGAGCCACCCAGATTCTCCTTACTAATGCCATTTTAAAGACCCCACCTTATATTACCTAAATACCACCAGAGAGAAAGTCATAGACTATAGTGAATTTTTAAAACTAACAATTTTGAGGGGCACCTAGGTGGCTCAGTGGTTGAGCGTCTGCCTTTAGCTTAGGTTGTGATCCCAGGGTCCTGGGATCAAGACCCGCATCCAGCTCCCTAAAGGAGCCTGCTTCTCCCTCTGCCTATGTCTCTGCTTCCCTGTGTCTTTCATGAATAAATAAATAAAATCTTTAAAAAATTAAAAATAAAACTAACAATTTTGAAACCTAGCATTGTAAGTTAACATGAAAGATTATAATGCAGATTTTCCTGGAGATATATGGATACAACAAGCCAAATTTGGGCATCTCATTAAATAACGAAAGTGAATCACTTCACCAACACTTAAATAAAATTGTTGAGGACTATGCCATTTTATATGCTCAGAACTATACAGTAAGTATATAGTTAACAAACATAAACAACCATAGGGTATCTGCCTGTAATTGCCCTCCTTTCCTTACATGAATCGGCCAATTTAGGTCTGGGACAAGGAATTTTTTTTTTTTTTTCAGAATAGAAGTCTTTGAAGACCCTGGGGATGTCCCACTAACTCATTCTGACATTTTCTCAGCTCCAAAACATTTCTTAGTTGTATAAATGCTTTGTATTCCCTGCGAGATTTTTTTTCCCTGTGAGATTTTAAGCACTCAACAACATGGAAGATCTTTTAAGCAAATGCGTGATGCTAGCAAAATAACAAAAATAATAATATCAGAGGATGTAAATACTAAATTAGTCTAGAGTCTTGGTGATCTAAAAGCTATAAACTTTAGGAAATATCTTAGAAAAGACTTAAGTGTTTTTGTGCCTTTCATCTAGCACTTAAGTTCACGTAAATCTTAACACTAACAAATTATAACTAATTTATTTTCCTCCTACAATTATGCTGAGAGTAGTATAAACTTCCATCGGGAGGTCATATCAAATCGGGATGTATACAAAATTACACAAAACTAAAAGTAAACATTTGTGCAAAATGTATCTAATAAAAAGCCAAAGCTGGAGATAAACTGACTTGTAAATTGTATAAAAAAATACGTCCAAAATCAAAGGCATCTTTAAACACAGTCCAGAAATTGTATTAAATCAAAGGCAAAACTTGAAGGTTGTTATAGCACTACTATCCAAAAACTTAAAACCAGCTGGGTACAGGAAAAATAGAGGGAGGTTTCTTCAAAACCACCCACACAGTGGCTGTCTTCCTCCTACCAGGGCTGCCCATAGAGACCAGCTTCCTGCTCAAGCATGAGGAGCACACAGTGCATATGGAAAACTATGGAGTCAGCCAAATTCCCACCCACTTCAGTTCCTATCCTCAGCAGCTCCCTGACAACCCACAGAAACCAATCAGTTCAATGTGATGGCAAGATGAAAGCCGAGACCCACTTCTCCTGTAAATGGAAATGTTTAGGTACATTGCAGAGACTCAACAAAGCCCCCAGAGTAGATTAATGAAACATCAAGAGTTTTAAAAAGCTAAAGTTGAAAAGGAGCATTTTATTAGAAAAGGAGATTTGAGGCATGAAGGAATGGAGTTTTCTTAATTATAAATGGAGAAAGGAGCAAAAGATATTAAGTATAGTTGATCTTTGAATAACATGGGTTTGTGCTCACTTCGGCAGCACATGTACTAAAATTGGAACAAAACAGAGAAGATTAGCATGGCCCCTGTGCAAGGATGACACATAAATTCATGAATAACATGGACTTAGCTATAGAAGCCCACTTAAACACAGATTATTTATAGTGTGATAAGTGTATTTTTTCTTATAATTTTCTTTTCTCTAGGTGACATTATTGTAAGAACACAGTATATAATACGTGTAACATACAAGATATGTGTTAATTGACTATTCATAGTTAAGCCTCCAGTCAACAGTAGGCTATTAGTTGTTAAGTTTTGGGGGAGTCGAAAGTTACATGCAGATTTTTGGCTCCACAAGGGTTGGCACTCATAACCCCTGCATTGTCTTTGTGTGTCAACTGTGGTCACACAAAGAAAACTACTATGAGGAAAGAAATCCCTTTCAAAGGCACTAGGTTATAAGAAAATAAATTGAGTGATGTAAAAAAAATTAAAAGTTTGTCTCTCCAGAATCATTAGTGATTGAATTAAGGTATGCAGAGTTTTCAGAGAGCTGCAAGTATATCCTTTAACACAGATTTAAAACAAATTTAACCATCTAGGGGCCTGAGTGGCTCAGTTAATTGAGTGCCCAACTCTTAATTTCAGCTCAGGTCATAACCTCAGGGTCATGAGATCATGCCCTGAGTTGGGACCCCAGCATGGAGCCTGCTTAAGATTCTCTCTCCCTCTCCCCGCACCTGTGTGTGTCCACTCTCTAAAAAAAAAATTAACCATCTTGAATGCAAATATTTCTAAAATCTACTGTATATCATTTTGACTTCTTAAATGTGCTTATTCTTAAAAGTTTATGATAAGAAACATTGTGCAATGATTTACAAACTTCAACGTGAGATCAGGTGGTAGGTTGACTGATAAGAATCATTTGGGATGCCTAATAAAAAATATAGAGGGTTGCCTGGGTGGCTCAGTGGTTAAGCATCTGCCTTTGCTCAGGGTGTGATCCTGGAGTCCTGGGATCGAGTCCCACATCAGGCTCTCCTTGAGGAGCCTGCTTCTTCCTCTGCCTGTGTTTCTGCCTCTTTCTCTGTATCTCTCATGAATAAATAAAAATCTTAAATATATATATAGAGAGAGGGGTGAAGATTCTGATTTTCTAGGGCAGGAGTAAAGCACAGAAACCTGTGCTTTTTAAAAACTTTCTCAGGTGATTCTGATTCAGAGCCAGTTTCATCAACCATCTATGATTACAGTTTGTGGCACGGAAGATAGGACTGATGAGCTTCGTGCCTCTGATTGTTCTAGTGTAGCTCTGGGTGCCCGGCTCTGTTGAGGGACAGGCCTATTAGGACCTCACATGGCTAAGGCAGAGCTGGCCCTGGCAGGGAGTGCACAGCTCTGTTCCTGGCTCCCTCTGCCCCTGCATCTGTTCTCCTTGTTGGCCAACTCCCTTCTAGAAGGCCTTGTGGCCTGTTTAACAAGTGGAGCTCGCATACCGTCACTTCTTGGGCTCTATTCTTTCTTCCTCAGCCTTCTTCCCTGTTAGGCTGGGCTTCCTATCTCCAGGAGAAGCCCTGCCTTTTGCTTAGAAAGTGGAGGTGGCCCGGCCTCTGTCCACCAAGCCTGGCATCCAGGCAGGAAACCCATTCACACCAGCAGTCTCAGGGCAGCTCCCCTGCTGTAGATGCAGCCATCACCCGGAGATCCCCTTTTTGTCTTTGCCTCTGATTTTTACACAGTATGGAGTAGCCACAGCGAGCAGAGTTAGAGGATGTGCAGACCCTTTGGGGTCCAATAAAGTGTTCGTGTTCATGTTTAAAAAAAAAAAAAAAAACTTGCTTTTTTTTGCAGTTTTTTTTTTTTTTTACAAAATGATTCAGCTTTTATTAATTAGCATCTTAGAAGAAACAAAAGATAAGAGAGCCAGCAAAGCTCTGAACAAACACAATGAAACAGGTGCAGACAGGCCTCAAGAAGCCATTTGAACAGATGGAGGCAACACCCTCCTCGAGTGGGCCCTGACCCAGGGGTGCTCCATGATCTGGGCCAAGGGTAGCCTTTCCAAAGGCTGGTATCTGAGAAGCTTGGAGACTAAGTCCTGGGCCCCCAAAGGTAATGATGGGGGAAATCGTAGGTCTACCTTGAGGATGCGTCTGTAGGTCTCATTATGGGAAGGGCTCTCAAAGGGTGGATATCCTACCAACAGCTCATAGCAAAGTACTCCAATGCACCACAGGTCAACCTTCTCATTGTATGTTCTCCTCTCAATCATTTCCGGGGGCAAGTAGTCCAGAGTCCCACACATTGTCTTTCTCCTCAGATATGGTGTGTGCACAGACCAGCCAAAGTCTGCACTTGCTTAACTATTAGTATTCAGGTAGCTTTATTTGTAATAGTTGCCCATGTCTCAATACACATTGATTTGGCATCTAATATGTCCTAATATTCAAAATGGGCTTTGGTATATAAAGATAAATAAAACATGGTCTGTCAAAGAGTTCATATTCAAATAGGGGAGCCAAATACATAATTATGGTACAGAGAATCAATCCAATAACAGGATGCCATGAAAAACAATCACTGGACAGTGAAAGACATCTTATTCTAGCCAGAGCTTCCTGGAGGACGGCATCTGAGGTGAATCCTAAAGATTGAGATATTAGCCAAGTGAATTTGGAGTGAGAATGAGAAGGGAGAAGTGGGCAATGTACTAAGTCTCCCCCTAATTATACATATAGTATCAGGAGTTGATAGAAAGCAGGGAAGGAGCCGACAGCAGTTCCAAGTTCATCTTGCAGGAAGCAGAAAGCTGCTGTAACATAAAGTCACAGAGTGTCACTATCAGACTTGCATTTCAGTCAGATGTTCTTGGCTGGATAAGTGGTATATAATTTTAAGAAGGTTAAGAAATGGAAGGAGAAAGAGGATTTAGGTATCTATGGAAGAATTCCATGTATGATATATCAGAGCTCTGATAAAGGCAGTGAAAATTGACATGGAAAAGGGAATGCAAATTTGAGAAAAATGGAGGCAAAAAGACAAGATGATTGATTAGATGGGTATGGCAGGTGGGGAGGATAGAAAAGGATTGGGAAGGAAAACAGATCCAAGGATGACTCCACCCATTTGCAAGACTACGGCAAGTAACTTATTCTAAGTGTCATTAATAAAACGTGGAGCCTAGGCGCGCCTGGTGGCTCAGTTGGTTAGGTGGTCAGCTCTTGATTTCTGCTCAGGTCATGATCTCAGGGTCTGGGGATCAAGCCACACGTTGGGCTCCCCTCTGAGCAGGGAGTCTGCTTGAGATTCTATCTTTTTGTCCCTCTGCCCCTCCCCCTGCTCTCTCTCTCTCTCTCAAATAAATAAATCTTTAAAAAAATAAAATAAAAATATGGAATCTAGATGGCCTTTAAGAGAACTTCTATTCTAAAAGCCTATGAATCACTATAATACAGATTACTGTATGATTAAATGATATCCTCAAAGCTTCTTAAAGTTGACCTTACATTAAGTGACTCCTGGACATTTTAAATTCACATACCTATTTGCTAAGTTCTCTCTTGGTTATTTTATCAGCTGTAATAGTAGCTGCTGACAACATGCCTGCTTCCAACAGTTCTTCTCTCTTCTAAGTTTTCTATTTCATATGTATACTGTAGGTATGGAGTCTAGGTAACTAATCTCCCTCTCTTCTGAACTACATAGCACTTCATTTGTAATTCCCTATGACATTTCTTCATTCCACAGTGCTTTTTCTCTTGGTTGTATAAATGTTTTATGTGCCTTGTAAAGGAAAAAGCAACTAAGAATAAAAATGGGTCTCAAAAAAAAAAAAAAAACGGGTCTCCATATTCTTTGTGCACTTATCCCATAAGTGACCCCATACACAATCACACTGCATACAGAACTTAAATAAATCCATTAAGTATCTTTTTGCACCAAAATTGTTAAAATTGTGAATACATTATAAATAAACAGGCTGAGGACCCAAGCAGCATTTTTTTTCCTCAGTAGAGGTACTATAATGTTCAAAAGATTTAATAGTTTTTCAGAAGGTTTTTGCTTAGTTCCTTATTCCTGTGTTCTGCATAGATAATATTAAGAGTCAGAGATACAAAATAGAAAAACATCATTAGCACAGAAAAAACTGAAGATAAGTACGATTTAAGAAAAGAAGCAACTATCAAAAAAATAAATTAACAGGCAGCCCCTGGTTTTGCACATAATGAATTGCTATAATTCTATGTGAGGGTTAAATATTTACATTTTTGTTACAAAAATCCTTTAGATCCGCACATCTCATTAGTGTAATTTGAAAATACATATCTACCAGTCTGTGTCAACTTTGTACTCTTGTCTTCCCTGATAATTGTACCTCACAGATGAACTGAACAAATTAAAGCTAAATAGTGTGTTGTCGATGCCAAAACTCTGCCATGAGGGACATGCCTGATGATTTTGACCTTTGTCAATTACAATTAACTTTATGAGGCCCATACATACTTATAAATGTCTCAACAGAACTTTTATTTTTCTAGCACAGTGCCTGTTTTATCTATTAAAATGTTATATCAAAATTCAATTGAATAGATAAATTGTCACTTGTTCCAAAAAAGAATGCAGTGGGGCCAAACTAATCTATTGACCCTCTTCCTCTAATGCCTCGAAAGAATCATTCTCCAGCTGCTGAACACCAGAGTACACATTTTATTTATATGTCAATTCATATGTAGAAAGTGCAAGTTGGAAAAAGTCTCAGAAATTGTGAGCTAACAACTGCCTACAATTTGAATATTTAAGAAGGTAAGGAATCACTGAATTTTTATTTTTAATTTTTTTTAGATTTTGCTTACTCATTCATGAGAGACATAGAGAGGCAGAGACATAGGCAGAGGGAGAAGTAGGCTCTTTGTGGGGAGCCTGATGAGCGACTTGATCCCAGGACCAGAGGATCATGACCTGAGCCAAAGGCAGACATTCAACCACTGAGCCACCCAGGTGCCCCAATTTTTCTTCCTTTTTTTAATCAATAATATGTCCAATGTGCTGCAGAAGCAGAAAGGAACTGGTTAGTAGTCACAGAAGGCCTAAAATGTACTTGTCTAGAGTCTCTCAAGTCTACTCCCTACTTAAATTCTGTTCTACATGAACTCCAAAAAAGAATTTAACCATTAGGGGCTTACTGCTCCTGCTCTATAATGATTAAACTTTGGCAAACACCTTTTTTGGTCTTACCTTGGTTAATACAAGATGGCAATTTCCCAAAAATAGTTTTAATAGGAAACAAAGCAGAGCAGGAGGCCTAAAAATGGACAAAGACATGGGATGAGTTTTATAGAGTAGGCCTTTTAACCCAAACCTAATCAAAATTTAGAAATGGCTGAATTAGCTCAAACATTGATTATACACCTACTACATGCCTGGCACTTGGTAAAGCACAAAGGAAAACAGTGGATATTCCCTCTAGAAACATATAGTTCAATTAGAGAGAGGAACACATAGTTCCATAGTAAAGGAGTTACTATAATGAGGCAAATGCTAGAACAGACATATATACATATTGGTTTACTAACAGGCTTAATGGAATATTTCATTTAAATCTACTAATTTTTACTCTCAACTCAGTCTTAATAGTATATATTAGCCAATTGTCAAGGTCACTCCCTATTCCTAAAACACGCCTCCTTTTCTATCTAAATCCAAGATGGCAAATACAAGCACTTGTGTCATCTCTCATATTTCCCTTGCCATGGCAGTCATTCTTTTCCCAAAATGTTCTCACAAGCCATCTTATACAGTATACCAGGCAGTCACTAAGAGTAATTGGCACGAGATGAAACCTATCTTCTTCTTTTATCTGGATTTACTTCCACTAGTACCACATTGGCAGATGCTGTTTGAAACTTTCAGCATGGGGTGTGATTTCTTGCCCAGCCAAAAACACATGTTCTTTAATTTCTGTTTAAGCGCTTCACATTCCCTTTTGGGCCAACCACTAATTTATTTCCTATGTTAGGAAGCTTAAGGTCCAAGCTCATCTGTAGAGCAGAAATAACTATATGCTTTCCATATGCAATGAAAAATCACACACATCTCATATTGTTAGTTCTACTCATATAACATTAATACTAATTAATATGTTTTGAGTATGAACTTGAGTGCCAATAATACCCGTATGATGCAAATACAAAAACTGAGGATTATGGGGCACCTGGGTGGCTCAGTTGGTTGGATGTCTGCCTTTGGCTCAGGTCATGATTTTAGGATCTTGAGATCAAGCTCCATGTCAGGCTCCCTGCTCAGTTGGGAGCCTGCTTCTCCCTCTCCCTCTTCCCCTGTTTGTGCTCTCTCTCCCTTTCTCTGTCTCAAATAGGTAGGTAAATAAAATCTTTTAAAATAAATAAATAAAATTATTAGGAAAAAAAAAGAAAAATGAGGATCAGAGAGAGTCAGGATTAGAATTCAGGCAAAGTCAAGACTCTTGAATTGTTAACTTGTACCCTCCACCACCTCCACTCCTCCACTTCTCCAAATCCTTCTAAATGCTCCCAGGTAAGGGTAGCACCCCTCTCAGAAGTCCTTAGTTTTTTTTTTAAAGTCCTTAGTTTTCTTTACACATTATTTTAAACATACATTGAGAATAATAGACTTTCTCAGGAAAACACACACAGGAAAGCAAATATGACAAAACATTAACATCTGGCCAATGTAGAAGAAAACTCTTGGTATTCATTGTACTTTTCCTGCAACTTTTCTGAAGGCTTAAAATCTTTCAAAATAACAAGTTGGAGACAAAAGAGTTATAGACCTAATTTTTGCTGAAGTAAAGGGTTTTAAATTATAGATGCCTTAGAATATTAATAGGACAATTTACATGTTCATTAAAACATTTTTAAAAATTTAAGGAGGAAAAAAAAAAAATTTAAGGAGGGTACAGAAAATAACTGCATGTAATTTAAATATGAGTGATAAAGGAATATGCATCATAGAAAAACTGTTTATATCCTTTTGCTTTTGAGAATAATTGAGAATAATTGTTTCTGTCCTTTTGTTTCTGAGAATAATTGAGAATAGTTGTTCTCTAATAGGAACAATTTGACCAACTGGAATAAATGCAAAGGACAGCAGCCAAGACACACAGGCTAGATCTAGAGGCAAAGTCATATGGAAATCATAGAATTTTAAAGCAGTTAAGAAGTTTTTAAAATTGTCTACTTCAATCTGCTCATTTTACTGATGATGGAATTCAATACCAGACTTTAAATGAACTGTCTAAATTTCTACAATCTGATAACAGCAAAACTACTCATTTCTTCTATATCTCAGTAGAGCCTGTATCATTCTAATTCCTTTATAAAGTGACAAAGTCATCCCAAGATTGCTTATGAGAAAAGCGGTGTGGGGCACAGTGAACATTATGGTGATAGATTCATTGGCCAACATGACTGAAAAAGGCATACAGAGGTAACTTAACTTTTAGAGGAACTGGCTAAAAATGTTCATCTCTCAGTCATATATTCCACTAGGTCAACTTCATTATTAGACTGTAAGATGGTTCTCCTGTAGTTCCAAGTTCATAGCATCACACACCAATCCTGTAGATAAGATTTTGCTTTTCTTAAAATACGAACAAAAGTCCCAGAATTAAATTTTATTGACCCTGATCAGCCTGACTTGGGTCATGTGCCCATCCTTTAACCAATCCCTATGGGAGGTAAAGAAGATCAAATGCATTTGATTTACTTAGTAAAGGTCATATTCCCTGGTCCTGGACTCAGGAATAAAATCATATTCCCTGAAATCACAGACTGAGAGTAGAAGAGAATTGGATCAATTAAAAAAAAAAAAAAGCTGGCATACTGTTAACACAAGAAGTAGGTACAGATAACAAATGGCAAAATCCAAAAATTGTACAACATCTATCCATAAGTAACAGTTGAAAAAATAAAAGTTAAGAGAAGACAAAAATTGCCTTTTAAAAAAACACCCAAAAAGTATCTTGAGAAAAGAAAGACTAATCTGTTTTCTTATACTTCAGGAAAAAATAAGGACCAATAGGCAGAGGAGAAAAGGATACAGATTCAATTCAGTAGACACGAAGAACTTTCTAACAATTAAAGATATCCAGTAACTGAGCAGGTGGCATCATGAAGTAATGAGTTTCCCATAGTTGGAAGCCTTCAAGCAGAAGGAGGGTGACCATCTGTCAGGGATGTTATAGAAGGGATCCCTATACTGGGTGGGAGGTTGCTCTAAACTGCCTGTTAGATTCCTTCCAACTCTAATTCTAAATTATTGAGAACAGCATGAATAAAAGATCCAAACCCATTCAAAAACTAAATTATTCAACAAAAGGTAATAGAACTTTCAGCTATGAAGTTGAATCAAGCAGACTTTGGGTGTCATCCATCCCACTTTATAAGGAAAATAGAAACAAATCTTTAAAAATGATTATTTTTAAATTACAACATTAAAGTTAATTTTACAAGGGAATTTTACCCTCCCCCCCAAATTTTAGAATTTTCTCTTTCAAATTTGATCAGTAGGTTTACATAATTTCACTTCTACCAGACTTACTCCCTAACTGAACAGAGCTAACTTTTGCATTACTCTTTTTATATTCCCAGCTCCTGGGATATAGGATAGCTGGGTGGCTCTGCTACTACCAAGCTGTACTTTTTCACTTAGCATTATATTAAATATGTTTACTACATGTTTAAACATATGTAGTAAACCGATTTGATACAAAATCTCCACTATTAACATTTTAACACCTTATACATTCAGTTGTGTTGGTGTATCATATTTACTCAGCCATTTACCTGTTGAATAGCATTCAGGCTTCTTTGAACTCTTCACTATAGTTCTACCATGAACATCTTTATACAAACAGCCTTTTCCCCTTTTGAATTATTTCCTAGGTCTGGGGTTAGTGGGCCCAAGGCTATGGATATTTTTATGGTTCTAAACATGTACTACCAAAAAGAATGTTAGCAGTTTGCAGTGCTACTAGCAATAACTGAGTTTAACATTTCCTTAAGGCACTGTCCATATTAGCTTCAACATTTTAAAAATTGCTAATATATATTAATTGGTACTTTATAATTATTTACTTTTTTCCCCTCTACTAACGAGTTGGAATAGAATTCCCATATATTTTTTTTTAAGCTAAACACAACTCTTAATCTGCATTCCTACTGTAGGGAGTGACTCAGCAGTGCACATGTTGTAAAGTCACATCAAAGGAAGAAAATAAAACAGTGTTAAAGTAACCAAATTAGGCCCTAGTCGGAGTCCACTCAAGCTAGGCCCACATGAGCAAGCCAAAACTTAGCTAAACTTCTATGCTCAGCTCTCCGAGGAACCAAATGCCTAGATTAACCAGTCAACACAAGTTACCTAACCCTGCTCCAAACTTCCCTTTGCTCCAATCAGCAAATGCCATGTTTCTGTCCTGCTCCTGCTCACTTTGGTCTATAAAACTTTCTCAAATTGAACAATTCTTTGGAACTCCTTTCTATCTGCTATACTGGATGCTGCTCAATTCATGAATCGCTGAGTAACGCCAATATGATCCTTAAAATCTACTCAGTTGAATTTTGTTCTTTAACAGAGAGTATAAAAATTAATTCCAAGAAGGAGAACTTCTCCTCCGAATCAGAGTGGACTTTCTGGAAAGGCTAGAGAATATTGAGCAAGCATTGGTTCAACATGTCTCTGATATAGCTTCCTGAAACTGAAGGAATGCTAAAGAAAGTGAGAGTTCTCCAATAAGCTCCTTTTCCTTTAAATTCACATATATCAATTCAGAAGCCATACTTTTTCCTGGGATTTTGGTTCAGATTCCAAACATTTCAAAAATAATTCCCCATACTGAAGGCTCTACTATGCAGGAAAGAAGCAGATACAAAAAAATCACATATGAAGCAAATATTAAAGCACACGAAACATAATAAATTAACATCATAGTAATGTGAAAAAATCAAACCGAAAATGAAGTTTTCACAAATAACCACACTTGTTTTTCTAAGGTTATATTACTAAATGAGTACAGATTGCTCCAACTTGTTCATTTTCCTCTGCAAAGACATCCAAATAAGAGTGGAAAAACATTAAAAATAAGATATTAGAAGTGTGAAAGTGAAAGATTAAAAGTTCTTGTTCCCATAGCAATTGCACAAGACAGATTTATACTACATAGGCCACTCCTTGGACAGGCATCAGTTTCTTGCCACTTACTAATTACTGTGAAAACACAAGGTAAATGCACTAATAAAATCACAACTAAACTACACACAATTTGAGACCAATATGTCATAGTTGCCTGGGCAATAGCAAATATATTTGCCACATAAACCAGCAAGAATAGTTTTATACATATAATACCCATATTATGCAGACCAGTGAAAACAGCCTTCCCCTCCCATAAGAAAGTATGTTATCAGGGATGTAACTTGAATAATGTCTTTTTCACAAAATACTATTAGATTTTTTTTTAAAGAAGTGATTCCCTAAATCTCCAAAGTCTTTATGAACAAAAGAATCACAGTTCAAAGAGAAACTCATTCACTAAATTAAAGGTAGACAAAACCAAGAAAAGGAAAAAGTTGGGACATCAATCCTGGACTAGGATCAGAGGATTCTGGCCACCCTTTGGTGGAAGTTCTTGGATTTTGTCAGATAGTAGACTAGAATTTGAAAAAGAATGGAAGTTTTTTAAGAGTAGGAACCTGGGTCTAATGTCTACTAGTGTTCAATAAATATGTGTTAAATGACTGAATACAACTCTTGAAGAAGAAGCCTGAATCTCTGAAAGGCCAGATAATATATTCTAGACTAAAGGACTTCTGTTAAGACCTGACCCTCAAGTTTAACAAAACTAAGCTCTGTATTACTCTTTTTACCTGCCCTGCTATATATATTCTGTGCCTTCTGAGTCCTCATATATATAAGGAACTTCTGTTCACTCTGTACCCAGACTGAAGAGTGCATAGCCGCTTGACTTACCAAGTTGTCAGACATAAGCCCAAAGAGGGGGGACCTCAAAATGTGCCTTAAGCTCCACAGAGTTGGCAGTAAAAGGCTGATGTTCTCTGTGCCACTATATATAATCATAAAGCTTTTAGTAAAAAATTTATAAGGCCACTTTTCATAAGAAACACTACTGACAGCCAAAGCAAAACTTCAAAAATGAAAATGTTGTCATTAGAGTAAAGCAAAGAGGCCCATCAGGGAATGTTTTTGGTTTCCCATGGTGACATTTGTTTCTGATTATATATATAATATTAAATACTTTCCCCTGGGTTTTAAAAGGCTTTTTTTAAAAAAAATTTTTTTATTTATTTATGATAGTCATACAGAGAGAGAGAAACAGGCAGAGACACAGGCAGAGGGAGAAGCAGGCTCCATGCACCGGGAGCCTGATGTGGGATTCGATCCCGGGTCTCCAGGATCGCGCCCTGGGCCAAAGGCAGGCGCCAAACCGCTGTGCCACCCAGGGATCCCCTAAAAGGCTTTTAAGAAAGGAAATAAACCAGATTCATTTTCTTTCTAATTTGTGATATTCAAAGGCATATTTTCTAGTTTCTATAGTCCTGCTTACTAAATACAGGAAATAGGTCTTTAAAATAAGTCTTTAAATTTCTGCCTATTTTAATTCCCTCTCTGGGCCTGAAAACATTTTAATAGAAGATCGCAAATAACTTATTCTCCATACATAGGCATATTTATTTTCCACTGATAAATAGCCTCATATTTTATCTATACAAGTCTATAATTTTCTCAAAGAACAGATGAAAGATATAAAAAGCTCGTTTGTTTGCTTTTAAAACACCCTCCAACTTCCCTTCCACAGAATAGGTAGGGTAGTTAGATGTGTGTTTCCTAACACCACCAAGCAGTTAACTCAGTTCTGACACTGTCTACCCGGAGATAAGGTCACAGATCTCACACCTTAAGAGCTCAGTGCCACAGACTGCCCTCCTTTTGATGCCAATTGCAGGTCCAGGTTGTCACCTGTGCTTCTGACCAATTGGCTCTAAATTGGAGGTTTCCGTGACATGGTCCTTGGTTCAACAGCTCGCAGAACTGAGAGAAACTTTTACTAGTTTATTGTGAAGGATAATATAAAGGATACAGATGAACAGCCAGATGTAGAGGTACACAGTACAAGATGTGTTGGAAGGCGTCCTGAGCTTCTGTGTTCTCTGTGTGAACCACTCTGCTTGCCCATTCACATGTTCCCTTATCAAGAAGCTCCCGGAACCTCTGTCCTTTTGGGCTTCCATGAAGGTTTCATTACATAGACATGATTAATTAAATCATTGACCACCATTGATTGATTCAACTCAGACACCTCTCTACCCTCCTGGAGTTCAGGGGTTGGGACTAAAATTTCTAACCCTCTAATCAACATTTTTATTCTCCAGGCAACTAGCCCCCATCCTTAGTTAACTACGGGCATTCCAAGGCATTCCAAAAGTGTCCTCGTTAGCAAAACAAGAGATGTTTACAGCTCTCCTCAAGTAGGAAATTCCAAGGTTTTAGGAGCTCTGTTCCCAAAATGGAATGAAAACCAAATATATGGTTGACCCTTTTTTTTTTTTTTAAGATTTTATTTATTTATTCATGAGAGACACAGAGAGAGGCAGAGGGAGAAGCAGGCTCCATGCAGGGAGCCTTACATGGGACTCAATCCCAGGTCTCCAGGATCACACTCTAGACTGAAGGTGGCGCTAAACCGCTGAGCCACCAGAGCTGACCCTTGAACAGAGGTTTGAAATGTGCAGGTCAACTTATACTTGGATTTTTTTACAGCACTATTAGCATTTTCTCTTCCCTATGATTTTCTTAGGAGCATATCTTTTTCAAATACAGTATATAATACATGTAACATACAAAATATGCTAATCAACTATATATGTCAGGAGTATGGCTTCCAGTCAACACAAGACTATTAGTAATTAGGTTCTGGAGGAGTCAAAAGTTATACAGGGGTTTTTGATTGTGCAGTTCAGTGTCCCTAATCCCTGCATCCTTCATGGGCCAACTGTATATATTTCTTATAAGTCACAATATCACGGGTAGTGAGGAAAAGATTTATGAGTTAGTATCCCCTTTATCAACCACTGAGAGAGACAGACATATCCTGGCCCATTTGTAGAAATACACACCAAGGCCTTGGGAGCATTTGGTAGTGCATACATGCTCCAAGGCTCTAACAATCAGCACACACCGGAGAAACACTTAACAGAGACAAAGACACACACCTTCGGAGAGACACTACACAGAAGACAAAAGGATCAAAAGAGACAGAGAAGTGTGTATTACTTGCAAAGGATGGACGGCACTCAGGACAGGCCTCCAGCAGCACACTCAGGCACAGCCTCCGTGCCAAGGAAGAACAGGGCCAGCCCGCTGGAGTGTAACTGTGCATCACACACACACACACACACACACACACACACACACACACACGCTCTCCTCTCTCCCTCACACTCACCCTCTCTTACATACACTGTCTCTCACAGACTCCTAACAGTTTCACACATACACAATTTCTTAAAATCTGTTACGTACATACTCACACATTCCGTCTCACACACACAACCTCACACACAGACAATCTCTCTCACACACGTACATACGGTCTCTCGGTGTACACAGTCTCACACACGCGGCCTCACGGACGCGCGCGAACACGCACAGTCGCTCTCAGGGCTCCCCCACACGCCCCCGTTGGCTCCGCCCCCGCCGTGGCCCTGCCCCCGGGTGGGCCCCGCCCCGGGGGCCGGGGCGGGGCGAGCCAGTGACAGGAGAGGCCGGGCCGGGCTGGCACTTCTGGCACGCTGGCCGGCGGGGCGCTCCGGAGGCTCCTGTCTGTGGGCAGCGCGGCCGGTCTCCGGGCGGCCCGCGGCTGGCGGCGCTGCCTCACGTTTCACGCTCGGCTCCTCCGGCGGCCGTCGCGGCCGCGGGAGTTGGCGACGGGATGTGCTCGGCCGGGGACCTGCTCGGTGGCGGCGGCGGCGGCAGCGGCGGGGAGCGCGACGAGGACCGGGACGCGCTGGCGGAGCGGCCGGTGGCGGGGACAGAGCCGGAGCCCGGGGCGAGCCCGCGGCGACGCGGGCAGCGGCCGCTGGAGGAGCGCGAGCAGGTGAGCGGGGAGGGGTGGCGCGGCCCGGCGGGTTTGCCGAGCCCCACCCGGCGGCGGAGGGAAGTAGGCGGGCGGGCGGCGCCTGGGCTCTGCTCCGCGTGGGGCGCTGGTCGCTGCGGCGAGGAGCGGTTGGACGGCGCGCCCCGGGCCGGGCTGCGGGGTCGTGCGTGCGCGGCGGCGAGTGCCCCGGGGTCGCGTGCCTGGCGGGGTCAACACGGCCCTTCCCCTGCTGTCGGGCAGGCGGGCGCAGGCCGGCGCCCCGGGCTCTGTGGAAGTACCCTCCATAACGGTCACTTATCTAAAAGCCTTACATGTAAACACTTTTTTTTTTTTTTTTTTTTGCAACCTCCAGTCCAAACCCCTGTGCTGTGGTTTAGGGGACAGCTGCTCCCTTCCTGCCCTCCATCTTGGCAGTTCCGATCGCACACCTAGCGCCTCTAGAAGGTGTGGGTGTCTGTCTCTAGATGTGCAATCAGTGTCTGAAAGCATGTGTAGGAGCGGGTATTACAATAGATACCTTGCCTGGGACTCTCCAAGAGAGCAGGTTCCTCACATGAACGCAAATGAAATCAAAACTTCATTTTAAAAGTGAAAAAGCAAGAAAATTGCTTTCAGTTAGCACCGAAGGGAAAGAAGTATTCAGAGGACAGCGGTAGGAAAAGGAGAAGTTGGGTAATTTTTGAAACTCTCAGAATCTGTTCTCACTCAATGAAGTATGGTAATAGGCATTACGACATATCAGATGTCCTCAAGATTAGGCAAGAGATTTAATAAAAAGAAATTGGATTATATGTAGGGTAGATTTTCACCAGCAAAAACAGTAATTAAACTCTCAGAAATACCTGAAATAAGCCTACCTTCAGAATCACATTAAGGAGTAGTCACATGATTATTTGCCTTTGCTATGGCCTATACTGTTGGGACAATCGATTAATGTCGTCTCCTTTCATCATTGTCCGTCTGTCATTTTGTCACATTTCACAAACTCCAATAGCATCACTAAATGCATTAGTAGATAAAGTGTAACTTCTGGTATTTCAACATTTTATTTAGAAAACAGAAATACCATTGTGTGGCACATACAAAATATGCCTTAGCATCAGGCTCATTACCATGTGGAGGTGTAATTTGTCATCCTTTTTAAAAAATATTTTATTTATTGTAAGTTTTCATCCTTATGACAATATAAGAGATGGCATGGTGACTGAAGCAAATAATTAGTCACTAGGAGATCTTCCCTATTCCCTTCCTAGTGTACCATCCAACTGGACCATGACTCAGTAGCTAAAGGGCTTAGTTTCCTCTTGCTTTAGTTGTTCAACTGGAAAAGTGAAGAAAACAGCAAGCTACAAGGAACTCCCTTGGTGGTGGTGGTGGTGAGGGGGGTACAGTAGAATTGAGGTTCTCAAAGTAAATTTTCAAATGTTTGTAAGGGAGCATGTAAAATATTGCTTCATTTATACTTCTGTAGATTTCACATCATTAGTATCTCTGGTCTTACCAAAATTATTTGGTACAAAGACAAAGGATGAAAACAAACAGAAATAAATGATATGTATATCCTAGAAAACATATCCCCGCACACCTGCTTCTTTCAGTGCCTGTCATGGAAATTTATTTCCTTTGAAATGTTGAAACTGTTATTTTTTTTTATCAGATAATGTATTTATGTACCCTAAGCCTACATACATAGTAATGGAAAATTACACCTGAGATAAGCACTTACCCCAAATCAGCACCAAAGAAGAACTTCTTATCAAGAAACCAAAAATGAACAAAAAATTGGGACAACACAACCCTTTGGTCTAAGAAGTAAGCTTTTGAGATAAATCATTTGTTGATAATATTATCACCAAGGCTTGTTTTCTTCTTTTCTTTGCAAGTCCTGCAACTGAAATTTAAAAATTTTATGCACTCCCTTGCAATGATGGTAACTACAGATATAAAAATACCTGAGGGAGAAGTGAATGAATTCATTGACTATGAAATATAACCTAAAGAGTTGTTTCATTTAGTTTTTCCTTAGGGGATGGTATGTGTTTGTTTATTTTAAGGGCACACAGATTCCAGATTACAGAATAGAATATTTTTGAAAACTTGGTTTGTAGACTAGTTATTTAGAATTTAGAGTGAATTTTTCCACAGAAACAATGATATAAACAGGAATGAAACTAAAACTAATTAGCTGGAAATGAGGCAGAGGCCATATTCCTGGTGTCCTTTCTGCCTGGCACACTCACTTGATGTTCCACAGTCTCAGCCTTATGGATGTTGAAAGAGAACTGGTGGCATCAGTGGTAGCGGTGGCGATGGTAGCCGCCTCCACAGAGGCTCCCCTACGTCTGGATCCAAGCTGTGGTGGTGTGCTCTTGAACGCAATAGTTCCAGAAGACATCTGACTTTTGCTCCTCCAGCTGTCAGTGATTTTTTTTTTCAGCCCCTAATTTTTTGTATTAAATTCCTTCCTATTTCTGTTTGCTTCATTACCTGATAATTTGATGAAGCATGTTTCTTCCATTAGCTATTCTCCAGGCTAAAGGCTCCTCCACAGGCATCCTTTCCTTCACTGATTTTTCTTTCCATTCCTGTCAGAAAGGTTTATGCCCTTCCCTCATCTTGGGAAGTCTCTTGTATCAGCTTTGACTGTACAAAACCTACCTTTGGCTCATTGATATGATACCAGCTCAGAATGGTCTATATCTTGGTATTTATTTCAAGTAACACAGAAATAGTAATATAGGTATTTTCTTAATAACTAAGATTGTCAGCATCATTTTTTTCCCTTCTACTTGTTCTTTTTTTTTAATATTTTATTTATTTATCATGAGAGACACACACAGAGAGAGAAGTAGAGACACAGGCAGAGGGAGAAGCAGGCTCTATGCAGGGAGCCGGATGTGGGACTCGATCCCAGGACTCCAGGATCATGGCCTGAGCTGAAGGTAGACGCTCAACTGCTGAGCCACCCAGGCGTTCCCCCTTACTACTTGTTCTTAAATGCCACGCCATTTGAGAAAACTAAGGTTCTTTTGTCTCTCTAGGTAGGATGATTGACAAAGGAGGCCTAGTTAAAATCAAATATCTTAAGAAAGGAGGACTTAAAAGAATAGAACAACTCTTTTAGATGAAGGAACTGTGTCAAGTTTGAAGTACATGTCAGGCATCTAAGAGAGATAAGCAAGGGAGAATGGCAAAATGCCCAAGGGAACAAAGGGAGAGAGCATAACTATCCCACATATGTGTTGTTCATTGTGTACATGAGACATGATTCAAGTATGTTCATGCCTGTGAACATTAGGTGGCTTTATATAAAAGAGTCTGAACTACTGCGTAACTGAAAGGCCAAACATCTCTAGTTCTTTTATAATATGCCTACAATGTGAATAGCATCTGCTTAGATGTGGCAGTTCACAACCTGAATAACCTAAGATGGCCCTTCTTACCTCCTAGAGCATAGAGGTCCCATTATCCTCAGATTGACATTAGAATCATTATCTTTAGCTCTAAGGCCTTTCTTTATGATTACTGAAGTAATGTACTTTGGAAAATGTAGAAATAAAGAAAAATCTAAGGAAGAAAACAAAAGCATTTGAAATTCCAATCCAAGCAATATTTTGTTTAAAAATATCAAATATTTAAAAAAATATATCTCATACATTTGGTATTATTAGTCTCTCCCTCTCTCTCATATATTACTATACTTATATGTATATACACATATATTTTTAACCTGTTTTAGTATAATATGAAATTTGCTTTCTTGTTTTGACTACTTAGCATGTTGTGTCATTTTCCTGTATTATGAAAAATTATTTGTAAAAATTATTTTTAAGGCTGCCTAACAGTCCATTTTCCTACTAATATACATCTAAGGTGCTTCAAAATTTCTTTTTAAATAATGCTGTAATGAAAACCTTTGCATGTAAATCTTCAGAGTTCTACCTTGCAATAGATTCCTAGAAATGAAAGAACTAGGTCAATGAGTCAAATTCATTGAAGCCTCTTGGAACATTCTAAAGGATTGCATTCAAGAAAGGTCACACCAATGTACACTTCCAGCATTGGTGTATGAGTGCCATCCATGCCTGTAAGGAATGGTGTAATTTATAGATTATTAATCTTTGCCAATTTAGTAGGTCAAAATTATCTTATGTTGTAAAATATTGCTGGAGAGGTTTACTAAACCTTGCATGTGCATGTATTTATTGATCATTTGCATTTTTTAAAATCATGTTCTTTGACCTTTTTTGACACTATTATAAGATGTTAATTTCTTATTTCACATTGATTATAAATATTTTCCCTGCTTGCTCTTGACTTTATCATTTTGTTTATGATGTTTTTGATTTAGAAATGCTTTAAGTTTTTATTAGCTAAAGGAATTTATTTTGATAACTTTGTCCATGTCTATCAAACATACACACATACACGCATAATATATACACATATCTATCTATATCTTTAGAACGTTCTTTTTAATCCTACCAATATTAAATATAATACCCACCAATATTTTAAATATTAAATATTTAAATATCACTTGGGTGCTTATCCCAAGTTAAATATCCACCAATATTTTCTTGTGTGTGTGTATTCTATGTTTTATTATTTTTTAAAAAACTCTGTATATTTAGTCTCTTTAGAATAACTAAGTATTGTGTGAGGTATGGAGCTAATCTGTTTTTTTTCCCCAATCATTGAATAATCCATTTTTTCCCTAGTTTTACAATCCTTTATAGTAATTACAAATACTAAAATCTATATTAAGCTTTTATGTTTTTGTTGGTTTTGTGAAAGGGATGTTCTTCCCCACAAATCATCCTTTTGCTGCTGGTTTCTAGCTACTGGTTTTTATATATTTAGTTTTTAACTAGTTATCTTTCTGAATTCTTTTGTTAATTCTTATGTTAATAAATACCAGTATCTTTTAGACTTGATTCTTTTGCATCTTCTAGATACATAATCATCCAGTCTATAGGTAAGATTGATTTTGCTTCCTTTCAAGTGGTAATGCTTCATTTTTATTTCTGGCCTTTGTGAAACCTAGAACTTTCAGATCAATGCTAATTCATAGATATGTAGGTGAATAAATGAAGAAAACTTTATAAAGGTACTTGCCAGTGGCACTTGGGTGGCTCAGCCAGTCGAGTGTCTTGACTCTTGGTTTCAGCTCAGGCCTTGATCTTAGAGTCCCCCCTGGCTCCACGCTCAGCCGGGAATCTACTGGAGAAATTCTTTCTCTTTCCCTCTCCCTCTGCTCCTCCCTGTCACGCATATGCTTGTATGCTCTCTCTTTAAATAAATTAATTAAAAATAAATAAAATAAAAGCACTTTCCAGAGTATGTTCCATAGAAATCTCACTTACTAACTATAACTTTGGGCAAGTAAATTAACCTCTCCAGACTTCAGTTTCTTTTCTGTATAAAGGGAATAATAATTGTATCAACCTTATACGATTGTTGGGAGGATTATATAAGTTAATAAGTGCTTACAGCAATCCCTAGCACTTAATAATCATATATATGATTGCTTTGGGGCATAATTTTCAAACAGAATCCACACTAAAAAGAAATCTAAGAAATGTGGTTTTCAAGTTTTCTAGCCTCTACATTTAGGTCACTGTAAAGGGAAGGGGTTCTGTAGTTCTAATGTGCATTAAAATCATCTCTTGTTAAATGCAAATTGTGATTTCCTTGGTTGGAATGAGGCCTAAGATTTTGCATCTCTGTTAAGCACCCAAGTGATACTGATGCTATGTCCACATTCTGCACTTTTGAGTGGCAAGAGAATACAGGAGTCAGTCCGTAGTATTCACCATATTTGCCCTTCAACATAGTAGATATATATATAAGGAAGTCATTTAACTATTCCCTAGAAGGGTACATTTGAGCTCTTGGTGAGGTATAAGAAATCAACAGTTGTTCCTCAAGCCAGTGATTTGTTCTAGATCCTACAACTAACTAGTTCTGGAGAAGACCAGAACCCAGGTCTCCAAATTCTAAAGCTAGTGTGTTTGCATATATGCAGAGAGGACTCCAGCATAATGGGAGAACAATCTCTACAAAGCTCCTGCTCTCCCTTAGACTGCGTAGTTCAAAACTAGATTATCTGGTTATATCTACTTCTTTTCACACTTTTATTTTTTTACATGTGTATTATTTCTCTTATAGAGGAATTTGGTCTTAAGCAATTGTGGGAACTGTTTAAGCAGTCAGTAAGTCTGATATTGGAGCTTGAGGTCCACTGGGCAGGCAGTTAGGAAGGAAAGATGAATGTAGATAATGGAGAGAATCAGGAGCAGCTTGGAACCCATAAGCATGCGCTGAAACTCCATGAGAACTAACTGGAACTTTGATTTTCACTGCTTCCCCTCTTGCCAGTGTGGATGACCTGCAGCAGCCAGGGCCTTTTCTCAAATAGCTAAACACACACATCTGGATGAGGAGTTGGAGAAGCTTGAGGAGAACCCTGGGAAAGGGAAAGCAACTGCGGGCCCAGATGCTGCTGCTTTGTGCTGACCAGGTGAGGCAGCTGATCAGCAACAACACATGAGCTGCAGACTGATGGCTGCCTCCGTTCTACCCTCCAATCTTCCAAGAACCCCATAGCCCACCCTAACTTTGTGTTGTGCAAGAGTCCCTCAGTCATGAAGATTTAAAGACAGGCTCCACTACCATATCTTGCCGAATGGTATGTCCTAGATAGTGTTTCAGTCAATCAGGTGGGTGTGATGCTGGGGAAAAGGAGGTCCCAAGGTCTGGATTAAAGAAACTGGATGATGTTTTCCTAAGATTGCTAGGGACATAAGTCCAAAATCGTCATCGAAAAAAGCCAAGAGCATAACCGTGCCTCTTGTTAAAATGCAGTTTCTGATTCAGTAGATCTGGGGTGAGGCTGAGTTTTTTTGTTTTTTTTTTCACATCTAAGGATTTCTTTATCGTTGATGATCATTACAGTATTTCACATTCAAAACAAAGCTTCTCATAAGGACCTCACAGATCGGTCTACATGTAAAATATGATTTATACAAACAAAACCCACAAAGAAAAAAAAAACTGGCTGGCTGTCCCAGGTTGGTGCAGAGATAGGACAGGGGCTGCAGGCTGCACTCAGGGGCCAGGTCTTCCGAGGAGAAGCGCCAGGAGAGCCCAGGTAGTGACCACACCGCAGACCTGTAACAAGCAGTTGATGTTCGGGGAGTGTCTCCAGTATCGGTACAGGGAGACCTGCAGGGTGGGGTGGCCCCTGTACTCCTTCAGGATGCTCCGAGCATCCTTAAACTTATTGGTCAAGAGCAGGAACTGGCTCCGTGAGAGGCACCGCACATCAAACTTGCAGGCCTCTCCCCCATCTCAATCTGTTTTTCTTACTTTTTTCTGAGAAAGCCTATATATTGATGAGTACACACTTGCACACACACACCCACATGCATCTTGCTGTTAGAGAATTGTTTGCTTTCCTAAATCTGCTTGACCATTCATTCATATACAAAAGCCTAAATATGAACACACACACACACACACACACACACACACACACACACACACACGGGTTTCTTTACTATTAAAGAATTCTGTTTGCTTTTCTAATCTGTTTAACTGTTCCTTCATGAAGACTGTGAGGCCACGACTTGGGGAAGGAGGTGATAGTGCATTGGCCAGCAAAATACCAGTGACCAGGGTTGAGTGGGGACTACATTTACATTTAGAAAACTGAGATGGCAAAGACAATTACAATTTTAGGATGGGTCCCTAGGAAAATGACGAGTCTAGGCATTTGTGCTTCCTTTATACTAAAGTTGGAAAAGTAAAAAAAAAAAAAAAAAAAAAAAGAGGCTGCTCTCTTTCATACTTTTCAAGTTTTCAAGCAATAACTGTAACAAGTATTATGAGCTTAGTGAATTCAGCTTTAACTTAACCTCATCTTGTTCCCAAGGGCGTCCAGTCTTTAGAGTAACTCAGGGAATATTTTTGCATATGGTAGGCATCTTTTATTTGTTTTTATCATTATACAGAGTGGAACCTCTAAATCAGTGGTTCTTAACTGGGGCAATTTTGCTCACAAGAGACACTGGCAATGTCTAGACATATTTTTCATTGTTAAGACTAGGGGGATACCACTGGCATCTAATAGAAAGAGTCCAGGGGTATGGCCAAACATCCTCTACTACACAGAACAGTCCCTTACAACAAAACATTATCTGGCCCAGATGTCAATAGTGCCAAATTTGAGAAACCCATCTCAAGATGTATTAGGTTACAGTGGTTTGAGTTGTTGAAAATAATTACTCTGCTAATAGATATTTCAATGGTTAATAAAAATTATTTATTTATTTTCTGAAATCTACATGCCAAACATGTAGTCCCTCAACTGATCATTTCTCTCCTCTCTTCTTCCAACAACTTCTTTTAAACAACTTTCTATATTTTGCTTTCTCTCTCACATCCTTTTCCATCCCTCCTTCCTACTATTCATCTCCTTTCTCTCTCTTCCCATTGAATGTCTCATTCTCCCACAGTTTTTTATTCTTCCCTAACCATCTCAGCTACTTTCTCTTTTTCTCCATACATCTCCTGTCTCCTACCTTCTCTCCTCTGCAGAAGCTAATCATTATGGAACAATGAAAAGGGTTTTGGAGTATAACAGTTCTAAGTTTAAATTCTGGCTTTACTATTTCACCAGCCTTGTCATTCTAATCACTTAATCCTTCAGAGATCCTATTTCCTCATTGTAATGAGTATATTGCGACCTACTTCTTAAAATTCATATAAGAATTCAGTGACATTTTGTGTACAAAATACCTAGCATAGTAGACCTTCAATGAATATTAGCTCCTTATTATATCCTCACTTTTCCTCTCCTTTTTTCCTCTGGTTCCCTTCTTATCCCTCTCAACTAACCACATCATAAAACTTAGTATATATAATGTTCAGATTTATAGAATAAGTATTACTTATGTATTGAATAAACTATTAAGATTTGCTAATCTAAAAATGAAATAAATTAGCTATTTAATATTTATCTTTAAAAAATTAACTTGCCAACCTAAATTATGATAGTGGGTATCTTCAGTTGATTTTTTTTTCTATTGTGAGTCATTGATTCTTCCTAGGAAAAAGAATATCCACCTTCCTCTGTACAAATTATTCTCAATTTCCTATTCAACAGAAGTGATAAAGCAAAGTTAAAGGAAAAAAATAAAAGTACCATGACATTAGCTTGTCCAAAGAGGCCTAAGTATATGTAAAGAAACTCTTTATCTTTATTCCCACCTTCTTCAAGCCTTAGGACACTATCTTCATTTTTTGCCTTCTTCTCTAGAGTTGCAATCTTATCTTGCTGTAGCAGCCTTCAAAAAACTTTGGAGTCCCTACTAGTCATGTTTTGGTTCGTTAAGTATGCTGTGTGTTTGTGTGACATGAGTGTGTATATGTGTGTGTGTTTAAGGGAAATGATAGGACAAGCAAAGAGTAGTTTCATTTCAGCAGAGAAACTGAATTTCTAGTTAACTTGATGCAAAAGATGTTTTATGTCTTCTGTTTCCCCATACGCAGTGTTTTGTTTTTGTTTTTGTTTTTCCCATTTAACCTCATTGGCAGCTATCTTGGCAAAGGAGGAGGAAATGATTGGCTTTATTTGTTGTTGCTGTTTTCTTTTTTTTTTTTTTTAATTTTTTTTTTTTTTATTTATGATAGTCAGAGAGAGAGAGAGAGAGAGAGGCAGAGGGAGAAGCAGGCTCCATGCACCAGGAGCCCGACGTGGGATTTGATCCCGGGTCTCCAGGATCGCGCCCTGGGCCAAAGGCAGGTGCCAAACCACTGCGCCACCCAGGGATCCCTTGTTGCTATTTTCTTACAGCATCAACTATAGCTTATCAGTGTTCTGATCAAAGAGAAAGCAGAGTGCAAATGTTTTGAACTTTATGGAAAATGTAGGATAAATCATTAATACTTAATATCTAAACACAGTGTTAAGAAAATTAAATTTTGGGAGATCTGGGTGGCTCAGGGAATGAGCGTCTGTCTTTGGCTCAGGGCGTGATCCTGGGATCAGGGATCAAGTCCCGCATCAGGCTCCTTGCGAGGAGCCTGCTTCTCCCTCTGCCTGTGTCTCTGCCTCTCTCTGTGTGTCTCTCATGAATGAATAAATAAAAAAATTTTAAAAATTAAATTTCTATTTGTGGTTTTTACTATTCTCTTTGATATTATGTTTTTAACATCTCTGAGATTTTTAAATTCTTTTTTCAGTTCATCTGAAAAAAATTGATTTTTTAATCTTCTGGATCAAAATTTCACTTGAACTTACACAGACCATCTACAGAGGCAGGGAACTTATATTTGATTTCCCATGACCAGCAAATTTCATCAATCTGATTGAATTCAGAATTCCTTATTCATGGTGCTCAGAAGTAATAACATATAATAGAAATATTATTATTTCTCCCCAAGTTGAGAGTTAAAAAGGAAAGTCAGGGTGCCTGGGTGGCTCAGTCGTTTAAGCATCGGACTCTTGGTCATGATCTCATGGGTTGTGGCATCAGGCCCCTTGTCAGCCTCCGTGCTCAGTGAGGAGTCTGCTTGAGGGAGAGAATCCTCCCTCTGCCCCTCGCCATTGCTCATGCATGTACATGTGCACTCCCTCTCAAATAAATAAATCTTAAAAAGGGGGGGGAATCATTTTTAAGGACACATATTTGACTTTGACTATTTTCAGTAGACAAGCTGTTCCATCTTGTGGTAACATGTAGTGTACCGCCCTGCACATACGAGGTATTTAATGTCACCAGATACTTCATATCTTAAAAAATATGTAGATTTTAGGAAAAGTACAAAATGTAGAAATTTTTAACCTGTAGTTTGAATTAATCATATTCTTCACTTTATGGCCTAATTATAATTAGTTCATGCATAGCCCTTTTCTTCTTATTTAATTATATTTTTTATTATGTAACAATTCTCCTCCTCTATAATAGGTAGCTTTTTTTAAAGTAATCTCTACCCCCAACGAGGGGCTCGAACTCACAATCCTGAGATGAAGAGTAACATGCGCTACTGACTGAGTCAGTAGGCACCCCATAGACAACTTTTTAAATATGTTTAATAGCTTTGGCTGAAATTGTGTGTTATTTTTTTGAATACTTGATGGTTTCATTTGGGTATGTTTGCAATTGTGATTTAACAACTTGGATCCTAACTCTTAACTATAGAGAACAAACTGCTGGCCACCAGAGGGGTGGTGGGTAGGAGATGGGTAAAATAGGTGATGGGGATTAAAGAGTACATTTATCATGATGAGCAGTGAGTAATGTATAGAACTGTCATATCACTATACTGTACACCTGAACTAATATAATACTGTATGTTAACTACACTGGAATTAAAAATTTAAAACTTAGTAAAATAAAATAAAATATTGGATCCTATTGGTTGAAATGGAAATGAATACAAATTTTAGTATTTTTCAGTTTATAGTAATTTAACAGACTAATTCAAGAACTAGTCAATAGTACACTTGAAACTAATGTGTGTGTCAATTATGCTTCAATAATTTTTTAAAAACAACCTACAGTACTGTATATTAAAAAGGGTGACTCAAACTATATTTAAATTATACCTTAATAAACCAAACTAACTTAAAACAAACAAAAAAGAACTAGCTGATATTCTCATTGATTTTCTTCTCAAAAAGTTTTTTTTTCCTTTACTGGTTCCATGTAATTTAGTGGGAGTTAAGTGGAAATTAATAATAAGTGCTATAACTTTAGCATTTAGTTAGAAATGGCAAACAAGGAGCACTTGGGTGGCTCAGTCAGTAGAGCATCTGACTCTTGATTTAAGTTCAGGTCATGATACCAGAGTCGTGAGACTGAGCCCCACATTGTGCTCTGCATTCAGTGGGGAGTCTGCTTCTCTTCTCTCTCTTCCTCTCCCTCTGCCACTTCCCCCCACCTGTTAAATAAATAAATAAACCTTTAAAAAGAAAGAGAAATGGCAAACAAGTATAAACCTAATAATAAACATGTTATAAAGTATAATATATAATGCTGCAGTTAGGTGAAGCTTTAGATAGTAAATATGTTTAACATAGTATTTTTGTACACTTTGTATGAAATGAAAATGCAATTATATTTAATATCCAATGAGCAGGAAAACATGTCCAGCCTCACTCAAAATAAGAGAAATGCAAACTAAAACTATTAGGAATTATTTTTCATCTAATAAATTGTTAAAGATTAAAAAGATAAGTGGTGTGGGTTTAGAGAAATTATATGACCTAAAGAATACACTACAATTAAATATAAACTGGTTCAGTGTTTCTGGAGGGAAATCTGGTGTCAGATATCATGATATATACTATTATTACTCCCACTTTAAAGATGTAAAAACTGTAGCACAGGGGGGTTAAGTAATTAATTAAAAGTGTCACAGCTAGTAAATTGTGCAGTTGAGATTCAAACCCATGCTTAAAGCCTAAGTTCTTAACTATCAAGCCAGTGTTGGGCCATGAAATTTAATGGATTGTGAACAGGATAGTATAGTCAAAAAGTGTTAGAATCTATCATACATGGTATGAGTATCATCTTGTAGAATTTTAGTTTATATGTACTGGTATGTGCTGGGTTAAGGCATAAAACATATTTCTGATATGGATCATAGTCAAGGGATCCCTGGGTGGCGCAGCGTTTTGGCGCCTGCCTTTGGCCCAGGGCTCGATCCTGGAGACCCGGGATCGAATCCCACATTGGGCTCCCGGTGCATGGAGCCTGCTTCTCTCTCTGCCTGTGTCTCTGCCTCTCTCTCTCTCTCTCTCTGCGTGCCTATCATAAATAAAAAAGTAAATGGATCATAGTCAAGATCAAGATCATAGCCAGCTCCATTCTGTCTCAGGGCTTTTGGCTGGCCTCTTTTCCCCAGAACTTCCCTGACAGATCCATCATCAACCTGTTACTTCTCTGAGATCCCAGCTTGGTTTACAGTGCAGAAAGAACCTCCAACCCACTCACCTTTGTCTATTCCACTACTATATCTTCCTCATAGCTCTTGTAACTATTTGAAATTATCTTAAAATTTGTTTGTTAAATTGTTTATTCTCTGCCATCCTCCACTCCCCACTCACAGGCTCACAGAAGAACATGAGAGCAGAGATCACATTATGTGGCAAATGCTTCAATTATTGTGGCATCTCTGAGGTGTAGTACAGAGTATGTAAAAACTTCTATCCAAAACAACACTACTGGTAAAAACCCAATTGATGTTTTGGCTGAAGTAATGTGGCTCCCCAGGGGCAATTATGACAAAAATTAGTTTTGAAAGAGAAAGGACTTTGTGTGTAACAGGAACATACTCCGTTGTCAGAATCAACAGGAAAGAAGCCAGTAGTGTTGTGCATTGAGCTAAGGATCCTGGTAAGATACTTGTAAGAATTTAGGCAAGGATTGTGTTCCTTGATATGCCATATTTTATAATTTTTTTAATGGTGGATTTTTTTAAATTTATTCATGAGAGACACAGAGAGAGGCAGAGACGTAGGCAGAGAGAGAAGCAGGCTCCCTCTGGGGAGCCCAATGCAGGACTTGATCCCAAGACCCAGGGGTCATGCCCTGAGCCAAAGGCAGACACTCAACCACTGAGCCACCCAGGGGTCCGATATGCTATATTTTAAAACTACCACATTATTGAGGAGGTGAAAGGCTAATGAACATAGGATCTTGGAATATTAACTGGTATTAAGTTATGTAAATGGTCTAAATTTGCAGTTTTATTTTTAATTTTTCTTGAGTTCAACATAGAAGATAGTAGAAAAAACCCAGAGACAACATAAAATTTTAAATTCAGATCATTTTAATAAAGGTATTGTTAAAGGATGATTTTCTTCTTTTTTTTTAAGATTTATTTATTTATGATAGACATAGAGAGAGAGAGGCAGAGACACAGGAGGAGGGAGAAGCCGGCTCCATGCCGGGAGCCCGATGTGGGACTGGATCCCAGGACTCCAGGATCGCACCCTGGGCCAAAGGTGGCGCTAAACCGCTGAGCCACCCAGGGATCCCCTAAAAGATGATTTTCAAAAAAGCTTAGTGGTCATTAAATAGAAAATGATCACATGTTAAGGATTTTACTTAACTCATCACTAATGAGGGAACCAAGCAAATGTTACAACTGGTTCACAGGTAAAATTTTTAAAAAAACAAAAACAAAAATGTATATGGGAAAAGATATGTTGAAATAAACTTACAAATGGATTAGAAGCTGGCTTTTTCCCATAGGCAGGAGAGGGAAAACAATTGAACTCCACTGGAACAAAATTTATTTGTGTGTCTATGGATAAGGATTATTTTTCATTGCTATTGGTTATCTGTAATTATAGATATAAAATACCTCAAAAGCTATGAAGGCTAAACAATATTCTAAACAATGCAGAGTTTTCATATTTTTTTTACTTATTCTTAGTTGTACTAATAAAGAAACATCTCTAAAATTTGCTACATGGACAGATTAATTTTGGGATAGTAAGAATACTTGATCTCTCCTCTTACACTGTCTCATGCTGCTAGAAAATATTAATTCTATTCTAATCTTTTCCCATGGTAATACTGTTTATAAACATCCAGTGTGCATATGAAAAAACATGTTTTATATATATATGTGAAAAGCAAGAATTGATTTAAACTTGAAGTTCTTTCTGTTGCGTTATATAGCTAAACTTCACCTGATGCTAACATAACTACTGAAAAATTTTGATGAGAACAAGACTGCTGCTTCATATCTATGTCGAGTTTTTATTTAGCACATAAATCCCAACTGCTTGTTCGTTTCATCATAGCATGTTTTGAATGGTTATTGGCTTCAAAGCCAACTTTGTCAACTCAAGAGTTTCACAGGAGTATAGAACTACGTTAGTTTAAGCTTTTAAATTTACAAAAGGGTAAGAACAAAATGATTTCTTCATAGAGAGTTAACCACTTAATATGACCATCTTTGGTATCAATAAAGTTATGCAGTATAAAACACTGGAGAATAAATATATGAAGAGGAAATTAGATCCCAAACTTCTCCATTATTCAATATGTATGCATATTTAACAGAAATGTAATTAAAAGGATATAACAATTCTGCCACTTCTGAATAATAATATTTTACCTTTGGAGTTTTAAATGATTAACTATTTAGAAATCTGTCTTTCACACTTTATACTTAGCTACTGTTTTAAGACTTCAGTTGCTTTCACAATCTGTCCATATACTGAAGATATTGTCTTTCTCCATTTGTATCATAGTAAACATCAGATGCTTTAATAACTGATTATAGTTATTGTATTATAGGTAGTTTTCTATATTGTTTTTTCCTTATTTTTCTGTTTAGCATATGTTTTCTCCATAGCTTTTTTTTTCATTCATTCAAAAAATTTACTGAGCATCTGCTATTTTCCAGGCACTGTTCTAGGTACCCAGGATACAAAGAAACAAACAGAAACAAGCCCAAATTGCTCTCCTCATTAAACTTGCATTGTCGGGCAGCCCCTGTGGCACAGCGGTTTAGTGCCGCCTGCATCCCGGGGTGTGATCCGGGAGACCCGGGATCAAGTCCCACGTCGGGCTCCCTGCGTGGAGCCTGCTTCTCTCTCTGCCTGTGTCTCTGACTCTCTTTCGCTCTCTCTGAATAAGTAAATAAATAAATCTTTAAAAAAAAAAAACTTGCATTGTAGTAGGGGGAAAGACAATGAATAAATGAGCAAGTAACAGGGTTATAAGTGCTATGGAAAAAAATAAAAGGAGGGAAGGTGGTAGGGAGTGTGGTTATGGGGTAGGGTTGCTGTTTTAAATAAGGTGATCATGGAAGGCCTCACTGAGGTGATATTTGAGCAGAGAACTAAAGGAAGTGAGAATTACTTGGCTGTGCCCCTTCTTTTGCTTTGACTTCTTAGGAGGGTAGAACCAAATTTGAAGTTTGGTTTTAGTAATTGTGGTAAGTTATCTTTCCCCAATCTAGATTCTCAATTATTTCCCACCCATCCTACTTTCCAGTTCTCTGTTTTTTATTATTTTATTTGTTCCTACTGTAAGTAAATTCAAATCCTTTGTGGAAAGAAGAGGAAAAAGTAAATTAATTATGGACTTATAAACTTCGTCTCTTAAAAAATATATTTCTTAAGGAGTATCATATATATAATCACACCTTATAATGAATTTAAGTATTTCCTTTTTTTTTTTTTTATGTCTGCTTCAATTCTTTTACATGAAGGTTTGCATCACAGTTTATTGGAAAGAGCTCAGCTTTATAGTCAGAAGCCTCCTGCCTCAAATCCTGACTAGTTGTCTAATTCTGGGGAAGTCACTTGGCTTCTGAAGTCTAACAACACTCACCTAATGGCGTATTGGGAGGACCAAACACTTGGAATGTGTGTGTTTAATAAGTTTATTGAACAGATGACTAATAAGCAAATAAAAATGGGGGAGGGATTCCATTTAAAAATGGAGGAAAGGGCAGCCCTGGTGGCTCAGCAGTTTAACGCTGCCTTCAGCCCAGGGCCTGATCCTGGAGTCCTGGGATCGAGACCCATGTCAGGCTCCCTGCATGAAGCCTCCTTCTCCCTCTGCCTCTCTCTCTCTGCCTCTCTCTCTGCCTCTCTCTCTCTCTGTGTGTCTCTCATGAATAAATAAATAAAATCTTTTTTTAAAAATGGGGGAAAAATAAAAATTAAACTACAGGGTTTTTTGTTTTATTTTATTTTTTTACTGAAGAGCTTAAAAATATTTTGCTAATACTTTTCTCTTGGCCAGGGTGTGATTTTAAAAGTGAGAGTCTTCAGCATATAAACCATATAACCAGTAATAAAATCATTAGAGTACATGGAATCTTCAACAGGAAAGACTATAGAGCAAGAAGAGAAGATGGCCTACAGATAAGTCTCTGAAGAGTTCTAACATAAACTCAAAGGAAAATGAGCCAACAAAAGTAGACCAAAAAGGACAAAGGAGGTAAAGACATCTAGAATGACTAACAGGCTTCTTGCTTGTACTTCTGGGTTGTTCCATTCTCTGAGATAGGAGACCCTGAAGGAAGACCAATTTTAGGGAAATGATTATGAATCTGGTACAGAGCATGTTGAGTTCGAGATTCCTATAAGAGACATCTACATGGAAATGTTGAATACAGAGTTGAGCATAAAAGTCTAGAAATCTGAAGAGTTGCCTGAGCTGAAGAGTAATGCTCAGAAAAATAAAAGGAAACTATGAATCTTTTATAAAAGTGAAGGTCATTTTAATTAGTAAGGGAGAGTGCAGTGGTATTTTAATATGGTAAGTTGAGTACATATCCTTCCTTAAATATTAAACAGCTTAATGGGAGGGAATATAGATAATTTAATTTGTGTACTCCACAGCACTTACCTTGCTCATGGTAGGCATTCAATTATTATTTATTGAGTTAAACTAATTTGACTAAAGGGGTTATTTTACAAGCCAGGCTGTTCTGTGAGTCAAGGATTGTGAATTATTGGAGTTGGAGTTAAGTAATCAAAGGTTAGAGGTACTCAAGGAGGACGTGACACACACCAAGAACCAGAGTGTGGTTTCCTGAAAGTAAGTAGCTGTCGGTCTGGCAAATCAGTCAGGTCTGTGCAGGTTTGCCACAAGTAGGGCATAACACATCTTGCATAAAATGCAGGTGCAAAACATGCTGAGAGGAGAGGATCATGACTTTAGAATGTAACTACAGACTTTATTATAGTGGCCAGAAAACTTGTAGTCATTTTCACTCTATCACCATTTACCTAAAATTAAAACAGCTATTATATATACTTCATTATAAAATAAGGTAGCTTTATGTAGATACACTGTTTTCAAACTATTTCTTCCAGGAGAAATGTAATAACCCAAATACTTTTCCTTATTTATAACACCAGATTCCTACAGATTCTTTAGTGCCATAAACAATGAAGAGCAAACTTTCCCCCCACTTCATCTAGATGGTTGATTAATAATTTAATAGGCATTTCCTTTTAAAAGAATTGCTCCACGATGGATAAATCAGAACTGCAAAGAAAAATATCATCCAAATCATTGGATTTGACAAAAAGTGCAGTGTAAAAACAAGAAGCTATTATTGTACAACACAATAAACAAGTTCCAAGCATTGTTTTATGAGTGGCATTTTCATAGCTTTTTGAAAAATTGTCATATTCATTCGTACTGTTAACTTTGCTATGAGACTGAGACAAAAATCTCATTATAGACCTTAGTAAGAAATTAATGATAAAGAGATAACTTTAAAGGCAACTTAATTCCAACAAGAATGGTTCATATATTTGCACAGTTCTGTTAGACATAACAATCATGTTTACCTTTAACTCTTCAAATGTAATATGGAGAAGATATTTATTTATTTATTTATTTATTTATTTATTTATTTATTTATTTTTGGAGAAGATATTTAATAACATAAGTAGAATTTTCAAATTTTCATAAAGCTATACTTTTGTGGCCTAGATACAAACTTAACAACTCCTGTCCTAAAATCTGATTTTTTTCCTAATGTTTAAGTTACTCAAATTCCAGTTACTTAACATATAGTGTAGTATTAGTTTTAAAAGTAGTGTTTAGTGATGCATCACTTCTATATAACACCCAGTGCTCATCACAACAATTGCCCTCCTTTATACACATCACTCACCTACTTCCCCTCCAGCAACCCTCAGTTTGTTCTCTGAGGCTAAGAGTGGAGCGCCTAGGTGGCTCAGTCAGTTAAGTTTTTGTTTTGTTTTGTTTTTTTCAGTTAAGCTTTTGACTCTTCATTTCAGCTCATGTCATGATCTGGGATTGTGGGATTGCTTCACATTGGCCTTTGTGCTCAGCACCAAGTTGGCTTGAGATTCTCCCTCTCCCTCTCCCCCCTCCCCACCCCCATGTGCAAGCACTCCGTCTCTCTCTCTCAAATAAATAAGTAAACACAAATAATAAGAAAAAAAGTCTCTTACGGTTTGCCTCCCTCTTTTTTTCTTTCCCCCGTGTTCATGTTTTATTTTTTAAATTCCACATATGAATGAAATTATATGGTATTTGCCCTTCCCTGACTGACTTATTTCACTTAGCGTAATACCCTCTAGCTCCATCCACATTGTAGCAATGGCAAAATTTCATTCTTTTAGAATCTGATTTAAAAGAGGTATTTATGAAGTCATAATGTTGATGATTCTTTTAGTGGATTCCAGCAACCAGAACAACAGCCTTCAGTAATAGATCTTTTAAGAACAGTACTTTTAAGAATCCATCTTCATCTAGATGGTGCTTTAGATTCTGACTAGTGCTTCTAATTTTGTAACATCCTTGCCTTTCTTGGTTTTGTTTTTTAAAGGAAGTATGACTTGCCTAATCTACAAGTGTTATAATTCCAATCAGGATCTCTATTTTGTTTCTTTTGTTTTAGGAATAAGAAGGTGTTCTGTTACAGTATAAAATCCATTTTTGTACTTAGATGTATGAGTGAGAGCAATTGGAATTATGAATATAGATTAACCTGAAAAAGAAATAATGATACCTCTTAGGAAGGAGAAGATAAAAGAGTAGGAAAGGTTTGGAACGATAAATAGGAAGAATTGGATTAACAGCAAGAAGCAGCTGAAAGGACTTGAGAGTATGGAAAGAGTAACAGGAACCCTGAACCAACAGTGTTTTATAACGAGGCATCTGAGCACAATTTTTACCTTAACAGACTAGAAAAAGGAGCAGTTGGAGGCTACTAAAAGGGAGTGGGAGAGAACATGGGACTATGAATTTATAGTTGAAATGGTAAGCAGTTCTAAATTGCAAGGAGAAAATAAAACCCAAAAAGGATTAATCTGTAACTGACCCAGAAGGTTTTGCTTGTTTGTTTTTGTAATTTATAATTACTAATTTCTTATTTGTTTTCATGTATTTGTTTATCTCTATATGATAACTGTGTCTTGTTGGTGTTTCGGGAATGTGAGATTCCTGCCCTTTTGAAAGAAAGTAACAAGATCTTTTTCAAAAAAATGTCTTTCTTTTGAGAGGCTGAGTGGGATACTGGTGGAGTGGATTGAACGAAAAAGAATTCCAGGGTTTGGAAGTGAGGGAAACTCCTCAGTCTAAAAATGCCTCTGAAACAGACTCCCAGCTTGGTCCTATCATTTTTCCTCCTTCACTTTTGTCTCTCCATAGTTCATTTGAAATTATGTTATTTATAAAGGCAGTCTTCCTGTGATAATTGGAGCACATTCTACTATGTTAGTACTATTTTTCATACTACTAAGGCAAGACAATTGCAGGAGGGAATAAAAGGGGATTATTTTCTGTCCAAATAAGATACATTTTTCTTTTTTAACTTAATATAGTTAGAAAAATGAAACCCCAAAAATCTGCCCATTAAGTATTCTATGTGCTTAGTTTTTATGTTAGTTTATGTTGCTTTTCTTTTATTGGAGGTAGGGGGCAGTGGTGGGATTAAGAATTGGAGATTGGGGGGATCCCTGGGTGGCTCAACGGTTTGGCGCCTGCCTTTTCTCCAGGGCGTGATCCTGGAGTCCCGTGATCGAGTCCCGCGTCAGGCTCCTGGCATGGAGCCTGCTTCTCCCTCTGCCTCTGTCTCTGCCTCTCTCTCTCTCTCTCTCTATCATGAATGAATAAATAAAATATTAAAAAAAAGAATTGGAGATTGGTTTGACATTTATTTTTTTTTTAAAGACAGATTTTAAATCATAGTCAAATAGTATTACACTTGAGACCAGGGGTTCTACTGTAGAGTAAAGCAAAGGTAAACACCACAAAACCATTTTTAATAATTTAACGTTAATTTTTGCTGAACATGAGTGAATCCAGACAAGTTTAACTGTTTGAACTGCTGATAAAAATTAATATATTAAAACAAATAGAATGTGAATAATTACAAGATTGATTTTATATTTATAAGAAAGCATATAGTGTAGGGCTTTAGAACATGGACTTTAGAGCGGAATGCCTGAATGTATGTCTTCACTCCACCAGTTACCAGGTGATCTTGACAAAATTACATAATCCCTCTTCCTCAGTTTCCTTTATGTTTTGAAGATCGAAGTAATATTCAGTAAATGTTAAGATTTTTTAAATTAATAAATATGTTGTGAAATTCATTAAAAACTTCACTTAAACATTATTTAGTTGTTTATAAGGGGATCTCTACATAGGGCCAGCCTTTAAGATGAAGAGAAATAAAAAGCAGAAATTAGTTTTTGCAGGTGATTAAATGCTGAAGTAAAGATATTTTTGATAACCACAGAATCAGTTTATAGTACATTAGTGCTATACACAACTGTTCTATTATATAACAAGGCAAAAGCAATTAAATGCACCATATAATTTTCTTTAACATCATTTAAATACTTGAAAGCATTTGTTAATGATTGTTTTTGCTGCTGGTGGTGGTGGTTTTTTGCCAACTCTCCTGATTTAATTTTTTTAACCAAATTGACCTTTTTTGAATTAAAGGTCAAAAGTACTTTGCAACTCTTAAACACATATCTTGCCTTAAAATATACTTATTTTTATATAAATGTTAATCTCCTTACTAAATTTTTAGCTTCTTAGAGTTTCATTTATCTAATACATTAGAGGCACCAGAAAAATGTTTGGTTTGGGAATTTTTTTTAAGATTTATTTATTTAAAAAAAAAGATTTATTTATTTGAGAGAGAGTATGCATATACAAGGGGCGGGGAGGGGCAGAGGGAGAGGCAGAGAATCTCAGGCAGGCTACATGCTGAACTCAGAGTCCAATGTGGAACTCTATCCCACTACCCTGAGATCATGACCTGAGCTGAAACCAAAAGTCAGATGCTCAACTGGCTCAGCCACCCAGGTACACGCCAGAAAAATGGTTTTTTTCATTGAATTGGTTCTATAAATAAAGGTATTTTTACAGCAATATAATTATAAATGTTACATTGAATATGTATGATAACTTAAGGTAGTTTTATTCGTATATATATTTGGTATATTTTCTTCTTTGCTTATTATTTTCTACCAGGGATTTATTGTCGGGAATAGGAAGAGGGCAATGATTTTAATGCTCAGAGCATTTTTTTTTCTTAGAGAGGGAGTGGGAGAGGTAGAAGAAGAGAGAATCTTAAGCAGGGTCCATGCTGGAGCCTGATGTGAGGCTCAGTCTCACAATCCTTAGATCATGACCCTAGCCAAAATCAGTAGTCAGATGCTTAACTGATTGAGTCACCCAGGCATCACAATGCTCAGAGCATTCTTGATTTACTTCTGACATTTCTGCATCTTTTAAAAACATTTCCAAGGATTTATAAATACTAATTAAAAAGTGTTTTAATTATGCTAAAAATTATTTCAAAAAACAGATTTAGGTGTGACATTTAATGTATGATAGCAACTAGAGAAAAACAGGAGTATTCTGAGATTTTAATTTCTGGTTAATTTTCCTTTAAAAATTTAATTAAATCAGCTAAAATACTTGCTAGACTCTGCTAAACAAAGAAGGAACATTGCCTCTTTAATGTTGGGTGTGAGAGGAACTGAGAAAGGAAGAAACCTATTGATTTTTATTTGTTAAACTTTAAATATAAGTAAATAAAGACTTTTTTTTTTAAGTGTTAGTAGAAGAACCATTTGATTCAATGGATCCTCAGAAGTTGAGCTTTTGTACTCAGAATTTGACCATTACAGGACATATGAAAAATAATAAACACTCTTCAAAGGCTTAAGATCCCAGGACTGAATCAAAAAAGACTAGTCGTCAGGTCATGATCTCAGGGATGTGAGAATCGAGCCCTGTGTCAGGCTTCACGCAGGGCATGAAGCCTGCTTAGGATTCTCTCTCTGCCCCCATCTCCTTCACCCACTCATCCTGCTCTCTTGCTCTCTTTCTTAAAAAAAGAGCAACAACAACAAAACCCTGCCATCCACCATTCAGGATCATCCAATTTACTCTTACAGGAATTGTACCTCACTTCATCATCAAAAACAATTAATGTCCAGAAACAACCAAAGCAGGATTTCCAAAACAATGAAGTAAGGAACTCAGTGGGCTTTTCCCCCAGCAAAACAACAATTTAACTGGTGAAAATTATTTAAAAACAGCAATTATTCAGTCTTTGGGAATTATCCTAAGGGCATACAGCATATCAAGAAACACTCATTAGAGAAAATCTACTAAATATCAGAACAGTGAGTTTTTGTGGCATTTGAGCCACCACCCATTATCTCTCCCTCATTATGTCCCCCTCACAGTGCTGTGTTACAGAAGCTCTAACCCTAGCATGTTAGCCAAGAAGCCAAAAAGAAGATGAAGTTTCCTCACTCCCTACCCCCTAGCTGCTTAGAGCTGTAGTTTGACTATGGAGGAGAAACCATTGTTTCTCATCGCCCCCCTTGCCCCCATCAGCAGCACATAGCATGACTGAGAGGACCAACTTTCTCTTTCTTCAGCCAGTCCCTACTCTCTCAGCAGAGCAAGCTGAGAACACTGTGGCCTAATTATCCTGTCCTAACTCACCATAGGGTAGGGGTTCCACACCGAATGAGGCAACCTAAGACCAGAGCTGCTCCCCCATTTTCAGGGTATACTTGTAGAGCAGGGCTATCACTGGAAAGAGAGTCTCTATCCCCATCTCCAGTGCATTGATGGAGAGGTTCTGCCCAGGAGTAAAGACAGACCATCTGAGTAAAGAATGACTTTATTTGTAAGGAGTGTAGAATTTCATGCCTAAGGGTGTATAAAACATTGAGAGGAGCAATGAAGAGCAATTGAGAGGAGCCTGCGTAGCTCCATAATGCATCAAACCAACAGAGCAGTCAAAAGTTTTAAAGAAAGAACCAGGGTAAGAGTCAGTCCAGAAGAACCCTCCTGGCATCAAAATCAACTGTGATGATCAGGAAGGTAATGTGCATGTGCAAAGCTGCGTCTACTGAGGAGCAATCAGAGCAGGATGTGGGGCAGACTTGAAAGCATTCTCCAAGCTGCACACAGACCCAATCTACACAGGGCAGAAGCCTCACAGGAACAAGGGGCTTCAGCACAGCCTGTGATCAGACACTTCTAGAACAATAGTAAGTTACTCAGACCCAGAGATAACTCCTAGGAAGTAAGGCCCCAAAATAATATTACAATCATCCCTGGCATTCTGGAAAACTGTGCACATGTCCAAGGCTGTGCCCTCTCGTAGCAACCAGAATGGGAACCTCCAAGCCACTAGTCCTGTGCTGCATGCAGGGCAAACAACTAAAATCCCTGAACTAGGATAGCAACGTCTAACCCACAGATACAGCCGATAGCCCAGAGTAAAATTGACTGGCAAAAGAGGCTTAGGCACAACCATGAACCAGAGGCTGTGCGAACTCAGGAGCAACCCCTAAATGATGAGGCTAAAAGATAAAAATAGCAGGGCAAAATATGAGTAGGAATATTAGAAGCTGCACACTGCAGGGAAACAGACTTTGCAGAATTAGTTCAGGCAAGTCACTAAGCAAATAGACAATCAAGCAAATAACAACAGCTATTCACCTCTTGGGGGGTGGGCGGAGAAGGGGACCTGAGATCAGCATCTGGTATTGCTAAAATATATTCTCTAAAATGCCCAATTATCAACACAAAATTATGAGACATGGAAAGAAATGACCCAAAAACGGGGGAAAAAAGGAGATAGAAAATGCCATTGATGGGCCCCAGATGATGTACTTAGCAGACAAAGACTTCAAAGCAGTAGTATAATACGTTTAAAGAACTAAGGGAAACCATGCTTAAAGAATGAAAGTATAATGATGGTGTCGCAGCAAATAGTGAATATTAAGAGAAATTTTTTAATTAAATGGAAATTATGGAAATGAAAAATATAATAAACCAAGTAAAAATTATTTGAGCTGGTAGAAGATAAAAATCAGTGAATTTGAAGATAGATCAAGAGAGATTATACATTCTAAAGAACAGAGAGAAAAACAATGGGAAAAAATGAGTAGAGCTTCAGAGACTTGTGGGACATGAATAAGCACACCATGTACAAATAATGGGAATAACAAGGAGAGGAGAGAAAAGGAGAGAAAAAGTATTCTAAGATATAATGGCTGAATTTTTTCCCAAATTTAGTGAAAAGCATTAAGTTACACATCCAAGAAATTCAGTGAAGTCCAAATAGAATAAACACAAAGCAGTCCACTTCAGCAGACATGCCATACTCAACATGTTGAAAGGACAGAGAGAAAAAGACAATCTCGAAAGCAGCATAGGAAAACAACTCATCACATACAAGGGAACCCTTGTAAGAATTAATACTTGACTTCTCATCAGAAATACTGGAAAATAGAAGGCCATAGGGCAACACATGCCAAGTGCTAAAAGTAAAAACCTGTCAATGAACAGTCTTATTTCCAGTGAAATTATCTCTTAGAAATGAAGGTAAAACATATTCTCAGATAAACAAAAACTGAGAATGTTTTGCCAGCAGATCTGGCTTACAAGTATCAAACAAAGTTATGAGGATGAAAGCGTGTAACCCCAGTGAGTACT
The DNA here is from genome assembly GCF_018345385.1 of Vulpes lagopus. Lineage (NCBI taxonomy): Eukaryota > Metazoa > Chordata > Mammalia > Carnivora > Canidae > Vulpes > Vulpes lagopus. The sequence continues at coordinate 108,013,168 of NC_054829.1, forward strand.
TTTGAACTCCCCACGCAAAAACAAAGAACATTTGTAAAAGGTAATTATGTAGATAATTCCAAAAGATAGTATAAGTACATACATCTTCTCAACTGATTTAAAAAGCAATTGCATAAAACAATATATATAATTGCATTGTTGAGTCTAAGACGTATTGAAATGTAGTTCACTTGATAATATCAGCACAGGAGAGGCAGTGGTATTGTGAGAGCTTGTATCAGAGTGAGGAAATGATACCAAATCGTAACTCAAATCCACAGGAAGAAATAGAAAGAACCAGAGAGGGAGAGATGTTGAGAAGACAGATTTTATACCAGCCAAAGATCAAAAGATACTTAAAAATCTATAAATGCTTGTTCTTTTATCTTCTTCTGAGGACACTTCCTTGCAATTGCTTATGACTAGGAACTGGTACCTTTTCCCTACTTAGGAAAGTTCACTTACAAAGACAGAGGACAAGATTTAGAATAGAAGACAAGGGTTGTGCACGTGTGTGCGTGCGCACGCATGTGTGTGTGTGTTGTGAGGAGGGAGCATACAAACTAAAATAAGCCCCTTGAACCATTAAAGTACATAATCTTGCCAGGTGCTATGGTTAGTGCAGTAAGGAAAACATTATTCTGGGATTCAATCTTTTAATTAATTGATAAAGTACAATTTATTAGTGTTCCTCACATATTGATTTTCCTTGACATGCAGTAATTGGGATCTTGACTATTATTCAATTACATCTTACCGATCTTCAGTATTCATACATTAGTCTTCATGGAGAGGAAATCTCCTCCATTTAAGAGGCTATCCTTGTCCCAGTCCCCAAATTTCCTGTTTTATCTAAAAATTTAGGTTTTGGCTTTATAAATGCTCAATGCATACTTTGTGGCTAAGCTATAGTGAAACTTCTACATACGGAGTTTTAAAATGGGAATAGTGTTACCTAACCAGTAGAGTGCCATAGTTTTGGAATCAGTCCAGAATTCAATCCCGGTTCTTCCATGTACCATATACATATTATTACAGATCTCTGTTTGAGTAGTCTCAGACACATCTTAACACACCTACCTCATGAGGTTATTTTGGATTTTAAATAGAATAACATAGGAAACAGAGATAGCAGGTGTTTAATACAATGTTTGTTACCTTAAGCCTTAAATGTGAGTGGGGAGGATGCAGAGAACAGAGGGATGTGACCAGAATAGGATTTACTGGGACGCCTGGGTGGCTCAACAGTTACGCGCCTGCCTTTGGTTCCAGTTATGATCCTGGGATCCGGGATTGAATCCCACATTGGGCTCCTTGCGAAGAGACTGCTTCTCCTTCTGCCTATGTCTCTGCCTGTGTGTGTGTGTGTGTGTGTGTGTGTGTGTGTGTGTGTGTCTGTGTCTGTCTGTCTCTCTCATTAATAAATAAATCTTTAAAAAAAACAGAATAGGATTTATTTTATGGGACAGTTAGAAAGTAAGATGAATTAGTAGAATAGTTACAGAGATACTTCATAAGATCTTGTAATCTAGATGGAAGTGCCTAATATATGGCAGACACTGAGAATTAGAAAGTTAATGGGGAAAAACATGATTTTTCTGTTTTGCTACATATAAGCCATTGAGAAAGATAAACATAAATTAGATAATCACACAAACAAAACACAAAATTCATCTGATGTGAGGATAGCTATGTGGTATGATAAGAGCACTTAATAAGGAGATTTTTCTAGCAGAAGTCAGGACAGACTTTCTTGAGATCTGAAGAATAAATAGGAGTTAATAGATGGAAAAAAAGGTAGAACATACTGAGCTGAGGAAATAACTTTAAAAAGCTTTGGTTCAAGAAAAGCAAGTGAGTATGAGAGATGCAAATTAGGACAGGGAGGAGAAAGTAAAAGTGAAGGAGGGAACAAAGTATAAGATGAGGCTGAGTGAGAAAAGCAAGTAGAATCATGTAGGAAAAATTAGGTAGATTAAGGAAATATTTAGGATTTAGATGTTAGAATCAACAGGACCTATTGATAAATTGGATGTAGGAAATGAGGGGAAAAGCTTCTGCAGATCATTCCTAGGATTCTGGCTTGTAGAAATTAAAGATGTATTTCATCCCTGACAATCTGTTCATTGAATGAAGGCCAGTTTTGAAGAGGGAAATGATGGGTCTGGCCTTGAATGTGTTGAATATTGAAGTATATTCAAGATATTCAAGTGTAAATGTCAAGAAGGCAGTTGAATATATGCGTCTAATGTGCAAAAGAAAGGTCTGAGCTGGACATAATATTTACATAATTGATTTATTGGTAGTAAATATAACTAATTTTTAGGGGAAAAATGTGGAGTGAAAATAGATGAGGGCTTAGGACCAGAGATTGAGGGCCAATATTTAATAGCTAGGTTGAGGATGATGAATACACAAAAGAGACTAATAAGGCATAGCCAGATGGATTAAAGTAGAACCAGGAGAATGTAATGTCATAAAATGTAAAAGAAAAGGGAAAAAATGGTCATCACGAATGCAACTTAAGAGTGCAATAAATGAGACCTGAAAAAAATATCTATTTAATTTATTGATATGACAGTTTGTTGGCAACCTTTTCAAGAGCTGTTTTGGTGGTGTAATGGGGACAGAGACAGACTGGACTAGGGTAAGTTGTGAATGGATGGAGCAATTCTCCCTGGATCTCTTGAACTAAGAGCTTTTGTTCAGGACTGTTTTTTCAAGGGCACTTGTTAAATGAACAGACTTGGAAGATAGGGACACTGTCTCCCTCTGGAACAGAGAGCAAATCTGTTTGCTGTCCAGTATAATAAAGATAATGTCTCCCTCTGGGACAAAGGTCAGGTAGGTTTGGCCTGTGGCGCATAATAAAAGATTAGAGTTCTCGAAGTTCAGACTTCCTCGGCTGTGATGCATACCTACTGCCTGCAGCATCTACCTGTGCCACTCTATGTCACCTTGTGGGACTTAGGAGGAAAGGGGAACCAATCTCAACATGAAACTCATGCCGCTTTATGTGGCCTGAGGAATAAAGTCCTTTGCCTCCAACCCAGGCGTCTTATGTTGTCTGCAAGCATCCATGGAACGATAATAGGCTAATTTGTTGGCTTGCATGTAGAATAAAATCAGTCTCTTACAGTTCTTGATACCATGAAAAAATGGAAACTAGCCAAGTGAATTGTTTCAAACGGTTGGGCTACGAAAGAGAAGAAAATATAAGGCTGAACTAATAGAGGATATACCATGGAGGGAGTTTCGTATAGAAGAGTAAGAGCTAAGCATGTATAAGTATTGATGAGGGGCCAGTTAAGGGGAAGAGATCGAATATATTTAAGACAGAGGATAATGGAAGATGGATAATCTAAGGTAGGAGAAGATCCTACAGATAGGTAAGAGGAATTGGACAGAGAAGAAGGAACACTTCCTCATTTCTTTATGTGTAATAGAGAATTCAGGGAAGAGAGACATAAACTGAAGTGGTTGTTACATTTAGTATCACAGTTAAGGAAGCTCTTTCTGACTGTTTCTCTTTTCCCTGGAAAGTAGAAGGTCAGGTAATTTGCTGGAGGAGGGGAATAGAGAAAGAGGAGCAGAGGTTTGAAAGAAAGAAGTTTGAAATAGTCTGTGGAGAGAGCAGAAAAAATAAGCTGAGCAGAGAAATGGAGTAGGAATGCAGGGTCTTTGGAGATCTGTTGGGGGTTAATGGTAAGAAACTAGTGGTACCAATATACCCAATGGTATGACTTTCTCTAGCACCACTCAGGTTCAGGCAGAGAAAATAGTTAAGTTCCCCTAAAATTAAGGTTTTGCCCAATATGACAATGGAATTTAAAATTTTATTGAAATTCTGGGCCATAGAACTCAAGCTGAATGGGGATAGAGAAGAAAGGAATGGACTGGTGGGTTGAGAGGAGTTAGAGATCAGTGGACCACAAGCCCAATGAGGTTGAAAAACATTCAGTGGGATTGTTGAATAAACAAGGTAAAAGGAGGGATTCCTGAGTGGTTTAGCGCCTACCTTTGGCCCAGGTCATGATCCTGGAGTCCCGGGATCAAGTCCCACATCGGGCTCCCTGCATGGAGCCTGCTTCTCCCTCTGCCTGTGTGTCTGCCTCTCTCTCTCTTCTCTCTCTCTCTCTCTCTCTGTCTCTCATGAATAAATAAATAAAATCTTTAAAAAAAAAAAAAAAAACAAGGTGAAAGGAGAAAAGGTTGCAGTGAGAAGATTTAGGAGTTGTTCATTCATTCATTAGTTCATTCATTCATTCAATAAAAATCCCAATTCACAGACTAGTATGTGCCATCTAAAAATTATTGTCCTCTTGCTTGGTATGCATCTTGAGATGTATCCTTAAAATATATAAATTTACCTACCCAGTAACAGTTTCCTTGGTCTACTTTATTGTGGCTGGTTCTCCTTGATAGCTAGAGAAGGCCAACCAAAAGTAGCAAGGAGAAATCAGCATTTTAGTTTTTACCCTATATTTTCTTGTGTTGTCTGAATATGTACAATAACCATTTATCCATGTGTTTCTAATTCAGTTTTTTAAAACAACTTTTAGAAAGTTATATCTAAAAAATTCCACTTGGATAACCCTCATTAATTGATGTTTTTAATATTATTAATACATTTGTTATATTAGTTATTGCTAGTAACAATAAATCCAAACTAGTGAGGAAGTAGTTGAGCACTATAGTGAAGAACAAAAAACACAGGCTTTGAAATTAACAATACTTTCTGTAAAAAATGGAGACTAAATGTCATAATGAATATAAAGTACTTAACATAATCTCCAGCATATAGTAAAATCCAGTTAATAATAGCTATTATTTTTATCATCATTGTCATCATCATCATTATCTGTAGTCAGAACTCTTGGTTCCAAGGGACCAAAATTCAACTCCTGCTACAGTTTGCAAAATAGGAATTTATTGGCTCATATAATTAAAAAGACCAGAGGTAGATGCAGTATCTAGACACAGGTATTGAAACTATATCGACTATATCATTTCTTGGTTTCATTAATAGCAAGCTTTCCCCCTCATGGTAATAATATGCCGTACATCTTACCAGCTAACCAGTAGCAGTGAAAGAAAAATGTCTCTTTTTTAATAGTTGCAGCGAAAGTCTTAGGTAGAGGTGCTTCATTGGCCTGTCTTGTGTTACATGCTAATTCCTTAACTAATCATATGTCCAAGGAAATGGAATATTCCAATTGGCCAGGAATCGAACTGGGGAATGGGAACATCTTCAACCAAAACACAGGGACTGAGAGTGGAGGGGGGGTGGTTTCTCCAAAGTTAAATAAAATTTCTGCTAAGTAGGAAAAGGTGGAATAAATGCCAGACAGGCAAAAACAGCAGATTTCCAATACTGCACATATAGTTCTGTGCAGTAATACAAATGTAATACTGCAAACAGGAGAACAGTTGAAAGTACATTTTAAATTGTCACCCACTTAGCAAAAGCCTGTTTATATAATACAGCCTGTACTTTTCGTAAAGTGAGAAAACAGAGGTCTTCCCATACTAATATGCACAGATTGTGTCATAGGTAAGGATGTTCCACAGAAAACATCCCGCCTCAATTTCTATATAATTAAATGTCATAACACTTGAAGAAAAATGCAATTGAATTTAATTATCATAAGAAAGATGATCACTAAGGTATTAGTTATCTCAAGCAACATGGCACAATAGAAAAAGAAGTGAAAATCACAAATATAAATCTATCAAAAATATAGTAATAATAATATTTACCATATATTGAATGATTAGTATGTGTATTCTAAAAGCTTTTTTTTTTTTTAGATCTTATTTATTCATTCATGAGCGATACAGAGAGAGAGACATAGGCAGAGGGAGAAGCAGACTTCCTGTGGTGAGCCTGATGTGGGACTCGATCCCAGGACTCTGGGATCACGACCTGAGCCAAAGGCAGATGCTCAACCACTGAGTCACCTAGGCATCCCTCTAAAAGCTTTTTATCCATTTGTTTTATTATCACAACTCTGTGACTTAGGTGATCATTATGTTCCTTTTATTTGTGAGGAGACTGAGGGTGAGTGGTTAAGTAATTTGCCTTGTATGTGTGCAGAGCAACATTTGACTCTGTTCTCAGTGCTTCCAAAGCCTGTGTTATCAATAATCGGGCAGAGTGACTTAACCTCTTATTCCTTGCTTCTAAAGTAGGAGATTTTGTTTTAATTACCTTTAAGGATACTTGTCTCTTAAAAATCCTGATTATGTAAGGGCTCACCTTTAATTTCTCATTAATTTTTGTATCTTTTAAGAAGATTTTGAATCAATTATAACACTTTTATTTTTATGTATGTCTTTAACCATGGATGAAAAAATAATAATATCACTATCTTTATAAGAACACTTGAGTGTGCAGGTCATAGCATTATTCTATGATCATGAAGGAAACTGCGCTTTTGACAAATGTTCTTTCATCAGGACCTCACATACAAAGAATAAAATTTGGCAAATACACAAAGTGGTTAATGTTAAAGTAGAGGGAAAAGCACCATCTGAATTTCTGCATCCCTTTACGTATGAAGTGTTCTGTTAGGTTGTTTTTTTAGTTTTTATTGTATGTTGCCTTATTGCAACTCTGCCAAGTATATCTCTGCATTCTTGCTTGGAATCTTTTTTTCCACATTTGAATCTGAAATCTAGTCAATACTGAAAGGACTATGAAAAATCCACTGAAATGTTGCAAATAGCTTTGCCTTGTTTACATTCTTATAAGATTAAAATTTTTTGAGTAATTTTTTGCTTAATAAACTCACTTTCAGGGATCCCTGGGTGGCGCAGTGGTTTGGCGCCTGCCTTTGGCCCAGGGCGCGATCCTGGAGACCCGGGATCAAATCCCACGTCGGGCTCCCGGTGCATGGAGCCTGCTTCTCCCTCTGCCTGTGTCTCTGCCTCTCTCTCTCTCTCTCTATCATAAATAAATAAAAATTTAAAAAAATAAAAATAAAAATAAATAAATAAACTCACTTCCAACATGCTGTAAATTGTGAGAAAAGATGTAAAGCAAAAAACATGCCAATGTTCATTTCACTTTGTTAAATGTATTCATTCTGTAAGAAATGAAAACGTGCTTACATAGTTTTTCTTTTTGCAGAGCTCAGATATGTAAAAATTCTTTGAAAACTAAGCAACATTAGACAGCTACTAGCTATTAATACTATAATAATAACTGGCAGGAGAATAGTATACATATAAATGAATAGTGTGGTCTTTGGAGTAAGAGCTCCTTCATTTACTAAGAATGGGTCAATGGCAGACATTTAATACCTATGAAATTTAGTTTCCTTATCTGCAAATGAGGGAAAATAATAATGCCTCCACAGCCTGTGAAAAGATCAAACAAGATGATGCTTGTAAAGCACAGTGCCTGGCACATAAGAGGCATTCATTGATAATACTACCACTATTACTATTACTCTGAAAACTACAAACATGTGAGAGAGTCAAGTACTCAAGAACAACTCTGTATTACTCTCTACTCTTAAAAAGTACCAATAGTTTAGGAATTGAGCTGAGCATGTAAATTTTTTTTAAAAAATTTTATAGAGAGTATGTGGATGAGTGGTGGGGGAAGGGCAGAGGGAGAGACAATCCAAGCCAGCTCCATACCTCACGTGGATCTGAGGGGTGGGCTTCATCTCACAATCCCGAAATCATGACCTGATCCAAAACCAAGAGCCTCAACCAACTGAGCCACCCAGGCACCCCAAGCATCTAAATTTTAGCTAGCAGCTACCATATTTTGTAATCTAGTATAGAATTTATTTATAAATATTTGGACAAATTCACATCTTACTCATGGAGGAATAAAATATTTGATGTTACATGTAAGTTTTGTGGGCTTTTCTGTGGGTTTTTTTGTTTTGTTTTGTTTTGCTTGCCTAACATACTGTTATTGTAAAATACTTCTATTGTTCATTCAACAAATACTTATTCTGAGCCTACAATAGGCCAAGGACAGTGCAATAGACTGAGTACTCATGTTAAAATTTATGACATGGTTCTTGCCCTTAATGTCAATGCCCTTCTTATCAAGGCTAGTGACAGGAAATAGATATATAAAGAAATAATTTTTATAATAAAATATTGTGGTAGGTAGAATAATGCCTCCCCAGAAGTGTCCATATTTTAATCTTTAGAATTTGTGAGATTTTGAAGATGTGATTAAATTTAAGGATTTTGAGATGGGGAAACTATCCTGGATTATCCCCCTAGGCTAGATCTAATCACATGGGTCCTTAAAAGCAGGTAACTTTTCCCTGCTGTGGTCAGAGAGAAAAGTTAACTACAGAAGAATGGTCAGAAGAGCTGCAACATTGCTGGCTTTGAAGATGGAGGAGGGGGGCCAGGAGCCAAAGCATGTGGACAGCCATTAGGAGCTAGTAAAGATAGGCAAATAGATTGTCTTCTAGGGCCTCTAGAAAGAAATGTTATCCTGCTCACATGACGTCTAATCTACAGAACTATAAAATGATAATATTTTGTTGTTTTAAGCCACTAAATTTATAGTATTTCTTACAGCAGCAATAGAAAACTAATACAAATACAATAAATTGGAGAAATAGAAGAAGAGAAGAATCATTTTCCAAAGTTGTGTCAGAAGAGCTAGGAAAACTTTTCCAGGAAGACTCACAAAAGTTATTGTTCCAACGTGGATCATGTGCTTTTTCCAAAGTCAGCTTCTGGAAAGAAGTTTATTACTCTTAAGACTTGTCATCTCTAGAGCTGTAGGTGGGGTCTGCCTCACCTGAGGAATGTGGGCTGGAAGAGGTTCTAATAAGAAAGAGGAAAGCAGAGGACGCTTGGGTGGCTCAGTGGTTGAGCATCTGCTCAGGGGATAATGTTGGGGTCCCCAGAGTCCCACATTGGGCTCCCTGCATGGAGCCTGCTTCTCCCTCTGCCTGTGTCTCTGCCCCACTCTCTCTGTGCCTCTCATGAATAAATAAATAAAATCTTTAAGGAAAAGGAAGAAAGAGGGAATACATGCTTCATTTTCAAAACTGCTAACTCCATTAAAACCTATACATTGTTTTGAAATTACTATAATAAAAATGCTTTGAAAATAAAGAACATCTTTTGTTTGGCAAGAAGTAAGCAAGGTAGAAAATTTATCAAGGTATTAACTTCAGTGCTTGCAGACACATGATAAATTTTCTCCGTTTTTTCAACAAATATTTATTGAGCTCCTTCTATGTGCTGCTATTCCCAAGACAGGCCCTGCTGTATACTGATATTAGAGGATTAATGGTCAGCAAAAATAGATACTGTCCATATCCTCAGGTAGAGGGATAGAAAGAGTAATCAAATAATCACACACACATTTACACCGATTTAGAACATTGACAGGGCATTATATGGTGCTCTGAGATTGAGTTGAGACTTAAACTGAGACTAAATGAGAAGCAGGCATTAACTGAGCAAGGGAGGGAGGAGAGCGTGCTCGGCAGAGAAAATAGCATGTGCAAATCTGTGGCAGGCAAAAGCATGGCCTGTTCAAGAAGTGTGGCTGAAACAGAAAAAGACAGAGGGAGGCTGACGATGGGGTGAGGCCAGAGATCCAGAGAGAAGGCAGACTAAGCAGGGCCTCATAGATAATGTTAAAAATTTTGGCCTTTATCCTAAAAGCAGGGTGTAGGTGGAGTAATTGGATTAGCAATTTAAGATCACTTCAGCTGCAATGTGTTAAATAGGTAGGGGAGCCAAGGAATATACGCCAGACCGTTAGCAAACTACTGGAATAGTCAAGGTAAGAGATGTTAAAAGATTGTTTGGGGATTGCAGCAGCAGATGGAATAGCAATATACACAATAAGAAAATATTTAGAAGGTAAAATAAAGAAGATATGTTGATGAGCTAGATGTGGAGGGGAGGGGAAGTGGGAGGAGTCATGAATGCCTCAGGTTTCTGATCTTTGAATCTGGTGGTGTCATTTCTTTTTTAATACAATTTTCCTAATTTCAATATGTTGTATTGCAGTAATCCTTTATTTTATTTTATTTATTTATTTGAGAGAGAGAGAGAAAGAGAGAGAACAGAAATAGTGAGAAGAACACAAGCTGGGAGGAGAAGGAGAAGCAATCTCCCCGCTGAGCAGGGAGCCCAATGAGGGGCTCGATCCCAAAACCCTGGGATCATGACCCCAGCCAAAGGCAGACACTAACTGAGATGCCTCAGGCAACCCTGTATTGCAGTAATTCTATTTAACTATCCCAACTTACTAACTTTGCAAACTTAAAAAAGCCCTCAGTAAATGCACTGATTGATCAAACTAATCAATTATAACCATGCAGGTCTTTATCTCAACTACTGTTCCTACAGTGAAGTACTGATGGCAGCTCTTACCAGACCTCAAGAGCCAATTGTTAAATTTTCAAGAACCTTGCAAGTTACTTGTAAGTAGCTTGAAAATGACCACAGCGAGAGGACCAGCTGAGGAAACTGGAAAAAATTACGGAACCAGCAAACAACTTAAATCAGAGATCCATCCACTGCAACTCCCACCCCCTACTTTCCCGCCTCAACACATCCTACTGTTAAACATTTACCAGCACACCAATGTTTGTACCTTTTAGAAGTTATGATACTTGGGGTGGATATGCTGCATATAGAAAATACAGTCATGAGACTAATCTCACTGATTTAAAAATGCTGTCTGTTTTTTTTCCATGTTCTTAAATGTCTTTAGGATTGTTTGAAACCCATCTAATTCATTGCTAGATATTTTGGATATTTCCACAGAATTTCATTTGTGAAGATATGCCACTCTTAGGCGTTATTCTAATGATTTTTACTTTTTCCTCTCCTTTAGATTGCCCAGATTAAGAAGTGCTGTGGTAAAGCGGCAAAACTTTAGTAATTATTGAATCTAGTTATAGGTGTATAGACGATTATCGTACTATTTTTCTTTAATTTTGTGTGCACTTGAAGTTTTTCCTATTACAAAAAGAAGGAGGCTGTAGCAGCCACATCTTGCCCAGACTAGTCTTCCTGGGTCTTCCACTTACAGTCTCAATCCGAGCAGGTATTCTAGGATCTGAGATGATGTGATCCATTGCTGCCTCCCCACCTGGCCTCTAGGAGTTAACCAATTCCTTGTTTTCATTAAGTCTTGCAACACCTACTTCCCTGAAAAACCGACAAGCAATCTGTAGAAAAACTTAAAGCAAATCTTCAGAAAGAACCATATCAGATTAGGGTACTTTCTTTGTACTACAACCACAAAAATACTGAAAAAAAAAATCCTAAGTAACAATAGAAAACCCCAAGTACATTGAGTACATAGATTAAAAGAGATTGGAAGAAGTAAAAAAGAAAACAAACTTTAACAAAAAGTGAAAAAGGAGGCCAGAAATGGTATCAACAATGCAAGACACTGGAGGCATAGAAAGAAATGAGGCACTAGAAGAAATACAAACTAAATCAAATAGTCTTCAGGTTCTGTCTAAAGAGAGAAGGGTTCGATCTCAGCCAAAAACAAGATTTTTTTCTTTTATAATGTAAAATATTATCATGGAACACATAAAATTATGATAAGCTGAAAAACATAAAATTCACCCAATCATAGCACATCAGTGAAGAATAAAATAATTTAGAAATGAAACACAAAAACTAAGGAAAGGGGTTAACAAATACATTATAATTCAAGACAAAATTATCAGTATCAAAAGGAATCATGTAAATCCATTTTATGAATTAGAAAACTGAAGCTCACGAAAGTGAGTTGGTCAGGGTCATTCAGTTTAAGTGACGAAGCCTGGATTTGAACTCCCTGGATTTGACTTCTCTCTACACTTCTCTTTGTTTTTTCCCACTCTTTTTGATAGAAATGCAAGTCTAAAACTAATTTTAAAATTATATTTAAATATAATTCAATAATAATTCTGGCTTAAACTTAAAATATAGACTTAAAAATGATGTCTTATTTTTCTACTACTTCATCAACGATCCCCTGTTCTACATTAATTTGCTGTACTATGGGGAATGATCACCTTAAAGTCCTCCTGAAATCATTTTATCTGCTATTACAAACAAAAATTAGATTTTTTTCACTCTTTCCTTCAATAAATACTTTAAGTTGTATGTATGTAGAGTAGATAATAGGCATTTTTAAAGGAAAAAATATTTTTATATATTGATGACTGAAATGATCAAGCTTTGGTTTCTACTAAAGGAATCTCAGTTTGATTCATATATTTGAAGAATGCCTCAAAACTTGCTCAAATTCATTGGCTCTTTTGGCAGGTGACTTTTGTCTTCTAAGTTTACTTTCTTCTGGCATAGATAGCATACTTAATGATATTTAGGACTTTTTTTATTATGTCAAACCCTATACCTAAAGATTTTTGTTATATGAATAATTCTCCATCTTGTACCTACAGTGAGCTAATAGGTCTTCAGTAAACAATTACTGATTTGATTCATGACTCTAAATACAATTAAGTTTAATAAATTATGATGACAACTATGTCACCTACATGACATAGTTTTTCTTTTGTGGCTGTATTAGGGTCTAGTGAGGAGAAATTATACCAATGATTTCAACAAAGATAATTTATTTTAAAGAGTTGTTAATTAGGCATTGAAGAATGGAAAAGGCAGAAAGAGAACAGTAAGGCAGTGATTTTTCAAATGATAGTCACCAGACCAGCAACATAAACATCCACTGGAAACTTGTTAGAAATGTGAATTCTGACTCCAAGCCCTAGCTTGGTTTATGAATCAGAAACCCTGATGATAGGTCCAACAATCTGTGCTGTGACAAGCCCTCTAGGGGATTATAAAGTATGCTAAAATTTAAAAATCATGTAGGTAACAACAGCTGGAAGCAGCCACCACTCCTAGGCCGGGGCAACAAAGAAAAGAGCTGGAATTACTAAAACTGAGAAGATTGGGGAAAGGCCCTGTGGAGTTGAAACTCAGATTTTCAAGAATCCATCATTTCTCACCCAGTAGTAGTGTCTCTGTGCTCAGAGGGGGGACCCCATAGAACTAAGAACAAGATATCTGAGGAATAGTTGCCCACAAATTGGATCTAGTGTCTCAAGATGGCACATTGATATTGATTTTGCAAGTGTTGGGAAACCCAACTTGAAACCAGTGGCTGCTGGTGGAAGAAATTTCTACTACCAGAGTGAAGAAGAACTGTTGCTAGAACAAAACTGACAGCACCGACAAACCCACCAGAAGTACACAAGAGCAAATCCCTTCTTTTTTCTCCAGCTTTGCAATGTCTCATTGATCCCTCTATTGGCAGAGATGAACAGGAGCCAGAAATATTTGTAGAATTTTAAGGATTGGTTTCAAGCTGAGAGACAATAGCTCAGTAACTGGCATGAAGGCCTTACTTGTAGTAAGATTGAGAGGTAATAGAAATAGTAAACTTTTTTGGAAATAGTAAACATTTTTTGGTGTGTATATTAGGTACATATGGATTTGTTTGGACATTTTCTTAGGAGCAGATCCTAGATTGACTTTGGACTTATTGTACAAAATTATTCCTATTTGAAAACTATGTTTCTCTTGATGAGATTAATAAGCTGCACTTAGGACATTTCTAGAATTTGGACAAGAAACTATGCAAGGGCCTACATTGAGGTCTCCCTAGCTAGGGCTAAGACTGAACAATCACAGCAGTGATGGCTTAAGGATTGCTCAATACTTAGCAACAGGACTCTCTCAAGTCAGCTGAGGCTATATTCCTTAAAATCTCGGTGTCAAGGGAATGGACTAAAAAGCTTACTTACACAAGACGGAGCACTCTGGGTCCCTGGCTTAGAGGTTGGTAGGAAGGCTATTTTGAAATCATGGTAAAGGATAAGGGCAGTATGAACACAATTCCTCTTTTGTAATCTCAGGAAACTAGAAAATGAATGGAAATAAATCAGCTCCTTTCCAAATCTCCAAATCAGTGTTCTGGGAGTTGAGGGTCCAGTGTTGATTCTACAGAGATCAATAAATCAGTGCTTTCCATATTCCTGAAAGGTAGGCACAGACATGGTTGTTCTATAGGTCAATCAAAAGGAACATTCCCAAATATTTACTGAATGATTATCAGCCCAGAGAACTATGAGATAGTCATTATTCTTACAGACCTTCACTTATTTCTCATTTTATGTTTATGTTTGTTTTGTGGTTTTTGTTTTGTTTTGTTTTGTTTTTGTTTTAAAGGATATTGAAGAATCACAAAACCACACTGGCGAGCCTGTTGGAGATGACTACAAAAAGATGGGAACACTTTTTGGTGAATTGAACAAAAGCCTCATCGACATGGGCTTCACAAGGATGTATTTTGGAGAAAGAATTGTGGAACCAGTAATAGTCATTTTCTTTTGGATTATGCTGTGGTTTCTTGGCCTACAAGCTCTTGGATTAGTTGCTGTTCTTTGCCTTGTCATTATTTATGTGCAACAGTAAAATATGGCCGAATAAGCTGCTGTTTGACATCTGGTAGCCATATATGTGATTAGTGAAGTTATATATTTCACTACATGGAAGCCGAGAAGTTTGCCTTGTTTCAAATTGTGTGCTGTTTTGTAATTTGTAAGTGGATGTTGTTTAAAGTTAAACTCAACTCTTGATTATAACAGGGTTGAAAATATATTTTGTAGCTTATTCAAGTCTTTACTACTGTGATCTGTGCCCACTTTTAAACACCCCTCCCTTATTCCCATGCCAAATCTTAACACCACCAAAAAGTGAGCAGGGAAAATAGCGGGATATGGAATTCAAACTGGGCAATATAGGTCTTGAAAGAATTCCAAAAAACATTTTAGAAGAAAAAGGATGAAACAAGGAGCTAAAAAATAAGTTTTAATGGGAGAATTGCCCCTAACCACACCCACCAAATAACCCCTTATTATTTGAGAAATAATTTGGATGTCCATTGTTCCTGCTCAGCCAAACCAATATAAATGGTAATTATGATACACTACCTTAATATTGTGATGAAAATCAGTAAAGCTAGCACATTTTGTGAAGATTGAAAAGGATATATTATCACCGATGAAAAGTATATGTAACTTTTTTATAATGCAATATTTGGGCCTCAAATCACTTCAGTACATCATTTGATATTTTAGACAATTTTGGTGCTAATTACCTTTTGTGAATTTTTTAAGTCTCATAAGCCATGTCTACTGCTGGCTGCACCCCATGGTAATGCTAGATTTTCTTGTATCTAACAAGTTATGTATTTTTTTTCTAGAGAAACATTTTCCATGTATTTTTTTCCAGAAATATACATTTTATAGTTCTTTTATAACAATTATCCTAAGATTTAAAAAAAATCTCTTTCCTATCTTCGCATGGATATTTCCCCCAAAAAAATTGATTTGTATTATGGCTGAAATATTTTACTATGCCATTAAGGAAAAAAAATCAGCTCATTTTCTTTCGTATCTGTATTGGAAAGTACAGTACTACGGTATAAAACCAAATGCTTAATGAAATTTAACAGCCGATGTAATAGTATTCCTCTAAGGCTAAAGCCAAATCATTAATTGACCAGTCATGTTATTAATTTGTCTTAATTCAGCACTTTGGGGTTTTATATTTCTTTGAATACACTTTAAAAATAGAAAATGGCTTAGTGATATTTTGGATTTTGTTAAAGAGCCTAAAATCTGTACACTTGTGTCTCAGAGTCCTTCTATATAGACAAAGGAGGAGTATTAAAGATAATTATCTAGAAATTCAAGTTATAAGAGGGAAATGGGACAATTCGGTATTTTTATCTTTGGTGGCACAGTTACTAAAGTATATGAAGTGTTTAATATTCTGCTTTGAAAAGTTTTTACCCAATCCTGTTTTAAAAATTTATAAGTTCTCAGTGTCTTCCATGCTGAAGCAGAAAACTGATGAAAAATGTTCAACTTAAATTTCTAAAATCAGATAACCCCTGAACAAAAATACCAATTGAAGGGCACTAAAAAGTATTGTGGATTTGTATAAATACAGACCTTTTAAAGTTTGACAAAAGAGAAAGACTTTGTACTATATCATTGTGTTTTTATTGGGTTTGAAATATTTTTATAGAAACCTTTATGAATTTGGCATAAGGGCAAGCTATTTGAAAAGGTGTCTTCATTCATGCACAGTAGAATTGAGAGGTTTTTAATAGAAGTAATGAGATTTTATATATCTGCATTAAATATTAAAAAGTGCACTCTTTTCTAATGCTACCAAGAATTTTAATTTTTCCTTTGGAATATAAAAAAGATACAGTATGCATAATAATAGCTCTAATTCCACCAGTGCTAATATTGAAAAAAAATGTTTAAGTTTGAATAGTAATGATTTAAAGTATACTGTCAATACTATGTATCTGCACACTGCTGTTAATAGGGTATATATTAAATCACATAAAGAAATGAGATATTTTGCTGCTATTCTTTCTAAAATTATTAGAGCAGTATACCATCAAATTGTTTGCTTTGGTAGGGAAAAAAAACAAACTTTGCTTGTTTTATAGAAATAATCTATTTTCTTTTATGAAATATATTAGAATGTAGATTATACTTGTGCCCTGAAATGAAAAGAAACTGGTCATTTCTTTGGTTCATGGTATAAGAAATTAGATGGAAAATGGTTCTCAGTCATTTCAATCTCAGATCCAAGCCAGTTTTAGAAACTGTTACTCCTTATGAATAAGGACATAGAAGTTACAATGCTAAGATTATTAGATTATTAATGTATGCATCATTCATATCACAGTTCTCAATTAAAATGGAAAAGGTTAAAATCTACAAATAAACTGGCTAGAAATGAATAAGTCAATTTTCCTTGAAGTAGAAACTCAGTGCTTTATAGAATTCAGTCCTCTCATATCTTAAGCTGTGATATGCAAGGTATTTTCCCATTCCTGGCCACCAGTCAAATCATACTTGGTCCAGTAGTGTACTGGAGCCAGCTTGCACTTACTTGCAAATAACAATTGCACATTCCCCCTAGTCCTTTCCCCCTAGTCCTCCTTCAGTGGCATCAGTTGGTAGCTTGAAATTGTCTATGAGGGGAGAATTTATGCTACCAAAATTGGCAAACACAATAAATCAGGGCCCTTTTCTCCTAGCAAGCCAGTTGTTAAACATATGTCTGCATGCCACCTATTAGCCACTCTAGAGGTCACATCCGTATTTTGACTTCCACTGATATAAAAGGAAGCATATTGAAGCAAATTCCCATCAATCCATCCAAAACTGTATTTGGATCTTTTCCATGTGGTAATTATGAATTATGGTTGTCTTCTGACCAACACAAACCCATCTCTATAATCACATGTTTTGATCAGAGAAAATCTCTCTGGGCTGTCACTGAGCTGCACATCCATTAAAGGCTATCCAGATGATCAGGAAATAAACAGTTACAGAACTGATGGAAGGTAAATTACAGCATAAAGGTTTGTTGTAAAGTAGAAAGCTCAAAATAGTCAAAGCTAGGTATTGAGCAATCAAGGGCTGTTTATATGGTTTGTAGAGTATATTAACAGTTATTTTATAAATGTTTGCTGATTTCAGGTTATTTTAAATGTTTTTATTGGCAATTCATGGCTTCAGAAGGTCATAAAAGAGAAAACAATAAGACTTTCATACCTGTTAATATTTCCAGTAATAGACTTAGCCAAGGAGAATATAAGGAAAACATAGTCTATTCTCTCATCACCCTACACATTGCCTTGGACAATGTCACCACCCCAATGGCTTCAGCTACCATTGCAATCTGTATCTCCAGTTGAGAATATAAAATCCACACATTCAATGCTTGCCCAACATTTGTAACTGCCTATCCCTTAGTACCTCAGATCTGGTATACATAAAATAAAAAGGAACTCCGCATCCTTCTCCCAAACCTTCTTTTTCTTCCTATTTTTCCAATCTCAGCAAATAACAATTGTCTCCTACACTGCCCACTTATAACCAGTTGACAAGTCCTGTCTATTTTACTTCCTAAAAAACGTCTTTAATCTTTATGCCTCTCCCAGTGATTCCCAGTATCACTAACTTAGTTCATACCACCATCATCTCCCTAGATCGCTATCACAGGATCTTAATTGGTCTCCCCTGCCTTCATTTTTCACTCTATAATCAGAATACTCTTTCTAAATCATGATTCTGATACCTTGGCCTAAATCTTTCCAATGGCTTCCTGTTTCCATTATGATAAAGACCTTACTCCTTAATATATTTTACAAGGCCCCTCTGGTTCTTGCATGCTTCATCTCTCTGTACTACTACTGTCCCTTTCCAACACAGCTTTACTGAATTTTTTTTTCAGTTCCTTGTGAGAGATGTGCTTACTCACTTCCAGAACTCTGTACCTGCTTTAGCTTCTCTCTTTAACCCCACCCCCAAACTGACTAACATATCCACAACTTTAAGACCTTTAGACATAATGTCCCCCAGGAAAATTTCTCTGATTGTTAAGTCCAGTTTGATATTTCGTGTGTTTTCAGAGAACCCAGCACTTCCCCTATCAGCACTTATCATGCTATATTGTAATAGCTCATTTGTCAGTTTCTTCCTTTTTTAAAAAAGATTTATTCATTTATTTGAGAGAGAGGGCACCTGCACACACATGCACAGGAGTGAGGAGGGGCAAATGGAGAGGGAGAAAAGAATCCCAAGCAGGCTTAGCACTGAGCATGAGCCCAAGGCAGGGCTCTATCCTTCCAACCCAAGATCACTACCCTAGCGGAAACCAAGGGTCCACCACCCAACCTACCAAAGCCAACCAGGCACCCCTGGCAGCTTCTTCCTTTAGACAATAGCCTCCACAAGGGCAGGGAACATTTCTATCTGGTTCATAAATTACATTGTCTAACACAATGCCTGGCACATAATACATGCTCAAAATATTTGGCAAATTAATAAATCAACTTCATTTATTCATGTACTTCTTGTGGTGCATTAACAAAAATTTAGCATTGGTTGTATTTTAGAATTCTCACTCCAAAAGTATGCTTATAGTGCATAAAGAAAGTGAATTGATGTATATATTATCATTTATGAGGTTTATTCACTTTTGATGGAAGAATATTGCTATTATTTGCATATGCAGTATTACTACTATACACTTGCATATTTTTAGGAGACTATGTATTTTCAGTGTTGTACTTAGTGGAATCACTATTTCTTCAGAAGGAATATTTTAGAATGCATATGGTCACTGATGCTACCTAAATTTCATATTTTTCCAGTATTTTTCAATATGGACTTTTATCTAAATTTTAATTTAAAAAAAAAACTCAGAAGTTGTGATCAGGAACTCTCAAGTATCTAAGCTTGGGTATTTCAGGCTGCAGAATAAATCCACTCTAAAATGTTTTAGTCGCCCAGATCATATATGTTAAATAACATGTATATAAAGTACTTTGTTATTTTTCCAATAAATAATACTCTTTCACAACCCTGCATCCTGAGTCTCTCTTCTGACTCCCGATATCATGTTCTATGTATCAGCTAATTACTGCCACATCCAGTTCGGAAATTGCTAAAGCAACAACATACCTGAGCGTGAATCATCCCTAATGCTGCAGCAGAAAGCTAAGGCCTGATGTGTGTATGGCTTCCCAGGTGGTAGGAAAACCTAGCTCGAGATCAACCTCTGCATTCAAACTGTATTTCTCCTTTGTTGCCTTGACTCTTGTGTAAGTTAGAATTAGTGAATGAGCTCTGCAGGGACCTGCTAAGATCCAGAACTTAGTCATACACATGCTTATTAAATTTGAGTTATCTTTTCAGCAGCTTAAGTTTGATCATTTAGCCTTCTGCAACTTAATTAGTTGGAAATTTCCTTGATAGCTTTCCAATGTATCACAGAATACAATGAATTTTATCATAAGACCATGGTCCTTTTTTGTTATTGATTTACTCCTTTACTGCTTTATTACAAGAAACTACTTGATGGTATGTTTTTTAATGTGAATTGTTTTTTACAGAAGAATGAAAATTCTATTTACAATATCCTTATTTATACCCTGTTTTAAGACAAACTCTTAGTTATTTTTTGAGGATAGGGGATGGGATATGTAAAAACTTCTATCAATGTTTGAGTATATATGCCATCTACTGAATGCCCTTCTCTGGTCTGCTACAATTGCTTCTGTTGTATAGTTTCTTGGTTTTACATATGTAATACCAAAAATACCTACGATTTCATTATTTAGTGTATTTTCAGCTTTATCAGGCACATAAGTATATATGTAAATGCAATATACAAATAAAGGCTAAGAAGAAACAGTTACAAAAGGAAAATACAGGGCTTAGCTGTTGGTTTGGAAGGATTAACTTCCATTGATTGATCTTGCATAAAACTATAATAATGATTTTTCATATAAGGTGAAGCATTTACTTAAACCTTAGATCAGTGGCTTTCAAAGGCTTTTATTTTGGTTTGCCCTAAGTGAAATCTTACATGAATAGCCAATATTTATAAATGATAAAAGCAGAGCTGCTATAATTGATTTTGCTGTAGGTCCAGTTCCCTGGGAAACAGACTCAGAAGAAATTAACATGCAGGAAGTTTATTAGGGAGTGCTCTGGGATCAGCAACTGTGAAGGAAATAAAAGAAACAGGGTTAAACAAAGGGAGGTACAGTCACAGCAAGGCCTCAGTGACGCTATGGGGTGCCCTCAAACAGAGACAGCCCTTAATCACTGACCTATGTTGGGACAGGAGAGCTCTTCAGCCAAAAGCAGTTCCCAAACAGAGCTAACAGCTGGGGCTTGTCATCTGGCAGCACTCCTAGCAGTTAACAGAGTAAATCCTTTGGCTCTAAAGAGAGGATCTGAGCTGCCCAATACAGCATCCACTATCCATTCTTGTTCTCACCTTGCCCTCCATGATACCTGAGTCACTTTCAAAAAACCCCACTCTTCAGAGTACAATATGAAGATGACTAATTTAAATCATAAACGCATCAATCAAGATGGATTTTTTTTTTAAAAAAAATACAGGTTGAGGCTTTAGTCTGTTGTGTTGCCTGCTTCTACTGTAAGATTCAGGTCTTCAATTACAATAAAGTTTTAGTTGACTAAACATTATGCCCAGGATTCAGCAAAGGCTTGAAGCTACTAGGAACAGGTGAACAAATGATTGACAGAAAAGCCCATTACTTAAAATTAGGAGTAGGAAATCCATTAGATATTGTATATATAAACTGTTAAGATGATCTATAAGCTAATAAGTCCCTCAGATAGGGCCTCACAAGACAACAGGACAAATCCTAATTAGGGTGTGTCTTGGAAGCTGGGTATGTTCAAGCCTAGATATAGGTAAGTTGACTTTGTGCTTTCTGGCCTCTTAACCAAGTTCCAAAGCAATTTTAATTCTCAAATTTTTGGAGCATGTTTAAAATAAGATTTTCAACAGCAGAGCAGAACTCACTTGTAAAGAAGCTGTATCTTACCCAACCCCCAACACACTATTGTGACTGATTTATGACTTGGAGATTTGGCCCTAATCATGACTTTCCTATTTAATTTTAGCACAAAAGTTCTCAGAGACCGGAATTGGTAATTAAGTTGGCACTTAAAAACAGCTTTCTCCAGTCTTGGCACAGAATATTTGGGGGGCCCCTAAGTATAATTTTAGCTGCTATTTTTATTCTGGAATCTTAGGTGGTGGCAAGATCAAGCAAGACAGTGGCTGCAAGCCAGTTACATACTGAAACTATAGCAGTGTTTAGGCATGATTTACCCCTTTGGTTATATGAAAATATTCAAACAATATGCAAACCAACTTCCAGATAAAACTATCTGAATTTAAGACTTGGCTCTGCTATTGACGAATGGAATGGTTTGTATAAGTCATACCTTCATTTCTTTAAAATCCAAGATCCTCATCATAAAATGGGGTAACTTATAATTAAAAAAATAATTGCCTATCTTTCTGTTGTGCTTTACACATAGCAAGCTTTCAATAAATACTGGTCGTTATTATTAAGTATAAAGTCATATTTAAGAGAGGACATTCTTCACTATCCATGGAAGAAAGCTCATACATTGAGAGCCATAAAAGTCCTGATCTATTTTATTGTTGACAAAATATTGATAAATGCAAGGAAATTCTATGCTGTAATCCCAAATCCTCATGATTGAAATCTTTCTGAATTCTCTTATTAGTGTCAACTATTTAGTGATTCATGAATCAAAATGATCATAAAAAGCAGGAATGAAGAACCTAAAGAGTTGATGAACAAATGAAATAAATGTGCTCTGTGCAACCACACCTTCTTTAATGAGATACTATGTTTTCTTTAAACATCTACTTACTACCATCCCATGCATTTTCTGTTGCTCCTTTGCCTTAGTAAAAACTTATGTGCAGAATTACACTCACCAGTGCATGGGTAATTCTGCTGTGGGTTTGAAAAATTCACAAAATGAAATCAATTCCAAGAATATTTTTCTGTCTTACTCCAATTGCATTAGGCCAAGAGTATTATGCTATGTTTATAGAATCACAAACATTAGCTTGCTTTGATTTCAAACAAAAATTTCAGACTAATCTGTTGATCTGTTATGTCATGTTTTCTTTTTTTTATGTCATGTTTTCAATACACACTAGATATGTATTACCAAGATAATTATAATTGTATGTTACTCTCACTTAAAAAATCCTGTACCTACCAATACACATGGATACATTTTGTGTATAGCTACATAGTATAAGCCAGTAAACACTATTAATATGAAGTGTTTACAAGAATATTAATAGTTTATAGTCTTGTCTTTTTAGTCTGTGAAAACATGTTAAAAGCATAGCATGATCTTAGCTAATCTTTGTTTTAGCAAATCTTCAATTACTGGGTTCCTCTTTCTTATTTCCTTTTCTTTCAAACAATTCTCCCTACCTGGAAAGTGGCAGTTTCTCAAATCAGATGTTTACAGACATGAATGTTTTATAAAAAGCTATGGCATATCTTTAGTGCCATCTCCTAATGCATTTCAAAACAGGTTCTCCCACATTTTCCTTAACTGTCAATTTATGCTTTCAGATATTTTTATAAGATGCTCAGATAGAGCTGATGTTGGCCAAATACAGTTCTCCTCAGGCGTTTCTCTCTTTTTCAACTTGTAAGAAACATTTCATAAGAGCTCCATGCCTGGCTACCTGCTCATCAAAATCACCTCCCTCTGTAATGGAAATCTACTGTGCTTTTTTCCTTCTCTCACCATATCATTGACACCCAAGTTAATGGTATGGGCTTTTTTCCCACTAACATGGCTTGGAGAGGCCCTAAACTAACAAAGAAGACATTATTTTTGCAATGCAGAAAGATTCAGACACAAAAAGACCTGAACTTTAATACTTGTCTTAAATTACAAGCACCTTACTGATACCATTTACTAGTGCTAGGTGCTCCTGCTTCATCTCTGCCAAGTCAAGTAAAATAAACTGCTATTAAAACTACCTCTACCAGGTGAGTCGCTTCTCTTCATCAGTTACTGTCAGAAATGTTCATACCAGGAAAAATAATAATGCTGTATCCTCAAAGTATATCTGTATTTGATATTTCATATCTCCATTGGCACCTACTCAAAGAACAAGATTGTTGCACCACCTGCCTGGCTCTTCTATACCCCTAATGTCTACTGCACTTCTAGTTCAATGCAGCACTTTCTTCCCAGCAGAACTATGCTTTTCAAAGCAATCTAATCTTCAGAGGAGGCCCAGAGGATGAACAATGATTTTTTGAGTCGATTTGGCACATACAATCAGAGCAAGACTGAAATAAAACTTGCTGTGAGACACCATCTGTTGCCAACTTTTTCTTTTAAATACAGAACAAGGGATATCAGTATGAACTCTCATGTTCAGTTTAATATAGATACAGATTAAAAATATGGAAATAAGTATAGATACGTGTGCATATTATACATTATATTATAGATAGATGATAGAAAGAAAGATAGATAGATAGATAGATAGATAGATAGATAGATAGATAGAGCATTTGTACTGAAGGAGTTCATGACATGCCACCCCAAAATATGCCACTTTGGTACCTTGATTATTTTGAGCTAAAGGCACTTGAAACACAGCAAATGCAGGGAAATGAATTTTCTGAACTCCCTTTATCTACCTAAAGACAGATTCTCCAAAGGGAACTCAATTGTCAACCTGCCTGGCTGTTTCACCAACCAAGGAACGTTAACTCTTATCATAAGAGAGGAGATTAGAAGTCGACACCACACCCAGATAAACTTTGTCATAACGACCATATCACCTATCTATTCTTTCAAGAGCCCATTATCTCCCCTAAAGATCATGTACTGTCCCCAAATCCCTACATCTCCACTCCCTTTTCTCTGTTAAGATAGTGTATAAATTCTCAACTCTCACTGATTTGGGGGGTATTCACTTTTTTTTCCTGTGATACCTCTGTGCATGTAATAACAATTAATAAATGTATACCTTTTCTCCTGTCAATCTGTCTATTGTCAGTTTATTTCATAGACCCAGCTAATAAAACCTGGGGGTGGGAGGTGGGTAGATAGTCTTTCTCCCTATAATATACACTCCATGTATATCCAAGTTGAGATCACTTAAAAATAACAACGTCCCAGTAGTAACCAGCACACCAGCACCCAGATTTTCATGTCTAATACTATTGTTCCATAAAAGGAACCCAGGATCACTGGAGAAATGGCCAATTCTAGGACCGGGCAGGGAATATACAAGATGAACCTGGGATAACTTGTAGTGCCAGTTTGTAAGGAAGTGCTAAAATCACACAGACACAGAATATAAGAGGCAATTGAAAGGGTTCCCATGACCAAAGCTGGAACAATTTGAGCAAGAAAACACATAAAGTAGTTTTGGATTATAACCCAAAGCATGAAATACATATCCACAAGTTCATCCTGATTAAACAATAATTACATAAATAAATCAATGGGAAAGAATAAACAAATCTCCTGTAGAAGAATAATTCCAAATAATTTATGGAGATAATGCCCCTTCAGAAAAGTGGAGCATTACTTCCCACCCCTTAAATGTGAGCTTTTACTTTCCAAAGAGTACAGTATGGAAAGAGTAGGGGGAGCAACTTTATATTGAAGAAGCCTGGCTCATAATACTTCAGCCATGTCATCAAGCTTAATGCTATCAGTGATAAGTCATGTTGACAGCATATGCCCTTGATAGGATATGATGAGAATGTCACTTTACATTTCTGGTCTTCCTCTCAAGGAACCATAACTCTAGGTTGATCATGAGAAAAACATCTGACAAACTCAAAATATCTGACTGATACTCCTCAAAACTGTCAAGGTCATGAAAAGCAAGTCAAGTCTGAAACACTGTCCTAGACAAGTGGAGACTAATGACACATGATGATCAAATGTAATGTGGTATCCTGGAAAGGACTCTAGAACAGAAAAAAGACACTAGGGAAAACTAAGGAATTTGAATAAAATATAGACTTTAATTAATAATAGTGTATCAATATTGGTTCAATAGTTACACCAAATGTAATGTACTGTGTAAATGTGTAAATATTATGTTAACAATTGGAGAAACTGCATGCTAGATATACAAGATCCCTATGTGTAATCTTTGCAACTTTTCCATAAATCTAAAACTATTCTAAAATTTATTTATTCTAAAGTTTATTTTTTTAAAAAGTAATTTAATAAATTCTACCTGAACTCTTAGTCATGTCAGTGACTACCTATTATCCCCTTTACAATAAATATAATTTATGTTATAAATCATGAGTTTCTAATGACTTCTGCTGTTTTACTTCCTTTTTATATATTATTTTATAGCAGCAATGTAAAATTCACATCAACTCACTCTCCTTTGTAAAACATCGATCTGTAATTTTCCATGTGAGCATCCGATCAACATTTAATAATTTTCCCGGGGGGTGGCAAGAAATAATAGGAATCTACTTGTTGCAATACAAAAGCGATTAGTTCACACTCAAGAGGGTCTTTGTGTTCGACATATCCCCATACTTGTAGAGGTTCCTACTAAGTATGGGGTGTGCCTCTAGAACACCCTGGAAGTGATCAGGCTGTGTCAGTAAGAGTCTATTGGCTTAGAGGACCTGAAGAGCCTCACCACGGTTGAAAATTATCTGCTTTGGTAAACACTGTACAGGAACACCATCTCCTTCCCTCACCAACTCTCAAGGAACAGCCTTAATCTCAGAGACAGTCTACCAATAAGAGAGTTCAGAGGCCCCAAAACATTTTAAAAAGTCTTTTAGGTCAGCTTGCCAGGGTTGATATCAATGTGGCCCTGTGGCTTTAGAGGACCCTGGAGAGGAAGCATGCAGGGAGAAGTCCTGCAACCTGGCAACCCCATTTGTACTCCTGCCTAGCCATGGAACATCCTCAATATGTCTTCATATCAATGAGAGGCCCCCTCCCAGGAGGAAATAACAGGTACTGGTTACTCTCTGGAGTGTAAGGCTTTAAGAAAATTTGATAACTGCTTCTGACAGCAGCACCTGTTTTTTTCTTAGTAAGAGACCTCCGGCTTATGAGAATTTGAAAAGATTTCTGCCTAAATATCTCCAGGATACTCTATATCATACTTTGAAGGTCAGTCACTCTGAATATCCAGTGGTTATTATGAAGACTATCTGTACATTGAACAGATGACATAATAGAGAAAAGAATTGCACTTACTATGTATTCTTAACTCCTGCCCTCTAGGAATCAGGTTGGGTCTTGGCTTTCCTATTTGTAAATTGTCAATTTGATCTAACTCTCAAAGAGGCAAAATATTATCAGACAAGGTTTTAAAAAAATCTTAAGTTGGGTTAAATATTAAATTTAAATTAATTTGGTTATATTTATATATTAAATATATTTTTATTATAAATGTGTACTACATTTAATTTTCTATAAACATATTCCAGGAGTATAGTAAGGTGCTAATAGTGGTGACCTTCAAGTGGTGGACATATTTTTATTTAATATTTTTTGTTTAATTTACCTTCTATATTACCTGTACACTAATAATACAAGGTTATTGTTTTTAATATATGCTATTTTGTGCATTCAAGTGCACTAAATTTCTCTACTTTCTACCTGTTCCCTGCCTGGCAGAAAAGTAGTTTTTAAAAGGATAATCTATTTAATGAAATAGAAAAGCTACAAAAATACATACTAAGAATGTTAATATACTGAGTTTCTATTAATAAATAAAATGCGTTTCAAAGTTTTCCATGAGGTGTTGGACTTCAAGATGGAAATTTCCAAACTATTTTCACTCGCTACTATAAAAATTGCATGAGTGGTCAGGCCTAAACACAGATGGGAAAACCTGGTGATGCCTGGATGACAAAAAGGATAATAAGGGCCAGATGCTGAGCTGTTTTCTTTACACTGCACCTTGTCTATGAGGGCCCAAAGTGCCCCAAAGGTGATGGCATAATTGGTTGTTGAGAAAATGAACTTAATGTCATGGAAAGGTCAGTTGTAACATTGAAAACTATTTGAACCGAGAACTTATTGCCAAATTACTTTGAACCTAATTTTTATACAGTTTTTTCTTCAACTGTTTTCATGCCTGGCATCAGTTTAAATTCTGGAACCCCTGAGAACAGTGTTTGATAAAGTTCTCTACCTCTGCTGCTTATTAAATCCTACCATAACAGAATGCCAGACAGGAAAGGAATAATTCCAAACCAGGGCTGAAAGAAGTTCCTTCTGAAGCCCTCTTGGGTCATCTGCGGAAGCAGTCTGTTTTTACCCTCAAGTCGACAATAATGCCTATTTTAATCTAACTGATCAAATAAATAACAAGCCCCAAATTCTTATTTCTTAAATCTTATTTCCTCTGTGATACTCAAAGCGCCTTGCATACCTGTTCGACCCGGCTTTCCCACATTCTGGATAGCCTGGGAGTTAGGGATAGCAGCTGAAACCAAAAAATTTGGTCCAGCTCACAAGTGATTTGCTTATCTATGGACAATTAATTGTCTATCTACCAAGCCCTACCTCCGCTTTCTTTATTTCCTTTCATGTCAATTTATATAGAACTTATTACTTAAACACTGCAAAAGTAAAAATCAAGTTTAAATACAGATTTTTAAAAGGTTTATTACTTCTTTCAGTATTCTCTCAAAACAATGGTCAAAGTAAAAATTTCTTACCTGTATGTTATCCAGACATTTGATAGAGAAGAGAACTCTTTGGAAGCGGTTTGTGACTTTACTTGGCATATGCTTTCTGCACTGAGATTTTGGTTTTGTTTTGTTTTTCCGCTAAGATTTTGGAGGTGTGCTTTTTCTTTCGAATCACTCAATCCACAAATACTAAACACCTACAATCTGCAAAGCAACACAGACATTGCATGCTCTAAGAAATATAAATTACAAGGCCTAGTACTTACTATTAGAGTTTATAATCTAGCTGAAGAAATCAGAAATAAATGTAAAAGTTTTAATAGCAACAGCAAGAGGTAGAAATAAGTTATAAATCCGATTCTGTGGCTGAATATGATAAAGTTAGACTATCCTTAGATGAGGGAGGACATCAGCAAAATGGTGGCATAAGAATTTCTAGTGCTTTTACAGAGCATATTGTAGAAGTAAACTTTCTTAGGAATACCATTTATAAAAATTCAGAACTTAAAGTGAATTTGAAACATGCACAAAGTGATAATCCCACAAAATAATAGACAAAGAATAGGACCAATAGAAGTGGAATAAGTAAAAAGTAAAAGAAACTATATCGGACCAGAAAAGAAACCATTGTCTTAAATCATCCGATTTATAACTTTCACCAATACCTGAAAGAGGGGGAATTTAAAACACTTATGTGTGTATGTATTATGTATATGTGTGTAATATCTCTGGAAGATTACACCAGAGATTGATAAAAGAGGTTGTTTCTGGGTAGAGAAACTGGGACACAGAGAAGAAAGAGAGACTTAATATTTCACTGTGCACCCTTTTTATTTTGTTTCATGAGTATGCATTAACTAGTTTGGTTTTTTTTTTTTTTTGCATTAACTAGTTTTAAAAAAACAAAGCAAACAATTTTTAAATGAATGCATGTAACATCTAAAAGGATTCATACTAATGTTAATATTGGTTTTTTTTCTCTTTTGTATTTTATATTTTTCAAATTTTCTACAGTAAATATGTTTCTAATTTATAATCACAAAAATATGTATTTTTAAATTTCTCTGAAAACAAAAAATAATGAATAACCAATAAATCAAAATAAATAAAATTAGTAATATCAATATTCCCACTATATATTACTAGTTGTTGAATATAATTTCACCTAAGTCAATAATATAGAAAACTAAATACAGTTCTCATTAAACAGTATTCATTTTCAACTAATCTCTTTTGTTTTCTTCATTAATGCCACATCTAAAGGACCCTTATTATCAGGCATTATTACAGATTCTTGAATTAAATGGTCCCTGCCCCTGGATACTGAGATGTCTGGGAAGTACAAAATTGGATAAGTAGAACCCCAAAGATGCTTTAACATGGTTAATTTCTATATATTATCTACTCAAGGCTGGTCCTAGAGAAGGAGATGCAGCTAACAAAGAGTAGTTTACAAATTAATATTTCATAAATAAAATGTCTTTAAAACATTTGTACCTATACCTACTGATGTCTTGGATTAGTAGGTGACATGAGGAAATTTCAAAACTTTTCATTATGACATTTCTCCAAAGAAAATATACAAATGGACAGGCAATAAGTTCCTAACATGATACTCAACGTCATTAATCATTAGGAAATAAAAATGAAAATCACAAGATACTAGTTCTTCCATGAGAATGACTATAATTAGTAACAGACACTAACACTAGTTGGCAAGGATGCAGAGAAATTGGAACCCTCATGCATTGTCGATGGGAATATAAAATCATGCAGCTGTTTTGGAAAACAGTTTAGTAGTTCCTCAAAAAGTTAAACCTAGAATTCCCATATAACCCAGTAGTTCTACTTCTACATATATACCCAAGAGAAATGAAACACATATCCACAAAAAAAACTTGTACATGTTCATAGCAGGATTATTATAAACAAAAAGCAAAAATAGCACATTTGGCCATCAGCTGATGAATGGCTAAATAAAATGTATATCCATAAAATGGAGTATTATTTACCATAAGAAGGAGTGAAATACTAATAAATGCTACGACATAAGTGAACCTCGAAAACATTACATTTAAATGAAAGAAGCCGGGGTGCCTGGGTGGCTCAGTTAGTTAAGCCTCTGCCTTTGATTCAGGTCATGATTTCAGGGTCCTGAGATCCAGCCCCGCATCAGGCTCCCTGCTCAGCGGCGAGTCTGCTTCTGCCTCTTCCTCTCCTTTTGTGATCTCTCTTGTTCTCACTCTCTCTCTAATAAATAAATACAATCTTAAAAAAAAAATGAAAGAAGCCAAACACTGAAGACCACATGTTATTGCATGATAACATTTATATGAAATGCCCAGAGATAGAAAGTGGATTAGTGTTTGCCAGGAGCTGAGGGGAGGAGGAATTGGAAGTGACCACTATTAGATACAGAGTTTCTTTTAGAGGTGATGAAAATGTTCTGGAATTATAACAACCTAGTGGTGATGGCACTAAAAACTGAATTGTATATTTTCATGCAGTGAGTTTTGTGGTATGTGAGTTATATCTCAATGAATTTTTTAAATTTCATTATGAGCTTGCCTAAATTTATTGACCCAATGGCATAAGAATCATGAGGGCTGATTCTTTAGGAGACCATGATGATATTATTACTTATTAAATAGCATGTTTAACCCAATGTAATACAGACCATATTTAAAATCTCTTCAGGGGTAAACTAATTCTTAAAGTTTACTTTGGAACTTATTACTAAAAGAAAAGTAATATGACACACAAATAACAGCAAATTTGCCTTTTTTCACAAACTTTTACTGTAACAGTATAGTGGTTCTGGCTGTTTTTAGAATTCTTTTTTTTTTTTTTTTTTTTAGAATTCTTATCACCAAGCTTGAACTACCACACAGAGAAAACTGGCAACAATATGGCCTCAAATATCAAATTGGACTTATTACAGCAAGTATGTGACAGCATATAGAAATATGACCCAAGTCTTGACTTCTAATATCCATCAATATATTTCCTTCTATATTATACACAAGGATTGTGCAATCTGTGTTTTTATTAACATAAACTAAACATTATCATACTGATTTAAAATTATAATCCTTTTTCAATATTGAAAGTACACTGTAGTTTATTCAATTTCTATGTATTTTGACTATTTCAACTAAAACATCTAAATTTTCTTGGTTTGTCTCCTGAGTTATTTGTTAATATAACATTGTAAAAGGAAAATAAAATTGCTGAATAACAGTTCTCAACCCCTCATGTCCCTCTCTTCCCCCATACACATCAAGTACTCAAATTTTACTTAGAAGTGTTAAAGTGCTAATTAAAACATTTTTATTTAGCACTTTATTAGGACTATTTTACAAGCCAATAAAGAAGATGTTATTTTATAAGGCTGAATTAACTATTTACTGCTGCATAACAAATTACCCCCAAATTATAGTGCCTTACAACAGAAGCATTTATTATCTCACAGTTTTTCTGAGTTTGGAATTTCATAGCAGCTTAGCTGGATGACTTAGGTTCAGAAACTTCCATAAGATTGTCGGAGCTACATTCATCCAAAGGCTTAACTGAGACTACAAGATCCATTTCTATAATAGCTCACCTACATGGCTTTTGGCAGGAGGCCTCAATTCATCACTGAACATACATAGAGCTTTTTAATGTATCCTCAAAACCTGTCAACTGGCTTCCCCCAGAAATCAGTGACCCAAAAGAGAGAGCAAGAAAGAAGCCATGATAAGTGATCTAGTCCTGAAAGTCACATATCACCATTTCCACCATATTTTATTAATATAAAGTGATTCCAGCCCACACTTAGAGGGGTGAATTAGGCCCTATCTTCATAAGAGAGGAATGGCAAAGAATTTGTGGACATAATTTTAAACCTCCACAAGCCCTTTAAAATCAATTAATTAGCATAATTATAGTTAAAGCATTGAAAATAAACCTTGTATATATATATATATATTAATTTGGCTCCAAATTTTACTTGACTAAGTGAACTTTGGAAGTTCTATAATAGGACTCTAATTCTCTTGTTTGGAAAAATTTCCTCTATTTCATATATCACTATTTTCTGAAAGAAAAAGTCAAGGATTAACAATAAAAGCAATGTGACAGAGACTATTAATTCTCATCAAAATGCCAGGGCTTCTGTAAATTTCATAGCCTTCCTTACAGTTTGTTTGAGGTCATATAATAGGTTCTGAACAATAAAATGTAAGTGGAAGTGATGAATGTCACATTCATGCTGAGACAGATAAGGCTGGGTTGCCTTATTGGAGCCTTCTTTCCTCCCTTGGCAACCATGAATAGCACATGTTCTAGTTGGTGGATCTACAAGAAGGAAGATGTCCCAACTGCTATTGGACTGTGTTGTAAATGAAAAGTAATCATATACTGTGTTAAGCAACTAAAACGTTAGGATTGATTTTTTTTTATCCAGCAGAGCATAGGTGACTCTGACTCATAAGGTGACTAATTCATACTGCTAATGCTTTAGTTAAATATTTAAAAGTATAATTCTCTTATGTCCTAAACAAATGTTTTTATCTTTACTGAAAATTAAGGTGTTCCCTTTCAAGAATAAATGAAAGCAACTGATACCAGAATATTCAAATCCAGTCAATGGAGCTTCATACTGAATCTCAGTTAACTATAGTCTAATTGTAGACATAAAGAAAAATAACCTCAAGAACAAAGAAACTTTGAGAAAGAAATAAGGATGGCAACTCAATCTAAGCAAAACACAGAGATTAAGAGAAACAATGAAAGTTCATGATTTTATGTTGGATTTACTCCAGTATTTCTTAAAGCTGAATCTAAGACTTAAAAATAATTCATGGATGAGTGAAGCAAAAAACAAATAAGCATATTCGTAATCTTTGGAGACTACAGCCTGAGATAAATTATTGTTTTACATGTCACAAAACCTAGGGCTATTTACATATCAAATAATCTAAAATTAAATTCTTAAATCCAATCACTATTGTTTAGAAATCTTGTCACAGGTGTCTTTTGGTGTACCAGAAAATAGATTAAGGGAGGTGAAGAGGATGATGTTGCTCAAAACAACAAATGAGAATTGGGAATTTTAAAAAAACTAGCAACAAAGGAAAAGCAGGAAATATCAGTAAATCAGTGAAATAAAGAGAGAGCCAGATTATTTTAAATTAAGAAAAATAGGTATTGATAATGAATTCAACTTCATTTGAAAAGAAAAAAGGAAAAAAAAGAAAATAGAAAAAGAAAAAAGGACCAGTGATTTGTTATTTTATTTTTTGCCTGCAGGTGGCAGCTTCTGCTAGATATATAATGGGAATGTGTCCGAATAATTTCTACACTATCATGATGTCAGGCTCTCACTTTAAAAAGGTGTGGGGGTAGGAGTAGAGCAAAATTGTATTTCAGTTATTTCTCATTTAATACCAAAGTATATAATTTTTCAAAATACCGTTAATTCTCAAAAAATATAAAACATAAAAACATAAAAAATATAAAACATAAAAACATAAAAAATATAAAACATAAAAACATAAAAAATATAAAACATAAAAAATATAAAACTTCCTGGGGCATATTAGAAACAAAATAACAAATGTATGTACATGTCTTCCAATCTAGCAATTCTCAGTTACTTCTTAAACCTTTGAGGATTGTGTCTTGTTTTATTGTTTTGTAAGTTTTGAATTGTTAGAACCCATTGGTGTACTGTAGCTCAGATAATGAAATGCCAGGATTGGGTGGATGAAACAAGCACTATACTCATTACATTAAAATATGAGGGGCACCTGGGTGGCGCAGTCGGGTTAAACATCTGTCTTTGTCTCAGCTCATGATCCTAGGGTCCTGAGATTGAGCCTCACATCTGGCTCCCTCCTACGCAGGAAGTTGGCTTCTCCCTCTACCTGCTGATCCCCTTGCTTATGCTCACGTGCTCTCTCTCACGCGCGCTGTCAAATAAATTTTAAAAATCTTTTTTAAAAATGATAAATATATGCAAAGACCACTGTTTATTTTGTCAAGGATACGTATATTTCTTAATAGGTATCAGAACAGTGTATTGGAAGAGCATGTATTGCATGTACTAATTCTAGAGTCTGTGGAGGAGAGGGAATGGGATTAGGGACAGAAAATGAAAGGAAAAAAATTAAGTACATTTAGATTTATACCTAAATAGTTTATGGTTTTGTTGCTTTGGTAAATAGTATGTTTTTAATGTCAATTTCCAATCACTTGTTTTTAGTATAATAGAAATATATTTCATTTTTATATATTGATCTTATATCCTAAAATTTTGCTAAATTCACTTATTGGCATTACTATATTTTTTGTAAATTCACTGAGATTTTCTATGTAAGATTATGTCATTAGTGAATAAAGACAAAGAATGCCTATTACCAATCTGCATTGCCATTATTTCTTTTCCTTGCCTTATTTCACTGTCTAGAACTTCCATGTTAATAGAAATGGTGAGAGCTGATATCCTTGCCTAACTCCTGGTTTTAGCAAGAAAATATTCACTCTTTCATCATTCAGTATGATAGTAGTTGTAGGTATTTAATAGACTCCATTTATCAGACTGAGAAAGTTTCCTTGCATTCCTCGTTTGCTAAAAAATCTTATCACACATGGATATTAAATGCTGCCAAATACTCTTCCTGCATCTAGTGAGAAGATCAAATGTATTTTTCTTTTTAGTCTGCTAATATGTGGAATTATGCTGATTAATTATTGAACTGGAACCAACCTTACATTCCTAGGGTAATCCAGTTAGGTTATAATGTGTTATCTTTTGTTTATATTATTAAATTTGATTAGCTAATATTTCGCTGAAGACATTTACATCTATACTTATATTTCTTCTTGACATGTTTGGTTGAAATCACTAGTGGAGCCATCTAAGCCTGGAATTTTCCTTGTGGGGAGTTTTTAACTACTAATTCAACTTCTTTAATAGATCTATTCCTTGATCTACTAAAAATAGATCTATCTAAATTAAATAGATCTATCTACTTGATCTATCCCTTGTTGAACTTTAGTATTTTGCATATTTCAAGGAATATTTCCATTTCTTTGAAATTATCAAATTTATTGGCATAAAGTTTACACATTAGCTTATTTCCTTTTCATGTTTGTGAGATCTGTAGTAATTGTGTTTATTTCACTTCAAATATTGGTAATATGTCTTCTCTTTTATTAGTCTAGCTGGCAGTTAAACAATTTTGTCCATGTTTTCAAGGAAACAGCTTTTTATTTTATTGACTTTCTTTATATTCCTGTTTCCTATCTCACTAATTTCTGTTCTTATCATTATTTCCTTCCTTCTGCTTATTTTGCCCTTCTAGTTTCTTAAGGTAAAATTTGAGGTCATTATTTGTGAATTTTCTTCCTTTGATACAGACATTTAATATGATATATACATTTAATGCTATACATCTCTCTCTTAACTGCTTCAGATGTCCCACAGTTTTGATATGTTTTCACTTTTATTCAACTCAAAATATTCTCTAATTTTCTTTATAATTTCCTCTTTTTTCCAAGGAACCCATTTAGAATTGTGTTCTTTCATTTTCTGATATTGCAGGATTTTCCAGATAACTGGAAACTGATGTCTAGTTTAATTCTTTTGTGGTTGAAGAATATCTTTTTTATGACTGCAGTCATTTTAAATTGGTAGAGATTTCTATATACAGTCTACTTTGGTGAATATTCTATCTGTACTTAAAAATATTTTTGATGTTATTGAATGGAATACTCTATACATAACAATTAGATCAAGTTGATTGTTTAGGTTTTCTAGATACTTAATGATTTTTGGTCTACTTTTTCTATCAATTACTGGGATAGGAATATTGACATTCCAATTATATTTATGGATTTTTCCACTTTCATTTCTATCAGTTTATGGTTCGGTTTTTTAAAATTATGTTATTAGGTGTGTAGATATTTAGGATTACTATATTTTCTGATATGTTGATCTCTATCATTATATAATACTTCTCTTTATCTTGGGTAAAATTTCTTGCTCTAAAGTCTACTTTCTCTCATATGAATACAGCCACTCAAGCTTACTTTTAATTAGCTAATGCAAGGCTAATTTTTGTGAGACATTTTTTCTTTTTGCTGGTATATGTTCTCAAATTTAAATTGCACTTATTCTAGGCAAAATATAATTGGGTCTTGTTTTTATATTCAGTCTAACCAAGTCTGCCATCTGACTGGGGTGGTAGAAACATTTATATTTGATGTAAATACTTATATAATTGAATTTAAATCTACCACCTTGCTATTTGTTTCCTTTTCCCTGGCACTAGACTGTCATTGCTTATTACTTGATGGGCAGCTCATAGTGGGATAGAGAGGGTTCTCATTTCTCCTGTCTATCTTTGGCCTTAGGCAGGCTATGAGTTTTCAGGACCTTGGCTATGGGCTTTTTCAGTATTTCTGCCTCACCCTGGCCCAGGAATCAAACACTTGGTAGTCGGGTTGGAGAGAGTTTTCTATTACTCCTCCAGAACCCCTTTCCTATTTCCTTAGTGCAGGGCTCATGGTAGTGGCGAAGGGCTTCCTGTTCTAAGTTCTGTGACAAATGGCTTTTGCTTCTACCCCTCCTTCAGCAGAACTGTATCTCTGCCTAGGTCCAACACGACCCACTCCCCCACCATCACCCCGACACACACGCACACGCACACACACACACTGAGGCAATAGGAACTGGGTCCTAGGAACAGAATGGTTTCATGGCCCTCCCCTGGAGGTTTACAGTTTTTGTTTTGCATTTGAGAAAAGTCTAGAAGGCAGACAGATTTTCATGTATGTGTGGCTCTACCTGGTCTTTACAAAAAAGACTCGATGTGAGTAGGGAGATCTGAGAGCATGGCAATGGAAAAGCACTGACAAATGAATGAAGACTCTAGAACTCCCAAAGATGCTAGCCTGTCATACAATTGTTTCATCTTTGGCACAGCACAAAAGGAAGAGGTTGCAGCTATAAAAGAAAACAGTTAACATACAGGATTAGTTTCAGGTGTACAATATAGTAATTTAACCATTTCATCCATCACTTTGTGCTCATCACAAGTGTGTTCCCTAATCCCGATCACCTACTTAACCCATCTACCCACCGACCTCCCCTCTGGTAACCATCAGATTGTTCTCTATACTTAAAAGTCTGTTTCTTGCTTTCTATTTTTTCCCACTTGCTCGTTTGTTTCTTAAATTTCACATAGGAGTGAAATCATATGGCATTTGTCTTTCTCTGACTGACTGATTTTGCTTACCATTACACTTTCTAGCTCCATTCATGTCATTGCAAATGGGAAGGTTTCATTCTTTTTATGGCTGAATAATATTCCATTGTGTATAAATATCACATCTTCTCTCCGTTATTCCACCAATGGATGCTGGGCTGCTTCTGTATCTTGGCTATTGTGATTAATGCTGCTTTAAACATAGGGGTGCACGTATCCCTTTGAATTAGTGTTCTTGTATTTTTTGGGTAGACCTAGTAGTGCTGGATTTTAGGGTAGTTCTATTTTTAACTTTTGAGAAACTTCCATACTATTTTCCTCCGTGGCTGCAACAGTTTGCATTCCCACCAAAAGTGCACGAGTGTTCCTTTTTCTCCACATCCTCACCAACACATATTGTTTCTTGTGTTATTGATTTTAGCTATTCTGACAACTGTGAGGGGATTTCTCACTGCAGTTTTGATTTGCATTTCCCTGATAATGAGTGATAATGAGCAACTTTTCATGTGTCTATTAGTCATATGTATGCCTACTTTGGAGAAATGTCTGTTCATGTCTTCTGCCCACTTTTTAATTGGATTATTTATTTTTTGGCTGTTGAGTTTTACAAGTTCCTTATATATTTTGAATACCACCCAATATCAGATATGTCATTTGCAAATATCTTCTCCCATTCTGTATGTTGCCTTTCAGTCCTGCTGATTATTTCCTTTGCTGTGCACAAGCTTTTTAAAAAAAATTTATTCATGAGAGACAGAGACAGACAGACAGAGAGAGAGAGAGAGAGAGGCAGAGACATAGGCAGAGAGAAAAGCAGGCTCCATGCAGGGAGCCCAATGCAGGACTTGATCCTGGCACTCCAGGATCATGACCTGAGCCAAAGGCGGATGCTCAACCACAGAATCACCCAGGCGTCCCTATGCACAAGCTTTTTATTTGGATGTAGTCCCAGTGTTTTATTTTTTGCTTTTATTTCCCCTGCCTCAGAAGACATATCTAGAAAGAAGTTGCTATGGCTGATGTCAGAGAAGTTACTGCCTGTGCTCTCTCCTACCATTTTTATGGTTTCAGGTCTCACATTTAGGTCTTCCATCCATTTGGAATTTACTTTTGTGTATGGTGTAAGAAAGTGGTCCAGTTTCATTCTTTTGCATGTTGCTGTCCAGTTTTCCCAATGCTATTTGCTGATGACATTGTCTTTTTTTTTTTTCACCATTGGATATTCTTTCCTGTTTTGTTGAAGATTAATTGACCATATAGTTATGGGTTTATTTCTAGATTTTCTATTCTGTTTCATTGATCTATGTGTCTACTTTTGGGCCAGTACCATGCTGTTTTGATCACTACAGCTTTGTAATATAACATGAGGTCTGGAATTGTGATGCCTCCAGCTTTGCTTTTCTTTTTCCAGGTTGCTTTGGCTATTTGGGTCTTTTGTGGCTCCACACAAATTTTAGATTTGCTCCAGTTCTGTAAGCTGCTGGTATTTTGATAGCGATTGAGTTAGATGTATAAAATGTTTTGGTTGGGCAGCCCTGGTGGTGCAGCGGTTTGGCACCGCCTGCAGCCTGGGGTGTGATCCTGGGAACCCAGGATCGAGTCCCGCATTGGGCTCCCTGCATAGAGCCTGCTTCTCCCTCTGCTTGTCTCTGCCTCTCTCTGTATGTGTGTCTCTATGAATAAATAAATAAGTAAAATCTTTTAAAAATAAATAAATAAATAAATAAATAAATAAATAAATAAATAAATAGTTTTGGTTAGTTATAGACATTTTAACGATATTTGTTTTTCCAAACCATGAGCATAGAATGTCTTTCCACTTTCTTGGATCTTGTTGAGTTTCTTTTGATCAATGTTTTATAGTTTTCAGAGTACAGGTCTTTCACCTCTTTGATTAGGTTTATTCCTAGATATCTTATTATTTTTGGCACTATTGTAAATAGGATTGTTTTAATTTCTCTTTCTGCTGCTTCATTATTAGTATATAGAAATGCAACAGATCTGTACATTGATTTTGTATCCTAAGACTTCTGAATTCAATTATCAGTTCTAGCAGTTTTTTGGTAGAGTCTATATATAGTGTCATGCCATCTGCAAACAGTGAAAGTTTTACTTCTTTTTTATTCATCTGGAGTCTTTTTATTTCTTTTTGTTCTCTGATTTCTGTGACTATGACTTCCAGGACTGTGTTGAATAAAAGTGGTGAGAGTGGACATCCTTAGCTTCTTCCTGACCTTAGGGGAAAAGCTCTCAGTTTTCCCCATTAAGGATGATGTTAGCTATGGGTAATTTTCATAGATAGCCTTTATTCTATTGAGTTATGTTCCCTCTAACCCTATTTTTTGAGGGTTTTTATCATGCATGAATGTTGTGCTTTGTCAAATGCTTTTTCTGCATCTATTGAAGTGATCATATGGTTTTTATCCTTTCTCTTATTGATGTGATGTAACACGGTTACTGATTTGCAAATGTTGGAACACCGTTGCAGCCTGGGAATAAATCTCACTTGATCATGGTGAATGATTCTTTTTTAATGTACTGTTGAATTAAGTTTGCTAGTATTTTATTGAGAATTTTTGTATCTGTGTTCATCAGGGAAATTCTCCTGTATCACTTTTTTTTAGTGGTGTCATTATCCAGTTTTGGTATTAGAGTAATGATAGCCCCATAGGATGAATTTGGAAGTTTCCCTTCTTTTCCTATTTTTTGAAATAGTTTGAGAAGAATAGGTATAAACTCTTCTTTAAATGTTTGGTAGAATTCACCTGTGAATGTGTCTAATCCGGAAATTTTTATCTTTGGCAGTTTTTTGAATGCTGATTCAATTTCTTTGTTGATTATGGGTCTGTTCAAATTTTCTATTTCCTCCTGTATCAGTTTTGGTAGTTTTTATGTTTCTAAGGATTTATCCATTTCTTCTAGGTAGTCCAATTTGTTGGCTTATAGTTTTTCATAATATTCTCCTATAATTGTATTTCTGTGGTGTTGTTATTTATCCTCTCTCATTTGGGATTTCATTTGTAATCTTTCTGTTTATCAATTTTATTTTTTTCAAAGAACCAGCTCTTGATTTCATTGATCTATTATTTTTAGTTTCCATATCATTTATTTCTGCTCTAATCTTTATTATTTCCTTCCTTGTGCTAGCTTTGGGTTTTGTTTGTTGTTCCTTTTCTAGCTCTTTAAGTTGAGAATTTTCTTGCTTCTTGAGGTAAACCTGTATTGCTATTAACTTCCCTCTCAGAACTGTTTTTGATGCACCCCACAGGTTTTGGACCATAGTGTTTTCATTTTCATTTGTTTCCATGTACTTTTTAAAATTTCTTCTTTGATTTCCTCTTTGATTCATTCATTATTTAGTAGCATAATTTTTAACCTCTAAGTATTTGTGGTCTTCCCAGATTTTTTCTTGTGGTTGATGTCTAGTTTCATAGCATTGTGGTCAGAAAATATGCATGGTATAATTTCAATCTTCTTACATTTGTTAAGGTTTGTTTTGTGGTAATATGTGATCTATTCTGGAGAATATTCTGCGTGCACTTGCAGAGAACACGTATTCTGCTGTTTTAGGATGGAATGTTCTGAATATATCTGTTAAATCCATCTATCTGGGGCACCTGGGTGGCTCAGTGGTTGAGCATCTGCCTTTGGCTCAGGTCCTAATCCCAGGGTCCCAAGATTGAGTCCCACATAAGTCTCTCTGGGGGGAGCATGCTTCTCCATCTCCCTATGTCTCTGCCTTTCTCTATGTCTCTCATGAATAAATAAATAAAATATTTTTTAAAAATCCATCTATTTCCACCTGTCATTAAAGCCATTGTTTCCTTGTTGATGTTGTGTTTAGATATCCTATCCATTGATGCAAGTAGGGTGTTAAAGTCCCCTACTATTGTTGTATTTTGATCAATTAGTCTCTTCATGTTTGTTATTAACTTTTCTGTATATTTCAGTGCTCCCATCTCGGGAGCACAAATATTTATAATTATAATTATTTATAATTGTTTTTTTTTTATTTTTATTTATTTATGATAGTCACAGAGAGATAGAGAGAGGCAGAGACACAGGCAGAGGGAGAAGCAGGCTCCATGCACCGGGAGCCCGACGTGGGACTCGATCCCGGGTCTCCAGGATCGCGCCCTGGGCCAAAGGCAGGCGCCAAACCGCTGTGCCACCCAGGGATCCCCTATAATTATTTATAATTGTTATATCTCCTGGTTGGATTGTTCTATTATTATATAGTGCTCTTCTTTGTCTCTTGTTACAGTTTTTGAGTTAAAGTCCATTTTGTCCAACATAAGTTTTGCTACTCTGGCATTTTTTTTTTAAGATTGATTGATTGATTGATTGATTGATTTATGATAGACATAGAGAGAGAGAGAGGCAGAGACACAGGAGGAGGGAGAAGCAGGCTCCATGCCGGGAGGTGATGTGGGGCTCAATCCCAGGACTCCAGGATTACGCCCTGGGCTAAAGTCAGGCGCTAAACTGCTGAGCCACCTAGGGATCCCCGCTACTCTGGCTTTTTTAAAAATCCATTTGAATGATAGATGTTTATCCATCCTCTCACTTTTAATCTGCAAGTGTCTTTAGGTCTAAAATGGTTCTCTTGAAGGCAGCATAATGATGGGTCTTGTTTTTTATCCATTCTGCCATCCTATGTCTTTTGATTGGAGTATTTAGTCCATTTACATTCAAAGTAATTATTAATAGATATATATTTGCCATTTTATTACTTGTTCTGTGGTTGTTTCTGAAGATTTTCTCTGATCCTTTCTTATCTTTCATGTTTTGCTGATTTTCTTTAGTGATATTTGGATTTCTTTCTCTTTATTCTTTACATATTAGCCGAGTTTTTTTTTTAAGGTTTTATTTATTTATTCATGAGAGACACAGAGAGAGAGGCAGAGACATAGGCAGAGGGAGAAGCAGGCTCACTGTGAGGAGCCTGATGCAGGAAACAATTTCAGGACCCCAAAGGTTGAGTTGAAGGCTGACGCTCAGCCTCTGAGCCACCCAGGCATCCCTTATTAGTGGTTTTGATATATGGTTACCATTAGGCTTGTGTATAACCACTCCATGACCTCTGCATTTAGCAGTCTTCTTATTTGCTGCTGTTGTTAACTTCACTCAGTGTAGAGAAGCGAATTTTCTTGCCAAATGAATCGAGTGTGTTCTTTTCTTCTTTCTATATTTCTTTTTACCAGCTATTGGAAATACTTGTATAGTATTAAATCTTGGAAGGAAGGACTCCAATTATGAAGAAATTTTATGAAAAATTCCAGTCCTTAATAAAAGATTCCACTATTTCTTAAATCACTTTTTAAAATAAATTTTTTATTGGTGTTCAATTTGTCAACATATAGAATAACACCCATTGCTCATCCCGTCAAGTGCCCCCCTCAGTGCCCACCACCCAGTCACCCCCCACCCCTCGCCCTCCTCCCCTTCCACCACACCTAGCTCATTTCCCAGAGTTAGGAGTCTTTCATGTTCTGTCTTCTTTTCTGATATTTCCCAGTTTTTTTTTCTCCTTTCCCCTTTATTCCCTTTCACTATTTTTTATATCCCCCAAATGAATGAGACCATATAATGTTTGCCCTTCTCCGATTGCCTTATTTCACTCAGCATAATACCCTCCAGTTCCATCCACGTCGAAGCAAATGGTGGGTATTTGTCGTTTCTAATGGCTGAGTAATATTCCATTGTATACATAAACCACATCTTCTTTATCCATTCATCTTTTGATGGACACCGAGGTTCCTTCCAGTTTGGCTATTGTGGACATTGCTGCTAGAAACATTGGGATGCAGGTGTCCTGGCGTTTCATTGCATCTGTATCTTTGGGGTAAATCCCCAGCAGTGCGATTGCTGGGTCTTAGAACAGATCTATTTTTAACTCTTTGAGGAACCTCCACACAGTTCTTAAATCACTCTTGATGGCTTCTTTTTCTTCACATAATTCTAATGTTCCTCAACTACCCATTCATTCTTAATATAGTTAATCATGTATAAGTTGCACAGTATGTGCCAGGCACTATGGTAGAAACTTTTATATACGTTACCTTCACAGCACATAGCCTCTCTTTCTATTTCTTGTTGCCTTCATCTTCTGCTCTGTCTTGATTTTCAATTCTATTATCTCTAGGCCTGATCTTTGTCCACATATTGAGGTACACATTTCCAACAGATTACTGGGTTGTTGTTTTTTTTTATATATTGTCCTCACTTGCCCTTCAAACTTGATATGCCTGACATAGGAAGCATACATTTATACTTTTACACATTCATTTATGCCATTCCAGCTGCCATTTTATATCACACTAGAAAATATGTCCTAAAAAATTACCACAGAAAGTACTATAGCATATTTCAATATTGACATAATTCTATATACCTCAAACCCTATACAATTATATTTTTAATTTGATATTCTTTACTATATTATTGATCATGATAAAAGGAAAATAAAAGGCAGCTGAAAAAAATCACAAAATATATTAAGCACCTGCTTTAAGTTAAACATATGAAAATATAATTCCTAAAAAGGATGAATTTCACAAAATTTGTAAGAGAGTAATAAAAATCATTCTCTGAATTTTTTACAGTGTTAGAGTGTTCCCCCAAATTCCATCAGAAAGATTATAACTCTTTCCTTAATTTTATCAAAGAGAATAAATATAAAAATAAACTTCTGGTATTTTTTATTGTTGTCTACAATGGTATAATGGTAAGTAACTGAAGGATAATGATCATTATAGAGTCTAAAATAAGACAAAGAACAATGATTTCCCAATATTTGTCCACTTTATCCATAGCAGAAGGTATTGTGATTGATCAATTGAAGCATCTGGGTCAGACATACCATGTCTTTATAGTAAGAAGTTATTCTACTTTGATAACTACTTTACACAGGCTCATCTATCTACTTTTTCTTTTTAGTGTACCAAGTTGTTTTTCTTATTGGGAGGAAATACACTCAAAAAAACCAACTCCCAGATAATTGAAAAATTGAATTCCTGTGTCTTGAAGCTAAGACCTGGGCCTTTAACCA
Source organism: Vulpes lagopus (assembly GCF_018345385.1). Taxonomy (NCBI): domain Eukaryota; kingdom Metazoa; phylum Chordata; class Mammalia; order Carnivora; family Canidae; genus Vulpes; species Vulpes lagopus. The sequence continues at coordinate 108,057,572 of NC_054829.1, forward strand.
GAGATGACTGACCCATTTATGACAGAGCTCCTCCTTGTGGCTAAGCAAGAAGAATCTATTTTCTCATTCCTCCACCACATCTTATAATAAGCTTCATTTATGTAAAATTCTGCTTGGTATGACTTAACAAAGTGTTCCAGTTTTTATTATTGACCTACAATTTTGTTCTTCATTCAAATAGCAAATCCATTTGCTTTTGCCTGAAATTCTTGAATGAATTTTTATAAAATTTGTTTTAAGAAAAATTATCAGTGTCTTACCTAAATACTTGAAAAAAATTGTAAAAGGAGAGAAAATTCCATAATTTTGTTATTTTAACACAGCTTTTTCATTTTTTGGTCTTTTGTTCTGGTCATATTGCTTTATAGAGGAGTGACAACAGTTGACAAATCAGTAATGTATGTATACTGTGGCAAGTTTTATTTCTTTCTTCAAAGGGCCAGATGGTAAATATTTTAGGCTTTACAGTGCATATAGTCTCTGGTGCAACTATTTGACTTTGCTTTGGTAGCACAAAAGCAGCCATAGACTTTATGGAAATGAATGAGTATGGCTCTGCTCCCAAAAAAAAATTTTTGAATTTTATGTAACTTTCATGTATCACTAAATATTCCCCTTTTGATTTTTTTCAGCATCTAAAAAGGTAAAATACAGTCTTGGCATATATGCCATACAAAAGTAGGCAGTAGGCTGGATATCCATGGGTCATAGTTGGCCTGTCCTGTTTAAAACCATAGCTCTAGTTTTGATCTATATGCTCAGCTCCTCAGCCATATTTTCAGGTTTTTCCTGTCCATCTTGATATGAATATCCCAAGAGCACCTCAAATCGAAATCATTTAAATCCCAACTCAGAACATAAGCCTCATCTAAACTATCTGCTTCTCTGAGATCTCCTACTTCTTTCCATGGAATATTGGATACAATATTCCATGGAATATTGTATCTCAGTCATCCAGATCTGAAATTTAAAAATCACCCTTGTCAAGTCCTGTCCTGTCTCAAATATATCTTCAGTTTGTAATTCCCACATCCAGCATCTGAGTTCAGCCCTTCATTACTTAGCCTACATTGTGGCTATGGCATTATAATTGGTTTCCATGACTCTAGTTTCCCATCCTCCAATCTATCTAATATACTGCTGTCAGAATAAGCTTCCTAAAGTGCTGCTCTAATTATGTCACTATACTACAATATTTTAAAACCTTGTACAACTCTATTGTTTACCAAATCATATTAAAACTCTTTAACTAGCATTCAGAGCCATCCAAAACATTATCCCAAATATATTTCTAAACTTGCCTCATCCTAAGCCTTTGTTCATTCATTCAACATATATGAATGAACATCTATTAGTGCCAAGGCAGTGTGATGGATACACAAGGAGATAAAATGATAAGAACAAACCAATCAAGACCTGCGGTCTTAGAGATTATAGCCTCCCTGTGGAAAAAGACATCAAATAATCACATAAAAGCTACAAGAATAAAACTGGCATGCAAGAAGAGCATGAAAAAATATTTTCAAAATAGTGAAAGAAAAGAACTTTGAATCTAGGATTTTACATAAAACTAAACTATGTATCTAATTATGTAGCTGAAATAAAGATATATTCAGGCAGACAAGGAATCAGAACAGTCATCACATTCCACCCTCCGTGGAAACATTGGGAGTAAGGTCACTTAAAAGTTTGATATGGCCGGGACACCTGGGTGGCTCAGTGGTTGAGCATCTGCCTTTGGCTCAGGGCGTGTCCCGGGTTCAAGTCCCACATTGGGCTTCCTGCATGGAGCCTGCTTCTCCCTCTGCCTATGTCTCTGTGTCTCTCATGAATAAATATATAAAATCTTTTAAAAAAAAACTTTGATATGGCCTGGTTGTGGTGATACTTTGTGCACATATGTCAAAGCTATATGAAATCATATGCTTTAAATATATGCAGATTATCCTATGTTAATTATACACCAATAAAACTACTAAATATTCAATAGCAAAATTTTATAGGAGTATATAAACCTAAAAATAAAAGAATAAAAGAAACACCTGTGTAGCCAATATCTCAGTTTTTAAAAAAATCACATAAATAAGTACAAAACTATGACTATGACTGGTGCTATGAAGAAAGGCACAGTGAGCCTAGAATAATGTTGTTGGACTTGGAAGCCTTCCCTGTAAAAGTCATGCCTAATCTGAGATTAATCAACTAACAGCCAACAGTTACATAGCTATGCTATATGCCAGGTACTATTTTATGTGTTTCACATGTGTTATTAACCCATTTAACCCTTACAACATTGCTTTAGGCGGTTCTTTTGTTCTATTTTTACAGCTGAAAAAATTAAGGTACATAATAGTTAAGTGTCTTGCCCTGAGATCGCACAGCATTTAGTAGTAAAATTGAGATTATAAACCAAAGTCTGGTTCTAGGGTACACACTCTAGACTTAACTAGAGTTTTAACTATATAATTAGTAAATTAAGAGAGAGGAGAAAAATCACAGGCAGATGAAACAATACACGAAAAGATCCTATGGACTTGGCAAGTGTGAGGCACTTAGAATAGGCCAGTGTGCCTAGGGCTGTGAGGAGAGAGAAACATAAAAATGCCTCTGGAGAGATGTAGAGACCCATCATGCAGAACCCTCTAAACCAGGTTGTAGAATGTTATCCTTATTTGTAGGGTGATGGAATGCCATTTAAGTATCTTAAGTAGGGGATAATAGAAGACATCACTGTTGCCACTACTACTGGATAATGCCAGCACTACTGTAAATGACTTCTCACCATCCTTTAATCTTTGCCTTTAAATCTTGTTCCAGATGTAAAGCCCTGGCAGGAATGTCCTGATGGTGAAGTCTAGGTCATATGCCCATGTTTTTTATTAGAAGACATAAAAAAAGGAGGAGTCAGCCTCTATGGCTTCTAAGCTTACAAATAGTGGGGGGCGGGAACCTTGCTGCCAAAAGAAAAGATGAGGAGGAAGAGCATGTGTTCAGCTGTGGATGTGTTGAGATTGAAACATCCAAAGTAAGATGTCAAGTAGGCAGATGTAGTACAGGTCTGGAGAGTATAATCTCTTCAACAGCCTCCTGTGTGAAGGCTCCTCCAGCTCAGGGACAACTGGGTCACCCATCACCTATACAATGCCTCTTACATAGTTGACAGTTGCTAAGTATTTGTTGAAAGAAATGAATAACCCTGCCTTATTAGTTCTATTCTGAGCTTCCCTATATTTTACATGATATTTCTTCAACCTGAAATAGCCTTCTTTCACTCTCTCTGCCCAATTATAACTATTAAATTTTATCCAACCTATATTGAGGAATGCAGTCTCCTTACCTTAAACCTCTTCATGAAAGTTTAATGATTCCCCATGCAGGTTGTGATTGTCTCTCCTTTGAAACTTCCTAGTGGTTATTTATACATAGAGTACTTAACACATTCTCTCTTTTCATTTTACCCACCATTCTTGAACAAGTATCATTATGTATTGAAATATACCTTGTTTTGCTTTAAAGTACTTATGAATATTAAAAAAACTAATGAGAACTTACAGTTGGAAATAAAATCTACTCAGGATATTGATACTTATATATTTACCATTAAAACCCTGCATAAAGAAGGTGGTTCATCATGAGACATCAAAAATTTCAGAAAACTGCTGAGTATAATGTATCACAAGCACCTTCAGGCAAATAATCCAATGATATTGTGAAAAAATTTTTAAAGGTTTTTTAATTTATTTATTCACGAGAGACACAGAGAGAGAGAGAGAGAGAGAGAGAGAGAGAGAGAGGCAGAGACACAGGCAGAAGGAGAAGGAGGCTCCATGCAGGGAGCCCGACGTGGGACTCGATCCCGGGTCTCCAGGATCAAGCCCTGGGCTGAAGGCAGGCACTAAACCGCTGAGCCACCCGGGCTGCCCGTGAAATTTTATTTGAAGCAACTTTATTATTATTGATAAGAAAATTAGCAACTAGAGCACCTAGGTGAGCCCATACTACAATAACATCAGTCTATTATATTAAAGCTATGATAAAAGTCAGCTTGCATAATAAATGCGATAAAGGAATGATGAAAGTAAGATAAATTGGAAATAGATTTTAATTGAACAATAATAATTCAATATATCTTTTTTCAGTGAGTTCTATGTGCCAGATGTTTGTCTTGGTTTGGGATACAAAAATGACTAAAAAATGGAACGCCTGGGTGTCTCAGCAGTTGAGCATCTGCCTTCAGCTCAGGGGTGATCCTGGGGTCGGAGGATCCAGTCCTGCATCAGGCTCCTCACAGGGAGCCTGCCTCTCCCTCTGCCTATGTTTTTGCCTCTCTCTCTGTGTTTCTCACGAATAGATACATAAAATATTTTTTTTTTAAATGACTAAAACACAATCCTTGTTTTGACCTTGAGGTGTTCACATCCTACTGGATGATTAAATTCAGTAAGTAAAAGGATAAATTGCAACATGGGGGATAATTGCAACGTGTGTAATTATTGTAAAGCTTTATTAATATAGTTTTGTGGGAACCCAGGCCTTGTTATTCACAGCCCTTCTGCTCTTAGATCCAGTCAATCATTTTGTCTATTCATATGGCCCAACACACACAATCACAGTCAAACTAAAAAAAGAAACATCTATATTCCAAATTAGAGAAGCACTAAACTGAAAGTGAAATAAGTCTTGTCACAGGTATTTTTCACAGCATGCATACTGTGAAAATCAGCATTTGAAGCCTAAAACTTTCGTGGTTCAAAATTCAACAAAATGACATGTTCCTCATAGATTTTTCCATTTACTTTAAGAACATTCTAGCTATCAAAGAGGAAATGTAACCTAATAATAATAATAATAATAATAATAATAAAATAGAAATTCTATTTGCAGCTTTATGATTGTGGGAATCCACTTATAAAGATCATTTTTATTAGATTAAGATCTCAACATCTTCACATTAAGCAAAGTGTTAAATGCATTAAACTAGAAAAGTTCCTGATAAATGTGGTAGAGGACATTTCTTCTCTACTCAGCATCCTTTCCTTTGGAGGACCCTCACCCATTTCATATTAATATTTTCAGTTCATGTAAAGCAGGTAGGACTACTGTGACATAAGCAAAACCAATCAAAATATCTCTGAATCATCAGAGATTTCATATGTGGTCACTACGAGAAAGTAGGATATTCTCTTTTTCTGGAAAAAATAATTTGTAAAATGAAGCATATCTGAAGCTAACAATAGGCGTCTTTCCATTATGATATTTTCTTTCTGAGATTAAGGTCAGGCAGAGCTGGGCAATCTGAAAAACAGACAGATACAGAGTCCTAATGATATCATTTCAACCCTTGTATTTAGATGTGTCTTAAAACTCTAGCTCCTCCTACAGATGAAAGAAATTTCCACAGATGTGAGCTAAACCAATACATTTTCTGCTTAAGCTTGTATAAACTGAGTTTCTATAGTCTACAACCAAAAGGTCCTGACCACTTCATGCAAGAAGTACATTAACATTTATTGCTATTATTTAACAATTATTTAGCACCAGCAAAATGCTGTTGAGGTATTTTACAATATAAAACATATGCTTATTGCAATTCCTATCATCTAGGAACTTACCATGTAAGTTAGGTCATGAGAAAGACCTAACTTTTTTTTTTTTTTTTTTGGCTGGTCAGAAAACAGCCAGGGGTTTTCACATTTTATTAGCTACAGCATAGACCCTTGAGCTGCCTCATTCCCTTCCCGCCCCTCCCCCCATGGGGTCAGGCCTTCCCAGAACCCCCTGCCTTGGCTGCCTGGGCCCTCTGGAACTCCTGCTGCAGCTGAGCCAGGGTCTCCCTCTGTTGCTCTGACTGCCGCTCAAGGTCCCGGAGCTGGGATTCGTATCGCTTAATTTCAGCTGTGATATAGTCCAGCCTCTTCCCCACTGTGGCACGAGCCTCTCCCAGCTCCTGTTTGACCAGCACAGGGCCCAGAAGTTTAAAGACCACGTTGGATCCATCTAGCAGGGCCAGCTCCTCCTTCACGATATTATTTTCTATTAGCTGCGCCTCAAGCTTCTGTCTCCCCGACATGGATTTACTCAAGTCCTTCTGTAGCTGCTGATATTTCTCCACTTCTCCCTGTAGCTTCTTCTGGATTAGCTCAGCCATGGCGGGGACGGGGAGTGGGAGCGGGCGCTGGGTCTCTCTGGGAGGTACCTAAACTCCCCTTTCTGGCCCGGCCTGCGGAAAGGACAGCACTCTTGCGAGGCAGCCTCCCAGGGCACCACAGCCTCTCCTCGTCCCAGAGAGCCCTCCACGCAGGCCCCAGGAGGTGGCGGGCGCAGCAAGACCCCATTTTTTTTTTTTTTTTTTAAATGGGTCTCCAATATCTTTATTATTTTGCAAACACACCCATATGCACACAGACACATATATACACACATACATACCCACACACAAGCAAGATGCAAAAGGCCCAAGGGACCCATGATTATGGGTGAAGAGGGAAGGTTTGGGAGAGGGGAAGGTGGGAAATGTTGGGAAATTATTCCTTTGCCAGGAAAGAAACCAAGGTCGATAAAAAGGGAAAGACTGTGATACTACACTGATCTCCCCAAAGTGCTTTTCCTCAGACTTCTCCCTTGCTAGTTTGGAAAGCAGAAATTTGCTGATTAAATCAAGTGTGAAAAGGTAGATTAATGTCTAACAGGAGGATAGTTAAATTACCATATACTCAAAGAACTAGAATATTAACAGCAGTAAAAAAATGAACCACACCTTCACACATTCATATCCCTGAACCTCAAAAACTATGTTGAGTGATAGAGCAATATCAGAATACTATAAAAACATAAACACTTAATAATATACCATTAGAAACATTTATTAATATATAATGCATTTTATATATTAATAATACTTGTTAATATGATATATAAGTATTAATGGTATATAATATATATGTAGTAAAACTATGATGAAAAGTGAGGGAATGATAAGATTAATAGAATAGTTGTCACCTTTGGTAGAAAAGGAGAGAAATGTGACTGGAGAAAGGTATACAGGTGTTCTTAGAGGCATGGTTAATGTTCTATTGATCAATGTGGGGATCTGATACTTAGGTATATTAGTTCTCATTGTCACTGTAACAGAGTACCATAAATTTAGTAGTTTAAAACAACACAAATTTACTACCTTTCAGAGTTCTAATTCAGACATCTAAAATGGGTCTTATGGGCAGCCAGGGTGGCTCAGTGGTTTAGCGCCGCCTTCAGCCCAGGGTGTGATCCTGGAGACCCGGGATGGAGTCCCACGTCGGGCTTCCTGCATGGAGCCTGCTTCTCCCTCTGCCTCTCTCCCTGTGTCTCGAATGAATGAATGAATAAATAAATAAACAAACAAATGGGTCTGATGGGGCAAAAATCAAAATGTTGGCAAAGCTAAGATCTTTCTAGGATCTAGAGGAGAGAACATTTTTTGGCTTTTCTATCATCTAGAGTCTGCTACATTCCTTCATTGCTGCTACATTGCTCCCATCCCTGCTTTCATCATCAGATCTCCTCCGATTCTGGCCTTCCCTTATGATTACATTAGGCTCACACATATTATCCAGGATAATAGCCCCATCTCAAATTATTTAAGTTAATCATACATGCAAAGTCTCTTTTGCCATGTAAGATACGATATTCACATATTCCAGGGATTAGGACATAACAGTTGCATTATTCTTTCCAACATACTGGTTGTATGTTTTATTCTGTATGTCCCATTTACATGTTATATTCATATGTATAATATGTTATATATGATGTATATATTATATACATTACATTATATATGTTATACAGTCATATATATATAAAAGATCCTGTGGTGGGGCAGCCCCAATGGCACAGTGGTTTAGTCGCCGCCTGCAACCCCAGGTTTGATCCTGGAGACCCGGGATTGAGTCCTATATCAGGCTCCCTGCGTGGAGCCTGCTTCTCCCTCTGCCTGTGTCTCTGCCTCTCTCTCTGTGTTGCTTATGAATAAATAAATAAAATCTTAAAAAAAAAAAAGATCCTGTTGTGTACCACCCAGATCTCTGTTCAAACCTAGGGCATTCTTTCCCCTGGCTTCTGGGAGATTTGGGGAGTTGACAGCCCCGTTGAGTTCTCTCTAGGAATTGCCCTTAGCCAAAGAAAGTCACCTCACCCAAGGCCTTGCCCTTTCCCCAGGATAAGCCTGCATCCCATGACTGGTAGATATAGGAGTACAAAGCCTGGTCTCCAGAGATACTCAACTCTTCCCTCTCTTAAATCTTTTCTTTTATTGGTAAAGTCTCTAAGATTTTTTAAAATTAATTTTTAAAAAATTTTAGTGTCAGTGACACACAACATTACATTACTTTCAGGTGTACAACACAGTAATTCAATAAGTTTAAACATTATGCCATGTTCACCATAAGAGAAGCTACCATATGTCCCAGACAATGTTATTATAATATCACAGACTTATGCTGTACCTTTTATTCCTGTAACTTAGTCACTCCATGTCTGGAAACCTGTATCTCCCACACCCCTTCACCCATTTTGTCCATCTCCCAACCCCCCCCTTTACTGCCACCCATTAGTTTGTTCTTTATGTTTACAGGTGTGCTCTTTGTTTTTTGGTGTTTTTTGTTTTTTGGTTTTTTTTTTTTTAGATTCCACATATAAGTGAAATTATATAGTATTTGTCTTTCTCAGTATGACTTACTTCACTTAGCATAATACCCTCTAGGTCCATCCACATGGTCACAAGTGGCATGAGCTCATCCTTTTTTAAGGCTGCTTAATATTCCTGTGTGTGTGTGTGTAACACATATTATATCTTCTTTATCCACTCAAAGCCGTATAATCAAAACAGTATGGTACTGAAATAAAGACACATAAATCAATGGAACAGAAAAATCAGAAATAAACCAAAATTATACTGTCAATTAATCTATGATAAAGGAAGCAATAATATACAGCAGGGCAAAAGTCTCTTCAACAAATGGCGTTGGGAAAACTAGGCAGCTACATGCAAAAATGTGAAACTGAACCACTTTATTATACCATACACAAAAATAAACTCAAAATGGATCAAAGACTTAAGTGTAGGCCTGAAACTATAAAAATCCTAGAAAGGGACACAAACAGTGATTTTTCCAACATCAGCCACAGCAACATTTTTCTACATAGGTCTCCTAAGGCAAGGGAAACAAAAGCAAATATAAACTATTGGGACTATATCAAACTAAAAAGCTTTTCCAAGTAGAGGAAACCATCAATTTAAAAAAAGGCAGCCCTGAATAGGAGAACATACTTGCAAATAATTTATCTGGTAAGGGGTTAACATCCAAAACATGTAAAAAACATATTCAACTCAACATACACACAAAACAAACAACTTAAAAATGCTCAGAGGATCTGAACAGATGCTCCAAAGAAGAAATCCAGATGGCCAACAGACACATGAAAAGATACTCAACATCACTCATCATCAGAAAAGGGCAAAAATAAAACATAATAAGATATCACCTTGCACCTCAAAATAGCTAAAATCAAGAAGACAAAAAATAACAAGTGTTGGTGAGAATGTAGAGAAAAGTGAATTTTGGTGCACTGTTGGTGGGAATGTAAATTGGTGCAACCACAGAAAAAAAGTATCGAGCTTCCTCCAAAAAACTGAAAACAAAAATACCAGATGATCCAGTAATCCCACCACTGGGTATTTACCCAAAGAAAATGAAAACACTAATTTGAAAAGATATATGCACCCCTATGTTTATTGTGCCATTATTTACAATAGCCAAGCTATAGAAGCAACCTAAGAAACACTCTCAAGACTTTCTTTACTCCCCTTAAAGGTACTGACTCCAAGAGCATGTCCCAGTAAACTGCTTAAGCATAAATCTCCCTTCCAAAGTGTATTTCTTGATCTAAGACTACATTATAAAGATTAAATATTTCATAACCATTTAAAACATTGTTAAAAACTACCTGGGGTACTTAGTAAGGAATAAATTCAGAAACAAAAACAAGATGAACTGGTGTAAAAAGAAACTAGATGCACAAAGTCCAATTTAAAATACTGGAGATATCAGGATACCTGGGTGGCTCAGTCAGTTAGTGGCTAACTCTTGATTTTGGCTCAGGTCATGATCTCAGAGTCATGATTTCAAGCCCTGCATTAAGTTCCATGCTCAGTAAGGAGTCTGGTTGTGGTACTCTCCCTTTCCCTCTGCCCCTCCACCATACTCTCTCTCAAATAAATAAATAAATTTTTAAATAAATCTATAAATAAATAAATAAATACCATAGATACCTAGGAGTATTAAATGCTTAGATTGAGGGATTAACGGTGGCCTTGGAAAGAGTTAGATCAATCCAGTATTTCAAAATAATTTTCAACAAGATTTAACAACTGAATTATTTAGGGAAGGTAGGGTTAGCATTTTTAATTTAGACTTCTGAATTCAGTTCTAACTCTACTTCCTAACTTTTTTGGGTTGTGGTTTCCTTGCTATGAAATGAGGTGACTGGCTGCTAATTTTTAGTCTAAATAGTTCTAGAATCTTGTTTTGTTTTTTTAAAAGATTTTATTTATTTATTCATGAGAGACACAGAGAGAGGGGCAGAGACACAGCCAGAGGGAGAAGTAGACTTCTCACAGGGAGCCCAAAATGGGACTATGTGTCTCGATCCCTGAACCTGGGATCATGTCCTGAGCCGAAGCCATATGCTCAACCACTGAGCCACCCAGGTGTCCCAGTACTAGAGTCTTAATCTAGTCATAAGAAATAGAATTTATGCCAATTAGAAGACCTGCAAAAAGAGGGAAGAAGTAAACCAAACAATTTGACTTTGGAATAAATACTGTATCTTTTGGTCTGATAGCCATCATATACTCAATGGTTCCTAAGTCCTGAAAGAAAAAGCATGGAAAAATCCGGTCTTCCATAGAGAGTCAGTGATAGTTTAAAATCTGCATTTAAAAATATTTTCCTCCCTACTGACAAAAATCTGAACAAATTCTGATTTTCATATTTTACCTTGCATAAATTTCAAATATAATTAAAGATTAACTCAAAATTTCTATTACTCCTCTTAGAATATTAAAATTGTTTTGTAGATCCATGAATGAATGTATTTATTATTTTAGAATAGTACTTTTCATGTCTATCATGTCATTACAAAAGTAAGTTAAATATTGTATATAGCTACTATCCACAACAGTGAAAATTTATTTGGCTAAGGAAAATACATTATATGAACTGACAAACATGGGCTGATGTTCCCTGTAATCACTGAGTCACTGGTTTCGAGCCAGCCCTAGAAGCATAGCTCTAACCATCATGAGCTCACAGATTGGAAAGTAGTCCATTGTGGAGTAAAAACTTGTTCATTATCAAGTACAGGCTTTATGACAGTGTGTATCTAGAACTCTGACCCTGGCCTACAGCCCAACACAATTTTAGAATTCACAAAGTACTCTGAATTAAAAATAATAAGTGATTTTGAAATCCTATTTAGTGAAGTTCTAATACTTTATTTTTGCTTTTGTTTCCTTTGCCTCAGGAGACATATCTAGTAAGTAGTTGCTACAATCGATGTCAAAGGGGTTAGTCTGTGTTCTCTAGGATTTTGATGATTTCCTGTCTCACATTTAGGTCTTCTATCAATTTTGAATGTATTTTTCTGTTTGGTGTAAGACAGTGATCCTGTTTCCTTATTTTGCATGCTGCTGTCCAGTTTTCCCAACACCACTTGTTTAAGAGACTGACTTTTTCCCATTGGATAGTCCTTCTTGTTTTGTTGAAGATGAATTGGCCATATAATTGTGGGTTCATTTCTGAGTTTTCTTTTCTCTCCCATTGATCTATGTGTCTGTTTACGTGCCAGTACCATACTGTTTTGATCACTATAGCTTTGTAATAAAACTTGAAGCCTAGAATTGTGATGCCTCCAGGTTTGCTTTTCTTTCTCAAGATTGCTTTGGCTATTTGGGGTCTTTTGTGGTTCCACACAAATTTTAGGATTCTTTATTCCAACTCTGAAAAATGTTGGTGGTACTTTGATAAGGATTGCATGAGATGTGTAGATTGCATTGGGTAATATAGACATTTTAACAATATTTGTTTTTCTAATCCATGAGCATGGGATGTTGGAACTTCATCAAAATAAAAAGCTTCTGCAAAGTGAAGAAAACAACTAACAAAAAACGGCAACCTATGGAATAGGAGGAGATATTTGCAAATGGCGTACCTGATAAAAGGCTAGTATTCAAGATATATAAATAATTTATAAGGCTTACTATCCAAAAAAACAAATATTCCAGTTAAAACATGGGCAGGAGACATGAATAGACATTTTTTCAAAAAAGACATACAAATGGCTTACAGATACATGAAAAGATGCTCAGTATTACCTATCATCAGGGAAATACAATTCAAAACTACAGTGAGATACCACCTCACACCAGTCAGAACAGCTAAAATTAAAACGGGAAAAAAAAGGTGTTGGTGAGGATGCAGAGAAAGGGAAACCCTCTTACACTGTTGGTAGGAATGATAACTGGTGCAGCCACTCTGGAAAACAGTATGGAGGTTCCTCAAAAAGTTAAAAACAGAACCATCCTATGATCTAGCAATTGTACTACTAGGTATTTACCCAAAGGATACAAAAATACCTATTCAAAGGGATACATGCACCCCAATGATGGAAAAAGCCCAAATCCATTCATTGAGGAATGGATAAAGAAGATGTGGTATGTGTGTGTGTATGTATATATAGAGAGAGTATATATAATGAAATATTATTCAGCCATAAAAAGAATGAAATCTTGCCATTTGCAATGATGTGGATGGAGCTAGAGAATATTACACTAAGTGAAATAGGTTAGAGAAAGGCAAATACCATGATTTCACTCATGTGCAACTTAAGAAACAAAGCAAATGAACATAGCGGAGAAAGAGAGAGAGGCCAATCATAAGACAGACTCTAAACTATAGAGAACAAACAGGGTTGATTGAGGGGAGGTAGGAGGGGATGAATTAAATGGATGATGGGGATTAAGGAGTGTACTTGTGATGAGCACTGGGTATTGTACATAAGTGATGAATCACTAAATTCTTTACCTAAAACTAATATTACACTGTTAACTACCTGGAATTTAAATAAAAATTTGGAGGAAAAAAAGAAATCCTATTCAGACCCAAGTCATGATTTTGTCCCGTGTTGGCTTTGTGAACCTGGATGCACCATCTAATTCTTTCAACTTTAGCCTTCTCATCTGGAAATCTAACCTACCTCATTGAGGAAAAATTTTTTTAAAAAGTAACTGAAACTATTTTAGGATTCTCAAGGGCTCTGCAACTGTGCTTTGTTTATGGTGGGGTTAGTATTGATGTGATGGTAAGAGTGATAGTGTTACTACCTTTTCCATAATCATTAGAATCAAGATGTTAGAAAAAAAAAAAAAAAGAAATGACTACAACAGCAGCATTCAAGAGGCTAGATGGGGCATGTTTTCTTGCCATTCAATAAATGACTAGCAAATGCAATTACTAATATTAATATTGGACTTATATACTAAATCCATTCACCTTCTAGGCAGCCATCCTATTTAACCAGTGAATCTTGCTAGCCCTTCTTTCCAGATTTGTAATTCACAAAACATGCCTACCTCATAGAAAACAGTTAACTGAGCTATATGCTCATTCTCATATATACTAAACAAGAAGAGAAACCACAAAAATCATTAAATGGATGTTCTCAAGATAGTGTATCTGATAATTGCAGGAAAATGCTAAACATGAGTTCAATCCTCTTTTCTTGCTAATGGTTCTAATTAAGGCTGGTGGTTCAAAGGCCTAACAGATTATAGAAAAGGAGAGAAGAAACTAATTTAGAATATTAAAAAAAGACACTAGTCTAGCTGTCAGCAAACTGAATTCAAATGCTAGCCTTTCCGTGAAGGAATAGTTATACTTGTATAAGCCACTTTGGCTGGCTGGGCTTCTACAATTACAAATGCATTCATTATTCATTAGCTTATTTATTCAACAAATATTTCCTGATCATATGCTACGCGCTAGTCATTGCATTATTTGGTAGGGATTCAGTAGTGAGCAAATATGGGTATAGTCCTCACCATTGCAAAGTTAACACTAAAACAGGTTTCACTGGATTATTTTGAGAATGAAACATGTTAATATACCAAAAAATATTGTTATAATGAACTACATTAAATCCAAAAAAAAAATCTCACTGTCCACCACTCTTGAATTATTTAATTTTTGAAGCATTTAGAAAAGTATAGAAGATAACATAAACCTACATGTACCTATCCCCTAGTACTGGTTGATCTTACCATATTGCCTCTTTGGGTTTTTCTTTCTTTTTTAAAGCTCTCCTCTCCTCTCCTCTCCCTCTGTTTTTCACCATCTTATTTCCCTTCCTTCTTCCCTAGATAAGGATACTGTCCTAAATGTTGTGCTTATTATTCGTATGTGACTTTTTAAAAAACATGTACTGCATTTATCAGTACCTGTATGGTAGTAGCATGTTTTGGAATTCCACATAAATTGTATTACACTGTAATATCATTCTGTGGCTTGCTTTTTTTCATTAAAGTTTTTATTGATGATTTAAAAAATATTGTAGTTCATTCATTTTCAGTGCTATACAGAAAGAACTGGCAAAATTTTTTTCTGTAAAGAGACAGATACAAAGTATCAGGGTTTATAAGCCATATGGTCTTTGTAGCACCTACTCTACTGTTGTCGCACAAATGTAGATATAGATGACATATAATACACAAGGATGGCTATGTTCTAATAAAACTTCATTTACAAAAATAGGCAACTGTAGGCTTCATTTGCCAATGTGCTGTTGAACAGTGGTTCTCTTCCTTGGTGGCACACTAGTGTTACTGGGAAGCTTTTTAAAAATACTCATGCTGAGTACTGAGACTAGAAGGATTAAATCAAATCTTAGAAGGTGCACCCTGGCACTGGTAGGCTCCCCCTCCTTTTCTCAAGAAATTCCAAGATACTAGTAAAAATATTTTACAATTTGAAATCATCTAAATTAATATAGAAATCAATATGTGGATTCACAGATTTAAAATGTACTTTATCCCCTAAATATATTATAAAATTATATAAAACTGCTTGTTAGTAATATAAGTTGTAATGTGCATCATTCATTAAATCATTCTACTAATTTCCAAATCACTTACTGAATTTCATAAGTTGCTGGTGCAATCTTTTATTTTACATAGGTGTCCCTAGTTAAATGACACTTGTCTCTTAGTCATAACTTGATATTGGAAACTATGTCAAACTGTTTTAATAAATTCCTCACTAAATTGAAAATCAGTAAGTAACTTGTTATCCCAATACCTAGAGAGGTTCTCTTAATAATTTTAAGAGAATTAAAACCAATAACCAACTAAAATATTGTTCAGCAGTGAGAGCAAAGTAAAGGTAAGAAAGCCATACAACTATGGCATTTACTGTTAAGATAACCGGAATGCTTTCATACTGGTTGGTAAATAGCTTTTGCCCCAAGTCCTTTGGATGTCCCATAGGATATTCCCTCCCCTCTCTCTAAAATCCAGCCATTAGAAGGTTAATGCCTGGCATATAAAGGGGCTTCCAGGACCTTGTTCCAGCCCTGTGATTGGTGTCTATCCTGATTAGTTGGGCCCTGCCTCTGCCAAATTCTACATCCGAGGCACTACCATTGGATGTCCAGGGAACCCCCAAAGAACTGGCCTATTCCTTGCCTGAGTCTATCACTTGACCCAAGTGGTGGTGGGAAGTCCTTGTGGGTTACTGAAAATATATGCAGGTGCCTGTCAGCCTAGAGGCCTACAAGTCAGGTTGCTGGGACTGCCATGTGCTAGCTCCCATAATGCAAAGTTCACCAGCTAAAGTGGGCCTCTATTCCATTGTAGCAGCACTTGTACTCTGAGGGGCAAATGCCCAGTACCATTCTGGCTCCCTTCCCAATGCTGTGGCCACCTTCTGCAAGCTGGTACTCCTTTGGAGTCACCTTTGAATGGCCACTTAAGGGAACTGTAATCTCCTTAGGACTTTGACTCTGAGAAGCCATGGAGGAACAGAGAAATCAGTTAATAGCCAGTAACGAATGCCACCTTTGTCCTTGGCCAAATATTACAAGTTCTTCCAGCACAGAAGACATTCTGTGATAAGAGTGAAGCCATGGAAAATGGGCAGACCCATATGGGTAGTTTGGAGCCAAGGGATGCCCTTTTTTAGTACCATACTGATTTTCAGTTTTATTTAATGGGATGATTTTGCTAAAAACCTATTTTATATACCCTCCCTCACAGGCGCACATTTGTTTTTATAATAAAAAATCAGGACTAAATTATATACTGCTTGCTCTGTGCAGGCATCACTGTAAAATATATTAGTGCATTTGGATGGATAATAATCATTATCACTCTCATTTTACAAATGGCAATACTAAAACATAGTAAAAACTTTGGTTGAAGAGGTGGGATTTGAAAGCCTACCTAGATGCAGAGCTAGTTGCAATCATTGCAATGTTATGCTCTTTTTTTTGGATTGTAGGAGGAGGTTCAATCTAATTATGATATTTCAGTAAGAGATAATAGAGATAGCAACTGTGTAAAGATCTTAGTAATATAAGAATTAGGAAAAAATCTAATGGAGGCCAGTATTTCTGTCATCTATGGTTGCATAAAAAATACCCCCAAAATTATTGCCTTAAAACAACTTATTATTTCTCACTATACTGTGAGGCAATAGGATGGTTCTTCTGCTTCATAAAATATCAGCTAAGATGCTGGACAACTAGAGGGGCTAAATGATCTCACTCCCATAGCCGGCAGTTTGTCTTGGCTGCCAGCTGGAAGCTCCGCAGGAGCTGTCAGCTAGAGCATTTCAGTTCTCCTCCACATGGTCTCTTTATGGCAGCTGGATTCTCAATTACTAGATATATATACAAAAGTTAGGATTCCTATGCTTTCTTAATTAATTCACCTTCTTCTCACAATGAAACAACCCTCTGAAGAGGCTCAGAAAGTCTCCCCAAAATATGCCACTTGGGCATGGGGATTATTTTGAATTAAAGGCAATCAAGACCCATTGGCTTCAGGAAAATCTTTACTTCCCTCTTACCTGTATAAAAGAAATAAAAATTTCCCCATTTATGGTGAAATTATGCAATTACAAAGGAAATTTATACCAGAAAGTGGGCCTGTACCAGAAAGAGAACTATTATCAGAGATAACTTTTTACCTAAGAAACTGGTGCATAACAGCACAAGATTGGTTTCCCAGACATCTTTTCTCCCCTTCCTATGAATGGGCTTCCCCTTGATAACCCCAGACCTCTGTACTTTTCCTTAACTCAGGATGTTACAGAAACCTCAGTTGTCTGGATGCCTTTTAAGTTTCATACCTTTTGGGGACTCCCATACATATGTTATTAAGTTTGTTTTTCTGTTAAAATCTGTCTTTTGTCATATTAACTTTTAGACCAGTCACAGAACCTAGAAGGGTAGAATGAAAATTTTTCCTCCTTAAACCTGTTTATCACTAGTAATGTTCTTTATAATGATGTGTAATTTGTCTGATATTAATATCACACCAACTCCATGATTAGTGTTTATATGGTTATATTTTTCTTCATCCCTATTTTTAATCTATGTTTTCACATTAAAAGTACATCACTGTGAACAACATGTGGTGAAGTCTTTTTTTTTTTTTTACGGGGGGGGGGGGGGAATCCCTAGCTTTTAATTGGTGTGCTTAGCCCAATTACATTTAAAGTAATTATTTATAAGGGGGCACTTGAGTGGCTCAGTCAGTTAAGCATCTGACTGACTTGGGTCAGGATCCCAGGGGATCAAGCCGCACTTCAGGCTTTCTACTCGGTGGAGGAGAGCCTACTTCTCCCTCTCCTTCTGCCTGCCACTCCCTCTGCTTGTGCTCTCTCTGTCCAATAAATAAATAAAATCTTTTTTAAAAATAAAAAAAGTACCCATAGAATTGGTTTAAGTCTACCATCTAATTTGCTTTTCATTCGTCCTATCAATACTTCCTTCTTTTTCTCTCTTTTACTGCACTCTTTTGGATTGAGTTCTTTATCATATTTCCTTGCTTTTAATATTCCCCTTTACCTCTTCTATTGGCTGTATAGCTATAACTAGTTGGGGTATGTTTGTGTATGTGTGTAATGTAAATTAAAAGACCATTGCAGAGGGATCCCTGGGTGGCGCAGCGGTTTGGCGCCTGCCTTTGGCCCAGGGCGCGATCCTGGAGACCCGGGATCGAATCCCACATCAGGCTCCCGGTGCATGGAGCCTGCTTCTCCCTCCGCCTGTGTCTCTGCCTCTCTCTCTCTCTCTCTGTGACTATCATAAATAAAAAAAAAAAAAAAAAAAAAAAAAAAAAAAAAAAAAGACCATTGCAGAAATAAAGGCATTTGAGAGCAGAGATTTTTAAAGAGCTAAACCACTCTGCATAACAATGCAAAGGTTTGCATTGTTGGCAGGGTTGGTTCACTTGGACTTTTTCTGGAGAAATATTGGGCTTTTAGGTATTAAGCTATGATGTGCCTGCAAAATGTTACTCATTCTGATGGAAATATGTTTTCCCTTGAACCACTGTTGAGCACTACATTGCTGCAGCTGGGCTTAGCGAACCTAAATTTTCACTTTATAATGTACATAAATATGTACAAAAGAACTAGGTAATGCTGGATCAAGTTAACCTAGGCTGGACTATTGTTCTTTTTTTTTTTTTTTTGGACTACTGTTATTTCAGGTATTATTAAGACTAAATATATAAGACTTTAGGAACCATGATGATACTGGATTATTGTATTATGAAGAGAATGTTCTATTTGTGTTTCCAAGACAAATATTCCTAGTTGGTAGGGAGTGAGGTCTCCCCATAAATCAGTGAATAATCTTACTTTCAATCATCCTAAAAAGAAGCAGATCATGGGACAGACAACCTGAGAGGTGAATATTTTCCTCCCTGTAGCCACACTTTCTTAGACCCTGACTTCAAGCAGTGGTATGGAGCATGCCTGAGTGCATGTCTAAGAGGTAGAATTTTGAAAAAGTTAGCATTTTTAACAGAATGCTAGACACATAACTACAAAGGAAAAAATAACTTGATTAACATCTCCTTCAAAAAAAAAAAAAATCTTCAATCTGAGGATAATAAAAACAATAGCTAATATTTAAATTATATTTAGGGTATTATAAGTAATTATAGTTATGGTATATATAGTACATTATAGAAATTATAGTATAATCATATTATACTAATATAATAGTATATTATACTTGATATTATACCAAGCCCTTGCTTTTAATATTATACTAAGCACTCAGTTAAATGCTTAATCATTTATTTTTAACAACAAACTCATAAGGTAAATTTTATTATCTTATTATCTGTATCTTATTATCTGTAAGTTACAGCCATTGTATCTAGTATCCTGCTCCAATGAATTAAAAGAATGTATTTATGTCCATGTTTGGACCACTGTGGTAATGGAGCACAAAATTCTACCCCTTGAAGGGACCTCCTAATCCTCAGAAAAACATGATTGTAGCAACTGATCTCAAAACAACAAAAAGTGATTAGTAGCCAATACAGGAATTCTGAGCAAAAAAGGATTCATATTTGGAACCATATAATCCAGAAGACAACTAAAGGTATAGATTGCATGCTGACTCCAGAGTATCCATGAGATAAACTCTTCTTCAGCTTCAGAATAAAGCACTAGAGAGAAAGGAACTTTGCAAGGCATGGGGAAGGAAAAGTTCCTGCTATTTGGAAGGTGGGTAGATGAGGTCTCTAGCAAGCTGATAATAAGTGGCCATCACCGTTAATAATCTGTGTCTCTTACTGGTAAATTGAATAATCTGCCGGGCAAACCACCATGAAAATCAATGTTCTAGGTGTGATAATTAACAGAATATACTTGACTATTGTTTTTACTGATTTCATAGCCATGCCCAAATGTAGGATTAGAGACACAATACTGTGCCCTGGCAGAAGCACAACAAGCCTTGTTGTCCAGAGACCTGGAGTTTCTTCATCTCTTGCCTTTAATTCAGTGACTCTGTGCAAATCATTTTAATTGCTCTAGGAGTCTTCTTTCTCATCTATAAAATGAAGTTCACCTGCTTTACAAAACAGCCCTTCCAGTTACAGGGTTTCTCCCTGCTAATTCTGCTTAACTAATAGCAGATCATTCAACTGATTGTTTACAAACTTTTAAAGCTACATTACAATGAAGATAAGATTCTTGATGTCAAATTTGGTGAAAAATTGCATGATAAAGTCCAGTAACCACTTATGCTTCATAACTTAATATATTTCTGGAAAAACATTAAGTAGCTCAACTCATTAGAATCCATCAACATTTAAATCCTCATCACTTTCTAAATGTCTGCATTTACCATCAAATTTAATTAAGCTCACTATCAATTAATCCTTCCTGCTGATAGGCCAGATTTAAAAAATTTTCTGATTATTTTAAAAATTTGAGAAAACACAAAGAAAAAAATTCCCCCAAATCCACATTCTTTTTTTTTTTTTCACATTCTTGATATAACTATTATTGTTATTTACCAAATAGCTCTTATTTTCCCCTAGGAATATATGTACGAAAGAATGTCTATGTATTTAAGAATGTATATGCTTTGTTTTAAACATGATTTGGAACACACATTATATATAATTTTCTATCCTAATTTTTTCATACATTATTCTGCAGCATTTTGCCATGCTATTAGTTTTTTTCAAAATAGATTTCAAATGGTTATATAATATTATAAGACCAAACCAGCAAACTTAACCATCCTTCAATTATTGAACATTAAGTTTGTTTCTGGCTCTTGATATATTTCCAAACGATTTTTCAGAATGAGTTTCACTATCCCCAGTTCAGGAGAATACTATTTCACTGTCTACTTGCAAAAACTGAAAATTTCATTTGTAAATTTTTGTCAACCTGACAAGTAAACAATAACTTTTCTTTGTGTTTGATTTGCATTGTTTTGATTAGTGAGGTCAAGTTTTAAATGTTTTAATCATTTGTACTGATTCTGAGGATCGTTCATATCCTCAACAGAGTTCAGATCTACTTTTTTTTTTTTTTTAAGATTTATTTATTCATGAGAGAGAGAGAGAGAGAGAGAGGCAGGCAGAGACACAGGCAGAGGGAGAAGCAGGCTCCATGCCCGGAGCCCGACGCGGAACTCCATCCCGGGACTCCAGGACCACGCCCTGGGCCAAGGGCAGGCACTAAACCACTGAGCCACCCAAGGATCCCCCCTCAGATCTACTTTTTTTTTTTTTTAATTTTTATTTATTTATGATAGTGAGAGAGAGAGAGAGGGAGAAGGAGGCTCCATGCACCGGGAGCCCGACGTGGGATTCGATCCTGGGTCTCCAGGATCGCGCCCTGGGCCAAAGGCAGGCGCCAAACTGCTGCGCCACCCAGGGATCCCCCAGATCTACTTTTAATAGAGGCTTATACTAATGCCTAAAGCAATAAGTATCCATCAAGTGTCCATAGTTGCATTAATTGTGGTGTCACAAATGCAATTGTGAAAAATAATAGAGAAATCACCACATATATCCTTTACCCAGTTTTCCTCAATGGTAGTATCTTGCAAAACTGTAACGTAATATCACAAATAGAAAACTGACATTGACACAGCCAGGACACAGGTTTTCCATCACCACAGGATCCATTCCCTCCTCCTAACCCCTGGCAACCACATAAGCTGTTCTCTGTTCCTATCTTTTTGTCATTTTTAGAATGTTATATAAATGGAATTATACAATATGCAAGCTTTTGAGACTGGCTTTTCAATTCCATATACTCTGTAGATTCATTTAATTTGCGTGTTCCATTTAATACAGCATGTTCCTTTTTCTTGCTGAGTAGTATTCCACAGCTTTCTGTAGAGCTTTATAGTTGAAGTTTTAAAGATTATTTCACAAATATATTTGCTTGATTTTAGGGGCTGAAAGAGGGATAGAGAAAATGGGTGGGCAATATCAGACAGGAAGATAAACCATGAGAGACTCCTAACTCTGGGAAACGAACAAAGGGCAGTGGAAAGGGAGGCGGGTGGGGGGATGGGGTGACTGGGTGACGGGCACTGAGGGGGGCACTTGATGGGATGAGCACTGGGTGATATGCTATATTTTGGCAAATCGAACTCCAATAAAAAAAATACGAAAAGAAAGAAAAGAAAAGAAAGAAAAGAAAAGAAAA
Organism: Vulpes lagopus; assembly: GCF_018345385.1. Classification (NCBI taxonomy): domain Eukaryota; kingdom Metazoa; phylum Chordata; class Mammalia; order Carnivora; family Canidae; genus Vulpes; species Vulpes lagopus. The sequence continues at coordinate 108,079,864 of NC_054829.1, forward strand.
GAAAAGAAAAGAAAAGAAAAGAAAAGAAAAGAAAATATAGTTGCTATTTAGGGAGTCATTTAGTCATTCCACTAACAATCACTGGCTGCAGCCTACTGGGCCAAATATATACTTACGCACTTAATTACAAAAACGACTAAGACCCGAATAAGGTCAAAATGATTTAGGTAGCAGTTCTAAAATCGAAACCCAGGTCGGCCTAGATTTCAGGAAACAAGTAAATGAATAGCTCAAAGAACATTTTTTTTTCATCAATAACAATTTTCTAAAATGTAACACTTTTCCTAGGGTAAATGAATGCAGGCTTAAAAATAGTTTTGTTTTTTTTTTTAAAGGCATTTTTATCCAAAGGACGAGGTTTTTATTAAACCACGCCTTATACCCGATTTCCGCCCCCCTAAATTCGATTGTAAGGCCAAGCACCACGTCTCTCTCCACCTACTAGAGTTCCCGGCCGCAGGCTTGGATCCTCAACGCTGGTGCCCCTGAGAAACCCGGGCCCTCTTACTGCTTCTGGACAACACCCCCCCCCCCCAAAATCATTTGAAGATTTGATTTTAAACAAAACAAAAAGAGGCCAGTAGGTCGCCATTAAAAAGTCTCTCTAAAATACTCAACAGTACGGAGGGAGAAAAGCAAACTAGAGACCAGACGAGAGAAAAATTCTTGGTGGGTTCAAAACTCCAATCAGCCCCCTGACTGCCACTCACGGTGCCGTGTTAACAAGACCTGAGCACACGCCCCACGGAGAAGCGCCCGTCCTCACACCCGACGACTCCTGGCCTTGGGCTCCAGGCAAGCTGCTCACAAGGCTTTGGTACAAAGTTCGAAGGCTGAGCCCTAACCGTCGCGACACAAAACGTTCAGGACCTAGAGGCGGGAAAAGCGAGGAGAAAGAGATTTCTAGTCAGGTCAAGGTCCAACGAAACAAAACACCCCCCCAACTCGGGAATTGAACCCGCCGCAAGGCCGAAGCCGCGGACACTGGAGCTTGTGGAAGTGACGTAAGAACCGGTGGCCGGAGGAGGCGGGGCCGCAGAGGGCGGGCGCCCTATGAGGGCCCGGGAGCGGCCGGGGGTGTGGCAGCGTCGGCCGCGAGGCGCCGGCCCGGGCGCGCGGGAGGGCGGGGCCTGAGCGCGCCGGTCGCGCGGACTGGCTTCCTCCAGCGGCGGGAGGCGGTCACTTGTGCTAGGCTGGGGTCCCGAGGCGGGCAAGGGGCCATGCGGACGGCCGGGGAGTCCCAAGCCCTGAGCCTGACACTCCTCCCTCGAGCGGCGGCGGCTTGGTGGCCGCTGGAGTAGCCGCTGCCTTTGTTCCGAGCGCCCAGCCCTCCCGTCACCCCGGCCCCTCACGCCGCCGCGCTCCGGCTGGCCCGCCCTTGGTCCCCGAAGCCTCATTCGGCTGGTGCCGCGCGGATGCGGCTGCCGGGCCTGAGTGTGGGCTTTGAGCGGGAGGAGGAGCAGCGGCGGCGGCGCCTGGGCGGCATGCGATGGGGAACTGCTGCTGGACGCAGTGCTTCGGGCTCCTCCGCAAGGAAGCGGGGCGGCTGCAACGTGTAGGAGGCGGTGGAGGGTAAGCCCGCTGGGGGAAGGGCCGGGCTCCTGCTGGCTCCTCCCGTTCGGCCCCTCGCGGGGAACCCCGTTCACTGCCTTGGCTGCAACCGCTTGGCGTAGGCCGGGAGCCCCTCTGCGCTCGCGACCTGCCGGGCGTCGAGCAGGTGGTCGGGGGGAGGCCCTGAGCCAGAGGGGCCTCCCAGGGCGAGAGCGGAGAAGGGGGCGGGTGTCGCTCTAGCCGGCTCCAGCAAGGCTCCCTCCGGTCGCGCGGTCACACGGGGTAGGAGCCCTGAAGGGCATCATCTCCGGGAAGCCTGAGGCCCCTTCTCTGAAAGGGCAGTGGGACAGGCAACACAGCGACCCGGACACACCCTGCGTCGGGCTGGGGCTTGATGCCCGAGGTGGCAGCTCCGTATTCGATCCTCCCTTGGCTCTGATAGAGCCGCTGGGAACCTGGCCCCAGAAAGTTAGGTACCACAGAGGGAATTTGAGCAAAAGTCATCTGGATGCTGTAGTACAATAAGGTTCCGGACATTGAGTTAACTCTTTGACGTGGACGAAGACTTGACGAATTGCAGGGTTTCCAGTGGGCAATCGCATTCTTGGTACTGATAACCAGAGAAGCAGTGCGTAGCTTTTCCGTATTCGTTTTTTTGGTTATTTCCAGAGAAATGCTGTGCTGTGATGGCTACCCATAAGCTCTGTAATAATAGAGAAGTAAAATAATAATAATAACTAATAATAATAATAATAATAGAGGAGTAAGTCTTTCTGAACCTTACTTCGCTTGATTAAAACTGGCATATGTAAAACTGACCTGCATAGGTTTTTCTACCCACAGCATCCACAGGATAATAGAATTTCATGATATTCCGGTTTTTTTTTTTGGGGGGGGGGTTGTTTGTTTGTTTGTTTCTTAGGGTACTGAAAAAAATTAGAACAGATTCCTTTGAAGCTGGCTTTGTTGTTGTGAAATCTTTCCCAGAAATTCAGACTTTGAATCAAAAACCGGAAGCAAACCGCTTTATGTAAGGAATAAGACTTTTTTGCACTTCATGGAACAGATTGCCGAGTTTTCAGGATCTGTCTCATTCTAAACGACGTTAATAGGCAATAAGGCGTTCTGAATACACAAACTGAAGCTACACGATTTATAATTTGGATCTTACATGTGATTCACTGATTTTAGTTCATTAATTGCATTCATGGAGTCACCTCTCTGATACAAAGTAGCCAAGGTTATAGACTAAGTATCCCTGAATGGAAAAATAAGGAGTTAAAAATTTTGTGCCTGGTTTAATATTTTGATTTCCCTGACTTAAGAGTTATTATTGTCAAAGGGGAACATGACAGCTGTTTTTATCATGTCAGAGAGAATCGTCTAATTTATTTCTGATTTTTGTGTGCAGGTGTACCTGTGTAGTCAAGCGTGCATAAATTTGTTTGCCTAAGGACTAAATACCACAAAGTCTCTGGCTTTGTTAATATTTTATTTGTAGTTCTGTTGTAGCGTGTTAAATCCCAATTGTAGAAATGGAGTCTTATACTCTAATTGGGTAAGCAAAAATCGTTTGTATTTGATTTTGAACTACAGTGTGGTATCTGGGATTTTGGTTTTGTTCTTTCATTGTGATTTTTACAAACTAATTATGTTTTCCTTAGAGGGTAGTGTTAAAATTGTGGATTTTACTCCCTGAGCAGGTGAGCTTGGAAGCATAGGGAAGGGGCTGAGAGAAATCAGTGGATTAGTGTGTTAATTGTCTGTAGATATGTCAAAAACATAATAGATGGATCTCTGTTCTTTTGTTATGGACAAAATGTAAACAAACAAACCTTGTTGAAACAATGAACATCTGGGGGTGTGGACACTGTCATCTAAAACCGTATTTTGGTGATATTGATACTGTTTGTTTCAGTTCATAAACAGAAGTTTAGGCAGTTCACTTACTTGAATATTCTGAATAACTTACTGTTTTACATTAATTTTCACATTATTTTAAGAGCCTCCAGTAAGCATGCAAGGACAGGTAGATATAGTTAATTTTTATTTACAGAATAAAGTTAAACTTTGCCTCTCATTTTAGTTGCTTTTCTGTTTTCTTAATCACCTGGTAATTCGGATTTTCTTTTAGGTTTAGGTCTAAACAGTTAAGTAATCGTTCGTCTAAGGGCAGAAAATTTAGGGATGATCACAAAGACTTCATCTGATTTATATTTGTCACTGTAATGGCCACAGGTAGAATAATCCTGGGCTTTCTTAGACTGTTTTAAGCCGGACATCACAAGAATGCTTTATGATCTAGAGCCTTAGCCTGATAGATTTCTCAAGGGCATATCAAAAGTCAGATCACTCAGTTTTCACTATCCAGTTTCAAAACCAGAATTACTAATGTTTTAGTTTATAAGATATTAGAGAATTCTGGGTTTTACATTCTAGAATATCTGTCACTAGTCATATTAATATGAGAATAGAGGTATGTCAGGAACCTTGCTATTAATAAAATTATTTGGTGATTAAAGCAAAGAGAGTTAAATATCTTTAAGGAATAAAATTTAGAAGTCCTAATGAGTCATCCTTTTTCACTATAGGGAGTTTTGTTTACCAACACATTTTTAGAGGGCTCCACCTGCTGGTCGGTTCTTAGGTAGTATAGAAATCTTTTGTATAGATATTTTTGGTGTTAGTTTTTTCTCAAACTGAAGACTCATTTATGTTTTGCTGTGTTGTATTTTAATTATCATTTTTATCTTGCCGTATAATTCCACACAGTGGTTCCAGTTAAGATGTGCTATAGTTTTATATAAAAGTATGGTCATGTGTTTTATCCTTGATATATAACATTTGTTGTTGGCTTTTAGGCTCCTGCGGCAACTTGCCTTCAGACAAAGTTTACAGTGATTTTTCATTTTCTTTCCTGCCAGCATTCAGTTACTTCCTATACAGGCTCTGTTATAGGTACTTTACATTATCTCCTTTATTCCTCACCACAATCCTGTGAGGAAGATAAGTACTATTATATACATTACAGATTATATATACATTACAGATTGAAACTGAAGCGTGGAAAGTTTAACTTCCTCAGGATAGCTGAACTGGGATTGAGCTCTGAATTCAGAGCCTTTATCCTTAAACACTAATAGCTCATGGCTTTATCCTTAAACACTAATAGCTCATGGCTTTTTATTTTGTAGGTAATATATGCATACATCTGAAAAACTTGACAATTCTGTGGGATAAAACTATTCTTTTCTTGAAACTATGGACTTGACCTCTGCCACATCATTTTTATTATTTTCCTGTGTCTGTCCTGACCTTACTCCGTTTGCCTATTGAATACAAAATTATTCTCTGTCTCTTCTTTGCTTTAGTTAGTTCCCTTCACACATATACCCACCCCGGAAGAAATCTCATCCATTCCTATGATTTCAACCACCATAACTTCCAAATATGACGTTCTCTGAGTAGATCTCTTTTCAAAGGTTCAATACCATATATTCAGTTGCCTACTGAAGGGATACACTAGGATATATGAAGCCTCCTCAGATTGGCCTATCTCAAATATCTGATATCTGTGTTCCAACAAATATCTGGAATAGATAGTTCTTTCCCTCAAAATTTCTTTTTCCTATGTTCTGTGTATTCTCTCATTCCCTTAACAGTTACATTTATGGTTTTCCAAGCTACAAACTCAACTTCATAGTCCTCTACCTCTTTCTCATCAACTAAGTTAGGCTCTCCTTAATACATATTGAAGCCATCCATTTCCTTTGTTGGTACTTGTGTCTTTCAAGTCAAATCTCCCCTTCTCGACTGTGCTTCCCTCTTGTATCTCTCATACTTCAGGCCCATCTTCCCTTTCTGTTATTGAAGCTAGACTTTCTAAAACCCATACTAGATCATGCCATGCCCTTGATTAACCACATTCTCTGTGTCCTATTTCCTACAGCTAACTTGCTCAGGCTTTTTCCCTTCTATGACAGATGATGAGTTGCATGGCATTCAGATGTGTGACATAATATCCATTTGTATGCTCAGGATTTTATGCAGTTTCCTTGTTTGGGGATAAAGAGTGTAAGCTCACTCTTTGTTCTCCAATTCAGAAAATAATGTCAGAATACAAATCAGTGAGAATAACATTAAAAGGAAAACAATCTATTCTAATTTCAAAAAACTTAAACTCATTCATAAACCTTCATATCTTAACTTTTTTGATAAATGATAACCTTCCATTCATTGAGAGTAATATTAAATTTAAACTCCTGACAAGGGTGCGTGTGTTGCTCAGGCCATATGTGTTTGAGACTTGATTTTGGCTCAGGTCATGTTCTCAGGGTTGTGGGATCAAGCCCCATCAGATTATCTCTCCCTCTCAATTTATCCCTCCTATCCACAGCATGTGTGCTCTCTCACTCTCAATAAATAAACAAACCAACTCCCAACGAGATAACCTAATCTTAGTCTATTATACCAGCCTAATTGTGTTTTCTAATGATGTTTTTCCTAGAATATACCGTTAAAATTGTAGATTTTACTTCTACTCACATGAGCTTGGCAGCATAGGCAGGGAAAATCAGTGAAAGTATTCTCTGCCATTCTTTCACTTGCCACATCCCCAGTATACTATATACTAGGTAGACCATATGCATTCTTGTTTTCCTGAAATACAGTGTTTTCTCATCCTTGCCTTTGTGTGCAATATTTCTTCCTTTCCTGTTGTTGGTGAGCTTTTTACTTATCCTTAAGTATTGCTTTTTCTGTGAAACCTGCTCCAGCCCCCTGAGACAATATAATCTCCCTGAGGAAATAGTATTTTCTATGGGCTTAAATCTGCTTTATGACAGGGATTGGCAAGCTTTTCCTGTAAAGTGACAGATAATATATATTTTAGGCTTTGCAGGCTTTCTTGAAACTATTCAACTTTGCTGTATTAGCACAGAAACATAGACAATATGTAAACAAATACATGTGACTGTGTTACAATAAAACTTCACCTTTCAGAAACAGGCATTGGACCAGATTTGGCCCAATGGACCACAGTTTGCTGATTTTTAGCATCTCCCATGGTATGGGTTGAGAGCTCCTCAAGGTCAGGGACTCTGCTTTATCTTTATCTCTCTCTATTCTCAGTGTCTTGTGTTTGTTGAATGAATAGCCAGAGTATTATTTTTGAACTTTTGAGATATAGAAAACAGTATTCTCTTATCCTTCTTTTTCTTTTAGGCAATTGACTTTGGCAACAACATCATTCATTCACAGAGTTAAAAATATATCCTACCAGTTTTATGTTGATTTAGTTAAAAAAAAAAACGACTGTATACAGTACCAATGAGAATTTAATATTTTATCATTATATGTGTTGCTAAAATGATAATCAATAGTGTCATTATTGAGAGATTTAGTTTGGTTTTCTGCATGTTTGCCAGCTTTGAAAATACATATAAGATATTTCTCTTGAAATTTCAGAAATTAGGAAGGAAAACAGTAGATTTAAATGGATATGAATTTCTGAATATTCTGTATTTTATCTTAAAGACTCCCCCAGAGCTCTGTTCTGAGCCTCACTCTATTCTTCCTTAATGTATTTTTTCTTCTTTAATGTACTTTTTCTGGGTGATGGCATGAAAACACATGGCTTTACCTATTATGTGCATACTAATGAGCCTGGTCAACTCAGTGTTAGCTCTGAAATATCTTATTGCCCACTCAGTATTTCCATTTGGGTATCAAACATAACTTCAAATTCAGTTCCTAAAGCTGAGCTCATCTTTCTTTCCTTCCTAGCCATTTCCTCATTTTTTTCTTTTTTAAAGCCCCAACCATTTCTGCTACTTTGTGTGCTACCTTGTGAGTGGCAAACAATGTATAGTCACCTAAGCCATGAGAATCATGTTAAACTCCTCCCTTTCAATTATGCTATAAATCCAGGTTGCCAAATCCTGTAGATTATACCTTCTGAATGGCCCCTACCTACATCTTTCCAACTTCTACATCATCGTTGCCTTTGTACAGATGTTTCCGTCTTCTAAATTTGTAGTTCTTTCTCTGGCTGATACCTTTTTGAGTTTATGTCTCTCTAATTTGAAAACCTAAAAGAAAGAAACATAAACTTAGACTCTTGCATCTTCTCTAGCTACTACCCCATTTCCTGTCCTTTCCCTTTAACAACCTAAAAAATTCTTGATATCTCCATTTCCTCACTTCTCACTCAATTTGCGAGACAGCTAAAATTCATTCTCCCAGCCACTGCTGCCTTTGTTGTGCTCCACCTGCATAACATCAAAACAGCCATCGCAATCCAGTAGGTATTAGTAATCCTTACTGTACTTGATCTTTTAGCTGCATTTGATGTTGTTGGCTCCTCCCTTAGCTCCTGTAATTTCCCACTCACCATATTTTATATCTGCCTCCCTGGGTAGTGCAATTTAAATTGATCTATCTTCCCTATCTCTTATGAATGTCCATTTTCCTCGCTTCAGTCATTAAATGTTGGAGTCCTTCAGAACTGAACTAGAAACAAAGCAAAACAAAACTGAACTAGATTCTTCTCCTACTGTACTTTTCTTAAAGCATTGGATGCATGTAGTCACTAATCTAGGAGCATCTTTGTGTTCTCCATCATCCCACATTTCTTAGTCAATCCTCATAACCAGATTTTTTTTTATACCTCATAGTTTTTCAGCCTACCCATTTCTCTCACTACTGCCCCCTTGTCCCAAGCTGTCCTCATTTCTTGCCTAGATTTCCAATACTCTGTGTTAAAGTAATACTATTCCTCATTCACCAATTTCTGACACTGCTTTAAGCTCTCATAGCACTTACCACTCCATGAGTTTGTAAAATCTGAATATTTGTTTGTTTGTTGTCTGTTCCCCTTTAATGAAGTATAAATTTTATGAGGTCGGAGACTTATATTTATTTATTTCTATATATCCAGTATAGCAACAGTGGTTGCCTCATATTAGGCACTCAATAAATATTTCTTGACTGAGTGGGTAGATTACCTTTGGATCCATCCATCCACATCTATTTCTGACCTTTATCAGTTGAGCATATATTTAAGTGCAAATCTGTAATACAAACACAGTTTAAAATTCTTCAGTGGCTTCTTGTACTTGTGGGATAAACACTAAAATCTTTAATGTAGGTTTCAAGGCTTTACATTATCTATACTTTGCCTTCCTTTTTTTGGGGTGGGGGGTGGGGACCTCACCTGTGTTATACTCTACCTTGAATCCATTTCTTTCCTTTTTACTTATGTAACTCCTGCTCATCTTATAGATGCCAGGTGAAGGATTATTTCCCACAGAGGGCTTCCTAAACCACCTTCTACTCTCAGGGGATAAGTCATCATACCATCATTGAATCATCTTCCTTTTCTTCTGAGCACTTCTTCAGGTTTTTATTATACCTGACATAGTGTAATTATTTGGTTAATATCTGTTTTCTGCTTTCAACGTAAAGGAAGAAGTCCATGACTTTTTTGTTTTGTTTTGTTTTTTTGTTTTTTTGTTTTTGTTTTTGTTTTTTTTTTTTTGCTGACCATTGAATACTCAGCTCCAAGTTATATGCGTAGTATGTCCTATGTAGGCAATAAATACTTGATCACAGAATGAGTATGCTTCTTAAATGTATCTTACTCTTTTCATTCCCCCTTGCCTTTGGTACCTGCTACTCCCTGAAGCATTCTTTTTTTACTACTTGGCCTGCCTAATTCCCCTTCCAGCTGATTTTTGATGCCCTTCATCTGAACATGTGCCATTCAAAGCACAGTGGTTGTTAATTTACCTCTGCATCCATCCCATTAGATCCTAAGCCTCTTGGATACATGGCTCTATTTTTATTCAGTTTTGTATTTTAACAAAAAGCTATGCCTGTCATTCAGTAATCCAGGGAACTTCAGTCAGAATTAGAAAGTTCAATATCATAGATATATAAGTAGCAACAATTTCTAAAAGAAGGTAGTCAACAATTTCAGATGCTGCACACAGATTACAAAGGATGAATGAGAAAGAAGCAAAAGACCTCTAAAGTCCTTTCTAGTTACTAGTTTCCTCTAAATCAAGCCCCTAATAAACAGCAGTGACCTTCATACCATGCATCCTTTTTGACCATAATACTATGAACCTAGAACTCAACCACAAGGAAAAGTTTGGAAAGACCACAAATACATGAAGGTTAAATAGCATGCTACTACACAATGAATGAGTGAAGCAAACAATCAAAGAATAAATAAAAAATTTCATGGAAACAAATGAAAATGAAAACATGATAGTTCAAAACCTCTGAGATGGAGCAAAAGCAGTTCTAGAAGGAAGTTTATAGCAATGCAGGCCTACCTCAAGAAGCAAGAAAAATCTCAAACAATGTAACCTTGTACCTAAAGGAGCTAGCAAAAGAACAACAAACAAAACCCAAAACCAGCACAAGGAAGGATTAACAAAGATTAAAGCAGAAATAAATGATATATAAACTTCAACAATAGAACAGATTACTGAAACCAGGAGGTGGTTCTTTGAAAAAAAATCAACAAAATCGATAAACTTTTAGCTAGACTTATCAAGAAAAAACAGGATTCAAGCAAAATTGCAAATGAGAGAGGAGAATTAATAGAAATACAACTGTAAGAGAATATTATGAAAAATTATATGCCAACAAATTGGACAACCCAGAAGAAATGGATAAATTTCCAGAAACATATAACCTACCAAAGCTGAAGCAGGAAGAAATAGAGAATTTAAATGGACTGATTATCAGCAAAGAAATCACTCTGTAATAAAACTCCAAACAAACAAAAGTCCAGGACCAGATGGTTTCACAGGGGAATTCTACCAAACATTTAAAGAAGAGGTAATACCTCTTCTCAAACTCGTCCAAAAAAATAGGAAGGAAAACTTCCAAATTTATTCTATGAGGCCAGCATTAACCTGATATCAAAACCAGATAAAGACATGACCAAAGGGGCACCTGGGTGGCTGTGATTGAGCATCTGCCTTTGGCTAACATTATGATTCCCAAGTCCTAGGAGCCTGCTTCTCCCTCTGCCTATGTCTCTGCCTCTCTCTCTCTCTCTCTCTCTCTCTCTCTCTCATGAATAAATAAAATCTTAAAAAGAGAGAGAGAGAACTACAGGCCAGTATCTCTGATGAACACAGCTGCAAAAACCCTCAACACAATATTAGCAAACCAAATTCAACAATTCATTAAAAAAATCATTCACCACAATCAAGTGGCATTTATACGTGCATTGCAAGAGTGGTTCAGTATTCACAAGTCAATCAGTGTGATACATCACCTCAAGAAAAGAAAGTATAAAAACAATATGGTAATTTCAATAGATGCAGAAAAGGCATTTCACAAAGTACAACATCCATTCATGATTTAAAAAAAAAACTTTAACAAAGTAGATTTAGAAGAAACATACCTCAACATAGTAAAGATCATATATGAAAAACCCACACCAAACGACATACCTGTTGGAGGGAGACTGACTTTTCCCCTAAGGTCAGGAAGAAGCTAAGGATATCCACTCTCATCACTTTTATTCAACATAGTCCTGGAAGTCATAGCCACAGAAATCAGACAACAAAAAGAAATAAAAAGACTTCAGATCAGTAAAGAAGTAAAACTTTCACTATTTGCAGATGGCATGGTATTATATATAGACTCTACCAAAAAACTGCTAGAACTAAAAACCGAATCCAATAGAAAGTCTTAGGATACAAAATCAATGTACAGAAATCTGTTGCATTTCTTTTTTTAAAAAAATTTATTTATTTATTCATGAGAGATAGAGAGAGAGAGAGGCAGAGACACAGGCAGAGGGAGAAGCAGGCTCTTTGCAGGAGCCCAATGCAGGACTCAATCACGGGTCCTGGGATCACGACCTGAGCCAAAAGCAGCTGCCCAACCGCTGAGCCACCCAGGCGTCCCTGTTACATTTCTATATACTAATAATGAAGCAGCAGAAAGAGAAATTAAGAAAACAATCCCATTTACAGTTACACCAAAAAGAATAAGATAATCTAGGAATAAACCTAATCAAAGAGATGAAAGACCTGTACTCTGAAAACTATAAAACATTGATCAAAAGAAATTAACGAAAATCCAAGAAAGTGGAAAGACATTCTGTGCTCATGGATTGGAAAAATATTGTTAAAATGTCTATACTACCCAAAGCAATGTACACATCTGATGCAATTGCTATCAAAATACCAACAGCATATTTCACAGAACTGGAGCAAATAATTCTAAAATTTGTATGGAACCACAAAAGACCCAAATAACCAAAGCAACCTGGAAAAAGAAAAGCAAAGCTGGAGGCATAATTCCAGACCTCATGTTATATTACAAAGCTGTAGTAATCAAAACAGCATGGTACTGGCCCAAAAATAGACACATAGATCAATGAAACAGAATAGAAAATCTAGAAATAAACCCATAACTATATGGTCAATTAATCTTCAACAAAACAGGAAAGAATATCCAATGGTAAAAAAGACAATGTCATCAACAAATAGCATTGGGAAAACTGGACCACTTTCTTACACCATACACAAAAGTAAATTCCAAATGGATGGAAGACCTAAATGTGAGACCTGAAACCATAAAAATGGTAGGAGAGAGCACAGGCAGTAACTTCTCTGACATCAGCCATAGCAACTTCTTTCTAGATATGTCTTCTGAGGCAGGGGAAACAAAAGTGAAAAATAAAACACTGGGACTACATCCAAATAAAAAGCTTGTGCACAGGGACGCCTGGGTGATTCTGTGGTTGAGCATCGGCCTTTGGCTCGGGTCATGATCCCGGAGTGCCAGGATCAAGTCCTTCATTGGGCTCCCTGCATGGAGCCTGCTTCTCTCTCTGCCTGTGTGTGTGTGTTTGTCTCTCTCTCTCTCCCTGCATGGAGCCTGCTTCTCTCTCTGCCTGTGTGTGTGTGTTTGTCTCTCTCTCTCCCTGCATGGAGCCTGCTTCTCTCTCTGCCTATGTCTGTCTGTCTGTCTGTCTCTCTCTCTCTGTCTCTCATGAATAAATAAATTAAAAAAAAAAAAAAGCTTGTGCACAGCAAAGGAAATAATCAACAGGTCTTAAAGTCAACCTACAGAATGGGAGAATATATTTGCAAATGACATATCTGATATTGGTGGTATTCAAAATATTAAAGAACTTCTAAAACTCAAGAACTCTAAAACATTCCAATTTCAACATGGTCAGAAGATATGGACATTTCTCCAAAGAAGACATACATATGGCCAAAAGACATATGAAAATATGCTCATCATTACTCATCATCAGGGAAATGCAAATCAAAGCTACAATGAGATATCACCTCACAGCTGTCAGAGTAGCTAAAATCAACAACACAAGAAACAACATGTGTTGGTGGGGATGTAGAGAAAAAGGAATGCTCATCTACTTTTGGTGGGAATGCAAACTGTTGCAGCCACAGAGGAAAATAGTATGGAAGTTTCTCAAAAGTTAAAAATAGAGCTACCCTAAAATCCAGCACTATTAGGTCTACCCAAAAAATACAAGAACACTATCAAAGGGATACGTGCACCCCTATGTTTACAGCAGCATTATTTACAGTAGCCAAAATATGGAAGCAGCCTAAGTGCCCATCTGTAGTTGAATGGATAAAGAAGATGTGGGGTATACAATAGAATATCATTCAGCTGTATTAAAGAATGAGATTTCTCTGGGCAGCCCCAGTGGCCCAGCAGTTTAACACCGCCTTCAGCCCAGGGTGTGATCCTGGAGACCCGGGATCAAGTCCCACGTCAGGCTTCCTGCATGGAGCCTGCTTCTTCCTCTGCCTGTGTCTCTGCCTCTTTCTCTCTGTGTGTCACTCATGAATAAATAAATAAAATCTTTAAAAAATGAAATTTTTCTATTTGCAACATATATGGGGTTAGAGAGTATAATGCTAAGTGAAATAGAGCACTCAGAGAAAGACAAATACCATAACATTTCAGTCATATGTGGAATTTAAGAAACAAAACAAGCAAAGGGAAAAAAAGACAAAGCAAGAAACAGACTTTTTTTTAAAAAAGATTTTATCTTAAAGTCTTTTTTTTAATAAATTAATTTTTTATTGGTGTTCAATTTACCAACATACAGAATAACACCCAGTGCTCATCCCGTCAAATGTCCCCCTCAGTGCCTGTCACCCATTCACCCCCACCCCTCGCCCTCCTCCCCTTCCACCACCCCTAGTTTGTTTCCCAGAGTTAGGAGTCTTTATGTTCTGTCTCCCTTTCTGATATTTCCCACACATTTCTTCTCCCTTCCCTTATATTCCCTTTCACTATTATTTATTTTCCCCAAATGAATGAGAACATACACTGTCCTTCTCTGATTGACTTACTTCACTCAGCATAATACCCTCTAGTTCCATCCACGTTGAAGCAAATGGTGGGTATTTGTTGTTTCTAATGGCTGAGTAATATGCCATTGTATACAGAAACCACATCTTCTTTATCCATTCATCTTTCGATGGACACCGAGGCTCCTTCCACAGTTTGGCTATTGTGGACATTGCTGCTAGAAACATCGGGGTGCAGGTGTCCCGGCGTTTCATTGCATCTGAATCTTTGGGGTAAATCCCCAACAGTGCAATTGCTGGGTCATAGGGCAGGTCTATTTTTAACTCTTTGAGGAACCTCCACACAGTTTTCCAGAGTGGCTGCACCAGTTCACATTCCCACCAACAGTGTAAGAGGGTTCCCTTTTCTCCGCATCCTCTCCAACATTTGTGGTTTCCTGCCTTGTTAATTTTCCCCATTCTCACTGGTGTGAGGTGGTATCTCATTGTGGTTTTGATTTGTATTTCCCTGATGGCAAGTGATGCAGAGCATTTTCTCATGTGCATGTTGGCCATGTCCATGTCTTCCTCTGTGAGATTTCTCTTCATGTCTTTTGCCCATTTCATAATTGGATTGTTTGTTTCTTTGGTGTTGAGTTTAATAAGTTCTTTATAGATTTTGGAAACTAGCCCTTTATCTGATATGTCATTTGCAAATATCTTCTCCCATTCTGTAGGTTGTCTTTTAGTTTTGTTGACTGTATCCTTTGCTGTGCAAAAGCTTCTTATCTTGATGAAGTCCCAATAGTTCATTTTTGCTTTTGTTTCTTTTGCCTTCGTGGATGTATCTTGCAAGAAGTTACTGTGGCCAAGTTCAAAAAGGGTGTTGCCTGTGTTCTCCTCTAGGATTTTGATGGAATCTTGCCTCACATTTAGATCTTTCATCCATTTTGAGTTTATCTTTGTGTATGGTGCAAGAGAGTGGTCCAGTTTCATTCTTCTGCATGTGGATGTCCAATTTTCCCAGCACCATTTATTGAAGAGACTGTCTTTCTTCCAATGGATAGTCTTTCCTCCTTTATCGAATATTAGTTGGCCATAAAGGTCAGGGTCCACTTCTGGGTTCTCTATTCTGTTCCATTGATCTATGTGTCTGTTTTTGTACCAGTACCACACTGTCTTGATGACCACAGCTTTGTAGTACAACCTGAAATCTGGCATTGTGATGCCCCCAGATATGGTTTTCTTTTTTAAAATTCTCCTGGCTATTCGGGGTCTTTTCTGATTCCACACAAATCTTAAAATAATTTGCTCTAACTCTCTGAAGAAAGTCCATAATATTTTGATAGAGATTGCATTAAACGTGTAAATTGCCCTGGGTAACATTGACATTTTCACAATATTAATTCTGCCAATCCATGAGCGTGGAATATTTTTCCATCTCTTTGTGTCTTCCTCAATTTCTTTCAGAAGTGTTCTATAGTTTTTAGGGTATAGATCCTTTACCTCTTTGGTTAGGTTTATTCCTAGGTATCTTATGCTTTTGGGTGCAATTGTAAATGGGATTGACTCCTTAATTTCTCTTTCTTCAGTCTCATTATTAGTGTATAGAAATGCCATTGATTTCTGGGCATTGATTTTGTATCCTGCCACGCTACCAAATTGCTATATGAGTTCTAGCAATCTTGGGGTGTAGTCTTTTGGGTTTTCTATGTAGAGTATCATGTCATCAGCGAAGAGGGAGAGTTTGACTTCTTCTTTGCCAATTTGAATGCCTTTAATGTCTTTTTCTTGTCTGATTGCTGAGGCTAGGACTTCCAATACTATGTTGAATAGCAGTGGTGAGAGTGGACATCCCTGTCTTGTTCCTGATCTTAGGGGAAAGGCTCCCAGTGCCTCCCCATTGAGAATGATATTTGCTGTGGGCTTTTCGTAGATGGCTTTTAAGATGTCGAGGAAAGTTCCCTCTATCCCTACACTCTGAAGAGTTTTGATCAGGAATGGATGCTGTATTTTGTCAAATGTTTTCTCTGCACCTAATGAGAGGATCATATGGTTCTTGGTTTTTCTCTTGCTGATATGATAAATCACATTGATTGTTTTACGAGTGTTGAACCAGCCTTGTGTCCCGGGGATAAATCCTACTTGGTCATGATGAATAATTTTCTTAATGTATTGTTGGATCCTATTGGCTAGTATCTTGTTGAGAATTTTTGCATCCATGTTCATCAGGGATATTGGTCTGTAATTCTTTTTGGTGGGGTCTTTGTCTGGTTTTGGAATTAAGGTGATGCTGGCCTCATAGAACGAATTTGGAAGTACTCCATCTCTTTCTATCTTTCCAAACAGCTTTAGTAGAATAGGTATGATTTCTTCTTTAAACGTTTGATAGAATTCCCCTGGGAAGCCATCTGGCCCTGGACTCTTGTGTCTTGGGAGGTTTTTGATGACTGCTTCAATTTCCTCCCTGGTTATTGGCCTGCTCATGCTTTCTATTTCTTCCTGTTCCAGTTTTGGTAGTTTGTGGCTTTCCAGGAATGCGTCCATTTCTTCTAGATTGCCTAATTTATTGGCATATAGCTGTTCATAATATGTTTTTAAAATCATTTGTATTTCCTTGGTGTTGGTAGTGATCTCTCCTATCTTAAAATCTTTAAAAAAAGATTTTAAGTCCCCGACGTGGGACTCAATCCTGGGTCTCCAGGATCACGCCCTGAGCCAAAGGCAGACAACCGCTGAGCCACCCAGGCGTCCCAAGAAACAGACTTTTAAAGAGAACAAACTGATGGTTACCAGAGTAGAGGTGGGTGGGAGGATGGGTGACATAGGTGATGGGAATTAATAAGGGTGCTTGTCCTGATGAGCACTGGGCAATGTGCTATGTGTTGAATTACTATATTGTACATCTGAAACTACTATAACACTGTATGTTAACTATACTGGAATTTAACATTTATTTAAAAGCGCAACGACCTTTTTTTAACCCATGTTTTCTGTCTTAAACATACTTAGCAGAAAGAGTTGTCTTTCTCTTCCAAGGCATAAAATAAATTTTCTGAACATCTATTCTTCCTAAATTTATCTTAATTAATGAGGGACTTAATAAACAGTAAATATTATTACTTTATTAAAATTACCTATTTTGATTCTATCCCTATTTGGAAAATCTATTGATGGATTATCCCTTGGGATTTGAATTTTTACAAAAAAACCCATTGAAGAATTTGATAATAATTGAAAAATGATGTGTCTGTCACCTTTATTGCAATAGTTTTTGTAGGGCATCTGATTTGTAACCTTTTCCAATCTTGTTGAGAAAAAAAAGTCTTGAGAAGCTTTTAATTTTTAATATGCTTTGGAACAATTTACCATGGTTCTTCATTATTTATTTATATCAAACAGAAGATGTAAGGAAAGACTTTCTTATTTATTTTAACATATATAGGACAGTATGAAAAAAGGAGCAATATCAATGTAGGATTTCTGAAAATTTTTCAGTTATCTTTTACTTAAGTCACTTTGGTGTAAAAGAGTACCTGCTATGCAAATAACATGTAGAAGCATAAAAACCTGCATTTTCAGTCTATTCTTTGAGACTGATTTTATTCTTTTTGAACAGTCATCATGATATCTGCCTTGATAACAGTGATATGCAAGAATCTTCAACATAACACATTTACTTTTAAACTCTTCCAAATTTTTTAAAAAGATTTATTTATTTTAGAGAGACAACGTGCAGTGGGGAGGGGAGAGGGACATGGAGAGAATCTCAAGCAGACTCCCTGCTGAGTGTGGAGCCTGCCACAGAACTTGATCCTACAACCCTGAGATGATGACCTGAGCCAAATCAAGAGTCAGAAGCTTAGCCGACTCAGCCACCCAGGTGCCCCACCCTTCCAATTTTTTTTTTATGTGCCACCACCATTCAGAACATGATAACCTGTCTTTTTTACCTCTTTAATACCCTTTACATGTTTTGAGTTAACTCTCACATTTTCAGCAGTAATAGAATGAATAAACAGAAACTTTATTTTGTTTAGAGACATAAGGGATATAAGGATTATGTATTAAATGAATGTCCATAGATGCCTTTAGGGAGCTCTAGACTGTTATGGAAGAGGAAAAATAACCTACTACTTTCTCCAAATCATTGTTTTTGGAGACACTTTATTTCAGCAGCTCAGTTTTCACAATTAATATACCTGAATATATATGCTCTTAAATAGAATAATGGATTGTTGTCCATATTCTTTCTAACCTCCCCTTTCCCTCCAGGGCATATGGCTGAATTCATGAAAGTTAAATGCACACATGATGTGACTTGAACCATTTTCTTTATAGCTTAGCTTTATTTTTTGTGATACTGGATTCCTAAGGACTCTGCCAGCTTCTCATACCACTTTATTTGTTTATCACTTTATCATATCATTTATTTATCACTTTATCGTATCATATTTCTTTATTCTTTTCACCTCTAGCATTTAAGTCTTATGCCTTGGATTTGCCACATTTATTTTTTCTCTTGTACCTCCATTCTTGGCTCCTGCTTCTTTCATATTATATCCCCATTAGGATTCTGACTCTCCCCATCATGTCATTTTCCAGTCCATCCTCCACCCAGATGATTTTTATTTTGTAAATGTTTTTTTCATCTATCCATTTCTCTCACTGACTCCACTATAGTACATCCTATCATCATTTGTAAACATTATTTATGCATTCACTTTTTATGCATTTATCTCTCCTCATTTGTCTAGGAGTTACATGGTTCCTGGCACTTGCAGGAGCAAATTTTATGTGGGCCTAAATTTACTCCTAATTTGAAAGGAAGAGTGGTATTTTTATTCCCCTATAGTCTGAATACAGTAAACATTGATTAATTTTTTGAGGATATTGATTCTTTCTTGGAGTATTCAGAATTTCCACTTTCATGCATGCAGTTCTGGTTCATTCATTCATTTATGCTCCTGTTTAGTATGTCATTGTATAAATAGGCTATAATTAATTTATCCATTCTCTTATTGATGAACATTTAGATTATTTTAAGGTTTTCTTGCTATTGCAAACTACTTCAGTTAATATTCTTATAAATGACTCTTTGTAGGGACTCCTGGGTGGCTCAGTGGTTGAACATCTGCCTTTGGCTCAAGGCATGATCCTGGGTTCCTGGATCAAGTCCCACATCAGGCTCTCTGCAGGAGAGCCTGCTTCTCCCTCTGCCTATGTCTCTGCCTCTTTGTATCTCTCATGAATAAATAAATAAAATCTTTTTAAAAAGTTTTTTTAAAAATATCCCTTTGTATATGTATATAAGAGATATTTTAGATACCTGTATACATAGGAATGAAATTGCATAGCTGACATGCATCTTCAAATTTATTAGGAAATTTCAAACTTTTCAAAGTACTGTTACCAGTTTATACTTTTACCAGCAGTGGGTTTTCATTGTTCCAGTTCCTAACACTTGGTATTGTCAAATATTTTTCCCTATCAATTTGAAATGCTATCTAAAATTATACTAAAACTTTATTCCTGTATTCCAGCAACAAACAGATAGTGTATATTTTAAAAATCATTTTCCATGCTAGCAATGAAAACCATAAGAAACAAGGAATATATCAATGTTGGACATATAAGACCAAAATATTTAAAAACAAAAACCTGAAATAAATGGAGGAAAGCGCCATGTTTATGGATGGAAGGATAAGAATTGAGTGCAGTTCCAACAGTTGCACTGAACATCACAGGCTGATTCCAATGAATTTTATGAAAACAAGAAACCAAAGATAGTCTCTAAATTTTGAGGAAGGCAACTTGTCTTATCAGATAGGTTCTAATAATCAAAACCCTGTTATATTGGCACAAGGCTAGATGAATAGATAAGTAGAACAGGATATACTCCCCAGACTCTGGGTATCAACCTAAGAGGGAGCTCAGTAATCTTCATTAAAAAAAAAAAAATTATTTATTTATTTGAGAAAGAGAGAAGGCATAAGCAGGGGGCGGGGCAGAGGGAGAGGGCAAAAGCAGCAGACTCCCACTGAAAAGGGAGCCCTGGAACATGACCTGAGCCAAAGACAGATGCTTAACCAACTGAGCCACCCAGGCTTCCGCAGTAATAATTTTTTAACAAAGTGATTGTTACATGCCGAAGTATAAGAATGGCTGATTTACTAAAACAGCTATTAGAACTAAGTACATATATTATTGGAGGTATTTTTACATATTGTGTCCAGTTCAGGGACTCACTTTTTTTCTTCCTTATCTCAACTATCAGAGGTGTACAACAGTCTCCTGTCAGTAATAATAACTTATTAATTGATTTTTGCCCCAGGATGGGGAATGGATGCCTTCCTAGATTTACTGTTGCTATTTTCTCATGTTTTCTCTCATACTTAACAATATTCACTCCTCCGAAAATCTCTGGTCTGTACAAGCTTGAGAATTTTCTCTTGGAGAAAATTATTGTTATTATAAATTAAGTGCATTTGAGATTCAATAGTGTTAGTCAAGAGTAACAAATATGAAAACAGAGAGTATGGTTTTTAGCTGCCTATTTTTATTTTTAAGCAGTTATGTTTGCTTAATGAAAAATCTTAAATTGTTCTGTACTGATATACTTCAAAAAATTTTTTAGTGAAATTTAGGGAGCTTTGTACAACATGACCCACTTATATGCTAACAATAGGTCTACAAAAGTAGGATGGCTATTCTTTATTTTTAGATTCTTAAGGAGTTAATGAAAGTATTAGACCAAATTTTCTTATAATTTTAAATGTCATCAGATTTATTTACCCCTAATATTTAGTGAAGAACTCTATTAATAATAAAACAAATACTTTATGGATAATAGTAAAAGCATATATTGTAAGCAGAGTTACATGTAAAATCAACACACTTTTAGATTCTAAGCTACACACATTGGAACATGCACATCAGTGTTTTCAACTGAAGAACTATGACCAACTGAACTTAGAGGAAGGAGGAATTAAGGAAGATCTAAAAGATATTTATCTATGTTTGATCATGGATATTTGTTGAAAAGAGCTCAGTTATTGGAGTTAGATCATTTTACTTTTTTTTCCAGTTTGTACGAAGTCTTCAAATCCAGTGTCTGTTTGAAATATTCAGACTGAATTCTTTATTCAGACCAGCCATATTTCAAGTGCTCAATAGCCACACATGGTTAGTGGCTATTATATTGAACAGTGCAGATCAAGAAGATTACAGTACCTCATAGTATTACTGTGGAAAGGCAAGTATATACATATACATATAAAAACTCAAGTTCATTAAAAAAAACTCTATTCATACGTATATAATAATACCTGGCCTATTGTAGGTACTCAGTAAATGTAAATCTCTTTGCCTACCATTACAGTAATAAGGTTGTTATATACTTTGGTTTTGTAACATTATATATACTAGGAAGCTTCAAGTCAATAAAACATTTTTTTCAAATTGAAGAAAGCAAGATGTTATTTCTCTAAACCAAGTAATAGTAATCCAGAGTTAGGCCTTTGCAATAGACATTGCTGATTATAATCATTTTGTTTTTTATCTTTCCTTCTAAGATTTAATTTTGATCAAAAGTTTTTGGAAATGTAGTTTAGTTGTTACTGAATTTCTTTTAGACTGATCCAGTTTCTTTTTATCTCATTTTCCTCTTCTTTTTTAATGGTGACACTTATATACAACTAAAACTTCATTCTTGAAGAAAATATTCTCAACTAGGACCTATGTACTCTAATGAAATATTACTGCATAGGACTTGGGAGACCTGAATAAGACCAGTTCTAGCATTTTTCCTATGGCTAGTTTTGTTGTTTCATTAACACATAGTAATTTTGTCTCAACAATCACATTAATGATTTTCCCTTGCCCCAGGCTCTTACTCGCAGCTTCACTGGGTCAAGCAGAGAAAACTAGAAAGCATATTTGGTAATTAAAAATGTGAAATATAACTGTCCAGGAACTGCATAGTACTTGTATCTTCAGTTAAGGACATTCTTTCACTATGAGTAAAGAATAATGGGTTGGAAGTTCTTAGTGACTATAGATTCAGAAAAAGTTAGGCAATTCAAATAACCCATCACCTTGGAGCACTGTCAGTATACCACTAGGGCCAGACAGCTCAGTTCCTTGAACCAGGGACTCTTCTACAGATAGGTTTTGGATTAACTCTGCTAACATTTGCTTTTCTGTTTTCTGTCTTCCATTTCCTCTACTTTAACATATTTTTCTTTTAGATATTAACTATTTCTCTGTACTTTAAGTCTCAAAATCCAGGAGCCATTCTGTTTCTTTAAGGTAATTTAGCTTGTAAAGATAATAGCTACATTAATGAGATATTGCTTTTATAATTTTAATTTTTGTTTCTTATATTTCCATCTTTTTGGGAAATAACTCATTCTTCCTCTCTTTCCCAAGAATAAGCTATATTTCTATTTCTCCATAGCAGTTAGAACTAAAATCCTTAAAAAAACAATAGGCATGTATATATATTTGTGATAACATGAAGCAGACGTATGGGAGAAGAAAAATTGCTGGCATTGCATCTTTGTTAATAGGAAATCTTCCTTTAGACAGGAGAAGAAAAAAAGATAAATTTCCTGGGTTTGAAACCAAAAAGAAAAGAATGGTGTTCCTAAGGATCTGGAATTGAGAAGTATCCCCAGGGTTAATTATAGACAGTATAAGAGGTTTTTGGACTGGTTTTTATCTTAATGTGCTAGACTGAGAATTTGAATAGAGGACTCTCATCCAGACTCTTAACTCTGTGTGTATGTCAAGCTTAAGGCATCTAAAAATACCAGTCCACTTCTTTCCTAGCCTTTTTCCTCTCAGTAAATGGCAATTTCTCATTCTTCTAGTTGTTCGGGATAAAAACTTAGGAGACATCCTTGATTCTTCCTTTTTATGTACGCTCCTACGACTAATTCATTAGCAAATTCTGTCAGTCTTTTCTTCAGAACTGCTTCTTATAACTTCAACTTGATGATCCAAGCTACCATCATTTCTGTGCTGTACTATTGTAAAAGATTTCTAATGGGCCTCTTAAAACTTAGATCTATTCAGGATCTTCCAATGAAGTTCTTATACAGCTAATAGATTCTTAAGGAATGATAGAATTAGAAAATCATAATTTTGTACTCATGAAATAATGGAGCTAAGCAGTGATTAGCAGTGGATGCTGAAATCATTTGATAAAAGGTTGATGGGAAGCTTTATAATGGATAAATTAGGCTGATAATAGCTGAAGCTACAGATCATTCTTAGAATCAGTAAAAGTAAGGCAGACAAAAATAAAATTCCTTATAATTTGGTTCAATAGCAAGTACCACATATGAAGTGTTCTTGCCTTAAAAAACTGCACTCGGGGGCAGCCACGGTGGTGCAGCGGTTTAGCGCCACCTGCAGCCCAGGGCGTGATCCTGGAGACCCGGGATAGAGTCCCACGTCAGGCTCCCTTCATGGAGCCTGCTTCTCCCTCTGCCTGTGACTTTTCCTCTCTCTCTCTCTATGAATAAATAAATAAAATCTTTAAAAAAAAAAAACAAACTGCACTCAATTTAAATTAATTATAGTACATAGGAAACAGAATAGAGGAAGCAAACAATACCAAGAGGAAAAAAGTCAGTCAAATCTAGGAAGTGAGAAATTCTCCAGGACAAATGACACAATTTCTCCAACAAATCAGTGGCATGAGAAAAGGTAATGGTGTAGCAAGGAGGGCTGTTATAGACTAAAAGAGGCCTAAGGGGCCTAACAAGCAAATGCAGTGTGTAGCGTAGACCTTGTTGGAAATCTGACCAAATCATGTATAAAAAAGATAGGGAGATTAAAATATAGACTGGCTGTTAGAGAAAGAAATGATTTTTAATTTTGTTAGGTGATTATGTGGTTAGGTTTTGTTTTTGTTTTTGTTTTGTTTTGTTTTTTTAAAGGTTCTTAACCAATAGAGATGTTAACTGAGGTAAGGGTGAAAAAACATGTCTAGGATTTGCTTTAAGTTACTCTACCAAAACACAAAGGGAGTTGTAGGAATAAGATTGGGAAAAAGGTAACTTTATAAGTAAGATGATGGGTATAAGATGCTTCCTATCTCTACTTTGGTGTATATTTGAAAATTCTCATAATAAAAACTAAAAACAAAAAATGATAAATGCCAAAGACTGAAATATCTTTTGTGAATTCTCAGCTATTAAGAATAAACTCCAAAACCCTTTCCTGGCCTACAAAGGTCCAAGGACCCTGGGTGTTTCTCAGACCTTACTTCTTTCTCCTGAACTCCAGCCATTCAGGTCCCCCACTTACTTAGAATATACCAGGCACGATTTTGCCTTAGAGCTTTTGTGTTTGTCTTTCTTCTGCTTAGAATTCTTTTCCTCCAGTTGTCTCGCTGGTTGGCCTTATCATAGACTTGGAACAAAATTGTTCCAATTTTGCTTTAGCAGAAAGACCCTGACCACCCTATATAAAATAACCTCCCTCTCCTAGTTACTATCTTTGCTTACTCTGAGGTATTTATTTTTTCATAGCATTTCCCCTCACCTGATCATTTATGTACTTGCTTATTGTCATTCATTCCCAGGAATGTTAGCTGCAAGGCGACAGATTCTTTATCTGTTTACTGACAGTTGTATTGTCAGCACTTTAGAGCTGTGCCAGGGAGTTAGGTACTCAATAAATATTTATGAAATAAAAATATAAACATTTGAGGCCACATTTGATAAGTACTTTTTCCCTCTTCTCCTCTGCTCTACTTAAACCTTTCACTTGTATTCTCATCTATATCTAGAAATGAGTAGTAAAGGATTGCCAAAGAGCCTCACTCCTTATTGTAGAACAAAACTGTGAGGTAGAAAATACAAAACATCAGGGCAGTTAATTACAGGAAACACTGAAAATGTTATATTCCAAATGTGTTAGCAGCCAATAATATGGAAAGCAGCCAATAATATGGAAAGATTTTAGTTTTAATTTCTTTCACTTACTGATTAAGTAATGGAGAGTTCTCTGAAATCTGAAATGCTACTTTCAAACAGTTGCCTTTCTAATTACTTTGAAAATGTATATCACATTTCTTGACTTTTCAGAAAAATCCCAAGATAACGCTATTCTAATAAAAAAATTTGCCCCTGAGTTTGCCAAGTTGAGTAGTTGCCTTAATCTATTAATGTAATCTTGGCATTTATGATAGTAGGAGATAATATATGCTCTTTGTCAATAATAAAGTCTCAGTCTATCTTAAGGAAAGCTGAAATGTTTTTTCACTTATTTTGCTTTTCTGTTTACCTTCCATTTTAATTGTTTTGGTTTGTTTTTTTGTTTTGGTTTGGTTTGTTTTTCCTATTAATTTGTTCTTTTGCCATTCTATTACATAGACTCATGTTTATTTATTAGGGAGGACTTTTGTTGTGGGGACGGAAATCCAGATCAAACTATCTTAAGCAAAAGGTAGAATTTCTTAAAAGAATACTAGGTTTCTCAACTACTAACCAAACCATGGGCAGAGTAGGAATGTAGCTGGTCCTTAGGGATGACTCAACACTATCAGAACATTCTTTTGATTGATTTCATTCTTCTCTTTACAGATTTTTAGGTGCTTAACTCCTAGCACCTCCCTAGAGCTCTCAGGAAGATATTGTCTCTCTGCTCAGTTTCTGTATAACTGAATCAATCAAATGAGGTCTGGGGGTGGGCTATGGTCTAGTTTGGTCAGATAATCAGAGAGTCAGAGTCATGCAAGAGCATGAGCATCCTCACTATAATTAAATGTGGATAAAAGGGACAGAAAACAGACATTTACCACAGCCAACACCTTGGACTTCAACTAAAGTTAGGCATGGATCTGTGTATAATTGGAATAGAGCACAGTGCTGTGCCATCTAATAAGTATAATAGGATGTAGAGTATTACTTCCCTTGGTTTGGACAGCGTACCACCTGGCTTTAGGCTCTGCTTCAGCAATGAAGTCACACTGATGGTTTATTTGTTCAGTTACATCACTCAGTAAGTCTGGAAGGAGAAACAGATAAATCAGAGACAGATTCTTCATCCTGGGAAGAGAATGATAGTTACAAGGAGAGAGCATACAGTACTTTAAGCATGAATCATAATGCCAGAACACAGTGCTATTCGAAGGCTTAACTCATTTTTGTTTTTGTCTGAAAAATAGGGAAAATAGAAGAATGGGGACAACTAAATGATTAGAGAATTAAGATTATTTTGTTTGTACTGGATATGTTTCATAAATTAATAGATCTGTGAAATGACAACCCCAGGATTCTTCTCATCTCTTAAGGGATATTTTCTTTTGGATCCTGTCACATAAGGAAACCTCAGTGTGACTTTTGATCTCTGTGGGGGCATGGAAGTCTTCTCTTCCAGTAATTTGAGCAGCTATAGTAGGAACCACATTATAAGTTAGTCTTAAAATCTCCTGGCACTTCTAGTAGTAAAGGAGTTTGGGTACTTCTGCCCTATAACCAACTTTCATACTATAATAGAGGACATAGAGTTAATAGAATATGGACAGGTCTTTGGAGATTCTTATTTGATTACATGTAAATTTCACTAATAAGCACAGAAGAGAATGATTAAAATTTGTATGGACATGGAAGAATAAAAAGCGTCTAGCTTTGTATAAACACAAGACTACCATCTGGAGGTAACCCCTCTTAGCATTTTGGCATATATCTTTTCAGATTTTTATTGTTTTGCATATATTTAAGAAAATTGAAGACATACTCTTACACATTTAACACATCGGTATTTTAACATGATACTTTCCTTGATATAGAAAAAATAATAAGGTAAATTTTTAAAATTGTATTCTGTTCTATGTAGTAAATACAATAAATTAATTTGTTATTACAGGTTTAGTAAATATTAGTATCAGTAGAAAAGTACTGGCTGAACACTTTTAAACTTGTAACTTAGTTTGAAACTCTGGAAAATGTTTTTGTGGAAATGTTTTTATTCTATTATATTGGCTTGCTTTTAGTATTAATCGTGATTTTTAAAGTTTTTCTGTTTATCTTCCCAGATCCAAGTATTTTAGAACATGCTCAAGAGGGGAGCACTTAACTATAGAGGTGAGTAGAGTCATGAATCTGATTGGATGAAAGTACCTTCAGGAAGGCAGGAGGGACATTTTCCTTTTGTTAAATTTAGTATGGATTTTTTCTATTTCAATATTATTGATGCTAGTGAAGAGGGAAAAAATGGAGGTGGTGAGGGGAGCGGTGAACAGGGAGAAGTTTGCAGAAGATTAAGGTCCTGTTCTTCTAATAGAATTGCTATTTCTTCTTAAGAAGTGGTGTTTTTGTTTTTTGTCTTTTTTTTACCCCACCTAATTCAGAGAGGGTATACTCTTCTAGCAGTTACAATGGCTCAGTAGGCATTGATTCTAGAGATAGATGTTTGACCTGCCCCAATAGAGAGGTGTAGCAAGATCAAAGCAGAAGGCTGATTCTAAGCAACTCTACAGTATGAATCACTGAGCTGCTTATTCTTTGTATGTAAAATATAATAGAATCTCCTCAGCCTCTGCTGTGTACCACCTACTTCAACATACAGTTTATAAATATCATCACACATAATTTTTAATACAATTGTGTTGAATGGGTGGCAGTAATTCCATTGTATGGATGAGAATCAGAGGCTTGGACAAGTTGAAGAAGTTGGGCTTTATTACACAGCCTGTAAGTGACAAACCTAATTCCAGTCCCAAACTGCCTGGCTTCAGAGCTTGAACACTGTATTTCACTTCTTTCTATATTAAATAAGGAAACAGTTTTGTTTTTAAATCATAAATAAAAAAAAAAGTTCAAGATAACAATTTTAAATAATTTTAAGTCATCTCTATAAATTTTTGTCTTTCTTTTTTTTATATAATAAATTTATTTTTTATTGGTGTTCAATTTGCCAACATACAGAATAACACTCAGTGCTCATCCCGTCAAGTGCCCCCCTCAGTTCCCGTCACCCATTCACCCCCACCCCCGGCCCTCCTCCCCTTCCACCACCCCTATTTCGTTTCCCAGAGTTAGGAGTCTTTATGTTCTGTCTCCCTTTCTGATATTTCCCACACATTTCTTCTCCCTTCCCTTATATTCCCTTTCACTCTTATTTATATTCCCCAAATGAATGAGAACATATAATGTTTGTCCTTCTCCGATTGACTCATTTCACTCAGCATAATACCCTCCAGTTCCATCCACGTTGAAGCAAATGGTGGGTATTTGTCATTTCTAATGGCTGAGTAATATTCCATTGTATACATAAACCACATCTTTTTTATCCATTCATCTTTCGATGGACACCGAGGCTCCTTCCACAGTTTGACTATTGTAATTTTTGTCTTTCTAAACCTTTTGAATTCATTGTTTTCTTGATCTTTAAGTAATAAGACAATGTTAACAATAAAACTGTTTTCCCTAGTGTATTTAAAATACAAATATTTTTGTTATACAATTTAGTAGTAATGACTTCATCTGGTCATTTGACACAATAGTGTTTATCATATCATCATCAAATTGTTTACATCCCTAAGCTGTAAAAAGTTAAACTGTATTTGGGAGTAGTGACTACCATCTGGCAGATTTTAATAAATAGTTAAATGAATGAGTAGATGAATAAACATTATAAGATAAATTTTTTAAAGATTTTATTTATTTACTTATGAGACACAGAGAAAGAGGCAGAAACAGGCAGAGGGAGAAGCAGGCTCCCTGTGGGGAGCCTGATGTGGGAGTCAATTCCAGGATTCCAGTATCATGCCCTGAGCCGAAGGCAGATGCTTAGCCACAGAGCCAATCAGGCACCCAGATAAATTCTTATTTGGTTATCTTTGAAGTCCCTGTTTCTTGAGTAAATTCTCCTTCTTACGACATTAAATTTGTTCTGAACTCAAATGGAAAATTCTGGTTGTGGATTTAAAACACCCATATAAAATAATTCGGTAAAAGTTTTAGTTTATAAGTTTTAAAGTTTCTGATTTATGAAAAAATTGCTATAATTCTCCTTTTTATTTTTCATAAAAATCATAAATAACAGTATATGCTTATCTTGGCTATCTTATAGGCTTGTTGGATATATCAACTAGTGTATGAAGGGACACATGACTCAAATATCTTAAAAGTATAAAGGTATATTATTTTTTAAGAAAAAAGGGACAATTTTTTGTGAGATGTACCTTAAACAAATATCCTTTCTAACATTTACTTTCTTGTTCTTTCAGTTTGAGAATCTAGTAGAAAGTGATGAAGTAAGTATTTCCATAGTAATACAAAACCTATATTTATTCTCTTGAGGCATCTCATTAATTCTAGCAATTATTTTTTAAATTTTTATTTTATTGTCTTTTATTTCAGAATTTTTACCTTTTGGTTTTTATTTTTACTCTTTAGTCACTTATTATGTCCTCTTACTAATTTATATTAGCATATAATTCAGAATTTTCTCATATATAACATATATAATAATAGATATATGGTATACATAGGTTTATTAGTTTATTCCATGTATTATATATATATAACTATATGTATGTATATCATATTTTATTTATTTTTTTGTATATCATATTTTAAAGCATACTATAGAACTCAAGGAACTTTAAAGAGGGATATTTCTAACCTCTTGCCATTAGGCAGGTTAAATTCCTCAACAATCCAGGATAGATCCATTCTTTAACCATAGTTTTCATAGATTTTTTCAGGGTAGAAGTTATACATGTCCATTCTACAATCACTTTCTGACTGTGGCCATTATCCTTTTAAACAGTTATTCTTTTTATTGATTTTTTTTTGCATTTCATCTCATCTAAAACTTAAATGTAAGATCACTTCCAAGTACAGATATGTGAAAATTTGAAAAAAAAAAAAAAGTATGGTTTAGAATTAGTGAAATGTGGTATATATTTCTTATGCACTGATTGTAGTTAGAACTGAATTTTAGTTTGTGAGCTAAGTTTTTTTTTTTTAATTTAATTTTATTTATTTATTCATGAGAGACACAGAGACAGAGGCAGAGACACAGGCAGAGGGAGAAGCAGGCGCCATGCAGGGAGCCCAACGTGGGACTCAATCCCAGGTCCCCAGGATCACACCCTGGGCTGAAGGCGGCGCCAAACCGCTGAGCCACCGGGCTGCCCGTGAGCTAATTTTCAACTTCACTAGACTAACTATATGAGTGTACAAGTTACTTAACCTTCCTTGGGCCTACTTTTTTTTTTTTTTTTTTCCTTGGGCCTACTTTATACAACCCTAAAATGAGTTCTACTATAAGCTCTGACCTTTTGTCACTTTTTGTTTTCTAAGGAAAGAGGAAAATGTATCAACCTAAATTTAAATTATTATTTAGCCCAACATTTCCCACAGTGTGAACAGAATACTAGTCTCAGAATGAAAAATTAGCACATTAAAGCTAAGAAGAACTATTAAACTGTTGAGAAAATAATTTAAATCTATTCAACTTAGCATTTCTCAAATTAATTGGGTATAAGTCCTTTTTTAAAACGATAATACATGTTTATTATCAAGTAAAATATATTTGAGAAACTAGCTTAGCCTTTTGTGTCCCAGTAAAATTTCTCCCAAATGTTTCTTTTTTTTTTTTTTTTTAAGATTTTATTTGTTTATTTGTGAGAGAGAGAGAGAGAATGAGCAAGGGAAGAGTGAGAAGCAGGCTCCCTGTTGAACCAGGAGCCTGATGTAGGGCTCATTCCCAGGACCCTGGGATCATGATCTGAGCAGAAGGCAGACGCCCAACTGGCTAAGCCACCCATGGCCCCTCTCCTAAATATTTCAATGTAAAGAACCTAATTTCTTCCCCATTTCAAAAGTCACTTTAATTCCATGTATTTTTTAAACAAGTATAAGCAAATACTTAACATAATATTTTTAAAGTTTCTAAACTTTAGAAGTGCTAAATGTAAGAGTTATTTCAACTTTTATTATGTTTCATCTCAGCATCACACTGCATTTTAAAAGAATGTGGTTTCATGTATTTTCCTTAAGATACTTTTTGTTTGGTTGAATTTTTGTTTGCTTTCATTTTTACTAACCAGTCTTTTCCTCTTTCTTCTCATATTTTGTGTTTGGTTTAGTTGAACATCATCTTGTTTTATAGTGCTATTTCATATCATTTAGAGTTTTATTCCTGCTGTTACTTGACCATGTATTTTAACTACCACATATGAATAGCTTACATGTATAAGAAAGATATATAAGTCCAAATCAGTCTTGAAAGTAGTTATGGTTTACTTTGGAGGAAAAAAAAACTGTAGGTAATTTCATAACCATATGAAAAAAAAACAATTGATTCTCATTATTTGTAGTAGTTATGTCCTATAAAGTTGTCATAAATGCTGAATTAGTAAATACCAACTAGAACATTACTCTCAGGGGGAATAGAGAGTTAGATTCCTGTAAGCTTCTAGTCATAACAGTTTCATCAGCCAATCAGTAAAATACCTTAAGTGTCTTCTTGACAACTTATTTTCATATATATTACTGATTCATTAACTTTGAACTCCTGGCCAGCAGCACTATAAGTCGTGCCTGAACAGAAGCCTGTCCAACACCAACATTTTCTCCCTTAGCCTTGCTCCAGGCTTCTTGGTACTAGGAACATTAGATAGCACTTCAACACCACACAGGGGAGTCATTTTAAACAGTGAAAACGCCAAGAAAAAGGACAAACATGCAAAAAAAAACCATGGTACTCAATAGACTGTAAAGACGACAGTGTGAGAACTGAAACGAGAAGGCAG
Organism: Vulpes lagopus; assembly: GCF_018345385.1. Taxonomy (NCBI): domain Eukaryota; kingdom Metazoa; phylum Chordata; class Mammalia; order Carnivora; family Canidae; genus Vulpes; species Vulpes lagopus. The sequence goes on from NC_054829.1 coordinate 108,111,502, forward strand.
AGCATCACCATCTCCTCCCTCCACAGGGAATATGCATATTGGACAACTTGAAGTTTTTGCTGTTCTGTGAAAGTCTTTTCATGATCTCAAAAGCACAGAGATTATTAGAGATGTTACAAATATGTTTTAACTCATAGGTGATTTTGCAAATATGGAATCTATAAATAATGAGGATCAACTGTGAATGATGAGAGCATAGAAAATATGTTGTCTAGTACCATCCTGACTCTAGGAATTTATTTGGTATAGAGTATATATTTATTTTAAAAAATTAAGAAATGTCCAATAATTAGTTGTTATATAATTAAGTTAGATATTAAATTTTGCTTTTGAGAAATAGTAAAATTTTAAAGTTTTTAAAAACATTTTAATAGTAAAATTTGTTTACTATGATAAATAAAATTTGCTTACTATGATAAAAGCAGATAAGCAGAAAGTATTTTGATTAAATAAAAATTTTATTGACTTGCCTTACATAGAATTCAGCTAGAGAAATTTCTTTAATTGTTTAATTTTTGTACAGGGGGAAAGCCCAGGAAGCAGTCATAGGTAAGGCTTTTTAATTTTTTTTTTTAAACAATGTCTGTGTGAACCAGGAGAAGCTCTCTAAGAATCGAGGCTCTATCATTTGCTTGCTGGAAGCATTGAATAATTTACATCTCAGAACTTTAATTTTCTCTTTCTGTAAGTTTGAAGCAAATAATAACATCTTAAAGTATTGTTTTGACCATTAAAGAATTTAATGTACTTAAGTCCCTAGTGCTCTCCTGTTAAACCTAAGTCACGTATTTTTTAGTTTAAAAAAACCCATTTAATATCAATAAATACATTTCCTTGAATTTTTAAAAGATTATCCCCTTTTCCTTCCTCATAACATTCTAAAACTTGTTTTACTAACTAGGTTAACTAGAACCTTGATACTCTAATTTATTTAAGCTGCCTTTTCAGATTCTTTTAAAATTATATGAACTACTTGAAAAAGAACCATCTGTCTTTAACACGAGAATTCTTAATATCAAGAGAATATTTTCATACACTGTTTTGTATTTTGAATGCATATTCTTTACCTTATTTAGTTTAGCAAACATTTATTAGGCGGTTATGTGGCACTGTGCTAGGCACTAAAATGAAAAAATCAAACATGTTTCTCTACATTAGATGGAAGAATATTCTGGTCTGGGAGGTAGTTTGTATAAATGACTAATGTCAACATAAGATGGAAGAAGAGATTAAATAGCAGTTCTAAAACATGAAAAGAAAACCTAAAGGAGAGACCATTTGCCCAAAATGTGTGAGAAGATGTATGTCCAGGCAGACTGCTTTAAGGAGATAACACTTAGGTTGATCCTGGAAGTGTTGGCTAGTGATAACCAACCTTTCAGACAGAGGAATAGAGCCTTTCTGACAGAGGAAATTGCATGAAAAATATGGGTTGACTGAAAAGAGGCACAAGAGAATTTTGTGGAGGAATGGATATGTTTGGGTCTTGGAGTGTATGCAATTGCCAAAACTTAATGAACTGAGCACTTAAAATTTGTATTTTATTTTATGTAAGTTATACCTCAAAAAAAAAAAATACAAAAACCTTGGCAGAAGTTAGGGGCTAGAGGAACAGAAGTAAGAGATATTACTTATACTGATGGTTAAAACCATGATAATGGTGATATCAAGATTACCTACCTGAGATTGGGAACAGGAGGAAGTGGGATGGTTGGAGCATGGAGAGAGAGAGAGAGCAGCAGTCTGAGGATTGAATAGGCAAATATCATAAGAGGATTCTGAAGACGACCAAGACTCAGTGAGCAAAAAGAAGTAATCATGGAAAGCCAAGGGAGGACATAAAGACAAACTGGCAGATGGATGGAATGGAGGGAATGGCCAACGCTGTTGCATCAAACTAAAGAAGATAAGAACTTAAAAGTATCTACTGTATTTGGCAACGTAGAAGTCACCTTTGCTAGAGTTATTAGAGTTGAAAGCAAAGAAAGACTGCCATGAGGTAATGAGCAAATGGGAGATAAGGTCATAGAAAGTAAGATAAGCACAGAAGAGCAAGGAGCCAGACTACTTGGATTCACATCATAGCTTTGTCACATATTATGTGACTTATTGGACACAATCTGTCTTCACCTCATTTCCCTCATATATATCATCTCTATATCTACCTGATAGTGTTGGTGTGAGGATTAAAATTAGTTAATATGTGTAATGCACACAGAAGAGAACCTGACACAGTAAGTTCTAGATGCACTATCAGTGTACATTTAGTTTCACTAAATGTGAAGGAGAGATGGAGCAGTAGCTAAAGATAAATATAGGTCAAAGGAAGGTTTTTTCTTTCTCCTTTTTTTCTTTCTTTCCTCCTCTCTTCACATGAAAGAGAGGTAAAGACAGATAAGAAAAAGTAGGCTAACATGAAAGAGAAGTGCTAAATGACAGAGCAATGTCCCAGAGAGTTCCCTAGAGTAGGGGAGGGAGGGTGGCATCAGTGGTGAATGAATTAAGAGTGTAAGTGTAGCAGATGACCTTGAACAAGTTGAAGAATGCCACCTCCTCAGAGGATGGAGGGAAGAATAGAGAGAATACTTAAGTAAGAAGAGGAGTGGCAAGAAGTTGAAGGAGTTGGTGGTTGATGCTCCCCATGTCTCAAAGTGGGGTGAAATTGACTTCTAAGAGAAGAGTTTGAATGAGAAGCTTAGCATACTTGAAGATTTGAAATAGCTACCTTAGGATGTGAGAGAGAGTTGAGTATGTCTAAGAAATGGGTTATTGCTAGGGAACAAATAGATGTTAGATTTTCTCTAGCAGCTCTCAGGAGAAAGAGCAAATCATGGAACTGATCCAAGGTCAGAATGTAAGCTGGGTGAAGAAGGTATCATGATAGGAGTACAAAAAGGTGAGTATGCTGGTAAGAAAGTACTTCAAATTTGCCATGGTGTCCATGTTGGCTGTATGTGAAGTGTGGCATGGTAGACTAGGAGAAAAGGGAAAGACCAAGGGCCTGGACTGGCCAGTGATTGAGCAGGATAAATAGAGGGTAATGGCTTTGAGAGTTAAGAGTCCCAGGATGGTAAGAGGGTTATCAGAGCATAGCGTACTGAAGTTTATACTACATGGTGAACATTTTGGGATATGGTCAGATGGCTGAAGCAGAGCCAAAGTAAAGGTAAATGGAGTCCACATTTCCTAAAAGTGGTTGTAGTGCTAAAAAATGCTCTGATAATATATCATTCTATTCAATGTATATGCTAAATTATGGCAAGTGTTAGAATGTATGTCTTTTTACTCTTAACCATTGAAATTATAGCATTTAATACATTTTTGACAATAAAATTTTAGTATTTTTCTGGTTGATGATTTTTTTTTGGACTTGTACTCATCAGAATTTTTTTTTCTTTCTTTCTTTTTTCTCCCTCATTTTTTCTGTAGGCCTCTTACTGAGGAAGAAATTGTTAATCTAAGAGAGAGGCATTATGATTCTATTGCTGAAAAACAGAAAGATCTTGATATGAAAATTCAAAAAGAGGTAAATAGTCTTTTATGTTGCTTATGTTGTTATAAAGCCTCTGTTTATACCATGGAGAAAGTTGTCATTAATATAATGTATATGGACAATCACTGGACCTGCATTTAGATATTATACAGACAAAAATTATTTAAAAGTAAAAAAAAAATCCTAGTCTATTATAGTTTGTTTTATTTTAATTTATCAGAAATCATGCTGCTAAAAATGGAGATAATACATTCTTCTAAAACCTAATTTCTTAATTCACAAGTAGAATCTCTGGCAAGATACATGTATTTTTGTGTTTAAAACCAACTTCTAAAAAGTCTGTTTCACAATAAATATTTTTTGTCTTTTGTCTTTTTGTTTATCTTGGGCTTATTTATTCTTAGTGAACCATAACTATAATCACAAATGTTATATTTATTTTAATGTGTTTATGGGAATGACCTATAATTTAGTTTTGCTATTCACTAAATGGAATTAGTCATATTCTGTTATACATTTAAGAATAGCCTGTTAAGTACCAATTAGTGATTTCAACAGCATTAACTTAAGCTATGCAGTAGATTTAGCCTAATAGATATTAGGCTAAAGAAAATGTTGAAATTTTATTTTTAAATTTAATTTGATGTGCAATAGATTATCACTAAAACAGGTTATATGCCATTATGAGTGGCAAGAGTTTAAATTTGAAAGTGATTTTTTAATAGCTTGATAGTAATAAAATTCAGGATACGTACATCAGTGAGACATCAACTTTGTGAAAGCTTACTTCACTTCGATAGATGGTGATATAATTGGCCTTAGTTTAAAGACCTTGGACTTATAAGAGCCAACACCATTAAACTAGTCAGGGGGATAGGCATTGGAACATTTTTGAGAATGAAGATCACTGCATATTCTAAAGGAAGAAACAATTTTGTATTTCTGCAAATGAAATGCTACTACTTCATCATTAATCTTCTAAAGAGTTCTATAATATGTCTGGTATCATTTGAATTATTTTGTAAAAGGAGAAATTGAAATAAGTCACAAAAATTTCAATTTTATTATGCTTTGTAGAGATCATTTATTTTTTTAATAATTTATTTTTAATTTTACAAACAAACATTTTATTTTTAGAGCAGTTAGACAGGTTCTGGTTTTTGTTAATCCTTATTGTTTTGTTCATGTACAGTTAGCCTTACAAGAAGAGAAGTTAAGACTAGAAGAAGAAGCTTTATACGCTGCACAGCGTGAAGCAGCCAGGGCAGCAAAGCAGCGAAAGCTCTTGGAGGTGAGGGGAAAAGACCCCAACATATATTAAGGCTGCTTTTCTCCTGATTTTCTCTGACAAATCTTAGTTGAGACTTTTCCCCCTCTAGAATCAAGGGCTTCTTGTTTAACAACAAATGCATTTATGTATATATTCTTAGGAATTTTAAAGGCAAATTAGCTTGTCTTTAACAACTAAAAATAACATCAAAGTATATGCTTGATATGGAATGCTGTTTAGCTTTAAATTAGCAGAAGCTAATTTTTGTTTATCCCAAAGATGAAATGTAGCTTTCTAAAATCCAGTATTTGGGGAAAATAAATACACTCTTAGGTGGAAACATTGCAAAACTAGTCTTTAAATATAATTTCTACAGCATTTTTTTAGTTTACTTTTGTGAGTATTTTTTTAAACAATTCCTTGAACTGCTGGAATTTCTTATACTTCTTTGAATCCGGTAAGGTGGGCAAAATGCCTCATTTTTGAATATTGTGTATTTCTCATCTTTATTCTTGTGTCTTTGAGAGACTTGGAATTTGAGTTTTTATTTTATCTCACCATACTATCTGCTAGTATGGTATTACTATAATACCAGATCACAATTAAAAATATGCATTTATAGTATTACTGTTTTAATTAGTTTACGTTTTACTTTAAGCCTCACAACAATCCTAGGAGATAGGTATCATTTTCAGTCCTCATTTTATAGATGAGGAAGCCAAGGGACAGAGATGTTAAGTAACTTGCTTAATAAGATCCTATAGTTAATAAGTGGTAGAGCCAGCATTCAAGTACTGTGGTGCTTAGCCAGTTCTCCTACTCATCGTTCTCTATATTTTGCCTATGTGAACTCTCTGCTGTAATATTCACTGAAGTAGTACAAAGATCATGTCACTTAATAATTACTGTAACTTAGAAAATAAAAATCATGTGTCATATTGCTATGAGTTTATATGTCACCTGTGCCCTTTCTCTCTCTTCTTCTCCCTCTCCCTGCATTTTGATTAATCTATTTCAGCAGATTAATTAGATTACATGGGAGATGGGGTCTTTGTTTTGGGTTTTATTTTATTTTTTTTTTTTTGTTTTTTTTTTTAGTTCTATCTAGTGGAAAAATTTAAAAATTAATTCAACTTCTAAAAAAATAAAAATATTTTTCTGGCTCTTATTTAGATAACTCTTTTTACTATTATAAAGTCTCTACTGCTCACCTTTGAAAGACAAAAGCAGTCCTGGCAGCCTTCTCGGGTTCTCACTCTCTTTGGGAGTTTTGTACTGTCATTCAATAAACTTTACCATCACTCAATAAACTTTGTTTTGCTGCTCTTCCCCACAAAGAGACAAAAGCATTCCATATGCAGCATCTATTTGGGTTCTCTGAGTTTTTCCAGAGTGTTTTTCTGAGTGTTTTCTTCCCTGACTAAATACTAATGCAAGAACACCTAACAGTCTGTACAACATACATTGGCACACAAAGGTATACAGATATATATAAGTTCATTTGATTTTCACAATAGCCCCATGAGCTTGCTAGGGCAGTATTATAGCTTATCTATATTATCTCTATAATTTACAGATGAAGAAACAGAAAGTAAAGGATGTGCCACCAATACACAAATGATAACTGTCAGAGCCCAAACTATCTGACAGGTCTTTTAAATCCTTTTCTTTTATTATTTCTAAGTCAGCTCAGCCAGGTCTTCTGGATCTTTTGTTTTATTGCTATTTATTTGAGCCAAAATAGAGTTTCATATGCTGTTTTAACAAGTTTTTTCTTACCCCTCATCCTTCCAGTTATTAGATGTTCTTAGGTATAATAAGAATGTTGAGTACACCAATATATATCTGTTTTAAAAGTTATTTTTTAATAACACTGCGAATATTCTGACCCGTCAAGGATTATACACTGAAAGATTGAGAGAAATTCCACCCATAGATAAGAGGATATAGAAATGAACAATGATATATTTAAGGAAAAAGACTTCAATAGAATAATTTAAAGTTTGGTGGTTTTTTTAGGAACTAGAAAAAAATACCTTTGGGTGTTGCATGAATGATGAATGATTTTTTTAAAGTATAACTTTACAACAGAGTGATTTTGTATTGCATTATGTTTCCAAAGCAAGAAAGGCAGAGAGTTGTGCAGAGATACCATCCTTCAAACAATGGAGAATATCAGAGGTAAATAGTGAAACATATTACTTCACTTTGTGGTAGAAAATGTTATTTCCAAAGAGAGCACAGTTCAGCTCTGGGTGTTTATATACATACTATGTTTGTGTGTTCCCTAAAAAAAGAGACACTAACTTGTAAGAATGCTGAGACCATTTGCTCTCTTTATATAGGAAAGTGATCATTATTTATTTGAATTGATTTCATTGCATCTTTTAGAGTGGTCATATCTTCTATACAGAAAATGATGCAAAAAAGAAAGAAAGAAAATGATGCAGTAACACATTGAATGCCTTTGGATAAATTGCTTATGCCTTGCCTTGTTTGTGTTTTCCTTAACATGTCTCATTTTCTTATAATAAAGTTTATATGTGACATTTTTAATTTTATTTATTTTTGTAAATGTTTCAACACTGTTTTTTCTTAAGATTTTATTTATTTATTCATGAGACATACAGAGAGAGGCAGAGATATAGGAAGAGGGAGAAGCAGGTTCTATGCAGGGAGCCCGATGTGGGATCCGATCCCGGGACCCCAGGATCACGCCCTGAGCCAAAGGCAGATGTTCAACCGCTGAGCCACCCAGGCATCTCTGTGATCGTTTTTTTAAAGACACATTCCAGAGTCACATTTTACACTCATTCAAAGAAACTTGTTCATGATTCATTATTGTAAATTATGAAGATGGACTTATTACTAAGCTTTGATGTCAAGATTAACCAAAATGTTATCATTTTGAGTTTACTGCTAGCATTAAGAAAATTAAGATCTATTTTCAGTAGGTTACTGTAATTGTAATTATAAACTTGTATGGAATAGACCTTCAAACTAAAATGCCATAAATTAACTTAAGCATGCATTATGTTGTGTCTACTATGAATATATTTCTTTTACTTTAATTACAGTTCAGGACCAGAAGATGACTTTGAATCTTGTTTGAGAAATATAAAGTCACAGTATGAAGTTTTTCGAAGTAGTAGTAAGTTTCTTAAAATATATGCATTTTTTTTTTACTTTATGCCATAGTAAACAGATAATTGGAGATTCTGGTTCTGTTCCTATAGAAGAACTTCCTTGCCCTTTAAATTTGTCTTTTCTAGATAGGTCAGTTAACTCATCCTTAGTTATACAACTTTATCTTAACTTTTTAAAACATTTTTATTTTTTAAGTAGGCTCCACCCAAAGCGTGGAGCACAACACGGGGCCTGAATTCATGACCCCGAGATCACGCCCTAAGCTGAGATCAAGAGTTGAACTCTATGCAACCATGCCACCCAATCACCCCTTTCTTTCTTTTTTAAAAGGGAGTTGGAGCAAAGAAAAACCTCAGGCTATTGCTGTAGATCTGGATGGAGAGTCAGGCACTCATTTTTCCCATTTCTACTCTACGTCTCCCCCTCCCAGAAAAAGAGAAGGTGGGAAGTAGTACAAAAGTGTACTTATTTTACTTATTACAAATTGATTACAAATCAATTTATAAGATTAAAGTATTTTTCTCTAAGTTTCAAAAGTCAGAACTCCTGTGCTTCCAATAATGGAAGCATAGTTGTGGTTTCTCTTGAAAACAGACTATTTTCATTTTTATTTTTTCATTTATTTTTTTGTCCCTTTTTATAATTGACTATTAAAAATATTACCTATAGTTCATTATATTGGAAAAGTTTATAATTCATTTAAATTTGCAATTTATCATGCTGCGTGGCAAAAAAAAAAAAGGGGAAAAAAGCCTTTAAATTGTTCCTAACAGAAACTTACCAGTGTGATGATTTCAATGATTGTTTCTTATGATGTTAAAAGGAATAATAATATTTGTAGAAAGATAATATTATAAAATAAATGGTTGTGGTAAAAGAGTACAAATGACCACATTATATTTGGTGTATGTCCTAGGATTGTCATCAGATGCCACAGTTTTGACACCAAATACAGAAAGTAGTTGTGATTTAATGACCAAAACTAAATCAACAAGTGGAAATGATGACAGCACATCCCTAGATCTAGAGTGGGAAGATGAAGAAGGTATTTTATATTCACAATTTTACCTGAAAATTTTAATCCATGTTAATCTATAGAAATCTACTTGATGTTTTAAATTGAAATGAGTTCAGGCCTTAAAAATATCAGTATCAAAGTTTCTTATTAGTTTCTGTATTAGTGATTATCATTTGTTAGTAAATGGTTTAGAAAGTTGCTTAATTCTTAATGTTTCTTGAGCTTTAGAAAATAAATGTTAATTTTTCACTTTAAAGTTTCTGTAATCCAGCCCAGATTATTCTATTACTCAGTAAGAAGAATTACTGCCCCCTTGTGGTCAAACCTAAAGCCAAAATTTTATTATCTTTTGGTTCATTATGAATTAGCTGTTAGGGGTTTTCTTGTGTAGTTCAAAAGCTATACACGGACATGGATTTGAATTTTAGCTGGTATGTCTTCCTAGCTGTAGTACTTCAGTAGATTTCTTATTCTCTTTAAGCTACAGTTTGTCCAGCATAAAAAGTTAATAATAAACCTACTTTAAAGGATGATTATTCACCGTTGTATACCCAGAGTCTAAAATTGCTGACACATAATAAGTAGTAAATAGTTGAACAAATAAACATCTGAATGTTGTGAGAATGAAATAAAACTTATATAAAACACCAGGTACAAGGTGTGCCACATAGCAAGAACTCAAGAATTGAGTAGCTAAAATGTGAAGAATTGTAGCTAAAATGTGGATTTTTTCACAAGTTTTCATTTTTACTTTAAGAACTAGGTAATCCATGAAAATGAAGAACGAATTACAGAATGTAGGACTTCAGGAAAAATACTAAGCATTAAATAGTTCATAGAATTTTGAGATTGAATGAACTTTGACTAGTCCTCTAGTCAAGCCATTTCTTTTATCAATAAAGAAGCAAAGATACAGGGCCTTGAATAACTTTACCAAAGCTTGCATTAACTTATTTACTTACTTAAGTCTTCTTCTCAGTTAAGCACTGTTTCCAGAATCCTGTACTTAAGTTATTTCATATCTGGATCCCAATCAGCAGACTTTAATAAAATTTATTTATTGTAGCATCTTGTTCAGTTTGATCTTTTAGATCTTTTAATTCCTGATTCTGTCATCTACACTCTATGCTAATTAGATTTGTAGATATTATGACTTTTGAGGTTCTTATTCAGGTTGTTAACACAGTTACTAAACTAGAATAGGTAGAGGACAGAGCCTACTAGAAACCTTCCCTTAACAAGGCCTCCATAGGACTGACTCTTCAAGTAAATTTGCAAATCAAGTCTGATTGTTAAATAAATATTATTAAACTGTAGAGTCTCTTAACGTAGCTTTTAAAATTTTCACTGAGATTCTAATAACTCTTTCCAAATAATAGGAATGAATCGCATGCTTCCAATGAGAGAACGTTCCAAAACAGAGGAAGACATTCTTCGAGCAGCACTTAAGTATAGCAGCAAGAAGACTGGAAGTAATCCTACATCAGCCTCTGATGATTCCAACGGGCTGGAATGGGAGAATGATTTTGTTAGTGCCGAAATGGATGATAATGGCAATTCGGAGTATTCTGGATTTGTAAATCCTGTATTAGAACTGTCTGATTCTGGCATAAAGCAATCTGATACAGATCAACAGAAACGATAGGGTAAAATCATATGACCCTGTTTATTAGTTGTGACCAAATGTTAAAAACCAACTAGAATGTATAAACGATTGTGCTGAGCCTTTTTGTAAGAGGGAGATAAACCATGTTGTAAGTGCTTATTAGAAAGGAATAGAAATGATAGGTTATATCTGAGTTGCTTCAGAATTAAGTGCAATTTCATCATCTGCCTTCTGCTTTTCAAAAACAATTTAATGATTCTGTCATGTCATCAATTAAATTAATTTCGAATCTTTGTAGCATTCCTGTTTACTATTTGTAGATTTTCACTTTTAAAAATAGTTTTATTAATTTTACTTTGAATGCTTTCTTAAGCCTATTTCAGTAGTTGACTGTGAAAATATTAAGGCATTTTATGTTTATTCTCAGCAGACGTGAAGGGAGCATGAAGACCATCTGCCAGATCAGATTTATAGTGGTGTTCCCTTTTCCACCTATTCCAGCATTATCTATTCCTATGACTTATTTAAATTTCATTATCTAATAGTAAGCACAATTGAGTAGATGACCCTAAAGAAATGCTGAAATATCCGTTTTTTTTTTCTATACTTACTGCATATCCTAATACAATAATGATGATTTAGTCTGAACAAAGGATGTATGTGAAAATAAGCTTTCAGAGTTCAGACGCTTGAAGCTAGTAATCAAAAGTAATATTTAAGAAAATATATATATTTAGGTTTTTCACTTCCTTTTACATGCTGCCACTATAAATGAATATTTACTTTAAGTTAATTGATATATTAAATTTCTAGGTGTTTTTTTAAATTCTATATTTCCGATGAATGGTCTTAGAAAGATTTTACACAGAACATTCTCTGTGCATGACTTATTAAGAAAGGAAACCTAAAAATGCAATACGGGTATTTCAAAATAAAATCCTTTCTGGTGTGAAAGGATTCATTGATTTTATTAAGCTTTCCTTTGCCTTGTAATACAAGGTGATTTAATGGGATGGAACTAAGTCTATCAATAAATATAACTGGTATTCATGATGTACAATGAACTCTTCTTTTCCCTAAAGTTTATGTATCACTTTGAAAGGCCAAGGCTATTAAAGCACTCCCTGATTGCTTGTCTTAATTTTGCTGAGGATTGCATATGATCTTAGTAATAAGTAAACTGTTTTCTGATTTTTCCTTGGTGTTTTTTTTTTTCTTTTTTTCTTGCAGCAATGACAGTGCATGTTCTCAAAAATATAGGAAGGTCCAGATATAAATAGTAACTTAAAGTTCCTGCTGTACTTAAAAAAAAAAAAAAAAATCATGTGGCCCTTTCAATATTTGAACTGCTAGGCAATGACATCTATAGTTTCATCTTTTTTTAATCTCATAGAAATAAATATGACACTTTAAATATGTAAATATATTAGGTAATGCTATTATTTATGACTCTCTTAACATGATTTAAGTTGTAGCTTTGTCACTAGAAATATTTTAAAGGTAATCTATATTCACATTGCCTGTGTTATGCTTTTTAAAGTTTGTATACATCAGATGTATATTTTTGGTTTGGCATAAGCTACTATTGTAATTTTTCTTGGCATTTTGTTCATAAAAAATTTTTTGAAGGAATGGTAATTTCTCAAGGATTGTGAATAAACACATTTTTACATTTAAAAATAATAAATTATTTGATTATTACTAGTTTTGCTCTATAAACATGTAATAATTCTGACTGATATAGGAGATATAATTATTTTATTAAATCTGCTATGAAGGGGATCCCTGGGTGGCGCAGCGGTTTGGCGCCTGCCTTTGGCCCAGGGCGCGATCCTGGAGACCCGGGATCGAATCCCACATCGGGCTCCCGGAGCATGGAGCCTGCTTCTTCCTCCGCCTGTGTCTCTGCCTCTCTCTCTCTCTCTCTCTGTGACTATCATAAATAAATAAAAAAAAAAATTAAAAAAAAAAAATCTGCTATGAAGACAAAAGGAGTGAATTAGGAAAGCAGGATAGAACTAAATTTGAAAATGTTTGTGCTTTAACTGCTAAGGAAAGATACTAATTTTCTTGTTTTATATATTTATAAAAAACACTGGATATAACATTTTTTATTCAGCAGATATTAGAGAATCTACTGTGTCTGATAGGGTTTTAGGGACATAGTAGTAAAAAGACATACGATGTACAACCTCTTTTGCCTACAGTCTAATAAGAGAGACAAGACAGCATAATAACAAACAAACATATAAATAAGAAAACCACAGAATACAACTAGGAAATATACAAGATGATAAGAAGCAGGATAGCTGGGGACCAAGTGCCTACTTTGGTAGGTCAAGAGAGTCTTCTCTGAGATAACATTTGAGCTGAGACCTAACTGTTGAGCAGGAACCAACCTTAACTTTAAAAGTTTGGTGAAGCATGTTTATAAAGCTCCTGAGGTATAGAGAATATTTACTATGTTCTGAGAATGAAAAGACCACTGGGACTGAAGCATCGTGAGGTAGAGTAATATGAAATTATTTTGGAAGGGTATTTAGGGGCCAGATCATGTAAGGTTTTGTAGACCATAGTTAAGAGCTAATTTTATTTGATGTGTAAAGCCACTGACTTTTTTTGTAAGCCAGAGTGTACAGTGATAAGATTTGCATTTTTTAAAAATTCCTCTAGCTGCTCTGTAGAGAACGGTTATACAAGAGGACAAGAGTGTATGTATAATACTTACAATGGGACGTGGTGTGACTTGAGTTGATAATGATGATAGGAATGCAGAGCTAATAAACCTCAGAGGTAGAATTAACAAAATTTTCTGATGGGTTAGATATGGAGGCAAAAGAAGGGGTGAAATCTAAGATAACTAGGGGTAATGCATCCAGCATGGTACCCTGGCGACCTTGCTCACTGCATACCTATATAGCTACTCTCAACCATACTCCAACCCAAATCTTGACAAAGCCCTGTAATCCTCCCTGGACCATGGCAAGATAGGCAGTCTTTGAGATGTGACAATGCCATTTATCATCAGCTCCTCTGTCTTGCAAGAAGGCTGCTATGGGGCAATTTCTTATCCAACTCCCTGGTTCTAGAGAAGCAGGGATTTCCACCTCACTCCCATTCACTACAGATATAATCTAATAAAACTGCTTGGCTGGAGTTTAGAGTTGGCTCTTCAATAAGAGAGCTACCTTCCATTTATGTGTCATTTGGCCTCCCTGGTCCAATGTCTTAGGGACATCTCTAGTGACCAGGGATGTGGGACACTGACTCCATGCTGATTTAGCTTTTGCTATCTGTGTAAGTAATAAAACTAAGTCTATTCGAGCTCATTGGTCTCCTTGCTGGTTAAACCTATGGAAATGTGACAGCCAACCTAGCAGCTACAACTATGCTTGACAATAACTTAGTTTCTAACTTAATAAATATAGTGGAAAGAACAGATTTAGGAAGGTAAAGGAAATTAAGAGTTCTGTTTTGGAAGTCAAATTTGAGGTTTATGAGAAATTTGAATGAAAACATCAAGACAGTGATAGGATATATGTCTGTAGTTCAGAAAAGGTAGAGATACAAGTTCAGAAGTCATTAGTAGGTAAATGGTATTTTAAGTCATTATACTAGGTAAGATCACCCTGGGGAAGAATATAGGCAGAGAAGCCCAACTAAGTGTTGATAGTTAGAGGTCAGGGGTAGAGAAACAACCAGAAGAAACAGATTCAGGAGGGATGCAGAAACCAAAGAATGTGCTATTACAGGAACTACTTGTGACCATGTGCCACCATATGGAGTGAGGAACATGGAAAATGAGCCAATATGCATTGAGGGGCAGAGCTGAAGGCATCTTAATCCCCAGCCACAGCCTCTGCCTGGGGTTTCTGGCACTCCTCCCTTAGAGTAAGCAGCCAAAGAATAGTTCTTTCCTTTCTTCAGAAAGAGTTTCAAAGAACATGGTTACAGAATTAAACTTTGACTTTATTATATGTAAGGGCGCTGTTAAAATTTCAAATTCATGGAATTTAAAAAATGTGTGGTACATAAAAATCAATTTAATATTTGGTGAGAAAACTGAAAAAGAATTCTAAACATAGCAATGGTTCATTAAAATGTCCAAAATATTGGTTTTAGATGCTGAATATACATAAGGAGAACTGTATTTTTGGAAATAAACACTATTATTCTACAGAAAGGAAATCATAGCAAAGGTGTTATTGTTCAAATAAAGCTTCCATATTAAAACCACAATGATTCATAGACATTGCTCCAAAACACATTACAGTAGCACTCCAGTACTGCAGGTACCAACAGGCTACACTGCCAGTAACAACCTGCCCATAGCCTTGACCTTGAAAACAAATGGCTGCTTGTGAAATAATATGACCAAACCAAGAGATGGTTCCTTACAAAACAAAACATAGAACTAAAAGCAAGCATAAAAAGAAAATAATATAACCTTGAGAACACTATTCCTTCATCACCAAAGATACTTTTCGTACATTAGTCCTCACAGATATATACTCAAATACACTTAAACATTCTTCATACATCTAGGAATGCAACAGATGACTAAATCAATGACTAATACAATTTAAAGACTTCAAAATGATAATAAGAGATCCCAAATTTGACAACAGATGACAGTAATATACTAATAAACTATGAAGTCTCTATAAAACATTTACAGATTTCTTCATCCTTCATGATTCTCCTCTTAGCTGTGTTCACAATTCATTTTCATCCATTTCTGTAGGAGAAGTGTTTTGGGTGAAGCAGGATGAGTAACTGCCATACTCAGGAATGGGCTTCTGTATTGGCCAGTTGTTTTCTTGTAAGAGTGATCTTGGAGACAAAATAAATTGAGTTTCAAAAAATTCTAATGACTCTCCATCTTCCTTCTCTATCAGGAACTGATACTCACCAAATCTGACCATGCACTTGTAAGGCAGGTCTATTTTATTTAGGTAACACAGCTCCTTGTTGTCCACAAGCAGGCTGGTCTTCTTACTCATATTTTTAATTTCAAAAGAGAGAACTGAACTATCAAACTTTTTAAACAGCTGCAGAGAAAACTGAACTCGGGAAACCTGTTTGTCCTGAAAGGTATAACGACAGACGTTGGAATTTCGGCCAAATTTCACTACTTCACTGGAGGGAAGTTTTTCTCGGTTATAAAACCTTATTGATTGGAATATTCCATTTTGCAGCTGGCCAGGATGGTAAACAGTTATCTGGAGACAAGTTACTGTCTCTTCTGTGTCAGCATCTTCAAAATTGGACATCATGTGTTTCAGAATCTGATCTGCCTGCAATAATCAAAACAGCATGTTAGTTTACTCCCATATTTCAGGCATCAAAGTCTTTAATTTTAATTCTTTGATGAAAATCTTCTGATAGGTGATTTATTTAGACTTTAAGAAGACAATACACAGAATACTTTCAATTAACAATTAACACAAATGTGAAATTTTACACCAACTCCCATGAGATCTGGTGTATTAACTTTTTCTATCTCTATTTCTCACTTCTAGTTTGACAATAAGACCATACATAAAATCTGGACAATAATAAGGAATGCTAGTCAATAACAAAGTGATTTGGCAGGGGTATAAAGAAACGTCAGTTCCTTTCTCATTTAAATAGAGTGACTTGGCCCAGAGAAAACATGACAGTTATATTTTTTAAATCAGGAATAAATATCTTTGGTTTGAATGCCCTCAGAGGATATACACATAAAGAAAACCTACAGTTTATTAACTAGATTATAATTAGATATATTACGAATTTTAAATCCTGATTAAAGAAATTCAAAAATTATAAATAATTGCAACATTTAAATATGCTTTACATCCTCACTTAGATTTCTAGTAGGTAAAGGATTAAATATAATAAATGCTTAGCTAAGATAGAGAAGCAAGCTAAGTGTCCATCAATAGATGAAAGGGTAAAGAAGATGTGGTGTACACACACACACACACACACACAGGAATATTATGCAGCCATAAAAAAGGATGAGATTGCACCATCTGCAACAACTAGGATGAACCTAGAAGGTATTATGCTAAATGAAATAAGTCAGACTGAGAAAGACAAATACCATGTGATGATACTCATATATAGAATCTAAAAACAAATAAATAAACAAATAAAAAGCAGAATATGACCTACAAATACAGAGAATAAATTGATAGTTGCCAGAAGGGAGAGCAGTGGGTTGGGCAAAATGAGTGAAGGGGAGTGGGAGATAAAGGCTTCCAGTTACAAAATGAGTAAGTCACAGGAATAAAAGGCACAGCATAGGGAATACAGTCAATAATACTGTAACAGAAAGGGAGACAGAACATAAAGACTCCTAACTCTAGGAAATGAACTAGGGGTGGGGTGAATGTGTGACGGGCACTGAGGGGGACACTTGACGGGATGAGCACTGGGTGTTTTTCTGTATGTTGGTAAATTGAACACCAATAAAAATTAATTTATTAAAAAAAAAGATTTTATATATTCATTCATGAGAGACACACAGAGAGGCAGAGACACAGGCAGAGGGAGAAAGAAGCAAGCTCCCTGCAGGGAGCCGGGACTTGGGGCTTGATCCCAGGATTGAGGATCACGACCTGAGCCAAGGCAGATGCTCAACCACTGAGCCACCCAGATGCCCTAGTAATTGCTTTAAAAGTTGATTTTATAATTTTAAATTAGATATTACATAAGTTAGTTCTATAGTTTGCACTCCTACTGGAATTATTTACTTTTATCAATTGTTCCTAATGACTGGACAAACTTTCATTAACCACATTCTAACTGCTGTTAAGAGTTAACAGCATCAAAAAAAAAAAAAGAGTTAACAGCATCCCTCTCGAGCTCTTGGCCCTGTGGTGCCTTCCACCTACACTTGCTTACATGTATCTTTAAAAATCAGGGGAGTAGGGATCCCTGGGTGGCGCAGCGGTTTGGCGCCTGCCTTTGGCCCAGGGCGTGATACTGGAGACCCCGGATCGAATCCCACGTCGGGCTCCCGGTGCATGGAGCCTACCTATGTCTCTGCCTCTCTCTCTGTGACTATCATAAATTAAATTTTTAAAAAAAGAGCCATTTACATAAAAAAAAATAAAAATCAGTGGAGTAAAGTAGTATTACAGGATAATTAACAAAATCTTTGAGAGATTATTCTGATACAGAACTGCCATTCAAAACTAATTTATTTCAAAAGAATTAAATGCACACAATTCAAAAATTGATACAGTAAAAAAAGGATTTTTAAAAAGAGTATCTTCTGAGGATGCCTGAGTGGCTCAGTTGGTTGGACTGCTGCCTTCAACTCAGGTCATGATCTCTGGCTCCTGGGCTGGGCTTCCTTCCCTGCTCACTGGAGAGACTGATTCTCTCTCTCTCTCTCTCTCTCTCTCTCTCTCCCTTGGCCCCTCCCCAATGCTCATTCTCTCTCAAATAAATAAAATCTTAAAAAAAATAAAAAGACTGCCTTCCCTCCACCCCAATCCTTCTAGAGTCAACCACTGTAAAAGTTGCTTTTATTCTTAAACAAATTTTCTTTATACAAGCATAACTATGGGTGTGCTCATAGACGCAAACACCTGTTTCTACACATAGAGAAAAATTTTTCTTACACAAATAGGAATATACTATATTTAGTTCTAGACCTTGCATTCTTAAATTAATAATACAAATAGGTGATTTGTTACCATATCCACACATACAGACATGCCTTATATTTAAACAGCTACACAGCAGTTGAGCATCTACCTTCAGCTCAGGATGTGATCCTGGAGTCCTGAGATCGAGTCCTGCATCAGGCTCCCTGCAAGGAGCCTGCTTCTCCCTCTGCCTGTGTCTCTGCCTCTGTGTCTCTCTCATGAATAAATAAATAAAATCTTAAAAAAATAAATAGCTACACAGAATTCCTTTAATCTAGCATGGTGATAAATTACACCAATAGAGTGAGCTGAGTATTCCCTGCATTACTTAAAAACTGTTTAGGGTCTGGAAATCAATAATCTTAAGTGAAGCTGATTTGTGGTTTTGTCTGCCATCTATATTAGATGTTAGTATCAGAACTATTATGCCAGTTTAAAAAAAACAGAATGCTTTCCTTTTCTTTCTATGCTTGCTATTTACTTTTAGTATATGATCTTTTCTCCTGTTTTGCAAAATTATGGTGCTATTTTTTCTTTTTAAAAATTCTTTAGTGAAATTCAATTTAGTTAACTTATACTGTATTATTTATTAGTTTTAGAGATAGAATTTAGTGATTCATCATTTGCATATAACACCCAGTGCTCATTTACATCAAGTGTCCTCCTTAATGTTCATCACCCAATTATTCCTTCCCCTACCTACCTCCGCTCTAGTAATTGTCAGTTTGTTTCCTAGAGTTCAGCATTTCTCTCTTTTTATTTTAAAGATTTTAATTATTTATTTTTACAGAGAGAAAGTGTGTGCACAAGCGGGGGATAGGTAGAAAAAGAGACACTACAGGGCTCCCTGGGGGTTCCCTCCCACAACCCTGGGATCATGACCTTAACCGAGTGAGCCACCCAGGTGCTGGAGTTCAGCATCTCTAATGCTTTGCCTATTTTCATCTTATTTTATTTTTCCTTCCCTTCCCCTATGTTCATCTGTTCTGTTTCTTAAATTCCACACGAGTGAATGCTAAAAATCAAACTCAATTTATTCAATTTTTCAACAAATGTTATAGCTAAGCAAAATTCCTTTTTTACTGATTGGGAAATATATCTTTAATTTTAAATTTACTTTTGTCATATACTCTTTTTTGGACATTATTACTTCATATCACATTACCCAAGCAGATAAGACATGCCCAACTAGAAGCAGAAAATATGAGAGGAACCCTCAAAATCGCCAACAATGGTAAAAATTACTATGAAACCAAGGCAGAAAGAAAAATCACACAATAGGTAGAATTGTGATTTGAAGATACTTTTTTAAAAAGAATTTATTTACTTATTTATTTATTTATTTATTTATGAGCACAAGCAGGGGGGAGTGGCAGGCAGAGGGAGAGGGAAAAGCATGCTCCCCACTGAGAAGGGATCCCAATGTAGGTCTTGATCCCAGGACCCTGGGATCATGACCTGAGCAGAAGGCAGACGCTTAACTGACTGAGCCACGCAGACACCCCTGAAAATAGTCTAATTATAATAATGAAGTCTCATTATTCAAGAAGCTGACAACATTAAAGAGAATACTTATAACAAATCATCAGATGATACAATTAATGGCTGACAAGAAAAGAATGAGCTGTTAACAAGTAAAGAACCTAAAAAGGAAAGGCAAGAATCTGTCAGTGATCTCAGGTTTATCTAGGAAACACTGTCATCAGTCTAGTTCATTCTTGGACTTTGGATAATGACAGTTCCAAAAGGACAACTGGATTAAAAACCATGGTGTAGAGCAGCCCAGGTGGCTCAGTGGTTTAGCGCCGCCTTCAGCCCAGGGTGTGATCCTGGAGACCCAGGATTGAGTCCTGTGTTGGGCTCTCTGCATGGAGCCTGCTTCTCGCTCTGCCTGTGTCTCTGCCTCTTCTCTCTCTCTGTGTGTGTGTCTCTCTCATGAATAAATAAATTAAAATCTTTAAAAAATATATAAAAATAAAAACCATGGTGTATTCTGGACACAGTTTTTTGGTAACACCCAAATTTTGTTTTCTATACTTCATATAACCAATTAGCTTAGAATTCATTCTTTTTGAACAAATCTACCACCAAGAAAAGTTTCTCTCATACAAGTTCTTATGCTGAGTTCTCAGGGTAGATATATTACTCACGTAAGGAAAAAAAAAAACTGGCATTCTGGTTTATCAAATCAGTGACTACAAATATCTTGGTGTGAATCAACTCTCAGGGTTTGATAAACTTTTGGGATCACAACTGTGGCCCTCCAAAATACTGAGGTAGATGGTAAAACTGTCAAATATTTGCTGCCCTTCCCTACCAGGCCTACACCTACTGGTTCTACTCCTTTAGAGAGATAATACTTCCCACCCCATTGACAACCATGTCAATGAAACATGAATAGAAGTGACACAGAAGCTTATTTCCAAGCAGAAGCTTTGAAAGCCACTGTGAGGTTCCACCAATCTTCTCTGCCTCTACCACATCGGCAGTCCCCCAAAGCAGCTCAGTCTCCATTCCAGAGGGAAGAGCCAAAGACAGAACCAAAAAGAACATGTAATATGAGCAAGAAATCAAATCTGCTCTTTTTAAGTCACTAGTTCCTGAAACCTAACGTAGTCTGGGCTGACATGCGTTCACCTAGCCAATGAAGGTATGAAATGATTGATAATCCTGACAGTTAACGGGGTTACTACTTACTGTATGCCCTTCACATGCCAGGTACACATATTGTCTCATCTTCAAAATAACCCTATGAATCACCACTTCACAGATGAGGGAGCTAAGTTTTAGAGGGTTAACCTGGGCTACTTAGCCAGGTTACAAACCCAGGTTCAAAGTCAAGATTCAAATAGAACAGAAAAACACCCTCTCTTACCCACAACAAATAAGGCTCCCTGTTACCAGTTATTCCACAAGCTCTAGCAGTTAATCTGTAGAGAGGAAGGCCATGCAAGCTTACTAAAACCAGCAAGACACCAACCTAGAATCTAGTGTTCGGGAGGGAAATATGTTGTTACTGCTGCCTCATAAGAGAAAGAGGCTCTGCAGCAGCATGTTACTATATTAGTTATCACTCAGTCTTTACCTATGGATGTTAGCATGGACCCAGTACTCACTAGTAATTGTTTGCAGGTTGTTTGGGGAGCTCCAAAATTGAATAAATCATGGTCACGGTCTCTAAACACAAGGAACTGAGAATTTGTTAATTTCCAGAGCTGCAAGTTCCCTTTACAAAGTGGCCTGAATCTCTGCCATTTCTGAGTGGTCAATAGAAAGACAGGAAAGACTGAAACGAACGACAAAAAAAACCTAAAATAGGGGATGCCTGGGTGGCTTAGCGGTTGAGCCCGTCTCCCTTTGGCTCAAGTCGCAATCCTGGAGTACTGGGATGGAGTCCCACATCAGGCTCCCTGAATGGAGCCTGCTTCTCCTCTCCCTATGTCTCTGCACCTCTCTTTCTCTCTCTCTCTCTCATGAGTAAATAAAATCTTAAAAAAAAAAAAAAACTTAAAACTAAGATTGGTAGATCTTTTTTATAGATGTTTTTAAAAAAGAAATCACTAGTGTACAAATGCTAAAAGGCAGCTTTTTGAAATCTGTTTGACATAAATTATCAAAGACAGAAGAACAATGAGGTTAAATACCAGTAACAGTGGTTACCTTGGGAGAGGGAAACGGGTCAGGGGTAGAAAGAAGACTGTTCATTGTATACCCTGTATCTGTGAAATTGTATACCATGTGTACTTAATATCTAACCAAACATAAAACAAATATTTTCTTTACAAAATTACAAACCATGTGATTCTTATGGAATTACATGGAGGTGGAGATTAGCTAAGTATTGAAATGGGAAACTGTGATATCTGACATCAAAAAGTTGTAAAACAGGGTTCACCTGGCTGGCTCAGTTAGTAGAGCATGCAACTCCTGATCTCAGAGTCCTGAGGTCTAGCTCCACGTTGGGTATAGAGTTTACTTAAAGAAAAAGTTGTAGGGATCCCTGGGTGGCACAGCGGTTTGGCGCTTGCCTTTGGCCCAGGGCGCGATCCTGGAGACGGGGGATTGAATCCCACGTCGGGCTCCTGGTGCATGGAGCCTGCTTCTCCCTCTGCCTGTGTCTCTGCCTCTCTCTCTCTCTCTCTCTCTTTCTGTGACTATCATAAATAAATAAGAAAGAAAGAAAGAAAGAAAGAAAGAAAGAAAGAAAGAAAGAAAGAAAGAAAGAAAGAAAGAAAGAAAGAAAGAGTTGTAAAACGTTGCGATGATATCTGATACACAGTAGCATCTACATTCAGAAATGAACTACAACAAATAGATAAATATATAGAAATAAAAATGAGCCCCGCTATCAAGAACTTTATCACAGAAAGCATAATACAGAAGGTGAGTGCTCCATCCTTGAGTGTCAGAAGAAGAGTAAACCTCTCCTTTGCTGGTTCCTCCTCTCCAAGGAAATAAAGGATATATATGTATAGAGGTGTTATGTGCAAAAACATGCTCTCTATGCCTGCTCACACTCCCACACCCCCCATGCTTACTACTCTCCCTCCACCTCTCTATCTCTTACACACACACACACACACACACACACACACACACCACCCACCCCTCCCAAAGTTGGGCAAAGCCAATAAAGAGATGTGATACCCTAACATTGCAAAAAACTGTTTGAACCTCAACTGTCATGAACAAAAAGATATTTTTGCTCAAAGGAGGAACCAGGTGTCCAAGCAGTTTAACAGAAAGTCTGGTGCCCCTGGGTGGTCATGCATGCCAAGAGGACTCTCATGCTTTAAGTTTGTTTTTTAAGATAAGATCTACTGCAATATTGGAGTGTGTTCTGAGCAATGTGTTAAGGAAGGTATTCTAAAAGTTTTACTTTCATCCCTCCTCAGCTCCCACTATCAATAATCTCAAGAGAAAGTATGACTTTTGTCTTGTTGCAAGTAGCCTTTTTTCAAAGGCTCTCCCCGCCACCAACACTCAACACTGAGCTCATAGGAGAGAAGAGAAACTCTGAAGCACAGCAAAAGACAGGGCACTCCTCCTGACCAACCTCCCTCCTGACCACCTTCCTCCTGACCAACTCCCCCACACTGGGGTCATCACCCCAGTGTGGATTCGAAGACATCTGTGAACTCTACTACTGTTCAGCAGAATCAACTCTTAAATAATAGGTTTTTGGGGAAAAAAAAAAAAAAAAAGGTCGTGAAAACCAAAAAGAGCAAGATAAAAACCATGAGAGAGCTCACTTTTCCCCAAAGACAGTGTCTTCTTTGTCCCGCTCTGTCTGAGGAGCCTGTACGCAATCAGATTTGCAGAGTCCAGCTTCTTCGGTGGCTGGGGACATCCGCTATGAGGTACAGCGTGGGTTCTGGCTTCCGGAGGATTTGGGAAATTCCTCATTTCAATCTGAAAGCTGGGAAGTCCCAGAAAACAGCCGATTACCCTATTTTTCTAGGGAACAGCTAAGGTTAGGAGGCCAGGGCCGGAAGACCCCGCAGCAGAGAGCTCCAGGGAGCCCGCGGCCCCGTAGCCAAGTCCCTGCAGGTGGGAAGGGGCCTGGGGGACGCCCGGGGTTCACGCCCATTGCTGTGAGCTACACTTGATAAACGGAATTCTTCTTTGTTTTCTGATTGGGGGGGGGGGGGTGGAAACACCTTGCAAAGCACAGAAAAGCACAAAGAAAACACACCCCATCTTCTGGTATTTCCTTTCAGTATTCCCCCCATCGCATTTATAAATATTCCTAAATTTTATAAAGCTGGGGCCGTGCTGTAATTGCTCAAGCGCCCCCGCGCGCTGGGCCGGCGGGAGCAGGGGGTGTGACTTTCTATAGCGCACCCCGAAAGGCCCCTACACAAAGAAAGCTTCCCCCTCGGGGCGAAACAGACCAGACACCGTCCGCACTTCACCCCCAGACCGCAGCCCGCCCGGATACCTCGCGGCCGGGGAGTCGGCGAACTGGCTTCCCCAGCCCGGCTTCGCTTTTCCAGGCCCCGCGCGAGACTACAGGGGGCCTGCGCCGAGGCTGGAGTCCGCCGACCGTCGGGGCCCCCCGCGCGCCCCCCGCCGCAGCTCCAGGGGGCGCCAGACCGCGCTGGGAGC
Source organism: Vulpes lagopus (assembly GCF_018345385.1). Lineage (NCBI taxonomy): Eukaryota > Metazoa > Chordata > Mammalia > Carnivora > Canidae > Vulpes > Vulpes lagopus. Next base: position 108,135,787 of record NC_054829.1, read on the forward strand.
CCAGGGGAGGGGGCGGGGCCGAGGCGGGGGCGCGGAGGCGGCCGGGGGCGCGGAGGCGGCCGCGTCCGCACCGCTCCTCCAGCTCCCGGCGAAGCGCTCCCGCTAGACGCCCCGAAGCCTTTATAAAGGCCGGAGCGTGGCGCGGCGGTTCTCAGGCCCCGCCCCCCCCCGCCCCCCGCGCGCCCCCCTCCGCGCCCCCTCCCCTCTCCGCCGGGCGTGCGAGGCTGCTGACGCGGGGTGCGCGAGAAGCCCCGCCCCCTGACGGTCTTTCTGAGGTTCCAGGCCAGGTTTGAAGCGCAGTGAAACTGGCGAGTACCTTACCTCCCCAAACAGGTGGCCCCTCAGAAGGATGTGGCTAGTGAGCTAGAGCTTGGAAAGGGAGCGGAATCGCTTCAACGCCCTGTCCCCGCCCTGTGCCGCCCTACCTCGAGTGTTGGCCCGGGACGGGGCGGGGGAGGGCGGAGAGTTGAACTGACTTCCTAAACAGGCGAGGTGCACGGCCTGTAGGAGTTCATTTAGTCCCTACGGGTGAGTGACCTGCAGCCCTCAGGGTGGCTAAGTGTCCCGTTGAGCCAGGGCAGAGACCGGGTTTGGGGTGCCGCAGAGCTCCTAGTCAGCACTCACCCTACACCAGAGCAGCCCAGGGCTTCCCCCGCCGCCCCACCCACCTGGAGGGATCTCTCACTCAGCATCCAGAGTCTGGGGTTCCGCACGCATAGGCTGGTGCAAGGTGCATTGAGAAACACTTAACCCGCCCAGGAGTCCTTTATGGCCTCCAGTGGAAAAAGTAATAGTATTTTTCTGCCTCAGGGAGAAGGTTCGGAATAAACTACAGGTGGAGGAACTTAAAGACAATCAGTGTCTAGAGCGGGGTACGAGTAAGACTCTATATCGAGAGTGAAAGACTGAGGAGAGAGGACAAAGCTAGCAGTGACCAAGGTTAAACTGGCCCACTTACCTCAGAGCTTCGGAATCTACCCACCAATTCTGGAAACTACTCATCTGTCTGGATTTTGACCCTGATTTGCAGGAGAGTTGCTCCTTTGCAGGTCAGTTTCACTGGCCGTAAACCGACATTGATACTTGCTACTTCCCCATCTGATAGATTCTTTGAGGGGGTTAAATTTTGACCTCTCAGAGTTGGTTAGGTATAATTAGGAACCATAAACCTGAGGAAGGAAGAGTATGACTACAGAGGAAGCAGATTCCTGTAAGGCTGCAATTTTGTTTGTTAATCATCAGCATTTATTATTTCTTCTCTGGAGTGGAGATAGCTGGAGTATCTTCTTTCAGCTGAAGAACATTAGAGCATGTAGAAGGTAAGATACACAACTTAACTATACCAGTAAACCTAAACAATAAAATAACATTATCAGAATTGTAGTTTCTGATCTCCAGCCTTTGATATTAAGATTTGAAAATGCTTTATAAGTGGCAAAGGACTAGTATAGTAGATGCTATTAATAGCACGAATAAAGAAAATGCAACAATTGCCAAAATTTATGATGCTGAATATTATTCCATGTTGCTGTTCCCTTATATTATTCCTAGGCTACCGATTTAGGAAGAGATTAAAAGGAACCTTCAGGGAAATGGATATCTCATAAGTCAGGCTAGAATTGTTTATCAAGTCAAAATAGAAGAAAATAATAGGCAGATATGTTGTTGATTCTGAAAAGAGTGATTTACTGTTTGAACTATCCGTGATGAATCATTTAATGTAAAAATAACATAAAATGCCCACAATCTAGTATATTTTTACAAGGAAAGAATCTTAAAATTAGTTTTAGATACTTTCAGTAGCCCATTTTTAGCAGATATACCTGAAAGCCTATTGCATTTCACTAAGATCAAAAAATAATTTGTGGTAATACAGTCACACCTTAGAGAAGGAAAAAAAGAAGCATTGCTTGTTTTTGTTGCTTGCTGGTAATTGGGTTATATGAAACCCACCTTCTATTCAATACACTCTAACCCGCCTGGATGCGCTCTAACTCTCCACTGCCCAGCTCAGATGCTCAGATTTGGGGTAACTCAGCTCAAGAGTGCCTCACTCCACTGCTGAAGCTCTCTACCAACCTATGAAAATACTTCGAATTACTTGAAACAACTCACTTAACTTTTTCCATTATTCTCCAAAGGAGGGAGACAAGTGGATACCCAAAGTGTTGAGATTGAGACAAAGGAAAGCTAGTGTGGACTTCTCTTCCTTCTCCCTATTCCTGGAGTCAAGTGACTATGATTAAAACAAACAACTTAGATTTATGCGGAAAGATCTGCGAGATGCACTACTAAAGAAAAAAATCAAAGTGCTGAACAAAGATGCTGCCATTTGTGAGGGAAAAAAAAACAACCTGTCTATAAATGAATGAACTATCTGCAAAGAAAGCTAAAAACAGAATGATTAGGGATCCCTGGGTGGCGCAGCGGTTTAGCGCCTGCCTTTGGCCCAGGGCGCGATCCTGGAGACCCGGGATCGAATCCCACGTCGGGCTTCCGGTGTATGGAGCCTGCTTCTCCCTCTGCCTATGTCTCTGCCTCTCTCTCTCTCTCCCTCCGTGACTATCATAAATAAATTAAAAAAATAAAAAATAAAAATAAATAAAAACAGAATGATTAATCTGAGAAAAATAATTTGGAGGGAGAAGGCAGCCAATCCATGTGGGGAGGTATTTTTCACTGTGTGCTTTTTCATACTATTTTGTCTCATTTGCATGCATTATGGTTACACACACACACAAAAAACCCAGCTTTTAAAAGAAGAGCCAAGTAAGAGAAGCCTCCCAAGAGATAGGTTTCAATGTTCTAATGCCTCAGTATTTCTCAAAAGGTGGAAGGCTGCAGTAGAACTCAGGTTCCCAAGAGTGTGGTCAGAAGGTAAGGTTGAAATTAGAGCCTGTGCTCTCTGAATGGAGCCTGTTTCTCCCTCTGCCTCTCTCCCTCTGTGTCTCTCATGAATAAATAAATAAATAATCTTTAAAAGAAAAAAAAAAAAGAAAGAAATTAGAGCCTGTGAAGGCAGGGCACCGGATGGTGGAGGAGGAAGAGTCAGCCTGTTCGGGGCCATCTGTTCTGCGCCTCCCTGGAGGCAGTTGTGGGAAAGTTCCGGTGGTAAGCAGGGTTCTAAGATAGCCCCTAAAATACCAACCCACTGGTAAAAGCAATTTATATAACCTCCTCCCCTTGAGTGTGGGCAGACCCTGTGAATATGATGGGATATCACTCCTATGAGTGGGTTTCTAATCATTTGTTTTTGAGAGATAATTCAAAGGGAAATTATCTAGCTGGGCTGGCCCTAATCACGTGAATCCTCAAAAGGGACTGAGCCCTTCAGAGAGGGAGAGACACACGCCCAGACTGACCAGGAACTGCCTATGGAAACCACATGGCAAGGAACAACAACTAAAATTCTGCCAACAATCTGAATGAGGCTTGAAGGAAACCCCAACCCTCTGATTAGAACTCTAGCATGCCCTACTATAATGGGCCCAGACTTCTGACCGACAGAAACATAGAAATAATAAACGGGTGCTGGGTGTTTTTGTTTTTGTGTATCATAGAGCCTTTATTATTTTTTCCTCTAAATTTTTAAATATTATATAACATCCATGTTTGAGTTACCATTTACAGATATTTAAAATACATCTTCATGGGGCACCTGGGTGGCTCAGTTGGTTGAGCACCCATTTTTTATTTTGGCTCAGGCCTCGGTCTCAAGGTCATGAGATTGAGCAGTGGGTCAGGCTCAGCGCTAAACAGGGAATTTGCTTGTCCCTCTCCTTCCCCCTGCTGGTGCACACGTGTGCTGTCTCAAAAAATAAATAGAATCTTTTTAAAAAATAAATAAAATGCATCTTCATTTAGAAATATTTTACATTTTGTCTATAGAACAGATAATTGAATGAGTGCTGCTTTAAGCTGCTAAATTTGTGGTTATTTTTTATGCAACAACAGAACACTAGTATAGTTTTTTTTTTTTGTTAGAAGAGCTCAGTGGTGGGATCCCTGGGTGGCTCAGCGGTTTAGCGCCTGCCTTTGGCCCAGGGTGTGATCCTGGAGACCCGGGATCGAGTCCCACATTGGGCTCCCTGCATAGAGCCTGCTCCTCCCTCTGCCTGTGTCTCTGCCTCTCTCTCTCTCTCTCTCTCTCTCTCTCTCTCTCTCTCTCTGTCTCTCATGAATAAATAAATAAATAATCTTTAAAAAAAAAAAGATATCAGTGGATTATAAGAGTTCCCAGTAGATCCTGGTACTAATACCCCATTATGAGATCTTGTGGCTTTGTAAACAGGAAAAGGGCCAGTTTGGGAGGGTTACATTATTTCTGTCAGATATCCTCTAAACCAAGTAACTTAATCTTTCTTGTTCAGTCTAAATTTTGTCATATAGTACTCCTTACTGGTGTAATTTTTAGTAAAAAAGTAAAAATCCAAAAACCTCCCCCCTCCTTTAGTATTACTGAAGTCCTTACTAATACTTACTAATACTTAATAATACTTAATATTTACAATGCATTTGTTAGTGCTTCTTGATTAATTTTTAAGATTTAAGGAATCGCTAGCATCCTAACAAATAACATTTTATACTACTAAGGAGGGATCAGAAGCTATACATTATTTAATTTATAATTCAGTGATTTTATTTTCTCATAAAAAAAATGTTGCCTTGGAGAAATGCCATACTTGGAATAAGTTCTCCATCTATCCTCTATTTCTAGTTTTCTTTTGATGTTTACCATAATTGCGGTTCCAACTAAGTACAGAATTCTGGGAAGAAAGTTCCAGAATGACATTCTGGCCATGTCCCCATAGAAATGTCTCTATTACTTGCTCTTTGTGGCCTTTAAGTTTATTATATAATTAATTATATAATATAATTAAAGGGTAAAGTTAGTTTTGAGATCATCTTGCTTCAACCCTGAAATAACTTCAGAAGTGTAACCCCCTCTGAAAGTAGGCTCCATGTGCATATTTTATTTAACCTAGGCTTAGATGGAAAGGTTCTCTTTCTACTCTACTTATTTCTTACTTTTTTGTATTTAAAAATATTCCACCTGCCTTCTGCCACCACTTCACTGATTTTGTTCCTGTTAAAGCTATCTTTGACTTACTATACTAGCCAAGCCAGTGGACACTTTTCTGTCGTCACCTTTTTTCACTTCTCTGTTCCATTTAGTGCTGTTGACCACTCCCATTTTGAAATGGAGCCCTAACATGAGTTTGTCTGTTGATAATAGATCAAAAACAATGCCATGTTCATTGCTTCTTACTGACATTTCTCTTTCCTTGGCCCTCAGAGGACTGTCTCTCCATTCTGACTTAATTCAAATAAGGAGGTTCCTTGGACTTTGTTTAAAAGAAGAATCTTCTCCGTAGTAATACAACTCCCAGAATACATCTCACCAAAGCCATCCCTAAAGGGGTGTGTCCTATGGTGCAAAACTGCTGAAAGTCCCAGAGTTGAATTACACAATCGGATTCTGAGACAATGACAGACTATTTTCTTTCAAATTTCTACTTCCTGAAACCGAGGCTGTTTATGAGAAACAGTGTATTTCAGGGAGATTGTGCTAAAATTAACCGTTTTCAGAGTTAGATTTGCTGGCAGTATAAGTGCTTACTTATCCTTTTCTTCGAGACAAAGGTGAGTATCAGCCTTTAAATGACAAACCACAGATGTGGGTACAAAAGATGGTATAATGTATAGACAGTATTTTTTTGAACTGTGACCTTGTTTCTAATTCCTGATCTTGTTTACATTTAAATAACTTTAAAGCTCTAAGAATACTTGCACTTCTAAAAATGCCACAGAAAGGGGTTGAGGGTTGGGAAGAGGAAGGACCAGTAAATGTAGATTTCTAGGGAAAGGAGAAAAAGACCTGTTTTTTTTAAGAAGATGTGGGGATTTTTAAAGAAAGCTTTAATAAGAAAGTCCTATGTCAAGGAGCTTGCTACTGGACACCTGATTTTGTCACTGAATCAAGATGTTTGATTAAACCATTAAGAGAGGTAGGCTCACTTATGTGAAAAAGTAACCTGGGACTTTTGCCTCAAGTACATATGTAATCATAAGACAAGCCTTCACTTGTATGATGACCTCACTGATTTTTCCAGGAAACAGATAAGAGTGGAGAATTACTCTTTTCATATGGGAAGAACTGACAGGAATTCTGGGCATGATGAAGCATTATGTACACAGAAGGGATCTAGAAAAATTAAATTCTTTCACGCTTTATGCAAAAGAGTCCCTTCATTAACACATTTTTTTATTTGAAATCAGGGCTCTAAATCACTTTGGAAAGCCACAAATTATGACCTTTAAGATAGTTTGGGACTTTCAGGTGGGTGAGAGTGCAGAGGCAGTAGTGTCAGGAAGGAGGGAATTTATGTCACAACATAATGGCCCCTCTAGAATATTTATTTCTATCTCCCTCTGTCTTTTCTTTCTACTTAGTGCAGCTACTGTTCTTATGAGAAGCAATATCTGCTTTTGGTTAGCTGATACCTCATTGTTAAAAACATTTTAAATTCCTTAACACATAATCACTGTTGCTGTTCGAGTCTCTGCTGTTGTCTCTATGTGATGCTTCAGCATAGTCTCCACCCTCTTTAGTTTTTCCTCTTTCCTTCTTGGCCTCAAACACAATTGAATTATATAGAGCATTAGTAATTGTACCATAGAAGCTGTGCACCTCTTTCTAGACGGGGTGTCATCATATTACATGTCTGTATGGTGAGCACGATTTTGGGTCGGGGTGGATATAGATCAACTTACCACCTGAGAGACACACCAACCAGACCTCAACAAATGCCAAGTCAAGCCGTTATATCCACTGATCAAAATAATTTACTTCTCTCTTTCCACCTCCTCCTTCCAAACTCTGTCAACCTGCAGCGTCAAGAGAAACAAAATATTTAAAATTATTCTAGCAATAATTTACTCGCCATCTCAAATATCTTTTGAATCCAAGATGAATAAATTCCCCAAGTTCTCTCCCAACAAGACACCAGAATTTTATAGTACCCTTCACTAGCATGAAGGATGGCTAGTCATGTTAGGGTGGCTGGTGTTGGGAGCAACAAAGAATTTTACAAAGAGTGGGGCAATAAGCAAGGGAGAGTTTATTCACTCTCCAAGGGAGGATAAGGGCCAGACATCAAGAGAGATGTTAGCCTGAGTTTCTTTTAGGCTGGACCTTTTAAGGTTGTTTTTTTTTTTTTTTTAAAGATTTTATTTATTGATTCATGAGAGACACAGAGAGGCATAGACACAGGCAGAGGGAGAAGCAGGCTCCATGCAGATGTGGGACTCGATCCCAGGTCTCCAGGATCTTGCCCTGGACCGAAGGTGGCGCTAAACCGAGCCACCTGGGCTGCCCCTTTTAAGGGGTTTTGAAGGATTGTGAGAGGGTTGAAAATGTGCCTCTGAGGAGGAAGGCGGAGAGTTGAGGAAAGGGGCCAACTGTTGGCCAGGTAGAGCAGGAGGTGACAGGTTTCTTGAGGAGCTCTGTCCAGGGCTTGTCCAGAATGTGTGTTGTGGTCAAGCTAGAGAAGAATATGTTTTGTAGATGGGGTCTATTTTCTGAGAAAAAAAGAGTACCATGACCTAGAAAACAAAGAGTTATGGCCAGGTATAAACACCTGTGAGTTTTGTCTATACAATTGGCTGGGGAGGGGGCTTTGATTAGATTCCTTTCAAGTAAGGAGCCAATAATTGCTTTAAACTTTAAATATATGTGTATTTTAAAGCCATATGTAAATCGTGATGGATGTTATAAAATCTCACATAGAATAATACTGTGTAATGAACACACTTGACATATTAAGCATAATAATCTCCACTTAAGTCCTATATGATCTAAGTTTGGGTTTAGAACCTGGAATTTTCTTTAAGAATAAATGTATTTACTTCAAAATATTTCTGAAACTCCATGGTTCCTTCCATGCCAAAATAATTTCACTAACCCCTTTACCCCAAAGACAATACACATACTGCTTTTTCATCTCTTTCAGAAAATGTTTTCCTGAAATGTTAAGTACCCGTGTTTTGAAGAATTTTAATAGGGATGTACATTCAAACTTTTGTTGTAAACTCATTCCATATTTTTGTTATTGTATCTATTGCTTCTCTATATGGGGGAGTCTTTGTTTCTTGTTGACAGTGACATTGATTTTTGTAGGATGTTGAGATTTCCTGTGTTCATAGAATTCTGTCAGATAGACAAATTTAAAAGTAAGAGTATTAAAAAAATAATAAAAAAATAAAAGTAAGAGTATTATCTGGTGCTATTACCCTTCTATGTCTAAAGAACAAAGCTGATTATAGCTTTAATATCAGTTATATATTAATACAGTTTTTTCAAAGTATAATGTACAAACTATTGATTTTAGGTGGCACATGTCCAAACTTTGAAAATTTGAATTACATCCTTAATTTAATGTGAATTAAAAATATAATTAATCAGGGGAGACTGGATGGCTTAGTTGGTTAAGCAAACTCTTGATTTCAGCTCAGGTCATGATCTCAGGGTCCTGGGATCAAGCCCCATGTCAAGCTCCAAGCTCAGGGTGGAGTCTGCTTGAGATATTCTCTCTCTCTCTCTCTCTCTCTCTCTCTCTCTCTCTCTTCCTCTGCGGCCCCACCACTCCTGGCCGCTTATACATATGCTTGCTTTCTAAATAGGTAAATAAATAAGTAAAATCTTTCTAAAAACCATATAATTAGCTCATAACATTTATGATTTCATGGATATTATTGCTCAGGAGGATGTTAGGTAAAAAGAAAGTGAGGTGTTTACTACTGATTTTAAGAAAATGAGTAAATTGTGCTTGCTTCGGCAGCACGTACACTAAAAAAAAAAATGAGTAAATAAATACTCTCATAGATAATATGCAGATATAGTAAAAGTTGTGAAGGTGGCATGTAAATAGCTGAAGTTTTGGAAATATCGAACTGATGTATTTGATAAGTGGATATTTTCTGAACCAGTGCAGAAATTTGAACCTCACTGGTCCTTAGTTATACAGCTCAATTAATAATATGATCTGGGGCAGCCCAGGTGGCCCAGCAGTTTAGCGCTGCCTTCGGCCCAGGGTGTGATCCTGGAGACCCAGGATCGAGTCCCATGTTGGGCTCCCTGCATGGAGCCTGCTTCTCCCTCTGCCTTGGTCTGTTCCTCTCTCTCTCTCTCTCTCTCTCTCTCTCTCTCTGTCTCCCATGAATAAATAAATAAAATCTTTAAAAATAATAATATGATCTGTTAAAATTCTTAATTATAGCTGTACAAAATAGTTGGTAAAAAATGCTTCATCATTTTAGCATATCTGCAGTCCTCATGAATTGTCAAAAAATTGAAGGGAGTTAGAAAGTAGCCAACCTGGTTGAGCAAGCCACTGAGATGCATTGGCAGATGCTCAACCATTGAGCCACCCAGGTGCCCCTGTTATTTAACATAGTATTTTGGCTTGCATTGTGATCCCAGGGTCCTGGGATCGAGTCCCGCATCAGGCTTCCCACAGGGAGCCTGCTTCTCCTTCTGCCTATGTCTCTACCTCTCTCTGTGTGTCTCTCATGGATAAATGAATAAAATATTTAAAAAAAAAAAAAAGAATCATGGAGAGAATGGAGGCACCTGGGTGGCTCAGTCAGTTGGGTGACCAACCTGATTTTGGCTCAGGTCATGATCTCAGGGTCACAGGATCTGCCCATTATGGTCTCTGCACTCAGTGTGGAACCTGCTTGGGATTCTCTGCCTCTGCCCCTTCCCTGGCTTGCTCTCTCTCTCTAAAAGAAACAAATAAATCTTAAAAAAAAAAAAAAAAGAAGAAGAATCATAAAGATGATGAATCATCCCAGAGTAAGCACTATATAGTTCTACTCAACCTGCTTCACCCAGACACTGATATCTTTGAAAGGTGGGGAGGGGTGGTATGAGGAAAGGGTGAAGAAGAGAACGGGACCATAAACATCATCTAGATCAAGGGTCATTAATGTATCATGAAGTGTGTCAATGGCCGTTTAAAAATGACCATACTGGCAATTTCTTTTGAGGAATCCATTCTTGGAAGGATACAATTCTTATTATGGAGAAAATTCACAAAGGTGTTTATCATAAAGGTATTTATGATAAGAATTGCAAGCATTCTAACAAAAGGGAAAGGTTAAGCAAATTATAGTATAGTACTCCCTCCCTTATCCGTGGTTTTGCTTTCTGTGGTTTCAGTTATCTGCCATCAACCATCACCAGAAGCAGATGATCTTCCTTCTGACACTTCGTCATATGCCTGCATCATTCACCTCTCTTACTCTCCTCACATAGGCTTTTTACTGGCTCACATCACCACAAGAAGAAAAACAGTGAGTATGGTACGGGCATATCTCATTTTATTGTCATCACTTTATTGCACTTTACAGATACTGATGTTTTTGCTCTCTGAAGGTTTAAGGCACTCTGAGTCAAGCAAGTCTGTTGGCACAATTTTTCCAATAGCATTTGCTCACTTTGTGTCTCTGTGTCACATTTTGGTAATTCTCTCAATGTTTCAAACTTTGTCATTATCATTGTGTTTGCTATGGTGATCTGTGATGAGTGATTACAACTTACTGAAAGCTCAGATGATGATTAGAATTTTCCAGTAATAAAGTATTTTTTTCAGCAAGGTATGTACATTTTTTTAGGCATAATGCTATTGCACACTTAATAGACTATAGTGTAAAAATAACTTTTATATGCACTGGGAAACCAAAAAGTTTATTTGACTCGCTTTATTGCAATATTTGCTTTAATATGGTAGTGTAAAACTGAACCCAAGATATCTTCAAGTTATACCTGTACAGTAAGATATTTTGAGAGAGACCGCATTCACGTTTTATTAACAGTATGTTGTTGTAACTGTTTTATTTTATTATTGTTGTTGTTAATCTCTTCCTGTGCTTAATTTATAAATTAAACTTTATGTATGTATGTATGTATAGGAAAAAATATGGTATATGTAGGTTTCAATATGGCTTCAGGCATCCATGGTCTTGAATGTATCCCCTAAGGATGGGGGGGGGGGGAACTACTGTATATCTGTAAGACAAGATGAATAATAATACCAGTATAGAAAATGCTAAGTGAGGGGCATCTGGATGACTCAGTCAATTAAGCATCTGCCTTCAGCTCAGGTCATGATCTGAGGGTGCTGGGATCAAGCCCTGCATTAGGCTCCCTGCTCTGGAGACCTACTTCTCCCTCTTCTCCCTGCTTGTACTCTCTCTTGCTATCTTTGTTTGTGTCTCTCAAATAAATAAATAAAATAATTTTTTAAATTCTGAGTCAAAAACAGATTCAGGGTCAATGAACTATTATACTTACAATTATGTAATACATATAAAATATAGATATAGATAGATATAAATTCACAAATATTCTAAAAGTGGTTATTGTCTTACAGTGATTAATTTTTCATTTTCTTTTTTCTATGTCTGTATATATATTTTTACCCTAACTTTTTATAACATACTTATATATTACTTTTTTGACAAAACTAATAGAATGTGTTAAATAAAACTATACTGCTATATAGTAACTACAACTGTGCAGTCTTTGGAAGATAAATCTTGCCTTTATTTACTTGGCATACAAATAACTAGCTATTTGAAAAAGAGGATTGAGTTTCAGTGCTAGAGTGAATGAACATAGGAGAGTCAGAAAACATAGAAACACCAATTGAAATACTATCAGTTGATTTTTCTTGCATAAATTGCTTCTGTCTAAGCCATAGTTTTTACTGCAGTCAACGTATACTTCTATTTTGAAGAAAGGAAGAAAGAAGGGAAAGAGGAATGGGAACTTTACTTGATATGTATGCTAATAGTTTCCTAATTTGTTTCTCATTCTCTTGAATTCCTATAACCTGGATTCATACATTTATACATATACGTGTTGTATTTACATTCATTTTTGCCGTATCTTTGCACATATTATTGTACCTCAAAGTATATCATGTCATTGGCTTGGCCAGAAAATAGGGCTTAGAATCTAAACCCTAGCGCATCTAGTTGCTATGGTACATTCTCCACTAGTGCATTATAAGCACTAGAAAATATGCAAAGTCTTCAATAAAAGTCTTGTCTGTTCATAGTTTTTTTTCTTTTCTATAAAAAAAATTCTTAGAGGGAATCCCTGGGTGGCTCAGCGGTTTAGCGCTGCCTTCAGCCCAGGGCATGATCCTGGAGATCCGGGATTGAGACCCGCATGGGCCTCCCTGCACAGAGCCTGCTTCTCCCTCTGCCTGTGTCTCTGCCTCTCTCTCTCTCTCTCTCTCTCTCTCTCTCTCTCTCTCTCTTTCTCTCTCTCTCTCTCTCTCTGTGTGTCTTTCATGAATAAATAAATAAAATCTTTAAGAAAAATACTTAGAGCCTCATCATATGTCCTTTTATTTGACCATTTCTTTGAAATAACTTAATCTCTGGTTGAAGCTTGGCTGCTATCAGTCATCATTTTCCAAGATAACTATATTCCTACCCAGGAATTTGCTTCCCTAAATCATGTGCCAAGTTAGTGTGAGGGATAATAAAATGTGAGTGAATAGCACCTCTTCTGAGATATTAATCAGGTCTGATTCACATCTCCAAAAGTTGCAGATTATTTAATAAGAAACATCTGAAGCCTTTTGGGCCCAGATTCCCTGCCACCCCACCTCCCCTATTCCCCAGTGGGCAAGAGAGACTGGGAGGACACCAGGAATTAGGTGGAGCTTCTTTTTTTTTAAGGTTTTATTTATTTATTAATGACAGAGTGAAAGAGAGACAGAGGGAGAAGCAGGTTCCACGCAAGGAGCCCGATGTGGGACTTCCTTCAGCTCAGGGTGTGGTCCCCACTCCGGGATCACACCCTGAGCCAAAGGCAAACGCTCAAGCTCAACCACTGAGCCACCCAGGCGTCCCTAGGTGGAGCTTCTAAAGGCCCAGCTTGTCAGCAGCTGAGAAGCAGACAGAAACACCCCTCCCCAATTAATTCCGGGCTGCAGGCTCCAGTCTTTTAAGGTAGATGTAGCAAAGTACTTCATCTTTGTAGCTCTCCTTAGGTATTTGAGACATATTCTTTAAATATATTTTCACTCAATAAAATGACCTCTCATTACTTAATTCAAATCCAGAGGTCACTTTTTAGACTTCATCTTTCTCTCTTTTTACAATTTTGACACTGTTGACTTCTGCAAATTTTCTTTTTTGGTTTCCATATCCCCTTGCATTTCTGACTTTTCTCCTACTTCTCTGGCTACAGTTCCCTTTTATATTTTCTTTCTCTGCCCACTTCATTTACTACATTCTGCTCTCTGCATATTCACATTGGATGAGTGCCCGTTGCTGCACTTATGCCAGGTTGCACTAAGGGCCCTGTGTTTCTTCTTCCAGAGTTCTGGACTCTTACATCCAAGTGTAAACATCTATTACTAAATCTCTCTATTCTGCATCCCACAGGCATCTCACATATAACATTTTCAACAGTAGACCCATTTACCACCTCCATCAGTATTTTTTTACATTGATATCTGGCACTAAAAGCCATGTACTTGCTCAAGCTCAACACGTGGTGCTCTCTACACCCCTTATTTCTTTACCAACAATGTCTAATCAATTTTAAAGTTACATTGATTTCATAAATATCTTTGAGAACTACCCATATCTATTAATTCTTGGTTTAGGCCCTCAACATCTCAAGGCATATCCTGATCTCCTCAGCCTCTAGCCTTTGTCCTGTTGGATTAGACATTTCCTAGGACCCAGAGCATTCTTCTACCCCAGAACATTTTGCAGTAACCATTTGGAAAAGTAAGATATGTCTTCTATCTGAATTCCCATTTCCTAGCCCAGTGCACGACACATTGTAGATAACTAATATGAATTTGCTAAATAAAAATTTTTTGGATTCCTACTTTTCTGCCCTATTTCTTTTGTTTAAATGAGACTTAGCACTACCTAAAGCTCCCTAGCTCACAAAGGACATAATTTTTCCCCAGAATAAATAAAAAAAATAAATCCATCAACTCAACACTTGAAGAATTGCTTCCACTTCTCCACACATGTATAATGATATCTACTCCACTAGAGACAGTAGGAGGTTGAGACATTTAAGAGGCTCTGGGCCTTGGCAAATGCCTCTTCTAATTTGATATTGTTTTTTTAAAAAAAATCCAGAATTTTTGCTCCATTTAGATATATATATAAGGATTCCCAAAAGGAATACTATATATTCTGTATTAACAGGCTCACATTTTAAAGCAGCTTGTCCATAGCATGGCCTAGTTTTTGCTTTTGTGCTATTATGTTATTTTTTTTAAGTTTTTACTGTCTAGTCAAAAAAGAAAAAAAGATCTATTCTAGGCTACTTTTATCAAGTATAAGTGCTATCCTATAATACAGGATGCTTTTGCTCTGATAAATTGATTACCCCTGTTAGAGTCAGTTTTGTCCTTTCTTTTTTTTTGCTACAAGACTTATATACATGTTTTAATTTAATAGTCATTACAGTGAGTCAGGTACTATTATCAGCAGTATTTGCTCAATAAATAGTAATAATTATTTCCATTTCTTTGCTACGTTGTCATTAGCATGGCTTCATTATTTTACCTCATTTCTATATACTTCCTCCATCTCTAATTCTAGCTGTTTACTACAACTATGCCATTTGTCCAGTAATAGCTCTTTTGAGTGAGATGACATACTTGCCAGACAAGATTTTCCTTATCTGTGTCTACAGTAGCTGCAGATGTGTCTGCTCTTCAATGTACCTTCCTGATGTAAATGAATAGCTTCAGAGGAGGTTCTGGCCCTACTCCAGTCTCTTCCATCCTGCTACATTTACATCATGCTTGTCCTAGACACAGTATGAGAAACCTTTTCCTAGGATAAGTTTTGATAAACATTAATACTCACTGATGAGGGATGGCTACTAGGATTATTAGTCACTTGTATTAGATGGAATGTAAAGGGGGCAGCAGAGTGGTGAGAATGTCTAGTTCCAAAGCAAGGCTGAAAGAAAAATGGAAGATGATACATGCAGAAAGCATGCTTAAGTTAACCATAAGACATGAGTGAAAGGAAGTGTCACTAAAATATGTTCAATGTCACAGTGTTTTGTTAAATCACTCTGACTACACTTAAGCACCTCAATTAAGAGGCAAAAATCAGAGTGCTCAATTGTTGTCAAAGAATAATTAGTTAAGTTTTGAAAACTTACACTTTTAAAAAGTTTATTATAAATATGAAGATATATGTGTATATATAATAAAACATATATAAACATATCTATGCAGAGAAACAATGATATCAAAATTTTATAGTGCTTATTTCTTTTTATTTAATTTTATTTAAATTCAATTTTTCAACTATATGTTGGCAAACCCAGTGCTCATCTCATCAAGTGCCCTCCTTAGTGCTACTCATGCAGTTACCCTATACCCCCCACTCTCCTCCCCTTCTGCAACCCTTTGTTTCCCAGAGTGAGGAGTCTCTTATGGTTTGTCTTCCTCTTTAATTCTTCCCCACTCAGTTCCCCCCCTTCCCTTATGAACGCTTTCACTATTTCTTATATTCCACATGTGAGTAAAACCGTATGATAATTGTCTTTCTCCTGTTGACTTACTTCACCCAGCATAATGCCCTCCAGTTCCATCCACATCAGTGTAAATGGTAGGTATGCATCCTTTCTGATGGCTGAGTAGTATTCCATTGTATATGTATGTATGTGTATATATATATATTTTTTTTTTGGTAGGGGGTGCTTATGAGAGATACACACACAGAGAGGCAGACATAGGCAGAGGGAGAAGCAGGCTCCCTGCAGTGAGCCTGATGCTGGACTCGATCCCAGGACTCTGGGATCATGACCTGAGCCAAAAGCAGATGCTCAACCACAAAGCCACCCAGGCGTCCCTGTATCACATATTTTATATCCGTTCATCTGTCAAAGGACATCGTGGCTCCTTCCACAGTTTGGCTATTGTGGACATTGTTGCTATGAACACTGGGGTGCAGGCATCCCATTGTTTCACTGCATCTGTATATTTGGTGTAAATATGCAATAGTGCATTCCTGGGTCATAGGTTAGCTCTATTTTTAACTATTTGAGGAACCTCCTCACTGTTTTCCAGAGTGGCTGTATAGTGCTTATTTCTTAGTGGGACTATGGGTAATTCTTATTTTCTTTTTTACTGTATTTTTTCTCCAAATTTTTAAATAATACCATTTTGCACTCATTATAATGAAATGTTTCAAAATCTAGATCTTTAAAAATACATCGGAGACCACTATGGTACAATCTTCAGGATTTTCATGACCCAAATACTTGATGGAGCCTATTGGAAGACCTCCAGTAGACTGGTAATACCTCTCACTTGTGAGCCAGAAGCCACTGTGTATGAAAAAGCAAGTTACAGTGAAAGAAAAGAAAAGCGCTACTTATTATGCAACATAGATTTCAGAAGTCCTACAGTATCTCAACACACTCATTCCCCAAATCACAGTTGTCAAGGAAAAGCTTTTTAGACCACAGCTGCACATGCACAGAGTGTGAAAGGCTGAGTGAACATGAGGGAGCCAGGGAGTTGCCCCTTGCCAAGTTTTCTCCAAAAGATGTATTCCTTCAGGGAAAAAAAGAGAAGGGTAGGAAACAAACCGTAAAAGACTCTTAACGATAGAGAACACACTGAGGGTTGCAGAAAGGAGCTGGGTGGGGGATGGGCTGGATGGGGAGATGGATATTAAGGAGGGCTCTTGTTATGGTGAGCACTGGGTGTTGTATATAAGTGATGAATCACTGAATTCTACTCCTGAAACCGATATTGCACTGTATGTTAACTAACTAGAATTCAAATAAAAATTTGGGGAAAAAAAAAGATGTGTCCCTTTAGATTCTGTGTCCCTATCTGTTCCCATTCAGCATCTTATGAATGCACAGCTCATCTAAGAGCTGGCCTTTCATTTCACTTTCCTGAAAAGGTAGAGTCATTAGCTGAGACTGATTTGGCGTTCAAAGTGAACATGTTGAGAATGTGATGTTTACTGGATATCCAAGCACAGGTATCCAATAAACAGTTGAAAATATGCATCTGAAAATTTCAAGAGTTTTTGACAGTTTAAGTTTGGACTGGAGATACAAAGTTGGTGATTGTCAGCCAATACATGATATTTACAACTATGAACTGAATGAGATTACCAAGGAGTAGATTTAGATAGGAAAGAGAACAGGGTCAGAGACTGAGCCTTTGCACATTTCAACATTAAGGAGTCTAGGAGAAGAGGATGAACCAGCCAAAATAGCAGAGAAGGAGAGATCAGTGAGGTAGAGGAATAAACATCAAGAGAGTGTGGTATCCCTTTTTTAAAGAAAGATTTTATTTATTCATTTGACAGAGCACAAGCAGGCAGAGCAGCAGGCAGAGGGAAAGGGAGAAGCAGGCTCCCTGCTGAGCAAGGAGCCTGATGATGGGCTCATCCCAGGACTCCGGGATCATGACTGGAGCCAAATGCAGATGCATAACTGACTCAGGCACCCAGGTACCCCTGAGAGTGTAGTGTCCTGATGGACAATAGAGGAGGAAGGGTCTGTGTCACATGCTGTTGGTAGGTTACCAAGGAAGAGGAGTGAGAATTGACCATTGGGTGTTGCAATTGAAGTTTACCGGTGACTTTGACAAGGGCAGTTTCAGTGGAGTAATGGAGCAGAAGTCTGATTGAAGTACATTTAAGAGAAAATGGGAAGAGACAGGTTGAAAGCTCAAGTAGGAGCAATTCTCTCAAGGAACTATGCTGCAAAGGGCAATAGCTATGGATGGAAGCGAAGTCAAGAGACTTCTAAGACGGGAGAAATAATGGCATGTCTGTAAACATCAGAATGAACCAAAGGAGAGCAAAAACTCAGAAGAGAAAATTCAGCAATGAGATTGAATAGGAAGAAAGGTGGAATTATTGTTTGAATGGAGTGACTGGTTCTGGATAAGAGAATGGATGACTCATCCCTGAAAGCAAATAGAAGGTCAGAATATGGGGTGCAGCTGTTGTTAGATTGGTAGAGGTGAGTGGGAGTCTGTGGAAGTCCTCTTCTGATTGCTGAGAATGAGAGTAGAGGACAAAGGGAGAGAAAGTATGAAATAGGCCACTAAGAGTGGAAGGTAGATGGACCTGAAAATCACAGTATGATTGCCGGGCACTATTATTGGCATCACTGAGTTTTAGAGTCAGAAATTTAAAATGAGATCAGGGGGCATGGTTATTTTTTTCTCCAGCATTGTTCAGCTGTGTAAAAGTTGTATTTAACTGGAGTTATGATTTTGACATGCACATATTAAAAACAAGGGAATCAAAGGTGTATGCATGTGGTGATTATCATGATTGACCACGGAAATTAAACTGGGTAAAAGGAGGAGAGAGGACCTCAAGTTGGTGTGGACCCATAGAAAGGGTAGGATCAATGGATTATATAGGTCCAATGGGATTTTAGGATTGTTGGATTTGGGAGAATAAAAGAAGACAAGATGGATGGTATTGGACAGAAAGTTGGATACATGAATTTGAGAGTATGAAAGAGTTGTTATTTTTGCTAACAATAAAGTCTAGGCAGATGACCTTGAAAGTGAATGCCTGAGGTTAGGTGAAGGACAAGATCTTCAGAAGGAAGGATTTCAAGAAACCAAGAGTCCCTAATCACTAAATAATTGTTGAAATATCCAAAAATAGAGGTGTTTAGAGAGAGTAACAGTGATGCGGAATCTAAAATGTCCTAGGAGCTGGTAGTTGGCATTAACAGTGAGAGGCAGAGGGTGATGACATAAGATTCAAAGATTAGGGAGAGGTATGCAGATTAAACAAGGAAGGTAAAAGCAAAGTCCAAAACTGGCAATGGTCATGAGGCTGCTCACTTAGAACCAGTCGTTCAGGGGCTTACGAGCATAAGCTGCACCTTGAGAGATTTTTCAAGGTAGTTGAAAATGTAAAGCACTTTATGATATGTAATATATTGCTATTTCTAGCATATGAAAAAATAGTAATTATTATTGCAAACTCATTTAGCAAAATATTTATAAAAAAAATAACCAGGAGGATTTTCTTTTTCTGGTAATCCTCAAAAAGTAATAAATAGATTTCTTTTCAAGTTACTGAGTAGAAGTTCAGAACTTCAAGATAAAATATTCAGAAAGGTTTTTCAGCAAAATCTCTTTATTTCATAATCTCTTCATTACAAAATTGTCAGTACCACCCCTGATTATTTAGACCTCTGATAGTGAGGTTTCTAAAATGTCAAAGGAGAGATTTGAAACCCTACCTCTATTTAAGGGAATGAGGGGAGAGATTTGTTCCATTATGCACTTTGGACGGGATTTGGTCTTCCTTGATTGACATTTTTCCTCTATGTGTTTCTAAAGTGGTGAACAGGAATGACCAATTATAACTTCTCCACTCTCATTTGGTACTCAGGAAGGTGAGTTCCTCTGTTTCTTACCTGGATATTTCAAGTAACAATCATGCAACAATGCCGATGACATAATGCAAGAAATAAAGAGTAGAGATTATTCCTTATGCTGTCCATTCTTTTATTATAATAAAATCCTCTGTGTTTAATATTTTTTAAACTAGAAAGTTCTAAATTAGGAATGGATCAAAATTATGAACACCAGTTTTGGATGTTTCCACATGAAACTTTTGAATTAATTATTTTTCCTAAATTATATAGCTACACACAGTCATTGTAGAAATTATTAAAAGAAGGGGGAAATAATTGAAAAGTATTACTGAGAGCCGGACTCTTAATATTTTGACAATTTTTTCTGATTATTTTATGTTTAAAAAATTGTGGTAAAATACACATAAAATTTGCCACCATAATCATTTAAAGTGTACAGTATAGTGGTACTAATTTACATTCAGTGGTTATGTTACCATCACTCCTATCTATCCACAGAATTCTGTTCATCTTGCAAGATTGAAACTCTGTCCTATCAAATGATAACTTATCATTCTCCATCTTCCCTCATCCCTTGCAACCACTATTCTACTTTCTATCTCTATGAATTTAACTACTAGAGGTACCTCATGTAAGTAGAATCATGCAATATTGTCTTTTTGAGACTGGCTTATTTCACTTTGTATAATGTCCTCAAATTTATCCATGTTATAGCATTTGTCAAAATTTCCTTTTTGAATAATACTTAATTTAATATAAATAATATTCCCAAATGCTATAACATGGCAATAATATTCCTAAATAATATTCCATTTTGTTTATTCATCTGTTGAAGGAAGCATAAGTTACTTCTACCTTTTGGCCACTGTAAGTGAGTGTTGTTATGAACATGGTATACAAATGTCCCTGCAAATCCCTGCTTACAGTTATGTTGAATATGTTCTCAGAAGTGGAATTCCTAGATTATATGATAGTTCTATTTTTAATTTTTTGAGGAAACACCGTAATGTCTTCCATAGCAGAAATACCATTTTATATTCCCACCAACAGTGTGCTAAGATTCCGATTTCTCCACATCCTGGCCAATACTTTTTTATTTTCTGTCCCCCCCCCCCCACCACACACACAGGAGCCATCCTAATAGATATGAAGTGGTTTCTCATTGTGATTTTTATTTGCATTCCCTAATTATTAGTGATGTTGAGCATCTTTTCATGTACTTATTGACCATTTGCATATCTTCTTTGGAGAAATGTCTATTCAAGTCCTTTGCTATTTTTTAAATTAGGTTGTTTGTATTCTTATTGTTGAGTGGTAGGAATTCTTTATATATTCTGTTTATTAACTCCTTGTCAGCTATATGTTTGACAAATATTTTTCCCTTTCCATGGGTTTCCTTTTCACTCTGTTTATTTTTTTTTTTTTTTTTTTTAAGCTTTTTTTTTTTTTTTTTTTTTTTTTTTTTTTTAAATTTATGATAGTCACACACACACAGAGAGAGAGAGTGAGAGAGAGGCAGAGACATAGGCAGAGGGAGAAGCAGGCTCCATGCACTGGGAGCCCGATGTGGGATTCGATCCCAGGTCTCCAGGATCGTGCCCTGGGCCAAAGGCAGGCGCTAAACCGCTGCGCCACCCAGGGATCCCCCTTTTCACTCTGTTTAATATGAACTTTGATGCACAGAGGTTTTTAAATTTCTTGTACTCCAACATATTTGGGGTTTTGTTTGTTATCTGTACTTTTGATATCACACCCAAGAAATCACTGCAAAATTCAGTATCATAAAGATTTTCTTCTGTTTTCTTCTAAGACTTTTATAGTTTAAGGCTTGATGTTTTTGAGTTAGTTTTTGTTTCTGGTGTAAGGTAAGGGTCCAACTTTATTCTTTTGCATGTGGATATCCAGTTTTTCCAATACCATTTATTGAAAAGATTGTTCTTTCCCCCACTGAATGGTCTTGACATCCTTGTTAGAAATCATATGACCATATATGTGAAGGTTTATTTCTGAGTTCTCTGTGCTATTTCATTGGTCTGGATGTCTGTCTTTATGCCAGTGCCTCACTGTTTTGTTTTAAGATTTTATTTACTTATTCATGAGAGACACAGAGAGAGAGAGAGGCAGAGACGTAGGCAGAGGGAGAAGCAGGCTCCCTGTGGGGAGCCGGATCCATGTGAGACTTCATCCTGGGACTCCAGGATCATAACCTGAGCCAAAGGTAGATGTTCAACCGCTGAGCCACCTAGGTGTCCCCACACTGTTTCGATAACTGTAGCTTTGTAGAAAGTTTTAGAATTAGGAAATGTGAAATCTCCAACTTTGTTCTTCTCTTTCAAGATTGCTTTGGCTATTTGGGCTTTCTGAGATTTTACATGAATTTTAGGATGGATTTTTTTTTCTATTTCTGGAAAAAAATGGCATTGATCTTCATTGACTTTTTTTTTTTACTTTTTGTTTTTATTATGTACTACATTAATACATTGCATAACCTTCTAGAAGGGGTAGATGAACCATAACTGAGGTATTTTCCATCAATCAGGAAAATGCTTCCTTAATCGATATTCTCCAAACCCTTTGACACATAGTAACGATTAACTCCAGAGACTCGCCTATCTCTTTGCATCAAACTCCACTGATATGGATAATAGGCAACCCTTTTTTCCTTGCCCCCGTTAGTGAACCTGTGGATGTGCGCCGTGGCTATGCCGGGGATGACCAAGCACACGGCCATGACACCGATCCCGGGCAGAATCTCGAACCACATCGCACCGCGGTTGGCAGGGCCAAACCCTTAATTCCCCACCCCCGGCAAAGGTGACCGCGCCTCGGCTCCTTCCCAGTAGGCTCCCGACTTTTTTTTTTAAAACATAGCTGTTACACTGAGTGAACAATGATATGTTCTGCTTTTCTTCCTTAATATTATACTTATCTTATTAAAAATAAACATTACTTCTTGGGGTACCTGGGTGACTTAGTTAAGTGACCAACTCTTGATTTCAGCTCAGATCATGATCTCAAGGTTGTGAAATCGATCCCCACACCTGGCCCTGCACTGGGCATGGAGTCTGCTTAAGATTTTATCTCTCCTTCTCCCTCTGCCCCCCCTTTATAAAAAAATAATAAATATAAAATAAACATTACTTCTTTTAATTTAAATTTTTCATAAACATACTTTACAATAACGACATAAAGGAAAATGTACAAATGGAAGTGTAATTGAAAGATTAGAAAAGTTTCTACCTCAAATTATGTGATTTGGGTATACTTTAGATACTATAAACATAAAAATGAGAAAAATTTGATACAAGACTGTAATCCTTATGTTATTTTTTACCAACTACAATTCTGATTCTGGAATTCATTTATTTACTTAGCACATTACTGAGTATTTTTGAAGCCCTGGAAACCTAGATATAAATTAGGTATGATGTTCATCCTCAGGGAAAGGGAACAAATACTAAAATTTAGCAAAAGTCTAGTATGTGTCATGAGTTTTCACTTTCTGTTTTAATGTTTGCATTAATCTTATGAGGAAGTGGTGTTAACTCCATTTAGAGATGGGGAATATAAGGTTCATTTCAGAAAGGCTGAAGTCAGCTGTCAGACGTGACACAGAGAGTGAATGGCAGGGCTGAGATACAGCTCAGGGTTAACCGCTTCTAAAACTTATGCCTTTTCACTCTCACTAGTTGCCTTTTAGCACTTACGAACAAGAGACGATACAGATAGCTAGGTGTAATGTGAACAAAAACTATTATAGTTATGAATTCTGCTAGAAAAGAGTCAACAAAGGATTTAGAGAAATAGCATTATAATTTAAGACTTGCAAACTGAGAGTTTCATTAGATATAATGAAGAGAGCAACATTCACTCATTCATCCATTCACAAATCTGCATTGAGCTTCTACTGTATGTTTGGTCACACAGCTAGCTCCAGCGGTGCAGTGAAGATTTGAAAAAGAATGAGTGTGACACTGACCACCACCCTCAGGAATCAGTCTCTTGGAAGACAGTTAAGTAACTGATGTACAACAGAGCCTGGTGCCAAGCTCTGCCAGAGTCAAAAACAGACTGCTGGGGGACACTCTTCCGGGGTACTTAGCGCAAGTGCACAGTGGCAGAGGCCATGCTGAGCACAGCAGCCTGGATTCTCCATACCAAGTTCAGACGTTTGGACTTCATCCGACAGGCAGCAGACATTTTTAAGTAGGGAAGTGACAAGGTTAATTCTGCTTTTAAGAAGCTATCTGGCAGTATGTGAAATACAGAGTGTGGGAACATGGGAAGAGATAGGTGGTAGGAAAACTGGTCTGGAAGCTAACAGTCCCAAGTAGAGATGGAGGGAACCCAGTACAGGCAAAAACAGCAGTGACAGAGAGTAGAGACTATGTTTACAAGAAGATAGCAGAATTCATTGACTGTAAGATGTATAATGAGAATAAGTTAGGAGTCAAGAGAACAGCATAAACAAAAGCTTCAGGTTATATATATATATATATACATATATATATATATATATATATATATATATATATATATATATATATATTCAGAACCACTACATTGCTTATAAGTGAAGGACTCATTTAGCATTTTATTAATAAGTGATGAATGTTATTTGAACTATCAGTATTCCTTTTATTTATTTAGCCATTCTAAAATCCTCTAATAGTTTATTGGATTTTTTTTTCTCCCAAGCAATGGCCTGCAATGCTATTTACACTATTGATTCTGTTAGCAAACTCTTTCTACATATATAGTATAAGTGAAATTTTTATCATTGTTGTGTTGAAACATCATAGATTTTGAAACAATGGATTAGTGAATTTTTTTTCTAGAATGAAATTCAAAAGATTGACTTTTTTCTGAAAATGGGGTTCAGGAAAATAATAAGCAAAACTATTTTAATGTTTCACAAAAGTTTTCCACTTTCTTAGGTTATTAATAAGTCTTGAAATTGACTTGGTTCTTTTTTGTCCTGTAGAGCCGCATTCATTTTCTTTTTTTTTTTTTTAATTTTTTTAAAAATTTATTTATGATAGTCACAGAGAGAGAGAGGCACAGAGACACAGGCAGAGGGAGAAGCCCACTCCACGCACCGAGAGCCCAACGTGCGATTTGATCCCGGGTCTCCAGGATCGTGCCCTGGGCCAAAGGCAGGCGCGAAACCGCTGCACCACCCAGGGATCCCTTCATTTTCTTTATTAAGCAAAGTTATACATCTGATTAAGTGGAATCTCTCATGCCTGTATTGTTATGTGTGACCAGAAGAGGGTGGCAGTGAGGCACTAGAAAGAACCAGCAGGCAGTTAAGACCATCCTGTAAATGACATAAACATTTGTTGGGGCTGACATCTTAATTAACTGACTCATTTTCTGAGCCAGAGACTATGATGTAAACATTGTCACAATTTCAGAAACATCAGATAATGTTCTCATAATGCAATAGGGTAATAAATGTGTGGGAATTCCTGTTAAGAGTGATGACCATTGGGGCAGCCTGGGTGGCTCAGTGGTTTAGCACCGCCTTCAGCCCATGGTGTGATCCTGAACTCCTGGGATCGAGTCACACGTTGGGCTCCCTGCATGGAGCCTGCTTCTCCCCCTGCCTGTGTCTCTGCCTCTCTCTCTCTCTCTCTCTCTCTCTCTCTCTCTCTCTCTGTGTGTGTCTCTCATGAATAAATAAATAAAATCTTTAGGGAAAAAAAAAAGAGTGATGACCATGAACACTGAGAAATATTCTGAAAATTTTACATCAGTCTGAAGGGAAAAGATTAGAAAATAGATTAAAAGTTAGAATTTTTTCTTGTTTAAGAGTGTAGGCAGAGAATTTAATAGTTTACAAAGACAATAGGAGGAATCTTATTTTCTTTGAACATTGCAGATATCCCTGAAATAAAAAGAAATATTTCCAATTTGTCAAATATATAGTAAGCAAAGCATAGGATTAAGCAACTAAGAGAGGTTGCCTAGATTCAGTAAATATCTCCTTTTATAAATAACGAAAACAAATGCTTTTTGAGTACCTCATATGTGCTAGGAATTATTCCAGGTACTAAATATTCCAGACTGTGGAAGGGAACAAAACAGACACATGCCCTGCCCTATTGGAGTATTTATTATAGTGGGGAAGATCAACATTAAACAAAACCACAAATTAAAGCATAGTTACAACTGAGAAAAAAATGGAAAGCAGTCTACCACAGGGCCCCAAGTAAACTTATTTAGGTTCATTTTCAAAACTGGAAATTAAATAAAATTGAAGATAGGACTTAAGAACAACTCAAAGTTCTTGATACCTATTTATATTATGTATTTCCTTTAACAATAAATAAAATGAGTAAGGGGAAATTTACATATTAATGAAAATAACATTGCAAAAGAGTATTTGGGTAGTTGATATACAGCAATAAAACACAGTCAGTTGAAGTGTCGTAAAATGCCCCAGGGTTTCTCTGACTGCCTGAACTTGATTAAACACCGTGTCAGTCATCAGGCTGGCCCCAGCTGCAACCGAGGATCTGTCCTTACTTGGTCCACTCTAAATCCCAGGTCCCAAACCTAGAGAACACTTGTGTAAATATAATCTGCTACCTCCTCTTTTTCATTCATCTTTTTTTTTTTTTTTTTTTGGCTGAGTACAGTATACTTTATTGATGGTACATGACAAGGTAGGGCTCCCCAAGCACCTCCCCTTCCTGGGGTCTAGGATGTAAATTGGAGGTCAGGAGATTCTCAGTGTGCTGGGGGATTAAGTTGGGGCAGGGACTCCCCAGCAACTGAGGGCCTCTCTCTTCCTCTTGTTCTTGCTGGGGCTGGTGGTCCAGGAGGCTCTTACTCCTTGGAGGCCATGTGGACCTTGAGGTCCACCACCCGGTTGCTGTAGCCGAATTCATTGTCATACCAGGAAATGAACTTGACAAAGTGGTCATTGAGGGCAATGCCAGCCCCAACGCTGAAGGTGGAAGAGTGGGTGTCACTGTTGAAGTCATGGAAGACAACCTGGTCCTCAGTGTAGCCCAGAACACCCTTGAGGGGGCCCTCCGATGCCTGCTTCACTACCTTCTTGATGTCGTCATATTTGGCAGCTTTCTCCAGCCGGCAGGTCAGATCCACAACTGACACATTGGGGGTGGGGACACGGAAGGCCATGCAGTGAGCTTCCCGTTCAGTTCAGGGATGACCTTGCCCACAGCCTTGGCAGCGCCAGTGGAAGCAGGGATGATGTTCTGGGCAGCCCCTCGGCCGTCACGCCACAGCTTCCCAGAGGGGCCGTCCACGGTCTTCTGGGTGGCAGGGATGGCATGGACGGTGGTCATGAGGCCCTCCACGATGCTGAAGTGGTCATGGATGACTTTGGCTAGAGGAGCCAAGCAGTTGGTGGTGCAGAAGGCATTGCTAACAATCTTGAGGGAGTTGTCATACTTCTCGTGGTTCACACCCATCACAAACATGGGGGCATCAGCAGAAGGAGCAGAGATGATGACCCTCTTGGCCCCGCCCTTCAAGTGAGCCCCAGCCTTCTCCATGGTGGTGAAGACCCCATTGGACTCCACAACATACTCAGCACCAGCATCACCCCATTTGATGTTGGCGGGATCTCACTCCTGGAAGATGGAGATGGACTTCCCGTTGATGACAAGTTTCCCGTTCTCAGCCTTGACTGTGCCGTGGAATTTGCCGTGGGTAGAATCATACTGGAACATGTACACCATGTAGTTGAGATCAATGAAGGGGTCATTGATGGCGACAATATCCACTTTGCCAGAGTTAAAAGCAGCCCTGGTGACCAGGCGCCCAATATGGCCAAATCTGTTAACTCTGACCTTCACCATCGTGTCTCGGGGATGTGGCTGGCATTGCACCAGAAGATGCACTGTCTGTCGAACAGGGAGGAGCAGAGAGCCTTTTCATTCATTATCATTGGCATCTCTGACATTCCAGTTTGCTCAGACTAGGAGCCCACTTCTAGGCCCTCCAGCCTCTCTCCCAGCCTGGACCCCTTGGCTCAAAAGGTTATCTCTAATTTGTTTGTTTGTTTGCTTGGTTTTTGTTTTTATTGAAGTTTGACTTGCCAACATATAGTTTAACACCCAGTGCTCATCCCATCAAGTGCCCTCCTCAGTGCCTATCGCCCAGTTACTCCTTCCCCTCACCCACCTCCCCTTCTGCAACCCTTTGTTCATTTCCCAGAGTTAGGAGTTTCTCATGGTTTGTCTGGTTATCTCTACTTTTAAAGGCACTTTTGACATGAATTATGTTCCTTCCTTCTACCATATACACTTTCCAGATGTGGATTGACTGAGACAGCCCCTGGCTGACTCTGATAGCATCCATTGCTGATGAACCACAGCTGGACCATCACTGATTCTTTTATTCATCCTTAACTGACTGTCTTTCCAATTCTCTACAGCGCCTGTTTCAATCCAGGATCCCCCTTTTCAAGCTGAACTCACTCCTGCCACCTTACCTCCCAGATCTTGATCTGTTTGACTTGGGATACTGGGTTATCCATGATGAACTCTCAAGTTTTCTCTTTCCCTTCTGCCTCAGAGAGACAATATTCTACCTTGTACCTAGGTCTGTTCCTTCTGACTTCTTAAACCAACTCCTTTTAAACTTCTTTTGTTATTTTTTTTTCATTCATATTCCCTCTCTTTCACCTTTTTTCTTTTCTTTTCTTTTTTTTTTTTTGCCTTCTGACACCTCCTTGGCCTACACACATGTTCACATCCAATGATTCTTAAGAAATGTTCATTTCTCCGGGATCCCTGGGTGGTGCAGTGGTTTGGCGCCTGCCTTTGGCCCAGGGTGTGATCCTGGAGACCCGGGATCGAATCCCACGTCGGGCTCCCGGTGCGTGGAGCCTGCTTCTCCCTCTGGCTGTGTCTCTGCTTATCTTTCTCTCTCTCTCTGTGTGTGTGACTATCATAAATAAAGAAAAAAATATTTAAAAAAAAAAAGAAATGTTCATTTCTCCTGAGACTGTATTCCGTCTTTCTCCTTCCCTTAACACAGTGCTTCTCAAAGTAGTCTATATTTATCCCTTTCACTTGTGTAGCACTTGCCCATCCATTTTTTCCGGTCTGCCTTATTCTGAAATATCTATCCAGGTGATCAACAAAAACTTTCCAAACACCTGATCTAATCTCCTCTTCCTAGTGGTTACTCTGGGGCTTCCTGTAGAAATTGTTGCCTAGTGTCATGTCTCCACCATTCTCACATTTCTAGCTATTTCTTTGGAGGCCATTATTTTGCTATTTGGTTCCCAACAGGAGGCATTCTCTAGAAGTCCATGTCTTCTTCATATCCTACCTTTGCTTCCTTTGATCTAATGCTTCTATTATTCCTTTGCTTCCTTTGATCTAGTGGCTTCTATTATTACCCCCATGTGAATTATCCCCAAATTCTTCTCCAGTCTTAATCTCTCTCTCTCCTGAGTTTGACTCACATTTCCCACCTCTTACAGAGAGCTTCATTTCTCTACAAGATTTATGGGTACTTAGAACTGGGGGAAAAAAAAAACAGAACTGAGCTGGACTCAGCATCTCTCAATGGTGCTCCATGCACCCCGGACCACCTGCTAACTCTAATCATGATCTGCAATGTCCTGTTGTGCCTTTGCTCTTGCTGTGTTCTCATCCCAGCCCATCTTCTGGAATGCATCTCTTTGTACCACTTTTCTTGTTCCCCAGACCTTGCCTCTCTCATTTTCTCCATTTGTTGGAGTCCTACCTATTCTTCAGTGTTTAGCTCATATTTGGCCTTCTTAACAAACAAGAACTTAACTAAATCTCACCTTCCCCATTCTTCATCCATTCTTTGCTTGGAATTCAAACATACCTGATCCCCCTCAATCTTGTATTTGAGATACACATTTATGTTTGTCATCTGTATTAAACCCTGAGGACTAAAAGTCCTGGGACTGTGTTTTATTCATCTTTATCTCCTGCAGGACCTGACACATAGGAGAAACCCTAGAAATTTTGGTTAATTTGCATTGTTGGAAGAAAAGTGTCACAGACCTTAATTTTTAAGAATTATAAAGAGTGTGAAATTTATAATGTGCAGGCTTCAAATTTGAGAGACTATAGGAAGTAAGAAAACAAATTTACATCAAATATGGTTAACATTTTTCCTTTGTTCTATTTTAGGTAAGGCAGATTTTTAGAGGATTGCATAAAATTTTGCTTTGTAAGGGCCTTTTTTAGGGGTGATGAAATTCTTGGGAATGAAGATCAAGTTTCAGGGTCTGGGAATTTATTTTACTCTCTTTAAAGTTAATATATAGCCTGCTATTGTTCCATGGGTGCTGGCAAAAAACATGGGACGCTTGGACCAAAGATAGAGGACTTTATTTTTGAAAGCACAGCAAGCATCATGAGCATCATGTAGACATCAGTTTCTCATGTTCTCCAAGTCACAAAGGAGTGATACAGAGCAGTCCAGGTAGATGTGGGTGGGTTTGTGCTGAAGCCAAGGAACATTGATCTTGAGGAAGCCACTGCTTTTATAGCAAACCTGCTTTTGTCCCAGAGTGAGACATTACTTCATTCCTCAAGGTTGCTACAAATACAAACCTGATTAATAGCCCAGGAGAAGGGAAATCAGGTTGGTATTCTTGACACATTCAGCAAGAACTTGCAGAGATGCCCACAGTCCTTGGTGGATTGCCTTTCCCAAAATCATTCTGTGAGAGTAAGACTTTTGGTTAGTTATCCTGGTGCATCGGAGGGACTCAATAAATATCTGTTGAATCAAATTAATTAATTAGTGAGAAAAAGGGGAACCATTGAGGAATTTAAAAAGTCAAATAGAGTGAATCCCTGAGAGAAGAGTTCTAGATTTCAGATCTGATTAGGAGGAAAAATCAGAAGGGTAATGAGAGCTAAGACTTTGTAGACCACCTGGCTTAATAATAAATAAGATTTCTAAAAATTTCACCTCGTGGGAAGTGAGAAGGACTCATATACAAAGCAATCAGATTAAATCCAAAAAACCTAAGACAATGCCATTAGCTTGCTAAATTAGTATTACACTAACTACAGTTCTTTACATCTTCAGAGTTTTGCCATACAATAAGTTTCGTTGAAAGTTTAGACACTGTGCTCATTTGGGATCTATTAGCACACATTTCTTAAAATAGTGAATTGAACTACAAAGTAGATTATGCTAATGAGTTTGATCAGAATTAAATACTTGCCTTAAAAGTTGCAAACAAATGAAATATCTTAACCTCTCAAGATTCCTTTTAAAATTGAAGTATAATTAAGTATTAAATTAGTTTCAGTTGTACAACATATTCAATAATTCCATGCATTACTTTGTGCTCCCCACAATAGGTGTATCCACCATCTGTCACCATATAAAGTTATTACAATATTATTAACTAAATTCTCTATACTGTACTTTTCATCTCTATGACTCATTTATTTAATAACTGGAAGTTTGTACCTCTTGATTCCATTCATCTATTTTGCCTATCCCCCCACCCACCTCCCCTCTAGCAACCACCAGTTTTTTTCTCTGTATTTAGGAATTTATTTTTTTGTTTATTTGTCTTTTTTGGGGATCCCTGGGTGGCGCAGCGGTTTGGCGCCTGCCTTTGGCCCAGGGCGTGATCCTGGAGACCCAGGATCGAATCCCACATCAGGCTCCCGGCACATGGAGCCTGCTTCTCCCTCTGCCTGTGTCTCTGCCTCTCTCTCTTTCTCTCTGTATGACTATCATAAATAAATAAAATAAAAAAAATTATATATTTGTCTTTTTTGTAGATTGCACATATAAGTGAAATCATTAGGTGTCTTTTCTGACTTTTTCACTTAGCATAATACCTTCTAAGTCCATCTATATTGCTGCAAATGGCAAGATCTCATTCTTTTTTATGGCTGAGTAATATTCTCTCATATATACCACAATTTCTTTATTCATCTATCAATGGACACTTGGGTTGCTTCCATATCTTGGCTATTATAAATATTGCTGCCAATAGAAATAGGGGTGCATATATCTTTATGCATAGTGTTTTCGTCTTCTTTGGTTAAATACCCAGTAGTGAATTATTAGATCACATGGTATTTCTATTTTTAATTTTTTGAAAAACCTGCATACTGTTTTCCATGGTAATTACATCAATTTACATTTCCAACAGCAGTGCCTGAAGGTTCCCTTTTCTACACATCCTCATCAACGCTTGTTATTTTTTGTCTTTCTGACACTAGCCATTCTTTTTTTATGATTTTATTTATTTATTCATGAGAGACACAAAGAGAGAGGCAGAAGAATGTGAAAGAATGTGAAATTTATAATGTGGGGAGGAAGAGGGAGAAGCAGGCTCCCCAGGGAGCCTGATGCGGGACTCGATCCCAGGTCCCCAGTATCATGACCCTCAACTACTAAGCCACCCAGGTGCTTATCACTTAGCCATTCTGAGTGATATCATATCACTTAGCCATTCTGAGTGATATGAAGTGGTATTTCATTGTGGTTTGATTTGCATTTTCCTGGTGATTAGTGATGTTGAGCATCTTTTCATGTGTCTGTTAGCCATCTGTATGTCTTCTTTGGAAAAATATCTATTTAGGATCTGTTCCCATTTTTTAATTGAATTTTTGTTTTTTTTTTTTTTTTGGTGCTTAGTTGTATAAGTTCTTTATATATTTTGGATATTAACCCCTTACCAGATATATCATTTGCAAATATATTCTCCCATTCAGTA
The DNA here is from genome assembly GCF_018345385.1 of Vulpes lagopus. Lineage (NCBI taxonomy): Eukaryota > Metazoa > Chordata > Mammalia > Carnivora > Canidae > Vulpes > Vulpes lagopus. The sequence continues at coordinate 108,167,952 of NC_054829.1, forward strand.
GGTTGCCTTAGAAAACCATCAATAACAAAAAGGCAACCTAGTGGATCAAGATTCTTTTGAAGAAAGAATTAACCTAAAGTATCTTGTCAGGGGACCCCTGGGTGGCTCAGCGGTTGAGCGCCTGCCTTCTGCCCAGGGTGTGATCCTGGAGTCCCAGGACTGAGTCCCACATTGGGCTCCCTGCATGGAGCCTGCTTCTCCCTCTGCCTGTGTCTCTGCTTCTCTCTCTTTCTCTCTCTCTATCTCTATCTATCTCTATCTCTCTATCTCTCATGAATAAATAAATAAAATCTTTTAAAAAAATAATAAAGTATCTTGTCAGAGTGTAGAAATGTGATATTTGAGGCATGCAGGTTGGAAGTCCAGATTTGTAAGGGAAGTTTATAATTGATTATTATAACTCTTGTTTCTCAAGCCCAAGTGACTAAAAAACTTTCAGCTACAGTCACAAAATTTTGTTACTGTTTATCTCAACTTTTAGCATCTCTTCTTTCCTTTCTTTTCTAGATGTTTTCCAGTCCTTACAAACTACTGTTGCAGTACTCTGTTCTCCATCTGCTATTCTCAAAATTGGAGATTGATTGCCTCCAGGGTTCACAAATGTTTCTGGCAAACTCAGATTCTTTGAACTTTTAAGCAGCTACTACAGGAAGGCTTTGTGTCTAAGATCTATAGTCTCTCTACTCTCCCAAGGAAGGTCACCCAGGTTCCCCTGAGGCAGCGGAGTTAGGAGACTTTTTGAGTAACCCATGCCTCACTCAGAGATTTACACTCAGACTCAAAACTGGTGTCCCTAGATGGGCCATACATCTGGGAACACTTCTCTACTCCACGGTGAGTTCTCAGCTTTCCTGAGACACTTTCCTTTTCTTTCCTCAAGTTTATAGAAACTTTCATCATCCATTTGTCTTTAAAAATCTTTATAATAGGGCAGCCCCGGTGGTACAGTGGTTTAGCGCCCCCTGCAGCCTGGGACGTGGTCCTGGAGACCCAGGATTGAGTCCCACATCAGGCTCCCTGCATGGAGCCTGCTTCTCCCTCTGCCTGTGTCTCTGTCTCTGTCTCTCTCCCTCTCCGTGTATGTCTCACATTAATAAATAAATAAAATCTAAAAATTTTTTTTTCTTAACAATAGAGATTGTCATCATTTCCTTCACCAATTACATCCTCTTTACCAACATTCCTTTTTCACACCATTTGCTCTATTCTCCTCTAATTGCTGAGATTGTCCCATGAAAAACCTCTTCCCTGAACTATCAGAGTCATTGTTGCTATACCTGAGTGGACCAGTGGACAGTTGATGCCAGAGGTAACAAGCCATGTGTTTGTGCTAAGATTTTGTCTTTGAACTAAGGATGCTGAGACTGAGTTAGTTTCTGTTGAGGGTTTGAATCAGGAGGTCATATAAAACCATGGCAAGTGGATCAAATAAGAATGGTCTATAGAGAAGAATAAAGCTCGTCTCTTTTGTTTGCCTCTATACTCTTACAACCTGGCATGGTACCTGATATATAGTAGGCTCTCCATAAGTCTTGGTGGAATGAATAAAACAGACTCTGCAGGGAGAAAAAGAGAAAGAGAGTTAGAGAGAGAGAGAAGGAGATTACTTTTGCTTCTAACAGCTTTCCATTCCTGACTGTAATCCCTCATGAGAACTATCTGCATTTCCTGTTCTTATGTCCATAAGAGATCCCTGTATCTATCCAATAAATCCTCCTTTAAACTAAAGCTAGTTTGGGTGTGTTATGTTCCTTACAGCTAAATTAAACCTAAATATAAGGTTCCTAATCATTAGACTTTAAAACCTACCCGTCCCCAGGGAGTTATGGTTCCTCATGCAAACCAGAAATCGTTGAGTTCCAGAAGTAGGCATACCTCCACTTTGCCTAATTGAACCTCACATTTTTGGGACAAGGAAAAGAGTAGAAATGCAAATTGACCTGAAAATAAAGGAATTACCTCCAAAAATAAAGCTTGATGGTCTTCTTTAAAAAACAACCTCTCAGGGCACCTGGCTGGCTCAGCTGGAGGACCATGTGACTCTTGATCTTAAAGTCTTGGGTTTGAACCCCATGTTGGGTGTAGAGATTACAAAAATAAATAAATAAACGTTTTTAAAGCAGCCTCTGAAGAAGAGCTCTAGAAACTTCAACCTGAAGATCTTTTTGCAGAAAGGGCCAGGCCCTAGGCATTGTTGATTGAATGTGACTTTATTAAAGATCAGGCATAATCTGGAGACACTTGCCAACCTAAGCTCCAGGTGGTGGAGGAGCAGGTCACAGTTTCACCTCGACTTCTGGAATGCTGTTGGACTAAACTTGGTGACGCAGGAGACTTCTTTGTAGTTTCTAGTTGTAGTCTTCATTATTATACAGCACATGGAGAAGAAAGGTTATTCTTTTCTGTTCACTAAAGTAGCAGGAAGACAATGCCTGTTTGAGAAGGCAGTATAACCTCTAAAAGGGGAAGGAGGTAGTTGAAAAAAGCCATAGGCAATCATTCTAGAGTTGAAAAACAGAAAATAAAATACTCGGAGGCAGTATGGTGGGTTTGCCAAGAACATAGAAAGTGAGACAGGTCTCCAAAACCACTTATCCAACTTACTAACTTATCTCTATGCCCTGGATTAAGCTGCCTAAACTCTTATAACTTCAGATTTCTCATGTAGAAGATGAAAATAATAATTAGTAAATTAGCTATAAATATTAAATTAGATAATGTCTGTAAGCTTCTTGGCCAGGGTACCAAGCTAAGTGCTCAGTAAATAGTAGGGATGATTAGGATTGTTAGTACTTAGTAATCCAAGCATTAGTGAAGAGTGTGTCATTTTATGTTGACCAAAGGGAGACTGATATTTTTTTAAGTTAAAGAAATATGTCACTAAAACATATAAATAATAGCTCTTCTTTATTTTTTTAACATAAATCTCTACATGATAGAATATGTAAAAAAGACCAGTAAAGGGGATCCCTGGGTGGCTCAGCGGTTTAGCACCTGCCTTCAGCCAGAGCGTGATCCTGGAGACCTGGGATCGAGTCCCACGTTGGACTCCCTGCATGGAGCCTGCTTCTCCCCCTGCCTGTTTCTCTGCCTCTCTCTCTCTCTCTCTCTCTCTCTCTCTCTCTCTCTCAGATTAAATAAAATCTTTAAAAAAAAAAAAAGACCAGTAAATATCTAACAAGATGATAGTTGTACAGTAAACAGCCTTTGATTGTGGTATCAACCAACAGTTAGAAGTATAAACTTCCTTTTAAAAAAGGAGAAGAAGAAGGTCCCTAAATAGGAGGCACATCTGAATTCTCACAGGCAATCTTCTGACCTTAAAAGTAGTTGCAAACTGTATGACCTGTAGATGGCGAACTTGGATAGGGTGAATACCTAAGCAATGCCTACCTAGAGAAGAAAGCAATGGTTTTTGTTTTGTTAAAGGAAGGACTAAGTAAAATTGACTCGTTAATAAAGGCTATACGCTACAAGAAGACAAGAGAATTCTTTGCTGACACACTCTTGTTCCTTCCTCTAAAGGGACCATCCATCTGCCTGTCGAAGTGAGTCTACCACTAGTCATATATGCTGTCAAAGGACAAGACTTTACATTAGTTTCTTGGTTCAGCATTCATGCTGGCTATTAGTCACTGATACAAGAGAACTGGTTGCTAGTCCTGATACAAAAGAACAGAGTATCAAGTAGGGAACATAACTATATTTCTTATAAGTCTTTTGAAGAAAACAGAAATGTTACCCTCTCAGAATAACCATATGTAACACTTTAATTATCTGAGCCCCTGTACATGTCCAAAGTATCCATATCTTTTCAACTATATAAATAATTATATCCTCCCTTGCCCGCTTATTGACACTCTTGAGTATTTGTTCTATACACTTCCCAAGGCAATCCTTTAGGGACCAATTACCGCCCTTTATTGACATCATCTCCCTGGCTGATGGAGATTTCTAGAGTACCACAAAGGGCATTCAGGATTCCTAAGGGAGCTTTGTGTTACTTTACATATAACCTATGTGCCTGCTTAAGAAACATTTTCTTCCTTAAAATTCTACTTTGGGGTATTAGTTTTACCATATTTACTAGTTTGACCAGATCATAACTATATATAATATATGAATTAGTAGGAAAATTCATGTGACTTTCGAAAACTGTCTACTCATGCAGTGGCTTGAGATGTTTTGTTCATTCTTCCAGTTGTGAAAAAGCCTAGTAACTCACCCAACATGATAGACTGATGACCTTTTGCTGCATTATAAAAGGGTCACTGTTCCCAAAGCGCCTCTCAGTTTGTGGGACAGGTGAAGGGACATCTGTAGACTTCTATAATGCCTCTGTCCTGTCATTTATCACAAGGAGTAATTATTGCCTACACATTGGCCTCCCCACAACTATGTACTTCTGGAGTCCAGAAACTGTACCATATTCATCTGTTTATCCTCAAGCACATGGTGTCTGGCACATAGTAAATACTTATGAAAATGTTGAATGGATTAAAAAATAAGTATATGCACTTTGGAAGAATAAGAGAAGGCAGATGGAAGAGAGAGCAGAACAATTTAGGAAAAAAAGAGGAAGATAAGCTAACCATCCATGAGGAATTGTATCTATGTTAGACAAATATTATTCCAAAAAGTATAGAAAAAAAGAAAACAGCAGTAGATTGTGTTCAGCCCAGTACATTTGTGTCCAGCTTACAGCATTGCCCTTACCCAATCCCATCTATTTCACATCTTCATTCATTTCAAAATGAAGAAAGGCCTTAACTTTCAGGATGAGACAGTTCTGGTTTTCTAGTAACTTCTAAAAGTTTCTAAAGAGTTGCAATTACTCTAATATATGGTAGATAGAGAAGTTATCAGAAACTTCAGAAATTGTAAGATCTTATCTAAGAGTAGATTTGGATTTAAAGATCCCACTGGTGAAAAGCCATATCCTAGAAGGTAAGAGTGAGCAACAAACAGAAAGAGGCTCTGAAAGACAGTCCAAATAAGAGGAGCCCCACATTACCCCAAAATGTTATCTATGGAGTTTGCCATAGGGCCTCTGACATGAAATAATAGGGATGGCAGAGGGCATAAGGACCATACACAGGGATGGAGAGTGTAGGACAGTCATGTCTGCACATAGTAAGCACTCAGTAATGCTGACTGAATGAGCAGGCCATTGTGTGCCTGAGCTTCTGCTAAGGGAAGTCATGAATTGCTTTGCTAACAGCAGGGTTTATTTATTTCCTTATGTATTTACTTAGCTACATCTAAGAAGGAACTGAAGTGATGTGCACTATTAAAATGTACATAAATCGGAGTAGGAAAAGTTAAAGCAGAAAGTACTTAGAAGAAAGGAAAAAAAGCAACGTCCTGGAAACCTGAGTCAAGAGGATCATTACAGTAGAGCTTATTGGAAGCTCAGAGCTTCCTGAAACCAGTTCAAAAGAGAAACATGCTAGATTGTACATTCTCATCAGCCAGTAAAGGGAAATTTGTAAATTCACCTGGAAATGGAGACTTATTCTTGGAACTTAATTCTAGAAAGAATTTATTGCATGGACACTTAAATGAGAGGAAGAAGACATTTAATGCATTTTGCAAAAGCTACATACATGTTATTCATATACCAAACAATAAAGGTAACCAACAACAACACACCCTATATAAAATAATAGGTGACAAGGACAGAGAGGAGAAGGGGTTAATATATGAAAATACACACTACCACTCAAGAGAGAAAATATAAATATTGACTACAGTCCCCATGTATGCAACTAATTATGAGAAACATTTATGACTTATTTACTGCCTGCACTGTCAGTAAAGAGGCAGGTAGTATGGGAGGTTCTTTTTCTACTTGTTCCCTACAGTTTCTGGACCCATGTAATCTGTCCTTGGGTGAAACAACACCATATATTGGTTATTGATTTGGAGCTACACCGTTTCCTCTGGACCAGTAAGTACCCTCACCTCATAAGATGTCCTCCAGCTGGCTCTGTAACTGAGTCTTCAGTAGACTATTGCTTTGCTCTAAAGGCCAGCTGCTCCTGGGTTATGGTAAGACTAGTGAATCCTGTGGGAGATGGCCTATAGCATCTTCACCACAAGCAATGTTATATGGATTACTGTTGGTGAATTAAGCCTTTCATAAGTACACAGAAGATATTGCTAATAGAAGCATAGCAGGAAAGTCAAATTTATATCCAAAATCTCTAGTGAGAAAAATGGCTACCACATCCACAATGAAAGGGGTTCAATATAATCAGTCAATAGGAAGCTGGTCATGCCACCTGCATTGTTCACATTTGGAACTGTACGCAGGGCTCAGCATGAGTCTCTGCTGCTGGCAATTTAAGCATTCAATAGTGGTAGTAGCCAGATCTGCCTTGGGAGGGGAAGTTCATGAGGTTGAACCCATGAATAACTTCTCTCTGTCACCATGGCCACTCTGTTTCTGAACCCACTGAGTAATACTAGTGATGCCCGGAAAGAGGACAGATGACAATTGCAATCCAGGTCTTCTTGCCCATCTGATTCTGGAGTCTTCTCTGCCCATTGGTGAGCTTTCAGACGCAAGCATTCCTACACCATCAACGCATTTTGAGAGGTCCATGAGTGTACCTCTATGCTAAACCTTCTTGTAATCCAATATTGTTCCTTTCAGCTTCCTCCTCATCAAACCAAACCTTTAGGTTCTATGTATGAATCTTCACTATAAGAATCTTCCCTTCTAGGTAAAGTGTGGAGTTTGATCTACTTCTCAAAGTTCTGCTTATTGTGAAGATTTATCTCCCTACTTGTCCTTTGTAGCCAACAATGAGAAGAGCTCTAATGCTATATCAATTTATTTATGGCTGGTGCCGGTATATTGTATTCATAATCATTACTAACTCAATCTTGAATCTTTTTTTCTCTGCCTACAGGGAAATTCCATAAGGATACATTAATGAGTGAGGGAGAGGTGGTATTGCAGCAGGATTAGGTGCCATAAGAGTTGAAGCAATTCTCTCAGGAAACTTTCTTGTGCATTTAAAACTTGCTCAGGCTGCTCTTGTATATGCCACTGCAAGTTGAGGATGGAGAGCTGCAGTGCACAAATTTGAGAACAGGTCAATCAAATACCATTTAATTTGGAAGGCAACTCAGGTCTCATAACCAGTTCATTTCCCGTGGCCAGATATTTAGTCTCTACCAGAACCCAACAGTAAACATCAGGAGATGTTTCTCAAGGAAAATAGTTATTTGTCAGAGAAGTATGGCTTTGCTCTCAATTATGGGGCTGCACTATGGTTCTCTTATTGGGGAGTTTCATAGGCTCAATGAACTATTACAGACACTTTGTACACATTAGACTTCTGAGTCATGAGATCTAAGTAGCAAGAGTGGCTTATTCTTTGAACTGGCTAAAGAATATTCTTTTGCTTTGGGTTTCCCTTAAATTAAGAGCCTTATGGTTTATTTGATAAGTAGGAAGAAACAACACCATTGTAACAACATTATTTTGCCTCTGTAATACTTAAAGCCCACCAAATGTGTGTGGCTCTGCCACTTTCTTCATGGAGCTGGGTACAAGGTGTAGCAAATTGTCTTTCACTTTGGAGAGGATACCTCTAAATATTCCAGATGTCTAGACTCCCAGAAACATCAGTGAATTAGTAGATCTCTCATGGAATTGGTCTCTTATCCTCAAATATGTTTCTTATCAAGGCATCTTATGTATTTGTTATTTCCTGACCAAATTGTGATAGCCAAACCCACCTAGTGGAACTAGCACAAGGAACCCAGAACCTCTGGTAAAAGTACCCATGTTAATAATTTTGACCCAGGGATGCCTGGGTGGCTCAGTGGTTGAGCGTCTGCCATTGGCTCAGGACATGATCCTAGGGTCCGGGGCTTGAGTCCCACATGGGGCTTCCTGGATGGACCCTGCTTATCTCTCTGTGTGTCTCTCATGAATAAATAAAAAAAAATCTTTAAAAATTTAATTTTGACCCAAAGGAGCTATGTTGCTTTTTTCCTCCTTAGTCTAGCATTTTAGAATTCATTTTCACACATATTCCCTGGCTTCTGCTATAGAGAAAAGTCTTACAAGTCTTTTGATATACAAGCTGTCTCCTCTAGGTATAACCTGGTCAGACTCTCCTTGTATTTAGATACCTCCACCCTGCAGTTCCAAGAAATAAGACACTGAAGCTCCTTAATTCTTTTCTTTCTTCTTTTCTGTTTCTTTTATATTCCCTTCATTCCTCCCCCCCTCCCTCCCTCCTTCCCTCCCTCTCTCCCTTCCTTCCTTCCTTCTCTCCTTCTTCCTTTTCCTGGGTAAGCAGCATATATTGGCTTTATTTTTATTTTTTTAACTTGATATACAGTAAAAATGACCTTTTATTTGGCCTTTATTTTATAATTTTAACACATATATAGATCTGTGTAATAACCAACATCACAATTAGGATATGGAACAGATTTCCCTCTAAGCACTGCTTTAGCAGCATATCATAGTCCCAAAGGGAAATAGTGTTCCTAGTCCAGACTGCCAACAATTGAAACTTTGTCAAGACCATTGTTAAAACTGGCATGTATTTAAACAGTGATTCAAATAGTGTAAACTTTGGGAATATTAAGTTTTAGAAAGTGATCAGCATGGTTCTGGATATATAGGAATTTTAGTATATTAGCAGGGGATATATATCTCAGAGTGGAAAGTCAGGATAAGGATGAATATTTCATATTATTTTAAACCAGGTAACTCAGAGACTTTACTAAGTTAACCCAAATCCTTGTGCTTATAGGGTCCCTTTGGATCTGATTACGCTACTAGAAGCTGGATAAGAAAAAATCTTGGGATAATTTGTTTTATAAATCTTTATTTCTTATATACTGTTTCTGCTAGAACCAGGGAGGCAGACTGGATGATGAAAATCTGTGCATTTGCTTTTGTCAGTCCTGTCACATTCCACAGGGAGGCAAGGGAGTCTTCATGGTAGTTATAGTAAGAATTAGAAGAAAACAGCCATTTGTTTTGGGGGGTTTATTATTGTCATTCTAATCATTGAGATATAGTCTTATCTGAAAGGAAAAAATAATCCAGATGGTTAAGTTTCTTTTCATTCTTCAAAAGATGGGCATTAATATTTTTGAGGTGTATGGGATGGTTGGGATACTGGTCTCCTGGAATATTGGATGCTTTTAGCTGGAGTAGAAGCTGGTGGCATCTTGGGTAGAAAGGAGTGAACTCGTTGGGATTCTATTTGAGGCAGGACAGAAACTAATATCAGTATGAAGGTGAGTCTCAGAATCTCAGCTTTGGGAGAACTGCATTATAGATATATTAAAGCCACATAAACAAGAAGCAAAAATCTAGCTTCTTATATTTTTCAATGACTTAATATAATCTCAATATTAATATGCCATTTCATCTGGATATGGGAAAGGTTGACCTAATTAAGTCCAAGCAGATTCTAATAACAAACAGTTTTTTCCAATAATTCCAGGTTTTCTTGGATTTCTGAGGATGATAGGTACAAGGCTTTCACAGAAGGTCAGTTCAACATCTTTGATTCATTGCATGAGTTCTTGGGATCTTTATCCAGCCTGAATGGATGGAGAAAATGTTTATTGTTTATAGTCCTTCGCTATGAATTTTTCATGAATTTTTCATGGCTTTGCATTTTGGAAAAAATAGATAAAAACAAACAAACAATAAACCCAGGCCCTTGACTTGAGTCTCTCTTTCAAAACTATTAAGGCTTCTTTTGTTTACTGCTGTATCCCTAGGGCCTAGAATAGGGTCTGGCACATAGTAGATGCTCAGTAAATATTTGTTGAATATCTAGATGAAAGTGAGTAGATGAATGAATAAAAAGTCTAGACTTTTAGGGCACCTGGGTGGCTTAGTCAGTTAAGTTCTGGATTCTTGGTTTCAGCTCAGGTCTCATGGGTCTTGAGATCAAGTCCCCTCCTGGGGCTCTGCACTCAGAGAGGAATCTGCTTGAAGAGTCTCTCCCTCTGCCCCTCCCTCACTTGAGTGCTCTCTCTCTCTCTCTCTCTCTCTCTCAAATAAATAAATAAATAAATTTTTTTTTTAAGTCTAGGCTTTCACTAAGTTTTAGGCATCGTTTCCCCAGCAGAAAAATAATCAAATGAACAACCATATACACTGGGGATAGAAAAGGAATTAGTAGATTCACTAATAGAGCAGGTAATATGAGATTCAGTTAAATGTCTTTCAGTATTGAATCAGAGACAGGATTCAGACAGAAACTATATTTGGAGGTATAAATTCTAATGTAAAAAAAAAAAGCTTTAACTGTAAGCAAGTTACTTAATTATCTCCTTGAGTGAGTCTCCTTTGCCTATTCTCTACATAAGGATGACCAAAAATAAATGAATGAAATTTAGCTAAATTTATAACATCTTTACTGAGATATAATTTATAAACCATAAAATATATTTAGGTAAGTGTACCATTAAATTTTTAAGATAAATTTACCAAGTTGTGCAAATATCAGAATCCAGTTTTAGAACATTTTAGTCACCCAAATACAATCCCTTATGCTCATTTACGTTTAACCATTGTTCCCATTCCCAACCTTCATTCCCACTATATTAATTCTACTTTCTATCTCTCTTGATTTGCCTTTTCTTAAAATTTCTAATAAATGAAATCACAAAATACTTGGTCTTTTGTGTCTTGGCTTCTTTCATTTAGCATGGTTTTGAATTTCATCCATGTGGTAGCAAGTTCCTTTTCACTGCCAAATATTTCATTTAATGGATTTTGTTTATCCATTCATCAGCTGATTCCGTTGTTTCTACTTTAGGGCCATTATAAGTAATGCTGCTATGAACATTTGTGGGCAAGTCTTTAGGAAGACTTATGTTTTCATTTCTTTTGAGTAAATTTGATAAATATATGTTTAATTTTTAAAGAAACCATCAAATTATTTTTCCACAGTGGCTATACATTTTATATTTCCACGAGCATAGTATGCAGGCTCCTGTTTCTCCATATCCTTGCCAACTTCTGTTATTTTCTGCCTTTTTTTGACAATAGGTAATATAATTTTATGAAGAAAAAGCAATCACCTGTGTTTATTTATGCCAGCTTTATTGCTAGTGATATAATGAGAGCTATGATTGGGATTGGGCGGCCCCGGTGGCGCAGCGGTTTAGCGCCACCTACAGCCTAGGGTATGATCCTGGAGACCCAGGATCAAGTCCCACATCAGGCTCCTTGCATGGAGCCTGCTTCTCCCTCTGCCTGTGTCTCTGCCTCTCTCTCTCTCTCTCTCTCTCTCTCTGTGTGTGTGTGTGTGTGTGTTTCTCATGAATAAATAAATAAGTCTTTAAAAAAAAGATATGATTGGGATCATTTAAAATATTTGGAATGGGTGTTATAAAACTTGAAGAGTAACTCTCTGCCATCCTGTTAATTTTCTTAAAGCTCTGTCTTTTTCTAGTCCCTCTTCTATTAGAAACTCTTTGGGACCCCTCTTGGTAGTCTGCTGGGGTTGTCTCATACAGGGGTTTATGAGAACAATTATTACATTTTCAGGAATTTTATGGGCAACTTGTTAAACATAACCCCAAAATTAAATATATAAACTTAAAATCAGTAAGCTATTTAAAGACAAAGACAAAACTTATTTCTTAATTATTTTATGGCATTTTACTATAATCTATGTTTTGAAGTTTCCTATGTCTATTATACTTGCATAGTAGACACACTACATAGTGGTGTGCTACTGGACATCTCTTCCCAAAGCTATTTTCAGTGATCCCACTTCATTAGCTTGAAGTCACCTATGGAAGGAATATTTACACCACAGAAATTGGCATGTGCTACAAACCAGGGCTTTTTTTTTTTCCCTCCCAGAAAAGTGGCTGTTAAATATGTACTAAGTCTAAATTTATCCTGTTGGTATTTTTTATTAAATTTATTAAAGGTGTAGATGATTTTGGAGAGAATTACATCATTAAAATATTGAGGCAATTATTTGGTTGGTTGTTCTTCTACTCACTTCAGTAAAAGTTTCTTTCCACTTATAGCTTGAATCCACTTCTTAGTAATTTTATACTTGGCAATTTATATTTTGGAGATAGAAGTAGGCAACAACTGTGTCTACTATTGTTATGTATTTTTCTCATTGTCTTGGTCAGGTATTAATTATAGTATTATCTCAGCCTTATAAAATGAATGGGAATGTCTTTCATATTTTTCTATCCTCTGTAATAATATAAATTTTCTAGGAATTACATATTTCTAAAAGATTTGGTCAAAATTAACTATGACATCATCTGAAACTGGCACCTTTCTTGGAAATAATAGATAAATTTTTTTACTCATTATTAATCTTAAATAGATTTTAGATTTTTTTCTTCAATTTTAATGGTATATTATCCTAGAAAATAATACATTATAGACAAATGTTCACATTTTTAGAAGGATTTGTACATGATAGCTCTCTCTCTCTCTCTCTGTCTCTCTCTCCCTGTCTCTCTCTCCCTGTCTCTCTCTTTGAAGATTTTATTTTTAAGTAATCTCTGCACCCAACATGGAACTGGAACTCACAAGCTTGAGATCAAGAGCTGCATGCTCCACCAAATGAGCCAGCCAGGCACCCCATGATAGTCTCTTATACTTCTAAAATCTTTTTTTTTAAGATTTTATTTATTTATTCATGAGAGACACAGAGAGAGAGAGAGAGAGAGAGGCAGAGACACAGGCAGAGGAGAAGCAGGCTCCCCACAAGGAGCCCAATATGGGACTTGATCCTGGATCCTGGGACCACACCTGAAAGGAAGGCAGATGCTCAACCGGTGAGCCACCCAGGCATCCCATACTTCTAAAATCTTAATCATAATGGTGTTTATACCGCTTTTCCCATTCTGAAATGATTCTTTCTTCTTTTTTCCTATTAGGTTTTCCTGAAAGCCAATTAATTGGCCTTTTCAATTAGCTACCATTTTGATTTATGTGCTATTTCATAAATCGTTATTTTTAAAATTTTTATGTTTATTCTTTCTACTTCCCTATGACTTAGTTCGTTAGTCCCTTTCCACTTCCTTAATATGAAAGCATAGTTTATACCTCTTCATTTTTATTATAAAAAGTTATCAAGCCATGGATTTTTTTTTTCTGGGTATAGTTTCGTTTGCATTCTTTAAGTTTGGAAATATACTGGAAAAAGACAATAAGGTGAGTTGAAAATGCTATTGAAATGTGCAAGCAGGCCAATTATAAAATCTAATTTTTTGTTAATAATTTAGAGCTTTTATGCATTATGGCCAAATAATTTTTTTCTTTTGGGGGTTTGTGATGTTTTCTAAGACTACTGTATTATTAATTTTTTAAATGCTCAATGGTAGCACACATTTAAATATATATTTTGGATAAAAGCTGAAGGGTTTGCATTTTTAAGTCATTCTGATTAATAAACTATTTTATGTCATTTTAATTCTTAAGTATAATTATACTGAATGGAGATTTTTTTTTTGAAGATACTTTTTGAGTAAAATATCATTAACTTTAAATATACCTCTACTTATTTTCCTACCTTGTTTGAATTAGAAGTATGGAAAGAAGGTGATAATAAACAGTCAATCAGGAAGATATGTGAGAACATAACAATCACACAAAAGAGATGCTTTAATAAGTTTTAAAGTGGCACAGACACAGAAAAGGCACACTATCTAGGAAGGGTATTTTCTAATACCTAGGTGATTAACGTAAAATCTTTCAGAGTATGTTTAACCTTAGAAATGACCAGGATATAAAAATAAGCAGAGAATTATACTAATTATAAATGAGACTTCAGTTCGATTTTAATTGACACCGGGATTAAAGGGCATACAGCATGACAACTCATAGCAAAGTTTTTTCCTACCATCTGAAAGTGCCCAAGTGGCTCACAGCAAGAGAAATAATTGGTCACCTGTCTCAAAGCCTAGTCATCTCAGAAGAGCAGGCAAATAATGCCTGCCACATAGTAGATGTGTGACAAATATAGGCCTACTTAACTCTAAACCCTGAATTCTTTCCATTTGCCATAAAGCCTTTCTACCATATGCTTATAAAGAATATGGCCAAATTAAATATGGAACACTATTGTGAAATATATTTTAACTTGCACACATGTTCAAAATTATTTGAAATTACCTGTAATGAGAACACAGATGTGTCTAGAGCTACTAAACTAAGAGTAAATAATGTAGGCCAAATAATGAAGGGCCTGAGTTAGATGATTTGTACAAGATTATCTAAGTGAAGGACACCCGTGGAATTGTTTACAGAACCTGGTTCTGAGTTTCCTGGGAGTAAAGGCAAAAAGGGACAATGTGATGGGGTTTAAATCCTCATAATCTAATAAAAAGAAATGCATCCATTTGGTATGAAAATCAGAATGTCTCCTGCTTTAATCATACGAGAATTTATTATTTGGGACTTTAAGTAAAGAAAACACTAAGCAGTATAATAAACATCTCGTAAAATTTTCAATGTTTGTTATATTTTACTGAAATTGGATACTGGGGCAGCCTGGGTGGCTCAGCGGTTTGATGCCTGCCTTCAGCCCAGGGCGTGATCCTGGAGTCCCAGGATCCGGTCCAGGGTTGGGCTCCCTGCATGGAGCCTGCTTCTCCTTCTGCCTCTCTCTCTCTCTCTCTCTCTCTCTCTCTCTCTGTGTGTGTGTGTGTGTGTGTCTCATGAATAAATAAATAGAATCTTAAAAAAAAAAAGAAAGAAAGAAAAGAAACTGGATACTGGATTATCTACTTGCTCTTTAGTTGGGAACCATCATCTGAATCATCTTCGTCTATAGGAGCTACCTACAAATTACTACATCTAAATGTTATCCTATAACATCTAAATGTTATTCTGTAAAAATAACGTAAAGGAAAAAAGACCTGTGACATCACTGAGACTCCTTCTCCTGATTATCCAGTATCAGATTCCCTAGACAGAAGATGTGGTTAGCATTTGATCCTAATCAAAGGACCCCAAATACTTGGATATAGTTCATTTTAATCTTAGTTGAAAAGATTGTGGATAGACACTTAGGAAAAAAGTGAAATCAGCATAATATCTCCTCTTCAAGTGCAGTCCAGCTTTCAGAGTGGTAATGTGGATTTCAGCCTCCTCATAATTGTCCTTGATGAAAATAGAAGGATTTCACAGCACAGAAAGCAGTGGTTTATGAGGCTGGGTACAAGACAGACGTACAAGAGAACTCTGTTCATCGTCTTCAAAGTGATGCAGCGATGGCACGGCCGCTGCTGTGGCCACATGTAATATAGCCTGTAGCTCTTTAAAGAGGATTAGCTTTAGCGGCTGGGAGCATTCAATGCTGGATTTCATGTAGAGTAGAATATGCTAATGAAATGTAAATGTCCAAGGCAAACATTGCGTAATATCAAAAACCCTCAAAACTGAGCTTTGTCTCTTGCACAGTGAGAAAACAAACTTTATCATCATCAGAAGTAGAAACGGAACGACCTTCCACTTTTCTGCTTTATGTATCTGCTTCTATAAAAAGTGTATTTAAATATATATACATATATTTATATTTAAATTAAATTTTAATGTCAATGGAAAAACCAAAGTTCAGTCATTGAAAAACATCTTGATAGATCTATGCCCAGAGATGGATGTGTAATAGTTTATATTTGTAGAAAAGGATATATACATAATATATATATGCAATAAAAAATGTAATATTTTAACACTATTTTTAAATGCTATTTTAGGTTTACAAAGGGCTTTGCAGAGCAGGTCCCCACTCCATTTCACCTTAAAATTTTTTCTGCATAATGCCCTGTTGCTCAATGTTGAACTATTTTGTGTCTTTATCATAATTTTCCATTCAGTGTTTTTACTACCTTATAGGAAGCCAGTATGAGACTTAGTCTCTCAAAGCTGCATATGCACTCAATTAATATTAAAGTTATTTTCACATATTTAGAATTTCAGAACATATCTGACATTGAGAAGGTGAATTCACTATAAGATGTGTGATTTGCAATCCATGTAACTTGGAAGTGTGAAGCAACCTGAAATCCATACACAGGGTTCCCAAAGACTGAAAGTCCCCTAAACAATTTCATTCGAATTGCTGGGAAATAAAGATCCTAAGAAACACATGGAACCAGGTGCTATGTGCCCTTTTGTTAGTTATTAGCATTTCACTACACTCAACTGAGTAGCTTAGGTTCTCTTAGTTTTGTTGGTCAGTGGTGTGTGTGTGTGTGTGTGTGTGTGTGTGTGTGTGTTATACTTCAGTTTTGAAGGTTTGTCTCTGCAGACCCAGAGGAGGAATGGTGATACATATTCATGAAAGAGTGCTCTTTCCAGGCCCTGCTACCACTGACAAAGCCTTAGCTGTTTCACACAGCAAGCTGACTGGGATTGTGTGGGGGGGCTGCATGGCCAGATGAGTGCAAACAGCAAGCCCACTCCTCTGCTTGTTAGGCCTTGCCTTCCTGACAATTTCCCCAATTGTCACTTGTGACAAGGCTGTCATTAGGTGATGGCTTCTTTTGGCCATTTTCAGATAAAGATAATTTCCTTAACTTCCATTTTATTTGACAACAAGCAGTTTGGGAGAGAAAGGAAGTGCTTCAGTAGTTTATGGATTAGGGTTTTGTCACTTCAAAGGCATCTTTGATCTAAAAATATGTGCTGTACCAAATTCATTATGTCTTTCCTTAAAGAGCCTTTAAATTTATTGATCTTCTCCTCAATTATTCTCCTTTTACGTCCAGTAATGATGTGTGAGATGGTAGTGTTGGGAAAAGCCTAAGGAGGAGTGTGGGGAAAATGCAGCCAACTGGTCACTTCTAAGGCCATTACAAGAACGAAACAACAGGTGCTTTTGTTTAGTGTCGATTCTCTTCTGAATCCCTATGCAGACAAAGGCCCTTCTGCTGTTTATCACCCAACACAAAGATATCAATACCAATAGGATAAGACAAAATTATATTTGGTATTAGAACCTAATAAAGATAAAAACTTCACAATTTGTATAAAAATTGTGCCTGTAATTGTTTTCATTCTCATCACTGACTACATGAATTTCAAAAGCCTGGGTACGAGTGATAGAGACAGAGTGGGTGACTTCTTTATGGACCAATCATTTGGCTTCCCTTAGAAGCAATCTTACATTGTGCTGAGGCTCAGGTTGCTAAAATTCTTAAAACGGAATCGTTAGTCATAGAGAGCAGAAAATAAGAAGGTAGGAATTCATATGTGAAAATTTAGTTTAAAAACCTAGCAAGATGAGCATTTACAGCTTCCATAGTAGCTTTTCTTGTTTAGAACGTCTACTGTCTCTTTGCCCTCCTTTTGTTGTTGCTATTGTTGTTGTTCAAAACAATTGCTATGTGGAATTATTGTGTTTTAAACAACACCTGGGACAAAGAAGTAAAGAGTTTACATCTGAACTATCATGATTAACCATTGTCTTCTAACACTTCACATATAATAACTTCAATTTAGGACAGAACAAGGTACTTACTCCGTTTCTGCAACTAGAAAAAGGGAATTAAAACAAACAGCTTAATTTCTTTTTTTGTCTAAATGTATTATATTATTAGCCTCTTGGCAGAGTATTTTATAATTTAGAGATATCCAGATGCTTTTGATAGTTAGAAAGTTCATTTTAGCAAAGCATGATTTTAAAATCTTACATATTAGGGATGCCTGGGTGGCTCAGTGGTTGAGCATCTGCCTTCAACTCAGGGTGTGATCCCGGGATCCGGGATCAAGTCCCACATCGAGTTCCTTGCAGGGAGCCTGCTTCTCTCTCTGCCTGTGTCTTTCATGAATAAATAAATAAAATCTTTTCAAATAAATAAATAAAATCTTACATATTAAAAGAAATATGTAATTTAAAAGCATGACCTTAGGATCCTAAAAGCAATAAAAATTGTTTGAAAAGTCCATTTTCTGAATTTCCAAAGACTAGTAGAACATTTTTCATTTTGAAAAATTAGTTTATATGTTTGGGACTCTACCCTTAGGCCATAATACTCCTCTCTATAAAGTCAGGATAAAAAATAGCCCTCAATGCAAATGTCAGAAACATTTTTCATGTGTTAGGTTATTTTATCCTTATTGAGACAGATACTATTGTTAATTCGATTTCACAGAAAGAAACTGAGGCACAGAGAGGTTAAGTACCTTACCCATTTTCTCATATCTAATAAATGGTAGACCCAGACTAGGGTACCTTGGTTACAAAGCCTTTGTTCTTAATGCTAGGGCCTAGAGGACATAGGATCTGGACTATCTCCCGATCCTGAACAAGTAAGTGTTCTCTTCTCCTTCCCATCCTTCAGCTACCCAATCCTGGTCCCATGCTCCACACAATCCAAGAAAATGGGAAGAGAAAGAAGGAAAGAAGAACATGAGGAGAGTCGATCCAGGTTTCCTTCCACCTGCATGTCAAACACAGGGGGGCTGACATGCCAAAAATCTGATAAATTCAGACAGTGGGGTTCATGGTTCATCATGCTCTTTTCAAGGAACCCTCCACCAATTCATTACAGACCTCTGATGTAATTTCTCTTGACTTCATTTTAACCAGGAAATCTTAATTTTGACTTCCTTGTGAAATCAGGAAGGAGGAGGAAAGGAGTACTTTTTGAGCAAGAATGATTTGGGGAAAGATCTGTGTTTTGTCTTAGAGTTCACCTGCTTTGTGACACATGAATACACCACACATAAACTGGCAGGCAGCAACACCATCAGCCTGCCTCAGAAGAGACAAAAGTAAACACTCATTTCAAAGAGATTGCACTGAAATATGATATCAGCTGCAAGAGAGGGCCATCTCCTCTGGTCAAATGAGAAAAATCATATTATCCTCACTGTGGTATACAAATAGCTTGTAAGCCACATTCTCCATTTGAATGATAACAATAAAGTGCTAACCTCACTGCTGCAGGCCAGGGCCAGCCTGATCCCATCTCCAAACACAAACACTTCTGCCTCGGTTTTGGCTGGGGGCTGTGCAGTGGCCTCCCAACCCCCACCTTTTCTCCCCCCCGCCCCCCTGTTAATTGGCTGAGACCACCAGAATTTGGAGGACACAGATGTCACTGATAGTTTTCCTAGGGAGCACATTCATGCCCATCTGTTGCAGCCTAGAAGGCTGTTCATATATCCACAAGGCCTTCATTTAATTCTTGTCAGAAAGTAATGTAAATCCAGTTTACCTCAGAGGTCGCAGCCGAGATTTATGCCAATGAGCCCCCTGCAATTTACACACACTGTAGTTGTATAGGATGAAAAGAAAGCCTTTCATGTTGGTGCATATTAACAAGAAAGCCTGCCTTCCGAGAGGGGCTTTTTGATTGAGGTTTCTCCTGATTTTAATACAGCCGATGCCAGTTGGTATACCCAGCTTTAGAAAAAGGGAAAAAAAATCTAATCTTTAAACTAAAGTTTCTTCTTTTATAAGATGTAAAAGAGAGAGAAATCCTAGCAAGTGGCACTGCTATGTCTTTAATTATCTGTTAGGAGACAAAACTCCCCTGAACGTGCAGAAGATAGAGTGTGATAGGAAAGCATGTTCTGGCCCAGAGTCTAGGGAGAATTCAGTTGTACGCAATTGTCTTTCTGACATGAAAATAGTAGGAGTGACCAGTTGAATTAGTCTCTGACTTTTCAGTTGTCTCTTTGTAGTATGTTTAGAGGAAATTATGGAATTTGATTAAGTTACTTTGGACCAGGCTGGTAGAAATTGATTCATCAGAAAAGTATATATCACATATGTGATATATACATATATATTTATAGAATTCTTTTATTTGGGAATCTAAGAGTACTTAAAAGGACTTCCATTAATCCTATTTTTCTATATATTTTGAAATACTCAGGACTGTGCCAATTAAGCTGGAAGGCAAAATGTTTTAAAAACACCCATCCTGTCAAAATCTTCTGGAAAGTCTGAATATGCTTTTTATGAAGTATGAGACCTTGGGCAAGTTACTTAGCCTCCAAAACCTCAACTTTCTCAATTCTAAAGTGGAAATAATAAAGCCTATCCTTTAAGATTTTGTGTCTGAGGTATCTCCCATAGTACCTAAAATACAGAAAGGATTCAACCAATGATAATTTCCCTCTCCACCCTGCCTTTTGGCAGTGTCTATGAGAGCGAACTATATATTAAAAGTATTGGTTAACTTAGTTTAAAAACTCCAAGCATTCAAATCATCAGATTACTTTTCCACATTAAAAAAAAAAAATTAAAGAGAGGTGAAGTTGGAGATTTTCTTTCTACAGTTTGGAATTTTTGTTTTGAGTTGTTTAAATTTTTAATTCTGTAGAAAGTAGAATAACAGAAGTGTGTGACATAGTTTTGTTAAAATCAGGCTTGGCTTCTCTACTCATCCAGGAGTAGCCTGTGATTTCCCAAGACAGTGTTAATAGGGGGCGTGCTTCTCTTGTTTTTGTAGACAGTGCTCATTTACCCGTGCTAATGGCTTTGAAGTATTGGGTATGATTATTTTTGCACACGTTTAACTTTTTGTTTATATTTTACTTCAGATAATATTCAAATTGGGTTGTGATTTCTAAGCACACACTACTAACTGGGAAGTGCAGCAGAAAAGCCTAAATTATATGATGAGGATGTAGGTGGAATGGGCTGAGATTAAAAACACATGTTGTTGATAACTCATTAAGCAAACACTTGAAATATACGTAATCATAGTCTGGACTTAATTACAGAATCAGATGAAGCAGTGGCTTCACTTTACAGAGTAGGGTTCATATCAGGAAGGCTAAGCCCAGTTTTGTTGGCTATCTAAACCCGGGACTAGGCAGATATAAAATAATTTCAGAATGGCCTTTTTCTGTTTCTCAGAGTTTATTAAGACCATTTCTTTTTGCTTACAGTCCTTGAAACAATATTTAAACTTTTTTTATTAGAAATTACAAGCGTATTAAAGTGGAGGGGGTGGTATAAGAAATCATATATTTTATTCAGCTTCAACATGTAACAATCTGTAGCCAATCTTGTCTAATTTGTACCGTCACTTTCTCCCCACCTCTATACCCCAAATTATTTTGAACCAAATCTCAAACTACTTGCAATTTCATCTGTAAATATTTAATATTTAATAATATTTAATTTTAAATATTGGATATTTTCCCTAAAATATATGAACCCCTTTCTTTTCTTTTTTAAAACAAACTCCTTTTTTTAACATAACCACAGTACTGTTATCTCACCTTAAAAATTAACACTAATTCCTTAATATCATTTATTGTGACTTAATATAATCAGTGAGAAAATGGAGGGCCCCCCCTTTTTGAGGAAATGGATTATTTGGCTTTCATGTTACAAATTTGCTCCCATGACACAAGAGTTTTCATGGATACTCTTTTGTAACAACTTTTATTGTTGATTTATGTGGTTGCAATGTTTTGTGATATATGGTAGTATCTTCCTAGAATGAAAAGTTGTCATTTTATTGGAAAATAAAAATTGCATCATTATTCTAGTCCTACTCCACCTTCATTGATTCATTTGGATAAGTGTTTTCCTAACTTAGTCTCAAATGAAATTATACATGGAAAGCCACTATGTAAAACGGATGGAAATGAAATTGCTCTGGGGCCATGCTGCCCACTACTCGTTTGGCCCAGTCTTTCCCCATGTGGGGTCTTGCAGGTTTTGGTAAGTAAAATGCCTTTTTATAAATGTATACCATTTTCCCATTTTGCTTTTAGAGCAAGACAAATTACTGTATGAAACAGTGTAAAGAATAAGAGAGGTTTGCATACACAGTTGAAATGACCAAAAATGACAGTACAGTATGTAATTTTTAAGCTTACTACCACTAAAAAGAATGTTTCACTTAAAGTAATTAAAATGTTTATTGTAATGGGAAAAATCCACTGTGCTCATAAATAATGGCCCCACTTCTTAGTTGACTATACTGGGGCCTCCTGGGAGGAGATGTATTTGCTCCCTGTCAGGATTAATCTATAAATGCAATCACCACTTAGACCTCATCAGTTCTTTCCTTCCCCTTCATTGGTCCCTCTGGAATTATATTGTAGCTTGAATAAGGTCAAAATTAGGATACTTTTTCCCCAGGAAAAACACAGCCGTTGTTATTCCAGCACTTTAAAATTTGAGAATCAACCCGCAAGATGTTTCTTTAAACAGCCTAGCATACACATTTCTGTCATAGAATCAATATTCTACCAAAGTAATGCATTCTGTTTTTCAGTGTATTTATTGGTTCCTTCCCCACAAAAGCCAGGGATTCAGAATGGTCTCACATAAAACCACAGTGGATTGGATGTTTAAAAGCTTGTATTAACACCTATGAACTTGGACAAACCACTGAACTTCTGACTTTATCCTCAAATGGGGGCCATATTACTAGCTATCTTCCTCATTGTAATCTTGTAAAAGCAAGATAATTCTATTTCCTTTTGTCAAGATTTAATATGAATGCCTTTGCTTCTATAATAGTGGAAAGGATAGAATGAATTCTCCAACTTGTCTAAATGTAAGTAAACTCATCCTGATGAGTCAGAATATTGCTTTGGAATTTTTTATAAGCTAAATCATAAACTTATTTTACTTCCCCGATAAGGCTGTCTTTGAGGGGTGTCTATTCTGTTTCAACACTCAGAAGTATCAAGTACAATATATAATGAATGGGTACTCAACATATATGCTTAACTATCATTCAGGAGTTTGCAAAGGCAGTACCTATTATTTTATAATTTAAACCTGTAAGTTAGCTATTAAAGCCAAACATTAAGGAAACACATCATTAATTTTTGCCAGTAAAAGATTGTATAAAGGGATGCCTGGGTGGCTGAGCGGTTGAGTGTCTACCTTTGGCTCAGGGTGTGATCCTGGGATCTAGGATCGAGTCCCAAATCGGGCTCCTTGCAGGGAGCCTGTTTCTACCCCTGCCTGTATCTCTGCCTCTCTCTGTGTGTCTCTCATGAATAAATAAATAAAATCTTAAAAAAAAAAAAGATTGTATAAAAACTAATGTGTTTCTCTTGCTTACTTTGATTTATTTATTTTTAATTTTTTTCTGTTAGTTCTACAGTGGCAAATATTCCTTCATTAGCTAAAAGCAAAGAATAGAATTAACACTAAATCTCAGATCTTCATCCTCCTCATTAAAGAAAAAAGAAAATGTGAGTTCTTCTGCTTGAGGAACTACCAAAGAAAGTGAGTGGAGTAGTTCAAAAACAATCAAGTTATCCCCCAAATCAGGTGATTGATGCCCTGAGCACATTCACTCTGTGACTGAGCAACATTTTACCCAGTAACAGAACTCTTATAGAAAAAGTGGAGAATCCTGACATTCTAAAACTATACTCATTTTCCAAACCAGCCTGATGAAAGGAGGGCCTCAAAGCTCTCTGCAGGTTAAAGGGAGAGCAGAATTAAGTCTGGTTTTCTAATAGAATCTTTCTGGCTCCTAAAGTGACCCATGTTAATTAAGGACTCTGTAATTTGTATATACCGTAGGATGCATAGGAGCTGTCAAGAGGTAAGTAAAAAATAAATAAATAAATGTGCCGCCTTTTCTCTATAGACACCTTTTTCCCCCTTACAAATCACACAGGAATAGTAAAATCCTACTGTGAACTGTCCTACAGATCTTCTTGCCTCTGGGCTCTATTGGTTATCACTGTGTTGAAGTAGTTCAGTGTGTGGATGTTTGCCTCACTGAATGTTACTTTTGCCTCTGTGCCCTCAAAGTATGTGGATATCCCGGTGGTTCTGCCTCAACAGACTCTTGCCACTCGAGAAAATGCAGTATTTGTTCCCAGGCCAGTAGGAGGCTCCCTGCCAAGACCCATCCGTTGCTGGTGACATGCACACGCTGTGTGAATCACAGGGCCACATGGTGGACTTTTATTATGTCAGCCCAGGAGTGTGGTCTGCCAATCCCCAATCCAGAAGCCCACCCCCAGGCGCCTTTGACATTTTAAGTAAAAAATAAATAAAGAGCTTTGTGTGTATCTCAGGGTGAAGAAGATGATGTGGGCCTGGGGGTGTTTCAGTCTGATCTGTAATCCCATGGACGCTCTTTCCCTTAGCCACTTCAGGGCTCACTTTCCTGCCACCTCAGACAGAGGGAAGAATGGCTGAGTGCTGGACACAAACAGCTGATTAAACCAAGTTGGCTGGGTTTTAAGGGCTTTTTTTTTTTTTTTTAAGCAGATAAAACTCACATCTTCCTGAAAATATCTAACTGGCCGTAATATTTCAATTCTCTAACAGATTTTTATTCATTAATTGAATGTGGATCTAGGGAATTACTTAAGGAATAATACAATTATTATAGGACTTTACACTGGGAAAAATATTGAGACTCCAAAAACTGTGTAGCCAAGCAATTTTCTGTCTTAAGAACATAAATGCTAATTTAGTCAACAAGCAGATCAAACCCAAATAAGATAATGAAAAATTAGGTTAACTTTAAAAAGTTAAATTTCATTTCCTGAAAATTTTATTGATAACAATAACTGATAACTATGGAGCATATATTACATGCTAGGCCATATCCCTTGTGTTTTACATATATATTTACATTTTTATATTTATACAATATTACAATATAATTCAATTGATCCTTATAAAACTCTGTGAGATTGGTCCTATTACTACCCTTTTTTAACAGATGAGAAAGCTGAGACATGACTTGTGTAAGCCTGCTCAGCTAACAAGCAACAGAACTGAAATTTAAACCCAAGAACCCTAATTGCAAAATGCATGTGCCTTCCTTGGCTACCTGCTGATGGCTCAGAGAGCAAAAGTACAATTCTTCATTTTATAATTTTTTTTGATTTTTATTTATTTATGATAGTCACAGAGAGAGAGAGAGAGAGAGAGAGGCAGAGACACAGGCAGAGGGAGAAGCAGGCTCCATGCACCGGGAGCCCGACGTGGGATTCAATCCCGGGTCTCCAGGATCGCGCCCTGGGCCAAAGGCAGGCGCCAAACCACTGTGCCACCCAGGGATCCCCCAATTCTTCATTTTAAAATCATCATTTTGCTGCTTCTGTCATTTCAGAGCTTACACATGCCTTTTCTCCGAGATAGACTGTTTCTTTTGTAAGCTACCTCTGACTCAAAATCTATGTTGACTTTGCAAAATATCTTTCCTGGCTATGAGAATTATGAATAGAAATTTGAAAATGTTTTGTTGCACAAGTAACCATAATCCCCACATTTGCTGGCTTCATCAAAAGTATGTAATGCTTCATAGCCTTGGGAATTTTATATCATAGTATACTACATGCCATTTCCATATACATACCACACCATCATCTGGACTTTCCTCCTACTCCACCCCTGGAAACATCCAGTAGGTTTGCCTTTCCGACTGTTAAACAGAGCATTTCAGTTGCCTCAACCACCAAAGCAGAGGCTATAATAACAGTTGAGTCTGCACCATTTCTCCTTTTAAAGATTTCTCTTCCAGTGAATTTATTCTTGCTGTGTTTTTCTCTAGAACTCTGATATCTATTTAATGAGAAGGTAAGCGTGTTTTGAGGACAAGTCAGAACCCCTGAATTCTTAATCTTGATCTTTGCTTGGGACTTTGGGCAAGTTACTCAACCTCCTCCTGACTCAGATTCTCAGAGTTTGGGTGGACAACATCTGCCTCCTAGAGTATACTCCTCAGTTTGAAGGCCCATCAAAATTTGTAAGGTAATTTTTTCCTGCTTTATGAAGGCCCCCTAGTGTCATAGCAGCTCTGGATTTGAGGACATATGGTGTTAGTATATGTGGCAACTCTTCTCTCATTTAAGGTGCAAAAATACAAAGAAAGCTCTTACTGAAAATACCCTTTGGAAGTATAGGATTCTTGAACAGAACCAGATGGCAGGTTTGGCTCACCTTGACCTGAGATGTTGCTCTTCTAGCGATGGGGGCCAGGCTCATGATTCTTCAGATGTCACCATAGCTGATGGAGTGGGTAACCGTAGCTGGAGAGTGTGAGCAACAGCCCCTGTGATGATGACCTTTTTTTCCCCTCCTCTTTCTTCCTGAGGCCAGCAAGTAACCCATTCGTGACCCGGAACATTCTGATTGCACTTTTCTGTGCAGTCACATTTGATAAACACCTTGAGCAGCCGGGAACTGGAGAGGGTGGGGCACACAGGCAGGAGGGACAGACAACTTGAAGAGAAGTTCTCCCACTCTGACAAGGTGTGGTGCTTAGGCTGGAATTTTTGAGATAAATAGAGCCATTGGAAAGAACTTCTCTTTCACTTATAGAAATCCCTACCTTTTTTTTTTTTTTTTTAAATCACAGCACACTTCTTAATTTTCTTTGTAAGTGGAAGGAAAAGGTGAATTGAATTTCTTGGCAATCTAGTGTTTGTTAAACTATCTCATCTTTATTTCATCTTTATTTCAGTAGGCCCTGCTAACTCATGGATCCTTAATACAAGATGAGGATCTCCTCCTCAAGGTCTCTTGTCACATCACTCTCCAGCTAGGTTTCTTTTCCTCATTTCTTTTCCCAGCTATTCCAAGTCCTAGTCCCATGAGAAGTCCTAAGAGAAGTGCTCCTCCATGCTCTGAAAGGCTCCTTTACTATCTCTCAGTGGAATCACTGAGTCCAACCCTAAGGACAGGAACTGATATTTATTACCTATACAATATTCCTAGACTGGAATTTCTATTTCCCTCTTTTTAATTTTTTCATTAAATATCAATATCAAAAAATTATAAAGTAGGTGTAATATACCCAGAACATGATGGATGCTCATATATTAATCTAAGTAAAAAACATACCACTTTCTTTGAGTCTCATAGATTAATCTAAGCAAAAAACATACCACTTTCTTTGAAGTCTTCTGTGTTCATACATTTCCCTCACATCTTCTTCACTCTTTCCTCAGTAAATCCACTGTTTTGAATTTTTAGTTTATCATTCACGTCCTTTTCTTTGTAACTTTACCATATAAGTCTGTATCCTATAATGTTATATTGTTTAGCTAAAAGTGTTTTAAATTTTATGCATGTATCATCTGTGACTTGCTTTTTTTATATTCCTAAGATTCATCCATATTGCTATATGTAACTGTAATTCTTTCATTTATTTGCTTATTCTATTCCAGTGTATGAATACACTTCAGTTTTTTAATCTATTCTGTTGAGGGACATATGGATTGATTCCTTTTGCTTATTTGCTATTACAAACTGTGTCACTGTAAACATGCTTATATTCCCTAGACACAGGTCCAAGATATTCTCTAAACTAGAGTATATGTCTAAGAGTAGACACCGGATGGAGCACCTGGGTGCCTAAGTCAGTTAAGCATCTGCCTTTGGCTCAGGTCATGATCCCAAGTCTGAGATAGAGCCCTGTATCAGGCAATAAGGAGTCTGCTTCTCCCTCTCCTTCTGCCCCTCCCTTCCTTCTGCTCATGCATTTTCTCTCTCTCAAATAAGTAGATAAAATCTTCTTTGTTTTTTAAAAAGAGTGGACACTGGGTTACAGTGTACCCACTATGCGCATTTTTCATTTTACTGAATAATGTCAAACTATAGTTTCCAACAGTGGTGAATGGAAGTAACATAGACTGTTCTTGACATCTGTTAGCCAACATAAATTTTTTCCCAATTAAGAAGTTGTGGGGATCCCTGGGTGGCGCAGTGGTTTGGCGCTTGCCTTTGGCCCAGGGCGCGATCCTGGAGACCCGGGATCGAATCCCACATCAGGCTCCCGGTGCATGGAGCCTGCTTCTCCCTCTGCCTATGTCTCTGCCTCTCTCTCTCTCTCTCTGTGACTATCATAAATAAATAAAAATTAAAAAAAAAAAAGTTGTGAATAGTTATGGTTTGAATTTGTATTTCCTGATTACTAATGAGGTTGGACACATTTCATGTGTTCATTGGCCATTAATGTTTTCTCTTGTGTGAAGTGTCTGTTCAAGTCTTTTGCTTATTCTTTTTTTTTTTTTTTAACACATCATCAACATTTATTGTTCAGTTCTCCCCCAACTGGCCAGTGCTGGGCCCAGGGGGCTGGGCCTCTATGAGAAGCAGTTGGTCTGGGGGCCCACTATGGCCCCCCTAATGTGCCCTGAGGCCTGGTGGTAACCCCTGGGCCTGTCAGTCCTCCCCTTAGGCTTTCCAGGTCCTGAAGTCCTGGTGGGGTCTGAGGCTATGTCAGACCCAAGAAAGCTGCCTCAGAGGAGGAGCAGGCCACGTGGGGGAAGGTTGCATGGTGCCTCAGAACCTACCAAGTCCAACATCAGCAGGTGACAGGAGGGAAACTGAAACAAAATAGAACTCAGAGGAAAAGGTGACAGGGAGTCTGAAGGTGAGAGGGAGACAACCAGCATCTTTCAGGCCCTGAACCAGAAAGGGGTAGGAGGGAGGCTTCCCAGTAATCCTCCTTCCTGGCTTCTGGAAAGTTGAACAGGAAGGAGCAGGCCTATGTGGTAGGTCCTGAACAGCTCCATCCCCGGGATGTCCAAAGGGAGCCCTGGCTTGAGGGAGCCATGGTGCCTGGATGGGTCCTGAGCACCCCCACACTTGGAATGGTGGCAGAGGGGTGCCACCAGCCTCAGCCCCACTGGGCCTTCACTGAGCTTTTTTGGTCCCCTTCTGGTTCTTCAGCATCACGTAGGTGATGAACACTCCCACAAACAGGAGCAGCAGGAGGCCGGCAGCCAGTGGGATGGCGACAGCATAGGCTCTGGGCAGGAAGTACTTGTGGATGACACGCTGACTGTCGATGGAAGACAAGAGAATCACCCAGGCGATGTAGTATATGAAGATGATTAGGCTAATGGCAACGAGGCCGAGTCCCACCACCTGGTCTGTCCCCGTGGCCATCTCCCCCACGATCTCACACCCCAGCTGGAAGCCTGCTTATTCTTTTTCTACTATGTGATTGGTCCTTTTCTCATTGACTTATAGGAATTCTTTATATATTCTAAAGAGAAATTATTTGTCAGTTACATACATTACAGATACTTTCTCCCAGTTTAGGACTTGTCTTTTCACTTTCTTTATGGTGTCATTTTACTAATCAGAAGTTTATCCCTCCAATTAAATATCAATCTTTGGTCATTTGCTTTTTTTTTTTTTTTTTTACAAATGTTTGAGAAATTCTTCCCTAACTAAGGGATCAAAAGGATGTTCTCCCTTAGATATTCCCCTTTAGAAGTTAGATATTTTTGTCTTTTACATATAAGTCTTTAACTAGCATTGATTTAAAAAAATAACCAATTAGCAGGGTACCTGGGTGGCTCAGTCAGTTAAACATCTGCCTTCAGCTCATGTCATGATCCCAGGGTCCTGGGATGGAGGCATTGGGATCCCTGCTCAGTGGGGAGCCTGCTTCTCCCTCTCCCTCTGCCTGCCGCTCTCCATGCTTGTGCTTTCTCTCTCTCTGTCAAATAAATAAATAAAATCTAAAAAAATAAATAAATTAGCTCAATATCATATGCTGAGGTAGTGTAATAAACTGAATTTCCATATATACATATGTCTCTTGCTGGACTCTATTTTATTTAGAAGGTCAATTTGCCTAGCCTAGTGCCAATAACTTTTGCATCATTTAATATGATTTTATGTTGATTATTGACAAAAATTATGACATTCCCCCTCCTTCTTTGTTATTTTTCATTAAAAGTATTTTGAATATTCTTGAATGTTATCCTCCCACATAAGTTTTAGGATCATTTTTTCAGGTTGACCACAAATATACATAAAGCTGTAGTGATTTTGATTGGAATTGCATAAAGATAGATAAATTTGGGAAAAATTGATATTTTAACAATACTGAGTTTTCCAGGACCCTACCACAGAATATCTCCTAATGTATTTAGATTTTCATTAATGTCTTTCAATGAAGTAGGTTTTATAGTTTCTCTCTGGAAGTCTTACATATTTATTATTAGAATTATTCTTAGGTTACCTCATATATTTATATATATATGTATATATATACACACATATATATATACACATATATATTTTTATTATACCTTACATATTTTTGCCATGGTAAAAGACATATTTTTATTAAATTACATTTTCTAGCCACTTGTTGCTGATTTAAAGGATATTTTGCAGAAGATTGGATTTATTGGCCTATTGAATGTTTGGTAAGATTTTGCTGGTAAAACTGTATATTCCTGGTGTTTTCCTTGTAGGAAGATTTTTCAACTACTAGTTACATTTCTGTAAGATTATAGGAGCATACAAGGTGCCTGGGTAGCTCAGTTGTTTAAGTATCTGTCTTTGGCACAGGTCATGATCCTAGAGTCCCTGGATCAAGCTCCCCGATGGAGCCCCATGATGGAGCACCAGCAAGGGCTCTCTGCTCAGCAGGGAATCTGCTTCTTCCTCTCCTTCTGCCCCTCCCCCTGCTCGTGTTCTCTTTCTGGCTTGCTCACTCTCTCTCAAATAAATATATAAAAACTTAAAAAAAAAAAAGATTATAGGACCATAAAGTTTGTCTGTTTCTTCTTGGTTTCTTTTAAGTAAGTTATGCTTTTATAGAAATTGCCCATTTTATAGTTTTCAAATTTGTTGGTAAAAAAATGTTTCTAATATTCCCTTATTTGCTTTTTAAAAATCTCTGTAGCATCTGTAATGCCCTCTCCTAAAATGATTTGTTCTCTCTTGATCAAGTTTACCAACAATTTGTCAATTTCAGTGGTCCTTTGAAAGAACTTTATTTTGTGAAACTTCCTTTTGAATATTTGTTTTTTATTACATTAATCTCTGTTCTTATTTGTATTTCCTTTTACTTTTTTCATTTATTTTTTCTATTTATTTCCTTTTGGTTATTTCAGCTCAACTCATTAATTTTCGAACATTCTTTATTTCTAAGTATTTTGCTTATAAATATCCTTTCATAAAGGGACACCTGAGTGGCTCAGTGGTTGAACATCTGCCTTTGGCTCAGGGCATGATCCTGGGGTCCTGGGATCGAGTCCTGCATCAGACTTCCCGTGGGGACCCTGCATCTCATTCTGCCTATGTCTCTGCCTCTCTCTGTGTGTCTCTCATGAATAGAGAAATAAAAATATTTTTTAAAAATAGTAATAAAAAATTTTCCTTCTATGTTCCACTTTGAATTCTACATTTTATCTCTATGATTATATATTTGCATATTTTTCTTTATGGTTCTTTCACTTTTTGTTTCATATATATTTAAAGCTATGCTTCTAGATGCTACAAGTTTAAAACTACTATAACTTCCTGGTGAACTGAACCATGTATCATTAAGTGGCTTTTTAATCTTCATTAACATTTTTTTTGCCTTAATGTCTATTTTGTCTGATATTAATATACGTATACTTTCTTTTAGTTAGTATTTTTTAAAACAGCTTTTTCTATATTATTACCTTTGAGCTTTCTTTATTCTTATGCTTTAAGTAAATCCATGTAACTATTTTTAAAAATCAAATCTATCTTTATCTTTTTACTGTAGCATTTAGTTCATTTATATTTATTGGAAGTACTGATATATTCAAATTTATTTCTACCATCATATTTTGTATTTTAAATTTATTCTGGTGTGTCTGAGTGGCTCAGTCATTAAGCAAATGACTCTTGGTTTCAGCTCAAGTCATGATCTTGGAGTTGTGAGATCAAGCCCTGCGTCAGGCTCTATGCTCAGGATGGCATCTGCTTCAGATTCTCTCTCCCTCCCACTCTCTTTCTCTCTCACAAATAAGTAAATTAATAAAATCTTTAAAAAAAATTTATCCTGACTCTTCATTAGTTTTTTCCCCTTTCTTTTCTTGTCTTCTTCTTAAAGATTGATTTTATTTATTTATTTATTTATTTATTTATTTATTTATTTATTTATGAGAGAGAGAGAGAGAGAGAGAGAGAGAGAAATTGAGAGTGTATGAGCAGGGCTCTTTGCTCAGTGGGGAGGGACAAGCAGACTCTGCACTGAGCATGGAGCCCAATGTGGGACCTGATCCCAAGATCCTAAGATCATGACCTGAGCTGAAATCAAAAGTGAGTCACTCAACCAACTGAGCCATCCAGGTGCCTCTCTTGCCTCTTTTGGATTGTTTTGTTTCTTTTCAAAAAGTTTTTACCTTCTACTAGTTTAAAAGTTATAGTTTTTTATTTAAGTTTTTTAAGGATCACCTTAGAAAGTTTTATCAGTCTAAAGTTAATATCTCCCTTCATCCTACCAAATCCAAGATCTTAAAACACTTTAACATCACTCTCTTCCTGATATATATGCTGTTTTTATGTGTATTTTTTCTATTTTTCATCTCATAATATGTTGTTATTGTTGTAGCTTTATACAGTCAATATTTATATTTAGCCAACAAGTCACCTTTTATTGCATAGTATTTTTTCTTGAATCTCAGGCCCTTCATCTGTGATCACTTTCCTTTTACCTAAAGTAGATACTTTAGAGATTTGTTTAGTAACAACCTGTTGATGTTTATTTTTAAATATTTTTATTTTTCAAGGTTTTTCCCCCAGCATATGAAGATATCCTTTCATTGTCTTCTAGTTTCCATTGTTGCTTTCAGTAGGTAGCTATAAATTCATTGTTGCTTCTTTGAAGTTACTTTGTCTTTTCTCTCTGGCTACTTTTAAGATGTTCTGTATGCCTTTGGTGTTCCCTAGTTTTGCTAAGATATTTCTAAGTATAGATTTTTATTTATTTCTTTAACCTGCTTGAAGATTATAGATATTTTAATTACTTTCTCCTGTTCTAAAAGTTCTTAGTCATTATCTCTCCAAACATTTCTCTTGCTTCCTCCCCTTCTTTCCATCTAGGATTCTCATGAGACACATGTTAGAGTTTTTCCATGAATGCTCTCTGTTTCTTAACTTCTCTTTTGAATTTTCCATCTCTCGGTCTTCTTTTGTTGCATTTTAGATGAGATGTTTTGATTTATCAAGGAGTTTAAAAATCCTAACTTCAACCAGAACTAGTATTTTACCAAACCTAATTCATGGAATTTTAAATTTTAAATTATTATTTTTTCATTTATAGAAATTCTATTTGATTCTTTTTCAACCTTCCTATGCCTTTTTATACTTTCTTACTCATAACTCATACATTCAACGTAATCTTTCAGATCTTTAAACATGTATATTTTATAGTCTATATATGATAATTCCACTACCTAAATTCTTTGAAGTTCTGATCTATCTGTTGTTTCTTCTTTCACCCATTATTTCCTCTTACCTTATGCATTTTGTGAGCATTGATCAAGAACTCATATTTCTTGGTATTTTAAAGATGGAAATTCTTTCAAGCTTATTTTGAAGCCGGATTCCTTTTGAGAAGATTATGTTTCATTCCACCAATTGCCTGGAAAACTACAAACCTAGAACCTTTCTTTTTTTTCCATGGACTTCACATATGTAAAATCACCTCTTATTTGCTGTAGCTATTTTAAATAGAAAACACAGGGTTAGAATATTATTTATCTCTGGAGATCTTGAGAAACATTGTATAAAAGCTAAAGAATAAATGAAAAAGACGTCTAGGTATTTGACATGTTTTCAATAAACATAGTTAATTTAAGAATTTACATGAAATCTGCATGATCTAAGGTGGGGATGTCATTATGTTATAAATTGGAGTTTACAAGGTGTGTCCTCCTGAAGCTTTAGGATCATTTTTAAATAACATATTTTAAAGTAATTATCAGGTAGAGGTTTTGTGGATCTCATGACTTCAAATTCTCAAGGGGAAAACATTTCACTTTCCTCTAAGAAGGAGTATGTTTTGCCACAGGCAAATTTCTTGGGAGGTGGCAGGAGAGGATAGGGACTTATTTTTAGCTCACCCTTACACTGAAGATTCAACCTTTTAGGACATGAGTTTTATGCAAGGGAGAGTTTCCTCTTATATGTCCCACCTTGGGGAGGCCTTTGGTTTTATTTCCTCTCTTTCCACACTCCAAGATAGTGAAAACCAAAGTTTTGTCTTACAGTGTTTGCAAATACACTCAAGGCAAAGTCTAGTTTCTGTGTTCGTTAACTTTCTGGGTTCCACTTGTACTTGGTTGGTGTTTTCTGAGTAGTCTCTCCTTTCTTACCATGTTATTGATACATTTTAGAGGTGTTAAAGTGTTTTTCCAGCATTTTTACTTGTTTTCAGTGGGAATATTGGTCAGGATGTTTAGACTTCCATACTGCTAGAAATAGAAGTCTACTCTTTCAGGTTTTGGTGACTTAGAGTTGCCCTCTCTTCTCCCTTTCTATTCAATTTTAAAATGCTAACAATGGCCATTACCCAGAAATATCTATCCAAGGCACACAGTTGTCTTACACTCCAATCAGACTTCTCTTTCTCCTTTTGTTTCCCTACTTGCACCAACCAGTAGCAGAGTCAGTATGGTCAGAGTTTGTATGTAGGGTTACTCAGGGGAGGGTGAAAGGTTGGAAAAAAGCTGGATTGTCATTGCTAGTGACTGATTGGAGAAATGCATTTTGTTGTTCTATGTTGGAGACCAGAATACATTTTCTCATAGAAGCAATATGATAGGTGATTTTGAATGTAGATCAAAAAGTATGTTTAGTGTAATTATTTATGTACATATGAATTAAATGAGCTCTGTGGGTTTGCTTATGAATTATGAAATTGTGAAATTATGAAATTATGAATTATGAAACTGGTCATTAATTGAATTCCAACAAAGATATTTTAGACTGAGCTTTTGGACTATAATCATGTTAAATATGCCTTGTGTGGTTCATTTCAAAGTATTTATGTCTTATTCTTGTAATTTATAAACTCCTTGACAGTATAGACCATCTTTCCTACTTCTTTATCTTCCCCACATCTTCTAGTTTAAGAATTATGAGTAGATGGCCAGTGGATTATTTCAGAATGTCAGCCGGTAGACCTTTAGAATTCTTTTATTTTCCCTAATTTATCCCCCATCTGGGTACTAATTGTCCAAGGAAAAAAAACCTCACGAATTCCAAAAGAAATGGGGCTTTGAATAAAACTTTTAATGATTGCTGATTTGTCAATTGTAACTCAGCCACTCAGTTAAATTCTAGGTCACCAATAGAAATGAAGTACACAAGTATCAAAATCAAACATGGAATGTATGAACACGTGATCATTTGGGTATGGGAATGCCTGTGTGCCTTAGATTCTAAACTTTGTTGGGTATCTAGTGTTATTCTAAAGGTATCTACTTGTATGTCCTATTGCTTTTGCTGACCTCTTTCTGTTTAATTTTTAGAAAAAAATATATAGGGGGATGTCAAAATAGAAAAACTAATCCATACATTACAAAAATATAGGGAAACTAACGTTCTTCAATTTAGAAATAAGTACAGCTCGCAGAATTCCACAGTTCAGGGAGCAAAAATTGTTACGTTTTGAAATTGAAAATGATTCTTTTATAAAGGAAGCTGACCACAATTTCCAGCAGGACTGTTGCCTGAAGGAAAATTTCCTAGGCTTCAGCCTCTGTTATGCTTAACAATGAACCATACAAGTCTGGACAGATGGTTGGATTCCAAAGTGTTTCTCATGTTACAGTATTTTTTTCCTATTGTCTTTCCTGAATTCTGCAGGGAAAAGAGAAAATGCTATAACTTTCAAAAAGTATAAAGAATATCCTCAGTACATTTTGGGAAGTCACAAGTACTAAATATTAATTATCTCAGAAATCTCTTTTTGTTTTTTTAGAAATACTTTCTTGGTTAAAATCCAATTGCTAAAAAAAATAAATAAAAATAAAATAAAATAAAATCCAATTGCTTATTCTGGACAGTATGACCTATCTTCCTTACTATCTTTATTGCTAGAAATACAAAATGTAAGATGTATTTATATCTTTTCCTAGAAGATCTCTTCTATGTTCCTTGTCTCAAAGTATGGTAAAATTATCCATTCCACTTTGAGCTATGGTAAAGTAAAAAAAAAACCCTCAGGATTCCTTTCAAGGACATTCATATCCATCCAACAGCAATACTGCATTTATTCTTTAAACAGCCCTCAAATTTGTCCAATTTTCTGTATCTCTATTACTCTGGTCTGGTGATCTGATATTTCTCACCTGGATTGTTGCAATAAATGCCCAACTGATCTACCTGCAATCACCTTTTTCCTCTCTTCCCCTAATATACGCTACAATCCAAACAGAATGAATGTTTCCAGATGCAAATCTGCTCATGTTCCTCCTGCTACCAGTAGTGTCCTATGACACTTAGGGTAAACACAAAATTCCTTACCTGGCACACAGGTGCCAGCTAAACAACCTGAACAACCCCTACTTAACTGTCCAAACTCACCCCATATCAACTTTCTCCTTTTATCTCTAGGTCAACTAATTTGGCCTTCTTTCATTTCCTCTATATTTCTTTCTACATCAGAGCTGTTCTTCACCATTTTAACTTCATTAAGCCCTGTTCTTCTTACAGAGTTTAATTCCAACATCACATCCTTAGGGAATCCCCCATTCACCTTCTCTTGTTTTACCCAAATTATTAGGTCAAGTCCTGTTGTTTTCCCTCACAGAACCACATAGCTTATCTCTCTTTCACAGCACTTAGACAAAAGGAGGAGATTTATGATCCTGTGCATTAAGCATCCGGGTTTCAAGTGAGGGAACAAAAGCGGAGTTATATTTATTTAGTAATCCACCTCTAAGATTCAAGCCAACATTTCTAAACCACAGAAAAAAGTGTACATAAAAATATTATACTTAAGTGTTCTCAAAAGAGCCAGGAATTATTCAGTAAATAAGTATCAGATGTTCTTCAGCAATAGATAGGCTGCTGAGTATGTAATTTAAGACCTAGAAATATATTAGCAATTATTCCCACTTAACCCCCATAAAATACAGAGAAGAAAAATGAGTCTCAAAGTGAATCTCAAAGGTATCACAAATACTTAAAGATGAGAATGAAATAGAATTAGTCACAAATATCTATTGAACACTATTATGTGTAACAGTTTTCCTATAACCAAGTCTGCTTTTTATTACTACATGCTATTTCTGTTTAAACATTTACAGAAACAGAGCAATTAAGATTTATTTTAATTTTTCAGTATAACAAAAGACAGCTTTCTACCTTAAAAGGATAATATGGCACCAATAAAACATTACTATATGCCTTTTAGACAAAGGGATGATGTAAAAGTATATTACAGTACAGTATTATTTCTTTGTGCATGAACTCTTCATATTTTCTTATTATACCCCTCTTTCTACACGAAGTCCTAAAAAGGATCCTAGAAAAAAAAAAGAACCTCCTTCTTGGTTTTATTTGAAGAAAAGGGAATGCGTCCTATTCACCCATAGCTAATATCAAGCAAGGTTTGTTAACTTTCCGAATCACCAACTGCATTTCTCAATCACCATACTAACCTCCCATTCTAGCCACATCTCCCTTTTTCAAGAATGGTGGGAATGGAATGCCATAGCTACATAGCCTCTTACGCACACTAGTCCACTAATTAGCTCTCTGACCAGCCCTTACTTCTTGATTCCTTTCGTAGAAAGACAAGCTAATGGTCAGCTCTTACTACACAACATTGACTTAAAAACACTTGAGCTAAAAGGGACATTGAAAACCAGTTAGTCCAACAACCCAAACCATACAGGAGTAATTTCTCATTCGTCTTACACAGAAGAGAAATTTAATTTATAGTTATGCTTAAATATTTCTAGTAACTAATTCCTCACGATCTCAACTTTTTTTGGGGGGGGTTTATGATCTCAACTTTTGTGAATATTCTTTCAAGTCATAAGAATTTTGTATTCAAATACTCTACTTATATTCTTCACCAACAATACACAATTATTTTAATGAAACAAGCCTGTAACATCCTAAAATTCTGTTTTGGCAGTTTATCTGTATAAAGAATGTGTGTGTGTGTGTGTGTGTGTGTGTGTGTGTGTGTGTGTTTAAATCCAAAGCATATAGAGTATACCAGTCACGTTAGAATGAAAAATGAAAAGTGTAGATTATACAATTAGTTCATCCTTCATTTTGTGTTCCTGTTAAGTCTTAGAAAAAAAAAAGTTAGAAAAAAATGTTATCTTGCTTTTTGAAATTCAAAACTAGCTTCTTAAAGTGAGGCCTTTTTATCCAACACTTACACAATAATTCACAGCTTTAAGATTTTCAATGATTACTTCATTGCATGTATTAAGTTAGAAGACAAAGGGACTGGAGCCATCCATTTATCTGTTACTCTCTTCCCTTTCAGACTCTCTTGCTTTGGTAATAAAATTCTATGTGCCCTCTAAGGGTGTCTAAACCAGACAGCAGCTCCACATTCTATTCTGACAAACTCAGAAAGAGTTTCTTTGTTTCATTTGTTCATTATAAACAAAACAAAAGGAAGTTTGTTTTGTTTACAATGTACATTCTTTAATAAAGGGAAGGCAGACAAAAAGATTTGTTAATCTAGTGACTTTCTGGTATTTATTTGCCAGGCATTTTTGTACTGTCAGTAATTTATTTTGTTCTTTAAATTACCTTGACTGCCATAGATTATTACAGCATATTCACATTTACATATGAAATCTCTCAACTGTACATATGTTAAATAGCAATATAAGTAGATTCACCCATCCATATAATAAACTCATCCATATGATAGATCTAGGAAATTGAGTTATCTAAGATACCATTTCTCTATTTTATTTGGCAACCTGCCTGGCTGTGAAGAGCTTAAATTTGGCATCTGTCATTGCCTATCTTGGTCCAAATTATATGATGCTAAGTACCATGAAGAATACTTCACAGGGGAACTCAGTAGTGGGTTATGAGAATGGTAAACTTCATATCACCATGGGCCTGTATCTGAATATTAGAACTGTTAGCCAGATGCTTCCTGTAGACTTACAGACAGACAGAAAGTGTGGTGCCACTGGGATCCAGAGACACTGATGTAAAGTATGCAGGAGATACATAAATCATAGGGTATATTCATTTCATTTGGCTTCGTGGGATTCCACTGACATCACTGCGGGTAACCAAGGTCTGCACGAGGAGCCTCTCCCTTCTGCTCTCTGACGCCTTCGAGGTGCTGCCCATCTAGACCAGGCCCTGCAGTAATTTCACACACTCCCCTAATAAAGTCTTCAGGGGCTGTCATGTATTTTCATGTGTTTGCCCTATTATCCCTCCCTGCTTGAGTCTTACAGATAATTGATGATGCTTCAGTTAATCATCTTTCTCCCGCCTTTGTTCACCAGGTACCTCCGCCTTGAAGGGACTCTTTTATTGAGAATCGATGTCTTCTTCTGAGTAATTGATCACCATAGACCCGGGGACACTTGACTCATCATTGAGGAAGAGTAATTATCATGAATAATCAAAAAGCTATAGCTACACTACTGCAAGAGTGCAAGCAAGTGCTGGACCAACTCTTGTTGGAGGCGTCAGATGTGTCGCAGGAGGACAAGGGCGAGGACCAGCAGTACAGAGGTGAGGTCCTGATGGGGGGCACTGGGGGAAGGGGGAAGCCAGCAGGTTTGCTCTCAACTCCCCTGCCTGAACGACATGTTTTCATCTCTGCCCTATTTTTCTTCTCTTGGCAGATGACCACCGAGAGATGAGTGGATTTCTAGGGCATGAATGGGACATGGGCTGCAGGCGGACGGGCAGGGGAGGAAGCCCACTTTGTTGCAGTGAATTGCTGTCAGTTCTAATTTTAGGCTTCAGTAAACATGAGGCTACAAGAAAACAGTTTAGTTCAAGAAGAACAAAGCGTGCAAGTGGGCTGGTGCACGTAAATTTCAATTATTAAAAAATTGAAGCAACTTCTGAATGGTGGCGCATACTTTTTTTTCAAACTAGGCTTTTGTGCCTCATCAGTTTTCATAGACTTCTATGGTTTCCATAAATATGTCATCTCATTGGTTCAATTGACACATTTCTCATGCTGCATTCACATGCCGTTTGTAAAATAAATCCTCTCCTACTGATAAATACTGATTGCATCATTATTGGGGTATAAGAATTTGGCCTTTTGCTCATTTCATAGTTTATGCCATTCATAGTTTTAGATAGGTCATTGTTTGGGAAGTTTTGATCACAAAGTCTAGAGAGTTAAAGTATTTCTTATTTCTTCCATAGCCAGTTTTGGAGAGAAAATCTTTTTTCCTTAGATTTCTTTTTAGCATTTGAATAAATTTTCCTCTATTTCTATAAGTGTGTCCCTTTTATGGGCTTTTAATATTTTTCTTTGTATTTTTAGTGATTTTCTATTTGTTGCAGAAATAAGATTACTACACAAAATACATACTTCCCATTTCTTTTGTTGTTGAGGATTATGTGATGGGAAAACATTCTGGAGGAGCCTTTGCCTTACATTCTTGTATATAGGCACACACATTTTTTACAGTCACTTTTAGGTACCTATAGATGTCTTAAATTTTTTGTAATCTGTCATTTATGCTTCTTTCAAGATTAAGTGCCCTATGTTCCATTGTTTCTCAATACCTTAGTTTATGCATTTTCCTTATTTACTGGCCAGAAACACAACAGTGTGATTTTGCTTGCTAGTTATTTGTACCCATCAGCCTGAGCACACACTGGCAGGTGTTAGCCCCTTGTCAGGGAACAGCAGGTACCTCCAGAACATGCTTCACTGCTGCTTGTTCTAGTTCTCCCCAGGGGCAGTATGTTGTGTTCTATCTACTGAAGTTTTTCTCTTGTCTTTTTGTTACATGGCATCCTTTGTCTCTTCAGCCCAAATTCCTTTAAGTTCTGTGTTCTCCCTAGTGAAAACTCAGAGCCCCCAATTGGGTAGCATTTTCTTCTTTTTCTTCCCAAGTGCCACAGAATAATCAGTTTAGAAATAATCAGAAATAATCAGTTAAAGGAGAAATAATCAGTTTAGTTCCAGGTATGGCAAATTAGGGCCACAAAATCACTCAATTAGCAATGGCCCTTCAGGTAAGCTTCTTGGAGTGATTAGAGTAGCAGAAGAGGGTACTGCTCTTTCAGGGGCTGACTGCTGGGCTTGGCTGAATCTGATAAGCCAGTGGGAGAGGAAATCTATGCTGAGCCATTGACAATCTCAGCATTAATTGATCCCCATGGGGGCAAGCTGCATGATCCACTCCAAGCACCATCAGTACAACTGAATGTGGTCTGAGCATTCAGTACTTCCCTTAGCAGGTGGTTTCTGATTAATACAGGTGGGCAGACTGTGGGCAGACTGTGCTGCCACCAAAGTTGTCATTCGCATGTACTCCAAGAGAAAGGCATTATTACAAGGTCACCTATGGTGACAGGACAAGTCAGAGGACTTGAACATGATTACTGTGATTTTATTCTTCCCTCTCCTCCTCTCAACCCTATACTCTTCCCTCAGAAATTGTCCCTGTCAACATGGGAGACTACCCCTAGCAACTTCCTCAAAAATAGAGAAGGGACTAAACTCTAAATGTAGACACATTTTTAAAATGTATTTCAAAGGCACCATTTACTTCAATACGCCACAGTGGACTATCCAGGGTCTGGCATGATCTTCAGGGAAAGGTGTGGTATGAGGAAGGCAAAAATGAGTTGTATGGAATAGATTTTTCTCTGTCATCATGAAAAAAAAAAAGAAAATATTTATATAGTGCCAGTGTATGGTGAAATTCTTTGAATCCAAAAATCAGATTCCAGTTGTCATTTGACTACCCTTTTGACTCTTGAGCTTGATCCTTATGGACAGAATATCCAAACAATTTATCAGTCAAATGGGACACTTGAGAGTGAGAAGGAGCACTATTACTAAGTGCACTGGGACCCCACTGGAATGACCTAAGTGAATAGGACTAGTGATCCTAATCCTTACTATTTAGAAATATCATTTAAGAGACTTTTTCTAGGGGCACCAAGGTGGCTCAGTTAGTTAAATGGCCAACTCTTGGGTCATGGGTTCACTGTCGTCGGTTTCAGCCCTGCATTGGCCTCTCTACTCAGTGTGGAATCTTCTTCAGATTCTTTCTCCCTCCCCCTCTGCCCCTTTCTCTCTCTCTCTCTCTCTCTCTCTCTCTCTCTCTCTCTCTCTCTCCTCTCTCTCATAAATAAATAAAATATTTAATTTTTTTTCTCTACATATATATTGGAACACTTTTGGCCATCAGAGGGCCAGGCTTTCTAAAGATTATGACCACATAGGCTCCTAATATGGCTCTGCTTTCTTTGAAGGAGTGCTATCACATAGCTGGTGCTCAGTAGTTTTGGATTGCTGAATCAGAGAGCAATGGTTTCAGTGTGATATTTGTAAATCATCCTCAGAAGTCCATACAGATTACTCATTGGTGTGGCCCATTTGATATCTCCTCAATACCAAGCAATGTTTTCCCATCAGCAATATTCCTTACATTTGCCCAGTTGGTGGCAAGGACACAGATGGGCATCATAGACTAAGGCAGAGTTAGGTTTTCTTCCTTCTCTTCTTTTTGTTTTTCACTCTATCATATCTCTTTTTTCCTATTTAGCATGTCTCATGTAGATATAAGACTAATCCTTCTTTTAACCATCATGGTGTGATTTACAGCAATGATAAGACATGATGCCTGTCTTCAGGGAGCTCAAAGTCCAATGAGAGGACAGTGTGATTACAGAGCAATGGAATGAACACTGAAAAGCCATGCATTTTGGAGTCTGGGAGCACTCAGGAGAGACATTTTAATTCCACAGAGGGTAATCATGGCAGGCTGATAAGAAGTAGCCATGTTTGCCCTGAAGCCAGTGGGCCTGAGCTTGATCATGAAAGAACTGGGAGAGAGCAATGAAAAAATGAAGACAAGATATACAAAACCATTAAAGAATTTTATACAGGGCAATGGCCTGGTCTATCTTGTGTTTTAGCAAAATGAGGACCAACAGTGTGGAAGTTGGAGTGGATGGAGCAAGACAGGAAGTGGTGATTCAGACAAGAGTTACTGATAATGAAAAGGAGGAAATGGATTTTAGGATCTATAGAACCC
The DNA here is from genome assembly GCF_018345385.1 of Vulpes lagopus. NCBI lineage: Eukaryota > Metazoa > Chordata > Mammalia > Carnivora > Canidae > Vulpes > Vulpes lagopus. The sequence goes on from NC_054829.1 coordinate 108,210,871, forward strand.
AATAACCAGTTAGATTGAGGGAGGAAGAAAGCAAAAAGCCTTGACTGACTTCTAGATTTCGGCTTGGGTGACTCAGTGAATGGTGGTAGCATTCATCAAAATAAAGAATAGAGAAACAGATTTAGAAAAAAGATGGTGAGTTCAACTTTGGATACTTTTAAGTATGAAATGTCTGCAAGACAAGCACCTAAGGATTTATAATTGGCAGTCATATAATCAGGTCCATAACGCCATATCCAAAACACTGGGAGTTTACATGTGCTTGGGAATTCAGAATTCTTTCAAATGTTAGGAAGATAGTCTGGTGCAGGGGCCATCTGTTACATTCACACTCCAGCAGAAGTTGGGGCAGCATCTACAGTCAAACATTAAAATCTTTGCAGCAAAACTTTTGGCTAATCTCACTAAGTAAGTTAAACAAGACCATAAAGAGCCTTTAGTCAATTCAAGTCTGGTTTGGATGCTAAACTTAAGAAAAAACATTCTCGTTTCCAGAGCTTTTTGCGTTTTCCAAGTTTGGAAAGGAGATTGTAGACCTCTATAATTAGGTTTGGCACCCAGGAAGAGATCAAATGTATCTACTAATGTAAAACAGGGACATTTCACAATACATTGATACCATTTCAAATTGCATTTGGGTTTTTTGTATTAATTGTCTATATTCAAATGTAGTCCATAGTGAAAGTATGAGATGAAGTGAGGTGAGGTCTTGGAGAAGTAAAAAGAGTTTGTACAAATTGACTCTGCATTACCCAGCTGCCACAAGTCCCAGGTGTCATTCCATCACAGGCCCATTCTCATTTTACAAGGAAAATAATATTTCCTTCATTCCTTTCTCTGATTCTTCATGCAGAGATAGTCACTGAAGTGTTTTACTTCCTGCTAAAAACCTTTCTTAATGCCTGACTACCCCAATTTACCTGAAGGGCAAAGTAGACCAGGGCCACCCCTGACAGATAGCTTTGCGCTATTATTCTTTGAGTCAGAACCACCAGCTTTAGACTAACCAGCAAGAGGTAGGAAATTTTTTTTTTTTTTTTTTTTTTTTTTTTTTTGCCACTGAGGTGCTTCATCATAACATTGGTAACTCAACAGCCTTTTCTTTGACTGCCATTTCCTTACCTGAACTCTGACCTTTTCAGCTTCACTCCCCAGCGAGCTAAGGACCCTGATCCAGGAGGCAAAGGAAATGAAGTGGCCCTTCGTGCCTGAAAAGTGGCAGTACAAACAAGCCGTGGGCCCAGAGGACAAAACAAACCTGCAGGATGTGATTGGCGCCGGGTTGCAGCAGTTACTGGTAGGAAAAGCCACACCACCTGTTCCTCTGACACCCCAAAGTGAGGCATTTAGTCTCTAAGTGGTCTAATAGATTAAATTTCTTTGAAGCATAAGACAGCCCCTACCCTTATGGTCAGCTCTGCCAGATTGACTAATGTGGGGGAAATACCTTTTAGAAACATTGCTTGCCTTCTGTTGGAAAGCCAAATCAAGTAAAAGTGAAGAAGGGTGGTCAGTGGGTCTATCAAGAAACCTGTCATCCAGAAATGTGTATTATATCCTTGGTAGGCTGGAAGCGGTAGTTTTGATCCTGCCATATGTCATAACATTTTTATTTTGAAATGCTTTTTTTTTTAAGTTGACTAGCTTAAAAAAATAAATTCACCATTATTTCATCAATATGACTTGCTGTCTGCCCCCTGCCCAAACCCAGGATCCTCCTCACTCCCTTATCTCCTCACGACACAGGCTATTCAGGAAGCATGGAATCAGAGTCACTGACCTGCTTATTCCTCAGCTCTTTTACTGGAAATTAATCAAACTGATATCTCTACCTTGGATAGAAGAAGGCCTCAGGAATAGCACATGAACTCAGACTTGAGCTCAGATTTCAGCCTTAGGTTCTGGGGATGCTACAGGGAGTGCCACTATTCTTTTTGGTAGCATTGTTTGTTACCTACAGTCTCTCTGACAATTGCCAAGGAAGAGAGTCTATTAGCTTTTATATATATTTTTTCTCATATAAAAATATTAATTATCTGGAGATCAGGCATTACAAGCACTGATAATATCCTAAAATCTTTGTTTCAGTTTATATGGGAATGTGTTTTTGGATCATCTCAAAATGAATGTATAGACTTTGTCTTTGCCTATCAAAACAGAAATCTGAGAAAGATTCCCTGATCTACATACATAAAATGGCATTTTTGGAGGCTTAATAAAAATAGTAAAACCCTACTTTTCCCACACCCTTCCCCCCAAAAATAAACAAATAGACTGGGGCTAAGTAGACTGGGAACTGCAGGCAAAAGAGAATGAATATCTGGAAAGAAGGCAGTGATGAGCCAGGGATTTTAAATTTGCAGTCTTGGTATAGGTGGAAAAGCAGAATGGACTAATAACTATAATTTGTATGTCACTGTAGATTTTACAAAGTGCTTGCACATGAATCACCTCATTTAATTCTCAAAACGGCCCTCCGGTGATTATTACCATCATCATCCCCATTTTGCAGATGAGGAAATTAAGGTGCAGGAAAATTAACGTGTCCAGGGGAACAGACCAGTGAGTGGTGGCACTACTCCTTCCTCCATCTCACTGCCAATTCTCTGTCAGGTGGAATCCTTGAGACTTGTTTACTCTAAAGCAAGATGTAAGGCTGTCCAGTAGAATTTGCTGCAATCGTGAAAATGTTCCATATCTCTGCTGCCCAATACATTAGACCCTGGCCACCTATGGCTCTCCAGCACTTGAAAAGTGGCAAGTATGACTGAAGAACTGAATTTTTTTAGTATTACTTAATTTTTAAAATCATTTTCTATATAAATAGCCACTTGTGACTAGGGCTACTATTTTATTGAACGGGGACCTCTTCAGCAGTGATGCTTAAAATAAGACCTCACATCAGGAGCACTTGATTACCTGGAAATGTGTGGGATATTCAGATTCTTACCCTCCGCCCCCAGTCTTACCAAATCAAGAACTCTGGGGCTGGGAGTCTAACAATGAGCATTAGACAAGCCCTCTGGATGATTCTTGTGCATGCCTGAGTTTGAGAACCAGCCTTCTAAATAAAAGAATAGAATGAAGAGCGAAGGGGAAAATCAGAGAGCCTGACCAGGGATATGAGGGGAGAAGGGGCAAGGTAAGGTGTAAAGGAGACTCCAATGTGAAGGTTGCAGGAGACCAACAATAAAAGCAAACTCTCCTTCCCATCAATTCCAGGAACTTGTTTAGACTGAGACCAGCTCCTGAAAAGCCAATAGTTGCTTTACTTGCTTGGAGAGCCTTGGGTGATTTGGCCATTGGTGGCATAGAACTCTCAAGGCTTCCAAAGAAGGTGAGAACAGGATCGCTTCAGAGAAGGAGGGAACCCTGCTTTTGACCTCTGGGGCTTAGAAAGTTCCTCTGAAATTCAAACATAGGCTGAGTGGGGGAGACAGAGCACACCACCATAACCAGTCCATCCCACAACCATTAGATCCCCCTCAGTGCATGAAGCTGATAGTGACTTTTGCAGAAAAACTTTTGAAAATTTGGTCTTGGTGCATTTGGGGGTTAATGTGAGTTGGGAGACAAGCTGCTTAGTTAGACTGTTTTAAGGATCCATTTATTATTTCTTCTACCTTCCCTCTGTATACTGCACGGATGTCATGGTTGGGGGAAATGGAGACATAGGGAATTTAAGATGTTTGTGTCCAGCTCACAAGATTACTAGTGGCAGCTCTAAGAATCAGTCCATTAGGCTTCTTTGGCCCCTGATGTATTTAACCTGGGAGCTTTTTGAACTCTCAGCATCATTTTCTTTAGCTTCCCCAGCAAGCTATAAATTAAGTAACCACACCTCCTAAAGACTCTTAGGATGCTTTCCTATTGTGTCAGCCCCCAAGTGCACAATTACCAAACCACTCTGTTTTGTAAATAAGAGAACTATAGCACTCTGTGAACTCGTGCGACTTTTGATATCTTAGCTTGTCAAAAGTATCTCAAGTGAATTCCGTGATTTGTTTTTATACCATTCTCCATTGATTTCAATATTATACTTTACTGAAGCTGGATGGCCATGATTTAATAATCAATTAATTACGAGACTCTGTTCTGAAATAAAAAATTAGTCAAAGGCTGCTGACCTTGTCTTTTCAGCCAAGTTATCTCTTCTTACGGTTTTTTCACAAATCTAAACTTGCCCTGGTTTTCTTTGCCTTGAAATGAATCCTTCCCATAAAAAGTTTCCCCTCTACTTTTAAAATTCGCATTACACTTAGAGTGTAAACACTGCTAAGTTTAATTTATTAAACTTAATTCCGTGAATAACAGATCAAAGTTAAGCATAGACTTATGCTGAGTGCCTGAGTTTTGGTGAAATTAAGAGTCATTTATAATGTTATTCTCCTTAGACTGAACATAATCAAGAAAATTATATATGTTGTACGCTTCTCTTTCTGTTCTCCACAGCCTCCCTCATTTCCTACCTCCCTATATGCACCCCCCTCCTTTCCTACCCCCAATCTTTTTTCCTTTGGTGTGTGGCCACAGACAGAAATTTATGGCAGGGGCCAACCTCCTTTACATTCCACACAAAGCTTGCTGACTTGAGAGAGTTTGTTCGCTCTCTCCCAGAAAAAACACCTGCAGTACGCTCCCCAAGAAACCTGGAGAGATGGGAGATGAATGTGGCTGTAATAGCTGGGCAGTGTTTTTGGTATTATGCCCTCTCCCCAGGTAGATGGGTCTTTTCTGAGATGATACCAATTATTTATTGCTGAAACATCTGTTGATAACTGCAGCTGCCCTGTGAAACAAAGCATATCATGGGGTCACGGGCTATAGGGACCTAAAATCCTACCTCATGCTAGTTTGAGACTATTCAGTAACACTCTCAAGCCCATGGGTTACCATCATCTTTAATGTCTCATCATGCCATAGAAAATACTTTGTAAACACTGCACTGCCCTGCCCTACAGGCTTTGAAGTATTATTTCATCTTCATCGGTAATTTATATTCCAGTGCCATTGTGCTGTGGGAAAAAGAGGGGGAACCTTTTTTGTTTTCCATTTAATTGTATATTGCCTGACACTTTGACCTGTATTATTAGTATTAGTCAGAAAAAGGATTTTCTCCCTCTCTTATTTAAAAATAAAATTTCAAGGGAAAGTAAGCGCTCCTTCAGCTCTTTTCACTCAAAACAATGTTTACACTCTAAGACGGGAAGATGAAAAGCACAAGTGATTTTTTTCGAGTGTCGGAGAAGGGCATTTCAGTTTTTGAAAGAGAACAGTAAGGCCCTTATAAATATCATTCAGCAAAACCTTTGATGGATTTTTTCAAAAAGTATTGAAGGCATTTACCATTGGCTTCTGTTTAGCTTGCTCTTAGGCAGGCACAGTAGAGTTCTTAGTAGTAAATCTATCCTTGCTTCTGAGATGCCAAGGAATGATGGCACCAGCCTCAGTGTAGATGCCAACTTTTGTAATTTTTCAGTAATTTTTACACTTCTAAAAAAGATGATTTCTGCACAATTCTTTAATTGAATTGAATATGAAAATAAAACTTCTAAAGAGGAGATAAAGAACATGCTTGGATTTGCATATCTGTGGCAGTTGAGAGCAAGCTGGATTGCCAGGCTAAGAAAAAGTGTTGGGTAGGCCCTGGTTTTGAGCGTTCCCTGCAGCTTTGGGGGCCCTGATCTTGGTGAGGAACTGGCCTCTCCTCAGCCCTGTTTCTAAAGGAATGGAATCTAAATTTCGTGTGGTGCCTCTGCAGAGATACACAGTAATTTTTAGAGGTTGACTAAAGTAAGGTCCAAGGAGGTAAGACAGTCTCAGAAGAAAGATATTTTTTCCATTTTCTTTTCAATTGTACAACCATAAAAATAGGTAATCTTATAAACTTTTATTTCACAAGTATTTTTAGAAATATCTGTGCTACCTTGCAGTAATTTGAAGAGTGACCCCCTCCCCGCCAAAATGATTAGTTGTTTTCCTGTCCTTTTTTTTTTTTTTTAAGATTTTATTTATTCATGAGAGACACAGAGAGAGGCAGAGACATAGGCATAGGGGGAAGCAGGCTTCATGCAGGGGCCCGATGTGGGACTTGATCCTGGGACTCCAGGATCACGCCCTGAGCCAAAGGCAGACACTCAACCACTGAGACACCCAGGCGTCCCTTGTTTTCCTATCCTATCTTGGGTGAAAAACCTTTGTGGATGAATACAGTTTGATATCTTTATTTTCCAGAATATTTTTCTAATATATCTCTTCAGTTAATCTTGGTGCCTTTAACTTATTGCTATTTTTATTTTTAAACTATTTAAAATACTAAGGAGTCAAAAATTAAAACATAAATAAACATGAGTAAATATAAGAGTTGATCATTACAATATTGCGGGGAACTGGTTTAAAAATGTCTAGTGTAATTAACCTAGGAACAGAGAGGGGCAAGATTGTTTAGCAAAAATAAGCATAAATTTATTAGATAATGAAAAATCAAGTTGAAGAAAGATACATGGTGTGAGGATTAGGAAAGGTGAGATGCTATCCCTGGGAGCAATAAAATTCCCTTCCACGAATAAGCTCTGGGTTAATAAAGTTCTTAAAACTCATTTAAAAAATGTTTTCAGGTAGCAGTTTTCATATTAATAATAGAAGATTCAAAAGCAGTAATAGGTGATTTTTGGATTTTGATTTTTTACCAAGTGATTTTTTCAAGTGAAATGTTCATCTTTATGTGCTTTGGGGTTTTAGTAGCTGAGATCTTTTTCATCAGGATGTAAAAAGCAAGATGAATGCAAGCTTCATATTCATTCATTTATTCACAGAAACTTTATTGGGTATTAACATGTGCCAGACATTTGATATATAGAACATGGAGAGAAACACAAAAGAAAAAGAAGATGTAGTTCATGTCCTGGAAAAACTACCAGAATGAAAAGATGGGGCAACCAACCTTTTGTCAAAAGACCCACTTGTTGAAATGGTTCCTCCCATTTATTGACCACCTAATATGTGGCAGGTGCTCAATACATATTCTTCTAATTCTTACAGTCTTGGCCACATGACCTGTCTTAGCCAATGAAGGGTGATTTGAAGTGACATAAGCAGAAGCTTTATAAGCCATTGTGTAGTTCAGCCATTGGAAGTTTTCCTTTGCCACATGAACAAGATAGTGACTACTCCTTCAGCCTGGATCCTGAAAAGGGCAAGATACATGGAGCAGAGTCTCAGAGTTAGAGCCAAACTGCAGCCAATGCCAAATATGAACATCAACCAAAATAACTTTGTTGTTAAAGGCATTGAAATTTTTGGATTATCACAGTCTTACCAAGTGATATAGGTTAATTTATCCCCACCAAAATACATTGAAGTCTTAACCCTTAGTGTCTCAGTATATGACTTTATTTGAAAATAGGGTAATTGCAGATGTAATTAGTTATGGTAAGCCTTTATTCCAATCTGGCTGGTGTCCTTATAAGAAGATGGCCATGTGAAGAAGACACAGAGACAGAGAAAGAATGCCATGTGATGACAGGAGCAGAGAGTGGGTTGGACAGCTATAGGCCAAGGAATGCCAAGGATTTCTGGCAACACCAGAAGCTGAGAGAAAAGCATGCAACCTTAGAGAGAGGATGGTCCTGCTCCCAACCTGATTTTGGACTTCAAGCCTCCAGAACTTGGAAGTAATAGATCTCTATTGCTTTAAGCCACCCAATTGGTGATACTTTGTTATGGCTGTGGCAGGAAACTAATACACTAAGGGAAAGCTGGATGATGTACATGTGGAAGATAAGGCAAGAAAGCTCTCAAACAACTTCAAGATTCTTAGTATGTGGCCCTATGCCTCTATAGAGAAGAAGGCAAAATACACCACAGTCCACAATCAAGAACAAAATTTGTTCAAAAGAACATTTCAACAAAAATAGTGTCTAAAGCAAACAAACACAAAAAGGTAGGGTATAGTATTCACTATATTATTTCATCCTTACACATGAGTGAAGAAAATAGTTTGGAAAAAAACATACTATTCTTTCTACTTCATTCAGTTTTGGGCTGCAGTACAGTCAACCACCCATTAACCATCTCCATTCATATGTCCCAGATATCTCAAGTCTACTAGGGCCCAAACTGGCTCATCATCTTCCAACTTTTTTTCATATCCTCAACCACATTTTGTTCTCCTTCAGTGATCACAATATCAATGATACCATGAACCTCCCAGTTACCCAAATCAAGACCTAGGAATCATCTTTAGTTCTATCTTCCCCTTCAATCCTCATATCTTTTTGATTATCAAGCCCCACTGTTACCTCTTAAATGTCTGTCAAATACATCTTCCCATCTGCAAGCCTACTGCAAATATCACATCTCCTTCCTAGGTTATATCCAACCCCTCTTCCTACCTCTAGTCATGTCCTCTGTAAATAACCATGGTAAGGTTATGCTGCAGAAAAAACAATGCCAAAGTTGTAAGGACTTAAAGCAATAAAGGTTTGTTTCTTCATCTTTCTGTATGTCTGTCCGAGGGGAGGGGGCAGAGAAGAGACCTCTGCTTCATGTCACTCTCCCTCAGGGACCCAGCTTGATGGAATACCTACCACTTAAAATATTGCAGGTTGCCAGGGCAGGAGGAAGGGTAAATGATAAATTGCACTATGGCTTTTGAATACGTACATACAGAAATGACCATAGGTCACTTTAAGGTGGTTTTGGTGGTGACCATGGGTCAAATTAAGCCATGCAGTCACACCTCACTTCGAGAAGTCAGGGAAACACAATTCTACCAAGTGCTCAGGAGGAGACACAGAAAGAGATTGGCAGATAGCACCCATTATCACCATGGCTTGACAGCTTTACTCCACACTGCAACCAAAATCATCTTTCTAAAATAGCAGTCTGACCCTTTTTCTTGCTTAAATCACTGGGAGGAATTTCAATTAACTTAAAAAATTTTTTTAGCATAATCTTACAAAAGTAGTTAATACTAATCCTGAACAACAAAATCTAAATAACTGTGGATGAAACGTTTTCATTAAAGTCATAGGATTACTAGTTACTTTTATTCTTTATATATTTTTCTATTCTTCCCATTAAACATCTCTTACCATTACAAAAAAGGAAGGGGAGAGAGAGAGAGAAGCGTATCTTTATCAGTCACCTTTAAATCTAGGTAGGGCCCAATGTTCAGAAAAACCTAAGGAAGGATACTAAGACTATGCTGCACTACTTCTCTCAGAGCAAAAACAAATACTCAATTGCTTGTATCGTAACAATGAACAAGCTAACGTCATTAATTAAGTGATTTGGACAAGGCATCTTTCATTGATAAAGTAAGGAATATTCTTATTTCTGAATCTTCTATTCCCATTTGATGGCCTGCTGTAAGGTATCATTCTGCTCCTGCTTTGTCTCTGGAGATCATTTTAAATGCACACAGCTGTGTACCCACACATACACATATGGAATATATATGTGTATATATCTATATAATTGGTATTCACCAATACAAGTTATTTCTTTATCAAATGATAGAATATCAAAGCTGGAAGGAAATTTAGAGATCATCGATTTTGAGCCCATTATTTGATAGAAGGGGAACTGAAACCCAGAGAGAAAGAAGCGGCTCACCATAAATCACAGAGCCAGTCCGTAGGAGCAACAGGAGGAAAAGAGGTTGCCAAAAACATGGCAACCAGGTTTCCTGATCCTGACCCTGATGTTTCCTCTCTGAGTCTGCACAGTCCCATCCTTCACACAGGCCAGTTGTAGGACTGGGCCAGCCTTTCCCTGCTACCTTGCTATGCTTCCTGCTTCCCTGTAATCTGCCCTCGGCATTCCCTCTGTTAACATGATTGGACTTTTTTACTCAGAGCAGAATCAGTTAAGACAAATTTTAATTTCCAGTTATCAACATTTAAAACTTTAGTTTCTTCTACTGAAGAAAGAAGAACTTCTAGTTCTTCTCTTGAAAAGCAGCCAGACAAAATGTTCAGGTTCATCAAAAGTTTCATTTAATAAGTGAAAATTAGGTGCCCTTGGAAGACAAATATTAGCCCCAAGGCCTATGAAGTTTCAGACTTTAAGATAGAGTATGATTAAAATCACCAAGGACTTAAGCCCTGCTCTAAAACTGTGCCAAAAACTGCCCCTTTTAATACGGTACTTTCAAGTTTCAATGGAAGATAAATTAAAACGATGACTTGTTTTTAAAATTCTACCAACGAAACTTTGGTTGCCACAGAATCAGGCATGCGAGTTATCCCTTTGATGAGGGCTAACCCTGTGGCATGAGTTTCATGTCTCCCCATAATGAGACCCAAAGGCTGAGCCAAGCCTTGGAGGAGTTGATCCGACTAAGATGAATGGGCAGAGCAGCCCAGTTCAAAATGCGGGAAATGAACAGGTTGCAAAACTGGGCAGACATAAAAAAGCAATGACTCTCAGAAAATGGTAAGTCCTAGGGGTGTGTTTGTTCATTCCTGTCAGAAAGTAAGAATAACATCACCTAAATCTTATATGTGAAATAAATAAGGAGCTTAAACAATAATATTATCTCTGAAAATACATCTCCATATGCTGACGCTGTTTGTATTAAACGATATGAAAATATTGTCTTTGTATGTCAACAAATGTCAAATAGTGGCAATTTAATATGATTCAATCTGATGTGTTTTTCACAACATACACTCTTGAGGAAAACCCTGGAAAGTAAATTTGATTATGCCCATTTTGCAAATGAAATGATTGGCTCAGGGAGCTTGAGAGATTCTCCTAAGCCACACTACAATGTGGCTAGGCTGAGATATAACCCAGACCTCTCCCTTGTGCCACCTCCCTTTGCCTGCCATCATCCTGTTATCATGTGGAATCACCTACCAGGCTTATTAAACCAGCTTGCCTCACTCTCAAGGGCAGACATCCAAAATTTTTAAGCTCAACAAATTTCACAGGTATTTGGAATTAGCCCTTTTTTTTTTTAAGGATGTATTTGTATAGCACAAAAAAGAGACTTGCATTATCCCACTGATAAATTTATTCTGAATCAGTTGCCTTTAATCTTTTTTTTATTGCTCATCCCATCAGTAAAAACTTATTAGCAGGCACCCTGATATACATTTAATTTTTCATATAACAAACATGTTAAATGCATGTACTATGCATTCTTATGTTATATATTTCTATAGAATGAAAATTTAAAAACAACACAAAGATTAAATGACTATTTTAGAATATTTTTAATTGCATTATTGGGGGCACCTGGGTGGCTCAGTAGATTAAGGGTCTGCCTTTGGTTCAGGTTATGATCCCAGGTTGGGGATCTCTGCTCACCATGGATCTGCTTTCCCTCTCCCTGCTTGTGTATGAGCTCTCTATTTGTCTATATGTCTCTCTCTCTCTTTCCTTCTCAAATAAATAAATAAATAAATAAAATCTTTTTAAAAATAAATAAATTGTAGGGGATCCCTGGGTGGCGCAGCGTTTTGGTGCCTGCCTTTGGCCCAGGGTGCGATCCTGGAGACCTGGGATCGAGTCCCACGTCGGGCTCCCGGTGCATGGAGCCTGCTTCTCCCTCTGCCTGTGTCTCTGCCTCTCTCTCTCTCTCTATGTCTATCATAAATAAATAAATAAATCTTTAAAAAAAAAACATTAAAAAAATAAATAAATAAATTGCATTATTGGCATGAGAATCTTTTTGTTCATGTTAAAATTATAATTGAGTATGTTTAATTAGTTTTTGAAATCTTAGCACTGTACTTTGAAGATGTGGCTAGGACAGGTTTTTTTCAATACTAAGTTTTAATGGCAGTCATAGTTGAAAAAAATTATGCTTCCAAGCTTGGTAGATCCAAATAAAAAGAGGTCAGTTAATTCGTGCCACTCATATTTCAATTCATCCATCAATCCTGAAGAATCATTTGTTGAAATTCAGCTACTAAATTTCCACCTTCCTTAGTGTCAGTTGTGTCTTTTTGCAGGTTAATTGGGAGATATCTTTTTTTTTTTTTTAACAAAGAATGTAAAACTCTTTGTGTGGAAGATTTTTAAACAGGTTAAAAGTTTCCCATTTGTGTGAGTTATTTTTATGTGGTACTTTATTTTGGTATGAAGATCACAATGATGAAAAACATTTCCAGCCCTTATTATCTGAAAAATATTTTTTCAAAATACTGCTTGGATAGAACACTATTGTCAGCCACCTATCACAGGAAAAGGGGGAAATTTTGGAGAACTTATCTTTTTATAAAAGAAAATGTCTAAACTCTTCAAATTTGACAATTCTTTAAAGAACTTTGCCTTCAGATGTCTGTAGTCTTTCCCTCTCCCCTTATGAATTATTCCAAAGTGTCTATGACTTGTGATAATGTAATCTGCCAATCTACTTAAGTAGGTATGTATAAACTGCAATACAAGCAACTAAAAACTGAGTTCAGTACTCTCATTGTTGGCCCCTCCAAGATGAGGAATTCCCCAAGGACCATCTGTGACAAATGGCCATCTGACATCCAGGCAAAGTAAGGAGCTGGTGTCCATCCATTTTTTTAAATGTCAGTAAAGTTTAATTTCCTTCTTACTGGTAAATTTCACTGGAATTTTTTGTAAATTTTCTTTCTATTTTGAGATCTGAAAGACTGATTCCATAGACCTCCTCCCAATCCACTCTCAAAATTATGAGTTATTATTTTTTAAGCAGCTACTAGTGAGCATTTTACATACATTTTCTTTAATTTTCTCAGTAATCTACATAGTATTATTATCCTTATTTATATATAAGAAAGTTGAAATTAAAAAGTCAAAAAATTACCCCAAATCAGGTAGTGCCTCAGTAGACTCAAAGCACCCACTTTTGCACTTGCTTGCAGTATCAACTGTAGCAACTGAGGTGACTAGTTTCCTCATGAGAATACCCTCAACAAGTTGGCTTCTTTTCTAGATATATGCATAATCTGTCCCATTTTGAAAGTATTACCAACTCATTCTGTAACTAGTTATATTTACTCAACATTAAAGACTGGAAGAAAAATATGCTTCTTTATGGTTACTGAAAATTTATCGTACTAGGCATGAATTATTCCCACTGACACTATATATGAAATTGAAATCTCTGGGCTTTCTTGAGTCAGTGTCAGGTGGAACCATAAAAGGGCTTGCTTCGAAGTCAGATTCATAACCTTCTCTCTCAGCAGGTTTCTCATTTTATTATTTTGAGCACAAGAGTGTGACAGCTTCCCTTCATATACTTGAAATGTGCATTACTTATACCCGTTTATGACTTTAGTGGCTTATGCCAGAGATTCCAAATACTGTTCAATGAGCTGACTGAATCAAGATGATCTAGGATATGTGTGTGAGTTGGGTGAGAGGATAGGGGAAAGGACAGCTTCTTTAAGATATTCCCTGGAGATTGTGATTTTAGATCTCTATTGAGATCTAAGAATCTGTATTAATAAACCATCACTAGTGACTCTAATGCACAACCCAATGGAAATCTCACTATTGTACTCCCTTTTTAAAGTATCTTATTTGTCATTAGTAGTACATTTATAATTGAATCATATTTAAAATACATTATAGAAGCTCTGATTCAAGAATATTATAGCGAATCATGAAGACTACTTTGTGACATGAATAATCATTCCTTAAGTTGACATTTTCTAGTATAGGAATCTGAGATTTTTTTCTTAATAAGGGTTTTATTAAAATAAGGCTAACCCTTACTGATTGATTGAACATTTATTTCTGCCCTGTTTATGTGAATATGATTCCCTTGGACTATAAGATTCTAATGTGACAAATCAGTCCATTTGTTTCTCTAAGTATGCATAGCTGTTAAAATTGCAACAGGCACAAGTAAGCTTTTAATCCTTTCAGTGATAACTAATACTTTAAGAACCAGTAAAAAGCCCTATGGACGATGAGGTCCAAACAGTTTTCTTTGTACTTATACTGCCACTATTCTAGTATATATTTTTTAACAATGACAATGACAATCTTGGTAAAATTAAGACAGTATAGGTAGGGGCTAAGGAAGCTGACTTGGTAGCTATACTGCTTGGGTTTGAATCCAGGTGCTGCCCCCTTATTAGCTTGTCATCATGGGCAACCCATGTAAACGGCATCAATAATAATAATAACAGGGATCCCTGGGTGGCGCAGCGGTTTGGCGCCTGCCTTTGGCCCAGGGCGCGATCCTGGAGACCCGGGATCAAATCCCACATCAGGCTCCCGGTGCATGGAGCCTGCTTCTCCCTCCGCCTGTGTCTCTGCCTCTCTCTCTCTCTGTGACTATCATAAATAAATAAAAAATTAAAAAAAAAAATAATAACAACAACAACAACAGTACCTACATAGACTAGAGTATTGAGTGAGTGGATAACATGGAGTGCTTAGAATGACTGGCATTCAATAAATGGTAGCTATGATAATGGAATAAGCTAATTGACAATAGGACATGGCCTAGGAATAGATGAGATTTTTATACTTATGAGGCAAGACAGAAGCTCAAGGGAAACAAAAGCAAACATAAACTATTGGCAGTACATCAAAATAAAAAAACTTTGCACAGCAAAGTAAACTGTCAACAACATAAAAAGGCAACCTACTGAATGAGAAAAGATATTTGCAAATGATATATATGATAAGGGGTTAATATCCAAAATATACAAAGAACTTCTACAACTCAACACCAGAAAAGCAAACAATCTGATTAAAAATGGGCAGAGGACCTGAATAGATATTTTTTCCAAAGAAAATATACTGATGTCAACAGACACATGAAGAGATTCTCAACATCACTAATCATCAGGGAAATGCAACTCAAACCCACAATAAGATACTGTCTTATACCTGTCAGAATGACAAAATCAAAAGGACAAAAAATAAAAACTGTTAACAAGGATGTGGAGAAAAAGGAACCATCATACACTGTTGGTGGGAATGTAAATTGGTACGATTACAGTATATAAGTTTCTCAAAAAGTTAAAAATAGAAATGTCATATGATGCAGTAGTTCCACTACTGGATGTTTATCCAGAGAAACAAAAATACTGATTCAAAAAGATATATGCAACCTTATGTTTACTGCAGCATTATTTACAATAGCCAAGATATGGAAGCAACCTAAATGTCCATCAATAGACTAATGGATAAAGAAGATCCGGGGTGTGTCTGTGTTCTGTGTATTTATATGTAATGGAATATTATGCGACCATAAAAAAGATCATACTATTTACAACAACATAGATGGACCTAGAGGGCATTATGCTAAGTAAAAAAAGTCAAACTGAGAAAGACAAATAGCATATGATTTCACTTATATGTAGAATCATTTTAAAAACGAATAAACAAGTAAAAAGCAGAATCAGACCTGTATATACAGAGAGAAAACTGATGGTTTCCAGAAAAGGGGAGTGAGGGGACAGGAAAAATGGGTTAAGAGGAGTGGGAGATACAAGCTTCCAGTTACAGAATGAATAAGTCATAAGAATAAAAGTCATAACATTAAAAAAGAAAGCAAATATAAGATATTTTGTGAATTTTCAAATATTTTGATATTCCAATGTTACCTTTACTATTCATTTATATTTTTAAAACATACTATTTAGTTGTTAACAGACTGAATTATTATTCCTAAAAATCCTCTCAGGGCACCTGGGTGGCTCTGTCAGTTAAGCACCTGTCTTTGACTCACATCATGATCCCAGTGTCCTGGGATTCAACCCCACGTCGGGCTCCCTCCTCAATGGAGAGCCTGCTTCTCGCTCTTCCTCTGCCCCTATTCCCATTGTTGTGCTAAATTACTCTCTCTCTCTCTCTCTCTCTCACACACACACACACACACATGCTCTCTCAAGTAAATAAATAAAATCTTAAAAAAACAAAAACAAAAACAAAAAAAAAACCTCTCTGGAAAGACACATAAGAAATTGACAAGGTCAATCACCTTCTTGGAGGGGAGGTAGGAGCCTGGGCCCAGGGTGGCACACTTTTCAGTGTATTCCTAAGTACATTTTGAACTATATGACTATACTATCTACACAAAAAATGAATGAAATGTAAATTTTTTAAAAAGACTGAAGGTAAAATCAAATAATTAAGCCTCTAGCCAAATTTTGCTATCAAGACATCAAAAATGACTGAAATATTTTCAGACTTATCTATTAATGTACATAAGCAACCTGTTAATGCAAAAAATTTAACATTCCAAATAGTATGTTAATGAGTCTGACAGGAACTTCTTCATAAATTCCTCCCTCACTACCAGCAGACACACACCACCACTATTTAAAGAAAAGAGACAGAGAGAGAGAAAAGTTCTCACTATTGTAGCCATGAGAGAACCCCAGACTTCAGAACTGATTGTCAAGCTGGACTCTTTCTCTGCAACCATTGATAACAGCCATTGAGATTTAAAAAAACAAAAACAAAAACAAAAAACTGTAAGTGGTGGTAACCCAGTACTTTGGATTCCTCCCTGAAATGCCTTAAGAGCAAAGCCTAAGACTTCTTAGCTATAACCCTTCTCACAGAATCTGTTGGTTGTTAAGAGGAGTAATACTGGGGCCTGGGTGGCTCAGTCCGTTAAGTGTCTGCCTTTAGCTCAGTCATAATCTCAGGGTGTTGAGATCAAGCCCTGCATCAGCCTCCCTGCTCAGTGGGGAGCCTTCTCCCTCCCCCTCTGCTGCTCACCGTGCGCGCGCTTGCACTCTCATGCTCTCCCTGTCTCTGTCAAATAAATAAAATCTCTTAAAAAAAAAAAAGAGGAGTAATATCCACATGAAGTAGACTTAGTTCCCACGAAACAAAAGAACACCTTGTAACATTAGTTACAAGAGTCTTCCAACTCACTGTTAGATAAGAAGGACTTTTGCCTTTGACCTTAGTACTCTTTGGGAAGGGAGGGCATCTTCCCAGGAGCCAAGGTGGCTAGGACATGGGAGAAGAATATATGTTGTTCATCAAATAATCCTTCCTCTAGGGACCCATTTTTGGACTTGCGTTCAATGTGTTGACTGAGATTGTAATGCTAAACTTATGGTCTAAATATTAAATTTTTGTTTTTAACCCTGACATTCATATGTTTTATATTTTCTAAAAGCCACCCAATCCATTTTTCTGGGAATCTGCATCTTCAGAATGTTTACGATCAGATAACACCATGTCTGTCTTTGTTATTACTGTATACCCAAAGCCTATAAGATGCATCTAGGAGATGCTCAGTAAATATTTTGTTTGGTGAATGAATGCATTCTCAGTAAACCATATGCCAACAATTATTTGCTACATTGTAAGGCTTCATGTTCAAAGTTTTCCTCTATTAATAGAGTGTATATTGCAATGATGAGATCCCCCACATTTTTGAGATTAAGCTCGTGGACCCCAAATCAGTTAAGTTGTGTCCACAGTCAAGTGTTACATCAACTAATATAGACTTTTGATTTTGCTTTTCGTTTTACGTTTATTTCCATTGAAAAAGCCCTCTAAGAAAATAGTTTTGCTATAAGCTTAGAGACATTTTAATATTTAAAAAAGAAAGAATAACGATTACAATTTCTCAGGCTTCACTAATATTTCTTTGTCACCACATATAACCATGACATTAGCATCAATAATATTGTAGACATATGTACATAGTTTAAAGGCATAGCCGACAGGATTTGCTAATGGATGGGATGAGAGAAGAGTCATAAACTTGGAGTCAAAACCCTAAAGTTTTGTCCTAAGCAAATGAATGGATGGGTTGTATTTACTGAGCTGGAAGACACAGAGGGAGAAGCAAGTACAGAAGAGAAAATAAAGATCTGTTTTAAATATGCTGAGTTTGAGATACCTAATTGACAAGTTGGCAATTGTCTAGGCAATTTCATATACAAGGCTGCATTTCAGGGAAGAGACTTAGGATGATATTCAAATTTGGAGTTCACCAACAGAAATTATATTTGAGGCTATGGGACAGTGTAAGTGAATGTAGCTAGAGAAGAGAAGCAGTTTCAGGACTGAATCTTAGAGCATTCAACATTCAGAGGCTGGAAAAGAAGGAAATTCCAACAAAGTAGAATGAAGAAGAGAAGCCAGTGAAGTAGAAAGAAAACCAGGAGAGTGTGAAATGCCAGAAATCACATCAATAAAAAGGAGGGATTAATTGGCTCAACCAAATACTTCTAGGAGTTACAATGAGGATTAATAAATGGTCATTAATAAATGGTCATTGAAAGTTGTTGGCAACCTTGAAAAGGATGGGTTCAGTGGAATGTTGAGAATGAAAGATAGAGATTTAAGAAAGAATGGGAAATGAGGATGTAAAGACAGTGAATTTAGACAACTCTTGAGATTGGCTGTAAAAGTAGGCAGAGACAATGGGATAGGAGCTGGGGAGAGGTTATCATGGACCAAGTATTTACATCCCCTTACCCCCCCAAATTCCTATGTTGCAGTCCTAACCCTCAAGGAAAAGGTATTAGAAGGTGAGGGCTATCGGAAGTGACTAAGCTGTGAAGACAGAGTTCTTATAAATGGGATCCATGCCTTTATGAAAGACGACCCAGGGAGACCCAGAGAGAAGATAAACTCCGAAGTGGGCTCTTACCAGACACTAAATCTGCCAGTGCCTTGCTCTTTGACTTCCCAGCCTCCAGAACTGTGAGAAATAAATTTGTGTCGTTTATAACAGAGTTTATACCACCCAGTTTATGGCATCTTATGTTATAGAGTGTGAATAGACAAAGACAAAGATGTATGGGTGGGGGAAAACTTTAAAGATGGAAGATAACTAGATTTGGATGCTGAATGAGAATGACCCAGCAGATATGAGGAAATTAATGATGCAGAAAAAGAAAGAGGGTGTTTACAGGCAGTGTCCTAGAGCAAAGAGGAAGGGATAGAAATGAGTATATAAGGGGGAGGCTGGCCTTAAACCTGCCAATGGGAGGGTAGATGGGAACATGGGCTCCACAGCAAAAGGGTTGATAAATCTGGGTAAGATAATGCCGAAAGTCACTTCTCATTGAGGGCTTTCTCAGTGAAATAAGAAGCCGGGTTGTCCATGGGGAGTGTGGCAGCTTGAGAAGAGAGCAGAAATTATGAGCATAGCTAGACTGTCAGGTGCCGAGGACCAACATAAGGCTATGGTCATAGATTTAAAGTGTCATGGTTAAAATAAAAAATAAATAAATAAATAAATAAATAAATAAATAAATAAATAAAGTGTCATGGTTGTGTGTTTTTCTCCAGCCACATTCAATTGCTTGAGTAGAAGCTCGGGTTGGGCAGAGAAGTAGGTATAATTTGGGGATTGTAAGTGGCAATAAATAACATTCATCTCCACCTCCTGTGTTCAAAACCAACTGAAAGATAGATGCAAAAGAGCAACCTTCATTATTCTAAAATGGATAGGAGAATGTAGCTTTAGGTATTCAGACAAGTGGGTTGGTAAATTCTCTACCCCAGACTTATCTTATGGCTAGCAGGCTCCTTCTCTTGTTAGAACAGGGAGGTAATTTTGAAAAGATGGGAATGGAGGGTCTGAGGCAGGTGTGCCACTCTCATTAGATAATTCATTCCATCTTTAGCAAGAAGGAGGAAATGAGGGATGGGGAAAGGCTGACAGGCTAGTTCGGGGGTTTGCAGCTGTACCTGCACTTTGGAATCACCTTGGGGATATTAAAAGAAATCGATGGGTAGGTACACTTCCAGAGAGTCTGATTTAACTGCTCTGGTGTGCCATCTGGACATCTGAACTTTTTATTTTATTTATTTATTTATTTATTAAATTTTACTTATTTATTCATGAGAGACACAAAGAGAGACAGAGGCATAGGCAGAGGGAGAAGCAGGCTCCCCACAGGAAGCCCAATGTGGAGCTCCATCCCAAGACCCTGGGTTCACGACCTGAGCTGAAGGCAGAAGCTCAACCACTGAGCCACTCAGGTGCCCCTCATCTGAACTTTTTTAAGTCCCCCGAGGTGATTTTAATATGAGGCCGGCATTTTCCCCTAACAATAAATATGATTGGAGTCCTGACAAACGACAGAAGCAGAAAGTGACAAAGGAATCAAGAATACTTTTTTTTAAAAAGTCACTATATTAATGCACCGTGGGAATTTTAAGAGTCAAGTGAGAACATGAGGGGATTGGTAGCACAGCAAGAGATAGGGTCAGTGAATTATGTCATTGTCCCTAAAGAGTTGCAGAATTGTTGGAGTTGAGTTATTGAGAAAGGCAGCTAGAATACAAGATAAAGATCAGAGAATCAAGTAGTCAAGTTGAGGTTCAGACTGTGCCACCGATGAAATGGCAAGTTCTAGGGTATGAATGACCATGGTAGTCGTACATACCGTAGTCTTAGGGACCAAGGCTGGGTGTAGAACAAAATCATTGGAGATTCAGAGACTGTAGCAAGAAAGACCAGTGTGCTGAGTGAATCATGGTTGTGGATTTTGAAATGACCAATGATGACTGGCGTCATGGTGGCCATAGCAACCTGGAAGAGACTAAGGCATGGAGGTCCCCGGCTCCCAGGGGCCATGAGATTCACTGTGATCCTGGGTAGGTTGTTCTCTGTTTTGAAACTTTCTTTTTCTTTTAAAAGACAGTCAATTACATCTACGGTAGATTTGACAGAGAGAGAATGAAAAGAGATGATTGAAATGTTATCTTTAGGTATATGGAGAAATATATAACTATTTTCCAAAAGGACTTGAATCTGCATGTCCCACAGGTAAAACAAAGGAAGGTTGATTAAATGTTAACGGGCCTTGGGCATAAACCTTAGGAAAGGTCAGGATTTTTTTTCCCTTCCTCCTTCCTCACGTTTCAGTGGGTGGACAAATACGGAGCACGACATGCTTGGTCTTCCACTGACCTTGCATAATCCAGTTCGATGGCTTCTACTCTTACTCTTCTTCCATTGTTGATGTATAACTATGCAGGCATCATCACTTTTTATTTGTTTATTCTGCTAATTCCTCACCTCAGGACATCTTCCCTGCACTTTCCCCTGCCTTTTTCCAATCTCCCAATTTGCTATGCAGCAATAATTTCCCTTTACACTATTCCTGCCAATTGCAATGCCAGATGGCTTCAGTTCTGAGTCCTCTCACCCAGCCCCCCTAGAGAACAGCTGCCATTGTCATTGCTGTGAACACATCCCAGCTTTGAACCCATAGCTGGGATCCAAACTTGATGCTTGGCGTTGGGAGGGGCTAGCACTAATGCAAGGAACCATGAAAACGGCACACACTTTTCCTTGCTGCTGTTCAGCCAAAGCCCTTAGAAAAGGCTCTTTAGCATTTTTTCAATCATCTGTGTATTGAAATCTCATTGTGGAGTTTAATTCCTTTACCACCTGACTCAGCTTTCTAGCCATGAAGTTCCCTTTGTGCCATAAACTCAATTAGAACCCTGTCTTTCCATTCTGAAAACAGATGTGAAAAAACAACTGCTGAGTTGTTGCACACACATGCACAAGTACATTTGTAAGCCTGTCTCTAGAAATCCAGCACACTCTCTTATCTATATCTACATATTTGTATCCGAACATGATCAGTCAGCAAGAGAAACAATCTGGTGGCTTTGTGGACATGGACAATCTGACATCCCTTCCATCAGGCTGAAAGAAGACAAAGGGATAGAATTTCTGGTTTTTTTTTTTCTTGAGTTATCCTACATCGATTCCAACACTAAAATTCTGTTACTGTGAGAGTGTCTAAAAAAGATCATATTTTTGAGTCCTCTGTGATGGCAGGTCAGTCATAGGCCTACAAACCCAAACAAAAGAATCCTGAATCAAATTCCATGTAGACCAATATGCATTTCAAAGGCACTGCCCATGTAGGCAGTGGGTGAGGGTTTTTGTGTTGTTTTCTTTTTCTTTCTTTTTTGGGAAGTGGGGGTGGGGGAGGGACTCTCTTTCATGTTAATCTAATTGTGCATAACCCAGGCACATTTGACCATGTAGGGAAACCTTCTCTTTTAGTGTCCTCCCCTGCCACACTCTCTGGCCTCCTTTCATTCCCCTCCCTCTGAAGTCACAGTGCTCCCCCGGCGTACATTTGGGGGAGATTCCCAGGATGGTGATGTATTCTGCATTGCTGCCGAGGAATTTACTATCCCCTTACTTGGCAGCAAATGAAAGTGGGTATTAATTTCTCAGAGTGCTGGTAGAAACGCGAGAGAGGGGCTACAAGAATGATACCCACCTAAATCTGTATGTAGTGCACAGCATGCTGCTGTTTCAAAAGAGGGAGAGTAAACACAATGGCAAGAAAGAAAAGATTCTCCTGAGTTGACTTCTCTGCATTTTGCATCGTTAGGTTTTGGAGAGAGATGCGAGAGGTTCGGCCCTGAACGGAGTTAAATTATGCAGCTGTGGGGATGCCAGGTCCTCCAGAATAGGATGCTTCGTTTAGATTTTTCACAATGCTATTGAAGTGCTTATTTTCCTCCTGAAGAGACACAAACAGATGCAAACTTCTGTAAACACTTTAGAAATGAATTCAGTGAGTTTGGCCTCTCAGCAGTGCTCAATAGCTGACAGAAAAATGTCTAATTAGTGCAAGTGGAAATAATAGGGCCACTTGGATTCCTTCCATCCTCCTCCAAGTCTACTTTTCCAAGGAACTCAAAGGGCCTTTGTCTGGCAGGTCACCCTCTCTCAGGCTTTTGTGCTCCAATCTATTAAGAGTAGAAGGGGGAAAAATAGATTAGGCAATGTTCTCTGCTCAAATATATGGCGTGTTCATGCGGGATGCAGAATAGGGTGTTTGCAGCATCAGTTTACAGGTGCTTGGGGAGGGATTCCTCCATTGGCCACAGGCAAAAGCAACTCACACGTGCTGAGAAGGCCCCCTTTCAGGAACCAGCTTTCCCTCACCAACTCCATAAAGCCTGCTCATTTTCCTTTCTCTTTCTCAGTTTCTAGTAACATCGCTCCTCAGAGTTGGTGAAGAGAAGAAAGAGATTAAAAGAAATTAGAGGCTTAGCCATTTTCTGAAATAAGCCTTATAGATGCTATATACATGATCTATTATTTCCTTTTTGCTCTATTGAAAATTCCACTGACACTGATTTCCAGAGCCTGTCTCTTCTTGTTATTTCATCATGCAGGAGAGTAGGAATGCATAAACTGACTTTTTTTCCTTATTTTTTTCCCACAGTGTTTCCTGTCATTTATTACCCCACCATGTGCCAGGCTCTGTGCTGAGCACTTGACTCACTTTTCCTCTAATCCTGAAATAGCACTGCAAATAAATATTATCCACATTTCACAGGTGAAGCCAATGAGACTCAGAGAATTTAAATAACTTGCCATGGCGAATAAATGGCAGCTAGGAGACAAACTCAGATATCTGTGGTTTCATTTCAGGCATTGTATATTTTTTAATCTCTAGAAGTTTGATTTGGATCATTTTTACATCCTCCCCCCCTCCCATGTTTTTAATTCCATTTAATTTTTACTCTACCTTCTGGAACTGATTAAATAAATACAGGTATAAAATAACCATCATTTTGAGATCAGTTTCTATTATTTTTCTCTGCAATATGTGCTTTTTTTCACGCCTGGTAATTTTTTACTTGATGCCAGACATTGTAGATTTCACCACATAGGGTGATGGGCATTTTATGAGCCTATAAATATTCTTGAGCTTTGTTTTGGGACTCAATAAAGTTAGGAAATTGATCTTTTTCAAACTTGCTTCTAAACTTTTGGAGTGGGCCAAGAGCCATCTTATTCTGATTTGTTCTCACTATTGAAGTGATGCACTTCTGAATACTCTATCCAATGCCATGTGAACAACAAGATTTTCCTTTTCAGTTGGTGGGAGACACAAGGCCTACATGAAGCCTGGGGACTGTTTCCTCTAGTCCTTTCAGGTAGTTCTTTCTCCAGCTTTGGGTAGTGTCTTTCCATACATGAGCCCTCTTCATATTTCTGGACTTCTTGCTTTATGCAGCTCTCTCTGTGAACTCCCAGGCTCCTAGAAGCTCCAGTGTCTCAAGTCAGGAAGATCACCTCATGAAAGTTTCCACTGGACTCGTAAAGTGTCTTTACAACTTAGTATGAAGAATGTCCACTGGAATAATTTCCAGATAATCACCAAATCATCATTTGCTCTCAGGGTACCAACTTTTACTAGAGAATTTCAAAACACTGAAATTAAAGGCCATCTCCTATAAAGTTTTCTTTTCTTTCTTTTACTTTAAAGACACAATGAAAACATTCTTTTAAATTGGTACCTTTTTTTGTCCCTTTTAGAATTTGCTCCTCACAATAAATGATATGGTTTTCTTAGAAACTGTTTGGATGCAGTGAGTGACAAGTTTAGCCCTTCCTCCAAAGACTGGCTTCCTCTGCCCAGATTAGGGACTGAGCAAAATCATCTCGATTAAACCATAGGGAGAAAACAGAAGAAAAACTGACCCTTGAGTCATTTGTGTTCCTCAAGTGTTGGCCAAGAATATGGAGAAATTGGAACTCCTTTCATTATTCGTGGGATTGTAAAATGGTGCAACCTCTAAGGAAGACAGTCTGGAGCTTCCTCAAAAAATTAAAAATAGAATTATACCACGATTCATATATTCCACTCCTGGATATCTAGCCACTAAGAAGCAGGATTTAGAAGAGATATTTTCATGTGCATGTTCTTGGCAGCACTATTCACAATAGCCAACAGTTTGAAGCAACCCAAATGTCCATTAACAGACGAATGGATAAACAAAGTTTGGTATATACATACAATAGAATAATTCAGCCTTACAAAGGAAGGAAATTCTGTCACATGCTATAGATGGTTGAACCTTGAGAACATTATGCTAAATGATATGTCAGTCACAAAAAGACAAATACCATATGATTCCACTTATTTGAAGACCTAGAGTATTCAAAGTCATAGACATAGATGGGCAGCCCCGGTGGCACAGCGGTTTAGCGCCGCCTGTAGCCCAGGGTGTGATCCTGGAGACCCTGGATCGAGTCCCATGTCCGGTTCTCTGTATGATGCCTGCTTCCTGCTTCTTCCTCTGCCTGTGTCTCTGCCTCTCTCTCTCTCTCTGTCCCTGTGAATAAATAAATAAAATCTTTTAAAAAAATAAAAATAAATTAAAAAAACAAAGTCATAGACCTAGAAAGTAAAATGGTGACTACCAGCGGCTGGAATATAATGGGGAAAGGGAGTTATTGTTTGATCAGTATAGACTTCCATATTCACAAGATAGAAAAGTTCTAGAGATCTATTCCACAACAATATGCTTAACACTGCTGAACTGTACACTTAAAAATGGTAAAGATGGTAAATTTTATGTGATGTGTTATTTACCACAATAAGATAATTTTTTAAAGAAAGATATAGACTTGGATTCCTGCCTGACCCTTTGGACTTTGTAAATTTGGAAAGTTATTTAACCTCTCAACTTGTTTCCTTACCTTACTTAGATTTTATAGTTACTATAAATTTAAGTAGGATAATGTATGTGAATGTTTTTCATAAACCAGATGGTGCTACAATGATGGAAAGCATTTTTATCAGAGAGGTAAAGATTGAGAATCACCTCTAGAAAATAGCTTGTCACTAAGCATTGCATCCCAAGTAGGTATACAGTTATCCTAAAACTGAAGTGGGGCAGCTGTGAGAAGGGAGAGCAGAACTGACCATCAGGCATACACCAAAGTGCAACCTCCAAGAGAGGGAATTCACTATGGCTTGCTGAATCATGAGCAGCGTGATAGCAATAGCATTGCTCTTTCCAAGAAGTTTCAGGAAACCTAGCAGTGGAAGAGGCTGCCAGCCAGTTCTGCAGATAACAGCTGAGACTGCAAACTAAAGAACTGTGTCATGGGTACCTAGCATAGGAAAGACTCTTGACTAGAGACCAGCCTTAGTGAACAGAGCTGGGGCATACATAAAACCATAAATTTCCCTTTCCATTTGAATGTAGAGTTTATGAATGTCAGTTGGCTGACTTGTTCATGTTTTAAAATTTGACAATTCTCAATAGAAGCTTTGAACATTTCAGTTTTAGATTTTTCTGGGGGGGGGTTGGAAGAAACAGGTTTACTCGAGCAAATTCACAAAATGAGGTGTACATTTTTACAAAAACATAATGGAAAAATAAAGGAGGCCTGTAACTCTAAGAATAGCAGTCATGAAAAAGTACATTTGGATTCAGAGCTGTCATTTGTCCATCTTCAGTCAGCTGTTGCCCATAAATGTAACTTAGCTACATTCTGTTTTCTGCTTCTTTCTAACCTGACTACCATTTTTTCTATGTTTCTTAGTTCAGATTTGAAAGTTCATTTTTTCAAGCCAGGCCACAGTCATGGGGCCAGGGATCAGATGAGTATCTTAGGTTAGCTTTGACTGGTGGGCAGGGAGAGGGTGATTGGAAATGGGGTCAAGGTCGAGTAGCAAAATGCATGCCAATTTCAAAGGCAGGAACTGTGAGCAGAGCAGTTTTCCTTAGAAAGGATTATGGTATATTAGGCAATGATTAACGTTGGAACCTTTAAAGGATCCAGGAATCTTTCCTGCCTGGATTCTGAGCAGACAGAGAAATAAAACAAGAGTTAGGCAAACGAGAGGTTAAACATTACCTTTATTTCTGATAAAGGCTAAACTGAGAGATGTAGCTTCATATTAAAACACAGGAGGTCTGCTAGCTAAACCCCAGAATTATGTAGACAATCCTCATTCAGTCACAGAGATTACTAGGGCAAGCAGCACACCACATATAGGGTGGCTTTCTAGGTAAGACTCATGATACATAATAGCAGAGTATCCTGCTTCCCTTAGACAGCTGTTCCCAAGGGGAAAAAGAGAAGAGCTAAGTCTGGCATGCCCAGTTTCTTCTTCCCAAATTTCCCAATCATATTAGTCAGTCATTCCACCTTCCCTGGGGCAGAGTGGGTAAAGGACTAGAGAGGCCAGGAGTGCTTCAATAAGTAAGCTCCCTTCACAAGGAAGGTAACACCAAGGGGAAGGGAGATATCCTACCCCTACCCCCTATAATTGGCCTCTCTATCACAATGAGAACAGTGATCAGTTTGAACAAAAGAATAAATACAAGTGCAAATTATCACTTTCTAGACTTAATAAACACAGTGATAGTTTAAAAGACTTAATGAGTTAAGAATGCATCAGTATGAAAATAGGGAGGTTATTGTGCTGGTTGTTGGTAGGCATTACCTGATTGATGAATACCTATAAATATAAATGTTATGTTCTATATGCAGTGCTATAGATCAGCACACCAAAACGTAAGTCAAATCACGTGAATAAGCACCATTGATAGAACTCTAGAATGGACCAGATATAAAAGTTTAGGCCTGTTTTACTTAGAGATACATAATACACAAGTATCAAATTAAAACTCTAAAAGAACAGTTCTAGGCAGAAATTGAAAAGCAGAGGTTACTCCCTCGCAATTTGAATGCATCTTCTCTTAGTTTCAGTTTGTTAAAGTAAGTTATGCTCAGACCAGCAAATGTAACAACACTGATTACATATTTGGTATTTATTTACTGGTATCACTGCGAGTATCAGATAATTGATATCCAACTCCTGTTTTCCTAAAATAAAGTCGGTACAACATGGGACTTGAACATGTGAGACTGGGACCTAAACATCCTGTGTTCAAATTTCCCCAGCTAGTCACAGGTCATGTGACCTTGGGCATGTTACTTAACCTCTATGAGTCTCAGGGTTCCCATCTGTAAAATGGGGGTATTGATTGAATCTACCCATTGGGATTGTTGGAAAGAGTAAGTGAATTAGTACACGGAAAGCACTTAGCACTGTGCCCCACATCTCGTTTTACCCAGTATTAGTACTTAGGACTATGTGGTGAGGAAAGCAGTGCTTTGTGTAATAACATTGCACTAGGAAAATGAACAGTGCTTTCTTGGACTTCCTATGTGAGCTAACATGCTCAGAAAACACTGCTTGATTTAGTTTAGCAAATGAAGAAAGTACTACTGAGTGGGAAACTCATTGATGCTGTTGGCTACATGACTTTGCAGGTCTTTAGTATAACACCTTGGAGACCAAAAGATGATGTGTTTCCATAGAAGTTTGCCTCATTTATCTCTACTTCTCACTCTTTGTTACCCCTTCAGTTCATGCCCGTTTCCTTCTTTTTCTTGTTTCGTTCATTTAACTAAATATAAGATAAACTAAATTTAAAACGTTACCTAATATCCTACATTTCTTCTTAGTTAAAATGTAGGCAATACGTGAAGCCTATAAATGTTATGAACTGATGTGGAAGCTCTTCTAAATTGTTACGATGACTGAAAGAACCAACCAGCATAACAATAGATCTGGTGTAATCTCATGTAATAAGAGAGAAAAAGAGGGAGAGGAGACAGGGGAAAGAGTAAGGCAAGACAAGGAATCAATGTCTAAATATACCTAAAAGAGTATAAATTTCTAGAAGGATCGCTCTGAAACCATCATGAGCTTGGATGAGAATGAGATTGGGGGAGGAGGAGGAAACATCAGGCAGAGTAGGGAAACTAAGGGGCGCTTCTCATTTTTACCTTGTGTGGTCCGAATTTTCTAGTAACGGGAAATATGCATTTATCACTTGCATAATTCTAGAAATGTGGTGGGGAAAATGAAATGAAAGAAAGGTTCTCTCTCACAAGTGAATTGGATTTTTCCTCATCCATTTTTTTCTTTCGGTTCAGCCGCCCACACATATATTTTTCTTGCCCTAGGTCTAGGTTTTGTTGCTCTTGTTTGGATTAAAAAATAAGATAAAAACCGGGCAGCCCGGGTGGCTCGGCGGTTTAGCGCCACCTTCGGCCCAGGGCGCGACCCTGGAGACCCGGGATCGAGTCCCACGTCAGGCTCCCCGCATGGAGCCTGCTTCTCCCTCTGCCTGTCTCTCTCTCTCTCTCTCTCTCATGAATAAATACATAAAATCTTAAGAAAAAAAAAAAAGATAAAACCCGCCTAGAAGGCTAAGCTCGGCGCCTTCCCTGCTCCCCGGCTGCTGCTCCAGGCGTCCCTGAAAGCCTCCATCCTCGCCGGCGACTGCGCGACGGCGGCGGCCATTGTGTTCCTGAGCGACCGCTTCCTGTACGGGCTCGACGTCTCGGGCGCGCTCCTGCGGGTCGCCCAGGCGCTGCACCGGCTGCAGCCCGCAACGCCCCTGGCCCCGCAGCTGGTCATTCGCCAAGCGCGGATCTCCGTAAACTCAGGTAGGCGCCCTCCCGCCGGCCCTCGCCGCCGGGCGCCGTCGGGCCCGCGGCTCGCCTTCCCTCCGCCCGCCCTCGGGGCTGCCTGACTTCCGCGCGAGGCCGGCGGGCGCCCGAGGCCTGCGGGGCCATCTTTTCAGGCGGCGGGCTCTCCCCGCCCCCGGCCCTCAGAGGTGCCCTTGCACCCGCCTCCTGCCAGCACAAAGGCCCTGGCATAAAGGGTTTCAGAGCCAAAAGCGGTAGAGAAAATTGTGAAAGGGTGTGGAAAATACTAATTGGAGCTTTTGTCTTCTAACAAATCTGTCCTGCTGCTTTCAAACAGGGGTATCTGAATTGCTATACTTCTGACCAAGAGCCTTTAAAAAGCAGATTAAAATTCTACTATTTTCTCTTAGTTCTCCTGTCTCCTTTCTGTAGGGCCACTTGACTATGCTCACAATAGAGCTGACAAATCCACTGAAGTAATTTGAGGGTTTTTTTCCATCACTGGGAACACCGGTACAGTACCTGATTAGGCCTTAAAGTATCTTTTTTTTTTTTTTCCTTCTGTCACTTTGAATGAAATGAAAAATGAGGCTGACATTCTAACTTAGGATGTAATGTGGAGGGGCGTTGGAGGGAGAAAAAGGCCTGCTAATGTATTACAGTGAAGTGTCCTTCTATAGAATTTTTGAATTCTTTAAATTACTGATAACCTCGAGGTTTAGAAATGTGTAGCCTGCTATTCTCATTTCTAAGAGTGAAAGAATAAAGGACAAAAGTAGAAGGCAGATTTGCCTTTCCCAGGAACAGGACTGGCTCATTCTTTAAATGGATTTTAGCTATTGTTATTGTTTTAGTAAGTCTGGCCCTTCAAAGGGTTAAAATATCTTTACTTCATTTCCTTTGAAAAGGAACTGTACAGACATACTAAATGGGACAATTGTTAGATGCAGAGAGCCGCAGAGATAAAAAAAAAAAAAAAAGACATGAGAGAAATGGGCTTGTGAAAGTTAACTTTTCAAAAGCCCAACTTCATTCACTTTCAAGTTCTTGCAGCTGTGCATAAATTGTGTCCGTGTTTATTGCTTTTCTAGAGTAACTGCAGGGACGGAGTTGAACTTAGGAACACTTCTCACTTCCAATATCCCTAATTTGGGACATTTTACAATGTTTGGGGTTTCTATTGTCTGGGGTATGAGTGAAACCGAACTTGTGTTCCTTCGGATGGCATCAGATGGCAATGATGTGTGTGCATGGCATTCTGTGGGGAGAACAGAATGATGAGGGCTGGGTGTGCCCAGGCAGAGTTCTAACTTTGGTTTCTCCTCAGGTAGAACTTGGAACAGGGATGCCTGGGTGGCTCAGTGGTTGGGCATTTGCCTTCAGCCCAGGGTGTGATCCTGGAGACCCAGGATCGAGTCCCACATCGGGCTCCCTGCATAGAGCCTGCTTCTCCCTCTGCTTCTGCCTGTGTCTCTCTCTCTCTGTGTGTCTCTCATGAATAAATAAATAAAATCTTTAAAATCCCTATCAAAATACCATGGACTTTCTTCAGAGAGTTGGAACAAATTATCTTAAGATTTGTGTGGAATTGGAAAAGACCCCAAATAGCCAGGGGAATATTAAAAAAGAAAACCATAGCTGGGGGCATCACAATGCCAGATTTCAGGTTGTACTTCAAAGCTGTGGTCAAGACAGTGCAGTACTGGCACAAAACAGACACATAGATCAATGGAACAGAATAGAGAATCCAGAAGTGGACCCTCAACCTTAGGGTCAACTAATATTCAACAAAGGAGGAAAGACTATCCACTGGAAAAAGGACAGTCTCTTCAATAAATGGTGCTGGGAAAATTGGACATCCACATGCAGAAGAATGAAACTGGACCATTCTCTTGCACCATACACAAAGATAAACTCAAAATGGATGAAAGATCTAAATGTGAGACAAGATTCCATCAAAATCCTAGAGGAGAACACAGGCAACACCCTTTTTGAACTTGGCCACAGCAACTTCTTGCAAGATACATCCACAAAGGCAAGAGAAACAAAAGCAAAAATGAACTATTGGGACTTCATCAAGATAAGAAGCTTTTGCACAGCAAAAGAAACAGTCAACAAAACTAAAAGACAACCTACAGAATGGGAGAAGATATTTGCAAATTACGTATCAGATAAAGGACTAGTATCCAAGATCTATAAAGAACTTATTAAACTCAATAATAAAGAAACAAACAATCCAATCATGAAATGGGCAAAAGACATGAAGAGAAATCTCACGGAGGAAGACATAGACATGGCCAACAAGCACATAAGAAAATGCTCCGCATCATTTGCCATCAGGGAAATACAAATCAAAACCACAATGAGATACCACCTCATACCAGTGAGAATGGGGAAAATTAACAAGGCAGGAAACAACAAATGTTGGAGAGGATGTGGAGAAAGGGGAACCCTCTTGCACTGTTGGTGGGAATGTGAACCACATGTGCAGCTACTCTGGAAAACTGTGTGGAGGTTCCTCAAAGAGTTAAAATAGATCTGCCCTACGACCCAGCAATTGCACTGTTGGGGATTGACCCCAAAGATACAGATGCAGTGAAACGCCGGGACACCTGCACCCTGATGTTTATAGCAGCAATGTCCACAATAGCCAAACTGTGGAAGGAGCCTCGGTGTCCATTGAATGATGAATGGATAAAGAAGATGTGGTCTATGTATACAATGGAATATTACTCAGCCATTAGAAACGACAAATACTCACCATTTGCTTTGAGGTGGATGGAACTGGAGGGTATTACTCTGAGAAAGTTTAATATGAAGAGATGTTAACTATATCAGGAGGTTAATGAGGGATTACTAGTAAGTAGTAAAAAGAACTATAAGGAATACAAGATAAGCAGTTATAAGGAATAGCCACTATCCCTTGTACTGAGATAGAGCATGCAAGAAAAAGTTCACAACCCTACAGCCAGGCACATCAGGAGTATGATCCAGACCTTGTTGGAAAAGGCACAGCCATAACTTACTGGATGGCAGAGAAGTCAAGGAGGTTCCATGCCAGCAAAACTCACTGGAAATCCACCTTTTTGGGTGCTGGGGGACTCTGTCGACAAAAAGATGCCTTGGAACTCACCACAAAGCTGCCTTTATGGAATGGCAGGAGGAAACATTCATGGGGAAGTCCCTCACTGGCAGCACTGTACTGTGAATCACCTGAGAGGATGCTGTGGGAAGCTGCTGGCCGGGGGTGCTGCTGACCTCTGCACACTGAGGAGCCAAGTGCTGGAGAAGCCACCTATGTTGTAGGAGGAAGGCACAGGAGAAGCCAGGAATGCTGCAGGAGGCAGGCATTTGAGAAGCTATATGCACTGCAGGTGCCTGGCAGGAATTCCACACTAAATCAGAAAGAGAAGCAGCCTCCCCTTGCAGTGTCTCTCCACACCCTCCGATGACAAAGCTGGTAAAGGAGAATTATTTACAAGATCTATTCCCATTATTGCAAAGCAGGCAATGAAGGGTGAATTTGGAACTCAACAGCAATAATCTGATAGCTGCATAAGAAGAAACTTTTTTTTAAGATTGTATTTATTTATATTTAACAGAGAGAAAGAGAGAGAAAACACAAGCAAGGGGAGCTGCAGAGGAAAAGGAAGAAGCAGACTCCCCATTGAGCAGGGAGCCTGACATAGAGCTCCATCCCAGGACCCTGGGATCATGACCTGAGCCAAAGGCAGATGCTTAACCCGACTGAGCCACCCAGGAGCCCCAAGAGGGAACTTCCTAACCTGATAAAAGGAAGCAACTGAAAACCTTGGCAAAACTACTGATAAAAAATTAGAAATATTCCCCTTAAAATCAAGTAAAGAATAAAATGTTACTTATGATCACTTCTATGTAATACTGACCTGAAGTCCTCCCAATGCAATGAAAAAAGAAAAAGAAATAAGAGATATAAAGATTAGAAATGAGTAAACACAACTATCAGGATCTATAGACAGTATGATTGCTCACATAGAAAACTTCAAGAAATACACTGATTATTAGAATTAAGGCATTCAGCAAGTTTGGTGATTACAAATCAATATATGTTTAAAATAGCCATCCTGGGGCAGCCCCAGTGGCTCAGCGGTTTAGCGCCACCTTCAGCCTAGGGCATGATCCTGGAGACCTGGGATCAAGTCCCACGTCGGGCTCCCTGCATGGAGCCTGCTTCTCCCTCTGCCTGTGTCTCTGCCTCTCTCTCTCTGTGTCTCTCATGAATAAATAAATAAAATTTATTTTTAAAAAATAAAATAAAATAGCCATCCTTAGCAGCAAAACCTAATTAGAAGGGTACCTGATGGCTTAGTTGGTTAAGCGTCCAACTCTTGATTTTGGCTCTGATTATGATCTCAGGGTCCTGGAATCAAGCCCCACATAGGACTCCCCACTCAGTGGGGAGTCCACTAGAGATTTTCTCTCTCTCTCTCTCTCTCTCTGCCTCTATACTTTCCTCTGTTCGTGTGCTCTAAAATAAATAAATACATACATACATACATACATACATACATACATACATACCTAAGTAGAAAATATAACTTTTAAGAAGAAAGATACCTTTGGTAAAATTCATTTACACAGGTATTTCATGCTGTCTTTTCTAAACACATTCTTTCCTTCTTTCCTTCCTTCCTTCCACTTTCAAAGTTTCATTCATTGAAAGAAGACATAACGTTTTACAAGGGTTTGCCTTTACTTCTTAAGCCTTATTCTATATGAATGCATGTATATGTGTGTGTATATGTGTATAGATCTAATTGCCATTTCAGATATAGTACAACTTTCCACCTTATCAATTCCTGGAAATGTCATCTTTTCTGTTCACTTTTGTGCATAATGTAGTTATTGATTTTAAATTTTATTTTTTTAAGATGTGTTTATTTTAGAGAGAGAGTACATGAGAGCACACATGCGTGGGGGGGCAGAAGGAGAGGAAGAGAGAGAATCTCAAGCAGACTCCCTGCTGAGTGTGCAGCCAAAGGTGGAGCTTGATCTCACCACTGGAAATCAAGAGTCCATCACTTAGCCAGCCAAGCCACCCAGGCACTTCTGATTTTAAATTTTAAAATAGAACGTTTCCAAGACAAGTTATGTTCCCTATTATAATGTGTTAATCTTAAAACATAAACTACTAGTAATATTAAAGGCACCTGTTCAGAACTAATTGTGTGATGTTTGGTTGCTTCTTTTCAGGGAAACTTTTAAAAGCAGAATATATCCTGAGCAGTCTAATAAGCAATAATGGAGCAACAGGTAAAGTGCTTTCCTAACTTCACAACGACCTTCACATGTGGCTTTGGTCAAGAAACTTAATTCTCTGTTACTCCGTTTTCTCCAATTAAAAATGAAAACAAAACAACCAAAGTCCTAATATTTCCCTGTTTTATTGTAGAGTGTGTTGTCTAATGAACAATATGCTGTTAAAGCATGTAACTCTATGGGCCTCAGAAGAGACTTTAGAGGAACTATAAATGGAAATAAAGCCTATAAATTGAGAAAAATACATATATGGGTTTATGTATTTAAATGGCTTGGAAAATAAATTTGATTTTACTCTATATGTATTTTAATAAGAGCTTATTTTGAAGTGGATTTCTTTCAATATTTAATCATACACAAAAGGAAGCGCATCCTACTATTTGAGTAAGATATCATTTATACCTCCAGATATCTTGTCTGAATTTCTGGGCATTAAAGTCAACAAGTTTCCCAGTAAGTTGAAGACAACTTCCAGTAGACTTTTAATCCCAATGTGTTTGGATACAAGGCCCCAAGTTTCTTGACACTTGTAGCCACTTCCAGTGGGGAGGCAGTTTGAAATACAGACTTTAACTACATACCCCTCATTTGTGGCCATCACTAACCTAGGATGTGCACACTTCCCATCTTCTACACCACACAACACACACACACACACACACACACACACACACGCAGGGATTAAAAGCTGGGGAGAAAATAGAGAAGGTGATGTGACACAAAATCAGGAGGGGTGTAATAATGAATTTGACTCTATTTTTGGTGTTTGACCACCGACAATTTTCAGTCCCACAACTGGGCAGGCAGGCATGGGGGGGGGCTGTTTTTTGGGTTGTTTTATTTTTTTTTTAAGATTTTATTTATTCATTCATGAGAGACACACAGAGAGAGGCAGAGACACAGGCAGAGGGAGAAGCAGGCTCCATGCAGGGAACCCAATGTGGGACTTGATCCCAGGACTCCAGGATCATGCCCTGAGCCTAAGGCAGGCGCTCAACCTGCTGAGCCACCCAGGTGTCCCTTTTGGGTTGTTTTATTTATTTATTTTTAAAGATTTTATTTATTTATTTATTCATGAGAAACACAGAGAGGAGAGAGAGAGAGAGAGAGAGAGAGAGGCAGAGACACAGGCAGAGAGAGAAGCAGACTCCATGCAGGGAGCCTGACGTGGGACTTGATCCCTGGTCTCCGGGATCATGCCCTGGTCTGAAGGTGGCACTAGAGCGCTGAGACCTTGGGGCTGCCCTTTTGGGTTGTTTTAAACATACTTATCAGTAAACTGAGCATAGCTTGTGGGAGACCGTACCCCAGCCCCACACCCTAATCACAATTAAAACCAAAGCCACTCACCATTCTTCATTCAAGTCAAATGGACCAGCTTGGGTGTCTGCCTGCCAGAAAGGCTCATTATATGAGTACTTAGTCTTTTCATACCTTCTTGACGTGTGTGTGCATCAAGTCCCAACCTCCCAACCAATTTGGGGTGGATTGGAAAGAATCGCTGGTCTCCTCAGGAACCAGAGGGAAGAGGATCCCAGGCCTCTTAGTGCAGATGCCATAAAGCAAGAGATAGCTCTGATGATAAGGAACACAAATGAAGTCAGTGTGACAGAACACAGTCCATTGGGAGACCAGACAGGAGTTCATTTCTGTGAAGCCTTGGAGGTTACAGCAAGGAGTTTGGACCTTTCCCTATATGTAGAGAAAAGATGGTCTCTGGAATCTGTATTACTTGTGTTCATGAAGACTTGTGAGAAAGCGGTGTCATTTCACCAGGCTATTTCCTTGATAATTCAAAGCTAAAACTGCTTTACTTTTATCCCTCTTTTGTTGTAGGTACCTGGCTGTACAGAAATGAAAGCGACAAGGTCCTGGTACAGTCAGTCTGCATACAGATCAGAGGGCAAATTCTGCAAAAGTTAGGTACGGTCATCAAACATTTGCTCCTCTCAGGGCTCATTTACAAAGTCCGGCCGTGAGAGTTTACTGTGGAATTTTTGTATCTGGTTAAAATTACTAATCCCCACATCGTTTAGTTTCCTCATCAAAAAGAAAATGACATTTAAGATCCCAGAAGTGTTATAAACACTAATAAAATATTTTCTGGGCAGCCCGGGTGGCTCAGCGGTTTAGCGCTGCCTTCGGGCGTTGGGCAAATTGGGTGGAGCCTGTTTCTCCCTGTGCCTGTGTCTCTGCCTCTCTCTCTCTGTGTCTCTCATAAATAAATAAATAAGACCTAAAAAATAATAATAATAAAATAAAATATTTTCTGTTGAGTTTTGTTACAGAAACACACAGCTGTGTGATATTAACCCTAGGGTTCTCAAGATTATTTCTGGCGTCTGGCTTTCAGTTCTACAGGACCCCATGTGTTAGAGTGACACCTTATTGTAAACCACCCTGACACCATACCCATTCATTCCCCAGAGGGCATTCCTGACTTTGTCAAACAAAAGTTGTAGAATGCTAATTGGGCTTTAAAATGCATGGCCCCGCCCCCGCTGGTTATAGCCGGGCAAAGCTGAGTGTGGTGCCAACAGTCCACAAGAGGGCTTCTAGCACTGCCCCCACAGACAGGGCAACTGAACTTGGGGGGGGGGGGGCGGTGATGGTGAGTGAGCCGCACTAGGGGAGGGGGTCCTGAGGAGGGAGGGACACAGGGCTGAGGCTCTGCTGTAGGCTGGAGAGCGGAGGGAGATGCGCTGGGAGGGAGGAGGGAGCTTCTGGGGCCCCTGTGGGCTTCCTAGCCTATCCCCGCCTAAACACAGAAGACTTTCAAAAACATCAAAAAGGAAGAATAAAAAGGAGCTGCAGGTGCTCAAATAAATAAATAAGTATGCAAACACATCTGAAAAAAAAATTTTTAAAGATCTTATTTATTTTTTCATGAGAGACACACAGAGAGAGAGGCAGAGACACAGGCAAAGGGAGAAACAGGCTCCATGCGACGTGGTGGGACTCGAGCCCAGGTCTCCAGGATCACGCCCTGGGCTGAAGGCGGTGCCAAACCACTGAGCCACCCAGGCTGCGCACATCTGAAAATTTTTAACACAGAAAATTAGTATTCTTGTTAATTATGGGGCTAATTATTTTTTATTTATATATATTGTATATGGTATATAATAATTCTTTCTGTTTCTCTGTGAAAGGGAAGAATTATCTGTATTGAACCAACTGGAAAAATAGGTTGCTGTTTTTCCAGCAGATTGCTATCGATTGATTGCCGTCAGTGTAATTCAGCCTTAAATTTTCCTAACAGGAAACAATGAATCTTCTTTCCGTATTAGTTTTCAAAGATATTTTCTAACACAATAGACAGATACTAGCAGTTTGTCCCATCTCCCCTTTTTCTTTTCAGGGATGTGGTATGAAGCAGCAGAGCTAATATGGACCTCCATCATAGGATATTTGACACTTCCTCAGCCAGATAGAAAGGTGATATATCTAGTGGGTTTTTTTTTTCCTCCTTTCTTACATTTGTCTTTGGATGATTATCTCCTTAAAGCACAATTCACTGTATCATTTATTAATTTTATTGGTTCTATTTTTCTTTTTATTGGTTCTATTTTTATTGATTCTTCATGGGCATAGGACCAGAAACATTTGGTAACTTCCTCTTGTATCTTGCCTTGTCCCCACTCACAGCTAGACTCCTGGCATGTATTTAGTGTTTCTGCATTCATTTCTATCTATTTCTATATTTATTTCTATGATCCATTCATCTATTTATTTTATTATGGATTTAGTCTTTACCTGATTCCATAGCAAAGTTGAAATAGCCAAGTTCCTTATTTATAAAATCATTTTTCCTGAGTTGAGTGGACAGGCTTCAATTAATTGTTTATGTGGCATCTTTATCCAAGAAGTTGAGAAGCAACATTTGTTTTCCTACTTGATGTTTTCATTCTCTGTACCTCTGTAGGAATATTCTCCTTGTTAACTGGAACACTGGGTCATCTTGTTTCCCTGAGCTATATAGCAGTGCGACTGCCTATAATCCTTTTATGACCCAAACAGAATGGGACAAAAGGCCTCTTGCTTGAACCAATTCTTTAGGCCTAGCAGTATGGAGAAGTTAGTGTTGACAGTCCAGTAAAGCCCAACTAAGAAATAGTTGTGTTTACATTGATTGGGTCTGTGTCCTCAGGATGTGATGATTTTGCAAACCCTGTGGCATCCAGTTTAGAAGTATTTTCGGTCAGAATAACAATAACAATAAGACTAAGGAGAATCAGCAGCAGCAGTAGGTAATCTGGAGAACTAATTGTTGACTTTAGGGCTTGAGATGAGAGCAGTAATTGACCATTAATTCCTAATCTGTGTTTTGTTTGTATTTTTCTTACAGGGTATTTCCACGTCACTAGGTATACTGGCAGACATCTTTGTTTCCATGAGCAAAAAAGATTATGAAAAGTTTAAAAACAATCCACAGATTAACTTGGTAATTATCAAGTGTCAAAATCATGGTGCAGAGTGGCATCACCTACAAAACTGCCAATGTTTTTGGTGACTGGTGTATCAATCTCATTCCTTCTCCAGGAGTCAGGGAGCACGGTGTCTCCCCTCTTCAAGTCACATGAACAATCCTGGGGACAATTCTATTGGTGTCCTACCTAGCACCTAGCACAGTACCAGACATATGAGGGTCTACTAAAAAATGACTAATACTAAAAAAATGACTTGTGAATGAATGAATATCATTGAGGTGATAAATGCTTTGAATCCCACTTACTTCCTTTCAAATCATCACAAAATTCAGTTTCCACACTTGGGGCACCTCAGTGATAAGGTAAAGGGGTAACAATTTTAAAGATTTCATTTTTTAAAGTAAGCTCTACATCCAACATGGGGCTTGAAATTACAACTCTGAGATCAAGAGTTGCATGCTCTACTGACTGAGCCAGGCAGGTGCCCCAAAGGGATAACAGTTTTAAAACTTTAATTACCCTCTGCTCAAATCAGACCATGAGTTACTTGTCTAGGTTCTTATCCTTAGTAATAATGATTACTAGTATTTATCTATTCTTTTACAATTTAATATATAGGAGCACATAAAACCCTATGAGGTAGGTAGAGCAAAATGTATCATTCTCATTTTAGAGAAAAACTGACGTCCTGAGAAACTAAGTGAGTTCTATAGTTTGCACCCTGTAAGAAAGAATACTAGGAGCAGAACCCAGGTCTCTGACCAGTCTAGAGCTTTAGCATAGACATTGACCTGTTCTCCTGCACTGAACTGGTATTGAGATTTTTAATATTATCATGAAGATTGCCATCTTTATTAAATACTAAAGTGACATAGTAATCATATTTAATAGTAATTAGTGTAGCATAAGAATACATGCAGCTTGCTGCTAGCAATCTGAGTCTTAGCAAAATGTTGCTTTTGCTGTCAGACCAACACACAAGAAAAGGGTTATATCCCTTGTTCAGTGAAGTTGTCTTTGATGATTGCTTAAAATTATAAACTGCCAGGCTGCCTGGCTGAGCATGTGACTCTTGTCCTCAGGGTTGTGAGTTCAAGCCCCACATTGGGTTTAGAGCTTACTTTAAAAAAAAAAAAAAGATTAAATTAAATTTTTAAAAATTGTAAACTGCCTCCCTATCCTGAACCTCTTTGTGGCCCCTTCCTGCTTTTTCTCTAGAACAGTTATCACCATGTCAGATACCATGCATTTTACTCATTTTGTGTATTGACTGATCTCTTCCCCTCAACAGGAAGTAAGTTTATTGTAGGCTCACTGCTATCTCCTTCATGTCTAGAACAGTGCCTGGCACATGGAGGTACACACATTTCTAGGATGAATGAATGAATCTTAATTGCCGTGAAATCATACATTAAAAGGTTCTTTGCTAAGAACAGTGTAGAAATCATCAGCTCATCTGGCTGCAAAATATGCAGAGTTCCTGTGAACAAAGAGTTGCATGATCCTCCAGAGAAACTTGTGTAAACTATTTTGTATAGGCAGGCATTTGTGAATTTTTGCACACACTAGGCCCTCTCTGAGGAGGGAGGGGGGATGGGTTGTGTATGGGTGCTGGGGGAAAGGACACTCACTCAACAATCTAGGGGTTTGGGGCCACTTAACTCTTTCTTGGCACTGTTCTGAAATGGTTGTGATGAGGGGCAGAGTGTTTTTCAGAATACTGAAAGAAAAGCAAAGGAATTTCATAGCCTGACTTTTGCTAATGGACAAATAATTGTCAATACAACACTTGGCTTCCTATTTTTTCACAGGGTTTTTTGAAGGAGTTTGACCACCATTTGCTCTCAGCTGCAGAAGCCTGCAAACTGGCAGCTGCCTTCAGTCCCTACACACCTCTGTTTGTGCTCACAGCTGTGGTAAGGAGGGTGCAGCCCCTTGCTGAACTGCTCCCCAGTGAGAGGAGTAACCAGTGAGAGGGAAGGTCTAACCTAAAGTGGGCTTTGTGCACATCATTAGATCATTGTGATCAGGCCTTAAGTGTAGAAAAGTTTTATCAGAGTAGTGACATCCTGTTGGAAGCTAAATTAATTCAGCCTAGGGGTATGATATTGTCTGCCTTATACCAATGGCCAAGCACATCAGAATTGCCCAAAGAGTCCTTTAGAAATGCACATTCCTAGTCCACCCTAGATCCACTAAATGCAAATCTCTGGATCCACTAAATCCAAAATCTCTCGTTTTGAAATACTGCCCAGGTGCAGAGGGGTTTGGAAGCTGCTACTCTGTTGTTTTGAGTACTATTAAATAAATGATGTTTTTGTATGTAGCAGCCTCCTTTTCACAGAGAAAATTACTATGTCCAATTCCCATATATAGACTCTCTTTGTTGAAACTAACAACAGCAGTAACAGCAACAACAAATTTATCATCTTTGATCAAAAAGTATCAGGCCTGGGGCCACCCAGCTGGTTCAGTTAGAGGAGCATGCAGCTCTTGATCTCAGCGTCATGAGCTCGAGCCCCACATTGGGTGTAGACATTACTAAAAAGAATAAAAAAAAAAAAAAAAGAATAAATAAAAAAATCTTTAAAAGTATGAGGCAAACAGCAAGATTGTAGTTAAAACTAATTTCTTCCCCCTCATGCCAACCAATCACATGTATCCCAGGCCCTGCTCCTGATTCACCAAAAAGATATTAGGTCCTTGACTCAATACTTGATTGTATATATTTTTTAGAATATCTGGCAAGTGTTTATTTTCCTAAAATATTTCTAATTGCTGCCCCCCAGGAATGAAGTTTTTCCTGATTCACTTCCAGTTTCTAATTCAATTTCTGATTTTGTATTTGCTATTTTGCTCAGAATATCCGTGGCACATGCTTGTTGTCATACAGCAGTTCTAATGACTGTCCTCCAGAAATGAAAAATTCATATCTGCATGAGGCCAAAGAAGCGTTTGAAATTGGCCTCCTCACCAAGAGATATGATGAGCCAGTTACTGGAAAACAAGAGCTTCATAGTCTTCTCAAAGCTGCTTTCGGCCTTACCACAGTGCACCAAAGACTCTATGGGGAAACAGAGATGGTCCATGTAGCAAGTCAGCTCTGTAATAAAGCTATGGGAAAGCTGTACAGTTTCAGTACTTCCTCTGGAAGTCAGGAGAGAGAAGTTCTCTCTCAGGAGATCTTGTCAATTATTGCCCATGTAAAAGATCATTTACAAATTCAAAGCTTCTCAAATTTAGATGACAAGTCTTATGTTCCAGAGAATTTCAAGCATGGGTTGGATAAACCCATCTTGCATGGGCAAGTGGATTTCCAAAAAATCCTTGAAGCCTATTCACAGCACCATACTTCAGTGTGTCAAGTATTTGAAAGCTCTTGTGGAAACAACAATAAACAGAAAGATACAAAAACGGAAGTCTGTATCACTACTCTAAAAACCAAGACAAGAAACATAGATACTGTATGTACTACTGAAGACAAACCACATTTTCAAAAAAGCATGGTAATATCTTCCTCCCAAATGGTTAAGAATAATCAGGAGAAACTCAGGAGGAAAGGAAGGAAAAACTGGACTCATTCTGATACATTTCGAGTCTCCTTGGATCAAGATGTAGAGACTGAGATTGAGCCACCAGACTACAGCCATGGTGAAGGAGATGTTTTGAACAAGTCTCTGAGTGGCAGTCATTGCTCTAGTTCTTGGAGCAAGTTATCAAGGGTTAGTTCTTCTACAAGCTGGGAAGAAGTAAATTATATTGATGACAGGCCAACCAGAAAGGAGCCTTGCAAAGAAGAACATTTTGTGGATACTCAGTGTTCCACTGCCTTGTCTGAAGAGGTAGAGCTCAATGAGGAAAACAGAGCTTCACATCCACTGTCTTCAAAGCTTTATGGTCTCTCTCTCCAAGTGTCCAAGGATGACAGTTTAGAGTCTTCTCAAAATCAGCTACAAAAACATGTGCCCTTGACAACCTTTTGTCCTCATAATACAACAGGCATGTTCTTGGCCTCTGGTGCAGAGCTGCTAGGAGCTCCAGAAGGTGTACAGAAAGTCAGAAACACGGGATCCAGAAATACTTCTCATTCCAGACGCTTGTTTGATTCTGCTTCTTTGTCCTCTTCTGATTCTGTTTGGCCCAAGAACATAGCCACATATCCTTTGGTCCAAGAAGAAACCTTTGAACTAATTGAATCTCCAGAAATCAACTGTGATGCCAGAGACAGGCATGGA
The DNA here is from genome assembly GCF_018345385.1 of Vulpes lagopus. Taxonomy (NCBI): domain Eukaryota; kingdom Metazoa; phylum Chordata; class Mammalia; order Carnivora; family Canidae; genus Vulpes; species Vulpes lagopus. The sequence continues at coordinate 108,253,998 of NC_054829.1, forward strand.
GAAGAAATCAAGAGAGGCACGGACCTTACATTTAAAGATATTTCCTCCTGGGTTGACCCGGAAGGAGAAACAGTGGAAAAAGAAGAGGCTATGCCCTTAGACTCTCACATAGTCATGGGGGATTCTCTGGACAAAAGTTCTATGATGGCATGTAGCTCTTTCACTTTTCCTTGGCCTGTTCAAAATCCTGACTCAGGAAAGAGTAGTGGCTCAGTGAAAGAGCAGGACATCGACCCTGATGCCTCCACAGTAGATGAGGAGGGCCAACTGCTCGACAGCACAGACATTCACCCCACAAGTGGATGTGGCTCTTCTAGCCTATGTGCTCTGAGGCAGCCGCATGGTCAGGGGGCTGAGACACCCAACCCGTCTGTAAGTAGTAATGTTGCCTTCCTTGATCTTAGCAAGGACTGCACTACCACGGAGGAAGGAAACAAGCCAGGAAGCATTCTAAACTGCAGCCAGAACTCCAGCTCATCTTCAGCGTGGTGGTTGAAATCACCCGCATTTTCTAGCGGTTCTTCTGAGGGGGAAAACCCATGGTCCTTTCTGAATTCCAGTGGAAGTTCTTTTGTTTCATTGCCAGGAATGACAAGGCAAGAGATCCTAGAGGCTCGAACCCTGTACCCTGATGACTTTGAAAAACTCTTGGCAGGGGTGAGACATGATTGGCTGTTAAAGAGACTGGAGAATACTGGAGTTTTTAAGCCTAATCAACTCCACCAAGCACACAGTGAGTACAACCTTTTCAGTAGGTACAGCCTCAGGAAGCCTCTATGTACATTTGGGGTCCTCTGAAGAACTTGATATGTAGATCACTTAAAATTCATGAAAGACACAGACCCCTGTTGCTTTGTGAATATACAGAAAATATGTACTTCAGGGATTTCCCTCACTCTTGGTGTGGTGGACTGTAATGGTCACAAAGACTAGAGGCTTACTCAGGCCACCTCATATATTGGGGGCTTGCCATATCCATATATTGGGGGGTGTGTGCCATATCTACTCAGCATCTGTCTTTTCCATGGATTCTCATTACCAATCAGCTTATTTCTGTTTTTCCCCATTCAGATTCTAGAGGGCAGTTTGACCTAGTTAAACATCACTCTTCTGCTAGGCAGAGATTTTCACACCTGTCCACAAGGTTTCTTTCCAGCCAGTGGATTGAGCAGGTGCCCCCTACTATTGCAATCAGCAACTACTTCTTGCTTATGGAACAACTCAAGGTCACTTACCATAGCAGGGAGCCTGGTTTGGGGCCACCCAGTAGTCAATGTGTCTGTTACAGTTTAGAAGTAGTGGAGAGTCTGGGAAGAAGACAAAAGAAGATTCTTCTCTTAGCCCAGAGGATCACATCATAGCACCCTCCAAGATACTGAAGAATTATTTGAAAAGAAAGAAACAACTCTTTGGGTTGCTAAGCACTAGATACTAAAGCAGTAGTTCTCTGGGTATCTGGGTGGCTCCGTCAGTTAAGTATCCAACTCTTGATTTCAGCTCAGGTCATGATCTCAGGGTCCTAGGATCCAGCACCCTGTGGAGCATAGCATCAGGCTCTATGCTCAGTGGGAAGTCTGCTGGAAGATTCTCTCTCATTCTCTCCTTCTGTCCCTCCCTCCACTCATGCATGTGCTCTCTCTCTCTCAATCTCTCTCAAGTAAATAAATCTATAAATAAATAATTAAATAAAATAAAGTTGTGATTCTCAATCTTGGGACCATATAAGAATCCCCTGGGGGGAGGGAGCTTTTTAAATTTCCAGTACCTCACCCCTGAGATTCCAATCTAATGGGTGTCTGAGGTTTGGATTCAGGCATCAGTATTTTTTAGTAGCTCTTCAGTGAGTTTTTAGAAAGACAATGTCAGTAACTTTGCTTCAAAGTATTCCAGTGTTTGGCCTGCTGCCTTGAGAAGACTAAAATACAGATCAGGTTGTTAAAAAAGAAGCAAAATGTTCTTCTATAATAGGTTTTCCCTATTCACTATTCCCTTTTTAGGGATTTTGTAGGTTCAGAATCACATTTCTTAGAGTTAGGTAACTGCTTTATTGTTATGCCTATGTGCCAGTTTATGGGTAAAAAGCCACATGTACATGATCTCAAACCCATTATGGGAACATTACCATCCCTAGTGTTCAGATAAGAAAAACAGAGAAAACCCAAAGAAACAAAACAGGTTATACATCCTCCTTCTTTCTTCCCTCAGCTCATTATCCTTCCTATGAATGTGTGCAAGCAGCTTACCTTGTTTCCACCCTCAGCTTCTCTGATTGAGAGGCCCAAATGTGGTCACTCTTCTCAGCCGCCAGTCTTCTCCCTCCCCAGCCCCAGACCTGAGAGTTTATCTTACTTTGCATACTTTCTCTCCTGAGTCTCCTATAACTTCACTCATTATCACAACCTTTTTCACTTCATTTTAACTTGGATCCCAAAATGTTGCACTTCTTCCTCAGAATTCATGTCTTTCCTCTCAAATAAATGCTTTCTTGCTAGCACTGTTCTGCCTTTCCTTAAGGTAGAGACACTTTTTGTTTTTCCTTCTTTTTTTTTTTTTAAGATTTTATGTATTTCTTCATGACACACACACACACACACACACACACAGAGGCAGAGACACAGGCAGAGGGAGAAGCAGGCCCCACGCAGAGAGCCCGATGTGGGACTCGATCCTGGGACCCCAGAATCATGCTTGGGCCAAAGGCAGACGCTAAACCGCTTTGCCACCCAAGGATTTCCCCCTTTGCTTTTCCTTCTTATCTTTTCCTTTTTTGGTTGAGTAGCATCTTTGTACAGTTAGCTGTGTTTTGTCAAGTAATTCCTGGACTTTCCCAACTTAAAACAAGTAAGAGAAAATTAAGGTGCACTCTTCTGGGTAACCATGATTTCTGGAGTTGCCAGGAATCTCTGAGATATATTTCATTTATTTCAATCTATATCGTCTGGCACAGGTAGTAGGCTGCATTATCTGGCGCCCCCAGATAATTAGAAGGTGCAAGCATATATCACTCTTCCAAGGTGGTCTCTGGGGTTTTGCTATTTAAAAAGCCCATTGTTGGGGCCCCTGGGTGGCTCAGTCGGTTAAGCATCTGCCTTCGGTTCAGGTATGATCCTGGGGTCCTGGGATTGAGCCTTGCATTGGGATCCTTGCTCAGCAAGGAGCCTCCTCCCTCTCCTCCCTGCTCATGCTCTCTCCATTATCTCTCTCTCTTTCTCTCAAAGAAGTAAATAAATGACCTTTACAAAATAAAAATAAAATAAATAAAAAGCCATTTGTTTTCCACCATTTTCATATAGAAACTCTGGTCTTACCCTAATCTCTCGCCATCATAAGCAAGGGATTTTGCGAATCTTTGTTATATTTACTTTTTTATTGTACTACACTAGCTTTGTAGTAGTAGTCAGAGAGGAGGCTGAAATATGAGAAAATGACTAAAGAAGCTGAAGATTTCAGACAAGCTGGATTCAAATTTGTGTCACATTGATTTTATTCATGAATTGTAACATCTCTTTGAAAATAACATCCATTTTTATTTTATCTTTTTTTCCCAGATGCTCTTTTATTAAAATACTCTAAAAAATCAGAATTATGGACAGCCCAAGAAACTATTGTATATTTGGGGGACTACCTGAATGTGAAGAAGAAAGGCAGACAAAGAAATGCTTTTTGGGTTCATCATCTTCATCAAGAAGAAACTCTGGGGAGGTATTTCTTTAAAACATCTATACCACTAATGTAAAAGGGGCTACTTATGCCTTTTTGCTAATTAATCAATTATGAGATTTTGAAAGGGCTGGAAAAGTTGTCCACATTGTATATTTTCAGATTCCTACTTCCTCCTCCTCCTCATTAATTAATAGCAAGTTACCACACACTGACCAACATTATTCAGCCATTTTACATAGACGTACATGATGTCAAACCTCTCAGGGAGACATTGTTACTCTCATTGTAAAGATAAGAAAAATGGAGTTTCTGACCATATGGCAGAACAGAGAGCCTCAAACACTCCCACTAAAAATGCTGGCAAGAAGTCTAGTTCAACTATGGAAACCATTTATACGTAAATAAATGAGCCTGCAAAAAAGGTAGGAAAATCCTTTGAGGCTAGGGATGAAGACTATCCAGGGATATGGGTGCATAAGCCCTTATGACATCACTATAGAAGTTTTGAGTGGGGTGGGATGAGATGGCATTGACATCTGTAATATGAAGTTACACATGTAAGGGAGTGAGTTTAGAGACCATCCAGATAAAGCAGGGATGCAGGAATGGCTACATACTGAAGGAAAAAGCTATCTTAAAACAAACAAACAAACAAACAAACAGGGATTCCTGGGTGGCTCAGCGGTTTAGCACTGCTTTCAGCCCAGGGCGTAATCCTGGAGTCCTGGGATGGAGTCCCATATGTTTCTGCCTCTCTCTGTCTCTCATGAATATATAAAGAAAATCTTAAAAAAAAAAAAAAAAAAAGAAAGCAAGCAAAAAAAAAAAAGAAAGCAAGCACAACACCTCTGGGTGCCTGGGTGGCTCAGTTGATTAAGTGTCTGACTCTTGATTTCGGCTCAGGTCATGCTCTCAGAGTTGTGAGATCAAGCCCTGCATCAGTCTCCCCATTCAAGAGGGAGTCTGCTTGAGATTTTTCTCTCCCTCTGCCCCTCCACCTGCCTGCACTCTCTCTCACTATCAAATAAATAAATAAATCTTTTTAAAAATTCTAAAAACACCCCACTGAGGTAAACACTCGAAAATTTTTTTGTTTGGCCTTAGTTCTTGATGACAACTTCAAGCAAAAGCTCACATGAAAAGGTTAGTCACCTCAGGTGGTCCCCATTGTGTTTGAGGCCTAATTTTACATCATCTGTGTATTTAAAAAGATCTGTAAAGCCAGAATTTTAAGGTGGACCCTGTTATTTATCCAAATCTAAATTATGTAAGAAATAAATAGGAAGAGAGGGAATGAGAGACAGTAAGAAATTGGGTGATTTTTAAATAGTGGAAGTTTATTTCTTGAAAAGGTTGTTGATGATGATAATAATGATAGAAACATGTAAATATAGTTACCAAGTATTTAAGTGCCAAGCCTTATTTTATTTATTTTTATTTTTATTTTTTAAAATATTTTATTTATTTATTCATGAGAGACACACTGAGAGAGAGAGAGGCACAGAGACACCGGCATAGAGAGAAGCAGGCTCCATGCAGGGAGCCTGATGTGGGACTCGATCCCGGGTCTCCAGGATCATGCCCTGGGCCAAAGGCAGCGCTAAACTATGCTGAGCCGCCCGGGCTGCCCATAATTTATATACTAGTTTAATTAATCATCACAAAACACTATGAGATAAATATTATTATCCCCACTGTACAGAAGAGGGAACTGAGGCACAAAAATGTTAAGTTACTTGCCCCATATCACACATACAGGTGATGAAGCCATGTGTTATGGATTGAATGATTTTTCTAAGATTTTATTTATTAGAGAGAGAGAACACGAGCAGAGGTAGAGGCAGAGAGAGAAGCAGGCTCCCCACTGAGCAGGGAGCCCAATGTGGGGCTCAATCCTAGGACTCTGAGATCATGACTTAAGCTGAAGGCAGACATCTAACCAACTGAGCCACCCAGGGACCCGAAATGATTTTTTAACAGTTCTGTACTGTAGTCTCAAATTCATATGTTGAAGTCCTACCCCCTAGTACTCAGAGTGTGATCTTATTGAAATAGAGTCATTGCAGATATCATTAGTTAAGATGAGGTCATGCTTGAGTTAGGTGGGCCCCTCATCCACTATGACTGGTGTTCTTATAAAAGGAGATTTGGAGATAGACATGCACAAGGAGAATGCATGTAACATTGTAGTTGTGTTGCCACAAGGCAGGAACCAACAAAAGCCAGGAGAGAGGATTGGAAAACATCCTTCCCTAATGGCTTCAGATGGAACATGACCCTGCTGACATTTTGACCTTGAATTTCTATGCTCCAGAACTGTGAGGGAATCAGTTTCTTTTGTTTAATCACTCAATTTATGGCACTTGGTTATAGCAGCCCTAAGAAACTAATACAGCAGGATACATCATAGGAGGAGCTGAGTTGGAAAATTAAAGAGAGCATAAGAAATGTGGAAGATGGATTGAGAGGGTCCAACGTATGTCTGATCAGAAAGAAATAACAGAGCAAATAGAGAAGAATTACTATTTGAATAGATAATATGTGATAATTTCCCAAAATTGTCAAAACACATTAATCTTCGAGTACAGGAATCATAGTGAATCCTAAATAGGATAGAGAAGGAAGGAAGAAACTAGGAAGGAAGGAGGAAAGAAAAGAAAAGAGGGCAGGCGATCGAAAATCCACTTCTAGCTACATAGTAATAAAACTTCAGAACACCAAGGATAAAGAAATAATCTTAAAAACTGTCAAAGAAAAAAGAGTTTACAAGTAACAAATCCTTACTAAAGAAAATGATCCCCACAAAATGGCATAAGATGCCAGAAAGAATGAGCCTCTGTTCCCAGATTAATGATCCTGTACCTAGCCCTGGAGGTCCTCTGATAGAATATTTGGGAAGTGCTCCAGTACCAGGGTTTGCTCAGAGTTCTGAACTGATTCAAAGCTATTGCAGGCCCAGGGTCTGCCCGTAGTAGAAATGCTTGCAGCACAGGACCCCCGTTGTGACAACTGCTCCTCTACTGGCTGCTTTCGGATGCCATAGAGGTTCCTCCTCTGTCAGATTTCCTTTTTTTATTTTTTTTAAAGATTTTATTTTTATTTATTTATTGTTTGTTTGTTGGTTTGTTTGTTTATTTTCTAGAGAGATAGCTCAAGCAGGGAGAGGGGTAGAGAGGGGGAGAGAGAGAGAGAGAGAGAATCTCAGACAGACTCTGCCCTGAGTGCAGAGCCCATCACTGGCCTCAATCTCATGACCCTGAGATCAAGACCTGAGCCAAAACCAAGAGCTGGACATTCTGGAGAGAGTTTTCTCTAGTTGAAGTCTATAACTAACAATTCTCTTTGATTTTTGGAGGTCGGTCTAGACACATGCAAATTCCTTGTAAATTGACACTAGTTTACAGCAAAATATAAACTATGGTAAGGTGGGACAGTTACTGTTTTGCTCCTTTCAGCACCTAATCATTGACTGCCTCATATCTTGTTTCCAGCTATGCATAAGTCCTTGAAATATACAAATATTTCACACTTCCTTTAAAACACTCAGGACTGGCACAGTGCTACACACATACTAGGTGATGATGGAAACAAGTATTTGTAACGATGAAGTAATCACATAAGGAAAGGATAAAGGAAGGCTTCAGATTGATTAATTGACCTGTGTATGGCCACATTGCAGGTAGTAAAAGACCTGGTTGCAGAGTCTGCACTTTCCAGGGTCCATCTTGGCTCTCTTGGCTTACCAAGGAAGTCTGGCAAACTGCTACAGTACGTGGACCCTCTCTCTATAATCAGTATCATCCTTAGTCAGTGTATCAGACAGTACTCTTCAGAAAAAAGAACCAAGAAGATGTATATACATATAGACAGAGAGGTATTGTCAGGAATTGGTTTGCATGGATAGAGGCCAGAAAATCTCAAGATCTACAGCTGGCAAGCTGGAGACCCAGGAGAGCTATTGGTATAGTTTCAGGACAAAGGCCAGCAGGCTCAAGATGCAGGAAGAACTGATGTTTCAGTTCAAGTCCAAAAGTAGGAAAAGACCAGTGTCCCAGCTCAAAGGCAGTTTAGCAAGAGGAATTCTCTCTAACTTGGGAGAAGGTCAGTCTTTTTGTTCTACTTTTGTCCTTCAACTGATTGGATTAAGCCCACTCAAATTAGGGAGGGCGACCTGCTTTACTCAGTCTATTGATTGAAATGTGAAATTCATCCAAAAACAACCTCACAAAAACATGCAGAATAATGGTTGATCAAATATTTGGGCACGCTGTAGTCAAGATGGCACATACAATTAACCATCACAGTCAGCCAACATGAATTATGTTCTGTTGTTCAGGGCCTTACGAAATTATTTGAGTCATGAGATAAGTCAAGATAACGAATATTGACTGTCTAAGGTAGAGAAAGAGTAACATCTTTCAAGCATTTTTGCATATCTCCTCTGGTCTCCACTCTCATTACTCTGTGATAAGATCACTTTTGCATTTCTTTTGTGTGTTTTTTTTCTCTGGTCATAGATATGTTGGAAAAGAATATAAGGAGCAGAAGGGACTCTGGCACCACTTCACTGATGTGGAACGGCAAATGACCGCCCAGCACTATGTGACAGAATTTAACAAGAGACTTTATGAACAAAATATTCCAACACAGATATTCTATATCCCATCCACAGTATTGCTGGTAAGATTGAAGAGAGCTAGGGTTTGGTTAAGTGGGCCTCTAAGTATATATTAGGTTAGATTTTTGGTAAAATCCAATAAACTTGGGATGCCTGGGTGGCTCAACCATTGAGCCAACCTGCCTATGGCTCAGGGCGTGATGGGTCCTGGAATTGAGTCCCGCATCAAACTCCCCGCAGGGAGCCTGCTTCTCCTGCTGCCTATGTTCTGCCTCTCTTTCTGTGTCTCTCATGCATAAATAAATAAAATCTTTTTTAAAAATCCAATAAACTCAGTTACCAAAATCCTTCACCTACTTCATCTGCTTCATCTACTTCGAGAAATATGTAAGAACCATGACCTTCTACACCCTGAATACATCATTTGGATCTTCCAAGTCACTCTTTTAATTCTGGTATCTGGTCCCACATGGTCAAGTTAGCGATTTTAGCATCCTTTCTCTGTGTACTGTCTGTACTTTCAAAGAGAGAAGAAGGACCCTAAAGATTTTATGAAGTGCAAATTATCCCAACATGATGCATGAATTCCCTGTTTTACATCTGTTAGTCCCTATCCCTGGCAACCAAGTAATTACTAAGTAATTACTTTAGCTTAAACAATTTTATGTAGAAAAAATAATTATTCCCTTTTCCCTTTCAATTAATTCCAGTTGTTAGGAAGTTCTTAGATTTAGCCCAAATCTCTCTTCCTCTGATTTCTACCTATGAATTACAGCTCCGCCTTCTGGGGTCATTGAGACCAATCTGTTTTTAACTATATAAAAGCAACCATCCATCTCCACAGACTTTTCTCTTTTTTGGATTAAGAATACCCTGCCTCCCAAATAGATTGGATCCTTAGTTCATTCACACATAAAAGATACATATTACTTTACTTTGGACAAAGACATTTTTTAGACTCATATTTTATTACTTCCAATAATAGCTATCATTCACTTTCTTTGTGTCAAGCACTATACCAGGCATTTAGCACATTAACTCTAACCTTTGAAACAACTCTGCAAAATAGATCATACACACAAATGCTTGAGATGATATTCCAGCCCAGCATTCCAATGCATGATCTATCTACATGTCCTGACGAGCTAGCTCCCTAGGGTAGGTCACTTCATGGCCTCATTTTTAAGTGAGCATTTTAATAAAAGAATAATAATAATTTTAGGTTCTATTATACGCCACATAAAGTGTTAAGCACTTTACATGGATTTTTCTAATTTAATTCTTTTAACAATGGTATAAAGTAGCTGTTATTTTAATACCTGCTTTACAAATGAGCAAACCAAAATCTCCAGAAGTAGTCGAGCTCCCAAGTGGCAAAGTGAGGTCTACCCAACCCCAAAGCCAGAGGCTTTTGTAGCCATAATGGTACATTGTCTTCCGTTTCTATTTTTCAGATTTTGGAAGGCAAGACAATAAAGGGATGTATCAGTGTGGAACCTTACATACTGGGGGAATTTGTAAAATTATCGAATAACACAAAAGTGGTTAAAACAGAATACAAAGCCACAGAATATGGCTTGGCTTATGGCCATTTTTCCTACGAGTTTTCTAATCATAGAGATGTTGTAGTCGATTTACAAGGTATGTGAAATTAAGATTTATTTTTTTATGTTAATGCTATTCATATTAAATGTGAGGTCTTATAACTAGCTCTTTCCAGTCATTATATAATAGACTGTTCAATGCCTAGATTACTATTTGTAATTAAATTAATTGATTTTATTGTATGTAGCAAATGATGTCTGGAAAAAAAAGCTTCTGCAAGTGTCTACAGGGTCACATAATCAGTAAGAAAACCTGGCTCATATTCTACTGAGCTTAATTCTAGAGCAAATCATGGGGGACCCTTGGTGGCTCAGTGGTTTAACGTCTGTCTTCGGCCCAAGGCGTGATCAGGAGTCCTGGGATCAAGTCCCACATCAGGCTTCCTCCATGGAACCTGCTTCTCCCTCTGCCTGTGTGTGTGTCCCTCTGTCTCTTATGAATAAATAAATAAAATCTTTAAAAATAAATTCTAGTGCAAATCCACAGTGACTTTTTAAAATTTCACCTGTGTGTTTGAGTAATGTAGGTTTTTTAATATTGCATGTTTTGATATGTGAAAATCTTTCCACCCTTTCTTTTCTTCAATGGTTTACCTTTATTACAACTATGATATTCATTATAGAATAGAAAATTGTGTGTACTTAAATCTGACTTTTAAAATTTTTTTGCATTTATATTTTAATTTTATTTCAGTTCATCTAGTGTTTTATTTCTCAGAATTATTAGCCGATACTCTTCACTTCATTTAAATGATAAATGAGGTTTATTATCATTATTTTTAGTAATGATACTATGACCATCCCCCAAGATCTTCTCTATCCCCTTCCATAGCATTTATCATCACCCTCTGTTGTATTATATAGTTTGCTTACCTATATTGCTTATTAATCTGTCCCACTTTACTAGAATGTTAGCTCAGTAAGTATAGTGATTTTTTACTCACTTGTTCATTGTTAAATCCTCAGTACTCAAAACAGTGTCTTGTAGTATGTATGCTCAGTAAATATTTGTTAAACAGATGAACTAATGAGTTAGGCACTAAAGCAACTTATGAATCATGAAAGAAATATTTGATATATTGTGACTTTAGTAATTAAACCAAGTGCATTTTATTGCTGTCTAATTCCTTGAAAATTGGTGGTCTAGGTATGTCATATTTGACAAAATTAATTACCTAATATTCAGTTTCCCTTCTTAAACCAAAAATTGGAATACGCAAGACAAATCCCTTAACAGAAACTTATCAAACATTAACCTCAATATGACTGAGTTATTAAAGTACCTCTTTAAGTATATACATTTTCATTTTTCTGAACTACTTCACTGACATTTATAGAGGATTTAATTCTCAGACATGTTTATTTCTCTTTTAGGCTGGGTGACTGGTAATGGAAAAGGGGTCATCTATCTGACAGATCCCCAGATTCACTCTGTCGATCAGAATGATGTCTCTACCAATTTTGGAAAGAAAGGAATTTTTTACTTTTTTAAGCACCAGCACGTGGAATGTAATGAAATATGCCATCGTCTTTCTCTGACAAGACCTTCAGTTGAGAAACCAAATAAATCATAGATGATGTGGCATGGTAATGGGATGAGCTTGGCACTCCTCACCAGTGTCAAGTCTTCCTCTCCTTGCAGGCACACACGGTATGGCATAGCCTGGTCTCCTTGGGCATAGTCAGGGCCTTGGACTACTTCTGGCTAATAATTTGTGAGATGAATGTGTATCAACTTCAGGCCCATTTAATTGCCAGTGCATGGACTCCTGGATAGCTCAGCGGTTGAGCATCTGCCTTTGGCTCAGGGCATGATCCTGGAGTTCCGGGATCGAGTCCCACATCAGGCTTCCTGCATGGAGCCTGCTTCTCCCTCTGCCTATGTCTCTGCCTCTCTCTCTGTGTGTGTGTCACTCATGAATAAATAAATAAAATCTCTAAAGAAAAAAATAATTGTGAGTGCAAGATGCTGTGGAGTTGCTTTCATCCTGCCACAATTGCCAAGAATATATGAGGATATAGCTGCTTATCAGTGTAAGTCCTGCAGTGAGGGCAACATGGTAGAGGCCTCCACTGACCCATCATGGACACAAAACAGATAAGAAATAAACTCTTATGGCTTAAGCCATTGAGATGTGGAGGTTTTCTTCACTATCAGCACTGATACTATGACTATTTTCTTACTCATTCAGGAGTTCTCTGTATGTATAAAAGAATTCAGGATATTGTGATAAGAATTTCAGTTTTCTTCTGTTTGTCTTCTGACATGTGACTTCATATGAAACTTTTTTTCCATGCAGTATTTATTTTATACAGTTGAATTCATTAGTCTTTTATTTTATGGCTTCTAGGTTATATGTTGTATGTAAATCCTCCCTGCCATGGGTTTTCTTTATTCTTAATCCTACCATATTTTCTTCTAGCACATTTGCATTTAGAAAAGGTACAAGGAAAGAATGGTATGCTCTCAGCCAGTGACTCAGCAAGGCCAGAAAACTAGGCTAAGAATATTCTGAACAGGCGACCATCCACACAGTCTTCCCGGTGGCCTGATCACAGCCTTCTTAATGCTGTGCTGTCGTCTGAGACTTTTCCTGCCCAGTCCTCCTTTGCCCTCTCCTTTCACAGGTACCACACCTGCATACCCCTGTTCCCACCACGTAGCCTTTAGAATCATTTCTCCCAATAAATATCTTATTTGTCTAATATCTTTTTGGTATCTGCTTCTGGAACAACCCAAACCAACACAAGTTTATTAAAGAAATGGAAAAAACCTTCATCCTGATAACAAATTAAAAAGGGAAAATCATACCATCTCAAAAGATGCAAGAAAGGTCATTTAATAAAATGAAAATCAATTCTTGGTGAAAAGCTCTTTGCAAACCAAGCATAAAGGAAAGCTTTCTAAATCTGATCATGGGACTTTTTTAGTTCTTTTAAAGCAATGATATAATTAACAGTGGAACATTTAACTTTTTACATTTGAGAAAAGGAACAAAACACATTTGCTCACTATCCAAACTCTAGTCAACATTTGTGAAAAAATTAAAAGTATGTATATTGGTGTCTGACCCTGGTTTCTGGCACAGAGCTCCTAAAAGCCTTGTAATTCCCTAAGTGATAGGAGCACTAGGAGCATTTCTTGTTCTAATATTTGGTCTCTGACTCCAGTCCTGACAGAGAGCTCCTAAACCCCTTGAAATTCCCTGAGTAATAAAAGTATCTTTTGTTTTCACAAGGCAACTCTTGATGAGCTCCTAGATAACTTCTGGATAAGGACTGGTCACCAGAAAGACCAAGCGATGATTAGAAACTTAAAACTTCCAACTTCAACCCCCATTCTCCTAGAAGTGGAGAGGGACTAGCAATTGAGTTAATAATTAACCATGCTTACATGCTGAAGCCCCCATAAAAAATCCCTGAAGTACCAGTTTGGGAGAGCTGCCAGGGTGCTGACCTACCTGGAGGTCCTGGGAAGGCGATGCTGCTGCAGAGGGAAGGGAAGCCCTATGGCATTACCAACCCCTACATCCTGCCCGACACATCTCTTCCACCTGAGGTTCGTCTATATCTTTCCTCATATCCTCTTATAATAATCCAGTGAATAACTATTTCCCTGAGTTCTGCGAGTCAGTCTAGCATAGTATCAAACCTAAGGAGGGGATCATTAGAATCCCAATTGGGAGCCATTCAGTAAGAAATACAGGAAACACCCAGGACCTACAATTAGTGCCTGAAGTGGGGGAGTCTTGTGAGACTGAGCCCTTAGCCTCTGGGATCTGATACTAATTCCAGGTAGAGAGTCTTAGACACAAATTAAATTAGAGAACATCCAGCTGGTATCAGAGAATTAATTGGTGTGGGAAGAAAACCCCACACATCTGGTTTCAGAAGTATTGTGAATGTGGTGTTATTGTATGTGAGCAAAGGAGAAATACAAAGGGGTTCCCCCCCGCTAAAACATATTAGAGGTATTCCAGCTAATAAACACAGAAAAAATGATAGAATTATGAAATTACCAAACATCCCTTAATGAAATAATGGACCTGGGCAAAAATCATTGATAACTGCTAATACTATTAGGAGAATAGTTGATGAGGCACTTTACAATGGAAGAATCAGGCTGATGCTACTCACACCTCAGTCAATTGTATCACCAAAAGTGGGATAATAAATCAACGATAAAATAACACTTTGGGCATAGTTCGGGATTTTTAGTGTTTACTGAGTGTTAGATAAAATTAGTGAAGTGGTATCTTAACACTAAAGCCAAAAAAAAAAAAAAAGTGAAAGTAGAAGTAAGAAAAACTTGATTCTTTCTTGATAATGTTGAACCAGGGATACGGGTACATGGAGATACATTATATTAGTCTTTCTCCTTTTGTATTTATTTTTAAATGTCCACAATTTTTTCAAATTAGAAGGTCAGAGAAAGGAAGAAATACCAAGGATAATCCAAAGAATGGATAGAAAATAGAGATGATGAATACTATGATGTGTATCAAATAAGCTAATCAGAAAAGAATATAAGAAGTGTCAACGATGTAAAGTCCAACAAAAAATCAAGAAGAAATAGAGTATGTACTGGGTGAGGTCTTGAGGATAATGAAGAGAGATGGCTGACAGCAAAAACAAGCCCTTGATTGACAGAGTGCCCTTTTGGATATTGTAGAATAGAGATCAGCAAACTATGGCCCCTGAGACAAATTCCATCACCACCATTCCAGGTTCTATTGCAACAGGGCCACACTCACTCAGTTACATATTATCTGTGGCTGATTTTGTGTTACAGTGGCAGAGTTGAGCAGTTGTGTCAGATACTGTGTCCTTCAAAGTCAAAAATATTCACTACCTGGGCCTTTACAGGAAAGGTTTGTTAACTCTTGTTGTAGAAGATGAAATCAGGAATGAAGGTCAGGATGTCTAAATTTGCAAAGAAATATGGGTGTCTCTAGCAACAGAAAAGAAAAGGAGGTAACAACAATGGATGAAGAAATTGGAAATTGGAGGCGATAAAGAAGGTTGATGAAAAGCATGTGTCAGAGCACCCTTTTCTTTGTAAAGTTGAAAGCCCAGCTACCTGTTGAATGAAATGAGGCTAGCAACGTCAAGGCTTTGAGAGGAGGGAAGGTTATGAAACAATACATATCTCTGTATCATGAAGAGCAGAAATAGCATCACTGAGGGGAATTTACAGAACATTACCTTTTAAAAATCTCTTTCAATTGTTATCTATTTACATCAACACCAATATACCCAATGACTGGCTTTAGAAATTAAATGTAATATTAATGTTGAAGCCTCCAATGACCTTTCCCTAATCTTCATCTCCTCCTCTATCCTAGAGGCAATTACTAACCAGAAAGTGTTGGTTATCATTCCCTTTAATATTGTTATACATTAATTTTATTTAATGTTGTTATACATTTGTATTTTGTGTAAAAGCAACAATAAATATCCAGTGTTAGAATTTTTTTTTTTTTAGAATTTTTTTAAAAAATACTTTTAAGGTTTGTATAAATACAAAAAAGACCAGAAGCATTTAAAATGAGTCAGATTGGCTTTATAGAAAATGAAAATTACAGTAATTGGTATTTATAATTTGATAGAAATGTTAAACCACAAACTAGACATCATTCAGGAAAGAATTCCTGCAATGCAAGTTAAATGTGAAGAAATTAACCAAAATGCAGCAGAAAAATAGAGGGATGGAAAATAAAAAGAAAGAACATGAGACTTGGAGGAAAGAAGAAGGTCTACCATCATCTAGTGGGAGTTTTAGAAGGAGAAAAAGACCATGAGGGAGAAGGAATCCTCTTATGAAGAAAACGAATCAAGAAGGGCATGATCAGTTGTGTCAAATGCTGCTTAGATAAGAGTACTGTGAATACTAGTGTTTACTAGTGTTTACTAGTAACCTTGGTGTGAGCAGATATAGTTGGGTATTGGGGGTGAAAGCCCCAATAGAAAGATGCATTTATTTTTTATTGCTGCATAACTACCACACACTTAGCAGCTTAAAACAACACATATTTATTATCTCACAGTTTCCATGGGTCAGAAGTCTGGGCACAGCTTAGCAAGTCATCTGCTCAGTGTCTCCCAAGGCTGCAATCAAGGGGTTGGCCAGGCTATGTTTTTATTGGGAGGCTTGATAAGGGAAGAATGCACTTCCAAGTTTACCGGGTTGTTCCAAAACTCATCAGGAGATGAGTAGTGGGACTGACAACCCCACTTCTTTGCAAGCTTTTGGCTGAGGTCAATCTCAGCTCCTTGGGGCCAACATAGCTTGTGACCATGTGACTCTGCCACAGGCTCTCATCAGCTGAACTTCTTCAAGACCAGTGGAGGAGCATCCCCTCCTTCCCAGGACGCAGAGTGAGTTTTATCCACATAACTTAATCAAGAAGCAACTCACAACTTCTACCCACCATCAAGGGGAGGGAATTATACAAGGGTGTGATTCATTGGGGGTTCCCGTAGGGTGCATCCACACAAAAGAGTTCAAAAGAGGACGCCTGGGTGGTTCAGTGGTTGAGCGGCTGCCTTTGCTTTGGCTCAGGTCGTGATCCTGGGGTCCTGGGATCAAGTCCCGCATCGGGCTCCTTGCTTCTCCCTCTGCCTATGTCTCTGCCTCTCTGTGTGTGTCTCTCTTGAATAAATAAATAAAATCTTAAAAAAAAAAAGAGTTTAAAGGAGAAGAGAGAAAAAGAAATGGAGCAAGAGGATATGGAATACTGTGTGAGTTTTTCTTCAATAGAGAACAAAGAAATGGGGTGCTGGGTAGTGGGTGAAGTGGAATCAAGAGAGATAGAGGATATTTTTTATATAGATAGAAGTCACAGCATGCCAATGGGAAAGTTACAGAAAATGAAGAAATGATGATACAGGGGAAAGAGAAGGGAGAATTGTGGGTGCAAAGCCCTTGAGGAGGCAAGAGGGATGGAATCCAGTACACAAGTGGAAGGGATAGTATTAGATTAAAGCATGCATCGTTTATCCGTGGTAACAGGTGGCATGGCATGGTACTAGAGTGCAACATCTGTGGGCATGAATAGGTATAGTAGGTAGTACTGTGTGGGAATTCTGTACTGCATCCCTTGGTCTAGCTCTTTCTGAATACAGTTCTTTCTCTGTCCCCATGACCAGAACCTTAATTGAGGCCTGCATGATCTCTGACTCCAGTGTTGCCCTACATCCTCCTCTGAGACACCAGTGATCTCTCTCAAATACAAATCTTACTATATCATTTACTTGCTTTAACTCCTCCCAGGAAACACAAATAAGGGGTTAAAAAAATAGAGAAAGGATATGAACAGAAAATTCGCTATTTTCACTCATCAAATTGTGAATATGTTAAAAGGTAATACTCAATTCTGGAAAGGTTGGAAGAAATCCTGTTTTAACTGATGATAGGAATGTGTTTTATAGTAGGCTTAATGGAAAGTCTACTATATGCCTTGACAATATATGGTGTCTACTCTTGGACCTAGTAATTCTTCTATGAATATCTAATGAAGAAATAATCAGAAATATGAATAAATACAAGTGCATCTATCATAAGCTGACTCATGATAGCTAAAAATAATGAAATGATTTAAAAATTCGAGAGTAGGGGAGTAGTATTACATATTATAAAGCATCTGCAAATGTTAATCATCCATTGAAATTGAATGTTTTCAAAAATATTTAATTTATATACAAATTTTAGAGTAAAAAAGCAATTTATAATTATATATGAATTTTAAAGTTAAAAAAAGCATTTACAGTATTGATATCTGTATGTAGGTATCTATATGTATGTATATGTAAGTAGAAAACATAATGTATAATATATGGAAATGGTTATTATATTTTTTCCCTAGCTAGTGAATTTATGGTAGTGGACATTATTTTCTTCTTTGTCATTTATATTTTCTAAATGTTTTAGAATAAGCATGCACCACTTATCAAATATGTATTTATTTGCACATGATGTAATGAGCATGGATAGTATTTAAGACTGATGAGGTACACCTGGGTAGCTCAGTGGTTGAGTATCTGCCTTCAGATCAGATCATGATCCTGTGGTCCTGGGACTGGGTCCCACACTGGGCTTCCCACAGGTAGCCTGCTTCTCCCTCTGCCTGTGTCCTTGCCTCTCCCTCTGTGTCTCTCATGAATAAATAAATAAAACCTTTTTTATTTATTTTAAAAAATAAATTTTATTTTTTAATTTATTTATTAAAAAAACTGATGAATCAGTGACCCCTACCTCTGAAACCAGTAATACATTATATGTTAACTAATTTAATTTAAATTTAAAAAAAAAATTAATATAAATAAATATATAAAATACTTTTTTAAAAGATGTATTTAAATTTTTTTTTTTTTTTTTATGATAGTCACAGAGAGAGAGAGAGAGAGGCAGAGACACAGGCGGAGGGAGAAGCAGGCTCCATGCACCGGGAGCCTGATGTGGGATTCGATCCCGGGTCTCCAGGATCGCGCCCTGGGCCAAAGGCAGGCGCCAAACCACTGCGCCACCCAGGGATCCCTAAAAGATGTATTTAATGTGAAATTTAAATGGTTCTCTTTTTTTAATAAAAGTCTACATTATCAGATGACTGTATAGGGCCCATCATTCTCCTTAGCCCACCATGCCTCCTAGTCTTGTAATCTACTCTCTAGAAACACCAAACTGCTAATGGTTTCAGTATGAGGTCACCTGTCTCCTCCCACCCCACTATAAGCTGCTTTGTCGCTTGATGACTATTTTCGTGCTTTTCTTACATCTGCAGGGACAGTCACTCCCTATGTCTTCTCATCTTTGAAGATTCACCTCAACCAACACTTCCTGAAAAAATCCTCCTTGATATCCTTTATCCCCATTCTCTTTTTCTCCACAACCTAAGTAAAGGACTCCTCCTTTGATGTCTCAAAATAATTGTGCAACTATCACTGTACAGTTATCATGGAAGCTAATACACACTTGTGTCATATTATCTACACTATAATTGAATTTTAATTATCTATTATATTATTTCTCTATTGCTGCTTGGAAAATTCACCCAAAACTTAGAAGCTTTGAATAACAAAGGATTATTATATACAGAGGATTATAAAAGTCTGTTAGCTTGAAATTTCTACAGATTAGAAATTGGAGAGTGGCTTTGCCAAATAATGCTAACTCGGAGTCTCCTTAAGTTTCCATCACAATATCCGCTGGGGCCGCAGTCATCTGAAGGCTTGACTGGGACTGACGCATCTGCCTCCAAGCTCTCTCACATGACTGGTAGCGGAAGGTGTCTTCCTTGTTGGCTGTTGGCCAGAGGCCTCGGTGCCTCACCACATGGGCCTGTCCCTAGCACAACATGGCAGCTGGCTTCAGAGTGAAAAATCTGAGGGAAAGAGAGAAACAGAAGTCACAGTGTCTTTTATGATGTAACCTCAGAAGTGACACACCATCATTTCTATATACTGTTGGCTGCACAGATCAGCTGTGATATGATGTGGGAGGAGACCCAAAGGGCATGAATATCAGGGATCTTTGGCTGGCTTGGAGATCATTCTATCTCACCAGCCTAAATGGAGCCCTCTGTACCCGCAGCACTTGTTTATATTACTGTCTGCTTAACAATTGGGGCTTAGCTCATTTTTGTTTAAATAATTGAATGAATAAGTAGATGTTAAGTCTATACATTTTAAATGCTCAGTAACTGCTTATTAGCTAACTACCTCTTGCTACATAAGGCAAGAGGCAATAAGGTTTTATGTCTTAATTACAGAAGAATGTCTGAGCTCTCCAGACTTCAGGAAACCATTCTAGGACGAGGTAGGATATGGGTAGATATAGTGGATGGACAGAAGGATGGAAAGTTGGAAGGAAAGGATTTCTTCAGTTCTACTTCTAATTTATGAAGAAAGTTGTTTTGCTTCCTTATGTTTAAAATTTTCTAATTTCCTCCCCCGCTCTTATTCTTTTTTTAAGATGTTATTTACTTATTCATGAGAGACACACACAGAGAGAGGCAGAGACACAGGCAGAGGGAGAAGCAGGCCCCATGCAGGGAGCCTGACGTGGGTTGATCCCGGGTCTCCGGGATCAGGCCCTGGGCTGAAGGCAGCACCAAACCACTGAGCCACCTGGGCTGCCCCCCACTCCTATTCTTTAATGCTTGTTTCTTACAGCAAAGTGGCCGCTGGGATATTTTCAAGTAACCTTTAGAAAAACTCCATCGTCTTGTCTCTAAATTGAATAAATAATTAATTTTTAGTTTAAACTTTTGTGTGTAGTGTCAAATGGCAATATGTTAAAAGCTAAGTTTCAAGAGTTGGATTCAACTTAAAGAGACTTAATTAATTTTTGTCCCTTCAGACATCAGAAATGGCAGGCTTTTGTTACTGTCTTTTTGCACTGTTATTGTTTTGGAGATGATGTTTGGTCCGTGTAGTTTGGTTATACAGATGTCCTCTGCCCTCACAGTTCAGTAGAAACTAGGTGTAAAGTGTAAGAAGCAAGAGTGAGAGAAAAAAAATAAATCTCTTTATTATGGTGCATAAACCTTCAGTGAGAGGGAGCTTTGCAGCTGCACAAGGAGAAAAATGCATTCAAAACTATAATGCCAGTGTGAATAATCCTTTCTCGAATGCTGCTTGCAGACTGCTCCAGCTTTGTCAGGTGAACTTGAACCGGGCCATCAGATTTGCCCCCATTCCCATTGCACACTCTGTCTATCACCCCGGGGCATTCACCATCTTGACTGTTGTTTAAAGAGAACAAGCAATCCATCATTGAACCAGGGAGTCACTTTCTCATAGAAAAGTAAAATCAGCATGTGACACTACTCAGCCCTAGTGTTTTGCAGATTAAAATGATACATGGCGACTCACGTGTTACTAGGAAGATTAAGTCGGTTATCTTGTTCCGCTGCTCAGACAAAAGAATTCCCCTCGAGCAGTAAGTGGGAGCTTTCCACAAGCCGAAAAAGTTGGACCCCCACTATACGGTGGTAAAACAGAATTTAACAAGAAGACGGAAAGAGAACGTTATTTACATCTCCACACCTTCCCTGTGGAAGATGGTACAAAGCAAAGTCCGTCCCAAAAGGGGGAGCTGTTAAATCTTTGTGGAAGCCTTTACAGTTTGAGATGCCAATTGTATGACCAGAGACACACACACACAATTTATTGTCTGACTGCCTCTTCAATTGATTTAAATATAGTGAAATAAATGAGCAGCCGCTGGCCCTGGGGCAGTTTGCTTCATAAGAGTAGGTTGCAAATCCTGCAGCTACAGTATCAAGTTATTAACACCGTTATTCCATTGTGTGATCTACACAGTAATAAAATTTTAAATGAATCTCATACAGAAATGAGCTCACAATGGACAGCCTTTAATTTGCCAAGCCCAGGCAAATATTTATCAAATAACAGAAAATAGTATTTTCTTTTCATAATTGAATCTGTAACTGTTATATTTGCTTTTACAAAGTAATTTTCCAAAGGAGAAAGACAAAAATAAGTATCCAAGTGTTTGATTTTGGAATAAGTGCATTAATTGAAATTAATGTAGGAAAAATACATTTCTTTTTAATTAAATATTTTTGAAAACTTAAAATAATTTTAAGGCTTATTATGTGTTTTGCCACTTAGATCTTAACCCTGTAAATGATGCAGGTTAAAGAGAAAGAGTATTGTGTTTTCTTTCAGGTTCTGAAGAATTTTAGGAAACAACTGTTGTTGCCAAATGCTTTCTTAAAATACAGACCATTTTTCTAGTTGAAAGGGTTTAGAATCAAAGAATGCCCTCTTCTGCTACTTCTAAGTAAATTTTCAAACATTGCTCATCTATAACCATCTATATGTTATAGAAGTGTTCTGTAAGGGTGAATGCCAGCACCGGAATATGTAGGCTTTCACTGCCAAGGACAGACACCAGATTCAACCTTCTTTTCCTACACAAATCACCAGAAAGGAGAAGGACTGTTTAAACACTTTTGTTAGACATTTGACATGGTCTTTTCCAAATAACAGAAGGACCCACAGCGACTGGCTTTGAGGGGCCGTGTTCCCAATGTGCTTTCAATAGGGAACATTCTCTCTGGGCTGAGCACCTGGATCATGTGCAACGTTCCCTTGGGCTGGACAGCAGTCACTGAGCCACCTGCATCAGAGAGGATGGTAGATGAGGGACGGGAGCCTCTGGCCAGCTGTAGCTTTCCCCAGCCTGCAGGGCATATTGGAGCAGGAGCCAGGCCAGGCCAGAGCAGCACATGGGCATCCATCTGAGTGGCTGTCCTCTTTGCCCCACCATAGACGAGTTAGCAAGAACCTTCAATGGGTATAAATAAAGGTTAAGAGCATTGGAGCCCGGGAGCCTTTGAAACATGCCTGTGCAAAGACTCGAAGGCATACATTATTCTGACAAAGGCAGTTTAAAATATCAGAGTCCTAGGACTTTCAGACAAGCACCAAGGAATATGACCTGAGACAGAGCTGGATACTAGAGCAAGCTTTACAATTCAGCATGGCCTCAACAACCTACTGCAAAACAGACCTAAGCTCATCCCCTTTCCCCCATTCCCTCTTGCCCCTCCACCTTAGCAGCACAGCCTCAGCACTGTCTGAGCCGAGCAAGGACAGACACTCAACAAACAAAGATTACTCCTAAGTATCTGGAGACAGTGTGATCACATACTTGACATCTCTAAAACTCTGCAAAGTTAAATACTAGGGGTTTTTTTTTGTTTTTGTTTTTGTTTTTTTTTTACACTCAAGTCTTGGTTACCAGAAAGAAGACTATTGCTGCTTTATATTCGTCTATAGGCCGATAACAGTTTTGTTGTTGCTGTTCAGTGGCTACACAGCAACTGATGACTGGGAGGTAGACAGCCTCAGAATGCCCTGAATGTCAGGAGAATGCCAGACTTTGTCATCTGTAACCTAAAAATTAAGCTCAAATGCAGATCAAGATGAATTAAGTGCTTGGTCATTTGATGTATATCAACTATTTCACTGCCTTGATGGTTTTGAAACTGTGCCCCAAATGCCATGCTCAGAACATCTACCAACCAGAATGTATCTCAAATGATTTTTAAAAATAAACTGAAAAAGATAAGGAAAGGAAAGTTATGTTTTATAAATTTTGAAGGTCAAGTTATCAAGAAAATATTGTTTTCAGGAAGCATTTTATAGTTTGGTATAGCTGATTCATTGGTATAGTAATTGCTAAAAGACAGAAGGGACCATACTAAGAGGTTTGCATATTTACTGTAGTGTTTTCCATTGGAAGGATTAATTATCTATTCCACTCTGCTGAAAGTGGCTTCCCTTCTGCCCCTGCAAAATAACCTTACAGTGATTTTCTCTTTCAAACTCTAACAAAGTCATGTTTCTTATGGGAGAGGTAAGCCTCAGAGAGGCACCTAAATCTAAATTCAAACATGTGATCTTTAAGGAAATACACTCACCTTTTTTTATTGTTGTTTTGGAGAAAGCTGTTTAAAAATCCAGACTATGAATGGCTGCCTCTCAATTGGAAAGGTCACTTTGAGTGCACTGTCCACAACATTAACTAGAAATGACCCTTGTCATCACTCTCAGCATGTGGGACAGAAGAAACAAATGAAAAGACACACCCAAAAGATGGTTTCTAGAATAGGCCACTTGGATAATAGATGAGATGCTATACTCATGAGTTGCATGGGCCTCCTGAGGCATTGTTCCCACTGCGCATTGTAGTGTGCTGGGTGGCTTCAAGATTACAAGGCCACAGGGGACCACAGGGTCTCAACTGGGCCGCCATCCCAAAGCGATGGAAATGCCATCTAACTTTCAAATTTCTCAAGCTGAGAACACTCCTTTAGTTACATGCTTCAAGTTGTCCTGACAACGTTTGGCAAAACACATATTAAATTCTATGTGCATTTTTTCAGGCAATAAATCAAGAGAAATGTTTTCGTCAAATGATGTCCACACTGTTTTCTCCCCCTGCTATGTGACTGTTGTTAGGAAGGACTTCACTAAGCAGACTGTGCTCTGTTCTTGCCACAGTAAACAAAGAGTTAAGTTACAGAGCCAGCTGGTTGCTTGCCCTGGAGGTTAGAGAGGAAAGAGCAGCCTGCCTGTGCTTTTCTTCCCATATCACCAAAGTAAGCCTTACACACTCCCAACCCCATCTCCTGCCTCCTCCCGTCTGCCCCTTTCTACCTCCCTAAGACCAAAACAATTCAAATTAAAAAGCAAGGACTTCTGACACTGAAGTTATTCATGAGGCTACACCCATCATCTGGTCTTTCCTTTTCTGGGCAATACTTAAACATCAGTTCATGCTCAGTCCCTTCAGGTTCCACCAGCAGTCACTCTCATCAGGCCTCCTGGAAGGAGGGTGAAGGTGGTGAAATCACGTGAATGCGCCCTAGCAGAAGAGTGGCACCTAGCCTTAGAGTTCCAGGATGTCAAATAGGTATAAAAAGACACACCTAGTGGGTGCCTGGGTGGCTCAGTTGGTTAAGCGTCTGCCTTCGGCTCAAGTTTTGATCCCAGGTGTCCTGGGCTCGAGCCCCACATAGGGCTCCTTGCTCAGTGGAGAGTGCTTCATCTTCTGCCCCTCCCCCTACCCACTGACATTCTCTTTCTCTCAAAAAAAAAAAAAAAAAAAAAAACACCACACACACCTAGGGACGCTGTTGTGAGGACTAGAGATAATGCACGAGAAGGACTTAGCACAGTAACCAGCACATTTTGGTGTTCAGTAAAGGAAAGAGTTTTATTATCATTATATCCACGCTCTTTCCGCAGCGCTGTCCTGCAGAATCCATTTTTCCCAGTCCCACTCACGCTGACTTTGGCGGCCAAGCCCATTTACCTGTGTGTAACTTCAGAATCACCCCAGACACAAAAACAGTCCTGGTCCTAGGGATAAGTCATTTCTGATGGGGGTGGGAAGTGGAAAATGCAAATTACAGCACCAATAACAATAGAATTAGAGTCTATTCATGTATTTACTGATGCTCAGTCATCATGATCACGTCATCTTGGAATATAATTTAAACCATATCAAATTGCTGTTTTTAAGTCAGATTATTTGTCAATAATCTAATATTGGCAAATTCATATGATTTCAACCTAAATAATACCTGGATATGATCCTCTCATTTTCTCTCTCTCCAACCTCATTCCCAGATAATCCTTCGTCCTCCAGCCTCTCCTGACTGTGGTTCCCTAAATGTGACAAGCCATCCCAGGGCTCCTCCCTGTGCCTGCAGTATCTTCTCCTACCTCCCCCCTTGAAAATTCTTGTCAATCAAGACACTGCGCTTGTCACTTTTTCAGGGAGCCCTTCTCTGGCCGTTCTCCTCACACTCAAGCACACACACACACACACACAGAGGCTCCATTACACCATCACAAACCTTTATGGTGGGACCTCAGTTGCACTGTAAATTCTTGTTTATGAATATGCCTCCCCCATCAGATTATGAGCACATGAAAGCAGAGATGATGAGCTCATTTTATCAGCCTCAAGGCCTAGCCCAGCACTCGCTTGTTAATCAGGCCTTGTTGAATGAAAGAAGGAAATCATTAAAAATCTTCAAGATTAATGAAGAGTGTAGTTTTATGATTGGCCCATTGTGGGATAACTCTTAGTATAATACAGTGTTTAACATCATGCCATGCAGATAGCACGTGTTCCATAAATGTTTGTGAACTGAATGAATGAATGATGGCAGGTGAAAAATCTCTTAATTAGATCCAGAGGGTCCTCTTTATTTGTACAATCCAAATAAGAAAGGCGTTCTCAGACACTGAAAAAGCTATGCCGACATCTTTGTCTTACAAAAGACTCATCTGAATGATAATGAGCATGGAAAATGGATTAGCTCTTGGGTGGACAGGGGTTTTTTTTTGTTTGTTTGTTTATTTGTTATTTGTTTTGGAGGGTCTTTTTGGTCTGTGTGCAAAAGTAAAAATGCTTGAGTGCTTCATCATTTAAGGAGATTCAGTTCCCTCTTATTTTCCATGATTTTGATTTTAATACTTATTTAATTAAGAAAATTAAATTATCTGTGAGAAGCAAATTAAAACTGGCAAAAACTAATGGTTCACTGTATTGTATTAATGTTGATTTTTATTATATTTTATATATCTGCTAATTAGATAACTCTGGAGAATTGATTATCATCTCTTCTTGGACCCTAGTGATAAGGCATAATTATCCCTAGGTGTACTTTACTGCTGTGTGATCAAGAAGTGTTGGTAATCTAATTTTTTAAGATGATCAGCTGGGAAATCTGACTGGCTCAGTCAGAAAAGCATGTGACTCTTGATCTCAGGGTCATGAGTTCAAGCCCGATGTTGGAAATAGAGATTACTTAAAAAAAAGATGATCAATATATATTGTTAACTCACAATATATATATTATATGTTATGCTCTAGATAAAACATAGGATTATTTTAGAAATACAGAATGTCTAATTTATTGATCCTGGCTCAGAAACCATCTGTTTAAGTCTGTCTTAAGTGCATTAAGTACATATTTTTCAAATCACATGAATTAAAGATTTTACTTCCGTTTTACCCTGAGCAGATAAGCATTATTGAGATTAAGGGCACATTGCAAAACTATAACAGGCACTTAAACTTGCTGTACCAAAATGCTACGATTGTTTCCCGGATTTTTCCTGATTAATTTCAGGATCATTCTTCATCACCCCCACCCAAGGGTTAAAAGTAGACTAATAGCATCAAGCTCAAAGATTTTAAGATTAGAAAAAGCACATGTGAAGTTACAACAATTGTGTCTGGTGCAGAGTATTCTGTAAATGGCTATTGTTGCTGCTGTTTTATACCACTATTATTATTTATCCACCACATTTTCATTCTCTAAACCAAAGCAGAGCCACACTTAAGTATCTCAGTTTTGCTTTCCTCTTGACCTAAGGCTATTCCTATATGATTGCCAGTTGCTCTAATTCTTCTTTACTGATAGAATCTGCTTTCTGTATAGTTACCTCCCCATCATCCCACTGTTGTTTCATGGCATCTCCTCCATATTTTCTTTGATCCAATCTCTGCTAAAAGTCCATTCAACATCATGAATCTTACATCCTGATTATGAAAACATGTCTTTCCAAAAGCCTCTTATTCTGGTAACAAAGGATCACAAAATCATTTATGATCAGGGCTGCAGCATTGCCCAGCCTCAGAGGGTTCCATTCACCTGAAATCAACATGTATTAGTTTTCTATTGCTATTGACAAATTGCTACAAATGTAGCATCTTAATACAACACAATTTGTTATCTCCCAATTCTATAGGTCAGAAATCCAGAATGGTGTAGCTAGGATCTCTGTCCAGTAACTCACAAGGCTAAAATCAATGTGTCAGCTAGCTATGTTCTCATGTGGAGCCTAAGTCCCTCTTCCAGTCTCATTCCTGTTACTGGCAGGATTCAGCTCCTTGCAGCTATAGAACTGAGGTCCCCATTTCCTTGTTGGCTGTTAGCTAGGGATTGCTCCAGGCCACGTGTGGCTGCTCTCCAGTCCTTGCGCAGAGCTCCCTCCACCTTCAAAGCCAATGGTACAGTGAAATTCTTCTCATGCTTCAAATCTCTCCGACTTCTGCTACCAGCTGGCGAAAACTTTCTGCTTAGAAAGGAGTCACCTGATTGAGTCAAGTTCACTATAATAATCTTCAGATCTTAAGGTCAGATTTTACATCTGCAAAATCTCTTTAGAGCAGTACCTAGATAAGTGTTTGAATAACCAAGGTATGAGAATCTTGGGAGGCCGTTTCTAAAACCCTGCCTACCACACAATGTGAGTTTAGTTCTTCTGATTTTGAGATGCTGAGTTTCATGCATGTTTTAAGGTTTTTAATTGGAAGGAACAGACACTCTTTGAAGATAATTAAGTTGAGTCCGTATGAGATGATGAGGGAAGTAGTTGCATGTGAAAATCCAAGACCTGGAGCAGACAAAGGATCCAAGGATCCACAGCAGGTGTTGAGTAGATTTTTGCTCTGGTGATTTTTCCCATAACATAACTTAGCCACTTCCCCTGATTGGCTCCCATCTGTCCTTCAAGTTTAAATGTCTAGAGTTTGCTTCTATTTAGGATGTAGAATACCAGAAGAAAGACATGGTTCCCACCTTAGCAGCCAAGAAAAGCTAGAAAATCTACAAATTGTTCTTGAGCCCATATAAGAGCTGAGGTTACAAGGCCATTAAATGAATTAAATCCCAAATAATTGCAAGCCCCTCCAAGGTAAGATAAAAAACACAAACTCTCTAACCTTTGGCAACACGTAAAAAGAAAGAGATGGCCACGATATAAGTCACTAAGAAAAAATTAACTAAAAATTTAATGAAGTCTTTAAAAAAATGATTTTATTTATTTATTCATAAAAGAGGCGAGGTGGCGGGCAGAGACCTAGGCAGAGGGAGAAGCATGCTCCATGTGGGAAACCGCAATGTAGGACTTGATCCAGGATCCTAGGATCATGCTCAACCACTGAGGCATCCAGGCGTCCCAACTTAATGAAGTCTTAAAGGACAAGTATGGACTAAAGTATGAGTTTGGAATAGCTGGGAGTCAAAGACACAAGGGGACTTTGCCGTAATTCACAAGTTCTTTTCCTCTGGAGTCTCATGAGAAAAACTAGGGACAGAGTAGGCATGTAGGAGGTGATCAGTGGTACAGGCATATAGAAAATTTGGGGCTGTCACTGTGGCGAAAGTGTGAAAGCCTCCCCAGCCACATGGGTCATTCTCTCATAAAAAGCAAAAAAGCCTGAACCTGCTGAAGGAAGGGGGCACACCTATTGCTTCTGGGAGCTGAATAAAAGCAAAAGCCCTATGCCCCTTAGCAAAAGCAGGAAAACTCTAGGACTCAGGATCCTGCACTGGTGTAAGGATAGGTATACTATTTCTGGGAATAAATAAGAAACTCTTTTCTATCCATGATTACAAATCAGAATTCAGCAGGCAAATACTGATAAAGCCCTGTCCTTGAGAATCAGGCCAAGGGTCTGCTGAAGACTGAAGCTATTCCAGAAAAATAATCCCGTTTCCCACCATGAGCCTACCAGACAGTAATAAGAAATGGTAGCTAATAGCTGAAGGAAGATAAAGCACATGTAAGAGAAACGGGCATACAGGAAGTATAGAAAGCTGAAGATAGAGCAGGAGCAATAAGGAAAAAACAAAAAACAAAAAACCAACAACCGTCCACTGGCCCAGGCCCACCCAACTCCAGGCACGAAGAACAGTAGCCACCACTGCAGGAATTTAAAACTTACACTGCAGGGCACCTGGGCAGCTCAGCCAGTTAAGCGACTGTCTTTGGCTGAGGTCATGATTTCAAGGTCCTGGGATGCAGCCCCGATGTCAGGCTCCCTGCTCAGCAAGGGTGTCTGCTCCTCCATCCTGTTCATGCTTTCTCTCTCTCAAATAAATTAATTAATTAAATCTTTAAAAAACAATAAAAATAAAGCAAGCTTACACTGCAATGAAGAAAATGAGAGTAACAACAAAACCCAAACCCAGATGAGCTTCTGGCTAAACTAACTCAACCTCTGACATGAGAGCCTGATAAAAGAAACATGCCCATTTTCAGATTTAAATATTCTTTAGGGCAGCCTGGGTGGCTCAGTGGTTTGAGCACCTGCCTTCCACCCAGGGCGTGATCCTGGAGTCCCAGGATCGAGTCCCACATCAGACTCCCTGCATGGAGCCTGCTTCTCCCTCTGCCTGTGTCTCTGCTTCTCTCTCTCTCTCTCTTTCTCTCTCTCTGTATCTATCATGAATAAATTTTTTAAAATCTTGAAATATGTATATATTCTTTAACTCAGCTTGTACTACTCTTCTACAAATGATGTCAAGACTGCTGAAATGATAAAAAGTTTTTAAAAAGCGGGATTCCTGGGTGGCACAGCGGTTTAGCGCCTGCCTTTGGCCCAGGGCGCGATCCTGGAGACCCAGGATCGAATCCCACGTCGGGCTCCCGGTGCATGGAGCCTGCTTCTCCCTCTGCCTATGTCTCTGCCTCTCTCCCTCTCCCTCTTTCTCTCTGTCTCTCTGTGTGACTATCATAAGTAAATAAATAGAAATTTAAAAAACAATTTTAAAAAGCATAAAAAAAATTTTTAACAAATAAAGCAATCAACAGAACTAGTTATCAGAGATGACCCAGATGTTGGAAGTATCAGAGATTTTTAAATCACTATGATTGATATTTAAAAGAATTAATAACAAAGGCTGATAGCATGTATGAGAACAGATAGGGAATTTCTGCAGAGACATAGAAACTTTTTTTTCAAGTCGAATGGAAATTTTACATAAAGAAAAAAAATACATTATCAGAGATGAAGAATTCCCTAGATGGGCTAATCAGCAGAGTGAGCACAACTGAAAAAAAAAAAAAGAACCAGTAAATTTGAAGATAGATCTGTATATATTATACAAACTTAAATGAAAAGAGTTAAATAGAAAAAAAAAGAGCTGTGTAGCAGTATCAAAAGAACAAATATATATGTAATTGGATTTCCAGAAAAAGAAGTAGTAGAGAATAAAGCAGATGAAATATTGAAGAGGCAATTTCTGAGAAATTTCCAAAATTAAAATCCAAAAACCCAGAGAATTCCCCAAAATAGAAATACCAAAAGAAGCCATACCTAGACACTTTACAATCAAACTCCTGAAACCAACGATAAAGATAAAATCTTGAAAGCGACCAGCGGTGTGAGTAGGGTAGGATGGAGGGGATACAACATACAGAAGAACAGAGATAAGAATTATAGAAGATTTCTTGTCAGAAACTATACAAGTCAGAAGCCAATGGAGAAATATATTTGAAGTAGTGATGGGAAAAACAGTTAAATAGAATTCTATATCCAATGAAAATCTGTCTTAAAAATGAAGACAGAGGGGCAGCCTGGGTAGCTCAGCAGTTTAGTGCCACCTTTGGCCCAGGGCCTGATCCTGGAGACCCGGGATCGAGTCCCACATCAGGCTCCCTGCATGGAACCTGCTTCTCCCTCTGCCTGTGTCTCTGCCTCTGTGTGTGTGTGTGTGTCTCTCATGAATAAATAAATAAAATTGTTAAAAAAAAGACAAATATTTTAAAATAAACAATAGCTGAAGGCTTTCATCACAAGAAAAACTGTGCTACAGGAAATGTTAAAGGAGTTTCCTCATGCAGAAGTATGATACCAGACAGAAAGCTGAATCTACAAAAACCAGAGTGGCAGAAATGTTTACACTCAACTAAGTAATTAAGGAGAAATAAATAAATATAAATGTATATGTAAAGGATGATTTTCTTATTTGTAATCACTTAAGATAATTGTGTAGAGCAAAAATTATAGCAATGTATTTTAATAGCACAAAGGGTAGGTAAGAGTAAATATAAAAAATAATTATTGTAAGTTTCTTATATTATACATGAAGTGAAATGATATTATTTGAAGATAGACTTGATACGTTCATGGTAGATATTGTAAGCTCTAGAGTAAACATTATGAAAAAGTCCAAATGGGAGTATAGTTACTAGTCCATAGCAAAGATGAAATGGAATCATAAAAAATAATCAAAAACAAGACAGAAAAAGAGGAAAAAGGAGAACAAATAGAAAACAACTAAAAAGATGGTAGATTTAAACCCAATCATACCAGTAATAGTGAAAACATGGATGTGGGGGGAATTTACCACCAAACACTAATCAAAAGAAAGCTGTAGTAGCTATAGTAATAACAAAGTAGACTTAAAAGAAAAGAAACAGTATTAGAGATAAAGAAGGATTTTGATTGGAATAGCATTGAGTCTATAGATCAAATTGGAAATCTAATAAAGTGTCTGACTCCATTTTTTTTTATTTTTTTAAAGATTATTTATTTTAAAGACAGAGAGCAGGGGAAGGGGCAAAGTGTGAAGAAGAGAGAGAGAGAAAGAGAAAATCTCCAGCAGACTCCCCACTGAGCGCCAAGCCTGATACACAAGGCTTTATCCCATGACCCTGAGATCATGACCTGAGCCAAAAATCAAGAATTGGCCACTTAACTGACTGAGCCACCCAGGTAGTGCCCTTCCATTTTTGATGTTTGATTGTTAACAGCTTTGAAGCCCCACCACTCTTTCTTACTTTTCTGCCCCCCATCTGGACAAGGTGACCAGAAAGCCCAGGTGCTTTTTCCTTTGGCACCAGCAGGAAGCAAATTCCAACTTATAGAAAGGGTTCTCAACCAGCACCACCCTCTAAACACCATAAAAAAAAAACCTAAGCTCATTCTTTCAAGCCATTTTAGATGTGTTTGGAAGCCCAGAAAGTTTTATTACATGAGAGATGCATGTGCGGCACCATCAGTCTCAACATCCAAATTTTGCATCTCCAGGCTGATCACAATAGGGAAAAACTGACTATTGTGGCAACAAAGCAACTTCTGATCCATGAGTACCATACATCTCTCCATATATTTAAGTCTTCTTTAATGTTCCCATAAATATTTTCTAGTTTACATCATGCCTATCTTTCCCATATTTTGCTATATTTATCTTTGAGTAGTTGTATTTTTATGCTATTGCACAAAGTATTATTTTATTTATTGTTTTCTATTTCAATTTCCAATTGTTCTTCAATAGGTCATAGAAGTATAACTGAAGTGCCATCAGCAAGATGGCAGAGTAAATGTTCTCCACCTTTATCTCTCCATGGTACGTCAATTTTGGCAGTAACTCACAGACAAGAGTCCATTTATGGGAGTCCAGGAGTCCAGCAGAAAGGAGGCATACCATTATAGCAGAAGAATCCAAGAACAGTTTTATTGAAGAGGGTAAAAGGAACAGTATCACATTGCCTCACTCTACCCCCAAGGTAGGATGGGTCAGAGTCAGAGCCACATGACACCTCTGCAGGCATGATTTCTCCCATAGGGGAAACTGAGAACATGTGACTCAGAGCCCAGCTTCCCTAGCCATGCTGGATGCTACCCAAGAGACCTACTTCTTTCTCACCTTGCCCAGATTACAGAGGTGATCTGCAAGTCTAAGGGGTTGGAAGAAGTTAAGAGTATAGCAGCCAGGGCTCTGAACTCATCAGAGGTCCTACTGCTTCATGGTTCTTCTACTAACCAATTCACAAACTCTGTTAGGAAGCCCACTCACAAAAGACTGTGGAGGCCTCAAATGTGCACAACTGCCCCATATCCATCCCGAAGGTTCCCCATGCATAGCCCTACACTCCTCTCTCCCTGCAGGGCCAGATACCATAGGCAGTGAGGAGACTTTGCAAGTGACTGCAAGCAAACTCAGAAAGCCAGATTAACTCTATGAGATTAAAGAAGACTCCCAAGCATTTCAGGGCACCGCCCACAGCACCCAGCCTGGTTTTGCAGGATTGAGAGAAGGCATTCAATTTTAGTTATTTCCCCTAAGAGCAAAAAGTGTAGAGTAGCCACCCCCACAGAGGAGGTCTGAAACAGCTCCAGAATCCCTAGCTGGACTAACATGTGAAGGTATCACTCTCCAAAAACCAGTCAGTAAAGCCTGGAGGAGATAATCACTTCTTCAAAAGTGAAAACAGCAATGTAAGACTTCAAGGAACATGAAAATCTAGGGAAACACAACACACCAAAGGAACACAATAATCTTCCAGCAACTGACCCCAAAGAAATGGAGATCTATCAATTGCCTGACAAAGAATTCAAAATGATTGTTTTAGGAAGCTCAATGAGGGCAATTCAATGAGTACATAGTTCAGCTATGAACTCAGTAAAAAATATATATAAAAATAAAACGAGAATTTCAACAGAGATATAAACTATCTGAAAGAGAAATTAAGAAAGGAATCTCATTTACAATAACATCAAAAAATAGGGACGCCTGGGTGGCTCAGTGGTTTAGCGCCTGTCTTTGACCCAGGGTCTTATCCTGAAGTCCCGGGATAGAGTCCTGGGATCAAGTCCCACATTCGGCTCCCTGTATGGAGCCTGCTTCTCCCTCTGCCTATGTCTCTACCTCTGTGTGTGTGTGTGTCTCTCATGAATAAATAAATAAAATCTTTAAAAAAAACACACAAAAAATAAAATTCTTAGGAATAAATCTAAGGAGGGAAAAAAATCTGTACTTTGAAAGCCATAAAACACTGATGAAGAAATTGAAGCCTCAAGTAAATGGGAAGATATCCTGTGTTCTTGGATTGGAAGAATTAGTATTGTTAAAATGTCTATACTATCCAAAATAATCCATAGATTCAATGCAATCCCTGTGAGAATTCCAATGGCATTTTTCATAGAATTAAAAAAAAAAAGCCGGGGATCCCTGGGTGGCTCAGTGGTTTAGCGCCTGCCTTCGGCCCAGAGCATGATCCTGGGGCCCTGGGATCGAGTCTCACATCAGACTCCCTTCATGGAGCCTGCTTCTCCCTCTGCCTGTCTCTGCCTCTCTCTCTCTCTCTCTCTCTCTCTCTCTCTCTCTCTTTGTGTCTCTCATGAATAAATAAATAAAATCTTTTTAAAAAAAATAATTTAAAAAAAATCCTAAAATTTTTCTGGAACCACAAAAACCCCAAATACCCAAAGCAATCTTGAAAAGAAGAACAAAGTTGCAGGCATCGCATTTCCGGATTTCAAGCAATATTACATAACCATAGTAATCAAGGATACGGTATCATTTTATGATTTTATGTCAGTACCATACAAACAAACACACAGACCATAGAACAGAATAGAGAGTCCAGAAATAAAATACAGGCAACTAATCTTCAGCAGTGGTACAAAGCATGCACAATGGAGGAAGGATAGTCTATTCAATAAGTGGTTTTGGAAAAACTGAACATCCACATGCAAAAGAATGAAACTGGACCCCTATCTTATTCTACTCCCCAAAATTAACTTGAAATAGATTTAAAAAGCCTTATGTATAGATCTGAAAGTATAAAACTCCTAGAAAAAATATATGGGAAAAGTTCCTTGAAATTGGTCTTGGCAGTTTTTGTTTTTGTTTTTGTTTTTTTAATAAGAGCAACGAAAGCAAAAATAAACAAGTGGGCTACATCAAACTAAAAAGGAAAGGAAAAAAATCAACAAAATTAAAAAACAACCTAGTGAGTGGGAGAAAATATTTGCAAACCATATATCCAATGAAGGGATAATATCCAAAATATATAAGGGACTCCTACAACTCAATAGCAAAAAACAAGTAAGTAAAGAAGAATACTATTTTAAAATGAGCAGAAGAACTGACTAGACATTTTTCCAAAGAGGATATACAAATGGGCAACAGGTATATGAAAAGATGCTCAACATTACTAACCATCAGAGAATTGCAAACCAACCAAAATATCATTTCACACCAGTTAGGATGCCTAGGACCAAAAAGATAAGAACTACCAAGTGTTGGTGGGGACGTGAAGAAAAGGAAACCCTTGTACACTGTTGGTAGGATTGTAAATTGGTATAGCCATTAGAGAAAAAGTATGGAAGTTCCTCAAAAAAAATTAAAATAGGATTGCTATATTATTGAGCAATCCACTTCTGTGTATATATCCAAAGGAAATGAAACCAGTAACTTGAAGAGATATCAGCATTCCCATGTCCATTGCAGCATTATTCACAATAGTTAGGATATGGAATTAACCTAAATGTACATCTACTGATGATGTGAGACAGAAAATACAATATTACTCAAGGAAATCCTGCCATTTGGGACAACATAAGTGAAACTGGAGGGCATCACACTAAGTAAAATAAACCGGACAAAGACAAATGTTAGATGATGATCACTTATATGTGGAATCTTAAAAAAAAAGTTAATTTAGTAAAAACAGAGTGTAGAATGGTGGATCCCAGGAGCTAAAGGTAGGATAAGTGGGGAAATGTTGATAAAAGAGTACAAGTTATAAGATGAGTAAGTTCTGAGGGTCGAAGTATGGCATAGTGACTCTAGTTAATACGGTATGCATATTTGAAATTGGCTAAGAGTAAATCTTAAGTGTTCTCACCACAAAAAGAGAAAAAGAGGGGCACCTGGTTGGCTCAGTCTGTGGAGCACACAACTCTTGATCTTGGGACTGTGAGCTCAAGCCCCACGTTGAGTGTACAGATTATATATATATAATATACATGTATATATTTATATATATATGTTTTAAAAGAAGTATACTTGACTTCTGCAGTATGTGTTTATATCCTCTGATCCTTTTCAATTATCTTAGTTCTAGTAGCTTTTTTATAAGTAATCATGTCACCACTGAAAACTGGTATTTTACTTCTTCCCTTCTAATCTTTATGCCTTGAATTTCTATTTCTGGCCATTATCACTGATTAGGAAATCCAGTATAATACTGAATATAAGTGGTGAGAGTAAACATCCCTGCTTTGTTCCCAGTCTTAAAAGGAAAACATACAGCCTTTTATTGCTAACTATAATAATGGTAGGTTTTTTTGTTGGGGTCTGTCATTGGGTTACCAACATAATTTCTTTCTATTCCTAGTTTCCTGGGAGCATTTCTGATGAATTAATGTTGAATGTTGTCAAATGCTTTTTCTGCATCTATTAATAATTATGTGTATTTTCTTTTTTAGTTTTTTTAATATGGTGAATTACACTGGTAAATACTCAAATGCTGAGCCAACTTTGCACTCCTGGGATAAGCCCTATTTGATCCTGATGTATTTTATATATATATATTGTTAGATTTAACCTACTAAAATTTTGTTAAGCTGTCTTGTGTCAATATCCATCAAGAATATTTATTTATTAACTAAACAAAATAAATATTTAATAAAATGAACTATAAAACTAATTAATAAAATAAGTTTCTTTTATGATAATATCTTTGTCTGATTTTATTATCAGGGCAATCCTTGCCTCATAGAATGAGCTGAGAAGTATTCCAATCTCTTTTATCTTCTGGATATGTTTGTGTAGATTTGGTGTTATTTCCTCCTTAAATGTTTGGAAGATCTTGTGAGTAAAAACCAACTGTGCCTGGACTTTTGTTTTATTTTTTGTTTTACCTTTTGTGGGAAATTTGTAAGATAACACATTCAATTTCTCTAACAGATATAGACCTGACACAAAGAGAAAAGAAGCCATGTTCTGGTATGATTCATCTGGTACAAAGTACCTCTTTAAGGAAATAGAGATTGTCTTTCTGGTTCTATCTTAAAGATTTAAAAGAGTGAGAATCTGTTGTTTAGTAGATACTGACTTTCTGTTTGAGTTGATGAACAAATTCTAGAAATGGATAATGCTGATGGTTGCACAATATTGTAACTGTATTCAATGCTGCTAATTGTACTTCAAAGTGGTAAAAATGGTAGATTTTATGTTATGTATATTTTACCAAAATAAAAAAGTAATATGTGTTCAATGTCAAAAATTAGAAAATACCAAATAAACAAAAGTTATAAATTTTTAAACATTCATAACCCTAACAGATTACTGTTAATATTTCAAGTTTGAATGTGGGACACCTGGATGGCTCAGTGGTTGAGCATTTGCCTTTGCCTGTGATCCCAGGGTCCCAGGATCAAGTCCCACCTCAGGCTTCCTGCAGGGAGCTTGCTTCTCCCTCTGCCTATGTCTCTGCCTCTCTCTGTGTGTCTGTCATGAATAAACAGTCTAAAAAATAAATACATACACATACCTAAAGTTTGAATATCTTCATCTATAAAGCAGAAATAATAGTGCCTACATCATTACAAGGGTTATTGTGAGGCTCTTACACAATAATCCATGTAAAAGACTTAGCAATGGCCTTCACATATAGTAAACCCATGATGAAATTTAGCTGTTACTATGCCTATTATGTGATAATTTTACACACATTATTATAATCTGCTCCTTTTAATCTAATGATATATTGGGAAGATGTTTCAATGTGAATAAAAAGACACATAATGTCTTATTCCTGTGCCTTCCCTCAGTGTAAGAAAATTAATTCTGGTGCATAGTTTAGCTACAAGGCTATTATTTACTACAGCAATGTGTAAACCAGAGAAATACTTTGAATATCCTATGATAGGAAATATAGCTACACTCTAGGGGTTGAACCAAGAGTTCAAAAAGGCTAAAGAACGTACTCAGAATTACACAGAGAGCTCAAACCCAAACCAAACTCTTTCATTACAAATGATGTGCTTTTCTCTCAATATACTCCTTTTGATTATCAAACTATTAACCATTAGTATAGTATAGGCAAGAAGGTCTTTTGTTAGACGTTGAATTTTTTGAGAGACTTTTTTTCAGCTTGCAGGAATTCTCATTCTCTCTTCTATCTGTTGTGGCAGCAAAAGGCCACTGTTAGAACCTTCTTCCAACACATGCACCTGCTTTATTCTCAGGTCAGCAACTGATCGGGACACCCGGGTGGCTCAGTGGTTGAGCGTCTGCCTTTGGCTCAGGGAGTGATCCTGGAGTTCTGGGATTAAGTCTCACATCGAGCTTCCTGCATGGAGCCTGCTTCTCCTTCTGCCTGTGTCTCTGCCTCTCTGTGTCTCTCATGAATAAATAAATAAAATCTTTAAAAAATTTTTTTTTAAAAATTAGCAACTGATCAGGAGCCTTATGCACACCAGATGTTTTGAATATGTGGTCACCTTATCCTGGGAGACCTTTTGTCAAATTGCCCTTCGTAGTTCTAAAGTCCCCTTAATACTCAAAATATATTTAATGACTTTATCCCCTTTTCATAAAAAAATAAAATAACAGGGGTGCCTGGGTGGTTCAGTCTATTAAGCAAGTGACTCTTGTTTTGGCTCAGGTCATGATCTCAGGGTCATGCTATAGAGCACTGAGTGGGGCTCTGTGCTCAGCAGGGAGTCTACTGAGATTCTCCTTTTCCTTCTGCCCACACCCTACCCCTGCTCATACACAATCCCCCCTCCTCTCAAATAAATATTTTTTAAAAAGTGAAATAAGGGTGCCTGGGTGGCTCAGTAAGTTAAGCGTCTGCCTTCAACTCAGGTAACCATCTCGGGGTCCTGGGATCAAGGCCCCTGGTGGCTCCCTGCTCAGCAAGAGGTCTGCTTCTCCCTCTGCCCTCCCTCCCTGCTCCTGTGCTCTCTCTTTCTCAAATAAATAAATAAAATCTTTTTAAAAAATGAAATAGCACATCGTAAATTATTTTCAGGTAAGTCCCACCATTATCACTGTGTATCTTCCTTAGAAAGAAAAAAGCTTTGCAACACAGCAACACATGGAATGGAATGTTTGTCAAGTTCCTTTGGGTAATTTTTTTCTCCAAAAATTATACCAGCTTACTATTTAATGTTTATTGAAAAACCAAGAGTCACTTTGACTAAAATGAAGAAATGAAGTTAGGATTGGATGATTCCATTGCCAATCTTATTTGCCTGAGCAGAAGCATCAAGATGACTTGAAGGTGACTTTGAAGAAGATGCCAGGTTAAGGGAAAACTCTACTGGAAAGTCTAGATTTGCTTAAATAGACGTGAAAAAAAAGAAATTTCCCAAGGAAGGGGCTGAAACTGATTGGATTAATCTGAATGTTCAGAAGCGGAAAATAAAAGGGCAGTAAGATTACCCCATGACAGGTCACCAGGTCTCTTGGTGTCCTGAAATCGCTGCCCCCTTTTTATCTGTTGTTGAAGCAAAGTAAGGCATGATTTTAAAAAAGGGATAAGGGGCACCTGGGTGGCTCAGTTGGTTGTCTCCCTTTGGCTCAGGTCATGATCTCGGGGTCCTGGGATGAAGTCCCACATCCGGATCCTTGCTCAGTGGGGAGCCTGCTTCTCCAACTACCTCTGCCTGCTGCTCCCCCTTGCTTGTTCTCTCTCTCTCTCTCTCTCTCTCTGTGTGTGTGTGTGTGTGTCAAATAAATAAAATCTTAAAAATATAATAAAAATAAAATAAAGGAGTCATTCCCCAATTTGGCAAGTGCCAAATATACACCCTGACAGAAATTTAGGAGACTCATCTTGACCGTATTTCATGTGTTTATTGGCTATTTTTAATTACCTAGGTGATATAAACTTCAATATTTTATACCCTATTGTATATAGTACAAAAAAAAGGGCCCTTCACACTCCACCAATCTATCCCATTCCCCAATGGGAATTCCCCTACTATTATTATTTGGTGTATATTCTTTCATATGCTTTTCTATGCTCATAAGAACAAATGGGTATAGATAAAAAATACGTTGATATTTTTATTTAGGTTGGATGATTTTTAATGCCTGCATTAAGCTTTGCACTGGCAAAATCCTGCATTACAATGGCAAAATCCACAAAGTTAATTCAGCAGCAGCTTGAGAAAGAACTCGACACTTGAGTCACCTGTTCTGCTGTCCCTGCACACTGGACAGTTCCAGTACTGCCTGCCTCCCCCATGCCTCACCTCCACCCCACTCAGCTGGGAAGGAAAGGCAAAGGATATGAGTTCTCACAGGTGCCCCTCAAAGCGGAGTACCTGGAATGTGGTGCCAAGGGGGGAAGAGCACTGGCTTCGCTGACATCCAGGCCCTGGAGACGTGGCAAGCTAAAATCTCCTAAGGAACAAATCCAAAGCGCAGGACATGAATGTGTGTGTGTGTGTGTGTGTGTGTGTGTGTGTGGCTGACAGTTTGGCAAAGGGTGTGGTAGCCTGGAGCTGATAAGGAAGGGGTGCAGAATGTAATTAATTAGAAACATTTTCTTGTCCTGAAAACACATTACTGTTGAAAGTAACTTGGAATATTTTTTTTTTTTTTTTTTTTTTTTTTTTTAACTTGGAATATTTTTAAGTTTAGTTCTCCCTCATTGCTTTTTAGTCACTTACTCAACGTGTGTGTCTTCCCTTTGCTAAGGTGTTTGTCACATTCCTTTAGCGTATGCTTGATGTAGGGTCAAGGTCTTTGTGACCATAACAAGTAGATCCACATGGAGAGGATATTATCATGAGAGTATTGTTATCGTCTGAAAAGTTTATCCTCCGCTTATGTGTTTTGGTCCCTTTGCCTGAAAACAAACTTGTCTGTGTATGGAGCCAGTTGGTTTCCAGTTTCCCTTGACATTCATGGGCAGCACATCATCTAGTCCTTTGTGAGTTCTCTGATATGTGGTTATAGTTACAATGTGATCTTTGGACATGTGAAGACAGGTAGAAAATAACAAGGCTATGTTGACAGTGGATCTGTTCATCAGCTTGGTGACTTGTCACACTCCAGGCTCATAGCACTTAGGTTTCAAAAACATGTCTTGAACCCTGGAACTCATTCCCAAATGACAGAATTGTAAATGCTAAATCCCCAAATGCCGAGGGTCTAGTGTGTTCTAGTGGTTTCTTAACTGGGGAGTAGTATATGGAGATTTGGAAACTCTTCTATTTTTCTAGATGGCTGAGGGCTCCTGGGCTATGTTCATGTGCTGTTTGACCAGCCCCTATTTTGTACTCTTAACTAGAATGCTATGGAACACGTCTGAATAAAAAAAGTTCTCTATCAAAAAGAAAAGGTTGAGGGGCACCTGGGTTGCTCAGTAGTTGAGTGTCTGCCTTCGGCTCAGGGCATGATCCTGGAGTTCCAGGATCGAGTCCCACATCGGGTTCCCTGCATGGAGCCTGCTTCTCCCTCTGCCTATGTCTCTGCCTCTTTGTGTCTCTCATGAATAAATAAATAAAATCTTTTTTAAAAATTAAAAAATCAAAAAAATTTAAAAATTAAAAAATGTAAAAAGTTGGATAATTCCATATATAATATTCTACAACTTGATGTTTTAATCTACTAAAATATTGTTGACAATTTGCCTCTTGCCTGTTTTGCCCAAGGCAGACTTTTCCAGGAATAATGTAAATGGGAAGCGTGACTATAGCTAATTCAACCCTCTGGCAAAGAGGCCTCCCAAATTATATACACGTAGTTTAACCAAGGTCATCTGGAAATAATCCTTCATATTTGTTTTTATTGTCTTATTCCACAGTTCCTGAATGCTCATCCCAGACTGGTGCCAAATTGGTTGCATCAGAATCATTTTAGTTCTTTAAAAAAACATAGATTCTGGGCTCTAGCTTCAAAAAGTATCATCCATAAGTCCTGGGAAAGGGCTGAGAATCTATAAATTATAACACCAGTGATTCTGGTGATCAGCCAATTTTGCAGACAATGAAACCATCGGTGTTCCTGGAGACCACATTGCTGATATAAGTAATGGAAGATGAGCTTGTGATCATCCCAGCAAGTCAGTTCACTTAGCAATACTCCATTATTTTTTGATGGTGTATAGTGTTCCAGCACATGAATGCACCATGCCTCATTTAACTTATTCCCTTCTAATAAACATTTAAATTGACTCCAAGCTTTTTATTTTATAAGCAACACTATAATATACATCCATGTGTGTGTGTAAAGACAGAGAGATAATGAGAGAGTTTCTGTAGGATAACTTCCTAAAAATGGAATTTCTGGTTCTAGGAGTACATGCTTTCTGATTCTTGAAACAATCCCTTCAAAACCACATTACATAGACTCCTATCTTTTTTCATGATATATTATCAAAGGATGAAGTATTTTATTTCATCTCTCAAAAAATTATATTAATTACAGTTATTAACTATAAATAACTCTACTCTATAAATAACTCACTCTAAAGTCAATGGTAGTGGGACACCTGGATGGTTAAGCATGGGACTCTTGATCTCTGCTCAGGTCTCTATCTCAGGGTCATGAACTCAAGGCCCATGCTGGGCATGGAGAATACTTTAAAAAAAGAAATTAAGTCAATGGTAGTTATGATTATTCTACATTTTTACTAATATGGATTTTCCTTGATATTTCAATAGAACTCATGTTATTTCTGAAATAACTAAAATTCTAAAGCCTGTAAAATTTTTATACTTAAAATATCATGTATATTTGGTACTCAACTATTTCAAGAAAATAATAGCGACCATTTATTAGGACTTACTGTGTGCCAAACACATGAATGATATGTATTAGCTCATTTTACTCTGTTAGAAAAAGGGAACTAAGGGACACCTGGGTGACGCAGGTGGTTAAGTGTCAGATTCTTGATTTTGGCTCAGGTCATGACCTCAGGGTCCTGGGACTGAACCCCATGTTGAGCCATGTTGACCCATGTTTAGTGGGGCGCCTACTTGAGGATTCTTTCTCTCCTTCTTCCCCCCCTACTCACTCTCTCTCTTTTTAAGATTCTATTTATTTATTCATGAGAGACAGAGACACAGGCAGAGGGAGAAGCAGGTTCCATGCAGGGAGCCTGATGTGGGACTCAATCTCAGTACTCCGGGATCATGCCCTGAGCTGAAGGCAGATGCTCAATCACTGAGCCACCCAGGCATCCTACTCTTATCTCTCTCTCAAATAAATAAATAAATCTTTTAAAAGACATAGGGAACTAAGGTCAAATTAAGGTGCTTAAGACCACACAGATAATATATATTAGAAGTGGGGTTGGTGGTTCAATGGTTTGGTGCCTGCTGTTGGCCCAGGGCATGCGTGCTCCTGGGGTCCCAGGATCGAGACTTTTGTCGGGCTTCCTACATAGATCCTGCTTGTGCCTCTGCCCCCCCCTCTCTCTCTCTCTGTCTCTCCTGAGTGAATAAATAAAATTTTTAAACAAAAAAAGAAGTGGGATTGGAAATCAAGCAGATTGATTCCCAAACCAAGCATATAATACTCAGAGTATTCGAATTTAACTTTATTCTATTGTGATAGCAACATGAATGGAGGCTCAGTTATATTACAATGCATGTAGAAAGGCAATACAATTTCCTTATAACCTATTCAAATAATCGTGTTTATGTAGAATATATTATGAACAGGGTGCCTGGGTGCCTCAGTCCGTTGAGAGCCCAAGACTTGGTTTCAGGTGATGATCTCAGGATGGTGAGTTTTAGCCCAAGTTGGGCTCCAGGCTCAGCAGGGAGTCTACCTGAAGATTTTCTCCCTCTGCCCCTCCCCAACCCCCTACGTGTATCTCTTTCTCTAAAATAAATAAATAAATCTTTAAAAAAGGAATATATTCTGAACCCCTAACTCATACCTCATCCACTACTTCACAGTATTCATGCAAATATGCTTTTCTCAGCTCTGGAAGATTCTAGGTGCAGCTGGAAAAGATGAATTGCTGTATAAAGAAGAAAAATGATTGTTTAGACAGACCCATTTATGACCACATCTATGACAGAAGTTGGGGGAAAGGTTAACACTTGAGAAAAACTACTTTCTTCTTGAAGAAAAAAGGGGATATTGGATGTCTTAATTGAGTATGCATATAAATAGGAATTTCAAACTGACTGTTCTTTGTCTATAAAAAATTACTTAGTCTACATTAACACAACAAATATTTATTGAACTCCTACTGTGTGGGAGAAAGTGTTATAGGTGATGGAGATAGCACTGGACAAAGCACAAACTCATGCACATGCACACACATGCGTGCGCGCACACACACACACACACACACACACACACACACACCTGTCCTCCTGGAGCTTGCATTCTAATGAGGATGACAATGTAAGCAAAATACAAAATATGTTACTTTTGGTTACAAGTGTAAGAAAAGTAATGATGGTTGGACATTTCCAAAGTAACTGTACCTCATAACTGGAACAAAAGTTTAAAAAAATCATATATGTAT
Source organism: Vulpes lagopus (assembly GCF_018345385.1). NCBI lineage: Eukaryota > Metazoa > Chordata > Mammalia > Carnivora > Canidae > Vulpes > Vulpes lagopus. The sequence goes on from NC_054829.1 coordinate 108,298,464, forward strand.
TTAATACATTGTCTCTTACTGAATCAGTACCTTAAAAAAGCCGCAAGTTTATAAAAGAAAAAGGTCACTTATTGATTTGGATCTCTTAAAGTCTCCGCATCATGAAGGAAAATAAAACCTTCTGACTAAAAGATCAATACTTTTATTACAAAAAAAATACTTTTATTACTTTTCATGAAATTCAGTGACAGAATAGTATACTTCATCATCCAGCCTTCAGGAAAAAAAGGATTATTCTAAGTTGATACTAGGGGAACCCTAGTTCATAGGAGTGAAGAAAAAATTCCCAACTGCAGTGCTTGGAGCTGTTTAGTTCAGATTTCTCTACCTCTCCCCTGTTCTACAACTCTCTTTTCTGAGGCCCCCCCTCTCCCACACTTCAGCAAACCAGACCATCATGTTAATAAGAGTTGATTTGTAAATAGCGTCTCCCTCACCCCATCTCTACCCCCCCTTTGGCCAGGCTCCTACTTTCTGCTCAATGGCACAGATGCGGCTTTGAGCTGACTGGGACCAGGCAGCTATTAGCAGCAAATCCAGTGAGGGAAATTAATGAAGGGGACAACTAATAAAAGACAGCTCAGGACAGCCAGACTAACTTGCTCGGAGCAGTAATTAACTTTTTTTTCTTTTTTTCTTTCTTTCTTTCTTTTTTTTTTCTTTTTTTTTTTTTTTTTTTTTTTTTTAGCTCATGAAGGTAAATATGCCATCAGCACTGGTCCAACTCTTCTTTATTAAAATGGCGAGAGCGGAGCTTTTCATGGGACCTGAGACTTAATCTGTTCCCCCCCCCCCAAGAAGAACAATTTTAAATTACTTGTGTGATGTGTTTATAGATCCATGATGTCCAAATCAAGAGACGCCTTTAAAGTTGAGAAATAAAGGAGACAGATGAAGGAATATGAGTCTGAATAAAAGAAATAGTCGTCCTCTGCCTGGAAGCAGCTTACAAGACAGAACTCTTTTTCAAAGGTTTGCTTTTCTTCCTCACCTAAAATGATTGGCTTCTGTTCAGTGCAAGTGCTAAATGGAAAATAAGATGGGATTTAAGGTGCATGGCAAGTCTTATATGTCAGTGTTAAATACCAGCCTAGCTTGAGGGACTTCCCGGTTGTCTTCTTCAAGCCTTCAGTTTCCATTTTTAAAGACACATTTATTAAAGGTGACTTAAAATTTGGTTCCTCCACCTATTTTTGGAAGTCAATGTCTCTTTCAAAAGTAAATCTTTCTAAAACTATATCAAGATAAAACTGTTAGGGGGGCACCTGGGTAGCTCAGTGGTTGAGCGTCCGGCTAGGGTCATGATCCCGAGTTCTAGGATCAAGTCCCGCATCAGGCTCCACACAGGGAGCCTGCTTCTCCCTCTGCCTATGTCTCTGCCTCTCTGTGTGTCTCTCATGAATAAATAAATAAAATCTTAAAAAAAAAAAAGAAAAGAAAATCTATTATATTTTATAAGACCTTTGATCATCAGAACTAGAAAAGATTTTGGACATACTTAGTCCCACTGTACACAAATCAGGCTAAGGAACTTCCTCATGGTCACTCAGCTAACTCAGTAACAAAAAGAACTCTCACCAGGAATTCATCCTCTTGACTTAATCAACTGCTCTGGCTTCTCCAAAATGAAAAAGCCTCATCATATACCCTAAATTAATAAGGTATGTAGTACTGCACTTAAACATGTAGTTTAACCACGTGTCCTCCTTAGGCTTGGGTAAAAAACAGGATCAAATGATATTATCACAGTGAGTCTCATCCACAATGTCCCAGGAATCAATCTACTATTCAAGTGAACCTCCAGAACCTATCAAACCACCTCAGTCACATTCTGGACAGAATAAGGCAAAAACAATTACCTTCAGCACTCTCTTGAGGTTAGGTGGCTTCATTCAAGAGGGACAGATACCCAGATAATGGTGCCCTCCTGCAAAATTGCCCTCAATCAGCCATCTCTATACAAAGGAGAGTACAGCTCCCTATCATGAATTATTTCCCACAACATAGCAGAAAGCGCAGGTGTGGCAAGTGATAGAACTTTATACAATGTTCACTTTTACATCAGCAATATGGAGAAATAAAATTAGATTTTATTAAAATGAGATAGAGAAAAGTGGAGTCAGGGACAACAAGTGCTTTAAAAATGAAAACAGCTTTTGTTATATAAGGTATGTAAAGGAGTCAAATTCATAGACACAAAAAATAGTGGTTGCCAGGGTAGGAAAAATGAGAAGTTGTTATTTGATGGGTATGGAGTTTCAGTTTTGCAAAACGAAAAGTTCTGGAGACTACTTGTACACCAATGTGAATATACTGAAAGCCATTACACTGTACACTTACAAAATGGTTAAGATGATTTTAAAAATCACTTTCAGGCTGGCTATAGATTCCAAGAAATGAAACTTCTTTGCATGGCCAAAGAAAAAAATTAAAATGGCTTTTATAAGAGAATCTTCAAAGTTTTTCAGAGATGAGCCACCAAGTTTCAGATAATTATAAAGCGTGCTTTTTTTTGCTACAAATACATAAACATACACCTGTATCAATCAGAATAGGCTGTTATAATGCAGTAACGGTTTTATTTATTTATTTATTTATTTATTTATTTATATTTATTTATTTATTTATTTATTTATTTGATAGAGAGGGCACCAGCATGTGGCATGGGGCTGGAGGCAGTGGGCACAGAGGGAGAGAGATTCTCAAGCAGGTTCCCTGCCCAGCATGGAATCCAAGATGTGTCTCCATCTGAGAGCTGGGAGAGCCCTGAGTTGAAATCAAGAGTTGGACACCCCCCCCCACAAAAAAAAGAGTTGGACACCCAATTGAGCCACCCAGGTGCCCACCTAGTGGCTTTTAACTCACAAGTTTTTCTTTTTTAAGGTTTTATTTATTTATTCATAAGAGGCACAGAGAGAGAGAGAGAGAGAGAGGCAGAAGGAGAAGCAGGCTCCATGCAGGGAGCCTGATGTGGGACTTGATCCCGGATCTCCAGGATCACGCCCTGGGCTGAAGGCAGGCGCCAAACCGCTGAGCCACCCAGGCTCATACTCGCAAGTTTTCTTTCCCTCATTCAACATCCATTGTGAGTTTAGGTGACTGATGAGAACCACTGCTCTTTATATGGTCACTCAAAAGCTCAACCAGCTTTAATATTTTGTCCTCACCATCTCAAAAGAAGGCAAAGATGGAGGTGGGAGATGGGGTTTCACCCAATTGGAAAGGGCCTGAGCATGTCCAGTAGAGTTGGAATCTCAGATACTTGGTGGAGACTAGGCAGGTCCTCCATAATACCCAGCAGCAGCGTTTTGTCAGCTGGAATGAAATGAAGTAACAAGCTTTAAATAAGAGTTGCAGGGCAGCCCAGGTGGCTCAGCGGTTTAGCGCCGCCTGCAGCCCAGGACGTGATCCTGGAGACCCGAGATCGAGTCCCACGTCAGGCTTCCCTGCATGGAGCCTGCTTCTCCCTCTGCCTGTGTCTCTGCCTCCCTATCTCTCTCTCTGTGTCTCTTGTGGATAAATAAATAAAATCTTTAAAAATAAATAAATAAGAGTTGCAGAGTCGTGTAAAGATAGTACCAATGAAATTATGTTTCCTGGAACATGCAGGAATATTGGCTAGTGTATTTGGGAGGCACTGTCAGGACAAGAAATAGGGGGATCCCTGGGTGGCTCAGCGGTTTAGCTCCTGCCTTCAGCCCAGGGCGCGATCCTGGAGACCCGGGATCGAGTCCCACGTCAGGCTCCCGGCATGGAGCCTGCTTCTCCCTACTCCTGGCCTCTCTCTCTCTCTCTCTGTGACTATCATAAATAAATTTTAAAAAAATTAAAAAAAAAAAACAAAAGAAAAAAAAAGGACAAGAAAATAGTTCTACTCAATGACACAAGCTGAAGGGCAACGGCTGTGAATATTACACGTTCTGTGAGAGCAGTGAGGATACTCTGGTATCATTCATAGTTGCCTTGTTAAATGTTGCTTTAAGACTCCTAGTCCCTTCAAACATACCATCAAAATTTCTAAAATTAAAAAAAATCTAAAATTCAAAACTATCACGAATACCAAAAAGTTGAGAAGCCTAATGTTTATGAAAACTTTCCTTCTAGCCCCTCACCAAAGATCTTATGATATCACTTACTTTGCTTGGGTAGAAAAAGGGAACCATTGAATTTTGGTCTCTTTTAGGTGGAAAAATACATAAGTAGCACTTACCTGGAGAGCAATAACCAGTAGCTGCCACCACAGAGATTTGCTCCAGCCTGCTTTGTAATGTCTTATCATCATTATCATCTTATACATGTTGTTATGGAAGACATGAGTGTTCAAGAGATTCAGAGCAATGTGAAGGTGGGAAGGTACCACTGGCGGGTGCATTCATCGGGTCAGCTTTTTCTGCTGTAGTTCGGTACCCTTTTGATTTGAAAAAACTCTAGGAAGTCTAGAAATCTCTCCCCTGTTATAGGAGAGCAGAGTAGTCTAAGATTCTAGAACAGTTTTACTCAAGTGGAACTGAAGTCCTTTTTAAATTATTTGATCACAAAAAATAAAACTCATTTTTCACTGCACTCTTTCTGAACTTCCCAGACTGAAGATGTTGTCAGATGAACTCTTTGGGTCTCCTGAAAAGGATAGGAGCTTCTTTTGCAAATGCCAAGCAGAACTAGGAGGGGCTTTCCTGCACACATACCCACTGTCACGTGGATGTGGTGAAACATTTTCTTCCAATTAAGAGAAACTGGATTTGAACTCAGGACTTCAAGATCCTTTACTGCTCCCCCAAGAAAATCATGTTTTCTATTCCACATTTCTGCCATGGCAATTTGAGAGTTAAGGAAAATAAGTTTAGATGGGTTTGACTTTAAAACCTTTTTGATCATGTTCTAGGCATTGTGATATGAAAGATGCATTCATGCATTAATACCATACTTATCTAAAGTTATGGTTAGACTTTCCTCCACATAGTTTTAAAGGTATGTTCAAGGTTTTAACCCCATTTGATTTCTTTTCCAAAATTATCTGGAAAATAAGGCAAGACAAAAATTAATCATATCCTTACATTTGATTGGTTTTCTTGTATTTGTTTGCATATGGTATTTCAGTAGATAAAAGAGGTTGAAAAACACGAAATAAAATTAGAGTTATACCCAGAATCCTTCATTTTTAATTATTCAATGCATACGAAGATTTATGAATTACAGAAAGAAAACAAGGGCAAGCCTGTGGGGTTACTCTTTTGTTACACTGGCACTAGTTTGGCTTCTTTCTGCTATTCTTATACCAAGGAGGCAATAAACCCCCTTGAGAGTCATAGAGCTGCCCGTGGAGCCCTGACAGTGCTGAGAAGCTTTTATGCCAAAATACAATGCACAAAAGGATCATAAACACGTTTGAAAAGGAAGATGACCTCTTTGTCACAAGGAATTAAGCTTTATTGCAAGCTGCTGCCATGGAAACCAGCCCTGCGTTCTCTCTGCTTATTTTGAAGGTTCCAGTTTCCATTTTACATGGACTTCAGCACTTTTACTTAATTGTTTCTAGATCAAATAAAATAGGTGAAAGGTTTTGGTTCTTTGCTCCATTGTTTAACATCTCTAGGTATGCCTCCAGGCACTGGAGTGAAGACAAAGGAGAGAAGGTGAGGATGGAATCATTAAAAAGAAAGGAGAGATGAAGAAAAACTACAGTGGCTACCGGGTAACATGAATCTCAAGCACTGTCCCAACGTCCAACCAAAATGCTTCTTTGGGGAGGAATCTTAAATCCCGAAGTCCTTTTATTTCCTAATATGATTTTGGTCTTGTGAGAAACTGGACACGAAAACCTAATGCTTCCACAGTTACAGTCTTGAAAAGTAATGGGAAAAAATAAGTGAAAAGAGAATTGATAATGAGCTAACCACCGTTGAAGTTCTGCGATGCAAAAGCTGGGCAAACACCTGAAGAGTGGCCGAGAGTCCGCTGGGAGAGAGGCGGGGGCCGGAGAGCGCGAGGAAAGCCCAGCGGACCCCCCTTCTCCGCCTGCACCCCCTCCCCGCGGGATTCCGGCGCTCAGATCCCGGGGGCCTGAACGTCCCTCCCGCAGGTGGGACCTACCCCGGCTGCAGCGCAGAGCTGGCGCCTGTCCGCGCGCTCCGGGGCCCCCCGGCCTTGCACGGGGTGTTCCTTCCTACCCAATAATCCAAGTTGACTTTCCCTCGTTGCGCTTCGAGGGGCTGGAGAAGCAGCCGGGGGCGAGCGAAGGCGGACTGGAGCGCTCCCATCTTCCTCCCCCTCCTCCAACCCTGGCACTTAGAGGGGGGGAAAAAGTCATCTGTTGTAGTGCGCGCACCATCAGGATCCTTTCCCACTCCATCCTCCCGACTCACGCCACCTCGCAGGAAAATAATAGCTTCGGCCACACTGGCTTTCCAGTTCTGCTTTCCGGATGACTGCATTTCTTTGCTCCTCTCTCCCGTCGGAGACCATCTGAAACTGCCCCCAAGTTGCGTTCCCAGGATCCCCCCACCCCCCGGATTCGACTCGGGGACTAAAGAGCAAACTCACTTCGGCGTCCCTCGGTAAGAGGAGCTCATCCAGGCTGGATAAACCCAACTGGGAAAAGAGAACCGGGGCGGCGTGGGGGAGGGGTGCGGAGAGACCCGCTCCTGCCGTTCTCGCTCCTCCCCGCCGGGCGGACCTGGCCGGTGCCCACTGCGCGCCACGTGGGGCGGCCCCCGGGAAGGCGCATCCCCCCCACACACACCCCCAAAGGCTTTGGGGGAAAAACTGCCAAGAGTAATGAACCCTAAAGGACAGAGAGAAGTAGAGGGGGGTGCAAAACTTCGTTTTTCACACACCCCCCATTTTTGGACATTCCTTAAGTGTAATCATTAAAATGGATCCTCAAAAAAAAGGGGAGCTTAACGCTGCCGTTTCTGACAATCTGCCCCACACACTGTTAGCGAAGTGAAAGATCTGGATCGAGCTTTGTTACTTCGCTACCAATAGCAGACTTGGGGAGACCAAGCCTCCGATTTCTGGCCACATCAAAGCAGTGATTATGCAAATACCCCCCCCTTTTTTTTAAAGAATAAAATGGAAGGGGAATTATTTATCACACAATGAACCCCCTGCCAGGGATGGAAACAATAGATCAGACCAGATAGCCCTTCTAGCCCCAGGCTGGGGGAGCCAGGAGGGGGGTGCTGGAGCCCTCACGTTTTATTGGTCTAACCTAATTTCACTAATTCTCTTTTCACACATTTTCTTTTGCGGATTCGGAGGCCGGGACTTTTCACGCTCCCGGGAGCGCCCTGCATCGGTTCGATTCAAGGGCTGCCTGCTTTATTTAATTAATACATTCAAAGCTCGCCCGGGAGCCCTAGAGCCGAGGGGACAGCGGGGGTGGGGACACCGGGGGCGGGGGCTGGGAGCCGGGCTCAAGGAGGAGGCGCTTTTAACGCCTTCCAGGTGTCGGTGCCCAGAAGTCACAACCTGCCCAAGGCTGTGCAATGCAGGGGGTGCGGAGGGCGAGGCGGGTGGGGGCGCGCAGGCCTGGGCTGCCGCAGCCCGGAGCCCCTGCACCCGGACTGGCGGGCGGGCGCGGCTACAGCGGGCCTGGGGCCCACATGTCCTTCTGCGTAATCGGGCTCAGGGAAGGATGCACTGGACCCTCGCTCTCTCCCGGACGAGACCGCCCGGGGCCTTCGGGTGCATGGGCCTCAGCCCGGCCTGCAGGGCTCCCCGGCGAGGGCGCCCACCCGCCCCCTGCTCAGCCCTGCTCTCGCCTCCCGCCTCGGCTGAGCCCGGCCCGGGGCCGGCGTGGGCCGAGCCCCGGCAGCCCGTCTCTGCCGCTTGTTTCCTCCTTGCTTGGCCCTCAGCTGGATTCATTAAACATCTGGTGAAGGAAAAATAAGTCAGTTAACAAGGCCTGGGGAGTTCAGAGCAAATAAATACCAGCGGTCCTGGAAGCCTGATGGCGAAGCGGAGCTTCCAACGAGGACAGGACCAACCTTCGCACCTCTCAGCCCCTAAGTCAACACGCGCAGCGCAGCCGCTGGCGCTGGAAAGATCTAGCAACCCCGGCCGCGTGGGACTGAGGCTGCAAGAGCATCGTGGCCCCGTCCGAGACGTTTGCCATCAGAGAGCTGCAGGAGAAAGACTGAAGAATGGCTGCTGGCCGCCCACCTGCCTGCTCCACGCAGACAGACCCAGCTCATCAGGTTGCGGTCATAACAACGTGGGGAGGAAATGAATGAAAGAGAAGAGCGACTATGTTCCCTCCTGCAGACGCTGTGGCCTCGTGGCTGGTTCTCCTGCTCACCCCGGAGGGGCCAGGACACCCGCTGCGGAGGTGGCTGCGCGACTTCCAGCGCCCGGGGAGGCAGAGGGAACCTCATCCTCAACCGCGGAGAGAGATTGGACGCTATAAATAACCATTGCACCAATGTAGTGTAAAATAAGGTCTGCTGTAGGTGAGGAAGGGAAAGCCTGAGTATAGGTTACAAATGGTAGGCGGGATTCCTGCCATTTATGACGTGCTGCTGCTGTGTGTGCGGAGCTCCACGCTCCAGCTCCACGCGTCTCTCTGGTCCTGTGTAGGGGTGGCTGCTCCATTCCGCTAAGTAGCGGTTTCAGTTTTTCCGTTCAAGGCTGCGATTGTTAGACCATCTCCCCGTCCGTGCCTCTCCAACTAAACACTAAGGGTCACCTGGTTACGGGATCGCCTCACCAGTTGAGGAGGTTTCCCATAGTCTTGGGAGACTAGCTGCCCCTGAGGGTTTGTCTCCAGTGCTGTGCCTTGAAATGTGTCTTTGGCAAACTTCCAAAAGAAGCACCCTGTATCATCATACGCATCATCACTAGAACAGTTATTTGGCATTAAAACTGTGATGTTTTAAGACTCGCCTACTAAGATTGTTTTACTTGCTGGCTTAGCTTTTTAAACCCTAGAAACATAAAAGTGAATATAAAAGATATAGCACTTTCTCCTCATATCAGTTCATCAAGAGTGGCTAAGGAACAACACAGGCTTTACATTGGAAGGGTTTTCCAACAGGTCTCTTTTATGGTCAGCTATGAAAACAAAACAAAGCAAACCCCTGGCTGGGTTCTTCCTTTGATTAAAAAAAAAATGCTATTAAGATATTAAACACTTAATATTTTCCATACAGATAGAGAGGAGGAGTTTCAGATAGATATCTCAGGAGAAATTACTGTTACTTAATGCAGAGGAGTGGAAGAAATGAAATTCACAGTGGGTGGGGGAGGGGAGCATGAACAACCAACTTTTCTTTGCTTAGGTGACTTTTTTTTTTTTTTTTTTTTTTTTTTTAGTTTGTGTTGTCCAGTGGACACCCTGGGCCAAGGAAAGGGGTTAAACCTAGAATGTGGTCAACTTTCACTTGGTCATCTTTAATCTATAGTGCTATTCATTTCTGCTTTGGAGGCTGAAGTGCAAGTTATAGAATTATGTGTTTGGGAGATTAGGAAACCATTTTTGCTTTCTCTTTGAGGCAGTTTTGACTATGTAATTATTTTAACAATAATGCAAAGCTTAGCTATTTCCCTCAGATACAATTTTATCCCAGTTCATTCTGGATAGTTTTTTCTCCAGTTTACTTTTCAAACCAAAAAGTTTGTCGAAATGGCTAATACAAAACCAGCTTCCAGTAATGAATTACAAATACATCACAGATGTTAGAGCTGGAAGGGACTCTTGGAAATCACCGTCCAAACCCTACAATTTACAGGTGATAACTGAAACTCAGAGTATAAGATCAATACATTCTTTTTTTTTTTAGATCTATACATTCTAACAAGAAACTTCAACTTCACTATTTTTTTTTACATCAAGATTTCTGAACTGTGGAATTTATTATGATTTATCTTTTAACCCTCTCTCCCCTTTTCCTGATCTCGTTCGCTCAGAAATTGATTTCTTAAAAACCAAGTTTTGTTTTTTGTACGCAGCTATACTCTGATGTCAGTGTCAGTGTCTCAAATACGATTCTGCTTCTTGTGATTTCTTAGATTTTACATGTCAGTGAAGTTCTACACACAAAACCCACAAAAGTGGACAAAGGTTAGAATACAACACACAAAAATTATGAAAATTATATATTTATTTATAGTTTAATCACAAGAACAATTTTTTGTTCCAGATGTAAATACATACTAGAATAAACTCTGTAAAATATACAAAAAAATACATACTTTTCCCATGAAAAATTTCTTTATAATAAATAGAAGGGAACACGTGTGTGGCTGATCCTGATAATGCTCCGTGTCTGCTTAGGTTTTCAGTCTGTTGATTTATTTTTAATCTCTTGAAAGAATGGGGGAGTTCCTTCTCCCCTAAAAGGTCGAGATAAATAATGCATGAAGCAATCCTCCCTCCTGATTTTTCCCTTTTCCTCCACATTTTTCCTTTTGATAGAGAGTTCAGCCTAAATTTCCACGCTTGCATTCAATCATTACAAAGCCTACAAATTATACAATGACTTCTAACCTGGCCCTCTAACAAAACAACTTTTTTCCCCTTATAAATCATAAGAGACAGATGGCAAAATGGAGAAGAAAAAGGAAAGAGAAGGACGGAACAATGGGCATTGTGACGAATCTGGGAAACAGAACAAAGTGCACATCAGAGAGGGAAAGTTTGGTTTGACAGGTGAAATTCCCACAGCCCGCAGACAGCAATGGGAATAAAGCAGATGCCAGCCATTGCAAATCTGTGGATAATATTATTACCGGTAAAATCATTCAGATGCTAAGATACATTTCTTTCTACTCGACATTAACATCTCTATGTAGAAGCAAAGGTGAAGAGATCAGAGGAACCAGTTGCATTCCCCCAGGGAGATTCACACGAACCGCTCCGAGTCCCTCGGGCCTTACAGAGAGGGGGAGGAGCGTCAGTCCGCTCTGCAAACTCCTTAGCCGTGCCACCTTCAGCGCTTCCCAGCATCTTTTTTTGTTTGTTTGTTTGTTTGTTTTTTGCCTTAAGAAACGCCCCCACAATTGTACCATCCTCTTAGACAACAAGCTCCATCACACCGTCAATAAATTAGAGACCGTCCTAAAGAAGGAAACCCTTAGTCAAGGAATGCAGCAAACAACCCAGGATTCAGAACGGCTAAAACTGCCTGCCCGGTGAAGTGAGATGGTCTCCAGGGCATAGACAGAAGAGGGGACAGGAGAAGGGTGGCAGGAGGGCCAGATCGGGGACGGCAACGGGGACCCGCTAGGCCTGGCGCCGGCGGCGGGGATGGCAGTTCTAGATACAGTCCCTGACCATGGGGAGGTGAGGTGCGTAGCGGTGCTTGTCGGGAGGCGGGGGCTGCCAATAGTCCATGTCGGAACCGGCCGGGCTGGCGGGAGATAAAGTGCAGCTGTAGGGGGAGGTGGAGTTGGAGGACGCCGAGGAGGACGGCGCCGGGCTGTTGCTGCAGCTCCAGGTGGAGGCCGGCGACGGGCTGTCTCCGCTGCTGCTCAGGGTGGCGCTAGCGCCTCCCGGGCTCAGCAGCACCGTCTCGGGGAAGAGCGCCCCCGGCAGGCCTCCGCCACCACCCCCGCAGTGGTCCGCCAGGCGCAGGGTCTCGGTGAGCGCCCAGATATAGTTGTGGGCGAAGCGCAGGGTCTCGATCTTGGTGAGCTTGGCGTCCTCGGGGAACGTGGGGAGCACCTCGCGCAGCGCGTCCAGCGCCGCATTGAGGTTGTGCATGCGGTTGCGCTCGCGGTTGTTGGCCTTCAGTCTGCGGGTCTTCTTGATGCGCTGCACCGTCTCGGCCGTCTTGGCGCCGCGGGAGACAGCCCGCGCCCTGGAGGGGCGCCGCTTGCACTCGTGCACCAGCCCCAGCAGCCGCGCCGGCCGGCAGCCCTCGGCCCCCGGCGACGAGCCGCCCAGCGGCCCCGGCCCGGCCTCCGCCGCACGCGGCCGGCGCGCCCCGCCCGACGCGCCCAGCTCCTCCTCTTCCTCCTCGTCGGCGCTGGACGACAGCGGGGTGAGGGCCGCGGAGGCGGGGGAGGCCGAGCCCAGCAGCACCAGCACGTCCTCTTCCTCCTTCAACTCCAAGGTCTCGGATTTGACAAACATCCTACCGAGGAGAGCGGGGAGAGAGAAAGAACGGAAGGGACGTGAACACGGAGGCGGGGGCACAGCCTCGGCGCCCGCGGAAGCACTCGGGCGCGCGCCCGCGAGGAGGGCTCGGGAGGGCTCGGGAGGGCTCGGGAGGGCGCCGAGGCCGAGGAGTGCTCGCCCGGGGCCCCGCGCCCGGCGGGCCGGCTTCACGGCTGCGGCCCCGGGCCGGAGACCCGCTCGAGCCCAGGGTGTTCGGGCGAGGTGGAGCAGGGCGCCGGCGACAGCCCGCCGAGCTGGGAGCCGCGCGGCGGATACTCACGTCGCTCGCCCTTCGGCGTGTGCCGCGCCTCTCCGCGCCGCGGGCGGAGCGCAGCGCTGCGTCCTTCTGCCCTGAGGCCGGCGGGGCTGGCGCGGCTCCGCGGGGGACCAGACCCGCGGACCAGGTTGCCAAGAGCCCCGGCGGCCGCGGCGATCCGCCCGGGTCTCGTGTGTTGTGGTGGTGGTGCGTGTCTGTCTGTCAGTCAGTCCTCGGCCGTGCGGCTCCCGGCACGCGCCTCCCGGGCACTCCAGTTAAAGCGAAGCTGCTTGTGGTTCAGTGGCTGCGTGTCTGGCACACGACTCTCCTTAAAACCCCTTATATACCACCAGGAAAACAATCAGATCTGCCCTCGGGGCCCCCACCTTCCCCCACCCCGGCCGCCGCCTCCTCTCCCCCCCGTGCCGACCCCCCCCCCCCGCTTTTCCCTCCCCCGGTTTATTCTTTTCATTGCATTATCATCATTCATTTCTTTCTCTTTCTTCACCCACTTCCCCCTCCCGCCCTCCCCGGGCCTGCCATCCATCCTCCTCCTCCCACCGCCCCCGCCTCTTTTCCCCCCTTTATCTAATCAGCATAAAATGGTTCTAAAGCTCCTGTCGGAGCTCGGGGCTGCGGCCGCGGCGCCTGAAGCCGCGGTGGCGGCTTCAGCTCAAGCTGCGGCTGTTGTCGCCGCCGCTGCCCATTGTGATTGGTGGCTCGCGCTCGGCTGGAGCGTGCCGCTAATTTATTAATGAATGGAGGTCGCGAGGCGCAGCTGGCCAATCAGGGCGCCCCGGACTCCGGGAGGCCTGCGAGCCACGCGCACCGGAGCCCGCTCCCTTTCAGCCGCTCATTAGGGGCCGGGGCGCCGGGGGCCGTGGGGGAGACCGAGGCTACCGCCCCCGCCCCCGCCCCCGTCGCGGCGGCCGCAGCCCAGCCCCCGGCCCCGGCGCGCGCGCTCGCGCCCTCCCCGGCGCCGCCCGGCCTCTCCGCTGCGGACCGGGGGATCCGGGGAATTAGTTAATGGGGGTCAGAACGCCGGGGCGGGCTGGGGGGGCGCGAAGCCACCCTCTGGTGCTGCCGGGCGTCCCCTGGCAGAGCCTCGTAGGAGCTGTCTCAAACAGTGAATGATTTTAAAGCGCATTCGTCTGGGTGAGGGCGGAACGGGGCACCCGGTGGGCAAGCGGCTTAGGTTCCCGAGAGGCTGGCGGGCGGCGGGGGCGGCAGGGCTCGTTGGCGGGTGCACCGCGGCGCCTCCGGGACGGATCGGGTGGGGCAGCGCTGACGCGCTGGGAGGACGTGAGCAGAAGGCCCCCGGGGTAGAGCCAGAGGAGCTCTCCTCATTTAGCCTGTGACAGACGGAGCCTCCGGAGCACACACGGGTTTCGCCCCGTTCTGTTCGGTTTCTGGGTTCGCCCCACTGTACCGCAGGGCCAGACCGCAAGGTGGCTTCCGGCGGCGCGGGCAGCGAGCGGAGTGGGAGGGGCGGCCGACCTGCGCCCAGCGCGCGCCCGGGCTGCGCTGACACTTCCGTGACCCCTGCTCCGCGCTGGGGGGCGTTGTAGGGACAAGGGCCCGTCCTCCCGGGACTCCTGGCTTTTCAACGCGAAATTAGGGCTGAGGCTTACTGGACTTTGAGGAGGAAACTTGTCCTGAATTGCTCGCCAGCGCCCCCCCCCCTTGTCCCCTCCTCCCCACGCTCAAGCCCACCCTCCTGTCGACGCGGCTGTCGGAGAGACCGAAGCAGAGGCCCCCGAAGTGTGTGCTGGGCTGTGCAAGAATAGCGCCGATGCATCTGGACTCCGGTACTTGGGACAGGACGCCCTTGAGACCCCCCCCCCCCCGTGCAAATTAAGTCTAAGCAAGGCGCATTTGGAATGTTGGGAGTTGAAAAGTGTCAAGAGGAAAAGATAATTGTCTGCAGGTCTGTCTCACTCAGTTTGTAGGAATTGGAAATTTCGGAGAAGGGCATGATGAAAATGGTTGTTAGTGTTTGGGCATGTTTTTCATTTGTTTAGTATTTTCTGCAGGGAGTAATGAGCAGGGTTGGAAGGCATAAAGTAAAGAAAATGAAAACTAGAATCCCACAAAGGAGACTTTCACCCGCTTCGGCTCTCCAGGCTCCAGACCTCCTTCGGTCTTGAAATGATTGTAAAACTGCTACGATTTTCATTTTGCTTGCTGATATTTGTGTTTTGCCTATTCTCCCTTTTGAAAAACAAGTTCCCTACATTTAGAAGCTTTGTTTCCCCAGGTGGCCTCCTACATCTTTTCAGGGCTTCATTTTGAGGAGTGCAAAAATTTATAAAGAAGGGAGAGACACTTTCAGTCTCCAAAATACAGCATCTGTCTCTCTCACACTTCTTTGGGTCTCTGGTTCTCTATCATGAACCTGCAGAATCAGAACCTCATAAAAGAGTTGCATCAAGCGGAAGACGTGTCCGTAGTAAAAGTTACCAGAAGCGCTTACCGCGGTTGCATGTACACCTTAGCATTATTTTCCAGGTGATGATCACTGATAGCAAACAAACAAGCAAATATTCTTCACAGTCTCCCTACAGGAAAGCCTTCAAAGTCTTGGCTAGCAAGGTTCAGATCGAAAGAACACAGGAACATTGAGTAGATGTAGGATTTGGGGGTTAATTTGAATGCAGCAGGAGATGAGAAAGCTGAGTTCTGAGGAAATGATCAAAAACTGCTAAAAACCAATCCTGGGAGGATGGGAGGAACCTGTGATGTCAGTCTGTAGGTAGCTACATCTCGTGCTGGAGTTGCCTGCAAAGAAAGACAAGCTAATAGGCTAACAAAGCAAAGAAAGTTTTATTTTAGTATCAGTAGAAAGGTACCTCTTTGGGCAGGTTGTTTTAAATTTTTAGTTTGGCTAGAAGTGATGGTTTGATCTGATGATAAAATATATTGGGGGGGAGGGGAACAGAATCAGAAACCAGTTAAGAAGAGGCTTAAAGGAAAGCCTGACCAGTTCTGTATGACTCTAAACAGAGGCAGAGATCAAGCTGGCTCTAATGCTTGTGCTAGTGAAACACACAATGGATTTCTTTAGTTGATTGTTAACAGCATTTGGGTGTCTGACTCCCCAGTTTTTATGTTCCTCCAGGATTTTATGTTTTTATGATGCACGGAAAGGGTACATGCTTTCTCTTGTCAAAATCCAAACTTTTTATACTGTCTGTAAGAAGTTAATAATGCATATTGAGGTGTGCCCTCTACAGATATTTAGTAAAAGTATAATATTATTAGGGTAAATTGCACACTTTTGATTCCAGAAGTTTCTTTCAAAAGGAAAAATTATGACAAGAAAGTTAAAGTTCTGTATATTTTCAAACATTGACATCAATCAACCTCTAATCCATGTAAATATAAAGGTATCATGGACTTTACAGAATTTTGTCTTTGAAATAAGGGCTTCTTTGGGTGTATGCGGTAGTGTATGCTAGATTACTGTGTCAAGTACAAGAGTTTTAACAAATCACCCCTAGATCATCTTAGAATTCTAAGAATTTTGGTTGTATGTTTATATTGTAGCTTTCAAGAGAAGCGTCACTCAGTAATAGAACACTTCTGGAACTATTTCCCACCTATGAAGAATATTATTTTAAAAAAGAAAAGAAACCACCTCAAGAACCGTTTAACAACGCTAGTGAAATTCAGAAGCCAACTATTCACACCCAGTCGCAGGATTCTATTTGTTCAGCATTTTGCCCAGTTTTGCTGAAAGAAAGAAATTTCGATTTCTTTACTCTGCTTTGCGAAGACGTGACCAGCCCCAAATATCCTTAGCTGGACTCTTCTAGCACTCTTTTAACTTAAATAAATTCAAGAGGCACTTGTGTGGTCTAAAAGATTGTCCAGATGAAACGAGGCTGAAATGTTATGCGAAGGGGGAGGGGAGCGCGTGAATAGCATCAGGGAGGATGGTGACCGAGGGCCGCTCCTGTCCACTGCGTGAACTGTCCTAAAGGGTCAAACTGTTCATCTTCAGCCCCTCTTTCAGTGTGCAATCCTACTTTAAGAGAACAAAAGCTCAAAGCAGGCAGTTATCAAGAAATGGGAGCACAATGATTTAAACTCATCCCTAAGCCTTCGAAAGAAAGGGGGTCGAATGCGTGCAGCCAGAGAAGAGTGAAGTAAGGGGAGGGTGGAGATCTTTAGAAAGTCTTTGTTGCTTCTAAGAAGCTTGAACTTTGAGGCGACCCAAAAGCCCTAAAGTTTAGGGTAGGTGTTGCTGTGGGGCCATAGGCTACATCCCATCCACACTTCGACCTCACAAGTGGCCTAAAGAGGACAAACGGTCTCCTCCCCAAACTCCCGCTGCGGCAGGTGAATGGGGGGGGGGGAGGGTGCTTTTCCCAGGGTGCGCGGCAGGGAAAGTTCGCCTGCGCCGCGAGCCTATCCCCCCAATTCCCAGGAAACCACCCTGCTTGCAAGAAGAGGGTGCGTCTACGCTCTGCTAAAAGGACAGAGTGACGTGCCTGCCGGGGGGGGGGGGGTTGCACCCCAAGTCCTGATCCTCCGAGTGAGCTCTCAGGCGGAAAAAAAAAAAAAGCGAGGACACGTTAGCCAATCGCTAGCACCGGGAGTGCTGGGGGGGGGGGGGGGGCGGACGACAAACGCAGCCTGCAGAGGAGCCGGGGCAGCCGGGCTGGGAGGGATTAGCTTGCCCCCCGGGGACTCCTCGCCCCGCCAGGGTTCCTTGTGTGTGATGACAAGTGCTGGGAGCCAGTGTGAGCTCGGATCTTTCGGTGGTCCCCTTCCGGGGAGCCAAGGAAACCCAGAGGAAATAGCCGTGTAAACTCACGCCCCAGCTTCGTCTCGAACCCCTGCACAGAAATCTCAGTCTCCCCTGCTCGCCCCCCCCCCGCCCCCCGCATCCTGTCTGTCCGGGGAGGCGCGAGCTTCACCGCACCAGCCCTTGCCCGACGAGCCGCGAGGCAGGGAAGGCCATCCCCCGGCCCCGGAGCCCCCTTCCCGACACCCTTGCCCCAAGCCCGCGCGAAGGGCTTCGGTGTCTCAAACCAAATACTCAGGAAACCGACCTGGACGCCCAAGGCCGGCTTGCTGGCGGCGAGATCTGCCCAGCAAGTGCTGGGAGGCCCCGAGCCTACCAGCTCCCCTCCCGCTCTGGAGAGGCAGCGCCTTGCAGGCTCCTCTTGGCCCCCGACGCGACCCAAGTGCCTCTCTTCTTTCCCAGGAAGGAAAGAAATCGCTGTTGGAAGACTTTGCCAATCCCCGCCAGCTTTCTGATTGTTTTCCTCAGGTAAGGGGAAAAAGAACAGCCGGCTCGTGAATGGGGGCCCCCGGGGGCCCAGTAGTGAAAGGAGGCTCCCCCACCCCAGCCCCTCTGTGCCTGCAAAAAGGGACATTGGCTATCCAGGGGAAAGTGCAAGAAAGAGAGCACTAATCGCTGAACCAGGAGACAAACACGATTACCAGCTCCGAGCCTTGAGTCAGAAAGTCTCATAGACTTTAAGATGTTAATCCCCAGCATAATCCTTCCTTTGGCGTGTAGGAATAGTGCAGCCACAAGAGTTGTTTTGTTATTTATATTGGCGTTTAATAAAACTCAGCCAGTGGTGAATGGGCTGCCCACTCTCCAATGGTAATTAATTCCCTATTTCAGTGACCCAATTGTCCTGGGACAGAGCGTTGGGCCCGTCCCGGTGCCCCGGTCCCCCTTTGTGCGGATACACGGCCCTCGTGCTTCAACAGCTATGGAAACTCATTCTTTTGATGTCATTCAAGGAGTTTTCCTTGGGCATCTTCTAAACTTCAAGGACCCTTTTCTTTCTCCGTTTCATGAAAAGCAGTGCGAGCTTGACCACCTCTGTAGAATTTAATGATTTGGTGAAAGGGCCCTTTGGGGTTTGTATAAGGAGTTAGACGGAGAGAAAGGAAATTTGGCAGCCTGCTCCCCAGCCCGGACAGTACCGAACCTGGAAAACACAAAACTTATTCAGAGCAATGGATAAAGATCTGAAAGCTGATTTTTTCCCCCTCTCCTTCCCCTTCCCCCCCCCCCAGGCTAAAGAAAAAACAACACCCCCCTCCCCAAACACCGAATTCTCTTCTGGGGGAAAAAAAAATGCATTCTTTATTGTTGCTGATAAAGATTAAAAGGGTGAGATTGCGGTATAGAAATTCGAATCTTCAGGAGAGAAGTTTCTTTGACCGTTATCTTTGGAGAATAGGCCATCAGCTTAGCACTTTGACCCATTCACTCCGTCATCCCTCCTTCCTACGTTCAGAATGGACTTAATGAGCGCCCAGTGTGTGCCAAGCACTGCCTCGACCTCCGGGCACCGTGCAACGCACAACACAGACACGACTCCTACACCATCAAGCTTGCATTCAAATTAGCGGGTAAAAGATAATAATAAAAAAAAAATCACCTAAGTCGTAAGCGTCATAGGGTCGGTAGCCGCGTCTGCTGGGAGAGAGCGCCCGAGGCCCAAAGTCTATTCTAGAACCCCCAACATCCGGGCTCCAGCCTGGTAGCCGGGGTTACCGATGCTTTCATCGCCCCCCAACATTTCTGGGGCGCCTCCTGTGTGCCAGGCGCCGTGCGAGACGCACGGCGAGCGGAGGCGACAGCTGCGGCGGGCTCGGCGGTCGGGGCCGTCCGGGCGGGAACGCGGCCGCTGACACCGCGCTCGGCCCCGCGCGCCGCCGCCCGGGGTCTCCGGGCCGGGAGGGGGCGGCCGCGGCGCGCCGGGCCCGCGCTCCCTGCACAAGTAGCTCTTCTATGTCTTTATACGCACTTCCAAAAAAACTTCGCAAGTCACAGAAACAATACAGAATTCAACTAAGAAAATACAGAGTGAACCATATGGCCTGGGTGGCTCGAGTCGGCTGCATTTTCCTCCAGACAAAGAAGGGATTGAGGGTTGAAGGAAAGGAGAAAAAAACCCAACTTTCCGGCTGATGAAGCTGTTGTCTGGAGGCAATGATCCCAAATCTGAAGGCTTTATTCCGGCTCCGACGGAGACGTGATATGTCATATGATTAGCATCTTTCATATTTACAAGAGTGGTATGGGCTGCCAGTCTTGAGAGAAAGGCCAGAGAAAGAAGGGGGCATATGCTGAAATGGATTTTGCATTTGAAAGAGAGAAAGGAGATCGGATAAATACACTTAAACGAGGATTTCGTTTTACTCCTGTTGAGTTCTAATGGATTGTTGATTGAGATTTTAGGGGCCTGGAACCGAGGTGTCAGCAGTAATTTAAAGAAGGCATTCAGTCCCCCAGCGCCTCTTTTCTCCACTTCCCCCTCCCGCCCCTCCCACCGTCTCTCATTTACGCCTTCAAGCAGTACCGGGACGGGGAAGGCTTTTAAAACAAAACACAAAACAAGATCTCACGCGAGGGCGATGTCCGAGGGAGCCCGAACGCTGATGGGCTTGGAGGAGGCGCCCCCTACCGCCGGGCGCGCCCCGGGGTCACGCTCCCCTCCACTCGCTCCTAGAGCTTACGGGCCGCGCAGCTGCTCCGGGGAGCGGGGTGCGCGGCGAGGCCCTGGCGCCCCCTGGCGGGATCCCGCGGCACTACGGCCGGGCCCGGGGCCGCCGGCCGCCAACGAGCCTGCGCTGGCCTTCCTCGCGGGGAGAGGGCGCGCTCCAGGGCCTCGCCCCGACTCGGGGTACGAACGCGTGGCGCCGGCTGCCTCTAGCCCTCAGACGCCAAAGCGTCCGCGGGGTGGGCCTCGCAGCCGAAGTAAACGTACAAGACGCCACCCCCAGCAGGCCTCATAGCAGCCAAGTTGGGGAACAAGAGGGCCTAGGCCCCGAAACTTTTGTTTTGAGGATTTCTCTATCCAACAGCTAGAAGTGAGGCCAAGACGCGATCCGCTAAGGAAGAGCTTCGGTTCCAGACTGTGAAAAGGCCTTCACGTGCACTGCCCGGGCGCACATTATGTCTGTATATTATAGAACGTGTCGAGGTGGATGGGAGAATAGACTTTGGTTCTAGACTTGACTTTGGACCTCTGAAAAACAAAACGTAGTCTCGCTCTCTCTCCCATACCCGGAGCTACTTTTCAGATTCCTTCTCAGATTGCTGGTTGTCCCCCTGGTATATGTTTTTCTCTTCCAAATTGATAGACGATACACATTTTCACTCACCTTAGGGGAAGGGCCTATGAGGCACATAGCCTCATACTGTATATTGAGATGCCCAAATTCCTATTCCTGCTCCCCATTTTTATTTCGTTCCCACCAAGATTTACTTGTCCTTAACTCTGTCAGGCAAACTGTGCATGCCCAAGTGTCAAAGATGGCAAGGACTTAGGCTTTTAGCACTTCACCTGTGAATCTTTTAAGCTTGCCCATATTTACCAATAGTAGAGTCTGACTAATAATAAATTATATATATTACTGTCACAATAATGAAATGTCATACAGAATTTATATTTTTGGCAGATATTTAATCTTTAAAATCATGCTGTAATGCTTAGTGTGACTCCTATTTGTAAACAATAAGTATATCTGGATAATTACAGGGGAATATAAACACACCCTGAAGAGAAAAATATTTATAGCGCTTTTTTTTTTAACCATTGGGTAGCATAATTTCTATTTTCTTCTTTGTGTTTTCCAGGTAAATTTGAGAACACTTAGAATTTAAAAGCCACTGGCCTTCTGGAGACCACCTTTGTCTTTTGTAGTTTTTGTCAAAGATTGGAAATAAGTTTCAGATTACAGATGTCTGAGATGAGGTGAGTGATTCCATAGAAGTCCTCCACAGTTAAAATTAAGGACAAGTAGCTGGACCATTTGGTTTGATACGGGCTTCTGTGACTTGAAAAAAAAAACAACATCTAAAACTTGTTCTTGAACTACAATGTAAACATTATATAGAAGAGAAACATTTAGTGCTAATTTCAATATTTTTGTAAATCACAACTCTTGGGGTTAGACAGAGAAAGGAAATCTCCTTGATGCTGTAATTTTCTGTATTCTGGGTAAATCACATCTAATTTTCCCAAAGAGATGAGATCTCTTCCTAGATAAGGTTTTGATGGATATCTAAAGAAAAATATTTTACCCATGTCTCAAAGTAAGATATCCCTTTTATATTGAGACAGAGAGAGAGAGAGAGGCAGAGACACCGGCAGAGGGAGAAGCAGGCATCATACAGAGAGCCTGAGGTGGGACTTGATCCAGCGTCTCCAGGGTCTCCAGGATCAAGCCCTGGGCTGCAGGCGGCGCCAAACCACTGCGCCACCAGGGCTGCCCAGATCTTGATTGTTTTTAAAATAGAAGCACTAAATGCTGTATTTTCAAACATAGAATGGGAGAGGAGAAAACTTTTTAACCACTACCGAGAACAGGTCAAGAAGAAATATATTTAAGAAAGATTAGACACAAAGAAATTTCTGTTAACAAGTGTTATTTAAAAGGGCGGATATTGGAGCAGCCGCGGTGGCACAGCGGTTTGGGGCCGCCTGCAGCCCAGGGCGCGATCCTGGAGACCCTGGATGGAGTCCCACGTCGGGCTCTGCATGGTGCCTGCTTCTCCCTCTGCCTGTGTCTCTGCCTCTCTCTCTCTGTGTCTCTATGAATAAAAAATAAAATAAAAACAATCTAGATCCAGAAATTGTTCAATTCTGAATGTTGCTTCCCATTGCTTTTAGGGTTGTGGATTTCTCTGTTGACAGAACCCATCTTTACCCTGAAGGAGGCTACTGTGGGTTTCTTTCTTTCTTTTCTTTCTTTCTTTTTTTTTTTTTTTTTTTTGTGGGTTTCTATTTAACTTTGCATTTTTATGGCACCAACCACTACGCTGGAACTATGTTGTGTTATTGTCCAGGAGTAGGACTGAGAATAAGAGAAAGGAAAGGATTTGCAAGAGGTTAATGGCATTCCTCTCAGCAAGTTCTCTTTTTCTCCAAGGTTTTTTATTTTTAAGGCTTTGAGAGTTCATTTTTTCTTGAAGGAAGAAAAAGAATAATCTCACAATTCAATATTGAGCAGGAAAATCAAGAGATACTTTCTGAAGTTTTTTTTAAAAAAGAGTTTATTTATTCATGAGACAGAGAGAGAGAGAAAGGGAGAGGCAGAGACATAGGCAGAGGGAGAAGCAGGCTCCTCACAGGGAGCCTGATGTGGGTCTCAATCCCTGGACTCGAGATCACACCCTGAGCTAAAGGCAGACACTCAACCACTGAGCTACCCAGGTATCCCTAAAGTTGTTTAATGATAAACGGGTGCTGAGAAATTTCTGAAAAAGAAAATATAGCTTGTTTTTAAGGTTCCCAGCATCATAGACTCTAATATACCCCTAAAAATTAGAGGAAATTATGGTTTATTATTTGTATGAATCTGACGACCTCTATCCTTATACTTCAAATTACTTGAGTTACACTGGATTTGAGGTCAACACTTTCTCAGAAAATGAGTCATTGGAAGGCTTAAAAGAATATGTTTTAGGGTTAACTGCATTGTTCCTTAGATAAATTGCTGGCTGCTTCCAAAGAATCACATAATGCTTGGTTTCTTCTCTGAATGAATATTTTTTTGGCCCCAGGTCTCATGAAATAGGTATCAACAGTGCTTATCTTCCCCCATAGTGACGCTTAGAAACAATTCTTTTGTTCAAGATAAACTAATTAAGGAGCAGTATCTTTTTTTTTTTTTTAAAGATTTTATTTATTTTTTCATGAGAGACACGGAGAGAGGCAGAGACATAGGCAGAGGAAGAAGCAAGCTCCCTGCAGGGAGCTTGATGTGGGACTCGATCCCAGGACCCCAGGATCACAACTTGAGCCAAAGGCAGATGCGCAACCACTCAGCCATCCAGGCACCCCAGGAGCAGTGTCTCATTAAAATAAAAGCTTTTTCCTTCCCTCTTATACCAAAAGCTCAAAGTGCTTTTTCTTCATCTCATAAAATAGCGATGAAATCAAATAAGACATACAGACTTTTTTGAGCCTGGGAGGCTCAGTCAGTTAAACCTTCTACTCTGGACTTCAGCTCAGGTCATGATCTCAGGGTTGTATGATCAAATCCCATGTCAGACTTCACGCTGGGTATGGAGCCTGCTTTAGAATCTCTCTCTGCCCCTCCCTCTGCCCTTCACACCCCCCCCAAATTAAAATAAAATAACAAAAAATATTAAATAAAATATATGAATAGAGTCTAACAAGAAGTCAGTAATACATGTCTTGGTTCCAAGCATTTGGCCAAGAAAGAATACTTAGTGATTTCAATCACAATTTGGCAATTGGAAATGTATGGAGAAATCTAACTAGAAAGCACAGAGTAAATTTAGTCATTGTAGAGAATCAGGTCAAAATTTAGGTTAACATAGTAATCACAGAGGTGAAGACCATCACTTTTTCCTCCTCTTTCTTTTCATCAATCAAAATTGATTATGTAGTACATAGTTCATAGCTGTGCCAAGGCTGTGTCAGATCAAAATCAGTGATCTTAACAAAATTGTCTTCTAAAGTAATGAATTTCTTTTGCCATTTTTTTCTCCATTTAGTCTTTCCCAAATTTTTAGGTTGCAGTGAACAGTCAAAAGACATAGTGTTAAAAAGAGAGAGAGAGAGTGTTTTCTGACTGATACCTGATGGAAACTTAGAAAATAGAAAATATTTCTTGTAGAGGGGAGGCAGACTTACAATGAGTCAGACACTGTACCAGATAGCAACTTGCAATATATTATTATTTCATTTAGCCCTCACACGAATCCTAAGGATGACATTATTGTTGTGACCATTTTCACAAATGAGGAAACTATGGCTGAAGGGTGCATTTTAATTAAAGGTCAGGATCCCAGTCACAGGCTAGATCTATCACACTGTGTACCCATACTTGAGGATTCCAAGCCTATGCCCTTGAGAAATGAACAGAAGAGATATTTGAAACAATAATTCCCCCCCCCCAAATTAATATTAGACACCAAACCATAGATCCAGAAACCTCAGAGAATACCAAGCAGGATAAATGCTCCCCCAACACACATACACACACAAAAAAGAAACCCACCTAGGCCTATCATTTTCAAATTACAGAAAATTAAAGATAAAGAAAAATCCTAAAAGAAGCTAGGGTTGGGGGGACACTTTACCTGTGGAGGAACAAAGATAAGATTACAGCTGACTACTCCTCAGAAACTATGTAAGCAAGAAGAGACTGGAGTGAAATATTCAAAGTATTGAAATAATTGAGGTGCCTGACTGACTGGCTCAGTTGGCTGAGCTCCCAACTCTTATTTCAGGTCATGTCATGATCTCAGGGATGTGAGATTGAGTTCAGCATCAGGCTCCATGATGGATGTGTAGCCTGCTTAAAATTCTTTGTCTCCCTCTGCCCTGTCCACCTGCTCATGCTCTTTCTCTAAAGAAAAAAAAAGTGTTGACACATAAAAAAAAAAACAACCCCACACACCTAATATTCTGTACCCTGAAAAGTTATCCTTCAAGAGTGAAGGCAAAATATGGACTTTCTCATAAAAACAAAAACTGGAGGGGTTTTTTGCTAGTAAACTTACCTTAGTGGAAATGTTAAAAGAAATTCTTTAGAGAGAAGGAAAATAATGTAGTTCAGAAACTCAGATCTACATAAAGGAGATGAGCATCAACTAAGGAATAAATGAAGATAAATTGAAAACCTTTATTGTTCTTATTTTTGATTGATCTAACAGACAATTGTTCAAACTAATAATAGAACAATGTATTGTTATGTATACTTATATGTGTGTGTGTGTGTGTGTGTGTATGTATGCCTATTTCTTCTCATTTATAGGTGAAATGAATAAAAGCTAAGACACAAGGCATGAAAAAAAGGAATTAGGATTATATTGTTATTATAAGATATTTGTATTACCTGAGAGGTGGTATATTGTTATTTGAAAATGGATTTGGATTGAGGCAGCCCAGGTGGCTCAGCGGTTTAGTGCAGCCTTCAGCCCAGAGCCTGATCCTGGAGACCCAGGATCGAGTCCCACGTCAGGCTCCCTGCATGGAGCCTGCTTCTCCCTCTGCCTGTGTCTCTGCCTCTCTCTCTCTCTCTCTCTGTATGTCTCTCATGAATAAATAAATAAAACCTTTTTAAAAAATGGATTTGGATTAGTTATAAATATGTATTGCAAACTCTAGGGCAATCACTAAAAATAGTAAAACAAAACTAAGAAACAACAACAAAAAATAAATATAGTTGATATAATAAGAAGAAGGAGAAATGGAGTCATATAAAATGTTCAATTAAAACCAAGAAAGATATAAAAAGACAAGAAGACAAAAGCAGGAATAAAGATCAATGGCAACAACAATACTGAATATGGTAGATATTAATCCAACTATATCAACAATCACATTTTGAGTGCCAATGGTCTAAATGCACCAATTAAAAAACAGAATTTGTCAGAGTGGATCAGAAAACATAACGAAACTATATGTTGTCTGCTGGAAAACCACTTTGAGTATAGACAAACATAGTTTAAAAGTAAGTGGAGGGAGAAAAATACACCACACTAACACTAATCCAAAAAAAGCAGGAGAAGCTATATTAATTTCAGACAAAACAGACTTCAAAGCAATGAAAGTTGTCGGGCATACGGAAGAGCATTATATAATGATAAAGGGGTCAAGTCTCCAAAAGATGTAACAGTCCTTAATGTGTATGCACCTAACACAGAGCATCAACTTAAGGGAGGCAAAAACTGATAGAACTGAATGGAGAAATAGATGAATCTACTATTATAATTAGAGACTTCAATATACTCCCAACTCAGGAATGGGCAGATTCAGCAGGCAGAAAATCAGTGAGGACATAGTTGAATTCAACAGCACCATCAATAAACTGGATATAATGGACATCTCTAGACTACTTCACCCAACAATAGCAGAATATACATTTGTCAAGCTAAAACAGATTCAGGGCCATAGAGCATCATAACACATTTAAAAGTATAGAAATCATACAATATTTGTTCTCAGACCACAATGGAATTAAACTAGAAATTATAATAGATAACTGAGACTAATATATTTTTTAAAGATTTTATTTATTTGAGAGAGAGTGCACTTGTGCAGAGAGAGGGGCAGAGGGAGAAGGAGAGAGAAAGAATCTCAAGTGGATTCTGGCTAAGCAAGAAGCCTGACTTAGGGCTCAGTCTCACAACTCTGAGATCATGACCCCAGCCAAAATCAAGAGTGGGATGCTCCACTGACTAAGCTACCCAGGCGCCCCTAAACAACACACTTCTAAATAACACATGGGTCAAAGAAGAAATCTCAAGAGAAATATTTTAAACTAAATGAAAATGAAAACACAACTTATTAAAATATGTGGAATGCAGCAAAAACAGCGCTTTAGGGAAGTGTATAGCACTGAGTGCACATATTCAACAAAAAAAAAGATCTAAAACCAATAATCTAAGTTTCCACGCTAGGAAACTAGAAAAAGAATTAAACCCAAAGTAAGCAGGAAAAATATAAGAGGAATTAAAACAGAAATCAATGAAATTCAAGAGGAAATAAGTAAATAAATTAAACCAAAAGGTGGTTCTTTGAAAATATCATTAAAGTGGATAAGCTTCTAGGCAGACTAAGAAAAGAAGGAAGAGGACACAAATTACTATCATAGCAGAAATAAAAGGGAAAACATCACAGATCCCATGGAAATGGACCAACTCCTTGAAAGATAGAATCTGCCAAAACTCATAGAAGAAAAGCAATCGGAAAAGGCCTATCTTTATTAAAGAAATTTAATCAGTAATGGATAGCCTTCCAAAACAGACAGCACCAGACCCAGACATTCACCAGACTGGTGAATTCTACCAAATACTTAAGGAAGAAATTATCAATTATAACAATTCCCTGCACTCTCTTTCAGAGGATATAAGCAGAAGGAATTCTTCCTAACTCATTTTTTTTTGATGCCAGCATTACCCTAATACCCAAATCAGTCAGATATAACAAGGAATGAAAACTACAATCTCTCTCATGAACATAGATGCAAAGAATCCTCAACAAAGTTTGAGCAAATCAAATCCAAAAAAGCACAAAAAGAATTATATACAACAATAACATGGAATTTATCCCAGATATGCAAAGTCTGATTCAATATTCAGCAATCAATTAATGTAGCAGTGCCTGGGTGGCTCAGTCAGTTAAGCGTCAATTCTTGATTTTGGATCAGGTCATGATCTCAGGGTCTACAGATTGAGCCCCTTGATGAGTGCCATGCTCAGGGCGGAGTCTGCGTGAGATTCTCTCTCCTTCTCCCTTCTGCCCCTGCCCTACTCATATACTTTCTCTCTCTCTCTTTCTTTCTTTCTTTCTCTCTCTCTCAAATAAATAATATCACTTAAATAAATCGATTAATATAATCCACCACATCAAGAACTGAGAGGAAAAGTCAGATGATTATCTTAATAGATGCAGAAAAGGCACTTGGCAAAATCCAATACCCATTCATGATAAAAACTCTCAGTAAATGAGGAATAAGAAAGGAACTTTCTCAACTTGATACAGGCTATCTACAAAAAAACCTACAGCTAATAGCATGTGTAATGGTGAGGAACACCAAGCTTTCCCAGTAAGATAAGGTACAAGGCAGGATATCCCCTCTCACCACTCCTTTTCAGCATCATACTGGAAGTCCTTAGTAATGCAATAAGGCAGGACTAGGAAATAAAAGGGACAGAGGTTAGGAAAGATGTAAAACTGTCTTTGTTCCTAAATGATATGATTGATCTATGCAGAAAATCCAAAAGATTCCCTAAAACTAATATACAATTACAGCAAAGTTGCCAGTTACAAGGTTAATAAACAATTGTTTTCCTATGTAGCGACGATGAACAAGTGGAATCTGGAACACAATACTATTTACATTTGCACTTGATTGAATGAAATACTTAGGTATAAATCTATCAAAATAAACAATATATGAGGAAAATACAAAGCTCTGAAGAACAAAATCAAAGAACTAAATAAATAGGTATTCCATCTTCATTCTTAGGAAGACTCAAGATGTCAGGTCCTCCCACCTTGACCTACCAATACAATGTAATCCCAGTCAAAATCCCACAAATTATTTTACAGATACTAACAAACTGATTCCAAAGCTTGTGTGCAAGTTATAAGACCCAGAATAGCCAACATATTAATGAAGGAGAAGAACAAAATTGAAAGACTGATGCTACCAACTTCAAGACTTACTATAAAGCTTTAGTAATCAAGACAGTGATACTGAAAAAAGACTATACAAATAGATCAATGGAACAGAATAGAGAGTCTAGAAATAGATCCCTATAAATATAGTCTATGGATCTTTGACAAAGGAGCAAAAGCAATATAATGGAGCAAAGGATAGTCTCTTCAACAAATGATGCTGGAACAACTAGACATGCATATGCAAAAAAAAAAAAAAATCAAGACACAGACCTTACATTCTACACAAAAAAATAAGCAAAGTGGATCACAGACCTAAATGTGAAATGCAAAACTACAAAACTTCAAGGAAATAACATAGGAGGAAACCCGGAGAACCTTAGGTATGGCAATGCCTTTTTTGATACAATGTCAAGGGTATGATTCATAAAATAAATAAATGAGGGACGCCTGGGTGGCTCAGCGGTTGAGTGTCTGCCTTCAGTGCAGGGCGTGATCCTGGAGACACAGGATCGAGTTCCACATCCGGCTCCCTGCATGGAGTCTGCTTCTCCCTCTGCCTGTGTCTGCCTCTCTCTGTGTCTCTCATGAATAAATAAATAATCTTTAGAAAAAAAAAGAAATGATAAGTTGTGCTCCATTAAAATTAAAAACTTCTGCACACACACACACACACACACACACACACAAAAAAAAAGATCGAAAGAATGAGAAGACAAGCCACAGGCTGGGAGAAAACATTTGCAAAAAACACATCTGATAAAGAACTATTGTCTCAAAATGTACAAAGATCTTAACATCTCACTAAAGAAAATATACAGATGGCAAATAAGCATATGAAAAGATGCTCCACACCATGCCACCAGGGAAATGTGAATTAAAACAACAATAAGATATCACTACCCATTTATAAGATGGCCCAAATCCAAAGCACCAACAACACCAAATGCTGGTGGGACTATGGAGCAACAGGAACTTTTATTCATTGCTGATGGGAATGCAAACTGGAACAGCCACTTTGGAAGACAGTTGGGTAGTTTCTTACAAAACTAAATATAGGGGAGCCTGGGTGGCTCAGTCAGTTAAGTGTCTGCCTTGGGCTCAGATCAAGCTCTCAGGATCTTGGCATTGAGCCCTGCCTCAGGGTCCCTGCTCAGTGGGAAGTCTGCTTCTTCTTCTTCCTCTGCCTCTCCGCCTCCCCCTGCTCTTTCTCTCTCTCTCTCTCTCTCTCTCTCAAATAAATAAATAAAATCTTAAAAACAAAACAAAACAAAAAAAGCTAAACTAGGGCAGCCTGGGTGGCTCAGTGGTTTAGCGAAGCCTTCAGCCCAGGGTGTGATCCTGAAGACCCGGGATCAAGTCCCACATCGAGCTCCCTGCATGGAGCCTGCTTTTCCCTCTGCCTGTGTCTCTGCCTCTCTCTCTCATGAATAAATAAAAATAAAATCTTAAAAAAAAAACTGAACTAAATATACTCTTCTCATATGATCCAGCAGTCACATTTCTCGGTATTTACCCAAAGGAGAGAATGTCCAAACAAAAAACTCAACATGGATATTTATAGAGACTTTATTCATAATTTTCAAAATTTGGAAGGAACCAAGATGTTCTTCAGTAGGTGAATAGATAAATGACTTGTGGTCCATCCAGACAATGGAATATTATTCAATACTAAAAAGAAATGAGCTATCAAGCCATGAAAAGACATGGAGGAACCTTAAATGCATATTACTAAGTTAAAGAATCCAATATGAAAAGTATATAATTATATGGCTCTAACCCTATGACATTTTGGAAAAGACAAAACTATAAAAAGATCAGTGGTTTCCAGGGGTGAGGAGATGAATAGACAGAGCACAGAGGATTTTCAGGACAGTGAAAATATTCCGTATGATAATAATGGATATATGTCATTATTTGTTCAAATCCATAGAATGTACAATACCAAGAAGAAACCCTATGGTAAACTATAAACTTTGGTGATTATGGTACGTCCATGTAGGTTCATCTTGGTAAAAAAATGGATCATTGTGGTGAGTGATGTTGAAAAAGGGGAAGGTTAGGCATGTGTGGGTCAGGAGTATCTGTGTTTTTCCTTCTCAATTTTGTTGTAAGCCTAACTGCTCTAAAGTTTCTTAAAACAACAAAAGAGGGCACCTGACTGGCTCAGTCAGAAGAGCATGCGACTTTTGACCTTGGGGTGGTGGGTTTGAACCTCATGTTGGGGGTAGATATAAATAAACAAAATTTAAAATTAAAATAATAAAACCACAAAAGATAAATTCTAAAGAATCTCCTTGAGTGTAGGGGCGGGAGAGTCAAAGATATTAGACAACATTAAGAATAAAATGCTTAGATCAGTCCAGAAGTTCATCATCTAACCAAGTTTCAGAGAAAATAGAGATGGTGAAATTACCTCAGACGTGAAGGACTGGTGAACAGATTTAAAACAACTACTGTATGTTCATAGAATATTACTCAGAATTAAGAGGGATGAAATGCTGATACACCTAATAACATGGATACACCTCAAAAACACATTGAGTAAAAAGACTTGAAAGAGTAGACACTGGGGCACCTGGGTGGCTCAGTGCTTAAGCATCTGCCTTCGGCTCAGGTCATGATCCCAGGTTCCTGGGATGGAGCCTTGCATTGGGTGCCCTGGTCAGCGGGCCATCCACGTGTCCTTCTGCCCTTCTCCTCCACTTGTGCTCTCTTTCTTTCAAATAAATAAATAAAATATTTTTTAAAAAATAGATACTGTATGAGTCCATTTATATGAAGTTTTAAGGCAGGTAAAACTAATCTATAGTGACAGAGTAGATTAGTGGTAACCTTGGGTGGAGGGGGATTGAATTCATGGGATTTTTGTATGTTAGGATAATCATTCTGGTGGAAGAGTGACTGGAGACAATGAGCTGAAGAGCTTATTAGGGACATGATCTTCTGGGCACATGAGATCTGTGAGATCAGTTATCATAAATGTGTTGTGGCACCCATCTGCACATTAGCATAATTTTCTCCAGAGCACCCAGTAGCTCAGGTGTGAGAAATGGAAAAGGAATGTTTGGACTAATCAATCCATAGTTAAAGTTTTATCAGCTAGAAAAAAAACTGTAGTGGAGTCAATGTACTTGTGGAGTCAAGGCAGTTGAGCATGATTAGACACAATGCTGTCTAGCCAGACAGGAAAAGATCAAAGGAGGCCTATATATTGGCAGAACAGTAAGGAGTCAGGAGATGAGAGATCATGATGATGAAGCCAGGAGTTACATGTTGGGGAAGTGAGGGAAAGGCTGTGGTCAGTGGCATATTGGAGTAATTTATGGTGATGACAAATCGCAAGTGATTTTTTAAAAAAGTATAGACAACATGGAATGAACTCTGATAATATTGTTCAGTGAAAAAGGCAAGGTACATACAAGAAAGTGTGTATAGTAGACTACCATGTAAAAGGGCAACACCACTGATGTTTATTTACTTGTATGTTAGTAAAATATTTCTGGAAAGAAATATAAGAATCTTATAATATTGGTTGACTGAAAAAAACTGGGTAGCTAGGGGACACTAGACTTTTCACTCTACTCCCTTTTGTTCCTCTTGAATATCAAATCATGTGCATGTTATTACCTATTCAAAAATATATTTAAAAAGTAAACAAAAAAAGAAAAAGAAAACATGGCATAATGAATAAAAACAATACAAAATGAGATATTTATTCTTCAAGTATATATATTAGGCATACATATTAACAAATACTACAAAGTAAGATAAATAAGCTCGGTTTGTTTAAAAATATAGGAGAAAATGTTTAAAAAGAAGAAAGAAAAACACAACACCTGGACATTCCAGATTTTATATTATTCAATGGTTAAACACTGAGCACCTATTGTTCATGCTGATCTCAAATTAGAAATGCAAAATATGGTTCTGAAGAGTGCCATTGGCACTAAAGTTTCAGTTCTGAAGAGCCATTGGCACTAAATTCCTTTGAAATATGTTCTTTATTTTGTTCTTAGTCCCTTATATTCAGTCAGCTTGCTTATACAGTATGCCTGGCACATTAAAGCAAGTCTCATATAATAATAGATTCAGCAATTACCCTGAAATGCTGTTCGTTACACTTTGTCTGATACCCTGAGATTCTGTACTCATGTGATGTCTTCTTGCAGGCCTGAAAGGTCATCATTATCCACTCAAAACACTAGATAGGGCCTGTGATACCTAAATAGAGTCACAGAACAGTTGGAGATGTCATCTGGTTATACACACATGCACACAAACACACACACACCGCATCTTTTCTGAAAGACCTGGTATCTTTTCATGCCTCAGAATTTGCCAACCATGTGTCTTCTCTACTAGTTACCTCCCTCCATGCACAACAAGCCGTCTTTTCTTTTCTTTTTTTTTTTTTTTTAAGATTTTATTCATTTATTCATGAGATACACAGAGAGAGAGAGGCAGAGACACAGGCAGAGGGAGAAGCAGGCTCCATGCAGGGAGCCGGATGTGGGACTCGATCCTCAGTCTCAAGGATCACGCCCTGGGCTGAAGGCGGCGCTAAACCGCTGGGCCACCCAGGCTGCCCAAAGCCGTCTTTTCCTTCTCAGTGCCTTACCTAGTCTTCAAAGATCTGGCCTCTACCTCACACCTCAAAGCCTGACACTGACTCTAGGGTAAAGGAACCTGAGAATGTAAGAAATCCTGTGTTTGAGCTCCCAACATCATTATGGCTCTGGTAGTTCTTGGTTTATTTAGAACTATACATTCCAAAAGAAGGGTCAAAAAAGCTTGATTTTCTTATCTCAAGAATTCCGCCAAATTTCTCTATCAGGAAGAGCTTTAGCTTGTTCCACGTAGGGGCAAGGTACATAACTAATTCACCTATACTCCATGCCTGGGCTGACAAATAAAACAAGCCACACATACGCGTTCCAGAATATCTAACCAGTCTGCTCTCCATTGAATACAGGGCCAGCCACAGAGTAGATGCTTAATGAATGCATGGACTTCAACTGAACCAAAGAATCCTTTCTATTTCCCAAAGCCACAAATCCATCATAATTCAGCCAATAAAGTATATGTACTAAAAGTTTTTGTTTTAAAAGAGGTGCCCTAAGATTCTCACTTAGGAAGTCTTTGCTCTACGGGATTTTTAACCTGAAAGTTGACTGCTTCCTGATTTTTCCACACACACACACACACACACACACACACACACACACCCTCATTTACTCTAGTGTCAGGACCAGATTTGCCTGATTAGAAAGGACTAACAGAAAAGTTAAAAATATCAATTTAACTAGTATTTCAGGATGAAAAGAACTCAGAGGCTTTCAGAGATATTTGGATTGTATTTTTCCTTTACTTTATAATCAAGTCATGCTAATATAAACCAAAAACATAACTTGAGCTAAATGCACATTTCACTCATGACTAATTACAAAGCAGGCATTTCAAATCCGCATTGAGCTAATGTTTTTAGAACAATTATTTAATTTTCAAGGTCCAATATCTGTCGAGCAAATCACCAATTTCCATTTCATTCTTATTTAATATAAAAAAATCAAATTAGTATAAAGCTATTTCACAGCTGTCTTTAAATTAAACCATAGCAAGAGCATGCAGCATTTGGGATTTGCATGGTATTGACAAATCAAACATTCTTTTTGTTCAAATATTAAAGGACACTACAAAAAGTTACATTTTACTGTTAAGTTTAAAGCTGGGCTTCATAATCTCAGATTTTAACTTGTGATTTTTCACAAGTGACTCAAATACTGAAATGTATATTTCTATAAGAACGGGTTGGCAGCAGAGCATTATATGAAACATATACATTCTTTTTAAATCAACTTTTGCAAATAAGATTTTTTAGAATCACTAGCTTAGTTATTAAAATTTTTTGTTGATAATCAGTTTTTCTTGCATTAAGTAGCAAACTGAATCCTCTAGTAGCAATGTAGACCTTCAAAGATCTTCAAAGAGAAATCAACAATCTCATTTCTTCACAGTTTGGATAAATGCTTAAAAGTGCAATTGTTGTCACAATCAGTAACATATTTGGGACAAGGCTTGGAGAATTATGTAACATTTTACTTGTATACTGGCTCTATTTTTCTCCCAAATATAATAGTTTATAGAAGTAGATTGGTCTTTTTTATTGTAAAATAATTCAAGTAAGCAATTTTCTTCATCTTTAAAATAACTATTTAATGACCTGGGTCACTGACATATTTTTTATTTTGTTATTTATTTTTTTTAAAGATTTTATTTATTTATTCATGAGAGACACACAGAGAGAGAGGTAGAGACACAGGCAGAGGGAGAAGCAGGCCCCACGCAGGGAGCCCAATGTAGGACTCTGAAGGGTCTCCAGGACCACAGCCAGAGCTGAAGGCAGCGCTAAACCGCTGAGTCACCCCAGCTGCCTGACATATTTTTTTAATTGGTAAAGACAAACACTTCATGAGGTAAAGGAGGGAAACTGAGTGGGGAAAAAATTAGAGAGGAAGACAAACCATGAGACTCCTGACTCTGGGAAACAAACAAAGGGTTGCAGAAGGGGAGGCAGGTAGGGGGATATAACTGGGTGATGGGCATTAAGGAGGGCATGTGATGAGCACTGAGTGTTATGCTGTATGCTGGCAAATTGAATTTAAGTATAGTTTTTTTTTTATAAGACATACAGTTCATGGTTATTAATTATAATCAAGCTCTTGCCATTTTTCCATATAGAATGAATAAATGTTCCTTTGTTAATGTCTAAAAATCATACAACAAACAGATTAACTTAATATATATACATGTTAGCAATGATTATCTGTGGGTAGTGGATCCCTACGTGCTTTTGGTTTTCTATTGTATACTCTTTTATGTTTTCCAAACTTTCTGCAAAGAGAATGTATTCTTTCCATAATAAAAAAAATTTAGGAGTGACATTAACAAGATGGTGACACAGGCTCTTCCTGATTTTGCTCCCCCTCACAAAAAGAACAACTGTTCAAGAACAAGACATTACTGAGAGAATCTTAGAACACAAAGGTGAGACTAAAAGCATCCCCTGCCACACAGAGACTAAGACAGACTGCATTAGAAGAGAAAGAAATGGCTATGTGTTGACCACATTGCCCGTCCCCCAGGCCAGCATACCAGCACATGGAGAGGTCTGCCCTGAGCCTCTGGATCTTCCAGTCTCTCTAAAAGAGACCCAGGAGGGACAACTAGTCATCCCTAGCACTGTGGGTCACTTTAAGGGAGCCCTACGCTGGTCTCACACCATGGGTACTATAGGGGAATCTGCAGGACCCAGCCACTGGGAATCTGAAAGAAACAAAGGCGAGAGGGTCTTATGATAATTAGCACAGGCAGACTGAGTTCACACCTGCAGTGGCCAACTAGTAATCTCAACCAGGGGGTTTGCTTATCTGTAGAACCAAGACCAGGCCACACTCTGGCCGGGGAATTCAGCAGTACAGACCTGCCTAATTTGGTTCCTCAAATGAGTTCTGCCACCCCTAAAGCTGGGCTAACCCCAAGCCCAGATCAAGGAGCTAACCACAGCTCCACCTGCTGTGGAGTGTCTTATCCATCTGATCAGAAGCACCGGCAACAGCTCCTGGAATCTGTGCAGTCCAGCAGCAATAATGCGGAGAAGTGGGCCAGCAGAGCTGATTGCCCCCAGAACAAAGCCAGTACTTGGAGTGGAGTGTTCCTATGCTACACACAAGCAGAGGAGTTAATTTCCAAACTTTCTGCAAAGAGAATGTATTCTTTCCATAAGGAGCCCATCCCCTTCCGACTCAGACAAAGGAGCTTCAACATAGCCCCATCCCTGGAACAGTGTGTTATGACCCCACTGACCAGCAGGGATGTGACAACCCCTGGAAACTGTGTGGCCCAGCAGCATTCAAACCACGCGGTATGCTGGAGAGCCAATAGTTTGACAAGCAAAGCCAGTGGCCCTGTTCAGTTGGGAAACTCGGGATACTGGTTGGCTTGAGTTAAGACAACAAAGAGCTTTAGCAGCTTTAAAGCTCCTTCTCCCACTGCATCTGAAAATCTAATTCTTAGCCCTGTTCACGGCTAAATACAGCCTTCAGCTGACCAGACAACCTAACTCCATTAACAGGACTGCTTACTCTGGCACTAGAGCAGAGCACAGCCCAGGCTTCCGCCATCTGCAGAGAAAAATCAGTGGCTTCACCTGACCAGGGAATTCAGTGAACACTCTGGCCCGATTTGGGTTCCTAAACAATGAGCAGTATAGGCCCTGGATCCTGTCCTGCTGCCCTGCCAGGGCAGGGAAGCTCACTCATAGCCCCACCCAGCAATGAATGTACACCTAGCCTCAACCATGTAATACGCCTTACCTAAAGATCAGGCAACTTCAGAGACCATCCTACAGCCTCACTTGGGTCAGCAGTTCTAACCAACCGTTCTCCACCCGGGGCACGATCCCTTTTTTTGTCCGCAGGGGGGATCATGGCAACCGGGTTCGAGTCCCGCAGCCGCCCCTCCAGCTTGCGCCTTGTTTGCCGTCACCATGGAAACCTTCTCCCCTGCCCCCGCCCGCCTCATGGCCTGGGTGGGGCTTCGGGTGGGGCGGGGCCAGCAGCGCCGAGTTTCCCCTCAGCCTCCGCGAAGAATTCTCCTCGGGCTTCATTGATCAGGGTTAGCGGGTCCCCTTGATGCTGCTGGAAGCACCGCAAACAGGAACTGAGTCCCCGCGCTGCAGCTCGCTGGCAGTTCCAATGAGTGCATGGTCACCTTCACTGGCCGCCAGTTTTGTCACCATTATTGATCCCGCTCCTTTCCTTGAACGAGTCAGGGATTCCTCTGCCTGTCACGGGGCTTGTAAATAGCATCACGAATGGCGACCGACCACCCATCAGTCGGTCAGTTTCCTACTGCTGGAAAATCCTCAGCACCAAATCCTCAGCACTCACCCAAAAGTAAACAATAGCATGCCCCACCTGCCCAAGGACAATATCAAGAAATCCAAACTGAGCTGACTGGTGAAGAACTGTCTCTGCCAAAGCAAATATGTAAAGACTGGAAGAGGAGCCTGATTTCTCAAATGTATAGATACCAACATAGGGAATCAAGGATTTTGAAAAAAAAAAAAAAAACAACTTGAAAAATCAAGTAAATATGACACCATCAAAGAAAGTTAATAAAGCTACAATAATTGACCCTAAAGAAACAGAAATCTATAAATTTCAAAGAATTCAGAATAATTCTCTTAAAGTTTAGTGAACTACAAGAAAACATAGACAACTAAACAGAATTAGGAAAACAATGCATTAAAGAAAAAAC
Organism: Vulpes lagopus; assembly: GCF_018345385.1. Lineage (NCBI taxonomy): Eukaryota > Metazoa > Chordata > Mammalia > Carnivora > Canidae > Vulpes > Vulpes lagopus. The sequence goes on from NC_054829.1 coordinate 108,336,277, forward strand.
AACCCAAGAAGTTTGACAAGAAAATAGCAACCATCAAACAGGAAACCAGACTCCCCCCCCCTGCCATTTTTAAGACTTTTAAACTAGGATTGTAATTGTTGGTGAGATTTACACTGTTTTTATAGTATTAATTAGCATTCTTTTAGTTATGTTCAAAGAACTTCCTCTAGCATTTCTTTTTCTTTTTAGATTTATTTATTTATTAATGATAGACATAGAGAGGCAGAGACACAGGAGGAGGAGAAGCAGGCTCCATGCCAGGAGCCCGACGCGGACTCGATCCCTGGTCTCCAGGATCGCACTCTGGGCCAAAGGCAGGCGCCAAACCGCTGAGCCACCCAGGGATCCCCCCTTTAGCATTTCTTATAAGGCAGATCTGGTGCTAATAAAGCCCCTAGGGCTTTTGTTTGTTCGGGAACTCTAATCTTTCTTTTTTTTTTCTTTTTTTAAAGATTTTATTTATTTATTCATGAGAGAGAGAGCGAGGCAGAGACACAGGCAGAGGGAAAAGTAGGCTCCATGCGGGAGCCCGACGAGGGACTCGATCCCGGGTCTCCAGGATCATGCCCTGGGCTGAAGGCGGCACTCAACTGCTGAGCTACCGGGTCTGCCCTCTTTTCTTTTCTTTTAATACTTATCTATCGGAGAGAGAAAGAAAGCAAGGGAGGGAGAGGGGCAGAGAGAGAGGGGGAGAGAATACGAAGCAGATTCCATGCTGAGCATGGAGCCCAATGTGGAGCTCCACCATGGCCTGAGCCAAAATCAAGGGTTGGATTCTTAGCCAACTGTTTCTGAAGAACTTCACTAGGTATAAAATTATTGGTTGTCAGTTCTTTTCTTTTGATATTTTGAATATGCCATCTCATTCTCTCTTGGCCTGAAAAGTTTCTGTTGAGAAATTTGTCAATAGTCTAATGGAAGTTCCCTGGTATGTAACTTCTTTTTTTTCTCTTGCTGCATTTAAAATTGTCTTTGACTTTTGACAACTTAATTACAATATGTCTCAGTGTAGCCATTCGGGTTCAACCTTCTTGGGGTCCTTTGGGTCTCATGGATCTGAATGTCCATTTCTCTCCCACAGGGTCTCTGATTGCTTTAACTATATAGTTTCTGTCCTTTTCTCTTTCTCTTCTCCTACTGGAATTCCCATAATGTGAATATTGTTTCTTTTCATCGTGTGTCATAATTCCCATAGGGTTTCTGCACTTTTTTTCATTCTTCTTCGTTTTTGCTCCTCTGACTGGATAATTTTCAATATCTGTTTCAATGTCCTCTATGTCACAAATTCTTCCTTCTGCATGGCTAAGTCTACTTTTGAAACTATTGAATTCTTCAGTTTAGTTATATTTTTTAACTATAGACTGCTGCTTTGTTTTTTTGTTTCAGATGGTGCCTACTTCCTTGTTGAACTTGTTTTATTTATGCATTGTTTTCCAAATTTACATGTGCACTAAAAGGATCAGTCACCATAATCAAGTGAGATTTATTCCTGGAATGCAAGGATAGTTCAACATATAAAAATCAGTGTGATACACTGCAAAAATAGAATGAAAGGAAAGGATTTTATAATTTTAACAGATGCAGAAAAACCATATGACAAAATTCAGTATCCATTCACAACAAATTCTTAACAAATTAGGCATATAGGAACAGAGCTCAACATAATAAAGGCTTTATATGACAAACCCACAGCTAATATCATACTCTATAATGAAAGGCTGAAAGCTTTTCCTCTAAGATCAGGAACAAGACAAGGGTACCTCCTCTCACCACTCCTATTGAAGTGGTACTGAAGTTAAGCTAGGAGAATAAGGCAATAAAATTTTTTTAAAAAATTAAAAAAGGAAAAGGTATTGGAGTTGGGAACAAAGAAGGAAAAATGTCTCTGTTGCATATGACATGACATATATAGAAATCCTAAAGACTGAACAAAAACCTGTTTGATCTAATCAATAAATTCAGGAAAGCTGCAGAATACAAAATTAACACACAAAAATCAGTGGTGTTTCTATAACTAAATTTTCTGAAAAAGAAATAAAGATTGATCTCAACTATAATTGCATTAAAATCAATGAAATACTTAGGAATAAATTTAAGGAGGTAAATGATCTTTACTCTGAAAAGTACAGGACATTGATGAAAGTAATCAAAGAACAAATATATGGAAAGGCTTCTCTTGTTCATAGGTTGGAAGAATTAATATTGTCAAAATGTCAAAACTTACCTAAAGCCATCTATAGATTTAATATAATCTCTATCAAGATTCTAATGGCTTTTTTTAAAAAATCAAAGTAGATAAAACACTCCTACAATTTATATGGAACCATACAAAATTAGGAAGTGTGATGCCTCCTGCTTTTTTCTTTCTCCACAAAAGACCCCAAATAGCCAGAATTCCTGAGAAAGAACCAAGCTGGAGGCATTACACTTCCTAATTTCAAGCTATCCTATTAAAGCTGTGGTCATCAAAACAGCATGGTACTGGCACAAAAACAGACAAGTAGACTAATGGAACAGAATCAAGAGCTCAAAAATAAACCCAAGCTATACAGTCAATAGTTGACAAGGGAGCAAAGAATACCAATAGAGAAGAGACAATCATTTCAATAAATGGTGCTGGAATAACTGGATAGTCACATATAATGAAAGAAAACTGGACCCATATATTACAATACCCACAAAAATTAATTCAAAATGGATTAAAGATTTAAATGTAAGACCTGAAACCATAAAATCCTAGAAGAAAATATAGGAATAAATTTCCTTCCTTGACATGGACTTTGGTAATGATTTTTTGTTGCATAAGCAACAAAATAAAAAACAAGTGGGACTACATCAAACTAAAAGTCTTCTGCACAGCAAAAGGAACCCTCAACAAAGTGAAAAGAACATCTACAGAATGGGAAAAAATATTTGCAAGTCATATCTGATAAAGAGTTAATATCCAAAATGTATAAACAACCTATACAACTCAGTAGCCACAAAACAAATAACCCAGTTTTAAAAATGGGCAAAAGACCTAAAAAATATTTCTTCAAAGACTTATGAAAGGCCAAAGGTACATGAAAAGATGCTCAACATCACTAGTCATTAAGGAAATACAAATTAAGACCACATTGAGATGTCTCCTCAGGTCTGTTCGAATGGCCAGGATTAAAAAGACAACATATGCCAGTGTGAATGTGGAGAAAAGAGAACCTTTGTGCACTGTTGCTTGTAGGATTATAAATTGATACAGCCACTATGGAAAACAGTATGGAGTTTCCTCAAAAATTTAAAAAATAGAAGTACCATATGATCCAGCAACTATGCTTCTGGAAATATATACAAAGGAAATGGAAACTCTAACTCAGAAAGGTATCTGCACCCCTATCTTCATAGCAGTGTTATTTATAATAGCTTAGACATGGAAACAACCTAAGTGTCCACTGATGGATGAATGGATAAGGAAGTTATGATATAGGGGCATCTGACTGGCTCAATCAGTGGAGGGTGTGAGTTTAAGCCCCACATTGGATATGGAGCTTACTTTAAAAAAAAATAGGAGTTGTAATCTATCTATCTATATGAGTATTATTCAGCCATAAAAAATTAGAAAACCCTACCATTTGTGACAGCATGCATAATGCTAAGTAAAAAAAGTCAGACAAAGACAAATACTGTATGAGCTCACTTACATGTGGCATATTTTAAAAATTTTTTGGTAAGATTTTTTTTTAAAAATTGAAAGAGAGCAAGATATGAGCAGGGGGAGGGACAGAGGGAGAAGGAGAAACAGACTCCCTGCTGAGCAAGGAGCCCATTGTAGGCTTTGATCCCAGGACCCTGGGGTTATGACCCGAGCTAAAGACAGACACTTTAAGCCACTGAGTCACCCAGGCACCCCTATACATGGAATATTAAAAACCAAAAAACCAAACTCCTAGAAAAAAACATTGGACTTGTGATTACTAGAAGTGGAGTGTAGAGGGAGGAGGAATTAGAGGAAGGTGGTCAAAAGGTACAGAGTTCCAGTCATAAATAAGTACTAGGATGTAATACACAACACAATGACTACTGCTAACACTGCTGTATGATAGACAAGAAAGTTGATGAGCTAATATATCCCAACAGTTCTCATTACAAGGAAAATATTTTCCTTTTTTCCTTTCTTTTTATTGTATCTATATGAGGAGATTGATGTTAGCTGAATCCACTGTGGTAATCATTTCACAATATATGTGAATCAAACCAACATATTGTGTGTCTTAAACTTATGCAGTGATGTATGTCAATTATTTCTCAAAACTGGGGGAAAAAAGAGTAGTCTAAATAAGTGAATTATTATTTTTACAGTAGAATATTAAACAGGAATGAGAATATTAAAAGCAATCAATATTCAAAACATGTGAATCAATCTTATGAGAATATTTAATAAATCAGATGTAAAAGCATAATGTGATTCCATTTATAAAAAGTCTGCACGTGATAACACACATTACAAATATGTTTTTAGAAATTATGATATCCTGAGAATAACAGTATAGTATCACTGAGGTGACATGAAGAGGCTTCCTTGATGTTGATTATGTTCCATGAAGAGAGTGCTTGTTATAAAGATATATTCACTTTGTGAAAATTCACTTAGCTATATACTTGTAATTTATGTACTTTTCTATATATGTGTATTAAAAAATACTTCAAAAAAATCTATTATATAGTCCATATGCCAATAACTCCTGTGTGAATAAATGCACAGGAAAAAGACTAGAAGGACATGACCCAGAGGTAGTCTTTCACTCATTCATTTGTTCATTCATCCAGCAGATACTTAATGAGCATTTGCTATACCAGGTATTTGCTGGGTATTGGCTATGGCCAGGTACTGGGCACGGGCACTGCTATCTCCAGGAGTGAATTTCTAGTGTTTTTCTTTTTATACTTCTAAAAAGTTTTATTGTGAATGTGTTCATTTATAAAGTAACAGGACATTATATATATATATATATATATAAAATATATAAATGTCTATTTATACATAATATATTTTATATTTACTATATATATAAATATATATTTAATATATTTGTTACAATATATTAAATAAATATAATATATATTTAAGATTTTATCTACTTACTCATGAGAGACACAGAGAAGCAGAGGGAGAAGCAGGCTTCCTGCAAGGAGCCTGATGTGGGACTTGATCCCAGATCCTGGGATTATGCCCTGAGCCAAAGGCAAGATGCTCAACTGCTGAGCCACCCAGGCATCCCTATATATATTTATTTTTAAAAGATTCTAATAGAGCTATATACTTTAGAAAGTAGTATATTAATACAACTCTGTAGCCATGTTCTAATAGATGAATTTTTAGATATTTATTTTTGAAGTAACACTGGTATTCTCCAGGAAGGCTTTTCCATGCCCTTTGTAAAATTTATTCCTTTAGCAAACAGAAACCATAATTTTTAGAAAAAAATGTATTTTTATTAGTAGGATTTTATATTACCTTCAACATCTGCCTATCTATAAAGTAAGTGCATTTTTTTGAAGAGCAAATTTTTTATATGTGGCTATTTAATTATATTTAAATATTATAAAGTTTTTTAATAACAACGTTTTAGGCTAATAAAAAATATAGAGTATAAAATGAATTTGAATTTATATAAATACAAATTATCTATACCATATCTTTTGTGAATGTGATTTATCTTTAGATTTATCTTTTTCACTTTTTTTCTGCTTTTCTTCTGCTCGTTTTTCAAAATACTCTTTAATAAGATGGTTCAGCTGTGGTTCACACTGGCTTGCATGTTGTAATCCATCTCCCCTTCCTTAAAAAGATATAAAACATAAGACAATATTTCATAGTGGTCCCCTACTATTTCAGTCATTTCCCACAGTGGCAAATACAGGGCTGCTCCCACCTGAACCACTTCAAGTGCTAACTCAAGGTCAGTTGTTTTGTTTTGTTTTTTAAAGATTAATTTATTTGAGAAAGAACATGGGTGGGGGTGAGGGGCAGAGGGAGAGGAACAAGCGGACTTCCCACTGGGCAGAGAGCTCAATATGAGGCTCAATCCCAGGATCCTGAGATCATGACCTGAACTGAAGTCATATGCATAACTGACTCAGCCACCCAGGTGCCCATCAAAAGTCAGTTTTAATTCAAAATGCTTGTATTAAACATATTTTTATTTTACCTTCACAGTGTTGGATTACACGTCCCCAGAGTCGATTTTTCCGCAAACAGGCTAAATTTCCCACGATCAATAAATGCCTCCTTCCTCTGGTCAGTGCAACATTCATTCTTTTTTCTGAATCAATAAATCCTACTTGTCTTGTCCTTACACAGGACAGAATAATGATCTCCTTTTCAGCTCCCTGAAAAGCATCTACTGTGGATACCTGCACAGCTTTAATATCAGGATTGTCAAAGTCCATGGCACTGAGTAAATGACAAAGCTATGGAGGAAAGAAGGAAGAGATCATACAGGGGAGGGAACATGAAGAACTTCAGCCCTGAACCTATTCACAGCAACCATTTTTATTTAACTGGTAATGGGAAATTTTCATTTTCTTTTTTTATGATTCGCACAGATTTGGTAGAAAGTTTCTAAAGTGATACACAAATAACTAGGGGAAAATATAAATTAGGAAACAAAATCAAATTGATGATTTATCTATTGCTGGGGAATTTATCTGGATATGCTAATTCAGAGCTGACAAACTAATAAGATGAAAAATATTTTTTTAAAAAGCAAAAAGTAGCTAGGAGTAATTGGCTTATGTGTACATTAATATCTGGTATCTATCTTTGATTAGTAAAATGAAATCATAATGAAAGAACATTTTGGAAAACAAAAATTGAATCCCATCTGTCCCAAAACACAAAGCACACACTGTATCTTCTTCCCTCTAATTTGTTTATTTGCATTTTCGCCCCAACAGCTGTAAACTGAATTTAATTAAACCTTGTTAGGTTTACATTTAATTATACAGAAAAAAAGCCAGAACAGACAAAAATCAGAATTTTAAAAAATATGTTAACTATACTCCCAAAAGTTTTTAAGCACCAAACCAAACCACTACAAATGCAATATCAAAAATTATTTAACATAAAATTATAGTATTTAATATATAAGTACCATACTATGTAATACAAACCTTGTACATCTGGGATTTGTATAATGTTATCACCCCAATCATAGAGCCCGCTATCCCACTCGCAATCAGTGATTGAATCAGCTTGAGTGTAAAAGCAGCTTCTGCCACATTATGAAAGCTGTTATCTCTTTCAATCTGGAATAAGAAACAGATCCTAAATTGTATTTCCCAGAAAGGCTATGGAAAGACCACAAAAACCATATAAACAGCAATAGTAAAATTAAAGCAGGAAACTCAACCATGTTGACTCTCATTAACATTAATGTCATTTACCTGTTCCAGTCCTTTAATGTTATAGAAACATAGTGTTGGGAGCCATTCCAATAAAGGGCCCCTCTCTGTTTCGGAAATGCCATCCACAAGGTTTCCTTCATAAAACAGATCATTAGAGATAGCACTGATTGCAGGGTGACAACGGTACTGGGTTCTCAACAGAACTGGCTTATGGCCCTAAGAAATTTAAATGCAGAAAAATAAAAAATTGAAGCATTTTTTTCTGCAGGGAAAAAAAAAATAACATTTTAAAATTTAAAAGTATCACCACATTGCACTCGTAGAGAATGAATTACAACCATGATGAAATAGACTATAAATTTTTTAATTACTTAAAATAGTTTTATGGTAAACTATTATTATACCACAAAATTATAAAATATAAAACATGTCAAATCTTCAATTTATTATCTAATAAGTTTGGCACCTAACATAACCTAGGTTTCATAACCTATGCAGAGTTGGACTGACACTAATTGAAAAGGAATCTTAAAAAAAAAAAAAAAAAAAGAAAGTGTTGTTGATAACTCATTTCTTAATTTTGCTCCATGGGCACAAGCCATCTCTCATTTTGAATCTTCAAAGAAGTTTCCAATTTTGTTAGTGCACCATAAAATCCATATTCCATCTATTTTAGGATTCTTCTAGAGCATGCTCTTTCTTTGAAAAATCTTCCATAGCCCTGTTTGAACATTTCGAATAACAGCAAGGTACTCTAATAATAATAACACATAGTAAAAGGCAGGATTAATGATCACATAGATGAGGTATTTTTTATAGGAGAAAAACAGTAAAAAAAAATCTTTTTAATATAACAGCATGCATAGTATGCTAGCATTTGTTAAAAGAGGGAAAATAAAAAAGAGGGAAATATTTTATGTATTTGCTTACATTGGCATAAATTATCACTAGAAGGATACAAGAAAAAGGTGACAGTTGCTTTGGAGGAGAGAAACTGAGTTGTTGGGGGATAGCAGTGAAAGTCTTCACTCTACTTTTTGGGTTCTCTTCATAAATTCTGAATCACGTGACTATGTTAACCTATTCAAAAACGTTCTGGGATGGCTGGGTGGCTCAGTGGCTGAGCATCTGTCTTGGGCTCAGGGCATGATCCTGGGATCCAAGATCAAGTCCCGCATCAGGCTCCCTATAGAGAGAGCCTGCTTCTCCCTTTGCCTGTATCTCTGCCTCTCTCTCTGTGTGTCTCTCATGAATAAATAAATAAATCTTTTAAAAAGAAGTTTTAAGAATCTAAATAATTTTTTAAATTAAGGTTTTTTAAAAGCCACTGGAAAGATCTGGCTCAAAAGAATCTTAACACTGACATGGAAGGGGTAGAAAGCTGTGCAATTCAGTTACAATTAAAATCTCAAGACAATTGAAAGCTTGAGTCTTCACAAAATTGAGTACCACTCAACTCAAAACTCAAATCAACTTGAAACTCAGTGTAAGGGGAAACTTCTGAAGAAGGTAGAATAAAACTGCCTTGCAGAATCCATTCTCTAATATCTAAAGGAACGAAGATAACAAAGTACTAAAAACAACAAAGAAAAAAATTAGTAGCCAAGCAACAGATAAAGGTTTATAGCCAACCCAATGCCATAAACTTTAAAAAGTACTTGTCATCAAGAAAGAAAATTTTAAGTGGAAGGGAGGAATGCAGTACAGATCTTCCTTGACTTATGATGGGATAACAACCTGAAAAACCCATAAACTGAAATTATCAAAAGTCGAAATGTATTTAATACATTTACCCCATGGAACACCATAGCTTAGCCTAGCCCACCTTAAACACGCTCAGGATACTTACATTAGCATACAATTGGGCTAAATCATCTAACACAATGCCTAATTTATAATAAAGTGTTGGAATATTTCAAGCGACTTACTTAATACTGTACTGAAAGTGAAAAACAGAATGGTTATATGGGTGCAGAATGGTTATAAGAGTATGAGTTGTTTATTCTAATGATCATGTGACTGACTGGGAGCTGTAGCCCAGCATCATGAGAGAGGATCCTACCACATATTGTTAGCCTGGGAAAAGATCAAAATTCAAAATTCAAAGTAAACATCAAACTGAGAGGACACCTGAAATCCAGGAATATTCCTCATCTGGGAAAGGGACAATATCTCCAACCGTGTGGAGTTAATCCTGGTACAGGATATACAACAAAACCTTAGAAATGAGAGAGTGCATGTAAGCTAAAAAAGACAGCACATATTCTTAATTTAGTTCTGTTCCAATCCCATCCCTACAATACTCCACTACCACCATATTTTCAGGATACTAAGAAAATAGAGAATATAGAATACAAATCTGAGGGAGCTACCCAAGCATGAACATCAAGAAATCAAATAGTAATGGCAACTATACAAACATACTATAGCTTCTCTCCCCAAATTAATGAAATAAAGGAAGACAATGAAAACGATATGTATATAATCCAGCCTAGACAAACTATAACCAAGAAGCAAGAAAATTTTCAAGTATTCAAGCTTTAGAATATAATCAGAATATAACTGAATGAAATAAAATCTCAGAGGTCAGATGATGAAAAAGATAAGAAGATTAAAAAGGAAATTTTAATCCTAAAGAAACAAAGTAATTTTCTAAATAGTATTATTAAAAAATGAACAAACTAAGAGCAGCAAAGAACAAATAGGATTTCTTCATAAAACTCACTATAACCAAATTAAAAACTCAATGCAACTTCAAACTCAATGTAAGGGGAACAGACATAGTAGAACGGCTTCACAGATAATAAAGATGAAACCAAAGTAACATAAATGGAAGACAAATAAAGACACCCAATATAAGAATAACTTGGAGACTTCTTTGTTTTAGAATGAATGTGTCCCCCACTTCAGTTCCTATGTTGCAGCCCTAAACCTCAAAGTGATGGTATTTGGAGGTGAGACCTTTGGAAGGTAATTAAGTTTAGATGAGATCATGAGGATGGGGTCCTCATGAAAGATTAGTCTCATTATAAGAAAAGGAAGAGGCCAGAGTTTTCTCTCCACCATGTGACGATACAGCCAAGAGAGTTCTTATCAGGAAGCAAATCTGAAGGTACCTTGACATTGGCCTTCCCAGCCTCCAGAACTGTGAGAAATGTCTGTTGGTTAAGCCACCCAGTATATGGCATTTTGTTATAGCATGCTGCACAGACTAAGCTACTGATAGAGAATTCAACAGGTGGAACGAAAACCTTTCATGAAACAAAGAAAGAAAAGAATCTCCATTTTGAGAGAACTTACATGATAGAATGATTAGTTACAGAAAGCTCCACACTGAGATATACAGTAGTGAATTTTACCAACTTCAAGGTTATAAAAAGTTCTTGCATCCAGGTAGAAAAAATTGTAACAAGGGGAAAATAATCAGGCTGGTCCTAAAATTCACAGTAATAGCAACAATTCAACAAGTCAAAGGACCATTTACATTTAAAGGCAATAGACATTTTGAAACAAAAAGAACTCAGGAAAGTAGGCATCTATGAGCCATTATTAAAAACAAACAAAAAACTGATGAAGTCCAAGGCACCCAGGTGAAAAGATGTAGTGAATTTTTTAAAAATAGAACTGATTCTAAATAATTGTACAAATTATGATTGTAAAACGAAAAGACTAATGATTTAACTAAAACATAGAAACATGGAAGGGATAAGAAAGGAAGGGAAAGCACAAGAACGCTAATATCTCTACCTTTTAGAGCAAAGAAATCAATCTGTCTAAAATCTCTTGTGAGAGGATCTTTTAGGAAAAAATATCTCTTATGGGTAACGAAATATTTATTTGACATTTAATCATTTCTAGTTTCATTTCAGCTTTTCTACCTCTGCTAAGAAAGTACAGATTACTGAAAGTTGAAACAGGGACGCCTGGATGGCTCAGTAGTTGAGCATCTGCCTTTGGCTCAGGGCGTGATCCTGGAGTCCCAGGATGGAGTCCCACATTGGGCTTCCTGCATGGAGCCTGCTTCTCCCTCTGCCTATGTCTCTGCCTCTCTCTGTGTGTCTCTCATGAATAAATAAATAAAATCTTTAAAAAAAACAAAACAAAACAAAACAAAAAACTTCCCAAACTGAATTGCAAAGAGTAAAAAAAAAAAAAAAAAGAAAGAAAGTTGAAACAGCAAAATAACCCCTTAAGTGCAACTTAAACTATCAACAATGAAAAATAAATAAATAAATAATTAATAATAAATAAACTAGCAACAATGATAACAATGATTTCTTTTGGCAACAGATATTCTATAATCCTTTTGGTTCTAATATTTTAATCTTCTGCTTATCAAAATAGCTTGATTTAGATTATTGCATCAAAACAATAGTAATATTACATAGCTAAGAAAATTGAGGTATATACATACAATGAAGTATTATTCAGCCATAAAACTTAATCATATAGACCAATGGAATAGAATAGAGGGCCCAGAAATAAACTCACACATAGTCAACTGATTTTTGACAAGCATGCCAAAACCATTCAATGGGTAAGGATAGTTTTTCAACAAATGGTGCTGGGAAAAACAGCACCATTTCTACATGGAAAATAAAAAAGTTGGACTGTACCTTATACCATATACAAAAACTAACTCAAAATGGATCAAAGAATTAACTGTAAGAGCCAAAACTATAAAACTCCTAAAAGAAAACATTGGGGGAAATCTGTATGACACTGGACTGGGCAACAATTTCATCTCTATGACACCAAAATCACAAGCAACACAAGAAAAAAAAAATAGATATATTGGACTTCATCAAAATTACAAACTTTTGTGTGTCTAATGATACTGTCAAGGGGTGCCTGGGTGGCTCACTTGGTTAAGTGTCCAACCCTTGATTTTGGCTCAGGTCATGATCTCAGTGTGGTGACTATACCCCATGTAAGGCTCTGTACTGGCCTAGAGCATACCTAAGAGTCTGTCTCTCTGGACACCTGGGTGGCTCAGGGAGTGATCCTGGAGTCCCAGGATCGAGTCCTTCATCAGGCTTCCTACATGGAGCCTGCTTTTCCCTCTGCCTGTGTCTTTGCCTCCCTCTCTGTGTGCCTCTCATGAATAAATAAGTAAAATCTTAAAAAAAAAAAAAAAAAAAGAGTCTCTCTCTCCCTCTGCCAACCCCCCTAACTTGCTCATGTGTTCTCTCTCTCTCTCAAAAAAAAAAAAAAGAAAAAAAAAAGATATTGTCAAAAGAACAAAAAACTACCTAAGAATGGAAGAAAATATTTGCAAACAATGTATCTGATAAGGATTTAATATCCAGGATATATAAAGAATACATAAAACTCAACATCGAAAAAACAAACATCCCAATTCAAAACTGGGTAAAACACTTGAATAAGCATTTTTCCGAAGATAGGTGCATGAAAAAATGCTGTGTCATTAGGGAAACCACAATGAGATACCTACTTTCACACCCAATGAGAATTATTATTTAAAAAACCCAAGAAACATAAAACAAAAAAACAAACACTGGTGAAGATGTGGAGAAATTGGAACATTTTGTCGGGAAATTGCTGTTGGGAACGTAAATCGTGCAGCTGATATGGAAAACAGTTTGGTGGTTAAACATAAAATTAAGGATTTGGAGAAAGGAGAACACTCGTGCACTGTTAGTGGGAATGCAAACTAGTGCAGCCACCCTGAAAAATCATATGGAGGTTCCTCAAAAAGTTAAAAAATAGAAATACCCTATGATCCAGGGTATTTGCACTTGTGAATATTTACCCCCAAAATACAAAAACATTAATTCAAAGGCATACATGCACCCCAATGTTACCAAATTATGGAAACAGCCCAAGTATCCACTGACTAATGAACGGATCAAGAAGTGGTATATATAATACAGCAGAATATTACTCAGCCATAAAAAAAAATGAAATCTTGCCATTTGCAATGACATGAATAGAGCTAGAGAATATAATGGTAAGTAAAATAAGTCAGTCCGAAGAGACAAATAACATATGATTTCACTCCTATGTGAAATTTAAGAAACAAAACAAATGAGCAAAGGGAAAATAGAGAGAGAGGCAAACCAAGAAACACTCTCAACTACAGAGAACAAACTGATGGCTACTAGAGGGGAGGTGTGTAGGGGGATGGGTTAAACAGGTGATAGAGATTAAGGAGGGCACTTGTGAGAAGCACCCAGTGTTATATGGAAGAAATGAATTACTAAATTGTACACCTGAATTTTAACCAAGTGAATTTGAATAAAAACTTAAAAACTAAACTGAGAATGGAAAAAAAAAAACCAAACTGAGAATGGATTAAAAAAAAAACCATTAAATTATTATATGATCTAGTTGTAGCACAAACAGGTATTTGTATACCAGTGTTTATAGCACCATTATTCACAATACCTGAAAGATAGAAACAACCTAAACATCCATCCATAGATGACTGGATAAATAAAATGTGGTATTATACACAATGGAGTATTATTTGGCCTTAACAAGGAATGAAATTCTGACACATACTACAACATGGATGAACCTTGAATGTACTTATGCCAAGTAAATAAGCCAAACACAAAAGGACAAATATTGTAGGATTCTATTTATATTAAATACCTATAGCAGGCAAATGCATAGAGGCAGAAAGTAAAATAGAGGTTATCAGTTCAAGAAACAAGGGCATTAAACAATGGATACAAAGTTTCTGTTGGAATAATGGAAAATGTTCTAGAAACGAATAGGGTGATGATTGCACTACATTGTGAATGTACTTTTAAAAAAATGTAATATATTACTGACATATGCTACATTATGGATAAACCTCAGAAACACTGTACTAAGTGACAGAAGCCAGGCACAAAAGGTCACATATTGTATAGATTCCAAGTTGTATGATATGAAAGTTGTGAGACTATATGATATAAAATCTCCTGAATAGATAAATCTATACAGACTGAAAACAGACTGGTGGTTCCAGGGGCTAGAGGAAGGAGTGAATGAAGAGTAACTGCTAAATGGGTATGGGGTTTTATTTTAGGGTAATAAAATGTTTTGAAACTAGAGAGAGATCATTGTTACATAGTACTGTGAATGTACTAAATGCCACTGACTTATTCACTTTAGAGTAGTTAATTTTATGTTATGTGAATGTGACTTCAATTTAAAAATATATTAATAATTAATTTAAAAGATTCTTTTAAATATGTAGCAGCACTCTACAACAGCTCTACAATAGGGGACATGGATAATAGAGACATTATAGAATTTTTTAAAATTTTAGAGCAAAAGCAATGTATTTATTACCCACTGCTAAAGTACATAGGGAAAAGATTCATTTTATTAAAAGGGCACTTAACTTAAAGAGTTCTACTAATCTTTAAGAGGGGTACTTTCTGGGGCAGCCCTGGTAGCTTAGCAGTTTAGTGCTGCCGTCAGCCCGGGGTGTGATCCTAGAGACCCAGGATCGAGTCCCATATCAGGCTCCCTGCATGGAGCCTGCTTCTCCCTCTGCCTGTGTCTCTGCCTCTCTCTGTGTGTCTCTCATGAATAAATAAATAAAATCTTTAAAAAAAAAAAAAAAAAAGAGGAGTACTTTCTAAACAATTCCAGTTAAAATTATTTTAGGGCATAGAGTAGTTCTAATATTTTAATTTTCTATCAATCTATACAGTGTATAATCAATAAATGATGATTATGTATTGAATTAAGCAGTAGTACCATTAAGCAAAGCCGATCAAAAAGAGTTTGTTCCAATCCATTTTCATGGGCTGCATCAGAACCCTGAATAGTAGGAGAAAGCTGTTTAGGATCTCCAACAAGAATCAGCTTTTCACACTCAAACCTAAAAACAGAATTCCAAGAGTTAATCTAAGCAACAACAACAAAAAGCATGCATCAACATCATTTGTTGCACTATTTTCTTTTTTTAAAGATTTATTTATTTGGGGTGCCTGGATGGCTCAGTCAGTTAAGCGTCTGCCTTCAGCTCGGATCATGATCCCAGGATCCTGAGATGGAGCCCGGAGTTGGGCTCCCTGCTCAGCGGAGTCTGCTTATTCCTCTGCCTCTCTCTCTCTCCTTGCTTGTGCTCTTTCTCACTCTTTCTCTGTCAAATAAATAAAATCTTTTTAAAAAATAAAGATTTAAATTATTTATTGAGAGAGAGAGAGAGAGAGAGAGAGAGAGAGAGAGAAAGCAGGGGTGGGGTGGTGGGACAGAGGGAGAGGGTGAGAGAAACATAAGCAGACTCTTTACTGAGCCCAGAGCCCAACCAGGCTTGATGGGGCTGAGATCACAACTCTGAGCCTAAACCAAGAGTCAGAGGCTTAACCAACTCTGCCACCAGGTGCCCCTTGTTGCACTATTTTCTAACCTATATTTCAAAGAACTTGCATACCACAAAGAGTTCTGGGAAATGGGGTGCCTGGCTGGCTCAGTCAGCAGAGCATGCCAATTCTTAATTTCAGGGTTATGAATTTGAGCCCCACACTGGGTGTAAAGCTTACTTGAAAATTAAAAATCTTAAAAAAAAAAAAAAGAGTTCTGGACACTAACAAGGCTTAATAATGTTAACAAATGTATTAAAGGGATTTGAAGTTATTCAGTAAAAAGTCCTTTACAACTGTTTTTCCACATAAAACTTGCTAAATGTCCCCCTGCCTCTGCATGGAATTAGCATTTTGCAGAACACATTTTGAGAAACAATAACTCTTAAATTCTATAAACTCAGAGGTTTTCTTAGAAGTTATTTGGCTTAAGCTCTTGTCTTAGAGATGAAGTAAATTAGTCTCCTGGGGTTAAATGTCTTTCTAAATAGAGGTAGGATATTGTGGGAAAATGTTTGTAGAAAAACCTATATCCAAATCTCAGCTTTATTATATTCTATGGACAACACAAGTTATTCTACTTTTCCAAGCTTCAGTATTCTTATTGGTAACCTGGATGTGTTAATACCTTGCAAAACTGTTTTAGGGACTTAGTGAAATATATAATGTGTTTAGTATACAGTAGGTGCTCCACAAGTAATACTCCACTATCCTCCGTGCAAAGCCTTACTGTTCCTCTATTCCTGGCTCCTGAGAAGGGTGACCAACTCATCCTGGTTTGCCCAGGGCTGTCCCAGTTTACACTAAAATTCCCATGATGCTGGACCTCCCAAGTCCCAGGCAAATCATGAGAGTTGGTACCCTGTACCCTCATTAATTGGGGACAGAGCAAGGACTAAAACTCAGGCCTACTGAGTCCTGATCTAGCACTCTTTCTGCCACCTTTAGGATCCCTCAATTAGAGATGCTTTACAAGCATAATGTTTCAATTAGCTGATACAGCTTAGATGTCATAGTCTTCTAAATTTTAGTAGATACATTTTCAACTTATTTTTCTTTATATATTTTACATCTTTTCATAATATAAATATTATTTTCAGAACCTAAACACTGGAATTTTATCAAAGTAAGCAACTGAAGAATCCTCTTCAGTTGGCTTATATTCTCAAAGTAGGACTAAAGTAGAACCTTTAATCAAGTAGAGAAATCTGCAAGGTCCTAGTAGAATCCTAGAGCACTAGACATATCAAGGCTTTAAAAATTAGGTGAACTGGGGCACCTGGGTGGCTCAGTCAGTTAAGCTTCCAACTCTTGATTTCAGCTCAGGTTACGATATCAGGGTCCTGGGATAGAGCCCTGCATTGGGCTCCATCCTCAATGGGAGTATGCATGAGGATTCTCTCTTTCTCTCCCTCCCCTCCCCCAACTCATGTTTTCTGTCTCTCTCAATTAAATAAATAAATCTTTTTTAGAAATCATGTGATCTATCATCAGGGAAATACAAATCAAAACTACAACAAGATGCTACTTTATAGCTGTTAGAATGGCTTAAATCAACAACATAAGAAACAATGGGTATTGGTGAGGATGTGGAAAAAAAGGAGCTCATGCACTGTTGATGGGAGTGCAAACTAGTACAGCCATTGCGGAAAACAGTATGAAGGTTCCTCAAAAAATTAAAGGTAGATCTACCAATTACACTACTGGTATTTACCCAAAGAATACAAAAACAATAATTCAAACGGACAATGCACCCTTATGTTTATAGCAGCATTATTTATAATAGCCAAGATATGGAAGCTGCCCAAGTGTCCATCGACTGATGAACGGGTAAATAAATGGTGTATGTGTGTGTGTGTGTGTGTGCAATGAAATATCATTCAGCCATAAAAAAGAATGATATCTTGCGATTTGCAATGATATACATGGAGTGAGAGGGTATAATGCTAAGCAATCAGTCAGAGAAAGACAATTATATGATTTCAGTTGTATGTGGAATTTAAGAAATAAAATAAACAAGTAAAGGGAAAAAACAAGAGAGACAGAGACAAATCAAGAAACAGACTTTTAATTATAGAGAACTGATTGTTACCAGAGGGGAGGTTGGTGGGGGGGGAGGGTTAAATAAGTGATGGGGATTAAAGAAGGCACTTGTTATAAACACTGGGGAATGAATGGAAATGTTGAATCACTATACTGTACGCTTGAAACTAATGTAACAATGTATGTTAATTCATTGAAATTAAAATTAAAACTTAAAAAAAAAGAATTATGGGATCCAAGTATCTCAACTGTGATCTAACAAAATTTTGACACATTAACCACCCCCCCTAAATTTTCCTCTGCATTCTTTTAAAAAAATCAGCTTAGTACCTAAATTGCTAAGAATTTTCATAAAAGTTTGGTAAGAGTTTGAAGCACAAATTTATTTGAAATAATTATGACAGCTAAGTGTTTTCTAGAAAAGAAATTTTTTAAGTTACCTTGCAATAGGAAGGAGAGAGGCCGGTTCAGTTATTTGACTACACTCATCCAGCACAACTACAGGAAATTTAAGATCATTCATACATGGGAATGGGCAAGCTGCACAGGTAACTCCAACTACTCGTACCTTTATTACAACAAGAATATTATTAATTAACAACTTTCTTAGAAAATAAGATAATGTATTTATCAAAGAACTTTTAAGGCTAAAATAAGAAATGAGCTGTCCTATTTACTTATCGGCAATCAAAAATCACAGGTCACTTTATCTCCACATTTTCATTATTTCCACATAGGAAATGGGTATCACAGAACATAGGCTACTTAAGCCACAACCCCCTTAATAAGAACAAATAGAAGGCACGTTTTGATATTACAAGGAAGGTATTACAATACCAAAGATTTTTTTAAATATTAAGGATGACATACATATTTTATCCTTCTAGAGGAAGCTGAATAAATACAACATGCATTAGTATCAACACAGGCCAAAGTTCTCCACAAGGAGCTCCGAACATGCTCATGAACTATACTCTGCTTAACCTTCAGCACACTAGGATTTTTGACTTATCTAAGAAAATAAAGGTGGCTAACTATTTCTAAACTACAGTAAATTAGGGGATCCCTGGGTGGCGCAGCGGTTTGGCGCCTGCCTTTGGCCCAGGGTGCGATCCTGGAGACCCCGGATCGAATCCCACATCAGGCTCCCGGTGCATGGAGCCTGCTTCTTCCTCCGCCTGTGTCTCTGCCTCTCTTTCTCTCTCTCTGTGACTATCATAAATAAATAAAAATTTAAAAAAAAAATAAATAAATAAACTACAGTAAATTAAAGTGTACTTGTGGCCTATAAGTATGAATTTAGTTAATTCTCAAATATTAAAACAGAATACCATTATTCTCAAGACAAAAAGCCTGATAAAAAAGCTAATATTTAACCTCTTGAACTAAATATAAACAAGAGGAAAATCACTGAACTTTCTAATTAGATGTAGTCATTTGCCCTAATAGTCTAATAGCTACACACACACACACACACACACACACACACACACACGCATACATAATTTTCTCTCCTAACAATCTGAAATATAGTTCCACTTCCTGGTAGCAAGGGCAGTCCACACAAACTGATCATATTTTTTGTCAGTAAATGTGATTGACACAAATATGCTTTATGAATTAATACTGCCTCCACATATCCTGTGAAATAATAAATATTATACCATACTTTAATAATAAATAACATTCGTAAAAAAAAAAATAACATTCGTCATATACAATAGCCCTCTGTCAGGTTTTCTTTTTGTTAAAAACAAACAAAAAAAATCCCAAAGCCTCATTTATATAGAAATTCCACAGTTTTAAAATATTCAGTTCTTTTAAAATGATCCAGCAGAAGACACCATCGTAGCAATGTGTACACTGCTCATAGTGCCACTCTCAAACATCATTCATTATTTAATTGCCAGGAACTGTATCTGATAAAGACAACCTAAGAATGAGACCCTGAAAGTTGTGAACCAGGAAGCAATTTTTTTTAGTTAAATTTCTAATACAAAAGCCTAAAGAACTAAGTTTTCTTTAAAATGTTATGATTTTTTTCTTTTGTCATTATATTACTAAGATTCTAACCACTGAAGAGATTTTATTATTGATCTAGGAAATAGTAATTAACTATGAGGCATTTTTAAAATTTAATTTTATTGTAAAGACATATCACTTTAGAAAAGTGTTAGCTCTGAATGCCTAATTGGACCTTAGAAATTTGTTAGACAAAACCTTTTTTTTTTCTTTTTTTTTTTGATTTTTATTTATTTATGATAGTCACAGAGAGAGAGAGAGAGGCAGAGACACAGGCAGAAGGAGAAGCAGGCTCCATGCACTAGGAGCCCGACGTGGGATTCGATCCCGGGTCTCCAGGATCGCGCCCTGGGCCAAAGGCAGGTGCTAAACCGCTGCGCCACCCAGGGATCCCCGACAAAACCTTTTTTAATACGTTCCCTTTAAAAGAGTTTCATGGGCAGCCCGGGTGGCTCAGCGGTTTAGCACCGCCTTCAGCCCAAGGCCTGATCCTGGAGACTAGGGATCGAGTCCCACCTCAGGCTCCCTGCATGGAACCTGCTTCTCCCTCTGCCTGTGTCTCTGCCTCTCGCCTTTCTCTCTCTCTCTCTCTCTCTCTGTGTCTCTCTCATGATTAAATAAATAAAGTCTTTTTAAAAAAATAAAAGAGTTTCATGTGGGGCTCCTGGGTGGCTCAGCTGAACACCTGACTATTGGTTTCAGCTCAGGTTATGATCTCATGGGTCATGATCTCATAGGTTGTGAGATGGAGCCCTGCATCCAGCTCAGAGCTCTGCAGGGAGCCTGCTTGAAGATTCCCTCCCTCCATCCCTACCCTCATGCGCACATGTGTTCATGAGCATGAACTCTCTCTCTCTCTTTAAAATAAATAAATAAATCTTTAAAAATAAATAAAAATGTATTTTGTGATCCATCCTGCCTTTTTGCACTTCTGCCATGTATCAAGAGAAAGCCATCATGCCATAGGCAACTGTTGTTCTCAGAATAAGAGACCTGAACTATAGCCTCCAGTGGGGCCATGTCAAGTGACCTCTAGAGTCATAAGTTTGTTGTCTTATTGAGATTTTGTTAAGCAGCATTATTTCTGAAATAGCCAAGCAATATGGGGACCCAAGTATGTTGATTTTTCCAAATCTTTTGCATAAAGTAACTAATGTCCACATGGTCCAAGAAGTCAATAATCTTCTTTTCCTCCCTTCCTCTTTCTTTTCCTTATGCTCTCCTTTCATTGGAGGAAGCTACTCATTAACCTCTTTTTCATCAGCTACCATCTGAAGGGAGCTGCCCTGAATCAGAAGCTGATAAAAGGGATGATGCTACTTGTTATAGCTTGGGATCCTGTGTGTTCAGTCTTGGGCCATACTTAGAAGCAAGTATCTCAGCCTCCTAGATTCTCAGATATAGACAGACCCTGGAAGGCTTGGCTTGCTAGGAAAGCATTAAAGACAAATTTCACTTGGGTATTTTGCCCAGGGTCAGACCTTCTTTTCCCTCCCCATTTCACCTAAAAAAAAAAAAACCAGGTTTCTTTTAACTTGCCAGGAAATCTATTCCTACCTCTTCTCTTTCCTCTTTAAGTGTTTAAAAAGATACAAATATGGAAAAGGAGAAAGGTAATTCAGACCTGGTGAGTTAGATCTGTTGACAAATTTGAAGAATGTTCTTTGATAAGATAAAACATGCACTGGATAGACATACACCTTATTTTAATCTAAGCTATCACAGTCATTTGTTTTATTTAAAGGAAATATTTTCCATCAGCAGGAATAAAGGAATTCTGAATAGCATATATAAATTAAGAAACAAACCTACCTGCTTCAGCAGGGTTTTATTGGTCCCCAGTTTATGCTGCTCAATACTTTTTCTGACATAGACCCTTTCCAGAGGAGTCAAGTCTTCTTTCATTAGTGCATGTAGTTCTTTTAGTTGTTCATTTTCATTTTCTGAGCCAGCATGCAAACTAAAAAAATAATTACATAAAAGAATACCCCTCTTGATCCCATTTTCACAACATTGTAAAAAAGTAAAATAAAGATTTTCTCAGTTAACTGAAAAAAAAAAAAGATAAAACCTTCTCCACTCTTCTTCAAAGACTAAGTTTAAGTGACACCTGAGTGGCTCAGTGGTTGAATGTCTGCCTTTAGCTCAGGGAGTGATCCTGGAATCTGGGATCGAGTCCCACACTGGGCTCCCTGCGAGGAGCCTGCTTCTCTCTCTGCCTACGTCTCTGACTCTGTCTCCATGTCTCTCATGAATAAATAAATAAAATCTTTTTAAAAATACTAAATTTAAAATTATATAAAATTATTATACTTCTTTGAGCACTGTGACTTTTGGAATTCAGTGTTCTTACCTATAAGGTAAAATTGGCTTGGCAATCTTCCTGACACTCCCAACTCTGACGAACTTTTCAAAACCAAGACTGAGAAGCCTTTAAAGAAAACAAGGTAAAATAGATTCTGATCATTTCAAAGAATATAAAGCAAAGTTTCAACTAACATTTATGTTAGTAAAATTAATTTTGTATAACGGTATATTTTATAGTTATAGAATTCAATCTGATATGCTTAAACTCAGTAGATGCAATGTAAGTAAAAAACCTCTTTATATATAATGTATTTTATAGGGAATTTTTAATTGTATTGAAGGTTCATTAAATGTTTAAGATATCAATGTTAGCATTTATGACAAATAAAATTGTCTCTAATGATATAATAATATGGAAAACAATAGCTATCATACACTTAGCATCAGGATTTATTAGGAATGCATACCTCATCTTTACATACATTATCTCATTTAATACTCATTAAAGCTCTGCATGGTAGTATTTTATCTTAGAGATGAGGACTCCAAAAGTGAAGTATTTTGCTGAGGACAAAACTAATAAGTAGGGTCAGCCATGATTCAACCTAGGCAAGTCTGTCTACCTCCAAAGGCTCCCATATGATCATTTTTCTACATACATCACCCTCAATTAGGACTTTGTGAAGAAGCAACTTTCACCTACCTTCTCTCTCCTGTATCTTACAGCTCTGGCTCTATGCTAGGAACAGAATAGGGAGCTCAATGAACATCCAGTCCTCTACAACACCTTCTGTCACCTCAAATGGGAAATTAAAGACTAGAAAACTAAATAAACTATCCACACATAGTTTTCCAAAATTATTTTAAAGTAGTTTACTTAAGGTCAATACATGGATAGATTTTAACTTCTGCATATTTCATAGTCCTCATCTTGGAGAACACTCAGCTACTTTTTTAGTCTGAAAACATAGATTACATTTTTTTCAATGCAATTTTATGTTAATTCTATGGTAATAGAGGATGCAATATCCTTATCATACCACTAAAATAGGGTAAAAAGCATGTCTGGGGGAACCTGGGTGGTTCAGTTAGGTGTCTTCTTGATTTTGGTTCAGGTCATGATCTCAGGGTCTTGAGATCCAGCCCCACCTCAGGCTCTGCACTTAGTGTGAAGTTTGCTTGTCCCTCTCCCTCTGTTCCTCCCTCACCCTCTCGTGCGCTCTAATATAAATAAAATCTTAAAGAAAAAAAAAAGTACATTTCATTTCTTCTCAAGAAACTCTTTGTTCCATTCTGTCCATTACAGTCAGAATATATTGTCCAAATACACAGCTAAGTGTTATTTTAATGTGAAGAAATGCGTGAGTCTAGCCTATATGCAGACTAAATATGGATTATAGATCCATATTTCTCAGGTCCTTATCAGAAACTTAAACACTGAAGAATCTTTCCCAAATGTTTAAGTATTCAATACTTACCTTCCTTCTTTGTTCTAACTTTATGATTTCTCTTTTCTAACAGGATACAGTTAAAATTTCATCTCAAGCTAAGCAATCTAAAGCTTTTTCCTGTTTAGCCCCCAAGTAACTCCTCATTGTCTTAAATTAATAAATATCTTCAGCTTCTGTTTTAGATTACTTAGAAGAGTGTACACTGGCAGATCCTTTCTGAAGGATGATTTTGCAAAATATATTTTATTTTAGAGGAAGGGTGTGGGAGAGGGAGAAGAACAAGCTGACTGCATTGAAGGTAGAGCCTAAAGCAGGGCTTGATCTCATGACCCTGAGATCCTGACCTGTGCAGAAACTAAGAGTCAGGGCAGCCCTGGTGGCGCAGCGGTTTAGCACCACCTGCAGCCCAGGGCATGATCTGGAGACCCCGGATCAGGTCCCATGTCGGGCTCTCTGCATGGAGCCTGCTTCTCCCTCTGCCTGTGTCTCTGCCTCTCTCTCTCTCTCTCTGCATCTCTCTGAATAAATAAATAAAACCTTTAAAAAAAAAAAAGAAACTAAGAGTCAGACACTTAACTGCTTAACTGACTGAGCCACACAGGTGCCCCTTTCTTTGTATTTTAATAAAATTTTACACAATCACAAAAATTTTACACCTGCAGGACAGACTGTAATTGCCTTCCTTAGATCCTTCTTATTGAAAGAAAAAACTTAATCTGACTAAACTGACCAGCTATTTTACTGTTATATGTTCCTACAGACAGGTATATAAGAGAATAACCCATAATTTGGCTCTGTATTTTTAGCCTACTTCCAAGGTTCTTGAGTCAAAGGATTTTTATTCATGGCACAGGAAGCAGTATAAGCATCCACAAATATGCATCCCAATTCCCTTGGTCCCCAAGTCCAATGGAAAGACCAGAGAGTCCAGATAGAGATCCCTGCACATGCAAGATGTTGAGCCGTAGAAAAGGAATACCGAACTTGGAGAGCCAGTACTTTTATAAATCAGTAAGCAAGCTGTTCTTTGTCCTGGACCTTGTCAATCAAGGTGCTTGCTGCAAACACTGAGAAATGTCCTGGCTAATAGTGGTCTGGGCCTTGGATCCTACTGAAACCCTACTGGGATGCTCAGTATCCCAAAGCAGATTGAGTCCCTCAACAATATACTTTTAGCCCTATGTGTTCTTCACTGAACTTAATTTTTAAGTGAGCATCCTATCCTTGGGCCAAAATTGTCAGGTTTGGTATTTGATTTTATCCTATTACAACTTAATGAGTTAGTTTACTACGATTTCATGGATGCTGGCTCTTAATTCAGAAACAAAGGTCTTGCATTTTTGAGACACCCACAAAAATGTGCATGGACACTCAGGGACCAAGATGGATTGCCTCTCTCACAAATAACTTAAAATATTAGCTACTCAGGGGCACTGGTTGGCTCAGTCAGAGGAGCATGTGACTCTTGATCTGGGGGTCCTGAGTTCAAGCTCCATGTGGCAGGTAGAGATTATTAAATAAAAATTTTTAAAAATTAAAATAAAATAATAAAATATTAACTACTTAAACACACTAGCCATACCTACCCAAGAAGTACTCTGTCCACAGCTACATTAGTGGAAGAAGAAATGAGAAGTTTCCAAGGTCTTACATTTCCAACTGTGAGAACTTCACTCTTTTCAAATAGCTGTACAAAAAACAAAATCACCACTGCCAACAAATAACTCTTTCCTGCTCCAAAAACACCTAATTATTTTGAAGGAAGGGGGGAAAAATAAAGGCAATATAAATTTATGAAAGCACAAGAAACATTTCATCCATCTGCCTTCCTCTCTCCATTTAAATAAATTTATTCAAAAACATTCACTGAGTGACCACTACATGCTTAGCACAGGAGATAAGTAGATAGATAACCAACGACCTCCAAATTTAATGAGATCCTAGTCTACTTAGGAAAATAGACAAAGTAAAGGAACAATGATAAAATAATATGTAAGTAACACCGTTATGATATCAAAAAAAAAGAATGTTTCTTTCTGCTTTGATGGAGATGGGAATGTTTCCTAAAAATAAGTAGTAGCAGAATTAAGTCTTCCAGCATAACATATCCAGACTGCTTAAAGAAAGGATCATTCTAGACAAAGGCATGATAAAGCATGTAGAAGTTAACTATTTCTATACAGCATATAGCAAATAGGCAAGAGACAAGGCTGACAAGATAAGCAAGAGGATAAATCATAAGAGTTCTCCACGGTACGGCTAAAAAGTTTAACTTTTGTCTTGCAGGCCAGGGAAAGTCACTGAAGGATTTTAAACAATAGAATTTACTTAGACTGTATTTTATAAAAACTACTTGAGTGAAAACATTAGGAAAGGTAATACTAAAGGTAGGTCACCTAGGAAGAAATATGAGATAACCATAATAATAATATATGCTAACTTTCCTGAGTGCCTCCTACGTGCCAGGCACCATTCTAAGCCTTTACCAGCTAGTTAACTCATTTAATCCCCCCAGTCCTAAGACATAGATATTATCAATTCCATGTTTTAAAGCAGGAAATTAAAGAGGTAAGTAATCTGTCCAAGATCATACAGCTAGTAAATGAAAGAGGCAGGATATAAATCCAGGATTCTAGCTGTAGAGCCCACCCTCTCCTCAGTAGGTTATATGAAGGTATGATGAAGGCTTGGATTGAGGGGATGCTATTGATCTGGAGAGGAGAAATCTGGTATGAAAGAAAAGTAGAAACTAAAAGGAAAATATCTCAGTGACTGACCTGATGAAAAAAGATAAACAGAGAGTAGGAGGAGGATTAAGGTCATTCATCTAGGAAAAAAGAATAATCAAAGATGACTCCCAGATATCTAACTTGGTCAACAGGGTATATGTGATGTAAATCCTCAAAGCAGCACAAAACAGCTCTGGAGTGGAGGTCTGTGAGAGGACATGAGTTGAGAAGGTGAGAGAATCCACACAGAATTATCAGCTCCAAGAGGGGAAAGTAAAGCTCCTTTACTGGAACAGAACCAAAAGATGTTAAAAATAGGTTCAAACTTAGGTAAATTGGAGGAGGACAGGATATTTTATTTACTTATTTATTTTAGATTTTATTTATTCATGATAGACATGAGAGAGAGAGAGAGAGAGAGAGAGAGAGAGAGGCAGAGACACAGGCAGGGGTAGGAGCAGGCTCCATGCCGGAATCCCGACGCGGGACTCAATCCCGGGACTCCAGGATCATGCCCTAGGCCAAAGGCAGGTGCTGAACCGCTGAGCCACCCAGGGATCCCCTGGAGGGCAGGATATTGAGAGGAGTTTCTGTTATAAACTCCATTTCCTATTTTAGAGCAAGATGAATTTCAGAGAGAGTGGGGCAGGGGCCAGGAGAGGTTATGAGAATGAAGGTTTGGAAAAGCTGCTGTGGGAGGATGAAAGAGTGAGCGGACTAGAAAGTAATAAAACGCTTTGCTGCTTAGAGGTGAAGTTTACTCTGATAATGCAACACATAGATATCTAAATCCCAGATACAATGTGAATAATGAGTGTATAATGTTACTCATTCATCAGGCATGTGCAGCCTATTCTCCCCTTGAGAATCGTCAGTTCGGCTCTCATCTAACAGTTAATTAAAGCATGTTCAGATTCAAAATAATCTATGTAGAGTTATTCTGGAATACTGTCTGACTAGGAAAATTACAAGCAAAGTAAATTACAAAAGCTTATATAACAATATAGTTGCTAAAACTATTATTTTTCTTACTTCTTACCATGTATGATTGTGATAGGGAGGGTATGGGTTTGTACTTCCTTCACTTCTTCAGCATTTTCATGTGATGCCATCATTTGAGCTATCTGAATTAAAGCTGTAGCTTGATCCTTATTTAAGTTGTATGCCTGAATTAATTCACTAGCTAACTGTAGTGTGGCTTCTAGGCTGAGAAGTTCAAATTTTGTGTTGATATTTGAGAAGGCTGGTGGGATAAATTTTCTCTTATTGACTCTCTTGTTGCTAACTATAGTTGATGAAGACCTAGTAAAAAGGCAGCAAAAAAAAAAAAAAAAAAAAAGGAAGAAAGAAAGAAAGAAAGAAAGAAAAGAAAAACGGTTTTTGAAGTAGGTAAGTAAACTTATTCATAATTTAACTTTCATTTCACACACATCACAGAGAACACTTTTTTAAAGGCACAAATGGATATATGCTCCAATTTGAAGGATGGGGAAAGAGAACTAACATTTGTTGACTACCAACCATGTGCAGGCACTATGCTAGCATTTTATGTATTATTTGATGTAATTTTAAAAACAACACTAGGAAATAACCACCCCAAATAGAGATACAGAAATAAATTTTTCCCTAAAAGCACACAGATAATAAGTGGTGTACTGACTTTAAAGCCCATGTTCTACTATAAAACCTGACTCAGGTCATTAATATAGCCTTTATTTCAGGTAATACTGCAATAAACAAAGTGGTTTTATTTCTATAAAGAATGAATTCATTTCAAAGATTAAGTAACAAAGATAATAATGGAATCACAAGGATTTTTATTTTTACCTGGAACTTCATTATGATGAGAAAAATGAAACACCACAAGATAGATCATAAAATTTCAAATTAGAAACTAGAGTTTTTCTACCATTTTAGTGAATTTAATACAATATCATTTGCAGGGAGATCCCTCGGTGGCGCAGTGGTTTGGCGCCTGCCTTTGGCTCAGGGCGCGATCCTGGAGACCCGGGATCGAATCCCACATCGGGCTCCTGGTGCATGGAGCCTGCTTCTCCCTCTGCCTATGTCTCTGCCTCTCTCTCTCTCTCTTTGACTATCATAAATAAATAAAAATTAAAAAAAAAAAAAAAAAAACAGTATCATTTGCAGGGATGCCTGGGTGGCTCAGTGGTTGAGCGTCTGCCTTCGGCTCAGGGCAAGATCCTGGAGTCCCAGGATAGAGTCTCACATCGGCCTCCCTGCATGGAGCCTGCTTCTCCCTCTGCCTATGTCTCTGCTTCTCTCTCTGAGTCTCTCATGAATAAATAAATAAAAAATCTTAAAAGAAAAAAAAAGAATATCATTTGCAATATTTTAAAAAGCGGTATGGTACTTGAAAAATCAAAAGTAAAGTTACAGGTTATGTCAAGAATAAAGTTACCATCAATATACATACTGAATTCAACCTATAAAAGGATTCTTTTAGATATTAAATAATATGTGGCATAAAAATACAAATGAATAAAAAAATCAATACTCAAAAGATCCTGAAAATATTATTCCTTGACAAATAGAAAAAAATTTGCAGTAACATCCTTTTATTTTTAACTACTGACAAACATTAATCTCATGGTCAATAATAATAATAATATTGGCAAAATTATGTAATGTACTTCAATTACATTTTCATATTTACATTTAGTCACATATTGGAATACCAATGACCCAAAGGTAAATAATGACTTACATTGTTAACAAGTACTGTGTTAGAGGTAGAGTAGCTGGATTAAAGTAGTCCTGAATGTT
Source organism: Vulpes lagopus (assembly GCF_018345385.1). NCBI lineage: Eukaryota > Metazoa > Chordata > Mammalia > Carnivora > Canidae > Vulpes > Vulpes lagopus. The sequence goes on from NC_054829.1 coordinate 108,365,326, forward strand.
TTTCAAAGTCGTCAGCTCAGTGCTAGCATTACAAACCAACAATGCATGTACCATTACTGTAGAGAGAACGCAGAAAATGAACATTTAATGAGAAAAAAATGTATTAAAAAAAACTATTAAAAATGTTCAGTTGGCTAGCATAGTTGGTTAAGCATCTGACTCTTGATTTCAGCTCAGATTGTTATGGGATCGAGCCCCTGTCAGGCGCTATGATGAGCATGGAGCTAGCTTAGGATTCTCTCTTCCTCTACCTCAACCCCTCCACTCCAAAAATGTTCATGTAACTCAGAGCTCAGCTACTGAATTAATCACATGACATAAAATAAACCCTTAAGTACATGTGGAGGTCCTTTTATCCATTAAACTACTATAATACCTAGTTATTCATACTTTTTATATGGGTATCCATAAACTGCACAACTTAAATCAAATTTGGACTTCTATACAACTAATGAGCAAGAACAACTGTTCTGAGTTAGTATATGGGGACACTGCTTGACAGTTCCAACTAATTACCATACCATCTTGTGTTGTACAGTAGTCTTTGTGTAATTTTTGAACATTTTCTTTGATTTCTTCAGTTATTTTATAAGGAATATGCGGGAAGTGTAAAGTTAGAATGCTGACATGGCGAAACAACTGCAACAAATGTGAAAATATGAATTCAAAAGTGACAAATTAACTAACAAATGTTTAAGTAATTAGACTTGACTGGACTCAAGCTAGTTGACTAATTTTTTCAGTTCTTGAAAAAAATCAAAAGCTAAAAATGTATATGAAATACTTGAAATGAATCATTAAATGTTGTGTCTCCAATTCGCTATAGACCAAATTCAACCATCAGGAATTATTCCAGAGATCAGGATGTATATAGAAAGCTATAGATTCTTAGAACTGGATAGAGATTCAACCTACTAAAAGCTCCTTTATTAAAAAATAATAATAAGGCTGGTAGCCTACTATCTTACTAAAAATTTCTGAAAATAAAAATCATATCCTCCTGTTCCACTGCTGGCAAAATCCCTGCAAAATCTATAAGACTTTCTCTGTGTGAAAATAAATGATGTGTTTACTAAATGGACTTTATTAGATTAACAAACCAAAAGAAGTTAAAAACCAAGAGAATCAGAACTTGATGTAAGATATTATTTGAGAAAATTCTTATTTATACTTTTGATGTTTATATTTTTAAAAATCAGGTATATAAAAATCAACTTTAGGGACCATCTGAGTGGCACAATAGGTTAAGTGCCGACTCTTAGTTTTAGCTCAGGTCTGTGGTCTATGAGATTGAGCCCCATATCCAGCTCTATGCTCAGCGGGGAGTCGGCTTGAGAATCTCTCTCCCTTTTCCTATACCTCTCCCCTGCCTCTCTCTCTATCTCTCAAATAATAAGTGGATGGATCTTTAAAAAAGAATCAACTTTAACAAACTATTTAAGTGTGGGTTCAAGATTTTATTATATTGTTAGCCCTCTGAGACTTGAACTGCAGAAATATTTATATCTTCAACTTTTATCTTTTTTATTTTTTTTAAAGATTTTATTTATTTATTCATGAGAGACACAGAGCAGGAGGCAGAGACACAGGCAGAGGGAGAAGCAGGCTCCATGCAGGGAGCCCAACGTGGTACTCGATCCCGGGACTCTAGGATCACGCCCTGAGCCAAAGGCAGACGCTCAACCACTGAGCCACCCAGGTGTCCCATCTTCAACTTTTATATATATTTTCAGGAACTCATTGTATACAACAGTAGGAAGAAGTAGAGATGGATTTTTTTTTTTTTTTTTTTTTTTGAGAGAGAGAGTGCATGAGCCAGGGAGGAGGGCAGGGGGAGAAACAAAGGGAGAAGGAGAGAGAGAATCTTAAGCAGGCAGGCTTCAGGCCCAGCATGGAGCCTTGCTGGATCTCACAATACTGAGATCATGGCCTGAGTCAAGATCAAAAGTCAGACACTTAACCGAATGAGCCACGCAGGTGCCTGGAGGTGGTTGTCTTTTTATTGGTTTTCATCAAATAATCCCACACAAAGTTAGCATTCTTGCTCACAATGTATCTTATATCTAACATTCTTCAATATATTTAATATGGGCATGGTAATACTTACTGTTAGTGGGCCAGTTAGAGGGGAAATAACCTTTCAAAGGTAGTAGCTCCACCTCATTGATAGATGATGGTCCAAAGAAAGCACTACACGCAATAAAAGTATCCAATTCAAAGTCCAATGTTTTTGAAACCACCCAAAGGTCATCTGAAAAGACAAACATTTTTTAAAGAACTCAGAACTATGCTCAATTCAAAACTACTTTGGATTTCTTACATGCTCAGTCCTATATTTTCTCAAAACACAAAATTATTTATCATCTACCAGATTCCACCCAAACTAAGACATGAATACATAACATTTTATTTCCATGTTTTAATGCAATTACTTTCATGTTTTTAAAGTCATTTGACAATTATACTAAAAACAATGTAAATAAAGCAACACAACATCTAACTTTCTGTGGCTAAATAAATTTGGAAAGTGCTGTGTTAAGCAAATAACCTTAATCTAAGATTTTTCAGAACCTTAAACATGCTGATATGCATTGGACTTTCAAACATGGGAATGTAGTCCAGTAAATCATCTTTTCTGATGCAGCTAAGATTCGTGATTTGTCAATTAATTTTCAAAGTTGGTTTAGGTCAGGGATTTTAATAAATAAACTCCTAATCCTTTACAGATGATTGAAAGAAATTCTGGGAATGGAGGAGAAAGGGTTTTCCCAGCAGATTCCCAGGATAACCCCAAACTCACCAACCAAGGGAACAAGGAGGAATTGTGGGTGTAAAAAGGTCAGCTGGGACATTAATTAATGGATGATGGAATAATCCAATCATTCTTGGAGCAGTTGACTCTAGGATTTGTCTTGAAGGTAAGTTAGGCTTTGGCTAAAACAAAGACTACCAGGAGGACTTTGAGCTAGAGAAATGGGGCGGCAACACACATAACTACTGCCACTAGGGATAGGTAAATTGATCAGAATCTATTAGCAGGCAAGTCATGTATCTGTGGGAATATTGTTTTGTTTTGTTTTTTAATAAAACACAATAACCCAGGGGCACTTGGCTGGCCCAGTAGAGCATATGACTCTTTCTTATTTTTATTTATTTATTTTTTTAAGATTTTACTTATTCATGAGAGACAGAGGGAGAGAGAGGCAGAGACACAGGCAGAGGGAGAAGCAGGCTCCCTGGAGGAGCCCAACGTGGGACTCGATCCTGGATCCAGGGATCACGCCCTGAGTCAAAGGCAGATGTTCAACCGCTGAGCCACTCAGGCATCCCGAAGCATATGACTCTTTGATCTCAGGGTTGTAAGATCACCCATGCTGGGTGCTGAGATGACTCAAAAAGATCTGGGACTGAACTCAACTCTCTGACTTCATTGGAACTGACCAGACTGGGGTCAGCCTTCACCTACATGCATTGCCAGAAAGAACAGCTGATATCACCAGGGGGAAATTAGTTTACGGGCCAAAATAATGAGACATTTAAGGAGAACAAAGGCTCCAAAGAAAAACATACTGGATTACAGAGTCCTACAGAAAAGAAAATGCCAGAACAGATGGGCAAATAATTTAAATTTAGCCTGGAAAGAGATTTTCTTACTAGGGGTAAGAGATGATAGCAGCAATGCAAAATAAGAACAAGAAAATAATGAAAAGAAATGAACAAAAATACCAGATTGAAAAAATATAGTAGTTGAAATAAAGTTATAATTGATGGGATAAATAGCAGAATGGATACTTTTGAAGAATAAGTAAGCAATTTAGAAGACCATATTGAGGCTATTTTGAAGAAGAAGAAGGACAAAAACCCAGACAATATAAAAGAAATGCTAAGAGAGTCAGAGATGCTAATATTGGAATAATAAAAGTCCTAGAGAGGGGAAAAATAAAGCGAGTATTATTTGAAGAAATAATGGCAATCAATTTCCCAGAATTAAAAAAAAGAGAAACCATAAAAGACTTCAGTCATTTTTTTAAAAAACCACTTTATGGAGGTACAACTGACATACAAAAATCTATACGTATTTATTGCATGTACTGGATGAGTTTGGAGAGAGAGGACTTTAGATTTAAAAGGCCTATAATGTGCCCAAGAGGAGAAAAAACTTTTTAAAACCCATATTTAGACACATTATAGGGAAATATAAAAGAGAGAAAATTAAAATTCTAAAGCTGCCAGCCAGAAAGAGCAAATAACAATATAAAGGAGTAAGGATCATAATGCCATCAGATTTTTCAACAGTAAGAGCATTACCAAGCATATTAATATGTGGTTAAAACATATAAATTGCTGCTTCTGTAGATCAAAGGTATTAAATGAAAAGAGCTTAAAATCCATACTAACCTAAAATTTATGAGTTTAGATTAGTGCTATTCAAAGTAGTCTGTTTTACATAGTTTTGTTATTGGTCTGCAACATGAAGTTTGTGCTAGAATGCAATTAACAAATCAACAACATGTTTCCTTCATTCAGATAGTCTTACTACAAACAAAACAAAGAGAAACACAACTAAACTAGTCTGTTTATTAACATAATGGATTTATACTCTGGGGCAGCTCCTCACCTCTCTTTGGGAACCAGTAACAATTTGTGGACTAGAATACCAAAGCCAGTGTGCTGATAATAATACTTTGAGTAGCACTATTCTATTTTTTTAAATTTTTAAAAATTTAAATTCAATTTGCCAACATATAGTATAACATCCAGTAGCACTATTCTAGACAATATCAACAAGATGTAGGGGAGGGAAAAGTGAAAGAAAACGTAAAGATAAGAACACCTGGGTGATTCAGTGGTTGAGCATCTGCCTTTGGGTCAACCCTGGGCATGTTAGAATCCCAGGATGGGATGGAGTCCCACATTGGGCTCCCTGCAGGGAGCCTGCGTCTCCCTTGACCTTTCTCTGCCTTTCTCTGGGTCTCTAATGAATAAACAAATAAAATCTTAAAAAAAAAAAAAACAAGAAAGAAAAAGTAAAGATGAAGAATCAAGCTCTTTTTTAAAAAAAAAAAAAGAGGAAGAAACAAGTGAAGACAGTGCTTTAAAGTTCTTACTGAACTGTAAGATTTTTTTTTTAAGATTTTATTTATTTATTCATGAGAGACACAGAGAGAGAGAGAGAGACACAGGCAGAGGGAGAAGCAGGTTCCATTCAGGGAGCCCAATGTAGGGCTTGATCCTGGGACTCCGGGATTAAGGCAGACATTCAACCACTGAGCCACCCAGGCATCCCTGAACTGTATGATTTTAAGCATCGATTTTTTTTTTAAAACAAGAAAGGATTAAAAAGAGCAGATAAAGTGGGATAAACATATAACTTAAGATTGTGGAAATACACCCAAACATATCAATTATTATAATTAATTTAACCATTGGACTTATTCCATTTACAAGTCAAATTTTAAAAATTCAGACATATGCTAATGATAAGGGACACAACTATAATGTAGGAACATACAAAGATGGAACAAAAAGATGAGAAGATGTATTGAACAAATATTTTGCAAAATAAAGCTCACATAGCTACATTAATAACTCGATTTCAAGAAAAAAGTATTATTAAAAATGAAGAGATCTTTACATAATAAAAGTTTCAATTTACTAAGAAGATAATAGCAATTTAAAATATAAATTTAAAATGCACCTAATAAAATAACCTCAGGGGCACCTGAGTGGCTCAGCGGATGAGCATCTGCCTTCAGCTCAGGGCATGATCCTGGGGTCCTGGGATCGAGTCCCGCATCGGTCTCCCTGCAGGGAGCCTGCTGCTCCCTCTGTCTGTATCTCTGCCTGTGTGGCTCTCATGAATAAATAAATAAAATTTTAAAAATAAATAAATAAAATAACCTCAATGTATACGATCCAAAAATAATAAGGGTGCCTGCATGGTTCAGTGGGTTAAGCGTTTGCTTTCAGCTCAAGTCATGATCCCAGGGTCCTGGAATGGAGCCCTGCATCAGGCTCCCTGCTTAGCAGGGAGTTTGCCTCCCCTTTCCATATGCCTCTCTCCCAACTCATGCTCTCCCTCCATCTCTCTCTCTCTCTCTTTCTTAAATAAATAAACAAATAAAATCTTTTAAAAAATAAAAGTGCCAAATCTGCACTCTTTAAAAAAAAAAAAAGAAAAAAACCCCTCCAAATGGACTGAATATTTCCTTATGTACTATGTCATTAAGAAAACCTTAATAAACTTTGAAGAATTTAAAAAAAAAAAAGGTCAAATTCATTTACATAAACCTATAAACAAAGAAAAGAAAGATGCTGATGAACACAGGGATGCAAATGATAATTACTTTAGGTTAGGAGAGACAGCCAGATGAGTTAGTGCGGTTACTTTATATTAAATCTAGGTAGTGGGATCCCTGGGTGGCGCAGCGGTTTAGTGCCTGCCTTTGGCCCAGGGCGCGGTCCTGGAGACCCAGGATCGAATCCCACGTCAGGCTCCCGGTGCATGGAGCCTGCTTCTCCCTCTGCCTATGTCTCTGCCTCTCTCTCTCTCTCTTTCTCTCTGTGACTATCATAAATAAATTTTTAAAATAATTAAAAAAAAATATAAAAATAAACCTAGGTAGTTATAAAGGTACTGGATTTTGCTTTGGTTCGTAGATTCAGATTTAAAATAATTAAATAATTAAAGCAATTAAAGCAAGCAATATGAGGACCAATGATAAGAACCAAAGACAATGATGAGTCCCATTTAGTGCATCTAAGCTCCTTAGAAAAAATTATTTTAAGGATTTTACTTCCAAATATACAAATCTTATGGTCCAGTGTTGTCTAATTGTGCAGACAGTAACAGAAGTACCAATAAAAATCACTACATTTTCAGTTTATTTTTCATATTAAGTTACATACAACTGAATTAGCATAGTAATTTATGTTTTTTTAAACAAAATTAAATAGATTTGGGAGCCTTTAGTAAAGTCTTTAAAAAACTAAAATTTTAAAACATGCTTTTTGGAAATGATCCAATTTATTATACAATAATTCACAATATATGCTACTATTAAGCAGTACTTTATAAAACCTCTATTTTTTTTTTTATTTTTTTTTTTTTAATTTTTATTTATTTATGATAGTCACAGAGAGAGAAAGAGAGGCAGAGACACAGGCAGAGGAGAGAAGCAGGACTCCATGCACGGTAGCCCGACGTGGGATTCGATCCGGTCTCCAGGATCGCGCCCTGGGCCAAAGGCAGGCGCCAAACCGCTGCGCCACCCAGGGATCCTATAAAAAACCTCTTTAAAGAATTTACAGAGCTGTTAAAAAAACATGAGATACGGGATCCCTGGGTGGCGCAGCGGTTTGGCGCCTGCCTTTGGCCCAGGGCGCGATCCTGGAGACCCGGGATCGAATCCCACGTCGGGCTCCCGGTGCATGGAGCCTGCTTCTCCCTCTGCCTGTGTCTCTGCCTCTCTCTCTCTCTCTCTGTGACTATCATAAATAAATAAAAATAAAAAAAAAATTATAAAAAAAAAAAAAAAAAAAAAAAAAAAAAAACTGAGATACAAGGCTAGACTCAAGTCAACTCAAGTCGCCAACATGATCAACTTACTCTTGCTGTAAGTTGAAGAACTTTCCTTCCGACTCAGCTTAAGATAAAGTTTGCTTTTAGGTTCACTATAAAATTCAGGATTTACAGTATTAAACTTCTTCAGTTTGCCATACTGTTTTCTTTGAAAATCAAATCCTTTCCTGAAAAATGAGTAAAAAATAAAAATGAATTTAAATATTAAGGTACAAATTTTTTGCTGAGATGTAACTGTCATACAATACTATATAGTAGTTTCAGGTGTACAATAAAATGGTTCAATATATACATATATTATAAAATGATCACCACAGTAAGTCTAGTTAATATCCATCACCACACAGAATTACAAACCGCCATCCTTGTGATGAGTACTTTTTTGTTTTAAAGATTTATTTATGTATTTGAGTAGGGGGAGGGATAGACAGAGAGGGAGAGAGGAGCTCAAGCAGACTCCCCGCCAAATGTGGGCCTCAATCCCATGATCCTGAGATCAGGACATGATCCAAAATCAAGAGCTGAATGCTTAACCAACTGAGCCACCCAGGGGCCCAAGATGAGCACTTTTAAGATTTACTCTTTTAGCAACTTTTATATGTATTATATAGTATTATTAACTACCGTTACCATACTGTATATTACAATCCCAGGACTTTGAAAGTGGAAGTTTGAAGGTACAAATCTTTTTTTTTTTTTTTTTTTTAAGATTTTATTTATTTATTCATGAGAGACACAGGCAGAGGGAGAAGCAGGCTCCATGCAGGAAGCCTGATGTGGGACTCAATCCCAGGACTTCAGGATCACACCCTAGGCCGAAGGCAGGTGCCAAACTACTGAGCTACCAAGGGATCCCCAAATCTTTTTTTTAATTTTTAAAACATAATATTGAAAGAACCATGGTGAGTGTATGTTCATATACTTTATACATGTAAACAAATTTAAAAAAATACTGTGCCAAAGATAATGGTAACCATCACAGAATTATCATTAGTTTTAAGAGACTGAGATAGGAAAAGTACCTAAAAAGTATATAATAGAGTACCTCAGTTTCAAAGACTCTAAAATAAATTATCGCCATTAGTTCCATATTTTATAGATTATTATGATTAAATGAAATTATACATGTAAAGTGCTTAGAAGAGTGTAGCGTGTATAAACTCCCCATAGATATTACTAAAATGCAAATGTTTATTATAGCTACATTTTGGATAATTCCACCTTTATAAAACATGCTACCTAAATGTAGCATTCTATTACCCTATAAAATTACCTAGTTCAGGCTTGTGAATGACCACTATTATCCTACACTGATAAAAATTATTCTTGTGGTTTGTTCAACAGGGTTTCCCTTAGGATTGTGATCATACATAAAGTATTAGAAAAATTCCATGTCTGAGAGTCATCTTGATATTGCTGACACTGCTTGATGTTTAGAGGGGAACAAAATAGCTTTAGAAAATTATTCTCAGGATGCTTGGGTGGCTCAGTGGTTGAGCATCTGCCTTTGGCTCAGGTCGGGACCCTGGGGAGCCTGCTTCTCCCTCTGCCTATGTCTCTGCCTCTCTCAGTGTCTCTCATGAATAAGTAAATAAAATCTTTAAAAAAAATTATTCCTATCTTATAGTTAGAAAAATTGAGGTTTTAGGTACTTTTATATATTTTTCCTATCTCAATCTCTTTTTTAAAACTGATGATGGGATATCTGGGTGGCTCAGTGGTTGAGTGTTTGCCTTTGGCTCAGGGCGTGATCCTGGCTACCGAGATTGAGTTCCCCATCAGGCTTTCCTCAAGGAGTCTGCTTCTCTCTCTGCCTATGTCTCTGCCTCTCTCTCTCTCTGTGTCTTTCAGGAATAAATAAAATCTTAAAAAATATATAGATATATATAAATAAATAAAATAAATAAACTGATGACAACTGGGGTACTTGGTGGCTCAGTTAAGCATCTGACTCTTGATTTTAGCTCAGGTCCTGATCTCAGGGTCATGGGGTCTAGCCCCACATTTGGTTCCACACTCAGCAGGGAGTATGCTTAAGATTCTGTCTTCTGCTTTTCTGCCCCTGGACACCGCCGAGTAAGCATCGTTAAAGTCTCCCCTCCCACCGCTGTCATGTCTAAGTCAGAGTCTCCCAAAGAGCCCTAGCAGCTGTGGAAGCTCTTCATCGGAGGTTTGAGCTTCGAAACAACCGATGAGAGTCTGAGGAGCCATTTTGAGCAATGGGGGACGCTTACGGACTGTGTGGTAATGAGAGACCCCAACACCAAGCGCTCCAGAGGCTTTGGGTTCGTCACGTATGCCTCCGTGGAGGAGGTGGATGCGGCCATGAACTCTCGGCCGCACAAGGTGGATGGAAGAGTCGTGGAACCAAAGAGGGCTGTCTCCCGAGAAGATTCTCAAAGACCCGGTGCCCACTTAACTGTGAAAAAGATTTTTGTTGGTGGCATTAAAGAAGACACTGAAGAACATCATCTAAGAGATTATTTTGAACAGTATGGGAAAATTGAAGTGATTGAGATCATGACTGACCGAGGCAATGGCAAAAAGAGAGGTTTTGCTTTTGTGACCTTTGACGACCACGACTCTGTAGACAAGACTGTCATTCAAAAATACCATACTGTGAATGGCCACAACTGTGAAGTAAGGAAAGCCCTATCAAAGCAAGAGATGGCTAGTGCTTCGTCCAGCCAAGAGGCCGAAGTGGTTCTGGAAACTTTGGTGGTGCTCGTGGAGGTGGTTTTGGTGGGAATGACAATTTTGGTCATGGAGGGAACTTCAGTGGTCGAGGTGGCTTCGGTGGCAGTCGAAGTGGTGGTGGATACGGTGGCAGTGGGGATGGCTATAACGGATTTGGTAATGATGGAAGCAACTTTGGAGGTGGCGGAAGCTATAATGATTTTGGGAATTACAACAATCAATCCTTAAATTTTGGACCCATGAAAGGAGGAAATTTTGGAGGCAGAAGCTCTGGCCCCTATGGTGGTGGAGGCCAATACTTTGCCAAACCACGAAACCAAGGTGGCTATGGCGGTTCCAGCAGCAGCAGCAGCTATGGCAGTGGCAGAAGGTTTTAATTACTGCCAGGAAACAAAGCTTAGCAGGAGAGGAGAGCCAGAGAAGTGACAGGGAAGCTACAGGTTACAACAGATTTGTGAACTCAGCCAAGCACAGTGGTGGCAGGGCCTAACTGCTACAAAGAAGACATGTTTTAAATTTTTTTTTTTTTTATATATTTATGATAGTCACACAGAGAGAGAGAGAGGCAGAGACACAGGCAGAGGGAGAAGCAGGCTCCATGCACCAGGAGCCCGACGTGGGATTCGATCCCGGGTCTCCAGGATAGCGCCCTGGGCCAAAGGCAGGCGCCAAACCGCTGCGCCACCCAGGGATCCCTAGAAGACATGTTTTAGACAATACTCATGTGTATGGGCAAAAAACTCGAGGACTGTATTTGTGACTAATTGTATAACAGGTTATTTTAGTTTCTGTACTGTGGAAAATGTAAAGCATGCCAACAAAGGGTTTTAACGTAGATTTTTTTTGCACCCATGCTGTTGATTGCTAAATGTAATAGTCTGATCATGACGCTGAATAAATGTGTCTTTTAAAAAACAAACAAAAAAAGATTCTTTCTTCCTCTCCCTCTGCCTCACCCTACACTCACTCTCTCCCTCCTAAATAAATAAACCTTTAAACAAAACCTGATGACAATCATATGAGGTTATTTTCTGACATAACTACACTCATTATTTGGTACCAAGAAACATACCTCACCAAAAGCTGACATTCCTCAAAGAGGGGTATCTTTTGACTTCTTAAGTATAAGCCAATACTCTTTATATCACTTAAAACTATGCTAGGTAGAGACTCTTCTTGTGTCAAATATCCCGGGGTCATTTCTTCAAGCCACTTGAAAAATTTACATCGGTCAGCTTTGGGTCCATCACAGGTATAAAAAAGACGACCCTAAAAGGAAAAACATATACAATTTCGTAAGAAAAATTTTGTATTTTATTGTTTTTTTATTATGTCTGTCAAGACTTACATAAAAAGTTGTTAGGCATTAATGTATTCCAATAAATTATTCATTATACAAGTTAATCTTTCTATTAACTTTAAACAACACATTAAAGTTTAAAACCATTAACACATTAAAGTTTAAAACCATTAAACCATTTACTTTCTCTTTATCAAAAAATTATTTTGAGAATACAAGTTTATTTGAAAAACAAAATTTGTTGTTTCTAATTTAAAACATTCACTATAGAAAACCAGAAAGCTACCCAGAAACAACAACAAGAAATATCTTGTGCATTTCTTTTCGGCTTGTCACTCACATGTGTGTGCATATGCACATGAGGATACATACACTTCTACTGTTTTTTCTTTTTAAGATTTTATTTTTATTTATTCATGAGAGACACAGGGAGAGAGAGGCAGAGACATAGGCAGAGGGAGAAGCAGGCTCCATGCAGGGAGCTTGATGTGGGACTCGATCCTGGGACTCCAGGATCATGCACTGGGCTGAAGGCAAACGCTTAACCACTGAGCCACTCAGGCATCCCTGTTTTTTGGTTTTTGTTTTTTGTTTTAAATGAAACTCAGGTTATGATGTGTTTTCTACTCCGTAACCTAACCTTTATATACAACATACTGTACACTGACAACAATGTCATCAAATTATCTTCACTTGATCTTAGTCAAAAGGCCGAGAAGTGATCATCATCAAATTATCTTAAAAAGGTAAAAAGACTTTTGATGGTTCTGTATTTCATTCTATGGTTATATTATTTATAAATTCTTGCTTTAGACAACTAAATTTACATCTAAATTCACATACACCAGTATCCCTGGGTGGCTCAGCAGTTTAGTGTCTGCCTTCAGCCCAGGGCGTGATCTTGGAGTCCCAGGATCAGGTCCCTCATCGGGCTCCCTCCATGGAGCCTTCTTCTCCCTCTGCCTGTGTCTCTGCCTATCTCTCTCTCTCTCTCTCTCTGTGTCTCTCCTGAATAAATAAAAACTCTCTTAAAAAAATTAAAATAAATTCACATATACAATACATAAACATTTTACTAACTTGACTTCTTCATAATAATACATTGTCAGCAATGTAAATTAAATCACTACACTCTTATATTCCTCAGGCCTTATCTGTTATTCATACTGGGTATCACATAGCAGACTACTTCAACTTTCACTTCTTTCAGGCTCCCTCTGCATTCTCTAAAACTTCAGGTTGGGACATATTCCCTTCTCAGTGCTCTAACTATAACTTGGGCATATCCCTCCTACTACATCAATTACAGTACTATATAAAATTACCGGGATCCCTGGGTGGCGCAGCGGTTTAGCGCCTGTCTTTGGCCCAGGGCCACGATCCTGGAGACCCAGGATCGAATCCCACATCGGGCTCCCGGTGCATGGAGCCTGCTTCTCCCTCTGCCTGTGTCTCTGCCTCTCTCTCTCTCTCTCTCTCTCTCTGTGTGACTATCATAAATAAATAAAAAATTTAAAAAAATAAAATAAAATAAATAAAATAAAATAAAATTACCTTTTATGTCTTTTTCTCCATCCACCACTATGCAATGAGTTCCTAAGCAATTTGAAGGATGATCTTAACTCACACTTATGTATCCTAGAACACAGATTTCCTGGGAGTTTACTGTATGTTAGTCACAACACCCCAGGTAGAAGACTCCTAATCAAGACTTGCTCTTGGGATCCCTGGGTGGCGCAGCGGTTTGGCGCCTGCCTTTGGCCCAGGGCGCGATCCTGGAGACCCGGGATCGAATCCCACGTCAGGCTCCCAGTGCATGGAGCCTGCTTCTCCCTCTGCCTGTGTCTCTGCCTCTCTCTATCTCTCTGTGACTATCATAAATGAATAAAAACTAAAAAAAAAATATTAAAAAAAAAAAAAAAAGACTTGCTCTTTAACTAAGCTTGTCATAAAGTAATAGGTACCTAAACTTTTTGCAAGTATTGGTGGGGCAAAGAGAGCAAGGAAGAGAGAACAATACCTTATTTGGACCTTCCTTTTTAACCATGACAAGTTTTGCAGGTTGATGATGATGGCAGGATGGTACATTACTTTCTACATTTTTTAGTTTCTCTTCCTTTAATGATGTGTAAAATGATATGTCAACTTTTGAAAGAGCTTTGTGCAACCTCTGTGCCAACCCAAACAACAATATATTTAAGTGTTCTACGAAAAAAGAAAAAAAAATAAGTACAGATGAAAATTAAATACAAAATAATTGTGTTTGTATCATGTGTCCTATTTGTTAGCTAAATTTGAAAATTGCCTTTTAAGAGAGTAATCCATAACCTAAAGCTAGTATCTATTTTTTAAAGGCAAAAAGATCAAAATTAATTATGCATCATGCTTAAAATTTCTTAACAAAACCATTTGTAACACTTTTAGTTTTAAAAACATGAAAACTTATAACTTGAAAAAGATAATACTGTCATTTTCCACTTACAAAATTCAATTTGATCTGAAATTAGAATACAAGTTACAGTTGAAAACTGGAGAAACATATAGAAAATAACAAATCTCAAGTAGAGAATTTAATATGAAAATTCACAATATAAAAAAAAAAGAAAATTCACAATATAAGATATGCTTTCTCAAGGTTATACTACTTATATTAAGCAGCAATCAATCATAATAAAATAGATAACAATCATACCTATGAGACAAGATGTAAAAATCTGCTTATAATGAGCAGGAGACTGAAAAACAGCTGGTATATGAATTTGCCTTTGGGGAAGATAAGCAGACTTTATTTTCTGCCCACTTGGGAAGCAAAGCTCAGAGGCATTTATCTCCTGAAATGGAGTAATTCAAGTTATTATAACAACTCCAGAAAAATACTGTTTTCTGTTTTTTTATTTTTTGAGTTTCTTTTTTAAAGATTTTATATATTTATTAGACAGAGAGAGAGCACAAGAAGGGTGAGCAGTAGGCAGAGGGAGAGGAAGAAGCAGACTTCCCACTGGGCAGGAAGCCCACCACAGGGCTCAATCCCAGGACCCTGGGATCATGACCTGATCCAAAGGCAGATGCTTAACCAACTGACACATCTAGGCACACCCAGAAAAGTACTGTTTACTAATGAGTAAATTATTTTCTATAGATATGTTTAACACATTTGTCTTTTAATTTTCAGAATTCTTAAAAATCATTTGCTAACTTTATATGAATCATTGAGAGGCACCTGGGTAACTCAGGTGGTTAAGTGTCTGCCTTTCAGCTCAGGTCATGGTCTCAGGTCCTGGGATTGAGCCCCACATTAGGCTCCCTGCTCATTGGGGAGTCTGCTTCTCCCTCTCCCTCTGCTGCTCCTCCTGCTTGTGCTCTCTTGATCACTCTCTCTCTCTCTCTCTCTCCCAAATAAAAAAAATTTTTCAAAAAAAAAATAAAAGAGACATTGAATATAACAAGAATGGCTATGGTTGGCACTTTAAATCATATAAACAAGATTAAATGTTTTTAATCTGTCCCTTAATAAATTTTTAGTTTTTGCTAGGAAAATCTCAGCTGATAAGAACAACATTATATATTTCAATTTCTGGTTACAATTACAGCTGCACAACCAACGCATAATAAGATGTAACTTTACCTTAACAATGATCTGATTGGCAAAACTGAGCTGATAGTGAAAAATGAGAACAATCACAGTTAATAGTAGTAGTAAAGTGGAAACAATTGGAGCTATAACTTATTAAGTACTTACTATGTGCCAGATACTGCACCAGATACTTTCAAATACATAATTTCATTTAATGGTCACAACTACCAGGAAAGATTTTAAGTCAAAGAAGATATGACTGTCCCTAGAGTTTTGGAAAACTCAAAAAAGGGGAAAAAAAGCCATCAGCTCCAAGAGTAAAATCATTGCTCCTGTATGATTTTGGTAATTCTTTTGTTGAAATAACTACTGGGAAAAATGTACCAAAATACACTGGTACATTTCCTCACCTGTAAATCTCCTGTTACACTGTAGATGTAGCAGGCAGCAGACTCTCTTAACGTGTTTTGAATTTTTTCAGTCTGGGAAGTCAGCTTTAAATTCAATGAGAGTGCTTTCTTTCTGAAAACCAAATCCTGACAGCTAAAATCCTGCTGCTGTTGATAGAGCATGCCTTTTATCATTTGCAAATATATAGAGTCTAAAGAGCTTTCATTCACAGCACCACTCTGTCTTTCACATATATCACTTAAATGTGTCCCAGAAATAACTTTACCAGAGAAACCATCTGTTACTTTCTTATCAACTCTGTCTGGAGTAGTCAAGTTGCACTGGGGTATGTTCTGATATTTCAGCCACTTGCTTTGAGTAGATATATTATTGAGAAGCAAAACGTCCCGTGGAGTCACTTCTCTAGATTCTTTACAGAAGGAAGTTTCACATTGGTCCTCAAGCCCCAAGCTAAATGAAAGAACTCCTGATTCTTCACATAAGTTGAATATGGGGGAGGAACCAGAAAATTCTTGCCTGTCACAGTTGATCACGTATGAACAAGAATCTGAATCAGCAGGTGGCAAAGTAGTTAGTGGAACTCGGGTTCTACTTACTAATGGAAGCCTTTGAAAGTTCTTATTCTCCAAAGAACTGGATTTTTTGATAACTGAAAAAAGAAAAAAGAGCTGATTAAATTAAAAATGTATTACAGTCATCACCTAGACTCTAAAAACCAGTAGCTATGTATATGAAAAAGTACCAACTTGCCTTAAAAAAAAATCAGATTTTATTTCCTTTTTCAAAATAATCAGGGGAAGATCCATAGGTGAAATTTTAAGAAAGGAGAAAGGAAAAGAAAAGTTAGTGGAAAGAATCCTACAGAATGTATTGTACTTATTAAAAAGCAGGAAATTACTCATAGGGAAGAGTCAAAATGTTTCAAAACACAGAGACCTGAGAATGCAACTGTGGAAACAGGAGTTGAAGATCCCCCTGATACTGCCACAATCCCAGAGCAAAAACAGGGGAAACATTAGACCACAGTCAACCAATGGTGTAAATGAGACATTCACAATGAACCACTCCCCTGGGAGGGAAGACGGCAATAGAAGGGCCTGGCTCTGGAGTTAGAGCTGTGAAAAGAACTGTAATGACAGAAGACACTTTCAGAGGTCCATGATGAGATGTTGACAAAAGAAAGAAGGAATCTGCGACTTAGAAGGGAATGTATTTGGAAGTAAGAGCCATCTGAAATAGAAAAAGGGTGTGGGAAGGCTTGAGGGGTATGACATTAAATCTGATTCTAAGATATTTTTAGTTTAGTAACAATTTCTCATTTAAAAAACTTAATTTTACACAGATATTACAGCACTATGACAGTAGCTAAGTTGAAGAAGTAAAGGTCACCAGGTAAAGTTCTTTCTTTCAGGGACTCCTCAGAGAATTCTAGCACAAAGTCTTCATCTCTTGAGTTCAAAGAAAAAGTAGAATCAGGGTTTAATGTAGAGATCTTCTGTTCTGGTGATGTTACCTATTCAGAAAGAAAAAACAAAACTATTGACCAAAATGTTATTACTTTTTTTTCCTATTGTTTGAATTAATTCTAGTAATCTACATTATAAAAATAATGCTTTCAAGCACATTATGTAAAGCTATACTAGGGCAAAGATTCTTCCCAAAGAGGCAGGATAAAATAAACTCACTAAAATCAATAAAAATAATAAAAAGTAAAATACAGAACATAAAAACTATTGGATTTATTTGAAATGGGTCAAATTCTGATTTAGATAGATCTGGGTTAAGGGGATTCAGTTCTGAGGATGAATTTCCAGTCTATGGGGCTTAAGACTAACTTAGACCTCATGTTTGGAGCTGTGAAGGTAAAACTTCCTGCAGACTCAAGAAATGAACAGCTTTTTCTTATGTCCACAGCTCTAGGGTTTATCTATAGTTGACTTAAATTGCAAAACATTGCTCCCAAATGTAGTGAACTTTTTTGATATATTTTAGACCTGAATAATCATGTTACTCATTGTGCTATTCTTATAAAAGTATTTAATTTTTTCGCTGCTTGCAGAAATTAATCAGCTTAATATGATGATCACATTTAATATATTTGCATAACAATAGAATGAAAATAATGAAAGTTTGGAAGAATGCATACCAAACTGTTAAGAATGGTTGGTTTCTAATGAAGATGGAATTAGGAGGAAAGAGTTCTTGTAACCTTACATACTTCTGAATGATTTAAACTTGTTAAAATGTATCTGGGTTTTTTTGTTTTGTTTTGTTTTTTAGTAAATTACAATAAGTATAAAATTTATATACAGGGGTGCCTGGGTGGCTTGGTGGGTTAAGTGCCTTTGGCTCAGGTCATAATCCAGGATCAGGCCCTGCTCAGTGGGGAGCCTGCCCCTCTGCCACTCCCCCTGCTTGTTCTCTCTTTCTCTCTGTCAAATAAATAAATAAAATCTTTTAAAAGATTTATATATAAGTTTTAAAACACTTTCTTGATTAGCTACTTGGTTCTAGGTGCTGTGCTAGGAAATAAGGATGTGAAGATGAATACTCATGATTCCCACACTCAAGGAATTCAGTCTAGTAGAAGAAACAGACAAACCAATGAGAAATTACATTGAATCACCACCATAGTAATAGTCTTATTGTATTAACAAACTCCTACTATGTACCAGGAACTAACCTAAGCACCTTATATTTTTAACTTATTTGATCCTTACCACAACCATATGAGTACCAACCAATTGGTACTCCCATTTTCCTTATTTTACCACTGAGAAAATTGAGAAGAGTAGGTAAGCAATTAAACTTGTTTAAATTCGCCCAGCTTATTAGCAGCAGAGTTGGCATTCAAAACCGAGGCAGTCTCGATTGTATTGCACTTTTTTTTTTTTTAAGATTTTATTTATTTATTCATGAGAGACACACAGATAAAGAGAGAAAGAGAGAGAGAGAGAGGCAGAGACACAGGCAGAGGAAAAGCAGGCTCCATGCAAGGAGCCCGATGTGGGACTTGATTCCAGGTCTCCAGGATCAGGCCCTGGGCTGAAGGCGGCGCTAAACCGCTGAGCCACCCGGGCTGCCCTGTATTGCACTTTCAACAAAAGTAGCCAGTACTTACTACCACACCTTGCTCATGCGGTGCATGCTCTACAAACTAGCCAGAGTTCTTTTTAAACATAAGTTCAATCATTTCACTCCTTTCATTAAAACTCTAATGGTTCCCAAACTCTCTCAAAGTATGAGAAGGCTGTCGGAGGCAGCTGCCTTATAACATCAGGCCCCTCACTTCCTCTTTGATCTCACTTCTTACTACTCTCTCTCTCTCTCTCTCTCTCATTCATTCATTCATTCATTTCAGAGAGCTATCCCCTTTCTGTTATACAAATTGGCCAGCATTCCTCTGCCTCAAAATCTTTATACTTGCCATCCCTTGTGCCTGGAATGCTCTTCCTCCAGATATCTGTGTGACATGTACATGCTTTCCCTCCTTTTCTCTCTTCTTCCAGATCTTTACTCCAGTGTCATTTGATTAGAAGCCCTATTGTACCTATAAAATAGAACTTTGTCCCCTTTATACAGCTTTACTGTTCTCCATAGCACTTAAAACCCTCTGAGGTACTACATACTTGCTTATTATCTGTTTCCTTTCAGCAGAATGCAAGTTCTAGGAGAGCAGATCTTTGCCTGTTTTATTCACAGGCCTACCTCTAGCATGTACAACAGGGTAACACATAGAGTAGTTGCTCAAAAAAAAATACTTGAGGAATGAGTGACTGATATGCTAATCTTTTTAAGTTTTCCATATTTACAGTCACTATTTTTCACCTCTCATTTACTGTTTAATCCACTCTAAACAGGTTTCTACCCTCACTATTTCATTGGAACTGCTCTTGCCAAAGTCACCAATGACCTCCAAGTTGCCAAATGAACACGTTTCTTTCATTTTACAACAATTGACATAACTAACCCTCTTCACCTCCCAATTACTGAGAATGGAATATAACACATTCTCACTTCTGTACACACTCTTGAAATGAACCCCTCCATTCTCAGTGCTTTAAACTTGGCTGTGTGCAAGTGACCACCCAAACTTCTCTGATCCAGACCCATGTACCCGACTTCTAACTTTACATCTCTACTTGCCTGGCTCACAGGCATTCCTTATCTGTGTCTGTATATTCACCAAATGTGCTCCTCCCTGCTGTGGACTGAACTGTGCTCCCCCCGCCCCCCAAATTCATATGTTGAAGTCCTAACCCCCAATATAACTTTATTTGGAGATAGGGCCTCTAAGAGGTAACAAAGTATAAATGATAAATGAGATCATCATAAGAGTGGGGCCCTAATCCAACAGAATTAGTGTCCTTATAAAAAGAGAGCTTACATTCACTTACTCTCTTTCTCTCCATGTGTACACACCAAGGAAAAGCCTTGTCAGGACACAATGAGAAGTTAGTCAACATGAAGAGAGTCCTCATCAGAAACCAAATTAACCAAAGCCTTGATCTTGGACTTCTAGCGTCCAGAACTATGACAAAATAAATTTCTGTTGTTTAAGAGACTCATCCCATGATATTTTGTTATGGCAATCCCAGCAGACTAATACACTCCTCCATCTTATTCCACCCAGCGAAAACCACCTGAGTCCACACAACTGTTAAGTCAGACAGCCAAGAATCTTTCTTCTCCCTTTTCCTTAACCACTCTCTACATTCAATCCAGAAACATCCATGTTTCTAACTCCTTTCACTGCCACAATCCCCACCTTCAAGTCTTTATCATTCAAGACTCCTCTTAACTGGTTTCCACCAGCAGTGCCCACCAAATCCATCTTCCACAGAGCCAGCAAACCTTTTAAAAGTGTATACTAAGTCAGATGATTTTCTGCTGAAAACCCTTCATGGATTTCCCAGTGGAACACAGAATATTATCAAAATTCTTAACCTCACCTGCAAGACCTGCTCACTTTTTCAATCTCTAATTACCACTTCTTTTCACTCACTATAATCCCACTATTTTGGCTTTCTTCCACTTTCTCAAGCCTCTCAACTTTTTCCAGTCTCGTGGTATTTACACTTGCCATTTCATTGCAAGGTATGTTCTTCCCCTCATTGCTGCCACAGCTGGAGAAGCCTTCCTAATTATGCATAAAGTAGATTTCCCTATAATTTTAGAGTACTTTGACAGCTTTCTTAAAAAGCAATTATCTCCATTAATTTGTTTGCTTGTTCTCTCTCTCTCTCTCTCTCTCTTTTTTTTTTTTTTTGTTTGCTTGTTCTCTTGATTAACATGTCTCCCACTCAACCTCTTTTTCCTTGGCCTGTAAAGACAGAGATCACGGCACCTGGATGGCTCGGTCTGTTGATCATTCAACTCTTAATTTCAGCTCAGGTCATGATCTCAGGGTCATGAGTTCGAGTCCCACATCTGTCTTTGTACTCAGCAAGGCTTGAGATTCTCTCCCTCCGCTCTGTTCCTTCCCCTACTTGCTTGCTCTAAATAAATAGATAGTAAAATCTCTAAAAAAAAAGACTGGATCATACCTGTTTTGTCCATCACTCTATACTCAAGTCTTATGGTTCTGATCTATACAGGGCATTCAGTATTGTTGAACTGCTATTTATTCACGAATTTTATATTTCACAGGAAAATTTCATAGTCTATTTCACACATGTTCCACACATTTCCAGTTAAGTCTATCTAGGCATTGTGTTACTATTGTTGGGACCCGTTTTCTATTATGTTTTCTAACTGGTTTAGGAAGGCATTTAATATTCCAAGTTTACCTTGTCTTTAGCTCCCTTACAAAATTCTTCTTAAACTTCTCGTTTTTTCCTGATTCTTTTAATGCTATTTCTTCCTCTCTAATTGTGTATGTTTCTCATAGCATGTCATATTAGAAAATTCAAAACATCTTTGAATAATAAAATAGCAGCCGTCCACATTTTGTTATTTATTCTAATAGAAATTATGCTGTTTAATCACTAAAATAATATTGGTTGGTTATTGATAAACTTTCTTGATCATGTTAAAAAAATCATCTGAAGATTTTTATCTTTTTAGTTTTTGCTGGATTCATTTCTTCTAAGATTACCAAGATTTGTTTTTAAAGATTGATTTATTTGAGGGAGAGAAAGAGGAAGCATGCACGAGCAGGGGGAGGGGCAGAGGGAGAGAAGAGAGAGAACCTTTAGCAGACTCCCTGCTAATGAGGAGCCTGATGCGGGGTGCAATCCCAGGACCCTGAGATCATGACCTGAGCCAAAATCAAGAGTTGGCTGCTTAACTGACTGAGCCACCCAGGCATCCCAAGATTACCAAGATTTTTTACTCTCAACTATTAAAACTCTCTTTACATCATACCTTATTTGCTTCCCATGAAGTCTTCTCTGCGGATTTAAAACTAGAATCCAAATAATGATAGAAATGTTCTGAATTTTTAGAAGAGAAATCCAAAATCACTGTGAAGAAAAAAAAAAAAAGCACAGATTTTTACACAACAGTTTGTACAATGTCAAGTAACCTTTTAAGTTATATTTTACTTAGAAATTACTTACAGTCATTTTCAATTGAGTCCTTATTTGACTCAGCTCTCACTTGAAAATTGTCTTCAATATTAAAGCTAACATCTTCTTGTGGAAAGTTTCCTTCATCTGGGAACTAGAAAAACAGAGATCCATTTCTCAGTTTATTAAGTAAAAAGAAAAAGTGTATGTGTACATATCTGTATCTTTATCCACCTCCTATAAATACACACACACACACACACACACACACAGTTCATGATTATAACTTGAGACACAGAAGAACAGAAGCAATATGTTATGAAGCCAACTCTATTCAGGGAAAGCAGAGTACATTATATTTCATCAATTCTTATAATTCACATTTTTTATATCTTAACATCACTGAAACAACGGATGCACCCTAACACTGATGACATTTTTTACATCTCTGTAACACAGGCCATAGTCATAACATAGCTGGTACTGCTATGCAAGTGAAACAAACTATATGCAAGTTAGTCATTCTGTTCATATAATCACTTGTTTAAATTAGCAGAAGATATTTACAAAGTATACAAATAACAATGAGTATATATTCACTATATAAAGAATTCCAAAAATTTTAAAAAGATAAACACATCAAGGAAAAACTGGGGAAGAGGGGCACTGAGTGGCTCAGTTGATTAAGCGTGTGACTCTTGGGATCCCTGGGTGGCGCAGCGGTTTGGCGCCTGCCTTTGGCCCAGGGCACGATCCTGGAGACCCGGGATCGAATCCCACATCGGGCTCCCGGTGCATGGAGCCTGCTTCTCCCTCTGCCTGTTTCTCTGCCTCTCTCTCTCTCTCTCTCTCTCTGTGACTATCATAAATAAATAAAAAATTTAAAAAAAAATAAAAAGCGTGTGACTCTTTTTCTTTTTTTAAGATTTTATTTATTTATTCATGAGAGACACAGAGAGAGAGAGAAAGAGAGAGAAAAAGAGAGAGGCAGAGACACAGGCAGAGGGAGAAGCAGGCTCCATGCAGGGAGCCCGACATGGGACTCGATCACGGGGCTCCAGGATCACGCCCCAGGCTGAAGGCAGCACTAAACCACTAAGCCACTGGGGCTGCCTAAGTGTGTGACTCTTGATTTTGGCTCAGGTCATGATCTTAGCAGCCTAAAATCAAGACCTGCATTGGGTTCCTCCACGCTCAGCAGGAGTCTGCTTCTCTCCTTCTCCCTAGCCCTCCCCCCATGCTCACTCTCTTGATCTCTCTAAAATAAATAAATAAATCTTAAAAAAAAAAAACTGAAGGAGAAATAAACATTTCATCAAAGAAAATACAAAAAAGGCCAATAAGCATACAAAAAGGTCCCAATCTCATTTAGTTTGTGGCAAACTAAAGCCACAAGGAAATACACTATATATCTACCAGAATAACTAAAATTCAAATCAAAAACTGTCAGCACCAAGTGTTAATGAAGATATAGTGATGGGGACTCTTACATACTTCTGATAGAAATATAAACTATAATAACCAGTTTTGGGAAGCAGTTTGGCATTATATACTAAAAGAAAGATATGCACATCTGGTGACTCAACAATCCCACCCCAATGTAGTATAACTGACAGAAAAATGTCATGTGTGTACATATTTATGACAGCACATGAAAATCTGTATCAGCATTATCAGTAATAGGCCCCAAATGCAAACTGAAGAATGGATAAACTGTGGAGTGCATTCATACAATGGAATAGTATACCAGCAATGAGTATGAATAAACTACAACCACAAGCAACAACATGGATGAATTTCAAAAGTGCTATGTTGAACAAAAAGAACCAGACATAACAAATACATTGTTATATTACTCTATTCACATCAAGTTTTAAGAGCTAAACTAAGGGGTGCCTGGTGGCTCAGTTGGTTGTCTACTTTCAGCTCAGGTCATGATCCCAAAGTCCTGGTATCAAACCCTGCACTGGGCTCCTGCTCAGGAGGGAGTCTGCTTCTCCCTTGCCCACTGCTCATGTGCCTGCTTGTGCTCTCTCTCTGCCTCTCTCCCACTTGCTCACTCTCAAATAAAATCTTAAAAGAAAAGCAAAACTAACATGGTCAAGATAATAGTTATCTTCAGAGGGAACAGAAAAGCGTAGCAGTTCAAAGGGTGCCAGGTGACTTCTGGAATGCTGGTAATGTTCTATTTCTTTCTTTTTTTTTTTATGTTCTATTTCTTAAGAGTGGAGGTTATATGGGTGTGTTCATTTTGTGGTAATTATTGAATTGTGCACTTATTTTGTACATGTATTATGTGTTAATAAAAAAGAAAAAAAATCAGGACGCCTGGGTGGCTCAGCAGTTTAGTGAATGCCTTCAGCCCAGGACATGATCCTGGAGTCCCCAGATCGAGTCCCACGTCAGGCTCCCTGCATGGAGCCTGCTTCTCCCTCTCTGCCTCTGTCTCTGCCTCTCTCTCTCTCTCTCTGTGTGTGTCTCTCATGAATAAATAAATAAAATCTTAAAAAAAAAAAGAAAAAAAATTTAATCTCTTTAACAGACAGTTTTGAATATATGCATATCATTCTCTTAATGATCTCTATTTGGTAGCAAAGAGAGATGCTTCGTTCATACTTAAAGAAGTGGGGGAAGGGATAACTTACATTTGTTCAAATATTTAAATATAATCTCTTCATAAAATTTAGTATCGACATAAAGAAAATGACAACTATAAAAGATATTTTTACCTGTAGGAAATCAATCTGCATACAAGCACTGGTCAATTTTGGTGTCAATAAACAAGTGTCTGTTGTGCAGTTTTCATACTCAATACTATCTGGAAACTGACCGCATTCTAGCTGTGAGCTGTGTCCTCTTATCATTACAGCACTAGTAGCGGATCCTTTCACTTGGTGCCCTTGAAACTCAACAGGCTACAAGTAAATTATTAAAAATTAGTATTATAATAAATACATATTAATATATAGTCACTATACATGAAATAAATCACAATTCAGCTTTCTATTAAGTATTACTTACTGTAAATAATCTAAGTGACTAATACTGAAAACCAGAAAAACTCCTATTATCCTAACACATGTGAATTATAAAACATAGTTCAGTTATTGCTTTAATTGAATTCAAGTTCAACATTAATAAATATGAACTTTTTTATTATGAGCATAAGAAGTATAGTTATAATGGACTAATTAAACCAGGAAGATATAGTTGTTCTTTTCTCTATGCTTGCTCTGTATGTTATACAACTTTCCATTACAGACTTGTCACACACATTATACTACAATGAAGTTTCTTCTCATCTATATCATAACTATACTGTAAGATCCTTAAGAGACTTTTTTGTTTCATCAGGGTATCATGTGCCTTTAACACCATGCATAGCATATAAGAAGCAGTCAATAAACATGATAATAGGAAGTAAGGGAAGAAATAGAGGAAGCATTTTCCTTTGTTCAGGCATTTTTTAAACTATCAGGCTTCACAGAAGAGGGATGATGGGCTCTCTGCTTCCCAGAATATCTGATCCTATTGCTCTGAGAACAAAGGCCTAAGAATATGATGCCAATACAGGCACGTACCTTAGAGCAGTACTATTATCCCCTTTGAGACCTGATCAGCTTTCAGGCTTCAAATGGCTTTCTCTGCTGCCCCCTTGAGGGTTCTAAAATTTTTGTTCCTCACAGGGTGACAAACTCTACCCAGAAAGTGGAAATTAAGATTGCTAATAGAGCCAAAGGAATGTACATAAAGGACAAATTTATTTCTAACTAATAAATTAACAAAATTACAATAATAAATAATCTGAATATTCTCTTATTTAAAAATGACGATTCTGTAGCACCTGGGTTAAGCCTCTGGCTTCGGTTCAGGTCATGATCCCAGGACCCTGGGATCGAGCCCTGCATGAGGCTCCCTGCTCAGCAAAGAGTCTGCTTCTCCCTCTCCCTCTGCTGTTCTGTCTGTAGGCGTTCTCTCTCTCTAATAAATAAATCTTTTTAAACAACAATAATAATAATAATGAAGATTCTAAATCACATATTTGAAAGGAAAATCAAATCTAAAATGTCCCTTATACAAGACTTTGGTTGAAAATATTCTAAATTTTAAAAGCATACACATTTCAATTTACAAAGTCTCAACTGTTAGACTCTGTATATTTCTGATTTGTTTTATGCGGAATACACATTCTCCACAAGCAGATGCCTTGTTTTCCATGCTTCTCTGTAGATCTCTTCTAGAAGTCTGTTGGGTTTTAAATAGAATCAGTATTTATGAAACCCAACTATTTACAGCTATTTTCTCTATAAATTTTTTATTTGGAGTAGGTGGCACTATTAGAGCTTAGGTTATATGTACTTCTACAGAAATAGAAGTAATAGAGTAGACTATAATATGTTCTAGACTGTAACGATCTTCATTTTGTTCTTTGGTTCATTAGCAAAGAGAAAGGGCTCAAGATCAAACAAGGAGTAGCAGTCATCAGTTAGTTTTTCTTGTTCCTACAACCAGATTAATTGATTATGCTCATTAACCTTCTGCCTATGAAAAGTGATAGTGGTATGAAAAGACAGTTGATTAGAAAATCAAAGTTGTTCACAAATTTTACCTTAGGGTCACAGGTTTTTCTCTCTGATTGTTTAGGCATAACATCTAGAAAAGCAGTCTCTTTATCTCCAAAGGAAAAGAACTAGAATAAAATATCAATAGGTGTGTTAGCTAGAATAGTTTTATAGGCAGAACATCAGTTTGATGGGAAAATATTCCCAAAACTTAAAGTTTGCCATTTGAAAATATACTTGCCATTTCAATCTTGCTTCTGTATATATACATACATATATACATACACACATGCATACAGCTACCTCTGGTAAAGGAGTTCTCCAGCAGATAAGGTACTATGCTAATTAATTTTAAAACTCAGCAATAAAAAATTCTAATTCTAAAATTTTTTAAAAATTTATTTTTAGAGAGAGGGAGGAAACAACATGCACACACCATAGGGAGGGGCAGAGGGAAAGGGAGAGAAAGAATCTTTTTTTGAGATTTTATTGAGAGTACATGTGCACATGTACACAAATGTGCACATGAGTGAGAGGGAGGAGCAGAAGACGAGGGACAAGCAGACTCCCTGTTGAGCAAGGAGATCAACATGGGACTCCATCCCAGGACCCCAAGATAATGACCTGAGCCAAAAGCAGGCGTATAACTGACTAAGCTATACCAGGCACCCCTAATTCTAAAATTTTAGAATGTGAGTTAAAATTGAGTATTTTAACACTAGAAAAAATTGTTGCATATCCAATAATTACCCATCTAACCTAATACTTAATGCAGATTATTTCATTCAAAAATTAGTAAGAAACCAAAGAAGAAAAAATTTTAAACAGTGTTGTTTATTTAAAGAATGAATCAGGGGGATCCCCTGGGTGGCGCAGCGGTTTGGCGCCTGCCTTTGGCCCAGGGCGCGATCCTGGAGACCCGGGATCAAATTCCACATCGGGCTCCCAGTGCATGGAACCTGCTTCTCCCTCCGCCTGTGTTTCTGCCTCTCTCTCTCTCTCTCTCTGTGACTATCATAAATGAAAAAATAAAAAAAAAAAAGAATGAATCAGACAACCTCGCTGGCTCAGTCAGTAGAGCATATGACTTTTTTTTTTTAAGATTTATTTCTTTTAGGGATGCCTGATTGGCTCACTGGTTGAGCATCTGCCTTCGGGTCAGGGCATGATCCCAGAGTTCCAGAATGGAGTCCTACATCAGGCTACATTAAAAATAATAAAAGAAAAAAAAGAAAAGAAAAGAAAAGAATAATTTTCTAGCAACTATAAAAACAAGATATAGACAACAGCAACTAGTAATTTTTAGTTCCCCAAGTAACTATATAAAACAACCATAATTTCTACTATGAATTAGTCAAACGGAATTTAACTGAGAAACTTTTATGTTTAAAAAATACAGAGAAAAAAATTCCCTAAATAGACAGAAGAGGTAATGTAGTGTATTTCTTCAAATAATGGTTACTTTCCACTAATAACATAATACATTAGGGATGCTTGGGTGGCTCAGCAGTTGAGCGTCTGCCTTCAGCTCAGGATGTGATCCTGGGATCTGGGATCGGGTTCCATACCAGGCTCCCTGCGAGGAGCATGCTTCTCCCTCTGCCTATGTCTCTGCCTCTCTCTCTGTGTCTTTCATGAATAAATAAATAAATCTTTAAAAAAGAAAAATACATTAGCACATCTGCCAACCAAGTAGTTCTTGAAAACATTCAACTCATATTTTAGAATTAGTATTTTCTAATACGATGAGTTTATTTTTTTTAATACAATGAGTTTAAAAATCAATTAGCACAGCATTTTTTCTTCTGCTTTACTATGTATAATTATAGAAATAAAACTAGCAGAAATAAAATAGCAGTGCCATTAAATATATCCTCAAAGAGCACCCTAACTTTAAATTTTCAGTTTTTTCTATACTAATGTACATGAAGAGATTTTTAGAAAGTTGTAGTATGAAAGGTATTACAAAAATGCAAATATGCTCCTATATTAATGCTAAAGATTTAAATAAAAATTTTTTTTTGCAAAAGATCGTAAAACATTTTTCTGTACTGTGAGATTACAACAGCTTTTTAAAAATATATGATATTTGGGGCAGCCTGGGTGGCTCAGCAGTTTAGCATCGCCTTCAACCCAGGGCCTGATCCTGGAGACCTGGGATCGAGTCCCACGTCGGGCTCCCTGCATGGAGCCTGCTTCTCCCTCTGCTTGTGTCTCTGTCTCTCTCCCTCTATCTCTGTGTCTCTCAGGAATAAATAAATAAAATCTTTAAAAAAAAAAATATATATATATATATATATATAATACACACATGATATTTGTTTTAAATGGCAACTCCTTCTGGAAAGTGATAGTATTTATTTGCAGTTTTACTTTGTGATAATTGTCCTTGAAAGACTTTAAGCCCTATTTTTTCAAGTGAAAAAAAGAATTAAGAATGTGATCATTTGTAATAAGGCAGTTGCTAATTATGATTTTATATATTTGATCTTATTATATAAGGATGAAAAATAATTGAGCCACAACTATATGAATATTGTTTTGTTCTCTTGTAGGCAACAGAGTTGCAAGTACAGCTATAAAATTCCAGGATTAAGTAATGCTTGCAAGTTTACAAGCTTATTGGTGACAAAAGATTTGTTATTTAACCAAATCCTATTAACCATTTATATAAGACAGCAGGCCCATTTAAATAGTATGAAGGGGTAACTAATTACAAATGAGATTGAAAGCTGACAATATAAAACATAAACATAAAATTATATGCCACATCTATACATACAACTATAATTTCTGGCTACTTTATATTTTAAAAATTAACTTACCTGCAAAGACTGAAGTGGTTCATTTGGTTCAACTTCATTTTCTTTTATAATCTTAGGAACAGAATATTAATATAAGAATAACTAAAAGGTACTAGTAAGTTACAAAATAAAATATAAATTCTATTGGACATAAATAAAAGAACACTATCACTAATAATCAAATGAGTAAAAACAAAATGTTAATTTAACACTATTCTGACAGCAAGAATTGAAAATACTTTTAAAAGATTGATTTATTTGAGAGACAGCACAAGAATGAGGGAAAGGGGAGAGGAAAAGAGAATCTCAAACAGACCTCACAGTGAGCACTGAGCCTGATGCTGATCTTGGTCTCAAGATCCCGAGATCACAACCTGAGCCAAAATCAAGAGTTGGATGCCAAACCAACCAAACCACCCAGGTGCCCCAGAATTGAAAATATCTTAGTACTGATGAATGTGAAGTAAAATAAATATTCATATTGTAAGATTTTTAGCTTTGACAATATAAATCAAGAAAATTGTTCTTAGCCTTTCAAGTCATCAGTTCCACTTGTGGGACTCAAATCTAAGGAAAAAACTTAAAATGTGAACAATAATTTATGTGCAAAAACATTTACTAAACTTCTATTTATCCTAGAAAAATGCTGGAAATAACTTAAATGTTCAAAATAGGGCACTGCTTATCCAAAGCATAGGATATCCATAAGATGGGATGGTAAGTAACCTTTAAAAGATATATTTAATTGCTGGTCTGTGGTGAGCTGCCCACTTGGTCTCTGTTCTGCAGGATAGGGTTTGTTACAGTTGTCAAGAATAAGGCTTACTTTAAGAGGTACCAAGTGAAATTCAGAAGATGATGAGAGGGCAAAGCTGTTTACTATACTTGGAAACACTTGATAACTCAGGAAAAAATAGGTACAACACATCTTAATACAGGATGTGTATTAAGATCTCTGTTGTGTAACCAACAGAGATATGATTTGACAGATTACTTATGCCCATATAGGAGATATGATAGTTTGTTTAACTTACATCATGAGCTCCCAGTGTATGGAGTGAAGGTTGCCCTGACAAATCACGCTGCAGCATATTGTACCTGCAGGCTACTGGCCCACAGGTTCTCAATAGGTTTGACATTGCTGAGTTCTATGAAGGCCAAGTGGAGGTGACTGGAAAACTGATGGTCAACTGGTATGTTCAACTGCTATTTGGATGCAGGGCTTGCCAGAACTACTCTTGGAAATAAAGCTTTTTGGGTCCTCCAGGGAGCTGTGAATGGAGGCTTATCTGTCCCTCACAGTACCAAATGATTCGCTAGTTATGATTTATTTTTTTTTAAAGATTTTATTTATTTATTCATAGAAACAGAGAGAGAGAGGCAGAGACACAGGCAGAGGGAGAAGCAGGCATCATACAGAGAGCCTGATGTGGGACTCGATCCAGGGTCTCCAGGATCATGCGCTGCGCTGCAGGCGGTACCAAACCGCTGTGCCACTGGGGCTGCGCCGCTAGTTATGATTTAGAAAACGAGGAATTCAATGCAGAAGTGCATCAAAAGCACATCATGAGTCAGAATGTTGCAGATTATATGTGCTACTAATGGGAGAATATGAACATGCTTATAAGAAACAACTCTTTCAATACATAAAGAGCATAACTCCAGACAAAATGGAGATGTATAAGAAAGCTCATGCTGCTATATGAGAGAATCTAGGCTATGAGAAGCAGCCTAGGGACCCCTGGGTGGCTCAGAGGTTGAGCATCTGCCTTCAGCTCAGGGTGTGATCCCAGGTCCAGGGATCAAGTCCTGCATTGGGCTCCCTGTGGGCAGCCTGCTTCTCCCTCTATATCTCTGCTTGTCTGTGTCTCTCATGAATAAATAAATAAACAAATCTTAAAAAGAAAAGAAGCAGCAGCCTAAGAAAGAAGTTAGAAAGAGGTGGAGCCATTACAAAATGCCCCTTGCTCAAGAAGAAAGACTGGGTAGCTAAAAGGAAGGCAAGCTTCCTTAGAGCTCAGCAGCAGACTGCTAAGAGCTAATAACCCAAAACACAATTTTCTATGAAGATTTTTCAGACAAAGACAATAATAAACTTACAAACCAAGCAGCTAAAAAATTAACTAAACAAATAAATAAATAAATAGAAGATAGGGGGATCCCTGGGTTGCTCAGTGGCTTAGCGCCTGCCTTCAGCACAGGGCATGATCCTGGAGTTCCGGGATCAAGTCCCATGTCAGGTTCCCTGCATGGAGCCTGCGTCTCCCTCTGCCTGTGTCTCTGCCTCTGTGTCTCTCATGAATAATAAATAAATAAAATCTTTAAAAATAAATAAATAGATAAATAAATGATACTTAAGAAGTCTTTTAATAATGTGAGAAACATTATATATATAGTTTTAATACTTTATTTTATTTATTTGAGTGTGTGAAAAGATTTTATTTATTTGAGAGAGAGAGTGTGTGTGAGAACAAGTAGGGGGAGTGGCTGGCAGAGGGAAAGGGAGAGGGAGAAGCAGGCTCTCCGCAGAGAAGGGAACCTGATGTGGGGCTCGATCCCAGGACCTCAAGATCATGACCTGAGCCCAAGGCAGACGCTTAACTGACTGAGCCACCCAGGCAACCCAAGAAAAACATAATATAGTAAGAGGAAAAGATACAAAACTATCTGTACACATCAATCTAACCATATTTTTAAAAATAGGCCAAAAAATGCTGGAAACAGTAATAGTTATCAGTGGTAAGGTTTTATTTTTCTTCACTTTTTTCTGTATTTAAAAAAGAAAACACCCCTCAGGATTATTTAAAAAAAAAAAAAAAACAGTAACATGGAAAACAGAGTAAGATAAAAAATAAGGGTAAATGAAACATTTCACTTTCTTTTCTTTCAAACATGTCTTCTAGAAAGAGCAGTGCCATATAATGAATATCCCTCCAAATATGATAATAGCATCCCCAAGAAGAAAAACTAATTTAAATGATTTATTCTAGAATTTCAGTGTATTCTAATCAGTGCTACAATTTTAATAGTATTACCATGGTTCCTAAACTGCTCAACAAGGTACTTTGGGGTGCCAGAGTAAACTCATCAGGGTCTCCACAAAATGTTTTAAATTTAAGGGAAGAGGTACCTGGGTGGCTCAGCTGGTTGAGCATTTGACTCTTGGTTTTGGCTCAAGTTGTGATCTCATGGTTGTGAGACTGAGGCCTATGCTGGACTCCACACTCTCCCTTTGCTCCTCCCTCCACTTGTGTAGTTTCTCTCTCTCTCAAATAAATAAAATCTTTAAAAATTATAAAAATAAAAAAATAAAAAATAATTTAAGGGAAATAAAGTGTCACTTGACATCTATTGATCATTGAATGAACTAACTCAAGCTAGTTCAGTTTCAACATCAGATCTTATGTCATTTCAATGGCATATCTTTTGAAAGCTGTTTTCAGAAATTGCTATGATAAAAATCAATTACCATGTGAAAATCAATGTGAACAAGAAAACTAATCTATTCTAAAGCTAGGGAAGCTGTGCAATACCCAACAAGTGCATACATTCCATTAGTTATTGCATGTATTTAAAAATAAAATGCTTACACGGGGCTCTGCACTGGGGGTAGAGCATACTTATAAAAAAAAAAAAAAAAAAGGCAGGGTCAGGGATTGTGCCTGGGTGGCTCAGTTGGTTAAATGCCGACTCTTGATCTCAGCTCAGGTCTTAACCTCAGTGTTTTGAGTTCAAGCCCCATAGTAGGTTCTGCCCTGGGCAAGGAGACCATTTAAAAAGTAAAGTAAAGTAAAAAATAAAGTAAAAAGTAAAGTAAAATAAAATAAAATAAAATGCTTACAGTAATCCATATACATATATCAAATCATTATGTTGTACATCTTTTTTTTTTTTTTTTTTTTTTTGTACATCTTAAACTGGTACAATGTTGTATGTCAACTTTATCAATAAAATTGGAAAAAATAAAAAGCTTACAAAATTATGAAGACATAATACTTAGTAAGTTGTTCAACTACTATCTAATAAATGGAATTGCTAGGCTTTTTTTTTTCTTTTTCCCCCAAAGGATGTAATGAAAACAATTACTGAGATACAGTGGGGAGGTCATGAAACAAAATATCTCAGGACTCACTATATTACTGTAATCTCATTACATGAACAGAACATTCTATATCAAAATAAAACAATATAGGAAAAAATGTACCTGTTGAGAATCCTGGTTCAGAGGAGGCAACTTTGGTAAAGCTCGCAAAACTTCTGCAGTCGATCGTTTCCTAGCTAGAATAAATAAAATATGATTTTATTCCTCAGACGTATAGTTTTTAAAAATTTTTAAAAACATCTCTAGGGGCACCTGGCTAGCTCAGTCAGTGAAGCATTTTTGACTTTTTTTTTTTTTTAAAGATTTTTATTTATTTATTCATGAGAGAGAGAGAGAGAGGCAGAGACACAGGCAGAGGGAGGAGCAGGCTCCATGCAAGGAGCCCGACATGGGACTTGATCCAGGGACTCCAGGATCACGCCCTGGGCCAAAGGCAGGTGCTAAACCGCTGAGCCACCCAGGCTGCCCGCATTTTTTACTCTTGATCTCAGGGTTATAGTTTTGAATCCCATGTTGGGTATAGCACTTACCTAAAAATAATAACATCTTTTCAAAAATCCTCTTTTATAAAGCAAGGAATACAACTTAAGCTTGAAGATAGGGTAGCTTTGATAATTGTTGAATCTGGATATTTTAGGATTATTGGCTATTTCAGGATTCACTCACTATTCTGTATATCTGTGTAGTGTATGTGTAGTCAAACATTTCATGATAAAAATTCAATAAAAAATACTTTTTTGGTTACTTTCTAAGTCAATAGTAGAAATGTTTCCTTTTCTTTTTTTCAAACTAATTGAAAAATAAATACCAAGCCAACAGCTAATAACTTATACTAAAATATGCTAAAAATGAAGTATTAACTGTTAGAATAAAGTTAAGACTATTAAGCTGCTAAGACACTGCTGCTATATGCAAATACAGACAAGAAAAAAGCACTTAATGCTATTTTTAAATCTATCTTAAACCCATTTGACTCTGGTTTGAGGAAAAAAAAATCAACTATCTTCTAAGTACATTGTACCAGGCACTGGGAAAATAGTAGTCTCTTTAACGAAAGGCCACAAAAAATTTAAACAACCAGATAAATTCAGATTATGATACAAAAGAGCTTCATAACAAAGGTTGATATGATAGAGAATAATGTTAGATAGGATGATTAGAAAGATCTCTCATGAAAAGCAACATTTAAGTTGAGATCTGAATACAAGAAAAAGCTACCAGCTATGCCAGGAATAAAGGTTTTCAGACAAAAGTCAGAACAGGCAGACTCTCCTGCCAAAAGAATTGACAAGTCTGCAGAATGGAAAAGAGGACAGGGTGGCTACGCCATACTACCTGCTTGAGTTATCTGTTTAAAAATAGGATTTTTTTTAAGAGTTTATTCATGAGAAACACGAGGGGGGGAGGGGGGAGAGGGAGAGGGAGAGAGGGAGAGAGGGGGGGAGAGAGAGAGAGAGAGAGAGAGAGAGAGAGAGAGAGAGAGAGAGGCAGAGACACAGGCAGAGGGAGAAGCAGGCTCCATGCAGGGAGCCTGACATAGGACTCAATCCTGGGTCTCCAGGATCAGGCCCTGGGCTGAAGGCAGCGCTCAACTGCTGAGCCACTGGGGCTGCCCTGGATTTTTTTTTTTTCTTAAAGAAAAAGGTACATGTTCAATCATATCAATTTCTTTAAGAAAACTATAGTCTTCTTCAAGAAGACTATAATTTTAAAGTGGTTATTATTTGTAAAAATGAAACTCAGAAGAGCCTGGCTGGCTCAGCGGGGGAGTATGGAACACGTGATCTCAAGGTAATGAGTTCAAGCCTCATGTTGGGTGTAGAGATTAAATAAAAAAACTTTATTGTAAAAAAAAAAATCATAGCTCAATCTAGTTAAAAATTCATTTTTAGTCAACTGTTATTTCTGGTTTCATTATTTTCCCAATACATATCATAGATAAAGGGGTTAGCATCTCTAATAAAGAACTCTTAAAAATCAATGAGAATAAAAAAGACCAACAGCCATTAAAAATCTGGAAAAAAGGGTAGGACAGTTTATGAAAAATATATACAACTGATGCTTAAACATATGAAAAGATGTTAAATTTCACTTGTAGTAAGAGAAATACAAATTTAAATACACTGAAATGCCATTTCTCATCTATCATATTAGCAAAAATACCAAAGCTTGGTAACACACTCTTGGCAAGACTAGAGAAAAAAACACTCTCCCAAATTACTGGTAGGGGTAAGAAATGGAGGGAATTTTGAAGTATCCAATAAAGGCACATATTTACCAAGCGACACTACTGCTAGACATTTGCCCTGAAGATACACTTCAAACAATGTGCAAACACACACACACGGTTACTTAGTATCACATTACTTGTAATAGCAAAGTATTGGAGACAGGTTGCATAAATGATGGTTTATCCACAGTCGAATATTACACACATGTAAACAATAAAATGAAGAAATGTCCTCTGAATTGATAGGAAGCAATCTCCAAGATACAGTAAGTGAAAAGAAGGTGCTAAAGAATATATACAGTATACTATCTTTTGTTGAAAAGTTAGGGAATAAGAATGTAAGTATGGAGGTTATTTATTTTTGCAAAAAGAAACACAGAGATGACATATTGGCTATATATAACAGGTAGGTAAAAACAGGATGAAAGGCATAAGGAAGAGATCTGAGTTGATGGTTTTATACAGCTTCGATTTCTGAACTAGATTAATATTTTACATACATCATCAAGGATGGGCAAAAAAAGTCCTCATACTGAATATAAACAGTGAACTTTAACTACATTTACATCAAATGATAACATAATCACACTAAAGAAAATAACCTAAGTAACTTTTTTAAAAGATTTATTTATTTGAGAGAAAGCATGCACATGAGCAGGGGAGGGACAGAGAGAGGAGAGAATCTCAAGTAGATTCCCCACCCGGCACAGAGCTGATGTGGGGCTCAGTCCTAGGACCCTGAGATCATGATCTGAACTAAAACCAAGAGTTGGATGCTCAATCAACAAAGCCACCCAGATGCCCCCACCCAAGCAACTTCTGAACATGATATTCTAACTATATAGTCTCAGTAGGATACATGGCAAAACCAAACAAAAAAATCAAAGGATTTGTGAACTTTACAAACTTGCTAGTAGTGATAATACTGTAATAATTTGGAAGCCATTTGATGTGTATTATAGCCTGGGTGGCTCAGTTGGTTAAACAACTGATGCTTGGTTTCAGCACGTCATGATCTCAGGATTATGAGATCGAGGCCTTGTCAAGCTCTGCACTAGGTGTGGAGCCTGTTTAAGATTCTTTCTCTCCTTCTCCCTCTGCCCCTCCGCCTGCTCTCTTGTTCTCTTTAAAAAAAAAAAAAATCTGTAATTCTTTAATGTAGCTTCCAAAGCAAATACTTTTCATCCTCTGAGATATATAAAGAACAATCCAAAACAAACATGTCAATCTAACCTTCAGGATTACTATCTGGATTATATGTCTGTAGAGTTCCTTGTTGTTTAAAGGTAGTATTTTTCTTTTTCAATATTTCCAAGCCTTCTAAAGCTGTACTATGTTCAGACAATGACTTTAAAAGGGAAATGTTATTTATTAATCCAGAGAGTTCTGAAGGATTCCTAGGACTATTCCAATGTTGTTTGCTTTCTCCAGCAGGTTCTACTTCAATATGGTCATGGTCTAAACTTCTAATCCTTCCCAAATCTTTGGATTCAGGAATACATGCTTCTGTTTCTTTGGAAATAGGATGCTCTTCTTCCAGAGGGTACAACAAAGAATTGGAAACTTCAGTATTTGATTTACCAAGAGCAACAGGTTCTTCAGAGTGATTCTGATTAACATTTAATTGTTGGATACTGATGTCACTGCTAGAAGTTGACAGTAAAACCTGTTCATCATTTTTGTCTAATTTATTTCCCATTATAAAAGGCTGAAGGCCAGACTGTTTCGAGAATAGGCTGTTTTCAGGAATCTGATTAGTGGCTATGTTTAACTGAGGAATATGTAAATTTGAGCTTATACCTTTAGACTTACTCAGTAGTGAAGTAATATCATAGTTAATTCTGACTTTTTGTATAGATTTATTAGCATCTTCATTGTTATCTACATATACATCATCAGTCCACTCTAAAGATGAATCAAAACTGCTTAATGTGTCATTATACTCTTCTATTTCTTTTCTGTTTCCAGTTTTCCAAGGTCCTGTGTCAAAACCTATACACGCTTTATCACAAAACTGTGACAGCAGAGTCTCTTTAGGAAATGTCTCTGTAGGCTTATCCTCCATAGATGTTAAATGAGACAAAAGTTCACTGTTAACTTTCTTACAGCTTATATTTTCACATCTCTTTTGAACAGTTGAACTGCTATCATTAACCAGAGTTTCCTTTACCCAACCGTCTGAATCCTGGGAAATTTTGTTATTTTCTTGTGATTCCTCCTCAGAGTCACTGGTTTCAAAATTGTTCAGATTAAAAGTCACTTCCACAAGTGGCTGTGTTACATTACTCATTGGTTCAGGAATACTATTAAGATTTTCGTTATCAGTATTACTTTTAGAAAGCATATTGGTAAAGTCATCAGAGATCCTAGAATTGTTACTTATAGAAGACTCGATTTGTAGATGTTCAGATTCTGGCAGGGACGACATGGGTTGGTCATACTTTTCTGGGGTTCCACATATATTTATCTTCTGAGCATTTTCTCTAATGAGATTTGATCCTTTTAGACACATCTGGTCATCCTGACTAACAGGTATTTTATTACTTTTTTGAATGTCAGATTCTGATAATAGGCCATCATTCTCTACACTGCTACAGGTAAATGGTAAGCTATTGCTTTTACAGAATGAAGAAATTTCCAATTTTACTTCCTGATTGCAAGATTGATCATTATCACCTACTGGCTTGTCTTCATTATAGTTTTTACCCTTTTCAGCACATGTTTCAAAAAATTGTATCCTTTTTTGTACCAGGTCTTTCAAATTTAAATTTACATTATCTCCCTGAGTTTTGGGTTTCCTTTCTATATTATTTCCATCTTCAGTAGAAGAATGTACAGGTGAACTCTGTGAGGATAAATACATGGCCCATCTGCTTTTATATCTCATAGTATTTTCCAATTGATGCTGGTAGTGTAAATTGTCTGTGCTCTTCACCTCACCACACTTGTCTTGTTCAATTATGCACTTTGGTTTAGAAGGAATGTTTACACTTTCTTGTAGTTGTATCTGAGGGAAATGTTCTGTAATCCCAGAATCTAGTTCTTTACCCATACTAGTTGATTTGGACTTCAGAAGAGCTAATATCTGTGCTTTGCTTCTGATGTTTTGTGAAACTCCTAAACAGTGAGATGTCAAACCATCTTTTTTTATGGCCTCATTGGATAGTAAAGAATCTGAATGCTTATTTACAGAATAGACAGGTG
Source organism: Vulpes lagopus (assembly GCF_018345385.1). Classification (NCBI taxonomy): domain Eukaryota; kingdom Metazoa; phylum Chordata; class Mammalia; order Carnivora; family Canidae; genus Vulpes; species Vulpes lagopus. Next base: position 108,404,301 of record NC_054829.1, read on the forward strand.
AGCAAAAATAATTTTCTTCACATAGCATTTCTGGGTTATTCTTAAAGGATGGAGTAGAGACAACAGAAGAATAATATAAGCCATTTTTCTCTCTGTTCTTGTAAGTGACACTGTTCTCAGGGTCTGTCGGCATATTATTTGTATCTTTCTTGCCAGCAGTAGAAAACAAAGGAGGTGTGTTGTAGAAGGGAGAAAGAAAAATAGGGCCAGGTTTCTTAGCCTCAAGCGATGCAGCTGATTCATCACTTTCTGAAATAACCATTTTCCTTGGTACTTGACGTGGTCCTTGAAAACCCTAAAAATATTAAAACAGTTATTAGCTCTTCCATTATCTAGAAAGAAACTATGAAGTGAATTGGCTTAAAAAAAAAAAAAAAAAAAGAAAAGAAAGAAAGAAAAGGGAGTGTGTTTTGCAAGGTAAAGTAATAAAGATATAAAATTTGTAAAATTAAAATGTAAACACTCATTTCTAATAAGATTTTTCTAATTGGGGTTTACTTCCTGTCTACCTAAACATGCATTATGAAGTACTATTTTAATGATAGAGTACAATAATTTCAAATTCAGTACTTCTTGAAAAAATATAAATATACATTGATTTCTTATTTTCAACAGAGAAACTTACAGTAAACTTCCTTTTTAAACCAGCAGGCTGACATCCAAGGGACCGCCCAGAGGATATAAATTTCCTTGGATTTAACTCTGATGTTTCTTTAATGACATCTGGTTTAATAGCAATGCTTCCAGCAACTTTAACCTCCTCAACTGTGATTAAGTATCGATCACCTTCTAAGTCATCTCCAGGCTTCACCTAAATTTTAAATAAATTTTAAAGAATTAATTTTTGAAAATAAATTTAAAATCATATACATCTAATTATTTGATTATTTGTTCCAGTAGGTCATTAGCACTAGCAAAACACAATATTCAATAAATAATTGTTACAATGTATGAATCAATAACTAAATCTTCATTTATTTTCATGTACCAATTAACTATCAATAAGCACAAAAAAAGGATAATAATATAGCAAAAAAATTTTCACTAATTTGCTTATTCAATATTATGTATGTGAGACCCTTTGTTGTATGCAGGAGGTACAAAGAAAAGACAAATATGCTCTCTCTCAAGGAGCTCACCAAGCAAGACAAATATGCGCTCTCTCAAGGAGCGCACTAAGAATCCATACAACTAAATGTAATTTTTAAAATTAGAGCTGTCAAATACCAATGATACATTTTTATAAATTAATGTCAATTACATGCTCATAATTACCACAAATTAAATATTATTATAAATTACAGTTGCTTAAATCATATTCCAAAAAAGCATTTTCATTACTTTAATAACAAAATTTTCTTTTTGAAAAATCAAAACAAACTAACAAAACCCCCAAAATATAGTACTCGCCATTGTCTCTGACTGAAGCATAAAAATGATTATCAGGGCATCTGGGTGGCCCAGTCAGTTAAGCGGCTGCCTTTGGCTCAGGTCATGATCCCAGAGTCCTGGGATCCATCCCCAGGCCAGGCTTCCTGCTCAGTGGGGAGCCTGCTTCTCTCTCTCTCTCTCTCTCTCTGCCTCTCCCCCCTGCTTGTGCACACATACTCGCTTGCTCTCTAATAAATAAAATTTTAAAAAAATAAGATTATCAACCTAGTGGTGATATACAAAATCTGTGTATTATCACAGATAATGTGCTTAGTCTTTTCTAATGAAATGATTTAAAATGAATAACAACAGTAGTTATATCCAATTAAGCATCTACTGAGCTAGTACTTTTCATAGACCCTCTTGATAAATACAAAAACACCACAACCACTCTTAATGCCACAAAAAATTTTAAAAGATTTAACATCATGGCCAAAATCAACATAACGATAATAAGAATATGCATTTTAACACTTTTAGAATCACCAAACTAGGGTGCCTGGGTGTCTCAGTCGGTTAAGGGTCTTCTGTCAGCTCAGGTCATGATACCAGGGTGCTGGGATCAAGTCCCATATCAGGTTCCCTGTTCTGTCCTGTTCGGTGGGGAAGCCTGCTTCTCCCTCTTCCTTTGCCCCTCCCCCTGCTTGCACTCTCTCTCAAGCGCTCTCTCTCTCTCTCTCTCTGAAATCAATAAATTTTAAAAATCTTTAAAAAAGACTTACTAAATTGCACTTTATATAAATTATTTCAAGTTTTTAGACCAACACAATAAAGTCTGTCTTATTGTCTGTTTTACTGTATCAAATTTAGATACCATACCATGACTTTAACAATATTCATAAAGGAGGTAAAGAGATTTTTTAACTTAAATATAGAGATTTAAGTAACTTAAAAATAGAAACATTAAAATACCTCAAGGCACTTAAGAAATATATTCTCCAAACATTCTCCTTTGTCATCATATAAAACTGCCTATATTAAAACAAAATAAATGTTAAAAAGAAACAATATAATTCTGCTTTTCTTAAACATCTTCAATAGCAAATCAAAACTGTTTATATAAGTAAATCGTATCATGAGAGAAATACCCACTTTGTTCTGGATTAGAAAGTGCATCTACTTCAAATGTTTCCTAAGCAACTATTCAGTCTGTGCAAAAAAGCAAAAGCATATGCATAAGAAATTCACGAACTTAATCTCTACCAGGAGGATCCTGGAATGGAACTGGGAAAAAAACAGAATTGGAATGCATTAGAGGGCAAAACAGGAAGAAAGATAAGTAAACAAATTACAGTAATGGTGTGGCATGGAGGATTGGGGAGATGATCAGTGCTTGAAGTAAGTCATCAGCATTGGGATAGGAGACTTGTTTATGAGGTATAAGGAATAAAACTTTAAAAAGGAAAGCTACTAACTGGGAAAAATACTTACAAATCACATATCTGAAAAAGGTTTCAGTAAATATATAAAGAATTCTCTACAAGTTGAATGGAAGGAAAAAAAAGAAGCTATGGTAATTATAATTTTCTGGGTTTCTCCTTGTGTCTTTAGCCATTTTTTTTTCCTTAAAAGGTTAAAAATAGCAATTCCACTCCACTCAGTATAGAGAAATGAAAACCTGTCTCCACAAAAAACTGCACACAAATTCATAGCAACATTACTCATAACAGCCAAAAAGTGGAAACTCAAATGTGTATCAATTGAAGAATGGATAAATATGATATATCCACGCAATAGGCTATTACTGAGCAATAAAAGGAATAAAGTATTGAAGCATGCTTCAACATGAATGAACCTTGAAAGCATGCTATATGAAAGAAGTCATTCAATGAAAGGCCACAATTATATAATCCCATTCATGTCCAGAACAGGCAAATCTATTGAGACAGTAAGTAGACTAGTGATTGCTTAGGGCTGGGAGGTGGGTACTAAGTAGTGACTATTAGTGGGTATTAGAGTTCTTTTTGGGGTTACAAATGTTCTAAAATTAAACTGTAATGATGGTTGCAAAATTCTGTAAATATACTAAGAAACAATGAACTGAATACTTTAAATAGGTTAATTGAAGAGCATGTGAATTATATCTCAATACAGCTGTTTGAAAGATTGGTGTTTACAAAGGCTCTATCTTTTCTCTGCTATTCTTTACATTCTATACTCTATCCTTTCTTTTTTTTTTTAAGTAAGCTCCACACCCAGTATGGAGGAGTCCAACACAGGGATGGAACTCGCCACCCTGGATCAAGACCTGAGCTAGGATCAAGAGTCAGACACTTAACCAACTGAGCCACCCAGGCACCTGTCTATACCCCGTTCTTGAGTAATAACATCCACACAAAGCAGATCATGTCATGCTTCTGCTCAAATCCTTCCAGTATCTCCACAGCTCCCAAAGAACAAGAACAAAAGTTCAATGACCAATAAGGCCTAAATAATCCCCTTGATCTCCATTCTTATCCTTGCTCACTCTACTCCTAGTTGTTTGACTAAACGACTAGGAAAACATATTCATTTAGTTTACTGGCCTGTCTCCTCCCTGCTTTTTCCATGAAGTCAGAGATTCATGTGTTTTGTTCCCTCTGCATCTCATAGAACAGTGTGTAACTCGTGCTTACAAAATATCTGTTAAAGAAATAAATGAATGAATCACCTCCAGAAGCTTCAGATATCATCTAAAAGCCATATACTCCCCATCTGTATTAGTAGTCCAGAACTTTGCTGAGTTCCAGGTCTCTAGAGCCAATTGCTTAAATGTGTCCTATGACACTACAAATTCATTATGTTCAAGGGATGCCTGGGTAGCTCGGTGGTTGAGTATCTGCCTTCGGCTCAGGGTGTGATCCTGGAGTTCTGGGATCGAGTCCCAGATCAGGCTCCCTGCATGGAGCCTGCTTCTCCCTCTGCCTATATATCTACCCTCTCTCTGTGTCTCTCATGAATAAATAAATAAATAAAATCTTTAAAAAAAAATCATTACATTTAAAATGGAACTAAAAGTCAATTTTGGGGGTGTCTGGGTGGCTCATTCAGTTAGGCATCTGACTCTTGATTTCGGCTCAGGTCATGCTCTCAGGGTCATGGGATCTGGTCCCACATTGGGCTCCACACTCAGTGCAAGGTCTGCCTAAGATTTTCTCTCCCTCTGCCCCTCCCCCTGCTTCTGCAAGCACATGCATGCGCATGTGCTCTCTCTCTCTCGCTATATATATATATAAATCTTTTTTAAAAACCACCATTTTTCCCCTAACTTGCTTTTTCTTTTCAAAATATCTTATTCAGTACCATAATCACCATACAAAAGCCTGAAAATCATGGATTCTTCACACCTTCCATATCCAAGAACTTAAGATTCTATAATATTTTCATAATTTCTCTCTAATCATCCTTTCTCTCCATTGTCATTGCTAATGACTACTTGGTCAGATCCCCATCATTTTTGTGTTATTCTTTAGCTTACAGTCTTCTTAAATTCAGTCTTTCATCCTACACAGTTTAATAGTTATGTTAGACATTGCTGCCAGAGTGATCTTTCTAAAACAGAAACATGATTATGTTACTCTCTGGTCATAATTCTTTACTGGCTCCTAAAGCTTATACAAACTCTCTCATGATATGACTCCTGACTACCCCTTTAAGCCATACATTCTACTATTTCCCAATACGAGCCCTTCATTCCAGGTATATTTAATGGCTTCTAGTTCCCCAAATGTTTACGTTTCATGCCTCCATGTTGTTATAACTATGACACCAACTTTAGCTCCTTTCCCTCCAACCCATCAATTCTGTTTACAAAACAAAAAACAAATACTCAAAAAATACTCTTTATCTGGAAAGACTCCTCTGAACCAGACTTTGATATCGCTTCTATAGAACCCTAAGCATATCTCTATACATATTATAATCCTTATGTTCTTAGATAAAAGCTCCTTGAAGACAAAAACTATAATATTACCATTTATTGCATTCTTACAATGTGCCACTTTGTTAAGAGGTTTATACATTTTCTCATTTAATCCTCAAGACAACTTAAAGAGACCATAGGCCTTGAGAAGCTAAATAACTTGTCAAGATTATACATCTAATAAGTGAAGAGCCAGGATTCAAACTCAGGTCCATTTGACATTAACTGGTCTTCTACATTGCCTTTGTATGTCTTATTTAAATTGTCCCATTGCCTACCAGCAAAATATGTTTATTAAATGTTGACTCAAATAATGAAGATGATCAACCCTGACAGCAAAGACTTGGACAGGTAAAGGTAATACTAGCAAGAGAATAAGCACTGGCTTGGATTTGAGAAGAAGGGTGTTATTTAGTATACAGTGAGATTACTAACTTTCCTGGATCACAGAAAATCCCTGCGACTAACTTGAATTTATCTTGTTTTCATAAGACTTATCAATGCAAAGGATAAAATGGACATTCAATAGATACATGCTATAGTTGAAGATAAAGTTGGATTACAACACTAGTGTGACCCAATATTATAATTTTGTACCAGAGGACAGAAAGGATATGCAGAATTTAATCGGAGATTTTTAATATTACAAAATCTGTGAGACTTTGAAGAGTTGGCCCAACCAAATAGGAAAAACGTTTTTTAGAAAATTACATAGAGGGCAGCCAGGTGGCTCAGCGGTTTAGCGCCGCCTTCAGCCCTGGGCCTGATCCTGATCCTGAAGATCCAGGATTAAGCCCCACCTCAGGCTCCCTGCATGGAACCTGCTTCTCCCTCTGTCTGTGTCTCTGCCTCTCTCTCTCTGTCTCTCATGAATAAATAAATAAAATCTTTAAAAAGAAAAAAAAGAGAGAAAGAAAATTACATAGAATATCATCAACAGTGAATGGATTCATTAGTTTAGGACAAATCAAATGATGAAAAAATATGAATGAGGACTCCAATTTAGTTGGGACAGTAACATTTTTATTTAAAGTTTGTTTACTTATTTTTATTTAAAGTTTGTTTACTTATTTTTTTTTTTTGTTCACTTATTTTTAAAGTAATCATTGTGGGGCTCAAACTCATGACCCTGAAATCAAAAGTCACACATTCTTTGGACTGAGCCAGCCAGGCGGCCCCTATGGGAAAGTGCCTTTTAACTCCTGAAACATTTGAAATGGACAGTGATAAGGCAGTAATTCAAACCAAATATAGCAATGTTTTGAATTAAGATCATGAATAGGTTTTAGCAATTATGCACCCAATGATTTTAAAGCATTCTGTGTTATTTTAATTTTCAAAAAATATTATTTATTTTAAAGTAGGGGCACCTGGGTGCCTTCGTCGGTTTAAGTGTCCAACTCTTGATTTTGGCTCAGATTATGATCTCAGCGTCATCAGATCAAGCCCCACATCAGACTCTGTGCTGGGTGTGGAGCCTCCCCTTCCCCCTCCACCCCTATCCGCCATCCCTGCTCCCTCTTTCTCAAAAAAAACTTACTTATAATGTTTCAATTTACATTTTACATGCATCTAACAGATTAGACAAATTACACATTTATGACTCTAAATGTGTACTTAGAAATTAATTTTGGGTGTTACTTTTTAATTGAAAAATGGTAAGTTAATTTTACTATTTATAAACAGGATTAGAAAACTTATAGTATTTTAAGAATAATTATGTTTATGTTTAATTTCTTAGATACACTAGAAGGATTTAATTGGGAGGCTGTTGTTTGTTAGGACAACTATGGTGCTAAAGAAACTCAGGGACAGCTGGCTGGCTTAGTCAATACAGTATGTGAGGCCTGATCTTGGAGTTAGAGTTTAAGCCCACCTTGGATGTAGAGAGATCACTTTTAAAAAGAGTTGGGGGCGGTGTGGGGCTCCTGGCTAACTTGATAGGAGCATCTGACTCTTGATCTCAGGTTTGTGGGTTCAAGCCTCATGTTGGGTGTGATTACTTAAAAATACTTTAAAAAAAATAAAGAAAAATTTAAAAAATCAAATAAATTTATAAATTTAAAATATTTAAAATTTTTATGTTTGTTAACAGATTATTAAAAGTATCTAACTAGAGCAACTGGGTGGCTCAATTGTTTGAACACCTGACTCTTCATTTCAGCTTGGGTCATAATCTCAGGGTCATGAGATTGGGCCAGGCATCAGGCTCTGCACTGGGCATGGAACCTGTTTGGAATTCTCTCTCCTTCTCCCTCTGCCCACTCACACTTAAGAGCTCTCTGTCTCTCAAAATAAAAAATAATAATAAGATAAAATCATTTTTAAAAAAGTATCTAGTGGGGCGCCTAGGTGGCTCAGTCAGTCAAGCATCTCTCTTCAGCTCATGTCATGATCCTAGTGTCCTGGGATCTACCCTAGTAGGGCTCCCTGCTGAGTGGGAAGCCTGCTTTTCCCTCTCCCTCTGCCCTTCCTCAGCTCTGCTCACTCTCTTACTCTGCACTCTATCTCAAATAAATAAAATCTTAAAAAAAAAAAAAGTATCTAGCTTGTACAACTAAGTTGACTGAACACTAAACCCATTGAAAGTTAAAGTTAATAGGATTTGTAAATTGAACTCCAAGGCTGAAAGCAAAACTAGTTTTTCACTTAATTTTAATTAATTAAATGTTAATTTACAAATAAGTAGGCTCTCTACATTGAAAAGCTTCTCTTATAACTTCACAATGATAGATAAGTGGAGTAAGAACAGAATATAAAGTAAGTCAGAGAAAGACAATTATCACATGAAGAGAGGATCGTAGGGGAAGAGAGGGGAAAATAAGACAAAATCAGAAAGGAGACAAACCCTAAAAGGTTTTTTTTTTTTTTTAGGATTTTATTTATTTGAAAGACAGAGAGAGAGAGCACAAGCAGGAGGAGCAGCAGAGAAAGACCGAGAAGCAGACTCCCTACTGAGCAGGGAGCCCAACACAGAGCTTGATCCCAAGACTCCAAGATCATGACCTGAGCCAAAGGCAAACATTTAACTGACTGAGTCACCTAGATGTCCCAAGACTCTTAACTATAGGAAACAAACTGAGGATTGTTGGAGAGGAGGTTGGTGGAGGGATGGAGTAATGGGTGATGGGCATTAAGGAGGGCATATGATGTAATAAGCACTGGGAGTTGTTTTTTTTTTTTTTTAATTTTTTATTTATTTATGATAGTCACAGAGAGAGAGAGAGAGGCAGAGACACAGGCGGAGGGAGAAACAGGCTCCATGCACCGGGAGCCTGATGTGGGATTCGATCCTGGGTCTCCAGGATCGCGCCCTGGGCCAAAGGCAGGCGCCAAACCGCTGCGCCACCCAGGGATCCCAAGCACTGGGAGTTATATGTAACTAATGAATCACTGAACTCTACCTCTGAAACTAATAATACACTATATGATAATTGAATTTAAATAAAGTTAAATTAAAAAAAAAGAATATGGGAGATCTTTAACTGAAGATCAGGACTAAAGAGCAGTTCAATAAAATCTTTTAAAAATAAAAATAAAAGTTGCTAAGAATAAATCTTAAAAGTCCTCAACACAAAAAAGAAAAGAAAAAAATCTTGTTAACGATGTATGCTGACAAATGGTAACTACACTTATTGCGATCATTTTGTGACATATACAAATATCAAATCATTATGCTGTATACCTGAAACTAATATAATGTTTTTTTAAAAAGATTTTTATTTATTTATTCATGAGAAACACAGAGAGAGACAGAGAAAGAGAGAGAGACAGAGACAGAGACACAGGCAGAGGGTGAAGCAGGTTCTATGCAGGGAGCCCGATGTGGGACTCGATCCTGGGACTTCAGGATCACACCCTGGGCCAAAGGCAGGCGCTAAACCACTGAGCCACCTAGGAATCTCTAATAGAATGTTAAATGTCAATTATACCTCAATAAAAATATACAGAGCAGATTGCTTTCCCTAATTCGGTGGGCCTCATCCAATCAGCAGAAGGACTGAAGAGAACAGAAGCACTGAGTAAGAGAAAATTCCTGCCTGTCTCTGAGCTATGACAGGCGTGCTCTCCTGCCTTTTGACCCAAACTGAAACACTGGCTCTTCCTGAGTCTCCAACTCAGAACTATTGCGAAGAATAGAGGAGCCAAGAATGTTGCATAAGGTTATGAGTACTGGTAAGAAAAAATTACAATTCAGTACATGGAGACACTTGGAATGAGAAAAGAAACCCATAAAGGAGATAACCATATCTAACAGAGTAAAAGACAACCTAGGTAAATAATTCTCTCAAGACTGATAGGATCATATCATAATCAAAGTAAATGATTCAGAGAAAATGTGAAAATAGAAGAATTCTAAGGCAGCCCGGGTGGCTCAGCCCAGGGTGTGATCCTGGAGACATTGGCAAGTTTCCTAAAATGGTGTGTCAACTCTATATGTATCATTTCACTGAGAGCATTACGGTGTTAGAAATATATTTTAATATAGTTTTTTTTGTATCATTAAATTCTTATTGCCTGCAAAGAAAAAATGTGCCAAAATTACTATAAAGTTTTATAGAAAATCTAATTCAAATTTTAAAAATCAAAAAACAAATTAAATAATGTTTACTGAACTTTTAAAATGCACAAATTAATCAGTGTAATGTGGCAACTTCTGTTTTCATATTGTATCAGCTTACGGACATATCCAACATTTTATCCTCTACAGGGTCTTCTTAATATTCGATCAAAGGCAAGAATCTAGCTTTCTTTTTTTTTTTATTTTTTTTTAAGAATCTAGCTTCTGTAGTCAACTGCTTTGCACTTACTTTGTTTCCTAAGTGAGTGATCTTCAGAATTCCATCTTGCCACACTTTTGACTTCTTCATCTTTTGATGAGTATACAGTACCTTATTTTCAAAAGTACAAAAGAAATGGTTTCTATTTATATGTATTAAATATTATACATCCTTATACCCTTCCCCACATATAAAAAATATTTAGATATATTTTATTGAAATAAAAGATACCATAACAATAACAACAAAACATCAGGGCCCCTGGCTGGCTCAGTCGGTAGAGCATACAACTCTTGACTCAGGTTTGTGCATTCAAGCTCCATGTTGGGCATAGAGCTTACATTAAATAAATAAATAACAAAACATCAATTTCAAAAAACAAAACTTGGTAGTAAAAGAAAAAACAGGGTAGAAAGGACACATAAAATTTAAGGAGAAAACTGAAAACTAAACAAAAAAAATAATTTGGGGCTTCTCAGTCATCAGTGGGAGGGCAAAAATTTGTTGGGTTACACATAGTCATAATCTATACTCAAAATGTAGTCCAGAGACTCCTAGAGATTCCCAAGACTTTTTTCAGGGGTCTTAAGGTCAAAACCATTTTCTTGATGCTATTTGTCTTTTTACTCTCATTTCTTTGGGAGTGCATAGTCATCTCCCAGGGTTATGTAGGTGCAATGTTGCAAGATTCAATTTCAGACTGAATGCAGGGATGGATATAAGAATTTAGCTGTCTTCTATTAAATCAAATGTTATGGAGATTTGCAAAAAAATGTATAGCAATGCTACTCTTTTCAGTGTGTTTTTTTCTGTTGTTGTTTTGGAAAATATAGCTATTTCCATTTAAAAAGTATTTATGTTCAATATAACAGGCTATTTTTAATGAATTAACAAATATTTTTTATATTTGTTATAATTTCTCATATGAAAGACATCAATAGATATAAGCCCCATAATCAAAATTCTCTGGGGTAGTTAATTTTTTTAATATGGGGATCCCTGGGTGGCTCAGCGGTTTAGCGCCACCTTCAGCCCAGGGCGTGATCCTGGAGACCCGGGATTGAGTCCCACGTCAGGCTCCCTGTATGGAGCCTGCTTCTCCCTCTGCCTGTGTCTCTGCCTTTCTCTTTCTATCTCATGAATAAATAAATAAAATCTTTAAAAAAAATTTTTTTAAATAGAGGATTAAAAAATAAATAAAGGAAAAAGGAAATAGTGAAAACTTGTACAACTCACAATAAATTCCTGGCTTTCCATTATTTCTTCTAAAATTATAAATCAGTCTGGTCCAGAAAATAGTCGGGGTTATTCAATTATTTATATGATCTAAAATGAAAATAGACAAGAAATATTCAACTCTGATGAAAATAATATCAAATTCAACTGTTCCCCATAAACTCTTGACATGAGAAAGGAATAAGAATTCTAAGACTATGTGACTACCAAGGGAAACCCAGGTGTAATCAAATTATCTGATACTAAGCACACAATAAAAAAGTGACCCCATCCTGTGGAAAATGAATTTGCCAAGTAAAGAGAAAACTAAGTAAAATATATGAAATAATTAGCATTGTGTTTTCCAAGTGCCCTAACATGCATCAGAGAATGATCCCTCTTCCCCCAACAATTAAATTCCTTATGGAAAGAGCTTCAACTTTCCATTTTCTGAAATACTATGGCCACCACAAGACAGCCCCCCTTGTGTTTTGAATTTTTCCTTTTATGTCTTTAAGTCAAAACATCACAGTATCTAAGGACCTAATACACAAATTTCCTGTGCGAAGAACACTCTTTTCAGTATCATTGCAACAAGTACTGTATTTATCCTACGCTACTGGATAAAACTGTTATTGTGGGCAAATTTGGAAATCTAAATCTACTGTTGGTGAACTGAAGAAGTAAACAGAGATGCCAAAGAAAAAAATTTTTTCTAAAAAAGTGGTTCCAAAGATAGGATTCCTGGACCAATAGGATCGGGACCACCTGGTAACTAGTTAGAAATTCAAGTTCTTGGGTCCTACACCTGACCTTTTAAATCAGAAAGTCTGAGGTTGGACCCATACTTTGTTTTAATATGCCCTGAAGGTGTTAGTGATACATGCTCAAGTTTGAGAACACAGGGCTAAAAGACCTAGGAGAGATTCAATAAAACTATAATTTACAATTCTGGATTCAATTCCCTTCATAAATATAAGATATACCACATACATATTATGTATAAATTACATATATTTATTACTTGCCAGACACCTAGGTTGAGGTACTAAAATGAACAAATACAATTCCTAATCAAGGCATTTTCAGTAAAGCATGCTGATAAACAGTATTTACAATAAAACATGACAGAAATAAGCATAGGAGGAGCACCCAAATGGGTCTATGGCATCAAATAAGGCTTCCCCCTAAGAATGTAATGTCTAAGCTGTAAACTGAAATAATCATAACCAAAAGAAGATGCCAGGAATGTATTTCCAAAAAGAAATCAATGTATAAGGTCCTGTGAAAGACACACCAAGGCATGACCAAGGAATTCAGTTCAATTAAGGGGTCAAGTTAAGACAATGAATAGTGAGAAAGAAGATTGAAAAAATGAGCAATAGGAGTCAGAGGGCCTTCTATGCTATGCCAAGTTGTTTGAACTTTCTATAAAGGGAGTGCAAATGGTAGGGTTTTAAGAATAAGATTACATTAACTTGGGTTTTACAAAGATCGGTCTGGTTGCTGAGATAGGAGGGATAAGGGAGGGTAGTCCTGGTTTATTGCTGCCTGCAGCCTGGGGTGTGATCCTGGAGACCCAGGATCCAGTCCCACGTTGGGCTCCCTGCATGGAGCCTGCTTCTCCCTCTGCCTGCCTCTCGGCCTCTGTGTGCTCTCATGAATAAATAAATGAAGTCTTTAAGAGGCCTAAGTCCTACGTTCAAAGGAGTAAAAAACAAAAAACAAAGGAATTAAAATACCGTTTACCGTTAAATGGTTGAAATGGTATCAGCTAACAACATGACTTTTAAGTGAAAATTTAAAAAAAAAAAAAAATTCTGGGGACGCCTGAGTGGTTCAGTCCTTGAGTAGACGTCTGCCTCCCGCTCAGGGCGTGATCCCGGATCGAGTCCCACGTCGGGCTCCCTGCATGGAGCCTGCTTCTCCCTCTGCCCGTGTCTCTGCCTCTCTCTCTCTCTGTGTCTCTCATGAATAAATAAATAAAATCTTTAAAAAAAAATTTTTTTTCTAAAAATCTTCATCTATCTACGTCAAATGTTGACCCACCTCCAACGGGTAAAAGTTCAACGTGCAAAGTTTTAAAAGCGGTAGGGAAACCTCAGATGTTTGCAATAATTATATAACCACAGATGTGCACATTACCTCCCCAAAGATATTACCCATACGTCCTTATGCTACTTTATACATTCATATATAAAATTCTGTGTTCTCCATAAAATATGAACCATTCTTATTTATTTTTAAGTACGAGGAGATGTTTTTGGTCTTTTTGTTTTGGAACAAGCAAGATCTTTAGAATCCCTAAATAGTTCAGATTTAAAAGTTGCAGAGTCTCAAACCCAGTATCCTGTTAAGTCACTCAGTCCAAACGACCAAGAGAAGCCCACATTTCATTGCCAAGATAGTAATTACCATGATTCTGTGTAACCGAATGGCAATGAGACTTGACCCTCTGTCAGGCCTAAATAAACACCAAGAGCAAAACTCTCTCTGGTCCTTACGCTTATGCCGGAAGTGCAACGCAGAGGCTGGAAAGGCTGTGAACAGGAGGCATCGATTTTACAGAGATTCGGAGCAAGCCGCGGCTGTCACTCCCCACACCTGGTTCAAACAGCACCAGCAACGGTTCGCTTCCGGCGCAATAGATCCTTTCAACACTTTGCCCTAAATTGCGACGCCGCCTCTCGTTCAAATCCCCTTTCCTATCCACCTTCACTCCCAGAGAAGCAAATGACTTCACCTGTCCGTAAAACACTTTCGAATTTCTCCCGCGAAAGGCTGTGACGTCATCAACCCGGGACCGCACGGGATCAGGACCCACTGCTGAGCCCGCCCACAAGTACCGACGTTTGCAAACCGCCAATCAAAACTTCTCGTGGTCTGTGAGCCTCCTCGGCCAGCCTGGTCATCCGACGCCCCGCCCCTTGCGCCAGCTCACGCCCGTGACGCAAGCGACGGACGCACCGTCTCCGTACTCGCACTCGCCTTTTCGGAGGCGTACCAGAGAACGGTGTCGCCCACCCTATGACGCGGAAACCAGCTCCTTAAGGATCTGGAGACGGAAAGGTTGAAGGACGAAATCACCGGCCCAGTATTTTGGGAACTGGACAGAGTAAGTTCGAAGTAAACTGTAGGTCGTGTCGCTCAGGTTGAGTGAGGTTTCAAGTCTTCTAAGTCCTTTGTCACGCGCTCCATTCTATCATGTGTCGGCCCTTTCACTTCGTCCCCTCCCACAAACCCATCGGTTTGGTTTGCGCGTCCTGTTTCTCTGCGCACGCGCAAAGGTCCTTCAGCGGCCCTTGTAGTTCCAGTTTTCGGAGATGGGGGGCGCATATCGTCCGGCTTTAGGAGATTGGGGGCCCGCCCGGTGTTTGGCAGCGTACTTGGGAAAGGACTGGTGTCGGCGGGGGGCCGTAGCCGAAGGTGAAATTGCCGGGCCTCGTAGATCTGAGCGTTGGCGGCCAAACGATAGCGGGTGTGAGCGCTTAAGTTTTTAAAGTTAAGTCATTTTCTCTTTTTCGGGATTCTAGTTTTTGTCATCAAAGAATCGAAAAATCCAGTTACGGAAGGGAGCTGACAAATTATAAACGTCAGTGTAGTGTACTGAGTGCGTTAATAAATGTGCTTGAGGGAAAATAGATGAGGAGGCAGTAAATTAGGGGAGACGTGGTGGTGGAAAGCTAGAGAGAGTAAGATGCCATTTAACGTGGGCCTTGAAAATTGAATAGGAGTTTATAAGGCAAGTAAAGACAAGACTAATTCAAAGAACAGGCACGGTGTTCTGGTACCGTTGAATGGTCAGCCATGGTAGAACAATGACTTAACGTTTTTGACACCGTTTCCTCTAGAAATGGTAAAGGCTATAGATGAGCATCCTAGGAAGATGCATGCACGTCAAGACATTTTACGTATGATTTTGTTGGGAAATTGTGGAACACCTTGAAATGGCCAGGAAAAAAGATACTGGATGTCTTCTCTAGCTGGCTCTTCCAGGTTCTCTCTTCCATTATCATTGAGCTATTTTACATTTGTGTTAGTGGTAGGAAACTATTATAATGGAACTTAGTCTTGTAGTTTATCAGTTTTGCAGTTAT
This sequence comes from Vulpes lagopus, assembly GCF_018345385.1. NCBI lineage: Eukaryota > Metazoa > Chordata > Mammalia > Carnivora > Canidae > Vulpes > Vulpes lagopus. The sequence continues at coordinate 108,419,726 of NC_054829.1, forward strand.
GGCCCTAACCAGTTTTGCATCTATTAACAAAATCATTTCAGTGTTCCTGATTGCTTAGATCTTTTAATTCTCCTTTGAACTAGTTTTTTAATAGAATATTTTAAGTAGACCCCATGCCCAATATGGGCCTTGAACTCTCAACCCTGGGATTGAGTCGCATGTTCTACTGACAGCCAGCCAAGTGCCCCCTCCAGAACTAGTTCTTTTTTGTTTGTTTGTTTTTTTAAGATTTTATTTATTCATGAGAGACACAGTGAGAGAAGAAGAGACAGAGGGAGCAGGCTCCTTGCCGGGAGCCGAATTCGGGACTCCACCCCCAGACCCTGGATCACACCCTGAGCCAAAGGCAGAAGGCAGATGCTCAGCCGTTGAGCCACCTAGGTGTCCCCTGAACTAGTTTTTAACACTTAACTAATTCCTTGATTAATTTCACTAAAATAAAATATTTGATACGTATTCATTTTATGTTAATTTATATTTAAATTCCTTTGTTTAAAATTTCTCTTTTGGGGCACCTGGGTGGCTCAGCGGTTGAGCGTTTGCCTCTGGCTCAGGTGGTAACACCGGGTTCCTCATATTGAGTCCCGTGTCGGTCTCCCCACAGGGAGCCTGCTTCTTCCTCTGCCTCTCTCTGTGTTTCTCATGAATAAATACATAAAATCTAAAATAATAATAATAATAAAATTTATCTTTCATCAATTTCACAGAATTCATAAGAATGTTTGAAACTCACCCAAAATTCCATAGACTTTAGGTTAAGAATATCTGGGTCAGAATACAGAATGTATCATGACAGGCTGTAAGAGGTCTACTAAAAGGTGGGCAATGTAAGGGAGTCAGACTTACCAGAGCTTGTTCACTTAACTGAGCATGTTTACCCAGCTGATTTTGGCCAATTCACTTAATTTTTAAGCCACTGTAAAAAGAATTTGAAAGGAACCACCGAATTGTGATTGTGAGGATTTAAAACAATATGTGTAAAGTAACTGGACTTGTTACACAGTACCTTTATTGTTTGTGTAAAAGCCTCTGTTTAGAAGCCAATTTGATGTCACTGATTCATCAACATTTTTTTTTTTTTCAATTATTTATGATAGTCACAGAGAGAGAGAGAGAGGCAGAGATACAGGCAGAGGGAGAAGCAGGCTCCATGCACCGGGGGGCCCGATGTGGGATTCGATCCCGGGTCTCCAGGATCGCGCCCCCGGCCAAAGGCAGGCGCCAAACCACTGCGCCACCCAGGGATCCCCATCAACAATTTTTTAAACTTACATATTCTAAGAAAGTACTAAGGAATTTTTAATGTTGAAAAGTTTTAACATTAAAATTATAAAATTAGATCTGTGTTTTAGACAAGTTACACAGCTTATGAGGAGGATGAATGACTTCTAGAACGGTTTATAAATTGTTCCCATATTGTAGTGATACTCTTTGTGGAAAATATTGGAGGGAAATAAAAACCATTCCAGAAGTTAAATCGGTAGGACTTGGTGACAGATTGGTAAATGATAAAATAATAATAATGTTACATTTTGTCAAGTACGTGAGAAGGTAGACTTAGAGGATCAAGACTCACGAAAGTACTGCTGTGTGACTTCTTGATTTTCATAGCCATTGCATTGGGAAGTGAAATTATACCATATCTTGTTACTTCTTGTATCTTTCTCTTATATATGAAAATATATTTGATTATCTACAGGATATGTTTCTTAAGATCACAAATTACAGACAAATGTTAGGCACACTAGGCAAGAGTTTTAGAACTTAGTTTTTCAAGTCACAAAAGTAAACCTTAGAAAAGAGAATGAAGGAAGGTCTCTGAGATGAGAATGATGGAGAAAATCTGGTTTCGGGAAAAATTTGGACTTTGCATTTCTACAGTTCTGTCCACTATTTCCTTAGATAGTGGTTCTGACAAAAGGAATTGGAGAGCTGATAGACTGTCCTTTACAATTTGGAGTTTTTGCAAAAGAGAAGGTTAGCATTGAATCCTGCTGTATTGATCATTTATAGCTTCTATTTGTATTTTATTTATAATCCTACCCTTTTTTAAGCCTGCCTCTTTCAAAAGAACTTGAAATGCTTAACACTTTGTAATAGGAGATCCTTTTAAATATACTATTTAAGAAATGGATTGTGATTAAGCTTAAGTCTCTGCCTTTGATTAAAGAAAAAGTCTCTGCCTTTGTAGTTTTTGCATTCTAGTGGGGTAGACAGACAATAAAATTGTAATTCCAGGTAACAACAAGAGGATACAAGGAAATAAAGTGGTAGGGTGCCTTTGGCGCAGTTGGTTGAGGGGCTGCCTTTGGGTTGGGTTGTGGTCTCAGGGTCCTGGGATGGCCCCTGCCCCTATTAGTGGGACTCCCTGCTTCCCCCTTGCTTGTGCTGTCTCTCACATTCTCTATCTCTAAATAAATAAAATCTTTTTTTTTTAAAGGATACAAAATTGTGGCAGATGGAATGGATAGGGTTAGGATTAGCAGAACAGAAATGTTTTTAGATTGAGTGAAAGGCCTCTTTGAAAAAGTGACATTTATAGAGACCTGAATGAACAGTGAAGTAATCCCTCCAGATGTGGTGAGGATGGTGAAGAGAACAGCTAGAGCAAAGGCCTTGGGGTGGGAATGGCCTTAGCATGTTTAAGGAATGGTATGTCATAGTTAGAGTGAGCCTGTTGGAAAGAATTGTTAGAAATGTAGTTAGATATCCCCAGGCCAGATCAAATAGTGCCAGGCAGGCCACAGTAAGGGCTTTGGATTTCGAGTATTGATAAACCTTTGGAGGATTTTGTCCCAGAGATTGGCATACTCTGATTTACATATTTAAATAATTATTTTGGTTACTATCTGGAGAATTGATGGTAATTGATGAAAATGGAAGATAATGATTGATTGGAGAATTGATAATGGAAGAAAAATAGAAGCAAACACAAGTTACAGTGTTCTTGGAGGAGAGTAGGCAAGACATGATAGTGTGGACCAGGTGGTTGTGAAAATAGAAAGTATTCTTATTTAGGATATATTTTATAAAGTTAGAGCTAACATAAATGCGCCTAGATTTGTTGTGGCATATTAGGAAAAGAATTTTAGAATTTTACTCTCAGCAGTGTTGTGATCAGTGTCTTCTGAGTTGGGAATACATGGCAAAAAAAATAGGTGTGAGTTGGATTTTTGTTATTCTACATAAGAGAAACTCTTAAATAAGTGGAGATGTCAAATGAGCAATCGAGTGATGGGGGGGAGCAAATGGGAGAAGTCAGCTCTAGAAAATACAGTTTTGTGAAACATCAGCATGGAGCTAAAGAGCTTAAAGCCAGAGACCCTCAGAAAGGATATGTGTGGAGATAAGATGGAAACCCAGGGCTGAATAGCATGTAAAGATAGAGCTAACTAGGATGGTCCAGTAAAGGAGATTAAGAAAACTCTCCTAGAAGCCAAATGAAAAGGTTTTCAAGGAAGTTTAACTGCAGATGCCCCTGAGGGGTTCCAGTAGTCCATGGAGATCACGGTTTTCAATTCACTAGAATGGTGGAAAGAGAAGCCTGACAGAATGGGTTGAAGGGAGAATTTGGGTGAAAAATGGGATTACTCAGCACTAAATGACACTTGATTGGTTTTAACACTGGGATGGGAAAGGTCCCTTGGAAAAGAAAAACCCGCTTCTATAGCTTACCAGTTAAGTTCCACTTCTAGTGAACAGAAAAACAGTTAAGGGGCACCTGGCTGGCTCAGCCAGTGGAGCATGGGAGTCTTGACCTGAGGGTTGTAAATTCAAGCCACATTTTAGATAAATTGCTGAAAAATAAGTTCTTTAAAAAAAAGTTTTTTAAATAATCAAGAATAAATTATTTACTTGGAGTTTGAGATGGAGAATGTCTGAATCCCTTAATCTTACACTTTGACAGGTTGAATTAAAAGTGTAAAAAAAAAAATAGAAGTGTAGTTTGGTGTAATATAGACACATACTATATAGGAAGATAATCTGGCCCTGCAGTAAAAGTGCTTCAAAAAGTAAAGCTAGGATTCAGAGGTAAAACAAGGAAAATGAAAAGTAAACAATTAAGAGACTGAAGATAAAAATTTAAAAACCACGGGTCAAATGAAAATTTCCTTAACTAATTGCTAGGTGTTACCCCAAAGTTTGTCCTCTGCCAGCTGACAGTCTCTTAAGCTTTCGGACAATTAAAGGTTAATAATTATCTGAAAGTCTTCCTATACTTAGGACCTAAATTTACCTTTTTTCAATGAACAGGAATGGAAACTGAAGGTGGAAATCAAGAAAAGGCAATGGAAGAATGCACTGAAAAGAAAAAAGAAGTAGAAAAAAAGAAACGGTCACGAGTTAAACAAGTGCTTGCAGATATTGCTAAGCAAGTGGACTTCTGGTTTGGAGATGCAAATCTACACAAAGATAGATTTCTTCGAGAGCAAATAGAAAAGTCCAGAGACGGATGTAGGTGTATTTTACTGTACAACAAATGGAACAATGTAGTATATATATTATGGTACACCACATATTATATACAGGAGCATCTTTTATTTTTCCACATAAAACCCTCATAAAGGACACGAATTTCCTTAAAGGACTTAGTAGGATACAATAAATTCAGACCAAGATTTCAGTTACTTTGAAAGTAACTGGCAACTCAGGTAGACTCTTGACCTCAGGGTCAAATTGAGCATTACCTAGGGCCTAGAAGTCCAGGGTTTTTCTTATGTGCTTACAGGCTTAATTCCTATGGGTTTTATGCATAAAAGGCATTTTATTTACTCCAAATCCAGAACTTAGTTTAGGAGTGTGATTAATATTTTATCCAGAAATCCTGGCTTGTTGTTTTATTATATTCTGTAATGTATTAACTTTTGTATTTCTATTAGATGTTGATATATCACTTCTCGTGTCTTTCAACAAAATGAAAAAATTGACCACAGATGGAAAATTAATAGCCAGAGCACTAAAAAGCTCATCTGTTGTAGAGGTAAGAATTGTTACACAATTTATTTTATCACATAATTATTAGTTTATTAACCTCATGTACCCATTTAAAAGCTGGACTTGGAAGGCACCAGAATCCGGAGGAAAAAGCCCCTGGGGGAACGACCAAAGGATGAGGATGAGCGGACAGTGTATGTGGTAAGCCATTTTAAAAAAAAGCTCAGAGATAGTGATCGCAGACAAAATGACAAACACTTTCATATTACTAGTAAAAATTTATTAACCTTGAGGACTTTACTATTGCTTCTAATTTATTCTAGGAATTACTTCCCAAAAATGTTAATCACAGCTGGATTGAAAGAGTATTTGGGAAATGTGGCAATGTTGTTTATATAAGCATACCACATTATAAATCTACTGGAGATCCAAAGGGATTTGCCTTTGTGGAATTTGAAACAAAAGAACAAGCAGCAAAAGCTATTGAGGTAGGTCCAGAACCTAAAAGGAAAAGCAAAAAAATTAGCGAGTACTTTTAGTGACAATTTTACTGGTTTTTAATTTATTGATTTTTCAGTTTCTCAACAACCCACCAGAAGAAGCACCAAGAAAACCTGGTGTATTTCCTAAGACAGTAAAAAATAAGCCCATTCCTGTCCTTAGAGTATCAGGTAATTTAATTCAATGTTAATACTTAAGCATATGTAGTTGAAGGAAAATGAAAACTAACGATAGCATCGTTACAGAAGAAAAGAAAAAGAAGAAGAAGAAGAAAGGCCGAATGAAGAAGGAAGACAGTATCCAGACCAAAGAGTTAAATACGGACACAGATAAGGAGAGTGTTGCTAAAATGAAAAGATCGAGGACCACGTCTGAGGGATCAGAGGTAGAAATAACTGAACCCCAAAAGCCGCCCTCAAAGAAAAAGAAAAAACGGGAAAGACAAGAAGTATCCAGCCTACCTATAGTTAGAACAGGAAAGAGAAAGAGAAGTATTTCTGAAGAAGCAGAATCCCCAACTCCCAGGTCAAAAGTAAAGAAAGTGACTCAGAAAGACATTAAAAAAGAAGATTTAGAAGTTTCCAAAGAAAACAAAGGTATCAACAACATTTATCTTGAGCTTATATAATCAAAGTTTTCTTAAACTTACGTCTTTCCTGTCTTTCCTTTCTGGCATTTAAGATTTAGAAGTCTCTACTGAAGAGGAAAAGGATACTGGAGATGTAAAAGATGGATCCCTTTTAAAAGCAAAAAGGAAGCATAAGAAAAAACACAAAGAGAGGCACAAGATGGGAGAAGAAGTTATACCATTAAGAGTCCTTTCAAAGTAAGTAGACTATACAGTTCTGGTGTAGATTGACACCCTCCATCACCATTGCTAAAGTGCAATTCCAATTTGTATTGAACAGAGTTGCATATTAGCAACAGTCATGGCATGTAGCCAAGATCTGCATAAATTATGGGTTTAGGATGACTGAGGATTAAAAAGAAACCACCACACTAAAACATGGAAGCACTTATTTTTATCATGTCACAGCAAGTGCCTCCATGTTAAAGTAGAGGGCGTTCCTTATAGACTCAAAAAAATACAGCGTAAATATACCAGACAGGTAGTTCGGTGAGGCAGTCTTAAATATTTATAAACTTCTAAAATGTAAAAGTAAGACTTACCATCACTAAAACATGGAAGCACTTACTTTTTTAGTTTCAAAGCAAGTACATCCACGTTTAAGTGGTGGGGAGCCCAGTCTTGGAAAAACGTAAATTGTGAAGATTCTTTAGCCTGTAAAGTAAGCTTAGAAATTAAGTCGTGTCCACTTGGAGACACCTCCACTGAAACATGGAAGCACTTACTTTTGTTTTACACAGCAGGTACCCCCATGTTAAAGCAAAGGGGAATCCCTCGGGGCTCTAAAATTAACAAACTTGCCATATTGCATTCGGAGGAATAATTTGGGTTCACTTCTACTAAAACATGGAAGCACTTACTATTTTGAAAGTCAAAGAAAGTACTTCCATGTTAAAGTTAAAGGGAGTCCAATCCAATCCACTTGAGGGGTGGAAAGCAAGTTAAAAGAAAAAAATTCCATACCTTTGGGAAGAAAGATTTTCTTAATTTTCCGGAATAGTACTCGCCCAGCGTTTTGTCTTCCCCTTGAAGGTTAAAAGGCAAGGACTTCGGGCACTTGTATTTATACTATTCTTAACTGCTGAATTCCTTTTGCCTTTTTATCTCTGAGAATCATTACAAGAGGTTTTTGTTATTCTAATGTATCAGCTCTCAGGGAATGTACGATCCTGGGTGGGTCTGGATACTTTTTTTTTTTTTTTTGAAGTATACAGATGTCAATAATAACAGCTAAGACCATTACCACAAGATATCCTCCTCTTTAAAAAAAAAAAAAAAATCCCCTATCTGCTTGTTTGATGGCATAGATTAGAGTAACAATGAGTGCTCCTGTGGAGCCTGGAGAGGCATTGTGTTTCTATCTAGAGGACCTCTAGCTGTTTGAAGAAACATCTACATGTTAAATGTATGTAAATAAATAAATTGCTTCCATGGGGTGTTTTTTTCTTCTTAGAAATTCCTTTTGATTCGGGTAAATAATAAAGGATGTTATCTCCCAAATTGGAAGCAGTTTAACTAATAATCTTTAAATTATAATCTGCAATTATTCTCCCAGAGATGACTAATTGTTACTAGTTAATTAATTCAAAATTTTTATTTTCATAAATAAAAATATTTGAAACATACTCAAGAATTGAATCGCAAAATTTTAAACATTTAATCTAAATGTTAGGTCAGGGGTAACTTCCCTTTTCATATTTCCTGGATCGCTTAGAACTCTGAAGTAATTTGAATGTGTGTGTTTAAAGAAGGAAAAGTTAGGAGTGGTTACAAGATACTGAATGTATGTATTTAGATATTTACTTTTGCTCATCTGTGTTCACTATTTCAAAAGTGCATTCTTTTCATTGCAGGAGCGAATGGATGGATTTGAAAAAAGAGTATTTAGCACTGCAAAAGGCCAGCATGGCTTCCTTAAAAAAAACAATATCCCAAATGAAATCAGAGTCAAAAATGGAAACAAATGGAGTACCTACTACATCTGAAATAAAAACTGAAAAAAGTAAGCAGCACTATGATAGTTTTTGTAGCATTACATAATTAAATTTTCATTCTTCATCAGATTTAGTAATGAGTGCCTAGTTTATGAATTAAGCAAGTTTTGTAGTAACAAAAACTGTAATTTCTCATCCGTAACTTATCCTAATATATTAAGATATTATTTTGAATTCTTATAAATTGAAAGTATAATTTTTTCACATTTTAATCATGTTTATAGAATCTTTTTACTTATTTTGTGTCTATTAAGTCAAGTACTTTTTGATTAAGGGAAAGGGTCGGGGTTTTTTTTTTAAGGTTTTACAAATGTTTTTCTAACAACACTTTGCAATTAGAGTGGTAGAAATTACGGTATTTCATTTCATGGTAATCTGCAATAAGCAGGACAGGCAACATAACTTACTAAAGTATTTTACAGTTAATTTAAAATTAAGTTTGAATTAATTATTTAAATCAGCTTAAGTCTTCATTGTTATTCTAAAATGGGCCTACTATGTTAACTTATTAAGTGTAAGAGGCTTATTTCTGGCCTTTCCTTTTCAAATCAACAGCAAACAGTGAAGAGTGTTGTCCCCAGGAAAAGGTTAATGCAGCCGGACCACAGTTTGTGAGTGGCGTGATTGTGAAGATCATTAGCACTGAGCCTCTACCTGGCAGGAAACAAGTCAGGGTAATGCTTTTGTGTGTCAAGGGTAGTTGTTACTCTTTCCTCTTTAAAATTTCCCTGTATGAAAATGTTTTGCATTATAGAAAGCAAAGCAAATCAAATTAGAATTTATTCCTCTGTGGAAAAATACTTGTATGATTTAATTCCACAATAATTATTGTGTTTCATTTGAAGCAAAATATGAAGTCTAAAATTGTACACTGGATCAGACTTGAGTACAGTTTAAACATCCTTTTATAGAACTGTACTTTTTTCTTATTTTTCAAGGTGCCCTTAATGGTTGTTGTTGTGTAGTTGAATGACGAAGGCATACTGTGGTCATTATAACTTAAAAGAATAAAAGTGGTAAAGTATTGTTATTATATGCCTTATTTAGACTTTATCTGTTTTCAGAGAAAATGGGTTTTAGAAAATACTTTGTCAAAACTTTAATCAGCATTAGAGTTCTCTGAAATTACTTTGAACTTTTAATCATCTACTGTTGTAGATTTTTGAAGCAAGCTAGAGAGTTTGTTATGTGTTTTTATTAGAGCTCTTAGCTTTCAGTACATTCCTAAACGATTTTGTGACTTAAAGTCAGAACTAGAACTATTTTGATATAAAAGGGATCAATTGCATTTTTTTATCTTAATATAAACTTTTTGTTTGTTAATCCTTTTGGAAATTGAAATTTTTTTCCTGGGAGAAATGCAAGATTTTTTTGGAGAAAAGAGCTTTTGTTAAATTTTATTTTAAATGTTTTTGTTATTTTCAGTTTGTGCTGGATAGTTCTAAAAATGAGAAACTGTTAAAGTCTTTTGTGAAAAGCCACAAAAGTTTTGTATCGGTGTGCAAATAGTTTTACACAGTTTACAAACATCTACTTTACAATCATTTTTTATTTACACATTTTATTTTCTCTAACAGCCTTTTGTACCGACACAATAATATTTCTTTCTCAGTGGCATATTCCTTTGTAAAACGTCATATGGTATGGCAAATATATTTAAAATTGTTATACTGACATTCATCATATGTTTTGGTTTTGCATAGACTCCTATCATTCATGTTTTTTAACTTGCATAAATCTTGTAAACTCTCATTATCTGAAACCCTGCTTCTATTTTATAAAATCTTGTAGCTATCACTAACACGGAAATTTAGATACTTAAATGTTGATAAGGCATTTAGTTAGTGCTGCCTGACTTGCCCCTGTGATTACCAGGCTAGTTTGTAATTTTAAGAAGGCTTTTAATTCAGGAGATTTGCCTAACATTATAATGTATATATATCATAAATATCTTTTGATTGTAGTAATTGAATCTATTATAAAACTTAATACTACCATTTAACATTCAGATTTCATCAGCTTGCTATCAATTAATGGTTTGCTTTATGTCTAAATTTAGTACTTATGTAGAGAAATGGGAAGAATTAAGTATATTTTGAGATAGGCAGTATGCTAAGAGTAGGGATGAGTTAAAATTTAGTCCTTGGCTTCACAGATTTTTACTGCTTAATCATTATTAAAATCTAATAAGCTTTCCTTATTTTATGATGAAATAACATTTTCACATATTGCTCAGTTTTTTCTGTATTTCAGACTTTAAAAAACCCAACTGCTAAAAGTAACCTAAATTCCTTGTGGCTTGAAATTTGGGTCAAAAGGAAAGGAAGCCAGTTGAGTAAAATACCTTTTCTTAGGTTGGGAATCTCGAGTAATTTCTTTAGCTTTCTGAATGGAAGTTGATGAATGAAGAATTATGTTAACATTCCTGCATAATTGCATTGTTTACACCTCAGAACTTGCTGGGGAAAAAATGATTAGGAATGCAGGAATCTTGTTAATTTGCCCTCACAGCAGGCATTATAGGTTAAACTTTTCCTTGCTGGGTGACCACAACTTGTTCAGAGGAGATTGTTTAAGCCTGTCATCAGAACATGTGAGCTATAGTGAGATATTCCCGTAGATCTACTCGAGAACCTAGGATTTTTGTAGAATCCCAGGAAACTTTTTTTCCATTCGTGAGTTTGAAAAAGCTGAATGTCTTTTACATACATTTTAAGTCATAAGTGATTTTGTACAAGTGAATGAAAACACTGTGCCCACCAATCCATTGTGAGTGGATAATTTTTAATTTTATTCACTATTGTAAGTAACTACACCGCCTTGGTACCTTCTTGATTTGGGGGTTGGGAGAAATTTTTGTACTTTATGTTCTACAAATCTATTGTCCTTGTGCAGTGTTCCCATTCTAATTAATATTTTAGGATTGTGCTTAATTAAAAGAGTTACGAATAGAGTTCAAGTTTGTTCAAGTCAATTTTTCAGTGTATTTGTGTAGTTTTAGGAGTGCCTAGCTGGCTCTGTCCCTGGAGTGTATGACTCTTGATCTCAGGGTTTTGAGTTTGAGCCCAGGTCTGGTGTAGAGATTACTTAAAGATAAATCTTTAAAAGAATATATTTGTGTATATTTTAGAAGAAATGTTTAATGTAGGAAAGTTACTCGTTTCAAACTGTATGTGGCTTATTTGTATACTACATTTTGACAAAACCATGTGAATAATTTAGAATTCTCATGAAACATTATTATTTATTTCAATTTTTTCTAAATTCTAACGCAGGATACTTTGGCAGCAATCTCAGAAGTTGTTTATGTTGATTTGCTAGAAGGAGACACAGAGTGCCATGCTAGATTTAAAACTCCTGAAGATGCTCAAGCAGTAATAAATGCATGTACAGAAATTAAAAAGAAATACTGCTGGAAACTGGAGATCCTTTCTGGTAAAAATTCACAAAATAATCTTTTTTAATTCTTGTTTAGGGGTGATTCTGTTAGATTTTCTGTATTAAGTGCCATCAGACAACTATCGTTTTATTATTGAAATGCAATTAATGCCTTGAATATGTTTCTTCATATGTATCAGTGATCTTCGTTTTTGTTTTTAAGGTGACCATGAACAGAGATATTGGCAGAAGATTTTGGTAGATAGGCAAGCCAAACTTAATCAGCCTCGTGAAAAGAAAAGAGGCACTGAGAAGGTAATTCATTTTTTGGTTTTTGTTGTCGTCATTATTGTTCTATAGCCTAAATTCAACATTTGGATAAATATTTTCTGAAAGTTAATAATATGCAGACACAACAAAGACTTACATGGTAGATTTGTAGATTGCGACAGAACATTTGTTTTTCTGGATTTTAAAATACATGAAATCTATGAAATTAGAATTATTTTCCCCGTAAGGGTACACAATTTAGAGTTTTCTTGTTTTCCATTCTTTTATTGTAACTAGTTGTGGCAATTTAATCAGTATTGATTTCTAGCTGCTATGTTTTGTGGTTTGGTAGTAAATGATTATTTAAAGATTGTCTTATTGGTAAAACCCAATGTATTAAAGAGTGTAGTTTTTAAAGATATGAGCCTCCCCAGATAAGATTGGGAGGCTTTATGCATAATAGTTGCTACAGCAAAGATAAGCTTTATTCCTTTTTCTCTAGAATACTCAACAGGTGAAACAAACAAGCGTAAATTAAGCAACTTAAAGCAAGATTCTCAGTAATTTTGTTTTAAATAACAATAATTTATCATGCTTACTGTTGCTTATGAGCTGTCACGTTTGTTCTATTAAAACAAATTACATGTAAAGATGAGTGCATGCTTAGGACTAATTAGGGCACATAAAAACTAATAAAATTTTAAAATGTGTATGTTATAAAATATAAATCTGAAAACTTATATGTTCTTCTAGAATTGGTTAGCACTTAAAATCATACATACTTCCTGTATCCTATTTTTATTGCTTCGGGGTTCTATTTGTACAGTTCTCTTTTTTTTGTTTTTATTAAATAAAAATCAAGTGTTTTTTCATCAACCTTGCATTGCTTAGGATTCACTGGAATTTGAGATTGAGGGAAGGTTTCCTACTGATCTTTATTAATTCTGTTTGCATGAGTACAGACTTAATTTGCTGAGATGTAGGAAGGCTACCTTCCTCCCTAAAGACTTTTTCAAGTCTATGAGGTGTTCATTTTAAAGCCTGCCTGAGATTATTTAAATGTTAAAAAATTGTTGATCCAGAACTCACAACTAAAATGAAATCGTTTTGGTAAATAATAGTTATCCTTCTGATTGATGTGAAGTTTCATGTAGGTTATGTTTTTAAAAGTAGGAATTAAGCATTTTCTTTCCAGAAAAGGCTGACCTCAGTAAACTAAATTTAAGGCAAGGAAGTAAGCACTGAAGAGGGAGTTTTATAAATTCATTTGGAACACAGTGCATAGCTCTATTATTGAGTTGGAACGTTTTTTTCCTGATCTCATTTATCTGTTGCACCACCAAGCATTTTCTTAGCATGATTTTTTTTTTTTTTTTAAGATTTTATTTATTTATTCATTGGGGGGAGGCAGGGGCAGAGACCAAGGCAGAGGGAGAAACAGGCTCCATGCAGGGAGCCTGACTTGGGACTTTATCCTGGGTCTCCAGGATCAGGCCCTGGGCTGAAGGTGGCGCTAAACCACTGAGCCACCCGGGCTGCCCTCTTAGCATGATTTGTAAACAATAGAGGATCCTAGCTGAACCTAGGAACTGTGAGAGTTGGCTCCTGTCACAAAATGAACATAAGGTGCCACACAAAGTGGGTATTATACAGGCTTTTCAGAGAAGACAGTAATTAGTATGTCAGTCTACTTTTTTGATAATCATTAAATTAATATTTTCTGAGTGCTTCTTTGTGTTGACCACTGTTCTAGGAACTGGACATAGAGCCATGAGTAACAAAATTCCCTGTTTTCATGAAGCTTATAGATGAACAGTTTAGGTCAGGTGATGACAAGTACTATGTAGAAAAATCAGATTTAAGGATATCATGAGATAGCTTTAAGTCAGGTGAGGTTGTCTGGGAAGTACTCTGTGAAAGTGACATTAGGAAAGTCAGCAAACCAGCAGGAGAGTTTAAAATGCACAGCTTTCAAGGCAGAGGCAACAGAAAGTACAGAAGCCTTGACAGGAAAGAGGCTGTTACAGTTAGAATACTGGGAGTAAGTACCTTAGTAACAGAAGTTAAATGTTACTAGCAACCAAAAGTATAACATTGGCACTTTTTTCATATGACCCCTCAACCTTTCCATGGTAGTATTGTATTACTTGGCCAGTAATTGAATAAAGAAAAGTATTTAAAGTATTGATAATAAATCTTGATTTTTGATTTTCACCTTATGAGGCAGGAGACTGGGGATTTTCCTAAGCCTCAGTTTATATGGAATTAAAAGAGGAATAGGTGAAGGAAAATGTTATTTTCTATTTTTGGTATTTTTACATATAAAAATCAAGTGTGAGGGGGCAATCCCTGGGTGGCTCAGCAGTTTGGCACCTGCCTTAAGCCCAGGGCGTGATCCAGGAGTCCTAGGATCCAGTCCCACATTGGGCTCCCCACAGGGAGCCTGCTTCTCCCTCTGCCTGTATTTCTGTCTCTCTCTGTGTGTGTGTGTATGTGTCTCTCATGAATAAATAAATAAAATCTTTAAGACCTCCCGCAAAAGATTGGTAAGATGAGGGAAATCTCTATCAGAAAGGGTCTCCTTGCTAAACCAAGCCTTTGTAGTCTTCCCTATCACTTTGAGCACTTGGTAAGAGTAGATAACAGCTACTGGAGACAGTTTGTCTTTTCTCATTTGTCATTAGCTTTTAAAACATATTTGAAATGTTTTTTATCACCATGGTCTTTTCTCTACAAATTACTGGTATTTGGATATTCAGCAAGACAGAATTCACAAGATTTGTGAACAGTTATAAATATTTATATTTTTGACTTACCTCACTGATGAAGCTTTTTAGTTTAATCTTAAAGTGACTTCCTAGGAAAACAACAAATACAGGGTACCCCTGTTTTCATTTCCAAAGTAACCAAACCTTTACTTCCATAGATGCAAGCCTTAATTCTGGCTTTGCTGAAGTCCGAAGACCTTTGAAATGACGCTGGTCAAAGTGGTCCTCAATGTGGCCATCCATTACTGTTTTCTGTCATAAACAGATCATTTGGTAACCTGGGCAACTTTTGAACTTTAAATACTTGTATTTTTAACTCTTCCAGCCAGTCTATTGACTGACTCACTCTCTAGCTTTTGAGTAAACTTTTAATGTTTTACTAAACATTTTAAGAAACTAAAAAATAAATCAAGTGACTTCCTGCCAAAGCCACAGTCACCAGACACCTCAAAGAAACTCTGGTGAATACTTTAAAGAGAATAAGATTTTTATTTCTTCCAAGGATATATAATTAAAAATTTTACATCAAGAAATCTTTTCAGCAGCCCCAGTGGCTCAGTGGTTTAGCGCCGCCTTCAGCCTAGGGTGTGATTCGGGAGACCCAGGATCGAATCCCGTGTCAGGCTTCCTGCATGGAGCCTGCTTCTCTCTCTCTCTCTCTCTGTCGCATGAATAAATAAAATCTTAAAAAAAAAAAAAAAAAAAAGAAAACTTTTGGAATATTTTGACATCGAAATATTGATGTCTGCTTTCTACATTTCATTTGCCACCTTTAAAAATATTAAAGGGGAACGTGACTGGCTCAATCAGTGTAGTGTGTTATGTGACTCTTGATCTCGGAGTTGTGAGTTTCAAGCCCCATGTTCGATGAATAGATTAATTAAAAACAAAGTCTTTAAAAATTTTTTTAAAGTTAAAGTCTTTATGTAAGGGTATAATAAATAATAATAAGTACTCTTAAAAGCAAATCCTTAATTGGAATATTCTAATTTTCAAATTTGTAAGCAAACGTTTGTTTAGCACTCAGCCCAAAATAAAATGTCTCATTCAAATAATGAATTCTCATTTATTATGTATTTACAAAGGACTGAATATCCTTTAAGAAACATCTTGGTAATTAATACTGAATCCCACGGGGATATGAGACAACTAACAAATATGGGTCCCAAACCCTCCTAAGAGGTTAAAAATTGCCAACATGGATTGGCTATCTTTAATTGAAAAAATCTTAGTGATGTGGTACTATAGTGGGAGTATTTTAGTAATTCTAAAGATTTAATACCTATTATATTTAATAAACCATAATCCTAAATAGTTCTCCCTCTAATTGATTTGGACTAAGCTTAATTTATCTCATTTGTCTATCTTTCCCTCTATATATTTTTTTTAAGATTTTATTTATTTATTAGAGACCATACAAGCAAGGGGAGCAGGAGAAGGAAAAGCAGGGTTCCCAGTGGTCAGGGAGCCCAGTGGAGGGCTCCATCCCAGGGCCCTGGGATCATGACCTGAGCCAAAGGCAGATAGATATTTAAATGACTGAGCCACCCAGGCACCCCCACCTTTCAAAAAAAATTGTATTCAAACTGATAGTTTTGAAATTTTTTTACTCTTAATTATCTTTTTGTTTTAGGTGTCCAATATATTCTAATTTCTAATTTCTTTCTCCATAGTTAATCACCAAAGCTGAAAAGATAAGACTTGCGAAGACTCAACAAGCAAGTAAACATATTAGATTTTCTGAATATGATTGAAAAACAATTTTGCTTCACCTCTTAAGATTTCACTGGTTACTTGAACTTTTCTTAGGAAATACATTTTATTTTATAGTAATAAATAATGTTTTTCTGAAACCTATGTTAATAAGAAGAAATACTTTTGTTCCTTGTAAGACTTTCTTGAGACAAGTACATGTATACCACAGCTTTTCATTAAACATTCTATTTGCTGAAATTATCTTACACAAATCAACCCCAAAGTGATTTAGTAAATGTTTTCAACATTATCATTAATTTTGTTGTTTTTATATTACAAAAACAATATTTGCAAAAATAATACTATATAGTAGAAAAAAATGTTTGACATTGGATTCACTGTACTTATTTTGTAATTTGCTCTTGCTTTTCAAATGTCTAGGATATCTTTTCATGTTGATTTATACAGAGACATATGTGTGATATTTCATTCTGTTTCTTGCACTTTGCTTACCTGAGCTTCCACTAAATGGGCCATATGAACTGTTCCTAATTAAAATGTTAAACTTTAAAAGTATTGAGTTTATTTCTCATAAATGAAATTAAACATTTTATTTTGTCTAACTAAAATAACATAAACCAGATGCTGTGAACATGGGGAAGAAAAAATCTAAAAATCAGCCATAAGCAAAACTGTATATATTTTTTTTTTATTCAGAAAAATTTCAGACCTGGAGTATTTAAGGTCTTCTCAGAACTGAACCCACAGGGCCTATTCATTACTGGCATCTTAATCCCTTATCAGAATATCAAAAATGTACTCTGGACAGCCATGGGGTTTATTCCCTTAGGCTATAAACTATATGCAGTTCCATCAGCTTTGTCCAAAATTGGGTGCACTTTGGATTTGGTGCCCTTTCTATGCCTTAGGAAAGACTTCTAGTCAGGAAACTACTCTCAGGAGCCAGGGATTTGAGGAGATTGGCTATCTCACTGTTGGGGTGACAACTGCCACATTGCTCATAGTAGTAAGAAAGAGCAGACAACTACAAGTTCAACAGAAGCATGGTTATATAAACTACAGTACATCACTACCATGAGATGCAACAACAATCACTAGAAGGTAAGTTTCATGGAAATAGGGATACAGTATTGTTCACTATTTTTTTTTTTTTTAAGATTTTAATTATTTGATAGAGCACAAGGAATGGGGAGCAGCAGATGCAGAGGGAGAAGCAGACTCCCTGCTGAACAGGGAGCCCAACTGGGCTCAATCACAGGACTCCAGAACCAAGATGTGAGCCAAAGGAGGCACTTAACCAACTGAGCTACCCAGGTGCCTCTTGAATAACAATATCAAAATGCTTATAGCTCTCCAAAAGATGTAGCTCATGCCCCGAAAACAAAAAGCTATTTTATGTCTTGAGTCCATTTGATATGTTTGGTTAACTTCTGATTGGGTAGATCTGATTTTGGCTCAGGTCATAATTTCAGGGTCATGTGATCGAGCACCTGCATCAGTATCAAGAGTCTGCTTGAGTTTCTCCCTCTTGCACTCATGGTCTCTTTCTCAAATAAATAAATCTTTTTTTAAAAAAAATTGTCAAAAAAAAAAAAATTGTCAGGGGTACCTTGCTGTCTCAATTGGTTGAACATGTGACTCTAGATCTGAGGGTTGTGAGTTTTAAGCTCCATGTTGGGCATACAGCTCTAAAAAAATTATCATGATTTAAGGGTTTTTCCCCCCCCTATGCTTGAAGAACTTTTCTTGGAATTACTTAAAAAAGGAACCATTCAAACATATACCTGCCTAGTCTGTATTTTATTTTATTTTATTTTATTTTTTTAATTTTTTTTTATTTATTTATGATAGTCACAGAGAGATAGAGAGAGAGGCAGAGACACAGGCAGAGGGAGAAGCAGGCTCCATGCACCGGGAGCCCGACGTGGGATTCAATCCCGGGTCTCCAGGATCGCGCCCTGGGCCAAAGGCAGGCGCCAAACCGCTGCGCCACCCAGGGATCCCATGTATCTTAAATAAAGTGATTTATACAAAAATTGGATGGATGTATTAAAATTAATCTTGATATCCTATGGCTTAACTAGTAAATTCATTATTCAGCTGATTAGATTTTGAACCCAATGGATATGGTCAAATAATAATGTATGTCCTAAAATAATAATGTGTATCTTACAGTACTTAAGTATTATAAAATCCATTATTTCTGTTGCAATATAAATAGCCCATAAATTAAGGTGTGCAGGAAATACACCTTTATTTTCTTAAAATTCAAGTTAATCTCTATTTCAAGCCTCATATCCCACAAAATTCTTAATCAATTTAGGGTTTTCTCCCTTTTTCTTAAAGTTGAATCAGCATTCTGGATGCTTATGCAATACCAAGTGGGAGGAGCACCCATTTGTCTCAGTCATATTATCTGAGAAGGCCACCATCCCAGTTTGTTCCAAGTCATTCGTTTACTCCAGGTTTATAGGTATCCCTGTTCCTCCCACATACTTAGCCCAGTAGGTCTCATCCTACTTCTCAGGCATGCACAAGACTCAAAAATAAGCAGAGAGCTTTTGTACTGTGCTATACTTGCCCAGTTCATGAAATAAACAGTGATTGTTGATTGACTTCACCATTGGAGTAAGGATAGGCCATATGCGACTCAGCAGCATATTTATACAATAAGTATGCTAGAGAAGAAAAACAGAAAAAAGAATAAAGCTTAAGAGCAAGTGAGAAATTGTATTATTTACTCGTTTTTTTAAGTAGGCTGTGCACCCAATAGGAGTTTAAACTCCTGACCCTGAGATCAAGAGTCACATGCTTTACTAACTGAGACAGTCAGGCGCCTTTGCCCTGCTTATTTACTATTCTTTGGTTGCAAGAAATAGAAACTAACTGCACTAGATTAAGCAAAGGAAAAGATTAAATATGTGGGAGACTTGTGAAATCTGAGGAAGTAGATGAATAATAAAGCTCATGAAGTACAGGAGACCAGGCAGCTGTGGATTTCCTGACAGGAGTTTTTAGAGAGGCTACTTCAAATTACTGTAAGTTGACTCAGCAACTGTGCTCTTTAGGCTCATGGACTCTAAGTTTAAAATTCCAGTTCCCTGATTAGGAGACAGTGATGATCAAGCTTGAATCAGGTGCATTCTTACGTTAACCAATTAGAAGTAGATACTCATACATCAAAACTACAGGTTTGATAATTCATTCTTAACGAAGGCAAAGGTTGTTAGCTGACCTTTGTTACCACCAAACCTACTAATTCTTTTACATCAGTAGAATTGAAAAGACAGCATATGTAAAGATACTAAAGTAGGAACTTGCCTAGTGTGTTTGGGACAGTGAAAAAATCTTACCAGCTGAAGAAAGTTGGTAAAAAGAAAATGGGACAAGATAAAGAATGAGAAAGATTGCTAAGGATCGGTCTATAGAAATTTTTTGAATGTCATATTCAGGGATTTGCCGTGTAGCAACTATAGATTTTAAACAAGGGAAAGAAAGAAAAAAATAAGGGAAAGATAAAGTATAGGTCTCAAAAAACCAGCATCAATATGTCGACTACTGGAAGGGAAAAAGGAAGAAACAGGTATCAGTGAATCAAGGTTAAAGCTACTAAAATACTTCAGTCTTGAAGAAATGGGAGTTCAGTGAAAATAACATTTTGTGAATGCAGGCCTGGGTCACCAGAAGAACTGACAATCCTTGGTGACTGATCAAAGTGTTGGTGGAGGAGTGCCTTGGTACTTCAGTCTGTTGAGCATCTGCCTTCAGCTTCCTGGGATCAAGCCCAACATCTGGCTCCCTGCTCAGCGGGTGTGCGCATGCTTGCTCTCTCTCTTGCTTGTGTGCACCCTCTCTCCCTCTCCCTCTCTCTCTCTCTCTCTCTCTCTCTCTCTCTCTCTCTCAGATATCTTTAAAAAATGGTAGGAATGAAAGAGCCAAAGCTATCTAGGAGATTTTAGGCTAGGTGACCGAACACATCAGTTGATTTAAAAAAAAAAGAATGAGAGTTGATTTTCAGGAGGTGGGCTGGTGGAGTAAAGATATTGTAAGCTTTTTAATATGTGTTAATTTGGGGGTGGAGTTCTACATGAAAAAGTCCAACAAATTGTTTGACAATTATAGAAACTATAATCAGATAATAGCAGAGGCCAAATAGAAGGACATGGGTTTCCCCCAAATAACTGCTATTGAAGCTGTGATGAAAGAGCAATCGTCTGGGAGTATAGGTTTATGTGGGGTTTTTTTGTTTTTTAAAGATTTTATTTACTCATGAGAGACGCAGAGAGAGAGGCAGAGACAGGCAGAGGGAGAAGCAGGCTCCATGCAGGGAGCCCGATGTGGGACTCTATCCCGGGACTCCAGGATCACACCCTGGACTGAAGGCAGGCACTAAACCGCTGAGCCACACAGGCTGCCCAGGTTTATATATTAACCATCTAGTCATCTATATATGCAAAAGCACAGCTAAAATTCGATAAAAGTAACCTAAGCATTTTGTGTTGCATAAAGCACCTTAAGTAGTACAACATGTAATAGAGAACTGGGGGTGCCTGGGTGGCTTGGTCGGTTAAGTTTCTGACTCTGGCTCAGGTCATGATCTCAGGGTCCTGGGATTGAGCACTGTGTCCGGCCCCTGGGCACAGTGGGAATTCTGCTTATCCTTCTCCCTTTACCTCTATCCCTCTCCTCGAGCTTTTTTAAAAATAATCTTTAAAAAGGGGGGGGGGGCAGCCCTGGTGGCGCAGTGGTTTGGTGCCACCTGCAGCCTGGGGTGTGATCCTGGAGACCTGGGATTGAGTCCCACATCGGGCTCCCTGCATGGAGCCTGCTTCTCCCTCTCCCTTTGCCTGTGTCTCTGCCTCTATTTCTGTGTCTATGAATAAATAAATAAGATCTTAAAAAAAAAAAAAAAAAGATGGAGTGGTGAATGGTTCTAAAATAAAAAACAAAAAAAAACTGCTTTGAAGTTTGTAAAGCGCAATGAAATTTTACAAAAGGAACACCTGGATAAACCCCCAAGTGGAGAAACAAGCACCCTGAGCCTCTCTTCCAGTCACCCTCCCTCCACAAATGGAGAAGGCTTAACAGCATAGGTTACTTTCAACTGATTTTGTACTTTATATAAATAGAATCAAATGTTTAAATGTTCTTTTGTGTCATTGGTTTGCTCTTTCCAAGAAAACTTCTAAATCCTCAAAAAGAAACCAGTTCTTTACATCAGCATACATTTATACAGTTGTGAATGCTCTGCAAAGGTTAAGATTGAAGTGGAGGAGTGATGTTAAAAGTCACTAATAATAAATAGATGATGAGCCCGTCTGAGTACATATATTAATGTGTCTAATTTTAAAAAGCATGTATCAAATGTGTGCTGTTACATTCATTAAACACATTTTAGGGGTGCCTGGGTGGCTCAGTTGGTTAAGCACCTGCCTTTAGGCTCTGGTCATGATCCCAGCTTCCTGGGATGGAGCCCTGAGACAGGCTCTGTGCACAGTGAAGAATCTGCTTCTCCCTCTGCCCCTCCCCCTACTTACTCTCTGTCAAATTTTAAAATTTTTTAAAAAAATTTTTTAAATACACAAATCAATAACTGATCACTTTGGTGAAGAACTGAAATAAATATACTATTTTAGGTCTTTGTGTCCTGCTTGTGTTTTGTTTTTGTTTGTTTGTTTTTAAGATTTTATTTGGGAGAGTACCTTTGAGCAGTGGGGAGTTGGAGAGCAGAGGGAGAGGGACAATCAGAGTGCTGAGCATGGAGCCCCAACTTGGGGGCCCCATCCTGGGACCCTGAGATCATGACCAAAATCAAGAGTCAGATGGTTAAAACAGTCGAACCAACCAGGTGCCCTATTTGCACATTTTAATAAACATGAATTTTATTCATCTTTTTAAATATAAGTAGGAAGTAAAGAATCTTTCAAATATAATCCTCACATTTATTTGAGAATCCTTGTTGACACCTGTGCAATAAGACATTGGCCCGTGAACTTTAATTACATTGTTATTTTCAACAGACCATTTTTGGCCTGAAAATTCTTGGAGTAACTGGTGACCCACTTAAAATTGTTGAACTGTTAAAATTGTTGGTTTAACTTTGAATCAGGCCATTTTCAAAGTCATGATTTTTCAAGTTCCCTAAAATAAAATCAGACTGATAATTAGTATGCATATCTATTACTCAGGAAATCCAAACAGTTTTAAAAGAAAGTAATAGAAAAAACAAAAAGAAAAGAATGTTTGGGAGCTTTAGCTGCTATTACTAAGGAAACCAACTATTTGCCCTGTCACTAGATATAAAAAGGAAAAAAAATAAAAGCCAGGAAGTCTAATAAAGAGTAAGGAAGAAAGACTAAATAAAGGAATGAATATATATTTTTAAATTACTACAAGCACTAAAAATAACGGGGTGCCTGGATGGCTCAGTTGGTTAAGTGTCTGACTTCAGGTCAGGTCATGGAGTCTTTGGAGTCCTGGGATTAAGCCCCATGTAGGCTCCATGCTCTATGGGGAGTCTACTTCTCCCTCTCCCCTCCCCAGTCATGCTTTTTCTCTCTCTCTCAATTTTTTAAAAAAATAAATTACTACTTTTTTTAGCTTCCATGCCCAAGGTGGAGCTTTAGCTCATGACCCTGAGGTTGAGTTACTAGCTGTACTGATGGAGCCAGCCAGGCACCCTAATAACTTTAAATTTTTGTATTATTTATTTATTAAAAAATGTATCTTTCTTAAGATTTTACTTAAATTAAAATTTAATTTCTACATCCTATATGGGGCTTAAACTCATGACCTTGTGACCTATAGTCAGATGCTTCACGGAATGAGCCAACAAGGCTTCCCATTGAGTTGTGAACTAAAGTCCCAGGTTGAGCATAGAGCCTACTGTAAAAAAAAAAAATTGGGGGGAGCACCTGAATGGCTCAGTTGGGCATCCAACTCTTGGTCTCCATTCAGCTCTTGATCTCAGAGTTATGGGATTGAACCCCACATTGGGCCTACTTAAATAAAAATTTTTTTCTTAAAATTCTTTTATCTTTGAGTTACATAAATAACACAAATTCACTAAGAAAAAGAACTAGAAAATACATGAGAACAAAAAAGAAACGGAAGTCACCAAAATTGTATATGTATTATTACACTTTCTTAACTTCCCATGTTTACTAAATAGTATACAGTAAAAATTTTTCTGTCAATATATACTATGTTCTCTGAGTCAGGTTTCTTGTTGTTTTCTTAAGATTTTATTTTTAAATAACCTCTACACCCAGCATGGGGCTCAGACTTACAACCCCAAGATCAAGAGTCCCATGCTCTTCCAACTGAGCTAGCTAGGTGCCCCTCCAAGGCAGATTTTTAAACTACAAGTTATAGATGGTAATGTTATGTACCATCTAGCATATGCTTGGCATATGGTAGTCATTGGTCAGTTGTGCATCTTTCAACAATAGCATCATTATTTTTAATAGCTACTTGGTACACCATTATGTACCTACTATAGCTTGTAAGATTTATTTTATTTTTAAATCTCTACAGGGCAGCCTGGGTGGCTCAGTGGTTTAGCACCGCCTTCAGCCTGGGGTGTCGTCCTTGGGACCCGCAGTTGAGTCCCACGTCAGGCTCCCTGTGTGGAGCCTGTTTCTTCCTCTCCCTGTGTCTCTGCCTCTCTCTCTCTCTCTCTCTCTCTTTCTCATGAATAAATTAAATATTTTTAAAAAAATTTTTTTTAAATCTCTATACCCAACATGGGACTCAAACGACCTTGAGATCAAGAGTCACTCTGCTGACTTGAGCCAGGCAGGCGCCCCCTGCTATAACTTATTAATCAACTCATAATTACTTGACATTTGGTATGTGTGCATTTTGGATAAATTCCTAGAAGTGTTGGGGCACCTGGGTGGCACAGTCAGTTGAGTAACCAACTCTTGATTTTGGCCTAGGTCATGATCTCAGGGCCCTGGGCTTGGACCTGCATCATGCTCTGCACTCAGCATGGAGTCGGCTTGAAATTATCTCTCCTCCCTCTGCCCTCCCACTTGTGCTCTCATTCTCTCTCTCTCTCTAAAATCTTTTCTTAAAAATTTCTAGTGTTCATGACAGGCAAGTGGTGGAGTACAAAGGAAGTGGTCCATGAATTCCTAAGTAAGAAGCTGCTAAATATTTCTCCTTTTTAAAATATTTATTGGGACGCCTGGGTAGCTCAGCAGTCAGGTGCCTGCCTTCGGTTCAGGTCGTGATCCCGGGATCTGGGATCGAGTTCCGTGTAGGGCTCCCTGCAAGGAGCCTGCTTCTCCCTCTGCCTATGTCTCTGCCTCTCTCTTTCAGTCTGTGTCTCTCATGAAGAAATAAATAAAATCTTTAAAAAATAAATAAAGCAGGCAGCCCAGGTGGCTCAGCGATTTAGCGTTGCCTTCAGCCCAGGGCGTGATCCTGGGGTCCCGGGATCTAGTCCCACATCGGGCTCCCTGCATGGAGCCTGCTTCTCCCTCTACTTGTGTCTCTGCTTCTCTCTCTCTCTCTCTCTCTCTCTCTCATGAATAAATAAAAATCATTTTTTAAAATAAATAAAGGCTTCACTAAATGTAAAACTTGGAACTATAAAACTCCTAGAAAAAGACATAAAGAAAACACTCCTTGATTATTGTCTTCGCAATGATTTTTGGGATTGGACACCAAAAGCTTAGTCGTCAAAGGCAAAAAGAAACAAGTGGAACAAAGTCAAATTAATAAACTTTCATACAGCAAAGGAAACAACCAACAAAATGAAAAGCAACATATGTAATGAGAAAATACTTGTAAATCACATATCTAAGGAAATCATATAATTTAGTAGCCAAATATGTATATACATATATCTGATTAAAAGAATGGGCAGAGGACCCAAATGGACATTTTTTTCAAAGACATACAAATGGTGGTACTGTATGCAGGTACCTAAAAAGATATTAAATATCAGTAATTACCAGGGAAATTAAAATCACAACCACAGTAAAATCACCTCACACATGTTATCATGGCTGCTATCTATAGAACAACAGATACCAAGTGTTGGTAAGGGTATGAAAAAACAGGAACCCTTGTACCTGTTGGTGGGAATGTAAATTGGTACATCCATTATGGAAAATGGTATAGAGATTCCTCAAAAACTTAAAAATAGTACTACCATGTGATCTAGCAATCCTGCTACTAGGTATATATACAAAAAAAAAAAAAAAAAAATGACATCAGTATCCTGAAGAGATGTTTGGGCTCCCAAGTTCCTTGCAACATTATTCACATTAACCAAGAAATGGAAACAATGTAAGTGTCTGTTGACAGATGAATGCATAAAGAAAATAATGATATATGGAGGCAGTGGATTATTATTAAGCCATAAAAAATGAAATCCTGCGATTTGTTACAATGTTGATGATCCTGAAGGACATTAGTGACTAAGTAAAATAAGTCAGACACAGAAACACTATGATTTCACTTACATGTGGAATTAAAAAAGGTCAAAATCATAGAATTATAACTTAGAATGATGGTTGCAAGGGGTTGAGGATGGTGGAAATGAGGTGATGTTAGTCAAAGGGTATAAACTTTCAGATATAACAGAGTAAGTTCTGGGGATCTAAAGTACACATGGTGACTACAGTTAATAATAGTGTATCGTAGGAACTCCTGAGTGGCGCAGTCAGTTAAACATTTTACTCTTCTTGGTTTCAGCTCAGGTTATGATCTCAGGATCATGAGGTTGAGCCACCGATGGCACTCTGCTCAGTGCAGATTCTGCTTGAGATTCACTCTCCCTCTCCCTCTGCACCTCTACCGCACTCGTGTGAGTGCTCTCTCTCTCTCTCTAAAATAAATAAAATCTTTTTTTAAAAAATAATACTGTAATTGTGTACTTGAAATGTGTACTATGAAAGTAAAGCTTTCTCACCACAAAAAAGGAAGAAAAATTAAAAATTGGTAACTATGTGAGATGATGGATGTGTTAGATTGGTTGTGATCATCATTTCACAATGTATACATAAATCATTATGTTGTCTACGCTTAAGAAAGATAAAAGTTGGTCAAGCACCTGCCTTTGGCTCAGGTCATGATCCCAGGGTCCTCCAATCTAGCCCCGCATCTGGCTACCTGCTCAGTGGAGAGTCTGCTTCTTCTCCATCTGCCTCTCCCCCAGCTTATGCTATCTCTCGCTCTCTCTCGCACTCAAATAAATAAATTCTTAAAAAAAAAAAAAAAAGAAAAGAAAAAGAAAAAGGATAAGGGTACCTGGGTGGCTCTGTTGGATAAGCCTCTGCCTTCCGCTCAGGTCATAATCCTGGGGTCCTGGAATGGAGCCCTTCATCAGGCTCCTTGCTTAGTGGGGAGTTTGCTTCTCCCACTACCTCTACCTGCCATTCTGCCTACTTGCATTCTCTTTCTCTCTGTGAAAAAAAATAAATATATAAATATATTAAATAAGTAGAGACAAAAGTATAGACTAAGCTTATTTTAATTATTAAATAATAAGCTATTTTTATTAAAATTCATTTACAAAAAAAATAAAATTCATTTACATATCCTATTAACTTCAAATTATTCCTATTTAGTGACATTTTCTTGCACTCTGCTAGTCCATCTTGAAGCACTACCGAGCAGTTTATGTCACAATAGTGTAATTCTTTTCAGTTATTCTTTAAATCATATTTTAACTAATGGAGACATCTTTATCCATTGGTTTAATTTGTGAGGCCAGCATCTATGAAATCACATAGAAGGGAGATTCCTGGGTGGCTCAGCGGTTTAGCACCACCTTCGGCCCGCGGCATGATTTTGGAGACCCCGGATCGAGTCCCACATCGGGCTCCCTGCATGGAACCTGCTTCTCCCTCTGCCTGTGTCTCTCTCTATGTCTCTCATAGCAAGCAAGGACTGCACTGGTTTGATGAGGCTTAAACAGTGTAGCCTTTACAGCTCCATGTAGGTGGAGGGGCTTCAGAAATGTGTTTCATGGGCGCCTGGGTGGCTCAGTGGTTGAGTGGTTGAGCGTCTGCCTTCCGCTCAGGGCGTGATTCTGGAGTCCTAGGATCGAGTCTCACGTTGGGCTCCCTGCAGGGAACCTGCTTCTCCCTCTGCCTGTGTCTCTGCCTCTCTCTGGGTCTCTCATAAATGAATGAATGAATGAATGAATGAATGAATGAATGAATAAATAAATAAATAAATAAATAATAAAATCTTAAGAAAAAAAAGATGTATTTCAGAAATACAGTGTTGAGGGTCACCTGCGTGGCTCGGTTGGTTAAGGGTCTGCCTTTGGCTCATGTCATGATCCCAGGGTCCTGGGATCGAGCCCTATGTTGTGCTTCCTGCTCAGTGGGGAGTCGGCTTCTCCTTCTCCGTCTCCCATTCCTCCC
Organism: Vulpes lagopus; assembly: GCF_018345385.1. Lineage (NCBI taxonomy): Eukaryota > Metazoa > Chordata > Mammalia > Carnivora > Canidae > Vulpes > Vulpes lagopus. The sequence continues at coordinate 108,447,303 of NC_054829.1, forward strand.
TGCTCATGCTCTCTCTCTGTTTCTTACATAAATAAATAAATAAATAAATAAATAAATAAATAAATAAATAAATAAATAAAATATTTTTAAAAATACAGTGTTGAGATTGGTTCAAGAAAACTTGAACTACTTTTGTATGATAGAACTCGGTGTATCAGTCAAAGGCTATTCTTTCCAGGACAAATTTTCAACAGACTATTTTACACAGTGATGCTGGAGGAAACAGGACAGAGCACTGTGAAAGCACATTAGGGATACAACAGGCGAAAGGACTAGTAGTGCAAAATGTTATTATATATCTTGTTCACAATAATTCTTGCTTTAAATGGCTTATATTGCCAACAATATAACTCATGGATTTTACTTCTATATCAATAGTCATTTTGGAAGTCAGCCTTTTTTAAAATTGTTTTTTATCACGTCACTGCCTCATTTGTGAATCTATCAAGATTCCTTGTTTACTGGTTACCGTATCTCTTAGCTTAGCATTCTGGGCTTGCTGTCAGCTCCCCAACCTCATCTTTTGTCATTCCCTAACATGACCTTCTTTTTGAGCCAAGTCAATTGGCAGATAGCACCCAGCACATGACTTGCTAGTTCCTCTCTGTGGCCCTTGGAAAGGCCATCCTTTAAACCTGGAATGCTTTCCCCCTCTCTGCCAATCTGTATCCATCACTTCCTCTCAGTGCTGGTCCAAAACTTAACTTTCTCTGGGGAGCCTTCCCATTCTGATCATTTTTTTCCTGCATATTCCCCAGTCACTTAAGCTCTGAGGTGCTTCTTATTATGGTCCTTGTTAAGTTCCTTAAATTACTTCATGTAACTGTTGTCTCTAGGGAGCTGGGACTGATTCTTTGTTTCTTTGTTATTTGAGCTGAATTTAGCACTAGGTAGCTAACTGCTCTCCTCTGTAGGAGATTCAGTGCTATTGCCACTACTTGTCATAAATGTCAGAGTTGGGGCAGCCCGTGTTGCTCAGCAGTTTAGTGCTACCTTCAGTTTAGAGCTACCTTCTAGTCCCACATGGGGCTTCCTGCATGGAGCCTGCTTCTCTCTCTACCTGTGTCTCTGCCTCTCTGTCTCTGTCTCTCATGAATAAATAAATAAAATCTTTAAAAAAATAAATGTCAGAGTTAATTGTTTAACATTTGTAAACCACTGAAAAGGAAACAAAGATTGTAAAGCATAAAAATAGTAAGCATATGGATTCAACTGATACATGGAAGTGGCACATAAATCAAGTGAAAAAAAAGCCTCAAATAATTAATAGATAAAGCTAAATCACAAATATACAAAATATAAAACAAAAATAAAAATTGAATCACAAAATAGGATGTATATACTGATTTCAAATCAGTAAAATATTATGTACATTTATTTCATACAATGTAAATAGCATTAGAGATTAATTTTTGTTCTGTAAGTTTGAGTATAATAAAAGCCAAAACGTAAGAAAGAGTGATGGAAGTTGAGTAGTTCTGCTTCTTCAATTTATGTGACTATGCTCTCCCATCCCTCCTTTCCTGTCTTCCACAAGTCACAAGAACTGATGAAGAACCTATTCTGTGCAAGGCATCGGCAGTTATGATCTATCTACCAGCAGGTTGATTGGCACTTATTAAATGTTGGAGAATTACTGCACTAGGGTTGAGATCTTGTAGTACTCAAACTTTAAGGTGGCATCAGCATCATGTGGGGGGTTTGTTAAACTCTCTACCTGCAAAGTTTCTGATGGCATAGGTCTGACAATTTGCATCTTAAACCTGTTCCTAGGTAATGCTGATGCTGCTTGTCCAGGAACCACACTTATTTAAAAATACATATATTTTTTATTGATTATTCATGAGAGATACAGAGAGAGAGAGGCAGACACATGCAGAGGGAGAAGCAGTCTCTCTGCGGGGAGCCTGATGCGGGACTCAATCCCCAGACCCTGGATAAGGCCCTGAGCCAAAGGCAGATGCTCAACCGCTGAGCCACCCAGTCGTCCCAAGATGACTCTGCTTTAGTTGGCATCCAAAGCTGATGTTTAATCCCAAAATTGTGAGACTGTGTGCAGGCCTGAAGAAGTGTTTGGGTTTTACCACACCTCTGGCCCCAAACTGCCTATCATTGAACTGTTGCCTCTTCTGATCATACACTTAACTTTGGAATGGCTTGAAAAGGTAGGAGGGGACTTAAGACCTCCCTTATGTTGTTCTGCTCTCAAAAGGTTATTGAAAATTGATTCCAGGAAGACACAGAAACTGTAGCAGAGGCCAAGGTACTGGTTTGAGGCTGCTCACGCTCTCAGAAGTGAGAATGCTGTCACCACATGATAAATGTTCTGCAGCAGCTGGGAAGGCACACGGAGCTTCCAATGTGATACAGTGTATTTTTGCCTGGAGTCACGTAGTCCTTGCCTTTAAATATCCAGGTTGCACTTTGAAAGGATGAGCCAAATACCAGATAATTTTTAAATTTCTGATTATTATATGCAAAATAGAGAATTGTTAACCTTAGTTTCTTAAACTTTCCTACCTGAAAGTTGAAACCAGGAACTCCGTAATGTGTGCCTCGTTGACAGGCTTTTATTTTGGCAGACTTATTTTGGCAGGCTCTATTTTTTACAGTACAATGTAGCTATATTTAGTCATTCCTTTCTAGGCCCTTGAAGTAATTTTTTTCCCTTTTTTTGGATCTTATAACATAAATGAGAAATGGCCACAAAAGGATTTTAATACAGCAGTGAAATTTTTTAAATGAGGGTTGGGTTTTCCTCAATTGTCAGAAATTTTATCTATCTATCTATCTATCTATCTATCTATCTATCTATCTATCTATTTGACAGAGAGAGAGCACAGTCAGGGGAAGCTACAGAGGGAGCTGGAGAAGCAGGCTCCCCACTGAGAAGGAAGCTTGACCTGAGGACTCCATGAGCCTCATGGAGACTTGATTCCAGGACCCCAGGATCATGGCCTGAGCTGAAGGCAGATGCTTAACTGACCAAGCCACCCAGGCTCCCCCTCAATTGCAGGATTAATGCAGTCTTATTTCTGGCCCACTACAGAGAGTTAGCCTTCTGCACAATGATCAAATAAACAGATTTATCTTCAGACTCTAAGACTGCCCCATTCTCAGGGATCCTGGCTGACTCAGCCAGTGGAACATGTGACTCTTGATCTTGGGGTTGTGGGTTTTAGCTCTACATTGGGTGTACATTTTAAGTAGAGAATACTTAAAAATAAAATCTTAGGGGAAAAAAAGGGCTGCCCATTCTGTGTCCTTCACATCCTTGGGTGATGTCCATCTGATTCTCATGCTGCCTTTCGTGATTGTACTTTCATTAAAATATTTTCTGGGGCACCTGGGTGGATCAGTCAGTTAAGCATCTGCCTTCAGCTTGGCTCATGATCTCAAGGTCCTGGGATTGAGTCCCAGGTTGGGCTTCCCACTAAAAAGGGAGCTGGCTTCGATCTCTCTCCCTCTCTGCCGCTCCCCACTGCTCATTCTCTCTCTCTAATAAATAAATAAAATCTAAAAAAAAAAAAAAAAATTCTTAGGACCCTGGGTGGCTCAGTGGTTAAGTGTCTGCCTTCTGCTCAGGTCATGACCCCAGGGTCCTGGGATCGAGTCTTGCATTGGTCTCCCTGCTCAGGGGGGAGTCTGCTTCTCCCTCTGCCCTCCCCCATGCACATGCACATGGTCTCACTCTCTCTCACTTTCTCTTGTTCTCTCTCTCTCTTAAAAAAATAATCTTTAAAATATTTCCTAGATCTTCCATTACAAATGGCAATGTATAGGATTCATTTTTTCATTCAGCAAATATTTATTGTATAGCTATTATGGGATAAGCATCAGCAATAAAATAATATATCTTCCCTGGTTGAGCTTATATTCTAGGGGTGGGAAATAGCAAGAAATATTATATATAGTATTATATATATATACACATATGCACACACAAGCACATGCTATGTAGGATTATGATACACACTATAAAGAAAAATAAAGCCAGGAAAGGAGATAGGGAGTTCGACTGGGTGCCGTGTATACAGATATTGCAATTTTATGAAAGGCACTCAGGGTTGGTCTCACTGAGAAGATGACAGTTTTGCAGAGACCTAAAAGATTGTGAGACAGGAGAAAGCAAGCTTTCAAGCTCAGGGAGAGCAAATACAAAAACCCTGAGGTGGGAGTGTACCTCAGATATTAAGTTATGACAAGAAGACCAGCCTGGATGGTGTGGAATGAATGAGGGGGAGAGTAACAGGAGATGAGACCAAGCATGATGCTGCGGGTCGGATGACATGGAGCCTTGGGGATCACTGCAAAAAAAATTATTTTGATTCTGAGGGAGATGAGAAACACTGGAGGGTTTTGAGCAGAATAATGTGGTCTAGAGGCTCCTCAGTGGCTCAGTCAGTTAAGTGCCTTCAGCTCAGGTCATGATCCCAGCTCCTGGGATCACACTGTAGCTCCCCTAGCTTGTGCACTCTCTCTCTCTGTGTCAAATAAATAAATAAAATCTTTTTTTAAAATATTTTATTTATTTATTCATGAGAGACACAGATAGAAAGAGAGAAAGAGACAGAGACACAGGCAGAGGGAGAAGCAGGCTCCATGCAGGGAGCCTGATGTGGGACTCGATCCCAGAACTCCAGGATCATGCCCTGGGCCAAAGGCAGATGCTCAACAACTGAGCCACCCAGGTGTCCCTAAACAAAATCTTTGTAAAAAGAAGAAGAAGAATGTGATCTAAAACATCTTAGGGATGCCTGGGTGGCTCAGTGATTGGGCACCTGCCTTTGGCTCAGGTTGTGATCCCGGGATCCCAGATAGAATCCTGCATGGGGCTCTCTGCGAGGAGCCTGCTTCTCCCTCTGCCTATGTCTCTGCCTGTCTCTCTGTGTCTCTCATGAATAAATAAATTAAAATCTTTAAAAATAAATAAATAAATCTTTAAAAAATAAATTTTTTTTAAAAAGTACTGTCCCTTTTAGGACTACAAAATTGTAGAGATAAAGTAATGACAATATATAATATGTATATTACAGTGATATTAGAAATAACCAACATATATTGAACAACTAATATGCACAGGCACTATGATAAGCATTTAATAAGGAGATTCTGAAATAGAATTTCAGAGATAGGGACGCCTGGGTGGCTCAGTGGTTGAGCATCTGCCTTTGGCTCAGGGAATGATCCCAGGTCAGGGGATTGAGCCCCACATCAGGCTGCCCACAGGGAGCCTGCTTCTCCCTCTGCCTATGTCTCTGCCTCTCTCTGGGTCTCTCATGAATAAATTGAATTAAATTAAATTAAATCAAATTAAATTAAAAATTTCAGAAAGATATTTTTAGGCAGGGGGTGTCTTTATGAAATACCTCATTTTCTCTCTTTCTCGGTCTACAGACACCATTAGCCATACAGTGCTCTGAATTTTGCTGGTAGTGTGAGAATGAAACTATTCTTTCAGCGAGAAGAGGTAAAATAGGAAATAAAAAGTTTCAGATTACATTGTTCCAGAAATATTCTTACTGTAAATCCATCATTAAGGGAAACCCATTATTGCTAACTCATCATTAAAAAAAAAATGCTGAGGGGTAGCTGGGTGGCTCAGTCGGTTAAGTGTCTCCTTTCAGCTCAGGTCATGATCCTGGGGTCCTTGGATCAAGCCCTGTGTGGGGCTCCCTGCTCGGCAAAGAGCCTGCTTTTCCCTCGCCCCAGCTTGTACTTTCATTCTCCCTCTAATTAATAAATAAAATATTTTTAAAGATTGCTGACCAACTCTTAGATCTTCATATTCATTCATATTCATCTATATGGCTCTTTCCTTTTGAATCCTAAATTCTTTCTAGGACCTGGCAGAGAAATTATGTCTTTTTTCTTTCTAAATTCTCTGCTTGAATCAGATTTATATCCAGAGTCTCTGAAGCTGATGGCTAATGCAAAGTCCTATGTAACTTTGCAGTCAATTCAGTAGTGCAGACCCTATGGCAACATGCTAGAAAACTCCTGCATGTCCTACTGGCCACACTTTCAAATTCCCAATCCCTTTCTTTTCTTTGACATGCACCCAAGTAGACTCCTTAGTGTGGGATAAGTACATGGCAATGTTGAGCACCATTTTGCAGCATTGAAAGACCAAGGAGCTTTCTCTCTCCCTTACAAAATTTCTCAGATGCCTCTACTAGCAAAGACTTGAACTCAAGTTTACATGAACTCATCTATTTCCCTCGGTTGCAGCACATACATGAGACACCATTCTGGCTGTAATAAGAAAAAGAAACTATCTGCCTGGCGCCATATATTCGTCTTTTTGAATAAATTATTTTATTTAAGACTTAGATTTTTAGGGATCCCTGGGTGGCTCAGTGGTTTAGCACCTGCCTTCTGTGCAGGGCATGTTCCCAGGATCTGGGATGGAGTCCCCACGTCGGGCTCCCTGCATGGAGCCTGCTTCTCCCTCTGCCTGTGTCTCTGACTCTCTCTCTCTCTCTCTCCCTCTGTGTCTCTCATGAATAAATAAGTAAAATATTTTTTAAAAAGACTTAGATTTTTGGTTAGATATTATTAGCTCCGTTTTGTCTATGGAAATTGAAGCTTGGAAAATCCTCAATGCAGTTCTTACAACTAATAAGTGGCAAAGTCAGAAGAAAGATTTCAAATTTATCCGACAGTAAAGTTCATGTTTTATCAGCACAGATGGGGGTAGCCTGGGTGGCTCAGCAGTTTAGTGCCGCCTTCAGCCCAGGGCCTGATTCTGGCAACCCGGGATCGAGTCCCACTCAGGCTCCCTGCATGGAGCCTGCTTCTCCCTCTTGCCTCTCTCTCTCTCTCTGTCTCTCCTGAATAAAAAAATAAAGTCTTTAAAAAAACAAAAAAGAAAGAAAAAAATGGTACTGAGAAAATAGAACATCTATTTTACAAAGTAGAATCGATATATATTAAGCATACAATCCACATATATATGTTCATTATTCTGTGGAACATTAAACATAATTAAACTATTTAAATTGTGTATTTCAGTGGCAATACAGTTCTATCTTTTATTGAGGCACCAATGTTATCAAAACACAAGGAAGTGCCCTAAGGCAATGCCAATCACTAGAAGCCCTAAGAAATCATTTAGGACCAGCTGGAATGTCATGGGCATGTGCATTGTAGGGTTAGCACAGGAGAGCGAGAGTTTAGTCTTATCATGTCTTAACGTGTGTCTCCTCAAGGGCAGGCACTTGGGTGTTCGGCAGGAGGCCCAGTGCAAGATGAGAAGCAGCAGCAGCTGAGGATCCAGGGCCTCTCAACCTGTTCTTCAACCTTGACTCATTATTTCCATTTTATTTTACATCCAGCATCAACCTTCTCTCACTTTGTGTTTCCTGTTTCCTGATCTGAATAGATAAAGCTTCCTAAATCCCTTTGAGAAAAACATCACAAGAATATGAAATTTCATTCCAAGGATGCAGCTTTTATTTTTTTTCTAAGATGAAAAATTAGGTTTTTCTTCACTGTTAATGACAACACAGATAAGTGCAGATGAAGTGCAAGGCTCAAATACACATACATATACATTAAAAAAAAAAAAAAAAGATATAGGGGAGCCTGGCTGGCTCAGCAGGTTAAGAGTTTGCCTTCGGCTCAAGTCATGATCCCAGGGTGCTGGGATTGAGCCCCACGTCAGGCTTCCTGCTCAGCGGAGAGCCTGCTTTTCCCTCTCCCTCTACTGCTCCCCCTGGCTTGTGCTCTCACTCTGTGTGCTTGCTCTCTCTCAAATAAATAAAATCCTTTAAAAAAAAAAAAAACATTTTTTTAAAGATGTAGAATGGTATATTCCAGGAGTTAGTCTTGTTGCTTGGATTACAGTGTTTGTATTTTTTTCCTTGTCTGTTTCATAATATTCTTTAAGTGACAATTCATATATATATACATGAAAACTTACAAAAATATTAAAAGTATAAAACTAACAAATAAATTGGAAAGCCTATGTAAGGACAAATGTAGCACCAAAATAGAATTAAGGAAACTCAAAATAATGAGTGAATAGTTAAGGAAAATCTGGCATGGAGACTTCTGTAAGTATACCTCCACTCTTTGGAAGTCTGTTGGGTGGACATGGGGTGCTAAGGGAGGACAAAAACAACACTTGACTTGATAGATTAATCTAATTAAACTCTGATGGATGACTATTTAAAAATAGTAAAATACAAATCATATTGATACCCATAATAAATTCCGCAGAACATTATTTTCATTTAAAGTATTCTTGTGAAAACTAGTATAGGAAAATGTCAAATGAATAAATCACGATGTAAAATCATACTTATAGTAATAAAAATAAGTTTTTTTTAAAAAACAATAAAAGTAATCTAAGTATTAAAAAAGTAACTGAAAGGAAATCTACGAATTCTCTATGACAGTGACTGGGTGGTGGGATAATGAATAAGCTGTTTTTCCTACTTCTTTCTTTCTTTCTAATTTTTTATTTATTTATTCATAGAGACACAACTAGAGAGAGAGAGGCAGAGACACAGGCAGAGGGAGAAGCAGGCTCCATGCAGAGAGCCCGACATGGGACTCGACCCTGGGTCTCCAGGATTACGCCCTGGGCTTCAGGCAGCGCTAAACCGTTGCGCCACCGGGGCTGCCCTCTTTCTAAATTTTTAAAAATAAGTATATTGCTTTTGATATGAAATAACAGTAAAGCCATAGTAATAAAAGTTTTTAAATAACTATCTTTTCATATACATTTATAAAAAAAGATATAGGGGAGCCTGACTGGCTCAGCATGTTAAGCATTTGCCTTCGGCTCAAGTCATGATCCCAGGGTGCTGGGATTGAGCCCCAATTAAATAATTTGAGAAAGACTGTTCTTGTGGAATTTTTTCTTTTAAAAATTTTATTTTATTTTATTTATGATAGTCACAGAGAGAGAGAGAGGCAGAGACACAGGCAGAGGGAGGAGAAGCAGGCTCCATGCACCGGGAGCCCGACGTGGGATTCGATCCTGGGTCTCCAGGATCGCGCCCTGGGGCGAAGGCAGGCGCCAAACCGCTGCGCCACCCAGGGATCCCGAATTTTTTCTTTTTTTAAATTTAAATTCAATTTGCAGGGATGACTGGGTGGCTCAGCGGTTGAGCGTTTGCCTTTGGCTCAGGGTGTGATCCCGGAATCCCAGAATCGAGTCCCGCATCGGACTTCCTGCATGGAGCATGCTTATGTCTCTGTCTCTCTCTCTCTCTCTGTGTCTCTCATGAATAAATAAATAAAATATTTTTTTTTAATTAAGAAAAAATAAATTCAATTTGCCAACATATAGTACATTATTAGTTTTAGGCATACTGTTCAACAATTTACCAGTTGCATATAACACCCAGTGCTCAAGTTCAGTTGCATTTTTGTCTTAGTCATACAGATATTGAATAGAGACATAATTAAAATAAATTTCAAGGTATTAGAAAAAAACATTCATTTTTTTGTTAGTAATCTCTACCCTCAACATGGGGCTAGAACTCAATGACCCCTGAGATCAAGAGTCACATGCTTTACTGACTGAGCCAGCCAGATGCCCTTTAGATCATAATTTTAATTTGGAGAGTTGGATCAAAATATTGAACGTTTGAGAGCACCTGGCTGACTTAGCAGAACATGCAACTCTTAATCTTGGGGCTCTAAGTTTGAGTCCCACATAGGGTGTAGAGATTACTTAAAAATAAAATCTTAAATAAATTAATTAATTAAATTATGATCCAATACTTCAAACCAAAAAAAAGGAGTACTACTTAAATGCTATTATTTACTTATTTATGTATTCTTCAGGGCTATTTATTTTATTTATTTATTCATGAGACACACACACACACACACACAGAGGCAGAGACACAGGCAGAGGCAGAGGCAGAAGCAGGCTCCATGCAGGGACCCTGATGTGGGACTCGATCCCGGGACTCCAGGATCACACCCTGGGCCCAAGGCAGGCGCTAAACTGCTGAGCCATCCAGGGATCCCCTTCAGTGCTATTTATAATAAGGAATAATTGGAAGAGGATGTAAGGGGAATAGTTATTGGAATTGGGATGTAGATGCTTTGTATTAGACAAGCATTATACATGCTACTTCTCCCTCACGATACATCTTTAGTAAATATTAGTTTTATCATCAAGAAAAAAAGTATTGAAAAATATGCTTCTAAAATCTATTAGACAGAAAGGCTTTCTTTCGTCGCCTTTCCAGCATTCAGCACATTTATTGGCTTTCTGTCAGCTTGCAGAAATATGAGATAAATAAATCTTTAAAAGAATCAACAAATGAATAAATGAAATAAGATGAAGCCCTGTGTATTTAGGCCACTTTAACTGCTAACTTGTTTCCACATTTCACATCCAGATCATTCTCAGCTTTTGTTAGCCTTCCCTTTATACACAACCCAAAGCTGACCTTTTTTGTAACCAACACTGATACCATTCTAGTATAAACTACCAAACTTGTAAAACTGGGCAAATGCAGTAACTTCTTAGCTGGCCTGCCTACCTTCATTCTTGCTGTCTACAAACAAGCAGTAAGAGTGTAACTCAGAATGCATAACTCCTGTGCTCTGAGCCTCCAATGATTTTCAATGACAATCTAAATGATCAAAAGTGGCTAGTCAGGCCCTTTGCAAGCACCTGGCCCTGCCCTACTTCCCTCTAACCTCCTCTGCTGCCTCTCTTCAGTCCGTTCTGGCTACATTAGCTTTTTGCTCCTGCCCTAGGTCCTTTGCACCTGCTTCGCTCTCTGCCTGAAATGCTCTTTCCCAAAATAACTACAAGCCTTGCTCTATCACTTCATTTAGGTCCCTGCACAAATGTCAGCATGTCAGAGGGGACTTCCCAGATCTTTCTATTAAAAGTAGCACTATTCCCATCTACTTCTCTCCTGTCATTTTTCTGTGACTTTGTCCTTTTTTTCTTCACAGCCCCTTTAACTATCTGAAATTGTATATATTTATTTGCCACACCTGTCTCCCCTTCCATCTCCCTAGATATAAGCTCCATTAAAACAAGGGATGTTCTTGAGTTTTTCCCTGCTATATACAAAATTAATTTTTTGAAAACTACAACACAATTACTAATGGTCAAAAGATTAATGATAAGTTCTTCCCTCTGAATTATCTCAAAGATTTGTAATAAGCATACCTTAAGTTCGTTACTTCTTTAATTTTAGTTTTTAAAGCTGAAAAGTTCCAAAATGTCTTAGTGCTATAAGATAATGTGGTAAGCAGAGCTGTACAATGAGAGTTACTAGACATCTGGTATATAAGATACTATAATGTACCTATGTACCAAATTAAGAATATTTTGATTCATTGAATTTTTAAAAATATTTTGAGTGGTTACTGGCTGGCTCAGTCAGAGTATGTGACTCTTGATCTCAGGGTCATGTCATGAATTCAAGCCCAAAATTGGGTCTAGAGCTTACTTTAAAAAGAGAGAGAGAGAGAGAGAGAGAGAGAGAGAGAGAGAGATAAACATTAATCTATGTTGAAAATTATATATAAATTATGACAGAAGAAATATGGTAGTAGCCATTGCTTGATATTTTTCTGAGGTTGTGTCTCTATAAATATGACTCCTTGGGGACCTAAAATTTTATTTCAATCTCCTTGCTGCAGTCTTAATTACCTAGAAACACTGGTTCCACAGAGCATGCTCCATATATTTGTTTCAGACAATTTAAGTGGACTGAATATTATAAGCCTTGTTCATATATGAATTACTGTAATAATGAAAAGATTATTCAACTCTTCACTGACTTTGTGATCTTGGCCAATGGATGTAACTTTTCCAAACTTCAGTATTCTTGTCTGTAAAATGGGACTAATAATAGCAGGTAACTAGTAGGCTCGTGGTAGAAATTATTTTTTTTTTCGTGGTAGAAATTAAATCAGATAGTATCTACCAAAAGTAGAACTATTCTATGACTTAGCAATTGTACTACCTAGGTATTTATCCAAAAGATACAAAAATATAGATTCGAAGTGGTACATGCACCCCGATGTTTATAGCAGCATTATCAACCATAGCCAAACTATGGAAAGAAACCAAGTGTCCATTGATGAATGAATAAAGAAGATGTCGTATACACACACACACACACAAACACACAGGCATATTACTCATCCATAAAAAAGAATGAAATCTTGCCATTTACAAAGACATGGAATAGAGCTAGAGAGTATAATGCTAAATGAAATAAGTCATTCAGAGAAAGACAAATACCATATGATTTCATTCATATGTGGAATTTAAGAAACAAAGCAGATGAACATATTAAAAGAGGGGGAAAGAGAAAGAGAAATATTGGGAAACAAACCATAAGAGACTCTTAACGATAGAGAACAAACTAAGGGTTGATAGAGGGAGGTAAGTTGGGGAATGGGCTAAATTGGTGATGGGTATTAAAGAGGGCACCTGTAGGGACACTTGGGTGGCTCAGCGTTTAAGCATCTGCCTTCACCCCAGGGCGTGATTCTGGAGACCCAGGATCAAGCCCTGCATCGGACTCCCTGCATGGAGCCTGCTTCTCCCTCTGCCTCTACCTGTGTCTCTGCCTCTCTCTCTGTGTCTCTCATGAATAAATAAAGTCTTAAAAAAAAAAAAAGGAGGGCACTTGTTAAGATAAGCATTGAATGTTATATATGAGTCACTAAATTCTCCTGAAACCAATAATACACTATATGTTAACTAACTAGACTTTAAATAAAAATTTGAAAAGAAAAATAATCAAATAATGTCTATAAACTACTTAGCATAATACCTGAAACACAGTATGTGTCCAGCAAATACTAGCTTTCGTTATTATCACAAAGACATATATGTATATATGAAGTGAGGAAAACAATCTCTAGGGTATTCTCCCAAGCAAAGGCACCCATGAAAATATGAAAGAACAAATTCAACCCCATTAGTTATCAAAAAAGTAAATTAAAACAATATGCAGTATTTCACAGGGCACCTGGATGGTTCAGTTGGTTAAGCATCTACCTTCGGCTCAAGTCATGATCCCAGGGTCCTGGGATTGAGCCCTGCAACAAGCTCTGTTTGTTAAGGAGTCGGCTTCTCCCTCTCACCCTACCACTCATGCTTGCTTGTTCTCTGTCTGAAATAAATAAATAAAATCTTTAAAAAATATATGTCATATTTCACCTATCAAATTGGCAATATTTTAAAAATGAATGCACACTATTTATTTTTTTTAAAGAAGATTTATTTTTTTATGATAGTCACAGAGAGATAGAGAGAGAGGCAGAGACACAGGCAGAGGGAGAAGCAGGCTCCATGCAGGGAGCCGACGCGGGACTCGATCCCGGGTCTCCAGGATCGCGCCCTGGGCCAAAGGCAGGCGCCAAACCACTGCGCCACCCAGGGATTCCTGGACACTGTTTATATGGCAAAAAGGTCACTATATACTTACCGCTCATGGGAGTCCAACCTTGTAAAATCTTCCAAATTTGTATTATATATTTTAAGCTTCAAAATGGGAGCACCTGGGTGGCTTATTTGGTTAAGCATCTGCCTTCTGCTCAGGTCATATTCTCAGGATCCTAGGATTAAGCCCCGCTTTAGGCTCTCTGCTCAGCAGTCTGCTTCTCCCTCTTTGTGCTCTCTCTCTCTCTCTCAAATAAATAAATAAAATCTTTTTTAAAAAAGCCTTTCAAAATGTATATGTAAAATCTTAAAAAACAAAAACTACAAACTCCTAGTTAAAAAGTAAGTCATGGGGATGTAATGTACAGCATAGCAAATATAGTTCATAATACTGTATTAGTATATTTGAAAGTTTCTAAGAGTAAATCATAAAAAGTTTTCACTACAAGAAAAAGAATTTGTAACTATGTGTGGTGACTGGACCTATTGTGGTGATCATTTTCAATATATATAAGTATTGAATCATTATGTTGTACACCTGAAATTAATACAATGTTATTTGTCAGTTACAGCTCAAAAAAATAAAATAAAATAAAAGGATAACATTATAAAAAACCAAAAACTTGTCTCATGAGATTTAATGAGTTAACGGATATAAAGTGCTTAGCACAAACTCAGAGTTAAAACAAAACAAAAACACACCTTCTTCAGAAAACGGCCTGGTAGCCCTTAGAGGAAGATCTACAAAGTTGGTTGACAATCAAATAAAGGAGGGGAGATCTCATGACAGTAGGCTGAGCAAGCCTGTAACCTGTAACGTAATCAGCTTAGTGGAGGTTACAAGATTGTTTGAAAGAGGCACTGATAGCATAAATTTAAAAGGGATTACAAGATTTACCTGATAAAACATTGATGATTTACCATTTTGGTGAGGCTTTAGTTTTCTTTCTGTAATTACTGATATATATAGGCCTATCTTATTTTGGAGGAGTTCATTTCTGCAAGAGAAAATGCCCAATAAGCAGTTGCTCTCAAACTATTATCTTTAAATTTTTTTTCATTTTTTTGTGGTGAGTCCACCTAACATGATGGCTACTCTCTTAAAACATTTTTAAGTGTACAATACATTATTGTTGGGGCAGTCCGGGTTGCTCAGCGGTTTGGCACCGCCTTGGGCCCAAGGTGTTGATCCTGGAGACCCAGGATCCAGTCCCACATCGGGCTCCCTGGATGGAGCCTGCTTCTCCCTCTGCCTGTGTCTCTGCCTCTCTCTCTCTCTTTCTCTCAATCTCTCTCTGTGTGTCTCTCATGAATGAATAAATAAAATCTTAAAATAAAAATACATTATTGTTGACTATTTAAATTATCTTAGTCTATTCATAACACAGTGTTTTTGTCTTCATTTTTCAGGTTAGGGAATTTATAAACAAAATAAAGAGGGATCCCTGGGTGGCTCAGTGGTTTAGCACCTGCTTTTGGTCCAGGGCGCGATCCTGGAGTTCCCAGATCAAGTCCCTCCTCGGGCTCCCAGCATGGAGCCTGTTTCTCCCTCTGCCTGTGTCTCTGCTTCTCTCTCTCTCTCTCTGTCTATCATAAATAAATAAATAAATAAATAAAATCTTTAAAAGGGATGAAACAAAGGGAGAATAGCTGGTTACCCAAAGGGACCAAGGATTTAGGCCTGGATCATCTTTTCTTAAGCTCATGCTCTTTTCATTTCACCATATACTGAGGAATATCATAGACAGTGCCAGATATTTAAATCAAATCAATTTTACAATTTGTCTTTTCACAATACCATATCTTTTATTTATTTATATTTTCTTTTTTTTTTTTTTTAAATAGACTCCACATCCAATATGGGGCTTGAACTCACAACCCTCTTGTATGCTCTACCCATGCAGCCTGTCAGGCATGCCCACAATACTATATCTTACTACTATTTTTTAAACAGGTATATGTTCACACACTAATTTCTGTTTTGGTGGATTTTAGTTTTTAAAATGGTACTAAAATTTGATACATTAAGACCACTGCTATCCAGAACCAAAAAAATCTTGAAGTAAGGAAAGTGTTCTGAGTAGACATAAAAATAGTTGTCATAAAGTCCAGTACTCTAGAGTTCATGACTATTTTTTTTTTTTTTAAAGATTTCATTGGGACACCTGGGTGACTCAGTGGTTAGGCACCTGCCTTCGGCTCAGGTCATGATCCTGGGATCGGCGATTGAGTCCCACATCCGGCTCCCTGCAAGGAGCCTGCTTCTCCCTCTGCCTATGTCTCTGCCTCTCTCTCTCTCTCTCTCTTTCTGTGTCTCTCATAAATAAATAAATAAATAAATAAATAAATAAATAAATAAATAAAATTAATACAGCCTAGAACATTTTTCTTTTCTTTTCTTTTCTTTTTCTTAGAACATTTTCTACATAAAATGATTAATACGAAACGACTTTTGGTGCTTATAAAGAGCACTGTCAGCTATTCTTTAAAATCTCTGTTCATCCATCCATCCTTCCATCCATCCACTAGACACCATTCAAATTGAATCCACTATGCAGGGAATTTACATTCAAGCAGGGAGGAGAGACACATAAATCATCAGGGCATAGTGACCCTATTGTGTAATTCCTGGCATGTAGTAGGCACACAAGTATCTGTTAAACGAATCTAAGAGTAACATGGGTAAAATAAGAACATAAAGCAGGATTTTATTTTTTTTTAATTTTATTTATTTATTCATGAGATACAGAGAGAGAGGCAGAGACACAGGCAGAGGGAGAAGCAGGCTCCATGCACCGGGAGCCCGACGTGGGACTCGAGCCCAACATGGGATTCGATCCTGGGTCTCCAGGATCACGCCCCGGGCCAAAGGCAGGAGCTAAACCGCTGAGCCACCCAGGGATCCCTAAAACAGGATTTAAAATTAGATTAATGTGGGTGGGGATATCAAAATCCAGAAGAAGGACCTTGAGGAAGCATTGTTTTATAGAAATAGGGAAAGAGCCTTTGAGTCCTAGGGAGCAGGGTGTTTGAAGGCAAGATGGAGGAAAGGAGCGATGTATATTCGGGGTGCTGTGTGCAGTGTGCACCTTATGAAAATGGTAGCCAGTGTTGCAATAGCCACGGGCAGGGACCAGACCATGAGGAGCTTTGTGCAGTTAAACTAATGGGCTTGAAAAAAAAAAATAAAATAAAATAAAAAAAAAACTAATGGGCTTGGATTTTATCCTGAATCCTATGCAGTGCCTTTGAAGCAGTGGAGGCAGAAGTGCCACCTGATTAGACTTCTGTTTCAGAAAGATCATTGTAGGATAAATCACAGGAACTCACAGGATCAGAGCGGGACAGAGCAGTCAAGAATCCCTGCAGTAAAATGGAAAAAAAGAGGCAAGAGCCTAAAATCGAGGCTACTGTGAAGAAAGAGAAAGGGACTGTCACAAAAGAAGTTGGTATGAGAGAATTTAATAACTGACGTGGGGAAGATTGGTAGAAGAGAAGAAGGAGATTAGGATAATCCCTGAATTTCTGGGTTTCACTGTGGTTTGTACTGAGAGAAGCAGCTGAAGTTGGTTTGGGTCCTGCTGTGTGGGGTGCTTGCTGGGTCTGAATAGTTGACCTATATAAAGGATGTTTTATCCTCATCCTGGTCTTTCAGTATTATTTTTCTCCCTATCCCCTTTTGTACTTAAAAAAAAAAAAAAAAGGAGGCATGGAAGTGAAGAAATTATTTCAAGGACACCAACTGAAACTATGCTTGCATGTCAAATTGAAAAAAAAATAGAGATACTTATCTTAAAAGCTAAGTAACATATAAAGCACTTTTAACATAAACAGGAAAATAATTGTTTAGTTTGCAGATCTAGACATTGCTTTGGCACTGAAGTAAATTAGTCTTTATTTCTTTCCTGTCTCTCTGATCTATTTTTAGCCAGTTACATTTATGTGCCATCTGCAAAACTATGAAATTTGCTATTCAAATTTTCCTAGTTGCCTGTGAATATTCTGCTCCAATTTACAGATTCTTAGATCACGTTTTAATTGATAAAAAAAAACATAAAGTGTCAAATCCACATTCTCTCATATATAAAATTATATCTGACTTGATTTCCTCTGTTTTTATTTTCTTAATCACCTCAACAAGAACCAATATCTATTAGGAAAGAAAAATCTATCACATGGCAAAAATTCTTATATATTTTATAATATTGTTTTTGATCTACTTTCTTCTTTTAGAAAAGTCTTTTTTAAAGCACTTAAACAAAAGGGTGCGGGGCGCCTGGGTGGCTCAGTTGGTTAGGCACCTGCCTTGGGCTTGGGTCATGGACCTGGAGTCCTGGGATCCAGCTTTGCATTAGGTTCTCTGCTCAGCGAGGAGTGCTTCTCCCTCTCCCTCTGCCTCTCTCTACTCCCTGCTTGTGCTCTCTGCTCTCTCTCAAATAAACGAGAGAGAGAACAAAAAAGGGGGGGAGGGCAGGGAAAAGGAAAGAAACTTAAGCAGACTCCTGCCCATCCATCATGGAACCTCATGCAGGGCTGGGCACGGGGCTCAATCTCACAAACTTGAGATCAGGACCTGAGCCAAAACCAAGAGTTTGATGCTTAACTGACTATGCAGCCTAGGTGCCCCTACAAAACTGCTTTTTGAAAGAGTACTATTTCACATTTTCTTTTTTTTTTAAGTTCCTATCAAGTTTATTTACAAACAAACCAATGAGTACTGGCTGCCAGCACATGGGAAACAGCCGAGAGTGGTGTCCCACAGCTGGCCGGCACCATAAACATTATAATTACAGCATGCACATCCGGTTCTGGCTTCTCCAGGGCACTGAGCTCACTTCTCATGGACTTTTCTCCTTGTGTGTCATAACTGCTTTGGGCTTATTTGCATTTAGAATTGGACTGGCAGGGTTTGAAATAAGGGGTTTTCATTTTATTTTTTAAAAAATATACATATTTTTTGGGCAGCCCAGGTGGCTCACCGGTTTAGCACCTGCCTTCGGCCCAGGGTGTGATCCTGGAGATCGGGGATCGAGTCCCATGTCAGGCTCCCTGCATGGAGCCTGCTTCTCCCTCTACCTGTGTCTCTGCCTCTCTTTCTCGCTGTGTGTCTCTCATGAATAAATAAATAAATAAAATATTTTAAAAAATACATATTTTTAATTGAAGTTTGATTTAACAACATATAGTATAACACCCAGTGCTCATCCTGTCAAGTGCCCCCCTCAGTGCCTGTCACTCAGTTACCCCATCCCCCCACCTGCCTCCCTTTCCACTGCCCTTGTTCATTTTCCAGAGTTAGGAGTCTCTCATGTTTTGTCACCCACTATTTCACATTTTCAGAAACACTTTCTATAGCTGTTTCAGCAATTGTGAGGTGAAATGTGTCCTCAATTTGCAGTTTTCCTCAGGTATCTTTTACTTCACAGTTTTCCTTTTTTTTTTTTACTTCACGGTTTTCTAATTGCTCCGAATGGTCACTATTATCTGTTTAGTGGGGTGAGGAGTAATAGTATCTTAATTTGGTCACTATTATCTGTTTAGTGGGGTGAGGAGTAATAGTATCTTAATACACTGTGATACTTCCTGTCTTTCAACAGAAGTTGTTTCAAACCTAGAGCAAGTCCGTAAAAGAGTACTTCACCTGTTTGACCTCCTCAGCTGATTTTCACATGGGCTCTTCATGTACCAGGCATATTGCCCTGGATGAACTAGAAATATTCCAGTGGAGAAGAAGGTCAGAAGCCTTCTGGAGATTTCTTTCAATCTAAGATTACTGTTTTTGTCCCTTAAGGTCAAAGTGTATCATGTCGACCAAATGATAAAACATACAGTCACAGGGACCTCTGGCTAGTTCAGTGATTGAGTATCTCCTTTGGCTCATGCCAGGATCCCAGGGTCCTGGGATCAAGTCCTACATTAGGCTCCTCATGGGGAGCCTGCTTCTGCCTCTGCCTATGTCTCTGCCTCGCTGTGTGTGTTTCTCATGAATAAATAAATAAAACCTTAAAAAAAAAAAAGCATGCAGTCACAGTGGGCCTATGTTAATTTTATAACACGGTCTTTGACTTTTAGAGTCGCTTTTATTTGATTTATTAAAATGTGTTGTGATAGAAGATGCTGTGGTGTCTGATAATACCACATTGTTTATGGTATTAAGACTTACTACTACACTGCAATCAAAAGAAATGAACTATTGATGCATGCAACAACCTGATTGAATCTCCAGAGAATTTCTCTAAGCAATAAATGTATCTCAACAGCTTGATCTCAGCTACAGAAACGAGATGATGAAGATGTTATCATCTGGAAAGTGTTGCAGTAAGATACACATGTTGTACTACTGCTCTGGTCAAAGACCTACCACCTTCAGAAGTTGACTTTTGGCAAATGTGGCTATCCCGCCAGGAGGAGGAGGAAGTATAATTGGAGTACCAAGACTAAAAGACAAAATAGCACTGGGACAGGTTGAATAAGGCACCTAAAAATTGTATTCTGCAGATTCAGGCCTGGATTTTGTGAAGGAACAAAACCTAAACCAAGAGGGCAGCTGTTGGAACATCCAGTTCATCTTAAGCATTTCAATGACAAAGATTCACACAGTAAATGTTCTAGTTAAAAAAAAAAAAAAAAGCCAGGGATGCCTGGGTGGCTCAGTGGTTGCACATTTACCTTTGGCTCGGGGCGTGATCCCAGGGTCCAGGATATAGTCCCACATCGGGCTCCCGGCATGGAGCCTGCTTCTCCCTCTGTGTCTCTGCCGCTTTCTGTGTGTCTTTCATGAATAAATAAATAAAATCTTTTAAAAATAAAAGTAAAAATTAAAAGAAAAATCAATCCTGGGGCACCTGAGTGGTTCAGTAGGTTAAGCATCTGACTCTTGCTCTCAGCTCTGGTCTTCATCTCAGGGTGTGAGTTTAAGCCCCATGTTGGGCTTCATGCTGGGTGTGGAGCCTACTAAATAAATTAAAAAAAAATTTTTTTAAGTCAATCTCAAAAGACAACACTTTGTATGATTCCATTTATATAATATATATATTTTTAAAGATTTTATTTATTTGAGAGAGAGTGCGAGTGAGAGAGAGAGAGCACAAGCAGGGGGAGCGAGAGTAGCAGGCTCCCCATTGAGCAGGGAGCACCATGTGGTGCTCAATCCCAGGACCCTGAGATCAGGACCTGAGCCTAAGGCAGATGCTTAACCCTCTGAGCCACCCAAGCACCCCTATAGAACATTTTTTAAATGACAACATTGTAGATATAGAGGATGGATTGGTAGTTGCAAGGGTTAAGGAGGGACTGTTTATAAAATGGGTTAGCATGAAGGATCCTTATGTGTGGGAATAGTTTAATATCTTGCCTGCATAGGTAGCTATCTGAATTAATAGGTGATAAAATTGTACAGAATTTGGGACCCCTGGGTGGCTCAGAGGTTGAGCCTCTGCCTTTGGCTCGGGTCGGGATGCAGCGGTCCCAGGATTCAGCCCCCAATAGGGCTCCCCACAGGGAGCCTGCTTCTCTCTCTGCCTCTCTCTCTCTCTCTCTCTCTCTCTCTCTCTCAATCTCTCTCTCTCTGTCTGTCTCTCATGAATAAATAAAATCTTTAAAAAAATGTTTTTAATTGTATAGAACTTACTATAAACATATGCATGCCCACATACACGTACACACAAATGGGTACAAACCAACACTGAGGAAATCTGAATAAGATTGGCAGATTGCATCAAGGCACCATACTGGTTGTGATGTGCTATCTATAGCTTTGCTAAGTGTCACTGTGGAGGTGACTGGGCAAACTGGACAAGGGGTTTTGCTGTATTATTTATGATTGCATGTGATTATCTCAAAAAGTTTAATTTAATGAAAAGTAATGGCAAGAATTCATGGTTTCATTATATCAATATAGGCTCATCTCATCATGTTTTATTTTAATTATTATATATCTGTTACATAAGTTGTTTGTGGGTATCAAGTGTATTAAAATTTTAAAAACTAAGTAGATTTATATATACTGATATACAAACGTGTTATATTGCAAAGAGGAAAAAAAAGCACTTTGTGGGGGGAAAAAAGGGGAAGAAAAAAAAACCACCATGTAAAGTAGCATAGCATATTTCCTGAAATGTACTTAATAGATCTTTGCAGACATGTATGCTAAGAGTCCAGGAAGGAAAAATAAGATCAATTTATGGTAGTTGACTTCGGGGTGGGGGGGCATGGGACTAAAGTAATGGGAAGTAAAGGACTCTTATTTTTCACTTTATATACTTTGCAGGTGGTTTGTATGTTGTATGTTGTTTACTACAAACACGCATTGCCTCTATAACTAATATTTTACAAAAAAAAAAGATTCTTGCTTAATAATTATTTAGAATCTTAATAAAATTTTGTAAAATACTGAGATATGCTTATAAATATAAAGGTCCCGGGATGCCTGGGTGGCTCAGTGGTTGAGCATCTGTTTGCCTTTGGCTCAAGTCATGGTCCCAGAGTCCTGGGATCAAATCCTGTATTGGGCTTCTCGCAGGGAGCCTCTTGCTTCCTCTGTGTCTCTCATGAATAAAAATGAAATCTTTTCTAGACTGTGAGCTCCTCGCGGGCAGGGACCGTCTGTGTTCACTCTTTGTATTTCCCATGGCACCTAGCACAGGGCCTTGCACTTAATAGGTGCTCAATAAACGTCTGCTCAACTGAAAAAAAAAATGAAATCTTAAGAAAGATAAATAAATAAATAAGTATAAGGGTCCAAAACATCTGGAATAACTTCAAGTAATAAGGTATATTGCTATTTAATATATGAATGTAATGCAATATAATGAATAATATATATACAGTATAAGTTGTCAACTGAAGACCAATGTGTTCTTTCTTCAAAACTTGCCTCTCTATACTATTATTTTGAAGAAACTGAGAATGACTGGAAAATGAGAAAATAATCCTTTCTTTTTAGAGTTCTTGTGTAAAAAAATACCCATTTCTAGGGATTTTTCCATTTCTGGTGACTTTTTTCAAAATATCAGTATCAATCATTTATTTCATGCCTATTCTGTGTAGAATGTGTGCTGAGTTCTGGAAATAAAGGCGAGTATATGACATAACCCCTGACTTAAAGATGTTAATGACATAGCAACTGGGAAATAGACTACATACATAAAATACAGGTAACTATAAGTATTATACTATAGGTATTATATACACATAGAATTACATGATTGCTACAGACAATAAGTGCTAATAAATAAGCAAAGGATGAAGCCACTACAAAATCCAGGGTAATCCAGTAATACTCTAGCTAGAAGGCAGAAATAAATGTGGAGTTTTTGTTTTGTTTTGTTTTGTTTTGTTTTGTTTGTTTTTTAGGCAGGCTCCATGCCCAATGCAGGGCTTTAACTCAAGACCCTGAGATCAAGAGTTGCATGCTCTACTACTGACTGAGCAAGCCCTGTGCCTCTGTAGGGGTTAAGAATTAGACCAATTCAGCTGAAAAAATGTTTATGTAGAGAAAAGATAGGAAATAAAATTGGAAAGAAACAAAGGAGTCCTAATGTGAAGTCTTCAATGTCAGCTTCCTAACATTCAGCCTATATTGAATATGAAATAGAATTTGGATCAAGGTCTATGTAGGCTGGTATATCTGAATTTCAATCTATTGATTTGTTTTGTGTAGGTGAAGCTCCTGTTCTTTTACTTGATTACTTTTAAGATTGCTCTGGACCGGGCAGCCCTGGTGGCGCAGCGGTTTGGTGCTGTCTGCAGCCTGGGGTGTGATCCTGGAGACCCAGGATGGAGTCCCACGTCGGGCTCCCTGCATGGAGCCTGCTTCTTCCTCTCCCTGTGTCTCTGCCTCTCTCTCTCTCTCTGTCTATGAATAAATAAATAAAATCTTAAAAAAAAAAGATTGCTCTGGACCTTATACATATTGATTTAATGTGTTTATTTGGGAATAGGCCCAATTTTCTTTAGAGATTTGTTACCCTTCTCAGTTTTGTCAGGAAGCTGTAGAAAGATTTAAAAATTTTTTTCTTTTTCTTTTTTTTTCTGAGAGAGAGAGCAAGTGCACCTGCTCAGCACGGAGCCTTACGAGGGTCTCAATCTTACCACTCTGAGATCATGACCTGAGCTGAAATCAATAGTTGGGACACTTAACCAAAGGAGCCACCTAGGCACCCCCACAAGCTTTTTTTTTTTTTTTTTAATTCCAGCTAGTTAACATACAGTGTAATATTAGTTCCATATGTAGGATTTATTTATTCATGTTTAAAAGATTTTATTTATTTATTCATGAGAGACACAGATAGAGGCAGAGACACAGGTAGAGGAGAAGCAGGCTCCATGCAGGAAGCCCAACGCGGGACTCCATCCCAGGACTCCAAGATCACGCCCTGGACCCAAGGCAGTCGCCAAACTGCTGAGCCACCCAGGGATCCCCTTATATGTAGGATTTAGTGATTCATCACTTACATACAACACCCAGTGCTCATCACAAGTGCTCTCCTTAATGCCCATCACCCATTTAACCCATCCCCCTCCCCTCCCCTTCAGCAACTCTGCTTGTTTTCTTTTTTTTTCTTTCTTTTCTTTTTTTTCTTTTCTTTTCTTTCTTTCTTTCTTTCTTTTTTGAGTAAAGTTGACACACATAGCCATTTTTTAATCTTAGAGTTTAGTGTGGAGAGTAAGGTTTAAGGTCTTTAGACTATCAATCCTGCCTAAAATACCAATTATGAAAAAATAAAATAAAATAAAATACCAATTATGCCATATTAAAACTATCCTCTCATATGAATAAGATGAGTCCTTAGCCTTTTATCCCAGTTACACATAGAATTAGAGAAGAAAACACCTATAAACGAATTAAAACACTGTGGCCAGGTGATATGCTGAGGACATTGATACTTGACATTTGTAAGCTCTGGCTACTTATCCACATGGTACCATCACATAAATTTGATCCTCTGGAATTGAGCCTTTGATAAACATCAGAAGGGTTCGAGTAGTGGCACATTAGTGGAGACCCATAACTTCCAAGGAAGTTGATTCAGCATTTTAGGTGATGTAATCTGGTTACAAATTGAAGCATGCATTTCATGTCCTTTGTGGTCTTCAGTTTATTTTAGCAAATAGGGAAAAGCAGGTAGAGGGAAATAAAGCCTCAGAGTTAAAAGAAAAGAAAATGCTTTTAGTCAGAATCAGAAAAAAACCTGTGGATTTCCTCCCCTCTCCCCCAAAATACCTGCAAATTTTAATAAAGCTCCAATGTATTATAATTCAGCAGTAAGTGTCCAACCGGGCTCTGAAAATAGGGGTAGTAAGGATGCCACTTGGGTCATAGATCTAAACTCTGGATGTCATTTTCCTTATTTGTAATATAAGGGTAACACTGTCCTACTACTCCACGTAATAGTTGTGAAGAGAAAATATATGACACATGTAAAAGCCTACAAATACATGAGTAATTCTAGGGGTTCCTGAGTGGCTCCATGGTTGAACATCTGCCTTCAGTTCTGGTTGTGATCCCGGGGTCCTGAGATTGAGTCACATATCAGGCTCCCCAAAGGGAGCCTCTTCTCTCTCTCTCTCTTCCTATGTCTCTGCCTCTCTCTGTGTGTCTCTCATGAATACATGAAAAAAAATTTTTTTAAAAGAGTAATTCTAGGGGGATCCCTGGGTGGCTCAGTGGTTTAGCGCCTGCCTTCAGCCCAGGGTGTAATCCTGGAGTCCCAGGATCAAGTCCCACGTCGGGCTCCCTGCGTGGAGCCTGCTTCTGTCTCTGCCATTCTCTCTCTCTCTCTCTCTCTGTCTGTCTCTGTCTCTCATGAATAAATAAAATCTTTTTAAAAAAAAAAGAGTAATTCTAAATATGAGAATGTCAGATTAAGGAAGAAAATAGTACCTAATATTTGCAGTCATTGAGTTTCCAGACACAATAAATGATTTATATGCCATCCAAACCCCCAACTCCCACCACATACACACAGTTTATGAGGTTTAAAGGGGTGATTTATCTAATGTTACAGATTATAAGTTACAGAATCCATACTTATTTTTTTAAATTAATTTTTATTGGTGTTCAATTTACCAACATACAGAAAAACACCCAGTGCTCATCCCGTCAAGTGTCCACCTCAGTGCCCGTCACCCATTCCCCTCCAACACCCGCCCTCCTCCCCTTCCACCACCCCTAGTTCGTTTCCCCGAGTTAGGAGTCTTTATGTTCTGTCTCCCTTCCTGATATTTCCCAACATTTCTTTTCCCTTCCTTTATATTCCCTTTCACTATTATTTATATTCCCCAAATGAATGAGAACATACACTGTTTGTCCTTCTCCGATTGACTTATTTCACTCAGCATAATACCCTCCAGTTCCATCCACGTTGAAGCAAATGGTGGGTATTTGTCGTTTCTAATGGCTGAGTAATATTCCATTGTATACATAAACCACATCTTCTTTATCCATTCATCTTTCGATGGACACCGAGGCTCCTTCCACAGTTTGGCTATTGTGGCCATTGCTGATAGAAACATCAGGGTGCAGGTGTCCCGACGTTTCATTGCATCTGAATCTTTGGGGTAAATCCCCAACAGTGCAATTGCTGGGTCGTAGGGCAGGTCTATTTTTAACTCTTTGAGGAACCTCCACACAGTTCCTTTAGTACCTTTAGTTTTTTTTTTTTTTTTTTTTTTTTTTTTTTTTTTAGTACCTTTAGTTTTTGGACCTATACAAATATCTATATATTCTCCCAATGATGGTAAGAGTCTCTGTTCTGGAATAGAGATCAGTAGATATTTAGACATTTGAGAAGTTGTAGGCCTTATGTTTTCTGAAGCTTGATTGAAGTAGTAATTAATGCAGATTTTAAATATATTTATAATGTATATAATACTATTTGGGTAGTTTTATGTATCTAAGAAAATATAAGACTTTACAAATTTATGCTTAAATTTCTATATCTCCAGAAAAGGAGATAAGTCTTTGAGGAGACAAAGCCTACACCTTTGAGAAATGTTGACGACTGTTTTCTGAGAATTATAAGGTTTTTGTTTCTTTGTTGTTTGTTTGTTTTAGGAATGCCCGGGTGGCTCAGTGGTTAAGTGTCTGCCTTTGGCCCAGGGTGTGATCCTGGAGTCCTGGGATCGAGTCCCACATCGGGCTTCTTGCAGAGAGCCTGCTTCTCCCGCTGCCTCTCTCTCTCTCTGTGTCTCTCATGAATAAATAATTTTTAAAAAATCTTAGAAATAAAATTTTTCTTAAAGATTTATTTACTTAGGGGCACCTGGGTGGTTCAGTCAGTTAACTGTCTGCCTTCGACTCAGGTCATGATCCTAATCAGGCTCCCTGCTCATCCGGAAATGTGCTACTCCTTCTCCCTCCGCTCCTCCTAACCTGCCCTTGCACCTGCCCCCATTCATGCTCTCTCTCACTCTGCTCTCTCTCTCTCTCTCAGATATTTACTTGAGACAGAGCAAACATGGGGGGAAGGCAGAGAGAGGGGGAGAGAGAAACTCTCAAGCAGACTCCCAACCGAGCGCAGAGCCCAATGAGCAGCTAGATCCCACAACCCCGAGATCATAACCTGAACTTAAATCAACAGTTGGATGCTTAACCTACTGCCACCAAGGCACCCCTGAGAATTGTAAGTTAAGAACTATGTAGTTATGTTTCTTTGCTTCATGTTTGATAAAATGCTCTCCCAATTATTTATACAAATACACAAACCTACCTATACATACACATATTCTCTCTCTGTCTCTCTTTCTCACACACATGCACACACAGCTTGATGGAAACTCAAAGCAAACAGCTAGCTGTAGTTATAAATTATGATTCAATATTGTTTCAAGTTGTGCTTCTTGAAATCACAACCTTTATAGAGCACTTACTAAATGTGAAAACTATGCTAGACACTGAAAACTCAGAAAAAAAAAATACAGCCTAGTCTTGACTTTTGAGATCCCATAATCTGGTTGGGGAGATAATTGTGCAGACAGAAACATTACAGATGGGCAAATATTAAAATAGAACCAGCTAAAATTGCTCTGGGGGCACTGAGAACAAAACTCTATCTAAGGGAGTAAGGAAAGACTTTCTCTTGATCTAGGTCTTGCAAGATGCACAGATGTTAGGTGAAGAATAAAGGTGAGGAGATTCTGGACAGATGGAGCCCAGCATGTGGAGGGCCATAGGCACAGTCAACTCTGGCTTCCAAGGACAAGAAAGTGGCAGGAACAAAGAGTGAGTCAGGAGCAGAAGGAAACAAGCTCAAAAGGCCAGTTGTAGAAAAGATCACGAAGGGCATTAAAGAAAAACAACTAATATCTTGAAGAGATTTTATTGTGATAACTACTATACCTGAAACATTTGCCTAAAGTATTATTTGTATGGCTGAATGGCATTCCATTATACATTCCCACACGTGGAAGTTCCATAATGTATATACTCCATTCCCTCATTTAGAATATTTAGGTGATTTCCAGGTCGTTGTTATTATTTATTTTATGTTTTCACTATTATAAAGACTGCTGCAATAAAAAAGATCTTTGCTCATGTTTATGATTTTCAAACTCAAAAATTATATATATATTGTTATGGCTTCTAAAAAAGATTTTATTTACTTATTTATTTGAGAGAGAAAGAGAGAGCACTGGCAGAGGAGCAGAGGGAGAGACACAGGCAGACTCTGCACTAAGAACAGAATCTGACGTGGGGCTTAATCCCAAGACCCTGAGACCATGACCTGAACTTAACTGAAATCAAGAGTTGAACACTTAATGGACTGAGCCGCCCAGGCTCCCATATGGCTTTTTTTTGTACAGACTGACAAGATACCCTTCAGAACATTCATACCAATTTACATTTCTATCAGTAATGCCTGAGTATTTTTTCTGAAGCTCTGGAAGGATTTTCATTGCTTAAAATTCTCTTCTCTGCCAATTTATAAGTGAAAATAGTATTTGTCATTTGAATTTGCATTTCTTTTCTTTCTAATCAGACTAAACATTTTTTCCATCTGCTCATTGGAAATTACTATTCTTTTGTGAGTTCTCCTAAAAGTCCTCCTCCCCTTTGATAAGGTACTGGTCTTGTCTATATATCAAGGTTATTAATTCCCTCTGTCCACAAAAATTGTGTAAATATTTTTCCTTGGATCACTTAGCTTTTAATTATTTTCTGTTCACATGCAAATATATACTCAAGTATCTTCATAACCTATAACAAAATGAGTTTTAATATAATGAAGTTTTACAATTTTATATAGAAAAATATATCACTTCTACTTTAAAAATGTTTTTTTCTAGCTATCATTTTTAGGAACATCTTCCTGAATACATGAAACGTATATTAATATTAAGAAGAGCTTTTACTTCCAAGCAAAGGGTTGTAGATTTTATCCTGAAGGCAATGGAAAGCCATCAGGGCTTTTGAAATGGGAGGTTTTTTTTTTGTTTTTTTTTTAAGGAAGATACTCTGAATTATGCAGGATGTTCCAGAATAGAAAAAGCTCTGAAGGGCCATTATTAAGAAACGATAACAATACACTAAGTGTAGCTGAACTAACCTGGACTAAAGCCATGAACATGGAGAAAAGGAAGCAGGACTTTACCATATTAGAATTCACAGGGTTTGGTGAAGATTACAGAATGTGAGACATGTAGAGATGTGGAGAATGACACTAAAGTTCCTAGTTTGAGTGACTCAGTTAACAGTGAGGATCTTTAAAAAAAATTATTTATTTATTTGATAGAGTGAGAGACAGAACAAGAGGTGAGAGGATCAGAAGGAGAAGATTGCTCGCTAAGCAGAGAGCCTAATGCAGAGCTCCATTATACATTCCCATATGTGGAAGTTCCATATGGGAACTCCAATCGCGGGGCTGGATCCCACGACTCCGGGATCATGACCTGAGCCCAAGTCAGATGCTTAACCAACTGAGCCACCCATGTGCCCTGACAGTCAGACTCTTTATGTAGATTAGGAATGAAGAGGTTGGAGCTGGTTCTGACTACTTAAAAAGTATATGGATGGATAGATGGGATGGGTAAGGGAAAAGGCATGTGTTGTATTTTGAATGCTTTATATTTTAAGGGCTGAATGATGTCTTTTCTTAACGCATTGAAGCTAGGTAACACTTACCTGAGGCACTCTTCTTTTTTCTTTCTTTTTTAAAAAGATTCATTTATTTATTTGAGAGAGCAAGCATGAGCTAGCAGGAGGGGCAGAGGGAAAAGGAGAGAGAATCCCAAGCAGACCCAACACTGAGTACAGAACCTGTCCTAGGGCTTGATCTCAAAACCCTGAAATCACGACCTGAGTCAAAACCAAGAGTGAGACACTTAATGGACCACACCACCCAACTTACCCTTTCCCTGAAACACTATTAACTGTTGCAGCAAGTGACAAATGACACCAAGATTTATGAAAGTGAAAAATGGAGTAGTATCCTACTTATAAGATTATATTATCTATCTATCCATATCTATTGTCTACTTAAACCTTTAATGTTATTTATTGATATGTTCATTTTTTTGTTAATTTAAAATAGGTACTTAAAAAAAGAATAAAAAAAGAATAAAAAATAAAATAGATTCTTCAAATCACTAGATATCGAAAACCCTGCTTTGGATTATGATGTGCTCAGTCATGACATAGGACAGCAGGGAGTCTTAGCAGCATTACATAACACTTACTTGCCTTGCTAAATTTTCCTTTATTCTCTGAAATATAGGGTTTCCTTTTTAGTTACTTTTATTCTCAGCCTCCTATTTTCTAGGTAGATATCATTACATAAGTTAATAGTAATAACTATCTTATTGAGTGCATTCATTGTGTGTTTATAATGTTTCTGTATATCTATTTAATAATCACAATGACCCTGTAATTTAAGTACTATTATTTCCATTTCACATATAAGAAAACTTGGAATAGAAATGTTAACTTAGGGACACCCAGGTGGTTCAGTAGTTGAGCATCTGCCTTTGGCTCAGGTCTTGATCCTGGGGTCTCAGGGTCAAGTGTTGCATCAGGCTCCCCATGGGGAGCCTGCTTCTCCCTCTGCCTGTGTCTCTGCCTCTCTCTCTCTCTCTCTCTCTCTCTCTCTGTGACTATCATAAATAAATAAAAATTTTTTTAAAAAGTTGTTTAAAAAAATAAATAAAAAAATAAAAAGTAGTGAGTGGCACCTGGGTGGCTCATTTTGTTAAGCAACTGCCTTCAGCTCAGGTCATAATCTTGGGGTCCTGGGATCGAGTCCCGCATCAGGTTCCCTGTTCAAAGCTTCTACCTTTCTCTCTACCCTTCCCCCCTTCCTCTCTTGTACTCACTTGTTTTTTTTCTCTCTCTAATAAATAAATAAAATCGTAGAAAAAATAGTGAACAAGGGCACCTGGGTGGCTCGATCTATTGGGCATCTGCTTTTGGCTTGGGTCATGATCCTGGCGTTCCAGGATCAAGCCCCATATCAGGCTCCCTGCTCAGGGGGGAACCTGCTTCTCCCTCTCCCTCTGCCTGCTGCTCCTTGTTCTTGTGCTCTCTCTATTAAATAAATGGGTGAAGGGGATCCCTGGGTGGCTTGGCGGTTTAGTGCCTGCCTTCTGCCCAGGGCATGATCCTGGAGTCCCAGGATCGAGTCCCACATCAGGCTCCCTGCATGGAGTCTGCTTCTCCCTCTGCCTGTGTCTCTGCCTCTCTCTCTGTGTCTCTCATGAATAAATAAACATAATCTTAAAAAAAATAATGGTGATGTCTGGGTGGCTCAGCAGTTGAGCACCTGCCTTCGGCCCAGGCCATGATCCTGGAGCCCCTGGATTGAGTCCGGCATCAGGCTCCCTGCATGGAGCCTGCTTCTCTCTCTGCCTCTCTCTCTGTCTATCATGAATAAATAAATAAGATCTTAAAAAAAAAAAAAGCAATATAGTGAATAAGGCCACATTCCTATATTCGTGGAACTTACCTTCCAGTGATAGATAAGCATCAATAAACAAGTAAATATATAAACTGTATTAGGGATACGTGTACAGGAAGGATATATTGAGGAGGAGAGGAAGAAAGATGAAAGTGTTATTATTTTATAGGACATATTAGTTTTCTAGGGATGCTGTATGCTGTAACAAAGTACCACAAACTGGGTGGCTTAAACAATGGAAATCTATCCTTTCCCAGTTCTGGGGGCTAGAAGTCTGAGGTCAGTGTTAGCAGAGGAGGTTCTTCTGAGGGCTATGAGGGAAAATCTATTTCATGCCACTTTCCAAGCTTCTGGTAGTTTGCTGGCACACTTTGGCATTTCTTGATCTGTAGATGCATCATTCTAATCTCTGCCTTTATGTTCACATGGCATTCTCCCTGTGTGTGTATCTGCATCCAAGCTTACCCCTTTTATGAGGACACCAGCCATATTGGATTGGGGATCCCCCCACTATGACCCTATCTTAACAAATTATATCCGTAACCACTCCATTTCCCAATAAGGTTACAATCTGAGGTACCAGGGACTCGGACTCATTAGATAAATTTTGGGAGACACTATTCACCAAGAAGACCTCCCCCTCATGGATAAACTGATATTGGCTCAGAGGTCTAAAGGGAGTGCAGGAATGATGTCTGCAGATATCTTCCGAGAGGAGTGGTTGAGGTACAAAAGGACTGAAACCGACTATGCCAGGAATGCTCAGGAAGTAGTAAAAAGGTAGTGGGCAGGAAGGGAGGTTGGATTACACAGACTTCATTTTATATCAAAAGGTCTTTGCTTTTTCTCTGAGTGAGATGAATAGACATAGGAGGTCTTTGAGAATGGGCTATCTGCTCTGTTGCAAGCCAACTGTGAGGTGCAAGAGTGGAAGAATTCAGACTGATTAGAGACTTTTGCTATCAGGCAAGTGAAAGATGATGGGGATTTGAACTAGTAAGACTGTGGTAGAAATAACCAAGTTGGATTCTGTATGGATGTAGAACCAACAGGATTTACTGTTAGATCAAAAGTGGGTCATGAGAGCAAGCAAGGACTTAATTAAGACTATCTCTAAGGTTTTTGCCCTGAGCATCTGAACGGTGGGTAAAGCTATAGCAGAGCAGTTGATTTGGCAGGGGAAGAGAACAAGGAGCTCAGTTTGCCCATGGTAAGTTTGAAACTCCTAGATACCTCAGTAGAGGAGGAGGCTGTTGGCAATAGGAGTTTGAACTTAAAGGGGAAATTGAGGATAGAGATAAACATTTGGAAATATGAATCAGAATACAGATTCTAGGGGCACCTGGGTGGCTCAGTGGTTGAGCATCTGCCTTCGGCTCAGGGTGTGATCTCAGGTTCCTGGGATCGAATCCTGCTTCAGAAGCTTGCTTCTCCCTCTGCCTACGTCTTTGTGTCTCTCAGGAATAAGTAAATAAATTCTAAAATATATATATATTGTTTTGAGATCAAGCCAAATGAAGCTTGAGAAATGATTTGGTAACCTGAACATCATTGGAACCTTGTCAGTATAAAGTTTGGTGGGATAAATGGAGGAATACTTGGATAGATTGAGACAGATTGAGTTCAGTGGAGAATATAAGGAGAAGGATAGGAGATATTGAAACTTTGTAGAAGATCTTGCTGATACAGGTGTAGAGAACTGCAACACTAGCTGGGGAACGCCCGCAAGGAAGGGTATCTGTGGTAACATTTTCTTTTTTAAAGATTTTATTGATTTATTTTAGAGAGAGCTAGAGAGCACGGCTGGGGGAGAGGGGAGCAGAGGGAGAGGGACAAGCCGACTGCACTGAGCGCTCATCCCTATCACTGCTTAAGGCCAGCACCCTGAGATCATGACCTGAGTGGAAATCAAGAGTCTGGATCCTCAACCAACTGAGCCACCCAGGCACTCCCTAATGTTTGTTTTTTTTAAGGTAGGAGTATGTTTATATCTAGATCCATAAGAAAGAGGAAATTGCTGCATGAGACAGGGAACAATTATTCTCTTGAGGGTCACCTTATCTGTAAAAAGCCATAATTTCCACCTCAATGGAAATAATTGCTCATAATTGCTCACTTCAATGGGGCAGCTGAGCCAATAATTGGAAAAAAACGATCAGGTCTTGGAAAGTGGTTTGCGCTTAGTCAATGATAGCTCCAGCTGTATCCCTGAGAAACAATAATGGAAACAAAGCTGGGCCCTGTGTGGGATTCATTCCTCCTGCCACAAGTTTGTGCACATACTGAGATCTGCAAAACTTGGGCCTGTCTTTTAAGCTCTTCACAAGGGGGACGCCTGGGTGGCTCAGCCCTTGAGTGATCCCAGGTCCTGGGATCGAGTCCCACATCGGGGCTCCCTGCATGGAGCCTGCTCCTCCCTCTGCCTGTGTCTCTGCCTCTTTCTCTCTCTCTGTGTGTGTCTCTCATGAATAAATAAATAAAATGTTTTTTTTTTTAAAGTTATTCACAGGGCTATAGAGGATGTGGTCTTCACTTTAGTGAGGATGGGGCCCTCACTACCCATCTGGTAGCTGGACGAGGTTTTCTCACAGTGAATGAAGATGCGAGGGGAGAAGCCCGAATAGGAAATGACACACTGCCTAAGGCACTCCATCAGCCCACATTTGACATTGAAGTGCCTGTCACACCGCGTTCAATCCATAAATTAGGGGAATCCCCGGGTGGCCCAGCGGTTTAGCACCTGCCTTCAGCCCAGGGCGTGACCCTGCACACCCAGGATCGAGTCTCACGTCGGGCTCCCTGCATGGAGCCCGCTTCTCCCTCTGTCTGTGTCTCTCATAAATAAATAAATAAATAAAATCTTAAAAAAACCCACATATTAATTCCTGCTTATAGGTGGAGATAAGGTTGGCAGAACAAAGAATGCGTGCGGTGCAGGCTGGCTGTGCGCGCGTGCCCACCCCGCCGGGAGGGGAGAAGGGGCGCGAGTGGAGGGAGCCGGGCGGGCGCGGGGGCGGGCGCGGGCGCGGGCGCCGGCGGAGGAGGGCTGGCCGTGCCCTCCAGGCCGGGGCCTCCCGGGGGAGGCCGGCCCGCGCAGGAGCCTCCCTGTCCCCACCCACCTCCCGAGCTCCGGCAGTCAGTGGTGCATATAGACATATTTCTGGGAGCTGTCCATGAGCTCATCGCTCTCCCGGCGCTCGCGGCCGCGGCGAGGGAAGCCGCCTCCTTTCTCCCCGCGCCGCTAGAATAAGCCCCGCTGCCCGCGCACCGAGCTCCGGGAGCGGCCGCCGTCCGCCCAGCCTCGCGGCCAGGGTCGCGCCGCCCCCCGCCCGCCATGGCCCGGAGTGCCCCCGCCGGGAGGTAGGTGGGCGCGGGAAGGCGCGAGGGCTGCGGCCAGGACTCGGCCGGCGAGCTCGGGGGGCGGCGGCGCGCGGCCCCCTGCGGCGGAGCAGCCCGTCGGCGCGGCGCTGCGGAGCCTCCCGGGCCCCGCGGGGCGGCGGGCGCGGCGGGCGCGGCGCTCAGGACCCGGGCGTGACCGGAGCAGGAGCCCCGAGCGCCGGGAAGATGGCTTCTCCCACCTCCCCGGCCCCGGAAGGCGGGGCCTGCACCCCGCCGAACCCGCCGCGGATTCGCCAGGTGGGTGCACGGAGTGCGGGAGGGGCGCCCCCATTGTCCTCGCCTCCCCCGGGACGGGACCTCGCCCGGGCGCCGAGGCCGACCGAGGGGCGGGGCTGACATGGGCGCACTTGGCCGCAGCCCCGGCGCAGGACCGGTCTCCGAATCTCTTTTTCTTAGTTCCACTTCATGCACACACACGCACACACACGCACACACACACACACACACCCCTGCAAACTCATCCTCTCCCCCACCGCGCACAGAGGCACACACCCAGATGTCACATGATCTGCTGCGGAGCTACACGCTGGAAGGACTCCACCGTGCCTTCAGGGTGGAAATGCACCCCAGGTCCAGATCCGCGGGGACCCAGGCACTGCTGCAGGCATCCACGCCCCAGCCTTGGGAGGGAGGGAACCGTGTCTGGATGTTACTCTCCAGCTCTTCACTTTCAAACAGAGCTACACCAGACAACTGCAACCCTGTATCAGACGTGCAGCGCTAGAAAACATGTGTTCCTGCTCTCTCGTGTGCAAAGACAGTTTTTTTCCCCAACACTGCAAGGGGGGGGGGGGAATGCACATTGCTTTGACTGTTAGAGTGAGTCCTGTTTTCTGTTTGTATGGTAATATTAAAACAAGGGAGTACTCCATCTGGTTGTGATCTGTGATTTGGTATCTAAGACTTTTTTTTTTTTTTTTTTTGGTTTCCTGCTGTCATTGCCTGAACTACAGCGTTACCACTTTAGGTTATCGTGGTAGAAATGCAAGTGTCCGCTTGCCCTGGTCAGAGTAGAGCATGGGCGTGAAAATATGATCCACTGATTCCAAGTAGGCAACCTCTTTACCAAAGAGAATTGGATTCCTGTTTAGAAATAGGGTGAAAGTGGTTGGTCGAAACTGGGTGGGAAGAGAATATCCAACAGAATGGTCTTTCTTCAGGGTGATGTAGAAATTTCCAATACCAGGGGCTGCAGAATTTCTGAAAATCAGACGGTGAAACTGGTTGACACTTAGCAAGGTCTTTGCCACATTTGAATTTTATTATGTATAGGTAATGTTATTTTAGGGGCAACCTTTGCTTATGTACATTTTTAATGCCATAACTAAAAATTAATGTATACTTTTTTATGGCACTTTGTGTTCCAAACAAATTGTTAGGGCTTTAAATTCTTAGGGGTTACAGGACTCTAATTTTATGACAATGCATTTTTAATTGCACTTGAGCTATTTTTTTTTACCCTGAATTGTAGTGGCAGTCATCATTAAATTTGTCTTTTGTGATATTTATGCATCTAAAAACGAAGGGGAAATTATTGGTACTTGCAACGTAAGAGAGAGCACATCCTATGCAAAAAATCATTTTTGTATCTATTTGGCCAAATATGCATGTATGTATATTTACATAAGCATTAAGGACAAACATATTAATTATATAGGATATATGTACTCATAAATTCCCTATGAAATCTGATTCTATATTTAGAATACTCCTGTTGACCTAAGACATAGTATGTATGAAAAGAATTACTAGAAAAAATTTGCAAGAAAGGTCATTGTTATTTTGCAGAGTAGATACTCTACTTAGAGGACTCACAGTTAGAAGCTGTATAAATGACATAATGCTGCAACATTCAAGTAATGGACTGGTGTCCTCTGTTTAGGTTTTCATTTATTTGACCTTATGGAAGCACTCTTTTAGTGATTGGTGCATTAATTTGCATAGGATGTAGAAATAGGTTGCTGAAATTATTGGTCATTCCATTCTACCTGATTCATCCAGGCAAGTGGAAAAAAAAAAAATACTGACAGCCTCTGACTGCAGTATCACCATTTGCCTGCAAGTGATTTTGAACAAATTAGAAATAAAAGACAAAAGGGATAACAGTGTTTTCCTGCAAGTGGTGAAATATGTTAGGCCCCAGTCCCAGTATATTTTAACTGTGTCACTGTTTCTCAGACATCTTTCTCCTTGTTTTTTAATAATTCAACTCAATTCTGGATTGAATCAGAATGAATTAAAATCTAATTTTTCTTCCTTCTTAAACCATGATTAAGAGAAAAAGTATAGTTGAGAAAGCATAGAAGTCCAAAGGGGTGAATTTTAATTATATAATGAACATTTAGAAATAAAAATACTTTAAAAAAGGGCTTTTGGTGAGTATAAATATAATTGTTAAAGTGTATTTGTTAGTGTCTTTAATAAATTGTTAGTGTATTTAACTTCTAATCTCCATGCAAATATGCTATGTGAAGATTAATTTATTCAACAAACATCTATTCAGCATAAAGTAATATTTCATGCCCTAAAGATAAAGGAAGGAAGAGGACAAAAAAAAAATCTTACCATTAGGAGGTGTACCTACGTATTTTTAATAAAGACTAACAAAATGTTTGAAATTTTAACTGCTTATAGGGTCCTTTCCACATTATTTTAAAAAGTGTTTATTTCTTAGATTTTGTTTTGATCATTCTCCTAATAATGAGCCTAAATAAAACCTAAGTTTGCATATATCTAAAAAGTCACTGTACAGCTGAATGCATGTTTGCATTTACTTGATATATTCTGTTCTCTCAATTATTTAATATAAGAATTACATATCAGATACTATATATATTATTTTACAACTTGATCTTCTGGACAAAGTTTTTTTTTTTTTTAAGTTTTTGGGAAATACTGATGCAGCATAAAATAGCTAAAGTAGTCCAGTGCCCTTATGTAGTATGGTTAAAACCTAGATTCCAAAAATGAGAAGGTCAGGGGAAAATGACCTTCAGCTTCATTCTGTCATGTTTGGGGAGAGATAATTGATCAATATACTCTGTCTTAGGCTCCTAAGATACTTGATATGTCATTTTTTTCCTCTTTTAAGAAAAAGGTTATCTTTATTTTATATGCAACGCAACTGAGGTACAGAAATTTCACCTACTTTTTAAACATCTAAGTCAAATTAGTTACCAATAGAAAGACAAATTTCTAGATTTCATCTTGTGTTTATTCTTTATTCATTTTCTCACTTTGCGAAAGAAAATATTAAGAAATTAAAGTTTTGAAACTAAGTTTTTAAATAGTTTGTATTATGTATATTAAGAGACCCACATGATTCCTATGGTCATTGCCAGACAATTTAAATCAATTAATTAAAAAAAAATAAAAATAAATAAATCAATTAATTAAATGAGTATTTATTGAGATCCTGAGGTTAAGATACTTTGCTAGCATCTTTCTGGGCTTTAACCATTTTTCTGATGAACTCTGATGGGAGTTTCCAAAGCAATGATTGCTTTGAGAATTGGTAAGCTCTAAGACATCCTTTATAAATTGGTGCCAGTAACATTTAGTGTCTTTCTTGTTTCATGATCAATCCTTCTCCAAGATTTGTAGTGTTGGTGTCATTGCCACTTATGGCAGCAAACTAGTGTTCCTTCATTGTTTACCGTAGAAACTTAGAGAACTTGTGCATGGTAATAGTGAAATATTTATGAGTTAGGTGTGATGCTAAGCTACGTACAATTTTCCCAACAATCCCCTGAAGGAGGTATTGCTAGTCTCCTTTTCCATATGAAAAGTGTGAGTTTACAGAAATTGAACTACATGCCCAAGGTCATAGCTAGGAAGTTGCAACTCAGGGATTTAAAATGTGGTCTTAACCATGCCTTGTTTCACAATCATTATTATTGTCTTCCCCTTCTAATTTTCAGACATTGTGACTACTGTGGGAGTGTATCTTAGCACTCCTGCTACTTTGAGCTATCTGAAACCATTCTTATGAAATTCTCCTTCAGGTTACCTTGAAAATAACTGTAGGACAGTTGAAGTAATTTTCATTACTCTTACTCTTCAAATGAGAATAACTTGAATTCCATGTTCACTTCTGT
The DNA here is from genome assembly GCF_018345385.1 of Vulpes lagopus. Taxonomy (NCBI): domain Eukaryota; kingdom Metazoa; phylum Chordata; class Mammalia; order Carnivora; family Canidae; genus Vulpes; species Vulpes lagopus. The sequence goes on from NC_054829.1 coordinate 108,486,077, forward strand.
ATTCTCTAAGAGAGCATTTCGTTAGCGTCATGGTTGGTGAGAGAAGAGACTAAAGCCCTCATTTAGCTTTTGCGTACCCCTGAGAACTCCTCAATTATTCTTGCTGTTTCTATGATGTCCTGAGAAAAAATAATTCTAAGAATCAGTTGGGTTAATGGACAGTCTTCTTGAGCAGGCATAAAGAAACAAACAAATAAATAGGCTTATATTTTCAAGTTTTTCAGTGCTTCTAATATTAATTCTATTCTTTGTTTATGGTTGTCAAGACAACTTATATTTTGAATTTTCATGTTATGCAAAGTATTTGAGTTACAAAAGGATAGTTCCTTTAGACAGGGAAGGGATGGGAGAACAAGGCAAGAAAATAATATTGCGATACATTGATATAATTGGTGTAGAGTTTTTAATTTTTAAAAATTTACATACAGTAAAATTCACTTTTTATACAGATTTATGGTGCAGTATTTGCGTGCAGTATTTGCAGTTTTGGCAAATACTTAAGTGGTGGATCCGCCACCACAGCCTAGGTTCAGAAAAATTATCTCCCTGAAACAGTCCCTTGCGCTAATTCCACTGTAGTCAAACAGATCTTCCCTTCTCCAACACCTGCTAGTCACTGCCTGTTCTTTGTCTGTGTATTTTTGCCTTTGCCAGAATGCCAGAATGCATTCTATAGGGAATGATCTAAATAATAACTTTTTGAAAGTGACTTTTCTCTTTCAGCATAATGCTCTAAATATCCATCTAACGTCCTGCGTGCATTAATATTTTGTTCCTTTTTATTATGGAGTAGTATTTCCTTGTACCACTTTTTAGCCATCGATATGAAGGACATTTGGGTTATTTCCAGATTACAGCAATTATGAATAAAGTTGCTATTAAATATTTGTGTGCAGGTTTTATGTGAACATAAAGTTTGAATTTCTCTCATATCTATTTCTCTCAGAAATAGGATTACTCGGTCATATGTTAGGTATATATTTAACTTTATATAAACTGCCAAACTCTTATCCAAAATGGTTGTACTATTTTGCAATCCTCTCAACGATGAGAGTTCCTAATGCTCCACGTCCTTGTTGATATTTGGTGTTATCATTTTTTGTTTTAGTCATTCTAATAGGTGTGTAGAGGTATCGCATTGTAATACTAATTTCTCTTTTTTGTATTTCTCTAATGACTGATGTTGTTGAACACTTTTCATATACTTAGTTGCAATCCTTAGATTTTTTTGGTCGAAGTATCGAAATACTTTGGCCATCTTTTAAATCGGGTTGTTGTTTTCTTATTGTTTAGAGTTATTTACATGTTCTGGGTTTAAGTTCTTTGTTAGATATATGATTTGAAAACATTTTTTCTTAGTTTCTTGTCTTTTTTTTTTTAAGATTTTATTTATTTATTCATGAGAGACACAGAGAGAAGAGAGGCAGAGAGACAGGCAGAGGGAGAAGCAGGCTTCATGCAGGGAGCCCCACACGGGACTCGATCCCGGGTCTCCAGGATCACACCCTGGGCCGAAGGTGGTGCTGAACCGCTGAGCCACCCAGGGATCCGCATTACACTGTCTGTCTCAAGCAAAGATTTTTAATTTTGATGAAGTCCAATTAGCAATTGTTCCTTTTATGGGCTACACTTTTATCATATTTAATAGTTCTTTCCCTAATCTAAAGTCACAAAGATTTTCTCCCATATTTTCTTTTAAAAGTTTTATAGTTTTAACGTTTTATATTTCTTTCACCCATATTGAGATAATTTTTGTAACTTATAGCTCAAGATCCTCCCCCCGTTTTTTGCCTATCAATATCCAGTTATTCCAGCACTTTTTGTTGATAAGACTATGCTTTATCTATTAAATTGCTTTTGCATCTTCATAAAAAAATCAATTGACATATCGGCATGAGTCCATTTCAGGATTTTGTCTTCTGGATTTAGATTTTTCTTTTTAATTAGAGAGAGAGAGAGTGCACACATGACTAGAGGGGAGAAGCAGAGGGAGGTGAAGAAGCAGACTCCCTGCTGAGCAGGGAGCCTTATGTGGCTCTTGATCTCAGGATCTCAGGACCTTGAGATCAAGACCTGAGCTGAAGGCAGGCACTTAACTGAGTGAACCCCCAGGTGCCCCATTAGATATTTTGAGTTTTTCAGATTTTAGAAAAAGGTATGTATCATGTAATTTTCTTAAAAAAGATTTTATTCATTTATTTGAGAGAGAATGAGAAAGAGAGCACAAACAATGGGAGGAGCAGAGGGAGAGGGGCCAATTCTGGGCTTGATCCCAGGACTCTGGGATCATGACCTGAGCTGAAGGTAGCTGCTTAATCAACTGAGCCACTCAGGCACCCCTATGTCATGTAATTTTTAGGAAACCTTAATTATATACGATATTTTTGTCTTAATTTTTAAACTATTTTTTAAAAAACATTTTATTTATTTATTCATGAGAGACACAGAAGGAAAGAGGCAGAGACTTAGGCAGAGGGAGAAGCAGGCTCCATGCAGGGAGCCAGACGTGGACTCTATCCAGGAACTCTAGGATCACGCCCTGAGCCGAAGGCAGTCGCTCAACCGCTGAGCCACCGAGGCGTCCCTGACTTTATTTTTTAAATATGTTTTTTACATAATTTTCAATCTGAACATTATATGAAAGTATAAGGCAAGCCCTCATGTCTGGGAGGGAAGCTATTTATGGAAGTGAAATATGTATACAATAAAACTATATCAAGGTAACAAATGGAAAATGACAAGATAATGCATCATGTTGTGAACCTACTTGATAAATACAGAGATTTTCCAGAGGCTTTAGAAAAAAATTCTAGATTAATTATATTCAATATGGACAATGAAATGAAACATAAATGGGACTTTAAATTTTACTCACTATAAGTTTTAAAGAACATTGGCATTTCATGTTTTTTAAAGAGTTATTTTTTAAAAAGTTATTTTATGGGTAGATTATGATATATTAAGGAGCCAGTTGGGGGGTGCCTGGCTGGCTCAATCAGTAAGCATAAGACTCTTGATCTCAGAGTCTTGAATTCAGGCCCCACATGGAGTATAGAACTTTTTTTTTTAAAGGAGCTAATCATCTATTCCTAGTGACACATACAGCCTTGAGTTTAGTATTCTATAAATGTAGCTTTTAAAAAACAAAGAGGGCAGCCCGGGTGGCTCAGTGGTTTAGTGCCGCCTTCAGCTCAGGGCGTGATCCTGGAGACCCTGGATGAGTTCTGCCTCAGGCTCCCTGCATGGAGCCTGCTTCTCTCTCTGCTTTTCTCTCTCTCTCTCTCTCTCTGTGTGTGTGTGTGTGTGTGTGTCTCTTGTGAATAAATAAATAAATTTTTAAAATAAATAAATAAATACATACATACATAATTTAAAAGGATTTATTTATTTATTTTCGAGAGAGAGAGAGAAAGAGAGATGGGGAGTGAAGAGTGGGGCAGTGGTTGAGGGAGAGAGAATCTCAAGGAGACTCCACACTGAGCATGGAGTCCTGACACTGGGCTCCCATCCTAGGACCCTGAGCCATGACCTGAGCCAAAATCAAGAGTCAGACACTCAACCAATTAAGCCACCCAGGCAACCCTGTAAACTTAGCTTTTATTGCAAGGATATATAAATAAAGTTTCAGGTATCTATTGCTACATAACAAATCACCCCAAACATAGTAGTTTCAAACAATAGTAATCATGTATTTTGCTCATTAACCTGTAAAATGAGCAGGGCCTTGATGAGGACATTGGGAATCAGTTGGGATTACTGGAAGGCTTGAGGTGACTTTATGACTGAAGGCAGGAATCATCTAAGCTTTGCTTACTGATAAATCTGGTGGCCAATGCTATCTGGGCCGTTGGTTGGAACAGCTGTATGAATCCTCTCCATATAGATACTTCTCTTCCTCACAGCATGATAACTGTGTTCTAAGAGTAAGTCCCACGAAATCACAGCAAAAGTAAATGGCATCTTTATGACCGAGCCTTGGAAATCACATAGGGCCACTTTCGCCATATTCTCTTGGTTGAGGCAATCACAGAGTTTCACTCACATTCAAGGGGAGAGGACATAGATCCTATTACTCTATGAGAGGGATGAATATCAATATTACAATGTAAGAATAGCATGTGGGATATTGGCCACGTTTTGAAACATGATCTACCAGAGGGAGTGAAAACGAAGTTAACACAAAGTAAGCTGGTATGTTCATATTATTTTTGTCATTGGATTAGGAGGTAACATACATGTGACAACAATTAGTTAAATAAACATTTCAGAGAGAATATTTTCCAATTTAAATCTTTATCAATCACTATATGAAAACACCAAATATACTCTGCTTGAGTTTCAGTTGCTCAGTAGTCCTGGATTTGGGTTTTACCATTGGAGTTTGGAGGAAGTTACACAGTAATATCCTTAGACACAAGCAGAAGCCCTGGCCTGTGGAGGCTCCCACTCTGGGCCTCCTCTGACGATATCCTTTCCTACTAGGTGAGGAGTGTGTGGAGCCAAAGAACTTGCTTGCGTTGAATAAGCACTTTGTCTTTGAAACTATGCTCTAGGTAGTCAGGAATTAGAATTTTCTGTTCCAATGACCTTAAGTCTGCTTTCTGGGTGGGAACCAGTCTTTCCTTCCGGTCTCTTCTCTAAAGAATGGTTTGAGGGGCGCCTGGGTGGCTCAGTGGGTTCAGTGTCTGCCTTCAGCTCAGGTAACAATCCTGGGGTCCTGGGATCAAGCCCCACGTCTGGCTCCCTGCTCAGCAGAGGAGTCTGCTTCTCCTTCTGCCTCTGCCCCCTGCTTCTGCTTGTTCTTTCTCTCTTTCATAAATTAAAAAAAAAAAAAAAAAAAAAGAGCAGACTGAGAGGTCAATGTGTATACCTCTGGCCCAAGTATTGTGTGTGGAGGATATAGATAAAGTTTGACAGTAAAGGCTGGGTATGTACATGTTCTGTGCAAAGTCTGGTTTAGGCACTTACTGGCCATGCCATGTAACCTTAGGCAAACTACTTAACCTATTTGTGTCTTGTTTCTTCACTTATGGAGTGAGGATCATAGCGGTATCCATTGCATAAAATTAGTTTAAGAATTAAGTAGTATAATGAATACAATGCATTTTGCTTAATGCTTAGCACTTAGTAAATACTAAATAATTTTAGGTATTATTATCTTTTAAAAATATTTTATTTATTTATTCATGAGAGACAGAGAGAGAGAGGGGCAGAGACACAGGCAGAGGGAGAAGCAGGCTCCATACAGGGAGCCCGATGTGGGACTCCATCCTGGGTCTCTAGGATCACACCCTGGGCTGAAGGTGCCGCTAAACTGCTGAGCTACCCAGGCTGCCCAATTTTAGGTATTATTATACATGAAATACTTAATAAATATTAGCCCCTTTCCTTCCCCCAGGACAGTGTCAGAAGCAGACATAAAGGTCTTCTTGCTGAGAAGTAGACCTAAAAGTCAGAAGTCAGGCTTATATAGCTGCCCTGTCACTATTTGCATAAATAAATTATTATGAGTAAATAAATTATTTAATTTTGCTAAGCCTTAGTTTTGTAATCTATAAAATGCAAATAATTATCATTCTATCCTATAGGCCCGTTATTAGACTCTAATGACTCTAAGTAAACCTTATTCCAAACCAAAACTCTGTAATCCTCTACCCCTGAACCAACCACTTCTTGTGTATTCCCTCTAGAAATATTCTGTGTTTATAGAAAAATGTATCTGGGTACATACCTCTCTCTCCTTTTGTTTACATAAAAATACGATCCTACTATGCACACTGCTTTGTACTCTGCTTCTTTCTTAAAAATTTATTTTGGTCATCACTCCATTTTGATACATACACTTCCTTTTTTATTCAAGTACATACTTTATTGAATGAATGTATCATAACTCATTTCAATCTTTCTCTATGATTGGACATTTAGGTTGTTTCCAGCATTATGCAACAGTGAACATCTTGCACATTTTGTTTAAGGATAATGTGTTTTTGAATACATGTATTGGTAGATAAATTCCCAGAAGTAAAATTGTTGCATAAAAGGCTAGTTTTTAACCTCCTCTCACTTCTGAGTACTATATTTCAACATGGTAGAAACCCCGAGTAACAAACTGAATTACATCAATTTTGGTTTTAAGTATACAATTGCCAACCAAGTTTTGTATCTTGCAAATCCTTTTTTGTTTCTTCCACTTTTAATTATTACATGCTTACATGTCAATGTATCAGGGAAAGAGCTATCATAATATTGTGATGAGTCATTATAGATTATACATACTTTTGCTGAAAAGTTGATTTAAGTCCATTCTTTTCTTAGATCACTTTATTTATTTTTAAGGAATTTATTTTATTTATTTATTTATTTATTTATTTATTTATTTATTTATTTATTTTAAGGAATCTCTATATTCAGGTTTGAATTTACAGTCCTGAGATCAAGAGTCAGATGCTCTACTGATTGAGCCAGCCAGGTGCCCCTTTAGATCACTTCAGATTATTAAGCTCTGGAGTGTTTACTTTTTTTTTTTTTTTTGGAGCGTTTACTTTTTTAAAGATTTTATTATTTTATTTATTTGAGAGAGAAAGAGTGAGAGAGCATAAGCACGAGTAGGGGGAGGGGCAGAAGGAGGCGAGAATCTCAAGCAGAGTCTGTGCTGAGCTAAGAACCTAATGCAGGGGTTGATCTCACAACCCTGAGATCATGACCTGAGCCAAAATCAAGAGTCCCATCCTTAACCGAATGAGCCACCCAAGTGCCCCAAACTCCACAGTGTTATTAGCAAGTACCATTTCTGGTACTTGTGATTATTTTTCGGATTCCTTCTTTCAGTATAATTCTTTGCAGTCATTTAATGACTAATATCTGTAACAGCTTGGAAAGTAAATAATCTGTATTTTAGATTTCAGATAAGGTAAATGGATCCACATAGAGTATAATGTGCTCAGGATTACCTAGCAAATGAATGACAGTCTGAACAAAGCCCTGATTAGTAACTATTTGCTTTTAACCAATGGAACTTTGTTGCCTTTCTTTTTTTTTTTTTTTCTTTATTGCCTTTCAAACAAGAGAGCTATCGACAGTCACATTTTCAATTTTAACTATTGCCTGATAGACGATACACCGACAATGTAACTCTCCTTTACATTTTCATTGGACATTTGAAAAGGTTGCTCTTATTTTTTTTAAGATTTTATTCATTCATTCATTCATTCATTCATTCATGAGAGCCACACAGAGAGAGGCAGAGACAGGCTGAAGGAAAAGCAGGCCCCCTGCAGGGAGCCCAACATGGGACCCGACCCAGGACCCCAGCATCATGACCTGAGCTGAAGGCAGACACTCAACCACTGAGCCACCCAGGTGCCCCATCTTAAAATGAAAAACCAAATTTAAAATTGTAGGTGTCACCTGGAATATATCCTTATATGGTCATTATAGAGATAATTTCCTCAGGTTTTTCAAAAGATAAGCCATGATTATAGAAGTTATAGTTCATTTGGAAAATTTTCTTAAAAAGGACTTTAGATTTATCACTACTCTCAAGAATGTTACTATCCAATTATAGAAGATGAAAATCAAGCAGTGTATAGAGCTTACTATATAGTATAGATAGAATATGGTAAATACAATAATAGAGTACAGAGGTGACTGGTTTAGGAGTCTGATTCTTTTTTTTTTTAATTTTTATTTATTTATGATAGTCAAAGAGAGAGAGAGAGAGGCAGAGACACAGGCAGAGGGAGAAGCAGGCTCCATGCACCGGGAGCCCGATGTGGGATTCAATCCCGGGTCTCCAGGATCGCGCCCTGGGCCAAAGGCAGGCGCCAAACCGCTGCGCCACCCAGGGATCCCATAGGAGTCTGATTCTTGATTTCGGCTAAGGTTGTAGTCTTAGGGTTGTGGAATCCACTCCCACGTTGGGCTCTTGCCCAGCGGGGAGTCTGCTTGGGGTTCTCTCTTACCATCTCCCTTTGCCCATCCCCTTCCTGCAGTCTCTCTCTCTCTCAAGTAAGTGAATAAATCTTTTAAAAAAATAATAATACAATAAGAGGACAGATAAAAGACTGTTGGAAGAAATCATAATAAGTTTAGTGAAGTAGTTCAAGTTTCAGATGTATATTGAATTGGTTTGATTTTGACAGGTAGAGATTGGATAAAAAGCATTTGAGATTTAGAATGAGTGCATCCTCATATGTGGAATTTAAGAAACAAAAGAGAGGATCATAGGGGATGAGAGGAAAAAATAAAGCAAGACAAAATCAGAGAGGGAGACAAACCATAAGAAACCCTTAATCATAGGAAACTGAGGGTTGCTAGAGGAGATGAGTGAGGGGGGATGGGTAACTGGGTGATAGGCATGAAGGAGGGCACGTGATGTAATGAGCCCTGGGTGTTACAAAAGACCGATGAATCACTGACCTCTACCTCTGAAACCAATAATACATTATATTAATTAATTGAATTTAAATAAAATTTTAAAAATAGAATGAGTGCATGAAGAGACACACAGAAATTGGAAAAAATCGAAGAATAGTCAGAATGGTTAGTAATCAAAACTGGCTACAGAGTAGGAGACAAGGAGTGATTAATGAAAGATAAAATTGGAAAGATAATTGGTATATCATGGAGAGTCTTTAATTCACTAGTGTTTGGTCTTTATTCTATAGAAAGTGAATCCCTACTAGGGCTTGACTCTATCATAATTGTCATCATCATCATCACTTAATCCTGGATAAGATATATTTTCAGTCTTAACTAAAATGTGAATAAAATAACAGTAAGAAACATTGCTATTTTCATAACTTCTGTAATATAAAATCCAAGAAAAACAATATGTTTACATTCTACATAACTAACTTCATGCCATGCTTCCTTAGAATCTCCCTGTCTTCCTATCAGTTTGCCTTCCTTTGGTCCCAACTAAGTAGAAATTCTGGAGCTGTCATTGCATGTAAGGATTTTAGTTGAAAGAATAATTTATTTCAAAGGCTGAACAATAATAGATTTAATATCATAGCTCTAACTAAGATCATTTTGTGCAAATGTAACTTGTAGAACACTCAGAAGAAAAAGAATGTTGTAATAGAGTTGATTATCTGGTTTGGCTTATTTGAGCACCAAGATCTTGACTAATATCCAGGTATGAGACTAGATATCTTTTTATAACAATGCTTGGAAGAGATGTGTTTTGTTTGTTTGTTTTTAAGAAAGCTCTACATCCAACATGTGGCTTGAATCATGACCCCCAGATGGAGAGTCCTATGTTCTATCAACTGAGCCAGCCAGGCACCCCCAGGTTCTTTAATGTAGGACTTATGAAGATAATAAATAATTCATAGGGACTAATGGAACTCACAATATAGAATGAAAATTACATGCATTTAGGGTTGGCTGGGTGGCTCAGCGGTTGAGTACCTGCCTTTGGCTCAGGGCGTGATCCTGGAGTCCCAGGATTGAGTCCCACATCGGGCTTCCTGCATGGAGCCTGCTTCTCCCTCTGCCTATGAGTCTACCTCTCTCTCTGTGTGTGTGCTTCATGAATAAATAAACAAAATCTTTTTAAAAAAGTGCTCATACAGTTTATTTAGACACCTAAAAATAATTAAACACACATTCGTAAATATAAGAAGCTATGTTGTACAAGAATTCTAGAGCTGTTAACTAAATTAGAATTCGAATTGGGTAAGGGAACTTGTATGCCAACTTAGAAAATCCTCTCTATTTTCTTTTTTTAAAGATTATTTATTTATTTATTTATTTATTTATTTATTTATTTATTCATGAGAGACACAGAGAGAGGGAGAGAGAGACAGAGACACAGGCAGAGGGAGAAGGAGGCTACATGCAGGGAGCCTGATGTGGGACTCAATCCTGGGATTCCATCCTGGGACTCCAGGACTATGCCCTGGGCCAAAGGCAGGTGCTAAACCGCTGAGCCACCCAGAGATCCCCCCTCCTATTTTCGATAAAAGCTTAGGTTGTTGTATTACTGACTTAATTCTTTCATTCAGAGTAAAAAGTGTGATATCTATAAATGCCTCTTTTATAGTCACCTTATTCAAATATAAAAGAAGACTAGAAACATACCTCTACCTCTAAACATAGTATTTTTACATATTCTTGCTTTCTTCCTATTTCAGAGGGAGAGTTATCCTGACCTTGATCACACTCCTTTTGCCTATTCTAGGGTGTTATTTTGTTCAGGAATTGTTTCCTCCCCACCCCCCCAACTTTTTATCTTCATTGTTATAGAGACTGGAGCAGGATTGAGCCTGATGGTGAAATTAAAGAAACCAAACTGCTGAGAAGAGAAAGATGCTTTGGTCGAAAATTTATCAAACTGACAGATCTAATGTTACTAGACTTCTCAGCAGTTTAGATTCTGTTGTTTTTTCCTTCCTTCCTGAAACTCTTCCAGGTAGGATTGTAGAACACCATTCATATATTCCACAATTATATTGAACTCCCTCTGAAATATGATGCTCATACTTAACTGAGCCTGAGTGTGAGCCAAGTTCTTTACATGTATTCTCTCATTTCACTCTCCCATCTATTCTAGGAGATAGGTACAATAATTATCCCAATTTAATGAAGCAGGCTTAGTAGTTTACTTAAGATCATACAACCAAGTTAATGGCAGAGTAAGGGATTTATACCCACATTTAAGGTATCACATCTTTAAATAGAGCATATAATACCACCTCTTCATGCCAGGTGCCATGTTAAGGCCTGGAAATGCAGAGGTGAAAACACTGACTACTCATGGAATTTACAGTATAATGGTAAGTAAACAAATAGATTGTGATGATTTGGATGATGGAGGTATGATCCTAGGCATTGGGGATGGGGGGGCTTTATTTACTTGGGGAATTCAGCAAAGGCCTCAAAGAGAAGCTGGGGCTTGAGGGAAGTGTACAGGTTTTCGACATGATTAAGACAGGGAGGGAATTCCAGGCAGAGGACATGCAGGCACAATGGCATAGAAGTAGGAAGAATATTGCATTTTACAGAGTAATTAGCAGTTCTGAATGGCTAGAACAGAGTGTTTGTAGGTGGTCACAGGAGATGAGACTGGTGATTCAGTAAGAGCCAGGTCATAAAAAGCCTTATTTATGATCATGACTCGTTCATGATTTTTCTCCCAGTGCTTTCCCAAGCAGTTCTTTATTATTCTCCATCATTTCTTCTTCCTTCACTTGTTATTTTATTTTTTTTAAAGATTTTATTTATTTATTCATGAGAGACACAGAGACAGAGAGAGAGAGGCAGAGACACAGGCAGAGGGAGAAGCAGGCCCCATGCAGGGAGCCCTACGTGGGACTCGATCCAGGTCTCCAGGATCACGCCCCAGGCTGAAGGCGGTGCTAAACCGCTGAGCCACTGGGGCTGCCCACTTGTTATTTTATTATTAGTGTCTCTCAGGCTTCTGTTTTCTATTTTTTATTTTCTTCTCTTATATATTTAAACTTCTTATCAGACAAATTATTCACTCTCATAGTCTACATTCCCACCCATATGCAGAGCTTTCTTCATCACTATCTTAGTGGCAACCCCTCTTTTGACTTAATATTTTCATCTTCTGAAAACCTTCTCATCTTTATCCTGAAGGCCCTTCAAACATAACATGTCTAAAAGGATCTCACTATTTGCTCCTCACTCCACAAAGAGTTTCATACATGTAGACTGGATAAAAGGAAAAAAAATAGACTTTGGTTTTATAATGTATGTTTATTATGGTATTTCAAACCACTTTACTATGTAATGGATAACTCAAATATTTGTTGTCTAGAGATTGTATTGGCAAATGAGAAACCCATAATGTACTTAAAAAGAACTTAACTTTGTGAATGTTAAAGAAGGATAAAGGACATATGACTCCATGATTGCGAAGTTTTACTTACTGTTGTTTTTCTGAAAAGTACTACGGATTTATTTTAGTATTTAGGAAAATCCCCCCCCCCGCAACCTCTGCCAGTATCTGTGGGCTCTTTTTATCCTTTCCTTGCTGCATAGAAAATAAAATCCCTGAATCCTCAAGTTCGAAAACCCATGCTCCCAGGCCACTCTAAAGGTTGGATACATGAAAAGGAAGATACTGAGGAAAAGATAGGGCAGGAGATTGAGAGTTCTTCTGTGCTTCTTAGAAGTGAGTTTGCCATTGTGATGGATATTGGAGACTACTTTATCATCCTGGAGCTGACCAGGGGTTTGGCTGCCCCAAGGAAGACAGTGTTCCTCTACACCTGGAAAAAAGGTTGTGAGTCTCCAAATTGGAATATAGGAGAAATGGAAAATAGGGGAAGTGATTCTAAAAGATATTAGGGGCATCTTACTGGTTCAGTTCATAGGGCATGCAATTCTTAATCTCAGGGTTGTGAATTTGAGCCCCAAACTGGGCATAGAGATTTTTTTTTTTAAAGATTTTATTTATTTATTCATGAGACACACACACACACACACACACACGCACACACACACATACACACACACACAGAGGCAGAGACACAGACAGAGGGAGAAACAGGCTCCATGCAGGGAGCCCGACGTGGGACTCAATCCCGTGTCTCCAGGATCACACCCTGGGCTGAAGGTGGCACTAAACCGCTGAGCCACCTGGGCTGCCCCAGATTTTTTTTTTTAAACTATCAAAAGCAAGTCATTGTTTGAGTAGGTGAATCATCTGGGATCACACTAATCTACACTCATGGCATCTAGAATGATTTCTGAAAGTGAATTTCTCCTAGAAGAGAATTGAAAGCATCAGAGAGGGAATTTGCATATCTTACATGCATTATTATTGGATTTCATTTGTTATCCTTAAATTTAATGGAAAAAACATAATCTCATAAAGCATTTTTTAAAATTAACTTTTATTAAATATTTTGTTTAGGGGATCCCTGGGTGGCGCAGCGGTTTGGCGCCTGCCTTTGGCCCAGGGTGCGATCCTGGAGACCTGGGATCGAATCCCACGTCGGGCTCCCGGTGCATGGAGCCTGTTTCTCCCTCTGCCTGTGTCTCTGCCTCTCTCTCTATCTCTCTGTGACTATCATAAGTAAATAAAAATTAAAAAAAATATTTTGTTTAGATAAAGATTTTGGAGCACCTGGCTGACTCATTTGATGAAGCATCTGACTCTTCATCTTGAGGTTGTAAGTTTGAGTCCCACACTGTATGTAGGCATTACTTAAAAATAAAATCTTTAAAAAGAGATTTGCTTCCCTAACTTTTATGTCCACAGATCCCTGACCCTGCAGGTATATTATTTGAGTCATTTCTTTCTATTTTTTTAATTTTTAAGATTTTATTTATTTATTTGAGAGAGAGAGAGAGAGAGAGAGAGGGAGACCACAAGCAGGGGGAGCAGCAGAGAGGGAAGGAGAAGCAGGCTCCCTGCTGAGCAAAGAGCACAATGTGGGGATTGATACCAGGACCCCCAGGATTGTGATCTGAGCTGAAGGCACACACTCAACAGACTGAGCCATCCAGGCGCCCTCTTTTTTAAAAAAAATTATTAATTTATTTGACAGCGTGAGAGAGAGCACAAGCAGGGGGAGCAGCAGAGAGAAGGAGAAACGGGGTCCCCACTGAGCAGGGAACCCCAATGTGGAACTAGATCCCAGGACTCTGGGATCATGACCTGAGCTGAAGGCAGATACTTAACCGACTGAGCCACCTAGGCACCCCTATTTGAGTGATTTCTAATCAGCTACCACCATTCCGCATACCCTAAATTGCTTGAAGGCCAGCAGGAACAGCTCCAGCAAACAACATAGTTGCAGTTTCTCTTATGTTTGGTCCTCCACTTTTTAAAAATTTATGCTTACTTCAGTCTCCAAAGCTTTAAAGTTTGGAACACCGAACAGTCAGTCTCTCTCTCCTCTCCATCCTTCTCCCTCTCTCTCTCTGCAAATGATGAAGTTGTGGTCTGGAATCCTAGCTGTTTAATGGGAGAGTCTACCTAAAACACACACACACATACACATGCACCATTTAAAATGTTTCGTCTAGGGGCAGCCCCGTGGCGCAGCGGTTTAGCGCCGCCTGCAGCCTGGGGTGTGGTCCTAGAGACCCGGGATCGAGTCCCACATCGGGCTCCCTGCATGGAGCCTGCTTCTCCCTCTGCCTGTGTCTCTGCCTCTCTCTCTCTGTGTCTCTATGAATAAAAAAGTAAAATCTTAAAAAAAAAAGTTTCGTCTAATCTTACCTTAAGCCATAAAGAATCTACTGTTTATCCAACAAGGAGGAGGCCAGAAGTTATTAGTTCCAGGATTATTAGTTCAGTGGCTCAATAATGTTATCAGTGATTAAAGCCTCTCTGGTCTGTTTTGTAATCCTCAGGTGTAAGCTGTGTCATCCTTCTTGGTCACAAGATGGCTACTACAGTTCTAGACATCATGTCTTTTTCTTTCTTTTTTTTTTTTTTTTTAAGGATTTATTTATTTATTTATGATAGACAGAGAGAGAGAGAGAGAGAGGCAGAGACACAGGAGGAGGGAGAAGCAGGCCCATGCCGGGAGCCTGACGTGGGACTCGATCCTGGGACTCCAGGATCGCACCCTGGACTAAAGGCAGATGTTAAACCGCTGAGCCACCCAGGGATCCCTCTTTTTCTTTTTTTTAAGATTTTATTTATTTGGGATCCCTGGGTAGCGCACCGGTTTGGCGCCTGCCTTTGGCCCAGGGCACGATCCTGGAGACCTGGGAACGAATCCCACATCAGGCTCCCGGTGCATGGAGCCTGCTTCTGCCTCTGCCTGTGTCTCTGCCTCTCTCTCTCTCTCTCTCTCTCTCTGTGACTATCATAAATAAATAAAAATAAAAATAAAAATATTTTATTTATTTATGAGAGAGAGAGAGAGAGAGACGCAGAGACACAGGCAGAGAGAGAAGCAGGCTCCATGCAGGGAGCCTGATGTGGAACTCTTATAATCCACTGAGATCTTTTTTTTTTTTTTTTTAAGATTTTATTTATTTATCCATGGGAGACACAGAGAGAGAGAGGCAGAGACACAGGCAGAGGGAGAAGCAGGCTCCAAGCAGGGAGCCCGACGTGGGACTCGATCCCAGGTCTCCAGTATCACGCCCTGGGCTGAAGGCGGCGCTAAACCACTGAGCCACCCGGGCTGCCCCCGCGCTCCTTTTTTAAGTACTCACTACACCCAACATGGAGCTTGAACTCACAACCCCAGGATCACATGGTTTACTGACTGAACCAGCCAGGAGCCCCCTCCCCCTAAGCATGACATCTTGATATAATGTTGACCAAAGCAGAAAATAAGATTAGGGGCTGAGGAGGAGATGGTGACACTCTTCTTTTTTTTTTTTTTAAGATTTATTTGTTTGTTTATTTATTTATTTATTTATGATAGACATAGAGAGAGAGGCAGAGACACAGGCAGAGGGAGAAGCAGGCTCCATGCAGGGAGCCCCATGCGGGACTCGATCCCGGGATCCAGGATTGCACCCTGGGCCAAAGGCAGGCGCTAAACCGCTGAGCCACCCAGGGATCCCTCCTTTTTTTTCTTTATCAGGGAAAAGAAATCTTTCCTAGAAGCCATCCCACAAAAACCTTTCATTTCATTGATAGAACTGGATAATGTGTTCACCCCTAGAAAAATATCTAGGAATGAATAACGAGATGTCATGTGTTGTTGGGTTGGAGTACATTATCATTCAACCAAAATGGCTGGGGAAGATTAGAGAAAGGTGTTAGGTAGCAAATCAACAATATCTGCTACATTTAAATAGCTAAAACTTTTTTAAAAAAGGATTTTATTTATTTATTCATGAAAGACACACACACAGAGACGCAGAGACACAGGCAGAGGGAGAAGCAGGCTCCATGCAGGGAGCCGGATGTGGGACTCCATCCCGAGACCCCAGGATCATGCTCTGAGCCAAAGGCAGATGCTCAACCTCTGAGCCACCCAGTGTCCCTAAATAGCTAAAACTTGATTGAATTTTAGATCTTATGAATCTGCAACTAATTTACTAGATATTTACTACTTTGGCTTAAATACTGAATCTTATGTTCAATTTATCATGCTCAGTGGAAAGAAAGTAGTTTTTAAATTCTTTTTTCTGTCTAGCTATCTTTAAAAGAGCTTGATATAAACTTTGTGGTTAATGTTTCCATGGTGAACAAAAGCATCATCATCTAAGAGCATTTCTTTAGAACTAACAGCAAAGGACATAGTTTAGATGATGATCACAGGAATAAACAAAAATGGTCCTTGACAATTGTTGGGAATGTGTTTTGAAAGAATTTGTTCCTCAGTTGATGTGATATATGCATTACATTACTGAAATTACATCTGGATTTAAATTTTAAAATAGCATCAATAGAGATAAGAGCCTCAATTTTACACTATATTCTGAGCAAATCTGTTGCGATGGTCTATAAAATAATTTTTACAATAACTATTCTCTTATCTTTCAACTTGAAAATTATGCTAAGCTAGGGGTACCTGGTTGCCTCAGTTAGTAGAGCATGCGGCGCTTGATCTCAAGATCAAGCCTCACATTGGTCATAGAGTTTACTTAAAAAAAAGAGAAAGAAAAAAAGAAAATTATGCTTCTAGGATAAAAGAAATCTTTAAGGTGTGGTACACTTAATTCATTCTGCAAATATTTTTTATATATATATTTAAAGATTTAATTCATTTATTTGAGAGAGTGTGCACGAGAGAGAGAGAGAGAGAGAGAGAGAGAGAGCACACGGGGGGAGGGGGCAGAGGGAGAAGCCGACTTGCCGAGGAGCAGGGAGCTGGATGTGGGTCCCACCTGAAGACCCTGAGATCATGACCTGAGCCTAAGGCAGATGTTAGCTGAGTGAGCTACCCAGGCGCCCCTACAAATATTTTTTGATGCCTATTATGCTTATATAACACTGCCAGGCAATGTTATAGAATTTGGGAAGCAACAGTGACAAAAATGAAGTCTTGGCCTTGTGGAGTTTATATTGTAGTGGGTAGGACAGATAGAAAAGAAAGATATAAAAATAAATATATGCCACCTCACATCTATTGGAATGGCTATTATCAAAAGGCAGCAAATAAGTGGTGAAGATGTGGAGAAATTGGAACCCTTGTGCACTGCTGATGGGAACGTAAAATGGATATAGTTGCTGTAGTAAACAGTAGGGCAGTTCCTCAAAAAATTAAAAACAGAACTACCCTATGATCCAGTAATTCCATTTCTAGGTATAAAACCAAATGAGTTGAAAGCAGAACTTGAATAGATGTTTGTACATGCATTTTCATAGAAGCATTCTAGCCAGAAGGTGAAAGCAACCAAAGTGTCCATCAGTGGACTAGTGGATAAACAAAATGTGGTATATACATATAATGAGATATTATTTAGCCTTAAATAGGAAGGAAATTATGACATGTGCTACAAAATGTATGAACCTTGAACATTATATTAAATGAAATAAGCCAGTCACGAAAGGACAGACACTGTATGATTGCACTTATATGAGGAACCTATAGTAATCAAATCATGGAGACAGAAAGTAGAAGGGTGTTTTCAGGGGCTGTGGGGAGGGTAGAGTGGGAAGCTGTTTAATGGGTATGAAGTTTCAGTTCAGGAAGATGAAGGGTTCTGGAGATTGGTTGCATGACAATGTGAATGTACTTTATACTATTGAACTGTACTTAAAAATAGTTAAGACAGGGCAGCCCGGCTGGCTCAGTGGTTTAGCGCTGCCTTCAGCCCAGGGTGTGATCCCGGAGACCTGGGATCGAGTCCCACGTCGGGCTCCCAGCATGGAGCCCGTTTCTCCCTCTGCATGTGTCTCTGCCTCTCTCTTTCTCTCTCTCAGATGAATAAATAAATAAAATCTTAAAAAAAAAAAGTTAAGACAGTAAATTGTATGTTATGTATATTTTACCATGATTAAAAAAAATAAGAAGGGAAGGGGGGGGAGGAAGGAAGGAAAGAAGGAAGGGAAGAAGGAAATATCTTTATGGTTTATAGAAAAGAAAAAACAAAGACAGTTGAAAGATGTGGGAGCACAGAAGGTAAAGGGGGTGTGGATTACTACTTTATATTTGGTGGTCAGAGAAGACCTCCCTGGTGAGTCATGCAGAGTTTTGAAGCTTACGAAGGAGGGATCACACATCTAGAGGAATAGCATTTTAGTCAGATGTTAAGCAAAGGAGAATGGGCAGAGGTAGGAGCAGTTTGATACATTCCAGGAATAGGGAACTTGCCATTGTAGCTTAAGTGGACTAGGTGAGGTAGAATGAGGCCTCAGAAGTAGGATAGGCAGATCGTGTTTCAGGTTATGACACTGAGCATGTACAAATGCATCTTGGTATGACTAAAATATAGGTATTATATTTCTCTATACTTGTAGGCATAATGTCATTTGTTTGAAAGCAGATGATTATATTGACCTAAATCATATATGTTTTTGCTCTCTATACTCCTACAGTTAACAGAGAAATGTTAATATTGCTGTACACAGTCCCTAAACTGTATTTAGTGTGATTCTCCTCCACTCCCCTTACCACCTCCCACTCTATCCCATCTTGACAGTCTTTTAAAGAAATATTTTTCCAAAATTTTCATATTACACAGTATTGTGTTTATATCTTCAAAGTCAGAAACTAAGCTTATTTTAAGAATTCTGTTATTGCAAGGGCAAATTTAAAAGTACAGAAATCAAAGTACAAGACCTCTTTATCTTATTTTATTATTATTATTTTTAGAGATTTTATGTTTTTTTTAAAGATTGTATTTATTTATTCATGGGAGACACACACACAGAGAGAGGCAGAGACACAGGCAGAGGGAGAAGCAGGCTCCATGCAGGGAGCCCAACGTGGGACTCGATCCCGGGTCTCTAGGATCACACCCTGGGCTGCAGGCTAAACCGCTGAGCCACCCAGGGATCCCTAAAGATTTTATTTGTAAGTAACCTCTACAGCCAACCTGGGCTTGAAGTCGGCAATCCCAAAATCAAGAGTTGCATGCTCCTCCAACTGAACCAGCCAGACAGCCCTAAGCCTTCTTGATTTTAGAATCATTGAGTAATTTACTGAAAATATATAATAAGATGAATTTTCTTAGTGTTTATAAGTATCCAGCAATGGTTTACTAGCAACTTTAAGCATAAAATTAAATATTATATACATGGTTCAGCATATAATAACTGTAGTGTGCAGTATAGTTATTGTTAAAATGCTGTTATATGAATTATTTAACTCAAATTTATACATGAAACTGAAAAACAAAACAAAATTTGTTCTAATTATGGCACATATGTGATTATACCATAAGACAGCCTCAAAAGATGAGGTTCAAGTATATGTTTTTTTTTCAAAGGCTCTATTTATTTATTCATGAGAGACACACACACACACACACAGAGAGAGAGAGAGAGAGAGAGAGAGAGAGAGGCAGAGACCCAGGCAGAGGGAGAAGCAGACTCCATGCAGGAAGCCTGATGCGGGACTCGATCCTGGGACTCCAGGATCACACCCTGGGCCAAAGGCTCAACCGCTGAGCCACCCAGGCTGCCCAAGTATATGTTATTTAGTAGATATAAGCTCGTTGGAAAGTTATGAAGCCTCTCTGAAACTCCGTTTCTTCAGTTGAAAATAATATCCACCCAATATGGTTGCTGTAAGGACTAATTGAAATATATTGAGAGAATATGGGATATGCTCAATTAATTGTTATGAAATTATAAATGACATGTCATTAATAATGTCATCCAAGTAGGAATTATCCATGCATTTTCAGTGGCTCTCCTCCATCTAGAAGGAGATTAAAGGTGGAAATCTGATTAGAAGGGGCAGAAACATTGGAGGAATCTGGCTTGAAGCTACATTTGTAGAGCAAACATATTGTTTTAGGTTGTATGTTCTTTTGGGGCCTCTAGGGAAGAAGAGTCCCCCTAGGCACCACTGTGAATTTAGTTATTCTGAACATTACTGTGTATATAAACACTTCAAAATCAGAGGAAATGGTGTCATTTATATTATGTATAGTATAGTAACTAATATCTACATATTTTATGTATAATAGGATTAAAACTGCAAAAGTAGTTAATTGGTAGAATAGGCTTACCAAGTGCCTGTTTTATAAATGTTTTACATGTAGTGTTGTGCCATCTACCAGTTCAATAGAGCCTCTTGTTAAAATATCAAAAATTTTGTGAGCTGATTGACCTCACATTGGTAGCTTGACCTTGTATCAGTAGGAAATTGGCAATTGCTACAAAGCAATCTTACCCCCTAGACCAATTTTAAACATTTGCCATCACACCATTGTGTGTACCAACTCCTCTTACTCTCACAATGACTCCATAAAATGGATACCATTATCATTCTCATTGTAATTTACAGATGAAGAAATCAAGGCCAGGGAAGTTGAGGTCACTTGTCCATGGTCACATGGATAGTAAGTAGCACAGGGATCCCTGGGTGGCTCAGTGGTTTAGCGCCTGCCTTCGGCCCAGGGTATGATCCTGGAGTCCTGGGATTGAGACCCACATCGGGCTCCCTGCATGGGGTCTGCTTCTCCCTCTGCTTGTGTCTCTGCCTCTGCCTCTCTCTCTCTCTGTTTCTCTCATGAATAAATAAATAAAATCTTTTAAAAAAATAAGTAGCACAGAAGAGATTTTTATTGTATTAGTCAGGCTCTGAAGTTCATGGTCTTAAACTCTACATTGTTACTATTGATTGCTCTTAAAGCAATGTTCTCTCCTTGCAGTGTTTTCTACAAAACAGAATGCAGCCTCACAATTGAAGGTTGGAATGTACTCTTAGAAGTCGTCTACATGGTTCTCCACCAACACCAAACTGTATGGGCTACTCTGGTTTGGAAAGAGCCTAGATCTCCCTCTAACTAGTACTCATTATTTCTCCTGAAATTCAGATTCCTCATCTAAAAGTAAGGAATTTGGATTTGATTATATCTAAAATGTCTTCCAGATATAAAATTCTCACTTAAATAAAGCCTATCCACTTCTGTCTCTTGACACTGGTTCCAATGGAGATTCAGTATCTATTCCACAAGTAGCCTAGAACTCTACCAGTGAGCAAGCATTTGAGTTTATTGGCAATTTTTCTCTAGTTGTTTTACATATGTATTTTTAACAAATTAGGTAAGTTTTAGACTAATAACTTATCATGATTTTGAAAATTAGATTTTAAGGGCAGCCCCAGTGGCTCAGCGGTTTAGCGCCACCTTCGGCCCAGGGTATGATCCTGGAGACCTGGGATCGAGTCCCACGTCAGGTTCCCTGCATGGAGCCTGCTTCTCCCTCTGCCTATGTCTCTGCCTCTCTCTCTCTCTCAATCTCTCTCTCTTTCTGTGTCTGTCATGAATAAATAAAAATTAATAATTAAATAATTAATATTTATATATTAAAAAAAGAAAATTAGATTTTAAGCTTAGTGAAGACATGAACTCTGTTTTGTTCACTGGCATAGAACATCTAGCTCAAATTAGACATTTGTGGAAGAAATACTTGAAATTTTCTTCAGTTCATTGCAGCAATTTAACTTCTATTGAGATCATCAAGAGTTAATATTATGGGTATAGGTTGAATATTGGGGGTGGAAAGAAATTAGAAAATTGGAAACAGAGACCAGATATATAACGCAATATGATATATGTGTGTGTTTGTGTAACATGCATATATAGGCATAGAATATCTGTGGAAGGACCTGGAAGAAACTGATAATATTGCTTTCCTTTAGGAGTAAAGAGTGTGAGTTCAGTTGTAAGCCTACCTATATACTTTCCTTAAAAGAAAATGCCAATGGGATGCCTGGCTGGCTCAGTGCATAGAGCATGACTATTGATCTTAGTTTGTGAGTTCAAGCCTCATGGGGCATAGAAATTTTTTAAAAATAGGGGGTGTCTGTTTGGCACAGTCAGTTAAACATCCAACTCCTGGTTTCGGCTCAAGTCATAATCTCAGGGTTGTGAGCTCCAGCCCCACGTTGGGCTCCAAGCTCAGTGTGGAGTCTGCTTGAGACTCTCTCTCCCTATTACCCTCCTTTCCTACTGCCTCAGATAGATAAAGCTTTTAAAGAGAGAGAGAGAGAGAGAGAAGATGCTATATCTTCTACTCTTTTGGGGAGGAAACTAACTCTCCAAACTGGCTCACTGATGGGACTTTTCAAGTTATATAAAACATTATCCTTAATGTAGTAAGTGATGGAATCATTCCTGCTATTCCCTCTTTCTAGTTAGGTTCAGGGCCAAAATGCACCTCAGGGATGGCTTAGTGACTTTCCATATTATGTGATCAAACTCATTAATTGTCAGGAGTTACTTACTGAGAACGTATGTGGGGAAGAACTCTTAGGGGTATGCAAAATCAATGAAAGACAAGCCACTTGCCCCCAAACAGCTGTAATTTCCACTTTGTTTGGTGATACAGAGATGTAGAGAGTAATCTGAGAACTCTGAGGGAATCTAACCAAGAGAACATGTCCCTTCACTTTATCAAATATGATCCCCATCATTTTTCTTTCAGGATCTCAAGGACTACTTCTTCATTTTCCATTGTCATTTATTATAATAGCAATTTGTTTCATTAAATGTTTTTCCATCAGAAAAGATATTCATGCTTATTTTTAAAACATGGGGGGCAGCCTGGGTGGCTGAGTGGGGCAGCCTGGGTGGCTCTGTGGCTTAGCACCTGCCCTCAGCCAGGGTGTTATCCTAGAGACCTGGGATCGAGTCCCATGTTGAGCTTCCTGCATGGAGACTGCTTCTCCCTCTGCCTGTATCTCTGCCTCTCTCTCTCTCTCTCTCTCTCATGAATAAAAAAAAAAAAAAAAAAAACCAACATGGGAATAAAAAGTAATACAGAGAAGGTCTTCTATTGTTTCACTGCCCCAAAATACCCACCATTGCTGTAAGACACTTCTTTTCATTTTCACTTTTTTATAGTACTTTGTTGGTATGTGTAGGAAGTAATCTGGGCATTTTGCCCGGTTTGGTTTAATTTTTGGTTTAATTTTTGTTTATTTGTGAAGTGTCTTAGATTGCATTACACTTATTAAATCATTACTGTTATTAGCTGTTCCTAATGATACATCATAATGTATTCTTATCAATTTAGAATTGAAGCAATAGAAGTTCATTCCTTAGGGCAATCTCATATATTCTCTCAATTATGAAGAAATGACACACAGTGGAAATATAACTCTAACTACAATGAATTAAAAATTCCCTAGGCTGTGGTTCTTTAAGTATTTCTTCCCTGTATATAATGTTTAGTGTGAAATCAGGGTAGTTCTTTTCCTATCCCCCAACACATCATGGCTTTTCTACCTTCCAGATTTTCTCATCTCTTCAATCTTCCCAAATTCTACCTGTCAAGATTCAATCATCTTCAAGGACTGCCACCAATTTTACTTCCTACAAAGAGGCTTTCCTGTCACATTGACGTTCACACTGAATGGATATCACATTTCTTCAAACCCCTACACTACTTACTTTCTGTACCATTCATGTGGTATTTATATTCTATTTCCTTACTTTTTTATTGTGGTAAACAACTCATAACATAAAACTGACTGTCTTAACCATTGCAAATATACGATGCAGAAGTGTTAAATATATTCATATTGTGGTGCAGCTGGTCTCCAGAACTTTTTCAACTTGCAGAACTGAAACTGTGCCCATTAAACAGCAACTACCCATTTCCGTTTACCTCAGCCTCTAGTATCCACCATTTTATGTATGTTTCTATGAATTTGGCTACTCTTGATACCTTATATCAGGGATATCATATAGTATTTGTCTTTTTGTGACTGAGATTTTGTATATTTGATTTTCCTTGGTTGTATTTATTTATTTATTTATTTATTTATTTATTTATTTATGGGACACACACACACAGAGGCAGAGACACGGGCAGAGGAAGAAGCAGGCTCCACGCAGGGAGCCTGACATGGGACTCGATCCCGAGTCTCCAGGATCACACCCCGGGCTGAAGGCAGCGCTAAACCTCTTGAGCCACCCGGGCTGCCCTGGTTGTAATTATTTATACATATATATATATATATATATAATTTATATATATATATATCATTTATATATATATATCTTTTCCTTTCTTTTTTTTTTAATTTTTATTTATGATAGTCACACACACACAGAGAGAGAGAGAGAGGCAGAGACACAGGCAGAGGGAGAAGCAGGCTCCATGCACCGGGAGCCCGACGTGGGATTCGATCCCGGGTCTCCAGGATCGCGCCCTGGGCCAAAGGCAGGCGCCAAACCGCTGCGCCACCCAGGGATCCCTATCTTTTCCTTTCAATCATATTTTAAGCTACTGGAAAGATATTGTCATGTACATTTTCTGATTCTTCATATTAATCAGTACAGAATAGTTTTCATTAATATGTTCAATAATTTTCATTACAGAACTGTATACTTGCAATGGTTAAGACAGTTTTTTTTTTTAAGATTTTATTTATTTATTCATGAGAGACACGGAGAGAGAGAGGGGCAGAGACACAGGCAGAGGGAGAAGCAGGCTCCATGCAGGGAGCCTGAGGTGACTCGATCCTGGGATTCCAGAATCACACCCTGGGCCAAAGGCAGCGCTAAACTGCTGGGCCACCAGGGCTGCCCCAAGACAGTCCCAGTTTTATGCTGTGAGTTGTTTACCACATTAGAAAAGAAGGGAAATAGAATATAAATACCACATGAATGCTACAGATAGTAAGTAGTGCAGGGGTTGAAGAAATTGAGTCCAGAGAACTTGGTATACAGAAGAATATGGCAGATCTTCGTCAATTCCCCTCTGTGATGGCATATTTCAGGCATCTACCAGGTGGGGAAGAAATCTTTGGTCACATAGACTGTTCCTTGCAATTACATCATTTCCAAAGGTGCTGAATATTGGTAGGGTTAACTTTTTTCCTGCAAATCCTTTGTAGAGATAAAATGGGTCATGAATCATCCTGCTCCTAGGCGCTGGTGAAGGACTAACTTGCAGTGATACTGCCCATTGTCTCAGTAGCCCTAGGGGAGCATTGCTGAAACTAGAGAGAGAAAAGCAGTTAGAAGATGTTGACAGCAAATCTTTCTTTAAGGAGTACAATTAACATGCTTATGACTATTGGGTAGTAGTGGTGGTGACAGCTCTTTCCAGAGTGTCCCTTGGTGTTTTTAAGATCTAGGCTCTGAAGATTCTCTGTCTAGATTCAAATCCTGGCTCTGAATTTTGCTCACTGTGTGACCTCAGACTGGCTAAAATCATTTCCCTAATCCTCAGTTTCCACGTTGGTAAATTAGGGATAATCTGTGTGGCATAGAGCTGTTGTGAGAATTAAATGATATCCGGTACCTAGGAAATATTTCAGAAACATTAGTTATTTTTCATGGCTAAGAGAAAAGTGCTAACAGGACCTAATGCTTGCTTGCTTCCTTGATTGATTTAAAGATTTTATTTATTTATTCATAGAGACACACACGGAGAGAGAGGCAGAGACACAGACAGAGGGAGAAGCAGGCTCCACACAGGGAGCCCGACGTGGGACTCGATCCTGGGCCTCCAGGATCACACCCCGGGCTGCAGACGGTGCTAAACTGCTGTGCCACCAGGGCTGCCCCTGATTTATTTATTTTTTTTAAGATTTCATTTATTTATTCATGAGGCACACAGAGAGAGAGAGGAGAGACATAGGCAGAAGGAGAAGCATCTATCCTGTGCCACTGCATGTAGTAGGCACCAGGAATACCACTTGTATAACTGAACAAAATGTACAAGAGCCTTGTCTTGAGAAAGCCTACATCAGGCAATTCAAGTGATTCCATTAACTCATAATTTTATGGGGGCTCTGAGAATGGTAAGAACTATACTGGCCAGCATTTTAGGAGGCACCTTAACTTAGTCTGTGGGCTCAGGAAAATTCTGATTTGCAATGTAAAAATAATACATTCTGTAGGAGTTTGATGAAAGTAGAGAAGCAAAGGTAAAGTAAGCAAGGAAGAGTCTGTTTTGTCTGCTGTTAAATTATGTGAAACACTTAAAATAGTAAGGTGTAGGGGAGGATGCATTCCAGATGAAAGAACCCAGGGCTGAGCCTGGAAGCAAGCCTGTGTGAATGAGTAGTTCCTTTCTGTAGCAGGAGTGCTGGGTTTTACTACTTTACTGCTCTCTAATTTGGGGCCATGGCACGTGCTTACAAAATAGCAAGCAGAGAGGAGTGCATTTGATACTCATGAGTCTAGGGATTGACCCTTCAACCTTGAGGTTATCAACAAAATACCTAAGTGATTCCAGCGAGGGAGAGGCAAATGTGCAAGGGAGGCAAGCTTCTAAAAGCTGCCTCTGGTGATACCTGGGTGGCTCAGAGGTTGAGCTTCTGCCTTTGGCTCAGGGCATGATCCTGGGGTTTGGGATCGAGTCCTGTAAGGGGCTCCTTGTGGGAAGCCTGCTTCTACCTGTGCCTATGTCTCTGTCTCGCTCTTTCTCTTATGAGTAAATAAATCCTAAAACAAAAATAAAAATAAAAAATAAAAGCTACCTCTGTTCTCCCCAGACCGTTTTGCCAAGTTACCAAATTCTTGATGTTACCCTAGGAGATCTGGGTGCAATTTCTCCCCACCTCTCCTCCAATCACTTGTTCTGACAAATCTGTGTTGTTGCCTTCTCCTTTATTAACAGAGGAAAATATTAGAGGACCATTGGTTTAATTCAAGTGTGCTAAGAAGTTTCCAGAAAAATATTTCTTAATAAAAATATCATTGTTGGGGATCCCTGGGTGGCTCAGTGGTTTAGCGCCTGCCTTCAGCACAGGGTGTGATCCTGGAGTATGGGGATCAAGTCCCACATCGGGTTCCCTGCATGGGCCCTGCTTCTCTCTCTGCCTGTGTGTGTGTGTGTGTGTGTGTGTGTGTCTGTTTCTCATGAATAAATAAATAAATAAATAAAGTCTTTAAAAAATATCATTGTCATTGTTGAATATTATCATTGTCCAATTTTCTTTTAATTTTTTTTTAATTTTTTATTTATGATAGTCACACACACAGAGAGAGAGAGAGAGGCAGAGACACAGGCAGAGGGAGAAGCAGGCTCCATGCACCGGGAGCCCGACGTGGGATTCGATCCCGGGTCTCCAGGATCGCGCCCTGGGCCAAAGGCAGGCGCCAAACCGCTGCGCCACCCAGGGATCCCTATCTTTTCCTTTCAATCATATTTTAAGCTACTGGAAAGATATTGTCATGTACATTTTCTGATTCTTCATATTAATCAGTACAGAATAGTTTTCATTAATATGTTCAATAATTTTCATTACAGAACTGTATACTTGCAATGGTTAAGACAGTTTTTTTTTTTAAGATTTTATTTATTTATTCATGAGAGACACGGAGAGAGAGAGGGGCAGAGACACAGGCAGAGGGAGAAGCAGGCTCCATGCAGGGAGCCTGAGGTGACTCGATCCTGGGATTCCAGAATCACACCCTGGGCCAAAGGCAGCGCTAAACTGCTGGGCCACCAGGGCTGCCCCAAGACAGTCCCAGTTTTATGCTGTGAGTTGTTTACCACATTAGAAAAGAAGGGAAATAGAATATAAATACCACATGAATGCTACAGATAGTAAGTAGTGCAGGGGTTGAAGAAATTGAGTCCAGAGAACTTGGTATACAGAAGAATATGGCAGATCTTCGTCAATTCCCCTCTGTGATGGCATATTTCAGGCATCTACCAGGTGGGGAAGAAATCTTTGGTCACATAGACTGTTCCTTGCAATTACATCATTTCCAAAGGTGCTGAATATTGGTAGGGTTAACTTTTTTCCTGCAAATCCTTTGTAGAGATAAAATGGGTCATGAATCATCCTGCTCCTAGGCGCTGGTGAAGGACTAACTTGCAGTGATACTGCCCATTGTCTCAGTAGCCCTAGGGGAGCATTGCTGAAACTAGAGAGAGAAAAGCAGTTAGAAGATGTTGACAGCAAATCTTTCTTTAAGGAGTACAATTAACATGCTTATGACTATTGGGTAGTAGTGGTGGTGACAGCTCTTTCCAGAGTGTCCCTTGGTGTTTTTAAGATCTAGGCTCTGAAGATTCTCTGTCTAGATTCAAATCCTGGCTCTGAATTTTGCTCACTGTGTGACCTCAGACTGGCTAAAATCATTTCCCTAATCCTCAATTTCCACGTTGGTAAATTAGGGATAATCTGTGTGGCATAGAGCTGTTGTGAGAATTAAATGATATCCGGTACCTAGGAAATATTTCAGAAACATTAGTTATTTTTCATGGCTAAGAGAAAAGTGCTAACAGGACCTAATGCTTGCTTGCTTCCTTGATTGATTTAAAGATTTTATTTATTTATTCATAGAGACACACACGGAGAGAGAGGCAGAGACACAGACAGAGGGAGAAGCAGGCTCCACACAGGGAGCCCGACGTGGGACTCGATCCTGGGCCTCCAGGATCACACCCCGGGCTGCAGACGGTGCTAAACTGCTGTGCCACCAGGGCTGCCCCTGATTTATTTATTTTTTTTAAGATTTCATTTATTTATTCATGAGGCACACAGAGAGAGAGAGGAGAGACATAGGCAGAAGGAGAAGCATCTATCCTGTGCCACTGCATGTAGTAGGCACCAGGAATACCACTTGTATAACTGAACAAAATGTACAAGAGCCTTGTCTTGAGAAAGCCTACATCAGGCAATTCAAGTGATTCCATTAACTCATAATTTTATGGGGGCTCTGAGAATGGTAAGAACTATACTGGCCAGCATTTTAGGAGGCACCTTAACTTAGTCTGTGGGCTCAGGAAAATTCTGATTTGCAATGTAAAAATAATACATTCTGTAGGAGTTTGATGAAAGTAGAGAAGCAAAGGTAAAGTAAGCAAGGAAGAGTCTGTTTTGTCTGCTGTTAAATTATGTGAAACACTTAAAATAGTAAGGTGTAGGGGAGGATGCATTCCAGATGAAAGAACCCAGGGCTGAGCCTGGAAGCAAGCCTGTGTGAATGAGTAGTTCCTTTCTGTAGCAGGAGTGCTGGGTTTTACTACTTTACTGCTCTCTAATTTGGGGCCATGGCACGTGCTTACAAAATAGCAAGCAGAGAGGAGTGCATTTGATACTCATGAGTCTAGGGATTGACCCTTCAACCTTGAGGTTATCAACAAAATACCTAAGTGATTCCAGCGAGGGAGAGGCAAATGTGCAAGGGAGGCAAGCTTCTAAAAGCTGCCTCTGGTGATACCTGGGTGGCTCAGAGGTTGAGCTTCTGCCTTTGGCTCAGGGCATGATCCTGGGGTTTGGGATCGAGTCCTGTAAGGGGCTCCTTGTGGGAAGCCTGCTTCTACCTGTGCCTATGTCTCTGTCTCGCTCTTTCTCTTATGAGTAAATAAATCCTAAAACAAAAATAAAAATAAAAAATAAAAGCTACCTCTGTTCTCCCCAGACCGTTTTGCCAAGTTACCAAATTCTTGATGTTACCCTAGGAGATCTGGGTGCAATTTCTCCCCACCTCTCCTCCAATCACTTGTTCTGACAAATCTGTGTTGTTGCCTTCTCCTTTATTAACAGAGGAAAATATTAGAGGACCATTGGTTTAATTCAAGTGTGCTAAGAAGTTTCCAGAAAAATATTTCTTAATAAAAATATCATTGTTGGGGATCCCTGGGTGGCTCAGTGGTTTAGCGCCTGCCTTCAGCACAGGGTGTGATCCTGGAGTATGGGGATCAAGTCCCACATCGGGTTCCCTGCATGGGCCCTGCTTCTCTCTCTGCCTGTGTGTGTGTGTGTGTGTGTGTGTGTGTCTGTTTCTCATGAATAAATAAATAAATAAATAAAGTCTTTAAAAAATATCATTGTCATTGTTGAATATTATCATTGTCCAATTTTCTTTTAAAAAAAATTTTTTTTTAAATTTTATTTATTTATGATAGGCACACAGTGAGAGAGAGAGAAGCAGAGACATAGGCAGAGGGAGAAGCAGGCTCCATGCACCGGGAGCCCGACGTGGGATTCGATCCCGGGTCTCCAGGATCGCGCCCCGGGCCAAAGGCAGGTGCCAAACCGCTGCGCCACCCAGGGATCCCCATTGTCCAATTTTCTATTTAAAATAGGAATTTTTGTCAATTAGAATAAAACAAGGACGCATTTAGTTAATTTAGGCCTACTCACCTGTATGATAAGGAAGCTGGATTAGATCTGTTAGTTTAGGTTTAAAACTGTTTCAGCTTTAGGAATGAAAAACATGTAGTTTGAGTTTTATTTTCCAAATATATTTGTTTCATTTATAGACATTTTTTAAAAGCATACACACCAAAATATGTTAAGTACAAAATTTAATAACTGAAAACCACAAATTTGAGTTAAATTAAAATCTCCATTTACTTCAAGCCTGCACCCCATTGTTAAATTTGATCGAAGAAAAATACACAATGATGGTGCCTGGTTGTCCTTTAGATTAATAATCCTGAACCTCAAGGGTCTCAATGCTGTCCAGAAATGTTATTGCACTCACTTCCCTCATCCTAGGCACTCAGATTTCAGGGAGTATCACTCTTGCCCCTGGTTGGGGTGGCAGAGTTGTTAAAATGAGATGAAAGGATACTGCACCTCCAGTTTCTGATTAGGCCTTGAGAATTTGTAATTGCTAACAAGTTCCCATGTCATACTGGTGCTGCTGGTCCAGGTAGCACATGCCAAGCACACAATAAGCTCAGTTATTTTCTTAGAGGAGTCTTATGCAGTGTCTTTACAAAAAAAAAAAAAAAAAAAAAAGATTTGAATAAAAAAAAATGCATTTAAAAAAAAAAAAAAATAAATAAAATAAATAAAAAGATTTGAATAAAAAAAATGCATTTAAAAAAATAATAAAAAATTAAAAATAAAATAAAATAAATGCATTTAATTATTTTAGAGAGAGCAGGGAGAGGGGCAGACAGGGCAGAGGGAGAGAATCTCGAGCAGACTCCTTGCTGAAAGTGGAGCCCACAGCGGTTTGG
This sequence comes from Vulpes lagopus, assembly GCF_018345385.1. Lineage (NCBI taxonomy): Eukaryota > Metazoa > Chordata > Mammalia > Carnivora > Canidae > Vulpes > Vulpes lagopus. The sequence goes on from NC_054829.1 coordinate 108,517,038, forward strand.
TGCCTGCCTTTGGCCCAGGGCGTGATCCTGGAGACCACGGATCTAGTCCCACATCAGGCTCCCTGCATGGAGCCTGCTTCTCTCTCTGCCTGTGTCTCTGCCTTTCTGTCTTTCATGAATGAGTAAATAAATAAAATCTTAAAAAAAAAAAAAAAAGAAAGTGGAGCCCATTGTGGGGCTTGATCTCACGACCCTGAGCTCAGGACCTGAGCCAAAAATCAAGAGTTGGAGGTTCAGGGATGCCTGGGTGGCTCAGCAGTTGAACACCTGCCCTCTGCCCAGGATGTGATTCTGGGGTCCCGGGATTAAGTCCCACATTAGGCTCCCTGCATGGAGCCTGCTTCTCTCTCTGCTTATGTCTCTGCCTCTCTCTCTGTGTCTCTCATGAATAAATAAATAAAATCTTTTTAAAAAAGTCGGAGGTTCAACCATCTGAGCACCCAGGCACCCCTATTTGAATTTATATAACACATTTATCCTAATAAAATACAGCCAATATCACTTATATATTGGGTTGCTATGCATTTATCTATTTAAGTTCTTTTTAAAAAAATATTTTATTGCCCTGAGCCAAAGGCAGATGTTCAACCGCTGAGACACCCAGGAGTCCCAGTTTATGACCTTTAATATCTCTTGCAGCTGAATTACTTTTGGACTTAATGTAATGTGGAATAAGGAGATAGGAATTGAAATGAGACAGAATAATCCTCAAAAAGGAAAGAAGGGGTGTAATTTCCATGGAAAAATGAAGTAGAGAAAAACTGCAACGGTTATTTTTGCTGGACAAAAGGTCACTGTCATGATGAAGAACTTCTATAAGGAGTTGCTTATTAGTAATCAGTCACCACATTAAAAGATACTATGGAGGTGAGTGACATCATCTGAATTATCTTTAAAATATATCAATTGCTACTGTATGGTGCTTCAGTGGAATGAGGACAAGAGTGTTAGCAAGACTAGTTAAGATAGTACAGTAATCCTGGAAGAGATAATGGTGATTTGGATTAGTGCCATCAATGGAGATAGAGAAAAGTGGGTGGTATTGAATACTTAGGAGACAGAGTTCACAATCTTTTTGACGAATATGGTGGGTGAGGGAAAGAAAGGGAACAAGAAGATGCAAGGTTTGTCATTAATAATAGTTTGAATCATTTTATTTTCCTCTTAATTCTTTCTGTTTTTCCCCAGTTGTCATCTTGGATCAATAATGAGAAAGAAGTAACAAATGTCATTTACACTATTAAAAATAGTGAATAAGGGTGCCTGGGTGTCTCAGTCGGTTAAGCATCCGACTCTTTGTTTCAGTCAGGTCATGATCTCAGGACTGTGAGATTGAGCCCCACTTTGCCCCTTGTGGGGCACCCAGGTGCCCCGATAAAATAAAATATTTTTTAAAAATAGTGAATAAAGTTGTAAGCCATTTAAAAGAAAGATGGAGGTATGCCTGGGTGGCTCAGTGGCTGGGCATCTGCCTTCGGCTCGGGGTATGATCCTGGAGTCCTGGGATCGAGTCCCAAGTCAGGCTCCCTGCATGGAGCCTGCTTCTCCCTCTGCCTGTGGCTCTCTCTGCCTCTCTCTCTCTCTCTCTTTCTCTCTGTGTCTCTCATGAATAAATAAATAAAATCTTAAGAAAAAAGAAAGATATGTTAGAGTAACTTCTGAAATATCTGAATGCTGTATAAATTCATAAATGCTATACTAATGAAAGAAACTTTCTAATTTACCTTTTATGACAGTGTTTTATTTTTTATTTTTAAAATATATATATTCTTACTTTTTTTAAGATTAAATGTAAACTCTTTTGTTTACAGTAAACAAATTTGACATATTTATTGAACGATAGATACTTTAGGTGGACAATCTTCAGTCTCTTCAGTATTAGCATGTATTACTATATTTTCTTCAGAAGGATGTGGGAACTTCAAAATACTCCAAACTGATTGGATCATTGTTAATCCTAGGGAATTCATTCTAGCTCTAAGAAAGCCCAAGCAAATGTCAGGTTAATTTTTTAATTTGTGGTTTATCTATTTACTTATTTCCATGAAGAAATAACAGTTTGCCCTGAATTAGAAACATGGTCTACTTTAGATGTAAGTGTGTAATTAATGCTCATGCAGTGCCAGAAATCACCAGTATGCCTTTTTTTTTTTTCAGTTTATCTGAAAGGTATAATTAGAATTTTAGGGCTGAGAGAAGAGCCATACAAGACATTTTTATACTTAAATAATTGATTAAGGGGCCCCTGGGTGGCTTAGTTAGTTAAGCAGCTGCCTTCAGCTCAGGTCTTGATCCCAGGGTCCTGGGATGGAGCCTCCTTTCCCATCAGCATCCAGCTCTTTCCTCAGTGGAAAGCCTGCTTCTCCCTCTCCTGTCTGCCACTCTGCCTGGTTGTGCTCTCTCTGTCAAATAAATAAATAAAACCTTAAAAAAAATAATCCATTAAAATGAAATCTTCACCACTGTGGTTTCTTCCTCCCTGATAGGATGATCTAGTATTGTCTCTGCTCCACCTCTGCTCCTTTGCTTTCCTTACTCTCTTGTTTCTTATTAGCTTGTCTCTAGTCTCATGCTGTTTTAGCTTATCCTTTACCACCAGAGAGATCTTTACAAAGCTTCAAATTTTATAAAGATTTATTTCCTTGCCTCAAAAATTCAATGATTCCTTATTGCCTTTAATATGAAGTCCAAATTCTTAATAAGGCTTCTAAGATCCTCCAGGATCTGGCTTGTCCCTCTTGGGCAGGGCCCCAGGTCTCTGAAAGAGCCAGGCTTTTTGCTTCTCATCCAAATGCCTTTGTTTTGATCCAGAGCCTTCCTCATCCCTGTCAACCAGGGATCCTACTTCTCTTTCTAGAATCATCTCAAGAGTCATCCCTCTATGGGAACCTTTTCTGAGTCTCCCAGGATGAATCCATCAGTCCTCTGTGCTCTGCCTCCACCTTTACAGGCTTTCATTGCTGCCTCCTACAGCAGCTTGATGCACTTCTTTTTTGTAACAGCTGTCACCTCCTTGAGGGCATGGACTATGTCTTATTTATCTTATCCCCAGTGTCTAGCACAGCGCACAGTGCAGAGAAGGCACAAGATACATGTTAAATGCATTGTTAACTGAATGGTAATGTTTTCTAGGGTAAAAAACCTTTTCAAGGGCAGCTCTGGTGGCTTAGCGGTTTGGCGCCTCCTTCAGCCCAGGGCATGATCCTGGAAACCCGGGATCAAGTCCCATATCAGGCTCCCTGCATGGAGCCTGCTTCTTCCTCTGCTTGTGTCTGCCTCTCTCTCTGTGTCTCTCATGAATAAATGAATAAAATCTTATAAAAAAAAACTTTTCAAGAAATAAAAATCTTGGTTACGGGCTGATTTTTCTAGCTTGGCTATTTTATTTTCCAAATTCTCATCATCAGTCATCAACTGGTTCCTTTAAAAAAAAAACATTTTATTCATTTATTCATAGAGACACACACAGAGAGAGAGATGCAGAGACACAGGCAGAGGGAGTAGCAGACTCCACGCAGGGAGCCCAATATAGGACTCTGTCCCGGGTCTCCGGGATCACACCCCGGACTGAAGGCGGCGCTAAACCCGCTGAGCCACCAGGTCTGCCCCAACTGGTTCCTTTAAATGTGGTTAGCTGGCAGTTTTTCTAGTGCAGGTTCTGAAGAGGGGGGAGGAAAAGAGGAAAAGCAGAAACAAATGACTGTTATCAAAAGGGCAAAGGCATTATTCTCTGAAGGCATATTATCTCATATGACAACTACTCTCTCCTTAGCAACAATCATTTATCATGTGCTTCTGTATCCAGAGATTCAGCTTTGCCTTTCTCACCCAGGCATAAACACCCAGGAGAAAGAGATTAGCTCAACTTCCTTTTCTAACTGCTCCCAAGAGGAGCCAATAGACTTCCCCTTTTCCAATAGCACTTTCCAATAAGGTATCTTCTCTCAAAGACTGGCACTCCTACATTTGGCCCTATCCAGAGAGCTTCCTTTTCCTTACATGGTCATCCTGACTGCCCTGTCCATGCTCTCTCTTAGGACTGGAACTGGGAAGTGTGGGTGGCAGAGCAGTTAAACGGTAACCCACCACAGCCAGCTCTTAGCAGTGCTGGGGTTCACAGAGTTGTCTAGTGCAAAACATTCATAGTCAGATTTTGTTCTAGATATAATTTTATAAATTTGTTCTTTTGTTCTTTATTCCCTTTTGATTTTATTCTTCCTATAAAATGGCTGGTTTGTGAATCTTTATAATTGGCTTTGGACTCAAAACACTTCATAAAGCATTTTCTTACTAATTGGTATAAATAGTTATGATATAACAGTATTTCAGGTACTAGATGATAAATACCTGGCCCCTTTACTTAGAACAGAGAAAAAGCACTTAGTCAAATAAAAGTGTGATAAATACCAAACAAAGCTGAGAAAGGTCTTCTTTCTACTTTATGTTAACACTACATCCTGAGGGACGCTTGGGTGGCTCAGCAGTTGAGGGCCTGCCTTCGGCCCAGGGCGTGATCCTGGAGACCCAGGGATCAAGTCCCAGGTGGGGCTCCCCACAGGGAGCCTGCTTCTCCCTCTGCCTGTGTCTTTGCCTCTCTCTGTATGTGTCTCTCATGAATAAATAAATAAAATTTTAAAAACCCACAAAAACACTGTGTCCTGATTAAACTTTTCACTCAAGAGTGTATGTGTGTGTGTGTGTGTGTGTGTGTGTAAGGGAGTGTGTGGAGTTGGATGAACAGAGACCCTAGATAAGGCTGGTTCAGGTTGGTTGGGGCCAGAATGTTAAAGGCCTTGTTTGTCTTGATAAGGAAGAGTTTGTGCATTATCCTTTGAACAATGGTTACCCATAATAGATTTGCAAGTAAAGGAGTAACAGGTTCAGATATATCTTCATTCTTAGAACAAAGTAAAAGTAAAATTGAAAAAAAGTTCCCCAGAATGAAATGTCAGATGATCCAAAATTCAATGACAACAATCCAGAACAGATTTTGGGGATTGCAATTTCAGTCCTCATTCCACATCTCTTTTTGAGATCTATTCGGGCTACCATATAGGGTCAAAACTCAAATATTGACCCCGATCCTTTGCATGAAGAATATGGAACTTTAATCTTCCTTAGGCTGTAAAAGCAAATATTTTCCCGTATCAATTCACTACCTTGCTTGGTCAATAATGTTGTTATTAGGGAATTGGCTTCTTCCCTACTCTTACCAATTTAATGGTACTTCTAAAATCTTTCCTTTTCTTTTGAGACAGAAATTGTCTGAAAGTGCAGGCAGTTCTCTTTGGCTGATACCCGACAAGTCTACGATTGTAGAATTTTATATGGTTCACTTTGTTAATTTACTAAATTATGTACATATTTTAATTTTACATAATTAATTTTATTTAAGAATGTGTCATTTTGGGCAGCCTTCATGGCGCAGCGGTTTAGCGCCGCCTGCAGCCCAGGTGTGATCCTGGAGACCCGGGATCAAGTCCCACATCAGGCTTCCTGCATGGAGCCTGCTTCTCCCTCTGCCTCTCTCTCTCTCTCTGAATAAATAAATAAATAAATATTTTTAAAAAAATTTTAAAAAAAGGATGTCATTTTCTGTTTACAGCATAATATATACTTGTAAAACATCAGACACTATAGAAATATATTAAAGGGAAATGAAAGTCTTTCATAGTTCTCTAAAGAGAACTTCCTTAGTATATAGTCTTCCAGCTTTTTCATATGTCTGTTGCTTAAACCAACACTTGTAGATGTATATTTTTATTTCTCATTGAACGTTGTTTTTGTTGTTTTTTTAAAAAGATTTTATTTATTTATTCATGGGAGACACAGAGAGAGAGGCAGAGACATAGGCAGAGGGAGAAGCAGGCTCCATGCAGGGAGCCTGATGTGGGACTCAACCCCAGGATCCCAGGATAGCCACCTGAGCCAAAGGCAGATGCTCAACCACTAAGCCATCCAGGTACCCCTCTCATTGAACATTTTTGGATAAAATAGCACAAATTGAATGGCTACAGAGTATTACATTTAATAGATAATTCTACTCTCTGAGACATTTGGATTGTTTCCAAGTTGTTCATGTTATCTATAAAATTTCTTTATGATGAGATACTAAATGTAGAATTTTGAGATCAGACTATGTGTAGCTCACATACTACATTTAGTATAGTATATTTTGCTAAATTGTCCTCTGTAGTTATGACACAAATTTACATTTCTGCTTAAAAAATATGAGAGTGCCTGTTTCAGCAAATGCTTGTCAACGTTAAATATTTTATTTTTTATCTTTGCCAGTCTGGTAGCCAAAATAAATTTCATTAGATTAACATGTATTTCTAAATTTGTCATCAGATTAAATCTGGTCGTATCACACATCAACACATATTACAACATCAACTGTAAATCATACATAAAAACTCTAATAAACTTTCTCTCTTTTTTTTTTTTTTTGCAATATAGTATTAATCTTGTCCTTTTATCCACCCCTTCTCATTTCATCCTATTAAGGTAATCTACTGAATTTTCAATTACGAGTGGCCTAGATATTTTGGAAGTTCTTAGATGAGATCACACATATTTGAGATGACAAGTTAGTATGTATAACTAGCTTCTGTTGATCATCATGTACAAGAATAAAGAAAATTGAAAAACTATATTAATCATAGATTCGTTTTCAAAATATAGCTAAAGAGCAAATTGTGTTTAACTTTAGTTAAAACTGCCTTTTTAGCTTTTACGTATGATGTAAATAAAGGAGAATCTAAATAAAATGTTTGATTTGTAAAGTAGCAGAGTTAACTAGGGAACCAGAAAATGCCTTTGATAGCTACCTCTCCTGACATGAGTAATTTTCTGAAGAAAGACATCATTATTTCTCTTATATTGGAAAGATACAGATGATGTGTTCCTTAGATTAAGCATATGCTTTACTGTTAAGTAATATTAGTATCACATGAAGATTTATAAAATAGGAACAAATATTTGACACATATTAATCCAAAGAAATGTATTCATTTTTATAATTTAAAATAGATTTAAATAATGTATTATGTACATTTTAATCATGCACAACAGAGAAGGCCTGGTAAAAGATTATTAAAGTTATTCTATTATTTGATGACAAAAGACATGATATTATTTTTCTGCAAATACTTAAAATATATTCAAATATCCAATTTTAAGCAGTAAGTAGGTTTATAACCGTATTCACACTTCTATAAAATCCCTAAAGAGAATTTCAACATGTGTTACATTATTTTGGGAATTGAGTACAATTAATAGTATCAGACATTACCTTTACAATCCCTTAAAAGAAGACAGGAACAGTAACCAGATCTTTTAAGGTTAAGGAATTTCTAAGAGCGTTAGTTATAATAAAGGGTATCAGCATCCTGAGGTGATACATTCTTCACCCAAACTGTGGGGATTTTCAAAGTGAGAAATTCTTTTGTATCTTTGAAAGCAGGAAAATCAAAGGAATTTCTTTTAATCTGGCTTACATCCAGGTCAGTGAGTGGCACTAATAAGGAACAAACACATTAGCACCAAAAGGACATGATAATTAGAAACGAAATCTTAATCCGTAGACCACAGGCTGGGATCTCTAAAGCCTTGCCACCAGACTTTAAATGTAAAAATCACATTCAAATGTGCAAAATGGTAATACACAAGAATATTTGCATGTGAAAATGAGTGGCTTATGCGCAAATTGATTAGGTGAATACCTTTTGTTGGGGAGTTGGGAGACGGTTGCTTTCTCCTAGGAACTCCTGGGGGTGGGGAAAGGAGCTTCATTTTACATGAAAAGACTGAATTTAAGAGTAAATTTATTTCTCAAATTAGAAGGTAAATATTAAGTGTTGACAGTTGAGCAAAGTGATTTTGTTCTGTAGTGATACATCTTAGGATGGTTCTCTAATTTTGGCTTTAATTATTGGAATCTAGCTTCCCTCTTCATACTGACAATGAAAGGAAGGTGGGAGAATTATGAAGGGTTATAAAGCAGAGTAACAACAAACCTTAAATAATAGACAGTAATCTTCCAGTATTTTAGGATTGGAAAAGAGAAATACTAATTGTGAAATAAAATTGCTAATGATTTTAAATACTGATAACTGCTGATGTTATCAGTATAATCCTAGCTCAATGGGTTAACTTCTATTTTAGAGCATTCATAATGCTATTATCATAGATATATTTATGAATTTTTTTCATTGATGAAAAAATTTGGCTAATATCCTACAATATAAGTCCTCCATTAGCCATCGAAAGGTAGTAAAAGCTGTTTTCATAAATACGTTTTTTTTGGTAAGGCATACTCCAAGTGATTTCAGTATCTTCAGTATATCAGGAAAATATGATGATTAATATTGTATGATGTATAACACTAAAAGCTCTTCTGGAAGACTGTCTTGTTCTTGAATTTCCATACCACTTGACAAGGCATGCCCCAAGCCAAAACTAACTTTTAATCTGGAGCTGAATACCACCAGATTTGCCTCTTTACACATGTTTACTGTGTAAGAGTTGTAAAATGGCAAATTAAAATGATCACTGTGGGTTTTATAGAGTAAATGTGATAGCACAAGTCAGAAATAAGTTTCAAGGTCCCCAGGTGGTGGTAAATTTAACTCAGACTTGCTAGACCTGAACCTGCTGTGGAAATGTAGAGAACACCTTCATAATTAACCTGAACAGCTTAGTTCCTCTAGGAATGTGTGTGTGACCAGGTGTCCTTAATCCCTGTAGAGGGTCAGTTCATAGTGATAAATTCTTCCTTTTTCAAATCTGCTTTTCTTCTTGTTTGCTTTTTCTTTAACCTATAAGAGTATGTTAATTTCATGCACAGACAACAAATTCTTGTTTGACCTTCCTGTTTTTTCTCTGATTCCTGCTGGTGTTCTGCCTGAAGTTTCTCACTACATGATTTTGTCCTGGATATGCTCTGAAAGTGTGTGAATACAAGATACTCATTTGCGAACATGTTTTATAGTCTCCCGAAGCAAGGCAATTGAAAACCACTTGGTTGGAGGATATCTTGAAACATACCTTGGAATTGGAATCAAGAATTATTACACAATCAACTTAGTAAATAGCAGTTAAAAGTAAGGTTGGTTCTCTAAAATAAAGCTATAGGGCTAACTCATGATTCTCGAGCACCTTTAATTGATTCGTTATGAATACTGCACATTTCTGCAGTTATCACCATATGTAATGTCTCCACTGATGTTAATGGTAACATATATATGAGGATATTATGTTTCTGTTGGGAAAATGTCATGGGTTGACTGTGCTTAGCTTTATTTTCTTTTCTCTTTTTTTATTATTTTTAAAAAATTTATGTATTTATTCATGAGAGACAGAGAGAGAGAGTGAGAGAAAGAGGGAGACAGAGGCAGAGACACAGGCAGAGGGAGAAGCAGGCTCCATTCAGGGAGTCCGACATGTGACTTGATCCTGGGTCTCCAGGATCACGCCCTGGGCTGAAGGCAGATGCTTAACTGTTGTGCCACCCAGGTATCCTTGTGCTTAGCTTTATTTTTATTTTTATTTTTTAAAAAGATTTCATTTATCTATTCATGAGAAACCCAGAGAGAGAGAGAGGCAGAGACACAGGCAGAGGGAAAAGCAGGCTCCCTGCAGGGAGCCCAATGCAGACCAGATCCCAGGACCCCGGGATCACGCTCAACCTCTGAACCACCTAGGCATCCCTGTGCTTAGCTTTAAAAATAGATCCATAGATACTAATGGCAAGCACTTTTAATGGATCAAAATAAACTTTGGAATTTGGGAAAAAAATGTTACACTCAGAAAATGTATTGAAAAGCATGAGCTGTTTACTCTAAAATTTCCCAAAGTCAGCTGTCCCCACCCCAGCAGAACTTGTGAGCTAGATTGTCTGAATAGAATCACCAGATTGAAAACAATCACAACAGTATTTTCTGGGATTGTCCTGGATTTGTAGGATCGTTCCTGGATGGTGCTGGATAATAAGGAAGCAAATCGTTGTATCAACATTTACCATAGAATATAAAAGGTGTTCATTTTCGGGTTATTCACCTCTAGCACCTTCTAACACATTAATTTCCTCCTTCTACAGTTTTTTACTAAGTATCTCAAGGAAGATGCCCCATGCACAACTTTTTTTGATTACCCTAATGATATGAATGAGAAAAATCCAAACAGATCAGGACTATATGCACACTTGTTTGTTTCCATGCAGTGGACCATAGATATTATTAAGATTTATTTTATTTGTAAGAACTCTTGCTTTCTGTTAAAGGAAGCAGATATTGAAGGAGTAAATCTCAGGTTAACTGAAGAGTAATTAACTGGGGGAGTCAGTGGTTATAGAAAGCCTCTAGAATCCCCTGCCCTGTTCCACATATTAAGGAAAGACAGAGAAATAGAAGCCCTTCAGAAGTTCACTCAGTAGGAAAAGTCTACCTACTTTTTTAAAGAAAAATCACCCTTATGGGATGCCTGGGTGGCTCATTGGTTGAGTGTCTGCCTTTGGCTCAGGGCAAGTCCCACATCAGGCTCCCTGCATGGAGCTTGCTTCTCTCTTTGCCTATGTCTCTGCCTCTCTCTCTCTCTCTCTGTGTGTCTCTCATGAATAAATGGGTAAAATCTTTATTGAAAAAAAAAAAGAAAAGAAAAATCACCCTGGAAAGATTTATGTATTTACATCTGGATGAGTTACAGCTGCAGATAGGAATCTCAGCACACATCCTTTTAACCAATTTTATTGTTTACTATCATATTTCTACACACATGCAAACACACTAGTATATACAGTGTATATATTGTATATATTTGTGGATTTGGAGATTTCTCCAAAGCTCTTTCTACCACCTGCCTGCACAGGTTTTCAAATTTCAGCAGATAAATCAAGACTGTCATTCTGAACATAAGAGAAGAACCTGATGTATCAATGAGAAGCCCTAAGAAGGAAAATCCCTAGAACTGGAAAAAAAGCATAGGCGGGGATGAGCACCCAGGTGGCTCAGTCAGTTAAGCTTGGGCTCTTGGTTTAGGCTCAGGTTGTGATCTTGGGGTCCTGGGATCAAGCCCCTATTGGGCTCTGTGCTTATGGAGTCTGCTTCTCTCCCTGTGCTCTCTCTCTTTCTCTCAAGTGGATAAATAAATCTTTAAAAAAAGGGGGTGGTGGTGCTGGAATGTAGGCCTGTGGAAAGTGAGAGACCAGACTAGTTGAAAGGCTACTGAGAACAGCACTGGTATGAAATAATAAAGGCAATGGGTGGTGAGAAAGATAGTCCCAGCCAGGGAAGTGTTGCTTAGGAGAGAGCTGCTGAGAAACACTGTATGTATCATCTATGACCAGACTGAGAATGATGCAAGAAGTGCCTATTGCCTCAAATTTAATGACCCAGAGAAAAAGTGCCTCCCTTGCTTCATCTTTGTCCCATCCGTATCCCAGGTGTAAGTGGGGTGTTCATCACGGGTAACCTACCACTGTCTCTCAGGGAGGGTTTGGTGGGGTTGAAACAGTTGGTAGGGCAGCCCGGGTGGCTCAGCGGTTTAGCGCCGCCTTCAGCCCAGGGTGTGGTCCTGGAGACCTGGGATCCAGCCCTGCGTTGGGCTCCCTGCATGGAGCCTGCTTATCCCTCTGCCTGTGTCTCTGTCTCTCTCTCTGTCTCTCATGAATAAATAAAATCTTAAAAAAAAAAAAAAAAAAAAGGAAAGAAACAGATGGTAAGGAGCGGAGAGTAATGTTAATTTAATGAGGACCAGAAACACAGAGTGAGGTTCCTAACCAAGTGTTCAGTATAGAACTCGGTAGAGGACTGTGAATGAATAAAGGGTTGATTTTCTTTTTCCCTTTTAATTTCTTTCTTTCTTTTTTTTTTTTTTTTAGATTTTATTTATTCATTCATGAGAGACACACAGAGAGAGACAGAGACAGAGACAGAGACACAGGCAGAGGGAGAAGCAGGCTCCATGCAGGGAGCCCAACGCGGGGCTGGATCCCAGGTCTCCAGGATCAGGCCCTGGGCTGAAGGCGGCGCTAAACCGCTGAGCCATGCAGACTGCCCTCCCTTTTAATTTCTGTCTCCTAAAAATGTAGTCATTCCGGGGAGTGGGCATCAGGTTGTGGCATGTATAAGAAGTCTTGGCTTCAGTGGTCATTTACCACTGAAGTCCTAGAAATGGAGGCAAATACACCAGAGCACACCCCAAACTATAGTCCCTCTATTCTTTTGTACTGAGAGCAAAAGTAACTCACAAAAATTTCACAGTATTCCTTAAGCAGGCTTCCCACCTCTGGTGCAACATCCCTTCTTGAAATTTCACCACATCCCCCCAGAAGAAAATATCCCCAAATTTGCCCCACTACTTAAATCCTTAACAATTCTCTTGGGATTCTTTATGCAGATGAACCTCACTTCCTCCTTTAGAGATAAAATCTCTGCCATCTGCTGTAAACTCCCTCCACACCTTCCCATATCTCTGGGTGCATTCCTGTCCCTACATTTTTGCCAAAGCTGCTTTCTTCAGTTTTCCCCTCCCCTACTTCTAATTCCATCCCTCCCCCACTGCTACTTAATCCTTCTCATCCTTTGGGACCTAATCTAATCCGTGGCTTCTCTGCAAAGTTTTCCCTGACATTTCCTGCCCACAATGATATCTTTCTTCTTTGAACTTCAATGAAGTCTGTCATAAAAAGTCTTAGAATCATCAAACTGGCAACTCCTTAAGTCGCCTTCCAGTCTAACATCATCAGTTTACATATTTGCCTAGTCTTTTAGCTAGTTAATGGCTGAGCCAGGACTAGCCTTCTGTTTTCTGATTCCAGGGCTTTGTTAGCTGAGTCACCATATTTTTAAAATTAAAAGCCAAGTGTTTCTTCCCTTTCACAGGTTGCCTGATACTAGTCTATGGCATTCTAAATGCTGGCAGGTTTTCTCCATATTTGCAAGCATTGTCACATTTTATATTGCTACATTTCCTTGGTGGGAGGGATTGGGGTTGTTTTTGGGGAACCACAAGGCAGTATGATAGAGCAGGAACAGTTTGAAGTTGGAGAAGAGAGTAGGGTTGAGAGGACGGCATTGGCTGGCCATAGACACCTGATACTTTTATTTTCTTTCTTTTTTTTTTTAGATTGATTGATTGATTGATTGATTGATTGATTGATTCAGAGAGAACGAGAGAGTGGCAGAGACACAGGCAGAAGGAGAAGCAGGCTCCATGCAGGAAACCCAACTTGGGACTTGATCCCAGGTCTCCAGGATCACACCCCCAGCTGCAGGCAGCGCTAAACTGCTGCGCCACTGGGGCTGCCCAGATACTTTTATTTTTGTTCTATTTCTGTACATTGAAAAATCTTATTATTGCATGGACATTGATAAAACTGCTTTCCAGGTATTCACAGATTATTTCTTCCATGAGACTGTGAGCAGCTTGAAGACTGGGCCTTGAAGGCATCCGAGTCCTCTGCCTGGTGTAGTAATACATTCCCAGTTAACATTTGTTCACCTGCACTGAAGCCACAATCCCTCTTTGGGTCTGTTTCTTTTTGCTATAAAACAATGTGTTTACTCCTGATGATTTCTAAAATCCTTTCCAGTTCTAAATTTTTATGGCCAATCTGAAGCTTCTTATAAATCAAAATCAGAGGCAGCTGACTACTTATGGTCCGGATTAGGTCCTCGTCATATTTTTGTTGTGTGTGTGTGTGTGCACATCTGTGTTCACCTGCATTCTGCATTTATATTACAAACTTTTAATTAGTTTGCAGTGATTAAAAGACTTCATATTAACGTGTGAATTTCTACCTTCTCTCAAAAACAAAAAACAAAAAAATATGGCACATTGAGCTTGCTTTCCTTCAGGTAGGCAATGGCTGCTGGAATCACTGTCATGTGGCTGCCACATGGAGACTCCTTAAAGTTCACCAGTTCCCAGGTCTCTGATGCTGTGTTGGCCTTTCATGTGATTTCCTAACCACTTTATGTTCTTTGTCTGTAGTCTCTGCCATATGGCTGCCCAAGAAAACTTGGCAGTGGTAGGAGAGTGAAGGGTTGTGTAATGAAAAATCCAGAGTAGAGATTTAGGGAATGAAATATTGAATTGAATGACAAATTTTTTTTTAAACAATTTTATTTATTTGAGAGAGAGAATGAGAGAGAGAGAGTGAGAGAGAGAGAGAGAGAGAGCAGAAACGATGGGGTAGGGCAGAGGGGGAGGGAGAAGCAGACTTCTCACTGAGCATGAAGCCAGATGCAGCTAGATTCCAGGGCCCTGGGATCATGACCAGAGTCAAAGGCAGACGCTTAACTGACTGAGCCACCCAGGTGCCCCAAATGACAAATTCTAGTATGATGACAGTGGTTACCTTGCAAATAGAAATAGAAGAGTTAAAAAAAAAAAAAAGAAAAGAAATAGAAGAGTAGAAAGGAAAAGGAAATCTTTTACTTCTTACCTTAAACTCTTGTGTTTTGACATCCACAATGGAAAAAATCCAAGATGAAAATTTGAAGGCACATTGACAACTTAAAAAGTAGCTAATATTTACTTTGTCAAGATTTTATGTCTTATGTATGACCAAGGTACATGCCTTGTGGCATGAACAACTCTTTTTCATTACCCTATAAGCCCGCAGAATGCTACTGGTATGGAATAAATGTTTATTGAATTGAAATAAGAGAAATATTTATCTTAAGGTTATTGTTTTTATATAATTGAAATATGCATGTATTTCAGTATTTCTCAACGTTGATTCCTAGAATCTTTTGGTCTAGTCTTTGCCTGAATGAGGTTTATGAATGTGATTTGCATCCATTGGAATGATGGTTCCACTATACCTGACCATGTATTTGCTAGCATCTAGTCCCACTATGCACTGGAGGATGTTCATTCAGGGGGTCCTAGGGCAGGTTATTGGGTTCTAGTTCATTAGCATGTCATATGACTTTGTTAGTGAACTTTAGACTGTGAACCTGGTTTCTACAGTTTAAAAAGGAGAGACTAGGGTCACCTGGGTGGCTCAATTGGTTGAGTGTCTGCCTTTGGCTCAGGGTGTGATTCTGGAGTACAGGGATCGAGTCCTGCATCCGGCTCCCCAAGGAAAGCCTGCTTCTCCCTCTGCCTGGGTCTCTGCCTCTCTCATGAATGAATAAAAACAAAACAAAACAAAAAAAACCTTAAAAAATAAAATTAAAAAAATGAAAAGGAGACACTAGGTTTTCTAAGCTCAGCTGATAAGTGCTTCATAAATATTTGTTGAGTAGATGACTGTGGTCCTTCCAATATTATCTTATCAACATTTTTATTCAGGTCTCCTCTGCTACTGAGCATAGTGGAGGAAATCAAAGCCTTAACTTTAAAAATAAATATAATTCCATTTCAAGAAGTTTAAGTAATCTAAAGATGCAAGGTCTGTTCAGGTCTATCCATACTCCCTAACAACTTCTGGATGCCAGAGAGATTCAACTGTACCACTTAAGATTCTTTCAGGAGAGTCATCTAGTTTATTCTGTAGATCTGCCTTTTCTATTTTTTTTTTTTTGAGATATCCAAAGTTACTCAAATGAGTAGTTGTTCTTTAACAAAAATAATGTTTTTAACATTTTTAAATGGTTGAAAAATGGAATAATAATATTGGATGACATGGATGAATTCAATGAAATGCACATGTCAATGTCCATAAATAAAGGTTTTTGACACCACAGACATTCTTATTCATTTATGTAGTGTCCATGGTCACTTTTGCAGTGCATTGTGGCAGGTGAGTAGTTCAGATGGCATAGTTCAGAGAGACGATATGGCTGGCAAAACCTAAAATACTTTCTATTTGATCTTTAATAGAAAACATTTGCTGACTCCTGTTTAGTGTCATTTCTTTTGTAATTGTCAGAGTCAGTGGTTTTATTCCATGATTCTGGTATTCTGGAACTCTAAGATTCTATCAAATGTTATTCAACTTCCCATTCAGACCTGAACCTCAAACATAGGCCAGTGGAAGTACCTGGCTGGCTCAGTCTGTGGAGCATGCAACTCTTGATCTCAGGGGTTATGAATTGGAGCTGAATGTTGGGTGTAGAGATTATTTAAAAATAAAATCTTGGGCAGCCTGGGTGTCTCAGCGGTTTAGTGCCATATTCAGCCCAGGGCGTGATCCTGGAGACCCGGGATTGAGTCCCACATTGGGCTCCCTGCATGGAGCCTGCTTCTCCCTCTGCCAGTGTCTCTGCCTCTCTCTCTCTCTCTCTCCTCTCTGTGTATTCTCATGAATAAATAAATAAACTCTTAAAAAATAATAATAATAAAAATAAAATCTTAAAATAAATAAAATAAAATCTTAAAAATTTTTTTTGGTTGACTTCACGCAGGGAAATCCACTGGGGCTATTTCTCTTCTTCATATTTTTAGTCCCTCAGCTTCACCCCTAGTTCAACAGGTTTTGGTAGGATGTGGGAGGCAACTGAACATTTTTAGGCTGTTGTGTTTAGGTATCAGACAATCTGAGTTCAAATTTTGGTACCTTTAAACATTTTTGGAATAAATGTCTTTTAATTTTGAGGTAAGGTCTACTGTTGTTCTTGTAGTAAATTTTGTTGGAAGAATACCAAATACAGTACTAGCTTTTATAAAATCAGACTGTTGAGGGTAAAAAAAAAAAAAACTCACCCACAGTTTATAGAAAATAGAGACTCCAAAAGTTCTCTATAGTTATAACTTTATCAACATCTGTATTCTATAGTTCAGTTGATGCCATTAAGTGAGAAGGTATTAAATGTGAAAGGAGGGGATCCCTGGTTGGCTCAGCAGCTTGGTGCCTGCCTTTGGCCCAGGGCGTGATCCTGGAGACCAGGGATCAAGTCCCATGTTGGGGTCCCTGCATGGAGCCTGCTTCTCCCTCTGCCTGTGTCTCTGCCTCTCTCTCTCTCTCTCTCACTCTCTGTCGCTCATGAATAAATAAATAAAATATTAAAAAGAAAAAAATGTGAAAGGACCCTTCTAGCCCTTAACTGCTGACAGACTGGGGAGGAGGAAGGGCAGTGAACTAAGAGTAGCAGTGTGATGTAGGGGTAAGGGGTTACCGTATTAAGGCAACAAAATTAAGATGTTGCAATTCAAAATGACATGTTTTCATAACATGTAAAATGGCAATTACTCAGAGGCAGTTAATGAGCATTCTTTTAATCTCTTTATTTAATTTACAACTTTGTCTAACTTTACCAATGCTCTTATATAGATAAACTGTTCTATTATTATTTTCCAACCATTATGTTTATAAATATTCTACATTATCTGTCTATGTAACAATATCTTTTTTTTTTTTTTTTTTTTACTGGAAATGATTGTTAAAATGAGTCACTATGTTTCTGGATAGTTTTAAACAAAGAGAAGAAAATATCATCTACTCCTTAATGACTGAGTAGAAAATATATTTAGGAGAGAAAGACGCCTCAGTCCTTCTAACAAAGGGCTTTCCTTGCTGAGAGCTCAAAGGCCCTTGAAAGAGTCAGGAATGCAGGACTGGCTTCTGGCTAGGGAGCCTTCACCAAACTAAAATGGGATCTAGTGACAGGCCAGTGCAAAAGGGCCTAGAAGAGAAAGCAAATGTAGGTGATTTTATTTATTTATTTTCTTTAAAACACTCCTTCTCCATATTACAAAAACAGTGTCCAAGTATTTGCTTTAAACAGAGTGATCATTTCTTGTAGGATTCTAGAGAAACTGATATTATTTGTTGTCTCTGGAAAGAGGAGCTTATGTTGGGGGTGGGGGAGTATACTTTTGTAAATTTTGTCTGAAAATATTTGAATGTATAAGTAAAATAACAAGTGATATCTTGTAATTGCAGAAAAATAAAAAAATTAGTAAAAGAAGAAAGTAAAAATATCCTAATTTTATAACCCCCAAATTATCATTGCTAGTGTTTAGTGTTTTTGAATTTTTGTTTTTGTCTTTAAAGGAGATGGAACTTTACTGAATACACTGCAAGAGAGCAGCGCAGTGGGCAGGACAGCAAAGGACAGATGTGCTGCTTCTGCTTGCTTTCTGTCTCTCTCAAATAAATAAATAAATAAATAAATAAATAAATAAAATCTTTAAAAAAAGAATATTTTAGATCTGGAAGGAATCTTAAAGATGGAATTCAAATCACATATTTATTTATTTTAAAGATCTTATTTATTTATTTGAGGGGGAGAGAGGGGAAAGGAATGGGGATCAGGAGTGGCAAAGGGAGAGGAAGCCGACTCCTCACTGAGTAGGAAGCCCAACGCAGGGCACCATCCCAGGACCCTGAGATTATGACCTGAGCTGAAGTCAGATGCTTAAAGGACTGAGCCACCCAGGTGCCCCCAAATCCTTAATTTTAGAAATGAGTTAATTGTATTGTGAAAGGTAAGGCTGGTGGATGAGAGAATTGGCCTCAGTCTTAGGTGAGGGATCCCACATTGTGTCACCATCTAATTCTTCTGAAAATCTTAAATTTCAATGTGTGGAAAGACCCCAAATAAGAAGAAAGCATAGAAGTGACTTGACTTCCCTTAACACTGAAGAAATTTAATTTTGTTTTATGTGGAAGTTGTTTTAAAGTAAAGGCCAACGCCTGGGTGGCTGTCTTCAGTGTCTGTCTTGGGCTCTGGTCATGATCTCAGGGTTCTGGAATGGAACCCCATGTCATGCTTTCTGTTCAACAGGGAGACTGCTTCTCCCCTCCTTCTGCCTGCTGCTCCATCTGCTTGTATGTGTGCTTTCTCTCTCTGTTCAATCAATCTGGCCTAAAGCAAAGGCCAAGATTATTAATGGCAGTAGAAATGAAGAACAAACCAGCAAAAATAAAATTCCTTTGTTGAATTGATTAAAACTTTTTAAGGTAGCAGGAGACTCAATAATAAATAGTAGTGATTAATTACATGGTTGTTTTAATAGCTGTGTACTTCGTATTGCTTTTCCAACTCTAATTCCAACAATTAAAATTTCTTACTATGAAAGTTTAAAGCCGGGATGCCTGGGTGGCTCAGTAGTTGAGCATCTGCCTTTGGCCTGGGGTGTGATCCTGGAGTCCAGGAATCAAGTCCCACGTTGGGCTCCCTGTGGGGAGCCTGCTTCTCCCTCTGCCTATGTCTCTGCTTCTCTCTGTATGTCTCTCATGAATAAATAAATAAAATCCTAAAAAAAAAAAAAGTTTAAAGCCTTTATAGAAGTAGAGAATAATTTAATAATCCTTTCAATAGCCATCACTGATTCAACAGTAATCAACATTTGACACTTCCTTCATCCATCCCTATTTTTATCTTTCTTCCTGTCCTTTATTTTTGTTGTTGAGTGTGTTAAAGCCAATCCCTGACTTCTCCTCATTTCACCTTTTTGCATTTGTGATTATGTCCTTCTGTAATCCCCATGTTATAATTTAATTGCTGACAATTTAGGTTGGCACTTTTCCTGAGCTCTGTTACACTAGCAGTGACATGTCTTAGCAGTAACTAACAGAATTTTTTTTTAAAAGATTTTATTTATTTATTCATGGCAGACACACACACACAGAGGCAGAAACACAAGCAGAGGGAGAAGCAGGTTCCATGCAGGGAGCCCGGTGTGGGACTTGATCCCCGGTCTTCAGGATCACATTCCTGGCTGAAGCCAGTGTTAAACCCCTGGGCCACCCAGGCTGCTCCAACTAACAGGATTAATGAGAGTCTACATTGGTGGACAATGTACTGTACTGCGTGCCAGGCACAGGTCCAGGCATCTTATATGTATTATTTTTTTGATCAATCCTTTGAGGTGTGAGCTACTATCATTTCTGGTTTTATAGATGAGGAATTGAAGATACACAGGTTATGGTAGATTACTTTTGGGCAGTTAATCACTTATTTAATGAGTTCAGTTAAGAATTTTTATAAAATAAGGGCATGAATATGAATATTTTATATTTTTCTCAGTCATGAATATTTTATATTTTTCTACATTTTACCTCCTAGATTTTAGGCCAAATCTTATTTTTGTGTCTGTGGTCATACTGTCCTACCACAGGAGTAAAGTCTGTGGATTGAAAAGTGGTATATGTGAAGAAAAAAGAAACATAAGAGGTTTCTTAATTTCGAGTTGTTAATTGTTTTCCTTAATCTTCTAAAGTTTCCTGGCTAGGTCTGAAACGTAGACTGGCAAAGATTAGCATGAGAAAGCACACAAATGTAATTTAATGTAAGTTTTATTTATTTATTTTTAAAAATATTTTATTTATTTACTCATAGAGACAGAGAGAGAGAGGCAGAGACACAGGCAGAGGGAGAAGCAGGCCCCATGCAGAGAGCCTGATGTGGGACTCATCCAGGGTCTCCAGGATCCACACCCTGGGCTGCAGTCGGCGCTAAACCGCTGCGCCACCGGGGCTACCCCTAATATAAGTTTTATATAACATGGGGGCTCTTTTTTTTTAATAAATTAATTTTTATTGGTGTTCAATTTACCAACATACAGAATAACACCCAGTGCTCATAACATGGGGGCTCTTATAAGAAAAGATGTGAATAAGTGGTTAAACCTGAGTTTTGTTATGGTAGGTTTGATGAAGAGTGAAGTTGTGGAATGATATGATAGGACAAAGGATATGAAGTAGTTATAGTAAACTGGAGAAATTTAACAGGGCCTGTTCATTCAGATTTATTTTTGTGTCCCTTTCTGTTTAGAGATAGGGATGCTTCTTTCTATAGGGAGGGCATATTTCACATGAGGGACTTAAGACTTGCTTCAGGGAAGGTTAAAGTCCTTCCTGCATCTGCTGTTTTTCAGATTCCTCCAGTTTAAAGTGTTCAAAATGCAAAGGTGCTATATTTTGTGGTAGCATGTCCTGATTATGAACCCTGTAAAATCCTTTTAAAGATATATAGTTTGGGTACCTGGTTGGTTCAATTGGTAGAGCATGTGACTCTTGATCTCAAGGTTGTCAGTTCTAACCTCACACTGGGTGTAGAAATTACTGGGGAAAAAAAAAGATGCATTGTTTTAGGTGTTTGATAATGAATTACATACAAGTTTTACTAATAAGTTGGAAAAAAAAAAGTTTTTTTTTCCTGTCTATAGTCTATCTGGAATTGAAATACAAGCCTAAATGTATTTTGTTGTCTGATCAATTTTAAATTTTATTTCTTCCTAATTAGTTTTTCTATTGATAATTCTTAGAAAACCACACCATAGTTCAGATCTATTATCAGAATAGTCTTTAAAAGATAGCAAATTTTTCTAATTACTAAATTTAAATAGCTGTTTTCTTTACCTTTCTAGGAATTGTTATCAGACAATAAGAATAGAGTTGGGAGTTGCATAAAAATAAGAGGATTCCCTGGGGTCTGTCCCTTGGTGGTAAATTCCATCTCAATACTGTAGATAATGGGGAGATGAGTCAATTAGCATGTGCAAGGAAAGCCCACTTTCTCTCTCATCTTCAACTTCTCTTGTTTTGATTAGGTTCTGCAGTATCAGTGCAGCATTTTTCCGTCTTTCAATCCTGAATTGAATTTGATTAATAATGATTATTATGGCTCCATATATTGTAGAGGACTTTATGCTTTAAAAATGCTTCTGCATCCATGATGTACTAAATGTTGTCTCTTTTCCCTTCATTTTTCTCCCATTCTATTTACTGCCTAGTTCTTAATGATCTCTTGTCTATAATGTCTTTTAAATTCAACCCTTCCATTCCAGTAGCTGATACCATAAAAATCACAGCATGGTGGGGCTTGAAGTATCCTTAAAGACGATTGAATAGGAATTCCTCATCTTTTATTTTTAATTTATTTTTAATTTATTTTTATTTTTGGAATTCCTCATCTTTTAAATGAGGGTATTGAGATATAATTGTTAAATAACTTTGGTAAGATTGTAGGTACTCCCCAAGTCCCCTGGCCACTTGCCTTCCAGGCCCACAAATTAAGGTTGGACTGCTTAGTTTCCCCCACCCACCCCCACCCTACCCCAATTCTAGTTCTTTACTGTGAAGCTTGGAGGGAAATCTATTTCAAATTCTACTTTTGTAAAGCTGGGCTTTCTCTTCTAGACTTAATGAGACTTCTTATTTACTCATAAATTAAATCAAAGTTGCTTTAGGTTGGTTTATTTATTTATTTTAAAGATTTTATTTATTTATTCATGAGAGACACACACAGAGAGAGGCAGAGACATAAGCAGAGGAAGAAGCAAGCTCCATGCCGGAAGCCCGACATGGGACTTGATCCTGGGACTCTGGGATCATGCTCTGAGCCAAAGGCAGACACTGAACTGCTGAGCCACCCAGGGTTCCCTTTAGATTTGTTTAATATGCGTTCTTTTAAAACAATACTTTTTTTACCTGAACACATATGCATTTTCTTTATAGTAAATTCATTACATTTGAATGTATATTGCTTTTATTAATGTCTTGAGGTTTTGGATACATATGTTTTATTTATCCAGTAGGCTTAACATATCTCCTGTTAGACATAGTACCACTTATTTCTTTTGTATGCTTTTCCACATGCCTAAGACTGTGTTCTTAGTTGGTAATAAAAATGAGACTGTCTTCCAAGGTGAAAGTAAAGACAGTGCTTGGAAGTATTTTTTTCAATAATGAATTCATAGTGTTTACTAATCTTCCTTTGTTATTTATTTCATTACTATACCCCTATTTTTGCACATAATTGTATTTTTCTTCCTCTCATTTCCCCACTCTATTACTAATAGTAAGAGAGCAAAGTATCTTTTTCCTCTACCCTGTTTAGTTTTCAACCGGACAATCAGCAACAAAAAATAAAGAGAAACAAGAGAAAAGCATACAAGTGTATTTAATGTAAGTTTAATGTGACATAATGGCCTTCATGACAAAGTGAAGACCCAGTGAAATGGTTAAATCTGAGTGTTTTCATGCTAGGTTTGAGAAAGAGTGGGAAATCGTGGAAAGATATGATGGAACAGAGGATAGGAAGTAAGTGTAGTAAGCTAGGTAAACTTAGCAAGGCCTGTTCATTCAGATTTCTCTCTGTCCTTTCCTCTGAAGGAGTGGGAATGCTCCTTTCCTCTGGGACTTGTGACCTTTATCAGGGGGAGGTCAGAAAGCCCTTCGGGCAGGTGCATTTTCTCAATTTTAATATGCCAATTTGTCACATTTAATATTCAATATTTAAAATATTCAATATCCAATCTGCCATGTTTTGGGGTAGCATGTCCTGAGCCCTGTGATATAAACTCTTGGAGGGAAAAACTGAGCCTCTCGCATGGCACACAGTAAATTGTTAAGAAATATTTCCTTCCAGGGGCAGCCCCGGTGGCTCAGCGGTTTAGCGCCACCTTAGGTCCGGGCCGTGATCCTGGAGACACAGGCAGAGACACAGGCAGAGGGAGAAGCAGGCTCCATGCAGGGAGCCCGACGTGGGACTCGTGATATCACAAGTCTCCAGGATCACACCCTGGGCTGAAGGCGGTGCTAAACCACTGAGCCGCCCCCGCCCTCCCCTTTTAAAGATTTTATTTATTTATTCATGAGAGACGCGCGCGCGCGCGCGCGCACACACACACACACACACAGAGAGAGAGAGAGAGAGAGAGAGGCAGAGACACAGGCAGAGGGAGAAGAAATCATAACTTTTTCTACAGGTGATGTCCTAGAGAAAGCTGGACCAATATTTGACCTAGGCCTAGAATTACTGGGCTAAGGGACAGGACATTCCAAGTAAAAGAAATTATTCTGGGATGCCTGGGTGGCTTAGTTGGTTAAGCATCCTACTCTTGTTTTTTGGTTCAGGTCATGATCTCAGTGTCCTGAGATCAAGCCCCAAATCGGGCTTGGCACTCATCACAGAAGTCTGCTGTCCCTATCCCTCTGCTCCCTTTCCTCCAAATTTCTCTCATAAATAAATACAATCTTAAAAAAAAAAAAAAGGAAATTATCTTACCAAAGTAGGGAGATTTCCAGCATTTTATTTTTTAAAGATTTTATATATTTATTCATGAGAGATACAGAGGCAGATACACAGGCAGAGGGAGAAACAGGCTCCATGCAGGAAGCCTGATGTGGGAGTCGATTCCCCGTCTCCAGGATCATGCCCTGGGCTGAAGAGGGCACTAAACCGCTGAGCCATCGGGGCTGCCTAATTTCCAAAATTTTAGATGTGATTTTATCCAAGTTGTCCTAGTTGATTAGTGCATTGAAAGATTGAAAACACAGATCTCTAAGGGTTAGTGTTTCCTTAAAATGTGTTAAGTAAAAATGTTTTTCTTAACTTTTGATTAAATCAACGGAACATGAAAGGATGCAAAGATACATGCTAGTTAAGGGGAAATTACTAAGCTCAACTCTGCACTCTTAATAAAGTGAGGTAATCAATTTGGTTAGGCAGAGTAACATACAATTTGAAATTGAACCAGGAGGGACACCTGGGTGGCTCAGCCATTGAGTGTCTGCCTTTGGCCCAGGGCGTGATCCAGGAGTCCCTGGATCAGGTCTCACATTGGGCTCCCTGCATGGGGCCTGCTTCTCCCTCTGCCTGTGTCTCTGCCTCTCTCTCTCTCCCTCTCTCTCTCTCTCCGTGTCTCTCATGAGTAAATAAATAAAATTTTAAAAAATAAAAAAGAAATTGCAACAAGGATTGATTATATTATTCTGTTGAATCCTTTTTAAGAGGTTCAAATACTTAGCAGCAATGTTGAAAAATAAGTTTGAAAATATCTAATGGAAAAAGAATACAATTAAGCACAAGTTAGGTTTCCTAAATATTTCAAGAGTGTAACCTGTATTTTTTTTTGTTTGTTTTTAATACTTCATAATGGAATTGTGAAGCAAATTTGAAAACCTGTGTGTTTTGTGCTTGTGCTTGTGCTTCTTGGCTTTTAGTGCCCTCCAGTGGCAGGAATGAATGGTTAAATCCTTAATTAAGTGTTTTGGAAATGCTCAATACTACCTGATATAGTTAATTTATGCATATTCAACATTTCATTAGGAGAAAATTAAGCTTGCAACTAATGGGAAGGAAGTACTAATTTGGATTAGTATAAAGTAATAATTCCTAGAAATATTGTTGGAACACATGATGAATATTCAATGCATTTAAGGAAAAAAAGAATCTGTGGGTTACAGTTCTCGAAACATATTAAGATACATAGTTTGGAGCTGAATGCCATGGAAATTTTCTCTAGTAAGATAAGTGTATCAAGTCAAGAGAATGTGGAGACCATAATAAGTGGAGTGTAATTTACATAAGTGGAGTGAAATTTTTACAATTTCACCTATAGATTCATGATAATTAGGAAATACTGCCTCTGGGAGGGGTAGTCTGCTGCATTTTAAAAAGATAAGTAACTGTTGGAATTTACCCTGGTCCCAGAAATCAAATTGTAGAATCCCAGAGTACCAGATACCTGGTCAGGTTTCTTTTGGAAAACTCAAGGCAGAATCATTCAGTTAAAAACTTTAAAAGACCTTGGTTCTAGTTCAAGATCAATCTTTGATCACCTTTCACTAGTCAGAGGGAGGTGCCCACAATATTTTAAATGCCCTTATTTCCATTGTGTTTGTGGTGGGCTCAAGATCCAGAATTTCAGGACACCTGGGTGGCTTAGTGGTTGAGCATCTGCATTTGGCTCAGGTCATGAGTCTTGGGGTCTTGGGATCCTGTTCCATCTCGGGCTCCCTACATGGAGCTTGCTTCTTCCTCTGCCTGTGTCTCTGCCTCTCTCTCTCTCTGTGTCTGTCATGAATAAATAAATAAAATCTTTAAAAAAGAAAGATCCAGAATTTCAATGCTGAGTTTGGGCACTTGCCCCAGATCTAACTGGCTGTTGCCATTATCCTTACTGGGCTTCAGTTTCTCATCTGTAATGTGCCAATAGTAAGAGTTTACTATTTATTACTTTATGTGTCTTGAATGACATGTGTTTATAGAACCCTTGCTAACTTTTTTTTTTTTTAAGATTTTATTTATGTATTCATGAGAGACACAGAGAGAGGCAGAGACACAGGCAGAGGGAGAAGCAGGCCCCATGCAGGGAGCCGGATGTGGGACTCTATCCCAGGACTCCAGGATCACACCCTGGGCCAAAGGCAGGCACTAAACTGCTGAGCCACCCAGGGATCCCGGTTCTTTCTATACTTTGACTAGATCTACCATCTGGCAAACAGGAAATTTTCCCTCAAAGAAGTCATTCCTGGGATGCCTGGGTGGCTCAGCAGTTCAGTGTCTGCCTTTGGCCCAGGGCATGATCCTGGGATCCTGGGATTAAGTCCCACATCGGGCTCCCTGCGTGGAGCCTGCTTCTCCTTCTGCTTATGTCTCTGCCTCTCTCTCTGTGTCTCTTATGAATAAATAAATAAAATCTTAAAAAAAAAAGAATGCCAGAAGAACCTTGCTTGTGTTGAATTATTAAAATAATTTGTCTCTTTAACTGAAAGCAGTGACAACTGCCAGCATTTCTGAGACAGAAATTTCCTCTTACCATACTTTGTCTTTTTTTTTTTTCTAATGGAAGGTTGAGTGCTTCCTATTTCTGTATTTTATTAGAGTCTTTTATTTAATCCACACAACTTTATGTTGGAGGTATTACTATGAGCCTCATATTACAGATAAGGAATTGGATGGAATAGAGAAGTGAAATAATATGTTCAAAGTCAATTCCTAGTATTTAGCAGTGTAAAGATTTGAACTTAAGAAGTGTGACTGCAGAGTCCTTGCTGTTAACTGCAGTATAAAGCTGGTATTTGTTTTAGGTCCCTGGTATCAGGACCTGAGCTGAAGGCAGACATACTCTTAACCTACTGAACCGCCCAGGGATCCCAGTGTTTTCATTTTTTTAAACCTTCCTTTCGTCTTGGCATTGTTAAGTCTTTACTCTTTCTTGAAATTCTTTTGTTTTCTGTAACGCATGAATCTCTTAATTGCACTGCATTCCTTTGTTCCTTTTTTAAGGCATTTATTCAGGCATTCATTTAGTGTGTGTATGAGAGACAGAGATAGAGATAGAGACAGAGAGACAGAAAGCAAGAAGGTTGAAGCAAGAAGAGAGGCCTATATACCATTCTTTGGAGGTTAAAAAATGAATTCTATGGTATTTTATGTTTTATTTCTTAACCCAAGTGCTTATTATAAGGATATATTTACTTTGTGAAAATTCACCCGTCCTACATTACTTGTGCACTTTCTTTTAATCTTCAGTAAAACATTTTTTTAAAAAAGACTTTATTTATTTATTCATGAGAGACACAGAGAGAGAGGCAGAGACACAGGCAGAGGGAGAAGCAGGCTCCATGCAGGCAGCACAACGTGGGACTCGATCCCTGGTCTACAGGATCATGCCCTGGGCTGAAGGCAGGTGCTAAATCGCTGAGCCACCCAGGGATCCCATCAAGCATTTTTTTCTGCGTTGGTCCTTATATCATTTGCTTTTTTGTAACATTTTTTTCTATTTAATTGAAACCCTTATTTGTCTTTAACCTTGTAATACTTGATACTGCTCTGTTCTGCTTTCTGGAACAAGTTTACCTCTTCTACTTTTTTTTTTTTTCTCATTGGGACTTCTGACATTTTTTATATACATGATATGCCTTGATGGCTCCAAAATCCTTAGTTCTATGATGTCATGGTCTGGATCTTTCCCCAGATTCAGTGGTTCTCAATCAGAAGTAGTACTGCCCTCTAGGGGAACTTGTGGAATGTGTGACACTTTCTGCTGTCACAGTGACTGGGGAGGATATTGGGCAAAGGGGAGGGTTGCAAAGTTCTTCTTTACTTGGAATGATCTTGAGCAATTAAGAATTATCATGCCTAAAATAATAATAGAGCCTGTGTTGAAGAATGCTTGATCCTACTTAATTTCCTCTTGGGTTGGAGACATCTGGGTGGCTCAGCGGTTGAGCGCCTGCCTTCGGCCCAGGGCATGATCCTGGAGTCCCAGGATCAAGTCCCACATTGGGCTCCCTGCATGGAGCCTGCTTCTTCTTCTTCTTCTTTTTTTTTTTTTTTCCAAAAGATTTTATTTATTTATTCATGAGAGACACAGAAAGAGAGAGGAAGAGACACAGGCAGAGGGAGAAGCAGGCTCCATGCAGGGAGCCTGACGTGGGACTCGATCCTGGGACCCCGGATCACAACCTGAGCTGAAGGCAGACGCTCAACTGCTGAGCCACCCAGGCGTCCCTGGAGCCTGTTTCTCCCTCTGCCTGTGTCTCTGCCTCTCTCTGTGTCTCTCATGAATAAATAAATAAAATCTTAAAAAATAAATTTCCCCTTGGGTTAATTGACAAGATGTGATACACTAGCACACAGTGGGTAAAATATTTGTTGAATGAATGCATGGACTTTGAAATTTGACTTTTTAAAGCAGACATTTCTGTATGTATGTATATGTATTTAATCTCTATACTCACATCCCCAAGTTCAAGAAGATTCTCGTGCTGTTCTAAAACGGCTAGGGATCCCAATAAACTCTCTCTCTCTCTTTTTTAAAGATTTTATTTATTGACAGAGAGTGACAAGCAGGGGGAGCAGCAGAAGGAGAGGGAGAAGCAGGCTCCCTGCTGAGCAGGAAGCCCAATGTGGATGCAGGGCTGGATCCCTGGACCCTGGGATCATTACCTGAGCCAAAGGCAGACTTTACCTAACTGAACCATCCAGGTGCCCCATCTTTTTTTTTTTTTTTTTTTTAAGAAATCTCTACATTCAATGTGGGGCTTGAACTCATGACCCTGAGATCAAGTGTTGCATGCTCTACCAACTTTATCAGGTAGGCACCCCAGATAATGGAAGTTTTGAAAGTTTTTAAGAAGAGATTCAACAGGGCAAGACAGATGCTTTATCTGAAAAATAACCCATGCTATTATTTGTGGGAACTAGGGTCAATAATTTTTTGGAACTCCCAAAAGAGGATTTTTGTTGATATACAACATGGTCTTCCTACCAGCTGCTTCCCCCCTTGTGGGTTTTGTCCAATAAGAGTGTGGGGGATAGGTTTGTCTGGGGACCAGTGAGCAGTGAAAAGACTGATAAATGATTCTCTGCAGTATAGACAGCAAAGGTAGGATCTCAAAACCCCAAGATCAAGAGTCGCATGCTCTACTCACTAAGCCAGGCAGGCGCCCTACCAAGTATAGGTTTATAATCACAGGCTAACAAGGACTAAAGCCTTGGTGGTGGATCAGATTGCCTGGCTGCAGTAGTTTTCCATACTTTTGGCTTGCATCTGAGCCACCGGGAGGCCTTGCTGAAATTAATTGCAGAATCTCATCCTTGGAGTTTCTGATTCAGGCTGGGTAGGGCCCAAGAGTCTGCAGTTCCAACACATTTCCAGGTGATGCTGATGCTGCTGGTCTGGGGACCACACTTTGAGAAGTACCAGCCTACAGAAATAGGTAGTGAAAGAAGAGAGCTGCTGGTGGGACTTCCTGGAGTGCCTAGGTTAAGAAGGAAGTGAAGGAAGAAGAGCTAGTGAGAGATACCTATAGCCATATCTTACAGTTCCCTTGCATGGTCATAAAAATAATTGCACATTAAATCTGTACATTATGCATATCTATTTGCATACTAAATATGCACACATCAGGTGTACAGTTAGATAAGAAGTATCAGAAGAGAACTGGGAAAAGAGAATGCTGTGAATCCTGGAAGTTTGGTCTTTGGAGGAATCCCTCTCACTCTGTTTAATCTCTGAGTGGTTTTCGTTTGGGAGTCATCCACGACATACAGGTCTCTGTGGCTACTCCTCTCATTAACTGATGATGAGCTTACCCATAGAAAAAAAATGTCAAGGGGCAGGCCGGGTGGCTCAGAGGTTTAGCGCCACCTTCTGCCCAGGGCCTGATTCTGGAGACCCGGGATCCTGTCCCACGTTGGGCGCCCTGCTTGGAGCCTGCTTCTCCCTCTGCCTGTGTCTCTGCCTCTCTCTCTCTGTCTCTCATGAAGAAATAAATAAAATCTTTTAAAAAAATATCAAGCCAAATTTATAATTTGAGATTTTCCGTGAATTGCTTCTAAAAAATTGAAATTGATTTTTTTTATTACAAGGAAAAGGAAAATAACATCAATAACAAAAATAAGTGATTGTTGGCATAATATAGGCTTGTTAATTTTGTTGTTTCAGGGCAGCCCCGGTGGCTCAGCAGTTTGGTGCCGCCTTCAGCCCAGGGCGTAATCCTGGAGACCTGGGATCGAGTCCCATGTCTGGCTCCCTGTGTGGAGCCTGTTTCTCCCTCTGCCTGTGTCTCTGCCTCTCTCTCTGTGTGTCTCTCATGAATAAATAAATAAAATTTATAAAAAAAATTTTGTTGTTTCAATATACAGTTTTGATTTGAGGAGGAAGCTGCATACAGCTGACCAGAAATATGCATATAGAAGACTCAGATGAGCACAATCACATTGTCGTAGATGCTCATCAAAGTAAAAATTTAAAAAGCTCTGTTAATAAAAATATTGGAAAGTAGTGAAATTAGTTTTAAAAGAATGTATCCATGATTTCTTGTTTGAGAAATAACCACCACGAAGATTTAGGTATATTTCTTCCCAGTCTTATATATATTGTAGGGGAGGAGAAATTATTTTTCCTATTATACTCTAGGTTTGCTTGCTGGGGCTCTGCATAATGGACTGAAAAAAGACTAACAAGAGAAAAAATGCATACACATTTAAGTTGTTTTCTTTTGTTTTTAAAGATTTTATTCATTCATTCATTCATTCATTCATTCATTCATTCGTTCATGAGAGACACACAGAGAGAGAGGCAGAGACACAGGCAGAGGGAGAAGCAGGCTCCTGGCCAGGAGCCTGATGCAGAACTTGATCCCAGGACTCGGGGATCACCACCTGAGCCAAAGGCAGATGCTCAGCCACTGAGATACCCAGGTGCCTCTACACATTTATGTTTTATGTGACATGGGAATCTTCACAAGGAAATGAAGCCCCGAAGAAGCCATTAAATCTGTTTTTATACTAGATTTGATGTAGAATGTACAGTCATGGAAAAACAGGATAGAACAAAATTTTATGAATGAAGGGTAGTAAACTGGGGAAAACTTAGCAAGGCCTGTTCATTCAGATTCCTCTTGGCATTCCTTTGTTTTCAGAGATAAAGGATGTTTCTTTCCTCCAGATAAAGGGAGGGCACCTTTCACATGAGAATCTCATGACCTGTGTTAGGGGAGTCCAAGGAGGTCAGAGAATCTTTTCTGCACTTGCTGGTTCCCAAACGTCTTCAGCTTAAAATATTCAGTATACCAAGTTACCATATTTTGGGATAGCATGTTCAGAAGTCTATCAATATTTGGAAAATTAAAATAAAATAATTTTTAAAAAATTTATTCATGACAGACACAGAGAGAGAGCCAGAGACATAGGCAGAGGGAGAAGCAGGCTCCCCGGGGGGATCCTGATGCAGGACTCCATCCCAGGACTCTGGGATCACGACCTGAACCAAAGGCAGACAGACAATCACCCACCTGAGCCACCCATGTGCCCCTAAAATCAAATAATTGATTCAACTTTGTATCACATTCTTTTCCATTCAGTGTTATAATGTGGACATTTGTCCATGTCATTAAGTGCCTTTTGGAAACCTCATTTTTATTGGCAGCGCTAGGTTCTAGTTTATGGTTGTATCATCATTTATTTAACTATTGCCTCAAGTTGTTTCCTTTTAAAAAATCATTCTAGGGTGCCTGGGTGTCTCAACTGGTTAAGTGTCTGCCTTCAGCTCAGGTCATGATCTCAGCATCCTGGGATGCCTTGGGCTCCCTGCTCAGTGGGGAGTCTGCTCCTCCTTCCTCTGTTATGCCCCCCTACTCATGCTTACTCTCTTTCTCTCAAATAAATAAATAAAATCTTAAAAAATCATTCTAATCAAAACACAGTGAGGTAAATATTAATATTCTTTTTTATATGATAGAGAATTTCTTTTTTTAAATTTTTAAAATTTATTTATGATAGTCACACAGAGAGAGAGAGAGAGAGGCAGAGACATAGGCAGAGGGAGAGGCAGGCTCCATGCACTGGGAGCTCAACATGGGACTCGATCCCGGGTCTCCAGGATCAAGCCCTGGGCCAAAGGCAGGTGCCAAACCGCTGCGCCACCCAGGGATCCCCTGATAGAGAATTTCTACTAAAATGTCATGAACAGAAATTTGGTTTTTGGCAACATTCTCTGCTTTTTAGATATTTAAGTGATATTTTAGTTAGGTGGATGCATCTAGTGCTCAAATATGCTCAACAGTTTTACTTTTCTCAATTTCTTTTGTTAGACACGAGTCAACTGTTTGGGACAATTTTTTTTTGCTAACTCTATGTGTGTAACTTATAACAATACTCAATAGTAGACATGTATTGACTCTGTTATCAAGAAATATTAGGTATTGGGGGATTCCTGGTGGCTCAGCAGTTTGGTGCCTGCATTTGGCCCAGGGCATTATCCTGGAGTCCCGGTATCAAGTCCCACATCAGACTCCCTGCATGGAGCCTGCCTGCTTCTCCCTCTGCCTGTGTCTCTGCCTCTCTCTCTCTCCCTCTCTCTCTCTCTCTGTGTCTCTTATGAATAAATAAATAAATTATTAAAAAAATATTAAGTATTATGGGAAATTACGAGATAAACAAGATGGGACCTCTGCTCTCAGAGAGATGACCTGTAGTGTAGTAAGGCGAAAATATGATTAGACTATAAGTGATAATCAAATTTATTGTAAATTTTATTTTTAAGTTATCTCTGCACCCAATATGGGGCTTGAACTCACAGCCTGAGGTTTGATCTCAACCCTGAGATCAAGAGTCACATGCTCCTCCAACCGGCCAGCCAGGCTCTCCCCAATTTTTTCTTTAAATGATAATCAAATTTAGTTTATTGGTCAACTACTTTCTGATCTAAGGTTTTATTTATTTTATTTTATTTATTAATTTTTAAAATATTTTATTTATTCATGAGAGATACATAGAGGCAGAGACACAGGCAGAGGGAGCCTGATATGGGACTCAACCCCAGGACCCCAGGATCATGACCTGAGCTCAAGGCAGATACTCAACCACTGAGCCACCCAGGTACCCCTTTCTTTTTTTCTTTAAGATTTTATTTTTAAGTAATCTTTACATCCAACACGGGGCTCGAACTCACAGTCCCGAGATTAAGAGTTGCACACACCACTGACTGAACCAGCCAGGCACCCTCCTAAAAGAGTCTTATTCTAGAACTACTTTTGTGGACATTTAACTCTCTTTGCCTTCTGTCATCTTTGATCTGGCTAATCACTGCCAGGCCAATATTCCCAATCCGCAGCTCTCATCAGAACAAAGTGAGAACAAAATCTTTGCTGATTTGGGGCCACAGCTAATTCTGGGATTGTCAAGACAGTTGTTCTCCATCTTGGTCACAATCAAGACCAAGATCCTGCTGTTAACAGTGAGACTGTGAAGAGCAAGTTATGGTGGCTGTCAGCAGCCCTTTTCTTTGGTTGCTGGAATTGTTTTTCTTCTTCTTCTTCTTTTTTTTTTTTGAATTGTTTTTCTTTTAAAGATTTTATTTATTGAGAAAAAGCATGAGAGAGAGAAAGAGAGAACACAAGCAGGGGGAGAGGCAGAGGGAGACGGAGATGCAGACTCCCTGCTGAGCTGGGCCCAAGACCCTGGGACCATGACCTGAACCAAAGGCAGATGCTTAACTGACTGAGCCACCCAGGCATTCCTGGTTGTTGGAATCCAGTAGTTCATCAGATGAGGTTTGGAGAAAAGCACACCTGGATACAGTGTAAC
This sequence comes from Vulpes lagopus, assembly GCF_018345385.1. Taxonomy (NCBI): domain Eukaryota; kingdom Metazoa; phylum Chordata; class Mammalia; order Carnivora; family Canidae; genus Vulpes; species Vulpes lagopus. Next base: position 108,550,760 of record NC_054829.1, read on the forward strand.
ATTCCGGGTAATTTTTTTTTTATTTTTATTTTTTATTTTTAAATGACTTTATTGCACTGGATTTCCATGAATCAGAGACAACTTTTAACCATTAGGTGTCCTGACTTCCCATTTGTGAAGAGTGGCATGACTCTGATCAAGAAGTATGGTCCTTTTTCATAGGTATTTTCAATTTTATTCTTAAGTAGAAGCCCAATTAGAAGTTATTTATTTGTTGAATTGGTTGTTTATTGATTAGCAATGGTGCAGATCTCATGCTAATTGGGAGTTCAGAGCCAAACACAAGATCTGGCATGACTGCAAACACTTTATAAATATTTTTAATCAAGTGAATGAATTTCAGAGGTGTTATCTAGCAAATATAGTTTAATAATATATTAACTTCATTTCTGACTACAGATTGAGGTGGATGCACACTCTTTGTGCCATATGCAATTGTTATATCCCAGGCATCAATGAGGCCCATATTAAGGTCTTGAAAAATTTCCTTAAGGGCAAGATACTGGATGTAACCATGAAAGTCACATATTAGCCCATATTACCTATCTTTGTGTCTTTAGGGAAGTGTCCCATGTAGTCTTGGTCAGCTTTTATAAATCAGGATAACAACTATTTAGCTCTCTCTGGAAGTTATGGTAAAAAAGATACCAGCTGTTGTATGAAAGTGCTTTCAAAAAGGATAACTTGTTTCACAGATGTATGTAAGTTAAATTTTGGCAGTACCCTGCTACTGCAAAGGCTGGCTAAACACAAATCCTGAGATATTATAATTTACAGTCAACTGTAACTTCAGCAGACATCTGAGGAGGAATCAATGAGACCCTAGTGTGTTAAGGGCTGGGGAGACAGGGATAAATAGAACACAGAGCTCCTCTTCTGAAGGGGCTCATCATGTCCATCTCCTCTGAAGAAGGTCCTTATGCCTTGCTTGCTCCCTTGTCAGAGCTGTGTCATGGAACCGAATGTTTGAGGATGGATCCCAGCCTGCAACAGGATTGCTAGTTAGAGTGTTCCTGTTTGTGCTTGGGGGTGGGGGAGGTGGGGATGGGATGTGGGAATGGCTGAGCATCAGACAACTGCCCAGCACACCATTGCCTACAACTGATCTGTCGGTTTGCTAATCTTTTGTATGGCGGAAAATGAATGTAAAATGACTTCCGACTTCTCAGCATTACCATTTATAGGCAGCTCTAGTACTTGCCACTGATTTCTAACTTGCTGAGCAAGCTTAAATTGCCTATTCTTTGCATAAAATTGGACCTCTAGGGAAATCTAGTTTGTACCAAAGTGGTTAAGATTGGAAGCCTGCTCCTGTGGGAGCTTTCTGGATCATCAGGGTATGTGATCTGCAGCCCCCATTTTTCAATGCTGTCTTCTTGGACTGTGCAACCACTTTTGGGTGAGGTCCTGGTGTGCTCTCTAGAGCTGTGCACATCTTATAATATCAGTGTACAATATGTATGTAATTTTTTGATAATGCTGCTTTTTTCTTTAAAAACCAGTCACCTTTTTCTTATTGACAATGCAGTATAATAGTACATAGATTTCTTATTCTCTTCTCATTGACTCACATAATTATCTCAATTAAGTGTATGAGAGATATTTTTAGATTTTACCACAAGATTTAGCATTATTCTCAAAGTCCTGGAGGGTGGAGCGTTCTTTCTACATGACTCTTTTACATAAACATTTGTACGTTTTAATTTCAGACCTTTTCACAATTATTTTATCAGACAGTCTTGTCTTGCCTTCACCTGAAAAGAATCCTAAAGTAGGGTGATGGAGGAAAATAAACAATTTATGATAGAACTTGACTTCCTTCTTTTTCAGAATGAGGGGTTTGTTGCAGTGCATCTTTCAAGGTTTTCTTCTCCCAGGGCACTATGCCAGGAGAAGGCGCTGTGCTCCCTAGCCCCTCACTGGGACCCAGTCATTAGCCGGCAGTGAAAACTGTAGTTGGAAAGCCCATTAGTCCCAGAGAGATTAAGCTGACAGGAAATGAACTTGCTTCTACATCTCCAGTCAAGGACAGTGCCAGTAACGGCTGCAAAACTACAATATCCTGGACTAAAGATTTTCAAATGCTATTGCTGGAGCACCATTAAGACACTTTCACTTCAGTTTCGACCCAGGGCTGGAAACCTGAGTAATAGAACCACAGTTGTTAAGACAGACGCAGTTGGGATTATGAAAGAAATAAGTGAATTCTAAAGGGAATCGATATATTGAGTTAGCTGTAGAATAGACCTCTTAGTGTTGTTACACTCGAATGACTGTAAGTTGAATCTGTTTTAAATTTTCAATGGCATTTCCTTTTTAAAGATGCTAATTGATGGTTATGCCTGAAAAGACTGCACTGGCAAATTTTACTTTAAGTAAATCTAATATGTGCATATAGTAAAGAGGTGAACACTAAGAAGAGTAAAAAATGAAAAGTAATACTTGCCTTATTGAATTTCTGACTTCCATTCCCACTGCCAGTGGTAATAGTGTTTGAAATATTCTTTAAAAAAATAATGAAAAAGGGATGCCTGGGTGGGTCAGTGGTCAGGTTCCCCTCAGGGAGCCTGCTTCTCCCTCTGCCTATGTCTCCGCCTTTCTCTCTGTGTCTCTCATGAATAAATAAATAAAATCTTTAAAGAAAATGAAAAAAAAAAACCCCAGGTTATCTAAAAAGCAGAAACAGGCCCATATTCCTCACCATTTTAATGTTAATTTAAAAGTTAATGGGGTGACTGGCTCAGTTGGTAGAGCATGAAATTCTTGATCTTGTGATCTTGGGGTTGTGAGGTCAAGCCTCCTGTTGGATATAGAGCTTACTTTTTTTTTTTTTTTGAGTTTTTTTTGTGGCTGCCGGGGTGGCTCAGTGGTTGAGTGTCTGCCTTCAGCTCAGGGCAGGATCCTGGGGTTCTGGGATGAAGTACCCTGCATTGGGCTTCCCACAAGGAGCCTGCTTCTCCCTTTGCATATGTCTCTGCTTCTCTCTGAGTGTCTCTCATGAATAAATAAACAAAATCTTTAAAAAAACAAAACAAAACAAAATATATTTTTTTTGTTTATTCATTTGAGAAAGAGGGAGAGAGCACCAGCAAGAGCACAAACAGAGGGGAGAGTCAGAGGGATAACAAGAAGCAGGTTCCCTGCTGAGTAGGGAGCCTGACTCAGAGCTCAATTCTAGGACACTGGGATCAAGACCTGAGCCAAAAGCAGCCACTTAATCCACTGAGCCACCCAGGCTACTAAAAAAAAAAAAAAAAAAAAAAAAGGTAAAAAATTACTGTGGAAGAGACCATCAACCACATGTAGAATATGGAACCTTGTTTGGATCTTGATTGGAAGAAATTATTAAAATTATAAAAAAAACAAAAAACCTGATGACATCTTCTATTTCTTCTCCCAGGTGCTGGCTGGTTATGTAGGTATGTTCATGTGGCAAAAAAATTCAGCAAGCTATATACTATAAACACTGCCACACAAATTTACCTATAAGTATTTGTGAAACAAGCAAGGGAATTTTTATTTATTTTTATTTATTTATTTATTTTTAAGTAACCTCTAGGCCCATTGTGGGGCTTGAACTCAGCAGCCCAAGATTAAGAGTTGCATGCTCTACTGACTGAGCCAGGCACTCCATCAGGGAAATTTTAGTAGTGACTAGATATTTGATAATATTAAGGAAATGTTAATTCTTCAAGTCTGATAATAGTATTTTTTGGTTATGGTTTTAAAAGTCTTTATGCAGGGGCCCCTGGGTGTCTCAGTCAGTTAAGCATCTGCCTTTGGCTCAGGTCATAATCTCAGGGTCCTGGGATAGGGCCCCACAGTGCAGAGTCTACTTCTTCTTCTGCCTCTGTACCCCCTGACCCCCCACTCGTGCTCTCTCTCTCTCTCAAATTAATAAATAAAATATTTTTATTTATTTTTCTAAAAAAGATTTTATTTATTCATGAGAGACACAGAGAGAGAGAGGCAGAGGGAGAAGTAGGCTCTATGCAGGGAACCCGATGTGGGACTGATCCTGGAACTCCAGGATCATGCTCTGTGCCAAAGGCAGGTGCTAAACTGCTGAGCCACGCAGGGATCATCAATAAAATCTTTTTAAAAAGCCCTTATATTAGGGATATACAATGAGATACTTACGGATAAAATCTAGGATTCCTTTCAAAACAATCTAATGTATGTTTTTGGGAAGGTAATAGGGTAGAAGTGAAATGTGACTGGCCATGATTTTCTAATCATTAAAGCAAAATGATTGGTACATCTGTGCTTATTTTGCCAGTCTCCCTGCTTTTGTTTATATTTATAGTTTCCTATAATAAGTAGTAAAAAATATTTCCACGAAATATTCCAGGCATACCAAAAGGTCTAAAATACAGGCATTAAGGAGAGCACATGATGAGCTGAGCACTAGGTTATATATTATATGTGGGCAAATTGAATTTAAATAAACTTTTAAAAAGCTATAAAATATAATAGCAGCTAAATTAAATAATGCTTATCCATATGTCAGGCATTAAGTGCTTTACATATATTAACTTATTTGATCCTCACTCTGCCCCTGTGAGATATGTATTATTATTATTATCCCCGTTTCACAGATGAAAAAATTAGGTTATAACTTGTCTAGGGTCACAGAGCTAAGCAGTAGTGGAGCCACATGAGTTCCTGTGAATATTTGCCTCTCAGCTTAAGTGATCAAACTTTTTAACTTAGCCAAAGACCACTTACATATAGGTTGAATTATGTGATGTGTTTGTAGGTCAAAAATGGTGGAACATTGGCAATGTCATGTAGGTTGACCCAATACCTCTTCCTAATTACATCCTACCCTGAGTTCCCAGATAGTAACTACCATCATTCCCACGCATTTACTTGTATTTTTACTTCACGTGTAAGCGTCCCTAACAGTACATAGAATTGTTTCTCATGTTTTAAAATTTTATATAAGTGGCATCATACTATTAGTATTTTAACAGATTGCTTTTGGCTTTCACCTTATGTTTATGAGATACATTTATGTTGATACGTTAATGAATATATTGTGGTATACTCATACTATGGCATATTTTACAATGGTAAAGATACAATAAAAACTAAACGTTTTATTTTCGCTTTCACTTACTTTTTTTTTTATTTTTAAGATTTTATTTATTTATTTATTCATGAGAGACACACAGAGAGGCAGAGCACAGGCAGAGAGAGAAGCAGGCTCCATTCAGGAGCCTGATGCAGGACTCAATCCCAGAACTCCCAGATCGTGTCCTGAGCCGGAGGCAGGTGGGCAATTGCTGAGCCACCCAGGTGTCGCTCACTTACTAGTCTTTGAAACGTTTTCTGTAGCAGAAATATAGATCTACCTCATTTCTGCTAACTAACTGCATAGTATTCATTCACTGTGTGGGTAAACTAATTTAACCAGTTTCCTGCTGATGAATATTTAGGTTGTTTCCAATCTTTTGTTAAGACAAGCAATGATCCTACAAATATATATGAAATACTTGTATGTGTATGTTAAAATGATAAACTCCTGGGGCGCATACCTGGCTGTCAGTGGGGTGTCAGACATTGATCTCAGGGTTGTGAGTTCAAGCCGCATGTTGGGTATAGAGATTACTTAAAAATAAAATCTTTTATTTTTACTTTGATTTTTTAAAAAGATTTTTATTTATTTATTCATGAGAGACACACACAGGGAGAAGCAGAGACAGAGGCAGAGGGAGAAGCAGGCTCCATGCAGGGAACCTGATGTGGGACTCGATCCTGGGACTCCAGGATCACGCCCTGAGCCAAAGGCAGATGCTCAACCACTGAGCCATCCAGGCATCCCAAAATAAAATCATTTAAAAAAGAATATCAACAGCGACAGTTTAAAAACTTTAAAATTAGTAGATAAAAATGCCACACTAATCTTCTTTAGCTTCTAGAACATATTTGATTGGATTTTATTTAGTCCTTCCTGACAGTATTCCAGATGGTTCTCACCGATTCTTGTGACAGACTTCATGTCATCTGTTCTTACCAAAAAGTATAACTCCCCTCAACAGCAAGTAAAAATGTGAATAGAGGGCAGCCCCGGTGGCTCAGCGGTTTAGCGCCCCCTTCAGCCCAGGGTGTGATCCTGGAGTCCGGGGATCGAGTCGCTCGTCGGGCTCCCTGCATGGAGCCTGCTCCTCCCTCTGCCTGTGGCTCTGCCTCTCTCTCTGTGTCTCTCATGAATAAATACATAAAATCGTTAAAAAGTTATATTATCTTAAATTACCTCAACATAGCTTTGGGAAGACAGCTACTTGCTCTAGAGAGAAATCCATCTTCAAAGGTCTGTGAGCTGTGGATGCAAATAATGGAAAAGTTTGTGCATCTGTATGCAAATAGTGGGACTATTTATCCTTTTTTGCTGCCCACTCTCCCATGCTCTTTTGCTACCTCTCTTTGATCCCTAATATCTTTTTTTGCCTCAGTGTGGTTTATGGTTAATCTTTCTGGTGACCCTCAAGGGTGAGGCTCTTGTCAGTAGTGACTCTTACCTAAAACCTGAAAAAGTGAAGGGAAGTCTGAGGTTCAGTGATGAATCCTGGGCATCCCAAGATGAATATTCTCTGCCTAGCTGCAGTGGCCCTTGAGATGTTGGTGCACACGTTTGTATAAAGAGGTAATAGGTACTGCAATGACTTTGAAAAATAGTTACCATTGTGTGTAAGCTTTTCTCTTATTCCAACCTTAGCAATCCTCAGCAGTCAACGTTCCTGCATTGTAGATAGATTCTTAATTGAGACCATCATGGAAAACAGGATGTTTGCTTTCTTTATCTGCATACTAAGCTTGTTTTGTAAAGGTTTCAGTGTTTATCTCAGCCTTCGCTTCAGAGAGAGCTAAGGAAGACATTTTAATTAAAGGATGACAGTTTAAAAAATTTTAAACATACTAATTAGACACAAGAAAAAACATTTTAGAATCTTTAACTTTCTTGCTGCTTATGCTTTGCTTTAGAAATCCATATCAGAGGAGACTCCATTATCATGCATTATCAGCCAGAACCCTAAAGCCTTAATATTCCAGTTCAACTGCAAGAAGAAGAATCAATTTTTGAGATATCCTGTAAAATTATAAAGACCAAAATATTTTAACTTGCCAAAGCTATCCCTTACTATGTGGAAAAAAACATGGCAATATGAGGTGTGGGTGTAGATGTACATTTTTTTTTTTAGAACAGTTTTGGGTTCACAACAAAATTGAGAGGAAGTTATAGAGACTTCCTATATACCTCCTGCCCCCACACATGCAGAGCCTCCCCCATTATCTACATCATTCACCAAAATGGTATATTTGTTACTGAGCATAAACCTACACTGACATATTGTAATTATCCAAAGTCCACGGTTTACCATAGGGTTCACTCTTGATGTAGTACGTTCTAATTCTATGGGTTTGAACACATGTATAATTACATCCATCCATCATTATAATGTTGTACAGAGTATTTTCACTACCCTAAACATCTTGTGTGTCTTGCCTACTTATCCTTCCCTACAACCTCATCTCTAGCTGTACTGATTATTAATTATCAATTACTATTATTATTTAGAGAGAGAGAAAGGGGATGGGGAGAAAGGGGGGGAGAGAGAGAATCTTAAGCAGATTCCACGCTCAGCATGGAGCCCAATGTGGGGCTGAACCTCACGACTCTGAGATCATGACCTGAGCTAAAATAAAGAATCAGACACTTAACCGACTAAGCCACCCAGGTGCTCCATCACTGATTATTTTTTACTGTCTGTATTTTTGCCTTTTCCAGAATGTCACATAGTTGGAATTATACTGTACGCAGCCTTTTCCGATTGACTTCTTTCACTTAGCAGTTCATATAAGATTCCTCTATGTCTCTTCATGGCTTGGTAACTCATTTCTTTTTAGTGTTGAATAATATACCATTGTCTGGATGCACCACAGTTTATTTATCTATTCACCTACTGAAGGACATCTTGATTATTGCTAAGTTTTGGCAATTACGAATTAAGCTGCTATAAATATTAGAGTACAGGTTTTTTGTGTGGATATGTTTTCAACTTTTTGGGGTAAATGTAAAGGAGCACAATTGCCAGATTATATAGTAAGAGTGTGTTTAATTCCTAAGAAACTGCAAAACTGTCTTCCAAAGTGGCTATACCAGTTTGCTTTCTAAAAGCAATTAATAACAGTTCCTATTGCTTCACATGTTTGTCAGCATTTGGTGATGTCAATGTTCTAGATTTTGGCCATTCTAATAGGCACGTAGTGGTATCTCATTGTTTTAATTTGCATTCCCTTGGTGACATAAGTAGCGGAACATCTTTTCATACGTTTATTTACCATCTGTGTCTTCTTTGGTGAAATATCTGTTAAAGTCTTTGGCCCATTTTATAATCTGGTTGTTTATATTCTTATTATTAAGTTTTAAGAGTTCTTTGTGTATTTTGGATAATTGTCCTCCATCAGATATGTCTTTTTAAAAAAGATTTTATTTATTTATTCATGAAAAACAGAGAGAGAGAGAGAGAGGCAGAGACATAGGCAGAGGGAGAAGCAGGCTCCCCATGGGGAGTCCGATGTGGAACTCAATCCCAGGACCCCGGGATCACGACCTGAGACAAAGGCAGATGCTCAACCACTGAGCCACCAGGCGTTCCTCAGATATGTCTTTTGCAAATATATTTTCCCAATCTGTGCCTTCTCTTCTATTTCTCTTAACATAATCTATTGCAGAGCAGAAATTCTAAATTTTAATGAAGTACAGCTTATTAATTAGTTGTTTCATGGATTGTGCCTTTAGTGTTGTATATAAAAAGGCATTGCTATATCCAAGATAACGTAGGTTTTCTCTTGTGTTATCTTTTAGGAGTTTTATAGTTTTTGCATTTTACATTTAGATACGGTTTATTTTGAGTTAGTTTTTCTGAAGAGTGTAAGCTTTATATAGATTCATTCTTTTCTATGCAAGGATTTCAGTTGTTTTACCACTGTTTGTGAAAGAGACTATCTTTGGGGTGCCTGGGTGGCTCGATTGAGTATCTGACTCTTGATTTGAGGTCATGATCTTGAGATTGAGCCCCATGGGATCTGTGCTCTTGTCAGAATGAGATTCTCTCTCTGCACCCCCAGCCCCTGCACTCTCTCTTTCTCTTTCTCTCTCTCTCAAAAAATAAGGGACTTTCTTTGTTCCATTGTATTGCCTTTGCCCCTTTGTAAAAGATCAGATGATTGTATTTATGTGGGTCTATTTCTGTACTCTCTATTCTGCTCCATTGATCTATTTGTCTACTCTTTTGTTACTACTACACTTTAAAATTTTTATTTATTTATTTATTGAAGAGAGTGAGCATGAGTGGGGAGGTGGGAGTAGAGAGAGGGGGACAATCAGACTCTGTGCTGAGTGTGGAGCCAAATTGGGGCCCAATCCCATGACCCTGAGATCATGACCTGGGATCCGATCCTGAAATCAGGAGTTAGATGCTTAACCAACTGAGCCACCCAGGCTCCCCCCACACTTTCCTGATTACTGCATTTCTAGTACATCCTGAAGCAGTTTTCCAGCTTTGTTCTTCTCCTTCAATATTGTGTTGGCAATGCTGGGCTTTTTGCCTCTTGATATAAACATTAAAATCAGCTTGTCAATATCTATAAAAAGACTTTCTGGGATTTTCAGTAGGATGGCATTGAGTCTATATGTCAAGTTGGGAAGAATTGACATCTTGACAAAATTTAGTCTTCCTATCTGTAGACATGGAATATTTCCTTGTTGATTTACTTATTCTTTGGGTTCACTAATCAGAGTTTTGTTTATACACATCTTGTATATATTTTGTTAGATTTATATCTAAGTAGTTAATTTTGGTGGGTGGTAATGTGAATGGAATTTTTTATTTAATTTAATTTTTTAAAGATTTTATTTATTTACTCATGAGAGATACACAGAGAGAGGCAGAAGGAGAAGTGGGCACCCTGCGAGGAGCCTGATGTGGGACTTGATCCCAAGACCCCGGGATCATGCTGTGAACCAAAGGCACATGTTCAACCACTGAGCCACCCAGGTGCCCCTAGAATTGTGTTTTTAAATTTAAATTCTATTTGTTTGTTGTTGGTATATAGAAATGTAATTGACTTTTGCATGTTAATCTTGTATCCTGCCACCTTGCTATAATCACTTATTAGTTGTGGGACTTTTATTTGTCTAATTTTTTCAATCTTCTAATGGATAATTATGTCTTCTGTGACCAAAGACAGTTTTATGTCTTCCTTCCCTGTTTCCTTTTCTCGCTGTATTGTCTTAATGAAGACTGCCAGTACAATGTTGAAAATGGTGGTGAGAGGGGACATCCTTTCATTGGACTGATCTTCGTAGGAGATGTATATCTTTTGTGTGTGTGAAAAAAAGGGAAGATTTAAAGCATCTCCTTATTATGTCAGCTCACTGCTAGACTTTTTAGTGCTTTTGGTAATCTGTGACAAAATATGTATAAAATCAAGGATTTATGTCATTTAAGTCATATATCTGTTAAAAATTAATTTCAGTCTAGACTCTTAGGTTCTTTTTTAAAAATATTTTGCCAAATTCAAGTAAGAAATTGGCAAAATTAGAGCAAGATTAGATAAAAAAGGAAAAAATATAGCTAGTGTTCAGTTTTTCACATGTGAAGATCGTAATCTACTTTTTCCAAACATAACTTCTACTTCTCTGGATAAATCCTTCATTCAGGGTAAATTTGTGTATTGATTGCTTCCCAAATATATTACATTAATTTGAAGATGTAATATGAAGATAAAGGGTTTTATTGTGAATAGCCAGGGCTTAGGGATGCCTGGGTGGCTCAGGTGATTAAGTGTCTGCCTTTGGCTCAGGTCAATCCCAGAGTCCCAGGATTGAGCCCTGTGTTGGGCTTCCTGCTCAACGGAGAGCCTGCTTCTCCCTCTGCCCCTCCCTCCACTTGTGCTGTCTCTCTCAAATAAATAAATAAAATATTAAAAACAAAACAAAACAAAAGAAACCCAGGACTTAGACTTTATCTTTTGGTATTTTCCTGGGTGAGTGCTCTCTTCTTTTTTTCCTCCTGTTCAATCCTCTCTAAATTCTCCAGTATAAATTTTGGAGGGATGTAGTCTGATTGGGCCAATTTCCATTGCCTTAATAGGAAGAGTCCTCATGGGTCAGGACTGGAGTTGTCACCCTTGGGTCAAGCACACTCTGGTCCAATCATGTGAGAATAGAGTAACATTACTGTCACAGGTAGGCAGTTTTAGTTGGAAGGATTAAATTTTCTGTGTGACTCTGGGGACTGTTATGTCCAGGACATGATTAAGCTATTTCCACCTCTCTGCTTTTGCTAACACCTATTCTTTTATACATAGGGTATTCTTTATGAATTTACACATATTTTAATTCTTTTTTTTTTAAGATTTTATTTATTTATTCATGAGACACACAGAGAGAGATAGAGGCACAGACACAAGCAAAGGGAGAAGCAGGCTCCAAGCAGGGAAGCCCAACGTGGGACTCGATCCCGGGTCCCCAGGATCACACCCTGGGCTGTAGGCAGCGCTAAACCACTGAGCCACCCGGGCTGGCCACATATTTTAATTCTATCTAAAATATTAAGTAAATCCTACCTCAATATTGTAGTCTGTTAACATATTTCAATCTATGATCTTTTATTAGATTATTACTGAGCAGATATCATATGCTAATATTTGTTAATTATTAAAATTATACATTGAATCATTTTTAGTAGAGTAAAAACTTTCTGTGGGCAGGGGCCAAACTCTGGTGTGTCTTTATTTTCCCTAACATGTTTTGGGCATGGATTCTATGTACTAGATTATGGTTTGGTGCCTTTTGCCAATTCAAAAAATATAACATCCATTTCTTTTTTTTTTTAAATTAAGATTTTATTTATTTATTCATGACAGACACACACACACACACACACACACACAGAAGCAGAGACACACGCAGAGGGAGAAGCAGGCTCCATGCAGGGAGCCCAACGTGGGCCTCAATCCTGGGTCTCCAGGACCATACCCCAGGCCAAAGGTGGCGCCAAACCGCTGGGCCACTGGGGCTGCCCTCACATCCATTTCTAATGAAAAAGTAATATAAATACCTACTTGGAGTAAAGTAGTACTTTAACTAAAAAGTCATTGTATAGAAGGGTGCTCTGTTACGGTTATTTTGATCCTTGAATAGCACAAGTTAGAATGGCAGGGTCCACTATATTTTTATATAGTACAGTACTGTAAATGCATTTTCTCTTCTTTAAGATTTTTTATTTTTCTAAAAGATTTTATTTATTATTTATTCATCATAGACAGAGAGAGAGACACACACACAGAGACAGAGAGAGAGAGAGAGAGAGAGAGGCAGAGACACAGAGGCAGAGGGAGAAGCAGGCTCCATGCAGGGAGCCTGACATGGGACTCGATTCCGGGTCTCCAGGATAACGCCCTGGGCCAAAGGCAGGCGCTAAACCGCTAAACCACTGAGCCACCCAGGGATCTCCAGATATTTAAAATAACATTGTTTCTCTTCTCTAGTTTACTTTATTATAAGGATACAATATATAACACATAGAACAAACAAAATATGTTTTAGCTGTTTATATTACATAATCATCAGTAAGGCTTCCAGTCAATAGTTTCCAGGCTATTAGTACTGAAGATTTTGGGTAGTCAAAAGTTATATGTGGGGGGTGTGGGTGCCCCTAACCATGTGGTGTTTAGGAGTCAACTGTACTGTGGTAAGATGGCCGGTTCAGAAAGCGATTAGAACAGACTTGAAGAAAACCTCCAATTTCAAATGAGTCAAAGCCTGGGGCTCACAGCTCATTAGAAAATCCTCAAATGTTAGAAGACTGTGAAATATATAAGAAGAAGATAGGTGGGACAAAGGCATCCAGAATAAGAACATCAAAAGTGGAGAATTAGCTAAGGTGATACTTGATGACTAAATCGTTGGGGATCCTTGAAGGAAAAGCACTGATATATCATCTAAGTCAGTAGGTAAGATGACTATCAGGGAAATGGTTATGATTTAAGAGCAAGGAAGTGGGAAGCGCCTAGAAATGAAAGACTTCTACAGACTCTAGGAATGTAAACATAAAAATCATTATTATACTTATTAAATTTAGAGTTGAATTTATACTGGTCTTGGGCATGGGGAGAGAAGTAATGTGTAATAACAAGGACAATAATGATCACTGAATGGTTAACTCTAGTGATTTACCTCAGGTCTATGTAATTTATATCCACTAGTTCTCTTATACTCAAGTGGATCTGTGCTTTTGACCTCTGTGTTATGGACCATAGCAGTTGGTATTTAAAGTAATTCTTTATGGCAGCTTAGATAAAAATAAGGACTGGAAGAGGACATGAACCAAAAGGTGCAGGAATTGAAGGCAAAAATCTCTCTTTGATCCTTGGAAGCAACACCAGAGAGTTTCGAGATCGTGACAGCAAAGGATTCATTAAGGAATTTCCTAAACACCAAAGAATTAGGCTTATTTGCTCTACTAATGTAGTAGAGATAGCTTATGTAAATGTGTATTGGACTACTTAGTCACTCTGGAAAAAAGAACGAATAAGAGAAAACTCATTTAGACATTTTGAGTATAAGAAAGATGATAAAATAGAAATGAACTTTTATTTGTAAGAAGGAAGAATGAATTCTTTGTCCATAGTAACCTTGAGGTAAATAGGACTAATCTGTCCTTGATGATGAACTCATTTATCTTTGTGAAATATCAGATCTTCAACCGATTGATCTTTTTTTTTTTTTTTTTTTTAGATTTTATTTATTTGAGAGAGAGAGCAAGCAAGAACAAGCAGGGGAGCAGCACAGGGAGAGGAAGAAGCAGGCTCCCCATTGAGCAGGGAGCCTGACCCTAGGACGCTGGGATCCTGACCAGAGCTGAAGGCAGATACTTAAACCCACTGAGCCACCTAGGCACCCCTCCAACCAGTTGATCTTGAAGTCTATCTTGTTGATATATGAGCCAGCTCACTGGATTTACAGCAGCATGGGGTGGGGGGTTTTAGAAGATTTTTATTTCTAGATAGATGACCTTGTTGACTGTTCCCTTCCTCTTGAGGGTTTTTAAGAGTGTGCAAACATAAAGAGTGGCTTTTCCTCAGGAAAGTGCTACATATTAGGACTAATTTTAGCAAAATAGTTTCCCTGTATTATTCATATTTATAGAGTATTTGAAATGTCTTTCTAGCTGCCACATTTTTAAAAAAGATTTTATTCATTTATTCATGAGAGACACAGAGAGAGAGGTAGAGATACAGGCAAAAGGAAAAGCAGGCTCCATGTAGGGAGCCCCATGTGGGACTCGATCCTGGGTCTCCAGGGTCACGCTCTGGGCTGAAGGTGGCGCTAAACTGCTGAGCCACCCTGGCTGCCCTAGTTGCCACATTTTAAAGAGAGTCTTGATAAGCTGGAACATTTCTAAGAAAGACCCTAAAAGACAGGGAAGAATTCTTAAAATAGAGTCTTTGTTTTTTTTAATCGAAAATTTTTTTTAATTGAAAGGCAGAATTAAATTTATTCCATGTAGCTCCAGAAGGTAGAAGTTGGATTATTGGGTAGAACCTTCAGAAAGCAGCTTTATTCTTAAAATAAGAACTTTCTAACACTTAACGTTGTTTGAGAGTGGAATTGGCCACCTCCTGAAGCAGGCTGTAGTTGTCAACTTGGACAGTCAGAACAACCTACCATGGGCTAGGTGGGTTAGACAAGAGAAACTTACTTTTTTCACAGTTCTGGAGATCAAGATCAAGGTTCCTGCTACCTTAGTTTCTAGTGAAAACTCTTTTCCTGGCTGCCTGTTTGCTGTGTCCTCAGATGCATGTGCACATGTCTTTCCTCAGTGCATCTAAGCAGAGAGAGAGAACACAGGAGTGAGTGGAAGTGCCCAGTGTCCCTTAGGAGGACACCAATCCTATTGGATCAGGGCCCCATCCTCGTGAATTTATTTACCCTCAATCACTTTCTTAGCAATCAGTCTTCAAACATAGCTATACTGGGGTTAAGGCTTTGGCATATGAATTTTGGGGAGACACAAGTTAAACAGGACAACCCTACTTTTGGACTATTTAAATAGAAGCTAGTTAGCCATCTGTTAGGACTGTCATAGAGGAGAATCCTCAAACTATGAGTGACTTGATCTGACAATCACAGTTTTCTTGACTCTAAAGGATAGGGTAAAGCTGTAGGTTATTGGAGATAGGCATATATAAGGGTGCACATTTGAGAAAAAAATGATTTGATCTTATTATGGGAGCTTCTTAGGAACCAAAATCATTAGGTATTAGAAAATCAAAGTAGAAATAAAGAAAGCCTCTTAACATCTAGAGCTGCTTGTTTAGGCATGGAAATTGAAAAATGTTAGAATCTACCAACACAGAATTTCCAAATACCTTGATCTTCATTAATAATAAAAATTAATTATAAAATTAATAATAAAAATAAAGGAGATACATACATACATATTTGTCATGTAGCTGGTTCTTTAAAGGACAAATTCATAATGACATTATAGACATGTTGTGTCATTAATAGATGCTGATAACTACTTTTATTTATTTTTATTTTTTATTTTTTTGATAACTACTTTTAGAGAACTTAAACCACATTTCATTTTTCAACACATCCTGGCACATATTTCCTTTTTCAGTAGGCAGTGAAGTAAACTTTGCATCTAGTAGGATAGCAGAATTGGACCTAATAACAACTAAGCATTTGCATTATTTGAAGGCAGTCTTATAAACAGGTCGAATTGTGATGGAATTTGAATCCATTCAGCATTAAAAAATGAGTGAGTCTACATTGTTCAGTGTTGCTGATGACTATAAAATGGTTACTAGGAGGGGATGGTTATCATTTTAGGTGTTTGGTATTTACTATGATTCTCCCAAAAATTAATACTTAGGCGAATTATAGCAAAAAAAATTGGTTTGCTGCAAAACATGTAAGAATCGTACAGATGCTACACATTATATGATTTTAATTGTAAGGGCCCAGGGCAGGCTGCCCCAAGATAGGCCACTTTGGCATGAAGATTATTTTGAGTTAAAAATAATCAAAACCCAGTAGGTGCAGGAAAAGCTCTCTGCCTCCCCCTCAACTGCCTAAATTTACACTGGAAAGGAGAGCCTGTAACAGGAAGAGAGCTAAGAACAGACTCCCTTTTACCTCAGAACCTTATCTGCATAATAGGGCAACATAGTTTTTCCAAATGTCTCCTTTCACCTTCTTGCTAATAAGCTTTCCTTACATTTTTATCCTCAGGCCAATTCCTCTCTCCTTAGCGCTATAGGCCTCACATTGCCTCATGGTCTTTGGAATTTCATTTCTTTGTGGATTCCCCATAAGTAAGCTATTAAATTTGATTTTCTCCTGTTAATCTGCTTCCTTGAGGCATTTGATTCTAAGTCCATTTTAGAAAGACCATAGGGCAGAGGAAAGTCTTCCTCCCAAAGCCATCTTCACTGCTTAGTTGATTTGCTGCTACTTTGGGAACATGGAGCAATGAATAGCCAACAGAAGTATAGAAATAGAATAGTTCTGCCCTGATATAAAGGAGGTTGTGAATTCTATTTGCATGTCATGCTATTTTTTTGTTTTTCTTTCATTATAAATTTGATACATGCTTATTATAGAATGCTTTGAAAAAAAGGCATTATTTTTAAACTAACCATCTGTTACCTCAAAACTAGATTTTTTTTGGACACTATGAATTCATCATTCCTTTTGATCCAAAATTTTTAAATAAAATGAAAACAATGTGGTTTACTTTGAGAAGAACCTCAATTCTTACTATTAAAAACCTAAAAATATTTTAAAATGTAAGAAAATCTTTGAATTAATTTTATGTCTTTTGATGCAATTTATTAACTTGTTTTGTCCAAGAAATAAAATAAATCACAAATGAGCCAAAAGTTAAGATGTTAAGGTGGTTCATACCAAAATTCTTTTTTTTTTAATTTCCTTTTTTTAAAATTTTATTTTATTTACTTATGATAGTCATACAGAGAGAGAGAGAGGCAGAGACATAGGCAGAGGGAGAAGCAGGCTCCATGCACCAGGAGCCCGATGTGGGATTTGATCCCGGGTCTCGAGGATCGCGCCCTGGGCCAAAGGCAGGCTCCAAACCGCTGCGCCACCCAGGGATCCTCATACCAAAATTCTTGATAAGAAGTGTCGCCTGGGTGGCTCAGTGGTTGAGCATTTCCCTTTGGCTCAGGGCCTAATCCCACATCCGGGAATGGAGTCCCATGTCGGGCTCCCTGCAGAGAGCCTGCTTCTCCCTCTGTCTATGTCTGTGTGTGTGTGTGTGTGTGTGTGCGCGCGTCTCTCATGAATAAATAAATAAAGATAAAAAATAAAAAAAATTGTTGATATGAAAGGCTGGAATAATATTTATGTTTTGTTCAAATAATTTAATTATTTATGGGCATAGTAGTATCAGATAATAACTTAGAAAAGTGGTTATAAGGCAAGAAGCTTTTAATCATTATTATTTACCCTGAAAATCCCTTGTTAGTGTGGAGTCTCCTGATCAGATGGGGGCCACCAAATGTGGGAGATCCGATCAAGCGGAGGTAAGATCAAGTGGAGGTAGGCAGTGTGGTTGGTGAAAGAATTCACCCATGACAGAACAAGGGAGATAGAAGTTTATTGACTATACTGCAAGGAAGGGCAGAGCAGCAGAGCAGAGACTATCTGCTAGGAGGCAGTGGTGGGAGACAGTAGTTAAAGGGGGAAGATGAGGAGGTATTGAAGCTGTATAGAGTTTTCCCTTTTTGGTACCTGGGTTACGTGTAAGTAACTCATTGGTCATCTAGGTGATGGGGGAACAGAACAAAGCAGGAGCCCGGAGTAGCACATTGACAAGTCCTTGGAAGGGGCAAAGGGACATTCTTCTATAGATTGAACTGCCTCTATATTAATACTTTGCTAAGAGCAAAAGGCAATCTTAGCTTGACCCCCAGGATCCTGTAAGCCTACTTTTTTTCTTTTTTTTAAGATTTTATTTATTCATGAGAGACACACAGAGAGAGAAGCAGAGACACAGGCAGAGGGAGAAGCAGGCTCCATGCAGGGAGCCGGATGTGGGACTCTATTCTGGGTCTCCAGGATCAAGACCTGGGGTGAAGGCGGCGCTAAACCGTTGAGCCACCCAGGGTTCCTTAAGCCTACTTTAACATACAAAAATTCCTTTAGAAATTTCCTTTTATCTCTTAACCCCCGAGATACATGTTGGCAATCATCCCCCAAGCACATGGCCCACTGATATACATCTGAAGGGTCTCATGACACGGGTTTTATTAGATGGTAATAAGTGACCTTAAACCTTGCTTCCAAAATTTCTTTTTTTTCTTTTTTTTTTAAGATTTTATTTATTTATTCATGAGAGACACAGAGAAAGGCAGAGACTGCTTCCAAAATTTCTTAGCGAGTACGCTGTCCTCAAACCCCTCCCAACTCCCCGATATATAATCAGCCACCCCTCACAGGCCTGGGGCAGCAGATCTCCCTGCCCATGGGTCCTATCCCCCTGCTTTAAACCACCATTTTGCACCAAAGAAGTCTCAAGAATCCTTTCTTGGTCATCGGCTCTGGTCCTCACCCCACCAAACCTCATCCAAATTCCAAAACTTCATCATAGGGATTATGGATATTTTGAGGTGGGTCAGCTAATGGGCATGTTTATGTCCAGCCAGGGGGTTGGGGGTCATTATCCGCCTTTCTACCTTACTCAGGTTTCCATTGTTCAAGTTGATTGCCTAAAAATGGCCTCTACAGTTGTGAATTTTATCTTATTATGCCATTACTTGTTAAAAATTAATTAGGAACTAGGGCAGCCCCAGTGGCTCAGCCGTTTAATGTTGCCTTCAGCCCAGGGCGTGATCTTGGAGACCCGGGATGGAGTCCCGCATCAGGCTGCTGGAGCCTGCTTCTCCTTCTGCCTGTATCTCTGCCTCTCTCTCTCTCTCTCTGTCTGTCTCCCTCTGTATGTCTCTCATGAATAAATAAATAAAATCTTTAAAAAATTATTTAAAAAATCAGGAACTATTTTATATTTTGGTTTATCATATTGATGAATAATTAAATCATAGATACTCAAAGACTGAAATATCCTTGGAGATGATTTTTTTTTCAATTTCATCATTCATAGATGAGAAAACTAAAGCTCAGATAGAAATAAAATAAATTCCTCCATTTGGGTTACTAGCAGCAACCCCTCTGCCTCCCATCATCACATTTCTTCAGTGGGGGTTTTAACAGAATAACTAATTGTTGATTTCCCACCCCAATCCAGTGTGTTCGAAGATATATTTAACAATGTAAAAGAGCTCTGAAGTACTTTATGACAAAAGTGAATTTTATTTTAAGACAAGCTACAGAAGGTCACGATCCGCTGGAAAGTATTCATGCAGTTAATGGTTTATCTGTACAGATTCCTAACTTGGATGTCTTATAAAATCAGCTACTGTGAATTAAGATTTTATTTATAAGAATTTATGTATTTAATACAGTATTTTGATAGACAAATCTGTTGCCTAGAAGAGGAGTCAAATCATTTGTTGGAAGACACTTAATTGGTTAAATGATTAATAAAAGCCAAATATGTAGTTATCTTATTTATTTCTTTGTCTATTCTTAGCCACTTAAGTAAAACCAACCTCATAACAAATACTCCTGGAAATCAATTTAAGTGTAATCAAGTCTGCAGAGTCTAGTGTGCTTGTAAGGGAGTAAAATATCAAGCCTGAATTTAAACTTAGTGATTTTCAGGCATCAAGTTTAATTTCTCTTAATAGAAGTTGGTGGCTCTGTTTTTTTTAAAAAAATCAATTTTTATACTTTTGAACCAAAGGAGGCGCTAAATGCAGAGGTATGAAGCACTTTCTTCTGTCATCCTAATTATTCTGGCTGGGAATCAATCTTAAGTGCTTTTTGTCAAAGAACAAATTTGCTGCTAGGAGCCTTATTTATCTGCCAACATGAGAATTTAGGTGTAGATTTTTAAAATTTCATAGTAACATAGCTCTTTTCAAGGAGGAGCCATTGTCAGAAATTGGCTCTACAGGCAACTGTGAGACAGAATAATAAAATGAGCCTGGGCTATTGAGTCTAAAAATAATTAGATTTAAATCCTAGTCCTAGAACTTGAAACAATATAACTTTGAGAAATACTAATTGTTTTGAGCCTTAATTTAGCTATCTATGAAATGAAGATAACAATGTTTGTTATGAGAATCAAATGAAATAATGAATGTCAAGCACCAATGGCAGTGTCTGGTACATGTTGCATAAGTCTTAATTACCTTCCTGTCTTCCTACAAATTCAATTCTACTTCCTCTGGATTCCTTTGCAGAGTAAGCTGCAAAATAATTGAAGTGGGAATAGAGCACTGGGCTACTATGGAAGCCATCTTATTGGTAGACATTACCTTCCAATAAATGTAGGAGAGGGATCAAGATTACCATTCTCCATTGTGCCCCATTCTTAACCCCAACTCTAATTGCAAATGGCACATACCCAATTAAATCCAATTTCCAGAAGCTTCATCTTTGAATATTATTCAGTGATTTGACATAATGATAACCAGTTCTGTATTCCAGGACAAGATAATCCAGGGTTGGCCCCATTTGCTTATAGAGTCCCAGTGCTCAGGTAAAGTGGGTTACTATTTTTCTCTATGAAAGATGAATAAGAGGTACAATTGCTAAAGTAAAGTAGATGTCAAGATCCAGGGACAGGATCAGAAAGGATGACTAGATTAAATTTTTTAAAAATTATAAATATGTATGTATGTATCATAAGCTTGATCATTGTAGCCATTTTTAAGTGTACAGTTCAGTGACATTAAACCTATTCACATAGTTGTGCAACCATCCCCACTATCAATTTTAACACTTTTTTTGCTGTGTCTAAACTGAAATTCTGGGCAGCTTGGGTGGCTCAGTGGTTTAGTGCCACCATCAGCTCTGGGCGTGATCCTGGAGACCCGGGATCAAGTCCCACATTGGGTTCCCTGCATGGAGCCTGCTTCTCCCTCTGCCTGTGTCTCTGCCTCTCTCTCTCTGTGTCTCTCATAATAAATAAATAAAATCTTAAAAAAAGTAAACTGAAATTCTGTACTCATTAAATAATAACTATCAGCCCCAGATGTTGGCAACTATTCTAGGTACGTCATACAAGTGAAATCATACAGTATTTGTACTTTTGTGATTGGCTGTTTTGCTTATAATGTCTTAGAGGTTCATCCATATTATGGCATGTGTCTGAATTTCCTTTTTTTTTTTTAAGATTTTATTTATTTATTCATGACAGACACAGAGAGAGAGAGGCAGAGACATAGGCAGAGGGAGAAGCAGGCTCCATGCAGGGAGCCAGATGTGGGACTTGATCTGGGAACTCCAGGATCCCACCCTGAGCCAAAGGCAGACGCTTAACCCCAGAGCCACCAGGAGTCCCCTTATCTTATCTTATCTTATCTTATCTTATCTTATCTTATCTTATCTATCTTATATCTTATCTTCTCCTCCTTCTTCTCCTCCTTCTCTTTGATGTGACACTGGATCCCAGAACCTGGGATCACAACCTGAGCCAAATACTCCTTTTCAGATAATGTTATCCTGGGGCAGCCCCGGTGGCTTAGTGCCACCTTCAGCCTGGGGTGTGATCCTGGAGACCCAGGATCGAGTCCCACGTTGGGCTACCTGCATGGAGCCTGCTTCTCCCTCTGCCTGTGTATCTGCCTCTCTCTCTCTCTCTGTGTGTGTCTCTCATGAATAAATAAGTAAAATCTTAAAAAAAAAGATAATGTTATCCTAATTGGGTGTAAGTGGTAGATTACTCTTAAAAACATGAATTGTGATATATAACACATAACCCGTCTCATTTCCTAGCCTAGGATCTATGCACATAATAGGTGTTTATTGAATGAATGAGCAAGAATTCACATATCATATATGAAATGAAATATCTATAGAAAACAATCCAGGAAATATTATGATACAATATATTCATCTATCCATCTATTCAGGCAATAATAGGAATATGTGCCATGTTAATTATTAGGATTTCAAATTTCAATAAAAAGTGAAGCCAAGACAAATGCAGTTCCTTATCTCAAAGAGCTCACAGTCTGTTATCTCTCTAGAGAGGAAGGCTGAGTCACCAAGATATGGCAGTTCAATGAGAGTATCCTTTAAAAAAAATCTAACCCTTTTGGCATTAAAATCTATATTTTTAAAGTCTCATCATGATTACCAATGATACTATATCCTAGTTTTGTTGACGTGTTTTCTTTTGCAAGTTAGTAAATAATACATATAATACACACATTTGCATGTAGATACATATATCTGCATATCTATATCTGTGGTTTACTTCATGAGCTTTAGGCTTTCTGGAATTCTGGGATTGAAATACGCCCAAATGGCTACAAGACTTCCATTGTTTGTAGTGAAGTAACTTTTCATCTAGAATGGTACTAGTTATTTGCCATCTTTGGGGGAATTGAGAAATAATCACTCAAATCATTTTCTGTATACTGTGTTCAGATGAAGAACCCCTGTTGAGAAAGTCTGCCTCAGTGACTTTCCACTTCTCTGTGAAATAATAAAATTGATATGAACCTGCAAAGCTGAAGACTATTCAGCAGTTCATGGTAATGATAGAAACATGTAGGACACCAAAGACATCAGTTAGATTACTGCTTTTGCTTTCTCTATAAATTCAGAAGGCTAGGAAGACATATATTTGCAACTGAATCATAGTCTGACTTTCTTTCTGTAGAGAAGAATGGGCTTCTTCTTTGGGTGGGATATATCTTAAAGTTCAATCAAGAAAATGCTGTAAATGATCATGCTGTCATTTGGTTTATGATACTCAAGCTATCCATTGAACTGCCTCCCTTAATATAAATGACCGTACCTTGCTATTGAGGCTCTGCATTACTTTTTCTACCTATTTAATTACATTCATTTAATAATTATTTATTGAGATCCTACTATATACTCAGTACTATGGTAGGTCCTAATAATACAAAGGTGAACTGATCCTGTAGCCTAGTGGTAGTGAAAGACAAATGAATAGACAATTATAATTGCTAATATGAATAAATAACAGAGCAATCACAGGATGCAGAGGTATCACAGAAAAGAGACCCCAGCATAGACAAAGAGGATTAGGGGAGACTTCCTGGAGGAATTGAAACTAAATTAAGACCTACCATTGAATTGGAATTAACGGAGGAAGGAAAAGTCCTTCCTATGAAGAATCAGCACAAAGTCCCAGCATGGGTAAGCATTGCATTCTTAAGAAAATGAAAAAAGGGTAAGAATGGCTTGAGACCACATTATGAGGGTGTGAGGTGAAGCCAGAGAGATAAACAGGAGCTCACTAATCTAGGATATTATGAATCCTCTTCAGAATTCCATTCTGAAAACATGGAGACTCAGTATAGAGCTTGAAGAAAGGGTGCCTCACGATGAAATTTATGTTCTGAAAAGATAGCTCCAGCTGCAGTGTGGAGAATGGGAAAGGGTAGGGCAAGATGGAAGTCTGGGAGACCATGAGCTTTTTGTCCTAATCCAGGAATACAGAGAAATTTATAAATGTGAGCACTCTTTTCCAGGATTTGGCAACTTTTTTGGATATATGATATGGAGGAAAAGAATGATTTCCTGGTTTCTGGCTTGGCCACTGGGTTAGATGGAAAACAGAAGGAGTAACAGTTTCCTATGGAAGATCATAAATTCAATTTTAGATAATTTATATTTGAGGTGCCTGTGAGACAACCAAGAATGCTGTTGTGGTGGAAGTTTTAGGGAGAAATTAGGGGGAAATTATTGTTGATGTTTAACTTTTGCTCTTATTGCCGGTCCTCTTTTAGGATGTCACTATGCAATTAAAAATTTAGTAACTAGAGGTATTTCCTGTGGAATTGGATCCAAAAAGTATAACAGGAAGGAGTACATAACTTGCTGCTTCTTGGGAGCATCATGGGCTGAGGTAGCATTATTTTGATTATCATTTTCTGCCAACAGCTAAATGATTGCTCCCCCCTATTTATATAAATATATAATTGCATATATATTTAGATATACATAGATAATATGATCTTGATATATCTGTTGATGTGCTTATTTTGGGGAAGTAGGATTAGTTGGAGGAGAGGGGAGTTGTTAATTTATATAATCTTAACATGCTAGAATTATTTTTGCACAAAGCACTTTATGAAAAAAATAATTAAATTGGGGCACCCAAGTGGCTCAGTCAGTTAAGTGGCTGCCTTGGGCTCAGGTTATGATCTCTCAAATAAGTAAACAAAATATAAAAAAAAAAATTAAATAAAAATTATTGAGTAAATAATTGGGTAAAAATTTTGAGTAGACTGTGTTGATAAGAAAATAACTGAGGGAGTGGGAAAATTTCGAAGAGCAATATAGAAGACATAGGAAGGAAAAAAATGACTGGAGTTGAGATAGGAGGTTTGATGATACTCCACAAATTATATGGACAACTCTTCCTGCCTTCTTGCCTCTGTAAGAGGTATCTTAGGAACCATGTATAAAGAATTTTTGTCATTCAGTTGCTACTTCTTATTTATTCTCCTGTAACAAGACTCCAATATTACACTTTTTAAAAAATATTTTATTTATTTATTCATGAGAGACACACACACACAGAGGCAGAGACGAGGCAGAAGGAGAAGCAGGCTCCATACAGGGAGCCTGATGTGGGACTCGATCCCAGGACTCCAGGATCACGCCCTCGGCTGAAAGCAGATACTCAACCACTGAGCCACCCAGGTGTCCCAATATTACACTTTTTTTTTTAAAATTATTTTTATTTTTATTTATTTATATTTTTATTATTTTATTATTTTATTATTATTATTAATTTATTTATTTTTAAATATATATTTTTTATTTTATTTTTTTAATTTTTAAATTTTTTATTATTTTTTATTTTACCAATATTACACTTTTTAACAAGACTGATGCTCAACTCTTGCTCACTGGTAGGCTGTGGTGGTTATTTATAGCTGATATCTGTTCCGGTTGGTCTGTTTGCTGATTGTTGTTACTACTACTGCTTTACTAATTTATATTCTCTGACAGCATTGATTTAGGAAGCCTTTCTTATTTTTCTTTATTTAAAATAAATTTTTATTTATTTATTTTTTAAAGTAAGCTGTAAGCCCTGTGTGGGTCTTGAACTCATGGCTCTGAGATCAAGAGTCCCATGCTCTACCAACTGAGCCAGTCAGGTGTCCCTTATTTAGGAAGCCTTCCTTGACATCTGCCTTTTCTTTCACTTTTCAGTTTGAATTATCAGCTCCTTCTCTGCTTCTCCAGCATTCCCTGGTAGATGGCACCTGTCGTAGGCTGAATTATGGTCCCCAAAGGCATCAGGTCCTAATTCCCAAAATCCTTAAATGTTACTTTATTTGGAAAAAAGGCCTTTGCAAATATGATTAAGTTAAAGATTTGGAGATGGAACAATTATTTTGGGGCCCTAAATCCCATCACAGATGTCCTTATAAGAGACAGGCTGAGGGAGATTTGACACAAAGAAGAGAAGGCAATGCAAAGGTGGAGCAGACAGAGATTTGATTTGAAGGTGTTTGCCTTGAACATTGGAGGGATGTGGCCATAAGCCAAGGAATGCCAACAGCCACCACCAGAAGCTAAAAGAGACAAGGGACTGGTTTTCCCCTAGAGCCTTGATTTCAGCCTAGTGAAACTGATTTCAGGCTTTTCAACTCCAGAAATATGAGACAATGAATATTCCAAGTATTGCATGGAATGTACTTGCACATATTATTTATCGTTTATCTAAAATTCAAACTTAATTAGGTGGGTCTTCTATATTTTATTTGGTAACCCTTAGAGATCATGTCTTAATCATCTCAGTTTTGTTTAGCAGTATTTAGTAAAATGGATTTTGGTGTAAATGACATGATAATTTTGCAAATAGTTAAAAAGTATTTTTATTATTGAGATTTCCAAATATATTCAAAAGCAGAGAGAGAACAGTGTAGCAAATTCTCATGTATCCATTACCTAGGTTCAACAATCATCAATACATGACTGATCTTACAATTTTTCTTTCTTTTTTTTTAAGATTTATTATTTATTCATGAGAGACACAGAGAGTGAGACAGAGACACAGGCAGAGGGAGAAGCAGGCTCCTCGCAGGAGGAGATGGGGGACTCAATCCCAGGACCCTGGGATCATGCAAAAGCAGATGCTCAACCGCTGAGTCACCCAGGCGTGGCTGATCTTACAGTTTTAATTTATTTATTGATTCATTTTTGATCTGACATTTTTTAAAAAAATACTTTGTTCAAAAGCAGCAGCTCTGGTGGTATTGTTTTGTGTGTATATATTTCAATGAGTGTGTATGTGCTTATGCCAGGAGGGGTGGGTGGCAATAGCATGAATTTTAAGATGCTACATTCTTTCAAAAGAATCCTGGAACTGGAGAGTGGGAACCATTGTATATGAATAGCAGGAGAATCAAACAAGATTTCAATGATTGAGGGAACCTAGTAGAGAATGCCAGGTGAGATAGAGCACATGACCAATATTTTCCAAATATAAATTGAAACATGGACACAGATTAATGCCCAGTAGAATCGTTCTGCTGAAAACAAAGCATTTCATGAATGCTCAGCTAACTTTGCTGACAACTTCACCTCTCAGAATAGTGAGAAAGCAATCAGGAGAGTGGATATCCAGAACTTGATTCTGAATGCCAAGGAAAAACAGGTTGTTGACATGGAAGTGACTGGCACTGAGGGAAGGGTGTGATGTTATATGACCATATTGTCCCTGGATGTGATGTAGCAAGGGAAAAGAAGGCTGGACTTAGACCACGGTTTGGAAGAAAAGTAGGCTTCAAAATTTCAGAGGAGAGATATAATTGCATCATGTGGATGTTGAATGATGCACAGTTGCCAGAGAAACAAGAAGCTCTTTAAAAAATGAAATTTAGGGATCCCTGGGTGGCGCAGCGGTTTGGCGCCTGCCTTTGGCCCAGGGCGCGATCCTGGAGACCCGGGATCGAATCCCACGTCGGGCTCCCGGTGCATGGAGCCTGCTTCTCCCTCTGCCTGTGTCTCTGCCTCTCTCTCTATCTCTCTGTGACTATCATAAATAAATAAAAATTAAAAAAAAAATAAAAATAAAAATAAAAAATGAAATTTAGGGATCCCTGGGTGGCTCAGTGGTTAAGCGCCTGCCTTTGGCCCAGGGTGTGATTCTGGAGTCCCAGGATCGAGCCACCTCAGGCTCCCTGCATGGAGCCTGCTTCTCCCTCTGCCTGTGTCTCTGCCTCTCTCTGTGTGTCTCTCATGAATAAATAAAAAATCTTAAAAAAAAAATGAAATTTAGGGGTGCTTGCCTGGTTTTTTTTTTCATCAATGAGCATGTGACTCTTGATCTCAGGGTTGTAAGTTTGAGCCCCATGTTGGTGTAGAGATTACCTAAAGATGAAAATAAAAATAAAAAAAATCTTTATGGGGACGCCTGGGTGGCTCAGTGGTTTAGTGCCGCCTTCAGCCGAGGGTGTGACCCTGGAGACCCTGGATTGAGTCCCATATCGGGCTCCCTGCATGGAGCCTGCTTCTCCCCCTGCCTGTGTCTCTGCCTCTCTCTGTGTGTCTCTCATGAATAAATACATAAACCTTAAAAAAAAACAAACCCTTTTATTTATTTTTAATAATCCAGGTTTTTTTTTTAAGATTTTTTTTTTTAAGATTTTATTTATTTATCCACGAGGGACAGAGAGAGAGAGAGGCAGAGACACAGGCAGAGGGAGAACCAGGCTCCATGCAGGGAGCCCGACGTGGGACTTTATCCCGGGTCTCCAGGATCAGGCCCTGGGCTGAAGGCAGCGCTAAACCGCTGAACTACCTGGGCTGCCCAAAGAAAGAACCTTTAAAAAATAAAATGATACAGTTAAGTTTCATATATTAAAATTTTTTTAAAAGATTTTATTTGTTTATTTGAGAGGGAAAGAGAGCACAAGGTCGGGGAGGGGCAGAAACTGAGGGAGAAGCAGACTCCTCCTGAGCAGAGAGCCCTACCCTACCTGAAGCTCAATTCCCAGGATCCTGGGATCAGAAACTGAGCCGAAAGCAGACACTTAACCAACGGAGCCACCCAGGTGCCCCAAGTTTCATGTATTTTTTAAAAAAGTTTTATTTATTTAAATAATCTCCACACCCAACGGGAGGCTCGAACTTATGATTACGCGTCCCATGCTCTTCCCATTGAACCAGCCAGATGCCTCAAGTTTCATACATTTTTAAATGGAGGGAGGAAGTCAGAAAATACCTGTACCAACTGCTGTTGGTTGCCTACCTTCATATCAGATAACCTGAACCAATGAAGTGAGCCAGGCCAACAAGTCAGTCAACAGATCCTTTTTACCCCCAGCTTTAGTAATATGTAATTGACAGATAAAATTGTATATATTTAAAGTGTACAATGTGATGATTTGCTACATGAAAACCTACCACAAGCAGGTTAATACATTTATTGCCTTACATACTTAGGTTTGTGTGTGTGTGTGTGTGTGTGTGTGTGTGTGTCTCATAAGAATGCTTGAGATCTACTCTCTCAGCAAATTGCAAGTACATAATACAGTATTATTAAGTATAGTCATCATACTGTACATTAGATCCTCGGAACTTACTTATCTTAAAACTAAAGGTTTATAACTTTTGGCTAGCAACTCACCATTTTCCTCACTCCCTAACCCTGGTAACCACCATTCTATTCTCTGTTTCTAGGAGTTTGACTTTGTTTGGATTCCATATATAAGTGATCATGAAGTATTTGTCTTTCTCTTTCTGGCTTATTTCACTTAGCATTATGTCCTAGTTTTGTCTATACTGGCACAATTGGCAGGATTTCCTTATTTCTCATGGTTGAATAATATTGAGTTGTGTATTTATTCATTCATTTATAGACAGACACTTAGATTGTTTCCATATCTTGGCTGTAGTGAGTAATGCTACAGTGAACACGGGAGTGCATGTATCTCTTTGAGACACTGATTTCATTTCCTTAAGATAAATACCCAAAAGTGGGATTGCAGGATCATATGGTTGTTCTACTTCTAATTTTTTGAGGACCTCCGTACTGTTTTCTATAATGGGTGTACCAATTTACACCCATCAACGGTGTACAAGAGTTCTCTGTTCTCCAAATCCTTGCTTATACTTGCTATCTCTTGTTTGTTTGTTTTTGATAAAAGCAATTCTAAAAGGTGATATCACAATGAGGTGGTATCTCATTGTGGTTTTGATTTGCATTTTCCTGATGATTAGTGATGTTGAGCACCATTTCATATACCTTCTGGCCTTATATCTTCTTTGGAAAAAATCTATTTAGAACTTTACCAATTGCTTTACCAATTTTTAAAAAGATTTTATTTATTTATTTTAAGAGAGAGAGAGAGCCTGAGCAGGGGGGAGGAGCAGAGGAAGAGGGACAAGCAGATTCAGTGCTGAGCACAGGGCCCAACTTGGGGCTGGATCCCATGACCCTGAGACCATGACTTGAGCTGAAATCAAGAGTCAGGCACCTAACTGACTGAACTACCCACCCATGCATCCGTTCTTTACTAATTTTGTAATTGGATTCTTTTTTTTTTTTTTTTGGCTATTGAGTTGTAAAAGCTATATGCTACTGAGTTGTTTATATATTTTGGATGTTAACCTCTTATTTGATATATGATTTTGAAATATTTTCTCCCATTCAGTAGGTTGCTTTTTCATTTTATTGATGGTTTCCTTTGCTGTGCAGAAGCTTTTTAGTTTGATGTAGTCCCACTTGTTGATTTTTACTTTTGTTGCCTG
The DNA here is from genome assembly GCF_018345385.1 of Vulpes lagopus. Taxonomy (NCBI): domain Eukaryota; kingdom Metazoa; phylum Chordata; class Mammalia; order Carnivora; family Canidae; genus Vulpes; species Vulpes lagopus. The sequence continues at coordinate 108,580,680 of NC_054829.1, forward strand.
TGCTCTTGGTGTTATATCCAAAAAAATAATTGCCAAGACCAACGTCAGGGAACTTAACTGTCTATGTTTTCTTCTAAGAATTTTCAGGTTTCAGTTTTACATTCAAGACTTTAATCCATTTTGGTTAATTTTTGTGTATAATGTAAGATGAGGTTCAGTTCCATATTTTTGCATGTGGCTTTCCAGGTTTCCTAACACCATTTATTGAAGAGACTCTTCTTTTCCCATTGAATATCCTTAGCTCCTTTGTCATAAATTAATTGACTATATATGTATGGATTTATTTCTGGGTTCTCTATTCTGTTCCATTGATCTATATGTGTGTTTTTATTTTTTAATTATTTTTTATTTAAAATATTTACTTATTTACTTGAGAGAGAGAGAGAGAGAGCACAGAGGGAGAGGGAGAAGCAGACAAAGCAGACTCCTCACTGAGTAGGGAGCCCCATGTGGGGCTTGAACCCAGGACCCTGGGATCATGACCTGACTCAAAGGCAGATGCTTAACTGGGCCACCCAGGTGCCCCAAGAACTGTCTTTTTAATTGCAATAGTCTCATGGAACTCAGAAATGAAAGCCCCCCCCCCCTCCCCACATCCCTGGTCAGCCAGGCAATCAGGAGGTACCTCTCTGTAGCAGCAGTAAAATCCAGGCACCGGTTGTAAAAACTGGGGTAGCAGACACATATAACAGCTCCATTGCAAGGAGCTGGTGCTTTGCAGCACAGCAGAAGGGGAGTGCAAAGATAGTGTCTGCCCTCTGAGGTCCCAGGAGAGGTTTTTGGTCAACCCTTAGATGTGTGTTTAATTAAAAGCCTGTCTCTCAGTCTGCAGCTCTGATGAAAAGCTAATAGGCCTCTTTCACAGAAATATTGAGCACCTGGGTTTGTTGTCTCTTGCTGAGCCCTGGGGGTGGTAGCTGTTTAGGGGCTCTTTCTCCATTATTACAGTCCTATGGGACCTGCAAGTATAACCTCTGCTGGTCACTAGGGCCAGTGATGTAGAGGTGTCCCCTAAAAATGACATCAATAATCATGACACCAAACAAAAGCATAAGCTCTGTTCTGGAAGATACTAGTGAAGTGGAGTGAGGTAGAGGGAGAGAGCAAAAGTTGTCTTCTTTAGCCTCTCTAGCGGAGGCTCCTTTGAATATGCTGAATGAGAAGTCTGACCCTCAAGCCAAAACTCCTGGATGAGAAATAGGCCTCTTTCACAGAAATGCAAGGGGTGTGTTTCAGGCTGCCATCCGTGTGGTGCTGTGAGAGTGGGAGTCTGCCAAGAAGAGTCTCTCAGATTGTGACAGCCCCAGGGGACGCAAGAACAAAGTCCTTCTGGCCTCTAGAGCCAGGTCATCAAGGGGCATGCCCTGAGTGGCAGCTGCAAAAATGAGGAGCACCATAAATGTGTAGAAACTACCCTCTGGGAGATACTGGTGCTCTGCAGTACAGCAGAGGGAGTGTGTGAAGATGATACTCACTGGCTGGATTGAAGCAGAGGGGAAATTGAAAAGATGGCATCAATAAAAGGAAAAAAAAAGAAAGAAAAAGTAAAAAAGGAAAAGGGGAAATAAAAAGAAAAAAAAAAGGAAAGTGGAGCAGGGGGCAGGGAAGGCCCTTTCTGGCTTTAGTAAGCTAAAGGGTGAATGTCCAAGATGGTGCCTGCTGGCTAGAGCATAAAGATGGTACCTGTAGGAAAGGGATTTAAAAAAAAAGGATGCTACCTTCTGGTTTTAAAAGTGCATTGTAAGAGCAGGAAGATGGTGCCCCCCCCCACCAGCCTCCTACACCAGAAAATATCTCAGCTGGCCTTTGTCCCTCAGACCAATGCTTTAAAATAGGAAATGAATCTCTTTCACATAAAGCTTGGGCATTTTTCAAAGGACTGTTTCTTGGCCCTGGAGGGAATGAGTCTGTGTACAGGCCCTTTAAGAGCTGTTCCCCAGTTTGACATAGCCCCAGGATCTCGTGGGCACAAGCTGCCCTGGTCTTCAAAGTCAGATGCTCTGGGGGTTCATCTCTCAGATGCTGGTCTTAGAGGTTGGCATGTCTGATGTAGGGTAAAACCCCTCGCTCTTTAGGGAGGAGTTCCTGTTTTGAGTTATTCCTTTTTTTTTTTTTTAAGGTTTTATTTATTTATTCATGAGAGACACACACACACAGAGATAGAGATAGATAGAGAGAGAGAGAGAGAGAGGGGCAGAGACACAGGCAGAGGGAGAAATAGGCTCGATGCAGAGAGCCCAATGTGGGACTCGATCCCGGGCCTCCAGGATCAGGCCCTGGGCTGAAGGCGGTGCTAAACCGCTGAGCCACTGGGCTGCCCCTGTTTTGAGTTATTCCTGACTCCTGGGTTGTTTCACCAGAGGTTACTTGTTTCCAGTTTATAGGGTTTTTTTTTTTTCTTTTTTCCAGAGGAAATTGTTCTATATATAGCTATAGCTTTGGCGAGTCTGCAGGAGGAGGATGAGGTCGTTATCTTCCTATCTTTCCATCTTGAACCAGAGCTCCATTATATTTTCTTGTTGAAAAGACTGGGTCAATTTTCTGGTAGAATTCTAACTTCTGGATGTATACGATCACTTTCATTGAAATTTTAGTTTACTCTCCACTGTATTTCCTATAAACTGGACATTTCCAATTAAAGTTGTGACTAAAATGAGGTGTCAGGTAAAACATTCTTGTCAAGAATATTTCAGGGCAGCCCAGGGGGCTCAGCAGTTTAGCGCCGCCTTTGGCCCAGGGCCTGATCCTGGAGACCCAGGATTGAGTCCCAGGTCAGGCTCTGGGAGCCTGCATGGAGCCTGCTTCTCCCTCTGCCTGTGTGTCTGCCTCTCTCTCTCTCTCTCTCTCTCTCTCTCTCTCCCCATGTCTCTCATGAATAATAATAATAAAAAAGAATATTTCATGAGTGATTCTGTAAACATTGTATTGTATCATATCAGGAGTTGTGTACAACTCATTGTCTTTATGGTGTTATCCTTCATCATTGGATTCATGATTAATGTGAAAACTGCCACATTGCTCCATTGGGAAGTTATGAGTTTTCCTCTTGAGATAAGTAAATAATCTGTGTGTCGACAACTTTGTCAGCCTTATGCTCAACGCTTTTTGTTTTTTAAAATAATCTCTACACCCAATGTAGGGCTTGAACTCGCGACCTCAAGATTAAGAGTCACACGTTCTACCAACTGAGCCAGCCAGGTGCCCCTGTCCTCAATGCTTTTAGCACTCATTGCTGATTCTTGACTGAACTGATTATTCCATTATGGATTGCAAAATGGTGATTTTTCCAATTCTGTCAATCCTTTTGCATTTACTAATTAGGATTCTTATGTCAAGAAGAGCTTCCCCTCATCAACTGGAGCCGATTATTAACTCTGAAATAGAGTTCCATATGGTAAAGAAATAATACATAAACCCTTTTCTCTTTACCAACTTTTGCATAAGGACTTGGTATAACTGTCATCTCAACTCTTGGTGAATGTGTTTTTTTTTCTTTTTGTTTGAAAGTATTATTAGGATTTTTATATATTTAAGTGCATTAATCAGTGATGGTATCTTTATGATGCTGTTACAGATTGTATTTACCTAAGAAGTTACACTAATATATTTGGTCCCACACGTTCTTCTTATAATGTGATGTTGACACTTCTCCATTATTTCTGCCCAGCACTCTTGGTATATGTGATTTCAGTGAAATGCATTCACCCTGAAGCCACCACATTTGGTAAGAGAAAGCATATGGAAAGAGAACATGGAATTATAGAGAGATGACTAAGGAGTCCTAATTCTTCCATCCCTTACCTGTTCCAGGTCAGGCAACAAACTCTGTGAATGAATGAGTGAGCCTTCAGAAGATTTCAGCCTCTAGCTTTTGAGCTGCTCAATTGATGCTGAGTACAGTGGACCCCAGCTGACCCACTGAACTCTGCCCATACTGAAAATTTACGAGAATAATAAGTGTTGTTTTTAAATTTTTTTTGTTTATTGAATTTTTTTTTAAGTTTTATTTATTCAAGTAATCTCTACACCCAACATGAGGCTCGAACTCACGACCCTGAGATCAAGAGTCACATGGTTTTCTGACTGAGCCAGCCAGGTGCCCTGTTTATTGAGTTTTTAAAATAAGTGTTTTGAGTCAGTTTGATGTCATTTTTTGTATAGCCGCAGTACCTAGATAAAGTTGGCCTGTAGGAGCCTCCCCAGATTGATTCCCATGTCCTTTGACATGATGCCTATGCTCTTCAATAGTTTCCTTACTTTCTGGCATAAAATGATATCTTAAGCTTACCTTATAAATTTTCTACCTTTGGATCTGAAATCAGCTTTTTTCCCAGAGTCCCAGTTCTTTTTAGTGGGAAATGGTATTTAGGGTTCAAAATGTGGGCATTGGGGATCCCTGGGTGGCGCAGCGGTTTGGCGCCTGCCTTTGGCCCAGGGCGCGATCCTGGAGACCCGGGATCGAGTCCCACGTCAGGCTCCCGGTGCATGGAGCCTGCTTCTCCCTCTGCCTGTATCTCTGCCTCTCTCTCTCTCTCTCTGTGTGACTATCATAAATAAATAAAAAAAAAAATTAAAAACAAAAAAACAAAAAAAACAAAATGTGGGCATTAAGAAAGATTTCAAAGGAACAAATTTCAATAGAAAAATTACAAACTTGATGATAAGACAACATTTCAACATGTTTTCCTGAATGCAGAATTGAAAGACAAACTATAAAGGTCAACATAATGGGTAAGAAAAGTAACAGAATTCTAACAAAAATAAAAAACAACATGAACAAGGGTGCCTGGCTGGCTCAGTCAGTAAATCATGCAACTCGATCTCAGGGTTATGAGTTTAAGCCCCAGGTGCAGGGCAGCCCCGGTGGCGCACCGGTTTAGCGCAGCCTGCAGCCTGGGGTGTGATCCTGGAGACCTGGAATCGAGTCCCATGTCGGGCTCCCTGCATGGAGCCTGCCCCCCTCTGCCTGTGTCTCTGCCTCTCTCTCTCTCTGAAATGAATAAATAAATAATCTTTAAAAAAATAAAAGTGATTAAAAAAAATCCCCAGGTGTAGAGGTTAAACAAACAAACAAACATGAACAGACAATTCTCAAAAGCTGGAATGCCTATGGATAATGAGTATTGAATCATATTCAATTTTTTCATACTAAAAAATAGAATATTATTTTTCCTTTATCAAATTAGTAGATATTTTTTAAAAAAGAATAAGTTTCAACATTGACAAGAATGCAGTAAAAAATGTAATCTTGTACACATTGGTGGAAATGCCACTTGATTTTTGGCTTCCTGCTAAGTCATTGGGCAATATGAATTATGCTGCAATATTTAAAAATTGCAACTATTTGTACTAGTCAGGTTAGAGCCTAAGATACTGGGACAAAGAGGTACCAAATGAAGTGTCTTAGAATTTAAAAAAAAGTTTTTCTGTCTCATACAACAGATTAAAAATGAGTAGTCTAGGTTGGAGGGGCAGCTCTGCTTTCTGTGGTCATTTAGGGTTCTGGTTCTTTCCACTCTCTTCTTTTCCCATTTTCTAAGTGTTAAAGCTGTGTGGTTGAAGCTAGGTCACAGGCAAGTCTGGGTTTCAGCTTGCATAAAGGGGGAAAAAAGAAGTCTAGGACTAGCAATCTTTTCTTAAGCTAGAAATGTAGAAATCTGCTAACACGGCCACACATAGCTGGAAGGGAGGCTGAGAGCTGCAGTTCTTAGACAGGAACTGTTTATCTGGCTTAAACACTGTTACTTAGGAAGAAAACCATATCCTTTGACTCAATAATTCCATTTCTGAAAACTATTTTATTTTAGTTTTAAAGATTTTACTTATTTATTCATGAGACACAGAGAGAGAGGCAGAGACACAGGCAGAGGGAGAAGCAGGCTCCATGCAGGAGCCCGATGTGGGACTCGATCCTGGGTCTCCAGGATCAGGCCCTGGGCTGAAGGTGGCGCTAAACCACTGAGCCACTTGGGCTGGCCCTGATTACTATTCTAATGAAATAAGTTAATTGTAGAAAATGTGTTAATTAAAAAAAAAAAAAAACAAAAAAACTAAAAAAATAAAATAAATAAAAAAAAAGAAAATGTGTTAATTACCTAACAATAATTCAGCCAAGGAGAATAATGTTCAGTATTACATACTAGAGAGGAAAATCACTTAGGAAACATCTGCATATATTATTGAAGCATTTTAGAGGCCATGGTGAGGAATTAAAGTGGAAACCAGTGGAGGGTTTTCAGTAGAAGAGTGATTAAATTTAGGGGCACCCGGGTGGCTCAGTGGTTGAGTGTCTGCCTTTGGCTCAGGTCATGATCCTGGAATCCTGGGATTGAATCCTGCATCAGGCTCCCTGCATGGAGCCTGCTTCTCTCTCTGCCTGTGTCTCTGCCTCTCTTTGTGTCTCTCATGAATAAATAAAATCCTTAAAGAAACAGAAGAGTGATTCAATTTAAGAATATCCTGCTTGTGGGGCGACTGAGTGGCTCAGTCAGTTAAGTGTCTGCCTTTAGCTTGGGTCATGATCCCAGAGTCCTGGGATCAGGTCTTGCACCCGGTTCCCTGCTTTGCGGGAGCTTGCTTCTTCTCCCCCTCCCTCTGCTTGCTGCTCCCACTGCTTGTACTCTTACTCTGTCAAATAAATGAATAAAATATTTTATTTTTTATTAAAAAATTATTTTTAATTATTTGTTTATTCATGAGACACAGAGAGAGAGACAGAGAGAGAGAGAGAGAGGCAGAGACACAGGCAAAGCGATAAGCAGGCTCCATGCAGGGAGCCCCATGCTGGACTTGATCCCAGGACTCTGGTATCATGCCCTGAGCCGAAGGCAGATGCTCAACAGCTGAGCCACCCAGGCATCCTAATATATATATATATATAAACACTATATTCTACTTGCTGTTTAGAGGACAGGGTGGAAGCAGTTGCCATAGTCCAGGAGATGAATGATGATAGTAGTTCAAACTACTATCATATCCCACCAATATTTTATGTCTTAAACATATATATATGTAGGGTTTTAGCAGTAGTAGTAGTATAGTCAATTGAATATTAAACTTTTATTAGCTGTATAGATTTTGGAAGGAGCATTTTGTCTGTGAGGCCAAATTTCCCACTTTACTTAGCCCATATAATAAGAGATAATGGCAAAAGATCACTAAGTGGGGTGTTGGTACAGACATATACCTGGAGTGTTATTTTAAAATGTTCAAAGTTAATTATATTTGTAAAGTTTAAGAAAAAATGCCAAGAAACTCAAAAAGATATTTCTCAAGTAAAAAAAGTATCATTTTACTTTTCTTGTACCTTAGTTTATTAATACGCTCTTTCCCATGGAATAATCACAAAATATGAAAACCTTAGTTTTCATTATTATTATTATTTTCAAAGATTTTATTTATTTACTCATGAGAGACACTGAGAGAGAGGCAGAAACACAGGCAGAGGGAGAAGCAGGCTCCATGCTGGGAGCCAGATGTGGGCCTCCATCCCGGTCCTGAGCCAAAGGCAGACATTCAACTGCTAAGCCACCCAGCGTCCCTTTATTATTTTGTCTTAATTACTTACATTTAAAGTAGATTGTAGGGGCATCTGGGTGGCTCAGTGGTTGAACATCTGCCTTTGGCTCAGGGCCTGATCCTGGAGACCTGGGATCGAGTTCCACATCGGGCTCCTGCATGGAGTCTGCTTCTCCCTCTGCCTGTGTCTCTGCCCCTCTCTCAGTGTCTCTCAGGAGTAAATAAATAAAATCTTTAAAAAAAATGGATTGGATGATTTTTTATGTATTTACTGGAACCATAACATCAATATTTAAGTAGTATCTATATATCCTCTTTGTTATGGAAATAATTTAATCTAATAATGATCTGTTCAACTATGATTATTAATCTAATAACCTATTTGTCATTTTTTATATAATTTTTAAGTCATCTGTTTGTTTTGTGTCAAGCTTGTGATATTTTCTCCTGAAAAGATGACCAGCAGGACGCCTGGGTCGCTCAGTGGTTTGGCGCCTGCTTTTGGCCTGGGGCAGGGTCCTGGAGTCCCAGGATCGAGTCCTGCATTGGGCTCCCCGCATGGAGCCTGCTTCTCCCTCTGCATATGTTTCTGCCTCTCTCTCTCTCTCTCTCTCTCTCTCTCTCTCTTGGTCTTCCATGAATAAGTAAATAAAATTAAAAAAAAAAAAGAAAAGATGACCAGGTTGATTGTAACTATGGAATTCAATATGAGATTCCAGGAGGCAACTAATGTCTATTTGATTTCTATAGGGAATGAACCATATAAAGAATAATACTGAGTCAATTCATTTATTCTCAGTACTTGTTGAACACCTATTGTGTTTAACATGTATTTACATTATGTCACTGTAAATAATACCAAGGTGCATGACATTCAATGGATTTATAAGCTGATTAGAGAGATCCTGTTTCTACATAAATATGTGAAATATAATCGATAAACTAAATTCACAGGAAGTAATACAATTAAAGTAGACTAAGTGAATTCTCCTCTTAGCCACGGAAGAATTATACTTCTGATCACTGCAGTGTAATTTAGCTATGATTTTGCTTCATAAAAGCTTATTAATTTTGGTTATTCTTACCTTAAATGTTACATTTATTGCCATTTATCATCATAAAACCAAGATGAAACATGGCTCTGTTACTAGGCTTCAGATTTAGTATTAGACACAAAACATGTTATAAGGAGCTTTGATAAAGCTATTACTTCTTTGACTTATTACAGAAATAGAATTAGAAGCCCTGTGTCAGGGATGCCTGGGTCGCTCAGCGATTGAGCATCTGCCTTTGGCTCGGGTCATGACCCCAGGGTCCTGGGATCGAGTCCTGCATCGGGCTCCCCACGGGGAGCCTGGTTCTCCCTCTGCCTATGTCTCTGCCTCTCTCTGTGTGTCTCTCATGAATAAATAAATATCTTAAAAAAAAGCCCTGTGTCAAAAAAAGAAATATTATTTAAAACCATGCACATTGTTCGAATACCCTGCCTGTAAATCTCTTATCCCTGCTTTGTGCTAGGTACCTAGTAGGTGACCAGTAAATGGGTATTGAATGAATGAATGCAAGCATGAATAGATGATTCTTAGGTTCTTCCTGCTTATCTGTCTGTCTGGGTCTATAGGTCTATTTCTGTTGGACTGAGTGCGAGTTGCCTCACAGTGGAATTATTACACATGGCACTGGATCTAGTGGTTACCTCCCTGAGAAATTCTATGAGCTAAAACCACTGGTAACTAGCTTAAATAAAATTCACAGAAAACCCACCAATATTTTATGTCTTAAACATATATATATATATGTATATATGTATAGTCTGCAGAAAAGTAGGGGGAAGTAGTAGTGATTTGCAGATGAAATTACTTCCATGGTTATTGGCCTCTTGACTGTAGCTCATTTTTCACCTTCCCCGAGCTAGGCATGAAACTCCAGTTACTTCCCTCTATCTGATAAATTCTGGCTGCAAACAAATCCAAGTGTTTTTCTTGCTTATTTTTTCCTTCTGTTAGCAACAGAAGGAATCAGGCAAAAAAATATTTTGTGAGAAAACTACAATTCCTTACTCTGTAGCACCTGCTTAAATGTAAGCCAAAGGCACCCAAATGATGCAACCCATTAGTGTAGAAGAGGCCGGTGGATGGGCTGTCACGTCTGGCTGATGTGATGTCAGAGCAGATCATGTGGTGCTCTGTGGGCCGCTGGGACTGGCCCGCGGAAAGCACATGGATTACAGTCTGAGGCTGTAATGGGAAAGTCGGCTCCGGGGCTGCTGTATCATAGACACCAGCCTGCAGGGAAGCTGGGGGCTCTCCGATTTGCCCTGCTCTGGGGCCCCTCCTGCTGTGTGACTCACAGGCACATTGCAGAGAGAAGCTGCTGCTCCCAGTAAGTACTTAAAGAAGATTTTTATTCAGAGCATTCTGGAAGCAGGGAGGAAGTGTTGGTGTTGATGGGGGTTACTGGAAACCCTTTGTAGAGCACTCTCCCAGGGTCTGGGCTGGGCAGCGTGGCTTTCCATGCCATCCTGGAGTTGATAGGCAGCGGTGATGTGCAAACGTCCCCCAGCCCTGATTTCGGTTTGTTCTCCATGCGATGTGTTTTTCTGAATTGCATTTTCTATTTTTGTAATTGTAGGATAGATTCGTTAGATCTGGTTAAAAGTGAATTGATTTCAGATTCTCAGTCCCTTGAGTGGTCTTGGCGTTCTCTGTATGGTAAGCAGGGAGAGGGGAAAAAGGGTGGTGTCTCCCTTAGTCAGAATCACTGTTTATGTTAAGATATCGGCTGTGTCTGTGCTGGAGAAATATTTAGTGGTTGCCACCTCTTTTTTGCTTTGGGTAAGTAGGTGATGAGAAAGAAAGCGGGGTGAACCAGCAGTGAGGAGCAGTTGGATTTGAGGATTTACTGGTAAACCGAAATGCTGTTAATATATTGCTTTTTAATGGTCAGTTTTATATTAGGTGTCAACTGACAGAACAGGTGCCAGTTGTGGAAGAATGATGGAGTTCTCTCTCCCTTTTCCCAACAAGCAAATTGTTTTTCTTGCTTTAGAAGCTCCGTTAAAGAGTGGTGAGAAGTGCAAGCAGTGAGGATTTCTAGGCACTGTTTTTTGTTGTTCTGCTGGTAACAAGCATTGCATTCCCACACTCATGCATCAGGAGAGAGCCTCACCTCTGTGATGTTTAGGTGTGGTCTTTTTGGAGAGCAAGGGAATACATTCAGTAACATCTTATTGTTCCTTCAGGGCCTATAACACTAAATTTGTTTTAAGAGAGACTGAAAGTAAGTGCAGTTGGAAGGGGCTTTAAAGGGAAAATTAGGAGAAGAGATTGTTTATTTGCCTTGGCACTTCTCTGTGAACACTTGACAGAGTTTTAGGTCGAGGTGTAGGATGTCTTGAAAGACATAAGCAGATAATTAAATAATTAGGCTATGTCTTTAAGCACTGGGAAATATTTATTCTTTTTTTGCTTTGTTTTTAGGAATCACCCTAGTCTTTTCTTTGAGTCTCTGCACAAACTGTAGGCTTTGCAAAGCCTGATTCTAGATACATTTAGGCATTGAAGAAACTTTTGGGTGGGAAAAATGGAGGGATGAGAGCAAACAAAGTATGCTTAGATGAGATCTATTCTTTTTTATAGGCTTTTGCAATAGATGACTTAAGTCACAGAACATCAGACAACAGACAAGAGCTTGCCCCACCCATAGTGTTGTGAACATGGATTATTCACTTGCCATTTTATTCCAATGAACTGCATAAGCACGAAGTGCAGAGAAGGTTCTATCTAATTCATTGTTTGAGTCCTATGAAACAGAGTACAAGCCAAATAAAATGAAGCCATAGAAAAATGAAGGTTCCCTCTTTCCTGCCCCACCCCATCTTGTTCTCCCTCCATATTGTTGAGTGAAGCTAGATTTATCCTGGAAGCTAGATTTATCCTTATTACTGTTTGTAATTTTGTTAGCCATTTCAGAAGAGCTGACAAAGGGCACAGGATATGCAGCTGGTACTTGCTGGAGGAGAGTAGGTGAGCACAGTGTGAGAAATGTTTTCAGAGATACTATTACTGACCCAGCCCAGACCACACCCCCTTTTTTGGCTACATGCCAAACACAGTATCTCTCTGTAGGGAAGCCTGATGAACTGATGCCCATGCTTTGGCACATTGATTCTTTGATTATAAAACCAAGGAGTCCTCATCTCTGCAGGCACACACCACCTGCTTCTCAGGGTAGGCATGCCATTTTAGGGGAGTTTTAGAATTTCTTTTCTTCAAAAATGAATACACTAGTATGAAAAGACATGGAAGAAAATTACTCATTTCCCCATCTCACTCACAAAAGCTCTGTTTGGTGTCTTTGTTTTCTTCATGTCTTAATCGTCGTTTTCAGCAGCCCATGATTAATGCATAGGGGCCATCTACACCCCAGATTTCTACTTTTCAGAGAAGGCTGATGCAGTCAGAGACTTAGAACTGAAACAGACCTTAAGGACTGACAGTCCATCCTCTTATTATTATTTTTTAAATTTTTATTTATTTATTTGACAGAGAGAGCACAAGCATGGGGAAACAGCAGGCAGAGGGAGAAGTAGAGGGAGAAGCAGTCTCTCTGCCGAGCAGGAACCCTGATGCAGGTCTTGATCCCAGGACCCCGGGAGCATGACCTGAGCTGAAGGCAGACACAACCTACTGAGCCACCCAGGTGCCCCAGTCCATCCTCTTTTACAGAGGGGGGAGACTGGCCTGAGTTATACGTGTCATGAATGACAGAATCAGGACCAGGAGCTGCTCTCCTGGCTCTCAGTGCACCTTTCACAATCACATAACTTAAGGAGAAGGCATTTTCTTACAAAGTTAGGTGTTTTTTTTTTTTTTTTTTCCAATTTTAGGTTATTTTTTCATTTTATTTAGCTGTGGTACTACTGGACTAGTAAAATCAGTACAATTTCACATTTTTTTCCTAAGAATATTTTATTTTATTTTTTAAAAAGATTTATTTATTCATGATAAACAGAGAGAGAGACAGAGAGAGAGAGAGAGAGAGAGAAAGAGAGAGGCAGAGACACAGGCAGAGAAGAAGCAGGCCCCATACTGGGAGCCCGGTGCAGGACTCGATCCCGGGACTCCAGGATCACGCCCTGAGCCAAAGGCAGGAGCTAAACCTCTGAGCCACCCAGGGATCCCCTCCTAAGAATATTTTAGACTAAGTTGGAAAATCCTTAAAAAGAAAATTAAATTTTTTCTTAGGGGAGTAGTATGTTCTTTGTGGGTCATGTTATGAGATCTCAAATACATGATTATTAGTTTTCCAATCCTGCCTTGCTGAGAATGTGGACTACTCTAATTAGTAAAGTAATCATTATTCAAATAAGGCAAACAGATATCACAATAACACTGAGAAGCTTCTTCCCATTTGGGTAGTTTTTTTTCTGTTTTTTTTTTTTTTTCAAAGATTTTATATTTAAGTTCTCTCTACATCAACATGGTGCTTGAACTCACAACCCTGAGATCAAGTGTCACGTGCTCCACTGACTGAGCTAGCCAGGCACCTCTGGGTAGTTTTCTGAGTCATATTAATGTTGTTTCTTTATGCAGGCCCTATTCACGGTGACTATTTAAAACCATTTAAGAGATGTTTCAGCTTAATTTACTCTCTTTAAATTACTGCTAGACCTGAAAGAGATTTTCAAAAAATAGTTGTTGATTGAATGATAGAATATACAGAACATTATAGTGCCTGCTTATGAGTATATTAAGATTTAAAAGGTAACACAATGTTATGCTCTTCCATAATTATATTAGAATACCCATCTGTTAATTACTCAGTCTCGTTTTAGTCAGAGTGAGATTCATATTTGTTTGAAATCAAGATAAATATGAATACATGTCACATGTAATTCATCTATACAAATGCTGTTTGTAAAAGCAATAAACACATCATTAGATTGGGTGTTGTTTAATTACATTTTTTAGAAATCTTGACTACAATACAGAGGACCTCTGATTCTATCCTTAATGTGTAATAATCAGTTTCTCCTGATCTAGTGAGAGCATCTTTTCATTCTAGACATTAAACTATAGTGATATATTGGAAGAAATTAGTTCTGGTGGCTTTGAGTGGTTTCAGCAAGAATAATTGGGACACTGTTCCAAAGAGCCTGCACTCTCTAGCTCAGAAACAAATGGCTGCATGTGTGACATTTCTAAATGGTGACATCTTCAAGGAACCCTCCGGCTGATTTCTTATTTTAAGTTTCAGGTTATATTGGGAAAAAAGAAAACAGAAAAGAGAAGTTGGGTGTTAATATTTCTAATATGAAGAGACAAAGACTTCAAATAAAGATATCACTTACTTTAAACAGATCTAAGAGGAAATGCAAAAATAATGGTCAAGGAAACCTCAATACAGTGAATAGCTGCTGTCCTTGTTGTAAATTCCACTTTTTAAGGTCTTGGATGCCTTTAACTGGTTCCATTTAGGGAGAAAGCACAAGCGAATATCTCTTGCTGTAAACAAAGCAACAGATTTAAGTTAATGCTAATGTGTTCACAGCCAGAGCCAAAAGCTTTTCAGGGTTATTATAACACACTGGGCTCTTAGCCCATCCATCTAAATGTCTAAAGTAGACTAAAGTTATGGATCAGCCCATTGTATACACCATCCCACATGAGAGCCAGATGCTACTGTTTACTGTGCTAGTAACTTTGCCAGCTTCAATGTGAAATCTGAGATTACTGTTTGGGGTCAATGGAAGTTATAGATTGATTTCTTTGATCATGAATTTAAGCTCCTACACTCCAGTCTGTTTTGATTAATTCTGATTTTTTAGAACAATCTCTTAAACTTAATTTACACCCAACTGTCTAAACTGTTTAGATGGAGGGCTTCCTCATGAAAACTGTGTTTATTTATTATCTTTTGGGTCTTTGGGTTTGATGTAGGTCTTCAGGATATTTTTTCCCTTTATCTTGAGCATGGAAAAGAAGTCATGAAGTTCTGTTGCACAACACCATACTTGAAAATATCAATCATCACAACACAACTTTTGAGAAGATTTGGTAGAAAAATATATATGTGGAAAATGATTTAGGAAAAGATTATCCACTGTCCTCTGTCAAAAAGAACATTCCATCATTTAAGACCTAGTATTGGGTTTTATTGACATTGTTAGATCTTTGTTCCTTAGTTTTAATCTTAATTTGATTTGTGCCTTTTGTATGAGATTAAGCTGGTTTTTGAGGAAGTATCAAAAGTAATAATAATAACAACAATAGCAACTGGCATATGCTGAGCACTTCCCATATGCTAGACCCTTCATAACCTTCCATTTATTTATGGACATTTCACAGATGGTAAGGTGAACTTGCACTAAAGCTCATGACTTGTCAGCTCAGATTCCAACCAGGTCTTCCTAAGTCTAAAGCTCTATCTATAACTTATGCTATTGTTTCAAGTATAGATTTCCATAGAGTTGTGCACACAAACATAAAGGTTGTGACAAAGACCTTTTTATCTATAACACACAGATTTGGGGAGGGGTTATATTCTCTCCTTATAGCTAAGGAGAGAATGCCTTTATTTTTGATAAGATTTCATTGTGTCAATA
The DNA here is from genome assembly GCF_018345385.1 of Vulpes lagopus. NCBI lineage: Eukaryota > Metazoa > Chordata > Mammalia > Carnivora > Canidae > Vulpes > Vulpes lagopus. Next base: position 108,595,804 of record NC_054829.1, read on the forward strand.
AATTGTGGTGTGATATGGTTAAAAGAAATGGCAAATGCTTAGGAGTAATAATTGCCTGCTATATCTGCTATAAGTACCTAGAAGACAGTCCCCACAGCAAGTTCCCAATGAAAATATCATAATTCAACAAAAATTTGTAGTATAGGACCTTATTCTTAAAAGCACAGTTCTTTTAACTATCCAATACATGGTAGCTTTGTAGTCAGTTTAACTTGCAGTGAAATAATTAGGGATTTCCTAAAAGTAATCAGTGTAACTTAATGCCCTAATAAAAATATTTCACAGAACACTTTGATTAGAAGTCTGAAAAAGCACAGTATCATATTTATTATGTTTTCCTCCTTTTGCACATCAGTTCATTTTCCCTAACTTGAGTAGTTAATTATCCACTTACCTTAGACTTCTATTTGTTTTAAGATTTTATTTATTTATTTGAGAGAAAGAGCATGCATGAGCAGGGGGTGGGGCAGAGGGTGTAGCAGACTCCCCAAGGGGCAGGGAGCCCCATTCAGGACTCAATCCAAGGACCCCAGGATCATGACTTGAGTCAAAAACAGACATGCCCAACTGACTGAGCCACCCAGGCTCCCACCTTAGACTTCTTTAATGCTCCTTGAGAGAAGGGCTGTTTTATCACCTTTGTCTTCCTAGAAATGAGCACAGGGATTGGTGTAGGATGTTCTTTATTCTCAAAATTGCCATCTGCCATGAGGCCCACCTCTTTAAAGGTGTAAGTTTAGTGGTTGAAGCTCAAAGTAGGATTTCTTTGACATTTGAAGAGAACACATTGTGGAAAAACAGAACAAAAAACAGAAAACAAAATGTAAATAATCCAAACTGACTTGCTTGTGTCTTGTTTTTTAGCAAAGCAGTTTCACAGATCCTTTCATGCTAATCAGACTATCCATTGTTGTGGTTTTTGTTTGTGACACTTAAAAGTATACCCTTGAATGTAGTATTCAAGTGCTAATGAAAAAAATAGGTTCTAAAAGTTTCACATGATTAGATCTTTTCTCATCTTGGTGTTGGAATATCAATGTCTTAATTCATAATTTTTCCTTATATCTTAATATTATTGGGGTTCAAAAATTTTTATTTATTTTTAAAAATTTAAAAAATATTTTATTTATTTGAGAGAGAGAGAGAGAGAGAAAGAGAGTGCACAGTGGGAAAGGGGGAAGGAGAAGCAGATTCCACTCTGAGCAGGGCTCCATCCCATGATCCTGGAGACCATGACCTGAATCAAAGGCAGATGCTTAACCCACTGAACCACCCTGGAACCCCTATCATTGGGTTTTATAATAATGGAAACATTATACCATCCCTAATGAAGAATAAAGGTGTGTTGAGAGTAGATTTTGCATCATTTTACAGTCATACGATTATTTTGTTTTACTCAGAAAGGACTATTGTTCCTTCACATTGTACATTTTATGCTTATGAAAATTTTGTTGATATCATATATAAAAAATATTCTTTCTCGTTGTAAAGTTACTTGTAGAATAATACTGCAGAATTTTAAACACCTCATTCTGGTATTGTATGGTATTCACTTTCAGAATAAATGGAATTCTGTAAGAACATTTGGCTCAGATGTTACTAAAAATAATTGTTGCTCTAAAATCTCACAGGGAATAACATTCCATGGTTTTCTACTTGTTATGCATTTTTGCTTTGTTTCCATTTGAGATTGAAAAGAGGAAATCTTAAAAAAAAAGAAAAGAGGAAATTTAGAAGAAATATTTTAAAAGGAAAAAAAAAGGAAATGTATGGGTGCCTTTTTTTTTTTAAAGATTTTATTTATTTATTCATGAGAGACACACAGAGAGAGGCAGAGACACAGGCAGAGGGAGAAGCAGGCTTCCTAAGGAAAGCCTGGTGTGGGACTCAATCCTCAGACCTGGGATCACACCCTGAGCTAAAGGAAGACACTCAACTGCTGAGCCACTCAGGCGTCCCATATGGGTGCTTTATAAGCTCCCAGTATGCTGCCTCAGTTAAATCTACATTGTTGCTGTAAACAGACAACTATATACTTGTTTTTAGGCACTAACATATTTAAATTCTTTAAAATTTACTTTAGAAAAAGCAAATCTTCCTAAAGATAGCTAGCATAGTATATGTTAGTTAATCTATACTTAGCTAGACCAAGTAGGTTGGAAGGACAGAAAATGATCTGTAGTACTTACATTGTGAGGTAAATCTCATTTGGACATGGAACAGTTTTTTGTTTTTTTCTTTTAAAGATTTTATTTATTTATTCATGAGAGACACACAGAGAGAGGCAGAGACATAGGCAGAGGGAGGAGCAGGCTCCTTGAGGGGAGTCTGATGTGGGACTTGATTCCAGGATCCCAGGATCACTACTGAGCCAAAGGCATATGTTCAACCCGTGAGCCACCCAGGTACCCCTCTCTGGAGTATTTTATTTTTAAAAAATATTTTAAAATTGTATTTATTTATTCATAAGAGACACACAGAGAGAGGCAGAGACACAGGCAGAGGGAGAGGCAGGCTCCATGCAGGGAGCCTGATGTGAGACTCGATCGTGGAACTCCAGGATCACGCCTTGGGCCGAAGGCAGGCACTTAACCGCTAAGCCACCCAGGTGTCTGTGGAGTATTTTGATATAAATCCTAGATATCATGTAATTTTACCTATAAATACTTTAGTGTGTATTTCTAAGACATAAAGACTTATCAATAAATCACAATACCATTTTCACATCTCTGAAAATTAAAAGTAATTCTTTCTTTTAAAAAAGGTTTATTTATTTTAGAGGAAAAAAAGAGAGAGAGAGCACAAGTGGGGACGAGGAGAAAGGGAGAGGGAGAAAGAGAGAGAGAGACTCCCAATCAGACTCCCTGCTGAGTGTAGAGCCCACCATGGGGCTCCATCCCAGGACCTTGAGATCATGACCTGAGCTGAAAACAAAAGTTGGCCCCTTAACTGACTGAGCCACCCAGGCACCCCAACAATAATTCTTAGTATAATCCAAAATCCAGCCTATTTTCCAGTTTACTTGATTTTCTCAAAAGTATCTTTTTATAGTTGTTTTGTTTGAATAACGAGTCACATTGGGTTCACATATGATATTGATCACATATGATTTTAAACTTTAATCCCTCTTTTCCTTAAAAAAGTCATTCATTTATTTAAAAAAACTAGATTTTTGGGATCCCTGGGTGGCACAGCAGTTTAGTGCCTGCTTTTGGCCAGGGGCGCGATCCTGGAGACCTGGGATCGAGTCCCACGTCGGGCTTCTGGTGCATGGAGCCTGCTTCTCCCTCTGCCTGTGTCTCTGCCTCTCTCTCTCTCTCTATCTTAAAAAAAAAAAAATAAAAAAACTAGATTTTAAAAAAGATTTTATATTTTTATTCATGAGAGACACACAGAGAGAGGGCAGAGACACAGGCAGAGGGAGAAGCAGGGTCCATGCAAGGAGCCTGATGTGGGACTCGATCTGGGGACTCTGGGATCATGACCTGAGCCAAAGGCAGACCCTCAACCACTGTGCCACCCAGGCACCCCTAAAAATCTAGATTTTTATCCTGTAGAAGACCCCACTTTCTGTGTTTGACTGTCTCCTCCAGGTACTATTCCGCTTGTTCCTCTATTCCTTGTATTTGAGGCTTGATGAAATTCATGATGAATATTTTTGGCAAGAATTCTTTCTAAGTGCTTCTTGTTTAAGTGGTTCTTGTTTTCTTGCTGTATCACTTTGGAAGGCTCATACATCTCATGTTTCATTTTGAGTGATCCTAAGATTGAGCAGAGGGCTTGGGTGGTATCAGTCTGATTTGCCTGTATAAAGTTTCCCATTAATGTTTCACCTAATGTTTTTGGCATCCAGTGATTCTTTTTGCTTTAGTCCTTTATTCCATTAAGGGTTGCAAAATGACTTTCTAATTCATTCATTTTGCATTTATTACCTGGGATTGTTTTTTTAAAGTTTTTAAAATTTATTTTATTTTTTATTAAATATTTTATTTATTCATTCATGAGAGACACAGAGAGAGAGAGGCAGAGACACAGGCAGAGAGAGAAGCAGGCTCCACGCAGAAAGCCCAATGTGGGACTCGATCCCGGGACTCCAGGATCATGCCCTGGGCCAAAGGCAGGCACCACACCGCTGAGCCACCCAGGAATCCCCACCTGGGATTGTTCAACGAAGACACTTCCCTCATCAAATTTTGATTAGTCTAAATAGAGTTGGTTCATTCTTCTTAAAGACCATATAGCATTTTATTGTACCCTAATTTGGTCTCCTATGGATGGATATTTAGAATTTTTAAAAAATTAAGCTCTACTGCCAATGTGGGGCTCAAACTTATGACCCCAAGATCAAGAGTCACATGCTCTACTGACTGAGCCAACCAGGCAGCCCTTAGAATGTTTCTTTTGCTATTTCTTTAAATATTTTTTTTCTAACTGCTTTACCTTGTATACTTATGTATTTATAGTGAGTAGTAAAACTATGGAATTTTAAGAGAGTTATATTTTAATTGAAAAATTCTTGCATTTTTACTTTCTGTATGTTAGCTTAGTATAAATGCGAGAGAGTCAGACAGACCTGTATTTTAACCCTGGATCACTTATTAATCATAGGACCTTGGACAAGTTACTTATTCTTTCTAAGTCTCTTATATTGGGAATAACAATAATATCTGACTCCGAGATTGTTTTAAGAATTAAATAAAATAGGGCAGCCTAGGTGGCTCAGTGGTTTAGCGCCGCCTTCAGCCCAGGGCCTGATCCTGGAGACCCGGGATTGAGTCCCGCGTCAGGCTCCCTGCGTGGAGCCTGCTTCTCCCTCTGCCTGTGTCTCTGCCTCTCTCTCTCTTTCTCTCTCTCTCTCTGTGTCTCTCATGAATGAATGAATGAATGAATGAATAAATAAGTAAATAAATAAATAAATCTAAAAAAATCCTTGGTATAGTGCCTATCATACAGTGTTGAATAAGATGAAAATTTTTGTTAATATTTGAGGATTAATTGAAATAACACGTGCAAAGTCCATTGTACAGGACCTTATAAATAGATGCTAAATAAGTAAGGCACTCTTCTCCCTTTCTTCACTTTTTCCCAGTAATGAAGATTATTCTTTCTCCCAATCATTTTCAGGAATAAAAAAGAAAGAAAGAAAGAAAGAAAGAAAGAAAGAAAGAAAGAAAGAAAGAAAGAAAGACAGCTGCCCTGAGCTTTTTGCTGAGAGAAATCATTCTGTAATTCTCCTATTAGTCTTTCTGGAGACCCTCCAGGTATTGTTTGGGTCACAGCTTCTTATCCCAGGAAACCTTCTTGCATATTGAGGATGCTAATTTTCAGACTGTCTCAGTCCAGAAAGGACCAGATAGAATGCAAACCACACTGCATTTTAACCTTGAGCTGTGGAAATAGTGTTCTTCCTCTCTGCCTTGCCCTCTCTGCCTCATCCATAGTTTCCAGTTCAGTTTTAGGATTAAAAAGTTAGCCTGATGTAACTCTGTGTCTGTTTTATTCCCTGTCCTCTGTCTAAATTCAGTGTGGGAATTAAAACTAAAAAGTATTGGGGGGCCTGGCTGGTTTAGTCAGTGGATCGTGTGACTCTTGATCTTGGGGTTTTGAGTTCAAGCCCCACACTGGATGTGGAGATTACTTAAAAAAAAAAAACAACTAAATAGAATCATGACAAATTAATCTTTCCATCAAATCATGGCATTTGCCTGAAAATTGATTAATTTTTTCTTTTTTTAAAATATTTTATTTATTTATTCATGAGAGACACAGAGAATGAGAGAGAGAGGCAGAGACACAGGCAGAGGGAGAAGCAGGCTCCATGCAGTGAGCGCAATGAGGGACTTGATCCTGTGATCCCAGAATCATGTCCTGAGCCCAAGGCAGAAGCTCAACTGCTGAGCCACCCAGGTGTCCCTTTTTTTTCTAGCAACACATGAGAATTACTACTTCATCTGCTCTCTTGGTATTTCTCTTTTCCATATATTCCTTATATTTGAAACATCTTAAGGCCTTAGCTTTATTGCTCTACTTTCCTCTATCAAATCATGGTCACTCTTTCCTCTTTCCCCTGTGGACTTTTCTAACATCCCCTCTTCTTACTTTCTGCCTACATCCTATAACCTTTCAATTCTTTTTTTTTTTTTTTAAATTCATGAGAGACACACACACACAGAGAAAGGCAGACACATGGGCAGAGGGAGAGGCAGGCTCCCTGAGGGGAGCCCAATGTGGGACTCCATCTTGGGACCCCGGATTCATGCCCTTAGTCAAAGGCAGACGCTCAATTGCTGAGCTACCCAGGCGTCCTTAACTTTTCGATGTTTAGTAGTACCATATGTCTGTGAAGTGAGGAAATATTTTGCACCACTCCTTATCTGTGATTGGATAAAGCTTTCTTGCCATTATCTTATTTCTTTTTCCCGTGTTCCTATGTAATCCTCACAAGCTCTGTACTTTTGTTCACTGATCCCAAGGTTTTAGGTATACAGAATGCAAAATGGTTAAGTGATTTGAAAAGTTGTGTTGAAGATAATAACATAGAGCCAGCAATGCAGACTTGAAAGAACACTTGGCTCTCTGATGTTCAGGATCAGGCTGTTTTTCAATGAAATCTGCTGAAGGGGCACATACATATTTTATTTTATTTATTTATTTATTTTTTTCACATACATATTTTAGTAACAGCCTGGTCATTCTAATGATAATCATCTATTTTGATAGAAGGATATCATGAACATGGGCTGAGTCTTTAAAGAGTGATGATACTACATATTTTGACAAATTTGAATGACTTCTTCAGTATTAAAAGGTGGTTTGGTTAAAATAAATGCTATTTGGGGGGATGCCTGGGTGGCTCAGTCAATTAAATATCTGACTCTTGATTTTAACTCAGGTCATGATCTTGAGGGTCATGAGATCAAGCCCCATGGAGCCTGCTTAAGATTTTCTCCCTCTCCCTCTGTCTCCTCCCTTCCACTCTCTCTCTAAAATAAATGAATAAATCTTAAGAAGCAGATAAATGCTGTTTGGTGTATTAATTAAGATTTGGAGCATCACAAATTCTCATAGAATGGCACTACTCCTTAAGTAATAAGTTGCAGTATAAAGCAGAGGGAGGGGATCCCTGGGTGGCGCAGCAGTTTGGTGCCTGCCTTTGGCCCAGGATGCCATCCTGGAGACCCGGGATCGAATCCCACGTTGGGCTCCTGGTGCATGGAGCCTGCTTCTCCCTCTGCCTGTGTCTCTGCCTCTCTCTCTCTCTCTATCTCTCTCTCTGTGATGCCTATCATAAATAAGAAAAAATAAAAATAAATAAAATAAAGCAGGGGGAAAAGATCAAGCACCGGGAGGCTGCTTATTTCTCCAATTATCTTAGGATTAACTCATGATGAGATCAGATTTCAATAACCAACTTTCATATGATCCATGTCTGCTCTTCATCTTGGGTATAGAGATTATTAGTGTTTTGATTAAAGGGTGGCTTAAAAATTATATGTAATAGTTGAAATTTTCTCTTGCTCATTCTCAGTGCCTGGGACTGCTTCAGGGGGAAAACCTCTTAAAAATGCCTGTTTCTGATATTTCTTTGCTAGTTTTGCACTCCGCTGTATGTTGGGCAATGGATTGTTGTTCCCAATCTATGAATGAAAGTATTTCTCCTCTTACTCTCACATTTTCATTCAACAGTAATTTCTTAAGCAACTATTATGTTCTCGGCCTGGTGCCTCATGCTGCAGGTACAAAGAGGAGTAAGACATGGCCCCAGTGTAACGGCTGCCTCTAGAGCAAGCATCTCTGACTGGCACAAACTGTGTTCACTCTGGGGCCATCCTATGGTCTCTCTTGGCCCCCTACATCAACTTTGAATAAGAATCTTGGAATAGGCTTAGGAATCTGCATTTTTGTCAAATGATTCTTAGGCATTGTGGCACAGAGCATGATAGGAGTCAGGTGGTACATGGGAAGAGTAGCAGTGAGCATACGATATATTGCTTCTTTTAGAGAGAGCTTTCTACTCAGCATTAACATTTCTGGGAGGCTCTTCAGGAGGGAAATACCTTCCTGGCTCCAAGAAGCTTCCACTGGAGGAGGCAGGCTGAAGGGCTAGAGGAAAGGAATGTGTGAATTCTGTCTTGAAAGTCATGGTCCTGGATTGAGGGCCAATGTTCTGGGTTGAGAGGATAAGAGCCAAGGATTTGGATCCCTAGAAGATTCGTAATTTTGCTCCTGCAGTGTCTAAGAGGGAGGACATAGCCAACAGTTAATATTGTGAGGATTCATTTAAGAGAGATAAATGCAGAGATGAAACTATAAGAGCTAAAAAAAAAAAAAAGAAACTATAAGAGCTAACACATATACAATGTCTTGCTATGCATAGCTTCAGTTTCAAGCACTTTATATGTTCATTCATTCAATCCTAACAACAATTTTATGAGATTAATGCCAGTCCTATCATCTTTGTTTTATAAATGAAGAAACAGAGAGGTTATGTAATACTCAAAGTCCACTAGCAGAGCCAGGATTTCAACACAGATAGGTGTGGAGCAGAATATAAACTCATTACCACTGCCTTCCGCTGCCTCTCAGAAGCATTATCACTGGAAATGGTAAAAGCAGAAGCACACATCTTTCATACTCTTCTACTTGAGTGTTGACTTCTTTCAGCTTGTCACCCAATAATACCCATCCTTCCTCATGGGCCACGCAAAGAACATTTGTGGAAACCCTGACAATTGCCCTCTTAAATGCCGTGATGCCTGGTTTCTTCTGTTATAGAGAAGAGATTACATGCGTCTTTTTATTGTTACCTTATAATCTAGATGCATGTGAAAATCCTCTTTACAGTAGATCTGGTCCTTCATTGCCTGGAGTGAAGACTGGTTGCACTATTTTTAGAGACAAACCCGCAACATCTTAGCCTTTAAGCAAGTGTGTGATGTTAAAAAGAAAGAAAGAAAGAAAGAAAGAAAGAAAGAAAGAAAGAAAGAAAGAAAGAAAGAAAATTTGCAGTGCCTATTTAGAAGGATGAAGAACTTTTCAGTCTTTTACGTTTGATTTTAAGATAGAATTGGGTATCTAAAGGCTTTTGTGTGTGTAGTCAGTAATGTGGTAATTATTAACAAATTACAGAGAAAGACATTTTAATTGCACTTGAACTTCTGACATGAAGAGTTGTTTAACTTGAATTATTTTTCAGGAGGTATATTACTTTGCATCTTGTACCAGATGATGGAGACCCAGTTTAGACACTGATCTAAAGATGCCCTGAATCAGAAGCAAGTCAGTGAGCTATGAGATGGCTCTTTTTTTTCCTTCTTTTCCCCTGCAGTATGAAGAGCAAGAGGGCTGCCATTGGAAATTTTGCTTCAGCCTGGCAACTTAACCTTTTTCTCTTTGTTGCAAAAGTTATACCTACAAAACATTATCTTATTGACCAAATCATTCTCAGATATAGGTTTGTTACATAAACACTTATTCTTTTACTCAACCAATACCCTCGCCTATCTGTGCTAGCTCTGGTTAGATTTACTGTAGGTCATGGTTATTTTTGGCTATGAAAAGATGCATCAACCTCTCATAACTCAGGAATCACTATAGACTCTACTGAATATACAAATCCCAATGATTTTCATTAGTTTCAATGTAATTATTATTATTATTTTTTTCAATGTAATTATTTTTGATTAAAAATAGTATGTGCTTCTTGGGTACTTGGGTGGCTCAGTCAGTTAAGTGTCTGCCTTTGCTTAGGTCATGATCCCAGGGTCTTGGGATTGAGTCCTGAGTTGGCTCAGGGAGTCTGCTTTTTCCTTTGCCCCTCCTTCCACTCATTCTCTCTCTTAGATAAAAATAAATCTTAAAAAAATAGTATGTGCTTTTTTTTAAGGTTTTATTTATTTATGCATGAGAGACACAGAAAGAGAGGCGGAGACACAGGCAGAGGGAGGAGAAGCAGACTCTATTCAAGGAGCCCGATGTGGTGGTACTTAATCCCAGGAATCTGGATCATGCCCTGAGCCAAAGGCAGATGCTCAACTGCTGAGCCACCCAGGTGTCCTTAGTATGTGCTTCTTTAAAAAAAATCGATAGAAGACATGTTTTAAGTAAAAGGTGAACAGCCCTCACCTCAAATTATTTTCAATGTCAGCAGACATCTGGTGCTTCTTTAAAATAACATTCCTGGGGATCCCTGGGTGGCTCAGTGGTTTAGTGCCTGCCTTCGGCCCAGGGCATGATCCTGGAGTCCTGGGATCGAGTCCCACGTCAGGCTTCCTGCATGGAGCCTGCTTGTCTCTCTGCCTCTCTCTCTGTCTCACATGAATGAATAGATAAAATCTTTAAACACACACACACACACACATACACACATTCCCACTGAAGAAAGCAATAGCTTCAACTTGTGATGACTAGAGTTAATGATTCCTGAGTAATTTCTTTATTTTTAACTACTCAGAGATTATGTTAGTTTATTATTGCTCCTGTAACAAATTTCCACAAATTTGGCGGCCAACACAAAAATATTACTTAGTATTCTGGAGATCAGAGGTCCCCAAAGTGTGTTTTACTGGGCTGAAACCAAGGTGTTGGCAGGATTGTGGTTCCTCTGAAGTCTCTAGGGGAGGATTTGTTTCTTTGCTTTTTTGAAATTCTAGAGGCTACCTGTATTTCTTGGCTCCTGATGCCATCCTCTGTATCCAAAGAACATCACTCCAGCCTCTGGTTCTGTCACCACATAGACTTCTTCCTTGTTGACCCTCTTGTCTCTTTATAAGAATCCTACCTGGATGATCTTTCCATTTCAAAGTCCTTAGTTTAATCACATGAGGAAAGTCCCTTTTGCCATATGTGGTAACATTTACAGGTTTTTAGGATTAAGATGTGGACATCTTTGGGAAGAGGGCATTATTAAGTCTACTGTAGAGATGTATGACTCTGCTAAGGGATTAATATTAAATTAGCATTTCTCCTTCAACTCTTCTTTCTGTTTTCATCCAACTACCAGGAGCTCCATTGTGATCTTGGATTTGATTTATCTGAGAATACCTGACAGTGATGTGAAGAGGGTCCTAGATCAACATTCTCCAAACTGAAGCTCATATTATGGTGCATAAAATGTTAAGAGATACTCTATGTTAAAAAATGTTCTGCATCAAATAAGATTTAAGAACATTGCATGGTCCATCCCACCAACTTTTATCTTTAATATACATTAGCTTGTGAGAAATGTACTGAGAATTCTTGCTATTGTCTGTGATTCCAAATGTGTTTTATAATGAAATCTTTTATTTCCCTTTGTTTCTTTTCTTTCTTTTTTAAAAGAATGGCTATTGATGATCTTCTCAAGAAAACCAATGTAAGGGTAGGAGTCATCACTATATCCAGTGTAATGGTAGGAGCCATCACTATATTCTTTGTGGTGCCTGCCTCAGTGCTTTCCCCCCCAGTGTTTGTCAATGGATGACTCACTGAATGAATGGATGAATTAACTTAGGATGGAAATATCAGGTGTGGACTACAATCACCCATCAGTTGATATACCCATTTAAATCCTTCCCTAATTTGTGGAAACTCACAAGGATATATATAAAGTAAGGAAAAAGCTAAATTAACAATAGGTAAGATAACTAAGACAAAGGAAGGATAAGGGTTAGAAACTAAAATGGTTTTAGGAGTGAACCTAGTTCTGAAAAACATATGCCATAAAATTTAATGCATTTGTAAGGGGAGGACATTAACTTGTACTCAGCTTACTAAGAGCCTATGAAGAAAGCAGTTGGTTTTTTGATTTTCAATATCTAGATAATTTTAATGTCAGTTGCTCACATGAAACAGCTATTCCTACAATGAGGATCAGAGAGAAATTAATCCCATTGGATATCAGAAGGAGTTTACTGTTTAATATGAAGAATGATATATTCAATTCATCTTTATACTAAACACAGCAATGCATTTCAGAATTTCTTATATTACCCTTGGCTTATACTGATAGCATCCCTACCATCATGGCATAACCAAATAAGGAATTCAGCTGTAGAAAAGGATAAGCAGTGGTTCAAGAAATCCTGTTACGCTAACAAAATTGCAAAATAGCTATCAAACTTTTTTTTTTCAAAATTTCTAATTAGCAATTAATGTGGGTATAAAATTTCACTAGTAGGGAAAAGAAACTAGTATGGGAACATGCAACATCTATTGCCTAATTGTTAGGATCAATAAATTATAATTGATCTTTATAATCAGGGATCCCTGGGTGGCGCAGTGGTTTGGCGCCTGCCTTTGGCCCAGGGCGCGATCCTGGAGTCCCGGGATCGAATCCCACATCAGGCTCCCGGTGCATGGAGCCTGCTTCTCCCTCTGCCTGTGTCTCTGCCTCTCTCTCTCTCTCTGTGACTATCATAAATAAATAAAAAAATTAAAAAAAAATGAATGATCTTTATAATCAATTATCTGAAGATGGGGCTCAAATATTGGTGACCGTCATTTACTTAAGGTGTTTTTTTTCCCTTTGTATAAACTACTACAGAATGCAACAAATAGGACTAGTTGTTGAACAACAGAGAAAAGTCAGTTAACATAGAATATATTTCTTCCTTAGGTTGCAATTTAAGTTCCTTTCAATAGAAGGAAACTGACTCTAGTGAGAATTCACAGATACCAATTATCCCAGAAAACGATGACTTAAAAGGAAGGTGTGAGAATAGAAACCAATTAAAGAAGGGCAGGCACCTGGAGCCCTCTCTAGGGAAAGGGAAAGTTAGATGGAAGTGCTCTAACTGCAGGGATGTGATAGATGGAAATAGCACGTCTCCTGGGAAATTAACTGACACTCACTCCCCTTCTTATGTGCCTGTGTGGATTGCATACTGCCAACATGTCACAGAGGCACCACCAGTGTCACTTTGGAGGTATCTGTCAACATCCATCAATTTACTGAAAAGAGTTTATAAGAATGTGGGATTCCCAAAAGTTATTTTTAAATCTTGGGAATTTTCTTGGAATGTGGAGGTTCTAAGGTTAGGATAAAAACTTGCCCTCATCTCCTTGACCTGACTTCCAGTGTTGGGGCTGACAAGGGTGCCCAGCCAGATCTAGGATGGCAAATGAAGCTTCTTATTTGGTTTCTAACTCCTTTGAGTCACCATGACTTTACATTGACTCACATTTAAGGGTTTTGTTAAGTCTATGTAAGAAATTGTAATCCTGACTTGCAAAATGCTTTTTTTCCCCCATCTCTCTTATTCCCTTTATTTTTGTATTTTTAAAAAAGATTTAATTTATTTATTTAAGAGAGAGAGAGATAGCAAGAGAGAGAATAAGGGGGGACAAGAGGGAGAAGCAGGCTCCCCACAAACAGGGAGCCTGACATGGGGCTTCATCCCAGGACCTTGGGATCATGACTTGAGCTGAAGGCAGATGCTTAACTGAACCACCCAGGTGCCCCTCTTCCTATTAACTCTCTTTCTTTCTTTTTTTTTTTTTTTTAAGATTTTATTTGACAGAGAGAGAGCATAAGCAGGGAGAGTGGCAGGCAGAGGGAGACGGAGAAGCAGGCTTCCCTGGAACAGGGAACCAGATGTGGGGCTCCATCCCAGGACCCTGGGATCATGATCTGAGCTGAAGGCAGATGCTTAACCAACTGAGCGACCCAGGCATCCCTTCCTATTTACTCTTAATAGGCCATCTACCTCTACAACTTCACTGACTTTGTTGTGGCAAAAGTTACCAAATCTATTAGCTTCTTTTTAATCCCCCTTCTAGTTTTCCCCTGCCCTATTTACATTTCTGAACCAGGCTTTTTGTCTGAAGCATTCTCCTCTCTCTTAATCTCCTCCTACATCTGTGGCTGTTTCTTTTTAATCTGTTGAATGGAACTTAACTCACTTTTTAGAGATTGTTATTTGTAATTGTGCTCCTCTAAGTTTTTTCTCCCTTCTTTTCCTGACTGATCTCATTCATCCTGAGGTTTCAACTATGTGCAGATGACTCCTGCATTAGTTAGAGTAAGGATGTGCTACTGTAACAACAAGGCAGATAGGTGATTCTGCTCCATGAGTCGCTCAATTTTCTTCTCTCTTGTTGCCCTACCATCCTCTAAGGTGTTGTCATTATCTGCACCATCCAAAATAGTTCAGTAGCACCATGTCTGTGTTTCAACATCCAGGAATCGAAGGTAACAATTTCCTTATAAGGAAGTGAAAAGAAGTTGTACATGACATGTCTGCTTCAATTACATTGTGAGGATGCAGTCACCCGACCACATGTAGCTTCAAGGGAAGCTGGGAAATGAATGGCTATGTATTCTGTAAAAACTACCTGGTTTTTTTTTTTTTTTAGGTTTATTTATTTATTTTAGAGAGAGAGAGAGGGAGAGAGCGAGGGGCAGGAGGAGGCAAAGGCAGAGGGAGAGAGAAACTCATAGAGGACTCCACGCTGTTTGCAGAGCCTGATGTGGGGCTCTATCTCATGACCCTGACATTAGGACCTGAGCTGAAATCAAGAGTCATGATGCTTAACTAACTGCACCACCCAGGCACCTCAGTAAAAACTGTTTTGATAAGCATGAGGAAGAATAAAAGGAGGGATATGGGGGCAAAAGTAAGGGTTTCTGCTAAAATACCTTCAGACCCACTCTTTGATTTTCCAGGTTCATGTATCTGTCTACTCTGTGAGGTCTTCTGCCTTTTTTAGTGGTTCATTAGATTTAAAAAAAAATAGCTTTAGGGTGCCTGGCTGGCTCAGTTGATAGAGCATATGACTCTTGATTTCGAGGTTATGAGTTTAAGCCCCGCATTGGATGTAGAGTTTATTTTTAAAAAGTAAAAATAAAAATATCAGCTTTATTGAGGCATAACTGTTGTATAAAATTGTTAAAATATTTAAAATGAACATCATGGTGATTTGATATACATATATGTTGTGAAAGGATTTCCCTTTTTTAAAGATTTTATTTATTTATTCATGAGAGACACAGACAGAAAGAGGCAGAGACATAGGTAGAGAGAGAAGTAGGCTCCATGCAGGGAGCCTGATGCGGGCCTCGATCCCTGGACCCAGGATCACGCCCTGAGCTAAAGGCAGATGCTCAATTGCTGAGCCACCCAGGTGTCCCAGAATTTCCCTTCTTCAGTTAGTTAAGACATGTGATGTCTTCTATGAGTCCTGCAGATACATGAAAGATGTCAAGACAAATCTGAACTAATTTTAGGATTGTATTTATTTGAGAGAGAGAGAGAATGAGCAAGGGGAACAGCAGAGGGAGAGGGAGAAGCAGACTCCCTGCTGAGCAGGGAGCCCAATGTGGGACTTGAACCCAGGACCCTGGGATCATGACCTGAGCTGAAGGCAGATGCTTAATCAACTGAGCCACCCAGGCATCCCTGAACTAATTGTTTTCTCTAAGCCTACATCTTCTACCAATTTCCCCATCTCAGTTAATGGTCATTATTCAGCGGTTTGAACTAGAAATTTCAGTCATTCTTGATTCCTCTGAATGTCTTGTTTCTCACAATAAATTTGTTACCAAGTTCTGTGTATTTTAATTATTGAATGCATCCTTATACCACTTTCTGTGTCTATTTAGGCCTTAGAAGGTCTATCTTATGTGTGCGCGTATATACACATGCACTCACACGTGCATGTATACACACACATATATATATTTCTTTTTTTTTTTCTTTCTTTTTTTTTAAAGTAATCTCTGTGTCTAGTGTAGGGCTAGAACTCACCACACTGAGATCAAGAGTCACATGTTCTACTGACTGAGCCTGCAAGCACCCTAGTCTTGTATATATTTTTGATAGTAATATTGTATAATTTTTGAAGGCTCCTGACTGGCCTCTAGCCCAAGAGTTGTCTCCTCAGATGACCATCCCTCCCACACAGCTACTGTATTTATCTTTCTAAATCACATTTGTGATGATTTTGTTTTCATTCTTTTTTTTTAAGATTTATTCATTTATTTAATTTAATTTTATTTATTTTTTAAAAAAGATTTTATCCATCCATTCATGAGAGACACAGAAGGAGAGGCAGAGACACAGGCAGAGGGATAGCAGACTCTGCAGGGAGCCCGATGTGGAACTCGATACTAGGACCCTGGTATCATGACCTGAGCCAAAGGCAGATGCTCAACCACTGAGCCACCCAGATGTCCCTTATTTTAGAGGCAGAAGGCATGTGGGTACCTGTTTGCATGCATGTGAGCTGGGGGAAGGGCAGAGGGAGAGGGAGAGAAGCAGACTTCCTGCTAAGTGCAGAGCCCAACATGGGGCGGGATTGCACAACCCTGAGATCATGACCTGAGCCAAAATCAAGAGTTAGATGCTTAATTGACTGAGCCAACCAGGTGCCCCCATTTTCATTCTTTTTTTTTTTTTTTATTATTTATGATAGTCACAGAGAGAGAGAGAGAGGCAGAGACACAGGCAGAGAGAGAAGCAGGCTCCATGCACCGGGAGCCTGACGTGGGATTCGATCCCGGGTCTCCAGGATCGCGCCCTGGGCCAAAGGCAGGCGCCAAACCGCTGCGCCACCCAGGGATCCCCCCATTTTCATTCTTAGGTCTGTAATGACTCTCCACTTGCTACTATGGGTCTTCTTCAAATGTGATTTTTATTTTTTAATTTATTTTATTTTTTTTAATTTTAATTTTTTTTTAAAGATTTTATTTATTCATGAAATGACAGAGAAAGAGAGACAGAAGCAGTCTCCATGCTGGGAGCCTGATATGGGACTCGATCCCGAAACTCCAAGATCACACCCTGAGCCAAAGGCAGGAGCTAAACCGCTGAGCCACCCAGGGGTCCCTAAATGTGATTTTTATTTATTTTTATTTTTATTTTTTATTTTATTTTATTTTTTTAAAGATTTCATTCATTTATTCATGAGAGACACAGAGAGGGAGAGAGAGGGGCAGAGACCCAGGCAGAGGGAGAAGCAGGCTCCATGCAGGGAGCCCGACGCAGGACTCGATCACAGGACTCCAGGATCATGTCCTGGACTGAATGCAGGCACTAAACTGCTGAGCCACCCAGGCATCCCCTAAATGTGATTTTTAGAAATAGAACTGTTTTTCTTTTTCTAGAAAAAAATATACTACAATAAATTACCCAATATTAAAAAATTGGAGAACTTCTTGGATGGACATTGTCCTCACTGTATAGTTTAAAATTGCTGGCCTACAGAATTTTAATTCAGATTACTTGCTAATGACTAGAAGGCCCTTCACAACCCAGTACCAGCTGACTTTCCCAAATGTATTTTTAATCAGTATTCCCATCATCTTCTCTGCTCTAGTCGCATGGCATTAATTACTCCTCTCGCTGTGGCAGACATTCATGGGGCTGTGTGTTCACTCTTGTTCCTTCAGTCATAAGTAGTGTCTCCCTATTTTTCACTGGGCACATTACTCACCTGAAAGAGCGTGAGTTTTAAAATTAGACTTGTATTAAGAGCCCAGTTGAGGGGTGCCTGGGTGGCTCAAGGGTTGAGCATCTGCCTTGGGCTCAGTCATGATACTGCCTTCAGCTCAGGTCATGATCTCCCTCTGCCTATGTCTCTGCCTTTCTCTGTGTCTCTCATAAATAAATAAAATCTTTAAAAAAAGAATAAGAGCTCAGTTGAGTCCTAGTCCTCTCATTGAAGAAATGGATTTAATAAGAGAATCTGCATAAAATACACAGGCCATGAGAGGAGCCTCAAGATGTCAAGGCAGCATTGCAGGAAGGACTAGTTTTCTTCAATTTGTGTTTTCATATTATTTGATAAAGCTTCTATTAGAGAACTTTAATTATTATATTTTTGTATGTATGTGGTTGTCATACCTGCTGGACTTTCAACTCGTTGAAGGTTGAAGTCCTGACTCATTCAGCTTCGATCTTTAGTGCCTGGAAAAAAATTGATGTGAAGTAACTGTTAAACTGAATTGCACTGAATTGAATCGAAATGGATTTACAGTAGAAAAATAAAGGTCATGCTCTGACTCATCCTCCCTATAAGGAATGGAGCAAGATTTTGATGGATGTGCATATGCTGTTTTGTAATATATAAAGGAGCAGTCTTCTGATTCTGAACATGAAATAGCAACTGCTGGACTATGAAACAATCTGCAAAATTGCATTTATCCTGGAGTGTTTTGTTTTGGCATCAATAGGGTAGAATGTTGTTTCATAGTCCATGTTTATTGAACCATGTAAGGGATTTACATGAGCATCTGTATGGAGGCCAAAGTTAAAGTGGGGCACAGTCCCAAAAAAGTGACATGTAAAACAAATTGATGCATTCAAGCATTCAGAGTTGACAACATAATCTGCTATTTTTATAGAGGACATTTTGGCACTAGTGGCAGAGTGGGTATATAGGTGACAAATCAAGCCCAATACCACCTCCCCGCCCCAAACAAATAAACAAATTTTTCTTCTTTTTTTCTCTATTTCTTTTTTAAAAATGTAGTTTAAAAAAACCATATGACATTAAATTGATCATTATGACCATTTTTATAAGTACAGTTTAGTAGTGTTAAGTGTGTTCATATTATTGTGCAACAGATCTCTAGAGCTTTTTCATCTTGTAACACTAAAATTCTATACCCTCTAAACACTAATTTTTCCCTTGCATCTTCCTCCTGCCCTTCCTTGGCAACCACCTTTAACGTTCTATTTCTAATTTTGACTACTTTAGATACTTCATATGAGTGGAACCATACTGTATTTGTCCTTTCATGACTGGCTTATTTTGCTTAGCATAATGTCTGGGGGGGTTCATCCATTTTGTAGCGTGTTACAGGATTTCCTTCCTTTTTATTTATTTAGTTTTTTAAAATTTTATTTATTTATTCATGAGAGACACAGAGAGAGACAGAGAGGCAGAGACAGAAGCAGAGGGAGAAACAGGCTCCATGCAGGGAACCCAACATGGGACTCGATCCTGGGTCTCCAGGATCATGCCCTGGGCTGACGGTGGCGCTAAACTGCGGAGCCACCGAGGCTGCCCTCCTTCCTTTTTAAAGTTACATAATATTCCATTGTTTGTATATATCAAACATTTTCTGAGGGACTGCCATACTTTCAGTAATGGCTGTACCACTTTACATTCCCACCAAAAGTGCACAAGTGTTCCTAAGTCTCATTCTCAACAACACTTGTTATTTTCTGTTCTTTTGATATTTGTCATCTTGCTAAGTGTGAAGTGATATTTCATGTGGTTTTGATTTGCATTTCTCTATTGATTAGTGATGTTGAGCATTTTTTATGTGCTTATTGGCCATTTTTATGTCTTTTTTTTTTTTTTTTGCGAAATGTCTATTCAAGTCCTTTGCTCATTTTGTAGTTGAATTATTTGGTTTTCTTGTTGATGCTGTTGTTGAATTATAGAAGTTTCTTATATATTCTAAATAATAACCTTTTATTAGATATTTGATTTACAAATATTTTCTTGTATTCTAGAGGTTGCTTTTTCACTCTGTTCATTGTTTTTTTGGTGGGCAGAAGTTTTAAGTTTGGTGTAGTGCTATTTATCTTTTTTTTTTTATTTTTATTTTTTTTATTTTGTTGCCTGTGCTTTTTGGTGTCATATCCGGCCTTTCTGTTTCTGTTAATGACCGGTCTTTACGTTATACACCTTTGAAATCTTGAAGTTATTTCTCTCTCAGATCCTATAATTAAAATTTGCTAAGATCTCTCAGGTCTATATAGTTGTCATCTTTATTCATTCTCTCTCCTCACTCTCATCTCACTATACACACTTGGTTTATCACCGAACTCTGAATTTCTCTCTTTTGCTTGTTTGATATCCATTATCTTTCCAAACTAGTAAATATGCTGTCTCTAGTTTATGCTTCTTAAATAAGAGTCTAAGTCATTCGGAATTCTTAAGCTTTTTTTTATTGTTCCCTAGAAATGTCTAAATTTTTCTAGAATTGGGCTCTAACCTACCTTTCTTACCTTATCTTTTGTTCCTTTTTCTCGTTACCCACACATACTTTATAATTTAGTCAAACAGGGTTAATTGTTTTTTTTCTCATAGTGTCACATAATTTCCTGATACTGATTGTACTATTCTTTTTTGCTTGGAATATATTGGAATGCTTTAATGACTCTTCTTTGGTCATTCATTTGCCTGCCATCTTCTGCTCTTATTTCTTTAAACTCACTCCTAGAGAATTCAGCTTCAACTAAGACCTATATGTTGTTATTTCTCAAATCAGCATCTCTGTGTATGATCTCTTTGCCTGAAGGATATAAGTGAAGTTTTAGGAGACCAAAGAAAAGCTTTAATCATCCACAGCCAAGATCTGAGCCAGTTAAGGGATAGACTAAGATAAAACCAAAATAAAATTTTTATCGCTAATAGAGCTGCAACTGGAAAATGTGGCTTTTGGTTGTGAAAATTGCCTTCCTAATACTGGACCTAGTCCACTTTAATCCACTTTGAAACTGAAACAGGTTGGGTAGAGTAGAGTGCCCTGTCTATTGACAGTTGTCACCCCAAAATAAAGAGCAATACTATACATGTTCAGCTTTTGCTCCTGACTTCCCCAATCACCCTCATAAGGAGTGAGTGAGGAGGTGGAGTGGGGCCAAGGGGCTACACTACTGGGTATTTGCCTACATGGAGGAAACATTGGGAATGGAAAGAATATTTCTCTTCTGTCCTCTTCCCTAGATATATCTTTATCCAGATATCCCACTATCACTTCACATCCATGTTCATCACATTCACCTTCAAGACACCCCTCATCCCCAACTGCTCTTACTACATACACTAAAACATTGAGTCAGCTTTGACTTGACTTTCCTCATATGCTATGAAGTTGAATATTATAATATCATTGTTTTCTTTAAAATGCTTCTTTTATTTGTTTGTTCTCCAATTTTGCTACCACTAGCTTGTGACAAACCTTTAGCATTCTTTTTTTAAAAAATATTTTATTTATTTATTCATGGGACACAGAGAGAGAGAGAGAGAGAGAGAGAGGTAGAGACACAGGCAGAGGGAGAAGCAGGCTCCACGCAGGGAGACTGGCGTGGGACTCGATCCCGGGTCTCCAGGATCAGGCCCTGGACTGAAGGTGGCGCTAAACCGCTGAACCACCAGGGATGCCCAACCTTTAGCATTCTTGAATAGATAATGCCCAATATGTTAGTCCTCTTTGCTTCTGGTTTGCTTCTTAAAGACTGTTCATGAATTTGTGGCATTTTGGATTAGATGCAAACTGGCATTTAAGTGTCTCTCCACTGATCTAATACATGACATTCTTTTCTTTTTTTTTAATATATATATTTTTAAGATTGATTTATTTGTTCATGAGAGACACAGAGAGACAGGCAGAGACATAGACATAGACATAGAGGGAGAAACAGGCTCCATGCAGGAAGCCTGATGTAGGACTCAATCCCGAGATTCCAGGATCACGTCCTGAGCCAAAGGCAGACGCTCAACCACTGAGACACCTAAGCATCCCTAGAAGAACTCCTATTAAAAATTAGCTAATCAATTGCATATTCCATCTTAATAAGTATTTTGGAATTTGGGGAAATCTAGGAGAAATTGGGAATGTTTCTTAATTAGCAGGGTTTTACTATTTTGGAGAAGATGCCATTTCTAGTAATGGCCACAAGATGGTGTAGAAACAAATACCTGAGCATGCATAAATGTCATTCATTCATTCATTCATTCAGTAAACAAGCATTTAATAATCACCAACTACATTTTTGGAATAATGTCAGGCACAAGAGATACTGAAATGATTTATATACAGTTCCCGTGCTCAAGGAACCTAGAATCTAATAGAGGAAAATGTATCTATAAGAAAAGAAGGACAATAGTGTTACAGGAGCGAAAGCTATAAATGGCAAAGAATGGAGACCAAAGAAATAAATCGGTACTTCTATTGGGAGGAGATTTGGAAAGGCTCCAGAGAGGAAATGATTCTTAAACAGAATCTTATAAGCCTGGAAGAGAGTTACTAGGATGATATAAATTGATATAGATTGATGATATAGATTGCAAAACTGGAGGAAGTGGTGTCTGGAAATAGAAGGAGATACATGAGTGAAGGATCAAAAATATAAGAACCAATCTGGCATATTTAATGAATATTAAGCTGTTTATTATGATTAAGACACACAGTAGGAGATGGTAGTTAATGCAGGCTGGATAACCAAATGGCCTGACATGCCTTCTTTGGTGAGGTTGTGTTTTAGGGAGGTCACTATTACATAGTTTACATAGTTTACGTGGATGGTGGTGAGGAGATAGGGACATAAATTGGAAGACTCTAGTGGCCTATAGGGAAGAGATGATAAGGACCAATACTGAGGGAAAGAGAGGTTAAATCTACATGATTCGCGATGGAATGGCTGCACGGAAGAGGTAGTATTCTAGGACGGCATCAAGGAGTTCTGGCTTAAGAGAATGTGGGAGGAGTGGGGTAGGATGAAAGGTGAGGTGCCATGATTTGATTTTGGTTATTTCCATTCCTGTATTATTTGTGTTTCTGATTGGTTATTAGAGATTTAGGTTGAGCACATATTGCCAAACCACAAAAAAGATTTTAATCTGTTTCTAAATATTAAGCTCCTAAGGATACAAGTATTAACTGTTATTCCCTTGCTTAATCCTGCAAATATGTTACTTATGACATGCATGCTCTCTGGGTATGGACCATGAACGTGGGTTCTACACTGGCTATATGACATTGGCAAGTTCATTATTCTTTCTTCAATTTCTTCATTTCAGAGTGGAAAACTTATTCACTAGGGAGCTAATGTATAAAACTTTTCTTTTCCCCGTGAGTTATAAATCGAGAATGACAAGGACTCAGGCAAATGGACAGAAAGTACTTACTAACTTTAGTACTGAAGAAAGCTCTGTGAGAGGAGTTGGCTTAGATGTGTGGAAACAGTAAGCTTCCTAATATTTGCTTTCTCTCATAGAGACCTTGGAATAGAATTGGAATAAATTGCTTTATTAGCAGGAGTGCTTTCTGCTGTATTTGGTGAAAATTAAAAACAAGTGCCTGGACCTGGGGCATCCTCCAGAGAGACGCCCCCAGCCTGTGCAAATTCCTGGTGGGGTTGCCCTGCCTCCTAAGATACCTCAGCAGCAGCACCACTGTCCCAGAGCTCTGTATCCTTCTGCCTTCAGTAACCATCAGCTTGCTCAGACTGAGACACTACCAACATTTCTACTTTATTGTCATTGTGGATTTTCAGTGTCTGCTGGGACAACTTTCAGCTATGTTAAGTTGCCAGTCTGGACAGTTTAAGCCATACCGTTTTATATACAGTTTTCTGATGACAGGTTGCATAGTTTCTGAGAGGTACATCTATTCCTTCTGCTTCTATCCCCTTCAGCCCTTTGTTTTTAGAGCACAGTTTTTGAGAATACAGAGACTTTTTTTTTCCAGAATGTATATATCAAGCTATATCAAGACAACTAATACTATGTGTCAGGCATTACCCTAAATGAATCATACATACTAACTTCAAAACAATGACAAACAAGGTAGTATGCTTATAGGTGAGAAAATTAGAGGCACAAGAGTTAGGTGACTTATGCAAGATCCCACATCTGGAGAGAGAGACAGAGCCAGGGTTCAGATTCAGGCAGTCTGGCTCCAGAGTCCATGACTTTCACCACTGTTGCTTACCTCTTCAATGAAACAGCAAGTGGTGAATAACAATGGGCACATTGATCACCTCTACCTCCTTTTCCGATCTTTGCTTTCTCTGGTTCTCGTCCCATTTTTCCAGTACCCTCCATGATTATGTTTCATCATTTTGAATAAACAGGAGTTATCTGTGAACTGCTGCAGGCAGTCTGGGCTCTTCTGGAGCTGTCAGCTGCAGGCGTATCACCCCAGCAACATGGGCCAGCTGAAATGCCTCTGATCTTACCTGGGTGTTCCAGCAGGGCTCTTCTCTCACTTTTTGACTGCATGGCCAGTAGGGCCTCTTCCGGACTGCTGCACTTTACCTCTGCACTGTCCACCCTTAAAGGTAAAGCAGATTTTCCCATTGTCCTGTTACCTGAGAGATGAGAGGGTGGTGATGGTGGTGATGGTGGTGATGGTGGTGGTGGTGGGGGTGGTGGGGGTGGTGGTGGTGGTGGTGTGTTTGTGCATGGAGCAGTTATAAATGCTATACCTTCATTCTTTCCTTTATAAGCTTCAGTGTTAAGACACATCCTTCTGTTCCTGCTTTTCCTTCCTGAAAATGATGACGTCCTCACCATAAAGTTCAGCAATTTTCACCAAGTAGTTCACAATGTGAGATTTAAAAGAGTTCTGTGGCAATTGCCTTTGGGAAAATTCTGGATTAAACAAAGTTACACAGGCTCTTTTTTTTTTTTTCAGATTTTTCAGAACCATTAAATGGTAATTAATTTAGAATTTTTAAAAAGTTTTTATTTAAATTCTGGTTAGTTAACATACAGTGCAACATTAGTTTCAGGTGTAGAATTTAGTGATTTATCACTTACAACACCCAGTGCTCATCACAGTAAGTGCCCTCCTTAATCCCCATCATCCATTTAACCAACTGTTCTGCTCCAACCCCTGCCCCAACCCCCCACTCTCACCCCTGCCCCAACCCATCCCCTTTCTCCTGGCTCCCACCTCTGGTAACCAACAATTTATTCTCTATAGTTAGTGATTTAGAATTTTTTTGTATGCAAATGAACGTATCTTTAAACAGGGAAGATTGAGTATGCATTCTTTCCCAAGTTTTTTGATCAAGGAACGATTTTTTGGAGAGCATCTCATTGGCTAGTGTTCATAGAACATGGCCTTGGGAAACGTAGATATGGATAAAGAAGTACACAGCCAAAGAGATCCCTATAAAAGTGTCCTGAAATTGTCTTATCATCTACCTACATTTTAATGACTGTATCTCCTTTGACCTATTTTGCTAGTTTTCAGACTTCAGAGTGTTCAGAATTCTGTTCAAAAACGTCCTCGATGGGGATGCAATAGCTTGATGTGATGGGGTAGTGTTACCTAACATACTTGATCTCTGGAATTGGACTACTTATCTTTGGTTCTTAGGTCCCTGTTGCCATTTGGATGGCCTTTGGAAGGATATGAGAGATCTCATGTAATTGCTTTTCTGGTACTTAATTTGAGTTTCATGAACAGTGTGAGTGAAACTTAGACATGGGTACCTGACTAAAATGTGAGTTCATGCAGAATCAGAGTACCTCTCTATTCAGCTTGCTCATTTCTATCCATCTTCCAAACAAAAATGGATCATTAATATTTTGGGACTTCCCATTTTTGAAGTGTCATTTAGATGCTTGATTTTCTTTTGACTATCCCTATCTAGCATTCTGGATGAAATTACACTCTTGCATAACTTAACTTGGATTTGGTAAGCTAAATAGTCCCAAGTATACTTTTAATAAAATCTATTTTATTCAAATAAACTGTTCCCAATGTTTTATAGCTCTCTATGGATAAGTTATACTTCTTGCCAATGTTTTTCTGTGCTCTGACCGCCTCTTAAGAATTTTTAGGGAAGTGTATTGTTAGAGAAAAAATTATTCTGACACTTGCTAAACCGGCAAGGAAGGCTATTCAGGACTATTGTAAAAGGTGTCAAAACTATTGTAATAGGAGAGAGAGAGATGGAGCTGCACTCCAAACACAGCAAAGACACCTGGAGATTTACAGCCAAGGAACAGAGTAAGGGGCTCAGTGGGTGAGAAATTACTAAGAGGAGACATAAAGGTAGGGAGATTCTTTCCAAACTGATTTTACAGGATTCTTGCTGAAGACAAGCCCGGGTGACCAGATATAAAGGGTAAGAGATGAGGAATTTGATCAGATAACTGAGAATGGGGGATTCTTTATAAACTGTCTAAGCAGGATTCTTGCTAAAATTTGGCTACCCAAGCCCATCAAGGATGGGGATCAAGTTGGAGACTTAGCTAAGGAAAGGGCCCAGAGGAACCTGACCCAAGTCTGTTTAAGGAGAGAAAATACAAAAATATCCAAAAGAATATGCAATATGCAAAAAGAAAAAAAAGGTTTTAAAAAAAAGTTAAAAGAAAGGACTTGTGGTTGAAATTAGTTTTTAGCATTTGTAAGATAGTCTACCTTCTGAGTTCATCACCATATATTACTGAAAATACGATCTCTTCTACAACGGCCTTAGCACCAAGGGCAGATGCTCATGATGTGGTGTAGGCATGCTAAAGAAACATTAGGAAATACTCATCTAGTATCCTCTTGTGTATTATGTTTTAGTTTACAAGAATATATTTGCCCAGATTTTGGCACCATGGATATTCCAAATCTTTTCCACATTGTACAAGGTTCTAAATGGGTTTTTCAAAAAAGAAATAATATGTTACTCTGCTGCAATGATTTACTTAATCACCTCTTACTGATGGGAAAGAAAATAACAAAATACTACCACTCTGAGTTGGCTGGGTTTGAAGTGTCATTAAATATACAAGTAGAGGGATATGGATAATGAAAGAGCCAATGTGCCTCAAACTTTAATATGTATACAAATCACTTGGGATCTAATTAACATGCAGATTCTGATTCAATAGATCTAGGGTACAACCTCAGATTTTGCATTTTTATCAGGCTTCCAGATGATGCTGATTCCTCGCTTAGATGAATAGCAAAGATCTAACAAAAGGAAGAGCACTAAATGCTCTTTTGAGCTTTATTTACTTTCCTCTCTGTAAATTTAGAAGAGGTTGTTTCTACTTTCAAAACACATGTATACACTTGTAGGGGAGGGAGATAAAAATATGTCCTCTATTGTCTTATTTTTTTTTTAATTAAAAAAATTTAAAGATTTTTATTTATTTGAAAGAGAGAGAGAGAGAGCACAAGTGAGGAGGGAAGGGTAGAAGGAGAGGGAGAAGTGGACTCCCTGCTGAGCACAGAGCTTAAGTTGGAGTTGGATCCCAGGACCTTGGGATCATGATCTGAGCTGAAGGCAGATGCTTTACCTTTACCCACTGAGCCACCCAGGTGCCCCTCTCTTATGTTTTCTTACTAGCATGTGTAAATTGGACTGACAGAAGATTGTTGGCAGACAAGGTATTTTATTTGTTGTTAATATTTTAATTTCTTTGTGCACAGAAGCCTTCCTAAATGAAATGAAAATTCAGAGAAGCTATTTGGCCCCAGAGCCTTTATACCGTTTTAACAAAGGGTGATAAATTGCAGAGCAGTAATTGATTAAGAGAAAAGGTGTTTTGGCTCCTGAGGGCAGTAAATTGTGGGAGGGTAAATATATGGGGAAAACTGAAGGAAGATAGGATTATTTTAGTAAGTTCTGCTTGTGCAGACCCATTTCAGTGTCATCTTTCTGTCTCTGCTGATAATTACTGTTTTCTTCCCCCTGATAGACAAGGGAAGGGGCAACACCTTCACGAAGGGATTTTTGTGTTCCCTTTTTAAGTGGATAGGGGTGAAGCAAAGACCTTTTCTACATTTGCTGCTTTTTAATTGCCTTCAGTTCAAAACAGTCCTTATGCCAAAGTGGCATATTTTGGGTGGCATATTTTGATCCCCATCATATTCTTGTCAGATGGTGAAGAAAATCAGAATTGTAAATTATTTACAGGCAGTGAAGATGACTGTTATTTCATGGAAAGATAGTGCATTATTTATAGATAGTACTGCTTCCTCAGCTCTAGGATCCTTTGTTAAGATCTGTATTTTTATGGGTACAGGCTCCTAATGAGTGACAGTATTATTATTCATAAAAATAACATCCATAACAAAAATAACAAAACTGTCATATATTGATCACAGACTACGTGCTAGACATTTTTCTAAGAGCTCTATATAATATTGATAAGTCCTTACAATGACCTTGCAAAATAGTTATTTTTTGTTTGTTTATGTTATGTTTTGATTGATGGATGCAGAAACCATAGTTGAGAGAATTAAGGTAACTTGCAAGTGATAGAAGTTTGAACTCAAATCTACTTGGCTTCAAAATTGTGTCTAATCTCTAAGAGCAAATATGATAGTAGTAATAGGAATAATATCAAAGTCCCTTATTCTCCCAGGTCGATTCTATTCCTTATAATCCATCTTAGTTTATGTACGGACTGAAACAAAGGGAAAAGTAGGAAAGAAGACCAGCTTGCAAAATGATTCTGTCTTGGACTATGGTTGTAAAATCTTTGAATATTTACTCTTATTTTTCTCCCTTTAAAATGTCTCTTTTTGGGGCACCTGTGTAGTTCAGTCAGTTAACTGTCTGCCTACAGTTTAGGTCATGATCTGAGGGTCCTGGGATCAAGCCCCACCTCCAGCTCCCTGCTTATTGGGGAGACTGCTTTTCCTTCTCCTTTTGCCCCTCTCCCTGGTTGTGCTCTCTCTTGTTCTTTCTCTCAAATAAATAAATAAACCTAAAATAAATAAAATAAAATAAAATAAAATAAAATAAAATAAAATAAAATATCTCTTTTCTTAACCTTCTCTCCACATTGTAGGTGATCTTCTTTTCCCCCTTTGAATTGAGTGATACATACAGTCTAGAGGTATTTGGCCAGTCAACAATTATCAGGTTCTTTTGGAAAATATTCTCAGTAGCTTCTTATGGTTAATATCATGGGGGCTGTGGATTCTTTCCATAAAATTTTTATGTTAAAATGAAAGCAAGTCTCAATCAAATTCTGTTGTACCCATAAATACCTATATGAGTAAGAAGATTAGAAGGGTTATAGAACTTGTTACTGGAGTGCCCCAATTTCTGTCCTCAGGTACTTGTACTCTGTTTCAGAACTTCCTATGAAAACTTCACTCTAAGGAAAACACAAGAAATTCTCATGACAGGACCAGCTAAGCTTGTGGGAAATGAGGTGGCAAAGCTCTCCTAGACATGGAAAGAACTGGGGGCCCAAGCAAGTCTCCATTCATTTTTCAAGGAAAAATTATTTCAAACCTCATTTGTATTAATTGACAAACCTTTTGGGTTAGTTAGGTTGTAGGTAGGATAAATTGAAGTGTTTAAGAAACCTCCTCTGACGTATTGATTCACAATTACATACTGCAAACGCTAACCAATCACTCTAAAGGATAGATTAAAAATTAACACATACAAGTGTTTTCAGTGAATTACCACACTGGCAGCATCATACTCAGCATAGTTTTTGTTTTGTTTTGTTTTGTTTTGTTTTTCCTCCACAGAAGTGGGTTCTTGTAAAAAGCAGCAGCAAAACATTTGATGGGTAGATAAGCTGACAAGGCCTGAGAACAAAATCAAAAGGAAGGGGTCTGGAGGATCCTATTTATTGAAAATTGCATGTGATTCACAGCTTCAGAGGTGGTGCCTCTAGGCACTCCACGATCCCATGGTATTCATCCGGTCAGCAGTCAGTGGGATTGATCCATGTACAGCTACCAATATTACCCTAATCTATTGTTCTTTTCTTTCCTAGTTTATCATTTTTTTTTAATTTTTATTTTTTATTTATGATAGGCACACAGTGAGAGAGAGAGGCAGAGACATAGGCAGAGGGAGAAGCAGGCTCCATGCACCAGGAACCCGACGTGGGATTCGATCCCGGGTCCCCAGGATCGCGCCCTGGGCCAAAGGCAGGTGCCAAACCGCTGTGCCACCCAGGGATCCCTAGTTTATCATTTTTTAAACTAACCTGGGCATTATAGAAGTGAATACAACAGTGACAACTTTTATGGTAATTTATTCTAGAAAGGGACATAGTATGGATCATTTCCTGTCAATTTCCAGTTTGGTTAGGAAAAACAAACACAAATAGAGGTAGGCCATAGTGGGATCCAATGGCACATCTCTTTTTAGAGTGTAATCACTCAACAGTTTCAGGTTCTTTCTAGTGCCTGTAGGAGCCTCTATGAGTGGTGGAGGTGATTGGGAGCTGCCTTCTGTCCAATCCATAACCTCAGTACCAGGTAATCTGATACATGTGTCAGGCCAGATTGTGTCCCATGAACATACATTTGATAGTGAATAAGCATGAAAGCAGTCATACAACCTGGAAGGCCACTTCTGGTCTCCACTGTCTTTTCTTCATTCCTGCAATCAGCAGCATATGGAAGGTTCATCTGAGGCAAATGTAATGATGTTCTGGCAGTAGGTTTCCTAACCTTGTGGTTGGATCAGGTGCCAGATTCCTTAGCTATGTGACAGACACAGGAACAAATGAAGTTCTAATTATAAAAGCTACCAAAAAGTTGTTATGCCAATAGGCTAGACAGGTGCTCATTTACTGTGGAGGCCAGAACTGTCCGTTCAGTGTTTTCCAGCCAGCCTCTGCTATGTGGGCAGCACTCACTTACCTGTAGTAGGTAGTATCTAAGACTCTTTTGTTAATTAATAACCTCTTTTGCACAGCTTGAGATGGAGATGTTCAGTGTTTGCCCAAGCAGCCTTGGGAATCTAGTTTCCTCTTGGGGTTTGTCCATTGCCAACAACCACACCAGGAAAACGTGACTTAACTGTCCTCAGGGTGTGGATTAAAATCAGGGTACAATGCATTGCTTATCTTGATGCTTTTTGAAGTGAGTGACAGACACATAATGCCTGACCAAGGGCTAAACAGTTCCTGGGCAAAGCAAAAGAGAGAACTCAGTGTTTTTCTTAGTTGTACTCTCTCAAAGGATTGTAGTTTTACATAAGATAATTATGATCATCTGTTTCAATATTTACATTAAAATACCATGACTTTTAAACTCATGGTACTCTTCTTTTGGGCTTTTTGGATTTGGGAAAGGATAGAAAGAGGTAGGCCCAGTTAGATGTCTGTCTTTCTGAATTATCCAGCCTCAGCAGGATCCTCCTTGTGTCCAGGAAGTCTCCAGCCCTCAAGGGAGGAGAACTATCTTGGCTTAGGCTTGTACCCTTCTATTGCCTCTTATTTGCTGCCAGCTTATATGGCTGGAAGCCAGAGAATTTTGTTCCACTGCCTAAAGTCTCTTTAATAAAGTCTCTGCAGAGGAGCAAGTACGTGTGCAAAAGGCATGGGGGCAGCTGCATTGCTACTTCTCTGTGACCACCCTGCCTGGACCACAACCCCTTTCTGGGGCTCTCTCTCACCTGGCTGATTTCAAGTTAGATTGTTAAGCGGGCTAGCATAAAGGGATTTGTTTTCCTGAACTGATGACCTTTATTACATGAAAAAAATAATAAGAGAAGATGAAATTTTAGTTGCTTACTGTGTCCTAGTTTCCATGATGTTTGTTTGCTACCTAACAGATGTGAATACACTGGCTGATTGCTGCTCTGCCAATAATAGAGCAACCATTCTCTGCAAAATAAGGGGGCGTTGTTCCATCCGTAGGGTGGTACATACCAGCAAATCTGATCCATCCTATGGGGGCAAATTGCTCTAGTGAAAGGAGAATTCATGTCCATGTTTTATTTTTACAGTGTTCTATCACTCAGACAATAAAATATCTATTTGCTTACGTGCCATTTACTGAACTTCCCTTCCCAGCCACCTTCTAGTTCACATGGTTTGTTGGAGCCAGATTTATCATTTAATGCGACCCAAGTTTTTTAGCAGAGGGTTTTCTCTCTTTTTTTTTTTTTTTGTTAAAATAGTGTTTTTTTTTAAAGTTTATTTATTTAAGTAGTCTCTGTACTCAACATGGGACTCGAACTCACCACCCCGAGATCAAGAGTCACATGCTCTTCTGACTGAACTATCCAGGTCCTCCTGTTTTTTTTTTTTTTTGTTTGTTTGTTTCGTTTTGTTTTGTTTGTTTGTTTTGTATTTTTTGTGCTTTTTTGGGAGGTGTTGTTATGTTCCTTGTTTGTTTTTAAGTTTTTATTTGAACACTAGAAAATAATTGAAAAGATCTGGGTTCTGGATCCACCCTGCTACTAACTGAAAAAGATATTTGAAACCTCTGGGCCTTAGACTAAGTATCTGGAAAAGTGAAGTAATCGGAGAAAATGATTTCTGATATCTTTAGGTCTAAAATTCGATCACCAAACATTTTACAAAACAAGGCAATACTTAATGAATTAGGGGCTTGCTTCATTATGTGAGTTTCATAAATACTGTAGAATATATAAGAAGTAGAATATATAGAAGTAGAATATATAAGAATATATAAGAAGTTAACATTTTAAAGTGGAAAGATTTTACAATGACTGTTTTTTGGATATAAGTCTTACTTTCTAAGATTGGGTGACTGGGCCTATTGTGGTTTGGGGTCCCTAGCCCTAGGGGCTGCCAAAGGGTACAAAAGAATTGCTTCACTGTTAATTCTGCTGGACTTTTCTAACGGTAAACAAACTTCCTTTGACATGCACAAGTTTCCAAAGCTGTGCTTAGAGAAGGTAGTTGAAGCTAAAAGAAGCAAAGCCTTTCGATTTAATTCAGTGGGTGAACATGAAAGCCACGCATAAATCTTAGAAGAGCTGTGCTTTCCTGGGAGGCAGAGCATTCCCCCTACACTCTGATGTGGGGGATATGCTGGAGGGGCCCAGGGGGTCCCTGTGAGGGTGCAAACCAATTAAGTAGAAATCTTGAGCTGAAATAGCTTTTTATCATCTGGGTGAGAAGCCATGGATTTCAAGAAAAGGACTATTGTTTGCCAAAGACCTAATTAGCTGGGCTACACTCAAGCTCTTGGATTTATATTTTATTAGGGAAAGGAGAGGTTGATATTGTATATAGTATACTCATTAGGTTGGAATTCCTTAAAATTTGGAACTTAAATCTATTTCTTAGGAATACAGGATTCTTGCAATGGCCGTGTGTATTCTCCTAACTAGGTTTTATATCAAGACCCAAACTAAATATGTGATTACTCTGATTGACTGAGGATTGTCTTAAATATCTTCTTTACTGCCGGCTTGGTAGGCAGCACACATGTTTTAGCCGATTCAAGAATATAAACTCCAGAGTAAATAATAGATGGGTTTCCTTTTTTTTTAAATTAAAAATTTTTATTTATTTATGATAGTCACACACACACACACACACACACACACACACACACAGAGGCAGAGAGAGAAGCAGGCTCCATGCACCGGGAGCCCAACGTGGGACTCCATCCCGGGTCTCCAGGATCGCACCCTGGGCCAAAGGCAGGCACTAAACCGCTGCGCCACCCAGGGATCCCAATAGATGGGTTTCCAATTCAGCCATACAAAATCTCAGCTGTCCACTCAATAGCTATTTGCTTTGAGGGTAGTTGCTTGGATTACTTGAGTTTATGTCTAAAATGGGGTATGTACAGGGTTATTGGCAGGATTAAATAAAATTTAATGACACTATTAGTGCCCCAGGCAACCTGATAGGGCTTCTCATTCTTACTTGGTATAATGTTTAGAATGCGGCTCTTTCAGGGTGGCAATATTTTATTGTATACATGAACTGAGATAATTCTTCTTTGTTAAAAATAAACAGGCAAACAAAACAATGGTAAGAGAAAAAGAGGAACGAATGGGAGCAGGACTCACAGCTAGGTGGAGAACCAAGAAACTAAGAAAATGTTTCCTTATCCTTTACGAGCAGCAAGAGTTTGGCACTGAGTTCAAATGTTGACTCTGGTTGAAATCTAGAGTGTGCCACTTATTAATGGAGTGGGGCAAGTTATTTAATTTCTTTGCCTTAATATCCTCATCTAAAAATGGTGAAGATAACAGTACAGTGAAGATATAGGGAAATAAAAGATATAAAGAAAATATCTGGCACATACTCAGCAGCCAGTAAAAGCCACCATCATTATCTCTGCCACTGGCATTAAACTGCTGAGAACCCAACTTGCAAAAATAGGGAGAAAGAGCTTTAATACAGTAGTGTTTGACAGATTTAAGGAATAATGCTTTCCCTTAAAGTACTTTAACTTCATTATTTTTTAGCATCCAATTATTATTTTTTGATTTCATAAAGAGATAGAGATGGTTTGTCCAATGAAAACAGTGCTAAGCAACATTTTTAAACATGCTAATCTTCCATGTGAAAGCTGGGCTTCATTATTTCTGGAGTGTTCCTGGCCAGGGCAGATCAGAGTTTTAACTTTTGGAATGCTCAACAAGGGCAGCTGTATTCCAGAGTCCCAGTTGTTTTTATGGGATTTTTTTTTTTTAAAAGCACAGAAACAAAACTAGTGGGAAAAATGTTTATGGACTCTGGATTAAGTCTAAATCCCTTGCAAAGGATTATTTATCATCAAATTAGGTGACAATAAAATTACTCAATCAGATATGCAAATGTCTTATTATTTATAACTATAGTTAGATTAGTCTTTTTGTAATACTTTATATATTTGATTTAGGAAGCATTTTTAAGGCATGAGATACTTGTTTTTCCTATGGATGAAAAATTAAATGAGAACCATTTACTCTAGAGGACTCAGGGAATTCGAGGGTTTGAATTTTCCTGTAAACACAGCTTTTACATGTAAAATTCACACATATCTTTGGTGATAAAGTAAAGTTTTGGAATTTATCAAATACTTTGCCATTTCATAATTTATTCTAATCTATAGTTGCTCTTTTTTTCTCAAACAAAAGGTTTAGAAGTTATCTTTTTTTTTTCTCAAAACATGTTATATTTCACTTTCAAAAAATGATTTTGAGATACTAATTTCTATTTGGTCAGTATGATGATAACCAGGGAATCTTTCAATAGAAAGATGATCTTTAAAATGATCTTTCTTTAAAAAGATCTAAATGATCTTTCAATAGAGAAAAAGGCTAGGAGGAACTTTGGCAATATGTGGGTCATGGAAATGTTGGTGGTTTAAAGTTTTTTATCTTTCAAATATTTTTTATTTAAAACATTTTAATGATCATGTTTCACTCCTAAATTAAAAAGCCATAATTTCTTACTTTATGTAAGATGTAACAAATTCAATAGCCTGAAATTTCAGCATTATCTTAAAAATTACAAAATCTTTTTTTTTTATCTCATTAGAGAAAATACCTGACTTTAAAGTATCTTTATATTATTTTGATGTGGTATTGGCTATAATGGCCAACTCCATTTTATGTAGTATGAGGAAAATAATGAAGCATTTACAAAAAAAGAAGATCAAAAACTAAATGATAGGGGTGCCTGGGTGGCTCAGTTGGTTAAGTGTGTGCCTTTGGGTCAGGTCATGATTTCGAGGCCCTGGGATCGAGCCCGTCATCGGGCTCCCTGCTCAGTGGGAGCCTGCTTCTCCCTCTCCCTCTGCCTCCTGGGTCCTGCTCTCTCTTTCTCACTCTCTATCTCAAATAAATAAATAAAATCTTTAAAAAACCTAAATGGTAAAACTGTTACTGAAAGAATTAATAAAAAAAATAAAAGATGATACAGTCCAGGATCCCTAAGAGCCTTACATGTATGTGGGAATACATGCAAGCAGAAAAACTCTTTCAATGTAGAGGTCATGGGAAGTAGCAGCAAGGAATAGATAAGATGTTATGGAGAAGAGCCAAAAATTATTTGTAGTGAGAAAAAAACAGATGTGAAATAAGAGAGGACTAAAATAAGGGTCCTGGTTAATTCATGACTACATTTCATTCATATAGCATTCAACAAAGATTTTGTTCCAGGTAGGATCAAGATATCCTCTACTCAGACATATCACCGATTTTCAGTGTCATATCTTATCACTATGACATTATGACATTTGGGAAGGACTAGTAAAATTGTCATTAAATATTTTAAATTCTGCTTAATTGAATTATAATTGACTTATAAAATAGTAAGGTATTTGCAGTGCACACCTTGGTGATTTAATATACATACACGTTGTAAAGGGAGGACCCCATCTAGTTAATAAACATATTGATAAGGATTTAAAAAATTTTTTTATGAAGGGCACTGCCAACATCTGCATTTATG
Organism: Vulpes lagopus; assembly: GCF_018345385.1. Lineage (NCBI taxonomy): Eukaryota > Metazoa > Chordata > Mammalia > Carnivora > Canidae > Vulpes > Vulpes lagopus. The sequence continues at coordinate 108,631,606 of NC_054829.1, forward strand.
ACTTTTCCTTTTGTGTTCCTCCACTACTGATAAATTCCAATTTGAAATAGCACATTCTTACTTTTGATGTGTTTGTATGGTTAATGAGGTCTCAAAGTATTAATGATCTTAAAGACTGTCACTCATTTACTCAACAAATATTTGTTGAGATCCTGTTAGGTAACAGGCACTGATCTTGGCAGGGGGTAGTGACCAAAACAGACAAAACTCTCTGATCCCATGGGGCTTTCTGAACCTCTCTTTATTTTAACTTCAGTTACTCTGCCTCTTTAAGATGACTTTCAACTATGGGCTGATTTTATAGGTTAATAGTTTGGGGCAATTAAATTTCTCTTTTGTGACTGTTGCCATTATAGACTGCTTATAAATAATAATAAAAAAAACAGGCAGTATTTCTCTTAAGGTTTTGGAAAAGGGAAAAAGACAGAAGTTCAATAGATAATTACAGTGTTGGCATATGCACCTCCAAGATTTTCTTTCTTTCTTTCTTCCTTCTTTCGTTCTTTCTTTCTTTTCTTTCTTTCTTTCTTCCTTTCTTCCTTTCTTCCTTTCTCTTTCTTTTTCTTTCTTTCTTTCTTTCTTTCTTTCTTCCTTTCTTCCTTTCTTCCTTTCTCTTTCTTTTTCTTTCTTTCTTTCTTTCTTTCTTTCTTTCTTTCTTTCTTTCTGATTTATTTATTTATTTATTTATTTAGCAGAGTGAGACACACACACACACACACACACAGAGAGAGACAGAGAGAGAGAGAGAGAAAGAGAGCTAGCACAAGCAGGAGAAGTAGCAGGCAGAGGGAGAGGAGAAGCAGGAGGAGGGAGGAGGGAGGTGGATGGAGCAGGCAGAGGGAGAGGAGAAGCAGGAGGAGGGAGGAGGGAGGTGGATGGAGCCCAATGCAGGGCTCTATCCCAGGACCCTCGGATCACCATCGGAGCTGAAGGCAGACACTTAACTGACTGACCTGCCCAGATGCCCCTCTTTTTTTTTTTTTTTATGTTTACTTAGCCAAAAGTGATTCATTAACTCATACTATGTTTAGAAATCATATAAAAGCACCAAGTGCTGTGTTTGTGGCACTTTGATTTGAGTGGCTGTTAAGAGTAGAAACAAGGGATTCATTAGCTTTAGAAATGACATTGGTGAAGACCTGTGCTTTGTAATTACTATAACCCACCCAATGCTATGGGCATTCTGTTGCTATCAAAGTAATGTGGAGAACTCTCACTCGCATTGTACGTCATTAATTTCCAAAAGCAATATAGCCAGTCATGAAACTTAGCGTGAAGAGATTTTAAAATTGCAGTAAATAAAATAACCTTCCCCCACCCAAAAAAATAACCTTCCCATCTTTCATTTTCTTCCAACTCTTTGAAAGCTCTTACTGTAGTTACAATGAATTTTATACCAAATTCACAACTACAAAAGGTCTCAATGAGGATGTTTGTGTGTGGTTTTTAGTTCAGATTTTCTGAGTGTATAAAAAGCATTACTCTGCCACTTAAAAAGGATATATATATATATTTGCTGCCGGTTTCACCTATGAAAAATAGATGAATGAACTACTTACAAAATGGTTAAGGCAAAACAAAATGTAGTGTGGGGTTGTAGAGGTGGGGAACACAATGAATTGCATGAAGTTTTGTGTCACTAGAATTTATAGACCATGAGCTGATAGAAAATACTATATCTAATTGTATACTATAACCTTAAAAAATGGAAATATTGTCATTTATCTAAGATTTATTTCCTGACATATATGCTTAAAATGCTGAAGATGGATGAGTTTTACAAATTATCTTGCAACTTTATAAAGATCTATTATTGGTATGGATAGTCTAGCAGGTTCTTATGTATTAATTCCAAAAAAAATCATTGCTCTAGCTTGTTTTTATTTATTTATTTGAGAGAGAGGCATACCTGTATGGTGAGGGGGGTAGGAGCAGAGGGAGAAGGAGACAGCGAATCTGAAGCAGGCTCCACGCTCAGCACAGAGCTGGATGTGGGGCTTCATCTCACGACCCTGAGATCATGACAAGAGTCTGAGGCTTAACTACTGAGCCATCTAGGCCTCTGCATTGCTTGAAGTTTTAAAGAAATTAGGTGCCCTATTATTTTCCATACCAATACATGTTTAAATTGTCTAATAATGTTTTGTAGGGAAAATTAATTATACACATGGACACACAAACATACATGTTTGGCCTTTAACTCTTTGGTGGATCATCTTGCTACATTTATGAAGCATTCTATTTTAACAAGAGAGCGGTGTAGTTTTTCTAAGGACCGGGCAAAACCGGTTTTTAGTTTGGGTGCAGTATATGGTATAGCAAGGAAACATACTTTTTGGAGAATTAAATATTCTTAACTATCAGTTAATAGGCATGCACTTTGTGACTGTAGTTTATGTTCTTCCCACTGCCTGTAAACCTAGACAGGAAAATCTTTAAAGCAGCATAATACAATGGCTGCTTCTTATCCAGCTGGTAGGTAAGAACATCAAAATCTGGGTTGTAATAGACCCCGTTAAGGTTTTAGTCCACATACCTGAGGGAACCATTTATATGAGGTTATATAATGACAATAAAAAGATCAAGTGACAGGGGTGGCCTGGGTAGCTCAGTTGGATAGTTGGCCAACTCTTGATTATGGCTCAGGTCATAATCTCGGGGTCCTGGGATTGAGCCCCGTTCAGGCTTCATGCTGAGGCTTGGTGCTCATCAGGGAGTTTGCTTCTCTTTCCCCCTCTGACACCTTTGTTTATTTGGAGTTGCACCAATTATTTGGCTCCTAAAACCGACAAATTTCTTCTGTCTTTTAAAAGTTGAAAATGCCGTGTGTTTATGCAAGGAGGCATGAGTTAACAGTTAGTTCTTGCATACTTTTTTCGGTAGATAAAAAGTTTTGAACTTTTATTATTAGATTCACAATCTAATGTTTTTGTTAAGCTATCTGCAGTAAATTGGTCCTAGAATTTGGGGTTGAGTGATAAGAGTAGTAGTGGCAATAGGTAAAGAGTTATTAGGGTATTTTCTCATGTGAAAGATGGTTTAATGTTTTTTTATTTATTTATTTTTATTATTATTATTATTTTGGTTTAATGGTTTTAATATGATGTGTATATTCACTGTGTTGTGTTGTAATTAATATATACAGGTAATATAGGGTGGTAATAATAATTTTAATGCCTATTAGGATAATAGTAAGGTTAGATCATGAGAATGAGGTTATTACTACACATAATTCTCTGATTATATTAATTGTAGGGGCCCCACTTTGTGCTCTTAGTCTCTCAATTAAATAAATAAATAAAGTCTTTTTTTTTTTTTTAAAAAAAAAGACTTTATTTATTTATTCCTGAGAGAGAGAGAGACAGAGGCAGAGGGAGAAGCAGGCTCCCCACAGGGAGCCCGATGCCGATGCCGATGCCGGACTCCATTCCAGGATCACGCCCTGGGCCAAAGGCCAAAGGCCAATGTTCAACCATTGAGCCATCCAGGTGTCTCTTAAATAAATAAATCTTAAAAAAAAAAAATTAAAAGATTGAGTGACTAAACCTAAACTACAGAATATGAAGTTGAGTATTCTTCGGGTACTTTAAACATAGGTATATTTACATGACATACTAAAATTAATGTACTTTTTTTTATTCTTAAATGACTTAGCTGTTGCAGAAAAATGATAAAACTTTAACAAATAAACAAACCAGAGATAATAAAGTTCACTTATCATCTAGGCACCCAGAAATTAAGTTAATTTAAAAAATTATTTATTTATTTATTCATGAGAGACACAGAGAGGTAGAGACATAGACAGAGGGAGAAGCAGGCTCCCTGCGGGAAGCCCATTGTGGGACTCGATCCCAGGACCCAGGGATCACAACCTGAGCCAACCCGGGTTCAACCACTGAGCCACCCAGGCACCCCAATTAAGTTAATTTTTGATGTTAATACTGGTGTAAGCTTTATGTATTTTTTCCTTATGTTTATTATTATTTTTTAAAGAGATGGTAACATTACGGTGTGTTCCTAGAGTTAAACTCTAAACATTTCTTATTTATTTATTTATTTATTTTTTAAAGATTTTATTTATTTATTCATGGGAGACACACAGAGAGAGAGGCAGAGACACAGGCAGAGGGAGAAGCAGGCTCCATGCAGGGAGCCCGATGTGGGACTCCATCACGGGACTCCAGGATCACGCCCTGGGCTGAAGGCAGCTCTAAACTGCTGAGCCACCTGAGCTGCACCCCCCCTTTTTTTTAAAAGATAAACATTTCTTAAAAGTTAATTATGACTAAAAGAAAACCCTATGTCGTGTTCTTTCCCCCTTTTTCCTCACAACTCCATATTGTAGCTTAACAAAAATATGTTGGTTGATAGTTGGAAGTGTGGATTGAGAAACTGAGGGGCCAGAGGCAGGCAAACTAGTTTGTTTTTAGGATTTTAGGCAAGAGACACTTAGATGAATGAAGGCGATTCTGAGAAATTATGTTTAAGCTCTCTAATCACTTTTATTTTCTGCTTTTATCATTAAAACAAATGTGAAATAGTCCCTGGATATTTGGGATTTTTTTCTTCTGTAGAACATTCAATGTCTTTCCAATATTTTAAAGTGGTTTCTTGCATGAGCATAATAAGCCCTTTGCTAGTGCTATTTTTCAAATAAGTTTGTAGTTTGAATAAATAGAAAGCCAATATATAAACTGAGCAAAAAGCAACTTAAAGGGACTCACTACTGTGATAATCACAGTATCTCTTCTTTAAAATAGGGAATCCTGCTTGGAATTTCTGTGTGCTTCTAATTATGTTAATTTAAGTCAATGCAATTTTACATATATTGTGGGGGCATTTTGAGAGATCATGCAGCATTATCAATAGGATTCCGACAGAAAGCAGCTGGCACACTCAAAATAGGATAAATTAAGGCGGTTTTATTTATGTTAAAACTATTTACAGAGGTAACTGAAGAGGAGGAGGAAGCCAGGGGAATGGAAGGTATTTTAAAAGCAAGGGAAAAAATGTGGGGGACGGAGGGCACAGGTGTGGGTTTTAATTTTGAAATGAGATGTACCACTTCCTCTAACCCTGCAGGAAAGGACTAAACAAACAGATGTGGAAATGGATATATGGGAGCCAAAAGGTGATGGGAAAGTGCATGTTGTGTGTCTGGGCCGAGACTGGAGTTCTTGCCTTGAATTCTTACTGATTGTACAAGGCCTGTTGTACAAGGCCTGTTGGCTGGTAAGGGGAAGAAGATATCTTCATCTTCTGGCTAAACAGAGTAATTTTCTCATTGCAGAGAAATATTACCCAGACATATTTGCCTCCCCATGAACCTATACATCAGATACCACATAATGCATTATCTCAAATGACTCTTGTCCCCTTGTACCCACTAGCAGAGATAATCTGTCACACTGGATATAGGAAAAGTGTAGTGTAGTTGTACTGACAGCTATAAATAACACAGATCCATTTACTCAATCCATTATTTTAAAATAGTTTTATTGATTTATGTGCATTATATTTAATATGTAGAACTTGACAAGTTTTGACCTATGAAAACAACTGTGACACCATTAGCACAGACAAGGTGGTGAATATATCAATCACCCCGGGAGATTATGCCTTTGTATAATCTCCCTCTCCCAGCCTTCCCTTATCCCTAGGTTTGTGGTCACTATGGATGGATGTGCATTTGCATTATATAAATGGAATTATACAATATCTACATTTTTCATTGACTTTTTTTACTCAACATATTTATTTTGAGATTTCTCTATGTAAAATATTACAATATTAATTGGGCTCTCAGCTTCATGTTCAACCCTTTCACCTCCTTTTGGTGAATGTTCTTTCCAGTTCTCTCTGGTGTTAATCTTTTTCTTATCAAGTTCTCTAGCCAGCAGTTTTCTCCACCTTTCTCTGAATGGATGACTTTGTTTTTTTCTTCATTGAGATAAATAAGACCTTTGGACCAGAGGTCTGTTCTTTTTTTCCATTTTCACTTTAATTCCTCTAGTCTCAGAGATTAGGTGTCCACGTTCACTCTATTCTCATTCCCTTCTTTCTCATTGCTATTTTACTCTGTCACCCATCTCCTCTTCTGTACCTTCATCCTCTTTCTACCATTGCCTTATTTCCCTAAGCCTGTAAGTCTTTCTTTCTTTTTATTTTTTATTTATTTATTTTCTTTCTTTCTTTTTATTTTAAGGTTTTATTTATTTAGTTGTGTGTGAGAGAGAGATGGAAAGAGAGCACAAGTGGGGGGAGTGGCAGAGGGAGAGGGAGAAGAACCAGACTCCCTACTGAGCTGGGGCTCAATCCCAGGACCCTGGGAGCATGACCCGAGCCAAAGGCAGATGCTTAACCAACTGAGCCACCCAGGTTCCCCCCTGGAAGTCTTTCTCATCCTAAAATAAAAACTAACAACAACTAAGAATAACCACAATAATAGAAGAACTCTTTGCTGTCTACATATCAGTCTTATTGCTTACTGCTTTCTCTCTCTTTCCTTGCTTAGTTAAGCTTTTTAAAAGTATGGTCTATACAGGACTGACTACAGAGTTTGCAGAACTCAGTGCCAACTGAAAATGCATGGCCACTTATTCAAAATTATTAAGAATTTCTAGATGGCAATGGCAGAGTATTAAACCAGGCATGGGCCCTGGGGCCCTATATGATTGCATAGGTTGTACAGCATGAAGCCGGCTCTGGATCTACCTACTTCTTCTTCTTTTTTTAAAGATTTTATTTATTTATTTGTCAGGCAGGGGGGTGCAGCAAAGGGAGGGGAGAGGGAGAAACAGGTTCCCCACTGAGCAGAGAGCCTGACATAGGGCCAGATTCCAGGACCCCAGGATCATGAACCCATCTGTGCTCCCATATGCTTCATTTTTCCTTACTGAATTCCCATTCACCTCTCAAACCACAGCAAGCTCTTTTCCTTCTTTTTTTTTTTTTAAGATTTTATTTATTTATTCATGATAGTCACACACACAGAGAGAGAGAGAGAGAGAGGCAGAGACAGAGGCAGAGGGAGAAGCAGGCTCCATGCACCGGGAGCCCGACGTGGGATTCGATCCCGGGTCTCCAGGATCGCGCCCCGGGCCAAAGGCAGGCGCCAAACCGCTGCGACACCCAGGGATCCCTCTTTTTCCTCTTTCTTAATGCCACATGAGATCACCACCTAGCTAAAATCAGTATATATCTTTTGGTTCTTATTTTGAACTTTTTGCCTTATTTATTTATTTTTAAAAGATTTTATTTATTATTCATGAGAGACACACAGAGAGAGGCAGATACACAGGCAGAGGGAGAAGCAGGCTCCATGCAGGGGGTCTGATGTGGGACTTGATCTCAGGACTCCAGCCAGGATCACACCCTGGGCCGAAGGCAGACGCTCAGCCATGAGCTACCCAGGATCCTGAACTTTTTGCTTTAACCTAATCTTCCTATATATTCCCATCTTCCTTCCATTCATTATGGTTGCTGGAAAATTATTCATTGAATGAATGAATGACCATTCTTGGATTCCTGCTCATTGGATTCTTAGGTCCTCTTTTCTCACTTACTCCATACCTTTATTCTAGTTAATCCCTCCAGGTTTATTTGTAAACTGGTGACCTCAAACTATGTCTAGGTCTTTCCCTAACTTTAAACACACACACACACACACACACACACACACACACACACACACTCACACACACACACACACACACCTCTGAGATATTTTCACCTGGCTGATCAGTTGATGTTTCAAATTCAATGTGTCTAAAACCAAACTTATTACCATTTCTTACTCCAAACTTACTGCTTCTCTGTAGTTCTTATTTTTAATGGCACGTCTCAGCACAAAATACTAGGGAGGAGTCACTGATGAATATATTTTCTCTTTTCTTTTTTTTTCTTTTTGAGGGAGGGTTTATATTTTCTAACCAGTGTAAGGGGTTTAGGAAAGATATTAAGTCTGAAATAAGATTTGAAAGGTGAGTAAATGTGAAAAGATAAAAGTGAGACAGAAGTTGCATAAGAGATAAAATGTTATTGTATTTTTTTTTTTAGAAAAAAAGATGGATGTGACTGTGGTAGTCAAGAGCTAGTCTTGGTGTAGTCAAGATGGTCTCCAATGATACCCCCTCCTGATATTTAAGCCCTGTATAGTTATTTCCGATACTGAATGGGGCTGACTTGTAGAGCATACACTACTTGGTGAAATAATGAATTTTGACTTCTGAGGCTGGGTTATGAAAGATATTGTGGCTTCTATCCTGTTCTCTTGGATCACTAGTTTTAGAGGAAGCACTTTCCATGGTGTGGGGCACTCAACAGCTCTGTGGAGAGGTCCATCTTTTGATGAACTGGGGCCTCCAGACAAGAGCCGTGTATGTCCCTTCTTAAATACAAATCCTCTACCCCAGGCAAACCTTCAGATGCTTGTAGTCCTGGCCTTATGTGTTGATGAAGTTTTGGGGTAATTTGTTACTTAGCAAAATTAACTAATAAAGGGGGCTTTTCCTTGTATACATTTTTGTAGGTGTTACCCTTTTAAACTGTGGAAGTGTATTATCTATATAAACAAACACAACAACAGAACTACAAAGGAAGCTCTGAAAATAAATACCCTGCCTAAATCCTCCAATGGTTTCCCTTTACATTTAGAATTCTTTGTATTTACCTACCCAGTCTATGTGACCTGGCTCCTGCTGCCCTCTTCAGCTTTTCCAGCCAAGAGACACTTAGGGCTGGTTCCCCTGAACTTCTATCAATGTTCTGATATTTCTGAATTCTAGGATCACTAAAGATCAGGTCCTTGAACTGAAACTCTAGCTGTATACCCTAAAGAACTTTTTAACAAAAATGATATCCCCTACATGTTTCTAGTACAGCGGGACACACACACACACACACACACACACACACACACACACACCTTTATAGAGGTATAATTAAAATATAATAAACAGTACATATTTACAGAGTATACTTTGATAAATTTAAAATAAAATTTGACACATCCACTTATGTCACTACAGTCAAGGTAGTGAACATTATGCTTAAAAGTTACCTTCAGTCTGCTTTGTAGTCTTTCCCTCCCTCCCACCTCATCCCCTCTTCCTCAAATTACTTATCTGGACAGACTATAGAACATTTCCATCATTACTGAAAATTCTATTGGAAAATGCTGGTGTAAGTCTTGTAAAGGATACCCTATTTTGTTTTGTTGTAGTTAATAAACTGGTTGTTTACAAAGCCCATGAGTGTTGGAAGCTAGTAGTACAGGAAAACAATTCTATCTATTGACAGCTGTTGATGAGATAATTCTTGGGTTTTAGAGATCTGTCTGCCAGATCAGCTGAGGTATATCAAGTTTACACCATTGTGCAGTGTGAAATGCCAACAGCAAAACATCATATTCCTCTAGGAAACTAGCTTCTGACTATAATTAGAAAAGTTAGCTTTATTAGGTTGAAAGAGAAGTCTGTAGTCTTTGATTGAGGTAGGGGAAAAACAGAACTTGTTCCTTCCATTTAATTATCAGATACAAATTTGACCAGAGAATCCTGTATCTCTATCTTCTGATCCTGTTTCCTTTTCTTTTTTTGTTTGCTTACTTATACCAGGGTTTGGTATCTTTCCTATAATTCCTTCCAAGAGGTTGATGGAATTAGGAAGGGTCTTACTTCATTTCTTACTTCTTCACTTCATTTGGAGTCCTATACTGAGGGGAAAATGGAATAATACAGTTTTTTTCCTAAAAAATAGCTCCAATTGTTTGTTTCTTATTACAAAAGCTTATTGTTAAAATTAGATGTACAAATAAGTTAAAAGAAGAAAGTAAAAATCATGATGATGCTTAGTCACACAGAAATAACTACCTAATGTTTTAGTATGAACAGAATTTTCATTCACCTTTATAAAAATTAAAACTACTACATAAATACATTTTAAGTCTTATGTTACTAAATCAGGAGTGTATTAGGTTATCAAATATGTTCTGTAGCTCAATTTTAAACAACTGATGAGAGTGTATATACTGTTGTTTAGTGAATATTTGAATGCATCAGCTACTGTGAAAAAACTTTTTTTTTTTTTTTTACTTTTTTGACTTTTTCCTTTTAAGCCTTTGACCCTTGAATTGTTTTTATAGTCCCATATATAGGGAAAAATACACAGAGGTAATTTCTAGCAATATTAGAGTCAAGATTACCAGTTTACAAAAGAAGAAAAAATTAAATCATTTTTTAGTTGCTGAAGTATTCATTAGTAGTTTAAAATGTGTTTTTCATCTCAAATTCTGAATGATGTTTACTAATTTTCAATGGTTGGAAACCTGATCTGAGAAATGGAATGTGGCAGCTGTTCAGTGGTTCAGAACAATAAGAATGTTGGTTTAGAATCAGAATCAAAGGATGGCATATCTAATTAAAACTTTATGTAGAAAAATTTATGTAGACAAAATGAAATTTTCCAAATTAGAATTAAACAAGAATATGGGGTCTAATGCATCAATAAATAAAAGATTAAGAAACAAAACAGAACAAAAAACCTAGGTTCTGTTGATTTCATTCCTTAATATAGGCAGATATATTTAATAAAGTTAGGAACCCTGAAATATTTTTACGTAAATTCCATGAAAGTCAGTATCTCTTATGAAGGATCCAAACTGGGGTTCCTTGGTGACTCAGATGGTTAAGCATCTGCCTTCAGCTTAGGTCATGATCCCAGGGTCCTGGGATTGAGCCCCATATTAGGCTCCTAGCTCAGTGGGGGTCTGCTTCTCCCTTTCCCTCTGCCTCTTCCCCTGCTTGTACTTCCTTTCTCTCTCAAATGAATAAATAATCTTTAAAAACAAAAACAAATGATCCAAATCCATATTAGCCTGTAACAAATTACAGTGGAAGTGCTTGGAACTGCTAACCAGGCTGGATCAACCTATATTTTCTTTCCCCTGCGGAACACATTGAGTGGAGCCATGATGTGCTGAATGTTGTAGCTAGTGAGCTCTTTCTGGTTTGCCTGGGAGTTGGGTGCCTACTCATGGTCACTTATGTTTCTTCTCACTTGTATCTGTTATTATACTTGTGCAATTTAATTATTACATTAGCAGATGAAACGTTTGAAAAAAGTTATCTCTTTGAAAAATGGAATGCTTTGTCAAGACTTGATGAATAAAGGTGGGTTAGGAAACTGAAAGAGATTAGGGAGAAATTCATCAAAAATCTTGAAAGGTCTGTATTCAGATTGCTTCTTATTTGGCTTGATACTTTCCTTCCACTTAAAGAAGCTGAAATTTGGAATAGGAGACTTCAAGGAAGAGAACTATATATTGCAGACAAGCAATCACACAGAGGGCTTTGACTCTACTCAATAAAATGGTAAATAAATGTATCTTTAATGAAATTAAAATGTTTAAGTTATTTTATTTTATTTTTAAAGATTTTATTTATTTATCATGAGAGACACAGAGAGAAGGCAGAGACACAGGTAGAGGGAGAAGCAGGCTCCTCACAGGGAGCCTGATGTGGGACTCAATCCGGGGACTCTGGGACCACGCCCTGCACCAAAAGCAGTTGCTCAACCACTGAGCCACCCAGACATCCCAAAATGTTTAAGTTATTTATATATCTTTTTAATGGTTCTCAATTCTAAGTTTTAAAATTTATAATGAACACATAGAACTGATTGCTCTAGATAAAAAAATAGGAAAGTGATTGTTTTCCAATAGAGATTTAAAAAATAAAGGCAATGAAGTTTCAACCAAATGTAGTCTGATTTCATAAATTCCCCTGAGTATGAAAATATTACTTAGACCTATTAACATGTTTGGCAGTTATAGAAACACTTTTCCCATGTTTTTTTCTTTTTTATTGTTGTTAATATTTAATCCATCCTTCAAGATTTTATTCAAATGGTAGGAATTTTCAAAGAGGCTTCTCTGAATTCCTCCAATTTGAAATAATTTATTTCTCTTTTGACTTCTCACTGATTGATGTCTTTTCCAGGGTATTATTATATTATATTATTATACTATAGTATTTACCTATAGTACTTACCTATAGTATTATACTATAGTATTTACCTATAGTACATATAAATACTATAGTATTTATATATTTACCTTCATATACACTTTTTTCCCCCTGGTTGAGGTCAGGTTTTTTGTTTTTGTTTTGAATGTTTTAAAATTTTTATTTATTTATTTTAAAGATTATATTTATTTATTTGAGCGAGAAAAAGAACATGAGCAGGGGGCAGAGGCACAGGGAGAGGGAGAAGCAGATGCCTCACTGAGTGGGAAGGCCAATACAGGGCTCAATCCTAGGACTCTGAGATCATGACCTGAGCCGAAAGCAAATGCTTAACTGATCTGAACCACCAGGCACTGCTGTTTTTGTTTTTTTAAATCTCTTTAGTCACTAATGGGTTTTCTCCCCAAAATCATATAGTAAGCACTCAGTAATTACTTTTGAATACATGAGTAAAAGATGTATGTTCTACATACTGTTGTTTAAAAAATATTCACTTTCTGAAATTTTGTATTCTGTATTTACTCGTGTACATGTATACATGAATGGAAAATCCTAAATGTTATGGATCATGAGTTTTTACACAAGTTTCCACAAATTAGCAGGATAAAGTGATTTATCTTTTCTCCATATAAATGGAAAAAGTAATTGCTTATTGTTTTTATCCCAGAATATTGAATATAAATCTAAGTTTATCTTCTCCACTAGAAGTTTGTTTTGTATCTTCTATATTTTCAACAATTTCTGGCACAAAGTAAATGCCAAACATTTACAAAATGCCATAGTTACTGCTAAAAAGTAACAAATATATATTAAATGTCTAACGTTGATTAATATTTGGCCACATTTTGACAAGTATGACAGACATTTTATCATTTTATGATAATCTATTTTAAAGCACTTGAGGGTCACACAAAAAGCTTTCAGGGGTACCTGGGTGGCTCAGTCAGTAAAGCCTCCGTGACTCTTGATTTCATCTCAGGTCATGATCTCAGGGTTGTGGGATTGAACCCTGTGTTGGGCTCCACATGCAGTCAGGAGTCTGCTTGAGATTCTTCCCTTTGCCCCTCCCCCCCATGTGTGTATATGCACATACTTCCTCATTCTCTCTCAAATAAATAAACACCACTTAAAAAATATTTTATGTATTTCTTCATGAAAGGCAGAGAGAGAGAGGCAGAGACATAGGCAGAGAGAGAAGCAGGCTCCCCACAGGGAGCCCAATGTGGGCCTCGATACTGGGACTCCAGGATCACACCCTGGAGCGAAGGCAGATGCTCAACTGCTGAGCCACCCAGGCATCCCAATAAATACAACTTTGAAAAAAAAGCTTCAGAGTTTTAAAATATTTTTTCTCAGAACTTTTCTTGTAATATAAAGCCTATCAACTAAAATCTACATTTTAACAAAGTTTAAGATAAGTAGTCTTTTCCCTTTTTTGTTACTTTCTTTCAAGATGGTTTTATCTGTACATTTTAAAACAAGATTTATTTATTTATTTATTTGAAAGAGAGTGAGGGGAGGGGCAGAGAGAGAATCTTCAAGCAGACTCTCCAATGAGCTGGAGCCAGAGGCAGGGCTCTATTCTGTGACCCATGAGATCATCACCTGAGCTGAAATGAGAGTCAGATACTTAATCTACTGAGTCCCCCATGTGTCCCTTAGCTGTACATTTTATTGTTATGTATACATTTCATACTGATAGTACTTTTATGTTCCCTTTGGTAACACCTCATAAATTAAAAAATATAAGCTGGTGGGGAATTGTCTAGTTATATAGAGGGGGAAAGTGGTTAATAGAATGTTTAATGTCATCATATTTTAAAGCTGAAATGTACCTGAGAGATCATCTAATCACTAGAGGTGATGAAAAATGAGTACCAGAAAGTTATAGAGAATGGATCACAGAGTTAGAATAGGTTAATATTTTTTTTATTTACACTTAATTAACATTTAATAATGTTAATAATAATATTATTTTGTATATTAATAATCTTTTCAAACAAAAATATATATGATTTTTTGCATTCTGAAAATACATAGAGGTTTGCATTTTAAAATATAACTAAGATACATACCCAGTACCAAAGCATATTTTTTGGGGAAAGTTTTAGTAATGTAAGCCCTAAATTATTTTAATTTTGATATCTTCTTTTGACTCTACGGAAAGGGAGCCCCATTTGTTTTCTAACCTTTCAACCTCCCACCCCCCAAAAAAGAAACAAACCAGCAGTGCTCAAAGAGATAAATCCAGCCTTTGTTCTACCAGATTCTTTCACTCTGGCACTGGCACTACTACTGGCTTGGTTTGATTATTACTAATCCACTGCCTACAACATGACAAATGTTTTTGGTCTAAGTTGAATGGTAAAGTCTTTTCAAATGGGAAAAGCAGTTGTCAGCTGTCATTGTTGTGGTACCAACATGTATCATGTCAGGACAGCCAAACAAAGAGGAGGATGATTCAGAGTGCTGACCCGGGTACACTGAGCCTTATGAACTCTGGTGGTTTCCTGGAAGGCCTGTTAATTGTAGTGGAAAAAAGAAATCCGGGCATAAACTCCATATTATATTGGGTCCCTTTGACTAATGTAAATGTATCAACTAGCTAACATCAAGTAGTGTTATTAAACTGTGAATTGCAATTTCTAATTCCCCTAGAAATGGCATTTCTCTTTTGAAATCTCTCCTTGAAATTTCCATTTATGAAGGTTTCTTTAAAATAATTTTTTTCCAGTCTATTAAGCTTGTTTTATGGAAGCTATTTCACTTACAGTTCTTGAATTCTATGAGTGCTGTTTCTCTTGAAATACTCATTCAAAAAGATAAACTTGAAATCTACTTGAACATTGTGCCTACTGTTGGTTGTTTCTTCTACGGGAGATTTTGCCCTCTTTTCTCTTTGGGGTGAAGAGGCATGATGTTTTTTCTATAATAGAATACTACAGACTGTGATACACATTTAGGGATGTATGCTCTACACAGTCTATCTTAATCTTTCTAGGTACAGTGGAGCCCACAGTTCTGCAGAGCTATACTGAGTAGATTAGAATAAACTTACCTCAGTTTTATGTTAGATGTCCTACTTTAGATTTTTTGGAGCTATCATCTATTTTTAGATCTTTATGTTTTCCCTTCTTTTCTTGTGGGTTCTTGATTGTTTTCCTTTCTTTTTCTTTTTAAATGACCAATTTCTACTTTACAAAATTAATGTGAGAAATGAAAGTACACCGTGATATTTTATTTACTAATAAAGCATATCATGATTCAATAGGTTTTTGTTTTAATTTGTCCTTGGAAAGAACTGAGTTTATGGTCTTTATTTCACATCCCAGCTGTTAGGGAGTTACTAAATCCATAGGGAGTTGCATGAGTTATTTAATTGGCATGAATTATTTGAGTTTAAAGAAGCACAGTCACCCCACAATGTAATGTTAGCCAGTGTTGGATGAATTCACATTCTTCAAGGATTCAGGGTTGCAAAGGTTTGTGGAACTGTAATGTTTTTTTAGTTGAGTGCCGTTTTAAATTTATTTCTTCTTTAATAGTTTGTTAAGTGAAAACACATCATTCTTTAGCATCTTGCCTCATTCCTACCTAAAAAAGCCATACTATGAAGAAAGACTACTTAAAAGATGAAATAAACAATTAAATAGGCTTAGGAAATGTTAAACTAATAATATCTAGTAGTTTGCAGTATATTCAGACCCCCTCCATTCTTTCTCACCTTTTTTTCTTCCTTTAAACACAGTAAAAGGAGATATACACACAGTGTTCCTTGCCAAATAGTTCTGTTCTTTCACAGTGGGAGAAAAGCAAAGAGCTTCCTCCTATCTTGCTGCTCTGGGATTTCCTTTCCTCGTCCTTCAAAATGACTCTTAAAATTTGGCTCTTTAGTCTTTGAAGTCGTAGATCCTAGAATAAAAATAAGTATCCAAAGCATGGTGTGGTTTTGCTACTTCTACATACATGGTAAGACCACCCTCAATGACTGAATACTTGGGCCATAAAATATTACATGGCCTTCGAGGAATGCATTATGAAATAATTCCCAATGCTATCACTCTAAAGAATAAAGATTGTAGCAAGAATTAATGCTATAAATTTCTATTGGTCCTGTAATGTTAGGCACCTCTCCAAAGGCTGTTTAATACCTCTAAGAACTCATTTTCATTTTCAGAGGAAAAAAGCATGTATAGTATCTGAGAATCTGTGTTCCAGAGAATAACTGAAAAAAAAAAAAAAAAGAATAACTGAACAGCTATTTTTTTTGAAATCTTATATGTACTGGGTGCAAAGTTACTGCTCTAGGTACTTTTCCTATGTTATCCTATTTGCCTTTCATCATAGCTCTGGCAGTTAGGGTTTTTAATTGCATTTTATAGATAAGATTAATGGAGACTCAGAGAGGTTATGTGACTTGCCTGATGACACCCAACTTAATCGGTTAGCAGAACTTGGTCTTGAATCAATTTCCTTTGACTGCTAGTTTTTTGTTTTTCTTTCCTTTTCATATTCTTTTTGTGTCCCAGTGAATATGTTATAAAATTAGTTTATCTGGCTCAATAAAATCTACTAAATTGATAATCTTGTTTTATTGTTTTCTATCCCAGCTATTCCAGTTGACAGTCACTCTTTTATTGGAAATAGGGTGAAAATATAATTTATTCTTCAAAGAAGCACAGTGTAGGCGTGAAAATCTAATTACTAATATCTAGTAATTATTCTGGAAAAACAGACTTATAGCAGAATTATCCCTGGCAAATTAGGATGCACACGTGCCCTAGTTATAAAACAAAAACAAAAACAGACATAAAACTTGACAAAGTCTAGCTTACTAGAAATAGCAGCTCTTGTGATAGAGCTAAGTTCAAACCGTGATTCCAGTTTACCAACCAAATGATTTTTGCCAGTGCCTTACCACTGTGCTCAATTCTCTCAGATGTAATACAGGAATAATATTATTAGTATCTGTTTTATAGGTTCATGTATTTTTTTAAAGATTTTATTTATTTATTCATGAGAGACACACACACACAGAGAGAGAGAGAGGCAGAGACACAGGCAGAGGGAGAAGAAGGATCCATGCGGGGAGCCTGATGGTGAACTCGATCCCGGGTCTCCAGGATCACGCCCTGGGCTGAAGGCAGATGCTCAACCACTGAGCCACCTAGGCATCCCAGGTTCATGCATTTTAAATGATGTAATACATGTATATCATTGAAACAGAGTAAACACCTGATATTATTTATTGTTATAAATCGCTTGTTAGCCTTTTAGCTAAGATCAAGTATATATATTGTTATATGCAGAGAGAGAAAAGGACTTCTGTAAATATACTTCCTTTAAGTGCTATCCAAAGACTTTTCAAACATAAATACAACTTCATTGTTTCCTAGAATTCAAACATTAATTTTCCGGGGACACCTTGGAGTTTCAGTTCGTTCAGTGTCTGCCTTCAGCTCAGGGTCTTGGGATCAAGACATTGGGCTCCTTGCTCAGGGGAGAACCTGCTTCTTCCTCTGCCTGCTGCTCCCTCTGCTTGTGCTCTGTCTCTCTGACAAGTAAATAAATAAATAATCTTTAAAAAAACATTAGTTTTTCAGAAATACTACAGAATAAGTTCTCAGCAAGTATTTATTAAAAAAATGAATATGCACTAGTATCCATTTGTGCTACAAAGATAACTTGTATTTCAAAGAGGCAGAAAAGAAGAGAGATGGGTTAGGTAAGTTTTGATGATGGCAGGGGGAGGATGGGAGTTTGCATGGGAGAAATATTGCATGGAATTCCCAGGAAGACATCTCAGATGGGATGTGGGATGGATGTGAGATGTGCCAGACAGCTCTGGGCCAGTGAAACTTTTCTAGATTCCAGGTGGAAGGAAGAAGTAGAAATGGAAGAGGCCCTCAGATAAATGTTATTTGCACAAAGATTTTATTGGCATCGTGTGCTGGGAGAAGAGAAATAGCTTTGGTATGGCAGGAAAATTTGGTCCTTGAAATAAGAATATCTTTATTAATCTTGGGCAAGTCCCTTGGGCAAGCAGCCTCAGCTGCTTCATATTGGGGAGCTAGAGATAATCATATTTACTTTATGGAGCTGTCATAAGGATCAGAACAAAGTATGCGTGTGCATGCGTGTGTGTGTGTATGTGTGTGTGTGTTGTGTATGCATGTATATAATGTTTGTTATTGGTGAAAACAAATGAGGGCTTTTATAATTTGTCAGGCTCATGACAATACCTGATGTGTAGCATTTTGAAGTCGGGTATTTGTTTGCTCTTTGTGAATGTAAAGTGCTTTACAAAGATAGGGACTTGCTGTGAATGTTGGCATTGTCCTCATTAAAAGCCCAGGCCTTTGGGTGTGCTGCTTTCAGGAAATCATGGTGTTCTATGTTCAAGTGGTCAGAGCATCGAGGATTTATTCAAGGTTGTGACTGATGAGTATGCTAAGAGTGTATTGAGGTTAAACTTTAAAGCATAATTGCTCTTTTTATTCTTCTTCTCTTAAACGCTTCTGAATCCTGAGGTCATAGGATATGAGGCTTTAGTGCTTTTGAGCTTAATCACAATTTTTGAAAAAAACAATTGGCTCCACATACTTAATACTGCCATGACAATGGCCTTTCAAGTGGGGAGGAGGTAAATCTCCGTGCATTTTGACATGCTTTTTAAGTATCTTTCCCATAACTTGTTACAAGTTATTCATTAAAACCGATAATATATTCCTAAAACGCTCATTTCCACTACATTTTGGTTAAATGTCTAAGTTTTCTTTAACTTAGAATTTTAAAAATATGTCCCTACGAGATCATTCTGATAGTCTAATCTTGTGGATATGCTTAGGAATTTGAGCTTCAATTTTCTCAGGTATAAAATGGAGATAACACTTTACGTGGTTGTTGACTGAGTTAATATTGATAACCTTTATAAGGTGCTTATAAAAGGACATTATACCCACCAGTATGAGATGTTATTATTATTGTAAATATAAGTAATAATGCATCTTTAAGTCTTAACTTGCTATAAAGAACCTCCGGAAATACTATCATAATAATTGCCATTTGTCACTCTGCATTTTGCATATGTTCTCTATTTTATAATGGTCTTGCAAGATTCTTCTCTTTGTAGAAATGGAGAAAATCTCCATGGAGATTGAATTATTTATTCAACATCTCACAGATTGGAAATGGCAAAATCAAGATGCAAATACAAGCCTGTCTGACCCCAAAGCTGATGCGTTTTCTACCACATTATGTTGATTCCTACTATCTAGGCTCTGTGATGTTCCAATCAAGATTTTTAGTTGACTATTATAAGCATACTCTTTTTTTTTTAAAGATTTAATTTATTTATTCATGAGAGACACACAGAGAGGCAGAGATACAGGCAGAGGGAGAAGTAGGCTCCCTCTGGGGAGCCTGATGTGGGACTCGATCCCAGGACCCAGGATCACCACCTGAGCCAAAGACAGACGCTCAACCATCGAGCCACCCAGGTCCCGCGTACTCTTTTA
Source organism: Vulpes lagopus (assembly GCF_018345385.1). Lineage (NCBI taxonomy): Eukaryota > Metazoa > Chordata > Mammalia > Carnivora > Canidae > Vulpes > Vulpes lagopus. Next base: position 108,651,149 of record NC_054829.1, read on the forward strand.
AAAACCTAATTATTTCATTTCTTGAGCAATGACTATGTGCCAGGTAAGTCATAGACCCTAGTAATACAGAAGTGAATACAATACTGGCTCTATCTTTGAGAAATTCAATCTAGCAAGGAAAGAGGACTCCATGCATTTATATAGATAGATGGTACCTGCTCGACTTTTGTGTTTTTTAAGGAAATTGAAACTATTGACTCACATAAAGCCTTTTTGACTATTTGCCCTGAGTGCACTATAGAATGTTCCATAATTGCCTAAGAGATATAGAAAACACAGTAAAATCAAACATTCAGAGATCCATGTCATTCTTCATTGGAAGCATAATATTCTCTTGGATTAAGTCACTTGCCCCAGTTTTTCCACTATCCCTTAGCTACTCCAGTATAACTACGGGAATGAAAACAAGAGGGAAGTTTTTTATACTTATGTTTTAGCTATGGTTTCTTTGAGTCAATGAATCAGGCTTTAGAACAACAGAACTCTTAGATATGCTGAGATCTGAATGCCAGGTTTGATATATGTTTTTTTTTTTTTTTCCCTGGGTCTTCATGACTAACAAATGATAAAATTTCAAGTAATTCACTAAATGCCTGGCAGGGTTAATGAACAAATTATACCACCCGTGACATCAGGATGCTGGTGCATTAGACACATTTTTTTTGTAATAGCTTAATAAGGCCACTCCCAAAGGAGTTGCTTAGAAATGAAGAATGTGCTGGTAAATGACTGAATGGTAATTTAGTTATCTTGAATACTCTTAAACATATTTTCCTAATGGAGATTTTTATTGTGATAAGCATTGAGCCACTTGGTATCATTGCTATCATATTCCATTTGTCTGGGCAAAGATACAGATGGTACTAAAAACAGGCATATTAGCCTAATGTCATAGTGGATGACATCAATACAGTAGTACTTAGGGAGGCACTGATACACTGATCATAAAGACTTCGAATCCTCTCTTTCACAGACTTGAGTAGGCAAGCCTATTTTCAATTTAAAGGAAAAAATAATCATTCAAAGCAGAATTTGCAAAAGGAATTTTCATTCATTCATTTATTTTTTTAAAATTTACCTATTTATTTATTTGACAAATTGAGAGAGAGAGAAAGAGAGAGAGAGAAGGAGAGAGAGAGAGCGCGCACAAGCAGGGGAAGGAGCAAAGGGAAGAACAGACTCCTCATTAAGCAGGAAGCCCCATATGGGCTCCATCCCAGGATCCTAGGATTATAATCTAAACTGAAGGCAGAGGCTCAACCAAATGAGCCACCCAGGAACCCCAACAATTTTAATTTATTAATGAAGATTGGGATTACTTTCTCCACCTATTTTATGATCTTTTAGGTGAAGAATGTCATCAATTTCTCTCCATAGTGATGGAAAGTTATCATTGTCTATTCTTTGGGAAATTAAATAGATTTTTAAACTGCTCCACTGAAATCACAGGTTAACTGTTATGCTTAGATAGCACCAGAGCTTGCAGATGCTGGCATTTTTGTATTTTCCAGAAAAGTGAAACAATCATCATAGGAGCCCAAAGGAACACTTTTAGTTTATAAACAACTGCATCACATACTTTAGTTGCTTTGAAATTATGCCTGTTGTGCCTAAATGTATCCCCAAACTAGAGAGTAATGCAAGACTCCTATGCTTAAAAAAATGCCAACAACAACAGCATCCTAAGTATTTATGAATTCCAAAATCAAATATGAACAAAAGTAGCTTAAAAATAGTTTTCTTTGTTGGCACTAATTTCAGAAACAAGCTAGAAAACTCTTCAACTCTGAGAGTAAGTATCAAAGTGAAAGCATTCAAACCGTGTGTGTTTCAATGTTGGCACATTGTGTCCTCTGCATCGCCCCTAATTGGGTTGTGTCTGTGAGTCCAACTCTCATTTCGTCTCAGCAGGCTGCACAATGGAAGCATTTGTTCTCATTCTCTTGTCACCCTACTGCTTCAGCTCCAGGCCAGGCTGCTATGTCCAAACTCCAACAGAGCACAAGGATCTCACGTTAGAATGCTTTGAAGGGTCAGCAGGATTGCTGGATTTGGGAGTATGTCCATTGGTTATTTGGAGAGCTCAACTGATTGCATTGTATAGCTACAGGGGAAGGAGCTACAATGTACTTGCAAAAACTTTTTTTTTTTTTAACCCCCTGTGTGATACAGATTATGGTCTGAAAAAGTTGCTTAGAGCCAAGGTGTTTATTCACCAGGAACATATTCTCACGTGCAAATATGAATTTCTCCTACATGCAATCTGTACATGCCAAGTCCTTTGGTTTGTCTAAGCAAGTAACAATTCTGAGAGGTAAAATATGTGCATTGGAAACAAAATATAAATCACTTCACCTGAAGAAAATAGAGAGGGGTAGAAAAAAAGGATTGAGGAACATAGGATACAACTTCTCAGTTTACTGAGCCTTTTCCTTCCTTGCAGAAAGGGTGAATGAATGTGTGGGTGCTGGTAATCCTTTCCTCCAGGTAGAGAAAGACAGCCTTTTTCTCATTTAGTTAATTTCAGAAGCTATAATGGATGTTAAAGAGCTTTTGGTTGGGGACACCTGGGTGCCTCCCCGGTTGAGTGTCTGCCTTCCACCTAGGGTGTGATCCTGGAGTCCCAGGATCAAGTCCCACATCAGGCTCCCTGTAGGGAGCCTGCTTCTCCCTCTCCCTGTGTCTCTGCCTCTCTCTCTCTGTGTCTCTCATAAATAAATAAATAAATAAATAAATAAATAAATAAATAAATAAAATCTTTTTTAAAAAAAGCTTTTGATCAAGTTTGTTATTGGTGGTAGGGGGCTGGTTGGGAAAAAAAAAAACCCATAAATGCTGGGCTCATACGGCTGGCTTTGTGGGTTGTCATTTCTGCTGTCACCAACCTGAGACCTTATTGGGTTCTCTCTGTCTTCAACCTTGGAAGCATGGTCACTTACCTAAGAGAAGCTCCTTCCACTCAGTCATCACTGGCTTCATAGTAAAGGTCTTTTGTAGAGGAGAACAAACCACTTACCTCCAAGTGTAAGGATGCTCTCAGCTTACTAACTATGTGCAGATATGCCAATTAAAGTGCAGGGGAAAGGGCGCCTGGGTGATTCAGTTGGTTAAGTGTCTGCCTTTGGCCCAGGTCATGATCACAGGATCCTGGGACTGAGCCCTGCATGGGGGTCACTGCTTGGTGGGGAGTCTGCTTTTCCCTCTCCCTCTGCCACTCTCCCTGCTCATTCTCTCTCTCTCAAATAAATAAACACAATCTTAAAAGAAGTAAAGTGCAGGGGAGATTATTCCTCAATTGTGAAATCCTTATTTCTGTCTCCCTTTTCCTGTACACCCTCCTACTGATCCTCTTCCAGCTGATCTGACAAGTCCTGTTCCTCCTATAGCCAGGCCCTCTCCCTGGGCTTCCTGATAACTGGTCATTGAGGAACTAGTGAGTTCTTCAGAGATCTGGTTATTCAGGTTTTTACTCAGGTAGAATGAAAAGCATATCTGCCTCAAGAAACCTTGTATGGCTGTAGTTTCTGGTCCTCCATGACAGATGTTTCTCCCTCTCATGGATTTCCCATGAGCCTTGTGTTCATTGACCTGGTCTACCAGTTCTCTCTCTTTCTCTTTGTTCAATGCTTCTGACTTTTGTTTTTATCTTTGCTTTTTTTTCATTGGACGCTTTTCCATAATAGGAATTCAAATGGAAAAGATCACTTGTCTCAAGCAAAATTTATTTGCATACATGATCATAAAGAAATTGGCTGATTGTTTAAACTCTTAGGATCAGTTTATTTTTCACATTTCAAAAAAGTATTAAGGGGATTGCTTATCAGAAATTAGTTGACCATTGAAATTTCCTCATCTGTGCAAATGAAGGGATTAGAGCAGATGATCGCTTAAGGGTCTCTCTAGTCCTAAAAATTTCCATGCACTGGTGATGATCTCTCTTCTTGTGGGAGAGGACAGATGGATGCTCAGCTCTCCATACTGCACATCTTTTTGATCAATGAGTTGAACATCCGTTTGGGACCTCTAACACCAACGCACTGCAATTCCTATTGCTCAGTGTTTCAGCTAGCGCAGAATGCCTCTCCAGAAGGTGTCAGGCCTCCTGTCTCTGGAAGAGCTTTTTATTCTCATTATTTCCAAGAATAATATAAGAGCTAATTCCTTCTATATTTACTTTTTGAGATTGACTAATCTATTTTGGAGTAATGGAGAAAATATGAATATTCCTCTTAAGCATCTCAAAAGGACAGAGATTTTAAATCTAAACCTCATTATTAACTTATAAACCATAACATATAAATAAAAAAGGTAAGACTATATTTTGACTTATTTCATCAAGGGAGAAGCCAAGCTTTTTAAAAAAAAAATCATAGACTTTATATTTAGAGCAGGTTTATATCTATAGAAAAGTTGAGCAGGAGTGCCTGGATGGCTAGTTGGTCAGTAGAGCGTGTGACTGTTGATCCTGGGATTGTGAGTTCAAGCCCCATGTTGGGTATAGAGATTATATAAAAAAATAAACTGAGCAGACACTAGAGAATTCCCATATTCCCCCTCTCACCCCCCCCATTTCATCTATCATTAGCGTCTTACAAAAGTATAGTACATTTCTTACAGTTAATAATAAATTATTATTAATTATAGTCATAGGTTATATTATTATTGGGATCTCCTTAGCTTTTATCCTACTGCACCTTTTCTGTTCCAGGATCCCATTTAGGACACCACGTTATGTATATTCATGTCTTCTTAGTCTCCTCTTGCCTGTGGCAGCTTCTTTAGGCTTTCCTTGTTCTGATGACCTTGAGAGTTTTGGGAGTACTGATTTGGTATATTGTAGGATACACCTGCATTGGAATTTGCCTGATGTTTTTCTCAGGATTTGATAGGATTAGATGTTTTTTAGAGAAAGATTAGAGAATAAAGTGCCATTTTCATCACAACATGTCAAGGGTAATGCTATCAACGTAACATCACTGTTGACATGAACCTTAGTCATCTGGCTAAAATAGTGTTTGTCAGATTTCTCCACTGAGGCCAACTATTTTTAAACTAGTGTTGACTATTTTTTGAAATAAAAGTTCTAGATTTGGGAATTAATTTGGAAATTATCATGAGGAAATGGCCTTTATTATAATGAAAACAAATGAAATACTACATTTGTTTTCCTTCTCTTGTCTAAACAACACAGAGTTAGATATCTAAGCTCATGACTTACTCAGACCATTCTCCAAGGATGATAATTTTTTTCTGTATAATTGACACATCAAGAGATGAAAAGAGAGGAAACAGAAGATGATTTTTTTTTTCCCTCTGGGAAGTGTTCAGCTCCATGAATGAATTGCTGCCCTGTTGATCATGACTGTGGGCTAATAAATTCCTCATTGGAGAGACATTTAAAAAAGTGATCATCCAGGGGTACTTTCAGCACTTTAGAACACCTTGCTCAGGGAAGGAAAAGGCATTTCCCTACCCTTGTCTGAATCTTTCTAGGCTTGGTCTACTCAAGTTAAATTTAATCATGTCTCTTGTGTCTCCTTTGTAACTTGTCCATATCTGTACATCATGTGTGAAGACTTTGGATTGCTGTCACTAACTTTCTGTCTTGCCTCCCCTATCTGATTATGAGATCTCTGAGGTCAGGGACAGTGTCCCATTCACCTTTGACTGTCAGCACACTGTAGGCTCAATAACCATGAGCTGAATAAATGAATGAGCATAACCATATTTGGAGGTTACCTGGTGGACATCTCCATGCATAGAGTAAAATTTTGGTGTTTGTTTCTATTTTATGGCCTACATTCCATAAGACTCTTAAAAAAATCTTTTATGGGAGTTTTCCAACACAGACCAAAGTAAGGAGAATAGCGTAATAAATTCTCATGTATCCAATCAGCTTCAAAAATCTTCATCATCTTGTTGATTTTGTTTCATCTGTGTCCCACCCCACTTTTTGTTTGTTTGTTCATTTATTTGTTTGATTTTGCTAGAGTATTTGAAGGCAAACACCAGACATCATGCCATTTATTTGTAAATATCTCATTATGTCTCTAACTAGTAAGCTTTTTTCTTTTATCATGCCATTATCACACTTCTTTAACATAATTTAATGCCAAATATGTAATGTCTATAATTCCTCAAGCCTGTCTTTTTTTTTTTTTTTTGTAGTTGATTTGTTCAAATCAGGACCTAAACAAGGCCTGTAAATTGCATTTGATTATGATGAGGCACTGTTTAATATGCACATAGAGGGGAGTGTGGTTTATGTCAAAGATGGGTAAGTGATGGTCTGCATAAAAAATGTATTTCCACTTTGTTTTTTCTCTGTTCTACATAAACATTTAATAACTTTAGGCCTAGAATTAGACATTTGCATGATTGAGCATTTTGACTCATTCATACATTTATTCATTTAGTAAGTATTTATTGATGTCAACTCAATGTTAGGCATGTTCTAGGTGCAGAGAGTCAACAATTAAAACAACAACATGGAGCTTATGTTCAAGTGGTTGGAGCCTCTGCAGGTGTTAGCTTTAGATTTGACCTGGGGTGAGGGTTGGGGAAAGTTCACCAATAAATCCAGAAGGTTTAATTGATGCAAATTTAACATGTAGGAGCTAAGATCTAATTCTTAATATTTGAAGGTGTTTTGCAATTATCAGATCCTTATTAGAACATTATTATTTCCATCATAGTTATCTCTTTTTAACCCCTATACAAGTCAGCCTGCCCACTTACTAGATGAAGTTCCATAAAACTCCATATTGATCTTGTCATTCCCTTACTAAAACACCAAAGCATGACTTGTCATAGTCTGTCAATAAAGGTCAAACTGCATAGCTTGATACTTAATACCTACAAAATCTAAACCTAACTTACACTTTCCTTTTTCTTCTTCTTCTTCTTCTTTTTTTTTTTTTTTTAGATTTTATTTATTTATTCATGAAAGACACAGAGAGAGAAGCAGAGACATAGGCAGAGGGAGAAACAGTGTCCCCATAGGGAGCCCCATGTGGGATTCGATCCCAGGACTCCTGGGATCACGCCCTGAGCCAAAGGCAGATGCTCAACCACTGAACTACCCAGGCGTCCCCCCTAACTTACACTTTCAATTTTATCTTTTTGTTAAGTCTACTATAACTAGACTGAAGTCTTGAACTTGCCTTGAGTGATCTTGCTCTGTATCTTTACTTAGGCCAATATTAACTTAGTACATTTTCCTTTGGGTCTTTGTCTTTGCTTCCTTCTCTTTTCTTTTTTTTTTTTTTTTTAAATTTTTTTTTTTTAATTTTTATTTATTTATGATAGTCACAGAGAGAGAGAGAGAGAGGCAGAGACACAGGCAGAGGGAGAAGCAGGCTCCATGCACCGGGAGCACGATGTGGGATTCGATCCCGGGTCTCCAGGATCGCGCCCTGGGCCAAAGGCAGGCGCTAAACCGCTGCGCCACCCAGGGATCCCCCTTCTCTTTTCTTCCAATTTTCTTTTCTATTCTTTCGTTTTAACTCAGCGTAGTTTTCATCACCTCTGTAAAATTACATACCACTGGGGCGCCTGGGTGGCTCAGTGATTGAACATCTGCCTTTGGCTCAGGGCGTGATCCCAGAGTCCCAGAATCGAGTCCCATGTTGGGCTCCTTGCATGGAGCCTGCCTCTCCTGTCTCTGCCTCTCTCTGTGTTTCTCATGAATAAATGAATAAAATCTAAAAAAAAAAAAAAAAAAAAAAAAAAGATTACATACCACCAAGCCATTTAATGCCACCAATATGACACTTAGTTTACATTGCCTTGGTTTATAAAACCACTAGTGGCTAAGACCTAGGTTTTATAAATCAGGAAGCCCTGGATTTGACTCAGTCCAGCCACTTATTAGCAATATGGTCTTGGGCAAGTCCCTTTACTTCATAGAGTTTCACTTTCCTTGTCTATGGAATGTAAATATAGGATGATTTTCATGGGGTTATTTAAAATAATAATTGAGATTATGTAAATTAGTCAATCCAATTTTTGATACTTTGGAAATACTAGAAGTGATAGGTTATTATTAATTATATTTAATTAATTATATAATAATTAATTTAATTATATTTTTGTCTAGTTATGTCATCTCCAACTAGATGAGAAGGCATTTAAATAATGCCTTGTGGGGATCCCAGGCTTAGCAGTTTAGTGCCTGCCTTCCGCCCAGGGCGTGATCCTGGAGTCCCAGGATCGAGTCCCACATCGGGCTCCCTGCATGGAGCCTGCTTCTCCCTTTGCCTATGTCTCTGCCTCTCTCTCTCTCTCTCCCTGTGTCTCTCATGAATAAATAAATAAAATCTTTAAAATAAATAGAGCCTTGTACACTGTTGATACTATATGTTGTTTTGTGAGGTGTTGTTTTTCAGATTTCAGACCTACCACTTTTAGCTCCTGGGGTTCCTGCACAGTCACCTAAATATTCATCCAGTTGTTCAGCTATGGTTTTTAGTAGTCATTTGAGACTGGACAACTATAAGGTAGGAATGGAAACATACATTCCAGAAGATGCCTAGATCATGTGGGAAAGCAACTGTACTTACTATTCTATTTAAGTAGTTGTTAAAATTAGTGGAAAATGTGATTGAAATTAGTGGGTATTTTCATATGGGTGTTTTATTAAGTTTAGGGAAAAAAAAGAGATGTTTGTGAATCTGATGCTAAGAGTATCTGTCTAGTTAATATTTTATTTGTTCCAAATGGTTTTCAGTGTTTTTTCCTTGCCAACCTCAAAGCAAAATCCTTTGCCTTGAAAGAAGACAATTAAGAGGCATGATATATTTCACTAAGGAAAGCTATTCATAGTCGGAGCCAGGAGAATCCAATTGAATTGTGGATCCGAGGGGGGCCAAGAAAGAGCATTTTAAACCTAGCTAAACACAAGACATTGCATCATTAAAGGGGGAGGGTTACAGGCTCACAGTGAAGAAGAGAGGACTTAAATTGCTCTCGATTCTCTTGGAGAAGAATTAAACCTGTATGCAAAGGCTTAAGAACTCGTTCTCAGTTTCAAAAGGAAATAATGTGTGTCCTGTCAGTGGAGCTCAAACTATTCAAAGGCTCAACCGGACAGCCCAACAGGAGCTGGAAGCAAGGACCTCATGCGGTAGCTCAGTGTCTTTGGCAGTCTCTTGAAATTGGGACTAAAATTAAAAGTAGTTGAGTGCAACCAGTTCTAAATGTCAGATGGAACACTTTGCTCAGCAGGCAGTGCGCAATACTGATTTTCCTGTTATGTTCTGCATTGTTGTGTGAGATGTTGAATCAGGTCCTTGTTAGTGAATTTGCTAATATAAGAGCTGAAAAGCAATTTGGTCCACAATTAATATTCTGTGATGTTATTGCCTATTTGCCTTGGACTTTAATTGGGCAAGGTTTTTGTGAACTTTTTTTTTTTCTTTTGACACCTGGAGGCAATGTTCTTCTTTCAATCTGATTGGTCTTTTCTATGGATGTCTCTTATGAATTCTTAAAAGTTGTACTTTCTAAATTGGTACTAAGACACAGAAAGGGTGATTCACACATACAAAGTGAAATATGGGAAGACTTTTTCAAAAGAGTATTATGCTAAATATCTGATCTCTCTGGTTACATATACAATTTTAAGGGAATTTTAAATTATTCTGATTTAAATTTCTGAATACTTGTTTACAATTTTGGTAGCTCCTAGTAAGGTTGTGTGAATGTGAGCAGTGCATCCCTTGAAACTCTAACCTTTCTTTTCTTTTCTTTTTTTTTTTTTTTAAGATTTTATCTATTTATTAGAGAGAGAGAGAGAGAGAGAGAGCACCACATGTGCTGGCAAACAAGGGGGAGGGTTAGAGGGAGAAGGAGAGAATCTCAACAGACTCCATGCTGAGTCTGGAGCCTGAAGGGGGCCTGGATCTCGACCCTGAGATCATGACCTGAGCTGAAATCAAGAGTCAGATGCTTAACCCACTTGAGCCACTCAGGTGCTCCCTAACTCTAACTTTTTAATCTAGACATAGGGTATATCAAATAAGATAGGCCAGGGAAGGAGAAAGGGTGGACTTTGAACACTGTATGTGCCAGGGTCCTGTTATTAAGTATTCAAGGAGCCTCCTGGGAAGATGAAGAGCAACATGCCTGGCTCTGTAATGGCTCTAGAATAGGCCGTGAGAGAATGCAAATAGTACAAAGGATCCAGGAAATTGCTTCACATAGGGCAATTCTCCTCAAACTTTTCACTTACATCAGAATCACCTGGAAGGCTTGCTAAAACACAAATTATTTCCCCATTCTCAGAATTTCTAAATCAGAAGGTCTGAGGTGGGGCTTAAACATTCACATCTCTAACAAGTTCTTAAGTGATGCTGATATCTGCTGGTCTGAGGCCCACTGAAATAAGGCAGTGGTTCTTGTCATATTTCTTAAACTTTAATATACAGAAGGATCACCTTTGAGAATTTGAGAAATCTGTAAAGTCTTTAAAAATTAAACTGGTGAGGGGCACCTGGGTGACTTAGTTGGTAGAGCATGAGGCTCTTGATCCTGGGTTATAAGTTGGGTGTAGAGATTACTTAAAATCTTTTTTTTTTTTAAGATTGTATTTATTTGACAGAGAGAGAGAGCACGTGAGCGAGCGAGAGTGAGTGTACAAGCAGGGGGAGGGGCAGAGGAAGAGAAAGAAGCAGGTTCCCCACTGAGCAGGGAGCCCAATGCAGGACTCAATCCCTGAATCCTGGGGTCGCGACCTGAACCAAAGGCAGACGCTCAACCACTGAGACACCCAGGCGCCTCCATTACAGTATTTTAATGGCTTACTGATGTCATAGGCTAAATCACATCTCATGAAAATATGATATTGTGATAAAATATAAGCATTTAACAGAACTTAATATAACATGATTTTGGTATGAAAAAGCTGTCAAATCTCCTGATATATAGGTAAAAAGTAAGTAAACAAGTCTCTTAAAGGAGGCCAAAGGATATAGTGAAAAGAAGATTTGGAGATGGATAGATACTGGCTGTAACATGAAGCCTGGGCAAGTTACTTAATGTTTATGATTAGTTTTCTCATCTGGGGACTTAGTAATTTCTGTCTTACATGTCGTAAAGAATAAGTAGGTAATATATATAGAGAGAGGGCTAATGCAGCTTCTGACATATTGCAGATTTTAGTAAATGGTAGTTAAAGAAGAAATGATGGGACACAGGCATCTCTCATCTCATAGTTTTTTTTGTTTTTGTTTTTGTTTTTTTCATGCAGTTTAACTGTAATATGGGAGATGCTTATCCATCTTAACATAACTTGGTCTGCAGTTTCAGCAAATGCTTTTGTATGGATTTTAGACTGACTATGAAAATAAATATCATCCCTTAAATTTCTTTCATATAATTACTATTATATGAAATTATGAATGCGACCTTTGGAAATACAAATTAAGAAATTTTAAAACTAATTTTGGAAATTACGTAATGAAAAGAAGGCCCTTTCTTTGATTGAATATATGGTGCATGCATATTTGCTGTAAGGCTAAGAAAATATTTTTAATATTCTTTTCTTTTTTTTTTTTTTAAGATTTTATTCATTTATTCATGATAGTCACACAGAGAGGGATTTGATCCCAGGTCTCCAGGATCGCGCCCTGGGCCAAAGGCAGGCGCTAAACTGCTGTGCCACCCAGGGATCCCAGGAAATATTTTTAAAAAGATGAAGTGAGGGGCAGCCCGGGTGGCTCAGCGGTTTAGCGCCACCTTCAGCCCAGGGTGTGACCTTGGAGACCCTGGATCGAGTCCCATGTCAGGCTCCCTGCTTGTAGCCTGCTTCTCCCTCTGCCTGTGTCTCTGTCTCTGTCTCTCTCTCTCTCTCAGTGTGTCTCTCATGAATAAATAAATAAAATCTTAAAAAAATAAAAAGATGAGGTGAGATTGTATATAGTAGCATGACCAAGGTCCATAAAGACAAAAAAAAAAAAAAGGAAATTCCAAAACAGTATTATATAATTTTTCAGGTAATAACAACATGTATGTACGTAAAGCAATTTTGGAAGTAATGTGATTCTTCTTAAGCTTGATTATTTTAAGAGTATCTTTCTCTTTACATGCCTATATGTAAATAAATAAAATCTTAAATAAAAGAACTAAACCTTTACAAAAAATAGTAAAGAGAAGTGAGATAGTTTAGGGAACAAAAAGGGGTGGTAAGAGGCCACAGGACAGCCATCATCACTGTTAGGCTAAACCTGAAGGACTGAGGTTGAGGAAACTGTGTTACTAGTGTGCAGAAAAGGGGCCATCTGATGGAAGCCATAGTGCTAGAAGGATACAGCCGTTGCCAGAATGTGAAAGCAAGGAGAGAATAAGAAGGAAATGTATATCGGTGTCTCTCCTGTCCCACTTTGAGATCTCTTGCTGGTGCATCCCAGTGGCCAAACCAAAATAGGAGCCAGTGGTTAATAAAGCTTGTATGACACAGTCTGTAGAGGTCAACTTCACAGGACAAGAGCAAGCAAGGCAGAGAGAAAAGACATAAACAGACTGAAGTTCAATGGTGCCTAGAAAATAACCAGCACAAGCAGTTGTTATTTTATTTTTTTTTGTAATAAAAGTCTTAAATGAATTATGTTGAAATAAAGCATAGAGACAGGGGAAATGAGATCAAATTTTGCATGTATGTAGAGAGGAATATCAAGAAATTTGGTATGGTTGTAGGATGAGTGAAAGGAAGTAGTGATAATGATGGAAGAGATATTTTGAATCATATGGATTAGATGATTTTTAATGACAGTTTCAAGATTACAGACATTATTCACTGGATTTTAAAGTAAATTTGTAAAGACTCTTTTCCAATTATTACAAATTAAAAGGAGATCTTTAGAATATTATGAAAAGCTGGATCTTAGTGGGGAAAAAGAATGAAAACAGAAGACAGGATGTTACAAATGGAGAGAACACTGACTTAGCATAAGGGAGACAATGGCTAGAATCCAGATCAGCATTGATCATTTGTAAACTTGTTCAGTATAGACTCTGAACCCATTCCTCATAGACTCAGTGTGCATAATATTTCATATGGCTATTGTGAGACTAAATGAATACATGTATGCAAAATGCTTAGAATGAAGTCAAGACATAGCCTTTTCTCAAATACCACCTTTGGAGTGCCAAATTTATGCTAGGAGCATCTCTAATCCTCCAAGTAACCTCATTTCATTACACGAGTGGAGGCTCAGAGTTTATGCAATTTTCACAGGACTGTAGTTAGCAAGTGGTAGAGTTAGGCCTTGAAGCCAGGCCAATAAGATTCCAAAGCCAGGCTCTTACTGTTAAACTGCAGTTCACATCCTTTGACCTTTTCTCCCATAAAGCACAAACACACTTAAAATAACTTTCTGAGAAAAGCCAAAGAATAAAATTGTGTAGTAAATTCTCTCTGAAAATCTGTTCAAGGAAGCTGTTTAGGTTGATTTTATACAAGCTAAGGTATAAAATACTTAAAATACTTGAATATTATGTGTGACCAAAGCCTCCTTTTGAAACGTGGCTCAGGAAGTCATCTTAATCATCCTCACTGCCATGGACTCCAGATTGTTCTGCATATCATAGTTTATCTGCCTCATTATATTAACTTGTATCATAGGGATACTTGGGAAAAATTGGTGCATTTTCCAATAGCTTTTAAAAATTGTTATGTAATCAGAGAAATGTCAAAAACTTTAAAGAGTTTATAAACTCTAAAGAGAATAAATACAAAATAAGAGTAAGGATTAATAAGATTTGTGTGTATCAGAGAGAAAATGCAACAAGAAAGAAGATCCTGTTGACAATGGTAAGAAAAAGAATTAAATACTTCATAATGAGCTTAGAAAAGGGTGTGAATCGACTATACAAAGAAAACTGGAATGCTTTTTTGGGAGATGAAAAGAAAGATGTGAATAAGAGTTGGATGAGATGATAAACAATTGTTGGAGCTGTCAATTCATGTCATCTATTTATAGACCAAATGCACTTCTATTAAGTCTGGTGGACTTTAAGGAATTAAACTCAACAAATTGATACCAAGCTTTAATTGGAAAACACATAGGCATGAATCTACAAATTTGTTCTGGGGACACCTAGGTGGCTCAATGGTTGAGCTCCTCCCTTCCGCCCAGGGCATGACCCTGGAGACCCAGGATTGAGTCCCACGTTGGGCTCCCTACATGGAACCTGCTTCTCTCACTGCCTGTGTTTCTGCCTCTCTCTCTCTCTCTCTGTGTGTGTGTGTCTTTCATAAATAAACAAACAAACAAACAAACAAATAAATAAATCTTAAAAATAAAGTTTGTTCTGGAGAAAAAAGAAAAAAGAGCAACAAAGAAGAATATATCCTACCAGATATAGGAACACACATAAATCAGTAAAAATTAGGAGTAAAGATGAATGGAGCTGAAAAGAGATAAAAGAGGGATACACGCACACATACCCACGAACACACACAATACACACTCATAGTTAAATTATTTTTTATAGAAATTTGGCAATTGGGATGCCTGGGTGGCTCAGTGGTTTGAGCGTCTGCCTTTGGCTCAGGGCGTGATCCCGGTCCTGACCCTGACTCTGACCCTGACGAGTCCCACATCGGGCTCCCTGCGGAGAGCCTTCTCACTCTGTCTGTCCTCTGCCTCTCTCTCCCTCTCTCTCTCTCTGTCTTTCATGAATAAATATATAAAATCTTAAAAAAATTATTTTGGCAATAATTTGAATGTCATTAAAAAGGTAATGGGTGGGTAAATTTGCAGACATTAAAATGACATGCATGGGAGCAGGGCACCTGGGTGAGTGTCAGCTCAGGGTGTTATCCCAGGATACTGGGATTGAGTCCTGCATCAGGCTTCCCAGAGGGAGACTGCTTCTCCCTCTGCCTATGTCTCTGCCTCTCTCTCTGGGTCTGTCATGAATAAATAAATAAATAAGTAAATAAATAAATAAATAACATCTTAAAAAACATAACATGCATGAACACTAGGCAGTGACATGGAAAAATAATTATAAATAATAATAAGTTAAAAAATTACAAAATTCTGTATTTATAGTGTGTTGGATATGCTAGCTTTGAAGGATACATACTTATATTCATGCTAAGATTATATTCATCTATTTAACTGAGTACATATTCATATTCATAGATGTACAGGAAAAAGAACATGAGTAAATAAGAACAATGCTGAATTTAGAGAGTAGAATTAGAATGATTTTTGTTGTTCCTAAAGTTCTTTTACTCTTTTTGTAATATGCTCACAATAAAAGTTTTAGTATAGGTTATGTAAACTTTATATAGAATATGACCAATGGGGTGCCTGGGTGGCTCAGTTTAAGCAACTGACTTTGGCTCAGGTCATCATCTCAGGATCCTCAGATCCCCACCCCACTTATAGTCCCCCACTCAGCCAAGAGTCTGCTTGTCCCTTTCTCTCTGCCCCTCCTTCCACTCATGCTCTCTCTGTCTCTCTCTCCAATAAATAAATAAAATAAAATAGAATATGACCAAAGTGTTGTTTGGCATACTAAATTTGAGCCAATAGAGACAGGTTTCAATTATGAATGCAAGAGTTTTTTTTTGTTCACAATTATCTTGACCATGTCAAATCTACTAATGTTGCTTAAAGTTCCTTATGGTTAGATGTACATTTTCATAATTTCTCAAATCTGTTCCTCTTATATATGCTATTTTCTATCTTTTCATCTATTTTGTTTTGTCTACTTTTCTGAGCTCTTGAAATAGTTACATATTTTTGTTTTGCTCTTTTGCATTTATAATAAAGTGAGTTTTCTTATAAAGTAATTAATTAATGTCTACTACAAACCTAATTAATTAGAAATGGAAAAATTTTTCTTAATGACAAATTAAAATGATTTCAAACTTATGTTTCCTTTCTTTGTTCTTTTAGGTAAGTAACTCAACAGGGACATGAAGAACTGATATTTCAAATGACAGCCATGTTGCAAAAGGTACTTTTGGTATTTTAATATTACTGTAAAAGGAATCCTATAAAAGACACAGAGCTTGTAACTGAATACAATTTTGGCAAAAATATTTTTTAATGTAAACAGATTTAAAGATGTTATGGCTTTAACAATATTTTAATTATGAGAAATGTAATATATGACTTTTTTCTGTAGTCTAGGAGATTATTGTCAGTATTATTTGAGAGTGGAAAGATAAATAAATTGATCATTATGTCCACATATTCACTGGTAGAAAGAGGGAGGTGGGGGCAAAGTTTGATGCCATAGAAACAATGAACATATTGGGATGTCTGCATCATAGTCATCTATTATCTCTAAGGGCTTATTGTTTCTTCTCTGTGATCAAAACATTATCTCCAGAATTGCTCATAAAATTGATTGCTTTAAGCTCATCAGTAAAGCAATTTGATTCTGGATAATTTAAATAGATTAGATCATAGTGGAGAATTCTCCAGATCTATTTCTGCAAATAAATAAATAAATAAATAAATAAATAAATAAATAAATAAATAAAATGGAAAGAGGGAAGAAGGAAATACTATACTTAGGGAAATAATAGAATATAAAAATTCTTAGTCTTGGTTATCTATCACATGCATAGTTTGTGGAAATCTGATTTTTTAAGTCATAAATCTGGTATAGAAGAATCTCTTTTCTAGACAAAAACATTTAAAATGCTGTAGAAATCATCATGTCTTGTTACAGGGGAAACAATTGCATTATGAACTGTTAGATGAGCTGTGTGATGTCATTAACATTGGCAGTCATGCAAAAGATCTGTGATATTTAGATGCAATGAAGCGTGTATTGTCCCTTCATACTAAATTAACAATTCATTTCAATGAACAGAAGATATATGAGAATATCAAGAGAGGAGAAATCAACTCAACTTATTTTAAGATCAGAATTTTAAAAAGATTTCTTATTTTGCTTAGAAATGTTCTGAAGGGTCTTACAGATCTCAGACAGGTGCCACTGAAGAGGTTTAATTTGAAGAGAAGTTTGAAAAAAAGTTGGGGAAATAATTTTATACCAAAAAGTTTATACTCTTTTAATGGTGATCATTTAATTGGCCTAAATTTTCTCTACTTTGTGGCTGTTTTTTTGAGTGTCAAATGAGAATCAGGGAATTTTATTAATACTGATAAGGGGAGAGCACTGATCAGCTTGGGCTATTTTTAGGAAGGGCAGATATTACCTTGTCTTATGATATTAATATGTTATGATTAATTTAATATATTATATTATATAATTTAATTTGCTTCACTTGAATTATCAGTGAGACCTCCATGTATAAATGCTAAGTCAGCAGTTGGAGAGATGAGTCTCAGAAACTCGGAAGAGAGATCTGTGATAGATTTTGAGAGTCATTTTCTCATGGTTGGTAACTAAGACTCGGAACCAATGAGGCCACTTTTGTAGAGATTATAGTTTGATAAAGACTGAGGACTAATTCCAATACTTGAAAGAAAGGTGAGACTAATCTGTTCACAGGAGAGTCAAATGTTGCTGACAGATCAAGAAAGATGAAGACTTCAATAAACCCATTAGATTTTTCCACGTAAATGCTCTTAGTGACTTGGCAAGGGAAGTTGTGGTGGATTGGTAGGGGCAGAGACCAGATTGGAGGTGGGTTGAGGAATAAATAGGAGTCAAGGAGATGGAGTTAGCAAAAATAATAGTTCTTTAAAAATTTTGTCTGTGAATAAAAGTGGAGAGAATCCAGTAGCTGGAGAGGGATGTTGGGACGAGAGAGTCTTGACATGTTTAAATGTTAATGGGGACAAGGTAGAAGAAGGGGAGGGACTTAAATATGGGTTTCTTGAGAATGAAGGAAGGGATGATGTAGGCAGGGCAGGAAAAAGGATTAGACATAACTGATGGAAAAAAAAAGACATAACTGATGGGAAGATACCTGCCTCAACATAACTAAGGCAATGACAGTAGTGTGTGTATAGATACAGACGGGCTCACCAACTCATTAAAGGAAGGTTAGGGGGTATCAACAATTATCTCTATTTTCTCCATGAAGAAGGTATGGCTAGAGTAGTTAGTAAGGATTTGGGGAAAGGAGAAAAATTTGAAATAGTGTTTATAAAGAATAGAAAGGGAGAGGGAAAGTTGCATTAGGGTCTGTGTTATTAGAGTAGGCTGGTATCAATGACTTGGAATTGTAGTGTCATCAGATTCTCTGAATTTTGCCAGTGGTCTTAAGCTTCCAGTTTGTAAGCTTTTCAACTTTCAGTCAACCATTGTAGATTATGACAAGTGTTAGGTAGTAGGACTTATTTCAACCTAGTAAATAATGACTTTCTTCTGTTGAATTAAGATGGAACAATGTTTAAGGACATTCATTTAAGTGTGGTCTTTTTCCTTAATTTTCATGAATATATATTATACATATTTATAAATGTACTAACTGTATGAATATTACTTTCAGTGATATTATGAATTACTGTATGAAAGTATGAATTACTGTATTACTGTATGAAAGTATGAATATTACTTTTAAAAAATCAGAGGTATTCTGCTTCAGGGAAAGGAATAAGAAAGACAGTGACTATTCTTTTTTCAGGTCCTCATTTTTAGTGTGTGTCTCCTAATGATAGTATTTGCATGGCAAAATTTCAGAACAGTATTTGACTTTGATGAAAAGATTACTTTTTTTTTTTTTAATTCCAAAGCTTGTGTCCTGTTTGCCATGACAGAAGAGAGCCTACTGTCCCTACTCAGGCTCATTAGCTTGGCATATCCTTCCTGTTTTGGCGAATATCTTATGGACAATTCAATTAGGCTGTGGAAGTGTTAAACAGGCCCAGAAGATGAAGAACTTCAGTTTGTTGACTTTGAATTATAAGAATGTTAATTTTAACATTTCACTAGAAACTCTAAATTCCGTTTTCCATTTTGATTTTTAAGAGTGTTTACTTGAGGGCACAGCTCTTTATTAGACTGAAGACATCTTCTAGTTAAGGAACTTTCACATTTTTTTTAGCTGCAAAACCACTTTGAAAATTAAAATTTGGTGTGAACAAAGATTAAAAGAGAACTGCTCTGGTTCCAGTAGGCATGGAAGACCTGGGACCCACCTACTCTCGCCACCTCCTTTCCCCTCTCCTCATCTCACTTTCAGATAGGTCTTCTGAGACATCACCAGTGAACCTCCATGGAACATTGAAAATTAAAATTCTAGATGATCACAGCTATAGTGAGTTACATCAAAATATAAGATTTTAATATAAGTTTGAAGATAACTTTTTGTCTCTTTAATAAAATAAGCAGGTTACTGTCTACTTTGACCCAAATTGTATAATTATCTTATTTTGGTAATTTTAGTGATAATAGATACTGATTTTGGCTAAAAAAGCTCCATAAAAACCATTGCTAAATCTGTTACAAATCTGGGGTTGAAAAAATCAGGCACTGCATTTAATTAAATCTACTGGTTGGGGTGATCAAAGTTTGTAAATGGGAAGCCCTTGACTAAGCTCATGAATAGAACTGTTCTTTATTGTCCTAAAATGGTAAACATGTGATTATGGTAGAGAGGATTTAGCTGCTTTGATCTTGAGCCACCATGAGAGTGTAAGTTACCAAGATGGTACTCTTCTAGGGTATGACTTTGCCTAGGGCTGATGGTATTTACAGACATGGAATAGAATGTTTTCCAGAAAATAATAGTATCTTGTCTAGTTGGAAAACTAGAACATGGATAAGATAGATACAGGGAATGGTCAAACAAAGGCTAAATTGGAGTATGTAGAACTTGCTAACAGAGTTATAAAGACAGACTAATAAAACTAACAGGGAACAGTACTAAACATATGATGCATGACACATACAATATTGAATAACTTATTTGTGTTATTTTTAATAGTTGTTACTTTTAATAGTCTTAATAGATGTGTTATTGCAATGCAATGAAATTGGTATTATGACTTGGTTTTCTATTTGATGAAAGGGAGACTCATGGAAGTTAAGTAACTTGTCCAATTTGCACAGTAAATTACCAGCAAATGTGATGGAACCAAAATTTAGCTGGATCATTTAATTTTAGGACCGAAGTGGCCTAGTGAAGTCAGACCCAACAGCCAGCTGGGATTTCTGAAGTTTTGAAGGGAAAGTTCAAAACTGTTAGAGATAGCAAGGAGAAGTTTAGTCCTCCATGCCAGAGAGTACTATCCAAGAAGTTAAATACTTCCAGTGATTCACTGAGAAAGAAGTGGCTCTGAGAGTACAATGAAGATTTGTATCCTTAAAACCTACTACCTTATTAATTGCCTCCACACAGCCCTCCCTCTAAATACCTGTGGTGATTAGAGGACCATCTCTGTAGGACTCAGGCTATGTGGGGCCTATGCCAACAAGAGCTTTTAATATAGAGATCAATGGGATGAGCTCTGGCTGGTTGAAAACAACCTGTGGTGTCCCTGACTTTGGAAGTCCCACCTGTTATCCTTTCATTCCAAGATTCATTTCTTGAGGAATGAGAAGGAGCTCAGTTCTGGATTATGTCCCTGACATCTTCTATTCAGATGTATATTCTTGAATCATAAATTAGAATCTATATCTACTGGTACGTGAAATCTTGTTCTAGTTATAGAGAAGCAAGTAACAAAAGGAAATGAGAATAATTAAAAGCGTTAAATATGACATCATATGAGCCAAATACAATATTTACAGTCTTGAGTTTTTACATTTTTAAAGACTTGTTTAAATATGTAGCACTTAAAAATGAGAATAATAAAAAACTTTAAAAAAGGATGCCTGGCTGGCTCAGTAAGAAGAGCATGCAACTCAGGATCTCAGGGTCATGAGCTCAAGCCCCAGGTTGGATGTAGGGATTACTTACATTAAAACAAACAGACAAACAAACAAATAAAAAAAAAGTAAAATCAAACTTAAATATGTAGGGCTACTGGGAGAAAATAGCAGAGACTAATCTTTTCAGGTATTAGGGAATAGAATATCCTGCATTGACATGATTATTGATAATATATGATTTTTGTTTGCCTGTGATGTCAACATTTTTATACTTTGAGTGGTGCCAATTTATCTTTTCATGTAAATCGTATGTAATATTTGAAACATTTCCTATGGTGATGGAATATTGGTCCTTTGTTCTGATCAATGATTATAACACAATTTGTTTACATTTAGATAACTCCAAACTCTCAAGCTCTGTATTTTCTGGGGTATTTTTTCACGAAGAACATATATAATTGAGAGAATGATAGAATTACATTTGCTCATCTTAATTCATTTTAGTCTTACCAACCAATCAAATCAAAATGGGAGCTTTCTAGTCTCTCCTTCTCAGCTCAGTTTAATAGATCATTACATTACTGTAATTGTATTTGACTTCCAGTTCTTGTGACCAGAGAAAAGAATCTTTTTTGGTTTCATCCTGTTTCCTCTTTTGTTGTGTTTTGGTTTTGGTTGAAGCTGTTTATAGGTGGCATAAAAATCCCTTTTTCATCCTCATTGTGAAAAAAGGAGAAAATGAAGACTCAGAAAACCAAAGTACTACTAATGTTTCTACATACTACTAAGGTACTAAGAAAAGAACTTAATTTGGGGGATAAAGTGTTCACTCTGTGACAAATTTTCTGTACCACAACTGGAACCATTCCTTCTCTCTGTGGTCAGTCTATGTACAACAGAGACCATGCAGAAAAGATTGGTATCTGACAAAGTGAACAAAGCTCTAATAACCTAATTGATTACTTACTTTTTTCAAAGCAGAATTTGCCTGCTGCTCCCATAATTCCTCCATTTAATTTGTATAAATTAATTATAATTCCAGTAATGCTAGTAACTCCTTATTACAGTTACTATATTGGTCACATAATTAACCAGAGGCACAACAGTAAAATTTATGTTAATTTTTGTTGTCAACCATGTCTTAGTGTTTAAAATTTTTCAACAAATAAGGATAGAGTAAGCATGTTCTTCTTGGTAAAGTCAGAGGGACTTCTTTTTTTCCACAAACTTATATGACTCACATCAATCTCCAGTGTCTGAGGCCACATGCTTACAGGCAGAGCATAAGAGGAAAGCAGGACCTTACCCCGATCAGTGAACTAAAGCTGAGAAAACTGATCTCGCAGAAAAGAGCATGCCCTTCTCAGCATGCATCTGGCCCTTTTCATTTTGCTTTCATCAGCTGGGGCTGTTCAGTGGTGCAAAGAAAACATTGTAAAATGCTTACAGCTTTTATAAGTGCTTCTGAACTCTTCAAATAATGGTAAGAGTTGCAAATCTTATAGGAAGAGCCTATCACAGAAAAGCTTTATTCAGCTCCACAGGGAATGGTGAACTCCAGTTACTGAGAGCTGCTCTAAAGTAAAATACTTATAATAAGGAGGTACTGAAGTATTCATTGTTGTAAAGCTTAACGGGAACAAATGTGTGTTTCATTGCATGTCTAAACTTAATATCTCTAAAGAGTGTCTGTGACCGCCAGCAGAGGGAAAAGAGTGAAATTTTGCAGATGGATAAAAAGGAACTTTCAATAACCAAGCTTAGTTTTTTGGCAAAAATCCAATGCACTGGGAATTCTCCAGCAAAATGGGTTGAACTTGGCAGATCTGCAAATATGCATATTTCTACTCAGAACAATCAAGCAAACATGGAGACTTCCAGAGGAACTAATTATCTTTTGTCTTTTTTACCTTAGAAAGAGGGTAATATTTGGAAGACAATCAATTGCTAAGAGATTTTAGAAGCAACATTTTAAAAATGTTGAAAGAAAAACCCATATTTAGCCTTTTTCAAAAGTGTTTTTAATACCCGTTTGTGCTCCCAAAATAATTTATCATAATTGACAGAAGCCTGAGCCATATGCTTTATAATTTGAAGACTTTTATATTGTTATTTGCCTTTTAAGTAAAAAGGAAATTCTATTTCAATATCTTTTATTTTTCTTGCTACTTACTGCTATCGTTCCATCATTATGAGACGAATCAATGCAGTCAATTTTCTAAGTATGTATCCGTATGAGACAAACCCTGTTTACTGACTCAGATTATTTACATTACAGAAAAACAAGCTACAGAGGAGTATAGATAGCTTATCTCCAAAGAGTATTTTCTGGAAAATATTGGCATATATGAAAATATACTGTATATATCAATATTAATATATAGTATATGTTTTATATTTGATTATATACATGTAAATGAATTGGGTGATGACATGGTCTTTCAGTACAAAGTATTACAGCAATTACAAGCAATTTGACCATGTGTTCTAAATTCAAATAGAGATATTTTAAATATTTATTAAAAAAACTAAATCACAGAAAATAGTAGAGAGAACCGATTTAATTAAAACATAAATTCCCGATTTTCACATTTTGTAAATTTTTCAGTTACAGTTGGGGTATTATAAGATATTTGGGCTTAAAATAGACAAATTAAAAACAACATTTACTTTAAGAGTGGGCTGGTAGAGAGCTTTTTAACTGGAATGAATACATTTATGTTTTCTGAGGTGGAATGATGGTCAAGGTAAGCAAAAGAAAAAGGACAAAAGAAAAGAGGTAGAATGCTATGCATGAATCTATTTCTGTCGTAAATATCTGTGCATAGCTATAGAAAATATCTGAAGGACACTAACAGATAATTATGGCTATCTTTGGTAAATAGAACTCTGGGAGTGGACATAGGGAGACTTTCACTTTTATAAATGTGTTTTATATGTTTGGATCTCTTTTTCTCAATGAGTTTGTATTCATGCACACAGACACACTCATGTTTTTATTTAAGGGAATATGTATATATGTTTAAAGGGACTAGCATAGTGGAAAGACTACTAGTCCTGACTTTGCAATTGACTAACTGTATGACCATCAAAAAGTAAATTGAGGGACGCCTGGGTGGCTCGGTGGTTTAGCGCCTGCCTTTGGCCCAGGGCGTGATCCTGGAGACCTGGGTTCGAGTCCCACATCGGGCTCCCTGCCTGGAGCCTGCTTCTCCCTCTGCCTGTGTCTCTGCCTCCCCGCCCCCCTCTGTGTCTCTCATGAATAAATGAATAAAATCTTAAATAAAAAGTAAATTGATCTGCTTATTTTATATGATTATCATGAGAATTATTTGAAAGTACAAATAAGAAAGGGAAGATTAGCTCTTTGTTGTTGTTAAATATGAACTCTAAAAGCTAGAAAATGTAGCAGGTCTATTGAGACAGTTAGGCTACCAACTCATAGATCTGGTTGACTTTGCAAAAAGTGTAGAATTAAGGTAGTATCTTTGTGAGAGTAGCACTGCCATAATGTTGTTTCTATTTGTAAATGTTACCCTGAAAGGACTGAAATTAAGGAGTCACAAAAACATCCATGTGATAAAAAGATTGTATGTGGTGGTTACAAAATACATCATTAGCCATTGTTAGTGAGTGGAAAAAAGTAGCAATTGGTCCCCTCTCCCACCGACACCCCCAATGTATGTAGAGTTCTGATTTGGGTCCATTAGTTTCACCTACTGTAAATCTATGTTAAAATTCCATATGGTCTATAACATGGATAATTTAAAAATATTTTTATAGCATAGACATGCATAAACTCTTACACTACTGTTCTAAGCTTCCTAGATTATGTGTATATGTATATATCTATACCTATATCTATGTATCTGTATATCCCTTTAGCTGACCAGTATTCACATTTTATTATTATATTTTCTGCTTAGTGAAATCTGTAAGAAATAAAACTATTTAGTAAACTTATAGACCATCAACTATTTGAAAGATTTAATGCATAAACAAAACTTGATCAGCAAGAGACAAAAAGGAAGAATGGTAATGACAAAGTAGTAGCAAACATAAAGTATTACAGAAGCCCTATATTACAATTTTAAAAGTTTTATGTTCATATGTTTGATGGAAACAGGGAGTATATATATCAGGTATGTAGGCAAAGTAAGGAACCAGGGGGTAGGGATTCTCATTTTAAACTAACCGTATGATAGTTTGTTGTAATTAATCATCTACAGATTAAGATTACATAGAATTACATGGGCTAAAATGCTGATGACTTCTTAGATATATTAAATTTTATATGGTTCTATTACCTTTGCTCAGTGGATGTTTTTGTAGTTGACTGGAAATGTTCTCTTTGGCTAAGCCTGAGTGTATTTGGGGCCAGGTCAATGGAGTGATTAACTGATCCTATCAACAATATGCTTTTTTTATATTTGCCTTCAAAATTTAGACACAAATGTTTGGTATTTTGTAAGCAAGTCAGAAATGAACAACATCTTTCCAACAGTAGATCTATTTTAGTTAGTGCGTTTTTACCAAATGTTCCATACTTGGGGGCTGGGTCTTAGCATCCCCAGAGAAAAGCCATTGGTTTTATCATGTATCCTATAAATCTTGGGTGGAAATTCAATATTTTTTATTGTGGTAAAAAAACCACAACATTATCAATATGATTTTTAAAAAGTATAAATTATGATTTTCTTTTTTCTGTCCCTCTAATTTCCTCCATGAAAAGCTATTTATCTTTTCAGTGGGAATTCCCAAAGGACAGAATGTATATTCTTAGAAAAGTAACATGGGAAATATTACACAGTTCACAGAACTGGATAGTGGATGGTCCATACTATGGTTTCTAGAAGTCTAAATTTGTAAGCAGTTTTTTATTAGGATCAGTTTTTGAATAATACATTTTGAAAAATATTTGTTCTTGAATTTTCCCCAGTTAGATTATGAATTCTACATGAGGTCAATACCTTGAATTATCTAATAGTTTTAAAAATCTCTTCATATCCTCTATTATCTTCATCTGTATTGACCTCATATGTAAATTTGAGGTTAGATTATGAATTCTACATGAGGTCAATACCTTGAATTATCTAATAGTTTTAAAAATCTCTTAATATCCTCTATTATCTTCATCTGTATTGACCTCATATGTAAATTTGTTAGACATGTATGATAAACTTATACAGATGTACCTATTTTTGTTCAGTAACTTGAAAGGTCTATTTGGAAACCATAGAGAAATTGGAATGGAGTTTGACAAGAGATCCAAACTTATAAAAACAGGACAGTTTGCTATGAAATTTAGTTATTTTTTTTAAATATAAATGCATCTTCAAGATATTTTTTCTACATTTATGTTTTATTGTATTAGAGTACTTTTCACAGATGTTTATCCTGTGTTCTTTTCTTTTTTTAAAGATCTATTTACTTATTTGAGAGAGAGAATGTGTGTGTGCATGTGCATGTGCAAGAGCTGGGGAGAGGGGCAGAGAGGGAGAGAGAGAGAACCTAAAGCAGACTCAGAGCACGGTGCCTGAGCAGTGTGGGTTTGATCTGATCCCAGGATCCTGAGATCATGACCTGAGCCAAAATCAAGAGTGGACTGCTCAACTGACTGAGCAACCCAAGAGCCCGTATTTCAGTGGAAATGTTTTATTGTAGTAATAGCTGATATCTTTGGTGCTTACTGCTAAGGACCTCAGGTGCATCATACTTTGAGGTAGATTTTATTATTTCCATTCTGTAGAAATGGAAATTGATGTAGGTATGGTTATATAAATTGTTTGGGTCATATTAATTGTGGCATGACTAGGCTTCAACCCTACACCTGTCTGGTTTCAAAACTCATGATTTTACTCACGAAATCAAGCTGTATCTGAATACACAGATATCTGTAAACACAATAATGGAATGTGTATTTGTTTTAACTTTATTGCATCCAGTTATTTATAGAGTTAGCATAGGGTAAAATTACATATGGTTGCATAAAGCATCTAATGTGAACTAAAATCTGATCTTTCCTTCCCACACCTGCTTACCTTTTCTTCTGTGAGCTGAGGGAGAAAAGATCACAGCATATATGTATTAAGACTTGGGAAAGAATGGTGCCTGCTGTTTCCTAAAATGTAGAGATGGAAGGGGCTTTGGAGAGTTAATCCAACTCCTGAATTTTTAAAATTCAAATTCCTGTCTCATGTTCGAAATGATAGCTGAAGTAAGAACATCATGTTTCCTTCATTGGAGGAAAAGAATTTGTTGGGGAGGCATGATCACGTGAATTTGAAGATGAATCCTACGTTTGGAAAGCTCAATATAGCAGTCTCATAATAATGGTAATGATTGGTGTTTCTGGGGCTGCATCCCAATGACTGCTGCTTTCTTCTGAATAGTTACTGGAAAATATATCTAGACTAAAGTTTGTGGCTAAATTTAGGGTCCATATTTTCTGATTTTCCAAAGATAATGAGTTTATGATTTCTACTGAATTACAGAGTTACAGAAATTAGATTTTGATTTCTTCTCTAGGGATTATTGCTTTTTCCATTTCCTTGTGTGCTTTCTAGAGAAAGCTCCTCTGGAGCAGTGACCTTATCTGCTTTTGTAGCCTCAAGATCCTCAGTGTCTCAAAACTCATGATGAGAGTTCAGTAAACATATTGGGATATATAAGTAAGTGATAAATATCAAACTTGGTCTAATGAAATCCTTACTGAGAACATAAGACCTTCTAGGGCAATAGGCTCCAAAGACTTTTGTTAAAAAGGTAAGTTAGGGGCGCTTGGATGGTGCAGTTGGTTAAGCATGCAATTCTTGGTTTCAGCTCAAGTCACAATCTCAGAGTTGTGAGATTGAGTCCTGAGTTGGGCTCCGTGCCCAGTGGAGTCTGCTTGAAAAGTTCTCCCTCTCTCCTTCTGCCCCCCCCCAGCATGTTCTCTCTTTTAGAATAAATATGTAAATCTTTTTAAAAAATAAAGGATACGTTAAAATTCTCAAAGAAAATATTGGACGGAGTATATCTTGAGTAATATTTTGGGGTTTTAACTTGTAACAAGATCATATGAATTATTTTTCAGTTTGTGTTGGTTTCAGTCTTGTGTTTGCTTTCATTATTTAGGCTTTGCAATTTTGTTTGTAGGCATGTGACTTTGCTTAGTGTAATTATTAAGTATACTTAGTAAAATGGTTGCCTCTTATCTTACTAATTTAAAAACGCAAATTTTTTCTTTCCTCCTACTTTTTAATGTTTTTAATTGAATTTAAATGTTGCATTGAGAATGGCTGATACATGTTTCATTAAGACCAAAAAGTTTTTCTTGTTGTCTAGTAAATATATTTGTTTTAGAGCTGAAACAATACTTTTAGCTTGTGGATTCTAAATGTCGTATTTTCTGAGTTAATAAACCAGTTGAATGAATCTATTGCATTTTTTGTGTTCTGATGTGGTTTTGCAGAAAAAATGGGCTAACATTAAACCTAATATTTTATGAATATAAGTAATAAAAATTTGCCTTCAATTTGGTTATTGAAGGTTAATGCACTAAATGTACTATTGCATCTTTACCATTGAGCAGGTCTGTGAGCCTCAGTAATGGAGAATTAGGAGAATGTGGGGTTATTTATCAAAATCATCTTTGATGCATTATAATTCTTTTAAAAAAATATTCTTTATTTTGAGAGAGAGAGAGAGAGAGAGAACAGGGGAGGGGCAGTAAGGAAAGGGAGAGAGAAAATCATAAGCAGACTGCACTGAATGTGGAGCCAGACATGGGGCTCAGTCCCAGAGGACGCTGGGATCATGACCTGAGTCAAAATCAAGATAAGATGCTCAACCAACTGAGTCATCCACATGCCCCTGATGTACATTATAGTTCTATACCTAAGCTGTAGTTATGAAGCAGAGGAAATTGATCTATAAAGACTTGATGAATAACTAATGCATAAATTAAAATTTCTGCCTTTAATCTATTAAAGTATTTCAATGAAACGTTTGTAGTCTATGCATATTTGGTGGCATATTTGAGTAGCAGTGTGACTCAGAATAAAAGTGTCAACTTTCCACTAAGACTATAATCTCTTTAGTGGTCAAGATTGAGTCACTTCCATCTTTTCCATTCCTAGCACAAAGTCTGACACATTAAAAAAGTAAAAAACAAAAATCTTGATTATAGGTTTGCTAGATAAGTAAATAAATGATTATTTATGAGAATATCTTCAACCATTATAATGGCATTAGGATTTCATTCAGGGGCAGCCCCGGTGGTGCAGCGGTTTAGCGCCGCCTGCAGCCCAGGGTGTGATCCTGGAGACCCGGAATTGAGTCCCACGTTGAGCTCCCTGAATGGAGCCTGCTTTGCCCTCTGCCTGTGTCTCTGCCTCCCTCTCTCTCTCTCTCTCTGGGTCTCTCATGGATAAATAAAATCTTAAAAAAAAAAAAAGGATTTCATTCAGTGATTGATTGCTTGATTGATTTTAAATAATTTATTTATTTTTTTGACAGAGAGAGGGAGAGCACACAAGTAGGCAGAACAACAGACAGAGGGAGAGGGGAAAGCAGATTTCCCACTGAGCAGGAAGCCCGATGTGGGGCTTGATCCCAGGACCTCAAGATCATGACCCAAGCCAAAGGCAGATGCTCAACCAGCAGAATCACCCAGGCGCCCCTCATTCAATGTATTTTAATGACTAATTCAATATCAAATTTCTTATCTCCTTACTATATGTAAAGTACTGTGGAAAGTACTTTTGTGGAATTAAAATGACAAACAGGGCCTTGTTTTAAAGGAATTTATACTCATAAAGGAAATATGTAGTGACAATTCAAATTTCAATGCTTTAAATGCAATGGGAACAGAGAGGAGGCAAGGCTAGTTGGTGTTCCCGGCAAGAAGGAAGAGCATGTTGCAAGGGCATAGGAGTGTGTGGAATGTGCCAGTTTCAGAACAGCCAAATAATTCATGGTTACTAGAATCAGAGTTTGTGGACAAGGTAGGTTTGAGTAGTGGGGTTTAAGAGTCACACAACTGCTTTCAGATGCCATCTTTCTGCCAGAGTTGCAAGCATCACAATAAAAGAGCTCATGACAGTTTCTTGAGTGATCACTCGTTTGGAACTTAACTCAGTTGCCATATCATATTACATCCAGGTCAATTCTACAAGCTTTTCATGCTCCCAACTTCCAGTGTGGTTTCTTACTCTTCTATTCTAGATTTTGCTGCTTAACTCTAGATTTAATAATGAAGCAGCATCCCATCCTTCTCCACGAACACTGCCATGGGTGGTACTCTTGTTGGTACTATTTGTTCGATCACATTGAAGGTAAAATTGGAAAAATAAAAAGGGCAGGGCTCAAATCAGGAGGAACCTTTCTTCCATGTGTGACATGTTGAGAGTCTAGTGAGAAAGCTATCACATTAGCAATAAACTCCAGCTGTTTGGTTATTAAGATAAATTATTAGACAACATAAATCTTGGGGAGTTAGTTCATCCTAGTTTTGCATTGAATCCTGACTTTATAGCTCGGAAACTAAGTGCGTCAGCACACCAAGCAATTCTTAAGGTGAATTCACATTAACTGACCTTGCAGAAAGTTAGGTAAAACAGAATTCCAATGTATTATTGCATAAGATTTGAATAGTAGTGCCAGCATGAGTGCGGTATTCTAAATTTATAGGCAAATAAAATTATATGGGAACCAAATATTAATCAGAAGGTTTTTAATAAAAGCATGAGATCAAAAGAAAGGGGGGAAGTAATTTATAATTTGATTGTCATTGGCATTAGTATCCTAGTATCCTGAGGCACTGTCTGCAATAAAAGGACTATCTGGCTGCTAGGATTGGGATGCGGGATACGTGGGGCTTGTGCATCACTTCCCTTGCTTGGATGGCACTATCAACATCTTTCTTCTCTGTCTCTGCTTTGACTGTGAATCCACTGCTGCCCAGACCCCCAAAGAATGTCAGAGCATTCTTTGATCAGCAGTATCTTCAGGAGATAAATAGGTTTTATTTTATGGGCCATCTCTGATTGATTGAACATGGCTGCCTGGGACAGTCTCGAGAGGAACTCCCAAGACTCAGACAAGCTCAAAGGGCTAGAGTACCTAGGAGGTGGTGCTGGAGGGCTATTCTGGGTTCTCAGGGAGTAGAGATAATTTACTGGATTTGCCTTCCTTGCATGAAGAGTTCAGATTCTGTAGAGCACCTGGAAGAGCATAAGCCCTAAAGTGGCATCATCAGATTTTCATTGAAGGACAGACAAGATGATCAGGTCGCCTGCCTAGATTTGTTGCACTCAGCATCACTCTGGGTGTAAGCTATTTTACCAGAAGTAGCTGAGAAGTATGGCAGCAATATTTAATTCCAGATACTGGTTTTCTATGCTTGCCTTTACAGTGGCTGATGTATTTCTTCTCCAAATGAATATTACCTTACCTGTCTGAAGAATAAAGAGAAACAGATTAAAAAAAATCTTGGTTTTGTTGAGTAAAATGGAGGGGATTTTTTTTTTTTTAAAGATTTTATTTATTTATTCATGAGAGACACAGAGAGAGAGAGAGGCAGAGACACAGGTAGAGGGAGAAGCAGGCTCCATGCAGGGAGCCCGACATGGGACTCGATCCCCATCTACAGGATCACACCCCGGGCTGCAGGCGGCATCAAACCGCTGCACCACCGGGGCTGCCCTAGAGGGGATTTTTAAATTCAGTCAAGGCTCCTCAGTTATAAACCGGAAAATTGTTGCTTAATTACTTGGCAATGGGTGATTGAAAGATAAGGGCATCATACTTTATTAATGAAATCTTCTTGTGCCTTTTCCTGAATGTTTTCTAGTAATATTTAGACCTTTCTGCTAAATGCTTTTAATGCTTACCACTGCACTTCGATGTTCATAGCTAAGGATTTATACATTTGTTTGTTGTTTATTTCATAAATGAACAGAATCAATTTGATAAGAGACTTTCATTGATAGTATTTTTTTAAAAGATTGTATTTATTTATTCATGAGACATTTATTCTCACACAGTGAGAGAGAGAGAGAGGCAGAGACACAGAGGGAAAAGCAGGCTCCATGCAGGGAGCCCGATGTGGGACTCCATCCAGGGACTTCCAGGATCATGCCCTGGGCTGAAGGCAGGCGCTAAACCGCTGAGCCACTCAGGGATCCCCACTGATGGAATATTTTCATCAGTTTTGCTGATGGGATTAGGGTATCCTTTACTATAGCATGAGTTGCGTACACACCTCACTAACAGTGTTAAGAACCTTTCTTGGGCAGCATTTTTTTTTTTTTTCTGGAAACAGACTTTTTAAGGACCAGAGTCTCATTTGCTTGTTAAAGATTAAAAAAAAATTATATATAAGGCACTATGTTTACGTATATAATTTATTTTAAGACATAGTTATTTTTCCAAATAACTGAACGAGTAGATTTGGGCCTTTTATTAACCAGATGCTTTTTATGTGCTGGACACTTTGTGGATGTTATTTTGCATCCCACATCTAATCTTTGAGGGAGTATTACTAATATTCTTTTGAAATGTATATTATAAGGAACAGAAGCCAAATAATTTGCTCAAGTTAGGTAGCTAAAAATGATGTTTAAATGATGTTTGAACCCAGGTCTGTTTTAATGATGAAGCCTACAGTCATAACTACTTAGGAACATATGTGAGGGAATATAGTTTGCAAAATACAATAATCTGAATATTATTGGTGCTGTTTTCCCCAAAGGATTCTGTAGGGCATAAATCAGTTGATACTATATACATTCTCTCTCTGAACCTCTTAACCTGAAGATTATGCCACATTCTAACAAATAAAATAAAAAAGTATGGCAGTAATACTAATGTTACCTACTATCTTAGTATTTTGCATTTTATATTTATGTTGTTTGTCATGTTGGTTTTGGATTGCAAATAATTCTTTTGCATCCCTTAATTTTCTTGCTGATTACTTTATGCTTTTGAAAAATATTAAAGTTTTGCCAGGGTAATTAATTTTCCTGTGTTCCCACCTGTTTGCTTGGCTGCTGTTTACTTGGCTACCTCTGAAACTGGGATTAGTGTTTGCATATTATCATTTCAGCATAGTTATTTGAGTTCTGTGTACTGCTAATCAGGGATGGGAATATGCTCTGCTTTAATGAACCACTGATTTTTTATGCTCACTATTAAATTCTATTTTCTTCCACTGTATATTTAATAAAAATTTGTTTACCATTTTTTTTACATGCAAAACCTTTTTGGGCTGACTACAGAAAAGCTTTTCCCATCTCAGTAGAAATTTTTTAGTTTACTGGGATGTGCATATTAATATTATTCTCTGGCCTTAGCTCCTTACTGAAAATTGGCAGAAGCATCTTTTGTATTAATTTATAGGTGACAGTGAAAACTGGTAGCGACTCTATAGAGTGGGGAATAGCATTACTGAAGTCATTATTTTTCTATTTATACTTTCAATCGTTTTAGTCAAGTTTGATTTCTTTAATAAATGTTTTTATTTATAAGTAATGACTATGTTTTGAAAGTGGTATTTTAAAATAACTTTAAAAACTTAACCTAAGCTCACTCATTGATGGTCACTAACATTGGTTTAAGTCCAATCTTTCAGGTGAGGATATAGAACTATTAGTTCATCTTATGAAGATCAACAGAGGATAATTAGTACATATACTAATTTTGATATATGTTGAACTATTTTTAATGTACCTAAGTCCTAACAGCTTGAGTTGCATAGAGTTTTTAATATTCTCTTTACTTTTCCTAAGACAAATGAAATAAGTGCATTACTAAATCTAATTCCCTTAGCAAAAAATAAGTAGAAATTTATAAACCAGTGTTTTGTCAATACTTCTGGAACAGGGAATAATCCTGTTTACTTTATGTACTAAGTGTCTTGCTAATGCTTGCAAATGTAGCTGAGTGGGGCCAAATTAATGTTCCAGTTGAGAAATGCAAAGGTGAACTTTAAATGCATTGTCTATATGTGTTATCGATGAAGATTGAACATTTTTGTCTAGACAAGAATAAATATCATTTTATTTTAATCAATTACTCTACCCATCTGCATATAGTTTTATGAACTCATGTGCCTATAACAAAATTTATCATATTTTATAGTGAATAATAAAATTATAGAATTTTAGGTCCCTTGAAAAGGGCCCTTAGATGGTCCAATGATCTTATTTTAAGTACTATAGAAGTAAAGTTTCCCCCCCTGGCTGGTTAGTGTCAAAGCAAGATGCAGAACTCACATCACCTGTTGCTAAGCCCAGAATGTTTTTCACCACTCTGTGCTGCCACTGATTTATGATAGCTACTAAACTTTTTATAAGATCCAAAGTCAATCTGCATTCCCAATATTGAGGAGACTCAGCTCATTTATCTTCTTAAATATTTATAAAATATTATGTGCTGGCGTATTAGTAGTTACTAATGTTGTCAGGTGAGATACACAATCTCATGATATTCGAGTGAGAAATGTTAATGTATACATGTAGCCTTCCATAGCCAAACAGAATGTTCCCTATTGGAAAGCAACTAATTAAGAAATAAAAAATGTTTTCAAAATTTTCCACACATGTGGAGAATATTGAATGTAACACTGAAGAAACAAGATGCATTTTATTTTCTGAAAAATCTGTGCTTTTAAAATCTGAACAAAAAAAATATCTGAACAAAGTAAAACAATCTTCAAGGATTTTTGGTTAATAAAAATTATATATTATTTTCGGTTATAAATAATGCGATTTCAACATTAATATTTTAAATTCCCATGGGCTTTTGGAAAGATTTGCCGTATTAGTTAAACAATGTGCAGATAGGCACAGAGAAACCATTTATTTGCTTTCTTTCCTCATAGATATAGTATGGATAGATTTTAATACTACCATCAAGGATGGTTTGTTCTGTTCTTATTAGTTGAATTGCCATGCTTATTTTGTAGATTTGCTTTAATTTTGGCTATCCCTTATTGCATACACACATATTTAATGATCTAGATTTTTCCCATTCTACCTGCACCCCTTCCCTTTCTGTTAGTATTGCTTTGAATGCTGCATATAAAATTGTTTAATTTTATATTTAGAAATGCAAACTTAAATTACAACTTTGGCCTGTGTAGCTCAAGGGATTTCTTGTTAGGAAATATTCAAGGAATTCTATTTATTGAATACATCATGTTATCAGAGTATTTTTAATGGTGATTAGTCCAAATGAATAATTCTATGTATTATTTTCTTATGAGAACACTTTTTGCATTTAGTTTCTTTGATCCTTTTTATAATTGCTGTTATATACTCTGATACGGGAGTAAGTGAAGGTATTTTGAGAAATGCAAGACACTATTTCTTTCATTTTTATCAAATTTTTAAGAGCTAATTTGAGATACAATTCTACTTGTTTGCATTTTTCTCCATTTGTTCCTGTGTTTAAATGTTTGTTACCATAGCAACTAAGAAGAATTTATCACTTATTTCTTGTTAGATGTCAAACAGCATGGGCTCCTGTGTGTTGGGCTTAGGACTCACAGCAATTCAGGTCTAGTTCATTTGTTCTTGCCTACGTTTGCCTGGAAACTGACATCTGGAACAGAACTCTGGTCTGGACATCAGAAGACTCAAATGCTGGTTCCAGCTTCAGTGCAGTTTAATCTTGTGGCCTTGAACAATTGACCAACATTTCTGGACCTCAGTTTCCTGAGTTGTTAAATGAAGAAGTAGGGCTGGATAATATTTAAGGTCCTTTTTAGTTTAAGTATAATTAATAAAATTGTAGGGCTAATGTGATTGATCTTGGGAGTTTTCACATACATCAATCTCTTGCGCCTTTGGTTCCCTTTAACTGGATATTTAGAGAGGGAATCTTTGGGAGTTTTGAGGAGAGAACGCAATGTTTGAATACATCTGTATTGGGCAGCACTTGAGTCATATTGTACTAACTTCTATAATTTTCTTTGTAGTAGTCCAGTCCTCTTTTTCTTTTTTTTTTAATTTTTTATTTATTTATGATAGTCACAGAGAGAGAGAGAGAGGCAGAGACACAGGCGGAGGGAGAAGCAGGCTCCATGCACCGGGAGCCTGATGTGGGATTCGATCCCGGGTCTCCAGGATCGCGCCCTGGGCCAAAGGCAGGCGCCAAACCGCTGCGCCACCCAGGGATCCCTCCAGTCCTCTTTTTCATGTAGCCCAAGGGTTCTAGAGAAACTCATGATATCACATTCAGTTCTGTGACTGGATTCTTTATCATCCCTATTAGCTAACGAACTTAGCCTAATTAGGATGTATATTGGCAAACTTTGAAGTGTTCTCAATTAATGCTCTGGAGCAAAGTGATACAAAGAATTGAAAGAAGACCTGATTTAATGACACTTGAGTAGGAAGAACTCACTTCTGTGTGTCTCTCCTTTACTACTGTCACAGAACATTTCACTTGAAACTTCTGGTCACCAAATGTGTGTGAGGTTTTCCCATACCGAAAGTTCTGCGACACTTGCCAGATGTCCTACAATTTAACTCAAATCTGACACTCTTTACCTGGAGATGCAGTTAGACCCTATACATCAAGGGCTTGTCCTGCAAGACTACCCCGACCCCTCAGATGCTAATGGCAAGCCCAGGTTGTTACCAGTGCTCTGACTGACCAACTATATATTTGACGATTTCATAACATTTTCCTTTGGTTCAATTAATATTTTAGAGCAGCTCATAGAACTAGGAAAAGAGTGTACTGGGATCCCTGGGTGGCGCAGCGGTTTAGCGCCTGCCTTTGGCCCAGGGCGCGATCCTGGAGACCCGGGATCGAGTCCCACATCTGGCTCCCGGTGCATGGAGCCTGCTTCTCCCTCTGCCTGTGTCTCTGCCTCTCTCTCTCTCTCTCTGTGACTATCATAAATAAATAAAAATTAAAAAAAAAAGAGTGTACTTACTGTTTACTGGCTTATTATAAAAGGATATATAAGGATACGGGTGAACTTCCAGATGGAAGAGATGCATAGGGCAAGGTATGTGGGAGAGGTATGAAGTCATATGCTGTCTCCCAGTGTGCCACTTTCCTCGCACCTCCATGTGTTCTCTGAACCCCCTACTTTTGGGATTTTTATGGAGGCTTCATCATGTAGGCATGATTCATCGTTAACTCTATTTCCAGCCCTTCTTCCCAGTCTGGGAGGCAGGACTGAAAATTTCAAGCTTCCAGTCATGGCTTGGTCTTTCTGGTAACTGCTCCCCAACCACGATTTCACCAATATCCAGGATCACCTCTTCAAAACAAAAGACACTGTATCACCTATGAAATTCCAAGAGGTTTAGGAACTCTGTATCAGGAATGAGGGCTAAAGACCAAATATTAAAACAGAAGATGCTCCTAGTTATAGACTTTACAAGGGTTTTTAGGAGATTTATGCCAGGAAGCAGTAGCAGAGGCCAATATATATATTTTGTGTTATCTCGTAACACTACAGTTCGTATGAAATAGTGTAGTTTACTACAGTTCATATTAAATAGTGTAGTTTTTGCTCGGGAATGTTTGAGATTGTAGCAAAACTGCTCAGCCTGGTGTGATGGAGTCTGAGATGAGATGAGTCACTTATTTTGAGCAAAAGTTTCATAAAGAACATCTTTGAAATAGTAAAATGAAGGTTTTGAAGTTTGATACTGACTTAATGCATTAAGCAATTCAGACAATTCAATATTAATATTGCATTTTAGGTAAGTTTGGTCAAACCGTGAAGAACAGCTATAATTAAAAATGTCTGTCTAATATTCATTGTTATTGACAGCTGCCTAGCAAATCCCAAGATGCAGTAGGAGAGGGAAGATATTAAAGATTATATTATTTTAGGTTGTCTCCTCTTTTTCTAGTATTATAAAGGATAAATTGTTTCTAATGCTCTAAAAAAAAAAGAAAAAATCTTATATACTGCTAAGGTTATTTTTCTAAGCATACAAAAATAATACTTTAAATTTATTGTTAGAGAGGTGATTTAAAAGTCACAAGATACATACTTCCAAAATGGAGGTGCAGTTTGGTTAATCAATGTACTCTAGTGGACACATTATTCTATTTTTAGTTTTTAGTTTTTTTTTTTTTTGTATTTTG
This sequence comes from Vulpes lagopus, assembly GCF_018345385.1. NCBI lineage: Eukaryota > Metazoa > Chordata > Mammalia > Carnivora > Canidae > Vulpes > Vulpes lagopus. The sequence goes on from NC_054829.1 coordinate 108,689,003, forward strand.
GCATTTAATAGCACTAGATTTAAAGCCTACCCCATTACCACATAGCACTAAACTATAGATCAGACAAGTTGTTTATTTATATCCCAACACTTTAAATAATTGCTGTTAGGGATAATATTGAAGGGTTATATTTACAATGTCTTTAATATTGTCTTCTTTGCCTTTTCAAATAAAATGCCAAAACAATTGCTGTAGTTCAGAGTGCTGTATGTTTTGTGTACTTAAACTGCTAGCCAAATATTAAACTCCATAATATGGAATTACTTTTGGAATGATGTTGATTATTAAGCTCATCGTCACTATATTGTTTAAAATGAGCATTGAGCTAATAAAATCCCAATAAATAGCAAGTTCAAGTAATACATGAAGTCGGGGGGAAAAGAGTACAAGGTAGATCTTTTTGGAAAGAAAAAATTTTTGTCTTTTGCAAATATGAATTGGATATCAAGCAAAAAAAAAAGTTCATGACAGCTCTACAATTAGAATATTCATTTTAAGTACCCCAAAGGGCCAAGTACTAATATATGAACAAAATGGGAACCAAAATTTAACATTAAGCAATCTCTTGAGTAAAGTTGTAAAAAAAATAAAGGATTGGTCACTTTTGTCATGTTGCTAGGCTTTAGATCTTGGAAGAGAGAGAAAGAAGGAATTTGGAAAAGACTGTAATGAACCGCCCAAATTTTTGGAATTTGATTCAGACCAAAAGGAAATGATTTCTGAAATTCAGGACAGACTTAAAAATAATGATTCTTCCAGTTGTGAAACACTTTTGTCACACCTTTGTTTTAATGTCCCAAAATAGAATTGTATAAGTTTTGGCATAAGAAATGAAAACTTGCGGGATCCCTGGGTGGCGCGGAGGTTTGGCGCCTGCCTTTGGCCCAGGGCGTGATCCTGGAGACCCGGGATCGAATCCCACATCAGGCTCCCGGTGCATGGAGCCTGCTTCTCCCTCTGCCTGTGTCTCTGCCTCTCTCTCTCTCTCTGTGACTATCATAAATAAATAAAAAATTAAAAAAAAAAAAGAAATGAAAACTTGCTATGTAAAATTGATTTTTAAAATTTAAGTAATTTATTTACTTAATTTTTCCAGTTTTATTGAGAAATAATTGACATATATCACTATAAGTTTAAGATGTACAGCATGATGGTTTGATTTATATATATTGTGAAATGATTATCACATCAGGTTCAGCTAATATCCATCTTCTCATATAAATACAATAAAAAGAAAGGAGAGAAGGAACAAATTTTTCTTGTGATCAGAACTCTCAGGATTTATTCTCTTAACAACTTTCCTACATCATATAGCAATGTTAACTATGGTCATCATGTTGTATATCACATTCCTAGTACTTATTTGTCTAATGACTGGAAGTTTGTATCTTGTAATGACTTTTATGCAATTCATTCTCCCCGAATGCTCCACTTTTGCTAACCACAAGTCTGATTTCTTTTTCTATGAGTTTTTTTCTTTTTTTAAATTCCACATATAAGTGAGATCATGCAGTATTTGTCTTTGTCTGACTTATTTCAGTTAGCATATTGCCTTCAGGGTCATACATGTTGCAAATGGATGGGTTTCATTTTTTATGGCTGAATAATATTCATATAAACATATGAATATAGTATATACAAACACACACACAATTCTTTATCCATTCATTCATTGATGAGCATTTAAGTTGTTTCCATGTCTTGGCCATTGTAAATAATGCTGCTATGAACAAGGGTGTGTACTTATGTTTCAGAGTTAGTGTTTTTGTTTTTGTGTGTGTGTGTATATTCCCAGAAGTAGTATTCCTGGATCATAGGAATTCTATTTTTAATTTTTTTGAGGATCCTCAAAATATTTTTCAAGATATCTTCTATAATGGCTGTACCCATTTACAATCCCACCAACAGGACACAAGGGCTCTCTTTTCTTCACATTCACACCAGCATTTGTTATCTCTTGTCTTTTGACCATTCTAACAGGCGTGAGGTGATACCTTATTATGGTTCTAATTTGCATGAAAATTATTTTGAGGTTAATTTAAAAAGCTGAGTGTATACTGACATTTAAAAACTAAGGGGGGAAAAAAACTAAGGGCTTTTTAGATTTCCTGAAGCATCTCTGGAAAATTTGAGTTCTTTATCCATGGCTAACACTTCATCTTAGGCAATTAGTTGCTTGGTGAGAAAACAGCTTTTTAAAAGCTGGCTCACAATTATTATAATTGTCCCAAATTGAAAATAATTATAATATTTAATAATGAGGAAATCGTTAAATAAATTATGCTATATCCATGAAATGGAATATTATGCATCCACTTAGAAGTAGTTTTTAAAAAGTTTTGTGACATGAAAATGCTCATTGTGTATTAATTTAGAAATTCAGGATGAAAAAAATGTATCTACTATGCCTAAACTATATAATCCATTTGCAGAGAAACATGCAAAATAAATACATATGTATCAATAGCAGTTTTATCTGGATACTTATTATTTTTCTTAAAATTTTTCCTGGATTTCAAATTTTTCTTACATTTTTTCTTACATATTTATCACCTTTTATAATTAAGAACTACACTTTAAAAACTTACCGATTGCAAATGTTACTGGAAATAACAGTGGTGAAAATAATCATTTTTCAATAGCATATGATAAAAGCTAGTTTTTGCTGAAATGGGTGGGGAAGAAAAGAACAAAGAATGCAAAAATACCTATGTTACCCTGAAAGTAGCATCAAATGCTTCAGTTCACCTCCCAAGCATAGTAGTCACTGTCGTAAAAGAATAACATCCATCTGTTTTCCATCTGCCATAGTGAGTTGTATAATATTTTTAGAAATGTGTATACTTTCATTTTATCATCAATACAAAAGATAGATCTTCCAAATGTAGATCCCATTGACTCTATGAATTATAGTTTGAAAGAAAAATTTCACATGGTTGGAAGAAAATCATAGCTTAAATCTGGTAAATCCCTGCCAGTATGAACTTGGTATTGCCCTCTTATGATAGTGGTAATAAGTACCTCACAGGAATTTTTAATTAATAAAATCAAGTACTGCAAGTGCACTATAAACATTTTGGTACTATTTGAGAGGAATAAACTTGGAAGAAATTTGAGAAATTATTTGGAGGAGCTAGCTGGTACAGAATATAATAAGTAATTTAATTAAAATTACACACCATGAAATGAGTTTCTTTCCTAGACTTGCCTGGTAATTGATCCATTCTTCCACAGTTGAATGGAACTATGGTCAGCGAAGAGAAGAAGTTTGTAGTGATCATGAAGAGTAAATATAGTGATACTTTCCTTTTAATAGAATACTTACAAGTAAAGTTAGGCTTTAGTTTGTGTTCTGGACTCTTACACTATTTAGAAATAACTTCCCTGAACCTTTTTATTTTTAGTCAACTAACAGTGTGTCTCTTCTGTGGCTAAACAACAGAGTCATTTAAAAAGTTCAGAGACTTGGATTCTGTGCCCGAAGAAGCTGATTTTGGTGATTTTCAGTAGTCAGGGTGAGTGTATTTAAACAAAACAAAACATAAAACTTCCTCTAGTAATTTTGATGTGTAGCCCACATTGAGAATGACTGGGAATGTATATGCAAGTCACTGTGGATACAAAGAAATAAAACATTAGGCTAGTCCTTACATTATCCTCTGAAAGAACAGTTCAGAGTCTACTCTTTCAAATCAGTAAAGTATTCATTTTTCTAATACAAAAGATATTCTTTTGTCATGAGCTCTCCACCCACATGTTGATAGATTTTATGTGTATTGTCTGAGTTTATATCATTCCAGGAACACAAGGGCAAAGAACAGGCTGGTTGATTCAATTATGTCAGAATACATGGTCAAAGATCTAAAATGGGCAGAAGAGATTAATGGATATTTGTTTAGTGGAGTACTGGGTGTTGTCTAGCCACACTCCAGGAATTATCTGCTTTTATAAGGGTGTGCATACTTCATTCTCTTTCAAGGCCATTTTACAACTTTGTAGAAATTAATTTGTAGACAAATGATAGTAATGCAAATGATTTCTAATAGAAGTGCTAATAAATTTTGTCTAGTACGAATACAATTAATTTTAACCTATGGGAAATATAATCCCAAAGATAGTATTTTATTACCATTAGGATATTAACCAGTTTTACATGTACTAGCAAAATCATTTCAGTACTTCGCATATATAGTTGCCTGAGCATAAGTCTGTTCTTCAGCAAACCCATAACTGCTTTTTACTCAATAGTGAAAAGCATAAAGCTTTTCTTCTCAGATCAGGAACAAGACAAGGATGTCTACTCTTGCCTCTTTTATTCACCATAGTACTAGAAGTCCTACCCACAGTAATTAGACAAAAGAAAGAAATAAAAGGCATCCAAATTGGTAAGGAAAAAGTAAACTGTCACTACTTGAAGATGACTATATATATATTTGGAGTCAAATACCTATATATTTGGACTCCACCAATAAACGTTTAGAAACAATAAAAGAACTTGGTAAAGTCATCAGTTACAAAATTAGTATAAAGAAATTTGGGACACCTGGGCAGATCAGTTAGTTAAGCATCTGCCTTTGACTCAGGTTATGATTCTGATGCCCCAGGATTGAGCCCCACATCAGGCTCCCTGCTCAGCAGGGAGTCTGCCCCTCCCTCTGCTCCTCACCCTGCTCATGCTCTTTCTCTATCTCTCTCTATTGCTCTCTCTCAAATAAATAAACAAAAACTTAAAAAAGAAATCTGTTGCATTTCTATACACTAATAACAAACTAGCAGAAAGAGAAATTAAGAAAACAATCCCACTTACAATTGCATCAAAGAATAAAATACTTAAGAATAAATTTAATCAGGAAAGTAAAAGACTTGCACTCTGAAAATTCTAAGACAATGATGAAAGAATTGAAGATGATGCAAATAAATGGAAAGACATACTGTGTTCATGGACTGGAAAAATTGATATTGTTAAAAGTGTCCCTACTGCCAAAAGCAATCTACAGATTCAATGCAATCCTTATCAAAACACCAATAGCATTTTTTACAGAACTAGAATAAATAGTCCTAAAATTTATATGTAACCACAAAAACCCCAATAGCCAAAGCAATCTTGAGAAAGAACAAAGCTAGAGATATTCCACTTCCAGATTTCAAACTATATTACAAAATTACCACAATCAAAATAGTATTGTATTAGCACAAAAATAGATTCATAGATTAATAGAACAGAACTGAGATCCCCCAGATAAGCCCATGCTTATATGGTCAATTAATTTATGAATTAAGAGGCAAGAATATATACAATGGAAAAAAAGCATTCTCTTCAATAAATGATACTGGGAAAACTGGACCACTTTCTTACATACCATATATGAATATAAACTCAAAAAGGATTAAAAACCTAAATGTAAGACTTGAAACCATAGAACTTCTAGAAGAAAACGTAGGGAGTAAATACTTGGACATTGGTCTTTGCAGTATTTTGGGGGGATCTGATCTGTTTTCTCAGATAAGGGCAACAAAAGCAAAAATAAACTATTGGAATTATGTCAAACTGTAAAGTGTTTGCACAGCAAGGGAAACCATCAATCAAATGAAAAGGCAGCCCACTAAATGGGAGAAGATATTTGCAAATGATATATCTGATGAGGGATTCATACTGAAAATATATAAAGAAGTCATACAACTCAACATGAAAATAAACAAACAAACCAACAAATAATCTGATTAAAAAATGGTCAGAGGATCCAAGTAGTCATTTTCTCAAAGAAGACATACAGATGACCAACAGACACATGAAAAGATGCTCAACATCATTCATCATCAGGGAAATGCAAATCAAAATTGCAATGAGATATGACATCACCCCTGTTGCAATGGCTAAAATAAAAAAACACTAGAAACAGCAAGTGTTGATGGGGATGTGGAGAATAAAGAACATTTGTACCCTGTTGGTGGGAATCCAAACTGGTGAAGCCACTCTGGAAAACGGTATGGAGATTTCTCAAAAAACTAGAAATTGAACTACCCAATGATTCAGTAATTGCACTCTTGGAAAATCCAAAATACAAAACATTAATTCACGAGGATACATGCACCCCTATATTTATTGAAGTATTTACAATAGCCAAACTATGGAAGCAGCCCATGCATGTGTCCACAGATGAATGGATAGAGAAGTCACACACACACACACACACACACACACACACACACACACACGAATATTATTCAGCCATAGAAAAGAATGAAATCTTGCCATCTGCAACAACTTAGAGAATAAAATGCTAAGTGAAATTAATCAGAGAAAGACAAATACCATACGATCTCATTCATTTGTAGAATTAAAAAAAAACAGCAATTGAATAAAGATAAAAAAAGAAGAGAGAGAGAAAAACCAACAAACAGACTCTTAACCTCAGAGAACAATTTACTGGCTACTAGAGGGAGGTAGTTGGGGGAGGGATAGGTGAAATAGGTGATGGGGATTAAAGAATACACTAACCATGATGAATAATAACCAAATAAATAATTTGATATGAGAAAAAAGAGACAAGAAGTAAAAAGTGTTAGCAAGTATGTGAATAAAAGGGAACCTTTATGCACTGTTGTGGGAATGTAAATTTCCACTTTGGAAAACAGTATGGAGGTTTCTCAAAAAATTAAATTAGAAAAGCCATATGATTTGGCAACTTCATTTCTGGATGTTTACCCATAAGAAAACAAAATCACTAAATGAAAAAGATATGCACCTCTATGTTTATTGCAGGATTATTTACAATAGCCAAGATATGGAAGCAACCTAAGTACCCATTGATAGATGAATGCCCATTGAAGATAGAATGAAAGGATAGACCTAGAGAGTATTATGCTAAGTGAAGTAAGTAAGACAGAGCAAGACCAATACCCCATGATTTCATTTATATGTGGAATCTAAAAAAGAAAAGAAATGAACAAACCAAACCAGTCTCTTTTATACAGAGAACAAACTGGTAGTTGCTGGGGGATTTGGAGGGACGTACAAACTTACTGTTATAAAATAAATAAGTCACAGGGATATAAAATATAGCATAGGTAATACCATCAATAATATTGTAATAACTTTAATTTGATGGTAGTAGAGGTAACTGCATTTATTGTGGTGAGCATTTTGTAATATATATAAATGCCAAATCACTATGTTGTACACCTGAAACTAGTATAGTATTTTATGTCAACTGTGCTTCTATTAAAAATAATAAAATAATAAAAAATTGTTCTTCAGATTCTTTGAACCAGTTTTAACATCTTACTCATTTTTTCATTTCTCATTAACTAGCTACTTTATTTATTTATTTATTTTTTAAAAACTATTTTTTTAAATTTTTATTTATTTATGATAGTCATACAGAGAGAGAGAGAGAGGCAGAGACACAGGCAGAGGGAGAAGCAGGCTCCATGCACCAGGAGCCTGATGTGGGATTCGATCCCGGGTCTCCAGGATCGCGCCCTGGGCCAAAGGCAGGCGCCAAACCGCTGCGCCACCCAGGGATCTCAACTAGCTACTTTATACCTTTGACATGTATCATCTTATATTTGAATGATAATTAAGATTTACCTTTTTGAAAATGATGATTTCACAACTATAAATATCTGCATGACTTATACTTGCCTTTGGAATGGATTTCCCATCAGCGATATTTCTACACCTTATGCTTTTTCAAGCAGTGGCTGTTTTCTCCAAACTACTTGCCACTAGAGATAGGATGTATATCCTCCTTGACTGTCATTGCTTGTTTCATAAGTTGTGATGATATATTGGTGATTTCTTCTCTGGTATTATACAGAAAAAAGTGTATAGAGTCATCTACCCTGACTTTTTTTTTTTTTTTTAAAGATTTTATTTATTTATTCATGAGAGACACACACGCACAGAGAGAGGCAGAGACACAGGCAAAGGGAGAAGCAGGCTCCATGCACCGGGAGCCCGATGCGGGATTCGATCCCGGGTCTCCAGGATCGCGCCCTGGGCCAAAGTCAGGCGCTAAACCGCTGCGCCACCCAGGGATCCCTACCCTGACTTTTTCTGAAAAATATATTCTGGCAGATTTGTTGACGAATATCAACTCTCTTGCAGCTATTGATTACATTATAACCATTTTTATGTCTTTTGGTAAGCTATAATCATAAACTACTGTGTTCACTGGAGAAGCATTTCTCACTGCCATGGCAACAGACAAAATATGTCAAAGTTATATGTAAATTGTACTTATTTCTTTGACCTGTTATATGGAGATGTGACTTTGCTCTTGAAACAATTCAGAGATAACCTCTCTTGCTTTCCAGACCAATAAACTTTCTCATACCAAGTGATCATAGCCAATATAAGGCTATCTCTAGACACTCTCTGTACTTAAGAAAGCCCCTGCTGTGCTATTAGGCTATAAAGTTTATAAGCATTTTCTGATTTTCTAATGGTCATCTTCTAATTAAAGTAGTCTCATTTTGATTTAAAACAATCAGAAATTAATGAATACACTTTGAAAATAATCAGAAAATAATATTTGCCAAAGTGTAGAATCATTTATGACAATACATTTAAGTTTTGAAATAATGCAAAGATAGAGAAAAGAATAATACATTGGATTTCAGACTAAAACAGGTGCTATTTTTGTTCGTTTCAAGCTAGCTTTGGAAATACTTGCAATTGACGGGAAATACTTTTAATTTTTGTAATCTAATACAATTGGGATATGTTCTAAATAGGAAAATAATACATCCTCATGTCAATAGCACTTGTGATACAGAACACAGGGCACTGTGAGATATTTCCATTGTCAATCATAAAAATACACATTTTTCTTAAAACATGTAAGTTAAAATTTTTTGGCCATAGTAATTGTTACGGACTGAATTGTGTTCTGTCCAAACTTGTATGTTGCCTAACCTCTAGTGCTTCAGAATGTGACTATATTTGGAGTTAGGGTCTTTAAAGAGATAGATGAAAATGAGGTCATTGTGTGGGTTCTAATCTAATAAGACTGGTGTCCTTAAAAGAAAAGTTTAGGATCCAGACACATCCAGGGGGAAAACCACGTGAAGACCCAGGGAAAAGATAGCTATCTATAAGCCAAGGAGAGAGGCTTCAGAAAAAATCCACCCTATCAGCACTTTCATTTTGGGCTTCTAGCCTTCAGAATAGTAAGAAAATAAATTCCTATTTTTTTTAAGTCACCCAGGCTTAATTTTGTTTTTTTCATTGAGTTCAAGGTAAATTAGGGCAACCATGTATATCAAAGTCTATAAGTAAGTTAATTTGTGCTGCTTACCAATCACAATTTGTCTTTTTGCCGCGGGGGGAAGATGGGGGAAAGGTGTCAAAGTCAACTTGTATTTTTAGGAAGTCCCTGATTTATACTACTACACATTGCTTAGTTTAAACATTTTAAAAAAATTTTTATTTATTTATGATAGTCACACACAGAGAGAGAGAGAGAGGCAGAGACACAGGCAGAGGGAGAAGCAGGCTCCATGCACCAGGAGCCCGAAGTGGGACTCGATCCCGCGTCCCCAGGACCGCGCCCTCGGCCGAAGGCAGGCGCTAAACCGCTGCGCCACCCAGGGATCCCCGCATCGTTTAGTTTAAAAGATGATTGAGGGCAGCCCCGGTGGCGCAGCGGTTTGGCGCCGCCTTCAGCCCAGGGCGTGATCCTGGAGACCCGGGATGGAGTCCCACGTCGAGCTCCCTGCGTGGAGCCTGCTTCTCCCTCTGCCTGTGTCTCTGCCTCTTTCTCTCTCTCTCTGTGTCTCTCATGAATAAATAAATACAATCTTAAAAAAAAAAAAAGATGATTGACCGGGGGCGCCTGGCTGGCTCATTTGGTAGACCAGGTGACTCGATCTCAGGCTGGGGGTTCAAGCCACACATTGGGCATGGAGCCTACTTTATAAACAGGTAGATAGATAGATAAAGGATGATTGACCTGCAATTTATTCCCTAGACATATATCTATTGTAAAACAGGTTTGCAGTGTTTAAACAAATTGCTTTCAGGATTATGAAAAATTACTGAAATGAAGAGGCCTTTGTGGAAGGGAAGCTCCTAAACCTAATAGACTTGCTCTAACAAATATTTGTATTTTTGGGGGGAGGGATTAATTATATTATTGTGTTCATGTGCAGCCATTGCATTAATCTTCCTTTTTTGTTTCTGTTATGGCTAACATAGGCACTAGCCAGCGGGGCAAGCTTATTTTCCCTAAAGAAATCTTCCGTTTATTACCCTCCAATTATCTGTTTTTAGGTGAACTCCGAGATAAATGAGGTCTGGATTACAATGAGCTATTGTTCTTGCATCCCGAGGTAGACTCCTCTTTTGTTTTTCTGACCCTAACAATTTGCACTACAGGCAACCTTAATTTTTTTCTCTGATGACCACAAACTTAATGATATTCCTCTGTGGAATGAGGATTGACATGTGGCCTGTTCTCTTCAGAATATGGCAAGTCTATACAGATGTTGGAATTATCTCCTATAACCAATGTACATTGAATTAGACATTGCGCATTGAAGAGACTGGGATACAGTCCCTGATTCATGGAAGGCAATCTCTTGAGTGATTTGTCTGCTGGTAGCAGAATAATGCACTCTTTGCTTCCAGGCCCATAAAGTAGAATTGGAAAATAGGATGGTACCGAAAGGGTGGAGGAACATAATATTTGGTTGTGGAAGATCTTATTAGAATGAGAGCTCACTTTTTTACAGTCATTTTACTGCTTATTGAAAATGTTCAAGTGTTGTCTAGAGGTGCTACATGTGAATGCCAGGCAGAGTTAGGGTTTGAGGGGCAGAAAGAGAAGGCTGGATTGCATTGTAAGTGGGGGTAAAAAAGAGATATAAGAATAAGCTCTAAGTGATAAAGGACAACAAACAGGAATAACAAATGGGGTCTCCAGACATTTACAAATGTAATATTCCATACGAGGGAAACTAATTTAAGTAAGGATTGAGAAAAGCTGCCAAGATTTGCTCAGAGCACACTTGGAATAGGACCTAGGGGCTTCAAGCTATCAGAAGTGTGAACAAACAGGCAGTTTGATGAATTGTAATGATTTTTATTCCTTTTTCTCTTATGGTGGTAAGAACTTTAACACCCATAGTAGACTCTGCATATGGCTAGGGAAGAAGCCTGGTGCAGGTAATAGGGAAACATTTCTGGCAAGTGGTTGAGCAGAGCGGGGCTGTGGAGACCAGAGTCTTATTGGTTGGAAATAGAGGCTGGCACCCTAAAAAATTGGTTTGTCCTCTAATCCCATTTTATCATACATTCACAACATAAATCTATAGGGATTCAAGTAGCCATGTGTTTGTTGCAAGTTAATGACAAGCTTCATTGCATACTACTAATTTTTTACACAGTCCAAAGATTTCTTCCTTAATAATTCCATGAAGGCTTCTCTCCCACTTGAAGTAACTGCAGATTGGTCTTGATGCCTTGATTAGAGAATCATGTGATAATTACATCAAACAGCATCCAGTACTGATTCAGATAATCCAAGTATCTATCATTAACAATCACACTTTATTTATTTATTTATTTATTTATTTATTTATTTATTTTCAATCACACATTTTTAACAGGCAAAATTAACTTTCACTCATATTTGGGAGTTGTCATGAAATCAGAAAATGAAAGCTAATAGTGACTCTAAAAAATGGAAAATCACTACTTAATATAAATAGGTTCTGGTTTCCATTTAATTCATATCTTAAAATGGATGTTTTAAAATGTGTCCTTTTTTTTTTTTTTTTTTTAAGTAGGCTCCATGCCTATCATGGAGCCCAATGTGGGGCCTGAACTCACAACTCCAATATTAAGACCTGAGCTGAGATCAAGGGTTGTTCCCTTAACTGACTGAGGCACCCAGATGCCCCTAAAGTATGTCTTTTGAAAGACAGCAGGATGTCATAATGTTTGTACTGCTAAGAACCAGTTATTTATCAACAAGTGTTATTTTGTCATTTGATAAGTGCAAGGATTAGCCTCTAGCCTGATAAGAGTGATAAACATAAAATATTTGGCTAAAATGTTGAAGAGTCTTTTTAAAAAAAATACATTATTTATTTATTTGAGAGAGGGAGAGAGAAAGAGAGCGGAGGGGCAGATGGAGAGGGAGAGAATCTCAAGCAGGCTCCATGATCAGCACAGAGCCTGCTGCAGGGCCTGATCTTGTGACCCTGAGAGCATGACCTGAGCTGAAATCAACCAACTGAGCCACCCAGGTGTCCCTGAAATGTTAAGCAAGCTAGCCTTATTCTCTCGTCTGCAGCCGTGACTTTTTGCTTGGCATGTAATACAAGATTTCATGGTAATCCAAAGTTTTAGTTGTTTGTCATCAGATTTCATAGAATGTTTTAAGGCCAATGAGAAAAAAAAAAAACAAACAAACTTGAAAATATTTGCCAGGGGTGGCTAGGTGGCTTAGTTAGTTAAGTGTGTCTGCCTTTGGTTCAGGTCATGATCCCAGGGTTCTTGGTTCAAACCCTACATTGAGCTCTCTGGTCAGCAGGAAGTCTGCTTCTCCCTCTCCCTCTACCCGCAGCTCTCCTGCTGGTGCGTGCTCTCTCAGTCTCTCTTTATCTGTCAAATAAATAAATAAAATCTTTAAAAAAAGAAAATATTTACCAGATCATCATATATAATTTTACTCTTCAAAAATCTTTAAAGTAGTTTTCAAAGTGGTTTCATACTAGATAAAATGAAAATTTCCCTAATGTATAGGTAAGGGAAAATGATGTGTTAATAAAAAACTTTAATAAAATTGCAAGCATACTTTTCCTTCATTTAATCTAAGGAGTCAATATCCTGTTACATTTGATATTCTTCTATTTCTTTCTATATTCTGAAAAATGTAAAAATCTGTTGATCATTCAACAATGAATTTTTCCATTCATCTTTACTTCCTTAAGCATACCTTTATCTATTTTATTTAGAATTTCTATGATGTGGTAGAAATAAGAATGTATCAGAAGTTACAGGATATAACTTAAGAACAAATTAATTGTAAAAAAATGAATTGTTTTGTATATACACAGGGAAATTTAAATGTGGAGTGAGAGATGATTAAGAAATTATTAATACTTTTTAGTAGGCTGTGCACACAACATGGGAGTTGAACACACAACCCTGAGATCAAGAGTTGCATGCTCTACCAATTGAGCCAACCAGTGCCCCAATATTAAGAAATTATTGTTAATTTTGTTAGATGTGATACCAATTCATGGTTATGTAAGCAAATGTCCTTATATTTTAAAGATGCATCCTAAAAGATTTAGTGATGAAACGCCAGGAGGCCTGGAATTTGCTTTAAAATATTTTATCCAAGGATAAGAAAAACTTAGATGAAGACAGTGCTAATACTTGTTAGAGTTCGGGGGAAAGAATATGGATGTTCATTTTACAAATCTCTCTGCTTTTATGTATGTCTGAAATTTTTCATAATAAAAAGTTAAATGAAAACAGAACTAAGGGTGTCTGACTGGCTTAGTTGGTAGAGCATGCTGTGAAGGGTTGTGAGTTCGAGCTCCACACTGGGTGTAGGGATTACTCAAAAATAAAAAAATCTTTTAAAAAATCAAACCAAAAGAAAACAAAATCAGAAATAGGTATTCTGACATGTGATCCACATTCTGTAGCTTTGGATATATCAACTAATTGTTAATGATTCTCAGTTTTTCCAGCTTTAAAATTGAAGGAAAAAAGCTTTTTACAGTGATGACTGAACAATATAATGGATGTGAAAGAACTCTGAAAAAGTAGAAAATGATTTTCTAATATAAAGTATACATTATTAATATAAACATAATCATTAACTTGGGCCTGTCCTTTTCAAATAATTTTTTTTAAGAAGCAAACTGAAAAATTATGATAGCTGTAAAGGCGATCAGCTAAAAGGATGACCATCTGGAAACCATGTTATATGAGATGGCCAAAGACACTAAAGGGAGATTGGGCTTAGAGGAGGGAAGATTTGTGTAAAGGGTGGGGGTGTTGGGCCTGTTAGTGGTTTTTGAATATTGGAAGAGTTGTGGCAATGGAATCAGTGTAGTTCTGGAAGGCAGAATTGTCATCAGATTATGGGCAAGAAAGTAGAAGTTTTGGGTTCAGAATTTGGAAAAACTTCTTAATGAGAATTTTCTCCAGATAGAATTTAATTGTCTTGTGAGTAAGACTATTCCTGTGATTGATGTTTTCAGTTGAAGCTAGTGACCAACTATAGAATCCTGCCGAGGTGTTTTTGTCTTCAAATGGGAAGTTAGATTCTCTTGAGCCCTGAGAAAACTTCCAGCTGTTTGTGGTTTCATTGATCCCTGTTGCTCCATATCTTTCTATTTTTCATTTTATCCAAGACTTACTCTCTCTTAACATTTTTTTCTTCTCCCTCTGGTCTTCTAATTCCTCTCTACTTGAATTTTTAGTCAACATCTCTACTTTTTCAACATTCAAGTCATTTCAATGGTATTTATTAGATTCCACTATCACATTTCCTCTTTTAGTCACTAAAGGTCATTATCAACTCACCTCCTCCCTTTCCTCAGTATTTATTGTATTTATTTGCCCATATTCTGTTAAATGTATTGTTGCAGATTAGGAAAATGCTATCAGGGGCTCTTGGGTGGCTCAGTTGGTTAAGTGTCGACTTCAGGCCAGGTCATGATCCCAGGGTCCTGGGATCTAGCTCCACAGCCCTGCTCAAGTGGGAACTTGCTTCTATCTCTCCCTCTGCTGTTCCCCTGCTTGTGCTCTCTCTCTCTCTTTCAAATAAATAAAAATTAAAAAAAGAAAATGATATCAAATTAATTTGTAATAAATAATTTGAGCATTTCCTACATGCCAGGCAATATTTTGCATACTGGAGATACAACACTGACCAAAATAAACAAAGAAGTTTATATTCTAGTGAAGTTTTTATTCTTGCTTTTATGAATTTTATATTCCAGTGGAAGAGGACAGAAAACAAACACGTAATAATATATTTGTTAGCAATAAATACTAGAGAGAAAAATATATGAGAGCAAGGGGATTAGGGAGTACAGAGGGGAGGATGTTCTTTTATATAGGATGGACAGGGAAGGCCTCTGTGATCAGATGACAGTTGAGCCAGATCTGAAGGAAGAGAGCAAATAGAATATTGGAGGAAAGAACATTCCATGTGCAGGTAAAGGCAATGTCTTTGAGTAGGAGCATGCTTGGCTTATTCTAGGACTTCCAAGGAGGCCACCATGACTGGAATGGGGTGAGCAAGGAGAGAGAGTATGGAAGCTGAAGTCAGAAAAGTGTGTGCATGCGTGTGTGTAAAGGGTACAGTTGGAGTGCTAACACATAGGGTGCTTGTTAGGTCTAGCTTAGAATTTCTAGGTGAGAAGGGACATGATCCAAAATGCATTTTAAATGTTTTCGTTTACTCAGAATTTACTGCTTTTGGAAATAAAAGCTAAAAAAAAATCTTAGAGTAAAACTGTGAAAGAAAATATAATATCATCATTTGCTTATTTGAATAAATGTTTTTGGGTATCTACTATAGGACTACTACAGAGTAGAGCTTCTGTAGAGCTCAATCTTTGGAGAAAAAGATATCTAAGTCACTTCCCACCTTCTAGACCATCTGCCTGGCATCTTGAACTCTCAGTTCTGTGATTTTTCAAGCATACAATAAACATAAAAAGGATAACAACAAGTGTCCTCTGAGGGTCTTCCTTGGTCAATACCATGAGGGATATAAAAATATACAAGACCTTTGCCTCGAGGAGTTTATAATCATTCATAGTGGGAGCAAAAGAAAGACATGCAGAAATTGAAAATTTAAAATAATAAAGCAACAGCCACGATGTAGATAGAGAAAGTTTGTTTGTTTTGTTTTTTTTAATTCCCAACAAATAGATCTGAACTTGTTTTTGAAGAGTTTGCAGCTATCTGAGAAGGGCTTTGAAGGATTGGTAATGTGGTGCAAGATGTTGAAAATCCTATCTTTCATTACTTACCTTTTGGATGGCAGGCTTGATGTTGGAGCAGCTATAAAGCTACTTAAGATATATATGAGTATAGACATTATCTGAATGATCACAGTTCTTACCTCTTTAAATTTGGGCATTTTTAGGTCTGATTAGCTTTAGTTCCTTGTATGAAGCAGTTGTATTTATTACTTTCTCATGCTCTGAAAAGAATTCCTGTTTTTTAGCCCCAGTGTACCCTAAATGTTCCATTGTCTGTGATGTTTTTGGTGCTATAGAGCTCTTAAAACAGCTCATGTAAAACAAACAAACAAACAAACAAACAAACAAACAAACAAACAAGCAAACAGCTCATGTGATAGGTGTGATGTATAGGGTGTGGTGGTCCAGGGTAAAAGATAGCTGTGTGGCCTTTGGCAAGTCATTCTATCTCTTTCTCTACTTCTCAGCTGTAAATGAGGATAATAAAGGTGTCTACCTTGCTAAATGAATTAATATTTTAAAGCAGTTGGAACAGTTTATGATACATAGTAAGCACTAACTGAAAAAGTAAAGTTAAGGAATATTATTTACTATGTTCATAGTTCCAAAAATCACATATTTTCTCTTAGCCAAAATATCTTATTAGAACTAAATGGCTAAATATGTCTAAAATAGCAGACTTTAAAATCATTTAAATCATTTGATCTTTACGAGACCCTTGTAAATGAGTAAGGATATACTGCTCCTATGTTTTCTAATGAGAAACTTATGGTTCATAGTGATTAGATGAATTGTCCATGGTTGCTCATCTCAGGTTGGGTTAAAGGGGAGCTAAAGCTAGGACTTGAATGCATACCTCTAGACAGTATACTATTTCTTCTTAAGAGTTCTAATCATTGGTAGTGAACAATCTGTCCACCACCATGTATGTTTGGGTACCATTGAGTGATCGATTAGTTAAAAATCACATCTTACAACTTGTTATGTTAGAAGGTGGTGTGCTCCAGCAAACTTAGACTCTTAGCTTATCTTTTTGTATAAGTTTTGTTTTCCCCAAAATGCTATATTTTAAGCTGTCTTTTCGTCACAGAAAAAGCAAGTTAAGAACAAAACCGAAGGAAACAGAACACATTCCCCTGGAAACAAGGAGTTACTCTCATCAATGAGACAATGCCACCTAGTGGATTTTTTCTAGATAGGTAATCTAAGAAAGAAAAAGTAGAGGAAGTGAAAACTTAAATGGAAAATGCTGAAATTAGTGGTTGTAAGAATAGTATCTATTTATCATCTCAGAGTCTATAGATTTCTGTTAACCACTCATCAGTGAAATATTAGGCTGAAATGTAAATGCCATAATTTTTCTGTTTTGTTCACCAATGTATCTGCCAAAACTCAGAATAGTGCCTACCATATATAGTAGGACATCGATGTTTATTTTATTTTATTTTGTTTTGTTTTGTTTATTTGAAGGAGAGAAAGAGAGAGCACACAAGCAGGGGGGAGGGGCCAAGGGAGATATAGTAACCTGATGTAGGGCTTGATCCCAGGACCTCGAGATCATGACCTGAGACAAAGTCAGACGCTTAACCAACAGAGCCACCCAGGCAGCCCCTCAATAAATATTTATTAAATGAATTGTTAAAGTTGACTTTTTTAAAATTAAAAATGTTTTTCAAAGGGATGCCTGAGTGGCTCAGTTGGTTAAGCATCCAACTCTTGATTTCAGCTCAGGTCATGATTTCAGGATTGTGAGATAAAACCCCACATTGGGCTCTGCTCTGGGTTTGGAGCCTGCTTAGGATTCTC
The DNA here is from genome assembly GCF_018345385.1 of Vulpes lagopus. NCBI lineage: Eukaryota > Metazoa > Chordata > Mammalia > Carnivora > Canidae > Vulpes > Vulpes lagopus. The sequence goes on from NC_054829.1 coordinate 108,706,775, forward strand.
TCTCTTCCTTTTCTTCTGCACCACCCCCCCCCCGCCAACCCTACTTGTGTGCTCTCTCTAAAAAAAAGGTAAAAATATTATTCATATATTTCTTTCTGCTGGATAAATTTCTATAGTTCATATATGAAAACAGTTTGTCAGTTTAATTCATGCTTTATAGTTTTGTATCCCAGCTCCTACTGTAAAGTTAGTTTGCTAATTTTTGGTAGAAATTGAAGCGAATGTCTTTTTAAAACTAAAATAAGACTTGTGGAAATATTTTCATGACTAGTGTTTAAATTTGCTTGGGAAATAGCAAGCTAGTCAATAGAAAATGGGAAAGCTAGTAAGCATATTAATCAAGTCAAATTCACAAGAGACTATAAATTTAAAAAACAATATCAGAGAACAATTAATTCTTTAAAATTTAAATTTTATTTTAAAATTGGACATATTGGGCAGCCCCGGTGGCTCAGCGGTTTAGTGCCCCCTTTGGCCCGGGGTATGATCCTAGAGACCCGGGATCGAGTCCCATGTCGGGCTCCCTGCATGGAGCCTGCTTCTCCCTCTGCTGTGTCCCTGCCTCTCTCTCTCTCTGTGTCTGTCATAAATAAATAAAATGTTTTTTAAAAAATAAAATAAAATTGGACATATTAAAATGATTCAAAATTCAAAGGTACAGAAAAGACATACTATGAAAATTCTCCCTTCCTATTTCTGTCCTCTAGGTACCTGATTACCTTACTGGGAAGCCACCAATGATATTTTTCCATGTGTCTTTCCTGAGACATCTTAGGTGTTTGCGAGTGAATATGGCTTTCTATGAAATTGTACATATTATTATAAAGAACAAAATCAGATAGGCAACTTAGAGTTGTCTCAAATGTTATAATATGCTTTTAATTATTAATTAAAATGGCAGTGTTTTCCTATGGAAAAAACTTCCTGTCGGTAGTCTCTGGATTATGTTTATTTTCTTATTTTTAAAGATTTATTTATTTATCTTAGAGAGAAGGTGGAGAGAGGGAGAATGAGAGAGAGCATGAGAAGGAGGGGCAGAGGCAGAGGGAGAGAGAATCTCAAGTGGACTCCGTGCTGAGCCCAGAGCCCTACCCTAAGGTCAGGACCTGAGCTGAAACCAAGAGTCAGATGCTTAACTGACTGAGCCACTCAAGTGTCCCTGATAAGTCATTCTTAAATCCTTTATGCTAGCGACTGTAGAAATCACTCAATAATTATATAGAGCATTTGTGAAACAAACTCCACTTTGGAACACATAAATAAAAGAACCTAGTGACATTTAAAAAATTGGCTCTATCTGAACACACACAGGGAATGTCTAATTACTTTAAAAAATTACTGACACCAGATTACTTTCAGTATTTTGTTATAATGAGAAATGACATCATTAGTATTTTCAAGAATCTCCCAAATGCTGCAGGCATCATACAGAAAATGAGAACACCCATTAATATTATGTGCTGGGGTTTGGACTGTCTGACATATGGTCAGCTGAACAACTGTTGTAGGACTTCATTTGGAATAACAGCCTCTGAATCATAACTACAATGCTCGCTCAGTATTTACATTTCAAATAGAGAAACCCAAAGCTCTGGAATCTATTGAAAATCTTTGGACCTTTTTTTTTTGTTTTTTTTTGCATGGAAAGGCAACATTTTTAGTTCAGACAGTTTAAAGCCCATTGATTTGTCCCTGAGGCATCTGTTCTGTCTTGGTGAAAGAATAACAAAACAAGAATTCTTAATGTCGAGAAGTATGTTTTATTTATGTTCTACAGCACAGATTTTAATATTTGCATTACCATTAAGAACTTAAGATCAGTGGGAGAAAGGGACAGATATTTTCAACCCTCTCCTGTTGTTATTAGTAAGATTTTGGCATTAAAAAATACATTTTATTTACTTCTTTGAGACAGAGAGAGAGAAGCGCAACGGTAGAGGGGAGAGGAGAAACAGAGGGAGAGGGAGAAGCAGACTCCCTGCTGAGCAGGTAGCCCGATGCAGGGCTTCATCTCAGGACCCTGAGATCATGACCTGAGCTAAAGGAAGACACTCAATCGACTGAGCTAACCCAGTGCCCCAGATTTTGGCATTTTTAAAGATTGAGAAAACACCTGCTGAAAATTGTCAGAGGAGTTTGGCTGCTTTTCATTGAAGTTATTAAATGTATCTTTAAGATTTTTATATTGGTCATTTATATAATATCCTATTAGATGCTCAAAAATACTTTAAAATCATGTTGCTTATAGAAAATTAGGAAAATGAGGAAAACAAAAGAAAATAAATATATATAATAGTCTATAAAACACTATGCATAGCAATGCAAACAACAATAATAGCTACCACTTATGTCAGACCCTGTTCTAAGCATAAATATTACTTTCTATAATCAACATGTTAATTTTATAATTGAGTTATTTAAAAATATATTATCTACCCAAACTCTGTCATTAGATATTGGAGGGATAGATAGGATTCTATCATTCTCCTTTGCAGTATATGCTGATATTATTTTATTTATTTGTTTGTTTTTAAAGATTTTATTTATTTATTTGAGGGAGAGACAGCAAGCGTGCAGGGGTGGTGGCAGGAGGAGCGGAAGGCCAGAGGCAGAAGGACAATCAGGTTCCCTACTGAGCGGGAACCCTACATGGGGCTCAATCTCGTGACCCTCACACCCCAGATCATGACCTGAGCCAAAGGCAGACACTTAACCGACTGAACCACCCAGGTGCCCCTACAGGCCGATACTGAATTATTTGTTTGAGGATTGTCTTCTCCAAGAAGCTGTAAGCTCCACTGATAGGGCTGTGTTGGTCTTACTGATTTTAGTTTCCTTTGTATCTAATGCTTTTTCACTTCATGGTTGGTGCTCAATAAATACTTGTTGAATAAATGGAAGCTAAGGATATATTCAAAGTAATTCATAGTCACCTAGTACTTTGAGGTTTAGTTTATGTATTATGCCATTTAATATCACCCCCATCTTATAAATGAGAAAACTGAACAGACAACAAACAAGTCTGGGGTCAGAATTTAAACCCAGGTAATCTCCTTGAAGTATATTGCCTCCTATAAGAAAAATTAGGAAAAATGATCAAAGTAATACTATCTAGGGAATTACACTAAAACATAGGACACTTTTGAAATATTTATTGGAATTAAAAAAATGAAACTGCGAGGAGTGGAACAGGATATGTAGCGTATCTCTCATGCTTTACAAATAGGTATGTGTGTGTACACGTGCTATCTTTATAATTTCCCAAACAAGTAATTATTATTTGTATCCACTTTGTTTTTACTTGCGTATCTCTATATCCCTTCTTATTCATAAAACAAAATTCAGAAGATAATTTTCTCCATTAATTTCTTACTAACTTTTTCAGTGAGGGGTGCTATTTTAAAAAATATTTTATTTATTTATTTGAGAGAGAGAGAGAAAGAGAGCAAGTGAGCACAAGTAGGGAGAGGGAGAAGCAGACTTTCCTTTGAGCAGGGAGCCCATCAGGGGCTTGATCCCAGGACTCTGACACACTAAACTGGGCCACCCAGGCAGCTGTTTTTTGAATATTTTAAAATATTTTTTGAGGAATCCTTTATAAAACTAACTGCAGTCTGAAGTATTAGCTGTAAAACAAATTGCTAACTTGAACCCGATTTTACTTGCCCAATATATAAATGGTTAAACCCGGTAACCGTTTTCACAGCCCTTACTCTCTTTCCTTTCTTTGGACTTCTGTGAACCGGGGCCAGGCAGAGCATAAGTCTCATAATGGACTCCCAACTCTGAGAATAGATTTAAGCAGTAAAAAGAGGCTTCAACAGGTGGCTATTTCTCATCCTAGGTCATAGGTGCTTAGGTCTCAAATGTAAAACTTGAATGGAAAGCGAGTTCTCTGTGAGAACTCTCTCATCATAAATTGAAAGTTTCTCTCTTTCTTCTCTTTTAATTCTCTCTTCTTCTTTTCCGCCGTCTTCTCTCATTCCCTCCCTCCCTTCTTTCTTTCATCTACTTGCAAATATAGGTAGCCTCAATGACCAATCTAATGATTAAACAACTGCTGGAAAATATGAAAGATTCTGGGGGAACCAGATTCCTGTTATTCTTCTCTTTTCTGTATATTTTCACTTGTGGTCATTGTGCCATGAAGGAAGAAATCCTTGACTGGGAGTTACATAATCTGGATTCCAGTCCTAATTTCTGTAGGATTCTTTCTCATCTTTACAATAATGGCATTAAGCATCCAAGTACCCTTTCAGCTCTAAAGTCGTCTGATTGTATATGCACATTTTTTACACAAGATGATGTCAGGGTTAATGAAGTTTCACAGAAATAATAGTAAAATTGAACCTATATTTTTTTTCTTTCTCTTCTACCTTGTTTTGCTGCAAACATTTAGAGGATGGAGTAGGGGTGGTAGAAGGAGAAGATTACTGTGAGAGAACATAATTTAATTTGCTTTCTGGCATTCTTGGGTAACAATTTTTAATTAGGAAAGCAGAGTTGGTATTCAGTAACAAGGTTTATGGATTCAAACCTAATTTGTACGTCAGATATAATTTAGATGATTTTAGACTCTTTATATGAAATGGGAATGGTTTTTGGCAGCCCTTGATGAGAGAAACATGAAGTATATTTTGCAGATTTTTCAGTCCATTGCACTGATATTTATATTTAGCAAGGGCTAGAAAACACAGGTATAAAGGTTATCTATATAGAGAGCAGCCCTTAAACCCTCTTCCCTTTCTGGACCAGATTTTCAGTCATTGTTCTGGTAGTGTTTGGTCTTGGTATGCATCTCTTTGTTATGGCCTTTTCCTAATTGACAAGAAATAAGTGTGTTGAATTAGCTGCCCTTTCTATTTGTTTACCATGATCTCACTCATAGACTACTGCACAAATATTTCCATTTCCAGTTAATAAACTGAGGAAATAACTTTTGCAGTTGACAGACTTGCCAAACATAGTATTTTCTTTAACTTGGGTAAATAAAATTATGTTAATTTGGAGTTTGTAAAAAGTGCAAACATTCAATGATGGGGATGATGGGGATGATGGGAAATTATTATTAATGAATACATTTAATGAATGTTACAGCATATAAAAGGTACTCTTAATTTTAAGAGTCTAGGACCTAATAAACCCTAATTTTCTCTTTTATGTTCATTTCTTCTTCCATTAGTGGGAATCTCTAATGGACGAATTGTTGAGGTTTGATGAGCAGGGTAGTTGTTTGCATATGGGAATTGGGTAGTGATTCCAAGGTTAAGATTTAACATAGAAAAAGAAATGAAAAGACTACAGTTTGTTTGCATTGAAGAGAGCTGAGGCAGATAGCATAGAATAAAAATATGGCTTGAAGAGGAGGTCAGAGGGAATGAGAGGTGACACAGCCTTCAGTGGACCACTGAGGATGATTTCTTGCCTTTGAAGAATATGATTTTGTGTAGATAGCTCTTCTTCTCAGGGCTAATTACCTTTTAGGAAAACATACCTTACTGAAAAGACAATGCTGTAGTGAGAGCTAACATTCTCAGACCAAGAGTGCGATATCCAAAGTTGTGTGTGTCTTTTTTTTTTTTTTTTAAGATTTTGTTTATTTATTTGTGAGAGACAGAGAGAGAGAGAGAGAGAGAGAGAGAGAGAGAGAGAGAGAGAGAGAGGCAGAGACACAGGCAGAGGGAGAAGCAGGCTCCATGCAGGGAGCCTGGCCTGGGACTTAATCCCGGGTCTCCAGGATCAGGTCCTGGGCTGAAGGCGGTGCTAAACCGCTGAGCCACCCGGGCTGCCTGATATCCAAAGTTTTATATAGTTATTACACAATATTTAACCATCTGTGTACCAGTCAAAATAGACTAGGTTATACTAATGTATAACTTAGTGACTTATAAACCACAAAGATTTACCTCTTGTCATACCACATGTGCATCTCGCATTGACGGGGACTCTGCTTCACATTGTCCTCAATCAGGGCACAGGCTGGCAGAGTTTCCACCATCTGGGATATTGCTGTGTGCCACAGCACTGGGAAGCAGTAGGATGGAATGTGTGTTGATTGTGAAAGTCTTCTCCTTGGAAGAGAGAATTGTTACTTCTACTTCTACTTAATTGACCAAAACAAATGAAAGAAAGGGCAGTCCAACCTTGTACCCAGAAAGAGGAGAACCTGAGATATTGGGGAATTGCATAAACCTCAATCAAAAAGAGCAAATAATATCTCAAAATATATGAAAATTATTAAAGTAATAAATTAGTTAAGGAAAAATGGACATAATGACTAATCACAAAAATTATTTTTAAATATGTTTATATAGCTTTTTAAAATATTTATTTGAGAAAGAGAATGAGAGAGAGAGAGAGAGAGAGAGAGAGAGAGATCAAGGGCAGAGGGAGAGGGAGAAGCAGACTCCCTGCTGAACAGGGAGCCTGATGTGGGGCTGGATTCCAGGACCATAAGATCCTACCCCAGCTGAAGGCAGATGCTTAACCGACTGAGCCACTCAGGTGCCCCACAAAAAATTATTTAATAAATCCTAGGGTCATGGCTACCATTTCTGATGGGTGGCTACATAGCACTCAGTCTAAGAAATCAACATTTTCTGAAAGTATCTGTTAGTTGCAAATTCTCACTAAGGAAAAGTTTATCTCCTTTGTAAAGGAATGAGTTCAACAGACTCAAATTTGAGAAATACAAGATTATATCACATAGTCCTTATAATAAATGATGGCAGTATTAGAATGTCATTTTACAGATGAGGAACCAGGCTATAAGAGGTCAAGTCACATCTCCCAAGTAGCACAGTTCAAAAACAATAGAGCTTTGTCTGGCCTCAAAGTTCATGTGCTCATCTGTGTACTCTGCTGCCTTGTAAAAACCAGGGCGCCACATGATATCTGAGCCCTGGGTGGCTTAGGGGACAGTGATCAAGCGAACTGGTGCAGCCGGATCAGCTGGCCTCCCGGGAAGAGTGATCTTGGCATCCCACAGTAGTCATGCTCATGATCTTACCAGAACACAGAAATGTTTTAAAATTAGTGGTTTTCTGGGCTTTGGCTACAGAAGCTCAGTAACTGTTGTTTTTCCTGGGCCTGGGAGAGGGGCTCTTCCTGAGGCTGGGAGCCAGGAATATCCCAGAAGATGAAGACCAGAGCGCTTCCCGGAAAGGAGCCCTTGTGGGGCAGAGCAGCCTCCTGATTCCCAGATGTGGTGCAGCGGAGGGTGGGCTGCCTTTCGTGAGCCTGAGTGCTGAGCTGGTGAGCAGGCTCGCTGATCCGATTAGCCCACCCCGCCCTACGTCTGCGAAAGCCAGAACCGGGTGTAAATGGCACTGGCGGTGAGGATTCTTGTAAATCGACGGCCTCTAATTTGATTAAGGCTCAGACAGCTAATGGACCTTTATAGGAGTGCTTAAAGCAAATCACCAAGCGAGGGAGATGGCACTTGGGGGAGAATTAAAACGCAAATAGGGTAAAATTGCCAATCAGATGCAGATGTCCATTATTCACTGTTTCAAACTTATAAATAAAGGATGTGTATATCATTTATATATCATGTATATATAATTTATGTATGGGAACAATGTCAAACTAATTTTGGAATTTGTAATAGTAAAAATCTACTTTTTCTTGAAACTAGCTACTCAGCAGTGCCTGGTACTATGCCAAATACAGATTGTTTGTTGACTCCTTATAACAATCCTATAAGGCAGGTATGATTATTCCATTTTATAGATAAACGGTCGAAGCCTAAGGAGATTAAATAGTTTTCTCAAAGTTGTATGGCTGGAAAGTGGTGGTGTTCAGCTTCAAACATCTGCTTTCCTTTGAAATACACTTACAGGGGTGATTACATTCAGTGGATCAATTCGTTCAAATTGAAGAATTACATCTTTCTTAAGGTTTTTACTCACTCCACATTTTCTAAACTACCTTTCCCAATTAACACTGATATGCAGAAACAGCAAAGCAGTATTTTCTCTCAAATGATTCACTCATGAATTGGTACTGCATGCTTATTAAGTCCATATTATCTCCACATAATATTGTATGCCCTTTGGGATTAAGAACCATAGCTACCCAGTTGTTTAACTCCCGTTATTCTTAGTGTGGTGCCCTTCCATTAATGGCTGATTTTATGAAGTGTAGTTTTTTTTATGGCAAGGCATTTCATGTAGCTCATTAACTGATAATATATACTCCAAATTTTTTTTAAATTTTTATTTATTTATGATAGTCACACACACAGAGAGAGAGAGAGAGGCAGAGACATAGGCAGAGGGAGAAGCAGGCTCCTTGAGGAGAGCCCGACGCAGGACTTGATCCCAGGACATCCCTATTATTATCATTTTTGAAGCCCCATTTTATCAAATAAGTTGCTTACAGTTTGTTCTCAGTTATGCCAACAATGACTAGAGTTATTTAACTCTATTTTTATAACCTTGAAATATGGAAAAAAGAAGTGTGCAGGCATCTGGAGCAAAGCCGCTGAGGGAAGACAACTGAAATCTTCACAATTGAAGGCGATAATTTTATTGTTTCCAGAGAAGTAAGGGCATATATTTAACATAGATGTTATACTGATACAGTACAAGATTTAGAAAATGAAAAAATCAATGCAATTTATAGTAATTAGCCAGAGAGCTTGTGGGAAGTAATGGAAAGGGCATGGGACAGTCTGTCAGGTCAACTTAAGTTTACATCCAAGCTCTCTCACTAATAGCTATGTCACCTGTACCAATTTAAATAATCGTTTTGAGCCTTAGAAAATATGTTCTATGAAGTTTAATTTCTAACTTGTAATGTTGCTTTGAGGATCAAATGTGTGTGTACAACATTGAGACCTGAGCAGGCATTCAGTAAACAGTAATTGCTATTATTATCATTTAAAAAAAGATTTTATTCATTTATTCATGAGAGACACACAGAGAGAGGCAGAGAGACACAGACAGAGGGAGAAGCAGGCTCCTTGAGGAGAGCCCGACGCAGGACTTGATCCCAGGACATCCCTATTATTATCATTTTTGAAGCCCAACATACGGCACAATTTTGATAAGTTAAAGAATCTAATGAAGATGCCATCTTTTCTGTTTTTCTGGAGAACACATTGTAGCTAATTGGAGAATCTTATAGTATCTGCCAACCTTACGCAAGATTTAAAGTTTTTGGTCCTACTAAGTGCTCAGAGCCCCTCTCCCATATTATTTTATTACATGCATTTCCTAGTGTATACATGCAGACCAATGATCATCATTTTCCTCTTCACATTTTTCTGCCCAAATTAGAAATTAGAGCAGGGAAAGATGTGAAAAGGAGATGTTGGGGGTGTTATCACATAGGATCAGTTGTATGCCACTAGCTGGGGAAAACTGGGCATTAATAGTGGATAAGGCTGTTTGAGGAGCTGGCAGGCTTTTATCTACTTCCTAAAAATCAGCGCCTTGGACAAGCCAAATGTCTACATTCTATCTATGGTTCATTTTTGTAAGAATTGACACAACATTTTAACTGTTTTGATTAAAGTTGAACATATTTATTATTTGTCTTTGAACAATTTAATAGTAACAATAATTAGTCATTAAAGCTGGCTCTGATGAAGAGAACAGATCAGTGAGTCAGAATAGAATCCAGAAAGAAATCTGATTATTTGATAAATGTGTAACTGGCTTGATTCAGTGAAGGATTTGCACACAGGAAACAGCTTTGATTTTTCTCCCCAACATTTCATTCACACAGGCTCTGTCATCCGTCTTCACTGGCCCTGGATATTATCTCAAGTCATCCGATAGCTTTTTGTCACTCTGATGTGGCCAAATGGTCTCATTTTCAGACATTAAGGAGTCTGGGGTGCTTCACTGGCTTAGTCCATAGAGCAAATGGCTCTTGGTCCCTGGGCCATGAGTTGCAGGCAGACATGGGGTGTGGAGATTACTTAAAACAAACAAACAAACAAACAAACAAACAAATTTGGTCCAGGTATATAAAAACTTTGCCTTGATATCTAATTTAAAGGCCTTGTCTTTGAAACACCTGGGTGGCTCAGCGGTTGAGCGTCTGCCTTCAGCTCAGGTTGTGATCCTGGGGTCCTGGGATGAAGTCCCACATCGGGCTCCCTGCATGAGGCCTGCTTCTCCCTCTGACTGTGTCTCTGCCTTTCTCTGTGTCTTTCATGAATAAATAAATAAAATCTTTAAAAAATATATAAAGGCTTTGTCTTCTTTCATCTCAGGTAGGACTTACGGTTGACACTGAAATTGGCAGGGGATGAGGAAGAGTATGTCCTGTTCTTTCACTCTTCTTGCCCCATATTCTGCCCACATTTAGATCTGATTGAGTTGGGAGAAAGAGGCTAATGAGTAATGCTGTTTGTGGTACTTTCCTTGTATCAAATCCCCTTTTCATTTCAAGTATTCAGATGCTGTGTCTTTTGTGAGGCCCGGAGAGTTCTTTGAAGATTATATGTGGGATTTCTCAGTAACTCTCAGAGTTTCTCTCGCTCCTGAGCTTTTGCCAAATGCAGCACAGTTCCAACCATTTCTTGTTACTCTTTTGCCTCAGCAAGTAGCAACTGTCTTGAGCAATGCCTGTCAAGTCTAGATGGCAAGAAGTTTAGCTAGCTGCTCAAATCTACTTTTCTTGGTTTCATTTTGAAGGAAGAATTGGTATCTGCTCAGCTAGATAAAATTTGCAACCATCTAAAAAACTTTTTTTGCAACCATCTCCAGAGTGGTTCTCTTAGTCCCTCCTTTTTCTAGACAATTAGAGGGAGGGGACAATCTCACAGGGCATTTTCCTGAAATTCTCTTCAAAGAAACAGTCTTCCTAATGAATCAATAGGCTTCTCATATATATTCATTGGCTGAGGTTTGTGGTCTTTTAATTTTTGTAAAGATGATGGATCTTTTGGTTATTTTTAGAATATATGTGGATATTGCTGACCTATTGCCTCAGTTTGGGGATTCAGTTTAAATTCTGAGCCAATATAGGAACACCTGGGTGGCTCAGTGGTTGAGCATCTGCCTTTGGCTCCAATTGTGATCCGGGGTCCTGGGATTGAGTCCCACATTGGGCTCCCCATGAGGAGCCTGCTTCTCCCTCTGCCTATGTTTCTGCTTCTCTGTGTCTCTCATGAATTAAAAAGAAACTTCAAAAACCAAATTTTAAATTCTGAGCCAAGGTAAAGAGTTTCATTTAACCTTTATTCAAATGTAATAATCACATATGTTGGAAAAAGTTTTTTCTAAATTGCATTGGTACTTCTTACTGAACACTTAGAACTTTGATCTCTATTTTAATATCAAACACAAAAATAAATCTGAGATGGATTAAAGATTAGAATGCTGGATAAAGTTAATGAAAGCACTAGAAAAAAGGAGATACTGTTGTCTTGGTCTGGGAAAGACCTTTCTAAATTTCATGCCAAAGCCAAGAAAACTTAAAGGAAAAGACTGCTCAACTGAGATGTGTAAAAATTAAAAGCTTCTCTATGGCAACCCATTAACAGTTAAAAGACTAATTATGCAATGGAGAAATACTTCGCAAAAGAGTTAATATTCTGAATATATAATGAAATATCACTAAGAAAAATATAAACATGATAGAAAAAAGAACAAGACTAGAAATAGGCAACTCAATATAAAAGAAATGCAACTGGCCAATAAACATAACTATTATTACATTGAGTTCTCACAGATAACTTTCTCTTTGGTCTGCTTTAAATACCTCTCCCCTTTTCTCACAAATATTGTTAGTTTGATTCCTGTTCCTTCAGATCTTCACTGTAATATTCTTTGACTCAGTAACTCTCTGTGTTACTGCCTATCCGTCTGTCACCATTTGAATAGAAGTTTTTTGAGATCAGGGCCCTAATCTCTGTTTTTATCTGATGTATGTCTAGTGACTGGTCCCAGTAGACTCTCAAATGATCAGTGAATAATGTGTACATGAATGAAAGAATTAATAGAGAGTAAATCAAAACAATTACATCAAATATTACCTATTGTATTGAAAAGGTTAAAAACTGAAAATACCAAGCATGGGTGAAAGAGTGTATTCTCATTCCTGGAGGTGTAAATGAGCACATTATTTCTGCGGGAAAATTTGACAGTTTGCTTCACATTTAAAAATGTGCACCCCTTAAAAATTAAAGTGTGTACCTTTTTTTTAAAGATTTTATTTATTTATTCATGAGAGACAGAGAGAGAGAGAGAGAGGCAGAGAACAGGCAGAGGGAGAAGCAGGCTCCATGCAGGGAGCCCGACGTGGGACTCGATCTTGGGTCCCCAGGTAAACACCCTGCACTGAAGGCGGCGCTAAACCACTGAGCCACCAGGGCTGCCCAAGTGTGTACCTTTTAAAAGGAAAGATTTTATTTATTTGGAGAAAGAGAGAGAGCACATGCACACGTGCATGTGCGTGTGTGTGCTTGCAAGCAGGGGTGGGGGCAGACAGAGGGAGAGAGAGAATCTTAAGCTGACCCTGTGCTGAGTGGGGAGCCCCTTGCTTGCCTGGATATCACAGTCTGAGATCACTACCAGAGTGAAAATCAGATACTCAACTCACTGAGCCACCCAGGTGCCACACATGTGCACTTTTTTCATCAAGTAACTTCGTCGTTTGGAATTTATCCTAAGAAAATTATTGGGCAAGTACACAAAAATATATGCATGTGGTTTATTAAAGTACTAATTATAATAGGAAACAGTTATTAGCAAGTGTAAAATGTCTATTAATCAATAGGAATTTGATATATTGTAGTATATCCAAATAGCCAAATATAATGCAATCACTAAAAATGATGTTATAGATTTATATATCTTGACATTAAAAAATGTGATACAGTAGGAAAAAAATAAAATTACAAAGAATTGTGTTTAATATACTCCTATAAGGTTATTCACCAAAATATCGAGAGTACCTAATTCTTTTTTTTTTAAGATTTTATTTATTTATTCATGAGAGACAGAGAGAGAGAGAGAGAGAGAGAGAGAGAGAGAGACAGGCAGAGGGAGAAGGGAGAAGCAGGCTCCCTGCAAGGAGCCCGATGCGGAACTTGATCCTGGATCCCAGGATCACGCCCTGAGCCAAAGGCAGATTCTCAACCCCTGAGCCACACAGGCATCCCGACAGTACTTAATTCTTGAATTATGGGTCATTTTCCTTACTTTATATGCCGTTGTTTATTTTCTGAACTTTTTATACTGAATATGGGTTATTTTGATAACCAGCTCTCACAAGATAGCTTTTAGAAAGGTCATAATTTACTTTTGAAATATCATTTAATGAATCAAATGAAAAGAAAACAGATGAAGTAATATTTGTAAATTTCTTTCTAGTTTGTTTTCCTGAGGTTTTCTTAATTCTTGTTACTGCCACCTAGTGGATAAGTGTTAGTTTACTTTTTGGCTTTTTGAGATTATAGCTTGTTTTTTCCCAAAGATAGCTCTTTTTACTTAAGAGCTTACAAAATAAACAGTGAGGTATAGTAAATGCTTAATAACTAGCTCTCCAAAAAACAGTTACTAAATTTTACCTACATAAAGGATACACACAATTTATGTAACAGTAACAGAGTTTACAAGTAATAATAAATCAAGAAATACTCTTTATTTAAATGATATATAGCTAATTGATCCCAAATGCTTTCATTGATCTTTGCTGAACTCATGTGTCTATAGCCAACCTATAGTTGCAGTTCAATCATCAATCAACACATAAAGCTGTATTCCAATCCATTAACTTTTTTCCATTTTTTAAAGAGATTTTATTTATTTATTCATGAGAGACATAGAGAGAGAGAGAGAGGCAGAGACATAGGCAGAGGGAGAGGCAGGCTCCACGCAGAGAGCCTGATGTGGGGCTGGATTCTCGGACTCCAGAATCATACCCTGAGACGAAGGCAGACGCTCAACTGCTGAGCCACCCAGGCATCCCCATCAACTCTTTTTCCAATTACATTAAATATGATATATGATCTACTATATATGTTTTAACCTTTTACAAATTGTAATCATTAAACTCAGATCTCAGCTTTAGCACTAAATCAAGCCTTTATGTATAGCACTTGTAAGCTTTGGTTGTATAAATATTCCCACCATGGCCAATTTCAGTTTTTTTTAATAATAAATTTATTTTTTTATTGGTGTTCAATTTGCCAACATACAGAATAACACCCAGTGCTCATCCCATCAAGTGCCCCCCTCAGTGACCATGGTCAATTTCAGTCTACCAATCACACTATACATGGGTCTGGGAACAGACACACAGTAGCACACCAGTATATAGTATTTTTACCACACAGATATGACAGATGTAACTTCAAAAGCATCAATAATAGTTAAATGTAGTAAATATAGTGTAATAAATAGGAAGTGATGAGTTTTAAATGTATATTTATCTTTCTTTTTAGTGTAATTTATTTAATTATAAGTTTATATAACTTAAATGACGGGCTTGCAAGTTTCTTGAAAATTTAACACTTGGCTCTTAGGAGCCTGTGTGAGTCAGCTCTAGCACGTCCCTGAATATAGCTGTTATCTTTGCTTTCTATCTTTATTGTTCTAGGAAAACTGCAGAACCATAAAAGAGAACCATTCTTTGAGTTTCTCATTTGTATTTGTGCAGTATATTATGGCACATTTTATTGTTTTCTATCACTAGTGCATGTTAAGGAAGAGTAATTGCTTCCTTAACATGCACTAACTATGGAGATTATTCTTCCTTACCGTGTGTTTTAAGCCTTTGAGCTTCTTGTTAAAAACAAAAAAAGAAGAAAGCCTAAAAGATATATGTAAATTTCCCCATTACTTAAGTGAAATTATTACTACACAGATACAATTATCTAAACTAAACTATCTCTTGGAGATACTTTTATAATGTAATCTTTTTACTTTTAAATTGCTTTTCCATGTTGTTTCACTTAACTCTCTTAAAAAACTTGTTAAGAAAGGTATTATTCCTCTCATTTTACAAGTTGGGAAATGAGGATGCAGAGAGGTAAAGTGACTTGACCAAGATCAGGAGAGATTAGGAGAGCTATAATTATAAAGGTAATAACAGTAGCAGCAATGTCACTACAGAAAGGTTGGCTGAGACCTGAAAATATGCTAAGCAATATTCTAAATACGTGGGAGATATATTTCACTTATCCTCTTAAGAACCCTATAAATCTCCATTGTTTAAGTAAGAAAACCAGACCAGGGAGATGGAGCAACTTGCCCAAGATTATAAAAGAAGTGGGGAACATGGGGTTTAGAGCCAGGTGTGCCCGACCCCAGAACCTAACTCTAAGAGCTGCTATAGTTTCCTGTCCCCAGTCTCAATCTTTCCTCTGCGTATGTAGATAAAGAACTAGAAATGCAGTTTCAAATTCTATTCATTTCTCAGGCAGACATAACTTATTATAGCTTAAATATTGCAAAAATAGTTTCAGGGAAATATCATTAAATCTACCTTTCTCCTTAAACACAATTGTTTTTCCTTTTTATTTCTTGCTCTAATTGCTCTAATTTTAAGAACCTACAGGGGATTTTAAATATCTTTCCTTATTTAAAAGCAGAAATATTATGGTGAATGGCATTAAAAATTTCCCCCCAAATTTGTGGTAGAAATAACACCAACTGAAACTAACTATACTACTTATAAAACACAGAGATTATATTTGATTACAGTTTTACTGTTTTTCTTTGTGTCCATACATTCCCTTCCCCCTTTTCTTTCCTTTGACACTTTTGACCTGCCGTGTTGATCCTTCACTTTACCTGAGAGACTTCTCATCCAAGAATTAATGTATAGTAGTAATTTCTCTTTGAATATTTTAATATCTAGGGGAAGAATACACTATAGCTATTCTTTTTTTCTAAAAGATTTTATTAGATACATCCACGAAGGCAAAAGAAACAAAAGCAAAAATGAACTATTGGGACTTCATCAAGATAAGAAGCTTTTGCACAGCAAAGGATACAGTCAACAAAACTAAAAGACAACCTACAGAATGGGAGAAGATATTTGCAAATGACATATCAGATAAAGGGCTAGTTTCCAAAATCTATAAAGAACTTATTAAACTCAACACCAAAGAAACAAACAATCCAATCATGAAATGGGCAAAAGACATGAAGAGAAATCTCACAGAGGAAGACATGGACATGGCCAACATGCACATGAGAAAATGCTCTGCATCACTTGCCATCAGGGAAATACAAATCAAAACCACAATGAGATACCACCTCACACCAGTGAGAATGGGGAAAATTAACAAGGCAGGAAACAACAAATGTTGGAGAGGATGCGGAGAAAAGGGAACCCTCTTACACTGTTGGTGGGAATGTGAACTGGTGCAGCCACTCTGGAAAACTGTGTGGAGGTTCCTCAAAGAGTTAAAAATAGACCTGCCCTACGACCCAGCAATTGCACTGTTGGGGATTTACCCCAAAGATTCAGATGCAATGAAACGTCGGGACACCTGCACCCCGATGTTTCTAGCAGCAATGGCCACAATAGCCAAACTGTGGAAGGAGCCTCGGTGTCCATCGAAAGATGAATGGATAAAGAAGATGTGGTTTATGTATACAATGGAATATTACTCAGCAATTAGAAACGACAAATACCCACCATTTGCTTCAACGTGGATGGAACTGGAGGGTATTATGCTGAGTGAAATAAGTCAATCGGAGAAGGACAAACAGTGTATGTTCTCATTCATTTGGGGAATATGAATAATAGTGAAAGGGAATATAAAGGAAGGGAAAAGAAATGTTGGGAAATATCAGGAAGGGAGACAGAACATAAAGACTCCTAACTCTGGGAAACGAACTAGGGGTGGTGGAAGGGGAGGAGGGCGGGTGTTGGAGGGGAATGGGTGACGGGCACTGAGGTGGACACTTGACGGGATGAGCACTGGGTGTTTTTCTGTATGTTGGTAAATTAAACACCAATAAAAAAAAAAAAAAAAAGAAAAAAAAAATAAAAGATTTTATTTATTTACTTATCGAGAGAGAGGGAGAGAGAGAGAGCACACAGGAGCGGGGGTGGGGGTGTGGGCAAGTGGGAAAGGCAGAGGGAGAAAGAGAATCTTAAGCAGACTGCATGTTGAGCCCTTTGCTGGGTTCGATCTCTCGACTCTGAGATCATGTCCTAAGCTGAAATCAAGAGAGGCTCAACCAACTGAGTCACCCAGGTGCCCCCACAATAGCTTTTCTTTTTTCTTTTTTTAAAAAAATATTTATTTATTCATGATAGATGTAGAGAGATTGGGGCGGGGGCGGGTTGAGAGACACAGGCAGAGGGAGAACAGGCTCCATGCAGGAAGCCCGACGTGGGACTTGATCCCGGGACTCCAGGATCATGCCCTGGGCCAAAGGCAGGCGCTAAACCGCTGAACCACCCAGGGATCCCCCCATAGCTTTTCTTAATAATAAATAATTTTGTGGGAGAGCAGGACTTTAGCGGGTAAAGAAAATAATAAGAACGGGGATTTCCATGAATGGCAACAGCTCTATGTGTGTGGCAAAAGTCAATTATTCCTGCCATTGGTCAGTATGTGCTGAAAACAGCAGTGATGGTGGATAGACAGCCAGGCCTGTTGAGGTCAGTTCTCCTATCCCCTGTAGCCCGCTAGTTTATGTTCCTCTGAGGCTTATGCGGATAGTCCCCTATGTTCCCTGTTGCCCCTCATGTGATTGGTTTCTTGAGTTGTTTTTCCTTCCTTGTTTTCACATACTTTACATTCTACAATAATAAAACCGAGAGCCAACCTGGACTCGGGGCTTCACCTCCATACCCGCACCACTTGGTGGTACCCTTCTTTATTCCAAGATATTGGACTCTGAGTAATCATATTGTCTCTCATCAGAGCACACCATGTGACATAATTTAAACTAATTTCTCATAACAGATATACTCTATCATACCACATCTTTATTGTGTATACAACACAACACAGCTTGTTGATTTTGGTTGAATGAGACTTTCCCTCTGCTAAGTTGATAAACTTAATATCCTATATTCAAACAAGTAGCCACTAAGTACTACAGCTTCATTGTTCATATTTCTGAGCTACATATGTTCCTATTTTCATCTTGCCAGAAAGAAGTAAAGTGCTATATTCAGATATGTGATGCTATGGGAACTTAAAGGCTAGAATTCTTTTCTGATGTTCCAATGAGGGAGACGTTCATAGTAAGGACCACCCTGTTACTGTTCCCAAGTCTCCTGATAAGGCTGTAGTGAGACTCCCATCATTAGTTTTTTTGAGAGGATTGCTTATGTTTAGTGTGCATTAATTTCAGAGCTTTGGCATTAGAGTTTCTCATATGAGACTCTTTCTGATAGATATTAGTTTTCAATTAAGGAAATTAAAGTTTTGGCATTCTCTAGAGGTCAGCTCATTGATTTTTCCTTGGCTCTCCATTCTGCTAGAAGGTATTTTTTTGCTTATTGTCACTAAAGCTTGCCTTTTGAATTTTGGTAAAGTTTTTGTTAGGCATTTGGTGGTTTGTTTAATAAGCATCTTATACATTCTGAAAATAAATAAGAACTAGCCACAGAGAGCTTATCCATCCTGCTCAAATATCCCAATTTTTCAGTTTCTTTTAGGTGGTTGAAGTTACATGAACAGATATTTTCTTCTTTTGTATGAATGTAAAGGCAAAAAAAACAGACTAGAATATAGGATAGGTTGGCACTTCATAAACTCACAAAAATGCAAAAACTTGTGTCCATGTTTTTTTTTATAAAGAATTTATTCATTCATTCATTCATTCATTCATTCATGAGAGACACACAGAGAAAGGCAGGGTTATAGGCCGAGGGAGAAGAGGGCTCCCTGCAGGGATCCTGATGCGGGACTCAATCCCAGGACCCCGGGGATCACGACCTGAGCCAAAGGCAGACGCTCAACCATTGAGCCACCCAGGTGCCCCTCTGTCCATGTTTTAAACCCAAACAAGATTTCAGTACCCGATTATTGCTATGTAAATAATTTGGTTTCTTTCTGTGGAATTAAATTTACCACTGGGTGATACCCACTTTACTCCCCACTGCCCTCCCTCCCTTTTTTTCTTATTCCTTTCTTCATCCTTCCCACCCTCCCTCCTTCCCTTACTCCATTTTTCCAAAAGCCAGTTCAATAATATGTCAGTCCTAAAGAGCATAGTTCCTTCTACAGAATTACAATGGCAAAAAGCACTTCCATTAAATTATTTTCCTGACCAAGGCAGAATATTTTTTTGAACCCTTGTTACACTTTTTACTGTCAATGGAAAGAATGAGATAAATTATTTAAATGGAGGAGATTGTGCACTAGGAACCCAGATAGCTCACATCTAATACATAACTCAAATACAAATACACTACTTAAAACTCTAAACTATTAAACAGGTGGTTGGCTTTGGGATTTTATTCATTCATTCATTCTAGAGAGCTTTAGCTCTCTAGACCAATAATTCCTGACTCTCATCCTTCATTGGTTTCTTAACAGATTTAATTTTATTTGATCATTAACCATTAACATTTATTTCTAAACAATATGAATAGCAAAATATAAATATAGTCTTTAACAAGAGTCTTAAGCTAAGAAGGTGCTAATTTTAAATATTTTATTTCTTGTTAGAGAGTGAGAGAGAGCGTGTATGAACAGGGGGAGGGGCAGAGGGAGAGGGAGAGAAAGAGTCTTAAGCAGGCTCCATGCTCAGCGAGGAGCCCAATGCAGGGCTTTATCTTCACCCTGAGCTCTGTGGGAGGTGCTAATTTTAGAATGAAAAAGTTCAGAGAATTATCTGGCCATCTTTTCTTTTTGTATGTAGCATTATAAATAGGGTTTTGTTTGAGTGTAAGATGGGATGATATTTTTGGAAAACAATTTGGAAATATATGTTAAAACAGATGAAAATGTACATAGGCAAAAAGTCAACTTTTAGAATCAGTCCTAAGCAAATAATCCTAAATATGAAAAAAAAAAAAGCCCACCAAAAACCAAAAAAGAAACAAAAACCCCAAACAACAACAACCTTCTGTGGCCAAATATGTTTATAATTATTGAAAATGTAAGTCTTCAGCAAGAGGCATGAAGTTATACCAGCTATGCTCATGTTACAATTATGTTAACAAAAACAAGGCAATAAAATGGAAACTTATGACAATGTTAGTAAAAAAAGAGATGGAAATCATTCTTTGATGAAATCATGTAAAATTTATTAAAAACAGGCAACAACCTAAGCTCTCTGGAAGAAAATACTCACTATGTTAATACTGGTTGTGTTATGAATATTTTTCATCTTTTTTAGTTAAGAAGATCATATTGCCTTCATAAAAAAAATTATGGGGGCGCCTGGGTGGCTCAGTTGATTAAGGGTCTGACTCTTGGTTTTGGCTTAGGTCAGAATCTCGGAGTCATGGAATCTGGCACCACGTAGAGCTCCACACTCAGTGAGAGTCTGCTTGTCCTGCTTCCTCTGCTCCTCTCCCTGTTCCTCTCTCTCTCTCATTCCTTATCTCTAAAATAAATAAATAAATAAATAAATAAATAATAAAATGTTAAAAAAAAGAGGGAAAAATGAGAAGCTGTAATCCTGACCCAGAATTAGGCATCAAATTAACCTAGTCCTAATGATTGTATAAGCCATCTTTAACTCAAATGATATTTTAAAATTATGCTCAAGGTTAAAGTTTTTAATAGGGAAAGTGCCAGAACCTTAGAGATCATGTATTCTAAGTTTTCATTTGACGTACAGATGTAAGAACAGTAGTAACAAGAAAGACTAAAACCTTTTAATTCTTAGTCCAAAATCCTTTAAACCCCAAAACATCTTAATATAACTTTTTTAAAAAATGAAAATGGAGTTATTGTGCAGTTGATTATGTAAGGAATTAGCAATTTACTGCATGGTACACATGCAGCCCGATACAATGGGATTCTAGCCTATTGTGTCATAAATACTACTTCTTGAAAACAAACATGCTGTATGTACCAGAATGCTGGGCATAATAAATCATATATATATATATATATATATATAATCACCATATTTGTGTGCTAATCTTTTGTAATTAATAGTATTTGAGAAATGAACAAAAACAAAGGACTCATAACCCTATTTAGGAAAGTTTGTTTGGATGCCATCTTTTTCTCTAAATAAATTTTTTTTCTAACAAATACAGGCATTTATTTACTCACATATTTGCTTAATAGATGCTTATCAATCACTTATTACGTGCCAATTGCTGGACTTAATACAGGAGAGATAGTGGTTCATATAAACACACAAAAACATTAAAAATAATTTTTCTATTCTTCCATCCAAAAAGAGCCATTGCATTTTATAAATATTAAGCACCCCTAAGGTAATCATTGTGGATAATCTCCCCAATCATTACTACCTGAAGTCTTGATGAAAAAACTAACACTGAATGAAGAACATTAAGTTTATAAAGACATTGAGTGCTCTGGGTGTTAATTAAATTATTAATTAAATTTATTTTAAGTAATTTATACACCCAAATTGGAGCTGGAACTCACAACCTCAAGATCAAGAGTTGCATGCTCTACTGACTGAGCCAGCCAGACACACCGGATGTTAATTAAATTTAATGGCTAAAGATATCTATTCTATCTAAAGATAGAAAGACAAACACTATAAAATGTATTTTATAATACATTTTTAAAAGATGGCCTTTTAAATTTCCCTAACATGAATCTGCAATATTGCCCTTGTCTTAAAGATTTAATATATACTACATAAGGTCAATTGTTTGGTATCCTTTTTGATTTGACTTTACTCAAAAATCATGTTACAATGTATTATTATTAATATTTGGAGCCAAGTGTTTATCCCTATCCATTGATAATAGTTATCTTACTGGGAAAAAGGGAGGTTAAAAAGCAGAGTGGAACCCTAACTTAACCTCCAATGAAGCAGATTTTCTACAGGAAAAAAATAGTTTGTTATAAGATTTGTTAATTTTTTAGTGAAGCCCTCCCACCTGCCACGGATAAGAGGATGCTCCTTGAGAATTTTGAAAGTTATTTTTGAGTCTCTAATGCATTCATCAACATTTGCTCAATTGTATTGATACAAAGGTAAAAAAGTGAAAGTTTTGGAACCTCATGGAAATATTATGGGACACATGCATATGGATAGGTAGCTAGATAATGGTTTATTCTATTTGAGATAGTCTCTGTTTGTAGTATTATTCCCTTTCATGACCAAAATTCCTGCCTCAAATGTGTCCATATGTAGGAATATATGTACACTACAGTTTTCATGTTTGTAACTAGCAATGTTACTAATGCAAGTGCTGGTATTGAGATCAAAGAGCAGAAGTAAAAGGAACACTGGATCATAGACCCCAGGAAGAATGGGATAAGAATTGTCGAATCCAGCTCCAATTACTTGCTGGATCTTTCAGGAGTACCAATTTGAGGGGCCCTCTTCTTTGAAATTTGTCTCAGAACTGTCAACAATTACAAATATTCCTACAATCTGAAGGCCAAGACTTAAACTGATTTAATATTAAGCAGCTGAAGTAGTTTGAAACCAGAGAAACAAAGTGCATAATAATAACTGTGATGAGCCTTTCAGTGTATTGGTATCCTGGTGTGACACTGGTAATAATACTAATTTATTTAAAATAACCTAGGTGGAGAGAAAAGTCTTTATGAGGAAACCATACTGTAATAACGTTAAGCCCATCCATGTCAGTGATATCAGGAGGTGCCACTAGGCTTGAGGACCTGCATCTCTATCTGAGAGCCTTCTTCTTGAGTAAGGTTGTCTGTAGGGTGACCATAGATGAAATGAATGTATTCTTTCTTTCTTTCTTTCTTTCTTTCTTTCTTTCTTTCTGAGAAAAAGAGAGAGAGAGAGAGAGAGAGAACGAGTGAGCGGGGAGAGGCAAAGGGCAAGGAAAGCAGACTTTCCACTGAGCCCAGTACGGGGCATGACTGTGGGATTATGCCCTGAGCCAAAACTAAGACTCAGACACTCACTGAGCCACCCAGGTGTCCCTGTGGTGTAGGTTTTAAGACAGAGAAGTTACAGTGTTAATATCTTCTGTAATTTTTAAAAATACTATTTTCTTCTGGTATCTCATTTCCAAAACCACTCAAAAATATAGAAAATAGATGAGTATTATATGAAACACATAAGAAGCTTCTCTTTTCTTTTTTAAAAATATTTTATTTTTAAGCAATCTCTACACTCATTGTGGGGCTCAAACCCACAATCCTAAGACCAAAACTCACAAACTCCACAAATGAGCCAGCCAGGCACTCCAGAAGTTTCTATTTTCTGACAGTTTTCCTGGCTTCCAAATATAAACACTGCTTTCTTCTGTTGTTTGCTGTTTCTTAAGAACCAGACCCAAAACATCCTTTATTAATTAATTAATTAAAAAAACCCATCCTTTATTTTAGATTTCATTAGTTCTAAACTTTGGGGCAATCATAACATTCCAAATTAGATTGTATTTAGTTCAAGACCAGAATGATATCAATTAAAAAGCCCACAAGCACTACTATCTTGATAAATTTTTTTCTTTAAAATAATAAATTAGTTGAATATTAGTGTATATTGTACACCTGAAACTAATATAACACTGTATGTCAACTATATTGGAATTAAAATAAAACCTTAATAAATTAAAAATAATAAAGTAATAAATTAGTGATAATTCTTCTTAATTAGTGGTTCTCTACTAGCGTTTTCCTTAACAATAGCATTTTTCTAAGTAATAAGAGTAATTTGTTATGTATAATTGGTTTGCCAAGCTTCCTGCCATGCTTTTCCCCTTTTCCTACGAGGATACTGAAGGTAGGTATCATCATTGCAATTTACAGATAAAACCAAGGTTCAGAAAAGTCAATTTTTTTCATTAGGACATAAGGTCCACATTATTCTTTGCCACATTGCCTAAAATCATCAGACACTTTCACAAGTAATCAGATAAGGAAGGTATTTGCAATCCTCAATTTCCATGTCAATTTTGTATGGCATTGTTATTTTTTATAAGGTATATTAAAACTTTTTTAGTTTATATAAATTATTTAAATAACTGCTATTATAATAGTGGGCTTAATAGTGACAAATATGCTTCAGATACAATTCCATTACAAAAATGTCACTACGGAAAACAGTTCTGTACAAAAGCTATTTACTTGTCTGGGCAGACAGCCCACAGAAAGTGTTTGATCTAGTTGCAATGAATTCTGTGCAAAGAAAAACAAGCACTTTCTCTGGATTCTAAAAGTCAGTATAACAATAGCAACAAAACTTCTGTGTGCTACTTTCAGTGTAGATAGGAAAAAGAACTGAATTAATGTTTGATTTTTTTAGGTATATAGAGTGATAGTTACTTGTTTCTATCTCAAAAATATTACCAAACAGAACCCTTCTTTGCCTCAAAGCTGCAAACATAAAGGTTCCTGAACATAGGTTGGAGAAAGGAAAAATGTGTGTTTTTTAAGTTCCCTGTTTCTTTAATGGACTCTAAATACCTTAAATGCCTCCGAGACCAGGCCTTGGTTTACCTATAGGTACTGTAGGTTGAAAATACCATCGGCTTTCTGTGGCCTGTGACCTATGTAACTAGAATGAAAGCATGCTACATTTCCCTTCATCATGTTTAAGACTGTTGATCTGTGCGTCTATGCTTAACGTCTTGTTAGCGGTTTTCTCTCAAGTTAATGTGAGGTATTGTGCTGATGATCTTCAGATAAAAATTGCCAGCATAATTATAATGACCAGAGCTGGCTGAATTGTTTCAGGAAGTGAAAATGACGCAGTGGTTCTTAACCCTGTCTGCCTATTATAATGTCTTGAGGTCCTTTAACTATACTGATATTGAGCCCCTCTCCAGAGATTCTGATTTAATTTGTCTTGCATGAGGCCTGGGCTTAAGGAATTTTTCTCAAGCTTTCAAAGTGCCTACAATGTACAGCTGTAGTTCAGACCCACTAATTTAGTCTGTGGTCCTCAAATTTTGGTTCCCTGTAGATAATGAGGACTAATTAAGGAAACACATGCCTAAGCCCCATCCCAACTTAACGAATCCGAATCTATGGGGAGAGAACTGCCAGCATCTGTATTTTTTGAAAGCCTTTGAGAATCACTGATTTATGGCAAGAGGAGAATGGCATGACTTCACTAAACCTTAATTAGACTTAAATATGGAGTGATAAGGAAGGAAATTATTTACTCTGGGAATCTCCAGTAGGTTACTGCTAATCATTTGTGCGCTGAAGTGTTATTCCTTTTTATGCGCCAGCTTTTTTTTTTTTCCAGCTAATAGATGAATACTCCCAATTATTTACTTTGTTTCCCATCATTTAATTTTTTAAATACTGCTTCATAGTCAATTCCCTAGGAGAAATGTTTAATAGGTGGTGGCACATTCTGAGTCTGTTGTCCTGGTGATGAGACTGACCTTTCTAAGTGATCTGAAGCTGTCTCCCCTCTGAAAGCAATATGAGAATGTATTTTGACTTAATTCTTTTTCTTTCAAAGCTAAGTGTATTTCTAAGTATATGTTGGTTTTCTTAATGTACTCTTTTAGTTTTTAATTATTGGATGATAATAAAGCCATTTCACCTTTATAGTTATGCTGTATAAGGCAAGAACATTCTTTTCTGGGAATGCAGTATTTCATGCATCTATCGCCTCTTCACTTCTAATAGTCAAAATATCACAGCACCAAAGGTAATTATACCTCCTGGGTTGAGTGGGTTTTGGTAAGATTACTTACATTTTAGTCATTCGTGAAATTACAGAAATAATTTATTAGTTCAAAATTTTGATAACTAAAAATAATCCATGGGCCACAGTAAGAAAGTAGCATTTGGCTTTGTATGGATGTTCAGAGAAGGAGCAGAGTTGAATTGCTTTCCCAATTCAATCACTATTTCTCTGTGACATTTTTCAGTCTCAATGGGTGACTCTATAAGATAGAAATAATAAAACATTTATTAACTTCTCACATATTTCCTTCAGGGAAAAATAATAGCATACAAAATTTTCATAGAATATGGAAAAAACATGTCTATATAGAATATGATAATTGCAAGAATCTACTATAATTCAAAATATCTAACATTACTTTGAAATAACAAAATGAAAATCACAAATGATAATATCCACTTACTAGCACAGTTTCATTATTTCTGACCCTTTGCAGCCTTTATCCCTATTAGTTATAGTAGTCAACTGTTTATACTTACTAATGTTGATATTTTGTAACCACTTTTATGATCTTGTACAGTCATCCTATTCAGGGTGTTGATGCCTGCATTATATTATTCAACTATATCTCTATTGTGGATTCTTATGTTATTTACAAAAAGAATGACATTTTCAATTTTTGTCATCCTTTTATCTCTAGTTGATATTTTGAATCACATTTATTAAAATATCTCTGTTATAGCAAACAGTACAATACTATATCTTATAATAATACTTATTGCCTAATTTTATGAAGCCATCAAAATTCATAAAAAGAATTGTATGATACTTTCAAATTAAGAAAATCTCAAATTTAATATATTTAAATAGGATTATATGTCACATTAAGTATAAAACTTTTAAAACTTGAAAACTATAAACATCTTTGATTATATATATTAACTACCTGCATCAATTAAGGTTAAAATAGGTTAGGCAGAAACTACAATGATATGTTTCCTTTGCCCTATGGACACTCACTTTTGCAAGTGAGTAATTCTGTGACACCAAATTATATTATAAATGTTTGATTAAATTTATGGTATCTTCTGCTTCTTCCTAAAAGATTGTATGACTCATTAAAAAATTAAAATAAAAAAATTAAAATATACTAAAATTATTTTTGTTTATGCAATTTGAGGATAATTCTTTTCGTATATATTTTTTATTATAAAAGTAATCCATATTACTAGTAGAAAACAGAAATATATTCACATTGGTCACATTAATCATGTAAATTAATGGTAATGTTTTGTTTTTCATTCTAGTGTTTTTAAAATAAATATGTGTACATATATATACAGTATTTAAAAGAAAAGCAAATTTGTGATCATAGTAAAAATTAATCTTTTAACTTAATTATATAATGAGAATTTCTTTTTTTTAATTTTTAAAAAAGACTTTATTTATTTATTCATGAGAGACACAGAGAGGCAGAGACACAGGCAGAGGGAGAAGCAGGCTCCATGCAGGGAGCCCGATGCGGGACTCGATCCCGGGACCCCAGGATCATGCCCTGGGCCTAAGGCAAATGCTCAGTCGCCAAGCCACCTGAGCATCCCCAGTATAATGAGAATTTCTTATGTTTGTAAATATTCACAGAAAATATCTTATCCATGTTTTGTTTTGTTTTTTTGCTATTTTGTTATTGTTATAGTGAACATTTTTGTTCCTAGAATAGATTTTTAGAGAATTAAAGAGGCCCATATTTGAGTATTTAAGATGGTAGATGTAGAAAATAATGTATTTTAAATAAGCCTTTTAAAAATATATTGTGAAAAAAAATATATTGTGAAGTTGATTTACAGACATTTAAAAAACTTGATCTGTAGTGTTGGATTGACAATGCATAAATGCTATAAAACCTTATTATTATTTTTTTTTGCTATAAAACCTTATTAAATGAAATTGTGACTCCCTCTGATCCCCTCTTCTTGGGATCGCAAAATCTCATTTTCAGCCTGAACAAGCACTGTCAATAAATATAGGAAAATATAAGAAAGCTTTATGAGAGCTTGGGGGTAGCATGTCAGGGGAAATTGCTAGTTGTTTTGGCAGAATAGTTATTTGGGGAGTGTTCTTAAGATACATTGAGAAGTTCTGAGTTGTAGGAGAAAATGTCTCCTTTACAGACAATTTAGACAGTGTCTCAGTTAACCCCTCATGAAAGAAGTACTTATAAATTTTAAATGTTGAAATATTATGACATTGTATTGAGTTCCAAATAAGGAAATAAATGCAATGTCCTTTCTACCCTCCAAGAAGGTGCAACTTGCAAGCTTGTGTGTATGGCCTTAGCTTTCCCTTTTCAGAGACAAAAGAAGGTTGGGTTAGCTCTTGGGCCTTCCTGGGCCTGGAAACCAAGAGTCAAAATTAGAGTAATCCAACTTTTTCCTTTTGCAAGTGAGTAAGGTGATGCTAAAAGGAGTTAAAAAGGGTTTCTCCAACAATTCTCAGTTCCAAGTCAGAGTTGAAACTTGCCTTTATAGGACCGAGTTTGATCACCACTTCCTTTTATAATCAAAACAGTAGTTTAGATGACAAAAATTACTCGCTCTTATAATGGCTTTAGCTTTTTTTAAAAAAATCTGAAAAACGCTACTGAAATGATGTATACATTTCCAAAGGTGTGAAAAAATAAAAATGATCAGAAATAAAACCAAATTTATAGCAAATCAAAAGTGTTAATGATTTCATATTTCTCTTTTTTAAAAAAAAAACCAGTCATGTCAGTATATTTTTGATGTTATACTGATTTTTATTTCAGTTAGAGCCTTCATTTTTCACTCTGTAATCACATTCAGATTTTAAATGCAAAATGCTTGGTGAGGGTGGTAGAAGTGGAGAAATAGCATCTTGCTTATTTTAATATTTAATCATCTCCCCTTTCAGCTTGAGGTGGATAGACAGAGACTTGTGTATATGTCAAGGAAGATTGAGGAATCCATTGTGTCCCATAAAGAAAAATCTAACTGATCCATTTCTATAGGCATCTTTCCCTAGTAGTTGTTAGTAAATTATATGCTAGTAGAGATAAAATTGGATAATACTTACTTGTTTTTTTCCATCTCTGATCTTTTTTATTCCACAGAGATTTACCTAGTAAATTCACAGAATGTGTAAATTTCAAAAGTGTTGAAGTCTCTTTTAGTCGATAATTCATTTGAAGGTCTTTCCTATCAATCATTAATTAGTATTTAACATTAATTATTAGTAAGTTAGTGTAATTCTTGAACTGAAATTTTTATTACCACACAGGGTTCAAAGAGGTAGTAATGCTTTTGAATCATGGTCAGATGAATTGATCCTTTTACCCACAAGATTTTGCTTACAGAGATTAGGGCCAACTGGGACATCTATCACCCCATAATTGATAGGGCTTGTTGTACTGGCTGGACAGTGCTGTTTCCTATCTTAGCTCTCCTCCTCCAGCCCCTTGACTGAAGAGGATGGCTATCCAGAGAAAAGGCCATCTTTTGTTGAATAGTTTATGCAACCTTAGGCCAGATCTTTTCTTCTACTTATCTCTACTAAATTTATCCTGCCACCAAAATTCAGAACAGAGAAAGGGAATGGGAAATGGGAATACAGAATTTCTGCAAAGACTGATTCGCTATAGTATTATTGCTTTTTCCCCCCCTTGCATCTTTTTCCACATTGTGATTGCTGTTGCCTATAGCAACCACCATTACAACCTTTAAAGCAATTTTTACTACAATGGAAAGGAATCTCAAGTTAGAAATTATATGCTTTTTCCATACTGGACATTCATGACTTAATTAGCTTAGTACAGGGCTAACGCATTAAACATTCTATTCCAGAGAGGTTAATATTTTTACTTGCTCTTTAGTTGCTTGTTTTCCTCCTGACACTGACCTTTCTTGATTGTTCACACCAATTTAAACTGGTGATAGATCCCTGGAAAAACAGCGTCTTTTTGCATCTTGGCTTCGGATCCATTTCCACAGCCTGACTTCAGAATTGTCTTTTAAAAACTATGGATTAGAATAAGTTAGCTAGCATGTTGTATGGGCCAAGAACTATGCTGAGGCTCTGCATTGTTCATTCTTCACCTTGAACTTGCAGCGTAGGTGTAATCATCCATATGCTACAGATGGGAAGATGGATTTATCCAAGGCTGTGTAGTTAATAAATGGTGGTATCTAAATCTCTCAGGCTTCAGGCCCTGGAACTCTCTTAATGAATCCACACTAACTCTGTTAGTAAGAACTATTTCAGCTTACCTAAATACTGTTTGCCTTGGATATGCAGCATCTCATTTCTCCTGAGTAAGAGTCTACCATTTCTTGAGAATGGGGGTATAGGTGTTGGTCAAAATTTCCCTCCTTACTTCCAAATCTCTCTCTTAAATTCTTATCCTTTCAGCCTTTCTTTCTCACTTCTCATGTCTTTGGCTTTACTTGGGACATCAATATTGAATGCTTTATGCTATTTCCACAACAAGTTTAGGCTCTGCAGGGGAAGGCTTAAGGGAAATGAAGAGTAAGGAGGAAAAATGAGCTTGAGGCTAATGCTCTAAAGAGGCAGAGTATGAACTGAATGGTATGGAGGAGAAAAACTCAGGCAAACATCTAGCCAGTTTTTCGAAATATTTTAAGACATTTTCTTTATAGAATATTTTTTCTTACATTTAACCCAACTTTTGCCCTGTGGAGTGATCCAATATCTTCTTATTCTCTCCTTGGTAGATATGGTTAGAAATTTATTCAGCAACTTTCTTTTAAACTAGATAAGGAGGGGATCCCTGGGTGGCACAGCGGTTTGGCGCCTGCCTTTGGCCCAGGGCGCGATCCTGGAGACCCGGGATCGAGTCCCACGTCGGGCTCCCGGTGCATGGAGCCTGCTTCTCCCTCTGCCTATGTCTCTGCCTCTCTCTCTCTCTCTGTGACTATCATAAATAAATAAAAATTAAAAAAAAAACTAGATAAGGAGTGTTGTATTTCTTCATAGCTGAGCCTTCACATAGTACTTAATATAGTCCTGCTACTATGAGAGGGCTAGTATCTAGTCCTACATACCGTTTTTGATGCAAGCCCCTGTTATATTGTTGTATTTGACAATACTGCTAAACCATGGGTGCGCGCGCGCGCGCACACACACACACACACACACACACACACCCTACACACACAGAGGTAATACGTATTTGTATGGTACTTCCATATGTAAATATATATAAAATCTCATTTTAATTTATTTCTACCTGATTCATTCTACACATGATAGATAATTCAGGTGAACTTAACAACAAAAATATATACAAAAAATAGGAAAGTATAAATGGAAATTTAAATTTATGATTACAAAAAAAATAAAAATAAATAAATTTATGATTACATAAAATATACTAAAGTATAACTTTAAACATGAAAAATCCTAACTCATGAAAATATAAAATATATGCATATCACAGATTTCATTTTTCTTATTAATTGATAAGGAAAACAGTACAATGTTAAAAAATAATCCAAAGAACATTCAATTTTTATTAGATTTATTGTAATTTACTGGATTGCTAGATTAGATACAAGCTGGCTACTGTCCAACAGCGTCATAAACCATAAGCTTTGGGTTCCAGTGGACAGCCATTGTTTATATTTCTCCTAAACAAAATCTACAAGTTAATCTCTGCCCCCACACAATTGTCAAATGACCACTAAATAGAATGTCAAGTCCAGCAGTGCATTGAAAACATACCTAAGAATTTCTTTTGCCTTTTTCCAAATTTTGGATAATTTTTCTGACAATTTTTAAAATTTGTATAAAAGATCACAATCAAGGTGGGAAATGGAATGTAAGTGCATAGGCAATAAGAGCCTCTATAATTATTACATTTGAATTGTATTTAGTTGTGAGTCCTGTGGAAGCCAAATTGAATGGAAGATGTGAAATGTTAGAAGATTTTATGATTAGAAAGAAGAAATACATTAATTCCTTCAGGGAAGAAAAGTTTCTCTTCAGAAAAAGACATGTGTATCCTGAGGAGCTTCATACTGGGGGTCAGGGAGTTGGAGCTTGGAATTACACATCCCACAATCCTCAGTCATTTATCAAATGAAATAACAGATGCCAGAGAGTTGTTTTCTTGAAGTACCCTGTGATGGAAAACTTGGATATATTGTTGAAATCCCCCCTGGAGAAACCAGTCCCAGTAGAGTGAGAAGGGAGAAGAAATAATAATTATAGTCCAAGAGTCTGACTTTTAAGATGGCTCACTTTTTTTTAATATATATTTTTAAGATTTTATTTATTTATTAGAGACACACAGAGAGAGACAGAGAGAGAGACAGGCAGAGGGAGAGCAGGCTCCATGCAGGGAGCCTGACGTGGGACTCGATCCCGGGTCTCCAGGATCATGCCCTGTGCCAAAGGCAGGTGCTAAACTGCTGAGCCACCCAGGGATCCCCCTCATTTGATTTTTAAAATAAAAACATGAAGGGACCCATGGGTGGCTGAATGGTTGAGCATCTGCATTCAGCTCAGTTCATGATCCCAGGGCCCTGGGGTCAAGTTCTACATCAGGCTTCCCACAGACAGCCTGCTCCTCTCTCTGCCTATGTCTCTGTCTCTCTCTCTCTGTCTCTCATGAATAAATAAATAAAATCTTTAAAAAAATAATAAAAGCATAAAAAATGTGCATTCCAGAGAAAATAACCTCAAGTCTCTGTTGACCTACTCATATCAAGTTCTATTGAGGAAATTATATTTGAATAATTATATTATTATACTAAGAAGTATATTAAAGCTTACTTTATAATAATAATAATTAGAACAATGATAATAGTAGCAAAGTTATTGAACATTTACTTCATGCCAGGCACTAGGCTAAGTATGTTTACTTTATTTTCCTGCGCTGGCCAGACTGCTCTCCCTTTAACTTAACATGCTCTTTACAGAATTGTGAAGAAGTCCCACTGAACTTAAGTTATCCTTTCACATCCCTTTGATGAAGAACCACTGCTAGAGATGCATCAAGAGAGCCTCTCTCTCTGTGTCTCTCATGAATAAATAAATAAAACCTTTAAAAAAATCAAAACCAAATGATCACATATAGTTTGAATATCACAAAACTCTGGCAAAGAGGTGTGGTAGGACATTTCTATCCCCATTTATGACTAAAGTAAAGAACTAATGAAGTGATGTGCTCAAGATTTAAACATATATATTTAAATATACATATATTATATATGAATAAATATATATGTATAAATATATATTTATCTAGGAGATGGCAGAGTTAAGTCTTGGCCTCAGAACTTGTGACTAGTTTATTGCTTTTCTATTTATTTCTCCTCCCCCACTATGTTTATCTCTACTCTCCTTGCCGAGTCTTGTTGTGTTGTGTTTGATAAAGGATCCAATTAGATATAGTCACAGAGAGCTGATTAGCATTTTCTCGGATGCTGGGTCTGCCTTCCTTTAAGCCTGGCTTCCTATGCCAAGTTAATGAGCGTGTTTCTTGTGCCTTTATTGAGAATACTGACTGAAATCTTAAATAATGCAGATGCAGGACCACTTCTGACTGTTGTTCCTTCGGTCTAAATGGCCACATTTTGGGTGATGGGTTGTATGATGTAGATGGTTCTCCATTAAGAAACTAGATTAAAACCAGAAACTTATTTCTTACGGGCCACTGCACTGTTGTTAGGGGTCAGTCACTGCCCATGTGACTGGATAGATAACTGAAAATAAGAAACATTTCATCATCATCTTAAGAAAGCCTCAAACTATTTATGTCACGTAGAAAAAGTCATTAAAAGTATAATGACTAAAGGAGTACCTTGCACTGACCTTGCCACTTGATTCTCTGAGACATAAAAATTGGTTGCAACATCAGTCGGCTTTTGATTTGCGGTGTGTTTGAAAAAACAATTCAAATCATGTATTGGAAAGAAGCCAGAGACCCATCTGCTGAGAGTTTGTCTTTCTAAATTGGGTGCAGTGCGTAGTGTTGAGGGAAAATGACACACCTCTCTTATGAATATTTTCATGAACCTTCTCAGTCTCTAGAGAATCCACCCATGCACTGTTAAATTGTGTCATTTGTGGGAACACAATGACAAGGACCTAAATTGGAAAGCAATACAGATTTAGCAAGAAAATGTCTTCCATTCCAGGGGGTCCTTGCTACTTCCTGTGTCCAATATAAAGAGCTAGGGGGATCAAAAGAAACAGAATCAAGTGCTAATCCAAAAGGCCTACTTTCTCTTGTTACTAAATTAAAATACTACCTGATATTTTGTATAGATCATTACACAGAGTGAAGTGGAATTATAAAATGTTTGTAAAAAAATGTTTGTGAAGAGAGGGAAAATAAAGGAAGGAAGCAAAGACAGAGATAAGCCTGGACTAGTCCTGTTTCTCCTTCCATCTCCTCACTATAAATAAAAAATAGCACTAATAGCCAGAATTTATTGAGTGCTTTCTATGCATCGGGGACTGCATATGGATTATCAGGAGAATTTTACTATTTCACTTTATTGGCGAGACAATGAAGTCTGGAGAGATTAACAAATTGGTCTAGTTTCCCTAGCTAGTTTTCTATAAAGAACTCACAGTCTCCATCGAAATTCTTTTTCAGTTTCTTCTCTCCTGCTATCCAATTTAGTTCTTGGTTTTACTGTGGCAAAAGTAGAAAAAGAAGAAAGGAAGTGACCATTGGTGTGGTCTCTGCCTCCTTGAAGGTGAGGAGACAGGGTTGTTGAAAGAAGAGTGAGTGGCATGCTGTAAGAAGGAATTTGGCCAGTCATCTTAGTCCAACATTTTTGTTTTCAGGTGGCTTAGCTATATTTAAAGATAGTAAAGTGAAACATTTAGTTAAAAGTAAATCTGGGTTAGAAACTGATCGTACCCATTCCCAGTCCAGCACTTTTCACTTATTGCATTGCTTTTCGTTATTTCAAATCCTCTTTTCCTTCCACTGAGAAAAACTGAAATTATTTATCTGACTCACATTATTTTTTGTAAAGGAATATACTGTTTAGGAACTTCCATTTAGCTACTTGTATGAGTATATTTTATTGGATATTAAGTTCACTTAGCAGGAATCACATTTTTCCTAAAGTTATGATAATCATTTCTTAAGATTTTTTTCTGGCTAGTGTAAATTCAGAGATGCTATAATTCCTTCAAAAAATGATATATTCACAGTTTTCATATTGTCAAGTATAGTTGAGATAGATATAAACTTGGAAGGTAAAAAAATCTTATTGGATCTTAAACAACATTTTGGAAAATATTACACAGAACTTTAAATAATTCTCCATTGTTCGGTGTATCCAGTAACATAGAAAAATGGGTTTAATTAAACTGGAAGAAATAAATCAAAAGGAAGGGCTGACAGTTTTATTTAATGTGAACTATGAATTGAAAGCAAACACCATCAGCTGCTCTAATTTTTATTTCTTCTATAAATAATATACAACAGGACTGGAGGCAAATAAACTTCCTTTTATAGTTCTCCACTTCTTTCTCTCTCTCTGTTTTTCACAAATGCCTTCCTTAATGTTGACAGTAATCAGGTAGCATGGTTCAGGGGCAGTTCCTCTCTATTATGTATAGCAGATATTTTATTTAAACCATCAGATTGTTTGATTAGAGCACAAATTCATTACTTTTTTAGAGAATTTTCTAAAATTGGTAACTGAGTACCATATATGGGTACATTTGGATATGACTAATAATCTGTGTCTGGTACTAGTTAATCATTAGGGCTTTCATTTCATTTTATTTTTTTTTTCCATTTAGCTGCCTAAGTGGTTATATTTAGTTGCTGTTTCTCAGATTGAAGATTTAACATGCCGGCATGTGCTTCTGACATGTCTTCATGTTATTTTTTTCTGAAATCCACAAATTCCTTATGCCTTTCTTTTGTAAGCAAAAAAGTGTGAAGTTTAGTGAGGAAGCACTTTAGAAATTTAAAGAGTTTATTATAAATAGCCCTGAATTTACTAACAGCATAATTTTGAGCTGGCTGCTTCTCTGAGAGACACTTTCCTCATCTGTACTGTGGGAATAATCACAGAGTAGTGATTATTGTAGTGTTGTTACATCCAGTAAAGCAGTGTACAAGAAATCACTTAATAAATTTGACAATGAAATATTGGGGGATGTTTGAAATGGAAGGTGATGTTAATGCTGGATATTGGTTTCTTTCTGAAGAGGATCTTTCATTCCAAACCAGAGACACTTGTAATTTCCTTTGTTTCTTTGTTCTTCCTTTCAAGAGATCTCCAGCTTAGAGGTGATTCCTTCTTTGTGTCTCTACTCTACTTTGAATCTACCTCTTTGATGAAATCTACCTCCTGAATCTCTGCCCACAATGTAGAGATGCATTTATGTACACGCTTGCATCTCCCGTGGATTCAGTTCGTTAAGGGCATAGAGAAAGGGTTTTAGCCATTTTTGTATCCCTAGCACCTAGTACTGGGGCTTGTCAGCTGTCAGCTCTTGCAAGTCACTGTTGAATTAGATTTAATGTGGAAGACTGGAAAACCAGGATTTTATGTTCTATTCTTACTTTTGGTTTTCTTTTCTTAAAGTGGTGGTTTGTCATTCTAAAAGAGTAGTTAATACTGGCCTAAATTTATTTTAAAAACTGGATTTTTATGAAAGGAGCAAACAGTAGGAATTAGACTGCATCTATATGCCTTTCTTCCATCCTTATTTTAATCTTTAAAGAAATGAGTTGATTATGTCGGATTGTTGGGCTATTTCAGTATGGAAAAAAAATTGCTTTCAGGTCATCTATTGTGAACAATTACCTTTCCTCCTTAAAAAATATTGCTGAAATGAACAATAGCAAAGTGTACTTTTCCTTTTAAACAAGGCACAGACTTGTTAGAAAGTGCTTTGTGGATACTGAAGAATAGTTTTATATCAATATAAAGAAATTTGAAAAGTAAATTTAAACCATTGACTGTAATGTCTTTTCAGAATTTCTCTTAAATGTGATTTTTTCCCTAACATCTACCTTTATTCTTCTTTATTTTATTTTTTTAAAAAGTGTCTTCTTTTTTTTAAAGATTTTATTTACTCATGAGAGACAGAGAGAGGCAGAGACGTAGGCAGAGAGAGAAGCAGGCTCCATGCAGGGACTAATGTGGGACTTGATCCTGGGGCTCCAGGATCACGCCCTGGGCCGAAGGTGGTGCTAAACTGCTGAGCCGCCCAGGCATCCCTACCTTTATTCTTCTTTAAGCACTCAATAAACATTAATTGATTTTTTTTCATAAAATTATGATAAAAAGAAATTATTAGTTTTTTTAAAGTTTGTTTTTTGTTATCCTCACTTTATACTGAGTCTGCAATGAAATTTTGTTCCATTTTTAAAAATTGTGGTAAGATATCCATAAAATAAAGTTTAAACATTTTTAGGTTTACAGTTCAGTGGCATTAAGTACATTCACATTGCTATGTGAATATCACCACCTTCTGTCTCTAGCATTTTTACATCTTCCCAGATTGAACCTCCATATTCATTGAACAATAGCTCCTCATTTCTCCCGTTCTTCAGCCCCTGACAATCACCATTCTACTTTGCATCTCTATGAATTTGATTACTTTAGTTACTTTATATAAGAAAAATCGTAAGATATTTGTCCTTTTGTGTCTGGCTCATTTCACTTATAAGTAAGTGTTCATCTGTGTTGTAGCATGTGTCAGAATTTCCTTCCTTTTTAAAGCTGAATAATACCTCATTGTATGTATATGCCACATTTTGTTTATCCATTTATACATCGATGGATGTTTGGGTTGTTTCTATCCATTTAAAAAAGTTCCCAGTAGTTTGATGCTTCTTTAACTTTGATGCTTCTGTAACTTTAGCAATTTGAAAATGCTCAACAAATACAAATTTTATGTAGTCAGTTGACCTCTTACACTAGTGAGACCATAGTATGGTTAGGCCCTTAAAGGGGCTCAAATCTTAACTCTGCAGATTACTAGCCATGTGACCTTTAGTAAGTTATAGCCTCCCAGAGTTCAGTTGTCCACATTTTAACAATGGAAATAATAGCATAATGATTGATGTGAATGGTAAATGAAGAAAAGACACTTAATTCTGCCTATGATAAGAGTATTGTAAAATAGCCATGCCACTTTTATTCATTTAAACATGTATGGGCTGAGTGCTCCAATCAAGACATCATGTTAAGTGATCTACTGTATGCTAGCAGGTGGTGTAGTTCTTCCTTTTTGGGGTACTTAGGGTCGCAGTGGGAGTGATAGTAGGAATTAGTAAACACAGCAAAGTAGAATTTATGTCATTATAGCTGATTATAAAGTGAAATTTTTTAATTGTGAAATTTTTAATAGGGAGAGATTATTTCAGAATAGAGGAAATTAGGAAAGGTTTCAGTGATCATACGATAATGATTATGTGCCAGAAACCCTGTGTGTGTGTGTGTATATATTTTCTTTAATCTTTATGAATAGCATATGTGGTAGGATTTTTCCCCCCAGTTTTACGTATGAATGTACCAAGGATTAGAGAATTTACAGCTGGCAAGAGTCAGAGTTGAATTATTAAGAACTGAGTTGGATTAAGATCTGCCTGATTATGAAGCTTGCACACATCTGTACTCATTATTTTACTATAGCACATTCCAGCTTGAAAGTGTAAATATTTGAGATGGATCTAGAAGGAAAAATGAGGGAAGAGTGTAAAGGAAGGACATTCTGGATGAAAATGGCAGAGATGTGCTCAAGTGCGGTGCATGCTTTAAGATTTTACTGGTACACGAGTAAGGGAAGAGTGAGCAGTAAAGCTGGAAAAAGTAATTTGACTAGGAAATTGTGGGGCAGGTATCCCAGAAGAATGGCAGTTTTGTGTTTGACTTGATAGGCAATGGCAAGATATTGAAGATTTATATACAGAAATGTCAGAATTGCCTTCAGGAAAACTAACTAGTAGAAGTGTAGAGAGGATCAAAAGAGGGAGGTGGGACATAAGGATCAAAAGATTGAGAACAGAGAAGAGGCCATTTGAGAGTTTAGATTAGAAGAATTTATATCAGGGCACCTGGGTGGCTCATTGGTTGAATGTCTGCCTTCGGCTCAGGTCATGATCCTGGGATCCTGGGATTGAGTCCTGCATCGGGCTCCCTGCGGGGAGCTTGCTTCTCCCTCTGCCTATGTCTCTGCCTCTCTGTGTCTCTCATGAATAAATAAATAAAATCTTTTTAAATAAATGATAATAGCAATTACTGTTTACTGAATGCCTGCTCAGGTCTCAGTATTTACACACATTTGATCTT
Organism: Vulpes lagopus; assembly: GCF_018345385.1. Classification (NCBI taxonomy): domain Eukaryota; kingdom Metazoa; phylum Chordata; class Mammalia; order Carnivora; family Canidae; genus Vulpes; species Vulpes lagopus. The sequence continues at coordinate 108,745,758 of NC_054829.1, forward strand.
CAAAGCAACATTACAAGTTAGAAATTAAACTTCATAAGATAAATTTTCTGAGATTAAAAATGATTATTTTTGAAGATTTATTTTTTATTTTTGAAGATTTTATTTAAGGTCAAGTGAGTCTGGATTAGAGAGAGGAATTTGGGATTGTGAAGTACTCCCTTTTCCTTAGAAACAAATCCTTAAACTCCAAGATGAAGAGGAGGCCAGGTTGTGTGATTCTATTTTTATTCTTCAATAATCATAAAATGCATTTTCCTGGGAGTGGGGTGTGTGAAAGGGTTTTTCTGCCTTTTGACAATTGTCTCTGCCAACATGATGCTTGTGGAAGCAGCAAAACTTTCACTTTGACTCAGAGAACAGCTGGAACAATGTTTAAAAATCTCAAAGAAGCTTTAGCAAACTCAGCCCTTCTCCATGTGTTCTGAGACACAATGATCATTGGTCCATGAGGACAAAAAGGAGGGCCATGGTCAAAAGAGGTTAGAAATTTTGAAATAGTAATTTTTAAGAATCCTAAGCATAACAAATAAAAATATTCCTAATTTCTCTTTAGTTGGGATGTGCTACAGGTGTGTTTGTCTTCCTCCATGTGAGTATCCCTAAACTCACAAAACAGGACCCCAATCCCAACATCTTTTTTCTTAAGACTTTTGACCAAGACAGACTAGCCAATCTCTTTTTCCCTCCTAGCTGAAGTCTATCTTGTCTATGGATTTTCTTCTTTTGTGGGTCTTCAGCCTGAATGTCGACCTCACTTGGCTAATAATATTCTCCACGGTTAGTGTGAAGTAGTATTAATTTTGTAAGTTTTAACTGAATAATTCCATTTCAATACAATATGATACAATATTTGTTATGGGCTGAACTTGTTCTCTCTTTCCTGATTCATATGTTTGACATTCTAACCCCCAATATCTCAGAATGTGATTGTATTTGGAGATTGTTGTCAGAGATAATTAAGTTAAAATAAGGCCAGTAAAGTGAACCCTAATCTAATATGACAAGTGTCCATATAAAAAGAAGTAATTTGAACACTCACATGTACAGAGAAAAAATGATGTGAAGATACAGGAAGAAGGCAGCTATTGTCAGGCCAAAGAGAAAGGCCAGCAACAGATCCTTCCCTCATAAGCCCTCCCAAGGAAGATCTCGACTTCTAGCCTCCATACTCTGAGAAAATACATTTCTGGTATTTAAACTGCTCTATCTTTGAAAAATTGTTACAGCAGCCTTAGTAGACTAATACATGAATTCATTTATAAAAGCATATATATACATTCTTCTCATACAGTAATGAAGGATGTTAAAGGGAAAGACTAGGAACTATCACTTCCTTAGAATGAAGTAGGTGTCTTCATCAAGGACATTTTTGAAGCCTGGTGGAGGATGAAATCATTGAGGGAAGGATTACAGAGACAAAAATTGATCAAAGGAAGAAACTTCAAGAAGGTGTCTTTTTTGAATGGAAAGATAGAAAAGGAGTAGAATGCAGGAGATGTGGGCATTGAAAGGCAGAAGGAAAAGCATAAAATCAATGGATATGGATTGTAGAAGCTAAAAGGGGAAGAATTTTTAGTTAGTTTTTAGTTAGGGATCTCCAACATTAATTTTTTTTAAGGTTTTTATTTATTTATTCTTGAGAGAGAGAGAGAGAGAGAGAGAGAGAGAGAGAGAGAGGCAGAGACACAGGCAGAGAGAGAAGCAGACTCCCTGCAGGGAGCCTGATGTGGACTCGATCCTGGGACTCTGGGATCATGCCCTGGGCCGAAGTCAGGCGCTCAACCCCTGAGCCACTCAGGCATCCCTAAAGTTTGAAATGTGATCATCATCTTTGACAGACACTGAAAAGTCCTTTTATTATCGTATGTAGAACTATCCATATAAAGTCTTTAGAAGGCAATAATCTGATTTGGATTAAGAATATGAATTCAGCAAATTCTGAAATCTAGATAGCATAAGAGAATTGTTCTCAACAAATGGAAATTAAGGGATACCTGGGAAGCTCAGCAGTTAAGTGTGTCTGCCTTCGGCTCAGGGCATGGTCCTGGAGTACTGGCATCGAGTCCCAGATCAGGTTCCCTGAATGGAGCCTGCTTCTCCCTCTGCCTATGTCTCTGTCTCTCTCTTTCTGTCTCTCATAAATAAATAAATAAATAAACAAATAAATAAATAAAATCCTAAAAACAAAACAAAATGAAAAAACAAATGAAAATTAGCTTTAACAAGTATAAATGATCCAATTAAAACATGGGCAGGTGACCTCATTAGACATTTTTCCAGAGAAAATGTACAGATGCCAACAGACACATGAAAAGACACTCACCATCAGAGAAATGCAAATCAAAATCATAATGAGATATCACTTTACACCTATCAGAGTGACTGGAATCAGAAAGACAAGAAACAACAAGTGCTGGTGAGAATGTGGAGAAATAGGAACTCTCATGTACTCTTGGTGGGAATATAAACTGGTGCAGCCACTGTGGGGAACAGTATGGCGGTTCCTCAAAAATTAAAAAATAGGAATTTCATATTATCCAGTAAATCCACTAGTGAGTATTTACCTAAAATAAAACAAAACAAAAACCTCACTAACTTGAAAAGGTATATGCACCCCATGTTTATTACAGCATTATCTACAATAGTCAATACATTGATAGATGAGTGGATAAAGATGTGGTGTATATACAATGGAATATTATTTAGCAAAAAAAGGGAATGAGATTTTGCCATTTGCAACAACATGGATCAACCAATAGAGGGTATTATGCTAAGTGAAATAAGTCATAGAAAGAACTACCATATGATTTCACTTATTTGTATAATCTAAAAAAACAAACTCCTAAATACAGAGAACAAGCAGGTAGTCAGTTACCAGAGGTGAAACGGGTAAGGGTGGATGGGTGAAAGAGATAAAGGGGATTAAGAGGTACAAACTTGTATTTATCTCTACAAATTGTAGAGATGTTAAATAAATTGTAGAGATGAAAGATATAGCATGGGGAATATAGTCAATAATAATTATTAAAAGGAAAAAAGGCCTATATTTGTTGCTATGCTCATGAAAAATAAATTTGAATTGATACAAGAAATTTAAAAAAATGATTAAAAAAGCCATGTGGTGAAATATCTTAGGTCAAGGGGGAATTTCTAGGATCTCTGTCTTAGAGGAAAAGTCACAGAGAACACGGGAGCCAGCCCTAAATATGGGCTTTTGAAAATTCAGAGGAAAGAAGGCACCATGGGTATGAACTGTAACTCATATGACAAATCAATCCCTGTTGGAAGCTGTAGATGGCGGGGGGGGGGGGGGGGAGGAATGACATAAATGCTGACCATATTCAAAACTAAACTACCAAGAACATACTGTTTACATCTTTCAGTTAAGCAGTTCCAGAAAGTTTCATCATTTAGTATACATTGTATGTTTCCTCCCTGTAGTTGAAGGAGAAAGAAGAAATGAAAAACTTTTGCAATCTGTGCAATAGAATTCATTCTTTCAACTCTTGCTATTGATTGCAGAACTGTATTATCCTCTGCTTGAAGAACGCAACAATATACACCATGGCAACCAGTGCACCAGGCCCGTACGGCATTTCAGCCACCCCAACAAGACTAACAATAGTAATCATTTTCATTTTTCTCATTAACTCTAAGCAGTATTGTTAGCCATCTTTCAAGTCAAAATTCCCTTTTATTGTCTTGAAGAAATACTATCTCACTGAATTTCAAAATAATATGCATTTCTGAAATTAATGGCTTTATTTCCTCACAAGAGTATATATTTTATTCAACATACTAGATTCCATTTTACTTTCTAGTTCACACACACACACACACATGCACACACACACTATATTATAAAATAATTATTCAGACAGTGGCAAAAATGATTATATTCCCTTGGTATTTGGGTGTATTAAATCTCTATTAATTTGAAGTGTATGGACTTTTAACATCATTGTGCAAAATGGGAGCTAAAATTAAGAAATTGAACTCCCTTTATAAATTTATCTCCTGTGTTTCTTTTCCTCTTTCTTCATATTTTGATGGATAAAATAAAAGGCAGTAGGTGTTGAGTTCTAGAAGAAGAGTTAACAGCTATCTTTCTCTTTTTCTCTTCCATTGTGCTTCCATGATTCAGTACTTCAAGAATTTTCAGGACTTCGAGGTCAACATTCGACAATCCAAGTATTTTATTCTAGATATATGGAAGTTAATGAGAAAAAGTATACTTAAAAGAATTCATGCATATTTTTAGCATTCTTGACAAAATGATAATTTGACATCCTACTGCCTAAAGAAATTTTATTTTTTTTAAGTTTATTTTTAAAGTAATCTCTACACCCAACATGGGACTCAAACTTGGGTCCCTCAGATCAAGAGTTTCAAGTTCTTCCAACTGAGCCAGCCAGGTGCCCGTAAAAGCAATTTTAAAAGTTCTAGACAATTTTTTGCCTGGAAGGGGCTCAGCCAATATGGAATCATAACCAAAGGTCTTCAACAGTGTGTTTACATCAACTATGTAAAATTTAAATTGGTATCTTGGTTTTTCTGTTATATGGGGAGAAGGTCACAAAGTTTGATCAGTATAAGCAGTGGGGTCAATTAGGATCTGAACTATGATTCAAAGCCTGGGTCTATATTACTAGGCTCCTGGCTACTTGGAGAATAAAGAGCACTAGGTGTGTAGAGCCCTTTAGAAATTTATCCAAATTGGGCATCCCTGGGTGGCTCAGCGGTTTGGTGCCTGCCTTCAGTGCAGGGCGTGATCATGGAGTCCCTGGATCAAATCCCACATCGGGCTCCTTGCATGGAGCCTGCTTCTCCCTCTGCCTGTGTCCCTGCCTCTCTCTCTCTCTCTCTCTCTCTGTGTGTGTGTATCTCATGAATAAGTGAATAAAATCTTTAAAAAAACCAAAAGAAATTTATCCAAATCTAGTAGATTATTTAAAAAATCAGCTTTATTGAGGTATAATTGAAAATAAAATTGTAAGATATTTAAAGTGTACATCATGGTGATTTGATATGTGTATACATTGTGAAAAGGTCCCCCATATAGTTAATTAACACAGTCAACATCTCACATTTTTATCTTTTTTGATGAGAACATTTAAGTTCTACTCTCTTAGCAAATTTCAATTATACAATACCGGGTGATCAACTATAGCTATCATATTTTACATTAGATCTCACACCTTATTTATCTTATATCTGAAAGTTTGTATCCTTTTACCAACTTCTCCCTGTTTCCTCCAGCCCCTGAAAACCACTTTTCTACTCTTTGTTTCTCTGAGTTTGACTTTTTAAAAGACGCTGCTCTAAGTGATACCATGTGGTATTTGTCTTTCTCTGTCTGGCTTATTTCACTTAGCATAATGCCCTCAAGGTCCATGCATGTTGTCGCAGATGTTACTATTATTAAAGTTCATACTAGCAGTCAAGAGTGAGCTCACTCGCCCCACCCTGGGGAGAACGTTTAGACAGTCTCTGGATTTAGGTTGTACAATTATATCACCAGTATGTCTTGTAGCTATACAAGATGTAGTACCTGATAAACTGAGCTTAGTGAACTAACTCCTTCTCTATGGCTTGATATCACTTTACCACGTCCAACATTTTATGATGAAAAATTCCAAATATACAGAAAGTTGAAATAAATGTGTAGTGAATATAGATGTGCCACTTAAATTCTATGATTAAACTTACATGAAGCTTTTTATTTTTAATTAATTTATTTTTTAAAGATTTATTTATTCATGAGAGAGAATGAGAGAGAGGCAGAGACACAGTCAGAGGGAGAAGCAGGCTCCATGCAGGGAGCCTGACATGGGACTCCAGGACTCCAGGATCACACCTCAGGCTGCAGGCGGCGCTAAGCCGCTGCGCCACGAGGGCCGCCCTAAATGTAGCTTTTTAAAGTCATGGTGTTGTTGTCATTTGAAACTGGACTCTACTCCTATCTCTACTGACAAGAAAAGATAATTATTTGTATCTCTAACCTGTCTACTGAATTATCTAAGGCACTCCCTCAAAATACTCATTTTTGAAATACTGTTCAATGCCTAAGCCACTCCAACTGAGATATAGTTCCAGGTATTAATCAAGTGTGTCTACAAAGTTGTCATGTGTGTCTGACTGGTGAGAGATTTCCATTACAACTTAGAGCACCACACAGCACCTACCTGTGCCACTACACTAAGAATGCTAACTCCAGCCTGTTTCTTCTCTGCTTCTCCCCCTTTTCCTAAGGGTGAAAAACAGTCAGTGAGAGCAGAAAGGTTCTACGGAGGGCTCTCGTAGGACTGTGCTTTCCTACTATCTGGGCTGTGGTTTTAACAGAAAGAAAACTCTTCCCGAGCTTTTTTGGAGCATAGTCTTTATTCTTTGTATTTGTAGAGTGGTTCTCATCTGAAGATTTATGAGGACATTTGCTATTTCATAAAGATCTGCTTGGTTTAATGTTAGCTCTTTGAAGCCACTAGCTTTAGAGGACATCTGTACGTTGTTTTAATAATATAGAAGTCTATCTTTAGTCTCATTATCAAGTTATCCAGTGGACATTCTGATTAGAGTCCATAGCTCTCCCTGCAAGGCACAATTTGGGACTGAGAGTCAGATACCTTAGGCTCTGATTAAAGAAATAGACTCTACTCCGGGTTAGCAGAATCAGAGGGATCAAGATCCAAGTAAGTTCAGTTTTGCTCTCTAGTTTCTGTTTATAATTGACACAGTACATTTAGAGAAATGTATAGCTCCTATATATAAAGAGACAATTCTTTTCTTAATTGAATAAGTTATATCTATATATACCTTTCAAATGTATTTTAAGATTTAAAACATAGTAGAGCTTCATCTATAAAAAATATAAACTTACTGGGACACCTGGGTGGCTTAGCGGTTGAGCGTCTGCCTTCGGCTCAGGGCATGATCCCGGAGTCCCAGGATCGAATCCCACATCAGGTTCCCTGTATGGAGCCCGCTTCTCCCTCTGCCTATGTCTTTGCCCCCCGCCCCCCACCCATCTCTCATGAATAAATATAAACTTACAGAATTTGAAGCACTTACAATGCTAGTTTTATAGGAAAGCGTGTGTTTTGGTAACCCACATGAACATAAAATGCAAATTATAAAAACCCCAGAGAGGTAGTCAGCAGACTGTTTTCTCATATGTTACTCCAGTAGGGGAACTGTTGAGAGTGGGAGAAGAAACATATTCATAGAAGAAATAGCTTTTGACTTGGGAGAAGAATTTTCCTGGTAACATTCAGCTTAGAAAATCTTCACATCGGATATGCCCTATATTGTGTGTGTTCAACAGATATCTTTGTAGGTGACGTTTTTACAGAAGGCAGTAACAGAGTGCTTTTAAGGTATTTCACCGTTAAACATTTCCAGTATTTTAAATTTGTGAAATATCAAGTGGGAAAAAAATCACTAGAGTAATAGCATAATGGGCAATGAAATAGGTAGAGCCATTTAGAGTGAACACTGAGTACTTGCAGACAAGACTATGCAGCGTTTCATCTTTTCTGTTCAAATTGCACTTAACTTGCACTTTAGCACATTAGATGGACATCAATACATGTTGTACATATTTAAGTCCATTTTTCACATATCAGCTACCTAGCGAGTTCAAGGTCTTCCGTGGGTCTGTCGCTAAAAGATCTTCCATCCTCCCATCTTGTTCAAACTAGGTTGGCATACAAGGCAGATATCTGCTTTTTCTGTTTGAACTTCTTCCACCCTAACGCTGTGGGGAGTGCTGAGCTGTAAGCAGGTGGCAGTGGAGCTTGGTGATGCCCTCTGAGCTCACCACTTCTGGTTGTTGGGGGCAGGAGATAAACAGTAACACTTGATCCCTTGCTTCAGGTACTAACCAGGTTCAGATTGGAGGTTGGCTTTCTGACCTGCCAATGTTAGGTGGCAGGTCTGTGGGGAAGGGAATGCCTGACTAAATGTGGCAGGTTATGGAAATGACCAGTTGGCTTCCAGGATAGCAATTTCCAGACAACTGTCAAAATTATCACTTACCAACAAGATTGCACGACCCTTGGGACGCCTGGGTGCTTAGCAGTTGAGCATCTGCCTTCCGCTCAGGGCGGGATCCCGGGGGTCGGGATCGAGTCCTGCATCAGGCTCCTTGTGGAGAGCCTGCTTCTCCCTCTGCCTGTATCTCTGCCTCTCTCTCTCTCTCTCTCTCTGTGTCTCTTATGAGTAAATAAATAAAATCTTAAAAAAAAGAAGATTGCATGGCTCTGGGAGAGGCGGTTCCAGAATGATTTTTTAAAAAAGATTTTATTTATTTATATGAGAGAGAGAGAAAAAGAGAAAGAGAGAGAGGTAGTGAGAAAGAGCACAAGCAGTGGGGAGAGGGAGAAGCAGGCTCCCTGCTGAGCAAGAAGCTGACATGGAGCTTCATAGGAAGACAGATGCTTAACTGGCTGAGCCACCCAGGCATGCACCCCCAGAGTGAAATTCAATTTGGGAATTATTTATCATGCTTGATTTCTAAGGTAACAACTGTAACATGCAAATTTATTGCCCAACTTTGAGACAATAAACTTTGTCACTTTTTTTCACAGATTTATTATGTATGAAAATAGGGAATTTTATACATATCATTTCAGATCCCGGGAAGTGACAATATTAAGTATGCAATGGCAAAGGGTAAAGAAACAGGGGAGGTGACTCAGATACCAGAGCAGAGACCTAGCATGACAAGGGATGAATGGGTTCCAAATTAAGATGTAGTTGATGTATTTTATACTCTAACATTTCTTCAGTGTTCTAGTGAAAGGAATCAGTGGTTTACACTGCAGAGTAATAATAGCTGTTTGTATGTGGCTGCTATGTGAAAAAAGAAATCCTTTAGAGACTGTTAAGGAAGCATATTTAAGGCCAGTTAATTTGTTTATTGGATGTTTGATGAGTATCTACTATGTGCCAGGCACTATTCCAGTAACTAGGATGTACCATTAAATAAAACAGAGAAAACTCTGTGCTCTCTTGGTACTTATATTTTTGTGAGAATCAAGTGTTCTCAATAGACCTTTGTCCTGGTTATCCTGGTGACTACATCAGAAGTATCCCCTATAGGATAATGACCAAAATACCTTGAGTGGGTGATCTACTTCTGACTTATGTAGACTTGTTATTTCATGTTTTGAGATATGAAGGAACTAGGAGGTCAATGGACAGAAAGATTGAACTGAGAAGTCAGCATGTATTTACTCTCTAAGGGAGAGTGAATTATTTGCTACTAGCTAAACAAATATAATTATCTCCAGTCTTTAGATTTAGGAATGGAAATGGGAGAATAGTACCTGGAGATATAATGACTGATTAATTTGGGCTGTATCTTAGTATTTATTTTTGTTAAATAGCAACAGCTAAAATATATACAGTGCCTTATTATCTACAATCTTCTTTGTCCCTAACTTATCTTGTTGGAACCTAGCAGAAATCCTTTGGGTATATGGAAAAGGTAGTATTAACCTAATTATGTGTGTGAGGATGGGTGGATGGACTAGTTGAAGGAGATTAGAGTCCTTAAGGTACTCACAGGTTTTAACCAGAGACTAATATATAAGCTTTTGCTGGGTAATCCAAATGGTTAAAAAAAAAAAAAAATCTGGTGGGAGCAAAAAAGAGCATGGTCTTAAAACAGTCTGATGAGAGGAGGAAGATTTTTTTTAAAAAAGATTTTATTTATTTATTCATGAGAGACACACACACAGAGAGGCAGAGACACAGGCAGAGGGAGAAGCAGGCTCCATGCAGGGAGCCTGATGTGGGACTCCATCCCTGGTCTACAGGATCACACCCTGGGCCAAAGGTGGCGCTAAACCGCTGAACCACCTGGGCTGCCCAGGAGGAAGATTTTTCTAGGTGTGCCAGGTCACATGGGAATGATTCTGCTGATTCTGTATAGGCAAATGTTACTTAATTTATGTGTAAATAAATCTCCAAGTTGTTTTTCAAGTAGATAAAAACCAACACTAGGACTAGAGGTAACCGTGGAGATCTAGTTGTCATGTTTTGAATGAGAAAACTGAGATACAAAGAGGTTATCAGTTTCCAAGTTAAAAATTCTTGCCTAACAGGATAGCAGAAATTCATAAATAACTTTAATAAGATAATTTACATTTATAATATCGATGAAAGTGAAGACTGTAGACACAAACATATGATAAAACATGTGGTCGTACTGATTCATTGATTCCTCTTAGCCATAATATTTACCTACTAAATTTCCTTCTATTTGTAGTGGTGTTTTATGTTTATTGTAGCTAATTGATTCTGGGGATAAAAATAAGCTCTGGTGCCTCTGAAAGGCTCAGCAGCTTTGTACAGTATGTTCTCATTATACTTTCATAATGTAAGTCTCTGGATTACCAGATGTTAAGATAAATGAATAGTTTCAGAAAATATCCTGAAGCCTTGTGGAATAATCTTGTCAACTCCTCAAAATGGTGGAAATTCATCAGAGATCTTGGAAAGAGTATAGTTTAAAAAGGAATGCAGGGAGATCAGGGAGCTTGATGATTTAAAAAGTTTTAGTTTAAAAGTTTAGTTTTAAAAGGCATGAAGGGAGGTCATGGAGCCTGATGGTTTACTGGTAACATGTAGTATATTAATACTCTGCTTAGTTTCGTACTGTAAAAGTAATAAATGCTTTTAAACCAATTAATTATAAGGAAGCACACATACATATGCATGCATGTGCATTTTTTTTTTTTTTTTTTTATGATAGTCACACAGAGAGAGCGAGAGAGGCAGAGACACAGGCAGAGGGAGAAGCAGGCTCCATGCACCGGGAGCCCGATGTGGGATTCGATCCCGGGTCTCCAGGATCGCGCCCTGGGCCAAAGGCAGGCGCTAAACCGCTGCGCCACCCAGGGATCCCCGCATGTGCATTTTTGATTTTGGGTAGTTTATGACTGTATCCTTCCAGGATAAAATTGAAAATTAACATTTAATTTCATAGCTCAATAGTCATTGTTTAAATTATAGCATTTTAGCAAACTGAACAAATGGTTTTCTAAAATAACGTAGGTATTAAGCCAAAACAATAGCTTTGAGGATGTAAGAAGGCTGGCATAATCAGAATCTCTAATAGTCAATGTATGAAAGTTCCTTCTCTCAGGTGTTAGATAACACCCCATTCTGAGTAATTATCTTTTTTTTATTAATCCCAGATGCTTCTTTGTTCTTTAACGTCCAGCAAGTTTGCAAGAGAATTTTTTATACCTGTCTTTGTGTATCTAAGAGTTACATGTCCATGCTTGAGTCTTTTCCAGGAAAGAGATTCCAATTTATCATCTCTAATGTACCCATGTAGATCAACATTTCATTTTCAAGTGATAGCACTCCAAAAAAAGAGAAAACACCAATTTGGGATTGGTAGACAAAGAAGGGAATAATCCATTGCTTGTTTGTATAGATCTTCTACCCTCAACCAGGACAGAATATGCTTAGAGCACCAGCAGTCTCCTCTCCCCTTCTTGCTATCTACTCTCCACCTCCACCCCACCCCACCCCATCCCTCTACATATGTATGGTTAGTGTAATTGTCATTTTGATGTGTCCATTTGGCTAGGCTACAGTTCCCACTTATATCATCAAACTCTAAACTAGGTGTTGCTGTAAAGGTATTTTGTAGATATGATTGTAGTCCATTACTGACTTTTAAATAAAGGAGATCATCCTAAATAATCTGGGTGGTCCTAATTCAGACAAAAGGCTTAAAAACAGAACTGAGGTCTTCTTAATGAAGAAAAATTCTCTTGTGAATAGCAGCTCAGCCTATTCCTGAGAGTTCCAGTTTGCCTTTCTTGATGATCTATCTATATGGAGTTCAGACCTGCCTCGCCAGCCTCCAAATTGCAAAAGCCATTCCTTGTAATAGATATTTTAATATATACCTCCTACCAGTTCTGTCTCTCCTGTTGTATGTCTTCTATATGTCATGTACTGTTGTGGGTACTAGAAGTATAGAGCTAAACCAGATGAGGTTCCCATGTACATGAAGCCTACATTCTAGTGGTAATTGCATTCCTTAGCTCATCTATACACACAAACATATTTCCATTTGACAATCAGGAGCACCTTCTTCATTACTAGGTAGGTTTACATGCTGAGACTAGGATCTAGTGGAATACTGAATGAATTAATAAAAACATATATTGATGTAACCAATTTTCTTGTAATAATTTTGACATAATCTCTGAGAGAGCAACATTTTTGCAGATTCTCTTTGATGCTTGTAGAAAGGACATTTCTTTTTCTATGCTTTTGCCACAAACTGCAATAAACAAGTAGACATATTATCCTTTACTGGTAAATTCATTGCAACTAATAGCAAAAAGAGAAATCATGGGATTCTTTACAAAATTTAAATATTATTATGTAAGCTAGGTCAATTACTCATGGGAGAATTAGCTAAGAATTACTATGGAGTTTCCTTTACTGATAAAATTTTTGGGGACACCCGGGTGGCTCCGTCACTTAAGCACCTGACTCTTGATTTTGGCTCAGGTCATGATCTCAACTCTAGGTCGGGCTCTTGCTCAGTGTGGAGTTTGTTTGAGATTCTTTCCCCTTCCTTTTCTCTCCCCCTCTGGTCTTCCCTCAACTTGCATACTCTTTTGCACACTCCCTCTCTAAAATAAATAGATAAATAAAACCTTAAAAAATAAGTTTTGACAGCACTCAGAATGCACATTTTCATGATCAAGTCTCATTAGTTTAAAAAATTCTTTATGAGGGAAAATTAGTTCAGCGAAATAATTCAGGAGATAGCTGTAGTGTTATTTCAGGTGAGAGATGTTTGTAGCTTAGACTAGGGGTTTGGAAATGGAGAGAAATAAATGAATTTGACAAATACATAGGATGTGTAGAATGCATATACTATGAAATAGATATAAAAAACATTGAATGGTTTCCCATTTTTTATATAGCCTTTTCTTAGAACACCATTACTCCTTAATGGTGTTTCAGTGCCTATGATGCTTCTATATTTGTATTGGTGGAGGGAACAAGGAATAATACAGATCAAGGATAAGACAAAAATTGCCAATGAATAGTCATCCAGTACATCTTGGTAGCACCTCGAAATCCTCTTTGGGTTATTCAGTCAATTCAATGCTCAGCTCCTAGTAAGTGCTATTTGCCCTTTGTCAACATGTATTCTTTCCTTTCTTCCCTTCGTCTCCCTGGTGGGGAGAGGATCATTTTGGTCCTTTGCTGACTTCCCTCTGCCTTCAACAAGTTGTTCACTTTGCCTGGAGACTGTACTCTGGGGTCTGAAATGAAATCTGTTCTATGATTAGAGAAATAGAACACTTGCTGTCAATAGTCTTGGATTATCCCAGATGTATTTGGGTGTTTTTCCTTCCAATCCTCCTGATGTTTGCATTGTAAATAGGAAGCCAGAATGCTTGTTTCAATATTCCTAAACATTTTCATTTCTCCACATCATTTACCTATCTCTCCCCTAATTCACACCCACCCTCAGTATCTAAATAGTCTTGCCCATTTCTTATAAGAAGGGACTTTCCCTACATCATATCATGAGTTTCCATGTCATTCATTTCCCTATCATACATCCTCCTTGCAAAAGATCTTATCAGAATGAAGTTTATATTTTGTTCCTCCAAGTATACTTTATATTCCCCAAGCCTTAGTCTTGGTGTGTAAATATAAACTTTTAGTAGTTGAAAGACTTTGTCTATATCTATAAACCTGCATTTCAAGATGAAAATTTTACCATTCACACAAACTAAATCCTAATTTGAAAGTCAAAGTGAAGCAAAGAGCTATTTATTCTTGACTATTTGCCCTACATAGTATGTAATAATTCAAAGATGGAAAATGTGAGTCCGTTATAGAATTATATTTATATGTAATAAAAAATTGAAATATGTTTAGAAAAAAATTCTTTGTGATATATACATTGGGCTTTTGATAGGATGGTCCATTTTTCTAGGGTATTGGTGAGGATTCCACATCCTTTCCAACATCATATACTGCTGGTGGAAATGTAAAATGGAACAATCACTCTCAAGAACAATTTGACAGTTTCTTAAGAAGTTGAACATATATTTATCATATCCAGCCATTTCACTTCTAAATATATACCCAACATAAAGAAAAGCATGAGTCCATACAAAGACTGGTATGCAAATATTTATAGCAGCTTTATTTATAATAGTCCAAAACTTGAAACAGTCCATCAACTGGTAAATGGGTTAAAAAAAAAAGAAAAACTATTGATACATACAGCACAGATGATCTCAAAATTATTATTTAAATGAAACGAGTCAGGCATAATACAAACACATACTGCATTATTCCATATAAATACAATTCTAGAATATGCAAACTAATCCCTAAGTGACAGAAAGCAGATCAGTGAGTTCCTAGGGATGAGAACAAGAGTAGGGAGACATAGATTACAAAAGGCTATGAGGAAGCTTTTGAAATGATGTAGTTAATTTATATATTAGGACCTACAAAATGGAGGCAGTTCCAGTGGCCTGGGCCACCACACAAATCCAAACCTAAGTCCGTTTGCAGACTACAAATGCCTCACTGTCAAGGAAACCTGACACACATCAATCACAATCCTCCAGCTCAGCCTTGGTTAGTCTACCTTACTTAGAAAATAGGACCTGGTGGTCTTATAAGGAAATCCTCACTTCCTAGCCAATCATACCCTGTTTCTCCATGTCTCTTCTAATGTTCTATAAAACAGGCTGTTACCCAAAATCCTTCAGGAAGAGTGTGCCACTACTTGTGAGTCACTGCACTCCCTGAATCTATGGACCATTTCCCCTTGAAGAAGGGACATCAGGGCAGCCCAGGGGAGCGCTCAGAGGTTTATCGCAGCCTTCAGCCGGGGGCAGGATCCTGGAGACTGTGCCTCTCTCTGTGTCTCTCATGAATAAATAAATTAAAAAAAAAAAAAGAAAGAACATCAAACTCATTACTAAATTGTTTTAGTTTTGTAATTTGATACGCATTGATGAATATGTTCATTATTTTAACTCTGGTGATAGCTTACATGTATACATATGTATTAAAACTCATATAACTGTACTCTTTATACACAGATTATTGTACGTCATTTATACCTCAATAAAACTATATTAAAAAAGGGAAACATATACTCACTTAAAACATGTCCTATTCTTATAGAATGCAATAAGAATAGTTCCTTTTATTGCACCATTCACTTAACTGTCATAATATTTCATTTATTTTAACCCACATAAATTTTAGGGTTCTCTCCTAGTGCACTTGTACTCTGTGTCTGTCATGTGTCTTACTGGTCAAGATTATGACAAAATTAATTTTCCTGTGGTAGGACTATGTAAATATTTCAAGTTGCACATATATCCCTGTTCTGTGGAATTTCTGACAGACCAACTCTAGGAGTTCCCCTTGCTCAAAACTACTAATGTAAAATATGCTTTATAGACACAACCAGCTCTTCACTTGAAATCCTTCGGATGCAGAGGTGATGTATCCATAAATCTCATGGATTTTTCACCCATTTCTAGCTAAACACTTAAAAAAAGATTCTCCCTGCTTGGGGAGAATGTTGCATTGTGTTCTTTTTTCACAGTATATGTGTACACAAATATTTTGGCCATTATTTTCTAATTGTGGGGCCAGTTTTCATAAAACATTGGTGCCATTGACTACTTTGTCTAATTAGATAGCATGTGGGAAATTGTAACCTATACAAAGGTCATCTTTTGAGCATGTGGTCCTAAATATGATGATCTTAATTCTTCATATTTTATTCTTAAAATCTACTGTAATTATACAAACTCTGTTAGTTGAGACTAATATTTTTATACAGAGTCTGACACATTGTGAGTGTCTCATAAATCTTAGATAATCCAGTGATAATAAATAATTGCCATTTTCAAGGTGCATTTGGTTGTTTTGCCAAGGGCAAACTGGCTCTTTCATGCAGAAGTCAATTATGCCTGCCTTCTTGTAGGTGCAATTTCCCCCTTGCCCACTGAGCCCTTAGGGTATAATTCATAAGTTTGGTGCCTAAAATGAGTGATGGTCTTTAACAACTGTAATACTTGGTACCATTTGCCAGAAGTGTCCTCTGCCTTTGATTCAGTCTCATCCACATGGATCATATGCATTTGCTGGGTTTTCCTGGATGACTTTTAGGTTGAAATGTTAGTGAATAAGAAAGTGCTCAGCAAGCATAGTTTAGAGTCAATGTTGGGTGTCATTTTTAAAAATTAATTTTTAAAAATTTTTTGAGGGAATGTCTTTTATTTTATACATGGCTGCTGCTTATTTGAAACACATTGCATTGATCAGCTTTTCCCAAATGGTGTTATGCAAAGCACTAGAGGTTCATGAGATATTAATAGGTGGTTGGTTAAAAAAAAAATAGAGCATCTCATTAAATAAATTTGGTAACTGTGTGTTAAACAAAATTGAACAGATTTCTCTACTGCAGGATTTCTCAGAAACTTTCATGTCACTGAATTTTTTTTTTAAAGTAAGCATTGGCTAAACATATTTGATCACAGTACCTTTTTTTTTAAATTCAAAAATCCCTAATTTTTATCTTCCAAATATGAACACACTTTGAAATTAATTTGGAGAAATCTTTCTGTGTATGTTCTTTTTCACATATATTTTAACTGAACATCAAAATAGGAGAAATCAGAAAAATGACTATAAATTTAGCAAGAATCTTGTCTCCATACTTGTATATGTATAAAATACATACATACATATATTAAATATTGTAACACATGTATTATACAAAATGCCATATATGTGTGCATTATGCCTTTTTAAATATTACAATAAATAATTTCCTGCCATGCATTACACCTCCCATTTTCCTCTGCAATATTCACTAAAGAACATTTAATTTAAAAATTTAAAAAGACTCCTAACTCTGGGAAACGAACTAGGGGTGGTGGAAGGGGAGGAGGGCGGGGGGTGGAGGGGAATGGGTGACGGGCACTGAGGCGGACACTTGACGGGATGAGCACTGGGTGTTTCTCTGTATGTTGGTAAATTGAACACCAATAAAAATTAATTAAAATTTTTTTTAAAAAATTAAAAAATAATAAAAAAATTAAAAAAGAACATTTAAAATTTTGTACTACAAAATTAGTAGGAAATTTCCAGCGAAGTGTTCCTCTTCATCCCCACCTCTTTCTCCTCATCCTCAAAAAAAAAAAAACAAAAACCCAACACAAAAAAAAAAGAAACAAAAGAAAAGAAAAAGAAAAAAAATAAGAGCTTATATCTCCTGTCACAATGCAATATATAAAGTATTTTGCTGTAGATTTTAATTTTTTTTGATGCCCCTAGAATTCTTTCTCGCTTTTCTTGGCAAACATAGCAAATTAGTGTGGGAATGTGATATCTGAAGGTCTAAGAAATGACTGTGGTCTAGAGAGTAAAAGGACTTTTTCAATAACATGTACTTAGGTTGGGGCAATTGAGAGTGAAGTTTGTGTTTGTTTGTTTGTTTGTTTTAAATTCTCTTCTTTTTTAAAAAAAATAAATTTTCTTCCTTTTAGAAAAAAAATTAAGATCTATGCCCTACATGGGGCTTGAACTCATACCTCTGAGATCAAGAGTCACATGCTCTACTGACTGAACCCCAGCCAGGTGACCCAACGTTTGTGTTATTTTAATTTACTGTCTAATATTTTAATTTACTGTCCAATATTATCCCCATCATACTGCACTGGCCAATGTGTTTATGGAAGAAAGGTATTCTGATAACTGAGCTTCAAATTTTTCAGGAATATAGAATGATATGAAAAAATCCAAGAGAATAGAAGTTGAGAAAACCTGAATATGTCAGCTAGAGTCATGTTTTGAGTAAACCACGAAAACTAGATGTGTGCACACATGTAGTCCACTCAAAACACCCAGTACCTTTACATAGGTTCTTATTACATGACCAATCAATGACATTAGGATTGTTGATTTCATTATTATCCTCTTCATTACCCATACTATCATCACTGTGAGGAAAAATAGCTACTTTTATTTCTTTTAAGATTTTTTTATTTATTTGAGAGACAGAGAGAGTGAGAAAGTGGGGAGTGGTAGAGGGAAAGCGAATCTTAAGCAGACTCCCTACTGAGCAGAGAGCCCCACACAGGGCTAGGTCTCAGGACCCTGAGATCATACACTGAGCTGAAACCAAGATTCGGTCGCTTAACCAACTCACCACCCAGATGCCCCAGAATGACTACCTTTTTATATGTTTTTTTCTAATTGTTTACAAAAGACACGGGAAATGGTTTCTACAAAATTTGGGCTCATGTTTGAGATGAATGTTGAATATCCTCTTCCTTTTCAATTTATTTTCTCGTCCTTTCACTTTTCTTTAGTAATAATGTAAAAACCTTTATAATTGGATGTTAATAAAAATATCTTTATTATAAAGAAAAAAAACATGAATTGTAAAGCAAAACTCCCAAAGGGAAGACTGTGTTCAATGGTTGATATATTTTTAAATATTCTAGGAATGTCAGATTACTAAACATTTAATTAAGATTTCTCCTTTCCACCCCAGATTCAAAGCATTTCAAGTGTCCCTATGCTTTTTGATTAGGTGAAAGTTATTCAAATATTATTTTACCTTTGACACTGGTGACCATTCATACTTTATGAATTTGGTCCTGTACTGGATTCTGAGACACCACTGAGTAAAATTCCACTTACCAATCTGGTCATTCCTCAGTCAGGAAGTCCTTACAAGGATTTCCTTTCTCCACCTACACTCAGCATTTGAGATTTCCTAGATTTCTGTTGTCCTGCTTCTGGCTTCTCTTTAGCTCTCAGGTGAATGTGAGATAAACCATCACCAAATGAAGATGTTGACTATAATAGTACGTTTCAATTACGCTGTTTGTCCATCTCCTTGAAGTTCTCTCTCTAATCCTGGCTAGGCATCTGCTCACACCAAAAAGCTGGAATCTTCTCTCTTACTTTCCCTAGTCTATCATTTATTAGTCCTAACATTCTACTTCCCAAGCATCTCTTTAATCCACTCCTTGATCTCCTTATTTCAGACTTTTGTTGTTTCCTACCTTGGAAATTGAAATGGCCTCTATTTTGCTAATCCTTTTGGGAGCACTTTGGACCTTGTCTGTTTATAACCCTTCAGTGTCTGTAAAGTCCAAAGCCTTTAGCAGGACATAAATCCCCGTTGTGATTGGGCCCTTGTCCACCTTTGTGGCCGCATCTCCTCCCACTCTGTCTGAGTCTGACAGATTTGCTCTAGGGCAACAATTTGCAATACATCAAATTACCTCTTTCTCTCGGGCTCTGTACAGACTTTCTCTCTCTGTGGCTCTGTACAAACCTCTCCATCCATCTGAAGTGTCTTTGCCTCTTTGTCTATTGGGAGACACCTATTAATGCTTCAGGTGACACTCTTTTGTGCAGTCATCAACGTGATCCCACTCCTGTAACATGTTTTCACTGAAGTTTTTATTGCCTGTATAGCACTATATTTTAGTGGTTTTAGTAACCTGTGTGTTTTATTTGCATATGGAAATCTTATCTTGCAGTTCTTTGTACTTCAATTACAATTGCAACATAAATGATAAAATGACTAGGAATAAACAAAATGAGAAATGTATGGTCTTTTATGAAAAACTTTTATATATATTCCCAAGGTCTCAAAAGAAGACATGAACACATGGAAAGGCACACTATGTTTTCACATAGGAAAATCAGTATCATATACGTTTTTCCTGAATTAATCTATATATTTAACATGCCTCCAAAAATAATACTGGTTTTTCTCTTTTTTTTTAACTTGACAAATTGAATTTAACATTCAAATGAAAAATAAAGAATCGAAAATTGACCAAAAGTTGCTTGAAAAGGAGAATAATAATTGAGGAGAAGAGGACTAAGCTGGATATTTCAAATATTTTAAAATATTGTATTAGATATTTTAAAAAATCATACCACTATAAAACATAGAACATAGTTTTGGAATAGAGGAAGATACAAGCCAATGGAAGAGAATAGAAGGTCAAGAAATAGATTGGGGTACATATGAGGATCGAGTATATAATAAGGTAGCATCTCAAGTCTGGGGGGACCAATAATTGCTATATGGACAATGATCAGTTTTAAAAAAATAATCTTATGTGACACCACAATAAATAGCATTGAACTAAAGATTTAAATGTGAAGAATGAAAGCATAAAAGAAATATTTCAATAAGCCATAGGAAAATATTTTTATAAAATTAGGGAAAAGCTTTCTAACTATATGACATTAAAAAAAAGCCATAAGAAAGAAAATTGATAAATTGATAACTATATTAAATAATTTCTGCACGCAAAGATTACCATAAATAAAATTCAAGAAATACTCTCCAAATCAGGGGGAAAAATTTGTAACTCATATCACAGACATAGGGCTAATTTATCTAATATACAAAGGGCTCTCAAATATTAATAAGAAAAAGACCAATGAACAATTAAAGATAGAAATAAAGGAGGAGATAGTTCACAGAAAAGGAAATATAAATGTCTCTTCAAAATAAGATAAAAAGCATGACTTTACTCACTAGAGTAGTACACATGTAAACACATTGAGATTCCGTTTATTATCTCTCAGATTAGTAAATATGAAAACATTTTGTGTTACAAGATGTGGCTAAACAATCTTTTCTCATAGATTGTTGGTAGGAGTGTAAATGGGTACAACTTTTATAGAGGGAAATTTGGCAATACAAATGAAAGTTACATGGATCCCTGGGTGGCACAGCGGTTTGGCGCCTGCCTTTGGCCCAGCGCGTGATTCTGGAGACTGGGGATGGAGTCCCACGTCGGGCTCCCGGTGCATGGAGCCTGCTTCTCCCTCTGCCTGTGTCTCTGCCTCTCTCTCTCTCTCTCTCTCTCTCTCTTTATCATAAATAAATAAAAAAAAAAAAAAAACAAATCAAAGTTACAAATCCATTTATTTGATCCAGTGATTTGATGTGTAAGGATTTAATTCACAGATATATCTGGGACTATGTAAAGGTATTTCCCATTTTAAAGTGTAAATAAATTTTTAAATTAAAAATTAAATGAACTTTTGTTTAAAAAATAATCATTTCACCATCTTTTGGTCCAGGTTCTCCCTACATTTTGTTTTAAACATACAGAACTTTGTTATGAATCCACTGTGAATCTGGCAAATACATTTCTCTAGAAAACTACATACATCAAAAATTGCTAACAATTAGTAGAAAATTTAGAAGGAAAATGTTTACTCTTCATATCTTATATTCTGGAACTGAAATGCTAGCATTTTATTTAGGCTGAGAAAGTAAATGGTTTTAAAAAATTACTGATGAAACATACATTGGTTATATAGCATCCATTGCTTTTCCAAAACACTTATTTAAAACAAAAATCAATTTTATCTTTTAGAGTAGATGCTTTGATCAAATGTTGTAAGAAAACTTATAAGAAACTTCTAAGAAAAACAAAAAATATATAGTATATGGAATTACCTGACCTGATTGTTTTCTGGAGCTGTTAGTATAAATATTTGACCTTCATCTTGGCCTCTGGAGAGCAGAGTAAGCATTAAGCTTTTCAGATTGGAGTTCTCACACATATGGCTACATGCTCTGCTGTCCTGGAGAAGCAGGTGGCTAAGTCTGGCCCTGGCCACAGAGTCCCCAAAGATTTCCTTTTACCTGACAACTACACTGAGAAACTGTGTATAATCAATAGTTCTATTATAGGATACCCAGAATACCTTGTGCCTAAATGGGTAGGAATGTCTTAATTCCCATGTGCTTCACTGAGAATGTTTTATTCTCCCCATCTTTATAAGAAAGCTATTCCTCAGAGAAAGAATTCTGAAAGACTTCGATGTAAGGAAATATTATGTAGAATCACACTGCATTTAAATAATGACATGGGTTGCGAAACAGAGCATGCATACTGAGTTTATTGGTGCTGAAGAAGTTTGTACCTTGAAGTGTAGCATTAAGATTTAAAAACAGAAGAAAATAGATAAAAGTGAATGAATAAGACAATGTTATACAAACACAAGCATGGTGAAAATGAAAGCCAGCATTGGAGCGGATTGCAAACTAAATATGAGACAATACTGTCCTACTATTGTAATGTGGCATCAAAAAAAAAATGAAAATGCAGCATTCGGGAATTGCAAAGTGCTGTTTCTGAGGACCGTGTAAATCCAGGCTGGTGAGTTCATGCATTGCAGTTCATCTGCTCCACAATCTTCCAGTTTCAGGAACAGCATACATTTTCATCTTTGAAGCCACCATTATGTGCAGTTCTAATTCTTACATTTTATAGTAGGTTTATCCTGGCAAGATTGTACCCACATCATTCACTTATTAAGTTTTTGCATTTTTTTCTCTGAATGGAATTTTCTTGTTTTTCCTTTTAAACTACATTTTTGATAGAAAAAGAACGCAGGTTGTGATTTCAGGATTTCTCAATTGCACAGGACCCTAAACACTGCATAATGCTTTGAGTGATACACATTATTGTGTTTTAAAAGCAGTTGAGTGGAGTTTATTGTACATACGTCTTGTATTTGTAGTTAGAGAAGAACCTCACATGATTACCATCTGTTTGTTTTTGCAAGACTGACTTTAGAATTTAGTTTTGATATGCCAATGGAAATGTTATTTTAGTTTTAGTTAAGACTGGAATTTTTAGACAGGAAATTTAATTCTCATACCAGAAAGAATATTTGTGACCTCTGATTATAAGCCACTTTTAGGTCAAAATTTTGAAAGTCACTTACAAAAAATAAAATAGGTGATATAAGAATTTCCATTTAATTCATGCGTGTTACAGGGTTGGGGTCCCTGAAATAGGCCTTTGTTATTGAGGATCTTAATGTGGAATAAACATATCCAAATACTATTTGGAGAACTTAGGGGGAAAATTATTGAATCAAGTGGTCGCTTTGAATTTTGTATCATTAATGGAGTGATTTTATTATCTAATATTTCAGACTCCGCATTACTTAAAGTAAGCACAATCCTTGCTGGCTGTCGGCGGATTTGGCTCTGTGATTCTGTATTGCATGTCTAAGTGCTGAATGGGAGCAATCTGGTCCAGCTGCCCCACAGACTGAGCCTGTTCATTAGGGAAAAGGCCTCAGTGACCAGAGCTAACAAAGACAAGCTGGGGAATAAAGCAAAAAAACTTGCAGCTGCTGATCTTCAGCTGCCTCACTTAAGAGGTCCCAGAGAAAGAATTCAATTTGTCCTAAACAGCAGGTTTTAAATGACAATACAACACACCTGCCCACAGAAGTATACATGGAGGGCTGTCAAGAACTGGTTCTTCCACCATGCATGAACCAAAGATTTTAAATTATAAACGTACAGAGACACAGTTAAAGAAGAACACTATTCTGGTTGGTGGAGCTTTTACTTGCTTGTTTGTTTTGTTTTTTTGGAGCTGCTTCTGGAATTAGAGCAAGAGCTGAGTGACATGGATGTGGTGTTGAGTGGATTCCTCAAAATGATGGCAAATCCATGCTGTTCTTTGGTTTAAATGTATTCTGGAAACGACAGTGTCCAAAAAAGTCTGAGACTATTTTAAATATACATTAGTTACTTTTATTTTTCCTAAGTAAGTCTATGCCCACTGTGGGGCTTGAACTCTCAGTCTATGCTGGATCAAGAGTCACATGCTCTTTGGGTTGAGCCAGCCACGTGTTCAACATCAGTTATTTTTATATTTTATGTGTTCAGTGTGTGTTTCTTCATTTTCCAGATCCATTTTTTTTTGGAGTACCTCCAAATTTACAGCAAAGGGCCCAGTTGTTAATCTGGAAAAGGTAAAATAAAAACAAAACAGAGGATGCAAAAAGTCTACAAACACCAGGAAATTTAAAGTAGTTTACCTGAAAACATGTCTGGAGGTTGAAGAAAAACATATTGAGAATATTTTGTGTAAATAACTGTAAATAACTGACTTTTCTGTTTCCCAATATCCTATAGTTCTAGAAACTGCAATTGGGTAAGAGGATGTCTGGTACATTTTCTTGCTCAGTGCTCAACCTCTCCTGAGGATAGAAAGTGTCTTAGGAATGGACTTGGAATTTTTAGCATTCGGTTGTTGTATGTACTTTGTAATCCATAGTGACTCACTGTGATAAATCATTTTTGTAAATGCTTAATTGTATATTGAAAAAAATGTCTTGCCTTAATAAAGTAGGTATGTGCTTCTCATTTTCATCTTATCTTCATAAATGAACCCAGAGATTTGTTAGATTCCCTGTTTTCCAAGGCTTCATTGTTAGGAGAGATCACACACACACACCGCTGTGCTTATGGTATAATATGGCAGCACTTTGGTTTGGGATTTAGACAGAAGAACAAATAACATAATAATTCACACATGGTGGAGGGCAAAAGAAGAAATGTGGAACCTCTACTGGGGCTTACTTTTATCTTTCACTTTTATTTTTCCTGCCTTCTCATTTTAGAAGAATTGCTCTGTGTGATCTTGACTGAAGAAATTCTTGATAGAAGATTGTGTATTTTTTGTAATAAGTGCTTTGAAAAAAGTGTTTGGTGTGATGTGAATCAATTCAATCACTATTATACTGATCACTTAAAACCCGTTCCCTCTTTTACAAAAAAGAATACATTTTTCCCCACAGAAAAATTTAAACACAAAGATAAGCCTCAAAGGAAAAAAAAACCCTACTTCCACCAAATTGTTAAATTAGGTCTTTTTTCATCTTTTAATGCACATTTATTTACAAAAACTCATTCGTTTACTCATTTATTCATTCAGCAAACGTATGCTGAGTACAGACCAGGTGCCTGATGTTTTGCTAGAGGCTGTGAACAAGACAAATAAGGTCTCTGCCCTGGCACTAGTTGGGGGAGATAGTCACTAGATATGCAAGTGAAGAAACAAACAAATTCATCCATGATTGTGATAGTTGCTATGAGGGAAATAAACAGCATATGAGAGGAGAGTAAATGCAGGCGTTCTCTTTAGACATGGTACATGGGAACTAGCTCTAGGAGGAAATTTGTAAGTTCAGACCTGAAGGATGAGAAGGAAAAAACTGTGTAAGAGTAAGGGAGAGAATATTTCAGGTAGAGAGGACACTAGGTGTATACATGGTTTTTAACATGCCCTTTTCTCCTAAATATAAATATCCACAATTCTTTTTTTTTTTTTTTGAAGATTTTATTTATTTATTCACGAGAGACACACACACAGAGGCAGAGACACAGGCAGAGGGAGAAGGAGGCTCCATGCAGGAAGTCCGATGTGGGACTCGATCGTGGGACTCTGTGATCATGCCCTGAGCCAAAGGCAGGCGCTCAACTGCTGAGCCACCCAGGCGTCCGGAGTGTCCACTATTCTTTATGGATGACTCTTGTAGTGATATTTTAGAATTCAGAATTTTTTTTTTTAAGTAGGCTCCACACCCAGCTTGGAGTCTAGTATGGGGCTTGAACTGACCCTGAGATCAAGACCTGAGCTGAGATCAAGAGTTGGACACTTAACTGACTGAGCCACCCAGGTGCCCCTAGAATTCAGACTTTTTTTTGAATTTTTGAAATATTATAGTTAAGTATATTTATTTGATAACATTTTCAGCAGTGTCTGGAGCAGCACCCTCTAATCAAACACAGGGATATTTCTGCAGTGAAACATAAGAATAATCACACTGTGGAAGATAAATAAATTCTCTGAGTAGTCTCACTTCCAATTAGGTTTTGGTGTCAAATGAGTTCTAGTGAGATTGTGTTTATATACAATATATAAATACACATACTTTTGATTTTTTTTGCACTTTTTAGGTTTCAAATCATAGGTAAGGGGATTGTAGAATGATATTTCATGATACAAAACACCATAATTAATGCCACATTTTTATATATTTTAGACTGTCTCCACTTAAGTTATTTGTTATCTTAGCCTGCTGGGATGAACATTCTTCTAGCTGTATAGATTTTCTTAGGAAGTATTGTATTGTTATCTGAGGGATGTGCAAAAAAATTTTTATGCATATTTTATATAGATTTGCTCTTTTAAAGTAACTTACCAAAATTGGGGACCTCTCAAAAGGGCTTCCTAATTCTGTAGCTTAGCTGAGAGTAATTATTTTCATAACATCATATTCATGGCTCAAATTTAATGACTTTTAAAGGCAATGAGAACAACAATAAAGCATATCTTTGCTTCTGGTTGGTTAATTCCTTTTCACTCCTCATCTCCATTTGTAATAGAAACCACATATATAGAGAGATTGGATTATTAACCACTAAAATGTAGCCACTCTAGGGGAGGGGGGAATGCATTTGGTTTATTTCCCATGTCAAAACAGAATGATTCAGGATCTGTGCTTATAGAAAAGCATCCTTCATTTAATTATAGAAACATGGGTCATATTTGCAGATTTCTGGGCTGTCATTGTCTTCTCTGAGCCTTCATAGATCTGATCATGCATCTGGCCTTCCTGTTTAAGATCAGCCTGAGGATAGCTCCAGAATTTAGTCTTCAAATCTTATCCTTCTCAGAATGTGACAGATCCTTTCTTTCAAAGCAGTAACTCAATCAGTCCCTCACATCAGCTCTGACTTAAGCATGTGTGATATCAAGGCCACACTTGTGCTATGCATCCTTATAATGAGTCATACCCTCTTTCTCAGTGGTACCTGGTTTTTCAAGTGTGACTCCAGTCCTCATGAAAGCTTTAGAATCAAAATGTCAAATTCTTGCTGTTTGTTGTTGCAAATGTAATTTTATCATCTCTGTTCCTGCACTCTGAAAGAATATACAATTTGTCTGAAAAGCATGTAAACTTCAGCTATGCAATACTAAATTCAAGGATTCTGCTATTATTTACATATATATACTCCAAGGGCTAAATGAAATCCTTTTTTACTTACTACTGTGTACAATACACTTTTATACGTGTTTATTGTTATACCTACAGGATGTGTTCAAGACCCAGGTGCATTATTTATTAACTCGTTTTTTCCTTTGGATCTCACAGGCCTCTCAACCATAGATGTCTATCACTGAGATCTGAATATTTTAAAAATTGGAATGTCAACATTATTCTTCTTGGAATAAATGAAGGGACTGTGGGTGTCAGTTGTGGCTGGTTGCTAAGAATATCTAATCAGGTTGCATTGCTATAGCAACAGTGTTGCTAGG
This sequence comes from Vulpes lagopus, assembly GCF_018345385.1. Lineage (NCBI taxonomy): Eukaryota > Metazoa > Chordata > Mammalia > Carnivora > Canidae > Vulpes > Vulpes lagopus. Next base: position 108,772,976 of record NC_054829.1, read on the forward strand.
ACTTTAAAGTTCCCCTGCAATCAGTTGGAATTCATAAGTGAAAGACATTGTTTATCTCGGTGGTATTTTAAAGTGATCCTTGCTGGCATAAGGCAGGAATCCCATACTTTGGAAAGGAATGATACTCCCAATGAACCGCACTCTAGTTTGTGATCAGTTCAGAATATGTAATCTACAATAAGAGGGTGGTAATCTAACAGCCTGTTTTTTAAAGTGTTTTGATTTCATAGACACCACCTAATTCAAGGTCATTTCCCATCTGACTCTTCCAAGAGCTCACAAGGTGGCCAGACCATCAATTATCACACATTGATTATTTGACTGGAAAAGTATCATTTCATATTTCTATCATACGTCAGAATGTTTAGGACTCCACAAAAATTCTATTAGTGTTCACATTTCTCTCTTTTCCAAAATGAAAATAGCTTTTTTTCTAATTATAGTTTACATACTTCTTACTTAAATGAGGACTGTTTAGAAAGCATAAAGCGGATAGTTAACAATCACCAACAGCTAACTACTTTTAACATCTTGTGGTAAAAATCATGTATATCCAGAGTTGCTAAATAAATAGATATAAAACATGTATATGTCTCCTTGGCAGTATGTTTTCTCAAAGGTAACTTTACATTGGATTTTTAAACTGCTTTAGAACTCTCTTCATGTTTGCCCTATTGTAGTTTTTAACATTTTTTTTCCTTTGCAAGTACACTCACAACATTGAAATTGTCAGGGGGTTAGTCTTAGAGTTGAAAGCCTCTGTGTTTACGAAAGATATGCTCTGTCCTATTCTATGAGGTATTCAAAAGATTTCATTAAGGATTTTTAAAATCACCATCTTAATGGAACATAAAACCAGCATTTTTTCCTTGTTTCAGTCATTACACTTTTAAGTGAGGGAAAGAGATTGTATGACTCATTTCAGCTTTGTAATATAGAATTTGATTTGATTTTAGGAATTAAAATAACTTTAACAGGCTGAGTACTGAGGATTGAAAAGCTGGTTTTACGTTGGCTGAATATGTGGTTGAATGAAGTATGCATGAACCATAGGTAGCATTCTCTTGTTTGTCACTTCACAGAGATCCAGAAATTGAAATGAAACAGAAAATATTTGAAGATTGCATTAGCTGGCTGGCTAATCAATTAAGACTGAGCTGCTTGTGGACCTAAAAGATAATAATAACTAACAGTTTTTGAGAAATAAGTATGTGCCAGGCACTGTTTTAAAAATTTCACTGTTAACTCATTCAAGCTCTATGATACCATATATAGGTTCTATTACTTATGAGAACCCTATAAGATTTCTGTTATTCCCATTCTATAGATAAGAACATGGAGGCAGAGTAAAGTTAAACAAGTTCCCAAATTTGCATGGTATCAGATCCAGAATTTCAAAAATGAGAGTTCACTTCCCGAGCTCTCTTTTAAAACCACTGTACTTTGCCCTGGGGGACACTGAGTGGCTGTTTAAGCTTTTCTATTGGATTCACGGCCCATGATTTCATCCACAGATTTGCTGGTCCAGACTCATTTTTGGTTTTTGTTGATTTATCTAGCGGTACACTATCTTTAATGGTTTGCTTGCAACAAGTCAATGGACAGGGTGTGGATTTGTGACCCATTTAAACCATTTGCAAGGGAAGATAACACGTTTTCCAGATACATAGACTGGTTATCTCTGCAGAACTCACCTAATTTTCTTTGTATAAACCTACTTCAGGGAAGCAAATGACAAATCTGACAAAAGTTCTGGTGAATGACAAATGACAAAAGTTCTGGTGAAAATGACAAAAGTTCTGGTGAAAATGGAATTAGAATAAGTAATTCTCAAGAGAAGTTTTCATTTTCATTGTTTCTGATTTTAATTCTAGGAGTTTATGATGTCAAGAAAGAAAAAAGGAGTCATGTACTTTCTCTTCACAGTGGGACTGATGCAACTTACCCAGTTGGTATTAACTGGTTCTTCTTCAGGCGATTAGCTCAGCTTTTGTTATGACAAGGTTAAGGACGTATTGCAAAGTGGCTTAGGACCATGACTTTTGCAGGACAACAGACTAGGTTGCGTCCTGACTTTGCCACTTAGTAGCTGTGTGCTTCTAGGGAAAGTTAATTCTCCAAGCCTTGGTTAGCTCATCTTTATAAATAGAAATAGTAAGTAATTCTCTGTTATAAACTGAATATGTCCCCCTCTCACCCAAATTCGTATGCTAAGAACCTGTGCAGGGTGATGGTATTAGGAGGTGGTGGCTTTGGGAGGTGATTGGGCCCTCATGGATGGGATTAATGGCCTTATTAAAGAGACCCCAAGAAGCTCCCCTGTCCCTTCTGTCATGTGGGGGTGCCATGAGAAGTCAGCAGTCTGCAACCTGAAGGAGGCCATGCTGGCATTGACTGTGCTGACATTCTGGTCTTGGACTTCCAGCATCCATAACTGTGAGAAATAAATTTCTGTTGCTTATAAGCCACTAGTCTGTGGTGTTTTATTATAGCAACCTGAAGGGACAAAGACATACTCTTAAAGCTATTGTACTGATTAAATGAGGAAATGTATGCGAAGTGCTTAGTACTGTGTCAGTCACATGGTACTCTTAAGCTAATACTCTGTTCATATTGATTGTATTGAGGCAATATTTCTGTAAGTGGGTAACATATAACATTTTGCCTGTTGTTTATGGAACAGGTTTAAAGAAATTGTTAGAAATAGCCCTGGCACCTAATAATGTGTAACTTTTGGCACATACCTAACCTCTTTTAAGCCTTAATTTCTTCCTACCTTTGAGAAGATATAATAATACCTGATTTTCAAGGCTGTGATAAAGTTTAAGGATGAGAAAAGATCTAGCTCAGAACTCTAAATAAGTGCTAACAACAATTTTTAAAAAATAATGTGACTAGCTAAAATTTTAAAAGGTTTTACTTTCCTGATCATATGTCCAAATTTTGAGAACATCCAACCTATAGCTAGCTCTCTATGCACTGCTTACTGCATTTTTAGTTGTTGAACTAAAAGTTATGATTTAATATATTCATAAAATCACTCATAATATCAATATTATTAGATTTTTGTTTTGTTTTGTTTTTTTGCCTGCAGTTTTGCTACTCTTAGTTATACTCCATGAGTAATGAAAAATATATGGGTTGTTAGATCACATTGCACAATGTTCCATTTTCTGTGCAGACTCCATGGTCTAATGATTCTTGTTATGTCGGGTGCCATTTCACAAAAGGAATTTAGAAATACCATGAAAACCTGACAGATTTTGAATTCCTGGTTGTGTGTATTTTCTTTTGTCCATCATGTTTTTTGCTTTCATGAATTTTTGCTTATTTCCAATTCAGCATAAATTTAAATAGTCTTGCTCAAAGTTGGAGGATTAGCATCTTGTACATTGTGGAGATAAGCAAGTAAGGACATAATGATATGGTCTTTAGGAGTCAGTATTAGCAAAACATACACAAACTTTTTCAGGCGAAAATAAGATATAGAAGCATTCAAGAGGATCATCAGAGAAAATTCTCATCAGATACCTTTGGTTTTTTGTTCTGGTAGATGACCGGTTTCCTATGGTTGAGGGCAAGTCAGGAGGCCTTAGAGACATAGAAGCCTCATCTGATGTGTGTCCCATAGAATTTTTTATGGACATTTTTAACGTGCAGGAAGCACAAATTCTGTTAGATTCTTCACCCACCAAACTTCTGCTCAGGAACTCTTAGTTCAAGTGCCAGATGATGATGCAAGACAGTTTTGATGGCATGGTAAAATTGTCACACTTTTTTTGACAACAACCCTTTTCTTTTTCAGAGTCTCCACGGTCTCTTCTTCTTCTTCTTTTTATTTTTATTTATTTTTATTTTTTTTCTTTTTAAAGATTTTATTTATTTATTCATGAGAGACACACACACATAAGCAGAGACATAAGCAGAGGGAGAAGCAGGCTCCATGCAAGGAGCCCGATGCATGACTCCATCCTGGGATTCTGGGATCAGGCCCTGAGCCAAAGGCAGACACTCAACCACTGAGCCACCCAGGTGTCCCTACTGTCTCTTCTTTGCCCTGGCATGTTCTTCCCCAGGTCTCACCTTCTTTGCTGGGCTGCCATCTTGGTCTTGCAAAGGGCTAAAATGCTGAAGGCATTAGCTATTAATGTCATCCTTCCTCTTACCTCTTGTGGCAAGAGCTGTGGCGTATCTCCCCCTCCATATGATTGGTGCTTTTTACAAGAGCTGCCTTCAAGACCTAAAAGAATAGAAAAGTATAAAAAAGGAAAATTGGTCCAAGGTAACAGTGAGGAAATGATTCTGTTTTTTTAGTGTCTACTTACAACATCCTACCAGAGAGTCTAGTCATGGAGAGACTGTGGGAAGGTAGTGAGGAGGAAAATTTCAAAGAGCCTGCTTTTATTACTGTCATCCTCTGCCCTGCTGAGTCTGAAGCTCAGAGGGGTGTGGATTGTCTTTGATTGCCCACCTCACATCAACTTAGAGGGCTTAGAGGCCATGTCTCCATACCTTCAGCCTAATTCTTCTTCTCCAGCGGGTGAAGGAGAATTACCATTAGCATTCTCTACTGTTCCCTTCACTTTTTTTCTAAGCAAGTATACTATTAGAAATGAGACACACAATTTCTGAATGTTTTCTGGGCACCCAGTAAATAAACAGCACTTAGTTTTTTATTTAAAAATGTATCAAAGGCTTTGTAGCTAGTTTTTTTTACCTTCACGTATGCTGCTGGATTGTCTTTTGCAAAAACTTATCTTCCTGTTTTGTTTAGCTAAACATTAAACTTATTTCATATTCCTTGAGTATGTTATATAACTTAAATTTTTTTTTTAAATTTTATTTATTTATGATAGTCATACAGAGAGAAAGAGAGAGGCAGAGACACAGGCGGAGGGAGAAGCAGGCTCCATGCGCCGGGAGCCTGATGTAGGATTCGATCCCGGGTCTCCAGGATCGCGCCCTGGGCCAAAGGCAGGCGCCAAACCGCTGCGCCACCCAGGGATCCCTATAACTTAAATTTTTCTAAGCACCCATTTCACTTTCAAGAAATGTCTGGGTGTGTGAAAACTCTGAATTTTTCAGTTTTCTGTTTTGTAAACAACATTGTGGTTGACAATATGAACTCTGCAGAAAATAAAAATAGAAAGAAACAAAGGTTGAAGCCCAGTATGATGCATGTATGAGCATAGTAGGTTTTTTTTTTAAAGTTTTTATTTAAATTCCAGTTAGTGAACATGCAGTGTAACACTTGTTTCAGGTGTACAATATAGTGATCCAACACTTGCATACAACACCCAGTGCTCATCACAGCAGGTACATTCCTTAATCCCCATCACCTATTTCACCCATCCCCCTTCCACCTCCCTTTTGATAACCATTAGTTTGTTCCCTGTAGTTAAGAGTCTGTTTCTTGTTTTTTTTCTCTTTTGTTCCCCTTTGCTTGTTTGTTTTGTTTCTTAAATTCCACATATGAGTGAAATCACATGGTATTTCTCTTTCTCTGACTTATTTTACTTAGCATACTTTCTACCTCTATCCATGTCATTGCAAATGGCAAGATTTCATTCTTTTTATGGCTGAGTAATATTCCATTTTATATATGTATCACATCTTCTTTATTCACTCATCAGTTGATGGACACATACTGTTTCCATATTTTGGCTCTTGGAGATAATGATGCTATAAACATCAGGGTGAATGTATCCCTTTGAATTAGTAATTTTGTGTCTTTGGCGTAAATACCTAGTAGCAAGCATAGTAGTTTTATATCTTTTTCCTTTAAAGAGAAAGTTCTATAAGACTGAACTCTCTACTTTGGCCTATCATAGAAAAGCTAAAACCAACATTGCAGAAATGAGAACTGTAATATATTTTCTAAAGACTCTAAAATTTAATTAATGGACTCTTTCTTAAGAAGTATGCTACAACTATAATTCTTTTAGGAACCCATATTATTTGGGTTCCATCCAAACCTTGGATTTACATCTCATTAACATGAAGATTTTCATATGGACCTTTAATGCTCCAGTTGTTTCAAGTGCACTTGAAAATGGATTAGAAAAACTTGACTAGTGAAGGTTGAATTTTAGCTGCAGCATCAGTTTTTATGGAAGCTCCTATTAACTAGACACTCTGAAGCCAATGGTATATGATGCAATGAGATCCATACCAATTTCTCTGAAAAGCTTTTTCTCTCTACCTTTATTTCAGTGTCAAATGACCCATGAGACCTGATCCTCAGATGTTGAAAACATTCATTTTCCAAATAATTGGATATGGTGGGTGTAAAAGTAAAGGGCTGCTGAGACACTCTTTCTTATGTAGACTTAATGGGATACAAAGAAGAAAAGTTCAAAGTAATATGATGTGTGAAAACAATGGGAATTTATCACAATTCTTGATGATATTTCCCTGGAAACCAACAAAATGAAATGCTTAGTACATTATATTTTTAAAGAGTGCTTTAGTTGTCAGTCAGTCTCATGTCTGTGTGTTCAAACTGATGAGGCCAGTATTCTGTAGCTGGAGGCAATTGGCTGAAATTAATGATATAAAACACAGGCAACTTGACAGCAAGTCATTTTGCAAAGCTAGTGGTTGTGACTTGGAGAAAATTTGAAATTAAGTCTATCTTGGAGTAAGGACCATACTTTGAGGGATTATAGTCACTGACCATCAATCAAAACACCAGTTTACAATTAAAATGCATGGTTTTAACTTTGGTAGCAAAATCTCTAAGGAATCGTTGTATTAAGAGTCAATGTTGTGTTGATCACATTCTCCTAGGAGAAAAGTCTATGTGAATGGAAGATAAATTAAATCCTTTACTATTTGACAGCTTACCAGTTCTGAGATTTAGTTTAGGTGTAGAGTCTAAAGGAAACTTTACCATTTGTACTAGATGTGGTTAAGTGAGATGATTTTTTTAGGGCCATAGCCAGGGCCAACCAAAACAAAACTGTAAAGAATATACCAATTCTAGCATCAACATGGTTTCTTTCGCTGTCATCCTACAGAATCACAGGAGTCGGAGGCTGGGGGAATGTTTCTCCAGCTTGTCCATGACTGTGTTTCAGCCATCAACATGCAACTTCATCCTTATTTATTTATTTATTAATTTTCCTGAAGGGCTGATTTCTGGGTGGCACCTTTCTCTTCATTTCCCCCATTTCCTTGAGATGTGAATGAGCAGAGTTGGGTTGATTCTTGCAAGGATATCAATTTCTTGTATTAATTCTATAACTCTGTGATTATTATTTCTTTCATCTAAGTTGATGCATAAATTCAAGATGAAGTCAAATATACTAAATGATTGGACTTTTTCCCAAATCAACCAATTTAGAGCAACAGTGTGGCCTTCTTATTTCTGAGCATATATGGTAGGATTTTAAATCTTTTAATTTAAATTAGCAATTAAAGATATGTGTATATACTTACATTTAAAGATATATGTACTTACAGACTCTTTACATAAAAAGAACTAGTTAATGATGTGTCAGTAGGTTTTTAAAAATTTTAAACTAGCCCTATTGAAAGTATTTTGTATTTCTCAATAATATCTAGTTAAAAGTTCTCATCAGTTCTGTCACTACACATATTCTGTGAAATAGATACAAAGAGAACATGTTACTTTAACCACACTTGTAAATAAACTTGTGAACACACTTTTTGTATCTAAAATCTGCCCTAGATGTATAAAAGTCAGTTCTTCCAAGTAAAATACTTCCAGTTAAAGTTTTTATTTGATCTTATGTAGCCTTTAATTTTATGGACAGAAATAAATCAGGTGAAACAAAAAACACGCACACACAAATACAATTTTCCAGAAAAAATTATACTCTTTAATGATTTAGTAAATACAATATTTTTGCTTGTTAGTATTTAAATTTTTTTTGAAAGAATGGATTCAATCTTAAAAAGAAATTAAGAGGTCTGTTGTTTATGAACACAGATTCACAGCCGTTTAAGCCTAAAAATACTTCATACATGAGAAAATTATAATGGTATTCAACAAAATTTCAATACTTCTGAGAATTTGGGTTTGGACCATTATTATGTTGTTGAAAATGGGAGACAGCTCCTATTTTTCTGTTTCCTAGAAGAGTTATATCACTACTTTAAAATCTGAAGTAGCCAAGCTATTTTTTTATGTTTCATAAAAATCCAGCAAAATAGTGAATGTATTCCTAAATACAACTAAATGTATTTATGTTGTGGATTTTATTTCTAAACTAAGTGTGCACTAAGGAGGCATTCCCTATTATCTAATAAATGTAGTGCAACTATACAGATAACTACCTTCAAAGACTGGATGTTGTTTATTGGATTAAAGATATATTGATCTTACTGTGATTCAGAAGACCTGTGTAACTGGTTATTCAGTCATGAGATAGATATCAGCTGTGTAGAATTTTTCTATTTTAAATATTTATCATTTAGAAAATTCATATGCAAGACATTTTTCATTTTCACGGTCTTTGATTTTTTTGTTTATATTTTTTGAGCCCCTGAGCCAAAGAAATCCTTCACTTTTGCTTACAAGTAGTTGTAATGATAAGATGTTTCTGGTCTACATCCTGCCAAAAGACAAGGAGGGATTCTTAATGCATTTATCTGAAAAATGAGAGAATAACAACAGCAGTTCATTTAGAAGATAGAAATATAATTAATTCAAGGTATTGCTTTGGGTTAGAGAAATAGAAATAACAAACATTTTTTCTTTCATTTTACTCTTTTCAGCAGATATTCATTTATTACAAGACAGGAGCTATAGTCTTAATTAATAAATAATAGTGACATGGAACATGTTCTTTGGAATGCAGTTCATGGCTTCTTGCCCAGGATGGCAGGACAGCTGTTTCTGCTGAATTATTGGAATGTGAGAAGCAATGATGTAAAGCTCTTCAAAACACAGAGAGTAAAAGAATTTTTTTCTCTTAAATCCCAATGAATAGAAGCTTTTATACACAATTCAGAGAGCCATGTACTCTTTGAGCAAAACACTTCTTCCCTTTGCACATTCCCATTATTTCACTAGATTTTTAGTGTGAGATGTTTCAGGGGTTTTTGGTCACACAGTGACCAAAATAGTTCTCCTGTGAACCATTCAGAACCAGATGCCCCTAGAGTCTCCCTTGGGTGAACACCAGTAAGACCTCTGCAGCGAGAGGACAGAGAGCAGTGTCAAGTGGAGAGAAACTTGCTTGTGGCTGTAGGTGGCCCGTAAGGGCTCTGGAGCTGAAGGACCCCCGATCTGCCTCTTCTTAGCTCTGGGACCTTGATCAAGTTACTTAACATTCTGAGCCTCAATTCCTTATCAATAGCATGAGGACAATAGAATCAATTCTATTGGGTCCTTAATGAGTATTAACAAATAAGATTTATGTAAAGCAAAATGTCTGGCTCATGGTAAACACTGAATAAATGGTAACTCTTTTTATGTGGCATTTTTTTCTGAAGCATTTTTCAATAAGTTCATTGCACAGAAGGTAACATGGTATTGGATGATCTGTTTATAAACTATCCTGGGATAAAAATCAAGCAAATCCTGGTCAGGCAGTACTAAATACTGGCTGTATGATTTAAAAAAGTCATTTAACTTCTTGAAATCTCAGTTTTCATATCTGAAAAATGGAGGTTATAATGGCTTATATTGATTCTATTTATTATATGCTAGGTACTGTGCTAAATGCTTTACATGCCTTAGCTGATTACATTCTCCAAACAACCTTAAGTGATAGGAACTATTAACAACTTTATACAGAAGAAGAGAACAAGAGAGAAATTGGATTCCATTCATTTAAGTAGTTCCTGTTGGGCATCTAATATGTGCAAGACATGTTTTCTTGAAGCTGGAGATGGAGCTGTGAACAACATAGACAAAAACAGCAAAAGCAGGGCCTTTATAGGCCTATGTTCTAAGGAGAAGTGAATGAACAAAATTTTTAAAAAAGAAAATACATCATAAATTGGAGTGATAGATGCAAAGAAAAAATAAACAGAGAAAGAAAGTATGAAACATGTGAGATGATTTGTAATTTTAGGTAAGTTCACCAGGGGTGATCTCATGGCAAAATGTGAGATTTTGAGGGTAAAAAACATGAAAGGATTGAGGAAGAATTCTAGGAAGAGGAGAGAAGTGTTTGCATTTCCAAATGCTCCCCTAATGCTGCTAGTAGAAACCTTAGAGCTCTTGAGAAGATCACATGAAATAATATAAGTAAGCTTTATAAACAATAAAGCACTGGGTAAGAATTATTATTCAAAAGAGGAAAAGAACATTGTGATACAATTTAGTAGCAGACAGAGCTCTATTAGATATTCTCTGCTCTTTTGTTCCTTAAAGCTACGTTTTCTAATACAGAAGGCAATGTGAATTCACTTCCTAAGGCAAATCTCCATAGAGAAGATGCTTTGCTCTGCTATCTACCACATGTAGATGCATCACTAAATTTCAATAGCTCCTTGGAAAGTTTCACAATAGTTCTCTGCCTGTAATGGAGACCAAACATATTTTATAAAACCATTCTTGATTTCTTAAATGAAGGCAGTTTTGGCTATCAAAAATTTATTTCTCCTCTTGTGATAGCAAGTTGAAATGAAGTAGGTCTTTCAAAGTCTTTTCAGTCCATTAATCATTAGTCACCCATATGATTCAGCACAACCTGACTCAAAACTAGCACTGAAAACACTTGTGAGTTTTATTTTTATTTTTTAAAATTTTTATTTATTTATGATAGTCACAGAGAGAGAGAGAGGCAGAGACACAGGCAGAGGGAGAAGCAGGCTCCATGCACTGGGAGCCCGATGTGGGATTCGATCCCGGGTCTCCAGGATCGCGGCCTGGGCCAAAGGCAGGCACCAAACCGCTGCGCCACCCAGGGATCCCCACTTGTGAGTTTTAACAGCTTCATGGTTCTCTAATGACCCAGATGAGACAAAGTTAGCTAAAATGACTGACCATTTATTCCAGCAATTAAATAAAAAATATCCTCTTATTTTCCATTGTTGTTTCTTTTTAAGGTAATGTGGGTTTAAGTAAGAATTCTTCCAATATATTTACTGGAGTTTTGGAGTCCACAATATAAAAAGGATTTATTTATGAGAAACTCATACAATTAAAAGAAGCTTTTCTTTCAAGGCTGCAAAACTTTCAGGTCATGTAGCCCATAAGCTTTAAGCCTTGTATCAATTCTGACAATAGTGAGTACTACTCTCAATTAAGCAACTATTGATACTCTAGGGAATGCTTCATGTTTCATTCCTGTTTTTTTTTTTTTTTAAATAAACCTTAAATATATAATATTCACGTCAGCTTTGTGGTGAAATGGCTTCCCAAATATATAGGGACAAATGACACAGAGACACTCTGGTGATTGATCCTGAGTTGAGAAAGCATATTTATAGTGGAATCAGGGAGAAATTCCAGACTGGACTCCTGAGGATCAAGCAGAGAGCTAAATTCTTTGGATATTTTTTATTTATCTCTACTGGACTGGATCCCATTTTATCTATCTTGTATGATTTTTTTTTTTAAAGATCGAGAAACATTATCTTGGAAATAAGTTTGCCATCTTTATAGGAAGATGACTTTCTAAAGTACATACAAGTATTTGTAATTCATTGAAACATTTTATTAGGTATTTATGGCAACCTCTCCCTATGTGATTGTTTGTTAAATCTGTATTACTTACAAATATGTGTTAGGTAATTTGAGGTAATTAGGTAATTTGAGGAGCTTGGAATCTAAAAAGAAAAAAAAAGGCACTTAAATAAAACTATTTTAAGAATTAATTATGTTTTAAAATTTTAGCAATAATACCTAAAATAATAATTAAACAATGTAACACTAAGCTTCTTACTTTGAAGTCAACAGTCCTTGGATAGCTTTCTTGCTCTCTTCCATTTCCCTTTTTTTCTAATCCTTTGGAGCTTTCTAAGAGTTCCTCCTGTTTAGGTAATTTTATATTAGTAGATAAAAACTTTGGGATTCTTTGCTTTCCAGGGGTCCAGCAAGTTTGCTTCTACAAAGAATATATGTGTGTGCACATGTACATGTTTGTGTGTATTTTTTCCCTTGAGAAGGGAAATTGGGGCAGGTGATCAAGTTGTGCTTATAATGTTGCTCATCATATGTATTTGATAACACACATAAATCTACAGATAAGTATTTATGGCAAATTCAGCATCATTGTTCCCACCATTTATGAAGTGAATATTTTACCAGATTGCAAACTATGCCTTAAGAGGAAAAGTGTTATTTCCAATAAATTTTATTCTAGTTCCTCATCCTTAAATTGTACATTTCTTATCTATATTGTGTTTGATATTCAGATCTAAGATAATGGAATTTTCCAACTGGGAGGGGTTCTAGCACAAAGCCTTTATTTTTCACAGTGACACAGAATGTTCAGAGATTTATCTAGTGCCTAGTACTTGGTAGGCCTTGAATCCTGGTCACATCCTGCAGGCACTTGACTGTTGCCAGCAAGTAGGCACAGACTGTATGTGGATTTTTAGGGTGTATTGCATCCATTTAGAGCTAAACATGATAAAGAAATTTAAAAACTAAAAATATAATTGCTGCCTCTTCTGTCAATGTGACTGACACTAGTTCATTTAGTCTTGAGGGAGTTAAGGGAGTGGATTTAGTGTCATAAGAACCATGGCCAGTTTTTAGCAGAAACTTTGTATCACCTTTCATTGACTGGATGATGCAATAATAAGTCCTGAAAAATTAGCCAAATTAGCCTCATTATGCTTTTGCCATCCCAGTGGTAACACTGCTGACAAATTTCAAGAAGTTAGCATAATCAGTGCAATGAAGCTACAGCAAAAGGGAAGGTTTCCCTTCTATTACTTGAATCTTATAGAGGTAATAAGTGTTAAAATTGATTTTTTAAAAATCTATACATAGCTCTAGGGGGTGTCTAATATTCAAAACTAGTTGGATTATAGGTGGGAGAGGAGTGAGTCAGTCCATAAATGAGAACCAAAAAGTAGAGTGAATTCAGATCACAGCTTACATTTCACACTACTCTCTATTTCAATATTAAGCCCTCATGTTGTTCTGGAGACAACCCACCCATAATCTAACCCCGGAAGTGCCTTGCCCTGTATGGGTGGTTCCAGCTACACCATCCCATTGCTCACCATCTTGCACCCTCCATAGTTCTCCTCCACCTCCTGGGTCTTCACCTGAGCTCTCCACACATGTGCACTCTCATCCTCTGCCAGGCGTGCTGTGAACTGATGTGCTGGTAGGTGATGCCCATACTCCTTTCAGGTCCCTGAACAAAAGTTACTTTCGCAGAGACGTCATGTCTGAACACCTCATCTAAAATAGTCCTGCCCCCATCACTCTCTATCACCTCACTTTGTTCTGTCTTTGTATCACCCGTGGCCATATTCTGACTTCATTTGTTTGTTTTCTGCCTCCTGTCACTGCCATGTAAGCAATTAAGTGGGGTCTTTGATTTGTTCACTGCTACCACTCTAACACCCAGATTAGTTCCTGGCACTTATCAGGGGCTTAATACTTAATTGGGAGGAAATCAATACATTTCTTTCAGGAGAAGATAATTTTGAAAGGCAACAGTGAAGGAAACAGATGAAGTCCCTTCCTTCCTCGAACTTAAAATACTTGTTTTGTATAAAGAGTAGGCTTCAATTTAAACTTCTTATTTTAGTAACTTTACATATATTCCAGATCCTTAACACAGAACATATGTTCCTAACAGGGTTAAAGAGCCCAGGGAATGAGAATAGAAACAAAAGAACTTATATATAAAGGAATTCCTTAATTTGTTAACAGCATGAAATTATATATTTACCCTTCTTAAGAGCATCCTCCTTCATTGTAGAGGCAGGATTTAATAATGAACAGTAGATGTTAATGTATTTTACTCTTATTAAAAATTACCAGCATGCTAGACATACCCTCAGACAGACAGAGGTGAGATTAGTCTGTAACTGTATCCTAACTTAGGATACCAGATTTCTTTTCTTCCATTCAAGTTTTTCTTTCTGCTTATGTAGTTTGTCAATTTGCCACATAAAAAAGCACTTTTAAAATGATGCAAACATTTTCCTTGATATAGAAAAACAAACAAATGAAACAATATGAAGAGGGGGATAAAAAACAACCCAAGACACTTAAGAGAATACTCCTCACTGTCCCTGCCAAAAGTTGTGTAACTATAGCAATAGTCACGTGCCCTGTGGCCAGCATTGTAATTGTGAAGTACTCCAGCACAAACCATTCTCCCGTGTCTTTGTAAGGACTGCAGAGCTTGTACAGTAAAGATTCCAAGGACATTATGCAAATTTAAATACACCTCCACTTTCCAGCCTTACGAAGCTTATACAATGAATGCCATGTATAAATTCTTGTTTGAGGCTAGAAGACAGTACAATTCAGGTTATTGATTCTAATTCAGTGTTAGTCATAAAATTTCAGGCCCTGTGGTACTTGTAAAAAGTATGAAGAATGTGTTATTAAACATGCTAAAGGGATCCCTGGGTGGAGACCCAGGATCGAGTCCACATTGGGCTCCCTGCATGGAGCCTGCTTCTCCCTCTACCTGTCTCTGCCTCTCTCTCTCTCTGTCTCTCATGAACAAATAAATAAAAAAGTTTTAAAAAACTAAAAAAAACCCCCACATGCTAAAGATTAATCTTTTCCAGCATACGTTTACTAAAAGAAATCTTTCTTTTGAAAAAAAAACTTTGTAAAAAGTAGTTTTAAATTCACATCAAAATTAAGAGTAAATACAGAGATTTCCCTCTGTATGGGAAAATCTACAAAGACCCCCTTGTCTTTATATTTATAGTTAATCTAATTGTGTTAATTTTGAGAAACTATGTCACATTAGTTTTGTACCTCTTGGTTTTTGTAGCGTACAGTCGATACTCTTGGAATGTTCTCTCGTTATTATTCAAAAACTGAAATTCTCAGTCATTGTTTTTTTCCCTAATGTAAGAATCGTAATCTTTATGCAAAGTATCACTCGTTATTCCCTTTTTTTTCCTAATCATTTTTCCACACTCTTTTCTCCCTTCTTCCCCATTTTGTCCTAAACCTAACAGCAAGGATCAGTCCTTAGGTGCCACTCTAATCACATTACACCTTAAAAAAAACACAAGATAACATACATAAGGTGACTGACTCCATGAACTCCCCCGTCCCTCATCCTTCACAACACACATCCATGATGTAAGAATTATGACAGCACAGGAAGTTGTATATGTGGATAGTGGGAGTCTCCCTGGGTATTCTTAAATACTTATTTCATTCTTGCCACCCCTTCCTCACATATTTATTTCCTGATAGGCCTATTTCCAGTTATATTCTTCCCTTTGTTCAAACAAATGTAAATTTCTCTTTTTTTGTACCTTTGTGGTTCATTTCCAAGTTCCTAGTATATTTCTTCTATTGAAAACTTTGCTTAAAATTAATCTCAGTGACATTTTCCAAGGCTTCTCTTTGATCATACCTACATTTCTTCAAAATGAATAAAGCTATCTCCTCATTCAGGCTTTGTATGTTTTTTCTTTGGTTCTCGTGAATAGTTAATGAGTCCCTCTTTCTTCTTCTACGTGAAATCTGTAAATATAAATTACCAAGGAGACCCAAGGGGTGGGAGGGGGAGGGAATTATTTTGTGTAGAAGAAGTTTTTGTGAGATGTGGATGTATAGGTGGTATAACTAATAGCTATGTAATTTTAGATAGTGAGAACTTATACATAGGTGAACTTATATAGATGATTTCATCCTTATGTGTGTTCATTTCCTAATTTATAAAATAAGGAGACCAGGGACATAAATTAAAATAGGAACAGACAAGTAAATAAATGAAGTTGAATGAGCATAAGAATTGCTTGGTTTCTTGGTCATTTTGCACTTTGACATTTGATAGATACAGAGTATGAGATAAATTTCTTAAGGAAAAACAAAACTCACAAACACAAGTGCTATGATATATGGCAGTTGACACTTGGGACCTGAGATGTGGAAAGTAAATGTCTTCTCTAAAGGGAACTGCTGCAATTTAGCTCTACTTATTGTTTCCATATAGAGATTTGAGCTCCATGTTGCCAGATTTGAGTTTTTAAAAAATGTAAGAAATTAAGGGTACCTGGCTGGCTCAGTTTAAAGAGCATGTGACTCTTTTTCTCAGGGTCCTGAGTTTGAGCTCCACATTGTGTGTAGAGATTCCTTAAATAAATAAGAAAACTAAAAAAAAATTTTTTTAAACGAAATCAGAGTTTTGATATCACACCTGAATTTGATTTTTAACTTTAAAAAATTTCTTTTTTAGTTTTTTGAGAGAGAGAGAGAGAGAGAAAGAGAGAAGCCAAGGGGGAGAGAAACCCAACCAGATTCTACTTAGTGTGAAGCCTGATGAGGGGATGAGGGACTTGATTTCATGACCCTGAGATCATGATCTGAGCTAAAACCATGAGTCCAACACTGAACCGACTGAGCCACTCAGGCACCCCACCTCCATGACTTTTTTAAATTTAAATTCAATTTGCCAACATATAGTATGACACCTAGTGCTCATCCCTTCTAGTGCCCTCCTCAGTGCCTGTCATCCAGCTGCCCCATCCTCCTACCAACGGCCCCTTCTGCAACCCACTTTGTTTCCCAGAGTTGGGAGTCTCTCATGGTTTGTCTCTCTAATTTTTCCCATTCAGTTCCCCTCCTTACTCTTATAATCCTTTTCACTATATCCCACATATAAGTGAAACCATTTGATGATTGTCCTCTGATTACTTACTTCACTCAGCATAATACCCTCCAGTTCCATCCACGTCGAAGCAAATGGTGGGTATTTGTCTTTTCTGATGGCTGAGTAATATTCCATTGTATATATAGACCACATCTTCTTTATCCATTCATCTTTCGATGGACACCGAGGCTCCTTTCACAGTTTGGCTATTGTGGACATTGCTGCTATAAACATCAGGGTCCAGGTGTCCTGGTGTTTCATTGCATCTGTATCTTTGGGGTAAATACCCAATAGTGCAATTGCTGGGTTGTAGGGTAGCTCTATTTTTTACTTCTTGAGGAACCTCCACACTCTTTTCCAGAGTGGCTGTACCAGTTTGCTTTCCCACCAACAGTGCAAGAGAGTTCCCTTATGACTTTTTATAGTGAGTTCTGACGAAAACAAAAAACTATATGGGCCAAACTAAACACAAAGAGGTCATACAATGAAGCCATCTCCAGCCCAAGGAGTGCCATGATCTACATCCTAAAAACTAGAGTATCTCTAAGATTTCTTCTTGTGACAGAGAGCTCTATTCTAAATTCCTTGGGGGGCAGGAAGTGTCTACTTGCATCTCTTTACATCAACAGAGCACTGCTACTGAGGTGAGGATACACAACTGAATACCAGAAATATTTTCATCAAAACTTTCATTGGATCAAATTTTTAGAGGGAAATTTGACTCACTGAGGTATTTTCAGTGGACAGAGAGCATTGATAATTATGAGAGCAGCCATTTATAGGAAAGGGCCCAAATGTTAAGCTTTGAAACATAGTCTAATTCTGGTTAGAAAAGATCTAATAGGATGGAAAGAAAAATGACAGAAATGACTGGGGAAGGTGGGATTATGTCTGGAAGTGCAGGATCAAGGAGAAAGGAGTTATATTCATAGTAGTGGACTGTGCTGACTGGCTTTTTGGAGGGAAAAAAATAAAATGATTAGCCTAGGGAAGAAGCAATTTGATTTGGCTGAGAGGAGGTTATTGGAAACCTTGGAAGGGGCAGCCCTTTGCAGGAATTGGGATGGAAGCCAGATTGGAGAAGGTTAATGGAGTTAGAGGTGAGAAACTAGAAGCTCCAGAGGTACGCTGCTTTTCCAAGAGCTTGAATATGAAGAGAAGAGGGACTGGGATAAAAGTGGAGGAATCCATTGCTTTCAGAGAAGCTGGTGCATTGAAAATGGGGAACATCTGTGCTTGCTTGAACCTGGATGGTGATACACTCTCTTCATTGTCATTGGTGTCTTGGAAAGTAAGTGACTTCTTTTGACTTGCATGTCTGGTGAAATATGTGAACTCCTCTATGGTATGAATGGTGGAAACAACATTTCATGGTAACTTGTGTGTGGAATGAGTAATACAATTTTGAATTATTGTTTCAGTATATTCAGCATATATTCAGAAGCTCAATTACCTTCACTAACTCACAGGTTGCTGGAGATAATAGTATCTCCCTATGTGTGAAAGTCATTCTAGCATGTAATAATGTCTCTAGACTCCAGACCTTAAAGGTGAGTTGTACTTTCAGTAATATCACTGTGGGCTCAACCTGAACCAAGAGTGTTCTGTGGTTATTTTTGCTGACCATGAAGTACCTGATCTCTAACTGTTTACATGCAGCCCTTCTACTGAACTCTATCTGTCCCCTCCTGAGACTACCATTACCTAAGCTGAACCACATGCTCTTGTCCCCACTAGCATCATATCAGGTTGCCAAGAATTAAGGAAGAGCTCATGTCCCCAACGTGCCTTATAGCCATTTTGTTCCACCTTTTTGAATGGTATGGTATACTTCTTCCATTTTCAAAAATTTCAAAATTCCTGCTAGCCTGTTGTTTGATAAAAATAAACATAAATCTTCTGTTGGGAGGCAAGTAGGAGATAAATAGAAATAGGAGTCTTTCTTTTTGTTGAAATTCCATAAAAGACAGACATATAGCTCATGTACAATAGAGGAGACTAGTGGATTTATTTAGAAATGGTGACTTTGGGTGAGATGATTGATTTCTTTGTTTACAGTACACTATTGTGTTGTCATGTAATGTGGTGGCATTGTTTTGTTGATGGTACAAATAACAAAATTATGTCAGTATAAAATGCATTCCTCTAGCTTGTCCATTTATTTATTTCAAATTTCAAATTTATTTCTTCTACTCTGGTAAAGCTATTAAAATAGGTGACTGACAGTCATCTTTCTTACAACACTTGTTTAGTACCTTCTGTGGATTATACCCTAGTGGTGATGGTAAATAATTTGCACATGTCTACTTGAATTTACCAAGAGACATGGCCAATTAAGCAAGCAATTGCAATGGAGTGACATGTGCCATGGCCAGGGGGTGCAAAATACTATGAGAGTACAGAGTGGACAAGCAACTGATCTAACAGGATAGGGCTTTCTTAGGAAGTTACCTTTGGAATAAGACCCAATGAAGTCATAAGAGGGAGCCAAACAAACGTATAGTTCTGAACAGAGGGAAAGGCAGGTGATGCTTTCCAAGAGGAAGTCAGGGTATAGCAAGTCAGAAAATGGAGAGAACATTTATTAACTCTTTTCATCTGACAGGCAGGTATATTAAGCACCTATTAATGTACTAAAGGCTGTATTAGGCCCTGCGAATTATAATATGTGAAGTGACTGTCTTCGTGGTGTTAATTATGTAGGCAGGAAGTAACTTAGCATTAAAACATTAACAAATAATTGCAGGAGATTGTCTAAGTGCTGGAATAGAGATATGTACAAAGAGTACAGTAAAACAAAGGAAAAATAATCAATTATGTTTGGAGTCTTGAGGGAAGGTTGGAAATTTATTTTACAGCAACCCAAATGTAAAGGGATCCTTTGTTAAGCTTTTATTTAGGTGCTTAATTCAGAACCTTATATCACAACCTCAGAACCTTAATCTTATGCTGCCAAGACAATATGTTTGCTTTGCAGCAGGCTGTAGAATAAGAAACCTAGAATAAATGAGAAGAATGATGCTTATGGAGTGTCTATACATTCTATTCAGGAAAAGGAAAGCACGCATTGTTTCCATGATGGAGAAAAACAATTTGCTAACCAAAGGTTGCAAGAGATCCATCAAAGTCCATCTACTTACATTATAATTTGCTTTATATGAACCCGATATGCACAGTCTCCTCAGATACGAGATTGAAGCACGTAGTCAGCACAAGTACTGCATATTAATATACATTAATATCTTGGAATGACATTACTAAGTGTTCTGTTAGTGTAGCTCAGCTTCTGAAGGCTTGATCATATCTGCTATCAACACAGTAGAGTGAATTTCGAAGATTAAAATAAAAACCTGGATTCAGAATAACTGGAACTACTCCAGGCATTTTTAACATATGAAAGTAGATTATATATTACTTGTGATTTTTTTCCTAGAAAAATAATATTTTAAGAAAGCAAAATTATTCTAAAGCAAGGACTTTTGTGATACATGAGGATTTTTTTTTTTTTTAAGATACTGCAAATGAACGTGGCGGAAATTTCTCTAAAATAAAATCGATCTTTGGAGCTTACAAGACCATAGTGATCAGTGTCTGAGGCCCAATGAGTTGGAGTGATGTGCTCAGAACTACACACCCAAAGTAGAGCCTGACTTGTGCATCTCTCCTAATTCTTGACTGTGTTTTTCTCAGTACTTCTCATGCCTCAGGATGACAAGCCTAGCTTGACAGCCCAAATGCCTTTCTTCAAAATGCCCTGGGAAATTAAAGATGTAGAGTTATGGAGGATGCTTGTTGACTTATCCTTAAGTTATAAGTGAGAGAAATAATAAAGCATATATACCTACCCAAAAAAAAAGGGCATATATACCTTATCACTTGATTAATAGTCAACAATTTTACATGATTTTCTCATTGTTCTATTTGAACTTGAAATGTAAAATCTGGTTTACTTTTTGGTTTATCTGCTACTGAGGTACACTTTTTTTAGTGAAAGAAAATCATGATATTTATTACCTAGGATAAAATGTACATATTAAAAAAATAATATCTAGTGTGCTATGTGAATTATAACTATCAGAATACAACAGGATGATGGTGTATAGACGGTGTATAGAAAACAAAGCATGTGTTTCATCTGTAGAACTAAAAATTAGAAGAGAATACATTCTTCATATTTTAGTAAAAAGGAAAATAAATCAAATAACTTATAAGGGGAGGAGCCAGCCATCCAGAGAATGGAAAGTCTTTTTTTTTTTTCTTTTTAAGATCTTATTTATTTATTCATGAGAGACACACAGAGAGAGAGAGGCAGAGACACAAGCAGGCTCCATGCAGGGAGCCTGATGGGGGTGGGGGGTGGGGGTGAGAGGGTGAGGGGGACTCAATTCTGGGTCTTCAGTATCATGCCCTGGGCTGAAGGTGGCACTAAACCGCTGAGCCACCTGGGCTGTCCAAGAATGGAAAGTCTTATATTTGATTCATTTGATAGTTTTCTAAATAGTGGTCATCTCTAGCCTGGCTGAACTGTTGAGAAAAGAAGAGAGCCTGAAGCAAGAACCTATACAGTTCTCCATAGCTCAGTTCTCTTCTTAGGAGATGTCAAGTAATGGGGCTGGGTTTGAGGTCACTTGATTTAATATCTTTACAATGACCTGGAAAAAAGAATCTAGAATATGTCTGCCAGATTTGTACTTAATGCTTAAAGTAGGTGAAACCCCAAAGGATAGAAATAAAAATTCAATTTTGCAAACAGAATAAAAATTATACACAAATATGGTGCCCTTTATAATGCAAATACAGGATTGGATTCAGCATAAGAAATGAAAGACCAGGGGAAAAAATCTGGAAAAAAAGCTAAATATGAGTCAGCAATACTTTGCCATTGTTTAAAAATGCCTACACCATGCTGCCTGTGTTTTGTTTTGTTTTTTTAAATTCCATGTCTGTGAATGGCCAAGGTGCTTTAAGAACTAAGAGGTAAAACTCAAGAGTGTTAAAATGTAATACAAATGAAGAGGAAAAAAAAGGAAGTTACACATGTGTACAGGTTTAAGAAATTAGAATGGTTCTAGTCAGAAAATTTAAAAAGAAGATAAGTTAAAAAATTAGTCCTATAGATGCTTTTAAGTGCAGGAAAGGATTTGTTGTTGTTTTTTGAGTGAGGAGGAGATCGATCTTTCCTTTTTATACTGATATGAAAGGAAAATGGGTTCAGTGAAAGCAAAGAGACATTTTGGTGACTATCAGAGTAATAAATATTGGAACAAAGAGAATAGTGAAATTACCATCCTGGAAAGCCTGACTAAGATAATGAATGGTTGTTTTTCCTTAAGATTTGAGATATTTACTTGATTGAAAAATACGTAGCAGATGACTCGAACTGTCTTGTCTGCCAACTCCGTGACTGTAATTTGAAGTTTGCCAAAAAGTCTTTGAAATAGATTATAAATTTTAATTAAAATAAATGAAAGGAGGAATTAGGTAACTTTATTTTTGAGACTTCTCTAGAGATGCATTAGGAAAAAAAATCTTAATTTTATAATGAATTTATTATTTGGCCCCAAATTTCTTTTGATTTTCATCTTGTTTGGAGATACTTGTCTTTTCCTGAACTATCCATTCATCTTGCCTTGGATTTATTTATTTAAGAGGAGAGAGAATGCCCTGGGGACTGTTGCAGAATAATGGGCAGATGGGCTGATTTCTTGCTTATTAGTAAGCTGGAATGGTTATAAACTTCTTCCTAAGGGATAGGAGCCACTTAAAATGAGCTTACTCAATCATGGAAATATAATTAAAGATAAAGATATTATTTTGTCTTTTCCATTCTCCACCTTATTTCTATTTTTTGGTATTCTGGTTTGACTTGATGACTTTGTGTTATCCCTGATGAAGTCTTAAGTAGACCAGTGGTTTGTTCTTTTGTTCTTTTGTTATCAGAGTTGGACAGATGTAACTGCAGGATTCAGCAGGAGGTAGCTAGGAGAAGCCTCTCATTAAAGAAGAGTTGGGAAATCCCATCTGAACACCCTTCCTCCCATTATTTAGAACATGGGGGACACGTGATGAATAAAACAGTGAAATTCTTAGTATCAAACACAAGGATACACGAAAACTGCCATACACCTACATGTGTTTTCTTATTTATTTTTTCTTTTCTTAAACAAAACATTTCTATTCACTGAAGATAGGCAAAGCATGTTTTGAGGTAGTCACAGTTAGAGGTAATTACTATGTGGTCAGGTTGTAGTCTTGATCTGTGAGTCTGATAGAGTACTTTAGAAATAAAGAACTTCTGTAACCAAAGCATCCCAAACATCCATGGCAGGAATGTTAGTGCTATCACACATAAATCAAAGCATGATTTTTGATTCTAATTAATAGTTCTATTTACCATACTACTCATTGGCTACATACACTATTTGAAAATATATGCAGCTTAAATCATGTGTCTGCAATTTTTGGAAGAAGAAAAACATAGAACGTTTTGAATTAATCTCTTTCTCTCTTAGTCCCTCCTTTTTTTTTTTTTTCTTTCTTTCTATTTTTCCAATTGATTTCCTAATGTTCCATGAATTTGTTCCAGACCTGGGCACAAACTGTGTGGAGAGTCAAGGGCATGGAACTGTGAGGAATGTGAAGCAGTAGGAATGGATACTAGGAAGTCTGCGTTACAGCCCCTTCTCTACCACCAATTGGGGTTTGTTTTGGTTAGTAACTTCTCTGAACCACAGGTCCCCACCCATTTAAAACAGGAGAACCTGTTCATAGACGGTTATGGTCTATACTATGGACAATAGTCTAGGTGAAGTCACCTTTGCATGTTAAGTCTACAGTACCAGTTTCGTTTCTCATTGGATATAAATCCTTTGAGTATTTTTTCTATTGCCAATTCTTCTTTATTCCCACCTTCATTTTAGCAGTGAGTCAGGCTGTAACATAATTAAGAAGTATTGCACAAAGTAGCTTTTTCTGTTTTCCAAAGTCAATGATACTAGGGAAAGACCTAAGAATCAGCTTGGATAGGAGGAAGGTACTCTTTTATAATTAAATGAATTTCACCTATATTATCCAAAAAGGCAGTCTACCCTGTAGTGTTTTCTTTCTGATAGGATTGTGTTCTTAGGTTGAATTAGAATACTCACTCAAATACTTGTAGATATATTCTTTCTGAAAACATCTACTGTCAGCTAGGTGAAACATTCTTCTCTGATTCATGAAAGCCATGAGTTCCTCCAGAAAAATTGCATTTTGGAAAGAGTTTTAGGAGAGGGTCCAGTTGACATTCACCATACCATAAAACAGCTTCCAGTACCAGGAAAATCATATGCATGCACAGTTATGGAATCACAAATACTGCTCTATCTGCCCACATGGGCTATTTAAATTAGATTATACTTTCCTGTGTTTGGAAAACTGCTCAGTATCTGGATTTAAGAAACATGGTAGAGATCCAAGGAACATCATGTGGCCAGTAGTGTAACACAGTTTAACTGTGTTAATATCACAATCTTGTATTACATAAGGTAAGGATGATTGAGTGTATACCAGAATTACAGGTTCATAGAAAAACCTTTGAAATCATACCTGTAGTTTAACTTTATAGAAATAAAGGCACAGAGATTCAAGTGACTCACTGGGAGTTGCAGTCCCGGACTATCCAGGAATGAGATTCTTGTGTCCTGACTAGTTATCCTATAGTGCAAACCCAAAACTCATGGTCTAAAATGGCATGATACGGAAAATAATTCTCTTTAGGGAATTAAGTCTAAAAACATAGAGAAAAGTACTTTAAAAAACAAAACAAACCTCCATATCAAATGTAACTTTGTGATATTATCATATGCTTTTATTAAATTTTTGGAGAAGAGAGATTTCTTTTTCTAATATTAACTGACAATTTGCAAAATAAGTTTGTGGATTTGATTTCAAGTTTGGTCAGATGGAAGTTGTCATCTTCACTACTGCCTTCATCCAGCATTATCAAGATTCCCAGCCAGGTATGTGACGCTTTATGTTACAAAGCAAATTAAGTGGTATTTTCCATTTGTTCTAGGAGTATAGGTTCTGAGACAGACAACAGTGTAGGGATAATCTAACTGTCCATTTGTTACTAGCACTTGACCCCTGTATGGACAACCTCCAATAGTCACCTGCCTGAATTCTCTCTCCTACATTGTCTACTTCCTATACCTCGCATACTTGATTAGTCTGAGTTGCAGTCTGATTAGCCTGAGCTGTTTTAATGATCCTGAAGAATGTGTCTTGCCTTGCTGGCTGAACCTCTATTGTCAGACAAGTTTCCAGACCTAGTAAGTAGATTTGGGGGGACCATCTCTTTCCCTGCTTGCTCTGTTTTTCTGTGAGTGTGCTGCCGTACCAAATTTACTGGCAAAATGGAATAAATAATTTCCTGGGAATTACCAAAAAAAAGTTCAAGAGGAAGAGGCTCTAACACTTAATAAAACTGATTGGTGGAACAGGAAGCTTTTAAGATGGGGGCAAATTTGAAGATGAAAATTATATCAAGAGAGGGACTCAAGATCAATTTTAATTATGTCACAAATATTCCTTAGGTGGGCCAAGAAGAGGAATCCATGCTGTTTGTATTTTTGTTTAACTTACAACCAGATGGAGTTTTCCAATTAAACTAATAATAAATGAATAGTCTTGATTTATCTGCAATCTATTCAATTGATCAAGAAATCTGCACTGCCTGCTATGTGACCAGTACTAGCAGAAGTATTGATGAGAAAAGACTGCAGCCAATATAAAGGAATCTCCTAGGGCTGGTTTTACCCTTCCTAGGTTAAAGTGAAGGCAGAACAGAGAGTTCTCAGTGAGAAGAGAATGCTTTTTCATGTATACCTTTGGGGGTAAGAATCATGTCTTAATTATTTGTGTATCTCTAGAATGGAGAATAGAACCTGGCACTGAGCAAGTGTACAATAAAATTTGCTGAAGGAGTATTGACAGTCTTTCTGAGTAAATGTAGAGAATGAGTAAATTACTTGATTCTTTTTCACATAATGAAATCCCTCTCTCTACTTTTCCCCACTACCATGATGAGGAAGTACATTTGGAATCTCTAGTGGAGTATGAATTTCGTTTTCCTGTAGAAGAAATGTTTAAGATGGCACTTCAGATATAATTGAAAACTGTTTGGGGGAGCACAAGGAATTTTGTTGATTATCCAGGAACACATTAAATCATATCTATCATACTTTCCAGGACCAAATGTGTTCAAAATTGGAAACACAACCATTTTTCTAAGTTAAGTTCATATCTACCTGTTTTTTTTTAAGTTTTATTTAAATTTCAGTTAACATACAGTATAATATTAGTTTCAGGTGTACCATATAATGATTCCACACTTCCATTCACACTCAATGTTCATCACAAGTATACTCCTTAATGTCAACACCTATTTAACCCGTCCCTCACCCACCTCCCTTCTGGTAACCATCATTGTGTTCTCTATAGTTAGGAGTCTGTTTCTTGGTTTGTCAGTTGAACCTCTAACTCTTAGTTTCGGCTCAGGTCTTGATCTCAGGGTTGTGGGATGGAGCCTCATATTGGGCTCTGCATCCAGTGGAGAGTCTTCCTGGGATTCTCTTTCTCATTCTTTCTCTGCCCCTCACCCTACTCATGTGCACTTTCTCTCTTTCTCTCTCTCAAAATAAATAAATAAATCTTTAAGAAATCTGATCATATTATATATTATCTATCTGCTGTTATAGGCCAGGAACTTGGAAACAGGAACATATAAATGAATTTGAGCAATAATTGGAGATATTTGAATTTATTCTGAGGACTTTGAAGACTAGAAAAAATGTTTTGTGAAGAATAAAAGTGCAACAGTCTGGAGGTCAGTTTTGAGGAGGAAACTTGAAGGTGATGAGACAGCAGATCCTGTTGATTAAAATAGTTCAGGTAGGAGAGAAAAAGAGGTGGTGCCATGGTGATAAGAATAGAATGGAAGGAATACATAAGATGTATTTCCTGAGTAGAAACAAAAAGTTTTATTTCCTGGATATGAGAGACTGGAAAAAGGGAAAGAAAACGTGACTATAGTTTCAAGCTTACTAGATACTTTTTTATTCCTGTTCAAACTGGTGGGTAAACACAGCATTTATACCAGTGCCAAAGTTGTTTTCCAGGTCTAAATAATTTGTGTCATAAATGTTAGCATTTCTGTTTTCCTCATTTTCCAACTTTGTTGACCTTGAGAAAAGTAGGTTCTATAGTCTTGCTTGTTGTCTAGTAGAAAAAAAAGACAATTGGAAACAAAAAGAGCTAAATTACATTCTGTTTGATATTGTATCACTGGCCATTTCATCTGTTCGTTAAATTCTTTTTGAGTCATTTTTTCCCCTTAAAATGTAGGTTCATAGATTTAAGGTCTTCTAGCAGTAAAAAAAAAAAAGATGTAGAAAACTATCTTGGAGAAAAATAGCAGAATGATCACACTTTGGGAGAGATACAGAAAATGAAGCCCAGGTGAAATATATGATATGTTGTGAACAAATGACAGTTAATGACATGAGGATTAAAACCTACGTGTACTGACTTTCAAACTATTGCTCCTTATTATATGCCATAGCAATGCTGGTAAAACTACACATAATGTGTGAAATCTTCCAAATGATATAACTAAGCTAACTGTTAAAACTTACTGCACAGACATGTATGTATGACTGCAGAGAATTTGCAGGAAATCTTGCTTAGTTTCCATTTAAATTTAGACTGTCACGAAGGGCAATTTGGCATTTATCTCTTCAACTGTAGGATAACCTGTATTTTTTTTGAGACTTCCTGTTGAAGAATTTTCTGTGGGTTTCTTACATTTCTGTACAGCTTGTAAGCAGAGGCATTGGCTGTCTTTGTTCCAGACTATTTTTTTTTTTTCAAGAATGTTGGTATAGCAAACAGCTATAGAGAGAGAAGCAAAGATCAGGCATGCTTACCATCCAGTATAATAAAGGTAGTGGGCTCCCTCTGGAGCGAAGTTCAGATATACTTGCTGCCTATTATAAGAGATTCAGGTTTTCTAAAGTCATGGTTCCTCTTGTTCAACCCACTGAGTGTGGAGGCATCCATCAGGACCATATCCATCCAGAATTACGTCTTAATTCTGTGAGAATTAGGAATAAGGAAAACTAACACAAGTATGCTGATGCTCATGCATTGTGCTATGCTATGAGTAATAAAGTTCTTTGTCTCTGACCCAGGAGTCTCATGTCTTCTGGCAGTATCCAAAAAAATAAAAATAAGGCTAATTTCTTAGCTTTTAATTAGGATCTCAGGTCCCTCACAGTTCCTGACATTTTTTAGGTGTAGAGGTTTATGGGCCCAGGAAAAATCTGACAATCAACCAGATATAAATGAAATTTGAAATACATTTCACTTTTTGCTCAGTTAGACTCCTAGAGTTTCAGATAGAACTGCTTAAGATCTAAGTGTGCTATTAACATCTTGAGGCCCACTGATAGGATTTGTGAAGTAGTACTTGCTCTCACCCATTACAACCTATATAGCACTCAATACAGTATTGTTATATTTTAAATGCTCTTATATATTGATAGGTTGAATAAAGTTATTTTGGGGACAATTATGCAGGATAAGCTTGCAAACACATTTTATGTAATAATTTGTATAGACAGTCCATGTGACCAAAATGGATGGATTGACCATACTTTGGTTTCTAAATTTTGCTTGTGTGACTTGAAGAACTTCCTAGAGGAAGATCCTTCTTCCTACTTGAATTTGGAAACTCCCTTTTCAGGTCTGATTATTACCATATTATCAAGGATCCAAATAGTTTGTTCTTGGGAGTTATGCAGACTGAATATTTAAAATAGACGTCTGTTTTAGTTTTGCTTCTAAGCTAGAAACACTAAATATGATGTTTGTGCAGAAGAGGACATCATAAAGATTGAATGACAGAGGGACCCTATCAGATACATAGGCTTTGTTAAGGCTCAGAACATAGTACTCAAAATTTACACAAATCAGTACTCCAAACTAAATTTGGGACTATGGTAATAGTGCGGTTAACAAGTTAGTAATCTTGCCTCTAGCTCTAATGCATGTTTAATCATTTTCCTGGCATTGGTTTTAAAGCTAACAATGAATATGTTTGCACTGCATGTCTCTTTTTAGACATTAGTTCAGCT
Source organism: Vulpes lagopus (assembly GCF_018345385.1). Lineage (NCBI taxonomy): Eukaryota > Metazoa > Chordata > Mammalia > Carnivora > Canidae > Vulpes > Vulpes lagopus. The sequence goes on from NC_054829.1 coordinate 108,801,888, forward strand.
TAGTTCTAACCTGTAATATACTTTTATTTCCTTTGTAAGTTTTTTAAATCATTTTTTGTACAGTAGGATTTATGATTGTTTTAAGATCATCCTGATATTGTATAAATGGGTAGAATGAATACAAGAGTGGGTGAGAGGCCAAGGAAAGTGCAAACAGAGTGAGAGTAAAGAGAAAAGTGCTTGGGGATCCCTGGGTGGCTCTGCGGTTTAGCGCCTGCCTTCGATCCAGGGTGTGATCTTGGAGTCCCGGGATTGAGTCCCACATCAGGCTCCCTGCATGGAGCCTGCTTCTCCCTCTGGCTGTGTCTCTGCCTCTCTCTCTCTCTCTCAGTCCGTGTCTCTCATGAATAAATAAATAAAATATTAAAAAAAAACAGAGAGAAAAGTGCCAAAGAAGCTGTACTTCAAATATACAATTCTTCCTGTGAATGTATTAGACACAATGGCTCGCATTCAGAAAGTGTGATACATAAAACTCATCTTTGGAGAGCAACAGAAACTTTGCTTTGAGAGGAGATAGATTTTGACCTAGTAAGATGTACTTAACCATTCCAGAAATTAACATTGATAACCTTGTTTGTAGAAGAAAAATGTATGCAGAACAGTGCATTTCTAGCTGGCAGAGTCATGCTTATTTGGGAAAAGACCTTGTGTTTATAGTATGCAAAGTCAGCCCCTATACTCCATCTCCCTCATGGCCTACTTAGCTGGCTAGCCATCTGTGGCAGAATCCAAGATGGTTCCCATCCCATATGTTCTTCTGCAATGTAACCTGTCTACTCCCTCTCATCAAGAGGTGGAGGCTATTTCTTTACTACTTGAATCTGGATGGGCCTGGCGGCTGCCTTGATTGATAAAATATGGCAGAGCCCTTAAGTGGCCTGGCGCTTTCTACTTCCTGCCTCTTCAAACCCAGTTGTAATAGAAGAATATAAACACATTGACACCACCAAATAGTAAGAAGCCGAACTATGTGGAGAGGTTCTAGAAAAAGAGATGCCACATAAAGGGAGAGGCCAGTGAGCAACAAGGAACCAGGTAAGTGAGTGAGGATGTCTATGTGGAACTGGATCCTCCAGCCCTTGCTGCCTTACTTGACACCCCATGAATCAGAATGAAAAGGCTGTTGAGCCTTTCCTGAATCCTTGTCCAACAAGTTTGTGAGCAAAATAAAATTATTCTTCTAAGACACTTAGTTTATGAGGTAGTTTGTTACAAATATTTGGAATACCATTGATCTTGACTGCAAGGCAATTAGAAGTTAGAGAGTATTAACAGATAACAAACTCTTTATTTTGACCTTTTAAAAGATTTATCTGTTTAAAGTGGGAGAAATGGAGGCACCTGGCTGGCTCAATTGGTAGGGCATGCAAACTCTGGTTGTGAATTCAAGCCACATGCTGGCTGTGGAGCCTACTTAAAAAAATGTGGGAGAAACAGTAGTGGTCATTCATTAATAATTTACTCACAGGACTAAGACAGCACACTGACTTCATTGGTCATCTCTCTTGTCTGATTATATCCACTTGTTTAAAGGCTTGCCGAAGCTTTCCTGTTCATATTTTCACTGCTTTTCTCTCATTCTTGAGATTCTTTGGCAAATAGTAACATTGTAAGAAAACAAGCTCATCCACCCATTAATCCTCCTTTACCTCTCCTACTGTGATTCAGGTTTATAGCAAACGTTCACCTAAACTTGGGATATTGTGCAACATTAAAAAATGTTTATTTTGTCTTATTCAGTTCTCTGTTTCTAATGCCTGATATATTTCTGGCTTGTGTATAATGAATTGTATAATTTCTTTTTTTCCCATTCTGAAAATAAATGGGCAATCACTGGGCCTGTGTGTTTGCTGAGGAGGGAGGGACTCTTGAAGCTCATTTGGGTGGTGAGACACTCCACTAGAAGACATCTACACTGTTTTAGGAATGAGAAAACTTGGAATTTTATTCAAACTGCTGCAAAGTGTATGTAGAGCCTTAAGTAAGTAACATAACCAAGTTGGGCTCCAATTTTCTAACTTGTTGAAAAGTGAGGAGCTGGATGTCATGGTCTCTAAGTCACTTTCTACATTGTAATCTTTGTGTTTTTGTCACTTCCATTACCACCATGGTTACATATATTTTAAAATGTTTTTAACTTATATAAAACTTAAATATGAAGCTCCTGGATAATTTTTGTGTTCAGGATTTGTCAATAGATATATACTCTCTCTTCATAGTTAAAAGAAACAAAAACATTTGTCATAACCTAATTTTAAGCTGGTTTAAGTTGTAAAATATTTACAATAATAAAGTTAAATTCCACTAGAAAAAGATATATCTGTCAAGGACACAACCTACCCCAATGTGCTATTCATTTGCATCTACAGGGAAACCAATTATAACAGCTATTTTCAAGAACTAATATCACTGGAGACTGAGCAGAGCTACCCTATAGTAGAGCAAGCAGGTAACAGTGCGTCCTAAAAAACTGACCTAGACAGGAACATGTACATGGTGAGCTCACCCACATTTTGTTATTCTCCTGTGGAATAGTACATTTGATCTAAAATATTGTTGCTAATGTTTATGTAAAGTGAGATTATAATTAATCACTATGCTAATTTTAATAATTTTGTGCCTCAGGTGGATTGAGGTGCTAAAATTGTATGTCATGGGTTCCAAAAAGCTCTCTTTTTTTAGGTTGGATATGGTAACTTTTGCAACCAAACACCTCCTCAGTAAATGTTATGTAAGACTGACATAAAGTGAAAGAAGCAGGTCCTTAATCAATTGTTGCTACTGCCTTAAGATCTATCTCAATGAAACATTTGTTGAGTTCACTCCTATCCAGGTCAGAACACACAGCATATTTACCTGAGAAACATGGATCCTTCTTCCTAATTGTTCCTTCAGGGAGTGGACTAATTACTCTCTGGTCTCTTATACCTTGTGCAACAGCTGATGGCTCCTTAAATTCAAATAATAGTAGGTAAGATTTGACATGGGCTTTTTAAGTCCATGTGTCAAGGTTGCTCAGTGAGGTGGCACGATCCTAGTCTTCCCTATGCTACTAACTCGTTGTAGAGTGTTGGGAGCAATCTCTAATCTTTCTGAATTTTGTTCCCTGATTTGTTAAATGAAATGGGTTTCAAAAATTTTTCTTTGAGGCCTCTTCCCAATACAAGACTTTGATGAAGTCTCTTTCCTTTGCTATTTAGTCACGAGGCCTCCACACTGTTGTCTTCTTGCTTCTTACTTTCTCTTAGGGCTTACAGTGAAACACCATTAATGGTGACAGACTACTTAGTGTGTCTGTCTACTTGTTCACCATCTTTTTTTTTCTCCCAGTCTGCTGATAGAGCCTCTTAAACACGTCTTCTCATCCATTCTCTGTTTGGCTCCCACACAATAGTTCTTTACAAAGAATGCTCTTTAAAAACAAAAACACCAAATCTTATGATTTTTCTTCTCTCTTTAAACCATAAGAAATGGCTTCATGTGGCTTTTCAGTCTGAATCCCAAGCCCCTAACATGGCTTACTGGATTCTCTGCTGTTTAATCCCTCCCTACACCTCTGTCATTTCACATGTGAGTCTCATCTTTTACTCTGCAGCAGCAGCCTGGAGTTGTCCCACAGGACTGAGGTGGTGGCATGGTGATTATGAATACTTTGTTGTGGTATAAATTTGCTGCAGTAAGCACAATGGATATATACTTTTACCAAAGGACTTGGTGATATCAGACTGAGGGAAGTTGCTGGGTATGGCTTCTTAAGTGTTCCTTGTTGTTCATGGGAGATGTGCTCAGTTACATGGTCATAGAATTTTTCATCTCCCGATTGAGGATTGTTTTTCTGTCTCCAAACATGTTCCCTGAAACTGTAGAAATGATATGCTATATGGTTGCAAAACCTGCCTTTTCTGGACATATTACCTGGTTTTAACATCCATAAACTAACAAGGTCATCTTGCTACTCGATTTGTAAGTTGTATAATAATGATTAGATATCATATATGGATACTCACTTGGAACAATAATCAGTCTATGGAGTATTGCACTTAGTGATATTTTAAGGCCTAAGGTGGATTCACTACAGTAGAAACACATGGGCCTTGTCTCAGTTCTGCCAATGCCATGTTCTTTTCATTCTTCCCAAATCCCACCCTAAAACTTCCTTTCCACTTAGATAATTCCTACTCATCATTTAAATCTTCTCAATATTTGAGTCATTTCCTCTCAGAAGCATGTCCTGTTCTTTCAGAAGGTTGGATATCCCTGTTTTGTGCTTCCATAATGTACTTAATATTTCCTAAAAATAGAGTCCTTGCGCTTCTAGTTCAATGATTGTCCCACTTTTAGATTGTAAGCTCTTTAAAGGCAAAGATCATCTAATTTATGCTAAAGCCTCAAATATCAAGCAAGAGGCCTGACATATAGTAGTCAGTCACCCAATAAAATATCTATTGTATGACTAAAGGAATAAATGCACAATGGAAGGGGAAGTCATAGATGAGAAGAAGGAGCAGATCACAAGGAAGGAGAGGAAGTACCTTCTGCTGATGCTGATGGTGGAACTACAAAGAACTGGGAAGGGTAAATGAGGTCTCCTGACTGGCCCATGAGCCTGACTTCAGCCTCCAAGAAGGTGTAACTGTTAGAGTCTGCCCAGATTTCCTATGGAAGAGAGATCGTATTGAATAAGACTTGTGCAGAACACCTGGCAATTCAGGAAGAGAGCAGCCCTCAGGCCTGGAAGTGGATTTGAGCCCAACTCTATCTACACCCCAATACACACGAGGACCTTTTATGGTGAACTTTGAGAAGCTATGTTTTTCCTTTGTTTGCTATCTTTCCTTCATATAGTACCTCACTGATAACAAAAGTGCCAAAAAGGAAAGAGAAGGAAGAAGACTTAGAGAACCTCCAGAAGCTATGTGCTTGCTCATAAGATAGGCAAGCATTCTATGTTCTCATTCTCAGTCGATCAGAAGCAATGACGTCTGGAAATAGGAAAAGAAACAAAGGATTTATCGAGGAAGAGAGATAGGAGAAAAAGGAAAGTGGCCAAAACTGCTTTGAAATTGTGATCCCATGGGACCTATCAGATATCTCTCTCTCTCATGCCCATCCCTAGTCAATAATATTCTTCTCTTTATCTCTTCTGACTCCCTTCTAATTATTTGTGGTTCCTTTTTTCATCATAGTAGCTCTTTTGCCCCTGGATGTAAGATCCATTTCCAATGGCTAAAGGCTTTGATGCACTGAGAGCATCATTCATTTAACAGGCAACTCAAAATAGAAGTATAACTAAATATTACCTAGAAAATATAAGTAGATATGGTTAGCTACCATAGGCTAACTGTTGTAACAAACTACACTATAATCTCAGTGACAAAATACTCATGAGAAAAAATTACTCAGGTCCACTGAGGGTCAATGGAGGAGGGAATAGGAAGAAGAGAGACTCTGCTCCACACAGTGACTCAGGGACTTAGGCTTTTTTCTGACCTGTTGCTCTTCCACCTTCTAGGTTCTGTCTTCCTCTGTATTTGTCCACTATATGGGTAAAGAGAGAAGAGTACTCATGGGAGGGTTGTATTAGCTAGACCTGAAAGTGGCATACACTTCCATCTTTTCTACAGGCTAGAAATAAGTCACATGGCTGCAACCAATGGCAGAAGTAGCTGAAAAATATTGAAAAAATATTTGACATGGTTGTCAAAACAAAGTACTGGGTGGCTTAAAATAACACAACTCTATTGTCTCACAGTTGTGGAGGGTAGAAGGGTGAAATCAAGGTATCATTGGGGCGAGACTGCTTCTGAAGGCTTTAGAGAAGAATCTTTCCTTACCTCATAGCTTCTGGTGGGTTGCTGGCAATTTGTCATCACTGGCTTGCTGCTACATTTCTCCAGTTTCTGCCTGAGACTTCTTCACATGCCTATCTTCCCTCTGTGTCTCTGTGTCCAAAATTCTCTCCTTTTATAAGGACACCAGTCATTGGATTAAGACCCACTGTAATCCATTATGACCTCATTTTAACATGGTTACATCCACAGAGACCCTAATCCCAAACAAGGTCACTTACATAAGTACTGAGGGTTAGGACTTAAACATATTGTTTTGTTGGAGGTGGGTTTGCAGTACACAGTTCAACTATGACAATGACCTGAAGGAAAAGAGAAATTGATGGACCACTATCCAATGTCTCTGCCTAGTTGTTAAGATTCTCTACCACAAGTAATAGTGAATAGGAAAGACTGGTGACGATTTTTTTTGATAGTCTTAGATAATTAAGCCTTTATTTATAACATTGTTTTTGTAAAAAATGTATTTTTAAAACCAGATAACTCTAACAAAGGAACTTTTGGAAGTTAACCTATCTCTAAGACATAATTGCTTATACTTCAGGGAGCTTTCCCCCACTCAAATAATGTTACAAGATTTTTTTAAAGTAGTATGTGTCATATTTTGTAATATTATTAACTCTAATGGTTCAATAATATAGAGTAGCCATACTAAAGTTAATATATTAAATTCTAAAACTCCATGCCTATTAAATATGCTTAGCCTAAAATCAATAAAGATTTCCTTTTTCTCCTTGGGCCACTGTCATCTAACTGTGGTTTCTGCAGTTGGCACTTTCCATCTTAGTCTTTGCTCATCACACTTTATTAAGTGTGCACTTTGTTAAGTGAGCCATGATTTAATAAAGGAACAGTGGCCTTAGAATCAGAACTTTAGCTCTGTATTTTTTTCTTTAGCTCTGAATTTTATTAACTTTGTTATCTTGGGCAAGTCACCAAAACCACTTTTTACCTCAATGTTTTCACCTGTGCTGTAATTGTTATTAACCCTTTCCCTGTATGGTTCTAAGAATCCTATGAAGTCACTTAATTTTTGAGTGTGTCATATGCATATAGCAATAACACATTTACATAGGCACCTTCTGTTTTCAAAGTGTACTGAAACTCATTGGTTTGATCCTTACTTTATTTTTACATTTAAGTATTCTGTGTATTATGCTTTGAGTTTGTTTTCTATGAATACGGATGAGTGTTTAGTGTGTGCATGTGTATTTGCACAAAACATATTGGGGTCTGGTTGCATCCTCAACTTAATATGTTCAAATACACAAATATGGCTACATCGATCCAAAAGATGAAATTGGGTTTCTTGTGATGAAAACAGCCCTGTTTTCTTATCAAGAATAATTCTGGAGCTTTATATATAAGCTCCTTGAAAGCATGGATTCTGTTTTATTTATCAGTCAATGAGGAGAATTAGGTTGAGATTAGTTATAGAATGCCTTAACTGCCTGAATTTCTTGTATTTGTGTTCCCCAGCCTATTACATATATATTTGACAAACCTTGATTAACTGCCTTTAATATATCATGCATCATGCTTGGTTCTGGGAAATTTAATGATCTCCTTCCAATCCAAGTAAGCGCGTGAGTGCGTGCGTGTGCAGACACACACACACACACACACACACACACACACACACACTATCCCTGGCCTTAAGAAACTCCTGTTGGGTAAACATGCAGTTATGTGAGGTGTTGCAGGTGCTCTGTCAGAAGTGTACAGTGGAAGGAGGAGACACTGAGAAGGAGTGGTCTGTGTTACCTGGTTGATGGGGAACATGTTCTCAAGGCTTCATGACAAAAGTCATCCTTGAGCTGAGTTTTGAAAGATTATCATTTGAAATCAAGATTATCATTTGTAATCAAGTAAATAGCATCTTAAAACTGTAACTTTCTTATATGCACTTTAGGATATTAACAGCTAACCCTTTTCCTTGAGTAGCTTCTTCACTGGCTGAAATGCATCTCTTCAGGTTCAGAGACACATTCAAGATTGTTATAGTTTTCTCATTATGCATTGTGTCTGTTCCGTGTTGAAGTACCTGTAGGAAGAAAATTAAGTGCAGGTTTTGTGCGTGGGTTGAGAGCTGATCGAATTGAAGGTGTGTCAAGAACCAACCAGCAGAGTCCCCAAATCATTCCAGTCCCTGACATTCTTTTTTCAAGGCTTTCTTCATTGTAACCGCTCCCTGATGGTAATTGGTTGAATCAGATTTAACAATGCAGTCAGATAAACAGTTGTGGCAGCTGCTGCCATGGCAACGTCACCGTCCTTACCCTCCCAGCGCGCGCCCCTTCCCCACCCCTCCTCCTCCTCCTCCTGCTTTCCTCCAGTAAGTGCATACTCGCTAGTGGTCTGTGCAGGCAGCAGGGTTTAATGGCAGAGCTATTTTCTTTCCAAACTGTTCAAGATGATGAACGAAGATGCAGCTCAGAAAAGCGACAGTGGAGAGAAGTTCAACGGCGGTAGTCAGAGAAGAAAAAAACCCAAAAAGGTAAATTGCTGGGATTAGGAATGTCTGTATATAGATATGTGTGTATATGTGTTGGTGTGTAATATCAATGAGATTACAGAAACCGTGGAGCATTATGAGTAACTATAGACTCTAGCAGTGCCAAACATTGCTTTTTAAAGAGGCAGGTGCAGACTGCTGCTTTCTGAGAATAGGAAAGGAACCAGGGTTCGTAATGGATACATTGACTGGAGCATGGTGAAGTGAACAGAGATAAGGTGTGCTCTGCATGTGTATTATTGAGGATTGTGGCCACTGATGGATGCTTCCGGTGTTAACTGGGTATAGAGAGAGTCATTTTATTTTTAGAATGAGTGAGTTTAAAAGGAAATGTTAAGCGAGGTGGATTGTGAAGCAAAAGGAAGATTTTTGGCCAGATGTTTGCTTGCGGATGATCTTGAGATGGCTAGACAGCAAACGCCTTTTGGTTCCATGCTAAGTGTATTCTTCCTAAGGAGAAAAGACTGTTGTGACAGGAGAAATATGATCCTCAGCATGATATTTCTTTGGTTTGCTTAGCTCCTCTACAGTTTTCCCAGACGTTATAGTGTGATAGCTTTTTCATTGATTGAGATCAACGGCTAAGATAGAGATATTATGGGCTGGGGCTGTTGGGCACACAAAGCAGTCTGTAGGATTTCTTAGCCTGGCATACATTCCCACACCCTTGATTTTCATGGAAATGATACCAGTGAGAAACAGTGGGAAAAGATGCCAACTATTCAGCCCCACCCAATGCCAGCACTTCTTTCTTTATGGCCTGACTCCTTGTGGTAAACTGTTGCAGCCTCGCAGAGCAACGTGAGCCCCACCTCTAACAGAGATGTCTTTTAAATAAATAAATTCACCTAAAATCCATTTATTTCTTGAGGCAATGAGATGGACGGAATATAGGATGATCCTAATGCAAATGGATTCCAGTGTTAGCTTGTTTGCATTTTGAATGAGCAGGTTAAAAAATTATCACGAACAGATGAATATTTTTCATTTTGACAATTTTGGAATCGCAATGCACTTCAAAATTATAGATCTCTGGTGCTAAATGTTTCATGGGCTGAAAAATCGGAAGTAATTGGACACCTCTGATATTGAAAAGATCATCATATTAGCAAATGAGGGATTACTGTATTTCTATGGAGCCTTGTAATTTGATAAAAATAAGCATGCCCAGATATGAAATTTCTTAAATGATAGCATGAAAATAGTGATGCAGTCTGCCAAAGGCAAAGGATAATTCGGGGCAGGCAAGAATATTGGTAGAATGTCCCTTTGTACCTGACGATTCTGGATCCTCCAGCCCTCGATGGCATTTTTGTAGAGCATTAGCTAATCAACATTTTAAAAAAGGAAAAAAAAAATAGAAAAGAAAAAGAGAGCAAGAGATAAGGATAAAGAAAGAAAGAATTTTTGCTTCAATTTACAGTCATTTCATATCCCACTTAAATTTCTCTCTGAAGTCTCTGCTGCATTAGAAACATTATACTCAGAACTACTAAAGGGGTGGAGAATTTATATCATGGAGATTTTAAGCTCTGAGTCTTGATACTAAATTCACATGGCCAAAGCCATATTAAAGTATTTGAGGGGCAGAGCAGATGAAATCATTATATGTGATAACTATAATTTTTATTCAGTATATTTTCTCAAACATATTTATTTAGGAATAAATTCTTTTCAAACTTGCAGTCGAAATGATAGCAATTAATAGTAAGTTTTGAGTATATGTATGTATTTTTATATGCATTCAGAGGCATATATTAAGTGAGCTATTAAAATACAGTGAATATTGAGGGTTAAAAGTAATTTCACCTAATAGGAAAGCATCTACACACACAAGCACACACAAATAAACATCCTTCAGTTTGTCAAGTCAGACATAAGTGGGCTTGAATCCTTTACTATAGTGTGTTTGGAGCTTATCATTTAATTTTTCTGATTTAGGGCCCTCATCTATAAAACGTGAACAATTCTAAATACCTTTTGGTATTTTGTGATGATTATAAATAATGTACATTGAATTCTTTAAGCAGTATTTAATATACATTTCATGACAATGACTTTTAGGTATTGCTACTGTTCCCTTGAATGGAAATTATTTATTGGAATAAGCCCTATAGAAGGAAAGTCTGTTTATATTTTTAAGAGAGGCAGAATATAATATATTGGTGCTTTGCAGAGGCTAGTAGTCATTTTTCAAAAGGCCAAAAGTTATATACTAAAATTGGAAACTTTTTATCTCACACTAATTATATGGAGATTTACAAACTATACCTCAGGTCTTTAGATTACTGCTTTACATATTTTTTTACAGCAGGCAACTTAAATTTTCATATTTATAAACTAGACCATTAGATGTGCTTTGGTGAGGAAATGATAATCAAGAGATAAGCATCCCTAATAAGGATAAAATCTGAGAAAAGCAAGAATTTGAGCGATGTCAGTGTCTTAGCCACATCAATTCAATTGTCTGTTTTTCTATTTTTCTCCTAGAGATTCACATTGAATCCATCATAGGTTTCTGTATTAGCTACCATCCAGGACTATGGACCACCAGGTTCACTGTGGCCTGGGTGTTGATCTAACATGATGAATCATATTCCTTGAAAACATGGCTCTTCCTCTAGTAAATATTTAACAGATGAGCCATAATCCACTTGTTTATTCTACAGCTTGCAAAAGTAATTCTTCCAAGGGACAGGACTAAAGGGGCTTTTGCAACAAAACCCACAATGTGATAAAATAAGCTTAAGGAAATTATTTTATATTAGAATTGTAGCGAGTACCTTGAAGAGAGAAGCTATTTTAGCTTTTCTTAAAAATTTTATTCTGGTTTCAGTAATTGAGCTTGTTGATGCCTTCCATGCATGATCACCAGGAACACACCTGTGGTTCAATGTGTTGGGGTTACAGCTCATTGTGGTGAGGGTGGATGCACGTCATGAGGAGCCAAGTTAGAAAGGACTCATAGGATTTGGGTTTGGGCTGTAGTTAATAAAAAAGAAAAAACAAAAAAGAAAAGAAAAAGAAAAAAAAAACACTCAGCAGCCTCTCATTTAGCAAGAGAGGGGCATGTCTGGTATTTTGTGGCTTGGACAATGTATGTGTTTTGTCTGTGTTCAGACATGATAAGGGAGTGGTGCCATTTCTGACCTGCTCTATCACGGTCACAGAGTGGCCTGGTCTGAAGATGACACTCCATGAAATTGTTTATGTTTAGTAGAAGAACACAAAGCCGATTTGATAGTACCAGGTTAGTTCCTGGCTGCTGGTGGCTTCTTTTCTCTTTCTCAAGCTTGAACACAAAGATACTTTTGGTGAGAGAGAGAGATGCATTTATTATTGAATACTCTTAGTGTTCAAGGAAAATAAATCAGACCTTTTTGCTAAAGCATTCATAGAAATCTTTTTCATCTGCTACCTCAGCAAATAGTATACTTAAGGTCCAGTTCTTTTACATAAATATTCCCCAAGGTACAGATTTGGGGTGGATGTTCTAGGGATTGTTCAGTGGGAACTACTCTAATTCTCACCTGGAAGCCGGGCCTAAAAGGAGAGACCTGTATGAAATGTACCGGTTCTAAATCCTAGACAATGTGATAAAAATCTCTTATTCCAGACAATATTTTAGCAGATTAGGTTAAAATAATTCAAGTCCATATTAGTGTGCAGTACCCCACACTTTCCAATTTTGTGTCAGTGATAAGGCACTGGATTTGTACTAGAAGAAGCTGTAAGAGCCCTTGATAATTTACATAAATGAAAATGGAAATGCCCAAACATCAATCACACATGACAGGGCCATCTGAAACTGCTAGGCTTTGTGAGTTCTTCTAAACAAGTAAAAAACTAAATGGCCAATAACTATTCGCTCATTTGGTGGAATATCTATATAAAGATTAAAATATAAATACTGTTGTTTCTAATAGAGTAGTAAAGTAAAATGGCTTTGTAGCATATTTTGTATTCACTTAAGAGGTTTTGTTCTGGGCCATAATTTTAAAATATTCATAGGCATTGCAAATTGTTTTTGTTATACATATATATGTATATATATATATATATATATACATATATATATATTTATTGCTGTTTACTTGCCACTACCTGAGTAGGGAGATGAAAGTGGTACCAGATGTGTGATTGAAATGTTGCGCCATTGAAATGTGAATGAGAGACATAGAAAAAAAGTTTATTTTTACAGCAGCCACAGAACGTATGGCTTTTTTAGTGGAATCAGGTAGCAGATCCAAAATTTGATTGTTCACATTTTCTTGCAGTCAAATTGGTTTTGAATTTAGCTGGTGCCTTATTTAGTTCAATCAAATCTAGAAACACTTTCATGTATAATTCATTCCAAATGATATCCCCATTTCTCCAATTTTCCAAATAACTTATGATTTACCTTTTTTTAAAACATGAATTTATAGCCCCAAATAGCACGTGTTACCTGAAGACAGCAATTCCCCATCACTGAAGGTATTTAGGATGACCATCTGTCAGAGATGATGGAAATTTTTTTATTGGAAAGAAAAATCCCTTACAACCTGGTATTCTGTGGTTTTCTTTCTGTCTCTGTTTCTAACTTTTTCTATCTACCTTTATGATACAAAGTTTTTTCACTGATGATTTTCACATACAAATAATAGCTAGATGTTAATCTCAAAGTATCCTTTTTAGAGTAAAGTGTTGTCTGCTGACCACACTACCAGAATTACCTGGGTTGCCTCCTAAAAGAACTGAGTTCTTAGAACCCATTTCAGACTTGCTCAATCACTTTTGGAGATTTTTAACAGGCTTCCAACGCTTTGTTTTTTATGTGGTCAGAATGTGATCAGCATGCATGAAATGGAGTTATTTTAGAAAGAAGAATCTCTCATTTCAGTTAGATGTGTTAAATTACTTGGCTCTTACAGTTACATTTATTTCAAGTGTAGATGGCAACAACAATGACACAAGAGAATACAAAGCATTTTTCTCCCTTATTTTACTATTATTCTACATTTAGGACCTAGAATTATTTCATATCCACCATCTCTTTTGATCTAAAGAATAATTCTCAGCGAGTATTAATACCCTAGTTTTGTAGATGAGGAACTAGAGACTCAAACTTTACATGGGCATGGTGCTGGAGAAGTGATAGATGTTTTTGTATTATTCGGCACATGACATATTTTGAACCATTTCTGCCATGGAAACCAGGTGCTAAGATATACTTCTGTGTCTTCTGCAAAGTTTCTAAGGTATCTGCAGCTTCATCTTCTGCTAAGATATCCTCCAAACTTTTCCCTTAGTGTTACTTCCTATCTTTTCCCAGTTGACAACATTTTCTAAAATGCTGACTCTAATCTGGGGATAATATGTAAAGATGATTTCTTTCCTGGCTGTAAGTAATATTCTTGCAACCAGGACTCCTCTTTTCCCTTCCTTTGCTTCCTTACATTTTGTGATATGTTGGTGTGGATGTTTCTTTCAGTCTATATGGACACATAATAGACTTTGAAAATCCACAAAAATGAACGGGATAACATAAGTAAACAGGTATCTTTATGTGGTTTAGGTGTATTATTTTTTTTAAGATTTTATTTATTTATTAATGAGAGACAGAGAGAGAGAGAGAGAGAGAGGCAGAGACACAGGCAGAGGGAGAAGCAGGCTCCATGCAGGGAGCACGATGTGGGACTCGATCCCGGGACTCCAGGATCAGGCCCTGGGCTGCAGGCGGCGCTAAACCGTTGAGCCACCTGGGCTGCCCCGTTTAGGTGTATTAAATTGAGCTAGCATAAAAAGGTCTTATTTTTGCAACTTTATTCTAATTTCTTGAGATACTTTGTTATTATGATATTCTCAATAATTGTTTTCATATACTCATATACTCTTTCCTGAAGTGTTTCTCGTTTCTTTTTCCTTCTTAAGAAAGTTTCTAAGAGACAAGTGAATGCATAATGAAATAGGATTAAGATTTTTAAATCTGTATTTGTTACTATCTTGTCCTGATTTAGAGCATACTAAATTATAAATATGCCTACAGCTTTGTTTCTTTCATGCTTGTATTGTGTTCTAATTCCTATTGGTAGCAGAAACAAAACCACTATCTATTTTTATCTCAGTGGGCACTGGCAGGATTCATCACAACACATAAATTTAACATCTCAATTTCTTTTTACTTAAAAGGGTAGAGTTGAGGTTGCTATCAAATGAGACCATCTTTTTTTTTTTTTTTAAGATTTATGTATTTATTTGAAAGAGAAAAAGAGAGAGGATGGGGGAAATGGTGGAGGGAGAGATTCTCAAGCAGACTCCCTGCTGAGTATGGAGCTGGACAGGGGGCTCCATCTCATGACCCTGAGATCATGACCTGAATGGAAATCAAGTCGGGCACTTAAACAACTGAGTCACCCAGGCACCCCAAGACCATCTTTTGATAGAAAAAAGTTAACTATTTTATACACTTGAGACCAATATGATAGAGTATTATTTTTCTTTAATCCATTAATCCATTAATACCTGCCAACCCTTTATGGAGCATCAGTTTTTAAAAGAGGGACATAGCAAAATGTGTTCTAAATAATGATACACCTAAATCTAGAAGGTGAGCTTCTACTTAGTTGTCAGACCTGGGTTTTATTCATGTTTTCTGTTAACTCACAAACAACTATCATCTTCTACCCACTAATTTGTGTTTATACTAATTAAGACAAAGACCTTAATTTCTAACATTTACTTAATGAGCTTCAATATCTAAGAATCAACTTGTTTAACTCAGTTTAATTTAGATATTTCCTTCTAATGCATAGGAAAGCTCCTTAATTCAACAATTTTGTATTGGTTTGCTAGGTGTATAGCACTAAATTAGCTGTTACGGCATTTCAGGGCTGAAAGTCAATAATTGATACCTTCATGGAGTTTAAAATCTCATTGAGGAGACATTTCTACTGAAAAAAAGTAATGAGCAATTCAGAAATATTTTAAGTATGTAACACTTAACAAGTATTATAAGTATTACGCTGTGCAGTGCCAAAAGTAAATTCTATAGGAGACTGGAGAAGAGCAAGAGGTCAGTGTGATTATATTAAAATCTTAAGCTCTACAAGTGGGTGAGCAAGAGCCTTAAGCCTTGAATTATGGCTAGTGCTTAATTAAGTATGACGGGAGGGGACAGATAGGCAGCCTAGATGGGGCAACTTCAGCCATATAATTACAAGTCATACTAAAGATTAGAAAACTGTTGAGAAATTTGTCGTAGTTTATTGCCATAAGTTTTGTGGCTGAACTCTTCCTGACATGTCTGTATGCTCTGAGCCTTAGTCAATTTTAGGTTCACATTTTAGAACCCACCTTATTTGGGTGGGCTTATTTTGTGTCCTTCTCTTAGAGCACATATTTCTTTAATCACTTGTCTATGAAGCCTTGCCTCATATATATTTGTGTTTATAAATTATTTCTTTAGTCAATTGTAAATTCCAATAAATAAGCCTCTGAGTTAATAAGGCATATTAATCTAGGAGGCACACTTTTTGTAATTATCCAAATAATCTTTGCCTTTACCTTTAGGGAAACTGCTGTGGTTACCCTAGGACTGTAATTATCTAGAATATTTACATAGGAACTCCTAAGTCTTTACATTTACATGTTAGCTGAAAATGGCTTTTCTCATTTGGTTATTATTACATGTGCTATATGTTAGCCTACTTCCTGTATTGGCATACTTTTGAGTTTGTTCTGAGTGACTAAGTCCTGTTGGATTTTCAGGTTTTCAAACATGAAAATTCATGACTTTTCCCTCCTTTCTACTTGCTGATCTGTCCATTTCTACACTTGGTCTTTGTTCATCTGCACTGGTAGGGAGAGTGACTCATGGCCAATTATTTTACCTCTGGCTGCTTTGGACTTTCTATCCATAAGAACAATTATAGGGGCACCTGTGTGGCTCAGTGGTTGAACATCTTTCTTTGGCTCAGGGCATGATCCCAGGGTCCTTGGATCAAGTCCCACATTGGGCTCCCTGTGGGGAGCCTGCTTCTCCCTCTGCCTGTGTCTCTACCTCTCTCTCTCTCTCTGTTTCTCATGAATAAATAAATAAAATCTTAAAAAAAAAGAACAATTATAGCCACTGCCACTTCAGAGAACACTCAAGGTTAAAGAGAAAAAAGTAAGGGGGCATATTAGAAATAAAACCATGGACACAGAAATAAGTGTTAGGATCTGTGTTGATTTTGAAAGTTTGAAGAATTTAAAAATGGAAGGTGGACCATTCTAGAATGTTTTACAAAGTACTAGTAAGTGACACCTTTTTATAAGTACTTAATGTAATAATGTAGTAATTTATTGTATGTCTGATCTTTAACAACATTTTAAGAATAAATATTTCTTTTTTTTCTTTTTAAATATCTTATTTATTTATTCATGAGAGACACAGAGAAAGAGGGGAGCAGAGACATAGGCAGCAGAGAAGCAGGCTCCATGCAAGGAACCCGATGTGGGACTTGATCCTGGTTCCTGGGATCAGGCCCTGAGCGAAAGGCAGATGCTCAACCACTGAGCCATGCAGCCATCCCAAGAATAAATATTTCTCTGTGAAAGTTGAGCCAGTATAGGTAAAGATGTTCTAACTGGAAAAAAAATACTAAAAACTTTTTTAAAAATTGAAATATTATGAAAATTTTATAGGAGAAATTTGGTGTTTTCTGTGTCATGATTTCAATTCTCTTTTCACATAATTAATACTTATCCCTAAAGATTCCTTTTCTTAGATGTTCTAAACGTTTACCCTGAATTCAAAGGGCATGTTGGCAAGATTCCTCTCTTATTTTGTAGTACTCCTAATGATTGCACCAGGGTGAGGAGTGGGTGTGGAGGGTAGTGGCAATAGCGATAAAGTCCAATATTTTAAAATGAAAATCAGGAAAAAATTAGAACAAGTACAGACATTTTGCTTTCAGTGGTTTGGAAATGCCATTAGAACTAGCAGATCTATTCATCCTATTGGCTTGTTAAAATTAGTATGAATACCTGCTTTAATTTTTTCACATTCAGTCCAACCTGTATCAGATCAAACTGACATGATTGTTTAGTGTTTTTCATATAGTTGTCACAGTAAATCATTCCAGCATCCTCTTGAATCAGTCAAATTCAAAAGACTAGGTCTACATAAGACTTTGGTATGTGTATATTGTTGGTATGAACTGTAGTAAATGTATTTTAAAATTATTTATGCAACTTAGTATGGTGTGCCGCATCATTTGTGTAGAAAAGTTGTTCAAGAGCTCATTTTTAAATGGCCAGTGAACATACTTTATATAAGTAGCCTATAGGAATCAGTTCTGTTCTGCCTTAACATAAAGAGGAGATTACTATAATGGTGTATTCTTATAGATCATTCTGTCCTGGTACTTTGATGTGGCTGTATGCCACATGTCTGTGCATTGCTAGATCACACAGCATGTAATGAGGATGTGTGTCTGTGACAGACTTAAGGCAAACTTGTCACACTCAGAGTTGTGATAATTCTTCTAAGTCTCATGAAGAAAATTGGTATGCCTTTCAATATGGTTGTCAGCTTCCCACCTTATGTAGAAAGTCAAGATTACTGCTCTATCCTAATTATAATGTTTATCCCGTGTGGTATAACATGAGAAAGATTAAGGAAATGTCATGTAGGTAGCTCTTCTTCCACCCATTTCAGAAGCTACATATAGAAGTCTGCAGATTCAGTAGGATAAAATATATTCACTCCTAAGCTTTATCTGCAGATCAGTTTTGTTTTTGTTTTTGTTTTTGGTATGTGTTTCAGGGTAATATGGTTGTTTCATGATTTGGGGAATGTAAGTCTGATATCAGAAAAATTTACATTTCAGAGTTTACGCTCTACCAAAGGGATTTGGTTTTCTCAATACTAAGTACAGAACAAAATGAAACATGTGACAGGAGCAAAATAAAATATAGGGATAAAATTCTTTTTTGAGAAATTTTTATATGTACTTTGAGTATTCAGAAATTGGCAGCATTTTTCCTTATAGTTTATGATTTATAGTAGTGACTATGAAAAACCTTACTATGAATTACTAATTTGTTTTCATTATCTTAGACTCTTGAAAACCACGTTTGAGTAGCATTGGTAAAATGTTGGTAAGTAACACATTAAGTAACTCTTACTCTGAGACTCAGAATAAGTCTGTTTACTGAGGTTTTAGGATGAGTGCTGACTAGGTTTTCATTTGAATTGCTCAGCTAGTCAAGATATAGTGCTAACCTAGCCACTGACATTCTATACAAGCTAAGTATCTTCATTTAGTCTCAAAGGCATAGACTTCATTCTTAACCTCAGAGAGTAACTGATCAAAGGGAGGCAGGGCAGGAGAATACTGTTAGATGTATACAAACCTGAACCTATTACCCCCCTAAAAAATACTTAAAAAAATGGACATTCTAAAGCATTTTTTTTTTAATTTTTTATTTATTTATGATAGTCACAGAGAGAGAGAGAGAGGCAGAGACACAGGCGGAGGGAGAAGCAGGCTCCATGCCCCGGGAGCCTGATGTGGGATTCGATCCCGGGTCTCCAGGATCGCGCCCTGGGCCAAAGGCAGGCGCCAAATCGCTGCGCCACCCAGGGATCCCCCAAAAAATGGACATTCTATAGGCACATATTTATATGTCAAGATTACCTCTAATTACTTATTTCCTCAATATGAAAAAGAATTCTAATCCTTTTCCAGAAGGTCCATGAGGAGTAAAAACGGTAGTATAAGTAAAATAGAAGTCCTCTATGGCTTTATGATGAAGTGAACCTAATTCAAACTTATTTGAATAAATTATGTTTTTTCCAATAAGCTGAGCAGTTTAACTATAGAAAACTTCATTAGGGAAAATATTATACCTTATTGAAACATTTTATTATAATAATACTACTAATAGCAATAGGAACATTTTTCAATATTAAGAAGAAATAATTAATATATATTGAGATCTTACTATGCACTACCCATTGTGCTAAGAGTTCTACATATATTATCTCATTTTATCTGCACAAGAATCCAATGAGTTGGCGATACATATATTATCAGGAGGTGACGAATGTCGAGAGGGATTGAAAAACTTCCCTGATTGAATCCATATAGCTACTAAATGATGGACCCAAGATGTTACTCCAAGTCAAAAAGACCTGCCTCCCTATCTCCAAACCCCTGTGCTATGCTGACAGAGCAACATTTTATTTTATTTTTTTATTTTTTAAGATTTTATTTATTTACTCATGAGAAACAGACAGAGAGAGGGAGAGAGAAAGAGAGAGAGAGAGGCAGAGACACAGGCAGAGGGAGAAGCAGGTTCCATGCAGGGACCCCGATGTGGGAATCGATCCCGGGACTCCAGGACCACGCCCTGGGCCAAAGGCAAGCACTAAAACGCTGAGCCACCCAGGGATCCCCCAGAGCAACATTTTAAACATTTAAAATAGGATCAAGAATTTAAAAAATAGAGGTTTCTTTATGTTCAAAACCCACCCAATATGCCTTCACTGATTAGTCAATGAATCCAAAATGCTCTTTGGATTGATGTTTTTTCAAATGGAGTTCAAAACAAGTATAAATCCAAATAGGAAAATGTTTTTTTATGTGTATTCATAGAGTAAAATTATCAGATGCACTCATAATATTCAAGCCAGATGTGAGGTCCTGGAACACTGAAGAATGAAGCTTTATATGTTGATATTTCCATCTGCACTTCAACTATTTTTGTCAAATGGCTGATACCCTTAACATAGCCTGTTCAATATAAGGGGGAATTTGTTAGTGAGTTCATGTTGTTTGTCCTAATTCAAAAGGTCACTAATCTATCATGTGCTTCATAATCTCATTACGCAGCAGGGACTTCTTTCCAGTGTTAAAGAATCAGTAGGAGTGATTGGGCTATTACACAGGGCAATCAGGCATTTGTATACTGGCTCATGTAGGAACATGCACTTTAAAGTGTTTTTTGAGTGGGTAGGAAACGGTTCCATCAGGAAACTATTCCAGATGACCTGACCCCAAGTGGCTTCCATGCCTGATTTGTGAAGATAGATCTTGGTCAATAGCAATAGGTTGACTGTGGTTTGGGAACTTACTCTTATCTTGACAAAATGCCTTGATCAGATAAAAAACTATCATTGCGACAATTTTATGAATAACCCACTGGCCAGAGTCCAGTGGAAGAGTGAAGTTTAGCATCTTCTTGCTTCTTCCTTATAATAATATTGAGGGATGATTATTTTTAAAAATATTATTTATAATTTATTACATATGAGGAAAGTTAGCTGAATGGAAGTAATTTATCCTTTGCAGAGCAATTAAAAATTTTCATTTTTCAAAAAGGAAATTGGGAGATGCTTTTTGTAGGTTGCCTATATAAAAAAGTCAAGAGTTTGGGAAAAAATGATATATACACATAAATAAACATTTGGATTATTCTGGGTTTCAGGTACAATACTATTGGAAATGGATTAGAAACTGGATTTTTAAAAACAATAATTATAACCATACTCTAATTCCTAGTTGCCTGGTGTTTGAAATGTTTTCATTATTGCTGTATCATAGAAAATTTTTATAATGACAACTATCCTTCTAAAAACCTAATGCTGTGTCATATGCAGATTTTAGATTCTTGTCTAAGGTTGGATTATTAATTTAGAAGTCATAAGTTGAATTTCCAGATATTCAAACAGGCTTCCCTCCCCCTGATGTGGATTGGACTGTTTTTCTGTGTGTGTATGTCAGGATCTATGAAGGCCATCTCATCTTCTGACACAAGAGTCAAGGGTTATGTGGAGAGTATCCTGGGATAGCCTAATCTATAATCTAAATATTCTATATGTTTCCATTTAATACTTTATTTTTTTAAAAAGATTTTATTTATTTGAGAGAGACAAATACAGATAGTGAGAGTGAGCATGAGCAGGGAGGAGAGGGAGAAGCAGACTATGCTCTGAGCAGGGATCCCAACTCCAGGCTCAATCCCAGAACCCCTGGGATCATGACCTGAGGCAAAGGCAGACACTTAACTGACCGAGCCACTCAGGCACTGCCCCCCATTTAATACGTTAAAATAAAGGTAATGTTTTTGGAATTTTTACTATTTGGAATGGTTTCTCAAATTCGTTTCAAGGTACTCAGTGACCAATGAGTTTGGATAATATTATATTCTTTATATATTCTTTATATCTGCTGCCTATACAGCAGTTTGTGTACTTCTGTATGAATATATATCACTCTTTTACAGTATCTTTTTTTAACATCCAGAAGAGCCTTATTTTAAGTAGAGATTGTTCAGTACTACATGAATTGCAGAAGTGAACAGTTGTGATAAATTTAATAAATTGAGAATATGTGGTCCAACATGGAACTTCTAAATTATTTTTGATATGAATGATTATATCACAAGGGTGATTGATAGGAAGATACAGTTGGCTACGTCTTTCAACATATTGAGTGTTCTGGAATATGAGAAGAATCTTTGGCATCTGTTTCATGGCAACTGTCTAGTACACATTTATTTACTATTTGTTTAGTAGTTTCAAGGCTATATAGCTTAGATATATAAAAATAGGATTAATATCTTGTCTTTTTAAAAGATTTTTATTTATTTGAGAGAGAGAGTGCATGAGTAGGGAGAGGAGCAGAAGGAGAGGGAGAGGGACAAGCAGACTCCTGGTTGAGTGAGGAGCCCAAGGTGGGGTTGGATCCCAGGACGCTGAGATCATGACTTCAGCTGAAGTTAGACGCATAAGCAACTGAGCCACCCAGGCACCCTTGCCTTTCCTTTCTACAGTACAAATTTGATTATTTTCCCTGGGCCTACCATGATGACAAGTAATTATGTCTGTTGGCCCTGAAGTGACCTCAAGGAAATGAGGTGCTTATACCAATTTAGGTAATAGATGATAAGGGTCTGTATTACAGCTGCCTGAAATTCAAGTTCTATAGTGTAATATCTACTTGGAATTGGAAATTCTTAAATTGAATATGAATATATCGGGGGATCCCTGGGTGGCTCAGCAGTTTAGTGCCTGCCTTTGGCCCAGGGCACGATCCTGGAGTACTGGGATCGAGTCCCGCGTCGGGCTCCCAGCATGGAGCCTGCTTCTCCCTCTGCCTGTGTCTCTGCCTCTCTCTCTCTGTGTCTATCATGAAAAAATAAATAAATCTTTTTAAAAAAAGAATATGAATATAACCCGTGGAGTATATATGACCATAAATATATGTATGTGTACATAATAAATCTTTAGGTATTGCCAATAATAGCAAAAATGCCACAAAATTTGCCATGTTTCCTAAATGAATTGTATTGGGTTATTATTTAGTAAAAGTTTTCAAATTATACCTGCAGCCAATATTGCAGATAACTTTCATTATAGTCATTATTAAAATTCTGGGAAATGTAGATTTCAGCATTGCTTTCTCAAAAAATATGTTGTAGTACTTGTGTTCACTTTTTCTAGTGAAAATTTGTATTTCTTTAATGATGCAGATACATCTTTTCTCAGTGAAAAATGAATTGCTTTCTGTTACAATCAAGAGGCATTGTTTTTGTGTGGCTGCTTTCTCAGTTGGGAGAGGATGAAAAAGATCAAATAGACTGATAAGTAGAATCTAAATCTATGATATTAATTGCAGATTACTTTTGTCGGCTGGCAGTGGTAGGTAGGTACTTTTTATAATTTAAAAAATTTATAATTTGGGACGCCTGGGTGGCTCAGCAGTTGAGCATCTACCTTCAGCCCAGGGCGTGATCCCAGGGTCTGGGATTGACTCCCGCATCAGGCTCCTTGTGGGGAACCTGCATCTTGTTCTGCCTATGACTGACTCTCTCTCTGTGTGTCTCTCATGGATAAATAAATAAAATCTTTAAAAAAATTATTATTTAAAATTTTTTTGAAAATTAACAGCATTTGTGGAAGTCAAAGAGCTGAATTATGGAAAGTGGTATTTTGGCTCATATTATAAAATATTTCAACTTTTTTAAAATTATGAAACTGAACTCCATGTAAATACAAAAGTAAGACTGAAAAATAAATTTCAGAGCTATCTTGAGTAGACATTGTGGTAAATTGAATTTTTTAGATTGCAAAGGGAAAAATACTTTTCCGTTTCTTTATTTCATTTGCTGGCTCAGATGGCAATTTACTTACAGGAAGCTCACCCCTCAAATGATTTTAATGTAATGTTTTATTTTGGGGTTGATCTAAAACATTAAACTGAAACGAGTTTTTCATAAACACACACACACACACACACTTTTTTTCCAGTAGATATATACAAATGCCTTTCTTCCCATGGAAAATTATTTTTGAGTTTATAGTAATACTGTCCAATTGAAACTGTTGCTTTTAGGTGTTAAAGATCTATATTACTTATTTTAACCAAAATTTGTCTCATTAATTCTTTAGGGACATGAGGTTATGGTTATGACATAGCTGTATTGTTCTGTGAGTCTCACAGGAGAAAAAGGTCCCTTCTACCTACCTCATCATCTCTCTGTACAGATTAAGTTCCCTCAAGAATACTCTGTGTGGTTTATCATCATGATGATGGGATTTTGTGCCTGATTTAGTAATGTTTCCCTTAGGCAGGTGCCAATTGTTCTGTGAGCATATACATAACAGCAGGTGGTACCAGTCAGAATTCAGCTAGGATTAAGGAGGAGTTAAAGTGTTATCTTCAGCCACTGTCTGTTTTTTTCCATGATTGAAAAGCCCCATCTCCCCACTTGCCATCCTGTTTTACCCACACCTCTCTCTCTCTCTCTCTCTCTCTCTCTCTCTCTCTCTCTCTCGGAGCTCAATCTGTGGTGCTGTGCCTTGCCACAGAGTACCAGTCCTCTTCACCTTTCCCCTCCATTTTGAGAAAATCTAAACTATTGTGAAAATTGTAGCCTTGTATGTTTCTTCAAAAAGTTAATTTTTGGGATTGAAGCTGTGAATTGACAATTATTTCCTTGTGCATCTGTAAAATGTCTAACAAATAAAAAATGTTTGAACCAAACTTTAAATGAGCACAATACTTCTCGAATTTTACAGAAACATATCAATTATGTCACTTATCCTATGTGTATAATAAAGGTAATGATTATTTTGCTATTGCAGTTGATATTAATATATGAGTGTGCTTTCTCTTGTGTAAGAGAATGTGTATGCATACAGGTGACTTTAATATTTGATTAATATTCATTTTCTTTTAAGGTAATACAGGCAGTCTGGGGCGGAGGACATTGGCAGAAGAGGGTGGGGAGCCAAAAGAGTCCTTGGCTTTGTGCAGGAGAGAAATCAAGCAAAGTGGAGAAAGTAAAAACAGTTTATTGAATAGCATGAGTGACAGAGAATAGCAGGCAGAGCGTCAAGGAGACTTGGAAAGGAAAGAAGAATGAATCCTGTGATTGTTTGTGGTTGAGGATTTATACTGGAAAGGGATCTAGAGTACGTGTGTGTTCCTTCAGGAATCCAGGATAGGGTCTGATCAAAGGCGAGTGTCATGTAAACAATAGGTATTATTCTGGAAATTATTGAAGGTAGGGGTACTGATGCCTGCATCCCTAGAGGTTTGTTTGAGGCTAATGTCCTGGAATATGTTTGGGATTTGGCTCTTCTTCAATGTTATTAGGTGTCTGGGGCCTAGGACAAAACTCAGAGAATGATTACCTTGAAGTGGGAACAGTTTCTTTGGCTTATTCAGAGGCAAAATACAGACATATGTAAAGGGATCCTAACAGAAGAACAGCAGAGAGAGACAGCCTTTCTAAAATGGAGTTCCTTCAGCTTCCCTCCTCAAGAACGTAGACTGTTAGAGCTGCAAGTGGCTTAAAGTAGAGCTGAAATTAGCTTTAAATTTCCAAATTCAAATGTCTTATTTTATATGAGGAAACTGAGACCCAGAGAAGCGAAGCACGTTGGCCGGAATCATGTAAGTTGTTACATGAGCCTACACTTTACATCCCTTGACTCCTAGTGACCTTTTTATTGCTTAGAGATCATCCTAAAGAGCAATCAAAGCCTTGCAGCAAGAAAAAAAATTAAATGTTGTGTTTGAGAGGTACAGCATTAGAAATAGCCCTAATCTGCTGAATGAAGGAGACGTGGGCCAGGTTGACAATGAGCACAAGCTATGTTTCTAACACCAAGTGAGGTACCAAGTTTTTATTTGCAAGGTCATTATGCAAAAGCTAACTTCTTCATATCTACTAATCAAATGCTTCATGAGAATTACCAAACTAGAACTTTCAGGTGTGAGTTGGGAAAGGTGAAGTGCTTTGCTGTACTCATTACTCTGGGGTCTCCCTGGGTTCAGGTATAAATTTTATGATACCTTAAAGCCTTCTTAAGTTAGAACCTTAAAGCAAACTAAAAAGGTAGTTGAAATCAAAACACAATAAGGAAACTACCTATGGATTTATTGAACCATTAATACACATTAGTCTTATAAAAATTCTTGGTTTTACTTAGCCTGTATATATCTTCTATGTTTAGTCCCTCCTTCCCTCGGTTCATGTTGTTCCCACCCCCCGCCCCATACACACACACACCCATACACACACACGCACACATGCATTTAGGCTTCTTAAAGTTTTTATAAACTGACTACAGGGGCCACTGGACTCTTTCTGTAAGCACTAGTAGTTCAGTTACTACGGTACTCTTATTAGGAAGGGTTCTTCATTACTGGTGGGAGTGCCCTTTATTCATCTATGTACTTACTCATTCTTCACTCAGCACACATTTATTGAATGCCTCTTAATTGCTGGACACTGCTGTGCAAAATATGAAATAAAATGTGGGAGACATCTTCCTTGCCCTCAGTTAAAGAGAATTCCTCAAGGAATATGTCCCCTTCATTAAAAGATCATTTTTTAAAGTTTATTTATTTAAGTAACCTCTACACCGAACACAGAGTTCGAACTCATAACTCTGAGATCAAGAGTCACACACTCTTCCAACTGAGCCAGCCAGGTGCCCCTAAATGCATAATTGTTAGATGATAACTGCAGTGATGGGAATATACAGAGCCTACTATAGAAGCACAGAATATAGCTTACTATAAAAACACAGAAGTGGGCCCTGTAAGGAAGGGGAGGAGGTCAGGCAAGAACGCTCCAAGTTGTAGTGACCGAACCACTATAGGCTATGATGATTGAGTTGAGCTTTAAAAGATAAGTAGGAGTGAAACCAGGCACAGGGGTGTCAGAAGATACAACCTTAGCCATGTTATGGTGGTGAGAACCAGGCTGCACACCCAAGGAGGAAGGGCATAATGGGGTACAGCATGGGGTCTGAACCTGGGCCACATGTTCTGACATGTTCAAAGTGTGAAAGTAACTTACTTCTCTGCACCTGTTTCTTCATCTATAAAATCTGAGGTTATTGCAGGACTTGCCTAACAGGGTTTCTGTGAAAATTATGTGAATTAATATATATAAATTCTTAGAGTAGGACTTGGCAATAATGAACACCATGTAAACTTTTTGTCACTAAATTATAAAGTGAAAATTAAGTAAGATTTATGATAAATGAGCCTAAAGACGTAGGCAAGAGTAAGAATGTTGTATCTCATGTTAATGAGCTTGGACTATATGCTGGGTAGCTAAAGAGGAGACTTTGAAAGGCTCTAAGCAGTAGGACACCATGGCCAGATTATCTTTTTCATTATTGTGGAGACTGCAGAGAATAGGAAAGTCTAGAGGCAGATTTTATTTAGGGAGCTATAATGCTAGGGAGATAGGGAATGAATTGAGAGGTAGTACAGTAGGTGTGGCAAGGAAGAGATAGATAAAGACAAATTAACTTGAATAGGCCTTTGAGTGCACATAGGGATGAGTGGATTGGGGAAAAGTAAGTAAAAAATGTCTCCTAGATGTCCAACTGTGGTGATTTGGTAGCTGGTGGTACCAAGAACTAACATAGTCAATAGTAAAGGAGGAACAGGTTCAGAGGAAAAGGTACTGGGTTCTGATTTTCACATGTAGGGTCTGAGGTTCCTGTGGGACATGCAGGTAGAAAAGTCTAGTAAGCATTTGAAGTATGGCAGTTGGAAGAAAGGTCAGGATGCATATAATTTTGGGAACCATCAGCAAGGTGAGGTTGAATCATAAGACATAATGAAATCACTCATCAGTGGAGGACAGGGTTTTGGTGTGACACCTGTATTTACAGGGAAGACTAAGAAAGAGGTTTACAGGAGAGAGACAATGAAAAGAGATAGAAGAGCTCCTAGGAAAACCAGGAGAGAGAACATGTACATTTTTTTTGCCTCTAGGTATGATTTCTTCACATCTGAATGCCAGGCTTAGATTCTAACAGATGTTTCTCTAAGGCTGCACTTTATAAATCAAAGCCTCAAAATATGTCTCTAGATTGCCTGGTTTGCCATCACTCCACCTAGGCTGCATGGCCACAGTGAAAATAAGTTAACTGGTCACATCTTTCTGTCTGGTTAGGTTGACCATACTTGCACTCCTTTTATTCTGGTTACACGATAACTGTATCTCTGGGGCCACTCAGTGATGCCAGTTGCTTTTTAAGCATGTTGTTATGAGTGTACCGCGTTTCTGGGGGCAAATACAAATTTAAGAGATCATATGGGCAACTATTCCTAAAGAAAATCAAATCATCCCTGTCACATTCTTATTTCTTTTTCCTCTTTTCTCCTGAGTGTTGGAAAGATGTGAACTTTATAACCACATCTTATAAACAAAACAAATCTGCCAGTAATTGCCTATGAGTAGCAGATAAAAGTTTTTAAATTTTCTCTGCCCTTATGGGTGAATTTCACCCATACAATGAAAAAATTGTAAAGTTATAAAAAATTGAGGCAATTAGTTATGTCTATACTGGATAGTTGTATATAAGTGATGCTGGAGGGGTGCCTGGGTGACTCAGTGGTTGAGCATCTGCTTTCAACTCAGGTCCTGATCCCAGGATCCGGGATCAAGTTCTGCATTGGGCTCCCCGCAGGGAGCCTGCTTCTCCCTCTGCCTTTGTCTCTGCCTTTCTCTGTGTCTCTCATGAATAAATAAATAAAATCTTAAAAAAAAAAAGAAAATGATGCTGGAAATTATTATAATATTTACTTTGTTATTTTTAAACAGTTTGCATACTGGACATCCCTGGCAGTCCTTTAAATTTATTTTACCTTTGTTTGCAGCTACCATTTGATATATTCTGAATGTAACATAAATAGGCTTCTCATAAAAGCAGTGGAAAAATTTGGAGCACCTGGGTATCTCAGTTGGTTAAGTTTCTGACTCTTGATCTCAGCTCAGGTCTTGATCTCAGGATTGCGAGTTCAAGCCCCATGTTGAGCTCCATGCTGGACATAGAGCCTACTAAAAAGAAGAACAAACAAAAAGCTTTGGAAAATTTCAACTAACAATGTAATATGAAAAAAATAAAAATAAATAACATCTAGAAATAATATTATTTCTTATATATATAAGTATATAGTATTATTTTAGTAATGAATTTAAAAAGTGCCTTGTGAAATTTCTAAATGTACTTTCCAGATTTCAGATAGACAGTTTGATATCACTTGAAGATAAAGAGAATGATCAGAAATGGATCATATGATTGTATATTTGGATATTTGTATTACAGTGAGAATAATGACATGAGAAGAGTAAAAAAATTATAGACAATTTGATAATAAACAAATAATAAACTACCACTTTAGGTTTAAGGGACCCTAAAAAAGTATAAAGTTAAGTAAAGGATTTCAGACTCCACGGATTAAGAATATTGGAAATGAAATTTGGAGTCTTGAAAGTATTGAGTGATGTAAGCAGATCGCAGAAGAGAATGTAACACCAGGAGTGAGAAACTGCTGCCGGGGCATGTCATCACAAGCAGAGAATGAGCAAGGTCAGGGAGAAACAAAGAAAAGAACATTTATGCCCTAATTAGCCAGCAATTTGTTATAAAACAGCCTTGCCACCTGGAGAGCAGAATTAAAAAATTTATTGGCACAAACCATCAAAAGAGCCAAATGAGAGCAGGCCGTCTTCCAGGTCCTCAGCACTGACTACAGTGGACAATTGGCAACAGCGACGCAGATCTCGTAGTCTGAGTGAGAAGAAAGCGTGCTTTAGTAGAGTGAGACATAATACAATCAAAGATTAATACAATCAGAGTTCATGAGACCTACATATTGCAATTAGTTCAATAATGAATTTGGCCTTTGCACAACTACATGATACTCTAAACTGGGTGTTTTGCTGCCACATGAGACTATATAGGACAAGGAGAGAGCTGCCCATCTCTTTATTGCATCATCCTTTATGCTACACTTTTCCATTGAGAGGTAATGTTTCCCTTTAGCTTTGCATCCATGTGTGACTCACTGTTCTTTCTTATGTTGAATATCCGGTGTATTTCTCTAACTCATCACTCCTACCTTTAGCACTATTCATTCATTCTCTAGCCCCCTACAAGGACTGCATGAGACTCTTCTATCTGTAATGCTCCTTCCAGAGTTGTCTCTTCTGCTTGACTCCTCCCTTTCATCTTGTGTTCTAGGCATGGGTACTTACTAGCATTAGGTCATGCTGCTACCTGATACTATCTCCCTCTGTGTTGACACTTGACCAGAACAATCTGACCTGATCTAACCCGGCTCATCCCAAGCCCCATTGGATGCCCTGGTCAACACTGTCACTTCATTCATGTGCTGAGAGTCAGTCCACATTTCAATCTTTACACCACTTGTCTCTTTTGTCCCTGACCGCAGGTGGACACTGCAGAGAACTGGCACACAAATTCTCTGCTCCATGCTTTTCTGCTCAGAGAGACTACATCTTTATTCTCCAAATTAAAGTGTAGGTCCCTTTGTTCATTTCCCTTCTCTTGGTATGCTTTTTCTCCTGGATAAAGTTAATCGGCTCTATTCCTGGAATGCCAACTTTGTCACTCTATCATTTAAAAACTCTTGGAAAAAAAAAAAAAATAAAAACTCTTGGCATCGCTAAAGTCATGAAACTATGAGTCCTAACCAGAAGGTTAGTGATGATTCTCCCAGCACATGATTACGTGGCATCTTTTACTTTGAGATTAATCAGTATAAATGGCATTGTCCCATGTTTTAATTTTTTCTTCTAATTGAGTGAACTTAGTGACTCTGAGTTTGAATCCCAACAAAAATGTACTTACTTTAATTTCCTGGTTTGGGCACAGCAGATAAACAGTAAATTCACTGGAAGACGAAGTATCCATTTACCCTAAGAGTCCATCAGTACAATTTAGGAGCCAACCAACCAAACACTCTTAATATTTTCTTTTTAGAGAGATTTTATTTTTATTTTTTAAAAAAGATTTTATTTATTTATTCATAGAGACACAGAGAGAGAGGCAGAGACACAGGCAGAGGGAGAAGCAGGCTCCATGCAGAGAGGCCCACGTGGGACTCAATCCAGGGTCTCCAGGATCACGCCCTGCGCTGCAGGCAGCGCTAAACCGCTGCGCCACTGGAGCTGCCCGAGAGATTTTATTTTTAAGTAACCTCTGCACCCAGTGTGAGGCTTGAACTCACAATGCCAAGATCAAGAGTTGCATGCTCCAGTGACTAAGACAGCCAGGCATCCCTCAAACACTCTTTTTTGTCCTCAGGTAGTAATCATTCCTGCTCAACCAGACTACCTTTCTTTCCAGAGAGATCCTGTAACCCCATTCCCTTGTGTAACTTTCTGATTTTACTTACTGCTGCCATTGAATGCACTGTCTTTTAAAAACCCTTAAACACTAATTAAATTAATTTATGGAGTATGTCATTACTATCCCCTTCTGCCTTGATCTTTTCTATCCGAGACAATAAGCCCCTGGGACGTTTGAAATGCTTATGTTTAGTTGCTTAGTAAATCCTTAGTACCCATCATAACATTAGATTTTGATGACAGTAATGGTGATGGATAAAGGAGGCTATCACACCCCAGAGAAGTTATGAGCCAAGAATGTCTAGTTAGATTTATTTAGAAAGAAGTAACGGACAGGATGAAGCAGTAAGAGTAAGATTGGGTTCATTTTAAATTGAGATGACAACCATCCCATAGTCCTAAAATAATGACTGCTTCTCTTGTATATTGTACATGTCTAAATTGCCTCACATTTATTTAAAAAACAAAGCCTTAAATGAAATAGCAGCTGACAGAAGCTTAGGCCTTATGTCCTTTCAGTCAGATTTGGGACAGGGACTGGCAGAGAGCATGGTTTCAAAGTCAGTCAGCTGACAATAGTAAGCTAGATAATAAATTGCAATCAGAGTTCACTGTGATAAAGGTTATGATACGTATTTCTTTTTAAGATTTTATTTATTTATTCATGAGAGACACAGAGAGAGAGAGGGAGAGGCAGAGACACAGGTAGAGGGAGAAGCAGGCTCCATGCAGGGAGACTGATGAGGGACCTGATCCTGGGACTCCAGATCACGTGTGGGTCAAAGGCAGACGCTCTACCACCGAGCCACCCAGACGTCCCATGATACGTATTTTTCAAGAGTGGTACAGAGAGGGGCACCTGGCCGGCACAGTCAGTAGAGCATGTGACTCTTGATCTTGGGGTCGTAAGTTCAAGCCCCAGTTGGGGATAGAGTTTACCTTAAAAAAAAAAAAGAGTGGTATAGAAATTCACAGTATGGCTCCCTACTCAGACGAAGGGACAGGCAGGGCTTCATAAAAATCTCCATGGATTTCACACCTTTGTCTTACCTGGACTCTAACCTACGTTGGCTACCAAGATGACTCTTCCCAGACTTAATTCAAATCTACCTTCTCGGGATCCCTGGGTGGCTCAGCGGATTGGCGCCTGCCTTTGGCCCAGGGCGCGATCCTGGAGTCCCAGGATCGAGTCCCACGTCGGGCTCCCACGTTGGGCTCCCGGCATGGAGCCTGCTTCTCCCTCCTCCTGTGTCTCTGCACCTCTCTCTCTCTCTCTCTCTCTCTCTATGTCTATCATAAATAAATAAATAAATCTTTAAAAAAACATCTACCTTCTCCTTAAGCCAGATTTCCTCGTTGCTTGATCAACTAATATATTCACTCTTTCCTACTTAGGGTTTTCTTAACCCTGGTGGGATTCATTACTTCCTTTTAGTTGTCAAAATCACTTTCTAGTTTGGTCTAGGCTTCGATAGCAGTATACCCAATCCCTCCCTGATTTTGAATAAAGTTAACACCGTACAGCCAGAGAGGTCCAACAGAAGGACAAGTACCTTTGGCAAGGCATTGACAGGCTAAACCACGCACTTTTACCAGCACGTTTACAATTGCCCTATTAATATAGGTAGAAAAGGACTCTGGCTTAATGATAATCTAAGGGTGACTTGGTATGGAAAAGAAAGCCAATAAAAAACCCTAGCTTTTTCTAATAATATTTACATGCTCAAACCAGCTCTCCTTTTCAGGGCTCATTCAGCCCGGAGGGAAGGATTCAAAGACTCAGTCCCATGGAATCATAAAATTAGCAATCTCAAGCTGCATATACAATTGGATTTCTGGGGGGAAACTGTTTCCAGTGCTACAGAGTTCTGGTGCTGGTCCCTTCCAATGTTCAAATCATTTTACAGGACTGGTCTTTGTGATATCCAAATAACATGAGCATGAGATATCCTCAGGATTCAAAGATACCAGTGACTATTTTCTTAGAGTTGAGTTGTGCAGGGAAGTTGTGGGACTGTTTAGGCAATAACAATGCCCATGCAATACTCAACCAAAATAGAAGTGCAAGATAGTACCTTGATGACTTCTTTGATTTTCTTATTTTTTCCCCTAAAATAAATTGTTCCTTCAAAGAAAGGTTTGGTTTTTTTTTTTTCTGTCCTGCCTTTCCAGCATCTAAAACATGGGTTTAGACTTTTTATTGGGTGCTATGATTGTAGATATCAGAGTGTCTTTACTCAAACTATTTCTATGATAGGATTTATGACATTTATATCTTGCTGTTAGTAGGCCTATCTTCTCAACTGTCACAGAGATTGTGTCTTTTAATTCTTAGTTTTGCACAATGCGTGGCACATAAATGTGGCTCAGTTAATTTATTTTTTAAATAATGAGTCAATAGACTAATTATTGGTTCAATATATACAATTTAGATCTCTACTAAATGAAACTGAAGAATACCATAATAGATATATCTGGATAATACATCCAAAGCAATGCAGTATACCTAGATCATCTGTGTAATTCAGATGAAACTAGATCTCAACCTGAATTATTTAAATAATTCCTCTGCAGAAGACTATAGGCTGGGGTAGAACAAAGCAAGGAGAATGGCATTCTTTCCTACAGTCAGCTTTTAAAACACCCGACTCTCTTGTTACCATGGCAAGAAAGTCTCCTGGGTGCATTGCCAGGAGGTTCTCCCTTAGAAATTGAAAAGACGAAGGAAATGAAGGGAAAGAAGCAACCTATTGCTATATTTTCTGAAAACAGCCTGACTCTCCTGCTGATCATCGACTGCTGCCACGCCATGGAAACACCTCATCCAATGATGCCCAGGCCGCCTCTACTCAGCATGCTGGAAGCTGGTGATTAATTTTGTTTGACAGCAGCAAAAAGTGTGTCCTACCTTGGATGCCAGCTGATTATTTCCAGTATGGTTGCTGCTGAAAATTCCATTAATGATTTGCAATAGCTATTCAACTTGAAGAGAGAAAAGTGCTTTCCTGAAAAAAAGAAAAGTAAAATGGACCTAGTCTTAAGGAAAATCCTAATCTACAGAGTGAATATTTGATGGCAGAGGAATTGAGGAATATGTCGGTAACTTCGAAGGTTTTTTTTGTTTTTGTTTTTGCACAAAAGGATTGGTCTGTTAATGTCAATGTATCACTAAAGAATGTGTTGTGAAAATAATAAAAAATTTTGATTGATGTGCTTTCCTTTTCTTTCCAGTATTCAAATATGACAAATTCTCATGTGTGACTTGTGTGTATTTGTTAAGTGCCTACAATGTTCAAGACCCTCAGTAGAATTTATTGAGTTGAATTGAGAGTACTATTATAAGTATTTGCAAATAAGACCTTGTGCAAGCCCTTGGAGAGCCGCCCTCTAAGACAGTGATTCTCAACTGGGGCTGCATATTAGAATCCCCATAAAAGACTTAAAAAAAATTCTCTCATCCCCAGAGAGTTTGATTTAACTCATCCAGTGTGAGGCTTGTGCCTCAGTCTTTTTTTGTTTGTCTCCTCATGTTCATAACATGCAACCAGGTTTGAGAATGAATAGCTGATGTAAAAGGTAATACATGGCCAAGTCTCGGTCTATGGACAAGGGACATTGTTTTTAATCATTTGTCTATTTGAAAAGTATAAATATTTAAAAGACTGGAGTTATCAAGAACAGCAGAGATAGGCATCCAGGATGAGCATCAAACGCAAAACTAAATTTGAGCCAATTCTGTGAACACTGGATAACTAATGAATGATTGCTATTATGGAAGTTATGGTGGATTTGTAACTTTAGCTAGCTAGCAAGAACTCAAATACATTTACGAAATGGTGGGATATTTCAGTAGTTTTTTTTTTCACACTCCCAAAACAACGGTGTTGAAAGTACCTAATATATGATGGAGCAGACATAGATTTAAAAATGTACTTTAGGGGGGATCCCTGGGTGGCTCAGCGGTTTGGTGCCAGCCTTAGGCCCAGGCTGTGATCCTGGAGTCCCGGGATCAAATCCCACATCGGGCTCCCTGCATGGAGCCTGCTTCTCCCTCTGCCTGTGTCTCTCCCTCTCTCTCTCTCTGTCTCTCATGAATAAATAAATAAAATCTTAAAAAAAATTTTAAAAAAGTACTTTAGTACCTTGCAATTGAAAGTATGTGGTCCACAGATCATCAGCATTGGGATCATCTGTAGTTTGTTAGAATGTAGAATCTTGGGTTCTACTCCAGACCTAATGAATCAAAATCTGCGTTTAAAAAAGATTTTTATATGGACACCAGAGTCTGAGAAACACTACTTTATTATCTAAATTACTATTACATAATTAGCCATAATCAGTTGGGGGAAGCAGAGAAATAGATATATGTTTTAATGGATTAAATTTCTATTGGACTGTGTGAACAATGAATAGTATTGACAGGCAACAGTCTCATTTAATCAGTTAGCTTTGTATATTCGTCATACTATATATCTCCATGTAATAATTTACTTAAGTTTGATGAACACATTGAAATTCCCATGACTTTGTCTTGGTATTCCTCTACAGTTCCAATCTCCTTCTCTTGAATAAGGATCTTTTCACTTTAGACATTGGCAATATTTCCTGTGCTTTTCAAATGAATGTCCTCAAAATCACCTCTGAAAAGCAATTTTATTCTAAGATGTTGTCTCCCTGCCATCCCACTGCACATGGGTTTGGGTGGCATATGGCAGATGGGAAAGAAAGGGAAGGGGCTGGAAAACTCTATCCATGGAAACATGGATGCCAGAGTAAACCTGCGGCACACAGGAAGAGGGTCTAGCTTGGGTGCTTACCCATTATTTACCTCGTTAATCTGAATTAAACAACTGTAAATAGTGATTCAGAGAACTTTTGCAAAATAGCAGAATATTTTATGGATGGCTATTTCCCAACAGTGCCTCTGATTCAAGAAAAGACAGTGTATTTACCAATAATTGTGAAAATATTTCTTTTCCCAAATAGTATTAATTTAGTGATCTAGTGAAATACCTTTAGGTTGATAGTTAGCAACAAGAGCTATAATATGCTTTATTTTTTTTTTAAGATTTTATTTATTTATTTATGAGAAACAGAGAGAGAGAGAGAGGCAGAGACACAGGCAGAGGGAGAAGCAGGCTCCATGCAAGGAGCCTGAAGCGGGACTCAATCCCGGGACTCCAGGATCATGCCCTGGGCCAAAGGCAGGTGCTAAACCGCTGAGCCACCCAGGGATTCCCCGTGTAATATGCTTTAGTTAGCAGAAATTATCTGCCTTTCTTGAACTTCAGTGTGCAAAAGAAGATCTGAGAATGTTGATCAGAAAAGATATTCCAAACCCTACTGAGATTCTGATTCAGTAACTTGGAGAAGGCTCAGGAATCTGCACTGAAATAAGCATCCCAGGAAATTCTGTTGTTGGTGCTAAGAATATCACATTTTGAAAAGACATTGCTCTAAGGCATTATGTTCTTAGAAATTGCTAACTTTCCTCCAATATCAGTATTATTTAAATCCCAATTGCTAGTTGTTACCAAGCCTGGTAAATTGTAGATTGATCCACTTAATCAGGCAAGCTTTCTGAAGGAGATATTAGAAAATGATTTTGTATTCACTGTAGGATTTCATATTCTAAGCATTGAAATATGCAATCCATTATATTTAATTATTGATCATGTTGCATTTTTCTAGGAAGTAAGTCAGTTTTTTTTTTTTTACAAGAAACCTATAAATTAATATCTGACTTTACTGGTGCTGGGAAGTTGTTTTTTTTTTTTTTTTTTGTTTTGTTTGTTTTTCTTAGTTACTTACCATTATAGGAAGAAAGGAAGAAGGAAGGGAAGGAGGTGAGAGGGAAGGATAAAAAGAAAATAAGTGATGTGTATTGTGAGGTGCTTCAGTGGACTGAGAAATATTGGAAGACAATTGTCCTGTTGTAAATCTGCTACATGGATCAAAATCAGGAACTTTTAATTTTGGAAGAGTGTGGAGTTTGTACCATTTCTCATGCTCAGTTTAGCAGTGAATATTTGCAATTATGACTAGCCAATGACTTCATTTCATTCCCATGTAAAATGGAGCTAAGAGAATTTCTAATATATGTGGAGATATAGAAATTTAAATATTGAGGTTGACAAATTTGAGATCTATCTGACAAATAAGGGAGAAAAATATTATTGACTTTTGTTACTTCTATTTGAGGATTTATGGTATGACCAGAAGATGATTAAATATCCTTTATGTTTCATATTACTTTATCTCTTGTTCCTAACTTTATGTTGCATCAAACAACAGCACTAAGTGTTTGCAACATTTTAGACTTTGTTATATTCCACACAGTTTATCTCCAATCGGTCATGCAGGGTTTTGTCATGCATGGGAGGTTGTCAAATCTCATTCTCTATATGTCTTTAAGAATAAAATATATTTTAGAATAAATACTTCTGTATTACCAAAGTAAAACATGGGATGCCTGGGTGGCTCAGTGGTTGAGCATCTGCCTTTGGCTCAGGTTGTGCTTCTGGGGTCCTGGGATCGAATCCCACATTGGGCTCCCCACGGGGAACCTGCTTCTTCCTCTGCCTGTGTCTCTGCCTCTCTCTACATGTCTCTCTTGAGTAAATAAATAAAATCTTTACAAAA
The DNA here is from genome assembly GCF_018345385.1 of Vulpes lagopus. Classification (NCBI taxonomy): domain Eukaryota; kingdom Metazoa; phylum Chordata; class Mammalia; order Carnivora; family Canidae; genus Vulpes; species Vulpes lagopus. Next base: position 108,839,559 of record NC_054829.1, read on the forward strand.
TTAAAACATAAATACAAGCATAATATTTAAAGTTGAACGTAAAGGATCCTTTTTAATATTATATAATATATATTATATATTTTTTATATTACTGGTGCTTTCTTGAAAACAACTTGTCAGTGTTGCAATAAAAATCATAAAATCTGAAGTATCGGGGATTTTAGTAATTCCCTCACTAGGAATTTGTCTCAGGAAATAATTAGAAACTTGCAAGATTTGTATAAGTAGGTATTGTAGCATCATTTATCAATAGCATAATAGACTTGACTATTGACCTGTAGAAACATGAGTAAACATATCATGGCATATCCATATGAGAGGAAAAGACAGCCATTTAAATTAGTATTTTCCAAAAATAACATACAAAGATTCCCATCATACAATGTAAAGAGAAAAAGAACAGGTATAAGAAAGTTAATTTTGAAAATAAAAAAAATATTTATATATACATTAAAAATTCAGATGGAAACATGTCAAAGTGAAAGTGCAACATTGATCAAATCTGGAGTATTGAATTGCAGATGATTTAAACTTTTTTTTCTTTATAGCTTCTTGTATAATGCAAAATCTCTTAATGATCTAATATTACTTTTAAAATTAGGAAGAATTTTTAAAGAAATATAACTTCAAAAATCTGTGTTGTTTTATGGGTAGCTCTGCTTAAGAACAGGTAGATGGGGTGCTCCTGGCTGGGTCAGTCTGTAGAGCATTCGATTCTTGATCTCCAGGTTGGGTCGTGGAGTTGGGCTGAGAGCTTACTTAATAAACAAAACAAAACAGAATAAACAAAAAAACCCAGGTAGATGGGCTAAGTGAACATTTAGTGTCCTTCAGTTCTATTAGCCATCTGCCCAGTCCTATTAACCAGTAACCACTGAAAGGAATTCTATCCAATTAGTAAAGGCAGAAAGAAACCATGCTTTTGTGAGTTCTATCTGTATCTCTGTGCGTATCTGCTGCCTTAAACTAATGGACTATTTATTGAGTTCAAGCTGTCCCCAAGGAAGGCTGTTTTACTTTGCTTCTATGCAAGCGTTCACTTTTTACAACTAGCTACTGAATCAAAACCAGCAGCTGGCCAACCATGCTGTCGCACAGAACAACAGCCTGAGTCCAAGATTCTCAAGAGTGAGCCTGCTCGGATATCTTGAATATGCCTGCATAAAAAAGCAGACACCACTGAGGATGGTTCTATCTTCTTCTGTTCATATGATAAATACGTAAAATTTGAAGACAAAACAAGGGCCACATCCTATTGGGTGACCTTGGGAAACTCCATTGCATTTCAGTTTATTTATCTTTAAAATAGGAATCATAATGACTTTCTCGGATTATCTCCTATAAAATATTGTAAGATAAAGGTTTCTAAACTGCAGAGTTACATGATAATATTCACCTTTTTCACATTTTTTTTCTTTTCCTTTTATATAGTGATGCTAAAGAGACAGTAAAATAGCAGCAGTCTTCCTGCTTTGCCCAGGACTCATGCCGCTTTTTAATGTGATCTCAAAATGGAGTGCAACTGGATGGCCTGATGCTATTTATTATCACCACTTAAAGTGAACCCATATGCCAGTGACATATTGAGCTGACAAGCTGTGATGTCATTGGCAGGAGCAGCACTTCCAGAAGGCGGAATTGCTGAGGATTGTTTATGACATTATCGTATGAACATATTGAATGCTGCTTGGTCAATAGTAGCAGTGGTGTCTGGGGAAATAAGGTCAAGTGAACTGAAGTACTGAGTTACTAATGATTTAGGGGTGACAGCCGTTTCGAGGCAACAGCTAGACGCAATGGATTATGTGTTCTCTTTCTAAAATTAAGCTTATGTCCCAAAGAGTTGTCAGCACTTATTTCTTTTGCCTTCAAAGAGCTTATTAATTTTGTGGTAGATGGACATTTTCCTTTTCTTTGTCAAAATAGAAAAATGCCCAGCTGTGAACCCATCCTGCTGTTTTCTTTAGCTGTTTTATTACTGAATTTATAGAACAGTATTCCTGCCTTTTTGAGAAAGGAGAAATATTATTGATGTATTTTACAATGGAGAGTATACTGTTCTGATTCTCTTTCTACCTTACTGATTATACCTTCCCTGACACCCTACCTAGATCATTCTATGACTTTTTTTTTTTTCTGGAGCCTGGTAAGGAAAGAAACTTGAGTCGGCACCACGTATTTTTAAAGCCTTAAAAACCAAAATTCATTGTCCTGTAGGTAATGGAGTTTTGATGAAGGCAGGGAGTTATGGTAATAATAATCATGGAAAGATCATGTTGGCAGGTATGTGGACTGCAGGCAGGGAGACATGTAAGGAAGTTATTAAAATCCAGATGACACATGGGGATTTCTTTAATGAGAGCATTAGTAGTCAGGGATTAGAAGGATTCAAGAAAAATTTAAGAGGTAAAATCAACAAGTATAGACTGGGTGTAAAGATGATTCCAGTTTTCTAGATTAGGTCCCTAGGGATCAAGAAGTAGCTACCAGTGCTTTTTGTCTACTTACACTGTTTCTTGAAGTTTTAATTTCCACATCTTTAAATTGCATTTACTTGTTTTTATGTTTGTTTTTTTCTTTTAGATTGTTTGATACTTGAGGACAGGAAAATGCTTTGTTTGCTTTAGGTCTCTTACTGCTCAGCACACTGCTTGGCACATTTCAAAAAATGTTTTTTAAAGGAGTCACCTTGAATATAATTATAACTGTATTTATTTTCTTTTATTTATTTAAAGATTTCTATTTGTTTATTCATGAAAGACACAGAGAGAGGCAGAGACATAGGCAGAGGGAGAAGCACGCTCCCTGCAGGGAGCCTGATGTGGGAGTCGATCCCAGGACCCTGGGATCATGCCCTGGGCTGAAGGCAGACACTCGACCACTGAACCACCCAGGTGCCCCTATAACTGTATTTCTTTTAAACATATGTTGACTTTCTTTCTCATTAATCTGAATCATTGTGTCATTATTGAAAATGATCTGATTAGGTGAAATAAATATTTCAATTGCACATGGGTCCTTGTCTTAATTGACTTTCCCTCAGTGTACCACAAATACCCAAAATATAATAAAGCAAAAATACTCAAACATAACCAAAGATGAAAACTCAAAGCTGTTTTAACTATTAATTTAAGAGAGTAGAGCCAGTTGCAAGCCCAACATTCTTAATGTCTTGCTTCTGGAGGCTGTAGTTCTAATTAACCTAAGTGTGGTCCTTCATGACTTTGGAGAATGATGAACCTGCCAATGGGTTAGCTGGACTTTAAGATTATCTCTAGAGCAAAACTGTTGATACTACTCTCCTAAGGAAGAGATTTATTTGTGGTTATCGCAGTGGAATCGTTTTCATTTCTTAAAGCAATCTGTCATTTCACGGTCAACCTAGAATGGTGGTATTTTCCATTGTTATTCTTTATCACTAGAAGACTATAAAAATCAGGAATAATAAAATCAAAGCTCCTGGGAGCCTTTTAAAACTGTTGGAAAGCGGTTTTGTTTATCAAGTACACAGTTTGGTATGCCTACTTTTCATATAGTTTTGAGAATATATGCTCAATATAATTAATATAAACTCTACTATTTATAAGATTTAGATTAAAAAAAAAGATTTAGATTTTAATCAAATTAAAGATCATTGTCTAAATTGAGCCATTACCAATTTTTATGATTATGAATTATGACTAGGCTACACAGGAAAACCAATCTCATGACTTTATACTCTTATGTGTTAGAATGTTCAAGCCTGGAATTACTATGAGTATCTGCAAGGTCATTAGAATCCCTTCAAAGGGAAAGCAAGGCATTCTGCTACTTGGAAAAATCTGTCACATCTGTAACTGGCATGGTCTGCTTCACTCATTTTTCTTAATCTGTGCCCTGTCACCTGTTGGCTAGTGAGTGACCTGCTGATTTTGTTTTCTTTATCAAACCTTCGTTTCTGTAGGACTATATTTAGAATCAGTTTCTCTATGACAGAAAGGTAAAAGGAGAGGTGAAAGAAGATGAAACCAGGGATGCTTTGAAGAGCAAATAGCAAAGATGGGACGGGAGTGGATGGACAGAGGAAAAAGACACAGGAAAGTCCCCAGTAGGGACAGTGTAGTAACCTCCACACGATCTATTATTTGTGCATTGACCATACGGACAAAATTGTATGGAAACATTTTAACCTATAAAATACATGAGCAAACTGTCCTTCAAAGGCATTACTTATATATATTATTCTTATCAGACTCCAGAAATTTATTTTGTCTACTATAAAGAAGTTGAATTTCTTTAAACAAAAACCTCAATATAGAGTTTTCACTAACTCAGAATATCTTTTTTTTAAAAGATTTTATTTATTTATTTGAGACAAAGAGAGAGCATACATGTGCATGCATGAGCAGGGAGGGGGTGGCAAGATGCAGAGAGAGGGAGAAGCAGATGCCCTGCTGAGCAGGGAGCATGTGGCAGGGCTCCATTCCTGAACCCTGAGATCATGACTGAGCTGAAGGCAGATACTTAACTGAGTCATCCAGGTGCCCCAGAATGTCTTTTCTTTTAATTAGTCCCATTAATAAGATTTTACTGCATGTATCTAGTACCACTCACCACTTTATATTTAAAAACTCAATGTTAACTGACATCAGTGAGAAGTTCCCGTAGACATTGATTGCTTTTAAGTTTGAAAGGAGTATACTTCTAAATAGTCATTAGTTCCTTCAAAGAAGATGATTCCATTCCAGGGTAACACATTCCTTGGTGCCCAGCTAGAATGATGAGGCATTTCTCCCAATTAGTAAAGCTGGCTTGCATTTAATTTAAATTAATCACTAATTGAACTATCTTGATCCTAGCAGCATGACATGTAGGACTATTTAGCAATGAAGTAGTAAGAAGCTGAGTATTTATTTATTTATTTAAAATATTTTATTTATTTATTCATGAAAGAGAGACAAAGGCAGAAGGCAAAGGATCCCTGCAGGGAGCCTGATGTGGGACTCCAGGATCATGCCCTGAGCCCAAGGCAGATGCTGAACCACTGAGCCACCCAGGCATCCCAGAAGATGAATATTTAATAGAAAGAAAGATCTGTTTTTTAATTGAAAAATTCATTATCACTGACAATTCTTGGGGAAATTTTTGCTATCATGGCAATTATTCTTAGGAGAATCTTGCCTTGCTTTTTTGCTGTAGAATCAAGGTGTTTTGATGATATGACTCTAAATAAGAATCACCTTGGGAAATAATTTCCCTTGAAGAAATTATTTAAATCACTTGTGGAGAATACTTAATAGTTGTTAGTTTAGACTTCAAATAAATTTGCATGGTAAGTGATAAAGTGTTTTTAATGATGATGAAAGATTATTTATTATTAACAAGCACAACTGGCCACTCATCTGTCAAGTCTCCATTTAGATGTTTTTTCTTCAAGGAAATCTTTTCTACCTATAATTAAGTGAACTTAATCATTACATTCTACACAAGTCCTCAATAAATATTTGCTAAAAAAAATACATGAAAACCTATATGTAATATACAAAAATTTTACTTTTTCTATTAACTTGGATTTGAATTTGCATGATTTATAATTTGCATCTAAATATGCAGCAAATATCTACAATAATTCAGCTTTATTTGCTACTAGGATGCATTACTTCTTATTTCATTAAGATTACATTTATTTTTAGATTTTTAAGAAGTTATACATATTATTAATTTAGTTAATAATTAATTTAATATCACTATTAATGATGAAATGCCCATCATTATTAAAACTTAATGAAAGATGTTTAGCTTTTTTTTTTTAAAGATTTTATTTATTTACTCATGAGAGACACACAGAGAATGAGAGAGAGAGAGAGGCAGAGGGAGAAGCAGGCTCCCTGCAGGGAGCCCGACATGGGACCTGATCCCAGGTCTTCAGGATCAAGCCCTGGGCTGAAGGCAGCGCTAAACTGCTGAGCCACTCGGGCTGCCCAGATGTTTAGCTTTAATGCACAATTTCCTCTTCCACTTTATCCATTGGGTTGATTATAAGACCAATTCACCTTCAGTATTTGAAACATACATGAGACTATTCCTCTGTTGTGGATAATTGTTTCAGTTGTGAATATTATATAAGCAATGAGAGAAAATATGGTTTAAATGTTCTGACTTAAAATACTTTGCATCTTATGAATATTATGTGCAGAATGCCTCAGTATTTTATTCCCTGTTCTCTCTTTACATTTTATATATTTAGTGCTCATTGTTGTTTCTTGAAATAAAATATCATATAAGTTCTGCCATAAATGTTGAGCCAGCTTTATAAAAGTGGTCTTGCTTAAAACTACAGAATTTGTCTGGGAGTCACACGGGAAGGTAGGAATGTGTCCGGGCAACTCTCAGATGCATGCCCTCCGCCCTTTCTTGAGAGCACGATGCATGTCTCTGTAGTTTCTCAATTCCTCTTGCAGTTAGATAGCACAAGTTACTTGCATCTGGTTTTCAACTCAATTCCCAAACAGGGTCCATGGCTATAAGGAGTGGAAAAGCAGGATTACTATTTATTCCTCTCACTGTGTAATCTATAAAACTCTCTAAGCCAAGCAAAGTCTTGTAGGCATTGAAGGTCAAAACAGCAACATAGATACGTTCATTGATAGTGCTAGTGTTGCTTGGGTAACAGGAAATCTAGACAACAGGCAGCCAGAAATCTTAATCTCATTAAAGAAACTAGCTAATAGCAAATTGGAAATATTTGATTTTGTATATCTGGTATTTTGAGTCCATTCATTTAAGGTTTTTTTTTCTTCTTAAGACTATATCTCCAAAGGATATTGAAATTTTATGCTAAGTTTAACTGATATGAGAGTTATGGCTGATATGCTTAGACTCCGGTTGGTAGAGACTCTGCTTCTCACATTGGGCTTCTGAGATCTCCCTCGGGGTTGTCATCCACCTGCCAAATGAGGAGGTGAGAATGTGGAGGATGGTGCAGGGGGTCTAAATGAGGATTGTGCAACCCTGGGAGGGGGTATATATATATGTATATATATAATCTTCCGCTTAGGTTCCATAATCTATCTTGTGGTCTAACCAAGTGAAAAAGGTGTGAGAAAATGAGGTCTTCAGGGGGGTGACCATTTTCCAAAAACAACACTTTTTCATGAAAAGGCAGCATTAGTTTTTGGTGATTCACTTCTCTACTAAGAGAGTGAATGTGAATGTGATTGCCATTTTCAAACAACAATGAAAACTGTTTTTAGAGTATGGTATTGAAAACAAGGCTATTTTTAAAAATGGAAACTAGGGGGCATCTGGGTAGCTCAGTCAGTTAAGCCTCTGACTCTTTTTTTTTTTTTAAGATTTTATTTATGTATTCATAGAGACACACACACACACACACACAGAGAGAGAGGCAGAGACACGGGCAGAGGGAGAAAAAGGTTCTATGCAGAGAGCCTGACTTAGGAATCGATCCAGGGTCTCCAGGATCACACCCTGGGTTGCAGGCGGCGCTAAACCGCTGCGCCACCAGGGCTGCCCGCCTCTGACTCTTGATTTCAGCTCAGGTCAGGATCTCAGGTCATGATCTCAGGGTTCAGCCTGAATTGGTCTCTGTGCTCTGCGGGGAGTCTGCTTGAGGATTCTCTCTCCCTCTCCCTCTGCTCCCTCTCCAACTCACTCTCTCTCTCTCTCATATAAATAAATCTAAAAAAAAAAAAAACCCAGAAACTAAATACTATTAATTTGTAATTGAGTAAGTTTAGGACTAGCAGGGTTTTAGAACTAGAGGGGTTGCTATGTCATGAAATAGAATCCCATTTAGATGATTAAGGAGATATTCTTAGATTTCAGAAATTCAGAACAGTTGTTCCCCTTTTTTACTTCTGGTGATTATTTTTAAGTGAAGAGATAAAAATCCCTCTTTCTGCAGTAGCTTAAATAAAATTGCTAAGCAGAATGATAGTTTTATTTAGAAGATATATACAACACATCCTTTTGTGTTATAATGATTATATAAATATTCTATGATGCTAAAATAAATTACTGTGATTAAGAATAACTATGTCCTCATATACTTTGCAAAGTATTTCTAGGTCTTTATGCCACTTGGGCCCCTCGATGACCCTTTGAGAAAGTTAGAATAGGTATTTTTACCTCTCCTTTTGGACAAGGAATATAATACAGAGTTGGAGTTTTTGTTTGTTTGTTTTAAGATACTCATAGAATTTAAATGGCTATCTCAAAAGCCTTTGGATTATAAAGGTTAGATGAGTGAGAACTGTAGCCATTATGATGCTGTTTTCGTGACCCATAGTGATACCTATCCAGACACCGGGAAGGACCATTATTGTAGATTTTTCAGTTTGTACAATCTATACACATGACCACAGATGCAGATAATGTGAGCATCACCAAGGTGACTGAAATGACAGATCAGCATTGCTGGTTTTTTCATTTTGCTGGTGCAGGCATATTTTGTGTATTGGCTTTTAAATATTTATAGGATAGAATTCCAAGAGTGGACAGATATTATGCGTTTTTTCTTTTAATCCACAAGGCGAAAGTCATCAAAACTGTAGCTTCAATGTATGTATTTCTAAACAAACCCAGATCTATTTCTACTATTTTCAAGAACTGCTTTTATTTCGTACAATTGACTTTTCATCCTTTATTCGTTGCCTCTTTATTGAGTTTTTATTGCCTAGATTGTTCAGTACAGAGATAAAAGACAAGGCCCCTTTACTCAAGATCACAGTCTCATGAGATACAGACCGAGAGGAAGCTGAGAATTCTTATAGTCTAATAAAGGTGAAGAAAGAAGGGAGCCTTATAAGCCCTGGGAAGAGAGGTTAACAGCCTTGGGGAGGATGGAGAATGGGTGGTGTAGAAGTGTTCTGGAGGAGGTCATATTTGAATTGATTCTGGAAGGATGAGTAAGAGTTCAAGTGGATATGTGTTGCTTTTTAAAATGTAAAATAAGTCTAAAATATTATATCCACATTTGGGCTTCAGAAAAAAATATTTAAAGGACAGCTCAGTAGAAAGTCATTAACACTGGGAAACAAAAGTAATAAAAAATACTAGGTGCTAAAGTCAGCATGAAATAAATATGGTTAGATTCATAATGAACTTGAACTTATTATGTACTTCCTCACGTATAGTGACCTACATATATTTCTTTATTTGTAAAGTTTATCCTTTTCTTTAACTCTGTCCCTGTTCTGACTCTAGTTATCCTAAATGAAATATGTCCATACACCCACTGTGAGGCACTTATTATATGTATTTTTTTCCATAAGTATATAAATATTATGTATGTTAGTTGATTATTTATGCCTAGTTTCATTGTATCAGCCCTCATCTTTCATAGATTTCTGTAGCACTTACATTTCTGTGGGTTTTTTTTTTTTTTTCATTATTCCCAGGGCAATATAGATTGCCTACCTAGATGTCATCCATGTTTGCAAATTTTGACTTTGTATGTGAAAACAAAAACCTTTATCTAATTTTCTTTTAAGAGAGATAAATTCTTATCTTCTGAAACAGTTTATTAGGAGTGCTGCATGACTGTAGGAGAGAAAGAGAAAGATAGAAAGTCTGGTCTGGTCATTAAGATAAAGCACAGTCAAATTTGAGTTGTCCACAGTGAGCAATGATGAACTTCTTGCTGTTCTTGACTTTCTTGAACCCAAAATGCTCCATGTTTTCTACAATCTTCACATCCTCTTTCACTTTGCCCAAGACCTTATGCTTGCCATCAACCACACAGTCTTAGCAGTGCAGGTGAAAAACTGGGAATCATTTGTATTGGGTTTAGTATTTGCTGTGGGCAAGATGCCAGGACCTACATGTTTTGGGATAAAGTTCTCATCAGCAAATTTCTCCCCATGGATAGACTTGCTACTAGTGCCATTATGGTGTGTGAAATCACCACCTTGACACATAAATTCCCAAATAATTCCGTGAAATGTGGAACCTTTATAACCAAATCCCAGTGTTCGGAATGCAAAAGGTTTCTGCAGTCTTTGGAACTTTGCAAATAGTGTGAAGGCGATGCAACCTAAGGGCTTGTCCTTGACTGCAATGTTCAAGAACAGGGTGGATTGACCTTGGCTGGGTGGCAGCATTGTTGGTGGCATCTGCAAAACCTCATTGGTCCTCTTTTTGAAGATTGAAGTGCTTCTAGAATTACCCGAATAGCATCATATGCTGTCTATAAGAAATCAGAAACCATGAATGTTTTTTTACTGGGTATGTATAAATTCCTGTGTCAGCTATCTCTTAATGCTCTTCATTATAATAAGTACTGTGGCGAACTAGTAATGTTTTGGGAACTGCAGGCTGTGTAGAGCTCAGAGACTCTGGAGTTCTCCAGAGGAGGAGGCATCTCCCTGAGAGGCACAATTGAGTCACTGGGAGTTTTCATAGGCGCCTTTCTGGCTATGTGAGAGGGCCTTCATTAGTATTAGCATTAGCATCATGCTTCATTTTCTTTTTAAATTTTTTTTATTTTTAATTTGTTTTTATTGAAGTTCGATATGCCAACATATAAAAAATACAGAACGCTTCATGAATTTGCATGTCATCCTTGTGCAGGGGCCATGCTAATCTTCTCTGTTCGTTCCAATTTTAGTATATGTGCTGCCAAAGCAAGCACCATCCTTTATTTTCAAACATAATTTTAAAGTGGAAGTGTTTACCTGTGTAAGGAAGGATTTAAAGCACACCATCATGAACAATTGGCCTCACAGTTCTAAAAGCATGATCATAGTCTTGTTTTAATGGATTTCATGTAACAAAGCTCAAAAACCTCGGAATATTAATCTTTTACAAAATGGTATTTAGAAAAGAAGAACATTGTATGTCTCCAAAAGACACTGAAACAGAAGTCAAATGACCTGATCTGGAAAGGAAACTAACATTTATCTGCATATGGGCCTTTACCTCTGCTGGTGGAACACAGTATAGTTCATTGACCTGCTACAATTGTTACACAGACATAATTAGCACCATACTATACAAATGTGTAAACTGAGGCCCAGAGAAGTTGGGTGACTGTATCCCGAATTGGAATACAGGCTTTTCTGGCTCTCCTATGTATGGTGTCACCTATCAGTTCTGCTTAAATGCATCATTTGATCTTTCTCAGCTATAGTTCTCATAGTTAATTATCACAGCGTAATGAACTACCCCAACACTTAATGCTTAAAACAACAATAATTTAAATTCTCTCATGCTCCACTAGACTCCATTAGCTTTCTTATAGTGTAGTCTCAGGACAGCATTCCAAGAAGGTGAAAATGGAAGTTGTAGGATGTCTTAAGGACTAGGCTCTAGAAGCCACATGGTGCCACTTCACCACGTTCTTTTAGTCCAAGCAAGTCATAAGGCCATCCCAGGTTCAACAGGTGGAAAATAGATTTTATCTCTTGTGGGAGGAATTGCAAATATTCTATGACCAACTTAATCAGCCACTATTCTTTTCCGATTTTGCTGTTTAAGATGTATTATGTTGCAGTATTACCAAAGCATTTAAAAATGTTAGAATGCAGATTTAGATTCTTAAATGTGTCTTCTAATTTTGTCCTACTTTATCACTGTGAAGGAGCTATTTGAAAGAAGAAAATGAGTGTGAAGGTACCTTGAAAGCCTATAAATAGAACCCTCTGTAAGCTAAGGTGTTATTAAGATTTATAGAAGATGCTGGGATTTATAGTTGAAAGGCATTTTTAATAGATTAAAAATAAATGAAAGAGAGATTTGAAACAAAATCTAGTTCATAGGGCATAGAAATTTTCCTCAAGACTCGGAAGCATTGTTGGTTTTTTGAAATGTAATAAAATGTGATTTTTAAAAATTAAATGTTTTGTTGCTTGTGTGTGTAGAATCAAGCAACGAGTAAAAGTTGTGTGAAGTCAAAGTCTTGCCATCTTTTGGGTAGTTAATAGTATTAGACCCAGATACTCCCACACCAAGAAGTCTGTGGAATCATATTATGGACATGGGATCATCCTGCCTAATGCAGAAATGCCAGATAACTCAATCCCAATTCCTCTTTCTAAAATCTAATTCCTTTTGGCATCTCAAAATATTGTTGCAGTGTGCAAAAATGAGTTCTAAAATGAGAAACCGCAATGGTGCTACAAAAAAGATATGGGATTTCTTTTCTAAGGGAGGGCTGAGTGAGATGTTGGGACTTTATTTAGGAAGAAGTTCTTAAAAATTAACAACCTTCAGAGATGCAGATTTCCAATTAGGGAATGAAGAAGTCATGAGAATAAAAGGTACAGCATAGGGAATATAGTGAATGGTATTGCAATAGCATTGCATGGTGACAAATGGTGGTGAGCATAGCACAATTGTGAGCATAGCATAATGTATACAGTTATTGAATCACTATATTTTATGTCTGGAATTAATGTTAAATTGTGTTTCAACTGTGGTCAAATTGAAAAAATGTATTGATGTGTCAAAAAGGATTTATAAGCTGGTCACCATGACCCTACTTCCCATACTCACATAAGCTGCTTGCCTGTGTGAGGCATTGAGTTTGAAATGGTGACAGAATTATGGCTGAACAGAGCCAAACTCCCTGATGTTTAATAACTAAAGAATCTGGGGGCTGCTACTGGGCATATCAATGGTACATTAGTGACAAAGAGTGGAGACTCTCTGGTGTCAGGGTGCAAAGTGAAGAGATGAACGTAAGAGTTCATGTATCTGCCTCCTGATCAAGCTCTGAATAAGTGATACAGATTCGGTCTGTCTACGAACCATACCATAAAAGCCGATTTGGGCAGTAATACTTTAGCACAGATTGCACCTGCTGCTCTTAAAATGCTGCTTATCAGGCATCTTTAGGAGCATTATATTGATATCCAGTCCAAGACAGCCTGAAATTTTGACTTCTCTCAATATTTCTGTAACTGGTTGATGGGCATTAAGGAGGGCACATGATGTAATGAGCAGTGGATGTTATATAAGACTGATGAATTACTGACCTCTACCTCTGAAACCAGTAATATGTTATATGTTAATTGAGTTTAAATAAAAAATATTCCTGTAAAACTACTTCAAAGAATGGAGAAGAAGAATTATAACTCCAAACTGCGTTGAATTCCAAATTCAGAAATTAAGGCAAACTGAAGAGTAGTCCAATTCTTTGATCGAATTTTGGGTTGGTATGGTCTTTATAAGATGTAACACTTTATCTATATATATATTTTAAAGGTTGTGAATTTTATTGTGTTTATCATTGTTAACTTTTTCTCAGAGTGAAGTTATGATTTTCACACCAGCTGGCAACTTTAAGATTGATTAGGAAGAAAAATTATCAAATGATGGTAGTTCAACTTTCTGAAACAAAGAGATGAAATAGATGAACATGGATAATTTTGAAAATTGTCCAAATTAGCTTTAAATAATAGTAGCTAACATTATTGAGTGCTTATTATGTGCCAATATTTTAAGAATTCCACATTAATTAACTAATTTATCCCTATTAGACAGCCCAGCTTTATAGATGAGGAAATTGCAGCATAGGGAGGAAATAAAACTTTGTCTAGATTCACAGAGAATCTAGACAAACTGTTTCTGGCAGTTTTATTTCCATGTCTGCTCTTATTTTTTTAAAGATATGTGTATATATATTTTTAAAGATTTTATTTATTTATTCATGAGAGACACAGAGAAGCAGAGACACAGGCAGAGAGAGAAGCAGGCTCTCTTGTGGGGAGACCGATGTGGGACTCGATCCCAGGACTGCAGGATCATGATCTAAGCCCAAAGTGGACGCTCAATTGCTGAGCCACCCAGGTGTTTCACCATGTCTGGTCTTAATCATTCTCTTCTACCATCTCTTGGCTTATCTCTGTCAGACATGCATCCAATCTCCAATGGATTTCCCAAAGGCCTGGGTAATGGATTTTGTAGAATTGTCAAAACCCAATTATTATGCATATGTTATCTTAATCTATACGAATTTGTGATAAGGTGTTCAGATGGCTGCTGTTTTGTGGCACTAGGTTGGGTACTTTTAGAAGCTTTAGAAAATCTTTCAGGTTATTAAATTACCATTTCAGCCACAAATATATGCTTTAATTCTCTATAAGCTTTCAGGTTATTAAATTACCGTTTCAGCCACAAATATATGCTTTAATTCTCTATATTTAGTCCCAAACTCATTATTTGTACAAGAAATAATTTGCTATTTTGAAATTCTGCTCATTATGTAATAGTATTGACACATTCATTGAAGCTTCAGATAAAAGTCTTCTGTCCTCTCTTCTATCACCTTATTGTCCAGGCACTATGTGAGCACACTGGCTGAATTATCACAGGCATGCAACAAATCTTCACTGAATGAAAGACAGTGACTTCACCCTAATTGTTCTTCATTTGAAAATTCACTGAAATTTGTTGCTTCCTTTTTTTAGTAATAGAGCTTGTAGCAAAAATGTCAACTCTATGATAACAAGAACTTAGGTGTTTGGAATTCACTGTGATTCTTCTTTGATGAAAATCTGTCTCAAATTCATAATTAATTCAGCCAGTGTTTATGTTGGACCCGAGTGTATAATGAAACTTTCATAAATGAATAGAACTTCTTGAGCTTCCTTTGTTGGTTGTTTTTGTTTCTCTTTTCAATTAATGATGATAAATTTTCCTGGTGAACATATGGCCAACATACTAAATAAACGTGTGTGTGTGTGTGTGTGTGTGTGTGTGTGTATGTGTCTTAAAGATTTAATTTATTTATTTGAGACAGAGAGTGCACATGAGAGGGGGCAGGGTGCAGAGAGGAGGGGGAGGGGGGAGCAGACTCCTCACTGAGTGGGAAGCTGGATGCTGGGCTCAAACCCAGGACTCAGAAATCATGACTTAAGCCAAAGGTAGACACCTGACTGACTGAGCCACCCAGGTGCCCCACATTAAATAAATATTTAAATTAAATTGGAATTGAAGTAATTGCAAATCAAAGTCATTTTCTCTGCTTATTCTAATATATCTGCAAGTCATATCCTATTGAATTCCTCTGTGATTTAAAAAGAATAGTTTCTTAAAAAGTAGAGGAATGCTATTTTGCTTAATCATTAGATTAGTAAAAAAGTAGACTTATCAACCTATCTTTGAGGCAACGACTTAAAGTCATTAGAAAAGATACGGTCTTGAAGGAATCTCATTTATGTAAAGTTTACAAGTTTGGACATTTAACTGGAAACCTTTGATTATGTATTCAAAACAATTACTTCAGCACCAAGAGGACCAGAAAGAATTTATTGCCATGGAGAGCACTGTATTGCTCTCGTATATAATATAAAGTTAAAACTGCAGTGGATCTCAGTTATCTTCTATTTCTCAGCAACTTTTAAAGATATGATTGATATAGATATTTAGTGTAGGGTACAGTTGGATGTTTTGACATATATGTAAGCCAAAAAGCCATCACCACATTGAGAGAATCAACATATTTAGTGATCTTTGGATGGATGGTGGTATTTGAGATATCAGAACCAGATTCCATTTTTTCTCCAGCAAAAATTTTACTACTGAGTTGAATTTTAACATTAAAGTGAGATTTGTCTGCATTTATTTGTGTTTAGTCACAAAGCACTGATTTCTAACTAGAGTAGATATATTCATTTTTAAATTCGGGGTGTGGCTGGAGTATAAACTGTAGCATGACTGGCCTCCAGTGGTGTCTTTGAAGAATAGCACTGCTACGAGATTCAAAGAGGCAAGATTTTAGCAAAGAGCCATCACACGTTAGCTAAGATCCTATGCACTAATCGGCAGGGCTGGTGAAATGGAATATCTATGATGGGAGGTGGGAACTATTTTCCTCTAATCTCAGGATTCCCTCGTATGGAAAAAGTGTTCTGATGCTAGCTGATGCTTTAATGCAATTGTTGCTCACAACTTTTTGATAGAGGAAGAATTACACTGCTTTTCATTTTCTAAGAGAAGACACTTAATTCTCTCTGGCTATCTTTTCTCTACCCTGCTGATACTTCCTCAATATATATATTTATTAGAGGTGCCTGGGTGGCTCGGTCATGCCTTCAGCTCAGGTCATGATCCCGCAGTCTCCCTGCTCAGTGGGGAGTCTGCTTCTTCCTCTCCCTCTGCTTCCACCCCAGCTTGTGCTCTCTCTCTCTCTCACTCATTCTCTCTCTCAAATAAATAAATCTATCTATCTATCTATCATCTATCTATATCTATCCATCTTTATTATATTACCTGTTTTTTGTTTTTTTCTTACAGCTTTTAATTTTGGTTAAATACTCCAAGAACTCTGAAATTGTACCTGTATATGTAAACATCATTGATCTACATAACAATGGCATTGTTAATTTGAAGTGATTTTAATGATGAACGTAGGTAACCAGGAGATTTGCTTGTGATTAGTATCAGGCAGGAAGACAAGCAGTATTCAGTATTCAGATTTTAAATGATTATTTTTTAGCATGTCCTTTCTTGATAGTATTTCTATTATTCTATTGTCCACAGCAGTAGAAAAGAGGAATCATAAATAAAATGAGGGAAACCAGGGAAAGGGTCTAGGTTAAAATAAGCGAAGCAGATATTGTGTTTTTCTGGTTGTAAGTGTAATAATAATTAGTCTATAGAAAATTAAATCCTCCAGCATAGGAAAAAGAGAACTTCAAATACTTGGATTGGTCAGGGCCAGTTATGAGTTAGGCATGAGTATCTGTAGCCCACTTAGGTTTTTTCTCAGACTTTTCTACTCACCTCCTCCAGGCCACCATCACTACATACCTTTCTCCTTCTGATTTCTGGCTGAGGGCAGGAACTCTGGAATATTTATTTTTGCCTAGTATCTCATCTAAATAGATTTCTACTGTACCTCTCATTGTCTGTGTATGCTTATATTTATGTTCTTCTATGGTTTTTGTACATGTGGGTTTGTATTAGGTAAGTGTAATTCAGGCAATGGCAGATGGAGACCATATCCAGATGTCCAAATTTTCTTAGGTCTCTTCAGCCATGAATCCAAATAAAGTTAGTTTAATAGTCACATGTCTTCTTTTATGCATATCAGCATCTCAATCTCCTGAAAAGCCAGCTCTTCTTGTTCCATTTACTACTCTTGTATTTCTTTTTTGGAGGGGGCCTCTCCAGGTGGGGTCTAACGTGTGCTCATGAACAAGTCATGTGAACTATCTTATCAGCTGCCATAGAGTGCCTGAACACATTGTCCCTTTTCTTCCACTGCCTAGTCCTCTATCACCAGGCTCCACTGAGTCACCAGCACTCCGGTGCCAAAGATACATGTTATCTGATTGGAGTTCATTCCCCATTATGTTATGTTGAAGGGTGTAATGTTGCTTGTGTCCCAGTGCCTTACAAAATCCATCCTAATTCTTTGAATAAGGTTCAAATATGAGGAAGATTTGGGAGCTGATAAGGAGTTAAATGTCTGTGACAGCAGCCAGCTCTTCCTGTTTTATGAAGAAGACCTTGTTACTACATGAATCTCCTGTGATTTGATCCTCTTTCCATTTGGATGAGTTCTTTACCAAAAGGCTCCCTGGTCTCTTTATTAATTAGGATTAATTGATTAAATAATTGATTTGCCATTAGAACCAGTGAAGATCCACAGCAACAGTGGCTTAAATGAGTTGGAAGTTCATTTCTCTCTCATCAAATAAATCGAGACATGAATAATCTGGGGCTGGTATGGTACGCACTTGACTGGGTCAGGAATCTAGGGTTCACCTATCTTTTGCTCTGCCATTCTCACCATGAGATTTCTACCTCATAGCCTGAACTGATGGCTCAAGATCTAACCATTATGTCCAGCAGAGTGGAGAAAGGGAGGGCATGCTTTGTCTTTAAGGACAATTTCAAAAGTTGCAAGCAACTTTTTAAAAAATCCTATTGGTCATCACAGAGTTATGTGATCACACCTGGCTTCTGATGAGGCTGGAAAATATAGCCTTCTACTATGCAACCACATGTCCAATTATTATCATGGTGATTTTATCAAAGCAAGAAAGGAGAACAGCTACTAAGGAAAGACAATTGGATTTTTTCACAGTACCATTCAAATAGATTTCTGGAACACCCAGCCTACCAGTCAACCTTAGACCAAACCAGTATTAATTGCTTTTAAGGCCATCATAGGCTATTTTATTTGGTCCTCTGTATGACAAATTATTACCACTCCTTTAATTTCTCTTCTGGCTAAGGTTGTCTGTTAATTCTTTTTAAAAAATTGTCCAGTGCACTTTTCCTTTTCCTTTTATCTCATTGGATTAGCTTAAAGTGAGACACTCATTCTCTGTGCTGTGCTGGAATTATCTATATGATGTGATTAATTACCTGACTCTGCTCTTTGTACCAAATTGTGTCAGATGGCATGCTTTGATGACAAGTATTCATTCCCTTGATAACAAAATGAGATAAAGAAATAACAAAAAAGCCAAGCTATAGACCAATATCTGTCATGAAAATAGATGTGAAACTTCTCAATAAAATACTAGCAAAGAGAATGTATAAGAAAGATTTGTACATCATGACTGGCATTTATTCTAGATAGACATGTTAGGTTCAACATTAAAAAAAATCAATTAGACCAACAAGGTAAAGAAGAAAAATCACATGTAGAAAAAACATTTGACAAAGTGCAATATCAAGTTTTGTTTTGTTTTGTTTTTAAGTAAGTTCTACTCCCAACATTGGGCTCAAACTCACAACCTCAAGATCAAGAGTCACATGCTCCACTTACTAAGGCAGCCAGGCACTCCCAATATCAAGTTTTAATATATATATATATATATATATATATTATATATATATTACCTATATATATATATATACCATATATATATAACAGCAAACTAACAATAGAGGAAACTTACTCAGCTTGATAATGAACATATACCAAAAAAAAGAACATATACAAAAAACCTACAGCTAGCATTATATTAAATGGTGAGAAATTAAATGCTTTCCCCTGAGACTGAGAAGAGACAAGAATGTTCCCTCTCACTTTTCTTATTCTGCCTCACAGGGGAAGCTTAGTTAATACAAAAAGACAAGAAAAGGAATGTATAAAAATATTGGGGGAAAGAAATAGAAAGATGGCAAATACACATGTTAAAATATGCTGGACATAGTAAATTTAAGGAATTGCAAGTTAAAATAACGAGACACCATTGTACACCTATTGGAATTATTGAAATCCAAAAAAAACCCCCCAAAACTTGATACTATCAAATACTGGTAAAGATGTGGAGTAATAAGGACCCTTATTTATTACTGTGGGAATGCCAGTGGCACGGTCACTTGGGAAGTCAGTTTGACAGTTTCTTAGCAAAGCTAAACATAGTTTTACCATGCAATCCAGCAGTTGTGTTCCTGGGTATTCACCCAAGTGAGATGAAAACTTCTGTCCACACAAAAACTGCACGTTTATAGCAGCTTTAATCATAATTATGCAAAACCTGAAACAATCAAGATGTCCCTTAATATGTGAATGGATAAGTGAACTGTGTTGATCTGTGTAATGGAACACTATTCAGTGATCAAAAGAAATGAACTCTCAAGTGACGAAAAAGACATAGAGGAGTTATATAGAGTTATATATATATATTTATTTATTTATTGTAGTTCAATTTGCCAACATATAGTATAACACCCAGTGCTCATCCTGTCAAGTGCCCTCCTCAGTGCCCATCACCCAGTCACCCCATCCCCCCGCCCACCTCCCCTTCCACTACCCCTTGTTCGTTTCCCAGAGTTAGGAGTCTCTCATGGTTTGTCGCCCTCTCTAATTTTTCCCACTCAGTTCCCCTCCTTTCCCTTATAATCCCTTTCACTATTTCATATATCCCCGGATGAGTTAAACCATACGATGATTGTCCTTCTCCAATTGACTTACTTCACTCAGCATAATACCCTCCAGTTCCATACACATCGAAGCAAATGGGGGGGTATTTGTCCTTTCTGATGGATGAGTAATATTCCATTGTGTATATAGACCACGTCTTCTTCATCCATTCATCTGTTGATGGACACTGAGGCTCCTTACACAGTTTGGCTATTGTGGACATTGCTGCTATGAACATGGAAGAATTTTAAATGCATATTGCTGAGTGAAAGAACCAAGACTGAAAAGACTTCATGCTATTTGATTCCAACTATATGCCATTCTGGAAAAGGCAACAGTATAGAGATAATAGAAAGATCAGTGTTTGTCAGGGTTTCTGTGCTGAGATGGAAGAGTGATAGGTGAAGCATGGAGATATTTAAGATGGTGAAACTATTTTGTACGATCCTTTAATGTTGGATACCTGACTGACATCTCACATTATTTCCCCCTATACTTCTAAGTTTTCTCCTCTTTGGATCAAAAGAAAAGGATGTTAAAAAAAAGAAAAGAAAAAAGAAAAGGATGTTGCAGAGAGAGGGGAGGTAGAGGACAAAAGAAAAAGTTAATACAACAGACATGCAACATCTAATTACGTTGTTCTGTTCTTCACAGAATTACTTTTCCTTCCTGTTACATTTACCTAAGTTACTTGCCTTCATCTACTTAGAAAATTCAATTATAAAATATCTGTTTAATATCTGAATTGTCTGAAATTCAGTAGGGACCCGAGGGGAACTTTTCATCAAACCCATGTAAATACACCCTTGTTTTGTCTACTCCTGGTGTAATTAAATCACAAATGGGGCTTTTTTGTATTGCTGTAATCCATAACATAAAATGCAATTGACCTTAGTGTGAAACACAAATACTGTGATACTGCTTTTTTTTTTAAGATTTTATTTATTTATTCATCAGAGACACGGAGAGAGGTAGAGACATAGGCAGAGGGAGAAGCAGGTTCCTTGCAGGGAGCCCAATGCGGGACTCAATCCCAGGACCCCAGGATCACGACCTGAGCCAAAGGCAGTTGCTCAACCACTGAGCTACCCAGGCATCCCAAACAGCAACTGTTAAAAATAGTGTTATCTAAGACTATAGAGTTCTTCGAAGTGGAAAATGATTTTTTGAAATAAAGGGAAATATTAGTGATTTTTTGAAATAAAGGGAAATATTAAATTTTTGAAAAGTAGTCAAATGTTGCTCTAGTATACATCACGATGAATTTATTGTAAGTGGCTAAAATAATGGAGAATCCGGCTTAGCACTAAGGAAAATCCAGCTGAAATATGTGCTTAGTACTTTTGAAGCACCTAGGATCTCTGGAAATGCATTACCGAATACTATTTGTACATTGAATGATTCATCAACATTCAGGAGGACAAGCTTTTATTGTCAGTGTTTTAAAAGTCAGCTATATGGAGTTGATAGAGTATATACGTTAGTCATTTTTCAGGAAATGGAGTATGCGTGTAAATCTAGATGTTTAGGGGCAGCCCTGGTGGCTCAGTGGTTTGGCACCACCTTCGGCCTAGGGCGGGATCCTGGAGTCCCAGGATCGAGTCCCATGTCGGGCTCTGCCTGTGTCTCCCTCTGCCTGTGTCTCTGCCTCTCTCTCTATGTCTTTCGTGAATAAATAGGTAAAATCTTTAAAAAAAAAATCTAGATGTTTATTTAAATCTAAAACAAGAGGAAGATAAGCCTAGCTTTGTTGTAAAAGACTAATATTTGAATTGTAGCAAGTTAAAAAAAATTAGTTGTTCTTTTTGTACTCTTCCTCCATGCCTCTCATTCTTTCCCTCTGAAGACACACAAACTGCTTACCCAGGCAGTAATTTTTAAAATAGCAATGATCTCGGAAAACTGGGGTTTTGTAGTATTTGATAGTGTTAGAACAGGCTGAAGGGTAAATCTTCTTTGTCCACATTATCATTCTCCAGTCTGTTTCTCTTTTCAATATTAAGTTAGGAGTATAACCTCTACTTAATAATGTTCTTGTTCCCTCAGTGAAATACCACAATCCTTTTTTTTTTCAAAGTTAAATGCTGTGTGTGTGTGTGTGTGTGTGTGTGTGTGTGTGTGTGTAAGAGAGAGAGAGAGACAGAACAGAGAGACAGAGAAACAGAGATTTTGATGGAGATGTGGTGGGAATTCTGGGTTGGGAAAAGGGGTAGAAAAAGAAAGGAGTTTTTGCTCTTTTAAGAATTTTGGCAGACTTCATCACACTAAGAACTTTACAAATCTGGACAGTTGCTTTGAAGAAAAGAATTGTGAAAAATGTGTAATTAAGAAATAATTGAAAGAGAAGATAGGATCAAAAAAAAAAAAAAAGGACGGCAAGTGAAGTATGTCTGTTACTTAAAATTAGTAAAATAGAGAGAGGCCTGGCTGGCTCAGTCAGTTAAGCATCTGCCTTCGGCTCACACCATGATCTCAGGGTCTTGAGATTGAGCCCCACAGCAAGAAGTCTGCTTCTCCCTCTCCCTTTGCCCCTCCCCCTGCTTGTGCTCTCTCTTAATAAGATAAAATCTTAAAAAAGAAACCCCACAATCCTTCAAAAATAAATAAAATAAATTTAGTAAAATAAAATATAATGGGTGAGGGTGGAAAAACCTAATATTGGAAAAGTGTAGTATTGTTACTGGATAGAGAACCAGTTCTGAGCTGAGCTCAAGTTTGGCTACTTGCCACTTGAAAATCAATACTCAAGAGACAAGTGATGGTAGGAAAGAAAAGGTTGCTTTATCCAGAGAGCTAGCAGCCTGGGGAGATTTTAGACTGCTATTCAAAGACCCTCTTCTACACCTAGATGAGGCTGGAGGGTCTTAAAGGGGGAAGGTGCAGAAAAAGGGAAGGGGGCCTATGTTCAGGAGATGCAGGTACCCAGGCTAGTTGCTTGTTGATATGATCCTGAACAGACATGCTATTCTCCGGGGCAGCTGTGTTTGGATTGTAGTCAGGGCTTATCTTCTGGGAAGGTCTGGTCCTTCACTCTTCAAGGCCACTGGTCTGCAAATTTCAAGGCATGTAGGTTATTTCTGCTGCAGACTTAGGTCTGTAAGGGACTTAGGTCACAAGCAAGGAGTACATAAGCTTGAAGCAAGCTTAACTCAAGACTAGTTGGAGTGGGACGCCAGGGTGAGTCAGAGATTGAGCGTCTGCTTTTGGCTCAGGTTGTGATCCTAGGATCCTGAGATCAAGTTCTTCATCGGGCTCCCCACAGGGAGCCTACTTCTTTCTCTGCCTATGTCTCTACCTCTCTCTCTGTGTCTCTCATGAATAAATAAACAAATCTAAAAAGAATTTCTTAGAAAAGAAAACAACAGTAGGAGTGCTGTTATAGGGTCTTGGGACCCCTCCTGGCAGTGTCTAATTAAGGACAATGAACAGCAAACATAGGAAGTAGCTAGACTCCAAATACTCAATGATTGGGGTGTTCATAGAAAATGGCCCCAGGAAATAGGTAATAATCCACCCAAATTGAGAAAGTCTAATGGACATGACAGCAGTGTCCCAGCAGGCAGGTAGAGTGGAAACAGAAATTCAGGAGAGGTTTGGCGATTCAGTAGAATTATGAACAGTTGGTAAACAGGTAAATCTTGTCAGTAGGTAGCACTTCTGAAGTCCTACACATTTTAGCAACCCAGTTAGGGATTAAATTTAACATCAAAGCGTAGACACAGTTATCTAAAATGAAATGTGAAATGAATTGATCCTACATTTTGGCAAACTGGAAAGGAATTCCTCAATCCCTTTTTGCCTCAAGATAGGATTAGCAGAATTTGGAAGTGTGTATCAAATGGCCAGTATCGTGAGTGTGTGGAAGTTGAAGAGACTGTGAACCAGGCAAAACTTTATCAATGGTTTAGGAAGCAGCAGGGACAGAAGTGAGGCATATGCAGAGAGGGCTGAAAATAAGGAGTTGTTTTTTTTTTTTTTTTTAATTTTATTTATTTTTTATTTTTTTTTGAAAATAAGGAGTTTTAAGTGAAACACAGGAAGATGGGATTTTGAAAAGATCAGATATGTGAAGTAAAATTAATGATTGACCCAGGATCTTGAGACTTTTTCAAGACTCAGTCATTTTAAGGCTTACCATTGAGGTTTTCAAACACAAATCAAATACTTTTCCAATTGGGATTGGTATAAGCATGAAGGGTCCGTTTGTAAAACAATTTTTGTAAAGATAATAATATTCTAGGACATGCTTCAGAAATTTTATATCCATATTAAGAGTTGAATACTGTAGAGTGATTCTGCCTTTGTATTGAGAAATTTTCTTACACTAAACAAAATGCCTGGGTGCCTGGGCAGCTCAATCAGTTAAACTTCTGCCTTTGGCTCAGTTCATGATCTTAAGATCTTGGGATTGAGAACCAGTTCTGAACTCAAGTTCAGCCAGCGAGAAGCCTGATTTTCCCTCTCTCTCTGCCCTCCCCTTGCTGGTACTTACTGTCTTTCTTTCTCAAATAAATAAAATCTTAAAAAAAAAACCAAACCTGATCATACTGTACTACTCAAATGTCCGTAAGACTAGAACTGACTTAATGCATATTAGTGTATAGTTTGAGACTATATTAGCAAATGATTTTTAATATTAATTATGAATATTGTAATCTAGCCTAGAATGAGGTTAAGAGAAATACCAACTAGGGATTTGACAACTGAGAACTCAAAATATCTTTTGTGCTCAAATTGTACTTTGTTTCAATTTCTATTTTTATTAAAAAGAATCCTGCACAATATTTGAATTTATAATCTGCGTTAGATTCTTCTAGTTTAATGCTACGTTGTATGGCTTGGCATAAAGGATATTTCCTGTCTTTCTGTAAAACAGAAAAATATCCATTAAACTACAATTTAAAATATAGGTAGCAAGCAGTAGAGTAGTCCTCTAAATCTCGTGAAACATTGAGTTCCTCAAATAGTACTTTCCTGTAACAAGATTTAATCTCTCTCATCCAGCAGAGGGCTATCATACTCCATTACTTTCCATTTACACACACACACACACACACACACACACACACACACACACGACAGCATATAGTTTATTTTACTCTTCTGTTTTGTTTTGTTTTCTTTTTTTCTAAGCAGTAAGTTTTTCTCAAAATGGAGATTATTAGGGAGCCTAGGTGCCACAATCCGTTTAGTGTCTGACTCTTAGGTTTCGCTCAGGTAATGATCTCAGGGTAGTGAGATTGAGTCTCGTGTAGGCTCCATGCTCAGCACAGAGCCTGTTTGGGATTCTCTTTCCCTCTCCCTCTACCACACCCTGTGAACACTCTCTCTCATAAACAAATAAATCTTTAAAAAATGGAGATTATCAATATGTAAAGGAGATATATCTGCAGCTGCTCTAATTGCAGAAGGGGTCGGAACTGTCTCTGCAAAAACCCCAGCAAGCTGTCGAGGATAATGGAAACTCTCCACTCTGATCTATCCATAATTACTCTTCCAAATTCAAAGTCAGCTCTTCTTGA
Organism: Vulpes lagopus; assembly: GCF_018345385.1. NCBI lineage: Eukaryota > Metazoa > Chordata > Mammalia > Carnivora > Canidae > Vulpes > Vulpes lagopus. The sequence goes on from NC_054829.1 coordinate 108,864,909, forward strand.
GTAGAGTTGTAAATATTTTTCCTCTGTAAAAATCCAAATGCTGACACTGCAGAGAAAATACTTAAGCAGAATAATGTCCAAGTTATGGAAGTTCATTGTAATTCCTACTATGTGGTTGTATGTCTTTTTTGCTTTTATTATGTTTAGGAAAGATGGCATTTTATCTACAATCTTATGAGTGAATAAAGTATTTATTTTAATAAATTTTCTTCACAGTATTTCATAGGTGTGCCACATTGATGTACTGGTTGATTGTGTCCTTCTATATCTATTACGGTAATGGAGCCAGTTTTGCCTTCTACTAAAACTGAATTTTAGGGGTTAATTATAAAAGAGTGAAAAAGTATTCCATCTCCAGACTCTTTATTACTTTGCCTTAGTAATAAATCCATTGGCAGAAGAACTTCTTATAGAGCCTTCCCTTTGGAATGATGCCTGCTTGGTGGTCTAATCGTAATTGTTCTTTGTTTGTTTTTTCCATTCAAAGCAAAGCTTTTACATGGTGTCCCTTTATTTGTATTGAGGCCTGGTACTGATTTCACTTAAGTAAAATGAGCATAAAGAGCTGTGTTATCATGGGGTTAATAAATACTCTCTCGGGCCCATATTTTTTTAAAATAAAATTTATTTATTTATTGGAGGAGAAAGGGCAGTGGGAGTGAATCTTCAGACTCCTCACTGAGCATAGAGCTCTCTGAGCTCTCAGGTACATACTTTGTCTTAGTCTATTCAGGCTGCTATAACAAATCCTATAGACTGAGCAGTTTGTAAACAATAGAAGTTTATCTCTCAGAGCTCTGGAGCCTGGAAATCCAAGATCGGGGTGCTAACATGGTCAGGTGAAATGAGGGCTCTCTTCCAGGTGGCTGACTTCTTGTATCCGAACATGGTGGAAAGGAGGTAGGGAGCTCTGTGAGGTCTCTTTTATAAAGATATGAATCTCATTCATGGCCTAATCACTTCCTAAAGGACTTCTACTAATATCATTCTAATGCATTTGGCATTATGATTTCAATGTATGAATTTTGTGGGAGGGACATGAACATTCAAACCATAGCTAATGTTCACTGATTTTTAAGACTCGTTCCACAGTGTTACAAGCTTTGTGTTAGATTTTATCATTACCAAATAGTCTTAAAAAGTGTGAACTTATTAATGATAATGATCATACAGAGTGACTGGCATTTCTTCCCACACACTATTTTTGGGGGTGATCCTATCTTATTTCCTATTATTTCCTGAATTTCTGTCTCAAAAGTCTACTTAGTCTACTTTTCTTCTCTTTCATGGTTTTGTATTTATGTTTTATATTTGTTTGTTTTTCTCAGAACAATAATCATAGTATTTACTATTTATTGAGCACTTACTAGATGTTTTATGTATGCTATTTCTCTTGGGTCTGTTAGGTAGACATTATCTAAAAATCTATATAAAATGAGATTGGAGCTTACAAAAGCTAGGTAATGTACCTGAAGTTACAGAGTCCAAGTTGGAATTCAAAATTCAAACTCAAGACCCTTCACCACACAAATAAAAGCTCTATTTTATAACATATTAAAACTATGTTATATGATTAATTGATTTAAAAAAATTAGTTAAATAGACTACAGAATGGTGAGTAGTACTTAGGAGTATCTTCCTTTAAGACCTAAACAGGAAGTTGTTACTGCCTCAGCTATACCTTGGTGTACTAATTTTGAAAATGTCAAACATTACATCAAAACCTTTAGTAAACAACATCTAGTTGGTTTATTTAATATTTAATATTATGTAATGTGCTTATAGGTAATAAAAAAGGTAGACTTTAAGAAAACGATGGTTAAAGAATCATAAACAATGATGTGTACATACTTTTAGTGTTTTATTTTAACCTGAAACATGTAGATTGGAATTCTTTTGCCAATGATTTAATGTTGGGTGATTGCGTTTTGTTTAAAAGTTTTCCACCATGTGGGGTTTTGCTTTGTTTTTTTGAATAAATGGTTATGTCCTGATAGGTATTATTTGTATTTTCTAGTTTGCTATCTTAATTGGAGTCAGAACTTAATGATTCCTTTTCCTTATACCTGGTGTCTGCACTTCCTCACATTCTAGGGTCCCATATGTCATCACCTCTTACAGAGGAAAAGAAGCCGAAGCTACAAGATTCATGTACAAGAGGGTCACGTCAACTTTAGAGCTATTTGGTGCTAATGGCTTAAACATTCTAGTTGACAAATCAGCACTAATACCTACTCTTAAAGACACTTGCAAAACAATCTGATCACAGAATTTCTAGAGGTTCCCAAAACCTCCTCCCTAGGTTTTTACATGTGTTTTGGACATATCTGTAATGGAACAGTGGTATTTGTCAGGTATTCATCTTTATTAAGTCCTTGAAAAGCATTCATATTAATTTTCATAAAACAAAAGCTTTCTTGCACTTATAGTTCATTACATAATAGAAGACTTATTTAAATTATGTTACTGTAATAACAAATACAACTGGGATAAAAAATTTGGTAGTAAACATACCTGGCTGTTGGTAAACATACAAATTTGTTGGAGGGAGAAGAGGATACACAAGCTTTTTTTTTTTTTTTTTTTAAGAAAGCTTTTTTTTTTGTTTCAAGTTTTTTTTTTTTTTTTTTTAAGATTTTATTTATTTATTCATGAGAGACTCAGAGAGAGAGGCAGAGGGAGAAGCAGGCTACCCTTAGGGAGCCTGATGTGGGACTTGATCCTGGGACTCCAGGATCACACCCTGAGCCGAAAGCAGAGCCTAACCGCTGAGCCATCCAGGAGTCCCTTGTTTCAAGTTTCTATTTAAATTTTAGTTAGTTAACACAGTATAATTGGTTTTCAGGAGTAGAATTTAGTGATTCATGACTTATATATAACACCCAGTGCTCATCATAACAAGCATCCTCTTAAATACTTATCACCCATTTAGCCCATTCCCCATTCACCTCCCCTCCAGCAATCCTCAGTTTGTTCTCTGTAGTTTAGAATCTCTTACCATTTGCCTCTCTTTCTCTCTTTTTCCTTTCCTTATGTTCATCTGTTTTGTTTCTTAAATTCCACATATGAGTGAAACCAAATGGTATTTGTCTTTTACTCACTGACTTATGTTGCTTAGGATAATACACTCCAGCTCCATTCACATCATTGCAAATGGCAAGATTTCTTTCTTTTTAATGGCTGAGTAATATTCCATTGCATATACATATATACATATAAGTCATATATATGTATATATCTCACCCCTTTTAATTTTTTATTTTACTAAGTTGGTTGGATTGAATATTGGCTAAAGTTTCTACCTAAACCATCAAGTTTGTTTTCATATAAAATTTTCAACATGTGAAATATAATCTATTGCAATTTTTCAGTTAACCTTATCAGATTTTGGTGACTTTTTTGTGTTCTCAAATGCTTAGGGGTGCAATTTTCTGTTATGATTTATTCATTATCAAAACTGTTTATTAAGAAAAAAATAAAGCTTCTGAAATCCTAAAATATATATCGTCCTACAGTACATATTGTTTCTACAATTTATTTGGTGCTTAAAATGCTCATTTACCAACATTTATTAGTATCTGTTCTTATGCAAATTAGTATAGGTTGGTAGAGAGGTAGAAAAAAAAGTGAAATAAGCTTGAACTCTATGATTTCAGATTACTGAACCTCTCAACTAAGTGATATTACATTGGGGGAACCAGACTGTATATTTGTTTTTTTATTTTTATAACTCATCCCTTTTGTGTCATTGTCTTGTCCATACACAGTTTTATTATGTCTTTATTGGTCTGTTTCTCTGTTTTGTTGTTTCTGCTGTATGCTAGGCTGTCTTTTATTTTTTTGGCTAATTACTGTTCTTGGAAAATTATTTATGTAAATAATTTGAGGCCAAGGATGAAGGTCACTCCTTCACAGAGATATATATTTACTTAAGGCCCTGTGGTTAAAAATGATTTGAACATCACTCGAAACCAAGTTCAAAGCTTGAGTTTTGTTGAAACTCCAGGCAATAAAACCCGGCTGTAAATCTGCTGGAGAGCTGGTTATTTATTATTCTACCCATAGCCTAAGACTTTAGATTTTTGAGGTTTCAGATGATTGTAGGGAGGCCCCCCATTAGACCCTGCACCTTATATATATACTGACATTTGATTTCTACCCCCTTGCTTATGATGTTTTCAAAACAAAAGTTAAAATTTTCTAGGGAAATATACTCAGGAAACAAAAGCAAATTCTCTGCTTGTTTATCTCCCAGTGGTTCCATTTTCCTTCAGAAAATCCTTATTATCATGTAAGCTATTTGTTGCTTATAAGAAGTTATTTATATTTTATCCAACATTCCTAGCTTGTTTCAGGGAGAGGGTTGGTCTGAATGACTGGCTTCTATTCACTGGAAACATATGCTATATATATATATATATATATATATATATATATATATATATAGGTGCTTTGTATTTCAGTGATTGATTTGATTTAGAAGTGATAGAAACACCACATTGCCAAAAAGGTTTGATTATGCTGTAGCATTGAAAATGTGGTTTCCAGAGAAAGTTTGATTGAATTTTATGCTTTGGTTTCCATATTTATGGACCATGACTCTGCATGAGTAGGTATAAAATGAAAAGTGCTGGTCATGCCTAAAGCAAGAAACATTGACTGCCTAGCAACAGATTTTATTTATAGGTCAATTAAACAGGGGTTGCAATAAAAAGGATAGCTTATATCTGTTGCTGAAGAAATGAAAATGGTTCATGGAAACTCTTTATCAGTGTATATGTGAGGAGGGCGGGGAGATAGTTAACTAAATGTGGTGGCATCCAGAAGCAGTTATAATCCAGATGTTTATACCTTCATAAATATTACTAACCACTCATAGATACAAGAGTGGCACTTTGTAGCACTTCAATTTTCTGGTACCAGCAATACAACCACAAGAGGATTGTTTTTTGAATGACTGTGTTATTGAAACAACATATTTTATAAGTGTTTTATATTTATTGCTGTATCCACTGCACAAAAGCTCTACTGGGTATAGAATTGATTGTAGGAATTGCCAAAAGTGTTTATTTCCATGCTTTAGTGATAAGGGCATTGGGTTGGAAAACTGGAGATCTGAAACATCTGTCACTGATTTGATGTTTGATCTTCAGCAGATTTGGATATACTCTAAGATTACATTTTACCATCTTTCTATTGTTAATCTTGGAAAATAACGAGATATTTTTGCTAACAATTGGCCAGGAATGCTGAGTAAGAAAGCTATAATCCATGGTCCATAGAAAGTATAGGATTAATATAGCCCAGTCATTAAAAATGCATGTTTACTAGCTTTTAAGCCTTACTGACTTATATGCAAATATAAATTATTTCACAAAAATTTAAGATACACATGGCTTAAATTTGGAGTCATGTAAGGAATAACAATTAAAAATAGTTTTGTCTCAATGCCATATGATTTCACTCATATGTGGAATTTAAGAAACAAAACAAATGAACATAGGGGAAGGGAAGGGAAAATAAAATAATATGAAAACAAAGAAGAGGCAAACCATAAGAGACCCTTAACCATAGAAAGCATACTGAGGGTTGCTGTAGGAGAGGTGGGTGAGGATATGGGGTAAATGAGTGATGGGCATTAAGGAGGGCACTTGTTGGGATGAGCACTGGGTGTTGTATGCTGGTGATGAGTTACTGGATTCTGCTCCTGAAACCAGTGCTGCACTCTAAGTTCAGTAACTTGAATTTAAATAAAAATAAATAAAACAAAATAAAATAAATACATTAACAGGTAACCATTAAAAAATAGTTTTGTCTCAATCAAGAAAAATTACTCTTTGCCTTTTGTAAATAATCTAATTAAAACATGGTCTATCATAATTCCCAGTAGCACTTCTCATTGACATTATGTAAATGTAAAAATTTCAAGTATTTATCCAACTTCTCTCTCCATTACCAATAAAGTTATTTCTTTTGAGATGCTAAAACTACTAACGTATAATTCCTGAATAAAAATATAATTCCTAAAATAAAAATAAAAATAAAAAATTTCTTTATGGATAAAGACACAAATCTTGTCTTCAGGGATCTTTAGGACTAACAGGCTTACATCTTAACCACAGTTTAGCGCTTTTTATTTGACCAAAATGGCTCAGAAATATGCCCAGAGTTTTCATGAAAAGCTGTTACATACCCAAAAGGCAACTTATATGTGTTTTAAACCAAGACAGTAAATTGTCAGCAGGAGTTAGAGCTTAACTCCAAGGTCTTAATCCCTAATGGACTATGGGGCATTCTGATCCAAGATCAGTAAGTTTTTCCCAGAATAAAAGTCCATTTATGAGAAGAGAAGAGCCCCGAGAAGACATTTAAAGACATGTAGAAATGGCTTCACACTTGAAGCCAAGCATTTGAAGATTGTGAAGCCACTTTCTATTTTAGATCTGAGTATCTGTAGTTAGAGTGACTGTAGATCGTACACAGTGACTGAGATGGTGTAGAAGTCTGAAAATAATTCACTTAAAACAGCTGGATTGTTAAGACTATCATTTTCACTAGTGGATCCCCAATCCTTCTTGACTGGCTCATATTAGACCCTCAGTTACTGTAGTTGATAAAAAGGTGGCACCAGAGATAGAAGCCATGCAGTAATGAGATGACAGGGAGAAAAATTTTAACTGAAACAAAGTGTCTTTGAAAGGCAAATATTAATTTCCGGTCTTTCAATCTAAAATAACATATAGTAAATTAAAAGGACGACAGATTTTAGCCTTGTGAGGCTTTTCCAATTTCTGAATGAACTTATTCCTTTATTTCCTGTCAAAGTGAGCACAGAGAAAGTAAATTTGATTAAGAAGCCTCAGCAAAGGGATTTTTCTGTCGGAAGAGTTTTTTACAATGTGTAAATCCAAGCCCCTTTACATGAGCTGACTCCAATTTACGCAAGCTAGGCTAATGCATATTCATCTTTTTTCACCTGGGTTCACACCTTGGGGATGAATGAATAGAGCCAGGGATAAGGGTCAGGGGGATGCAGGGAGAAATAGGCTGTCTCTCTTTTCCTTGTGGCTATTTTTTTTTCTTTCTCTGTGCCTTTTCCTTCCCTCTGCTCACTGCAGATGTGGCTGCTGCCAGTAATCCCTTGACCATCCTCACAGTCCTTATAGGGCCACAGTCCATGGTGATAAAATGCTAACTATTTGTGACCTACACTTCATGTGGCTTTATCTTCTTTATGTAAAGCGATCACCAGAGGGAAGCTTTTCGCTTCTTGTGTACTTACCCTTGTTATTAGCTGGAAAGCTTCTACCAAACATCAGAAGTGTTCAGAGCTTGTTTCAGACGCTTGAAGACGGGGATCTTGAGACCACTTCTCCTTCCTCATCTTAAACTATAGAATATACTTTATTTTGACTTGGAACTGGGTTGTCCTTGCTTCCATTCCTCAGGCAGAAGTACAACTACTCCACTTTGATATTCTAATTTTAATCAAATCCTCTTCTCGCAAAACTGTTTTCAACAGAAAGTAGGATCTAGTATTCTTAGCAAGCTCTGCTTTATTAATTTTGCGTTGTAAAATTGGCTTTTGGATTTGGTTTCAAGTAAAACAAACTGGAAATGAGGTATCATCATTGTCATTCATTCTGTTTGCTTTACCTTACCTGACCATTCGAGAGCCTCAGAACACACGTGAATCCTCAAATACAAAAAAAACACCATTGAACTTGAGTAGAATGTACTCTTGGCAGATAGCTTAAGGGAGCAGAACCTTTCTTTCTTTTTTTCTTTTTTTTTTCCTGATTAGGTGATGATTTAACTGTCTTTGTGGTGCATCTGCTTCTTTTCCCACTTACCACCCACACTCCATTTGTGGTAGAGTGACAATATATGCTGTTTAATTGCATAGCTGCTTCTCCTGGGTGAGGTTGGGAGAGAGAGTGGGGATTAAGTTGCATATGGCTAGCTCAGTTGTTATTGAACGATGCCCTGACTGATGCCTGATGTCTGCAGAGGATTTTCTTTGGATTCTGATCAATGGAGTGCTGGATTCTGAGAACAGCAAATGGCCATTTTCTCTCTTGTCTTTAAAATGAAGTATGTCCTCTCTGAAGGGCAATCTATGTAGGCTGGCTCTCAAGTTTAAATGTAAACGACACAGTGTTCCTTACTTTGAAGGCAGACACAAGCTTATCCCATTGATGGCCAAGATGCTTTGTGGAAGGAAGCAGCTTTTGTTACAAGTTTAAAATTCAGCCAGTATTATATCTCTGCTGGAAGCTTGATGGGAAGACTATTTTAATGTGGCGCATGTATCCTTTAAATGGCTGGGAGCTCCTGGGACTGGAACCTGGTGCCCTGTCTGTGCAGAGGTCAGTTGGTGAGTGTGCCCTGCTCTCTTTCCTCAGAAAGACTGACACTGATTTTTTTCCCATTCAAATAGAAATCATAGGAAAATTTGAGCAACACAAATATACAAGAAGATATGGTTTAAAAAATCATTTCCTCAACAGCTTACTATTGAATAAGTTAGTTGTAGAGAGACATTATCACTGCATGGGAATGTCTAATGTGCCTGGTGCTCCAAAAAGAATTCTACAGGGCCATCCACCTCAGGTGGAAGCAATGTGTTCTATGATTAGAAAAAAGATAAATGAAACATTGTACAGTAAGAAAGGATTTGTAGTCGGTTTATTTTTTAAAAATATTTACAGCCGTCTGAGATTTCCTGTTTTGTGATTTGAGTAGTAGAGCCCAGAATGGTTTTTTTTTTTTTTTTTTTTTTGAGTGGGTTCCTTCTCCTGAGGTGGGCCAATTTGAGAGTACTTAAACTTGGCCCTCTTGCCATTGCAAACTGTCCTGGGAAAGCTATCTGGAACAAGTTATTTGCCTTCTAGTGTACTATAAAAACACAGTGACTTTGCTTCTCTGCATTGCATCTAAGATATAATGAAAATCCGTAAGCGAAGTAGTTTAATTATTGTTTTTAAAGATTTGGCAATCACATGTTTTGTGAAATATTTATGTCATTCAAACTAACACCTAACAAAGTAACATCTGATTGATTACCTTTTCTTCAAGACAAAGTAATGAAAAAGTTCTCAAATACTGTTGTAGAAAAGGGAAAGCAGGGGCATTTGGCTGGTTCAGTCCCTAGAGCATGCAGCTCTTGATCATGAGCTTGAGCTCCCAGTTGGGCACAGACTTTATGAAAGAAAGGAAAAAGAAAGAAAGAGGAAAAAGAAAGAAAGAAAGAAAGAAAGGGAGAGAGAAAGAGGAAAGGAAAGGAAAAGGAAAGAAAAAAGAAAAGAAAAAGGGAGGGAATCTTGGGGACTAAAATGGTTAATCCTGCAAGAGCTTGTTATCAGATTAAAGTTTTAAAAATGTGTAATTTTCCCGGCATTAGAAAACAACATAATTCAATTGATACTGTTCAATTTTATAAGTAGGTCTATCGAGCTCATTAAAGGCTAATGAAATAAACTTGGGTTTTTGTTTGTTTTTGCTTTAGAAAACAAACAAACAGGAATTCCCCACTTTCTTCTCTAGCTGTGTTTGTGATTTTCCACCTTCCTTTTGGGAAATCTACAGAGGGGAGACTATATTGTGAGACAAGATGAACAGGTGCTAGAGGGACTGGGGAAAAGAGCATTGTTCCTGCAGAAGCCAGAAAGAGTCAGCCTTACTAACAGGGAAACCACTGTGTGTCTGTAGCTCAGCCACATTTTTATTGGGACACATGTTTTTAAGTTAAAAGGACATCCATGAATCAAAACAGACTAGCTTGGTTGTAAACATTTTAAGAAAGTATTTAGATGAGGAAAAAAGGCCAGATGGTGTTAAGAACACATTGTGCTCCAGTCTTACTGCTTTCCCTGAACCACCTTCACTCCTAATGACTGCTTTGACATCCTCACCACTGATTATCTCGAAGTCCTCACCACTGATTATCTTGAAGTAACTCAGAGGAGAAAAGATTTCAATTATGTTATATCAAGTGGCAGGCAATGACTCACCTAGTTAAGAACATATAGGAATCCTCCCCACATCCACATATTATCTTCCCAGGAAGCTTAAATACCTATGTGTGTTTCCTTGCAAATACGTACAAGATTTTCCAGAGGAGGGAGTTAATAAAAGCTAATTTTATTTATTTCTTTTAAGGAGATGAATTCTCAGCTGTTTATGTCAGAGAGGGCTATGCTTCCCATGCATAAGAAACTAATAGTGCCAGCTGGAAGTTAGTTGACCCGTGAACCGTCACAGTGCCCATGAAGGCTGGCCCCTGCCATGGCAATTATTTTTTCCTTTGACTGACTTTTGGATCAGATTAAGTGCTGGGTTCATCCTGAGTTACCAGGTTGTATCTTCTTCTTTCATTGTGTTTCCCTTTGCGGGTCTATATACAGGAACATCTAGAAACATTAATCCCACTTTACTTCATCACATTACTTAATGTTACCTTGGTATTTAACAAAAGCCTTTGATAATTAAATAATGAGTACCTGTGTGCCTGTTAGAATGAGAGAGAGTTGTCTTAGGTGTTGCCGGCCTTCCTGTCACCCTTTCTCAACCTCTGCCCTCCTCTGCCTCTTTTGAGGGCCCCCTCTTTCTCCAGGGGGGTGGGGTGGGGGATAACCTGGCTGAGCCCAGATTATGCTGTGTGCTCACTGACAGCTCCTTTCGAGTCCCAGCTTAATGCAGCTCCCTAATGCAGCCTCACGTGGGTCTGTAAATGACACAGTGAGGACCGGGCTACTCCCAGCCCTTCCCAGACTGCTCACCCGTGTATTGCTATAGCGGTGGCCTGGCAAGTACCTCCAACGGTGCTTGTCTTCTCCCAGAATGGCAGCGTTGGTTCTTTTCTAGAAATGAACCTTGGAGGAGGGAAGGGCTGAGATTTAAAAGGCAGGAATTCATGTCATGTGCTACAGCAGAGCTGCCGTAGCAACAGCACTAGCAGCAGCAGCAGCAGCAGCAGCAGCAGCAGCAGCGAGTCATTTAGTGAGACTGCACCATTTTCTTCTCACCCTGCATAGAGGTGTGGTTGGAAGCGGCAATAAACTACCCACCCCCTAGCAGTTCCATAGAGGTGGCCTCTTCCTGGCTCCAGTCGGAAGACACAGACTGTCTGGAGGAGTCCCCACAGACTGTTCCAATTGGTGATGTGTGTCTAAGGAAGGCTTTTTCAACTAGTAGGATGCTTGCCTGCACTTGCGGCCACCCAACTGCTGAAGAGCTCCAAGTCTAGTGCTCCGCCTTCCCCCGGGACCATTTCCGAGTGTGGGTGCACACCTATGCCTGCGTGTGTGCAGGTGTGCGCTGCTGGGGGGCTTGGCCTGGGACCTTGGTACGTTCTGGTGAATTATGGGTGCTGCAGAGGCTGGAGCAAGATTATGACCTAGCTCCGGGGCGGAGTGGATTATTTTGTGAGTGCTCTGGCTGCCAGCCATTGCCCTGGTGGGGAAAAAAATCACATCTCCATCTAGCTCTAAAAATCACCTGGCTTGCTGGGGAGTGGAAATTGAGCCGCGGTAACTGCTTCTGCTGATTTTCTCTGCAAAATGGCTCACGCTGCTGCTTCTATTAAAAAAGTTCGAGAGGCTGAACTGGATGAAAAGGAAAAAACCCTTGAGAGGGAGAGAAAAAAACAACGGAAAATCCCGAGGGAACGTATGGAACGGAAAAGAAAGGTATGAGGAGCATCCCTTTAGCCCCTTCCCTCTGAGGCTCCGTGTAGAACCATCCAGCCTCAGAACTGGCAACTTCATCTTTCCTTCCCTCCATCATTCCCCTGCACCATTTCCAAGCTCAGTTTGCAGCCTATAGCTCATGTCCAAATTTGCTGCATTGGGAGGAGATGCCGGAGCAGGGCAAATTTCTTTGCTTTAACCACGCAGAGCCTTCCCTTCGTTTTTCTCAGTTCTGTGTACTCAATCTCAGAGCCAGGTGCTTTATTCCACTAAGTAACTCTCAACACTTGTCATAGTAGAAGGAAAGGGCTGATTTATGGTTGGAAGGTTAGAATATTTTCCCCTTCTTGTTCCTCAGCTCTACTACTAGATCTTTAGCCCTGTGCCTTCTCACTGTGTATTTGTTGTAGATCTCTGATTAAGAATAAACCACAGGTTTTATTTACTCCCCCCACCCCTTCTGAAGGTTGAGACTGTTCTGTGTGAAACTGCACTAAGAGTATTGGTGCAGTGAGCTGTGTCCCTGCATCTTTAAAATTTTAATTAATTTATTTTCTGGTTTCCATCATTAATCTTATGAATTTATCTTCTGACTATAGCAATTAGGTGAGAAGACCAAGGTTTAAATAAGGAGAAGAAACATTGCTTCCCTTTACATGAAACTATGGAATTTTTCTTTAAAATATTCTTTTCTTTAAAATAAAAATAATCTTGTAACCTGGTAAAACCGAAATAGTCATTTAGCCAGTGGTCTGGTTCTAAAGGGGAAGAAGATCTCTGTAAATGCCTTAATTAACAAAGTAGGTCACTGAATAATTTCAGAATGTGATAAATGGCATATTACATTTGCAAAGCATAAAAATAGTGGTTTGTACACAAGCTGTTGTTAAACATAACTCCGGGGTTAGGGATGCACTGCGGATCCAGATGCTCAATAATCCATATGCTCAATGCCTTTTTTTCTTTTCCTCATTCATAGGTATGTTTATCTTTCCATTTTGGGGATGTTATCTTTGCCTTATTTTTGGAAAAACACGTAAGGACCCCACATTAAATTGAGGTCTTACTACAGAGGGACTCATCCCACTTCAGTTTTACTACTTATTTCACCACTAGTTAGCTTAAGTAACTATTATTAGGCAACATAATTAAATAAAATTAGCAGTATATTATAGTTTCCCTTCTGGGGGGAAAACTTTAGTATTGCTTGTCTGACCTTTAGAAGGCCTTGTTTCAAGGATGTAGTCATTCTTTTTTTATAACATCGAAAGTATTGTTGACCATTTTTGTGGGAGTTGGCTTCCTTCTTGACAGCTACTACAGTTCTGTTTCTAATCCTCTAAATGGAACATTGCTACATTAAACAATTTCCTGTGATTATATCTTTTTTATCTTATGTTCTCCAAAACACAAGATTACTTCCTGGTCAGGAGTGTTTGTTCAGCATTCAGTTGTGACCTAGTAACTTTGAATAGCCAGAGTACCATGCATACACTTAGAAAATTTCTCGTTCTCACTCTGGATCGTTCCTGTATATGATTCATTTCCCCCCCTTTCCTATACTTTATTAAAATTGAAAGACTACATCATTAAAATGGAGTAGTGCCAATAGTTGTTGATAATCTCAGTTGCTTGGATGCTGCATTGCTTTAGCTTAAATCCAACACTGTGAGCAAGATCATTGGTTAATAATGCGGTCGTATGACAGGATTATCTGCTCTTCACCTCTAAATAATACCATTAAGCTAGAACCAAAGAAAATTGGGAGAATAATGGTATTGCTATTATTTGTTCTTGTTCTTGTCCTCTCTCTTTTTTTGAACATACCTACCCGACCTCTTCCCTTTCTACTGCAGATGTATTTGGTATTATATGAGTATTTATACGGCACAACAAATGCTTGCTAGAAGAGTGGCTGGGATTTTTAGGTATATCAGATTAAATTTTTAGCCCTCCACACATAGAACTTCTTGAGCTAGTTCTAAAATTTGGTTTGAGAGAGGAAAAATTTACGTTATTCTCTAAGGTATGTAGAATTTTAGTTCATAAAGATATGAGAAAAAGATAGTTGCCTATTAGTGGCACTCTGGAACATCATCTTCAGAAAGTAACCTAAAAATTATTATACTTTATTTGCTGTTGCCATTTTATAACCATAAAAAAATATCAGTTGTAGTGATGACTAAAGGTATCACATATATACATTTGTAAAGTATCTTGCTAATAAACCTGTTTATTTGCAAAAGTCAGATGAGACCTGCCCCAATGCAGAAAGAGGCAGCTGTGGAGCTTGAAAAATAAGCTGATTTTGAAAAGATTTTCACTGGAGTATAAATTATTAAGTATTAAATCAATTAGGCAGCTTCATATTTGGATCTCATTTTAAGATTCTTTTGTAAACTTGCTGTTGATTAGAAGAAACTTTGCATTATATTTTGTACTCTATGAAACATTTTGAATAAATTTTAATTACTGTAAACTTGAAACATATTGCATGCTTAGCTATAAGTCCTCTACCAAGTGGTATTTTTTTAAAATATCTCTATTTGTATAGTAGGAGACCTAGTTTCAACTGCATTATAGGCAGACTTTATCTAAGAATAAAAATGTTTAGGCTTCTTCAAGCTATAGTGTAGATAACTAATATTTAAATATAGTATGTGCCAGATATATATTGTGTATGTGTCATACTATGATAGAGCTAGAATAAGACTCATCTTAAAGCAAAGGGGCCAAGATTAAGATTAGTTGAAGCAAACTAAATTTATTTGCTCAAAAGAGTACATTGACATTCTAGGTTTTTTTTTTTTATAGGAATAAGGATATTTTTGTTCTGATTATTAGCTTATGTTAACTTAAGTCACTTCTTTGTATGTCTACTGTCTTATTTTTATATTAGAATCTGAGAATTTTAAGATTTGAGAAGGATACCAAAAGGAATGACCTCTCATAGCTTTTAAGACTTAATTGTAGGAAGTGATTTTGAGTATAATATTTTCTCTACAATCACATACATTTTTTGTAATTTGGAAAGACATAATTTCACAGAATCTGCCAAAAACAAAACAATCCCATCTGACATAAAGCATATATTTAAATAATCTTTCTCATTTAAACTTATGATAACCAGTTATTTTCAAACAATAGATAGGTTTTCCATTTCTCAGCATGAACAAACCATCCTTCAATTCATCATAGTGTCTACAACACTCACTGGAATCATATCTCAAGAGGCAATTTCTATGACTGGTTCTCAGCATTATACATCTTAAGAAGTTCTTCCTTTTTATTATAATTTATACTATTCAAAAAGCCAGAGTTCATGCTTCCTGTAAAAATTGTAAGATAATAATACTTATTGAGTACCAATATGGCCCTGTATCTGGCACTTTACACACATTGCACTATTTAATCCTGAAACAGGTCTATACATTAGGAATTATTCTCTCCATGTTACAAATAAGGAAACCTAGACTTATGGAACTTACTTAATCATATGCAACTACTATGTGGCAGAATTGGGATTTGAACTTAGGCTCCAAAGTACACTGGGAAAAAGAGTTAATGATTTCTTAGTCTTGTACCTACACTGAATGTAGGGAATAAGTAAATCATTTAATTTGTGAATGCTTCAACTTTGTAATCTTCAAAATACCTTCCTACAACTGAAAGGAATTTAATTACTGTGAGAAGAAGTTAAATATCATGTTTTTAAAAAATTATTTATTTATTCATGAGAGACACAGAGAGATGGAGGCAGAGACATAGGCAGAGGGAGAAGCAGGCTCTATGCAGGGAGCCCGATATGGGACTCGATCCTGGGACTCCAGGATCACACCCTGGGCTGAAGGCAGGCGCTAAACCACTGAGTCACCCAGGGATCCCCTAAATATCATGTTTGAGAGGATACTATGAATTTAGGTTTGTGATTCTATCATAATTGCATCAAAATATTTCATGAGATTTCTTGGAAAATCAACTATTAAAATCAACATTTGCTCCTTAGATATAGCAGTTGCTGTCAATGACAGACTTTGATATATAATCATTCTTTGTTGCAATTTTATCAGGCCTTGAAAATGTATTTGAATATTCACAGTTTTTTAAACTGATACAGAAAGGTGATTCTGCCGGGGATTATGTAGAAAATGAGAGCCAACTTTTTTCGAAGTCCTTTTTTATTGAATTTCATAGAAAAAGTTCTGTTTGGTTCTTTACTTTTATCTTTTATATAGATAATTTTTATCTTGAAGGGAACAAGACTCATCGTTTCTAGGATAACCTTTCGGAACCCATCACCATCCCCTGCCACAACCACCACCATATTCTCCTTGTCCACATGGTTATTAAGTTGATGACAATGAGAATACTTATTCAATATATCTAATACACCTATCAGCACGTTGTAAGGGGACATGAAAGATGGAGACTTTTTAAAGTTACTAATTAATATACTTTATTAAAATGGAAGAATGTTTTATTTGCAAGTATAGAGAGGAATATATCCTATAACTTTTGAATTGTGTTATAAGAATGAGTTGCAAATAAACATAGAAGATAATGGACAACTGTACTATTTCCTTGGTGTTTTGTCGGTGAACCCTCAGTGTATAGGAGGAAGGTGCTTAGCCCAGTCATCCTTCCTGTCCTTGAGTCTTCCTCCTTAGGCACTCAGCAGTCTGATTCCAAATGGAAGGCCAACTCTGAGAGTAATGATACTTAGCCAAGAACCAAGTACACAAAGATTTCTGGGCACCAAACCAAATATAATGTGATTAAAAATACAATGACAACATAATAATGTGGTCCTGTATAATGTATTACATGCCAAAACTATTCAAAGATGGCAAATCCCAATAACATTTTTTAAAGGGGCAGGGTCAGAGGAGGAGGGAGAGAGAGAATCTTAAGCAGGCATGGGCCTGAATCAGGGCTTGATCTCACAACCCTGAGATCATGACATGAGCTGAAATCAAGTCAGACACTTAACTGACTGAACCACCCATGTGCCTCCCCGATAGCAATTTTAGGGCCTACATCAAATTGTCTTTATATAATTTCTTAAAACCCCTCTATCAATATGTCAGTACTTTCAGAGACTACACTAATATAAGATAGATTGGTGAGATCTTGAGCTTTATCTGGACATTTGCTGTTCTAATGTCCTAATGTCTACTCATAAATAAAAACTTAAATGTTTTGTTGATTTGATTTCCCATTTGAATAAATATGTTCAAGTAAAAATATCTATTTACATGTGGAGGCTTCTATGAAATCATGATTTTTTAAAAACCCACTTTCTTCATCTTTAACACTCCTTCTATTCCCTTTCTTTGTTCAATTCACAAACCCTGTCTTGGCTATGACAATTATCTTCATATAAGTGATTTATACTCTTAATGGCATTCTTTGCCAACACCATAAGTTTGAGTTTTTATTAGTTTTTAATTGTAAAGAACCTCTTTCAACCATTGAGTGGGTGACAACTAGCTTAGGGTTGTAGTTGTCAAATTTGTGGCAAAAAATAGTCCCAGTTATATGGCTTGAGATAAGTTTTTAAGAAGACTGTTAAAAGACACACTCTTTTTTTAAAATTTTTATCTATTTATGATAGTCACACAGAGATAGAGAGAGAGAGAGAGAGAGAGAGAGGCAGAGACACAGGCAGAGGGAGAAGCAGGCTCCATGCACTGGGAGCCTGACATGGGATTCGATCCAGGGTCTCCAGGATCGCGCCCTGGGTCAAAGGCAGGCGCCAAACCGCTGCGCCACCCAGGGATCCCAAAAGACACCCTCTTAATGTAAGAAAGCTACTATGAATCTGTGTTTACTTTTGGAATCCAAAATCTTTAAATACAGCCCGGTAGAATTTTTTCTTTTGTTACATTAATCTAAGTTTTTATTTTTTTATCTTGAAAAAAATCAGAATTAATTCATTGGTGATCTTTATTATGAGACTTTTAATTTTATTAGTTACCCCATTCATCAATAATATTACAGCACATTTTGACATTGTAAAGAATACTGAATATATTGTAGAAGTATTTTAGGAGTGTTGTAGAGTCAGTGAAAAATACAAGGAAGTTAACAATTCTACACACATACTTAATCTTTTTATGGTTTACGTTTTCCAACATGTCACCCTTTTTCATTTGTATTTCTCAAAATAATTTCTTCCTCACAAGGAATACTTACTTTTATTCTCAGTTACAGGGACACTATACATTAAAATAAAGAATAGTACAAGGAAGGCACTTCCCAAATTTCGGAGTTCTCCATGAATTAGTAGGGGACTCATCAGCTATATGAGTGTGACCGTTTTAGTGTAGAAATGACTCATGATTTTAAATGTGTACAGCATTGTGGAAAATCTCATCAGAATGATCTAGCTTCATCCCAGTTATAATAAACCAGAATCTTGAGGTAGACTAAAACGGAAAGGAAACAAAATCTATATATTTTTAAAGCTCTCCTGGTGATTCCTACCAGAATTGGAATCTACTGGAATAAATATTTCTGTCCCTCCCCCTCCCCGGCCCCAACTC
This sequence comes from Vulpes lagopus, assembly GCF_018345385.1. Taxonomy (NCBI): domain Eukaryota; kingdom Metazoa; phylum Chordata; class Mammalia; order Carnivora; family Canidae; genus Vulpes; species Vulpes lagopus. The sequence goes on from NC_054829.1 coordinate 108,883,144, forward strand.
TTACTTTGTCCCATCTTTGAATTTGGAACAATAACAAATTTACTTTTAATAATCATTATAACTCCAAATTGCCATTGAGAAAAATTTTTCCTTTGCTAATAGAAGGCACCCTGGTAACATTTTGAAAGTTTAATGAGACTAACTGGTCTATATAATAACCAATTAATTCTGAGCATAGAGAGGAAGAACCAAGTGTTTAAGAGAGAAATTGTAAAGCTTCATGATCTGTATGACCATCTCTGCCCAAATGGAGTAATCGTCAGGAATGAGGTTTGTGTGTTTCTGAGTTCCATGTTAACTAAGCTAAAAAAAAAGTCAGTTATGCAGGCTAGGTTTTTGAAGGAAGGCCACTAAAATGTGATTTAAAAGTTATGTCTGAAACAGATTTTGCTGTTTTGAATAAACTCAAGTAAATGTCCTAGAGATTTAATTGGTAACTTAGCAGTCTTGACGTCCTCAAACCTTTAGAGATGTCAACACTTCTGGAGCTCCTCATGCAAGTCCACAACTACTTTTTATTTCTTGTACTTGACTTTGATAGATTTTCTGTATCTTATAAAAAAATCATATACATATGCATGAATGTAGGGGAAGAAGAAGGAATGAGAAACTCATAGAAGTATTATCTCCCCTAACTCTTCAGGTATTTCCCTTTAATATTTCTAACTCATTAACTTCTTATGGTGTCAGTTTTGTTGGTTTGTTTGTTATGTTTTTGTGTTTTTTTTGCATGAATATTTTACCAACTGCTTTTTCATTCTTTTCCTGGTTGCTCCTTCCGTATCCCCTCACTTTATTATATTAGTAGCTCGCCAGGGAAAACCTTTTTCATTCCCATTAGAGCCTCACTGTAATTCAATATAACCTTATTCCAGAGAAGTTCCCTTATTGTATATCATTACTATGATTCTTAGGTAAGGGGGAACACCTGAATAGAAAACCATGTAGGTAGTGTTAAAGAAGAGAAATATCTGGGTATAAAAATTATTATAAATGTATCAACTTAGTCTTTATTTAGTCAGGAATAATAGTATTATTTCACATTAATAATTTTACATTAATATATATTTCTTGGATTTTTATATATTTTGGATAAAGACCTGTTAATTATCAATTTTAACTCACTTATTTATAGTCCATCTGTAAAATAAGGTGGAAATCGTGGGGTGCCTGGATGTCCCAGTTGGTTAAGCTTCTGACTTTTAGTTTCAGCTCAAGTAGTGATCTCAGATTGTGATCTTAGGGTCATGAGATAGAGCCCCATGTAGGCTTCTGTGCTCTGTGGGGAGTCTGCTCTTTTTTCCTTTATCCTCTCCCTTTGCCTCTCCTCCTGCTTGCACTCATGCATACTAGCCTGTGCACGTGCTCTTGTTCTCTTTCTTTCTCAAATAAATAAATAAATAAATCTAAAGAAAAAATAAATCTAAAGAAAGAAAACACAGGCACAGAAGACATAGACTTCTCTTTTTATGTATCTGTATGGGAGTGATGATGATTTTCTCACATGTCTCTTTCAGGGGAGTTATTTAAGCTCTAGGTTAAATTTTATTTTTATTTTTTATTTTATTTTATTTTATTTTTAAAGATTTACCTATTTATTTATTCGTGATAGACAGAGAGAGAGAGAGAGAGAGAGAGAGAGAGAGAGAGGCAGAGGGAGAAGCAGGCTCCATGCCGGGAGCCCGACGCGGGACTCCAGGATCGCACCCTGAGCCAAAGGCAGGCGCCAAACCGCTGAGCCACCCAGGGACCCCCTCTAGGTTAAATTTTAAAAATTATATTAACATTACAAACATGAACTCTGAGAACCTGCATTAGTTTTCTTATGAATACAAAGATCACATATTACTTTTGCATTTGAAACCAAGTGTAGTTGTTAATACTTTCAGGACATTAAGCATAATTAGAGGTGGATGTAGACTGTAAGGCTATAAAGAATAGGCAACATACCAGAAAGGTATTTACTAACTTAACTGATATTTATACACGATTACCAGACACTTCTAAAGCTCGTAAAGGCAAATTTAGGAGACCCGCGTTTAAATCTATCTACTAACTGTGATGTTAGGTAAACAACTGACTTGACCTTAGTTTTCACAGCTAAAAAAAACGATCAGGACCTGAGATATGTTAGAATTCTTTCTGATATTGTGTGACTGCACCATTTTTAATTGTGTCTTTGCCTCTTTTCATTTTTATAAATGATTGAAGTATTCAGGGGGATCTCTAAGTTTTTCTTTATTTAATAGGGATTTTTTTTTTTTTAATTCATACTATGTTCAAGTCATAGTGCCTTCATCCAAGGGATTCTCAGACTACCTGGGGTAAAAGCTACCCATACACATAACAAGAATAAAATGTTATTTGGGCCATTAAGTTGGACTAGAGATTGCCTATTTATATATATATATTATGTAAGTTTTCTTCAATAGGTCTTGTGTTAATAAGTTCTTATCTGGCAGAAGAAATAATAATGGAAGGAAATAGTTCCTGTTGTGGTACTTGAAATTTTCTGGAAGTTGTTAAGGCAGGATATGTATGAAATGAAGTAATCTTATGAAACTGTGTGGTCATTTTTCTTTTGTATTTCAGATACTTATTTCAGTCACTTTGCACAAAAAAGTTTATTGTGGTTCCCTTAGTTTTTATGGATCCTCTGTATACTGATAATACCATGACTTATAAATGCACAAAGGATAAAATCCTTTATCCACCATCATGTTGTTTTTAATAATTTTATAAAGATATAATAGCTATCATATAGCTGCACTTCAAAGGCAGCTATCATATATGATATAATATATGCACTTCAAAGGCAGCTATCATATATGATATAATATATGCACTTCAAAGGCAGCTATCATATATCATATATGATAGCTGCCTTTGAACTGCAGGATGCTATGATGAGTTGGAGCCCATGTAAACACTTAAATCTCAGCGATTCACAAACCATTCAACTGCAAAGCTCAGTGAAAATAAGACACTGCCTGAGTTCTTCCAGGAGTAGAAACTTCCTCCTTATTTACGGTTCCAGCCTCAAACTGGGCCAGAATGCTTAATTAAACCATGTCACATTCTGATACAACTGAAACCAAAAAAGTGTAAGTGGAACAGGTTACCTGGAAACAGTAGCTCCTTTGAGAATAGAAGTCACTTAGGAAATCAGAAGCTTCTGTTCAGGGTGGTCATCTACAAAACATGGGGCTTCAGTGTGGGCTCTGAGGGACAGGAATCAAAGACTAAGTGTGGGCCGGGGGAGAAAAAAAGACATCTGTGTAAGCATAAGTTGTCCTTACTGGGGAGAAGACAGATGACAAAGGACCAAGTGGCAGATGCCAACTCTGTGGCTACAAACATTTTATCAAATTGTATAAGGGCCTTTTATATAACATAAAACACCCATACTCAGTCATTTCACACAAAGTAGACAATATTTCAGGACCTCTGGCTTTTCTATTAGAAAATAGCACTGGAGAGAGAAGAATTTATAATAAGCCAATATGAGAAGTGTTTTGCCATGGAAGGACACTTGGTAACAGAGATATATTCCTTTTTAGTCCCTGCACTTGGCTTTCTCACATGATCCTTCTAGATTATATATTCCATAGTAAGTTGTATAAGAGCTTATGAAACAAGTTAGTCATTCCAATGATCTTTAACATTCTATAAAATTTGATTAATCAAGAAACTCAGATAATTATGCTTTCTAGTTTTGATTATATTTTCCACCTAGGGTCAACCAGAAGCTCCTTCAAGTTATAGTTTGTTTCTCTTCTTTCTTGTGTTGGATAAAAAAAATGATCATGCTTCATTTTCCATCAATCATCTTCTCTATTTCAGATGTGAGTTTGATGTGTATAACACGTGTAACATAATGTAGGATACTGCAGTCCTTTGGATCAAAGAATTATTAAATGAACAGCTAGTATGAGCTAAATTTTAGGTTAAGACTGGTCAAGATTTTGGTTGATTTAAAGAATATGTTTTCCTCAAGCAGTTTCTCTTCTAAATAGGTATTTAAGGGGTGCCTGGGTAGCTCAGTCGGTTAAGTGTCTACCTTCAGCTCAGGTCATGATCCCAGAGTCCTGGGATCGAGCCCCACATCTGGGGCCCTGTTCAGCGGGGAGTCTGCTTCTCCCTCTCCCTGTTTTTGCTGTCTCTCTCTGTCAAATAAAATATTTTAAATAAATAGATAATAAATAAATAAATAAATAAATAAATAAATAAATAAATATTTAAGGTTATCGTGAATGGCGATAAAGTAGAGGACACTCCCAGATCAGATATTCTAGCTTTTTATTTTTATAGAGGTTGAGGACTTCAAATTGGGCCTAGGGAAGATAGTTAAGGTTGACTTACATGGAGGGAACATCTCAGAGTACACTCATAGGAATTGATGAATGACATGGCAGGGCTGGATAAGAAGAGTTGGTAGATAGAGGGGCAGCCTGGATGGCTCAGCAGTTTGGCGCTGCCTTCAGCCCAGGTTGTGATTCTGCAGTCCCGGGATCGAGTCCCGCATTGGGCTCCTTGCATGGAGTCTGCTTCTCCCTCTGCCTGTGTCTCTGCCTTTCTCTCACTGTGTCTCTCATGAATAAATAAATAGAATCTTTAAAAAAAAAAAAGAGTTGGTAGATGGAAATAATGCTGACTGCACAGGAAGGAAGAGGTAACTGAACCTAATAAGGAAAAAAGAAAGAGAAAAGAAACGAAACAAAACAAAACTATGGAAGATCATATAAGATCATAAGATTATAGGGAGGAAAGTGCAGGTCACCCAGGAGACTGTAAAGTAATCCAAGAGATATGAACAGGGCAAGATTAGAAGAGTTGCACAGGAAAATCAGTGGGGAGGGAAATAGGATGGATATTAGCAGTCAACTGGGAATAGTGAAAGAAAAGAGAGTTAAATAAACATGATTTAAGATTACACATTTTAGTGATATTTAAAAGATGGTGATGTCATTGACAGAAACAGAAAAAGTTCAAGTACAACTCAAGAGGAAAATAAAAATGCATTACTTTATATACGGTGAAACTGAAATGATGGCAAGATGATGTCTGTCATACTTAAATACAGAAAATTTATATATAAAAGGCCAAAAAATCAAAATGTTATCATTCTGGTTTGGTATAGTGGAAGAAGTATGAAATGTAGAGTCAGAATACACTGCTCAGCTCTACCACATTTTGGTGTTCTGATCCTCAAATTGGTTTTCTTTTTTGTCAATCTGGGTTAATAATAATTAACTCTAATAATTAACAATATATATATCACAGAGTAATTGTAAGGACTAAAATGAAACAATATTTTTGAAATCACTATGCAAAATGATATTATTCATTATTATATTCCTAGGCTTCCCCACTTTTTATGTAAGGAAATATACTTACCAAAGCATTAAAATGTCCATCAAAGCATCAGTATTAACTTATTTCTTCTAATATGTGTGTGTGTGTATATATATATATATGGGAAATGTATAGAGATGTGTGTTATATTTGTCTGTACATATGCATGTTTCCTAGCTCTGTCCACTGGGAGGGTCTGGCAGCAATGATACCTCAATAGTGATGAGAACATGTCACCCAGATTTTTTCTAAATACCATTTTCCAATGGGAAGAACCAGAAACTTCTTGGGGAAATGGCCAATTCAAGTAAGGAAGAATTCAGGAAACGAATGGGGCATGTCAACCGGAAGGCGCTCCCAACGACCTACTAGAGAGAAATTTGAGCAACAAAATAATGGAAGTAAGAAATTATAACTCATAGAATAAAATGAATACCTATGAATTCTTACTAACAGAAATAAATCATTGAATAAATGAATAAATAAGTAGGGAGAAGGAAAAGCTTTTTCTTCTAGTAGAATTCCACTTAACAAATCTGGAAGAAATCATGTAAAGTGTAATTGATACAAAGGTCAGCAATCTAGTCTATTTGATAGTTCAGATTACCAAAAGTTCTATTAGTGAATTGTTGTTAACTACAGAATTCAGTAAAACTTAATGATGGTGTCTCAGTCATCACAGAAAGAAAAGTTTAAGAGCCACAATCACCTAGTTTAGAATAGCTTTTGTTCTCTCTTTAACTCCCAGACACGTTCAGAAAAAGAGATTGTTACGATATTTTTAATGATTTATTTTAAAGTCATAATGAAATCATAAATGCAAAACAGAATTATTTTGGGTTTTTTAAAAAATGTATTTCTGCAGGGTTTTACATAAATTACTCTTTTAGGAAATGGAACATGTAAAGAACTTTTGTATAGTATATTGAAGGATATAACCAAAATTATCAGAACAGTATTTTGTTTGTGATAATTTTTTCCAAATATTTGAATTTGGTCTTTATGAAACCCCTGCCTTCACCCTTGACATAGATGATGTTGACACTGATGCAGTGTTTTACTTATTTTTCCATTTTATTCCTGAATTCTTTTTTAGTAAAATGGTTATTTGAAAGATAGGAGTTTTTTATGGAATGGGTGGAAGTATATTTAGTTATTTGCTGGTGATAAATAATATTTAATATATAACATTACATTGATAACTAACATTTGTTTAGCATTTTTTATCTTCCTACTGGTGTGGAAGATTTCATTTTACTTAGTTGGAATTACTTGAATAATTGTCTTACTTCCTTGCTTTTAAATTTTTTTATTTAAATTAAATTAATTAACATATAGTATAATATTGGTTTCAGAGGTTGAGGTCAGTGATTCATCAGTCTTGTGTGCCCTCCTAAATGTTCATCACCCAGTTACCCTGTCCCCTCACCTCCCTCCTCTCTAGTGACCCTCGGTTTGTTTCCTATGACTAAGAGTCTCTTATGGTTTGTCTCCCTCTCTGAGTTCATCTTGTTTTATTTTTTCGTCTCTTCCCCTATGATACTCTGTTTTGTGTCTTAAATTCCACATATGAATGAGATCATATGATACTTGTCTTTCTCTGATTGACTTCTTTTACTTAGCATAATATCCTCTGATTCCATCCATGTAGTTACAAATGGTAAGGATTCACTTTTTTGTTGGCTGAGTAGCAGTCCATTGTATATATATATATATATACCACATCTTCTTTATCCATTCATCTGTCAGTGGACATCTGGGCTCTTTCCATAGTTTGGCTATTGTGAACACTGTTGCTATAAACATTGGGGTCCAGGTGCCCCTTTGGATCACTCCATTTGTATCTTTGGGGTAAATACCCAGTAGTGCAATTGCTAGGTCATAGGGTAGCTCAATTTCCTTTTTGAGGAACCTCCATACTGTTTTCCAGAGTGGCCGCACCAGCTTGCATTCCCACCAACAGTGTAAGAGAGTTTCCCTTTCTCTGCATCCTCTCCAACACTTGTCATTTCCTGATTTGTTCATTTTAGCCATTGTGACTGATGTAAGGTGGTAATCTCATTGTGGTTTTGATTTGTATTTCTCTGATGCCAAATGAGACATTTTTCTAGTCAACTTTACTACCCTGTGAGGTCAAATCCTTGACCTATTTACTCCATGGTATTAAATGATAATTGAGCTCAAAAAGGAAAGAGAAGGAAAAAAAAAAAAAAGAAAAAGCCTTTGAACATTTAAAGCTTTTGTCTATACATTTTTTCACGTGTCTGTCGGCCGTATGTATATCTTCTTTGGAGAAAAGTCTGTTCATGTCTTCTGCCCATTTCTTGATCGGATTATTTGTTCTTTGGGTGTTGAGTTTGATAAATTCTTTATAGATTCTGGATATTAGTTCTTTGTCTGACCTTTCATTTGCAAATATCTTCTCCCATTCTGTAGGTTGTCTTTCGGTTTTGTCGACTGTTTCCTTTGCTGTCTTTGCTGCTTTCTTGGAATTAAGATATACCATGAGTCTGTACAGGAACCTGTGTAATACACTGCTTCTGTTGCAGTGGGGATAATGTATGACTGAGTTACCCTTTTCATTCTAGCCATGAGAATTAACTTTCTCTTTTATTTACCATACTTGATTCTCTAATAATTTTCATGAGCAGGGAGCTGTTCTCCATATACAGATAATATTCTCACAGCTAATGTACCACTCCCTGGTCTCTCTGAAAAGTGCCCTTCATTTCTCATTTTAATTAACTTTGCTACCTAATGGCCAAACTCAATAAAATTTTTCCTTCTGTTTTCTCTGCCTTTAGTAATTCACTTGCCTATCTTAATCTAGCTTGGTAAAATATTTAGATATGTAATGTTGGTTCCTTCTTGACACTAAGTTCTTGGTTATAATCAATTGTATAATGACATTGTAAATTAAGCATATATTTTAAGTGCTATAAAAACACTTGACTATTGATCGGAGACTACACAAGTACTTACATTAACATACCATGCATGTTCTCTTTGTAACGTACTGTATGTTTTTTTTTTTTAACGTACTGTATGTTATAGTGATACCTAAACATGTTTACCCAGGGGAACTTTAGGTTCTTTTTCTAAGCCATGCACTTTGAAGTTGTAATACACAAAATGAGAACAATATCCTGCCTAGAACAGCTTAATGCCCTTGTGTCATGGTATTTTACCAGCTTGCTGTGACCATAATGACCACTGATTTTCTTCCTCTATCATGTCACATCATCTTAGACACAGTAAATACCCTACTGCAAATTACTGTTTTTGTGTCTTAAACTCAAATTTGTCACAGGTTAGTCTTCTGAATCAAACCTAGAAAGCAAACGCTGTTTGGGCATCTTGTAGACGATACCAAGCATAAACACTTGTTAAAGAATGACATAACTAGAGATTTTAATTTCTTGTGATCAGCTATTCTCATTTACGTATATTAACAAGGAAATTCAAGACATTACAAAAGATAGGACAAAAGAATTTTCTGGACAAATATATTTTATCTTTCTTTGTACCAGTAATATATTTATTTATTTATTTATTTATTTACTTATTTGTTTATTCACGAGAGACACAGGGGCAGAGACTAGACAGAGGGTGAAGCAGGCTCCTCGCAGGGAGTCCTATGCAGGACTCAATCCCTGGACCCAAGATCACACCCTGAGCCCAAGGCAGACACTCAACCGCTGAGCCACCCAGGCATCCCTGTACCAGTAATATTTAAATGTTAATTCACTATGTTTGCATGTAAAAGTGACATTAATGTTTAAAGACTCTAAAAAACCCTTTAATTAATAGTTTTATATACTATGAATTTTACTGTTTTCAATACAAGTTTTCTCATCTTTGTAGGACTTGAAATATTCCTCTGGAGTATGTGAAGGCTACTACATCAGGCTGGCAACATCCTCTCATCACTCCTATTGCATGGTTTTTTCCCTAGCCTTGATTCTTGTTCACACTCAGTACCTATTAGTGGCCTATGTAGGTGCCCTAAAGCAGGTTCAACTCAGTAACTGTCCTTGGTCTCCTTCTGCTTTGTTTGGATGGATGTCGCTCAAGCTCCTGTGATGAGGTGTCTATATGCCAGTGACTCACATATACAGGTTATGTAGATGTAGGTTACATTGCTGACATCTAGATTCTATTCTTTCTCATATGGATCAGTGTTCCATTGATCTATGAAACCTTTGAAGAATCCTTCCTCTGACATATGGAGGTTTCTTCCTTTTGAAAGCCGCTAAAAGGCATGTCCATCCTTGCAATGCAAAAGGAATAAAAAGCAAGGCATTGAAGTATGATGCTCATTTAGACTTTAAAGACTGGTTATGTGATTGTGCCATGTCAGAGTATTTTGCAGACTCTCCAGTGGAGAGAAACCTGTAGAACAGAGCACCAAAGACAAACTTCTGTTCCAACAAGCAGTATATTGTAACTAAGTTTAAAACCTTCTAACATTCCTGCACACCAAAGCATAGTGGAGTTAAATGGAATCTTTGTGATTCCACATTTACTGAAGAAGTAGTTTTTCTCTGTGTGAAACCACACAGATTTTCATGGATGATTCAGGGATAAAAACACATCCGGGCAAGATATAAGAGTGAAATGTATAGACAAAAGCTTTAAAGGTTCAAAGGCTTTTTCTTTTTTTTCCCCTTCTCTTTCCTTTTTGAGCTCAATTTCATTTAATACCATGGAGTAAATAGGTCAAGAATTTGACCTCACAGGGTAGTAAAGTTGACTAGGAAAATGTCTCTACCATATAAAAGAAAAAATAGAATACTATTCTGAGATATCACAACTATCAGACCATAAACTCTAATACCACTCCATTAGAGGATTGTTGTTGTTTTTCTAATTAGCTCATCTCAAAGTAGGTTCTTTTCTTTAAAGATTTTATTTTATTTATTTGACAGAGAGAGAGAGAGAGAGAGAGAGAGAGAGCAAAGCAGGGTGAGTGGCAGGCAGAGGGAGAGGAAGAAGTAGGTTCCCCATAGAGCAGAGCCCAATGTGGCACTCAATCCCAGGACCCCAGGATCATGATCTGAGCTGAAGGCAGATGCCTAATGACTGAGCTATCCAAAGTAGGTTCTGACTTGAGAAAAGCCATGCTTGGAATTCTGTTCCTAAGGTATGATGTGTATGTATATATGTATGCATGCCTGTATATACATATATATCTATATTTCTCAAAATTTTATTTTTATATGTATTTTGATAATCTCTCTCTTTACTTTTTTTCCTCTGAATTTTCAATATATTGAAGTTATGGTGTTTCAGTTTTACTATAGTATGTACTTCAAATGTACTTCAGGGAATGAACATTTTAATAAGGTTTAACAAAGGGATGGATCCTTTTCTGAAATATGTGAAATTGAAAACAAATTTCATAAGTTAAAAAGTATTGTAATTTAAAGTGTAGAATCGTTCCACAGAGCAACTTTGTACTTTGCAAGTATAACCTGATATATGGTGGTATTGTCTCTACCACACAGTCCATGAGGGCATTTGGGATCTGGGTTTAGTATAGGTCTAGCTGCAGACACTGGGGCCAGCAGAGTATGCCAGGCATGGGATCAAATGATACACAAAAATATTTCTAACATTTCAAGGAACAAAGCAAACAGGATAGGGGGAGCCTCTTAAGAGTTTTAATGTGGTTTACACGGTGACAGGGTCTCCAATAATAAGATTATGGGAAGGCACAATGGTTGAATTATCAAGTGATCAAATCATCTGTACTACCTGCATCACTGACAATTGGAATAGTATCAAAGAAGATGTCTAAGTCCTAGAGGTCTTCAACAGGAATCTCTTATAAGAATGGGGGACAGATGAAGTAGGTTTCACAGCCCCAAAATTCAAATGATTAATATGAAGTTAGTTTATCAGAATAAAGATAGAAGCACTAAAATTTCCTGAAAGTCAATTTTTTCACTGAAACCACAGACAGACCCCAAGGACATAAATACATAACAAAGTGGAAAAGGAAGGCTACTGGGGTACTGCTGGCTACAGACACAAAAAGGTAGCGCATAAAAGTCTTGAAATGCCATTTCCACTCTGTGGGACCATGAGGCCAAGGGTTTGTATGATGCCTTTATAACACAGAAAGATCCTTCTTCCCTTATGTTAGTGTGGGATAATAATAACTGAACTATATCAGGTTATAAAACAAAGCAGCTAAAATTGAATGTTACCAAAATAGAAACAAAATATTTCAGTAAAACTGACATTTTAAAATGTCAGTGGTTAATGGAAACTGCGTTTACTCTTATTGATGATTCTTTTTTAGAAAGAATTTAGTATAAAATTAAATTGCCATGACATACTTCTTGATCAAATATAATGTGACCTATGTATGTAATAAAATTCGGCAAAACTTGATTAGACCTTTGCCATATAGTTTAATGAGTTATCAAAATATGAAGTCAGAAATAAATGATATTGTCATAGGGAGTTAAAAATTGGAAATTCTAATGTTAAACATTAGGTTGTCATAAAAGAAGGCAAGACTTTGAATTTTTATGGTGCTTCTTTCTTCAAGATGCACCTTTACTGCAGTTAACATATATCTGAATTACTGATGTCTAATAGTGGCAAAGATTGGGGAGTTCCACTTGAGCACTTTGATTGGTTGTTTATCATGGAAAAAAACCCCAGGAAATGCATGTCTTTTCTATGACTACTTGCCATAGGATGATAACTGTGAGGTATTCTTGCATTTGTGAATTTGCTAGATTATTGGTTGTTGTCTACAAAAGGTGTTTTGCATTGAAAGTAAAACATGTTAGAAGTAAAGGTATATATGAAGAAATAAAGAAAAATAGTGGAGAGAAGGAGAAATAATTGAGCATTATAGATAAGAAGCAATGTCAGAGAAGGTCATGGCCAAAAGAAAGTGAGGACTGTAAAGAGGATTAGATAGACAGTAATGGGACACCTGGGTGGCTCAGTCGGTTACATGTGTGCCTTACCGTCAGATCATGATCCCAGGGTCCTGGGATCAAGCTCCACATCAGGCTCCCAGCTCCATGGGGAGCCTGCTTCTCCCTGCCTTTGCCTCCTTCTCTCTCTCTCTCTCCCATAAATAAATAAAATCTTTAAAAAAAAGATGTGACAGTAAGGACAGGGATCTATGGATGACCCATCATCACTAGTAAAAATGGGAGCCAATCATGAAAGAACACAGAGCAGCTCTATATTTATAAAAAATGGAATGAAAAGAGGTTCCCATCACACATAATACCCAAGAGGCCCATGATGGCCAAACCAGTAATGGAGGTGTGTGTGTGTGTGTGTGTGTGTGTGTGTAGATTGTCTGTAAGAGTAATCTATTGGACCTCTAGTGAATTTATAGGGGTATTTCTCTGGCATTAGCACTGATTACTCTCCATAGGTATTAGGTATGGCCGAAATATCCACAATATATACTATTGTGATCATTAGTCTTATCCTTACCTAGTAAATCATCTTTTGGCTTGTGGTCACTGTTGCTCTTATGGCCATTTGCAATAATATGCTTTTGAGTAGGTTCAGTGAGTAGTCTGCTTCACGACAAAATCAAACATCTGAAAAGATAACAAGTGTTGACAAAATAGTAATATGAGCAAACAAAGGGGCATTTACTGGTAATTGAATAGATTGCTGCAGATTGTCATTCCCAGAGATTTATTGAAGAATTTATGTGTACATCAGAAATATTGCCCACTTGCCTCTTTTTATTTAAGTGACATGTTCTGGCCTGACGTAGAGTGCTGAACAAATATTTATGGGATGAATGAAATAAATGTTTGTGAAAACCAATCATATTTTAAATGCATAAGCAAGATTTTTTTGTTTATTTACTCAGTAATCAATTGTGAGTTTCTGCTATATTAGAGGCATTGTCAGAAGTTCTAGGAACAAATAAAATATAATGTTTGTCCATCATGAGCTCATAGTCTAGTGAAGAAGACAAGCATGTAAAAGAGGATTACAGTGCAGGGTAGCAATCACTGTGTTGGCTCTATACTTACAATTGGCCCTTAATCTTGTTGGCCAGGAAGGATTCCAAAAGAAGTCTTGTAAATATAGAGAGAGGGAGGGAGGTGATCCAGATGGAGGATTCGTGGTTTATAAAAGTCCAGAAGAAATTATGAGAGAAAAGGCAAAGATGAAATGGAGGAGGAGGACCAGATGACGACTCTATAGCACATTAAAGGTTTTGCCTTTTTTCATGGAGATTATAGGATGTGTCCTGAATAGATGTGAGCTTTGGAAAGCTCGCTCTGGTTATTGCGTGGGGGAATGGATTGGAATAGAGCAAGGCTAGAAGCAGGAAACTATTTAGGAGACAGTTACAGTAATTCAGTCAGGAAATGATGAATTCCTGACCTAAAATAGTGGCTATGGGATTGGGGGAAAAAAAAGCAGATTCTTCAGGCCCAGATGTATAGAAAAGGGAATGTCAAAAACATGAACATTTCCAACTTGAGCAGCAAAGAGTATAGGGGTGCTGGTCAGTTGAGCCAGAGAAGGCAGGGCCAGGAGCAGGTTTAAGGAGAACACTGGCTCAGGGGAGAGATTCTTTATTGACCAAGGAAAGCCCTGAGAATATTTAAATACTAGCTCTAAAGAACTAGTAAAAAAGAAAAACATTATTATAAAAATACTGCTCTTAAAGAAAAAGCCCTTCTTAAGTTTTAGAAATAGATCTGTATTTTTGTATCATATTTACAATCTTTCTTTCTCCTACCTTCCTTCTCCTTCTTTAATTCTTTCTTACCGTTCTGCAAAGAAGATAAATCATATTCTGACTTCATAGCATGATTTATAAACTTATGACTCTAATGATTTAATGCATACAAATAGCATAAGAGTCTATTTACTGTAGCTCATTATTATATAGATTGGAATACTAGAGTTAAAAGTGGCAGCTGGCAGTGCTCTGCCAGGAATTCATTCTTCACAACATATGGGCAATAACATTGTAGCTCAGCAGACATAAGACCACAATGATACAATTTTAGAAGAATTGCATTAATGATATTGATTTTATAATATTTTAATTTTTGTATTTGAAGGGTTTTTGATGCCTGTAAAATTATTCCATTTTCCAAAAAAAGTAGGACATAATTAAAAACTTTACCAAAAAATTTCCCATTATCCAGGGGGAACAAATGATGTATAATCAGGATGTTTATTCCAGTATGAATAATAGGTAAAGGATTATAAACAGTTATTTATACTTTAAGATGCATAGAACAAATTTTCTCTAGAGAGATCTTGAAATGGAACCCAAATAAAGTATCAATTGGACAATTAGGTAATAATAATTCAGATTATTTTTGGTGCTCTAAGTTTTCTCAGCCTTTGAAATAAATTGAATTTAGTCTATCATTCTATAATTGTAGTTAATTGAGTTCTTGATTAAATGCACACTCAACATGTAGTTTTTATTTATTTATTATTATTATTATTTTTAAAAGATTTTATTTATTTATTTGAGAGAGTGACAGAGCAAGCATGAACAAGGTGGTGGGGGGATGGGCAGAGGGAGAGGGAGAAGCAGACTCCCCTCTGAGCAGGGAGCTGATGCGGGGCTTGATCCCAGGACCCTGGGATCATGACCTGAGCTGAAGGAAGATGCTTAACCACCTGAGCCACCCAGGCGCCCCTTTAAAAAAAAAACCTAATAATACCATATTTTACAATCACAGAAACGTCTTAATTTAACATTTTATGTAGTACAAGGAAACAGTTACCAACCTCATAATAAATCAGGTTTAATTGGTAATTTTGATAATGCTTATATCTTCTCCAGTTTGAACCAGTATTAGAAATTTAATTTGAACTTGAATTTGTTCTATTGATCAAAGCTTGGCAGTTGTATTTAATTAATTAACTTTTTAAGAGATTTTTAGATTTGTTTGAGAGAGATAGAGGTGTGTGCATTCGAGCAGGGAGGGGGTGCATGGGTCAGATGGGGAGAAAATGGGAGAGGGAAGGAAAGGGAGAGAGAGAGAACCTCAAGTTGACTCCATGCTAAGCCTGGAGCCTGACATGGGACTCCTGTGACCCTGGGATCATGACCTGAGTGGAAACCAAGAGCCAATGCTTAATGGACTGAGCCACCCAGGCAACCCCACCTGGCAGTGTATTTTAAATGTCTGTCTCCTATTTCATTTCAAATGACATGTGTGTGCATGTGTGTGTGGATGTGTATGTGTGCATTTGTTTTGAGAAATTATTATTTTAAAATTCTTTGAGACCAAAAGATTACAATATTTGAGTATATGATTACACTGAACTGGGCTCTGTTTTAAACTGAAGACTTTTTTTTTCAGTAATGACAAATATATCGAAACATTTAAGCCTTCATATTGTATGTCATAACCCAAAAGCTCTTGAAAAGTTGCTATTTTTCTAGAACCTTTAGGGTGAATGTACAAACTATGAATATAAATGTATGAAACTGGGATCCCTGGGTGGCGCAGCAGTTTGGCGCCTGCCTTTGGCCCGGGGCGCGATCCTGGAGACCTGGGATCGAATCCCACGTCGGGCTCCCGGTGCATGGAGCCTGCTTCTCCCTCTGCCTGTGTCTCTGCCTCTCTCTCTCTCTCTCTCTCTCTCTCTCTCTGTGACTATCATAAATAAATAAATTGAAAAAAAAAATTAAAAAAAAAAATAAATGTATGAAACTTTATATTGATGCCTGTGAATCATCAAAGCAAAACTGTCCATATACTTAGTGAAATAAGATTTGACAATATCCTTATGGAAAGGATAAATGAATTTTTATTTGTTAATCTCAGTCATGGATAATTTATTTGAGTTTAGTGGTGGAGTTTCTTATATGCTTAAGACATTATTTGGAGAGGTTGATTATGAATTCTCATTAGGACAACACTCCTATTTATCTTGTCCTAATGATCAAGCATGGTGTCTAACTACCATGGCATGTGAGAAACCATTTTGATAGATAAGTCTAGTCAACTGTGGCATGCATCCTATAGAGCATAACTGGTCAGCTTATTGTGAAGAGTTACGTCCTATAAGAACATTGC
The DNA here is from genome assembly GCF_018345385.1 of Vulpes lagopus. Lineage (NCBI taxonomy): Eukaryota > Metazoa > Chordata > Mammalia > Carnivora > Canidae > Vulpes > Vulpes lagopus. The sequence continues at coordinate 108,899,559 of NC_054829.1, forward strand.
TCCTTTGGGCACTGGACTTTACCCCATTAAGTGATCAACAGTTGTGCTGTGCACCATTCACTCATCTTAATATCCCCTTAACAGCGTCCTTTTCAGATTACCTCTCTCCACTCTCCCTAATTTACAGATGGAAACTTAAAAGAAATGTCAGTAAATTAAAGTACTGACTTAGGTTTTAGAAAGTAACTCTTAAAGTCAGATTGCAATGGAGCTTCCCACTTTTTTATTTTCATCCTTGACTTTTTCTACAAATAAAGCTTTTGGGGAGTCCCTGTTGTAGTAGTTAACCGTTTTTCTGAGTATTCTGTGGATACGTATTTTTCTTCAGAAAAAGTAGGAGTGGACAGTGGCTAAATTGTTTTCTTCATGTTGTGTTTCAAAATGCAGTCCAATATGACTGCGTTGAACAAGTCACAAGGCTGTTTAGGCTTGCTTTGGACACCCTAGACTTCTTTCCTCATAGTGTCTTTAATGTCAATCAACGACATTTATTGAGTGCCCACTTTGTGCAGGGCATTGTATGGAGTAGCCTTTAGAAAACTTCTCAAGTGGTTAGCACTGTTTATTAAAGAATGTCCTCCTTTATATACCAGGAGTCAAGAGGCAGCAATCTGGAATGAAAATAATCGCTGGGAGGAATGTAAAATTAAATTGGTAAATTGATGTTTGTGGGCACATAAATAGCTTGACAATATCCATTTTGATTAATTTGTGCACAACATAAACAGCAAAACTCATTTATCTGACCTCAATTAAAAAAGTTATGCCACATGTTAATATAGAGACTCTGTTGTAGATCTATAAATTATGCAACAGTTTTCCTGATTGATCAATTATATAACAGACCCAACTGGTGAAAATCATTACATGTTTAACTTTTAGCTAAAGAAATTATATTGAATGTGTCCAAACATAGGAGAAAATAATGTGCTGTCTCTGTTGTTGCACCAAATGTTCTAGTTTTTTTTTTCCTCCACAGGTCAGTGATTCCCAAAGTTAGAAGAATTTGTCCCTGGTTTCCCGTGATTGGGCATGGAGAATTCTGCATACAATAGGAGTAATGAAATATTAGTTTAATCAGATAAATATATTTAACCAAAACAATCAGTTTTCAATTATGGGTAGCATGGTTTTTTAAAAAAGGAAAAGCTTGTAGGGGGAGGTGAATTATAATCTAAACAGTTTTCTAAATTTGGCAAAGGTAACATAAATTATACATATTAATGATGAACTGCAAAAAAAAAAAGCACTTTGTTAGCACAAAGTGCTAACACTATCATATCAGGACAGTTTGTGCTGTAATGATAGTTTAGATTAAGAGATTGGACTTTGCTTTTTTCATTTTTTGTGGTATATATCCTTGAATAACCCTTTAACTTGCAAGACAGAAAAAAAATTAAATTCCATGATTCTGAGTGAAATGTTCTTTCAGATTTTCCACTTTAAAGACTCCTGGCAAAATGTGTTCTTCAATATTATTAATATGGTAACACTTTCCCTTTAAGAACAAGTTAATTGAAATAGGGAGACTAAAATCCCTACTATTTTATGCAGTTGATTTGCAAAAACTTGTCCTACAAAATCCTATAAACCTGTCTTACAACATCAGATTCGAAGACTGAGGCCATTTCCAGGTGAAAGTTGTTTTACAGTTGTGAGATATAGAAAGCTGGCAGAGTGAGCTTTCCAAAAATGTTTCTAGTTTTTCAGTGGGGCTAATATTCAGGAAAGGAGCAAGAGCAAAAGGGTCTTCACTTTGGAAAAGAACCCCTAGATACCGACAGAGTGAAATTGTGTGAGTGTCCCATGGAATAGCCACTGAACGCAGTCAGCTCATAGAACCAGGGACCCGGGATGCTAGATATTGAGTTGTTGTTTTCTTTCTTTTTTTTCTCATGCTAGCCAACTAAATGGATGGTCAGCTTCAACTACCACCTGTGAGGTATATGTTCAAATGTAACAAGTGCTGTTGTGTGGAAGTAAAGAGCTTCAGAGCTGGAAGGGATCTAGCAATCATCTAGTCTGAACCCCTTATCTTAAAAAAGAGAGAACTAAAGCCCAGATTTGATAAAGGTTACACAAATCCATGCAGGTAAATTAGTGATAGAACCAAAATCTGGGATTATTTTTAGCTGAGAGGCCTTTTCATTCCTCTGCAGGAGCTGTGATCTAACTCTTTAGATTAAATTGGGGGAACTGATAGTTATTTCTTCTCCAAGGTGTTAGTTTCCTGATGGTTCTGTAATCATTGCTTGTTATTTAAAAAGTGAAATTTAAAACTGCAGTGGATGGTTTTCAGCTTTGCTGTCATAGGGACTTTAGTAGCTACTTTGGGAAGATTACAGCTGAGAAGCTGGCCTTTGTTCTCAGTCCTTAATCGCTTTTCTCTTTTGATGGATTTGAACCACAGCAATAAAGATGAAATAATAACAGTAAAATTGCCTGGAAATTTAAGAAGGAGATTGCAAATATGTCACATCATACGGGCTTTGAATTTCACATTCTAAATCATGCACCAAATTCAAGTATCCTGCTCTAAGTGTGGCCAAACATGCAAATATTTGCTTTCTGAGTAATTTGCCCTAATGACTTTGAAGCATTTTTGAGAAACAGTGGTGACATTGTTCTGCCCTGGCAGAAAGCATATCCCTTGTCACATGTCCACAGAGATCCTAACAATCTACGAGTGCATTATTAAGGCATGAGTACTACACAGTATTCGCTAACCTTACCTTCTAGTTGGCAAAATGTTAGATATATAGGTCATCATATCATCCAAACTTTCGTGACAAGTCTGACTTAGTTAACCACTTGGAAATAGAACTAGCAATATATTGTTTTTAGAGACTTATTTATTTGAGAGACTGTGTGCAAATGCATGAGGGGGGGATGGGGCAGGAGAGAGAGTTTTCAGGCAGACTTCCCACTGAGTGCAGAGTCGATGAGGGGCTTGATATCTTGACCCATGAGATCATGACCTGAGCCAAAACCAAGAGTTGGACGCTCAACTAACTGAGCCACCCAGATGCCCCTAGAACTAGCAAAATTTTAACCTCTGAAGTAATGCTCTTTTTTTTGCAAAGTCCTCACCCTTTTTTTGATTATACGGAAAGCAGAATTGGCAAAGTCTGGAGTGATCACGTATGAAGCTGTTCATTGAAAGTTCTGTTTTCACAGCTATATCTTCCAGATTGATAATTTAAATCTGTTTTGCCAGAAAATAGGAAATTTTAGCAATCATAGGAGCACTAGCAGTGTATATTTGCCTTTCTTTTGCTCATACTTGTTTAGGCACTAAACTTTAGTCATGAGATTTTGGTACCACCGTGAAGCATATTTTGGGCAGCTCTAATGATAAAAAGCATGGATGTTACTGTATTCAGTAAGTAGGACTTTTTTCTATTAAAGAATGAGAAGATTTCCCTCTGATGAAGAGAGGAGAGAAGGGTAGAAAAGTAATAGTCATTTAAAAAGAGTATAATTGTTGTCAACATATTTCTTTTTTGGTTTATGTTCTCAGTGTACTTTATAAACATTTTTTTTTTCTTTTGAAACAAAGCACTACAAATTCTTTTCCAGGAAAATTCACCCCAAACAATGTAAATATTTTTTCAAAGACTAATAAGAGTGTTTCTTGTAAATGTGGAAATGAAATTAAAGATTTGTCATGTGTTAAAATGTTTAAAAGTATTAAATTTGTTATGTTAATGTGTAAAAAGGTCAGTGTAGTGCAGTTAAATATTGATGTTATCAGTTGTATTCTGATCTATGGCTGCCTTTTATTCATTTACTTAGCAAACATTTAAACTACTGTGTGTATTTTACATCTGTGAGAAGGTCAGTGAGAGGCAAGCCATATTCTGTAAAAAGAGCAAATAGCTGATAGTGGTCCCACCTTTATTCAAAAAGATAGAACAAGTTAAAGGACTAACATGGGTATAATTAAGACTTTTAGGGGAAAGTGAATTTTAAGGTGACCTTTGAAAGAGCCAATGAACAGACTGGTGAAGAAAGAGGGATGCAAGCTTGGCTGAGGGAGAAGCAAAATTGAAGGCATAGCGGTAGAATAGGTAATGTATTAATTAGACAGAAAGATTCCAGGAACCGATTCATGCTATTAGAGCATGGCACAATTATTTATTGAACACCTAGGGACATCTTTCCCTAAGCTGGAGTAGGTAAGTATTCCTTTAACATGTGTAAGTGCGGGGATTCACATCTCAACTCTAGAATGAAGGAATGAAGCCAGAAAGAATTTTTAGGATTTGCTTCCAGGCTTTAAGTTGCATGGTTCTGTGTTAAAAGATTGTTGAATATTGGGCAGCCTGGGTGGCTCAGCGGTTTAGCGCCACCTTCAGCCCAGGGCCTGATCCTGGAGACCCGGGATTGAGTCCCACATTGGGCTCCCTGCATGAAGCCTACTTCTCCCTCTGCCTGTGTCTCTCATGAATAAATACATTAAATCTTTAAAAAAAAAAAAAAAGATTGTTGAATATTAAATTTTTATGTTTTAAAAATAGTCAACTAACTGATTCCAGGAGACAGAGAAAAGTGTGCCTCTTTTAACAGCTAGTAAAATCTTGGCTTATTCTGAATAAAATAGTTGATGTATACCTGATGAAGCATCTGTTATAAGACTTTGTGCGGCACTAAAAGTGTGAAGAACTTTAGACAGAAGATAGGAAAATTGTAAAACATATCTTTTTGGAAGAGTTTGCAAACTCATTATTATACAACATTGCTTACTTAATTTCTACGGTATATCGTTCAAGTATGTGTAACATTTGATGAGAAATGACCATGTTATGAAAAATCATTAGTTTAGTCTTTATAAAAATAATTTGAGCAACACAAAAGGTTTTGCTTGGTACATCTCAGCTACCAGTCTGATCTTGTTACTAATATTAAAGTTTGCTTTTATGAACACATTTACCTAAACCTTTAATATTTTCCCCTAGTTTTTTTCTAAGTTTTTATTTAAATTCCAGTTAGTTAACCTACAGTATATATTAGTTTCAGGTGTGCAATATAGTGATTCTGCACTTTCATACATCACCAGTGTTCATTGCAAGTGCACTCCTTAATCCTCATTAATCCTTTAACATTTAAAATGTTTAGATTACACCTGTCTTTCACATGAATGGAGAAATTATGCCCCCCTTTTTATCATAATATTAGTGGGTCAGTCAATAAATTAAAAAAAGCTTTTAAAATATGCCGTCACCTATAGCTGAAAGATAAAGATTTCACTGAATATTGATGGTGCCTCTCAGAAATTGGAATGTAAGGTTAAGGATCTTTCTAGTAAATAATATAATCTAGGTTCATAAATTATGGGATAAAGAACTATTCAAACAAGATTGATGAAACAGAACAAAACAAAACAAAACAAAAACATATCCCAGCATGGGGCTATAAGAATCAACCTTCCAAAAATGCCATTCTTGGATTTGAGCTTGTAAGGGTTTGAACAGCAATATAGAGTGATAGACTATTTCAAGAATACTGTTTTTTGTTTTAAATATTTTATTTATTCAGAGAGAGAGAGAGAGAGAGAGAGAGAGAGAGAGAAGCAGAGATACAGGCAGAGGGAGAAGCAGGCTCCATGCAGGGAGCCCGAAGCGGGACTCCATCCCGAGACTCCAGGATCGCGCCCTGGGCTGAAGGCAGCACTAAACCGCTGAGCCACCGGGGCTGCCCAGGAATGCTGTTTTTAATTTAAATAAATAATTATAATGACTGGCATTTTTAGTTTAAAAAATGGCAAGTCGGAAAGATGAGTTTTATTCTATCAAATAAACTGTAGTTAATTTCTAAATATCTTTCATATCATTTTTTCCCCAAGTGGTTGCTTTCAATTCAGTAGATTTCTTTAACATTTAATACTTAATATACAATGTGGGTAAGTGATACAAAAATCTAGCTCTTCGGGATCCCTGGGTGGCGCAGCGGTTTGGCGCCTGCCTTTGGCCCAGGGCGCGATCCTGGAGACCTGGGATTGAATCCCACGTCAGGCTCCCGGTACATGGAGCCTGCTTCTCCCTCTGCCTGTGTCCCTGCCTCTCTCTCTCTCTCTCTCTCTGTGACTATCATAAATAAATAAAAATTAAAAAAAAAATCTAGCTCTTCATCTTGCCATTGAGTAGTTTCAAGCCTATTTTGAAGATATGAAAAGAGAAAGCAAATATCAAATGAGGAAGGATAGGACTAATAGTAAAATATTATATACATAAAGTTTTGGAGGAAACTTTAATGGGGGAAATGAAATTTATTCAATAATAGTCTAAAAGTTTTGATGTTTATCATAATTGGGTTCATAAATCTATGGTGCATTTGCTGTGCTTATCTCAGTGGGAAACAACTTTCAAAAATCTGTAGTATGGTTTCAGAGATACTATGTATGTTTTTGAAAGCCATTCTTAATTATTTTTTATAAAGCTGGGGGAAACATTTTTAAAATATTAAAAATTAAAAAGAACTATAAGTAAGGCAAAATGTTTGCTCTACTGTGGCACAATCATGAATAAAGGAAAAGTGTAGATACTTTGTAAAATTCGGAACATCCCTACCATTGTAAAATGAGCCATTTTGATGGATGTGTTTCTGATGAATTTTAAATGCTGAAAGGATGGCCAGTTGTTTTCTGTAAATGATCATGAAAAAGATGATGTTTGTAAGCTGAGTGGATGCCTCTTGGTTTAAACAATTACGCAAATAACTTCTGCCTATTGTGCTGGTAAAGCGAGATCATTAGCAGATTTGGTGTTCTGTGTGAGTAGAAACAGGGGGAATGTCAAAGGATTCAAAGGCATTCACTGAGTAATGCAAAAATTCTCTATGTAGAGATATTTTACTCAGCAGGAACTTAAGTCCATGTGTAGAGTTGGCTGCTCTCATGGTGAAAAACAAAACACCACCACCCCCTCCCCTGCTCGGTCTCAGCTCACCCCCCTCACTCCATTGACATGCATAGCTGGCCTGGTAGGTGTAAAAATAGACCGGCAGAGCCTGAATTGGAAATGGTCACTGAATGCAGCCTGCAGTTGCTGGGGTTTTGAGTTCTCTCTGACACCAGCAAGCCATGAGGGGCGTGTAGGGGAATCGAGCAGAGGAGCCAAGGATCGCCTGGATGAATTGTCCACAGTAGTGTCCCCCTGGGAGCCCCGGACAGAGCACAGAGGGCAAGCACAGGCCCAGTGACAGCGGGAACTGTAGAACTGAGATGGGTAATGCAGCTCTCTGCCCATCTTGTCATGCGGATAAGAGTGTAAGAGCACAAGGACACATGCAGGAATTGGATAAAACCCCAGACTACTATGGCTGTAACAGCGAGGACACCAAAGAACTTGGGGTGTGGGTAAGTTCTGAGCCACAAAGGAGAAGGAGGGGAGGATGGTGGCATAAGAATCAACAGTGGAGCTCATTGGTCCACCTCTAAGCTTCCTGGAAGGAAGTTGACAGAATAAAACCAATGTGATCAAACTACCCAGCTGCCTCCGGTTTGGTGGCATGCTGTTGTCTCCTTTCCGTGCCATGCAGTGTCACATGTTTGTACCTCCTGAGTTGGCTTTAGCTGTGAATTGACATTTGGGAATAAGCGGTGATGCTGTCTTTTTAATGTGAAATTTTGCGCAAAGCTGAACATATATCTTATTATAGGATGACTTACAGCCATACTGCAGAGATTCACTTACATTCAGGCTGTCAGATTCTTCTGCCTATTTATATATTCACATATAGTTCATTTTCCATTAGGTCACAGGGCATTTTTTTAAGCACATGCTAACTTTGAATCCCAGTTGCAGCCTATAAAGGCATTTTACTTCTAATATTTGACCAACTTCAGTGAAAAGGCCTTTAAATACCATTCTAATTATGATGCTAATATGTGCAGAGGCTTAAAAGTTGAGCAATCAAATATTTAATTTGCCTTTCAGGTTTTAATAATTCATAGTCATGATATGTTCCTTAAAATGGTTACAAAGGCCTATTGTGATTTTTGGTGGACAGGGCCAAAATCTCTTTCTGAGATATTTTGCTTTTCAGATTTGCTGGAGAATAGAGTTTATCTTTGATCTGTCAGACCCAGGAATTTGGTCTTATTGCAAGTTATTTATTTCAGAGTGAAATCATGAGACTATGATATGTAGGATTTCTGAGTAAAAGAAACAAAGGGGTTGTACCCCATTCGGTATGTGGAACCTGCTATTTCCAGGGGTGAGAAGAACAAGTAGGCGCGGATTCTGAGGTGCTCTCTGGCTGTTACCCTGACTTCAATGAATCTCATAATTCCCCAGCACTGACATTCTGTCAGGCCCCAGCGAAACTGAAACAGAAACTAAGAACTTATCAATAAAAACAACGTGCAGAGGCAGTGTTTGCAGTTAGTAGAAGTGAAAAGAAATTTTGTCAGCCCTGTAGTGAGAAAGAGGACAGTGCTTTAGGGAATGAGAATGGAATTCAGGAGAATCAACAGCAAGGTGGGGAGGCAGGCAGACCCCTGGGGGTGGGGAAGAGCACCTGCCCTAACAACCACACAGCTGAGGTTTCTCCTTCTGGGTTGTGGTTTAAATTACCCACACTCACCAGGAGTCACTACGGATTTCTAAGTGGCTGCTTCTAGTGCAATTTCTGAACTGAGGTGGCAAAAAACGGTCAACTTTTTTGGTGACTTTATTAACTCTACATGCTTGCTTAATTGCAGCATGTAAATATATTCCCTAAGAAGTGAACGCCTTGTTTAAAAGCTAGTTTCTATGAATGTATTAAAATTAATTTAGAAACCATTCTTTCAAATATTAGTTAATAATTCCTTCCATATTTTTCAGTTACATTTTCACCTTTTAAACATCATTAAGAAAAATGCAATGCATGAAAATAAAGGTGCTTTAAAAATTAAATAGAGGTAAACAAAGAGCAAGTGTCAACCTGCTTTTGAGGTCCAAGGGCCGGAATGAGAAGTTCACCCCAAACTTCTGAGTTCAGAAAACAATTAAAAATGTTTTTGAAGAAATAATCACCAGCAGTATCATTCCTTCGCTAAAATTCTTCTATCCCTACTAACATAGATCCTGATCCTGAAAATATGAGTTGATTTAAAAAATAAATTACAATTTGATTTCTCTGAATTAAGTAACATTTATAACCTGCCAATTATTGAATAAACACTTCTGTCAAAGATTTTATAGATGGTAGCATATAATGATTGCTGGGACTTGGAAAGTTATGGTACAGGAGTAAATGCACCTGTTGTGTACTTTCCCAAGTGATATTCTATTCAGAAAGTAGAGTAGACTTTGACTGTGAGCCATAGTAATAATAATAATAATAATAATAATAATAATAATAATAATTCTTAATACCAAGGATGACTTAAGCTACATATGTGGTTCTATCTTGCTGAAGTTTTTCAAACTTAAGAACTCTATCCTCTTTCTTTACTGTTAAATGTGTACTATAAGTCTGAAGTCACTCACTCCCTAACTGACAAGATATATTCCTTAGTGAATTTCTATCCTTCATGCTTGTTGCAAATAATGATAAGCAGTTGATAATAACAAAGTAGTTATTAACCTAACTTATATTTGTATAGTATTATTTTGGGGGGAAGGAAGACAGAAGTACTTGACACTTTTATCATAGATATAAACTTAGAAATGTTTTAGATAATTTATTGTACTATTAGGCCAAATATTTTAAATAAATGAATTTTCCAATTTTTTTTGTAATCAGAATTAACTCTATGGGAAAATGTGATTTTGCGATACTAAAACTGCTGGGTTTTATATAAATTAACACTTCATTCTTTTCTATAAGTTTTACTTAGGATTTTGAATATTCTGACATTTATTTGTGTAGGTAAGTATAGTAATAAGTATAGCAATAAGGAATAAATTAGTTATCAGGAATTGTGTTGGAAGTAAGGAACCAAAAATAATTTTCTCCTGAATAATGTTATTGTATGTCTATATTTGCAATTCCACTTAAAAGCTTATAAGTTTTTTTATAAAAAATATAAAATCAGTCCAGAATAATTTCCAGATGTATTATGCAGCAAAACACAGAAATTACACTAAAAAATAGAATACTAAGTATTATTTTGGGAATATGATAATTTTCTAAGTTTTAAAGCAACTTTAAAAAAATTATATTGAAAAAAACGAACAGCTAATATGCCACAAATATTAAAAAATTCTTTAACTGGACAAATATGTTATTTTCCTAACATATATACAAATTAATGTTTGAATTCCAAAGCAAAGGTCAGCTAACTTTTTCTGTAAAGAACTAGAGAGTGAACATTATAGACGTTGCAAGCTACCTGGTCTCTGTGGCAGCTGCTTCTCTCTGTTGTTGTAGAGTGAAAGCAGCCATGGGCAATGGTAAACAAATAGATCTGGCTGTACTTGAACAATTATGAAGTTTTTCTATTACTATTCAATTGCTAACTTTTCAATTTCTAAATATTAATTTCGTTACTATTTTTCTCATTTGTAAAGATACCAGTTAAGACCACCAGAAGTTCCCATTCTGTTAACAAAGATACAATAATACTGTTTTAGAAGATTGTGTTGAGACTGGTAGACATTTATGAGTATGCTGTAACTTTTTCTAATTACTTGAAGAGCAATTCAGATATAAATTTCAAACTCTAGTTACAATTTCTGTTTTTCACTTTTCTAGTGCAGTGAAGACTCTAGTAGCAGGGATGTATTTGCATGGAGATAAAGAGCAGGCAAAACTTCTGGGCAGATTCTGACCACCAACTGCAGATATAAGCTGCACTGGACCCTAATCCATTTGTTATGAGTTCTCCCAATGCTTGTGAGCATCCTTCCTTTCTTTTTTTTTTTAAATTTTTATTTATTTATGATAGTCACACACACAGAGAGAGAGAGAGAGAGAGAGAGAGAGAGACAGGCAGAGGGAGAAGCAGGCTCCATGCACCGGGAGCCTGACGTGGGATTCGATCCTGGGTCTCCAGGATCGCACCCTGGGCCAAAGGCAGGCACCAAACCACTGTGCCACCCAGGGATCCCTCTTTTTTTTTTTAAAGATTTTTTTATTATTTATTCATAGAGACACACAGAGAGAGAGAGAGAGAGGCAGAGACACAGGCAGAGGGAGAAGCAGGCTCCATGCAGAGAGCCTGATGTGGGACTTGATCCAGGGTCTCCAGGATCACGCCCTGGGCTGCAGGCGGTGCCAAACCGCTGTGCCACCAGGGCTGCCCTCTTTTTTTTTTTTTTTTTTTTTTAGCATCCTTCCTTTCACTTAAACTTTAGGGTCAAGAGAATATTACTACCAGAGAGACCTCATTCCAAATCCACTCAGAAAATATCTGCCTTCCTAATGAAGATGTTAGGCTCCTGACATATGTTAGGATTTTCCTTAAAATGTGGTTGCCTCTTCCATTAGACCTGAAAAGACTTGAGAATCTGTTATTATCATGGTTAGGTTGTGTGTGTGTTTTTTTTCAATTTTTATAAATTTGAATATAATTGGCACACAATATCATATTAATTTCAGGCATACAACATAATGATTCAACTCTGTGTTATGCTATGCTCTCCATAAGGATACCTGCCATCTGTCACTAGACAAAGCTATTGCAGTGCCATTGCCTATATTCCCTATATTGTACCTTTTATTCCTGTTGCTTATTCATTTCACAGTGGAAACCTGTATCTGCTACTCTCCTTCACCCATTTTGCTCATCTTTCCACACTCCTCTCATCTGGCAACCATCAGTTTGTTCTCTGTATTTATAATTCTGCTTCTGTTTTTCATTTAGTCTTTTGTTCTGTTTTTTTTTAGATTCCACATGTAAGTCAAATCATATGGTATTTGTCTTTCTCAGTCTGACTTACTTCACTTAGCATAATACCCTCTAGATCCATCCATGTGGTCACAAGTGGCAAGATATCATCTTTTTTTGTGGCTCTGTAATATTCCATTATATATAAAGATCTGTCTATCTATTGTACATCTTCTTTATCCATTCACCTACCAATGGACGCTGGGTTGCTGTCATATTTTGGCTATTATAAATAATGCTGTGATAAACATAAGAGTACCTTTAACTTTTTGGATTAGTGTGTTAATTTTCTTTGGATGAAGATACAGTAGTATCACAAGCGGTTTGACAGTTCCATAAAGAGGAAGCATGAGGGGCAGGAAGGAGTCACAAACAAAGTTAATCTGTTTTTAAATTCTTATTCAGAATAAGTACTAGTAATGGTTCTATATTTTTTTATTGATCTCAAGAGGGAAAACTGCACCATCTCTCAGATATCTTTTCATTTTCATTTATGCAGACAAATGGTATACATATTATAAGGTAAAAGACTCCAAGTAGGCTCCAGAGATACAGCTTCTTGATCATGCTTTGGTAAAGTGCAATCCAGAAGAACATTGAGAATATACCTTCATCTCATATTCTTCTTGGCTTGTATTTTTATTATAGCATCATTTATAGATTTGTGTATTAGCCCAAATGTACTCTCTATTTTTCTTGCACTACAGATCGTGTATTTTTAATTGTAGTTTCTTTGCCATGTCAGATTAATTTGCTTTGTCCCAAAAGCAAAACCGTAAATGTGATTCTTCATCACAGATACTACTTAGGTTACCTGTCCTAGCTGCCTATTGAGCTATTACATTCTTCACTTTTTGTAAGCTGATTGTCAGAGATTTTTATTTTCTTGTTTCATTTATCTTAACAATTTTTCTGATTTTAGTGAAGAATTTTATCTTGTTTATATCAGCTTTTTTGTTATTCTATACATTTTCCTGTGATTTTAAGACTATAAGCAGTGATTTCTGGTATTGTGAAAACATTTTAGTGTTTTATACTATGCTGAATCAAAAGGTAGTAAGTCCGCCAGTCAGCAATAATTGAGCTAGGTATAGTGCTAAATGCTGGTGATGAATTGATAACAACAGTTCCCTTGGTGGAAAGACAAGCTTTAAACATATGTAGGGGCTGGGGGAACATGCTGCCTAGCTGAGGTAGTAGATGCTGGGTGTGTTCAAGAGACAGAAAGACAGCATGGCTGAAGCACAGTCAACAAAGAAGAGAGTAAATGCCAATGAGGTCTGAGAGGCAGGCACAGGCCTACATTGGCCAAGGTTTGGATTTCTTTCTAATTGTAGTGGGTCTTGGTAAAGGAGTTTGGATTTCATTCAAAACATTTTGGGAATCCTCTGGAGGGTTTTAGTCAGGGCAATCGTAGGACCTCATTTACACTTTGAACGTTCTCTCTCTCTCCCTATCTTCCCACACACTTCCCTCCTTCCCTTGGTGGAGGATTGATGGTGAGTGCAGCCAGTGGAATAAAAGAGGCCAATTTTAGTGGTCCTGGAAACCCCTGAGGTGAACTGATGGAGGATCAGATTTAGAGGCTAACAGGAGAGGTCAGAAGTGATCAGATTCAGGGTGTATTTTTGTTCTTATTGAAAGATTGTTTTGGCATTGTAAAAGAAAGAGAAGGGATTAGGCTTAAGTAACTAGGTACACCATGGTGCTGTTTATTAAGATGGAATGGTGTGTGTATATGTGTGTCTGAAAGAGAGAGAGGGAGAGAAGAGAGAGAGAGATGATTCTTTATCTAATAAAACAAGCATGTCAGTATGTCAAAAGAGTTAAAAATTTTCTTCAGTTTTGAGTTCTACGAGGGTAGAAGTAAGAGACATGAAGTGATTTAGTGAGCATTATCTTGAGTAGCCTTTTTATAACTGCTATAAGGAAACTTTCTTCGTATAGTGTTGATATTACCTCTAAAAAGAGCCAAGAGTATAATGAAATCTATTCTAACAAAGCATTTCAAAAATATGAAATGATATAGACCATGGTTATGTAATTTTTGGATGATTATTTATTTATTTATTTATTTATTGGATTTTATTTATTTATTTATGAGGGATACAGAGAGATAGAGAGGCAGAGACATAGGCAGAGGCAGAAGCAGGCTCCATGCAGGGACCCCGACGTGGGACTTGATCCTGGACTCTGGGATAATGCCCTGAGCCAAAGGCAGACACTGAACTGCTGAGCCACCTAGGTGCCCCTGGATGATTCATTTAAAGATTAATGTTGAAAGAAGATAAGACATGGCTCTATCCTCTAGGAATTTCCAGTCTAGGTTTAGGAACAGAATTATCCATGTGTAATCAATTAACTCTAGACAATCACAATTACATGACAATGCGATTTTTTTTTAAAGATTTTAATTTATTTATTCATGACACACACAGAGAGAGAGAGACAGAGACAGAGACAGAGACACAGGCAGAAGGAGAAACAGGCTCCATGCAGGGAGCCTGATGTGGGACTCAATCCTAGGTCTCCAGGATCCCTCCCTGGGCTGAAGGTGGTGCTAAACCGCTGAGCCACCAGGGCTGCCCCAACAATGCTAGTTTTGAAATGAGTACTTACAAGATGCCGAAGAAGGTGATAATCAGTGCAAGCCAATGTTTGGGGAATGTCTCGTGCTGATATTCAGCCAGCATGGAGCACAGCATCTGTACCAGTTGTCTACACTTTGAAATGCTTCCGTAAAGGCTAATTAAATGGTTGCTTCTATAAGCCCACCAAGCTGTGCCTTCTACTGAGGCTATCTGGAACTTATTTCCAGGATTCCTCAGTCCACTCCATCCCCCAAGTGAGCAAACAAAACAATAGAGCCTGGATCAGCAAGGGGCCTCCAGGATCACCTTCCTCTAGTGCTACAGTCAGCATCCATTGCGATTGGTTGGTGTCTAAGCTGTACCAGTTGTTAAATATTTTGAATATCCCTTCTGCTAATGGAGAAGTTGGAGTCTGTAGTAGATCTTGGAAGCAGAGTACAATCTTGGTTCCTGTTGAGAAGAAAGTATACTCAGTAAACATGTATTGAACATCTACTAAGTGCCAGGCACTTGGTCTACCAAGATGAATAAAACATGCAACCTTGGTTTAAGGAATGTAATCCAAGATGGACAAAGCAGAAGACCCAATATCGTTATGGTGGATAAGAAAGCCTAGGGTGTTCTGGAATACCTAAAGGGTGACAACTCAGTCAGAGAGTTACAGAAAAGTCAAATCTTGAAGCATTATGGGCAGATCACAAACTCAGTGTTGGAGTCAATAGTAACATTGGAATGATAGAGAAACAGTGTGTAAACCCCCACAGCTATGACACATATAGTTTCTATTGGACGTGAGGGGAACTCATGAAATTTGGATAACAGGCATGGGATAAAATTATCGAGAGCTTTATAAGCCAAGCTTTAGAATTTGGACTCTATACTAGGGAAAGGTCATTGATTGAAATCTTTAGAAGAAGCAGTTAGATAGTGGTTTGTACATTAAGCTCCATTCTCTTTGCAGTGTCTAACAGAGTACCTGGCACTTAGTGGAAGCTTAATAAATATTTTTGGAAAATATGAATAAAATAATGACTAGGAAATCACCCAAGCTGGTAAATCTAGTTGTGGGCATTTTCCAGCTGTAGGTGACAATCCCCCAGATGAAACCAGAGGCTGGGAAAACTGAAAAGTGATAGAGGCAAAAAAAAAAAAAAATTTCTAAAAACATTTAAAGAACTTGGTGACTAAGAAGTTTTCATTATAACCTTCTTTTCAAAAAAGGAATGTACCTTTACTGCAAATGCTTACACATTACTACTGTGAAATATTAATTGGGTGAAGTATATTTACTTTATAAAAAGTATATATTTTCCTGAAGTATTATGAATTTTTTACATCAAGTCATACATATAATACAATAGTTTGAAATTAATTAAAAGATGACATTGTGATAAGAGAAATCATTATACGCAATATCTAATATAATATTTCTATTATATTTTTCTTATAATGAGGTCCATCCAAATAAAACACAATTCTTTAATTGAACCATGTAATAATTTTTAATAGTCTTTCTTCTGCTACACTTAATAAGAGTAGTTCTATTGTACAATTTAGTGGCTTTTTCAAGGTCACATGTATGATGGAGCTGAAACTACTCTGTGGAGAGAGCATATTTTGCTTCCTTCCCACACGGACATCTGCTGTACTTCTTACCCATTTTCAATTGCTGTTTTAGATTTAATGCCCTTTTAGTGGTGAAACTTAAAATTTATTATGCCACAAGATTCCTTCATTTTCATTTGAAAGTTCTTGAAATTTGGGGGAAATTAGATTATATTTGACTGTCAGAATTTTCAGTGTTTGACTTTTCACAACTTACATTCATATCATATTTGTGTGGGTTTATGTGACTATAGTAAAACACTTTTGTGCCTTTCTTTGTATTTGCTTATAAGAAGTAAAAACACTAAAATGATCATCTGAAGTGTAATCATTTCAGTGGTGTCTTTGAGCCAATGAATTCTATCAAAAACCTATGCAAAAGTCAGGTATTTAAACAGTGTTTTTGATGAATTATAAATGTTGCTGACATATTTAAGTTTCGAGATTTTTTGGGGACTCTTTATCTACCTTAGTTATCAATGAGTTACAATAAGGGGCTTTAAGGTATAATCTTTATGTCATACCTGATACTCTAACAATTTCTATATTCTAGTTAACAACTCTATTAAACATATCATGTACTAAAATTAAATTTCTAAGATTGATAATTTGTCTAAATAAGAATTCTCTCTTTATCAAGGATAAATATGAGAAATTGGATCTGTCCAGGCAGAAATAATGTATTAAAACTACAGTTGAAGTCTCTTTAGATTTACTACTTAGTGTATCTTTCTAGGTTGTATGGCCTTCTGAAGGAAATTAGAAAGCATCTACTAAGACCTCTAGTAAAACAGAAGTGCACAGTTAAGCATCTGCCTTCTGCTGAGGTCATGATTGCGGGGTCCTGGGATTGAGCCCCACATTGGGCTCCCTGTGCAGCAGGGAGTCTGCTTCTGTTTCTCCCTGTCTCTCCGTCTGCCTCTGCACCAGGGTCCTCCAGGATCACCTTCCTCTAGTGCTACAGCCAGCCTCCATTGTGATTGGTTGGTGCCTAAGCTATACCAGTTGTCAAATATTTTGAATATCCCTTCTGCTAATGGAGAAGTTGGAGTTTATCCACCCCGCTTGTGTGCGTGCATGCATTCTCTCTCTCTCTCTCTCAAATAAATAAATACAATCTTAAAAAAAAGGACATGCATAAGAAAATTTGTGACTCGTAACTTTTTGGAAATCACTAGTTGTCACATATCATTTCTTATATTCTCCCAGATTTACAAAAGGAAAAAGGCAATTTTCAGAAATAAAAGGCATTCAAAAGATTACTACCAATAAAGTATATGTTTTTCAAACTTGTCCATATATCTATAATACATTATTATTTTTAAATGGCTTATCATATTCAGCTTCTTATGCATTCCTACCTCAAACATTTTGACTGACTAAATGATTGATGATGACATAAGGGATAAGGTATATTTGAGTTGAGTAATAAATACATAGAATGAAAGATCTAGTTAATCCTTTATGTCAGCACCTTCCAAAGTGTGTTCTGTGAACCACTCACATCAGAAGAATCATCTGGGGTGTTTTAAAGTGATGTGGATTGCTGAGCCCCACTCCAGACCTCCAGAATTAGAGTTTCTGATGTGGGAGCCAAGAATATGTATTTAACAAGATTAAGCATGATCTCTAAGTAACCCTTGAGTGCACTAAAGTATGATAACTACTGCTTTATGTTCTAAGAGGTTGATTTTACTGAAGAGACAGGCTGAATATGTAACCATCAGCGCAAAAGGGCACAGGAATATAAAAACCCTTCACATTTTATTAAGATTCTTCTAATCCAGGTTAACTCAACTGACTGCCAAAATTCTATTTAGTGGCAATTACAGAAACCAAGACCACGCAGGACAAGTGGGAATAGAGTTGGCTTTGCTAACAAATGTTTCACAAACTTGTCCATATAATACATAATATTGTATGAACTCCTACAGTTCTTCTGTATGGATTTAAAAGGAGGAAAGTGCTTGCTTGCATTACACTGCAATGGAATTTTAAATCACAGCACTTAGAGTACATTTAAGCTCCACTTTCAGAAGCTAATAGTTACTGTACACCTATATAGAGTCCTTTTATTCATTGTTTAACCTTGTAAACTCCTGTCAAAAATCTAGGCACTGAAGTTCTAGAAGACACTGTTGTGCAATTTTTTTAAATTAATTTTTTAAAATCAGAATTTCATTCCACTGTTGAGCAGTCAGCTTGAACAGCAAGACTGTACCAAATGATTTGATTCTTTACTGGAATCAACATCTAATATAATATCCTGCTTGAATTCCACACTTACGCCCTAAAAAGTCATGTAGCACATGACAGATGATTAACAAAGTTCTTCTGGTCTCATTAAAAGGTCTTAATACATCAACTAATGTGAAGTGTCAAATATTCATTCCATGTATTTTCAACTTTTAAAAATTACATATGCATTTTTTAAAAGATTTTTTTAAACACTTTAAAAAAATTATTCATGACAGACACACAGAGAGGGAGGCAGAGACAGGCAGAGAGAGAAGCAGGCTCCATGCAGGGAGCCCAATGTAAGACCTGATCGCAGGACTCCAGGATCATGCCCTGGGCTGAAGGCAGGCGTCCCTTTTTTTAAAGATTTTATTTGACAGAGAGCACAAGCAGAGGGAGCAGCAGGCAGAGGAAGAGCTAGAAGCAGGCTCCCCACTGAGTAAAGAGCCTGATGCGGGGCTCAATCCCAGGACCCTGGGATCATGACCTGAGCCCAAGGCAGATGCTTAACCAACTGAACCACCCAGACGCCCCTATATAGGAATTTCTAGAAGATCTAAAAATTAAGTATTTAATCAGTATCTATTGAAAGTAAATAATGAATTTTATTGTCTACACTTTCTTTCTTCTTCTTCTTCTTTCTTTCTTTCTTTCTTTCTTTCTTTCTTTCTTTCTTTCTCTTTTTTCTTTTTACGATTATACATAATCATACATAACATGATACACATAACATAAATACAGACTGAGAAATCAATCTTTTCTTTGGTATTGATTTACATATACTCACTCACCAATTAATTTTTTGAAGAATTAATCAGTGATCCAGATGGACATGTTAACTTCCAATCCTGTTTAAAATGTGACCCATACAGGGGCGCCTGGGTGGCACAGTGTTAATTAAGTGTCCACCCTATAGTTTTGGCTCAGGTTGTGGTCCTAGGACTGTGAGATCAAGCTCCATGCCAGACTCTATGCTTAGTGTGGAGTCTGCCAAACTTTTTCTTCTCTGTCCCTCTGCCCTCTCTCCCCACCCTGCATGCTTGCTCATGCACGCTCTCTCAAATAAATAAACCCTTAAAATATAAGTAAATAAAATGTGACCCATACGGTTATAGCTATTTGTCAGAGCCTAGCCAATGATATTGTCAGCCAAGTTATTGATCCTAGGTTGCTTTCTGTCCCATCCCTAATGTCTTGATCTGGCATTGGGAATAGATCTATTCAGGATCAAAAGTTGAGTTAGATGCAGAAAATAACAGTAGAATGAATGAATGAATAAAATGTAGGAATGTGGGGGATTCTGTATTAATTATTAATAATAAAGCTACCATTTATATAGCTCTTATTATTTATCAGATTCTATAATGGCAAAAAAAAAAGATTCTATAATGGCATCTGCATACCTTTGACAGAACATAAATATCATTTACTCCTGTTGATAGCTTTGTGAGTCAATTTTGTGTACTAAGATTTCCTTTTAATGATTGTTTTTGCCTCAATATACTCTCCTTAGGGACTTCACATATGTTACCTTATTTAATTCACATAACTCTATACGTTTTATAGGCCAGAAAACTGAGGCTTGAGGTCAGTAATTTGCTCAGGGTCAGACATCTTATGGTAAAGGTTGGAACCAGGATTGAAGAGATCTTTTTTTTTTTTTTTAATAATGAGTTTTCTTTTTTCTTTTTTTTTTTTTTTTAAAGATTTTTATTTATTCATGAAAGACACAGAGAGAGAGAGACAGAGAGGCAGAGACACAGGCAGAGGGAGAAGCAGGCTCCATGCGGGAGACCGACGTGGGACTCGATCCGGGTCTCCAGGATCACACCCCAGGTTGCAGGCGGCGCTAAACCGCTGTGCCACCGGGGCTGCCCGAGTTTTCTTTTTTTTGTAAATCCATTTAAGATTATTTATTTATGGGAGAGAGAGAGAGAGAGAGAGAGAGAGAGAGAAGAGAGAGAAGCAGGCTCCATGCAGGGAGCCCGGACATGAGACTTCATCCTTGGACCCTAGGATCACGCCCTGGGCCAAAGGCAGGCGCGCTAAACCACTGAGCCACCCAGGGATCCCCTGAAGAGAAGATCTAAGCTCACCATGTTATGCTGGTTTTTCAAAGAAAGAAAAATGTTAAAGAGGAGACATTAGAGGAAGTTTAAAGTGAGTTGAAAGATTTTCAACAATTGGAAAAAATTGCCCACTTGGAAAATTTCAAGTAATATTGTAACTTATGCTTAATATAAAAATAAATTTCAGGTAATTAAAAGTTAAATGAAAAAAAAAGAAGTAAATTTTTAAAGCTAGAAGAAAATGAAGAAAAGTAGTTCATTGATTTCAGACTTGGGAAGCTTAAAAGCAATGGAATAAAAATCTTAAAGTGAGGTTTATACTTTCTAATAAAAATTCTGAAAGTTGAAAGATGTGTTAAGAAAATAAACTCAGGATAACTTGCAGCAAATATGACAAGATGTTAACTTGTTTTTTTTTTTTTCCTTTTTAAGATGTTAACTCGTTAATATAAAGTTTTTAAAAGTAAAAAAAAGACATTAAAAATACATATAGAAAGAATGAGAGAGAGAGAACGCAAGCACAAGTAGGGGGAGAGTCAGAGGGAGAAGCAGATTTCTCACTGAGCAGAGAGCCAGATGTGGGGCTTTCCCAGAACCTGGAGATCATGACCTGAGCTGAAGGCAGCCGCTTAACCGACCCAGCCTCCCAGGCGCCCCTGCTGGCTGATTTTTAAAATTTATTTTTCGAATGATCTACTATGAGAATATATTTGCTTTTATAATGATTCCCCTACTTTGTTTTTGGGAAGGGAGATCATAAGAACAAAAAAGGAAGTAAAGAACATAGGAAGTTACGTGATTTTAGACAAATACTCTTATGGGATATATATTTATTCCTTGGATTTCTTAACATATTATTACTTTATTTATATCCTACTGTTATTTAGCTTTTCAATTGATTTGGAAGAACTAACTTTTTATGGGTACATTTTTACTACTTAATTTTTACTGGGAAAATAAGATTTATTATTATCCTTTCTTATAGGTGTAATCAACATTTAAACAGCAGGTGTGGTAATTAATTAAGAACAGCTGAGAGAGGTTTCATCCCTCTTGGAAGTAGTCCAGGTTTAAATCCCACTCAGGGAAATATGTCAGTATGAGCTAGTAGAAGTCTGCATGCTGCTTTAAAAACAGGAACAAATGTTGTCTTTGAAGTTTACCATGCTGTGGAAACACTTTTCCTTGGTATGGTAATAGTGATCATTGTGATAGAGACATTGCTCTAGATTCACTTGTCAAATATAATATGCAGTAATATTTTATTTTATTTTTTTATTTTTTTTTGCAGTAATATTTTAAAATAGTATATCTGTGTCCTTAAAAGTCATGAATCTTGGGTTAGCAATGTTAAAGAAAAGAAATCTTGGTATTCTAGAGGTGTCAGTGCCCTAGCACAGGAAGGAGAACTGAGCATCAAAAGAGATCAGAACATGATCATTGGGTCAGTTTGTGGCTGCATTAAATTTTCCCCAAAACAGAAAGCAACGGAGACTTCTGTAGGTCAGTCAACAGTGAAAGGTGAACAGCAAAAACTGTAGTGGGGGTGCTAGGGAGACGGTAATCCTGATGGTTATGATTATGGCCTCCAGAAAGAGACTGAGGACTGGTCTTAGCTCTGGCATTTATTGCCAAAAGTCCATGGACAAGTGGCTTCACCTCACTAAGCCTCAGTTTCTTTATTTGGATGATTTATGAGGATTAAATGAGAATATAAATGTTTTTGGCATACAACACAATTAACCATTAATATTATGGCTTTGCACGAGAGAGAAATACAAAATAGTGTTCGTTCCTTTGAGGTGTTTGCAGACAGGTTGACTAGCAGAGTGTAGGTGCACAAAAGCAAACTGAAGGTCATAGAGTCTCATAGGTGAACAGTTTAGAAGAAGCAAGTCCAGGTGGCATGTAGATTCAACATGGTGTATGTCAGTCCCTATTCTGTAGGAAAATATTTATACATTTCAATAAAAGAATCACTAAAATGACATAAATATACATGAATCATGTAAAAATGATTAATTGACTTGCTTGCTCATAATGCTTTTTGAAAGTTATCTTAAAACAAAAAACAGTGCAAAAAATGCAGTAAACCCAATCAAAACATGTATAATCAATTTTCTTACTTAAAATCATAACCAGAGAGAAAGACTCTTTGTATACTCTACATAATAAGTGCTCAATTAATAGTTACATTTTTTTTAGCTTTTTTTTTAATTGAAGTTTGATTTGCCAACATACAGTATAACACCCAGTGCTCATCCTATCAAGTGTCCTCCTCAGTGCCCGTCACCCAGTTACCCCATCACCCAGTTACCCCATCCCCCTATCCGCCTCCCCTTCCACTACCCTTTGTTTGTTTCTCAGAGTTAGGAGTCTCTCATATTTTGTCACCCTCTCTAATTTTTCCCACTCATTTTCCCTAGTTACATTTTTTAAAAAAAGATTTTATTTATTTATTCATGAGAGACACAGAGACACAGGCAGAGGTAGAAGCAGGCCCTACACAGGAAACCCAATGTGGGACTTGATCCTGGAACTCCAGGATCACACCCTGAGCCGAAGGCAGATGCTGAATAGCTGAGCCACCCAGGTGTCCCTCTCTAGTTACATTTATGAGAAGATATAATCCGTAGAGGAAACTCCGTTACCAAAATGCCCCACAATTCTTATATGTGGGAAAAATAAACCAAATACAAATGGAACTTCTCCAGCTCCAGAGGTATCACCACAGGATATGAATATATACCCAAGTTCTCATCACGCTTCACATTATGAGCTGGGTTCCGATTTCAAATGTTGCTAATCAGAAATGGCCCAATATAAACATCTTTTAAACGAAATTCTCAGGATCTCTTATTTTCATATGTCTTGTTCTTGGATTGTGGAGACAAAGGTAGCCTGCCACTTGGTTCTTTGTCAAGGACCAATAATGAGATATCTATGGTGATATTTTGACATTTCAACTAAGTTAATTTTGTTGGATGAACAGATGAACAAGATCTTTTTGGCTAAGGTTAACTACTGCTTCACAAAAAAGTTCTAATGCTGTGTTTTTATGTGTGCAAAAGTAACCTAATTCTTTAGGAATTTTCTAAGTTTAACTTTTGAGCAATTAAAGCTAGAATCACTTGTAATTATCTTGCCTGTTGTCAGCTTTGTATGAGCTTTGTAAACACAATAATGCTCTTCCGAGGGTTTCATTATCAACCTAATGATCTTTATTGGCTAATGTATTTTAACCATTGTACTAGCCTTTGGAAATTCTAAGAATTATAAGACATGGTTCTTGCCTTTAAGTACATTTATAGTTTTGCTCTGAAGATGGGATATATGATTCTGTATCTACACACACACATATACACACGTTTGACAGTTTAATTTTATGTTATACCACAGATAGATATTTATATAAGAATATAGAGGTAGAAAAAAAAGAATATAGAGGTAGAATTAAGTATGTCATTTTTCTGTGACTAAAATGAAGTATATTTATATGCATAATAATTCTAAGAGAAAATAGCTTCTCTTTTCTGTATCTTGGTCAGAATAATTTTAACAAACCAATGATTTTTTTTTAATTTAGAAAGTTAATTAGTCTTATAGTAACTTCTGAGGTTATTGGAAGATATTACTGTATGATATACTCAGAAATACTGAGTAGTCAGCAATTCTCTTCTTTGGATAATTTATAATAATAAAAGCTTATGTATTGCTTTATATAAAATCTTGTCTTTCCCCAAAGAAGAATAAAATTATTGTTTCTTATTTCTAAAAAAACAGAATACTAATGGTTCTGTGTAGTTAGTAAGATAGTAGTTGCTTTTATATTTAATTTCTTTGCTAATGTCATTGTTGTCAGAGTGAGGAAATGTTGAGCTCCAGAGCCTATCTAATCAAGTCCATTGCTATAGACAGTGGTTTTGTCATGACTTCAACCAAAAGACAATAATGACACAGATGGAGGCCATCCTTACTCATTACTCTTCATTCATTTACCATTAAAGAAGAGTTAGGTATTATTTGGTTTTATTGTAGATATCTGATATAATTATAAAGGAAACATCAAAGAGATTTAATGGTAATGAGTTTCAGGTAAATTAATATAACAGGTATAAATCTTGCTAATCAAGATTTGAAACCAAGTTTTAAAATTTAGTAAATCTGGGGGATCCCTGGGTGGCGCAGCGGTTTGGCGCCTGCCTTTGGCCCAGGGTGCGATCCTGGAGACCCGGGATTGAGTCCCACGTCGGGCTCCCGGTGCATGGAGCCTGCTTCTCCCTCTGCCTGTGTCTCTGCCTCTCTCTCTCTCTCTCTCTCTCTCTGTGACTATCATAAATAAATAAAAATTTTAAAAAAAATAAAATAGAATTTAGTAAATCTGCAAAAGCATTTACT
This sequence comes from Vulpes lagopus, assembly GCF_018345385.1. Lineage (NCBI taxonomy): Eukaryota > Metazoa > Chordata > Mammalia > Carnivora > Canidae > Vulpes > Vulpes lagopus. The sequence goes on from NC_054829.1 coordinate 108,924,278, forward strand.
GGATTCAGCAAAATTTTCATTAGTTTTGTTCATATTGACCAATGCTGTTTCATGCCCTTCTTTGGTCAAATTAACTCTATTGAACTTCTTCATTTTGTTTCATTTCCACCAATATTTATTGAGTTATTCTTTGTTGGGCATTGTGCTGTAGAAGTCATGGATGCTCTTTATCCTGGAGGCTAGTTAGGGAGATAGATAGGGGTAAACAGGTAAACTGGGGGTCTTGGTGAATGATTGAATGCTTAGAGTGTTGTGGGACCCCAGAGTAAAACTTAAGAAGAGGGTAGATTGGGAAGGTATTCTAAAGAAGCTATCCCAAGCCTCTGGGAAATAGATCCACAGGGTCCACTTAATAAAAATTCTTGTAGAGTCAAATCATAAAAAACAACTAGTAGAGAATTGTTCATTTCTCATTAAACCTGGCTTAGGCCTGATTTTTGTTTTAAAAGGGTCTTGGGCATCTGAAACAAAGCTTAGTTCTAGCAGATGAATTAACCCTGCTTTTGTTTAAATTAGGAGTTTCCTTTTCAAAATTCTTTTTAGAGTTGATGCCAATGCTCTTATACCAACAACAAGAATTTGTTTTGAAAGCTGCTTCAGAAGAAGTTTAGATATTCTTTGCAATTCAGTAATAACTAGAGGAGTTTTTATTGACTAATTTCCAACAGAGGGATTTTGTAGTATAAGCTGAAATGTTTAGAAAGAAAAAGAGTGGTGCAAGCTACAAATACTTGATTTGTTAATCTTTTTTCCACTGCCATGTGTTATTACTGTAATTAATCAAACACATTCCTTTTTAAAGCCATTTTTCCATCCTATGTTTTATGTTTCAGTGTAAAATTACAAAAGCTCTCTACCTTGCATAGAGTTAGAATTGAATAGCTCAAACCATTCTTGACAATTACAGTTCATAGCATGGAGGTAAATTTAGAAAGTTACAGCAGGTCACATCCATTGAGGATAAAGCAATGCCTCAATTGTATCCCAGTCTTATAGGGAAATGTCAGCTGCATGATACCAGTATTTTGATCTCATTAGAAAGTTCCTGTACAGAATTCTATTTTAGTCCCACTAATATATATTTTTATACATCTATATATGTATAGATACAGAAGTATATATGTATCTATGTGTTTACTGTATCCATACATGTATACATATATATGTATGTATGTATATACTGCTGTATACATATATACTGCCATTTCTGCTTTATTAGCACTTCCTGGTATTCCATGCAAGATGTTGATAGGCCAATACTATCTGCTTCCTGAGGCAATACAAAAGGGCTTCCCTAATCTTCAGAGCTTTATGGATAGAGAAATGGTAAGGAGTGAAGCAAAATCCAATGTCACTACAAAAAACCTGGGATCTCCCGGAGGTTATGCTATGGCCCATTTCTTTAGTCTGTACTCTCTCCTGAACTTTTTTTTTTTTTTTTTTTTAAGATTTTATTTTTAAGTAATCTCTGCCCAGCATGGGGCTAGAACTCACAATACTGAGATCAAGAGTCGCATGTCCTTGGGACACCTGGTGGCTCAGTAGTTGAGCGTCTGCCTTTGGCTCTGGGCGTGGTTCAGGGGTCTGGGATCAGGTTCCATGTCAGGCTCCCTGCATGGAGCCTGCTTCTCCCTCTGCCTGTGTCTCTGCCTCTCTCTCTCTCTCTCTCTGTCTCTCATGAATAAATAAATAAAGTCTTAAAAAAAAAGAGTCACGTGTCCTTCTGACTCAGCCAGCAAGGTGCCCCTCTCCTGGACTTTTTTAGTTTTGTGTTTTTAACACACTACTATATAGTGATAGCACTTCAGATTTAATCAGTCCAAAACCAAACTGTTATATTCTCTCAAATTTCAGGGTATTCTATCCCCCAAATTACTGTTCTTGATTCAAAGTGTCAGTAATTACCTGCCAAAGGTATAATTTCTCTTCCATAAACCCTCAAATTCGATTTCCCCAAATTTTATAACTTTTTTTCCCCCTATATGACAAATGGTATCTTTTTCATATTGCTTTCCTGAGGACATTTCTTGTCAGGACTATTGCAATAGTATTCCAAATTGTCTCACAAACTCCACTCTTTCCCCTCTAACTATCCTCCATATGTTACTAGAGTGTTTTAAAACAATGTTCTGATCCTGTTTTTTTTCCCCCCTATTTAAAAGGTAACAGTCTCCTATTATGGCATACAAGAACATTCATGGTCTGAGCACTGCCTGACTTTTAAATTTTACTTCTTTCTTGTTTTCAGCATGTTTTTACTGAACTACTTACACTGAATTACTTAGAGCTTTTTGCATACTATATTTTTATACTATATTTTATGCTATATTTTATTTTTTATACTACTATGACCTTGCACTTGCTAGTCCCTGTGACTGCTATGTTTCCCACCTGACTTATCACCAGGAGCTTTATCAAATACTATATTGCTATTCCTATTCTATGTCTAAATATGTTTATGAGCAAATATATTTCTTTGTAATACATTTGTAAATAAGATAAGCATTTGTTGCTTGGACTATTTCCTCTAAATTGATCTTCTTGGTTCCACTTTTGTCCACTTCTAATTTATGGATTGCACTGCAGCTAAAATTGCTCTTTTAAAATCTTTTGAGGTGATGGACTATATTTCCTCTATATTCAATCTCTTATATCTAACATAGTGCCTGACACACAGTAAGTGCTTCAAAAATATTTGTCTGATTCCTGAGTAAATAATTTATTGTTAAGCACCGGTTAAACTATTTTAATTATTTATTATCAAAATAACTTGTGGTTTGACTAATTTGTTTACACTTTTTTTCAAACTGAAGCTATGATTTTACAGTGTGTACACATTTAGATAGGTAGAACTGTAGAGCTTCTCATAATTTAATCAAGGTCATTTAATGAGTCTAAGAAGTGATTTCCTTCTTAAACAGTGCATATATAACAAATTCTTCAGTTTTTTAAAAAAGATTTATTTATTTATTTATTTATTTATTTATTTATTTATTTGAGAGAGAGAGTGTGTGTGTGTGTGAGTGGGGGGAGGGTACAGAGAGAGAAAGACAGAGACAGAGACAGAGCGAATTCCAAGCAGACTCTCAATGTGGGTCTGAAGCCCATGACCTTGACATTATGACCTGAGCTAAAATCAAGAGTCATCTGCTTAACTGACTGAACTGCCCAGGCACCCCACAAATTCTATAATTTAATTTTAAAAAGTTTGTTGATATTCTGCTGTCCACCACTGAACCATCATGATGGGGGCCAGGAAACGGGTGTAAAAATGATTATATATATATTACATTGAGTTTAATGCTGTCTTATTAGAATTGTAATTTTGCCTGCTAAAGTTCATTGTTGGCACTCAGTGTCCACATAGATCACCACAAATGTGCAAAAGAGGCTGAAGGCATGCCCTTTTGAACCTACATACTTTAGAGAATGTGGCGAATAAACAACTTCTTAAAAATCATATGCACATTAGAAAGATGGACCCTTGCCATCTTACAGATGATGATGAAGTTAATAACAGTATAATGAAAGAGACTAGAGACATACAAATTATTTCTAATAAACAACATAATTATCATGCTGAAATCCCTGACACCCAGTTATTAGAAAGATTTTCCAAAAGAAAAAAAGTAACTCTAAGGGTGGTACAACTAAAATTCTTGAGTCTGTTATTCCTACAAAATAAATATAGTGTCTTGAGACAAGAAATTATATTAGACAGTAATGAATTTAAATTCCTGCATTGTTTAGAGCAGATATTAATATTGCAGGACTTATGTACTCAAAAAAGGGAAAATAAAAAATTTGAATTGGGCAACTGATCCATTTGCTCTACCTTGGTCTTTAAAAAAACCAAGACAGTATAAATGAGTTCAGAATTGCATTTAAACACGTAGAGTCAGGTTGTCACAGTGTGTGGCTGTGAAGCTGTAATTAAGTGAACTCCCTGGAAAAATCAATCTGACTGACACTTACAGATGTACTCTAGGCTGTTGTAAACAAAAAGCCCTTCTATGTTTCCATGTACTTCTTAACTGGGCTACACAAAAATCAACTGCATAAGATACGTATCTTGACAGGAAAAATATATGCAAGTTCTTTTAAGATGGTTATGTTATAAAATAAGCCATTCTGAAGCTTTCATTGCAAGAATGTACTTTTTTTTCCCAATCCTGAATAATTCAATGCTAAATAAGCAGTCTACCTTTCAGTATGTGCCATCCATGTCGGTGCAGTCAGCACCTCATCTGTGCTGTGTCACGAAGCTTCTTCTGTTTGAGTGATGTCTGCTTCAGAGCAGATGGTCTGAAGAATAATCAGACAAATGGGGGAAAAAAATGCAGTGCCTACCTCAAAAGGTCAGTAGTAAATTAACTGTAGGATGCCTGGATCATAAAAAACTTGAAAGATATTTTCAGTTGGTTGGGTTTGTTTTTTCATATCCCGACAGTTCTAAGAGCCTTCAAGGGAGACTAAAAACTAATTCAGGTCCATTTAGCCTGATCTTTAAGTATAGCAGTGGGATGAACTCTGACATGTCTTTCCCTCCCAAAGGTCCTGTAAATTTTGAACATGCTGATTAGTTAGGGAATGAAAAGAGTTTCATGTAGAGGAGATTCCTTAAAGGGCTCAATATTGTTACCCAGTTATATCAAACGCTCTTTTTTTTTCTCCTGGCCTAATGTTATTACAGTTGGTTATTATTCATTTATAAATCCTGCTCTTTTTATGACCAGTGACGATCCAAAAGGAAATTCCTTTGGAAATTTGTGAACTCTACATAAAAGCTTGATAAGCTCTTCCATGTTTTGGTGCATATTCATTTGAGGCATATTGAGTTTAATGTTGGCTGAACATTTTTACAGAGATGTCCAACTAGCTGGAAATTAGAAAAGAGATCTGGTTTGGGATACAGCTTATTTAATTGTTTTCATTATTTTTCACACAATTAATACTAGTTGGTGATCTCTGAGTCATAATAGAGAACTGTCAGGATTCAATCACCTATGGATGTAGTGGGTATTATTCAACTTCTGTTGCAGATCTCTAAATTTTCATTATTTTTATTGTTGGCATGTTAAATGCAGATTTCCGTGTTACTTTAGTTATTGAATATATTAGGGAATATTATGGGGAAATTATAATTTTCAGTGTGGAATTGTGGACTATTTTGCTTGCTTTTGCATCATCAGCATCTTGAGTGGAAAAAACGAAGCAAGACTTTTGAATATACCAGTTCAAACAATAGTGTACTAACTCTTGTTAAGTTTATTAGCTAAAGCAATCATTAAAGTTCTTACCTGACTGAAGCAGTAATGTCTTAAATCTATGTGTGTAACTGACACCTGCCAAAGTGTATCTTATCCCTTGAGAAAATCTACAGCATTCAATGGCAATGCCCTTCTATTTAAAGTCTTTAAGATGAATGTCAAGTTATTTAATCTGATGTTTGAATTACAGCTATAGCCAAATATTTTCCCTATTATTCTGATTTTCTTGCTAGAGATTTGTAAATATTGTGAAAGGAGCCACAAATATTTGTCTACAAACTTACCATTTTCCCATTTAAACTCAGAAAAAATTGATATGTTCTATTTAGTGATGGAACTTCTGAATTCTGTAGGTGTTTCAGTCATAGGTAGAACATATGCTAGCATGCATGCAAGTAATCAAAGACTGTGGATTTTTCTGCCTTATGAGGAATTACTTAAATTCACCATAAAGTTCAATGGGCAAGCTAGAATTGCAAGCAGTTAAGAATGTTCCTACCTATCAGGGGCACCTGGGTGGCTAAGTTGGTTAAATGTCCAACTCTTGATTTTGGCTCAGGTCATGATCTCAGGGTCCTGGGATCAAGTCCCATGTCAGTCTGTTTGTCTCCCTTGCCCTCTGCCCCTCCCCCTCTGTCCCTCTCCCTGCTCACAAGCTCTCTCTCTCTCAAGTAAATAAATAAATCTTTTTCTTAAAGAATGTTTTCACCTATATTTGTAAAAGTTCCCATTTTAGTGAAAGTGTTGATGTGTCTCCTTACAATAAGCATCTTATTAATGAGCCTGAATATAGAAAATTTCCTGAAGTCAAACTAATGTCAGCAAAACAAAGTCATTTTTCAAGTCAGACTTCTGTCATGAAATACTAACTTGGGAATTCATATCCTCTGTTCAATATTCCTTTTAAAAGTAGACATGTATAAGAACTTTTGAAAAGTTCAAAATCATGTACAGAATTTGAAATATAAAATAGTTATCAAGTGTGCATTATAAATGTCTTTTCTGGCTTAGAGTTATTGTTTCTACTAGTTTAGGATTTTTTGTTCTTATGTCATAATTCTAATTCATTGAGGAAGGATATCATCATATTATTAATATTTTGGGTCAGTTTTCAGAAAAATGAATGTACAGAAATTTTTTAAGGTGTAAAATTGTCTCTGGCAAGTTACTTCACTTATACTTACTCCAGAAGATTTAACAACTGAGATCTCTGAACAAGATCTGGTCTTCTGCGATTTAGTAAGTGTTTTGATGATCAGGGGAGTACTATTTGTATGATGTGTACAAAGGACAAGAAAAGTGGAATAACCTTCACTAATGCTAATGGAAAAGTGTAATCAATGTATGACCGAATAGAATCATAAGGCCTTTATAATTGCAAAGCTCAGTAAATGTCAGAACAACTAATAAAAAGGTGCTCTAAAATTTGACTTAGGAAACCTTTTGAGGGCACCTGGGTGGTTCAGTAGTTGAGTATCTGCCTTCTGCCCAGGTCGTGATCCCAGGGGGGATCGAGTCCTACATCAGGCTTCCTGCAGGGAGCCTGCTTCTCCCTCTGCCTATGTCCCTGCCTCTCTCTGTCCCTCATGAATAAATAAATAAAATATTTGTTTTTTTAAAAAAGGAAATCTTTGAGTTAAACAAAAAGAACTCTGAATTGTTTTTTTAGACCAAGTAGTACCTTAAATATATTTTCATTAAAAGCCATGGATAATATATTTTGCATTAGAAAAATTATCTCCACTGTGAGAAAAACATACTGCTTTTGAATACTAATGTTTTCATCTATTTAATGTTCAGTGATTTTGTTACCACTGTGTAAGTTAAAAACAACTTACTTGTCAGTGTCACCATCTTTTTTAAGCAAACATTTCGTTTAATTATAACATATACAAAAATGCATAAATTATAATGTTCATCTGGATATTTGTCACACCCGTTTATAACACCCAGAACTAGAAAATAGAACTAGAACCTTATCAGCAACTAGATGTGTTTTCTGCCTCCTTCCAGAAACTACTATTCTTTTTCCTTTTTAAAGATTTATTATTTTATTTTAGAGAGAGAGAAAAAGAGAGAGAGAGTGGTGGGGAGGGGTTGGAGGATAGGGAAAGAGTCCCAAGCAGACTCCATGTAGAGGAGTCAAAGGGCCCATTTCACAACCTTGAGATCACGACCTGAGCTGAAACCAAGAATCAGCAGCTCAACAGACTCTGCCACCTAGGCACCCCCAGAACCTACTGAGTCCTAACAGTATAGATTAGTTTTGTCAGTTTTTGAACTTTAATAAATGGAATTATAAAGATGTTCTCTTGTGGATCTGACTTATCTTGCTTGGCATTGTTTTGTGAGATCCATTGATGCTACGTATAGATGAGGTTTATATTCATTCCTATTTCTGTTGCTGTATAATATTCCACCTTTACTCTCTTTTAAAATATATGAATCTTCACATAGTATTGTGAATAATCTTAATGCTTTGAAAGGGATGGAATTGGTGTGCTGTAGTTGGTTCTTATTTTTAGAGGTGATAATAAGGAGAGCATTGATGAGTGAAATAATTTATCTATTGTGCTAGTGAAAATCAATGTTAAAATGTCATACTTAGGGAAAAATCCCTTGTCTTTATAAAAAAGTGTAATTTCAAACAATCTCATGTAACAAAAAGATATATGCTTAAAATATTCAGATGGAATTTATCTGTTTAGTTAAACTTAGTTATTGTTCTGATCCCAATTCTAAATTTTATGTGTAGTATTATTTTAAAAGCAAAATATGAACACCTGTATTTCAGCCAATTTTCTTAGCACATAGGTTGCTGGATTGAGAAAGTCTTTGGGGAGGTTGCATGAACGCGCTTTGAATATTAGATCACGTGTCAGTATTTTGTACTTAGTAGCAATCTAAAGACCTATTGAAATGACACTAAAAATGTAGGCTAATCTGGGTGCTTGAGCTAAAGCATACAAAATAGTGGTTTACAGCAGATTTTGTTGTTAGTGGCAGCAGAATAGAAATTATTAAGTGGGATTTTGTGGTGTAAAGTGTTTTACCTGTCATATTGTATTCTAACTGCAGAAAGACAATTTGTGAAATTATTTCTAAAAAATTCTGGTGCACCTAGTGTTCTAGATGCAGTTCTCAACTGTCCCCCAATTTTTGATTTATCACAGGATAGTGATAGCAATTTGAGCTACTCAAAGATCTAAATTATTTAAATAATCCAGTCATCCTTATACAAAAGTATGATTATTTAAGTGAAAGTATTAATATATCCCAAAAAGTGTGCTTTGTAAAATCTTTGTTATTGGAAACAGACCACAAACACCCCATTCTGGTTCCCTTTTTGTTGTTTAGTGCTTGTGCACACCAGAGTATTTTCAAATATTTTGGTCTTCTGGCAACAACCTTCATATTTAAAGAAGATCATGTGTATGCATCTATGCTTAGATTTATACTTATTTATACTTAGATTTGCTGTTGTTATTTTGCATTTACCATTTACAAGAAAAACCACAATTAAAAAACAAGCTCCATGTGTCCTTTGTGTCTGTCATTGGGCTGGTAAGCACCTTCAAGTCGTCTTATTTAATTCCTCCAGCAACTCTATAATGTACTTTTATGTTTTAATAAGCAAACTGAGATACATAAGGACTTGAGATCATATAACTTGTGATTTGCTGGACATGGAGTTAACTTATCCAACATTCTTAGGAAAAGACCTAAGGAATTGTAGAAATGTCTTCTATTTCATGCTATTCTTATTAAGATTCCCCCCAAGTTATTTTAATAAATTTTATTTATTTTGTATTGCTTTAAAAATGTGGATCTCAGCTAGACTGATAAACCATCCTGTTTTTATAAAGGAATAACTGCATCCTAAGAAAATAAGCAAATTATTAAAATTCCACAAGGAACATGTGCTTTCCTTCAGGTTAATCAGCAAATATTTGTGGAGGGTACTCTGTAAGCCAGACTGAGGGGACGTGCTCTGCTTAGCTGTCCTCAGGCCAGTAGAGGCTGCTGGCCGACTTACGCTACTTGACCAGTGCTTCTCATACTTCAGTCATGTAGCCCGCTCTTTCAAAATATAAAAACAAGTTCATGACCTCCAGGGTTGTTATTTTATTATAGGGTTATTTTAAATGTAAAAATAAAACTGCACAAAATTCCTTAAAATCTTTGACCATTACTAAAAAGAAAGTTTTGCAAATTGAGCATTAGCAAAATTCAAATACTTGACTCCAATTTAAGAGTGGGTAGTAGAATTGACTAAAACTAAATAACAAACTAAATAACAGATATTGGGTTTATTTATTTTTAAAGATTTTATTTGCTTAGCCATAAGACACACACACACACACACACACACACACACACACGATAGAGATAGAGAGAGACAGAGAGGCAGAGACACAGGCCAAGGGAGAAGCAGGCTCCCTGCAGGGAGCCCGATGTGGGACTCGATCCCGGATCCGGGATCACACCCTGGGAGGAAGGCAGACGCTCAACCGCTGAGCCAACCCAGGCGTCCCAGATATTGGGTTTAATAGTAAAAGGATCTAACCTTAGATTTCTATAATTTAATATGCTTCTGAATTTGACTCCGATGAAAATAACATAACGGATATCTTTTTTGTCTACGTTGTACAAATCATCATTAATACGTTTAAGGTTTTGTCTTTCAGTTCAGAGTAATAAAACTTAAAGCTATTAGAGAAATTTGCTAATGTCAATTTTAATGGCATGCCTTTGGATAATCGTTTAAAGCTCCCTCTATTTGCTTGGAGATAAAATTAGTATTGCAGCAAAGGTTTGTACATCTGTAATCCAGTAAAAGCGAGAATTGGGAACTGAAAAATGTTTCACCGTGGATTTTCTATTACTAGAAATGCAATGGTTTGCTAACGTTTGATGCAAAGATAGCATCTGAACCTTATGTTTATTTGCTACAGTAATGTGGCTGCTGACTGCTGTTCTTTTGGTTTATCATGCATTCCATCCTGTCATGTATAATGATCAGAGAATCTGCACCACAGCAAAATGTTTTGTAAATCATGCATCTGTATATAATATCTACTTCACTTGTTATACACTGAATTATAAGCACAAAGGCTCATACCAAAATTACATGATTGTACTCATTAAAGGGTAGCCATCTAGATGACCTGGAACATGCTTGTATTTTTCTTATTAGGTTGTTATTGAAATGCAAGCACAGAATTTAAAAAAAGAAAACATCTTGTGTAAAACTCATGGACGCCTGTGACTCCTTGACTTTGGAGAAGTACTTCTTTAGGATATAATGTGGCTCTGTGAATGCACATTCTTCTTTGCCTTTCACATCCACCCTGCTGGGTGCTAAGAAAGTATTCTGTTTTTCTAACATTTAGATACAAAAAATGTACAGAACTGTGTCAAGAAGAATTTTAAAGGAAATTTTTCTTTCTCGACTTGAGATGCCACACCAGGGTTGTAAAAGGGGCAAGTTTTAATGACATCCATCTGTTGCAGATTAAAATAAGTGGGGCTCAGCATTTGAATTCCTTGCCCAGAATCAGACTTTATAGGCATAAGTAAAATTGGTTTTAGGATTTGGGAGTCCTAGGGACATAATGCAGTAGAGCAGAAAGAGGTTAGTTTTACATTTGTCGGGGACTTTCCCCCGAGCATTTGCTATTGCCTCATTTTCCCTTTATTGAGCTATTATGTGTGAAATCTCCTGGTTGAACCAGGAGACAACAATCTATTTTGAAAGCATACTTCCCCCCTATGTACACTTAATTTTGAAATAATTACTTCTGTCCTACTCAGAGGGAAACACAGGGTGGTGAAAGTTGCTGCGTCTCTCACCATGAGTCCCTGAATCCTTTTTCATCTCTGTGTTGATTGAAGGTAACCAGACTGACTACTGTTTATCTTAAGCTCTTGTGTCAAGAGCTTTAATCACAGATTGACCTCATTGTGGAGGAGGGTATGTCTGTGTCTACGTGAAAGTGGCGAAATAATACATATTTCCATGCAGGTCTCTACTTTTTACCTAAAATGATGTCAGCATCTATACATAACATCTGAAATCTCATTTTAATTTTGTTCTCGAAACTCATGTTCTGGAACTGTTTTCTAATGACACTTTCATGTATTTGCATTTGCAAAATGCATTTTTAATGCATTTTCTCACTTGGGGAAAGCTAAATTTTTTAACGGGTTCTGAAAGAATCCAACTTATAGCAAAGGCTACTATGACTCACTGTTGAAGAGGTCCCTAGTGGGAAATATTACATTTCCCTTGGGTCTAGAATCCTCCAGAACACTGGAAATATATTTTGCTAAAATTCCAGGGATTGGCTGTAAGTCTTCGGCTCACATCTACTTTTTAGAAGTGTGCTTTAGAAAAGAGAAAACGAGTTATGAAAACCAGTTATGTAATAGCAAAAGCAATCTTAAGAAGGTTCTAAGAGGGTCAATTTGACATTCCTCCGTGGTGCCTGCAGCTCCCTTCAGACCAACATCTTCATTTAAGCCTCCACAGTCATATCTGCAGGTGTTTCTTCATCCCTTCCAGATCAGGTGCTCCCTCTGGCTCTACTTATTCATGGCACTCTTTTCCCCACAGGAATGATAGAGCACCCTGATCTTAGTTCCTTAGTTTAATCATATCAGGCATGGAGACAAGGATAGTCAATGGCTTTTCTAATGCAATGTGTACTTTACCATCTCTTTTCCTCATTCCCAGGTGATTATGCTTTTAAGTAGTTTTCTTAAGCCACCTACTACTTCTTCTTGGTGTATAGATGTCTGAGAGATGTGTGGACAGGGATATTAGCCAAGAATTCTCTCTGCAGCTAAGGGACTCTATTTAGCAGGTGCCGTGATTTACAGAGCAAATATGTAGATCAAGGGCGTAACAGTGGTTCTCACAACTGAAAAAAACTTATAGCACATAGGTTAGGTACCTGTAATAATATCTGCCTTGATGCTTTGGAAGGCTGAGATAGAGTAGCAGTTAAGACTAGCTCCAGGCTGATAAACGTAAGTTAAATCTTGGATCTTCTGGGGTGCCTGGGTGGCTCAGTCAGTTAAGCATATGCCTCAGGCTCAGGTCATGATCCCAAGGTCCTGGGATCCAGCCCCAGTTTGGGCTCTCTGCTCAACGGGAAGGCTGCCTCTCCCTCTCCCTCTGCCTGCTGCTCTGCCTACTTGTGTGCATGTGTGCTGTCAAATAAATAAATGAACAAAATCTTAAAAAAAAGAATATTAAATAAATAAATCTTAGATCTTCCACTGAATAACTGTGTGACCTTGGAAACTACCTAAACCTCTTTCCTCACTTATCAAATGAACATAATAATAGTTTCTCATTCTATTATTGTGAATATTAAGGATATAACACATATGATTGACTCCCTTAGCTCTGTGCTTGACCCATAGTAAACAATGAATGTTAACTATAATAAGTTTCGTGTACAAGATAGCAGTGGTTTCTAGGCATGATCTTTAACATAATATATAACATATAGCACAGATTTATTTTTTTAAAAAAACTATATGTGGAAAATAATGTCATATTTCTGTCACCTAATATTGTTTAATTTTAGTTGTTTTATAGTAAACAATGTTTCCTGTGAGTTATTGACCTAACACAATGCACAGTATTATCTTTCACTTTTAAGTGCTGTGGCAAGAAACCTGACGTGGAAAATCTCGCTGGAGTTTAGAATTTGCCACAAACCATAGAGAAGTCATTTTAAAATGAGTCACAAGTCAGTCACTGCAGCATTGCAGATATCCTTAGGGCACCCTGCCATGGGCACAGCTTTCAGGAGGAACAAAGAGTGAGGCATTGCAGCCATGCAGGGAGGGAAGAATGGTCGGTTAGTAGCCAGACTGTGATACTCTTCTGAAGCATCGGGACATGAATTCTAGCTGTATAGATTTTAGGCATATCTCTCAACTCTTCATAAGTTATCTGTCTGATTTGTAAATATATCAGTCATTATGGTATTTGAGTTAAATTTGAGGTAGTTTGGTCCTGTGGCTTTCCATCTTCCCATGTGTAAATCACTTTAACAGTATGCAAACAATTCTCTATTTGAGACTCCCAGAG